>NC_140584.1:931476480-941476480 GCF_964204655.1 Triturus cristatus | reverse complement strand
TAGTCTTTTCATGGTCATTAAAGGTGTAACCGAGTTTGGACAGAACAAGGGAAATAGCTAGGACCTTGTGTGGAAATCCCAAATAGTGGAAGATTTGTTGCAGAGTTTTTATAGTAACAAAGCATGATCTTGTGAGTTTGTCCACTTGGCCATTCATCGATAGCTTGGAGTCCATGATCATTCCGAGATTTCTTACTTCCTTCAATACTTTAGGCGGGGATCCCAGTGTACACATTCATAAAACATTAATGCCTGGACCGTCTGGTCCGGTCCTGCAGGACTTTTTGGCCTTATCGGGTTTGCAGACCCACTTCTGGGGGGATATTGCTTGCGTATCTATTCTAAGGTAAGGAATCTGCGGTTATAAGTCTCTACCTTCTGTAACACCTTATCTGGTAGAGACTCTATCTAGCTGCAGATTCCTTTTCGATCCTCTCCGCTCTGCGAATTAGTTAAGGTGTAAGTCACTCTTTTTTCAGGGCCCTAGTCTTTTCCACACCCGTGGTCTGTTCTCATCGTGGCTCGGTGCTCCTGGCATGGAAAGTTGCAAAAGTAACTGACATCAGCACACCAAGCTGGCTCCTAAAAAGGTACAGCGAACATCCTTTCCGGCGCAGACAACCCCACCGGGAGCCGAATGACGCCACCTACCGGTGCACAGGGGTACTGCTCAAAAATCTCCTGGATCAAGTCTGACGCCTGGTGATATTCAAAGGTAAGAAATCTGGGCTAGATAGTCTCTACCAGATAAGAGGTTACTGAAGGTAAGTAACTTATTCACGTGGACTAGACCTTTCTTGGAGCAAATGGCAACTAGAGATTCCCCAAGAGGCTTTTCATTGACGTCCAGATTGCTCTGTTAAAACTGACCTCAAGATTCTACAGCTTCATCCTCAAGACCATTAAGGATTACACTGCAAATATCAGTGGACTTTGCGTACCCTCAAATGGATGTTCACCATATGACCTGCGTTCTTGAACTGTTCACACACCGTTGAGCCTACTTCGTACACAGTGTGTGTAGACCATTGTCTATGATGCATGTTTGTTACTCCTGCCCCATTTTTTGTTAATTTTTCATGCTTTATTTTGACTCCGCATTCAACGTTTTTGGTTCATACCTTTCTTTGGTGCATACCTTTCTTGGGTGCGTGTATGTTGCCTGTCCTGTGAATTTAAGTTACTCATGTTAAGTATTTGATTATATCCTGTGCTTCTTCCCATTACCACAACCCCGCGAAACCAGAATAACAAGTTGCAGCAGTAAGGATGAAAAGAAAGAAGTTTCTAGAACACTGTGGAGAAGTCAGTTTTCTTACCTAAACTTCAGTAGGCTATGCCTGATTCCCGTACCATTCCATTGTATTCCTTTCTCTTTTTACTTAATCTTGCCCTTGGTTGCCGAACTCAGTTGAGGACTTTAAATCATATCAAATGTATTTTGAATGCCCTTGGCACCTAGCCATCATATTTACATTGCACGTTGTTTTAAGCTTAAAGGGGCACAAGCAATTACTTGAAAAAGCATTTTAAAGGTCTGCATAAGAAAAGGATCTTCTGCATGGAAAGCATATTTGGAGGAGTCATTACGTGCACCAGAAGTTGAAGACCCCTGGAATAGCACCTTGTCAAGTAAATCATAAAGCAAACATCTTAACAAACGGGCAAAATTGCTTTCCGGTATTCTGGATAGGAAATAATTCAGCAACAAGTTGCACTCCAATCTGGCACTTGTACTTCGTAATTGAACTAACATTACAGCCTACTTGAGGCAGCCATGAAGGCAGTTGATGTGCTATAGATTTGGCCTGATTCCTCTAAGGGCCCATTGGTATGGCAGATTAAAGTCCAGGGCGGATAGGTTCTGTCGGCTATGAGAGCCTCATCAGAATCATTATTTCATATTGTATGTCCCAAGCTTGTGGAGGTACTTAAATTTTGGCTGAATCCTATATTTAGAGTACTAAACATCTGAACATGTACCCTGGCAGTGGAATCTTGCCTGTTCTCAAAAGGGAGGTGCACCGAACGTAAAACACAAGAGTCCAGATGGTTGCTTTTCTTTTTTTGAGTTTTATTTCATAGATATACACAACAACAGCCAACGCGTTTCGTTCCTAAATAGATAGATAATGGAACTTCTTCAGGGCTGGAATAAACATAAAAACATTTATATAAGATACATTAAAATACATTAACCCCTTCCATGCGGGGCGGATTCCCCCGCGGTGCTGACGGTTGCTTGCGCGGGCGTGGTCATGACGGAACGGTTCCGTCATGAGCACAGCGCAACCGACGCTCATGACGGAACCGTTCCGTCATGAGCGTCGAACGGGTTAAAAGACGACTGACAGCAACATAACCTAGGACATGATGTTAACATAACATTTAGCTAAGCATATTTCCTTCTCAAACGAGAAATACAAAAACACAAACCAAATTTGTCCAGAATAATAAAGTACAGACTAAAAATAGACATGACAAAGTTTAATTTTGAAAAGACTTACAATACGTAAGGGAAACACACATTTGATGCCTCAAAGAACATATTTTTATATAAAAGGCAACAACATATATAAGAATTGATGAAGAAAAAATTGACCTTTAGATTAATTAAAATCAAATGTACTATTGAGAATGACGAAAAGAGGAAAAAGGAAAAAAAGGAAAACAAATGGAGGAAGTGGTGGGGGGGGCAGGAAACATTTCTCCTTTGCATCTAGTAATTTTTAACATAATATTCATTTTTAGCGGCATGACAATTTCTCACCTCAAGTGAAAAAAGATATAGATTAGTCGTGACTCAATTCAGAGAAAGAATCTTGCCAGTTGGGTGTCTCAGGCCATCTTACAACTCTTTTTTTTTAAAGTCAATGAAACAGGGAATCAAAACATTGCACGGCCAAGCCCTTATTAAACAGGTTTGGTTGGAGATCCGTGCTGTGAATGAAGCGACATGAAATCCATCAGTAATCCTGCACTGAATGATGTTTTAATCCGTTATTTTAATGTTCAGCGGATCAGTGACTTTCGCTTGACTTTCCTGATTTCCAGCTGATGGCTCGTTTTGTTAGTTTGAATGGTTGCTCTTCTTTTTTTTAAACTATGGGTTTTAAAGAATTTAAACTTTGAAGAATAATTGATATATGTTATGGGTTAAATTCTCCGAAAGTGAAAGCCATATTGGAAGTTAGGGGGCGGGCCCATGAGCTATATAGCTGTCTACAATGATGGCTAGATGCGAATACAGAGAACTCATAGCACTGAATGGTTGGCAAACTGTAGTAATGGCCATGAGGTTGAGACCCATTCTTCCACTAAGGTCGATTTGCACAGTCCTAGACCCTGATTTTTAAACTATTGTTTGTGATATTTTGGCTACGTTTCTTAACTGTTTGTAACGAGATTGTTATTCATAAAAAAAAAAGGATTCATTTATATTGCACTTTCTTGCATGGCATGTGTAAATACATTTTTTTGCAAATCTACGTTTTGTTAAGCAAAAGTAACTTGAAACTCAAGAAGAAAAGAGTGACTTTGGGGGGCAGCGTTCCAAGGGGAAATGAGGAGACTATAGGGGCTTCCGAGAATCATATGGAAAATGGGAACAACATGGTTACACCCACAGCAGCACAGAAAATCAAAGGAAATAGAATTAAGTGTGGCCCTTTGACCTTAAGGTAAAAATCTTGCATCATTGATATAAAAGAGAATTTCTATAGAAGAGGTGTCAGGCATAGGATGGTTCAAAGGCAGAGTTTGGGAAGCTATGGCCATGTCTGTGGTAAGAAATTTTACTTAACATAAAAAACAAAGAAAATTATATTAACGGACACTTGGTGCAGAAATCAAAACTTTTTATTTAATTCATTTATATCGTACAGCTGCTTGGATAGTTAAGGGGACCCGTGTGCAGACTGCGGAGCACAGGTTCTGTTAGTGGACATTCCCCTGATAGCTGACTTCACTCCCTCTAATATATCGTGTAAACACACCTAACCCCTCAGAAGTGCGCTTCATTGCTGGTTCAGCAACAAGCACCAAGTAGGGCACTCTCCTCAGGATGAGAGTGCATGCGATATGGGAAAAGCAGGATTCACAGCAAAATAGTTTTTGGAATAAATGTGGGAACGTGTGTATACTTCCTAGTGCGCACAATACACGGAGGTTTACATAAACGTATATTCTCTTTCTGAACTGGCATTTCACCTTCCTCTGTTTGGCCTTGAAACTATGAAAGAGCGTGGTGGAGATAATGGGTCTTAGTCCTGGGTTCTGTTGCATCTGTAGCAGTAGCACTTCCTTCATCTTATTAGACTGGTATGGTTTACAGGAGAGCTCCAGTTGCATCCAGCTGG
The DNA here is from genome assembly GCF_964204655.1 of Triturus cristatus. Classification (NCBI taxonomy): domain Eukaryota; kingdom Metazoa; phylum Chordata; class Amphibia; order Caudata; family Salamandridae; genus Triturus; species Triturus cristatus. Next base: position 941,472,122 of record NC_140584.1, on the reverse strand, counting down.
AGGCAATGGGGCCGGACTTTTGTGTGACCTGATATTTCTGTGTAACAGCTGCTATCTTGGCATGGTGTTTGCACATGCCCCATTTTATTTTCTTAATAATTGAGGGTGCTATATTGGAATGAGACCCTTCCTGTTTCACAAATATGGTGCGCCTCAGGGATACAGGCACCTTTTTGGATCAAAGACCTTCCCAAATGTATGTGCTTGTAGAAGACAGTGTTTCTGCCTTGTTGGAGCTCAAGGATGGTGCTTCATGGAGACACTCCCAGTGAGTGCGTGGGTTTTTACCCCAAAACCCTATTTGTACTTTTGGTTGCAGTCCCCTCCTGTTAAACCCCTGAACCACTTCGGCCTTCATAGGGGCCAGCTCTTGAGTAAGCAGTGCAATCTTGTAGTGTAGTAAACCCTCAAAACAGTTGAGGGGTGTCCATAAGAAGTGTTGGGATTCATAAAAATCACAAAACCAAATAGGTTAAGAACTCCTCGTGTTTAGAGCTCAAAGTGGCAATGGTTGTAAATGATGTTTCTGTATTTTGTTTATTTAGTAATACTTTTTCTTATGCCTGATGATGATTCAAAGTGTTCTTGAATGGCTATTCCTGGCTTTGACCAGCTGATTACTGAGGCAGGAGAAGGTGATGATCGAGGCAGTGTGCTCTTCATTGTCAGCATATTGGAGGGAACGTGCAGCAAATTAAGAAATCTGGAAACCCTTGCATGGCCGCATGGTCCACTGCCAGGCACTTGAAAGTGTTTAAAAAAGGTGATTAGAAAGGCTAATGACAACTGGGGAGGCACATATGTGGCTTCAAATTAATACGATCCCGCTCTCGTATGTGACCATGAGGACCAAAACATTATAACTATAAATACATTTTCACTGAACGTTTGATTTGCTGAGTGAAAATGGTTCCCTTAGTTTTATCAGCAACTTTACACCACTGTCCCCGCCCCTCAGACTCAAAATGTTGTCATTTTAAATCATTTGTAAACGAAGTTACCCTGACACTGATTTTCACCAAAGAGCAATTAAAAACCCAACATAAACCTACAAAACCCCTGGATGGATTACTGGACTCTTATACCTTTAAACTGATAAGAACACATACTACACATGTTCTTAGACAAAAGGCAGAGAAATGATATTAAATATACCATGGCTCAATTACTTTAATACAGTATTTTTTTTATTGCATATTACGTCATAATAAATTGGATTATTATTTGAGATGGGTCACTACCCACCTCAAGTAATATTCACAACCCTTGTCAAGGAGAATCCTCAAAGTCACTAAATTAACTGGAGTTCAACCCACTGCTAGCTATAGCACAGAGCAGAGAGACTTAAATTAGGGCAGTGTGCAAAGTATTTATGCTGTACCAAAATAGTAATTTATTCAGTGTTTTGTATAGCGTAAACTTGACCCCATAGGGTATCAGAGCGCTTCACAGAATAGGACATGATAACTTTTACAGTACAATATTCTGTATAGCATTTAACATATTAAAGTCCAGTTCAAAATTGTCACAGCCACTTCACTTGATACACACTTTAACATATTCACAGAATGTAAGACTAGAAACCATGTCCTCAGGGGAAGCAAGAACCTGTAATGAACAAATGAAATTAGATCTTAGCAAAAAGCTCTTGTACCTTTGAGCGAGAGGATTTCGGAGAGTCTTGTGTGGATGTTCTGTAGTGCTTACGGTAGGAATTTGCTCATTAGAAAGATCTTGGTTTCTTTCTTGAATCTTGCATGGTTGGGTAACCTTCTGATGCCTGGAGGTAGCGAATTCCATATTCTTGGTGCAGCACCTGAGAACGCTCTGTCATAATTTGTTTTTTGGGTGGGGGGGGAAATCGGTGGCTTCACCACTAGGTCTCTGGCGCTCCTGGATTGTCTGCTTCCTCCTGAAATCTCTCATTTCTGAGCTAGATATCTTGGTGACTTGAAGTGTAGAGCTTTGTGTGTTAAACACGACAGTTTGAGATGAATTCTGGCTTCATGGGGGGGCGTGGCTTGGCTGCCGAGCGGAATGGCTGCCTGAAACCGCAGCTCCGCCGATCGAGCACGGAAATCCTGCATTTATTTGCTTAACTGGTGTGCGGACTCGGACCCCCCCGCCCGCGATGGTAGCCCGGGGTGTCCGCTCTGTGTGCTGGATGCTCTGACCCCGTTGAAGACTCTGAGGCTGAGAGCTGCCCGCAGGAGGCGTGGAGACGAGGCGGCCTGCGACACGCGAGAGAGCCGGGGGCTTGCATAACGTGGGGCCTGAAATCTGACCGAGTGGAGAGGCGGTGACGGTTCGATCGCCCCGGGCGGAGCGCGGCCCGCCGGATGCTTGCCCCCTGCGGCTGAGAAAGTGAGGCCGGGACAGCGGCTGGGACAGTGAGGCTGCGACGGCGACGCCCGGTGCGGTGAAACTCTGAAGGCGGACTGGAAGTGAGGCGCAGGGAGTGACCCGTACGCTCTGCGACGCACTGGGAGCTGGCTGGCTGCCGTGGACGGCGCGGAGGGCTTTGATGCTTGCGCTGGGCGAGCGCTGCTGGGCCCTACTCTGGGAGAACGTGTTGCCGGTCCTCACGGGGAGAGACACTGCTTCGCTCCTCTAGATCGCCTGCCCTTGGAGTGCACGCTGGGGAACGGTGGCGGGCCCGGAAGGGAGCGTGCAGAGGCGGCCATCTTCCCTGGCGTTGGTGACGGCTTGATCCGTCGGACTGTGTCGAGACTTCCCCCACCTTAGTACGCTTTTCTGCTCCCCGTGGGTGCCCCGGGGCGGCGGGCGCGGCCCTCTCGGCTGCCAGCGAGGCCTCGTCGCCCTTCTGCCCTCGTCGAGGCGCTGGTGAGTGGAGACCGGTGGTGACTGGTGCGGTGTGAGGAGGGCGAGGCTCGTCTGCCCGCGCGCACTGCCGGCACCGGAGGGCACCCGGAGGGCACCCGGAGGGCGACCATGGGCAAGCCAGACACGCGGCAGCCGAAAATCGCCTTCGACAAGTCCAGGCAGAAACCGCCGGACCCGGACCCAGAACACCGGGAGGCTGAGTCCTCTCGAGACGTCCGGAGCAGTGTTCAAGATGTGGACATTAAGGCCATGTTTCAGGAACTAAAGACCAGTCTACATGGCATTGATGGCAAAATGGACGCGCTGGCGGCCCGCATGGACGGCATCACGTCTCGCATGGACAAACAAGGACGAGTAGAATCGCTCGAAACACGCGTGGCCGACACGGAGGAAAGTCAGACCGACCTTGCCAATCAACTGCGGGGCATGGATAAGATACTGGCACTAATACAACAAAAAAACGAGGATTTGGAAGCGCGCTCGAGGCGCAATAACGTCCGCATCACGGGAGTGGCGGAATCGACGGACATCACAAACATGGAGCTATTCATCGAACAAATGTTCAAGGATCTGTTTGGGTCGGGTCTGTCTCCAATGTTCCTGGTCGAAAGGGCTCATAGATCGTTGGGGCCCAGGCCTAGGCCGGGTGCGCCGCCCCGGCCTATCATTGCACGAATCTTAAATTATAGGGACCGGGACGTGATACTACGTATGGCAAGAGACATGACAGACGTGCAATACAAGGGCAGCCACATCGCATTATATCCGGACTACACGTTGCAGGTACAGGCCGCTCGGAGGGAATTTTTGCCGGCGAAGAAACTCTTTCAACAGACGGGCACGAAATACTCCCTCATCTACCCTGCAAAACTCCGGGTCCAGGGACCCGGTAAGCCGTCCTTCTTTTTGGATGCAAAGGCGGCTCTGAAATATGCTAAACAACTGGTAAAGGACCAAAAGACTCAGGCTACAGTAGGAGACCCGGACCAGCGGGACAGGCTAAGTGATGTTGAATAACAGTTCATGTATGGTTCTTGCTATGTTGCTGGATATTGCCTGCCTGTACTGTGCTGGGCCATAGAGTCTGTTGAATGCCCTGGGGGATTAGTTTCAGAAGCTGAGAGGGAGCTCAGTTGGACTGCGGGTTCGGGAGGGGGGGGTCCTTGAGCTGCCACACTAGGCCAGCGCTCGATCGCCCTGTCATGAGTACAGGGGTAGTGGGTGGCGAACCTGCGTACCTCACGGGATGATTCCCATTCATTGCTCACGACTGCTGACTGTAGGTTCAGTCACCATGGTTGGGAGGGGGACTTGGGAGGTAATTGCACAACCTAGTTGGGGGGTTGGAGCGGGTGGGGTCGGGGTTTGGTTGCGGTTGGGGGATTTTGTTGAGGTTTTTTTCAGTTCTAGAGCTGGGTCAGAGGAGGCGAGAACTGCTCCTGAATTGTACAGTGTGCACGGGTCGCTGCCCTGTCGACAGTCGTCTAGCAAGAGGTGTTCTAGCAATTGCTGGTCAGGTTGCCCAGATGGGTAGGTGGGATATGTGCTGCCTATCAGAGATGTGTTGCTGGGCGGGACGCAGCGGGGGGCCAGATCCATGGCCAGATCGAGTTTTACTCCAATGCTTGCTGCCGTGCGTGGGTTCCCTACCTTGTCGGCGGTCTTACAGACTGCTGTGGCATGGCCGCCCCCGTATGTCGAGACTCGCTAGGCTGGTGATGTTTGCTTTGCGTTTCGGCATGCAGTGGCTGGATGACTGGGAGGATGGTGTACGTCTGTTGCTTGAACGAACTCTGTCACTACGCCTGGCGCAGTGAATAGCATAAAGTGTATTACCTGGAATGTGCGAGGTATGAATGATAGACGCAAGGTGAGACTGATACAGGCCTTCCTAATTAGAAAAGGTGTGGACATTTGCCTTCTGCAGGAGACACACCTGACAACTAACGCTGCGCAGCTACTCAGACACAGTCGATGGGGTGAGGTGGTCCACGCTCACTAGTCTAACTACTCCAGAGGGGTGGCGATACTCATCAGAAAGGGGCTTCACTGGAGGACACATGAGGAAATCAGGGACGCGGGGGGCAGGTATGTTTTGTTGGTTGGTTCGTTGTGCGGCGCGAGAGTGATTCTGGTGAATGTTTATGGCCCGAATGACGATAACCCAGAGTTTTACGAAGCATTATGGCATAGGGTGCGGACCTGTGGACCGGCAGCGATATTGTGGGGAGGTGACTACAATGTGGTACTGTCGGATACTAAAGATAGGCAGGGCACAACTAGGGAACATCACCCCAGGGCGTCGGAGGCGCTTGGCTACATTATGCAAGATGCGGGGCTGGTGGACTCCTGGAGGTCACTGCACCCCGAGGACCGCGCTGGTACGTGCATAACGGCTCACCGTGCGGCCTGGTCCAGATTGGACTTCTGGCTGCTGTCCAGAGATTTGCACTCATCGGTGTTAGAGGTGACTCACATGCCGCGGTCTCTTTCTGATCATGCCCCGGTTTGCTTGACGCTCTCCACGCCACCGCAGTACATTCAGCCGTTTAGCTGGAGGTTCCCCTCCCGTGCGCTGCGCGACCAGGTTTTTCAGCATTCTTTGCGGGAACGGCTAGAGGAATACTTCGCGATTAATGAGGGCTCAGTGGACTCGCCTGGCACACTCTGGGAGGCCTGTAAGGCAGTGACCAGGGGACATTGCATGGCGTTGAAAACTGGCGTTCTACGCTCCATAAGAGACACACTGAGCAGGTTAGAATCTGAACTTGCGCAGCTTGAAGCTGAGATGGTGGTCACTCCTTCTGGTGGGGCGAGTGCTGCCTTCAGGACGAAACTGACCATGTATCAAGAGGAGGCGGACAGGGAGGTTGCGTTCTTGTCTAAAGATTCGCAGGCCAGACGCTATGGGGAGGGTGATCGCGCTGGACGAACACTAGCTGGCATGCTGCGCCCGCCGCGTGGGTCGGAGCATATTCTGGAGCTCCACGGGTCAGGGGGTGAGGTGATCCGAGACCTTCCGGCTATACTGACAGTGATGACGGATTACTACAGGGTACTGTATACATCTAAGGTGACACCTGATGACACCATTATTAGTGATTACCTAGACACCATAGCCCTAGCGTGGTTCAGCAATAATGCCCGACAATATATGGACCTGCCGTTCACGCAGGAGGACATTCGGGCGGTCATAGCCGCTATGCCACTCAGCAAGGCACCGGGCCCCGATGGGCTGACGGCGGCCTTCTATAAGGAATATGCAGACCTCCTCGTCCCGCGATTGTATAGAGTTTTTGAGGAGGCGCTGGAGCTGGGCATCCTCCCTGCCTCGAAGCGAGAGGCCCTTATCATTACGCTGATTAAACCTGGCAAGGATCCTGCAAGCCCGGACTCCTATCGCCCACTCTCGCTAATTAATCTTGACGCCAAAATCTACGCGAAACTACTCGCTGACCGTCTGAAATTTATGCTGCCACAGATAGCGTTGTCCGATCAGTCGGGATTTGTAATGGGACGGTCCACTTCCCACAATCTGAGAGTCCTGTTTGGGCTCCTGCATTATTTGGATCCCAAGGTGCAGGCCGCAGCCGCATTGCGGGACGCCACTAAGGCGTTCGACTCCTTAGAGTGGAAATTCCTACGGGCGTTATTTACTCGCATGGGTTTCAGCCCCTCCTTTGCCAGGCGTATTGGTATACTCTACAATGGTCCGACAGCTAGGGTGCGGGTTAACGGGCAGACGTCTGCCCCGATCTCCATAACCCGAGGGACTCGGCAGGGCTGCCCTTTGTCGCCCTTGCTGTTTGCCATTGCGACGGAGCCGCTGGCGGCCCGTTTGCGCCAACACCACACTCAGCGCAGTATTGGATTTACGTCGCGTGGCCTGCTGGTGTCCATGTACGCCGACGACATAACCATATATATGTTGAATCCGTCGGAGAACTTTGACCCACTGATGCGTGAGGTGACACGCTACAGTGGCCTCACAGGCATCGATATAAACTGGTCGAAATCGGCGATGTTCCCGCTGACGGATGGTACGAGTCAATGCCATACGGAATTCCCGATTGACTGGGTCACTGATGAGATCAAGTACCTGGGCATACGGTTCAGCCGTTCGGTGCAGGACATATGGCTGGCCAACTTTGGGGTGGCCGTGGAATGGCTGGAGTGTAAGGTGAGGCGCTGGAAGGCGCTGCCGCTGTCTCTGACGGGCCGCATAGCTATTGCTAAAATGGTGGTCGTGCCTAAGTTTCTTTATTTATTCGTAAACATCCCCGTGCCCCTCACGAAGGCGTTCTTCCGCCGGCTCCGCTCCGCCTTGATTGAACTGGTCTGGGCGTGTAAGCAGCCCAGAGTGGCCTGGAACCTACTCACACTCCCCTTCCGACAGGGAGGGCTCGCGGCCCCAGACATGGAGCTATATGCGTATAGTGCACAGGCTCAATACCTGCATTACTGGCAGCACCCAGTCCCTTACCAGCCCCACGTGGCAATAGAGATGGACGTTGCGGCCCCCTGCCCCCTTCGTACAGCGGTGTATCAGGGATACAAACGCTCCCGGGAGGACATTGATACTGTAGAAATGGTACGCTGGGCCTGGTCAAACATTGCTAAACGTGCGGGCGTAGATGAGTTATATGCGCCGAGTATGCCCCTGGCGGCTAATCCACTATTGGGGCCGCTGACGGACGCAGCGGTGGCGCGGCGGGCTCAGGCCTGTGGCCTGATGGTGGCGGGTGACTTGTATCCGGACGACACCTTCCTTATAGTGCAGGATGTGGCGACAGCGCCTGAACCGACGGCCTCGGAGCTTCTTCTCTACTACCAACTGCGGGCCGCCTGCAAAAGCAGGTACCCTATGCTTCCAGAAGCTCCGCCGACACTTGCGGCCTTGGAGGACATACTCTCGAATTCCTCCGCGCGCAAACTGATCACTCGTATATATAGAGCTACTCAAAACACAGCTCCGGTTGTGCACACTGACTCCAGATCCTCGTGGGAATATGAAGCGGGTATACCAATCACTGAGAAACAGTGGGAGTACTGTTGCTCCCAACTCGAAAACCTATCACCTAATTACAGGCTGCGGTTGGTGCATTTCAACTATCTGCACCGGACTTATCGTACGCCCACACAGCTGTGCAGGATGGGACTGCGGTCCGATGCGAACTGTTGGAGATGCGGGGAAAGTGAGGCCACGTTTTACCACCTCGTATGGGTGTGTGGTCCCATACGCGACTTCTGGATCGCAGTCTTCCATACCATTAGGCAGATCGTGGGGACGGAGATGGAGCCGGACCCACTCGTGGCCCTCTTGGGATTCGTTAGAAATGTGCCTAAGGCCTTGCGGAGGCTTGTGGCCATTTTGTTATTACTTGCTAAGCGTCACATAGCGCTACATTGGAAGAAGACGACACCGCCGAAAGTCGCGGCCTGGATAAAAGCGGCGGTGTACTGCAGGGAGCAACTGACTTCCTATTGGGACCAGTTGCCGCAACACTCGAGGCCCATAGATATTTGGCAGCCGTTGGTAGATTGGTTGGCAAGGACGAAAGCGTTGGAAGATGACTAGGGGGGTGGATTGGGATCCTGGGTGATAGTGAGGTAGGAGTTTGTCTGTGGTCCGTTGCATGTGGTGAACCGCCTGGCATAAATGTCCCGTGGTTTGGGGCTCGCTTCACGTGGGGGGTTGTTGGGCGATTGCGTGGTCTGGGTGTGCTGTGGGCGGAACGTGGCGGCGAATGCGATAACTCGACTAGGCATTGTTTGCTTCCTTTCGACTCTAGCTCTCTTTTAGTTTCGTTGTGTTTTGTTCCTCGTAGAATACTGCACTGCTGTTCAATTGTACGATTTAACATGGTTGGGCGGAGATCCGCCTCGCAACTGAGCTGCCTGCCTCCGGGTTGTTGGCTGAATAGCGGTGTATTGTTTGATGGAACAATAAAGGTTTTGGAAATCAAAAAAAAAAAAAAAATTCTGGCTTCATACGGTAGCCAGTTCAGCCCTTTCAGGTGAGGAAAGATATGGTCAAATTTTTTTGAACCTGTTATGAGCCTTGTTGCTGAATTGAGGGAGGCTTTGTTTGAGGTGCTGTTGCAATTTTGGGGGGCCCAGAAAGTGTTGTGCATCCATATTCAAACCTCAAGATTACTAATGCCTGAACTGCCCTTTAGAGGTCTGCTGTTTCGATTAAAGGTTTCAATTTCTTAGTATAGGTCAGGTGAAATCTTGCATTTCTAGCCAATGTGTTGATGTGTGATTGCATGTTTAGGCTTTGGTCTAGATTGCTTCCTAGAGATTTGGTTGAATCTATGATGATCGGGGTGCAGTTGAGTGTGGTGATCAAGTTGGTCCATTCTTTTATAATGGGCGGGCTTTTGGTGAGGGAAATTAGGAGGAATTTTTGCGTTTAGTTTAAGCTGATTGCTTGTTAACCATTGCATCGTCGCCATTAAAGCCTTGTTCATTGTTCTGATATCCTCCAAAGAGGAAATCTTAATGTAAATCTAAGTGTCATCAGCGTACATGTGGAAAAGGATGTTGGCAAGGTGGAATATAAAATCAAAACAATAAAAATCCGTGAACTTATTTTTTCTATTCAATTTAAGTATATTGCAATTTTAGCTTGATTTGGTGTGACAGAATTGCACAGTATCATATGATACCATTAAGGCTCCATTCACAGATCAACTGTTTTGTATTTGGGCGTGGTGTTGCCGAGCAGCAAAATGGCTGCACTGTAGGTGAGCTCTGCCGGCCGAATCAGGAATACTTCAGCCAAAACACGCCCGGGACCCCCATGGCGGTGGCAACGCGAGTGGAACCTGTGTGGACACTGGCGGTTCCGAGTGAGCTGTGGCGGACTCTGACGAGCTCTGTATTCTGTGCGCGTGGCACCAGATGGCGACTGCGACCTGCCTGGACTTTGCTCTGGGTCCCAACAGTGTTCTTCCTGTGAAGGGTTAGACAGACTGGCATGTCCTAGGGCTGGCGGATTGTTTGCCGCGGCGAGGTTCACACTCCCTCACGAGCCATTTGGACGCATTATCGTTTCGGTTGAGGTCTGGGGTAAGGAGCTAGGCTGTGCGGTGGGGCTGGTGCGGTAGCGGCACTGCGGACAATCCCGGCGCTACCTGCAGTGTAAAGCTATCCGCGCTGATGCCTGTTTGCCTGTGCTGGGACCCCCTCCCCCCATGGGCAGCGGCCACACCACGAGGATGGCTGATTTTACATGTACCCCAGAGCTCTGGGAAGGGACCACCGGTCGGACGGTCTGCTGAAATCCCGCAAGCATGTTTGCTCCTGCTGATTGTGTAGACCTGTAGCCCATTGAGGGATGGGCTGGCATGCTGGCTGGGCTAAGCTCCAGGGAAAACACTCCTCTTGGCCTCTCAGGTATCCTCGTAGTGCAACACCCAACGTGGCGGGGGCGACCAAGGTTGGAATTTAAACTGACAAAGCACAACTTGTCCCTCACGGCGTGCAGGCAACCGGGACTGGGATGACCCCACACACCATCAGGGAGACGCTCTAGGTGATTGGGAGCGGCTAGACAGAACTGAGCGCCCCTTTCTCTGCCATAAGGGGGACGATGCTGGTCCACACCCCCCACGGCAAGCCTAGAGGGAACCTGAAGTGTGGTATACACTTCAGCACTGCATCAACTCTTGCTCAAAATGCCACACTGCCAACCTCTGTCCAAACAAGATCATGGGCAAGCACGAGGGTCGACAACCAAGCTCTCCTTTGAAAAGAAACAAAGCGCCAGGCAGGCTGATCACACTGAAGCTAATGGGGCCGCCTCCTTTCACACAGATGATACTGATGAACAGGACCTGGGCTTAAAGGAAATTCTTCTGAACGTTAAGTCAAGCTTAAAGAACATAGATTCCAAATTGGATTTTTAACCTCATGTCTTGATAAGGTGAAGTGTTGAGTGGATGCCCATGACACCAGGCTTGACCACCTGGAAGCCCATGTATCGGAAAAAGACGACAACCAAGCAGCCACAAGGGAACAGCTCCTACACATGGATAAGATATTGGAACTCTAAAACTCTAGAATGAAGTCTTCGAAGCCCGATCGAGGCGCAATAATATCTGCATCGTGGGGGTGCCAGAGACTACTGTGATCTCCAAAATGGAGGATTTCGTAGACACCTTGCTAAAGGATCTCTTTGGTGCAGAACTGTCATCAGTCTTTATCATCGAAAGGGCCCACAGGTCGCTAGGCCCCAGACCTCTACCAGGTGCTCCCCCTCGGCCTATTGTGGCTCATCTGCTGAACTATAAAGACTGCAACACGATACTAAAACAGGCTAGAGATAAGGGACAAATCCAACATAGGGGAGACAACATATCCTTCTATCCTGAATTCACCATGGCAATGCAGGCGGCCCGCCGGGACTTTCTACCGGTCAAGCGACTGCTGCAGCAGGCAAATATAAAGTATGCCCTGCTGTATCCAGCCAAGCTTAAAATCATGCACAAGAATCATTTCAGCGAAGCAAGCACTCAAGTTTGCCAAACAAAAGTCCAAACCAATCCGATCCTAGGCAGGTTCGCTGCGCCCCTCGGCGGAGGTGGAATTGAGTCACAACAACTAACAACTTTTTGTTCCCAAAGATGAACTGTAGTCCATGAGTCTCATTGTTGTTTCAATTGGTGGATGCCTCACTTCTTGATATGCCATTCCCATATTGTCATGGTATGAGGCATAATAGTTATGCTATAATTTCGCCAGTTGATACGTTTGCTTGTAGATACAGGTTAGTTCGCAATGAGTACTTCAGCCGAGGTCCCCATACAACTTCTTTTATTCGGCCACCCAGCCTTAATGGCGGGTAGACAACTTGGAGGCTCCACTGCCTCAAGGGATAACTCCCAGCTATAAATGTTGTGGGTAAAGGTAACACAACCTAATTGGGGGTTTGATGTGGGTTGTGGGTGGGCTGAGGGTAATGTTGATGATACCTGGATGTTGGGTGAAATTGTTTAGTGCATTTCAAAAGTTGTTGGTCTAAAGGCATACATAACTTCTACATTACTTGTTACTCACACGTATGGGATGCAGTAATCATTACTATTCACAACACATGGCCCCTCAGGGCACAAATACTTCTCCCCATCACAATGATGAATAAAGCGGCCACGGTTAACTTCATCACGTGGAATGTACGAGATCTAAATGACGGCAGAAAGATCCGTCTAGTGCACGCATACTTGATTAGACACAAGGTCGATAACTGCCTCCTCCAAGCAACTCACCTAGTCAGTAATTCTCTCCCCATTCCACTCACCTGGGCATATCTTGCTCATCGGCCTATTCCAATTACGCAAGAGGGATCTGTGTCCTTATACGAAGGGGCCTGTCGTGGAAAACTACCAACTGTGTTAGCGACAAAGATGGGCGCCATGTCATACTAGCCAGCACCTTATAAAATCATCTTATAACCCTGGCCACTATATATAGGTCCAATGTCAATGATCCCAGCTTCTTCATTAAAGTATGGCACTTATTCTCTGACATTGGCCCACGGACAGTGCTCTGGTGAGGCGACTTCAACATACCGTTGGACGACACGCTGGACAGAGCCGGAGTTCTAGGTGCCCCCAAGCAGCCGCAGCACTGCACACGATAATCACTGACAACCACCTCACTGAAATTTGGCGGGACACGCACCTCAAAACGCGCGGAGGCACTTGCTTATCGCTGCAACACAAAGCATGGTCTAGAATTGACTATTGGTTAACCACTAAAGATGTGCAGCAATGGATATCGACGGTCACTCATCTGCCGCACACCCTCTCAGACCACCCCCGGTACAATTAATCCTTTAGCCCCCCACACTCTCCCCCGCTCGTTCTTGTGGAGATTGCCACAAGGAGTCCTCCGGGATACGGTCTTTAAAGAGGAGATATGTGTAGCTATTCAAGAATACTTTGAATTGAACAACGGCTCAGTGAACTCACCATCCGTACTTTGGGATGCGTTCAAAGTGGTTATACGCAGCACGTGCATAGCTAAACAACATGGTATTCTTAAATCCATCCATGGGACGATCTCAAAACTTGAGACTGACATCTCTACACTGGAATCTCTCTTTTACCATTCCAGTGACCTAGGCGCGTTGGCCAGCATACGCAACTAGATACATATCGGGAAGAGGCAATATGGGAAACCCTTTTCCTGGGTTTAGAATCTCAGGCTCGTAGATATGGTGAGGGAGATTGACCTGGCAAAACTTTGGCCCGGCTGCTCCAGAGGCCCCATGCCTAAGCCTATATCTCTGACCTCCTGGATGAGGGGGCCGTGATCGGTCCTCCACCTCAGATCTTCTACAGATTATGACCCACTTCTTTGCACATCTTTACTCTGCTACCCCAATTGCAGGGCCCCAGATCTGCAGGCTTATTTAGATGCCATCCAATTGGTCTGATTATCAGACACCCATCGGGAATTTCTAAACTCCCCGGTCAAAGTAGAACAAATACATCAAGCAATTGCTAGTCTCCCTCCAGATAAGGCCCTTGGCCTAGACAGAGTAACTGCTGCCTTTTATAAGTAATACTCTCACATCTTATGAAACAAAAGTGGGGTGTTGTTTTATGTGAGCTACTGAGTTTGCGTGGTTTCGTACGGACTATTCAAGCGGTTCAAAAGGTGAGGGAAAAAACACCCTGAGCCCTCAGACTGGACCTTTGCATGGTCCACTATCAAATAGTAACACCGTCCTATGCACACGCTATTCTTATCATTACTTATTATTCAGTATGTAATTTGTAATACAGCTACAGGTTAAAATATACAGTAAGACAAGCTCTTTCTCAATAATTTTAGTCATGTGGTGTTAGAAACAGCCATATGGTGGGTTCATTGTGATAAAAAAACATATTGTGCTCTTTATTGTAGCGAGTGGGTTGCTTCCCATGGTGTATATAATCAAATACCAAAATCAAAATAAATGCTTATTGTCCAAGTGAAAACCATATCGGGAAAAACGAACAATTTAAAAGAGGGAAGATGTGGACCAACCGTCCCCATCTCCAATTTATACTAATCTCGGTGTGACATTCATGTTTATAATGGTGCAGATCATCTGGATCAAAGTGTGACCCTAAATGTAGGCCCACATTTCTACCCGTCTAGCAAGTGGTCGATATCAGTCCCGTTCTATAGAGAAGGGTAAAAGGAGGTACTCTTATTAGTCGTGAGCGCCTATCAATAATTTCTCTATAGAACGAGACTAGTATAAATTGGAGATGGGGACGGTTGGTCTACATCTTCACTCTTACCCCCCCCCCCCCCCTTAAATTGTTCGTTTTGATTATATACACCATGGTAAGCAACCCAGTTGCTACAATAAAGAGCACAATATCGCCCATGACGAAACACGTGTTTGTTGGGCAATTCATCAAATTAAAGAATACCAAATGACTACAGTTATTGAGAAAGGGCTTGTCTTACTGTATTTCTTTACCTGTAACTGTATTACAAAGTACATACTGAATTATAAGTAATGATAAGAACAGCGTGTGCATAGGACAGTGTTCCTACTCTCACATCTTAGCTCCCAAACTCCTGGACGTTTATCAAGATGCTCTGGAGGTAGGCTCACTTTCCCATCAATGCAGGAGGCTGTTATATTCACACTTCTTAAGCCCGACAAGCCGGACAATCAATTTTATTCATATTGCCTTCTATCCCTTATCAATACTGACAATAAAAGGGAGGAGCCTAGCGCTTGACCAAGATGGCCGCGTGAGCTCTGAGCTCCCGAGACCCTCGCGCCCTCCGTCGACTATCCTGTCTCTAATCCTGTCGGTATGCATGGCATCGTGTGGATGACCTGTCAGGGAGGCGATTGATGCTACCCGCGGTCGGATCGCCCACCGGGAACCGGACTTATGCCTGGCGGAAGATTGCGGCCTATCTCCGAGGGATGCCAGGAGCTAGAGTTGGCAGGATGCCCGACTTCTAGTTGAACAACAACGGCCAGGCGAGGTGTGAACTGTCGGACGGAGGTCCCCGTCCTTTCACTTTCGCTTTCTCTCCCTTTGTCAGCCCTGCCCCTGGAGAGCTCTTGGTGGCTTTATTACCCTATGGACGCTCTGCAGGCTACTCTGGTGGCCCACTGCAGAACTGATCACCCCTGATTCCTTTCATTGAGAGGGACCCGTCTTATCTGAACCGACCTGCTTGGTATCAACTATGTCGGGCAAAGCAGAGGTGGATCGGCTGAAGGCTAAGTCTACCAGGCGGGGAGCCTATACCCAAGTCAATAGTATGGACCGCTATGCTCTGCAGAAGGGATCACCGACTGGGTCGAGCCAGTCGCCGGATACCCAGAAGGAGGCCTCGCCTTTGGTCCCGGAGCTCTCACTACAGGATGTCATGGGCGCGCTCGAAGGGATGCAGACCTCGATTGGGAGACAGTTTGATGCCCTGGCGCATAAGGTGGATGCCATCTTGGTGGATGTTAACCTGATCCGTGCGGACTTGGGCAAAACGAATGAACGGGTTAGGACCCTGGACCTCAAGACCACGGGCCTCACCGATGATGTCACGGAACTGCAGATCGAGGTTCGTAAGCTGAGGACCGAGAGTGATCTCGCCGCCCGCCGGCTGGAGGATTTTGAGAGCCGGGCCAGGTGCAACAACGTGCGCGTAATCGGGGTCCCGGAGTCCTCGGATGAGGCTTCGGTTGACCTGCTTGTCGAGGACTTGGTGCTTAATCATCTGAAGCCTAAGGGTCTTGGAAAGTTCTTTGCGGTTGAAAGGGCCCATAGAGTGCCGGGTGGGAGGCCCAAGGTGGGTGCCCCACCGAGGCCGATCGTCGCTCGGCTCTTTCATTTTCGAGATCGGGACGCTATCCTGCAAGCATCGAGGGTGACGGGCCCGGTCCCCTTCCAGAACGCGTCGGTGAATTTCTACCCGGACTTCACCCAGCAGGTGCAGAGGCAGAGACAGGGCTTTCTGGGGGTGAAGAGGCGGCTTCGGGAGAGGGATCTGAAGTATGCCATGCTCTTCCCTGCCAGACTACGTGTGGTGCACGAAGATCGACATTTTTCTTTGACTCTCCTGTTATGGCCGATGAATGGCTGGACGCTTTGCCCCGACGACGGACGGGGGAGGACATTGCCGAGGATGGGGATAGTGGCCGGGATGGGCAGGGCTGATTTTTCGGAGCCGGTCTGATTCGATTTGGCTATATTTGAAGACTTGAATAGAGTGCAGTCAATGTGGAGGGCGGCGGGAGGACGAGGGGTGCTCTTTTCCTCCCTTGGGGTACTTTTTGTAGATTTTTGGGGTTTTTGTAGGGCGACAGGCACACTGCAAGTTGGGGGGGCTTTGTAAGCTGCCGCAGGGGTGCAGGGTGGGGGGGGGTTTCTGGGATTTTGGGTTTGTTGTTGGGGGGGTTTATTTCTGCAAGGCATGATGATTCTTTCCAGGACTGTTTCATGGTGGCTCTTCGGGAGTGGGGTGGGCCTCTTTACGTTTGAGGATGGGGGGTAGGGGTTTAAGTGTTATAAGCTGGAATGTTAATGGTTTGGGGGATCGCATTAAGCGTGGGATTGTTTTGCAATTCTTGAAACGGTCAATGCCGGATGTTGCCTTGCTGCAGGAGACGCACCTTATTGGTAATACGTGCTATGCTCTGAATAGGAAGGGTTATAAATTCGTAGCACATTCGGGATTCTCCTCTGGGTCCAGGGGTGTGGGCATCCTAGTCAGAGCCTCGCTACCATTTGAGGTGGACTCCACCATTGTTGATGATAGGGGGAGGTTTGTGGCGGTGGCGGGGCGGTGGGAAGGAAGAACTTTGGTTTTAGTTTCGGTTTATGTCCCGCTGGCCCTGCAGGCCTCCACGTTCACAGATCTGGGTAGGGCCCTGCTGGATCTCCCGGGGGGTATGCTTGTGGTGGGAGGTGATTTCAACGCTGTTGGCTCCGGCCTGCTGGATAGATACCCGCCCAGAGACACAGGGGGGGCTTAGAGGTGGCTCCCAGACTTCCTAAACACGCTTGGCCTGATAGACTGCTGGAGGCTCCGGCACCCCACACAGAGCCAATACACGTTCCACTCCGGGGCACATGGTAGTCTCTCCAGGATTGATTACCTACTCACTCTGGCTACGCATGCCTCATTGGTCTCCGAGGCGAGGCACATGGCGCGTGGTATATCTGACCATTCGCCAGTGTGGATCCGGCTGGATCTAGGTCGGGAGGGAGGAGGAAGGGTGGCCCCTATCAACCCGTGGTATTTCCGAGACCCCAAGATGCGCAGCGCGCTGGTAAAGAAAGTAGATAATTTTTTCAAGGATAATCAGGGATCCGTGGACTCGGCAGTGTCGCTGTGGGAAGCATTTAAGACCGTGCTCCGAGGGGAAGCCCTCTCACTAGTAGTAGCTGCCAAGCGGCGGAGAGATGGCGAGGTTCTGCAGGTTGAGGAGGAGATCGCGGCTCTGGAGGGAGCGCTGGAGGAGGAGGTTACAGAGTCCTCACTGCATGAGCTTTGCTTGAAGCAAGCTGAGTATAAGGACCTGGTGACGAACGCCGCTAAGACCCTCCGTAGGGAGCAGCAGGGCCGATTGTATGATGTCGGGGACAAGGCAGGGAAACTCCTGGCTTGGCTGGACAAAAAAGAACGGGTCAATAGAGTTGTGCCAGAGTTGACTGGAGAGAGGGGAGAGGCGATTGTGGAACCTGAGAGGATTGTACAGTGTTTCTCGGACTATTTCTGTAGGGTTTATGTCTCAGTGTCGGATAGGCCGCCCGAGGACTCGTCTGACCTCCTCCGTGATATCGAGTTGCCCTGTCTCTCCGACATAGATAGGGACGATCTAGATGGTGACATAACGGTTGACGAGGTGGCGGGGGCTATCCGCGCGTTAAACTCGGGTAAGGCCTCGGGACCGAACGGTTTGCCGGTCGATTTGTTCAAGCTATTTCCGGATAGGGTCGCCCCTCACCTGCGCGCCATGTTTATGGAGGCGCGGGGGAGTGGGACCCTCCCGTTGGACCAGCGACTGGCGACGATCGTGGTTATACACAAAGAGGGCAAACCCCGAGATAAGTGCGCCTCATATAGGCCTATCTCACTTCTTAACGCAGAGCCGAAAATTCTGGCTAAAATCCTGGCGACCCGATTGATTAGGGTACTCGGTGACTTGGTCCACCCGGATCAATCCGGCTTCATCCCGCACCGAAACACAGCGTTAAATCTTCGGCGCCTTCATGGTGTAATCGCCAGGGCGGACACACTGCGTGAACCAGCTATTGTGGCGTCTCTCGACGCCACGATGGCATTCGACACGGTGGAATGGGCATATTTGTGGGCCGTGCTGACCAAGTTCGGCTTTGGCCACGGTTTTGTGAGTTGGGTGAGGTTGCTGTATGAGGGGCCACTTGCGAGTGTGGTGGTGAATGGTCGGGCGTCGACTCCGTTTCAGCTTGGGAGGGGTACCCGGCAGGGTTGTCCCCTGTCGCCTTTGTTGTTCGCCCTCGCCCTTGAGCCGCTGGCTGCGTGGATACGTTGGCACCCGGATATACGGGGCCTTAGATGGTCGCCTGAACACGAGGACCGTATTTCGCTCTATGCCGATGATATCCTGCTGTATCTTGCCTCACCCAAGAAATCACTTATAGTGGTCTGTGATGTACTCACATCTTTTGGTAAGAACTCTGGTCTTGTTATCAACTGGAGTAAATCATATTTGTATGTTCTTAGTGGCGAGGTTCCCCCGATCCCTAGAACATGTTCGATACAGGTCGCTCAGCAGGGCTTCGTGTATTTGGGGATCTTTATCTCCATGGACTCTGCTGTGCGATATGAGAAGAACCTGCTCCCCCCCCTGGCACGCCTGAGGCGGGATGTTGAAGGCTGGCGGAGGCTGCCGCTCTCCCTCGTTGGGCGTGCGGCCCTGTTCAAAATGATGTCGCTTCCCCGCTTCCTCTACGCACTGCAGAATACTTTGGACTGGGTTCCGGCCAAATACTTTCGGGAGGTCGAAGGCCTCCAACGAACGTTGCTTTGGGATGGGCGGCCGCGAATAGCTATTGCAAAGTTGACGCTTCCATGGTACGACGGGGGCATTGCGCTCCCAGACATCCGACGGTACTATTGGGCCACCCAGCTGAGTGCGATTAATCATGGGTTTTATGGCCCCGCCCTCAGCCCTGGGTATGCCATGGACAGGTGGTTGCTGCGTGGTGGTAACTATTACAGGGCGTTGTATTCGAGGTCCTTGGACTCGTCCCTCACGGGGCCCACTGCTGTGGCGGTGCGAGTGTGGAAGATGGCAACTGACTCGCTGGGCTGGAAGGATAGGCTCACCCTCGCTACCCCGCTATTTGAATCTGAGAGACTGGGTAGGCTTTGGCACACAAAAGGCTTTGACAAATGGGACTTGATCGGCATTTCCAGGGTCGGAGATGTCCTGACTAAGGGGAGGGTGAAGTCCTTTGAAGAGTTGCAGAAGGAGTATGAGCTGGGGCCATCTGAGTTTTTCCGCTATATTCAGGTGCGTCACGCCCTCCGATCAGTCCTCATAGAGGGTGAGAAGGTGCCTGAGTCCTCTCCTTTGGAGGACCGGGTCCTTGATGGCCATATGCCCGAGAGCACGATCTCGCTCATCTATAAGAAACTGATCAACGTCCAGGCGGATATGCTTCTGGGGTTGAGGGACCAGTGGGCTAGGGATGGCCTCGAGTTGGATGACGAGGATTGGCAGTCTGCTGTTTCCTCTCCTAAGGAGGTTGCGATCCCGTCGCGTCTGAGGCTGGTGCAGCTTAAAATACTGCATCGAGTGTATGTGACGGGGCCAAGGCTGGTTCACATGGGATTCTCGGAGGACGGCCTATGCAGGAGGGGTTGTGGTATGGTGGGTACTTTCCTGCATATCATTTGGGAATGTGGTGTCATCACGGAATTTTGGAGGAGAGTCCATGCAGTGATGGGGGAGGTGACGGGCATTGCCATGCAGCCGGAAGCGCGGTGTTTACTGAATGTCTGGGGGCCCACTGATCATAACGCGGCGCAGACCCAATGGGTGACTCTGGGCAACATGGTCGCTAAGAGAGATATCGCGCGATTGTGGGGCTCTGCGGGGCCCCCCACATTGACCGCGTGGAAAGAAAATATGGACTGGAGTATGTTAAGGGAAAAGACGGTCTATTGCGCTAGAGGCCGCCCCCGGAAGTGGCACGCCATATGGGGGCGGTGGAATCAATACAGGGGGGGAATATGTCTTGCCCCGGATCTGGATCCTCCTGAGGAACAGCTTTCCTCCTAACCTTCTTTCCAGCTCAGTATGGTTTATGGACTTTTTGGCCTCTACAGTCCCTCTTCTTCCTCTTTACTTTGTACTGTAACTGTTAGATGAGTGGGGTCCGGCCTCCCCTGGGGGGCTCATCATGGGCTTTCAGTGTTCTTGCCTTGCGGGGGTATGTTGTGCGTTTTTGTGTTTACTTAAAATTGAACCTTTGCACTTCTCCTTTCATGGTACTGGGGACGCATCTCTGTTTCTATATATCGATGCGGCCGAACCTCCGGGTTGTCGGCTGAATAGCTGTGTCCTGACTTTTGAAAATAAAGGTTTTAAAAAAAAAAAAAAAAAAAAAAAAATACTGACAATAAAATATTTGCTTAAGTACTCGCAAACAGACTTCAACTGCCGCTTCCAGTGATGATTAGGCCCGACCAATCTGGCTTTATCCCGGGCCAATCTACAGCTCACAACCTCAGAACCCTATTTGCAGCTATGCACTATTTACATCTGCAAACCCCAGCAGTGGCCGCTTTGCTTGATGCCACAAAAGCCTTTGACTCACTGGAGTAGGAGTACCTTTTCCCGCTACTGCAGAGATTAGGCTTTGGCTCCAACTTCATCGCACAAATTTGAGACCCTTTCTCCCATGCTCTTCGTCATCGCTATGGAACCCTTGGCGCCGCATATCCACCAACATCACGCCAATAGAAGGCTGAGTTTCACAGCTCGTGACCTCGTCATATCTTTACATGCCGATGACGCCGCCCTCTATGAGACCCCAAGACCAACCTTGGCCCACTGATTTGCGAGGTCATAAGATTTGGAGGCCACTCTTGCGTACAGGTGAACTGGGCCAAGTCTACGCTCCTCTCTTTAAAAGATGCAACCACCTTTGTCCCGCAGGAATACCCGCTCTAATGGGCCACCGGCCCAGTCAAATATCTAGGTATCCTGGTCAACAGGAACATTGAAGAGCTATGGCAAGCCAACTTTGGCAAGGCTATGAATTGGCTGGAAGATCGCATTCCGCTGTGGTCTAGGCTCCCTCTGTCCATGGCAGGACACATAGCCATTGCAAAAATGGTTCTATTACCTAAATTCCTATACCTATTTGTGAATATCCCAATCCCAATCCCATTCACCATTACCTGTTTTAAACGTCTCCGCTCCAATTTGATTGCACTGATATGGGCAGGCCAACAACCCTGAGTGAAATATGAACTGTTAACACTGTCCAAATCACAGGGCGGGATGGGTGCACCAGACCTGCAGTTATTTGTGCTGTGTGCCCAGGCACATTTTATGTATTATTGGACCTACCCCACATCCTTTCAGCCACACGTCGGAGTCGAGATAGACAGGACCTCCCCGTGGCCATTATCCACAGCATTATTCCTTCTATACAAACCGCCTGCTTCGGAAATCGACACAACACATGCGCTGGGCATGGGCTGGGCTCAGGAGACTCACAGGCACCACACAACTGTACGCTCTCCATCCATTCCGGTGGTGAACCATCTCCTATTTCCCCCCTACAAGAAAAAAGGCACAAACAGCCACGCCAGCAGAATGGGCATCCATACCTTTGCAGACCTTTACCCCAAGGACTGTTTCCTTGCCCCCCAGCAACAACCACCACCACATATACACCTCTGGATCCTTCGTTTATTACCAGCTACGTGCGACATGCTGCGCGCATGATACCTTCCCAGTCCCCCCGCAGACGTTTAAAACACTAGAGCATGTGTCACAATACCATTGCATCGCAAGATGATAACATCCCTATACAATCACATTCAGCAAGCCGCCCTGGTGGCTATCCAGACGGCGTGAGAGGCCTGGAACACAGACTTAGCTTTCACCCTAGCCGATACACAATGGGCTTTCTGCAGCGGCCAGCTTGAGATGCTATCCCCCAATTACAGACTATGCCTTATCCATTTCAAATTTTTGCACCGCTATACCGAACACCCATACAGATATTTGGGATGGGGTTGTCCCCTGATTCTCACTGCCCACGCTGACACTGCCTCAGGCATATTTTATGCATCTCGCTTGGCACTGTACCGCAATTGCTGCTTACTGGGTTTACGTTTTCTATATGATAGGAGATGTTGTGAACACGCCAATTCCCCGATCTCCACTACTAGGTCTATGTAAGCGATGTGCCACAAGACTCTTGCAGACTGACAGCTCTAATGCTTCTCCTTGCGAAGTAGAGAGTTGCAATGAACTGGGGAAGACCACGGGAGCCAAAAACCCAAGATTGGATTACAGACATTACATATTGTCATGAACAACTCTCTAACTCAGCGCCAGGAAACCGCAAAGGCGACACCGCAAGGTGGCCGTCTGGTGACAGTGCGCTATATAAGTACCTTGACATTTAACTACTGGGACCTGATGCCTCCGGGAACTCATCCTCGTGACATCTTGGAACCCTTCACAGCTTACCTTCACCGGAAAGACTTCCTCTCTCCTGACATGGGCGATAATAACCCCTCTCCCACACAACCAAGCATTTCACACATCACTAGACCCGACAGCGGGATCACACTAGAATGCACCGCGCAAGGCAGACAGAAACCTTGGAGTACCCCAACATCGTCACTATAAGGAATTTTTACACTGCTGCACTGCATGTATGGGAGGTACGGTATCTCTGGGGTTTTAGCTGCTCTAAAGAATGTAGTATGTGTACATGATACTATCCAAATGTATATATAGTGCCTTTAACTGTCACTCATCAAGTTGACTGCTTAAGTACCAACGGTTCATAAATAAATAATAAACACATTTTAAAAACTGGTCCGTATTCTGGCAAAGACGATTTTTACTTTAACAACCAGTTCAACAAAAGATAGTTCGTTATATGTGTACATTGTTACTCTTTACCCAAAGACAAAAACTATAAATTACAAAAGATGTTCATAAATCAGGGTTCACATCGCCATAAATCATTCAATTTTGAAACCAGATTGAATTCCTCCTTCAATTTATTACAATTACGCAAATTGGATAACAAAAATAAGAATAACAAGAAAGCCACCTAGGTGTAAAGTGTTATATTTATTTTAACAGCCGTGTGGCCCTCTACTAATTTGTCATGATATCTTGGCTCACCTAATATTTTTCTTTAACCTATAATCTTGGAGATTATATTAAGTTCCAGATCAGGATCTAGTATTAAAACCGCTCTCAATCAATCAAACATTTGTAAAGCGCGCTACTCACCCGTGAGGGTCTCAAGGCGCTGGGGGGGGGGGTCCAGTTACTGATCGAACAGCCAGGTCTGGAGGGGTCTCCTGAAGGTCAGCAGATCCTGGGTCTGTTGTAGGCGGATGGCGAGGGTGTTCCAAGTCTTGGCGGCGATGTGGGAGAAAGATCTGCCGCCGGTGGTTGTTCGGTGGATGCGTGGAACGGTGGCGAGGGCGAGGTCAGCAGAGCGGAGCTGGCGGTTGGGGGTGTAGAAGGTAAGTCGCTTGTTGAGGTATGCTGGTCCGGCGTAGTTGAGTGCTTTGTGAGCATGGGTGAGGAGCTTGAAGGTGATCCTCCTGTTGACGGGGAGCCAGTGCAGGTCCCTTAGGTGGGCGGTGATGTGGCTGTGGCGGGGGATGTCTAGGATGAGGCGTGCGGAGGCGTTCTGTATGTGTTGGAGTCTCTTCTGGAGTATGGCCGTGGTTCCCGCGTAGAGGGTATTGCCGTAGTCTAGCCTGCTGGTGACGAGGGCCTGGGTGACCTTCTGGTTCCGGTAGGGAACCATCTGTAGATCTTGCGAAGCATACGGAGGTTGTTGAAGCAGGAGGAAGAGACGGCGTTGACTTGTTGGGTCATTGACAGAGAAGAGTCTAGGATGAACCCCAGGTTGTGTGCGTGGTCGGTGGGTGTCGGCGCAGTTCCCAGCGAGGCTGGCCACCAGGAGTCATCCTAGGCGGAGGGGGTGGAGTCTAGGATGAGGACCTCCGTCTTGTCCGAGTTCAGTTTCAGGTGACTGCTCTTCATCCATTCGGCGACAGCCTTCATCCCTTCGTGGAAGTTGATTTTAGCAGTGGCGGGGTCTTTGGTGAGGGAGAGGATCAGCTGGGTGTCGTCCGCGTATGAGACTATGCTGAGGTCGTGTAATCGGACGATGTTGGCGAGTGGTGTCATGTATACATTAAAGAGGGTCGGGCTGAGGGAAGATTCTTTGGGTACGCCGCAGGTGATCTTGGTGGATTTGGTGCTAGGGTTGCTGCGGAATCCGGATTGGGATGAGTCCAAGCTCTGATAACTAATAGCGCTTAGCTCCCAGTAGGAGTTAAGACAGATGAATTCCTATGAATCGCATTATTCTTCGGCATCAAATGTTACAAAGAAGTTTCCAAAAGGGGTGGATGATGCCAGATCCACTCCAAAAGAGTCAATACCCAATTCTGTAAACGGCACTTGAATCTCAAGTGGCTACACCCAGGAGCCACTGTTTATGCTAGAGTAAATGGGGCTTAAGGGAGGTCTGTGCGTTGATTGGTCAGTAGGGATCTCCAGGATAGTAATTCCAACAGCCAATGAACTTCTTTAAAACATTTAGTACTGTGTTTATTGGTATTGATCGTTATTTTTCAAACTACATCCAACACTTGTTTTGCCCAGCGGCCAGCAGGCCAAGGCTTTTTCAAGGCAAGAATCTTGTTTGAGGCCCTGTGATAGCTGAGCTCTGTTCTCAGTAGTCGTCTCTGCAGTCCCAAACGGTATGGACCACAGAGACAACTACTGAGAACAGAGCTGGCCGCTGGGCGAAACACGTGTCGGCTGTAGTTCGAAAAATAACGATCGATACCAATAAAAAGTTATATTAAAAATAAGGCTCCCTGTTTTCCGTTTTTACAGATTTTTACAAATAAATACAGACAGAAAATAATGTGTTTTCTGTCTGCATTTATTTTTTAAAGTGGATAAATGCAGAGCGGTCTTTCATGAATTGTAGCCTAACAGCTGAGCAGATGGACCTCATCAGACATTAAAAAACAAGATGAAATTTTTTTAAATACTGGTGTATGTCAAATGCATTAGTGGTATAATGCTAATATTTAGTGGATATATTGTTAAGTAATATTTGTTAGGTTAAATACCTAAGTCATGACAGACCTCAAAGTATGAGCGAGTGTCCTATCAGTTAAATAAATATGGAAATATACAGTTTTACAACTTTATTTATACACAAAACACAAAATAAATATGGATAAGTACAGATAAAATGGCCCAAAAATAAATATGGATAAATACAGACGGAAATGTAAAAAATATAAACACCATAAAACCGGGAGCCCTAATTAAAAAGCTAGAGATTCGAGCTCATGACCCTTGTGATACTAATCTTTGCTCACCCAACCCAGTGTGATTTTGGGTTAGCTAATCTTTCCTAGGCAAAAGTATATATTGAAGACAAGTCCCAGAGAAAATAAGGAACATTGGAATGTGGAGCACTCCATTGCATACAATGGAGTGCTCCGAGCTTCAACAAGCTGGTAAAAGCATGCAAAGCAACATTCCAGTGTTTTACAAAGGCCTTTCGGAGCCCGAGGGGATTTAAACCCCCTTGGGCTCCGAGAGGCCTTTGTTTTATTTGTTGGGGCATTCTGCCCTCTAGTGGGAGAATGTTCTAATAGCCTTAGAGCCCTACTTAGCTGGGCTATACCGGCCATTAAAGTCCCACTCCCTTATTAAAGGCACTCGCCTTTTGCGCAGGCCTTTAATGCTGGAGTCGGCTTTTAATGGCCGGTATAGCCCACTTAGGCGGGCTTTAAGGCTATAGGAAAGGATGCCAGGCTAGAAATGTCTAGCCTGGCATCCTTTCCTGTTTCTTATTTTCTCTGGGACTTGTCTTCAATATTTGAATATTGATCAGGTAATCATTGTTACTCCATCAGCGTCGCTTTTACTTTATATCATTCTCCTAAGAATGATTAGCTAACCCAATAGCACACTGGTATGGGTGAGCAAAGGAATATAGGAATGTATCTGTCTTAACTTTCACTAGGAAGTAAGCTCTGTTTATTATCAGAGCTGTTTTAGTACTAAATCCTAATATGGAATGTAATATCTCCAATTATTATAGGTAAAAGAAAAACCAGGTGTCCAATCAATTTATCCAAGTGTAAATCATATATAGTACACGCTGGATATATGAACTTCATACCTACTGGAACATTAGACTGACATAATTCATTAGGTGAGCAAAGATATCATGACTAATTCTTTTAAGGGCACACAGTTGTTAAAACAAATATAAAACTAACTGACTTTCTTGTTATTCTTGTTAGTTTTGTTATCCAATTTGCGTAATTGTAATAAGTTGAAGAAGGGCTATGATCTGGTCTTCGAGTAAAGAGTAATTATGTACACATAAAATATAATGAACTATACATTAGTTAAATTGATTATTAAAGTAACAAGCATTTACAATGCAACGGTCTCGGCATTGTTAAAGTTAGAGCTATTGGCATTGCTCATGACATTATTTTTGTTTATGTTTTTGTTTTTAAAACATTTAACCCCTTCAGCGCTGCGCAGATTCCTCCGCGGTGCTGAAGGGTTCGAGCGCGGGCGGGGCCATGACGGAACGGTTCCGTCATGAGCACAGCTCAACCGATGCTCATGACGGAACCGTTCCGTCATGAGCATGGAAGGGGTTAAAGAAACGGCATTGTTATTTACAATGTCAATAGCTTAATCACTCTCAAATGCGAGACCTATTGCATTTGCACCCACACGCACAAAGCCACCCACACACACAGAGCCACCCACAGAGCCACTCGCATAGAGCAACCCACACACAAATAGAGCCACCTACACACACACCCGCAGTAGCCCACTGACCTATTTATGTTATGTGCACTTTGTGATCTGCATGGTACATGTTCTTTGCTGCAGGCACATTAACCCTATGTGCTACCTTTCCAGGAGTCAAAACTTCCACTAGACAAAACTCTGATCTCTCTATAGGAAGAACATTAAACATCAATCATAAGTATACAGTTTTAGAAAAATACACTTAGTGATCCTCCTAGGTAATAAAGGTCACACGAAAACAACTGAAACATTGTGCACAAGTCTGTTGTGAGCGACACTGACAGTTCTGACCTTGTTCAGCTAGTTCAAAGACATTTCATCTGGCCCAGGCCTGTCCACTTGGTGAGTGAGGGAGGGATGCAATCTATCCTGTTGATTTCAGAGGAGTGGCATCCTTACAATTCAAAAGAGTGTCTTTCAATGTCTCTGAGACATACATCTGTGCAAGCAGAACCTGGGGTTGGATATATTGTAATGTTAACCACACAGAGGTCTATTAGCTGCTGTCATCAGATATGTACTTAGTAGTAAGAAAATGTCAAGGACATTCTCCATAAAACGAGATTAGTAATATATCTGTGGATGCAATGACAGAAGCAGCAAAATACCAATGGGGCGGCACACTATGCTAAGCAAAGATTTTAGTTTGTGTTTTAAGCCACGCCCTTAATTACATTGGCCACGCCGCTATGAGAGACGCCCCAGTTTTTTCATCCTACTTAAACCCCTGGACCTAATGACCACAGCTGCCAACGTTGGGGCTAGTGATTCAGATTCAAGTCATGGCGTCGGTTCAACCCATGTGATTTTGGGCAAATCACATCTTCCAATGTCGGCTGATCGTGTGTAATGTAATTTAGATGCTCATGTAAATCGATGTGGTGTTTTTGGGCCAAGTTCGCCCTATATCAAACTGTAAACTTGAAAGAAAAGACTAATGAATTCCTTAGTTTGAAAATGCGAGGAAACTGGAAACTAAAATCGA
Organism: Triturus cristatus; assembly: GCF_964204655.1. Taxonomy (NCBI): domain Eukaryota; kingdom Metazoa; phylum Chordata; class Amphibia; order Caudata; family Salamandridae; genus Triturus; species Triturus cristatus. The sequence continues at coordinate 941,444,190 of NC_140584.1, read as the reverse complement.
TTTTAAAATGTACGACGCATGACATAACGCTTCTGGTCTCCCTAGCTTCTGTTTTTGACCGGACTAGTGACGAGCGATTTTTTTAAGACTAACTCCGCCTCCTCCACTGTCTTGAATGGAAGGAATTGGGAAATCTGTTTTGTCCTGCAGCATGGCGGCCGCTACTCATTTACCAAAAGCTCATTTAGCGTTCTAGTTGTTTATTGGAACTGTGTTCAGAGGACGGAAGTCAATGGAATGCCGAATACACTTCCTGGTCGGCAGCTCATGCGTAGAATATAGCCAAGGCAGCTGGTGTGATAGGTAATGAGCAAATACATTTTTCCTGTTTTTTTTCTTCAATAAATCCCCACTTCATTATTCCCAGATTTCTGCATCTACGAGGAAGTAGTCCCTCTGTTTTGGCAGGGCATTGGTTGGCCGTTTCGGTGTGGGGTCTACTGCATTATTATCTGGAGCAGTTGCTTAGCAATGGTGCCATCGGTCTAATACATTCAAGGAAGATGCCGCCCTCCTACACCGGTTTCGTATTAAAAGCTCACCTTAGTAGGGGGCAGTGGACCCTTGCAAATGTTAGGTTTGGAGGTTGTAAGTTTTGACATTTATACCGCGATAACCTTGGGGGCCTATAGGGCTGTTTAAAGAAAAAAATTAGAACCTAAAGAAATCAGTCCCAGCGCCTTACCTGGCGAGAGCCATGAACACCGCCGCTTTTCTCCGAGGTCAAGAAATGCCTCGGAGAAACGCAGCGGCATTTTCAGATTCGGGGGCGTGTTTTTCTTTCTCTCCTCTTGCCATTGGCTGGAATGTTTACATTCCAGAGGAGAGAAAGAAAGTAAAAAACACGCCCCCGAATCCGAAAAAGACGGGGCTTGTTTGGAGAGACAAAGCTCTTCTCCAATGGCTGACCAGCATTTAAGAGGCCAGCCAATGGAGAAGAGGGACGGGTTCAAGCCCCTCTTCTGAAAAACATTACATCTCGCGAGCGAGACTGCGCAAGCGCAGCCTTCACTAGCCGAGACCTAAAAAGGGTCTTTGCCAGAATATAAAACAGTTGATCTGTGAATAGATCCTTAATGGTAGCAATTGATATTGTGCAAATCTGTCACATTGAAACAAGCTTAAATTTTTATTGATTTGGATTGGCGAGAAAAAATAAGTTCTCATTTCAGCCCAGAAGAAGCGGCATATTTCGCTGCGAAACACATGTTGGTTGAAGGTTGTTTAAACTGGCTGAAGGCTACTGAGGCTGAAGTTAGCTATGGAAGAAAATTATTGAGCATTTCTTTTTATGTATCATAACATCTCATGATATATCCATGAAATTATTTGTGTTTCTTTCTTATGTTATTCGATACGGATATTAAAAAAATTGAGATCAAGACTCGTAATAAGGGAGTACCAACTTAAAAATTATTTATTGATTACTTTGAGTGACCGACAAATATCAGTATTATGTTTTGAATATATGGACCAGATTGGGCAACTAGCTATTGTTGTGGCAGCTTGTGCAGGGCCATCTCATCTTACTGCCTAAAACTGTTTGATTTGCACTTTACTGCAGGTAAGCAGTGGTAAAGTAAAGTACACACATTTCTAATACCAGCAAAGATTTATGGTTCAGTCAAAGGCAAAATCCAAGGTGACCATGCAGAAAAGGTGGATTTCCTACACTAATGTTATTCACTATTTATAAAGGCATGAAACTTTTGCGCTTGTGCTTTGAAAGACAATTTAGTAGGTCGATTGAGGATGTGTTTTTAAATATGAACATAGAAATTATTTTGTAATCGTATTGCATACCTCCGCTGTTCCTGGACAACAACCAATTTGGGTATGATTTGTTTGTGATTTTACATCCTTTGAGGAGTGAAATCATTGCATGATGCCTATGCTAATGAACCCCGCCTATTCTTTTATGACTTGTTACATTCTTTCCAAGTTGAACGGGGGATAGGATGGGTTCCTGCCGCTGTTTGGTTAGCATATACAAAATTGATAAATGGGTGGCATGTAAATTCATTGGTGGATACTCTCTCCTGTGTGCTATTCAGTGGCCAACAGACACATGTATAAGGGGTTCATGTAGGCTAGGAGTGGCATTTGATCTTAATGGTGGTCCTAAAATATTAATCTTAAAAAGTGGTTGCACCACTGTTCCTGGCCTGAGAAGGTCAAAGAAACAAGGGAAAGGAGAGAAACATTATATCAAGTGGGAGTAAAAGGAAAGCAAATTCAGAGACATACCATAGGTGACGGATGAAAAGAGATAGTAAATAAAGAACAAGGTACATTTTACATAAGCAGAACATAGAAAAAAGTAAAAGAAGAAAAATGGAACAAGAGAAATTTACTAAATATAGAGTCTGCTTTGGGCCAGTTTCTTGCATATGATTGGATCGCTTTGATGTTGTTTCACTTGTCTGCGCTTGATTCAATAGCATACCTCCTAGAACCTTTTTGATAACCAGCTTTTGTGTTTCCTTGCTCTTGCAGACTGCTGGATTCTGTCCCCCCTCAATCAATTTTTGCGCTCCTTCATACTCCCCATCCCACCTTGTTAATGTTTGTTTAATGTTTTTTTTCCTTTTTCTTTTTAAGAGGCCCCAGCAGCTGTAAAGTGCAGCTAGGCCTCTCGCGTTCTTGTTGTCATTTACACACAATTGTGTTTTTCCTTTATTTTTTACATTTCAATTAACCTTTCTAACATGAGCATCTGGCATGTTCGAAAGATAAATTAAAAATGGCCACTATGAGTCACGATCCATATGCACATGTTACAGTGCACGAGTACAGATATGTAACCATCTTCAAACCGGTTTCCTTTCAGGCGACTCATGCACACATTTACGATTGGCAAAATACATGGCCTAATTCAATAGATCCGCCTTTTGAAGCACAAACGTATTGGGTCTGCAAATACTTATTTAGCATCATGAAAATTAGTGTCATGGTTGAAAAAATTAAGATCTTTGTTACTGCATTGTAATTGCATTAATATAACGCTTACTATCCTCAATGGGGCATTAAAATGTTTTACAGCAGGTGGCACATTACTCCAGAATTAGTGGTTAGTTCAGTGGTTATTGATTATTGTTGGTTCTTGGCATTAGTTGTGTGCTGTCAAGAAAACCATTCCATATGTGTACACCAGTTTCTTTGTCGTTGATTTAATTAATAGGAGTTAAGTGTAATCAATCAATCAGGGTTTTTTAGAATGCTCCACTCACCTGTGGGGGTCTCAAGGTGCTGGGGGTGAGGGGGTGCGAGCAGCTCAGTTGGTCATTTGGAGACAGACCTTGAGGTCATTTCTGAACAGGTGCAGTGTTGGGCTTCGTCTCATGCAAGGGCGGAGTATGTTCCAGGTCTTGGCTGCATGGTAGGAGAAGGATCTGCCTCCTGCTCTGGCCCTGTGGATGCGAGGGACCGTGACTAGGGCGAGGTCGGCAGAGTGGAGGTTTCTCTTGGGGGCGTCGAAGGAGATTAGTTCATTGAGGTATTGAGGTCCGGTGTTATGGAGGGCTTTATAGGTATGTGTGAGCAGTTTGAAGGTTATTCTTCTTTTGACGGGGAGCCAGTGGAGGTCACGGAGGTGTTGGGTGATGTGGTGATGTCGAGGATAAGTCTGGCTGCGGCGTTCTGGACAGTATGGAGATTGTGGAGGAGTGTTTTGTTGATTCCGCCGTAGAAAGCGTTTCCGTAATCCAGTCTACTCGTGATGAGTGTGTGGGTGATGGTCTTCCTCGAGTCGGGGGATCCATTTAAAGGTCTTGCGAAGTATGCAGAGGGTGTTGAAGCATGCGGAGGACACGGCGTTGATCTCACGGTTCATGGTAAGTGCAGAGTTGAGTATGATGCCGAGATTGTGTGCGTGATCCGTTGAGGTGAGTGGGTTTCCAAGGGCGGGCGGCCACCAGGTGTTGTCCCGTGCAGAGGGGGTGAAGCCGACAATGAGGACTTCTGTTTTCTTTGAGTTGAGCTTCAGGCAGCTGTTGCTCATCCAGGTTGCGACGTCTTTCATCCCTTCTTTGATATTGCGCCTGGTGATGTCTGGTTTCTGGTTTCTTAGTGAGGGAGAGGATGAGCTGGGTGTCATCAGCGTATGAGACTATGTTGAGTGTGTGGTTTCTGCCGAAGACTGCGAGGGGGGCCATGTAGACATTGAAGAGTATGGGGCTGAGGGAGGATCCTTGGGGTACTCTGCATCTGATCTCTGTCAGTTCAGAGAGGAAGGGCGGATGTCTTTGTGTTCTGCCTGAGAGGATAGATCAAATCCAGTCTAAGGCTGTGCCTTGGATGCCGGCGTCGTGGAGCCTAGAGGCTAGTGTGCGGTGGGAGACGGTGTCGAAGGCTGCTGAAAGGTCCAGGATGAGGGCTGCTGTGTGGCCTTGGTCGAGGAGGGTGCGTATGTCGAAGTTAGCTGCTATGAGGGCGGTCTCAGTGCTGTGGTTACTGCGGAATCCGGATTGAGAGGTGTCTGGGATGTTGTTGGTTTCCATGAAGTGTAATAGCTGGATGTTAATGGCTTTTTCGATGACTTTGAAGGCAAAAGGGAGCAGTGAGATGGGTCTGAAGTTCTTGAGATCTGTCGGGTCTGCGGAGAGCTTCTTTTGGAGGGAGTCTACTTCGGCGCATTTCCAGTCGTCGGGAATGTGGCAGTCTTGAGGGAGCAGTTGATAGTTCGGCGTAGTCTAGGTGCTATCGCAGTGGCTTCCCTGTGAAAGATGTGCGGCGGGCAGAGGTCAGTAGGTGATCCGGAGTAGATGCTTTTCATTGTCTTTACGGTGTCTTCAGTGGTGAGAGGGGTCCAGGTGAGGAGGGTCTGCTGGATGGTGTCACTGGGGGTGGGAGTTGAAGCGGTGCCGTGGTCTTGGTCGTTGAAGTTGTTGTAGAGCGTCTTGATCTAGAGGTGAAAGAAGGAGCTGAGTTTGTTGCAGAGGTCTTGGGGAGGGTGGGACGTCGGCTGTTTGGCTGTTGGATCTGGAGAATTCTTGTATGATGGCGAAAGTTTGTTGGAATTGTGGGAGTTGGAATGGATTCTGTCCTGGATTAAGTTTCTCTTTTGTGATTTGATGAGTTGGTGGTGTGCCATGATGGCTGCCTTGTAGGCGGAGCGTGCTACCAGGGTTTTGCTGTTTCTCCACATCTTCTCCAGTCATCCGCAAGAAAGCTTGGATTCTTGGAGGTCCGTGGTGAACCAGTTGGCTTTCTTGTTGAGTCGTCTCATGGTGTTCTGGAGAGGGGCGATGTGAGAAGTTGGCCTGATATATGATGTCACTAATTCTAGTGTACACCTTGTATCAGTCCAAACAACCCTTATGGTGATTGGTTGTAAAGTCAACCTTATAGACCAGCTATCCCAGTGGTAGCATGGACAAGAGCAGTCTTAGGCTAAACTCTGAATGGCATGTGAAGCCAGCTGTTCTACCATCTGTAACCCCTTGAATACCAAATGAATGGACACCACAACAGATATATATATATATATATATATATATGAAATAAAGTGTATTTATTCTAGTCAAACCCTCAGCACTCTTTATGAGATTCGAGGTAAGTACAACACAGTCTTATTCAAGCATACATTAATTCACACAGGTAAGTAATACAGTTAGGCCCTAGGGGCCACGCAAACCATATACTAAGTAAGTGGTATAAGGACCACTGTCATGGAAATAGGCTAGGCCTAGGCCATCGCTGGGGTTAGGAAGTGGGAGGCCCACGGGATTCAGGTGTAGAGTGGAAACACTCACGCATAATGCGTATAATCAATAGAAATAGTACAGTTCATAATTAATAAGATTTAGGACACTTCTGGAGTAGCTAGGAAGTCGAGACTTGAGAACTAGACACTAGGATAGTTAATACCCTGATGAGCACCGGAGTACCCAAGTTACCTAGCCCACGGGCTGCGGGTGCATAGGTGTGAACTTGCGTCGGGTTTCGTCGTCGACTCCTATGGATGCCAGAAGGAAAGATGCTGACAGGCAGTCAGTGAAGAGTGTCCGGTGGATCCCAAGGCCGGGATCAAGAAGGAAGGATACCTGCAAGCAGAAGGGACAGAATCTGGGTCACTAGCCAGTGACCACGTGGAACCAGGAGGGAACCAGGCGATGTCGGGAGATTGCAGGTGACGAGGTGAAGCTTGTCGCAGCAGCCACAGGTACCGGGAGACGTCGAGGATGACCAGGACCAGGAGGCGAGCTGTCCCACGAAGGCTCGTGCTGTCGGCGGCGTCTAAGTCGAACTAGGAATCACCAAGCCTTTTCAAGCGGAACCCACGAAGAATAGAGGACTTGCTTCTGGTGCAGACCAGGAAGGTGCTTACAGAGGAGCAGGAGCCAGTCTGGAGGAGCCAAACCAGCAGTAGAAAATTGAAGGTGTGTCGTCGCAAAGGTTACTAGCCAACAGGCAAGCAACCGGACAGACGCGGCAAGCAGAAAAATGCAGAAGGGCCCCATGCAGGACTCGTGGAGTGTGGGGGGCTGATCTTCGGTGCAGATGGTGCTTGGGGTTGGGGCTTCTCAATCCCCGGTGCACAACTTCGAGGGTGCCTCAGAAGCTGCACTGGAAGATACTCGCCACTTTTCCCAGGTAGCCGGTCCCTTGTCTCTCGTCGCCTCCACGGATCTCAGCTCGGCTGTGGATGTGGATCAGGGTCGGAGAAGTCTGGAAGTCAAGGCTCTGGTCAGGCTCTGCAGTCGGTCCCTCGTAGAACTTGAGCAAGGCAAAGGGTAAGTTTCTTGATGGTGCCTGTTTGCACAGGGTGACCACTCCTTGGCCACAAGGGAGATTCTTCAGTCTTCTTCTTTCGTCGAATGTCGAAGGTCCAGAGTTTCTGTTCAAGTTGCAGGTTCAGGCTAATCTAATCCCCTGGGGCCCAGCTACCACACTTATACTAATCTGGGGGGCTGGGTTGCCTGCTAGGTCACGCCTTATGGGTGGGACCTGGGAGGGGGGTGGTTACACCCCCTTCCCTTTGTCCAGTTTCGCGCCAGGACTGGGGCTGGAGTGCCCCAGCACCGGTTTGAACTGGACTATGCATGGGACACCTTGTGTGCCCCAGGCAGTGTCTAGTTTATTTCATCCCTCCCTGCCCCAATACACTAAGGCCTGTCTGGGGGTGGTGCTCGCACCTCCCAAGGCAGGAAACCTATTGTCCAAGCCTCCCATGCCGGGATCACTCCCAGCAGCAGGAGGTCAGACTTGTGTCGTGGCAGCAGCATCCATTTTGTGATGCTGGGGCTCTGGTTAACTTTAACCGGGTAAGTAGGTTTCAACATGTCTTCTGCCTCTATAAGGGAGGGATAATATCCTCATCCCCAGAAATGGGCTGGGGGTATTATTCCAAAGTGTTAGACACCTTACACGACATGTTTTGATACAGCCAAACAATAGTTACCATAACCGTTTAAGATTATAAGGCACTCTAAGAGTATATGGTAGGCTATATCATAGAACAGCTATAAGGACATGGTTCCGAAAGCTGCAGACAGGCTCAGCTCATGCTAGAGCACTATCTTACATGTTACCAAGCACTCTGTCTCCAGGATTGTTAAGGCCTGCCATAGGAGTGGCTGATAGGTACACATGTGTCTATATATAAGGTAGGTATAGGAATACTACACCTAAGCAAGGGGTGATTACACGACCTTGCCCCAGCTGAGTGATCAGCCAGTTGTGTCATAATGGAAGGCCAGACCAGGGGTGGCATAATACATGCTGCAGCCCCTGGTAGGCCTAGGGTACACCTATGCCCTGGGTACCTAAGGTACACTGTACAGGGGCCAATAAGGTGATCCTATCCAATTGGGTTATGCAACTAAAGTACATAGTATTAATTTAGAGACAGAACAGCAGGGCTGTGGGTCTGATTAGCAGGCCCACAGCCACATCCAAGTCGAAAACCAGTAAAGCAAAAGCAAAAAGTGGGGGTGAACATAGATAGCAGACCCTACTCTCCTACAGGCGAGAGCATTGGCACAGTTGGTGATCCATTGGTGGAGGTTGCTCCCCGCTCTGTTGGTGTCTGTCGTAGTTGCGGAGGGGTGCAGTTGAGGGCAGAGGTGAGGTGTTCTTCAAAGACTTTGTTCCAGCTTCTGCATGGTGGCAGGGTGTGTGCTTGTTTGCGGTGGGTTTCGAGAAGGAGAAATGGAGCGGTTCCGTGGTGTGGCTGAAGCGAATGTTTCCTCCTGCGAAGATGGGGTCAAGTGTGTGTCCTACTGTGTGAGGACCAGTTGCTTCAGTCCTATGTTGGTGAGGTTCTCCAGGAGGGCGGTGGTGTTGGGATCGCTGTGGTTGTCTAGATGTGAAAGTTCGGGTCGCCGAGTTGTATGTTGTCCGTGGAGGAGAGGGCGTGGGGAGTGATGTGGTCTGCAATGATATTGGTGAAGAGTGTGTCGGGTCCGGGAGGTCTGTAGGCAAGTGTTCCGCGGTGCGTCGTTCTCGGGCTGGGCTGGATCTGGAAGTGGATGTGTTCCATGAGGGGCGAGGCGTTGTCTGAGCAGGTGCTTGTTAGTCAGAGGGAGCTTTGTGGACGATGAGGACCCCTGACCCTCCTGGTAGGTCGCTTCCCCTCCACGCAGCGCCGACTGTGTGCCCCTGCTGACGCTGACGCTGGTAAGCGCCGTCCATTTTGCTTCTGTGCCACTGTTTCCCCTTCCCTGGGCCCCGCTTCTACTCTCCTGCTCTGTGCCACTCTTCTCTCCCCCCTCTTTTGTGCCCCACTTTACTTCTGTGCCCCGATCCCTGCTCTGGGCCACTCGTTTTAACCTTTTGTTGTGTCCACTTTACTTCTGTGTCCCGATCCCTGCTCTGTACCACTCGTTTCCCCCTTTTGTTGTGCCCACTTTGCCTTCTGTACCACTGTTTGTTTCCCCGCTGCTGTACTCCCGCGGCCCCGCCCCCCACCCACTCGCTCCTCCCGCCTCCCAGCTGCTCCTCCCTCCCTCCCCATATATGCCAGCCGCGCAGCTGCTGAAGGCGCCCCTGAGGCAAGCTCGTCCACGCCTGGAGTGTGCCCAGCGCCTGGACCCCGCGAACGCCACAACACCAGACTCCGCTACGATGCCAGCACCCTCCACGCACTCCACGTCAGCTGAAACCACACTTGCTTCCAGGCCGCCCCGAAACGGACCCACAGACCCTTCTCCTGCTGCACCTGCAGCTTCACCTGCGACAGAGCCACCAAACCTCCAAGGACTGGACCCAATGACCTCCGTTGAATGCTTCTCAACACACGCTCTGCACACAGACACGCCGTCGAGCTCTGGGATCTGCTCGACACCTCCGCCCCAGACGTGGCCTTCCTGACCAAGACCTGGTGGAATGACTCCTCGGCGCCCGACATCGCCATAGCCATCCCGGACGGCTACAAAATCACCCGCAGGAACCGCGCCAACGGAATCGAAGGAGGAATAGCCATCGTCCACAAGTCCACCCTCAAGGTCGCCACCCACGCAGACGACGCCCTCAACACCGCCGAACACCTGCACTTCCGGATCCACAGCGACCCCAACACCACCCTCAGAGGAACACTCATCTACACACCCCTGGACCCTGGGCTCAGTTCAGCGACGCCATCGCCGACCTCGCCAGCTCCCACGCACTCGCCTCCACGGACTACATCCTCCTAGGGGACCTGAACTTCCACCTCGAGAACAACAACGACGCCAACTGCGCCACCCTGATCGACAACCTCACCAACCTCGGCCTCAGACGACTCGTCACCGCACCCACCCATGCCACCGGCCACACGCTGCACCCTGTCTTCTCCACAGGCACCCACGTCGCCTTCGACCACACCACCGAACTCCACTGGACCGACCACCGCTGCATCCATTTCACCTTCAAGAAACCCAACCACGCACCACCGCACCCAACAACTGCCTCGCCGCTGCTGGAGCAAAGTCACCGAAGACCAGCTGATCGCCACCCTCACCCAGAACCCCCCACCAACCCAAACGCCGCAGCCCGCAACCTCAGACAGTGGATCGACGACTGCGCCAACACCCTCGCCCCGCTCAAGAAACCCTCCAACAGCCACGCCAGTAAGAGAGCCACCTGGTTCACGGACGAGCTCCAGACCTACAAACGCGCATGCCGGAAACTGGAGAAGACATTGCTCCACGAACGCACACCGGACAACCACGCAGCCCACAAGGACGCCACCCGCAGACATCACCACCTCATCAGATTAGCCAAGAGATCCTCCTTCAAAGACCGCCTGGGCAACAACGCATACGACAGCAAAGAGCTCTTCAGCATCGTAAAGGAACTCTCCAACCCCCGCGCCAAGGCCAATGACATCCCGCCCTCACAAGAACTGTGCGACTCACTCGCCATCTTATTCCACCGCAAGATTACTGACATCCACGACAGCTTCAACACCACGACCGCCCCTACTACACCAGACTCCACCTCCCCTGCGAACTCCACCAGCGCCAACCGCCTGACCTCCTGGTCCAACGTCAATGATGACGAGACACGCAAGGTCAAGAACTCCATCCACTCAGGATCTCCGTCAGACCCGTGCCCACACCACATTTTCAACAAAGCAGACGCAGCCATCGCACCCCAACTACGGAAGGTCATCAACATCTCGTTCGAAACAGCGACATTCCCGGAAAGTTGGAAGCACGCCGAAATCAACGCCCTCCTCAAGAAGCCCAAGGCGAACCCCAAGGACCTCAAGAACTTCTGGCCCATCTCCCTGCTCCCGTTCCCGGCGAAGGTCATCGAGAAAATAGTCAACATGCAATTGGCCGCCACCTGGAAGACCACAACATCTTGGACCCATCCCAATCCGGATTCAGACGAAACCACAGCACCGAGACAGCCCTCATCGCCGCCACAGACGACATCAGGTGCCAACTAGACAACAGCGAAACATCGGCCCTCATCCTCCTAGACCCGTCAGCCGCCTTCGACATGGTCTGCCATCGCAATCTAAAGACACGCCTCCGAGAAGCCGGAATCCAAGAGAAGGCCTTTGACTGGACCACGTCCTTCCTCTCCGGCAGAACCCAGAGCGTCCGCCTCCCACCCTTCCAATCCGAAGCCACCGACATCATCTGCGGCATCCCCCAGGGATCACCCCTCAGCCCGACGCTGTTCAACGTCTACATGGCCCCCCTCGCACAAGTGGCCCGCCCTCACGACCTAAAGATCACCTCCTACCCCGACGACACCCAGCTCATCCTCTCCCTCACCAAGGACCCACACACCACCAAAACCAACCTACACGAGGGAATGAAGGCCGTCGCCGACTGGATGAGGAGCAGCCGCCTCAAGCTGAACTCGGACAAGACGGAGGTCCTCATCCTCGGACCCACCCCCTCAGCCTGGGACGACTCTTGGTGGCAGACCACAATGGGAACAGCACCAACACCCACCGACCATGCACGTAACCTAGGATTCATCCTCAACTCCTCCCTCTCCATGTCCAAGCAGATCAACACCGTCTCCTCCTCCTGCTACAACACCCTCCGCATGCTCCGCAGGATCTACAAGTGGATCCCGACCGAAACAAGAAGAACGGTGACACAAGCCCTCGTCAGCAGCAGACTGGATTACGGCAACGCACTCTATGCAGGAATCCCAGCCAAACACCTACGACGACTACAACGCATCCAAAACGCCTCAGCTCGACTAGTCGTCGATGTCCCCCGCCGCAGCCACATCACGCCCCACCTGAGAGACCTACACTGGCTACCCGTCAACAAGAGGATCACCTTCAAGCTCCTCACCCACGCACACAAAGCACTCCACAATGCCGGACCAGCCTACCTGAACACCAGACTTAGCTTCTACACTCCCACCCGCCAGCTCTGCTCCGCCAGCCTCGCCCTTGACGATGTCCCCCGCATCCAACGAACAACCTCTGGCGGCAGATCCTTCTCCTACCTCGCCGCCAAAACCTGCAACACCCTCCCTACCCACCTACGGCAGACCCAAGACCTTCTCTCATTCAGAAGACTCCTCAAGACCTGGCTCTTTGAGCAGTAGTGCCACCCCCTCCCACCTCCCCCCACAGCACCTTGAGACCCTCACAGGTAAGTAGCGCTCTTTACAAATACTCTGATTAATTGATTGATTGAGGAGGCCTTCTCCTGGGCGGTTAGGGCGGTATTTCCTCAGGGTCTTATATCTGTCGGGGAAGGCAGTTGCAATGTCGGGTGCGGAGCTGGCGTTGGTCCAGGTCTCTCTGAGGAAGGCGATGTCTGGCGAGGGATTGTTGAGGAGGTTCCAGATTTCTACGTCATGTCCGTGCATGAAGCATACGTCGAGGAGGATGCAGTCCAGTGGCTTGTGTGCGGTGGTGTCCGGTGGGTTGAGGGTGGCTGCCTGGGTCCGGTGGAGGGTGAAGGTGCGGGAGCAGTGTTGGCAGGATATCTGGCCTTGGGTGTTGCTTGGTGTCGAGAGCTGGCAGTTGTTGTTGCGTCCGGAGTTGACTGCATGGAGAGTGCTGGGGTCGTAGCGGTGGGGGGGTTGGGGTCCAGGGTCCGTGGCGCTGGTTAGGTCGCGGATGGGCGCAGATGGGCTTGCCTTTGGCGTGTATTGACTCGCCAGCGCCGGGCGGCTGCAGAGCAGCCGCCATTAACGAGGGTGAGCAGCTGGGAGTCGAGAGCGGGAACACGCCGGGGGGGGGAGGGAAGGAAGTGGCCCATTTAGGGTCACTCGCGACCACCTCTTTGCCTTCCCAATAAATGAAGAGTTGAGAAGACAGTTGAGAATACAAACCAAAGCATTTATTGCTATTGCGCTGCAGCGGAGCCCAGTCTGACCAGTCTCCTTAGATGACTGCTGAGGGACTGACCCCTGTGAGAAGTTGGCCTGATGTATGATGTCACTAGTTCTAGTGTACACCTTATATCAGTCCAAACAACCCTTATGGTGATTGGTTGTAAAGTCAACCTTATAGACCAGCTATCCTAGTGGTAGCATGGACAAGAGCAGTCTTAGGCTAATCTCTGAATGGCATGTGAAGCCAGCTGTGCTACCATATATAATCCCTTGAATACCAAATGAAAGGACACCACAACAGATATATATATAAAATAAAGTGCATTTATTCTAGTCAACCCCTCAGCACTCTTTATGAGATTCGAGGTAAGTACAACACTGTCTTATTTAAGCATACATTAAGTCACACAGGTAAGTAATACAGTTAGGCCCTAGGGGCCACGCAAACCATATACTAAAGAAGCGGTATAAGGACCACTGTCACGGAAATAGGATAGGCCTAGGGAATCGCTGGGGCTACACTACACTACAAACAGTTAGGAAGTGGGAGGCCCACGGGATTCAGGTGCAGAGTGGAAACACTCACGCGTAATGCGTATAATCGATAGAAATAGTACAGTTTTGAAATAAGCAGTTTTAGGACACTTCTGGTAAAGCTAGAAAGTCGAGACTCGGGAACTAGACCCTAGGATAGTCAATACCCTTGTGAGCACCGAAGTACTCAAGTTACCTAGCCCACGGGCTGCGGGTGCATAGGTGTGAACTTGCGTTGGGTTTCGTCGTGGACATCTATGGATGCCTGAAGGAAAGTTGCTGAGTGCAGAGCAGAGTGCAGAGCAGAGTGCAGAGCAGAGTGTCCGGTGGATCCCAAGGCCGGGATCAAGAAGGACGGCAACCTGCAAGCAGAAGGGACAGAGTCAAGGTCACTAGCCAGCGACCACGTGGAACCAGGAAGGAACCAGGCGATGTCGGGAAGATTGCAGGTGAAGGGTGAAGCTTGTCGCAGCAGCCACGGGTGCCAGGAGACGTCGAGGACGACCAGGACCAGGAGGCGAGCTGTCCCACGAAGGCTCTTGCTGTCGGCGTCGTCGAAGTCGAACTAGGACTCACCAAGCCTTGGCAAGCGGAACCCATAAAAAATGGAGGACTTGCTTCTGGTGCAGACCAGGAAGGTCTGGGGTGCTTCTCTTTTGCAGAGGAGCGGGAGCCAGTCTGGAGGAGCCAAACCAGCAGTGAAGATTCAAAGGTGTGTCGTCGCAAAGGCCGCTAGCCAACGGGCAAGCAACCGGACAGACGCGGCAAGCAGGAAAATGCAGAAGGCCCCACGCAGGACTCGTGAAGTGTGGGGGGTGGATCTTCGGTGCAGATGGTGCTTGGGGTTGGGGCTTCTCAATCCCCGGTGCACAACTTCGAGGGTACCTCAGAAGCTGCGCTGGAAGATACTCGCCACTTTTCCCAGGTAGCCGGTCCCACGTCTCTCGTCGCCTCCACGGATCTCAGCTCGGCTGTGGATGTGGATCAGGGTTGGAGAAGTCTGGAAGTCAAGGCTCTGGTCAGGCTCTGCAGTCGGTCCCTCGTAGAACTTCAGCAGAGCAAAGGGTAAGTCTCTTGATGGTGCCTGTTTGCACAGGGTAGCCACTCCTTGGCCACAAGGGAGATTCTTCAGTCTTCTTCTTTCGTCGAATGTCGAAGGTCCAGAGTTTCTGTTCAAGTTGCAGGTTCAGGATAATCTAATCTCCTGGGGCCCAGCTAGCACACTTATACTAATCTGGGGGGCTGGGTTGCCTGCTAGATCACGCCTTATGGGTGGGACCTGAGAGGGGAGTGGCTACACCCCCTTCCCTTTGTCCAGTTTCGCGCCAGGACTGGGGCTGGTGTGCCCCAGCGCTGGTTTGAACTGGACTATGCATGGGACACCTTGTGTGCCCCAGGCAGTGTCTCGTTTCATTCATCCCTCCCTGCCCCAATACACTAAGGCCTGTCTGGGGTGGTGCTCGCACCTCCCAAGGCAGGAAACCTATTGTCCAAGCCTCCCGTGCCGGGATCACTCCCAGCAGCAGGAGGTCAGACTTGTGTCGTGGCAGCAGCATCTATTTTGTGATGCTGGGGCTCTGGTTAACTTTAACCGGGTAAGTAGGTTTCAACATGTCTTCTCCCTCTAGAAGGGAGGGATAATATCCTCATCCCCAGAAATAGGCTGGGGGTATTATTCCAAAGTGTTAGACACCTTACACGACATGTTTTGATACAGCCAAACCATAGTTACCATAACCGTTTAAGATTATAAGGCACTTTAAGAGTATATGGTAGGCTATATCATAGAACAGCTATAAGGACATGGTTCCGAAAGCTGCAGACAGGCTCAGCTCATGCTAGAGCACCATCTCACATGTTACCAACCACTCTGCCTCCAGGATTGTTAAGGCCTGCCATAGGAGTGGCTGATAGGTACACATGTGTCTATATATAAGGTAGGTATAGGAATACTACACCTAAGCAAGGGGTGATTACACGACCTTGCCCCAGCTGAGTGATCAGCCAGTTGTGTCATAATGGAAGGCCAGGCCAGGGGTGGCATAATACATGCTGCAGCCCCTGGTAGGCCTAGGGTACACCTATGCCCTGGGTACCTAAGGTACACTGTACAGGGGCCAATAAGGTGATCCTATCCAAATGGGTTATGCACCTAAAGTACATAGTATTAATTTAGAGACAGAACAGCAGGGCTGTGGGTCTGATTAGCAGGCCCACAGCCACATCTGAGTCGAAAACCAGTAAAGCAAAAGCAAAAAGTGGGGGTTTAACATAGAAAGCAGACCCTACTCTCCTACACCCCCCATCTACACGGTAACACAAAATATACATTTCCAACACCTCTAAAGTCCTGCCCCATCTTATTCCACTGCAAGATTACTGACATCCACGACAGCTTCAACACCACGACCGCCCCTACTACACCAGACTCCACCTCCCCTGCGAACTCCACCAGCGCCAACCGCCTGACCTCCTGGTCCAACGTCAATGATGACGAGACACGCAAGGTCATGAACTCCATCCACTCAGGAACTCCGTCAGACCCGTGCCCACACCACATTTTCAACAAAGCAGACGCAGCCATCGCACCCCAACTACGGAAGGTCATCAACATCTCCTTCGAAACAACGACATTCCCGGAAAGTTGGAAGCACACCGAAATCAACGCCCTCCTCAAGAAGCCCAAGGCGAACCCCAAGGACCTCAAGAACTTCTGGCCCATCTGCCTGCTCCCGTTCCTGGCGAAGGTCATCGAGAAAATCGTCAACATGCAATTGGCCCGTCACCTGGAAGACCACAACATCTTGGACCCGTCCCAATCCGGATTCAGACGAAACCACAGCACCGAGACAGCCCTCATCGCGGCCACAGACGACATCAGGTGCCAACTAGACAACAGCGAAACATCAGCCCTCATCCTCCTAGACCTGTCAGCCGCCTTCGACATAGTCTGCCATCGCAATCTAAAGACACGCCTCCGAGAAGCCGGAATCCAAGAGAAGGCCTTTGACTGGACCACGTCCTTCCTCTCCGGCAGAACCCAGAGCGTCCGCCTCCCACCCTTCCAATCCGAAGCCACCGACATCATCTGCGGCGTCCCCCAGGGATCACCCCTCAGCCTGACGCTGTTCAACGTCTACATGGCCCCCTCGCACAAGTGGCCCGCCCTCACGACCTAAAGATCATCTCCTACCCCGACGACACCCAGCTCATCCTCTCCCTCACCAAGGACCCACACACCACCAAAACCAACCTCCACGAGGGAATGAAGGCCGTCGCCGACTGGATGAGGAGAAGCCGCCTCAAGCTGAACTCGGACAAGACGGAGGTCCTCATCCTCGGACCCACCCCCTCAGCCTGGGACGACTCTTGGTGGCCGACCACAATGGGAACAGCACCAACACCCACCGACCATGCACGTAACCTAGGATTCATCCTCGACTCCTCCCTCTCCATGTCTTAGCAGATCAACGCCGTCTCCTCCTCCTGCTACAACACCCTCCGCAGGATCTACAAGTGGATCCCGACCGAAACAAGAAGAACGGTGACACAAGCCCTCGTCAGCAGCAGACTGGATTACGGCAACGCACTCTATGCAGGAATCCCAGCCAAACACCAACGACGACTACAACGCATCCAAAACGCCTCAGCTAGACTAGTCGTCGATGTCCCCCGCCGCAGCCACATCACGCCCCACCTGAGAGACCTACACTGGCTATCCTTCAACAAGAGGATCACCTTCAAGCTCCTCACCCATGCACACAAAGCACTCCACAATGCTGGACCAGCCTACCTGAACACCAGACTTAGCTTCTACACTCCCACCTGCCAGCTCTGCTCCGCTAGCCTCGCCCTTGCCGATGTCCCCCGCATCCAACGAACAACCTCCGGCGGCAGATCCTTCTCCTACCTCGCCGCCAAAACATGGAACACCCTCCCTACCCACCTACGGCAGACCCAAGACCTACTCGCATTCAGAAGACTCCTCAAGACCTGGCTCTTTGAGCAGTAGCGCAACCCCCCCCACCTTCCCCCTCAGCACTTTGAGACCCTCACAGGTAAGTAGCGCTCTTTACAAATACTCTAATTAATTGATTGATTGAGGAGGCCTCCTCCTGGGCGGTATTTCCTCAGGGTCTTATATCCGTCGGGGATGGCAGTTGCAATGTCGGGTGCGGAGCTGGTGTTGGTCCGGGTCTCTGTGAGGAAGGCGATGTCTGGCGAGGGAGTGTTGAGGAGGTTCCAGATTTCTACGTCATGTCCGTGCATGGAGCTTATGTCGAGGAGGATGCAGTTCAGTGGCTTGTGTGCGGTAGTGTCCGGTGGGTTGTGGGTGGCTGCCTGGGTCCGGTGGTGGGTGAAGGTGCGGGAGCAGTGTTGGCAGGATATCTGGCCCTGGGTGTTGCTCGGTGTCGAGAGCTGGCAGTTGTTGTTGTGTCCGAAGTTGACTGCATGGAGAGTGCTGGGGTCGTAGCGGTAGGGGGTTGGGGTCCAGTGTCCGTGGCGCTGGTTGTGGTTAGGTCGCGGATGGGCGCAGATGGGCTTGCCTTTGGCGTGTATTGACTCGCCAGCGCCGGGCGGCCATTAACGAGGGTGAGCAGCTGGGAGTCGAGAGCGGGAACACGCTGGGGGGGGGGGGGGGGGAGGGAAGGAAGTGGCCCATTTAGGGTCACTCGCGACCACCTCTTTGCCTTCCCAATAAATGAAGAGTTGAGAAGACAGTAGAGAATATAAACCAAAGCCTTTATTGCTATTGCGCTGCAGCGGAGCCCAGTCTGACCAGTCTCCTTAGATGACTGCCGAGGGACTGACCCCCGTCTACACGGTAACACAAAATATACATTTCCAGCACCTCTAAAGTTCTGCCCAAACTGGAATTTTCCAGCTCAGACCCTGGTGACCAAAGAAGGCAAACAAGCATGAGAGATGGCACAGGGCTGGGTACATGCTATCTCGACCCCAAGGCCATTCGGAAAGTGTCTACCATTCTAAGATGTGGGAACGAGTCTAACAGTAAAGGTATGCCACAATAGATAGTACATTCATTAGTGCAGCAAAGCTTCAACCTTGAGTAGTACAAGCTGGAGGCACAGGGGCAGCCTTTCTGCTGAGGCGAGCATTATGAACAGAAGCTCGATCTTAGTTACAGAAGAAGATGGCGCCATGAATGCTAACTTAATACGGAATAGAGTTTAAGCATAGCCTAAGGGCATT
This sequence comes from Triturus cristatus, assembly GCF_964204655.1. Lineage (NCBI taxonomy): Eukaryota > Metazoa > Chordata > Amphibia > Caudata > Salamandridae > Triturus > Triturus cristatus. The sequence goes on along the minus strand of NC_140584.1, from coordinate 941,425,698 downwards.
TCGATTCTGCGCATTACGGAAATAACATTTCAAATCTAACAGAGATAGGGGCCAAGGGGGCGTCAGCGGCGGAAAAAACCGCAAAAGACAAAACCAAAAAAGGTAAGACAGAAAAGGCAAGAACAGAAAAAGATGACCGACACAGAGCGGACTCGCAGAAGATCAGGCTCTTCCACTAGACCACCAGGGATGAGGCGCAGGCAGGAGCCTGCGGGTGGAGGAGGGTTTCGAACACCTACCTGAAGTTCAAGTCGGCGTTAGTGGCAGTTCCCTAACGGTAGAGCTGCGCGGGGGGAGAGCAGTGACTCCAACCAGTCACTGTTTTCATTTGTGTGACTTTGTGTAAGTGTTTGGTTGAGGTTAAACAGGCTAACCAAGATTGCAGGCAGACAGCAGGGTCGGACTAGGTGAGAAAATGCCCCCGGGCACAACAATAATGGTCTAATTACCAGTCTGCCGACTGCCATAATATGACTTTGACAGTCCTGCCCCCTTGGGACTGCCAACTCCGCCAGGGAATCTCCGTTCCCTGGTGATGGCGCGTCGGTTAAGCGGCATCAATATTCTTGGAGGGACCGCTGTGGTCCCGCCAAGCAAATTATGACTTTCCTCACCGCCACTGACTTTATGGAGGTCTTTTCTCCATGAAAACAGTGGCGATGAGGAAAGAAAGGGGGCCCTGAGGCCCCCTTGTGCCTCACTTCATGTTGATGCACACAGGGGGGCACAACATGTGCCCCCCTGTGTGGCAGGACCACCGCGGTCCCGCCAAGCATATTATGACTTCCTCACCGCCACTGATTTCATGGAGGTCTTTCCTCCATGAAAACAGTGGCAGTGAGGAAAGAAAGGGGGTCCTTCGGGCCCTCTTATGCCTCACTTTGTTGATGCACACAGGGAGGCACAACATGTGCCCCCCTGTGTGCATTCACCCCCCTCCCCCTCCCCCCCAGTCTAGGCACGGCCTGGACTTCACAGTCCATGCCGTTCTAGAACTTCCATTGACGTTCTCATTGCGTGCCTATTTTATAGGCACTGCCCTGCGAATGCCAAAGGAACCGCCTGCCAATGACTAAAAAAGTCATAATACGGCAGGCGGTTCTCAGGTGGGTTTGGCAGTGCGGTGGCGAGCCAGTCCCGCCGCCGCACCATTAAACTCGTAATCTTAGTGTCCTCCATTAGTTAATTAGACAGTTAAAAAAGTGGCCCATGTTTACAAATTGGGACAGTTTTGAACTTGTTAGATCTGAAAGAAAAACGTAGTGATAGATTCCTTACCTTGGAAATACCCCCAGGCGTCAGACTGAATCCGGAAAGTTTTCGTCAGCAGTACCACTGAACGTCGGTAGGCGTCGTCGTGCGGCTCTGCGTGCGTCGTTGGCGTATTCGGCGCCGAGATGACGTCGCTGGAGCTACTTAGACGTGCCGACACGCGCTGACGTCTGTTCTTTTCTTTTTCCCGCTCCAGCAAGCGCAGATCTGGGAAGAGCAAGTACCCCCAGTCACTTTTTGACTGAGTTTTTTCGAGGCCTTTTGTCTCATTTTCTTCAAGTCGATCAACTCCTGGTGTCATGGGGATGCCCGGCTTTAGGATCTGTGGGGACTGTCACTGCATGATGTCGTTGACGGACCCACACCGCGTGTGTCTCTACTGCCTGGGGCGTGACCACGACTTTGCGGGAGCGGTCCCGAAAGTTGCTGGAAGTCCGGCAGTCGGCTCCGCACTGCTCAAGGTCCCGGTCCCGTGGGAGGTCGAGGGACCGGTCACGGAGCCATCCCCATCGTTCCTCTGGATCCAAGTCTTCGCACTCGGGTCAGGTAAGTCGAAGCATCCCAAAAAGTAGTTGAAGAAGCGTCGTCGCTCCTCGACTTCCCGTCGCGGCTGAGAGTGCGGGTGATGCCACCCCTGCGGAGCCTGCGATGCCGCCGCCGGCCTGCCCAACCTTTCCGGGTCCGTCAGCGACGCCTGCTCAGGTGCAAGAGTTTCTTGCTGCCATGGCCCGACTCTTTGGGCTGTCTGGCCCTGCCGGTGCGCCTACGGACCTAACTGGGGGTCCTGTCCTTCCATCGCCGGTGGGTCCAGCCCCTGGATCGCTGGTGGCTCCGGCCCCGGAGGACCTCCCGGGATCGGACCCCGGTCAACGCCGGTGGACCTTCTAACACCTCCAGCGATGTAGACCCCCACCGGCACCACTTCCGACGTCGCCCGCTCCTCGTGACGACGCCGACCCCAGTTTCCGCCCTGAACCGGACACGTGCCGGATCAGTGTCGCTCGATGCCGATTCAGACGCCAATGGGGCACTTTTTCCCCTATGTCCGCCCTCCTTATTTTCAGCCTGTTTCGCAGACTTCAGAGGAAGGGGAGGACTGAGAGGGGTCTGAGGACCCTCTCGCACAACAGTGCGATTATGATCCGCACTGGGCAGAGGATTTGGGGGATGCCAGTGGTCTTGACACCTCATCTGACCTTGGCATGCGGTCTCCTCCTACCGTGGCTACGGAGGAGGGAGCCAGTTACACAGTGGTATTACGTAGGGCAGCAGAGGCCCTCCACCTCTAACTCCCTACAGTGGCCGTCAGGACTAACTTCCTGACAGAAGTGCTTCAGCCGGCGGCGACCTCTTCGAAGCCCTTGCTGCCGTTTATTGACTCACTTCCTGACGTCTTTTTGGGCACTTTGAGCTGTGGACAGGAACGTGGCCTGACGCCATCGCCCGGCTCCAGGCGACCCCCCTCTTTCTCTCCCAACAACCCACTCCCGAGAGCTTGGTTGTCCAAGCCTCTGCTTCCCGAGCGTGTTGCCTTCCGCACCTCCGGATAGGGAATCCAAGAAGCTGGAGCAGCTTGGCAAGAAGCTGTTTTCATCTGCCAGCTTAGGGCTGCGGTTGGTGAACACCGCATGCCTCTTGGGCCATTATTCCCACTCTCTGTGGGATACGGTTGCGCAGGTGCTGCCCAACTGTCCGGAGGAGGCACGGACAGTACTCTCCCAAGCTGTAGCAGCTGGGAGAGACGCAGCGAAGTTCACTATTCGTTGTGGGCTCGATACCGCCGACTTGCAGGGCAGGGCGATTTCCACGACGGTGGCTCTTCAGCACCACGCCTGGCTGAGAACAACTGGCTTCTCAGGGGATGTCCAGAACACTGATGGATATGCCCTTTGATGGCATTCACCTTTTTGGCAATAAAGCGGATAGTACGTTGGAGTGCTTTAAGGACGCACGGGCTACGGTCAAGTCCTTGGGCCTGTCGGCCACTCGCCCTCCTCCACCTTCCGCTTTTCGCTCCTTTCGTGGCCACGGAAGGGGTGCCCAAATTCATTAGTTCCAGAGCCACAGGCCTGCGCAGCAACATCCATGGCAAGGCCGCGGACATGGGAACCGTCGAGGCAGTTCTGGGGGCCATCGAGAGGGTCAGTCCACCTCCACCCCTGCAGCGTCCACTGCAAAGCCTTCCTAGTCCGACCTTCCAGGTCCATCAAACGCCAGTGGGCGGCAGGATTCGCCATCATCTCCCCCACTGGTGCAACATAACATCGGACAAGTAGGTGCTGCAAATTGTCCGAAGGGGCTACTCCCTCCCCTTCGAGACTTCCCCTCCAGCCATGCCACCTCAGTACCACCGCATGTCGGGGGACCATCTTGTGCTTCTTCAACAGGAAGTCACGGCTAGGGGGCCATCTAGCGCGTTCCTGGGCCAGAAGTAGGTTGTGGTTGTTATTCCCAATACTTTCTGGTCCCCAAGAAGGACAAGGGCCTGCGTCCTATCTTAGACCTTGGGAACGTCAATCGCTTCCTCCGGAAGGAGAAGTTCAAGATGCTCACACTTGCTCAAGTCTTGTCTGCCCTAGACCCTCAAGACTGGATGGTAACATTGGACTTGCGGGACGCTTACTTTCATATCCCCGTCCTGTCGGCCCACCGGCATAACCTGCGGTTCACGGTAGGCCACAATCACTTTCAGTTCACCATGCTCCCCTTTGGCCTTACCAGCGCCCCTCGGGTGTTCACGAAAGTGATGGCGGCGTTCGCAGCTCATCTGCGCAGATCAGGGGTTCCTGTCTTCCCCTATCCCGACGACTGGTTGTTGAAGGCGGGCTCACCCCAGGCAGTCGTCTCCCACCTCCGGACTACGGCTGACCTCCTGCATCTGCTGGGGTTCTCCATCAACGTGCCGAAGTCACACCTGATTCCCTCTCGGAAACTCCTCTTCATCGGAGCGGTTCTGGATTTGGCGCAGTTTCGGGTTTATCCTCCTGAGCAGCGAGTGCAGGATATTCAGGCTATGATTCCGATCTTTCAGCCTCTATCCCGGGTTTCGGTCAGGATGACCCTCCGGCTACTGGGCCTGATGGCCTCCTGCATCCTGCATCCTGCATCCTGTTGGTGGATCATGCCGGATGGCATATGCAGGCTCTGCAGTGGGACCTGAAGTTCCAGTCGGCACAGCATCAGGGCAACCCGTCCGATCATGTCCAGATCTCGGAGGGCACTGCACAACAATTGCAGTGGTGGCTCACGAATCGCAGTTGGGTCAATGGCAGATCCCTCTCCCTTCCCCAACCGGAACACACAGTGGTGACGGACGCGTCCCTTCTGGGATGGGGCGGCCACATGGGAGAGGCGTAGATCAGAGGACTCTGGTCTCTGGCAGAGGCCCGGCTCCATATCAACCTTCTGGAGCTTCGGGCGATCCGACTTGCACTGAAGTCATTCCTTTCCTCTGTCAAGGGGGGAGTAGTGCAGGTGTTCACAGACAACACCACCGCCATGTGTTACTGCAACAAACAGGGCGGGGTGGGGTCGTGGACCCTATGTCAGGAGGCTCTGCGTCTCTGGACATGGCTGGAACATCAGGGCATTTCCCTGGTGGTTCAACACCTGGCAGGTTCTCTGAAGGCCAGGGCGGACGAACTCAGCCGCCGGTGCATGATGGATCACGAATGGCGTCTGCACTCTGACGTGGCGCAAGGACTCTTTCAGCAGTGGGGAGAGCCTTGGTTAGATCTATTAGCCACCGAAGAGAACGCCCAATGTCATCAGTTCTGCGCATTGGATTTTCCAAGGCGGCACTCGCTAGGCGACGCTTTTCAACGCGAGTGGAGTTGCGGACTACTCTACGCCTTTCCGCCTATACCACTTCTACCCAGAGTGCTGAAGAGCAAGCATGACCTGGCCCAAGTCATTCTTGTGGCTCCGGACTGGGCTCGAAGAGTATGGTATCCTGAGCTACTCAGCATGGCTATCGATCCCCGGATTCGACTGCCTCTTCGGGAGGATCTTCTGTCGCAGCAACAGGGGACGGTCTTCCACCTGAACCTGTCCAGACTCCACCTCCTTGCGTGGAGATTGAGCGGTGCAGTTGACGTCTTTTGACCTGCCTCCCGAAGTTTGTGATGTAATCTTGGCAGCCCCCCTTTCTGAGGTCTTTCTATATGGTCGAGTACGGCCTACCGCCCCCTCCTCCCCTCTGCTGTGACAGAAGCCAATTTAGACATTTGTTTGGAATAGGGGGTCGTCGACCCCCGATCGTATTTATTAACAAACACACATATTTGCAAACAAATATATAATTACGCAGAAATGACAAGACAGGATTCGGTACATTTGATTCATTCCTAGCTTGAACAAGACTCTAATACATAATGTTCCTATCCTAGTCCAAGCATATTGCTGATCACATTTCTGCGTATTCCTTTGGGCCTACGGCAAGGTCAAAACGCTGGCCCCTCCCCCTTTAATCCAAATTGTCCTGCGCACCCTAACCAGAGTGCGCATGCGCAGGGGGCCCAGCTGACCCGGAAGCACTTCCCTCCAGGCAACCCCCATACGTTCAAGACTTACTCCATATTTGTCCCGCGCCCCCCAACCAGGGTGCGCATGCGCAGGGGGCCCAGCTGACCCGGAAGTAGTTCCTTCCAGGCAACCCCCATACGTTCAAGACTTACTCCATAAAGGGGCCATGCAGACAGCGCAGCTTACTTACGCCCGCGGCGGGGTGGCCAACCAGCCAATGGAAAGCGTAACCCCCCTTTAGCCCCGCCCCGTTGCAACCAACCGGTTGTAACTGCCCCTGGAGTCTGGTGAGAGCCACATGTCCCTCCCCTCTGGGCGCCCCACTTAATAAGGCGCCCCAAAAAGATTAGTAAATTTAGTCTGTCCAACCGATGACCTTACCGCCTGACTCAAAATACAGCCTAAAAACACGACAGAAAAGGCATTTACATTCACTACATTCGACCTTTCCTCATAATTGACACCCTGTGGAAAAAACACATTAACCATACTTTGCGTCAAAAAACACCTATCTCAGGGATGGTGGGTGGGGAAAAAAGGTTAAGGTCCTCCCGAGGGAGGAGGCACACGCGACGGGTGTGCTGCCGAGGGGAGCGGAGTGCACAGAGAACGCACTTCGCGCTCCCCCTGCCTTTAAAGGGAGTTACCCAATTACCAGCTGGAACTGGTTCTTGCCAAAGGGTCACCCGCGCCCCGGAAGCGATTGGATCACTTCCGGGGCGTGGAGGAGCCTACCATGACCCGGAAGTGATCCAATCACCTCCGGGGCACGGCCCCCTGACCAATGCGGGGGCCACGGGACGGGCTAGAGACGGGGGCACGGCCGACCGCCATAATGGCGGCGGGGCCGATGCCGGCCCCGCCTTCCTCTATGGTCGAGTACGGCCTACCGCCCCCTCCTCTCCTCTGCTGTGACAGAAGCCAATTTAGACATTTGTTTGGAATAGGGGGTCATCGACCCCCGATCGTATTTATTAACAAACACACATATTTGCAAACAAATATATAATTACGCAGAAATGACAAGACAGGATTCGGTACATTTGATTCATTCCTAGCTTGAACAAGACTCTAATACATAATGTTCCTATCCTAGTCTAAGCATATTGCTGATCACATTTCTGCGTATTCCTTTGGGCCTACGGCAAGGTCAAAACGCTGGCCCCTCCCCCTTTAATCCAAATTGTCCCGCGCACCCTAACCAGAGTGCGCATGCGCAGGGGGCCCAGCTGACCCGGAAGCACTTCCCTCCAGGCAACCCCCATACGTTCAAGACTTACTCCATATTTGTCCCGCGCCCCCCAACCAGGGTGCGCATGCACATGGGGCCCAGCTGACCCGGAAGTAGTTCCTTCCAGGCAACCCCCATACGTTCAAGACTTACTCCATAAAGGGGCCATGCAGACAGCGCAGTTTACTTACGCCCGCGGCTGGGTGGTCAACCAGCCAATGGAAAGCGTAACCCCCCTTTAGCCCCGCCCCTTTGCAACCAGCCGGTTGTAACTGCCCCTGGAGTCTGGTGAGAGCCACATGTCCCTCCCCTCTGGGCGCCCCACTTAATAAGGCGCCCCAAAAAGATTAGTAAATTTAGTCTGTCCAACCGATGACCTTACCGCACACGCCTGCATAGTTGACCGACTATCAGGCTTCCCCCCAAAACCCAAGGTCATACTCACCTTTGAAAATTGGTCCAGCCAAGCTAAAATGTCACCCAGGAATATCTCGTTCCCCCACCTAGAGAGGTGAACCCCGTCCCGCAAGTAGCAGACATCCCCTTTTATGCACCCATGAGCAATAACTCTTAATCTGGGGAGTCCTAAGCAACCTGTCTATTTTACTATTGATCCTCTGAACCGAGTGACTGCGAGCCCTCACTGATTCCCCTCCCTGCCACCGAACCCTTTGGCAGCATGTGCAACCGCACAATAACCACACCTAGGCAGCGCCTGGCCAGCCATGCTGACTCTAACAGCACTGATCCACTCAGGATCCTTCTATTTAGGTGCACCAAGTTGTTACCACCAAGATGTGACATGATAGCGTCAGGGGGGGGGGGTCAATGGAAGCAAGCGTGTGACCTCTCCGCTCCCTGAACTTGTCGAAACGTCACCCCCCGTGCCCCAAAAAAGGAGGCCCTGCAACCTAACCGCTCCGCGCGCGCTGCCCCATTTCCTGCAATAAAAGTTACTTAGACAGGAGACGAATGACCGCAGATACACGCATGACGCTCCAACTTGGCGTTCAGAGAATTGACTTTCATCGCGGTTGTGTCTTCTTCTTGGTGAGGTGTCGCTGTCTCTTCCTGCGTGACAGGCCGAGGGAACTCTTGAGCTTTTCCTTTGATCGCCGAACAGCCTTGACTCCGTTGCTTACCATTGCCGTCCTGGACCCACCGGTCCCCTTGCCTGCCCACATCTTGCAGACCTCGTGGTGTGGAGCGCCTCCCATGCAACAGTCATGGATCCAGCCATACATAAATGAGAATCAAAACAGAGGATTAGTGTTTTTTGTCTTTGGGTCAAAGACACAGCGTAATAGTATGTGTGACACAAAACGAAATGCAAGATATCATATGCACCCAACGCACTATAAGTGCACACGCATGCACAGGCCATGAGCGGTAGGTACAGTGCATCGCAGAGAACCGAGTGCAGAGATACCGCGTGACAAACCATAGGCCTCTAATGCGTGATCAGGTACATCGGGCGGACCGGTAGCGAGTGGCACAACACCGATATCCCATGAACCAGTGTGCTGGCACCTGGGTGCAGAGCTATTGTATGACACCCTAACCTAGCAGTATACATACCTACAGGTAGAGCACATGGGTGCACCAGTACCATGTGACAACCAACAGCATATATTGCTGCACCCTCCTTGTGACCTAACGGGTTTCTAAATTATAGGTGTCGTTGCAATGGGTGTCTGGGAGCTTTTCGGCAGCCCCCTACGTGTATGTGTAACCGCACACGCGTGCCTAAGTACTCAATTCTACGTGACAGCAAGGCATGGGACGTACTGATATTACATACTATGTGGCGACATCTCTCACTCGCATTTTAGTAAAGGGGCCCAGACTCAATTGTAACCTACCCATGCCGAATCCCTACTTGCCTTCCCTGCGACGCGGCCCAAGCACACTTTTTCATGCATGATGTCACAAGCCATCATGGGAGCGCCAAACTTTTGCTCCTAGTTTTCTATTCAGAAAATAACATACTGTGCAGTACCCTGACATCATACTTTTCGATGAGGCCTAGCATAGCCCCAAGTGCATTAACAGTAGCCTGACCGCTGAGAGTGCTTAGCATAGCACCAGTTGTATTAAAGGTCGTGCTCAACTAAAGTTTCTTGTATGACTACAGCTCATGGAATGCCAGCATCTGAGCGTATTCCAGTATTGGCCTCAAAACGCATTCTCTCCGAAACATAACCGTAATATGATAAAGTGATGGATCTAATCCTATCACTGTGTTTGTAAACCCATGGGATACAGCTAAGGCACTGACCGGAGAGTTTCACAGAGGTAGGAAGTGTGATCGCTGGCTGAACGTGGGCTTCTAGCACCAGGCGGCGTGAGTTTTGGTCGTGGCTGCCTCACTTGATCAACCATATAAAATTGTTGCCTATGTAATATGTAGCTTGCATGCACAGTCTGGCGAGTATCTAAGTAACTCCTGCATAGAAACATGTGCACGTATGCCGCTGGCACTCTGGTGCCCAAATGTTACGTAAGCTAACATGTATTTGCAAAGGTCCAAGATCTCTTGTTGCTGAATCAGAGACGGTTATTGCTACCCAACTCAATGGTACTCATTTTATCCATCTCTGTCTGAGACAAGGCTGGATGGACCCATAGGGATCTGAAACTGTGGCCCTGAGGTCAAACACAGGCCACTATCGTCCCCTAACCCACCGGGGCCCACTCTTCAATTTAGAACACTTATGGCACCCTTTGTTGTACCCGCTGCACCAATGTAATTGGTATTTAAAGTGGGAGCACTTAGCATAGAGCCAGGTCAATTATATGAGGAATGATGGACCCTAGAAAAGACACTTGTGGCAAACCAGGTAAAAAACCTTCTTTCCACAATGTGATGCATGCGAATACGTAGGTGCATTAACAGTATTCGAAAGACTGTTTACTCATGTAGGAAGTAGGTGTAGGTAAGTACTTATATAAGACTGGACGTTTCTCTTACCCCACCAGTTGCCGCTCTTTACGCGTTTAAAATATTAACATCAGGCTTTCCTTCAATTGAAGAGCTACACTCATAAGCAGCTCGGAATTCTTCTTACAATGGCATCTGGGGCCACCAATATGCTTATTGCGCTGTAGTCTACCTTACCCTACAAGCTCTGCAACCTACTAAACCCCTATAACTCCACTTATGTAAGGAGACGGGAGAGCGTTCGTCAGTATTGGTATTCCCCCCGCAACTCCCATAATTAATAGTGAAAGCACCAGCTATTAATTGTATGCCCACCCTTGCAGAGCAGCTCCGAAATGGTTTATGGTTTGCAAGTGGGTTGGTCACCATCCGTGCTGTAGGAATGAATGGCTTGGAAAACAGGTAACTGAGGACTGATGTATATCGCCTTAGCCTGCATGAAGGGGTTGAAACACAGAGAACTGATGTCTGATGCATATTCAGATAGCATGCCCTACCGCGATACTTCAATTGAATAGTTACCCCTCTAAAGTAATCCTTATTTCAATGATGCGATTTAAACCTTCCCTTTACCTAAGCACAAACCCGGAGAGAAAAGCACAACATGAACAACACAAGGTTACCTTCCCGGCTACGTTAATTATCAATCACGCCGGTGTTAACACCTGCAAATCATGGCCACTTCCCAGCCCGCAGGTCAAGCACTAAACACTGAGGCCGGTACTGCATGGTTAAAGGGACATCTCTCCCATCCCCCAGCGCCTCCAAACACATTCTGCTGACGTTAAATAATCACTTTACTAAGAACTTTGCTAAGTTCTGATTTCGTAGAAATCTATCAATGAATGCAGACATCTAATTTACAGATGCATTTTACCTGCAAAGCTTTAGAAAGATCACCAGCACGCATGCAAAAAGTGTTACTGCAGATTGCAAGTTAATTTAACGCACATAGCATGGTCAATTTCAATTTACTCAAACCCAAGACCTGCAACATGAGCACAACATATTACTCTGCAACTGCAGCATAGTATGTGCTGCTGGTCCCGAGGGAGGAGGCACACGCGACGGGTGTGCTGCCGAGAGGAGCGGAGTGCACAGAGAACGCACTTCGCGCTCCCCCTGGCTTTAAAGGGGGTTACCCAATTACCAGCTGGAACTGGTTCTTGCCAAAGGGTCACCCGCGCCCCGGAAGCGATTGGATCACTTCCGGGGCGTGGAGGAGCCTACCATGACCCGGAAGTGATCCAATCACCTCCGGGGCACGGCCCCCTGACCAATGCGGGGGCCACGGGACGGGCTAGAGACGGGGGCACGGCCGACAGCCATAATGGCGGCGGGGCCGTTGCCGGCCCCGCCTTCCTCTTCCTCCTTTCTTTGGCCCAGCAGGGCTCTGCTCTGGGCACTATCAAGGGCTATCTCTTGGCCTTTCAAGCCTTTTTACGGCTTCCAGATCAGCCTTCCCTTTTCAAGTCCCCTGTTGTAAATAGATTCTTGAAAGGCATTACTCATCTTTCCCCTCCTGTTTCATTCATAATGCCTCTGTTGGACTTGAACCTGGTTCTGACATATCTGATGTGTGCTTCCTTTGAGCCACTTCACAACTGTCCTCTTCGTCTTTTCACTTTAAAGACAGCTTTCCTGGTGGCCATCACCTCTGCCAGTAGAGTGAGTGAGCTCCAGGCTCTTTCTTCTAAACCTCCTTTTCTCTCTGTCCAGCCAGACAAAGTGGTTCTAAGAACTCGTCCATCTTTTCTTCCAAAGGTTGTCACTACCTTTCATATCGGGCAGACCATCACTTTGCCCACCTTCTTTCCGCCTCTGCATCCCTCAAAAGAGGAAGAGAGGCTCCACTGTCTGGACCCAAAACGTGCGCTCTCATTCTACCTGAACCGCACACGAGTTCCGGGTGGATGACCAGCTCTTTGTTGGCTACGTGGGCGCAAAGAAATGTCGGGCCGTGCACAAGCGGACCATCTCTCTGTGGATCGTTCTGTGCATAAAGGCTTGTTAGTCTTTGGCTAAAAAAGAGCCTCTGGTGGGACTGTGCGCTCATTCTACCAGGGCGATGGCAGCCACTACTGCTTTGGGACGGGGAGTTCCTTTGCATGACATCTGCTCGCAGGGCCGGTCGCTCCACACGCCGCACGGCTCCTCGTGTGCGCCTGTGTCTTCTGCTCCTCACTGCTGCTGCCGCGATTTTGCCACTGGTGAGCCCTGTGCTGCCTGATCTGTGTTCTGCCTTTACTTGTGTATAATCTTTAGTGTGTTTTTCAGTCCTAGTGTTCCCCCTGTGCCTGTATTGGCGGTTCCCCCTGCTTCTGTGCCCCCCGATCCCCGCCGCTGCCCCCCTGCGGCCCCGCCCCCTTTGCTTTCTGTTTCCCACCCATTGGCCGCCCCGCTCCCGCCTCCCAGCTGCTCCTCCCTCCCACTTAGCCATTTATGGAGGACACCGCGCGGAAGCGCGCAGCGGGCGTGCCGATGGCGCGCCAAAGGCAAGCCCGTCTGCGCCTTCACCGCGCCCAGCGCCAGGACCCCTGGACCCTGAGGCCGCCACAACACCAGACTGCTCTACGACTCCAGCACCCTCCACGCACTCAACCCCGGACGGAACCACCCCTGCTACCAGGCCACCCCGAAGCCTACTCGAGGGCCCTTCACCTGTCGGAACTGCAGCTTCACCAGCATCCGGCGCGCCAAACCCTCCACCAGAGAACCCAACCACCTCCGCTGCATCCTCCTCAACACTCGCTCCGCTCGCAAGCACGCCATTGAACTCTGGGACCTCCTAGACTCCACAGCCCCCGACGTCGCCTTCCTGACGGAGACCTGGCTGAACGCCAGACATTGCCATAGCCATCCCAGAGGGTTACAAGATCTCCCGCAGAGACCGCACCAACGGAGTGGGAGGAGGAATCGCCATCATCCACAAGGACACCCTCAGAGTATCTACCAGCTGACGACACCCTCAACACCGCAGAGCACATGCACTTCCGGATCCACACCGACCCCAACACCACCCTCAGAGGAACACTCGTCTACAGACCACCCGGTCCCCGACAGCAGTTCAGCGACACCCTCGCCGACCTCATCAGCACCCACGCCCTCGCCTCAACGGACTACATCCTTCTCGGAGACCTGAACTTCCACCTCGAGAACAACAACGACGCCAACTCCACCACCCTGATCGACAACCTCGCCAACCTCGGACTCAAACAGCTTGTGACAACTCCCACCCACGCCGCCGGACACACACTGGACCCCATCTTCTCCGCAAGCCCCTATGTCTCCTTCAACCACACCACCGAACCCCACTGGACCGACCACAGATGCGTCCACTTCACCTTCAGGAAACCCACCACACACCACCGCACCCAACGGCTGCCACTCCGCTGCTGGGGCAAGGTCACCAAGAACCAACTGACCACCACACTTGCCCTAGGACCACCCGCCGACCCCACCAACCCTGACACCGCCGCCATCCACCTCAAACAATGGATCAGCGGCTGCGCCAACACCCTCGCCCCACTCAAGACCTCTACAGCCAATCACACCAACAAGAAAGCCGCATGGTTCACCGATGACCTCCAAGTGCACCTGTCGGAAGCTGGAGAGAAACTGGCTCCAAGACCGGACACCAGACAGCCACACCGCCCACAAGAACGCCACCCGCAGACACCACCAACTCATCAGGACCGCCAAGAGGACCGCCTTCAAGGACCGCCTCGACAACAACGCACACAACTCCAAAGAGCTCTTCAGCATCGTGAAAGAACTCTCCAACCCCAGCTCCAACACAACCGACATTCCGCCGTCACAAGACCTCTGCAACTCTCTGGCCACCTTCTTCCACCGCAAGATCACTGATATCCACGACAGCTTCAACTCAGACACCCCCACATCAGCCGTCAAGACCACCTGCCCGCAGGCCCCACACGCACCAGGCGCCTGACCTCCTGGTCCAACGTCCGCATCGAAGAAACAATCAAGACCATGAACTCCATCCACTCCGGATCCCCATCTGACTCATGCCCTCACCACATCTTCAGCACAGCCATCGCACCCCACCTCCGGAAGACAATCAACATCTCCTTCGAGACAGCATCCTTCCCGACTAGCTGGAAGCACGCCGAGATCAATGCCCTTCTGAAGAAGCCCAAGTCAGACCCCAAAGACCTCAAAAACTTCCGGCCCATCTCCCTGCTCCCCTTCCCGGTGAAAGTCACAGAGAAGATTGTCAACAGACAGCTGACCCGCTACCTCGAAGACAACAACATCCTGGACTCATCCCAGTCCGGCTTCCGGAGCAATCACAGCACCGAGACCGCCCTCATCGCCGCCACCGACGACATCAGGATCCTGATGGACAAAGGAGAAACAGCCTCTCTCATCCTCCTGGACTTATCCGCAGCCTTTGACACAGTCTGCCACCGCACCCTAGCAACACGCCTCCACGACGCCGGAATCCAGGAGAAGGCCCTGGCCTGGACCACATCCTTCCTCTCCGGCAGAACCTAGAGCGTCCGCCTCCCTCCTTTCCGATCCCAGACCACTGAGATCATCTGCGGTGTCCCTCAGGGTTCCTCCCTAAACCCGACGCTGTTCAACATCTACATGGCACAGCTCGCCCGCGTCGCTCGACAACACAGCCTCAACATCATCTCCTACGCCGACGACACCCAGCTGATCATATCCCTCACCGAAGACCCCCACACCGCCAAAGCCAACCTCCACAAAGGAATGAAGGCCGTCGCCGAATGGATGAAGGACAGCAGGCTGAAGCTGAACTCAGTCAAGACGGAGGTCCTCATCCTCGGCCCAACCCCATCAGCCTGGGACAACTCCTGGTGGCCCACTTCGCTAGGAACAGCTCCAGAACCCACCGACCACGCACGCAACCTGGGGGTCATCCTCGACCCCGCCCTCTTCATGACCAAGCAAGTCAACGCCATCTCCGCGTCCTGCTTCAACACCCTCCGGATGCTCCACAGAATCTTCAAATGGATCCCCTCCGACACAAGAAAAACCGTCACCCAGGCGCTCGTCACCAGCAGACTGGACTACGGGAACGCCCTCTACGCAGGAACAACAACCAAGCTCCTGAGACGGCTACAACGCATCCAGAACGCCTCGGCACGACTGATCCTCGACGTCCCCCGACGCAGCCACATCACCCCCCCACCTGAGAGGCCTGCACTGGCTCCCCGTCAGCAAGAGGATCACCTTCAAACTCCTCATCCACGCACACAAAGCCCTACACAACACCGGACCAGCATATCTCAACGACCGTCTCAGCTTCCTCACCCCCGCCCGCAACCTCCGCTCTGCCGACCTCACCGTCGCCACAGTCCCACGCATCCGGAAAATCACCGCCGGCGGCAGATCCTTCTCCTACCTCGCCGCCAAGACCTGGAACACCATCCCTACAAACCTACGTCAGACCCAGAACCTGCTAGCCTTCAGACGACTTCTCAAGACCTGGCTCTTCGACCAGTAGCAGCTGCAGTACTCTTCTCCCCCCCCCACCACCCCCCCCAGCGCCTTGAGACCCTCACGGGTATGTAGCGTGCTTTATAAATGTTATGATTGATTGATTGATCCGACAGGCAGAGCTTCGTGGGCCTCGCTGCACACGTTTACCAAGCATTATTACCTGGACAGCCAAGTATGGAGAGACGGCTTCTTTTGCCATTCTGTTCTCCAGGATATTCTGGTGTGATCTTGGTTTGCAGACCCACCACCGGGGTTGGTATTGCTGGGGTATCTAGTCTAAGGAATCTATCACTACGTGTTTCTTTCAGATGCACAAGTTACTTACCTTCGGTAATGATATATCTGTAAAACATTAGTAGTGATAGATCCCTTACCGCCCCACCCATCCTTTCATTCTGCAAACTGATTTCTAGGGTTAAGGTTATCCCTTTCAGGGCCTTAGTTTCATGGCACAAGTGGCCAGTTTCTTGCATGGCTCTGCGTTCCTGGCGCGGAAAGTCGTGTACAGAACTGACGTCGGTGCGCGTGGGCGCGTCTATGTAGCGCTATCAAGGAGGAGGGACGAGAAAGGGCTTTGGAGGTCCAGCATACAGGCCCTATTGCAAGTATTAAACAAAAAGAGTATGTTGTTCCTAAGGGGACTGAAGGTGAACAAAATGGGGCGAGACCCATTTTGTTCACCTTCAGTCCCCTTAGGAACCGCGTCTAAGTAGCTCCAGCGACGTCATCTCTGCACCAACGACGCACGCGGAGCTGCACGACGAGTCCTACCGACGCGCAGGGCTACTGCTGACGAAAACTTTCTGGATCCAGTTTGACGCCTGAGGGTAATTCTAAGGTAAGTAATCTATCACTACTAATGTTTCTTACAGATATATCGTTACCGAAGGTAAGTAACTTGTGCGACACGATGTATATGTGTTTTGCAGTGTATGGAAGACTGCGTAGATTTGAGTTTGTTGCAGGCAATGATTGTTTTAATATCGGTGAAATCAACAGTAAAAGCAGGCAAAAAAAACGGCCTACATACCGCCTAATTACTGTCCATATCATAGTTGCAGAGATATTGTTTCAAAGCAGGGGAAACTACGATCTGTGAGGATAAGTGTGGGCAATTTGCAGAAATATAATAGATTTTCAATGCCAATGTTTTTTGTGATGTTGTACAACATTGCCAAACTAAAAAGAAAAAGAAGACGTGATGATGCGACGCTCATTATAATACTACAGGACATCAAACACTTGTTATTGTTAGAGTTCATTTAAACCCTTAGATAGTAAATGCGTAATTGGTGCTTTGAGACTTCAGTGATCTGGTGCTGTATACTGGTCATTTATAAGATCCGTTACTGGGCTAAAAAAACGTTGTTTTCTGACGTGTTCTTCTACACTACAGTGGGTTATTACTATAATGTCCCATACCGTGCCTGAGTTGTTGATGTGCACAAAAGCCAGCAGTAATGGCTGTAGCACTGTCTTCGGTGCCATAGCGTGGGCCGAAGTTTTTCAGGCCACTTCAGGGTTTTGCGGTCGGTCTCCAATGGTTCGTTGTGGCTCTGCGCGTTTCATTACGCGCGGCTGCGTAGCAAGGAATTACTTCAAGCCCTTTGGTTAAACAGGAATCACTTAAAGCCCTGTTCAGTGCTCGCGCCGAGGAGCCCACGTTGACCTGTAACATTCCGTTGTTCTTCACACACTTAGACACCTCGCGGTGCACTTACCGTGCGCGGACTGCAGGCGGGGGATTATGAAGTGTTTATGACAGCAGTTAAGCCGACACCCTCCATAATGGTGTTTGTATTGAGCCGCGGACACCTCTGCCGTCTGCCTCCTGGAGTGGGGCTCTCGCCAGGGTCTGAGTGCGCGTGCATTAGCATCTACCAGTCTGCACGAGCGTCACTGGACGATACCATTAGACGGGCTTCAAAGGCTTGAACTCCTGTTTAGCTTGGCCAGTGCTGGGGCGGATTCGAGACGTTGAAAAAGCAATGTTGTGCTCTCTGTTAAACACCTGAATTACATCTCGCTGTATTTTGGCTCGTAAAATGGAAGCCCTAGATCCTGGTGTAAGCCGGGAGGGCTGTTAAAACGTGAAATAATCGCCCTATTAATACGTGAAATAATCGCCCTATTAATACGTGAAATAATCGCCCTATTAATCCCTATTTTTACACAGCGGCGATGTGTCTTTAAATTACACGGACGGAGATACACTTCTGCTTCTACCTTGAAGGCGTGTGTGGTCATCTTGTGTATTTTAAAATCCGTGTCAGCTGCTGAGCTAGGGCGCTAGGGGACAGGCTATAAATGTTAACGCTCGAGCTTGTGGTACCTTTTCGTGCACTAACGGAAAATAAAATGCAACAGTGGTACACTTCATTAGCTTTCAGAGCCCTGCAGACCACTACTTCAGTTGGCAGAGGCGAAGTGTTCTAGATGCTAAGCTATCTAGGACTGTTTTTTTTACACACAGGAAAACTGTACACGTTTGTACATGTTTGTTGAACCTTTCTCTTATCCGTAGAGACGAAGTTCAACACAGAGCTAAGTTTGCCAGCTCCACACATCGGTGGCTTCTCCAGTACGTTTTATTTTCTTCGTAAACTGGAACTTCTAGCTCTGTTCGTCTCATACGTTCAAGACTACAAGTCCCAAAATGCACAGTTAAATTCTGAACATGGGGAAACTTGACAGCTGCGGGCCCTTTTCTCGTCCAGCCGAAAGAAGCTTCGGCAACACCTTCTGTTTACAGCTTTTAGAAACCTTGAAAGTGCTGTATTAAGCTGTATAAAACTTTATTATTACAATTCTGCTCTAATTTTAATATATCTCACGTGAATTGACTGAAAGCGTTGTCCGGTTATCCAGAGTGCACCAGTAGTTTGGTATCCTCAACGTGTGATTCGGTACTTTAAACGAGCCCGCTGCTACAATTAAATCTTTTTAGCACGTTTATTTGTATTCCATGTTCACAATGTAAATATTTTTCAATACATCTTAGGCATATTTCTGTTTTGTATTTGATATTTATGTATATATTTTTAATCTAATATGCCCTTCATCATAGGGCGATTTTCTAGTTTTAAGGACATGGGTCACAGTTTTCTTGTAGCCCATTTCCTGTTGCTTCCAAAACCATGTCACCCAAACGTTGTCAAATGAAAGTGTAATTTCCTCACTAATGTATCATGCTGTTTCTTTCCTCAGTGTGGCCCACTTGTTTTTTTTTCCTTTGTTGAAGACTGCTTATGTCTTTTCCAGATTGTGTTAGAGGCACTCTTTGATTCCACAACTTGGTACAGTGAATTTAGTTAGGTTTGGCTATGTTTCTATCTTTACTGGTATTACATCCGTTTTCATCTGATTCTGACTCCACCATGGAGTGCATTAGTGAGTGGGTTCAGTTTATTTGAAGTAGACAGTCCTTAATTTTTTTCATTTTCTTCGTTATAGAAGCTCTGGGTTGTCTCAAGGAAGGGATCCTTTTCCATTTCTCCTCAATCCACCAACCTTGAAGGACAATGTCTTGGTTCAGAGGAGTTTGATATTCAAATGCTGTCAACAGTGGAAAGACGTGTGTCAAACCACTTCTTAGGTGTCAAACCTCTTTCTAGTCCAGAGCCTTTCTAGATGTTGGTCCATCCCTTTTTAGTAAAGACTAGGGGCCTCATTTGGATGTCGGTCGCGGTCGGAGGCTTTCCGACCGACATCCAAGGTTTGACCTCCGACCGCCTAATAATAATGTAGGTGTCTGAGTCAAATCGGCCGGTCATTCCGGCTGGCTTCAGACTGGCTCAAGGAGCCCGTCGGCCAATGGCTTCAGACGGGCTCAAGGAGCCCGTCGGCCAATCGGAACCAGCACATAATTCCTTAAGGACTGCGTTTCCGCCGTCGGGATCACGATGTCTGTTTCCCACAGTCTATTCATGTCGTGTTTTCTGACATGAAAAGCCTGTGGGAAAGCAACTTTTGGGGGGGGGGGCCCTAGCAGGGTCCCAATGCCTCCACAGCCTCTGTTTGGGGGGAAACCGCCTGCAACACAAGCTCCCATAGAGAAATGGGAGTTTGTGATCGCACCATGTGCGGTTGCACTGTAATCAGGTAGTCAAAACCGCCGACCTACGGTCGGTCGGTTCCAACACCAAAATGGTGTTGACATTGTAATAAGGCCCTAGGTCTATCAGTTTTTGGAAAAACTGATCCAACCCAAATTGTTGGACAACTTTTTCAAATGTGATAAACTTGAGGATTCAAATGCTTTTCCTTTTTCTTTGTTACCTCATCTTTTTTTCTGTATACAGGACAATTCCAAGTCTTCTAGAAAATCTTGACTCTGACATAAATTGTGTTTGTTTCCAAATCAGAATTGCAAATTTTGCAAAAATTATTTTACATCAAAGGTTTTTTTCCCACGCAAATTCATTCAGGTTTGACCTGAATTCTTGTGGGGAAAACCAGTTGGTACTGGGGGGAAAGTGTTGATCTCAAATGTGCTAAAGCAACTTCTGCACTTTATTCCCAATTCTAGCCTGTCAAACAAATTGTGACAAAATCAGCATGAGGAAAAATTGCAAAATACAGTAACAAGATTTTTTTTGGCAACAATTTTATCGCACAAAATTCCAGGGAATGTCCGAATAAATGCTAACAGCCCCCATTTCTAATTTTGAGGGCTATGAAAATCCTTAAATTTCGAAAGACTGAATTAAAATATGTAACAGATTCTGCATGCAAAATTTCCTCCACCATATGAATGTTAAGGTGGAGGGAATTCAGATTGTGGATTATCTCTTGTATTAGTGTATCCCCCTGAAATTGGAAGGGTTTTAACTTTCCTCCATAGTCTAGATAAGGCCTATAGTATTTTAATATTTAAGCATATGTACCTACTCTGTAGGAGCCCCTTTTGGTCTGAGTCTACTGTTTCAGAAATCACTTTGAAGAATGATTTTGCTAATTTGTTTTTCCGTATTTTAAAATTGCAGTTCATCACATTGTTCTCTCTTTGCTCTTCTTTTTGGATATTATCGCTCTGATTTGCTGATACAAACTTTCTCATAGCTTCTTCTTGCTAGAACTGTCATTAGATATTTGCTAGTTTCTGGCTCACAGCTAACTCAACTTCTTTATTGTTCAGAGAATCATCTGACTGTCTTTTCCCAAACCAGATTTTATTGATTTAGGAAACATAGGACCCAATTAGCAAAAGGCAATACATCTTTAGGCAACTGCCCAAAAGAATTCCACCTCTCTTCCCATATTTTGGTATTTTTGCACATCAAACCATGGGTTTCAGCCAGTCCACGAAAAGGAGTGCGGCGTTTTTGAGTTCCAGAACTTGGCAATCTCTCTTTTCACTATAACAGCAGCAAATTAATGCAGGGTCTAGTGGACTAATGCTTCCACTGTAGGGGCCTGCGTTTGATCTCATGGTCACAGTTTCAAATCCCAGTGGGTCCACTCAGCCTTTCATGCTTCTAAGATCGATACAATGAGTACCATTGAGTTGGGTAACAATAAACATCTGTTATTCAGCACCAAGTGTCGTACAGCTTACATTTTCTCAAGTAAAACTGTGCGTTTTGTTGGACAACATAAACACCCGAACTGTGCAAGACTATTTCTGAGCACACCATCAGGATATGTTGGCCTTAGTCCTTCTAGCTCACAATGCACCATCTGTACCCCAAAGCTGACAAGGTAACATGGATTGTGTAACCTTAGAATATGACAACCCTGACTCCCCAAGGAAATCATGGTAACAGATCTAGAAACCTTTTCGTCTGGTTACTCATGCATACCCAAAGAGATACACAAGAAATTCACAACATGCAGTTTCAATAATTATTGAAGCATTGTGATTACGGAGTAAAATACATGCGCTGCATTTATCAATAGAGGAAAAACAGAACAATGTGATCAGCATTATGAGTATGCTGAAAAAGATAAACAGTTAAACCATTTTATTGTTACAGAGAATATATGCTTGCATATAAGGTACTGTAATATATTGTATCCTACTTAGCACCTCCTAACCTAGTGTGCCTAAGGTGGGTGAATGCCAAATCCCTGTAGAGTGATCTAACTCCCCTGTTACATGTGGCTAAAAGTCATCAGGCTGCCAGTCTTGGTGGAGAGCTGGGCAGCATCCCTCGCGTGAGGTAAACGGGAATCAGCTGGGCTGGAATTCCAGCATGGGGCGACCTCTCAGTGCCAGTGTAATGCTCCTCTGTCTAAACAACGGAGTGATGTTTATTATATAAACATCATCCGTGATTCCATGCCAAATCCCCTGTCAGGCCGCTATTGTTTATTCTATTGTGATAGCTATGCCGCTGAACCGACTATAACAAATAACATTTTGCGTAGTGAACGTAACCCTTGTACAGAATGTTCAAAGGATTTGATAATGTGCCTGCGAAGTGGAAATGTAAGCTAAGCTAGTTCAAAGAATATTGTCCTGAATAGGCACGCAAACTAATGTGTGTCAAATGTCATTGTGTTTAAGGAAAGAAGGGTCACTTAAAAACGTGAGAATGTAAAACGGTGGTGTTTCTGACTTGCTAATGTGACCACATGACAAAAGAAACCCTTCTGGGTGAACGTGCACTTTACAAATTAACCTTATGCTAATACCCACCAGGGTACTCTTTTGCACTACTGCCAACGAGTTCCTCCAGGAAGCTCAACAAATCCAAAGTGGTAAGAGGTCATCAGGTCTGCTCAGCAACCCTGTTAGGATGGCAAATACCGGTCTCTAATATTGAGCAATCACAGTGTAGTCCTAGACTACATGATAGAAATTACTTTCCATTTTGCAAAGGAAGCTGAACAGGAATGGATACCTACCTGCATGTCATAGGCCCAGGGGAGTAAAATACACCACATGCATTTATTTTAGTTGCTTAAGGTTAAGATTATCAGGAATAACCAACATGTTGAGGTCCAATTTGCCATCCCTCCAAACACGTTGTTTCTGAGAGCTGATCCATCCCTCACACCGCCCCTTGAGATCAGGAAGCAGATCAGGGGCATTGATATCAAGAACCTTGTATATACATGTGATTTCATCCCCCTTTTACCCACTGGGCTCCAGGTCACCTTGGCTTGTAGTGTGTTGAGATCCGGGGTTTAGCAAGGAATGCCTGGTGGGATGCCACGGGATGTCCCAATTGGAGGTATTGGTAGAATTGTGTCTTATTAAACTGGAATTTCTCTTGTAGCATATGAATAAATAAATGAATGAGGTGACTTGTATAGCGCTTCGATTGCCCAGAGGCGTCCTGGCGCTGTAAGAACAAGGTGAAGTTAAACCTCAACTGAAAGTTTCTGCATAAAAGCCAAGGTTTTAAGGACTTCCTGAAAGCTGAGAGAGAGGCAGTTGCCTTTAAACTATGAGGGAGACGATTCCAGTGCAACACTGTGCACCTGAAGAAACTTCTGCCGCCCCAGGAAGATTGCTTGAAAGATGGCACTACTAAGTGCATGGCATAGCTTGACCGTTGAGCCCGGAGAGGCACGTACCATCTCAGGGTCTTCCTAAAGTAGATGGGACCCTGTCCACAAAGAGTCTTATATGTCATACCTGAATCTTTAAAAAGAATGTGTTGCTTCACCGGTAGCCAGTGTAATTTACGGATGGCCGCTGTCGCAGAATAGAATTTATGAATTTTCAAAAGAAAACGCGCACCTCTAGTGAAGAATTTGTAATTTATTTAAAGAACCCTTGGGAGATCTAAGTAAAGGCTTTTGCAGTAGTCCAACCTGGCCAAAAACCAGTGAAATAACCACAGTTTTTAAAAGGTCCTAAAGGAATACGTTTTTCAATTTTTTTAATCATTCCAAATGCATGAAAGGAGGATGAAATGACCTTGCTGACTTGATTCTTATATTTCAGTTGATTGTCTGGTTACACCCCAAGATTTCTGAGTTTGAAACGGGTTCTGGAAGCAAACCTAAATTGTCTGGCCATCAGGCAGGGGACCAAAAAGAATTGTTATTCCCGAAAAGAATGACCTCTGTTTTAAAACAATTCAGCTTTAAACAATTACGGTCTATCCATTTGCTGACTACGCTGATACAGTTCATAAATAAATACCTCGAGTGGACATCGTTTTTTGAAGGTGAAACCACTAACTGTGTATCATCAGCGCGCAAGACGCTAATGATAAACCAAATGATTTTATCAGAGCAGCTAAGGGTGTTACATAAAGGTTGAACCGTATTGGGCTCAACGAGGAACCTTGTGGAACCCCACACGGAAGAGAATATGGTTCTGAAATGAACCCATCAAAAGACACTGATTGTACCCTACCAAACAGAAAAGACTGCAACAAAGTCAGCGCTGAGCCTTCTATTCCAAGGCTACAAACACGGTTAACCAGAAGATCATGGTTGACCCCGTCAAAGGCTGTTGAGAGATTGAGCAGGATGAGGTCAACATTTCCACCCTCATCCAAATCCGATCTGATTTCCTCAGTGGCCACTATTAGCACAGGTTCTGGGCTATGACCTTGCCTGAAACCAAACAGTGTGTCGTCAAGGTGATGATTATTATCAATAAAATTCGCTAATTGCTCATTCATCACTTTTTTCTACCAGTTTGGCCAGAATTGGAAGCCGGTAAATTAGACGATAATTAATCAAGCCCAGCAAATTTAGCATAGAGACTGTCTTCATGTTTTTGCCCTATCAGAATGTCTTCATGTTTTTACCCTGCCAGACAGCCCCTAGTTTACAGATGCCAGTGAGGTTACACCTTCCAAACACAGGCAACTATGTGCATTGTTTTAATCAAGTTCCGTTACATAACTGAGTTTCAAGAGTCTGCTGTTAGCCATAGCAGCTAATCCCATCAAGCGACTGACACCTGCATTTCACAACTATTCTTGTGATTATTAGGGGGATGGGAGCAAAGGGGCTCCATCCATGCAATCTAATACTTTGTCCCCTCCAGTGAGAGCAAGTTCAGTGTGGAGAACGCAGTATTCACACTCTTCCCTCCCCAAAGATCTAGTCATTTAGAATAACTGTATGCAGCACCGAGTAATAGGAAGTCTCATATTTGCCATTCCCAAACCACAGTCATAAGGGAACTGGGCACATATATTCGGTGCAATTCGTAGGTAGTGATTGGCTCATAAGGATTGTGCGCTAGCTCTCAAGTCATTGAACAGTTTTAGGAGAATGTAAAGCATACAAGAGTCTTTTATAGAGCGCCACTCTGCCCACCATGCCATAATGAGGGACCTAACCATCCTGCCAAATATTTTTACACTCTAGTCAGCAGTAGGTTAAGGTTCAGGTTTCAGGTGAGCTTGAAGTCAAAGACGATGAGGACACATATATTTAAAGCTGTGTGTACATACACAGAGGTGAGGCCGCCGCTTTGATCCCTTCTGATTGGGACCAGGGTCAATTTCGACCAATTGACTTTTAGCCCAGACGCCTCAGCATTTAGTTCCAGCATTCAGAGGATCTAGGGACTAGTATCCTGTTGACTGTCCGTAAACAGCAGCATATTGTCTGTATATAGTGCAGTTTGGTACTCTTCCCTGCTTTACCCCTGAAATTCCTGGCCCCTTAGCATCACATCTGAGCCAGGTCACCAGTGGCTCCATTGCTAGGCAGATAGCAGGTGGGAGAAGTAGGAACCCCTGTCTGGTGTCAGGGCACACAGGGAAGGGTGGGATAATAATTCCATTGACCCTGAATTGCACACAAGTCTCCACATGTAGGATTCTCATTTATGACAGAACATTAGGTTCAAATCCATACATGTTAATTCTTCTTATAGAAGGGACCAATGCAGGGTGTCGGAGGCCTTTTCAAAGTTGATCATTAAGAGGGCTGTGGAGTCTTGAAGAGTCTGGGACTGCGTGAGGGCAGTATGCATCCTGTGGATGCAGTGTCTCATTCAAGTTAAGATTAAGTTCACACTGGCCAGCGTGGCTCAAGGGGGATATGACCTCCAATAATTTCTTCACTAGAACATTAGCAAAGATGTTGGATTCATAGTTTGAAAGAGAGATTAGTTAAAACAAGGGTGTTGAGGCTTTAGAATAATCACTATATATAGTTGATACGTCCAAGTCAGGAAGGAGCAACCTTGTCCTCATCACTTCTTGATAACCTTGCTGGTGATAGTGCGCTTTACAAATACACATAACATGCATACCCAACAAGTGGAGGACATGAAGAGATCTGAATATTGCGATTTATTCAATTGAGAAGCACTTAAAACTTGGTGTTTTGCCCTTTTTCATGCTACAAATAGCTTCGGCAATTTCCTTCTCAATAGTGAGGGAGTTTAATGCATCACTTATTCTAGTCAGGGAGGCCCACAAGGCTAATAAGAAGTCCATCTGTCTGCATTCTAGACGTTCCTTCTTAGTATATAGTGCCTGATCATGTTCCGCAAAGGCTGAGGCGACCCCAATGGTTGCACTAACGAGTTGCCTGTCAGGGATTTTAAGATGTGGGCCCACTTTGGGAGCTGTCTCCCTGGTGACCAGCCAGTAGAGAGGCTTGCCCGATTTGTCTCCCTTGCCATAGAACTGACTAGTAGACACCATCCAAATCTGTTTGCCTTCCTCCATGTAGGTTTGCCTTAGAGACGCTCTATCTGCTTAAATTTGATGGTGTTGCTCCACTCCTTCCTCACTCACACAACAAAGCGCAAGGTTGAGGACATCTCTGGTTTGGTTTAAACGTTATATTCTCTAAATGGCTTGACTACTTTCATTCTGTTTCTGAGACAGCAGTTTCCTGAGCGCAGACTTTCATTTCTGCTCTGCCCACCTGTGCTTTGGATTTCTGTAAGAGTATGTAGTAATGGTTGAATAGGTTGTTGACGTCTTTGTGATTTATTATTGATTCTTCTACTTCTAGTTTTCCTGCCCCTTCATACTATATTTTTTGCCTGTTTATGTTTTGGCTCATTGGTATTAGTTTTGTTTTATTTATTTTTCTTTTTTTTCTACTACTTCGGTTTTCTTGGTAAGGTCCTACTCTCCTCCCATAAATACTGTCTTACCTTTTTTAGGTCTCGCCTGACCCAGCGCATGCGCTGGTCTGGTGAGACATTTTGTGAGGCTCCAAAAAGTGCTACCAGGCCAGCCTAGAGCTACAGTGCATGTGCACGGGCGCGCGCGTCGCGCTTTACCTCGATTACTTTCACATTCGCGGCTGCTTTGATGTTTGATCGCGATCACTTTTGCGGCCGCTTTGATGTTCTCCGTGAGGCTTCAATAGATTGCAGCAGTTAAAACAAGCATTGACATAGCCAATAGGTCTCGCTTTTGGGACCTTATAAGTGTTTAGTTATGCAACTGTTGCATGGCTAAACACTTATAAGGTCCCAAAGGCGAGACCTATTGACTATGCCAATGCGTGTTTTCTTATCTTTTTAGCGTTTTTATCTTTCGTCCCCTGAACTTTTCTATGATTGTCGTAAAAGCCACTGTTTTGTCCCTCACCTTGCCTTATGTACATCCCAGTATTAATTCTTTACACTTGTCCGTTCTTCCTTCCCAAATAGAGATCTGTTGCTAACTAAAGAGTTTTTTCTGTGTCCTTGTTCAGGGTTTACAATGATAATAGTTTCTGTAAATTAGGATGGCCACTTCAGTCATGTAATCATGACGGTGCTAAGTGTTTTTGTGGTGGGTCAAAACAAATGAATATTACTTTAGGCTGCATTCATTGCTAACCATCTCCATACTTGTGTCCGTGCACCCATGATATCTCCAATTTCTGTTCCCTTCAAGTTATATCTTTTGTGTGAGCTGTGAATTTGTGTGCTAAAATTGTCCTTGAAATCTCCTCCCGTTGTGTTTATTTGCTACCCGCTGAACCGTATCTTCATCTGTTATTTTGTGTCCGTGTCTCATTAATATAATGTCCATGTTAAGCCCTCTTATAATAATGATGTCCACTTTCTTGATGTTCATTTGGGGCTTACTTTGTTGGTTTGCAGCCCATATCCTTTTAAGCAATTTATGTATTTCAATAAAATGCCCCTCTTGATTTAACAAACCCCACAGTTTGAGCTAAAGATGTTTTAGAATGGCGATTCTTTTAATTGATTTTGTCCAGTAGTCTCACATTTTATAGTAAATATAATGTATTCCCTGAATTAGATAAAGGAGATGCTGTGACCCAGATGTAGACCTTGTGGAATCAGACATTCTCTTTTCTCCTTTCTATATATGGCTAAGTTGACTTAGCCAAACAACATGAGTATAGGTTGAGGGGTCCAACACACATAAAGAAGGGGGAAGAGGACGGCTTCCTAACCCAACCTCCCCGAATAAACTGTATACACACAAAAAGAGGTAGGAATATAAATTTCACACATATTAAATTTAAGTAGCATGTGCTCTTTGTGGAAAAACTGCCCTCACCCACAAATTGTGGCATGCTTCATCATAGGGCTTTGTTAGATTTGGGGGTCTCTAGTTGGGAGAGGTAGGTACCTTTGACCAAATAGGGACCCTTGCGTCTAGTCAGGGTAAGGGGCTACACTCCTAAAATAACCCCTGCTCACTCCCTTGGTAGCTTGGCACGAGCAGGCAGGCTTATCTCAAAGGCAGTGTGTAAAGCATTTGTGAACATATACAGTAATACAGTGACAACACTACAGATGGACACCACACAGGTTGTATTATAAAAAATAAGTATTTTTATATAGACTTATCACAAGACCAAACGACAAAAATCCACAATACTGTCCTCAAAAATAGACTTTAAAATATTAGGAAATAGCTCAGTTCTCTTAAGATTGTAAATGCAACACTTTACTCTCAAAGTACCTTTGATGCGTAACGCAAAGCAATCAAAAGGGGTCGCAGGGAAGGTGATGCGTCGGTTCCTTACACTCAGGGGAGTGGATGCGTCGGTTCCTTAATGCTGCGCAGGGGAGTTGATGCTAGCTTCCTTACTGTGTGGGGAGGTGATGCGTCGGTTTCTTACTGCTCTCCGGTATGATGCGACAGGATGGCGCCTCGATGTGATACTTCTCTCCGGTGCCAATCGACGAAATGGCGTCTTGGTTACGATGCGACAACATTGAGGCGCTAAATTCACGCTCTACGGACGTGCGATGATCTGAGCCGTGACAGGGCCTGCAACGCCCTTCTCTGGTGAAGCGACGGCGACCTCTGTGGCGGCGGCACGCTTCTCCGGTGTTGCGACACGCTTCGGGGATGCGTTGGCGACAGCAGCAGCGTCGGTACGCTTCCTTGGCGATGCTATGGCAACTGCTGCGACGGCGACGCGCTTCTTGTTGTTGTCGCGCTCCCAGCGACACGCAGTCTCTCAGAAGGCCTAGCACAACAGCAGGCACTTCAATTCCCAGCAAGGGAATTCAGAGGGGAGCTGGTTGGTGAAGTCTTGTATCCCTGAGACTTCAGGCAGAAGGCAAGCTCAAAGTTCAAGCCCTTGGAGATTCTTCAAGTTGATGAAAAGCACACTCAGTCCTCTTCTCCTTTCTTTGGCAATGAAGCAACTACTGCAGGCCAACCCCCAAAACACACAGCACTGGGGTAGTTTCCTCGTTCAGCTTCCTGGTTCTTCTCCTTGTCTCTGAAGGCAGAAAGTGTCTGTACCTAGTCCAAACCAGTTCTGTGAAGTCCAGGAGCACTTTGTTTACAGGACTCCTTCTTTCCTTTGACAGTGTGGGCCAGGGTCATCAGACACACCACAGGAGGTGGAGCCAGCATTGTGGAAGGCAGGTACAACCCTATTCAGGTCCAGGTGCTACTCCTCCCACCACTTTACATGCAGATAGGTCTATTCAGCCCTGTGCTGACTCACCCTGTCTCTAGGAGCCCCCCAGCCCCTGTCACTCATAAACCAGACAAGGAATACACAACCTAGCAGAGGCAGGCTTGGATAGTTAGGCAAGAAAATACCCACTTTCTAAAAGTGGTATTTTCAAACACAGAATGTTAAAACCAACTTCACTAAAAGATGTATTTTATCATTCTGAGTTCAGGAATACTAAACTCAAATTTCTACCATGTTCCCTGGGTCAGTTAGGATTACAAGGTGTTATAATCAAACTGCCCATTCTGGCCTATAGGGACAGGTAGCCTTGCAATAATGAAAAACGCAAATGGCTGTAATTCACTATTAGGACATGCCACACACATCAGCGCATGTCCTACCTTTTACATACAATGCACCCTGCCCATGGGCCTACCTTAGGGGTGGCTAACATGTAGAAAAGGGAATGTTTAGGGACTGGCAAGTGAGTGCACTTGCCAAGTCAACATGGCAGTACCAGACTGCACACAGGCTCTGCAGTGGCAGGCCTGAGACACACTTTACAAGCTGCTCTGGTGGGTGGCACAATCAGTGCTGCAAGCAAACCAGCAGCATTTGATTTACACGCCCTGGGGACACGCCATGCACTGTACTAGGGTCTGACAGGTAAACCAAAAAGGCCAATCATGAATTCACTAATCCATACATCAATTTAACATAGGGAGCACATGCACTGTGGCACTGAATAGCTGTGGCACAGTGCCCAAAGCATCTATAACCAGCAAAAACATCAGAGGCAACAGCAAAAAATGGAAGGGAGACCCACGCCAATGGTGCCAGGTCTAACACATGTCCCCTCCAGCTGAAATGTGGGGAGAACTACCCTACCTCTTGGGAGTTCTCATCACTAAGGCGGAAAAATCTGGATAGACCATCAGCATTGGCGTGTTCTGTAACAGGGCGGTGTCCCACCGTGAAGCCCATCCCCTGTAGGGAAATGGACCACTTCAACAGCTTTGGATTCTCACCCCTCATCTGCATCAACCATCTGAGGGGCTTGTGGTCTGTCTGAACCCGGAAGTGAGTCCCAAACAAGTATGGTCACAACTTCTTCAGTGCCCAGACCACAGCAAATGCCTCCCGCTGAATCGCACTCCACCTCTGTTCCTGTGGAAGTAACCTCCTACTGATGAAGACTACAGGTTGGTCTAGGTCCTCCTCAGTCACCTGTGACAAAACAGCCCCCACACCATGCTCT
This sequence comes from Triturus cristatus, assembly GCF_964204655.1. Lineage (NCBI taxonomy): Eukaryota > Metazoa > Chordata > Amphibia > Caudata > Salamandridae > Triturus > Triturus cristatus. Next base: position 941,395,212 of record NC_140584.1, on the reverse strand, counting down.
GAAGCGTCTGTTTGAACAATAAACTCTTTTGCGAAGTTGGGTGCCAGGAGCACGGGCGCCGTGCACATGGTAGTCTTCAGGGTATCAAAAGCTTTTTGACAGGTGTCTGTCCAGTTCACATTCTTGGGCTGCTTCCTGGTTGTCAGCTCTGTCAAGGGTGCAACAATGCTGCCATACCCCTTGTTAAACCTCCTGTAATACCCAGTGAGTCCTAAAATGGCTCTCACCTCTGTCTGGGTCTTGGGGGGGTTCCCAAGCCAGGATGGTCTCAATCTTGGGCTGTAGGGGCGCCACCTGGCCGCTCCCAACCTTGTGTCCCAAGTACACCACAGAACCCTGCCTGTCTGGCACTTACTCGCTTTGATCGTGAGGCCTGCTCTCCGCAGCGCCATCAACACTTCCCAGAGGTGGCGCAGATGTTCTTCCCAACTGGCGCAGAACACTGCAGTGTCATCCAGGTAGGCGGCACTGAACGAGTCCAGTCCGGCCAACACCTGGTTGACCAACCTCTGATAGGTGGCAGGGGTATTCTTTATCGCAAAGGGCATAACCCGTAATTGGTAGTGCCCATCTGGTGTGGAGAATGCTGACCTCTCTCTTGCCCCATCAGTCAAGGCGATCTGTCAGTACCCAGACGTTAAGTCAAACGTGCTGAGGTACTGTGCAGCCCCTAACCGATCAATGAGATCATCAGCTCTGGGGATGGGGAGCGCGTCAGTCTTGGTGACTGAATTGAACCCTCGGTAGTCCACAGAGAACCGCAGTTCTGGCGTGACCCCGGTGCGGCAGCCTTTGGGACCAAGACCACTAGACTGGCCCAAGGACTGTTAGAAAACTCAATCACCCCCGACGCAAGCATCTTGGAGACCTCCTCCTTGATGCAAGCTCTCACCCTGTCAGTCACTCTGTAAGTTTTGTGCTTAACATGAGGACTGTCCCCAGTGTGTACATCATGGACACATAAATCGGTGACACTGGGAATCGGGGAGAACAGGTTAGAAAACTGTCCCATCAACTGGTGACAGTCATTCTGTTGCTCAGGGGTCAGGGTGGAAGAGAGGTTTACTCCATCCACTGACCCATCTTGCTCTGTTGCAGACAGGAGGTCAGGAAGAGGCTCAGTCTCCTCCTCCATTCCAGCATCTGTTGCTAGGAGCATGCCCCCTTCGAACCTCTCTAAGTGGGGCTTCAGGCGGTTGACATGTAGGGCCCACAAAGGGTTCCTTGGAGACCGCAAGTTCACCAAGTAGGTGACATCACTCTTTCGCTCCACCACCTCAAATAGTTTGGTCCACTTATTCTGGAGCGCACAGGGCTCCACTGGGGCCATGACCCACACTTTCTGACCAGGCTGAAGCTCAACCAGAGTGGCCTTCTGGTCATACCTCCGCTTCATCTCCTTCTGGCTGGCTTCCAGATTCGCCTGAGCGAGTTGTCTGAATCGCCTAGTCTGGTTACTGAAGGCCAGCATGTAGCTATATACATCCTGGGGAGGTTTCCTGGGAGCTTGCTCCCAGCCTTCCTTGACCAGACTCAGAGGTCCTCTCACTGGGTGACCATAGAGAAGTTCAAAGGGGCTGAACTCTAGGGACTTCTGTGGCACTTCACGGTAAGCAAAGAGAAGGCATGGTAAGAGGACGTCCCACTTACGCCTCATAGGTTCCTCAAGACCCATAATCATGCCTTTGAGGGTCCGGTTGAATCTCTCAACCAACCCATTACCTTGGGGGTGGCAAGGAGTGGTGAACGTATAAGTTACGCCAGACTCCTGCCAGAGGGACTTCATATACTTGGAAATGAAGTTTGTACCTCAGTCTGACACCACCTCTCTGAGGAACCCCAAGCGGGGGAAAATCCCCATCAGTGCACGTCCCACCACGGGGGCCGTCTCCTTCCGGAGAGGGATGGCTTCCGGGTACCGGGTGGCATGGTCCACCAAGACCAGGATGAACCTGTTGCCCATGGCTGTCTTGGGATCCAGAGGCTCCACAATGTCAATGCCCACCCTTTCAAAGGGGGTGCTGACCACAGGGAATGGCTGGAGAGGAGCCTTGTCCTTCCTCCCACTCTTTCCACTTGCCTGGCAAGTCTGACAGTTCCTGCAATGAGTGTCTGAACTCTTGCGCATTTGGGGCTAATAAAAGTAGGTGACAAGCCTTTCAAAGGTCTTATCCTGCCCCAAATGTCCTGCTAAAGGCACACCATGAGCTTGCCCCAGTAGGAATGCTCTGAAGCGCTGGGGTACCACCAGCACACAGGCTGACCCAGGCTCAGCAACCTTAGGCTCACTATACAGGAGACCATTCTCCCAGTAGATCCAATGTGATCTAGACTGATCACCTTCTGCCTGGTTTGCAGCCTGTTGCTGCAAACCCACAAGAGAAGGGCACTTCTTCAGGCTCCTCGCAGAACTCTTCCCTCCCTGGAGGATCCTCCTTCCTGCTGCCAATGGGTCAGCTCAGGCAGATCCCCCAGTTCAGCTACCTGTTTCCCAGTAGGTTCCAGGGCATCCCCCTCAAGGTCTGCCTCATCTTGGACCGTGGGAATGGGTTCCCGCACCCCCGGCCTCTTCTCTTTAAGGCAGGTACCTGGGCCATTTATTCAGGCTCCAGGTCCTCTTGAACACCCTTACTGGCTTGCCGTAGACCGACTGATCACGCATGCCCTCTCAGGCAAACCCAACATATATAAATGAGCACTTCGCTCCACCTTAGCCCAAGGGGAGCTCTCCAAACTGTTACCCAACAGACAATCAACAGGCATGGCTGGCCTCACAGCTACTTGAAGAGTCCCTGAGACCCCCCCCACTTAAAGGGAACCTAAGCCACCTTGCAGTGGCTCTCTGTGTTGTCAGCGGCTACAACTGGGTAAAATGCATTGGGGATTACCTGCTCTTCAGACACCAACTGACAGCTCTCACACTGGCTCCGGTGTCTCTAAGAGCTTCCACCCTAAGGCCATTGATGGTCACCCACTGCCTGCACTTCTTAGTGTTATCAGGCAGCTGGGTCCTGGGGACCACCTCACAATCTCCTAAAGAGACTAGGGACATCTCTGCGGAACCCCACCCACCTTGGGCACCCATCTCCTCCCCCAGGGGTACACTAGCTATCTGCCGGGGTGGTGCACCAGTGGGTGTTGTCTTCCCATTCAAGGGACATCTAGCATCATAAGAACAGTGGCCCACTAGACCACACTTAAAACGGTCTTGGGCCCCCTGTGAACAGGCTTCTCTGTCGGAGCCCCTGCCTTTTTCTCAGGGGGAAGCTGGGAACCTTTCCCTTGGTTCCCTTAAGGATTACTTTGGGGCCCTTTCTGGAACTCCCTCTGTTTACCCTTGCCCCCCCCCCCACTTCTGCTGGGGACCCTGCCCACCTTTGGCGAAGTCTCCCACATGACCCTTGTGGACCCGGGTGCTCACCCAGCGGTCTGCCTCCTCAGGAAGCTTCCTAGGGTTAGTCAGCTTACTATCAATCAGGTGCTGGCGTATCTCTGGAAAACAGTTATTGGACAAGTGCTCCCATGCAAACAAATCATAGAGCACCTCAAAATTATCCACTTTGCTACCCTTCACCCAACCATCCAATGCTCGGCAAAAGAAAGACACCTATTCCACCCAAGTGGTAGACTCCAGTTTTCTGCAATTCCTAAACCTTTGTCTGTACAACTCTGGGGTCAAACCATATCTGGACATTAGGGCTCCCTTCATGTGGGCATAGGACACCTGCTCCTCTGTAGATAAATCTAACAAAGTGTTCCTCCCATCACTAACAAAGCGGCCCCATAACCCCGCTCCCCAATCCTTCTCAGGGACCCGGTGGGCCAACATTGCAGCTTCATAAGCCCTAAACCATTGACCAATATCCTCATTCTTGTGGAAATCTTTAACTACTTCTTTGGGGATGTAGGCTCTTGCTTCTACAGGCACTGGCGGTATGCTGCCACCAGAAGGATGAATCTCTAAACTTTAGGCCTTGAGTTCCAACTCCCTCAACACTCTCATGTTCAAAATGCATTTTCTTTTCCTTTAAGGCTAACTTCTTCATTTCTAATTCCATCCCAAGCTCTATCTTCTTGCTCTCTATGTCTTTCTGACCATCCATTTTGAGCTTGGCTAGCTCCAACTTGTGCACCCTCTCCCTCTCTCTGTCCTCCAGCTCTCCTGGGGACAGACCCTTGGAAGAAACACTGCTGCCTGCCCTGGAAGGTACGTTCTCCCCGGTTGGCCCACTGGCCTCTCGAGCTGCCCATCTAAATCCTCTGCCTCCATCACTGGCTCCTCAGGATGCTCACTGGCATTCCTAGATTCCAACCAGGCCCTCCGCGCCTTTTGGTATTCCTCTTTCCTGGAGAGGCCTTTCACAGAGATTTTAAATTTCTTGCACACAGCTTTGAGATTAGTCACAGTGTAAGCATCAAATCTCTCTTCTTCCAATTCAATGTCTACAGATGCGATGGATGCTGGCTTACTCATGGTAGAAAAGACTGGCAGTTCTCAAGAATCAAAAATAGAAAAGAAGTTCCAAGGAAAAACTCTACCAAAATGTATGTGGTTGCGTTATGGTCTGCACTCACTAGTAGTATAGACCAATCACTGTATATGAGTCACAAATGCAAGTCCAAATCCTCACCGCTGACCACCAATGTTAGATTTGGGGTCTTTAGTTGGCAGAGGTAGGTACCGTTGACCAAATACTTGCGTCTAGTCAGGGCAAGGAGCTACACTCCTAAAATAACCCCTGCTTACCCCCTTGGTTGGTTGGCACGAGCAGACCGGTTTGTCTCAGAGGCAGTGTGTAAAGCATTTGTGAACACATACAGTAATACAGTAACAACAATCAGGTTGTATTATAAAAATAAGTATTTTTATATAAACTTATCACAAGACCAAACGACAAAAATCCACAATACTGTACCCAAAAATAGACTTCAAAATATTAGGAAATAGCTCAGTTCTCTTAAGATTGTAAATGCGACACTTTACTCTTAAAGTACCTTGGATGCGTAACGCAAAGCAAACAAAAGGGGTCGCAGGGAAGGTTATGCGTCGGTTCCTTACACTCAGGGGAGTTGATGCTCACTTCCTTACTGTGTGGGGAGGTGATGTGTCGGTTTCTTGCTGCTGTCCGACACGAAGCAACAGGATGGCGCCTCGATGCGATACTTCTCTCCGGTGCGATGCGACGAAATGGCGTCTTGGTTACGATGCAACAACGTTGAGGTGATTTGTGCATTCCCAACGGCAGTGCGGCGACTCGATGACCTTCTGAGCCGCGACAGGTCCTGTGACACTCTTCTCCGGTGATGCGACGGCGATCTCTGTGACGGGGGCATGCTTCTCTGGTGATGCGACGCGCTTTGGTGATGCGATGGCGGCAGCGGCGGCACTCTTCCTTGGCGATGCAACTGCTGCGGCGGCGACACGCTTCTCGTCGCGCTTCCAGCTCCCAGCGACACGCAGTCTCTCAGAAGGCCAAGCACAACAGCAGGCACTTTAATTCCCAGCAAGGGAATTTAGGGGGGAGCCGGTTGGTGAAGTCTTGTATCCCTGAGACTTCAGGCAGGAGGCAAGCTCAAAGTTCAAGCCCTTGGAGATTCTTCTTCAAGTTGATGAAAAGCACACTCAGTCCTCTTCTCCTTTCTTTGGCAATGAAGCAACCACTGCAGGCCAACCCCCAAACACACAGCACAAGGGTAGTCTCCTCCTTCAGCTTCCTGGTTCTTCTTCTCAGCAAAGGTTGGTCTTGATTCCCAGAAGTGATCTACAGTTGTGGGTCTGGGTCCCCCTTTTTATACACCAAAATCCTTTGTCTCTGAAGGCAGAGAGTGTCTGTACCTAGTCCAAACCAGTTCTGTGCAGTCTTGGAGCACTTTGTTTACAGGACTCCTTCTTTCCTTTGACAGTGTGGGCCAGGGTCATCAGACACACCACAGGAGGTGGAGCCAGCATTGTGGAAGGCAGGCACAGCCTATTCAGACCCAGGTGCTACTCCTCCCACCACTTTACATGCAGATAGGTCTATTCAGCCTTGTGCTAACTCATCCTGTCTCCTGGAGCCCCCCAGCCCCTGTCACTCATAAACCAGAAAAGGAATGCACAACCTAGCAGAGGCAGGCTTGGATAGTTAGGCAAGAAAATACCTACTTTCTAAAAGTGGTATTTTCAAACACCGAATATTAAAACCAACTACACTAAAACATTTTTTTCATCATTCTGAGTTTAGGCATACTAAACTCAAATTTCTACCATGTTCCCTGGGTCAGTTAGGATTATAAGGTGTTATAATCAAATTGCCCATTCTGGCCTATGGGGAAAGGTAGTCTTGCAATAGTCAAAAACTAAAATGGCTGTAATTCACTATTAGGACATGCCACACACATCAGGGCATGTGCTACCTTTTACATACAATGCACCCTGCCCATTGGCCTACCTTAGGGGTGGCTAACATGTAGAAAAGGGAAGGTTTAGGGACTGGCAAGTGGGTGCACTTGCCAAGTCAACATGGCAGTACCAGACTGCACACAGGCTCTGCAGTGGCAGGCCTGAGAGACACTTTACAAGCTGCTCCGGTGGGTGGCTCAATCAGTGCTGCAAGCCCACCAGCAGCATTTGATTTACACGCCCTGGGCACACGCAGTGTACTGAACTAGGGTCTGACAGGTAAACCAAATAAGCCATTCATGTAGTCACTAATCCATACATCAATTTAACATAGGGAGCACTTGTACTGTGGCACTGAATAGCAGTGGCACAGTGCCCAAAGCATCTATAACCAGCAAAAATATCAGAGGCAACAGCAAAAAATGGAAGGGAGACCCACGCCAATGGTGCCAGGTCTAACACACTTGCTAGCTAACACCCCTGCGCAGACCAACGCCTGGGTTGGAGCAAAGGGAAGGGGAGGGCATTGACGAGGCAACGGTCTCACCTTGACAAATGTTTGATTACAGGGAGCCGCTCCCACGCCAGTTTGAGCACACACGACTATGAAACTCGATAACACTGAAATGTGTTTTTTTAACTAATTCCTGATTGAAAGGGACGTCTGCCCACTCCTACAGAATCAAGGTCGGACAGAGGGGGTATATATATTATATACGGCATCAAAGGTCCTGAAGAAAGCCGTATAGACCCTTTGGAGGGCTACAAAACCATCAGAAACATGTTGGCGAGTATGCAGTTAGGAGGGGTGAGGGGCTGCTAATAAACCCTGTCACCGCCATCCTATTCTTTTTATCCTTGGATGGATAATCCAGGAATAAAGCATAAAGGGCGGATATATATGAGTCAGTTTTAGATTTCACAATCTGCACATTCAATTTGTTGATCCCTTTATTTTTATGTTTGTTTTGTCTTCCCCTCCGCTTTGCTTCACCCCAGGAGTTGGCATGTGCAGGGGTGTTAGTTAGCAAGCCCTATGATGAAGCATGCCACAGTGTGGTTGAGGGCGTTTTTTTCACACAGAGCGCATGCCACTTAAATTTAATAAGTGTGAAATTTACATTCCTTCCTCTTATTGTGTGTACATAGGTTGAGGGGTGTCCTTTATCTATAAAACTATCCAAAGGTGCCGGTGAGGTCCTGTCAAGTATCATCTTTAGAGGGAAATTAAGGTCCACCCTACCCAAATAAAGAAATCATTTTTAAAGGGTAAATCATTAAACTATCGGGCGAAAAAATTGTGAGACAGTTGGTAGTAGCAGCATAACTATTAATAAGGAATATGTTTCATCTCTAAAGAGAAGCAATTAGTATAATATAATGCCCTTCCTTATAAATAGAAATGGTGTTAATTTGTATGGAAACATGTTATGTTTTTTAAGACTGTGATGGCCTTCATATATTTGGACTAGGTTGTTGAAAAACACGTGCACGTATGGAATTTGCTTTAACAAATGAGATGTATGTTTTACAAGTTCCTTGATGATGCTTCTTTAATAGACTGAGTACAAAAGCATGTTTCTGTTTTCCTAAAGCCATGACTGTTTATCGTAATATGTGAAAAGGACATTCCTAACAATGAAGCTTTATTTCTGTGATATAGTAAACTGTATTGGCCTCACGTCAACGCACATTAACATCACACACACCACAATCATTACTATAATGTACTGTCTGTGGTAATGATTGATAGTTTATCTTTTCCACACAGGGAAAATGATTCCTTTTTCTTATCTGTTGTCCCACTTGGGATGAACAGTCTGCTCCCAATTATTTATTTTCATGCCAGTGCAATTTATGCCCAAAATACATATATAGAGAAAAGAGGCCAACACCCGCAACAACATGTAACAAAACCACAGTCCCCAAGTGATTCACTTCATCAGCAAACAGGGTTTCAGTACTAAATCAAAATCCTTCTTCGACATACTTATCAAACATATGTGTAAATAGAAAAACCAAAGATGGTGCTTAGAAAGGGAAAAAAAAATCCCTGTCACAATTGACTGATTTTTAGTTTTATTTATTTGTTTATTTATATAAAGTTTTGTATAGTGCGAACAAGACCCTAGTGGGTATCAGAGCGCTCTACATGACAAGGAGTAGGGTATCAGTTGGACTGATAAACAAAAGATTCTTGTGTGTATGACAAAACATATATGAATGTACATAGAATAAAAAGGTTGATCTCAATTAAATTCAGTAATAAGATGGTCACTCGTCATAGAGAAGTTAATATGGTTATATTTCCATAGGCACCGATCAATTGTCTTAGGGTAAAAACTTAGCCATCAAAAAAGATTTTGCTTCTTTTTTTAAAGCGGCGGTAGAGGAGATTAGGTGAACAGCCGGAGGTAGAGAATTCCATATCGTTGGAGCGACAACCGAGAAAGCTCTGTCGCCTGTTTTCTTTTTGTGGCTTTGTTGTGGTTTTAGAAGCTGGGGGTGCAAACTTTCCGAGGGTCTGCAGCCCCCTGATTTTTCTAGCTTTTGAGCCAGATATCTGGGGGTATTGAAATGTAGCGCTTTGTGTCAAGCATGCAATTTTTTATTGGATTCTTGCTTGATATGGTAGCCAGTTCAGGGATTTTAGGACCGGAGAAATGTGTGTATTTCTTTTTGTTCTGGAGACAAGTGAGGCTGCCGCATTGAGGGAGGCTCTCAAAGGGGCCAACTTGTATCGAGGTAGCACTACCATAGTCCAGTCTGGGCAATACAAGAGCTTGGACCGCGTGTTTTAGATCTTCATGTGGACGGTAGGATTTAAGTTTCAGCAGAATGCTCAGTTGGTAATTCGCTCCTTTGGTGGCAGCATTAATGTGTTCCTGCATATTCAGATGTTTGTCTAGTGTAATACCCAAGAATCTTGCAGAGTCTATGATGTGAGGGGAGCAGTTAAGGGCTGAAAGATGTTTCAGCTAAGGCTCGATCTTAGGGGTGTTATTCGGCGGTGAGATGAAAAGGAATTCTGTTTTGGCAGTGTTAAGTTTGAGATGATTATCTTTGAGCCAGAAATGGTGTTTTGCAGGATGAGATTGAGGGATATGATGTCCTCTGGGGAGGCGATTTTGAGATACATCTGAGTGTCATAAGCATGCATATGATAATGGATGTTAGCGGATTTTAAGTGATTTGCTAGTGGTTCCAGGAATAGATTGAAAAGAATGGGGGAAAGGTAAGATCCCTGTGGAATATCCAGAGTGATCGTGTGGGGCTTAGACAGGTATTGGTTCATTTTGACTCTTTGGGATCTGTTTAGGCAGAATGAGGAAAACCATTGCAATACAACCCCTGATAGGCTCATCCTTTCTTCTTGTAGTTTCAGTAGACCATCATGTTTGACCGTGTCAAAGGCGGCCGATAGGTCAAGTAGAATCAGAAGTCATGATTCATTTCGATCCAGCATTTTTAGTATGTCATAGACGACATGAGTAATTGCAGATTCAGTGCTGTGACCTTGACGGAAACCTGATTCGTGTTGGTCAAGGAGTTGATAGTTGTCTATGTGATCGCAGAGTTTGATCTGGACACATTGTTCCAAGAGCTTTGCAAGAGTAGGGATGTTGGAGATGGGTCTGAAGTTATTAGGATCAGAGCAGTTTGCGTTGTTTTCTTTTAAAGTGGGGGTTACTTGTCCCGCTTTTAGGCAATCGGGGATAATACCTTGATGTAGTGAGGCGATAATACCTTGATGTAGTGAGGCGTTTACAATCATAGTCCACAGGGGGAGAATGCATGTTTTGATCTCATTGAATATAGCCGGGGGGTAGCGTGTCAGCGAAGTGATTAGATGGGTATAGTGATAAAAGAATGTTGTAGATGTCTCTTTTGCTGATTGTTTAGAAGGTGTCCCAGGAGGCATTGTTTTTGGAGGGGTGCCTGGATGGAACGCTCCCTTCACTATACTGGGAGGAGTAAGAGAAGCTAGATGAGGCAGCGGATAGCAGTTTTTTCGCAAGTTGTTGTTCATTCTCTATCTTTGAAGTTTTTTCCATGAAGAAGGCGAACATTTCTTCACAGTTTGGGAGGGTGTTGGATTCGGGGTCTAATGGGTTTGATGCGGTAAGTGATTGCTGCTTGACTATTTCGAATAGTTTTTTGTGCCTATTTCTGGTTTGGTCAAGCTGTGCTCTGGAGAAATGAGCTTTCATTTGTCTTTATTCTTCTGTTGTATGTGTTCCTGGTTGCTCTTAAGCGTTTTAGAAGATCCAAGGATGGGGAATGTCTCCAGGCTCTTTGTGCTATTCGTAGTTTGCGTCTTTTGGTGTTCAAGTTGTCATTGAACCAGGGCTTTGATTTTTTTTTTATTGGATATGGTTTTTTTTCTTGGTGGAGAGCAACAGAGTCCCTGACTTTCAATATGGAAGTATTCTAGAAATCTGTGAGGTCCTTGACATCATCCATGTTGGTCTGTGAAATCAAGGTATTAGTTCATTGTGGTTTATATTACGAAGATTCCTTTTCCAATGTTTTATTTTCTTAAGTTGCCCTTGCATCAGGGTCATCCTTGAATTGATGAGGAAGGTGATGTGAATGTGGTCTGTCCAGTCACAGGGGCTAATGGACTCCAAGGAGATGTTGTCCGTCTTTGAGATTAATAGGTCCAGAATCTCACCCTTGTTGTGAGTTGGCCTGTAACAAATTTGGGACAACTTGTGGTTTAAAAGGAAGGCCTTTAGGCTATTCACTGACTGGTCATTCAGATCGTTTCAGTGTAGGTTAAAGTTTCCCAGGAAGATCTGGGGCCCTTGAAGATTATCATTCATTGTAATGATTTCCATGATTTGTTCGATGAACAGTGAGTTATCGCCTGGAGGGTGATAGAAGGTGTGAATAAAACAAATGGATTTATTGTTGCAAGCTACTTTGATGCTAAGATATTCGCTTGTAGTTAGAGTGATTGTTTCCGATTGAGCTACTGAGAGAGAGTTTGGGTAGATGCATGCTAGTCCCCCTCCTGTTTTCTTGGGTCTATCCAGTCGAATAAGTTTTGTGACGAGGGAGGACTAGTAAGTTTATGATGGGATGAGATGTTCTGTTTAACCATGTTTCCGTGAGGATAACTATATCAAACTTACATGAGAGGATAAGGTCATAAATATCCACTGCGTGTTTGTTTGCCGATCTGTAATTAAGGAGCATGCATTTCAGCGGATTATTATAATGATGAGAGGTCGTCCTTGATATATTGACATGCTTGAGTTTGTCATTGTTTACTACTTTGTGATTGTAGCTCGGTTCCCTGAATGGGTTCGCTTGGAGGGTTTGGATTTGATTTTGTTCAGTCTTGTCAATAAGAGAGGAGGAGTTCATGGATCTCACTGTTCGATAGATCATGATTCAATCTCTTAGGACGAGAAACGTCATTGGGGAATGGTATAGACTCCGAACCAAGCTTGGATAAGTGTGGAACATGGTGTGTGAGCATATCTGTATGGGAATCTGTTCTGGATACCGTTGTATTATTTGAGCCCTGTGAGAGTTGTAGATCTGATGTAATGGACGTGAGTCTCTGGAGATCATCCTTTAGATGGCGTAGGCAATGATCGATCTCGTTAAATCGCATTTCCCAATAATCATATTTACTGGTAGTTGTGGGTTTAGTTTGGAGGTCAGGGGATGGAGGGAAATATTAAGCAGAAAACACACTAAATTATCTGTTGGTCTATAAAGTTACACAGCGCCCTAGGGCGTCTTGTACTCAAGTGGATAGTACATACTCTAACACAGGGAAGTCCTAATTAAGGAACGGAATCCCATCACTCACCAAGGTGACATGCTTCATCATCTGGGATCTCCTCCCGGCTGTAAAACCTAGTACAGCTGAGGGCTAAAAACCCCTCACTGAGAGAGAGGAGCTCAGGGATGTTTTAATCAGTTCCTAGGATATACTAAAACCCACCAGACGATGAGCTGGAGTGAATTATTTGGTGATTGGTGCAGTGCTAAAATAAAAACATGTGATAAGAGTGGGGTAAAACTGACTAACAGGAGAAAAATACATTTTTTATATACATCTCTTGGTGGCCGGATTAAAAACAGTGCTAGAGCAGTTTTAAAAAAATAACTGCAACTATCTAGTTGAGGGTTGGTCTACATGTTTCAGCTATCATGACCTATAGAGTGTCTAGCCTTCCTCAAGACCTAAAAAGTTAAAGCTACTGCGTATTAAAGTGAATGGAAGTGTCAAAAAAGGTGAAAAGAAACGGGTGTAACTGAATAACAGAAAAGGATACAACCAATTACACCAATCATTGCAGTTCGAAGAACATGGTGTAGTGTTCAAACACATGTAGAGAAAAGAAACAAAAGGGAGGTAGATCAATCAACCACTCATGTAATCCATGTAACAGAGAGCGAGTAGCAAGACTCATAATCTCAACTATTTATAAATATAGCAATAGAAAACACTTGTAAGAACCTGTTTTAACTTACCCGTATCGTACGAGTAAGGAACCTCACCTCACCTGGCCACAGTTCAGGACGTGAGCCACCGCTCTAGAAAAAACGGGTAACAAAAAATCAGACTCATACTTTTTTTTGTTTTTGTGACATATATTTATTTGCACTGATAGCTTTTTTTTAAATAATTTTTTATTATAAAACAAATCGACATTACATATCATTTTGCGACATGAGCAAGAGATTATACATCATCCAATTTTCCAACCTGGGTTACAGTGATTCAATTCCCAATATACAAAACTTGACAATTATGGGGTTTCTAGAGTCTCATCCCTGTTCAGGGGATTTGGCGGGATACAGATATCTCCTATATACAAGTTCCAGGGCCCCCACACTTTGCTCCACTTCCCGGGACACTCCCTGGCCACATATACAGATTTTTCCCAGAACATGCACCAGTCCAAGTCTTCCTTCCATTTTTCTAGCATTGGCGCTTGGTGGGCCCCCCAATGTTGTGCTATGTTCCTTTTAGCCACCATGAGTGCCAGGGTCACCCGTTGCTTCGTATAAGAGGTTAGGTCTGTCAGCTCCCAAATGTTTAGAAGACACCTGCGGGCTTCGGGCTGCAGGCCGACTGTAAGTACGTCACGGAGAGTGTGATGTAAAACCCGCCAGTACGATTGTATATGCACACATTCCCATATTATATGGATAAAGGTACCCAACTCCCCACGCCTGCACTCCCCACTATCCGTTCTGCCCATCCGGACCAAGACTGGCCTGGTGATGTAGATTCTGTGCGGAATCTTTAGCTGCACCAGACGTAGCCTCGCTTGGACTGCCACTTCCCTTGGGGAGGAGACCGCTGCTTGCCAGTCTTCATCGTCGAGTCCTAGCCCATCTCTAACCCATTTGTCTTTAAGGGACTGGAGTGGATCATCCATATTGTTTATCAATTTTTTGTAAATCAGCGAGATAGACCGCTCGGGAAGATGGCCATCTGATATCCTGTCCTCTAGAGGTGATGCGTCGGGAGGGGAGGGTCTGCTAGCGAGATGAGTCTGGAGTGCGTGTCTGACCTGCAGATATCTATAATACTGAGTGCCAGCCAGATTATATTGCCGTTGGAGAGTGGCGAATGGGAGGATTGCTCCCCCGACCCAGAGGTCCTTAATCTGGGAAATACCAATAAAGTGCCACTTATCGAACCTTTTAGTTTGCCAGAGGCTCCCCAGCTTTTCGGAGTTCCAGAGGGGAGTAGCAAGTGTAAGCATGCGATCCCATCCCAGCTGCTTGGTCACTTCATGCCACACGTGAACTGAGTGTGCTGTCGGACCCTTGAGGGGGTACCTACGAGGTTTGGAATAGAGTGCTCTACTATAGTCCCCACCTGGGAGGAGCTATCTATCCATGGCGTATCCTGGGTCATCAGGACGACCATACAACCCCTGGTTTATCGCGGCCAGATGGGCTGCCCAATAGTACTTCCTAATGTCTGGGAGACTAATGCCGCCATCGTACCAGTTGAGGGTGAGTTTAGCGAATGCAATCCGAGATTTTCTGTCCCATAAGAGAGTTCTCTGCAGAGTTTCTATCTCTTTAAAATATGACTTGGGAACTGGGTCCATTGAATTCTGGAGGGTGTAGAGAAAGCGGGGCAAAGTCATCATTTTAAAAAGAACGGCTTTACCTAATAAAGAGAGCGGCAGGGACTTCCAGTGGTTGATATCCCCTTTCAATCTCTGAATGGGTGGTAGGAGATTACGGGTGAACAGTAGCGTAGCGTTTAATGTAATGAAGATACAGAGGTATCGAAATCCATCTGTGGCAATCTGTATCTGGCAGCCTTTCGGGAGAACCGGCGGTTTGCTGTGCAGAACATAAATCACGGATTTAGACCAGTTTATGGTAAATCCGGAATATCTGCCAAATATTGCAAGGAAATCTAGTAGGCATAGCAGGGAGGCCCTCAGAAATGTCAGATACAGCAGCACATCGTCTGCATATAGCGAAATCCGGTCCTCCCAGTCCGGGGCCCAGCGCATACTGCGAATCATTGGATCTCTGCGGATCCACCCCGCCAATGGTTCCAACGCCAGGGCGAAGAGAAGCGGGGACAGGGGACATCCTTGACACGTTCCTCGGCTAAGCTCAAACATTACTGACTTGCGATTGTGCACAACAGCTCGGGCCATAGGTTTAGAATATAACAATTGGATCGAACTCACATACTGGGGTCCGAATCCCATCTTGTCTAAGACAGCAAAGAGATATGGCCACTTCACCATGTCAAACGCCATGGTGGCGTCTAGTGACACCAGGACTGCAGGTTCCAAGATGGTCGTAGCCCTATCCAACACCCCATGGAGTCGGCGTAGGTTTAAGGCGGTGTGACATGAAGCCAGACTGGTCAGGGTGCACCAAGGTATCACTTTTACCAGGTGTGAAGCCAGCATCTTAGCTAGGATCTTGGGCTCAGCATTGAGCAGTGATATCGGTCTATAGGACGTACAAAGAGTTTTAGGCTTGCCTTCTTTATGAATAACCACAATATTGGCAATTCTTTGATCTATTGAAAGTGTCACCTTGTCCCTACTTTCCATAAACATTGAATGGAGGCGAGGAGCTATCTTGTCCGGTCTCAGCTTGTAAAGCTCGATCGGGATACCATTAGTTCCCGATGCTTTACCAGAATTAATCGCTCGTATAGCCTGAGCCACCTCATCAATAGAAAAGCCCAACTCCAGGTATTCACGGTTCTCATAGGCCAGGGTGGGGAGTGCAATATCTCTTAGTAGGTCTACATTGTCTCCCTCGGTGTTTTGTCCCTCCGTTCTGTAAACATCCTGATAGTGGTCCGCAAAGCGGTCTGCTATGCGTTGCGGGTCTGTGATGGGATCGGCACCCTCACCTGTTAGTTCGGGTACCAGTTGTGATGCCCATTCCTTCTTATCCAACAATGCAATCAATTTCCCTGCCTTATCCCCATGCTCATAAAGTCTACTCTGCCTCTCTCTCCCCTCTGACCTAGCCCTATCCGTCGCTATGCCTCTGAATTCATCTCGCTTTAAGCTCAACAAGTGCACCTTTTCAGGCATCACTACATGCTCCAGTTCCTCCTCCAGTTTGAGCACTTTCTCCTCCGCTCTCTCCAAATCTTTTTGCTTGTCTTTTTTCTTACCCGCAATGAGGGATAGAGCTTCCCCACGGACAACTGATTTATAGACTTCCTATAATGTCTGTGCAGAGTTCACAGTTCCCTCATTTTTCAGGAAATAATGATCAGTAGTCTTAATCAATTTTTTACGAATGTCAGGTTCACGTAGGTGCCACGGGTTGATGGGGGTAACCCTCCCTACACTAATTTGGCCCAGGACCAGTCTCATCCATACCGGAGAATGATCCGAGAAGGCCCTACCTAGATGACGAATCTCTCGGATATCACAGGCCTGCGCCACCAGAACCAAGATATAGTCAATACGGGACATACGTAATTGGGCACCGGACCGGAAGGTATATTGGGCTCTATCCAGGTTATGTATCCTCCATCCATCTACCAGCCCCATGGCCTCAAGGAAGTTGGAGAGCCACCTCTGCGCCGGACGAATGTCCCGTGGGGGGTTTACGATCCAACTCTCCGGATACAACAGCGTTAAAGTCTCCCCCCTACAATGAGGAGACCCAGCGGGAATGTAAGCAGCACTGTACTCAGATCTTTATATGTCTCACTCTGAAGGCCGGAGGGAACATATATTGAAACACATGTGATAGTCCGACCTTCCCACTGCCCCGATATTCCCACATATCTACCCCTGTTGTCAGACCATGTAGACTGCGCCATGAAAGGGAATGAGTTCCTGACCAATATGCCCACCCCTCTGGAACCTGTTGTAAAATCTGCGTGCGCCACCAGCCGGTACCCCCCTCGGTTCATAGCTTGGCACAGGTTACCGATCAGGTGAGTTTCTTGCAACAGGACAATATCAGGGGCCTGCCTCTTGAAATACTGAAGCACCATGCTACGCTTAATTTTATCACCCAGCCCGTTGACATTCCAGCTAAGGACTCTAACCCCAACGTCCCGCTGTGTACCCATCTGTAATCGTAATCGTGCATTGCTACCGCTCGGTCATCATCCAGTGTAGTCGATCGAACTGTTCCTTCAACAACATTGATTCCAAACAACATAAACAGTCCCTCCCAACTGCCCCCCTCCCTGCTCCCCTGCACTCCGGGCTTCGAACTGCCCATGACTAAACTTGCAGATTGACCGTCA
Source organism: Triturus cristatus (assembly GCF_964204655.1). NCBI lineage: Eukaryota > Metazoa > Chordata > Amphibia > Caudata > Salamandridae > Triturus > Triturus cristatus. The sequence continues at coordinate 941,378,089 of NC_140584.1, read as the reverse complement.
CCCCACCAAATTACTAAACGTAGAACGTAGGGTACGTGGTGCCCCCCTCCCCATTCCCCCCACTCAGAAAACCCAATCTTGCAACTTTATCGAAATATTCCAAGTCACCCCACAACGATAGGAGCAGAGAAGGCCCAGAATGTCTGAAATTACTTGCTGGCGTGTCCTCTATTTAGGTACCAGTCATGGCACGCTTAGATCTGCCTGGAGGATTACCCCGGGCCTCAATCCCACCCACACCCCCCGCCAGTCTCACCAATGCGTCAAAGGTTCCACTCATCAGCGATTCTCCAGCCACCCCGCCGCTGATTATGGATGTTCAAAAAACCAGGTTCTACCATCTGCCTCCGCTCGAAGCCTGGCTGGAAACAGCATGGCATATTTGTATCCTTTATCTCGCAATACCTTTTTGATTCCCAGAAGGAGCGTCGCTGTCTCTGACCTAAATGGGTGAAGTCCGGAAAGAATGTTATGTCCACGTTTTCGTTCTTCAAGGGTGGTCCCACCCTAGCGTGCTGGAGTATCATATCTCGGTCACGGAAGTTCACTACCCTAGCCAAGATCGGACGAGGGTTGGCCCCTGGTTTAGGCCGACCTCTGGGGACCCTATGAGCTCTCTCGATAACGAAAAACTTCCATAGCCCCTTGGGCTGCAAGTGCTTCAGAATAAGATCTTCCACGAAGAGATCTGTAGACTGCCCTTCTGATTTTTCCGGGACACCTAGGATCCGCATGTTATTACGTCTCAGGCGCCCTTCATAGTCGTCCAGTTTAGATTCAGCGACTCTCCGGAATGTTTGTAGGTCTTTGACTTCACGTAGTTGTAGTTCGGAGGTGTCTTTCACCAGACTCGCAGTTATTAGTTCAACATGTTTAACACGCTCGTTGTTTATGTTCATATCTGCCCGAAGAAGGTTGACTTCAACCGTGATGGAGTCATTCTTGTGCTCAAGAGAGGTTTTTATGTCCCCAAGCACCGTCCGAACGTCTTTCAACATGGGTTCCGACAGCCCTACAATGACCTGTAGGAGAAAAATAATTATCACGATAATTCCAGCATTTTGACCAATTTCCAACACCTGCCGAACATGCAGGAGGTACAACTCAAACAAATTGCGGACTTTACTAGATCTCAAGACATGTGTGCATGATAAATTAGAATAGGGATCCTTTATCAGACAGTGCGGGATGATCCAAGCAGTATACATTAGGAACCGGGGCACTAATCAGGGGTCCGCAGGCGGGAAGGGGGGGGGGAAGCTCGGTTCCTCGATATGACGCCCATCGGGTCCAGATTTTCCTATGTGTAACAAGGCAACCACGAGCTAAAAATACTGCCATTTCGGCCCCCATACATCTATTCATTTATGTCTTCTATTTACCCAGCGTCAGGGGAGACATCCCTTTCCACAGTTGTGCTATGTCTCCACTGGCAATAGTGAGCGCTAGAAACCGTAAATGTTGCTTATACTTATTTCCCCCAATGTCGTCTGTGCTGTGTAAGAGGAAGAGTCCCGGTCAAGCGGAAGTTCCCACGCGAGTACCTCCTGGAGGCAGGACCTAATTCTGCGCCAAAAGGGTTGCAACTCCGTGCAACTCCAGACTGTATGCAAGAGCGTCCCCTCCTCTCGGTCACATGGCAGACATGTGGAGGATTGGATCGCTCCCATCTGCCAGAGTCTGGTCTGTGTATAGTAAGCCCGTTGCAAATATTTAAACTGTATCAGGTGGTGCCTAGTAGAGACCGCCGCACCCCGCGGGCTAGCAATAGCTTCAGCCCACTCGTCGTCCGTCAAGTCAGGGATGTCGGCTTGCCACACCAGTCATGTCTTGTCGAGCGTTGTGTGTGTGGGGGTCGTTAGGGTCTGATATATTTGCCTGATCTTGTGGAGGCCTAAATCTCCCATCAGCAGACGGCCATCTAATGGGTGGAATTCTGGAAGAGTCTCAAGCGTGTGGATCAGGGGGGTGAGTGCATGGCAGAGTTGAAGGAATTTGTAGAATTGTGTTTCATGTAATTTATTCCTTGTAGTTGCTGATAGGATTTCAGTGGAGTGCCCCGCATCACATCTCCGAGGGTCGATATCCCCGCCAGGTCCCATCCCCGGACCCCCACCCCCCAAGGCGGCCACTGGACGGAGGTACGTACCCTGCCATAGTGGGGTTGTCCGGGTGAGCTTTCCGTTCCAACCCATCTGTCGGACTTTAGCCCGCCATAGCTGTATCATGCCTTTACCCGCTGGAGGCATAAAATCTAGACGTGTGGCACTACATAGGAGGTGGAGGAGGGGTCTGTTCCATTGCCGACTGCTCTATTGCGCATGCCGGGTCCGTGGGGGAGTTATACCACCACTCGTTTACCCCGAGTATATGCGATGCCACATAATATGAATAGATGTCTGCCGCTGCGATCCCCCTGCAGTATGTGTATTGTACGCATGTGCGAAGAGCGACCCTGACCGCCACACCGTTCCAGAGAAATTTGTTTTGTATGGCGTTGACCTGTGCGAACCAGGAGCGCGGAATATGATATGTGAAGTTTTGGAGGCGATAAAATCCGGGGCAGCGATACTATCTTGCAGATGGCCGAGCGCCCAAATAGGGACAAGGGAAGGGAGGACCACGCTGCAGTTTCACTATTGAGGCTTGCTCGCAATGGAGTGATATTATGCACCCATGAGACTTTAGGGCATGGTGACATGAAGATGCCGAGATACTTAAACCCGTCGGTCACATGGGATAGCTGCGATGCCCAAGCATCGCTGCCTTGATGACTGCACACTGGAAACAGTACGCATTTTGCGGGGTTCGTGTGTAATCCAGTAGTTTCCCTGAATACCCTGAGGATTTCCAGGATGCGGGGCCCAGAGAACCAAGGGTCTGTTATGAAAAATAGGACACAGTCTGCGTATAACGCGATACGGTCCGAGCGCGACTGCGTCCATTCAAAGCCCTGGAGGACCGGGTCGCTTCTAACCCACGCTGCCAAGTCCTCAACCGCAAGGGCGAACAATAGTGGTGTCAGGGGGCAGCCCTGCCTTGTGCCCCTTTGTATAGGGAAGGGATGTGAGCAGTGCCCGGCTATTTGCACAGACGCTGTTAAGTTTGTATAGAGTAGGCGTATATATGCAATAAAAAGTGGTCAAAAATTGATCGCCTCGAGCAGTTGAAAAAGATATACCCAGCTAAGTGAGTCGACCGGGCTTGAGGAATAGAACTATTTCCGCATGTCGCCAATCTTGGGGCAATAAGGTTAAGTTCTCAGCCTCCTGGATTGCTGCCAATAGGTGGGGGCCTAATTGGTGTATGTTCAGCCGCAGGAATTCCATTAGAAATCCATTGGGACGCGGGGCCCGCCCTGGGTGTAGCGCATTGAGGGCTCCAGTCAGCTCGTTCACTGTAATTGGGGCCTCAAATTGTTCGTGCAGATGGTCTGGAAGCTTTCGTGGTGGGATATCTCTTAGGAATTCTACTATTAGATCGAACGAGTTCTGTTCGTGCCGTGCGTATAGGGCAGTGAAATGCCATGCAAATTCTCTGGCTACGCCCTCCGGTGATGTACATAAGGACCCGTCCGCATCGCGAATAGTGGGGACCATCGCTGGAGACTTATCTACTCAATTTGTCACCCCATTGATGAACTCGGTATTGAGATGCTTCCCAAATTTCTTTGGCCTCCCCCATTAGATATTGCTGTAGTTCTTGTTGCGCCTGTAGCAAGTTGCGCCGTACAATAGGGCTGGAGTCCTGGTTAAGCTGCAGTGCAAGGGCCGTCCGGTGCGACTCTAGGGCCGCCAGTTGCTCCCGCCTTGCGCGTTTTTCATTGGTGCGATAGCTAATCTCGGCGCCTTGAACGGTAGGCTTGAGGGCTTCCCGCAAAATACATCTGGATGGGGCGGAGGGGCTGTTAGAATCCAGATAAGCGGAAATAGCCATGGGGAGCATATCTTGATAGTCAGGACTCCGGATATACCGGGGAGACATGCGCCAGCGAAAGGGGGGCTTGCGAGAACGCATGTGAAATTGCAGGGTGACCGAGGAGTGATCAGAGAGCCCTAGAGGGTGGTGAGTTACCTGTGAGAATCGGTGAAGGAATATGCGAGAGACGAAGAAGTAATCTAATCGAGATTGCGACCTATGTACTGCAGACAGGTATGTGTAGCCATGCTCTGAGGGGTGATATTCCGCCAGATGTCTGCCCAACCCAGGGTGGATGCCAGGGAGCTCAATTTAGTAGGACCTAGTGATGGTTGATGGTCCATACTGTGTTGCCGGTCTAGTGGCCCCATTGTCATTCCAGTCGCCCCCCCAGAAGTATCAAACCCTCCGGGTGGTCCCCTCAGACACCAGTAATCTTGTCTAAGAAAGCTGTCCCTAGTGGGGGGGGGGCATATATACTGTCAATTTTAACCCGTTCACCATGCAGCGCACCCGTGACGAATAGGAATCTGCCCCCGGGATCCGTCCTGTGAGCTATGTGGTGGAACCGGACCCTGCGATGTATTAGAATGGCCACCCCCCGGGAACACCTGGTGAACCCCGCGTGATAGATGTGATGGAAACCAAATCTGGCTAGGCATGGGGCCTTGGTGCCTAGGAGGTGGGTTTCTTGCAAGAGGAGGAAATCAGCCCTGTACCTCTTAGCTTGACGCAAGACAGCACCCCGTTTTACTTTATTCTGGCGATAACTGGTCTGGGATTTTCACCAGAGGGAGGCTTTTGAGTTTGGGTCCGGTGAGCGTGCTCCATCACAAAGCACGAAGACCGTAGGTCCCTAGGCATGAGGTTCGTGAGCCACTCAGTGATGAAGCGGGTCATAGAGGCACCCTCACACCCCTCCAGCAGGCCCACGAAGCGTAGATTGTTGCGTCGCGCTCGGCCCTTCGTGTCTTCCACCCTGGAGGCCAGCTCTTACGACACCACAGTAAGTTTGACTTTTTTCTCGAGGGTGTAAACTGTGTCTTCTTCTGTCGAGACCCTCGTCTCAGCCTCCGTAATGCGATCCACAGCCTGGTGCAGGAATGACCCCTCCGACCCCACTGCACCAGTCTTTGCATCCAGCATGTCTCTGGCATTATTAATCTCCGCTAGGAGGGCCGCATTGTCCGGTGTCGAGCTCGCCCCATCACCGCCCATGGAGCTCACAGTGGGTGCAGTGAACTGGCCTCGGGTGCCCTGTTTGGGGCCAGCTCCGCCAGGCTTGTCCCTGCCCATCGTGGAGGTCAAGATGGTCACAGCCGCTCGAGGAGGATAGGCCGTTGTCCCAGGGCCATTGTGCGCAGAGAGAGGAGTTGCCACAATACAGGAGAAGTCTTTTGGATCGTGGAATGTCTCACACAAAGGCCTCAAACCGAATGCATCATAAGGGGGGGCCACCGGCCCGACAGGGCACGATATACTGGAAGTCCTCCACCTCACACCTGCACTTCCCTCAAAGTGTGCCGGCTTGCAAAGGATCAGGTCAGCCCCTCCACGCGTGCCGCAGTGGTCGTATCATGCAAAACGCGGCCCGTAGAGGGGCCACAAGCCAGGCGGCGCCGTGTATATCGGTGGTGATGATGCGGCCCACGGGGCTGATCTTCGTTATAGACAACGTCTTCCTGTTAGGACCCCTTCCAGGCACCACCAGCCAAGTGCAGCAAATGGGAGAACACAGGCAGTCGAGGCCATGTCGGCCGTTCATGCAGCAGCAGGGCCGCAAACACCGACGTCCAGGCTCCCTCCCCCACCTCCACCTCCCTTTTTATTTCTTTTTTTCTACACAGGTTTGAACACTACACCATGTTCGTTGAACTGCAACGATTGGTGTAATTGGTTGTATCTGTTTCTGTTATTCAGTTACACCTGTTTCTTTTGTCTTTTTTTGACACTTCCATTCACTTTAATACGCAGTAGCTTTAACTTTTTAGGTCCTGAGGAAGGCTAGACACTCTATAGGTCATGATAGCTGAAACATGTAGACCAACCCTCAACTAGATAGTTGCAGTTATTTTTTTTAAACTGCTCTAGTACTGTTTTTAATCCGGACACCAAGAGATGTATATAAAAAATGTATTTTTCTCCTGTTAGTCAGTTTTACCCCACTCTTATCACACGTTTTTATTTTAGCACTGCGCCAATCACCAAATAATTCACTCCAGCTCATCGTCCGGTGGATTTTAGTATATCCTAGGAACTGATTAAAACATCCCTGAGCTCCTCCCTCTCAGTGAGGGGTTTTTAGCCCTCGGCTGTACTAGGTTTTACAGCTGGGAGGAGATCCCAGATAATGAAGCATGTCACCTTGGTGAGTGATGGGATTCCGTTCCTTAATTAGGACTTCCCTGTGTTAGAATAGGTACTATCCACTTGTGTACAAAACGCCCTAAGGCGCTGTGTAACTTTATAGACCCACAGATAATTTAGTGTGTTTTCTGAGTTTCTGAGCGAAAGTATCTGTGCTGGTCTTTAAATTTTCCCTTGGACCCTCCTGCCACCGTTTTGTATTTTTAAATAATAAGCAGCGCCATACTGGAGGTATGAATCTTTAATGGGTGCCTGGCTTGCATGTGCATCTGGACTGTTTTGTTGAGGATATGCATGGGGATAATTTGATATGAGGGTGGAGGTGTAGAGGGAGTGGTGGTGATATGGTCAGTAGATCTGGGTGACCAAAGATTGGAATGGTGCTGGAGTATAGGTTTGTGGGCGTTGTTGTTCCATGTGTATGGGAGCGTTGTGGGATTGCTTGGACGGCACTCGCTGGGACGCCCCAAGGAGGTCAGAAGGGGTGCTTGGAGAGGGAGAAGTTCGATAAAGTCGGGGTCTGTACTAGTTCTGGTTTTTGGGAGGGGGGCCGATTAAAAATTATCGCCTATTCTCAAGTTCTGACTGAGAGGATGGTTCTGGAGTGGGAGTGGGGGTATCAGGGTCGAGAGGTAATTGCTTGTGGCCGGAGGTAGGCTGATTGAAATTGGGGTAGCCATATGGGTTGAAAGGGGTGAAAGTGTTTCATCAAGAGCTTTATGGTGGTTTTGAGTGGAGAGATTGAGCTTGTTGTGAACCCTCATTTTAAGAGTAGGGACGATCTTGTTAATTAGGGTCAGATTTTCATTTGAGGACTATATTAGAATGATCACATTGTTGAATATAGATATGGTAGCATTCGCGCTGCAAAAGGAAGAGGGAGATACGGATAGTCTGAGTCCGTGAGGTGTTTTTCTTAGACCCTCTTTTCCTAGACCTTCTTTTATCTGGTAATGCCTTGCTATGGATGCAGATAGCCAGGCTGAAGTGGGATCGGGTCCGATTGGAATCCAAAAGCCTAGTAGCTGCAGTCAGGAAGCTCCTATCCGGTGGCCAACTTGGTGAATTAGGTAACAACCTCCTCAACCATGCCAATTTCCCCACATCTTTCTCTCTTCTCAGTGTTTTCAAAGATTCCGAATACCAATATTAGACAAGAATAGTTCAGGGATTGCATTATACAGTGTACCATAACCTGGGTGTATTTAGAATTGATATGATTAACAGAGCTATCAAAAATAGAGTAAAGAGAAAAGATTTCTCCTTATGCCACAACATCCCATATTCCCACAAATTATTATAGGAAAGCAATAAGAATGTCAGTACAATCTTTGGGTACCTGCTGCCTCATGTTCAGCAGCACTTGGATGCACCACTAACTGCTTCACGTTTTCAGCAGTAGAGCTGCTGCATGGCTGAGACACTTGGGTACCTGGTGCCTCATGTTCACAGCACTTGGACGTCCCTCTAACTCTGCTTCAGGTATTCAGCACTACAGCTGCTGCAGGGCTGGGGCACTTGGATACCTGCTGCCTCAAATGTTCATTAGCACTCGGATGCACCGCTAACTCTGCTTCACATATTCATCAGTAGAGCTGCTGCAGGGCTGGGACACTTCGGTACCTTCAGCCTCACACGTTCAGCGGCACACGGACGTCTCGTTAATTCTGTGTGATGGGGTGCGGGCTGACTGCAGTGAGGTTGCGCCCCTGGCGGCCTGTCCCGGAACTGAACATGAACTGCCGCATCTCGGACTGGTGCAAGAATTGTATCCCATTGTAGGGGTGGGCGGAATTTGCGTAATCGCGTTGCGCAAATCTCCGCGAAACGGTAAAAAATCTCCGCGAACACGCAGAAATTCCGCGAACACGCGGAATTGCTTGTTCGCGATGCTTTTTTCCTGTTCACAGTTGCTGATTGCGTGCTCGGGGAGAAATATCTCGCGAACACGCATTTTGAGAACGCGAACAAGAAAAAATTTCGCGAAGTCGCGGAAAGCAGAATTTTGGGCAATTTCGCGTTCTCCGCGGAACGCGAAATTACCGAAATTCCGCGAGCGGAACGGAATTTACCGCCCAGGCCTATCCCATTGCACACGTGAAACGGGATTTACTGTGAAGTTCGTTTTATTATTTTGGGTTGGGAAAGATACAGCAGCTTGTGCTTTCGGTTTCAGCTGCATTTCTAAAATTGATTCACATTAGAGCATGTTAAAAAGTCTGCAGGGGCACGGCCACAGATCTGAGTTCAGAAGTGCAGTTGCTGTGGGAGAATCAAGCAGCAGGAGAGCGCCTTGACAAACCATGACATCCCAGCGCCCCGTGAGTGCAGCAGCACGCTTCTCTACAAGCCCCAGCCTTTCCATGCACGTACACTTTCCCCTGGTGTCTGGTCCCATTTGTTTGGTATTAGAAAGCATCACCTTTTGAATAATTATTCATTTCAGTAGTAAATGGCATTTTTATACCCGCATCCTACGGTGCCTACCCGGACCAGAAACGTTGGTTTTGGAAAGTAAGTGGACCTTTCTCGAGGTTTCTTTTTAGAAGCTGTCCTCCTTTCGGTTTCTTTGAGGGGAGAGGCTGCGGAATTGGGAGCGTGTAGTCCGAGCTAAGCAGTGGGGAAGGGGAAAGCAGGACGAGGAACATCCTAACTAGGAGAGAGAAACCCCTGAGTTTCTGAGACGAGACGCCACGCTGAACACAGCGAGAGGAGGGACTGCAAGCTAGGCTGCTAAAAGTCTCTGTGGGCAGAGTGCTATCCCAACCACGGGGGTAGCAAGGAGCTAGACAGCAAGGCGGGAGATAAAGCAAGCTATAGAGACAGCAGTGGTGATAAACCGGGAGAAAGATAACAAGGGGTTGAAGACTCGGGGCGGGAAGAGAGCGACGGGAATACACTGGGGAAGAGGAAGAGAGAGACCAGAAAGGGGCTAGACTGGGTGAGAAAGCTGGTGGATATAACATATAAGTAAGACAGAAAGGCGGCTACTGCCTATAGCAAGGGCTGCAGACCGGGAGACTGAAAGAGTGAGGGGCAGACGCGAAGGAGCTGGGAGGAAAATGGTGAGAACCAGCAAGGGGTACAATTTGGGCGAGACAGTAGAGGGGAGAATTGGAGTTAACGCGAGGAGGACAAAGGCTGCTTGAAAGAAAGACGGCGAGTGAGTAACCTCACGAAGGACAGAGTGAGTGAGAGAGAGATCAAATGAGCAGGACAGCTGGCTGAGAGAAAGAACGATAGTGGGTGTGGAGCGAGAAAAGAGGCGTGGGTTGGAAGAAAAAGGTAGAAGAGAAGATGAGGAGATGGAGAAAAGAGTTATGGGGGAAGCAAGGGCGAACAGACAGGGCAAAAGTAGGTGGAGTGAGTTAGCAAGAAAGACTCAATGGAAGATAATGGATAACCCCTATGAAACGCACTACAAGGATTACAGAGCCTGGAGATGTACATGTAATGAGAAGATGGACAACAAGTGGAACAGGGTCTATGAGCGAGAACACGGGCAGATTGCAGTTGGACCGAGACTGGCTTCATGCAAGATAGTAAAAGGGTTTCTGGCATAGTGTGTGGCAACGGGGGAGCCCTTGAGGAAGGATCGGTTATTTACCACTACTGCCCCAAGTCGCGGATTCAACTGCACTCCTCAGAAGTGGCAAAGGTTCCTTGCTGCTCTAGATTCTTAGCAACTTCATCTTGGAGATGGTTTTACATTAAAAAAAATCCCAAACGGCACTGTAGTGTCATTTTCCAGTTAATAAATTTAATGTTTGTTTCTCCTGTGGACTTCAATTTGTATAGTGCTAATTCCACGAATTGTCGATTTAGCGTGCTATTGAGGGTATCTGGACAAAATAGGGAGAAGGTATTGCATCATCAGAAATGTAGCACAGGAGGATTAAACTTCCCTTAGTTTATTTTGATATAAGTAGAAATTGTATGGATTAATAGAGAATAACAAGCATTGGTCGTGGGGAATGTAAAGATGGGGGCTGCTGGGGGAGTGAGAGGCGGAGGGAGTTGTGTGCAGGCGCGTCGGCAAACACGCGAGTGGTGCCCGCGCAGCAGCGCCCAAAGTGAAAGTAATTAGAAAGCTGGCAGCTGTGCACGTTCACGCTCGTGTGAACGCAAGCATTAGGCCAGCAAAAGCCGGTGGGAAGCACTTTTAAAATCCACTTTCTAAAAGTCGAGCAACAGCGCATGCGCTGCTGTAGGCTCGACCTAAAAACATCACGTTACCGTACATATCAGGTAGGTAGTACAGGATGTCACAGCTGCCTCAGTGGTCGCCCATGTGCTCAGCTCACAAGCGTCATTGCTGGGCATACATCTTCGTGTATGATACACAGGACATCCCCCATAGAAATTAGTTATGCGCAATTAAACAAACGTAAAAATTAAGAACCATAATAATAACTTTGCAGGGACAGGCAGTCGGGGGGAATTCCACCAAAAAGTATCGGGCAGAGGGCGGAGAACAATTATGCACGTTTGTGAAGCCCACCCCTCCCCCCAGTCTCCTAGGGGCATTACATCATCTCATCTGAAGGGGGGGGTGATCAAAATGCGTGTGCGGGGCAATCAAGAGCAGCTCAATCTGCTGAGATAAGTGTACAATACAAGTATTCCTCGATAACAGAGGCCGCGTAGGGAACCAACCCACGTCCATCCCTCCCGGGCCTGCACTGAGGCCATGGCCTATCCCGCAGTCTGGACAGACTCCAGCACTCCTTACCATGCATGTCACACAGCCATATATTGGACTATGATTCAGTCAGTCAGGGGTCACCCTCTGAAGCCAGTGCGGGAGTAGCGAGATCCATTGTCTGTGGAGAAGCCATAGCCGCCTTACCTGGTCCTCCATCCACCAGTAGGCCTTCCAACATGTCTCCTCTCATCTACAGGTCACGCTCCGCATTCTCGTCAGTGCAAACCGTGCACAGCCCTGCGCTCCTCAGCCACTCCCCATTTATGCAGGTTCGCTCTTCACTCATCCTGCTTGGGGGGGCGTATAGGATGGGTCCAGTGTATGGCAATACAACATTTAGCCAGTACCAGTCCCAGGAGAGTAAATTTGTGTCGCGTACGAGCTTCCGACTTTGGAACCGGGAGTACACCCATGAGATAATGATTGACCGACACCTCAGCACATACTCCTGTGACCTCCCGTACCACATGCAGCACCTCCACCCAATATGCCTGAAGCCGGGCACAGTCCCAGGTCCTATGCAGAACCGTTGCAGGTCCCACACCATGCCGACGGCACATCGGAGGGTACGCTGCATCAAACCTGGAAAACCTCTGGGGCGTTAAATACGTGTGATGTAAGTAAAAAAAACTGGGTAAGCTTAAAGCGTGCGTTCCTAGCCTCCTCCCGGACCTGTGCGCATGCCCATTTCCATTCGCCCTTTGTGAGCGGCGATGATAGGTCAGCCATCCATCTATCATAGATTTTGGGCACATCAACCCTACGATCCACCTTAAGGTCCTTATATATGTGGGAGATCAATCCCCTAGAGAAGCCTGGGTCAAGCAGCAGTGCCACGGTCTACATCTCCCTAGGCTTATCTGGGGACGTTGTCCATATTTTGTGAGCTGTGCGCAATATTTTCGCGTATTGCAAGAAAAGACCATCTGCCACTTGGAAACACTTCTTTGCATCCGAGATGGAAAAGAAGGTCCAGTTGAGATATAGGTCCCCAGATGTTGTGCATCCCCCTTCATGCCACCTCGTGAAGTTCATGACAGAATGTATTTTATGGAAACCCTGGATCCATCGGAGAGGGAGTAGCCGAGCGTAGAGGGCCCTACGCGTGACCAGGACAACCGTCCGTTCCCAGGCCCGCGACCTGACGAACTACAAATCGACAATTCAGGGGAGTCCAGGAGTCCATGTTCCTCAGAGGTCTGAGTTAATATTGGTCACCCTTAGCATCAGCTTTGATGTAGATGGCACGGCTTTTTTACAGTCCAAGAAGAAGGCCAAAGAATCTGCATTTTCAGCAATAGTTCAGGATGGTCCCAGGGATAGGAGTGAAAAGGCGAGTTTTGAAAAGCTAAACTGGAGCAGGAGGTTTTCAGATTGTACTCCATTATTTATGGATTAAGGTTTAGATGGTGTTGTCCTAACTGTTGTAGATTTTGGTTAGCCATTCTGTCTTGTGTGAAATTGGCCACGGCTAGAAGAATGATCTGCAGCTTCAATTGAATACAAAACAAATTCAAAGCAATGGCATGTTAATGAGGTTATAGGAGTAAAAACCACTAAATGAATCATGAAAAGTTGGCACATTTATAATTGATTGGTGTATCAATATTTTATTTAAAACAAGAGCATGTGTTAGAGTATATATTTAGGCTCGGAACGGGTGGGTGTTTTAGAGTAAGTGAAAATGATTGTGCACAAGAGAACTGTCTTATTGAAAGTGCATTCATCTTGACAAGTGGGAGACCCCTACTGCTCCTTGTTGTACATTGTGCTAGGCAGGTTGCAAGGTTATATAATACAAATTTACATGTGTGCAGTTAATTTCAAGCTAGGCACAGGGTCAAACAAAACTTTGGGCCAGACTTATTCATGAGCGCCATACTTGTTCATCATTGAGAACCATCTGAGAGCTTTTTACTCCCATTATACCTTTCTCCACTAGGTATAGCCTAAAATCCTACTGATGAGCATCTCAACTTCCAGATGAACATATATAGATTATTAAAATAATCATTGCACTGCTGTATATTGAGACAGTGTCTGCAGGTGCTTGCACTGTCCATGAGGAGGTACTCAACAGCTCTGCTTTCGGGGAAGCCTTCAGGTCCTGGAGCTGTCCCTTCACACTGATATATGTGGCCATCCTAAACAGGCAGCGTACGTATCTTACTTGGCCTAGCAGCTTGTCTGGCTCTCCTTTAAAGTCAGCCAGCATAACAGGGAAGTAAGTATTAATGTGCCCAAATCCTCTGATGAGCTCTGTCTGGCACTGCTGCTATGGAGTTTTATGTTCTCCAAGTGTAATTGCAAGTTGCACTACTTGCTCATTGAACATATTTTTTCTAGCTACTCAAGAATATTGTAGATCCCATTAGGAAGTACTTCTTCATAACTTTGCATCTTATAAAAATAAGCCTGACCTTGTTTCCTAGTTGAAACATGCTTCTGATCTTCAGTTCAAATAGTTTGCTGCAAGCAACCGCACCATATGTATGCTATCCTTCCAGTTAGGTTGGAAAACCAATAGCAGTACATCCCTTGTGCTCACTGATACAAACTAGGGAGGGAGATGGAGAGAGAAGGAGGTATGTCTGTATGCAGGCAGGCAAGCGGCAGACAGGCAGGCATCCCTCAAACACACTATGATTGTACTTGCCAACCTGACAAACACCTAGTCACAAATACTTGTGGGTGTAGCCACGCAGTGTAACTCTATGCATATGCTGTTAAGCATACCTTTAGACTAACACTTGGTTTGCTTTTATGGAGGACTCTATTTTGCAAGAAATATGTTGCAGTCATTGTGGTGTTCTGTTTTACAAGGCATTTTCTTGAATTTTGTTCATTTGTTAATGGGATCTGTAGATTATTACATAGGCCATGTATAATCTAACAGAAGACCTCGGGGGCGCTAGAGGGCGCGCTGTGGGATGGCTGCTTCCTGAGGCAGCTCAGCCGGTCAGAAATATTATCCGGCAATAACACCTTGCACAAATACCACCCGCGGCATCAGAATGACTCTGCAGTAATTGAAAGTGGTTGAGGTGACCGACCGGAGCCCTGAAGCTGCGATAAAAGTGAGTTACACCAAGCGCGCGGAGGTGACCTGGTGAAATTAAAATGGCGGCGCCCAGTGTACCGTTCGCCCGGGCTGGGTGAAGATCTCTAAACTACAGCCAAGAGTGGTCGGCGGCTGCGACCGGGTTGCATGGTGCGGGCTGCGGATTAGCTCTCAGGAACCTGTAAACACCGTGGCACTTTAGGAGACATAAACCGCTGCAAAGACTCTTTACCCAGCGCGGAGTTGATCGCGCCCTTCTGCACGTAAAATGGCAGACGGGTGAGACAAGAATGTAATCTGTGAGGCAAGAGGGGTGAAGAAAAAAGGTACTGGCTGGCGATGAGGCGCGACGGCGGATTAGCAACAAGAGAAAGTATTCCTGCAAGGTGCCTTATGTCCATCGGTAATGCCGTAGTGCCCTTTCTGCTTAATGCGTTTTTTATGTGGGGAGTGCTGTAGAAGATGCCTGCACCCCAGTTGCCTGCGTGGTAGATTTCAAGCCGCCGCTTGCAAGTCTTGAGGAGTGTCGGTTATATTGCTGCATACGGTGCCACAGAACCTGTATAATTAACTGCTGTGAGTGGTAGTAATCTGGTCTTATTGCGCACGTTTCCCGTACTGCCTGACGATTAATGACAAAATAATCTACTGTGAGTGGCGCTTCAAGGGCTTGGCGGGCATCATATATCGTAATACCCTCATCCTGTGGCCCTGGATGGCGCGCTGAACAGGCAAGTTGCGGCCATTGGAGTGGGGCCTTCAAAAGCAGCACCTGCAGACCCGAAAGAAGGGGGGGGCAAACCTTGGTGCGAGTTGATGCTTCTCCAAAGCATGGCGGCGAGACGCACAATCCCTGGCATGTCTACCTGAGGGCCTCTTGATGGTGATACCCTTCTGCTGTAGTGGCCATCCTCATAACGACTGAACACTTGCGTATTGGTCCGCTACACTGCGCATGAGTGATCAGCTGTTGCTATAGACCCCAACTACTGCATAGATAACCGTACTTTGAACTAGCATAGCATTGTGGTGGCGAGGCGGCTCTGCAGAATGCCGTGAATCCACTCTAAGAGCTTCCTGTGCACAGCCAGGTGATACCAGATATTCCCCAAATGTTCAGTCATAATGGGAAAACCAGATAGACAGCAGCCAAAGTTAACTTTTGAGACCAAGCGTAACCCTAAGAGAGCGACTACACATTCGGACACAGAATTGGAGGCGGAGCATACAACGGGCAAGGCCATGGAGAATGCCCTCCATGCTATACAGCAGAGTCTCCAGGCTATAAATGGGAATTTGGACTCACTCGCCCAAGAGTCTGGATGCAGCCGAGGACCGCATAACAGCAGTGGAAGATGAGTTGCATACCACGACCCGCAAATGCACGGACATGGAGAATATTCTGGAGGTAATAAAGAACAAGGCAGAGGATTTGGAGGCAAGATCGCGCCACAATAATGTTAGAATTGCAGGAGTTCCCGAAAGCACGAACACGGTAAAGATGGTAATATATGTGGAGAACATGTTGCGCGATATCTTCGGTGCCGACAACTTTACATGAGTACTGATTATAGAACGGGCACATAGATCATTGGCCCCCAGGCCCTCGCCAGGAGCCACTCCGCGACCCATTATCGCCAGAGTTCTCAACTACAGAGATTGGGACGCAATTCTGAGGATGGCTAGGGAAAAACAGCAGATCAACTACCAAGGGAACAACCTGGCATTCTACCCTGATTTTACAATGACTGTGCAATCTGCGCGCAAAGACTTTAATCCTGCCAAAAAGAAGCTCCGAGAGCTGGGTATTGAATATGCAATGTTGTACCCAGCTAGGTTGCGGGTAACATATGATGGGCATGCAACGATACTGCAAACACCAAAAGCGGCACAAGATTTCATAAAAAAGCTGAGCAGCAAACATAAAGAACAGAAACTCGCTGAGCTGGACCAGGATTCTGAGTAGACACGGCAAACTCATCCCTTTCTAGGACTAATTTTTTTGCTGACTGTCAGAGTAATTGGAATGTCTCAAGAACAAAGGCATCTGCCAGGTGGCACCATGTCTAGTATATTGTTTGGGAAGTGGCCGACGCGACACTATGTAGAACGGCTGCTGCCACCTTTGACACCGATATGGAAGTGATCTTTTCTACACTGCACCCTACTGCTGAGGACATATCCATCTCAGCCCGGATGCTGGGACGGAGAATGCACTGCACTCCACTGGTGGTAATGTATAGAAGATACATGTATAAGTGCATCCCTGAAAGGAGACACTGGCACTAGGTATACGGACAGCCTTGACTGGTTAATGTGGTGGTTTGCCCTTCCGATGCGTTTGATAAATATGTGCTGGGATGAAATGCTGCATCTCTTACGGTACCGATAACCAGAGGCTATATGTGGGTGGTCCAGGGTTGGTGCTTCATCTATGTAGCAAAATAGAACTAGTTGGCATGTAACCTGGGGCCTGATATAGCGAATATTCATGTTTTTCTGAAGGAAGATGCACATTATTTTGATTTGAGATGCATATGGGCTCAGAATTGTATGATACATTATACAACAAACGGAGCTGAATATGGAATGCCTACGATGCATTGGACGCGTTGTTTAGATTGTCCTACACACCTGCACATATAACGTAAAACCCGACCACATCCACCTAGATGGATGGAGTGACGTGCACTTGGCGGATCCCCTCAGGCGGGTTTTCCCCACTACAGGTTTAGTCATGTTGACATTTCTGTTAAGGGTATGGCTTTGGTGTGATTGGGATGCCAAAGTGGGAGGGGGGTGGGGATGGAATTGGGGATTGTTTTGCAGATTATGGTCTTTGAAATGCATGATGGACATCTAGATTAATACTAGGCATGTTGGTTTTACTATGTCACTATTAACTGCTAGCACTGCGCACACTGACGGCAGTGGACAGGAATGCATCATGGGTATAGTTTGCACTAATGGTTATGGATAGACTGCAACCAGCGCAACTTCATTTTCTAACTTGGAACGTTAGAGGGCTTAACCCGAAAAAGATATGCCAGGTATTTGCTTAGACAGGCTACACGTGGATATTGCCCTTATCCAAGAGTCCCACTTAGCCGCTTTTTTGCCGCTTTTTTCCCCTACCCGCCCTCCTCCCGCCTCCCAGCTGACCCCGCCTCCCCGGCTACCCCTTATATGGCGGCCGCTGCGAGGCCGCGCAGCGGACGCGCGCAGCGGGCAAGCCCGTCTGCGCCCGTCCGCGCCTGGCCTGCGCTCAGCGCCCGAACCCCTGGCCCCAGCGCCCCCCGCCTGACCTACGACTCCGCCACCCTCGTCAACCTCAACCCCGGCCGCACTCCGGGCTGCTACCGCGCCCACCCTAAACGGACCCACGGACCCTTCACCTGCAACAACTGTCACTTCACCTGCCCACGGACCAACACCGCTCCCGTCAAGAACAACTCCCCCGGAATCAATCTCCACTGCATCCTGGTCAACACCCGATCCATCCACAGGCACGCCATCGAACTGTGGAACCTCATCAACTCCACGAACCCGGACATCGCCTTCCTCACCGAGACCTGGATGAATCCCTCCTCGGCACCCGACATCGCCATAGCCATCCCCGACGGCTACAAAATCATCCGGAAAGACCGCACCAACCGCATCGGAGGAGGCATCGCCATCGCACACAAAAACTCCATCCGCATCTCAACCAACACCGACAACTCACTCCCCGACGCCGAACATCTCCACTTCACGATCCACAGCGACCCAAGACCACCCTCAGAGGCACCCTCATGTACAGACCACCAGGACCCCGCACCAAGTTCAGCGAAGACATCGCAGACTTCGTCAACCCTCACGCACTCTCGTCCACCGACTACATCCTCCTAGGAGACCTCAACTTTCACCTGGAGAACCTCACCGACAACAACACCACCGCCTTTTGGACAACCTCACCAACCTGGGACTGAATCAGCTAGTCAACACACCCACCCACTACGCCGGACACACGCTCGACTCCATCTTCTCCTCCAGCAAACACATCACCTTCAGCCACATCACCGAACTCACCTGGTCGGACCACAGCTGCGTCCACTTCATCTTCAAGAAGACCACTGTGCACCACCACACCCAGCAACCACCAAGAAGACACTGGACTCGTATCACCACGGATCAGCTCGCATCAACCCTCTCCCAGAACCGACCCACCAGCACCACCGACCCAAACGAAGCCGCCAACAACCTCACCAACTGGATCTCCGACTGCGCCGACCTCCTGGCCCCCCTGAAAACTCAAGCCAGCACCAACAACCACAAGAAAAACTCCTGGTTCACCCCCGACCTCAAGGACTCCGAGAAAGAATGCCGCGCCCGCGAAAAGACGTGGCGCCTCAACCAGACCGTAGAGAACATGTCAGCTCTCAAGGACGCCACCCGCCAACACCACCAACACCTCCGCGCCGCACGAAAAACAGCCTACCGGAACAGACTTGACAACAACGCCCACAACAGCAAGGAACTATTTGGCATCGTCAAAGAGCTCTCCAACCCGGACGCAGAAAACAACTCCATCCCCCCATCTCAGGACCTCTGCGACTCCCTCGCGACCTTCTTCCACCACAAGATCACCGACATATACAACAGCTTCCCGACCACCGACACGAACCCCCCCCCGGAACCCGCTACCGACATCACCACCATCCTCACCTGGAGCCCAACCACCACCGAGGAGACCACCCGCGTCATGAACTCGATCCACTCCGGATTCCCATCGGACCCCTGCCCACACCACATCTACAACAAAGCCGACGACATCATCGCACCGCACCTCCGAGATGTCATCAACGCCTCCCTCACCACCGCCACCTTCCCGGAGAGCTGGAAACACGCAGAGCTCAACGCCCTCTTAAAGAAACCCACAGCAGACCCCACCGAACTCAAAAACTTCCGGCCCATCTCTCTCCTGCCGTTCCCCGCCAAAGTGATTGAGAAAATTGTCAACACTCAACTCTCCAACGCCCTGGAAACCAACGACTCCCTCGACCCCACACAGTTCGGTTTCAGGACCAACCACAGCACCGAAACCGCCCTCATCGCAGCCACGGACGACATCAGAGCCCTGACCGACAACGGTGAGACCGTGGCCCTCATACTCCTGGACCTCTCCGCAGCCTTCGACACGGTCTGCCACCGCACCCTGATACGACGCCTCAGCAACGCCGGCATCAGAGGCAAGGCCCTCGAATGGATCATCTCCTTCCTCTCCGTAAGGACTCAGAGAGTCCGCCTGCCCCCCTTCAGATCCACAGCCACGGAGATCATCTGCGGCGTACCTCAAGGATCCTCCCTCAGCCCCACTCTCTTCAACATCTACATGACCCCCCTGGCGAACATCGCACGCAAACACGGACTGGACCTTATATCATACGCTGACGACACCCAGCTCATCTTATCACTCACAAACAACCCCACCTCAGCTAGGACCAGACTTCATGAAGGAAGTGGCGAACTGGATGACAGACAGCCGCCTGAAACTGAACGCTGACAAGACGGAGGTCCTCATCCTCGGCCCCACCCCCACCGCATGGGACGACTCCTGGTGGCCCCCCGCCCTAGGCAGCACTCCCCAACCCACCGACCACGCACGCAACCTCGGCTTCATCCTGGACTCATCCCTCACCATGACCAGACAGGTGAACTCGGTGACCTCAGCATGCTTCAACACCCTCCGCATGCTCCGCACGATCTTCCGCTGGATCCCCACCGACACCAGAAAGACCGTCACCCAAGCCCTCGTCACCAGTCGCTTGGACTACGGGAACACCTTGTACGCGGGCATCACCACCAAGCTGCTGAGGAAACTCCAACGGATCCAGAACGCTGCCGCAAGACTCATCCTGGACATCCCTCGCCACCACCACATCTCAGGACACCTGAAAAAACTCCATTGGCTCCCCGTCAACAAGAGGGTCACCTTCCGACTCCTCACCCACGCACACAAAGCCCTTCACAACCTCGGACCCAAACTCATCAACAACCGCGTCTCCTTCTACACTCCTCCGCGCACTCTACGATCCGCCGGACAGGCCCTGGCAGCCGTACCCCGCATCCGCAAAGCCACCGCCGGAGGAAGATCCTTCTCTTTCCTGGCAGCGAAGACCTGGAACTCTCTGCCCAGCCACCTTCGCGCCATACCTGAACACCTCTCCTTCAGAAGGCAGCTCAAGACCTGGCTCTTCGAGGACTGACCCCCCCCCCCCCCCCCCCTCCCCAGCGCCTTGAGACCCTTTATGGGTGAGTAGCGCGCTTTATAAATGTGAATGATTGATTGATTGATTGAATGAGTAATATAGGGAATAGATGGCCGAAAGCAGTGTGGAGCTCTTCCTACTCATCATACTCAAGAGGCGTGTTCATTTTAGTAAAGAAAGGGACGCAATTCCATATCGATAGCACTATTAAGGATGAGCTAGGTCGCTATGTGATTATATCGGGGCATGTTAGAGGTCAGCGAATGGCCTTGATAAATACGTAGGGCCCAAATGTGGATGACCCGGACTTTTATAAATTTATCTGGCGTAAAATTGCAGAATTACCTGACATGGCTTTACTGTGGTGGGGGGAAGGGGGATCTGAACCTCGCCTTAAATGATAGCTTGAACAGATCGGGCGTTTCCAGGGAGCCTCATACATGGGCGGTAGGAGTAATGCGGGATATTATGACCGAGGCTAACCTAGTGGATATCTGGAGGCTGCGTAATCCTCAGCTTATGGAGGCCACACATACCTCTTGACTAGTGGCTGGGGACGGAAGAGATTGCCTCTTGGACACACAGCATCCAACACCTGCCCAAAACCCTCTCGGATGATAATCTGGTGCTATTGACATTAGACCTTCTCGTTACACACCTCTGCCTTATGTGTGGAGATTCAATGCAAAGGCTCTACTTGACTCCGCATATACTGACTCCATTAGCCAGGCCATAACGGACTATTTTAAGATTAATAAGTCATCTACTGATGACCCCAGTTTACTGTGGGAAGCTTTTAAAGCCAACATAAGGGGAATCTGCATTAGCACCAATGCAGGAATATTAAGAGACATTCGTTACCAGCTTGCCACACGAGAGGCCACATTAAGCGCTCTTGAGTGTGAATACGAACGCACACAAGATGTGGCTACACTAGGTGAAATTAGAAAGGTCATGTCGGAATATCAGACGTTTGCAGATGACGAACTAAAGTATCTTACGAAACGCTAAACTGCACGCACATACGTTGAAGGGGTTAGGCTGGGTAGAGTTTTAGCGAATAAAAAATGCTCTGGCTTTGCACCACAAACAATCTTCTCCATAAGGGACGATGACTGTGTGCCCCAATACGACACAAAGCACATTTTAAGTGCCTTTATGACAACGTATGGTGACCTATATGCGTCGCGTGATACCGCTTCACCATCTGAAATCTTGGCCTATTTGGAGGATGTGGCGATAGCAAGGCTATCGGATACGCAAAGATATCACTCACTGCCGGTAACGGTAGAAGAAGTAACTGAAGTGGTTAAATCGCTCCCAAATGGTAAGGCGCCGGGTCCAGACGGCTTCACCAGCGAATTTTATAAGGCATTTATCGAACACTTAGCACCTCACCTTGTGGAAATGTACGGGGACGCCCATATTAAACAGATATTACTGCCCACGTTGAGGGAAGCCATGATCATCGCTTTGTTAAAACCGAATAAAGATCCAATACAGTGTGAGTCATATAGGCCGCTGTCCTTAATAAATACTGATACAAAAATTCTGGCCAAACTCCTTGCAAAACGTATGCTACCACTGATGACTAAGCTTGTCCTCCCAGACCAATCGGGGTTTATACCTGGACGATCAACAGCTCACAATACCAGAACGTTGTTTGCGTTATCGCACTACCTTACCCCAAGCACAAAGGCCGCTGCAGTCCTTCTGGATGCAGCTAAAGCCTTCGATTCAATAGAATGGCCCTATCTTTACACTATACTACAACAAATGGGATTCTTTCCCCCCCAGATTTCCTACAATGGGTTTGAATATTGTATACGGCGCCTACAGTGCGCATAAAAGTTAATAAATATGTTTTTGATACTATACCAATAGCAAGAGGCACAAGACAGGGATGCCCATTGTCCCCTTTACTTTTTGCAATAGCCCTCGAACCGTTGGCATGCAAAATAAGACAGGGACATAAATATTCTGCAGTCCAGTTTCCACAACGACCATTAAACATCTCGCTCTATGCAGATGATAAGGTGCTATACGTCCGTGACCCGGACACAAATCTGTCCCCTCTACTGAGAGAATATATTAAATTTGGCCATCACTCCGGGCTCCAGATTAACTGGTCTAAATCTCTCATTTTCCCGTTAACACACCCTCAGCCAGCAGAGTTCCCGCTTGAGTGGCAGACTGATCCTGTCAAATATCTTGGGATCTAGTATCATCGAGATCCTGACATAGTAATTCGCACAAACTACAGGAGAGCAATAAGCAATCTTGAGACCAAAATAGAGCGTTGGATTCATCTTCCCTTGACCTCCCACACGTGGCGATTTGAAGAAGGAGATGCGCACCCCATCCCACTAACTGCTATCTTAGTCCATCATCGGCCCCCGCTTCACTCTCGCGACATTAATACTATTGACACTACTAATGCCGCATGGCGGAAGATGGGCAAATTGGCACGCAAATTTCTGCTTTATGCACCTGCGTTGCCTCTGCAACATCATCCAGAAATCTCAGTAACCCAAGAGAAAGTGGGAACAGGGTTGTTGAGACAGGTGGGTATCGATACAATGGGGGATTTGTATAATAATGGTACCTTCATAGAACCTAAAGAACTATCATACGTTAGCAACCAGACACTACTTTTTCGGTTCACATATTATAGATTACAAGGTGCCATCAAGAAGCTTTACCCTTCTTACCCTAATGAACCGGCACAGCTATCCACACTACAACTGCTTCTCACCGAACCTCGCAATACACATCTGGTGTTGAAACTATACCTTAAATTACAGGAGGACATTGATGACGCTGCACACAAATCGTTGGAGAGATGGAATAACACGCTCAAACCACCTCACAAAGGATGAATGGACGACTTGCGGCACCATAACCAGCATGCTTACACCGAATGGCAACCTGCGCATTTTGCACTTTAAGTACCTGCACCAAACGTACCATACCCCCGCCCGACTTTATAAATATGGTCTCCGGTCGGATGCACGGTGTCAACGCTGTGGTGCCGATGATGCCAATTTTATACATCTTGCCTGGGACTGTAAGTTGGTTAGTCTATACTGGATAGAGGTTGTACGAATGCTGGGGGACATGGTGGGTGTTCAGATCGACTGCACGATTCGCAACTGTTTGCTAGGCCTCATCCACAATGTGCGAGCTAACAAGCGTAAATTTTGCATGATAGCATTACTCCTGGCTAAACGGAGGGTTTCATTATGTTGGGGTGGTAGGGAAGCCCCAAGCATCAAACAGTGGCTCAAAGACATGGTCTATTGTAAAGACACCCTAAAAACATATGAGGAGGAGCTGCCCACTGGCTCCAAACCGAGAGATTATTGGATGTACCTGGTTGAATATCTCGAAGTGAATCAAACCGCCTAAATGTGCATTGCGATGTAAAATGAAATAATGTTTTCAAAGGTGACACCGACTATATTGCATATACTGGATGATGAATGTAACTGTACTGTAATCTGAATGTTGTTAATATGTTTGGACATTGTATTTCTTGATAAAATGTTAATAAAAAAAACAAAAAAACAAAAATCTAACAGAAGCCCTCAAATACAGACTTACCACCATATTTTTGTTTTAAATGCATAGTTTACAGTTTTTACCCAGAGCTTTCTTGTGACTCAAGCATGCTTTGTTTACAGGACTTTTTAAAACTATGGCTGTTTTTTATCACAACACTAGAGGGGTTTCTAACATTGGAATTGATCGGTGTGCCAATGCCTGAGTTTTTCGTCAAAAAGAAGGCACTACTTTGGAGTCAGTAAGGGGCATATGTATCAACGGATACATTTGCGATTCTCAAATAGCGATTTTTAGAGAATCGCTATTTGAGAATCGCAAAACGCTATGTATGTAGGATTTACAAATAATTTTGCAAATCCTACATATTCCTTAATTGCGAATCGCAAATTGAGATTCGCAATTAAGGAATACTTTCCCATTCATTCCTATGGGCCTGGAGGCCCATAGGAATGAATGGGAAGACATTCTCAATTTGCGATTCTCAATTAGAGAATCGCAAATTGAGAATGCAATTTCAAGGGTGCCAGGGTGTCTTAAGGACACCCTGTTGCACTCCTTAAATGTGCATGTGTGCACATGTGGCACACATACATGCCCTAAGGCCATGTATGTACGCCACATGGCACTTTGAAAAATGCATAAAAGTGCATTTTGCAAATAAATCGCAAATTACCACCAACCAGAAGTTGGTGGTAATTTGCGATTTCTTAAGGAGAAATCGCACAACTTGGGTGCTTTTTACATCGCATTTAAGGAATCGCAATTTGCGATTCCTTAAATGGTTTCGCAAAATAAAGAATCGCAAATTTTGCGATTCCCTATTTTGTGAAAGCCTTTTGGGATGATACATACCAATAGGTTTTTTCCTGTTCGCAAACGGGCCGATTCTGAGAATCGGCCCGTTTGCGAACGTGAAATGAGCTTCATACAAATGCCCCTAAGTGCTTTAGCCAATGTCTTTGATTTTGTAATGATTTCTATTGTTCCTATACTGGATAACCTTTTACTTCTCTGGTAGGGGCGTTAAGTATTCGAGGTTTCTTAATCAGAATGTTTGTGGGAGGCAAGAGCATTATTTTTTCCCTATTCAGTTTGCAAGCCTCTAGCGCTGAACTGTGCAATAACGCCATGGGACCTAAGAGCCAGGCACACCCTAGATTAGCGTGCAGTGGGCCAGATCATGTATCTATCTATCCGATGGCTGCAATGTGGAAAACACATGGCGTCCAGTTGGAGGTTCTTCTGTCCCTCAGTGTGCAAGTGAACCTGCATGAATGAAGTGCCGCAAACCGGTGATGTTGAGCCGTCATCACATCTGCAGCACGCCAAAACAAATAGAGATGCTTCCCTCAAATCTGTGTAATTGGGACCAGCAGCAGTTCCGCGTGGTAGACTTGGGCTCTGTCTAACTGCTTTTCAACTCCGAGACTTTTACTTCGATTGAAGTAGTTGAGTTCTCTGTGCTTGGCGGGCAGACAGAGGTATGTGACCTGCAAGCAGAAGCAGACATTTCAGACCACGTCATGCAAGAGCACAAGTGACCTCCTCCCATGATTGCTAACTTGTGTTGGAGGGAATAAGGGGTTGATTTCCATTGGGAGCTAGGGCCTCTGAAAGCATAAGAGTTTACTTCCAGGCTGACAGTTATGGTTCGTGGTTGCTCATTTTTCATGTAGAATTTTGACTTTTCAGGAAATATTAAATATTTTCTTAAGTTGTTGGATACTTGCCGAGTTCTCACACAGGATCGCCAGTACCAGGCATGCCTATGTTTTGTTCCTCCAACAATAATATTACTTCTGGAATCTTAGCTGCAGCAAGCTCCCAAAAAATCTATGTATTAAAAGTGCTTAGGTTGCTTCGAGGTATTTAGTGTGATATTTAATTTGTGAATATACTTTTACTTTGCAACTTTTTTTTGCATGCTTTGTCTAATTTGTACTCTAACAATACCTGTTGAGACATTATTGCTTGTTAAACAGTTTTTTATTGTGGCTGTTTTCTATACCTGTATTAGCGCTTTGACGCCTGTGGGCACAATGCCCTTTATAAATGTATTTCAGTGCATCATTTCATTTCTAGCAGGAGAGAGCTTTCACCAAATTTTCCAGAATATTTTCCCTTTATATCTGTCCTGTGGATGATCTTGCCACCTTTATTGACCTTCCTAATAGGAAGGCAAAGAGGTCTAGGTTACAAACCTCCTGTTACATTGTACCATTTTAATTGATATTCAATGCTGTTCCTTTAAGAGCCTCAGTTGTTGTTTGAGCAGCACCATAGCAATGGAATGGATGTGTGTGGGCAGCAAGTCAGTTGCACCTGACTGAACCAAGCTGAAGGATGGAACATTTCCTTTTGCTGAATAAACTTATCTTTCTTCATCAACTTGGAGAATATTCTTAATTTTACACTGGCGACGATGGACGGAAACTAACCTACGCATCAAGCACTTCTTCTTCAAGGATTTGTCTCAACATCAAATTACTTTCAGGAAATTAACAGTTTCCCCTTCACAAAGACATTTCCAAATCTCTTGTGAGTAACTATTTTTCTTTATACAAACTACTCGCTGAGCTTCGCCACATGCCTCGCTCTAACAAACTCTAATTTCAGGGTTGGGAGGCTTCGATGTGGGCTCTGCTAGAGTTTTTCTTTAAAAAAAAAAAAAAAAAAAAAAAGAATTAAAATTAGCCACTGGATTATTTGGCTCCCCTAATTTCTAGCAACATCTCAAAGAAAGTGGCTATGTTCTCATTTCACTTGGTGTATTTTCCTTGTTTTGCTGTATTTCATTGGAGTGGGTTACTTTGGTGATTCAACATCTCCTTTTGGACTAATGTACAGTTCAACATTTTTAGCCAAAACCCAATAAAGCGCTTTCATACTGCCACCCCCAAGGAAAGGCTTTACAAATCACTTTTGAGTCCTGCTTCCAAGATATTTCATTCCTCTGTCTGTGCATCTCACTTAAACAAAACATGAGGAAGATCTGATTAATTTTTGCACTTGGTCTTAAAAAGGAATGTGCATTAGGAGTCGACGTGTGACACCTGTTCAGGAGTCTTGTTAACCTTCATCAACGAACGTTGCGGCTATGTTTATGTGTTCCGTGTTTTGACTGGAGATTTCATGTTTTCAACATAACTTTAAACCTCAGGATATTGCCGCTTGAGTTTGAAGTATATCGGCAATGGGCTGCGCAAGGAAATGAAGTTTTAATTGAGCAAAGAGCGCTGTAGCGGCAAACATCGGTTTCAACGGTTTATTTCAATTCTGCTCATGAAGTTATTGAAAATCAACATATATACTCACCCATTGTTGTCTCACGCCACAATTCCACAGCTGACATCTTCCACTCCAGCTGCGTAACCCTAAGAACGCACTTTGCCAGAGTTCGGTCATTCTGTGTTCCGAACGCTCACCGTTCTATTGTGCAGGGTGTACGTGCGTGAGGTTACGCAAGCGCTCTCTTTCAGAATATTTCACTGTTTCCCTCGACTGTACCGGGCGTGCGTGCGAGAGGTCGCGCATGCGCTGAGGAGCTCTCGTCTTCAAATTCCCCGTGCGAGTGGCCGCGCATGCACAGAGCAACCCTCGCTTGCTGATGTCTTGTGCGAGAGTTCGCGCATACGCACTGGTTCTCTCGCCTTGTAATTTTCAACATCACTCGACCGAACTACATGTAATGATTTATTTAACAGTCGTTTTCGAGGATCTAACAGTGTCAATAACGCTCTTCAAGTAAGACACCTCATCTTGAGGGAATGAAGTTCTTGACATTTTTCACTGACTGAAGTATGCCTTCCTTTTTGATTCACTCGTGAGAACAGTGAATGAATGTTGTACCACAGCGCCAACTAGAGGTTTATTTTTTACACTAACTATTTTATATTCCTCAGGTGGTTTGTTTGAGTTCTAAGACTTTTCTCATTTTCAGAATTTTATACTCCTTATCTGTAAATTCTTTATTATTAGTAGAGTGTATAAATAACAATTTTTTTTTTTAGGTGAGTATTAGTATTTGCTGTCATAGGTCTTGGACACTTGCGTAGTACGCTGTACTTGTGGAGTGGACAGTCCACTGCAGCACAGTTTCAAATTTTCTTGGGTTGTGTGCTATTTATTGCTAATTGCTCTAAGCCTGGTAAGTTCACAATTGTTAACGTCTACCTTACGAGAATGCAGAATGTTGCCACGCCACCGTTCTTTCTTTCTTCACCAGGAGATCTACCCATTAAGTGGCAAAAGTGGAAAAAGGTGTTTGAAAGGTATGCCAAGGTCTGTGGAACCAATTTAAGTGCAGAACGAAGAACTGCACTTTTGTTGCACTGTTTAGGGTCGGAGGGTCAGGAAGTATTGGACCATCTTCCAGACATAAATGACCACACTCTGAATGAATATGAAATATGTATCCTTAAGTTGGATAGACATTACTTATCTAAGGTGAGCCCTATCCTTGAGAGATATCATTTTGGGCATAGAGCCCAAAATGATGGTGAAAGTGTAGAAAACTATATTACGTCTCTGAGGAAATTGGGTTCTTCTTGTAAATTTGATGCATTGCTGGAAGAGAGAATCAGGGATCAATTTATGCTTGGTTGCAACATACAGAAAGTAAGGGATGATATCTGGCAAAAAGATTACCCCACTCTGCATGAAGTGTTTAATATAGCTAAGCAGTTAGAACACTCATTAAAGTGCGTGGAAATAATTACTAAACAAGAAAATAAAAGCAATGTCGTTCAGGAGGTTAAGATTCCATCTAATGGTAAAGTTTCCAAGAAGAATGTTAAACCAAGCAGTGGTGCCTTGACGATGAGTAGAAAGTCTAGCTTTCAGGGGAAATGCTTCAGTTGTGGAAATTCTGGTCACCTAGCCAATGACAAAAAATGCCCTGCATTAAAGGCCATGTGTAGTAACTGTAAAAAAATTGGGCATTTCACTGTTGTCTGTCATGCTAAGAAGAAAAAGGTGAAAGTGAGTTCTGTGTCACCACAAAACATGTCTGATTGTGATTCGAGTTCAGACGTAGACTGCGGACAAATAGTATCGCAAGTTTCTGACAGTGATAAGAAAAAGGGCCATTTGATGATATACTTGTAGAGGGGATGTCTACACGTGTGTTGTTTGACTCGGGGCGAAAATAACTATTGCATCTAGACATTTTTACACTCGCTTTCTAGAAGGCAAAGTAAAAATCTTAAAAGCGGATATCAAGCCCTATGCTTATGGTGGAGAACCGATCAAACTCATTGGGTACTTTCAAGGCTTGATTGAATATAAAGGAAGATTTATGTCTCCCACATGGGTGACATCATCTTAAGCTGGTTCCCTCAACGAGATTTAGGGGTCATGCTGGATCCCAACAATAATCCCCCCAATCTTACTAAAGGAAAGAGTGAATGTGAATGAAATTAATGGGTGTGGAAATGATATTTCGTACGTGGAGCATCTCAAAAGTGTGTTTCCTAATGTTTTTAAAGATAAGCTAGGTTGCTTACGGGATTATACTCACACAATTAAATTACTTCCTAACGCTGAACCTGTTACTAGTAAGGTTAGGGGGGTACCCTTCTCAGTGCAGGAGGAGATGAAGAGTCAATTAGATAAGTTGAAAAACTAAGGTATCATTGAAGTGGTCGAAGGGACGCAATGGTTGGCCCCAGTGGTCGCAGCCAGGAAATCTGATGGTAGTCTGCGTTTATGCATAGACTTGCGCTCCCTTAACAAACAGGTTGTTGTAGATGGGTATCCCCTCCCGAAAATCTCGGACATGCTTATGTTACTCAAAGATTCCAAGATTTTCTCCACAGTGGATCTAAAGTCAGCCTATCATCAAATAAAGCTTGACGAGAGTTCTAGAGATCTAACTGCATTCATCACACCTTTTGGCACCTTCAGGTTTCTTAGGCTGCCATTCGGTTTAGTCTCTGCACCGTCAGTTTTTCAGAGGGCCTTAGAAAAGGTATTGCGGGATCTTAGTGGGGTTAAGATACACCAAGATGACGTTCTGATCTTTGCTCGTGACTTAGAGGAACATGATGGAATTTTGAAAGAAGTTTTGAGAAGGTTCGATGAGAACAATCTTACGGTTAAAGTAGAGAAATTTAAATTTAGAAAATCGTCCATTGATTATTTGGGTCACACCATTTCCGGCAAGGGTGTTGAACCTAAGCGTGAATTGATTGAAACCATTCAGAATTTAGCTTCTCCTACTAGTAAAGAAGAAGTCATGAAGATGCTAGGGATGGCAGAGTACTACAGCAAGTTTGTTGAAGGTTTTGCTGAGAGAACAGTTAATATTGGAAAGTTGTTGTTCAAAGGGACTGATTTTCATTGGTCTGATTTGTGTGAGGAAGAATTCATTAACTTGAAGAATAGCTTAAAGAAAACACCTAAGCTTAGGAGTTTTGATCCAGCTTTGAAATCAGTGCTTATCACGGACGCTAGCATGAAGGGGCTTGGTGCCGTTCTATAACAAGAGGAAGGTGAAGAAGTTAAAGTTATCTTGTTTCTTTCTCGTAGCTTGAAAGGTGCCGAACTGAGGTACTCTGTGATTGAAAGGGAGGCTTTGGCTGTTCATTGGGCCATCAAGAAGCTTAAAAATGTACTTTGGGGTACAAAGTTTGTAGTAAGGAGCGACCATAAACCTTTATGTGAGGTGTTCAACAAGAAAGGGTTTGATGCTATATCTTGCAGGATCTCCAAATGGATTGTAGGTCTTGCAGCTTATGATTTCAAAGTTCAATATCTACCTGGGGTGCGGAATTGCATTGCGGATACGCTGTCCAGATTGGTTAATTCTGAGGAAGGAGAAATGGACTCAAAGGAGGAAGATTTGAGTGAATGGGTATGTAATGTTGAACATGACGGGATGAAAGAAGATAAATGGATAAAGGTGTGTGAATCAGATGCAGAGTTTTATGAGTTACGCTCTATGATCAAAAAAGGTTGGTCACACAAAACTGGTGAGAGTGTAGATGACTTTTGGAATGTGAGGAATTAAATATCTTTAAGTGGTAGCTTAATATTTAGAGGTCCAAGGTTAGTTCCACCTAAAGTTTTGCATGAAGACTTGATAAATTTAGCCCATGAAGGCCATCGGGGAATGTCCAAAACGAAAGAAAGACTCAGGTTAAATTACTGGTGGCCGGGATTGGACATTCAAGTTGAAAGGTCTGTTAGAGATTGCTTGCAATGTATCTTGAGTGAAAAATCATTAAAACCTAGAGTTCAACCTATGATAATAAGAGAACGACCCAAGGGTCCATGGCAGGAGCTTGCTCTTGATATTCTAGGGCCCGTGGTGTCTAATGGTTCTGAAATGTTTGTGTTTGTTCTCATTGATATGTTTTCAAGATGGCCAGAAGTCAAGTTTACGAGGAGTGTTGACTCTAAGCAAGTAATAACATTTCTCAAAGAAGTCTTTACACGAGAAGGTTTGCCTGGTTCGCTCTTGACAGACAATGGTGTCCAATTTGTTTCTCGAGAAATGAATGATTTCTTGCAACGCTGTTCTATTGACCACAAGTTGTGTGCTCTTTACCACCCAGAGTGCAATGGCATGGTGGAACGTTTTATACGTGTACTTAAAGAAACCATAAACATGTCAAAATGGTTTAGATTTAAAAAATGAGGTGTTTAAAAAGGTGGAAGCCAATAGGTTCACTCCCCATGCCACCACTGGGTACAGTCCATTCATTCTTTTGTAAAATAGAAAACCTAATACCTTGGTGGCTCCGTTTAGGGTAAATGTTACGGAGTCAAAAAGAAATAGGGACGTTCCCTTTCAACACTTGCGAGAGAGAAATGAGGAGAAGAAAGCAATTGCTAGGAAGGAGCATTTTGATTCCAGGAAGTCTGTCAAATCGACCATTGTTAATGTAGGAGACATGGTTTTGATTAGAGCACCCGTAGGCAGGAAAAGTTCTGGGTATTTTTCAAAACCACACAAAGTCATAAAGGAATGCAATAAAGACTGAAGACTCTTGCTTATGGAATTTAAACAGGGTAGTGGTTTTGAAAAATAAAACATTTGCTGATGGGAAAAATGACACAAACAAAAGGGACACACGTGAGGCACTTTCCACTCCTGTCCTAAGGGAAAGTAGGATAAGATCTGTACCCGCTAAATTTTGAGACTTTCAGATGAATTTTTGAAATATGCAACCTCTTTAATGCTTCGTTCAATTATATATTTTTTTTATTTGTATTTCTTGTATATGTTTTAAATGTATGGGAGGAAGGTGTGTTATAGTGTACCATTTTAATTGATATTCAATGCTGTTCCGTTAAGAGCCTCAGTTGTTGTTTGAGCAGCACCATAGCAATGGAATGGATGTGTGCGGGCAGCAAGTCAGTTGCACCTGACTGAACCAAGCTGTTGGATGGGACATTTCCTTCTGCTGAATAAACGTATTCTTAATTTTACACCTCCACTCCACAAATCGATGCGGTTATGTTTAAGAGGATCTGACTAACTGCTAACAAGCATTGGCAAAGTGAATAGATCTTGCCTACACGAGAGCTATTGGGTTTGGCAATGTGTTTTAGCCATGTTGTACACCAGTGTGGCTAAAAGTTAGTGGTGTTGAGTGGTAGATTGGAGTGGGGTAGATTGGCGTAAAGTAAAGTGGGGTAGACTGACATGGAGTGGGGTAGAATGGAATGGAGTGGAGTTGAGTGGATTGGATTGCGGCAGATTGGAATGGGGGAGTTGGGTAGATTAGTGTGGTAGATTGGAGTGGGGTAGATTGGGTGGATTATAATTAGGGCTCCCGGTTATATGGTATTTATTTTTTTGGCATTTCTGTCTGTATTTATACATATTTATTTTTTGCTAATTGTTTCTGTATTTATCTATTTTGTGTGTGTTTTCTGTATAAATGAAGCTGCAATGGGTATTTTCCACATATTTTTGACTGATAAGTGTATACTCCCATTTGAATGTCCAAAATGTTTCAGCAATATACAGTGCAATAGCGTTATCTGACAACACTTGCATTGAAGAATAGCATAAATAACTGTAGATCTGCACTTAACTAAGCTTAATTAGGACATCTCTTGTCATTTTTCATCTCCCCTACCTCTCAATCTGTACACCTACTGACCTGGCACTCATGATTGACAGTAGGAAATATCGTCCAAAGAAACCCTATGTTCGAGGCATACGAGCTGCAGATTACACACTTTTGTATAGATCGCCATCTGGTGTTGGGTCCGGATGTTTACACTAGTTTTTGTCCTGGAAAGTCTTTGGAAGTCACGAGGTATGTGACTTCTCCTTAGGATCATAGTGTGCATGGGCATCGGCTCCATCCTTAGATTGTTTTTTTCTGCCATCGGGTTCGGATATGTTTCTCGCGCTCCAGTTCGGAACCGTTACCGATTCCAGTTTCAACGCACAATCCTTCACCTTTTCGACGGTATTGTCTCGAACGCGACCCCTAATCGGTGCCCATCTCTACCAATCTTCCATTCCGGTCGTCGAAGCAGGCCTTCGGGCCGACCCGAGCCTTGGCATCTGGCTCATGGAAAGGACGCCATTTTAAGAAGTGTCCTCGATGTGGGTCGAAGTTTCCCCACACCGATCTGCATGAGGTGTGTTACCTCTGCGCCTCTCCCGAGCACGAGGCCAGAGACTGTCCCGCTTGTGCCTCCTTCCGCTCGAAGAAGACCATCCGGGATTGACGAGCTCAAAGGACAATGGCTCGCTCGTCGAGTTCGATCCCCGACGACGTCTTCCACGAGGGTGTCGATGTGCCAGAGGAGCGGGTCGAAGAAGAGCTCATCAGCGCCTCCGCAGCCGATGACTCCGACATCGAAGAAGTGACTCCAGCTCAACGGGTCGTAAGTACAGACGTCGACCCCGACCCACTCCCTACAACAACAAAGGCTTCGGTCACACCTTCGCGCTCAGGTGCACACCGACACACTGCTTCACATGCCCCGCCCTCGGGCCCGGCAAAGAGGCCTACCAAGCCTTCCGGCGACTCGGGCTCGAGTCTGCCTGTTACCGGTGCCCAAACCCAATCATCGGCACCAAAAAAGAAGCCGCACCCATCCTCGGGGCCGACTGCTACTTCAACCTCCGGGACTGAAGACTCCAACTAGTGACTTCCCGTCACCGAAAATACACTTGGAGCCGACGAAGAAGCCACTCCCCGGACTACCGTTCTTCGGAGCCGAAAAAGACATCGACACCTAAGAAACACACATAAACCGACAAATCGCATGGCTCCAAGCCCAAAACAGCTCTGCCGCCAGCGCCGAAAAAGCCCTCAATGCCGACACTGTCGACACCGAACACCCAAACTTCTTTGGAGGAGCTTTTTCAACCAGACTCTCAACAAAAAACTTTAACTAAAGACCCCAAAACCGGTCAATTGACTCTCGGTTCCAGAAAAAGACCACTGAACATGCCTTTACCAGCTCCACCACCTAAAAGAAGGGATATAGCCACATCACCTCTTAGGGTACCCTCTCCACCTACACCACCTCCTCCTCCACCCCTCCCACCTAGGTCTCCTACGCCATCCCCTCCACCAGTAGATGACGACTACACATATGATGACACAGGGGACGGTGACAACATGCCAATAGATGACTCCAGTCCTCCAGGCTCCCCTGACCCATGGGATGACTATAATACGTCTGATGTCCCTAATATACCACAAGAAGACATCTACCCCTCGAGGCCTTCACCACCAGAAGATACCATGGGGTTTAATCCGCTAATGCACCTTGCTGCCCAGTACCACGGGGTCGACCTCCATACAGATCCATTCGAAGATGATTTTTTAATGGACACTTTCGACACCACCCACAGGTTCACATCCACTTTGCCCATGCTTAAAAGGCTGATTAAACACGCTACAGAAGTATTTAAAGACCCTGTCAGGACTAGAATCATCAACCCTAGAATTGAGAAGAAATACAAAGCTGCCCCTACAGACCCAGCTTACATTGGGGGCCCTATTCCATTAGACTCCATGGTCGTCTCAAATGCTAGGAAGCGGGCTAATTCGCAGACAACAGGGGATGCACCTCCACCCGACAGAGTCTAAACTCCTGGACGCCTCTGGCAAAAGAACAGCGTCCCAGGCAGCTAATATTTGGCGCATCGCAAATACTCAAGCCCTGTTAGCCAGATATAATGGGGCTCACTATGACTATATTAGAGTCCCTGCTCCAACACCTCCCGGACAAATACAAACATAAGGCCAATGACCTAATACAAGAGGGAAAAGTTATCACCAATACCTCTATCCGGTGTGCTCTTGATGTAGCAGATACCGCGTACAGAGCAGTGAACACAAGCGTCCTTCTTCGCAGGCACGCGTGGCTACGCATTTCGGGGTTTAAACCTGAGGTGCAAAGCTCTATACTAAATCAACCATTCGACCTGCAACACCTCTTTGGCCCTAATGTTGATGCGTCCCTTGAGAAGATGGAAAAGGACACAGATACAGCCAAATCAATGGGAGCCTTGCAATCGCAAGCTCCCAGACATTCTTTTTGTCGCTCTTCCTACAGGGGTAACTCCAGGGGATACTCATCTGACACCCCATCCACCTCCTACAAGTCTCCCACCCAATCCACCTTCACCAGAGGTTACCACAGAGGAGGATACCGAGGTAACAATAACAAGGGCAGAGGCAAGACCAACAACACCCGCTCTGCCTCCAACCCTGCCCAATGACTTCCCTCCGCTTCCCCCAGGCCATTCCACTCCTGTCGGGGGAAGATTACAGCAGTTCCTTCCTGTCTGGACCAACATCACCACAGACAGGTGGGTGCGACAAATAGTGCAATCAGGTTACTGTCTCGAACTTACCTCTACCCCCCAAACATTCCACCCAAACAGCGTCCAATGTCAGCAGACCATTTGTCACTCCTCAAACAGGAGGTAATTTCCTTACTACAAAAAAGTGCAATAGAACCAGTTCCCCTGCACCAACAAAACAAGAGAGTTTACTCCCTATATTTTCTCATACCAAAGAAGGATGGCTCTCTGAGACCTATTCTAGACCTCAGACCACTAAACAGGTACATACAATCAGACCACTTCCACATGGTCACACTTCAGCAAGTCCTCCCTCTACTTTCACAGGGTGACTTCCTGGCCACCTTAGATCTCAAGGACGCCTATTTCCATATTCTTATACACGCTGCTCACAGAAAATATCTCAGGTTTGTAGTGGACGGGCAGCACTATCAATTCAAAGTACTCCCTTTCGGAGTCAAAACAGCACCAAGGGTATTCACCAAGTGCCTAGCAGTAGTCGCAGCCCATCTAAGTAGACGACACATTCACGTCTTCCCATACCTCGATGACTGGCTCATAAAAGCTAGCTCGTACAACCAGTGTGTCCGTCACACACACGCGACTATCCAATTACTCCACGACCTGGAGTTCACAGTAAACCACACCAAGTCTCATCTGCAACCCTCTCACACACAACAATACTCCGGCGCCACAATAAACTCCTCAAAAGCGTTAGCCTATCCCAGTCCAGCAAGGATAGCAAGCATGCTCGCTCTCCTACCCAAATTTCAGCCGCATCACTCTCTCCCAGCTCGAGTGTTCATGCAGCTCATAAGAATGATGGCCTCTTGCATTTTCATAGTGCCTCACTCAAGACTCCAGATGCGTCCCATACAAGAGTGCTTAGCACGACAATGGAACCAGGCTCAAGGTCAGCTAACAGATCAGGTGTTGGTAGACGGTCGCACTCACCGCTCTCTGCAGTAGTGGAACACCAAAACCCTTTCCAAAGGGCGACCGTTCCTAGAGCCACTTCCTCAGATTGTCATGACAACGGACTCATCGCTCTCCAGCTGGGGAGCTCACCTATTACATCACACCATACAAGGCAAGGTGACATCTCAACAAAAGTTATTCCACATCAATTACCTGGAATTACTGGCCATATTCCTAGCCTTAAAAGCATTCCAAAAACAAATATCGGGCAAGGTTGTCTTAGTCCGCACGGACAACATGACAGCCATGTACTACATCCAAAAACAAGGTGGGACACACTCTCTGCAGCTCTCCCAGCTAGCACAAAACATATGGAGGTGGGCTATACCTCAAAATATATTTCTCTTAGCCCAACACGTCCCAGGAGTCCAAAACACCATCGCAGATCTGTTAAGTCGTCAAACACAACAGATTCACGAGTGGGAACTTCATCCACAAGTTCTCCAACCATACTTTCAGATATGGGGGCAACCACAGATAGACCTTTTTGCCACCCACGAAAACGCCAAATGCCCAAGCTTCCCCGCCAGATACCCACACCCATTATCCAAAGGCAATGTGATATGGATGAACTGGTCAGGCAGATTTGCGTACGCTTTTCCACCTCTCCCACTCATACCACTGGTGGTGCGCAAACTACAGCAACACTCACTAACTCTAATTCTAGTTGCTCCAACTTGGGCTAGACAACCATGGTACACCACATTGTTGGAACTGTCAATAGTCCCGCACAAAGATTACGCCTCTCACCACGCCTCTTAACCCAGAACCGTGGAGAGATCAGACACCCAGACCCAGCCCAGCTGATCCTTGCGATCTGGCTCCTGAAATCTTAGAGTTAGGTTACCTTAATCTTCCTCCTGACTGTATGAACGTCATTAAGGAGGCTAGACGCCCTACCACTAGAGCCTGCTATGCTGCCAAGTGGAAACGATTTGTGATATATTGCCATAACAATACCATCAATCCCTTAGATGTGTCTATCCAACACATCATAACCTACCTACTACACCTACAAAGGTGCAACTTAACCTACACGTCTATTCGGCTACACCTTGCTGCTATAGCAACATACCTACAAAATAGACAACATTTATCGCTATTTAGAGTGCCTGCCATCACATTTTTTATGGAATGCCTCAAAAGGATAATTCCTCCCAGAGTTCCAACCTCACCTGTGTGGAATTTAAATATCGTGCTCACATGACTGATGGGTCCTCCCTTTAAACCTCTACATAAATGTGAGCTACAATTCTTAACATGGAAGGTTGCTTTCCTAGTGGCCATAACTTCTCTAAGAAGAGTTAGTGAACTACAAGCCCTAACTATTCAGGAACCATTCTTACAAATGCATCATTATAACATGGTTCTCCGCACTAATCCTAAATTCCCCCCTAAAGTCATTTCCCCCTTCCACCTTAATCAATCTGTGGAGTTGCCCGTTTTCTTCTCGCAACCACACACAGTCGCAGAAAGAGCTCTTCATACTTTAGACGTTAAAAGAGCATTACTCTATTAGATTGAAAGAACACAACCTTTTCGGAAAACTAAACAACTTTTCGTTTCTTTCTCAGCACCACACAAAGGCAATCCCATATCTAAGTCCGGGATAGCCAGATGGATTGTTAAATGCATACAAATTTGCTACTACAAAGCAAAACGCACTTTAACTGTTCCTCCTAGAGCCCACTCTACAAGAAAAATAGGGGCTTCTATGGCATTCTTAGGCAACATTCCATTAGATGATATCTGCAAAGCAGCTACATTGTCTACACCACATACGTTCACTAAACACTACTGTGTAGATGTGCAAACGAAACAACAAGCCATTGTAGGCCAAGCTGTACTCAAAACCCTATTTCAGACTACTGCAGCAGATAATGGTGGGCGCCGCTAGATGTGGGACTGCTATACAATCTATGCAAAAGTGTGTAATCTGCAGCTCATATGCCTCGAACGGAATATGCTACTTACCAGTATGCATCTGTTCTTGGCATGTAGAGCTGCATATCTACACACGCCCACCCGCCTCCCCGGCTTCCTTGATCTGTTCCAGTATTATCTTATTTAGATACACTATACAAGGGCATCTGCCTGTTTATTACAAAGCTCCTTGCTGGCGAAAAGCAATCTGACGATGGAGCCGATGCCCATGCGCACTATGATCCTAAGGAGGAGTCACATACCTCGTGACTTCCAAAGACTTTCCAGGACACAAACAAAAGTGCAAACATCCAGACCCAACACCAGATGGCGATCTATGCAAAAGTGTGTAGATCTGCAGCTCAACATGCCAAGAACAGATGCATACTGGTAAGTAGCATATTCCTTTCTGTATTTTTCTGTATTGAAAAATAAATACAGACAGGAAAATAAATAGTTTTCTGTCTGTAAAAATCAGTAAAAATGGAAAACCGTGAACCCTAATTATAATAGAGTAGTTTTAAAACAACCATGTTTTCAGTGCCTTCCTAAAGGCCAAGAGATTGGTCATGCTTCGCAGATATAATGGCAGAGCATTCCATGATCTGGCTGCGTTCAAGGTAAAGCTTCTACCACCCCAGGTGGCTTTTTTTCCCCTAGGGTAAAGTTACCAATCTTGCATAGGAAAACCGCAGTGTTCTTTGAGGTGTATACCAGCGAAATCGCTGTTGTAAAAATTCTGGTCCAGTTCCCCGAAGGGCTTTAAAAACTAGACACAGAGACTTAAATTGAGTACGCTTCCGAAGCGGTAGCCAGTGAAGTTTTTTGATTTTGTCTGAAATTGAATCGAACTTTGGTGTGCCTGTAAGGAGTCTAGCTGCTGCATTCTGCATAATCTGAAGTTTATTCAATGACCCTTCCTGGATTTTAAGATACAGACTGTTGCAGTAGTCTAATCTAGACATTATTAATGCAGTAACAACTGTTTGTTGCGCATCTTTGGGTAGTAGTGGCATAATTTGTTTGCATGATCTGAGGATATATGCAGTTGATGAGCCCACTGTGTTCACCTGGTCTCTGAAACTGTTTGTCGTCTACCCAGACGCCCAAATTCTTCACTTTCCTTATAGGAGTGAGGAGCGGACCTGACGCCTTGGGCCAACAATCGGGGGCCCAGAAGTTGGGGTTGTTGCCAAACAACACGACCTCCGTTTTGCTGGAGTCGAGTTTCAAGCAGTTTTGTGCCATCCACCTACCCACGTCGTTCATGCAGTCCTGTAGTCTCGACGAAGTTTCCTGAAACAATTCTGGTTAAATGGACACCACAGTTTGGGTGTCAACCGCATAGGACGTCAAGGCGAAGCCAATGGATTCAATTAGGGGTGCCAATGAGAATACATAAATATTAAATAGTGTTGGGCTTAATGACAACCCCTGCGGCACACCGCAAGGTAGGGAAAATGATTCTGCTTCAAATTCTTCCATGGCCACTGTTTGTATTCTATCGGAAAGAAAGGATCGGAGAAGATTCCAGGCAGTGCCCCTGACTCCTGTCTTATCCAATCGGTCCAACAGGAAAGCATGATGGACCATGTCGAATGCTGTAGATAGGTCGAGCATAATCAATGCAGCCTTTCCTCCCTGGTCCAAAATGGCCCTAATCTCCTCTGTGGACTTGAGAAGCGCACTTTCCGTGCTGTGGCCCTCTCTGAAACTGTACTGAGTTGGGTTCAGCACCTGAGAGTCGAGCAGAAATTTGTTGAGTTGCGCATTCATATTTTTTTTCAATGATTTTTGCTGGCAGTGGCAGTCTGGATATAGGTCTAAAATTATTTGGATCATTAGCATCTAGGCTAGGTTTCTTCAGTAGGAGTAAGATTGATGCATGTTTCCAAACTCTAGGAAAATATCCTTCTGTATACAATATGTTGAAAATGGAGGTCAGTTTTTGTGAAACTGGTTCTGCCGCCAGTTTTACTACCGAACGTGGGCAAGGATCATACGGGGACCCTGACTTTACGTTCGCCAAAAGATTGAGGGTGGCTGATTTCGTTAGAAAGGCAAAGCTGTCTAATCGTGGGGCGTCATCTTTTGCTTTCATTTGATCGGCTGCCAAGTCGCTCCAAGTATTGGATGAGGAATCGAAAAGGTTTGGAAGATACCGAATACTTTTTCAAAAAAGACTTTAGCAATTATATTGCCCAGTTCTTGACTGGCTGGAATAGTTGGGGAGCATGGGCGGGTCAGAGTATTTACTATTTTGAAAAGCTCTTTAGGCGAGGTTTTGGTGGTTTTAAGTCTGTTAGTAAAATACTCTTGTTTTTTACTTTGAAGCAGCTGTTTGTAGTATGCAAGGCTTGCTTTATATTCTTTGTTGTCCTTTTCCTTGTATTCCTTCCTCCAGTTTATTTCCAGGTGCTTACAGGCTAATATTTGGTTCCTAAGCTCTTGAGAATACCAGGGGGAGGACGGCTGTTGTCTAGTGTTGCAAAGGCATTTTCTGGGTGCTAATTGTTTTCCTGCTGCTTCTATCCATTTAGTATATGACCTAGTTGCCTCGTCCAGATCATTGGGTGTTGTGGTAGTAGTCGAGGTTAACAAATGGTGTAGCTCCTCGGCTTCTATCTTGTTCCATGCTCTTTTCTCTGAGAATTTCGTAGCTGAATTCGGAACTATGCGGTCCAGCATGGTGAGCTCAAACAGCGCTGTCGAGTGGTCTGGCCATACCAGGGGAAGGGTGCTCGTGAACGATAACTGCGCGTTATTTGAAAAAATGCCGTCCAGCGTATGGCCAGCCAGCTGAGTTGCACCCATCACCTGTTCTAGGTTTCCGCCCCTCATCGGATCCAGAAGACTGATGGTGTCAGGGTCACAGGGAGGCTCAAGATGATAATTAAAATCCCCTAAAATCGTGTAGGAATTGGTGCTGATCCCTTTTTCTAGTATGCTGCCTACTTGTGTTAGAAATTGTCTTATTGGGCCCGGAGGCCTGTGGATGAGAGTGCCTCTAAAGGTATAGTGGTGTGAGAGATTAAGACTAAACCCTAAAAAGCGCTTCACATTCTTCATTAGCTATCAGAGTGAAAGCCGCTGTGTTAGAGTTGTGATAGATGACCGCTAGTCCCCCCCCCTTTCCTCTGTATTCTATTTAGAGTGTAACAGAGGTACTCGAGGGGGGGGTGGCTTTCACTAGGTCTGGACCGGACGCCCGTCCGTCCAAGTTTCCGTGATAAAAGCAACTAGAATCTTCTCATCCTCAATAAGAGAGGCACAGTCAAGACTGTGTTTGACCAGAGACCTTGCATTAAAGGCGCATTTCCGAACTGAGAGGGAGGCATCGTTCCCACTCGGAATTTTGTGATGTTTTAAGGCAGATATTGGAATGGACTGGGGTAGATTGGAGTGGGGTAAAGTGGAGTTTGGTTGATTGGTGTGGGTTGGATTGGAGTGCATTGGAGTGGGGTGGATTGGGGTAGATGGCATTGGAGTGGGGTATACTGGTGTAGATTGGAGCAGAATGGGGTAGATTTGAGTGGAGTGCGGTAGATTGGGGTTAAGTGGGGTAGATTGGAGTGGGGTATGATTGATTGGGTTAGATTGAGTAGAGTAGATTGGAGTGGGGTAGATTGGGATAGAGTGGAGTGGAGTGGGGTAGATTGGAGTGGGGTAGAGTCGGTAGATTGTAGCAAAGTGCTTCTAAAATGCTCTTACTTGTGCACTTTATTATAAAATAATTGTCAATTACTTTTTCAACCCAAGTTCTATTATGACTAGAGAAAGTTTGTAAGAATGACAAATCCTTTAGTTTTAAAGTTTTTTGTATGGGTGTGAAAATGAGTAGTGTTGGGAGGGGAAATTAGTTACACAAAGTTCGTTAAATAGCCCTAATCAGTTTGTGGGTTTTTGAAAAGGTTTTCAATGGATATTCCCAACTTGAAAAAGCATCTGAAGTTTCTACTACAAA
Organism: Triturus cristatus; assembly: GCF_964204655.1. Classification (NCBI taxonomy): domain Eukaryota; kingdom Metazoa; phylum Chordata; class Amphibia; order Caudata; family Salamandridae; genus Triturus; species Triturus cristatus. Next base: position 941,335,573 of record NC_140584.1, on the reverse strand, counting down.
ACAAGTAGATGGGTTCCCAAGGTGGAAAAGGGTATTTAATTTTTTTGGATTGGTTTCTCGTCCTGATGAGATATTTTATCGGTGTGGGCAAAATGTTACACATTCCAGTGCGCATCTGTGAAAAACGTAATCCTGCAGATTGTCCTCTGCTGATAAATCTGTAGAGTAAGTATAGTGGAGCATGGCTGAACAGATATGATTTGTGACCTCTGAACACTTTGTAGGAGGAAATCCACAGTGCCTATATTTCTGACTTTGATTTGTGTGTGAACCAGTGATTGCTTGCATGTGGCCCTCTGGGTTTGTGGAGTCAACACTCCCACATGTTTGCTAAAGTGGCTGCAGTGTCTAAAGGTACAGGTCCTCATTGAGCGGTCCACTGCTGTGGAAAGAATGTGCTTGGGGTTTTTGTTTGTGTTGAGACGTACCTGCAACAGGACTTAAGAACATTTTGCCCTCTCACTACACTCACCAGAAGACATTATATTAACATATGAGTTAAGAAATGTATCACAATGTTTTCTTTTGCTTTTTGTTGTTGTAAATAGCTCCTTATTGGCATCTCTCCAGAGGTACAGGCATACATTAGGATGCAACAATCAAAGCAGAGTTCAACAACATCGATATCATGGGGGGCTATACATGAGGTATACTTAGCAGTCGAGAGAGTTGAGCCAAAATCAACAATTATTAATTATAACAATAATTGTTTTACTTGCGTTGTCACTGCCGATAGCCCAACATAATCCAACTTAGTCGCCCACCCCCATCTTTCCATCTCTACCCTGATCCCAAGGTTCCAGAGTGAACACTGCGTTTTGCGCAACTAAGTAGGCATTGTGGTCGGAAAGCTCCCTGTAGGGTCCCCCACACAGTGTGCTAGTCTTTTCCATTATTAACCTGAACCCATACACAGATCGGCCGCTGCGCGACGCAGCCTGCCTGTCTCGTTCATGGTGGCATGTTGTCCGACATAGCCTGCAGTGGCAGAAATAGTGTGTCCCATTTTGTATTAGGGGTCCTCTTCCTCGTTTGTTGGTGTATGCAGGTAAGTGTGAGGATTTTGGCGGTACGCTGGATACCATCTTGAAATTGAGGAAGCGACCCGACCTTCCAGCCCATTGCTATGCTCCTCTCTCCCAGAAGCAGGGCCAAGTCTAGGAATCTATTTTTTTTTGCACTTTGCCGGCCTTATGACCCTCCCCAACAAATACCTCTCGACAGTCATGTGCAAGGATCTACCCATGAGGTCTGTCAGCATGTCTAGATTCTCTCTCCAATATACTTGGATATGTGCACAGTACCACACCATATGGAAAAAGTCTGCTTCCCGGCATCTGGGATATAACGACGGGAGTCCAGGATACATCCCAGCTAGTCGTGCCGGGGATAAGTATGTGCAGTGCAGTGGAGCTGCGTGTACTTGAATCAGGGATTTCCGTTCACCGTCTTGGTGTACTATAAGATTGCAGCCCATTCCTTGTCAGGTATAGCTCTGGTTTTTTTCCTATTCCCATTCTAACTTCAATGTGGTCGTGGGTTTGTAAAATTTGGAAGCCAAAGCCTTGAGCATGCAGGTCACAACTCATGTGTTAGTAAGGTGTATAATGCCTCATCCTTATTGGGCTCAGTCGTTCCCATCCCCCCAAGTGGCATCCAGTTCCAGTTGCAAGTCTCTATGTGTCAGGAACTGGCAACCCGCACAGTTCGTAGTCAGTTGTGAAAGCTTAGAGTGTAAGGAGCTCACCTTCAATATATAAGTCCCCCATAGTGATGAGCCCGAACTGTCGCCAGGTCAGCCTAGTGTGTTTAGTAGCTACCTACGCCAGCGCCGGCACCACCTATAGTGGAGTGTCGGGGGAGAACGGGACATGCGTTCCTGCATGTTTCAAATATAAGCTCCAGCAGGTTTTGATTGTTCAAAGTGTTCTGGTATAAGGCACCGCAAGCTCGGTGCCTAGGTATAGCATACTAAGGAGGTTCCCGTCTCCTAGGAGGTGTATTATGTCCTGTCTTTCTGGGTCCGAGTTGACTGCCCGCTAGTGTGCCATGCAGACCAGTTGCGTGGCTACGTAGTAAATTTCTGGGGTGGGCACTCCCATACCAGAGCTAAGGGATTCATGGCTTTTTCTGTAGAGAGCCGTTGTCTCTGGTTGCCCCATGTTCGATCTGAAAAGGCGGCATTTGGGTCCCTAATGAAGGTCGGCGGCAGACTGAGGAGAAATTCCATAAAGCGATATAGCAGTCTGGGGAGGACAATAATCTTGAGTATGGCCACTCAGACCAGTGGGGAGAGTGGGAGGTGAAGCAAAAAGGGGGTTGGGCCTCGAATGGCAGCCACACATCTCCCTAGGCTACCATCCTGCAAGTCGAGCTATTTATGGTAGATATACACTCCCAGGTACTTAAAAGTGATTGGTTCCAGCTTATGGGGCCCCTCCAGGGAAGGGGGGCGTTCATGTGAGCGGGGCAACACAGCGGGAACAGACAGGATTTTCCCCAATTGACATTTTGGCCTGACACTTTCCCGAAGTTCTCAAGTATCTCCACAAGGTGGGGGAAAGCGACCTTCAGGTCCCTGAGAAACAGCAATTCATCATCCACATACCAGGCTGATACCTCTCTCCTATCTTTAGCCCCCATTCCAGACCCCCGTCTTGCAGAAGACATGCCAAGGGTTCCAGGACCAGCACAAACAGAACGGGGGCAGCGTGCAGCCCTTTTGGGTACAGTTGTCATTTGTCGAAGAACACCTTGCCAGTGCGGACTCACTAGGGGATTTAGATAATAGCTGTATCCACTTCAACACATTGCCCTTGATTTAGAGAGTCTGCAGGACTGCAAATAAATATTGCCACAAAAGGCCTTCTTAATGTCTAGAGAGGCAACAAATGGGGTTCCAGGGTGACGGCCTAGCAGGTCCATTATATGAAATAGTCGGTGAAGGTTCAGATGTGTGTTAGCCACATTGATCTGGATGTATCAAACCCAGTAGGTACAGAAGCAATCGGTTCGCGAGAGCTTTCCCTAGTATTTTATATTCAGTTGGGAGGAGGGATAGTGGTCTGTAGGATTTGACATCAAGTGGGTCTGTGTCCCGTTTTGGTACTATAACCACAGGGGCTTCCCTCATGGATTTCGGCAGTCCTCCCGCTGGAATGCACCTATGTATATGGTATGCTGGTGGTTTGCAAGTATGGCTCTCTAGGCAGTATAGAACTCGGCGAGGAGCCCGTCTACACCAGGTGTTTTGCTTGTTGCCAGCTGATCTATTGCCAGTTTGATTTCTTCTAACTCCAAATCGGCATTTAGAGCCCTTGATTGTGGCGCCGTGAGTTGCGGCAGCCTCACCTAGGCCAGGAAGGGATCTATGTGGCATTGTGGGGAGTCCTGTCTGCTGCGTAAAAAACTATTTTAAATAGGCCATGAAAACCGCATTTATGTCTGCCTACGCTGTGACTATCCATCCACCGGTTGTTCGCAGGGCCCCAATTAGACGTTTAGGTGATTTCGAGCAGATGAATCGGGCCAGAGGACGGCCTGCTCGGTCTTTTTCCCCATGTTGGTGGGTGAGGTGTATTCCCTATGTATGCATCTGAGGCATTCTATTGAACTGCAATGTGCTTTGGCTAGTATGGCCTAGTGCCATAGATGGTCTTGATGCATATGCCCCTAATCACGTCTTTAAAAGCATCCCATTTGACTTTTGTATGCATGTCTGTACCCTTGTTAGTCTGGAAGTATTCTTGTATCACCCACAGTGGCCCTGAAGGGGGTCCAATAATGCTTCCGGTTGCAGGCGCAATGTTGGCACCGCCACTCGTGAGTGACTGAGTGTAGATGTCAGAAGAATGGGATTGTGATCAAAGACAGTTCGATATAAATATTTGGTACTGTAGATGGTGGATATTAAATCAGCCCATAAATCTGTCTAATCTTCTGTGGAGCCCATGGACACCCGAATATTAGAAGAATTTGCAGGCGTCGGGATGTGATTCCCTCCATAGATCCACCAGCCCCCACTGGTCCGTCCACCTTCTGAACCTTATGTCAGGGCCTGAAGGTAGGGGTGCCAATGGGCAGTCCATGTCAATGTCTAGTACGAGGTTGTAATCCCCCCCACCCCCCCAGCCTGTGTGTATCAATTTCTCTCTGAAGGTGCGGGGATAAGGCGTCCAGGAAGTGTCCCTGTTTGATATTAGAAACCTATAAGCTTGAAATGAAGAAGACCGCCGATCGAGAGTGGCATCCGCTGTTATATATCTGCCATCCAGATCAATGGACATATGTGATATAGTAAGTGGGACTCCAGGTGTGACCCCTATCAATACGCCCCTGGCATATGCTGAATGCATAATGCCATATGTTTGTCCCCGCCATCATCTCAATTACTTGGCAAGTTCTGTTATTATCATGTGTGTCTCTTGAAGGAGGGCTATGTGTATTCCACATCTGAAGAGAAAGGAGTAGACCTTGTGGCGTCTCACTATGGAACCCAAGCCCCTAACGTTCATGGAATGAAATTGTACTTGTCCATAGCGTAGTGTATCAACCGTGGAGCTATAATGTGGATTGGGCGTGGTGCAGGGAGGTAAAAAAGTGGTGGGCCCTTCCCATAAGGTGCGCTGCATATGGGGTTTCCTGTAGCAGGTGTGATCAGTTTGTGTGCGAGTGTCTGAATCCCAACTCCATCCCTGGTTGAGGTGCAGCATACCCCATGCAATCGAACGAGTGCAAACATAAAGATAATAATACAAACATGAACAATGAGGAGGTGTGCACCTGCTTGGTTCTGTTGGGGGTATTGTTCAGAGCAAACATGGTGCGAATGTGCTCACCCCCGCCAACAGTAGGATAGGATGGCTTCCCCGATTGTGCAGGAATCACACCGCAGGTGGATCATTATGCGCTCCCATGCAGCAGACCCATAGACATTACAGCAAGACAACGGCAGATCCGGGTTTGACATGGGCACCCTGTAATGGAGACACACGTTCCCCAGTTGATGACGTATCAGAGTCTCCCTCTGCAGTCTCAATTTCACAAGCCATCAGCACACTGAGAGTTCCTCTCCGAGCCCAGATATCATAGTCCAGTGTTGCCCGCTCTGCCGCTGCCCGCTCCTTCGCGGGAGCCCCCTGTGGCAACTGCGTGCATCTCCATTCATGCCCTGGTCCATGAGGTGCCCTGGCCCGACCCCCACCATGTGCAATAGACATCATAGCCCTGGTCCTCCTGCCACGACCACACATAGTCAGGTGAGGTAAAGAAATGAGCTTTGTCTTGCGTCGTGAAATGCAGTTTCACAGGGTAAATCAAGCCATTGGTGATACCCAGATCCCTCAGTGCTCTCTTAGGGCCAGATAATCAGAGTCAATGTTTTTGTATCTGGGTAGTACAATCTGGAAAAATCTGGATTTTGTGACCCTCGAACTCCCAGCGGCCATGAGTGTGTGGCCGCTGTAATATGTTGTCTCAGTTTAGATAGTTCAAGAACTGGGCCGCTATCGGTCGCAGAGAGCCCTCGGGAACAGCAGGTGGGAGGACGCCCTGTGGGCCCCCGTAAAAGCGGCCTCTGGGCCTGGGTCAAATCCCTGCGGTTACCACTGCGTGCCCCTTTCGTAGACCGTTTCCCATGTGCTTAAGCCCCCCCCACCCCCCGGGGTACAGGGCACCACCAAGGGGCAGTTTGTGGGATGTCTCTACTAAAATTATTCGGAGCACCCTAAGCAGCGATGCGCCGCCAGAAGCCCTTAACACAGCCCAGAAGCTAGAGCCAGGCTAATGGGGGTAGAGGGGACCCAAGCAGCTTGGGAATAGACCTGCGAGTTTCGCTGGAGGGGGGGTTGCACAAGCCTCAGTAATGGGCTTGACAATCCCAGTGCCTAAAATCAAAGTTGGCTGGCAGCAGGCCACAGGAAGTTGCCATCTTCACTCGCATTTGCCCCCACCAACTGTCGTCTGGCATCCAGCTTACCATCTCTCAAAGGGTGTCATGCCTCCAGTAGTGTCCAGGGCCCTTCCAATATCCCCAGCCCAGGAACAGAGAGTTGGGGTGCAGCGTCCAGTCCCAGTGCCTCGCTGCTGCAGCAGTAGGTCCAAAGGACATGCCACAGGTCTGGCCAGTGCAAATTGCCCAACCGTACACAGGTCCCTGCACGGGCATCCCAGACAAATGAGGCCCAGCACAGGCCCGCAGAACATTTTCAGGGGGCCTCACCCCGGCGACTTTTGTATGGCCTCAAGTCTCACAACCCCCAGCTGAGAGTCCCATGCAAGCCACACCGGGTTTAGAATCCGGTGAGGTGGTCAGATGACTCCGGCCAAATAAACCATCGGGACCCCACAGGGCTAGGCAGGCCATCATCCCCTCCAGCCCAACCTCTCCAAATGGCTCAGGGAGGCAGAATTTGCGAGTGGCGGGAGTCACCCAGTATGTGACCTAATTGTGAGGGAGGTCTGCCTGGTCAGATCTCCCAGTGTTGAAGGATCATGCAAGATTGTTGTGACAGGGCAGGAAAGCTTGGATCAAGCTTCCGCCATCTTATCTGTATGGCACCATGTTTGAGTGCATCTTACCCTTCAACCCTTGCAATGAACTGTGCATGGTGCATAAATAATGTAATGAAATGAATTTGATAATGCAAGGTTTTTGACTTAACGTTTAAAAAGAAGAGTGTCTTCCTGATCGGTAAGTATTGTGCGAGTCAGTGAAGAGTGGTGAGATCCAAATGTGGATCATATTGAGTGCATGCTTTGCCTTTTCATTGTTATGCTATAAATTTATACCGCGCACAAATACCAAACAGTGTCTTGGCGCTAACAGTGAAGAAGCGAGCTGGAGCACTATTCATTACATAACCATGTCTTAATAGCTTTCCTGAAAGATGTCAAGGAGGGAACATTTCTGATGATAATGGGTAGGGTGTTCTAGAGCTTCGTAGAACCCACTGTGAAACTTCTGCCGCCCCAGTTAGACTTAAAAAATCTCTGAGAAAGAATCTGTTTCGCCCCTTCTGACCGGAAGCATCTGTTTGGCGAGTACCTGTGCAGTGACTGCCTCGGAGACTGAGGACAGGTATTGTGTAATGCCTTATATGTAATACACAAGGCCTTGAGCTTAATACGACTCTTGACTGGCAGCCAATGCAGACTCCGAAGGTGCTTTCCCACTGATCGAAATTTGGGGATCCCCAGGAGAAGCCTTGCAGCCGCATTCTGTATCATCTGAAGCTTATGTAGCTGCTTCTCAGGTATACCGAGATATAGCCCGTTGCAATAATCCACTTTGGAAAGGGTTAAAGATGTAATTACCATTTTCCTGCTTTCTGTTGGAATCAAAGGTAAGATTTTCTTAATCGCTTTAAGTAAAAAGAAGCTGGATGAAGATCTGCCTTGACTTGAGTTTTGAAGTTCAGTCTCTCATCTATCACCACACCCACATTTTTGGCTTTAGGGAGCGGGATTGGTACTGTTCCCAGATCATCCGGCCACCAAATCTGAGACCAGGTGGGGAGTAGATGCCGAACAGGATTACCTCAGTGTTTCGGAGTTGAACTTAAGGCAGTGAGAACTCATTCATGAGTCGACTGCCATCATGCAGTCCCTAAATCTTTTTACCATGCGGCAAGATATTTTTACAGACGGACAAGACAATTTGAGTGTCGTCTGCGTAGGATGTTAGTGCCATCCCGAACGATCTAATTAATGCCGCCAAATCAGATACATATACATTTAAGAGTGTAGGGCTCAGAGAGGAACCCTGAGGTACTCCACGTGGGAAAGTGAAGGACGGAGAAGTGAAGTCACCCAAGGCAACTGATTGTATCCTATCAGATAAAACAGAGGAAACCGGTGCCAATTCCTTTTCTGAAATGCCAAGAGAATTCAGACGGTTAAGCAGCATCTTATGGTCTACCGTGTGGAATGCTGCCGACAGGTCGAGCAGGATAAGAGCCGCAGCACCTCCAGCGTCCAATACTGCTCTGATTTCATCTGTAGCCTTTATTGCGGCTGTTTCGATGCTATGTTCTGCCCTGAATCCTAATTGGGACTCGTCCAGAAAGTTGTGCTCATGTAAATATAATGGGAGCTGGTTATTCATGACTTTTTCCACCAACTTAGATGTAGATGCATACAATAATTTGTCATTTTTAGCTCATATGAAAGTTACATTTGTATGGGTTAATGTAATTGTACATACATTTAATTGCCCTTTATGCAGGAGTATGTAGAATTACCCAAATATGAAAGTAAAAAGCGATCAGTCCTGTAAGGTAATTCTACATTCTACATTTTCTGTAAATGTTTTGTGTATTGTTAAAGCAGGTGGCCTTATGACAAATAAAGTTGGTTAAATTAGCATACAGCTTTCTTACAGAATGAAGTAGCCTTACTGCTAGAGCGGTCGACCTCAAAGCTGGGAAACTGGGTTTGAGTCTCAGCAGGTCATTCAACATCCTGTGAATCTGGGCAAATCACTTGATCTCCCTGGGCCTAACAAAAATGAAGGTGTGCATCTGTAACGAAACTGGTGCTCATGTAAAGCGCTCTGATACCTTCGGGTTGAGTTCGCGCTATATAAAACGCAAAACATTTTTTTTTTTTAAATGGAGTAGAAAATAGATGGTGAATAAATGAGATGAAAGAAAGGAGCCTTAACTCAGCACAGATTTGTTGGGTTGGTCTTCTGGCTTCGCAAGAGAGGGGCAAAGAGCTAAGTATGTCTTTCTTAGAAGCAGATAGTATTTTGTAATCATTGTACTTTACAAAGTAGTAAGTCATGTCATCTCACAGGAGCCCACAGAAACGTTGGTTTCTCCGTATGTTTTCAATGTTGTTTTCTGAATTGCCAGCAATAAATCACATTAACGCAACTCTTCAATTGTATGTCCTACAGATCAGTGGGGAAGCTCAAGAGCTATTGTCAGTCCGATATGGCCCAGTCCGTGCTGCCCGAATCTTGCCAATGCCACAAATAGGTAGGTACCTGGTATTCATTATCAGAAAAACTGCTTTCTTTATGCCATTTAATGTTAATAAAATACTTGGCTAGCGAAGCAAATCATGCTGCTCAACTGTTTGTGAGCTTTTTGGCTTGTACAAAATGTAATGTCAAACATATAGTGTAAAAATGTGCAACCTGCATTTAGTTTTCTCGAGCAAGTTCTTCTGCAGTAAGCTTTGTTAAAAGTTTATAAATATGTGTTCGAGGCATGTGGGCTGCTGAATTCATATCTGTGCATAGATCGCCGCCTAGTGTTGGGTCCGGATGTTTGCACGTTGTTGTCCTGGAAGAGTCTTCGAAGTATCACGAGATAGGTGACTCCTCCCCTGGACCACAGTGCGCATGGGCATCCTCTCCATCCTTACATTGTTTTTTTCCGCCATTGGGTTCGGATGTGCTTATCTTAGCTCAAGTTAGGAAAATTCAGTTTAAGGCCAAAAGGCCTTTAGTTTTCGTCGGTACTGTTCCCGTTCAGTATCGACAAACTTCTTCCAGCCTTTCGGATCCGTTTGATCCGAACATCGAACTTACATCGACGATGGAATCGAGGACCCCATTCAAACGGTGTCCTTTATGCCACGCCAAATACCCACACATCGACGTCCACCCGGTATGCAACAAATGTCTCTCACCGGATCACGATGAATCGAAATGTATGGCCTGTGCCCGATTCCGATCGAAGAAGACTCTCCGGAATCGACGGGCAGCGAGATTAGAAGTGCAGCAATCGGCGCCTGCCCCGGCCAACATCTTCAGCACCGAGGACGAGGACGTAGAGCGTGGAAGAAGTAAACTCCAGCCCCGCTTCCGAACACGATTCCCGATCGGAAGACGACGATGAAGTGCTTTTTCACAGGGAAGAAGTGGTCGACGAGGTAGGAGACTACGACGAGGCCTTTGGGGCCAAAGAAGATAGCTCTAGTGAAGAGCCAGGCCCACCCATCGATACGGAGGCCGTCAAAGTGCGTCATTCTACGGCTCAGGTCGAGGGATCGCCTCCGGGCCTTACCCGAGATCAATCCCAAAGTTCTTTGGCCCCGCCTTCGGGCCCGGCCTCGAACATCCCGCACGAGCCATTATTACCAAAGACGACTGGATTCCCTTCAGCGAAACCGAAACCAATCGTCGCACCAGTTCCACCGAAACCAAAAGTGAAACAGGCCGTGATCGGCTCGAAGCCCTCGAAGACCTCCACTCCTTCGACGCCAGCAAAGGCCGTCAGCTCCGAACGCACTAAGAGGGATTTCGGCGCCGAACTCACTGCAGCGGATATCGGTACCGACCCGAAAAAGAAGGCCCTCGGTCCCACAAAAGCGCCTCGGCCCCTGGCACCGAAGCAGTCGGCCCCGACCACCAAAGTCAAAATGGCCGCTCCATCTGAGTCCACGTCGAAGACGGCGGCACACGCCAAGTCGTCGACTCCAACGATCGTTGATACCTGTCTTCGGATCGATGACCCCGTGGCTCCAAAGCAGTCGACGCCTACCTCCACGGTACCGACCGGCACCAAAGAACCTTCGGCGTTCTCAGTGCGACAGGTCGCGGCGTCGTTGCAACGCATCAGGGAACGGGCAGCCCTCCGATCCACGTCGGGCCCCGACACAAACAAGGCTCCAAAAGCACCCTCGGCGCCAACCAACATCACTTTTGGTTTGCCGCCATCCACGGCGCCAAAAATGTTCGAGATCCGAACACGTGTCTGCCAGACACAGTCCCCTTCTACTGGACACACACATTCTGAGCCTTCACAGCCACAATTCATCGACGCCGAGACTGGTAGACTGATGCTCCGCAAGCGGAAGATCACGCCAGAGAAAAGCTTGCACTCCTACAGAATACCTCTGAAGCACAAATTGCCAGCAGAGTCGGAACCAGTTCTGTATGAACGCTTGCAAACCTCCTATCAGGATCCCCAGTCCTTTTCTCCTACGCCTTCCGAAACGGACGCAGCGGAGGACTACATAGGCGATGATACCACCTACCCTGGGAATATCGATCCTGATGAGCAGCAGGACCCAGATCAGGCATGGGATGACCCTACAGACCAGGGTACCGCGCCAGATACCCAGGACACGCAGCTTTACAGCGCGAAAACCTCTCCCACAGAGGACACTGCTGCCTTCAATGCCCTCATAGAACGTGCTGCCGCCAATCATGGAGTACAACTCCACTCTGACACTGTTGAGGAAGACTTCTTAGTGGACACTTTCGCCTCCTCCGAAAGAACTGTCAAAACTCTGCCCATGTTGAAAGGAGTTCTCAAACCTGCAAAGGACATTTTCAAAGAAACGACCAGGGCACGGGTGCTCAACCCCAGGATTGAAAAAAAGTACAAGCCTGCGCCCGGAGATCCTATGTACATTAGAGGTCAGTTACCTCTGGACTCCATGGTAGTTGCCAACGCTCGCAAACGAGCCCATTTGCAAACAACAGGTGATGCTCCTTCCCCAGACAAGGAGTCCAAGGTGCTGGAGACCTCAGGCAAAAGAATTGCAGCTCAAGCAGCAAACATCTGGCGCATTGCCAATACACAAGCCCTCCTGGCCCGCTATGATCGTTCACACTACGACACGCTAGATTCGCTACTCCAGCATCTGCCAGATGAATACAAAGAGGCAGCGGAGCTCCTCATCAGGGAGGGACAACTCCTTACCAACGCATCCATTAAGTGCGCACTGGATGCTGCCGACACAGCAGCAAGGGCAATTAACACCAGCGTCATGTTACGACGACACGCTTGGTTGAGAATCTCAGGATTCAAACCAGAGATTCAAAACAACATCCTGAATCAGCCAGTCAACCCCGACTACTTATTCGGCCCGAGGTTGACACTACCTTAGAAAAAATAAAAAAAGACACTGACACTGCGAAGTCAATGGGGGCTCTGCAGACGCAGCAATTTCGTAGTGGCTCCTTTCGTCGCCCCGGGAATAGAGGAGCAGCTAGAAGCCAGGGGTCATAGCAGCAATACACTAAAGGAAGCACACAGAGTACCTACGATAAAACCAACAGAGGTGGATATCGTGGCTCCAGCACCAAGGGCAGGGGACGTGGTTACGGCAACACCAGGTCCTCCCCAAAAAACAAACAGTGACGCCCTCTCCCTTCCCCCCGACCACATAACACCTGTCGGGGGGAGACTCCAGCGGTTCCTGTCCACGTGGAAAACCATCACCACAGACAGGTGGGTCAGGGACATTATCCAACACGGTTACTGTCTCGAATTAACCTCCACTCCTCCAAACATACCCCCAAAGCACCGTCCTATGTCCGTAGAGCACTTAGCATTATTGCAGCAGGAAGTGCTAAGTATGCTGCAAAAAGGCGCAATACAGGTCGTGCCCGTCAACCAGCTGGGGACAGGGGTGTACTCTCTGTACTTCTTAATCCCAAAAAAGGACGGGTCACTCAGACCTATACTAGACCCGAGACCCCTCAACCACTACATTCTCTCAGAGCATTTCCATATGCTCACCCTACAGCAGGTTCTCCCGCTGCTCAGCCAGGGAGACTTCCTAGCCACACTAGACCTCAAAGATGCTTACTTCCACATACCCATACACCCATCACACAGGAAATATCTCAGGTTCACTATTCAGGGACAGCACTATCAATTCAAAGTCCTCCCCTTCGGTGTGACAACAGCACCCAGAGTTTTCACCAAGTGCCTAGCTACAGTGGCTGCACATCTACGGAGACAACACATTCACGTCTACCCTTACCTGGACGACTGGCTTGTTCAAGCAAAGTCAGCCCAGCAATGCGCCAGCCACATGTCCCTCACCATTCACCTTCTTCACAGTCTGGGATTCTCACTAAATTACCCAAAATCACATCTCCAACCCGCACACGTACAACAGTACCTGGGCGCGACCATAAACACTCTGGCAGCCACAGCTCAGCCAAATTTAGTGAGGATCAACAGCATGCAACTGCTGATCTCAAAGTTCAAACCTCAACACTCCCTTCCTGCGCGAGTGTTCATGCAGTTGATAGGCATGATGGCCTCCTGCATTTTCATAGTCCCGCACGCGAGACTACATATGCGCCCGCTTCAGGAGTGCTTGGCACGTCAATGGAATCAGGCTCAAGGGCACTTAAAAGACCTAGTGTTGGTGAGCGGTCGGGCGTACAACTCTCTGCGTTGGTGGAATCCACAAAACCTTTGCACGGGCCGACCGTTCCAAGAGCCTGTTCCACAAATAATACTGACGGCGGACGCCTCTCTCCAGGGATGGGGAGCTCATGTACTCAATTACACAGTGCAGGGACTATGGACGACACAACAAAAGAAGATGCACATCAACATTCTAGAACTGATGGCAATCTTCCTAGCCATGAAGGCATTCAAAGTACACTTGTGCAACAAAGTCGTGTTGATCCGGACGGACAACATGACTGCCATGTACTACATACAGAAGCAGGGAGGAACACACTCTCCACAGTTGTCTCATCTGGCTCAGAGCATGTGGAAGTGGGCCATTCAGAGGAACATATTCCTCATGGCGGAACACCTCCCCGGCAAGGACAACCAGATGGCGGATCTGCTCAGCAGACACAGCCAACAGATGCACGAGTGGGAACTACATCCGTCCGTTCTCCAACCGTACTTCCAACAGTGGGGTCATCCAGGGATAGACCTATTCGCCACAAACGAAAACGCAAAATGCCAAAGCTTTGCCGCCAGGTTCCCACATCCACAGTCGCAGGGCAATGCGATATGGATGAACTGGTCCGGCAGATTTGCGTACGCTTTTCCCCCAGCGCCGTTAATACCGCTGGTGGCACGCAAACTGCGACAGCACTCACTGACACTCATCCTAGTTGCTCCCACATGGGCGCGCCAACCATGGTACACCACCTTTCTAGAACTTTCCGTGGTGCCGCATCAAAGGCTGCGGATCAAACCCGCACTTTTAACGCAGAACCATGGCGAAATTCAGCACCCAGATCCGCAACAGCTGAACCTGGCAATCTGGCTCCTGAAGTCTTAGAGTTTGGCTACCTAAACCTGCCACCTGACTGTATGGATATCATCAAGGAGGCCAGGAGACCCACTACCAGAGCTTGCTATGCGGCTAAATGGAAGAGGTTTGTCATCTACTGCAACAACAATGACATTAACCCGCTAGACGCATCCATTCAAAACATAATCTGTTGCCTCTTACACCTATTCCGATGCAATCTGGCATACACCTCAATACGTATCCATTTAACCGCAATAGCAGCCTATCTCCAAAACAGGCAGCACCTCTCTTTATTCAGAGTGCCTGCCATCAAAGCCTTCTTGGAGGGACTTAAACGAGTAATTCCCCCAAGACACCCACCAGCACCGGTGTGGAACCTCAACTTGGTCCTCACCAGACTGATGGGTCCACCCTTCGAACCTCTCCACTCATGTGAGATTCAATTCCTCACCTGGAAAGTAGCTTTCCTAGTAGCGATCACTTCGTTAAGAAGAGTTAGTGAACTCCAGGCACTAACCATTCAAGAGCCATTCATACAGGTTCACGCAAACAGGGTCGTACTACGTACCAACCCCAAATTCATGCCTAAAGTAATATCGCAGTTCCACATGAATCAAGCTATTGAACTGCCTGTTTTCTTTCAAAATCCACAGAATGTCGCTGAGAGAATGCTCCATACACTAGATGTAAAGAGGGCCCTCATGTACTGTATAGACAGAACTAAAAACTTTAGGAAGACAAAACAACTTTTTGTTGCCTTTTCTCCACAACACAAGGGCAACGCCATTTCCAAAGCAGGTATAGCCAGATGGATCGTTAAATGTATTCAAATTTGCTATAAAACAGCTAAACGCACATTAACGATTCCCCCACGAGCCCACTCAACACGAAAGTTAGGGGCGTCCATGGCTTTCCTGGGAAACATTCCTTTACAGGAAATATGTAGAGCAGCCACATGGTCCACTATACATACATTTACCAAACACTACTGTGTAGATGTACACTCAAAACAGCAGGCAGCTGTAGGACAGGCTGTTCTCAAAACTCTTTTTCAAACTGCTGCAGCTGGCACTGGTAGCCGCCGCTAATAGAAGGTACTGCTATGTATTCTATGCACAGATATGAATTCAGCAGCCCACATGCCTCGAACTGAATATGCTACTTACCAGTATGCATCTGTTCTTGGCATGTAGGGCTGCTGACATTCATATCGCCCACCCTCCTCCCCGGCGCCTGTAGCAGCTGCAGCTCTCAGAATTACTGTATAGCATGGTCATCACTTACTGTATCTACTCCATCACTGCCACAATGGCGAAAAACAATCTAAGGATGGAGAGGATGCCCATGCGCACTGTGGTCCAGGGGAGGAGTCACCTATCTCGTGATACTTCGAAGACTCTTCCAGGACAACAACGTGCAAACATCCGGACCCAACACTAGGCGGCGATCTATGCACAGATATGAATGTCAGCAGCCCTACATGCCAAGAACAGATGCATACTGGTAAGTAGCATATTCATTGCACTTGGTTATAGTTAAGGTATTTATAAAGTGCCTCATACACCAGAGGTTTCTTGGCACTAAAGAGACTGAAAGGCAGAAACGGCACAATGATTGAAGCTTACTGGTTAAAAATGTATGTTTTAAAGATTACCAGAAACGGTTAAATGATGATGGACTTTCGAGTGCTAGGTTATTACAGATTTTAGCAGCTGCAATAGAAAAATCTCTATCTCCATTTGTTATTTTACAAATTTAAGGCAGCTGTAGGAGAAATATTTTGTATCAACATAGTTGCCAAGACCGGTTGTATGGACGATTGTCATTGTCTTAAAGATGATCCTTTAATGAACAGGTACCAGTGAAGTTTCCTCAAACTGACTTGTTTTCATAGACCGCTTGGAAGATGCACAGCAAAGTTCTGTATCAATTGGAGACGCGAGATGCTTTTCTTTGGGGCTGATAATCAGAGAGCATTTCCATAATCCATTCTGGAGTGAATCCGTGTGTTGACCACATTAATTCTAAGGTTTTTTTTCTAGAAAAAGGCCAAATAATGTGCAGTGTTGTCAATTTAAAGCAGCAAGTTTTGCTGATTCACAATACCTGGGTCGCGGGTCCCACGGTGGATTTGATACAAAAGCCAAGATAAAGTATACTAGCAGAGGCAAAAGGAGCAGCACCCATAATTGCAGGTCATTGAATGTCATCTACAGTTAATTTTGGGGATGTCAACACTGTTTTTGTGACGTTGAGTTTATTGACATCCTTCTCTCGGTGACCGAATGACTATCAAAATAGTTTGTCCTATATAGGAACACTTTTATTTCCATTTGGTGCAGCAGATGTGCTAAAGGATACAGGTATATGTTGAATAGTAAAGGTGACAAACTAGATCCCTGTGTGACGCCATAATAACCTTTTCTGTGTTTAGAAGAGAATGGAGCAAAAGTTGCAGCTTGATGCTGATTTGAAAAATATTTTTGCAAGGACAGGGCTATGTCGTTAATATCAGTTTCTATAAGTTTAGTGATAAGGATATCTAATAGAGACTTCTAACTGCTGTTAGACTTGGCCTTCTTAGAGGAAATTACCCCAAAACGTTTTGCTTTTTTCTCCTAGTCTCTGCAGATTCTTTCTGTATACCTTTAGGAAACTGAGCACCTTCCCCCTGTACAGCAGAGGGAAGGGGCCCTCGCCTGCCTCACCCGCATTGGGCTGGGAAGCCGATGCGATGGGGTTTTGGTGCCATACCCCCCATGCACACTGTAAACAGGTACACCACATACCTGGTGCGGGTACGGCATGGGGTAAGTAGTGGGACGTAGCACTGAGAGTTCCACCCACCGGATAGCCAGCAACCCTATATTCGGTCTGCTATGGCAGGCCTGCTGGCGCCCTTGCACCCCTACCTAAGTTGGCATTAGTTACACCTTGGACATCCCAGAGTGGGTCATCCCCTATCGTGAGGGCACCCCCCTACCTCCAGGGAAGACCTGATCGACACGCGGGGCGGGTGGTGGGCTCTAGGCCTGGCAGGCACATATGGATGTTCCCTGCCTGGGTAGTGAGGAACCCTTAAATACGAACACAAATATCTCTACCTAACTGTTTCAGAACGTACAATGTATCGTCTCTTTAATATATCTACACTTGGACTAGGGCAGTATGATTCAAAACGTAATCAAGGGTGAATTTTTGATAATTTTATTTTCAAATTAAATTGATTTATGAAGAAATATATTCAGTACATAAAGAATTTTCAAGTAACAAAGAGCATGCTTATCGGGGTCCCAGACGTACTCAAACACACACTAACTGACACACTCATACCGAAATCATTCTGAAACATACATGCTAAATTCGCACATTCACATATAGAGGATATAAACCGTCCAAAAAATTCAAAGTGTAAACATAATTCAATGAATATTCAACATTATGTTGGCGAACAGATGTTCACAATTTAAGGAAAAACAGGGTTTAGGTGGGCCTCATGTGTGTGCCGACGCGCGTTTCGGTCGTAGTATGGTTTAGGGCTGGGACCTGTGAAATCACGTGAAGCGAATAAACAGGTTAGAGGCAGTCAATCAAGCCGATGGCTTGAGATAGTTCTACTGAAGGAAAAATACACGCTCTCAGAGTCGGTAACGGATCTCTTGCGGAGAGAATTCTTCCTGGCCCGATTCGTTTCACCTGAGGCCTCCGCTCTGTTCGGAGCACTCTGAAGTGGTATCTCACCGTTTTGACTCGTGCCGCATCAGTCCTGATTAAATCTGACCTCGAGCAACTTTTCCGTGGACTTCATTTGGATGCATTTAATTTATCCCTTCAAGCTACGACATTAAGAATCGGCAATCTAACTATCCCGCACCTGGAATTCTCTCAGCAAGAGATCCGTTACCGACTCTGAGAGCGTGTATTTTTCCTTCAGTAGAACTATCTCAAGCCATCGGCTTGATTGACTGCCTCTAACCTGTTTATTCGCTTCACGTGATTTCACAGGTCCCAGCCCTAAACCATACTATGACCTTTGGTTTCTGCTCACCCTGAGGAAGGTGGCACCTATATTTCGGTGCATTCACCGAAACGCGCGTCGGCGCACACATGAGGCCCACCTAAACCCTGTTTTTCCTTAAATTGTGAACATCTGTTCGCCAACATAATGTTGAATATTCATTGAATTATGTTTACACTTTGAATTTTTTGGACGGTTTATATCCTCTATATGTGAATGTGCGAATTTAGCATGTATGTTTGAGAATGATTTCGGTATGAGTGTGTCAGTTAGTGTGTGTTTGAGTACGTCTGGGACCCCTATAAGCATGCTCTTTGTTACTTAAATTCTTTATGTACCGAATATATTTCTTCATAAATCAATTTAATTTGAAAATAAAATTATCAAAAATTCACCCTTGATTAAGTTTTGAATCATACTGCCCTAGTCCAAGTGTGGATATATTAAAGAGACCATACATTGTACGTTCTGAAACATATAGGTAGAGATATTTGTGTTCGTATTTATTCTGTCCTTTTTCCCCTGAATCTCTACCTACATCCATTGTACAGGGGTTCCCCTTTTTTGCATTAGTGAGGAACCATTCCCAATGATGCACCCCAGCACCTTTGGCACGGTGTGTAGGTGCCCGGCCTGCCATCGCCGGCTGATGAGAGTATACCTGCATCCCCGGTGTTTGAACCTGCATGTAGACCTGCCAGTGCAGGCTTGCGTCTGCATCCATGGTGCTAGAAGCAAGTTGCCGGGTCTGCCGTCTCAGGCCGGGAGTGCGTAACCATGCCAGTAAGATGGTCCACCCATATCAGGCTGGGCTAAGTAGGGTGGTGTGTGCACCAAGGGTGCTCTGGCCTGGGTAAGTTATGTGCTGCCCTGTCCTTGCCACATGAAAGTGGAAGCGCTGTTCCTATCCATGCTGGGGAATGGCGCAGTGGTGCAGCCTCATGATGTGGATTCGTAGTTCCAAACACTTTCTATTGGTAAAGGGGGTTTGGCATAACCCGCGAAGAAATGCCACTTATAGAATATGGACATTGTTATGCTCCAAGAGTCTTGGGGACCATGGTGTTTAGCTCCAGTGGACACCAGGGGTTGGGTGGAGCGCATCTGTGCATTCTCCAATACACAGCCATGGAAATACAAATGGAATACATTGAACATAAAAGTGGTGATACTTAGCCTCTAGGAACCAGATCATGGCCTCACTAAAGATTTAAGTTCTGCATTCCAAGGCCCCATGGCAGACATGCCTACAATTTGTGGGTGACATCTGTGGTTCAAAGGGAAAACCCCTAAACCACCACGACTTCAAAGACCCACAACAGTATAATTACGGGTGTCATCTTCCAGCAAAGGGAGATATACGCTTGTGGGAACATGGGACCGGAGATCCTGGACTGCGTGGTGCACATTGTCAGAGGACTCTGTTGTGCACATGGAGGATAACTGTCCAAATAGAGACTGGCCTGGGCCGAGTACCTGCTTTAGTGTGGCGCCCTGAAGTGTGCTCTAGAAGGGCCCGACAGTCGGCCTCCTCTACACCCAGAGATCTCGGGGACATCGAGGACATACACCTGTGAAATCTAGAGAGCGGCTCCTTCTCAAGTGTCCACCTCGGCTACTAAATTGAAACTGGTAGCGTGGTGTGAGTGTGGACTTACGACTTGGGTCTGAAGACCAGATTGCCTAGTGTGGAGCCCCAGAAATATTGCCCGCATCTGAGACTGGTGGTTCCCGTACTTCGGGGACAGCAACATTCAGAAGCTGTAGTGTAGTTCCTATTTCCCTTATAGGCTTTGCGCATTGGAATAATATACACTAGTTGTGGCATAGGACTGAGGTCAGTATGCCTCTATCGAGTACATTAAACTTAATTACTTTATGTGCCAGCTAACTCAGAGGTCACTAGAAACTTCTTGAATAAACAAGAAGGGAGTAGTTTCTGACAACCGCATAAACATGACAACTTTGTTTCCCTTAGAATCGGAACGTGTCTCAGAATCGTGGAAACAATAGATAACAGTTTTACTCAGTCAATCGTGCATGCTTAGTTTCTTCAGAGTTACACAGAAATAGATAGACGGGCGTTTCAATAAAAGGATTTAGAGATATGAGCTGGTACAATCATTAGACAGTAAGCAAGATATAATACGCACAGCGTAAGCAGTAAGAAGAAATAATACTGCAATAGCATTGTCTTTTAGCTATGACATATATTCATATAGACGTACATAAATAACACAGGCTAAAAAGTGAATACTCGTCTGATGCTTCTAAATAGTTCTACCTCAGTGTACCTAACCTAAGTGTAGTAAAGGTAAGAAGTAGGTGCTGTTTTCCATAGTATGGTATATGCCAAGAGTCCCTCTAGGTTCTAGTCAGCTCCATACCTTAGAATGAGAGAGGTGGGAATCTCTTTCCGAGTCTCAAACTCCCACACCCCGCAAAGGGAGTCAGAACACTGGAAGCTGGTTTCTCTGCGAGCAGGGATGATAGCGTCTGGTCAGTGCATCAGGCGGGAACTCAAATTCCTTCCGAACTTGCCGTATCGAGCTGAGCCGTGCCGTTCTTGCCATGGTAAGGGAAGGTATATTTATACCTGAAAGGTATTTAGGAATGCTAGCATTGACGTAAAGTCGGGCAGAGGAAGATGTCATGAATGAACCCCTAAGGAATAGTAGTTCATGCAAAATAGATGAGTTCTTGGAGAAATCAATAATTCTAGCTAGAGAAAGTCCCGAAGGCTTAAGGGTCTGGTTTCTAAGAACTCGTTGTGAGGTGGGATGGACGGATGTAGGTGACCATGCCTGTATTTGGATAGCATGGCTAATGCCTAAATAAGGACTAGGATTCTATGCCTAAATAAGGGCAATGCGAATTGTGCCTATATAAGGACATGATTCAGGGAAACCTATGTACGGGCATCTAAATCGAAACACAACACCCACTCCATTGACGAATGATCGATATTACTAAATGCTAAACACATAAAATTGAGTATCACATGTTAACTAAAAACATTTCTAAAAGCAAACTTAAAAATAAGTTCATGTTGAAAACTCTCAGCAAAACATGGAAAGCAAAGGTGCTGTACATATTTAAAGTAATGTTTCATCCGAAGCATATGTTTACAATTGATGCTAAATGCTAAATGAATGCACAGAAATATACACATACAATGAAGTGGTCCATTTTTACAGAAAGGTAACAAATAGTTCAGAGCCATTTCATGTCATGATTACATAAATGCGAAGAAAAGGTGACAATGTGTCCCTGGAAGTGTTCAAAGAATTCTGTATTCTATGAATAGTTATACTGTAAGCAGAGTTTTTTTTTTTTCCCCGCTCCATAACAGAAAAAGTCAATTATCCAAAAAAGGTTCGAAATTTTGTCTTTTGTTTTGAAAAAATGAAGGCCAAATTCATAGATTATCCGGTACACTGTGAGCCAAATCAAAAGTCAGTGTAAGATGCTGGTGAAAACATGAAATGTTCTATTCCTGTAGACAAAAAATCATCTACCCATGTCGGTGATAGGTCGATTACCTCATTTAGAAGACTAAGGGCCTCATGTAGGTACCTCAATACCGGTCGGTAACGGCCGAAAATCGGTAAATATCCCGTTACCGACCGGTATTGAGGCACTTGAGATGTAGGTGGCTGATTTCTGGATTCGGTATTTACCGAATCGGAATTTTAAGAAATCGGTAAAATACCGATTCGGTAAATACCGAATCCAGAAATGCAATGTAGGGGGCACTCAAGTGAGTGCATTATTGGTGTCTGGATTCGTTATTTACCACCAACTACAATTTGATGGTAAATGACAAATACCTTACAAAAAGCATTTTTGTGCTATTTGTAAAGTGCCATGTGGCAGACATACATGCCCTTAGGGCATGTATGTGCGCCACATGTGCACACATGCACGAATCAGGGGTGCAACAGGGTGTCAATGTGACACCCTGCCACCAATGATAATGCCTCCCCTATTACCGATTCGGTATTTACCGAATCGGTAATAGTAACTGGCTTCCCATCCATTCCTATGGGCCCCCAGGTCCATAGGAATGAATGGGAAGGGATGCATTATTACCGATTCGGTAAATACCGATTCATAAATACCGATATTTACCGAATCGGTAATAATTACCGATTATTTACCTACATACTATTTACCGATTCATAAATACCGAATCGGTAAAATTCGGTATTTATGAATCTGTAAATAGTATGTTACCTACATATGGCCCTAACTGCACATAGATGTGACGCATCGTCAGTAGCAGTGTTCGTTACCGATGTTACCTGTGTGCCTGTTGATCCATCTCATACCTCAGCAGTAGCATGTTGCATCTGTGAGATCTCAATGAATGCCGTCATCAGGATTGGTAGCCTCTGGGGACACCACAGAGCATGGGCCGTTATCGGGTCCAGCAGAATATCGATATCCGTTGGCATGACTGATGGGAGTGTTAGACAGATGTCTAGCATGCATTCTTCACCGCAAAGCAGGCAGCGTAGAGCAGGTAAGATGCAATCTTGCCAGATCGGTCTGAACGACTGAAACCATGTGGTATTTAGTTCTCGTAGATGAGGTAAACCCAATAGCTGTACTATGCGCTCACGACACTTCTGCTCCAAGAGAGCTTTCTCCAAGTCGCAGGGAGTGACGCTGGTAGATTGGCTTGCCATAGCGTAGTAGTAGGAATAAAAATAGGATTCCTGCAACGAGTGCTAGAATTAGCGGCAGACCATCAAACACCGAGTGCATGAAGTTTGGAATGATTCCAAGGACTGCTTGAAAAGGTGTTAACAGTCCTGAACATATGGTCTTAAATACATGCACAATACCGCTCGTATCAGACATGTTTAAGATACGTCCCAACATTTCTGTGAAATGTGTAGGGCAGTTTGTCCTTAACAGAGCCTGTATCTCAGCCGAAGTCCATGCAATTTGTAGATCATAGTTTTCTTTGGCCGAGGTCAAAGGCACGGTTTGTTGTAAAAGAATGGCTTTTATTCTGCTTAAAGTATCAATTCGTATAGAAGAGATGTTCAGTGAAGGCCATAAAGGCGACTCCCTGACTGTGTCTATTTGGGGGAGCAAGACTTGCATACAGCAAGTGACCCTGCAACTAACCGTTACTAGATATGAGGCAATACTGAAAATGGAAAATTGTAACAGGCAGAGTTATTTTGCCATGAATGATCCATTCTGTAGCTGGTTTTTCTGCTACCGTAAATGGCAATTTTTCCAGTTTTCCAATGCTCAACACTGTATACTTTGCTCCCCTTTGTGCCAGTTCGATCTATTTATCTGTGAGATTGTATTCAGAAAACAGAGAAGACGTGTTGATGAAACGCCAAGGCACATAGCCTGCACGCAAGTTTTGTAGCGTCCAGCCTAATAACAGAATAGAACGTAATTGAGACTGGCCTTGTCGCAGCAGGATCAAATCTTGTTCCACAATGTCTATAGCAGAGGATACAATGTTGCCCAATGAATATATCCTGGATGACAGTCGTTAACCCATTGTCAACCACAGCGAGAGATTTCTCTAAATTAATACGATCAATTTCTCGTATTCTTTCTGCGGCGTCTTCTTGGGTAACCTTCCATATTTCATTATAAGCAGCATAGATGCCGGCATATATGAAACATTTTTGACCCGGTTTTCTCGGACCTAGCAAGAAGTCCCTAAGGTTTGCGTCTTCTTTAAGTAAAGATAAGTGTTGTTTCACATCCTCTAGTGTAGATGTCTGTAGCCAATCAAGGCATAATTTTCCTACACTGTATGTTGTTACTACCCCTGGATGCTGTCTTTGAACATAGCGTGGGTCTGGCCTATTGATAGTAAAACCCTGTATTTTGTTCAGGAATCTTTCTTGACGGATTTTTGTGTCTGTGGGCCAGAGCAACCATTTTTCCCATTAAGGATCTGATCTGTTGTTTTGTAAAATAGTATGTACATCGACCTCACCCTGTGTAGTGCTATTACTTGCACGTGTAGGTATGGACGGTGTGTTCATGTCTTTGATCTTGGCTAACCCAAGGCAAGACGTTTGTTGGACAGTGTCATTCAAAAACATTATTTGCTGTGGGATGATGCAGGCTCTAAACAAAGCTTCTATCCCCTTCACTTGCCAATCTTTTGTACCCCAGACAGATTTTGTGTCAATTGTGTTTTTCCAAAAGTCGAAACCCTGTCTAGACAGTTGGGCAATAAAGGCTGCAGAATAAATCTCTTTTGTATTAGTTAACATATTTTTCTTTCCTGTTTTGTTCACATTTTTAAAGTAAAACGTTTCTTGATTGGATGTATTGTACCCTGAAAAATATGGAAACTTCATTGCAAACGTTTTTGAGCTACCCCTTGGCGGTGTAGGACAAGGTTCCCATTGGTTGTACATAAATACATTTCTAGGTGTTGTAGAGTTGTGCAAGAAATGATGACCATAGTGGTTGTAACAAAAAAGCTGTTCATAGTCCGTTGAACCCTCTAAGTATTCGTGGTTAGAGAATGCAGCAGACCTTTCTAGATCAGACATGTTATTAGCAGTCTCAAAGTCCCAATTATCAGAATAGGTACTGTTGGTAATAAAGTCACTTAATGAAATTTTAAATAAGTGTGGAATCTTCAAATGTTCTGATGGGCCGAATATATCATAATCCGCTTTGTCCCAAACTATACCATCTTGTATAGGAACGGCTATGATGTTCACTGCTGCCAAGTCTCTTGCTTCACGATGGGATGATTTGTGTGGTTTCAAAAGTAAGTTCACATTTTTACTTCCTGTGTCCAAATGAATATAACTTCCATTTATCAGCATGGTCAGAGTCATCACCAAAGCTAGCCAAAGCAGAAAGAAAAATATTCCAGAAATAATCCATAGTTCAATCCATGGTGAAACCAGATAAGTCTTTTTCACGTGATGAAAGAAGTCTTGTGCTCGTTCTTTGAAAGTTCTTTTGGCTGGCGTTGTTTCTAGTTCACTTGGATTCTCAGAAAACGTATCAAAGTTAATGAAATAGCCAGTTCTGTCAATGGTTGAAATTGCATCAGGATTCGTTAAAATCGCTGGCCCCAGTTGATCACGTGTTACGTTGGTGTAGACAGGTGTATTAGGACGAACTGTTATTTGGGTTTCAAGAGGAATGAGTTCCATAGCATTGTTGCTTAGTCCTTCATTTCTTACTGTTGAACTCTCAACGGTGATGAGTCTTTCAGTTTGAACCTCTTGGATAGTAGCTAGAGGAGTGCGTCCGCTACTTGGTCGGAGTCCACAAGGCCTACTGCTTAGTATTGGCCACATAGTGGGGTTTGATGAGGTCGATGGACACAAATCTTTTCTCCTTTTTACCAGCAAGGGGAGGCAGAAGTACTGTTCTTGTTCCGTGAATGGCTAGAACAGGTACTGGTTGTCTGTAAGAAGGCCAAAATTCCTTCTTGTCGCGATCTTCTCTCTGACTAGATCCCCAAGCTTTGGGATCCAGACAGGCCTTGCTGGGATGGCTGGATTTTCCCCAGTGGTGGTTGGCTTCATGAACACGTTGCTTTGTTTTGATCTTAGTTTATTTAAGTCCTGTAAAACAGCCAAACGACATTTGATATCAAATGGTTTATTTTCCACCACTGTGCTTTTACATTCGAGATCAGGAACCCACATTCTTGTCCCAAATAGGACCTCATATGGAGTGACCCCCCCTAGAGAACTTCTAGGCAATTTGTTTAATGAGCGTTGTACTCCATAAAGATGTTTGACCCACCCATCACCCGCACCTAATACTCTAGCTGTTATAGACCGCTTTATGTCCCAGTTTTTCCTTTCCACAACAGAATTTCTCTCAGGATGGAATGGAGAGGAGTACTGCAATGCAACTCCCAAACTGGCCATGGCTTCTTTGTAAGCCTGAGAGCTAAACGCAGGGCCCTGGTCAGAGTGTTGCGTGCCTATTGCGTATGTGCCGATAAAGACTCGCAAATCTTTTATAACCGTTCGAGCGCTGAGGCCACATTCATGAGAACCTTGAGCACGAATCCACTGCGACCAAGATATATTTATAGTTACCATCCCTTTGCAAGGGACCGCAGTGATCCAGGTAAACACAAGCTAATGGTTTATCTGAAATTAACAGGGGCGTCTGCGCAGGACGTTTCACTGTAGAGACTTTCACCTTTTTGCATATTTCACATTCCAAAACATAGTTTTTGGTCTGTTTCCGGATGCCAGGCCACCAATATCTCTTTTTTAATAACGATACTGTGGCGGAAACACCTGCATGGGTAGAGGCTATCCCTTCATGTGCTGCTAGGATTAGTCCTAATCTACGTTCCATGTTTGGAATTACCCTATCCCCCACTCCAGGGATTCGAGCAAACGGAACGTTGTTCGCATCAATTATATACGAGTATTTGAGTGGACATTTTTTAGGTAACGCTGCACCACTGCCTTTGCTTGAAGCATTGACAGCCAGCAATATCTCACTGTCTATTCTCGTTTTTGAACGAGTGATCGCAGCTACGAAAGCTTTTTGCACAGCCCCCTACGCGACTTCGTCAGCCAATGAATTCCCTGCAGCGTGAACGCCATCACGTTGATGACTCAGCGTGTGTATCACGTGAGTGTTTTGTAGTCCGTCTCGCAACTGAACTACTTGTTCCCAAAGCATTTTATGCTTGATAGTGCCACATTTTGCATCATTGAAACCATTTTGAAGCCAATTCTGTAAATATTCATTGTAGGATTGAACACAGTAAAAAGAGTCGCACACTAGAAGTGTGGGGAATTCGCGATCCGTATTATCAAGTGCCAATTTGAATGCCTGTGTTCAGCTCGCTGAGCTGTACAATCTCCTAGAGATTGTGTTTTAGTGACCATTGGTCGGAATTTACCATCGCGCATGCGACCTTTAACGAATGCGCACGCTGCACTGTAAGTTTGCTTACTTTCCGTAGCGGGTTGTGCTGATCCAGCAGTATAAATTATAAATTCGTACTGATCAAGAGGGAGAATCTCAATAGGCAGAGGACATTCGTGTTCGTATTGCAGGAATACTTGTGTTTTTAAATTAGGATCTAAAATGTATTTAACATCTGTTGCAGCAAGAGAATTAACCCATTGTATCCATCTTGGATGTAAAGCTTTTGCATTTGGAATGCTCGCTTTTGTAACTGCCTCTAAGGCTGGTACCGGAGTCACGACAATAATACGTTTCCCCCGAGCTAGAGCTCTTTCTTTGGCTACAGCGGTTTCAACTGCTGTCAGAATTTTTTCTGTCGAAGTGATGCGCATTTCCGCTTGTGTATGCAAATGTGATTTGTATGCAATTGGTACTTTTTCACCTTCATTAAAAGTTAAGTATGTGAATCCGCATTGACCCTAAATTATTCGGATCACTAAATTGCGTGTATTTACGTGTGTTTGTAAGTGATTTGTTGCTAACATGTCAGCTTGTAGTGAACGCAGGATGTCTGTGTGTTCCTGTGTCCAATTTTTGATTTTGAAATCCGGTTTGATTAGTTCGTAGAGAGGTTTAATCCTTTCTGCGTAATTTAGAATGTAAGTTCTTCTAAAATTTAGGAAACCTAGAATCGACTGTAAATTTTTCTGCGTTTTTGGAGGTTGGAGCAGTGCACACTTTTCTAAAAAGTTTGCTGCCAGGCTTTTGCCTTCACTTGAAAGCTCATATCCTAGGAAAAGGACATTGAGATGGGCAATTCTTTTTTTTTTTTTTTTTTTTTTTTTTTTTTTTGAAACAGTTTATTACAAGACTAAAAAAATATACAAATATGGGCCTACAACCTTCCGGCCGGCCGCTAGCAATAAAAGGAGCATACGATATGTATTTATAAAACACATGGTGCTGCGGCCGAGCATGCACAGGATGTAACATCGTTGCGAGCCACACTATCCAGACCCCACTATACGGTTCCATTTTAAACTTAAAGAACAACAAATACAAACAAACCCACAAGGCAATCCTAATCGGAAATAGCAACACGTGCTCCCCTAGAGGGGGGATCCTAGCCATCCATAGGAATCTCAAGAGGGGGGGGGGAGAGATCAGAACTAGGGCTGGGTACACCTAATGCCCAGGTACCAGGGGGATGAGTTGGGTAAGGGGACGGGACCGGCGACGGATCGGGCAATAACGGTGGAGCACAGATTCCCCCGCGGTAGGCGTTCCAGGGGCCCCATACTTTCACCCATGTCGCAGGCTTACCTCTCGCCACATACACCACCTTTTCCCGAAACATGCACCAATCCATATGTTCCTTCCAAGCCGAGACAGTCGGGGGCCTCTGGGATCCCCACAGCTGGGCAATATCACGCTTGGCAACCATATACCCCAGAGTCACC
Source organism: Triturus cristatus (assembly GCF_964204655.1). Classification (NCBI taxonomy): domain Eukaryota; kingdom Metazoa; phylum Chordata; class Amphibia; order Caudata; family Salamandridae; genus Triturus; species Triturus cristatus. Next base: position 941,307,220 of record NC_140584.1, on the reverse strand, counting down.
CACCACGTCTGCGGCACCGAGTAATCGGTAGGCTCCCACACATTCAACAGGCATCTCCTCGCTTCGGGCAACAGCGCCACATGCGTGACCACTCGCAGCACCTCATGCACACCACGCCAGAACCCCTCCACCTCCGGGCACTCCCACAAGATATGCAGAAAAGTCCCCAGCGCACCACACCCACGCTTACACAAACCGTCCTCAGCATAGCCCATACGCAGGAGCTTTGGCCCCGTCATGTAGACCCTGTGGAGTATATTGAGCTGGACGAAACGAAGGCGAGCCGGTATGGCCACCTCTTTCGGGGAGGCCACCGCGGAGATCCAGTCCTCGTCGTCCAGCTCCAGCCCATCGGCTACCCAAGCCTCACGAAGGGCAGTCAACAAGTCTGAGCGGTCGTTGATCAGTTTTTTGTAGATCAGTGAGATCGTGCTGTCAGGGACGTGTCCATCCAGCACTCTATCCTCCAGGGGGGAACACTCCGGGATGGAGGCAACGTCCGGAAAGACGGAGCCCAGCGCATGCCGGACCTGCAAATACCGAAAGTACTCGCTGCCCTGCAACTGAAATTCCGTCTGCAGCATCTCGAACGTTTTAAATCCTCCCCTCGTCCAGAGATCCCCCACTTTGCTAATGCCTATTAAATCCCATTTCTCAAAGCCCTTCGAGGTCCACAAGGAGCCCAACCGCTCAGATGCGTATAGTGGTGACGCCCGGGTCAAACGGTCCTTCCACCCCATTGCAGCATTGGCCGCGTGCCACACTCGCACCATGACACGCGTGGGGCCCGTTAGGCGAGCGTCGGGCGCGCTAGAGTAGAGCGCTCGATTATGGTCACCACCTGGAAGTAGCATCCTATCCATTTCAAACGCCGGGTTTAAGGCGGGCCCATATAGGCCCTGATTAATCGCAGCTAGCTGGGAGGCCCAATAATACCGTTTAATATCCGGGAGGGCAATCCCCCCGTCATACCAGGGGAGCGTCAGCTTAGCCAGGGCAATACGTGGCCTCCCGTCCCAGAACAGGCGGCGCTGCAAACTCTCCACTTCGCGGAAGTAGCGCGCTGGGACGAGGTCCATAGTGTTCTGCAACGCGTATAGGAAACGCGGCAGCGACATCATTTTAAACAATGCCGCCCGGCCGAGCGGCGAAAGCGGCAAACGCCGCCAGCGCGCGACATCCTCTTTCAGACGCTGGAGGGGGGGAAGCAAGTTCCGATCATACCGAGCCTCCGGGTCCAGAGTAATGAAGACACCCAGGTACCTAAATCCCTGCGGGGCGACCTGGATCGGACAGCCCCGCGGGAGGATAGGAGCCTCCCCAGAGAGAACATACACACACGATTTAGCCCAGTTGATGACCAGACCGGAGTTACGACCGAATGAATGCAAAACATCAACCAGTACTATGAGTGATTTACGTGGGGAAGTTAGGTACAAGAGGATGTCATCAGCGTATAGGGATACGCGGTCTTCATACTCAGGGGTCCAGCGGAGACCACGGATGGAAGGCTCCCACCGCAGCCACTCCGCCAGGGGCTCCAAGGCGAGTGCAAAGAGGAGCGGCGATAAGGGGCAGCCCTGCCGTGTGCCCCGGCCCAGCTCGAACGGAGCCGACACTCTTCCGTTCACCACCACCTGCGCCAATGGGCCCGAATACAGCAATTTGACCCAACTGATGAACCCTGGGCCAAATCCAAACTTCGCATGCATCGCCCAGATATATGGCCACTCAAGCGAGTCAAACGCCATGGTGGCGTCTAAGGACGCCAAAATGGCCGGCTCCCGTATGAATGGGGCACGTGCGAGCACACCGTGCAAACGCCGCAGATTAAGGGCTGTGTTGCGATGGGGAATAAAGCCAGATTGGTCCTGATGAACCAAATCGCCCACCACGCCGACCAGCCGATTGGCCAGTAGCTTGGCGAGAATCTTGGGCTCCGCATTCAGTAGCGAAATGGGCCGATAGGATGTAACCCGGTCCCGAGGTCTCCCTTCCTTGTGGATGACCACGATTGTAGCCAGACGCTGGTCCGGCGGGAGGGAGCCCACCGAGTGTGCCGCCAGGAACATAGCCCGGAGGTGGGGTGCCGGTCGCAACTTGTACAACTCGATAGGGAGACCATTCGGACCCATGGCCTTGCCGGAAGCGACCGAGCGTATGGCGAGGGCGATCTCGTCGGAGGTGGGAGCGGCGTCCAACGACACCCTGTCCTCCCCGGAAAGGGACGGCAGCGCGATATCACTGAGCAGGGCACGGGAATCCTCTTCCGAGCAGAGAGACACCGGGGAATACACCCCACGGAAATAATCCGCGAAGCAGGAGACAATTTCTTCTGGCTCAGTTACACACACACCATCCGTTTTCTCAATCAGCGGGACCACACAATTCGCTCTCTCTTTTGTGTCCAACCACGCTATAAGTTTACCAGCCTTATCACCCACATCATACAGTCGCCCCTGTTGCTCTCTACTGAGGCCCCTGGCCGCCTCCGTGACGAGGGCCCTGTAGGCCGCCTGCTTGAGTTGGAGGACATGTAATGCAGCATCCGTCACCCCACCTTCTAAATTCCCCTCCAACTCGGCTATTTCAGCCTCCATCCGGGTCACCTCCTCCCGCTCGCGCCTCCGGGCGTGGGAAATAAGGGATAGGGCCTCCCCTCGGAGTACTGTCTTGAAGGCCTCCCATAGCGGTACAGCCGAAGGCACAGACCCCACATTCTCATCAAAATATCGCTGAAGGGATTTAATCAATTCAGCGCGAATGGTGGGGTCGCGCAGGTACCAAGGATTGATTGGGAGAGATGGGCAATTCTTGATTGTTTTAAATTGAATTTGTAGCCCTCAGAGGCAAAGCCCGGTATAATGGTATTTACCCTGTTCAAGTGCCTTTCCAGGTCATCGTCTGTCTGATAGAGATCATCGACATATGACAATGCCTCGTCTTCGTAATTTAGAAGTAACTCTGTTACTCTTGCTGAGAATAACCCCGGGCTGCTCTTGAACCCTTGAGGGAGTCGACAGAAGTGACCTGGGTCCCCATTATTGAGAAAGCTGTCAAGTACCTACTTTCAGGTGCTATGTTTTGACAAAAGAAACCATTGGAAATATTTAATGTGGTTTTATATTTGTTACGCACAATGTTCTTCATTAATGCTGTACTGTGTGCATTTTGCACAGCAAATGTCTTAGAAAATGTGTACAGGTGTCTGTAATCCAAAACTAGACGATATGTATCTGATGAGGTGCATGTTTCAATCACCCCTTGGTATTCAAGTTGATCTAAGATCTCCCTGACCTGTTTTTTAGCTTCTTGCTTAATTGGGTACTGTCTTTGTGCAGTAGGTTGACCTTTTAATTGGATTTTATGGTGGGGTGAGTCCTTATCCCATCCTACATGATTTTTGTATAAGGCTGGGGCCTGGGCTACTGCCCATTTCCTGGCAAAAGTATATTTTAGGTGTATTGGAACATGGTTGTAGAAGGCTGGCATAACGAGGTCTTACTGGCAGTCGCAGGGACGGGGTTAGTATACCAGTGTGACTACCCGGGCTGAGTTCCCGATAATATGCGGGTGGTCCATGCGCCTAGCTGATGGAGCACGTATCTTTAACCAGTTAGATATTGACCTGGAGCGATTTTTTTCATCGTTGACCTGTTACCATTCTGAGGGTGTACAGGCGATTGCCCAGACCGATATTGAGGGTATTTTAACTTGTTTCACTTATTTTTCCCGTGCACTTTGTTTTAAGAATTTGGTCTTGACGAAGCGCCACTGACCTTTTAGGCGAAAGAGGCGCGAAACATGTTGGCCTTTGATCAATGATCCCTGGGCATAGTCTGCCTTCAGGGTTACAATTTTTTAGCAGTCTAATTCTGCTCAGGGTACATCTATATAATTCGTTGCATGATGACCTTCCATGTTTTCACTAACTTGCACGCACCCTTTTTACCCTCTACATAGAACCCACTCCCCACACACCCACATGCACTATCCAGTGGTTCTTAAAAGATCTCCGTCAAAGTGACCCTTTGGGGGCCCGTAGGGAATTGCAGCGCCGGCCCTATGAGGAGCAACCGCCTGATGATGAAGCATGGCACCCTTCGGGGGGTGTGAGGGCAACAGAGGACATAGAGTGGTCTTCCACTTACCTAAGTGAGTCTTCAAACTAGGAATCCTTTCACTCTCTATTTCTCTTTTTTAAGGGCCCGGGTGACTTTTTGCACCTGCCCGTAGGAACTTTGTCCTCCTGGTGATACATAACGATGTCTTTGCCATGTGGGCACTCCCTGACAAATTTTGGTGGACAGTTCCGTTCTGCTAGAAGTATGTCATAACCCCTTGAAAGTTTTTCCCAAAAGAGTGCTTTCACTTTTCTTGGTATGTCTCCCTCCATTCGGAGTGTTATTTCATATAACCTTTGTGGAGTACTAACCCTGGTGTCTACAGTCTCAACTGTGATGTACTCATTCAAGTCCACTGTCTCCAAGAAGTTCCTTCCGGTTCTGGCGAGCTATTGTTACTTCTGCTGCACTGTCCAGCATTGTCTGAGTCCATTCTCCGTTCTTGAGTTGTGTTCTCAGAATTCTCGGCATGTCTGATCTTCAGGCCTGCTACTTTTTTCTTAGTGAATTGAGGTTTTGGTTTGTTTTTCTGAACGTGTTGATCGTCTTTGGACATCACGCGTTCTTCTTTGTGATCTGACCGTCCTCTTCTTTCGGATGTCTGTGACAAAATCTGAAAGGTACCAGAGGAACGTGTATCAGTATCTTGATACCTGTCAGGTTTTCTCAAATTGTCCCTAATCCTGAGGTGATACCTCCTTTCAGAGGGCTCCTTTTGAGGAGATCTACCTCGGGATTGAGAACGTTTCTCTTTTGAATGTTTGTTATTTTCTCACTTCTTTTTAGAAGATGTAGGATTGTGTTTAATAGAGTCCTTCTCAGGACCTTCAGACAGTTGTGGTTTAACTGGTTTTCCACCTAAACTGTCTCTGCCTAATTCTTCATACACTTTTTCTATTATTCTGGGTAATTCTTGTTGCTGCTCTGTTGCATCAAATTCCCTTAAGCGTTGGCTGATGCTGCCTCCCCTTTAATATTATTGTTGAGACCTGCTCGAAGTTTTTTTAGTAATTTCATACCTAAATTTAGAGCAGGCTCTGCCCCGTACTCATTTTGAATTTGTTTCAGGACATCAGGTATTACTGCAATAGACGGAACACCATGTGTTTTAGTATAGATGGCAGCAAAGACTGTGCCCCAAGTGGTGCAGTCTTCCAGATGTGGTGTGATCCCCATTGGTAGACAGATTGTTAGGATTCTGTGTTTCTCATAAGGGCTAGTATTAGGAAATACTGCTTCGATTTGAGTAATTGAGCTATCTAAAATGGAATTTGTTCACGTTTTGTGGGTATTTTACCCATGACTGCGTGTAAAGTCTGTGGAGTACTTTTTAGTGTATTCCCTTGATGAGGGGTTTGATTTGGAATGGTTATTTGTGGTTGGACTGTAAAAGTCCGCATGACATATTGTACTAACTGTCTGTTAATTTTTATTAACTCTTTAAGTTGAGTGAGTAATTCATCGTCTGACATCTCTTCAATATCAGGATGAGGTGTGTAGCCGGCTAAAATCGGCCATGTTGCTCCTGGTCTACCTAGTGGACCGAGCCTGGTAATGTGATTGTAATGTTTTAGGGTGCCTTTAAACCAGAGCTGATGCTCCTGGTATGCAAGTAGAATTACAACATCCTCGAAGGGAATGTATTCCTCAGGTGGTTCATCTTCTTTGAAGAAGTGAAACATATGTGTTACTGGATTTGATTCTGGGAATGTAATCCATGAATAGAATACCTCTGTCTGAAAAGATTCATGTGCCTCTATCACAGAAACTGCTCTACCACCTCTTGGTGTTACGCCATGTTTTATAAGTTTTAGAGTGATGGCTCTCCTTAAGTTTGGAGGGATGTTTATAACACCCTCATCAGTTTCATTTAAACCTGTAGTATTGAAAGCTGTTACGACTTGGTTAGTCGCAGCCTCACCGGTCACGGCATTATTATCCCCGTTTTGGGACATTGTCTTTTTGAAAATGTAGAGCAAGTTTCAAGGAAACAAAGATAAGGTGCACAATATTTTGGAACACTGTATCCTTCAACGTTGAACGAACCAAACACCTAATACATAGGATTCTCGTCCTAATCAGCTATGGCGGATATTAACCCTACCCACTCCAGACGTCTTATGGAGTATTATGAGTAGGGGTCTCTGAGAAAAGCACGACTGAGTTATTTCAGTATTTAGCGTTAAATTAGTGCCTTATCAAACCGTTGGGCGCCATGTAGTGTAGTTCCTATTTCCCTTATAGGCTCTGCGCATTGGAATAATATACACTATAGTTGTGGCATATGACTGAGGTCAATATGCCTCTATCGAGTACATTAAACTTAATTAATTTATGTGCCAGCTAACTCAGAGGTCACTAGAAACTTCTTGAATAAACAAGAAGGGAGTAGTTTCTGTCAACTGCATAAACATGACAGTTTTGTTTCCCTTAGAATTGGAACGTGTCTCAGAATCGTGGAAACAATAGATAACAGTTTTGCTCAGTCAATCGTGCATGCTTAGTTTCTTCAGAGTTACACAGAAATAGATAGACGGGCGTTTCAATGAAAGGATTTATTGAACAGTTTTGTTTCTCGTGTAAGAGATGAGCTGTTGCAATCGGACAGTAAGCAAGATATAATGCGCACAGCGTAAGCAGTAAGAAGAAATAATACTACAATAGCATTGTCTTTTAGCTATGACATATATTCATATATCATAAATAACACAGGCTAAAAAGTGAATACTCGTCTGATGCTTCTAAATAGTTCTACCCCAGTGTACCTAACCTAAGTGTAGTACAAGGTAAGAAGTAGGTGCTGTTTTCTATAGTATGGTATATACTAAGTTTATATGCCAAGAGTCCCTCTAGGTTCTAGTCAGCTCCATGCCTTAGAATGAGAGAGGTGGGAATCTCTTTCCGAGTCTCAAACTCCCACACACCGCAAAGGGAGTCAGAACACTGGAAGCTGGATTCTCTGCTAGCAGGGATGACGGCGTCTGGTCAGTGCGTCAGGCGGGAACTCGAATTCCTTCCGAACTTGCCGTATCGAGCTGAGCCGTGCCGTACTCGCCATGGTAAGGGAAGGTATATCTATACCTGGAAGGTATTTAGGAATGCTAGCATTGACGTAAAGTCGGGCAGAGGAAGACGTCATGAATGAACCCCTAAGGAATAGTAGTTCATGCATAATAGACGAGTTCTTGGAGAAATCAATAATCCTAGCTAGGGAAAGTCCCGAAGGCTTAAGGGTCTGGTTTCTAAGAACTCTTTGTGACGTGGGATGGAAGGATGTAGGTGACCATGCCTGTATTTGGATAGCATGGCTAATGCCTAAATAAGGACTGGGATTCTATGCCTAAATAAGGGCAATGCGAATTGTGCCTATATAAGGACATGATTCAGGGAAACCTATGTTCGGGCATCTAAATCGAAACACAACAAAGCATCTAGTGGTAGTGAGTGGATTCACCGGTTGTGCAACCCCGCGTGGCCCATTTCGTCTGTCATGCCGCATTTCTCTCGTGTGACACGCCGATTGCATGCTCAATGATTGCAGTGTCCGATTCACAGGGTGTGATCCTTGGAGGTGGGGGTGTATTTGGAGTAGTGCCTTATTCTACCTCATGTGGCTCTGCTGAACTGGCGCCTATTTGTGTGCGACTGGACTGGTCTGCTGCAATCTGTGTCATTGTGCACCAGACGTTGTGCCTCATTTCCAGAGAGGTATGGAATTGTAACTCTTTGCTGTGTGTGTGACCGGAGTTGCCTGGTGCAACCCAACACGACCTGCACCGTTCATTGTGCCTCCTTACCAGGGAGGTACAGACTTTGCAACTCATCATGTTTGTAATCTAGAAATGCTTGGTGAAACTCATCCCTACACGCACCAGTCACTGTGCCCAGATTGCCTGGGCATGACCCGGATCATCGTGTACCGATCGAGATGCCTCAGCCTACTGAGAGGCTCGCCTGTATTACTCCCCATTCATCAGTTGTTCCCTTGTTGACCCTTATTGCAGTGGGCCGACTGCCCTCTCCACAAATGGCCCCTTCCGAAGACATTGTGGCGCCTGGTTAGTGGTTAGAGAGATTGACTTGGTTGAAGAAGCACTTTCGAAATGGTTCTGAAGGGGGTCAAGAGACTATGTGACTCCTTTGTGTTTTTAAACTTGTGGGTGAACTTCCTGAGTGGCTGCTAACCTCTCCCTTGTTTACGTCTACCTCCTAATGAATACTGTTACATAGTCCCACCTTCTTCCAGAGGACCGCGACTAAGTGTGACTTCGGCCCCGTGTGCCCCAGTGTCCTGGAGGCTGGGCTGGTTATCTTCCATCCGGGTGTATAGGACAATAGGGGTGGACTTGAGGGTGGAGGATGGCTTGGGCCACGGTGTCTGCGGAGGGTAAACCATATACCTGCTAGGTACCAGTGGCACCGCATTAGGGTGCTGAGTGTGTATGTGTATGTAAGAGCATGCTGTACGGACGGCTGATACCTGTCGCACCACATAGTGGTGAGGAGTGAGTGAGTGAGTGAGTGGGAGTGATCTGTGCAGATGGCCTGTTATTCACAACACTGACCGGTGGTGCTGCCTTATATGTTGATTGGTGCTAAAAGCGCAATACCTTTTGACACTGGGTTTCTCCCACGTGGCTTCAGCCCGTGGTGCTGCTAAAAAGTGTTCTATGTTTTGTGTATGTTCATAATCTTGATATTGTGTACCACATAAGGGTGCTCTCTCTCAATTGGGGAGGGGGAGTTAGATTAGGAATTATCCATAGTGTGCTTACTAGTGAAAGTATAACCATACGAATGGGCCTAGTACTGCTAGTAATATTTCCGATTGTGTTTTAATGTCCAAAAGTATATGATTCTCATGTTATGATTGTAAATGTGTGTTGAACATAAACATTTTACATATATTTTGTGTGAAGTCGCTTTTGTGATGCTCAGTGCATTTATCGCGAGTGACTGCTGTGCTTTTGCTTCGCACTTTGCCTCTGTAGTGAGACTGACTTCTCAGTGTCAAGCTAGCTAAGGTGAGCACGTGTTATACAGCGAGTGTAGTTCTGACTGGCTGGGCGCATCCCTTCAGCCAACCAGACACTGCTGGTTCTGACAGTTGCAGATTCCTTACCTGTGAATTTCCCAGGAGATTTTTCTTTAAGCAATACCCCTGCGAGCCAGTAGATGGCGTAGGTTGGTTCTGCGTGACTTCATCTGTGTTGTGTGCCCTGGAAGGTACATCTTCCTCACCCTTGTAGGCGCCACCTCGTCGCACTGATGTTGGTTCTTTTCTTTTTGCGCCATTCAAGCACTGATCCGTAAAGAAAGCTACCCTATCACTTTTTTACAGGATTTTTTTTAGACTTATTGTCGACCCTCTTCTTTTTCTACAGTGTGTAGGAAGATCATGTCTAGGAAGATTTCAGATTTCAAGCCATGAGGCGCCTGTTACTGCACCATGTCGGTGATGGACCCGCATTTGATTTGCTTGGGGTGTCTGGAGCGCGACCACGACTCCTCAAGTCGTGCTGACTGCTGGGTCATAGCTCCGAAGGCTTTGATGGTGTGGTCCCATAAGATGCTTGTGCCCCGGCAGGTGATGCCACGCTGGTCTCCTCTGAGGTCTCGGTCCCAGGTCCACGCCAGCAGTACCAAGTCCACTTCGTCCCACTAAAGATCTTTGGGACATCTGGGACAAGAAGTTGAAGCGTGTCAACTTCTCCCCGTCCGTCGGCTGAGGCCACGGGGGAGCCTCGCCGTTCAAGGCCTTGTCCTCCGGGACCAGCGGCTCCAATCCTCCCCGATGTTGCAGGAGCGGTAGTGACCCAGCTCAATTGTAAGAATTCTATAAGGCCATGCGCCTCACTTGGAGCCGTGTAAAGGACAACAAGTAATCTCAACTGGTATCATTTAGAATAGACAAGTAAAGGTGCATGTACGAGACATTACAGTTAAGAAAAAGGAAGACTCTCAAACAAAAAGTTTAGAAAAAAGCATCTTGTATTAGATCCAATTAATACAAAAGGACATAAAACAACATAAATGAACAGAATAAGGGAACAGTTGTAGCAGCACTGTAAGCAAATTCAATTAGCATAGGGACAACCCGAAATTGTACTTGGTGCTTAAAGGTGTACGTGACACGAAGACGGCGACGCAAGTGACAAAGTGAGATCAGCAGGGGACGGCGCAAAGTGAAGTGAAATTGAGTAGTTAAACAATAAACACAAAGGTTCTGAACTCAATTTTTAAGCAATAGAAATGATTTTGTATTCATTCAAAGAACCATAGGGCCATCAATTGAGCTGAAAGGTCGACGGCGTTTAGATCCGGTTAAATTGGGATCATCATCAGGACTGGGTTGCAATATTCAAACGGTGCTGTAAAGTATTGTCAACAGATGTGAAAGATCGAGACAACACTTAGTCGGATTACACGGTCAATTTCTGGAGGTAAGGAAATTAAGGCTCATAATCCAGAGAGCGGACAATACGCTATGATTCAGAGAATCTGGAGGTAAACGAGATTAAAGCTCGAAATCCAGGGAGTAGGCGGTGCGCGGTAATTACGAAAATCTTATGCCAATAATTTTGAGCTCATATTAACACTTGCGAGCAATGCGCGAAGGACCAGACAATCTAATGAATAGAAGGTCAAGGGAAAGGCGTCTCAGTCACCTGAAGTTCGATGTCTTGGAGCCAGCGGGGACTCCATTGGGTTCCGTGCCGGTGGCTCCGGCGCTCATGTCCCCCACTGGATCCAGCCATGGATCCAGACCGCCAATGGTTGTACCCCTGTGACCTTCTCTGACGCCGATGCTCCTGGCACCCACCGGCGACACCAGCCCTATTCGCATCCTCGACAACCCGGAGCCGGAACCGCATCTTGCGGCGCCAACTCCAGCTCTGCCAGGACCAACAGGTCCTAGGTCACTTCCTGAGCCCTATTTGGAGGGCAAGGATTGGGAGCAGAATGGGAAGGGTCGCTGGATCCTTTAGAAGGCCAGCCACTTGAGAACATAGACTGGTATGAGGAGTTGGGTGAAGCCAGCGGAGTGGATACCTCTCCAGATACTGGCATGCTTTCTCCCCCCACCGTGGCTACGGAGGAGGGAGCATCTTGCACAATGGTGATACGTAGGGCGGCTGAGGTCCTTGACCTCCAGCTACCCCTCAGTGGTGGCCAAGACTAACATCTTGACAGAGGTGCTACAGTCAGGAGCTACTTCTTCGAAACCCTTTCTCCCTTTTAATAAAGCCCTCATGGACATTCTCAGGGAACCTGGTGCAAACCGAGCACAGGGCGATCGCCTGACACCACCGACCTGCCCCGGGTGACATGAAATTCTTCACTACTCACCCCACCCCACGAGATTGGTAGTCCAAGCTTCTACTTCCCAAAGCGCTTACCCTGCCTCTCCCACGGACAGGCAATCTAAGAGGCTGGACAGTTGGATCAAGAAAATGTTTTTCTTCCGCCAGCCTTGCATTGTAGTTGGTGAACACTGCATGCTGATTGGTCCGTTGTTCCCACTCTCTGTGGGGAACGGTTCAGCAGGTGCTGCCACAGGTCCCAATGGAGGCATGGGCCATCCCCTCCCAAGCCTTACAAGACGGGAGAGATGCAACAAAGTTTGGCATTCCATGTGGCTTAGATTCTACCGACTCGCTGGGCAAAGCGATTTCCACAATGGTGTCTGTTAGGCGCCACGCTCTGCTGAGAACATCTAGCTTTTTAGGGGATATCCAGGCTTCACTCATAGACATGCCCTTTGATGGCACTCATTTCTTCAGAGACAAGGCAGGCAGGGTGCTGGAGCACTTTAAGGGCTTATGGACTACCGCCAAGTGTTTGGGCCTCTCGGTTGCCTCTCGTCCCCAGTCTGCCTTTCGCTACTTTCGTGGCTACGGAAGGGAATTTTAACCACGCCAGCCCTACCGCAGCCAACGGGCCGTGCAAGTTCGAAAACCCCTGTGCGGATGAGGTCAATGTTCCTTTCTACCCTGTAGCCAGAGGTCCGGTCAAACCACCACCCCCCAGCAGCTTCCGCCTCTAAACCCTCCTAGTCTTGCCCTTCCAGACCATGGGCGTTGAGTTGGTGGCAGGCTCCGCCATCTCCACCACCACTGGCAAAACATCACTTCGCAATGGTGGGTTCTCCAGATTATCCCCTTCGAGACCACTCTTCCCTCCATCCTCCCACCGGCTGACGGAGGATCATCTACTTTTGCTCCTGTAGGAAGTCATTGCTTTCTTGCCAAAGGGGTTCATGCGCCAGAAGTAGGCTGTGGTAGCTATTCCTTCTACTTTCTGGCCCTAAAAAAGGATAAGGGCCTTCGTCCTATCAATCAATCAATCAATCAAAGCTTTATTTCGATAAAAACATTTGTATCATAAAAGCATCAACATACATACATAAAAGATACAAATTATCGTATGGGAAAGAATGATAAAAATTAAATAAACACATTTGGCATATAATACGATATTTACAATTGGATAAAAAATAATTAAATTTCAATATTAATCCCATTTGCTTTTGGTTGATAAAAGACAATCTAAGAGGAATAAAATGTAAGGAGACTAAAGAATCGTGTCGGAACAAAGAGACTTGAACCTGATTATCCAAGACCACCCAAGAAATTTGGCCACACCACAAACCAGCACAGCGCTAGTATCTGATTGTAAAATTCTAAGGGCTACACGATAGTTCAACGTGCCCAGCTGTTTGCAGACCGGACTTAGCCACCTGCCTCTTGGATTTTTGTAAGCTGGGCACTCAAACATAAGGTGTGCAGTGCTTTCAACCTTCCCACTGCAGCTCGGGCAAAATGCCGGGGTTTGATGGGGAGGCTTCCATTTGTTGGTGTACTCTCGGGTTGGTAGTGTGCCCAGTCTAAATTGTATATAGAGTGTTCTGTCTCTTGGTTTCTGAGCAAAATCAAGGTAGGACTCAAGGCTGACAATTTGTTTGTGTGAATAGAAATCTTCTGTTAGTCTGCCTAAGTTGGGATTGCTGATCTCTTGGGTATCGATCCATGCCCAGTAAGCTCTTTTGAGATCAGTCTTGTTTATTAGTTTACCGGACTCCCAGGCTTCTCTAAATCTCAACAAGAAAAGAAACTTCTTGATGTGGCGCAGCCAACCAACTCTATATGAGCCCTGGGTATTTATCACTTCTCTAAGGCCCTCTACATACTTTGATAGCTCAGGGGTGCGCCATAAACGGGCGCAAAAAAGCAAGGGGCGCAATCTTGCAAGATCCTTAATTGTTCGCCTGCTCAAATCACTAAGTAGGGGTTTGAGAGGAGTACCCCTTGGGACTGAGACCAATTCCCTCAAAAATTTATTTTCTGACCTGGAGATTTCTTCAACGTTGTCGAAACCCCATAGCTCGGCACCATACAGAGCCGAGCTAACAGCTTTTGCCTGATAAATCACTAAAGCGGGTGCAATGGGCCTGCTCTGCGAGGAGCGATGTTCTTTAATAATAGCCCCCGCAACCCGCTTGTGATTAAGAAGCATCTGATCCAGATGGGGTCTCCAACTAACATTATCGGAAATTCTAATGCCAAGATAGTCGAAAAATTTTACAAGCTCAAGAGGAATTCCATCTAGCATTTTTTTTTTGTTGAAACATTTTTTATTGTTTTCATAGCAACAGCACAGTACAAACCCGCTTCCTCCACGGCCAAAGAATGTTTAGTACACATAAAGTTACCAGCCAACAACCGGGAGAATGAGCTTCCGGCCCATACCGGCCCTCCCCCCTCCCTCCCCACCCCATGTCAGTGTGCCTCCTGTCTTTCACCTCGCTCCCGATGTGCCCCCTCCCTGCCATAAATCAGACATGGGTACTCGCCCTCCACTAGAGATCCGTGACTTTCCCTTACGCTTAGCCACAGCCTCGTTGCCAGCGATCACTACTACTCCCCTTCTACTCCCCATTCACCACCTCCTCCTGCCCGCCAGATGTGTCCCCCTCTACCCCGTTGTCAGCCATCAGCCCCTGAAGTTCCACCACCAGCGCCTCCCACGCCCGGGCCGTCGCCAACGCCTTTTCGTCATCCCGCCGAAGAGCTAATTGCAACCGGAGCGCACCCTCAGCCCCCGCCCAACGCACAAAGGCCGCCCTCCATCGCAAGAAGCTAGGCCCCGTCCTGGACTTCCAGTGCATAGTCAGTTCCCTCTTGGCCATTATCAATCCTAAGTCGTAAAACTTGCTAGTGACCTTCGTCCGGCGGGTGTGCGGGAACCAAAGCAGCAAACAGGCCCCCAGGTCCGGGTCAATAACTCGGTCCGTCACCTGATTTAGGCAATCCATGACCTCTGCCCAATAATCATCCAGCTGGACGCAGGACCAAAACATGTGACGAAAATCAGCGCCCTCTCTTCCGCACCGCGGGCACTGTGAGTGCGCCCCCCCGAAAAATTGCAATATTTTAACCGGTGTCAAATACGCCCTGTGCAACGTGAAAAATTGCACCAAGTGGAACCGGGCATTGCGCGTTCCCTTCCAGGCCCGCCGCACCAGCGTGGACCAGGTAGTCTCGGGGATCGGTTTCTCAAGGTCCAACTCCCACTTGCCCCTCAAGGTGGCAAGGGGCGGCAAGCCTTCCGTCGACAGCCTGCTGTATAGGCAAGTAATGGCCTTGGACGTCCCCGCCGCCATCACTACATATTGGCAACCCGCAGCGACCGGTGGCTCCGAGAGCCCCGCATTCCAGTGCCGCTGAAGGCTCGCTACCAGGGCCGCGTGAAGTAAGAAGTCCCCACGTGGGAGCCCATAGGAGTCCTGCAACTCCTGGAACGGCAGCAGCACCCCCTCCCGGAATAAGTCACCCACCATCTGCACACCCAACTCCTCCCAAACAGCCAGCCCAGACCAATCGCCTCCATGCGGGAACGCCGTACACATCCCCAAAGGAATCTCCGGGGCGTAGGGGCGAGTTATCGCCGCCCTCCTCTGGCATCGGTTCCAACACAGCCGGAGTGTACGCTCTTCCAACGTGAGCAGGTCAAGGTCCAGCCTCTGCTGTAAGACTATGAAGGCTAGCACATGTCGCGGAATCAGCCTGCCCTGTGGGCCCTCCGGGCCCCGGTATTCTCTGGCAACCGCCTGCGTAAGCCACTGGAGTTGGGCCGCCAGATAGTACCACTCGAAGTCCGGGACTGCCAGGCCCCCTTCCGCCCTCGGCCGCCGCAGGGTGGTCAACGCCACCCGCCTTCTCCCGGAGCCCCAAATGAAGCCCGTGGACATCGCCCTAAGCCGTTGGAAGTACGACGCCGGCACCCATATAGGTAGGGTGCGAAAGTAATAGAGGAGTCGTGGCAACGCCACCATCTTCAACAGCGCCACCCTCCCGGCACACGAAAGCGGGAGTGTACTCCAGAAACTCATGCTGCCCCGCAATCCGCGAATGGCTCTGCCAATGTTCCCCTCCAGCAAGTCCTGCTGGGTGTGGTAGATATTAACCCCCAGATACCGCAGGCAGCCCCCCTCCCATCGGACCAGTCCCAGTGACTGGGGGGCCCGGCCGCCCGGTCCCAGCGGGAACAAGCATGTCTTGCCCCAGTTGACCTTGAGCCCTGAGAGGCGTCCAAAGGCCTCCAACAAGGCAGTCGCCCCACTCAGTGCTCCCTCGGCATCCGCCAGAAACATCAGCAGATCGTCAGCATACAGGGAGATATAGTGAACATCCCCCCTCAAGTGAACTCCAGCATAGGAACGCCCCAGCCGGGCATGCGCCGCCAACGGTTCAGTAGCCAGGGCGAACAACAAGGGGGAGAGCGAGCAACCCTGCCTCGTTCCCCTCCGCACCGGGTAGGAGGCCGAAATAGTAACCCCCGTCTTCACCCGGGCCGTGGCCTCATTATAGAGCAAGGTGGTCCAGCGTACAAAGCCGTCCCCCAGGCCAAAAGCCTGCAGCACTCGGTATAAATAGGGCCACTCCACACTATCGAAGGCCTTTTCAATATCGACCGACAGAGTGCAGGCTTCCGGATATATGTCCCGGTCCAGCTCCATCACCCGTAACAAACGTCGCACCGACGTGGCCGTGTTACGTCGGGGGATAAAGCCCGCCTGATCCGGATGGATCAAGGCGGTCATATGAGTCAACAGGCGCGACGCCAGAATTTTGCTCAGGATTTTGTAGTCCACCGTCAACATGGAGAGCGGGCGGTACGCCGTGCGCGCGCCAGCCTCCCCTCCCGGTTTCAGCAGGGGCACCACAATAGCCTCTCGAGCGGAGGCCGGTAAGCGCCCAAGTCGCCAAGCCTCTCCGTAAAGGACTTGCAGCTGTGGCGCGAGCAAATCTGGGCAAGCCGCATAGAACTCGATGGGCAATCCGTCCACCCCCGGGGTCTTTCGCCCGGCCATTTGCTTAATTGCTGCACGAATCTCGCCCAGGGTGATAGCACCCCCGAGGTCCTTCTCGCTCTCCGGGTCCAGCCGGGGCAGGCGAGCCGCCACCAGAAACTCAGCTAAACCTTCAGGTTCTCCCCGCATGGTGCTGTCATACAGCCTTGCGTAATAACTGGCAAACTGCCTATTAATTCCTCCTGAGAATAGACCGGGACCCCCCCTGCCTCGACCAGAGACAGTATAGGTGTACCGCGGGCCGTCGGGGACGCCAACCATGCCAAAAGAGACCCCACCTTATCCCGTTCCGCATGCGCCCGGGTAAGGTAGTCCTTATGATCAAAGCAGCGAAGCTTCTCTACACACACCGCCACGCCCTCCCGTGCCTCCACGACCGCAGGTAGCTCGCCCTCCCCCGCCTGATGCGCGCGCTCAGCCGTCCGCAGTTGGGCCTCCGCCCCCGCCACCTCCTTCAACAAGGTCTTCCGCACGCCAGCGGTGGATGATATACAAACTCCCCGGACCACTGCCTTGAACGCGTCCCATTCCGCCGCCC
Source organism: Triturus cristatus (assembly GCF_964204655.1). NCBI lineage: Eukaryota > Metazoa > Chordata > Amphibia > Caudata > Salamandridae > Triturus > Triturus cristatus. Next base: position 941,290,185 of record NC_140584.1, on the reverse strand, counting down.
GGGTCGACGCCGTATCCGCGTTAGTCCTAAAGTACTGCTCTATGCAGCCGCTAACCTCAGCCCGGAAAACCGGGTCCTCCAGCAACAAGGGGTTTAAGCGCCAAGTGGGTATCGCCTGCCGCTGTCTAGACCACTGCAGCACCCCATGCAAGGGTTATGGTCCGAGATGGTTTTAGCCAAGTACTCACTGTGTCGCATCAGAGTCTGGGCATCCGGGGAACACAATATACTGTCCAAGCGGGCATACAACTCGTGGGGGGCTGAGTAGAAGGAGTAATCCCTATCCCTCGGATGATGCGTCCGCCATGTGTCCACCAACCCCCATGTGTCCTGCCAAGCGCGCCTGCTATTAGCCACCCTACGGACCACCGATTGTGCCAGGGGCGGGTGGGACCTATCCAGCTCAACATCTACCACTGAGTTAAAATCCCCCCCCCAACACCACCGTCCCCGTCAAATAGGCCGCGAGCTGCCCCGACAGTCTGGAAAAGAAGGCGGCCTGGTCTACATTAGGGGCATACACACTACATAAGGCCATGTCCCTCCCATCTAGTCTCCCCTGCACTGCTACAAACCTGCCCTCCGGGTCCACCAGTGTCGCCAGCGGCTGGAAAGGGACTCCCGCTCTAACCCATATCAGGGCCCCTCGGGCAAACTTTGAGATGGTAGTATAGAATAGTTGGCCTCGCCAGCGCCGCTGTAACGCCTTCCCCTCTTCGCGATCTAAATGGGTTTCTTGGAGGAAGGCTACCTGGATCCCTCTCCGCACCAGGTAGGCGTGGACTTTATATCTCCTCCCCATAGAGGTGAGCCTCCTCACATTCCAGGTCAGGACTCGCAGTTCAGGTGGGGTCCCCATCCCATCGCCGTACCAGCCACTCTTCTCCAACCCTCCGAGGCACACTGACATTCCCCTGAAACCCCACAACTCCCCAACTCCCCACACGCCCTCCCCTCCCCAGAACAGGTGCTAAACTGCAGTTACCCATCCAAATACCACCCCAAACAATATCTAACACTCTGGTAGCCACCAGCGTCTCACACTGTCCGTGAGGGTGAGGTGGTGGCTCTGCACCAGACGGGCCGGTCGTCTGTCCCCTGCTGTGCATCCGCGCCCAGTCCCTGCAAATCCCCCCCCGGTGTTCCTCGCCCCCTCAACTCTCCCGCTCTCCAGCTCCCCATCCCGGGGCCCCCCCAGCAGCTATCCCCGGACCGCAAGGCATCAGCAAGTACCGATCACACTCCCAACCCCGCAAAGCCAGTTCAGGGCCCTCCACCACGCATACACACAGCTCCCGCTCTGCGCCTCTTACTGCACCCGGGGAAGTCCCAGTTCCTTCAAGCGTCCAGCAGTTCATCTGCCGTCCTTGGGGTCACGTCCGGCAGCAGCTCCGCATCCTCTCCGTGGCCATCCGACAGGGAGGTCTCCGAGCCCCTCTTGGAGCCCGAGTCCTCACTGGGCTGGGAGGCCGCGGCCCCTGAAATCACAGAGACCGCCTGCAACGCGGCCCGCCGCTCCAGCGCCGTCTGAGACGCTCCTGGTGATCGAACCCCTGTTGTCCGTGTCCTGTTGCGCCTGCTGCGGCGGGCCCTCGCTCGGGTCCCCGACGGTCCCTCCTCGTCCACATGCGCCGCTGCTCCCGTTCGGGCCGATTCGAACCAGCCCCAAGCCGCCGCGGGATCCGTAAAGAAGAATGTCTTGCCATCCAGTACCACCCTGAGGCGAGCCGGGAACAGTAAGGAGTACTGCAGGCCCTCGTCCCGCAGCGCCTTTTTCACCGCCTGAAAGGAGGAGCGCCTGCGCTGGACCTCCATAGGATAATCCGGATAAATTGATACCGGGACATTCTCCACGTGATAGGGGCCCATGGATCTCGCCTTCTGGAGAATGATATCGCGGTCCCTGTAGTGCAGCAGCCGAGCTATCACCGGCCTGGGAGGTCGGCCCGGATCCGGGGGCCGGGCCGGGACCCTGTGCGCCCTCTCCAGGGTGTAAAACTGTGTCAGTCCTCCCGGCGCCACCACCTCCTTCAGCCAGGTCTCCAGATAAGCCAGCATGTCCCCTCCTTCAATCTTTTCAGGCAGGCCCACCACACGGATGTTGTTGCGGCGATTGCGTCCCTCCGCGTCCTCTGCCCTCTTCTCTAGGGCCGCCACCCTCCTGAGAAGGTTCGCCGACTGGGCCTCCAATGCCTTCTGCGCCGGAGCTGCCAAATCCAACGTGTCCTCCGTCTGCTTGACTCTATCCACCAGCTTCCTATGGTCTGCGTGCAGCAGTCCCAGATCAGAGGACACCTGCGCAATGTCCGTCTGCAGCGCCGTCCGGGTATCTGCTATGGCCTGCAGGATTTGTTCCATTTGACGCTGCTGGAGCCCCACCGCAGGGTCTACGTGAGTCCCGCCATCCCGGCCACCAGCCGGGTCGCCCACGGAGTCCGCCGGATTCGCTCCCGGCTTGGACCTCGGCTTGCCCATGCTCCCAGGTCAGGGAGCCCGCCAGGGGGCCGCGAGGCTATCACCAAGTAGCGCAAGGCCTTAGCCCAGTGGTCACGGCAGGTCTCTTCTCCGACCACGAGGCGCTACAGCCTCCTGCCCCGAGCCGCCAATGTCCTGCTCCCTGAGGGGCCGCTCCACTCCTCCAATCCTCCAAGCCTGTCGTCCCCGCAGCGCGGCGCGACAGCCGCAGGCGCCCCTGTCGGCCACAGTCTTATCTCCCCACTGCGCCCCCGAGGCAAAGTCCGCCCAGCCGTTCGGTCCGGTCGGCAGTCCAAGACCCGGCCGGCCACCTCCACAATGACCTGCGTGTCGCCGGTCCTTCCACTCCCGACCAGCTATCAGCGCGTCCGGGGGTTCCACAGCCCCGCCGTCACCAGGGTCACCGCCCCACTGCAGGCCGCACTCCGCTCCTCGGGGCACCCCACCTCCGTCAGGCCGCACTCAGCACGTCGGAGCGCTTCTCCTCCTCCAGGTGGCCGTCGCATCCGCTCCAGCGCTGCAAGGGCCAGCAGCGGCTGGGCCCCCCCTTCGGGTAGGTTCCGACCCGGTTCGGCCTCCGCCCCGCCGGGGCCGCCACTTCCGGTGTCTTCAGCCGTCCGCGCCTCACTTCCGGGCGGGGCCCACGAAACTGTGGGCCCCGGCCGTTCCGCTGCCCTCAGGCCGCCCAAGATGGCCGGCGGCTGCTCGCGGCCGTCGTTACTCCCAGCGCGGCGCCAGCCCTTGGCGCCGCGCTCCGCTCCGCTGCGGTCATGGACCGGAGCACTCAAGACTGCCCTCCAGGCGTTTGGAACACCGGGGCTGTAGGTGAAACAGGATGATTAGCTGGGCTGGATGCGGAGCTCTCTGCTCACGCGTCCATGCCCGTCGGCAGCCAAGCCACGCCCCCGAGGAATTCCATCTAGCATAGGGGTGATTTTAGATGGTCTACGTGAATTGAATGAGAGAAGTTTAGTCTTTGCGGTGTTTATAGACAAACCTCTTAAATTACAAAACAAATAAAATCTATCCAAGAGCTTCTGCAGCCCTGCCGAGGTCTTAGAAATTAGCAGGGTGTAGTCTGCAAAAAGGAGGGCGGGGACCCTATCACCCGCCAGGGCCGGGGCATCTGCTGGAATATCTTGTAAAAATGTTACCACCCCATTCACACATAAAGAGAAAAGGGTGGGTGCCAAAACACAGCCCTGGAGAACTCCCCTATTAACAGGTATTTTTGCAGTTTTTTGGTTCTGGGTTCCCCATCTAACCTGGGCAAAATTGCCCTCGTGCAGCCGGATCAGAAGGTCAAGGATTGGCAAGGGCACACCCATTTCCCTCATAACTAACCATAAGCGATCTCGAGGGACCAGGTCAAAGGCAGTCTTCAGATCTATGAACGCCAAATGAAGGCTGCCCTTGCCGATCAAGACCACCTTCCAATGTAGGAGGAGGAGTCTGAAGACCTGATCGATTGTACCTGTATTGGATCTAAATCCTGCTTGATAAGGAGACAGGATGTTATTCTCATTAGCCCACAGCAGGATTCTCTCCAACAGGACCCTGCCAACCACCTTTTGGCCAGCATCAAAGAGGCTAATCGGTTGGTAGTTGGCAGGGTCCTCCCTGGAGCCCTTTTTGAATATTGGGACCACCTCGGCTCCTTTCCACGAATCGGGAACAGGGGATCCATTAATGAGAGCGTTGAGCAAAATAGTAAAGTACTTTGCCCAATTTTTGGAGTCCGCTCGAAACAAATCGCCGGGGAGACCATCTGGGCCAGGAGCCTTAGCTGGGACTATTTTATTAATGGCAATCAGGACCTCAGATTCCACAAAAGGATCGCATACCTCTAAAGTAGAGGTAGTTACTATTGGGCAATATGGAGGTCGAGAACTTTGTACATCCTCCCCAGAATAGAGTTTTTTTAAATGGGCAAACCACTCTTGATTTGTAATGTGATTTGGGATGGTATCAAAATCCGAACGTGTGGACTTTCTACACAGGTTCCAGAAGGCATTTCCATCCTTTGCCAAACTGGCGGCTTTTAGTTCCAACCAGTGGGATTCCTCCCAAGCACGCTTTGCTCGCGTCACTGCCTTTCTATACTCTTTTCTAGCACTTTGCACTTGGTAGGAGTCAGAAGTTTTGACAGCGGTTATTAGTGTGGTCTTTTTTTGTCTACATTCCGAACTATACCATGAGCCAGGTGCTTTATGAGGCTTATTGGAGATTCTCGAAGGGAAGGGTCTCAAAAAGAATGAGCCTATCTTCACAACTGTATCTGTGTGGATGCTCCCAACCCTTGGACACCCGTCTGGGTCGCTACATGCTTTTTGTAGTTCCATGATGTTAGCTAGCAAGACCTCCTTTATGGCAATCAGTTTTTGCTTGTTACAAATAATTTGGGGCCATTTAAGATATCTCCTGCAGTTTGATGGAACTACTTCCTTGGAGAGTATGGTAGAGCCGGCACCAGAACCTGATGGATCAAAAGACCATGGGCTCTTCATAATTAGGCACAGAGGGTTATGATCGCTTTCAATAGATGGAACTATGGTCATATCCACTGCGTTTCTCCATAGTCGTCGGTCAATCAGGGTGTAATCGATTCGGGTTGGGCAGGACATTCTATTGAATGTGTTGGCACCAAGGGTATCAGCTGGGAGACGTCCATTGGCTGCTCTTAGGCCAAATTCTAGTGTTAAGGCGTTTAGTTGGATTACTACCGGTGTCCATTTTTTAATTGGAGGTAATGACAAAGGTGGTATGCACCACCTGGCATCCTCATTCTCAATCTCGAGGAAATCTTCTGTGGCCAGGGGTTCGAACGTACAGTTCATGTCACCTGCCACCAGAATGAGCGAATCCGATGAACACGAGGAGAGTTCGTCTCCCAGGGTTGTGATTATCGATGACTTGGAGCCTCCACATGTTCCTCTAATATAAACATTGAAAAGCTCGATAACGGGACCGCCCCTGAGCCCTCTCAATGTCAATCGCATCACATCTGGGGAAATGCAGAGAAAGTCACAAGCCCTACAATTGAGGGCAATGCTCACCCACACTATGAGACCTCCTGAAGGGCGCCCTCGCCCCTCCGAGACAGCTGGAACACAAAAACAGGCATAGCCAGATTTATATAATGGGACAAGGCTCCAGGTCTCTTGGAATATGCATATGTCATGGCTTGCGATCAGATCATTCCAATCTGGGAGAGAAAGCTTAGTTCGCAGGCCAGCAATATTCCAGGAAATTATTTTAAGGTTTGGGAGAGGGGGCGGTAAGGTGTCAATAGCGTGAGTATGCAGTTCATGTGTTTGGAGTACATTCGCTCCACCTAAATTAGTTACGCTGGTATTATGAATCATAACAGTAGTGTTTAAAGATTGAACCAATTCCACACCAACAAGAGAAAAAATACCTGGTTTGCTCGAAGGGTTCTCATCAGGAGTTATTCAATCGATACTGTCAAGTACAGAATGGTTCCCCTCTAATGAATCCTGTGCTGCACCCCTCCTCCTATTTGGTTTAACAGAAGGAAATCGCCTGAATTGGATAGCAGATGAATCTGAGGAAGAAGATCTGAACTCTAAAGCTAAAAGACCCTCAGCCAGGGGATAACTGGCCAGGGTGAGTTCAACAATTTCTGTAAAATTATCATCAGATCTTTGTCTTTGGGCTCGAATGATATCATCCCTTATTAGGGATCGACAGCCCCTGACATGGCGTATCCAATGAATAACCTTATTTTTTAGCGACCCTTCATCCTCTCTCCCTTTTGCTAGTGGAACCCCAACAATATAGACCGTAGGCTTATTAGAAGCTAAGGGTATTTGGGCCTGGCTAATGGTTGGAGGTAAGCAGGATTCAGGATTTCTGCGCGATGGATTGGCCTGGCTGAGACGGTTGGACAAAGTGGAGATTGGATGAGGCTTCTTAGAAGGGTTGCCAGAAGTGAGACCAGCTCTGGATGTTACCCTTGGTTTGTTTCTGCTATATTCAGATGGAATGGCAGGGAAAATCTGATTTTCGACAGGGCTTAGAGATGCAGGCTGAATTGGGATGGGTAGTGGAAATAGAGGGGATTTGTCAGAGGGAATTGGCGGTGGGTGTGAAATTGGCTTTTTAATGATGGTTATCAGCTTCAAAATTAGTTGTTTCATTTAGCTGATTTCTTGCCTTAACAATTCGCCAGTTTGCCCAACGTCAGGTACCTCCCCACCCATTCGATCTTGAGTCTCCCCTCCCTCTTTCCTAATAGCCGTGAGTCGTTGATCAAGCTCTGAGCCTAGATCAGATGGTACAACGAAATCAGAGTTATCAGTTAATGCCGCGTAGCGGTTAGAGCACACAATCACTACAGGGTCAAGAGGTACTGGGTTCACATCAGTTCTCATAAAGTCTAAACCAGGAGAAGCTGCCGAAGGGCTTCCCTCGTCGCTCCCTCTTTCATCATTTTGAGGTACTAATTGGCGGGAGGGTACTTAACAGAACATTTGGGGGATGGACGTAGTGCCAGATCGATTTTTCCTCGAGGTAGATGGCGTATTGGGTATAGGTAGTGAGTCCGGGGCAGCTTGTAGGATTGTTTCGCAATCCTCCACCAGCGCCTCTATACGATCCATTGTACTATGGTCACTCGTTGAAGATTTATTGCAAGTCTTCTTAGCCTTTTTTCTTTTTGCTGCCCCACCTATATTTGTTGAAATCCCTCCAGTGACATCTAGCAACTTTCTTTTGCCCATAGTTTAAAAAGTTAGTTTTTGATATTTAGATCATAAACCAAACCAGAAAGAAGTAACTGGCACAGGGCTAAATACAACACAAATGATTATCCCCGTAATAGTTTGAACATTACCTTTGGTTGAAGTCGAAGGGGGCCAAATAGACCTCAGATGGTGGGCCCAGCCCGGCCTCCTCTGGCCCCTGACGGTCACAGACGGCCCGCCCTTTGCCCGGGCTTAGCCCGGCAGCCGCTCGCGAGCGTCCCGCGTGGCGGGATTCCTATCTCCAAAAAATGCACTCCGCTATTTGTGGGAGTGGCCGCTGCTCGTGGCTGTGCCCCGCTGCATCCTGGGGATTGGAGTCCCTCCAAAGGTGCTGACAGGCTAGCAAGGTAACAGGCAACCCCTTGCGAAGCGTCTCCCGTGAAGCGGGAGGCGCTAGATGTTAAAGTAGCCCCCGCTGTTTGTAGGAGTGACCGCTGCTCGTGGCTGTGCCCCGCTGGATCCTGGGGATTGGAGTCCCTCCAAAGGTGCTGGCAGGCTAGCAAGGTAACAGTCAACCCCTTGCGAAGCGTCTCCCGTGAAGCGTCTCCCGCGAAGCGGGAGGCGCGAGATGTTAAAGTAGCCCCCGCTGGTTGTGGGAGTGGCCGCTGCTCGTGGCTGTGCCCCGCTGGATCCTGGGGATTGGAGTCCCTCCAAAGGTGCTGGCAGGCTAGCAAGGTAACAGGCAACCCCTTTGCTAAGCGTCTCCCGCGAAGCGGGAGGCGCAAGATGTTAAAGTAGCCCCCGCTGGTTGTGGGAGAGGCCGCTGCTCGTGGCTGTGCCCCGCTGGATCCTGGGGATTGGAGTCCCTCCAAAGGTGCTGGCAGGCTAGCAAGGTAACCGGTCTCCCCTTCGTCCTATCCTAGACCTCCGAGCACTCAACTACTTCCTAAAAAAAAGGAGAAATTCAAAAATGTTCACGTTGGCTCAGGTCTCGTCCACCCTGGACCTTGGAGACTGGATGGTAGCATTGGACTTGCAAGATGCATATTCTCACATCCCTGTCCTGCCTGCCCACAGGTGTTTCCTGTGCTTTAAGGTGGACCACGAGCACTTTCATTTCACGTTGCTCCCTTTTGGTCTTACCAGCGCCCTTTAGATTTTCATCAAGGTGATGGCAGTGGTCACAGCTCATCTGCGGAGATCAGAGAGGCCAGTCTTCCCCTATCTCGACGGCTGGCTGTTAAAGGCGGGCTCGCCACTAGTTGTTGTCTCCCACCTCCAGGCTATGTTGGGCTTCCTGCATTCGCTCGGGTTCACCATCAACGTGCCAATGTCACACCTAACTCTCTCTCAGACACTCCCTTTCATTGGAGCTGTTCTGGATCCTCCCGAGATGCGAGTTCAGTATATTCAGGCTGTGATACTGATGTTTCAGCCTCTATCCTAGATTTCTGTGACAATGACTCTGAGTCTGTTGGGCCTCATGGCCTCCTGCATCCTGCTAGTGACAAATGCCAAATGGCATATGCGGGCTCTGCTGTAGGATCTGAAGTTCCAATGGGCACAGCATCAGGGAAATCTCTCCGACATGGTCCAGATCTCGGAGGGAACTGCACTGGTTGCTGACTAATCGCGATTGGGTCAGAGGCAGGCTCATCTCCGTTACCCAACCAGATCTCACAGTAGTGACAAATGCGTCACTTATGCGATGGGGCAGCCATCTGGGAGAGGTGGAGATCAAAGGACTCTGGTCTCTGGCGGAATCCGATCTCCACATCAACATGATAGAGCTCTGAGCGATCCAATTAGCATTGAAAGCCTTTCTACCCTCTATAAAAGGAAGGCTAGTGCAAGTGTTCACATACAGCACCACCGCCATGTGGCACAGCAACAAACAAGGCAGAGTGGGGTTGTGGACTCTTTGTCAAGAGGCCCCGAGTCTCTGGACATGGCTGGAACAGCAGGGCATATCCCTGGTGGTTCAACACCTGGCAGGTTCCGTGAATGCCAGGGTAGCTGTCGTTGATGCCTAGTTTATCACCTGTGGTATCTCCATCCATACACCTATGGTGCAAGTTTTTTCAGCAGTGGGGATAGCCTTAGTTAAATCTGTTCGCTCTGCAGAGAACATGCAGTGTCAGCAGTTTTGCACGCTGGAGTTTCTAAGGCGGCTGTCGCTCAGAGACACTTCTCGTCTCGAGTGGAGCTCAGGCCTCCTGTACGCCTTTCTGCTCATACCACTCATGCTCAGTGTTCTCAAGAGGATCAGGAATGTCCAGGCCTAAGTCATCCTTGGGGCTCCGGACTGGCAACGGAGAGTCTAGTACCCCGAGCTTCTGCAAATGAGCATTAATCTTCCTATCAGGCTGCCCCTTCGGGAGGATCTTCTGTTACAGCAGCAGGGGATGGTCCTCCATCCGAACCTAACAACTTTACGCCTTCTTGTGTGTTGATTGAGCAACAGTAGTTGATAGCTTTTGACCTTCCTCCCGAAGTTTTTAATGTTATTCTGGCAGTCCAGCGTCCCTCGACTAAGCCAGTATATGCCTGCTGGTAGCGAAAATTTATAACATATTGTACAGAAAAGTCAATTGATCCTCTTTCTTCTTCTCTTTCCAATGTCCTCCTCTTTGTTTGACCCTTGTGCAGCCAGCAGGGCTTTGCTCTGGGCACCCTCAAAGTGCATTAGTCTATCTTGTCCGCCTTACTGAGGCTACCAGACCAACCATCTTTATTTGAATCACCAATTGTACAAAAACTCCTTAAAGGTCTTGTACATATATTTTCACCTTCCCCCTTCATTGTGCCTCAGTGGGACCTTAATTTGGTTATCACCCTCCTTACGTGTGCTCTTTTCGAGCTTCTGTATAGTGCCTCCTCTGACTGCTCTCATTTGTATCATAAAAGCATCAACATACATACATAAAATGTACAATTTATCGTATGGGAAAGAATGATAAATATTAAATAAATACATTTGGCATATAATACGATATTTACAATTAGATAAAAAATAATTAAATTTCAATATTAATCCCATTGCTTTTGGTTGATAAAAGACAATCTAAGAGGAATAAAATGTAAGGAGACTAAAGAATCGTGTCGGAACAAAGAGACTTGAACCTGATTATCCAAGACCACCCAAGAAATTTGGCCACACCACAAACCAGCACAGCACTAGTATCTGATTGTAAAATTCAAAGGGCTACACGATACTTCAACGTGCCCAGCTGTCTGCAGACCGGACTTAGCCACCTGCCTCTAGGATTTTTGTAAGCTGGGCACTCAAACATAAGGTGTGCAGTGCTTTCAACCTTCCCACTGCAGCTCGGGCAAAATGCCGGGGTTTGATGGGGAGGCTTCCATTTGTTGGTGTACTCTCGGGTTGGTAGTGTGCCCAGTCTAAATTGTATATAGAGTGTTCTGTCTTTTGGTTTCTGAGCAAAATCAAGGTAGGACTCAAGGCTGACAATTTGTTTGTGTGAATAGAAATCTTCTGTTAGTCTGCCTAAGTTGGGATTGCTGATCTCTTGGGTATCGATCCATGCCCAGTAAGCTCTTTTGAGATCAGTCTTGTTTATTAGTTTACCGGACTCCCAGGCTTCTCTAAATCTCAACAAGAAAAGAAACTTCTTGATGTTGCGCAGCCAACCAACTCTATATGAGCCCGGGGTATTTATCACTTCTCTAAGGCCCTCTACATACTTTGATAGCTCAGGGGTGCGCCATAAACGGGCCCAAAAAAGCAAGGGGTGCAATCTTGCCAGATCCTTAATTGTTCGCCTGCCCAAATCACTAAGTAGGGGTTTGAGAGGAGTACCCCTTGGGACTGAGACCAATTCCCTCAAAAATTTATTTTCTGACCTGGAGATTTCTTCAACGTTGTCGAAACCCCATAGCTCGGCACCATAAAGAGCCGAGCTAACAGCTTTTGCCTGATAAATCACTAAAGCGGGTGCAATGGGCCTGCTCTGCGAGGAGCGATGTTCTTTAATAATAGCCTCGCAACCCGCTTGTGATTAAGAAGCATCTGATCCAGATGGGGTCTCCAACTAACATTATCGGAAATTCTAATGCCAAGATAATCGAAAATTTTTACAAGCTCAAGAGGAATTCCATCTAGCATAGGGGTGATTTTAGATGGTCTACGTGAATTGAATGAGAGAAGTTTAGTCTTTGCGGTGTTTATAGACAAACCTCTTAAATTACAAAACAAATACAATCTATCCAAGAGCCTCTGCAGCCCTGCCGAGGTCTTAGAAATTAGCAGGGTGTCGTCTGCAAAAAGGAGGGCGGGGACCCTATCACCCGCCAGGGCCGGGGCATCTGCTGGAATATCTTGTAAAAATTTTACCACCCCATTTACAAATATAGAGAAAAGGGTGGGTTCCAAAACACAGCCCTGGCGAACTCCCCTATTAACAGGTATTTTTGCAGTTTTTTGGTTCTGGGTTCCCCATCTAACCTGGGCATAATTGCCCTCGTGCAGGCGGATCAGAAGGTCAAGGATTGGCAAGGGCACACACATTTCCCTCATAACTAACCATAAGCGATCTCGAGGGACCAGGTCAAAGGCAGTCTTCAGATCTATGAACGCCAAATGAAGACTGCCCTTGCCGATCAAGACCACCTTCCAATGTAGGAGGAGGAGTCTGAAGACCTGATCGATTGTACCTGTATTGGATCTAAATCCTGCTTGATAAGGAGACAGGATGTTATTCTCATTAGCCCACAGCAGGATTCTCTCCAACAGGACCCTGCCAACCACCTTCTGGCCAGCATCAAAGAGGCTAATCGGTCGGTAGTTGGCAGGGTCCTCCCTGGAGCCCTTTTTGAATATTGGGACCACCTCGGCTCCTTTCCACGAATTGGGAACAGGGGATCCATTAATGAGAGCGTTGAGCAAAATAGTAAAGTACTTTGCCCAATTTTTGGAGTCCGCTCGAAACAAATCGCCGGGGAGACAATCTGGGCCAGGAGCCTTAGCTGGGACTATTTTATTAATGGCAATCAGGACCTCAGATTCCACAAAAGGATCGCATACCTCTAAAGTAGAGGTAGTTACTATTGGGCAATATGGAGGTCGAGAACTTTGTACATCCTCCCCAGAATAGAGTTTTTTTAAATGGGCAAACCACTCTTGATTTGTAATGTGATTTGGGATGGTATCAAAATCCGAACGTGTGGACTTTCTACACAGGTTCCAGAAGGTATTTTCATCCTTTGCCAAACTGGCGGCTTTTAGTTCCAACCAGTGTGATTCCTCCCAAGCACGCTTTGCTCGCGTCATTGCCTTTCTATACTCTTTTCTAGAACTTTGCACTTTTTAGGAGTCAGAAGTTTTGACAGCGGCTATTTGTGTGGTCTTTTTTTGTCTACATTCCAAACTATACCATGAGCCAGGTGCTTTATGAGGCTTATTGGAGATTCTCAAAGGGAAAGGTCTCAAAAAGAATGAGCCTATCTTCGCAACTGTATCTGTGTGGATGCTCCCAACCCTTGGACACCCGTCTGGGTCGCTACATGCTTTTTGTAGTTCCATGATGTTAGCTAGCAAGACCTCCTTTATGGCAATCAGTTTTTGCTTGTTACAAATAATTTGGTGCCATTTAAGATATCTCCTGCAGTTTGATGGAACTACTTCCTTGGAGAGCATGGTAGAGCCGGCACCAGAACCTGATGGATCAAAAGACCATGGGCTCTTCATAATTAGGCACAGAGGGTTATGATCGCTTTCAATAGATGGAACTATGGTCATATCCACTGCGTTTCTCCATAGTCGTCGGTCAATCAGGATGTAATTGATTCGGGTTGGGCAGGACATTCTATTGAATGTGTTGGCACCAAGGGTATCAGCTGGGAGACGTCCATTGGCTGCTCTTAGGCCAAATTCTAGTGTTAAGGCGTTTAGTTGGATTACTACCGGTGTTCATTTTTTAATTGGAGGTAATGACAAAGGTGGTATGCACCACCTGGCATCCTCATTCTCAATCTCGAGGAAATCTTCTGTGGCCAGGGGTTCGAACGTACAGTTCATGTCACCTGCCACCAGAATAAGAGAATCAGGTGAACACGAGGAGAGTTCGTCTCCCAGGGTTGTGATTATCGATGACTTAGAGCCTCCACATGTTCCTCTAATATAAACATTGAAAAGCTCAATAACGGGACCGCCCCTGAGCCCTCTCAATGTCAATCGCATCACATCTGGGGAAATGCAGAGAAAGTCACAAGCCCTACAATTGAGGGCAATGCTCACCCACACTATGAGACCTCCTGAAGGGCGCCCTCGCCCCTTCGAGACAGCTGGAACACAAAAACAGGCATAGCCAGATTTATATAATGGGACAAGGCTCCAGGTCTCTTGGAATATGCATATGTCATGGCTTGCGATCAGATCATTCCAATCTGGGAGAGAAAGCTTAGTTCGCAGGCCAGCAATATTCCAAGAAATAATTTTAAGGTTTGGGAGAGGGGGCGGTAAGGTGTCAATAGCGTGAGTATGCAGTTCATGTGTTTGGAGTACATTCGCTTCACCTAAATAGTTACGCTGGTATTATGAATCATAACAGTAGTGTTTAAAGATTGAACCAATTCCACACCAACAAGAGAAAAAATACCTGGTTTGCTTGAAGGGGTCTCATCAGGAGTTAGTCAATCGATACTGTCAAGTACAGAATGGTTCCCCTCTAATGAATCCTGTGCTGCACCCCTCCTCCTATTTGGTTTAACAGAAGGAAATCGCCTGAATATGATAGCAGATGAATCTGAGGAAGAAGATCTGAACTCTAAAGCTAAAAGACCCTCAGCCAGGGGATAACTGGCCAGGGTGAGTTCAACAATTTCTGTAAATTATCATCAGATCTTTGTCTTTGGGCTCGAATGATATCATCCCTTATTAGGGATCGACAGCCCCTGACATGGCGTATCCAATGAATAACCTTATTTTTTAGCGACCCTTCATCCTCTCTCCTTTTTGCTAGTGGAACCCCAACCATATAGACCGTAGGCTTATTAGAAGCTAATGGTATTTGGGCCTGGTTAATGGTTGGAGGTAAGCAGGATTCAGGATTTCTGCACGATGGATTGGCCTGGCTGGGACGGTTGGACAAAGTGGAGATCGGATGAGGCTTCTTAGAAGGGTTGCCAGAAGTGAGACCAGCTCTGGATGTTACCCTTGGTTCGTTTCTGCTATATTCAGATGGAATGGCAGGGAAAATCTGATTTTCGACATGGCTTAGAGATGCAGGCTGAATTGGGATGGGTAGTGGAAATAGAGGGGATTTGTCAGAGGGAATGGGCGGTGGGTGTGAAATTGGCTTTTTAATGATGGTTATCAGCTTCAAAATTAGTTGATTCATTTAGCTGATTTCTTGCCTTAACAATTCGCCAGTTTGCCCAACGTCAGGTACCTCCCCACCCATTCGATCTTGAGTCTCCCCTCCCTCTTTCCTAATAGCCGTGAGTCGTTGATCAAGCTCTGAGCCTAGATCAGATGGTACAACTAAATCAGAGTTATCAGTTAATGCCGCGTAGCGGATAGAGCACACAATCACTACAGGGTCAAAAGGTACTGGGTTCACATCAGTTCTCATAAAGTCTAAACCAGGAGAAGCTGCCGAAGGGCTTCCCTCGTTGCTCCCTCTTTCATCATTTTGAGGTACTAATTGGCGGGAGGGTACTTTACAGAACATTTGGGGGATGGACGTAGTGCCAGATCGATTTTTCCTCGAGGTAGATGGCTCCGTATTAGGTATAGGTTGTGAGTCCGGGGCAGCTTGTAGGATTGTTTCGCAATCCTCCACCAGCGTCTCTATACGATCCATTGTACTATGGTCACTCGTTGAAGATTTATTGCAAGTCTTCTTAGCCTTTTTTCTTTTTGCTGCCCCGCCTATATTTGTTGAAATCCCTCCAGTGACATCTAGCAACTTTCTTTTGCCCATAGTTCAAAAAGTTAGTTTGTGATATTTAGATCATAAACCAAACCAGAAAGAAGTAACTGGCACAGGGCTAAATACAACACAAATGATTATCCCCGTAATAGTTTGAACATTACCTTTGGTTGAAGTCGAAGGGGGCCAAATAGACCTCAGATGGTGGGCCCAGCCCGGCCTCCTCTGGCCCCTGACGGTCACAGACGGCCCGCCCTTTGCCCGGGCTTAGCCCGGCGGCCGCCCGCGAGCGTCCCGCGTGGCGGGATTCCGATCTCCAATAAATACACTCCGCTATTTGTGGGAGGGGCCGCTGCTCGTGGCTGTGCCCCGCTGGATCCTGGGGATTGGAGTCCCTCCAAAGGTGCTGACAGGCTAGCAAGGTAACAGGTCTCCCCTTCGTCCTATCCTAGACCTCTGAGCACTCAACTACTTCCTAAAAAAAAGGAGAAATTCAAAAATGCTCACGTTGGCTCAGGTCTCGTCTACCCTGGACCTTGGAGACTGGATGGTAGCGTTGGACTTGCAAGATGCATATTCTCACATCCCTGTCCTGCCTGCCCACAAGTGTTTCCTGTGCTTTAAGGTGGACCACGAGCACTTTCATTTCATGTTGCTCCCTTTTGGTCTTACCAGCGCCCTTTAGATTTTCATCAAGGTGATGGCAGTGGTCACAGCTCATCTGCGGAGATCAGAGAGGCCAGTCTTTCCCTATCTCGACGACTGGCTGTTAAAGGCGGGCTCGCCACTAGTTGTTGTCTCCCACCTCCAGACTACGTTGGGCTTCCTGCATTCGCTCGGGTTCACTATCAACGTGCCAATGTCACACCTAACTCTCTCTCAGACACTCCCTTTCATTGGAGCTGTTCTGGATCCTCCTGAGATGCGAGTTCAGTATATTCAGGCTGTGATACTGATGTTTCAGCCTCTATCCTAGATTTCTGTGACAATGACTCTGAGTCTGTTGGGCCTCATGGCCTCCTGCATCCTGCTAGTAACAAATGCCAAATGGCATATGCGGGCTCTGCTGTAGGATCTGAAGTTCCAATGGGCACAGCATCAGGGAAATCTCTCCGACATGGTCCAGATCTCGGAGGGAACTGCACTGGTTGCTGACTAATCGCGATTGGGTCAGAGGCAGGCTCATCTCGGTTACCCAACCAGATCTCACAGTAGTGACAAATGCGTCACTTATGGGATGGGGCAGCCATCTGGGAGAGGTGGAGATCAAAGGACTCTGGTCTCTGGCGGAATCCGATCTCCACATCAACATGATGGAGCTCTGAGCGATCCAATTAGCATTGAAAGCCTTTCTACCCTCTATAAAAGGAAGGCTAGTGCAAGTGTTCACATACAGCACCACCGCCATGTGGCACAGCAACAAAGAAGGCAGAGTGGGGTTGTGGACTCTTTGTCAAGAGGCCCTGAGTCTCTGGACATACCTGGAACAGCAGGTTTAACACCTGGCAGGTTCCGTGAATGCCAGGGTAGCTGCCGTTGATGCCTAGTTTATCACCTGTGGTATCTCCATCCATACACCTATGGTGCAAGTTCTTTTTCAGCAGTGGGGATAGCCTTAGTTAAATCTGTTCGCTCTGCAGAGAACATGCAATGTCAGCAGTTTTGCACGCTGGAGTTTCTAAGGCGGCTGTCGCTCAGAGACACTTCTCGTCTCGAGTGGAGCTCAGGCCTCCTGTACGCCTTTCTGCTCATACCACTCATGCTCAGTGTTCTCAAGAGGATCAGGAATGACCAGGCCCAAGTCATCCTTGGGGCTCCGGACTGGGCACGGAGAGTCTAGTACCCCGAGCTTCTGCAAATGAGCATCAATCTTCCGATCAGGCTGCCCCTTCGGGAGGATCTTCTGTTACAGCAGCAGGGGATGGTCCTCCATCCGAACCCAACAACTTTATGCCTTCTTGTGTGTAGATTGAGCAACAGTAGTTGATAGCTTTTGACCTTCCTCCCGAAGTTTTTAATGTTATTC
The DNA here is from genome assembly GCF_964204655.1 of Triturus cristatus. Taxonomy (NCBI): domain Eukaryota; kingdom Metazoa; phylum Chordata; class Amphibia; order Caudata; family Salamandridae; genus Triturus; species Triturus cristatus. The sequence goes on along the minus strand of NC_140584.1, from coordinate 941,273,086 downwards.
TGGCAGTCCAGCGTCCCTCGACTAAGACAGTATGTGCCTGCTGGTAGCGAAAATTCATAACATATTGTACAGAAAAGTCAATTGATCCTCTTTCTTCTTCTCTTTCCAATGTCCTCCTCTTTGTTTGACCCTTGTGCAGCCAGCAGGGCTTTGCCCTGGGCACCCTCAAAGTGCATTAGTCTATCTTGTCCGCCTTACTGAGGCTACCAGACCAACCATCTTTATTTGAATCACCAATTGTACAAAAACTCCTTAAAGGTCTTGTACATATATTTTCACCTTCCCCCTTCATTGTGCCTCAGTGGGACCTTAATTTGGTTATCACCCTCCTTACGTGTGCTCTTTTCGAGCCTCTGTATAGTGCCTCCTCCGACTGCTCTCAATAAAACCAGCTTTTTTAGTGCCAATTGCATCTGCCGGTAGGGTGAGCAAGCTGCAGGCTTTATCGTCCAAACCTCCCATTCTGACGATATATCCTGTCAAATTGGTGCTTTGTACTAGGGCCTCTTTCCTGCTGAAAGTGGTAACACCATTCTATGTGGGACAACCTGTCATCTTGCCCATTTTCAGCACTCCTCCACATCCCTCTAAAAAAGAGAAGCAAGTCCAACTCTTCACGGAGTATGTAGATGCGAAGAACAGTCATGTGGTGCAGGAAAGGACCATCTCATGATGGGTCATTCAATGCATATAGATCTGCTAAGTTTTGACAAAGAAGCAGTCTCCTGAAGGCTTAAGAGCCCATTCCACCAGAGATAAAGCCGATACCACTGCATTAGCACGTGGCGTCTCAGTCCTGGAAATATATTAGGCAGCAACGTGGGCTTCCCTGCGCATGTTAACCAAGCATTACTGCCTGGACAGTCGGGTCCGCATGGATGGCCACTTTGCTCATTCGGTATTACTTGGGTGTGTATTTAAAGGTAAGAAATCTGCAGCTAGATGTCTCTATTATGGACAAGTTACTTATCTTTGATAACGCCTTATCTGGTAGAAACATAATCTAGCCACAAATCCCTTACCAACCTATCCATCCTCTCCTCACTGTGGAAAAGTTTCTAGGGTCAAAGTTGTTCCCCTTCAGGGCCATAGTTTTTTAAAACACATCAATGTCAGTACTCTTCATGGCTCCTCATTTCTGGCATGGAAAGTCATGAAAAGTAACTGACGTCAGTGCGCCAAGGTAGCGCCTATGTAGGTGATGCAGAGGTCACTTCCGGCGAGGTTGCACTTCCGGTGCAAATGACGCAGATGACGTCGCACCGATGCCACCTACTGGCACGCAAGGGTGTTGATCTACGAAAAATCTTCCGGATCCAATCTGGCGCGTAGGAAATACAAAGGTAAGGAATCTGCGGCTAGATTATGTCTTTACCAGATAAGGCTTTACCAAAGGTAAGTAACTTGTCCGTTATGGCCTGTTATGTCAAAGGTAGCATAGAGGACCAAGACACCATCAGTCTTCGTAGGTCGGCTGTGATCACTAGTTCTGTGCTTTAACTCTGGCAAAACCCAGCTTTATAAGAATCATTTGACTTGTAAGAATCATTTATTTACATTTGACTTTCAACGCCAAATGTAGTTCTATAGTTGCACAATAACCAACTTTTTCAAACAGGTTAGGTAAGTAAGGGAGGAGTTATATAGGACAAAAATAATTTCACTCCTCGGAAGTTACTGTGGCAAGAGAACATCTGCTTTTCCTAGGAGTTTTTTCGGCTGGGCTACACCACACAAGTGAGAGTGGGCTAACTTTTTTTACCTGATGCTGCATCCAACCTCAGTTTTACATATCTCCTAAATGTTTGCGATTATTTAGAGCTAAAGCAAGAAAAGGATTTCCAGTGTACCTATACATATCAAGGAAGGGGCAAATACACCACACCCTCCACCCCCCCCCCCCCCCCCACTCTTACCCCTAAAAAAACTACAGCCAGGCAGAACCACCCAGCAATAATAGTGTTGAACAGGGTACCCTCTTAAGAGAAGAAGTGTGGGTCGTTTCATATCTTCCTCTTATTCTAGGGAGCACCAAGAGGATCGATAATGAGCACTGGAATGGGTCCTCACGTGGCTCCATGGATTACAGGTGACCCAACACAAACAAAAATGAGAAAATGTAGCAGAACAGAAAGAAAAAAACAAGCATTTACAATGCAATGGTCTCTGCAATATTATAGGTAGAGCTATTAGTATTGCTCATTAGTTTTTTTTATCACTATTGTATCCCTAAATAAATGGCATTGTCATTTCTATTGGCATTAGCTTTTTTTTTTGCATATGTGATACCTATTGCATTAGCAGAGAGAGAGTGAGGTAGTGAGATAGAGAGAGTGAGGTATTGAAATAGAGAGTGAGGTAGATAGAGAGTGAGGTAGATAGAGAGTCGAAAAAGAAACAGCATAGTTGGGAGTTCTCTTTAATAATACGAATTGATTTCTAGCCAAATTAACCCTTTTTGCAACATTAATCAATGTTCTAATAATGTATACTTTGCAGTGTGTATGCAGTTCTGGGATGAAAGTTAATAGCTCACCATTCTATATTAGGACTTTAAGTTATAAATGGTAAGTAACAGAAGGATGTCTCTTTTGAAAGCAGTAATCTGTTTACATCATATGCACCCTGTAATCTACTTAGTACACGTTCTATTAACCCTCTGCACTAACTTCATATGAGTCAAAACCTCAACTATACAAAATGCTGCTCGCTCTCCCGGAAGATAATTAATCACACGAGTTTTCTCGACATTTATGTGAGGCCTGGTAAATGCCGGCGGAAAGAAACGCTGCAGCAGGTGCTTCAAAAGTTTAATAAACTTTTGAACACGGCGCCGCCAGGAAGCCAGCACCGGGTGTGGTGGCACCGGTCGCACAAACGCAGAGTCGAAAAAGAAACAGCATAGTTGGGAGTTCTCTTTAATAATACGAATTGATTTCAAGCCAAATTAACCCTTTTTGCAACATTAATCAATTTTCTAATAATGTTTACTTTGCAGTGTGTATGCAGTTCTGGGATGAAAGTTAATAGCTCACCATTCTATATTAGAATTTTAAGTTATAAATGGTAAGTAACAGAAGGATGTCTCTTTTGAAAGCAGTAATCTGTTTACATCATATGCACCCTGTAATCTACTTAGTACACGTTTTATTAACCCTCTGCACTAACTTCATATGAGTCAAAACCTCAACTATACAAAATGCTGCTCGCTCTCCCGGAAGATAATTAATCACACGAGTTTTCTCGACATTTATGTGAGGCCTGGTAAATGCCGGCGGAAAGAAACGCTGCAGCAGGTGCTCGTGGGGCTGTCTGGTCTCGTGGACGGGCCATGCGCCTTGTTCCAGAGCCCAGCGTTCCGTGCTCAGCCATTACGGAGAGACGGTTTCCCTGATGTGCTGGTCGGGTTTGCTCCAGCTCCTATCTTGAATAAACCTATCCCGATAACTGCACCGACATCGGCTTCATTATTTATTTCATTTTGGCGACAATTGTTATCAATGGAGCAACCCGCCAGCAAGTGAACCCACGCCACGCAAGAGAGGATCGACCCCTGCTTACCAGGATGTATGTATGTATAGCAGCTGTCAACTCGGGCAAGGTACGTGACGAGTTCCCGCTACGCAAATATCCTGCTTCTACTGCTTACTTCCGTGCGAAGCCTTTCTGATGTGTGGGCGGTGATTAGCAGAAACACGCTTCGCTTAAAGCGTCAAGGGGCACTTGGACTTAAAGTTAACGGGGCGATCCCAAGTCTTCTGGGGGAACATTGATATTGGCATTACTGATTTGAATTAGCACTTCACACAACAAGCGCATACCTCCTTGCAGAGCTATTTGTTGCTACGAGAAAACTATAGCTCATCCACTTAAAGTGGCAACAGTTTCTGGGTCCCACCTTCAACGACCCTTAAAGTAACTGTTTCAGTTAAAGCAGCAACGGCAATTCTGGGCACCACTTTCAACTCCTTAACATTTGAAAACTACTGGGGAGCCTCAGTTAGGCTACACTGGCACGGACACCTTAGGATCCTATGCGGCTCGGTCAGGGGGGACGAGACCAGAGCAGCAGCCAACACGGGAGCCAAGAGCAGGGGGAGAGGACGCCATGAACACTGCCGCCTTTCTCCGAGGCAAAGCAGAAATGCCTCGGAGAAACGTAGCGGCGTTTTCAGATTCGGGGGCGTGTTTCTTTTTCTCTCCTCTTGCCATTGGCTGGAGGAGAGAAAAACACGCCTGAGAAAGGGCGTGGCTAAAAAGTGGAAAGAACAGCACGGAACACGCCCCCGAAACTGAAAAAGACGGAGCCTATTTGGAGGGACGGCTCTCTCCTCCAATGGCTGGCCTCCGTTTAGGAAGCCAGCCAATGGAGGAGAGCCAAAAAGAGAGGCGGGCTAAAGAGCCACTCTCAGAAACATTAAATCTCCGACTTCCGGTTCTGCCTTCGGCAGACCGGACGGTCCTCGACCTAAATAGCTCAATGGGACAGTTGGACAAGGCAGCAGTGAAATGTCTTCCATACAGCGGACATGGTATTATTCATCAACACCGCTATGATGATTTCTATCATTCAGTTTGGCTGGTGCTCCTGCAATATAATGTTATATGTGGATGGTTATCAACATGCAATATTTTTACCGCTGTAACTTAAATGACATTACAGACCACTTGCTCTGCAAGCAGTGCTATTTTTTCAAACATTTTGTGGCTCAAAAATAGAATGTGGCCACGTTCTGGTGGGCATGTTGAGACATCCCTAACGTGGACACCAAAGACCAGTTTATTTTGTCTCGTCTTATGGAGCCAGAATGAAAAAATGTGACAGCAGAGCCGTGGAAAAGAAAGGGATTTGCTGTTCTCGCCTCTCCGTCTGCAATTGCTGCAGTGGACCAGAAAAGCTAGTGGCATTGTAAACAGGCCACCCACAAACATCTGCGGTCTGCTGTTGCTTTCTTCTAGTTTTAAGGCTTTTCAGTCACAACCAAGGACTAATCTATGACAGACCAGTCATCGAAGATGAATTCAAGAGTTGCCATTTGTTTGTGCTCCCCTCTTTTCTTTACTGCTTATTTTAAATGCGCTTTTCAAACAAATTGACCTTTCCAGTGGTTGCCTTTCTTGACGTTTTACTTAATTAATGTACAAATAACCCCCTTTCGTGATAACTTAAACGTGGTTCAATCAAGTTCACGTAGCAGCTGTCTCCTGTGCTCGAGATTATAGATTCCTCTGAGCCACTCCCCTTCCAGGAAGGGTTTACTGCAAAATGTAAGCAACTGTTAATAAACAAGTAAATCCTTGTAAAAATGGAGCCAGCTCAAAGAAAACACAAACGCTTCTCGAAATGATGCATAGACACGCTCACATTTGTTACAGTCCCACTTTTAAAATGTTTCAAATTAGAAAAACAATTATATTACTTGTATTTTGTCACAGAACAGGGTTCCTTTTGTGCTCTGTGTAGGACAAAGGACCCTGCAGTGTTAAATTCACAAATTATCCTCTTGCCTTTAGAATACATAACATTGAAATCCGCATAATATCAAATAAAATCTGGATTGGTCAGTGTCCATTCGTTTTCTTTAAGCAATTACCAACTTTCACAAAGAGCAGTGAAAATAAAAACCCTGGTGTGACAAAGAAACCAGTGGAGCTCTCAAAGATCTGGCAGTGAGCTGGTTGACGGGTGTTTTCTTGGGATGAATGTTTGTCAATTGCTCCGCCAAGGTGGGATTACACTATTTATCGGTTCTGTTTTATGAGAAGGGGGAGGTTGAGCATTCCTTGCTCTTGCATAAAAAATACTGATTGATTTAGATGCACAAAATGTGACGAACCTAATACTAGGACAGATCTATTGATGGACTGATGAATGAATGATCTCTTAAGAATGATTTAGAGCTTACCTTTCATCCTTGTTTTTTTGTTGTGGTTTGAATTTGTTTTTATTGATTTTCATTTAACAACGCAGACATATGCACAGTGCAAATTACATTCTATTTTAGCCATCTTTTGCTGATTATGTAGTAGATAATATACATTAGTACAAGGATGCACTGGACATATCTGCGTCATTGGCGATCACTTGGGCATACTGAAGTTATGTACACATTTCATGCTGGCCACTGTCATCATTTGCAGTTACTTAGTCTCCAGGTGCATACCAAATGTCTTCTCACTACGTGCTGGCTGTGAGGAGATCTGCTAACAGGGGGGGGGGGGGGCGGCCAATGATGAAACGGGACAAAGTAAACAAGCATTGGCATAGCCAATAGGTCTCGCCTTTGGGACCTTATAAGTGTTTATCTATGCAACAGTTGCATAACTAAATACTTATAAGGTCCCAAAAGCGGCCGCGAAAGTGATCACGATCGCGATCAATCATCAAAGCGGCCGCGAAAGTGAAAGTAATCTCGGTAAAAGTGCGGCGCTCGCGCCCGCGCACATGCACTGTAGCTCTAGGCTGGCCTGGTAGCACTTTTTGGAGCCCTCTCAATAAGTCTCGCCAAACCAGCGCATGCGCTGGGTCAGGCGAGACCTAAAAAACAAAACAGGTAGGCGTGTCTAACTGGAGCATTTCCGAGTCCCCCCTTCAGTGTATGTTCTCTGCTCTTGTTTGTTGGATCATGTTGATGCACGCCCTGAAACCCATGTCGGGCGATTCGCAAGCACTCCCACCAGCAGTGGCCCCCGATTATATCTGTGTCCGGGCATATGTGCTTCGTCTAATGCGTGCTCAGGGGTGTTGTCATTGGGGGTCGGCGTGTCCACCGCTGTATTATGGTCGCTTTGCAGCTCACTCAGAATCGCATCCCAGTTTGTTGCTATAGGGGTCCTACGGATGCTCAGTGTGTCCTCCCTATGTAGTGCACTTTCTGCTTTAGCTCATGTCAGCAGGGAGTGCCTCCAGGCCGGTGTCTGAGGAGGTTCAGGGGAGTTCCATCTTTTAGTGATCAGCTGCTTTATTACTGCCATTCCCAGATCTGACGTGGGATGTCACCATGTGCTTTTTGCTTCTACAGTAGAGGTGTAGAATATATGATCTCCCATTCAAAGGGTATGGTGAGCTCCATGCAACGAGAGAGGGTGTCTGCCACTGTACTCCAGTATCCCTGGAGGCGTGGACATCCCCACAACATGTGCAGCAGGTCCACATCTATAAAGTAGTAGCAAGGGCAAGCTGCGTCTACCTAATTTAAATAGCTATTGATTTTTGCTGGGGTGAGATATGCTCTTTGCGTGATGTAGTACTGTATCTGGCGGAAGCGCACATTCCTGGAGACATGTAAAGGGCCCTCTAGCACAGAGGCCCATTCAGTGTCTGTGAGTGGGCGGTTCACGTCCCTCTCCCAGTGATGCCTCAATGGTGCCAGTGTGATTGCGGAATGCTGTCTAAGGGAAGCAGCAAACCACTGCATGAGGTGTCTGCCTTGACCCATTACATGCAAGTACTGGATTGTGAGATTTGTTGGGGGCTCATTGGTCATGTATCCACATTTGGTGGCTAGGGCTGCTAGAAGCAAACAATGCAGCCGGAAGTGGCCTGGTTGCAACCAGTCTTCCTTGATTAGAGTGGCATATGGTATTAGGACGCCCTCCCGATACAGATCTCCCATGTCCTGAATCCCTGCCTCTCACCATCTGCACAGATCAGTTGCCGCAGTAATCTGATTCAGGTGAGGGACCCAGCACCTCCTCAAGGAATCAGAATTTTTTAGGAAAAGGCCAGACAGAATTACCAAAACGGGGACGAGTCAAACGGGCGCAGAGATGGTACAACCCACCAGGCGAACGCCAGACCAGACAGAAATTTTACCAATGGTAAACTCTGCTATCAACACTGCCTCTCAGTTGACAACGATTCCCATTTTTAATCTGTCATCTCATAACTTACTTGACACAGAACTATCCCTGCTTAGTAAAGGGCTTTCATTTGTCCCCACCACGCATCCCAACTTCCTTGACCTACAGGCTGAACTACTCAGATTTTTTAGACGCCTTCGCCTTCATGCTTATTTTTTGAATAATGCTACACCCAATCCCACTTCCTACACACCATTCCGCCCCCCGTCTACTTTTTTCCCCACGGCCAATATGGTACCGGTGGAAATCATCACCTTTGAATAAATGGTGCTCAAAGACCTCAATGCACTCAAAGATAAGAAGAAATTTATTCCGTTTAACATATCTTTTCAGGAAAAGAAGGCAATTGAATCCTTGAAGAATAACAACTCCCTTATCATTAAATGAGCAGATAAGGGTGGAGGTATTGTTCTGCAAGAACTGGATGATTACAAAACTGAGATATTCCGTCAACTCCATAACACAGAACATTACTGCAGACTTCCTAGGGACCCCACTATTGAATTACAGGCTCTTATACTCCAAATCACTACTGAAGCCAGAGATGAAGGTTTCCTTAGCCCTAAAGAATTCCAATTCCTCAATGCCAAGTCACCCAGATGACCGGTTATCTACACCCTTCCGAAGATACATAAACACCTCACTTCCCCTCCTGGCCGCCCAATAGTCTCTGGTTGTGGTTCTATATTAGAACCATTAGGCCAGTATGTCGATTATTTCATCAAAGATTTTGTACCTAAGACTCAGTGCTACATTAGGGATAGCATGCACATGATCAATTTGATTGAACATCATCCCTTTAATTCTTCTGAACACCTACTCTGCACTCTTGACGTGGAATCACTTTATACAAATATTCCACAGACCTTTGCCCTCCAAGTGATCCAACAAGTCCTTGACTCCAGACCTAGACCACATGCAGTCCCTACATTATTTCTTTTGAAATTACTTGAAATGTGCCTTACCAGGAATTTCTTCTGTTTTGATGACTTATTCTTCCAGCAGGTGAAAGGCACTTCGATGGGCGCTATTTTTGCCCCGAATTTGGCCATCCTCTGCATGGACTTTCTAGAAACTAACATCATCCTGTCACCCACTAACCCCTTTATGTCTGGGGTTAAATTATGGCGTCGATACATTGACGACGTTTTCTTAATTTGGCACAACAGTGTTGATATGCTTACTAACTTTCAACATTGGCTCAATAACAATTGTTTAGGTCTCCAGTTCTACTTTCTACTGACTCCTCATCCATCCCCTTCCTCGATCTCACCATATATCACTCAGATGGTGAACTCCTCACCACACTCTACAGGAAACCTACCGAACGCAACACATTGTTGAGATATGAGAGTAACCACCCCAGGACCCTGAGGGATTCTCTACCTTATTCTCAATTTTTGCGTATTCGGCGCAACTGTTTTTCTAAAGAAAACTACTTCATTGAGGCCACAGTTCTTTCAGACAAACTGAAAGCTCGAGGTTACCCTAAGCGACTTGTCCGCAATGCCCAGAAACGGGCCTGGTATTGCCCTAGGGAAGCCTTGCTCACACCTAACCCCAAAAAAGAAACTAAAAGAATTGTATGTGTCACCACCTTTTCGGTTATTTCCAACCATGTTCGCAAATCTGTTCTTAAACATTGGCCCATACTAAATGCGGGTATACTCAATCTGGAAAGACCATTATTTGCCTTCCGTAAAAATCGAAATTTGAAAGACCATCTAGTACGTGCTGCGATCCCCAGAAAAGCACCCCCTACAACACTGAATGCCCATTGGGGTCTGACGCCCCTGGTTGGACACGATAAGTGTGGTAATTATAATCTTTTGGACTATAAATTGGAAGGTAAAACTTTCTCTTTTGGCAGCATTGTCATTAAATCTAATGGTTTCTCGAACTGCAACACATGCAACGTGATTTACTTGATCCAATGTCCATGCAACAAGAACTACATTGGTCAGACAACCCAGAAGATCAAAACAAGAATCGGACAACACCGCAGCAGGATTCGCTGTAATGTCCCAAATGCACCATTGGTCGAACATTTCAAACTGGCCAACCATCAAGACAACGAGATCAAATGGACAGTTCTACGAACCATCAAGCTGCCTCCAAGAGGTGGTGATTTGGCACAAATCCTCAATAAAGAGGAGTTGAAGCTCATTATTCTTTTGGACACAATCCGTAACGGTCTCAATAGAAATGAGGACTGGCTTGCCCTTATTTAAAGAATCATGTTTTTTATTCTAATTATTTGACAATTGCCAATCTTCTTTTTCTGTCTGAAACTAATTAATTCATTGTCGTCTTTTCAATCTATTTGACCTGTTGCTGAATATTGTTTTTTCTTGTTGGTTCTTATTCCTTCTCTATCACTCCTTGGTACCTACACTGACCCAATATGGCCGACAGGAATCCGTCACGTTTGCCTATATTCACACACATTGCACGTTCCGTCACATGACACGTTCGTTGCTGGTCACGTGTCTCTCCCGGGCTGGTTCAAGTAACTGGGTCTTGTTCTCCATTTTCACCCTGCGATCGTGCAGTACACTGGATCTCTGGTAAGACCCTGTCCCGTCCCCTTGTTCTCGCTCATTGGCCCCCCCCCCCTCCCTCTCTGACTCCCATTCTACGTTCTCCCACAGGCATATCTTGGATTTCCAACCCGCCCCACACGGAAGGCAATTATCCTTGCAGCTCCGTTCACCCTTTTCTTCTGCACACCGTCACTAACAAGTGGTGAGTCTCATTTAAAATTTTTCGTTCCCCCTAATCGTTGCTCCAATTCCCTTCCCCTTATCCTCTGTTTTTTTTCCCCCCTTCAGTTCCAGCGGTTGCCTCCAATTGTTATCCGCTTCATGGCCGTTTGTCCTCCGTACAACAACCCCATCTGGGTTCCTCCCAATTGTTAGCAACGATTCTGTTCGCCTCCAACCGAGGTCAGTCTCCAGTCTCCCTGCTCATTATGCCTCGACCTCCACAGGTTATTACCTCACGTCGCCGATCGGGTTCACGTTATTACCGCCAATCGCCTTCGCTGATTAGGTCACCAGATCACATCTCCCTGGCTATATGTATCCACGCACCTTGTATTACTGCGGGTATTTTCACAAATGCGGTTAACATTTACCAGCTAATTTTTCACGCCGGTTATCGCGTACCGTAAAATCACGGTCTACAGACCTCACTCACCTCTCCAATCTTCTGGTTCCATTATGCCATTGGTTCTTCACGCCTTTTCACCTTTGTCATTGAGGTGTTTGCACATTTGTAATCTTCCTCTTTCTCCTACCTAAATCACCTTTTCCCTTATTTAAAATGTAGAATAAGTTCCTTCGCAATTGCAATAGCCTACTCTGGATCTTGATTCGTTTAGGATATGTCGTGCATAACCACTGCCATTATTGAGTATTCTCATTATCTATAGGATGTTTTTAATGAATGTTTCTTTTCCTTTTTCTTCATCTTTTCACAGGAATTGTGTTCTCAGGCTTGTTAATTACTAGTCCTGATGATGATCTATGTATTGCTTAAATAGATCGAAACGTCGTCGACCCTATGTACAAACATGCATGTTAAACACATATGTTAAAAATTGTGCATGTCATTGTACCATCTTGAAAGCTTGCCCTTGTATTTCCTATCGGCAATAAGCTTCTCTCTTCAGCCTGATAAATGTCTTTTATGTGTCACTGTATGTAATTGTGTTAAGTGTTGAAGGACGCAGGACTGTGTCCCACTCGATATTCACACGTATGTCTATATTATCCGTTTTTTTGATCATTAAACTTCAATGTCCGGCTGGGCATTGCATAATTATATAGAGCCGATTCTGGTCTATATTTCTCCTATGTTGAATTGCTTTTGAAGGACCTACTGTTTTTCAAATTAGTAAGTACCCTAGGTCCTTCCTACCTCACGGGTTTCCCCTTGTCAAGTATAAATGCAGTAATCGTGGGCCCCATTGGCGTGCTCTGCCTATGGTTTCCTGCTGGGGGTGATGTATAAGCTCTTTCGATAACATCTGTACACCATATTGAGCAGTAGGGGTGCCGGTGGCTTCACCTTTGCACAAGGGTGGAAGAGGTTAACCAGGGCAGTGAGGGACCAGGGCGGTGAGGTGGTGGCTGTGTCACATAGATGGCGGTTGGCCAGCCACCTGGCCATCCATTGCAGGTACGCCACAAGATAATATTGTTCAATATTTGGTGCCGCTAAGCCTCCTTGATCTGTCGGCAGGTGGAGTTTCTTGATCGCTACCCGGTGACGGGAGCTTCCTCAGAGGAAGTCTGATTGCTTTCTCAAACATCACAAAATAAGGGCAGAGGGATATATAGGGGCAAATTTGCAAAATAGTAGAGGTGTCGCGGTACTGATAACCGGAGCATACCCCAAAAGGACATTTGGGAGCTGACATCCGTCAGCGCTCTGCACAGGTTGACTTCAAGAGGTCCGTCTGCTGACAGTATATCCTTAAAAACGATGGATTTAGGCCCAGATTTCTGTACTGGGGTGAATGTATGACATTGTTCTGCATTCTGTCCATCAATTGTTGTTTTTGCATTTGACAGTATATCCTTAGTCTTAGGTAGCAAAGGCATTGGTCTTCCCCTGTATGTGCACCCCATTTGATGTTTACATCGGGTCCATACATCTGCTGTCAAAAGGGTAAAGGCATGATTTCGCTGCGTTAATACTCAATCCAGACAGAGCAGCGAAATCTCCCAAAACGTGTGCTAGTGGAGGAGGGATTGACCCAATAGTAAAGGGGGGATCGACCGGATATCTCTGACATACACAAGGATGTCGTCTGCGTACAATGAGATTGTGTGTGTGCCATACCCAACCTGGATTCCCCAGTCCGCTCCACCAGCCCGAATGGCCCCTGCTAGTGGCTCTATCGCTACTTAAAAAAAAAAAACAGCGGGGACAGCAGGCATCCTTGCCTAGTTCCTCTTCCCAACATGATTAGAGCAGATATATACAGGCCTGTCCTCACCCGCACCGTTTGTTCCCTATAAAGCAGCCTAATCATGTGGATGAAGGTGTTGTCAAGGCAATAGCGGGTGAGCGCGTCAAATAAAAAATCCCATTCCATGGAGCCAAAGGCCTTCTCAAGATCAAATATTATGCATCCAGAGTATGGGCAGCGTCCCGCCGAATATGTGGCGACCCTAAAAAAGTGCCTCAAGTTTAAGGAGGTGTTGCGAGAAGGCACAAACCCATTCTGATCCGCGTGGACTAGGATTGGGAGTATGGACACCAGTTGGTCCGCTAGGACTTTTGCTAGAACCTTATAGTCCGTGTTCAGTAGGGCCAACGGCCAGTAGGAGCCCAGGTCAGTGGGGTCTCTGCGAGGTTTTGGCAACGATACTAGGCACGCTTCATGTAGAGACGAGGGGAGTATTGACTCCTCTAGTGCTGCGGTATAGAGGGAATGCAGGTGCGGGCCAGTATCACATCATACGCCTTGTAGTATTCTTCAAATGCAAAAACAACAGTTGATGGACAGAATGCAGAACAATGTCATACATTCACCCCAGTACAGAGATCTGGGCCTAAATCCATAGTTTTTTTGCTCACCATGCCATTCCAGTTTGAACCCAGCCATAAGCAAATCAGTCTTGACCCTGTGCCTCATGGGAACAGTCCAGCCCGAACTGCCAAGCCAGGTCCTCCCTGGACTGGAAACAAGCATCTTAGGACCGGTTTCGGGGTTTCACCCCTCTTCAGCCAGGATAGCTTGATTCCAGTGGCATGGAGAGCACGGGACCCATGTCTGAGCATACCCGTCCCACTCAGGGTGACCAATGCAAAAACAACAGTTTTATGAACCCGAAACCGGTCCCAGGATGCTTGTTTCCGATCCAGGGAAGACATGGCTTGGCAGTTTGGGCTGGACTGTTCCCATGAGGCACAGGGTCAGACTGATTTGCATATGGCCATGTCTGAACTGGGGTTGTGGAGTGAGCTAAAGAATGATGAATTAAACCCAGATCAGTTGACTGGGGGTGAGTGTTTGATTTGCTCAAACGCTCCGTCCATCATCCTCTTTGGTATCGCTTTGTTCGTCCTAAGTTGGCAGGGTATGCCCAGACGTGGGTCCATTGCTCACTTTGCCACTGGATTCAAGATAGCCTGGCTGATGAGGGTTATGAACCCGAAACCAGTCCCAGGATGCTTGTTTCCGGTCCAGAGAAGACATGGCTTGGCAGTTCGGGCTGGACTGTTCCCATGAGGCACAGGGTCAGACTGATTTGCATATGGCCATGTCTGAACTGGGGTGGTGGAGTGAGCTAAAGAATGATGATGGATTAAACCCAGATCAGTTGACTGGGGGTGAGTGTTTGATTTGCTCAAACGCTCCGTCCATCATCCCCTTTGGTATCGCTTTGTAGTATTCTTCAGGCAGCACATCTGGTCCAGGGGTTTTGCCTGTTGCTGGTGCCGCAATAGCTTCACGAATTTCATCAAAGGCAATTGGTGCGTCCAGCTGCACGCACTGTTCAGGTATAATCTTAGGCAGGCTCACTGAGTCTAGGAAGGTGTCCAATCGCTCCCGGTCACATTGCACCGAAGATTGGTAGAGTGCCGAATAGTATAGCGTCATTTCTGCACGTATTTGGTATTGCATATGTAGTATGAGCCCGTGATGGCATGCAGAGCGTTCTGTTCTTGCCACAACAACCATTCCAGCATCCGACCTGCTCTGACGTTGCATGCTTGTTTGCAAAATGTGCTGTGTAGTTTAGGCATCTGAGCGCCTCCAATAATTCTATGTACTCGCTGCGCAGTTCATCCAGTTGCCTCGTGCGCCCCATGTTTGCAGCTGCGTTGGTTTCATACCGCAAGAGCTTGCGTTCTATTCCGCTTATAGATTGACTCAACTGTTTGCGGATGTTCCAGGTGAGTCCTAGGCTATGTCCCCTGATGGTTACATTGAAAGCATCCCATTCTAGGAGTGTGCTTCCTGTGGAGCCGTCGTTTACCTCAAAATATCTGCAGTCATAGCCCCCAAAGGTGCACAGAACGCCTGGTCCTCTAGTGCTGCTGGTCGGAGGTGTCAAGTAGGGACAGGTGGAGGGCCCGCATCACACTTGAGTTGTAAGAGTTGTGGGTTGTGATCGGAATGTGTGTGTCCCAAGTAATCTGTCCCTCTAACAAGGGCAGCAAGTTAGCCGACCCCACAATGCAGTCCAGTCTTACATGCAGGCCATGCTCGGGGGAATAAAAAGAATAGATGCGTGCATCTGGGTTGAGAGTACGCCTTATGCCGACCAGAGAATAGTGGGCCAGTGACGTGGTCAACGCTTGTGCACTTGGCGTGGCTGTGGTTTATGTTAGGGGCGGGAATGATCGATCTAGCGCCACATCAAGCACTGAGTTGAAGTTGCCACCTATCAGCCAGGGGATTCCACTCCATCGAGCCAAGACCTCAGTCAGTTTGCGAAGGAATGAGTTTTGCTCGGTATTAGGGGTGTAAACGGAACCGATGAGGATAATTTGACCATTCAGTCTGCCTTTCGTGATCACATATCTGCCCCCTTCATCAACCTCCACCTCCACCACCACATAAGGAACCCTTGCTCTCACCCATACCAAGACTCCCCCTAGCTTTAGAGGAGTAGTTAGTGCTGTATACCTGTCCTCGCCAGCGCCGAAGAAGACACTCCGCCTCTGTCTGGGTCAGGTGGGTTAAGGTGGGTTAATAGCAGGAGGGCTATGCTGGTGGATCTACAATATAAGTGTGAGTATATGGAGTATCGACGTGCAAGTCTGTGTATACCTCTCACGTTCCATGCGATGTTCATGTGCGTCATGTTGGGGGTGTATTGTGACCACCTCAGCAAAGAAGCATGATTGTGTAGTGGGGAACCAGGTATTGGCGTGGTGCTCCATGGGTTTCCAAAGAAAAACTGGGGTTAGAACTGCAACTTGTATAACCTTATAAGGGTGAACTCGCAACAGGAGTTTGTCCAAACTGCATTGTCGAACCATGGCAACTACTGTGTGTACTGGTGTCTATATATGGGGGTCGCGCGCGGTGTGGTGTCGCTTCCAGGCTACGCCCATAGTGTTCTTTGTTCATTTCCAAGTGCTTCCCATAGGTTCGGGTGTTAGCGTGTGAACCGCTGTGCAGGGGAATGTATTATACTCTGAATAAATGTCTATTCCCAGCCCGCCGAGGGAGCAACCCACTGCCTGTGTGGTATGTGCCACATAGAGTGGTTAACTTGGGACTACTTCATTGCTGCTGTTGTGAACTATAAGGAACAGTTCAACTGTCTGCCTTCTTGCGCCCATTCCTATTATATCATCCGTAGTTTGTGGTGTGGCAACTGATAAGGGCAGCGAGTCCGGCTCCTCAGACAATGGAGTGGAGCCATCTTCATTCTGTAACTCCGTGGTCCAAACCCTGTGTCCTGGCTCAGATTGCCGCCGCAACGTGGAGGTCTTCACGCCTCTCCGTTATTATTTGCTCCAGGTCAGGGGCTGCCGACGGCAGGGCAGAGCGTCCCAAACCCCTACCCCTGCGTCGGCCACTTTTTTCTCGTCTTGGTGCCGTTGCTTCTCCATCAGGTTTGTGTCCAGTCACCAGGCCGGCTCTCTCTAGCCAGCCCTGGGCATCCAATGGTGTGTCGTAAAAGCGAGTAGCACCTTTTGCCACCACCCACAGTCTGGCCGAGAACAGCAGGGTGTAGCATATGTCCAGTTCTCGAAGTTGGAGCTTCACAAGGCTAAAAGAGCTCTGCCGCTTCTGCACCTGTGCCATATAGTCGGGAAACCGCATAATCTGGTTGTTTTTTAATCCTGATGCCATTTAGCTTGAGTGTTTCTCTCAAGATGGTTGGTGTCCCTATCTCTGTAGTTCAGTAGTCTAAACAATAGCGGCCGTGGGTTGGCTCCCGGAGGCGGAATGTGTGTCTGCACCCTATGTGCTTGCTCCACCACGAATTGGGGCGATGAGGCGCCGTCCGGTAGCAGTTCTTTCAGCCAGCGCTCGACATAGGGCCACCAAGTGGTGGCCCTTCTCTCCTTCTGGAAGGCCCACCACCATCAGTTTGTTGATGTGAGTTAGGCCTTCTGCATCTTCCAGTTTGTCTACCATTGTGTTCACTCGGCCCAACAAGTCCTGCAATGCCGCTGCATGGGTGTGAGCCGTTGGTTGCAAGTTCGTTAGCACAAGTTCGTTGGCATGAACTTTATCAGCTATTTTGCTGTGATCAGCCCTCAGGAGCATAAAGGCGGATGTGACTTTGTCATTCTTTGACTCTAAGGATGTACGTGTTTGGTCCAGGGTGTTTACTATTTTCTCGACTGCTGCTAGGAACGTGTCCAGTTTATTGGCCAGCGCTAATTGTGGGGGTTCTCGGGCTCTGTCGCCTTCCATGTGTGATGCCTTGCTCACATTGGAGTCACTGCTGACTGCAAAGCGTTAGATTGCAAGCGACCCATGGCCAGTTTTTTGTGCAGTAGGCATGTAGAGGCGCTGATTAGGGTATTGTTTAGCAAGCGTTGTCTATTCTTGACTACTACCCATGTGAGTTAATTTACTGTCACTAGCTGTGGCTCGTCCAGTCACTGGTGTGGGTATCGTCTGCCCGCCCTCGTCTCCCCGGTTTGTCAATGAGCTGTCTCTATCTTGGCACCTGTTCCGTGTGCAGTATCTATTGCCAGTTGGAACAGCGCTGCTTCGGCCCCATTTCATCTACTACAGCACTCATTTGGGCTATAGGTGTATCTTGTAGCTTATATGTTAGGGTCCCTCTTCATTCCCACAACAGGGGCAAGGCCTTGTTCTCTGCGTTTCTTCGCTGCAGGCGCACAGCTACATTGAGGTCTAGGCCCAATTTGACCTGTGGACCACTCTGAGCACTATTGGGCCCTAGCGGCCAGCCATGTAGCTCAGGGCTCACCTCTGCCCCCTGGCCACTCCTCGCATTGTGGCCCATGGTCACCAGCACTCATCTGGGCTATAGGTGTATGCTTCTGTCTATCTGTTTGGGTCCTAGAGCAGGAGGGAAGGGCCTTGTGTGCTCTCAGTGTTTATGCGTTGTTGACGCACTGTTGCTTTGGGGCCTAGGCTCGATCTGACATCCAGGCCCCTCCTGGCGCTATTGGGCCCTAGCTTCCAACCACGCAGCTCGGGCTACCTCTGCTCCCTTGGCCTTCCCTCTCTCTTCAGCATGCAGCTGCTGCCTTAGATTTCCTTGCTGCCAGTGCAGTCTGGGCCGCCTAGTCTACCTCACTCTGCTGTTCCAGTCTCAGCCAGACGCTCTTTTGGTTGCCGGGCCAGGGCGGTAGGCCAGCACCACCTATGTCTGCTCGATCGGCGCCCAGGCTTGGTCCACCCACCTCATCTAGGACACAACTGTCTGCGTGGGCTGCCAGTGTCGGCTCCGGTCACATGCCCGCCTTTCTTCACCTTTGCGTTAGACCAGCCGTGACTGCCACTCCTTCCCGCGGCCACTACAGGACGCAGCGGCTGGCTCGTCGGAGCCACCCACGCTTGCCTCAGGTTCTGGCCACTCCATGCTGGCTGTGGCCACTCTTCCATCCTTGCTGCGGGTAACCAGCCCGCAGCCACTCCACCCTCCAGTTTGCAGGGTGCTGGGTACTAGGAGTGATCCCGTTCCTGTCGGTGGTCGAATTGTTTATTCTTATGCGGGATTTGATCAGGATAATAGGGGCTAGACGCGGAGCTGTATTAAAGTGCGTCCACCATCTTGGCTTATTTGTCACGTCACTCCCCCCAGAGCTTAACTTTCATCCATTAACCATGCATACTATCTCAAGTATTTGACCAAGAGATGTATAGAAAAAAAGTTTTGTTCTACACAGCTTTTTTCAGCTTCTTTCATGTGTTTAATGTAGTCAACAGAGACCAGTGATGGGAAAAGCTGGGGTTAGCAAACATTACATTGCATCTTCTTATCTTGATTGTTGGATCTATCATCTCCAAACATGTTTGCCTATACCCCTCCTGTTTTCTGAATTTGTTTTTGCTGGCTTTAGAACTCTGTGCAGTTTGCCACCGCTAAACAGTGCTAAAGTGCTTGCGCATGCTCCTTAAAACATAGTAAAATTGGTCTACACCTGAATGGTACAGTTCATTTGCTTATAAGTCCCTAATAAAGTGGGTCACCATGTAACCAGGGACTATAAATAAAATGCTACTAGTGGACCTGCAGCACTTGCTGTTTCACCCGCTTAAGTAGCCTTTTAACACCTGTCTCGGGCATGCCATTGCAGCATGTGTGCAATTTTTAGCTGCCAATTCGTTCTGGCAAAATAAACCTACTGCCAGGCCTAAACCTTCTTTTGTAATACATGTAAGTCATCCCTAAGGTAGGCCCTAAGTAGTTCATAGGGCAGGATTCAGTGTATTTGAAAAGTTGTACATGTTCTTTTAATGTTTTACATGTACTGGTAGTAAAAAACTCTTGTATGTGTTTTTCACTACTGTGAGACGCTTTCTGCTTCTTGGCACTATTTTTACTTAATCATTTAAAAATCCAAATCTCCAGTTCTACTGATTGGATTTTTGTCGTTTTGGTCTCATTTTATTTAATCTTTATTTCTGTATTGGTGTGCGATTTTCTTTTGTTGCGTTCTCTCTATCACTGCTTGTGCTACACAAATCCTTTGCACTGTGCCGCTAAGTTAATTCTGTCTGTTTTTGTGTCAGGCTACCGGAGGTTAATTTAGTGACGTTTGTGGTTCACCCTGACAGGGATTGTGGTTGTTGCATGAGAAGGGGTTAAACCTTGCTTGGGCAGTCATATTTATTGTGACCTTTACTCGTATTACTAAGGATCTACAGCTTGAACCAGTGGCAACTCAGTAGTATTGAGCTGTGAACAGAAGCAGAGCTAATTGAAATCTGCTAGACGTTCGGAAGCGAAACGTGCAACAGTAGTCATGCATAAGGTGTATCTCACACTGTAGAGTATCGAGCACTAAGAGGGTGCCGTTTTGTGGGGATACCCTCCTGCAAGGTGTTTGGTGACAGTGAAAAGAAAAGAGGCAAAACATTGTTCTTCTTTCACATATCATCTTTCTTTGAAGGCAGCTTATTATTGATCCTATGTGCATGGCTTTAGATAGAGACATTATCCATGGCCCCATCTTGAGATTGAAATCTAACAATCATTTCTCAGTGCTAGTTGATGGAGAGGAAAAAGGCTGGGTTGTCTGCTGGGCCTCTTAATATTTACATTAGTAACAGAACCGCTAGCTAGGAATGTTTGTATAAATTCGAAGATGTTTAACTCTATTGGGATTCTGAACATAAGACACCTGATAGAATGCAGGTTTCAGTTGTCACTATATTGATTACTGTTGTTTTATTCTCCATAGACCGATCCTTCACCATTGGATGGCATTGGTCTTTTGTTGGTGCAGTTCATTTATCTTGCTAGGTCAGCTTTCTGAGCACTTCATGCTGGTTGGCTGCATCACACTCCTATAAGCAGATTCTAGGCACACTAAGTCATCTACCTTCCCCTGCAATAGAAGCAATTGCTTGCTGTAGCGACGCCTAGACACTTCATAGGCTCTCCGTGCATGGTTGTCTTGATTTAACCACTCCTAGTGGCCATTGTTTTCCTTCTCTTTTTTCTACTTTCCCTGTTTCTCTCCCCTCTAGCTGAGCTTTCTTTACCATTGTTGTATTGTACCTCTGCCATGAATTACAACGTGCTGATGTTAATCCTGTAATTATGTAAGGCTCGAAATATTGACGACTCCTGCACACTGACCCAATTTATTGTGCATAAATTGACTATAGGGGCAGCAGTGTCATGTTTTGGCTTTTTGTGACCACATATTTTTGTATGTTCGAGGCATGTGGGCTGCTGAATTCATATCTGTGCATAGATCGCCGCCTAGTGTTGGGTCCGGATGTTTGCACGTTGTTGTCCTGGAAGAGTCTTCGAAGTATCCTTGGATAGGTGACTCCTCCCCTGGACTACAGTGCGCATGGGCATCCTCTCCATCCTCAGATTGTTTTTTTCCGCCATTGGGTTCGGATGTGCTATCTTAGCTCAAGTTATGAAAATATTTTGTCGAGGCCAAAAGGCCTTTAGTTCGCGTCGGTACTGTTTATCGATCGGTTTTCAATACAACCTTGTTAGTTTACTAACTTTCAGCACCGACTTTTTCGCATTTACCTGTTCATCGACTACTTCGACGATGGAATCGAGGACGCCATTCAAGAGGTGTCCGGTATGCAATGCGAAGTACCCACACATCGACGTCCATCCGGTGTGCAACAAATGCCTTTCGCCGGACCACGACGAATCGACATGCATGGCCTGTGCCCGGTTCCGTTCAAAAAAGACTCTACGGAATCGACGAGCGGCGAGACTCGAAGCGCAGCACGCGGCACCGGCCCCAGCAGACATCTTCAACGAGGCCGAAGACGTCGAAGAATTGGAAATCTTATCCTCCAGTCCCGTTTCCGAACACGGATCCGGATCGGACGAAGTCGACGAATCACTCTTCCACAGAGGTGAAGACGACACCGAGGTAGGAGACGACGAGGAGGCCTTAGGGGCCGAAGAGAGTAGCTCCAATGATGAACAAGGCCTACCTGTTCACACCGAAGAGGGCCCAGTTCCACGGCCTATGGCTCCGGTCGAGGGATCGCCTTCGGGCCTTACCCGAGACCCATCCCGCAGTTCTTCGGCCCCGCCCTCGGGCCCGGCCTCGGACACCCAGCGGCAGCCATTACCGCTTAAACCAGCTGGTTTCCCTTCCATAAAACCGAAACCGAAAGCTGCTCCGGTTCCAATGAAACCGAAAGTGGCGCTGGTCGGATCGAGGCCTTCCACGCCTTCGACGCCAGCGCGACGCGTCGACACCGACCGCACCAAGAGAGACTTTGGTGCCGAACTTGAAGCGGGCGACGTCGGAGTCGATAAACGGAAAAAGGCCTTCGGCGCCGACAAACCTACTCGGCTCCCGGCACCAACGCCACTGACGCCGAGGGCTGCGCCGCCTGCTGCGCCTCGCATCGCTCCCTCGACGACACCAAAGCCTCACGCATCGAAGACGTCGACGGTCATCTCCGCACCTCGACTCGATGAAACACCGGCGCCGAAAAAGTCCACGGCCGCCTCTACGAACCTGGTCGGTGCCAAAGCCTCAAAGGCGCCCCAAGGACGACCTGGTGCGACACAAAGCAGCAAAACCAAGGCTTCCCTCCAGGACCCGTCAGGTTCCGGTCCCATCGAAGCTCCGGCAGCCTCTTCGGTGCCAGCCAACATTACCTTTGGCTTGCCTCCGTCAACAATCCCGAAAATGTTCCAACTCAGGACACGGGTCACCCAGACTACGATTACACCTGCTGAGACGTCTCCGTCACGTGTCATCGAAGCCAACACTGGCAGGATGATTCTCCACGAGCGAAGGATAACTTCGGAACCACCGTTGGACCCTTTCAGGATCCCACTAAAAAGGAAGCTGCCTGTAGAATCAGAACCTCTCCTTTATGAACCTTTCCACTCATCCTACCAGGATCCACAACTATTCTCCCCCACACGTTCCGACACGGATGCGTTGGAGGACTACATGGATGACCAAGTCCCCTACCATGGAGACACAGACCCTGATGACCAGCAGGACCCTGATCACACTTGGGGCGACCCGGTGGACCCAGGTGCACCTCTCGATACACAGGACCCACAACTCTATGGGGCAAAAACATCCCCCACAGAGGATACTGCAGCCTTCAACGCTCTTATTGAACGTGCTGCCAATAACCATGGGGTGAAGCTTCACTCTGACACCGTCGAAGATGACTTTCTTATGGACACTTTCGCATCCTCAGAACGGCACGTAAAGACTCTGCCCATGTTGAAAGGAGTCCTCAATCCAGCCAAGGACATTTTCAAGGAACCCACCAGGGCACGAGTGATAAACCCCAGGTTTGATAAGAAATACCGATCAGCACCTGGGGACCCTACTTACATCAGAGGACAATTACCACTAGACTCCATTGTCGTAGCGAATGCTCGCAAGAGGGCACACTCGCAAACGACAGGTGACGCTCCTCCCCCGGACAAAGAGTCCAAGGTGTTAGAGACCTCTGGCAAGAGAGTTGCCGCCCAAGCAGCCAACATATGGCGCATAGCCAACACTCAAGCGCTCCTTGCTCGCTATGATAAAGCGCACTATGACACACTCGAGCAAATATTCCAACATCTCCCTGACCAGTTCAAGGAAGGCGCAGAAATGCTCATCAGAGAAGGACAGCTACTCACGAATGCTTCCATCAAGTGTGCACTAGATGCTGCAGACACGGCTGCCAGGGCCATAAACACAAGCGTCATGCTGCGACGACATGCCTGGTTACGAATCTCAGGATTCAAGCCTGAGGTACAAAACAATATACTCAACCAGCCTGTCAACCCCGACTATCTATTCGGGCCAGAGGTTGACACCACCCTTGAAAAGATAAAAAAGGACACGGACACTGCAAAGTCCATGGGCGCTCTCCAAACTCAGTCCTTTCGGAGCGGCTCCTTTCGTCGCCCCGGAAACAAGGGAGCAGGTAGAGGACAGGGGTCACAACAAACATATAACAAAGGCAATACACAGACCACCTACGATAAAAACACCCAGGGTGGATATCGTGGCTCCAGTACGAAGGGCAGAGGACGCGGCTACGGCAACACCAGGTCCTCCCCCCAAGAACAAGCAGTGACGCCCTCTCCCTTCCTCCCGACCACATAACACCTGTCGGGGGAAGGCTACAAAGGTTCCTGTCCACGTGGAACTCCATCACCACGGACAGGTGGGTCAAAGATATTGTAAAATACGGTTACTGTCTGGAGTTAACCTCCACTCCACCCACAATACCACCAAGAAACCGTCCTATGTCCTCAGAGCACTTAACGCTCTTACAGAAAGAGGTGCAAAGTATGCTTCTAAAAGGCGCTATAGAGGTCGTACCCATCCACGAGCAGGGTACGGGGGTGTACTCCCTCTACTTCCTAATTCCAAAAAAGGACGGGTCACTCAGACCTATATTAGACCTGAGACCCCTGAACCAGTACATTCTTTCAGAGCACTTTCATATGCTCACTCTACAGCAAGTCCTTCCGCTTCTCAAGCAGGGAGACTTCCTAGCCACACTGGACCTCAAGGATGCGTATTTCCACATACCCATCCACCCCTCACACAAAAAATACCTCAGGTTCACTGTTCAGGGGCAGCACTATCAATTCAAAGTCCTTCCCTTCGGCGTGACAACAGCGCCCAGGGTTTTCACGAAGTGCCTAGCTACAGTGGCAGCACATCTACGGAGGCAGCATATACACGTCTACCCCTACCTAGACGACTGGCTCGTTCAAGCGAAGTCAGCCCAGCAATGTGCCAGCCACATGTCCCGCACCATTCATCTCTTCCACAGTCTGGGATTCTCACTAAATTACCCAAAGTCCCATCTCCAGCCCGCACACGTACAACAGTACCTAGGTGCGACTATAGACACTCTGGCGGCCACAGCTCAGCCAAATTTAGTGAGGATCAACAGCATACAACTGCTGATCTCCAAGTTCAAACCCAATCACTCACTTCCAGCGCGAGTGTTTATGCAGTTGATAGGCATGATGGCCTCCTGCATCTTCATAGTCCCGCACGCGAGATTACACATGCGCCCGCTTCAGGAGTGCCTAGCACGTCAGTGGAATCAGGCTCAAGGACAATTGAAAGACCTAGTGTTGGTGAGTGGTCGGGCATACAACTCTCTGCATTGGTGGAATCCACAAAACCTTTGCAAGGGCCGACCATTCCAAGAGCCTGTCCCACAGATAGTACTGACTGCGGACGCGTCTCTCCAGGGATGGGGAGCTCATGTACTCCACTACACTGTGCAGGGCCTATGGACGACACAACAAAAGAAGATGCACATCAACCTTCTGGAACTGATGGCAATCTTCCTGGCCATGAAGGCATTCAAAGTACATCTATGCAACAAGGTCGTGTTGATCCGGACGGACAACATGACCGCAATGTACTACATACAGGAGCAGGGAGGAACACACTCTCCACAGTTGTCTCATCTGGCTCAGAGCATGTGGAAGTGGGCCATTCAGAGGAACATGTTCCTCATGGCGGAACACCTCCCTGGCAAGGACAACCAGATGGCGGATCTGCTCAGCAGACACAGCCACCAGATGCACGAGTGGGAGCTACACCCATCGGTACTCCAACCGTACTTCCAGCAGTGGGGTCATCCAGAGATAGACCTATTCGCGACAAGCGAAAACGCAAAATGCCAAAGCTTCGCCGCCAGGTTCCCACATCCGCAGTCGCAGGGCAATGCGATATGGATGAACTGGTCCGGCAGATTTGCGTACGCTTTTCCCCCAGCGCCGTTGATACCGCTGGTGGCTCGCAAACTCACACAACACTCCCTGACACTCGTCCTAGTTGCTCCAATGTGGGCACGCCAGCCGTGGTACACCACCTTCCTCGAACTTTCCGTGGTGCCGCATCAAAGGCTGCGGATCAAACCCGCGCATTTGACGCAGAACCATGGCGAACTTCAGCACCCAGATCCGCAACAGCTGAACCTGGCGATCTGGCTCCTGAAGTCCTAGAGTTTGGCTATCTCAACCTGCCACCTGACTGTATGGACATCATCAAGGAGGCCAGGAGACCCACTACAAGGGCTTGCTATGCAGCCAAATGGAAAAGGTTCGTCATTTATTGCGGTAATAATGACATTAACCCGCTGGACGCATCCATCCAAAACATCATCTGTTACCTCTTACACCTATATCGATGCAATCTGGCGTACACCTCTATACGTGTCCATTTGACCGCAATATCAGCCTATCTGCAAACCAGGCAGCACCTCTCACTATTCAGAGTGCCTGCCATCAAAGCATTCTTGGAAGGACTCAAACGAGTCATTCCACCAAGCCACCCACCGGCTCCAATGTGGAACCTCAACTTGGTCCTCACACGCCTGATGGGTCCACCCTTTGAACCTCTACACTCATGCGAGATTCAATTCCTTACCTGGAAAGTAGCCTTCCTGGTAGCGATTACTTCCTTAAGAAGAGTTAGTGAACTCCAGGCACTAACCGTTCAAGAGCCATTCATACAGGTTCACGCCAATAGGGTCGTACTACGTACCAACCCCAAATTCATGCCCAAAGTAATATCGCAGGTCCACATGAATCAAACTATTGAACTGCTCGTTTTCTTCCAAAACCCACAAACTGTCGCAGAAAGGGCACTACATACACTAGATGTACGGAGGGCCCTCATGTACTACATCGACAGGACTAAACCCTTCAGGAAGACAAAACAACTGTTCGTTGCCTTTGCCCCGCACCACAAAGGTAACGCCATCTCCAAAGCAGGGATAGCCAGATGGATAGTTAAGTGTATTCAAATCTGTTATCAAAAGGCAAAACGCACATTAACTATTCCACCACGAGCCCACTCAACGCGCAAGTTGGGGGCTTCCATGGCTTTTCTAGGAAATATTCCCCTGCATGATATATGCAGAGCAGCCACATGGTCCACTACACACACATTTACAAAACACTATTGTGTAGACGTGCAGTCAAAACAGCAGGCAGCTGTAGGACAGGCTGTTCTCAAAACACTTTTTCAGACCGCTGCAGCTGGCACTGGTAGCCGCCGCTAATAGAGGGCACTGCTATGTATTCTATGCACAGATATGAATTCAGCAGCCCACATGCCTCGAACTGAATATGCTACTTACCAGTATGCATCTGTTCTTGGCATGTAGGGCTGCTGACATTCATATCGCCCTCCCTCCTCCCCGGCGCCTGTAGCAGCTGCAGCTCTCAGAATTACTGTATAGCATGGTCATCACTTTCTGTATCTACTCCATCACTGCCACAATGGCGAAAAACAATCTGAGGATGGAGAGGATGCCCATGCGCACTGTAGTCCAGGGGAGGAGTCACCTATCCAAGGATACTTCGAAGACTCTTCCAGGACAACAACGTGCAAACATCCGGACCCAACACTAGGCGGCGATCTATGCACAGATATGAATGTCAGCAGCCCTACATGCCAAGAACAGATGCATACTGGTAAGTAGCATATTCATTCTGTCACATACTAACGCCCGAGTCGCTTTCTGTTGTTAGTTTTGTCTGTTGTGCTTCTTGTGGGCTCCTACTGACCCATATTTTTCAGTTTACGTGATAAATAAATGTGGCTTTTAAATTATCCATTGAGCTTGTTTCCTGGGAACGATTACATTTCCAGGACAATAGGTATTGTCTGTTTTTGTTTAGGGACCACTGTTCCTTATAGCAACGAAGAATGTTGTTTGGCATGTGGAATATTAATAAAAGTGTAAATTAGTTAAAAAGATAAATAGCAAGCTCTGTCAACCTGTTAAGTCAATTCTACTTTTTTTATGGTTACTTCCAAGAACCGCTTCCTCACCTTCAAAATATCCAACGGACTCCAGACTAGATCCGTAAAATTCACAGCAGTGTTTCTGTGCACTGGCAGGTGGTGCCATGCAGCTCTGCATTTCCATCTCTGCAGAGACAGAGTGGAGCCACATTTAAGCGCCAACCCTGCGTGCTGACATCAGTTCCTTTCTATTTGCGCCTTCCAACACACATCTCTGCTCCCTGGTTTTGTCGGTCTTTCGATGACCCCTAAACATTTCTACAGTGTGCTAGAAAACTATGTCCTCTCCAAAAACTATAGATTTCAAACCTTACCACGACTTGAGGAACCAGATGTCGCTAGGATCTGCGTGAGGTGTGTCTCACATGTATGGGCTCCAACCATGGCTCTAAGTTGTGTGACAAGTGCACCCTTAAGCACCCCGTGGCAATCTGGGATTGTGAGGCAACGCTCTATTTTTGGAACACAAGAAGAGTTTGTGGTCTAAGTAAGTGTCCTGTTCCTGCTCCCAGTTGGGGGTCTGGGCTCAATCCCAGTCATAAGGGAGGTCCAGCAGACTGTCTGCTCAAAGTCTCCGGGTAAGCCTAAGTCTAACCACAAGCATAAAAAGACAGAGGGAGTCGCCCCCATCCCTGCCTTTCTAGTTCTGAAGAGAAGACATGGGGGTGCCAAGATCAACATCGCACACTTGCAATCTCCCCTGCTTCAGATCCAATTCCTCAGTTGACCCCTGTATGTCCCAAGTTTCTGGGGCCGTCTTCGACCCCACAGCAGATTGCCACCTTCAGAGAAGCTATTCTGTGAATTTCCAGTGCCAAACCAGCCCCGTGTAGTGTGTCTTTGGGCCACAAGGAGCTTCAGGGTCATGCAGTTGGGTTACTGCTGGTGGGGTTCTCTCCCAAAGCCATCAGCCCCTTGCGACCCATTCCCGGGTCCATATTGATTAGAATAAAGTCTTCCACATCTTCCCCAGGCTATGCTGATTTCTTCCACAAGGACACCATGGATGAATGAGCAGGAGCTGCCATCAATGTCTGATACAGAAGCGACCATGGCTTCCACAGTGCAAATGGTTGTCATTCAGTATTATTCTAGGTAGACGCTTCTACGCATTACAGCTACCAGCAGAGGCTCTATTCTCTTTTCTGCTCGAACTCTGACCCTGTGCAGGATCCAAGTCGGGTCCCTCAGGATACGAATGTTAAAGTGGAGAGAGATGCTCTACTCCCTCCTTAGTAAACTGATGATGCATTATACCTAGACCTACAAAATGCTAGCGGGTTGGACGCATCCCCTGAAACCGAGCTTGACTCCGCCACCTGGACCAACAATGCAGGAAAGTGCTTTGTTTGCACAGTTGGTCAGGAGGGCAGCTGAGGTGGTAAAATTGCATTTGTTCGCCTTTGAAACACAGTCCGATTTTCTCACAGAGATTTTTTACTAAGGTCTAGGACCTCTGAGCCATTGTTGCTTTTAATGAGGCCCTTACAGATACTTTAATGGCTACTCAGTCAAAACAATGTTCTTGCCCACCAGTTAGACCAGTAGCTCGTGGACATAGACCTACATCCTATGATCCAGGTTTTTTAACTAAACATCCTACCCCTGCAAGCCTTATTGTGCAGGCTTCCACCGCAAAGATTAATCCTAACAGTTTTCTTACCAGTCCCTCAGAGAGGGAATTCAATCAGGTGGACACATTCTGCAAGAGAATACTTTCATCTGTGAGTTATGCCCTGAGGTCCTTCAGTGCTGTAAGGTTGCTGGGTAGATCCACACATGCTCTCTAGGACATGGTCAGTGAGATCTTGCCGGCGGTCACCAAAGATTTCAGAGCTTCTTTGAAGAAAACAGTACATGACGGACAGAACTGAGCAAAGTTTATGATTAGTGCTGGCCTGGATAATACACATTGCATAGGCAAGCCTGTTGGTATAAGCGTTGTCTGGAGGAGGCACGACTGGATGAGGTCCACTGGATTTTCAGGTGACGTACAGGTGTCTTTATTGTACATAGCCTTTCATGAGTCCAGACTATTTAGGGTGAAGGCAGACATGTTCTTGAGAGATTCGAGGACAGCCATGCCACCAGAAGATCCTTAGGACTGATGACACCAACAAAACAATTTCCTTGCTAGTTCCATAAGTTCTGGAATAGCTCCATTGGGTTGGCCTACAGAGAGCGCAGCCATCCCAACTGATGGTGCAGCAACCAGTTTAATCCTTTCAGGGCTGCGAGTGCACTACCTGTAGACAAAGTGTAGGGCAACAGGGGCAATAGTCCTCTAAATCCTCCACTCCTGCTGCCTTGGCTACCAAGATACTTTAGTGTATCCATAATGTCGACTGCCATGCTGGTGAGGGGCATTATCCGACATTTGCTCCCTGACTGGAGAGCCATTACATCAGACAAATGGGTCTTACAGATATTCAAAGGGGTTACACTCTACTCTTCATATCCTCCTCAACTCCTGTACCTCTCACACCAGATTGAACTACGGAGGAGAAAGTGTAGATCCTGATGAAGGGTGTTCTTCTTTTGCTCTCCAAGGGTGCCATCGAGGGGTTACCGGAATCGATGAAAGGCAAGGGATGTTATTACCGCTAATTCCTTGTCCCGAAAAAGGATGGCGACCTCAGGACCATTCTGGACCATTATCTGCTTAGTGCCTTCCATTCTGGACCATTATCTGCTTAGTGCCTTCCTATGGAAGGACAAATTCAAGATGCTCATGTCTCAGATTCTGGCCACTCTGGAGCAGGAGACTAGATGGTGTCCTTGGACTTGTGGGAAACATATTCTCATGTACCTGTCCTGTAGTCCCACAGGTGTTACCTGTGTTTCAAGGTGGGTCAAGAGCACATTTAGTTTACTGTGGTGCACATCTGCCTTACCTTGGCCCCTCTGGTCTTCATGAAATGGCTGGGGTTGCTGCCCATCTTTGAATGTCTATAGTACAAGTATTCCTTTATTTCGATGATGTACTGCTGAAGGTGGACGTGCCATAGTCCGTCGTAGCCCACCTTCAGACTATGACCAGCCTCTTGACATTGTTGGGATTTTCTGTTAACTAGCCAAAGTCACACCTAGATCCCTTGCAGAGGATCGCTTCCATTGGGGTTACACTAGACAGTGACATTCAAAGCCTTTGCCTCAGTGCTAGGAGTCCAGGATAGCTAGGTTATGATCCTGATGTTTCGGGATCAGTCCTGGGTCTCAGTGAAGGTTACTCTGAAACTTCATGATATCCTGACCTCGCCTACCTTCCTTATTCCATATGCCATGTGGCACTTGAGAGCCCTGATGTGGAATACTGGGATCCACTGTGCCCAACATCAGGGCTGACTTTCTGACTGACAGACGTCCATCTGATTAACAGCAGACCACTTTCCCTCCAACTCCCAGACGTCGGTGTAGTGACAGATCCGTTGTTGCTGGGTTGGTAGGATTTACCAAGTGGAGATCGGAGGCCTTTGGCCTCTTGTGGAAGTCAACTCCATATTAACCTCCTGGAGCTGTGAGTGATCTGTTTAGCCCTGAAAACCTTCCTGTTGTACCTCCCTATTAGGCTAGCACAAGTTCACGGGGACAGTACCACCCCAACAAGCAGGGTGGAGAAGGGTCTTGGGACTTGGGCCAGGAGGCTCTGCTCCTCTGGAAGTGGCAGGAACAAAAGAACGTTTTCATGATCACCAACTATCCAGTGGGACCCTTTAATGCCAGAGCATAAACGTTGTGCAGATGCTGTCTGGCACACCAATTAGTGGTGCCTCCATCCAAAGGCAAAAAGAACAATTGATCGGCAAAATGCAGAACAATGTCATACCCAGTACAGAGATCTTGGCCTAAATCCATCGTTTTTTTGCTCCCCATGCCATTCCAGTTTGAACCCAGCCATATGCACATCAGTCTTGACCCTGTGCCCAATGGGAACAGTCCAGCCCGAAATATCAGGCCAGGTCCTCCCTGGACTGGAAACAAGTATTCTAGGACCGGTTTTGGGGTTTCACACCGCATCAGCCAGGATAGCTTGACTCCAGTGGCATGGAGAACACGGGACCCACGTCTGGGATTACCTGTCCCACTCGGGGTGACAAATGCATAAAGAACAATTGATAGACAGAATGCAGAACAATGTCATACATTTACCACAGTACCGAGATCTGGGCCTAAATGCATCTTTTTTTTGCTCCCCATGCCATTCCAGTTTGAACCCAGCCAAATGCAAATCATTCTTGACCGTGCACCCAAGGGGAACAGTCCAGCCCGAACTGCGGCGGCGTAGGGTATATTCTATCGATGGGGAGAGCCCTGGTTGGAGCTGTTTATCACCACCAGGAACACGCACTGACAGCTGTTCTATGTTCTGGAATTTCTTCCAAGTCTTTCACTACCGAAAGCATTCCAAACTTCTATACATGTTCCACTCTCTTGCCTTAGCTTCTGAAAAAGATCGGGAAAGACTGGGGTCTTGTCATCTTGATTTTCCGGAACAGGGCCAGGAGAGTGTGGTACAGATTTCTTCTGAACCTGAGCATCTGCCCTCCAATCAGGCTTCCACCTCAGGAGGACCTCTTGTCTGAGCAGCAGGGCAGGGTACGGCGTCTGGATCTCCACAAACTACACTAAACTCCACAACTTACAACCGGGTCTTGACTTCAATGATGTGAACACCCTTAAAGCCCATGCACAGTTGCTACTTAAGACTTTGGTTGCTAAAAAACCTTTTTCCTAATCACATCAGTTCTCTGCATGAGCTCATTGCAGGCGTGTCATTGGACTATCCTCCTTATACCACCTTTTTTCAAAATAAGTTGGTGCTGAGAAAGAGAGCATGCCTTTCTCTCTTCCTTCCAAAACTCACGATTCCCTTTCATGTTGGCCATAAAAGGGAATCACAATGGCCATGTTACCTCTTTCTTTGCTCTGTATCATCCCTCGAAAGAGGAAGCAATGCTCCAACGCCTTGACCAGAAGAGTATGTTGAATTGTTACCCGAATCGGACAAAAGACTATCTGTTGAACTATTAGCTCCTTTTTGATTCTCGGGGGCAAAGAAGGGTGTGGCAGTGCAGAAGAGGACCATGTCTAGATGCATAATCCTCTGTATCAAAAACTCCTATGTCCTGGCCAAGAAGCAACCCCTGGAGGACGCAAGGGCTCATTCCACCTGAACCAAGGATGCTACAAGTGTGCTGGCATGGAGCATACCTGTTCTTAACATCTGCCAAGCTATTGCGTAGCGAAGGTGTTGGTACATAGCACTAATGCTTTGACAGCCAAGTCCGGCAAGAGAGTTATTTCGTCTACTCTGTCTTGTAGGATTTTTTGGTTTAAACTCACTTAAGCAGTACTGCTTTGATATCTATTCAAAAGGTGATGAATCTGCAGACAGAAGTATCCATCAGAATATCACGAATTACTTAACTTCTGTAGCTTTATTTCTTGTGGACACTCTATCCCAATCAATCAATAGTGCAGCACTATGACCCCTAAGGGTATCTGTGCGGTGGGGGTGCAGTGTCTCAGTTGAAAAGCCAGGTCTTGAGTTTCCTTCTGAAGTCTGCCAGGGAGAGTGCTGTTCGGAGGTGGAGGGGCAAGTTGTTCCAGGTCTAGGCCACGATGTAGGAGAAGTAGCTGCCCCTGCTTCAGATGCAGTGGATGCGAAGGGTGTGGGCAAGGGCAAACGAGGCAGGTTGATGTAGGATGGTCCTTGGTTGTGTAGAGCTTTATATGCATGCGTGAGGACCATGAACTGGCATCTCTTCTGGATGGGTAGCCAGTGGAGGTTTCTTAGGTGAGGGTTAAAGCTGGTCCATTTGGAGAAGTTCAGGTTGAGTCTGGCTGCGGTGTTCTATAGGGACTGAAGTCTTTTGAGGAGCTGAGTGGAAATTCCAGTATAAAGAACTTTGCCATAGTCGAAGTGGCTGGTGACCAGGGCATGCATGACGGTCTTTCTGGTGTTGATTGGGATCCATCTGAAGATTCGACAAAGCATGCATAGGTTGTGGAAGCAGGACGAGGCCACGGTGTTGACTTTTTGTTTTTTATTGTCAGTTGGCTGTCGAGGATGATGCTGAGGTGGTGTGCGTGGTCTGTCGGAGCGGGTGTTTATCAGAGTTCCGTTGCCCACCAGCTGTGGTCCCATGCAGAGGTGTTCTTCCCAAAAATCTGTACTTACGTTTTGTCAAAGTTCATCTTGAGTCAGCTGTCTCTCATCCATTTGGCTATGTAGGTCATTGCATTGCAGATTTGTGGGGGGTCCTCAGTGAGCGAGAGGATAAGTTGAGTGTCGCCCGCGTAGAAGATTATTGACAATGTTTGCGAAGGTGGTCATGTAGATGTTGAACAGGGTGGGGCTGCGGGATGACCCTTGTGGTACACCACATGTGATGTCCTAGGGTGCAGAGGTGAAGGGAGGTAGGCGGATGCTCTGTTTGCATCCTGAGAGGAAAGAAGCAATCCTCTTGAGGATGTTTTGCTGTATGCCGATGTTGTGGAGTCTGTCGAGAAGGGTATGGTGGGAGACTGTATCGAACGCAGCAGAGAGGTCGAGGAGGATCAGGGCTTCCTTTTCTCCGCGGTCGAGGAAGACCCTGATGTCAACCATGGTGTCAATCAGTGATGTCTCTGTGCTGGTGATGTGGTTGACATGGAATCCTGACTGTGAGGTGTTGGGAAGGTGGTTTAGTTACAGGTATTCGGTAAGCTGTTGCTCATTGGCTTTCTCAAGTACTTTGGCTGGGTAGGGGAGCAGGGAGAACGTTTGTTAATTTTTGAAGTCACTGGCGTCGGCAGAGAAGGGGTCTGACCTCTACGTGTTTCCATCCATCTGAGAAGGTTGCCAGGGAGATGGAGGTGTTGAAAATGCTGGTGAGTTATGTGCTGATAGGGCTGGTTCTGAGGTTAAATATATGGTGGGGGCAGGGGTCAGTGGGTACCCCAGAGTGGATGGACGACATGATCACTGAGGTGGTCTGAGCAGTGATCGGAGACCAGGTGGTTATCGTGCAGCTGGTGTTTGCTGATTGACAGAGGTTGTCATGGCTCAGAGTGGTGGGTTGGGAGTCGAAGTTGTTGTAGATGGTGGTAATCTTACAGAGGAAGTAGTCTGAGAAGGGGGGTCTCAGTGTTCCTGGGAGGGATGGATGTTGGTCTCTGTAGCTGTCAAGTTGGAGAATTCCTTGACGATTTTAAAGAGTTAATTCGTGTGGTTGGCCGCGGTGTCGATGCGGATGGTGATTGCTGCTCTCTTGGCTTACTTGATGTGGAGGTGGTAGTTGCTAAGGGCTGCTTTGTGAGCGGCCCTGTCAGAGGTGTCCTTAGTCATGCGCCATCGGTTCTTGAGTCTGTAGCAGTTGTGTTTGGAAATTCTGAGCCCTGGACCTTGCTTGGAGGTGTTGTTGGCTTTTGCTGGTTTGAATGGGGGGACTCTTTTGGCGCATTTGGTGATCCAGGCAGTGAAGTTCTGGATGACTTACTCTAGGTCTGCCGTGGGTTCGGATTGTGTAGTGCCAAGGACTTGTGGCCATTGGATTTGGGTTATCTTGCCCCAGCTTCAGTGGGTGGCGCTGTGGTGCTTGGAGATGGTGTGCTTGTCTTCAGAGATGGTAAAGTGGATGATGGCGTGGTCGGTCCAGGCGAGTTCTGTTACCTGGGTGAATTTGATTCTGTCGCTGGAGGCATCACGTTCCCGCCTAGGGACACTTTCACATGCAGTAATGTGTAAAGACCTTCACTAAGAGATCGATGCCCAGTGTGAATAAAACACTGTGTGCAACAAATACCTTGTGTCTTATGTTGCGTCTTGAATTTATGTTTGGATTTCATATCGTGGTCCTAGC
Source organism: Triturus cristatus (assembly GCF_964204655.1). Taxonomy (NCBI): domain Eukaryota; kingdom Metazoa; phylum Chordata; class Amphibia; order Caudata; family Salamandridae; genus Triturus; species Triturus cristatus. The sequence goes on along the minus strand of NC_140584.1, from coordinate 941,237,954 downwards.
ATCAGTCTGTAGTCAAAAGTTGAGGTGGTCTATGGAGGGCGTTGGGTCATCGTTTCTGGCGGTGCATCGTATTGGCTTCCTTGACGATTAAGACGATGCTCCTGTGTGTTTGTTGGTGCAGTCTCTGTATATCATCTTGTAGCTGTCGTGGGTGGCAGTGGCGATGTCGGGGTTCAAGGAAGGGTAGAGCCATGTTTGGGTGATGAAGGCTGCATCAGGGGAGAGGGTGGTGATGGTGTCTCAGATTTCCGTGGCGTGTTTGCAGAGGGAACGGGAGGGATCTAACTGCCAATTCCTCACTAAACTCCATCCTCTCTGTTCTTTGAAGTGGTCTCTTTAGCATCTAAAAAAAGTCCCAAGTCAGAAATCGGCACATGGTCACCAACAATTGAGCTATGCTATGTGTCTGAAGGGGGGAGGTGTGAAAGGTCAAGAGATAAGAAACTGATGTCAGCGGTGCTATATGTAGCAACACCGTCACTTCATGGGCAGTGTGGCGCCGCAAGGGGCCACCTGCTGGAGCATGGTTCCATTACTGTGAAGTTTTTCGGATCCAGTGTGGCGCATAGGGTATATTCAGAAGGTGAAGAATCTAGGGATGAATGGAGTATCCACCATAAAAAGAACTACTAAAGATAAATAACTTGTTCTTTTGGCTGGGCCCTGAAAAAGGAGGATTAGATTTGGCATTACTGGTGTTCAATGGTTCATAGATATGCAGAGTACACACATCCATGCTGATGAAATTCACAAACAAAATATGCACAGGATGCTTTTCTCTTTGGAGACTTTTTATTAATAGGTCTGACTATAATGCCAAAAAGAAGCATGCCTCCACTAGCATTTTATTTGTTAAAAGTCATGCATAGGTTTTGAGATGAGTGTTTACCAGTATATCAGTAAAGATCCTAATGCCGCCATAATTTATATCCCATTAAGATTGCATTTTTTTTTTTTAAGTTTGAGTTTATTGAAGAAATAAAGAAGGGAAGGAGAAGGGAGGGGAACGGGGTATAATCATCATGATAAACATATACAAAAAAATAAGCAATTCAATAGAAACTCTCATTAAAAGCAATTATAACAAGCATGAAGCTTACATGAACAGAGCCTACGTATAGGAATGAAAAATACCATATAGTATAGTAGAACGTGATATCATAACAAAAAAGGCATTAAAGAAAGAAGAAAATCATGGTGGCTTACGCACCTCAACTGTGTTAGGATCTGGAGAGGCGTGCACCGGAGCAAAGGAGGAGAGATAGGATACCAAAGGAAGCCAAATCAGGTCGCGTTTAATTGCCAGGGAAATGGGAGATACGTAATTAGTATCTAGGCGATGATGGAAGCAAACTGCATTCCACCAAGATTGGTAGGAGACATTTGCAGCCTGTTTCCAATTAGAAGTAATGGTATGGAAAGCCACAGCAACTAGAAGGTCAAGTAGTAGATAATGGGAAGGAGATTGTGGGAGTGACGGTGATAGGGAACCTAGAAAAACTTGTGAAGGGGAAAAGGGAATTTGAAGTTGAAATATCTTTTGTATTTGCGTCCATACTAGGTGCCAGAACTTGGAGATAGGAGGGCATTCAAACAACATGTGTTTGAGATCTGCGACGGGACAGGAACAGGACCAACAAATAGGGGATGTGTCAGGTGAAAAACGGGATAAAGCTTGTGGAGTACATAAAGTTCTGTTATAAATGAAATATAAGGTTTGGGTAGTATTAGCAGCTCTAGAGGCTTTATGAAGCTTAGCCCATATTTTGTCCCAAAAAGGTATTGGCCAACCCTGAGAAAGATCCAATTCCCATGCATTCTCGATTTTAGATTTTAGTCTGTCAGTGGAGTACCGGAAAGAGTTATAAATAGCAGAGGCTGAGGGAGACGTCTCCAATAATAAAGAAGTAGCTTTGCGGTCCAAAGGAATATCAGTAGATGGCGCCAAAGAGCGAAGATATAAGATCAGGACTGGGAGAAGGGCATTGTATTGCGAACGAGCAGAAGAGGGCAGTGAGAAAGAGGATTGAAGTTCCTGGAATGAGAGAGGGGTATCTTGGGAAATTAATTGAGAGATCCAACACAATCCTCGAGAATGCCATGTCTTCCAAAAGATGGTGCGATTACGAATTTTGAAAAGAGAGTTGTGCCATATCGGTTGATCGTGAATGGAAAGGAGGGAGGGATAAGATGATATTATGTAAGGGAGAAGGAGAGTGCGGCAATGAGAAATAACAGGCGTACGAAAGCGAACTAAAGAAGACGTGAAGGATAAAAACTCGCGAAAGGTAAAGGGGGATAGAAAGGAAGATTCCATACTTAACCAGACGGGCGGATAGTGCGGAAGATCAGAAGAGAACCAACGGGTCGATTGTTTCAAAGAGAAAGCTCGATGATATTCTCTGAAATTCGGAAAGCGCACACCAGACTGAGCCTTATCCTTGCGCAATGAAGCCAAAGCTATCCGAGACCGCTTGCCATTCCATAAGAATTTCAGCAACAAGGAATCAATCCGTTTAAAGAAGGAAACTGGAATGTGTACTGGCAGCATGGAAATGGTATAAAGAAGAAGAGGGGATAACATCATTTTTATAGAATTGAGCCGACCCCACCAAGACAGAAAGAGCGGGTTCCAGCGTTGAATAGCCGTGTCCATTTTCTTGAAGACATAATCAAAATTAAATTTGAGTGTATCAGACAAGAGAGGAGCGAACCAAACACCCAGATATTTGATCCTAGATGGTTGCCAGGAGAAACTCGTTTGGGAAAAAAGATGCTTTTGACAAATAGGGTTTAAAGGTAGAATCTCGCACTTATCAGCATTTAGGCGATAACCAGAGACCGCGGAGAAGGAAGACACCTGCTGGAGAAAAGAGGGAATAGAGGAAACAGGATCAGAGCAGTAAAAAAGAATATCATCAGCATAGACCGAGAGTTTAACTTGACGCGAACCAAATTTAAAACCAGAAATACTGTTGTCTAGACGAATTTTAGTAAGAAAGGGTTCCAAGGCTAAAACAAAAAGTAGGGGGGATAGAGGACAGCCTTGTCGCACTCCCCTGTGTAACGAGAAATAATCCGAGGTCATCCCGTTGACAAAAATGGAAGCCTGGGGATTAGAATAGAGTAAAGAAATAATAGAGATGAATTTGGAAGAAAAGCCGATCCAGCGCAAGGCCTGAAACATAAAATCCCATCCAATCCTGTCAAAGGCTTTCTCCGCGTCTAAAGAAATAGCCGCGAAGGGAAGCGACAAAGAGGAAGCCTTGCTAAGTATATTAAGAAAAACACGGGCATTGTCAGATGAGAGACGGCCCTTGACAAAGCCTGATTGTTCAGGGCCAATGAGATCGGGTAAAAGGGGATCCATGCGCAATGCCAAAATTTTGGCCAAAATTTTATAATCCGTATTGACCAGTGAAATTGGTCTGTAATTTTTGCATAATGAGTGGTCCTTATCTTCTTTGGGAATTAAACAGATTAAAGCCTGTTGGAAGGAGCCGCTGGAAGAACCCGCTGCAAGGAAGGATCGGAATAATAATAATAGTTTAGGGAGAAGTAGAGAGGCGAAGTGGCTGTAAAATTCAATAGTGAAACCATCAGGGCCTGGAGACTTACCGTGCCGCAATTTAGAAACAGCATGAGAGATTTCAGAAAGCGAAATGTCTTGTTCTAGGGCAAAAAAATCAACTTGAGAAGCCGGGGGGGAGGGAAGCGAATGAAAATATGAAAGAAGATCCGTAGTCTCCGGGATGTGTTCGGGGGTATAAAGATTGTCATAAAATTTCACAAACTCAGAGAGAATGTCTTTATCTTTAAAGCAAGAGTTCCCAGTGGAAGTCTTAATGGACTCAATCTTTGTACGCTCCTTTCTTATCTTTAAGTAATTGGCCAAAAGTTTTCCCATTTTGTTCTTACCTCCATAATACCTGGAATTAAATTTTAGCAAAAGGTTAGAGGCAGCATCAGTTGTAAACTTATTGAAGGAAATTTTCGCATCAATAAGTTTTTTAAGAGAAATCTCAGATTTAGAAGCATGATAATCAAGCTCTAAAGTCTTAATATTAGCTAAAATGCGTTCGGATTTGGCTTCTCGAAGTTTCTTTCGTCGGGCTACAAAATTAATAATAAAACCCCTAGAGGCTGCTTTAAAAGAATCCCAAACAGTAACAAAAGAGGAATCAGGGGTATGATTGAAAAGGAAAAATTCAGTGGCAAAGGCAGTAAATTCGGAACAAAAAGTAGGTTCCAAAAGCAAAGCATTGTTGAAACGCCATCTGCCAGAGTGAGGGGAAAAAGGAAGTAGGTCAAGGTCCACATGAACCGGAGCATGGTCCGAGATTAGGATGGAACCAATGTCAGAGCGTATAGCGTGCTGGGATAGGGATTTACTAAGGAAGATATGATCAATGCGGGATTGTGATTGATGTGGAGGGGAGTAAAAACTGTATTCTCTAAGATCAGGATTACACAATCTCCAGATATCCACCAAGGCATTATTTTGAAAGGTGTTAACAAATTGAGAGTGCATCCTAGAGGGGACAAATTTAACATTGGAATGACGATCGAGGAAGGGATCAACAACTTGGTTACAATCTCCCCCTAGAAGTATGTAATCTCCAGAAAGGGAGGACAGCTTAGTTGAAATAGAGGGCCAAAATAATCTGTCAATCCCAGTTGGGGCATACACATTAAAAAGAGTGATAGGAATATTATCTATAAGCAGTGTAACAATAACCCATCGACCATCAACATCACATTCGTGAGAAATTGAGGAAACATTTAACTTTTTATGTAATAAAATCACAACACCATTTTTCTTGGAAACTGTGGGGGAGCAAAAAACATGACCCACCCAACAACGCTTGAGTTTTAGAGCCTCGTTTTCAGAGAGATGAGTCTCCTGAAGGAGGGCAACATCAGACTTAAGTCTCGCTAAATGTGATAAAACCCTTTGCCTTTTAATGGGATTGTTTAAACCCTTAACGTTCCACGATGTAACTCGGAATGGAACAGCAAAGAAAAACAGCTAACAGCAACATGCTTATTACTGCAGAAAAAAAAAAATAATAACTTGAGAAAACTGAGAGAATTGTAACGAATTGATGAAGGAGAGAGGGTAAGATTGCATTTTTAACTACCTTTTATTAGACTGATTTCAGAATAATTACAGCCATATAGCAGATATGTTACTGACAGTCAGAATAATAAGTATTGTTACCACAGTCCGATTTAAACAGTGTTTCAGACTAAATATCATATCAGGTTCAAACATAGCATACATTTTAAAGTGAAGAGATATAAAAAAGAAGGTGGGGAAGTGATGATTCTGACGTATTGCCTCTGAGCTCAGAAATTGTGTCACTGACATTTCTTTTAATCTTCAGTAGTCCCATTTTAGTTTCCAGTGTGCCGATGAAATTCAACAGAGCAATTCAATAATGTTTAGCAGAAGGACCCATATATTGTGGATTTTCCTTTCTTGTGGCTCACTTTATCGCTAGATTCTTTGTGATTACAAATATGGAATGATTGTTCCAACATATGACGATTGCTGTTAATGTATGACACAGTTAATTTAGATCATTGTTTAGGTACTTCCTGGAGACATCTGTTTATGAAGGTGTTTGTGTTATTTGTGCATGTTTTTAGGTTTTGCCTAGGCAGCGCTTATGCTATTTATTCGAGACCTTTTGTATTCTTAATATATGGGCTATAAGCTCTGCTCATTTTCAAGGACTGCCCCTGTTAAATGTGTTGTTAGTCAGTTTGTGAGCAAATTTTTTTTTCTTCAAGCTGGAGCACTCGAGACCAGTGCTCCAGTGCTCGTGGTTTACAGCGCTCTGTTGTGAACCAGGCTGTAAATCTTGCTCCTATCTTGCCACATTTGCTGTGCATTTAACCCCTTCGCCGCGGCACGAATTTTGCCGCGCTGTGCTCATGATGGAGTGGTTCCGTCACGACTCCGCCCACTGCGCTAATCGCCCGCACAGGCGGGGAATTAGTGCCGCGTGGGCGGAGCGGCCGCCAACGTCCGCAGCATGACGGAACCACTCCGTCATGAGCACACGGCGCCCGTGGCTCATGACGGAGTGGTTCCGTCATTAGCAGGGAAGGGGTTAAAGAAAGAGGTCTGTTTTTTTTTTTTTTTTTAGCCCTGGTTTTGTTTTGGCAGGAATGCTATCAACTACAACCGCATACAGCAATAGACTTTACCGAACGGATTTTCACAAGCAGTTAAAATGAGATGTTTATTTTCCTTAGCATGTCCCTGTCTTGCGCGTTTAAAAAAAAATGTTATTGCAAAGGAAAGCATTATATTAGGCAAGCAGTGCCCACATTACTTGCCATGAGCCACACCTGCGCAACGGCGTTTAAGTGCACCCCCCAAATCTAAAATACACATACTATTAAAAACATACTCTATTAAAAACAGCATCCGCTCTCCATTGCAGCCCTTTCCCCTTGTTTATTTACTTTGGGTGCCATGTTAACCCGTTCCATGCACGCGTCGGCCAACGGTTGTGAGCACTACCTCGCTAGTGCTGTGCACGTCCGTTGGCCGACGCGACCCCGCCCACTCAATAGAACTCCCGCACTTCGCCGGAATTTGCGCTGCAGTTAAGGAGTTAATGAGTGTTCATGTTTTGTTTACTTTGCTTTCCCGGAGCCCCAAACCCTTAGGCCGAGCCCTAAAGCACAAGCCTTCCACCCTCACTCTCACCCCTAAACCCTCTCAACAACCCTTACACCCTTACTTCAACACCCAAACACTTGCCCTGCGGTCTCTCTCTCTCTCTCTCTCTCTCTGTCTCTGTCTCTGTCTCTGTCTCTGTCTCTGTCTCTGTCTCTGTCTCTCTGTCTCTCTGTCTCTCTGTCTCTCTGTCTCTGTCTCTGTCTCTGTCTCTCTGTCTCTCTGTCTCTGTCTCTGTCTCTCTCTCTCTCTCTCTCTTTCTCTCTCTCTCTCTCTCTCTTTCTCTCTCTCTCTCTCTCTTTCTCTCTCTCTCTTTCTCTCTCTCTCTTTCTCTCTCTCTCTCTTTCCCTCTCTCTCTCTTTCCCTCTCTCTCTCTTTCCCTCTCTCTCTCTTTCCCTCTCTCTCTCTTTCCCTCTCTCTCTCTTTCCCTCTCTTTCTCTCTCTCTCTCTCTCTTTCTCTCTCTCTCTCTTTCTCTCTCCTCTTCGCCCCCACTGTCTGTTGTTGCTGCAATTCCTCCCCCCTCTTGTATTGTATACCCTTAAAATTTCATGTGATCAAATGACGAGAAAGGCCATTTAAATACCAGGGCAATGTTAAGCCGTGATTTTGCTTCACTGAGTCATAGACGATCAGGTCGTCGGTGTTATTTTATTACCAAGAACTTGCACATAAATAAAAGACATGGCCGTTTACAATGCCAGAATCTCTAACTTAAATTGAGGCGAGACCTATTGCATTTCCAATGGTTGTTTGTACTCGTTATTTGTACCCAGTCGTCCAAGTGTGTCTGTCTTTAGTTTTCCTCTCTCTATAATGCACAGTTTTGCCATCGACAAGCAAGCTGCCAGCCATCTTCTTTGCCTGTTATCCAGTCCTGTAAATTCTTGTGAAGTTTGTAAGATTCCTTGTGTCTGGGTTCTTTCAAGTCTTCCACCACATGCACTGTTGCCCATCTTTTACACTTCGGTCCACCATAAATCTAGGCTTGGGCTCTTGTATTTAAGTAGGTTCTGCGTCTCACTTCTTTAAGATTTTTGTCACAATTTAACTCACAAGCATCTAAATATATTGGAGGCTGGGGCGGCTGGTGACATTTGTTAGTGGTGGGTGTAAAAGTTGGGTATAAGTGTTACCTCGCGAGTGTGTGAAGCAGTCAAGCCCGACTAACAGGGTTTTTGGGGATTCTTACCCTAAACACTATGAAGAAAACAGGGGCAAATGGTACATTTTAAAGTAGATTTGAGAAAGGAAGAAGGTTTATTAAGCACTTGTGAAAGTGTAGTGTTGAAATATTTAACACATTAAAAAATCCCCATATCTTACTGCATTAAATATGTTCAACAGTTACTGTAGTGTGCAACTTGTACAATTGGACATAAGTACACTGAAACTATGGAAATGTCGCACATAAGCAATCTGAAAACTTGGCACTATAAATAAACAGTTTGGCTGTCAGAGTTGCTGGTCCATTATATTTGATGTTATTGTTCTTATATTAGAGGAAACACAGAACCACTTTAGTTAAAATATACTTAAGTAAGTACTTGGGTAGCAACACATTTAGATACAATTCGCCTTAGATTAAACAGCACGGCATGCACTTAGTACATGGTATCATCATGAGTAGGAGGCGCAATGCAGCCTTCAATGACTTAGCATAGCCTACGAAAGGCGAGTGTCTATGCTGACCTTTAATTATTCTTGAAAGATCCGTGCATTACTATTGGAGGCAAAAAGTGTCACATTTTGCAGTTTACACATTAGGAAACTTGAGAATTTCCCATAGAGCACCAAAACGACGATAGCAATAAACAAGCATTGGCATAACCAATAGGTCTCGCCTTTAGGACCTTATAAGTATTTAGCTATGCAGGATATTATCCTATGTGCGGTGCTGCCAGGTATTGAATTTATGGGCTACAAAACAGTTCTGTGGGGTAGAGGATGATTCCTTTAAATTAATAAAAATTAACAAGTAGCAAATTGTTCTTTAACTAGAGCACACACACACGATAATTCTATATGACTATATATTTTTACTTTTGAATATTTTTTTGCTCAAAAACAGACTGTCATACAACAAGTATAGACAATGCGAACAGTTAATTAGTGACTGATGTGACGTGGTGAAAAAGTGAGGAAACTGTCGGCCAAAACAAAAACACACGAATGACAAAACATAACAAAAGAATATACATATATCTCTCTACTGGGAGTCGTGTAACTAGCCAGGTATTGAAGAGCAAATAAGTACTCCGATGAGCACATGCATTCACACATGCACACATGCACGCACACACACATACCCACATACACATACCCACATGGACATGCACTTCTCAGAGCAAACCACAGATGGCTATTCACACAGGTAGATAGACACAGACATGCTTGCACCGGTACACACCCACAGGCAGAAAGAACGCATACAGATACGCACATCAAGCATACCCCACACAGCTCCTCCCATATACACAGATATTCATAGATATGCACCTTTCCACACCTTGCATGCACATGCACGCACACAAGTCAAATTTTGAAGCTCCAGATCCTCCTATCTCCTGCAAAAATGATGTCTCAATTTTAAAAATGGGAGCAGCGTTATCTATTTTTGAGATGGCCACAGTAGTGGCAGACTGGGAAATCTGAAAATTGTGCGACCAGCTCTAGGCCTCTTAACGTTTGTAAGGAAGGGTCAGCTCTGAAACAATGGGTCTTTTTCAAACAGCACCGATGCAAAGTAGTTTCCTTTCAGTGTCTATGACTACGATAGCAATGCGTGCCTTTTGAGACGAAAATATATTTTTGCTATTAGTAAATATTTTTGGGTTTCATATTTTTGAGTGCACAGCAGCTCCACCAACAATAAAATTTTACAAAAGCCTGATAAAACAAAACAAGTATTGACAAAGGCTAGCGACCAACGCCAGGCCGATTGGTGTTGCCAATGTTTGTTTTAACAATAGGCTCTAGAATGACCGAGCGAATGCTGTTTTGACCAGACCTTAAAAAGCAGAGTATAGCAATGAAGGCCCCCAGGAGGGCAGTACAACAAATTCTCGAGAGGACTTGAGTATTGCACCAATTTCTACCTCACTTCGAATTCTGCTCTTCGTCTTGAACGGTTCGAAAGAGGGCCGGGGTTACCCTCTGCTTAGCATTGCCTGTGAAAAGATGCCGCTGTGGCTTTCAAGCTAGCCTTTCAGGCATGTAATAGCGTTTTTGATTCATTATATTCTGTTTTGCTTCTACCAAGTTGTAAGTAATGCGCGGAAAGCTATCGGACTACCCTCCTCCTGACTGGTCCTGCGCGTTGACATGCACACTGGCTCAAATTAACCTAAAGTGCGCAGGCACAAGAGCAGTATAGCGACACCATTTACAGACTCAAAATGGTTCCACCCCTTGTTGGCGATGAAGCTGGACATGCGCACAAGCATTTTACTCTGGAACGGATCGAGTGGCGGAAACCTCCTAAGACATGAGCGCTTATGTCTATAGCTCGCGTAGCAACCAGTTGGCTGGTGGCCCATGATTCTGACTACGGAACTGTCAGCATTGTGTAGAATGCACAGATCTCAGCAACAAGTGTATTAAACTGCTGAGTTGTCCAACCGATTTGTGCATATTGGAGAGAAGATGGGTAGAGGCCTTTCCTTACAAGGTGTTAGCAGAGTTTATTTATTTGCAGCTGGTTGAATTTAAACATTTTTAAATCCTTTCTGGAAAAAAATGTTGGAGCCGGTTCATAACGCCTTTTCCAGTAGTTGTGCGTGGAAAAGGTAATCATGTGCGCAAGCGTACATTATGCGTAATTCTCCTTTATAATTTTTTTGTGTGTTTTTTTAGAGAGAAAACTCGACTTTCCATGAGCTCCAGTTAAGTTACACATTCCTTTTTGGCAGCCAGGCACAGGGAGATTAAATGAGCCCAGAATCACAGGATTGTTGAGCCGACGCTGAGACTCGAACATGGTTCCGCAGCTCCAAGGTCTGCAGCTCTGGCCATTCCTCTCTCCCATAATTCTCGTACATGTTGATGTGCTTGAATGATGCAACGTTCGGATACTTTTTTGTATTTTTATGCAAAGCTTTTGCACATACAATTTGTACTTTCATGAAGAAAGTGGGCAAAATGGGCAAATGCAATGCAAATAGGTTACCTCACTGTAAGTAGTAACGTTCTAGAACTTACGATCCAGTAGGGAATGGACTGGTCTCAAGTTGCCCACACGTCTTATTTGTCTTACTCTGAAATTGATCAAATGTAAGTGATGCAAAACCATGTGGGAAAGTGCACCAATTATTTGCAGTTTTTTTAGACTCGGCAGTTGACAAGGGTTGAAGAATGTATTAAATACATATTTGCTGTAAAAAACTAGTTAGGAGTATAAAGTGAGTTACAGCGCTTGGTTAATAGGACGAACAAAGAGTGATCCCAAGGGGTCTCTATGGGGTACTTAGTGAAGGATGTGCGTGCTGTTGGTCTTTGTTGTTTATTTTGATTCCTTTGAGCGAAATAATTAGTCAAGTATGAGGCTTCTTTTTCGCTTTCTCTGAAATTATAGCTAGAAACGTGTGTGTGTTCTGGTAATTGGGGGCAGCGGATCTCGACGAGCCCTGTGTATAGATAATTGTGCAGTTTGTGTTTTGCTCTAGTGCTGCCGTTTATTTTCCAGGCCGGGCTTGTGAAAGCACCGGGCCTGATAACTCCTGCTTCTGAAGTAGGAAGGGGGGGCTTGCTCGTTTTGTGCTAGGGGCATTGATGTACAGAAGATGCATATACTCTTACCATGTCTTTTCTAGCTAAGCGTCTGCCCGGTGCATTAGCAGGGTTCCCATTACACTGGTGCGTGTGGAATACTCGCATTTAAATTCCAACCTTGACAATGCGGCAACTATTAGAACAAGAACGATGTGCCTTCTAGTGGCCGTTGTAAAATCAACGGGGGTGGGGGCTGGGGAGAACAGCAGCTGCATTGCATTGCCGACGAGCACAATGCATTTAAATAAAACAAATGAATTCCCAAACATGCACACGCTACCTTGTCGATGGGGAAACAAAGTGAGACAAGCACAATCCATTTAAACAAGCTCTCGTGCATTGCAGACGCTTGTTTACATCGCACTTTCTCCGTACTGAAATACAAAGTGCCTACACGGAGTAATGAAGGACAGAGTGTCACGCCGGCAGTAAAAGATCCAGTCCTTGTGGGCAGGGCTAAAAGCAGACAGAGCGGCAACAAGAAGGGATTAAAAAGCCTCCTTTGCAATAGAAATGCTGCGTTTAGCATAAGCTATGATGCAAGCCAATGGAAAGAAGGGGTGGGGCTTCAAGTCCCCTTCGGAAACCGTATTGATTCCAAGAGGCCTTCGCATGGCGAGAGCAGCGTATGCGCGCTGCTAACGCCAGGCGAGACTTAAAAAGGAGACATGCCACCCATCGAACTGGGGAATCCGATATTAACAAATGTGTGTGTGCGCGTATTTGTATTGTGTTCGGCGTGTTTCCATTTCGGAGGGTGTATGAACTTATTTTCCTGCACCTCTGTGTGTGTTGTTGCTGAGTGTAATGTATCTGTGTGGATTTGTTTTTGCTTATGTTTATCCGTATGTTTGCATGTGCTTGTGCATGCATGTACATAACTCTTTGTGATGTGTATCTGTGTGCATGTCAATATGTCTCTGTTTCTATGTGCACCTATTTTGTATGTCTGTATGCTTTTCGTAAGATTCCATAAATATAAGCACATTTGTACTTAAATAAAGTCTAATGACGATCAGAGTAGACCTCGTGTGTTCAGTTTACTTTTTAATACTGTTATTAACTTGGCCAACATTTACCCACCCGAAGCTTGCTGTGTGTGTCCTTGAGAAGGGGCCAGTATTGATGCTGTTATACTGAATATGAAAGCACGTTGTTACACGGAGTTCCATGTGGGACAGTCACGATTCAAGTTGAATGAGTGCAACTCTACACACAACACTTCTATAGGCCTTAAAAACGTGGGGTTGTCAGGGAGAGCAGACTGAAGTTTGTCTTTCTGGGAAGCCTCCCATTGCTGGTGCTTTTTCTTGCACAACTCCATTCTGTGGACATACACGTCTTCTTGTAACTCAGAACTGCATGAAAAACACATACTGTAGCAAAAGCAAAAAAGAACGCGCTCCTGGATAATCGCAGTTTAAAGAGAACATAATTGCCAACCTGTATTCTTGCCTTGGGCCTGTGCTGCAACAAACAAGATGAGAGGTGCCCTCTTAAGAGAAAGGGCTCGGGCTCAGCTTCAGCTACATAAAAAGTTTTTAAAAGGGAAAGCACAAGAGAGGAATGAAGAGAGCAGCCAGCTGCACCCCTCCTACACCTCGCCCCCCTCTAGTGATGATTCCTAAATTGTCTCCACCCACTACCTCATTCTCCCTAAAAGTCTATACATTCTGTTAACTTCTCCCAGGGCCATTGCCTAAGCACCCAAAAAACAACCCTATCCATGGCATTGTAATTTGGCCTACCATCTGACATGAATTTACTGCTGTAGCTTGTGCCTGCAGTTCTAAAAAGACCTCACCCAGCTGGCACATGCGCACAGCAGGATGTCTGCAAAGTTCACCACAGCTGCCCCATTAGGAATAAGGGAGCAGCAAGTAATAATTCCTTTCTAGTTGCTTGGTGTTTTTTCTCTCCTCTTTTTTCCTCTGCCTTCAGGGTGATAGGACGATGCCGCATTTGCCAATTAACACCAGACGCCCCTGATAGGTTTTCTTACCCTTACTGCTTGAGCCACCTTGTCTGCAGGGGTTTTTCACTGTAAAGTCTTGAGACTAATCCTCCATATTCCATCCTATATAGCTAGAAGAGAGAATCTCACCAAGCCGAATTTTCGCAATCGACCCCTCCCAACAATGTATAATTTACATATATATCCTGCAAATTTATCAAGTTGGTGGTGTTCTTGCTATTTCTGAAAGGGAGCATATCTATTTTCATTTATTAGGTCTCGCCTAGCGTTGCAGCACATGCGCTGATCGCTTTGGTAGGCATGCTGTATTAGGGTATTTTTTGGAAGTGGTGTGGAAGCTCCGCCCATATTTTTCATTGACTGGTGTCATCATCCATGGTAAACGGTGGCTTCCGATTGATAATGAGTTTTCTTAGTCCCACCTTGTTACCGCCCTGTCTCCTTTTGGGACCGCCCATCAGGACTTGATCTATTACTTGCGGCGTTATACTGTCTCCTTCATTTAGTCAGTAAGCACTATGTTTTTTTATTCTGCTTTGGCAATGGCGACAGCTTGTTTTATAAAGCGCATACGGCGGCCCCGCAACTTTATTATCGCGGCCGCCGCAAAAATGATTTTCTTTTAAAATGTATATGTATTTATAAAGTGCGGCACGCCAAGCTTTGTATTCATGGTGGCCGCACACTTATCTCCCGCTTCGGCATTGGCCACGGCTCTTCCCTTTTGCCCCGGCATCGGCTAAAACAGAGGTGAAGACAGCAAGACTAACAAAATTGTTCTTGCTACCTATTTATATAAAAAAAAAACAATCGCAACGGCCACCTGGCGACCCATGATTCGCTCCCAGCAACCATGTGACCATTATTTGCAACGTTGCTGGGAGCGATGCCTCCGACATTGGGTGAAAGTGTGGAGATCTGCAGGTGGCATAATCCGTGGCAAACCGGGCTGCTAGAGGCAGACGCAGGGCAAGGACGGTACACTGGCGCAGCGGCAGCCAGGCCAGCTCAGGGGTGCCAATACTTCGCCTGCCTTCCACACTCTGCCCAGCCAGGTGCGCTATGCCTCTGTGCTGCTTCCCTCTTGCTAATGATACCGGACGGCTCCTCGGCAGCATGGCTGAATTCACTGACTAATCGGAGCTTAAAAATGTATTTAAGGTGAGGCGCATCCATCCTGTTCTCCCTTGGCTACCACCAGCCTGTCATCCAGCAGCACAAACGGCGAAGGCTCCATGTTGGACGGGCTCTGCCCATGGCACTCCAGGGCCCCCGGATCCAGATTCTCCAGTCACGCCTTTGATAAAGCAAGCTTGGATTCTGCAGCGCCAAATTTGGGGGTTTATGGACTGCTTTTTGTTTAGGTCATATAACTTTGCTATGGATGGGTGCCGCGCTATATGTTTTAGCACGGCACCCTTTTTTGTGATTCATTTTGTGCATATTTATGTATTTACTGTTTACTGTGATGTATCATGCATGTGCTTCATATGTAAAGGGCACGTTTCCTATGCTTGGTCATGCATGTGTAGTACTTTAAAGACTCCATATGTTTTTGTTTTGTTGTTTTTTTTGCAGAGTTTTATATAGCGCGAACTTGACCTGAATCCAATCAGGTATCAGAGCGCTTTACATAGCACCAGTTACGTTACATGAGGACACACATTAAATATATATATATATTTTTGTTTTGTTTTGTTTTGTTAGGCACGGGGATATTAAGTGATTTGCCCAGAATCACAGGATGTTTTAGCGTCGTTACCGAGACTCGAACCCAGTTCCCCCAGGTCCGAGGTCGAGCGCCCTAACCATTAGGCCAACTCCTCTCCCCTAATATGTAGAGTGTGAATTTCAGTTGCTAGTGAATACACGAGGACCCTTGTTTGTAGAGCAACTTTCCTATTATAGGGGAGGCAACTTCGTCTTATGCATATTTATTTGACTTGGTTTTTTTGCTAGGTCATGCATGGTTTCCATGTGTGCTTTGCAAGCTTACTGTGCAATTTCATGCACACACTTTCGGTGCGTACACTTCCTGCATGTAGTGCGCAAATTCCTGTATTAACTCATGAACATGCTAGCTGTTTAAGGTGACAGGTCATGCAGAGGCTATCTGTACAGTGCACGTGTATCTAGTGATAGGATATGCGCTCCACGCTCTATAGGGTGCCTACGTTTACTGTGGTCAGCAACGCGGAAGTTCCCTGTATACAGGGCCCATGTTCGATAATCCAAATCCTTCTCCCTGTAGAAAGTGCCCATGTTTATATGATGACCCAAATGCTGTCCCCCTTTTATACAGTGTCCATGTTTTCTGTAATAGGCCATGAACTGGCTCACTATGTAAGGTGCACACCTTTCTGGTGAAATGCTCCCTCTGTACAGTTTCTATCTTTCCTGTGAAGAATAAAAAAGCTGTTGGTGGAAGGCTTGAATTAATCTCAGACTTATTTCCTCTGAGCACCCATGCTCTGGCTTCCTGTGAAGAGTGCCCATGTTTTCTGTGAGCACCCATACACTGACTCCCTGTGTAGAGTGCTTATGGTTCCTGGAAATAGTGCCTTACATGAGCAGGTGCTGTCAGGTACACAGTGCCTGCGCTTTTTCAACTTGGAAGGGGAAGTACCAGCACTTCTGAGTACAATCCTCATTTTGGGGGAGTACAGACACTTCTCAGAAGGAAACCGGTACAATTGGGAACCTGCACTGTTTGCAGTTTGCTGTGCTAGGTTATTCATTGGCTCCTTTTGTAAAGTGCATGTTTCCCGTGAGACCCTTGCACTGGCTTCCTGTCTAAAGTGCCAATCTTTCCTGTGAGCGCCTATCTGCTTTGAATTTAGATTAATAGCACACACTACGTCCCAAACATCTCTTGAACAATTACTAACTCTAGCAGACAAACAAACTAGCATTTGCAATGCAATAGGTCACACATTTAAGCGAGTTTGAGCTATTGTCATTGTAAATGTCATAGCCTTTTATTTATGTTTCGGTTTTTAAAACATAAATAAAAGACAGTCATTTGACAATGCTAATAGCTTAAACTCTCGCAAATGCGAGACCTATTGCATTCCAAATGCTTGCATTAGCCTGCCTTCATGTTCATTTCTCATTGTAAGAGATCCAGTCCATCCATTTAATCTAATTCTTGCATTATTCCATGGAACATGTGTTGTATGTTTGGTTCTCTGCTCAGCTGTTTGTGTGTATTCAAAAATGCTTCTTTGGCAGCTCTGAAAAATACTGCTTTTTAGGCGTGTTTTCTGCTCATTGTTATTTTGCCACTGTCGAACCCAATGGAGGACTTCAGGAAAGTGCCGCTGCTGAAGAAGGAGAAAGTGTCTGGTGGAATCTGAAGGTGGATTCTAGATGCGAGTACCTGCAAGTAGAGGGGACAGAGTCTATGTCACTCAGGAGTGACCAGGAGACTTGGAAGACGAATGCGCTCCGATGTCGGGTGTTGCAGGATGGGTGACTATGACCTTGACTCTGCAGCTGTGAGGACCAAGCGATGTTGAGCAAGACCAGGAGCCATGGACGAGCTGTCCCATGAAGGATGTAGAGTGCTGAGGGGTCAGTGTCCGGCAGTGCCCAGACGGTAGAAGAAGTGGTGTCTGATCTGAATCTTGTCCCACAACAAATCTAGAGACCTTACACCCAGGTAAGCCATTAAGTACCCTAAGGAAAGGGTTGGGACGATTCAGAGGACCCTCCCAGGGGAGGGTCTGGACAGGGGGGAGGTTACTCCCGTGTCCTTTGTCCAGTTTCGCACCAGAGCAGGAGCCAGTGGCTCCCAGGACTGGTTTGAACTGGACTATGCACGACGACACCAAATGTGCCCCTCATGCAGACTTTGTGGCGCTGGTAAGTGCACCCACCCAGTCCCAATACACTAAATCCTGTCTGGGAGGTGGTCACACCTCTCGGTGACAGGATGCCTATTGTTCTGCCTTCCCCTGCTCGAGCTTGGCTCAGCAGCAGGAGGGCAGAAATGTGTCTCTGGTCAGCAGCAACCATGTTGTGGTACCAGGAACACTGAGAGCCTAACAGAGGGCTCTTCCAGTGCTTGGAATCATTCCAAGATGGTTGATACCAAACATGATAGGATTCGCTGCAGATGATTTCGAGATGGTCATCGCGTAATTACGCGGTGCCCCTCTATATAGTATATGGCTGCTTCACTGACAACCCGGGAGAATGGACTCCGTAGGCTGTAGGGGTTTCCTGCTCATGCAGGGGCACCCTCTCACTTAGAACCAAGCACCCTGCCTTCAGGATTGTAATGACCTGCTATAGGGGTGACTTATAGGTTTTAAGTGCAGTGACCCTAGATATAGGAAACCTATATCTTTAGTAAGTGGTGCAAGCACCAACTTACACAGGCTGCAATGGCAGGCCTGTAGTTCCATTTTGAATGGTCTCCCATGGGTGGCATAATGCATGCTTCAGCCCATGGGGGACCACTGGGGTACCTATGCTCTGGGTACATGGTTACCATATACCAGGGACTTATAAGGGTACCCCAGTATCCAATACGGGCTGTACCTAAGTACTGAACATAACAATTTAGGGAGAAAGCAGATAGACTGGGGTCTTGATTAGCAGGATCCCAGTCAGACTAGTCAATAACAGCTTAGCACCAGGCTTAAAGTGGGGGTAAACATAGAAGCAGATACTACTTTCCTACAATGGTGTTAAAGGTGACCGATACATCTAACAGTATTAAAAATATTGGTTCTCCCAGGTCTAGAATACTGAACGGCTACTCTGAACATGAAGGAGGGTCTAGTCTGTGCTTCTCTGCTAGTCATGCAGTAAACAATTGCTCTCAATATTCCCTTTGTGCTGGATAGCTGTTGCTTTATCCAGTAAGTTTTCAAGGCAAATTGAACATTAGAAATTTTGTCTGTAGTTCCCAGGGTCAGCTTATTTGTTTTTAGAATTGACTGTTTATTAGGTTTTAGTACAATAACACACACTGTTACCTAAATGCCTGCGAAGAAGATGAGCTAAAAGTCAACCATGACATCCCTCACTCCTCCTCTCCCTTCCAACCCCACCCATGGCCAGCGCTAGAATAACTTCATGTGCACGTCATATGTGGGCAATAATCACAGTACTACGCTTTCCAAGTCTATTCCATTATCCTCTTTACATTTTGAAGAGCTTAGGTGGAATTATATGCAGAACCCTGAGGTATATAGGGTATGCCGATTCTCAAAATCCCCTTGCCAGGTAAGTCAGAAATAGGGTCAAGTCTGTGTCGTAGGCCTTATCTGTGGAGTCTAGGGCAAGTGCAGTCTTTTCTATGGCCAGAAAGTCTCATATCTAAAAACTAAAAATCCAGTTGTGCCATGTGAGGGGAATCTCTCCTTGCCACATAGTGCAAAATCATCTGTAGTGCAGATCCCATTGCCAACATTATCTACCTCCATCTCGGAGAACTTTCTTCAGGATAGGTTGGGCCCAAAAATATCACTAGAGGATCTTTATGCTTTCAGAACTGTAGCAGAACTGACGGCATCTGGGACTGTACTCCATTACTCTATCACAAGGCATTTAAAGTAATGTACTGGAAAGTCGGATTTGAATGGCCTTGTTCCCGTATTTGAAGCAGTTATCTTAGAGGTTGCTGCCTCTGTGTCGTGATGAAGAGCCTGTTTAATTTTTGTTTTTAGGGGTGAAAAGTCAACGTATCCATATGTTGACTGTAACAATATGGGCTCTATTATGATGTCGGTCAGAGTTGCCTCCGACTGACTCTGTTGCAGTCTCGGTCCGGTCGAATGTCCTGACACCACAATTGCAGTGCGACCGCACATGGTGCGGTCGCATACTCCCATTTCTCAGTGGGAGCTTGTGTTGTGGCCGTAAACCAGCCATAGCACAAGCTCCCATTGAGAAATGGGAGGTTCTGTTAATCCCTGCACCGGATGGTGCCTGCCACCCGGTTCAGGGATTCACAGGTGGGCACCATTGGTGCCCCCTTAGCCCCAAACCGGAGGACGCGGGGAGAAGAGGCCCTTGCTAGGAGCCCCAAACTTGCTTTCCGACAGGCTTTCCCGGTCAGAAAGCCCGGCATGGAAAGCCTGTCGGAAACCGAGCATCGTAATCTCAACGACGGAAACGCCGTCCATTGAGATTACGTACCAGTCTCCCACTGGCAGCCGGAATGACCGTCCGGTTTCAGTTTTGACCACCTGCATTGTAATGTGGTGGTCAGAACTGAAACCGCGATGAGGCTCGGAAAGCATCCAGCCTGTGGTCGAAGGCTTTCCGAGCCTCATCGTAATAAGGCCCTGTGTCTTTTCTCACACCTGAAATTGAATAAGAGTCTGTGTTTTGCAACTTGAACTACCATTCATCCAACATTGTTTTGTTTCTCATAATCCCTAGCGCACCTTTGTTCACGGTTACTGCCACGCACTAACTGCACCATTTTATGTAGCAATTGCTTACATTTGTAATGATTATTGTTACAACAGTGATTAAATCACTGTTAATTCACTACACGTGCATGTACTTGTTTTAGATTTAGAAGCAAAGCATTGATATACTTCCTCCAAGGAAGCCACTTTTTTCTGATTTCCAGAAACTTTAAGGAACGTAGCCTAATGGCTAGGGCGGTCGATCTCTAATCTGGGGAACTGGGTTCGAGTCGCGGCAATGACGCGCAACATCCTGTGATGATGGGCATATCACTTAATCTCCCTGTGTGTAATGTAACTGGTGCTCATGTAAAGCGCTCTTACACCTTCGGGTCAAGTTCGCGCTATATAAAACTACAGAAAAATAAATAGAATCTTTTTTTAAAACATAAATTTGAGGATCTCTTGCTAGCAACAGTACTTTCTCCCAGTGGTTAGCTAATGTATTACAGTGCCACTCAAATTATTTCAATATGCCCGCTGTGCTGCACACCCTCCAACAATTTTGAATTTAACTTCTGTCCCACTCATGTATTTTAGATGGTGCTTGGCATCAATAAATCTTTATTTTACATGGTGTTTCTTTCCCTTTGGCACTGTGAATGACTCCTCCTTTGACCCACTGTCTTCTCGGCTTGTTGGTTCGAGATAAGTAGTTTGTAAAGGGTGCAGTTTACATGCCTGCTATGACACCTTTTAGAATCAATATATATAGATATACAATTAAATGAGCAGGGATTAACCACACTCTTTGAGTTCAACCAGTACCTCTTATGACCTAAAAGATTCATTAATAGTTTCACGGAAAACTGCTGCAAAAAAAACTCCGCATTATACTTGAGCAGTTTAGAAGTCCGTGGATCATTTGAACAAAAAGTTGCCTATTGTTTTGTAAGCAACACCACCACCTTGTAAAGGGTTTCTTCAGAAGCGGTGAATGCCTTGTGCTTAAACGGTGTCTCTCCACCCCAATAAATGTCTTGCTTTTTCTCATTTAAATAAACTGGCACTTAATGCTTGTTTTCCCTCAAAAGGGAGATTTTATTATTCATAGACTCGTGCAGTTCTTCATACCATCTCCCTGTTCTAACCTTTGATCTTTTCTTTGGCGCATGGATCTGCAACATTCTTTAGGTTTCTTTAATGTTCTCTAGCTCCTTTCGCTGACTCTTATAATCTGCCTGGAAAATAACATCCTTTTAGCATCAATTCTAACTATTTTATATTGTTTCCTCTTCTGGTGTCTATAGTGTTTGAGACAGTTGTACTGATCCCTGGCTATTCTGTAGGTAATTAGCACCCGTTGATCTTCTTTTTGGCTTATCATCAGGTTCTTTTATGTGGCATTTTTCATCCACTACCAACTTAAATAAATCAGGGCACTTGTGGCTGATCCCCTTATTCAGCAGCATCTGCAAAAGGGTCACCACTGTGTACTTAATTAGATCAGAGTTTCCAATGTAAGTGTTATTTTTGTTTAGCTAATACATTTTGCGATGTTTGATGAATCTTCCACAAAATTTCCCAAAAAGGTTCATCCACTTAAGCTACTTCCTAGAAGGTTTCAGGGTGACCTGTACCTGTCAAGCAGGGGCCGAGAAAAAGAGGGTGAGGCATCCCAAAATGTTTTTTCCTATGCAGTTCCCATATGGAATTTTAGACTGAGCTACAGCCAAAACAGCTGAACAAAATTACAGCAAGTTTGACAGAAAGCTAAATTTTTACCCAGAAAGAGTGCTTTTTGTGATTTGGTGTAAATCTGATCAATAGTTTTGTAGAAATTAAGGTTCAAAATCTGTAGATTGTATTGAATAGGGTGTATTGTTCCCAGTATTTTCCTGGTATAAACTCAAATATTACAAATCAAAGAAACTTCTAAAAATGTATTAGTAGAATAAACTAAGTTTTATTTTCCGTCTGGTTACAATATAGATATCCTTTAGTAAAACTCCTTATTAGTGTCCAATATATCATGTTCAATATATTTAATACAGTTCTAAATACATTCTTTAGTATGTAATTTGATTGTGCGGTTTTATGGTCCAAAGCAGTTCAATCAATGAATATCAATAAATCCTTATATAACCAGCCAACACGTGTTTCACCTAGAAGTGGACAAAATATTCCAGTCTGCCGGTGTGATTGGCGAACTTTTGGAGACTCGATGTTACTCTTCTAAAGCTGAGTTCCGGCCAAATTCTGCCAGTCGCGTGTGGCAGAAGTTTTTCTCGCACACAGCTCTGGAATGGTAATTTGACAAGGAAGATTTGGCATCCCCTAGCGCGATTTCCAGGCGCTAGGAGGACATCCGTGGAAATTTATCTAATGTGGCCGGTCGTGGGAGGTCATGACCGTTCGCGGTGGGAAGGCTGCCGCTCGTGTAGAAAGTCTACTTAAGTGGTAGCAAAATGAACTCTAGTAGCTGCACACTCTGACAGACCGTGTTGTGCCGTTCACGCTGATTTTTCAGCGCGGAACGTGCTCCCGGCAATAAGTCCCAGCGTGAGCAGTGCAATGTGCTTATTTATGTCCGTTGGTGGAATTCCATGGAATCTCGCTGAGTTTTTATGCAACTCCAGAGAATTCTGTGAGTTCCGCCCTCCCCTAGTTTCACCCCCAACTTGTGGCACACAACCCTGGTGCTTTATCAAGGCTGAATTGTAATCATAAGGAGAGGTTGTATGCCTTACCCTCAATGAGTGTGAAATTTCCTAACCACAATTCAATATACAAAAGCAACGGAATAATGCAATACTAAGGGCACTAAGCATGGAGCGGACCTCTTTATGGTATTGTTCAAAATCTATAGATACATTGAGAGTTCATCCCCTGGGACTCCTGCTGGAGTCCTGCAGGACTACGGACGGCTTTTTTTCTGTCCGCCTCTTGCTCCCACTGGAGCGAAATAGTCCTGCAGCAGCAAATGTCATGATTGGCTGGCTGCAACAGTTTCAGAAATTGTTCAGCCGCCATTATAATGCAAAAGATCTATCCGCTGTGTCCTTAAAATCAAATAGAAGGGGACAGGGTAGGGGCACACTGTGGGGGGGGGGGGGGGGGGTGCCTGGAAACCCACAACCCACTTTTGGTCAAATTAGCAAAAATGTAAATTGGGTTCTCGCTGGACCGGGTCATACCCCCAAAAAAATCAAAGCTCAACCTTGGGCTATGCTTAGCTCTTTATGAATACACTTTGAAGTCCCATTATGTGGTCAAGCCCCTGCTATGCACAGTCAGTGCTCAGTGTGCAGACTGAGTTTAGCGCTCACTCCTGCCAGACTCGCAAGCACTAACCCTACAACGCATAGTCCGCGCTGAGTGCATAGACTATGCAGCGAGAACAGTCTCTCCACACACGCAAGCGCCATTACGTGGAAAAGTCTCTACTATGCACAGTCAGTGCCGAGTGTGCAGTCTATATGTAGAGCCCACTCTGTCCACAAACTCTAGCCCATTTGGTGGGCAAGCCCCTACTATGCACAGTCAGTAATCAGTGTGCAGACTTTACTTAAAGCCCGCTCTATCCAGTCGCCCAAGCTCCCTTAGATGGATAAGCCCCTACTACGCACAGCCTCTCTGCACCACTCCTAATGGCGAGCCCACTCCCTCTAAAAACACCCAAACCCATTTAGACTGACAAGCCACTACTACTCAGAGGCTGCGCTGTCTGTGCAGCTGCTCACTGTCACGGCTGCCGTCAGCACTGACCCAGATGGCGGCTCGGGACTGCGCATGCGCGAGGAAGTCAGGCAGGCTCAAAAGCCTGACTTCCACCGGATATCGCGCTTTTCGTACGAATTTCCCTGAACTTCCGCGCCACGCCGATTCCCTGGCGTCTTGTTGTGTTTTCTGTACCTGGCAAGCCTCGTTATTTGTTTTTCCTAAAGGACCTGCTTCCCGTGTGGTCTCCCAGAGTTGGGACCTCGGTCAGCCTGCTGGCCGCGCAGCAGCCTTTGATCAGTCCTTCTGCCTTCTGTTGTGCCCGCAGTATCCCCTAGCCGGTCTCTAGAGAGGGTGGGTTCCGCGGGCAGGCGGGGCGAAGGCTTTGGGTTCCGCCCGTCGGCCGGACTTTGATGTTCCGCCGGTCGGACTTTGATGTTCCGCCGGCCGGACTACTGGCTGGTTGCTCTACCGGTCTGCCGGATTGCCCCTACTCTGTGGTCCCACTTATCTGCCCCAAGACCCCCATTCAGCCAACTGCCCTTACTCTGCCTCTTGGTTGGACTACTCCTTGCTACAGTCTCGCACATCTGCCCTAAAGACTCCCAGTCAAGCCTGCTGTATGGCACTACGGGCGGAGGCACGGACTGCCAAGTGGACTCTAAAGTTACGGTAACAGCATGTTTTCGCTGCCTTTTTGTTTCCTTTATGCATTGGACTTCTTTTCATGACAATAGAGGATATTATTCTCAATGTTCAGAAGTGTAGATGTCAAACCTGTTTCCCGAAGACGGTTAGGACCCATGAGTTCATTCACTAATTAGTAGTTTAGCCAGAATGGTGAGCATAATTATTAACAAGACTCTACTAGTGTAATACTTAAGGAGCCTAGTGTATCTTTGTACCACTCCCTCTACTTCTTTTTCACAGCCCAGTGTTCTTGACTATACTACCGCTTCCTCAGCCCTATTCAGAAGAAGGGAAGATTTAAGGTACTAGTAAAAGGGGATAATAGTGGTTGCATACAGCCAGATATATAGCGGTTGCAGACAGCTAAACATACATTGTCACCTAACCCGTCCCTTCTTTTCATTTAGTTTTCTTTAGCTGAAGGTCTCCTGGAAGGTGAATTACGCCGAGGGATTCCTCCCCTTTTTTTTCCTTGTTTTGTCTCCCTTCTTCCCCTAATCACCATTGTGGCTTAGTTTGATAGGCGCGATAGGTGATTGAGGGAGGTAGCGGACCTTATCTTCAGTTCCTAGGCGCTTCTGCAGAAATACAGGTGAGCTCCTGACACACCTGACACTCACAGAGAGCTCACTCCTTCCTCCTACTCAGGCCTCCTTACATAGCCAAGGGCCTACCACGTACAGTTAAGTATGTTAATATTATTTAAATTTACGTTAAAGAAATCTTTAAAAAACTCTCTGAAAAAAATAAAGGTTAAAAGTGAGGTTATAGTTGGGTGAAACAGTTGGTTAAAAATACAATTTTAAACAAAAAAAACAGTTATAGTTCACTGAACTAACTATAACATATTACCCGCCATAGAGTGCTCAAGACATGACATATTACATCACTCATGACATATTACATCACTCATGACATGTTCAATGACATCATTGAGAGCATCACTGAAGACTTCTCAAATGACATAATTGATGACATCATCAACCATACTGATATTCGCTTTACCCTCAAAACCAGTACAGCCGTTGAAATATGTAAATAAGTACTAAATGACACAATCATGTAAGCATGAATTACATTAACATATGTACTTATATAAAATAATTAGACTATAGTTTAACTCCCTACATACACACAAACTCCATTAGGTGGCCAAGCCCCTTACTAAGCACATCCTTCGAAATCCAATACCTCCAGGCTTGCTAGCCCCTACTACGCAGTTTTCAACCTGTGCAAAAAAAGGGAATGGCTTTTAACTCCAGGAAGTTGATATTCGGCCAGGCTTCTATCAGATATCAGAGTTCTCTGTTCTCTACCTCCCCCAAATGACCTCCCCAACCCAGCAGTGATGCGTTTTTCACCTCTGTCAGCTGTGGGTGGTGAAGAAAGAAGGGCCTGCCTCTAGTCCAACTTCAGTTCAGTAGCCACCAGTCCAGATCGTATGCAGTTTCCTCCGAGACCCGAATGACATCCAATAGGTTTCTTTGGTGGTGGGCCTACTGGAACTTTAGAATCCATTGCAGAGCCTTCATAGGCCACCTGGCGTAGTCTACATGCAGGATTCAGGACGCGAAAAGAACAGGAAGCCGCAGAGCTACTCTCACTGAGACCCAGACTGAGGCTGACATATCAGAATCATAGCCCAAGTGTCCTGGACTCCAGGAACCTTCTGTTTAGGAGTCTTGTGTGACATTTGGTTTGTTGATCGTTAACCCCAATGATGTCAGGTGGGTCACGGTCATCTGGATGTGGTCTACTACTGACTGTGGTGAGCCCACCTTCAAAAGCCTGTTGTACAGGTAGGGGAAAACTAGTATCCAAGACCTCCAAAAGATGGGCAGCAACCACCACCATCACTTTTGTGTACACACTTGAGAGGCACTGGTGTGGTTGAAGGGGACTTGACAAGCTGAAAATTCTCTGGCTTACCATGAATCATAAGTAACATCTGTAGGACTGCTATTTGTAAATATCTGTTCTCAGGTGCAAAGACACCGTCCAGTCACTCAGCCGATGAGGCCCTAAGGTGGTCTGGAACTGCCGGCACCATCTCCAAGGCCTTGTCCCATAGGGCGTGCGTGTATTGGCCTTATAAGCAGAATACATTGACTGATCTTGGTGATAAGCTAGCCGAAGAGAACATTTGTGTTCCAAACTCCTCAATACTTTTAGACTCCTTTTCCAGAGGCGTTGTGGTTAATGAATTGAGGATCACCTTGGTGTTTGAAGCCAAACTCTCTGTAGTAGGATGGTAAGTAAAAAAAAAAAAAAAATCCTCATGCGCTGGTTTGTAACGTTTGGCCACTTGCCTATCACCAGAGGGCAAGACCAGGGCTTTGACCAGGTGCCCATTAAGGTGTCAGTGAACGCCTATTGAAAGGGAAAAAGGACTCGAATGTAACTGACACAGGCTGTAAAATTTTAAAAGGACATATGTTTTATCCTCAATAGAGGACAGTGGTAAGTCCAAGAGCTCAGCTGCTCAACATCTTACAACTGCAAATGTTGCACTCTCTTCCATTAGAGATCCAGATGGTGAGTTTAACCCTGTATCAGGGGAAGTATCAAGCCCACTGGCCTCCTCTTGTAAGTCCATGCATAAAATTATCATCATAACGAGGGGGTAGATCATCCCCACGATCATGTCTGGGTGGTGGTAAGCTTTGGTCAGAATCAGTGTCAAAAAAAGATAATGGAGCCCCTGATGACATGCCCACGCTAGCAGAGACATAGGATAGTCTGTATGGTGACTGGTTGCGCTTTAGTAATTTCATAGCGTGACTTCAGTTGGGATCTGGCTGAAGTTAGTATGGGATCTTACAGCGGAACTAGCACTGACTCTTCCTCCAGAGCCAGTGGCATCAGTACCAATGTCGACGAGGGAGGGACTGGCGGAAATACTGGAAGTCTATATCAGAGTCCCTATGAATCTCGTTTAAGGATCCAAGTGGTCAGGTGATAACGTGTACAGATCCTCTGGCAATATCCTGGCTGAGGGCTCCTGCGGTTCCTTGGCGCCCAAATTTGCGCCAGTTGGAACTGGAAGAATGCCAAATATCTACAGCATGGCC
Source organism: Triturus cristatus (assembly GCF_964204655.1). Classification (NCBI taxonomy): domain Eukaryota; kingdom Metazoa; phylum Chordata; class Amphibia; order Caudata; family Salamandridae; genus Triturus; species Triturus cristatus. Next base: position 941,210,668 of record NC_140584.1, on the reverse strand, counting down.
TCTTTAAAGGTGTTAATTTGCTGTGGCATCGCCGATGGTCTGGGGAATTCGAGGTGCACCGGGACTAATTGTATGATCGGCTTCACAACCAGAGACTGGAAGGGAGAACTAACATTGAGACACCGTTGTGCCTTCTCTTCGAACAGAGAGTTGCGGGAAGGGGTTGCGTTCTTGTTCGTTTTCTTGTGCTTGGTCATCAGTGTTGACTTACGGCAGGACCTCATCCACGAAGTTGACCTCTTATAGGAGTGTCTTATAGGAGTGACCTAGGGAGAGGGAGCAAGTTCATGCCCTCAACACAACTTAAAGCAGGACTTACATGAGGCCTCTGGCTTCTTGTGTTCAGCAACATACAGCTTAGCTTCTCAGTCCCAGCTCAACTTAATGTGCAAGCGGGCACACTTATCACATTACTTCCTGTCGTGTCCCGAGTCCAAGCATCAGAGATGCACCTTGTGCAGGTCCATGAATGACATCTGTGATCTACAGTCATGGCACGGTTTAAAACCTGTAGTCTTAGAATGAGACATTGGTTCCTAGCACACTGGATTTCGTTCTGTATTAGGACACTTCAGAAGACAGATGAAAATGGGAACCAGGCTCCAGATCTGCGTTGGAAGGCACGGAAAGATAGGAATTGATGTCCGTATAGGGGTGGTGTTTATATGCAGCTTCGTTTGATCACTTTCGGAGCAGTATGGAGTCCTTGCAGAACAGTTCTACGCTAGCTAGTGGTGCTTGGGAGCATTGTTGGTGAAATATTTCTGGATCCAGTCTGACACCCTGGTAATATTCCAAGGTGATGAATCTGCGTTAGTAGTATCCATCAGAAAGTGATGTTCACTGCAGCAACTGATTTCGATCCACAGTCGGGATCATCTTGAAACCAGTGTTTGAAATGGAGTTAAAGTATACATTTTCATTTTAGCAGAGTACCCGTTTGCGACTGAGTAATGCCTGTACTTTCTAGTGCAAAAGTATTGCATTCTGCTAAAAGTGTTGGTGCTCTCTCTTTCAAGGTGGTACACATACTCAGCATATACCTATTTAAACCACATTTAATGCACTGGGTGTAACAGATATGCTAAATGACTACTACTACTACTAATAAGTTGTAATGCTCTCTCTCAAACTAGTACAAGTGCTCAACATATGTCTATTTAAACTACACTTAAAGCACTGGGTGTAACATGTGCTAAATTAAAGGACATTAAGCACACAATTCTACTACTAACAATAATAATACTACTACATAAAACCAAAGATCAGTGGAAGAACTAGGGATGTCATTTTAGTGTCCATGTGAAGCACGGGATCTTTACTAGGGTGACTGATTTTGCACTAGTATCAGGATCGTTGGGGCAGATACACCAGTGACATTGTGTGCACATATCTGCCATATGACATGTTATGTCATTCAGCCACTCCTGCATATTTAGCCAACAGCACTTAGAATGCTTGAAGTTTATAGACAAGTCTGACAGGTTAAAAGTAAACCTACAAATCCAAGAATGGGATATAGCAGGCGCTATAAAGCACAGTTGAGTGTCACCCATGACATGGGACCACTTGCTAGCTGTGCTGACCCATACGACAATGAGACCATCCCAGAGACAATCAGCAAAATAGTAATACAACTATGTATCAGCTAGTTCGCAATTAGGTGAACACAATATGCCCAGACTTCTAAGGCACCCATCGGGTTAACATTGAAAATCAGTGAGAAATGCAGTGCTTCATTTGTTAAAAAAATATTAATAATACGTGCCAGGCCTCTCGTCACATGGCCACTGGAGCTTGCGCCACACCACACATTGCCCCTGCCATGCTGCAATGATAGTAGCAACACAACTACTAACCATCACACTCCTACAAGTGTAAAAATGCAGACTATTTCAGGCCCCCAAAGCTATAAGAATGACTTGGGCGGCAGGATAGTCATTTTGAAAGCATTTTGCATTAATAATTATCTGTATTTATGGTTGTCTCTTAATTAGCCAGACAGCGCCTCCTTGTGGCAGGCTGTCCCACTGGTGCTGACAATTAAATTTGTTGATGCAATCTTTGTTTAACATGCAAACACAAACCATACCACACCTTCCCCTCTGGCGCTTTTTACCTTCGATGACAATGGAACAACTTGCTAACTATAATGGACAGCGGTTCATTTAAAATCCCAGGTGAGATCTTCCTTGAACATAGGATTTTACAACCGTTGTTAAAACAAGAGACCAGATCCTGGGCTTTTAGCTTCAGAAGATTGGTCTTTTTTTTTACCTTTTGCACCACTTAATTTCCGTTTTGGTAATGTCATGGCTTTGTGTTGCATTAAGCCGAACTGAATGGATGCTGCTTGGATCGCCCCTCTGAACACGGCTCCCAGAGCTAATTGATTACTACCCGGGGATGCAAGTACCAGTTGGACTTGCTCTTGTGAGACTGATAATCACAAGAATGATAATCACTGTGAGATTGGAGGCAGCCAGTTTCATGTGAATGTACATATCCTCGCTCCGTCCTGAAGAGGCCTTGAATAAACAAGCTGAAACGTGTCGACCACACCACAAGAAGCCCGCTGGATAAGACCTGAAAGACACAATTGAATTGAGGACAGTTGTTTTAAATGACTAGTTACATTGGACACATAACTCTGATAGCCAATACTGTTCTTGAGTGGATGACCTTTTGATGGCTCAGAGTTCGAAAATCTGGAGTGACGGTCATTTCTTGAAAATATAATGTTTTGGCAAGGATTGTGCAGCACTGAAGATATATGATGATTTTCTTGATACATTTTCTATTAACTGTATGAGTAATTCACTTTAAATTTATGATAAATTACAAGATTTTGCATCAATAAGTGTTGTTCCTTATATGATAAAGGGTGCACAAAAATGAGCCATCCAGGTCACAAAAATTGATGAAAGTACGTTAATTGGATGGTAATAATCCGGCCAGTAACAATTCAAGTGTTATTGTGCAGATTAATGTTATATGGATCTATCCTGCTAGAGCTTGTGTTGTTTTGTACAGTATTTGCTGGCAGCGCGGGCTCTAGAGGGGTATATGGGCTCAACCCTGTTGTCATTTTACACAATAACCCTTTTAGCTGTTGATTTTCCAGGCATCTAGGACACCCTGTTGATTGTAACTTCCTTGTCAAGGACACAACAGCATTTGAAGATGATGCAGTCGTGGAGGGATTAGCTAATGCAGTTCTGCTAGAGTGGTGGGGGTCGTCCTCTTTTAGTCCTTTTAGACGGGAGGCAGTCACAGGATGCAGTTTAGGGGACTAAGGTGGGATTTGAGGTTGCTAGTGAGCAAGGCATTACCACTTAAGGTAGAAGAGAAACATGGTTTGTGCATTGTTTGTAAAAAGATTTTTTAGATGTTGGATCCAAATGAATTGTGTCTCAGACTAGCTTTGGTGTAAATCTGTCTGTTTTTGAAGCGCTCCTGTATTTGGCTTGTTTGTAGTGTTTAATAGTGAGAATAAACTCAGCATTTGTTGGCAGGGTTAAACAATTCATGTTATTCTGTGGAAGAGCCAGTGCTAAAAAATAAAGCATTATTGATCTGCAACATTATTATATTTAGTAAATTGTCATGAAACCCACCCTATCTCTTTCATTTGCTCTTTGTCTATGTACAGGCTCCTGTATATGACTGCAAGCCGCCATTCTTCATAGAGATACTACAGAAGTGCAGTAGAACCAGTGTAGTCGAGACTGACTGCTCACGCCGTAGGAAATACAATTATTCCCCTTTGTGCCAAACCAGAGGGAAACGGCTTTCAAATTCAAGCTTGGAGCGTATCTAATTTGGTGCAGAATTGTTGATTAGTTCAAAAATTAATTGGGGTTCTAAAACATGTCACATTTACAAATAACCTGGGTTTTGCTTTGCGAGATTTTCTGTGCGAGTATCTCGAAAACCATCCAGAACCACTGAAATAAAGACCGCCATGTATGAATGGCAATAGGATTCCGTCATTCACTGCTTTTTCATGGGTTGTTGGTTTTTCATACATTTGTTTTGGTGATGCAAGCCAAAATGAAACCGACCACAGCACATGCGCCAGTGATGCGTATAATCTGTGAATGATAGTGATCACCAGCAAGTTCAGATGCTCCTTACAAAAGCCATAACATATTTAAAAAAGAAACCAAAGAGCATCCACTATTTAGTCTTATATGCACTGGACACTCATCATCCCCATTTTGTCAGTGTTTTTAAACATTGGGAGGAAGTGGAGGGGGAACAAAGCAGCACAGCTGGAGCTCCCGCTCCATGATCCATAACTGATGCAGATCTCTTCCCATGCTGCTGCCCCCACCATACTCCCTTAACCCCCACTCCCACTCCGTCGGACTCTCGTTCCAACATCAAACATGTCTTTAAACATACTATACCACACTAACATATGACCAGAATCAGGAAGGGCATCTATAATGTAAGCACCTGAACATCCAAATGAATAAAGGCGAAAACCTGCAACAGCACAGTGCAATACTAACATATGACTGCACCTCATGACCATAACAACAAACTGCCAACTGATGTCTCCAGTATACCTTCACACGCAGAAAACGCACTGCGCAATCACCATTTTAATTCTGTCCCTCCGCTACTTAGAGTGAAACTGTCGTAAGAACTCTTGCACCCTCACCCGCATACTTATTCAGTCTCCCATTCACATCTCATTTCTACCTTGTACAAATGACGTCATGGGTGGGAGTTAAGGTTAAGTCAGTCCAGGTAGTGTGAGAGCTCGGGTCATTATAGTACCTTAATTGGTGCCGTTTTTAGAGTTGCCTGGCTCCTTCCCCCTTGGGCGCCATCTCGCTTATGGCTTAGTCTCTTTTTAAAATGTATGTTTTCAGTGTACTCCCATTTTATGTTTCCTTAGTATTACTTTACCAGTTTGTTTTCAGAGTTCATAGGAAGGGTGGGGGGTTAGCTGTTATCTACCAAGACACCTTTGCTGCCATTTTTACGCCAGCTTCCTCAAATTAATGTGAAACATGTACGTTTAACATTGAATTAACCAAAGCACAGTCCTTTAATGGCATACTTAGTTTATCGTTATCGTCCCCCCAGGGTGAGATACTCCTTCACACAAGCGATCAGTTCCCTCTTAGAATCTTTTTACCTCAAATCTGATTTTACTATGTTGCATGACTTTAACTTTCGTTAAGAGAACCAACTAGATCATGATACGGAAGCACTAGTAGATACCTTGTCCTGTCTTGGTCTTTCCCAGATAGTCGACAGCCCCACACACCTGGCTGGGCATACCCTCGACAGAATCTTTACAATGAATCCCTTTATCACCAGCCCGGTTACCCTCCCGTTGACCTGGACTGATCACAAAGCTGTAATTTGTGAAATTGAGTTCCCTGTTAAAGCTACCCTTGCTGAGATGCCCCATCAGACAGATGTCTCTCATGCCTGGCACAAACTTCAGACTTCTGACTTTAATCTTTTTCTAGCAGAGACTCAACCAGAATGGACAGATGACCTAGACCAACTGTTAATGAACTATTTAGACTGTGTGGAGTCTGCAGTTAACACTCTTGCACCTGCCAAAAGCAGAACACACAAGAGAAGTAAATCTTCTGCGTCCTGGTTTAATGACAAACTAAGGGCCTTAAAACTAGGATGTCGTAGGTAGGAACGCAAATGGAGGAAGGACTATAACATACTGGAAAAAGAACAACACAAATGCTGCATTGCAGAATATAAATGCATGTCACTGAAAGAAAAATGTGTTTTGAATTGGCTAAAAACTCTACTAAAGAACTTTTTCAGACCATTACCAAACTTACTATGTTTACGGGTAAGTCTGCAGGATGCAGTCAGGCTTTCTGCAACTCTCTCACCTGCATCTCAGAAAAAAACATATTTGAGGATTTTTTTTTTCATAGCAGATTTTATGAGATTTTCTGCCACAATGTGGTCCCAAGGGCCATTTACATATACATGTAGATATTCAAATACTAACATGGCATTATTTCCAATGTATGCTGGTAAAGAAACAAAAACACATGTCAACAATACAACCGAGTGCGCTTTATCCCGACCGTGCTCCCGGTGCCCATCTAGCCCATGTCCTAGAGTCTGCCGAGTTCTTGAATTATGAGACATTTCGTGTGTCCAGTTCACATTTCCAAATTTCACTTTCTAAATGCCTGTCTACTGAGGCCGTAGGCTCCAGTATCAAGCGTCGGTAGTTGGCCCATCGCTGCCAGATTCTGGGGTGTTTGTATAGGCATCCCCGTGCCTAAAATACCGGTATCACCAAGCCCATACAAAAAGCCATGCCCTTCTTCCATGGTCCCAGTAGGGGCGGGGACTCAGCCTTCTAGAGCCTAGCTATGTCGCGCTTAGCGAGGGTGAGAAGGAGGTACAGTAGGTAACATTTATATCTGTTACCCCCAATCCCGTCCGTGCTATGTAGTAGAATTAATTATGGTGACCTTTGAAGGTCCCAGGTCAAGACCTCGGCCTAGCACACCAAAACACCTCACCAGAACTTGACAAGAGCGCTGAAGGCCCATGCCGTGTGTAGAAAGGTACCCTCTTCGTTGCCACATCGTAAGCAGATGGAGGAGGCCCCAAGTCCCATCCTCCAAAACCTGGATCGGATATAGTGGGCATGATGTTGATACTTAAACTGAATTAAACGCAAGCAAAATGAGATTGCGGCCCCATGTGGGTACTCTAGTGCTTTGGTCCAGTCCTCATCGTCAATATGTCCTAAATCGCTCTGCCTTGCAGCCCGCAGGGTATCTAAGGTAGTAGTGCTATTGGTGATTAGAGATTGATAGGTCTTAGTTATTTTATGATCTCCAGGGATCCCCATAAGAAGTTTACCTTCTAGCGGGTTAAACTCTGAAAGGACTTTGAGATCCTTAATATAGGGGGTTAGGGCATGATGAAGTATTTGAAGAATTGGCTTAGGAGCATGGAGATTTCGGGCTGCAGTTCCTGGAACGATTTAAGGGTTACGCCGTGCATGACAACCCATAAGGAGGAGATGCCAATATCATCCCACCCTCGAAACCCCTGTAGATTCGCCACCTGGAGAAGGAATCCATTCCGTCATAGTGAAGTCTCTCACGTGAGGTGACCCCACCACTCCATCCGACCTAGGGAATGCCTCCATACCAGAATCCTTACTCTTGCCGCAGGAGGCAGAGCACGGACATCTGATCTGCTATAGAGATATGTATGAAGCGAGGCATCCCCCATCATCCAACACTCTACTGCGAAGGCAGGGTCGTCTCTGGGACAGTACCACCACTCATTAAGCACTTGCAAATGTGAGGCTGCATGGTAGGACTGGATATCTGCGTCTGCGATGCCTCTGCAGTAGATTGACTGGAAACAGGTACATAGAGCCACTCGGGAGGCACCACCTCCCCGTAGAAACTGACCCAGTAGTGCGTTAATATGTTGACACTATGCACTGGCGCTAGGTTTTGGATTTTTCTGTAGTTGATAAAGAAGGCAGTGGAGGGAGACCATCTTAAAAATGGCGGATTGGCCATATGTGGACAGAGGCAGATTTGACCAAAATATTAGCTCCGTTTTTAATCCGTTCCGTTAAAGAGGCCAAATTGCGACTCCAAGAGATCGACTGAGTGTCTGACAAGAAGACACTTAAGTATTGCAGACCGTCTGCTGCAATGGTTAAGTCTGCTGCCCATGGACCATCACCGGACGGCCCCCGCAACAGCCACAAGATAGATTTACTGACGTTCATGTATAGTCCATAGGTTTCCTCGAACACTTGTATCATCCAAAGGATCCTGGGACCGAATTTGTGTGGGTCTGTGAGGAAGAACAGGACATCATCAGCATGCAGTCCAAGACCTCCCACGACCACTCAAAGCCTCGGACTAAGGCGTGGATTCTAACCCAAACGGCCAGGGGCTTCAAGGCCAGAGCAAATAATAGAGGGAACAGGGGGCATCCCTGTCTAGTGCCACATCTAATGGGGAATGGGGGAGAGACCGAGCCCACCACACACACTAACGCTGTAAGGTCTGTATATAACAGATGGATGTAAGAGAGAAAACGAGGGGCCATGTTAAGGCATCGCAGAAGAGCGAATAGATAAGTCCAACCAACTGAATCGAATGCTTTATCAATATCTGCTAGAAGAAGGGCGTTTGGACGTCCCAAGCGATCTACGGCAGCTATGGCGGTATGTGCCGATGGATATTATGGCGCATAGCACGGCGAGGCATAAAGACTGCTTCTTTTTTTTTTTTTTTGTCCTCATCTCACCAAAGACATTAGCAGATTTAACAAGCCGACTTTACAGTTATTGCGGGGCGCCCTTCGGCTAACTGCATCCGTCTAGGCCAGCCGGGCCTTCCTCACGTTTTTGAGGTCTGGTCATAGGACCCGGGTTATAGACCTATGTTTAGCCATTTATCAGGTGGAAGCGCTGACCCCCAACTTAACAATGGGAACCAAATGTTTAATGGGTTTTCCTCTCTGTCGTCTCGTTCTAAACGTGCCATGTTAAAGGCGGCTTTAAGCCAGGCTTCCCTCCCCGGAGGAGTTGTTGCCTTCCATCTTATGCAGATCTCTCTTCTCGCCAATAACACCAAATGTAACAACAAACCAATTTGGATCTGTGTGAAAATCCCACTGGTAGAATCGTTCTTACCAAACATCACCAAGTGGAGGTCTATCTCTATGTTGATTCCAAGGATAGATGTTAAAGTATCTCCCACATTTTTCCAGAAAGAGATTAACTCCGAGCATTCAAAAAAGATGTGAATATCATCGGCGTTGGCGAGTTTACATCTAGGACAGCTTAGAGCCGATGCCGGGGCGAATTTGGCTATCTTGGCCGGAGTATAATGAAGCCTGTTAATCACAAAGAAATGTTTTTTCTTCAGACTGGCAGGCTTTATATATTTATAGAGTAGCTTAAGTGATGGTTCATAGAATTCTTCTATACCGTTGGCAAGTGAAGTTTGATTCCAAACTGATACCGGGGATGGGGCCTCTATCTCCTCTGCTTCTAAGAGTCTTGTATACCAGAGAGATATTTCTTTCTTTTTAGGCCGAGTATCTTGAAATAGCAGTTCAAGGTCCCAGTTCCCAGTGATTTCAGGCGCTTCTGTCTCATACCATGATCTTAATTGGAAAAACTTAAACCTGGAAAATCTGGGGCCTATTTTTGCTTGTAGATCCTCCCATGGAAGAATTCCATCTGAATCCACCAGGTCTGACCACCTCACCCGACCAGCACTTTTGATCGGGTGGCCAGGCTATCACACAGACAAGGGGGTTCCCCGGAGAATCCCAAATGGGGGCAAAAAAAGAAAAGTAACCTATACCCCAGATACGCCTGATTTTATACCAAGTAGTCAAAGCTGTCTTGAGAACTTTAAGGCGAACCTTTTTAAAAAACCTTAGGGCCCCAAATTTATATAGAAACCCTCCTTGTCCGCTACCTCCATCAGCCAGTACCATTTCCCCCAGCACTCTACCCCACTCAGTTTCCTCTGGGGTAGTCAACAGCATTCTGATGCCCTTGAATTGGAAAGCCATCAAATACCAATTAAGATCCGGGAGGGCCAACCCACCTTTTAAAAACTTCCTTGTTAGTTTTTTCCATGACATCCTAGCACTTATTTGGCTCCATATAAAACTACCCGATTTTCCCTTGAATTTTACTTATGCTCTGTGGAGGAAAAGTTAAGGGGATTGCATTGAAAATGTACGTCAACTTTGGTAAAACAGACATTTTCACAAAATTTACCCTCCCATAGATGGTTAAGGGGAGGTTTTTCCATTTAGCAAAAAGATAATTAATCTCCTTTTCAATCTTCCCCAAGTTTATCAGGGGAATTTTGCACAGGTCCTTAACAATTTTTATGCCTAGATATCTAAATTCTTTACTGATGGGGCCACCTCTATAGGGAGTATTCCAGCACATTACTTCAGTTTTTGCCGAATTTGCGAGGTACCCTGAAATCAAACTAGATTCCTTCAGCCTATTTTCAAGTTGTGGAATAACCTGCTCTGGATCACTAGTATATATTCTCACATCATCCACATACAATGCTAATTTGCACACATAATTTGATGATGTAAATGGAGTAATAGTGTTATCCAGTCTGATTATTTGGGCTAAGGGCTCTATATAAATGTTAAACAGGAGGGGGGACAGGGGAAACCCCTGCCTTGTCCCTCTCTGAATATCAAAGCTTGAGGTCAAGGAACCGTTGAAGAGAATTTTCGCCGATGCACCCAAGTAACAGTGTTTTAAAGTCTGCACAAAGACAGGACCCATACTCATGACCTCCAATACCCCCCAAAGGTACATCCAACAAACCCAGTCGAAGGCCTTAGCAGTGTCCAAGGCCACTACTGCTAAGAGATACGCTCTTATCACCGCCAGGTCAATATTCCCAATCAATAATTGAGTTTGTTCCTGGATTGCCCTCCCTACCATGAAACCTTTCTGATCGGAATTAATTAAACTAGGTGCCAGTTTCGCCAATCTCCCTGCTAGGACACCCATAAAGATCTTGTAATCGGCGTTCAGCAGAGATATCGGACTGTAGGAATCGGCAATCAAGGGATCCTTTCCTGGCTTTAATATTAAAACTATTGTGGCCTCCTTCCAGGATCTAGGCATCAGCCCATTAGAACAATAAACTGAATTAAATAGTATATGAAGCACTGGTAAGAGTTCATCAAGAAGTAGCTTGTATATTTCGTTTGGGAGGGCATCTAAACCAGCAGCTTTTTCTTTGATTCCTAATCTCCTCCATAGTTATGGGTGCATCTAACATATCTCTGGAGGTTTCAGTGAGAGTTGGTAAGGACTTATCCCTTAGCCAGGAGAATATCTGGTCCTGAGATGGATCTAGATCTTCCCTATATAGATCCGAGAAAAGAGATAAAAGACACTTTTGCATCTCTTCTGGCTTACTAGATTTATTCCCATTGCCGTCAATGATAAGTTCATTGATATTGTTTTTTGCCCGATCCAACCTCGCCTTCCAAGCCAGTAGGGCCCCTGCCTTTTCCCCATACTCGAAAACTTCCATATTTCTTACTTGCCATTGGGCCTTACATTTCAGATCTAAAAAGGACCTAACATCCTGCCTAGCCTCCTCCAAATTCCTTCGAATCAACTTTAATGTTCCTATCTCATTAGGGTTTGTGCTACTCCTTTCCAATTCTAAAACGGATATCTTGCTCTCAAGAGCCAGTAATTCCTGAGTCTTTATTCGATTCTTGGAACTTATTAGAGCATGTAAGATACCTCTCAAATTAGCCGTATAGGCTTCCCATACATGATCTATTGAAGTGGATCCTAGATTAATGGTAAAAAATTCAAGAGAGGATTTACTGATGGACTGAGCAATTCCTAGGTCTGATGGCATTACTCTATTCAACGTCCATCTTGATTGGGCGAACTTACCACCCATAGAGTATAAAAATAAGAGAGGAGCATGATCTGATAAATGGCTTGGCAAGATCGATATGTTAATAAAATTATCAAGAGCTTCTCTATTCACCAATACATAGTCTATCCTTGAGGAATGGTGATACTTTTTACAGTGAAAAGTAAAACCTTGGACATCGCCCATCTTGGACCTCCAAAGATCTACTAAATTTATATTAGATATTAGGTTTTTCATAACCCTCCGTGATTTCGGGGTCCCTATTGCATGACTCAGATTAGATCTATCTTTAACTGGGTCGAGCCTGACATTAAAGTCACCTCCTATCGCCAAAGGAGGATTTACCAATATCAGACTTTCTTGTAGTTTAGCTAAAAGACCGGGTCATCCGTATTTGGACCATAAAAGGATGAATAAGTAATTTCTTTCCCCTCAAAGTCCAGAAGAGCTATAATTCATCTACCTGAATGGTCTGTTTGAACTGACTTGATCCTACAGGGGACCCCTTTCTTTACTACTATCGCAACCCCGCGACTGCTTATTAACCCCTTCGCCGCAGCAGGAATTCCGCCGCGGCGCTGGGGGGGTTTGGGGGCAGTTGCGGTGCCGCTGTGCTCGTGACGGAACCACTCCGTCACGAGTCACGGGTGAGCTGTGCTCATGACGGAGTGGTTCCGTCTCGACTCCGCCCACTGCGCTAATCGCCCGCACAGGCGGGGAATTAGCGCCGCTTGGGCGGAGCGGCCGCCAACGGCCGCAGCATGACGGAACCACTCCGTCATGAGCACAGCGCACCCGTGGCTCATGACGGAGTGGTTCCGTCATGAGCACGGAACGGGTTAATTGCCGTGAGGAACAAAAACACTGTACCCAAGGAATTTTAGAAAAAACTATCTGTAAATCAGTTGGATTTAAATGGGTTTCCTGCAACAGACAGATCTGTGCTGGTGAAAGCTCTAAATACTTTAAGATCAGCCTCTGCCTGCACGGACACCTCAAACCATTTAAGTTCCAAGAAATAAAATGGACCTTACGGCCCCCTTTCATGTTACCTATCATAAGCTAGGAGGTCTTTTACTAAGTTGTGGTTATGATCATGATTAAACAGGTGTGATGAGGAATATTTTTTCTCTATTTTCCCCCTATTCTGCTCCCTACCCCTTCGTGCCCCCTAAAATCCCCATACCCCCTGAGGAACCCTCCCTTCCAATAGGCGTCGCCTATTCGGACACCGCTCCCTCTGCGGTATTCCTATACTTGAAATCTAATATATATCAAGGGCTGAAGAAAAACCAAGCTCTCAAGAAAGGACCTCCTTATTCTTCCCTTACTTCTCCCCCTCTTTTTCGTGATGAATTTTGCGATGAGAGTGTCAACTTCCTCAGTAGAACGAATCATATGCATGTGATTGTTCCACATCACACAAAGTGTGGCTGGGAACCTCAATTGTGCTCTGGCCCGAGACTATTTAACTCCTCCAATCTCTTTCCCTACTCCCACTGTCTTGTGGCTGTTATATGCGAGATGTCAGACCTGATAGTAAAAGAGAAGGGGGGTTGATCTGAAAAAGAGGAAGCGATTACCCCTTCCTTTAGAGCATCTGTCAAAATAAGCTCCTTTACAGAATATGAGAGAAAATTTACCAATATTTTACGGGGTTTCTGCCTTCCCAAATTTCTTTTAAAGGGGTCTCTGTGAACTCTTGGAATTTCAAAGTTAAGATCAATATTTGGATGGCTCTTAAGGACTGTGCCCTTCAATAAAGTGATCAGGAACCCCCTTATATCCTCCCCCTCCACAGCTTCCGGAACATTCAGAAATTTCAAGTTATTTTTCCTCGAGTGGTTCTCAAATCGTTGAAGGTCATCCCTCAGTTCTTTGTTCTGGGAAGAAAGTTTCTCCAAATGGGAAGTGGTAGTCTCTATCGATTCTTTCAATATCGGAATTTCTTCCTCGATTGCCGTAGTCCTTGCCGTAACTTCCTCTAATTTTTTAGCAAGGACCTCACAGGATGTCCGAATTGCAGCCTGATTTGCTTCAGAGACAGAAAACCTATTGGCCAGTTCTGCTTGGTTCGTCTCAGAGTCTGTAAATCTACATACCATCTCTTCCTTCACGGCCTAAAGTAGATCTGCTAAGGAGTGTGTATTCGACGTATTGGATTTGGGTTTGGGTTTAGATCTTCTGTCCGTGCCACTCGCGCAAGATCCTGATCCGCCTCATGCTCCGACCCATCCTTCTGCTCCGCATGACTTTTCTTGCACTTGGCCCCGATCTAGATCAAAGTCTTGCCCCAGCACCAAATATCTATTAATGAGACTGATCTCTGGGTGGATTTCCGGTTCAACATCAGTAACCTCAATGGATTCTAAATGCTGGGAAATCTCATCTTGGTTTAATTCTGCAAGCTCTGAACCCTTTTCCGCGATCATCTTCTCCTTTAACCCCAAAGATGAAGACGAAGAAGTATGAGTGGAAGTCGAGGGTAGCTTAAAAACTGGTAAATGGGATGAAATATTCCCAGACATAGAATTAAGCATGCTTTTATTGGCAGACATAGATGACGACTCAGTCGATTTAATTTGCCGGAGAGTGTGATAAAACCTGATAGAAGGTTTTCAAAGATGGAGTAATTTTGGATTTTATTACAGATTTTTTTTTGTCTCGCAGTTTTGTCTTACCCTTTTATAATTTAGCTTTGTCTGGGGTTACACAACCAGCAGACCCGAGAGTCCCTGCCCCTTGCTTGCGCTGCCCTGGTACCAAAGCTCTAACTTTGGCTACCGCTACTGGAGGAGATACCCGTTGAGGCAAAACACAGTGGGTTATCACCTTATTGGCTGTCAAATGAGCTGTCCTTGCACGCAATGTATATCTATTCACTTTAGGGGGCGATAAACCCTCTTGAGTCTTAAGTCTTCTCCATGTAGTCAATGAACCGCCCGTGCCCCCCCTCCACACTCCTGCTGGTGCTAAAATATTGAATCTTCTCTTTGTCTGCCTGTAACCCACAAACCAACTCCCCAGCCAATTTAAACGGATAACTCACAGCATTGGGGACCGCAGTCCAAGCTGGATGTTAGGACCGGGGCCCCCCCTACCTGCCCTGGGCCCAGGGAGTCGCACTCTGGATGGAACACACTTCCCCCAGTGCACCGTAGCAGCAGCCTTCCACCTCCAGCGTGGTTTCACGGCGGCTGCTCCGCCCACGTCCGGGAAACCCAGAGCGTCCAACGCGGCCACAGGGGAGTCATCTCGGAAACCCAGCAAGCTCCCTCGCATCACCAGAGGAGGACAAGGACGCCAAACAACGCCACGGCGAAAAACAAAAGCAAAACGAGGGAGACGCAAGTAGAATGCGGGAATCGAAGAAATCAGGTCAGGTCAAATCGTTAGATATTTGTCCGAGCCTTGATTCCATCAGCCGCCATCAGAACCCCGAGGGAGCGAGCCCGCGGCCGACTACGCTATGGCCGCCATGTTCCACCAATCTCCCAGCCCAACGTTAATGCTCCTATTGTAGGCATGAAGTATGCTTGATCTGGATGCACTAGGTCAGACATATGGGGCATCATTCTATTGCCCAGCAACTTGGCTTCTATATTTAATAGAAAGATCAGGCAGTATGAGGAGTGAAGTTCCAGGGGACGATGCAGCTTGAGAAACACCACGATCTCGGCATGTCTCCAATCCGAGGGCCATGCGTGCGTCATCTAGGGCGGCCTGTATCATCTCAAGTATGTGACTCAACTAGAATGTGCCTAGTTGCGGCATGTATGTCTTGAAAAATTTGCATAACAACCAGTTAGGGCCTGGGGCTTTTCCAGGGCGCAGCTCTGCGAGGGCTGTTGCTAATTCTTCAACTGTAAGGGGAGCCTCAAGTGACGCTCTTGCCACGGCTGATAGAGCCTTCTGGGGTAAGTCATCTATGAACTTCGTGACCTGGGCGACTGGCAGGGCATCGCTGTTCACGTAGAGAGCTTAATAGAAGCACGCAAACCTATTGGTGACCGCTGCAGTGTCTGTAAGTACTGCACCGCTAGCGTCGAATCACTGCCCCTCACTTTACCTTGTCTAGGACCCCGCGAACATTCCAACTGATGACATAGAGCCTTGCCGTGGGACATTGGCGTCTACATCGGCCATCTAGGGATATGATTGTCACACGGCGGACTAACTGTACATAAGTCCATCACCCGGAGAGCATCCAATTTGCGCACAGGATACAAAACATAATTGCATAACCCTCCACCCCCCCCACCCCAATTCCTCAGAACCTTTGAAGTATATGTTGCGGAGGGAACCCTGCACCATCCCCAACGGGGGAGAAGATGCAAGGCCCATCCACTGGATCCCCAAACACCCCCTCAGCATAGATTCTCTCTGGAAGGTTCGGGGTGCAACTCTCCAGATGTGCACCCTAAATAAGATACCATCATACTAGATGTCTTGGCGGGTGATATAACCTCGCCTCCACGAGGGGACCAGCCTGTTGTGGTGCATTGTAGGCTCAGGCCACAGTGCCCGGGAACTGCTGTCCACTTCTCGTTTTGGGGTAAGGTGTAATCCGGGAAGATCATAATATGTTGAGACTCAAAGGAGAGAGATTCCTATAGTCTTGTCTGCCTGAGGATAGTGTCTCGGTCATGGAAATTAAGAATCTTGGCGGACAGGATGTGGCTTGGCCCCAGGGGGAGGTTTCTTCACCAGAGCTGTATGGGCGTGTTAGATCATGAAGCAGGGGGAAAAGAGTGTCCGTGAGATCCACTTCGCCTTCACCTTTGCCGCCCTCCAGAGAGCTCCTGCCCTTGTAAAGTGGTACATCATGCTCTGTTTGGATGTAGACTCCAGAGCTTGATCCTTCATCAATGTGCGGGGCTAGTGGTCGAGGACTATCTCTATTGGGCTGCGAGGATCCAGGGATCCTTGCTCTGCCGAACCTCTATGACGAGTGTATGTGGCAGATGTGAGCACCTGGGATGGCGTATAGGCCTCATCAACTCGGGGGCGATTCTACCCTCCAGTAAATGTAGGGCGGGAGAAAGGGGGCACCACTGCCCTCTACCATGCAAGTAGTAGACCAGCACCCCCCCCATCCCCCCCAGGTAGGCTGCACCGGGGTCTGGCCTGACCGCCTCGCAAGCAGAAGTGCACCCCCCACCACCCTAAAGGGTGCCTCACCTGGTTCTGTCTGGGGCAGTTCAGTGGGTAAACTGCCTCCCCCACAGGTGAATTAGGGCCACGGAGGCCTCTCGAGTAGAGATCTGCAATCACTGGGTGGTCCCAAACCTTCGCCCTTTCTGATGGGGTCCACCCGTACCGACACTCCATCTGCCAACAGCCACTGCAGGCCGGTATGGGCTCTGGCTAGGAGCGCACACCAACCAGGCGGCCAGCATCGATCACGCCTACCACAGCCGCTCGGTCGCTCTGCAGCTCCAGGGCTCAAACCGGGCTGCACCACGAGGCCACACCAGGAGGCAGCACCAAACACCGGCAGGTGAGCAAACCTGCACCGGCCCAGGGCAACCCCACCCCTGTGAATCACGCTCTGCAGCCCAACATGGCCGCTAAAGCCCACCAGGATGCAGGCTGCGCACTCTGGAGACTTTGGGTCAGCTCCCGGTGTTACTCTGCCATGTCCGCACTCTGTGTACTCCTTCGAGTAGTGCAATTACGTTCCTCGGGCCATTGCGAGGCAAAAGAGGGAAACAAAGTAGTAATCTGGTAGGATTATGAAAAATAGTGTTGAAGGCTGCTGAAGCTCGCCTAGAATGTGTCCACCATCATGGACTCCTAGGCTACGCCTCCCTCATTTGGGGAATTTAATCACCTCACAGTAGAACAGGGTAAACAGGCTATCCTGACCATTAAATCAGGATCCTCTTTAGACCGAT
The DNA here is from genome assembly GCF_964204655.1 of Triturus cristatus. Classification (NCBI taxonomy): domain Eukaryota; kingdom Metazoa; phylum Chordata; class Amphibia; order Caudata; family Salamandridae; genus Triturus; species Triturus cristatus. The sequence goes on along the minus strand of NC_140584.1, from coordinate 941,193,327 downwards.
GTCCACCAGCAAGGGTCCAACTAGCACCTGATAAGGTGGCTTTTCACCAGACTAAGATTTTTAACGCCATGTTTAGCTCGGGACACTTTCCTAAACAGTGGAAATCGGCTTTGGTCCTCCCACTAATAAAAAAGCCTAATTTAAAATCCATTAGACTCAAACAGTGATCGGCCCATCTCCTGGCTTCCTCTTCCAGCCAAAATGGCGGAGAAGGCCATGAACCTGCAATTGGCTTCTTTCATAGAGAACAACCATCTATTAGACAACACACAGTTTGGATTCAGGAGTGGCCACAGCACAGAAACTGCTCTAATCGTGGCCACCGAGGAAATTAGGTCAACACTAGATAGGGGCGGCAGTGCAGCCCTTATCTTACTTGAATTGTTTGCAACATTCGACACGTCAATCACGTTCTGTTGATTGATGTAATGGGAAACCATAAATCTAGATAAATCCAAAGTGATGGTAATAAACCAAAGAAGTAACAAATACCAGTATCGATGGGAGCTGGGGGGGTCGCCGGCTCAATTCAGTTGAAGAATTTAAGTATCTGGGCATTAACTTTGACAGGAAATGCACTTTCCTTCAATAAAAAGCGGTTATTAGAGGAAAAGGGACCTCACTGGCTGTCGCATTAAATTAAAAAACATCAAACACAAAATAACTGGTTCCAGCCTCACCCCTCTACTACAGGTGCTTCGAGGGAGGCTACTACCAAATATCACCTATGGCAGCGAATACCTGACAGGGAGAGATGAGGGCACTCTGGAAAAAGTGGAGTCCAAGACCATGAGAATTATATTCAATCTCCCACAGTGTACTTCGCCGGCACAAATAAGGCTAGAATTTGGCCTCCAAAGGCAGCAAATAGCACGTAAGGGTGCCTACGTTAAATGCTGGCATAAAATAAAGCGATCCGAACCTGGAACAGGAACACTGAACTCTTATTTATGGAAGGAGCTCAAACAGAAAAGAAACAGTCCCGCCATGGCCTACCTACAATTAGCAATAAGCAGTCTTGCCTTACAGAACCTTTGGGAAATCACCGGGTCTCATAAAAATTTCAAGGAACTAGTAAATAAATCAGTAAAGTTACTGTCCCTTGCAGAAGACAAAACAGAACTAAAGGAGAGGGCCCGTGGCTGGTTTGTCATTCAGAGCTATTCCAGGTGCTCACCACAAACGTACCTTGGCATAGGTTTTTCAAGACCAGTGAAGGAGAGATTCCTGCATCTGAGACTGGGTATCCTACCAGCAATGCGGCACCTTCCACCATGGAAACGGTCAGATACAATAACACAGTGTAGATCATGCGGTGAAGCCAAAGAAGTACTACACTTATTGTGTAAGGGTTTAGACAAGGAACGAAGATCATTACTAAAACCGGTCCGTAATGAAAAACAGATTTGAACATGCAGACAGGCAGTGAAAGCCTGCTTCGAAGGAGGAGATATCCAGCTAGCCTGCCGCCTGGTCTGTTTCATGAGCGCAGCAGGAACAAAACTAAATCCAGCAGACTCAACGGACACAAACCTGCAATTATCGCGCATTTTGGAACAAGCTGGAAAAGTTGTTAATTGCAAAAGTCTATATGAATTTTAACCTCCAATATGAAATCCTTAGTTTTAACATGGATATTATGGCATTCACTGTTTAAATCTACTTTTTTTTTGTTTTATCTACATAGTTTTATAAATTAGGTGATAGATACTACGGCATATGGTGTCTAAAATCACTGAGTTATTTTAGATTTATTAACATGGTTTTACGAATTTGTAGATTTCTTTTAGTATGGTTGTAACTTTGCAATGGTTTTAAGTAATCAGGCAAATAAAACAAATAAATAAATAGATTGACTGTTTGCAGAGCATTCCCATCAAAGATGCAGCACTGGTCTTGCTCCGTTCCTTCCTTTCTGATTGTGTTCAATCGGTTACTTTTAAAGAGTTTACATCTGAGCCCTTTTTCCTACCCTGTGGGGTCCCTCAGGGCTTATCATTGACCCCGGCCCTGTTTAACCCTCATGTTGCACCCCTTTAAAGCATGATTTAAATCTTTTGGGTTCTCATTGGTATCCTACGCCGAAGACACCCAGATTGTGATCTCGCTTTCTAACAGTAATACTGGTTAATTATTCCGGAACTGCATGAGCGCATTTAGCAATTGGATGAACGACAACTGTCTTAAATTGAACTCTTCTAAGACCAAAGTCATCTTATTTGGCAACAATGTTTCCTCTTCTCCCCTTCTTGAAGGCGTCCTGATGTAGGGACCCTCCGTATGCCCTTAAGAAGGTAAAAAACCTAGGTGTTATAGTTGACGAGAAACTTACCTTTAAAGATCAAGTTAGTACTGTCATTTCCGCTTCATTCTGTATGCTTAGAATCATAAAGAGAATTGCCCACTTCATTTCCTTTGATTTATTGAAGATGCTTGTCACTGCATTAGTTCTATCTAGGTTAGACTATTGCAATGGCCTTTACCAAAACCTGAAAAAGAGATCCCTGAATGTTCCCAGATTTCAATCCGCATCCCAGGCCATAAGCAGGTTACATTTGGCTCCCCATAAAGCAGCCTATTACCTTCAAGGCCCTTTGTATCGCATTCAAAGCACTTCACGAACAAGCCCCTGATTATCTGAAGCATAGCTTCAAACGGTACTTGCCCAGCAGAACACTGCGGTCTAGCTCTGCCAGTAATCTGGTTGTTACCTCCTTTAAACGTTCTTCATGGGGAGGTAGGAGCTTTGTTATCTGTTCTGCTTTGAATTGAAATAGTATCCCTTTGGATTTGAAATCTGCCACTTCCTAGCATTTAGGAAATCCTTAAAATCTTGGTTATTCAGAAAAAAGTAAGGCTCCTGATCCTGGTCACTTACAGCCCAAAGACACCTCCGGGTATTCATGCTCTCTACAAGTTCCTTCATTCATTTGTAAATATAATGCATTTTTTGGCTTTGTGCTGTTAACGCTATCAAACCATCAGTCTTGACTTCCCTTTGTTTGTAGATTTTTTTCAGGGAATTATCGTTATATTTATAGTTTAGAGGGAGAGAGCGAATTAAAGACTACCAAAAGCAAGTACTTGTAGAAACTTAATATATTAGTATAAACTGTTATCTATAGGTATGAAAGGGAGAAACATTTGTTGGTCAAGATCGATACTATACAGATAATGTCTATAGTAAAGATGAACAATATTAGATGGAACCAAATAGATACTCAGTATATTTAGTAATCCTGTGAATTGGAGTGGTGTCATTTAATTTCAATAGAGGGTTTGAAGGCTGTAAGAGGAGATGAGGGTTTAGTAGCTGACTGCACTCTAATAGTTTGAGGGTGTTTGAATCCATGTTGTAAACAGCTTGCTAGCAGTTTCTTGGGACTGATGAGATGCTTATTGTTCACCTATAGAGAGATGATGATTTTTAATAAACCTTAGAAGATTTGTAGACTGATTCAACCTGCCTTGGTTCAAACCTGTGATCACAAGATTAAACAGAAACCTCTTAATTCGAAACAATAATTTGCCTTCTGAGATGCATGTCTAAAAGACACCACTTCTAAGTGAGTCGCCTTGTTATTGCAGTTTGGTGGCATGAATCGACCTGCCAGTATACACTGTGCATCCGTGTGTCACGTGAAATCAGCTCTCTTTACAGGGTCACACGATGAAGAGCCAATATCAGATCGTGATCACCAAGAGAGCCGAAAATCCCTGTGCGGTGTTGGTTTCCGGCTCGTGCCTAGTGGCGCTGATTTCCATCAGAGTGCTTGTCACCTCCGCTGGACATCAGCTGCAGCCTCAGATGTTTTTGTTTGAGCGTCGTGGCTGGGGATGGAGTGGACAGCAGTTAGTGCTGGACATAACGTCCCACCCCCACGCAATGGCTCTTTCCTTGCACATGGTGAACATTTTTGGAAGTTTGCAGGTCTGCATAAATATTGTTTTAGACTTGCGAGGACAGCGTTAGGAGCAGCCAGCTTGCAAAGCATGTAGGGCTGAGAAGTAACGATTGAGGAACTACTGTGGGACCGAGTAGTGTGCAATCAACAAGTAGTATGGCTTTTGGAAAGTAAAGAAAGCAAGTCAGGACTCTAAATGTTGTAGTACTGTAGTTACAGTAGTAGTAAGCCATGCCTGTGGTGAGTACTCTAGACAATACCTAATTTTAAACTATTAAAAGTATTACTTAACACTGATCTGCTCGCTAACAGTAGGGCAAAAATCCTGGGGTAAGTCTGTGATAATAAAATTTCACATTTAGGAAGAGCAGTACTACTGCAGGAAATGCGGCCAAGTGGGTGATGCAGTGGGCATTAATTCATTGCTCAAACTGCTGGGGTGGTAGGATCTGGTAATTAAATTACTGTATATTTTACCATGTCCTTGTCTGACTCCATGAGTCTTCTGGAAATGCTCACTTTGTATGCTAGACTTCTACCCTGCCAACAACATTGGGTTGAGTGCTTCTCTAAATCCACTCCGTTCACTCTCATTTTAGCTGCTTTGGAGATTCATCCATGTCTTGTTCCGACCCTGGGAGCAAGACACTCAGCAATGAGCCCACCGCCATCTTCAGCGCATCCATCACCGTGTCCACCTTCCCCGAAGAATGGAAAGAAGCAGATTCATGCCCCTACTTAAGAAACCTTTCCGCCGACCCCAACAAACTCAAGAGCTACCACCCCATCTCTCTGCTGCTCTTCCCGCCAACAGGCCTCAAAAAGGCCATCAAGTGCCAACTCATCGAACAGCTAGAGAGCAAAAATCTTCTGGACACATCTCAAACTTGATTCCGCACCAACCACAGCACCGAAACTGCCCTGATCGCAGCCACAAACGACATCAGATCCCTCCTTGACCAGGGAAAATCGACCGTCCTGATCCTCCTCGACCCCTTGGAAGCGTTCAACACAGTATTACATCACACCCTTATCGAGAGACTCCAGCACATTAGAATCCAAGGAGACGCCCTCAAATGGATCGCCGCCTCCTTCACTGGAAATACCCAGAGAATCTGCCTACCTCTCTTCACCTCGGAACCCAAGAACATCTTCTGCGACGTCCCTCAAGGTTCGTCCCTCAGCCGTACTTTATTCAACGCCCATATGACCTCCTTGGTCAACGTTGTCAGAACACATGGACTACATCATACCCTACGTTGATGTTACCCAGCTCATCCTCTCACTTTCAGAAGACCCCCCGCCATGCTGGCCAACGTCCGCAGGTGCATGACAAGCGTCACCAACTGGATGAAAGGCAACTGCTTAAAACTCAACTCAGATCAGACAGAAGAGCTGTTTTTTTAGAAGAACACCTCCCCGTGATACAACTCCTGGTGACCTCCCAAATTAGGACCCTCACCTACTCCGACCGACCGTGACCGCAACCTTGGTATTATCCTTGACAGTAAGCTCACCATGAAAAGACAGATCATCTCAGTCTCATACTCCTGCTTCCTCACTCTGTGCATATTCCTGTAAGATCTTCATGTGGCTCCCCATTGACGCCGGATGAACCGTCACTCAAGCGCTTGTCACCATTTGACTGGACTACGACAATGCACTCTATGTAGTAATCACAGCGCACCTCCTGAAGAGACTGCAGACCATACAGAATTTAGTGGCCAGACTCATCCTCCTTCAGCGGACCCACCCATTCAGAAGAGATGTCAATTCAAGATGCTGATACACACCTTCAAGGCCCCACACAAACTAGGAAACGCATACCTCAACCACCAACTGAACTCCCACCTACCCTCCAGACATCTGCACTCTGCCTCTCCATCCCTCACTCACGCCCCCTGCATCTGCTACAGCAACAGTGAAGGATGCTCCTTCTCCTACTTCGCCTACTGAACGACCTCCCACTAAACTAGCGAACCTCATTCTCTCTGCTAGAATTCAGGAAAGGACTCCAGACCTGGCTGTTCACCTAAACCCTCCCCTTCTGAAGTATTCTTAATTCCTGGATACCCTCAAGGGTGATTAGCTGCGCTTTACAAATCCTCATTGATTGATTGATTGAGTAACCATAAATGGCATTGATCCTCACAGCTCCCTTTCCGTGTGTGCTGGTTCTTGAATGCCTTGTCTGCCAAAACCTCCAACCCTGGGTCTGATGCATCAACCTGCCCCAGGCCGGCGCTCCATCTAACCATGGAGACCGGCGTTTAGAGCGCTACCCGCCTCCTCATTCATAGGGATGACTTGCCCAAAATTTGGAATCCGGTGGCTGCAGCCCAGCATTCCAAATAATAATAGGGCAGCAGTTGTAGGGGCCCTACATAAACGTAGGCCACTGCAAATTCTTGTTCCGTGCAACGGGCATATGTTGGAAGCATTTGCTCTAGGTGGTAAGCTGCCTTCTTGAAATGTCGTGGGGGGCATGACAGTGCCACTTTCAGACCATGCCATACACGCTAGATATTGCTTAAACTTTCAATGTTATGATGTTGAAAATCCTGAGCGTGAGCTGAACGTCTTTAGAAGACTTTCCTTATTGCCATGCTTAAAAACAGGTCACTTCCTCAGAAAATTAACGCTACGGAGACTGTAACTTGATGTATAGATGATTTGCTTTGGTCGCAATGCTTTAAAATGTGTATTTTTTCTTTTCCCACAGCATCACATCTGTGCCTTGATAGAAGTAAAATACAGTTTACGTTTTTATAATCTGTATTACGAGTTTTAAATTTGATTTGGCCTGAGCCACAGAAAAGAGGAAGTCGGCTAATACAGGACGCTTTTATAATTACACTATCATTAGCAACCTATAATTTGATAACCAATTCATGAGCATTTTAATGGTCCACCCGAACTGCGAGTGGAAGCACATTAATCACCGTGATATCGGCTATGTGCAGTCATTTCCTTTCTTATTGCCTCTTCCTGTTTGTTAAATCGACGACAACAAGAGAAAGATCTTTTGACAAACTCTGTGGTCAGTGCTTCTAGGGACCGTTTGGTGTATTTCTGCAATGTCTGCAGTCCTCCTATTTAGGGAGGATGTCATGCTTCGCTTGCAGCAGCAACTGGGTTAGAAGCTCATGTTCTCATTGTTGGGGAAATTTGGATCCAAGTGCTTACGCCAGTTTTAGATTTGGGCTTAATGAATGCCATGTCCCCTGGATTCGGGCATAAACCACCATTTGAGTTTGTGGCATTTTAATCAAAATATCATTTTCTGGCTAGCTAAATACACAGCTGACTTCTTGTGGCAGGAAAAAAAGGACCTCGGACTGACGTCCAAAACCCATACCACTCTGCCCCACGGACCTCAGTCAGCGTGATGTCAATACAACACTGGAGTTTGTGCTTCATTTTCGTGGCCCTTCCTGCAAAGTTGTGGGTCAGATAGTGTCTGACAACCCAAGGCCGTGCTACTGTCTTATGCCACTGGTGTTCTTCCATGGTATGCCAGGGTGCTTCAGATGCGTATCCTCTTCTGGTTAAATCACCCTGCCAGAAGGCCCCTGAAATGGACTACATCACTAGTGACACCCTCTGGTGGAAGGAAAGAGTAGTGAACTAATCTCCTCAAACTACCCTTCACAAGCCCCTCCCCCTGCTGCATTTTGGGGAGCTTTTGAGCATGCATCATTTTTTTATGTTGCCATAATACTTCCTGGCATGGGTAGCTCCTGCTACTTAATCATGGTTAACTTGTACGAACTGTGCAACTCTGCGTTTCGAAAAGGGTACGCCATTCCCTATGAGATACTCTCGTATAGTAGTTGCAGGGAGAAAACTCTTGCAAATACTGTGATTCTAAGTTGCAGCTTTGTATTCATTATTTTGTTATATTTAAAATGGATATAATATGAAGTACTTGAGAAATTAATGCGTGTCAGCAGTGAGGTAGCCCAGCTGACCTGATCAGCCACGAGTAAAGAAAGACTGTTTACAGTGCCTCCTGGTTTATAATGTGTATGCTTTGTGCTTTTCTTTATGCAACCCCTTAGTTAGGGGTAGCACTATCTTGAAACATTGTGGTTGTGATTGCATACTATTAGGGAACATGAAGTGGTATGCACAGAGGGTTTACCACTTTTGCCAGTGCCTCACAAATTAAATACAAGTGCCATCTAAGAACAGTAGGGAATATGCGTCTAAAAGGCAAAAGAGAAGAGTTTTACATAAGATAGATGTATTTATTGAAGGAACTTAGGAGTGACAGTCCAAAATGTTTCACTGAGGTCATTTGTGAAGGAAGGGCGGCAAGTTTCTCAGCTGAGCCTTTAGGCTGCATTTAGCATATAGTTTTTATAAACTTGTTGATTGGATGAACCTTTTAATTTGTGAATTGTAACTGCACTGCTAAAGTCTCCTTATTCCTGTATCTATCACCTAGAACTCTGATTCCCGAAGTTTAAAAGACAAAGGGCCTAATTTATATTTTGTCGGGCGGCTCCCATTCCGCTATTGGGACGGACTAAATTACTCTCTACCCTCCTCATTTATAAATGAGTACCAAGCTGGCGGTAATTTATTAAGGTATTGGCAGATCCTGCCATCACGGCGGTTCCTGTCAATGCATTTTACTGTTTGCTGCAGGGGTGTGTGGAAAGTACCCAGCCCTGCTGCAAACAGTGTTCTTTTTTTTCTTTTCAAAATGAATCTGGATTTTCTTTTTGAAAAGAAAAAAAGTCATACTCCACTCACCACGGGAGTCTTCTCCCATGGCGAGGAGAGCATTAGAATGGTTGTACTGTTCCTTATTTCCAGGTTTTACCTGGCAGTAAAGAACAGTAAAAAATTACTATATATCCGCTCATCTAAATTAGGTGGGTGGGTATATGCCCATTTCTCAGACGGCCTTACTCAACATGGCCGGTGGTGAATCTTGGCCACAACAGAGACAGAGTATTCTCCGCTGTGTCCAAACTTAAGGTCCACCTGCAATTAAATTTGGCGGGCGGACACCTATATTAGTTGGGAGAGAACTCAGTCGCCATTGCAATGGAGTACCCTCTCCACCAATATATAAATCAGGCCCACAGGCTCCTTAATTCTTTGTTTTCTTCATTTGATTCCCTTGCCTCACAACTCCTCCTCTGGTCCCTCTAACTATCACTGTTACCATCTGACTTCTCTGGCATAGACAATGTTCTTCTCCTTTGGAAGTCAAGCACAATAACGATTTAGTTTGTGGTACATACAACCAAATTAAAATGCCAAACCGCAACATTACTTGAGCATAGTCTGGCAGCTTCTGAGTATAACAGAGAAGTGATCAGTCTTGTTTTGGAATTTGCCTCTTTTAACTTTAGTTTTAAAAAACATTCAACTAACCTCACAACTCAGACTGTAGGGATCTCTGTGTTCACTGTTTCAAAAAACACAGCACCATGGGTATCACTTCAGATGTGTCCATCATCCACAACTTAGGTATCACTTCAGATCCGTCCACCACTCAGCACCAGATGTATCTCTTCATAAATGTCCACAAGCCAGCACTGTGGGTATCCCTTCAGATCCACTTCATAGTGGCATAAATATCTTTTCAGACAAGTCCACCATCTAGCACAGTAGGTATCTCTTGAGATCCATCCACCAGCACAGATATCTCTTCGGATCTGTCCACAAACCAGCACAACAGGAAGCTTCAGAGGTGTCCACTACCCATGGACATGTGTATCAGTTCAAATCTGTCGACACCGTGCACTACCTGTACCAGTTCAGATATGTTTATAAGCCAGCACCTTGTGTATTGCCTCCGATCTGTCCACTATATAGCACCAGTTCAGATTTGTCCCTCACCCAGCACCATGGGTATCCTTTGCATCTACCCACCTCCTGCATGATATGTATCACTACAAATCTGCCCATCACCTAGGACCATATGCATCACTTCAGATCCGCTCTCCATTTAGCATATGGGTTTCACTGCTGCTCTTTCCAATACCCGAGGTACTACTATCGCTCTGTCTACTACCCAGTACCACATGTATCACTTCAGATGTGTCAAACACACAAAAAGTGATAGGAGGAATGCTTTCAATTTTCCTAACCACTAGCAGTTGCTCGGGGTAGCATTATAATCTATTGTTCTTTTGTCTACAATGCCACCTCAGATTAGACCAAGCCATATCAAATCAGCTTTGGCCCTGCTCCAATAGGAACAGTCCAGCCCAGACTGCCAAGCCAGGTCCTCTCTGAACCGGAACATAAGCAACCCAAGACTGGTTTCACGCTGATTGCTGGCTCGTCAGCAAGGTAAGAGCTTTGTTTCAGTGGCACAGTGAGCAAGGAATACCATGTACTGATATACCCTTGGCCTCTTAGGCCGTTACATCAAACACACAGAAGGGAGGAATGCTGGATGAAACCGGTCATGGGTTGCTTATGTTATGGTTCAGGGAGGAACTGGCCTGGTTGTTCAGGCTGGACTGTTCCTGTTGGAGCAGGATCAAGACTGATTTGCATATTGCTGGGTCCAAACTGAGGTGCCATGTTGTGCAAAATAACTATGGACTGGAATACGGCCCAATAAATTACCAGTGGTTGAGATTAATCAAAGTAGTCCATCCATCACTTTTTTTGTGTACATCAGTCCAACGCCCTACGTGCGACAGGTACACTCAGGCTTGGGTTCCGTGCTCACAATGCCACTGGAACCAGGCTACACCCAACCGACAAGCCCCATACAAGGTGAAACCAGTGGTGGGTTGCTTTTGTTCCTGTTCAGGGAGGGCCTGGCAGTTCTGGGTGGACTGTGCCTATTGGAGCAGGGTTAATACTGATTTATACATGGCTGGGTCCTAACTGAGGTGGCATCGTGTGACCAGTGGCAGAGATTAATTGAAGCATTTCATCCATCACTTTGTATGCTACATCACCTCAGATGTGTCAGCCACCAGCTCTGTGGTTATCACATCCAGTGTATTTAACACCTGGGACCACAAGTATCAACTTCATATCTCTCCACCACCCGGCACCACTGCTGTCCCCTTAGATCTGGCTAGCCCCACATGTGTTATTTAAGGTATATCCATCGCCCGGTACCATAGGTATCACTTGAATATGTTCTTCACCACTAAAGGTGTAACTGTAGCTCTATTAACAAGCACCACAGCTATCACATCAGTTCTGTCCATCACCCAGCATCACAGGTCTCACTTCAGATCTGTTCATTGCCCTACGGCTGCTTTTCCTTGATTTCCAAACAACCGAGCAAGCTGTACATCAGCCTCCTGTAGTAGGATGTTAATCCAGCATAACCCTATCAAAACAAAGCCTCAATTAATTGCATTCCGGATTAATGTAACTGCGATCTGTAAATACAGGCTTCCCTGAGCTGCATCAAGTTTTAGAGAAAGTGCTTATGTTAATGCCTTAAATCACGTCAAAAGACTGGTGTTATCCCCGGCCATGCCCTCAAAATGAGGTGGGCATGCGCATAGACTCCTGGCACGAACAACAGGCACTCTTTTGTCCACCGGGTTTCAGTGTTAAGTGATCTGGATGGGCTTTCACTTTCATCACATTCATGTTCTCAAACACGGATTCCCGGTCTGCTTTCAAAATATGTGGCACAAGATAACATGCTTTCTTTGTCATTGACTTAGAGAATCAAACATTCTCAGCCTTTCAAACGAGAAAAAATTATTTTTCTTTTAATCAATACTTGAATCAGTATTTCTGAGCATATTGGTGATTTTACCTTTTGGGGTTAGAGTTTCAAGATTTCGTTTCAATGTAATTGCGTATTTGCTGTATGATTCCTACGTTAGTAAACTGAGTATTACATTGTATTAACTAAGTATTATTGCGCCATGCCACACATGCCCTGATGAGAAACCGCGACCATCTCGAGTGAAATGAAATATCCTTGCTTAAGTTAGATAAGCCAGCATGAACTGCAGAGTTTTCAGGAACCTTCTGAAATAAAAATGCTTTAGTTCACCCTCTGCCTAGAGTCCAGGGTGTTTCAGAGTATGTGCCTACTTCCCCAGTGCGTTTGTCGCTAAACTTGGATTGGTGAATCATGTTGAGAATAGGGCACCCATAAATTACTGGTCGAGATGGAAGAGCTTGCAAGGTTTTTAGGGCAGCCAGTCCCTTCACCCAGCAGACCTTGTGCATTGTTCAGGTGTTAAAACTGTTTTGGTTTTAGTAACCGAACAGTGATTTCAGACCTGGTACTTAGGAATCCTGTGTTTGCAGGTTCTACTACTTTTAAATCGCATGGTTCAAGCCCCTTTGAGAGAAAGCTGTGCAGCTGCCATTGAAGCAAGTCCACTAAAACTCTTGCCTCGCCTACTGAAGATCGACTTTACGCAGGAGCTCAGCTGGTTATCAGGACCTCCAAACCCCATACACACAGTTTCTCCGCTGGTTCCTGCTGTTGGGCTTGGGAGATTGTTGTACTGAGTGTGCTGGAGAATTATTATTATTTTTTTTTTTTTTTCTTGATTTGGTGGTCAGTCTTCCCTTTCTCAGACGAAATAAAGTGTTCTATATCCATGTATCACAATCCTGGTAGGTAATTAGGATGCAGTTTTGTGCACATGAAGGTTTATGTTTAAGTTAATTTTATCTGGTTCTAAGCTGTATGTTGGTGCGGTGCGAGGGTTTTGCTTTTGAGTTGGCAGCGGTTTGACAACACCAGGGCTTTGGGGTCATCTTATGTTAAGGAGGATTTGTGCAACTCACTAACACCTAAATGTCTCTTGGTGCTGAAAGGGCTTGGCTACATTAGACAGAAGAGAAAATTAGGCAGAGCTAAAAAGATGGATCTAAATTATTTCTTGATAAGACTTTGGGTGATGATAGTGCGAAGCTTTGTGGAAAACGGGGCCAGAGTCTAGGTGCAGGAACTGATATATGGCGTCCTCCTATTTAGGAGAGTATGAAACAGGGGACGTGAATTAGTGTTGGGCTCGTGTAGGTGTCAAGGAGTAAATGTAGTGTGTCGTTTTGCGAAAGGCAAATTGAGTGTGATTGGGAAGGTGGTGTGGAGTGAGTATTGTTCGATTGAAGTAGCAAGTGATATTCAAACTGCAAGGATTATCTGCACTTTGATGGATGTTCAGTAGGTATTTTGTCCAGTCTGTTTTGTTGGGTCCTAGTGTGCAGTGTGTCTTTACGGTGAGTTATATAAGTATGTGATTACCAGCTATAGCGCAGTTTATCTGTTTGTTGCCACCTGTAATGTGATTGGTGGTAGGGTTGAGGTTCTCATGTCACTATCATTTAAACATCACCAATCTAGTCGTAGGGGAAGCATAGTGCCAAGAACGTTTAGATCAAAACCACATAATAATGAAACCACAGTTAAAACTATGGTTATGAAATAGACCCAAACAACCCCAGCCTCGAATTTGACCAGTTATGATTAACTACACAAACCGTAACTTGAGCTCCTGCAACAAAAAACATATCATACTCCACAAATGCACAGCTTGTCACCTCACAATATTTATACCTATAAAAAACAAATTGCCAACATAACAATATTAAACACATCACATATCCAATCAAGAAACTACATTGTATCTATTGGGATGATGTGTTCCATCGGCGGCCTCGGCATTGCGATTTTCATAAAAATCATGCCCAGAGCCAGGTTTTTTTGGAAGCTGGTTGGAGGGGTTTGGCACATTTTTCGATGCCTGTGGGTGCAACCCAGCAGTCCTCTTGTGTTGGACATTTCTTCTGGTGCCCCACCCCCTAACCATGGCAGTGGAATTTTTATTTCCTCAGCACAAACTGTAATTTTTGTAAAAATCGTGGTTTGCCGAGATGGTGGGAATTTTTTCCCCCTTAATTAGCCAGTCATACTTGAGAAAACAGTGAAGACTATTTAACAGGATTCGCGACTTTCTGCCTCACCTTTTAAAATAACAGACATCTGCAAGTGTTGACCCGCTCAAGCCCCATGGCACCTTTTTTAAAGGCTTATATCTTTATAACCTGCCTGCAGTTTTACCTCAAACCAAATGAAAACATGCTTTTAGGAGTAGAGTTCAGCGTCTTTTTTGCAGTAGGTGCTATGGGGGCTGAAATGGTAGGCACAGCTTTTTTGACTCCCTTAACATTTTTGCACCAAATTTAGAAAGGCAAACTTTAACTTGACTACTCCAAGCGAGTGCTAGTTTTGGTGCAGATCCGTACATGGGGTCAGAAGTTATAGACCTATCAAAACATTCCTTTTCAATGGAAAGTGTGGCTGAACCATAATTAAAGAGTGGCGACTGCCACTGTGCAATGTATGTATTGTGCTAGTTTGCACAAAGTATTTAGAAACAGTGGAGAAAGGGGAGAAGATGTGGTCTAACGGTTAGGGCGGTCAACCTCAAATCTGGGGAACCAGGTTCGAGTCTCGGCAACGACGCTAAACATCTTGTGATTCTGGGCAAATCACTTAAGCTCCCTATGCCTAACAAACATGAATGTGTCCTTTTGTGACACAGCTGGTGCTCATGTAAAATACTCTGATACCTCCGGGTCAAGTTCGAGCGATATAAAACTTCGAAGGAAAAAAAAGTCTATAGTGCAGGAGTATACAGACATTACGGCTGTCGTAAACAGCAAGCACTCAAGAAACAAAATTCTACACTTATGGTTCCACAGAATCCAAAAAGATGACCTTCTATAGGTCCTCGGTTTTAAATGTACTGCACACTGGCAACATTTCTATATGTTTCCCACTAGATATCTCTATCAAACTGGAAAGGCCCAAATAAGAATGGCAAAGTCTTCAGCCGCCAAAACCTTCCTAGGCCCACAAACTGTTAATAGAACAGATACATTTCCTTATGTGTCTGTGGGAGAAATGCCTTGTACTAAGCGCCCTCAGACAGAGGAACAGGCACGTATGGTGATGGACCGCCATACCAAAGTATGGCAGCACCTTAGGCAAATGATTACAAGAACATGATGTATGATGTCAGTGCAGTCCTAAGAAGAAATGCACACCTACTGTGTGATGGCAACACGCCCACGCATTGCTTATCCTCGGATATATATTGGCACTACCTTGGAATATTCTGGCAGCACTCCACTGGCATGTTATAACAGCACCCTTTGCATCTATTGGAAGCCCACCAGCACTCCAGTATTTCTGGCTGCCCAGTCACCAGGAGCATCTCTCTGACGCACCATGGCCGCATGTTGGTGTAGGATGGCAACATCCCGGATACATGATTGCTGTAAATCATGGTGTAGGATTGTGACGCACAAGCAGACCTAGAAATCCCCACTGATTTAATGCCAGCACTTCTGGCATATGATGGCAGTATTCCAGTTTAATAAAATACGTAACCGTTTACTTGATTCGCTGACATTTAGTGGATGTCTTGTTGATTTTAACCCATTGTATAATCTTTTATTGGTTTTGACTATGTCCCTTGCTGTAATTTCATCTATGTCTAAGGCCATGCAATTTTACCTCCTATCATGACATCAGAAGCCGAAGGGCATCTGATTTAACTACTGCTACAGTAGTATTGGTGAAATTGCCATACTGTCTCCCCAGTTAGTTGAGTGGATTAAGCGCACCAGTGCTCTTGACACAGACTTTCCTTCAGGAATGTGTTTTCAGAAGGCAGTACATGTGAGAGAATATCAAAGTTTTGAAAGCCATTCTCTATTTGGCCGTTGACAATAACAGAATCTTCAGACCTGATCTGGTATGGAAAGGATCACCAGGCCACAGACACCAATCTGTGTTTGAAGCGTTTGTTTCAACGTTTCTTTGTTACTTTAGTGAGCATTGGCGTTTATATGGAGCTCTGCTGCAACTAGTGTGGCCCAGTCATTGCACCCTCACGCTCTGAGACATGCAGGTGCACACATGTATGCATGAGAAGTGTGTTTGTTGGCGAGACCTACACCTAGAGGGAAGTGTATTGCCTTTTTTAAGTTGCAATCTTATTATTGACTTCATAAAATAAAAGCATATTAAGGACTGAACATGAATCTTATGTGGCAACAACACAAATGGTTCACAATAGTGTACAAAGACAAAGTAAAACAAAAGAACGGAAGTTAGGATGAAGAAAGAAAGGAGAAGCTAGAAAATAAGTAGGTTCTAGACTAAATGTAATTGTATGAGAACTACTTTGCGGGAATTGTACAAAAATCATTAATCTGTATTTTATTAATGTACCATGTTAATACTTGTGCTGTAACGTTTCTACTATTTCGTTCCATACACCAATTTAATGCATTTTATGAGTTAAGTTCACTATACTTTATTTCACAGGAATATAGTTATGTCACTTTTTGAAAAAGAAGAATGTTTGATGATTATATTACATATCGGTAAATTATTAAGCTCATCTCACATGGACAATCCCGGCCAACCAAGTATGATGATTTTACTTTTACCATCCCTCAAAAAACATAGGATTAATGTTGATGCAATGTTTAATAGTGGTTCTAAAAGTGCCTTATCTTGCTAGTCCATGTCTGGCTCCCCTGGATCTGCATATCCCCCTAAACATAATAGTATTGGGTTAGACCGAATAGTGCTTTCAAAAATATCATAGATGATTGATATTACCTCAAACAAAAACGTTTTAATGGCCTCACTGTTGTCCATAGGGTTACCACCTGGCTGGTTTTACACCGGTCGGTATCATCCAGAAACCAGATTCAAGCTGAATTTAAGTTAGTGCACCAACGACCTCCAGCTCACAAAGCGTAACTGCAAGCAGCTAGAACAATGGCATGTTGTGATCTCCTTCCTCCCGAGCTGTCTTGTTCCCCAGCATTATTGTGTATTATGCTTGAGAGTGTTTGGTTGCGTGGATTCCATCCCTGGCAGTTAGAGGAAGGCTAGCTGGAGGGAAACCACGTAACTAACAATAAATATATCCACGTTTCTCACTCTCCGAGCATCATCGATCCTTTCTTCTCCACATTTGGCGACGATTTGCCAGCCACAGCCTGTCGTGTGGATAAAGGCCCATGCAGTGCAGTGCTTGGAACTCTCCATGTTGGTGAGGTCGTTCGAGGTCTACTGGTATCGTACGCTACAGCGCCAGCAATTTCTTGTTAACGTGCGCATAGAACCCGTGTGGGAGACCACGCTCAGGGGGCGGCAGTTCTTTTATAAGGCTTTGCACTGTTTCAGTGATATTTTGCTTTTGGGAAGGCAGAGTTTAAGTTACACGAGCCGAGGCCTCGGTTTCCCAATCTCAGCGAACCCCTGCGCGAGCAGCTCCTACGGGTGCTGTCAGGATTCAGGTTTGAGCACGGCTTGTGAATATACCTAGTATTTGCTTTGCCTCCGGGTATAGTGGCTGTCGTCAAGATTTATTCACATGAATTGGGCAACGTCTCTTCCAGGGCTTTCTGGGGCAATTGACATCAGAAGGGAACCTTCTATCATAGTCTCACTTCCTGGTTGGAGGAAAGTACCTTAGGCTCATGTGCTGGTGCTGAGTGTCCTTGTTTAAAGCTCCTCAGCATTTTCACATTTGTATCCTGGAGGCGTTTTAAAAATTAACTTGGATAGGTTGTCTAAGTTACTCCTCAATCTGTTCTGCACCTTGAATATTCGCACGGATTTTCAAAAACGAAATAAGTTTACTGTCATTTTTACTAGTGGTTTTCAACTAGGCACAAGTCTGTATTTTTCTATTATTATTATGGCAACTAGCTCTATATTAACACAGCCTGTTTTCTTGGTCCATCCAGGATCACCTCCCATACCTTGGGAGGATTGGATAGGCATCTTTGAGAACTATTTACTAGCACTTGAAGGCCAAGCTTTTAGTGGTAGTAGAAAGAAAGCACTATTAGTGAGTGTGTTGGGGGGGGGGGGGGGGGGAGGGGCGATGGTCAACACATTTTTTAATATCTTCCAGTTATCGTGGCTGCTGACAATCAACCTATTAGAGATGTGTTTAAGGAAGCAAAGTTATGTCTTGAGCGCAGATTTGCAAAAGAAACTAATATAGCAACGTATCCTCATAGAGCGGATGAGTCCGTAGATGACTTTATTTCAAGGCTACGTAAGTTATCTATTAAGTGCCAGTTTGAGCAAATGACGGATGAACTAATAAGGTACCAACGTATAGTGCAGTGTAAAAGCCAAAAATTCAGGAAATTTTGTGGGCAGCCAAAAATCCTTCATTGAAGGGTGCATTTCAGATTGCGAAAATAGTGGAGAATCAGATTCTTGTATGTGTGAAATGGGGAAAAGGGACGCAGCTGAAGGGGGTGGTGTGCCTTGTGTACATAAAGAAGAAGAGGAACAGGAATGTGTGGGGGTGGTGAGCAAAAAGGGTAAAGTTAGGAATTTTCAGAAGATATTGAAAAACGATCTCAAAAAACGTGTTTCAGGTGTGGCAGTAATTTCACTTGGGGGATTCGAAGTCCTGTTTTGACAGCAATAAGGAGTGTTTAAAGTGTGGGCGTCGTGGACATTATGCTTGTGTATGTAAAGGGAATTTTAATGTAACGCTTACGGGGTTGGGAGGAGTTTTTATGGAGGATGCTCATGATCGTGTTCTGATGGTGGAGCACGATGATGATTGTGAGGGTCGGAGAGCTCACTCTGTGACTTCATTTCTGATCATGAACAGGTCAGCGGATTTGATGGTGGATTTGGGTTCTATGTTTACCATCCTTCCCAAATCTTTGTTTTTGGAGAAATGGTCTGATGTAGCTCTGTCTCCCAAAGATATTAATCCCAAGGGGGAGACTATTGATATCTTAGGGTACTTTTCTGCTCCTATCATTGTCCAGTCACGCGAGGTGTTGGGCAAGGTTTATGTTGCTGAAAATAAACCACCAATTTTGGGGTGGGTACACCAATTTGATATGCATAAAATAATAAACCCCAGAGCATCCAATCTGGTGATGGTTTGAAAGAAAATCGACAAAATACTTGAGGAAGCCAGGTGTGTGTTCAGAAAAGATTTGGGTAAGTTGAGGGGTTATGTCAATGAGATCAAACTACAAATAGGGGCTATACCGATGAAACATAAGGTGAGAAGGGTACCAGTTGCCAAAAGGGAAGAGTTTAAAAAGATGTTGGAATATATGTTGCGTAAAGGTATAATTGAGCCGGTAGAGGCGTCCAGTTGGGTGTCTCCGGTGGTCATCACAGAAAAGTCGGCTGGCTGTTTACATTTAGGTGTCGATCTTAGAAGTGTGAATCACGAGATAGTTACAGAACATTTTCATTTACCCAATATAAATGAAGTGTTTTTATTTTTGAATGGGGGTAAATTTTCTCGAAACTGGATCTTAAGTATGCATGTCATCAGATTTGTTTGCATGAGAGGTCAAAAGGTCTAACAGCGTTTATAACAATGGAAGGTACTTCTCAATTCACCAGAATGCCATTTGGCCTTTCTTCAGCAGCCAGTGTTTTTCAATGCATGATGTCAGAAGTGTTTCAAGGTGTAAAAAATGTGGTGATCTAGTTCCAAGATGTCATTCTGCTATTTGGTAATACTAAGGAAGAACATAATGTTGTCCTCCAACAAGTTTTAAAGCAGTTGTCAGATGCTGGTCTCACCTTAAGAAAAGATAAATGCAAATTTCTTGTATACGAGATTGAATTCTTAGGACATATTATAACCGGGGAATCAGTTTGTCTAAAAAAGAAAAATCTCCTTGCAGCAATTCAAGATGCTCACATTTCCTGTGACAAAGACCAATATTGTCCTTTATGAAACTTGTGGAATACTATTCCAAGTTTGTTAAAAAATGTGCTGAGAAAAAAAGAGTGTTTGTGGTGCTTGTTGAGGAACGGTTGTAATTTTCAGTGGGTAAAGGAACATACAGGATAGCTTTGAGGGAATAAAGAAGGAAATTTGTACTGCTGGCATTCTTTTGCCATTTGATACTACTCTGAAAACCATTTTGACTGTAGATGCCAGTTCCACAGGTATTGGCGCTGTTTCATCCTAGATGCATAATTCAGTGGAGAAGACTGTGGCCTTTGCGTCCCCTTCTTTAACAGAAACGGAGCAACATTATTCAGTTAATGAGCGAGTAGCGCTGGCGGCAGCTTGGTCAGTGGAGTATTTCCGAACGTATGTGTGGGGTTTGTGCTTCGCACAGACCACAGTCCGTTAGTCAAAGTGCTAATGCCTGGTGGAGCGGGAAAGGGATCAGTGAGACTAGCGAGGTTAGCTGCCAGGCTACAGGAGTACAGGTATAAGAATATATTACTGGATGGAAGAATATTCAAGCAGATTGTCTTTCACGTCTTTCTATGGACTGGAAAAATGTAGATAGGGAAGTGGTGATATCCAGAGAACTAAAAGGTGCGGTGGCTTTGTTGTCTGATTTCGGAAACTGTAGTAGTGTACCTACATTTACTATGGAGGATTGGTGTAAAGAAATGGAAACATATGAAGTGCTACAATGTGCGAAGATTTTGATTGTCAAAGGGAATAGACAAAAGAGTACGGTGGCTGGTGGAGTAAGACCTTATTTTAAGGTTTTAGATGAACTTTCAGTGAGTGATCAAGAGATTATCATGAGAAATTTGTGCCACTGCAGGGTTTGAGGAAAAAAACTGTTTCATTGGCCCATGAAGGTCAGCTAGGACAAACCCTCACTAAGAAAAGATTGCGTGAAATGTTTTGGTGGCCGGGTATGGATGAGGATGTCATAAGTTGGGTACTTAGGTGCCCGGATTGTAAGGTCAGTGAGAAGAGATTGCGAACAGGAGTACAATCGGAAGGGGGGTACATTGATGATCCAGGGAAACCATGGTTCACGGTTCACAGTGTGTTTGGATTTTATTGTTCCAATGAATGAACTAAGAGCTGACTTGAGATTTGCCCTTGTGTTTATGGATATTTCCTCAAAATGGATTGCGGTTAAATCCATGCGGGACGTGACTACAAAAAACACCATTACGGTGTTAGAAAAAGTGTTTGAGGAGGAAGGGTTTCCTAAAATACTTATCACGGACAATGGTACTCCGCTTTCCTCTGGAGAAATGCAAGGTTTCTTGTTCAATTGTGGCATTAAACGTTAAAAGTGTGCTTCTCCCTATAACCTACAGAGTAATGGGTTCGTGGAGAGGGCTAACAGATTAGTAAAGGGTACCATCTTGATGGGTCTCTAAAATGGAAAAGATGTAGAATGGCTGGTTGATGTTTTGGTGTGGGCTCATCGCACAACTGAAAAGGTGCGAGAAACATTTCTTCTTTTGAGTGCCTGAGGGGAAGGAAGCTGGGTAAGAAATGACATCCTGGTTGGTTGTCATTACAGGGTAACACTGTAAGTGTCAATAAGGATGTTTTGGGCACAACTAAAAGGGTGGTGGAGGTTGGGGATTGGGTTAAGATCAAAAGAGGTTGGGTGGTGGCTGGTCTATCTAAATGATTGGGACATTTTAAGGTCAAGGCAGTTCATGATTGACATGTTGTTCTTGAGAATGGTGACAGATGGAACAAGAGAAGGGTGGCATTATACCAGAAAGGTGGTGAGATCGCCTTGCCCACTTGTGGTTTTACCAAGGGCATTAGTGGATATATGTTGATGGAAGACTGTGATTTGTCTGACGGCAGGAAAGAGATGAGAGACACCATTTTTGAAAATGGTATTAGAAGGGGAGGTGATAGGAGTTCAAGAATTCATAGACTTCCTTGTTATTTGAAGGACTTTGTGGAAAAGTGATATTCTTGTTTCTCGTGGGTGGGATTTGCAAATTTTAGAATTTGTGTATAGAAGGAATGCGTAGAATTGTGTACTGTCGGATTGCTTAGAATATTTTATTGTATTTTTTCTCTTTGTTTTTTTTTAGGTTGCTTTACAGTATCCTGTAAAGTTTCATTTTATTGTATTGTATCTCGTTGGTTCTCTTTTTATTCATTGTCATATAGCTGTAAGTGGGGAAGATGTGTTGTGATCTCATTCCTCCCGTTCTAGCTCGGTCACCAGCATTATTGTGTATTATGCTTAAGAGTGTTCAGTTGCGTGGATTCCATCTCTGGCAGTTAGATGAAGGCTGGCTGGAGGGAAGCCACACAACCAACAGGCCATAAATAAATCCATATGTCACACGTCCCGAGTGTCATAAATCCTTTCTTCACCACATGGCACCACTGCCATAACAACCCTGGCAAAGAATTCTACATAATAGCCCTCCTAATATGCCACCAGCGTCTCAAAACTACCAAGCAAGGCCTAGGTGTCAATGAAATGATCAAAAACAAAGGCAACACCTCCAAAGAAATCTTCACCATTGTGAAGGAATTCAAGTCCCAACCTGCCAGGTCCATGATCATCTCCCCATCCCAGAAACCCTGCACCCATCTCTATCACTACTTAAAGAACCAAATCAACACTGTCTACTACAACTTTACCACTCCTCAACTGGACCTCTACAACCTTGAAGTCCTTAACTCCGGTGACAAACACCTTGAAAATCACCTGACCTGCTTTCATGCCCTCACCACATCAGAAACTGCCAAGGTCGTGTGCACCATCCACTCAGGAGCCCCATCGGATCCATGCACTCACTACATTTTTGCCACAGGCTTCTACCCCAATCTGCACAGCCCCACAATGTTCCTCCATGCACCCCACACTCTGCATGTTGCCCCTCGCCAGCATCTTTTGCTCCAGTGGATTAAGAATAATCTCTTATGCTGATGACAGTCAGCTGATCCTCTTCCTGTGATAAGATACCTAAACCACCCAAGTCAACTTTGTCATATGCAGACTGGATAAAAAAAGAAAGTGCCTCAAGCTCAACAGCAGCAAAACACAAGTGGTAATCTTTGCCAAAGAGACCTCATTTTGGACCCCGAGCTGCTGGCCAACTAAACTAGGACCTATTCCCCGCCCATCCAACGCGGCCAGAAACCTTCTTATTGTGATCGACAGCAGAATCTCCATGACACATTAGGTTAACACAGTTACCTTCACCTGCTTCCACACCCTCAAACCACTCAGGAAAATCTTTAAATGACTCTCTTTAGACACCTGCAATCCATCACGCACGCCCTTGTCTCCAGGAGTCTTGACTGCGGCAAAGCCCTTTAGGTTGGCATCACTTCCCAACTCATAAAAAGGCTCCATTTTATACAGTACGCAGCTTCGAGACTCAGACTGAAACTTCTGCCCTTCAAAGACCTCCGCTGACCCCCACAATGGTGCCCTTTTCAAACTCCTCACACTCCTCTACAAAGTACTATTCAACCAAGAACCAGTATACCTCAATAATTGCCTCCTCTTCCACACCTCTGCTAGACCAGCCTCCTGCTCGTACACGTTCCATGCATCCGCCGGGCGAGAGACGGAGGTCGAGCCTTCTCCTACCTCGTCACTAAAGCCTAGAATGAACTCCCCTCCCACATTAGAGCTGCCAGCTCAGTCCTTGAATTCAGGAAGAACCGAAAAACGTTGGTTATTCCAACAGGCTGCCAGACAGATCAGTACCCTCCCTTCACAGGTGCCAGGATACCCTCCAGGGTGTTACGCGTGCCCTACAAATAGAAATATAACATAACATACCTTCACCCAAGGAAAGCTTTGTCACCTCAGAGCACAAATATTTGTAGAATATTTCTGTGCAAGTTTACCTTTTGCGAATGTTATTTATGCACACTGGCACCGCATAGAAAATTGACATTGTTTTCCGCAAAGTATATCTTAAACAGAATCATTTTGTTAGTGAATAATATGTTTGACACACATTTTCTAAAAAGTTACGATTTTCCAGTGCAAGTGGCAAAGCCAAAAATACTGCATAGTTTCAATGCTATCCATAAAGGTTCGGGGAGGTTGCAAGGAAAAAAAATGACACCTCTGCACACCAATACAAAACCCAGTGCATGAGCACAAATGATAAATATTGTATGCAAATGTCAGTCGTTAAATGCCAGCGTGGGAGTGGCCTCCGGTACATCAGTTGGTCCTGCTTCTGTCTCATGCTGAACTGAGAGCCATACTGTTGGTGGGATAGAACTGAGAAAAGTAGACGAACAAGTATGTTTGGCTTCCTGACACAGGTTGATGATCTTGTAATGTGCCTCATAAAGAGGGCCTGTTTTTGCTTTATGTAAATTATTTTATTGTATCTGAATCCTTTACAAAAAAGCAGTCAATAGCAGAAATGTGGATTATGTTCATTTTATTACAGCCGAAATTGCTTTCTAGTCAAACATGCCACAGCTGAATCGCCTGTATTCAGTTTGGAGAGTTTGAACTACATTTGTTTAACAGACATTGATGCTTCCTGATTTCCATACAAGTTGAAGTTTTTCACACTGCATTGTTGTCCCTAGGTAACGTCCTCCACATGGTCATTGGGGGCCGGAGGGCCTTTAACGTTACCACGCAGGACCGTACAATGTTTTGAGTGCACTGCCATTGAGCTGTTAAAGTTGGTTGAGTGACGAGCCGCGTCAGAGCCTGGGCGATATTACATGGCCTCACTGACTTCCAACTTCTCCCTTTAGCTAAATGGAACAGTGAGGGGAGGCGGTGCCTCAGCGGCAGGCCTCGCCGTTTTCATTACTTTAATTGTGTGATCTATCGGGATTTTCAGCTTCTCTGATAAAGGTTAGAGTGTTATGACAGAATTAAAAGGATTTAGGAGGCAAGGAGTTTTGGAAAAGGGACTTTGCGACGGGATTTCAGGCCGGCTTGCTCTGCCAGATTTACCGTGCGTGGTCCGTTCCAATCACGGTCCCGCGCGCGGTTCGAGTCAGTGCACGCGGCAGGTGTGTGTGGAACGTCAGCGCTTCGCACATGTAAAACAAACACGCAGTTGGAGAGATCAAAACGTAATCCCCCACAATTTGGAGGATTATATCCTCTCGTTTTTCATCCACCACCATAAAATTACAGGACGGGAACCGAGAGCTCAGGCCCCATTAGCGTGCCCAGGAGCACATGTTTGCAGTCTCATGAACAGGCCATATATTAATCTGGTTTCATCTAAAGTCCTTCTTTCCTAATGATTTGATTTAACAAAAGTACTAATACAATCAAGGCGGTATCGGAAATAAGGGATTTTTTTTCAGCCTGCTCTTCTTATAGTCCAGTAGGCCATTTTAGAAAGTGACTTTTCATCCCATCTCATGTCTAGAATCTGCAGCTAATTGGGGGATTTAATGTTCGGCTGAGCTTCAAACGAGGAGGGGGGGAAACGGATTGCTGTGCTTTTTGCCGGATAATATCCTAGTCAATATTCGTACCTCAGTGTACAACAGAACCACTGCTCAAAGCAACCTCTACGGGTACCCAAATAGTCTAACTATTGACACATTCTCTTTAACAGAACAGAGTCCTTAAAAAACTCTTTGTCCATTTTACTTTAGTTCTTTACTACCATACATTTTCCAAAAATGCTCTCATTATGAGTGCTCTCTTAATTGCAACAGTAGTTACCGGCCCCTTTGTAATTATGAGATGCATGTGAGCTCCGTGGATCTCTTTACTGGTACATGTAGATTCTGCTGCTGAAAACAGCAGGGATCTCTCTGTGAAATTTCAGGGAGAAATGGGGAATATGGGGAATAACAGTGATGAATCTTTCCATGAATTTTTCCCTCTCCCAGTAATTCCCCATTTCTTAGTGGACTCTCAGGGTACAGTTCATAATGGGACGAATTTTCCCAATCCCCATTGTGGGTGAAATACTAGCCTACTTTTTAGGCCACTCATAATAAAGGCCTACCTCTCGTTAAAGAAAACTGCCCAGGCAGGTATGGCTGGGGAAGACGGACAAAATAAGGAGAGCTCAATGAATTATCTGACTCCTGTAAATTTTTAACCTCTGTGTAAAACAACCTATTGGCAAAGACTACATAAACACCCATCAACCTCATGTCAATCGATAAATAGGCTGGTCAAGGATCTCCTGCAGTGATTATTTGACTGAGGAGTTACTACTATACCAAGGCTTTTTAAGGGGGATCAAAAAACTGGAGGGGAGAGGGGTGTCTCTCAAAGGGGTGTGGCCTATACAATTAAAAATCTGTGCTAACCATAGTATGCTGCCTGACTGTTTTGCTTTCTCTGTCTGTTTGTCTTATTGTATCCAGGTATAAATTACAACAATTGACAATATAGCTAAAACAAACCTGGACTATTGGCTTGTCACTGGTTGTTAGCTGTATAAGATAACTGAGTAACACAAATTACTTTGTAAATATTATTGAAAATGTTTTGATTCTGACATTGAGATTGTGAAATAACTATAATGCTCCATTTGGAACGTTATATCAAACTCTTTGTAAAATATTTACTTTTATTTATTGTGGGCTTGAAAAATGTCGAGATGCTGCTTATAGTGGGCAGCGGGAGCTTTATCAGTCTCCAGCAGGTAATGACTGTATAGGTGGTCCATTTAGAGCCTAAGCTCTGCCTACTGCCTCGCTGCGGATTCCTGCAGCGTGTGCTATCAGACTACGATCAGGTGATCATATCTTCCGATTAGCTCATGAACGTGGCAACACTGAGTGTGAGGGCAGAAATCGAGAGCCTGATATGGAGGCGACTCCGCACCAGATGTTTAGAACTGATGGTGTTGAACACTGACAGGACCCAGCCCACTGTACTTTTTCATATCACTTGTCGAGAAGGAACTCCAGCCGCCATTGTATGCCTCATGCAAAATGTAACACACTAGCTTCTGCTTCTCTCCTTTGCCCTTCTGGATAGATCTTTATAATACATGGGATTCAACAATCCCTGTATAAATGCCTCTCTCTATTTTCTTTATATTCTGCGACTTGTGGCGCCCTCAGTTGCTGTTTATAAAGAAAAGACGTCAGAACTCAACTGTAATAAATTATTCCGAGTCACAGTGTCTGCTGCCAGAACCAGCAGCCAAGGTGAAAGGCAGGTCAGGTCACGAGCATAATTAAAGCAGCTGTTTAAAGCAATGATATTGAACCTTGTTTTTCTGTCTAAGCTTTATTTTTCTAGCATATAGTTACAAGCAGGAAGATCATGTTTAATTTTTGCCCTACTTGGATAGTTATTGAAAAGTTAGAATCTTTCTGCTACTGTTTCTAATATCTTTCTGCAACAAATACCTGACAGGTTTTTGATGCCTTTAATTTTGCACTAGAAGTTCTATTTCTATTCTTAATGTTTGCAAACATGCTCTCTCTTTCATATAAAGAACTACACACCATGGTTTTAAGTGGTTTGTGGGAAAAGTGATTATCTTTTCATGTATTATATGGATCTTGCAAGTCACCTCAGAGTTTCATAACCTGATAAAGGAACTTAGTCTTCGGCATCTTTCCTCTGTATGGTTATGGAACTCCTTGGTGATATCCTTATAGTGTACAACGGGGTACTTTATCCCTTATAAATATATCCCACCGAGATCTGCCGTGCAGCCACCTCTCTCGTCTAGTTAATAATCTCTGTCATGTTCTCCATGGTTGGTATTGAGCTGTTCCTCTAAACAGTGTGCGTCTGCCGTACCATCCATGGGGCTTACACTATCATTCTTGCTGAAGTTCTGTAACCGAAAAGAGGTAGGCTATTTCAAGTTTCAAAATTACTAATAAGCATAATGTCATCAGAAGTGATTCAGTACAGCTCCTCCCTTGACCCTCTTTTCATACTGCACGTTTATTGATAAAGAAAAGAAAACGCAGAAGAGCAATCTGTATACTTAAACAAGTGTGTTATCTGTTCATTCCTGCCAGGTTGAAAAATCTATTGCAAAACGACTTCTAGAGCAGGAGCCTCATTAGCATTCCCCTCTCACACTTCACCATACCTGTCAACTCAGCTGCGTTTGTAGTATGTCATCCTATTTTTACTTCTGTTCACCCAACATTCAAAATGCCTCCATAGATTTTTCAAACCTACTTTTGACCCTTCAAAAATATGTTAATTTCCATTCACCTTAATGGCATCCCCCTGGTTAATGCCTGATGTCTTGCGCGGTTTTGAGTCAAGAGGTTGCCAAGTGTGCTTCACAGCCAGCGCTATTGACCTTTCAGGGTGCGATCTGTCCGGAAATCTTTGCATGCCCTGGTATGCCCGTCTTTTGTTACACCAAAAAAGTACAGTTGCTTTTGCCTGCCGCATGTTCATTGCCTGAGCTCACTGATGAGTCCTCAGGTGACTGAACGTGCCCCTGACACCTTTAATACCCAAGGGATTGAAGTCTGACATTAGATGGCCAAAAGCCCGAGTCCTACAGCAGACCCCATGGTAGGACACGTTTTCTTCCTTTGCCCACTACGTTTTAGTCAGTCATCTGGACTCCATCTCTCCTCATTGCTGTGCTGCCCCCTCTTCTGGATAACTGACTAGTGGCTGCATACCATATGACATCTTGAGTTAGTTATGTGTTATTAGCCCTTTGCACGATTAGAATTTTGAGTCTGTTTACATTATGAGAACGAAAATGTAAACATTTATTGAAATGTAAGGACTGGTCACTTCCAAGCTACAGGCTGCATCCAGATTTTTACTCCCACTCTGCGATAGGTTCATGATCTTGCTTTTCTCCTTCCTGCAGTCAGTCCCAAGGTAGGTTTCTCTTCCCTCTCCCCTCACTCAGACTTCTGCCTGGAGCCCTTTTTAGGTCTTGCCTAGGCAGCGCTTGCGCTGTCGTTTCGAGACATGCTATATTCAGGATATGGGCATACAATTCTGCCCCTTTTCACCCATCTTTTAAATTAGCTCCTGTCCCTGTCATTTGTAAATGGTGGCTTTTCATTGGTCAATAGCCTTATTATTATTAGTCCCTCCTTAGTACCGCCTTGTCTCTTCGTGTACCCTCCCATGAGGCCAGCCCCTGTCACATTAAGTTTTAATGATGAGGTATGAAATAGTTATTTTGTTAGTCTGCAGATGTGACATGAGTGTAGTTTACATATCAGAACGAATGTGTTATTTGATTTATTTACTTTGATGGAACAGTGACATTTTAATTGTTAATTTATATTATTTGTTTAGGATGTGCATGCAGTTTGGATGCAACAAAGTCAAAGTGCTACATCAGTCATTCTTGCATGATCATTATCTTGACTGCTGTAATGATATGTTGGATTTGTGCCATTGGACAAGTCCATTCATTTAGCCCCAGATTGGGTGAAATGAACATCATTTCCGTACCTGGTATACCTCTGCATATATTCTATTAGGAAACATACTCTCAGAGAGGATCACCTATTGTGTCTGGAAGAAAGAGTTCTGCATCCACTGCACAGTGAACGCGGGATAAATAACTTGAGTTCCTGGTTGAAAATGCTTGCATAAACACGGGATTAATCAGTTTGTTTTAATCCCACTATGGTTTCAGGCGTTCTTTGTACTTTTTTCTGGATTATGGTTTCAAGCTTTCTTTGTATTTTTCTGCTTTATTGGGGAAGTCCTTTGGTACCCTGCCCCTTCCCTTTTTTAGTAATATAATTCTTCGCCTTAGTCCTGTCTCACTTAGCTGTGCCCATGCTCTCGAGACGATTTTATTTCCTTCCTGATATCTTTTGACCTAGTTTTTTTTTCCACCCAAAGTATTTGTGCCGAATTATCCTTCACTTCTTGGAGTTTAAGAGGACAACGCTCAAAGCTTATTCCTTGCCTTAAAAAGCAACATAAGTAATGTTGGTATTAAGTTGTTGCTACAAGAAGTTGGCATACATTGGGAGGGACAGTAGGTTTTTTCACTAGTGCACTCAATGTAGTTAAGTCGCATAGAAGTATAAATGAATTTCAGGCTTTTTCATTGAAGCCTTCACTACAGCAGTAAATATTTTCTCTGATGAGGATGCTTTGAGGGTTTACCACTCGTTTCTATTTACATGATATATGAATCTGATCTTCAACTGAGATTCAAACTTCTTAGATTTAAAGGTACTGCTTATAATTAAGTTACACAAAAGAATAAAATAATTTTAGAAGTCCGGAGTGCATGCCTGGACAAAAAATAACGTATGCGGCCGCAAGTGGAATATCTGTATGGGAATGTTTACGTTAATGCAGTGAGTTGATTCATCTTGCCTTGTCGGAAACTTGTGATTTTGGTGCAAAGAAAAGTTAGAGTATTTACCGGATTTTCTTTACCACAGAAGATGTGGTTATAATCTTCCTGTATTAAGTACTAAACTTCCATTCACAAATTCCATTCACTTTCCCTCCTTCCATGGGATTTTAAGGACTTGCCTGACCCAGCGCATGCGCTGGTCTGGCGAGACTTATTGAGAGGGCTCCAAAAAGTGCTACCAGGCCAGCCTAGAGCTACAGTGCATGTGCGCGGGCGCGCGCCGCGCTTGACCGTGATTACTTTCACTTTCACGCCCGCACAGCCGCTTTGATGTTTGATCGTGATGCGATCACTTTCGCAGCCGCTTGGCATAGCCAATAGGTCTCGCTTTTGGGACCTTATAAGTATTTAGTTATGCAACTGTTGCATGGCTAAACACTTATAAGGTCCCAAAGGCGAGATCTATTGGCTATGCCAATGCTTGTTACTTTCATGTTGTAGTAATGGTAGTCTTTCATAAAAATGTTTTTAATGCAGTTTTTGAGTATTTCTCTTTGTAAATTTAACTATATGTATTGAGAATGGTCACATAAAGATGAGATACTTCTATATGGTGATTCAATGTGTAGACCTTTATTTTCTACTTGATATATCCACTATAGTACTTATGAAACCTATTTATATATTCAACCTGATCTGTTAAATGTTGTACTATCGAACTCGAAAATTACAGTTTGAGCTCATCTTTGCAACACTTATTACTCACATTTGCAGTGTTAATAGACAGACTTATTCATTATTGCCACATGTGTTTCGTTCTGCATTCGGCCCCTTTGTTTACGCACTTAGAAGCAATAAATGCTTGCAGTGTGAGATTTGTATGTAAGATATCCCTGAGCCTGTTTAAGAATACTGATTATTATCTACCTCGTTGAATTCTAAATTGTATTTTCTGTGTATCTAATGAAATGCTAGCATATATGTTTCGCAGTTATGTGGTTCTTAGCACCTAAAGAATAAGAGTTTTAATAACAGCAAAACACACTTAAGGGACACATAACTGCCACCCCTGGCAGTAGTATGTGTCAACTTGACTGTTGAGTGTCAGTGATAAAGTTGTTCTCAGGATAATGTTAATGGAATTGCACCTTTTTAGGATAATAGAATTCTGTACTCTGGACGGGCCAGTTCCTCACACTCTAAAATCAAACCTGTTAGGAAGTAATCGATACACTGGGTAGATCAGTAGTTGGAGAAATGTATTATAACATATTAGGTAAGCATTTTAATTACACGGATTTAATTATTATTATTGTATTGAACACAAACAGTTTTCATGAGTAATTGACATATTGAAATCTACATTTCTCAACCTCCAGTCAGTAAACTGTTAATACATACTTTCTTCTGTCTTCTTTAATCTCAGTTTTCTTTATTGAACAAAAATAATGTTCACATTCCCTTTTTGGTCTCTTTTTCTTTGAAATTCACATCATATGAAGATGCAACAAAGATCTCCCAGTATGCTGGCCAACTGTACAAAAACCTGTGCTTGGCTAAAATGTTTGTGTCATGGTTTACATTTGTATCCCCAGTTTCTTGCATTAGTTGTGCAGTGTGTCAAATCGTATGTACTATGGGCACTGCCGTGCAGAACATCATTTATTCTTAATGGGGTTTAGCAGCCTGGAGTTTTGTCAAACTGTGTTTACAGTGTTTTGTCGAATGGGTATTTCTGCAATTAGGACTCTGCTTCTAACGAAGCTTGATGCAGGAGTACAGATGAGTGTTGGATGTAATATGTTTAACCCAATTTATGAAAAACGTACATTTCATTATTTGTTTAATATTTTTTTTTACCAACAGGACCCCAGAAGTGTGATAATTTTTCAGAGAAAAGACCACTTCTTGCTGTTTGTAAAAGCATGGGATCTTCTGGGTAAGGCATTTTTAATGTACTACAACGTTCTGTGTTCTGCTTTCATTAAAGAGGCCATGTTTTATCTTATTTGGTGGTCTAACTATGTCCTGAGATGTTCTTATAATAATGGCATGAATGCAGCTTTTTTTTCATTAATTTGTTTGTCTTGCGGATGAGGCCCAAACAATGTTTCTCTCAAACGGAATTCTCCTCAGTAGTCATAAGCCCTGAACAGTTCCGCCCATGTGCCGCTGGATCACTGTTGAAAACATATATATGCATATTTTACTTTATACTGTAATAAACTACATATATGTTTGCAGCCTATGAAACGGCCAAAATGGCAAAATTGTATTTAACTTTTACTTTAAAAAAGAAGCTAATTATATAAAATGAGTTGCTGGCAGAAAAGTGACCATCGCAAAT
This sequence comes from Triturus cristatus, assembly GCF_964204655.1. Taxonomy (NCBI): domain Eukaryota; kingdom Metazoa; phylum Chordata; class Amphibia; order Caudata; family Salamandridae; genus Triturus; species Triturus cristatus. The sequence goes on along the minus strand of NC_140584.1, from coordinate 941,161,085 downwards.
CTTTCCCAAACTTTTCTTAAAAAGAAAAGGAAAGGGAATGTGGGACAGTGTTAGCCAGTAGGCTTCAATGTAAAAGATAGGAGAGAAAAAAAAAAACTGACAGTGTGCTACTAAGGACTTCACAACACTCCCATCATTCCCCACAGGTAACAGTTAGGTCAGCATGTTTTTCCTCCTCCTAATAACAGGATCTTGGGGCACCGAGTTCTGCCTTTTTTAAACAATTTTATTTCAAAAAGTTTTTATTGGTTGTTTCCAAATTAAGTAGTACATACAATACAACAAATGAAGGACATACGGAATAGACATACAAAAATTAACAACAGAAGAAAACAATAATTAAAATGGCAAAGCAGATGACATCAGTGTACGAGTTGGTATAGCAATAAATCACAATTTAACACAATTTAAACATATGTAGTGTCAAGTGAAGTTGCATGAAGACGACTGAGCAGATTAATGGTGACAAGAGGTGTGACCAAATGAGCAGCAGGTAGAGTTCTAGCACAGGGATCGGACGACTGAGGTAACTGTCTTAACTAATGGACCCTGACGTAATAGACAGCTCGAGTGGGGTGATTGGTTTAACATCATTGGTGTGATTCATGGCTGTTTGTGTGCGCTAAGGTATAGATCAAGAGTATCCCACATATGCCTGGTAGAAGATTTCCACGGCGAGTTCTGGAGAGTTATGTTATCAGCCCCTCTTAGTTTGGTGACCCAGTTTAACCAGCAATTAAAGGAGGCTTTGCGTGTGTCTTTCCAATTGTTGAGCATAATCTTAACCGCTGCTATTAGGAGTAGGTCTAGGAGCGTCCTATCTTTTTCATTCAGCGACTCTGCTCTAAGGAAACCAAAAGCTAGTGACGTTAGATCTCTATTAGGGGAGTATGAGAAGAGATTATATATGAATTCGAAGACCTTATCCCAGAAGGGTACCACGCAATCGCACTGGAGTAGTAAGTGTTCTAGGTCACCTGTTTTGTCATTGCAATTCCAACAGATGGGATCCTCCCTGATTTTGTGCGAGTGGAGGCGGGCTGGTGTCCAGTAGGCTTTATGCAATAGCCAAAACTTTGTCTGGGACAGTACCAGGCTGATTTTGTTTCTCATGGTTGAGACCCAAGTTTTGGTCCAATCCAGCTCCGAGATCGGAGAGGAGGAGTGCGACTCCCAGAAGGCTATCAGCTTCTTATTGAGGGTAGATTGTTGAGGGCGTATAAGCTTGTAAATCCTGGAGACCTGGTGACCTAACTTATGTAGTTTTGATAAATAACTCGGGAGGGAAGGGGAGAGGAGAGATGGTTTCGCTTTTGTTAGTGCTGATTTTATTTTTAAGAAGTTATAGAATTCAATTGGGTCCAGATTGTATTTAGATTGTATTTCTTTGAAAGAAAGAGGATAGGCACCGTTGAAGAGTTGCTGGGGGAAATGGATACCATTGTTAACCGAGGCGTCGTTGTGAAGAGGGTCCCCTTTATAAAGTATTTTATGATTGTTCCAAAGTAATTCAAGATTAGAGCGTTTAATGCTAGTGTCTAATAGTTTATCAATCTTCAACAGGGCAGATTTTGTCTTCTTCAATAAGGGCTTTGAGCAAGTGACCACAGTAAGATTTGCGGTCAGAAGGGCCGCTGGGGTAAGATTCATAAGAATTGATTTCTCAATGTCTAGCCATACAGGGGTGTAATCTTCTGATGGCACGAGCCAGTATGAGCCTTGTTTTGCTAAGAAAGCCGTCTGGTAAAGTTTAAAGTCGGCTAGGTTGACCCCACCTAGTGATTTATCTAGTCTGAGTTTTTCATGCTAATTCTTGCTTTCTTCCCTTTCCATAAAAAATTGGAGAGTAAGATGTCGAGTTTATGATGGAAGTCCTCAGTTAGAATGAGGGGGAGCATAGTAATTAAATAGTTTATTAGGGGAGAGATCATCATTTTGATGGCCTCGATCCTACCCCACCATGTTATAAATCTTGGGGACCATGCCTCAAGAAGTTTTGTAATTTTCTCTAGGGTGCTAGCTTCGTTACGCTGGAGCGTCTCTAGTATTGTGCTGCCGAATTCAATCCCTAGATACTTAATGTAACCAGGCTGCCATGCGAGGCCAGAGTCACCTAGCATATCTCGGGAACCAAGGATGTTCAGAGGCTTGACTTCGGACTTGTCACGGTTTAATTTGTATCCGGAGTGACTAGAGTATCTTTCTATCGTGGACATGAGTGCCTTGATGGAGTCGCTCGGGTTCTCTGTAACCACCAGGATATCATCCGCGTAAGCGGCCAGCTTCACTATGGTTTCTCCGAATTTTACTCCCCTTATGTCGTCATTGCATTTGATATCCGTGATTAGTGGTTCTAAGGCCAAGATAAACAGTGTAGGGGAGAGAGGGGAGCCCTGTCTGGTGCACTGTTCTAAATGGAATGACTCAGACAAGGTTCCATTAATAGCAATTCGGGCAGTAGGGTCTGAGTATAGTGCGAGCACCATGTTGATATATGCCTCACCAAGATTAAAAGATGACATGCATTGTTTTAAGAATGACCATGATACCCTGTCCAACGCTTTTTCTGCGTCCATGGTGATGGCAATAGAGGGGACGGCCATTATCTTAGCTTTCTCCAGGATATGACACAGTAATCTAGTGTTGTCATTAGACATGTGATACTTAAGAAACCCCACCTGCGAGTTACTGATCAATTTTGGAAGGATCGCATTTAGTCTATTGACTAATATTTTTGCATATAGCTTGCAATCCAAGTTGATAAGCGAGATTGGTCTATAATTTTTTGTTAAAAGGGGGTCTTTCCCTTCTTTGGGAATGACAATGATATTGGCATCTCCCATTGATTTGGAGACACAGCCCTCTTTAGCTATAGAGTTGAATAGTTTTAGTAAGGTAGGTTTTAGCGATCTATCAAACTCCTTGTAAAAGGAGGCTGAGAAGCCGTCTGGGCCTGGGGATTTATGGTTTTTGAGGGATTTAATGGAGATCGAGAGTTCTTTCTCAGAGATGGGGCTCCCTAGCGCTAAGCTATCTGCTTCTGTTAGTTTTGGTAGATTCAGTGACTCTAGGTATTTAGTGCAGCCCTCAGGATCCATTGTTTGTTTATTTTTATATAGATCCTCGTAGAAGGCTTGAAATGCCCTTAGTATCTCGTTTTGTTTGGTTTGGACGATGTTCTTGGAGTCCTTAATCGAGGATATGGTAAATTGTTTCTGTTTGTGTTTGAGGTATGATGCCAGCAATTTACCTGCCTTATTCCCTTCACATAGCTTGAGTGCCTTGAATTTATTAATCCACACACCAGCGCGTTTACTCACTATTCTATTGTATTCGTAATTCTTCTTAATCAAAAGATCGAGGGTGCCTTTGTTATCTATATTCTCAGAGTGAGTTATTTCGAGTGACTTGATTTCTTTCTCTAGAGATTCACGTTCTCGGTTTCGTTTTTTATTGAACTGCGCTTTAATACCGATAATGACACCTCTAATGGTCGCTTTAAGTGCATCCCATAAAGTGGATGTGCTCATTTCAGGGAGGTCATTTAGTGCAATGTATTCCTTATTTTCGGATTCAATCTTTATTTTATTTGCCGGGTCAGAGAGTATGTCATCATGAACCGCCATCTTTTTGGGGGTAGAATGGTATGGGTACCTGCGAGTTTGGCACTGATGCAGGAGTGATCGGAGACTAGTTTGGGAGCTATGTCTGTTTCATCTATGAGGTGTGTGAACGAACCTAAGAGTAGGATGTAGTCAATCCTAGAGTAGGAGTTATGTGGGGCCGAGTAAAATGTGTAGTCTCTTGCGTCTGGATGTTGGAGTTGCCATGAGTCTCTTGGATTAAACTTAGAGCATATTTTTTTGAGGATCTTGTATGAGCCGGAGGATTGATATTTGCATTTAGATTGGCGGTCTATGTGAGTGTCTAGCGGTAAGTTGAAGTCTCCTCCAATTACAATGAGATCTTCCTGAGGAAGGCTCTCGAGAGTATTGGAGATCTTCTCCCAGAACTCAGGTACATCGGTGTTAGGGCCATATATGTTGACTACATGAATGGGGTCATCTCCTCTCTGCAGGTGCGTGACTAAGAGTCGTTCATCATCATCGTGGGAGCTCGAGATAGTAGTTATGTTGGATTTTTTGGCAATGAGGGTAATCACACCTTTTTTCTTATGGTCTGCTGCGGAGCATAAAATATGAGAGATCCAGTTGTGTTTTATGAACCCTACGTCCCCTTCTGAAAGTTTCGTTTCTTGTAGGAGAATGATGTCCCCTTTAGTTTTTGCTAAATATTCGAAGATTTTCCTACGCTTACCGGGTGATTAAGGCCTTTCACGTTCAGGGATACAATATTAAGGTTCTCTGCTAAGGCTTTATTCTGTGTCATCTAAGTGTCTGCTGTCGCTATAGGTGTGATGAGCCCAACGGAACATGCAAGCGTGGAAGGGTTGTCTCTGGTTAGTTTGTGGTGGTTGGATCGTATATATCGGATCATGGGACGCAGTGTTAGGGAGACACTTCTCTTGTCGGTAACCAAGTGGGTTTTGTCATTGATCAAATACACTATGCAGTAAAATCTGACACTACAGCAAAATTTGAGTAGCCACTAAGACAAAAAATAGAATGAAAACATAGAGGAAACAGCCAAAGTTACATTAGCCCCCATCCCCGTCCCTCCTCCCTTTGCCCTCCCTTCCCGCCCTCCCTTCCCTCCCTTCCCTCTCTCCCCTGTTAAACTCGAACGCAGGAGCTGCGACGACAGATCCGTCTGAAGGAAACACGGAGGGTTTTAATTGAACATTGTTACATCCGGAGAAACATTTGTGAGAAAACTATGAGAGATAACTTTAGTAAGAGAGTTACAGATACGACTGTAGGCTGTTCGACTAATCTGACCTATGTAGGATTAACGTAGAACATATATGAGCGTATATAAACTGTGTGATTGGTAGGGCCGCAGCGCCCCTTACAAACATTGAGCCGCAATGCGTAGGTGAGTATCAGTGTTTTTTAGGGGTAAACAGCATTATCTTCCGATGTGTCGGCACCGCTACAACAATAGCAAAACAATCTCAAGAGGTAGAAATCGTTATTTAACATGTGATTTAACAGTTAACATATAATTATCCTTAATTAGTTATGTAAGAGCTGGGGGTGGAGAAAGATGGCGGACGTGCTCTCTGTCCGCTAGAGCAGCTGTGATGTGCTCACTGCCTATGGCTTCCATACGCCGTTAATCTTTAGAAACCGCTCCAAGTTATACCAGAAATTGGCTGTTCAACACGTCTGGTAATACACGCTGCTACCTAGGTGTTATCGCGCAGAACGATTCAGTGGACCGCCGAAGAACTTTTCCTACCTCTTCTCTTCCAGCGCGGACTGAAGTCGGCGTTTCACTTGTTCCGGACGCTGCTTTGCTGTAACTCCAAGGCAGCGTCTCTTCGTGCCTCTTCACGGCTCCTTGCATAATGCCGCCGAAATGCTCTGCTGCCTCGAAGAAGGCAAAACCAAAGCCGAAGATGCACACTACTCCTGCTGTAGCCCAGAAAACAGCTTCTGAGAGAGATATCCTTGCAGCCAAGTTGGACGCCTCTACCGCTGCTGCAGAACGAGCGGCAGTATCCATCATTCCCCCAGAGTCTTCAGTATCTAATATGCGCGGAGAAAACGGGGAAAACGGGGATGAAGGTTCATTTGATGCCTGCAATAATGGACGACGATCTTTGCTTATACCACACCAGCGGGATATTCCCAAGCAAAACGGAGCCACAGTGGTGCATTCTGGGGGATGTAGTTCTGGCGCTTCCCCGAAAATTCCAGGTATGTTCAAAATAGTTAAAGATGTGACCTTGGTGCAGTCCCGGCGCTCCTCTCTTGTCAAGACTGCCTCTCTCACTACTGTACTTAACAGATCTGACCCACCTGTCAAGTCATGTGATAATAGTAACACTATCACTATTATTGAAACCTCGGTCCAAAAAGGGGAGACTTCACCCGCTTCTTTACTGGAGACTCTGTCGGGGGACAGTCTGGGGAGTTTGGGGAGTGAGCGCCCGGACCTAGGCGGGGCTCCGTCCGACACCTCTCTAGCACCTCCTGATGCGCTGCTGGACCCCGTACTCACTGCTTCAGAGGATCTCCCAAATACAGAATCCAACCAAGATATTGAATCTGTTGACTCAGCAGGCAATTTTTACTCAATGTCCGACCTCTCCAACGCATTAGAGGCCGGGAGTATGGATGTAGAGGCACAGGACTGGGGAGATGATACCAGCTTGAATCTCTCACTCCAAGATGTGGATCAGGATCAGGATCAGGAGTCATCTATGGAAGAGGAGGACTGCAACGAAACCCCCTTGTCTGATAGAAGGGAGTGGGGTGAGGGAGAATACACAGTACGTAGGGCTCCTGTAGCTTCAACATCAACGCTACCCTCTCCAGCTTCTCAAGATCTGGCAGTCTCCTCGGCAGGCGTCATGGCTGATCAAACTAACCCAGAGGTTACACTTAATATGCTATACCAGCTTATGCTGCAACATCGAGAGGAGTCAAAAACCGAGAATCTGCGGATACAAGGCGCAGTCCGACGTCTTCAGAATAACTTCAGGAGAGTGGTGAGAACATGCAATGAGACATCTGCAAGAGTCCTGGAAGCAGAAGGAAGAATTTCAGCTATTGAGGACGTCATAGTAGAACAGAAATCTCAACTTTCCACTTTCAACACTTTAAAGGATGACATTAACTGGAAATTGACCGATTTGGAAAATAGGTCTCGGCGTAATAATTTGCGAATTCTTGGAATTCCCGAATCCAGTGAAGGGACAAATGTGCGGCAGTTTGTAGTCGAGCTTTTTGTAGAAGCATTCCCTGAGCTTTCCCAGTGGCAGTGGGAAGTCGAGATACAAAGAGCACATAGGTTCCCTTTTTCGCAGAGGAAGGCTAGGGATGCCTCAAAAGTGATGCCTAGAGCTATTTTAATAACTCTCAATAATTTTTTGGCACGGGAGGCTCTATATAATCTGGCTCGTCCAGATCGAAAACGCAAGGGGAAAAATTTAGATTTTTTTGTTCGACCAGATTACTGCCATGCCACAGTTCAACTACGTTGGCAGCTACGCCAATTAATTCCCCTCTTCCAAGCCAAAGGCGCCCAGGCCTATTTACTTAACCCTTCAAAGCTTAAAGTGGTTAATAAGGAGAAAATATATTTTTTGACTACGGAGAAAAATGCTAAAGACTGTTTACATTCACTTTGATGTTATTATAAAGTCTTCATCACAACAGTCAATTATCTGGCATATTAGGGGCATCATGTGACTATTATGGGTATCATGTATTTTATGCTTTGTTTAGAGATGAATTGAGTAGATATGCGCAAAGCATACAAGGGTTAAGTAGAATCAGAAGAGTGGTCGATGCAACGAGATGGATAGAGAATTAAGTCTGCTCTTCCTTTTTTTCCCTTACTCCCTTACTCTTGAAGGATTGTACCTTAGGTGATATATTGACCATCCTCATCTGTTCTCCCTTTTTTTTTTTTATGATACCCTAGGCAGTTGGAAACATGCGGTGAGTTACATCTAGCTCTTCTTCTCATCACCATCTTAGGGACTGCTCAGTCCCTATACCCCGTGTGGGTGGGTGCTGGGAAGGGTGGGGGGTGGGGGTTCAAAGGGTGGTGGGTGATTGCGGTGTTTTGTGGGGGGGCAAGCAAGGACAGCTCTAGTTACTTTGCGAATTACTGTGAGCATGATTTTGTAGGACTTTCTGATCTATGCCTGTACCTATTTCTATTTTTTGATGGTTCAATTTTTTTTTCAGTATTCAATCTATCCCATATGTCAAATGACAATCTACTGTTTAGAAACTAACTTGTCGCGATGACTAGCATCAGAGTATGTTCTTGGAACGTCTGTGGCCTTAATAATAAAAAGAAACGTGGTATATGTGCACAAATAATCCAGAGTATGAGACTAGACTTCCTCTGCATACAGGAAACTCATCTTAAATGGGACAATAGAGCTTGGTTAGCTGACTTGGGCATGTATGTGCTTGGCTGCACTAATCAAGGCACTACTACCAAAGGGGTAGCTATACTTAGTAGAAGAAATCAGGCTGTTCTGAAACGAATCAAGACCGACCAATATGGTCGTTGGGTAATAGCCGAAATTGTAGTAGAGTGTACCTCGTGGACTCTTTGTTCCATGTACGGTCCAAACACGGACGATCCTGATCTGCTGAATTTTCTAAGTGTAGAGCTTTCTGACTGGCCTTCTACTCTTCTTCTCTGCGGAGATCTAAATATTCATTTGGAACCTGATTATGATATCATTCATGAAGTAGTCTATACAGGTTCAAAAAGGAAGACCTTTAAAGCATTACATGGTTTGGTCTCCGAATTCAGTCTTCAGGATGTGGGCTTCAGTAAAAGAAGTACTCTTCCGGGATACACTTTCTTCTCGGCACCCCACAAAAAATTTGTTCGGTTGGACTATTTTTTCATATCATCTATATTAATATCCAACTGTAAGTATGAGATATTTCCAAAAATAATATCGGACCATAATCCCATAGTAACAGAATTTAAAACAGATTTTATATTATCTGGCAAAGCAACAACATGGTCATTTGAACGGAGGTTGTTAGTAGATCCATCTTACATTGCACATATGGAAAGATGGATTAAGGATTTTTTTGAAATTAATATGGGTTCAACGTCTGTTCAGATGGTATGGGACGCCTTCAAATCAGGGGTGAGAGGAGAAACTTTATCTTTTTCAATCAATAAGCAAAGGGAATACCAACGTAAGTTAGCAACTTATTATAATGATATACAGGACTGTGAGGTAGCATTAGTGGATGCTATTAAGAACTCCTTAGATACCAAGAAAATCAATGCCACTTTAGCTATATCTAAGTCCCGGCTGTATGAAAATTTTGCCTCAAAACTCGCAGAACAACTTGCTGTTTTCAAAACACAGGTTTATGAGATGGGCGAGAGGTCTGGACATCTTTTGGCAAAGAAAATTCGGCAAAAAGCCAGCTTAAACACTATAAATAAAATACAGGATGAATCTGGTCAGGTGTATGATCAGTCAGACAAAGTATTGGAGGTGTTTCGTTTGTTTTACAAAAATTTGTATATGGCGGAGGTGACTACGTATTCAACGGAATCACTTTCAAACTTTCTCGTCAATAATGAGTTTTCCAGGCTGTCGCCTAGGTTGAAAGCTTCATTAGACAAAGATATAACCTGGGAGAAGATAGAAGCAGCTATTCTCTCTCTACCTGCAGGTAAGGCCATGGGACCGGACAGAATTCCTCTTGAATTTTATAAAATTTTCAGACATGTGTTAAAGCAGGCACTATTCTTAACATGCTTGGAAGCACAGAAAGGGGTTACACCCCCCTCTTGGAGTGAATCCATCATTATGGCTTTCCTTAAAAAGGAGAAACCACCCTTACAACCATCCTCCTATAGACCTATATCTCTTTTAAATGCCGATAGTAAAATTTATTCTAAATTATTAGCAACACGCCTTTCGGGGGTTATTTCCACATTAGTCTCACACTCCCAGCACGGGTTTATTCCTGATAGAGATACCTCTGATCATGTCAGACGAGTGATTGCTTTGATGGACTGGGCCCACGCTTCAAGCATAGATTTGGGTATCACCCTGTTGGATGCCGAAAAGGCATTCGATAGGGTGGCCTGGCCATATATCTGGGATCTTCTCATCCGAAAAGGCTTCGGCCCTAAAATGATTACAGCCCTAAAAGCACTCTATGCTGCCCCTTCTTCTTGTATTAGTATTGCTGGGAAGAAATCCTTGCCTTTCAGTATAAATCGTGGGACTCGGCACGGGTGTCCTGTTTCACCTCTTCTCTTTGCCCTATATATTGATATTTTTCTAAATAGACTTAATAATACAGAGGACATAAAACCAGTTCAAGTGTTTGCCACAATATATAGAGCCCTCGCATATGCAGATGACATCGTTGTATTGACAACAGATATTAAGGGGGCAATGCCAATAATACAAGACCTTGCATTGCAATTTGGTTATTTTTCTGGCTATAGATTAAACGTACAAAAAACACAAATTTTATTTGTAGGACCGAATCCCCCAGAACAGCTAAATATAGTCTCAGCTGCTACTTATTTGGGTATAAAAATTACATCCCCAGTTGGCGCCATTCCTGAAATTAATTTTATGCCCATACTCAAAAAAGCGCAGTCATCTTTAGAACGTATTGATCATTTCCATTTATCTTTATTTGGCAGATGTAACGTTCTGAAAATGCTGATTTTACCCAAATTTTTATATATGTTCAGAACAATCCCACTACCGTTTCCCTTGACTTTTTTTCAACAGCTGGAAAGGATGTCGGCAAGATTTCTTTGGGGGTATAGAGGTCATCGTAGGTCATACAAAAAAATGATTCTTCCCAAATCAAGAGGAGGTTGGGGAATCCCACATTTTCTTTTTTATTACCTTGCTGCAGTGCTGCAGTTTATTTCACCTTTGATAATAGGGCCAGGATTACGTATTCCAGTTAGCCACACACCTTCTATTTATGAATTTGCAATGGGTACGGACTGTCATGGTAGTTTTTTGAGAATTGTTGAACCTAGTTATTTAAAAAAAACAAAGTTTAAGGTTTTGAGTGCGGCTTTCGGTACTTGGCGGCTAATTAAAAAGCAAATGGGTATCGGCAAAATCTTGGTGTATACTCCATTCAAGTCATTTAATATCTTTCCTGCAATTTTTCAGGATACAGTTATGACACGTTGGCGTAACTTAGGTATCAATTGTATAGGCGATCTTTGTGAGGACGGCCAGTTAACCCCCTTCTCAGTGTTAGAGACCAAATACAACCTAACCTGTAATGATTATTTTAAATATGTGCAGATACATAGTTTCTTTAATACCCTTTGTCCGTCAGTCCGAATACGGCTGACTAGGATCCCTCTTATAGACAGTCCTTACACTAAAAAAAAGATCGGCGCATATTACAATCTACTTTTGGCCTCATTGCCTGATGATATTTTGCTATGTCAAAAAAAATGGAATGAAAAATTGGGGTTAACCAACACCAAAATCCAAGAATCAATTGATTTGGCCAACACAATACTAATAACTGGAAGATCACGTACACAGCACTATATGGCTTTATTCGATCTATACTATTCACCAGCCAAAATCAGTAAATGGTCAACTACTGTAGGTACACTGTGTAGCCGATGTGGACTTTACGCAGCAGACGCTCTCCATATGTTTTTTGCATGCCCTCGTTTGTCTCCTGTATTGTCAGAAATCCAAACATTTTTAACAATATTGATGGATCAGACAATTGTTTTGACAGGAGAATTAATAATAATAGGTCTGACACCATCTGAGTTATCTGTGGGACAGACAAATTTTCTTTTTATTTGTATGTCCACTTGGAGGGCATGCATTACTCAAGCCTGGTTGAGCCCAGACTCTCCCACTTTTTCTATCTGGAGAGCATGTTTACTTGCTAAGTATAATTTGGAAAAGGCCATATGTAGTGTTAAAAGTAGGAAAAAGAGAAGGTTGGGTGAAGAACTCTGGAGTCCTTTAGAGAATTGGATTAACGATACCTTGACCTAAGTAATGTACTTGGTTATTTCTTTTTTCTGTATCATTAAGTGTATTTGTGGACTGTATTACCGGTTCTCTGTTTTCTTTATACATTGCTGTACCTTGCTTGCATTAAATAATAAATGCTTATAAATAAAAAAAAAAAAAAAAAAGTTATGTAAGAGCAAATGTAATGATGAAAGAATTGTACGGCAAAGAATACTGAACAAAGGATATCAGGTTTTCAGTTTGTTCGAGGATCCTCCAGAGAGGTCCATCTCCTGGGTAGGACTTTCTTCCAGGTGTTGTGCGAAGTCCTGGGGGTTTGTAAAGATGAGTGATCTGCCATTCTCCACTATTCTGAATTTCGATGGACCTGAAAATGAAAATTGAATGTTCTTCCCCCTCAGCTTGTCACGTAGTTGTAGGAATCCTTTCCTTGTGTCAACTGTTTCTTGAAAATAGTCCTGTGGAAAGGTTATCCGTTGGCCTTCCCAGGTGACGTGATGATTTTTCCTGGCGAAGTTTAAGATGGCTTCTGTGTGCTGGTAGCGGAGTGGTTTACATATCGTGGGACGAGTTCCTTTTCTATTTGAGAGGTTAAACGACGGAATTCTGTGGGCTCTGTCTAATTCCAAGCCATGATGGAAGTTTATCCCGGTTATCATTGGTATCCAGGACTCAAGGAAGGCCACGCATGATCCTGCATCAAACTCTGATCCTTCCGGAATACCAGAAATACGTATGTTCCCTCTTCTATTTCGGTCTTCTAATTCCGTGTTCTGTTTCTTGAGCTCACTGGTGACGTTGTGGAGATATTTGATTTCTTTGGTAGCCTGGGAGGTCATATCCTCAACATCGCTTATTCTTTGTTCTGCTTCACAAATTTTCGAATTCATAATGTTCATATCAGCGCGAATTGCTGTCAGTTCTAGTTGCATTGAGTTTGTGTTTTCTTTCGTAGATTTTGCTAGGTCATGGACCTCCGCTAGCTTTTTTAGTATCATGTCCATCGTGCTGTTTAGGTCTGGTTTGGCCTTAATTGGTGAGTCCGAGGTGGCTGGTCCTGGTTTCACTCTCTTGTAGGAAGATCTGCTCTCTTTGTCCGCCATTTCGAGCAGAGTTGAGGTGGTTAAAGTAGTTGAAATGATTAGACCAGACCTTCTTTGATGATCTATAGATCCCAGGTTTACTTTTGTCAATGTTTAGTTCTCAGTCTCAGTTAGGATGATGAATGTAGGATCGTGGTACAGTGCCTCAGCTGGGTAGACGTTGTTAGTGATTGCTGGATGGGCGCTTTTATGTGTAGTTAAGTATTATTTAGTGAAGCGCTGCCCTCTTACGTAATAGCCTATTTCCTATGGCACTATTAGCTCTTTCGGCGAGTCTCTTTACACTTATTCGCTTTCTATGTGCGTGAGGGTCACGTGGGGTTGGAGTCGCAGAGGCGCAATTGCACGGTGTAGCCTGGTTATGGAAAGGTGCAAATACACTGGTAAAGAGCACCACTGTTCCGCCAATTGTCAACAGAGGACTCAGGGCTCTCCAGGAGAGGACGTCACTTGAGCGGTGTATGGGCCTGGTTTAGTTACAGTGATGCCTATGCCTAGTGCTTGGTGTCTGTAGTTCCAGCGATTATAGCAATTACAGCAGTACCAGCAGTGCCATTGTCAGTGCCAATGGTTTCCGGGAACGTCTGGCTTAGCGTCAGTAGCGTCTTCTGCCTTTAATCCGCCTTATTCCTTTTTATGTGAGGCTCCGGCATCCGTGTCAGCCAGTATGAGGCAGCCAGTGCTGACTGGAGATGGAGGGAATGATGGTGTGAAAATAGTGTGAGACTTTGTTCTCTGTGATTACTTTTGCACTCCTCCATATGCCAGCGCGAGGTTGTGGTGACCGATGTGCTGTTAAATGTGCGCGGCGGGGGGAGAGCAGAGCAGCAGTCCACGGAAGTCAGGCGCAGTGAGACGGTGATCCCGCTAATGTTGGAAGGCTGTTGCAGCGTGAGTGGACTGAGGGATATCCCGGGGCACCCACCTGGTTGGGTTATTCAGCGCTAGCATGCGTTGTGGTGGGGAAGCGGAGGAGTGCCTCGGAGCCGCCGACTTGTCGGAGCTAGAGCGATTCGGATGGCGTCGCCATTTTGGGAATGTCAGGTGGGCTCCACACAGTGTAGGCTCCTTACCAGAGTGATGGACTGGAACGCTTGTCCCCTGTAGAATACTCTGCATGAAGCAGCTCTTTGGGTGCTGAGCGAGGGATGAGGGACAGTCCTCGATTCATCGCGCTTCACAGAAACTTCGATTTACTGCCATTGTCGTCATTGCCAGGTCAGGCATCTCGTCGTGGGGATTCAAGCTGCTCGCTGCCAGCGGTAGAGAGAGCGAGTGGTAGAGCAGCACAAGGCACCCACCATGAGGTTAATGGGTTGCGCAGGGTGCTGGTTACTGCAGAGGAGTCGTGAGCACACGAAGCATGGTGAAGACATCGGGCTGTGTGGGTCACTATGTCTCTCCGGACGTCGCCTCCATTTTGGAGCTTCCCGACCAGGTCCGTACTCCGCGCTTTACAATGTCCTTACGGCATCTTCTGGGTTTTCAAATTATGAAAACTTGGTCGCAATGTGTACTACATGGTGCGATGGGGCGAAAACTGATTTTCTCGCCGTTTGTCTCCCGATTATGGCCCAAGACGTTCTCCTGTGTTCCGAGCGACGGGTTCAGGCAGCCATTATCGCTGCTGTCCAAGCCACGCCCCCCGAGTTCTGCCTTTTTGGTAAAAAATAAATTAAAAATCATTGGTAATCTTTCTAAAACCTTGGATTTTGAGTTGTACTCAATGTCTTTTAACCTTTAGACAGTTAGACCTTTTCTGACTGGAAAGTAATTAATTTTCCTTTCAAAATTGCCTTAACTTTTTGTATAGTGCCCCTTCTGTGTGGCAAACAAAGGGACAGAGAGACACCTCAAGGTCAGTATTTTTAGGTCTCGCCTGAGCCAGTGTGCATGCGTTGCTCTATGAGACTTTTTGTAAGGGGGCTTCAAAATCTGACCACACTCTCCTGCGTGTGGTTTGTTTTTGGTCAGAGGCTATTGGCCTTTGTGTGCGCCTTTCTAAGAAAGACAGCACGCAATTGGGAAAAGGCAAGTGCATGTCCCGCCTTTGCTCCGCCCACGGCCTATTGCTTGCGGTTACCCGCACAGGCACCATCTGTTTTGAATTATTGTGCCCAGACGTGTGCTCGATAATTCAAAACAGCTGTCTCGCTGTGGTGCGCGCGCAAGCCCCACTGGCGTGCTTGTTTCCCTATGGAGAAATACTTTCACCTGTACCTTCACCAAATTTGAGGTGATCTGTTCCTCTTCCCTTCCTCGGGAGTAACTATTTGGCGTTTTTCAAGGTAAGATGCCCTTGGTTTGGAGTTTGTAAACTCCAACAAACGCACATTTTGGTCTGTTCAGAAATGTACAAGTCAAGCCCAGCCTTATAACGCCTTCTTGTCATGGGATTTAATACTTCAAACCTCACTGCACGTGTAATGGACACATCCTGCGTAGTAAATTCATTTACACCTGCCTCTCACGAACTACGGACACACTTAAATAGATATATTTTCATACATAAACGTACGTGTGTTGCCGAAACGCCCTCTATTAGTTTACCTAATGGTCGTTCCAGGCTGCTTTGCTTAAGGGGCAGCACCCCCTTCTGGCTATAGCCTGGAGGGGGCCGGCTGTCATGGATACCAGTGTTTGCTTGCAGCCCCTCGCTGTGCAGGGTTTCCCCTGATGGGCGGGTGCCTGTACAGAGAGCGCTGAGGACTGGCTCCTCTGTGTGTTTGTGTGTCCGGCTTGAGACTGTCGCAGTCGCACACAGCCTGGTCCCTGCCACTTAGCAGAGATGGACTTGGGCCCAGGAAGCAAAACTCTTTGATGGATGAGGCGCCGGCCTCCCTGAGATGGAGGGGCCACCTCCTACCTCTCTGCTCCATAAGTCTTTCCACCCCCTCCGGGGGCAGCCGAGCACATATGCTTAATGGGCTGTGCGAGGGATGAACCCCTGCACTTTGCTGCTCCTGTTTTTGTGTGTGAAACCTTACGCCGTTGCTGTCAAGGAATTTGTGTGTGCATTTGCGTGTGTTTGTGTGTGTGCATGTGTATTTGTGTATGTGTATTTGTCCGTGTATGTGTTTGATTGTGTGTCTGCCTATCTGCGTTTGTGTATAAATTCCTGTTTGCCTCTGTCTTTGCTAGAATGTCTATTTATCTTTTAAATGGCGGCATTTTTCTTCTTTTTTGTTTGTCAGCGTTCCTATCTATAGTTGGGTGTTTGTTTTGTTGTGCTTATGTGCGTCTACCTATGTCACTGCCCATTTTATCCGTTTCCATGTGAATGCAAACCTGCCTGCTCACACGATGCCCCAGTGTGTCATACAATAAGTCTCCTTTCACAGGTCACCTGGTGAAAAGCTGATATCACAGGGTGACAGGGTAGGGGAGCTGGAAACCTCTGCAGAGAGCAGTTTCCCAGCTCATTGTGTGGAGCCTGAGCACAGTTAATGTCCTCTGGGATATTACAACTTCCATAGGATGTAGGCAGCAGCCTTGGAAGCTTCTGTTTTTATGTGTCTTCGAGGCATGTTCTATTGAGATATGGAATTAAAGCTCCGCCCATGTTCTGCCCATCTTTTCAATTGGTTGCTGTTCTTTCTAAATGGTTGCTTTTGAATTTTGAGTAGGCTTAGTAGCCCCTCCTTAGTACTAAGGGTGGGTGGCGTTTAAACAAAAAACTCGTCTCTTCTCCTCCCTCCCAAGTCCCACTCCCAATTTAAACCAGCATTGGCATAGCCAATAAGTCTCGCCTTTGGGACCTTATAAGTGTTTAGCCATGCAACAGTTGATGATGTTGCACCAAGGATATTGTGCTGCATATCTAAATACTTATAAGGTCCCAAAAGCGAGACCTATTGGCTATGCCAATGCTCGTTTCCTCTGTCTTCCAGAAGATCATTTTCCTGATTCATGCAGCCACTGCCAGACCTATCCAAAAAGCACTCTAAAGGACAGGCAGAAGGTCAGCCTGTATGGACTATAGAAAAGAAAGCATAAAGACACTGCTAGAACTTCTAGTGGCTAGGGAGAAGATCAGACATGTACTACAGTGCCCTCTTCTCACTTCAAGGACTCCACCAGAGGTTGTTCCAAGTAGAGAAGCCCTAAGAGAAAGAGCCGCTGCTCCCGATCGACGTTGAGGAGCATGACGTCCAAGAGCATGACATCGACAATGGGCAATTTACCTACATGTTCACCATCATCAGGTACACCATCGATATACCATTTGACTGGGAAAGAACCAAAGCGCTCATTGTTGAGACACCCATCAGTGTGGAAACCACTGCTGTAGACACCAAAAACAGGACAAGGTTTCATCACCATCTATCTCTCACAAAGGTGGCTACTACTCCTAGGAAAGAAACGAGTACCTGGCACTCAGGACTCAGAGTATTCCCGGACATATTCGTCTTCTCCTAAGCTTTCTTCTAGAATTTCACCATCACAACCTCCTTCTGCTCCCACAAGGCCACAGAAGTACATGTTTGCCTTCTACACCACATGAGTCTAGACAAGCGCCAAATATTGGAGAAAATATAGAGAAAGATCATAATCTTTTCACTCTATATAAAGAATATCCAATACAAGCCCTAGTAGGAGGACAATTACTTTGAGATCCTCCATCAGAGATTACATGTCTACTCTGACAAACCCACATCCAGCTCCGATGTCTCCTGTTGATGATCTTACCATGTTTAGAAATAAGTGTAGCAGCAAAGTTGAACATTGCAATGCCCACTGCTACTACATCAACCTCTGTCATCTGTTAAACATTGCATCAGAAGACACCGCCAAGACCTCTCTTTCCTCTACTTCCTGGTCTTCTTGAACCTCCTATACAGCTATTACTTACACCTGCATCGAGAAGAAATACAGACCACTTGATCCTCTGTTCCTTAGGTTAGATCTGCCATCAGATTCAGTCACTGTAGCCTTAGCAAATAGGTGACACAAAATATCTCCTTCTTCCGTACTGCAGGATAAGGAAAGTAAGAAGATAGATTTGCTTGGAAAAAAATATCTGGTGATTCAGCTTCAACTATGAATGCAGCCAGCTCTACGATAAATATCCTTGGAACTCTCTCCAAAGATTTACTGACAGACCTCCAAAAGAGAACAACAAGACTTTCAAGAAGTCTTCAATGAGGCCATGCTGGTCTCAATCAATCAATCAATCAAGTTCTATTTATAGAGCACGGCTTGTCACCCGAGGGGCTATCCAGGTGCTTGCTACAGGTATCAGTCGAAGAGGGAGGTCTTGAGTTCCTTCCTGAAGTAGGTCACTGAGGGAGCTGTGCGGAGGGTGTTCCAGGCTTTGGCGGCGAGATGGGAGAAGGAACATCCATGAGTGGCAGCGGCATATGCAATGTTTCTGTGCGAGGGCAACGTGTGGAGAGCGGAGGTTCCTAGGAGGTCGTGGAAATGCAGGAGGGGGTCATGTAGGCGGGTCCTTGTTCATGGAGGGGTTTGTAGTCGTGGGCCAGGAGCTTAAAAAGGCATCTCTTCTGGACCGGGAGCCAGTGGAGGTCCTTCAGGTGGTGGGTGATGTGGGTTCTCTGGAGCCAGTAAAGGTCCTTAAGGTGCTGGGTGATGTGGGTTATTTTCTCTCAAACAAAATAATGGTGCAACAGCAGACACATCAGATGTAGCCGCTCATGGTTACTGCCATAGTATTTGTGCTAGAAGAAGCTCTTGGCTTAGGCTAACCGGTCTTAAACCTGAAGTTTTACCTGACGGTGATGGACAGGGTGAGCAAACAAATGGCCAAACCTCCAAGTGCACTTTCTCTGACAGGTCGTCGGAGATGTATGTTAGCAGTGCATTCTTAACTGTCGACATTCTGAAGGTCTGCCTGACTGTAAATGAGGCGGGCATACCTTCAGTTTGGCAGAGCACCCTTTCTGCCAAATTATAAATCAGGCCCTCTTTTTAAATTAAAAAAGTTATTAAAATAAAGAGATCGAAGGGGAGATGTAAAATAATACTTTTTGAAATTATTTTTGTTTCTAACTGGCTCAAAAATAAAGTGGTTGGCAGGATGTTCCCTATCAAAATCCTATATTACCTTAATTCAGGCATATGCCTTTAGTGCATCCACAGTACAATTGAAGCAGGAGAAAGGGATTGTTTACAGTCACACCTCGTTGTTGCACTTACAATGAAAAGATATCAATGAAAAACAGTTGAAAGAGCGAACATCCAACAACCTTTTCGGATATTCATGGTTTCAGCGTATCTAATGCATAGGATTTGGATCAAGTACCATTGGTGCATTTGTTAGAGTTTCAGAATCAGTGTGAAACAGTCAAGTTGTAGACTATAAGAAAACCCATCTACTGTGTCATATTGGCCTCTTCATTCTCCTGGACATATCTTCTACACAGTATACACAATTTTTGTGATGTGTGTAATTGCCATTTGAGTGCTATTATCTAAATAGCATCTTCATAAGCATACAGCCTATTTATTAAATGCAGACATACACTTTAAATCCTTTGTTATATTTATATTAAAATTACATTTTATACTGTTATTCTTAGGTTTATTGATATTGATCCCCATTATGGAACTCGTAATATTATTTAAATATATTTATTGACGTTAAATAAAGAAGCAAGCATCGGAATTTGGACGTAAACAACACATGCACAATGCCATAGCTTAGAATATAAATACATGAACGAAGGAGAGTCAGTTTTTCAAACAAAGCAATCAGACAATGGTGTTACAAGAACAATAATATTACATAATATAAGGCATTGTACATTTGTGAATTGCTTAGATCAGGATGTATTAAATCTAATCCGTAATCCAGCAAAGCTAAAAAGAGGTCACAAATGTTCTGATTGTCACCAGTTGGATCTTTATGTAGTTAGTGGCTGTACCTCTAATCTGTGGGCTACATAAGCAAAATGCTTGACTCACTCCACAAACGCAGATTGACTGGATGTGGAGGATGAAAACGGGCAACTCAAACAGAATTACAATTAAGTTTAGTTTTCATCACTAAACTGGCTTTTGTGGCCATTCAGCATTTAATTTCTGATGGATACGTCTACCCTTAGGTTCTCCACCTTGTAAATACACTTGGGCGCTAGAGTTAATTCAGAATTGTTTTTTCACAATTTCCCTCGTAAACTGGTAGATTGCATCGTGCAGCCCTGTGTCTGATCCATCCTGCTGCGGAATTGATACCAGGGTCACTATATAGCTGCCACCGTCGCATGTCAGTTCCCTTCTTTCTGTGTCTTGTGATGTGGATTTAGAGCTCGCTTTCTTGCTTTGGACGTGTTACAGAAATTATTTTCCAAAATATTTCATTTGTGCAAGGGACATATCTTCCCCTAAAACTAGAAGGTTTAAAATTCTGCAAGTATTGCTGTAAGCAGATATCTGAAAGAAACACGTTAGTTAGATTCCTCACCTTAGAATATCCCCAGGCGTCAGACTGGATCCGGAAGATTTTTCGTCAGCAATACCCCTTGCGCGTCGCTAGGCGTCGTCTGCGGCTCCGCGTCCGTCGTCGGCGTCGTGCGCCGGAATGACGTCGTCAGAGTACTTAGACGCCGCCTTCGCGCGCTGACGTCAGTTCTTCTTTTTTCCGCGCCAGTAAGCGCAGATCCGGGAGAGCTACCCCTTTTAGTCTTTTTTGACTACGTTTTTTGATCCTTTTTGATCTTGTCTCGACTCCGGTGCCGGTAGGATGCCTGGTTTCAAAGCCTGTGCTGACTGCAACCGCTTGATGTCGGTTACGGATCATCACCGCCGGTGCCTTTACTGTTTGGGCCTCGACCACGACGCGGAGTCGTGCTCGGACTGCAAGGCCCTGACCTCGAAGGCTAGACGGGAGCGGTCCCGTAAGCTCCTCGAGCTTCGCCACTCTGCTCCGCGCCCCTCTCGATCCCGGTCCAGGAGGAGGTCCAAGGATCGGTCGCGGAGCCGCAGCCGACGTCATCATCGCTCGTCTGGCTCCAAGTCTTCGGGTAAGTCGAAGCACTCCAAGAAGTCCAAGAGGCGACACCGCTCTTCGGACTCCCCTCGCCGGTCGCGCGACTCGGCCGAGGGTCAGGGTGGTTCCACCCCCGTGGCTCCGGCGGAGCCGCAGGCGCCACGTAAGTCCCCATACCCGCCGGTCCCTGGGACTGACGCGACGCCGGCGGAAGTCAGCGCCTTTCTCTCGGCCATGAGGCACCTGGCTCCGCCGTCGACGCCCGCTGGCGCGCCTTTGGGCCCCGCGGACCCGACTGGGCAACCTTGCATGCCGGCGGCTCCGGCCACGGCGCCGTCGCCGGCTCCGGCCACGACGCCGCAGGTTCCCGAGGGACTCTTCCCCGAGTCCCCGTCGACACCGGTCGACCTCGTCACGCCTCCTCCGCCGGCGTCGACACCGGTACCACCTCCGACGCCGGCTCCGCTCGGCGTCGAGCCCCAGTTCAGCCCCGCTCCGGACCCGGGTCCGTTACGGCGTCGATGGACGCCGCGTACGGCGCCGTTAGAGACACATTATGTCTATCGTCCGGCTCCGATCCTTCCTCCTGTTTACCAGGAATCGGATGACGGGGACGTCTGGGAGGGGTCCGATGACCCTATGGCCGTTCAGGCTCAACTGTCACAGGACTGGGCAGATGAACTGGGGGAGGCCAGTGGTCTGGATACCTCACCAGACACTGGATTCATCTCTCCTACGACTGTGGCTTCGGAGGAGGGTGCTGCTTTCTCTGTGGTGCTGCGCAAGGCGGCCGCAGCCCTTGGGCTCGAGCTGCCTGCCGTGGCTGTGAGGACTAACGTCCTCACTGAGGTGCTTCAGTCTGCAGCAAGCTCCACTGAGCCTCTGCTGCAATTCAATGAGGCCCTCATTGACGTTCTGCAGGGCACCTGGTCCAAGCCTGTGGGATGCGGTGGAGGACGTGCTGCCCCTGTGTCCGGAGGAGGCCCAGACACGACTTACCCAGGCTCTGGCCGATGGGAGGGATGCAGCACGGCATGCAATCCGATGTGGGCTTGACACTACGGACTCGCTGGGTAGGGCGATTTCTACCACGGTGGCGCTTCGGCGTCACGCCTGGCTGCGGTCCACGTCCTTTTCGGGGGATGTCCAGAGGTCTCTCATGGACATGCCCTTTGATGGCACTCGCCTTTTTGGTGAGAAAGCGGACAGTGCGCTGAATCGCTTTAAGGACTCCCGGGCTACGGCCAAGTCCTTGGGCCTCTCGGCCCCGCGGTCGCAAACTTCCGCCTTTCGTGGCCAAGGAAGGGGTGCCTCCTCACGTCAGCCTAGCCAGCAGCCGCAGAACCAACCTGCGCGTGGTCGCGGACGTGGTTTCCGCCGAGGCGGTTCTGGAGGACGACGCGGTCAGCCCACATCCACCCCGGCAGCATCCGCCTCAAAGCCTTCCTAGTCCGAGCTTTCAGGCCCATTCCACGCCAGTGGGCGGCAGAGTTCGCCATCACCTGCTCCACTGGCGGTCCATCACATCGGACAGGTGGGTGCTGCAAATCGTCCGAAGGGGCTACCCCCTCCCCTTCGAGACGGCCCCTCCAGCCATGCCACCGCAGCACCACCGTATCTCGGGGGATCATTTGAGTCTTCTCCACGAGGAAGTTTCGGCCCTCTTGGCCAAGGGGGCCGTCGAGCGCGTTCCGAGCCCAGAAGTAGTTTGTGGTTGTTATTCCCACTACTTTCTGGTTCCCAAGAAGGGCAAAGGGGGCCTATGCCCTATCTTGGACCTTCGGAACGTCAATGCCTTCCTCCGGAAGGAAAGGTTCAAAATGTTAACTTTGGCTCAGGTTCTAGCTGCCTTAGACCCTGGAGGCTGGATGGTAGCGTTGGACTTGCAGGACGCATATTTCCACTTCCCCGTCCTGCCGGCCCACCGGCGTTACTTGCGGTTCACGGTGGGTCAGGAGCACTTTCAGTTTACCGTTCTCCCCTTTGGCCTTACCAGTGCCCCTCGGGTGTTCACGAAAGTGATGGCGGTGGTCGCAGCTCATCTGCGCAGATCAGGGGTTCCAATCTTCCCCTATCTCGACGACTGGTTGTTGAAGGCGGGCTCGCCCCAGGCAGTCGTCTCCCACCTCCAGACTACGGCGGATCTCCTGCATTTGCTGGGGTTTTCCATCAACGTGCCGAAGTCACACCTGAATCCCTCTCAGAAGCTCCTCTTCATCGGAGCAGTTCTCGATTCGGCGCAGTTCCGGGTCTATCCGCCGGAACAGCGGGTCCGGGATATTCAGGCCCTGATTCCCATCTTTCGGCCTCTATCCTGGGTTTCGGTCAGGCTAGTGTTGCGGCTTCTGGGGCTGATGGCCTCCTGCATCCTACTAGTGCATCACGCCAGGCGGCGCATGCGGGCTCTGCAGTGGGACCTGAAGTTTCAGTGGGCCCAGCATCACGGCAACCTGTCCGACCATGTCTTGATCTCGGAGGGCACTGTACAGCAGTTGCAGTGGTGGCTCACGGACCGCGATTGTGTCACGGGCAAGAGCCTCTCCCTTCCCCAACCGGAGCATGTCGTAGTGACGGATGCGTCCCTCCTGGGATGGGGTGGCCATATGGGAGAGGCGGAGATCAGAGGCCTCTGGTCTCCGGCGGAGTCTCGCCTCCACATCAACCTGTTGGAGTTGAGAGCGATCCGACTTGCACTGAAAGCCTTCCTTCTGTAGTAGGGGATCTCTGTGTATAGTCATAATCTAGTGAATAGTCCCGCCCATGTGCGCGGACCCCGGAGCAATAAAAAATAATCTCTAAAAGGTGACAAATCATGCAGACCTGCATACACCTTTAAGAGAGAATTTAATTTAAAGACAGATAATGCAGCCTATACCCACAGGCTACACTGTCCAGTACTTCAACTAGAATTCCACCAATATCCACAAACAGCACTGCCTGTCCAGTTTTTCTCCACATAGGAAAAAACCCTGCCTCTACCAGCAAAAGCCTCTGGAATGATAGAGAGGAAGGAGTGGACAGACAAGCCCCATAGGCTGCCATTATGTGGCTTGGAACAGGATACTGTGCCTTTAAGAAAACTTTCCAGTTTTCCAGAACTTTCCCCAGTATCCCAGAATGCCCAGCAGGTCCCATTTACTTTCAGTTCTTTTTTCCGGCTCCTGCTAGCAGGACCCTGGAGCATTGAGCTCTCCCTTTTTCAAGGTTTTCATTGAGATTTTGGCAATTTTTGTCACTTTTTCTTGTGTTTAGTAGCTGGTACTGTCAACATGCCTGGCTTGTTCGACAAGTGCCCGGAATGTGGTCGAAAGAAGGCTAAAACTGACCCACACGAGGTGTGCATAGCTTGCCTTCCCCAGTCCCACGTGCCTGAAAGCTGTACCATCTGCCACTCGTTTTCAGCCAGGACCCTGAGGGACAGGATGAAGAGCAGGCTTCAAGCTCTGGAGGAGCGAAGACTGAAGGCACCAGGTGGGTCTGGAGGGGCTGATTTGGCCCATACTGAGGCCTCTGGGGGGCTCCCCAGGGGCAGGAAGACCAGTAAGCGCTCCCGCTCCCCGTCGACGTCGAGGGCGTCGACGGCGACGTCGAGGAGGATGACCACCGTCTGTTCGCCGTCTCCCCAGGGCTCTGGGGAGAAGCGGCGTCGACGATCGCCGTCGAGGGACCTGAATAGGCCGCCGTCGACTACATCGGCGTCGTCGGCGACGACGCCGTCTTCGGCTTCGTCCAGCGGTCGACGTCGAGTGAAGACCCGGCGTCGGCGTTCGGCGTCGAGGGATCGCAGCTCGCCGTCGATGAAGAGAAGGAGATCGCCGTCGAGGCGAAGGTCGCCGTCGAGGCGAAGGTCGCCGTCGAGGCGAAGGTCGCCGTCGAGGCGAAGGTCGCCGTCGAGGCGAAGGTCGCCGTCGAGGCGGAGGTCGCCGTCGAGGCGGAGGTGGCCGTCGAGGCGGAGGTCGCCGTCGAGGCGAAGATCGCCGTCGAGGCGAAGATCGCCGTCGAGGCGAAGATCGCCGTCGAGGCGAAGATCGCCGTCGAGGCGAAGATCGCCGTCGAGGCGAAGATCGACGTCGAGGCGAAGATCGACGTCGAGACAAAAGTCGACGCCGAGGAAGAGATCGACGCCGAGAAGATCGCCGTCGAGGCACAGGTCGACGTCGAGGCACAGGTCGACGTCGAGGAGAAGATCGACGTCGAGGAAGAGAGAGTCGCCGGGATCGGTGTACTCGGTGGTGTATACCCCGCCTCGGATGCCTCCGTCGCCTCCTCCTCTCCCACCTCTGCCACCGCCTCCTCCACCGCCGCCACCTCCTCCACCACCGTCTCCACCTCCGCCTCCTCCGCGGCCGCGGACTCTGTCTCCGCCACCCCAGCCTCTGTTGCTGCCACGCACTCCTGCGGGACCGCCGCCGGTCCCCCCAAGGTCGGTTTCCCTTCCACGGTACCCGACTCCGCCGCAGGGGACCCCGAAGCCACGACGCCCACGGTCGCCTGGACCAGCGAGACCGGCGGACAGGCCTAAGCCGAAGAGGTCGCGCTCCCGCTCTCACAGGAGGCGACGATCGCGGAGCCGAGGGCGATCCTCGTCAGACTCTAGACGACGCCGCAGGAGGTATAGGTCCAGGTCGCGCTCCTCGGACAGGGACCTTTCCCCGACACTGTCGGACTCCCCGGGGACTAGGGTGTCGCCGGTGGACGACTTGGTCTCGTTCCAGGAGGTGCTGTTGCGAGGGGCTGCGAAGCTGAATATCACGGTGACGGTTCCAACACCCACGACGTCCGTGATATTTGAGACGCTTCATAAAAGACACTTGTCTCGCCCCCTCCTGCCTCTCGTGCCTGGACTGGTGGAACCAGCCTTGGAACTGTTCCTCACTCCCGCAACAGCGAAGGCCGCTCCGTCCAGGCTCATGAAGAAATATAGGGCCCCGGAGTCGGATCCGTCCTTTTTGAGAGGGGACCCGAAGCCGGATTCGGTTATCGTGACGGCGGCGAGAAAACAACATGCGACCGCCCCGGCCTCCACGGTGCCACCGGACAAGGAAAGCCGCTGGCTGGACTCTGCGGGCAGGAAGGTGTGTGGTACCGCCGCCACCACGATGAAGGCGGCGAGTGCAGGGGCGTTGTTGGGCCGTTACGACTGGGCCCTGTGGGAATCCCTGCAGCAATATGCGGACCTCCTGCCACGAGACAAGAAGGAGGACTTCTTGGAGACGGTGCGCGAAGGCATGCTGGTTTCTAACCAAACGATCAGCGCAGCGGCGGATGTATCGCTATTGGCCGCCCACGCCTACTGTCATGGCGTCCACCAGCGGCGCCATTCCTGGTTGCGCCTGACGTCCCTCAAGCCGGAGGCGCAGCAGAGAGTGGCCAACCTGCCCTTCTCGGGGGAAACCCTGTTCGGGAAGCATGCGGACGATGAAATGGCCCGCATGAAGGCTGAAGCGGAAACCCTGACGGCCGTCGGGTTAGAGAAGGCCGAGAAAAAGAAACGACCGTTCCAGAGGAGGTTCGGGTCGTCGGGCCGAGGGCGTGGGCAGGGCTCGGGACAGCAGCAGCCACAACAGCAGCAGTTCCGCAAGCCCTTCCAGAAGCGCCAGAGGGGTAGAGGAGGCCAGCAGGCTACTACCACAAACAAGGGCCCGGCCGGGTCTCGGCCCTGAGCTGTTACTTCCCCCTCAACCGTTACCCACTCCAGTGGGGGGAAGCATTCAATTTTTTCCGGCAGAGTGGAGAAAAATTACTCAGGACAAGTGGGTGCTGAATATTGTTTGCAATGGATACAGTCTTCGGTTCATCAGCCCGCCTCCAGCGATTCCGCCGGTCAGCTCTCGCTTCCAGCTGAGGGAGCTCCAGGCGGAGGCAGACATCTTGTTGAGAAAAAAGGCGGTAGAAGAAGTACCTTTGTCTCAAAGGGGAAGAGGTCTGTACTCTCGGTTCTTCCTCGTTCGCAAGAAGGACAAGAACGAGTTCAGGCCCATTCTGGATTTGCGACAAGCAAACAAGTGGATTCGCAGAGAGAAGTTTCGCATGCTATCGTTGCACCAGATTTACCCTCAGCTGCAACGGGGAGACTGGCTCTGTGCCATAGATCTACAGGATGCGTACTTCCATGTGCCCATAGCACGGAAGCACAGGAAGTTCCTGCGATTCCAAGTCGGCGCCAATCACTATCAATACACAGTACTGCCATTCGGGCTAAAGTCTGCTCCCAGGACTTTTTCGAAGTGCATGGCGGTGGTGGCGGCACACCTGCGGAGGAACAAGGTGTTGGTCTACCCGTATCTGGACGATTGGCTGATCAAGGCGTCATCCTTCGAGGAAGCGCAAGAACACTTCCGATGGACGTGCGAGCTCTTGAACAAGCTGGGGTTACACGTCAACATGTCCAAATCGGTCCCGTCTCCGGTACAGTGCATACAGTACCTGGGGGCCTCCATAGATACGCGGTCAGCAAGCGTGTCTCCTTCGGAGGAGAGACGGTTATCACTCCTTCGGAAGGCTCAGGACCTCAGGACTGCTCCATCGACGACTGTGAGGAAGGTGTCGTCTCTACTGGGATCGATGGCCTCCTGTATCTTCCTCACTCCGCACGCACGTCTACACATGCGACCACTGCAGGAGTGCTTGGAGGATCAGTGGGATCAGAGGACAGGCTCTTGGGACGACAAGATCCGACTGTCTCTACATGCTCGTCAGTCTCTGAAGTGGTGGTGTTCGGCGGAAAACCTCCTCCAGGGGGTTCCCTTCCACAAGGACATTCCCACGACGAATGTGGTGACTGATGCTTCTCTCCAGGGCTGGGGTGCGCATTCCGGGGACCTGCAGATTCAAGGGAAGTGGTCTCCTTTGGAATCGATGTACCACATCAATTTCCTGGAACTCAGAGCTGTCTTCCTGGCACTGAAGGCTTTCCTTCCGTCCTTCCAGACCAACTCGCTGCTGATACAGACGGACAATACAACCACGATGTATTACCTCAACAAGCAGGGGGGGTCGAGATCGCGCACTCTGTCGCAGGAGGCGCAGGCGATCTGGCGCTGGCTGCTGGCCCGAGGACTGACGATTACGGCCACGCATCTGCCAGGGGTGCAGAATGCTCAGGCGGACGCCTTGAGCAGGCTGATTCAAGAAAACCACGAATGGGTCATAAACGACGAAGTACTAGGAGAAGTCTTCGCAAGGTGGGGGACTCCAGACGTAGATCTGTTCGCCACCGCCGAAAACAGCAAATGCCAAGACTTCGCATCCAGGTACTACCAGCGGGGGACGCTGGGGAATGCGCTATGGATCGACTGGTCGAACAGCTTTCTGTACGCTTTTCCACCCATTCCCCTGATTCCGGCGGTGCTCATCAAGCTGTCCCAGTCCAGGGCGCGGATGATCCTGATCGCCCCGGAGTGGCCCAGGCAGTGGTGGTTCACGGACCTTCTTCACCGGTCTCTCCTTCCTCACATGCGATTGCCGTGCAGGCCGGACCTTCTCACGAAGTTCGGGGGGGCGGATGGTGCACCCCAACCTCTCGTCTTTGAGTTTGGCGGCATGGCTCCTGACATAGTGCAATATGGTCATCTGAATCTACCAGACGATTGTATGGACATTCTGAAGGAGTCTAAGCGACCTTCCACTAGGACATCCTATGCTTACAAGTGGAAGAGGTTCTGTATCTGGTGTAAGTCCAAGAACTTTGATCCGACAACATGTAAGGAAGATGTCATCCTTCCATACCTTTTGCATCTGGCGCAGTCTGGCCTTAATTTCCATTCCATTAAGGTTCATCTGGCTGCTTTGACTGCTTACAGGAAGTGCCCTTCACAGACGTCCTTCTTTCAGATTCCTGTGGTCAAGGATTTTTTGGAAGGCTTGAAGAAGGTGTTCCCTCCTGTCAGACTTCCCTCGCCTTCTTGGGACTTCAATGTGGTGCTGTCCAGACTGATGAGAGAGCCTTTTGAACCTATTCACAAGGCTTCATTGCAGCACCTATCCTGGAAGGCGGCGTTCCTAGTGGCCATTACATCGGCCCGCAGGGTGAGTGAACTTCAGGCATTATGTTGTCAAGAACCTTATACTGTGTTTCATGCTGCTAAGGTTGTGATGCGTACTCACCCTAAGTTCCTTCCTAAGGTTATCTCTGACTTTCATGTCAATCAGACCATAACTTTACCTACGTTCTTTCAGAATCCCTCTTCACCAGCGGAAAGGGCTCTCCATTCCCTGGATGTCCGAAGGGTGTTGAAATTTTATCTGGATAAGACCAAGGATATTCGTAGGTCTGACCAATTGTTTGTTAATTATGGCTCAGTCAGGACTGGTCTTGCGACCTCTAAGCAGTCCATCTCTCGGTGGATTGTGTCCTGCATACAGTTGTGTTATCAAAAGGCTAATAAGACCTTAGGGGGTAAACCTAAGGCTCATTCCACCAGGGGCAAAGCTGCCACGACGGCTTTGCTGCGTAATGTTCCGATTGCGGAAATCTGTAAGGCGGCCACTTGGAAGTCGGTCCATACCTTTGCTGCGCATTACTGTCTGGACACGGATGCCAGGGCAGATGCTCAGGTTGGGCAGGCTTCGCTGCGAAATTTGTTCGCACAGTAGTGGTAGTGTCTTGTGTGTTCTCCACCGCTTTTGTTGTGTGGGGATGGGCTTGCCATTCTATTCACTAGATTATGACTATACACAGAGATCCCCTACTACAGAAGGAGTAGTTTCTTTTCTGTAACTCCAGTTCTGTAGTAGGGGTATCTCTGTTATAGTCATAAGCGCCCGCCCTCCTCCCCGGTGGAGAGATACTTATTCATATGTAGAATGCTACAGGTCTGGCGTGCTACGCCTTCAAAAAGAACTGAAAGTAAATGGGACCTGCTGGGCATTCTGGGATACTGGGGAAAGTTCTGGAAAACTGGAAAGTTTTCTTAAAGGCACAGTATCCTGTTCCAAGCCACATAATGGCAGCCTATGGGGCTTGTCTGTCCACTCCTTCCTCTATATCATTCCAGAGGCTTTTGCTGGTAGAGGCAGGGTTTTTTCCTATGTGGAGAAAAACTGGACAGGCAGTGCTGTTTGTGGATATTGGTGGAATTCTAGTTGAAGTACTGGACAGTGTAGCCTGTGGGTATAGGCTGCATTATCTGTCTTTAAATTAAATTCTCTCTTAAAGGTGTATGCAGGTCTGCATGATTTGTCACCTTTTAGAGATTATTTTTTATTGCTCCGGGGTCCGCGCACATGGGCGGGACTATTCACTAGATTATGACTATAACAGAGATACCCCTACTACAGAACTGGAGTTACAGAAAAGAAACTACTCCTTCCCTCTGTCAGGGGAAGTGTCGTGCAGGTGTTCACGGACAACACCACCGCCATGTGGTATTGCAACAAACAGGGCGGGGTGGGGTCGTGGACCCTTTGTCAGGAGGCTCTGCGCCTCTTGACGTGTCTGGACCACCAGGGCGTCACCCTAGTGGTTCAACATCTGGCGGGCTCTCTGAACGCCAGAGCAGACAAACTCAGCCGCCGGTGCATGATGGATCACGAATGGCGTCTGAACTCCGAAGTGGCGCAAGGTCTCTTTCAGCATTGGGGAGAGCCTTGGTTAGATCTATTCGCCACCGAAGACAACGCGCAATGTCAGCAGTTCTGCGCGTTGGAATTTCCAAGGCGACACTCGCTCGGCGACGCTTTTCGTCACGAGTGGAGTTGCGGTCTGTTGTACGCCTTTCCGCCTATACCACTTCTGCCCAGAGTGCTGAAGAAGATCAGGCACGACCGGGCCCAAGTCATCTTGGTGGCTCCGGATTGGGCACGAAGGTACTGGTATCCCGAGCTACTCAGTATGTTGACCGATCCTCCGATACGTCTGCCCCTTCGGGAGGATCTTCTGTCGCAGCAGCAGGGGGCGGTCCTCCACCCGAACCTGTCCAGCCTCCACCTCCATGCGTGGAGATTGAGCGGCGGCAGTTGATGCCATTTGACTTGCCTCCTGAAGTCTGTGATATCATTCTGGCAGCCAGGCGTCCTTCCACAAAGACGGTATACACCTGCCGGTGGAACAAATTTGTGGCATGGTGCACAGCAAAGGCTGTGGATCCCCTCTCCGCCCCTCTTTCTGAGGTTCTCCTCTTTCTTCTTTATTTGGCCCGACAGGGCTCTGCCCTGGGCACCTTGAAAGGTTATCTTGCTGCCATCTCTGCCTTCTTGCGGCTTCCTGATCAGCCTTCTCTTTTCAAGTCCCCTGTGGTTACACGCTTTCTAAAAGGCATTACTCACACGTTCCCTCCTGTCCCTTTTGTAATGCCTCAGTGGGACTTGAATCTTGTTCTCACATTTCTAATGTGCGCTCCCTTTGAGCCTCTTCATAATTGTCCTCTTCGTCTGCTGACGCTTAAGACTGCTTTTCTGGTAGCCATCACCTCGGCTAGACGGGTGAGTGCGCTCCAGGCTTTATCATCAAAGCCTCCTTTTCTCTCTGTTCATCCGGACAAGGTTGTCCTTCGGCCTCGTCCCTCCTTTCTTCCGAAAGTGGTGACTCCATTTCATCTTGGGCAGTCTGTCACCTTGCCCACCTTCTTTCCGCCTCCGCATCCTTCCAAAGAGGAAGAGAGGCTCCACCGTCTGGACCCAAAACGTGCGCTCTCCTTTTATCTGGACCGCACTAAGCAGTTCCGGGTGGACGACCAACTTTTCGTTGGATACGTGGGTGCTAAGAAGGGGAAAGCTGTGCACAAACGGACCATCTCTCGGTGGGTCGTTTTGTGCATCAAAATTTGTTATTCCTTGGCAAAAAAGGACCCTCCTGTTGGGCTGCGCACCCATTCTACTCGGGCCACAGCGGCTACTACTGCTTTGGGACGGGGTGTCCCTTTGCAGGACATCTGTCAGGCGGCGACGTGGGCTTCGCTACACACGTTTGCCAGGCATTATTGCCTTGACAGCCAAGTCCGGAGGGATGGCTTCTTTGGCCGTTCTGTCCTCCAGGACTTTCTGGTGTGATCTTGGTTCGCAGACCCACCACCGGGGATGGTATTGCTTGGGTATCTATTCTAAGGTGAGGAATCTAACTAACGTGTTTCTTTCAGATGAACAAGTTACTTACCTTCGGTAACGATGTATCTGTAAGAAACATTAGTTAGTTAGATTCCTCACCGACCCACCCATCCTCCCCGTTCTGCGAACTGACTTCTAGGGTTAAGGCTATCCCTTTCAGGGCCCTAGAATTTTTTGGCACCAGTGTCGGTATCTTGCATGGCTCTGCGTTCCTGGCGCGGAAGGCTATGTACAAGAACTGACGTCAGTGCGCGAGGGCGGCGTCTAAGTACTCCGACGACGTCATTCCGGCGCACGACGCAGACTACGGACGCGGAGCCGCAGACGACGCCTAGCAACGCGCAAGGGGTATTGCTGACGAAAAATCTTCCGGATCCAGTCTGACGCCTGGGGATATTCTAAGGTGAGGAATCTAACTAACGTGTTTCTTTCAGATACATCGTTACCGAAGGTAAGTAACTTGTTCTTCGGTGACTGACCCCACAAGGTCTATCTCTTGTGCCAGGGCTTCTCAGATAACTCAAAATCGTGCAATACCTGCTCTTAAATAAATTCTAAGATCTTCCAGGACTACAATGCCAAACACTGCGTCACAGAGCATCGTAAATAAGCATATAAGGTCCAGTCTATGTTAAAGTAGAGTATGTGTTCTTGGTCTTGAGGCCAATCTCAAGAGAGGGTCTTATCCCACTCTAAATCATCAGAATAGTCCAAATCCCAAAGAAATGCAGTTAAAACGTAGCTACCCCTCTACTCACCACTCTCGTCAGGAGAAGTCAGACAGACATCACAACCCCTGTCGGCAAAGTCTTTGTTTTTCCATCCGGTCTGAGAATCCATCACCGCAGACCAATGGGTACTTGCCGTTATCTAACATGGTTATTGTCTAGAGCTCATTACCACCCCACCCAATACCCCCTCTCACACTCACAGGGTAACACATGATCACCTAACACTTCCAAAGGAAGAAGTGCAAGCACTTCTCCTCAAAGGGGCCATAAAACCAGTCCCTCTTCAACAACAGGGCACATAAGTGTATTCGCTATACTTTCTCATTGCAAAAAAGGACAGGTTCTTAGGACCAATCTTGGATCTCAAACACCTCAATTACTACATCCTCTCAGAACATTTTCACATGGTCACTCTACAAGATGTCATTCCCCTTTTACAACAGGGCGACTTTATGGTCACACTGGACCTAAAGGGCGCTTAATTTCACGTACCCATGCACCCTGCTCATCGAAAATACCTCCGGTTTATCATAGCAGGAAAACACTACCAATTCAAAGTTCTTCCATTTTGAGTCACTAACACACCTTGTGTTTCCACAAAGTGCTTGGCATTAGTGGCTATACACCTAAGACGAAACAGTGTTCACATATTCCCATACCTAGATGGCTAGCTCATCAAAGCCAGCACCCGTCAACAATGTCAACAACACATTCAGTTGACAGTAGATCTATTCCGGATCTTTGGGTCCACTATCAATGTCCCCAAATCTCACCTTCAACTTCTTCAGATTCAACCTTACCAAGGGGCAACACTCAACACACAGTTGGGGGTTGGGGTTAGTTTATCTCAATCTTAGCTCAGGTACAACATTTTCAAACAATCCTATCTCAGTTCCAGCCAAATAACACTCACAGTTTGGACTGTCCTGCGTCTACTGGGAATGATGCTGTCTTGCATTGCCATAGGTCCATACGCAAGACTACACATGCATTGCAACAGTGTCTCTCTCACCAGTGGTCTTAAGCACAGGTCATCTACAGGATCTGGTGTTGATAAAACGCTGCACTCAATGCTCTCTGAAATTGTGGAATTCCAACAATTTGTTTAAGGGGCAGGCTTCTTAGACCCAGTGCCTCCTATCATTCTAACTACAGATGTATCAAAAATAGGCTGGGGTACGCAACTACAAGAGCTAACAATACAAGGTCTGTAGGATGCCAAACAGTCCCTTCACATCAACTGCTAGGAACTTCAGGCAGTCTTCCTAGCACTGAAAGCTTTCCTTCCTCATCTATCAGACAAGGTTGTCCTAGTCCAGACAGACAATATTGCAGCCATATACTACCTACAAAAACGAGGGTCACGGTCATCTCAGCTGTCACACCACGCTCAGACCATATGGAATTGGGCTCTTCACCATACCAATCGCCTCTTGGTGGAATGTCAGCCGGGAGCCGACAGAATTTATTGCCATTTTACTTAAGTACATTGTTACTCTCATGTTTTCAAAATACAAAAGTGCATTTCCGCCTTATAGCTTTGTCATCTTTATTCTATTGTAACGTGGTTCAGTACCCTTCCCCCCTCCCTCCTACATGGGTCGCTTAATTGCAGCTTGTTGCCTCTAACAGTGTATGTGCACTTCCACTATTTCATCTGGTGTCTTATTTGGGGTCCGTCTGTAGTTAGGAAGGTCTTGCACTACTTTCTTTCCTCTATTCTCTTAGGGCCACCGCCCCACCCTCCCTATCTGGTGATGGTGGGCCTGAGTGGGTAGCTGCTATTCGTCCAAGTTTAGCACCCATATGTCCTCTACTAGCCTCCCCAAGCCCTTGCAGTTACCAGTATTCCTCTCCCCCGCCTTGCTTCCCTTAACAGGATTCTGCTTTTGGCACCTGCCCACTTCTCCAGTTCTCTCCTCCAAGTCTCTATTCTCGGTCCCCTTGTCGACTTCCACTTCCTGGCGATTTCTTGCTTAGCTTATATATAACCCAGGTCCTTGAATCTTCCGGTAATTGTAGTCTTGGCCGTGTGCGGGAACCAGCTCAGTAAGCAGTGGCCTGGCGTGTGCGATATCTCTTTATCCATAGCAGTTTCTACCGTGTTTATTACCTCCTCCCAGTAAACCCAGAGGCCTGGACATTGCCAGAACATTTGCAGTACATGCACCTCCCTTTCCCTTCATCTGTGGCAGGCAGCCTCTTCTGCCTGGAAATATTGTTTGATTCGCACAGGTGTGAGGTACGCCCTGTGCAAGATATAATAGCTTATCAATTTAAGCCATGCATTCCTGGATATCTTAATGGTTCTTTCCACAGTGGCTTTCCAACGCTCTTCTGTGATCAGGACTCCCAGGTCCTCCTCCCACTGAAGCCGTAATTGCTCCAGGGGTCTCTGGATGTCGTTCTTGACCTTCCTGTATATACAAGAGATCGTTTTAATTTTACCCGCCGACCGGGCCATGTATCTACAGCAGTCTAGCGTCCTTGGCTCCATGGATCCGATACCCCAGTGTTTCTTCAACGCTGTGGTGAGGGCTCTGTGCAGCAGGAAGTGGCCTCCGGGAAGGTCGAACGCCTCGCGGAAGCCCTCAAATGGAAGCATCTGGAAGTCCCGAAACAGGTCTCCTACTACAGTCGCTTACGCTTCCCTTCAGTCCTTTAGCCCCGCCCAGCTCCACCCATGCAGTAGGTACCTGAGCATTTCTAGCGGCATGTCTGGGGAGTAGAGGATTTTACATTGTGCGCGTTGCAACCATCTGGCCCAACACTGTGTCATTCTTTTCTTCTCCTCGGTGTCCGCGAGCGTCCGTCGCTTTAGTCTCAGTAGTGTTCTCGCCAGGTCCGGGGTCTCTGGAGCAAATGGATATTGCGCCCCTCCAAGATTCCTACTGGCCGCCAGCCACCTCACAAGCCACTCAAGCTGTGCCACGAGGTAATATTCCTCAGGGTCAGGGGCCGCCAATCCTCCCGTAGCCGTGGAGCGCTGCATCGTGGTTAGGGCTACCTGCCTATGGCCTGTCCCCTATAAGAACATTATTATTTGCGAGTTCAGGACCCGAAATGTCGCACTCTGGATCCTTATCGGGAGGGTCCCAAAAATGTACAGCAGGCGTGGAAGCACCACCATTTTCAGCGGGGCCACTCTGCCCGCCACAGACAGTGGCAGGGAGCCCCAGTACTCTATAGAGGAGCGGAGAGACCATATCCCCCTACCCACATTGCCCTCTGCTAAATCTGTGGCTCCATGGTACACTCTGACCCTCCAGATACTCTAAGCAGGTGGGCTCCCATTGCAGGCATCCCAGTCCATCTGGAGGAGGGAGCCTGTCTGGTGTCGTGGGGAACAGTCTAGATTTTTGCCAGTTCACCTGTAGTACTGAGAGGCGACCAAACTCTTCTAGCATATTCTTGGCGCCTCGCAGGTCCTCCTCTGCATATCGGAGGAAGAGGAGTAGACCATCCGCATATAGAGCAATATGATGACGGATCCCCCTTACCTGCAGCCCTATGTCGACATGCCAGGGCAGGGAATGACACACCAATGGCTCCAGGGCTAATAACATTGGGGATAGAGGGCATCCCTGCCTTGTACCTCTTTCCACCCCCTGACTCTGGGATTTACTTTTCCCCGTATGCATTCTGACTCTCTGGTCCGCATATAGTACTTTTACCCAGCCCACAAAGTCCTTGCCCAAGCCCATCTGTTCCAATACTTTATACAGGTACCGCCATTCTAGGCTGTCAAATGCTCTTTCTTTATCCACCGTGAACACTGCAGCGTAATCTCCAGCGTCCAATATAGCCATTAGACGCCTGATATTGATGGCAGTATTCCTTTGCGCAATAAAGCCGGCCTGATCCGAGTGTACTAGCTTGGACATATGCGGTAGCAACGTAGTCGCTAGTATCTTGCTCAGTATTTTGTAGCGAATGTTCAGCTAGACAGCGGCCTATAAGCCGTTCGGTCATGAGCTGGCTTCCCTGGTTTAAGGACTGGGACTATAAGAGCTTCTCTAGTGGTGTCGGGTAGTGCTTTCAGTTCTCTAGCTGCCTCATACAACGATACCAACCTAGCTAACTCTGCTGTATAAGTCAAGTAGAATTCAGAAGGCAAACTGTCTGTTACCGGCGTTTTGTTGTGCGCCATGTGTTTAATAGCTGCTTTCACCTCTTGCAGGATGATAGCTTCCTCTAATTCCTCCACCTCCTCCGGTTCTAATCGCGGCAGTCATAGCCCCTCAAAATATTCCCTTGCTGCCTCATCTCCGCACTGTGGAGCTCTGCGATACTGGTGGGCATAATAATGGGCAAAGATGTCGTTGATCCCTTCCTGTGTGTATTGCCTGTTCCCATCCTCGTCCTCCATTTCCACTATTGGGGACCCCCTACTGTTTGGGTTTGCTAACCATGCCAGTAAGGAGCCTGACTTGTCTCTTTCCGCATGCGTGCGATCTAGGTACTGTCTATAGTCCAAGCAGTGCAGTCTACCAGTCTCCTGAAGTCCCTCTTGCAGCACTAGATGTCCAGCGTACCGCCGCTCCACATTTCGATTTCCTTTTCAGCTGTCAGGACTTCCGATGTGGGTGTGCGTCTGACCCCCTAAGTCTCTGCAATACAGTGGCCTTTTAGCAGCACTTTAAAGGCATCCCACTCTGGCAAGGAAGAGGTTGCCGTTCCAGTATTATCTTGGAAATATGGTGTAATCTTTTCCCGGACTCCTTCTCTAAAAACCTGATCATCTAGTGCCTCTGGGCGCAGTCTCCAGGTAGGGATTACCGATTTTAGGGCTTGTCCATCTGAGCCCCATGAGGATGGAATTATGATCTGAGATCGTCCTGGCTAAATGTTCCAACATGTGGATCTGGCCATGTATATCTGGAGTGCATGGAAATGTGTCCAGTTGTGCATGTACTTTGTGTGTTGCGGAGAAGAAAGAGTAGTCCCTGTTAAAGGGGGTGTAGTGTTCTCCAAGAGTCCACCAGTCCCCGCTGTCCCTGCCAGTCTCTGAACACCCGTGCATTATGTACTGTTGGGGAGTCTCGCAGTAGCGGGTGAGATCTGTCGAGGGTTAAAGTTCCCTCCAGTGACCACTGCTGAAGTCAAATATGCTGCTAGTTGTCTGGTTAGTCGGGCTAGAAAATGTACTTGGTCAACATTGCATTGGGGGCATATATATTTACTGCACTCAGTGTACATCCTTCCAGCCTCCCTCGCACTACAATATATCTGCCTTCAGGGTCAACTAATGTGTCTATTAACTGGAAAGGTACTCTGGCTCTTATCCAGATCAGTACTCCCCTGGCGTAGGCTGAATATGTAGTGTAAAATACCTGCCCTCTCCATCGCCTCTGGAGAGCCTGACCATCCTTGGCTGTGAGATGTGTTTCCTGGAGGAGCGCTATTTGCACCCCTCGTCTATTAAGATAGGAAAACACCTTGTAGCGCTTTGCAATGTTATGCATACCCGTATGTTCCAGGTTAAACACTTATATTTTATAACGTTGGCCATGTGGTAGCCTCCCCTTCCGTCCCCCGTGCTTCCTTGAATCTTCCCTACTGGTCTGCTGCATAGATTAATTTCTGCTGATGTGAACATAAGAGGCGACGTGTTTCCCCAACGTGTAAGCTAACAGAAAAAACACAACTTTCCCAACTCCCCTTCCCCACGACAGGTATGCAGTACGCTTCCATCCAAACTAGCAGTTCGTGACCTTGAAGGATTTGATCACGAGGTGTGGAGTTGGGGCTGCGGGTGCGTCAGGTGCATCCTCCTGCCATCGCGCAACCCGGTTCAGCTATAGCATCAAATTGTCGTTTTACATTCCCCCTCTATGGTTCGATTTGCCTCTGCGCCATACTGCCTTGCTTTTACCCCGCGCATCTCTACCTCCCCCTACCTGCTCCATTAGACGATCTTGTCTGCCGTTCTCGGTGTCACTTGGGGTAGGTCACTGCTCGGGGCCTCAGAGGCATTTGAGTCGAGCTCCAAACCGAGTCTGTTCCTGACCCAACGGCCTATGAGCGAGCGTGGTTCGGCCCCTTTCCGCTGATCGGCGCCACCACATGCATTGCGCTTCATCGCTCCATCTGCACCTCCTCCTGTGATGGCGCCAAAGTGTCCCTTTTGTGCACTCTGCTACGGGGCCTTGTGTCGTCCCTGGTCCCTTGGCAGGGATACTCCCCGATAGTGTTCCAGCCAGATCCATATGTCCTGCGGGGAACAAAAAAACTAAATTCCATCGGGTGTGGACACTCGTAGCTTGCATATTTTTAGTCGAGTTGTCGGAGTTTCTGCTTGACGCTCTGAAAGGAACTCCTCTGTTGCTGCACCGCCCTCCGGGCGTGGGCCAGTATATGGTCTCTATCCCGGTAGTGCAGTAGCCTCACAATCACCGGTCTTGAAGGGGCTCCCGGGGCAGGCGGTCACGCTGGTACTCGGTGGGTCCTCTCAAGGGTGTAGACTGATGAGAGACCCTTTGGTGCCACTGTCGTGCGGAGCCATTCCTCTATGTAGCGCACCATGCTTGCACCTTCCACTTTCTCAGGCAGGCCAATCACTCTGATGTTATTTCTGTCCGAGCAGTTTTCTCATCTTCAGTAAGGACCTCCAGTACTCGCACTTTCGACTCCAGCATGTTCAGTTGGGCCTTCTTCTCTGTCAATACAGGGTTGTACTCAAAGATTTGGTGCTCATTTGCTGTCACTGTCTCCGCTAGGCGCCTATGGTCATCCCTCAGTATGAAAACACAAGGAGGCAGCAGTTCCTAAAAGGGAGGGAAGGGTTCTCAACAGTCTGATTATGATTGTGAGAGAGAAGGTATTTGTCTCCAAAAGGTAATTGAGTGTGCATGAAATGGGGGTATGTCTCCTTATGATTGTGTGCCCTCACACACTCAAACGAGTGTAAAGCATCATCATAGGGCGGTGCTCCTCGTGGGGGTGGCGCTGCAGTCCCTCACGGGCCCTACAGGAGGGCTCTTTGTCGGAGTTCCTTTCAAGGAGGTGCCGTATTTGTGCATGTGGGTGTGTGGGACAAGGTGAAGTGAGTGAGTGAAGTAGGTTTGGAGACTCTCTATTGAAAAAATAATAAGAGGGGAGGGATAGATGTTTATCCAACCTGCTCACAAACCGTGGAAGGGGGTGTCATATGTCAGGGGTCATAAATGGTCGACATTTTCGCGCTTATTAATGGTCCCTAATGGATCCTGATGCGCTTCTTCAGGACGGGGTGTAAATAATGAGAAAAAATATATATAAAGAGTCTTGGTAGGGAGGACGTAACTGCGCCCAGGAACCGTCTAGTCCAAGTTCTACGAAAGCTGAACTTGTGGGAGACAAGGGGAAAACAGAAAACCACCAAAGAACGATGGGTTCAATATAGTATATGGATAAAGGTGCAAAAGAACCGACAATCACAGGAAAAAGACTGGCAGGAGGCTAAAAAAGAAGTGTGTTAAAGCCAGGTGAGGGCAAGGAGGGAAGGTACCTAGTCCTGGACCCATAAAAAGGAGTGCTGCTCCCAAACGGAAATGTGAGTGAAGGAGAGCGAGTGGTCAGTCAAGGAATTTCAAGGAGGTGTAGCAGTAGAACTACATAATTTGTCTCTTAGCATCAAGGAGAGGGGGGGAGGGGTTTTTGTGAATCACCAGGTTAGACAAAGCCGGTGCCTGCGGAGCATGCTGAAAATACAAAATGCGGCTGAAATTGCCCGCAGAAGTAAGGAGTAGGGGACAGAGTAATCCTGAAAGGGGACGGTGTGTGGCCTAAGATCAATATAGGGTGGGGCTAAATGGTAGTACTGCCACCGTCCTGTATGCAATTGGGGAGAACTTACCCTGATCGTGATGGCATCTACGGGGTGAGTGACAGAAGAGGGCAAGGTGTCCCCAAGGTCCGACGATACGGACCCAACAAGCTGGAGATCAGCGAGGTGAGAATGCAAGGGCCTAAGGAGAAACGAGCGTGGAGAAGCGCCGAAGTGAAGTGTTCACCAAGGGTCAGGGAACGTGAAAGCACAAGGGCGCGTGAGTACAGGAAAACGCGCTATGCTAGTGTGCTCACAACCAGGAGGGGAAAAGATAAGAAAAAGGAGGGGAAAAAAAAAAAGATAAACAGACAAAAGAGGCATCACTAACCTTCTTAAATTGAAGGAAGGGCAGCAACAGCGAAATGTCTGGCAGCCGGGGGATAACTGGAAAAGACCAGGTGGATGACAAAGGGCGTTCATCCAAAACTAAGTAAGTGTGGATGCAAGAGGTCGAACTTACCAAAATAAGCAGTTCCGCTCTTGTAGGTAACTCACCAATTCTCCCTGGACAAGGTGTCCGGAACCTAACGCTCAGACCAGGAACGCTGGTTGACAATGTGGGACAGGACACGGAAGGAATAAGAGCAGGGGAGGGCTGTCACTACCGGGTCGGAGGGCGGGGAATGGTAGAGCAGAGGGATGGGAGGGGGAGACATCTTCCGGGCGAAGTGGCGGGGAATGGGGATGCGGTATGAAAATGGGTAATGACTCTTGCGGCCATGTTGAAGTAGCTCACAAGAGTGGAGCTACTGCGGGGTGGAGTATTAAAGGAAAACTGAAGAAGACCATGGCAGTAGTGTAGTGGATAAAAACATTAAAAACACCAAGGCCGGTGAAAAAATACCGCAAAGTAAGATTGAAACCACGATGGGTAATGTTAATGGCGCCACCGTAACGGCAGGGATTAAAAAGAAGGGAAGGGGGGGTTATGTAAGGAAGCGGAAGCTGTCGGGGCGGCCATATTGAAAAAGAAAATAGTATGCTGCGGCTTATAAGCAAACGTGGTGCTATAATGGTGAATCTCCAAAGCCTGAGATATATATGGTAAAAATGTATGAAGTGAAATAAAGATAGTGCCTTGCAGGAAAGGACCTTAATCGGTTATAATACTAGCACGGAAGTACAGGCGATGACTGGTCGCAATAGTAAAGAGGGGAGAGGGCTTAAGAGTAGATGGGTATGAAACCACCTGTGGGTTGCAATTCATAAATGGGTGGCACATCTTAAGCTTAGTAATGCATTTGCTAATGCAGTAGGTCAAGACCTGCTGACCTAGTGATGTAGGACTATGGTACCAATTCAATCCACGGAATTGCCTCCTTAAGACCTTTTTTATCACTTTTAAGTCTGAAAACCCATTGTTGTTCACGCCTATATAGGGCAGATATATTCCAGTGGGGGTCAGAGTCAATTACTGTCCATTGAAGATCATCTGGAGTATGCTTCTTCTCAGCGTAATGAGTCTGTAGTTTAGTGTTTTTCTCACAGCAGCGAATGGTACTCTTATGCTCATTGACTCATTGATGCGGGTCTTGACTGGTCTTGTGGTCATCCCTACATAGTGAAGTGAGCAAGGGCACGTAAGTAGATAAATGCAGTTCTTGGTGTTACAGTTTGTGTGGCGTTTCTGTTGCCATGGTCTTCTCATGCCTAAGTCTATTTCTTTGGTTGCTGTTGTCTGGGGGCATACAGAGCATGACCCGCATGGATAATGTCCTACAACTGGCGGTAATTCCCATAGTGTTGGTTGTGTTTGTACCTGATTGTTAGGACGTGTGTGTAGCAGCAGGTCTCTAAAGTTTTTCATCCGTTTGAAGGAAAACAAAGGTATGGGACGTGGATTGAAATCACCTGTATTCAATATCTTCCAGTATCCCTCAGTATGCCCAGATCTGTTCCTATGATATCAATTTTCGCCTCTCGCTATTTATTGCCTGTAAAATGTCCTGTAGGGTCAGAATCCCTGTGCCATCTGTTGGGGAGGTTCGAACCTCGCTCTCTTCTGGCAGGTTGTCAGCCTGTTCTTCCTCGTGATCTCTCCTCTTGTTCTGCTTCCCCATTATTGTTCTGGAGTCTTCTTTCATCCCTGCACGTCCTCCTGGTTCCGTCGCCTTTGATTAGAGGGAGATTTCCCGCTCTCGAGCTCTGGGGTGCACTTCAGCTCCTTAGGTGTGGCTCCTCAATCTCCCAGTTGGCCCGTCTCGTGCCTCAGCCAGCTCGTATTGCTTGCAGCGGGGGATCCACCGCACCGTGCCTCCTCGTAGTAGCCCCGCCTGGCCCTCTGTTAATGGCCTGACCCTTGCCTCCGCGTGCGGGGGCTGCGTCCCACACAGGCCCAGCTGAGACAAATGGTGTTCCCTCTTTTGGCCTTTCTTGGCCCCTTCGCATGTGGTGCCCTCTAGTGCAGCGTCACAGCAGGGTCTTGTCTCCCCCCGTTCTGTGGAATGGTGAGGCCCTCTTCCGCCCGCCCTCAAAATGTGCATCTTGTCACCCTTCCCGCAGGCCCTCCAATGTCAGGAAGTCTCTCACCTTAGGGCCCAGGGCAGTTCTCCTTGCCTCCTCTAGGCTATCACTTGCCTCAGGGTCACCTCCTCAGCGCTTGCTCCACTGCCGCCCAGTGTCAGGATCCCTCCGCAGGTCTCAGTCTGTTTAGGGCCTGTGTCACTGTCAGCACTCTCCTCTCCCTCCCCTCGTTGTTAGGCTGCTCCCTCTGCTCCCAGCTACACGGGTCTGCCTCACGTTCCCCGCCTCAGTGGGTTTCACAGTTGCTCTGCCCTGCACTCCTACCTCAGTGCATGGGCCTCCAGGAATGCCAGAGCTCTCCTCTCA
This sequence comes from Triturus cristatus, assembly GCF_964204655.1. NCBI lineage: Eukaryota > Metazoa > Chordata > Amphibia > Caudata > Salamandridae > Triturus > Triturus cristatus. Next base: position 941,118,004 of record NC_140584.1, on the reverse strand, counting down.
GCCTGTATGTTGTGTAGGTCAAGAAGAGGGGCGCGGGCCGTACTCAACTTCTTCTGCACTCTTAGTAGCAGGGCTCCTAGGCCGCTCTCTCCCCTCCCATCCGGGCTCCCTGTCCTTGCTTCAGCAGTTCTGGCCCCCCGCTCACCTCACGTCCGCTGTTCCCGAGTAGGGGAGTCCCCCGGGCCCAGTCCCTCTCAGGGCGCAGTAGTTCTGGCTGCTTCGCCACCGCGTCCCCCTGCTCCGGTGGGCGCCGCCATTTTGTGTAGGCTGCGGCCTGACTGTCCGGACTTTTGGTCCCTGGCTCCTCACTTGCGGGCTGCTTTCTGGATCAGCGCTGCAGTCCGCTTGCTTCACTGGGCTACAGGCCCACTGTCCCGTCGGGGAATATGCTCTATAGGGCATCAGGATGGGACTTAGCAGCGGCTGACAGGACGGAATTCGTAAGCCTTGCTGCTTACTCCAATGCCATCAAGCCACTCCCTCGGGAGCAGACAACATTCTTGCGGACCTGCTCAGCTGGATGCACCAGCAAACCCATGAATGGAAACTCAATCCACAAGTTCTCTTTTATTATTATTTTTATTTATTTATTTGGCGCCCAAGCCGTCAGATACAGGTCACAATTCCATAAGGTTATTAAAGATCGAACAACCATGTTTTCAGGAGTTTCTTGAAGGAGGTTAGGTCTGAGCAAAAATGAAGAGGCAAGCGTAACTGATTCCAGTGTTGGGGAGCTTAAAAGAAAAAGGAGCGGCTCACTGGATCTGAGTTGTATATGTCTGCAGTTTGTTTTTAAGATAACATGGACCTGTCACATGTAGTGATTTAAAGACCAAACACATAAGTTTGAATAGCATATGCTTTTTTATGGGAAGCCAGAGATTGCAGAGGAATATTACAGACCGGGTGTGCTGCCGTGTTCTGTACCATCCGAAGTCTGGAGAAAAGGCCTTCATTCATTGCGACCATAAAGGAATTTCCATAGTCCAGGTGGCTCACTATCAACGCCTGGACTAGGGTTTTCCTGGCATGCAGAGGAGCCCAGTGAAAAGCTTTCCTAAGCATGTGTATTAGGCCAAAACAGGTTCCAGAGATAGTTTTGACATGCTTGTTTACAGAGAGATAATTGTCCAAAAAGACACCCAAGATTTTGACCAGTTTTTTAGGCGTTGGGGACGATCCAAGTTCGGATGGTCACTAGTCAGTAGACCAGACAGAGTGGGCCTTCCCGAAATGTAAGACTTACGTATTACTAGTGTTGAGATGAAGAACTTTAGCTGTCATCCATCATGCGATTTATAGCATACCGTTTTTAAATTTGATTTTGGTAAGTTCTGGATTAGAATCCATGGTGATGACAAGTTGAGTGTCCTCAGCATAAGAAATTGTATCGAAACCACACGACCTGATAAGCCTGGCCAAGGGAGCCACATGTATGTTCAAAAGAGTAGGGCTCAAAATCGATCCCTGTGTCAACCCTTTATCCAGGACCATTGTTTTAGAATGATAGGGATCCATTTGTACTTGGTGAGGTCGCTCTGATAAAAACATTTCCACCCATTTCAGAGCTTTACTTCTGACATCAATCTCCTCCAATCTCTGGATTAGAATTGGATGGGAAATGGTGTCAAATGCAGCTGATAGATCAATGAGAATTTGCTTTCATAGTTTCAAAAGTGGGGTTTCGCTCAGATAGACTTATTCGCCACAGCTGAAAATGCAAAATGACAAAACTTTGCCTCCAGGTTCCTACACCCACTATCCAAGAGCAAGGCACTATGGATGGGTTGGACAGGGATATTTGCCTTCGCTTTTCTACCTCTCCCTCTAATTCTATTTCTGGTTCGGAAACTCAGGCAAACATCACTCCATGTGATCCTTGTAGCTTCTACCTGGGCACTTCAACGCTGGTTCATTACCCTACTTGATCTTTCAGTAGTCTCACACGAGAAGCTTCCCAACCAGGCCGGACCTTCTCACTCAGGATCATGGACAAATCACATACCCAGACCCCAGGATGCTCAACCTAGCGATCTGATACCTGGGGTCTTAGAATTTGGTTACTTGAGCTTACTAACAGAATGTATGGACATTCTTAAACAAGCATGCAGACCCATAACTAGAGCTTATGCTGTAAAATGGAAACGTTTTGTTTACTACTGTCAACCTAAACAAATACATTTTCTCAAAGCCACAGTACAGGACATTGTGTTACTTGCTACATGTGCAAACATCCAATTTAGCATATACTTCCATTAGGTTGTTTTCTGCTGCCATAGCTGCTTATCTCCAAAATAGACTACATCTATCCCTCTTCAGAATTCCAGTCATTAAGGCATTCATGGAAGGACTCAAATGAGTTATTTTACCTCGTCGACCTCCAGCACCCTCTTGGGACTCAAATATTGTACTTACTAGGCTCATGGGTCCTCCATTTGAGCCTTTGCACTCATGCTCTTTTCAATTTCTATTATGGAAAGTGGCATATTTTTATTTTGTATTACCTCACTCAGGCTTGTTGGTGAGCTCCAGGCATTAACCTTAGAAGAACCTTTCTTTCAAATACATAAATACAAATTGGTTCTTCGTACTATAATACTAAATTCCTTCCTAAAGTAGTCTCCCAGTTTCACCTCAATCAATCTATTGAGATTCTTGTTTTTTTCCCCCCTGCCCGGTTTGTGTTGCAGAAAGAGCTCTCCATGCTCTGGATGTAAAAAGAGCGCTCGTGTTCTACATAGAACTAAAACTTTCAGGAACACAAAAGAACTCTTTATAGCCTTTTCTCCACCTTATGAAGGCAACCCTATATCCAAATCGGGCGTAGCTAGGTGGATAGTCAATGTATTCAAACTTGTTGCATGAAAGGCAAAAGACCTTTACATGTAACTCCCAGAGCACATTCCACTTGTAAAAAAGGAGCAACTATGGCCTTTTTAGGAAATGTCCCAATAGCTTATATTTGTAAAACAGCTACATGGTCTACACATTTACTAAACACTACTATGTGGATGTTTTAGCACGCTAACAAGCTAATGTAGGTCAGGGAGTGCTACATACCCTCTTTCAAACTACTGCAATTCCCACATGCTAACCACTGCTTCTTAGGAAGGACTGCTTTACTGTCTATACAGAGCATGTGTATCTACAGCCAGACATGCCATTGAACGGATTATGTTACTTACCCAGTGAGCATCTGTTTGTGGCATGAAGTGCTGTAGATTCACATGCGCCCTCTCTCCTCCCCGTATGTTTGTGGCCGTTGCAGTTCTGTTTTGACAAATCTTTCTGATACATTCACATTTTAGCATGAACATCTCTATTGTTACATGTTCCTTACACTCTTTTCTCACCCTCCTTCGGGAAAACAATCTAAGTAAGGAGTTGATGCTCATGCGCAGTATCACCAAGCAGAAGAGTCACTCTACCTCGTGACTCGAAATAATTATTTGAAGAAAACAACTTGTATAAATCGTAACCCAACACTAGATGGCAGGAGTATGCAGAGCATGTGAATCTGCAGCACTACATGCCACGAATAGATGCTTACAGGGTAAGTAACATAATCCTTCTGATTGATAGAGCTAACAGCAGATTCCTCACCTGCAGATTATCCACAGACGCTAGACTGGATCTAGAAATGTTCACAACAGTGCTTTCACATGCTGTTTGGTGCCATGTGGCTCCACGCAGATTTTGCTTCGCCCTGGAAGTGATGGAGCTGAGCTGTATATAAATGAGTGTCATTGTGAATTGGGCAATAAATGCTAGTGTTGGCATCAGGCAGATTGGCAACTAAGTCATTAGTTGACAGAGTTAGAGTTCGTCCAATTGTGCCCATCTTTTTTATGTAGGACAAAACCAGAGCTGTTAGGGTTTGTAGGACTCTGAAGATGAGAGGAAGCTCCCTGAGTTGAGTGAAGTCACAAAGTTAATTCTATGAGTGACACATCTAAGCAGTTAACATTGTGATGTATTTGTGCCACTGTTTCAATACGTGGTCTATTGGTAGAATTTAGATGAGGAAGTTTTGCGCTTACGGGTTTTGAGCCTGAGATAATATTTGATGAAGGAAAATCCTGATGTAATCACAGAAACTCGTAATAGACTTCTGACTTAATGTTAGCTGCCCCCAAAGTAAGTGTTGCCTTTTTGATGGTCCAGTTTGATGACTTAAGTTAGCAACTTTCAACTTTTTGCTCTGTGAAGAAATTGGAGTCTTTCCGTGCCGCTTCATTGTGAGGCGTGTGTTAATTGCAGTATGGAAGTGGCAAGGCAGTTCATGGGAGAGGTTCCAAATTGGGCCGATTATAGTATGGTTATTGGGTCTTTCATGTTTTAAATGAGCATTTGGTTGGATTGCCCGCTTGGCCAAAGATATTTTCTGAGTGGCTGATAATGGAAGCAGTCAATACCAGGCATAGTATTGGCGGGGATGAATTAAAAAAAAAAAAAGAAAAATTCCAAAACTCTTACCGCTTTCCTCTGTTACATGCTGTTGCTGCCACCACCCTTTTGCTCTTGATTATACTTGAGTTCAAGCACCTCAAAATATGCTGGCTTCTGTTTAATACACAGCCTAAGTGACCCTTGTAGAATCCTCTGATTGTTTGTCTCCTTCTGGTTAAATTGGTTGGTCTGGTACCCCTTGTGCTACTCACCAGGGGTATAATATGGTTAATCTCTTCTTTGCACCTTTAAGTATCAAATGTTGAATGTTGTAGGTGATCAGAAACAACTCCACACTTCCTCCTTGGGTACATTTAGATCTTCAGCCATGCTAATAAGGTGAGGGGCCTGCCCCCCAATTGCTGTTAAACATTTAAATCTTTCCATTCACATGTCTCCTCAGTGGGATGGATCGCACCATGTTTATGGATCTTGCTTGGGTCATGTCGTACATAAAGCGGTGGGTGATAAGGGTTCCTTGGCATTTCACGAGTCTTTAGGATTCATCCATTACTGGATGGATGGTAAATGAAGGTATTTCCGACTTAGAGAAATTTAACTATTGGAACAGCACTTTATCAATCTTTGGGCATTGCCCCCTGTACCCACTAGCACAGTGAGGAACTTAGGATTCCTACTAGGTGTTGAACTTTCATTGAAATCTCAGATCTCATCAACGACGAAGGCATGTTTCTTTCACCTCATTTGTCGTTTGTTTTGTTCCTTTCTTACTCAAGCTCGTTAGAGTACTGATATTGAATGCTTTTGCTGTCTCGGGGCTGGACTTTTGCAATGTAATATGCACGGACCGTCCTGTTAAATCATTGTCAATATTATCTATGACCAGCATCACTTGCCACCTGCCCACTCCAACAGACAAAATGAAATACCTGGGGATGTGGATTAATGACTTTGTATCCTCAATGAACACATAATGTCCTCTGCTCCAGCAGCTTCTCCATTCTGCGCTCCATAAATAAAATCCCCTTTTCAATTCCGAAAACCTTGCATAAAAAAATAGTGATCACTTGCGTTCTTTTAGGTCTTGATTATTGTAACTGCTTGTGTTTTTTTTGTCTCTCCAGAAAAGAGCTTGATAAACTGCAGAGTAGTCAAAACTTTATGGTCAGACTGGCAGTGCGACTAAAAGTTTGACCATGTTACTGCTGACATATGAAACTCCTTTAGCGTCTGATGAAGCAAAGGAGCCAATTTAAAGTGGCTTGCATTATGCATAATTCCATCTATGATCTCTACAGCTCATTCCTTAAAGATAGTTTGACAAATATGGTCCTAAGTGCTCTCTTAGGTTGTGCAATTAGCCGATGTTCCAAGAGTCTAAAATCTACAGAAAGTGTGTGTCAAAGAATGCACCATTTGTTACATGGGAACCCTACTCTATAATTGTCTTCGCTTACACTTGGGCAACAAGAAAGCCTTGTTTAGCATGTCTTGAAATAGTTACTGTTTTGTTAGTGTGCTGTCAGTTGGGTCCACTAAGATAGGATTACTTTTAGTTTTTTATTGCTGTGATGTTCTTTGGAAATAAAGAAAGAAAAGCAAAACAGTACCCCAACCAGCAATATTATAGTCATACATTGGGCAAGGCACGTACAGGGTGTGCATAAGGTAGATGTGATTATAGTATTGTTGAATAAACTCTAAATACATTGGCGATCTCTAGCTATAAAGGTACACTTTGCTGAACAGACTATGACAAAGTTGCCTGTCGTTAAAGTGCTCCACTTGGGATGTCTGTATGCAAACAATAGAAGAAATCAAGGGGAGAGCAAGGGATAGGGCAAGGGGTGCATCCTGTTCCCCAAATAGATACTGAACTTAAACAATGTGGACGGACCCACTATGTGTGTGTAAATTGATCACTGTATGTCGTATGAATATGGACCCATTAGGTGTTCTTAAAAGACCCCTCACACACCAACCTGGTTGGTGTCCTGCTTCATCATTGGGGTCCCAACCGGGCGGCCGAGTGCCCCCCGGTTGTGCTATGAAGCCTGATTACAGCGGAGCTGGTGTTGGTGCGAAAGTGTGATGTGCGGTGATATTTTACAGTTAAAAAAATCTCTGAGAATCCTAGCCTTTACTTTTAATGTTGGCGGCTCAGAATATATTTAAAAAACAATACGTGTAATGCAACTAATCTGGGGTTATTACCGTTTAGTTGGCTATGTGTGGCGGTCTACATGTTTCATCCCGTGAAGGGTATTAAAAGGGCTTTCTTCAGGACCAGGTGAGTGCAACGTGAGTGGCAGAGGTGAGGGATGCCACGTGAAACCTGTGCTGTACCTACACACGCACTAAGGTGTGTGGTAAAAATGTCAGCGTACTCACTGACACTTGAAAAATTGAAAAATTCAATGTTGTTAGATAATAGTCATATATCGAGGCTCAAGGGGGTAGGGAGCTCTTTCATGAATCCCCAGTCGGGACCACGGGGGACCTATTCAGGTTTGCAGCGGACGACTCTTCTATTCCAAATCGGATTCGTGAAAGAGCTCCCTACCCCCCTGAGCCTCGATATATGCAAACAATCACAGCATAAAAAGACCAAAGGTCCAACACCTCTTTATTAAGGTGTAATTTCTGGTCTAAAGAAAAGATGCTATTTACGATCCTGACTTCAGATTTGCCCGATGGATAGGAAGATCTGGTACAGGAGTCCAAGTTGTGAATCTCCCTTCCGGTGCAGCTTAAGACAATTGATGTCATTTTATTTTGACAGGAGCTAAAAACCTGACTTTTTTACATGGAATTATCGTATCGAATCTAGTTCAGCTGAGGATTTGCGATGCCTCTCTTTAACCTCTCCAGTGAACCATCTTTAGAGATCAGTAGACTGCTTATCCATTACTTTTTAAATATAATAGATCTTTAAAATAACAACAATTACAGTATGTCTAATGGGAATCATTTATATAGTGATTGGTTAGCCTCAAAATATGGCATAGCCCTAGTAGACCTGTACTGTTTAACTCTGGTCAAAATAATTTAAAACTTGCTGACCATTACCAAAATGCCCTCCTATAAATCATCAAAGAAAGAAGGTGAACCCAGTTTCTATCCTTATTTTAATCCCACAGGAGAACTATCACCAGATGATTGACCTAATGAAGAAAAAAATGTCATAGCGTGCTTAGTTTTAGTGAAACATACGCTGTGGTGCAACCCTAGTTGTTTCTTTCATTTCCCAAAGCCCAATTATCTGTTTGCTTAAGACAATCCTCTTCTTGGCTGGAATATTTCTGCTTCCAGAGCAGACAAACCATCTTGAATATGAGTTATATTTCAGGTATTATAGAGTGGTTAGCAACCTAAAGATTACATTTAGGACATGGCAAGATTATTTTTTGTCAGATGTGTTAAGATATAATAATAAAAAATAAGTTAAGAAAAGCGAAAGCGATTTACTACTGTGAGCTGATTACTGCAGCCCCTAACAAATCAAAAAAGACCTTTGAAATACTGAAGGATGGTACCAATTCCTCCCGTTTTAAGCAAGACATTATACCATCGCAGAAATGATGTGATGACCTGTCGGAATACTTTGAAAAAAAAGATCAAAACTATTTTAGATGGCATTGATACACCTATTGCACTAAATAATTCTACTCCAAACACTAACAGTCTCTCACAACCTGTCTCGTCACATCCTCTGGATCTCACTCAACGGCGTTGACCAGGTTGGACCCTATATCTGTCGAGGCTTCAAAACACTGTATAGATCCATGAAATCAGGATCTCCTCTTGACCCTTTTCCACCAAAACAATGGATAAAATGGGAAGGCGAGCTGTCAGGCCCTCTCTTACAACTGTGTAACCATTCCCTTAAAACCGAGACAGTGCCTGACTATTGGAAAAGGGCTATAGTGAAGCCATTGCTGAAAAAAGCCTTGTCTGATCCATCAGATTTAGCTAATTTTAGACCCATTTCCCTTTTACAATAAACTTTTTAGAGTGTTATGTGAGTACATTCCTATCGCAATATCTAGAGGACTTTGCATGGCTAGAGGAAGAACAATTTGGCTTACGTCCCAGTAATGGTACTGAGACTGCTCTGATTTTCTCTACTGATGAAATACGGAGGTTAACAGACAATGGACCATCTGTGGTACTGCTCCTGCTTGACTTGTCAGCCGCGTTTGACACTGTGAACCTCCGCACTCTTCTGTCTCGACTTATATGTCAGTGGGTGTCGATGGTCCGGTGTTAAACTGGCTAAAATCCTATCTGCTTGGCCGCTGTCAGGCTGTATCTGTTCCCTCATTTCTATCTAAATTTAGAATTACTTCAAATGGCGTTCCCCAGGGCTCTTCCCTTAGCCCACTTTTATTCAACATTTATATCAAACTACTGATTTCTCTTATTAGGTCCCACAAGAGGAAGCTGATTAACTATGCGGACGATACCCAGCTGATTTTATCATTGACTAAAGATCAGGATGACACTCAGTGCAACTTTCAGGCATGTATCCTGGACATATCTATCTGGATGAATGCAAATTCACTTAAGATGAATGGAAGTAAAACGGAGCTCATTTGTTGCCCGTCTAAGAAAATTCCTGTATCCTTACCCCCTAACTACTGGCCTTTGCCTACGGATACCCCGTTGGGCAATTCAACTGCGGTACGAAACCTAGGGGTAGTTCTAGACGAAGATCTCTCTATGGAAAAACAAGTGAATGGAATCACTGGGACTTGCTTTGCATTGATTCGCGCCCTCAGGAAGCTATACCCACTGCTTGACCTTCCAGCCAAATCACTGATCTCTAGAGGTGTAATATTAGGCAGGCTAGACTACTGCTACACCCTGTTATTAGGAGCTCCCAGTTTTCTATTAAAGAAGTTTGAACGCATCCAGATAATCACAGCAAAGCTAACATTAAACAGACCTCGATACTCCTCTGCCACAATTGCCCTGAGAGATCTTCATTGGTTGCCTATCAGAGAGGATTATATTTAAATTGCTCTGTATTGTACACAAGGCACTACACGATAAAGGACCACAATCCTTACAGGCCAAACTAATAAAATATTCTCCTGGCAGACCCCTTCGATCAGCTACTTGCAACTATATCCAAGAATATAGATTTTAAAACGTCTGACAAGGACGTGCTTTCACTGCAAAAGCAGCTAATATTTGGAATTAAATGCCAGTTCCATTTAGACTTCACTCTGACCTACTAAAGTTCAGAAGGTCTTTGAAAACCTGTCTTTTTCCTCACAGCCGGTTTGAGCCCTTTCAAGTTCTCCTCAGTCGATATCTTTACTTAGTGGTTTAGTTAGTGCCAGGATACCATTTTTAGTCTCTTTACAAATTTCAAATACAATACAATACAATACAATACAATACAGTGTGGCAAAACTGGTCCACTGGAACACCTGTTACTTGAGCACCATCTGTAAAGTTGAAATAAATCCACCTTAGATTTGACAGGCACTCAAACCCTACAAAAAATATTACCAAACGATAAACCGGGCACAATGTTCTTCTCTGTTAAAATACACACCACTAGCGTATCCTACGATCTGTTGCAATCATCATAGATATTTTCAGCGCACCATTAGAGACTTAGCAGGTGTGCAACTGTTTCCTATAATTCGTGTCTACTAAAATGACCAGTTATTATTGCAAGAAACTAAAAGCAGTAGACCAGTGCTGATCTGTTTACTCCAAGTGGTCATGCTTTTGTTACATTAAAGTTTCCATTTTATGTTTATTTGTTAACTGTAAAAGCAACAAGGTTATAGATGGAATGCTTGAATTAATCTCAGCCACTGGCAGTCGCTCGGACCACATCCCAATCCATCATTTTTACCCGACCATACCACCTCAGTTTGGACCCAGCCATATGCAAATCAGACTTGATTCTGCTCCTCATGGGAACAGTCCAGACCGATCTGCCAGGGCAGGACCTCCCTGAACGGGACCTCAAGCAACCCAGGACCGGTTTCGCCCTTATTAGGGCTTTACAGACTGGTATAGCTTGGTTCCAGTGGCACAGTGAGCCCAGGACCTACGTCTGGGAATACACGGCGCTAGGGTGATACGTTCTAGAGACTTCAGGGACTGACCAGTAGAGAGAGAAAGAGATATTGCCTGATAGAGAATAGTAATAAATAAGGCCTGGGGCTGTGGAACATGACTGGGGAGTAGAAAGCTCAGGGGGAAATGGAAAAGAACTGAGTGCAGTGGATGAGGCTTAAAGACAAATCTGGTGGTTTCTTTTAAGAGGGAGGCCAGAGCAAAAGAGCGAGAGAACATAGAAGCAAAAGATGTCTTCTCTCTGCTCTTCCAGACTCTGTAGATCTCTTCTCTCCCAATCTCTTCTTTTGTAAAAGATTTTTTTCTTCGCAAAGTGTAAGCCTGAAGATTATAAGGAAAGAGTGGAGATGCCTAGGCTCACATCCTCTCCTTTACCGTGGGGCTGAGGGGTTAGGGTGGGGAAGCCTAGGGGCCGGCTGTTCTTTTGCTCACTGTTACTAGCTATTCATTTGTTCTGAGCCTCAAGCTTGCTTGCTCAGGTGCTAACATCAGGGTAGCTGCTAACGGCTTGGCTTTGGCCCAGCAAGAGTAATCGTTTGGCTATTGGAGGCTGAGTTCTGGCGGTCTAACAGCTGAAATATCAGACTTACTGCGATTGACCTATTGCACATAAAGAGGACAATCAGCAAAGTCCAGAGGCCTACAGTGAAAAGACTTTTGGTGCCCTGAAAAGTAGGAGCACACACAAGTTAGAGAAAATTTAAAAATATTTAATACAAGACCAGTGCAGCGACAGGTCCAGGCAGCAGCAGCTGTTTTATAAATCCACCTTCCATTATCTGCAGCCACAGCACTCCAGATGGAAACCCCTTCTGACAGCTGACCCCGAACACTCCAGAACCCAACTCAGAATATCCAAGTGTACCAACACGTGAAAAGTCCTCGCTATACCTTACACCCTTGCCGTATGAACCTTGCCAGTCTGCACTAGCAACCTTAGTCATGCTAGTATGGACGATTATGAACTGCTCCTTCTGTATTAGTAGCCTACACCAGTTCTTAAGAAATCCTCCTTTCACCTCACCTTCCCCCATCTGATGTGTGACATTTCATGCCTAGACAAAACAATAAACATATATACTAGAGATTCAACAGCATACCCCCTAAGCAGCAATCCCTGTGATTACTTAGTCTGACTGCTCCAAAACATTGAAACTCTGTTCTTGTGCTTAGTCAACACAATCTCTCCATTGGTTTTGACAGAATAGATGATATCATGATAGCTTGAAATAAGCCTCTCTGGCGGAGTGCTTTACCTGGTCCAGTCTCCTTTAGAAAACTAAATCCAGACATTGATAGAGGAACTGCCCAGGTCTGACCGGCTCCCATTTTGTTTGTGTTTATTACTATAGTAACTTAGAGTTAATTCCTGTCAATCACAAAGGGAATACATTTTTTTTTTTTAAAAGACTGGGAGTTGTATCTCGACCATTTTTCAACGATGTAGGTATTATGACCATGTATACTACACGTTTATTCACGATGTTGATTTTTGTCTCGGTAAGTTTGAGAATGCTGCAGGGTATTGTCAAATGATTAGGAACATATCATGTTTGTGACCTTCAATCACGTCCAACCCTCGCGGGTTATTTAAACTGTTTTTTCCACTCACACAACAATTTTGCTTGTTATTATGAATATAATATTGTATTGCATTTTTTTCGTGAAAATATGCAAAGTATTTAAAATTGCCACCTATTGTTACTTGTTCTGGGACAGTCTGTCCTTTACACCCTAACAAGGAGGTTAATAAGGGAAAGATTAGCTTCATGAAGGAGATGTTCTCATTTTCTTTGTTTTCTAATGAGGGACTACATCTCGCACTGCTGTGGGAGCTCTTTAAATCATCCAAATGTGTCAATTTTAAAGTAAAATTGGCAAAACAGTACGGTCGCGATGTAACATCTTGTTCTCGTGAAATTCTTTCCTGCCCACTGGGTGTTCCTGGGACTGGAGATGCACATTCATGCCTCGGTGCTTTAGATGTGGCAGCATTGGTTATGTTTTGGGTATACTTCACAGTATTCGGATTGGCTGCAGTGCCGCTGCCTTGGAGTCTGGGAGTGCTCGGCATTGTTTAGTGTTCCTTTTTTGTCTGCACTCGGTCTTTGTCTTCAGTCTAGACCTCAAGTCTGGGTGATGCCTGGAGCAGCGATTTTTGAGGTTCTTGGGCTATTGCCCTAAAACGCAAATTAACGTTTTCCCCTGATCCCTTTTTTTATATAAATTTAAGATAATGCATTTTATATATGCCCTTTTCCCACGTCTTGCTTTTATCTCCGTTGTTTTCCACTTTTTGTTTTCTCTTACCGATTCTGCTTCTTTCTTCCCCGCATCACCTAGATTTCGGGTCTTTACCACTTTGACCGTTTACCCCAGAATGCACTCGATTGTATCATTGCGAGGGCTTGAATTGTTCTCATATTTGTTGTCGATTTTTGAATGAAAGTGAATGTTTTCTGCTGACGCTGTGACTTGCAGGTTATGCACAGATATTCGTTGTGACTCAACCCATTTGGCTGCTTTCATGTGCAGATTCCAATAAACAAAAATCCAGTACACATTGTTTTGATTGCAACCATGTTTGGGTCTGATTAGTCTTATTCTGTACATTGGGGGCCACAGATTTGTGTCTTTGGCGCATTAATCTCTGCTCGCATCTTCTTGTTCGCACCAGACCGCAGCTTCTCTTCTGCTGACGCCATTTTGTAGATTCTCTCTGGTTCTGTCAAGTGTCTGTGTCTGCCTTTATTTGCACCAGAAGACTACATCTTCTGTGGGCTTCTGCAGTCATTCTTCTCCTTCTCTCTGCTTCGGTCATCAACTTGCACTGCACTGCATTATTCTTTGAGGTGGTTCTACATTCCTTCTACATTTTAATTACCAGCCTCCTCAACTTGTGGCAGCAGTCTGCACCTGCTCTCTTTTTACCAGTAGCTTGCGCCTTGTCTTCCTTTTGCTCTGGTCTCCAGCCTGTACCTCCCTTTTGATTCTACCATGGGCCTATACCCTCCTTCAGCTTTGTGACCTGCTTTTCCCTCCTTCTCGCTACTTTTACCACTCTACTGCACCTGCCATACGCTTCTCTTGAGGAATCTACACCTTCCCTCTGCTTTCACTGCGAACCGTCCCTTCTCTTTCTAGCACCGGCCTTCATGATCCTTTTGCTTTCTATCCCAGCTAACGCATATTTTAAAATTAATTTCTTCTTCAATATGTTACGTTATGTGCCAGTATTAGTATAGTCTTAGTATACCATTTGTTGTCACAGAACGCTGTCGGGCTGCGAACCTTTTGCATTTTGGGTTCTCGTTGAATGCAGGAAAGAGTCTTAGCAATCATTTTGTTTGGTTAGCTAGAAATGTCTCTCCACCATAATTGGTTAGTAATAGTTCTTATTCTGTAGTGGCCATTTACATTTTTTTTTTTTTTACCACAAACTTAGTTGCATTTTAGGGATTCTTATGCATAATTTACATGTCATGGCAAGTTGTGCAAGTCAAGCGATGCAACAGGCAATATTACATACAGTAGTACAGTATACACGTTGCAAAACGAAGCATAATGAAGATTCGCTAAACAGAGTTGCTGATGAAATGACATGTAGAATCATGGGCAATATGACAAGCAGCAAGGACATGGAGTAAGGTCAACATACCATATATATGTGGCCCTTTGGAATGCAAAGAAACTAACCCACATAATTCTGTACCGCCCCCTCCAGACACCCCACCTCTCTTTTCACCAAACTCGTCACCATGTATATGTGCACGTGGGTGCTCCGCCACAGAGTGTAAACATCCACGCAGGGATGGAACTTATGTGTCCCCATTTCCCATGCTATTTTGTAGTGGCCAACGGGATGTATTTGACCCCGTGACAGCTCTTCTACTGCTTTAAGTATATGGATGTGTTCATACCAAAGGACTTTGTCGTTTATTTTCTATTCACTTGAAAGTAGGGTTGGCCTGAGTCTTTTCTGTTAAGAGCCATAACTAGTGACTGTATGTCTTAGATGTAATGCTGTGATACATTTAAGACAATTTGTACTGATGGGTTTCTATATGTGGGTTGGTGAGATCGATTTAAAGCCGCAGCACTTAGCTAGCTTCATGACTTTGGTACATTATTCTAGTGCATTGTTATTTTTGCAGCATCTGTGTGACGCTTCATACCACTGCCGAAGACACAACTGCTCTGATTATCATCAGTTACTGGGCACACTTTCACAGTATGTGGTCGTAAGTGCACATGGTGATACCATGGGGTTTGCCTAATATGTTTGCTTGGTTAAGGGTGACAGATAAATATATTTGATTGTGTTGCTGAGGTGGCAATTCAGTTCAGGGGCAATGCTTTGCCAACATTATGGCTGTGTTATTATGTTGTACACATGATGGTGCCAGGGATTGTATATATTGTGTTGTGTTGGCAGTGCTGGATGGTAAGTACAGAGGCAGTTCTGAGAGGGCTTACCGTTTGCCATTTCATGGCTATACTGGATGTTTGTGGTGCTTGATGTTTAATGTGTTGTGATGGGGAGTTGTGTGGTATTTCTTGATCTAATAATAATACCAGGATCTGTAGAGCACAGCTAATCACCCCTGAGGGTCTTTAGTCGCTGCTCCTAGGCAAGTGGAGGTTAAGCGATTTGCCCAGAAGCACAAGTTGTTGAGCAGTCGTCGAGACTCGAACCTACATCCCCAGCTCCAAGGTCAGCAGCTCTGGCCGTTACTCCACACCGCTTTACCAAAAAGTACTCCCCAATACCGACTCACTAATGAGTGGTTGGATCTATTTGAACAATCCTGGAACTCTGATAGTGTGGAGATCCCTATGTGAAGCTATTACAGGAACACCACTACTAAGTGGGAAAGGAGGCAAATTCTTTTGTTTTATATTCCCTCACACACCCTAGTGGTGTCATGCTTCATCATCGGGACACCCTGACGCCTAGAAGTCAGGGTGAGCTCAACCGTCTTTCAGGGAGCTCTTAGGAAGATGTTTTTGGCCAGGGGGATAAAGATTAAAAGCCCACCACAGATCCCAGTTTCCCTTTATTCTTGGATCTGCCGGGGGTAATGATAAAATATAAAGAAAGGGTCAGTAGGGATATTATGGTCCTAAGACCCTATAGCCAACATGTTTCAGTCCATGTAAGCCCCATGAAGGTTGCTTGACTTTCTTCAGGGCGAGACTTTGTGCCCCCTGATATGAGTAGTAAAGAGAATTTCCCTATTCTACTTACTATAAGGGCAGATAGCTGCTCCTTATCACTTTTCTAGGACAAATTAGTCTCATGTATTCACTCCATCTGGGAAGAGAGAAAGATAATAAAGATACCACACATAGTTGTATATAGAGTTCTAGATTGTTCATAACTTCATGTGTTCGTGTGCATTGACCTGTGGTGAAAGGTTCTTCCCACCACACACGCAGAGGTGGCGAGTGAAAACATACTTTGTCTATCACACGCTCATGTTTGCATTATGCCCATTGTAGTGGCGGCATTGTGCCGCATCCTATCACCTTCCACTCTTAGGTGTGTGTTGTTGGTATTGATACAACATCCGTGTCATTCACTCCTGCTCAAACTCGTAACTTTAAAAATCGCCGTGTCTCTCGGAAATATTAAAAACTTATTTGCATGCTCTCACTCCATGCTCGTTCGTGTGTATATATATCTCACTCTCTCTCTCATTCTCCCTTACCCCGTTTTGGGAGGGATTTTAACTCCTAGTGGAACCTCAACTCTCTGTGGGGCAGCCCTGTAGTCAAACACTGTACGTTTACAGGAGCACAATCATCAGGATTTAGAGATCGGTGAATTTTTGAGTCACCCGAACCGTCGGCCAACAGTTGTGATAGGGGAAACAAAAACAGAAGACAAGTAGTCAACACTCATGAGAACAGTGCTGGAGGGTGGCCCCCGAGGGGGCCAGCTCTCTCTCATACCTTGTATTCGTGACTCAGCTTCATGTTTACTCACGCCATCAAGGGTCCTGCCCCTCGTTCTGTCCTACTTGGAGGTGGTTCCGCTGCTTGCGTTTCCGAGTTTCCTCGATCTCCCGCTATAAATGTATCATTGTCTATTGGATAGTGTCCCGGCCATTTCCGGGTCGCGTAATGCGACTCTAGCAGGAATTATGGGTATTGTAGTTCTAAACTGGAAACGCTCTGTTTTCACTATGGATTCTCAATGGTAATTCTGATAGTTATGTCTATAATGTGAAATTAAGAGTCTCAGCGGCTCGAATAGGTATAACGGGTAATGCAGTTATAGTTTCGTATTATCGTTCTATTGGATAAGTGACTCCTCAAATCATTGGGACTGTAGGGCTGGGGACACATAATCATATTTAAATGATTTTCTAATATCTATTTACATTATCAAGAGGCTTATGACGATACTTTCGCCATAATGAACATTTATATCTTATCTCCGATACTTGCCTCAGTATTCACAACTGTAACACCGATAAGGTAATTTACCTCAACAAATGCCCCTGCCAACTCATGTACGTGGGAATGACAGGGAGAAAAATTAAAGTGAGCATTAGTGAGCATAGAAGCACAATCAGAAGGGCTATTACATCAACTAAACTCACTGCTCACTATATAGAGACACAGACTTGTGGTGGACAATTATCGAGAAGGTGAAGGGTGATGGTGACATGTCTAAAATCCTACTTGAACGTGAACAGCGATGGGTGTATAGACTCAAAACCCACATTGTCGGACTGAACGACTTGATACCGTGGAACCAGCACAATAAGAGGTAACTGACAGTATATCTACATCTCATGATAGGGAGCTGATGCCAGTAAGTTTCTTTATAAAATCGGGTAATCCCGACCCCAAGAGTTTTCCCTCTACAAATGACACATGTATCTATGACAAATCAATATCATAATGACTCCAAACCACATGAACAAAGTGACCTTTATCTATGTAATTGCTGTGGGTTCTAAATTACAAATTTGAAGCACAACGCACTTCATTACAACCCCACTCACTATAAACACCCCATCTTCCTCGTCCCTGACGTCTTAGTACGTCACAGGTACGATCGGATTCATCTGATACAGAGACTGGGATTCAATTAAATATAAGTTAAGTCCCTGGACTGTGAATACTGAGGCAAGCATCGGAGATAAGATATAAATGTTCATTATGGCGAAAGTATCGTCATAAGCCTCTTGATAATGTAAATAGATATTAGAAAATCATTTAAATATGATTGTGTCCCCAGCCCTACAGCCCCAATGATTTGAGGAGTCACTTATCCAATAGAACGATAATAAGAAACTATAACTGCATTACCCGTTATACCTATTCGAGCCGCTGAGACTCTAATTTCACATTATAGACATAACTATCAGAATTACCATTGAGAATCCATAGTGAAAACGGAGCGTTTCCAGTTTAGAACTACAATACCCATAATTCCTGCTAGAGTCGCTCTGACATGTATTACGCGACCCGGAAATGGGCGGGACACTATCCAATAGATAACAATACATTTATAGCGGGAGATCGAGGAAACTCGGAACCCCAAGCAGCGGAACCACCTCCAAGTAGGACGGAACGAGGGGCAGGACCCTTGATGGCATGAGTAAACATGAAGCTGAGTCACGAATACAAGGTATGAGAGAGAGCTGGGCCCCTCTGGGGCCACCCTCCAGCACTGTTCTCATGAGTGTTGTCTACTTCTGTCTTCTGTTTTTGTTTCCCCCATCACAACTGTTGGCCGACGGTTCGGGGGACTCGAAAATTCACCGATCTCTAAATCCTGATGATTGTGTTCCTGTAAACGTACAGTGTTTGACTACAGGGCTAACCCACAGAGCATTGAGGTTCCACTAGGAGTTAAAATCCCTCCCAAAACGGGGTAAAGGAGAATTAGAGAGAGAGTGAGATATATACACACACGAACGAGCATGGAGTGAGAGCCTGCAAATACGTTTTTAATATTTCCGAGAGACACTGCGATTTTTAAAGTTACGAGTTTGAGCAGGAGTGAATGACACGGATGTTGTATCAATACCAACAAAACACACCTAAGAGTGGAAGGTGATAGGATGCGGCACAATGCCGCCACTACAATGGGCATAATGCAAACACGAGCGTGTGATAGACAAAGTATGTTTTCACTCGCCACCTCTGCGTGTGTGGTGGGAAGAACCTTTCACCACAGGTCAATGCACATGAACACATGAAGTTATGAACAATCTAGAACTCTATATACAACAATGCGTGGTATCTTTTTTTTTTCTTTTTCTCTTCCCAGATGGAGTGAATAAATGAGACTAATTTGTCCTAGAAAAGTGATAAGGAGCACTTATCTGCCCTTATAATAAGTAGAATAGGGAAATTCTCTTTACTACTCATACCAGGGGGCACAAAGTCTCGCCCTGAAGAAAGTCCAGCACCCTTCATGGGGCTTACATGGACTGAAACATGTTGGCTATAGGGTCTTAGGACCATAATATCCCTACTGACCCTTTCTTTATATTTTATCATTACCCCCGGCAGATCCAAGAATAAAGGGAAACTGGGATCTGTTGGTGGGCTTTTAATCTTTATCCCCCTGGCCAAAAACATCTTCCTAAGAGCTCCCTGAAAGACGGTTGAGCCCACCCTGACTTCTAGGCGTCAGGGTGTCCCGATGATGAAGCATGACACCACTAGGGTGTGTGAGGGAATATAAAACAAAAGGATTTGCCTCCTTTCTCACTTAGTAGTGGTGTTCCTGTAGTAGCTTCACGTAGGGATCTCCACACTATCAGAGTTCCAGGATTGTTCAAATAGATCCAACCACTCATTAGTGAGTCGTATTGGGGAGTACTTTTTGGTAAAGCAGTGTTAAAACACGGGAGGGTGCACTCACCTCTCTAGTTCCTCTCGGCCCCCCCATAAGCCTGGAAGTTTTTCCTGCTTACATTGTGCATTACGTTACTCCACACCACCTATAGTTTTGCATGTTGCTAATATTGTAATAACCAACCAGAAAGGATATCTCTGTGACACTGAATGTATGCAAGATGCCATGTCCATTGTGCTCTACTAGGAACCTTATTACAACATAGGAAAAGAGCACAGATTGAAAATGGTGCAAGCCCAGGGGGTATAATGCATATAAACTATACATTGCTTGCCTGGTTGTGATATTCATTGAGTACTTCGGCATAGTTATGTTATCAGGTTTTGTTGAGCCCACATATCACCCAAAAGGGTCTCAAAGTGCTGTAGCCGATTCAAATGGAGGGAATAGTTTGTGGCCTTTAGAGAGGAAAGGAAACGTTGAGAACATCCAGTTTTTAAGCTTCTTTCTGAACGATTTATGGTCTGTGATCGTTCGGAGTTGAATTGGTAGCTCATTTCAGAAAAGAGGAGCTAAGTGGGAAAAGGATCTGCCATCATTGGTGGCGGTACGGACCCTTAAAGGGATAAGTAGATGTTTTGTTCCTGACCTAAGATTCCTTTTCGGTATATACCATTTAAGTTTCTTAGCCAGGTACCTCGGCCCATTTCCATACATGGTCTTATGTACCTGGCAGATAATTTTGAAATGAACATGTTTCCTAATGGGAAGTCAGTGTAGAGCTTTTAGACTGGGAGCAGATGGAGACCGCGATGGAAGATTCAACACCAGTCTTGCAGCTGTGTTCTGCAACACCTGGAGTCCGGTGTAAAGCTCTTCATTAATAGAGGCCATCAGTTTGTTTCCATAGTCTAGATGACTGATTATAAGACTGAACGAGTGATTTTCTTGATTCCAAAGGAATCCATTGAAAGATTTTACGTAGGGTTCGCATTATGCCATAGCAGGTGCACAGGACATGATTTGCTTGGCCTTTCATAGAGAATTTGTCTATTTTTACTCCAGGGTTTCGTATCATGGGCTTAGGAGATGGACAGGGTCCAAGGCTAGCAGGCTATCAGTTACTTGACCAGAGTTCATATGCTTTTCTGGAAAATATTATCTTGGTCTTACTGGCATTGAGCTGAAGATGGTTGGTTTGCATCCAGGTGTTTGTATGTCATACTGCTTTTCACTCTGATTCTGGTGTCTGTTGGATTCGGTCCAAGAGTGATTAACAACTGTGTGTCATCTGCATATGAAACAATATCAAACCCATCAGTTACTTGACCAGAGTTCATATGCTTTTCTGGAAAATATTATCTTGGTCTTACTGGCGTTGAGCTGAAGAGGGTTGGTTTGCATCCAGGTGTTGGTGTGTGTCATACAGCTTTTCACTCTGATTCTGGTGTCTGTTGGATTAGGTCCAAGAGTGATTAACAACTGCGTCTCATCTGCATATGAAACAATATCAAACCCACATGATCTAATTACCTTGGCCAAAGGTGCCACATTAAGATTAAAAAGAATGGGACTGATTATCGATCCCTGGGGGACTCCCTGATCTGCCATCGAACAGCGGGAAACTATTGAACCTATTTATCCTGCAGTGGTTTGCCCTTTTAAGTAGTTGCTCGGCCAGTTAAGGGCTTTTCCTCTGACTCCCATCTCCTGCAACTTTTCTTCAGGAGTTCTGTGGGTGATGGTGTTGAAGGCTGCTGATAAATCGAATAGGACCAGCATTGCTGACAGCCCGTTGTTCTGAGCAAGTCTTATGTTATCGACTACCTCAACCAAGGACATTTCGGTGCTCTAACCAGCCATAAAACCTGACTGAGAAAGATCTAACAGTTGATGGCTTTCTAGATGGGTTGTTAATTGTTTATTGACCAGGGACTCAAGTACTTTTCCAAAATAAGGTAGTAAGGAAATTGGCCGATAGTTACTAGGCTCTTTAGAATCTGCTGATTGTTTTTAAGGATTGGTTTGACCCTGGCTGATTTCCATTTAATGTGAACTGCCGCTTGATTTAAAGACATGTTAAAAAGGTCGGTAAGACCTTTAAGGAGAACCAGGGAGAGAGTTGACAAGATATGGGGTGGGACAGGGTCGACTGGAGAGCCTGATTTAGTCCTAAAGAGAGCCTCTCTAACTTACTCCAGAGTAAATTCCGTGAACTCTTCTAGAAGTACTGTGATAGGAGTCTGTATACAGTCAAACTCGTTACTCTGCAGTATTATGTTTAGGAAAGGTGTTGTGAATATTGTCAATTTTTTTCTTCAAAAAAGGTAGACAAGGTGTCTACCCAATCTTGAGAGGATGGACTTTCTATTTGGCTAGATAAGGGTTTGGTAAATTCTTTTAGTATTCTGTGTAGTTCATTGTGAGAAGTTGCTGACCTATCAATTCTATTAATAATATAGGTTTTTTCGGTAGCTTAATATTGTCTAAGTAATGTTTATGGATATGTTTGTAGGCTAGTCTGTCCTCAGTACTTTTTGTTGTTCTCCATTTGCGTTATGCTCTCCTACTAGCCAGTTTGTCGAATAGTGATCGTAATATCCGGATGAAAAGTATAATGTTAACATTCTAAACAATAGATTAATTTACTTTGCCTTACAAGTATAACAGTTCCCTATATGCAGTGTATTTCATTAAAATATATATATTTTTTTTTTTTTTTGAAAAACCTTTATTGACATTGCAACCAAAGACAAGTATGGGCCTACAACCCTCGGGGCCGGCCGCTAAGCAGTTAAAGTAACAGCAAGCAAATCTTAATCACACGCAGCACCTCGGGAAGCAGATTCTCCATGCTAGTATACTCTAGTCCAGTGAACAGCCCAAAGGGGAAACCAGGATATAAAAGGTTTTCATTTTACAATAAGGGATAGAAGGATCAGGTGCCAATCAAGTTCTCAGCAGCGAAAAATGGCAGGCAGAGTAGTGAACGTCAACAATGAACAGCAAGCTATCAAGTCTCTGGCGCTGAAACAGGAGGTTCAGGATGTGGAGGAATGTCACGAGCCGTTTGCGCCTGCAGTCCCCTGCCCTAGGACCCAGAAGACATCACGGAAATTGATGCACAAATAAAAAACAATGATTGGCAACGAAGGAAACCTACCGTACTGACCCCAGAAAAGAAAGACAAAGAAGAATACGAGAAGAAAAAGGAGGCCATAGGAACAAAGTAAAGGACTAAAGAAGCCCCTCCCCCAACCCCCCACCCTGCACCTCTGCAGATGACTACGGCCCCCCCCCCCCGCAGTGTGCCTGTCGCCCCAGAACCAGACCCGAAATATAGAAGAAACAGAGAAAAAGGGGAAAGAGAGGAAACCCCCCCCTAACAGAGAAGGGGAGAGAGTAGTAATAAACTGGAGGAGGGCCTTCAATCATGCCCCTGGCTTCTCCCTCCCGCACAATATATTCCTCCCCAAAACAAACAATAAACAACCAAAATTCGACCATGTCTAAGAGAAATGGGGAGCATTATTCACAGACTACACTATTAGTTATGCCGTGAGAGCACACAACCCCCAAGCCCGCCCGCCTATTAAATGACAACCTCTGAAGGATCAGCCTTATCCTTGGCCACGCTTTGCGAATCCACCAATGCATACCCAGCGACCCATTATCATGTCCAAAGTTACAAGGAAGAGGAGCGTCCAAAGAAGACCAGGAAGGGACACACACATGTAGGGAGAATGTCTCTGAACACCAACACAGTCATCGTCATGGAAGATCACCTTTCCCAGTACTGCCCCAGGGCCTGCGCCGCACACAAGGTCCAGGAAGGAGGAATCAGCCAGAGCAAGCGACCGCTGCGGGAAGATCGCCCGGGTCGCCGGAGGCCGCGCATGGGACAAAGTCACCACCTTCTGCTCAAGTCCAAAATCTCCGGACCAGGCCGACCCCACAGCCAGCCGACCACCCGCTGCCACAGTGTCCGAAATTTCCAGCTGTCCCTTATTCACAGAGGCGGTCACGTTACTTTCCTCCTGTGTAGGGTGAAGCAGATCCTTGTGTACCTGGGGACAGGCAGACCGCAACTGTTCCGACGCTGACGCAATACCATCCAGCTTCCTCCCCAATACCCGGGCGCCGTGAACCAGGGTGAAATGAAGGGCTCCGAGAGCGTCGAGAAGGTCACCGTACCCCAGCACAGCCCCCTGCGCTCGCTCCGCTACGCTCCTCTGCGCCGCACACTCCCAATCTTGCTGTGACCCAATGTACAGGATGATAGAGTCCATCCCATCAAGATGGCCGCAGGGCAGGGCCACCCCAGATGGGAACCGGGACTCAGGCACAAGCGCATCAAGTTCCATGGCACTGCAAACAGGGTTCCGGAGGCAGGCAAAATATGCATCCAGTGTGTGGTCACAGGTAACAGTCGTTCTCCTCCTGGGCCAGTGCCCGCGAAAACCGGGAGCAGCCCGCGCAAATCGGGACGAGCCACAGGCCGCGTCCGATCAGTTCACTGGCGAGGGCCCAGGCAATCGCCGAAGGACCCTGGAATCGTCACCCCGGGTATGCACCCGCTACGCCACGTTCGATGGTAGGAGCGACCACAGCGAGATTCAGGCCAATATTCGCTCCGCTTCGGTATTCCGACTCCACCCGGTCACCAATGGCCGCTGTTGTTGAACTGCCGCCCAGCCATGTTGTCCACCCGAGGTCCCGGCTCCAGGGCTGCACAGGCCGCAAACTTCAAATGAACATTTCTCAGGCGGTACCGCCGCCAGAAACTTCAGGATCACACGATCGGTTGCCGCTCTCAATCACCAACACGGGCATGTAGCGCAGGCTGAGGATCACATGCAGGATATCTGTGCGGGATGTGGAGGTTCACGGAGCCGGGAGCCTACGCTGCCGTCCCGGTCGCCATCTTGGCTCCTCTTCATTAGAATATTTTTATTCCCTTTTGGAAAACGTGCTACCGACTTTTTCCTCGTGGGCATGGAGACATTTTGGTGGAGGGTCTTGTGCGAGGAATGTTCTGCCCAGAAGTGGAGTTTACACCCTGCGCAGTCTGATTGCACTGGACAAAGAACTTCTGATTTGGCTTATTGTTGCACGTTACATTGGTAACTGCCCCTGATTCTCATTACAGGTGTCCAACAATGTCAGAACCTTTTAACCCCTTCAGTGCCCATGACGAGCTGGACTCGTCATGGGCTGCGGTGGCGCTGTGCCCATGACGAGTCCAGCTCGTCATGAACTCCGCCCGCTAATGCAAGGCGTGGCACTGGGCGGGGAAAGGGGCGGGCATGCAAGGGGTTAAATGTTAATAGAATGGGCCATTACTTATTAGGTGTGCAGGTTGTACATCTTTCAGAATTTTCGTCCTAAGAATTGGAGATTACATGCTAATAGCTCAACCGTTCTCCTATTCTGAGTTGTACCAACTAGAAATTTAATCTCCAATGAACAGGGAATGAGAATAAGGGGTAAAAAAGTGCCCACTGACTATTCAAGAAAAACCTAAAATCCTCCATACTTCATTGGTGGGCAACACTATCATAATCATTGACCATACTGTACATTGTATACTTGAACAAGTCAATATATGTATCAACAGCAACAATCATTACCGTACTCAGTTGTAGCAGAGCAAAGCTAACTTTCTTTAATAGATTCAGTCCTAAATTTCGTCTACATGCCTATATCTGGACTACTTAAGTCAATACAAAATGGCCCCAAAATCACAATTCACCCAAGTAGTCACTTTTTTTCTTAAAAACAAAGTCCCTGTTGCGCACCAAAAGTCTCTATGGTGTAGAAGGTATCAGTCATGTTTTGGAATCATCCTCGGAAGGCAATTGGCCATTTAAAACATCAATGCCTTTATCAGTGGAATTCTTCTCTTAACTATTCCACCTTCATCAGGACTGTATAATTTTGTAGAATGTTAACCGCAGACAATCCTTAATCATGGAGAACGATGTATGGGTCCAGAACCAAGGAGAGCATACATTTCCTCGAGCTGCATCTCAAAGTTAAGGGCAACATGCTTGGAGCAGTCCCGCTTCATGGCAATTAAAAGTAGAAGTCACCATGGAAGGCCTTGTTTTCAGGGTGAATCTGGCACATTCAGAAAAACTCCTCAGAATTATAAGTAGCTATCATAATTCCATATGTGAAAGTAAAACCGGGATTTTTCAAAATTAATCACTTGTTTACACGTGTGGGATGTTCCTAGTAACTCTCACGATCAAAATTTGGGAGACAAAAGGCTATAAATGTGACAGTTTCCCTGGTATGGTATATGCAGATATCTTCTGGTGAAAATTATGAGGGCATAAGCTGTTGGGGTGTACTCTTTGCACAGCGGTTACAATCTCGAATTGGGTGGAATCTGGATTTGTGGCCAATTGCACTGGTGTCTGTGTGTCTCTTTAGCAAGTTGTGACTGTTGTTATTAGCATCATTGTAAGGATGAGAAGTTTCTTTATGTTGTACTCGAGGCATTGACCCATAATTCTGGTGTGCCTACATTTCGCAATGAACTCTACAGATTTTGTAACTTTGATGGTCATGGAACCGAATAATGTATTCTTGAGTGGAGTAACTCTACAGATTATTTGACCATGGAAAGTACTTAGACTATGAATTAATAGCAGCCCTGGCAAAAATGTTCAGACCTGCCCAGCTCTCTTCTTCCCCCTTCTTTCCATGTATCCATTTCTGCTTATTTCCTTCCATCTCCTCCCTCACTCTGTCTTCGCATCCTAGCTTTCATTCTGCTCTTTCTTTCATCTGTCGCCCCCCCCGCCCCCTCTATCTTTTTCTTTGCTTATGACCCTGCTGAACCTATTCCAATAAAGTGATAGAGGCTCCAGCGGCGCCCTTGAGAGGTCAAAACTGACCATCAAAGACTCAAACCCCCCTCTGGGAAAATGCCCTATGAGGCCTGTGGCCAGTCCGGCCCTGGAGAGTACCCTTGTCTTCTAAAACAATGCTTGCATA
The DNA here is from genome assembly GCF_964204655.1 of Triturus cristatus. Taxonomy (NCBI): domain Eukaryota; kingdom Metazoa; phylum Chordata; class Amphibia; order Caudata; family Salamandridae; genus Triturus; species Triturus cristatus. Next base: position 941,091,663 of record NC_140584.1, on the reverse strand, counting down.
GAGGGAGTATTGTTTTCTGGCAGTGGGGAGCTGAGCATGTGTCAGTCCCCAGTGAAGGGTCGTCCTCTAAAAAGAACGAGGATGTAGCGTAAAAGGAGACGATGTGCGTAACAACCAGAGCTGCCGACTTTGGAAATGGGGAACCGGGTTAGGGTCTCAGCGTCTGCTCAACATCCTGTTATTCTGGGCAAATCACTTGAGATCTGATTATGAGTTTAGCAGTCCATCAGACAGCCGTATGTATGGTGGAGGTGCTGTGGCAGTCAGAGGACCGCTGCACCAGGGTCCGACCGCCGTATTACAACAATGGCGGTCGGACCTCCAGGGGACCACCGTAACCAACAGGGAACAGCTTTTCCTGGCGGTGGCACGGCAGTCAGAGTCACACAATATACTGGTGGTGCCGGTACGGCATCGTGAAGCATTTTACGAGTTTTCCTCACCGCCAGGATTTCATGGCGGTGTTCACACCATAAAATTCTGGCGGTGCGGAAACAAAGGCTCTGGGCCCTTCTGTGCTTGCAGGGGGGCACATGGTGTGCCCCCTGTGTGCATGCACCCAACTTTCCTGCACGGCATGGACTTAACAGTCAATTCCATGCAGGAAATGGCTTTGGTGTTCCCATTGTGGTAAGGCACCTCTGTGGGAATGCCAAAGGACCGCCCTGCAGACAACGAGAAAAATCGTAATCTGACGGAGCAGCCGGTGGTCGAGTTTGGCGGTGCAGGAGCGGGGCAGTGGTGTGCCTCCCCGTACCGCCAGTCTCGTAATCGGGCCCTTAATCGCCCCATGCCTACAAAAAATAAATGTGTCCTTGTGTAATGTAACTGGTGCTCATGTAGAGCGCTCCAGTACCTTCGGGTCGAGTTTGCACTACATAAAAACTGCAACAGAAAAACGCCAGGTGGGCTTTAGGACCCCGTGTCTGCAGGATTCTCAAAGAACAGCGGATCATTTAAGAGCTTTTCACTTTGAAATCAAGTGACAATGCCGGAAGATTGTGTGGCCTACTTGCTTTGGAATTGGGATTGTTTCGCTGGCAGCATCTTTGCGGAAGAAATTCATTGTTCGAAGACTTTAAAGCCTTGGCCGCTGTCGAGGACAGAAGGGAACCGAAGCCTCTCGCACTTCCCTCGCGCCCCATCCCGATTAACCCAGTGAACGTGTATTTCAGCGGCCACTGGGGGCCAGGGATCTTTAATTCTTTTCCAGAAATAATATTGTTCTGCTCTGTTCGTGTGACTACCCCCATCGTTCACGCTAATCGTCCCGTTTGATCCGGGTGGCATTGATCAAGTGCGCGCCGGTGTTTGTGTTCGCGCAGCGAATAAAAGGCAACGCATTTGCAAGGGGTCCGAGACCGTAACTGTTACATTTTTTTTTACAGTCTTTTAGTCTTGTGCTTTTTTCTTTTTGAAAACGTTCTTTTACTTCTGTTTTTCTTTATTGTGTCCTTTCGTTGTTGCTTTTATGTTTTGGTTCTATCTTCTTTCGTTGAATCTTTCCTTCACTTCCTGTTTTCTCTCTTTCCTCTTTGTGTGCCATTCCTCCATTCTTTGTCACCCAAATCACCGCTCATCTTTTGTGTGTATCATGCTCATGCTTCCTCCATCCTCGCCATTTTATTCCAACATTTTGCGTGTTCACCCTTTCCTTCATTGTAATCCCTGACACTCTAATCTCTCCTTTGTTTTCCCATTTTCTTGCATCAGTTTTTTTAATTCAGTCTTTAATTCATTCTTTTCTTGTTATTCGATCAGCCTCATTTCCATAAAGTAATTTCCTTGTCCCATACCATTCATGTAATCTTTCTGTCCAGTTCCCTTTTACTTGCATTGCTTCTTATTCTATTTTGTATCCTTTTCTCTTTCTGTTCCGACCATATCATCATCATCTCCTTGGACCTTTTAATCCTGCCCAACCGTGTTTGCGCTGTGAGATTTGATTTCTTTGCACCAATAACTGCATGTGTTAATGTGATGTTTGTTAGCGACCAAACTTCAGCATATGGTGTCCCATCACCGTGCAGTAACAGTTTCATATATTACTTCCTTAATTTCCTGTGTTTTTATTTTGTATTTTTTTTTATTCAACTGTATCCAACTCCTAATAATACAACAGAGCACTGTGATTGTGACACCGTTAAAAAGCTTTCTAAAGAGGGAGCTCGTCATTAGCCTACAAAACTCTTTAACAGGCTCATTCTGTCCTGAAGTACACGCGGTGTTTGTATCTGATTTAATTTTCCAAGGTGGACGAAATTGCTCTTAAATCTTGTAGAGTCTACCTTCTAGGGTTCTAGCTTTTTATTTTTAATTTGGGGGGGGCAGTTTTATATAAATCTGAAGGTATCAGAGCGGTTTGCATGAGCACCAGTTGTGTTACAGACACACATTCATTTTGTTAGGCATGGGGAGACTAAATGATTTGCCCAGAATCACAGGATGCTGAACAGCCCCGCCGAGACCCGAGGTCCACCACTCTAGTCATTAGGCCACATCCTCTCCAACTTCAACCAAACCCCTTCATGTATTCTGTGGATGAATATGTGCTAGGGCAATCGTTTGATAAGAGGAATCTTGTGCATGAAATGGCCTTTGAAACCTAAAGCGTACATTATTCCGTGATCCAAATTGGGAAACTAGGGACTGGCCTGTAATACTGCCTAAGGTAACACGGCTCACTGCCTTGTGAAAGCAGAATTTCACTATGTGTGTAGGGTAATGGGAAATATCTTCACCTATGTAGTTGGGGATGTGCAAGAATGTGGGCATGTCATAAAGAGACTTACTGACTAGGTCTAAGTTCTTCAGACAAAGCTGCAGCTTAACTGGTAACTAGTGAAGCTTCTTTAGTGTTGGGACAATACAGTAGTATCCATCTCTTGTTTCTGTTTCCTCTCCTTCCCTTGTCTGATTCCTTCTTCCTTATAATGCTTCTTGTTTTCCTTTGTTTATTTATTTGTTTTGTAGAGCGCCTGAACCACCCCCAACGGGGTATCTCTGCGCAGATGATGTACAGCAGTAGGCCAAAGAAGGGAACAAGTTAATATTATACAGTTTTGAGGAGCCTTCTAAATTGAAGGTGGTCTGGGCATAGTCACAGGTGGGGGGGGGGGGCTGGTTCCAATAGAGGGGGGTAATGTGAGAGAAAGCTTACTTAATCTTCCTATTTTTTCTTACCTTCCTCTGCTCCCTTTACACATTCCTTGCCTTATATTCTCATTGTTGACGTGGTTCTCCACAAATGTTATAGTGGAACAATCTCAGTCGCTTTTTTATTACTCCATTTCCTTTCCCATGTTAGAATATCCATCTCTGGCTGTCTACAGTCCAGACTGGAAGAGGCACGGTGGCAGTAGCCCAGATGCTGGAGTCTGCTGTTCCAGAGTTTAAACTTTCAGTTCACAACTAACCCAGTGAAATTTGCCAAGCCTTCTTCCCTCTTTGGCTGGATCTTTAGTTTCCTCGACAAGGTTCAAATCCTAAATTTAACTGCAGTCTTCCACAGCTAGGAAGTAGTCTTTCCAAATAGGCGTCCATAAAGTGTCTTTGCTTCTGCCCTTGATATACCCAGTATCAGGCTTCCACCCACTTTGTTCATGAACGGTCAGATAATGAGATTGAGCCAAGATGAAAGGGGCTGAATTAAGAAAAAATACTATTTCTGCTTGAGTTTATTTAGAACTAGTACCAAAAACATGGCAAAAGAAAGAATTGACTGATGCCACTGTATGAATATGGAATTTTCCCACCACCACAAAGCTTCAAGGAGCTGTGTCGCATAGCAGTAAGTTCCATGTGATAAACGTCTGTGATATAGGGCATTGATGCCGCGTGCCAAGTGGACAACAAAACAACAATATCAGTTATGAGCAAAAAAGTAAATGAAGTGTTGTAAGTCAAGACATGTAAATACTAGCAAGGATTAATTGTATTAAAAGCTGCTTTTTCAGTATGATTGGAGGGATGACTTCACAGCAAAAGAATTTGTATCAGTAGTGGCTGGCAGTAAACAAAAGTGGGGGAGGGTGAGTCGCGCGGGCTGGCGACATCACAAAATAAAATAAAAAAACATACTTACATTCTCGTGAGTCCGCAGCCGCCACTCCTCCGTCGTGTCATCCCTTCAGAAGCAGGAAGCTCCCAGGCTCCCTCCCCTGGCCAATCACAATGCTACAATGCAGTGTTGTGATTGGTCTGAGTGCCGTATCTCTGCACTCAGACGTAACCTGGGAGGGTTTGCATGTTTCTCACGAGGCTGTGCGATGAAGCCTGGTAAGGAGCATGCAAAGTGCGCATGACTGCTTTGGGTGGCCCGAGGGGGCCGTCCAAGCAGTTATGAGCACGTTGGAATGTGCAGCAACCACTCCTCCTCCTGGACATCACGGGAGCCCAGCCACGCCCAACCTGGCTGGAAAAAAAAAAAGAAAATCATAACAGAAATAACTTCTGTTATTATCATTTTATCCTTTTACACTGCTCTGTGAACAGTGGGGCGACGCTCCTCCGCATTAGCGGAGGAGCTGCCACTGATTTGTATGGCTCTCTGAAGATGGTGCCTGGTAAACGTGTTGCCTCATAAATAAATATACCATCCTTTTTGTTTCCTTGTGTCGGCTTGCGGAATACATTTAACATTTTCCTACAGTAAAGGGACTCAAATGAAAGTATCCATTGCATAAATATACACTTTGTAAAATATCTATCAATAGTGACACCAGACCACAGCCTCAAACATGCTTCGAATTTTAATGTCAGTCACCCTTTTGGGACAAATTGCTAGAAATGCCATAATTGTAGCCTGCATACTGCAATAGACCCCGCCAGAGATCCAGCCATGGAACAAACCGGACACATTGAGGTCCATTGCAGCTCTTCCGTGACACTTCCTTCCCAACATCTCCCCCGGCTTCAGCCACAGTACTCAAGCTATGAGCACAGCAGTGATGCCCAAAGGACATTTCAAGTGACTGAACCACATGACAAACACTTCTTGGTTACTTTGAAAAAAGATGCGTTAATATGAAGTAAAATGTGATTTCAAAAAAATCTTGAAGACATGTGGGATTGGGCCACTATGTTCTCTTCTCTGGGTTGTGCGGCTGCTCCTGATTGACAAATCCACACCCTCATCTGTGTTCATTCCCATGAAGTGGTGTTTTCTTTTTGAAATAACACCTTTATTTTTTATTTTTTATTTATTTTTTTAGATTTTTTTATTGAATTTTAACAATTTAGATACAGTTAAGCATCATAAATGGTTCCAAGCTCAAGTTACATACATGGGTAGACAATGATAGTTTAGACATTCAAATGTACATTCATAATTGCTTTCTTTCGTAGCTATCATAATATATCAACACAATCCCAGCATTATACATATGTTGAAGTTATCTGTGTTGGACTTGTGTCCTAGGATATGGATACTACACAGATCTTGATGCCGGAGCTACGTCTACCCATGGTTCTTATGGGGGCTTTTGAGCCTTCTTTTCTGGTGGATGGGCTACAGTCCCTGACCCTTGCCGGTGTTATCTGAGCAACTAGTGTGTATCCTGAGCTGGAAAAAAAATGGATACTGAACTGGGGTATGGCTGTGGGATCAGCGGGGAGGAATGGTATGTGTGCAGATGGGAGAGGGGTGAGTAGGGCCTTTGTGTCGGTGTGCGAAGCTATTCTGGCGGCAGGCGGCAATCGATGCGGGGGGGTTTATAGGGGGTGGTTTATTTTGGCTATTTTCTCTGCCAGATTCTTGGGCCACGCCCTATACTGTGGACAGTGAGGGAGTGTTGGCAATAGGCAAATGTTCTACCTCAATACATCTGTCAGCTATTTTACCGGTGTGGCGGATGTTGATTAGGCATGGGGGGCCTCTGCAGGTTCTGCCAGCATGGTTTGCTGGTTAAACTGGAAAAGGATTTGCGCCCATTCCATGGATATGTTGTGTTTGCACGTTCCCTTCGCTTCCTCCTCTCGGATCGCATCTTCTTCCGCAGCGCCCCACTTCTTGACAGCTCCCACCCAAGCCTCCCGAGCCCCAGTGCAGCCATAGCCATGCACTGGGGCTCTCCAGTGCATGGCTATGGCTCTCTTAGCCAGGAGTAATAGAAGGGATGCAAAGCGCAGCTGTACTTTATCAGTTTTCCGTCTACGAAACACCCCTATTGAGCATGCCTCCCATGTATCGACACCGGGGATATTGGCAGTTGCTCGGCGTGCTTCATGGATGTGATGCCAGTATTGCTGCAATGCAGGGCATCTCCAGAACATGTGTTGGAAGTCCGCTGCTGGGGCTTGGCATCTGGGGCATAGAAACTGCGTGTCTGGGTAGTATTGTTGTAATCGTTCAGGTGTTAAGTACGCCCTGTGCAAGATGTTGAATTGTATGTTTTTGAACCACGCATTTCTGGAAACTTTTTTGGGGTATTCTAGCACCTGCGCCCACTCTTTGTCATGTAGTGGTCTTTTAGTCGTCCTCCCATGTTTGCCGTAATGAGGTCAGTGGCTTGAGTAACAACTCTTGAGTAGCTTTGTATAGCCATGTAACGAGATGCCTCCCCGCCCCCATATGCAGTATAGTGTGTATGACTGGGTGCGTTGGCTGTTCACCTGCGACCGGGTCCAAGAAGGGGCGGCTACTAGCCAGAAGTCGTCGGTGAAGTAGGACGTGTCCTGAAGGGAGATTGTACTCTTCTACTAACTGTTCGTAGGGTCGCAATTGGCCCCCCTCAAACAAGGATTCCCACTCCCTTAGTGACTTGTCTGTCCATGCTTGTAGGGTTTGTGCTGTGTAATGGTTTTCTCAGTGAGGGAACCCCACCAACGGGAGAAATGGGGAGTATGGTGGCCTCCCTCTGGGTATGCGGTGTATGTGCATCATACAGGTGCAGGCCACCACTACTTGCAGCGGGTATGTACGTCGGGGCTTCGTGCCTGGCAAAAGCAGACGCCAAATTAGAGAGATATGCTCTGTGTCTGAGGTTGTCTCGCCCATGTGGCGCTCCGCTGTCCAGTGCGAGAGCCACTGCAGTTTCGCGGCCAGGAAGTATGCATCAAAGGCCGGAGCCCCCAGCCATCCCTGGTCTGTCGGGAGATACAACTTGGGCAGGGCTACTCTATGCCGGCCCGTTCCCCAGATGAGGGAGGTGAGGAGGAAATCTAGTTCCCGGAAGAAGGGGTGAGGAGGGATAACTGGGAGGTTGGTGAAGTGATGTAGTCGGGGGACAGTAATCATTTTAGCCAATGCCACCCACCCAATGGGGCCTAGGGGGAGCGTCTTCCAGAACTCTATGGCTGCCCGTATGCCTGCTAGTGCTTTGCGGTGATTCCCCTCGTACATGTCCTGGGGGGAGTGATACAGCTGAGGTACCTAGGGGCAGCAGTGCTCCAGGCGACCCTCTGAGTCCCTGAAATCGCACCTTCATGCTGTTTAACTCTTGTAACAAGCTTCCTACACGAAAATGATTTAATGTTGCTGATGGAAGCCCAACTAAATTTGACTGATTCTGGGTCTGAACATTTAAGAATCAAACATTTTTTTCTGTCTCTCAAGCTTCTTAGTTCACCTAACTACAGAAAGGACTCGTGCGTTTCTTTTCTTCTTTTTTTCTAACGGTGTAATCATTTCAAAACAGCAGTTTTTCTCAAAACCACCAAAAAGGATGCAGTCTTGACACACAAATGGGAAACACATTGCACTTTTTGGCTGATATCACTGGCTGGTTTGGATGTTGGTTCAGTCCGCTTCAGGTTTAGATTACAAGATTTGCAAATTAAAGGCAAACCGAAGAAAGGGCAGTGAACATCTGCGTGAATTCTGTCTGTGGAATTTCAGGCCAGCACACTCACTCAGCCTTTCTACCGGGAGGGCGGGGAAAGCTACATGAAAAAAGAGGTAAAGATGGTACTGAGGAAGTTTTTGTGATGGATTAAGTGTTGAAAGATCGAAGCTTAAAAATTCCATTACATAACTCTTGGTAGCTTCTTAAAACAGCCGATTTCAGACTAGTCTATGGAGGGGATAGCCGTCAGTGTGGATTCAGTAGTTGCTCAGTGATTATGAAAAGCAACAGCATATTGCTAATTGCTCTACCACTGGTATTACCATGACTGGTGGGGCAGGAGCAAGGGGTTTTATGAGATACAAAATGTGACACACCTTGAGCTCTGTTGTAGCAAGAGTTGGTTCCTGTGAATAGCACTAATCCGCAGCTGGAATGTCTTGGGTCGACTGAGACGCGTGGCTCTGGCTTTCTTTAGGCTAACCAGTTCAAACATGTTGAAACCAACTGGAAAAGGATATATACTGTTTAGACTGCAAAGGATAACAAATCCTAACTTTTTAAATATGTTTTAATGGCTCTTAATGGGATCTGTGCTGATGAACAAAAGTTCTATTCTTGGATCCGCTGAAGCAGGAAATGATGCAGAATTTTTAGTCGAAGTAACACAAAGATTGTTTTTTACTTTTTCATTAAATTCAGGCAACCCGCCGACAGCAGATTGATCATTCAGTAACAGACCAAAAGCAAGAGTGTGTCAAGTGTTTATACTGCATTTCTTTATTGTTGTCTTTAAAATGTTGCTGCCTGTATGATTTCATAGTATTTGCATAATTGACTTCAAAATGCACCCACCTGTCCTGGTTGTTTGCGTATTGATGTACTATGAATCCTTCTGCCCTGCATCTGCAGAGCACCCATGCTTGAAAATCAGAAAAGACCACAGGCAGCAGTCCTGCCTCTTTCTCTATTTTTTTAAAAATCATTTCCTCCGCTGTAGACTGTGGGACAAAGAGGTGAAGTCGCCAGATGAAGATGAAATTTTCCAGTAGTTGGGGGGTGTGGCTTAGCCAGCTGCAAAATGGCCGCACTCTGAGTGGGCTCCGCCGGCCAAGCCGATAATCCTTTCAAAATCCTGAGGATGGTTTCGGTGCTGTTCCCCAGCACCGTGCTCTACTGACCCACCTTGCACTGAGGCACCTACTGCTACCTTCCCGGGCTCTGTTGGTGCATGCGGGCCAAGATCTGCAGCTGGGGCCTGGTGCAGCATCTGGGCCTCCTGTTTTGCGTGTGGTTGGCGTTTGGCCTGGGCTGTGGAGGTGCCGACGATATTCCGTCCTGCCTGCGTGGACTCCGGCAGCCTAATTCATCCGCCCGGACCAGCCCGTTGACACTGCTCTACTCAGCCGGTGAGTCGCTCCTTGCGAGTGTGCCGTGTGGGGGCGGGGGGGGCGCGCGGGTCGTACCGCTGGGCCAGGGCCTGCGTGCCGCGCCGGCGCCTCTTCCGCACCTGGCACCCGCTGCCATGGCCTGGTCTCCCTGGGCCCTGAGAAGTGGGCGGCGCGCCTGCCACGACTTCCCTGCTGCTCCAGGCCCTCGCGGGCTCCTGGCTATCCCCCACGACTGCTGACCGCTGGAGCTGTATTTGCACCGCTTCCCTCCTTTGGTGTGCTGCCGCCGTCCCGCACCTGGGGACCTCCGCTGATGCTGGTACTGCCCGGCGCGGCCTGTTACCCTCATCCTCTCCCTTCACATGGACCTTCACGCTTGTCGGCCTCTGCCTAGACTAGGTGGCCCCCCGCCGGGCTTGGCTTCACGGTGGGCCGTGAGGCTTCACAAACTGGCTGCCTGCTCCGCCCTCCTTCCTCTGCCATAAGTTGGTGCCTCCCGCCGCTGCCCGACCGCCACCTTCTTCATCTTGGTGCACACCCTCACCTCTGGAACTCTAGGCCAGACCAGCCTTCCAAGGCCCAGCACTAGCTCACCTGGGGGTCGACGCTGCCTCTCCTTCCTCCGGGTCCTCTGTCTCCTACCCGGCCAGCCTCCTACCGAGTGTCCTACCGACGCCCACCACCGCTGCATCGGCCTCAGCCGACCCCATTCACCTGGGCTACCTGCCTCCTCCTCACTGGGCCCTCCTGCTTGTTTCGGGCAGTGATGGGACGCATTCTCTCTTGGCAGGCCCTGTGGGCCGCATGGTCACTCACCTGCATCTGCCTTCTCTTGGCACCTGACTGCCTCCTCTTCTGGACCTGATCCTCTGCTGCAGCCCCTTCTGTCAGCCCCTACCTCACCACACTCTGTTCACCTACTCTTCGGTCCTCTGTGGTACTGCTTCGTGGGGCGGCCAGGGGTTCCACAATGGGGCGGACAGACCCCAAGCAACCGAAGCTAGCGTTTGATAAGCGCAAGTCCTCACGGCAGGAGGGAACATTCATGAACGCTGCCGAATCCACCCACTAGTGCGAAACTGGCCCAACCCGTGAGGACAACCTCAAAGCCATCATGCTGGATGTGAAGTCCACGGTGACCGGCATCGCGGCCCAACTTGACCAACTTTCTGCTCGGCTGGATACCGTCAAAGCCCGAGTAGACTCCCATGAAACGCGGCTAACCCAAGTTGAAACTAGGATGTCCGCTGCTGAGGATGCTGCCACCCAGGATCGCCACACACTCCTACAGCTGGACAAAATCTTGGAGCTCATTAAAAATAAGAATGAGGATTTGGAGGCGCACTCCCGCAGAAGCAACCTCCGCATCACTGGTGTGCCCGAATCCTCCAACATAAACAAAATGGAAGACTTCGTTGAACAGCTGCTCCGCGACCTATTTGGGGAGCTACTCTCACCTGTGTTCATTGTCGAGCGGGCTCACCGCTCTCTGAGTCACCTGTCCGGACATGGCCTCCCTGCTCGGCCCATCATCGCCAAGCTTCTGAACTTCAGAGACCGCGACGCGGTCCTCCGAGCTGCCAGGGAAAAGGGGGAAATTTGCCACCAAGAGAACTTGATTTCCTTCTATCCTGACTGCACCATGGCAGTGCAGGCTGCCCGCCAGGAATTTCTCCCTGCCAAACGACCGCTGCAAAAACATGACATTTCCTACTCTGGCGTATCCGACCAAGCTGCGTGCCCGGGATGGCTCGCAAAGTCCACACCTTTCTGGAACCAAAGGCTGCACCGGCCTACGCCAAAACAACGGGACAAATCACAGCGCTCCACCCCTTCCAGCTCTCAAACGGCTGAAGCTGGCGATCTAAGCGACAATGACTGATGGCAACTCTCGCTCTCACTCTCCGACCTCCTGCACTGTACGGCACGAACTTGCCCTCCCCGGCCCTCACTCCTGCTGATTTGCTACTGCTTATCGACTGCTGTGACATTACTGTACTCCACCCGCAGCCCTATGCAGCGCCGTCATATTCTTATTTTGTACCTGCACCATACGCGATTTAAGAGCCCCAGGATACGGGGCGCTCCTTTGGGTCTATTTCCCCATTGTCTACAGTCCTCTTTCACCCACGGCTTGGCCACCCTGTCCCTGCGGCAGGGGTATTCTCTGACCTGAGCCACGTCTCTGTGGGATGACTCTCTCTCTTGAACCCTTTCCCTCACTTAGTTTCTTACATTCCCAGTTGGGAATTCCCTGGGTGGGCGGGGTTGGTTCCTCAACCTGATTGGGGGGGTTGGTGGGGTTCTTTTCCTCTGGGTTTTGTCGCCTCTCTTTCGAGGCCTGTTGTTGGGTTTGTTTTTTGACTTGCTCTGCACCGTACTGTTTGACACACTGCTCTCTGTCCTGCACATCACACTCTGCACTTCTCAAGCTGCCCTTTTGCACCCGCCCCATCCGGCATTCATCTTTCTGACATGACTGGATGACGGCCACCACACTCTGGACCTGGAATGTCTGTGGCCTTAATGATCATTGAAAAGCCCACCTTGTACATGCGCACCTTATCCGCCACAAAGTTGACATCTGCTTCCTCCAAGAAACCCACCTGCTTCCTGCCACTGCCTCTAAACTCCAGTCCCGGCATTGGGACGAAATCCACTCCTCCTTTTACTCTAGCTACTCCCTCGGAGTATCCATTCTGCTCCGCAGTGGGCTCCCCTGGCACACCACTAAGGTCATCACCGATCATGAGGGGCGCTTTGTTATTCTGCTTGGCACTCTCCTAGCCCAGCCCCTGATTCTCGCAGCGATTTGCGGCCCTAACCCTGATGACCCCGACTTTCTTGTACTGGTGTGGCGACATATATTGTCCCTGGGACCCGCCGCTTTGCTGTGGGGGGTGACTTCAACATTACACCCTCAGCCACCCTGGACCGCTCTGGGCCCGAGCTCTACACCCTCGTTCTACCTCCCTCCTGTGCTCCATCCTGTCCAATAATTCCCTGTTGGATACATGGCGCCATCCCATCCTGACTTGCGCGAGGGCACCAGTGTCACGGGCACATCAGGTTGCTGGTCCCGCCTGGACCTTTGGATCACCACTCGTGATGCTTATGCATGGGTCACCTCGGTCGAGCACATGGCGCGCACTCTTTCGGACCACACACCCGTAAGCCTTTGTCTGCTCTCCGCGCGTGCTCCCCAGCGCATGTTCGCCTGGTGCTTGCCACACAACGTGCTCTGCGACTCGGTGTTCTGCGCCGAGATTCAAACTGCAATAGAGAACTATTTCGAACTTAATGCCGGCTCAGTGGATTCCCCCTCTACACCCTGGGAGGGCTTCAAGGCGGTGGGTCAGGCCGAGTGCATCTCCAAACAGTCGGGAGTCTTACGTTCCATCCGCGGCACTCTCGAGCGCCTAGAGGGAGAAATTGGGGCCCTTGACTCTCTGCACTCTGCTAGCCCCACCCCAACACCATTGCACAGCTCTGAGGTAAACTCTCTGAATTCGAGCAAGAAGCCGTCAGGGAGCTCTCCTTCTTGGGTAGGGAGGCGAGGGCGCACCTCTATGGGAAGGGCGACTGCCCCGGTAAGACCTTAGCCAGTGTTCTGCGGTGGCCCCATGCTGCCTCCTACATTACGGCACTGCAGGACGGGGGCCCTGAACGCACCACCTCTCCCACTTAGATCATTTTATGGGTCACCGCTTTTTACACTTCGCTCGATACCCCCGGGACTGCGCCATCACACGACCTCTTGGACCAATACTTCGATACCCCCAAGCTCCTCTGGTTGGGCAATAGCCATCGGGAATACCTCGATGAGCCCTTCTCTAAGGAAGAAATCCTAGCTGCCATTAATAGTCGTCCCGGGGATAAGGCACCCGGCTCCGACGGTTTGCCCGCCTCTTTCTATAAAGCATTTGCGCCCATCCTTGTCCCTCACCTCGCTGCTATGTATAATGACTCCTTTGAGTCCGGCCACTTCCCCCCCCTTCCCTTCGCGAGGCCCTGCTGACACTGCTCCTGAAACCAGACAAATCCCCTGAACTTTTGAACTCATATCGTCCCCTGTCACTCATCAAAACTGACAATAAGATCTTCGCCAAGCTCTCGGCCTCCAGACTGTTGCCCCTCATGCCCTTAATTAACCACCCAGATCAGTCTGGTTTTATTCCCGGGCGCGCAACGTCTCATAACCTCCGCACGATCTTTGCCATACTTCATCAGATCAACCCCGCCCTACCAGCTGTGGCGGCTCTTTTGGACGCCACCAAGGCCTTTGACACTCTTGAATGACCCTTCCATTTTTTATCTCCTCCCTCGGCTTGGTTTCAGCCCGGTTTTTCTGCGCAAAACCCATCTCCTTTACACCCTCCCAGTTGCTCGCCTCCGGATCAACGGTCAAATATCAGATCCCATTCATGTCTCGAGAGGGACTCGGCAGGGGTGCCCACTCCCGCCTAAGCTTTACGCAGTGGCCATGGAGCCTATCCGGCATCCAGGTTAACTGGAGTAAGTCTATTCTTTTTCCTCTGATGGATGTCACCATCCCCTTCACCCCGGACTACCCTTTCGTGTGGGCATCAGGTCCCACCAGATATCTGGGTGTCTGGCTCAGTAGGGATGTGGAAGAACTTTGGAGAGCCAATTTCGGTCGAGCGGTTGACTGGCTGGAGTCCAAGATACCCCTATGGTGGCGCCTACCTCTATCCTTGGCGGGGTGTATCACCATCACAAAGATGGTAGTGCTCCCGAAATCCTGAATGTGCCTGTTCCTCTCTCAGCTCACTTCTTCCACACCCTCCGCTCCCTCATAATCTCCCTTCTCTGAGCGGGACGTCAGCCCAGAATTGCGTACGACATCCTCACGCTTCCCCTCGCGTGCGGCTGGGTGGGCTCCCCGGATTTTAAATTATACGCTCTTAGTGCCCAGGCCAGGTTCCTTCACTTTGTGTTGCACCCAACGCCATCCAGCCGCACGTGGCGGTCGAAGCCGACCTGGCGGCCCCCTTGCCCCTGCAGACTGCGATCTTTGCCCCTGCCAAACCACCACGTGGAGAAATAGACACGGTGGAGACCTTGCGCTGGGCGTGGGACGGTCTTCGGAAATATTCGGGCTCTGGCCTGCTCTCCGCCGGCGCTATGCCCGTTGCATATCACCCGGCATTCCCTTCACTGCACACGGCTGGAATGGAGAAACGTGCGGCTGGCATGGGTCTGACCACTTTATCTGACCTTTACCCCAACAGTAGGTTTTTCTCGTTACCAGCCGAGTCTGGCCTGCTGAACACACTGCTTTATTATCAACTTAGAGCGTCCTGTCGGGATCTGCACCCTAGGTTTCCGCAGTCCACCTCCCTTCGATGGCTGCCCTTGATTTCACATTCACCTCCCCGCAGACTCGCCTTCAGGCTTTATGCCACCACGCTGGAGGCCTCATCGATATCCGCTGATCGCGCCCGCTTAGCGTGGAGCGAGGACTTAGGCATTGATCTTTCTCAGGAGGACTGGCTGTATTGTTGTAAGCAGACTAAACGCTCATCTCCCAACTACCGCCTGCGCCTCATACACTTTAAATATTTACACCGGTTGTACCGCTCCCCCGCGAGTTGCTATACACTGGGGTCGGAGGCCTGCACCCAAGGTAAGTGCGTGGCTCAAAGATGCTGTGCAATGTCAAACGCTTCTTTCGGAACTTTTGGAACTAACTCCCGTTACTGGTCGGCCGTGCGATATCTGGGGCCCCCTCGTTTCATATATCCTTTCCCGGAATGCCTCTCCCCCTGCGACCTCTCCCGCGCTCCCTGCCGGCAATTCGCCCGCGGCAGCCGCCAGTGCTGGTCCATAGGACTCCTCCTCCCCCCTCCTTGCTTGCTACCGTCCTCCTGCGCCGCTCACACCTATACTCAGTCCTGTTTCTGCCCCTTGCTGCCCTTCCATCCTCCACATCCTATCAATTTACCTTCCCGTTTAAGATGTGCCGCTACTGTATTATTGACTCTATGCTGTTTATGACTGATGCGATGTTTCTATTTTTTCCTGTCATGTGTTGCAGTACTATTCGATTACCTTGTAACCTGATTTGCACCATCTTCAATAAAGGTCTTTGAAAATTAAAAAAACAAAAGTTTTCCTGTGGTTAATGTCCATGCAACCTCTAGAAGATACTTTTTTTTTTTAACACAAACTTTATTAAGTTTATTCAAATATGCATACTATTTTCTACTGTCACATTAGCACCTGAGAATATCAGTAGGGTACATCGTCGTATGATCTGCTTTTATATACATAGGTACATAGCTAATACAACACCTAAATGTGTATATCGTTCAATAGCAACACGTTCCAGTGTGTACCTTCGGTTATGAACAGTAGACATTCCATTCTATATCTTTAGGCCAGTTTTCAGATTTCTGAATAAACTCTTAACAATTACCCCAAGGCCCCACCCAATGCCCCCCACCCGCAGTTATCCTATTGGAAGCACCATAGTTAGCTACGTAACCGACAGAATGATGCTGTAACATTATACCAAGAGACCTGCACAGGACCCGGACACTTGCCATCATACCCCACAACACAACATATTCAGATACAAGTTAAAAAATGCATCTGCCTCTGCCATCCAATGTTTCAGCCATCGCTGCGGTCAAGTCACCTCTGCCTGCGTCGGCTCCGCCCAACTTTTAAACGCCTCACAGAGCACATTCCACGCCATTGCTTTCGTATTTTTTGCAGACCCCTCTGCTTCTCCCTATGTATTGCAGCACTATCAGCAAGGCTCCATTTAATCACCTCCTTCCACCAAGTCTCTAACTTTGGCGGTCTTGCTGCCTTCCACCGACTGGTAATATGTCTCTTTGCTAGTATTAACGCTAGCTTAGCAAAGCGCGCTTGCACTTTGTATCCCTTAGGGTGATGGTATAACCCTAGCAGGCTGCTCTTTACTGTATTCCAAGTATTCTCCCCTATTGTATCAGTAAGCATGTGTGCGATCCATGTCCAATAGTGTGTTAGTGCTGGGCATGTCCACAGCATATGTATAAATCCGGCATTCTCCTCAATGCACCTTGAGCATTTCGAGGGGGCAGCAGGAAACATCCTGTAGAGTCTGTGCGGAGTGAGATATGCTCTTTGTGTGATCAAATATTGTACAAATTTGAACCGTGCATTGCGGGACACTATCTTCGGGTACTCCAGTAGTTTTGCCCATTCTCCTTCTGTCAGACCCTCTACCACATCTAACTCCCATTTAGTCCGTAGCGCCTCTAGTGGAGATTTTACTGTCCCTCTTTACCCACATAAAGCCATTTCGTTAAATGCCTGCCATTTCCCATCAGATGGAGCACATGCACCAATTCGTTCGTGGGTGGCTCCTGTCCGGCCGGGGCCCATACCTGTTTCACGCAATGAGATAGTCCCGCATTTAATAGGAATAGAGTATCTGATAAGCCATTGGTATTTGTGAAGTCAGTGTGCGACATCATTATGCCCTCTTGAAATAGTGTCCCCACCGTAGCTATCCCTCCTTCCTTCCAATCCGTTATCTGTCTCCACGTGACCACTCCCAACGGGATGGGCAATCCTACAAATGGGATATTTGGTGGATGAGCTAAACAAGGACGTGGGTATTTTTTGGCCGCATTCCAGTATTTTAACGCTATTTGTTATAGTGGGGAATCCGTTGCTTCTCTTGAGCGCGCGCTATATAACCACGCATATAGTTTACCTTGTGTCAACATTCTGGGCGTATATCCAATTTCTCATCCAGGGGATACTCACCAATAGTCATGATCTATGAATCATCCCCGCCCACGTGCAGGATCCTGGAGTATATAGAAAAAAAATATATATATATGTTCGAGGCATGTGGGCTGCTGAATTCATATCTGTGCATAGATCGCCGCCTAGTGTTGGGTCCGGATGATTGCACATTGTTGTCCTGGAAGAGTCTTTGAAGTATCACGAGATAGGTGGCTCCTCCCCTGGACTACAGTGCGCATGGGCATCCTCTCCAGCCTCAGATTGTTTTTTTCCGCCATTGGGTTCGGATGTGCTTATCTTAGCTCAAGTTAGGAAAACTTTCTTTAAGGCCAAAAGCCTTTAGATATCGTCGGTATTGTTTGCGTTCGGTATCGATAAATACTTATACTTGTTCTTGTTCTCGGACTTATTCACCCTTCTCGGACCGAGTTTCGGTCCGAACATCGATCGACGTTCGAAGATGGAATCGAGGACTCCCTTCAAGAGATGTCTTCTATGCCACGCAAAATATCCACACGTTGATGTCCATCCGGTGTGTAACAAATGTTTATCACCGGATCATGATGAGACCAGGTGTATGGCCTGCACCCGGTTCCGGTCAAAAAAGACCCTTCGGAATAGACGAGCGGCTAGATTGGAGGCCAAACAATCGGCACCTAATGAAGAAGTCGACAGCGTCGAAGAGGTTGAGTCCCTATATGACGACGATGATGAGGAGATCTTCGAGGACGAAGACGTCGTCGACGAGGTAGGAGACGACGATGAGGCCCTTGGGGCCGAGGAAGATAGCTCAGGCGAGGAGCTAGGCCAAGGGAGATAGTCTTGCTAAGGCTCAGGTCGAGGGATCGCCTGCGGGCCTTACCCAAGATCGGTCGGATCGTTCTACTGCCCCACCTGAAGGCCCGGCTTCGAACATTTCAAAAGAGCCGGAATTATCGAACGAGACTGGAGTCGATTCCGTGAAATTGAAACCAAAACCTGCACTGGTCAAATCGAAACCGAAAGTGCAACTGGTTCAGGTCGGATCGAAGGCATTGAAACCTTCCAGTCCGTCCACACAAAAGAAGGACATCGGAACCGAACGAACAAAGAAGGACTTCAGTACCGAGAAACCAAAAAAGGACTTCGGCACCGAGAAACAGAAGAAGGTCCTCGGTCCTGAGAAGACGCAGAGGCCTATGGCACCGAAGGTTGGGACACCAACGACCAAGGTCAAGGTGGTCGATCCGACTACATCAACACCGAGAAGTGCTGAGACTGCCAAACTACCGGATC
Source organism: Triturus cristatus (assembly GCF_964204655.1). NCBI lineage: Eukaryota > Metazoa > Chordata > Amphibia > Caudata > Salamandridae > Triturus > Triturus cristatus. Next base: position 941,073,446 of record NC_140584.1, on the reverse strand, counting down.
AACAAGGCGTCGATCCCAAACTTCGGACCGAAGCCCCGAAGACTGGAAAGAAACCGGAGACCGCGTCGAGGCCTGTCTCCAAAGAGCCTGTCCGATCAAAAGCACCGTCTGCATTCACGTTGCAACAGGAGTCCCTAAAGCGCATCAGGGAACGGGACACTCTCGTACCGAAAACGGGTCCCGAACCGAACAAGGCCGCAAAGGCTCACTCGGCGCCGGCACCGATCAAGTTTGGATTACCACCACCGGGGGCACCGAAGATGTTCGAACTTAGGAAGAGTATCGAACAACCAAGAACAGTGTCCACACACAGAACTGATGCCGAAGACTCACAGGACCAGTTTATCGACGTCGACACTGGTAGACTGTTGTTCCGCAAGCGGAGAATTGTTCCAGAAAAAGCTTTGGAATCATACAAAATTCCACTAAAAAGAAAAATGGCGTCAGGTTCGACACCAGTGCTTGTAGAACCTTACCACACATAAAATCAGGAACCACCATCCTTTTCTCCCACACACTCGGAGGCGGATGCAGGAGAGGGCTATACTGAGGATACCACTTATCCTGTGGATAATGACCCTGATGAACAACAGCAAGACCAGGATCAAGCATGGGGAGACCCTACTGACCCAGGAGACCCACAAAATGCTCCTGACACTCATCTTTATAATATAAAACCATCTCCCACTGAAGATACTGCTGCTTTTAACGCCCTCATTGAAAGAGCGGCTGCCAATCATGGAGTGGAACTTCATTCTGACTCTGTGGAGGAGGATTTCTTGGTGGACACGTTCTCAACATCAGAAAGAACGGTCAGGACTTTACCAATGTTAAAAGTAGTTATTAAACATGCTAAGGACATCTTTAAGGAGCCAACCAGAGCACGGGTATTGAACCCGAGAATAGAGAAAAAATACAAACCTGCCCCAGGAGACCTAACGTACATTAAGGGTCAATTGCCGTTGGACTCCATGGTAGTTTCTAATGCTCGCAAGAGAGCTAACTCGCAAACAACCGGTGATGCTCCTCCTCCGGACAAGGAGTCCAAAGTGCTAGAAACATCAGGAAAAAGAATAGCAGCACAAGCAGCAAACATCTGGCGCATTGCCAACACTCAGGCACTCCTGGCCAGATACGACAGGTCACACTACGATACCCTAGAAACCCTGCTAGAACACCTACCAGATGAATACAAAGATGGAGCGGAGCTCCTCATCAGAGAGGGACAACTCATTACAAATGCGTCCATCAAATGCGCACTAGATGCAGCTGACACTGCAGCAAGGGCAATCAACACTAGTGTGATGTTGAGGAGGCACGCATGGCTGAGAATATCCGGTTTCAAACCTGAAATTCAAAATAGTATCTTGAATCAACCAGTCAACCCAGACTTTTTATTTGGCCCCGAGGTTGACACTACACTAGAAAAGATTAAAAAGGACACTGAAACTGCGAAATCTATGGGGGCTCTACAGTCGCATCAGTTTCGGAGTGGCTCCTTTCGTCGCCCCGGGAATAGAGGAGCAGCTAGAGGTCAGGGGTCCCAGCAGCAGTACAATAAAGGAGCTACCCAGAGTACCTATAATAAGAACAATAGGGGTGGATATCGTGGATCCAGCACCAAAGGCAGAGGACGAGGACACAACAACACCAGGTCCTCCGCCAATAACAAACAGTGACGTCTTGTCACTGCCCCCCGACCACATAACACCGGTCGGGGGAGACTCCAACAGTTCCTGCCAGTCTGGAGATCCATCACCACAGACAGGTGGGTCAGAGAAATTGTCCAGTATGGTTATTGTCTGGAATTAACATCCAATCCACCCAACATACCACCAAGACACCGTCCTATGTCCGCAGAGCACTTAGCATTATTGCAGCAGGAAGTACTAAGTATGCTGCAAAAAGGAGCCATAGAGCTCGTGCCCGTAGAACAACGAGGGTCAGGGGTGTACTCTCTGTACTTCCTGATCCCAAAAAAGGACGGGTCTCTCAGACCTATACTGGACCTGAGACCTCTCAACCAATACATTCTGTCAGAGCATTTTCATATGCTCACCCTCCAGCAGGTTCTACCGTTACTCAGTCAGGGAGACTTCCTAGCAACACTGGATTTGAAGGATGCGTATTTCCACATACCCATACACCCTTCACACAAAAAATATCTCAGTTTCACTATTCAGGATCAGCATTATCAGTTCAAAGTACTCCCTTTCGGAGTAACAACGGCACCCAGAGTCTTTACCAAGTGCCTAGCGACAGTGGCTGCACACTTAAGGAGACAGCACATTCACGTCTTCCCTTACCTGGACGACAGGCTTGTTCAGGCAAAGTCAGCCCAGCAGTGTGCAAGCCACATATCCCACACCATACATCTTCTTCACAGTCTGGGATTCTCACTAAATTATCCAAAGTCACATCTTCAACCCGCCCACGTACGGCAGTACCTGGGCGCAACCATAGACACTCTGGCAGCCAAAGCTCAGCCAAATTTAGTGAGGATACACAGCATGCAACTGCTGATAAAAATGTTCAGACCTCAACACTCCCTTCCAGCGCGAGTGTTCATGCAGTTGATAGGCATGATGGCCTCCTGCATCTTCATAGTCCCGCACGCGAGACTACATATGCGCCCGCTTCAGGAGTGCTTGGCACGTCAATGGACTCAGACTCAAGGACAGTTGAAAGACCTAGTGTTGGTGAGCGGTCGGGCATACAACTCTCTGCATTGGTGGAATCCACAAAACCTTTGCAAGGGCCGACCGTTCCAAGAGCCTGTTCCACAGATAATACTGACGGCGGACGCGTCTCTCCAGGGATGGGGAGCTCATGTACTCAATTACACAGTGCAGGGACTATGGACGACACAGCAACAGAAGATGCACATCAACCTTCTGGAACTGATGGCAATCTTCCTGGCAATGAAGGCATTCACAGTACACTTGTGCAACAAAGTCGTGTTGATCCGGACGGACAACATGACTGCCATGTACTACATACAGAAGCAGGGAGGAACACACTCTCCACAGTTGTCTCATCTGGCTCAGAGCATGTGGAGGTGGGCCATTCAGAGGAACATGTTCCTCATGGCAGAACACCTCCCGGGCAAGGACAACCAAATATCGGATCTGCTCAGCAGACACAGTCACCAAATGCACGAGTGGGAGCTACATCCATCAGTACTCCAACCGTACTTCCAGCAGTGGGGTCATCCAGAGATAGACCTACTCGCCACAAGGGAAAACGCAAAATGCCACAGCTTTGCCGCCAGGTTCCCGCACCCACAGTCGCAGGGCAATGCGATATGGATGAACTGGTCAGGCAGATTTGTGTACGCTTTTCCCCCAGCGCCATTAATACCGCTAGTGGCACGCAAACTAAGGCAACACTCAATGACACTCATCCTGGTTGCTCCAATGTGGGCACGCCAGCCATGGTACACCACGTTACTAGAACTTTCCGTGGTGCCGCCTCAACGTCTGCGGCTAACACCCAAACTTTTAACACAGAACCATGGCGAAATTCAGCACCCAGATCCGCAACAGCTGAACCTGGCGATCTGGCTCCTGAAGTCTTAGAGTTTGGCTACCTCCACCTGCCTCCAGAATGTATGAATATCATCAAGGAGGCCAGGAGACCCACGACCAGGGCTTGCTATGCAGCTAAATGGAAAAGATTTGTCATTTACTGTAAAAACAATGACATTAATCCGCTGGATGCATCCATTCAGAACATCATCTGTTACCTGTTACACTTATATCGATGCAATCTGGCATACAGCTCCATCCGTATACATCTAACCGCAATAGCAGCCTATCTTCAGAACAGGCAGCACCTCTCTTTATTCAGAGTGCCTGCCATCAAAGCCTTCTTAGAGGGACTCAAAAGAGTGATTCCTCCAAGACACCCACCGGCACCAGTGTGGAACCTAAATGTGGTCCTCACCAGATTGATGGGTCCACCTTTTGAACCTCTACATTCATGTGAGATTCAATTCCTCACCTGGAAAGTAGCTTTCTTGGTGGCAATCACTTCCCTGAGAAGAGTTAGTGAACTCCAGGCACTAACCATTCAAGAGCCATTCATACAGGTTCACGCAAACAGGGTCGTACTACGTACCAACCCCACATTCATGCCTAAAGTGATATCGCAGTTCCACATGAATCAGACTATTGAACTGCCTGTTTTCTTTCCAAATCCAGAAAATGTCGCAGAGAGAATGCTCCATACACTAGATATAAAGAGGGCCCTCATGTACTATATAGACAGAACAAAGGATTTTAGGAAAACAAAACAATTGTTCGTTGCCTTTTCTCCACAACACAAGGGCAACGCCATTTCCAAAGCAGGGATAGCCAGATGGATCTTCAAATGTATTCAAATTTGCTATGAAAAAGCTAAACGCACATTAACGATTCCCCCAAGAGCCCACTCAACACGAAAGTTAGGGGCGTCCATGGCTTTCCTAGGGAACATTCCTTTAGAGGAAATATGTAGAGCAGCCATATGGTCCACTATACATACATTTACTAAACACTACTGTGTAGATGTACATTCAAAACAGCAGGCAGCTGTAGCACAGGCTGTTCTCAAGACCCTTTTTCAGACTGCTGCAGCTGATACGGGCAGCCGCCGCTAATGGAGGGACTGCTATATAATCTATGCACAGATTTGAATTCAGCAGCCCACATGCCTCGAACCGAATATGCTACTTACCAGTATGCATCTGTTCTTGGCATGTAGGGCTGCTGACATTCATATCGCCCACCCTCCTCCCCGGCGCCTGTAGCAGCTGCAGCTCTCAGAATTACTGTATAGCATGGTCATCACTTACTGTATCTACTCCATCACTGCCACAATGGCGAAAAACAATCTAAGGATGGAGAGGATGCCCATGCGCACTGTAGTCCAGGGGAGGAGCCACCTATCTCGTGATACTTCGAAGACTCTTCCAGGACAACAATGTGCAATCATCCGGACCCAACACTAGGCGGCGATCTATGCACAGATATGAATGTCAGCAGCCCTACATGCCAAGAACAGATGCATACTGGTAAGTAGCATATTCGATATCTCCAAAAAGACCACTCCATTCCCGAGTAATCAGGAGGACACAGCGGGGAGTTTCGGTGAGCCCATTTATTCACTGCTACTTGGCATAATGCATTTCGGCGAAAATTCGCCTTGCTCAGATGCCGCTTGCACAGGGTTATACCTCCACCCTCCTTTAAATAGCCTGCGGCTCTCCCATATACATATGTGAAAACATATACATGCAGCTTAAAATGTTTCCAACATGGCAGAAATGCCGAAATTACATAGGTTTGCATTGTAAGACAAATACCCTCCTAACCCATAAGGAAAAGAGGACATGCACTGAACAATTGTCATAAACCAATGCTTTATTGCCACAAGGAAAACTTGTAATTGCAGGCATTTGCCTGTAGGCTGCATTGCAGAACAATAATGAAACAAAGACAAAAAACTGACACCTTGCTTTAAGGCTTCCAAGGGTTAGGGTACCATGCCTTTAAGACCTGCAGGAGACCCTCTGTTCCCATCATGCACCACAGGTGACAGGTCAGTTCTTTTTTCCGGCTCCTTCTGTGAGGATCCTGGAGTTTGAGCTCTTCAGTATTTTGACTGAAAGTGATATATTCAACATTTTCTTTGAAAATTCAACAGTTTCTGATCCCTAGAGGTATATTCTACTGGGTTTTTGGTCTTTTCCTAATTTTTTCCAGTCAGAATGCCTGCTTTATTTTGGAAATGTCCTTCCTGTGACAAGAAAATGGCACTGTCAGACCCACACTCGGTGTGTACTGTGTGCCTTCCATCTTCACACAACCCTGACCAGTGTCATCATTGCCAGAAGTTTTCTAAAAGGACTCTGCGTGACAGAAAATGCATCAAGCTTCATGCCCAGCTGGAGAAGGATAGAAGCCATCATGGAGGTGGCCATGGAGACTTCAGAGCTCCATCTTTAAGCAATCAAACCGAAAACGGCGTTGTTCCACCTCCCCTGAGTCCAGGAAGAAGCAGGTGACTGAATGCTCGACGTCGAGATCGCCGTCGAAGAGGCCAAGGCACTCTTCAGCGTCGAGGGACAAGTCATCATCTAGACGTCTAGACTCTTCGCCGCATGCCAGTAAGTCGGCGTCGAGGCACAGGACTCCGTGCTCGAAGGCTGTGGTTCCAGAGAGACCTGCTAAAAACCCATCGACGTCGAGGCTTCCGTCTACGTCGAGGCTTTCTCCGCCACCCTCGAGGGGGTCAGCGTCAAGAGACTCGCCGGCGAAGATCATGCCGCGAGTGGACATGTCGACGTCAAGAGCGTCGTCGAGGTCACATCATTCGACGTCGAGGAGATCGACGTCAGCGAGGCGTCATGGGAAGTCGAAGTCCCCCTAATCACCGCCAACAGCTGACGTCAAGGTTCCCCCATCCCGTGGGCGGTCGACGTAGAGCCCAACGTCGAGGACAGGAGACCTTTCCACAGCAGATCGCCGCACAGATCAACAGCGAAGGTGACACAAACCTTATCTATTTATTTGATTTATTTATTTGAAGGTTTTATATAGCGCGAACATGACCCTTGCGGGTATCGGAGCGCTTTACAAGAGAGGTAGTTAACAAAGGAGATAATTTACAAGAGAAACATAGTAATTCAAAATAAAGTCTTATGTTCCAGCTGGTTGTTCTAAGAGTCCGCATCAATATTTAAGTAAATTTCGACATGAGAAGAGATTTGACTTTTTTTTTTTAAATAGACAGCTGAGGGGTTAAGTCTGGTTTCTGGGAGTTGGGCATTCCAAATCCTTGGAGCAATACCAGAGAAAGCGCGGTTATATGTTTTCTTCTTGGCAAATCTTTGAGGTTTTAGAAGAAGGTTGCTGGCGCTCCTGGATGATCTGTTTCCACACGAAAGCTCCAATTTCTGGGCCAGATAACTCGGTGTGTTGTCATGCAGGCGATTTTTAATTGAATTTTTGCTTCGAAGGGTAGCCAATTGAGCGCTTTGAAGTCAGGGGAGATGTGGCTATTTCTTTTAGAGCCTGTGATGAGCCTGGCCGCTGAGTTGAGTGATGCTCTTAGGGGGGAAGTTGTAGATCTAGGTAGTCCACAAAGAGTTGCACTACCATATTCTAGTCTGGGAATTACTAGTGCTTGGACTGCCATCTTGAAGTCGTTTACTGGGAGGAAGGGTTTTAATTTTCTCAGTGCTCATCTGAAAGTTTGCTCCTTTTGCTGCGCACTGATTTGTTTTTGCATGTTTAAGTTACCGTCCAGAGTTACTCCCAGAGACTTTGCTGAATCAATTATAAGAGGTTGGCAGTTGAACGCTGTAAGTTGTTTAAGCCATTCGTGGATGTTGGATGGTTGATTAGGTGGGCTGATTAGTAAGAATTCAATTTTCAGTGCGTTTCGTTTGAGGTGATTTTCAGTCAACCATGACTGAGTATTTTGTAAAGTTAGATTGAGAGATTTGATGTCGTCTGGAGAATTTATCTTTAAGTATAGTTGCGTGCCGTCTGCGTACATGTGAAAGTGGATATCTGATGAGTCGAGAATCTCAGTGAGTGGCTCCATGAATTGATTAAACAGTGTGGGTGAGAGGGAGGATCACTGCGGAACTCCTAATGTGACTGGGACGGTCGTGTACAAAGATTGGTTGACCTTGAACCTTTGGGATCTATTCAGGAGGAAAGAGGTATACCAATTTAGTACTGACCCCGATAAGCCCATTCTGTATTGCAAGAGAGCTAGAAGAATTTCATGTTTGACGGTGTCAAAGGCCGAGGATAAGTCAAGCAGGATAAGTAGGCAGGTTTCGTTCTGGTCTAGGATTCTTAGTGCATCATCTACTATGTGGGTCATAGCCGATTCAGTACTATGTCCTGCCCGGAAACCAGATTGGAATTTATTGAGCAGGTGGTTATCTAACTGGCTGAGAACCCATTTTTCTAGGAGTTTAGCCATAGTTGGGATGTTGGGAATTGGTCGTTAGTTATTTAGGTCCGTGGGGTCAGCTGTCGTGTTTTTTTAGGATGGAGGAAACTTGTCCCGCTTTGAGAATTTCAGGAATAGTTCCTTGGACTAAGGAGGCATTGATAATCTTTGTCCAAAGTGGCAGTAGCGCTGGTATGAGATCTTTGAGGTAGGTTGCAGGAAAGGGGTCTGAGAAGTGGTTGGAGGAGTTCAAGGATGTGAGTGTATTTAGAATAGCTGCTTCGCTATAGGTTGTGAAGGTGGCCCAGGAGGCGTTATTTTTGAGGGCGAGCTTAGATGAGCCGTTGATTGGGGTTGCTAGAATATGGGATGATGAGTCCTTCGGAGTGATAGATTGAGCCAATGAGGCCTTAAGGAGATCCGTTTTTAGGAGTTCCGTTTTCAGGAGTTCCGTTTTATTCGTGAAGGAAGAGGAAAATTCTTCAGAGCTGGGTGGCGTGCCTTGACCAACTTGGGGAGGGCGAGCTAAGCCACTAGATTGAGATTTGACTAGTTCAAATAGTTTTTTGGGTCAGTTCTTGGCTTGATCTAGCTGATTTTTGAAAAAGTTTGCTTTTGAGTGTCTGATCTTTCTATAGTACGAGTTTCTGGTGGATCGGAGCAGATTGTGATGAGCCGTGGAAGGCGATATCGAGGTGTTCGACGTCGAGGGACAAAACTGCAGAGGCCACTGAGGTGGCCCGGCGCAAATCAACGTTGAGATCCCGATCGACGTCAAGAGCCCAGTCATCATCTCCAGGGCTGAATATTGTGCAGATTTCTCCAGAGAGATCTCTTAGAGCTGGCAAAAACCGGGTTTACGGTCTGTCGTCTCGGTGGCTGCAGGGCGTCAGAACAGTTGACCGCAGAAGTCCGGGATTCGGACTACTCACGGACATACTCACCTTCTAGAACCTCAAGAGACCCTGATAGAGGCGCTCCTGCACACCTTCAAAGTCCCCTTCCAGAAGACCAAGGTCGCCTTCTACACGCCGATCACGGTCAAAGGGTCGTCACAGCTCACGCCACGAACCTCCACACAAGAGGAGGCGCATAAGATCATCCACCTGGTCTTCGTCCATGAGGTCTTCTGTTCGGGACTACTCGCCAACCTTTTCATCTATGCCACCTTCAAGGGTGTCTCCCATCAATGACATCTGGACTTTCTCTGACGTACTTGGCAGAGGAGCTAAGAAACAGAATATCAGTTTGTACACTCCTGTGGTCCCTACATCAATTATTTTTGAGAAATTGCACCATTGTACAGTTCCCAGACCTCTGCTACCTCTGGTGCCAGGCTTTTTAGAACCAGCAATTGCCACGTTCCTCACCCCTGCCACAGTGGGGTCAGTTCCGTCGAGGATCGCAAAGAAGTACAAAGCTCCAGACCAGGATCCCTTGTGCCTTAGGTCTGATCCTCCGGAGGATTCAGTCATTGTGGCAGCCGCCAGGAAAGCGCACTCCGCAGCCTCATCAGCTTCAGTTCCTCCAGAAAAGGACAGTAAGGAAATGGACTCTTATGGCAGGAAGATGTGCAATACTTCTGCATCATCTATGAAGATTGCAAGTGCTTCAGCCCTTCTTGGGCGCTACGACAGGTTTCTTTGGGACTCCCTGGCTAGGTTTACCGACAAGCTTCCCAAATAAGATCGACAAGACTTCCATGAGATCCTGCAGGAGGGTGGCTTAGTAGCCAACCAGGTCATCAGCGTGGCGGCGGACGCCTCAGACCTCGCCGCGCACGGCTATTCACATGGCATCTGTTCGCGGCGCTCAGCATGGTTGCGCCTCACAGGTCTTAAACCGGACACCCAGAAGAAGATCCTCAACCTTCCTTTTAACGGCTCCTCCTTATTCGGTTCTCATGCTGATGAGGAGATGGCAAAGATGAAGACCGAGCTGGACATGGTCAAAGCAGTTGGACTGGAAAAGCGGAAGGAGTTTCGTACACGCTTCCGTCAGAACGACAAGCGACCCTTCCAACAGAGGGTTCAACCCCTCAATGGTCCCCCAATTACAGCAGAAGCGTCCTGGCAGAGGAAGGGGGAACAATAAACAACAGCAGTCCTCCTCCAAGCAGCCTCCAAAACAGTGAGGCATTACTTCCTCCGCACCCGTTCGCCACTCCAGTAGGAGGGAGTATTGTTTTTCACCTGGAAGAGTGGGAAACCATAACAAGAGACAGATGGGTGCTGAATATTGGGCAGCATGGCTAATTGCTGAGGTTCAAGTCTCCTCCCCCGCAAGGTGCCCCACAATTGAAGTGCCTTCCTCAACAACACAATCTACTGTTAAGTCGAAGTGTATACCCTCCTCTCCAAGAAGGCCATAGAAGAGGTCCCACCTCATCAGCAAAACCAAGGGGTATACTCACAGTACTTCCTGGTCCAAAAACGAGGAGTAGCCAAAGAGTACAGACCTATCCTCGACCTGTGCCTGCTGAACAGGTTTATAAGAAAAGAGAAATTTCGGATGCTAGCCCTGCACCAGATTTTCCCACATCTTCACCAGGGAGACTGGATGTGTGCCATCAACCTGCAGGACGCCTACTTTCACATTCCTGTTTCAGTGAAACATCGCAAGTTCCTCAGGTTCCAGGTGTCTCGACAGCACTATCAGTACTGAGTACTTCCGTTCGGGCTCAATTCCGCCCCCCGGATGTTCTCCAAGTGCATGGCGTGGTAGCTGCTTTCCTCCGCAAGCGGAAAATCTTCATCTATCCTAACCTAGACGACTGGCTCCTAAAGAGTTCCACACCTTCACTACTCCAGAGCCATCTCACTTACTGTCTCAACTTGCTTCACTCCCTGGGGTTGCAAGTCAACTACAAGAAGACAGTCCTCAGCCCCACGCAGAAGATACATTATTTGGGCGCATCCCTGGACACCGCAAGGGCAAGCGTGTGTCCTTTGGAGGAGAGGTTGTCATCAATGTTGATCAAGTGCCGTGCTCTTCTCAGCACTACACATCCCACAGCAAGGCAGGTGTCATCACTGCTGGGATCGATGGCCTCATGCATCTTCATTGTGCCAAATGCCAGACTTCACATGCGGCCTCTACAGCAGTCCCTCGAAGATCAATGGACACAGCGGTCAGGCCGTTGGGAAGATCGCATCTCTCTTCCTCAGGCTGCCAGGGACTCCATCAAATGGTGGATGAAACGTTCACATCTTCTGCAAAGGGTCCCTTTTCACCAGGTCCCTCCGACCCAGACTGTTGTTACAGATGCCTCACTGCAGGGTTGGGGAGCTCACAGGGGCTAGCTTCAGGTACAAGGTCTCTGGTCCGAGACAGAGAGAAGTTATCACATCAACTTCTTGGAGCTAAGGGCAGTCCATCTGGCTCTCAAGTCTCTGTACCCGTCCCTAAAGTCCAGCTCCATTCAGATTCAGACAGACAACACAACAACAATGTACTATCTGAACAAGCAGGGAGGCACCAGGTCACGGGACCTGTCTCTGGAGTCCCAGTCCTTATGGAAGTGGCTTCTGGGGAGGAGTCTCACGACCGTAGCCTTTCACCTTCCAGGAACCTTGAACGTGCAGGCAGATGTTCTCAGCAGAGACTTCGTAGAAGCGCACGACTGGGTTCTAAACGAATAAGTCACTCAGGACATTTTTCGGCAATGGGGAGTGCCAGCCATCGACCTGTTCGCAGACGCGGCAAATACAAAATGCCCCGTCTTAGAGTCCAGATTCCCACAACAAGGATCACGGGGGAATGCACTTTTGATCAGATGGTCACAGACATTGCTGTACGCTTTTCCGCCACTGCCTCTGATCACGGCGGTCATACAGAAGTTTTACAGGACCAACACCAGAATGGTCTTGATAGCACCAGAGTGGCCGCCCCAGTGGTGGTATCCGGAGCTGTCTGCAGCTCCACACCGGAGGCTGCCCTGCCGCCCGGACTTGCTGACCAAGAACGAGGGGAGAGTATTTCATCCCAACCTTTCGTCCCTGCGATTGACTGCATGGCTCCTGAAGTCATCCAGTACGGACACTTAGACCTCTCTGCTGACTGTATGACCATTCTCAAGGAAGCAAAGAGACCCTCCACCAGGAAATCTTAATATTTCAAGTGGAAGAGATTCTACCTGTGGTGCAAGGACAACGCTTTTGATCCGACTAAGGGTCAGGAGCAAGTGATCCTTCCCTACTTGTTATACTTGGCAAAGTCAGGCCTGCAATATCCCTCCATCAGGGTTCACCTGGCTGCTATTACAGCTTACAGAAAATCTTCTACCCAGGGTTCATTCTTTCAAATGCCAGTGGTCAAGGACTTTCTGGAGGGACTCAGAAAGGTTTATCCCCCAGCGAGATCTCCTTCTCCGCCTTGGGAATTTAACATTGTTCTTTTAGTAGCCATCACTTCATCCCGCAGGATGAGTGAGATTCAGGCGCTGTGCTGTAAGGAACCTTATACTGTGTTTCATGCCAATAGGGTGGTGCTACGTACACATCCGCGCTTCCTTCCTAAGGTGGTCTCGGATTGTCACATCAATCAGGTTATTACTCTGCCCACCTTCTTTCCTAAACCATCAGCTCCCCCTGAGAGATCATTGCACTCTTTAGATCTCCGCAGAGTGTTGAAGTTTTACCTTGCCAAAACTCACACACTTAGGAAATCTGACCGGCTCTTTATCAACTACAGTTCCACTAACACCGGTCTAGCTGCATCTAAAAGATCCATCTCTCTGTGGATTGTCTCTTGTATAGCTTTATCCTACCAGTTAGCCAACAAGACCTTCCAAGGCAGACCTAAAGCGCACTCTACCAGAGGGAAAGCTACTACCACAGCTCTCCTTCGCAATGTTCCAATGTCTGAAATCTGTAAGGCAGCCACATGGCGATCGGTGCATACCTTCACACGCCATTACTGTCTAGATTCTGATGCACAGGCCGATGCCCAGGTGGGGCAGGCCTCTCTGAATAATTTGTTTGCATGATTGTAATTTGAATGTAATGGTTTTTCATGTTCTGTATACTCTGTTGCTCGTCCGCGAGGTACTGGGTATGGGCTTGCTACTCTATTCATAGATTATGACTATTGAGGAGTATCCTCTGGATGAGAAGGATTAGTTCCTTACCTGTAATCCTAGTTCTCATCCAGGGGTATACTCATCATAGTCATAAGCGACCCTCCCGCCTCCCCGGACGAGGATAGGCTTACAGGGCAAGAGATCATAAGAATACCCTGCAATAAATGCTCAAGTAGTGGGTTGCAGGTCTCCTCCAAACCTTTGTATTTATTTGTTAAAGAGTGTTCTTGAGAGTCTCTTAAACAGCTGTTTCATATAATTCAAAAACCTGCCCTGTGTTGTAAATCAAAGTAAAAGGCAGACAAAGTAACAGCACAGGAGCAAATAATGGTAGTAATGCTCTAATGACCGCCTATGATTCGGGTGGCGACATTGCGGAGAGGTGTAATAATGGAGAATTCCAAGATCAGCACGCATCGCATTTCATGATGCTGAAGTTGCAGTCAGCAATCTTTTCTCAGCCAATCTTTTGGCATGCCTAATGTTTTCAGTTTTCCTATGGGATCGTATTTCATTGAAGATGTGTACCATTCAGCTTTGCATGCTTGCAATCTTCTTTATGGCGTAGTTACTTATTTAGCAGTTTTGTTCTAAACTAACTGCAACACTTTTTTAGCTTTGTTTGAAAGATCTTTCTAGAGCCATTTTAATTTGTATAATCTAAATAAAAGAAACAATCTAATTAGTGAGATTCAGTACTTGGTGGCCAGCGGATGTGTTCCTTCTTTTGTTGTAATCCTTGCTTGACAATTCATCTTTAGGACCTTGCATTCAAAAGAACAATTGTGATCAACGTAATCACCAGATAGCAAACCTGTATAACTGAGAGTGGTTTTCACCTAATTGGCTAAACGAGGCAGACAAAACAGCTGATTTCACTCTTAATGCAATTTACTCCAATGCTTTGTGGAAATCCCAAATATACCTCACTATGCTATTAGTCTTTGGTATCTTTACCCACGTTAATATTTTCTGCTACATATGTCATGATGTATGTTTGTTCTGCATATATTTGAATAAAAGTGTCCATGGTATATGTGGCTTTAGATACACATTCTCTGCATACTCCTGCCATCTAGTTTTGAGCACAGACGTTTGCAGCTTATTTTTGTTTAAAGACGTTAGGGTCACAAGATCTGTAGTGACTTCACAGGGACATAGTCTTCACCTCAGATCCACCATCGGTTTTGGTTATTTAGAGTATGAGCTCCGAGACAGGCTGTGAGAGTGTGTATATGTATGTATATGTATATGTATATATATTCGCTCAGATTGCACCTTTCAAACTCGGGAATTCACTCGCGGGTGGGTGCCCTGACTGTGGCGATGCAATCCACAAATAATCAACGCTCCAAATCCCTCTTGTCGCAAAGGAAATAAGCACTCACGGGAGACGCTCGGAAGGGAATTTATTCCGATATAACAAACAGACGCGTTTCGGCGAAATGCCTTCCTCGATGTTTGCTCGCCCACCGGGAGGTCGCCATTTTCAAGAGGTGGAAAACATGTTAGCCAAAGAAGAGGATAAGAATAGAGTGGAAGAACTGTTGGGGCAAATGAAGATACGCCTCCAAAAATATGAAAGTAAAATCAAAAACAGGAAACAAGAAAAATATGAAAGGGACGAACAGGATTATCTTCAAGGAAGAGTGCTAACGTTTGCACGTAAATTCGATATTCCCAGAAAAGAATTATCTTTGCAAACTACGCAAACGGAAACTGGGCAAGTGGTAACATCGGAATCTGAAGTCACTGAAATTGAGTCAGAAGATGAACGCACCATAAGCCAGGCTACTGTCGGAAAAACAACCACTCCTTTTTTCGACGAGTTCAAAATTATCAGACAATCATGGTTAAGGGGGGGCAAGAACAAACCACCCGAAAGAGCAAGCGAAGAACGCGGAGATCAGGGTGGGGCAAGAAGAGGAAGAACATGGGCATCGCGCAGGAAGAGATACAACAAGAAGTAACTAACGCAAGTAATCTCACTGTCGTTAACCTAACCCCGAGAACCTTGTCTGAGAATGAAATTAAAGTCTTATCATTGAGACTAACGTTTTGTCCCACTAAGCATCTAGAATTTACGCAAACCAGAATTGACTTGTTTTGCTTTGTACGCAAATTGAAACTACACAAATACTTCAAATTACGACCCACCATGAAAGAGGTCAAGGGCAATGCCTCAAGAATCACGGCAACCGATGTATTGACATGCAATGATATATGTGCAGTGGAACTGTTGCAAAATTTGAATACCGATGATCAGGAGAACATAGGATTATCCATGACAGAGAGGGCGATGAAAGCTGGTATCGAACAAGGGATGCAAGAGAGTCCATTCAAACCGAAATCGTTGTTTGTCCCGCAAATGCCCTATGACTCCATCGATGTATTTTCTGAGGCTATGGTCAAAGATCTACTTGACTTTAGAGGCAAAAAGTACCGTGCGACTGGGAGAGACAATCTAACTAGAGAGGAGAAGTTGGCACTAACCAATTTAATGGAAGACAAAATGATCATTATAAAACCTTCAGACAAAGGTGGTAATGTAGTCCTGCAAACAAGAATACAATACCGAGATGAAGCATTACGACAACTGCAAGACACAAAATACTACATACCGACTACACGAGAAATGTATCTAGCCAGTGTGGAAAAATATGAGACTATGCTCAAAATGTGGAATAACAGAGGAATGTTGGGTAAGGACGAACACTTATTCCTGAGGTGTCCAAACCCGGTGATAGCAACTTTCTACCACATCCCAAAGATACACAAGGATGCAGCTCACCCACCCAGAAGACCTATAGTCTCATCCCAAGGCAGTCTGACAGAACACATGTCCATGTTCATTGATCATTTTCTCTTTCCATTTGTGGTGGAATTGAAATCGTATATAAGAGACACTAAAGACTTTTTGGGTAAAATCTCTTTAATCAATTGGGATCCAACGTATTTAATGATGGTGCTTGATATCACCAGCTTATATACCTGCATCAGTCATCATGACGGTTTAAAAGCATTACAGCACTTTTTAAACAGAAGACAGCTTAGGTTTGCTGCACACAATGACATGATTTTACAATTCACGGAATTTTGTTTGATGAACAATATATTCTTGTTCGAGGACAGCTACTTCAAGCAAGTGTCAGGTACAGCGATGGGCACCTGCTTCGCCCCCAGCTATGCGAACTTGTTCGTGGGCTGGTGGGAGGAGCAGGTGCCAAAAACATACGAACATGGCAACATAACAGGAAGAGTAGTTGAATGGTATCGTTATATAGACGATTTATTCATAGTGTGGCAGGGCAGTATTGAATCTGCTAATGGTTTTATTGGGAATTTGAATGATAATCATCTTAATTTACAATTCTCAGGCGTAGTTAGTCCAGTGGCAGTGGACTACCTGGATCTAAAAGTATTTGTAATGGAAGAACAATTACACACCACACTACATCATAAAAACACCGCAGGAAACTCCACCTTATTTGCCACAAGCAATCATCCACCAAAACTGATTCAAAGTATCCCGTATGGGGAACTGTTGCGTTTAAAACGCAACAGTTCACGTCCATGTGATTTTAAGGTGTCCTCACAAGAATGCATACAGAGGTTTGCCTTAAGGGGATATAATCCCACATTATTACATAACACACTTAATAAGGTGAAAGGCATTCCCAGAAAGAATTTGTTGGCCAGTAAACAGATGTCAGCAAATGAGTCAGGGATTACTCATCAAGGTAAATTTAGGATGATAACTACCTACTCAGCAGAAGCTAATCATTTGAAACGCATGTTGAGAAAAAACTGGCACATTTTGCAAACTGATTCGGTATTGAATGAGGATATTCCAGCATATGCACTAGTTACTTTCAGAAAGGCTAGATCTCTTAGAGATCAACTAGTGCGCAGCCATCTAGAGAAAGAATACCTCGGGGTGAGAACCCTTAAGGATATGAGAGGTTTCTTCCCCTGTGGAAAGTGTAAGGCGTGCTCCAATAGTAGAAGAGTTCTCTCTTATAATTTACCAGGAATACAGGTAACAAGAATCATCAATAAATTTATTACCTGTAGCACCCCCTATGTAGTGTACTGCTTAGTGTGTCCTTGCAATTTATGGTATATAGGAAGTACCATACACCCACTAAAGATCAGGGTATTAGAACATCAAAGGGCAATTACCAACAAAGACACGGCATATCCTGTAGCAAGACACTACGCTGAGAAACATTCTAGCAACCTAAATCTATTAAGATTTTATGGTTTGGATCTCGTACCGGATAATGTAAGAGGTGGTGACAGATTGAGAAAGTTACGAAGACTAGAATCACGGTACATAGTCGATTGCCAAACCAAATTTCCCAAAGGTCTAAACAGTGGGGAGGAATTCGCATCACACCTGGGCACATGAGCAATGTAAGACATAAAATGTTTGAGTAGAGATGAAATAGTAGCATTTGTACTATACTATTTGCCAGGAGATTATCAATTGGAAGTAGAGCTGTCACCAACTTCGGAACCAAATGAATGTATTGTTATGTGATTATGAGAAAGACTTTAGCAGTTGTGTCTTGCAAGTTGACCATGCAATAAGGATGGTACTAAAAAGCCGATACACGGCGGGATGAAGATAAGGACAATTTGATAGAAATTGGGTCTATCACACACTGATTTATTGTAGATACGATTGGGCAATGTCGTAAGCCAATATATGGCTAGATTTTGATGTACAATTACAAGCTACGCATTAGATATAATGCGTGGGTGGCCCGTGTGGTTATTATCCGTATGGAATTTAGACCCATAACATTCAAGTTGAAAGGTACTGTCATGCAATATAAACATGGTCTAAGTAATGATTCACAACTGCAGGTTTACAAATGGCGGATTTTCCGAGTAATGTATTAGTCCGCTTTAAGTGTTGTTATCTGGATGCCGTAGCCAATACATGGCACAAACCTTGTTAAATAGCCATAATGCGTGCAATTGTGTACATAGAATGTAACTTGTTTCCTGCTCTGTTCTATAATTCAGATCAGTAATACGGATGATGAAATTGTGATTTGCCTTGTATTTGGGATGATATCAAACAAGGTTCCATCTGAATGAGTTACAATTGCAAATTTAATAATGGCGGACGATATATGATGAACGTGCAAGTCCCCTTTCTATGTTAACTTATTGCTGTGACAGCTAATGCATGCATTTAAAATGGCGACCTCCCGGTGGGCGAGCAAACACCGAGGAAGGCATTTCGCCGAAACGCGTCTGTTTGTTATATCGGAATAAATTCCCTTCCGAGCGTCTCCCGTGAGTGCTTATTTCCTTTGCGACAAGAGGGATTTGGAGCGTTGATGTATATATATTCACTTTAAAAACCATAGGTTTCACACATGTTATAGTTAGGTGGACATTTCACTCGTAAAAAACCAATGAAATTCCACTGTTATAGTTAGTTCAGATAACTATAACTCGCGCGCCCGCAATCCAATGCTCATGACGTCACATATTACATCACTCATGACTTGGTCAGTGGCATCACTCATGACATCACTGATGACATCATCCTTGTGATAGAGTGGCGGTCGCGCGAGTTATAGTTATCTCAACTAACTATAACGGGGGAATTTCATTGTTTTTTTACGAGTGAAATGTCCACCTAACTATAACATGTGTGAAACCTATGGTTTTTTAAGTGAATTTGCAAGGTTTTTTAAATGCTAATTCCTAACTATAACGTGTGTGAAACCAATGGTTTTTTAAGTGAATTTGTACGGTTTTTTAACTGCTAAGTTATGTATTTATTAAATTTTATTTTTTTTCAAGGGTTTTTCACCCTTCGGGGTCCTTCAGGGACCCCCTGACAAAGGCTAGGGGGTCAGGAACTCTCTACCCTGCCCCCTTTTCACGTTCGCCACCTCTCTTTTTCAGTGTCGCACCCAAAACAAACAAAATGGTGGACGACACTTCCTGATTTCGACCGATTCGAATGTTGACTGACATGTAACCACCAATCAGAATTACGCTCGCGCACGGCACGGTGCGCGCACTGTGCGCGCACGGTGCGCGCATATAGATATTTATGTACTTTTAACTGCAATTTTGTCAGGAACTACTGTACAGATTGACTCCATATATGCAAAAGGCACATGTCTGACCTGAGGACTACCTCTCTGCCAAATTTCAAGTAATTCTGTTCAGCCGTTCGGGCTGTACCTTCGACTAAAGGTCCTATGGAAAATAACATGGGGAAAACGCGTTTTGGGACCCCCCTTTTTTCTCGTCCCCCGCTTGACGAATCATATATATATATATATATATATATATATATATATATATATATATATATATATATATATATATATATATAAACCTTCTTAGAAACCCAGGGAAAGAGAGGACAAGAGAATGTGGCTATTGGTCACTGTGAATGCCAATGACCGCTGCCCTCTAGACACAGCAGCTATTGTTTCCCAGTGCATTAACATGAGCATCCTCTTATGTTACCATGTGTGGCTCCATATTTCAGGATTCAGGCTAAAGTGCAACAGCACCTAATGAGACCGCAGTCCAGAGGCAGACCTTTCCACTCCACTCGATTAGGCCTAAAGTTACCAGTGCCAGCAGGAGTCCTTAAAGAAATCCTAAACAGCTAAGGGTTACACAAAAGGCGGATACAGGGGCAACAACTCCAACAAAGGTAGAGTCCGCTCTAAGAAGGGCGCCTCTACCTCCAAAGATGACTTGCCATTGGTGACCTCTATTACATAACACCTGCTGGTATTCGTGGGTGGGAGCAACTAAGGGATTTCCTCTCCAATCTGATTGGTCGGTGTTTGCGGTGGTAAGTCAGGGTTCGAAACCACACCCCGCATCAATCTGCCCTGCTGTTATGTCCTCATCCAAAACTATCTGCGACTTCTGGAAGTAGTAGTTCAGGCACCCATTGCGCAGAGCATTAGAGAGCTGATGTCTCTACATCAGCGAGACAAAGGAGTGTGCTTTTTCAACTTTCTGATTTTCTGTCAACTGATTCTAGACCTCAGACCCCTCGACCATAATGTCCTCTCAGAGCACTTCCATGTGACCAACCTGCAGGCCGTTATCCCGCTGCTCTGGCAAGGAAATTTCATGACGGCGCTGAACCTAAAAGACGTTCATTCCATAGCCCCTTCCACCCAGTCCACCTCTTGTAACTCCGCTTTGTGGAAAAGACTACCTGTTCATAGTGCTACCCTTTGGAGTCACTACAGGAAATGCAAAATGCCCAGACTTCGCCTCCAGGTATCCATGGGCAATGTATTATGTATGAATTGGTCAGTAATATTTACCTACACTTTTCCTTTTTTCCTTCTCATCCATCCCATATGCGATGAGGCAGGGGTCCGTATCCCTCATCCTAGGGGCCCAAACTGTGCCAAGCAGCCCTTGTACTCCTTACTTCTGGAAATGTCCATCAGCCTATATGAGAAGTTACCGCTGAGGCCGAACTTTCCCACTCAACATCAGTGTCAACTCAGATGCCCAGGTAGTTCAACCTAGGAAATTGGCACATGAAGTCCTAGAGTCTGGTTATCTCAACCTCTCAGAGGACTGCATGCTGATAGTGCTTGAGGAGCACAAACCCACCACACAAGCATTTTGCGCAGATAGATCTGTCCAGTACTGTATCTCAAAGCGGATTGTACTCCTTTAATGTCCTCTGTGCAGGCCATTATTTGTTACCTATCACACTTACAAAAGGCAGACCAGGCATCCACTTCCTTACACCTACACACAGCTGCAGTTGCAGCTTATACGCAAATAAGAAGCATTCACCCTTCTTCAAAATCCCTATGGTTAAAGCCTTCATGGAGAGCCTCGGGAGGGTAATGCCTCCTGCCTCTGTGTGGAATCTCAGCATAGTATGCACACAGCTTAAGAGTCCACACTGTGTACCTTACAAATCCTGCAACTTGCAGTTTATTTCGTGGAAAGCTATACCTCTTTCAGGGGCATTAGCAAGCTCCAAGCTTTCACTGTTCAGGGCCTTTCATGTAGAACCTCAAAAAAAGTGCAGTCCTTGAAACCAGTCCCAAATATCTGCCCAGATAATCTCACATTTTCACATCAATCAGACCATTAATATGCCAGACATTGTAGCAGAAAGGGCCATCTAGCTGATCAACATCACCCACCATCATCAAACACTACCATGTTTGATATTGTAAAATACCAGCAGGATATGGCTGGCCAGACTGTTTTTAGAACTTTTTTCCAAACACCTGCCTCATCTGCTGTCTAGCCACTACTTCTGGGTGTAAAGTGCTTTACATTCTGTGCAGAGCATAAGTATCTGCAGCCACACATTCTACAAACAGAAAATTGTTCTTAGCTGTTAAGCATCTGTTTGTAGTGTGCTGTATTTTATATTCACTTGCACCATCCTCCTTCCCAGTAGCAGTCAGTGATCTCAGATGTCTAATCCCCTTTCTGTTATTTTTACCATCCACAATTCACATTATACTGTTCATTGACACTTCAGTCATACTAATCATCTGCTGTGTGGAAAGCAATCTGAGGTGGTACCTGTGTCCTCATGCGTTGTGGACTATGGGAGGAGTCACGACTGGTCTTGGGACTCCAAATTCTTTGAACAAAAACAAGTTGCACACATCCAGGACCAAGACTAGATGGCAGCAGTACGCAAAACATGCGAACCTGCAACACTGCACGCTATAAACAGATGCTTAAAGGGTAAGTAACACTTTCCTTATGCTGACAAACAAATCTGCAAGGGTTTGGATGTATACATTGTAAGTAACAGGGAGGAATTATCCTAATGTGGACATTGTGGTGAATGCCAGATATCTGAAAGCAAAAATTATGAGCCTGCTTTTCGACTATTATGTGATGCTTTAACTTTATTAACAGTCTGAAAAGTAATTGGGGTATAGCTGAGAGACCTATTAACTTTGGAAGGAGTGAGAACGTTTAAGAGTAGGCCCTCAGTTTCCCCAAAAACATTGCAATCATTCACGAGAGGGGTAACCCTATATGATATGTGAATGTTGTTAATTCCCCAAGCGAGTGGGCTGAGTGCACCCAGGTAAATTAGTGCTCATATTTTCAGATATCTTGGGGAATTAACAACATTCACACATCATTTAGGGATACCCCTCTCGTGTATGATTGCAATTTTTTTTGGGGAAACTGCGGGCCCACCCTTAATTGTTCTCACTCCTTCCAAAGTGGTTGTGGTTTTAGGAACATATTTCAAAGTGATGATCACTTTATTCTGTATAATTGGTTCTGTCTAGCACTGTAGTAAAAGCTCATTAGGATTTGAATTATGGTCGTCCCAGCAAACAAAGGAAGTTCAATCCTTTAAAGTACAGTCCTTCAGACACCATGGAGCTGGGGGTTTGTGCCAGGGTTTCCTGGCTACAGTCATATTTTGTTCTTGTAATGTAAATGTATGTATTAAAAAAACTATTACCAGGTTATCGTTTTGTAGGTGGTCATTCATCCAATGCATCGCTACTCTGACTCTGGTCAAACAATCCGTTTAGAGCAGTAGCCATGATAAACACGTCACTCTTTTTAAGTTTGTTTCTATATCTGGAATCTGAAAAAAGATAACTGGAATTTTGCCTGATTATGCAGTTTTATAACTCTAATAAGCGTTTTTATCTTTTGTTATAATGTAGTAAAGAGATTTTTGGCAAGCATTTTCAAAATATGCCCCCAACTCTTGCTCTGCGCAGAAGCTTTTTAAGTAGTCTTGAAAACAGTCTTATGTTCAAAGTTCAATGCTGACTAGCTTGCAGTATGAAGTACTGATTTTCTTTAAATAAGAAAAAAAAATATTTTTATCTGGCTTGCGTGCCATAGTTCTTTTTATTATTTTAGTTCTGATTTTATTGAGATGGGTTTTAAACTGGATTTTCATATTGTATTTAAATCCACTCTCTAGAAATACATACTGAATATCCAAAGCATTCAATATTCTAATTCAGCAAGACAAAACACAATACTGCTAATCTATCACATGAAAGTTATGCAGAGAGCTTGAATTGCTTCTAAAACAAAAAAGAAAGAAACGTAGGAAGTGGGAAGAGTGGAAGGCATATCAGTTATGCTATGTCGATTTCTTGAGCACACTAATCACGCGTGAGGGTATCCAGGCACTTGAGCAGTGGTTACTCCTGTTAGGAAAAAGTACACAGGCTTACAAGAAAAATATAGTACTTCGGCCACGATTGTGGTCATACATAAAAAAGGGAAGCAACTGACAGACTGTAGTTCATACAGGCCTATTTCTCTCCTAAATGTAGAGGCCAATATGCTAGCCAAGACCATGGCGAAGCAACTTTGTAGGGTCATCACCAACGTCTTACAACCTGACCAGTCTGGCATTATGCCTCATATAAGTACTCGCCTTAACTTGCTATGTCTTTACAGTGTGCTCCACATGGCTACTCCTCCCCACGTGGAGCAGGCGATGCTGATGGCATTGGACGCCAGAATGGCATTCAACAGCGTGGAGTGGCCCTACGTTTTCACCACACTGACTAAATTCGGCTTTGGACCTAACTTCTGCAACTGGGTAAGACTCTTGTATCAGGCCCCCTTAACCTGTCTGCGCGTTAATGGTACAACGTCCCATGCCTTTCTCCTTAAAAAAGGGACTAGACAGAGCTGTCCCCTGTCACCCATGCTATTCGCCCTGGCACTTGAACCTCTCGCGAACTACATTCTCCAGGACCCACTAATCTGGGAAATTAGGGCACCCAGAGGCTGGGAGGAGCATCAATCAATCAATCAATTTTATTATGTTTTGGCACTCCGAAGAGGTCCACATAAAACAAAATACAACAAATACAAATACACATTCTCAAAGTAAAAATGACAACTACAACATTTTCCACTGAACAAGATAATCAGCGACACATACCTCCATATTTCATCAATAAATAGCTAAAAAACCTTTAAAAAAGTTAAAAATATTGAAGCAAAACATTTCATTTGGAGGAGTATATAAGGCCTGCAAAAAAGAATTCACATTGAGGATACCCAATTGCAAGCATATTGATCTTAACCACTTCGAACGAAGTGGACGCAATTCAGGACATATAAACAGTACATGAGAACGATCCTGAGCAGACATATTACAAAAGTTACATGTGGGAGAGGACCCATGCCATTTTGCCAAAAGAGTATTTAGGGGCAGCAAGTCCTGCCTTAGGAGGAACCAAAATCTCCGAACACCATGTGGTAGATTCCAGGTGACATAGGGTTGGGCAAGCTTCATTGAGTATGTGTTTGCAAGGAGATCACCTCCCCTCTTTACTAGCATGGACTTCTTGTCCAACGTGAAGCAAAGAGCCCAAGAAACCTGTTTCAAAAGAGATTTTAGCTGGGAAGGGGAGATAGTAAAAAGGGTACTCTCTTCCAATTCAAGAAGTGCCACAGCCTTTCTAAAGTTCTTAACAATTAGGGAGTACTCTCTTAAGCTACCCAACAATTCCCCCTTGAGAAGGGATCTCAAAGTCCCCGTTTCTCCTCTAGCAAGGCTGGCAACCCATCGTACTAGAGCGGACAGGCCCTGCACCCAACTACTACGGAGACCGCATTCAAGTCTACAGGCAGCCACAGAACAGGCGGGGTTGAGAGAAGTTATAGACCTTAATAATTTTCCTTCTACCGTCTGTAGAAAACCCCAGTGCTTTAAGTCAACCAGTTCCATTCCGTACAAGAGGGTTGATGGAATTTTTGCCCTGTAGACCTCCAGTAAACAAGCAAAGTGTCTTCTCCCTGTGGCGGAATAAAGGGCGCTCAGACTTTTGCCTTGGGACAAGGCTTTACGGGAATTATTATCGATATGAGGCTTCTCGCTCAGGTTGGCAGAAATTATTTTTCCTAAGAAGGTATATGTCTTAACCACCTCCAATTTCTGACCACCAACTGACCAACCAAAATTCTCTGATTTAGATTTTTTCTTCCCTGTAATGCACATAATTTTGCTTTTTGTGGCATTTATCCTCATGTAGTGGGTCTCTGCAAAAAGATGTAAAGCCTGCAGACGATTAGCTAATCCCTTAGGTGTTAAATCTAGGATAAGGATGTCGTCTGCATATAGAAGGCAAGAAATAGAAGATCCCCCCACTACCGGGGCTATGCCAACACAAGATGAAAGCGAAGCTGGAAGGTCAGCAATGTACAGGGAGAACAGTAATGGGGCCAGTAGACAACCCTGTTTTAATCCAGTAATAGAGGGAATAACCTGCGATAAACCCCTTTCTCCACCTTGTAACACTCGGCACCAAGTGTCCGTGTGTAAAGACCGCACCAGATCTAATAGAAAAGGGGGCATGCCCAAGTCAGATAGCTTTCTCCACAGCAAGGGACGATCAACTTTGTCGAATGCTGTGGAGAAATCAATGAAAGCCGCATACACTTCTCCTCCCCGAACTCTTATATATTTGTCCGAAATAACCTGAAGGGCTGTGAGGTTATCCAATGTACCATGCCCCTTACGGAAGCCGGTTTGTTCAAGGGGTAATATCTGATTCGCATCAACCCAATCAGTAATTAGCGATAGGAGACATTTGGAAAAGACTTTTCCAATGGCATCGAGAAGGGCTATCTGGCGATAATTCATTGGCTTATCCCTATCGCCCTTCTTGAATAATGGAGTCAATATGCTCCCCTTCCAAGAAGAGGGCACAGTTTTACTAATGAAGCAAGATCTAAATAAAGGAAAAAGAATCTTGCTCCATAAAACAGGGTCCTGCTTCAATACCGATATGGGAAGTTCATCAGGCCCCATTGCTCCAGAGGAACGCATGTCCTTAATGGCCATTACAATGGTTTTCTCCGAAGGAGCGTCAATAGAACACTCATCTTCTTTAGTAGACCCCTTACATTCTACCCTTACGCCGTTCCCAGCATACAGGTTGGAAATGAAAGTGACCCATGACAATTCAGCAATGGGAATAGGGAGGGGGCTAACTCTTACTCCACAACCCTCCCCAATGAGTGACCAGAATTGTCTAACTTTGCCATGAACTGCGGCCTCCCGTAGACTTATCCAGCGTGAATCTTCTTTTTTAAGTTTCTTCCTAATTCTGCTTCTCCTTCTTTTTAACAGGTATATTTTATTATTTATTTCAATAGATCTACGCAAAAATTGCTCCCGCACTAATCGGGAGGAGCATGTCTCCCTTTGTTTTGATGATGTCCTGTTGTATATTACAAAACCATATTTCTCAGTGGCGAGGATATTGCACGTTTTGTAATCTTTCTGGCAGTTATTCAGGTTACTGAATAAACTGGTTAAAATCTGTCATGTTTCCTTTATTGGGTGAGGCCCCGCGAATCCCTGCCGAATGCGCAGCACCAATGGTAACGGGTGGATTCAGGTACTTGGGAATCTGTGTCACCAATGACCAAAATATGTTTATGCGCCGGAATTTACTCCCTCCAACTCAATAAACTTCGGGCAGATGTGAATCGTTGGCGAGCCTGACTATTATCCCTGGTGGTAAGGGCTGCTCTTCCGCAGCTACTCCATGTGCTCCAGAATACACCATTTTCGGTTCCATCTGAATATTTTGGCAAAATCAATAGTGAGCTCCGCTTGCTCCTATGGAATAGAGGTACTCCATGCATCGTGCTGGCTAAACTCCAAAAGGGAGTATGTTATCTGATAGAGAGGAACTGGCCTACTGTGTTGATAGAGATGCGAAGGGTCGCAGTGGTCACGAGGTGGTCCTTTATTGTAGAAAGAAAAGGGGTGGTTTTGCCTCCGCACACTGGAACGGTTGCCAGGATTTGGAGGGACCCTGGTGGGCACCTGTGGTGGAGAGACAGGCTTACAGTTCTGACTCCATTATGGCACAGCAATTTACCCCATGAGGTCAGCCTTCTATTGTGTTTCTCTAAATGGGTGATAATTGGAACAGAGCACCTGGGGGATGTATGGAGGGAGCAATTCCTGATTAAGTTTGAGGTTCTTTGCCAAGAATTTGAAATGGCAGAAACAGAGTATTATCGCTACCTTCAGCTTGGCAACGCTCTACGAAAACATATCTTAGAGAGGGAGCAGTTACGAGAGGAATCTCCTCTGGCGGACCGCCTACTCACTGAGCGAATACCTAGCAAGGGAACTTCATTCATAAATAAGAAACTGGTCAACAGTTCACCTGACCTGTTGGGAGCCCTGAGATATGCTTGGATGGAAGACCTATGTGACAGAGATGATGAGGATTGGGATGAGGCCCTTCAGAGCCCACGAGAGATCGCCATTCGAGCCCGGTTCAGGCTAGTTCAGCTCAAGATTTTGCATAGAACGTATTACACAAGGACACTACTCCACAAAATAGGCAAAGCTGACACACCACTATCCCTTAGGAGCTGTAATCAAGAAGGCTTATTTTTTTCATATGCTCTGGAATTGCCCAGTGATTCAGGGGTTTTGGCATTGGGTGACTGAGCGGATGTCCCGGTGGTCGCCATGCAGGTCCCCTTAGATGCAAAATGTCTGCAATTGATGATGCCAGGGGAGGAAAATTGGCCGAGACTCTATGAAATATGGATGACATTAGCAGTCCGAGTGGCCAAATGTAAAATAGCCAAGAATTGGGGTGCACATGCGCCCCCCCCCCCTGCCTTGCCGATTGGGCGTCAGACCTTGATTGGTGTCAAAGGGCTGAGGAGGTAATCTATCGCAGCCGTGGCTGTCCCAGAATATGGGGAAAGGGGTGGGGGGCCTGGTGAGGATTTAGAGGTGTTGATGATTGAATACACTTGGGAGGAGGTGAAGCAGGGTGCTGTTCGTCTCTTTTGTAGACAATCTTTTTTTTTTTTTTTTTTTTGTTTGGAAAACCTTTATTTAACAGTATGTGCAGACAAATACGGGCCTACAACCCTCAGGCCGGCCTCGACAATAAAGGGCACATCAGCAAGCAATTATACAACTCAGCAGCATATCAGTACAAGCACGAATAGACCCGGTCACGTTACACACAATTGTGCCGCCGAGCGCCAGGATGATGAGGTTTAATTTTATAAAGTTTTGAAATAAGTCCATAGCAACTGGTCTGGAAGGATCCGACTCAAAGCAATGCAGTTAGGACTATAGTGGGCAACGATCATCAGAAGAGTCAGCAAGCATTATCCGTAAGGTAATCAATCGCACTCAATGAAATCAGGATAGAAAAGAAGCATATCACATGACGATCCCCAAGCACTACCCACGCGTTCCCAATCCTCCCATCGACCCAAGAAAGAAGAAAGGAAAGAGCAAGCGAGAAAGGTAAAGAGTAGAAAGGGAGAAGAGAAAAAGAGAAAAGAAAGAAAGAAAAAGGAGGCCCATAGAAAAAAAAAAAAACCCAACAAGGAACTATACCCCCCACCCTACACGCATGCAGAGGCTACGGCCTACCCCCCCTAGCAGTGTGTCTGTCGCCCCGAAAGAGTACCCGAAATGTAGGAGAAGAGAAAGAGAAGAAAAAGAAAAAGAATGTCACGGTTGATCGGAGGAGGGCCAAGGATCTATTCAATGCAAGCAAAATCGATTATCCGCGGTCACCCAACCCCAGGCCCCGACCTGACACCCATGCTACATGTACCTCCAACAGTCACAAGTCCCAGTCCCAGCCATATACGTATCAATGTGCAACAAGAAAAACCCCCTTCCTCAGCCTTGGCCCCTTCGAATCTGCAGTCCAACAGAATCCAATTGCAGTACAGCCAACCTGGACGGGATGGGCCACCATGGAGTCCGTTGCAGAAGTCGAGGTGTAACAGACAAGTCAAACTGGAGTGAAGCTCGATAGTAAAGGACCACAGAATGCGCCACTGCCATGCCGTGGCTAGTACAACAGGGAGCAGGACGATGCATAAGTTCCAGAGTAGCGGCCGGCCGATGTACAGGAAGCAAGTCCAGGAGGACGCTCAGAGACGCGGCACCAAAGGACAAAAGAGATGGGCAAAACGGCGTCTGAGACACAAGCTCCGGCCATACCAAGGGAGCAGTATTGTCAGACTCCTCCAGGGCAGAGCCGAAGAGTACCGCAGCGGGCACTGGACGTCCCCCCGTCACTGCCACATACCTCAACTCGGGTGATCCACCGACAGTCGACTGAAGATGTGGCTTAGCATGCCGCACTGGAGAATCCTCATGGCCAGCTGAAAAAGTCCAATCAAACCGGTCCTCCAAACCAGTGGCAGAGTCGTGGAAGGCCAACCGCAGGTCCTCCAGTGCTGCCAGGATGTCGCGAAGCCCCAGCGGTGGATCAAGGATGGAGGGTGCTGTTGCGTCCGCCATCTTAGGCAAGCAACCATCGAGCGCCCCGGGAAGCAAGCCCCCTTCACCAGCCATCGGTATCTGGAAAGTAATGAGCTCTCTGCGGGGCCCTGGTGGTGCCGGAAACGTGGAGGCAGCCGGTCGTGGAGAGGCTTCAAGGACAGGGGAATCTGTGGTGCAGGGAAACCCACCGGCAAGACCAGGGTTTCCGATGCGGAAGATGGCGTCCGCTGCTGTAGGCTGCAACAAAGAAGCGATCCCGGCCCTCTCCCAGCTGGGCCGGGATACAGTATACGAGAGCCGGATACAATGTTGCGAGCGGGGCGCGCTGGGCAGCCGAGCCTGGAAAAGGCTGCTGTGAGAATCCCAGCGCCGCGCTCCAGGTCCGGTGCACCGGCTCCTCCCTCTCCACAGCGGCCGCTGCTATCGTTGTCGCCGCCGGCCGTCCCCACTAAACAATGGCCCGGCTGCGACCGCTTGGAAGGCCGGAATGGAAACCGGGGCTCAACTCCGCCGGGGCAGCTCCGTTCTCGACCGGAGTCACAGTAACGTGGTCAGGAACGTGGCGCAGGTAAGCGTAGGGCTCGGAGGCGCAGGATTCTTGCCAGGATATCGACGAAGGGCGCAAGGGTCGGCGGAGCCGAAGAGCTAGGCGGCCATCTCGGCTGCAGGCTAGGCTCCTCCCCCCTTTGTAGACAATCTTGATTGTTCTTAGATGTGCACCTTGTCATTCAGGCGTTGTTTGTGAATATGAATCTGGTTGAATATTGGAGTGGTAAAGACTTACAGTGTAATCATCACTCTATTCGTAACTGTTTACCTCTCCTATGTATACTTTTGCTGTTGGTCACTTTCTTCATGTTGCACTAACGTGTTGAAGCCCCTTCCAGTTACGTATGCGGGTGCCCCTCATGAGGGCCAAACTGAGGCTGTCACTGATTATGTCCAGTTGGATGGTTCAAATTTCTCCAAAAAAGATAGCAATTGAACGGATTGATGTGAGAATATATAGCTTACCTTTTTATAAAGAGATCTATGTAATGGATCAACGGTACATCATACCTTGTGTAGGACCACATTTGTGGTCAGTCGGAGTATAGTAATTACATTTTAAAAGGTGCATCAATGAACAATAGTAAAGCTGTACGTGCAGGAAAAATGTATGCTTTTTACAAAAGTGTTTTTATTTTCCATTTTACTGTTCCAGGGAGCATTTCTTGATAATATAACTGATGCATAAAAAAAGTTTTATTCCGTTAAAAAGGCTGCTGCAAGGTGATATCACCTTGAAAAATGTTGATAAATGAGACCGAAGCGTCTTATATTTGGAGCTTTATTTAATTAAGCATTGGCTTGCTATTTTTAGCAATAAAAGAATTTGAAATGACTGACAAACGGCCCCCAGTACCTCTCCTAGTTTGCTTGGCTTAATATACTTGATCATTGTATTATTACTGGATATTGAGACTGGGTGGTTCATGCTTGCAGTTAAGTGCTAATCCTGACCGATAGTATTCCAGTTCTGATGTTCTAAAAGTCACACTGCTGGACTTGCCAGGTACCTATATTTTTTCTCTTATTTTTTTCTGCCATTTTAATTAAAGATTTCTTTTAAGTCATGTAAATCGTTTTTTACCGAGATAATACATTTTATGATGACTACAGAGATTCTAATTTTGTTTACAAAATATCAGGTTTGCAGGCAACTAACTACCTATGCAATATTCCTGATGTGTGTCCATACACTTCCTTCACTACCGTAGCGTAAACCAGTGGATGAAAGACTGAAAACCTCCGGAAAAACTGAAAAGAGAAAGAGAACCCACTCGAGCTTCAGGCCCATACTGTCATTTTCAGACGTACCTCGACAGCAGATAGCAACCTGTACTGCGTCATTAAATAATAGCTCATATGACAAACCCCGCCCCTCCTTACTCACATGCTCCCTCAGAAGGAGGGAATAAGTAACCTAAGTGAGGGTGTCATCAAAGAGTAGAAGAGCAAGGAGGCCCTGTAGTGAATGTCGGGACGCGCTAGTCGGCAGGTTGACCTCTCTGTAAGGAGTGAAGCGATGGACAGTGAAGCACGTGACCGAACAAACCCGCATTGAACATCTGAGAATCTGATGAGAGAGAGAGAGCGCGCGGGTGAGAGTCCGTGCCCGCCCGAACCACATGGGGAATGAAAGGGAAAACCGAATAAAGATCCATGACGAAAGAGAGAACAAGCATTTGCAACGCAATAGGTCTCGCATTTGCGAGAGTTTAAGCTATTAGAATTGTAAATGACAACGCTTTTTATGTATGTTTTAAAAACCAACACATAACTAAAAGGCATGGTAATTTACAATGCCACTAGCTCAAACTCTCGTAAATGCGAGACCTATTAAATTGCAAATGCTCGTCTGTTCAGCCTTTAGCAAGATGCACTATTCACTCATAAGATTAAACTCTTACAGGGTGCCAGTAATCCAATGGCTGGTTCTTTATGCAGTGGATGGAGACAACTGTGTTGTAGCAGAAGATAGCTTTGCCTTTCTTGTTCCCTGAGTCTGAATTCCTGTCCACTGCAGGAATGGAAGGCTTTGATATGTGCTGCTTGCATGCCCCCAACATTCCATTTCGCAAATGCCTTATTTTCCACAGCTGGGGAGAAAGGATTGTTTGCTAGTATTAGAGGCTGGGGCGATGGATATAAAGTTAAAAAAAACAAGCTTCACTGGGGTTGTGTCCAAAACTTTCAGCATGCTCTCCATAACGTGTCTCACAGAAATGTTCTTGGGTCTAGATTCCCTGTTCAGCCAGGCATTGCACATCATCAAGTGCAGCAAATGATAGTACTTACACAGATGTGGCGCTACCGTTACCCCTCTATTCTTCTGTGCCATCATGAGCTTAAGAGAAGGTCAAAGATGAGTTCTCTGCCCAGATACATTGTAGAAAATACTTCTGGAGATCAGCTTATCCTAGTCTCAAAATTGAGACCAGATGGGCTTCAAAAATATACAGTAAGCAAGGGAGTGAAGTAATCTTAATAACATTTATTTGACCCAGCCATCAAATGAAGCCTCACATTTGGTTAAGTCATTGTCGGGTTTCAAAATGAGGGTAATATCCTCATAGACTCTGTAACACCCACATTTGGGTGTAAGAGTTAAAAATTCCCTTTCACTTTAAGACCATCTGATCATAATCCAGTAAACCATCTGGGGCAAGTGCCTTGTTTGGTTTTAGACTTTTTATCTCCAAGTAGACTTCCTCTATTGCCACTGGTCTATCCAGTTCTTCTGCTAGGGCAAGCAGTAGATTGAACAGTTCTACCTCAGAGGTAATTGGCCTCTGTTTCGGTGCCCCTAATGTACTTTGCTAAAAGTTCTAAAATAGACAATGCTCATGGCTTTCCCCATCAACCACTTGGCCTGCCAATGAACTCATGTTAGAGACATAGGCTTTGACTAGCGAAACAAAAACCAAACAGCCGGATGGAGAGCACGGGATTTGGGCTGTTGGTTTGAGAACCTGGGGGTCGGTCCAAGGGAAGCTTCTGGTGGTACCCGCCATCCCGGGCTTTACCCGTCGCAAGCCTGGCATTTTACCCATACTCAAGACCATTTTTACAACAGAAAAATTAAATGGAATTTCTGTCGAAATGGGGCGGGGCTGAGGAAGAAATGGTGTCGGACACTAGCGGAAGGTCATGAGGGGGACCAATTGGGGAGGGGCTCAGGATGATAGAATAACAAAAAACAAACAAAAAACCTCACCCTCTCCTTATCTCAAGCTTGTGATCGATGTATTTAGTCGCCCACCGAGATCCTCCCTACACAAACTGTGAAATTTCACAATGAGTATTTTGGCACAGCTGGCAAAAGCGGATTCCGTCATCTTCCGGTGTTGGAGGAAAATGCATTAATCAGAAGAATGAGGAAAAAAGATAGACCCCACCCCCCCTCTAAGGAGGTGTCACGTAAGGGAGACTTGCAGTGAGTAGTGCACATGACCCAGGGAAAAGCTACTGAACTCGTGTCTTGCACGTCTCCCTCACACTCCTCTTTCATAAAAACAAAAGAAAATATGTGTGAGGTGGAAAACACACTTGCAACAGGCAGTGTCCAGAAACCCTCACAAAGTGAGGCATGTCGCCATGCATGCCGATATTTAAAAAAGAATCTTCCAAACGCATGCAATTGCGCAAAAGACCAAGAGGGATATTGATGCCCCCCTCAACTTTACAGAAACGTTTATGCTCGTATAATGCATGAAACGAACCCACCACCAAGCAGAAAAATAACTGAGGCCGCCTTTGCCCGTTAACACAGATGTGGTTTCAGGCAGAAACCCCATATTATGCATAAAAACTGCAACGCGGGTAGGCGAAATTGTGCATAGAACGGGGGGAAACTCTACATTACTGCAAAGCACACTCTAATTAGGCAGGAATTTGTATATTTGCCGTACGCCTCTTACCTCTGACCCTGTACGTGTTGGCAGCCATGTCTGCTGTGCTGGGACCTTTGTGGCACTGCCCCCAAGGCCTCCTTCCTCCTGCTCCAGGCTCCCTGTTTCTCTACAGCCCTCTCCTTTCCCCCTTTTCGTAGTTTTTTTTGCCTCCAGGTTACACAAAACAAGGTGGTGGGGGAGTGGGTGAGCACCGGGTTTTTTGCTTCTGGGTTAAAAAAAATATGGTCGGTCGATAGCGAGGAGGAGGAGAAATGCATTTAAATGAGCGGTGCCGAATGCAGTGTGCTTGTTTTTGGAGGAAGATGAAGACGAGCATGAAGAAACAGCAGTAACAAGACGGAAGAGACGCCGTGCACAACAGACGCCGTGCGCATGCACATCATCGCACGTGTCTGCCGCTTGTTTATATATGCATTGGGCTTTCACCTTAAGTGAAAGCGCTATGCAAAAATTAACACCCGTGTCTGGAAGAAATGCCTTGCATGAGCGTGCGCGAGCTAAATCTCCTGTCCGGGTGGGTGGGGCCTAAGAGCGACAAGGCGGACACAAACCCCGCTTCCAAAGAAGCGGGACACAAAAGCAACGACTATAGATCTCGCCAAGGAAAAGCAGTGCATACACTGCAACGCAGGCGAGACTTAAAAACTGCTCAACATGCCAGTGTTTTTGGGCACCAAACTCCCGATTACTATCCTCAATGCTGCTCCCACTGGCCTGGTCTTTACTCATAGTGCTCACAGCCCGGAAGTGTCTCTACTCCTCTGGTGGTGCGTCCCAACTGCCACTGGCCGGGCCACTACAGCTTCCAGCCCTCCTTGTTAATCTGACGGTGCGGTTCTCGACTTTGCTTTAGCTGTAAAGCTCGCTTTCACGACAGACTCATTCCTGAGGCCCTGACACTACAGTTGAAATTGAGATTAAAATTTCTTTCGGCTACCCTGTTTTATGGTGTGCTGTAACAATCCCAGGTTATCTCTTCTGAATCTTTAGAATGTTTTTTTTTGTACGGCATACCCTTTGAATTGTGGGGCTTAAATTAAATGTGTTCAATTATGAACGTAATGTGCATGAACGGTGCAACATTTTTGGCAGTGATGTAACTAAAAGCAGTTTGACACTCATCGGTGTGTTCACCATTATTAATTAGAATTGCTTCAGTGAGTTAATGGAGATTTCAGAATATGAACAGACAGCGCTAACAGAAGTTATTAACTTGTACCAGGTTTTCGGCAACATTTCCACAGAACTGTTCCTGCTGGAGCAGGTCCAAGACTATTTGCATACGGTTGGATCGTGTCTGAAGTGACCGGGTGGACACAAACGATTGACTGGGGTGCAACCCTAGAATAAAATTAAAGCATTCCACAGTTCACGTTTTTATTTTCTGCTGTTTTTTTGGGGGAAAGCGTGGAAATTGAGTCATATATTGGACAGCCCTGCAGGAAAAAAACTAATGTCTTCTTTAATCCGTTTTGAAATGTCAGACTCCAGAGAAACTCGTATGTTCAACAAGTTTCAGAAAAATGGATGAAATCAAGTGATTGTTCATGGTAATAAAACATGGTCCATAAGGCATCCAGAATGTATTTTCTTTGGTTTCTTTAAAGCCGAACTGTCTGCGAATGACAGAAAATCCGTTTGAGGGCTTCATAATCGTGTATCTTTTTTTTTTTTATTATTAAATTGTGCTTTCTACTTGGGTGGTGTCACTGTTCTTTACCATGAATGTACTTAACGAGTACAGTGATTGGGTTACAGGCATATAATTTCATTAGTTTATAATATTTAGAAGAACCCCACTGATTGAAAATCGCAGCTATGCTTCAGCAGGGGAAGGTTTCCATGTACAAGTCTGATTCACAATCCCTTGAGCACTTTCTAATGACACTAAGGCATAACCGGTTCAAACTTTATTTAGAATATTTAGCTCACACTGAGCAGCATTACATGATCCAGGTGCTTTCTACATCTCTTTTGACCACCGCCAAACTATTCCACGCAATTCTGAAAGCACAGTCACCAGGCACTGTTGCAGACTTCAGTGACAATGCAAAGATAATGCATCTCCTCCCTCAGAAAGAAAAGGAACACAAACACAATATAACATTAGGCAAAATATCTAGCGCAACTCAGACACCAAAAAAAAGTGAAAAAGTGGGGACACCCCTTCCTATAGTAACACATTATCGAGGTACCTTTTATAAACTTGACATTATAAACGTTTTCTTAAAATGAAGTTTGGACCTCAGCACCTGGCTTAAATTAGAATAGTACCTATTTGAAATCTCACCATTGCTGAGCACTCTGTTTTTGAAACTTTCTTTATTGGTTTTTGTTAGGTATACATTATTGATGCAGTCTAAGTATACGCAAGCATTTGCAAGCAGAAAGGAATCAAATGATGTCATGCAGCACCCCCCCACCCTTGCTGTTTATCAGTGTACTGCTTTTGAATCATCACTGTTGGCACGTTCAGTTGGATCGACTATTTCAGCCTAAATCTTGTTGGGCATACATTCCTCCCTATTGTCATCGCTCGCCAAATAAAGAGAAATAAACATATGTTATAATTAGTAACCCAAACAAATGCTCAGTGGATATCCCCATGAACACCACTCTTCCTTTAGGAACTAACCCTAATTCTCCTTTGATGTTTCATAGATATTGGTTACCTTTCCCTTGCTCCTCTTGTTTTGAAACTCCCAAGCATTGGTTCCCCT
Source organism: Triturus cristatus (assembly GCF_964204655.1). Lineage (NCBI taxonomy): Eukaryota > Metazoa > Chordata > Amphibia > Caudata > Salamandridae > Triturus > Triturus cristatus. The sequence continues at coordinate 941,036,945 of NC_140584.1, read as the reverse complement.
ACTTTAGTCATTTTCTCCGCATTCTAACTGTCGTGCAGCTTACCAAACTAAAAGAAAATGGTCTAAAAACCACCATCATCCTATACAACAGTATTAAGGTTACCTTTCACAATAGTAGTGTGGCCCATGAACCAGCTGTCTCTCTAGCATCGATATTTAACACACTTACATGTGCCAATCCCTCCTCTGTGTCCAGATGCAAAAAAGGGAGAAAAAATATGAAAGAACATTTCTGTATTTTTACTTTCATCAGTGTGTAAGCAACCTGTTACATCTCTAACAGCAGCGATCTGATTTTGTGGACGACCGGTCTGCATTTTATGAGCAAATAGGGGGTTGACGTTGTTGCCCTTGTTGTACTAAAACTGTTTCGTGTACAGGAGGCTGCGTTCTGCCTTGCTCGATGTCAGACCTGTAAGAGGACCTCTCATATCCCCCAAACATTTTGAAAACACTTTGCCAATTTGTAGCCTTACTTTGAGTTTCTCTTAGGACCACCTGCTGCAGTGACAAAGCAGTCTTTTGCCTTGCCAACCTTGGATGGATTTCTTTGCGCAATCATGGTATAGCTCAGGTATAGAAGCGTTTCCTCCCCCGCCCCCCAAACCTGCCCCTTCCCCTCCGAAGGTTTGTATGACTGTCTCCATTGTGGTCTACCTATTAATCAAGGAAACCGGGTAATGGCCGCCGATCCGCATCTATTCTGTTTGGCTAATAACAAGGTGCTCTCCAGCAAGATCATGTCAAGGCAGTAATAAGTTTTGTGTACATAGGAGAACTAGAAGTAATCCTTCTCAGCGAGGTGAACGTTTTTCCACAAACCTGTCAAAAGTAACACACTGTAGCAGTGTGTAAATTACACCTTGCGCTCCAATCCCAATCACACCGAACAGAATCTCCATTCACCAAAGATGTATCTTTACCCAGAAGTGTCTATACCCCAAATAAGTATTGATACATGTAAGGCATTTCACTCTGGATCCACATTCTATCTAATCCAGAAACTGGTACCTCGAGTGGGCAGTGCCAGCTTCGGAGCTCAGGCTCACCTGAATGCGGAGTAGTACTCTATATATGCTGTGCTCCTGCCCCACCAAACTTGTGGTTCAGTCTTCTAGCCTTAGCTAGCTCTACACAATTAACTCTTTCACATGATGGTCCATCTGCCACAGGGCCATCAGGTTACAGTGACCTGTCTTCCCAGTGTGTGGTTACAGCTCTATGATTAGATGCCTAAAATCAGCGTGTGCCAAACAGGGTTACATCTCCTGATTATCATCTCCCCCAAAGGCTTTGCCAACAGTAATCAGGTTACTTGTTTTCAATTCTTTTTGTTACTTGTGTGAGCCCAAGCACTCTGAGGTTACAAAGCAGTGGTTAGTATCTCGCAGTACAAGAACTCTAAATGAAATAAATATTATAATATGTTGTTCTCCCTATGTATACTTTGTTACCTTGTTATTTGTAGTATCTCTCTTGTAACCTGTGACAGGTTAACATTGTATAAAGTACTCTGCCAACTTCTGGGTTTAGTCCACGCTGTAGAAAACTGTTGACACGTAAATACATAAGAAAACCCTGGGTGTACCATTTGTCCAATTTGTTTGTGAAATTGACCTGTCTAAAATTAAGCTTAGTAAAGAGTAAGTGAAATGTAGATTACCAAAAAGAATATGAAACAGTTTGTCATAAAAGGCATTTTGCAAGCCATTCAGGGCATTGGAGAATTGGGAACCCAGGATGCCCTTATATTGGTATATCTACTCTCTGGGAATACTTTGTAGTTTAAAATCAGGCTTTGCCTTAAATTAGATCATAAACCCTCCCCTACAACCTGTAGAGTGAAATTGGAGGGCAAAGTGTTTCGACCTGAGACTCTGAACACTTCACCATAGTCTCTTTGAGGAGTAGGACATCCTTTCCATCAGTTGAAATGTGAAAATTCTCTCCTTAATTATTTTTGCCCTTGTAGTAACGTGGAATCTGACTGCATGGTTCCCCCCACTTTTTTCCTGGTGTTTTGCTGGTTTTTGACTCAGTTTGGCTGGGATCCTGCTATTCAGGACCCCAGCCTATCTGCTTTCCCCTTTAAATCCATTACCAGTACTCTAGGTACACTCCAAGTTTGATTCTGGGGTACCCTTATAAGCCCCTAGTATATGGTATACTATGTACCCAGTGTATAGGTACCCCAGAGGCCTACCGGGGGCTGCAGCATGTATTATGCCACCCCTGGGAAGCCTTCCAAAATGACACCACAGGACTGCTACTGCAACCTGGGTAAGGTGGTGCATGCACCCCTTACTGAGATATAAGTTCACTATATCTCTCCATATCACTGCACATATAAACCTATCAGTCACCCCTATGGCAGGCCTTACTAATCCTGAAGGCAGGGTGCTGGGTTTTATGTGAGAGAGTGCCCATGCATGAGCAGAGCCCCTCTGCAGCCTTTGGAACCTTTATTCCGGGGTTGTTTGTGATGCACCCAAACCATATACTCTTAAGTGCATTATAACCAAACGGTAAATGCTAACTTTGGGATGGCTGCACGGAAACATGTTGTGTTTGGTGTCAAATACCTTAGAATCATACCCCCACACCGGTAACTGGTGTGTGAGTATAATCCCACCCTTCTAGAGGGAGAGACATGACAGCACCGGTATACCCGGTACCTGCTAATGGTGCCCTGGCATCACAAAATGGATGCTGCCAGCCACAGACACGAGTCTTCCCTCCTGCTGCTGGACGAAACTCCGGCAGGGGAGACCTGGACAATAGGTTTCCTGTCACAGGGAGGTGTGACCACCTCCCAGACAGGCTTTAGTATATTAGGGCTGGGTGGGTGCACTCCAAGAGTGCTTTGAAGTCAGCACTGGGGGCACATTTGGTGTCCCTGTGCATAGTCCAGTTAAAACCGGTTGCAGGGGCTACCAGCCCCTGCTCTGGCTCGAAACTGGACAAAGGAAATGGGTGTAGCCACCCCTCTTTCCTGACCCTCCCATAGGTGGGTCCCTAGAGTTTGTCCAACCCCTTCCTTGGGTATAAGAAAGGAACCCCTGGCTACAGGACTTTAGATTACACCTGGACGAAACTCTGATACTGAATCCTGGAACTTCGACGATCTACATTGAACTAGATGACTGAAGAATCTCCCTTGGAGTAAAGGAGTTACTCCCCTGCAAGGCAGGCACCAAAGACGCATCTGACCGGTTTACATCTCCGAAGCTTCCGCCGAACTCCGAAGAATTTTGCAACACAGGAGGCGGGATTCCGTGGTCTTAGAGGTCGATCAGTGCCCACAGCAAGTCTGAGGCCTGTATCCCTCGTGGCCATCGTGCAACCCGAACCCCTGGACACCGCGTCACTTTGCAGAAGCATCAGCTTTCCAACGACTCCTGCAGCTGAGCTTTGGGTTACTTATAGCCCTGACCCCGAGCAGCATTTGCACCGAAGATTGCCTGCCTACACTCCACGAGTGTTCCGTGAGCTGGCCCTTTGTGTTTTCTCTCGAGGTCCCTTTGCGATCCCTAGTCCGTCGACTGGTGGGTCCCTGTGAAGGCAACTTTACTTCTAATTGGGCTTACCTGGTTGCTCCAGACGTGCCCTGACTCTCCATCGCTTTAGGAGTCCCCAGGACCTTGCTGGTCCGCACCGAAGCATCTTTTCTCTTCCTGCGTGTGTTGCTGTTGCCAAGGCTTGTTGGGTCCAATCCGGGCACCGACACCGCAACACTCGACATCCTTCGTGGGACAGCTCGAATCCAGCTCCTGGTCGTCGTCGACACCTCCTGGTCCTCGTGGCTGCAGAGTCAAGCTTCACCTCTTCGCACCTGAATCACCCGACATCAGTGGGCATTCGTCTATTGTGCCCCTGGTCACTGGCAAGTGACCCAGACTCTGTCCCCTCAGGTTCTTCTGATCTTCGATCCAAGCTTGGATCACACCAGACACTTTTCTCCTTCCCAGCAGCAGCACTTTGTCGCAGATCGCCATTGCAATCGACGACGATTCCTGACACCATTTGACACCTATGCACCCGGCTTCCCTGGGTGAGGTAACTCGAGTACTCCGGTGGTCCCATGGGTGCTGGCCCTAGAACCCCCTAAGTCTAATGGGGTTTGCTCAAAGTCCTCTCCTAAGTGTCCTTAACTTCTAAAATTCCAACCACGACTTTCCCATAGAATAGTACGGGGCTCGTGGTGGTGTTCTCACACTGCACACGTCCCCCTTCGGTCTCCTGTGTAACTACCTTGGGTGGTTCCTTGGGGTCCCAGTGATTCTACGTGCTCTAGGCACTGTGTCTAGTCAAGTTGTGGTTCTTATATCACTTTCTTAATATATGGTTTGGTCCGCCCCTAGGGCCCATTGTATATTGTGCTATTTACTGTCGTTTTAGAACTGTATTATTGTGTATTTTTCTTGGACTCTAATCTCATAAAGAAATTAGTAGTGAGTGTTTAGAAATAAATACATATGTTTTATATATACCTGGTGTGGTTCTCCTTTCATTTAGTGATTCAAGAGGTTATAAACTGGTAAACCAAGCTGCTTTACTCTCCTTCAAGACTTAGCCTGAAGGCAGCTCTCCATAGCTATCACTAGGATAGCTTTCAATAAAGGTTGTCTTTAAACCTATCATCAATAAGGGTTGTTTGGACTGTTGCAAGGTGCCCACTATAACTAGTCGACAGCATATGCCAGGCCAACTTCTCACACCTTTTATTCATTCTATCCTCTTTCTATGTGTATTCTCTCTGGTATATCATTGACCGTCACTTCTGCAGAGACAGAGAAATAGGGTGCAGTGGGGAGACAGGAGAAAAGCACAGAGGTAATGAGAACAACATAGAAAGAAAGGTGCAGGTGAGGGAGAAGAAAGCTAGGGCTGTAAAGGAGCTAAAAGAATAGGTGAGGGTTTAGAGTGTGAGGCGAAGAGAAATAGTGATTGGAGAATGAAATGTAGAAACATGGAGATGTGTGGACTGCAAGTTAAATGGAGGGAGGGAAGGGACAAAGTTTGTTACTACTAAAGTCAGAGAGAAGAATACAGGTAGACAGGTGAGTTAGTGAGAGAAGCATAGCAAAGAGATCTAGTGAGAGGGAGAAAATAAGAAGTGAGATAAGGAAAGACTGGTCAGATAAAGAGTAGTGAGGCAGAAAGATAGAAAGAAAGGTAGAGTGAGAGATGTGAAAGTAGAGAGAGAGATCCGTTTGTAAAAAGAGGCTGCGTAGAGAGATTGATGAGGTAGAGAAAGAGGTGCTGTTACAAAAGTAGAAAGTGTGAAACAGAGATTGATGAGGCAGAAACAAATCGGAGGTTAAGAGATTTAGAGAGAGAAAGGTAAACATGGACATTTGAAATAGAGGAGGTACAGAGGGGTGGAAGAAGTAATGATTAACTTGAAAAAATAGATATTGGTACAAGAAGGGAGTTTGGTAGTGAGAGGACTAAGGAAAAGAGAGCAGAAGTAAAGAGGGGAGGTGAAGATGTGATTTAGCTAACATATGGTGAGGTAAATTGAGAGTGGTGGAGTAGCCAGATAAATTGTGTAGATAGATGAAGACAGAGTGATAAGATAAAGAGAATAATGGGAGTATGGTGAGTTGAAGAGAGACGGAGAGGTGAAGATAGATATGAGGTTGAATGAGAAGAAGTAGATGGAAGTCAGGAAGATGAGGTATAGAGAAGTATACATGTGGAGATAAGCACAGGGAGTGTTGAGAAGCGAGGTTGTGAGGAAGGTAAAGAGAACCAGTAGTTAAAGGTATATTTGAGAGACATGAGTTAGAAGTTTAGATCGAAAGGTAAGAGTATGTAGCGATAGAGAGAGAAAATGAGAGAGCTAACCAGGGATTTAACGAGCAGTGAGGTAGAGAGAGATGATGTACAACAAGCTAGAGTGGAGGAGAAGGGTTAAATAGAGATATGTACGGTATAAAGTGAGAAGATGGAGCATGGGCAGAATAGACAAAAGGAGGTGAGGTGAAGAATAAATCAGCATGAAGTAGACAAAGAATTAGAAAGAGAGATAAAGAAGGAATGAGGTCAGGTAGGGAGAAAGATGATTAAGTAAGAGATGAATAAGGAAAATAGAGAGATAGAAAGATGGTGCAGAGTTGTACGGATAGGTAGCCGCCTCGTCAATTTTAGAGTTAGGTTAAGACAAAGGAAGAGATTGAGAAAGAGACAGAAGTTACTTTACTAGTCGGCCCTCCTGAAAGTGCAATGTCCCACTTAACCCTTGTCTTAGAAAAGGTTAGAGCAGAGCCATAACATGGTTAATTGCATCTTTAGACACTCACAGCCTCCATGTGAAACTGGGTTATTTTCTCTTTGCACCTAATCCCAGCATGTCAAGACACCATAATTCTGTCTCTTCCCACGGTCTTTTAAATGTATACATAGCCCTGCTAGCACTTGTATTGGATGTTCACAAGTTTGGCTTTCACAAGTATGTAGGTGATACCCAGATTTCTCTCTCACTGGAATAAGGAGTGGGTGTCCACTGTCAGGTAGCAAACTGCGTGAAGCAGAATCTGAACTGGGTGTACCACAGTTGGATTGGCATGAGCAAACATAAGTCAGAAATTTTGATTGTGGGCCCAATTAGCCATTCGACTTTCCCTTTTTCCAGACTGTGCCACTTAAGGTTGGTCTGCAATCCGGGGGTCATCTTTGGCAAGAACACTACCACTGCTCCTTGTGTAAATTCATTCTTTCCTTTCTTCCACTTCCATTTAAAGATGCTGCTGGTCCGCTCTGTTGTGTCCTTTTGTATGATTACCATTTTTACTGAACTTTCTAAAAAATTAATGAACAAAGTCTCAAAGGTTCAAAATCACAACATAGGACTCATTTGTGACCTAAAGTATCAAAGTATCTTAGTTCTCATGCTCTGATCACACACTAGCTCCTGATAGAAGAAACGTACTGCCTGTTATGTGACTGGCATTTAGAGCAGCAACAAGGGACCTACACTTCTGTCTGTTTTTAGCAGATTTCTGTTTGGTGCCCCAGCTGTGGTTCAGGGCCTGAATTTCTGTTTCCACAGTTCACTCCAGGTGTTCTTTGGCCTGCCTCTCTTCTGTTTACCTCCTGGGGTCCAGTGGAGATCTGTTCTTGTGATGGAGTCTTGTTTTCTTCTAATCATGTGTCCTATCCATCTCTTTTTCTTGCTGTTCCTTTGTGCCCAACCCACCATAAAAAAAGGGCTGATGCGCAGTCGCACTGCTAGCACGCCCGTCCGCACCTGGATGGCACCAGGGGCCAGGCCCCCTGTTTGTTTAGATTCAGCCCCCATACGGTACTTTTTGTGGCTCCCATGATGTGTAGGTTGTAGTGCCTTATCTCAGACATTACTTAAGCCAGCTTTCCTGTCTCATACGCAGTCCGTTCCTTCCAGAATCAGATTCTGGTCTTGTACTTGGCACTCAGAACTTCCGTCACCCTGTTAGTATTTTTGTTGCGGCTTTGACTACTGTCAGTCTGGCATGTCTCATGCAGAGACTCTGGTAGTCTCTCGTGCCCAGAAGATTTAGTGGTTCTTGATGCTGTTTCCGTAACAAATGCTTTTTCTGGGATGAGATTGTTAGCCTTGTGCCCAACCCCAAGCTTGGGCAACCCTGCCAGGTGACTAAGCTCCTGCCAGCATAGCACTCCAGATCACAGACACGCAAGCCTCTCAACCACATTAAAGTGGCGATCCTCCGAGAATAAATATGCCACTTTAAACATTGTGCATCGTACTGAAGTCTAATAATGGCAGTACACCAGATTAACCTGACCAAGCTCTTTCTGCCATGCCATTCATCCAGGCTCATGGGATCATCCTATGCAAACCTTCTGGCTATTGAGTATCCCATGCGTAAGAGATTTGCCAACAGATTGCTCCATACATAGGCTTCTTTCTTACACAGCCTTTCTCTGCCACTGAGAAGGGAAACACCCAAAAAGGCACCCGTTTCATTCCCCATGTGGCCTGGATCCACAGACCTCGGCAGAATAAAAAAAAATGCTTGACTTAATTGCTAGTCAGTTGCCTATGCTTGGCTGGCTGCTATAAATCTTAAATATAGTTTTCAAGAAATTGGACTATTAATTGAAGTGGGTGACTACCCACCTAAAGAAATAATCACAACCCTTGTCAGGGTGAACCTTTAAAGTAACTGGGCTCAATCCCCTGGTAGCTATGGGACAGAGCAGACAGATTAAACTTAGTGCAATGTGTAAGGTATTTATTTAATACCAATACAGTAATAAAGCCAAACAATAAAAATTCCAGACGAATTAGAGAAGTAGATTAAAATGTAATTAACAAAATGATTTAAAAAATCCAATAAGAGGAAACGTATATGAATTTTTAAAGTTTTAAGTTTAAATAGCATCAAAAAGCAGAAGGTGTCAATGATAATCAATGGTCACAATAAACTGGTAATGTGGTGCAGTTTGTGGCTGACCACAATGGTTTTCAGATCGGATACACCAACCAAATTCGTCCTGGTCAAAGATTTTACCTTCTGACTTAGTCCTTTAAATCCTAATCCACAACAGGAAACACTTCCACTTCTAAAGGCCCCAGGACCTCAGGTGAGGTGCTCAAAGACTCATCAGGTGTCAGACAGAGTCCAACAGCTGGGTACAGTCCAAGTCTAGTAGGCACTGTTCAACGGGGCAGTTGCAGAAAAAGCCTCTTGTAGCTTGTTGTACCGCTGTAGCTTGATCAGGAGTTCAGCCTTATGACTCTGAGTCCACTTCTTGATCCTGGGTACAAGATGGAGCAGATCCAGTCCTTTGGGGCTTCTCTCGGGTCATAGACAGCAGGTACAGCCCTCTTCTGGCCTTCTGCAGGTCCACAGAGTGGTGATGGTGCCACATTTATGCCTGGCTAGAGCTAGTGGGTGTGAATGACTCCTTGACACACCTTTCCTAGTGGAGAAAAAGTTCCCTGGGGCATTTTCAAAAATGGTGAAAGTCTTCGGTCACATTCAACTTAGGCTCTGAGGGCTAGGTGTGTGTGGGGGGCTTGTACAATGGTAATCCTAGTGTCCTCTCGCATGAACCATTAAAATCCGGTTTGGGGCAGCCACTCTAAACTAAAAAACAGAGAGACCAAAGTCTAGTAGAACAAAAACAGGGTTTCCGAGCAACCATACAGTAGATACACAAGAAATTTCTTTGCATCTTGTTCTGTACCTTTTAAGTGTGCCCCTAGTATTATATGTAAACCAAGCAGGATTTGACACTTTAGCAGGATTTGACACACTAGTGTCAAAGGGAATGCCCACAGCCCCTTCCTGCATATTCTGTGAGGTTTGGAGGAGTCGACTCTCCCCATTCAGGTCAGCCTACTCTTTGCTCCTGTGGGGCATTTGACACATTTTTAAATACCAGTTACTGGTTGGGAGCAGTTGGAGAGCAACACAAGTTAGCCTCCAGGAACTTCAGCTAGGGAAAAGGTAACTTTCTTAGAGTCACTATTGCTTAATATGTATTACAAATCCAACCTCAACATTGAATTGGATTTTTTATAAATATTCAAAATAGTTCTTTATTTTTCTAGCTAGTCCTATTCCAGAGATACAGTATTAAGATGTTGATTTGTACTCTGCTGTTTTTTACAGGTAGCAAGGCCTGCCACAGTGAAAATTAGCTTTGGGTGCTAGTCACTGTAAAGACCTATTAACATTAAATTTCTACATGTCTTACTTTTAAATACCATGCAGTCTTCCTTAGGGGCTATAAGACCTACATAGGAGTGCCTTATAAATATTTAAAAGGAAGGTTTTGACTCATCAAAATGGTGTATTTTGACGAGGGGGCGTGGCCAGCCAGCCAACATGGCAGACGCGAGTAGCTGAAGCTCCGACCGCTACCCCCGGTTTATCCTGAGATTTCTCCTGTGGGGGTGCAGTTTGAACCCATCTGATGCGGGACTGGTGCGGGGAAGCAGCAGGGAGCCTGTATAGCCCGGCGGACGGCGATTCGCGGAGCGCCGGGCGGGGCGCTGCGGCCTGGGAGAGCAGCGCGGCCCGGGAGGAGAGGGCGCACAAAGTGTCCCGCGCGGCAACGGCCGCCGCTGGAGCCTGAGGCCGCACTGTGAGGCAGCTTGAGGCGCGCTGCATGTGTGGCCGGTCCTGCCCCGGTGGGCGAGGCGTCCTGGGTGCTGCAGACTACCGAAGACTGGAGGTGCTGACCAGCTGGCGCTGCTGCTGGGTTCCGAGGTGTTGAGTGAGGCCCGGGCGAGGTGTGGACCCACAAAGGTGGTGCGACGCGAAAGGAGGTGGCCTGGTATGTGCCCCGAGGGCTCGCTCCGGCTTGGAGGTCGGCCGTCGGCTGGATGTCCTGTGAGGAGCGCGAGCCCTGGAGTGACTGTGTGGGAGCTGGGCTGCTGGCGACTGCGGTGCCCGGGAGACTGTATATGCTGGCACTGTGGAGAGAGCTGAAGCCTGGGAGTGTTGCGGGGCCCCATTCACGGTGAGGTGCGGGCGGCGGAGGTTGGACCTGTGCCCCTGGGGGGATTGCAGTGTACCCTAGGGGTTAGCGCACATTGCGCGCAGGGCACAGGACAGAATGGGTGGTTGCGTCCCCGCTGGGCGACAAGCAGTGACTGGCGATACAACCCGGGAGCAGCCACCTAGTGCACAGGAGCTGGGAGACGGTGCACCTGGAGTGTCCAGAGGAATGGGAGGCCGCGGAGGGGCTGGGGGGGGGGGGTGTTTGCTGCCTGGCCTGGAGATACTGCTAGCCTGCAGTCTGATGAAGAAGGGAGCGGGCGCCATTTTAAAGGAGGCGCCATTTTGAGTGAGACTACAACACTCGCTGTGAGCCTGAAAGCGAAGGGCGTGCCCAGTGACGGGGAGTGAGGAGCTAGCGGGCCCTTAGTGAGACTGAGAGTCGGGGACCTGGGCGGAGCGGCCAGGAGAACGCGGCCCCTGCTGGGACACTGACTAGTCGCACTGCCACGGATGGACCAACCAGCACTTTAATAAGTGCAGCTTTGAAGTGGTGGCGCTGCACGCAGTTGGGGTGCCATAGAGTGGGCGCGCCCAGGGTTTCAGTGGTCCGCCGGCGGGCACCTATCGGGTGTACCTGGTGGGGTCGAGGCGTGCCTGCACTGGTCCCACCGAGCACCATCAATGAGGGACACAGGAGGCCCTGCCGGGCAGTGCACCAGAGACGCAAGGATAGTGGTGCGTTGCCCCAGAAAAAAGCACGGTATAACAAGAGAACCTCCCCGCTGATTAGGGGAAATTGCTGGTGAATTGAGCAACCCACCTGGAGCCTGTTGCTGGCACAAGCTGGATGGTTTCTCTCAACCCCCGACCCCCCCCCCCACGCTTGAGACCGGACATCGGGTCCCTGAGGATCGGGTGGAACTCCAGACGCCGCTAAAAGGGGGGAGCCAGCGGGATGCTCTGTTAGCTGAGTGGCGCGGGGGAAAAACTTTTTCACCTAGAGAGCACGAGGGGACCCTGACCCGGGGGACCTGCAACTGGTTGTGCCCTCATAACCTGTGGACAGCTTGTGGATGCCAACTGCTCAACAACTCGCGATGGGCCGGCTGCGGGACAAGTCGCAGCAAGGACAGACGCGCACGGGGAGCCTGGACCCCCCACAAGGGCGCCCCAATGGAGACATGGAGCTGCAAGCGGCGGCCCTCTCGGCCAAAATGGACTCTGTGCTTGCGGCGGTGGAGAGGATTGGCACTACCCTGGAGCAGACCAAGGAGTCCCTAGAAACGCGGATCGACAAGGTCACGTCGGATTTCACCCTCCTCCACGCTGATCACCGTAAGCTAGCCAAGAGGGTTGCGGCACACAGTCAAACGCTTCAAGAGCTTCAGCCCGTTACCCAAAGCCACAGCGCAGCACTACAAGATGTGCTGGACCGGGTCCATGCGCTCAAAGACCGGATAGATGATGCGGAAGGGTGCTCCCGACACAACAATATCCACGTGGTGGACCTTCCGGAGGGAGAGGAGGGAAGAAACCCGGAGCAATATGTGGAGCGCTGGTTGCGTGATCTCCTGCCCCAGGGGGTGTTATCCCAACAGCGCACAGAGTACCGGCACAGAAGCCTAGGCCGGGGGCCAGGCCGTTGGCCAGGCCCCGCCCGTTCCTCCTTAAACTCCTCAATTATCGGGACAGGGACGTGGTCCTGAGTGAAACTCGGAAATCGGGCGACCTGACCGTGGGCAGCAGTCGAGTTATGTTTTTCCCGGACTATACTGCAGCTGTGCAGCGGCGCCGAAGCAACTACATGGCGGTGAAGCGTCAACTTCGGGAGCTGGCGGTGCCTTACTCCCTGCTGTTCCCGGCCAGGCTAAGAGTGGTCGCAAAGGAGGGGACTCGCTTCTTCGACTCCCCGACGGATGTGTGGGACTGGCTGAAAGAGTCTGGACAGTGGACAGGTTATTTAAGCGAAAAAAGAGAGGGTTTGGGGCAAAGCACAATTGCACCTATCCCTAGTGGAGTTTTATATAAATATGGTGCTAATGACCGGAGATCCAAAACCCCTAAATCTCCTGAAGCTCAATGCTTCAAATAACCATAAACACAATCCAATGGTCCAGCACACAGCCACGCGACTATGCCGGCAAACTGAAACTGACAAATAACTACTGATTGAGGGATGGCTGATATTGAATAACTTAACGAACTGTGAAAACAAAGAATACGAAGCATCTAATCGCCATAACTCCCCCTCAGATATCGTAAGAGTATACCAAAAGACCATAAAGAAAGAATTCTGCAATTTTAAACGGTAGAGCACAGACCACAGAAAAATAAAGTCACTAATTAATGCCCTGAAGAAGTCCGCGAGGATGAAACGCGTTGGCTATGGTCTGTTTTAACATGTTTGAAAGAAATTTCTGAATAAAGGATCGAAGAAAAAACCAACTCTGCTGAAAGTCCATGTTCTTTTGTGGAAGATAATCTGTTGACAATTACTTGTGTCATAACAATGTTTAATATTTGAATTGTATTTTGGGTGCTGGATCATTGGATTGTGTTTAGGGACAGTGGACAGGAACGAGACCTTCGGGTTCAGATGCCGGCAGCCGCCCAGAGAGAAGGTCCAGAGGGCGTAGGCACCGGAGGGCGCACCAATCCGCACGACCGGTCCCAGTAGCACCTAGCCCGCAGAGAATCAGAATGGAACGACAGGAGGTACTTGAGGCGGTGGCGACCCTTGGGACACCGCATAGGAGTGATCGCATGGAGGCCCGCAGGTACAGCGCCCCGGGAACCAGTGGTGCGTCGTCTCCATCCACCGTGATCTCGGAAGACTTGAATTTGCCAGTGGTGACCCCACAGACTGCTGACCAGATTGTGTGATATTATGTCAGTGTGCTAAGTTCGGACAGGGTTTGCACACGCTAGTTGAAACTTGTTGTTTCCCCCTTTTATATGTCTGCACACGTCATTGATCTGCACTGTGTACTAGGGGGCCCTCTGAGCCTAACGGGGCGCATGTGTAACACCAGGGGATGGCCTGCTGCGTGGGGGCGAGACACACACGGCGTTAGATGCCACACTCGTCTACACTCGTAGGCCCCTGCCGCTGCGACTCGCACCGGACCTGTGCGTTAGTTTAATTCACGACACGCTACTGCGCCTCCTGCACTTAGAGGAGATATGGGAGGGGGAATAGTACAAACAAGTTGCTGTTATCACACGAACCCCACCAGGCACTACACTGGAATAGCTCACCACTGATTGAAGTCTCTGAGGTTTGGACGGATGGCCCTTTGGGGATACGCCCTATTTGTTACACTGTTTACAGTTATATTGTTCACATGGCAGCGCATCAACATGCTCCCCTTGGACCATAGCCCAACCCCCCTCCGCCCCACCCCCTGGTGCGGCCACTTCGCCCCAAGCCAATCCTGACTACCCAGATTTATGATGACACACACTAATATCGTGACCTGGAATATACATCGCATGCACACGCCGTCGAAGCGTTACTCCATCTTTTCCTACTTACAGCGGCACTCTGTGGGGCTTGCCCTCCTACAGGAAACGCACATGACCCGGACGGAGCTTGACAGTCTTTGCAGGCGTTGGAGAGGGCAAATATACGGCACCACCTATTCAGCGCACGCGAGGGGTACACTGATCTGGGTGCGGGCGGGCGTCCCCTTCAATTGTGAGGAGGTGGTGGTGGATCGGGAAGGTAGGTACACGCTAGTGCGGGGGAAACTGAATGGTCAAGAGATGTTGCTGGGATCATTATATGCACCTAATGTGGATCAGTCGTCCTTTCTAGCGCTGCTGACGCAGCTCCTGCACCCATATGCTGGGCTCCCCTGGTTGCTAGGAGGAGACTTCAATATGGTGCTGGATGTCCAGTTAGACAGATCTTTTCCCCCCCTCCGTGCCACAGTGGCGGAGTCCAACGCGCAGGCGCTTAGGGACTGGCTCGCGCACTGGGCGCTGCAGGACCTGTGGCACATAATCCACCCGACGGATAGGATCTACTCTTACTACTCAGCAGTACATGATTTGCATGTCCGGTTGGACAGGATAGTGGGTTCCCAATCATTGCTCCCGCTTATTGCGCAGTCAGAAAACCTGGGGCGGACACACTCTGATCATAACCCACTGTGGTTTCGGATCAGCTGGGAGGCGGACCGCTCGCCGGTGCCCACTTGGCGACTTCAACCAAGCGCGCTGGAGGACTTGGAGTTTCGCTCTTCCTTCGGTACGGCTATCTTAGCATATTTTGACATGAATGAAGGGACGGCGAGCAGCGCTTTAGTGGAGTGGGACGCTCACAAAGTGGACGCCCGGGGGCACTGCTTGGGGGCCACGTGGAACATACGTAGGACGCTTTCAGATTCCCCGGCGCGCTTAGAGGACGAGCTCTTACAGTACGAGAGGGAGGGAGAAGGAGTGGGTAGACATTCACACAGGTTGGAGGATCTCCGCGCCAAACACGCAGAGCTTCTGGAGCGGCTCCGATGTCACAACTATGCGGCGCACACGGCCAGAACGCACGCTCGGGCGGATAGAGCGGGCCACCTACTGGCTTGGTTGATACGGCAGGAGGAATGCTGTGCCCCGATGGGAGCAATTCGAAAGGTGGTTGGCACGCTGGTATATACGCAGCGCGAAATTCACCGGGCCTTCACTGATCACTATAAGCAATTGTACAAGGCCAAAGGGATTGGTCCCATGCACCTCCTGGAGGGGTTCTTGGCCTCTATCCAACTGCCCACAGCCTCAGAGGAGCATAAGGAAGCACTCAATGAACCTCTCTCCGTAGAGGAAATTTGGGAGGCGATCCAATCAATGGCATCCGGGAAAACGCCGGGGCCAGACGGTTTGCCTGCGGAGTACTATAAAGCATATCGCGAGTCCCTGGCGCTGTTACTTCACGCGCTCTACAACAAAGCGATAGAGGAAGGATCGCTGCCTCCTTCCATGCTGGAGGCGTTCCTGGTCTCCCTGCCTAAACCAGACAGAGACCACATGGCTTTGGGATCATACAGACCCCTGGCGATGCTTAACGTGGATTATAAAATCCTCGCAAAAGTACTGGCGGAACGGTTGGCACCAGTGGTCCCCCACTTAGTACATGCAGAGCAGAACGGGTTTGTACCTACGAGGTCCACGTCGTTCAATCTTAGGAGGTATTTCAGGGTGGCAGCTGAGGCCGTACACGAGTGGCCCAGAGCGGGATGCCTTATCCTAGATCTGGAGAAGGCGTTTGATTGCCTGGAATGGGGTTACCTGTCGGTGGTGCTGTTGCGGTATGGGTTGGACGGGGGGTTCCTCCAGATGGTCGACCTGCTCAACAAGAACCCCACAGTCCGTGTTCGGCTGGGCCCATACGTCTCGGAAGCGGTACCGGTGGGCCGGGGCACTGGGCAGGGGTGCCCCCTGTCCCCGTTGCTGTTCACACTGGCGATTGAGCCCCTAGCGGTGGCTATACGGGCGACTCTGGGGGATGGTATGCCGCTGGGGGACACAGTTCATCAGGTGTCGGTCCCGACGCAGGGATGATACAGCCACAACAATGGCACCTTACTCGCTAGAACAAATAACCAGATTTTTCCACCCTCTTGCTACAGTCACGGCTGTGGCATACAAGTGCTACCGAAGGGCCCTATATCTCACCTGCACTGTTGTCCCATACGCGCCGGCCATACCTCTGGAAGGTTCCCCTAGTGGTGGAGGGGTGCTTGCGGCTCCTGCGCTCGCGGAATGGTGGGAGGCCGATGTACGTACGCTAAGAGATCTATACCGGGATGGTGAGCTCATACCATACGAGACCCTAGTGGCAGAGGACAGGCTCCCGCCCGGGGGGTGGGGGTTCTTGGTGCACCGCTCCCTGATGGCGAGATTGACTGCCAAATGGGGGGACATGACCACGGAGCCCAGCCAGCATCTAACCATGCAATACCTGCACGTCATGGGGAGAGGCAGGCACCTGGTTCGCTGGTTCACGGCATCGCTAAGGGAGCATGCGGCGGTCAGCTTGGGCCCGCTTCGAGGCAAATGGGAACTGGACCTGGGGTGGCCACTAATGGATAAGGAGTGGGAAAGGATACTTAAAAGTCCAGTGCGTATCCCCAGGAACATGCGGTTCCGCCAAATCCAGTTATTCATTGTCCACAGGGCTTACCTCACTCCAGAGCTGATCAACAGGTATTTCCGCCGCAACGATGCACTGTGCCCTAGGTGTAATGAGCTGGGGACGGGGTTCTTGCACATGCTGTGGAGCTGTCCTGGGTTGGGCGCCTACTGGCGCGTGATCAGTGGGTTGCTGCAGGGTAGTGCGGGTCATACCATACCCTTTGACTGGCCTGAACACATTTTACACCACTTTAAGAGGTCTCCTAAAGACAAGGTAACGTCCCGGTTCTTGGACCTGGGTTTCGTAGTAGCAAAGCGCCACCTTACGAGGCGGTGGAAGGCACATGACCCGCTGCACACACGGGCATGGAGCTCCTCATTTCAGGCATGGGCTAGGGCAGAGGGGACTGCCATCCGAAGGGAGGAAACCCTGGGGTTGCGGAAGGAGCCTATGGCGGCCCGCTGGGAGCAGATGCTCTGTGCGTTACAGCGACTAGAAGGCTAGGGCCACATGGGACATACAGGGTAAGCTGGCAGGATCCGCGCGGGTGAAGGCATGCCACAGGCTGCTATACTGACTGGATAGCATGGCCCCACTTTCTCCTACCCAACACTGGCACGAGTGCAACTACACTAGGGCGGTTATGGCTGAGGAGCACACAAGTGACCCCGGGGGGCGAGGGGTGGGGACAGGGGTAGAGGGGGAGGGAGTTAAGCATGTACAAATAGTTTACGCTGCCATTGTTATGGTTTCTTTGCTTTGTAAGTAATTCATCGGTTTCATTGCTTGAGCTGAATGATCGGCATAAAATCACATGAGTAACTGAGAGGTTGGCACACGGTTTCTTCTGCTAACCCTTAGAGACTGCACCAGAATTGACAAAAGGTAGTACAGCTAGCTCCTGAGTAAGCATTCACTGTGTCATTTGCTGCACAGTTTGAACGCATGTTAAACTAAAGTGGTCACATGCCCGGATACTGATTAACAAATTATGCATGCTTGCAAACTTCTGTATGCAATGCCTGTTATCACTGTGTGGACTCTTAAAAATAATAAAAACAGATTTGATTAAAACAAAATGGTGTATTTTGACACGTGAATTGCAGTTTTTACAGTGCTACAGTCAGGCTATACTGGTAGGCCTGGAGACATGTTTGCAGTGCTACTGTAGAAAATGGCACAATAGGTGCTGTAATCCGCTCATGGCATTTAACTTTCAGGCCACGGGTACATCTTGTACCATGAACTAGGGACTTCTAGGTAAGTAAATATACAATTTAGGAATATGCCAATTCAAAAGAGGTTAAAGGAGGAAGACATGCACTATAACACTGATTAGCATAGTTAAAGTGCACAGAGTTCCAGCTCCAGCAAAAAGATGAAGTCCAGCAAAAGGCAAAAAATACAGGATGTCTACGCAGCAAAGGCAGATTCCTAAGCTTTTCCTTACCCCACTTGGGCACATCCATTCAAGTGCAAGTCCACTAGTCTACAGTTTTTGTCACGCCACACTCTACCAAACTGCTCTGGGTCACAAATGTGTGGGTGGTTTAAACACTTTGTGACAACTAATAATATTAAATATAATAAAGTAAACCTTGATTTAATCTGAAAGACTCCTAAACTAACATCAACCCATCTTTTCCCATGGCCCTCACATTCACATTGACATTCTTTCTGATTATTGTTATTCTTGCAGTTGATTTTTTTTTTTTAAACCTGATCATATACAGGTTTTCTTTTTGAGCCTTTCTACAGGCTTGTTTTGTTTCATCCTGGACTTCTCTGCGCTGTGATGGAAGTGCAAAGCCAAGTCTCATGGAATGGCCTGAGGAAAGCAGCTTGTAGGAAACGAGACCCCCGTGAGTGCCCCTCAACCTTGACCAGAACTGACAGTGCGGGCTGAGCCAAACACGACACGCAACATCTGGCGCCCACACCGCCGAGCCATTCTGCCAACGCTGATCGTGTACAGCGCAGCGTCAATCCTGTCGTCAATTCGATCGCGATAGAGGGATCAGACCGGTAGAGGAGATGGCTAGGGTATGCGCTTCACTCACGATGAGGATGTACGTCATAGGACTGTAGTGACTTACAGCGCAACTTTCCACTTTCATAAGCTACTAAGATGCACATTTGCATTTATAAAAATATTTCATAAATCATGCCTTTGTTTTCAATTTTAATTTAATAACAAGATTGAGGTAACGAGAATAAGAACAGAGGGGGCTTCTGAGGGTTGTATAGTAGTTTATAAAAATGAAGAAGTGAAAACGCAGTTAGTAATTTGCAGTTGTGGGAAGTGTGCTCTACATACTCTATCTAATACTTTACAGTTTTCCTTTTTAGGCAACCCAAAAAGTACCCGTGCTAGTGTAATTCACACTAAGTACCCTTAAATTGGGGGATAGTAACACCTGTAATTTACACCGTTGATAAACTGCAACAGTGCGATATGAAGCACCACGTAACTCATAGCAGAGGGAAGCTCCGATGTCGTACAAAAAGCCGAAAACAGAGTTTGCTGTATTTCAGATTAAGTGCCAGTACTTTCATCTATGCTCAGCGCTTAAACCTGCAGATGTGCGACATGAAACACTCTGTAAGAACACGTTATTATGAAAGGGAAGAAACTAGAAGGATGCCGGATTTAAGGCATGTTTTCATTTATTCAGACTGTGAAGGGCTTTCTCCAAAGAGCTGAACCAACTTCATAATAATAATTACAATAAAAAGGGGGAACCCGTTTTCAGATATATGTAACATGAACAGACAGGTAGGCAGTGACAAGTAGGTGTTCCTTTAAAAGGCAGTGGAAAAGACCGATACTGACAACGTTTGCATTAAGAGGGTGGTGTTCCAGTTTTTTGGTGCAAGGAGGGAAAAGGAAAAAAAACAGGATTGACCGTAAGGCAGCACTGAGTAGACAGAAGAAAATAGGAGGAAGAGTGTAGGTTATAGAATGGCATGGTGCTTAATTTGTGGCAGTAGTTGCAGGTGATGGGCAACGACTCCTATTTTTGAGCCCTGGGTTCTTATTTTCATCATCTGACTCTGACCAAGAGTAAGAAAGTAAAAGGAAGAAAAGGAACAAAGAGGAAAAGGAAAATAGTGACAGAGGCAAGATGCAAGGGGTGTAAATAACCTGCAAGAGTGAGATGGAGACAGGAAGCTCGGGATGGTGGAAGAAAGAGGTATGACCTATATTCACAACTCCATCATTCTGTAGCAGTGGCACTTTCCTTGCACCTATTTATCATTATTCTTTTTTTTTTGTACAAATTAAGTGCAGGGTATCAAGGTACATTGGTATATTCATGGCAAACAAAGGAATCATTCAAAGACAATACAAAGAAACCAACACTTAAACGGGCTTAATTGAACAACCAAAGTAAAGGTGAGAATATGGACGGTGCATGCAGACGAAAAGAGGTTGCAAATGGCCATTTTTTGTCTATTGCGAGACGAATTGTTAGCTTATAGTGGATTCAGAGCTCACCCATTGCTTACTATTGGTTGGCTTTGTTGTTATGCTCATTTGCTTGATTCTTATTCGTTAGCCTGTGTGTCCCTTCCTCTTCTTGAGTTTCACCCTCAGCTGGAGCATGGGTACATTTCTTGTGTTCTTCCAATAATCACTTTTTAGCCACTACTTTTTTCTTTTTATTAAGGTACTCCATGACAGTGCATGCGTTTTCCAGCTGTCCATCCTGTGCAACTCACTGGTGTTCCTCCCTTTCTCCCATGTGCTTCTCCCCCCCCCTCCTCTTTGTTGCTTTCTCTTCCTTGTGCTTCTTGTCGGCTCCACGTCCCTCTTTTGACCCCCCACAGTGCTCCACTTGGTTTTCTCTCTCTGCCATTTCCCCCCACCCACACCCTCCATGTTGCTTCCTTGTACCCCACACTACTTTTACTCCCTGTGTTACTTCTGGTCTTGTCCCCCATGTTGCTCCTGATCCCCATTGCTTTCACCGCTCGTGTTGCTCCTCCTACCAGCTTAAAAAAACACTTTCAGGTATATATTTGAATTTTTAGTTACTTATCCAGCTCAGAATGGTAACAAAGAAAATGCTGCATAATATTGTACTTGCGTGCACCACGCGTACATGCCGCTACAAAATGAACCAGGCACTTTTTTTTTTTGACTACATCAAAAGTTTTTTTTTTTTTTTAATTGTTTAGCCATGCTGAATAGCATCAGGAATGCTGTGTAGCATGGCTAAAAACCATTGGCAAAGCCAATCGGTCTAAACGTAGAGACCTGTAGTCTTTACCAGTGCTTGTTTTTGTTTTTAAATGTAATTAGGAACTTCCTTCATCACATCCCGGAAACACTGGTTGTATCTGAAAGTTTCTAAGCCCTATAGGTAGCATTTTGCCGGTGAACGCCATTACAAGCTAAAGACCCTAATTTGAAAAGTGGCCTGACCACTAAGGTCAGATAGAAGAGGGACTACAAAATCTGTGTTGTAGGTTCTATCATCCTATGGATGCTTGCAATCAGCCAAGTAACAGAGTGCAGCACAGCTGTGTGGATCCTAGAGAATTTAAGAACTCTTATGATGACTGTATTATCTCCAATCACCTAGCAAGAATGAATGCATGCTTTCACGGGTTTAGACAAAACTGTTTGCATTTATGAAAAGCAGGTACCCATGGACAGTTCACCACCAGTTAAAACATTATGCCTGCGCAATTTGGTTATTTGAATCTAAGCAGTTTTATACGACTACTTACAAAGTGCAGACGTAGCTACAAAGAAACGTAGCGCTGTTGACACTTGGGTAGAGGACAGGAATACAGAGTGACAGAGTTGGGAATCTATGAGACCGTAAATGAATTTCATGGTAACTGGAGACAAAGCGTTTGAATGACTTTGACTTCATTGAACTCTGAATGTATCCAAATCCTTGTTTGGTGTGTCATTTGAAAATAATTTACTTGACTAAAACCGTCGTCTGTTTTGGAAACCTAAGTAAAGAGGCCAAAGATTGAATAAGTTTGAAATCTGAATTACCTCTGTAGGTCCCAAGGAGGCTTCATTTCAACTCGGGCTTGAGGCCGTGTCGAGGAAACTTCAGCAGAATACTGTGTTGCGCACCTTTCAGGTGCACCCAGCCACCCCTTCTAGTGTATCGGAGTGTATGGATAAACCATGCGTGCTGTACAGAAATGGAACCCTAGTCTGAGGTTAGGTTCGGGCTTTCTGACTTGTATGGTCTTGAGTCAGGGTGTGTGTAAACACATATGCACTTGTGTGTGTATACGTGCACGTATGTGTCGCAGGCCAAAGCCACCAATCTCTGCGTACATGGCTCAGAGTTTGAGCCTTCAGGGTTGGATAAAGTGAGTGCAGTTGAATAGGAATAAAACGTATTATTGTAGTGCCCAGCGACAATTTTGCTTGTGCTGTATTTTGGTCAGATTGATGGAAATCAAGCATTTGTGGGTACATTCTTTATACTATTCTATAGCTAGCTTTCATATAACTTCACATTCCTAACCCTTTTCTATTTTTACACGTTGTTAACCTGTTGCAAAGTGAAACATTCTCTGACTGCCAGTACCAAAATCCCCAGCAAAGTCCCGTTTGGATGTGCAGTTGAATGTTCCACTCAAACTATTAGTGGTTTGTCCTTTGGTCTAATGAAGGAAAGGTTTTGATAATTCGCTGTCTGAGATGCAGAAGGTTAAAGCTTTGCTTAATTTTATTACCATTAAAACAGACTTTATAATTGTGTAGTTCTGCCTTAGACTATGCACCTTTCAAAAGTGGGACGAAGTGGGATCCGGAATGCCACATTGTAAACCACTACAGGGTACTCCTGATTGAGATTGTGAAGCTTCATTGTAAAGAAATATAGAATAAATCTAGGGTTGCCTCCCTTCCTAGGGAAAAATGACGCCATTTGTTGTTGTTTTAAGTGCATTTCAAAGATACAGACATGATACTAAATAGACTCTAAACACAATTGTTTATCTATATTCGTAACATGACTTTTCTCATTTTATATTCTTTAATTATTAGTCTGGGATCGATAAATCCACCCTAGAATACATTAAAAGTGCTTTCTGTTTATATTTGCTGTTTGAAATTGTACAGGTAAGGGCTAAAACTACAGGCTTTAAGTGATTTTGTTTATTTTTGCAACAGCTAGGACATGAAAATATCAGTGATGCAGGTAGAAAACTGGTTAGGTGACAACACTAAATACCTGATTGCAATTGTGAAGCTCCTCTGTAAAGCACTGTAGGATACATCTGACTGAGATTGTGGAGCTCTATTGACAAGTACGATAGAATATGCCTGATTTGAGATTGTGAGACTTCATCGCAAAGTAATGTTAGTGATGCTTTACAAGGATTCTTTACCAGGGACAGCTCCTCAATTTGATCAGAGGAGCGTCGCCCCACAAGCCCCAGAGCTGAAAAATAAAATTGTGATAAAGGTTGTTAACTAACATTTTATTTTTCAGCAACCCAACCTGAACTAAGTATCAAAACGGGGCAGGGCCAATGCTGCTGAGTGGCAGCAGCAGGGAGTTGTGCACTTTGAAATGCGCATGAATCTTTGACAGGCCATCTTGGGACTGCCAGCCAGACATGCGCATTTTAAAGTTCTCTAACCCAGCTGTCTTAGACAGCTGGGTTAGGGAAAGTGCAGGCCTCCTAGGAGCGATGAGGGAGTCTGCTCTATCAAATCCTGGCACTGAAATCATACAGTGCCAGAATTTGGTAGTGCAGTTTCCTGCAACCGGAGCTTCCAGAAGACACCCATAGGGAGGAGGAAATCGCGCTGCATGTGGAAGGTAAGTCTATTTTCTTTTTTTTTTTTTTTTTTGTAGCTCACCCTGCCCCACCACCCTTGGGATATGCCACCTGCCACTGGGATTTACTAGGGTTGCCACCTGGCTGGTTTTATACTTGCCGGCATTACTGACATTTTAATGTGTTAGCCGGTACAAAAATTGGAAAAATAACCTAAAGCCAGTATTTATCCCCATATCAGTACATATGGGAAAATTAAGAGGAAAACACATTGAAATGTTTTCTGCAGGTGTCCTAATGAATGATAATTAAAGTGTATATAAACAGGCAATGCTAAAGGGAATATGCACAATTTCATATAAAGTTCTACTAAAGAATCATGTCCTGGCCTTTGCAAAATTTTGAAATGTGAACACATGGTAGGTGTTTTGCTCTGGGAAAGATGACAACCCTAGGGTTTACTCATGGTGAAAAATGCTGGATACTTATGAATCAGCATGTAAAGCAATAAAGAATACTTCTGTTTGAGAGTTGCGACTCCTCATTGTAAAGCACTGTAGAATACTTCTGTTTGAGAGTGTAAATCCTCATTTTAAAGCAATGTAGAATACGTCTGAGAGTGTGAATCCTCATTGTAAAGCAACGTATAATACTTGTGTTTGAGAGTGTAACTCCTCATTGTAAAGCACTGTAGAATACTTCTGTTTGAGAGTGTAAATCCTCCTTGTAAAGCACTGTAAAATACTTCTGTTTGAGAGCGTAAATCCTCACTGTAAAGCACTGTAGGATACTTCTGTTTGAGAGTGTGACTCTTCATTGTAAAGCACTGTAGAATACTTCTGTTTGAGAGTGTAAATCCTCATAAGCACTGTAGAATACTTCTGTTTGAGAGTGTAAATCCTCATTGTAAAGCAATGCAGAATACTTCTGTTTGAGAGCGTAAATCCTCATTGTAAAGCACTGTAGAATACTTCTGTTTGAGAGCGTGACTCCTCATTGTAAAGCACTGTAAAATACTTCTGCTTGAGAGTGTGACTCCTCATTGTAAAGCAATGTATAATAGTTCTATTTGAGAGTGTGACTCCTCATTGTAAAGCAATGTATAATACTTCTGTTTGAGAGCGTAAAGCTCCTTGTAAAGCACTGTAAAATGCTTCTGTTTGAGAGTGGGACTCCTCATTGTAAAGCAATGTATAATAGTTCTGTTTGAGAGTGTGACTCCTCATTGTAAAGCACTGTAGAATACTTCTGTTTGAGAATGTAAATCCTCCTTGTAAAGCAATGTATAATACTTCTGTTTGAGAGTGTGACTCCTCATTGTAAAGCACTGTAAAATACTTCTGTTAGAGAGCGTAAATCCTCCTTGTAAAGCACTGTAAAATGCTTCTGTTTGAGAGTGTGACTCCTCATTGTAAAGCACTGTAGAATACTTCTGTTTGAGAATGTAAATCCTCCTTGTAAAGCACTGTAAAATGCTTCTGTTTGAGAGTGTGACTCCTCATTGTAAAGCACTGTAGAATACTTCTGTTTGAGAATGTAAATCCTCCTTGTAAAGCACTGTAAAATGCTTCTGTTTGAGAGTGTGACTCCTCATTGTAAAGCACTGTAGAATACTTCTGTTTGAGAATGTAAATCCTCCTTGTAAAGCACTGTAAAATGCTTCTGTTTGAGAGTGTGACTCCTCATTGTAAAGCACTGTAGAATACTTCTGTTAGAGAGCGTAAATCCTCCTTGTAAAGCACTGTAAAATGCTTCTGTTTGAGAGTGTGACTCCTCATTGTAAAGCACTGTAGAATACTTCTGTTAGAGAGCATAAATCCTCCTTGTAAAGCACTGTAAAATGCTTCTGTTTGAGAGCGTGACTCCTCATTGTAAAGCAATGTAGAATGCTTCTGTTTGAGAGTGTATATCCTCATGGTAAAGCAATGTAGAATGCTTCTGTTTGAGAGTGTATATCCTCATGGTAAAGCAATGTAGAATGCTTCTGTTTGAGAGTGTATATCCTCATGGTAAAGCAATGTAGAATGCTTCTGTTTGAGAGTTCTGCAATGTTCTTGATGCTGAGCTTCCTAAACTGCTTCTGTGCCTCTCTCACGTCCTAGTGGTGCAGGGTTCTGCCACCATCCTGTGGGGTCAAAGCAATGGGAGAGACACCAACTCTCCAGTCCTCGAGCTGCACTGTTGCTGAGAGATCCATTAAGACTAATTGCTTGAAATATTTTTGGGATGACTCCTACACTCTTTTGGATTGGGTGTTAACTAGTATGTTCTGTGATGAGTTTTGCACTCATTATTTAGCTTTGTAGTCTGACATTACTGCTGTGGAGGCTACTTAAAGGGATCCTGCCTTAGTCTTCTAGTCAATAAGTATACAAAACAGTGATGGAGGAGTGCATGAATTATTCTCAGCCACTGGTAATTACTCGGGCCACACCACAATCCATCGTTCTTTTGCACACCATGTCACTTCAGTTTGCACCCAGCTATATGCAAATCAGTCTTGACCCTGCTTCAATAGAAACAGTCCAGACAGAACTGCCATGCCAGGTCCTCCCCGATCCGGAAGACAAGCAACCTAGGATCGGTTTTGCCCTAATTATGGGCTCATCAGCCGGGTACAGCCTGGTTCCAGTGGCTGCACGGAACCCATATTTAGGCATACCAGTCCCATTTCGGGCGACACACAAAAGGATACAAAAAAGTGATGGAAGGAATTCACTAATTGTATGTATGTATATGCAGGGAATTTATAAGCGCAGGAATCACCCCCGAAGGGGTATCTCCGCGCTAACAATTGATCTCAGCCACTGGTAATTACTCGGGCCGCCTCCCACTCAAATGTTATTTTGCACAGATAATACATGACCCACAACAACCAAAAGCCACTTAAACCAGAGAGCACTGACTGCACACAAGACAACACTGTGGCAAATAAGTTCTGTACACACAAAAGAATTAACTATCCAGTTCACAGAAAATGACCACTGAGCAGACAGGGCAACCCAAATCACAGAGACAACGTGTATCAAATGAGTGATTCAGATGTTTAAGGACTGGAAACGATGCCTGCTGACTAGAAGAGTAAAGTATACAAAACAGTGATGGATGGAATTTCTTGAGTTAATCTGAGCCACTGGTAATCCCTGTTCGTGTGTATCGAACGTGTTTGCCCGTGTGTTGTCTTGTGTGCAGTCAGTTCTTTCTGGTCTGAGTCAGTTTTGGGGCAGGCTCTCATGCCTCTAGATTGTGCTCCTCTGCCTTCGAGGCGACCCTTCCAGACTAGAATGATTGCTCCTACCAGTGGATTGGATATTCTTATATGAGAGCCGGGCTCTTCTGTGTGTATGCTCCCCTGACTCTTCTTAGCTGTAGATTGGGCATAACTACCTTCTAATCTCTGTGCCGGCATGTCTGATTTTTGCACGTTGGGCACTCTATGGCCTTCTCTGCTGGAGCAGATGCCCTTTCCTCACTGCATACGTTTCTGCAGCTGGGCTCTCTAGTCGATGCACCCTCCGCTTTTGCCAGCAGTTTGGCCCTCCTACAGACGGCCCTGACCCTTATTATGGATGGGCTTTCTTGCCTTCAGGTAACGTACTTTTGTATGTAGAAACAGATTTCTTGCTGTTTTGGCTTCCCCCTCTTTTCTGCGGGTTTCACTGCACTTTTTTTTAAATCTGCGGGCCGAATGCTTCTCTGTGCGGACAGGACTCTTGCCTGTGCGCCACAATCGCTTTGCTGGCTTCCTCCTCTTGTCTGGGCTGTCGCTGTTCTCTTTTATTTGCAGGCAGGATGCTCGCTCCTCTGTGCAGAATGGATCCTTGCCTGTGGGAAGCGCTCCTTGTTCTTCAGGCATCCACCCCAGTCTACACCCACAAACCGATGGCATATCTACATGAAAGCCGGACTTTTCTCTCTGTCTCAACTGAACCGCAGTCCGCTCTAGCCTATATACATGCAATTCTATTTCATTGTTTCTTGTAATTTCGTGTCACTTTTAGTGGCTCCCATTCCTATCACTTAACCACATTCTTTCCCGTATACTCGTTGCTTCTGTTTTGTAATTTTAAAAATGGACACTCCTCACCTCTAGTGCTGCTTTTAATGGGCGCAGGTACTGTCCGGTACTGAGTATCCGAATGAACTTTTTTCATTTAAAATAGAGAGTACTTGCACTTCTTAACACCCCTGCAGTACGTTTAATGGAAGAGTCCCAGCACTTGCCAGGAGCAAACAGGTACTCTGAATAGTAAGTATCTGCACTTCTGTATTTCCATTTATAGCACTGCTCGCCTCCCCTTGTATCTTCGAATCCCAGCCAGACCGCGTTCTGGGGCGAACCTCCCTCTAGAAGATTCGACATGCGCACATTCTGAACGAATCATCACCTATCATTGCTTCTTTTATTTTTTTTATATTTTATCATCGAATCATAAAACCCTACTTGAGATCTGTCCTTTTCTTTGTAATGTTTTCTAACTCATACAGTATCTCAGATTTCTTGTATAAAAAAAAAAGTCCCACACGATGCAATCCGGATAGTCCCCCCCCCCCCCCTCTAGGGAACTAGCTGGTTATGGGGCCGCTTTAAATGATTAGATACTGTACACACACCATAAAGTTCATTAGAGAATGGGGAAATCGGTCCGAAGACAAATGTGTTTTCAATCCAGCGCTCATGGAGGGTACAGTAGAGGCCAGTAGAATGAGAGGGCACGTATTTCTGGCAGCACTAGACACAGAACCGTGGCTGAACTTTCTACCCTAATTATGTCCCCACTAATGCCTGCAGCGGTCTGAAATCAAAGCGGTCCTTCCGGGCCCCGTGAAGCCTCTGATGTGGCCCGCGTTTGTTGTGTGAGGAGGGTTACTGAAGAAAAAGTGCAATATTGTGACAGGGTTTCTCTAAATGTCCCAGTTACCACCCACCTCACTTGTTGCCTACAAAAATAGAGTAATTGTTTGCATCTGGGTGTTTCGTTTCTCCTCACTTAGAAATAACTGTTATAAATCAATCTGACAAGGAATCAGCATTTTTTCTAAGGATTTCTTCATTTTCCCTTTCCTGTATGTGTATTTGTCACAGCAGATTTACACTTGAATCGGAAAATATGGAGAGCTGCTCTAGCTTTCTAGAGCGTCTTACCACAGACTTGGAACAAGCTACGCATGGCGATGAAAGAGAGCTTTGTCTCTGTTCATTTGGGGAAAACCCTTAGGGGACCATTTTATTTTATTCACATAAAAAAAAAAAATAATAATTATTGAGGTTTTAGAAGTAAAGATTACAGAGAAAGGAAAGAAACCAGCAAAGTACACACACAAAACAAAAACAGCACAGTGCGCATTTTACAATTGAATAGACATGCAAACTTCGCATAGAAATGTGAGGGGCACCTGAAAATAAGCATGTCCGGTCAGCATTGGAGTGGCCAGGGATGATTGTGTTTGTTGCAGGAGAATACCGCAGGCACGCCAAACCCCTGCAGCCGCTACTGCATCAGCCAGTCACTTATGTTGTGTTAAAGCATTGTAGAACTGTGGCCACCCGCTCACCCACCGATCATTCACCCTCCCATCTTGCTCCGCTGACTTGTAGGCGGTCTTCCTTCTATTCTCCATTAGGATATTCTTGACAAATAGTGTAGCATCTTAGGGGAAGGAGAAAACATGCAGCTGCGTGGTGGGTGATCTTGAGGGTCGCCAGGTACAACATTGAATATTGTATGCCAGCCTCGCACATTTTACGTTTTAAAGGTACATATTCACAGCCCACCTCTTGGACCAATGTTGAAGTCTGGATATATTGCGATAGTAGAATTGTTATGTGTCAAACTGTTATGTTTTCGGACTATCTTGAGCGCCGTATCCCAGTCTCTGGCAATAATAGGATGAGGCAAAGCACCAGGAGGGAGTTTGGTTCCTAGGTTAAAAAGTAAGTTGAGCACTGCTGAATAGTTAGGGAGGCAGGTATAGTAGAGAGGTTTCAAGGGCACCCTCAGCAGCCTTAATGTGTAGTATTCGTAGGGGATATTAGGTGAGAATGTGCGATCTCTAGTGACGCCCACTTCTGGGGTAGCCAGGTGCATGAGAACCACAATACAAAGCTCTGATGGGTCACACCACAGTATCAGCAGGTGAGGGCGTAGATAGGTAAATAAACAAGGTATTGCACCTGCCCTTGTTGTTTGGTCGTTGGCACCTCCCTGATCAGAAAACCTCAGAGGGAGTGTTGTTCTGCCACAGGATAGATGATGGGTGAAGGGCGGGGCAGAAACAGATCCTTGTATACTAGGGCCCCTCTAACACGGTGGGAAGAGCGGGGCACCACCTGTTAAAATGTCGACGAATGGTGTGGGGCCGTATTGCAGTGAACCAGGACTAGGGACCACAGGTATGGAGCCGCTGTTTCCAAGAGTCTCCCCATTCAGGGAAGGGAGACTGCACTACCCTCATCCCCGGAACCAAGGAAAGTGATTGGGAAGCTTGAGCAGGTCCTACACCGTCAACGCTGTCTTCACCGGCCCAGGGATTTTGCAGTGGCAGTAAATAACCAAATTACTGGGGGCAACAGCCCACCTGACCGTAAGCTTTATTTGCTGAGTGGTTTTGGCAAGTTAGTCCTGGGAAGCCGGGGCAGTTAACAGGCCTACCAACGCCAGTCGCGCCACTCTGTACCAGGACATAGATTACTGGCCCACACGCTCAGTTTCGGCAGCCTCGATATCAGGGGGAGTGCATCACCCGGCGCTCCTCGCTAATCATGCAGAAGGGCGGAGATAGACAGCTGGCTCGGCAAATTTAGCCCCAGTCATCTTTCCAGCCTTCAGTGCCTTGTGCTTCAGGGAATGCATCTCAATGGGATCACTGGGCCAGGCAGCTCCTCAGCCGCCCAGCGCGCCCGCCATCTTAGGGATGTCCTCACTTGCAGGTCACATGGCAATATCAGGTGCTCCAGCCCCATCAGAATCTGCAGCATCACTGGTTGAAATATGCTCCCTGACGACAGTTGCAGCTGCTTGCCAGCACGGTGGAAAATGTGTGTCGGTCCTCTCAGACGGATTTTGTTACCAGTTCAAGGAGCCTCATAGGAGTGCAGCCATCTTGAAGTCAGGCACGCTGGCACCACTCTGTTTTTTACTAAATTAACATATTTTTTGTTCAGTAAGGTCTGCACCTTTTATTCTGCCTTGAGCGGATGTTTAAAAATCTTTACTTGTTAAGATTTAAATTACATAGTCAAGTTTTTGGTGTACCAGGCTATCAACCGTACAGCATTCTAGAGATAAAGATATTGGTTCACTATTTTTTTTACCTAACTTTTACCATAAGACTGGATAAACTATAGAATGTTTCAAATTTTCTCTCATTAATAGTATGGAATTTTGAGAAATCAGTTTGTTACTCTGGAACACAACAACATTTGTACTTTAGACACATCACAATTTTCAGTGACTGGCATTGTAGAGTTAATGGAGATTTTCTGGTTGTCATGCTTATTAGGGTGCTACTGCCATTAATTTGACATCATAACACTCAAGCTTTCTAGAGCGGTTACAGGTGGCACTTTTGACTTTGGTGGAATGTCTCATTTTAAATTGATGTAAGTGAAAAGAGATGGGTGAGATGTATGAGTCATGACATTGGGTCTGTTCGTATTCTAGTGAGCTTTTTGCTTTCAGTATGCTCTCAGGTGTATCGACTCCAGGGATTTAGCATTCCTGACGCTGCCTGGCCTAAGTCCATCTTGGATGCAAAGCGAAGCACGTGGATAAGACTGCTTTTTATGGGCTCTGAGACAACATGATGTAAATGGTCGAAGAGACACATGGTTCTTTTTTGACCCTTCATGGACTGGCTGCAGCTTTCTGTTTTGTTGATGACCTTGTCTTCCAGGATTGATTGGTTTGACATGCCTATATATTTGCAATTTATATTCAGAGATTTTTTCCAATAGGCCCAAAAATTGGGCTATGACAAAGTGATCGGCTCTTGGTGATCATCTTCAAATATTTTTCCTTTCAGTTTATTTCACAAACTAGTAACAATTACTTTCCTTTTTCCAAAGAGACAATCTCATTTCCTTGGCAGCTACTTTGGCTGCTACGAACCTTTTATTGAAAGGCCTGAAAACTGTCCTAGCTTGAATGCATTCCAGTGGTTTGCCTCTGACGCTTTTTCCCCCTTCTCTTTATTAAAGATTTGGTCATGATACAGTGGGCATAACGGCCATGTAACGTTGTGAGGGTTTCCATTACAATGTACTAGTCTCATGACATGCAGAAACTATCCCGGGTATCAATATTATTCAATGTATTGGTTCTGAAAGTTCCCTTAAAAAATGTAAGAAAGGAAGAAAAAAAAAACAGCGGAACAACAAATAGCATCAGCATGCAAGTATAACTGAAGTGTTTGGTTCAGTTCATCACATCAGAGGAAGGCAACTAACATAATTAAGTGACATTGCAAATCATATGAAAGAGCAGTATTGGTGGTCTACATACAGTGAAATAATAAATGTTCTATTGGGGTGGAACAGGTATGTCATCATCCAGCCTCGTGCAGTTGAATAGGTGTGCAAATATTGCATCGCTGGGAACCAAATATCTTTTGGCCGTGATTATTTGGAAATTAATTCCCATTACAGAGTGAGCTGGTCCTGCCAGTATCCGGAATCTGCAAGCCAGTCTGTTACACATGGCAAAGCACGGCGTCCCCATCTCATTGCCACTCTGTGCTTAGCCAACAGCGGGAGAAGCGCAATCAGCCTACGCCTGTCCAATGGTACCTCTTGTATGAATCCCAATACTTCCACCCGGCGGGAGTGCTCAAGGGGCCACTCCACAATGCCATCAATGCAGTACAAAACTCCTCCCAGTACGCAGAGATGCCTGGGCACGACCAGGACAGATTCAAGAAGTCGGCATCTGCGATATGGCACCTTATACAATTGGAGTTCGTAATAAGTCCCATTCTTACCTTTCTCACTGGTGTGTAGTATAGTCTGTGAATGAATTTAAAATGCATAAGGAGAAGGCGACAATTGGGGGACAGCACACGCACACTCACGCAGCAGTAATGCCATTGGGTGTTATTCAGTGGTTGTGTGATGTCGTTCGCCCAGGCTGCCCTACTGCTCGGGCGCGTATTGGTGCCGATGTTTGCATGCTGGTATATAGTTTTGTGACGACCCTACGCGGTGAGGGGGAAGTAAGAAATGCTTCTAGCACTTGAAATGTCAGCAGGGCATAGGGAAACATAGTATGTAATGTGCGAATAATGGTGCGCAAGTGGTAGTATGTAAATGTGTCGAGCAGAGTGGCAGTGTTGGCCTGCAACGTATCGTTAGGATAGGTTGCGGCTAGCGAAGAGAGGCCAAGCATACGCAACCTGGAACATGCCTCTGACACTCCAGATACTAAAACGGGTTTCTTAGATCTGAAAGGGAGATATTAACTTCCTAATATTCATCCAAGTTTCTGTTTAAGGAAGCTTTGACAGTCTTCCAGGAACTGAACATCCTAGTTTTAATCATGGATGCCAACAGGTTAATTAGGATCTTCTCAGTCTGTCCCCAATCAAATGTGCTTTTGAGGAGTGCACATTCTTTAGCACAAGGCTGGTTGGCTGCAGTGTCCTAGTTGAGGGCTTCCCAGTAAAACTCCTAAGCCATCTGCAATTAGCTTAGAGCCCCAGCTGTTGGCTGTTGTTTCAGTTGTAGAGACAGCTTCGCCGTCAGTGGCTTTCTTTAAACAATAGGTATACTTTAGCGGTGTCTATCCCACCCTTACATTCAGGCAAGTTTGGGCCTCAGCTTATGTTAAGAATGATATTACCACCGTTTGCCAGATGAAGGTCCTTAAGTCTTGTGAGACAAGTATACTACGTGGTCTTCAAACTGATAGATGCATATCTCCCCCAGCAGTCAAGAATCGGAACTTCCTACAGGAAGATTTCCAGTTCAGTAGGCTGTTCTGATCCTCTTCTGCATCCCTGTTTCCCAGCACCTAAATACCTCACATAAGTTATTGAACATATGCGGAGTGAATGATTTCTGATTTATGGGTTATATTTTTGTGTGTTTATATTTCACAACTGCATTAAAATGCAGTGGGATAAAACCCATAGTTAACAGTGACCTGTGGAGCAGATGGTGGATTCTGTAGAAAATCTCGCAAATCCACAATTATGTGGAAAATAAACTTCAGAATCGCCCATTTGCTGTGGCACATAAAGATATAGGCAGAATATTCATTAATACACGTGTAATACCTATGCCACACTCTTCAAAATAAATGTGGCCTAATACTACATTATTTTAAACACTTTTTCTATTTGATACATTGGCGTGAGGTGACACATGATGGCAGAGTTATCATTTAAGAGCTATAGTATTCTCTCGGTTTAAGTCAGGTTTCATGTTATTTCAGGGTTTAGATTTGAGGAAAGCATTGAAAATGCTACGTTTCTGATTATAGTGATCGGTGAACATACCAGGGTTCTCTTTCTGTTAAATATTTAAAAATGTTACTTTATTTATGAATATCTTCTATGAAGGGCATCTTTATGTTTTTTATCACAGTAGGGCTTTGAATATGGCAATGCTGTTGTTATGCAGGGGTTCTGATTATAGCAGAGTTCTAATCTTACCAGTGATCCTTTTCTTACTTTAGTGTCCAAGAAATCATCTTGTGAAATGTTTTGAGAACATTCACTCGATTTCACAAAACGTTACTATCAAGATTCAGACTAAATTTGTGGTCCAGTGCTTGGGTTCTCAAGTGAGGATTAAAGAGACCACTCAGTCTAAACCTCTTCTCTTGGGCCTGTAATTCTTGGGCAAATTGCTTACTTTCATTGTGCCTCAGTTCCCTTTTTACCATAATTATCGATCATTGACTGGATTCCAAATGTATTACTTGATGAAATTCACAAGGCCATTTCAGAGTCAAAATGTTATGAATCTCATTCTTAAAGTTATTAAGGCATGCAATCGAGGCTTAGACATGTAAAGAGTTTGCTCTGCTTCATAAAAGGATTTTCTCTCATGAAGATTTTTGTGTGAGCAAATCAACTCACATGGGCTGGAAGGAGGTTGGGCTTGGTAACTCCAAGTATGGAATTCTCAGTCAGTTTGTACACACCCGCAAACGTACATGGTGAAGGGCATTCCTCCACTCTTCTCCACCTTGTTCCACCAAGTGCAAGGTGCCTATTTCCAAACAGATGTTGAGCTTCAGGGAGGCTAGGAACGCCAAGGTCTGAAACATAGGTAAATGCCAGGTTAAGTCGTGGGGTCTGGCACTTTCAGGGCAGAAGCTAACCGCCTCATTCTGTCCAAGCTGCTTCAATAAGTTGACAGTTTTCTAGGCTTGGGTCTGCATGTGTTAGGATGTAAAACTCTCCTGATTTTACTCCAGGATTTCTGAACAAAGGCAGATGTCAGTGGCAGCATGCAACCAGGTTCAAGTGCTAGGGCCATAACCACACTGTGAAAAGGGGATACTTGCAAACATATCTTACTTTGTGTCCACACTTTTCCTTAGTGGCCAAAATTCTCTATGTCCTCAGCCTGCTGCACCACCTTCGTGGCCGTGGGGCACCTAGTGTATTGAGTATTGGAATATGCTCAAACACCCGGTGAAGGTCAAGATTCAAATCGGTTTCAGTTTTCAAAAGTCATGGTTGACTGAAGCGGAGTTTGAAATATTCAGAGTGCATCTCTTTATTGGTTTCACTTGGTCTTATTGAGTTAGACCGAGCGTTATAGCAGATAATAATGTTATTCAAATCAAATTATCACACCTGAAAACAGCTCAATATCAATAGTACCACACACCTCCCCTCGCCTAAGAACAGAGTGGAAGATGAGTAAACAAGGAAAGGAGGAGGGGAACCCAGCAAAAATATTTACCCACTTAAGTTAAAGGGCTACCTCACAACTAATGCCAGCCATACTAGGAACCAGAAGCTCCTTTATGCAGCTGCATTGGTGGTATATCATAGTTTGCCTCCATTGGCTTCCAAAAAAGCAAGAGCTGATTGGATTAGAGTAAAATGTTAATTTTCCCACCCTTCATCACTCTTAATCTAGCAGGACACCAGGTAAAGGCAGAAAAATTCAAATGGTTGAGTTCTTTCTTCACTGCCTGTACCTCCTTCGGTCTCATGTGGTACAAGTTCACAAATATATGAATCTCGTCATTCCAAAATTAAAGTGACGTATGCCGTGATACCACAAGAGCCAGTACTTTTCTTTGCTCAGGATGTTCCAGTTCGACTATAATAGTACTACACCTGGGCTCTTTGCCCCAGGACCTCTTGTGGGGATTCTAGTTTCTCTTCAGATGACTTAAGCAGGATCTGATCTGTTATTTCTGAAGTATTTAAGAATCTCCCCTTAAGGGTAATCAGAGCATTTCAATGTGCAGGCAAGTGAAGCCCATCACTCTAACTTTGTTGGCATTCTGTTTCCAGAATCTGTGCATCATTTTCCAGCTTTATGACAGGACAGCATCATTCCTAGATGATGCGTTAGGATTTCAGTTTCAGGATATCTTTTTCTAAATATCTTCACACTCATTTTTGTCATGGAAATTCCTGAGGCAAGGTCCTCAAATCGAGCCTTGACTTTTATAATTATCTTATCTACAAGAGACACTGTCAGCAACAGTTAATGGTTTACCTAACATTCTTATCCTGGGTCGAGTGGGCCGTCTTTGAGGGCAGTCCCTCATCTTGCACTCACTTTGATATTCCTAAATTGAGAACATAATGCTTGAAAGAAATCTTAGAGTTTTTGTGTGACTTTCGCTTTCTGATACTTTTGGGGCAAGGCACTTTCAAGTTAAGAATAACTACTCTATCTTTAGCTCACTCCAGCTCCTAGCCCCTACTGATCATGCACAAAAAGCTGCCATGTCTCCTCCCACACCACCAGTGCTCCAGCAGTCCACCCCGCAAGCCCCACCCTCATTAGGTTGCCTTCGAGTCATCACACATTGTTACCCAGAAGTGTCGCAAATGGGACCCTGCCCACACCTCTTGAACTCCACACCTCCTCTTTAAGGTCTTCAATTTACATGACCCTCCTCGGATTTACTTTTGCTGTCCGAGCACCACCTTAGTCAAGGTAGACGCCTACACACATGTATAAAAAATATTTAGCATAAAAGAATTAAGAGAAAATAAACAAGGTCGTGCTCTACCAAGATACAGAAAAGTGTAGCATGGCTAGCTGTTGTTTAAAACCACCCGTAAACAGTGAAACTGAAGACTGAGCTGAATGACGTCATTTATGGAGGCGTGAAATGAAAGAACATTATCTTACGTAGAAAACTAAGGTTGTTGGGCAGAAATGGAGAAATACCTTTTAACAGAAGTTGACAGATACATCCATGAAGCAAATATACATAGTGAATCCATCTGTTTCATTTTTAATCTCAGGAAAACTTAGACCTAGTCGCTGTTTGTGAGCAGTGACGCACTGCACAAGCCTTTCCTGGTTTTAATGAAGAGGAGAAAGTCAAGGTTAAAGTGTAGTCTCTAATGAAAATTTTAATTCATTCTTCAGAGAATCTGAGTTTATTTCCTGCTTGCTCATCTCTGGAATTCCACCATAGCAATTGAAATTTGTGTTGCAAATGTTTTTTTAAACCGTCTATTTCAAAGGAAGCTCTTGCCAAACTACAAATCAACCCGCTTATTATGTCAGTTGTTTCTTGTTAGGTTTTTCAGGTAGAGAGTATTTAGTTTGTTTATTTTTGACTTCCATGCAAACCTATTGTGTGGTCAAATCAACCATTGCGGTCTTCATTCCTGTGTGGTGTCGTTTTTTTTCTAGACTACTTGTTTGTTTGTGTTAGTATTAGAGGAGGAACAGGTATTGTTTGACAAACATGTACAGGCACACTTTTTGTGAACTCCCATGTATGATGCTGCCTCCGTGAGGGAATTTACCCTACCCATTACATATACAGGGGTGAAAGTGGTGCCCTAGAGGTGCCAATTTTTAAGTACACGTTTTTCTTCTTTTTCTTTTTATTAGCGAGTACCATCGGTTGAGTGCTTCTAGTTGTGAAGGGCTGGTAGTGTGTCTGTTTCCTTAGAAGATGGAGCTAGGACAGTGGAGATGTGGAGGTTTGGCATTTCTTGCATGTCAGCAGCTGCCAGAATCATTCACCATTCTGATTTCAGACATGGAAAAAAAGAGTGCTGTATTTTTAGACCAATTATGGTTTGTGTGTTATTGTCTGCATTGTGCAGTGGAGCAGTATGTTTAGGCTGAGCACGCACAGTAGCAGTGGTAGTGTAGGCAATATTTAAGTAGAAACACTTATCCTGTGAAAAAGTATTTCTAGGTCACACATTTTTTTACATGGATGAGGAGGTTTCAAACAGCAGGAGCATGTTTGTGGCATCAATTGCAAAGTCTTAATGGCAATTTCTTCTACAAGTGACAACAGGGATGGGGATTGGGTATGGCCAGGGGACAGCTTCTGATGCTGTTTTAACGGTGAAATTGACTTCTGTTCTTGAACACACCTCAGATTAAAATGATATGAGTTTAAAATTATATGAGTTTAAAAACAAATTGTAGCCAGATTACACCCCATGACAAAGCCACATAAGTATAAAAAAAGTGACTTTAGGGTGGGAAATATATTCAGGAGACATATTATAGTGGTTGCCAGCTATGGAACAGGAAGATGTAAATTCTAATCCCAATTGAGCATTCCTTCCTTGACATCATAGTATTTAAAGAAAAGATTGTGCAGTTGTGTGGCACAAGATTTTAAGAGTGCACTATTTTGCAGGTCAATCTTCAGATAACTCTAGAGGAAAGATTACAGATCAAGTTTACTGCAATATAAGATCATGAAAATAAATTGGTAAAGGAATCTAAAGTCTGTGCCATAAATTGGGGGCGTGGCCAAGCCGGCTATGAAGACGGACGTGCTTTGCTGAGGGTCTGCGATTGGGCCAGCAAGTCGTCCGTTTCCCAGCGCCGATTTGGACGGCTAACACATCAGACAGGCGTCGAAGGGTGAACGGCATCCAACGATCCCCTCAAGATCCGGCACCCGAGGGTTTTGGGGTGCAGATGGCGGAAAAAAGAGAACGGGACCAGGGCTGCTGACAACAAAATGGTGCCCACCCGTTATTAGCTGCTGGCAGTGAACGGTACAGATCATAGCGGACATCCCCAATGGCGACGCACCCCGTCCTCGCCGCTGGTTCAACACAACACAGACCAGCGGTGCGAGTCCCAAACTGAGGCACCCGTGGCCCAACGAAGCCCGGGAGAGTCCTTCAGCCTCGGTGACACCTGAAACTAAAATGGCGACAGGGTCCCGAGATCGCCGGAGGTACTGAACCGAAGACCCAACGGCCCCCCACAGACAACATACTCCAACGGATGGCGGTGAGAGACCAGACTACCTGCCACGAAAGGGTGAAGAAGTCACACTCCCCCCTCATCCGTCCCGCAGAGTGCAGGACTGTTATCTCCGTGAAGATACCGGGACCTAAGATGGCGCCCGTGATCCTTGATGGGCAACACAGTTGAGACCACACGCCGGGAACCTCTGTGAGTACTCCAAGCCCACAATCTCCAGATGAGCCATCGGATTCCTCGGCACGGGTGGGACCAATACAGCGGAGGGCCCCCCACCCCCTCCCCTTCTCAATACAACGCATCCCAGGCACACCTAAAATGGACGCTGCCTGACCATGGCATGGAGGCGCCAAATCCATAGTTGCTCCTACCATACTCCGCACGCCTTGCCAAGGGTGCAACGTGTGGACAGATTGCCGCTTCGCCAAGGACCCCCGCAGCATCCTAGACATCGGGATCACCACCCGCAGTCCCACACGTCCTCCAAAACACAAGTGACGTAAAGACACAGTGACAGCTGGAGCAGGGGCTCCCCTTCTCTTATAGATCAACTGACCTAGTACCACCCTAACTCTGACCAGTTGGGCTCATCGGTTCTCCTGGTCCAACACCGAAACACCTCCACTCCAAGTCGCACGCCCCAAGACGAACGCAACGTCACAGACCCTCACGGTCACCACAATGGGGAAACCAAGGGTGTCCCAACACACCACAGTGCCCGCGACTGCCCCAGAAAATATGCGTAAAGCCAAGACCGGGACTGCATTCGCTACGCCACAGGCCGATCCCTCAATCTCAGATAAGCTGGATCAAGTACTGTTAGCCGTCGAACACTCTAGAATTTCTGTGGAAAAGAGCTTGGGCAACCTCGCGACGGATATCAACCTCATACGGGACGATCACCGCAAACTCGCTGATAAAGTGAAGGAGGGGGAGAAGGATCTGGCCGCGCTGCAACCTACTGTCAAAATGCATCAAACGACACTGCAAGATGTCCTGACCCGCCTGTCCACCATAGAGGAACGTATGGATGACTTGGAAGCGCGCTCACGTCGCTGCAACATCTGCGTGCTGGGCCTTCCAGAGGAAATTGAAGGCATGGACCCGTTGGGATACGTGGAAACATGGGTGAAGTCGTTCACCCCGGCAGCGGACAGGACGGCATTCTTCTCCATCGAACGTGCCCACAGAGTACCAGCTCGCAAGCCTCCACCAGGAGCATCCCCCAGACCGATGCTGGTGAAATTCTTACATTTCCGAGACCGAGACGTGGTGCTGCGAGCAGCCAAACAAGCAGGCCCCCTACACGTGGAGAATAAACTGATCATGATATTCCCGGACTATGCGCGTGCAGTACAACAGCAAAGATCCTCGTTCTTGGAAGTAAAGCGACGGCTGCGTGCAAACAAAATACAGTTCTCCCTTCCATTCCCAGCTCGCCTCAAGATACTCTATAATGGTACGGCTACCTTCTTCACGAGTGCAGAAGAGACACATGACTAGGCAGATCTACACTGTGCACATCAATCTAGAACGGATTCCACACGAGACCTTACCTTCAAAGCACCTCGCACCAGGAGACGCACCCAAAAACGGCAACCCGGCAGAGCAAAAACAATGACCCGGACCGACACCCAAGATTCCCCGGACCTAGAACTAATCATGAAAGAGAGACTGGAGGTCCTACAAGCGGTGATCGATCTACAAGCCTCCTCCCAGATGGAAGACATCGACCAAGCTCCACACCTCTTCTCTTCAGAAGGGGAAGACGACAGCGATGAAACAGCTTCTGGAGTGGACTCGGTTACACCTCCCATGGTCACCCCCTAGACAACTGACACTTTGAAAGACGGACAAATGAACTCTCTCCCAGCTTGAACTGATCTTATAACTCACCATATGCGACCCACGTAACTTGCCCATCCCTCACGAGCACCTGTGACATAGACATGATTCGCCATGCTCCAGACGACTCTCCAAGATCCTACAAGGGCCCGATCGGCGAGATGTCTCGCCCTGCACGTACTGCCACCCCCATGGTTTATCGTTGCACTCTCCAGTTT
The DNA here is from genome assembly GCF_964204655.1 of Triturus cristatus. Lineage (NCBI taxonomy): Eukaryota > Metazoa > Chordata > Amphibia > Caudata > Salamandridae > Triturus > Triturus cristatus. The sequence continues at coordinate 940,996,130 of NC_140584.1, read as the reverse complement.
AGAGAGAGTAGGTTTGGACATATCGCTGGTCGCAATGGGTCACAGTATTGGGAACATTTCCTGACCCCAGTTACATCCCATAGTTTCTTACCCTCCTCTAACATCACCCTACCCTCCATGGAATCACACGTAACAGGGTGCTCGCAACACGTCGCCTGGAGGCAGATGGCAGAGTGTATGCCCCCCACACCACACGAGATACATTGGCTGCCGGGCCCTGACCAGAACGGTCCATTCACACGAGCACATACAGAATCCCATGGCTGTACAGACACAGACCGCTGACATCAGCATCCTAACACTCAATGCCCGAGGTCTTCATACGCCACACAAGCGATACCCCATATACTCCTACACGAAGCGCCAAAACGCTCAGATCGTGTTTTTACAAGAGAGACACCTCACGAACACCGAGATCAGTAGACTACAGTCCAAATGGTGTGGTTCCATGTGTCCCACTTCATACTCTGCATATGCACGGGGGGCACTGATCTGGGTCCGGCCAGGAACCCATTTTCAGGAACTAAGACGGGTGGTAGATAAGGAAGGTAGATACGCCCTATTGGAGGGCCTTCTCGATGGACACTCGGTACTACTAGGCAGTATATACGCCCGAACGTAGAACAAGACAAATTTTGGGAACGACTCACTGCGGTACTCGCCCAATTCACCACTATACCATGGATTCTAGGAGGCGACTACAATTGTACACTAGACATCACTTTAGACCGTTCCCACACCCCACCCACACACTCGACTGCCCAGAAACAGACAGAACGGTTCAGAGCCTGGGTCACACAATGGGCACTCACTGACATCTGGAGAATGCAACATCCACAGACCCGACTCTATTTGTTCCGTTCCATCCCACATAACCTTAGAGTCCGCCTAGACAGATTCTTATGTTCAGCGGCGGTTGTACCCAAAGTACACCACACGGATTACCTGGGCAGGATTATCTCAGACCACGATGCCCACATTCTGCACTTAAACTGGAGACCCCCACACCCCCCAGTTCCAACATGGCACCTTCCGCGGGATTGCCTAGTAGACCCAGTCTTTAAACACAACCAGGAGCAGAGTATACAGGACTTCTTCACACACAACGTCGGGACAGCGTCCTCTACATTGATAGAATGGGACACATTTAAGGTGGTGGCTCGGCGAGAATGTATTAAGCAAATAGTGGGAGTTAAACTAACCCTAGAGCAAACACTCACCAAAGCTGAAAAACACCTCGCCACCATCAGTAAACAGGATGACTTATCGGAAGAGGCAGCGACACGGATCGCTAAGGCCAGAACGGACTATATGGCGGCTTGTGTCGACCTCCGACGATACAATTTCAGGATGTATGGAAACGGAATGCACAAGAAGCGTGATAAAACGGGTACCTTGCTAGCTTGGTTAGCCAAATAAGACAATGACATGAAACCCATAACTTATCCCCACAGTAATCTAGTTCGATCCCAAGACCAGATTCCTACAGCATTCAGCACTACACGGAGGTCCACCGACACCCCACCTCAGACGAGCAAGACGGTATAGATTACTTTCTCGACCCCTTAACGATTCCCGCAATTACGAAAGACGACTGTACGTCTTTAGAGGCAAAGATGCAAACCACAGACATTACCCATGCCTTACGCACCTTAGCTCGCAACAAAGCACCGGGACTAGACAGGTACCCCTTAGAATACTACAAGACCTTTTCCCCCCTACTGGTCCCTCGATTGGCGGCGATGTACACCACAGCACTAGATTCAGGGAAGTTGCCGGAATCCCTTCGGGAATCGGTTATCGTGACCTTTCTGAAACCTAACCGTGATCCACAATTGATGGCATCCTATCGCCCCCTCACGCTCCTTTCCACCGATTGCAAGATCCTAGGTAAGATACTAGCGGACAGATACACGCAAATCATACAGCCTCTGGTACACCCTGATCAATGCGGTTTTGTCCCGGGCAGAAACACATCCCAAAATATCTGCCGCCTATTCCATGTCCAAGATCAAGTAGGTGGCACTCACCCCTGGGCTGCCTGCCTTATACTGGACCTCGAAAAAGTCTTTGACACCCTCACATGGCAGTACCTCTTCTCAGTGTTACAACGAATAGGACTCAGCCCCACTCTCTTGACGTATACAAAGCTCCTCTACACCAAACTCACCTCACGCATTTGTATAGGGCGATACATCTCACCAGCTTTCGCGGTGCAACGCGGCACGAGGCAGGGCTGCCTGCTCTCGCCTCTGCTTTTCGCCCTCACGGTGGAACCGCTAGCAATACGGTTGCGATTAGAGGGAGAACACTGGGGCATTCGTATAGATAATGCCGTGCACAGTGTTTCTGTGTATGCCGATGATCTTCTTGTATACATCAGAGACATCACCGAAGACTTAACGCCCATCTGGGTCACGCTAATAGAATTTGTGGAGGTCTCGGGGCTAAGAGTACACTGGGAGAAATCCACAGTGTGCCCGCTGCATGTGAACAGTTACAGTGGCTATCCTATTGTACGGCAGGCAGACACGTAGCGGAGACATACACTACGAACGGCCCAGTGCCCATACCAGATATCCGCCGAATACTATTACCTGGCACTAAACCTAGACATACATACCCCCTATTGGTGATGGTTGCACGCCAGTGCATGCAGAGGATACACAGTATGTCGCCTGCGAAACCCCCATACTCTCCCCTTCTTCCGCTGGTTGGATGGCCCATGCAGGAACACTACTATACAACTAACCTGCTCCGCATCTGGACAGACTGCGGTGTCACTGAAGCCGAGGGTCTATTCGAGGACGGCCAGCTCAAGCCTTTCCAACGCCTAATAGAGGACCATGACCTTCCTGCCGGCCAGTTCTTACTCCATCACCAACTCCTCACACATTACAGACAGTACCATGACCTTTCGACAGGGGAACCAACTATACACCCGGTCATACACACACTCTTACACATGGGAACAGGACGTCACTTGGTTAAATGGCTCTACAAAGCTATCAGGGAACTCCGGTACAAACCACTAGAGACACTACGGGCCACCTGGGAAGACGAGTTAGGTCGCTCACTACATGAGAAAGAATGGGAAAAAGCTCTCGAACACCCCAAGAAGGTGTATCGAAATGCGCGTTTCAAGAATATACAATTCTACATCCTACATAGAGCGTATTTGACACCAGCACGCCTCCAACCCTTCTATCCCGACACCCAGTTCCTTTTGCCCCAGATGTCGCTCACAAGCGGCAGACTTTCAGCACATGTTCTGGAGCTGCCCCACACTACACTCATACCGACAACACATCCATAAGTCCCTCGAGGATCTACTGAACTCACATAGTTGAACACATGGGAAGCCTGTGCACTGGGTATCTATTAGAAAAGAAAACAACACAAAGTACCCCTCAGATTTGCCTTACTGGCCACTTTACTAGCCAAACGCAACATTGCCATGCACTGGCGGTCTTTCACAGGCCCCCTGGTCGCTGCCTGGGTGGGGGCGGTTCAAAAATGGGCGTTAGCGGAGGAAGAGACACTACGGGAAGAGGAAGTAAAAGGGATGGTCAAACACCCCATATCACTGGACTGGGCTAGCCTACTGAACCACTTCAAACAATCACTGACCCATGTTGACCCGGAAGACGGCCCTCACACACTGCAAGACACACACCGCAGATACAGACCGAGAACTTGGACGCCAGATCCCCTCCCGCAACACATATAGAAAGCCATTAGCTCTTAAGCACTATGTTATGTGCCTCAATGGACAGTCGGACCTCTGTGCCGGATCAACCATGACCCCACCCGTCCCCCAGCTTTCTGCCCCTAGAAGTATGTGGACCCACCATCCACCAGGGCATATGCCACCCTGTGACTTCAGACGATATCCGTACCCACAAATTCCATGAACACCCCCCCCCCCCCCCCCCTTGTTCTTCTCCAACCCAGTTCTGTTCAGAAACTTTATATAGAACCACGTCCACAATGACAAAACATTGGACTAAAAACTGCTCGACGAACACCGCATTATCTTTTCATGCTCAGGATATGTAGTTTGATAACCTGTTACATGATGCAAAATGTCACAGTAAATACAAAATGTCAATTAAAATATGTTTAAAAAAAACCAAAGTCTGTGCCATAAATTGTAGATATATTTTATTTTGTTGACCTTTAGACCTAGATTTGAATTATAATTTATTAAAATCTAAAAAATATTTTTTGATTTGTGAATACTTGAAAAGCATTTTGTCCTATATTTGCTTAAGTCGGCCTGAAATGTTGCATGATTTACTAAGGCACCTTGTTAGAAGATAAGGTAACTTGTAATGTGAGGATAGTAGTATTTAGACCAGGATAAAGATACCTGCATGTTGATCACATACCAATATATGGTAAAACCGAGTTCCTATAGTAGTTCTGGAGCATTAATGGATACTTTGCAGAGTTTGTCTGAAAATATGAGAAAGGGTTTAAACAGAGATTATTGCAGTCCCACTATTACGAAGACGTTGGCGTGCATGTGCATCCGGAGCTCTTTGAGATTACAGCCACCATTTTAGGCAGCTAGCCACGTCCCCCTTATTAAATATTTTCTTGTAATTGTTTTAATGGAGTAAGTCTTCATTAGGGTTTCAAAAAGGGTTACAACATCAACAAATATTGCACATCGAAGCCCTTTTTACTGTCATATGGTAATAAATATACTTCAGAATAGTGATAATGTCATGTCCTTGAAAGCATTGATCCATTAACACAAGATCTATTAAAGAAAAGTCAGCCCTTTTTCTTCCTATTATTAAAGCCAACACCATGGTATCCTATGGCACTTGTTATGACTGACACTGCATCTTTGACCAGTCCACAAAAGAACCTGGAGAGACGAACATCTTAACTTAAAACAAACATTTGCAATGCAATGTCGAGAGTTTCGTGAATGCAACACCTATTGCATTACAAATGCTAGATTGTGAAAATGCCCATGCGGCGCTTTAACTTTAATATCGTCCGCTTTTCTTTCTTTAGATGAGCATTTGTTTATCAAGTTGACAAACAAATGCATTTTTTGTAAATGCGCCCATGCCGCGCTTTCACTTTAATGGTGGCCACACCCCTTTCCTTAGACTCAGTTCGTTTAAGGAAAGGGGCATGGCTGATATTAAAGTCTAAGTGCGGCATGGGGCAATTAAAAAATTAAATAAATGGTAAAAAATAAAAAACATGCAGCCGCAGCAAGTAAAGCAAAGGCACTGCCTCCACTATCAGCGTCGCGTGCCGTGCTATGTAAAAAAATAAATAAACCTGTTGCGAGAGAGCGTGTTCTACCTGCAACAGCAGGCATGCGAAAACCATTAACAGAAATAGTGTTCGGAGGCAGAAATTAAAGCCTACAGAGAAACAACACATGGAAAAGGGGGTGTCCTCATGTGGTTTCAAGTGAAGACAAGGCGGTACTTAGGAGGGACTAACAAACCTATTTACGAATCAGAAGCCAGCATTTATGAAGGACCATGGCACAAGCCAATGACAAATATGGGTGGAGAGTGGGCAGGGCTTCAAGTGCATACTCCAATACAGCATGCCTCGCAGAGCAGCGCATGCTCTGCCCAGGCTCAACCTAAAAAGGCAACTTCAGCTATAAAGCTCTAGCCAGTTTCAAACGGATTTATAACTCTACCTCAGCTGACATTGGCTAACCATATCCTCTTCACCCCTCACTTCTTCCCTTGGTTTCCTAGTCAGTGTCCGGTTGTTAGTTTTACCAGTGTTGCAGCAATCCTAAAAGCTGTTTTAACATCCGAGAAAAAGTTTTAGCTTTGTAAGGCATGTGATTCTAGCCTGAGCAAGGAAGTCTCGGAATGCATTCCCAAATGGCCCCAACTCTTCTAATCTCTGACGAAATTAACTTTCATTCCACCTCCGAAACAAAAAATGTGGGATTCAGTTTGCAGCTAGAGGATGTGACTCACTTTTCTTTCTTTATAAAAATGTCTTGTATTACGAGAATTTGTTTTGAATATTCATTGCCTTTCGAACAGCCTCAGTGATGGAAATCTGACTTCAGAGTCACACAAAGAACCTTTCCCATGTCCAAAATTAAAGTTTGTTTCTCTGATAATTGTATGTCGGTGCTGATTAGTTTCCTAAACATCTTGGCTGTTTTCTACTGGCGGCAAGTAGCGATTTTGTAGTATTCCCCCGTGAACCATTCTTGTACATTTATCAGTCCTGTAGGAACTTAGGAATAGGCTAGGCTTAAATGAGAACTGACGATTTGCCTTAAAACATCACTGCTGCTGTGAGAGCATAGGCAAAGGTCGTGAAGAGATCTGTACCATGTTTAGAACCTATGTGCCTATATTCTTATGACTTGGGTGTGATGCTGCTGGCACCAAGTCCTGCCAACCAGGCCTCCGTGCCAGTGCTGTGACCCTTAAAAGGGTATATGTCTAATTAGGTCACTCACAATTGGCATATGTTAGCTTTCTTATAAGTCCATAGCATATGGTTCTCGAGATACCCAGGGCCTGTAAGTTAGTGTTAGAGATTCTTTTGGCATTCTGTTTCTGTCCCTTGGGGTGTGCTCCAAATTTTATATTTAATCCTAGTAGGCCGGTCAAACAGGCTGTGGCACTGCAATGCCAAGAGACCTACAATGATTGGACCATGACTTGCTCGGAAAACAACAGAAGGGCCCTGCTCAGGTGTCTGCTAACATTTTCCGGTGACAGGGGAGGCTTCTTTGAAGTGCGCCCCAAGTGTTGTATGAAAAGCCACAGCAGGACTTTCACTTTAATGTCAAAATGGATCCTGCCAGGTCCCCTTGCACATTTAGTCAGGTTTAGAGAGGTAATCTCTGCCCATTCAAGTCTGCTTATTTTTTGCTCCTAGGAGCAAGTTCACACATTATCTGTACCTATTTAAATACCACTTACTAGCTGTCCAAAGTGGAGGAACAAATGCAGATTTAGCTTACGGGGGGGCTTAGTCAGGGCTCAGTTAACTTTTTTAAGTTACCTTTCCCCTCAGCATTGTCTGACCATGACGCAGTAACTCTTACCATGGAGTTTCCTCTGGTGGAGAAGCCCAGGGTGAACATGGCGACTTCAGAAGATCCTCTTACAGCAACTCGAGGTTATATCACAGATCACAGGAGCAATATAAACCTTCTTGGAATGTAATGACACCTATGAGACCACCATTTCCACACTCTGGGAGGCCTTGAAGACCGTGACTAGAGATGAGTTCATAGCTATCTCGGCAGCGGGTCACAAGATTCACAAAAAGAAAAGTAATCAGCTAGCTGACCAAGTCAAAGAGCTAGAACAGATACACTGCCGAACCAGGGTCTGAGGGTATGGTGCTAAGTACATACTGCACGCACTCAACTTGCTGGACTAGATTTGGATAGGGCTGAATGCACAGCCCTTCAGTTGAAACATTCCTTTTACACAGGGGGAGACAAATGCATTTATTAGCCAATAAATTGAGGGCCCAGTGGCAACAAGCAGGAGCCCATTCCCTTAGAACGCCGGAGGCTGGTGAAGTTCTGGACGATAAATCTATAGCCTCAGCATTTCAAGACCTTTATCCGAGCCTACATCTAGACCTGCATACCACTACCTCCTAATTGCAGGGAGTTAACACGTCCCAACTCACTCTACCTCAGGTAGAGGGTCTGGATTTCCCTAGTAAACCAGAAGAGGTCATTTCGGCGATAGCATGTCAAAAGGCATTAAAATCTCTAGGGCCTGATGGATTACCGGCAATCTTTTATAAAATGTTCTGCCAGGCTTTTGCCCCATTCTCATCAGGTTTTTCAGTTCATTCTCTGACCCAGGATCCATTCCCCCCTCAATGCTGGCAGCGGCCATTGTAGTCATCCCGAAACCTGGGAAGGACGAACAGTACTGCAGCTCATATCGCCCACAATCGCTCTTAAACGTGGATTTTAAACTCTTTAGAGGTGGGGAAGAAGTCACTGTGAGTTGTACTATGCACTTTGATTCTGTATAAATCACTCCTTGGAACTTGGCAAAAAAGACTAGGAGAGAACATTCAAAATGTGTCCTAATATGTTGAGTTTATTGCAAATCTATTGGTATGAGAAATAATGGATTCCTTTATAATAGCATTCAAAGTGTTTTTTGGAAAAATATATTTAGTAGTATTAGGCAGTGATAGAAAAAATATGTACACTATACAACCCTCACCAGGAAGAGGTCTGAGTAAAATTTGACAAACTATTATGGGGATAGAGCTTGCACCGCCAGTATGGCCGGAGATCTGTGAGCTTACCGTTTCCTTTTTGAGAGGCACCAACTGTAGTGACATGCAGTTTCTTTTCAAATTGGGTGCTACACTCTACTTTTGAGAAGTTGCACACATTTCAAACCACTATTTTGGATAAATCTCCCAGTTGTTGTAACAGCGATATGGGAAGCTCGATTCATTTGTTCTGGGCATGTCCATACATAGAAAGACTAGTTTTAGAAATATATTCATATCCTCATCTCTCATGTTATTGTCACCAAAATCAAACCCAATTCAGTGATAACTATGCTAGGAGGCTCACTAATATATGAGGGACTAATTAAGGGAGAGCGTAGACTAATATTTATTGCTCTTTTGGTCACTGATCCCTAATCACACAGAAATGGAAAGAGGTGCATCTCCCATTGACTTTGGAAGATGGCATGGGCTAGGAAGCTAGGATATTGTTATGCCAAATGCAGTGGAAAGATCAAGAAATTTGAAAAAACATGGAATAAATTTGATAAGTTTATATCCGAATTAGACACAGTCAACTGAAGTCATAAATTTCTTTTTTGTATTAATATATTGATATTTAAAGATTTTGTGTAGTATTAAAAAAAGGCTCTAGGCATTTACTCCATAAATATTTAAAGATTTGAAAGCCATACTGCTGTGATTAATTGTGACATATCTTGCTTTTTTGGAATGTTCTTATAAATTTATAAATTATAATTTGAGAAACAAAATTTACTAGGGATTGGTTCCACAGGTTTCGGAGCTAGATGGTAATCGGTGAGTAATAGGACCAAATCTGTGGCGGAATGTGGCCAGCCCTGCCAACAGCCACACTTCATGGATTATTAGGGTAATGCATTTTAGTGTTGGTCCTCACATTACCGCACTAAAATGTAGTAATGTATCATGAAGCTCTTCTCTGATCGATTTGCTCGAGACACTTTAGTTTGCCCTCAATTGTACAGCTGAGGTTTCTCTGCTGTGTACCCCAGACAGAGTGTGCCCAAGCCCATGGCGAGAGAGATCACTGGTTGCAATAGATATCAATCATCTCAGCCTGGGCCCTGCTCGTTTACTTTGTATCTGTCTGCACTCTTGTGACATCACCCCTCTTTCATCTTATGCCAAAAAGTTTGCACTCAGGCCGTTAACTGCCTGTATCTCAGCCCCATGATCAAGATTTCTCTTGAAGCTGTTGTGAGAAGTTGGCCTGATATATGATGTCACTAATTCTAGTGTACACCCTGTATCAGTCCAAACAACCCTTATGGTGATTGGTTGTAAAGTCAACCTTATAGACCAGCTATCGTAGTGGTAGCATGGACAAGAGCAGTCTTAGGCTAAACTCTGAATGGCATGTGAAGCCAGCTGTTGTACCATATGTAATCCCTTGAATACCAAATGAAAGGACACCACAACAGATATATATAAAAATAGAATGTATTTATTCTAGTCAAACCCTCAGCACTCTTTATGAGATTCGAGGTAAGTATAACAGTCTTATTTAAGCATACATTAAGTCACACAGGTAAGTAATACAGTTAGGCCCTAGGGGCCATGCAAACCATATACTAAGTAAGGGGTATAAGGACCACTGTCACGGATACAGGATAGGCCTAGGCCTGGGTAATCGCTGAGGCTACACTATATTACCAAAGGTTAGGAAGTGGGAGGCCCACGAGATTCAGGTGCAGAGTGGAAACACTCACGCGTAATGCGTAAAAGTCGATAGAAATGCAAGTTATTAGAAATTAGCAGTTTTAGGACACTTCTGGTATAGCTAGGAAGTCGAGACTCGGAAACTAGACCCTTGGATAGTCAATACCCTTGTGAGCACCGAAGTACCCAAGTTACCTAACCCACGGGCTGCGGGTGCATAGGTGTGAACTTGCGTCGGGTTTTGTCGTTGACTCCTATGGATGCCTGAAGGATAGTTGCTGACAGGCAGTCAGTGAAGAGTGTCCGGTGGATCCCAAGGTGGGGATCAAGAAGGAAGGAACCTGCAAGCAGAAGGGACAGACTCTAGGTCACCAGCCAGGAGCCGGGAAGGAACCAGGAAGGAACCAGGAAGGAACCAGGCGATGTCGTGAAGATGCAGGTGAAGAGGTAAAGCTTGTCGCAGCAGTCACGGGTACCAGGAGACGTCGAGGACGACCAGGACCAGGAGGTGAGCTGTCCCACGAAGGCTCTTGCTGTCGGTGGCGTCGAAGTCGAGTCAGGACCCAACAAGCCTTGGCAAGCGGAACCCACGCAGGATGGAGGACTTGCTTCTGGTGCAGACCAGGAAGGTCTGGGGTGCTTCTCTTTCACAGAGGAGCGGGTGCCAGTCTGGAGGAGCCGGACCAGCAAGTTGGAAACAAAGGTTCGTCGTCGCAGAAGTCACTAGCCAACGGGCCAGCAACCGGACAACACGTCGAGCAACTCAGGTGCAGAAGGGCCCCACGCAGAACACGTGAAGTGTGGGGAGCTGATCTTCGTTGCAGATGGTGCTCGGAATGGGGGCTTCTCAATTCCCCAAGCACAGCCTCGAGGGAGCCTCGGAAGTCGCGCTAGTCAGGTACTAGTCACTTTTCCCAGGTCGCCGGTCCCACGTCCCTCGTCGCCTCCACGGGTCTCAGCTTCGCTGGAGATGTTGGATCTGGGTCAGAGGTGTCTGGAAATCTCGGCGCTGGTCAGTCTCTGCAGTCGTCCCTCGTAGGATCTGTCGCAAAGCAAAGCAGCGGTCGCTGGATGGTGCCTGGTTGCCCAGGGTGGTCACTCCTTGGCCACAAGGGAGATTTCTTCAGTCTTCTTCCTGAGGTCGAATGTCGAAGGTCCAGAGTTTCTGTACAAGTTGCAGATTCAGGTTAATCTAATTTAGCAGGGCTCAGCTACCTGCTGATATACTGGGCTAGTGGGCTGGGCTACCTGCAAGGTCCCTCCTATGGGTGGGACCAGGAAGGGGAGTGGTTACACCCCCTTTCCTTTGTCCAGTTTCGCGCCAGAGCTGGGGCTGGAGTGCCCCAGCGCCGGTTTTAACTGGACTATGCATGGGACACCTTGTGTGCCCCAGGCAGTGTCTAGTTTCATTCAACCCTCCCTGCCCCAATACACTAAATCCTGTCTAGGGTGGTGCTCGTACCTCCCAAGGCAGGAAACCTATTGTCCAAGCCTCCCTCGCTGGAAGGACTCCCAGCAGCAGGAGGTCAGACTTGTGTCTGTGGCAGCAGCATCCATTTTGTGATGCTGAGGCTCTGGTTAACTTTAACCGGGTAAGTAGGTTACAACATGTCATCTCCCTCTAGAAGGGAGGAATAATATCCTCATGGCCAGGAATGGTATGGGGGTATTATTCCAAAGTGTTAGACACCTTACACGACATGTTTTGATAAAGCCAAACCATAGTTACCATAACCGTTTAAGATTATAAGGCACTTTAAGAGTATATGGTAGGCTATATCATAGAACAGCTATAAGGACATGGTTCCGAGAGCTGCAGACAGGCTCAGCTCATGCTAGAGCACCATCGCACATGTTACCAAGCACTCTGCCTCCAGGATTGTTAAGGCCTGCCATAGGAGTGGCTGATAGGTACACATGTGTCTATATATAAGGTAGGTATAGGAATACTACACCTAAGCAAGGAGTGATTACACGACCTTGCCCCAGCTGAGTGATCAGCCAGTTGTGTCATAATGGAAGGCCAGGCCAGGGGTGGCATAATACATGCTGCAGCCCCTGGTAGGCCTAGGGTACACCTATGCCCTGGGTACCTAAGGTACACTGTACAGGGGCCAATAAGGTGATCCTAACCAATTGGGTTATGCACCTAAAGTACATAGTATAAATGTAGAGAGAGAACAGCAGGGCTGTGGGTCTGATTGGGAGGCCCACAGCCACATCTAAGTCGAAAACCAGTGAAGCAAAAGCAAAAAGTGGGGGTGAACATAGAAAGCAGACCCTACTCTCCTACAGCTGTCTCTTGAAGCATTCCTATTAAAGTGATCAGGTAAGAAAAATTAACTTTCTAATAAATGTGCAGCAAATGACAAGGGTAGTTGTGCTACTTTGTAGTGAATGATATTTAACATTTGGAAGCAAGATGTGTGTTTAAACCCAAGCAAGTGTCAGCAGGATATTGGATGGTCTTTGTACTTGGTCCAGAGCATTGATTACTTTATGGTTTTGAACCTCTTCTAAAAATTGCCTACTAACGTTTAGTAATGATCACTAATCAATACATGTATTTAAATGAATATGTATGTGTGTGTGTGTGTGTGTATGTGTATATATATATATATATATATATATATATATATATATATATATATATATATATAAAGAATCAACAAGAGAGGAAGGGATCTACACGGCTAGTCCCCTCAATGGTTTATTCAAAATCAACAAAGCCGGTGTAACTTAAATCCATAAAGGGGGCACTGTTAATCGAGGGAGCACTGGTCCACAGATTCCAGACAAACCAATATGTTGTTGAAAAGAGTGTAGACCTCAATGAGAAATACCCATTTGGTATTTAAAAGCCCTCACTCGCCAACCTGGTTGGTGACATGCTTCATCATCGGGCTCCACTGGGATGACCGAATGTCATCCCAGTGTGCTGCAACGCCAGGTTACTGCGGAGCGGGGTTCTTGTGTGGGGATAGTGAATTTAAAATGTCCAATTAAGTCAAAAAATAAAACTTTAATAATTTTGCTAATTGGAACAAACTAAAAGGGAGTGAGGGTCAAAAAAATAGAAGACCTGGTTCACTCCGCGGCGGTCAACATGTTTCTGCCTCTATGAGTGTTCGTCAGGCATTCTTCAGGACCAGAGTGGATGTGCGGAGCCCCGGTGGTATGAGCGCGCTAAGGTTCACCCTACCGTGGGCTGCTGTGTGAAAAATTATTATTTACAGTGAAAAATCCGCCAAAATATATTTATTTGTTATGGGGAGAGGAACGAGTTTATTAAAGAGGCCAATCCGTTTGATGCCTCAAGGATCCCGGGAGGGGGGTGGGAGCAAAATGGCACACCGCCCTTGCTGCTCAGCACCCGTGTTCCACCTACACAGCCTCTTGCTGCCGGGTTCCTCTCCCCATAACAAATAAATATATTTTGGCGGATTTTTCACTGTAAATAATAATTTTTCACACAGCAGCCCACGGTAGGGTGAACCTTAGCGCGCTCATACCACCGGGGCTCCGCACATCCACTCTGGTCCTGAAGAATGCCTGACGAACACTCATAGAGGCAGAAACATGTTGACCGCCGCGGAGTGAACCAGGTCTTCTATTTTTTTGACCCTCACTCCCTTTTAGTTTGTTCCAATTAGCAAAATTATTAAAGTTTTATTTTTTGACTTAATTGGACATTTTAAATTCACTATCCCCACACAAGAACCCTGCTCCGCAGTAACCTGGCGTTGCAGCACACTGGGATGACATTCGGTCATCCCAGTGGAGCCCGATGATGAAGCATGTCACCAACCAGGTTGGCGAGTGAGGGCTTTTAAATACCAAATGGGTATTTCTTATTGAGGTCTACACTCTTTTCAACAACATATCGGTTTGTCTGGAATCTGTGGACCAGTGCTCCCTCGATTAACAGTGCCCCCTTTATGGATTTAAGTTACACCGGCTTTGTTGATTTTGAATATATATATATATATATATATATATATTCACTGAAAAAACCATAGGTTTCACACATGTTATAGTTAGCTGTACATTTTACTCGTAAAAAACCAATGAAATTCCACGTTATAGTTAGATCAGGTAACTAAAACTCGCGCGACCGCCACTCTATCACAAGGATGATGTCATCAGTAATGTCATGAGTGATGCCACTGACCATGTCATGAGTGATGTATTATGTGACGTCATCAGCAGTGGATTGCGGGCGCGCAAGTTATAGTTACCTGATCTAACTATAACGTGGAATTTCATTGTTTTTTTACGAGTAAAATGTACAGCTAACTATAACATGTGTGAAACCTATGGTTTTTTCAGTGAATTTGCAAGGTTTTTTAAATGCTAATTCCTAACTATAACGTGTGTGAAACCTATGGTTTTTTCAGTGAATTTGTACGGTTTTTTAAATGCTAAGTTATGTATTTATTTTTAATTTTTGCGCACACGGCGCCCTGTGCGCGCGCTTTGGGCGCATTTCGTACCGTGCAGGCGGTTTTTTTCTCTCTTGGGGGTCCTTTTTCTCTCTTGGGGGTCGTTAGATTTATATATTAAATGTGATTTTTTTTTTTTTTTTTTTTTGAAACCGTTTATTACAGGTCTTAAAAGTATACAAGTATGGGCCCACTACCTTCCGGCCGGCCGCTAGCAATGGTAGGAACATACGACATACATTTATGGAACACGTGGTATTACAGGAGGAGCATTTCTCAGTAGGTAACAATGTCAAAGCCACATCATCCAGGCCCCATTATGCGGTTTCATTTTAAATTAAGAACAACAAAAATTAAAACCACACCCACAAGGCAACCCACAATCAAAAATAGCAGCACGTGCTCCCCAAGAGGGGGTATCCCAACTATACACAGAAGTGTGAGGAGGGGGAAGAGAACAAAGCGAGGACTGGGGGAACCCAATGCCCGGCAGCGGGGGAATGAGTCGGCTAAGGGGATGGGGCTGGCGAGGCACCAGGCAGCAGCGGTGGTGCGCAGATACCCCCTCGGTAGGCGTTTCAGGGGCCCCATACTTTCACCCATGTCCCAGGCTTACCACTCGCCACATACACCACCTTTTCGCGAAACATGCACCAGTCCATGTGTTCTTTCCAGGCCGAGACCGTCGGGGGCCTCTGGGATCCCCACAGTTGAGCAATATCACGCTTGGCTATCATATATCCCAGAGTCACCCACCACGTCTGCGGCGCCGAGTAATCAGTCGGTTCCCACACATTCAACAGGCATCTCCTCGCTTCAGGCAACAGCGCCACATGCGTAACCAGTCGCAGCACCTCATGTACACCACGCCAGAACCCCTCTACCTCCGGGCACTCCCACAAAATATGCATAAAGGTCCCCAAAGCACCACACCCACGCTTACACAACCCATCTCCAGCATAGCCCATACGCAGAAGCTTTGGCCCCGTCATGTAGACCCGGTGGAGTATCTTGAGCTGGACGAAGCGAAGGCGAGCCGGTATGGCCACCTCCTTCGGGGAGGCCACCGCGGAGGTCCAGTCCTCGTCGTCCAACTCCAGCCCGTCGGCAACCCAAGCCGCACGAAGGGCAGTCAACAGGCCCGAGCGGTCGTTTATGAGCTTTTTGTATATAAGTGAGATCGTGCTGTCCGGGACGTGCCCATCCAGCATTCTATCCTCCAGGGGGGACTATTCCGGGATGGAGGCAACGTCCGAGAAGACGGAGCCCAGCGCATGACGGACCTGCAAATACCGAAAGTATTCACTGCCCTGCAACTGAAATTCCGTCTGCAGCATATCGAACGTTTTAAATCCTCCCCTCGTCCAAAGATCCCCCACTTTACTGATACCTATTATGTCCCACTTCTCGAAGCCCTTAGAGGTCCACAGGGAACCTAACCGCTCAGACGCGTATAGTGGTGATGCCCGGGTCAAACGGTCCTTCCACCCCATAGCTGCATTGGCCGCGTGCCAGACTTGCACCATGACACGCGTGGGGCCCGTCAGACGAGCGTCGGGCGCGCTAGAGTAGAGCGCTCGATTGTAGTCGCCACCTGGCAGGAGCATCTTGTCCATTTCAAATGCCGGGTTTAAGGCGGGCCCGTAGAGGCCATGGTTAATGGCAGCAAGCTGGGAGGCCCAATAGTACCGTTTAATATCCGGGAGGGCAATCCCCCCGTCAAACCATGGGAGCGTCAGCTTAGCCAGAGCAATGCGCGGCCTCCCGTCCCAGAACAGGCGGCGTTGCAGACTCTCCACCTCGCGGAAGTAGCGCGCCGGGACCAAGTCCATAGTGTTCTGCAAAGCGTACAGAAAACGCGGCAGAGACATCATCTTGAACAATGCCGCTCGGCCGAGCGGCGAAAGCGGCAGGCGCCGCCAGCGTGCGACATCTACCCGCAGACGCTGGAGGGGGGGAAGCAGATTCCGTTCATACCGGGCCTCCGGGTCCAGAGTAATGAAGACACCCAGGTACCGAAATCCCTGCGGGGCGATCTGGATCGGACAGCCCCGCGGGAGAATAGGAGCCTCCCCAGAGAGAACATACATACACGATTTAGCCCAGTTGATGACGAGACCGGAGTTACGACCAAACTAGTGTAAAACATCAACTAGCACTATAAGTGATTTGCGTGGGGAGGCTAGGTACAGAAGGATGTCATCAGCGTATAGGGATACGCGGTCCTCATACTCGGGGGTCCAACGGAGACCACGGATGGAAGGCTCCCACCGCAGCCACTCCGCCAGGGGCTCCAAGGCAAGCGCAAAAAGAAGCGGCGACAAGGGACAGCCCTGTCGCGTGCCCCGGCCCAGCTCAAACGGGGCCGATACTCTTCCGTTCACGACCACCTGCGCCAATGGGCCCGCATACAACAATTTGACCCAACTGATGAATCCTGGGCCAAATCCGAACTTCGCAAGCATCGCCCAGATGTATGGCCACTCAAGCGTGTCAAACGCCATGGTGGCATCTAAGGACGCCAAAATGGCCGGTTCCCGTATAAATGGGACGCGCGCAAGCACCCCATGCAAACGCCGCAGATTAAGGGCTGTATTGCGATGGGGAATAAAGCCAGACTGGTCCTGATGAACCAGATCTCCCACCACACCGACCAGCCGATTGGCGAGTACCTTAGCGAGAATTTTGGGCTCCGCATTCAGTAGTGAGATAGGCCGATAAGAAGTAACCCGATCCCGAGGTCTCCCTTCCCTGTGGATCACCACGATTGTAGCCAGACGCTGGTCAAGCGGGAGGGAGCCCAGCGAGTGGGCCGCGAGGAACATTGCGCGGAGGTGAGGCGCCAATGTATCCGGTCGCAGCTTATACAGCTCTATAGGGATACCGTTTGGGCCCATGGCCTTGCCAGAAGCGACCGAGCGTATGGCGAGGGCGATTTCGTCGGAGGTGGGAGCGGCGTCCAGCGACACCCTGTCTTCCCCGGACAGGGAAGGCAGCGCGATATCCCTGAGCAGGGCACGGGAATCCTCTTCCGAGCAAGAAGAGACCGGGGAATACACCTCGCGGAAATACTCCGCGAAACAGGAGACAATTTCTTCTGGCTCAGTTACACACACACCATTCGTTTTCTCAATCAGCGGGACCACACGATTCGCTCTCTCCTTTTTATCCAACCACGCTATCAGTTTACCAGCCTTATCACCCACATCATACAGTCGCCCCTGTTGCTCTCTACTAAGGCCCCTGGCCGCCTCCGTAACGAGGGCCCTATAAGCCGCCTGTTTGAGCTGGAGGACATGTAGTGCAGCATCCGTCACCCCATCTTCTAGATTACCCTCCAGCTCAGCTATTTCAGCCTCCACCCGGGTCACCTCCTCCCGCTCGCGCCTCCGGGCGTGGGAAATAAGGGATAGGGCCTCCCCTCTAAGTACTGTTTTGAAGGCCTCCCACAGGGAGATAGCTGAAGGCACTGACCCCACATTCTCCTCAAAATAACGCTGGAGGGATTTAATCAAGTCAGCGCGAATGGTGGGGTCGCGCAGGTACCAGGAATTGATTGGGACCACCCTGCTCTCAGCCCTCGGAAAGACATCAAAATGCAACAATAGCGGGGAGTGGTCCGAGATACCCCGTGCCAAATGGCGCACCTCCCCCACCCTCCCGACATGGGCCGCCGGGACAAGGACATAATCAAGCCGTGAGAGACTACCATGGGCCCCCGAGTGGAAAGTGTATTGCAGCTGCGTGGGATGTTTTAAGCGCCAGCAGTCCACCAATCCCAGTGTATCCAAGAGGCCGGATAGCCACGCCTGTGCCCGGGGGAGGTCCCTAGGGGGGTGACGATCCACAGTCCCAGAAACCACCGCGTTGAAATCCCCCCCCACCACCAGAGGCCCCCCCGGAAGGCCAAGGAGGAGGCGCCCCAGATCTGCAAAGGTGGTCGACTGCAACCCCGGTGGGACGTACACTGACACAAAGACAACCACTTTGCCCTCCATTCTCCCCACCAAGACAGTGTAACGTCCCCTGTCATCGTGGAGCACCTCATCAATTTCTAAAGGGAGCGAGTTCTTTACCATGATACCCACACCCCTCGAGCCTGACGTGAAGCCCGAGTGGGCCACGAGGCGGTAGCCACGCCGATTCATGGCGCAGAAGGAATTGCCAATAAGGTGTCTCCTGCAGGAAGACCACATCAGGCGAGAGTCGCTTCAGATACTGTAGGACCACACCTCGTTTGATCCTGTCCCCCAGTCCATTGACGTTCCAAGACAACAAAGTTAATTCCCTACCCCCCATCATACACAGAAACCATCATTCGTCCCCCCGAGAGCACAGTAGAACCAACACAAAAAAAGGGTTGCCTTGTGATAATAACGAACAACACCCCATCCCTGCCCACCCACCCCAACAAAACTCCCCCCTCCCTGCACCCCTGCATGAGCCCAGACAGCCCCCCCAACGTGCAGTGTGCCTGTCGCCCCATAGATAGTTAAACTAACTAGACCCCCAGAGGAGGAGGGAGAACCCCCAAGAGACCCCACACAACCTCCATAGGAGGGGAACTTAAGCAATCCGACGTATAGTCAAAAGTGGCATCATTTTTGTCCTGAGCGAGGCCTAATATTAGTCCCTCATTCTTGATCCGGCGAGCCCTCTCCCCCGGCCGCTCCCCCCCCGCCACCCCGATCCCGATCTCCAGACAGAGTATCCAGCCAGTCCCCGGCCGCTTCGGGACGATCAAAAAAGTGTGTGCGACCTTCCACCTCCACTCGCAGCTTAGCTGGGAAAAGCATGGCGTATTTGAGATTTAGGTCCCGAAGACGGCGCTCGACACCAAGGAAACTCAGTCTCTGCTTCTGGACCGCAGGGGTGAAATCAGGATAGAAATTAATGTCCATATTGTCAAGTCTAATCGGTCCCTGTAGTCTGGAGGATTGGAGGATAGTGTCTCTGTCCCGAAAATTAAAAATCCGGGCGATGAGAGGTCTCGGAGCGGCTCCGACCTTAGGCCTTCCCCCGGGAACCCTGTGGGCCCTCTCCACAGCAAAGAATTTACTCAGCCCCCGTGGCTGGAGATGGGTAACAATCAGGTCTTCCACGAAAAGGTCCGCCGCCGCTTCCTCACGTCCCTCAGGCACCCCGATGATACGGATGTTGTTCCTCCGGGCCCGACTCTCGGAGTCCTCCAGGCGACGATCCATCAGCGCACTCGCCCGAGCAAGCCGGCGCACCTCCGTTTGCAGGGCCGCCACATCCGTCGTAAGGCCCGATGCGGTGTGGGCCAAAGAATCGACTCGGTCGTTGGTCTTGGAGAGATCGGCCCTTATCAGGCCAACATCTACGAGGACCGAGTCGATCTTCTGCGCCAGTGTGTCAAAACGCTGGCCCACAGAGGCCTTCATCTCGGCGATGGCGCCCATGACATCCCGCAGAGTCAGATCCGTGGGCAGATCGGGGGCATCAGTAGGGCCCTCAGGGGGACCTGCGTGGCACCTCAGGAGATCCCTTCTGGAGGGTATAGCGATCCATGTTGTTGGACTGATGGGCTGCGCCACGCCGGGTCGATTTTACCTTTGCCCGATCGCCATCTTGTTTCGTGGCCATGGTCCCAGTCTCCCGATCGCACCAGCCACGTCGTAAAGGGCGGGCAAGCCGGTCCACGGGCTCCGGGGGGGTGCCACCCCAGATCTGCGGGGCGGATCACAGCCGGCGGGCAGGCAGGGCCCCCCAGCGAGGCCACACCAACACACAAAGCCCCGCGACCCAACCTCGCCTATACAGCAAGGAGGGTGCGAAAGTGAAAGTGCGGGTTACGCGAGCCACCAAGCCCTGTCCGCCGCTGTTATTCACTTCGTCACTGGATCGCCCCACAACGCAAATCCGGGGTTCGGCTAGGAGAAGGCCGCAAACCTCAGTTGGTGCTAAAGTCGGTGTCCGAGGTCCGATTTGGAAGCGGAAAACGGGCGCCACCTCAGCTCGGGCTCACCAACACAGTCCCCTCATCTGGGACAGGATATGTTCAGGATAGTCATAGGAGGTCGCGGAGGTCCTCGGGAGCCTCGCACCTACGCGGCCATCTTGGTTGCGCGCTAGGCTCCTCCTCTTAAATGTGATTGTTAATTCTTTTTTTTTTTTTTTTTTTACTGTACGCATACGGTAAGCTTACCGTACGCGCACCCCGCGATTTTTAAAAAAAATTATTAAATTCATTTTTCATACTTTTTGGTCCTTCGTGAACCCCCTGACGAACGCTAGGGGGTCTGCAACTCTCTTCATGGCCCCCTTTTCGTGTTATCAACCTTTTTTTCTCAGTGCGAGAGACAGAAAATGGCGGCCGATACTTCCTGGTTTCGACCGATTTTAATGTTTACTTTGATCTAACAACCAATCAGAAACGCGCTCGCGCACGGCACTGTACGCGTACGGTAAGCTTACCGTAAGCGCACGGTAAGCGCACGGAGCGCTGCCACAGATATATATATTGATTTAAAGGCTATTTTCTCAGAATCTACTGAACAGATTTACACCAAACCTACAAAAGGCACTTCCTTGACCTGAGGACTAGCTCTCTGCCAAATTTCAAGTAATTCTGTTCAGCCGTTCGGGCTGTAGCTGTGTCTAAAGGTCCTATGGAAAAATGCATGGGAAAAACGCGTTTTGGGACCCCCCTTTTATCTCAGCCCCCGCTTGACGAATCCCCCCGAGACTTTCAGGGTAGGAGCGGAGCGTAGCGCCCCACCTATTTTGAAAAATTCGCGAGGATTCGTCGACCGGCGCCAAAGTTATTCAAAATAGAATGTTGCGGATTTCCTATGGAAACAGGGTCCTAACTATAACTACCTACTGGCGACCGCCAGTAGGTTATATATATATATATATATATATATATATATATATATATATATATATATATATATATATATATATATATATATATATATATATATATATATATATATATATATATATATATATATATATATATATATATATATATATATATATATATATATCCTACTGGCGGTCACCTGTAGGTAGTTATTGTTAGGATCTAATTTCCATATGAAAAGCATTTTTTGACTTGCCTCTAACTTTGATGTTGTTTGACCAATCTTCATAAAATGTTCACCAAAAAGTGTCAAGGTAGGTTCTGGTTGTCATGGAAAGTTTGGGGGTGATCAGTGCAGCGTGGACCGAGAATTTGGGGCGTGAAATAAGGGTTTGTTTGTAATGTTAATTCCCCTAGGAAGCTGTGGAACAGGCTTACACCAAATTTGGCAGGGACGTAGATGTGGGTTCAAGGAAGTTCTTTTTGCCTACTTGGTGTAAATCTGTTCAGTAGTTTTTGAGAAATGTAAGCTGAGAAGTATAGTGATATCTCTTGTCATTTGAGATTTCATGAATGATGTCACTGACCATGTCATGAGTGATGCAATATGTGAGGTCATAAGCAGTGCATTGCGGGGGCGCGAGTTATGGTTAGCTCATCTAACTAGAACGGCTGAATTTCTCTGGTTTTGTGCATGTGAAATCTGAGCCTAACTTTAAGTTCCCTGTAACCTTTCGTTTTTTTTTGTGAATAAATATATATGTATATATATGTTCACAAGAAAAAGTTCATACACCTCAACTCCTTCATGGAAAGTTTGGGGGTGATTCATCAAGCGGGGGCTGAGAAAAAAAGGGGGCCCCTAAACATAAAATCCCCATGCATTTTCTATAGACTTCTTTAAGACCGGTTTTAGAAAAAACTGCTAAACAGAATTAAACCACATTCGTCAGAAAGCTAGATCATGGTCCGCAGGTTGTGCTTTTTGTGATTTAGTGTAAATCCATTCAGTAGTCTTAGAGATATTAATGCTAAAAAATAATTGTATATTTTGAGAGATGGGCCCGCAAGAATCCTGCGGGCGATCCGCAAGAGTGTAAAATCAAAAATGAGGCCCTGTGATTGGTCGAGAGGCCTGTTTTTTCTGTGAGCCTTCACATTCTTGCGGGAGCGAGAGAATCCCACGAGCGCTCTGATTGGCTGACTGTTGGAATGTTAGGAATGAAATGGCCACCATTACTGTTTACTGTGAAAAATGGGAGGTGTTGTAAAAATGAAATAAAAAGCTGTATAAGGGGCAGCAGAAAGGCATGGTGTCCTCCTAGGTTTAGAGAGGAGGGTACCTAAGGGATAACTATTGTGAAGAAAATAAATGTATATTGTTTTTAACTAATTTTTATGATCGTGCGTGCTTCCGAATAGTAAAAAGGGGTAGCTGAGTTCTCAGTAGGAATGCATTTTATGGTCCTTGTTTTGGAGAGGAAGTGTGTAAGAAATAAGTAATGTGATTAGTAGATGCTTAATTCTTATTTTCCAAAAAAGTTATATTCTCTGTAGAAAGGAGTAGGTGATCTTTAAATACACTCTAGAATGCATATTTGCTACTGTAGGAAGGAGTGTTACTGGAGATGGTGTTTATCAGAGTCTACTATTTACGCCCATCAGCTTGGCAAGAGTTGTGAGTAGAGTACTGTATCTTCCCACACCCTACTGTGCACACCAGTTATCATAAAGAGGGTTGTTAACGGAGGACAGTCCCTGGACAGGGTATACTATGCACATCTGTCATCCAAGGGAAAGGTCTCAGCGGAGAGGCCAGTCTCTCCCCACACAGCCTACTACCCACACCTATCATCTGAGCGAAGTCCGAAAGAAGAGACCAGTCCATGCACATACCTTACTATGCTAACCTGTCATTGGCGAAACAGATCTGACGGGAGAGGCCAGTCCATGTGCACATCCTAATACGTACACCTGTCATCCGAGTGAGAGGACTTGGTGTAGAGGTCTCTCTCCATGCACCCTACTACACAAACCCGTCATTTGATAGAGAGGCCTTGAAGAAGAGGGTAGTCCCTCCCCATACCCTACCAAGCACAGCTGTCATCTGAGAGAGGGAATAATATATAATTCATAGTTCTACCTTAAAGAAAATTACTAATGTTCTATTTTGTTAAAAATTACAGTAAAACACTGTATTTAACCTAATTCTAAATGTATGATCTTGCGAATGGTTTGCGAGAGTCGAACAGGATGCACAGTCCCTCGGAGTCAATACAGAGGAGTTTGCATCTGGCTCCCGCGACTATCTCGTGAGAGCCATCACTTAAAAGAAATAAATAAAATATCCAACTATCTTTTATTCACTCTATTCTAGATTAGCAATACATAATAACTGAAAACATGATAAAGAACCATATACAATAGATGATGATGAAATTTAGACTTTTACGATCTTGCGAGTGTCCCATGAGCATCTTGTCAGAGTAATGACACCTCAAAAAGAGATTGGTGGTAACATATCTCGATATTAGAGTTACAATAACAGAGCAAATAAACAAGTACTATTGAAATATAAAAAAATTATCTGTTTAATACTTATGCAAATTTTAGAAAGATTTGCAAACTGTGAACCATGTTCTATGTTAAAATAAAAAAACATTCTTTTTACAATTAATGTCTGAACACAACATATATTATAACGTGATTCTACTATGAACACTTACAAAAAAAATAAATTATATAAACTATAAAACAAACTACCACACTCATTGGATGATGTCATCAATGATATTGTTTAAAATGTCATCAGTGATGTCATAAATGATATCATAGAACATGGCATAAATGATGTCAAATGTGATGTCATTAGCAGTGCATGGCGAGGGCGCCGACTATAGTTAGCACTGCTAACAATAACTGCTTAATTTCCATGTTTTTTAGTTCAAAATGTTAACATTGTCACTGAGAAATTCCCCTTACTATAATGTTACTTTATCCTTTGTTTTTTCAGTGAATATATTCACTGAAAATATACAAAGGTTAAAGTAACTTTGTAGTTAGGTGAATGTGATCTATGGTAACTATAACTGCTGAATTTCTATAGTTTTGTGTGTGTGTACATTCTGAACCTAACTATAACGCCTCTGTAACCATTTTTTCCCCATGAGAAACCCCCCTGTATGCGAGTTGAAGTCCGTCATTATCCCACAGATTTGGCTTTAACAGATCCGATTCATAGCCCCTTTTCCCCGACTGATGCATACACTGGTCCGAACAACCAAGTACGATGCGAAGTTCGCGGATGCGTCGAGCGAATTGTCTCCCAAACCGATCCAGTCCATACGAGTCGTATGCAGATGCTTCGTACAGCTCTATGGACTCTGTTTCCGAGCGAGCAAGTACGATGCACGATTCGGACAGCCTTCACAATTCGGTATGTCTGGATTGAAAAAGCTTGCGGAATCATTCTTTTGGGCCCCGTAGAAGGCCTACCATCACCTGGAGCCCTCTGATTCAGACCCATGGGTCCCCCCTTCCCATGCATGCACAGTGTGGTGGGCACCATGGGGTGCCCGCCACGGGGTGTACGCTTTTCCCCGCTCATCCCTTTTTGCTATGGGAGCCTGTGCATACGTCCATTATACTGGCTCCTGTAGAGTTCAATGGGAGTCCGTGTGAACCGAGTCCATAAGCATAAGAATGCCTCCTACTCGCTCGTTCGGACTCCAGTTGCACGAATCGCTCGTAAAGCCCTATGGATTCCAGTCGTCCGGAGGGCTATACTAGCGAGATCAGAATCGGGCTCTTAGTCTGCATTCTGATGCTGTCCTCGCTGTGGGTGAGCTGAGAACCACTAGCGCTGGTGAGTGTGTCTATAAGATAAGCAGGGGTACTGGTTGTGATGGCTTTGTAAAAGAAGAAACTAGATTGGCAGAAGCTGCACCGCATATAACTAGAAATGAACCACAAATAACTGGAGATGCACCAGGGCTCTCCGTGTAGGGATTCATGGCACCCTCCCTACCATTCATCTTTATGCTCAGAGCATCCTGGGTTGAGTATTTCAGCTCCAGACCCATATACTCCCCATCTGAATAATCAAATGAGTATAATTTATCAGCGATAGAGCTCACTTCACCAGACAGGCAGAAGGGAAGTGGGGGCAGAAGAACATCTAGCAGACAGTCCAGTGAGATCTAAGTCTTTAGGACATGGAACAATTGTACAGGAACTGACTCCTGACTGCCCTGTGCTTACACCAGGAAGACCAGTGCCTATTTGTGCTCCTCGATGACTGAGATTGGTAGAGAAGATGGAGGAAGTCACATCCTTCTCGGTACAGTGGGCTTTTGGTGTTGGGGCAACCTCACAATAGGCTAAGTATTAAGAAAGGTTACCTCCATGGGGGACACTGCCTCTTAGTGCTTCTGCTTTCTCTTGAGTTCCCTTTGGTTCGAGCAGAATTAATGGCATACTTGCACTCTACAGGAACCCTCCCTCGTAGGCTGTTCTTTGCAGTCACCTAGCTGACCGAGTGGCACTCTCATTCTCTACTGTTACCCACACAGTGCAAGAGGGAGGCTCAGTTGTGGAGGAAAGGTTGGTAGATGGCCAATCTCATCAAGTTTGCACTATGACTGAGACTGTTGTGCTTAGGTGAGACACACAGCACTGTGTCTCACCTGTGAAAATTAAACATGGTGCTCCATTCTGCAGCCAAGGAGGAAGACTATTTTCTTGGAGGGTGGTTTTAGTTGTTGGTAGGTTTAAGGTGTTAAATGTGTTGTGGATAGGGTGACTGTGTCCCGGATTTTCTGGAAAGTCCCAGTTTTCACTATTTGGTAGACAAAAATAGATACATTTAGCTTATGTCCCAGTTTTTCAGAGACCGTTGACAGAACACAGAGAGAGGCAGTGCTGGATTATTTTACCACCTCTTAACAGAAAGCAATTTAACACAGATGATACAGTTTATAAAAATTTTCATTCAAATACTCGTAGTGCCTCACTGTCTGTGTATTTCTATGTTGGTGAGCGCTGTCAGTTAAGTTGACTCCAAGTCCGGAAAAAATTGTAGTCTTAGATGAGGATGTAAATTATGATAGAGTTGCTTGCTGTGTGCTTTTGGTGGATAAATAGCTGTTGTGTTGGAAAGTACTTATTTTTCTATATTGACAAAGACTTCTTTAAATGTACGATGTTTGTGTAATTTTACATTGATTTCACTTTGACTTTACAGAAACGCCTAAATCCGCCTCATCAGTTGGTCTTTGTGAACGTAATCAAGTTATTTTTTCAACTAGTGATTGAGTTTGTGTGTCCATTTTATTTGTGCGGCTGATTATTGTTCTAAGAAATCTTTCCACATTTCCTCTTTTGTATTAAGCAACTGATCACTTGAGTATTACCACACTATTTCTTGTTTTTTAAATTTAGTTTAGGAATTTATTCTTTTGAATATCAGTGCAATTTATGAATAATAGTATTTGATCATACATTATTGCATACACAATCCTCTGTTTACACAATTACCCTTACATTATAAATTAATAAATGTAGTTGATTTCTGAGATTCCATTTAATTGAATAAGTACTTATATGAACCAGCCGTGGCCCGTTCAGGTAAGAGCGGTGGGGCTAGGTGGGGGCCGTTTTCGACAGACACCGCTCTTACTTGCATGGGCCACAGCTGATAAGAACTGCTACTCTTGCCATTCACCCTTGCTTTTTTGTTTCCTGATTTTCTGATCCAGCCATAGTTAAATAGTTCTTTTTTCTGCTAAGATAGTATGTGGGCTAGAAAATGCATTGTTTGCATACTCGCTGCCAGAGAACACATTAAAATTGCATTTATGCACTCTTTTGTTTGGACATATGCAAGGACATCTACCATGGGTGCACTTATGAGACTTTCTTTTATAATTGGGCCCCTAATTTGGTCTGGTGTTGACTTTGACCTTTTGAGTTTATTGAAATTCTGTCTCTCTCTATCGTCTGGCTTCACTGCGAGTGACCGCATTCGGCTCTTTCAGAAGGAGCATATCGGCACACAAAGTAGTTTTGTTCAGTGCCAGTACCTATTGTGGCAGTGTGTGCTTTTTGAGACCAAAACAACTTCTGCTTTTGCCAGTGTTTGTTATAATGGAGAGGGCCCGGCAGCTCCCACACCATTAAGGTTTTACAAAAACCATGCCAAAACAAGTCACACATTGACAAAACTAAAAAGCTGACCACCAATTTTTTTTTTTTACCTACTGGCTTTGCCAATGCTTGTTGAGTTTATCCCCCATAAGCTTATTGAAATTAATTACACTGATTCTGCATTATGAATATTTTTGGGAAATACTAGCATGCATCAACATGTTACTAAATGATGCTGCAAAGAAATGGTACCTACATTTTTTACAGTGGTTTAGTTAAATGTTTTTGTTCCTGCTTTAATTTTTTTATAACCATTTTATTTTGAAAGCAAAGAATCATCAATCTTGCTTTCAAGCTTCTGCAAGTATTTGAATAAAATCCGAGAGCAATCTGGGAGCATTTTACATAGCCTCATATTGTCAAACTTTGAAAACGCACACATTTTTATACTTACAACATTTACTAAGAGCGCTCACCCTAATAATAAAGGCTTTCAATTAATGAACCATAAATACAAGTTTGAACAGCATTAGTGCATGGAAAAAAATATTAACTTAACTGCAGATAGTGCCCTTCCCTGATCCATAATGTGGAACTGCAAACTGGCAGCCAAAGGGTTTCTGCTACAGGGGGTTGGGCCTACTTGTCCCAAGGACAAAATACACATGAAAACGAGTTGCCCTTGACCCCAAACACTATTTCCTGGGTATCTGGCTATAGGAATTCCACATCCCTGTAGATGAATGACATATGAGGACTTTTTTGAGGTTAGATTTAGTAATGGATCAGGTTCATTGATGGGGTTCCCAGAGTGGACGGGTGACCATTGTGTTGATTTTTCCCACAGTGATATTGGGGTCTTTTGGAGCGGGGTTGTATGAGACGAGAGGAATGGACATTGTTGTTGAATATGTGACTAACCAGCTTGTTGGGTGGAGAGGAGTGGCCTAGATTTAGTTTGCATCTCCAACTAGATTGAGAAGCCCAGGTTTTGGCAGCGCTACCAG
The DNA here is from genome assembly GCF_964204655.1 of Triturus cristatus. Lineage (NCBI taxonomy): Eukaryota > Metazoa > Chordata > Amphibia > Caudata > Salamandridae > Triturus > Triturus cristatus. The sequence continues at coordinate 940,967,769 of NC_140584.1, read as the reverse complement.
AAAGAGGGTGTTTGAGGGGGATATTCCAGTTCTGGTAGTATGTTGTGTGATTCCACCACCTATGCTATGTTGCAGGTAAGATGTAATATGCAGTAGGTTCTGGATGTCAGCCCTCACAGCTGTTTTTAGGTTGCCGAGCGTTGAACAGAGATTGGAGGTACTATTGAGTTGATTGGGAAGAGATTTGTGAATGCTTTTGGGGGTGAGGTCAGCAGTTGGGGGTGGTGGTTTGGAGGGTTAGGTGAACCTAGGGATATGGTGATGGGATTTTGGTCGGCGTCTGTACTATGATGTAGAGCTTGGGGGTTAGGTGGAAGGTGGTCTTGAAGACTAGAAGTTTAGAGACTCCTTTTCAGACCCTGTCTGGTGGGAACAGTGTCATAGAGAGATCTTGTCAATTCTAAAGAGATGGTTGATTGGTAGTTTGTAGAAACCTTGATTGGCATCTAGATATTGGATAACTGATCAGGAATGGTGTTGTTACTGTCCCACCTGAGAACAATATTGATTTTCGGTTTGCTTGTTGAGTGGAGTTGATAGAGAGATGGTGTCTTGGGGCAGGGTCAGCAATCTCGAGTGAGGAGGGTGTTCTCTGGACTTGTGGTGATGCCATGAGTTATAGAGTTGGTAGGTGCCATTGGAGAGTAGTGGGATGAGGTGAGGGAAGGAAAAGGTCGGATGTGGTTATCGCTCAGAAGGGAGGCAGTGGTTAGTGGCGACATGGGGGGTGGATGTGTTACTTTGTTGGTTATCCTATCTTTCATGTAGGGGAAGAGCTCATGATATTATTATTAGAGGATTGAATGAGCACAGTGCCGTTGTTGTAAATGGAGATGGTGGCTTATGCGTTATACACAGATGAGGGCACAATAGCAATTATAAAGCTGTGCGTTACCTCCTTGGTGGAGATGAACTTGACTAAGGAGGACAGCGCTTTTCTCCACTGAGCACAATGTTTTGGTAAAGAAGATTAGATCATTGATTATCGTTCCCTTAGTAAAGAAGTAGTAGTAATCTAGTATGTGTTTCTTTTTTTTTATTTGAGCATTTTGTGTTTGAGATTTTTTGCAGCGTTTCCGGTTAAGTTTGGGCGATATCTGATTTTAAATGAGGGAGTGGTAGAAAATGTAATGCCCCAAGCTGAGGGAATCCTCTTTCCAAGATAGCTGCATCTTTGAATACAGCAGTATGGCCTGCTTCTTAGTATGTTGGAATCTCCCATTTCAGTGCCTGTTCTAGTATGGTTGCAGATAGTCATATGCTGCTACCAATGAATCTTGATGGGAGAGGGCTCAGACGACTGAGTTGGGAGCCATTTTAGATGGCAGAAGACCAGTCTATAAAAAAAAAAAGGAAATTGGAGGGCTGGAGTGATGTGCCCATGAGAAACCGGCAGGTAAAATGGCAGCCAGTAATTTGAATATTAGAGCATGGATTTACACAGATTCCCATGATGTTTAGGGGATTCAGTGGGCAAGGTATAGCATCTGTGAAGGGGACAGGGAAAAAGGGCACAGAGGGCAAGCCGGTTCACAGTGTATGGGGCGAGCAAAGTCACCTAGAGTTTATGCTCAGAACATCACACCGGAGAAAAGAGGGATCAGAGCCACCTCGCAATGGATGTGAAGACCGGGTCTCCTAACATTTGTGCCCTAAAACCCCCATACACCGGAAACAAAGCTGATAACCGCACACATGACACAGAACTAGGGGTGGAGGAAGCAGACACGCTTCTTCACACAGGTGAGCTCACCACATGATCGTGTATTAGAGAATCAGTCCCGTTGCCCTCCCGGGAGAGCGACCGGCAACATGTTTTAGCCGTGACCCGGAACCACACTATCTAGGAGGCCAGAACCCAGCGGGGAGGGCCTAGCTACGCGATCACCGAAATAAGGCTCGAGGTCCCCAGAGAGAGCCAACATCTGCCTAAGAGTTACTAATTGAATGGCCCAGGTCTTGCTGATCGTTTGCCGCCACACAGGAAAGGTCAAACGCCAGGACGGGTTTGGCAATGTATTGGGCGTCCTGGCTAAAAGGGCTCGACCAGGATCATAGGTTCTAGCAAGCATATTACTCACACCCAGCCCAGTGGAGCTGGTGAGGTGCAGCACGGCAACACTCTAGAATACGACATTGGCCCATGTCAGGGAGGGGGCATCGAGCCACGAATGCAGACACTTAGCTTAACGCACACAGATCCTATCAGTCGTCTGCATCTTCAGGAGCCAACTCCAGTCTAAATCATGGCCTCTTGGACCACCTTCACCCACTCAGGAGAACATTGGGGTTTGACGTGGCGATCCCGGCGTAGGTCATCTCAGACTGGAGTATACTTGAGGAACTTGTATGTGCCAGAAACGGGCATCAGTGTCTCTACTCGGCTGCTTAATACAAGATTACTAGATTTTTCCAGGCTCTCGAGACCTAGATGACTGTCTGATTGTAAACACTGTCCCATTTCTATTTGTACTTTTGTATGTCTGTAAGGAGAGAACACAAATGCTTCAATTAATGAGCAAATGTCAACTTATTTTTTCTTAACTCTGAGTTCATAGGTCCGACACGTTTTTTGGCTTTCCTCGTGTGTAGGACTCTTGTGAGTTGAGGATTGCGGTTAGGTTTTTGAGGTCAATAGTAGATTTATTACAATTGTCGGTATTTGAACTAAAGATACATTTTGATCAAAAGAAAGACATTGTGCTGCAAGTGGTATTTGAAGCATTCAAATAATAAAAATAAAAGTGAAGCAATTTAATTATGCTCGAGGGTGAGGGTGTGGCCAAGACAAACAGTAGCATTTCCACTTTTTTTTTTTGCGTTGCCTATGTTCCAGTGTAGTTGAAGCAGAAAACGTTTAAAACGTTTCCCCTTCATAGATTTGACAGCGACTGTAAATCATCTCCTTACACATCCTCATGTCCCAAACCTGCACGATTTCTTCCATTTTCTGATGCCGTGTTTGGCAGAGAAAACATAGGTGCTATGAGTATAATGGTTGAATTATTTTCAGCCGCTGATTAGTACTTCAGTCCGGGCACAGTGTGCTTTTTGCCGTGTGTGAAACCACAGACCTGGACTAACCATATGCAAATCAGCCTTGGTCCCCCTCCAGAGCTGTGCAGTTTGAACGAATTGGCTGAGTCCTTGTTTTCTGATAATTTGAAAGCCCTTAGATGATGTTTTGCAAGAAGGCAAAAATCTGTTTAAGGTTGAGTTACTGTAGCGATTGCACTTCAATGTAGAACTGTTCACCACATCCCTTAGCTGTGTCTTGCTATGTATGTCGTGCTCAAATGAAGGGCATCTGTATTAATTGAACTCTACTGGTGGGAGAGAAGATCCCTATAGCATTTAATTCCTTGGGTTTAGAAAGTGATGTGCGATGTTTTAAGCTCTATCGACTGTGAAATTTTATGCACAACTTCTCCTGAGAGATTAACAGGCTTCTGCTCAGGATCTAAATCTTAGCTCTGGAATTTCATTTAGCAGCGAAAGTAAATGGGTTTTATTTAACATTTTCAGCTATATGAGCCTTTGGTGTAACAGATATGTCAACATCATTAATCACATCAACAGAATACAGTTATTACATTTTAAGACGTAAGAAAAAACAAAGGGTACAAAGGGAAGGGAAAAACAAAAAGCAAAAGGAAAGAAAAAAATTGCAATGAGATAGAAAGTTAGACTTGAGTGGGAAGGTGCCCAAAGAAAACATAATGTATCTACTTGTGCAACCTATTGCTGTATTTTCCTCATGCACTGTAAGTCAATGGAGGATGGGACTAGAAATGCAATGAACGGTAAATCGCATACTTTATTGACAATGTTTAAAAGGGTCTTAACCTTGGTCCTTGAATTAGTTTCAAGGGCAAGGACTTTCTTTCAGGGTTTGTGTTTCACCATAAATATTCAGGTAGATTTCCAGATCAACAGATGATGATAGTTCAGCCATTGTTATACTATTCTAAACATGTCACAGTCTTTTCAAGTCCTGGTGCCAAGCTACATTTGACCCAAATTTCACCCTCAACCATGCTAGAAACTTATTTCAAGGTTCTCTCTGTGGGGATATTTGAACATTGGTGATAAACAAATTCAGTTTGTCATTAATTTGGGACTTAAGGTTTTGATCTGCTGGTGGTGGCATATTCCCTTTAATTTATGTAAGGCGCTCAGGATCTTCTTTTGAAACAAGGTGAAAACCATACACATTTGCTGACCTATTCGCTGCCTGGTTCCTGGGTGTAAACTCTCGCTGTATTGCAGGGTCAAATGTATATTTAGTATGGAGATCTTACTCATTTCAGGTTACAATGGAGAAATGTGATTTCTTCGCTGTCTGGGTTATGAATGAAGGGGGGTAGCTGTTCATTTAAGTTTCCATGTGGGGACTCTCATGCTAGCTTTGTTCTACTTATGGTCTTTGAATTTGAGGATTGAGCCAGGATTATATAGGTCATGTCATTTGACTGCCCCATCTTATGTTTAATAGGGCTGTATTTGTAAATCAATGGAATTTTCAACAAGAATATTCACTGAACTGTATAAGAAGATGAAGATTTGTCTTAGTTACCAACTCCCCCTCCAGAACTGACCACTGCTACTGCTGCCTGAGGTCCTGTTTTCGATTTCGACTTAGGCTGGAAGGCATTCATGGGTAATGGTGGTGAAGTAATTGTCAATTGGACTACAAAACCCGATTCTAAGGGGTCTTCAGGCCAACATACAAGCGTTCCTTCAGTGATACGTATGGCAGGAATTATGCATGATTGCCACCCCTCTTCACTGGTGGTATTTGGAGTCGTTGAATTTGGCGCTGATGTAGCCTTGTTCATCTTCCCTATCCTTTCAGTTACCTCACTATTTTAAGTATCCGCCGCATTCTTTTGAGTTCTCTCAAGAATTGCAAAGAATGACTGGGCACTCTACACTCACTAAGATGGATACTTTATTCACCTTTTGGTTTATAATTCCGCTTGGTCAGTATTTGACTGGCAAAAGGTTTGAACGATAAGTGTCCTTGGCTGATGTCCTTAACATGTGGTAGGTATCTCTTTAGTGACAGACTGTGGCCCCTGAAACAACTTGGATATGTGTATTTGCTTCATAAGACATGTAATAGGACTCGGGTAGGTTTTGATGGTGAAAGCTGGCTGTTCCACACCTATATATATATGGTCGCCATCTGATCTTTACCAATAAAAAAAAATGCAAGGACAGAGGTGGGTACTTAATTCCTTCTGGTGTGTAAGACCATTACAAATGTATAATACAGTTAATAAGAATGTCCTAGGATGCACTAAACATTAATAGCAGATGAACACATCAAAGAGAACCTTACCTACAGGAGTGCAGTAGGAGAATAGCTACTACCTTAGAGCAATACATGCATCTGGTAAGTGTAGCGTTGCTCAAAAAGGACTGGGCTGAGTGGACTAGATGAGCTGGAAATGGTAGCTAGAAAAGGTAGTGCATGGGACAGCTGGAGAATTCAAATCAATCCCTCCATGCTCCAATAATTTCTCTACTGACACCTCTCACCTCTCAGCCCACGCCTTAACATCTCTACCTCACCCGTTTACCTGCTTTTATTTGGGAAACAGGCAAAGGGGATAGACAAAAGTAAAGAGCATAGTGCCGTGAGAACTACCAGCAAACCACATCATGCATGTTAGGACCTGTAGCAGCGTGCGCCAAACCTCAACCATCTCCCCTGCAAATGCTCATCATCAACAACGTTTAATTTGATCCATGAGATTCAAAAGTTCAGCCAGTTCGCAAAACCTTCCCAAGAACGATTTCACATAGTGGTGATTTTAGAATGTCCTCTTCTGCATCTGTCATTAAACAAGCTATTATAGCCCAGCTTCAGTGAAATAATGTCAATTTGTTTTGTCATTTGTTTTATGTTATACAAATATCTTGTCTATTTAACAATTTGATGCTTACCAACTGTTTAATAAAATATATATTTGTTACACATATTGCTAACAGAAACAATGAATGACTTATATTTGATATAAATGAAGTATTTGAAGTGGGTCATATATGAGAAAGTGTGATTCTCAATATCCCAGTGCATTAAGAGAACAGTTTTGTGCAAATGGTAATTTGTGAATAAGAAAGAAATTACAGTAGATAGCAGTAACCTCAGTAGTTTGTCATAACAGGAGATTGAATACGTGATCCCTTCCTTCTGAGTAATGAGAAAGGCTACAATACGTAACAACTTCAGCAATAAGAGTATATGGAAAAGCTTGGGCATTTAAACTATGTACAGGTGTTGATTAAAAGCAACGTAAGCAGTTCAAAATAAATGTACTCTCTGGGTGTAAAAAGTATGTCAATGTTTTTCAGCTTGCGCACGAGATAAATTAAATAAGAAAAAATATTTCTTCATTATATCACACATCTAAATTCACAATATGGTTTTTTAATTGAAAGGATGCCATGTCTTCTACATCTTTCGTAAAATATCTTCTCTTTCTTATTTATTATCTTTATAAATATCTTCTCTTTATTATGACTCTGCATCTATAGCTTGTAATCCTCCTTGAAATATCAGTCCCCAATGTGATTACCACCGTACTAAATACAGCCCCTTTAGGAAAATATAAACATCCCAATTAGGGATGAGTGATGGTTACCTATCAGAGTAAGGCTAATCGATGAACCATCAAATGCTGGTTTATAGTTGTGCTCCTTGACCCGAGCTTATTCTTACTCTCTTAGTCTTACTCTCTCCCTTTACTTACCTTATTTCATTAGTATTTGTTTTTTATCGTTTTCCCTCTCTCTTGCTTGATTCTCTTCAAACTGAAAGGAGGATAAAGGATATCCACCAGGATTGTTAGGTCTATGATACATGCTTCTACTAATGATGTACTGGATACGCTTGAACCTCGATCACATAGATCACTATTTAGACACGTGTAACAGACCTAATGTACACTAATCTGCATGTGTCTAACCAATATGAGCACTCAGACTTGTCTATGTATTCTGTAATTGCCTACTTTTGTATGATAATTGTATCCTGGCTAGCTCATCTAACAAACATATGTGCTCTTGCCAATCCGGCTGGCCATTTCACTCATTGTCACTGTACCGTTGTAAACTATCTCACCAAGTACCTTTATCCACTATGGCATTTGATGATTCACTGTAATTTTTTTTCTTTTATGCTGTGTCTTTTTTAAATCTGTTTTTGTGTTTGAAATAACCAATAAAAGTTACTGAAATAAAAAAAAAATATCTTGAGTCCTTTCAGCAGTAAATATCGAGTTATTGAAAACACAGAAGTAGGGTATATTTTGGCTAGACACCAAAGAATCTCACATCCATCTAATTGCAACAGTTATTATACTAAAATTCACAAACCAGAAGTTAAAGTTTTCATGCAGGATTCCTTTTTGGATCCTGCAAATGCAATATCCCATATTGTAGTGGTGTGTTGCCTCTGAAGTATTTCATTCACCAAGCAGAGAAGCTAGTCTTTCATTTACTGACGCGCATCACACATTCTCTTTGAAGCATTTACCATAGATGTAATACAGTATGGAAAATTGAAACATAAAATGATGATGCAATAATTATCTAAATAAGCGAAAGTTTAGCAGTCGTACTTAAAATGTGCCTAATCATAGAAGGTTGGTATTTCATAAACCCCATCTAAACATCTTGAGCACTTTATTACTGTATTATATTGAATCTATCATTTTAATGTGACATCAGTGTGTATATTGTCTCAATCAGCACAATTTTGTTTTGTCCCTGACTTATTAATATTATACAATCCCCCGGGTGCCTTCTTTTATGTGCACACCTGTAAGTTAAATGCATTCAAGTTATTTTTGGGGGGCATACCTAATTTGCTTGCTCGCAAAACACAGATATTAATATAACCTGCACTTTTCTTTTCGTTTATGAATCAGACACATTCGATTTTGTGTACCAATAATGCACCCTTAGTGGATGCAAGTTTCTTTGAGGTCACGTTCTCCTATGTCAATTGTTCACTATGCGAGTATTGAAAGACTTAACTGGGCTACGCATTCACATGATAATGCACAGAGAAAACCCTGTGGTAGGCAATAAAGTAATTTGGTGTGTTTGATCTTTCCTCCCAGCACAACCCTGCCCTACTGCTGTGTTGATCTCTACTCCCTGCGAACCGGTGAGATGGTGAAATCTATTCAGTTCAAAACTCCCATCTATGATCTGCATTGCAGTAAACGGTAAGATCTGTAGAAACCTGCTGATGAAATTGTCATATGATGCGAAACATAAATTATCCTTCTACCAATTGTTTCTGTTGTCTATGCTGTCCGTTTATCTCCCAGTTTTCTAAAGAGATGATTCTTTTAATCAAAGTTTCTCTGTCTGAAGCATATGAAAGGGTGCATCGACCTATTTTTTTCAGTGGTGGACATAACAGTGTATAGCAAGAAAGTCAATCAAACACAACAAACCAACTCATCAAGCTCTTTCCAAATTTGTGGTGATGGAATCGTGAATGTACATGGCAGACAATGAGTTCCAGAGGTGGGCTCAAAAGACGGAGACCCTCCAGCGTCCTTAGCACACCATCCGGATTTTCTTGCACACAGATATTTGGAGTGTTATCTTCTTTAAATACACGTGCTTTTGATCTTTATCCACATATGCATCTCTTGTTTATTCCTATAGACTTAAACAAGTTCTTTGTTTAGATCTATTGAGTGAATCCCTTTCACAAAAATCAAGATAAGTGTGAAGTATACTATCAACAGCAAGTCAGAGAGGGCGAGCTGTGAGGTTTTGAAGGAACCGAATCAGTTGCAGGGATCCGATGAGTCACAGAAATGCTCCCTGCAAAGCAAAGTTTGAAGCAAAAATGTGTGTGTCAATACTTCAACCATAAACTTTTGAAACGGAGAATCGACCATTTTTTTCACACACACATTTTTGTTTCAAACATTGCTTTGCAGGGAGCATGTCTGTGACACTCATTGGATCCTCCCACCATCAACTTGCTAGCAGCCTATTGTGACCTTTACATAGCCACCTCATTAGCAACAACATATTTATTTTTAAAACATTTCTGCAAACAGGTTTTTACTGCATTCTGTTGCAATTTCCCTTTTCTCACTGTAGTTGTAGCTATTTATATTTTTTAAGTGTGTATAGGGGTAGTTTTACCAGGCTTGTTTTCATTATTTTTGAATGGCATAACATATTTTGTTTACATAATCCATGAAAAGTTGCTTGCTGCAGTGTTCTGCTAGCTTACCCTAAGGAAGAGCACTTGAATAAAATAATCAATAAGTATTAATACACTTCTCTGGCCTACAGCTTACATGTGCCACCAGGGGTTTTACCTAGAATCATCACAGGTGTTGGGCAACTTAAACATGTGGATGGAATGTCCTTCTTAACCCTTTTGGTCTGGATGTTGACCAGCTGACACCCGCACACCCTCCCCAGTCCATTTGTTGGCCGACACTGGGGAGGGTTTTAAAGACCACTCTGCTGCTTTTTTTTTTTTAATGACGATAAGCGTTGAGGACGTGCTGACTTCATTAGAGTAAACTGAAAAGAGCCGATGGGTTTATTTTACTATTAATGAATCAGTGCTCGGGGGCATATCTTAGGCCCCCGAGCCCTGATTCTCCTGGGAGAGGTATCATTGGAAAGTAGAGAATCTCTCTTTTCCAGTGGTGCTTCTGCCCAGTGGATCCCTGCTTTGACGGTAGTTTAGGGGGCAATTACCCACTAGACACCAGGTTTTTAAAAATACAAATATAGGGGTGGAGGCTGCCTAGTATAGGTTTGGCCATGCCCCCACCTCTAGTAAAGGGTGCAACAGTTTTTGGTCCCCCCCTGGGAGGCAGATGGGGGTAATTTCCCCCAGTCTGCACCCTTAAGGGGCAGAAATTCCACTAGATGCCAGGGAAAGCTTAAGAAAATATATATACGGGTGGGCACTGCCCACCATGGGCATGACAATGTCCACACCCCAACCAAATGGGGTAATAACCCCCAGTCTGTCTTCTATACGCCAGGGAATGTTTAAAAAAAATAATAATAGGGGTGGGGGATGCCCACCATGCGCAAGGATGCTCACCCCTCAACTAAATAGGGCAACATTCTTTCTGCCCCCCTGGGTGGGCTGATTGGGGTAATTAGCCCCAATATGCACCTGAGGTGGTAGAAAGCGCACTAGAGACCAGGGATTTAAAAAGATAATAATATATAGGGGTGGGGGCTGCCCGACATGGCCATGCCCCGACCCCAAGTAAATGGGGCAACAGTCTTTCTGCCACCCCCCCCCCAGGGTAGGATATGGGGGTAATTCCCCCCTGTCTGCCCCCCAATGGGGTAGAAAACCCACTAGACGCCAGGAAAAGTTAAAAAAAAAAAAAAAAAAGTGATGGAGGCTGCCCACCGTGAGCATGGCTATGCCCACATCCCAACTAGATGGAGCTACAGTCTTTTAGCTTTACCTGTGTAATTACTTCTGCATGCCTACTAGACACCAGGGATTTTTTTTCATAAGCCCTATAGCAGGTGGGGCTGCCCTGCATTAGCATGGCCATTCCCAGACTAAGTATGCTATGCTCATACTCCCAACTAAATAGAGCTACAGTTTTTCTGCCCTGCTGGCAGGGCCGATGGGAGTAATTACCCCCGATCTGCCCCACAGTTGGGGCAAGAAAGCTAGCTAGACACCAAGGATTTTTTTAAATGAAAATATAGGGATGTGAGCTTCCCAGCGTTAACATGGCCATGCCCACACTCCAGGTACATAGGGCAACAAGGGACAGATGGGGTAATTACCCCCAATCTGTCCCCCAGTGGAGGGCAGAAAGCCCCTTAGATGCCAGGAAAAGTTCTTCTTTTATCTTTTAGAAATAATATAGGGGTAGGGGCTGCCCATCATGGGCATGGTTATGCCCACACCCCAACTAAATGAGGCAACAGTCTTTCTGGGATAATTACCCCTGATCTGCCTCTCCCGGGGGAGGAGAAGTGGGGCAGAAAGTCCACTAGCCCCCAGGATTTAAAAAAAAAAAATATTGTGATGGGGCTGCCCAGCATAGCCATGTACATAAGGCAACAGTCTTTCTGCCCCCGCCCACCTGGGTGGCAGTTGGGGGTATGTCTCCACCCCAACTAAATAGGGGAACCGTCTTTCTGTCCCCCTTGGGGACAGATGGAGGTAATTACTCCCGATCTGCCACTCTGGGGGGCCCAGAAAGCCCACTAGTCACTAGGGACTGAATTCATGTAATATTTATTTGGGGAGAGCGCTCTGGAATTCGCCACACCCAACCCCACAAGGGACATACCGGTCTTTTTACCCCCCCCCTCCCTCCAGGGGCAGGCAGGAAGCCCAGAGCAGACAGTAGGTGTGCCCCCAATTTGCCACTGGGAGGGCAGAAAGTCCACCGATGGCTGTATGGCAGCAATATATTTTTTTAAATAAAATATTAAGGTGGGTCTTGCCCATCCTTACATCAGACCCCACCCTCACCCCTAAAACCTTATCAGTCTTTCTGCTCCTCTGCGGACTAAATCATCCCATCCCAATGGCAAGTGAGAGGACAGTTTGTTCTTTTGGTGCTGTTTTTAAATATGGGCCAGGAAAATGTGGCTAACTTCCAATATTGTTCCACTTGCAATGGTAAATGACTGCACTTTTTGGGCTTGGGTCGACTGCCACCTGGAAAAACCTACCTGACCCAGACGTTCTTAAAACTAGACATCTGGGGGAGTACTGAGTTTTGTGCTTCACATGCATCCCACACCTAAAACTGCTGGAATCTAGCGAGCTACACATTTCCTACCACACTGCATTCCTCCAAGTCACTTGATAAAAATGGTACCTCACTTATGTGGTTGGAGCAAGAGACCATGACATAAAAGGCCCTAAAGTGCTACGTGGAAAGATCAGGAATAGGGGCAGCTGCGGGATTTGGGACAGTGCTCGGCCGCCATCCATAGAAACCTACTAACCACGGCCATTTTTTAAAACTAGACAACTAGGGGATTCCAGGGTGGAGTGCCTTACATAAATCCCACAAAGTTTTCCTACCCACATTGCCCTGCAAACCTCAAACTTTGCCTGAAAGCGTTTTACTTGCATTTCTGTGATGGAAACTTTCAGAATTCGTAGGAATCCTCAAAATTCCTACCACCCAGCCTTGTCCCACTTGTGCAGATTAAAAACTCTGCACCACTTGTGTGGCTGGGTCTAGTGCCCGCGACAGAAACGGATCAAACCCCTTGCAAGGGCTTCCATTGACCTTGATAGAGTCAGGATGGCCCTTCCTGTCAACACCCAGACCTTCTATTGTGCGACTGTCTGGGGAGGAATACACAAAGACCAACTACACCTAGTCATGTAACCCAGGAACAGGCTGCAGGCAGAAAATGTCAACTTACTAAAAGTGGCATTTTAAGGATGGTGACTTAAAATTCGACTTTACCATTAAAGAGGGTTTAAATTACAATTCCTCAAACGCCAAAAATGATATTCCATGCTGCTCCCAACCAAAAGTTATCCTTTTTTTAAATGTAATAAGATAACCCAATGTTGTCCTATGAGAGAGAGTAGGCCTTACAATAGTGAAAAACGAATTTGAGAGTTTTTCAAAACCGGGAAATGTAAAACTTAAAAGTACTTGTCCAACTTTTTAAATACAGCGCACCCTACGGGCTGTTTAGGGCCTACCCTATGGATGGCTCGTATGTATTCAAAAGGAAGGTTTAGGCCTGCAAAGGGTTCTTTTCCCAGGTCAAAATGGCAGTTTAAAACTGCACACAGACTGCAATGGCAGGCCAGACACCTGTTTAAAAAGGCTACTTAAGTGGATGGCACAATCAGTGCTGTAGGCCCAGTTGTGTTACAACAAACAAATGGTGGACGGAATGCTGACAATGCAGACATTCTCCCCCAGTCAAGAGATCTGGGTTAAATCCATCGTTATTTTGCCCACTACGCCACCCCAGTTCAGACATGGCCATATGCAAATCAGTCTTGACCCTGTGCCTCATGGGAACAGTCCAGCCCGAACTGCCAAGCCATATCTTCCCTGGACCGGAATCAAGCATCCTAGGACCGGTTTCTGGCTATCAGTTGTAGCATTTACTGCTCATAACCTGGGTACATGTAGCACCACTTTACTAGTGATTTGTAAGTAAATTGAATGTGCCAATTGGGTGTAAACCAATTTTACCATGTTTAAAGGAGAGAGCACAAGCACTTCAGCACTGGTTAGCAGTGGTAAAATGCACAGAGTCTTAAAACCGCAAACAGTGATTGACAGGAAAGGTAAATTCCTCTTCGTTCTTATCTCATCTTGCATCAGCCTGATTCCTTCCTGCAGGCTTACGATGTGACCTGTTCAGCAGGAGCTAGATCCCCAGTGGAAGTAAGCGGCTGGCTGATGGAGCAACACAGTAAATGTCACCAGATGGTTCAAGCAATCCCTGCTGTGGTGGAGGTTCCCATAAAACCTCAAAGCAGGCTTTCTTTTCCAACCTCCAGTGTACAGAGTGGACAATCTGGAAGGATGGGGCACACACATGCAGGAGCTGCCTATAAGAGGTTTCTGGTGAGAAATAGGGAAGAATTTCCACATAAACATACTTGAGTTGCTGGCTTGAAGTTGTTCCCACTCAGGTAAACAAAACAAGTTGTGTTGATCCAGACCGCTAGGAAAAATTAGGTCCCAGTCTTTACTGGAAGAGGCACAGATGTTGTGGGAGTGGGCCATCATCAACGAGGTGGATATTTCTCAAGAACATATTCCATTTTGCCATAAAGACCAGGCAGAATAGGAACTCAACGGGGAATAAGCAGAATACATCTTTCAAAAGTGTGGGCAGCAGTTTCCATCAACTGGGGTCCGAGGGCAATATCTTTTTGAAAAAACTTTTGACTATCTTTGCTTATATCTTTCCTCTGTTTTCCCTCATCCCGATAGTGCTTAGGAACGGTAAGGCAAATCGATGTTCCTTGATACCGATTTCCCTGGCACGGCTTTACCAGTTTTTGGTACAGCATCTATCCTGTACTTAGGAAGGCCATACAGCTGGACAACTCACAGCAGAGAAAAGCTAAATTTATATCTTCCCATACTGTACGACTGTAGTTCAGCAATAGCGATCGTCCTTCACTGCAGTGGAAAAAAGTGTACATTAAGAAAATGTAAAGTATATGTTACTGTGCCCCGCAAAGATGATAAAAGATTTATTTGTAGCAGAAAAAGATGGCTCAATAAACCGATGAAATTAGAAGCTACTGAAACGGACGTGCTAGAGAAGACAAATCATGAAAGACCCTCTCATAGTCATTCCAGAGCTCAGAGAGCGGTCGTAGTTGAGGCAAAGGTAGTAGCACAAGGACAGAAACTCCTTCTACAATGCACTGTTGACCGGAACAAGTGCTTGATCAGATTCTGATCAGATTTCTGTGAACTAAGAGGAAATGCCTAGCCTGACTCCCACAAATGCTGGGAACAGGGAGGATAAAATAAGAGTGTATATAAAGGAGGAGCAAGTCGGCTGGTGGAAGTGAGACATTTGCATTGTTAGACTCACCTCTCTAGACTCTTCCATCTCTCAGAAAGTGGGAATATGCATGTTACATATAGTAAGATGGAGCAACATGGCTGCTCTGTCTCCGAGATGGCACTAAAGGGCTGTTGGCAATGGGTTATATTAGGTCTACGTCAGTGCCGAAAATCCTTCAAGCACAGACTGAAAATGGAACAGGGCAGTTCACAAACACTTCTCACCAAGGGACTAGTACATTACAACTGACACCAGATGTACATACAGCCTTAGACATGAACACAACAAAAAATACTGCTTTATCACATGGCCCATATGGAGGATGGGACCAGTTTCTAAAAGAACAAAGATACACTTCTTTTTAGCCAACAGGGTGCCCAAAGAGTCATTTACCAAGAAACTTCTTAGGGAAAAGCAACCAGACAGTCTGCAATGCAGAAGGGGAGGCAGATTGTACATGATTAGATAGTCAACAAATGCAAGAGGAGCGTTAGTCTGGATTAGATGTGGAGTTCCATTTACAATCATTGTATATAGAGAGACAGAGAAGGTAGACATTTATTGATTATAGGTAGTCTAGATGACCTAGAGGTCAGCCTAGGGAGTATATATGCCCTCAATACTGATCAACCAAAATGTACAGGTCTGCTGGAGAGACTGGCTCCCTGAATATACTGATAGTGGTTGGTACTGGTTCTGTATTTTAGGCATTCAGTTAGTTCACATCCTAGCTAATTTATGCACTGGTACAGAAAATTATCAGAAGCCGGGCGGATGGTTACAAAATTGGAGGACATCTGACTTCTCCAACATGCTGATGTAAGACAATATTCTTACTACATTCATGAAGATAATCTGAATGTTAAACTGGACAGACAGATGTGTTCCACCTCAACCCAGACACAACAAATGCATACTCTATACCTGGACTGACCACCCATTGCAGTTGACCGTGATCTGGGAGAGTTGACATACATCCAATTGAACACGTGCAGACTTCCATGCTTGAGGACAAGGCATTCAGATTAGATTTGGGTGCAAGTGTCAGACATTGCTTTCAGTAAAATGCAGACACCGCATCTAGTGTATAATTGCCTTAGAAGCCTTCAAAGCAGTGATGAAAGGTCATTGCATCAGAGCAGTAATGGGAGTTAGGAAAACTCTGGATTGGAAATTAAATGGATTTGATAAGATAACACATGGCCTAGAAAGGGAGACTGTCCTAAAGCATGAGAACAGGAACAGACTGACCACTGCCAAATAAAAATATGTCAGAATACTAAAGATAGTAAGGTTTATTAACTACACATGAAAGCATAACCTGTCACATATGAACGTTGATTGGAGAGTTTGTTGATATTATGTATGTAAAATGAAATCAGCAATGCCTTCTTACGATCCTACACTGAAATCTGCTGTGAAAAAATCAGGAGCGGCTCCTCCATTGGGGTGGAGGAGCGCCGCCCCACTGATTTCTCGCGCTGCAAGAAAACAGAAGGCCGGTGTATGCCTGATTGGGTGCGGGCGGGAGGATATGCATGGTTGGGGGCAGGCGGGTGGGCAGGTCACATGCACACGCTACATTTTCTCTATGTAGGCTGCATGCAGCCTACATAGAGAAATTGGCCTCCCTACAGGTACCTGGCTGGCTGGGCGCTGTCCGGGACTCCGCACCAATCACAACACTGCCATTGCAGTGTTGTGATTGGCTTACAGGAGGGGATGGAGCATGCCTGTTCCTGTTTAGGAGCAGGAAAACGCGAAACCCGGCCCAGGATACTGAAATTGTTCAAAATGTTTATTTTAATTATCGTGCTCTACAATACAGTATACTGTATTGTAGAGCATGATAGTTAAATAAAACATTTTGAACTATTTCAGTGACTGTCTATTCTCATTGTGGACAAGTGTGAGTGAGTGAGCGAAAGAGTACATCTTGCTCCCGCGGTTCCTGAGAGAGTCGGGAGTGTTGTGTTCTGGGTTGTCTAATAATTTGTAGCTCAGTGATATTTGGAGGAGAACGAATGAGACACTATAGCTAGTCGGCTTGGGACTTTGGGTACTGATGTGGTAGCTTGGTACACCCCTATTCACTGTGGATCTGTTTTCCTGCGCATAGTTCTGTGTATGTGCAGAATCCCTGCAACAATGCATACTATCCCAAATCACTCGGGATCATAGCAACCAATTTAATAACGCTATATCCGTGGAGAACATTATAGATGTTCTGAAAGAAAAGGCAAACACCAAGGCCAGATAGCTTATTGTTGCAATTCTAAAGCACATATGCTGATATACTGGTACACTTGGTATATACATCCACTCAAGAACTGGGCACACTTCCTCATACCACACAAGAGGCGGTCATTATTTCTTTACTTAAACCCTTTTGTGACCTATTGGATAGAGCCTCCTATAGACTATTATCTATGCTCAATGCTGATTATAAAGTACTTTGCAAAATCCTAGCAAGGAGAATATACCCACTAGTACCAAACCTAGTACACTCAGACTAAAGTGAGTTATTTTACAAACTTAACACCACCTTAAATTCACACCACCTCTACAGAGTGATGGAAGAAGGGCCCACTGGTTATCCACATGCAATGGTCCTGTCGGTCAACCTAGAGAAGGCTTTTGACATTTTGGAAATGCATGTTTGCTGTGTTCTTGTTAACACCAGAAGCCATATGCCACGGAACAAGACATGGCTGTCCTCTTTCACATATGTTATACACCCTGGCAATGAAACACTAGGCTAGTGTAAAAGAAAACAGACACTTGGGAAAGCTCATTTAAGTCCAATGTGTTTAATTCAAAAGTAGCCTAAAAGCATCGAAAATATGTTCAGAGCGAATCACCATATCAACTGACTAGAACTTCACACTCTGGTCATTTAGGAGCATGTAATTATTCAATTGCTTACCTACAATCTTCATTACCCTGCAAACCCTTTTTTCGTACCAATACTTACTCGATGAGGTATCTGACTTCTACCCAGGCACCAAGGGACCTAGCAAGAGCCAATAAAAAAAGGCCAAGAAAAGGATCCCCCACCCACCCTTTTCCTCCCACTATACTGGCAATAAAGGGAGCTGGAATCCAAAACACTTCCTGTATGTGCCCAAGATGAAAAAAAGTGGGTTCAACTTGTAAAATGGGTACTATCGTAGGTATTAGTATGAGAAAAGGGTTTTCAGAGGAATGAAGACAAATGGTAAGTAACTGAATCACTACCTCCTCAGCCCATGTTCTCGTACTACTACTTACTCTGTGAGGATGTAGGAGGATATACCATAGCCATATGATAACCTAAATCCTCAAAAGCAACAAGCAGAAATTCTTGGATGATGCAAACAAACACTGTTTATTGCAACCCCGAAATTCAACATTGTTCAAAAAGTAGCAGCAGCCAAAACTTTAGAACCAAACTCAAATGATTCTGCGCTCTGTACATCTTGCCTATAATGAGACACAAAACTAGATGTTATGGCTTAAGTGGTTGCTTTACAAATGTCCAGAATAAAGTTTCTGCCATCCTCAGCCCAGGAAGCCACCATACCTCGAGTGGACCTTCCCTGGAAAAAATGGTAGGAATGGAAATTAGTGATTTAATCCACCTACTCAGAGTTGGAGTAGAACCTTTTTGTCCATGACCGAGTACACCAAAGTTAATGAATAACCTCTCACTTTGTTTCAAAACTCTTGCGACCTGGAGAAATAAATTTGTGCTGTAATACATCCAACATATGCAAAGCTTCGTCCTCAGGAGTAGAGGGTTTCTGGCAAGAGAGAGAGTAATGTTATTTCCTGTTCCTGATGAAAAGAAGAAAACGCTTTAAGGAACAAACCCAGGTCTCATTTTCAGAACAGACTATCTGGAAACAGTCTTAAATAAGGCGACCTGATGGATAAAGACCCAAATTCACCAAGCTATCATGCTGACTTTATAGCCACCAAAAAAATACACCTTTAAAGACAAATGTTTCAAATCCACTTTTTCTAAGACCTCAAAGGGATGAAATTGTAAGGCTTGAAGTACCAAAGGAAGGCTCCATTGAGGGCGTTGGGTTAACAGCAGGCCCCTCATAGAGATCCCTCTTAAAAGTCTGGCACCGAAAGAATCCATTTCAGAAACACCCCAAGCGGCCCTGATTGCCACCCGTTGGACTTTCAAAGTATCCACAGTTAGAACCTTTTAAAACCCTCCTGCCAAAACTGAAGGACTCAAGAGTGCTCGCAGTCAGTAGGGTTCAGAGATCTATCCATGCACCATCTTGAAAAAGGGGCCAAATGGTGATCATATGATTTCCTAGTGGACAACCTCCTAGAATGCTGTACTGAGCCCGCCACAGGAGAAGAAAGCCCCAGCAACCTCAAACACCTCCTCTCAACAGCCATACCGCTAGAACATTTTCTTGCATGTTTCCAAAGGAAGAAGTAGTCACCTGCAGGGACATTGGTTTGTTGGCAGATTCTAGTCTTGTGCCCCTGTTGTTAACTTCAGCAGTGGAAACCACCCCACTCTTGGCCACAAGATTGCTATGAAATCATGTCTACTCTCTCCTTCCTACGTTTGGTAAGAGCCTGAGAATGAATGGTATGAGAGGGAAAGCATACAAAAGAAGAGGCGGTCAAGAGTGTGTCTACTCCCCAACAACCCAGTTCCTAATATCTGGACCGAAACACCGGAAGAAGAGTGTTCTTTGAGGTGGCAAAGAGGTCTAGTTGAGAAATATCAAATTGGAGACTTATCTAGCCCAAAAAATGGGGTTCCAGAAAGAATTTGTGGGAAGAAGGAAAAACTGCTAAATTTGTCTGGCAACACATTGTCCTTTCCCCGAATATGTGTTGCGGACAGGGACATTACATGCGATTCTACCCAATTGACTATTTGGAAAGCAAGGTCTACAAGAGACCGAAACCTCATCCCAGACTGTTTGTTTATGTATGACTTTGGGAGTGTCTTGTCTGTCCATATTGGAACCACCTGATTGAGCAACTGATGAGAAAAATGAAGAAGTGCCAGATGCGCTGCTTTCAGCTCCCTCCAATTGGAGTAGTGGCAAATATCCTCCGGAAACCACCTCCCGTGGACTGAATGAATGTCCAGTGTTGCTCCCCATCCTATTTTGCACGCATCTGTAGTTGGAATGATAGTAGAGGGAATGGACAAGGCACCACCCTGGATAAAGTCAAAGGATTTAATCACCACTGTATCATTTGCCATATTTTGGTCGTGACAGATACCATTTGCTCCAAAGTGTGAGTTGTTGGGCTCCAGTGAGACAGAAAGTGATGAACCAATGGACCCAGATGAAGTAGAGTCCAGGGTACCACGAATAAATGAGATGCCTGTGAAAAAAGAGAGAATGCATAATATAGCAAAAGAAAGCTAAAGGTCCAATAGTAGGTGCTGTTAAAACTACCAGAAAATACCTTAGCATGTGACCCTGGAGGCGCGCCATTCTCTTGCAGGAGCTTCTAACCATTGTTCCAAGGTGAACAACAAGCTTTGCAAATTCTGTGCTCTGGACCCGTGTAAGGCGGACCATTTCAAGGTTCGTCTGGACGTGGGCACTGATGAACTAATAAGCCTGAGAGGGTTCGAGATGTGACTTTTCCAAATTTATGAGAAGACCACACTCCTCCAATGTTTTGCACACTAGTCCAATCTGAGTTTGACGAGCAAACCGAGAAGATGAATGGAGTAGCCAGTCATCCAGGTAGGGGTGGATGAGGATGCCCATCCTGTGGAGATTGGCTACCACTTGCGTCATAACTTTGGTAAAAAGCCTTGGCGAAGTTGAGAGGCCAAAAGGGAGTACCCTAAATTGCCTGTATTGACCTTCTATACAGAATCTGAGATATTTTTGATGAGGAGGATATAGTGGGATATGAAGATAGGCATCTCTCAAATCTAATGCTGCCATCCATTCCCCTGGGGGTATGAGAGAATTATCTTCTGAAGCATCTCCATCTTGAAACAGGTCTTTTTTAGGTAAACATTCAGTTTCTTCAGTTTGATTATTAATGTTTATTTTCCGAAGGGCCTCAGAACCAGAAAACAGTGAAATAGAAGCCTTCTTGCAGTTGAGCCTCCAGGACAGGAAAGATCATGTTTTTTCTCAACAGCTCTGCGACCTCTTGACAAAGGGCCAGCTTTTTTTAAGCATCCCCCTGAAAAGATAAAGAAACTAGACCTGAGCCCAGAGGAATTCTTGAGAAGGCAGTTCGTTCCCCACACTGCTGCACGGCTCTGCCTGTCTTTGCCTGCATCGCCGCCCCTGCCCGCATTGTTGTGCTTAAACGTTGTTGTTTCTGTGCCTAACTTGTTTTCTTTCTGTGCTTAACTTGTTTTCTTTCTGTGCCTAACTTGTTTTTTTTCTGTGCCTAACTTGTTTTCTTTTTTGTGCCTAATTGCTGTTCCTCTCCCGTTTTCCCGCTGCTGTGCCCCTGCAGCCCCGCCCTCTGCACTCCCATTCGCTGCCCCGCTCCCAGCTGCTCCTCCCTCCCACATCTCCTCATATCGAGGCCGCGCAGTGGTGAAAGGAGCGACCTCCGACCCTGCTCGCAGGCAGGTCACTCCCCACGCTGCTGCACGGCTCTCCCTGTCTTTGCCTCCCATTCGCTGCCCCGCCTCCCAGCTGCTCCTCCCTCCCACATCCCCTCATATGGAGGACCAGCACCCTCCACGCACTCAATGCCGGACGATCACGCACCTGCTTCCTGGCTGCCCCGAAGCGCACCCAAGGACCCTTCTCCTGCTGGAACTACAGCTTCACCAGCGTCCGGCCCGCCAACCCACCTATCAAAGAACCCAACTACCTCAGATGCATCCTTCTCAACACCCGCTCCGCACGCAAACACGCCGTTGAACTCTGGGACCTACTAGACTCCAACACCCCAGACGTCGCCTTCCTGACGGAGACCTGGCTGAAACCCTGCTCGGCAGCGGACATCGCCATAGCCATCCCAGAAGGCTACAAGATCACCCGCAAGGACCGCACCAACGGAGTAGGAGGAGGAATCGCCATCGTCCACAGGAACACTCTCAAAATCTCGCTATACACCGATGACACCTTCCGCACCGCCGAACACCTGCACTTCCAGATCCACACCGACCCCAACACCACCCTCAGAGGAACCCTCGTCTACAGACCCCCTGGACACCGACCACAGTTCAGCGAGTCCATCGCCGACTTTGTCAGCAAACACACCCTCGCCTCCACGAACTACATCCTCCTCGGGGACCTGAACTTCCACCTCGAGAACAAAAACGACTCCAACTCTTCCGCCCTGATCGTCAACCTCGCCAACCTCGGACTCAGACAACTCGTCACAACACCCCACCCCCCCACCCCCGCCGGCCACACGCTGGACCCCATCTCCTCAGCAAGCTCCCACGTCTTCTTCAACCACACCACCGAACTCCACTGGACCGACCACCGTTGCATCCACTTCACCTTCCGGAAACCCACCACACACCACCGCACCCAGCATATGCCTCGCCGCTGCTGGAGCAAAGTCACTGAAGAACAGCTAACCACCACCCTCGCCCGAAGCCCTCCCACAGACCCGACCGACCCCGACGCCGCAGCCCGCAACTTCAGACAGTGGATCGACGACTGCGCCAACACCCTTGCCACGCTCAAGAAACCCTACAACAGCCACACCAGAAAGAAAGCTAGCTGGTTCTCCGAAGACCTCCAGGCCTCCATGCAAACCTGCTGAAAGCTAGAGAAGAACTGGATCCGTGAACGAACACCGTAAAGCTACGCAGCCCACAAGAACGCCACCTGCAGATACCACCACCTCATCAGATCTGCCAAAAGGACCTCCTTCAAAGACCGCCTAGACAACAACGCACACAATAACAAAGAACTCTTCAACATCGTGAAGGAACGCTCCAACCCCAGCTCCAACACCAACGACATTCCACCCTCACAAGACCTGTGCGACTCGCTGGCCACCTTCTTCCACCGCAAGATCGCAGACATCCACGACCGCTTCAACACCGCGACCGCCCCAGGAACCACCAAGACCTCCACCCCCACGACCACCACCCGCACCAACCGCCTGATCTCCTGGACCCACATCAACGACGAGGACACCATCAAGATCATGAACTCCGTCCACTCCGGATCCCCGCAAGACCCATGTCCTCACCACATCTTCAACAAAGCCAGCACCACCATCGCACCCCATCTCCGGAAAGCCATCAACATCTCCTTCGAGATAGCTACCTTCCAGGAGAGCTGGAAGCACGCTGAGATCAATGCCTTACTCAAGGAACCCAAGGCGGACCCCAAGGACCTCAAGAACTTCTGACCCATCTCCCTGCTCCCGTTCCCGGCGAAGGTCACCGAGAAGGCTGTCAACAAACAACTGACCAGATTCCTCGAGGAGAACAGCATCCTGGACCCATCCCAGTCCGGGTTCTGCAGCAACCACCAAAGCACCGAAACTGCCCTCATCGCCGCCACCCACAACATCAGGACCCTGCTAGACAATGGAGAAACCGCGGCCCTCATCCTCCTGGACCTGTCAACCGCCTTCGACACGGTCTGCCACCACACAATACGAACACACCTCCACGACGCTGGGATCCAAGAGAAGGCCCTGGACTGGGCCACCTCCTTCCTCTCTGGCAGAACACAGAGCGTCCGCCTCCCCCCCCCCCCCCCTTCCGCTCCGAAGCCACCAAGATCATTTGCGGCGTACTCCAGGGCTCATTCCTCAGCCCAACGCTGTTCAACATCTACATGGCACCGCTCGCCCACGTCGCCCGACTGCACGACCTCAACATCATCTCTTACGCCGATGACACCCAGCTGATCCTCTCCCTCACCAGAGACCCCCACACCGCCAAAACCATCCTCCATGAGGGAATGAAGGTCGTCGCCGACTGGCTGAGAAACTGCAGACTGAAGGTGAACTCGGACAAGACGGAGGTCCTCGTCCTCGGATCCACCCCCTCTGCCTAGGATGACTCCTGGTGGCTGACCGCACTAGGAACAGCTCCAACGCCCACCGACCACGCACGCAACCTAGGGGTAATCCTCGACTCCACTCTCTCCATGACGAAGAAGGTGAACGCCGTCTCCTCCTCCTGCTTCAACACCCTCCGCATGCTTCGCAGGATCTTCAAGTGGATCCCCACCGAAACTAGAAGGACGGTCACCCAGGCCCTCGTCAGCAGCAGACTGGACTACGGAAACGCCCTCTACGCAGGAGCCTCGGCCAAACTCCCGAAAAGGCTCCAACACATCCAGAATGCCTCCGCACGCCTGATCCTCGACATCCCTCGCTGCAGGCACATCACACCCCACCTGAGAGACCTGCACTGGCTCCCCGTTAACAAGAGGATAACCTTCAAGCTCCTCACCCACGCACACAAGGCACTCCACAACACCGGACCAGCATACCTCAACAGCCGAGTCAGCTTCTACACCCCCGCCCCCCAGCCCCACTCTGCCGACCACGCCCTCGCCACTATCCTCCGCATCCGAAGAGTGACCGCCTGCGGCAGATCATTCTCCCACCTCGCCACCAAGTCATGGAACACCCTCCCCATCCGCCTACGGCAGACCCAAGACCTACTGACCTTCAGAAGACTCCTCAAGACCTGGCTCTTCGAACAGTAGCAGCATTCCCCCACCCCCTTAGCGCCTTGAGACCCTCACGGGTATGTAGTGCGCTTTACAAATGCTTTGATTGATTGATTGATTGATTAATGCATAACTTCTTTCTAATATTCTTAAGACCCATTCATCTGAAACACTTTGCTTCAATTTCTAAAGAAAGAAAGACGTCCCCCTTACTTGGGAGCTCGACATAGTTGAAATGCTTCCTAGGCTTAGTTGGAGGAGTAAGGAGAGGTTCTAAACTTTGTTTGAGAAGCAGGAATATTGTTTGTTTCTTCCTGTCTGAAACTGGAACTTACAACCTCTCTGACGCCTCTTTCTAATGGCTTTACCAAAACAATCCAGTTTTGGCTGTATTCTAAAGAGCTGAACATGCTTCTGATTCTTAAAAGCTTTAGGAAGCATATGCCCCAACAACTTGTTCCCACTAAAAGGCTTATGAAGTAATCTCGCCTTTTGTGCTCCGTCAGCCTTCCAGTCTCTTAAATATATTTGTCTCCAGGCAGCAACAGACGAAGCAACAGAAGAAGCCGAGGCCTTTAGTATATCACAGGTGACATCTGGAAGAAACGTAGTTTGAAATTCCATATTATAAAACAATTCTGAGCTCTCCAGCCCTTTGTGAATGGCTGAACTCTAGGCCTCAAAATCCTTGACAAGGGACTAAGAGGTATAAACAGCATAAATCCCTGCCCGTAAAGCCATATTTAAATTGGAGAAGCCCCTTTTCAAGAATGTCTCTACCCTGCAATCCACATCTGATAGTGACACCTCTTCAGTTAATACAGTGGAGTGACCAGATAAATTAGCAAGCATCGGATCAATCTTTATGGATGCATTGATATCCACATCAACTTTAGCCAGATGATAGAGACATGTGGGAAATTTAGAACGATCAGCCTTCTCTGGATTCCACTCTCTCAAAAGTAGATGTAAAATGTCGTTCTTTATTGGAAGGCATGTCAGAGTGTGGACTATAATTGTTGAAACAAACCAGAGCTAGAACTTGGAGCATCATCCTCCATTGGAACATTAAGATTGTCACCCAGATATCTAAATAGGACCGAAAGCTCAGATTTCTGAATAAACTTGGTCTTGTGAATGGTTTCAGGGACCAAAATATCATCATCGTCATACTCGGGAGAAAGCCAAGAGGATACAGTGGAGGAGATGAAAGATTTAAAGATGATGAAGAACAACTAGGAGAAGATAGAGAATAGCGGGAACTGGAATTGTCCTATGATTTTAGAAAAATATCTGCCAAATAAGAAATCAGAAGCTGCATTTGTTCTTCAGATACTCCTACTCCTCCATGAACAGAAGCAGCATCAGCTCTGTCTTCCTTGCACCTCTTGCAATCACCAGCACCGGAACATTGATATCTTTTAGCCGACCGCTATCTGTGCTCCATAGAGTTTGAAAAGACAGAGTGCAAATAACAAAGGACACTCACTATATAGGGAAAGAATACCCCTGATCATCGAACTCGGTGTCTGAAGAAAGAACTTTTTAAAATTATATAAATTTAATTACAAATAAATTACAAATAAATCGCAATCCAGCTCCAACAAAATCCAAAAGAGGGAGATGGCGACAAATGTATTGTCAAACTAACATGCAGGAGCAAGACTATCCCGAAGGTAATGAGTGTGTTTCCAAAGTAACCCTCTTCCATGCCAGTGAACCAAGAAGAGGCACAGCCGTAAAAAAACAGAGCAGCCCGCTCGTCTCACTAACCAGGAAAAAGAAACACATACGGCAATGTTTGCGAACGCCGAAACACAGCAGCCCACTTCTCCAACATGCAGGGAACTGAGAGGAGATGCATGCACTACGCAGACCCACACATAGGGCTGCCCACCTCCACGAGACATGCGCAATAGTGGTAGTAACCCACACTTCTCCTCGCATAAGCAAGCCCACCAGCTGATGGGAAAAGCGTCCCCTGCAGTTCCTGACTGCAGGAAGCCATCAACAAAGATAAGGCCCCACAATCTCAGCAAACACCCAAAAGGCATGAAGAAAGAAGGAGCATAGGGCCTAAACCCCAATCCTGGGAGTTTTACCAAATAGCCAGAACATAAAAAAAGGCCCCGCCTTTACTGTGACTAGGTGAGTCAGTGGGCAGCTCAACCCCTACTCAAACTTAAAGTCCCAGATACAGTGCCTTGCACAACATCCTACTTACCAGGAGGGCTTTATGGGAGGCCTGTAATCTTATACTCCAAAAGGCCTCGCCCCCTAGAGCTTACCTGGCAAAGAATAGGAAGTGTGTTGGGCTCTGGCTCCCATTAATGTCAGTATAATGGGAGGTGCTTAGGAGATGGGCGGGAAAGGGGTGGAAGGGTTCTTTCCTTGACCTTTTTTTATTGTCTCCAGCTGGGTTACCTGGTGCTTGGGTAGAGGTTAGACACCTCATAGAGTAAATAGTGGTGTACAAGAAAATGGGTTGAGGAGTAATGCTAAATTCCATACAGTTCAGCACTAGATTTTTACACTCATTCGCAATGCTAACGAATGGAAGAAAGAATACCTAGAACAATTTTAACACGGATAGGCAATAATGAGAAAGGATAGGCTATCCAAATGGGAAGATATTGATGAAGTTACAGTAAGCTAGAGTAAAACAGCTGAATTGCTAATTTCTCCTGTTCTTGCTCTGTTGTGCTAACTTGAGAACGAGACTACGTTTACTAGAATAGTTAGACTAAATGCGCAATGTACAACACTGAATAACAAAATGTCATTGCAATACAAATACATGTAAATGTGCAATAATGCAAAGGCTTTAATATTGTTTAAGCAGGTTTAAAACAAAATTCAGCTCTTAATGCAAAAAGAAAGGTATATGAAATTTTACATCCTCACTAGCTTTAACTTGGAGAAAGGGGCTCTAAGAGGGATTCTGTTGGCTAATGAAACACATACCATCCATCTCGCTGTATGCAACTGATTTGCTCCTTTTTATGAGAGACCGAAACTCAGAGCTATCTCAAACGATAGCATCAATGAATACGTTGCTCTAGCTTTAGAGGCAACTGAAGTAAAATGTACACCTGACTTTCCCCGACAATGGTTCACACTCCACCTGAACTGGTAGACACAGATATAGCCCGCAGTACTGACACTTTTAAATACTCATGCATTCACATACATCATTCAGACTCTGGCTCACTAGTCAGTAACCTAGGTAGATTGTTACAATCACTTAAGGGCCGCTGAAAGATGTAGAACACCCTACAGATATCGGAAATGGAGACAAAAAAATCATCCTCGCAAATGCTGCCTTGACTCCTATACTATTTTACTAACCTACTAAGACCATTCTTTAAAGAGCTAAGGGCCTAAGGGACACCATTTTCATCGCAAAAAGTGATTACATAATGTGCACTGACTTTTTGCGAATGGAAAATAATTTTGCTAATCGACCTATGTACTAACTCGTAAAAAAACAATGAAATTCCCCCGTTATAGTTAGTGCAGGCAACTATAACTCACGCGACCGCAATCCTCTGCTGATGACGTCAGATATTACATCACTGTATTTAGACACTTATTTACCCATGTCTTCTTCCATTAATGTTTAGCTATACATATATTACAAATATTTATTTTTCATAAAGACACATATGTCATCAGTGATGTAATATCTGACGTCATCAGCAGAGGATTGCGGTCGCGTGAGTTATAGTTGCCTGCACTAACTATAACGGGGGAATTTCATTGGTTTTTTACGAGTGAAATGTCCAGCTAACTATAACATGTGTGAAACCTATGTTTTTTTTAAGTGAATTTGCAAGGTTTTTTAAATGCTAATTCGTAACTATAACGTGTGTGAAACCTATGGTTTTTTCAGTGAATTTGTACGGTTTTTTAAATGCTAAGTTATTTATTTATTATTATTATTTTTTCATGTTTTTCACCGTGCGCGCACCGTGATTTTTTTTTTTTTAAATCGCGAGTTGCGCGCGTATAGATATTGATATGCTTTTAAATGCTATTTTCTCAGGAAATACTGAACAGATTTACACCAGACCTGCAAAAGGCACTTCCTTGACCTTATGGCTACCTCTCTGCCAAATTTCAAGTAACTCTGTTCAGCCGTTCAGGCTGTAGCTGTGCATGGGGAAAACGCGTTCTCGGCCCCCGCTTGACGAATCACCCTGAGACTTTCAGGGTAGGAGCTGAACGGAGCGTCCCATTAGTTTTGAAAATTTCGCGAGGATTCGTCAACCGGCGCCAAAGTTATTCAAAATAGAATTTTGAGATTTCCTATGGAAACTAGGTTGTAACTATAACTATCTACTGGCGAACGCCAGTAGATAATATATATATATATATATATATATATATATATATATATATATATATATATATTGTAGGTAGTTATAGTTAGGACCTATTATCCATAGGAAATCCGCAACATTCTATTTGGAATAACTTTGGCGCCAGTTGACGAATCTTCGCAAAATTTTCAAAACTCGTGGCCTGCTCAGGTTCGCTCCTATCCTGAAAGTCTTGGGGTGATTCGTCGAGTGGGGGCCGAGAAAAAAAGGGGGTCCCAAAATGTGTTTTCCCCATGCAATTTTCCAAAGGAACCTTAAGTCGCAGCTACAGCCCGAACTGCTGAACGGAATTACACCAAATTTGGCAAAAAGGTTGCCCTTGGTTCGTGCCTTTTGGTTAAATTGTGTAAATCCGTTCAGTAGTTCCTGAGCAAATTAAAAGTAAAAACACCTATATATCTGGGCGGAGCCCTACTACACATCTCATCGTGAGATTTGATTGGCTGTCAGCACTTCATCCAAGACGTGTTGGCAGCCATCTTGGGACCAATATACATGATAGCACCTCTTTAAAAAGCATTGCAGTTAATAGAAGGTTTTAAGACTTTAGTTAAATTATAAATCATTTGTTGATGGTACCATACTCATTTTAGGAATTGTGGTGTGTTCTAAGGTGATTTTACCATGTGAAAAAGCCTTCTGCTGGGATATCATGAATCATGTTTGAGAGATAACTATTTTCTCATGCTTTTCCCACAGAGGTTTGGAAGGTGATCTATAAGATAAACTGAGAGCATATTTTTTGTAAATTCACATTATCTTTCTCAGTCATGTGAGAATGAAGTCTGACATTCTCAGTAAAACATGTACATCCAACAAGGGCAGAGACTGTAAGTTGATTCCTTTGTGTTCTACTGCAGCTTCCCAGAGTGTTCTAAAGAACAACTAGAGCGCTAACAGTCCTACTTATGACAAACTTATGGCACTACTTATGACAAACGTATGGCACACCTGAAGCCATCTTGATTGGAATAAAGTGGTAACTCTTAAAACATTTAATTCAAAAAGGAACAAAATGAGGGGGTTCATTTTGTCATAGAAAGTATGATTAGTGCTGCAGAAAGAAAAATTAGGGCACATTTTGAGTGACTTCTCAAATCCTCTTCTATTTCATTAAAACATTCTGACATGCAGACTGAAACATGCACTTTGAATACCAGCAGCAGACTTCCCTGGTGAGCAGTAGCTTTACTACAGTGATCTAATGAGCAACTAGAGTGCTAACTTTCAGAATTTATGGCAAATGTGTGACACATCTGAATGCCTTCTTGATGGAACCAAAGTAAACAAACATTGAAAATGCAAAAGGTCTCGCCCTCGTTTAAGTTAAAGCAATTCTGTTTGTAATTAGGTGGCTTTTTAGCTTTGCTTTTATTAGTGTTTGTCAAACTTTCATGTACATAACCTGCATATGTATGCATATATGGATATGTATATGTATGCATGCATTTATATTTGCATTTATATAGATATGCAGATTATATATATGTTTATATATGTATATATATATATATACACATATATATACACATACATATATATGAACGCATATGCATATATATATGCGCATATGAGTGCGAGTAGAGAGGTAAAGCGAGGTAGGGGTGTAGAGGTAGAGGTGTAGAGGTATAGAGGTGGAGAGGGAGAGGGAGAGAGAGGTAGAGGTGTAGAGGGAGAGAGGGGTAGAGGGTAGTAGAGGGCGAGGTAGAGGGTAGCAGAGAGAGAGGTAGAGAGAGGTAGAGAGTAGAGGATGAGTAGTAGAGAGAGAGTAGCAGAGAGTGAGTAGCAGAGAGTGAGTAGTAGAGAATAGTAGAGTGAGTAGTAGAGAGTGAGTAGCAGAGAGTGAGTAGTAGAGAGCAGTAGAGAGGGAGTAATAGAGAGTAGTAGAGAGGGAGTAGTAGTAGAGAGTAATAGAGAGTGAGTAGGAGTGAGTAGTAGGGAGTAGTAGAGAGTGAGTAGTAGAGTGAGTAATGGAGTAGTAGAGAGTGAGTAGTAGAGAGTAGTAGGGAGCGAGAGTAGTAGAGAGTGAGTGGTAGAGAGTAGTAGAGAGTGAGTAGTAGAGTAGTGGAGAGTGAGTAGTGGAGAGTGAGTAGTAGAGAGAGTAGTTTAATTTAAAAGGAACACAATGAGGGGGTTCATTTTGCCATAGAAATTATGATTAGTGCTGAAAAAAGAAACATTAGGGCACATGTTGAGTGACTTCTCAAACCCTCTTCTATTTCATAAAAAAATTCTGACATGCAGACTGAAACATGCACTTTGAATACCAGCAGCAGACTTCCCTGGTGAGCAGTAGCTTTACTGCAGTGATCTAATGAGCAACTAGAGTGCTACCATTTAGAATTTATGGCAAATGTGTGACACATCTGAATGCCTTCTTGATGGAACCAATGTAAACAAGCATTGAAAATGCAATAGGTCTCACCCTCGTTTAAGTTAAAGCAATTCTGTTTGTAATTAGGTGGCTTTTTAGCTTTGTTTGTATGTGTTTTTCAAACTTTCATGTACATAACATGCATATGTATGCATATATGTATGCATGCAGTTATATTTGTATTTATATAGATATGCAGATTATATATATGTTTATGTATGTATATATATATACACAAACATATATAAATGCATATGCATATATATGCATATAGATATGTGCATATGTGTGTGTGTAGAGAGAGGTAGAGGTGTAGAGGTAGAGGTGTAGAGGTAGAGAGTAGAGAGTGTGTAATAGAGAATAGAGTAGTAGAGAGTGAGTAGTAGAGTAGTAGAGAGTGAGTAGTAGATAGTGAGTAGTAGAGAGTAGTAGAGTGTGAGTAGTAGAGTGAGTAGTAGAGAGTGGTAGAGAGTGAGTGGTAGAGAGTGAGTGGTAGAGAGTGAGTGGTAGAGAGTGAGTAGTAGATTAGTAGAGTGACTAGTAGAGAGTGACTAGTAGAAAGTGAGTAGTAGAGAGTGAGTGGTAGAGAGTAGTAGTGAGTAGTAGAGAGTAGTAGAGAGTGAGTAGTAGAGTAGTAGAGAGTGAGTAGTAGAGTAGTAGAGAGTTAGTAGAGAGTGAGTAGTAGAGAGTGAGTAGTAGAGAGTGAGTAGTAGAGAGTGAGTAGTAGAGAGTGAGTAGTAGAGAGTGAGTAGTAGAGAGTGAGTAGTAGAGAGTGAGTGGTAGAGAGAGAGTGGTAGAGAGTAGTAGAGAGTAGTAGACTGAGTAGTAGAGAGTGCGTAGTAGAGAGTGCGTAGTAGAGAGTGCGTAGTAGAGAGTGCGTAGTAGAGAGTGCGTAGTAGAGAGTGAGTGGTAGAGAGTAGTAGAGCATGAGTAGTAGAGTAGTAGAGAGTGAGTGGTAGAGAGTAGTAGAGTGAGTAGTAGTGAGTAGTAGAGTGTAAGGATCGTCAGTTATGTTCCACAGGAGCGTCAGGAACCTGGAGAAAGTCCTCAGTCTTCCCCTCCGGTCTTCCGACTCTATCAGACTCTAGAGTAACGGAAGACACGATAGGGGAAAACAGGGAAACAAAACAAGGATAGGCGGGGAAAGAAGGCTGGCTGTGCAAGTAGACCACCTCAGGTTAATGGCAGGAAATCTCGGCTGAAAAACAAATTCTATATTAATGGTCTCACAATCAAGTGACATTAAGGTATTAACACTATGTTATGTAAACCTACCAATATTATTTGGCACCACTCGATATTTAAGGAACTCCCAACACGGTTGTAGTTATTTCACAGCGCTAGAAATCCCTATGACGGGATACAGTGTTAATAACTCGTAATATGCTTTGAAATGATGTTTAATTATCAAATGGCTAGGCTCACCCCTTGACTATGCAAAGGACTGAGGGAGATGTCCATAAAGGTCTTCTTCAAATACTCTCCTAAGGTTAGAGGTTTACTGAGGGGCCGAAGGGAAATGACATGGATTAGGGACTAATGGAGGACATTCATATATAACCCCACCTATATTAATAACAAGCTTTATTACCAGGTCTCTTTATCTGCTGCCGCCTAACTGTAGCGCAATGGTCCACGCTAGTCAACCCCACCTTCAAACAAAATGGGGAATAGAACGCTGGAGCGATAACACCTCACTCCTTTAGCGGGAGGAATACTGTATACGAAGCGAGAACTTTACAATGGTGACAAGGCTTGCCGACACACCGGCTTTTACACAACAGAGAAATGCTCTAAACGCCAGCTTGAACTAAAGAAACCAAATGCCGGTCACACACTTAAGTCTAAAACAAGAGAATAGCTCGCATAGAGAAGAACACCCACAAACTCTATCGAGCTCGATCAGGAATTCAGGACCTTACTTGGTAACAGGCGCTCACACGGTCAAAGTAACACCAACCACCTGGAGTGCGCATTCAACGTTACCGCTTCACAGAAACACGGCAACTGCACGCCAAACAAGACAGCAGGATTCCGACAGCTCTCGAACTTCGGAACGCCGTCAAGACCGGAAACAGGAAATACGAAGGAACGGAAGTCAGGCAAAACATGAAGGGGACGGAATTGAGCTAGGTGCAAGAACGCTAAGCAGCGTTTACACGCGCCTACACTCCTTATGTACTACTCGTCTCTCTGGGGCAGGACCGCGGGGCATGACATAGAGAGTGAGTAGTACTGAGTAGTAGTAAGTGAGTAGTAGAGTGTGAGTAGTAGAGAGTAGTTAGTCAGCCAGTGTCAGTCAGTCAATCGGTGTCAGTCAATCGGTGTCAGTCAATCGGTGTCAGTCAATCGGTGTCAGTCAGTCGGTGTCAGTCAGTCGGTGTCAGTCAGTCGGTGTCAGTCAGTCGGTGTCAATCAGTATCAATCAGTGTCAGTCAGTCAGTGTCAGTCAGTGTCAGCTACAGCAGCTCTGCTGACCTGGTTCTCTGGCTCTAGAGCAGCTCTGCTGACCTGGTTCTCTCCCTCTAAAGCAGCTCTGCTGACCTGGTTTCTCTGGCTCTAGAGCAGCTCTGCTGACATGGTTCTCTGGCTCTAGAGCAGCTCTGCTGACCTGGTTCTCTCCCTCTAAAGCAGCTCTGCTGACCTGGTTTCTCTGGCTCTAGAGCAGCTCTGCTGACATGGTTCTCTGGCTCTAGAGCAGCTCTGCTGACCTGGGTCTCTGGTTCTAGAGCAGCTCTGCTGACCTGCTTCTTAGGCTATAGAGCAGCTCTGCTGACCTGGTTCTCTGGCTCTACAACGGCTCTGCTGACCTGGTTTCTCTGGCTCTACAGCAGCTCTGCTGACCTGGTTCTCTGCGCTCACGATGCACGCAGCCGACTTCGCGAAAATATATTTATAAGTACAAATATATTATTGTTATGAATATTTTAGATAATCTCTTGCCCTAATATGTATATTAAAGACACATACATATCATTTTGGATCATAATTCTTTTTGACGGAGTCACGCACCCAGCGCTCCACAGCACGTATATGACATCACGCGGGACCCGCCACCACGCAAGCATCTCGTAATATTAAATGTATATGATGTAACTGAAAAACACGCAGCTGTTGCACACCGCGTTAAAGAAAATAATATAACTATATATTAAAGTAAAAATTGAAAACTAAAAAATGTATCAATATTTCAGTTTGAACTTTTTAAAACTTTTTTTTGTAATTTTCAGAAAAATATATAATGTTATTTAATGAATAAAATATTTATCAATAAACAGTTAAAAAAACTGTAGAAAATCAGTACAAAAAATAGGTATAACTACTATCACACTTAAAAATTAGCATTTAAAAAAGCTTTGAAATTCACTGAAAAAACCATAGGTTTCAGAGACGTTATTGTTAGAAATTAGCATTTAAAAAAG
This sequence comes from Triturus cristatus, assembly GCF_964204655.1. Classification (NCBI taxonomy): domain Eukaryota; kingdom Metazoa; phylum Chordata; class Amphibia; order Caudata; family Salamandridae; genus Triturus; species Triturus cristatus. The sequence goes on along the minus strand of NC_140584.1, from coordinate 940,933,418 downwards.
CTTTGAAATTCACTGAAAAAACCATAGGTTTCAGAGACGTTATAGTTAGAAATTAGCATTTAAAAAACCTTAGAAATTCACAGAAAAAAACATAGGTTTCAGGGGTGTTATAGTTAGCTGGCCATTTCACTCGTACAAAACGATAGAAATTCCTCCGTTATAGTTAGTTCTGCTAACTATAACTTGCGCGCCCGCATTGCACTGCTGATGATGTCACATATTGCATCATTCATGACCTGGTCAGTGACATCACTGATGACATCTCAAATGACATCACTGATGACATCACTGGTGACATCATCCACGTGACAATCTGATACACCTCATCATACACTAGTATAACCTTTCATCACTCACTGTAAAATACAGAGTACCTTATTTGAAACCATTGACACACCAATACCAGTTACTACATACCCACTCACTGATTCCTAAGTCTACACACACAACTCCCCATTTAACAGAATCATTTATACATGCAGTCACTAATTAATAGAACACTATCAAATGCACTTATACACATATATAGACATTGGCGCATCAGCAGTCATCTTAGTCGGTTGTGCAGTCATCCTACTCACTCATGAAAAAAAATAATCACACTTACATTTACTCACTTACACAATTATCCAACAACACCTCATTTATTCAAACACATAGTAACTCATAGTTAATATGTTAAAAAATCACCAATACAATTATACACTCATTCATATAGTTATTCTCACAATCACTGACTCTTACACATACTTATTTATATACACCAACTCTCACATACAATGCCTTTTATTTTTTTACTTTGTTGAAGATGTACAACTAAAACATATATTCGCTCACCAACACACAAATAAATACACTCAGTCACCCAAACAACTGTTTCCACATGCACTCTTAAACCTATACACCTAGTCAATCAACCATTCACACATCTATGCATAGTTACACACACCCCATCCAACCACACACAAACTCAGTGTCCCATGCAAATACTCACCCAACTAATCAATAACTTATATACACTCTCATGTAGTTAGTGACCAACTGATGCAGCATGTTATACAACAACAGAGACAGTGATGCACACATTCACATAGTTTAGTTACTAATCCATGTATTAAGTGAGACACTTTTAATTACTCACTTAAACAGACCGCTACTAAATCCTCCATCCCGACAGTTATATATCCACTTAATCTTCAATACAGATTGGTATGTATATATATATATCATACATGTTTAAATTTCAAACTAAACCATATTCACTGGATGATGTCATCAGTGATGTCATCAGTGATGTCACTGACCATGTCATGAATGATGCAATATGTGGCATCATCAGCAGTGCATTGCGGGCGCGCGAGTTATAGTTAGCAGAACTAACTATAACGGAGGAATTTCTATGGTTTTGTACGAGTGAAATGGCCAGCTAACTATAACATCCCTGAAACCTATGGTTTTTTCTGTGAATATATATATATATATATATATATATATATATATATATATACCAATAACATGAAATCTATTAAAAGCATTCTATTATAAATTAAACTATTTAAAAAACGTTAAACTTAAATTTAACACTACAGTCAGTGCAACAGTAGGGAAAGTGTTGGATAGCAGAGGCGTAAAAATTACTATTCCCACTCCAGTGAGTGCAACAATAGGGAAAGTGTTGGACAGCGGAGGAGTAAAAATGTCTATTCCCTCTCCAATAAGTGTAACAGTAAGGAAAGTGTTGGATAGAAGAGGGGTCAAATTTACTATTCCTATACCAATATTTGTAACAGTAGGGAAAGTGTTGGATAGCGGAGGGGTAAAAATTACTATTCCCACTTCAATGAGTGCAACAGTAGGAAAGGTGTTGGATAGAGAGGGGTAAAACTTACTATTCGCACTCCAGTGAGTGCATCAGTAGGGAAAGTGTTGGATAGCGGAGGAATAACATTTACTATTTCCACTCCAGTCAGTGCAACAGTAGGGAAAGTGTTGGATAGCGGAGGGGTAAAAATTACTATTCCCACTGCAATGAGTGCAATAGTGGCGAAGTGTTTGAAAGCGGAGGGGTAAATATTACTATTCCAACTCCAGTGAGTGCAACAGTAGGGAAAGTGTTGAATTACGGAGGGGTAACAATATTCTCACTGCAGTCAGTTCAAAATTAAAAACAAACAAAATAATAACAAAAATATTTTTGAAAAAATACATAAATATATTTAAAAATTAAATACAAATATATTTAATATTACACAATTTAAAAAACATATTATAATAAATGCATATGACACATACCTACAAATAATATATTAAGTAAAATAAATTATTTTCAGACAAATATTTTTATTTAGAAACAAAATCATTAATTATTACATAAATGTACTTTTTTTTTATTTCCTACCCCATTACACCACACAATTTACAACACACATCTAAATTGAAAAAAATATACTTACATAATTAATTACCAATTAAAAAAATATTAAAAAACAAATTAAAACTCATAATTGATAGACTTCCCACACTTTAGCCCTATAACCCCCACAAACCACAGCTCAAATTAAACTGTAAAGAAATTTTTTACACAACTAAAACTTATTTTCAATTAAAAAACTAATAGTATTTAACAACTAATTATAAAGTAAGTAAAATTAATTTACTCCCCACCCTTTCCCCCATAAAAGTATAACCCACACACAAAAAAATAGTCATTACCCTATTTAAATATCAATCAATTAATTAATATTGTTGATCAGCTAAGAATTAAACATAAATTACTTTCCACCCTTTACCACTGTAGACCCTACAACCCTCACCCAAAGTTAATTACACAATTTCCATATTTATTTTTCAATTAATTAATATATATTAAGAACTAATTATTAATTAATGAAACATAAATTACTTCTCGCCCTTTACCCCCATCAACCCCACAACCCTCACCTGAAATTAATTACACAATTTCCGTAATTAATTTACAATTAATATTTAACTAATTATTAATTAATCAAAAATAAATTACTTCCCACCCATTACCCCTATAAACCCCACAACCTGCAACTAAAATTAATTACACAATTTCCATATTTAATTTTCAATTAATTAATACTAATTAACAACTTATCAATTAATTAAAACTAAATTACTTCCCATGCCTATAAACCCCACAACTCGCACCTAAATCAATTACACAATTACCATAATTAATTAGCAAATAATTAATATTGATTAACAACCAATGAATAATTAATTCATAAAAGATCTCACAATTAACACTATAACACTATAAAATCTCAATCAAATATTAATAAATAAAAAATAAACCTTTAATTTATTATAATTAAAATACTTCCCACCCTATTGCCCTGTAAACCCACAATCCTCTACGGCACTAAAAAATGCAAAATTTTATTACATTTTTTTTTGATAACTACAAAACTTTTAACACATATATTAAACATAAACAATTCTTATACAAATTAATACATCACATACATTTAAAATATATACTAAAATACATAGCACTAATTAAAAAATTGATATTTTAAACAATTATATTTTTGTAAACAAAATTAATGACTTCTATATTTTAAAAAATTATATGTTTTACCTTAACATCGATATTCTTAACCACGATATTCTTGCTGTTGATATTTCTGACTCACGATAATTAGGACTCAATATTTCTGTAGTTCGACATTTCCAATTCAATTTTCTGTCTGCACACCATAGAGGTTTGCATAATTCATAATCATAGTTGGTTGCAATCCGACCTACCTCATCAATATTCATAAGGTATGTCACAACTTGCCACCCACTACAACTGAATGCCATTGCTGAGATGGTGACCTTCTGCGACCAGCAGACCATCATGTCTGTGTTTACATTTAAATAAAGTATTTATTTTCACGGGTGATGATCCTGACATGTTTGAGTATCTTAATTCAGAACTGGTCAAGTGGCCTCTACCCCTTATAGTATGTGATGACCTAAATATAAACAGTATGGGGGGACTATGGAAGGGGAACCTAGGTAATTATGAAGGGCGGAAAAAAAAGTACATCAGGCCCTTACTCAAATGATGCAAGACAATGGGCTCTCAGACGCTTGGATACAACATGGACCACAGGAGGGGGGTAGCACATACTTTTCTGCACCACATTAGGCTGTAGCGCGGCTGGATTACTTCTTGGTTCCACGTTGTCTCCTTACAACTTGCACCATTAAGAAGTTTCCCCAGGCTATGTCTGATCATAATCCTCTGGTCTTGGAGATAACAGGATTAATGGTGGACGCGTCAGAATGTAACTGGACGTTCGAGAGGGCTATGCTCCAAGATCCTAGCTATGTTCAACATATGAACAAGTGGCTTGAATAATTTTTGGAGGTTAATAGGGGCAGCACTAGGTATGGTGTGGTGTGGGATGCTCTCAAAGCAGGGGTTAGAGGGGAAACCTTGAGCTTCGCTTTAAACTGAAATAAGGAAGATAAACCACGCTTAAATAATATGTATAACACTATGCTGGATAGAGAGGAAGAGCTGGCTAGAGCTATAGCTAATTGGTTAAACATAGAAAGGATCATTCAGGAATTGACGCTAGTTAAAGCCGCAGCTGGAGAAATTGTGGCAGAAAGAGCTGCAGAAAAAGGTCTGGCCTGGAGGCAATCGTGTTACGAATATAACGAACAAGTGGCGCACATGCTTGCCATTAGGACAAGACAGAAAATTACCAGGGGCAACATCATAGAGGTTAAAAACCAGAAGGGCGCAGTAGTAACGGGGATCAAGGAAATACGCAGAGTATTTCAAAAGTATTATGAAAATCTTTTCGGGGAAGAAGGACATAAGGAGCTAAAATATATAAAGGAATATTTGGTTTCACTTACCACTGAGATATTCTCACAGGAAGACACAGAGCCCTTAGAACATACATTTACAGATGAGGAGATTCAAAGCGCTCTCAAGGATCTTCCTTCTGGCAAAGCTGTCGGACCTGATCAAATTCCATTGGAATATTATCTTTTTGCAGTCCTGGGGGATAACTTAAGACAGGTAATGCGGCAGGCACAGAGAGGGGAGGCACACCCGGAGTCATGGCCAATATAGTTATCTTTTTGAAGAAAGGGAAGCCCCCTAATGAGGCTGGATTATATGATGGACCTATCAGCTTAATGAACAGTGATACAAAGATATACTCAAAGTTTAGCAAGCCGGATAGTAACATCATAGGGAAAGTGATTTCACCCAGACAGCAAGGGTTCATCCATGGGAGAGGAACGGCTGAACATATCCGAAGAGTTATCACCATGTTTGACGGTACTGCAATCACGGGAAACCCTATGGCACTCATTCTACTCGACGCGGAGAAAGCGTTTGATCGGGTCTCATGGGGTTACCTATGGGCCGTACTAGAGAATGTGGGGGTCGGAAAGGGTGTATAAAGGCCTTACAGACATTGTACAGAGCACCGCGGACTCGACTTTGGCTAATGGGTGGACACACTGAACCTATTTTTATTACATGAGGGCCAAGACAGGGGTGTCCATACTCCCCTCTTCTATTTGCATTTTACATAGATCCCCAATTAGGAAAATTAAGGCGAACCTGGGAATCCACCCTATTCGATTGAATGGATTTGAAACAAAAATCCCTAGGATATGCTGATGATTTAGCAATAACAGCTGCAAATCCGCTTAGGGCTCTAGCGGACATAGAACATGAGGCAGAATGTTTTCGGTTGTTATGTTGTTATGTGGATATCGGCTTAATCGAGGAAAGACACAAATTGTTATGAATAGTAAACTTTCCTTGTCAGACCCACGTGTGACTGAATGTGCAACATATCTCGGGGTCAGGATAACTTCAGAGCTGAGTGAAGTTGTGGAAAAAAAACTCTCCCCAATCATAAAAAAAAGTAAAAAAGATTTGGAAAGGCTCAATCTGCATCTTTTGATTGTGGGACGCTGTAACATCATTAAAATGATACTTTTACCAAAGATTTTATATCTATTTAGAACTATCCCCCTGGCATTCGAGAACCATTGGTTTAAGGAAATGGAGAAAATGATAAACAGGTTTATCTGGGCACAATGAAAGACCAGAAGAGCCCTTAGATACATGTCTTTACCCAGAGGAAGAGAGGGGGGTGGGCGGTTCTAGACCTAAAAATGTATTACTGGGCTGCAGCAATTCAATATTTTCGAGGGCTGTTGGGAGGCTAGAGATGCTCCTCCAGATACATATGAACTGCTGCTAGAAAGAGAGGCCCCTAACTGGCTACTAATATATAGCGAAGCCAGTTACTATAAAAAAGTTAAATTTAAGACTCTTGGTGCCACAGGGGTGGTCTGGACCAGTGTCAGGAACAAGCTAGGGCTGGGAAGGATGAATTACGATTCATCTCTGTTTGGAAATCCATCACTCCCGGAGTTTTTTCATGATGGGGTTATGATGCGATGGGATCCTCTGGGGGGTAAAGAAGATGGGGGATTTGTTGATTCAGACGGTATAATATAATTTGAGAAGGCTCAACTTCTGTTTAATATTGCTCATAGGGATTTTTTTAAATATCTCCAGATGCATAGTTCTATCACAAGGAAGAAAGGGGGAGTAAACGCTTTCTCAAAAGACCTAGTTATGGAGGCAATAAGAGACCCAGAGGGTTGCACTATTACCCAGATCTATGGTGGGCTTAGGCAATTACTGGCAGATGATCTAGATAAGCATGGCTAGAAATGGCAGCATAAGCTGAATATTGACGGGGATGAGTTTTTGGCCTCTCTTGAGCTTGGCCACATAGTGTTAAGGGTGACTGGTTTAGAAGCCCGACATTCTAAAACTATCTTCTCACTATACCATACGCCAGCCAAGATTGCTCAATGGGGTGGGACGGAAGGAACTCTTTGTCCCCGCTGCCATAGCATAGAAGCAGATATAGTCCATATTTGTGCATCTTGACCGGTGTTAGATCCTCTAAAGGGAACCATAGAAGAGTTCCTGGCGCAAACCTTGAGGATTCAAGTTAAACTCACAGCTGAGTTAATGCTATTAGGTGTCCCTAGGAAGGGTACACCATTGGCACAGCACGAGTTTCTCTTTTTAGCCATGGCTGTAGTAAGGATTTGCATATCATCTGCCTGGGTGGATCCTAATCCCCCCACCTTTCAACAGTGGTTGTCACGGCTTTTAGCTATGTATAATTTGGAAAAAGGTTAATATGAGAGGAAAGGTTGGAAGGCTCAGAAACTAGGGAAGCTGGTCTGGGCTCCTATAATTGATTGGAAAACTAGAGTTGAAATTAATCTAGGCACTAGATAAGGAATATATTCTTTAATGGTGCAAGAACTATCATGCAAAATTTGTTGCATATTTATTTTTTCTTTGGAAGCTATGTATAATGCTTTTGGTGGTAACATTTACTCTATCAATGATAGTGAATGTTTCCTCACATGCTTAATAATCTATAATTGTATTTTGTTAATGGTGAAATAAAAAAATTTAAAAAAAGTATATTTTTATTAATGCAACCTATTTACCTTAAAAGAAACTGAGATGCATTACAGAAGAAAAGTTTATTTTTCTCCTCACAAACCTTTTTTCATATATTTTTTTACCCTTTCTCAAAAGGAAAGGGGTCCTAGAGGGCCCCCTTCCCTTTTGCAAATGTGTTACCACCCCAACTTGGGAGTTGGTAATTTTTCAATATTTTGCGACCGAATTACAGTTTCAAATCATTGATGCATGCCATAGTGAAACGCTCTTTGAAGGGACAGCTACAGCACACCACTTTCAAACACTGACTCATTATGTGTTTATAAACCCTTTTTGCCACTCGATAATATGTTGGCAAATCAGAAAATTGGGTCGGTAGGTTCAAAAATGGCATTTTGCTGTTGGAAATTCTGTGGTTTGGGGAATTTCAGGCTCTGTGACTGCAAAATGGCCTTGTTCATACGGTCCTGGATTCTGAGCTAACTCAACTGATCTAGAGGTTGGACAGAGGAATGGTTGCACCCACCAAATGTAAACTTCCAATTACGATGGTTGGCTCGAATGCATCGAACTTTGAGCAATATATTATATATCTGCTAAATTTACAATGGTGACTCAGAGGGTGAAGGAATTCACCTTCCGTAAATGGGTCAAATGAGTGGTATCAGGGCTGCAGATAGATTCCCTTGACTGTTAATGAGGGAAATAACAGCAACAACAGTTGGAACGCGATTACTTCGCGCAGCATTAAAATGCTTGTAAAGAAATAAGGTTTTGTCCAAACACATATCAGTATATGCACTATCGCTTCCGTTGACAAGCTTACCTCACCCCTGTGGTATTTTACAGCAAAACATCCAAAGGCCTAAACTAAAACCCGGGTTTAAAAAGTGTACAATTGTCATGGTGCAGGAGTATTAAACAATGGAACAGCTGACAGAAGAAGATGGAATTCCAGCTGGTCAATGCCTGACCTACAGATCTCACACCCAGAGCTGTAAAGCCTCAGTGGAATGGGAGAGGAAGAACTTTGTGTACATGAACTGTTACGTATAATACTCACCTCTAGTGAAGGTGGTCACCTAGTCTTAAATGTCGACTTAAAAGTGCATTGACCCCATTTGTCACAGGGAAAAAGCTGACGTATGAAAGGAACTAACTGTCAAGGAATGAAAAAGAGTATTGGAATACAATCAATAAGTATCTAGAAACCCTAGACTCAAAAATATTACATTTAATTATATGCAATGAAACTATCTAACCCTTAAGAGATTAAAGATTATTTATGCCCAATCAAATTTACCATGCTCTTGATGCACCCTCTAAGGTACAAACTTCTTGCATGTGTTATGGGATTGTCCCATCATCAATGAATACAGAAAAGTAGTCACAAAGATCCTTAAAAATATACAAGAACGCACCAAATTATACTCAACCACACATTGTTTTGTACGACCCAAACCAAAGAAAACAGGTAACCAATTATTGAACCTAGTATTATTACTTTAGAAAAGAACTATAGCAATGACCTATTGGTCAGCGACAATCCCACCACATGGGCATTGGTGAAAGGAAGTCCCAAACTGGACCACAAGTAAAAGTATTGCACTATAGGGGTACAAAAAATACCTTACAAAGAAACAACTAGCAACTTAATGAGATGAAAGATTAGCCAGATTTGAAAACACGGGATGAAGGCAGAAAAATACCATCTGTATACATTACATCACAGACAAAAATTAACAAAAGAACCAAACATCCCAAACAGTTATGTAGTATAAAGCGTAAAGGTACAAACACAATTGTTTGTCTAAAACAACTTTATATATATATATAATCGCTTGTTAATTTAGGCCCACTTGGGCTCTATTACCACCAAAAAACAGTCTCTGGTATGATACCTAATACACGCACACACTTAGTATACATACTCCTTGCCTTACGCATAAAGGTTCAATTATTTTCGTTTTGGTTATTTATTATGTAAACCATTCCGTTAAGTAGACTGTTTCTGTTACAAGCATATACATGTGTTTCAATAACAAAGAAGTCATAACTGTAGTAGATTCTAAACGTATACATTTCTCCGTGAGGAATCCCTTTGAGTAGGTGTATACCAACAACCGACATTTACATCTATAATATGTATTATACAAAATAATTTTACACCGTCTGGTCTTTTTACCAATTTGGTTTTTCTTAATTTTCACTGTTATCATGCAATTATAAACGAATGTTACAGTGTTTTCCTTATTTTTTTTTTTTTAAAAAAAAAAAAAACCTCTGTTTTCAATTTGGTTCTGACACGATAAACCCGTCAGGTCGGTTTCTTGTGGTTGCCATAGTAACAACTCTAACATGACCTTCACTATGTCTATGATTTTTTTGTTTGGTTGCTGTGACAACCGCAGTTGAGTGACGAGACATTTATGTATAAATAATCATGTTTGACCACTTGTGAATTGGATGCAGTGAACAAGGCGGCTGTTCCCGCCGAAACGCGTCTGTGCCACATCTGGAAATAAATCCTTCTTTGCTGAATATACTCACGGTGTCGGTGCCTGTTTGTTGGACGCTGTCAGGATCGAAAACATATATATATATATATATATATGTGTGTCAAGGAAAGCTTTATTCGGCTGTTTTTCAATACAGTCATAAAAGCACATAGTTATGATAAAATACAGTTCAATTAATAATATTTACAACATTATATAAAAAAAGAAACACATATACTCAGTTAAAAACATAGTACAAAATTCATAATAAATGATTTCCTGATTTGTAGCACCTTTTTAAAAAACTTTGTAATTCTCCACGCTACGTGCTAATTTTCCCGAAGCTGGAGTGAGAGCATGGCCTGGCGGCACTGCCTAAGCCCTAAATTCTTTAAAAATGCTATAATTCAAACTTTCCTTGGCTCCATATAAAATTTGCAGAATAAAACTACATGTATGGTCGACTGGTCTGAGATCTTATCGCAAGGGCACGGTATTAGTTTGCGTGACCAGTCATTCATTTTCGGCAAAGATGTTAATCTATGCATATTTCCCAGTCTAAACCTAATTAAAAGGAATCTATCAAATGTTCCAGGTACGAATGATAGGTAAGGCTCCATCCCTAAGGTTGTACGTGTCAGCTGATGTTGCCTCACAGTGATTTTGTTTGAAATTTCCCTTATCATTCTGTTTGATTCCATTAACTGAAGACAATCTTTTTTTAAGGTCTTTCTGGGAATCTCCAGCATGGATATTGGGTTTAAAAAACACTCTGGATGTCCCAAGTCATTCATAAAATCGCTGATGTATTTAATCCAGGGTATCCGCAGAGCCCCCTCTAACCTCAGTGTATCTTTCAAAATCAACCTATTTCGTTTTGTTTGGTCTTTACACCAAACTCTGTGCCATAAGAGTATTGGCTCTACTTTTACTAGATCAGATGTATAATGTAGAGCCAGCTCTTCATGACAAATAAATGAGGAGGTCTTGGGAGGGTACGGATAAAATATACCTTATGAAAGCATTTTCAATTATTTGTATCGGGGTGGCATCTGCAAGACCCCATACCCCAGCCCCATAAGTTGCCATACTGATGCATTTTGCCGTATATATTTGTAGGAGTTCTGAGGGTGGTTTCCTACCTAATTTTTTAGCAAATGTTACCAGAGCTGCGGTCTATATAGAAAAGGCCAGCTTTTTAGCAGTTAGGTTGGCAACCTAAGGATCATGGTGATTAAAAAGTATACCTAGATAGGAAAAGTTTTTTGCTGTTAATAACTTCTTCCCATCTAAAAACATTTCTCAGGTCTTCTGGGTGCCTTGCCTACATCTCATGACATATGTTTTAGCAATGTTAGTTTTAAGACCGAAGTCCTTCAAAAATACACTGAAGCTATCCAGAACTCTCTGGAGGCCAGTTTGCGTACGTGCCACTAACACGGCATCGTCCGCATACAGGAGTGCGGGAATGGGCCGACCGTTTACTTGCGGAAAATCATGGGCCTGCAGGAGTAATGCTTCTTCTAATCTGTTGATATAAAGATTAAAAAGGAAAGGGGCCAAAACACAACCTTGTCTGACCCCTCTCTTGATTGGGAAAGCTTGCGTGCATTCTCCCTTCAGCCCATAACGAACACTTGCCGCAGCTCCACAGTATAGTCGTCTTAAAAACATAATAATTTGTAGATCAACACCGACCGTCTCAAGGTCCTCCCACAGCCTGTGATGTCTAACTGAATCAAGGGCCGCGGTAAGATCTACAAAGGCCAAGAAAAGACTTCCTTTTTTTGCTCTGGTGTACTTGCCAACCAAAATTGACAAATTCAGACTCTGTTCTATTGTGCCGAAACCAGCACGAAAACCATACTGCAGGTCTGACATTATCTGACTATCCTCTGCCCAGTCTTGAAGGTGCTCCAGGATGACCCTCCCTACCACTTTGACCATAGAGTCCAGGAGGGAGATGGCCTGTAACATCCTGGGTCTTGGCGAGCGCCTTTTTTGTAAATTGGGATTATTATTGACTGCACCCACGTTGCTGGCGGTAATAACCTGAGTTAAGATGGGCTCAGTGGCGTAGCTAGAGCATGTGGCGCCCGGGGCTATCCCTCAGATTGCCCCCCCCCCCCCCCCCCCCCCGGGGGGAGGATGGGGGGGAGGGCATGCACTTCAAAGAGGTCCGAGAGACACGTAGTATCGCCGCTAATAGTTACCTTGATCATGCAGCTTACATGCACATACATGACACGGTCCAAGGCTACACAGTTGAATACAGCGGTGACTGGCAGTACAAAATAGAACACACAGACTGCATGATCCATCTGGGGACTCAGAAAAACCGCATGTGACATCCATCAGAGAGCTGCGTGAACAATTACCTGGTAATCCCCTCAACACAATGCAAACATGCACATACATGACACTGTTCATGTAACCTTCATCTACAGCTGACATTAAATGACCATACATCTCTTCTTAGTCTTATAAGGACCAGTAAAACTCACTCTTTTCCAAATCTCTTTCTAAATATTATCACTTTCCATGTAATGTTCCTTTGATGGGAAGAGGAGGTTTCTGAGGTGGGAGTATCAGGCAAGTGATACTACTCAGGCTCCATCTGTTCGAGCCTTCATGGAGGATCCCTCTTCTTTACTACCTCCACCTGACCCCGCACTCTGCCCTGCACTCCCTTACAGACTCCCTCCGTGCGTCCCTTCAGGGAGAATGCCTCTTCATTATTACCTCCACCTGACCCCGGACTCTGCAACGCACTCCCTCACAGGCTTTCTCTGTGCGAGCCTTCACGGAGAATCCCTCTTCATTACTACCTCCACCTGACCCCGTACTCTGCAACGCACTCCCTTACACGCTCCCTCAGTGTGAGCCTTCAGGGAGAATCCCTCTTCATTACTACCTCCACCTGACCCCGGACTCTGCAACACACTCCCTTACAGGCTCCTTCTGTGCAAGCCTTCAGGGAGAATCCCTCTTCATTACTACCTCCACCTGACCCCGGACTCTGCAACGCACTCCCTCACAGGCTCCCTCTGTGCGAGCCTTCATGGAGGATCCCTCTTCATTACTACCTCCACCTGACCCCGGACTCTGCAACGCACTCCCTTACAGGCTCCTTCTGTGCGAGCCTTCAGGGAGAACCCCTCTTCATTACTACCTCTACCTGACTCCGGACTCTGCAACGCACTCCCTTACAGGCTCCCTCTGTGCAAGCCTTCAGGGAGAATCCCTCTTCATTACTACCTCCACCTGACCCAGGACTCAGCAACGCTCTCCCTTACAGGCTCCCTCTGTGCAAGCCTTCAGGGAGAACCCTCTTCATTACTACCTCCACCTGACCCAGGACTCAGCAACGCTCTCCCTTACAGGCTCCCTCTGTGCGAGCCTTCAGGGAGAATCCCTCTTCATTACTACCTCCACCTGACCCCTGACTCTGCAACGCACTCCCTTACAGGCTCCCTCTGTGCGTGTCTTCAGGGAGAATCTCTCTTCATTACTACCTCCGCCTGACCCCGGACTCGGCAACGCTCTCCCTTACTCCTCTCTCCAGTGCACCTTATCTCACAGCTGACCTTGGGCCCCAGCCCCATATCAGGCACCATCGGACTCCACTTTGCTTTTTCCCGGTAAAAACATTAGTAAAATCACCTTCAAACTTAAAACATTGAATATAGCAGTAAATATAATGAGCATGCACTTTAAAGTATGTTCCACAGTAGCCCTTATGACCCGACTGCTAATTAAATAAACAAAAACAGAAAGGCCATGACAGGGCCGGCTTTAGCGCTGATGCAAATTTTTGGCGCCACACTAATAACCTCTTTCTCCGTAAATACCTTTACTACCACCTTCCAACAGTGCCCCTCATCCCTCCATGGCCCCCCTAGTGACCTCCTCCTCAGATTGCCTCACGCCACAAGTGCCCCTCATCTCCCCGTAGCCCCTCCCCCTCATGACCTCCTTCTTGGACTCCCTCACTGCCACCATCCACCAGTGCCCCTTATCTCTCTGTAGCCTCTCCCCCTCATGACCTCCTCCTCAGACTCCCTCACTACCACCCTCCACCAGTGCTCCTCATCTCACCCTAGCTCCCCCTCCACACCATGACCTCTTCCTCGGATTCCCTCACTGTCACCCAGGGCACAAGTCCTAAAAAAAGAAGTGGGGGGACGCTGACGTCACAACAGCAAGTGATGTCACGAAAGGTGGCTTGCACCATCAGACTCATTGCCTCCCCTCGCTCACCCCTTAGATGCCATTGCATCAGGGAAGCCAGCGCGTGAGCAGCGTTCTGAATGAGCTCTGATCTCGCCCCAGAGAGGCCAAAGAGTAAATGTGTGGCTCCATTTGCTCCAGTAATCGAGCTCCCGTTAAAATAAGTGAGGGGACGCCATCCACCCGCCTGGTACCCCGACTCGAACCCTGCAGTCACCCTCCACCAGTGCCCCTCATCGCTCCACAGCCCCTCCAACTACCTCCTCCTCAGATTCCCTCACTGCCACCCTCCACCAGTGCCCCTCATCGCTCCGTAGCCCCTCTCTCATATGCATTTGTTGTTTAGCGCTACTCCTATCAGTGTAGTGTGTCAGCACTTTACACCACGAACACATTATACAGAGACAATGAATCATACAAGTATGTAAATCAGTCTACAGGGAACGTCACATAAGCCAATGAGGATTACAAGGTGTAGGAATCACATGTCATCCATACTGGTGGGCAGTATATTTTGAGAGGGTTTGGTCTGGGGAAACACAACCTTAGGATTTAAAAGAGTATTCCATGGGGGTCAGCTTTACTGATAAAAATGTATCTCTGCCCAAACATACTCATTTTAGCAACATTAGAATGATGAAAGACTGAGGAAGTTCTAACTATATCACAAAACAAATCTATACCATTCATGTTTGTATGCAGCTCTTTGGGCACGAACCCGGTGCCCTTGTAACCTGATCATACCGTAAAATAAATATCTAACCATGATATTAAAACTACAACTCCGACCATAGCAGGAACATTTATAATGTCAGCAGCTTTCATTTTTCACACTTACCAAGACTCTGAGTCACAGTGCTGCAGCTGGAGATATAAAGACTGTTGGCCATGGGCCTCTGTAGTTTCTTGGAGTTTCTCACCCTTCTTGCTGCTGGCAATCGGAATATATTTCAGGTATGACCGTGAGAAAAGCTGCTATGTGGCACCGCTGTCTTGAGAACAGTGCTTGTGCCTTTTAAAGACACAGCACCTGCTCAAAGACTCACGCTGTGACGAGACACAACCTTCAGCGATCCTCCAGGACAGGGGCTAAGCAGGCAGGAAGTGTCGAGGTCTGGAGGTGACAGGCCAAACACCGGCCTCCTCCTGTAATTAAACACGACACAGGGCGCAAATAACTTTTGGGGGTCGGGCGGACTAGAAATTGAGATTTAAGAAGTTTGTCAAAGGAGGTACATATATTGACACTAATTTACATCACAGAGCGAGGACCATTATGGGACAGAGCTGAGCCACCATGACTGCTCCCGCAGGGTCCGAGGTCCGGTAAGGTCGAATTCACGCAGCATTCTCATGAGGTAGCTACTGCAGGCACCATGATCTCGCACGGGCGGCGGCATGATCAAGGAAGTTATATGTTTTACTCATTTACTGGCAACACGGCGCACAACAAAAACGGAGCGAACGCAACAGCAAAAAGGACTTACACTTGCTGCTACCAAACGGCAGATAACTGGTGCCAACCTGGCCCGCCATGCTGCTCTGTGCTGACATTAGTGGGGAAATCTCACAGGCAGTACTCCACACAACATCTCTACAGCGTGCATGTTTCCACAAAAGTGAAACATACGCGCTGTATCTCTTTACAGCATGTGACCCGGCATCCGTGATGACGCCTATCACATGCACTGCCTACAAACTGAAACCCTTGCTGATTGACTTGAGGAAATATGAATTTTTATGATCAATTGTGTCCCCTATCTTAGACCCCAACGGCTCCATGTACATACTACAAGTACATGTATGTTCCCTCCACTTCCAGCTATGAAGACGCAAATACATATGCGTCCAACGTTAACATGTCCTCTTTCAGATCCACCATGAATGGGTCGGATATTCCGTTCCTAAGTATGCCTTGCCACCGTCTTTATATGGTATACTTTTCACGTTTTTCAGCTCTGGCAAGTTAGGCCCTGAATTCTGCCATCGAGCTTTTCCTGCTTTCTGCCTCTGAATGCTCCAGCCTGGACCTGCATCTGTGTCCATGACCTTTGTCTTACTTCCTGCGCGGCTAACGGTGCCCGGCCCGGCCTGTTGCCTGCCAAGACTGTATTCAGCCTTCAAGTTATCTGCTCCGCTCCTCGAGAAATGCATTCCTGTCTAGTAGTTTAGGTAAACATCCTCCCAGCTACAGAGCAAAGGGCCCGGCCTTACTGTCTCCGTGCAAGTAACTCATAGCTCCTGTTGCCATGGTAGGCCCATGCCCCCTCGCATCTCATGTAGACACGTAGACGCTTATACACGCACTAGAAGTCAGTATAGGATAGCCTCTGCCTGAGAGACCTTTCCTTCCAGATAATACAGTTCCTTAAACACAAGATATTAGATACGATTTGGGATTAGGTTGTTCTGACATCCCAGACTTCTGTCTCCTCATGTAGGGCTAAATGTCAAGTCCCCTTCACCCCTCCAGTTACACGTCAATTACACGTCATGCTACTGTGCGCGCATCTCTGCCTTGTATTTCTGCTGACTTTGCAGGATTCTCTTATGGATCCACCCACCTGTGTCATCCTCAGAATGACGTTTCTAGTACACGCCCTTATGCACGCCTATTGTAACGCCTTTTTTCATTACGTATGTGTATTCTTATCTCTCTTCTCAACTGTTACGCCTTCTGCATATGTCTTTACTGTAATGCATTGACTATATATATGACAACCTGTCAATAAAGTATTGCTCTATCCCTTCCCGAACCTTCGTGGTGACGGAATCCGATTGCCTGGTTCGAACCAATTCCTTTGTAAGGAATAAATCCCCTTTTAAAACCTCAAATACCACGGATTCTGCCTCTTATTTTTACTGAGTTATTCTTATTGAATTTTACCGCATAAATTAAGTCTAGGTAATTAAAATTTACCACATAATTGGCGCCCGAATAGGGACACCTCCCCCACCCCACGCGCCGGAGGTGCGTTGCAGACCCGGTCTCCTGCGACAGCCGGACGGACAACTACGCGTACCCGCAGGATTTCCTGTACCTCCCTCAGGCCAACGGAGGTGACTGAGGCTGCGATCAACACCCAGACGAGGCGGTGAGGAGTGCGGAGGATCCCGACCAGAGCCTAGCTGAGAGAGCAAGATCCGAGGTATACAGAGGCCCACCAGATTCCGAAGTAACTAAGTCACGAGTCCAGTCCAGTCCAGTCTGGTCTAGTCCAGACCAGACTTTCCGAGGCCTTCTGTTCCGTTCCGTGCTTCCCGGTGAGTACCGTTGCTGGGGACGCATCTAGACGTGCGCATTGGTTTGTGCCGGTCAAGACGGGTTTGGGTACACAGATCCGGTCTGCACTGTTTTAGCAGTGTATCTGTACTGTTTAGCAGTACATCTAGTATTATGCAGTTAGCTAGTTTTATTCTAATTATTATTGTTCGTTTTAAAATGTTTTAATATGTTTTAAATGTCGTGGTATGAGTGATTGTTCGATCTTCATTACTGTGTTTATTGTATTAAATTGTGTTCAAGTCCGAGAAAGAATCAAGTAGCAAGGTTTAAGATGCCGTTATTCTCAAAATTAAGACAGATAAGAACTAGAAAAGGGATACTCGAGGAAGCCGTTCCCATTCCACCTAGGGACACTCCAGGGTACTTTATGTACCATAAACATGGCCTAGATGCCGTATTATATCTCGAATTGTGGGTAGACTACACCAAGGATTTAGCGGAGAATCAGAGATGGCCCACTGCTGGGACATGGGATGCAGATTGCATCATGAGAGTAGAAGAAGCATTATGGAAAAAGAAAGCCAGACAGTCACAGAAAGATGCCATTGAATTATGGCGTAAAGAATCACATAGACGCACAGAGAAAGCGCTCAGAAAAGAAGAGAAAAGTAGGGAGGATTCAGACAAAGCCCGAGAAAACGTATTAATTGAGGAAGGTATCCGAGTAAAAGCAGAACAAGTAGAAAGGCAACGAAACAATCTTATGAATGGTATGTATCCTCTTCTGGCCGAGGGTTTACCTAAGGCCACCCTGGAAGTACCGAAAGATCTGCCACCTCCATTGCTTCCGACTAAATTGCACCCCAAGACCGCAAAGGACATTTTCCTTTCTTCCTATTTAGACGATGTAGCCCCCGAATATGTTAATGCTCCGCCGCCACGCACACCACCTGCTAACGGCGCTCGACCCCGAGATAATCTGCCCCCATTTCCGCAGCAACATACTCCTCCTTCCGTTCCAAACCTTCCCCCCGTTCCTTCACTCCTTCCTGCATCTATTCTTCCTACCTTACACCCAACGAATCCTTTTGGACCTAGCACCTCAGGAGGTGCGACAGGAAGTTTTCATACGCCGCCATCAGCGCGTCGATTGACTTATAGGGATTTAGCACATCAACGTACACCTCAAACAGCGAATTATGACATATTTAAAGAGCCTCTTACAGATTGTAGATATGATCCAGTACCCGGTAAAGACGACAGAATGATGCTATCATCAGTACGTCTACGACGAGTTGCGAACTATTTAATGATATTACCAGGAATGATTGATCATCTAGACAAAATATATCACTTCGTCCAAACAGGGCAAGGTCCTGAAAGTATTGGCGAGGCCATGGCATACCAGAAAGTGGACACGCAAAAACTGTTGTTACGCTTCTTTATAAACTGCCTGATAAGACACAGAGATAGGCCAGGTGTAGACGCGGAAGAAATGAAAGCACTTAACAAATGGGGTCAGAATATAGCTGACGGAAAACATGATAAACAGAATAGTATAGAAAGTATGTACCGAAGGATCAGAAAAACAGTAGAACAAATATGTGAAAGAGAACAGCCTGAAAGAGAAACAGATGCAGATAAGACTGAGTCCTCGGGGGAGGAGGAACAGCTAGAAATGACAACAGGACAATTACAATTACCAGCTAGAGAAATGATAGCTTATGTAGGTAAGGGAAGATCCTTTAATAATTCAATACGTCCGATACGTCCAGAAAGTAAGAGAATTTTTCAAGCAGCCATGTCAAATCCAAAGACCCCTGAACACTTATTTCAGGCTACTGATAAAATACTTCAAGAACGAATGGGGTACCATGTACTCGATTCTATGCATGAACAAGAATTAGCCAGGTCAGCTGTACAATGGGCTGACAGTTCTGATAAATATAGTGATGATGCGCTAGTACATACGTTTTTGAATCTTTCACCAGACGAACAGCGTTTAGCTGGTACGTACATGATACAACACCTCCTTATATTATATAAAGGCCAACACTCCGATCCTGGTCCCCTACCTGATATACTGATAGAACTACTCATGAATAAATGGAGAGGTCTAGGTACCGATCTAATTAAAGTACTTCTAGAATATCGGCACAGATATAGTGCCTTTTTGTGTCCAGAGCTTGATCCAGCTCCCTCCATGGAAAGAAAGACGTATTACATAGACAGACAGAATCCCTTACGCGAAGTGCACCCAGTTAGAAATGATGATAATACTTTTAGACGCGTGTTTGTGTACACGCCTATAACTAAAATAGAACTATTGGAAATGAAAAAATTAGTGCCCAGCCATGACAGAGATCCAGCAGGTTTTCACCGTGAAATAAAAGACATGTTACTCATGGGTGATTATACCTATCCTGACATTATGAAAATATTAAAAGTATTATTGCCTGCCGGTATTTACGAGAAACTCAAAGAAAAAGAATGGGAGGTGGGAGAACAAAAGATTGATTGGACAGCATTAGAAAACGAAGAAAATGCCCGAACTGCAGGCCTAGGGCTTGGGGACAAAACTAAAGCATTACCAGGATTATTAGTACAAGTATTACCACGTTTATTCACTACGAAAAAGGAAGACTGGGGAGCAATCTCAGCTTGCAAACAGAAACCCGATGAAGACACTAGTGATTTTTATTCCCGATTTGAAAAATGTTTTGGTATTAATAGCGGCCTGAAAGCAAGTAGCGATTCATATCCACATCTTTTTGTAACAAAACTAGTCGAAAATTCCTTGCCACAGGTTAAGAACAGAGTATTGAAAGTAGAGAGCTCTTGGCAAGCTAACACCCCGTCACAAATGTTACAAATGTTACAGTACCACCAGAATAGAATTAGAGAAGAACAAGAACACGAACAAAGACGTATGAAAGACACGAAAATGAAAATGCTCGTCGCCCAGTCAGTTCCAGCTGACAGTCATAAAAAGGGTGCGACACAGTCCAGTAGTTCAGCGGTTCCTGTTAAAGGGACATGTAACTATTGTTAACAGCCAGGTCATTATATAAACGATTGTGCAGTTCTGAAATATAATATCTCTACGGGTAAAACCAAGGAGAGACCGCGTCCACCTAGACAGGATCAGATCCAACCACAAGTACCTCAGAATGTACAGCCTATGTCAGCTTCACAACAGACCGTAGCGGTACCACAACCACAGCCTAGTGTCGCAACACAAAACACGACACAACAGATGTACCAGTATGCACAAAATGACTATCCCGATTATCAGCGATACACATGAAACAGCCTAGAGAGGGAGGTTGGCTTACCCCTTATTGAGGTTCCTGTAGATCAAGAGGGTCCTTATGTACATAGTCAAGTATTAGGGAAAGACAGAAAGTTTTTAATTGATACAGGGGCAAGCAGAACAACTATAAGTCACGACGAGGTTCCAGGGGCACCCCTCTCAGGCTCACAGAATGTTTCCCTTGGATTTTCAGGAAAACCTATTGTTAATGAAGTATCGCAACCTCTTCCTCTTGCAGTTGGTCCATTGACACGGACTACAGATTTATTGCTTACTAAATCATGCCCAGAAGACTTGTTAGGTATAAAGACACTGAAAGCTCTAGGAGCTGTAATATGTTGTTCCCCGGAGGGGGTACGACTATTTTTGCGTGACTTTAAAGGTCACTATGTATTTAGAGACATGGATCACCGGTTACAGAATGTCCCTGCACATTTATGGGCACAAGGCCCCACTGATGTAGGTTGTATGCACATTACACCATATCGAGTCACACTCAAAGCAGGAGTGGTATTACCACGAATTCGACAATACAAGTTACCTCCAGATGCTGTAGTGGCTTTGCTGCAAATCATTGACGAGCTCATTGCACAAGGAGTGGTTGTGGAAACCGACTCCAATGTATGTAATTCTCCTATTATTCCAATTCTTAAACGAACTGATCCAAATGCACCCCCAGTTTATCGATTAATTATTGATCTGCGCGAATTGAATAAATGCATTGTACCACAGTACCCCGTGGTTCCAGATATCTCTTCATTATTAACAGCTATTGATTCAGAAGCAACGTTCTTTACTGTGATTGACCTCAAGAACGCCTTCTTTAGCGTCCCAATCGATCCGGAAAGCCAATATTTGTTCGGATTCTGTTTAAATGGACGAAGCTTCAAATTTGCACGCGCACCTCAAGGATTTACAGAAAGCCCCAGCATCTATAGCCAAGCACTGAAAAGACAACTTGACAGTATCCACATGCCTGTTAACACTACCCTGCTTCAGTATGTCGATGATCTGCTGATCACCGCCCGAAGCGAACCCGAATGTGAAAAAGCATCACTGACGGTTTTACATTTTCTGGCCGACAAGGGGCACAAGGTGTCCCCTTCGAAGCTGCAATTCTGTGTTCAGCAAGTTGTGTACCTTGGGCACTTGCTGTCCAAGGGGGGGAGACAGCTCACACCTGACCGCATCCAGTTAATTGTAAACATGCCACCACCCAAGACACAAAAGGAGGTGCGGGCCTTCATAGGTCTCACTTCGTACTGTAGACAATGGATTCCCCAATATGCATTTCTAGTAAAGCCACTCATTCAGTTGACAACCCAGGAGGCAGCGACTTCGACTGTCCTCCCTTGGACTCAGGCACATACACAAGCTTTTGAAGACTTAAAGAAAGCCTTATGTCAAGCACCTGTTTTAGCGACACCATGTTACAGTAAGCCTTTTACACTTTTTGTTACAGAACGCGAAGGTACTGCCTTGTCAGTACTCACTCAGGAACAAGCAGGTTCACACAAGCCGTGTGCTTATTTTTCTAGCACATTAGATCCAGTAGCCCAGGCTCTGCCTACATGCCTGAAATCAGTCGCAGCGACAGCTTTAGCGATCAGACAAAGCGATTCCATAGTATTAGGACATCAATTGATAGTGCAAGTTCCACACTCCGTGGAAGTTCTTTTAAACCGAACTCAGACTCAGCACTTGACTATAGCACGACTGACAGGTTATGAATTAACATTGTTCCAGCCACACATAGAAATCAGACGCTGTAGTACATTAAATCCTGCCACACTTTTGCCATTAAGTGGAACAGACCCATTGGCACATAATTGTATTGAAGTCATTACTATTACGACGAAACCCAGACAAGACTTGACAGACATTCCATTACCGGATCCAGACCTGACACTTTATGTGGATGGTTCATGCATGAGAACAAGTACAGGAGAGTTAGTGGCCGCTTACGCAGTCACGACAGACACCGAAGTTATTGAAACGAATTGTATTGACACATTGTCAGCTCAAGCAGCAGAGCTCATCGCTCTGACACAAGCCTGTATTCAAGCCAAAAATAAAAGAGTCAACATATACACAGATTCACGTTATGCATTCGGAGTTGTACACGACTTCGGGGTCCTTTGGCGAGAGAGAGGTTATTTAACTTTTCACGGTGCCAACATTCAACACGGTCCCCTCATTCAAGCTCTGTTAGATGCAATACATCTGCCTACTTCAATATCGATCATGAAGTGCAAGGCCCATACAAAAATTACCGATATCATTTCCCAGGGTAACGACCTAGCAGACCGAACAGCTAAGCAAACCGCACAGAATCGAACTCATGCAACTGACTTGACAAAGACAATAGTTCCGACATCGACACACTGCATGACAGTTAGGGATCCCGCCCTTGATGTAATCGATATACAGACACATGCTACACCAGAGGAAATCAAGAAATGGACTGAACTAGGAGGGATCCGAACAGATCAGGGATGGATGACGAAGGGAAAATCTACTTGGTTTCTCCCCGACTCCATGGTTCAAGTTATCATTAACACAATACATAGTCCAGCGCATCTAGGAGAGAAAGCTATGTTAGACAGTATTCAAAACATTTGGTTTAATAAACACTTACGAGCTGCAGCCAAACAGAAAGTGCGTACTTGCATGATTTGTTGTCAGTTCAACCCAGGTAAAGGCGTTCCTGTAGAGAAAGGTGGATTTCAACCTCCTGATCACCCTTTTGAAGTCCTCCAGATGGATTATATCCAGATGGAACGTTGTCGAGGATTCAAATATGTCCTCGTAGTTGTAGGCGCACTTTCTCGTTGGACAGAAGCATATCCAGTCTCAGATTACACTGCCCCGACCACTGCCAAGCAGCTGGTTCGTGAATTCTTCCCACGGTATGGTTTGCCCCGTATCGTGTACTCAGATAACGGCCAACCGTTCTCATCCGAGCTAATGAAACACATTTCACTCCTGTTAGGCTATCAATGGAACTTCCACTGTGTCCGGCATCCCGAGGCAGCAGGTCTCGTGGAACGTCATAACCAGACCCTGAAAATTCGACTTTCTAAAATCTGTAGAGAGAAAGGTGTCGACTGGATAGTAGCTTTACCAGTTGCACTCTTTTACATGAGAATGATAGCACATTCTCGAACAGGGCTATCCCCGTACGAGGTGGTCTTCGGTAGGCCACCAAATATGTGGGGGACGCCTATACCTCGTAAAATCACTGATGTTGATTGTAATATGCTGACAGATTACCTTGCTTCCTTGATGTCTGCACTACAATCTTGCCGTTCACAGGTAGCTGCAGCCTTTCCCGACAACACCGAGGTGAAGCCCCATTAAGTGGTTCCCGGAGATTTTGTTTTCATAAGAAATTTCGACAGGAGGAGCCCGCTGGAGCCTCGCTGGCAAACGCCGAAATTAGTACTCCTGACCACGAGGACAGCAGTGAAGATTGAGGGCCGCAAGGGTTGGCTACACTCGAGCCATATCAAGAAATTTCACGGACTGCCTTCTGATTTGAACTCTCAGCCCTGCCCTCCTCCACAGACTGATTCAAAACTCCCCCTGGTCGAGAAAACTGTTGCCCAAGACTATAAACTGAAACTAAGGTCTAGCAAGTCAGACAATTTGTTTAAGTCCTCTCCTAGGTGAATCGGTTAAATTAGTCTCTGACATGTATCCTCTAGACCGAAACAGAGAGAAAGATAGACAGAAACAGCTCAAGAAACGTGCATATTGTAAATTACTTCGTAGTCATTGTATAGTGACATTGTTGATTATGTTTTTCCTAAATCTTCTGATTATTGCTGCAAGTATACTATTGCACATATACTATCCTATTTTCAAGCGTGCACATTCTGCTTACAATGTTACTGCCGAACACTCTTTTAGCGAATTACCTCCACATGAGTTGCCCTACAGACTTGCGCTGCGCAACAACACATTCATTAGTATGTTACATCACTCCCATCAGGCCAACAACGCTACAAATTGTTGGATATGTGGCCGACTCCCTCCTTACCAGAAATACAAGGGAGTTCTGCCCCTCTTTCCATATCCATTCACACACAATGGTTCCTGTGGTGCATGGTTTAGTTTGATTAATTCTTTAGATTCAAATACCGTAGTTTACCAGAGCAACTGGGTATGGGGAAACCTGAACTTAGTTTTGCTTAAAGCCTGCTACCCTAACAAGGAGGGACTTCCCAAAAGGACAGGAACTGATCTAGAAAATGAAGTATATGGATTAGGTAATTTTACACTTAACCTCATGATTCTGAATGTTGAATCCGAAGCTGCACTAGTCTTGCCTGCTATGTCAGTATTACCAGTCAAAGGTGAATTATGTGTAAGAAAGAATGGTTCAGTACACTTGGGTCATAGTAAATGTACTACTGTGATCGAATTCAGTGATAAAGGCAAATCTACATTTAGAGCTTCCCGTCATTCCTACTTCATTTGTGGTCATACCGCATATATACGTTTACCTCTAGATTGGGTTGGTACCTGTTACATTGCATTCCTTCTGCCACCTGTTTTCCTAGCCCCTCCTGATTATCATAGAAACACCCATCTAGTACACAATAGACCCCAGAGAGATCTCCCGATTGTCGACTACACTGAAACGGCATGGGAACAATATACAGACTTCAATAAAGGTCTCTTTCCCTACATAGGTGTTGTCTCTAATAGTAAACTGATACGCAGATTAACCAGAACCCTTGAAGCAGTAGTGAATGAAACTACCTCTGCCCTAGGCAACTTAACAGAGGAGCAGTCTGCGATGCGGATTGTTGTTCTCCAAAATCGTCTTGTCCTTGACGTCATCCTGGCCGATAGGGGCGGAGCCTGTAGAGTCATCGGATCGAGTTGCTGTGTTTTCATTCCAGAAAACGCGCCATCAGTATATAAAGCCATAACACGTCTTCATAAAATTGCAAGTCAGATACACCAGAATCCAGGCACCTGGACGTGGTCCGGTTGGTTCTGGAGCGTGTTGTCAGCCTGGGGATGGAAAGTCCTATCCTTCCTAGGTATTGGCCTTCTCATAGTATTCAGTTGCTGCCTGTGTCTACAATGTGGACCAGCGATTTGCGGCCTGTGTGCCACATCATGTATTCCACACTCAAGTTCTCATTCAAAATCCCGGAAGAAGAAAGAAGAACAAATGATGTTACATGAACAGATTGATGGATTCCTGAGGATCGATATCTCATGAAGGGTCCGTAGGGGACAAGGAGGGAATGAGGAAATATGAATTTTTATGATCAATTGTGTCCCCTATCTTAGACCCCAACGGCTCCATGTACATACTACAAGTACATGTATGTTCCCTCCACTTCCAGCTATGAAGACGCAAATACATATGCGTCCAACGTTAACATGTCCTCTTTCAGATCCACCATGAATGGGTCGGATATTCCGTTCCTAAGTATGCCTTGCCACCGTCTTTATATGGTATACTTTTCACGTTTTTCAGCTCTGGCAAGTTAGGCCCTGAATTCTGCCATCGAGCTTTTCCTGCTTTCTGCCTCTGAATGCTCCAGCCTGGACCTGCATCTGTGTCCATGACCTTTGTCTTACTTCCTGCGCGGCTAACGGTGCCCGGCCCGGCCTGTTGCCTGCCAAGACTGTATTCAGCCTTCAAGTTATCTGCTCCGCTCCTCGAGAAATGCATTCCTGTCTAGTAGTTTAGGTAAACATCCTCCCAGCTACAGAGCAAAGGGCCCGGCCTTACTGTCTCCGTGCAAGTAACTCATAGCTCCTGTTGCCATGGTAGGCCCATGCCCCCTCGCATCTCATGTAGACACGTAGACGCTTATACACGCACTAGAAGTCAGTATAGGATAGCCTCTGCCTGAGAGACCTTTCCTTCCAGATAATACAGTTCCTTAAACACAAGATATTAGATACGATTTGGGATTAGGTTGTTCTGACATCCCAGACTTCTGTCTCCTCATGTAGGGCTAAATGTCAAGTCCCCTTCACCCCTCCAGTTACACGTCAATTACACGTCATGCTACTGTGCGCGCATCTCTGCCTTGTATTTCTGCTGACTTTGCAGGATTCTCTTATGGATCCACCCACCTGTGTCATCCTCAGAATGACGTTTCTAGTACACGCCCTTATGCACGCCTATTGTAACGCCTTTTTTCATTACGTATGTGTATTCTTATCTCTCTTCTCAACTGTTACGCCTTCTGCATATGTCTTTACTGTAATGCATTGACTATATATATGACAACCTGTCAATAAAGTATTGCTCTATCCCTTCCCGAACCTTCGTGGTGACGGAATCCGATTGCCTGGTTCGAACCAATTCCTTTGTAAGGAATAAATCCCCTTTTAAAACCTCAAATACCACGGATTCTGCCTCTTATTTTTACTGAGTTATTCTTATTGAATTTTACCGCATAAATTAAGTCTAGGTAATTAAAATTTACCACAGACTCACAGTTTTGGGAAGCCCAGGTTCATCAAGAAAGAGGAGTGGACCTACGTTCCGGCAGGCCTCAGAATCAAGGGCTTAAATCAAACGAGCCGGGTTGACAGTTAATTGGTCACTGTCCTATGTTAGGATTGTAACTTCTGAACTGCAAGTAACACAAGTATCTCTGTGGCAAAGGCAGCAACCCACTGAGCCTCCACACAAAATACAGTTCATCTGCATTTAAAATCTACTAACAGACAAATAATTGCTCGCCAGCGGATCATTATTTACCAGAGTTATTGGGGCATCTTTTATTGTCTTATTGCTGTCCTGCATCGGCCATAATGATACATTTTAAATGAAGCGCACACGAAGTACGTGTCCTGCTGGGCCTGCGCATATTTTTCAAAAGAAAAGAAACACATTCTCTTACCTACTAGTACTGCACTAAAACGAATTATCCACGGAGTACGGACGCAGCAGAGCAGACTACCCCAGGCCACAAGGTCCTCATGAGAGTGCGTAGTGGTGAAGCGCGTGACGCGTCACCGCTACGTTCTCATCGCGAGACGCGAGGGCCGGGCAAAAATGTAGCCCAGGGCCGTCATTGGTAGCGCTGGCGCGCGCTCTCCAAGATTGACGGCCCTGGAGCAGGCTGGGATGGGACCAGTATACGCGGCTGGCGCCGCGCGGGCAGATTAACGGTCAATGCATCAATCATCAATTGCAGCAGCAGGCGCTGACGCACTGGCGCACACTACAACCAAGTAGGTCAGTGCGTGCAGTGCGCAGCGCGCTGCTTGCCTTGCACTCAAAACTGGGCCAGCGCGCGCCGTTGCGGCGGACTTTATAATTTATTTAGTGACACTGTGCACTTGTGCAGTGTCCCTAAATAAATTATAAAGGCCGCCGCAGCCGCCCTAAATATAGTGCCGCCTGTGGCGGTCCACCCCCACCGCCCCCCCCTAGCTACGCGCCTGGATGGGCTCCCAGAGAGGAACGTTGAATTTAAACATATCGACAGGGACCCCATCGGGTCCTGGGGCTTTGCCACCTAGACTACTGGCCAGGGCCCTACTCACCTCTTCCAAGTGAATTCCAGATCAATCCCGGTGCCACTACTTAGTGCACCATCAAGTTGCCGCCCAGTATTTCCCTGCTCATTGTACACCATTGAGAAGTGGCTAATCCATGTTTCTTCTGCAACTGCTATTTCGACAGAAGGGCTACTACTAGAAGTTAACAAGGGGGTTCTCAAGACCTTCTAGAATGCAGCGGAGTCTTTCTGCTGAGCCGCATTGTGTAGGGAATCCCAGGCTTCGTTTCTCAGGGTTTGCTTTATTTCTTTTATTGCCCCTCTAAAATTTGATCTAACTTGCCTAATTTTAGACGGTGATCTCGGTTGTTTATGCAATTCTTTCTTTGATCTAGCATAGGCCCTGGTACATTTTCCATTAAACCACCCGGGAGATGTTGATCTATTCCTTTGTTGCACTGTTAACAAGTTTTTTACCTCCCTCGTATTATCATTAAAGGAATGAACAATAGCAGCATCGGGTACCGCCTCACCCAGGCAAATATCCAGAGCGGACCGGCAATTCACTATCACATTTTTGGTCAGCAGATCCACATCCACCTTATCCCATTTTCGTGTATTACCGTTAGTTTTTCCCAGTACTGCATTCCCCAGCAATGAAGTAGGTTTTGTGGACTTTTTGGATCTACGAATGGGTGTCTTAAGGTTTATGGAGAGGGGGAAGTGATCGCTTATAGCAATATCACCCGCTTCAAAGGGAGCGACCAAGTGCGCATGAGGGCATAAGGTCAGTATAAAATCAATTGTTGTTGCAAACCCTCTCTCATTAAAAGTGGGGGGCTTGCAGTGCGGTGTAGCCAGCAATTCATTGGCATAGGCGAGATCCATACCGAAGATGAGTTCGTTAAAAAATCCCCCGCTTTGGAGTGTGTAAAATGGGTACTATAATCATGACCAATGGATAAACCACACATTCTGTCATCAGTATAGATACATTGGGTACAATTAAAATCTCCCATCAACAGAAACATAGTATCTTTACTTTCCACAGTGCATAAACCTTTGGAACCTCCATGATATTCTTTACCACTACTCCTAAGGCATCTTGGGGAGCATTATTATATAAGTTAATCAATATGAGGCGATTAGTTGCATTTCATACTAATTCTACTAAATGATAATAACAATCCCCCTCATGAAAGTAGATATTACTTAGGGGTATTTTGTTAGAAAGATAATTGCAGATGCCAACTTCTGGCCTTCCTCCCAAAGCCATCACTGCCTGAGTGTGATATGTCCTAAAACCATTTATATGTATGGGTTCTATTGCCCAAGTCTCCTGCAGACAAAGGATATCTATATTCTCTATGAAACCAACCCAAACGGGATTCTGTACCTTTGAGCGAAAGCCTGATATATTCCACGTAACAACAGAGGTAGTAGTAGCAATCTGGTTGGACAACAAATTGATGGAAATCGACCCTAAATCAATAATATCTGAGCTAGATGGCACCAATAGACCGTTATTATCCTCATTCTGTTATAAATCGGGGGCTAAGTTCTCATGATAGTATCTCACATCTATGTGTTCCTCTGTTCTTTCGAGAGGTATAACCCCTGCTGAATCCACTCGCGGGTGTAACTCTACCTGTGGTGATGGGTCAAGATGGCTAGATTTACTTTGTTCACCCCAATCTCCAACTATATCAGCAGATGGCTCCAGTCAATCAACCCCATCCATACCATAGAGGGGCTCAAAGAAGTTAGATGTTGGGATACCAAATCTCTTTTGACGAGCACCTCTGATATTCTCTAGCATTGGTACAAACTGGAGGGTCATTGCAGGATGATAGAAAAAGCCTAGGGAAACCACGCTTATCCCGCCCTTCCTGACTGGGTAGTGACCGGTCTTGTCTAGTATGCTCCTCACCAAATCTGGGTACCTAAAGGAAATCACGACACAATCACCTGGCAATGATTTAAGAGAACCTCCAACCCAAGGAATGCGGCGTATCATCTTAAATTCCGAGAACAATATATCTGCGTACCCTGTCTCCATTGCCAAAAAGTGTAACGCCCTGTTCTTCAAGGTGGACCAATGCTCAAGTTCTCCACGAGGAAGTCTAGGTATGTTAGTAAGAACAATTGTCTAAGGGGTAGCTTGCGGGTGGAGATGCAACTGCCTTGGCTCAGATATGAAACTTCCCTCCATGCTTTGTTTCGCCGGATTATTACCATTCTGTCTCACAGAATTGTCACCCCAGTTCGTCTGCTTAAGCTGTGCATGCACACCTACAATACCCTCCTCCCTTTTGCTCTCAGGCTGACCAGGAGCTAAGTAGACCTGGCATCTCTGTTGGGAAAATGCAGTAATGTGTGTCTGGACCCCAGCTCTCATCTTCAAATTAGTTGTAGGCAGAGTGTCCGGTGCATGCGAATCCTGTGGCACTCTCGGAGCAGGGATTCTCTGGAAATTAATTTCTGTGGGCCCACCTCTACTACCTCCGCTACCTACCTCCTCAAGCTCACCCCTTTTTTGCACTACAGACTGCGAGTGTGCTAACGAGCATTTGACTGCCCCTTCCAGACTAAGCAACCTTACCTCAATAGAGGACAAAATGGTTATCATGGGTCTAATTATGGCTGTTATTGTGCCCTCCAGTTTTGCCCGGAATTCCAATTGACTCATACTTTGAACCCCCCCAACTACTAGATTTTCAGGCGGGGTAGGGGGCACTCCTGTAGTTGAGGAACCACTCCCTTCTCCAGCACCAACCCTTGGCCTTTATGCCTAGGGGGTACAAAAGGGGGTGGTGATGGACGGAGCATCAGAACCAATCAAACACTCACACCCAGTCAGCAGATCTGGGTTTGATCCATCACCGTTCTTCTGCCCACTCTGCCACCCCAGTTCAGACATGGCCATATGCAAATCAGTCTGACCCTGTGCCTCATGGGAACAGTCCAGCCCGAACTGCCAAGCCATGCCTTCCCTGGACCGGAAACAAGCTTCCTAGGACCGGTTTCTGGCATTTCACGTCTGAGCAGGGTATGCTCAGACGTGAGTCCCTTGCTCACTTTGCCACTGGATTCAAGCAAGCCTGGCTGAAGACGGCTGAAATGCCAGAAACCGGTCCTAGGAAGCTTGTTTCCGGTCCAGGGAAGGCATGGCTTGGCAGTTCGGGCTGGACTGTTCCCATGAGGCACAGGGTCAGACTGATTTGCATATGGCCATGTCTGAACTGGGGTGGCAGAGTGGGCTAAAGAACGGTGATGGATCAAACCCAGATCTGTTGACTGGGTGTGAGTGTTTGATTGGTTCTGATGCTCCGTCCATCACCACCCCCTTTTGTACCGCTTTGTTCGCCATAACTTGGCAGGGTATGCTCAGACGTGAGTCCCTTGCTCACTTTGCCACTGGATTCAAGCAAGCCTGGCTGAAGACGGCTGAAATGCCAGAAACCGGTCCTAGGAAGCTTGTTTCCGGTCCAGGGAAGGCATGGCTTGGCAGTTCGGGCTGGACTGTTCCCATGAGGCACAGGGTCAGACTGATTTGCATATGGCCATGTCTGAACTGGGGTGGCAGAGTGGGCTAAAGAACGGTGATGGATCAAACCCAGATCTGTTGACTGGGTGTGAGTGTTTGATTGGTTCTGATGCTCCGTCCATCACCACCCCCTTTTGTACCGCTTTGTTCGCCATAACTTGGCAGGGTATGCTCAGACGTGAGTCCCTTGCTCACTTTGCCACTGGATTCAAGCAAGCCTGGCTGAAGACGGCTGAAATGCCAGAAACCGGTCCTAGGAAGCTTGTTTCCGGTCCAGGGAAGGCATGGCTTGGCAGTTCGGGCTGGACTGTTCCCATGAGGCACAGGGTCAGACTGATTTGCATATGGCCATGTCTGAACTGGGGTGGCAGAGTGGGCTAAAGAACGGTGATGGATCAAACCCAGATCTGTTGACTGGGTGTGAGTGTTTGATTGGTTCTGATGCTCCGTCCATCACCACCCCCTTTTGTACCGCTTTGTTCGCCATAACTTGGCAGGGTATGCTCAGACGTGAGTCCCTTGCTCACTTTGCCACTGGATTCAAGCAAGCCTGGCTGAAGACGGCTGAAATGCCAGAAACCGGTCCTAGGAAGCTTGTTTCCGGTCCAGGGAAGGCATGGCTTGGCAGTTCGGGCTGGACTGTTCCCATGAGGCACAGGGTCAGACTGATTTGCATATGGCCATGTCTGAACTGGGGTGGCAGAGTGGGCTAAAGAACGGTGATGGATCAAACCCAGATCTGTTGACTGGGTGTGAGTGTTTGATTGGTTCTGATGCTCCGTCCATCACCACCCCCTTTTGTACCGCTTTGTTCGCCATAACTTGGCAGGGTATGCTCAGACGTGAGTCCCTTGCTCACTTTGCCACTGGATTCAAGCAAGCCTGGCTGAAGACGGCTGAAATGCCAGAAACCGGTCCTAGGAAGCTTGTTTCCGGTCCAGGGAAGGCATGGCTTGGCAGTTCGGGCTGGACTGTTCCCATGAGGCACAGGGTCAGACTGATTTGCATATGGCCATGTCTGAACTGGGGTGGCAGAGTGGGCTAAAGAACGGTGATGGATCAAACC
This sequence comes from Triturus cristatus, assembly GCF_964204655.1. NCBI lineage: Eukaryota > Metazoa > Chordata > Amphibia > Caudata > Salamandridae > Triturus > Triturus cristatus. Next base: position 940,900,562 of record NC_140584.1, on the reverse strand, counting down.
CAGATCTGTTGACTGGGTGTGAGTGTTTGATTGGTTCTGATGCTCCGTCCATCACCACCCCCTTTTGTACCGCTTTGTTCGCCATAACTTGGCAGGGTATGCTCAGACGTGAGTCCCTTGCTCACTTTGCCACTGGATTCAAGCAAGCCTGGCTGAAGACGGCTGAAATGCCAGAAACCGGTCCTAGGAAGCTTGTTTCCGGTCCAGGGAAGGCATGGCTTGGCAGTTCGGGCTGGACTGTTCCCATGAGGCACAGGGTCAGACTGATTTGCATATGGCCATGTCTGAACTGGGGTGGCAGAGTGGGCTAAAGAACGGTGATGGATCAAACCCAGATCTGTTGACTGGGTGTGAGTGTTTGATTGGTTCTGATGCTCCGTCCATCACCACCCCCTTTTGTACCGCTTTGTTCGCCATAACTTGGCAGGGTATGCTCAGACGTGAGTCCCTTGCTCACTTTGCCACTGGATTCAAGCAAGCCTGGCTGAAGACGGCTGAAATGCCAGAAACCGGTCCTAGGAAGCTTGTTTCCGGTCCAGGGAAGGCATGGCTTGGCAGTTCGGGCTGGACTGTTCCCATGAGGCACAGGGTCAGACTGATTTGCATATGGCCATGTCTGAACTGGGGTGGCAGAGTGGGCTAAAGAACGGTGATGGATCAAACCCAGATCTGTTGACTGGGTGTGAGTGTTTGATTGGTTCTGATGCTCCGTCCATCACCACCCCCTTTTGTACCGTTTATGCCTAGGGGGGCCGGTTTATGGGTAGTTGTTGTTCCCTGTCCCCTTCTTTTTTTCCGATAGGGGGGCTGTCCCTTTCCCTTGACTAATCTTTACTTTTTGGCCCCTCGTCAGGACATTTGGCTTTGTAGTTCTATTTAGTATTTCCTGTGAGTCTTTTGTCGGTGCTTGGGCCACTAAAACTGATGAGACTCCCTCTAGTAAGGTTAGCAGGTCAATTTCGACTGCTTCTCCAGATGCTGAAATTGGTTGCTCTAACATATTATTGTGGTGCAGTGGTAGTCCTGCTATAGGCTCTAGGGACAGCCTACGCTCAGAGCGATTTCATGTATCAAAACTGTTTCTGCCCTATAGAGAAAGGCATCTAATTTCCCGGCTATCCCCTGCCCTGTTAGGGATTTACGCTTATTCATACTAAACCCCCTCAATACACGAACATGTAATTAATAGCTTAACTTTATAAGTCTCATCCAGTCCGTTTGATAAATAGTTCTTATGAATTAGTCAGCTGTCAGGGTAATCCAGTCGCAAATCCAAAATATCAATGCCGTGGCCCAGCCTCCTCCGGGCTCTGACTGGGTCAGACGGGCCCGCCCTTCGTCCGGGCGTCGTCCCGCACGCGTCCCGCGTCGCGGGTGGAGAGGCAGCGCTTTATGCGCGGTCACCACGCCTCCCCCTCACTTGCGGCAGCTGCGGTGTTAGTGGTGCACCCTGGGGCCTGTAGTCTTTTCCCCGGGTGATAGGGCAGTTCCCAACTTCGATGGCAGCACAAGGGCGTCCCACACAGCTGCCCACCAGCAGGGCGACGAAACCAGCAACAGAGAATCTCCCGGCAACAAGAGCAACAAAGTAACAGCATTGAAAAGGTATGCACACACACACACACACACACACACACACACACACACACACTAGAGCTAAGCCCTCATTCAGCGACTTACTCTTTCAGTGCCATCTTTGTGAAAGGCCATTTTCTTGTCAAATGTTTGCACAAACATATTCAGTTAGTACAACTGGAGTTGTCACATCTTTGATCCATAAATGTTGTGTTGCTGAGTAAGCAACGAGCTCTCCATTGGTTTGCCTTCCTACCAACAGTGCATTACAGAAACGAGTGGAAGTAAATATTAGCATACTAGATCTAATGTTGCTTTTGTAAATAGGCAAACAAATGACAACGGTGCTTAAATATACATGGTGAAATGATGAGGCATGTATATTTACACAAATTAATTTTAAAAATCTGTTGTTTGCAAGTGGTCTGCACCTTCGAATCATCCATTCTAGAAGTCCCCCTTTTCACAGTTCCATCATTGTGTCTATTCCCATTCTCTTTCTTCTTCCCATTGGAAGCTGCTTGTTGTTTTACTTTTATGGACTGCCAAGAATGGAGGAAGAACATTCCAACTAAGCTGTTGGATTTGCGGCCCACTTATGTTTAAAATATTAATGATCATCTTGCATTCAGAAAAAGGGTAGCTCTTCCCAAGAAACTTTCCTTAATCCAGTACAATTGGTCTAAGGTACCTCTGCGATGAAATCTGTCTCGAATGCACACATGCTCACAAAAGTTAATTATTGTAGAGATGTTTATGCATTGCAGATTTCCCCTGATGGAAATCTGTAGGTGTAGTTAATTCCTGAAGAAGGTGCTCCATAACCTTAGCAGGCAAAGGACCCTACAAGATGACACCATCTCAAAATTATCATGATAGAGGAAGATGGTGGTTAGGCTTGATTTTCAGGAGCCAAACGCTGCACTGTGTATGCCAAGCCACAGTACTATCATTGGGTGGTCCCTGCTGGACCAGTGACGGTCAACATCTACATCAGGTTGGTTGGGGACAACACCTGAAGTTGTGCCATTGATAAAGAGTTGAAGTCTATAAAAATGCATCTGTTTTTATCTGTACTGCAATTATCCTATTCATAGTGCTCCAAGGTGCTTTACACATTAACACCAGGGATCTGCAGAAATTGTTAAAAAGGAGGTCTCACACCTTTTATCGGGCGGCATGATGCCTTTTTGAAGTCCAGGCTGCCATAGGTTAAAGGGACTGTGGCTGGTGGATGTGTGCTGTTGTTTCTCCCTGCTGGCACAGGTTAGTGCACTCCAGATTGGATAGTCAATGTACTCCCTTTAGACCCTTCACTCTTTCACGGCAGTTAGGGTGAGCAGCCATGGTTTACTCTAAGAGGTGCAGAAGTTACAAACTTGGTTTCAGTTGACACAATAGACAAAACCCAATAACTTTAATGTCCAGAGAGTAATTTACTTGATAAAAAAAGAAAAGGGCTTAAATGTATTGGTTATCAAATAGACAATTTAAAGTGACAAAAACTGTAAGGTGCTTGCACCTTGTGGGAGCTGAGTTAAGACCTCATATGGTTTTATAGCTCCCTCGTGCTAGGCAATAACTTTTTTCGTAACATTGAGCTGTTTGGCTAATGTTTTACTGTGGGACATGGTTTGGGTTAATTCAGCTTCAGACGTATTTCGGCCTCTTAATTTTTAAAGTGGGTGTTTTAAGGGATGCATCTAAGGAAAGATTGTTGGGGTACAGTTAACAAAACGGTCTCTGGCTACTTTTAGCCTTTGTGACTGTCCTAAAAACTCACTAACCACACAACAAGAGCCCCACACAAACAAAACTCCTACGTGCACCCACAGTTATACCAGCCAGTTCATATGTTTGCTCTGGGCTGCTTCAACCTTGTGTTGCCCTGCACCTGTGCCAAAGTCTGGCGGAGGGAGTCAGGAAAGTCTGCAGATCAAGTGCCCAACTCAGGCCAGTGTGCGGTGTGCGAAGCTGTATTTGAACTGTCTGCCTACTTCATTACATTAGCTTTCCAATCACCTGGCCTTCTGTAAAGGTCTGATTTTTGTACACGACCTATTGTGGTGGATAGCTTTTCTCTAGATTGCCTCCCGTCTGGCCCGCCATGCTACAGTCAGTGCTTAATTTGTAATTGATATGTGCCAGGGCCTTCATTAGGAGGCAACTGCAGCTTTAACCACCCATTGCACTGCCAGCGCTGCCAAAGACATTACCTATTCAGCTACAACTACTAACCAAAACACTCCTACAAGAGTGATAATTCAGGCTATTCCTGCCCCCAAAAGCGGTAAGAATGGCTTGGGTGGCATGAGTTAGTCGTTTTTAATGTATATTGTATTAATAAACAGCTTTTGTCCTGCTCATTTCTAAATGACACGGACAGCGCCATCATGTGGCATACCGTCATAAGTGCAGGTGTTCGCAATTTTGAGCCAGTGCCGAGCACGGAAACCACCGGCTGAGATTAAGCACTGATTCAGCTGTGTTTTACACATACTGGGAAGTTTCTTTCCAGGCAGATTGCTTGCTTCCCTGAGGGGTGAGTCTAGCAGGGTCCAGCCAGTCGTCTTGCAGCTGAGAAAATGCCTCCATATGTCCACCCTTGCTGCACAAGATCAAGTTAACCAAACCCATAGAACTAAGCAGTGCTAAAGCCAATTTGAAGGGCAGGGAGATCTCATGTTGGTGGCTATTTCCTGGCTTGTATCCGAGGACACATCTGACCCTGTTTTGTAGAGGAAAGGATCGAGGGGACGCCTACAAGTTATGCAGCAGTCTAGCAGCCCTTGGTAAAACATTGCAAAACTGTATCGGTAGGCTGCCACCATCCCATGACAGCTATGCTGGTCTAGTTCGCAAATGCATCAGAAAAGCTCTCCTGCTGCGAGAGCGCTCTCTTACCAAAGGAAAAACGCACACTGGAAATTAAAAAGCACACCCTTGTCTGTGATCATGTTCAACAACGACTTTATCCCCCCTGCTAATGCTAAAACCTACCACAGCTTATTTTAAAAGCCGGAGTGGTTCTTGTAGATAAATGACTACGCAGTGGGCGTAGTTCTAGTGAATCCTTGTTCTTTAGCTGGTGTCGTCCTATTAGGACAAGATACACTTTTTTAATTGAAAAGGTTTAAGTTGAATTCGGAAATAGTATATTCAGAATTGCGGATCGTATCGCTAAACTTTTTATGATGTGTCGAGGGAATGCAGTTCCAGCTTAAACGCGACTTAGTGTTACCACCAGACTTTAGAATTTGTTGTGGGTAGATGGTGGTAGAGGCAGAAGTTGAGTGTTTGGAGCATTGCTAGGCATAAAGGACATCTAGCCACATTACCCCAAACGGGAGCGTTTTAGGTTGCCAGAACATGCCATAATAGGGCATTGGAGGCGGCCATTTGCTGTGCATTCATCCCTCTTGAACTGCCACGTGTAATTGCTGTTTATTCCATCATATACCCACTGCATGTTCAGGTAGAATTAACATCCAGAAACAACACCCTTTACAGAGGAAGATGCCCAAATAAACCACACAAGACTGTTGCATTAAATGATGGAATGAAGAAAGGAATTGATTGAGGTCAGAGGCCAAGATAATATTAAGTCAGCAGGTGGAGTGGGACCGGCCCCAGATATGACTCTTTTTTGTCATCCAGCTGGGAGGTTAAGGGTGTCATTTTTCAAACTTTCATATCGGCCCCTGGTACCCCTACTATACCACACATTGAGTGGGTGCTGGGTTTGGGCTAATATTTAGTTTAATTGTACAATCTTTCTGTTTTGGGTTACTTGGCTATACACCTGTGGGAGGCGGTATTTTAAGTTGAATATATTAAGCAACACTCATTACAGTAACATTTGAAAGCTGAACACAAAGGGTGTAACATCAATACATCACTTAAGCAGAAAAGGGAGAGCATTAAGGTGCAATAGTGTTAAAGCAAGGGCCACTAGCATTATGTGGCAGGATAGTGTCAAATTATGCGTCAGGGCTAACTAAATTATGCAGTAAGAAAAGGAAAATTATGCGGCACAATGCAGCGCATTTTTTGAAAATATTATTTAATTATTTTGTATTTTTTCACAAGATAATACTGTCTGAGCAAATATTCACCTCATTAGTACCAATTTACCAATCAAATACAGAAATAAGCAACTGAAAGTTGACCAGTAAATATTTGGGTAGGGCCTCCCATGGCACACGAACACATCACCACGGTTTTAGTAACGTTTGATCGGTTTGAGTTAGAAACAGATTTCTGCAGCTTATGTAGCAAATGATGACTTATTTGGCAAAAAGCAGCGGCAGCAGAATCGCGTAAATCCACTGGCCCTGGTTATTCCTCTTCCTATTTACAGACTAAAGTACCTCCCCCCATTAATGATAATGGTGAGCATTATCATGAGATCGTAATTGCTCCATCTCCCCGGTCCAGTCATTTTGGTTCCTACCAGCACCTTGAAATATGTTTACCGCCATAGGCAAACCAGCCTGCTGATGTGAAACGTGGAAACTCGTTCTACATATCTGTCCAAATGTATTTGCAAGACCAAGGTAGTGTTTTTACCTACTGCCTTCTTAACCCCTTCCCCGCTCATGACGGAACCACTGCGTCATGAGCCACGGTTGCGCTGTGCTCATGACGGAGTGGTTCCGTCATGCTGCGCCCGTTGGCCGCCGCTCCGCCCACGCGGCGCTAATTCCCCGCCTGTGCGGGCGATTAGCGCAGTGGGCGGAGACGTGACGGAACCACTCCGTCATGAGCACAGCTCAACCGTGGCTCGTGACTGAGCGGTTCCGTCACGAGCACAGCGCCACCGCGCTGCCCCCAAACCCCCCCCAGCGCCGCGCCGGAATTCCTGCCGCGGCGAAGGGGTTAAAGAACATCTATTTGTAGTGTACTTATAATGGCAAGTTAAACCTGTACCCTCAATGCAGAGTCCAAGAGTTGGTATCCTTAATGTCGGTTTGAGGATAGTCTTAAAATATAGCATTAGTGACAAAGAGTAGGCTTGTTCTCTATTCATCCCTTGAGTGCTGCCCGTTAGTTTTCTTTTGTCAAGCCAATGAGTGCCTCTGTTTACTCAGGTTACAAGAAAGGACAGATTATCATTTCAAAGCATCCATACTACTACAGGGGACACATCATTTCAGATTCCTTGTCCTGTGGCTTTGCTTACAGACATATCTCTTCACTATTCTATAAGACGTATCTCTTCACTGTTGTATGGCAAATTAAAAAGCGCAGTTTTTGAGCCAGTTTTTGTTAATTCTTTGCAGGAGGCCTGGTTATTGGATAGCTAATGTAGGGAAGCAGGTAGAGATTTCCAAATCCTAGCTGCTATGTATGGAAAGTTCTGGGCCGAGTGATCCTGGGGACAGTCAATAATAGCAGAGTGCAAATTGCACAAAAGAAGATATCGAGTGAACTGTCCACTTTTGAAAGGGCCTTTTAAGTATTCAAGGATTTTAAAATTGACCACATATGTTCGTACAAGGAGCCCCTGATCTAGAAAATACATTATCAGAGACATGTTTTCTTCGAGGACAACTCTCTTCTAAATTTGCTGCCACTGATAGAAAAGATGTGTTGTGAGTCCAAGATGGACTGCCCATTTACAGTCCAATCTAGAGGACATTTTTGCTTTACTGACAATTTTCCAGGTGTCCGCAGTTAGTAGAGGAAAGATTTTACTAAAGGTCAGGAAATAAAGAACACCGTCCTCCTGGCTACCTGCTGCAGGAGAAAAAGGTTCTTATCAAAATTGATATCCAAATTTCACTCTTAGTTCACTGAGGTTGGAGATGTTCCCATGTAATAACGTCATGAAGAATTGGACTACAGAGAAGAAGAATTGGACTACAGAGAAGAAGCATTGCACCAAATAAAGATCAGTTTCATTGATACTGAGCTTTAAATGACTAAGCTGCATCAAGTCTACAATTGCCATCATGTCATTTTGGAAACACAGGTGAGAGACAGTGGGAAGCACGTCAGACCAAAAAATCAGCATAACAAAAACTTTCAATCAATGTTCACTTGATTTGATTGGACAAGGGAGTCATCAGTTAAATAGTGTAGTGTAGGAAAGTAGGATCTGCTTCTTATGGTTACCCCCACTCTTTGCTTCATGGTATACTGTTTTTAACTAGTCTGACTGGAATCCTGCTAATCGGGACCCCAGTCTATCTGCTTTCTCCCTAAACTGTTATGCAATGTACGTGGGTATACTCCAGATTGGATACTGAGGTGCCCTTGTCAGTCCCTAGTATATGGTACCCGTGTACCCAGGGCATGGGTACCCCAGAGGCCTCCCATGGGCTGACGCATGTATTATGCCACCCATGAGAGGCCATGCAAAATGGAACTACAGGCCTGCCATTGCAGCCTGTGTAGGATGGTGCATGCACCTCTTACTCTAGATATAGGATTCCTATATCTAAGGGTCACAGCACTTAAAACCTATAAATCACCCCTATAGCAGACCATAACAATCCTGAAGGCAGGGTTCTTGTTTTTAAGTGAGAGGGTGCCCCTGGATGAGCAGGACAGCCTTGCAGCCTACGGAGTCCATTCTCCCGAATTGTCAGTGTATCAGCCATTTACGACATATAGAGTGGCATTATGCAACTAAGTAATGACCAACTCTAAAATGGCTGAAAGTAACCCTATCGTGTTTGGTATCAAACATTGTGCTGAAACGAGCTTTGTGAGGGCCCTGGTGTCCCGGTACCAGCCTTGTAGTCCCGGGCAGCACAAAATGGTTGCTGCCGACCAGAGACACATTTCTGCCCTCCTGCTGCTGAGCCAAGCTCGAGCAGGGGAAGACAGAACAATAGGCATCCTGTCACTGGGAGGTGTGACCACCTCCCAGACAGGATTTAGTGTATTAGTGTCACGGTTGGTCACGTTGGTTCAGCCCTCGGGATCGGATTGTTGCTAATAGGGTTCCACCTCTTGATATACCCAAGCCTGGATGCCGTAATGGCACAGGTCATTAGGAGGATCAAGTGAGGGAAGGAAAGGATGGGGACAGCAGGGAGGGAGACCTGTAAAACATAAGGAACATGATCAGTACCCTACCTAGCTTCCCTAACGTTCAGTCCCTTAACCATCCCTGATACATAGGAACATCTCTGTACCTGTAAAGAAAATAGAACAATCGGCTTCTCTGGTGTACTCTATATGGTGGTTCTAACAGTGAGTCTCCGTGGTCTGACTACATAAATGGATACATAAACATAAAAGCATCATAGAACAATACCACAGCGTCAGCACTGAGCACAGCTACATATATAGACTTCCAATGCAACTGCGTACTTCCCCCCCTTCCACACCTACCCCCAATTAGGGCACCACCTTGCTTCACAGGGAGAGCGCGTAACCGCTACCTTGGGAAGAATCCCTGTTCAGAATGGAGTCAAGAACATACATACATCAAGACTGGTACAGACGTGTAGACACATAGAGTTATCGCTAGAGCCCTTCCTCTAATTGAGGCTGGTGAAACTGATGGAGGACTTTCGCAAAGAAGATCAAACAAGCAAAGGAAAACGCTGGGTGTCCCAGATGATAATCTGAGAATATATGAGCTCGGGTTCCTCTCGTTACCACTAGAAAGTTTGTGGCTATTCTCTTAGGGTTGTGAGTCTGAGGAGGACGGGAACTGAGCCTGAATGTCTCCGTCCAATTTCTATGACTGAGGTTGCTAAGATTGTAGCGGAAGAAGTAACCGCTACTTAGGAGACGATGGCTCTCCCTCCCCTACCTCCGCACGAGCTAGCTCGGAGCTCACCAACGGAGTAGGGGCTCTGTATCACTACTCTGGGTTTTCACCGGGTTGGTGCACCGCACCCTTACCAGACCTTCGGGTCGATACTAGGCCCCCTCGGCAATGGGGCGAACTTTAGGCACAACGTGGAACTCCGGAACAGCAGGAATCTCCACAGGATGCGCCCGTCGATGCTGCGGTCGTTGGAAAGAATTTCCGACGCGTTGTGGTCCGGCGCTGGCGTCTAAGTAGCAGACGCGTTCCGGTGACGTTGCTGTTTCGCGCACATCGCGTACGCTCCTAGGGCTTCTGGGATACGTAGTCTTGGGGAGGGGTTTCTGACCGTAAGTTCTTGAGCGCGCTCGCGTACGGCCCATAACAATTAGCCCTGGGTGGGTGCGCTTGCCAGCGACCGAAAGTTTGCATGAGGGGCACATTTGGTGTCCCTGTGCATAGTCCAGTTCAAACCAGTCCTGGGAGCCGTTGGCTCCTGGTCTGGTGGGAAACTGGACAAAGGACATGGGAGTAACCTCCCCACACCCTCCCCTGGGAGGGGCCCCATAACCTGTCCAACCCTCTCCCCTGGGAACAAAAGGGCTTACCTGGCTGTAGGACCCTAGATTCGACGTGGTCATGATTCTGATCAAGAAACCAAGGATCTTCGACTGTCTGGACACTCTGGACTGCGCTGGACTTCGTTTGGGTCCGTCTTCGTCTCCCTCTCAGTCTGAAGCATCGTCTGTGCCCGTGCACCATACAGGCTCCGTGCAGGACCTGTGGAGCATCAAGGACAACTGAAGACATCCCCCTTGGAGTAAAGGAGTCACTCCCCTGCAACCGCAGGCACCACATCACGATTGACCGGTTTGCTGCTCCTGAGCTTCTACGGACCCGAAGACTTCGGCAACACAGGAGGTGGGTTTCCAAGTCCCTTGATGTCCGAGCTGCTCTTTTACCAAGTTTGAGGTCGGAATCCCTCGTGGGGGCTGCAATACCCGTACCCCTGTGCACCGTGTACTTTTGCAAGTGCATTTGCTTGTTGGCCTTTCCAAAACAAGTGCACTGGGCTCCGAGTAGCCCCATCCTCTGGGACCATTTCCTACAAAGAACTCTGGCCTCCTCGCACCGACTACTCCTTGGGCTGCTGCTTTGTTAAACTCCTAGACGCCCCCTTACGACTCCTGTGCCTCCGGCCTGCTGATCCCCTTGAAAGTCCACACTGCTTTAACTGGTCTCCTCTGGTTGCTCCAGGCCTGCCCTGACTCCCCTGTGTTTGGTGAGTCTCCTGGACCTTGCTTGTCCGAACCGTAACCTTACTTGACCTTCCTCGTGGGTTGCTGCTGCCAAGGCTTGTAGGTGCTCCAGCCGGACACCGACCGCTCAGCATCCTTCGTGGTACAGCTTGCATCCGGCTCTTGGTTGTCCTCGACATCTTCTGGTGCCGGTGGCTGCAGAGTCAAGAACCCCCTCAACGCACCTGATGCACCAGACATCGGTGGGCATTAGTCTACCGAGCCCCTGGTCACCCCTGAGTGACCCAGACTCTGTCCCCTCTGCTTTCAGGTACTCTTCATCCCGAATCCACCTTTGAATTCCAATGGACACTTTTCTTCGTATTAGCAGTGTCTTTTCTTCAGAGTCCTACATAGAGATCGACGGCGATTTCCGAAGACCACTTCAGACCTATGCACCTGGCTTCCCTGGGATAGGTAACTCTGGTACTATGGTATTCACGGGTGGGTGGCTCTCCAACCTCCTAACTTCCACAGGGTTTCTTGAAAGTCCACTTAGATGGGTCGTTAAACTTTAAAACTTCAACCGCGACTCCGATAGAATTGTAAGGCGCACGCGGTCGTGTTCCCACACTGCATCCGTCCTCCGTGGGTTCCCTACTTACTCACCTTGGGTGGTTCCTTGGGGTCCCAGCAATTCTACATCCTCTAGACACTGTCTTGACTCGAGTCGTGGTTCTTATACCACTATTTTAGTATATGGTTTGGTCTCCCCCTGGAGCCCTCTGTGTATTAGTGCTACTTATGATTGTTTCTGTGCAATAGTATTGTGTGCTTTGTGTTTATCTGCCACTTCCTTAAGCGCTACCGTAAGTTTTGTGTTGTCTTTAAGTCCTTTGTCTTTTAAGCCCAGAGCCCATTCTACAAGGGTCAATTGGCTACCTCTGCATTATTTTAAACATTTCCTTTACTGAAATTTGTAAAGTGGCCAATTGGTGATCCATGCATACTTTAACCAGAAACAATTGTCTTGACTCCAGTTCCAAGGCTGATGTCCAAGTAGTCAAGCTTCTTTACGTAATCTTTTTGGTTACTGTTGTTCTTTTTCATTTTCCTTTTCTGTCTCTTTCTCTGCCTTTGGAATGAGCTTGCTACTATATTAAGTGCTGATGGCTATCAATTGGAGGTAAAGGAATAGTTACCAGAATTCCTAGGTCTCCTTCAGGGGAAGCTTCATTAAAGTAGTAAGCAATCCCCCTTTCTCTCTGGAGATGAGACAAGGAAATAGGCTACTCGGGATCTTTGCTTCCCATAAAAAGAGAAGTGGCTTTCTTAAAGGAGGTTTGCCCGTTTTTAGCGCTGCAGGCTGCAACCTATTTGGCTGCATTGCCCTTCTCGCTTCTGCTTTTTCCTTTAAAAAAATGGTTAGTCAAAGAGATTTCTTGTCACTTGCCTTAAAATGATGACATTCTCTGATTTGAAAATTGGCTCAATAAAATAATAATAATAATGAACGTTAACCAATATATCCTGCATTAGACTGTCAAAAACGTTATTTGTATTTAAGAATTGTCTTTTCAAAAACAAAAGCCAGTTGTATATTTCATTTTTTATTTTTTTTTTAAAACCTTTATTTACGTCAACATGGTACACAGCTATTCAGCCGACATCCCGCAGGTCCGGCAGCACGATGAGAACAATACGTAAGAAGGTCCATAGCTATAGATCAGGAGTAACAAAGGTTTAGTTTTAATGTAAACCAAAAATTAAAAAACACAAGCAAGGCAGAGCATATAATAAGCATGCGCTAGTTCTCAGCTGGGGCGAGGTCCCACTCCCATCAGCGGAGCAGTACTCCACGCCAAAGAAGTGAGGGGAAAGCAGAGGTACGGACTCCAGGTTATGAACAGTTTTACGTCCAAAGTTGGAAGTAGAGCTAAGGGGAAAGTTGCACATCGAGCATCTCAGTAGCCGGGGGCACACAAATATCTCCCCTATAATGGTTCCATTGCCCCCAGATCTTATGCCATTTCTTAGGGCGACCTCGGGCACTGTACACCGTTTTCTCCCGGAACATGCCCCAATCCATATTTTCCATCCATGTTACCAGGGTGGGAGGTCTCTGGGATCCCCACAGCTGCGCAATATCTCGCTTCGCCACCATATTCCCCAGGGTCACCCATTGGGTCTGAGCGGCATCATAGTCGGTGGGACCCCAGACATTCAATAGGCATCGTCTTGCCTCCGGGAAGAGTGCGATACCCGTGACCTCTTCCATCACGTCATAAATTTGTTTCCAGAACTCTACGATCTCCCCACACTCCCAAATAATGTGCAGAAAGGTGCCCAACATCCCACATTCTCTCTTGCATAAGCCATCATCAGAGAAACCCATGTGAATCAGGCGGGGCCCCGTGACGTAAACCCTGTGAAGTATCTTAAGCTGCACCAGCCGCAGTCTTGCTGGGATCGCAACCTCCTTCGGAGAGGAGATGGCATATTGCCAGTCCTCATCGTCCAGCTCGAGACCATCCCTAGTCCATTGTTCTCGCACATCAAGGAGGAGGTCGGTCCGAACATTTACAAGCTTCTTGTAAATCAAGGAGATTGTACTCTCCGGCATATGACCATCCAGAATCCGATCCTCCAAAGGAGAAGACTCGGGCACGACCTCCCCCTCGGCAAAGACAGATAGCAGAGCATGACGCACCTGGGCATATCGAAAGTATTCAGTACCCCCTAATTCGTACTCCGTCTGCAGCATCTCAAACGATTTCACCTTACCCCTAGCCAGCAAATCCCCAACTCTAGAAATCCCAATTAGGTCCCACTTCTCAAACCCTTTCGTGTGCCATAATTTCCCCAATATATCGGATTCGAAAAGCGGAGTAGCCTGGGTAAGTCTGTCCTTCCAGCCCAACGAATTTGTAACCGCCTTCCACACATGCACTTCCGTCTTGGTTGGTCCCGTAATGGACCCATCCAGTGATTTGGAATACAGCGCCCTAAGATAATTACCCCCGCGCAACAACCACCTATCAATGGCAAACCCAGGATTCAACGCCGGACCATAAACACCGTGGTTAATCGCTCCCAACTGGGTAGCCCAATAATATCTTCTGATGTCAGGGAGTGCAATCCCTCCGTCATACCATGGAAGGGTCAACTTTGCAATAGCTATACGCAGTCGGCCGTCCCATAACAGCGAGCGCTGGAGACTCTCCACCTCACGAAAATAACAGGCCGGAACTAACTCTAGGGTGTTCTGTAGGGCATAGAGAAATCGGGGAAGAGACATCATTTTAAACAATGCGGCGCGGCCTAGGAGAGAGAGCGGCAGCCACCTCCAACCCGCCACGTCCCGTCTCAAACGTGACGACGGAGGGAGTAGGTTCTTCTCGTATCGGACAGAGGGATTGGTGGAAATATATATCCCCAAGTACAGAAAGCCCTGCTGGGCGATCTGGATGGAGCAATTCCGCGGGACGATAGGGGTGTCTCCACTTAGAACATATAGATGCGACTTTCCCCAGTTAATGGCGAGACCTGAGTTTCTACCAAAAGAATTCAAGACTTCACAGACCACTATGAGGGATTTCCTAGGTGAGGTCAAGTATAACAAAATGTCGTCTGCATACAAAGAAATGCGGTCCTCGTGGTCTGGCGACCATCGGATCCCTTTTATGTCTGGCTGCCATCTAATCCATGCCGCCAGCGGCTCAAGGGCGAGGGCGAACAATAGTGGCGACAAAGGACAACCCTGCCGGGTGCCCCTCCCAAGCTCGAACGGAGATGACGCCCTACCGTTCACCGCGATTTTAGCCAAAGGTTCCTCATAGAGTAGCCTAATCCAGCCTATAAAACCCGGTCCGAAGCCAAATTTTGTGAGCGCTGCCCACAGATACGGCCATTCCACAGTGTCGAAAGCCATCGTGGCATCAAGTGACGCCAAGATGGCCGACTCCCGCAGCGTCCCAACCCTCGCGAGCACGCCATGGAGTCGCCTGAGGTTCAACGCAGTGTTGCGGTGTGGGATAAACCCGGATTGGTCCGGGTGGATCAAGTCCCCAATGACCCTGATCAAACGGTTAGCCAACAGTTTGGCGAGGATTTTTGGCTCAGCGTTGCGTAGGGAGATCGGCCTATACGATCCACATCTGTTCCGGGGCTTGCCATCTTTGTGTATAACCACTATTGTCGCCAGACGTTGGTCAAATGGGAGACACCCATGCTCCCGCGCCTCTACAAATATATCTCGCAAATGCGGAGCAATCTTATCCGGTCTGAGTTTAAACAACTCGATCGGCAAGCCATTCGGGCCCGAGGCCTTGCCCGGGTGTAGCGAGCGGATAGCAACTGCAACCTCATCCGCGGTGATGTTACCATCAAGGTCTTCCCTGTCTACGTCAGAGAGACAAGGCAGGGCAATATCTCGCAGCAGGTCGTGCGAGTCTTCCTCCGGCTTGTCCGACACGGACGTATAGACCATGCGGAAGTGGTCCGCGAAACACTGGACTATCCCGTCGGGTTCGGTGACAATATCCCCGCCGACTGTCATTATTTCTGGCACAACTCTATTCACTCGTTCTTTTCTGTCTAACCACGCTATTAATTTCCCAGCCTTGTCCCCTACATCATACAATCGCCCTTGTTGTTCCCTGCTAAGAACCTTGGCCGCGTTTGTCACCAGTGCTTTATATTCAGACTGCTTTAATCTCAACTTATGCAGTGTTTCCGCCGTAACCTCGTCTTCCAGGACTGACTCTAATACCACTATCTCAGCCTCGATCTGCGCCACCTCCACATCTCTCCGACGTTTGACATCCGCTATCAAGGAGAGGGCCTCCCCTCTCAGTACTGTTTTAAACGCTTCCCACAAAGACACCGCGGAGGTAACCGAGCCAAGATTCTCTGAAAAGTAGAGATCGACCGCTTTCAGCAACGCGCTACGAGTCCTAGGGTCACGGAAATACCAGGGGTTAATCGGAGCCACCCTACCTGACGCTCCCCGGCCAAAATCCATACAAATCCACACCAGCGAATGATCGGAGATGCCCCTAGCCATGTGCCTAGCCTCGGACACCAATGAAGCTTGGGCAGCCAAGGTGAGAACATAATCTATTCTAGAGAGACTACCGTGTGCCCCAGAGTGAAAAGTGTACTGCCGCTGGGTGAGGTGCAGCAGCCTCCAGCAGTCAACCAGACCTAGTGTATCAATAAAATCTGGGAGCCATCTCTGCGCCCCCCCGGGGTCTGTCTAGTAATCCGGAACCAACTGCATTAAAGTCACCACCCACCAACAACACGCCCTCGGGGAGATCCAACATAGCCCTCCCCAAGTCAGCAAATGTGGCGGTCTGCAGGCCAGGAGGGACATAAACAGAAACCAAAACCAGTGCCCTGCCCTCCCACCTCCCAGCAACAGCCACAAAGCGCCCCCTCTCATCGACAGTGGTAGAATCAATCTCAAACGGCAGCGAGGTCCTAACGAGTATTCCAGCCCCCCGAGATCCCGAGGAAAACCCAGAGTGTGCCACAAATTTATAACCCTTTCTATTAAGAGCATGACACGTGTTGCCTATCAGGTGCGTCTCCTGCAGCAAGACTATGTCAGGAGAGCACCTCCTCAGAAATTGCAAAACAATCCCCCGCTTAATACGATCCCCCAAGCCATTCACATTCCAACTAAGTATATTCAAACCCTTACCCCCCGTCAGAGAATGGCAAGAGACCCCCGCCCCCCCCCCCCAGAGAGCAGCACACGAGCGAAAAAGACTTGCATTGCGATACCTTGCAAAATGAAAAACAACAACAAACACCCCAACAGACCCATACCACCCCCCACCCTGCAC
The DNA here is from genome assembly GCF_964204655.1 of Triturus cristatus. Lineage (NCBI taxonomy): Eukaryota > Metazoa > Chordata > Amphibia > Caudata > Salamandridae > Triturus > Triturus cristatus. Next base: position 940,884,129 of record NC_140584.1, on the reverse strand, counting down.
CCCTGCGTAAGCCTAAAAAGCCCCCCCAACTTGCAGTGTGCCTGTCGCCCTAGCAGAAGCTAATCTACAAGAAGAAACCCCGTAGGAGGAAAGAGTTCCCATTGTACCCTCGCCACCCCCGGACAATAGCCAGCAATGAAAACAAATCAGCGAACCACTGTCCTGAGCTTAGCCAGAATGTTCAATCACCGGAGGCCTCACTCTTGTGCGACATGACCACCTTCTGCTCCGCCAGCATGATTCCCGCTAGTCCGCCGCTGAGGCAGTGTGTCGAGCCATTCCCCAACCTCGTCTGGCAAGTCAAAGAAAAAGGTTCGCTCTTCGTACTCGACGTGCAACTTGGCTGGGAAGAGCATGGCATACTTCAGACCCATCTCACGTAGCCTCCTCTTAACCCCCAGGAAACTCTGCCGGTGCTTCTGCACCGCCTGGGTGAAGTCAGGATAAAAACTCACTGCAGTGTTCTGGAAAGTGACTGGTCCGGACACTCGTGACGCCTGTAAAATGGCGTCGCGGTCCCTGAAATTGAAGATCCTGGCGATGATCGGTCTCGGGGGGGCTCCCACCTTGGGCCTCCCACCCGGGACTTGGTGGGCCCGCTCGACCGCAAAGAACTTGCTGAGGCCCTTAGGCGCCAGATGATTAACCACCAAGTCCTCGACAAACAAGTCCGCTGATTGCTCCTCCGATTTCTCCGGAACGCCAACAATGCGCACGTTATTGCGCCGCGCCCGACCTTCAAAATCCTCCATCTTGCGGGCAAGAGGTCATTAGTAGTCCTCAGCGTACGGACCTCTATTTGCAGATCAGAGACGTCCCCCGTGAGGCTAGAGGTTTTTAGGTCCAATGATTTAACTCTCATTAGTTTTCCCCAGGTCTGCGCGAAGCAAGTTAACGTCAACTGAGATAGTGTCCACTTTGTGTGCCAGGGTCTCGAACTGTTGCCCAATAGAGGACTTCATCCCCTCAATGGCGCCCATGATGTCTTGCAGTGTCAATTCCGGTTCGGGGACCGAGCCATCGCTCGGTACTTCCTGTGGCTTTCCCGGTCCGCTTGGCGATCCCTTTTGCTGGGCATAGCGATCCATATTGTTAGTTTGAGTGTAGCCCCCCCGCCTGGTATTCTTGGGCTTCTGTTTGTCGGCTTCCGATTTGGCCGACATCCTCAACACCGGAACAGTCAGCGTCAAAGACAGGCCACTCAGCCACACAATTGGCACGAGGTCCGCTGGATCCGGGACCCTGATTCAAGCCCATGCATGTGCAGGCCGAGCTACAGGCGACTGTTGCCCAAGGCGCTCTCGGGCCGAGGCACGCAGTTGTAGAGGAAAACGAAAGTGAAAGTGAAAACAGCCCCCATCCGATGGTCTGCACCACACACGGCCGCTGTTGTTCAATTAGTGTCCGGGCCCATGCCAACGCGAGACCCGGGCACCTCCCGGGGATAGGCCGCAAACTTCCACTTGTCACAACTTCGGTCTCCGGTATACAATTTCAGTCTGGACAACGACGTTCGCCTCAGCAATGGTTCATCTCCAATATTCCGGATATTTGACACAGGATTTTTTTCAGGATAATTGCCGGAGGGAACGAAAGTGCTCCTGGAACCTGCGCTTTGGTAGGACAATACAGAACTGGCTTTAATGAAGATTTCCATGTGAGAAGAACTTAAATTACAGGTAGTTTCATTCTTGCTTATTCAAAGTATATGGGCCACATACATGTGTAAAGGTGTTTTAAGAGAGGAAACTAATTGTGGTGCAGTCATAAGACAAATCAAAATGGAGAACTATATGAAGATACTTTGAATACTGATTGCTGGTGGTTGTCCAAACTTTTCCTACCTTTGAAACTAGGATGGATACAGCGTTATCATGATTCCCTGCCTTTCTGTCGTTTAAAGTGTCTCTGAATGCATTGACTGCAATTTACAGTGTTCACCCCAATTAATAATATACCCTTTTTCATGTATTGCTCCACAGGTTTGTCCATCAATACATGTAGAATAGAACATCTCAGATGCTCCCAGCACAGCTCAGACATGCTTAGAGGGCTATTGTGATGCCCCAAAGAGCACTCAAAATTAACAGGGTCTCATAAAGAACACAATAGACAGTACCTCTGTGCACAGCACAGACATGCTATATAGCTGGGTGTCAACCTTTTCAGAGCATTGACAATTAATTAATAACGCACTCACACTACCAACACAATATATTAGTCTTCACACTTTTGTCCGATCTAGCCACCTTCGACAGATCAGGTGCTTCAAGTAGGTGGATATACTTGTGCCCACAACAGCACTCAACCATACCATTACCACACATGACTATACAACAGCTCGCTTGTAAACACAATTCAAAACACTCACCCAGCATAGTCCGGATAAGAGAGATGATGAATATAAGGACCTGCATCAGCACCCAAAACGCCAATTCATATGCAGGACACTCACCTTGAAATGCACAAGCCAAATAACCCACTTAGCACATAGGCATTTGCATGCTGTTACCCGTAACACATCTGACTTTCAAGAACAAATATCCTCACAGTTGATACTGCAACTCACAAACACCGAACCTTGAAACCTAGGTGAGAAGATACTGAAACAAACGTGTTGTGCTTAGAGGTCCTAATAATGGCAGAATGTGCGTCATATAGATATATGTCTATCAATCTTACACTCCAGAATCTGGCCATCTACCTGTGTGTATGGTCAGACCATTATACTATCAGTTTTGTTTTGAGTGACATATCGATGCCTAAGCTGTCTCCTCATTCAAAAAGTACTTTCAGAAATTGGAGCCGTATCGACATGAAATCTCTTTTGGATACATTAATCCGTGAGCAGCCCATTATTCAGGAAAGCATAGATAGCTCTGAGAGGGGGATTGCTAATTGGCAAATCAATGCTATAGATATCCATGCTCCTATACAGACTAAAACCTCCCATATAAGGCGACATGAATAATCAAAATGGTTCACTACTGATTTAGAAAGTACGAAACTCAATGTACGTCAAGCTGAAATAAAATGGCGTGAAACCTATTTAGCGCAGGATAAGGAGCAATACATTGCGAACTTAACTTATAAAAAAAAAAAAAAAACATCCCGGAAGCTAAGAGTATTTTTTACTGACAAGGTACTTAATTCAAATAAAAGGTCAAAAGATATCTTTAGGATTGTGAAAGAGTTATCCAACCCTGGTCGTGTGACCCCGCCCATCACTGCCACACAGGAACTGTGTAATGATTTGAAATTCTTTTTTGTGGAATTGTTTTTTAAAAATCAAAGACTCAATCGACTCCAGTCATAGTAGTTCAGATGACCCTCTCAACTACTTTAACTCTACCTCTTTGATTACCTTCCCCTGCCTAACTAGGAAACTTTTCTCTGCTCTTGTAAACAAAGTAAAATCTGGTTCCCCCAAGGAGGTATGTCCACTTCACATATTAAAATCCATCTGCCTGGCTCTTCCAGATATTATCCTTAATTTCTTGAATCTCTCTCTCTCCCAAGGCACTGGGCCCTCAGTTTTCAAGGAAGCAGTGGTCATCCCGTTGGAAAAAAAGCAAGGCATCGACCCCCATAAGTTGGACAATTACAGACCTATAGCTCTCCTTCCTTTCCTTACTAAATTATTGGAGGCCCATGTAGCCAGCTGTCTTAGTTCTTTCTTAGTGACCAATAACTTTTTGGACACTCACCAGGCAGGTTTCCACCCATTGCACTCCACCGAATCTGTCATACTATCTGTTATAGACAACCTTAAAGGTGTGTGTGCCCCAGGGCTCTATTTTGAGCCCCACGCTCTTTAAAATATATATATATATATATATATATATATATATATGCATCACTAAAAAGAGTTCCCAACATGGAGAGCCACGTACAAATGTGTGAATCATTTATTCGGACAGGCAGCTCTCTACAGCAATCACTGAGGCACACAGGGAAATCGTGCCATCAAGTCCTGACGCATTTCGGGCGTCCTTGCGCCCTTGGTCACAGGTGCTGGCTGTATAAACGAAGGCAGAATGCCGCCACTCTTTTTCATCAGTTAATGAGGTTCCGCCCAATAGGCGTGTCAGCTAGTGCATGCTGGTGAATAGAGTTACACAGCCCCACTTGGGAGAATATTCATGTTATAGACATTGGCAGCCGTACTTACCTGTGATCAACACCAAAAGGGACTCTATTCACCAGCACTAGCTGACACGCCTATTGAGCGGAACCTCATTAACTGATGAAAAAGAGTGGCGGCATTCTGCCTTCGTTTATACAGCCAGCACCTGTGACCAAGGGCGCAAGGATGCCCGAAACGCGTCAGGACTTGATGGCACGATGTCCCTGTGTGCCTCAGTGATTGCTGTACAGAGCTGCCCGTCCGAATAAATGATTCACACATTTGTACGTGGCTCTCCATGTTGGGAACTCTTTATTGTGATGCAAATTAAGTGCGGCCCTCCCAGGTCGCGGAGAGCCCTCCCGCGGATGAGCGGGTCCGCTGAAGCCATTCAAACTTCGGGTGAAGGAACAATGTGTGTTTGGCTGGGAGATATCAGTCCTGCGGCAATCATGCAAGTTACACAGCCCCACTTGGGAGAATATTCATGTTATAGACGTTGGCAGCCGTACTTACCTGTGATCAACACCAAAAGGGACTCTATTCACCAGCATGCACTAGCTGACACGCCTATTGGGCGGAACCTCATTAACTGATGAAAAAGAGTGGCGGCATTCTGCCTTCGTTTATACAGCCAGCACCTGTGACCAAGGGCGCAAGGACACCCGAAACGCGTCAGGACTTGATGGCACGATGTCCCTGTGTGCCTCAGTGATTGCTGTACAGAGCTGCCCGTCCGAATAAATGATTCACACATTTGTACGTGGGTCTCCATGTTGGGAACTCTTTTTTGTGATGCATATATATATATATATATATATGACACCCTTAGCGACTCTGGCTGAGGGACATGGAGCAAAAATAGTATTGTACGCGGACGATATGCAGCTGCTCTTCACCTGCAATAAAGATACGAATTTTAATGGAGACATGATTAACAGCTGTCTAACAGAAGTGTTCTCCTGGCTCCAGTGTAATCAGCTCAAGTGCAATCCTGGAAAGTCGGAGATCATCGTCTTTGGCCACCGCCCCAGCAATGCTTGGCGTAGTTGGTGGCCAGATGACATGTCCCCCCCCCTACAACTTCCGTAAAGACAGTGAAAAATCTAGGGATGAAGCTGGATGAGCATCTCTCCATGCAGGCACAGATCCAGGCAGTGGCTGTATCCTGCTTTGGCATGCTGAAGATGCTAAAGCAGTTTCTGCCTCTGCTGCCTATCACCCACAGAAAAACGGTGGTCCAAGCATTAATAGTCTCCAGGTTGGACTACGTGAATGTACGATACCTAGGGTTGCCAGAGTATTTACTGGCAAGACTGCATGTGGCCCAGAATGCAGCAGCCATAGCAATACTCATGCTTTGCTCCAGAGCACGGATGTCCACACAGTTGAAATCCCTGCATTGGCTCCCAGTCTGCAAGAGGTTCCATTTTAAGGCCATGGTTATGGCTTTTAAGGCTCTCCTCGGCATAGGTGCCGGGTACATTGTGAAGAGAGTCCAATATTATCGCCCTCACTGCACACTAAGGTCTTCAGCACTTCAGTTGGCACGAACCCCCAGATACCACCGAGCGCGGATTCGGGGACACTCCTTCCAGGTGCAAGCAGCGCAATTGTGGAACAATCTGCCGGTGGAATTAAGACTGATGTAGGATCTTCTTGCATTCAGGAACTCACTGAAAACATGGTTGTTCCAGCTATAATACTCAATTTGGTGGTCACAGCGCACAGCGAATGCAGTCATCAAGCCTCAGCGCCGGGACACTCAATTGAGTATCTGCTTGCTTTACAAATATCCATTTAACATAACATAAAGGTCAGGTGGATATGGACGGCACTCATGCCCTGATTCTCTTAGACCTGTCTTCGGCTTTTGATACTGTCAACCATAAAATACTGTTGGATCGTATTGCTGTAGCTGGTCTTGGAGGCTCTGCCCTGGGTTGGTTCAGATCCTTCGCAGAGGGCCGTAAGCAATCGGTGTGGCTCTCACCGTACAAGTCCAACACTGTAAATATGAGTTGTGGAGTCTCGCAAGGTTCCTCTCTCTTCCCCAATTCTTTTCAATGTGTACATACGTCCACTCCTATCCAGTCTCCGTCAGATGGGGATCAAGATATACAATTATGCTGATGATATGCAGCTACTTTTCACCATAGAAGAGTCAACAAAATCTGAGGAATTTGTTACGAATTCTATGCTGTTCATCCAAAACTGGATGAACAGAAACCAGTTCAAACTGAATTCCGAAAAAACGGAAAATCATTATACCTAAAAACAAACTTTTGCATTGGACTCCCGCACACTGACCTCTGGAGTTGGGAGCAGCACCTCTCCCTAAGCCGGTGATTAAGAGTTTGGGCATACAAATTAATTCATACCTCTCTATGAGCTCTCAGATTGGCTCTGTTACCTCTGCTTGCTTTGTCCAACTTCAAAAACTGTGTAAGATCAGAAGATTCTTCAGCAGAGAGGCCAGTATCGAAATCCTTATTGGTTTGATTCTTTCTAAAATTGAATACGGAAACGCAATGTATCTTAGCCTCCCACAAAACCAGAAGCATCGTCTGCAGATGATTCAGAATCAAGCAGCCAGAATCATTATCAAAAGACAGACAATGCCATATTAACCCGCTAAAGAACTCCACTGGCTGCCGGTTGAGCAGCGATCCCTGTTTAAAACAGGATGCATCCTATTTAAAGCCATTCATGGTATGGGTCCCTGATTAATTTCTTCGATAATCATCAAATGCTCCCCTCAGCGCACCTTAAGATCCATGCATATGAATCTTCTGGTAGTACCAAGATTCAGACGCAAATGCAATGGAGGGTCCCAATTCTCTATACTGGGCCGGAAATTGTGGAACTATGTGCCTACCGCTCTGAGACTTGAAGACTATATGCGGTTCAGAAAACTGCTTAAGACCTGGCTCTTCACTCTAGCACACAATTAGACTGCTTTTGATTCGACTTCTCCTGCTCAAATCATAGTGTTAAGAGACCTGCTGGTGTACGTGGGCTCTAGAAGTTAAAAAATAAATAAATATGTAACACTGGATAACATCTGCACAAGTATTCATTTTTAATAAAAACTATTTTATTGTTACTTTAAGCATACAAAGACAGCTTCTCAGCTTCCCTTCGTGCTTCTCTAACCCTATATTTGTATATTTAATTGCAGTGAATCAGAAACTCAAGGTTACATGCTCTTCACTCGAGCACACAATTAGACTGCTTTTGATTCGACTTCTCCTAATCAAATCATAGCGCCAAGAGACCTGCTGGTCTACGTGCGCTCTAGAAGTAAAAAACAAAAATGTAACACTGGATAACATCTGCAAAAGTATTCATTTAAAAAAACAACTATTTTATTGTTACTTTAAGCATCCAAAGACAGCTTCTCTAACCCCATATTTACATATTCCATTGTGGTGAATCAAAAACTCAAGGTTATATGCAGCTTCCAATCGTTTGCGTGGGCTGAATACATGTTAGGCAAAGTTCCTACATAGCGCCTTATTGAAGTCCACCCATCCTCCCCATGTTTTTCCACTGTTTTGTATGCATTCCCAGGCCTAGTTAATCGATTTCTTCAGGATCATGCATCCTTCTGAGCATATTTCCTACTTTTCATGACTTGGTGTTTCATGCTCTCTCCATAGATTTGCTGCTTTTCTATTACTGTACGTGATCCCATGATATCTCTTAATGTTAAGGTCATGGTGGGTCAGGATTTTCGTATTTCCGACTACTGTCAACAGTGACAGTCGAGTACATAAAATAAAACGTTATAATAAATTATGAATCATGGAATAATTTACTCGCGTTGCTTTACCTCTAAACCCTGTTTAAAAGCATATCATGAGGAATAAGAATATTAAAGTGCAGGGCCTGGGGTGCTTTTGGGTTCTAGTTGTGTGCAACCATATTTTGATCGATCCCTTTATAAATGCATATAGAGGCGTGACTCTAGTCTTGCCTGAGTCATTTAGAATTTATGCAAAGAGACATGCATACAAAGGTGTAATGACAGAGACTGTTAGATAAAGATCCAGACCGATTTGCACAAGCTGGATTTCTGTAACGTCCTCTATATGCACATATGTTAAGGCTTTGATTGCCTGATTTTTGATGTTTTAGATGATATGATGGAGCCAACGTTGTCTTCAGAGTGCGGAGGTTAGTGGCATGTGTCACCTGTCTCTAAGAAGCTGCAATGGCTGGGATACAGTGTACAGCCTTGATTGTGAACAATCAACCAATCAGATCCAGCCCCTGGCTAGTTCACAATCAGAACCACCTGCAAAGTTATCCCGGCTTCGAGAGGCCTCACCACACCTGCTCTCTGTTCCCACATAATTACCTGGAAAGGCACTAAACTCTGGAATTCACTCTATGCTATAGAAAGTTCTGTAACATAGCATAATGTATCACAGTCAAACACATGGCAGCTCCGTCTGACCGGGAGCTGAATGGCTCTGTGTTCTGCCAAAGGGTTACAAAACCTGCTCTCTATATTGGTGGAATAAATTCGGATCCAAGCTGGTGGTGATTGAACTTAATTTGTCTCTGGTAATTTGTTCGGTAGCCATGTGAACTTACTTGGGTACCTCGCGTTTGTCCTGAAGCCACATTGCTAAAAACTGTTCTTTTGGTGCTGACACCCTTGTTCCTTGTTGCCAAGTCTCAGCAGAGATGCCAGGTGTTAATTGAAAACTGAGGTTATGGCCTGCTTTCTCAGTTGTCACCTGTCTTACCAGGATTTTTTTATTTTATTTACGGAGCTTTATATAGCGTGCACTTGACCCGAAGGTATCTGGTATCAGATATTTTGGATCCATGCTGGAGACTACTAAACGATCAGTACATATCTTCCTAACCTGAGCGGCGCACAGACAAGGTCTGCTGAGTATGTTTATGTATTGCGGGATGTGTGAATCCAACACTGCTAATGACTGTGATATTTAGCGTCAAATTCCCAAATGTGCAAATTAGCGGGCTTATATTCAAGCTCACCAGTCACAATGGCAGTTCCTTCCACTTGAAGTTCTCATTTAAAACAAGTGGACTCGCCTTGGAAGTCCTCATTTAAAACTAGTGGACTCGCCTTGGAAGTCCTCATTTGAAAGTAGTGAACTCGCCTTGGAAGTCCTCATTTGAAAGTAGTGGACTCGCCTTGGAAGTCCTCATTTAAAACTAGTGGACTCGCCTTGGAAGTCCTCATTTGAAAGTAGTGAACTCGCCTTGGAAGTCCTCATTTGAAAGTAGTGGACTCGCCTTGGAAGTCCTCATTTAAAAGTAGTGGACTCGCCTTGAAAGTCCTCATTTAAAAGTAGTGGGCTCACCTTGGAAGTCATCAATTGAAAGTAGTGAACTCGCCTTGGAAGTCCTCATTTGAAAGTAGTGGACTCGCCTTGGAAGTCCTCATTTGAAAGTAGTGGACTCGCCTTGGAAGTCCTCATTTGAAAGTAGTGGACTCGCCTTGGAAGTCCTCATTTAAAAGTAGTGGACTCGCCTTGGAAGTCCTCATTTAAAAGTAGTGGGCTCACCTTGGAAGTCATCAATTGAAAGTAGTGGACTCACCAGTGGAAGTCATCATTTAAAAGTAGTGGACTCCGCTGTGAACTATGCAGCTAAGAGACTTTATCCTTAGAATCCTAGGATATTCGTAGTAATGTTGCGGTTAAATGTAACATGTGAAGGAGCTACACAGTCGATATAAATCCCCACATTACTCTTCATAATTTACGCACCAGCTTTGGAGTTTTTAGAAAGTAACAGCCCTCCCTTACCAAGTTTCAAAGCAAGAATTCACTTGTAGATTCTTCTCAAGTTGTCCAGTTTCCACATGAAATGTATCTGATGTTTGTTTGGTTTGTTGGGATATTTTTGTTTTTATTCTGTTTTCCGTCTAGATTGACTCTGACTTTGATTCTACAAAATGTTGGTCAACAGTGGAAAGTGTGTTTTATTTGTGACATGTTTGCAAAGACTGCTTGTACAGTACCATAAACATCTTTCTCAAGAGCATGTAATCCGATAATAATGAGTCGGAATGGTGGTAGAAACCTCATACTTGTATGATCTTTTATGTGGAATTGTTGTTTTCTTCAAAACAAAATATGTAGAACAAAAAGTAAATGTTTGCCAAGAATCGCAGGGTTCCCGAAAACTGATTTGCTTGATTTAGACAGCAGTAGCCAGAAATGAACAGCTCTGCCTTAAAGGCTTTGCATTTGCGGTGTTCATGAGATTCTGCTGTGTGAAATCTGAGTGGGTAATTTTTCACTATGTCCACTTCCCTCTTCCTTGTCTGTGTCCTTTAAAAAAAAAAAAATGGGGGCCCTACGTCACACACACAAAACGTTACTGCGCAACTCCAAATTCGCCGATAAAGCAGCTTTTTCCTCATCCTGTCCTGGTCTTGAAAGTATCCTCCCCACCCACAATCTGGCTTTTGGTACATATTCGCAATAGTTTTTCTTGGTGGCGTCTCTTCGCTTGCCTCCTTTCAGGGTGGTTGCTATTCATTGAGTATGTTCACCTTGGCAAGCCATGGCCGGTGTCGTGTTTGCAGCCCTGGCAAGTACCACGCATCAGGCGTTAGACTAATGTATTTCAGTGTGGTGGTTTGCATCACCACTCTGAAATGTGGAGTCACACATAATAGCGCCTCCTTAGCTGTCAAGGAGCACTAGTAAATCACCACAATCAAACACCGAAACTAGAGTGGCTCTAGGGGGCTGGCTCAGAGTCCGCAGCTCTAGCACCTGTTAACAATGTAAGTTACAATATAGGATCATTTACCTCTCTCTCCCCCCCCCCCCCCCGCTCCCCCTCCCTCCACTGACATGTTGGTTGCGGCATATTTTGATACATAAAACTGTCGTGAGTCTGAGTGCCTATATTCATTGGCTACTATGTAGACATTAATCAAATTCTGGGGTTAGGATTGTGGCACACACAACCGAAGGGAGCTGTCCACCTCACCTGAGGCACCAACCTGTTAAGGGAGTAGGCGTCCAGAGCACTAGTTCACACCACAGTGCAGCCAGAGCTGAGGAGCCAGGTCCAGAATCGTGGCCGGGCCAGCATTTGCTACGGGAGCCCCCGCACCACCGCAGCAAGCAAAATAAAGGAAGTGACTGCTTCACTTAAAATTTGCCCAACCATAGCGCCAGCGTGCGGCAACCACACCTGCACTGGGCAACCCTCCGTGCAGCTGGCAGCAGCATCAGCATCAGCATCAGCAAAGAGCCCCGTGTTTGTAGTGATCTTGTGACAGCCGAGGTCTGCGGGCCGGGCAGCAGACAGTGGTGCACTTCACAACTAGGCTAAAATATCCTGCCCGGCCACAATCTCCCAAGCCACTGTTGGGACGCAGGCTGCACAGCGATTCCTAGAAAACTAGCCTGAGATAGCTCCTCCCAGGACCAAGAGAGCTCTTGAGCCCCAGGCAGCCCTAGTCGGTGCAGACCGCGCCAGCGCGCAGACCACACACTGGTGCCTATCAACTTTCAGCGCAGCTGGCGTCACTTAGCCAAGAGCCTGGTGCAGTTAATAGTAGCTCTGCCACAGCCGCACTCGCAGCCTACTGGTAGATATGGTGCTACAGGGCTAGGCAGCGGTGCGCCAAATGGGGCGGGCACCACTCAGCAATGCTGGTAATCACTTTTTTTAGGGTTGATACTAGCGTACGGGTAATGGAGATATAGAGTCTCCAATATACCCACTCAATACATTTTAATTCTGTCAAGGGGGGCCCAGAAGAAATAATGATAGGGGTACCCACTTAGACAGTTTTAATACTCTTTTCTTTCTGCAATTGGGATCCCTTTCTTGAAAAATTATTTCTAAAAAAGATATGCGCTCCACCGTGAGTGTTGGTCTGCACCAGGGTGTAGAAGCGGCCTTATGATGAAGCATGCTACTATTTAGTGGGTGAGGGCAATTTTAAGAACCCTATGGGTTTTGCAGTTGGTTTCCTTTCCTGCTTTACTGTCTTTGTCACATATTCCCTGATCCCGACAAGGGTAACTAGAAATCTACCCATTTTTTGTCCTTCCCATTTGGTGTGTTCTAGAGGAAGTACAGAGGTCAGATAAACCTTCAGTTCTTGGGGAATGTCCTAATCATTGGGCCTCGTTCTACAGTTGATATGGTCACTAAAGGTAAATAGTATCCTTTGAAATTCAGATATTTAGCAATTTTCAAAGGTTAATTGCATACAAGGTTGACTGAGTTTACCCTGTAAATCTAATGGACAGCAAATCGTTTTTTAAATTGTTTTTTTTATGTACCATCGAGCCATGCAAGAGGGTGATTATTTTCATTCTGGACCATCCTTCGTCAGTTTTGTTCCACCATGGCACTGGTTCTTGGTCCTGGGAATAATTCAGGGTCATCCTTTTTAAATGCTCCGTTTTTATTAAATGCTGTATCAGGTTTGTTTAAAATTCTACTCTACTCTGCCCCACTGCATACCACTCTACTCTGCTCCACTGCATTCTACAACCGTATACTCTGCGAAACTGCACACACTACTTTATGCCACTACTTTATGCAACTCTTCACCACTGAATTCTGTTCGCTCCACTCTACACCACTGCACTTTACGCCAATCCACTCTAATCTACTCTGCACCACTGCACTCTATTATACACTACTCCATACAACTGTCACTGTACTCTGAAACAATCTACTCTATGCCACTGCAGTTTACACCACTCTATTCCACTCCGTGTCACTCCACTCTACGCCACTGCACGCTACACCACTTTAACCTGCACCAAATCACTCTAAACCACTTTACTCAAAACCAATACTCTCTACACCACTGCACTCTATGCCAATCTGTTCTATACCACCTCACTGTACGCCACTATACTCGTATGCCACTGCACTCTACGCCACTCTACACCTTTGCACTCTACATTACTTTACTCTGTACCACTATACACCACTGCACTCTACACCAGGGCAGTCTACTTTTCACCACTGCACTGTACGAATCTCTACTCTACAGCACTGCATACTCTGCCACTGAATTCTCTGCCACTCTACTCTATGCCGCGCCTCTTTACTCTGTACCACTCTACTGCACTACTATACACCAATGCCACTCTAATCTACTCCGCACCACTGCACTCTACGACATACTACTCTATACCACTGTCACTCTACTCTGAAGCAATCCACTCTATGCCACTGCAGTCTACGCCATTCTATTCCACTCCATGTCACTTCACTCTACGCCACTCTAACCTACGCCAATGCACTCTACACCACTTTGCTTAAAACCAATACATTGCACTCTATGCCAATTTACTCTATACCACTGCACTATATGCCACTATAATCTATGCCACTGCACTTTACACCACTCTACTCTACACCATTGCACTCTACATCACTTTATTCTGCACCCCACATCACTTTACTCTTCACCCCTGTACGCCACTGCACTCTACACTAGTGCACTATACCACACACCACTGCACTCTACCACATTCTGCCGCACTGAACTCTTTGCCACTGAATTCTATGCAAATCTACTCTATGCCACCTCACTCTGCATCACTTCACTCTGCATCACTCCACTCTACACCACTCCACTCTACGCCACTCCACTCCACTCTGCAGCACTCCACTCTGCAGCACTGCACTTTGCGCCACTCCTCTCTACCCTGCACAACTCCACTCTACGGCGCTTCACTCTAGTCTTAAACAATCTACTCTACTCCACTGCACTCTATGCCACTGCACTTTATGCCTCTCTACTCCACTCTGCACCACTCCACTCTACGTCCCTGCAATCAATGCTGCGTCATGTATTCTACTCTATTCTATGCCACTGCACTCTACCCTGCACCACTATACTCTATCCTGCATTTCTCCACTCCCCTCTTCTCTGAAACAATCTACTCTATGCCACTGTACTCTATGCCACTGTACTCCACTCTGCGTCACTCCACTATATGCCACTGCACCCTACGCTGCTCCATTCTACGCCTAATCACTGCACTCTTCACTACTTTACTCAAAACCAGAGATTCTTTACGTCACTGTACCTATGCCAACTACTTCGCACCACTGCACTTTACCCCACAATACTTTACAACATTCTATTCTGTGCTATTTCACTTTACGCCACTGCACGCTACATCACTCTACACCATTATGCTCTATATCACTGCACTCTATGGCACTCTGCACCACTGGACTCTACGTCATTGCTCTCTTCACCCCTCTACTCTGCACCACTCTACCCCACTGCGTCACTGCACTCTGACACTCTACTCTGCATGACTGTATTCGACACCACTGCACCACTCAAATGTATGTCAATGCACTCTACACCACTCTATTCTGCCTCAGTCCACTATAAGCCACTGTACTCTGCCCTGCCCAACTCCACTCTTCTCTGCCCCACTCTACTCTTCTCTGCACCACTCCACTCTATGCTACTTCACTCTATATCACTCTGCTCTGTAACACTGCTCACTTCGCCACTGAACTCTCCGCCCCTCTACTCTGCCGCACTCCACTGTACGCTACTGTACTCTACGCCAATCCACTGTAAGCCACACTCTGCTCCACTGCACTCTACGACAGTGCTCTATACTGCTTCACTCTATACCACTTCACTCTACTCTGAAACAATCTACTCTATGCCACTGCAATCTATTCTACTCTAGACCAATCCACACCACACCACTGTAAGCCACTGCATTCTACACTGCAGTACTCAAAACCAATACACTCTACGCAGCTGCACTCTACGCCACTCCAATCTACACCATTGCACTCTACATCACTTTACTCTGTGACACTTTACTCTGCAGCACTGCATTCTCTGCATTGACTTCCATGCCACTCTACGCCACTCAAGTCAATGCCACTGCACTCTACTCCGCACCACTCTACTGCACTCTGCCACTGCACTCTACGCCACTATAATCTACTGTGCACCACTGCACTCTGACACTGCACAGTATGCCACTTCACTCTATGCCTCTTTACTCGACTCTGCACCACTGTACTCTATGCCAGTGCACTCTGCTTCGCCCTACATGCACCAATGCACTCATCGCCACTGCACTTTACACCACTCCAGTCTAGCCCACACCACTGTACACCACTCCACTCTGCAAACTGCACTCAATGCTGCTACTGTATACCTCTCCACTCTACCCTGCACCACTCCACTCTACGTTACTTCACTGTACTCTGAAACAATCTACGCCTCTGCACTCTTTGACACTGAACTTTGCGCCACTCTTCGCGACTCCACTCTACACAACTGCAATCAATGCTGCACCACCCTACTCTATGCCACTCTACTCCATTGCACTCTACACTGCACCACTATACTCTAACCTGCACCACTCCACTCCCCTCTACTCTAGAACAATTTTCCTTACGCCACTGTACTCTGTGCCACTGCACTCTACATCACTCTACTCTGTGTCACTGCATGCTACACCACTCTACTCTGTGCCACAGCACTCTACACCACTCTACTCTGTGCCACTTCACTCTACGCCACTGCACTCTCCCTTGCAACACTACTCTAAACCACTGTACTCTGTGCCACTCTATTCTACTCTGCACCAATGTACGCTACGTCATTGCTCTCTGCACCGCTCTACTGAAGGCCACTACACTCTGACACTGCACTCTGACACTCTACCCTTCATGACTGCACTCTATGCCACTCTACTGCACGCTACGTGGATGCACTCTATGCCACTGTACTCTGCGCCACTGCACCACTCTACTCTATACTAATGCACTCTACTTCACTCTACACTGCATCACTCCACTCTATGCCACTGCACTCTACCCTGCACCACTCCACCCTACACCACTTCACTCAACTCTGAAACAATCTACCCTATGCCACTGCAATCTATGCCACTCTACTCCACTCTGCACCACTTCACTCCCTGCTGTACCACTCTTCTCTGTGCCTCTGTGCTCTACCTTGCACCACTCCACTCTACATTGAGACAATCTACTCTACGCCACTGCAGTCTACTCCACGCCACTGCACTTTACGCCTCTGCAGTCTGTTATGCCGCTATACTTTAAACCAATGCACTCTACGCCAATTCACTCTACACCAGTTTACTCAAAACCAGTGCACCCTACGCCACTGCACTTACTCCAACTTCTTTGCACCACTTCACTTTACACCACTATACTCTACAAACTTCTGCTCTATGCCACTGCACTCTGCACCGCTGCACGCTATGTCACTCTACACCAATGCACTCTACGTCAGTGGACTCTGCACCACTCTATTCTACTCTGCATCACTGTACTCTGTCATTGCTCTCTGCACCTCTCTACTCTGCGTGACTGTGCTCTATGCCACTGCACTCTACTCTGGCTCTGAACCACTCAACTCTATGCCACCATACTGCACTCTACGCCATTGCACTCTACCCTGCACCACGCCACTCTACTCTTCACCACTCTACTCTATGCCACTTCACTCTATGCCACTCAGCTCCACTCTGCGCCATTGCTCAATACGCCACTGTAATCTACTCTGCACTGCTCTACGCTATGCCACTGCACTTTACGCTACGTCACTTCACTCAACGTGAATGCACTCTACACCACTTTACTCAAAACCAAGGCACTCTACACCAGTCTACTCTGCACCACTGTACTTTACATCGCTTCACTCTATGCCACACTACTCCACTCTACTACACTCTATGACCCCGCACTCTGACAGTCTACTCTGCATGACTGCACTCTATGCCACTGCACTCTACTCTGCGCCACTCAACTCAATGCCATCCCACTGCACTCTACACTACTGTCGCTGCACTGTACATTAATGCACTCTACACCACTTTACTCAAAACCAGTCCACTCTACGCCACTGTACTCTACGCCACTTCACTCTAGGACACTCTACTCTACTCTTGTACACTACACTCTACAACACTCCGCGATGCTCCACTCTACAATACTCCACCTCCACTCTGAATCTGTACTCCATTAATCTCTGCTCCCCTGACACACTACTTCACTTTATGCCTCTCCACTCTACAGCACTGTACTCCACTCTGTGCCATTGTATAACACCGCTCCACTCTACAACGCTCTACGCAAATCCCTCTGTGCCACTCCATGCCTTTTTACTCTACTCTATTCTATGACACACTGCTCCACTCATCTCTATGGTACTCTACAACACTGTTCTCCACTGTTCGCAACACCCTCTACACCACTCCACTCCACTCCACGACACTCCACGACACTCTAACACTACTCAACTCTGACACTGTACTCAACTCTATGCCACTCAACTCTTTGCCCTTCCACTCTAATACACTCCACTCCCTCCGTGACACTCCACAATACTGTACGCTACTCCATGACACTCCACTCCTCTCCACGACACTCAACTCTAGTGTACGCCACTAAAAGACACTCCATAACACTCCACTTTACGACACTCCACACCACTCTCCTTTACCTCACTTCCTCTGACCACCAGCCACTCTGTTGTACAACATTTCCAAAAAATATTGGCAAGACCTATTGGCTTTGCCAGTGCTTGTTTTTGAGCAGTGGCCTGGCTCTTGGTGCGCGGGCACACAGCTATTTCAAGCTATGTTTGGAAATGTCCCAGAGTACCTGACAGAAAAGAATCACAGATAGATATTCAATAATGTCTGACTCAGTGCTGATCCCTGAGGGGACCCCCTGACCGACCGCCTTGAACGTACAAGGTGGGAGGTAGATGGCCAGCACCCTATCCTCTAATTAGGATTTATACTAACTTGGTGCCCTGCTTCTAACACTTACCTCTGACAACCTAGAGATCAGAAAGTCATGGTTCATAGGGTCAAAAGCAGCCCAAAAGTCCCGCAGTACAAAAGCCACCAAGTGACCCTTGTCAGCTTCGATTCTCAGATAATCTTTGACAGTTACCATGGGATAAGCTTTGCATTGTTTTAATATTTGCAGAACTTCCTACAGAAATCTCTAGTTGTGGAGGGTCTAGATTAATCTGGTTTTCATTGTGTACATTTGTAATTTCGTGTAGGTATTTAGTTGTATATGAATGTAACTAATTTTTCTTTTTTGAAAGCAAAAGCATTGGTTGGGCATTGATTTGTGGTATTTTGTGCTTTGCATAGTTCTGAGGTTCTAACCAACTCCACCTCCCTTAGTAAGCCGTGGACTGATCTACTTCACTATCATAAGAGTCAAGTGTTAGAGGTGTACCTGCTGCTCAGTTCGGGTCCAGCAGCAAGATGGTCCCTGAATAACAGAGGTAAAAAGCTCCTCTTGACAAATTTGAGCCTGTAGTGCGTAATGTCTGTATTGCACTATGTTGGTTTATCTAGGGCTCTTCAGTTGAAGCTCGGGGCATGTTTGGAATATAGTCACACTGCCTAGTGGCAAACCTGCTGCTCCCATCAAGCTTACTTTGCCGCCCATGTGGCCATCGCGTGAAAGTAACTTGCGCATTATGTGTACACACCTGTAGAGGAGCTGGAGTGTCTTCAGGGTTGATGCACTAGCACCGGCTTAAGGCAGAGAGAGCTGACTGCTGTGTAGCTATTCTTGGGAGGCATAAGCAAAAGCCTAGTTTCTGCAAGCATTACATGGTACTAGAGGAGGGGGCTGAAAGTCTGCCCTTTAGTGTAACTGGTGCTTGGGGCAGCCAGTAAATGCAACTGGTTGTGCATATGATGTGGAAGGCAGTGATCAGTGGGAGAGGGTGAGGGTCTGGTGAAGAGGAGTTGGTGGTGGCAGCGGTCTGTCAGCGGTCACTGCTCTCAAAGTAAATAAAAGGACAGTCTGTGTCATTAATGTTCCCCCAAACCTCCAATCTTTGGCATCCTCATTAGGCAGGGTAGACCATGAAGGCTTTCAGTGGAGAAAAATGATTCAGCCTAGGAACAATTAATTGCAGCTATGCGGCTTCAAGAGTAAGACTTGTCCATTGTAAGATAAATGCACAACTTTCCATTAGCCATGACCTCAACAAAAACGTGAGCATAGTTTTTTTAAACCCCTTATAGTGGAGAAGCAAACCCAATAATTACCAACACCACTCTTACACCCCTCACAGAGTAGCAGTCTCAGACCACTGACAGCCCTCTCACACTCCTGCAAAAACAAAGCAAAGCTAATAAATCTGGCTGATAATTGAAAGTGCATCTTTGTAGTTTGCTGAATTTGTGTGTATAGTGTTTTGCACTGGCAAGTGGATTAAGTGAAGAATGAGTCAATGGGTGGATGAACATATGTATGTATGAGTGTGCGGATGAGTAACTGAGTACAGGTGATTGAGTTCATGGACGAATGGAGGAGTGCCTGCATCCATCTGGGCATCTGCAGTTGTAGCCTAGACCTACTGGTTTTTCTAATACTTGTTTTTTTTCTTTCCTGCGTCTGCTCCAATCTGCATCCGGCTCTTCCAAGTTCACTGAATCACTGGCCATTTTCCTTTCCAGTGTTTGTTTGCTCTTCTTCTGATATATTTTCTCTGGGATTTTTCTCCCAACATGTGAGCCTTTCTGGAAACACTCGTTAGTCTTTTATTACTTATGTTTTTTTGTTTGTTGCAAAATAGGCCAGTGGTTATAAAGAGGAGCCACCCTCCTCCCAAAAATATACCAAAGGAGCAATTGTCCTAAGCCAATGGTTCCCAATCTGTGGTTCCTGGGACCCATGGGGGCCCGTGAAACCTCCTTAGGGGGACCGCAACTACTTATAAAAATTAAATAGTATTAATAGATTAATAAAGTGTATATAAATAGAGAAGCTAAATGTACAGTTGAAAATTTGGAAATGTACTGTATATGTGAAGGAATTTGAAATTGGAAACTAAAACTTAAATTTGTATGCTCAGACAGATTTGTGGGAGCAGTGCAAGTGTATCAGACATAACATAGTATGGATGATGAGTGGCCTCTATTGAATTTAGAAAAGCTCCAACCTTCTTATTAAAATTTAGATTTTTTAAAATGTATATGTGTTTGCAAATTAAATAAAATGTATAATGTGTGTATTTGCGGTTCAGATTATCTACAATGCTTGGGACCCTCCACTAGCAGTCTTGATTCAGCGAGGGGTTCTCCGGATTCCAATAATGATTTGGCAGGGGTGGGGTGTGGAGGGGGGGTGTCTGGGGTTGGACGTGTTCCAATAATGATTAATTGATGGTACTCAGAAGTCATAAGGTTGAGAACCACTGTCTTAAACCTTTGACTGCAATCGTTGTTTTCATTCTGTAGTCGGCGATTATTTTCCTTTGTACTGGTTTATCATTCTAAAGCGGTGTTCCTGGAATAATATACAACAATTCTGTCCTACGTGTTTAATTGACGATAAAATGCTGCCTGTAAATGTGTTTTCCATGCTTGCCTCTGCTACAATGCACACTATTCATTGTGGATTCGCACCTTGCCCTGAAAGCACTGGCTAGGTTGCTGTTCCTTCACACACTATCATAGATGACATGTATTTTATCATTTCTGCCATTGCTTTGCACATTGGTCTATATCTGTACTCGTGCAAGATGTAATGTTACTAATGTTTGATTCTTTTTTTCTTTCCTGTTTTAGAATTCTTGTTGTCGCGTTGCAAGAAAAAATTGCTGCCTTTGACAGCTGCACTTTCACCAAAAAATTCTTTGTTACAAGTGAGTGTGACAGTGTTGAATTTTGATAATTTTATGCTCACAATGTCTATTTTTTTCTCTCAAATATTGTGATTTACATTTTAATATTAATCCTACCCACAGAGTTGGAGTCGTGAGCAAAGCAAAGTATACCAAATCAGCCAAATTGCGCGGCCTTTTAAAGTCTTTAAATATATCCTATATTTACAGACTATGGTATTGTTGGCTTTGCTAATCCCTTGCATCAGATTAAGAGTAATCGTATATATAATGCATTAAAGGTTTGGTTCTTGCTGATCCGATTATTATTACCAGCTTTTACATTGTTGCCCTGTTTTGCTTTATGTATATTTTGCTTATGAAATCGGCTGTAATTAGGTAGGTTTTCTATTTTCCTTTGGGATTTGTTTCATAATCCAACTATTCCTTTGCAATGGTTATCTGAATGGTGGCATTATTTCACCTAATATTTAAGGATTGTTGATTTACTTGAATCATATCATGAGCAGGCCTAGTTTTTTACAGTCCCTGCTGTGTAGCTCTGGTTCAGCCACGACAATTTCATTTTTAAAGCATTTTTGATTTGCAAATAACTTTGGACCCCGTTTGCAATTTGCACAAAAATTGGCAACTATGATGTTTAGTGCAATTTTGTGCACGTAGAAAAGATATAAAGTGGGGATTGTGGGCAAAAAAATGTGTTTTCTAATTTTATTTTCACTCCAATAGGATGTTGTGCTTGCAGCAAGAGCAAAAATGCTGAATAGATTTGTGCCAGACTTAGCATGAGTTTAGAACTTTTACTTGAAAACAGTGCTTTTGTTGCTTTGGTGTAAATTAATTCACTGTTTTTTTAACTGTTTACTTTACTGAAAGGTATTGGGTAGGTTGAAAGGGTTAACCTGTTTGTATATCTTGACTGTTTCAGTAAAACAAGCATTGGCATAGCCAATAGGTCTCGCTTTTGGGACCTCATAAATCTTTAGCCATAGCTATTAGCTTTGACTATGTCTTTAAGCTATGTTGTAGAGCAGCGTGGGTGCTGGGCAGCATGTTTGCCAGTGCTCTCCTTTGCCACCTAAAGAATATTTCTTGGGCAAGTGCGAGAAGCAGTAGTTTAGTCCTGTCCCCTATGGGGAAAGAAGCAAGGGCCTTGGACTTCGCACATTATAAGTTGAGCTCTCAAGTATCCCAGGTCTATGCAAGATTCTCATCCAGTTCGCTTGTTTTGTTTTGCATTGTAGAACTTATATCGGAAATTTTTGCCCGGTCTGGCGTTAGCCAGGACTTTTAGATTTTACTAAAATGATAAGTGGAATTTACTTATGGTGATATTTAGCCAGCTTTCTTCATCCACTGGTCTGTTATTGTGTCTCTCACATTTTACCTCCGCGCAATACAGCATACAGCATGGATCACTGGTTCCATTGGCTAATTCTATTGTGAGTGACAGCATTCTGTCTTTTCACAAGGTGCACAATCGTACACAAAACAGTGTCCTGAAGTGCCACAGACTATATTGAAAAAGCGTGTTTTTTGTAACCAATAACATTTTCGCTTTTAGCCTATCTTTATTTAGATTAAGAGAGACCCAGTAGCTTCCCCAAAACTATTTTGTAGCTTCCCCACCGTTTATCAAACACTATGATAAAAACAAGCGCTGGAAACTCCAAAAGGCTGGTGGCCAATGCCAGCCAAATGGCTTTGCCAATGCTTGTTTTTTTAATGAGGACTGCAAGTCCAGAATGCAAACTCAAAACCTGGAGTGAATGAGCTACTTACTGATGGAGCTGGAGAACCGTTGATCTATGCAAAGTATGAGTACGGTCTAGAGACATGACTGAGTAGACCATAGCAGAAGTAGGACAAATTAAATAGACTAGACTAGACTTGATACCTAGACATGATGAATTCATAAGCAACCTTCAGGTCTGGATGGCAATACCGAGCAATCTAATAGAATCTTTAGTCACAAGGCATCCGTGAACAATCTACGGTCTTAGTGTTACAGGTTGACAAAGGAAACCATAAGTCGGGACGGACTAAAACCCAAACTAAAACCAGCGAAATTGTGAGACTTAGTGGGGTAGATTGCACAGGAACAGGGAATAAATACCCCAATATAGTGAGACTGGGTGTCCCATAGATGGCTGCGATGGGGATGGTAGAGGTTGGAGCGCTGGACCCGATGGGACACAAATGCAACACCTTAGCTCTTGGACTTGAAATCTAAATCACTGTGATGAAATTGATGCCTACAGTCGTTGAATGGCACGTGTACTGTCTGTATGTTGTAATTCTGTTGCTGTAATAATAAATAAAGCTATAAAAAAAAATGCATCGGAGGATAATACAGACATGAAGACAGGTTTATGGAAAATGTATGTGACTTTAGAAGGTCCCATTTCCTCGTCGAGTAGGAAGCATCTGACTGGAAAAATCTTCAAGGAAACCTTGGGCAGTTTTCCATAATTTTGGATATATACAGTAAAATTTTACCCCAAAAAAGTCAGTACTTTAGGTGGATTTTCCCTCAAGTGCCAGTTATCCCAAGTGTATACCTACTGAGATAGACACTGTAAAAGAAACATAATGTGGTATGAGCACCTACTACACACAAAAATACAAAGCACAGTATGCATCAAAGGCCTTTTACTGAGGGAGGAAAGCGCTAGAACAGCATCAAAGAGCGGTTTTATTTGCTGTTTTGTTTTGGTAAAAAAATGTCTTCGTAGGTGCAATCATTCCCTCTGGGTTCTTTTGTTAAAGCAGCAACACTGGAAAGTTTGGCAATATGAGACATCCACACTCCAATGAACAGTTTTGCGAAAGGGAACACCCTTACTGTAATATGCCGGTAATACTGCTTACTAACCAGCACACTTAGTCACCTGCAGATGTTCACATGTGGGGCAGTGGCACCTAGAGGTGGGCGAGTCCAAAAATTAACAGGGCGAGCCAAGCCACGGATCTGGCTTGGCTGTTAAAGCCCGTGCCCGCCCAGAGCTTGGAAAATGTTTGCCATCTAAATCATACAACAGACATCATCGATAAAGTCTCTCCAAAAAGTTCATTCTTTTAACATGTGGAAGCTTTTTAACGATTATAAAGTTTAAAATGGGTGATAGTGCATGGTCTTGGATTGCTGTCCCTTGGCACTGGATATGCATGGAATTCCCACCCAACATTTAAAGCTTCAGTGTGCCCTTGCTCCACTTTGACCAGAAATTACACTTTGAATTATCACACTCTTGGGCTGTGCTTGGTTACCCTGAATTTTTGATGTATTTGAAGCAGTGCTGCGGTTTTGAAGAGGCTGCTCTTCGTGAACCCTTCCAACCCCGCCATGGGTTCCTGCACAATGCTCTTTGCTGCTGGGAGGTGGGCTGTGTTTGAGAGAAACAAGACATTCTTTGAGTGGTGGGAGGGGAACTTAAGACATTTGGCTTGTTGTGTGCTCAGCCTCCGAGTCAGAGGGATTTAAGTGCACTGGATATGAGCCACCCAAGCTACCCCCAGGCTACAGGAAGTGTGAGGGGGAAACCATCAGCAGCTGAGTGCAGTGCACAGCTGCAGGCATGTCGATCTGAGCAAAAGAACAAAACAGAGCCAACTAATAAGTCAAGTTTGCTTTTCAAGATATTGATGTTGCATACCAAATAGAGCTGGCGACTTTGGGAATGGGGAACCGGGTTCAAGTCTTGGCGTCGGTCTTCCCAAAAACATGCCGATCTTAGCAAATAAAATGAAACTTATAGCAAATAAAATTATTCAATGGCGAATCAAAACCATATAGGAACGGAAACAAAATTACAAATACTGATCATATTACAAATGCCGATCCTACTACAGCAATTTTTGAACTCCCTTCTGAACATTTACAGAATTGGTTGAACAATCGGTGCGGGAGCAATTCATAGAAAACATGCGACCAAGAAGTAAACACGAACACTTAGCATGAGCAGAGGCAGGCCAACAAAAAAAAGAGTGCTCTCAATGTATCCTAAATAACATGAAGAGTACGAGCACATGTAACAAGGGTAGTCCTCATGGGAAGATACAAAAGTCCAAAAGGAGGGACTACTATGCATCTTCACCAAACAAAAGCTGGCATTTACAAATGGCAGTAAGAGGAACAAATGAAAAAGATGGGCAGTGCTTTGAGCCCATATTGTAGATACAGCATGTGCTGCCTAGGCCAGACCTAAAAATGAAGTCCTCCCATTGTACGAGTGAGCGTTCTGTTCCTGTTATCCATTTACAGTCCACATCTTGGAACTGAAAAGGCAGGATCAGATTGGTTGGCTGCACAAGTAAATTTTGTTTTGCGTCCTGAAAACAAATGAAAAGGCATCGAAAAGGAAGTAGTGTAAGTGCACCCTGATCCTTAGACAAAAACACATTAGTCAGCTAAGAGACCAGAAGAATAACCCCCACACCGCCCCCCACTCCCACCGCCCCCCCCCCCCCCAGATCCCAAGCTAAAACTGGGTTCTCCTGCTATATGTAAAGGACCTGTATTGGGACTCCTTCTATGGTACTCAGTCTTGTTACAGATTTTGCAGGTTTGTGGCGCCACTTTGGTTGTGGCAAGTCCGCAGCCTCAATAATGAGAATGTGCACTAAAAAAGATGTGGACCCGTGCTGATCCCATTTCATAGTAAATTGTAAATTGATACTTGTATAGCGCACTACTCGCCCGCAAGGGTCTCAAGGCGCTTGTACGAATACCGCTGTGGAACCCATCCTGGCTTTCCCTGTGAGGTGTCCACTCCTGGGCACCCCCAAGGAGGAGGCCAGGCATCCTTAGCGTTGTGGGGGCCGTTGTGGAGATTAAGCAAGCTATTGCCCAGAGTTGCAGAGTGGGACTCCATGATTGGAATAGGCACCGAGGCGAGAATTGTCAGGTCCGTGGAATTTTGAGCCCAAGACCCGCCGAGGCAGAGAATTGAACCCTGGTCCCGGGCCAGACCTCTGCATCAGGCTCTGCCGCTCTAACCATTGAGCCACACTTCTCCACTATTCACCATAGTCATCAGTCTCAAGACTGAGGCTGCAGACAGTGGGCGCCATTGTGGTGGTGCCAAGTCTGAGGGCATGAAAAAAAGTCCCTGTGTTATTCACACATTAGGCCACCTTTAAAATTAAAGAAACTAACATTTTTGTTCATTAAAATGTCCACTTAGGGATGAACTACCATCAGAGTCAATTTTAGGTGGGGCGATCAGAGTGTTCTGTGCTTTTTTCTTTATACAGGAGAGAGAGTGCAAACACATTGGGCAGGGACGATCGGAGTGTTCTCAACATTTTATTTTTATACAGGAGAGATAGTGTAAACAAATTCCTTAGGGCTTAGTTAAAGGAAGGCTTCCCCTCTCCTGTGTTAGTGATAGCTGCTGTCTTAGATGTGTATGCTTGGACATAAAATGTGCAAAGATGTTGTGATGTCATTGCATATGCAAATTCCACCCCTGGGACTTTCGGTGGGTTCTGATTTCATGAATGACAGTGTAGGCTTAGTGGAACATGCTGCAGGGCAGAGACTCGTCATAAGCTATAACAGTGCTAAGAGAGAGCTGTACCACCTAACGCTCTTTGCAAGTTAAGACATTATAGTCTGCAGGCTCTAGAGGGACGGAAAGGACATTTCAAGACCTATCAGTTTGTGAGGGTTTGGCTGTTCATAAACATTTTCTTGCCCCATTCCCCTTGTTGAAACGCTCAGAGTGTGCTTGTGAGAAAAGTAGAAGTGAAATACTTTAATGGATAGGAATACACAGTGAACACTCACAAATCTAGTGGGAGTGACAGGAATGGATTTTTCCAAAGCCAAAAATATTTTCCCCATAAAGAATTTTTATTTATTTAGACCAAAGTGTACCTTTACTAATGCAAAACAACTTTTACGTGTACAGTTGCACACCATGCACAAATATGCATGTGGAAATAACTTCAAGTGAACACATTAGGAATTCACTTAGGTTTTCTAGGAGCTGCAGCTGTTTCTATGAGTCCTCTTGGATGCCTTTGTGAATTTCAGAAATTTGAAAATCCTCATTCATAAATAGGTTTAAATTTACACTGGCAGGTGCAGATTTTCACATTTTTTCTTAGTATGTTTTTGTCATCTGCGCACTACAGGTTTGAGAAGACCCTGCTCTCAGACTCACTGAAACTGATTACTGAGTGATTAGTGTTAGACCTGGCATCCTTGGCGTGAGTTTTCCCTGTATTGTTGCCTTTGCCTCCTGTGTTTTTGCTGTGTGTTGGATTTCGTGTTGCTGGTCTAGATGCTTTGGGCACTGTGCTACTGCTGTTTAGTGCCAAAGTGCAAGTGCTTTATTGTTATGGATTGGTGATTCCCTGATTGGACTATTTAATTTACTAGTCATTCCCTAGTACAGCACTGTGTTCGCCCAGGGCCTGTAAATCAAATGCTGCTAGTGGGCTGCAGCACTAATTGTGCCACACCACATAAGTAGCCTGTAAATGTAACTGTAGGCCTGCCATTGCAGATCCTGTGTGCAGTCTGGTACTGCTATGTCGACCTGGCAAGTGCACCCATGTGCCAGGCCCTAACCTTCCCTTTTCTTACATGTTAGTCACCCCTAAGGTAGGCCCAAGGTACCCCTGTGGGCAGGGTGCGGTGTATGTGAAAGGTAGGTCATGCCCTGGCGTGTGTGGCATGTCCTGATAGTGAAATACTACCAATTTCGTTTTTCACTATTGCAAGGCTACCTGTTCCCATAGGATAGAATAGGGAGTTTGCGTATAACATCTTATAACTATAACTACCCCTATGAACAAGGTAGGAAAATAAAGTTTAGTATGCCTGAACTCAGAATGATAAAATGCATCTTTCAGTGAAGATGATTTTTACATTCTGTGTTTGAAAATACCACTTTTAGAAAGTAGGTATTTTCTTGCTTAGCCATCCAGTGTGCCTCTGCCAGGATGTGTATTGAATGTCTGGCTTTGGAGTGACAGGGGCTGGGGATGTGCAGTGGCTGCAGAGAGTCTGAATGAGTCAGGGCTGGGCTGAATAGACCTGGGCTGCATTTAGAGTAGGACAAGGAGATTTCCTTTCACCTGAATGGGCCTGGTCTGCCTTCCACAATGCTGTCTCCACCTCCTGCCACAAATCTGTACCAGAGAAGACAGAACTGGTTTTGACTGAGCACATGGCTTCTCTGTCACCAGAGAACAAATGATTTTGCTGTATAATATTGGGCCCAGACCCCAGAACTTTAGATCACTTTTGGACTTCAGGAGGAATCTCTGCCAAGGAGAAAAGCTGCAGAAACTGGAGGAGGAGTACTGCCCCTTTGGTGTGTGCTGTCTGGGGTTGGCCTGCAGTGGCTGTTTCTGCCAAGGAGAGGAACTGTGTGTGCATCCTGCTTGAGAAAGTATCTCCAAGGGCTTGAAGTGGAGCTTACCCCTGTTCAAGAGGTTTCAGGAACAGCAAAGACCTCACCATCCTTCTGGGCATCGTCTCTGGTTCCGCTGGTTCCAGTCGCCACAGAAGAAAAGGGCAACTGACTCTGTCACCAAGTCCATCGCAGGATTCCATGTCCTGAAGGCACCGCAGAGAGCACCGCCTCGCTTCGCAACACAACTCTGGTCTCAACGACTCCGTCAACGAGCCGCTACTTGCACAGCGGTATGTAGGGAGCCGCACCGCTTTGCTACACGCTGCACAGACGTCAACGACTCCATCGCTGCCCAACTCAAACATCAACCGGCACTGTCGCTGCACTGTGACCTGCCAGCACCGCCTCAAGCACGTCTCACCCTGCAACGCAATCCTTGGTCTCACCGACTCCGTCAACGAGCCGCTGCCTGCACCGAGCCGTGAGGACACCGCACGCTGTAATGCTTCCATCTCACAACGCAAACGCGACGGTTGCCCCAACTGACTCGCATCGGCACATTGGCCACAACAAGAAAGGTACTGTCTCCGAGTCTGTCGACGCTTTAGCTAAGCCGTACCGACGTGGTTGGCTAGAATTGTTAGACTGTGTCATGTTTAGTAATGCGGTAGCCCCAAAAGGAGGTATCGAGTCGGAGGAACTGTGTTTTCATGTTATTCCTGCAATTTAAAGGTTATTTTTGCACAGTAATGATTTTTTTCAGTATTGTATGTTGGATGTTTGTCATTTTTGGTCTTGTTTGGTTCAGATAAAGTTTTACTTATTTTTCTAAACTGGTGTGGTGTCCATTTGTAGAGTTTTCACTGTGTTACTGTATGAATGCACAAATACTTTACACACTGCCTCTGAGGTAAGCCTGTCTGCTCGTGCCAAGCTAGCAAGGGGGTGAGCAGGGGTTATTTTAGAAGTGTATCCCCCTTACCCTGACTAGGAAGAAGGGTCCCTACTTGGTCCAAGGTACCCACCTCTGTCAACCAGAGACCCCCATTTCTAACAATTAGTATTTATTTATTTGCTCATGTAGTGCCACTGGTGTTGTTGGGCCCTAGTGCCAGAGACAGGAACAGATTAAGCCGAGGTCAATAGGAGTCCCCACACAAGGGCTCCCATTGACCATGTTTTGATATATTCCTGTTGCAGGTGCAGGTACTAGGCCCAGCCACACAAGTGGGGCAGTGTTTTTATTGGCACAAGTGGGGTAATGCTGGGTGGTAGGAGTTTTGTGGATTCCTGTGGATCTCGAAAGTTTCCATCACAGAAATGTAAGGAAAATGCTTGATTTCGGGCAAAGTTTGAGGTTTACAGGGCATTGTGTGTAAAAAAACCTCATGAGTTCCACACATGATACCCCAACCTGGATTCCCCTGGGTGTATAGGTTTTAAAAATATGCAGATTTGCTAGGTTTCCCAGGTGCCGGCTGAGCTAGGGCCCAAAATCCACACCCACCCACTTTACAAAATAGGGTCAGGTTTGAGTGGAAAAATGTGATGTATCCGTGTTGCGTTTTGGGCCGTTTCCTGTCACGGGCACTAGGCCTACTCACACAAGTGAAGTGCCATTTTTATTGGAAGACTTAGTGGAATGCTGGGTGGAAGGACGTTTGTGGCTCCCTGCAGTATCCAGAACTTTTGATTACAGAAATTTGAGGGAAATGTGTTTTATTAGTCAACATTAGCAAGGGATTCTGGGTAAAACAACCTGATGTGAGCCATGCAAGTCACCCCATCCTGAATTCTCCCAGGTGTTCTAGTTTTCAAACATTTACAGGTTTACTATGGTTTTCCAGGTGACGGCTCACCTATGGCACAAAATCTACAGCTACCCACTTTGCAAAAAATGGGTCAGTTTTGTGTGGGAAAATGTGATGTATCCATGGTACGTTTTTTCCCTGTTTTATGTCACAGGCACTAGGCCTACACGCACAAGTGAGGTACCATTTGTATCAGAAGACATATGGGAGCATAGAATAGTTGGATATTTGATATTACAAATTGGATTTTGCAGCATTTGTGCCTTCCAAATGTAAGCTAGTGTGTAAGAAAGAAGACATTTGAAAAAATGCCCTCTAAATCATATGCATCTGTGGGTACTCACAAATTCAGAGATATATAAATAACCACTGCTCCTAAATTCCATATCTTGTGCCCATTTCAGAAATACATAGATTACCCTGATACTTATTTTTCACTATACATATTTCACCATATGAATTGGTCTATACTCAGTACACAATAAAAAACCATTGTATGCTGCATCTCAGGTGCTGGCTCTGGTTACCTCGGATTCTTGGAGAGCTTACAAACACTATATATCCCCACAAGCAAAAGGGTCTAGTGAACGTAATGGTACATTGCATTTGTAAATCTGCCATCCTGACAAAAAGATGAAAACATTGTCACAAATGGCTGTTTTTTCCTACTTGTTTTTAATATTTCTTTATTTGAACCCTTAGTTTCTTTAGGAAAACTCTAAGGGATCTACACATATGACCACTTGCTGAATATGGACTTTTGTCCTCTTTTTAGAAATATATAGTTGTTTTAGGTCTCGCCTAGCGACACAGTGCATGCGTTGCTCGCCTTGGCGAGATCAATTGTTGTCGGTTTGTCGGCGGAAGGGGGACAGGACATGTGCACGCGTATGGCAGTTAGCACAAGAGACAGCAGATGTGCGCGTACGGAGGATAGGAGATGTGAACGCACACGGCTCGCGGCGTTAGCACAACTCCTCCTCTCTCCCTCCCTGTCTGCGCGTAACAAAATCGTAACATGACTTTGCTGCCTAAAAGTTTGTTCTAATTACACATGCTGATTGAATTACGCACAGACTTTAATGCACTTTGCGAGCGGGGCGCATGCCGGGGGACAGGTTCCTCTAAGTTAAATTCTCACCTGGTGGGCCTGCATTTCAACATGGACCCATGCAGCATGTCTTTCAACGCCGTACGCTGGGACAATAACTTCAGCGCCAGCATTATTCCACCTTTTTTGTTTTGTGTGGGGAGCGAACGTAAAGCAAAAGAAGCCTACATTTTGGAAAGACGTCGCCGAAATCGGTGGCCCTGCGTGTGCCTGCCGTTGCTGTTGCAACCGGTATGATCCCATCTCAGTGTTCCAAGCACTGGAGACAAGGGCGCTGAAGAATTCTCTGTTGGGAGGTAGCACGCGCACGCACAGTCGCAATTTGAGGGTGTAGGGACCAGGAAGGCTACGCAGAGGCCTGCAGTGGGCAGTGAAGTGGGTGTGCCCAGCTGGCCTCCACTGGAGCCTCGGCAAGTCAGTGCCATGTCGGATCAGACCACCAGCGTCCCTCTGCCACAGGTGCTGGATAGGTAAGCATGGTGTGGCTGAACTGGGACCCGCGACAGTCATAATGAACACACAGGTTAAAACCAACAAACAGCTGTTTACTGTATGGCACTCCGTGGCAGTGTTTTTGACAATGAGTTGTACACGTATTAAGCCCCTTCTTAATAAGCAATTGATACATTGCGGACCCCTCCATAAGTGTCCAGTTGTATTTATGCTGAATCTCTTTATATGTATCTTGGAGGTGGGCAAGACCCTTAACAGGGAGAGGAAAAGCACGAGCCGTCAAAAGAAACGAAATGTAAACAAAAGCAATCACCCTTTAAAAAAAGAGATAAACGCTGTTAGATTCAATTAATAAAACCTATGCAACTCGCAATTGCATCTTGCACCAAATTTGACACTATGCAACCCGGTCATGTGCCTGTTCCGGGTCCAGCAGCAGCTCCCGGAGCGGCAGCCTCGGCTGACCCATTCAGCTCAGATCCAGGTCTTGAGAGCTCTGCTGTGAGCGGTAGGGAAGGGGCGGAGTGGCGTGCATGTGGAAGGTGGCAGAGGGGTAGGCGGGAGCAGGAAACACCAAGGCTTCTGGAGTAGCAGCAGGCCGCTGGCTGTGCCGGACCATGCCTGTGGTCGCTGATACACAGCTGATGCGAACCGTTGGACTTATCGGTAAGGACACCTGGCCCTCCTCAAGCTGCTTTAACTAGTAGTTAAATGTTTCTTTCCGCCGTCCGTTGTCACATATAGCTCTTTCTTTTATGTTTTTATTATTCTGTTAGGATCTCTTTTCACCAGCGCTTCCCCTTAGTCCGGTGCTGTGCTATCTGCATTTTTTGTGTTAATTTTGCTAATGTTTTTTGGGAGGAGGCGTGGGGAAGCAGCGTTTGTAGTACAAACTCCACCCTGCTGGACACAGGATTATTTTTATAACTCCGGTAAGAAACAACATTATTCTGCTGTGCAGCCACTCTCCCCGCTCGCTGCTGAAATAAAAATAGGCTTGAAATCGTTTTTTTTATGTGGGGGTAATTACGCATGTACCAGGTAACCGCCGCTACTGCCCTTCAGGCACAAGCTATGGTGGTTACGTTATGCCTTGTTTATTAACTCATTTTAGGCATTTTAATATTGTCTGCCTCAGCGGTTCACTGCTGTAGCCCAGGACGGGTCACAAGAGCTAAACAAAACTTTGGCCTGTTGGTATCGTAAATGACAATGCCTTTTATTATTTTCCGGTTTTTTCAACACAAAATTAAAAGGTATTGTCATTTACAACGCCAGTAGCTCAAAATATCGCAATTTCGAGACCTATTGCATTGCAAATGTTTGTTGGATCACCCATGGGTTCCACACTGGTTTCCACCACAAACTGGGATTAGGTTGAAAGTACACAAAATAGGAAAAATTAGCTACCTTTTTGAAAAATGCTAAACTGTGGTAAGAAATTATTTTTTCATTCAGATCTGCATGTCCATGAAAGCTGGGAAAATGGTGACTTTAGCACAGCAAACCATTCATTGATGCTATTTGTATGGCAAAAAGAGACACTTTTATCCAGGTTAAGAGACACTTTTATCCAGGTTAATTTTTTCCTATGTTTCCCCAAAAACTCAAAGTTTGGATATATTTGGTTTTTTCCTCATCCCCTCCAGGAGAATCCACGAACCCTGGGTACCTTTTTAATCCCCAGAATGTTGGCAAAAAAGGACACTAATATAGTGTGGATACCATATGTGGACAAAACGTTATGGAGGCCAAAGCACGTAATACCCCAAATAGCCAAAAAAGGGCTCAGCACAGAGGTGGGTGGGCCAGCAGTCAAGGGGTAAGGGGTAATGGCCAAGGCCGGACTGGCCGTAGTGGGCACCGGGCATTTCCCCAGTGGGCTGTCAGGGTGGGGGCCCCTAGGCGGCCGTTTTTGTTACAGGGCCGTTTGTGCAGCATAGCTGCAATATCGGCCCCTGTAACAAAATTGGCCAAAACCGGCTCTGGCAAACAGCTCGGCCACACCCCCAGCCCCCAGTGGGGCCAGCCGAGCACTTTGCCAGGGCTGGTTTTGGTTCACAGTCTGGCCCTGGTAATGTCTTTTGAAAAGAGTATTTCTAATCGTTGTGCATCATTTCTTCATAGACCGATATAAAATGTACA
This sequence comes from Triturus cristatus, assembly GCF_964204655.1. Classification (NCBI taxonomy): domain Eukaryota; kingdom Metazoa; phylum Chordata; class Amphibia; order Caudata; family Salamandridae; genus Triturus; species Triturus cristatus. Next base: position 940,850,453 of record NC_140584.1, on the reverse strand, counting down.
GGAGACAGTTTGTTTGGTTAGGGGACCAACCCCTTGCCCGGGCAGAGAAAGGCAGTGCTTGCCCATGTTAGGATTATGGATTAGTCACTGCTGAGCAGTTTTAAATGTACAGGGTGAGTGCCTGCTAGGATTACGTACCAATCACTGCTCAGAGCCAAACATATTGAAAGGTACAAAACGAGTGGCTGCTAGGACTGTGGGACAGTTTCTACAACTTTTGACATTTTATCTCAAAGTAGCTCAGCATCTGTTCACTCTCTCAGTCTTGTCTTTTGTCTCTTTCTCTCCACCCCTTGCTCTCTTCCTGTGTCTTGCTTTCTCTCCCTCTCACTTCCACCTCTTTCTTTAGTTTTTCTGTTTTTCTTATTCGCCCACTTCTTCTCTCTCACTGCTTTTCTCTCGATCACTCTGCCTTTGTGACATGTTTTCTCCATCTCGCTAGCTCTTGTTCTCTCTGTCACTCTCAAATTCTCTTTCCCTCACCCTTAGGCTCTCTTCTGCTTTGCATCTTGCTTTCTCTATCTCTTGCTCTTTATATGCCTCGTTCTCTTTCGTCCTCTTCCTAACTTTCTCTACAGCTTTCACTTGCTTTCTATCTCTTAGTCTCTTTTCTTTTTCACTGTTTCCCACCCTCTTTATTTTTCTCTTTCATGGTCACTCACCCATTTTCTCACTAACCTATTTTCTCTGCCCTTTCTCGTTATCTTTGTCTCTGACATGCCCACAGTTTCTATCTTCTGCTTTTATTCTCTCCCTTTGTTTGCATCTTGATTTCTAGTTGTCTTTTTCTATCTCTGTCTTGTTTTCTCTTTGTCTCAAGCTTGTCTCGTTGTCTTTCTCTCCTGTTTTTTCTTTCTCTCCTGCTCTCTTTTTCTTTCTCTCCTGCTCTCTTTTTCTTTCTCTCCTGCTCTTTTTTTCTCGCACTTTTCCTCGTTTCCTCTGTTTCTCTCCTATTCCAATTTTCTATGTTCCTCTCTCGCACGATTGCTTTCTCGAGTTCTCTCAATCCCATGTTTGGAAGCTACATTCGTTTTCTACGTTTGAGTCACTACTCCTTGCAGTGAGATATTTAAGATCCATTTTCCAACTCAAATAACCGATGAAGTTGTTGTCGACCTATAACATATGGTGTTTTTCTCACTGTCAGTATAGTATGTTTTTGTATCCAAGGTGACCTCAGTATCTGTGGCAGTGAGTGACATGTCGGATAGAACAGTCTGTCAAGGTCATAAAGAGATCCTAGGGGCAAAAGAATGGTCTTTTTCAGCGTCTGATAGTTGCTTTGCAAAAAGGGATGGGCCTTCCACAGCTAAATAGTTGTCATTTTATTTTGTTTTGTGGCGCTGAGCAGAAATGAACCCAGTGCATTTGGAATTCCTCTGCTAATCCCTTCACTAAACACCCTCAAACTCCTTACATGCTTCTTCCCCTCTCACCTACACTCCCCTTCACCTCGCCTAGATCCCCCAGCCCAGCACAAAATCCATTCAAAGAATTCTCCACAATCTTAACACACCTCTTCCTTACACCTATTCACTTCCTGGTCAGAGGAGACCTCCGCTTCTGTATTGAAGATCATCCCTCCCATCACCCAAACAATTCACAAGCGCTTGTAGAATTCGTAGAAGTTCTTGCTGTTCCTCCTCTAACATCAGGGGGCCCCAGCCTAGACATTGTGGTGCACCATATCTTGCAAATCTCCAGCATCTCCATCTCCCTTGTCATCTTGCTCTCCCCATTTCCAGAGAGCAAGGCAAAACTGCAACACCCCCCACTTCTTACGTTGGAAAAGAAAACTTCCCTCTGAAGCTCTCAACATTTCAAGTGGTGGTACATCTCACGTTGGTCCACACCAGTAGCTCTACCATACACTTACTGGAATCACTGCACAGTGCCCTCTGTAAAACAAAGAGACAGTAACAAGAGCAGACGGTCTTTGCTTGTCAAAGAACCTTACATCACCAACACCACAATGCGAGGCATGGGAGTAGGAGCTGTGTTAGCTGGGTTGTCCCTAACCTCCTGATGTTGTGCCACCGAACTGTCTCTTGGTAGGTTGTTACACTTGCAGCAGAGACGTCCCCTCGGAAAAAGGGTGCCCTCTGGGCGGGGGTGTGACGATCCGCATGGCTGTGGAGTCCGAAAGTTAACCTAGCCTCATTGTGCCTTCTAAGAGACCCTAGTGTACAGGCATCAGGCGCCATTAGCAGTCCTCCCTTTGACTCTCGTGAAACCTACCTCCTCAGCAACCTTGCTTACAACCTTCAGTGGATGAACTCCTTGCTTTTCATTTGGGCGAAGCTTTCCCACTCTGGTACCACCAATGACTCCAGCACCATCAAAGTACCCTACAAACCACAACAGGCATTAGTCTCCAACACTCCAAATGCAAAGTTTGTGGTCAGCACGCCCCAAGGAGAGAGAAATAAAGGAGCCGTGGAGCCAGCTGTCACACTAGCCAGCCGAGGCGTGCATGGGACAACAGAGCGAGTCATCTTTCAAAGACTACTAACCATCAGGATTCTGATACCCAAGAACTAAAAGGTCACAGGAGTAGTCTTACCTTCCAGGGTGTGGCAAAGTTACATTTGGGTTCCGACTGCCAGAGCGACACCACTGTACAACAAGTCCCAAAGTGCATGATGGCTAGCTTTGCATAGTCACCAGGAGAGACTATGAGAGTGGAACTATGACACAGAAACAGAGATTCTAATAGAGCGTTGGCAATCAACCATTGCCAGTATCCACAGACTAATAATTAACCTGAATAAATTGTGAAATTGCTCAGATTTGTGACACTAAATATGTAGTATCGGATTGATAGTAGAATAAAGTACGTTATCTTTTTTTAAAGGAAGCACTGATTTGACTTTGCCTCCTGCATGCTGTTAGCTCTATATTGAGTTCTGAATTACTAACTACATACCGCTTCCCTGAGTAGGCCTCGGATTTCTGTGCTTTGTTACCATGAGAATAAGGTGCTAAAGAAGCATACTTAATTTTTAGTAAGACAAGGCCTGGTACATCAGTGGTAAACGCCCGAATTGGAACAGTTGGTACCCACTTGCCTCTTTGTAACCCGTGAAAATTATTAAAACTACTTACCTGTGGCCTAGCAAAACCCAAAACATCTCTCGGCTAGTCACTGTTTATCACATTTAAATGCATTAATGTCTCAGCACCAAAATACCAAAAGAAGAGAATCAAGAAAAACACCCAGTCCAGAACACTCCACTCTGCCAACCTCAAAAACTGTCCATAAAATGAACGACAAGTCTGAAGGAGACAGTTTTTTTTCCTATGGCTAGACCATGGCTGTGACCTATACAACCAGCCTTAATACCAAACCCACCTGGCACTTACAAAACAACCAGAAACCCTTCTGTTATAAACTTTAATAGTCTATGGTTTGACTCACCTCTCGCTAGTACCTAGAAACAATACTTGTGCAGAGTGTGCTATACAAAATATATAAGTCAAAGTGTTAGGTTAGAAGTGTCAGCGATGTTGTGTAGATGTGTTTCCCTTCAAGAACGTCCTTGTTTCAGCATTTCCCTCCTTTGCCTCCTCTTCCTTTATATCTCACTCGAACCCCCGCCCCTCCCCAGCTCGCTCTCCCGCTGCCATCCATCTCAAGTTCTTCTACCCGCTAGGCCTCTGAACCTTGAGGTACGATCACATTACGGGCACCTACCCTGCCTTCATGACTGCATTTCACTTCTTTGATGGCCTGCTTGAGGAGTGGTCACGACACAGCGTCTCCTCTTCCTCCCCTGGGCCCTCTTCTCTTCCAGCCCGGGACAGCCTGGGCACCATCCGCAGCTCTGGGTAGTGGTGGAGACACCTAGCTGCAGTTTCAGTGGGAGGAAGAGATCAATATGCAGAGTGCAGTTGGTCACATTGATGTGACAAGCTGATTCATGTTGCAGCCAGAGAATTGACTGCTGTATTGTTAAGTAGTTTATTAATGTTTTATTTATATCCTGCATTTCATCATTTCGATTGTATACATCTGAGCGTATCCACAAACACATTTTGAACATTATTCATCATGTACAAAGTTCCATGATGTGCTCTCAGCACTAAAGTCTGCTAACTCTACCAACCTTGCTGTCATTTTCAAAATGAACCTGGGATTGATAAGGCTGTTCTGTGCGTCAATTCAGAAGGGGATCTTTCAGGTGTTGAGGTAAATAGAGTATCCCACTTCATATGTTTACAACTTGGATCTCCTCCGAGAAGTTGCACATCATTTCCCCCAACAGAAGTTATGTTATGAACACCTGTGGAGCACAATAATTATGATTTCATACCTCTCCTGGTAATCCAGAGTCTGGTATTTCCTTTGACCAGGGTTAAGATAGACTGGTATCTTTGGGTCTGGTCTAAAATAGTTTGTTCGAGGCATATGAGCTGCAGATTGTACACTTAGCATAGGTCGCCATCTGGTGTTGGGCCCGGATGTTTGCAGTTTGTTTTTCTTCTTGGACCGTCTTTGGAAGTCACGAGTTTGGTGACTCCTCCTTCGGTCCGTACTGCGCATGGGCTTCGGCTCCATCCTCAGATTGTTTTTTTCCGCCATCGGGCTCGGATGTGATCCTTCGTACTCCGGCTTCGAACTTCTACGGTTCCAGCCTCGACGGAAAATCCTCGATTCTTCGAGTTCCTTCATCATCTTCATCTCTCGAAGCGGCACTTTTTCCATCCCGTACATCGACACCGGCCTTCGGGCCCTCCGCGACTCCGGTCCCGGCCGATGGAAAGGACTCCGTTTAAAAAGTGCCCAAAATGTGGGTCTAAATTTCCCCACACCGACCTCCATCAGGTGTGTAACCTTTGCCTCTCTCCGGAACACGAGGCTCGAGACTGCCCCGCCTGCAAGTCTTTTCGATCGAAGAAAACGATCCGGGATCGAAAGGCTCGACGCACCATGGCGCACTCATCCTCGACAGTTCCACCGGACATCTTCGGAGACGACGCCGAAGCTTCGGGGCAGACACACACCGAACTGGGAGAAGACATCGTCAGCGCTTCCGAGGCCGACGACTCCGACCTGGAGGACGTAACACCAGGACAGCGGGCCGTGAGTACAATGCCCCCTCCCAGCCCCGCACCGAAAACCAAAGAGACTCCGGTTACTCCCTCGCCTGCCGGCCTGGGCAAAACCAAAACCAAAGCCTCGATCACCCCACCTTCGGGCCCGGTGTCGAAGCACTCAAAGTCTCACGGCAGCTCGGGATCGAGCCAGCCGACGCCCGGTGCCGATAAACACCACTCGGCACCGAAGCCTGCAAAATCCAGCTCGACTCCGAAACCACCGGTGCCGAAGCCTGGACACTCGGCGCCGACCAAACACAAACAGAAATCGGTCGGCACCGACGCTCCGGCGCCGAAACAGCATTCGACGCCGAAACACACGGAGACCTCCAAAAAGCAGGGCGTACACAGAACATCGAAACCTTCGGTTCCGAAATCGCCGGTGCCGACAGACGACTCGGCGCCATTGGCTCTGTTTACACCAGACCCTTTACAAAAGACTTTGTCCAGAGATCCAAAGACTGGCCTTTTGACTGTGATTACTAAGAAGCGTCGCCTTGAGGCTCCGGCTCCTCCTCCTCCACCCAAAAAGAGGGACTCAGCTACTTCTCCCCTTAGAGTACCCTCCCCACTGCCACCCCCCCTCCCACCACCACCCCCTCCACCTTTACCTCACTACGATCCGGCCCCATCCCCAGACCCGGATGACGGGGACCCGGACAATGACCCAGGGGACGCCCCAATGGATCCCACTCCACCAGGGACCCCAGATCCATGGGAGGATTATAATAACCCTGATGTACCCAATGTACCTCAAGACGACCTATACCCATCAAGGCCGTCTCCTCCAGAGGACTCTTTAGGGTTTCACCATTTAGTGCAGAGAGCAGCACACTACCATGGGGTGGACATGCACACGGAACCAGTGGAAGAAGACTTCCTACTGGATACATTTGATTTACAAGATCGTTCCACTGCTATTTTACCCATGCTTAAGGGTGTCACCAAGCACGCTACAGAGGTATTCAAAGACCCTGTCAGAGCCAGAGTACTAAACCCTAGAATAGAGAAGAAGTACAAGGCGGCACCCACAGACCCTGCATACATCAAGGGCCCTGCTCCTCTAGATTCCCTAGTTGTCTCCACAGCTAGAAAGAGGGCTAACTCCCAATCTTCAGGAGATGCCCCACCACCTGACAAGGAATCTAAACTTCTGGACGCGTCTGGTAAACGCACCGCCTACCAGGCTGCAAACATGTGGCGCATTGCAAATACACAAGCACTGCTTGCGCGATATGATAGAGCACACTATGATGAATTAGAGGCTCTTATGCAGCACCTTCCAGAGAAATACAAACGCCAAGCTCATGACCTGATACAGGAGGGCAAACTAATCACAAACACCTCCATTAAGTGTGCCCTCGATGCAGCAGACACTGCTTCTAGAGCCATAAACACCAGTGTCCTGCTTCGACGCCATGCCTGGCTCAGGATATCAGGGTTCAAGCCTGAGGTCCAGACATCAATACTTAATCACACCTTTGACCAGCAAACACTCTTTGGCCCAAAGGTAGACGAAGCGCTCGAAAAAATGAAGAAAGATACAGACACAGCGAAGTCTATGGGAGCGCTCCAGACCCAAGCCTCTAAGCGTTCCTTTCGACGCTCGTCCTTTCGTGGCACAGGTAGAGGCTCCTCCACCGATAATGCCTCTACCTCCTACAAATCCCCTCCTCAAAATACCTTTTCAAAGGGCAACCAAAGAGGTGGTTACAGAGGCAACAACAATAAGGGCAGGGGCAAAACCAACAATACCCGTTCTGCCACCCCACCCGCACAATGACTCCCCTTCGCTCCCCCCAGACCATTCCACTCCGGTCGGGGGCAGACTACAAGATTTTATCCACGTATGGGAGTCCATAACATTGGACAAATGGGTGACCCAAATCATTCGGTCAGGGTACTGCCTCGAGCTAACATCTACCCCACCCAATATCCCACCAAGGCACCGTCCAATGTCCCAAGAGCATTCCACACTGCTCAAACAAGAGGTACTCTCGCTCCTCCAGAAACACGCCATAGAGCAGGTACCCGACAATCAACGAAATCTAGGGGTCTACTCCCTATATTTCTTAATCCCAAAGAAAGACGAGACCCTCAGACCCATTCTGGATCTCCGGCCTCTAAATGCCTACATACATTCAGACCACTTTCACATGGTCACCTTACAACAAGTCCTCCCACTCCTCTGCCAGGGAGACTTTCTCACAACACTGGATCTGAAAGACGCGTACTTTCACATTCCAATACACCCCTCTCACAGAAAATACCTCAGGTTCGTGGTGGACGGGCAACATTACCAATTCAAGGTTCTCCCCTTCGGGGTCACCACTGCACCACGGGTGTTTACCAAATGCCTAGCAGTAGTAGCAGCACACCTCAGACGTCAACATGTTCACGTCTTCCCTTACTTAGACGACTGGCTCATAAAAGCCGCGTCCTACCACCAATGCGTGCAACATACAAACAGCACCATCCAACTGCTTCATCAGCTAGGCTTCACGGTGAACTACCAAAAGTCCCACCTCATACCATCTCACACAAAGCAATATCTCGGGGCCACCATAGACACCTCAAAAGGTATTGCCTATCCAAACTCAGCCAGAATCACAAGCATTCTAGCCTTACGCAAAATATTCCTTCCTCAACACTCTCTACCAGCAAGAGTGTTTATGAAGCTCATAGGGATGATGGCGTCTTGCATCTTCATAGTGCCCCATGCAAGACTCCACATGCGTCCACTTCAGGAGTGCCTAGCACAACAGTGGAACCAGGCCCAGGGTCAGCTGACGGATCTGGTGTTGGTGGACGGCCGCACACATCACTCTCTGCAGTGGTGGAACACCACAAACCTTTCCAAGGGACGGCCGTTCCTGGACCCGGTTCCCCAAGTGACTCTAACAGCGGACGCATCGCTCTCCGGCTGGGGAGCGCACCTCTTACACCTCACAATGCAAGGTCTATGGACGCCACAGCAAAAAACGCTCCACATCAACCATCTGGAGCTTTTGGCGATCTTTCTAGCCCTAAAATCTTTCCAAAAGCAGATTTCAGGCAAAGCAGTCCTCATTCGCACAGACAACATGACTGCGATGTATTATATACAGAAACAGGGGGGGACACACTCTCCCCAGCTCTCCCGCTTAGCCCAGAGCATATGGAGATGGGCAATTCCCCAAAACATTTTTCTCCTGGCACAACATGTTCCAGGCGTACAAAACACCATAGCAGATCTGCTCAGCAGACAGACTCAACAACTACACGAATGGGAACTGCATCCACAAGTTCTTCACCCATTCTTCCGACAGTGGGGGCATCCTCAAATAGACCTCTTCGCCACCCACGAAAACAAAAAATGCCCAAGCTTCGCCGCCAGATACCCACACCCATTGTCCAAGGGCAATGCGATATGGATGAACTGGTCAGGCAGATTTGCATACGCCTTTCCACCTCTCCCACTAATTCCATTAGTGGTCAGGAAACTACAACAGCACTCCCTCACACTCATTCTGGTAGCTCCGACGTGGGCCAGACAGCCGTGGTACACCACGCTACTACAACTATCAGTGGTACCACATCAAAAACTGCACCTTTCCCCATGCCTCCTAACCCAGAACCATGGAGAAATCAGGCACCCGGACCCAGCTCAGCTCAACCTGGCGATCTGGCTCCTGAAATCTTAGAATTCGGGTACCTTAACCTTCCCCCTGATTGCATGAACATCATCATGGAAGCCAGACGTCCTACCACTAGAGCATGCTATGCCGCAAAGTGGAAAAGATTTGTAATGTACTGCCGTAACAATACAATCAACCCTCTAGATGCATCCATACAACACATCATATGCTATCTGCTCCATCTTCACAGGTGTAACCTGGCGTATTCATCCATACGCCTACACCTAGCAGCGATCGCTGCCTATCTACAAAACAGACAGCATTTGTCACTCTTCAGAGTGCCCGCTATTAAAGCCTTCATGGAAGGCCTCAAACGAGTAATTCCTCCCAGGGCACCACCCTCCCCTGTATGGAATCTAAATTTGGTCCTTACACGACTAATGGGTCCGCCCTTCGAACCAATGCACAAATGTGAGCTACAATTTCTCACCTGGAAAACAGCTTTCCTTGTAGCTATCACTTCCCTTAGAAGGGTTGGTGAAATACAAGCGTTCACCATACAGGAACCTTACATACAAATGCATCACAGCAAGGTCATACTTCGAACTAATCCGAAGTTCCTGCCCAAAGTCATTACCCCCTTCCACCTCAATCAATCAGTGGAATTACCTGTCTTCTTTTCGCAACCCCAATCTGTTGCGGAAAGGGCCTTACACACACTAGATGTGAAAAGAGCGTTGCTATATTACATACAAAGAACGCAACCCTTCAGGAAGACCAAACAGTTGTTCGTTTCCTTTTCTCCACCACATAAAGGCAACCCCATCTCAAAATCAGGGATAGCTAGGTGGATTGTAAAATGCATACAAATTTGCTATCAGAAGGCAAAGAGAACATTATCTGTTCCCCCTAAAGCCCACTCTACAAGAAAGTTAGGGGCTTCTATGGCTTTTCTAGGGAATATACCCTTAGATGACATATGCAAGGCAGCCACATGGTCTACACCGCACACATTCACAAAACACTACTGTGTAGATGTGCATTCCCAGCAGCAAGCTAGGGTGGGCCAGGCTGTACTAAAAACACTCTTTCAAACAGCTGCAACGGATACCGGTGGTCGCCGCTAAGGTTGGGTACTGCTATATAATCTATGCTAAGTGTACAATCTGCAGCTCATATGCCTCAAACGGAATATGCTACTTACCAGTATGCATCTGTTCTTGGCATGTAGAGCTGCAGAGTTGTACACGCCCACCCGCCTCCCCGGCTACCTGTATCCGTTCCAGTCCATCTTATTTAGATACAACACACATGGGTTTCTCACTGTTATTACTACGCTCCATCATTTCCCTGTTGGCGAAAAACAATCTGAGGATGGAGCCGAAGCCCATGCGCAGTACGGACCGAAGGAGGAGTCACCAAACTCGTGACTTCCAAAGACGGTCCAAGAAGAAAAACAAACTGCAAACATCCGGGCCCAACACCAGATGGCGACCTATGCTAAGTGTACAACTCTGCAGCTCTACATGCCAAGAACAGATGCATACTGGTAAGTAGCATATTCCTTCTGCTGGATATTTTTAATCACAGAATCCTCACCTAAGTGTACTCTCCTAGTGCCAGACTGTATCCGCAAAGCTTTTGTCAGCAATGCACCCATGCACTGCTGCATGTAAACACCACCCCTGCTTGCTCATGTCAGTTCTTTTCTTTCCATGCCTTCCAACAAGGATCCGGAGCTATGCTCCCAATTTCATCAGCCTCCGAAATTCAGCGTGCTAGAGAAAGATGTTCCCCCTCCTAAGATGACAGATTTCCACTCATGCCGCAATTGTAGAAAACCGAGATCGGTCATGGACCCTTATGAGGTGTTTCTCTGGTGTTTGGGCTCGGGACCTGACTCAATATCATGCGACAAGTTTGCACTCATGCACCTGAAGGCAATCTGGGACCGATAAGTGAAGCTGTATGTCGTCAAACACAGGAGAAGTTACATTTCGTAGATAAGTCCTGCTCCTACTCTAAGTCACGAGCGCAGACTCGCTCTTGAGGTAGCTTCTGAGAGGGGACAACTTTGTTGTCAAATTCTCTCTATTCAAAGAGAAGACGCAAGTCACAATGTGAGTCGGTCTCCTTCCAGATCTCCAGTTGCAGAGCCGATTCAACAGTTGTCCCTGGTACGCCCCAAATTTCCCAGGCCATCGGCAACACAGTAGAATATTGACGCCTTTATATAAGCCATGCTGCAGATATTTATCATCCATCCGACTTCCTCTGGCATGCCTTCTGGCCGCAATGATTCACAGGAGCACTCAGTTCGGTTACCACTGGCAAGTCTATCCATGGCGCTGTCTGACTCCCTTGAACCTGTTACGGGCTTAGTACCAACTTTGGTGCAAGCTTCCACTTTGGCTCCATGACCTATTTCGTCCCTATCTGACTGCGCCGGAGAAGGGACCTAGTGCTAATTCCGATGTCCAACCTTCAACAACTTCAGCTGGTTCCCGACCGATGTCATGCTACAAAATTATTAAAGCACAATTGGCTGCCATATAGTCTGGCTGATCCTATGTCCCTTAGGGTGGACATGTATCAGAAGCTTCATATTTTTGGCTCCGCTTCTGACCAAAGCTTGCCTCTACTCAGAGATTACGATTGTGGTGGATGGAGTTGATTTACCCCCATTATAATGATGAAAATTTGACATGAACTTACAAGGGCCAGTGGGCTTGATACTTTCCTGAATACATGGTTGAACTCTCCATTTGCACCTCCAACAGAAGAGAGTGCATCATTTGCAGTGGTAATCCGATGGGCTGCTGAGGTCTTAAACCTACAACTGCCCTCTTTTGAGGTTAAGACTAATCCCCTTATGGAAGGCTTGCAGCCTGAGCAAGCTACATTAGAGCACTTGCTCCCTTTCAATGAGGCCTTCTCTGACATGTTAATGGGTACCTGGCTAAAGCACTGTTCTTGCCTTCTGGTAAATAGGCAGGTGACCAGACATCACACACCTGCACTTGTAACTGATGTTCTCACTAAACATTCTACTGCAGAGTCTGGTTCTTCAGGCTTCAACCAGCGTAGAGAACCTCAATTTGTTCCCCATGGCTCCTCTGATAAGGAGTTATAGAACATTAAGGTGTTTGGAAAGCAAATGTTCTCTCTTTAGCTCGCCTAGCATTGAGATCGGTCAATGTTTGCTTATTGAACTGATATACGCTTGCCCTTTGTGACATGGTCATCAAATCTTGCTGTCTTCTGCTGACCCAGAAGACGTTAGAGCCTCACTGGTTCAAACCAATCAGTATAGTCAAGATGCAGCCAAATACATGATTTGTGTTGGCCTTGATATTACTGGTTGTTGGGAAAGGGCGATAGGCACCATTGTGGTGCTCCACTATCATGCATGGATGTGCTCCACAGGATTTATTTAGAGATGTACAGGTGTCTCTCCTGTATATGCCTATCAATGGTTCACATCTTTTTGTCAAAAAAGCGGGTACTGCCTTGGAAGGTTTCAAAGAAAGTGGAGCTATGTAATGCTCCAGGGGTCTTTTGACCCCTGCCAAACATATTCCACACCAGTTTAGGAAATTCTGAGGCTGGCGTATAGGCAGCATCATTCTCCCCAGTCGCTGCTGTAATCATCCCAGCCCTTTCAAGGCTGGGGGCATGAATCTGTTCAGCATCGAATAGGCCTAGAAGTGCATCAGTCTTCTCAGTCCTTGTTCCCTGTGGCAACAGACTCCAAGCCATTTTAGCTTGCCATAAATGGCACACAGCCAAGTGGTCTAAGGCAGGATCCAGAATTTTCTTCCAGGATGGTGATCCATTATGGCTGATGGATTAGTCCTTTAAGTTGTTCAGCATGGCTGTGCCCTACTCTATCTTTCTAGTTTAACCAACCTCACCAGGGTGTGCAAGTTTTGCCTTCAAAATGAGCTATCAAGGGGGTTCTGGAATCCGAAATAGGAGTTGCTACTCTCAATATTTCCTTGTGATGAAGAAGAATGAGTACCTTCAGCTCATTTTCGACCTTCAATCTCTGAATGCCTTCCTGCAGAAAAACAAATTCAGAATGCTCACACTTGCCCAGATCCTGGCTGCTCTGGATCTGAGCAACTGGATGGTGTCCTTGCACCTGCAGGAAATTTATTTTTGTTTACTAATCCTGCGGTCCCAAAGACATCAGAGCAGTGCAAGGTAAGCCAGGGAAATTTTCAGTTTGTCATGCCCCCGTTCGACCTCACCAGTGCCCTTCGAGTCTTCACAAAAATGATAGTGGTGGTCGCTGACCATCAGGAAACCAGTTTTCCTCTACTTTGAGGACTGGGTTCGCCACAAAAAGTCATCTGTGAACCTCCTTGTCAATCAACAAGCCAAAGTAGCACCTGACTCCTTTCGCAGAGTTTTCCTTTCACAGGAGCTGTTCTGGATAGGGTCCAGTTAAAGGTATTCCCTCATTGCAGCAAGTCCAGAACTCACTTTTCCAACCTTGGTCCGGGGTTTCAGTGAGAATGGCTTCTTAGCCTTTTAGCCTCCTTTACCTCCCTTGTGGACTACACCAGCTGAAATATATGAGCCCTGCATTAGGATCTAAAGTTCCAGTGGACCCAGCACCAAGGAAACTTGTCAGATACTATTCAGATCTTGGAGGAGAGGAGACTGCACATGATCTGCGGTGGAGGTTATGTGACCGCAATTGGACCGGTGACAGGACCCCCTCTTTCCACTGTGTTAGTGCATATGTTGACAAAGCATATTGCTTTGACAGCTCGGTCCGGTGGGAAGGACGTTTTACCCACTCAGTCCTGCAACACTTTTTGACCTGAGTCCACTCCACAGAACTTCTTCCTGAGGAGGTACCGCTTTGGTATCTGTTCAGAGTTGAGGAATCTGCAACTAGAAGTCCATGAAAAGAAGTTTCTTACGTTCTGTAATGGTCTTTCTGGTGGATATTCTATCTAACTGCAAATTTCTCATTACCCTCCCACTTCCATGTTCTGCAAGTGGCCACTTTTTACCATCTAAAAATATCCCAAGTTAAGAATATGTTTACCAGTACAACCAATAGTTCACGTTTTACATCTGGGGACGTGGAAAGAGAAAAGCATGAAAATGTTGACAGCGTTTAGAGGTGGCAGTTATATGCAGCTCTTTCGGTCACTTCTGGGGCAGTGTGGAGTCAATGCAGAGCCACATAGCGCAACCTAGCGATGTGCAGCTTCTGGCTGGCAAAAGCTGGCAAAAGCTTTCTGCCTCCAGTCTGGCACTTAGGGAGCATTATAAGGCGAGGAATCGGCTTTTAAAGTATTCACCAGAAAGACCATTGTCGAAGGTTAGTAACTAGTTCTTTTTTTTAATATAGCACTTTAAACCACGCTTCTTATCTTTAGAAGCATTGTACTTAACAGGTGTTACTTCTGCCCAGTTTTTGGGTCTCAAATTACCAACTCCAGAGCGGTGGTAGGCTGTGTTTTCCTTGGGGGAGGGGGATACAATTGCCAAATCCAGTTAGATGGAAGGCTACCTTGTCCTAGACGGGATCAGACTCTGGACTGCAGATCATATCAAATGTCCTTAGAGAGTGTTAACTCACTGACCCATCTAGCTGGTTCAATAGTCAAAATCAGACTGGAAATTTTCAGAAGTCCAACCCTAGCGCCTGCCTGAAGTGATGAGATTTTAGTGAATTTTTTTTATATGGTCTTTGAGCTACTGGCGGTACAGGATGAGAGTTCCATGGTGCTAGGAATTAGCTATATCTCGTTGTGCATCAGTGATCACCGCTCTCGCTCAAACACTTACAGCTCACTGCGGGCTGAGGTGAATATTCGCACCAGTGCCCTCCTGACAATATGCACCCTTCCACGATCAGTTATGCTCATGACCCGGTCATGTGTCCTCTGACCCTGCCTACAGGTTAGGTTGCCCCCACACCGCTGCCGCCTGCTCACCCTGGTCTCCTGCTGCTGTCTCCTGCTGCTGTCTCCTGCTGCCAGCTCACTACTACCGCGACTTGGACAACTGCAACACCTGGCATTAGCCGAGACCAGAGAAATCTTCGGGTATTTAAACCCTCGTTATAAAATACCGAATTACCTGACCACCCGCCCTGAGGAAGCCCCAGGCCTGATGGCCGACTAGGGGGCGAAACACGTGTTGGCTGTGCCATCCTTTTTTCGTTTGCAGCTACCCAAAAAAGAATAAAAAATACATATTTCAACCGGATCTACTTGTATCAATTGGATTTTATCCCCAACAACGGAAATTCAAACTCTAGCCCAGACACACCATTACAATGCCAGCTGACTTGGCCTGCCCGCTTGCTGCCTCTGCCTGCCCCCGGTCCCAGCCGCTGCTGAGCCGGTCACCTTCGCTGCACTCTTCACGCCGCTGCCTCCCTGCGGCCCCGCCCTCCTGACAGCCCATTCGCCGCCCCGCTCCCTCCACCCAGCTGCTCCTCCCTCCCATCAACGCTCTTATGCAGACCACAAAGCGGCCGCGCAGCGGACGCGTGCAGCGGCCGCGCAGCGGACGCGTGCAGCGGCCGCGCCGCTGGCGCGCCTAAGGCAAGCCCGTCTGCGCCCGTCCGCGCCTGGACTGCGCCTAGCGCCAGAAGCCCAGGACCCCGCAACTGTCACGACACCAGAATCCACTACGACGCCAGCACCCTCCACGCACTCAATGCCGGCCAAAACCACACCTGCTTCCAGGCAGCCCCGAAACGGACCCACGGACCCTTCTCCTGCCGCACCTGCAGCTTCACCTGCGACAGAACCACCAAACCTCCAAGGACTGGACCCATCCACCTCCGCTGCATACTCCTCAACACCCGCTCCGCCCGCAAACACGCCATCGAGCTCTGGGATCTGCTCGACACCTCTGCCCCAGACATGGCCTTCCTGACCGAGACCTGGTGGAACGACTCCTCGGTGCCCGACATTGCCACAGCCATCCCGGACGGCTATAAGATCATCCGCAGGGATCACGCCAACAGAATCAGAGGAGGAATAGCCATCGTCCACAAGTCCACCCTCAAGGTCGCCACCCACGCAGATGACACCCTCAACACCGCCGAACATCTGCACTTCCAGATCCACTCTGACCCCAACACCACCCTCAGAGGAACACTCATCTACAGACCCCCCGGACCCCGGGCTCAGTTCAGCGACTCCATCGCCGACCTCGCCAGCACACACGCACCCGCCTCCACGGACTACATCCTCCTCGGGGACCTGAACTTCCACCTCAAGGACAACAACGACGCCAACTCCGCCACCCTGATCGACATCCTCGGCCTCAGACAACTCGTCACTGCACCCACCCACGCCGCCGGCCACACGCTCGACCCCGTCTTCTCCACAGGCCCCCACGTCGCCTTCAACCACACCACCGAACTCCACTGGACCGACCACCGCTGCATCCATTTCACCTTCAAGAAACCAACCACGCACCACCCCACCCAACAGCTGCCTCGCCGCTGCTGGTGCAAAGTCACCGAAGACCAGCTGATCACCACCCTCGCCCAGAACCCACCCACCGACCCCACCAACACAGACGCCGCAGCCCGCAACCTCAGACAGTGGATCGACGACTGCGCCAACACCCTCGCCCCGCTCAGGAAACCCAACAGCCACGCCAGCAAGAGAGCCACCTGGTTCACCAACTAGCTCCAGACCTCCAAATGCGCATGCCGTAAACTGGAGAAGATATGGCTCCACGAACGCACACCGGACAACCACGCAGCCCACAAGAACGCCACCCGCAGACATCACCACCTCATCAGATTAGCCAAAAGATCCTCCATCAAAGACCGATTGGATAACAACGCACTCGACAGCAAAGAGCTCTTCAGCATCGTAAAGGAACTCTCCAACCCCAGCACCAACGCCAACGTCATCCCGCCCTCACAAGAACTGTGCGACTCGCTAGCCATCTCCTTCCACCGTAAGATCGCTGACATCCACGACAGCTTCAACACCACGACCGCCCCGACTACGCCAGACTCCACCTCCCCTGTGAACACCACCAGCGCCAACCGCCTGACCACCTGGTCCAACGTCGATGACGACGAGACACGCAAGGTCATGAACTCCATCCACTCAGGATCTCCGTCAGACCCGTGCCCACACCACGTATTCAACAAAGCAGACGCAGCCATCGCACCCCAACTACAGAAGGTCATCAACATCTCCTTAGAAACAGCAACATTCCTGGAAAGCTGGAAGCACGCCGAAATCAACGCCCTCCTCAAGAAGCCCAAAGTGGACCCCAAGGACCTCAAGAACTTCCGGCCCATCTCCCTGCTCCCGTTCCCGGCAAAGGTCATCGAGAAAATCGTCAACATGCAATTGGCCCGCCACCTGGAAGACAATAACATCTTGGACCCATCCCAGTCCGGATTCAGACATAACCACAGCACCGAGACAGCCCTCATCGCCGCCACAGACAACATCAAGTGCCAACTAGACAACGGCGAAACATCAGCCCTCATCTTCCTGGCCCTGTCAGCCGCCTTCGACACGGTCTGCCATCGCACTCTAAAGACACGCCTCCTAGATGCCGGAATCCAAGAGAAGGCCAGACTGGACTGGACCACGTCCTTCCTCTCCGGCAGCCACCGACATCATCTGCGGCGTCCCCCAGGTCTTATCCCTCAGCCCGACGCTGTTCAACGTCTACATGGCCCCCCTCGCACAAGTGGCCCGCCATCACGACCTCAACATCATCTACGCCGACGACACCCAGCTCATCCTCTCCCTCACTAAGGACCCACACACCGCCAAAACCAACCTCCACGAGGGAATGAAAGCCGTCGCCGACTGGATGAGGAGCAGCCGTCTGAAGCTGAACTCAGACAAGACGGAGGTCCTCATCCTCGGACCCACCCCCTCAGCCTGGGATGACTCCTGGTGGCCAACCACACTGGGAACAGCACCAACACCCACCGACTATGAACGCAACCTAGGATTCATCCTCAACTCCTCCCTCTCCATGTCTAAACAGGTCAACACCGTCTCCTCCTGCTACAACACCCTCCGCATGCTCCGCAGGATCTACAAGTGGATCCCGAACGAAACAAGAAGAACGGTGACACAGGCCCTTGTCAGCAGCAGACTGGACTACGGCAACGCACTCTACGCAGGAATCCCAGCGAAACACCTACGACGACTACAACGCATCCAAAACGCCTCCGCCTGACTGATCGTCAACGTCCCCCGCCGCAGCCACATCACCCCCCACCTGAGAGACCTACACTGGCTCCCCGTCGACAAGAGGGCCACCTTCAAGCTCCTCACCCACGCACACAAAGCACTCCACAACGCCGGACCAGCCTACCTGAACAGCAGACTCAGCTTCCACACCCCCACCCGCCAGCACCGCTCCGCCAGCCTCGCCCTCGCTGCTGTCCCCCGCATCCGACGAACTACCTCCAGCGGCAGATCCTTCTCCTACCTCGCTGCCAAGACCTGGACCACCCTCCCTACCCACATACGGCAGACCCAAGACCTACTCGCCTTCAGAAGACTCCTCAAGACCTGGCTCTTCGAACATTAGCAGCACCCACTCCTCAGCGCCTTGAGACCCTCACGGGTAAGTAGCGCGCTTTACAAGTACTCTGATTGATTGATGCGTCTGCTGTGTCTCGTCCTCCTAAGCCTGTCTTTTGTCACTGCAAACTCTATCAGCATGTGGTGCCATATATAGAAACCCAGTACATAAATACATACCATAAAGCCATCAACTAAAATACGATGGACTTGATAAACATTTTTGATACACTCATGTTGAAAAGTCTTATAACATTAAGCATAAAAACTGCACACTGTGCTAGAAAAAAAGAGATAATCTTTAGTCGAAAGAAATATATTTATTCATCCATGGGATGTTGACCCAAAAAATGTGGTCCTGATGTACAAAGGGTTTTTGTGGTAGGAACTACTTTGCAATTTGCTGCATAATAATAGGCTTTACACTTGGAAAAAGAAGAAATCCTTAATCTACTGATGGTACAAAGGGTGCTACAGGTCAGTAGTTCATTTGTGAAAAAATAAGTGCGGGGACCCTTGTCACGAGCCCACTGCAGGTTTCACCAGCCCATTGCTCCTGTCAGCGCCACCTATGACAGAACCAACCCAACAACTAACCATGAATGGAGGCGGCTCCGAGGCGGCTCCTCCGCTATGGCCGAGGAGCTTCGCCCTCCCAAAACGTAAGGAAAGGAAAAATAAAACGATATTAAACACTTGTTTTATTTTCCCTTTGCTGCTGAGTCTTGGGGCTGAGGACTTGAAGTGACAGGCACTGAGGGGAGTGGTATGTGAACTCCCTTCACTGTGCAGGATGGTTTGGGGTGCCAAACAGTCATGCACAGTGAAAACTCTCTCCAACCCAGCAGGCACAGACTCAGTCTGTCCTGGAGTGCGAAACAAGGGCGTTCAGGCTAATCCTGAAGCTGCTCTCATGCGTGAGAGCAGTTTCAGGATTGGCCGCAGAGCATTCTGGGAGCCTGTGCCACCTGGAGAAGAGGAGCAGACGAGTGCGACGCACCCGGCTGCCGGTACGTTTTATTTATTTATTTATTTATTTATTTACCCCCAATGAGCCCTTTGACCCTTCCTCGCCACTCGTCTCCAACATGACCATAAAACCCCTCAAGTGTGACAATTCTGACTATTACAGGCCCGCAAATGTGTTGGTATGGCTTGGAAGGCAGATAATAGCCATTTTAAGGTATATTGAATTAATAACCTACTATTGTTGTGCTCTGGTCTGTATTACACAAACAGCGCCACCATGTGGCAGATTGTCGTAAGCTTTTTGTTACTGTCATAAGCGCTGGTGCTAACAATTAAGTATTGGTGCCAAGCACCGGTAGCCACTGGCTCAAAGAAGCACTGCTACAGGTACATCGCTAGTTGGAATTGTGCTCTTATGACTCCTTGCATTTCAGGAGGAGGAGAGGTGTGGTGGGGGTGTGCCTCAATTACAATTCAATGTATCAATGGTTTGCAACTGCAATTGACGCCACAAGCCATTAATTAAATGCCTATGCCGTAAGGGAGATTGAATTTATTTGTGAAGTGAAGGCTACCCCTGAGGGACAATTCCACTTTGTGAATGTGGGTTGTCTTCATTGGGGAGCAGATAATGGTACAATGAATGGCTGCATGGGCCTTCAGATACCATTTGCTGTATGCCTATGTCCATTTAAGGAACAGAGTCTGCAATAATTGTAAAAAAACGTGAGGCGTTCTGCGAATGTAGGGATGGAGGTGTGCTGTCCTCTTACTAAAAACGTTGTCATATTAAAATATGGTTTCCACTGCATGTTGGGTTATTTGTAAGATTAGAAAGTGTAACAAAAATGTTTGTTTGTGGAAATAGCATAATGCTTTTTCACGTAGAGTGATAGCTTGTTTTTAAAATAATTTCAGATATGTCCGCCTTTTCTCTGGATACAGGGGCGGTCAGTGGCTACTGGACATTATCCATCATTTACCACTAGTGTACTAGGGCCTCACACTACTGCAGTCCAATTTCAAAACCAGGTTTCCTTCCCTTGCACGTGATCCTCCAAGGGTAGGAAGTCAAGCAGACAAAGCTTACTTATGTTGGTAGTAGAGAGTTTGGAGCTCAGACACTGTATGGCACAAATATTTACACTCCATGTTTAATCAGAGCTATATCTTTGAAAAATAAAGTATTTTAAGTGCATGTTAAAATTAGGAACAACACAAAACCAGACGTTTCTAGTATCTTCTGTGAATGAGATGCAATCACAAATACAATTAAAGCTAGAGAGCCTTAAGGCCCCTGTTGCTCTATGGAAAAGCATGTGGGGAACCTGGGAAACTTTTTGAACTTTCAGATTTACTACAGATTCTGTTACAGCCAGTCAATAGAACAAAGGTACCTGAGACAAGACTAAAATGTATCAGCTTTTTATTGATCTGTGTGCCCTTTACCTTAGTATCTCCACAACTCTGAAGGCAAAGCAAGATCTTTTTTTGGGGTTTAAGCTAAAGTGACCAGGAATCTAATAAAGGGGCCCAAAAACACACCACTCCAAATGAGCAAGGGCCCCCACTCGTTGCCCAAATGTAAAGGTTAGTGTGCCTCAGGGTCAATTCACAAAGATCCTGGTGTCGAATTACTGGGCTTCCAGGTGTACGGTTTACACAATGGACACACATACCCAGGACCAGTGAAGATCTCTCAGCCACAGTTTAATACATGGGGGCTATTGATCCTGGAGTCAGTCTAGAACCTAAAGTACATCTACCAGGTTTGTAGCATATCAATGGGTATTCATGATCAAGATTTTAAGCAGGGGCGGGTCGTGGCAAAGCTCATGGCCGAGTGAGTCTCATCGAGTGCGAGCTCCTGCCGGAATCTCGATCCTGTGTAAATCCTGCAGCATAACTGGATACTATACGCTCTAGAAGTCGGTCTGGGTGCCACTTCACATGCCACCCACCGGCAGCCTATCTTCTTTGCGTTCGAGAAGCAGCGATGGGACGGTGTTGTGGTCGGATCCCGGACCGGATGGCCCAGACATGATTGTGACCCCCTATGGAGTGGCTAATAACAAAGCTTCCAGGATCTCTTAAGGGGCCGACGGAGAGCGCTGAACCTGACCTGCTCTGGTGAGCCCCAGTGGGCGAAGATCATCGGCCCCACAGAACTCCGGACCGAGAGCGACAGTCATTTCACGTGAGTTGTAAAGCGCGTCGAGGATACGAGATCTACCATTAATACAGAAAGGTCTTCTCCCCGCCCCAGCCTGTGCCGACAGAGAGACAGTGCCAGTCTCTCTCTCAGTCAGCGGACTGACCCACCTACTGAAGACGAATCGAGAAACATCCTGCCCCCAGATGAATTCCAGGCGGAATCAATAGAGTGAACCCAAACGCGCGTGGTGAGGTGGAGGTGAGACGTAATCATTGCCAAGGATAAAG
Organism: Triturus cristatus; assembly: GCF_964204655.1. NCBI lineage: Eukaryota > Metazoa > Chordata > Amphibia > Caudata > Salamandridae > Triturus > Triturus cristatus. The sequence goes on along the minus strand of NC_140584.1, from coordinate 940,828,771 downwards.
ACCTGAAGGCCTCGAGACAGGGCAAGTTGGACAAATACACTAAAGTACTCCCGGCGCACCCTGAAGGGGCGGAGGCAGCACAGCCTCCCTCAGACACGGCCCTACTCCTTCAAGCCATCCAAAACTCCAGAGAGGTGTTGTAGTGGAAGATCGGCGAGGTATGTGCCGAGGTCTTGTTGCTTCGCCAAGATCTGCGTAAGGTATGGGAGCGGATGATAGAGGCCGAGACCCGGGTTTCAGAAGTGTAAGACGCAGTCAAGGACCTCCAGAAGGAGATGAAAGAGGTACACCATAACACTGCGTATATGCTATGGAGGATTGATGATACAGAAAACCGGGCCTGGAGAAACGACCTCCGCTTTGTGGGTTTTCTGGAGGGCATGGAGGGCTCCAACGTGGCAACCTTCCTGACTAAATGGTTTAACCGATGTCATCCCAACAAAGCAGTTCTCTCATTGTTTCATCGTAGAACGTGCACATTGTTTCTTGAGCGCTAAACCTCCTCCCGGAGCTCCGCTGAGACCTATTATTGCGAAGCTCCTGAACTTTCTGGACAGGGACATGATCCTCAGGGAAATGCGATGTAAGGGGGAAGTCCACTTTGAAAGCTCGAAGATCATGACTTTTCCAGATTACAGCTGAGAGGTGCAGAGGCAACGCCGCACCTTCGATGGTGTCAAGATTAAATTGCGTGCCCTCCAACTTCAGTACATGCTATTGTTTCCGGCAAAGTTAAAAGTACTATTCCAGGGGACGACCTTCTTCTTCCAGACCCCGGAGGAGGCTTGGGCATGGGTGGAAGAAAGACCGACACTCCAACAGCGGAACGAGATGTCTACAGACGCTAGGCGAAGAGGAGCTAGAACCAAGGAGGATGGGTCCCCGAGGAGACGGAACCGTACAGGTACGGGGCAACCACGGAGAATCCGTAAAGGCACACCATATACTAGAAGACGACTTACTCCTCTCACAAGGAGTCAAGATGGTCACAAAGAGGAAGACACGCCATCTGAAACGTACACGGCACAGGGAATCGGCTTACCTAACCAGCAATCAGACTCGGACGATACCAACCGGTTCTCAGGCCCAGCATCAAGACATCCACTAGAAAAGGCAATCTTGGAGCTTGAACAGAGTGGGAGAGATGAAGTACTGATCGTGGACACTTTGCCCACAGATGGCAGACCCACCGACCAGTGTGCTGCAAGTTAAATTCCGGCGAAGAGGACCCGCGCGCTGTCTCCTGCCACCCCCACTTCCCTCTTTTTTCTTTTTCCTCTTTGCTTCTCTCTTTTTCTCTCTTCTGTTTATTCGCTGCCTTATACTTTTTGTCTCTGCCTTTTCTTCAAAGGAGTGCCGGATTTTGAACAACAGTTGGACAGACCACCAGTTCAGCAAAAATTGTAAGAGTTGGAGATTTTGGGTTTGTGAACGGTGAGGGGGAGGGAGGGATCGACAGACCGACCTATCCACACCGAACACGGGCCGTTGTCAGAGATGGGAGGGCAAGAGGTTCGAGGGGGATGGAGGGAGGTGTGGCGGGAGGGTGGAAGGGGTTTCATACAGTTTGATGTTAGAAGTTTCTATGTTTGTTTGCCAAGCACTAGGATTACGAAACCAAGATCTTTGCATAACAGGAGAGAACCGGGAGACATTCACTCTCCCAATCTTAACACCCTTGATGTGATATTGCCAGCGGTAACATGGCCAGGAGTCGCACTCTGACGGTCCTGACTTCAAACGTTAACGTACTGAGAGACCAGATTAAGCGTGGGCTCGTGTCACAACACACAAAACGAGGTGGTGATGCTACAGGAAACATATCTCAGGGGAACACAGTGCGGATTTATCGCTCGAGGGGCATATAGACTTCTGGCACACTCTTTGTTCACTACTGGGGCACGGGGGTGACGCTCCTAATCAAGAAAAGTATTCCCTTTCAAACTACACGCACTTGGCACGACTCCCTGGGTAGATCTGTGGGAGTTCTGGGAATGTGGGGCTGTGTGGAGGTCTTCCTGATTTGTGTCTATGCACCCCCCAGATTGCAGGCACCCACCATGACGAAGGTAATTGACTTACTGGTCGAGACACCCTCCGCAATACATATGGTAGGAGGGGATTCTAACAATGTGATGGACTCGGCCGTCGACCGCTCTGGGGGAGGGGTCGGATGCACAACGATCACATCACTACAACGCTTCTCCAAGACGATGGGACTGATGGTCATTTGGAGAGAAAAACATCCCCAAACCAGACAATACTCCTTCCACCGGGGGGCCCATGACTCACATTCCAGACTGGACTACATATTTGTTCCCAGAGGGGAAACCTATTGTGCAGGGTGTGCTGAATATACAGCCAGGGGGCTTTCGGATCACTCCCCACTTCTGGTGGAGTCAGGGTCGAGGGAGCACGACGGGGTTCGGGCTGGAGACTGAATCCATGGGACTTGCAGAGTACCAAAATTGCATAGGGTATCAAGGCAGACACTGACATATACTTCCCAGAAAACAAAGACTCAGTCCCATCTGGCGTAACGGTCTGGAAGGCCTACAAAACGGTGATACGCGATAGGGCCCAGAATCCTATTACTTGGGAAAAGCGAGAGAAAGTCAGAGCCTGACGGATCTGGAGCAAAAAATAAATGATCTAGATAAACAGGTTGTTCAGCACAACGACCCCGAGCAGTCCCGTAGACTTGTAACCCTACGAAGGGAATACAAGGAGTTGGCCTGAGACGCCGCCATGGAACTGCAACGGCGAACCTACATCGCCTCTATGAAGTGGGCGACAAGGCCAGGAAGCTTATGGCCTGGCTTAGCAGGCGAGAGGTTCAAAACAGGTGGGTGGCAACAGTGACGGACCTCTCTGGGAACGCTCCATGTACAGATGAAGGAGTGGCCACGGCCTTTGCCGAATATTATAGAGATCTTTATAGGGTGTTGCCACACACAACGCTGGCTGAGACGCAGGCATACTTGGAGGCAATCACCACCCCAATGTTAGAGGAGGCGGAAACTCAAGCTTTAGATGAGGACCCAACACCTAGTACAGGTACACGAAGCGGTGGCAAAGCTGCGCCCCGGGAAGACCCCTAGTACTAATGGGCTGCCCGCGGAATTCTACAGAAGATATGCGACCACTCTCTGCCCCCACCTCCTCCAGCTCTTCCTAGATGCCCGAACGGAGGAGATTCTCCCCCCTGGACCTGCGGATGGCTACTATTGTGGTCATACATAAGGAGGGCAAGCCTCACGATCTGTGTGGGTCGTATAGACCCATCTCTGTACTGAATTCAGAAGTCAAGATCCTGGCCACCCTATTAGCGACTCGCCTCATGGGTGTGATTGGGAGGTTGAGCCACGAAGACCAATCCAGTTTCATGCCGGGTAGATCTACCCGACTGAACCTCAGACATACTCACAATAAGCTTATGGAGGTACGCAACCACCTGAACCCACAGGTGTTTTTGTCACTGGACGCGGAGAAGGCTTTTTTCCGCCTTTAACGGGCAATTCCTTGACGTCACTTTTGCCAAATTCAGACTAGGACCGAAATTCTGCAGCTGGGTGGCACTGTAAAATCAACCGATGGCTACAGCACGGGTCAATGGTCGATGTTCGACTCCCTTCCCCATCGCGAGAGGGATGAGACAGGGCTGCCCCGTATCGCCCCTCCGCTTTACACTTACTCCGGAGTCCCTGACCTGCGCTGTTAGATCACATCCCCCGATCTGGGGCTTCCACATCACACCCGCAGACGCGGAAGAGGAGAAAATCTCCCTGTACGAGGATGATATCCTGTTATACATCACCTACTGAGACAACGATTCCGGTCCTGTTTGATTTGATCACCGAATATGGACAACACTCCAGGTACAAAATCACAAGGGAATAAGTCCACGATATATTGTCCGTCTAGCGCACCCCTAGACTGTCCCCTACCTGGAGCATTGAGAGTGGTGTCAAGGGGTTTTAAGTATCTAGGTATTTTTGTTACGCCCCACGTGATGGTGTGCAGACGAGAAAACCTGGACGTCGTCCTGGGCAACTTTAAGGCTGATATAGCGAGATGGAGGGACCTTCCTCTCACCCTGATGGGTCGAGCTGCTCTTTTTAAAATGATCACCCTGTCACAACGCTTGTATGCCCTCCAAAACACATACCATCTTCTGCCTAGGCCTATTTTCACTGAGATTGATGCCAAAATTATATCTCTAGTATGGCAGGACACCCCAGAACCGCACTACAGACGCTGCGGCGCAACCTGTACAATGGAGGGATTGCACTCCCCGATGTAGAGGCTTATTATTGGGCATCAAACTTGATCTCCATAAACGAATGGACACACAAACATAGAGACCACCCCACATACTGTGTTGAAAGGGAGAATGCAACCCCACACACACCTTCATTTTCTATATGGGGGAAAGGGCAGTTCACGCCTGCTACCGGCGACCCAAGTGACACTGGTGGTGTGGAAGAGGCCTAGCAAGACCTTGGGTTGGACAAAACAGATTACGCGGTCCACACCGATCTGGGAGGAGACTTGACTTAAAGAAATGCGTAAGCTCACTGGGTTTGGGACCTGGGATTTCCTTGGAATCTCTATGATAGGGTACATAATTGAACAAGGCGAACTTAAAACATGGCCTAAATTTAAGCAAGAATATAATATGGCGGACTCTCAATTCCTTAAATACGTTCAATTGCGACACGCGTGGCAGGCAGAGAACATCTCCCATGTGCAACTCCCGGAATACGCTCCCCTGGAAGGTAGGCTCCTACAGGAGTACCTTATTGGTAAAGCGGTCTCCTTCACATATAAAACTATCAATAACAATCTACCCGACGGGTGGCTAGGTCTAATAACAAGATGGGAGAGGGACGTGGGGTCCCTAGAGGATATCGAGTGGGATGCTTCATTGATGCATCACAGGGAGGGGGCTATAAAGGCCGGACTATGATGAATTCAATTCAAAATATAGCACAGCACGTATTATGATACAGAAAGACTCCATAGGATGGGGAGAGCAGAGTCGCCGCTATGTCTGGTTTGCAAGATCACTAACACTGATTTCTGTCACACGATCTGGGCCTGCCCCGCACTCAGGCCATACGGGACGCAGGTGATTGGCTTACTGGGAATGGTCTTGGGGGTAACGTTGCCATTGGAACCCATATTCGTGCTCCTGGGGATCCCTAGCGAAGTGGACGTAACTAGGACTCAGTTGATCTTTGCCTCTTTGGGACTGGTGGTGGCCAAACGGGACATAGCCAGAAAGTGGGGGTGGCCGACAGACCGTCCACACATGGACTAAGGGGATGGACCTATACATGAGGGCCGAGCAAGTCACATACCATAGCAGGGGGTGCCCGAGGAAATTTCACAAGATCTGGGAGTCCTGGAGGAAATACTTTGGGTTGGACACAGGGAGCGACATGCAGCAGTCTGCCGGTCACACGACACATGGGACGTTGACGAAGACCTGAGTCTATAACTACCCCACTAATTTACCGATAACCGTCTCTTGGTCCAAGACACAGTCCCCTCTCTATATGGGGACACCTGCCTCTGGCATGCACTGGTTTTCAATGGGTCACTGGGTGGGAGGGGGAGATGGGCCCAACGACATGATTATATTTGCGCCCTACTTCTCTTAGTATACCATGTATGACTTCCTTAGTGCTGATTGTTCAGTTGTATAAAATAAAAAACATTTATGAAAAAAGATTTTAAGCAGGGGCGTCATTCATAAGACCCACAGATTCGCCAGTTACGATTTGAGTGCTGGGACATAGGATTAGAGTACAATCTAACTTCAACTGATATCTTCTCAAGAAGAGCTAGCTAGAGAGATAATAGAAAATAGTTCCAGAATGGGCGATATTGTTTGCAACCAACTGGACACTTCCCGGAGACCTAAGTAGAAGGAATACTCTGTGTATCCCATGGGACTTGAAAACGACAGACGTGTGCTTTAACAAAGCCAGGAATGTTGGTAAGCGTGCGAGGGCTGATGCAGGCTCGCCACACTCCCGGTCTTCTAAAGCTGTCTGAAGGTCCTCTAACCTTTGTCGCACAGATGCTTTTTGATGTGGTTCTAACCAGATTGGTGGTAAGGCCCTAGTGGCTCCTGAATGTGTCTTTTCCTGAAGGTGACTTCCATAAAATCTTCATTCTTTCAATCAGTGATGTGTGTCCTCTAATTTTGGAGCCTGTTCCTCTCTGTACACTGGGTAGTACAGATCATCTTCTTCCGAGGTTTCTCCAGAGTTTTTGACCTTTTTCGGGCCTTGGGGAAAAAAACAACCAGTGGGGTTTCATCTCTAATAGCAGGGCATAAGGACTTTTTTAAAGTACAGGCAGGAAGGGGTCAGCATTTGTCCTGTTTTAGGGCACTGCCAAGAATTCAGGGCCAATCAAAGCACAAACGTGGTTCAGACAAGAAACATTCTTCCCAAGCTTTTTGGAAAAAAGATGAAGGCTGGTATCATCTTTACCCATGAATGAGTGTTGCACACTGACTCCCTTAAACAGCACAACAGAAAGCGTAGAAGGGGAGGTTTGTTACGGTGTAAGAGAGATACTTGCTGACAAAGAAGCAGATGTATCTCCTCTCTGCCACCAGATATCTACAATGCCTCTGGGACAAAAGCATACAAGGTGTCACGTCCACCAGAAAAGATAAAGGCATTGTTAGCTAGAAGGCCACTTTGTACATATACTTCGTCCTACTAAAGACCCCATTCAGGCTGCACATGGTTTCAAAGCCACAGTACACTTGTGTAACCTTCTTACTGTATTCTCGTTGTGAGTGGAGAAGAAAGACCCCAGCTGTGGGATATTTACGTATTTTGCACGCGAGTGATGATAGGTTGCTCTTCCACCGGGAGTACAGCTAAATAGGCCGCTATCTCTGAAAGTATGATCAGTAGTCACCATCCTCCAGTCACCCACCACCTGATGTGGGGGCAATAACCTACTTAGACCATGGCTTGATGTGCACCTTGGGTTTCCCCCCTTTCTATAGGAGCCCTGAATCCTGATGGTGAATGTCACGCAATCTTGTGGCACCTTCAGTGGTCTCGTAGATTGCAGAGTCCGTTGGGAAAACAACATAAGGCAGACTAGAAAAGCTGAACAGGGGAGGGGGGTCGCACTTTTACATTCACATACATGCCCTTGTCTCTAGAAGTTATCTTCCCCAAAGTTAAATATTTGTAAATAAAAGCATGTATGAGGCAACTGGAGAATTCTGATGGCATCATAGACCATGAGAACCAGACAATAAATTGTATCATTGAGCTTGCGTTGTTTTATTCGTTCCATTTGTTGAACAGTTACAGCAAAAGAAGGAAGACTTGTACCATATGTATGCTCAGTATACACCACCAAGGCAACATAGCGACCATAAGCCACATGCATATGGAACACTCGTCAAGATTTCAGTGGCACAGGATATGTGTGTGGGCTTTAAGTGCAGCCTAGGTTCATATCAATGGAGCGCTGTACTGTAAGAGGGAAATGAGGTGGGGTTGTGAGAAGGCAGACAGGAAGTGCATGGGCACTGGTGAGGGGGTAGAGGGAATGCAGTGGAGTGGAGAACTAGTGAGGTACAACAGCCGACGTCTGTACTACTGACATTGTTCTAGCCTCACAGGCTCCAAAATAAAAAGCCATCAGTAGGAAGCTTTGGCTAAGGCTCGCACCCCCATGCATGTCCAGATAGTAGAACAAAAATAGAACTTGCAGGGGAAGGACAGGCTATTGACGAGTGGGTAATGAAGCTGGCTCTTCTGATGAGGAATAGAGTGCTCGGCATGGCCTTGCTGAGGACAGGCCGGAAAGGCGCAGACTGCCGTGGAGCCTGCTGCATTGGCAGCTAGGAGACGGGCCAGACTATGGGCGTGATGGATAGCTGTCATTAGCCGACCTTTCAGAGACTGCAAACTAGATGAAATGATGAGGCTCCCAGGAGCCTGCTGCGAGAGACCAGCCCTGCATGCTGGCTAAGGGTGGGGATGTGTCCAGCGTACAAAGGACAAATGTGACCTAAATTAACCAAAATTCAGTGTACCGGCTGACACACATGTTGCCGTTTCAGTAATGGTGTTCTTACAACCCAGCTCCATGGTACTCTTTTCATCAAGCTTTGTTTAACGAAAGACCAAACTCTGCCTGCTGACATCTTACCGATCACCAAAACCATTTGTGTGACTTCCAGCACACTTCTGTGAGATTTCATTGCAAATCACCTTTTATTGTATACGTTTCATTGTATGGAATGTCAGCTGAAGCACTTTTAACACTACCTGCTTAAATGAATAGAGTTAATTCTCAACTAATTCAAAATCGTCTAAAAAAACTTCATCCCACCTTTTATACTTTTAGAATGTGGCACTCAGATGTAGCACAAAATGATATTAAATACTTTTTCAATTAATTTTCGGATGCCACATATGAGCTCGCACCTCTTGCTCCATACTTATATTCCATGGAGTCCCTACTGTTGTAATAAACTCAAACATCTTTAAAATTGCTTCCCCCGCAAAGTATCCTTACCGGTATAAGATGTGACCTCTATACCCACTCTTCCCCAGGGTCGGTTTGGTAAGACTGGCATTTGGGCACTGGGTGTTGAGCTTGTGCCAGCGGGCCAGCTGTGGGACGTTTTTAGGTCTCTCCTACCACCTAGTGTAAGCTCTGTTGTGAACTTACAGTGGTTTTATGGCCACAACTTGCTTAGAATTGGTTGGCTTTATTGTTACTCTCACTTACATGCCTTCCACTTCTTGTGTTAGTACCTCCCCTGGAGCATAAACCTTATGGCCTTTTGGATTGGCTGGCTTGTAAACTTCCACTGCTCACATTAAGGAAACTACTTTTTTCTTTATCATTCAGCATTCCACGAGAGTGTATGTGTTTAATCTCTTCTTTGTGTATTGCTTCACACTTCTAAATACCCGACCCCACCCTGTGTTGCGCCATCCATCCCTTCTTGTCTGTAAAAGTACAGCAACAGGTATATTTTTGCTGGATATGGCGGAAGAGCAGACTTTAAGTGTTGTATTCTCTGTTTTAGATCCTGCTTTCCACATATTGCATGAAAGAATAGGCCTTGTCACATAAAGTCTTTTATGGCACTGGGAGAAGGGCCATCTGTTGCACTCACTCAGCTGGCGTTTAAGGCAGAAGATGTACTTAACATGACAATTCTTTTTGATAAGCTTTTCCATTTACGTTTTGACACTACTTAATCTTTTTTAATTTTGATCAGATTTTCATGAGTGAAAAGTATTTGAAAAGTAAACCATCCCATTTATAAAAATTGAAAACAGTGAATTCAAAGTGCAGTTTTAAGATATCATAACATGTTTGCTTTTCCTCCAGTATTTTGAATTGTGTTTTTTCTTTTACTTTTTTCCAAAAACAATACAGATATACATTGGCAAAGCCAACAGCTCTGCACTCGTATTATAATAGTTCCATGTATTGACCGTGCCAGTCCTTGTTATGCAGTTGCATGGTTGCCTTGTTTGGGCATTTCTGTGTGCCCATTCCTCTGCCACTAAAGGCCCAGGCCCTAGCAGCTTTTTTGGACCCCTGCAGTAGGGGTTAGGTTGGCTTCTGTCTTCACCCTACCCCTCCTGCACCCCCCAGCCGGCCTGGCCCATTATTCTATAGCGTTGCCTACTGGCACACTAAAGTGCAGAGTGAGCGGGACGTGTGGGGGAGGGGAGTTTGGGAGGGTCAGTGGGCGCCTTGATGCCTGACTGGATTAAAGCTGAGGTGGGCCATTTTCATCTCCTCATTCCTCCACTGGGGGCTGCTAGTGTCCTGCCCCTTGCAGGGGCCTGAGAGGCAGACTGCGCTGGGGAAGGACGCATGGCCTGTGCCGCCCTTACACGCATCCTAGCCGAACCTGTGTCCTCCAACTGCAGGCAGGTGCATTAACCCATTCAGCCTGGAAGCTACGATGTTCAGTATACCCACGGCGCCCTGACCCCATGAGCTGCTTTCTTTCCATGGAGTGGGATCTCTGATTGACATCTGCATGCCTGTGATCCTGGGTCACCCAGTGGGCTGTCACGGGCTGCTGGTGTTTAAAAAGTACTTTCCTGATGAAGCCAATCCACTGTATGCCAGAGAATCCAGTGCAGCAGCGCAGGAGGTCAGCGCGCTCCTGGTCTCCGCGCTCCTGGTCTCCGCGCTCCTGGTCTCCGCTGTGTGTATGAGCTGCAGATCGCTGCTTGCAGTCCCAGGGAAGTTACTCAAGGGGGTCATGCACCTGCTGGAGACGTGCGAGTTGAAGTAAGAGCTTTACACTAGCATCGGACTCCTAAGAAAGAGCCAGTTCCATGCCGCCCTCGCCGCTGAATCCTGCCTCCACTGCTGGGGCTAGTTTACTAGCAGTGGTCAGCAGTGACCTTAGGTAGAATCTTTAGAGTCAAGTTACAAACAAGCACGGGCACTGCCAATAGGTCTGGTCTGTCTTGAATGTGCTGCACGTTGCACCCTCGCTGGCGCATTGTTCAAACTAGACCCTGACAGACACGCTGCTACACTCACACACACACACATCATTCACACTGCTCTCAGACAGCATTACTTACTTTATGTACGTTCTCACTGGCACAACGCTCACAGTACCTTCGTACGGACGCACCCTTCAGCCTGCACTCGCATGCTTTCCTCACCGTGCCCTCCCTCACAGGCACTCCCTTCACGTACGTAAGACTCTTCCATTGCATTGTCCAGTCGTACACTCTCCCAAAACCTTCACCTCATCCAGACACTCCTCAGCCTCCACTCATGTATACCGAAACCGAGCAGTCCCCACAGGCACTAAAACAACGCTCATAGTACAGTCACGCAGACACCCCCTCGCCCTGCACCTACACAGGCTCTTCTTGAAGGCCTCCCTTCACCACTCTGATATCGCAGTCCCTCGTGCTGCTTTGCTTTCACAATGCACACTGAGGTACATTACTCACCCTGACCTCTCAAATGCACAGTGCTCATCCTCACTCACACAGGCACGTCGCTCACCCTCACTCACGCAGACAGCGCTCACCCTCATTCACACAGGCACAGCACTCACCCTCATTCACACAGGCACAGTGCTCACCCTCACTCACGCAGACAGCGCTCACCCTCATTCACACAGGCACAGCACTCACCCTCATTCACACAGGCACAGCGCTCACCCTCATTCACACAGGCACAGCGCTCACCCTCACTCACGCAGACAGCGCTCATCCTCACTCACACAGGCACAGCGCTCACCCTCACTCACGCAGACAGCGCTCACCCCCATTCACACAGGCACAGCACTCACCCTCATTCACACAGGCACAGCGCTCACCCTCATACACGCAGACAGCGCTCACCCTCATTCACTCAGGCACAGCATTCACCCTCATTCACACAGGCACAGCGCTCACCCTCATTCACACAGGCACAGCGCTCACCCTCACTCACGCAGACAGCGCTCATCCTCACTCACACAGGCACAGCGCTCACCCTCACTCACGCAGACAGCGCTCACCCCCATTCACACAGGCACAGCACTCACCCTCATTCACACAGGAACAACGCTCATCCTCACTTACACAGGCGCAGGCCTCACCCTAAACTTACACAGGCACAACGCTCAACCTCACTCACACAGGCACTGCAATCATCATCACACAGGCACAGCGCTCACTCACTCACACAGGCATAATGCTCACCCTCACTCACACAGGCACAATGCTCACCCTCACTCACACAGGCACAATGCTCACCCTCACTCACACAGGCACAGGGCTCACCCTCACTCACACAGGCACAGTGCTCACCCTCACTCACACAGGCACAGTGCTCACCCTCACTCACACAGGCACAACGCTCACCCTCACTCACACAGGCGTAGCGCTCATATTTGCTCACACAGGCACAACGCTCAACCCCACTCAACACAGGCACAGTGCTCATCCTCACACTGGCACAATGTTCATCCTTACTCACACTGGCACAATGCTCATCCTCACTCACATAGGCACAATGCTCACCCTCACTCACTCAGGCACAATGCTCACCCTCACTCACACAGGCATAGCGCTCATCTTCACTCACACAGGCACAACGCCCACTCTCACTCACACGGGCACAATGCCCACCTTCACTCACAGAGGCACAGCGCTGATCTTCACACATGCACAACTCTCACCCTCACTCACAAAGGCACAAGGCTCACCCCCACTCACATAGGCACAGCGCTCATCGTCACTTACACAGGCACAGCCCTCACCCTAACTCACACAGGCACATAGCTCATCCTCACTTATGCAGGTACAGCCCTCACCCTGCACTTACACAGGCACATCGATCACCCTCACTCACACAGGCACAGCACTCACTCTCACTCACTCACACAGGCATAGCGCTCACCGTCACTCACACAGGCACAGCACTCATCCTCACACAGGCGGAATGCTCATCCTCACTCACACAGGCAGAATACTCATCCTTACTCACACAGGCACAATGCTCACCCCCACTCACACAGGCACAATGCTCACCCTCACTCACACAGGCATGGCGCTCATCTTCACTCACACAGGCACAACGCCCACTCTCACTCACACAGGCACAATGCCCAACTTCACTCACACAGGCCCAGCGCTGATATTCACACATGCACAACTCTCACCCTCACTCACACAGGCACAAGGCTCACCCTCACTCACATAGACACAGCGCTCATCCTCACTCATGCAGGTAGAGCCCTCACCCTGCACTTACACAGGCACAGCGATCACCCTTACTCACACAGGCACAGCACTCACCATCACTCACACAGGCACAGCACTCACACAGCACTAACACAGACATTACCATCAGCCTGCACTCTTAATACAAACCACGTGCCCTGCTCGGAAATCGCTAAAAACCTGGCTCTTTCCTTAGTAGTGCAGCGGTATTCTCGGTTTGACTGCCTTAAGCGCTGGGATGCCCCCGGGTAGCTACGCGCTTAATAAATGCTTCTTTCATTTCATTTCTTTCATTTCATTTCACTCATTTCATTTCACTCAGGCACATTGCTCGCCTTGCACTCATACAGTCACATCCCTCACACCTCCTTTCAGGCATTCTAGACCATGTACTTAGGCACATTATTCACTGTTCATTCCCACTCATGCTGCTCGACCTCACTCATACAGACACTGCTTTCCTGCACTCACACAGGTATAACTCACAGTGCACTCAGAGGCACACGCCTCTACCTGCACTCTTACAGGGCCTCTTCCATGCACTCAAACATACTTTTCCCTCACACTTCCCTCGATTTACACCAAAATGCCCCATTAGGATGCATTTTTCACTCAGGCATCGTGTTCATCCTCCCTGAACATACACACTGTTCACCTTGCACTCATACAGCCACACCATGCTCTGACACAGGCACGCCATGCACTTACACCTGAATAACTCACAATATACTCAGAGATGCAAACCTGTGCACCTGCACCACGTTCTGCTGCCCGCGTGAGTACTAGGCACATGGCATGAACTTTGGTAGCACCCAAAGACCTGCATTCTGCCCACCCGTAGCATCCACAATGTACAGGATGAGACTTTGAGCCCTATCCTTACGTCTAGTACCAGTGTTCACTGGGTGTACGGTTAAGATGTGCCATTTGAGTACTGGGCACATGCTATGGGCTTTGGCCATTTTCTGTACCTATTCATAGTATACTTGTTTCATCTGTACAAAGTCCTCTGCAATGTTTTTGCGTTCTTGCATTTCAGTCAGTCCATACGGGAATTCCCCTGGAAAATGTAACTTTTTGGACACCGTCAGAGCTACCTCCCCCCCACCCCCCCACCCCCCCACCGCCCACCCCCCCCCCCCCCCACCTTTTACCAACCTATTTTTCTTTGCCGCTACTAGGGTCACTGGCACCCTTGCTGAGATGAGAAAATAGAGCTCTGTCAATGAAAATCTCCGAAGTTTTCCAGGTCCATGCCTTATCCAACAATAAGCAACCAAGACCTGATTGATAAGGGCAAAAACCAATTTTCTTTGTAGGACTAGGGGCGGGGGGCTACTTCCTCAACCCGACCGCTTGTTGTAAACAATTACCAGTCTTAGCTAGTCCAAAATGCCCAGAACAATTATGCTCATATGCTTCTACTAAAACATACGTTTATCAGTCAACTCCATACAAACATATCCCCATACATGCCTTATCCAGTCTAGAATAGGTTTTTTCTGTTCTGGGATTCTTATCATCCCATTAGCAAATCAGAAGTGCAAGCCCCGGAATTCAAAGAAAAACCCTGAATTGGATAAGCTGCTCACGCATGAACTTGGGAAACTGGAGCGCTCTATTTTTGGGTCTTGCTTCTCTAAACAATCCTGTCGATGTTATCTGTTTTTTTGGATTTGTAGATTTTATGATGTGATAAACAAGACCACAGGTACCAGAATACAAATCATAAACATTGTCAGTATGACTGACTCGCGCATGGTCATAGGAAATTTGAGAGCTCTGTCCCAAAACAACCCCCCACACAGTGCCATATCAATTTATTATGCAGTCGCACCATGGCCCAGAGGGCTGAGGGGGCCACTGAACTATGACTATTGCTGTCTGTTGCTACTTAACAAGTGGTCAAGGCCAATTTTCATTGCCTGCACTTGAGCCCATGGCAAACCTTCTTATGCCATAATTCCAATGTCACAGAGGGAGTGGGAGAGGAATGGGTCCACCAGAGAATGTCATGTCATGAGTAGCTCCTCCGATCCACGATCATTCTTTGCATTCTGAGATTTATAGTTCTTTTTATTCCATTATTGAATCAGAACTACAAACCCTAGATTATGTACCGGAGCACCTACATGTCTACTGATCTGTGCTGCTGCAGGACCAACATAGGTCAGCAAAATTGTTCCCAGCTCCTGATATCCTGAGGTCAGAACCCAATTGTTTGCCATTTTATTAGTTTGAGGAAGTAGTTTTCCAGCCTCCGCGTGTGTCAGGAGCCCTGCAATGCCGAGTCGGTGTTGCAGGGCTCACGACACACGCGGTAGCACCGTATACAATAGCAGTTTGGCACATGGTTTTCCACTTAGAAGTGGAGTATGAAAAAATAGCCTGGAGTATTGTCCATACTTATTGGAATGTGACAGAAATGAGACTCGACTGAGAATCCAGTTTGACTAAGCTTTTTGGCACCAGGAGTGACAGTTACCATAATAATTGTGGCATCTAGACGACATTTCTACGTTTTTCCTCGTACCCCCGCCCTGATGAGGCCCAAATAGAAGGATCGAAACGTGTAGTCTACTGGAAAAGGAGGAATCCATCGAATATTAAAGTGATATATATTTGTTGATTTGCACATAAAAAATAGTGCGTTGAGGTGTAGCGAATACCTCACTTGTGCATTAGGGTTAACTCACAGTGGACCGCTACATACTTTTATGAACGGACACTTGTTGTACAAAAATGTGGGGTCTAGGAAATGATTATTATTTTTGATTGTTTGTAATTTTGTATGTGTTATATAGGTTTGATGTGTATATATATATTTTGATGTCTATTTAATAGTTGCAGAAAAAAAGCAAAAAGATCATTGGTCTCAACCAGATATGAAAAAAATATATATATATGGTTTTCACCTGGAATGAATTGTGAATGTGATTTATTAAAAAATACAATTGAATCCGATGGGATTAAGATCCTATGCATAGGAGTAATTAAATGTACTCTATTGTAATTATTTTCGATATCTGTTCCTCCATATCATATTTTCTTTTGAACATTTTTATAGTCCAGAAAGTGGAGTATGATTTGGGCAAACCCTTTATATAATGATGCCTTTGTGTTTAGAGCCTGATCGGATAGCTTGACGCTTCTGATGCACATTCAATCTTTATCAGATCCCATAATCTGCCAATGCTGTTGTAAATTCCTTTTTGAGTGATTTTCTTTTCTGACTGCTGCTATTTCACATCATGCCAAATTAAAGCTGTGATGTGCAGCAAATTCAAAATGGCAAACTTCAGTGTTACAGCATTAGAGTGAAAGAAGCTGCAGGGCAGCTGGGTGGGCTGGAGTATGCCCCCCCCCCATTTGAGATCAGGACCACCCTCGACCTGCCGGGGGAATGTGGATGCAGGCTTATACATCTTTGGCAGCAGTCTGTCATCAGCCCACATGGACCCCCGACCTCCAGGAGCACTGTACATACTGGAGAGGCCCATGCTGGTATATGTTCATCCATGAAATCATAAAGGAGCCCCTATTTGGTTTGTGAATGTGGGGGCGCATGAAGACACTCCCCCCTGATGTTGGAAACATGCAGAGGCTTCTAACTTGCAGAAGGTGCCAGAGGGAAATTTATACAGAGATTACCTGATGATCTGCCATCGGCACTCTGCTAATATGCTCTGGATGCCCTGAGGAGCGGAGATATTGAGAACCAGCCCCTAAGGCAGGGGCCTGTGAATCCTGAAGGTATATTCATTATATACTTGCATTTTCTGTTGCTCTTGGTGCCTTTAAGAAACCTGACATCCCTCCAGTGGGGCTCCCTTGGGGTATGAGTGGTGGATCCCAATATTGTTGAATGACTGTTAAGGTGAACAGGAGACCTCTGGAGAAGAGGTGATGGGTCCCTCTGTCCTCTAGAAGCACAAGAGTCCCCCAATCAATTTGGCTGCAGTAGTATTTTAATGTAGTGTGCGTGGTGACGGATGAAGCCAACCCCTCTCATTTACAAAAATATTCAGAACTTGTTCTGATATAGTAGGGGCACCCTGGCTCTCATTCCATGCCATAAAAGGCCCATGGTGGCAGCAACTATGCGCAGAGTGATGGCAACTGAAGCGCAGTCAAGTTTGGACCACTCTTCGATTCTCACTCGCCCTCCAACTCGATCCATGAGGGGTGGATGGACAAAGAAAGAACCATCCATTAAGGACATATGGCATCAGGTCAAAGCCCACGGGGCCTGTACAACTAAGGGAAGCAGCTCCGCAGCAGGTTATGAAGGGGATCTCACACAGGGTATGGACCCAGATCAGACTGTCACCAGACACTTCCTCCTGCAAGCATTCTGATAAATGAAAAGCAACATTTACGTGGTTAAAACTGACTTAATCAGCGATTTGTAAGAAATGTGAAGACATATGATGGAACTGGGGTGCCGAGTCAAAGAAGTGTTTTTTCAAGATCATTTCCCGGTCACTCTCACAAAGCGTAGGTACTCCAAGACGGTCACAGAACTGTTAAAGACTAAAAACATAAAGTATAGATGGGGCCATCCATTCTGTATTAGCATCCCCTGGGAAGGTTAACATCATCCTTATGCTTCCCTGGAGGATGCTTGCGTTTTGTTGGGACTAACCGATCAACACAGATCTTAAGCGGACTCACCCATCATGAGGAAAATCAGAATCTTGCAGAATGGCAATGAATTAGTGGAGGAACTCAAAACCAAGTAGGGCAGAGATAGCAACAGGCAAGGAAAGTGTGCTGACACATCTAAAGAAATTCTCATAGGAGGGCCTGGGGTTCTCTCAGCCCAGTCTTGACCCAGATGAACTATAATTCTTAAAAGTGTAGATATGGCTTGAAAGGCTCCTGCGGCACCCATTGTGGGGAACATGTTATTTTTAGGTCTAGGGAGGAGGGGCCCGGGTGGGGCTTTGATTGCTGGAGTTGACCGGGCTGATACAGCCAGTAGATACTGTTTCAGACAGGCCTGCTTAGGCATTGGAGGATTGGCACTAAGGGTTATATGCCATGCCCTTGTCTCCCTTCCGGTACCAATTTGATTCACCCTATCATTCATGGTTTAGTTACTCTTTGACAAGCACTGACCCGGGGCTGCCCATTACCCCCTCTTTTTGGCAATACCTTGGCCATGAAAGGATATGATAAATAGAAACCCACCATTGTCAATATTAACATATAATGGCCCTCAAAAATCTCATAAAACATCTAAACATACTGGGGGAACTCAGGATATCTGCCTTTTATAAGAAACAAACCTGTTAAGAAATGACCAGCATAGGCTAAGATTGAGACATTTCTCCACACAATAATTCACTGCTGCACCAACTAAGACAGTGAGTGAAGCGATTCTACCCCTCAACAACCATACATTTGTAGAAAAGGCAGTCAAAGTGGATGGATAAACAAAGCCAATGGCTCTTTGCTGTTGAATGGTAGAGTGTTCCAATTACCATAGCCTCTATCTCTGCAGCAAACATAGGTCAATAGAAATTCCTTACTTCAGTCGTACATGATATAGCACACTCATCACACCACCTTGTAGTGATTGGTGGGGGACTTTAATTGCGTGATGCACCCCACACTTGACCAATAACATTAACAGGTGGTGGGGGCGCCGGCCTTATCAGCTTCTGGTAAAACGTTATTCAGCGGCTCAGTCGACTCCTGATGCCACAGACACCCTCTGAAGACAGAGTGCTCTTGCTTTTCAGCAGCACATGAGACTTATCCAGCAACCATATATTTGTAGATCAAAGACTTGTAGCAAAATTTGAGTGATGGCGCAGGAATCTCAAACCGTAGCAGATCGGTACAACTTGAGTTTGACTGGCTGGGGACTATTGGGGTGATGACACATGATCACTGGTGATTTAATTACTCATTAATAGACCGAGTGACCTTTAATGAAGTTCATAAAGCTATACAGGACTACCTCACATTAACAACACTGGTGACCTAAACCTGAGAGTGGATGGGATGCACTACAAAGAGTTGTAAGGGGAACCCTGATTCAGGGGGAGAGGCCCCTTCACCGTATCAGGCAAGCCGTGCTAGTTCTTTTAAAGGGAAATTTTTGGCCTTAGAGCAACAGCACAAGGTGAATCCCACTAGGAGACTTGCGAGACAGTGGACTTCAATAACTGGTCAGTTGTGTTGACTGGAGTACAACATACCGAATTATACTCTTGCCAGCGTCTGAGCCCACTTCCATGAAGGAGGCAATGAAGCGGGAGCCCTACTAGTGAATAAGCTCCGAGTAGATTGGGTCCGGATATATATTGGGTAGATAAAAACACATTGAACTGGGGAGGACAAAATGCGGGCCTTTCAGACTTATTATGAGAGGCTCTATACCGCTTCTCTGACACACCCAATTGTGATAAGACTCTTACCGTCAGTCAGTGTCCTTGTCTACTCTGCCTGCACTCAGAGCTGAACAATTGGGTGAGCCCATCTCGGTAGGTAAGGTCCTTTCAGTGCTCAAAACTCTGAAGATGGAGAAGGCTCCTGGCCCCGGCGGCTATACCTCAACTTTGCATAAGTGTTTTGCACCACTAATCACCCCACTCCTCACAGAGGTCTTTAACCACCTTCACCTTTCTCTGGGACTATCCCCAGCTATGGCTGAAGCCACAATCAATTTGATAGCGAAACCACATAAAGGCTCTCTTTTGTGCTCATCATATTGCCCGATCTCCATGCTGAAAACCAAATGCGAAGATCCTTGCTAAGGTTTTAGCAAACCAAATAGAGGCTGTGTTACTATTATTGATACATGTGGATCAGATAGACTTTGTTCGAGGCATGTGGGCTGCTGAATTCATATCTGTGCATAGATCGCCGCCTAGTGTTGGGTCCGGATGATTGCACATTGTTGTCCTGGAAGAGTCTTCGAAGTATCACGAGATAGGTGACTCCTCCCCTGGACCATAGTGCGCATGGGCATCCTCTCCATCCTTAGATTGTTTTTTTCCGCCATTGGGTTCGGATGTGCTTATCTTAGCTCAAGTTAGGAAAATTCAGTTTAAGGCCAAAAGGCCTTTAGTTCTCGTCGGTACTGTTCCCGTTCGGTATCGACTAGTTTCTTTAGTGCTTTAGCACCTTCTTACAACTTTTCGGATCCGCTGGTCCGAACATCGAACTTCAATCGATGATGGAATCGAGGACTCCATTCAAACGGTGTCCTTTGTGCCACGCGAAATACCCACACATCGACGTCCACCCGGTATGCAACAAATGTCTCTCACCGGATCACGATGAGTCAAAATGTATGGCCTGTGCCAGATTCCGCTAGAAGAAGACTCTCCAGAATCGACGGGCGGCGAGATTGGAGGCGCAGCAATCGGCGCCTGCCCCGGCCAACATCTTTAGCACCAAAGACGAGGACGCCGAGAGCGTGGAAGACGTAGACTCCAGCCCCGCTTCCGAACACGACTCCCGATCGGAAGACGACGATGAGGTGATCTTTCAGAGAGAAGAAGTTGTCGAAGAGGTAGGAGACTACGATGAGGCCTTTGGGGCCGAGGAAGATAGCTCCAGCGAGGAGCTAGGCCAACCCGTCGATACGGAGGCCGAAACCATACGTCGTCATGAGGCTCAGGTCGAGGGATCGCCTTCGGGCCTTACCCAAGATCAATCTCACGGTTCTTCGGCCCCGCCTTCTGGCCCGGCCTCGAACATTTCGCAAGAGCCATTATTATCGAAGACAACTGGATTCCCTTCAGCGAAACCGAAACCATCCATCGCACCAGTTCCATCGAAACCGAAAGTGAAACTGGTTGTGATCGGCTCGAAGTCCTCCACTCCTTCGACGCCGGCAAAGGTCATCGGCTCCGACCGCGCAAAAAGGGATTTCGGTGCCGAGCTCACCGCAGCGGATATGGGTGCCGAGCCAAAGAAGACGGCCCTCAGTCCCCACAAGGCACCTCGGCCTCTGGCACCGAAGACATCGGCACCAACCACCAAAGTCAAGGTGGCCACCCCGTCGACGTCGAAGACGGCGGCGCCTGCCAAGTCGTCGACTCCAACGAGCGTCGATACCTCCCTTCGGGTCGATGACCCCATGGCTGCAAAGAAGTCGGGTGCCGCTTCAATGCCTACCTCCAAGGTGCCGACCGGCTCCAAACAGCCATCTGCGTTCACCGTGCAACAGGTCTCGGCATCGTTGCAACGCATCAGAGAACGGGCAGCCCTCCACTCTCCGTCGGGTCCCGACGCGCACAAGGCTTCGAAAGCACCCTCGGCGCCGACCAACATCACGTTTGGGTTGCCGCCGACCACAGCGCCGAAACTGTTCGAGATTCGGACACGTGTCCGCCAGACACAGTCCCCATCCACTGAACAAACAGTTTTCGAGCCTTCGCAGCCACGATTTATCGACGCCAACACTGGTAGGTTGATGCTCCGCAAGCGGAAAATCACGCCAGAGAAGGGATTGGACTCCTACAAAATTCCTTTCAAACACAAGTTGCCGGCAGGGTCAGAGCCAGTGCTTCATGAACACTTTCAACCCTTCCATCAGGATCCACCGTCCTTTTCTCCTACGCCTTCAGAGGCAGACACAGTAGAGGACTGTGTAGGGGATGATACCACCTACCCGGGGGATGTCGATCCCGATGATCACCTGCAAGACCCAGATCAGGCATGGGATGACCCCACAGACCAGGGTGCCCCACCAGATACCCATGACACGCAGCTTTATAACATAAAGACATCTCCCACAGAGGACACTGCTGCCTTTAATGCCCTCATAGAACGGGCTGCTGCCAATCATGGAGTGGAACTCCATTCTGACACTGTCGAAGAAGACTTCTTGGTGGACACTTTCACCTCTTCCGAAAGAACTGTCAAAACTCTGCCCATGTTAAAAGGAGTTCTCAAACCTGCCAAGGACATTTTTAAAGAAACAACCAGGACACGGGTGCTAAACCCCAGGATTGAAAAAAAATACAAGCCTGCACCCGGAGACCCTATGTACATTAGGGGTCAGTTATCTTTGGACTCCATGGTGGTTGCTAATGCTTGCAAAAGAGTCCACTCACAAACAACAGGTGATGCTCCTCCCCCAGACAAGGAGTCCAAAGTACTGGAGACATCAGGCAAACGGATTGCAGCCCAAGCAGCAAACATCTGGCGCATTGCCAACACACAGGCACTCCTGGCCCATTATGATAGGTCCCACTACGACACACTAGAATCACTACTCCAACATTTGCCAGATGAATATAAAGAGTCAGCGGAGCTCCTCATCAGAGAGGGACAACTCCTTACCAATGCATCCATCAAGTGCGCACTGGATGCAGCCGACACAGCGGCGAGGGCAATCAACACAAGCGTCATGTTGAGAAGGCATGCATGGTTGAGAATCTCAGGCTTCAAGCCGGAGATTCAGAACAATATCTTAAACCAACCGGTCAACCCAGACTATTTATTTGGCCCTGAAGTTGACACTACCCTCGAGAAAATTAAAAAAGACACCGACACTGCGAAATAAATGGGGGCTCTGTAGACACAGCAGTTTCGTAGTGGCTCCTTTCGTCGCCCCGGGAATAGAGGAGCAGCTAGAGGTCAGGGGTCACAGCAGCAGTACACTAAAGGGGGCACACAAAGTACCTATGATAAAACCAACAGAGGTGGATATCGTGGCTCCAGCACCAAGGGCAGAGGACGTGGTTACGGCAACACCAGGTCCTCCCCCAAAAACAAACAGTGACGCCCTCTCCCTGCCCCCCGACCACATAACACCTGTCGGGGGGAGACTCCAACGGTTCCTGTCAGCGTGGAAAAACTTCACCACAGACAGGTGGGTCAGGGACATTATCCAGCACGGTTACTGTCTCGAATTAACGTCCACTCCACCCAACATACCGCCAAAGCACCGTCCTATGTCCGTAGAGCACTTGGCATTATTGCAGCAGGAAGTGCTAAGTATGCTGCAAAAAGGTGCAATAGAGGTCGTGCCCGTCAACCAGCAGGGGACAGGGGTGTACTCTCTGTACTTCTTAATCCCAAAAAAGGACGGGTCGCTCAGACCTATACTAGACCTGAGACCCCTCAACCAATACATTCTCTCAGAGCATTTCCATATGCTCACCCTACAGCAGGTTCTCCCGCTACTCAGTCAGGGAGACTTCCTAGCCACACTGGACCTAAAAGATGCGTATTTCCACATACCCATACACCCATCACACAGGAAATATCTCAGGTTCACTATTCAGGGGCATCACTATCAGTTCAAAGTTCTCCGCTTCGGAGTAACAACAGCACCCAGGGTCTTTACCAAGTGCCTTGCAACAGTGGCTGCACATCTACGGAGACAACACATTCACGTCTTCCCTTACCTGGACGACTGGCTTGTTCAGGCAAAGTCAGCCCAGAAATGTGCCAGCCACATGTCCCTCACCATTCACCTTCTTCACAGTCTGGGATTCTCACTAAATTACCCAAAATCACATCTCCAACCCGCACACGTACGACAGTACCTGGGCGCGACCATAAATACTCTGGCAGCCACAGCTCAGCCAAATTTAGTGAGGATCAACAGCATGCAACTGCTGATCTCAAAGTTCAAACCTCAACACTCCCTTCCTGCGCGAGTGTTCATGCAGTTGATAGGCATGATGGCCTCCTGCATTTTCATAGTCTCGCACGCGAGACTACATATGCGCCCGCTTCAGGAGTGCTTAGCACGTCAATGGAATCAGGCTCACGGGCAATTAAAAGTCCTAGTGTTGGTGAGCGGTCGGGCATACAACTCTCTGCATTGGTGGAATCCACAAAACCTTTGCAAGGGCCGACCGTTCCAAGAGCCTGTTCCACAAATAACACTGACAGCGGACGCCTCTCTCCAGGGTTGGGGAGCTCATGTACTCACTTACACAGTGCAGGGACTATGGACAACGCAACAAAAGAAGATGCACATCAACGTTCTGGAACTGATGGCAATCTTCCTAGCCATGAAGGCATTCAAAGTACACTTGTGCAACAAAGTCGTGTTGATCCGGACGGACAACATGACTGCCATGTACTACATACAGAAGCAGGGAGGAACACACTCTCCACAGGTGTCTCATCTGGCTCAGAGCATGTGGAAGTGGGCCATTCAGAGGAACATATTCCTCATGGCGGAACACCTCCCGGGCAAGGACAACCAGATGGCGGATCTGCTCAGCAGACACAGCCACCAGATGCACGAGTGGGAGCTACACCCGTCAGTACTCCAACCGTACTTCCAACAGTGGGGTCATCCAGAGATAGACCTATTCGCCACAAACGAAAACGCAAAATGCCAAAGCTTTGCCGCCAGGTTCCCACATCCACAGTCACAGGGCAATGCGATATGTATGTATGTTAGTATGTATGTGAATTCTTATATAGCGCTCGACTTACCCTTGGGCATCTCGGCGCTTGCATTGGGAACCCGTCCTGGCTTTTTCCCTGTGAGATAAGTAACCCGTACTGGGCATCCCCAAGGTGAAAGCCAGGCATCCCGCCGCAGGGGGGGGCCGTAGTGGAGATTAAGCAAGCTATTGCCCAGAGTTGCAGAGTGTGAACCCATGATTAGAGTAGGCACCGAAGTGAGAATTATCGAGTCCGTGGACACTAGGGCTCAGACCCTGCCGCGTCGGGAATTGAACCCTGGTCTCGGGTCTGACCTCTGCTTCAGGGTATGCCTCCTCTAACCAGTGAGCCACACTTCTCCACTAAATATATGGATAGATTTGCGTATGCTTTTCCCCCAGCGCCATTAATACCGCTAGTGGCACGCAAACTGCGACAACACTCACTGACACTCATCCTAGTTGCTCCCACATGTGCGCGCCAACCATGGTACACCACCTTTCTGGAACTTTCCGTGGTGCCGCATCAAAGGCTGCGGATCAAACCCGTACTTTTAACGCAGAACCATGGCGAACTTCAGCACCCAGATCCGCAACAGCTGAACCTGGCAATCTGGCCCCTGAAGTCTTAGAGTTTGGCTACCTAAACCTGCCACCTGACTGTATGGATATCATCAAGGAGGCCAGGAGATCCACTACCAGAGCTTGCTATGCGGCTAAATGGAAGAGGTTTGTCATTTACTGCAACAACAATGACATTAACCCGCTGGACGCATCCATTCAAAACATCATCTGTTACCTCTTACACCTATACCGATGCAATCTGGCATACAACTCAATACGTATCCATTTAACCGCGATAGCAGCCTATCTCCAAAACAGGCATCACCTCTCTTTATTCAGAGTGCCTGCCATCAAATCCTTCTTGGAGGGACTCAAACGAGTAATTCCCCCAAGACACCCACCGGCACCGGTGTGGAACCTCAATTTGGTCCTCACCAGATTAATGGGTCCACCCTTTGAACCTCTCCATTCATGCGAGATCCAATTCCTCACCTGGAAAGTAGCTTTCCTAGGGGCAATCACTTTGTTAAGAAGAGTTAGTGAACTCCAGGCACTAACCATTCAAGAGCCATTCATACAGGTTCACGCAAACAGGGTTGTACTTCGTACCAACCCCAAATTCATGCCCAAAGTGATATCGCAGTTCCACATGAATCAAACTATTGAACTGCCTGTTTTCTTTCAAAATCCACAGAATGTCGCAGAGAGAATGCTCCATACACTAGATGTAAAGAGGGCCCTCATGTACTATATAGACAGAACTAAGGACTTTAGGAAAACAAAACAACTTTTCGTTGCCTTTTCTCCACAACACAAGGGCAACGCCATTTCCAAAGCAGGTATAGCCAGATGGATCGTTAAATGTTTTCAAATTTGCTATCAAAAAGCTAAACGCACATTAACGATTCCCCCACGAGCCCACTCAACACGAAAGTTAGGGGCGTCCATGGCTTTCCTAGGTAACATTCCTTTACACGAAATATGTAGAGCAGCCACATGGTCCACTATACATACATTTACCAAACACTACTGTGTAGATGTACACTCAAAACAGCAGGCAGCTGTAGGACAGGCTGTTCTCAAAACTCTTTTTCAGACTGCTGCAGCTGGCACGGGTAGCCGCCGCTAATGGAGGTACTGCTATGTATTCTATGCACAGGTATGAATTCAGCAGCACACATGCCTCGAACTGAATATGCTACTTACCAGTATGCATCTGTTCTTGGCATGTAGGGCTGCTGACATTTATATCGCCCACCCTCCTCCCCGGCGCCTGTAGCGGCTGCAGCACTCAGAATTACTGTATAGCATGGTCATCACTTACTGTATCTACTCCATCACTGCCACAATGGCAAAAAACAATCTAAGGATGGAGAGGATGCCCATGCGCACTATGGTCCAGGGGAGGAGTCACCTATCTCGTGATACTTCGAAGACTCTTCCAGGACAACAATGTGCAATCATCCGGACCCAACACTAGGCGGCGATCTATGCACAGATATGAATGTCAGCAGCCCTACATGCCAAGAACAGATGCATACTGGTAAGTAGCATATTCAATCCCATTTAGATCCACCAGTAACAGCACTAAAAAAAGCTCACCTCACCACACCACCCTCGAGACATGCCAGCCGCCACTGCTCACAGGACAGTTTTCAGAAGAAGTTTAAATCTACTGACTCAAATATCTCAAAAGGGGCTGGTAACGAACATTTATCATTTTAAATAAAACTGTTGCATTTGGAAACAGGTGAATGAGGAAAAAGTCAGGGTTACCAGCATCTCAGTGGAGATCAACAGTCCTGTTTGAGACTTCCTCCATTTGAAGCAGAAACGTTGTTTACATAAAGGACAAAGGCTGAACCTGAATGGAGATGGGAAGCAGTAAGTGAAGGAAACAAGGTGTCTGATGTGCCATCATCCTCTTATTAACATACACTTTCCACACGCCTTCATGTCATTAAAATTAAACGTTTCCAGCTGTAGGCTTTTCTTTTCGGAATCACTGTTTTCTGGTGCGACAGCCCAAGGGATTCACTTGACTTAAATCAAAGTCAGAAGTCCACGAATGTACCTTGTGAGATGGAAGAACACGACAATCATATTTAATCAAATCTAGATTGCACCGTGAATCATGGGAAATATAGGCATTGTCGAAGTACCCTATTGGAATATGAACACAACATTGTGTTTACTACATAAAGTGTTAAAGATTGTGAGCATGCAAGTTTTTAGAAGATGAAGTAACGACCCCAGGGGCTACAAACAAATAGTTGGCAGTCAATAGGTTACTGAATATATTACACAGAAAGTGTCAAAAGGTAGTGCCAGTGCTCTGTTATTATGGAAGGCTCAGCATTAAAACAAGCGGCCGATAGGCAAGGAGGTTCTCAAGCCAGTTTACCAGTGGAAGTCTGTAGCTTACCTGGGGTGTGGCTTCCTTTCACCTACAGTGCCAGATCCAAGCCATCTACACAGAAGGTTGCCGCTGCATGGCCGTAAAATAAAGAGCATACGCTGCTCCCAGGGACCTGAATTAGTAAAGAGGACCCTAAAGCCTGCTAGTAGGTGGCTAAATCCAGTGATCAAGGCATATGTGCTCCTGACACTATCCCAGGTAGTCCCGTAGGTCTCAGAAAAAGAGCAAGGTCTGGTGTACACCCACAATGCAGCATACACAATCTTTTAGATTTCACACTTTATCTTGGACCCTGCAATCCAGCACATCTGTCTCACAGGTCTCGTCCCCAACAGTAACACAAGTAATAATGCTGCACAGTGACTGCTGAGGAACTGTGGTCATATTAAATGGAGGATGCATATTTAGGAGGTAAGAACTGTCGGTATCAGAGCCTTGAAGCTTGCAGATAGAGTGATAACGGTCTAAGGGTGGGGCATTGCTTAATTTGCAAACAGAGGTGTAGAAACCTGCCGCTGGCACTGCCACATGCCAATGCTGCCCAGTATCGCTTGCCCCCTCATGTCTTTCTTCCACCACCCTACATGTCTCTTTTTCTCAATCCTGCACGTTCTTTTTCACGTGTGCTTTCTACCTTTGTCACCTTTTTCCTATTGTTCTCTTACACTGTCTTTATGTTGAATAGTTTTTATTGGGTTTTCGTAACAAATAATTAGGTGGGCATACCCACCTAAACATAGCACCAATATTCCTCCCTGCCTGCAGCCCCCCCTTAACTCACCGAAAAGACACCAAAGCTCTGATGAGACAGTTCCAGTTTGCACCCCTGCCTGACATGCACTACTACTGGCATTCCGTCAACAAATACTTTTCAGTGCCCAATAAGCCCAAAGTTCGAAGACTATTAGGGCAAGCCAAACATCTATTAATCATGGTTTAATAATACCAGAGCAGAAAACCTCTGATGAACTTATGGCCCCTCCTTTCAAATCCTATGCTTTCTTTTAGTTTGCTAGTAATAACCAGGGTTTCAGGAGCCACAGGTCTTTCGTTGGTGACATTGTACTGCTCCACAGGCCCACGGTGTTTTTTAGCAGCGAATAGTAAATGGAAGATTGTTGTCCCTCTAGTTGAGTGTGAGGGTTATGTTTCAGCTACGGGGGTTGCCAAAATAATTGGTGCCTTCGAGATGTATATTATTTAGCACTTTCCTTTTGGAAGTCCTGGAGCTTAAGGCATAAATCATTGGGTAATATCTAGCTTCCAGCATTGTCTTCAGCAAGACGGGGAACAAGTCTTATCTATAATGAGTAGGTGTGAGGGGGTATAGGGCCACTGATATAACTATTTTTTAGATTGTTTCTTGCCATTGTTCATGGTGTGCAAAGCTGCTTGCTCAAATAACAATTGTGTCTCATTGTTTTGGGTCAAGAGTAATGTTGAGGTCCGTCTCACATTGCTTCTTGTAGGCAAAGCCAAACTTGAGGGTCGGGCATTAAGCAAAGTGTAGGTTCTAGGAACGTAGTGAGAGTTTGTAGAAACCATTCAAAGTTTGAGAGGGGACATGTGGCGCCTTATTTAATGTGGAAAGGAGTGACCCAATCCAGAGTTGCATAGAACAGAATTTATCTTTCTCGGGAATCTGGTATATAGTTTTGATGATATCAAATGAATGCATTGCCCCATTCTGGTAGGAGTTGAAAAATGATGAGCAACCCTGTGACCTCCATGTCTGGAAAAGGGGTCTATTAAGTCCCTTTGAAAAATAGGCATTCCCCAAGACTGGGGTCATGGGGAAAGGATATGTAGTGAAACTCTGGTTGCAAGCCAGATGGTTGCACATCTCTAAAGTTACCCTGGTTATGGGACACACAAATAGGTTCTGACATCTTTGTCTTCTAGGGACCCAGAGGCCCTCCCCCAAATGATGAGCTGTTAAGTTTTAATCTATGAAGCAATAGATGTTGTCAGTACCACCTCTAAGGTGCTCAATTTTATAACGAATCTGAGCAGTTTTATAGTAGTGGAGTATATCCAGCAAACCCAGCCCCCCAGTCAAGGCTGTATTATGAGTGTACCTTTATAGAGACGTGCCCCCCATGCACCCAAGACAAAGGCATTGCAGACTTCCTGAAGCTGTGCAATCCCAACCTTAAGGAGTAAGAGAGGCAGGTCCTGGGAAAGGTCTAGTATCTTCGGAAGGATCAGCATTTTAAACAATGCTGCCTTCCCCTGCCACGTAAGGGCATGGACTAGCCAGAAGTTTAAGAGCGCTTTAGTAGTCTTTACCTAGTTTACATTTACTCCTGGTGCATTCATGTAGGTTGGGAGTGAAATGGATGCCTGGATAGTTAAGCCCCATTATTCCCCATCAAAAGGAGGTCTCAGCTTGTAAGGAGATCGCCAGTTTTCGCTATCCTGAAAGTATCAAACCCTCAGACTTGTGAAGGTTACGTTGGAGGCCAGCTAATGTGTGGTATTCCTCTAGAACGTGGATTAATTCCTTCAGGTAGTGCCAAGGTGCACTAAGGGATCATAAGATTTCGACCCCGAAGACAGACACCTTAAATATGTCCCAGTGAAAGTTGAGGCTCTAAATTTGCTGATGGGCTCTTAACTTTTGTTGCAGGGGTTCAAAGTAGATTGCAAATAACTCGGGGAGAGAGGGCACCCCTGTCTGGTGCGTCTCTGTATTTCTATTTTTGAGAGGTCATACCATTCACCCAGACTTGCGCCATTGGGGAGGCATAAAGTCAGTTGGTCCATCACCTGAATCTGTCCCCTATCCCAGATCTAACAAGTGTTGCCTGCGTCACACCCAGTCAACCATATAAAATGCTTTTTATGCATATAAAAACAGCAGTATTGCTTATTTATGGCGGTTCTGTAATAAGTTTAGATGAAGAGCCTTTTTGGTGCACTTATAAGGTCCCAAAGGCGAGACCTATTGGCTATGCCAATGCTTGTTTACTATTTGTGAACATTGTGAATGCGCAAATAAAAGGAGAACCATAGGAGGAATATATCAAATAAATGTATTTATAACTAAACAGTTTGTATTAAAGTCTTTGTTATTAGAGAAGAAAGCATACAATATTAAAATAGTAGAACGATAGTAAATAGCAGAATATGTAGTGGGCTGTAGGGGGAGATTAAACTATAAATTTAGAAAGTGGTATAACAACTGAGATTGGACTAGAGATAGTGCCTAGAGCATGCAGTAATTTTTGGACCTTAAGGAAACACCTAGGGGACCTATGGAGGATAAGTGCAGTGTGAGAACATAGATGTGTGAGAGAGTGGTAGTTTTTGATGGATTTAGTTAGTGAGTGAGAGAGTTAGTGAGTTATTTAGAGAGTTAGTAAGTTACTTATTGAGAGAGTTAGTTAGTGAGTGAGGAATTGATAGTTATGCAGTTAGTGAGTGAGACAGTGAGTTAGTTAGTTATTTCGTTAGTGAGAGAGAGAGTTAGCGAGTTAGTGAGATATTTAGTGAGTCAGTTAGTTAGTGAGAGAGGTAGTTAGTTATTGAGATAGTGAGTGTTTTTGCGCACAAACACTATTTTATTAATCGGTTAACTTACACGTACCACGTGTTCTGGCTACAATCCCCAAAATAAATGGTATTGTTACATATATGTAACACGCAAACCCGTTCCCACCAGCGTACTAGGTGTAAATAATATTTTTGTGTTCTGGGTAGGGTAGTGTTTCGAAGGTGAACATTACGCTTAATGTATGATTTGTTACAATTTGCAGTAATGTAAAAATTAGGCCTGGGCTAAAATTCCGTTCCGCTCGCGGAAATTGCGATAATTTGACATTTTTGCGTTCCGCGGAGAGTGCGAAAATGTCAAAATTTCCGCAATCCGCATTTTACCGTAAATTTTTTGCTTGCTCGCGCTGTAAAATAATAAATTCTCACGTGCGCGCGATCGCCTTACCTGAATCCCCGCGTTTGCCGACAAGTTTTCCCGGTCCGGTCGCGTTCTCCACGAGATGTTGGATTGTTGGTAGCCATTTGCGCTGTCTCGCGACAGTTCGCGCCCGCAGTAACGTCATTCATCGCGCGATCACGTCTTTCTTCTCGCGATCATGCACCACGAGACAAGTGAAAACAAGATGGCCACGCCCGCGAGCAACCGCATGGGTAAGTTGGCGAGCCGCGACCATGCAGAAAATACCGCGAACGGGCGGGAAAAAAACTTCCGCATCTTCCGCATGTTTGCGGACATTTTTAACATTTTCGCGATAATTTGCGAAAGTGAATTTCGCAAATTCCACCCAGTAAAAATAAGAATAAAACACACCCGTAAACGGAATCGGGGATTTATATGTACTATTAGTTTGACAAGCTGGAGCTTTTGCCCAATTTTACAAGTACGTTTTTCTGTCGATTCCGTTTCACTGATAAAGCAGGTAGGACAGGCCGCCCGCCTGGAATAGCTTTGAAAAGCCTACCAAGTGTAGCCGCCATCAAGTCTGTAGTGGTGTGAAAGGTTCCAAGAGTTACTAAATGTGTTTTTATGGGACTCTTCCCTGGCACAATAACGAGGAATGTTCGCACCTTATAAAGATCCTTATCAGCAGAAGGAGATGCAAATGTGACTTTGATGCTGTTTCTCTTCGGGGTGATGTTTTTTTTTATTGTCGAGCTGTAAAAGTATTTTTTGTAAAGTGTATCGAAATACGCAACGTAACACTGCTTTATTTTGAAACGTACCGTTTAAATGTACATGCTAACATTGAAGCAGAGTCCCAAAGCAAAATATTTTTATCCGTGCTTTGTTTTCTTTATCAAACAGTCCCCAATCCAAATATAGACACATTAAGAGGCAAACAAACGCTAAGGAGGGACCTAACAAAATAGTGCTTAAACATTTTGTAAATATAAGTAAGCATATGTGAAACGCTAATAATGAACAGTTACCCCTAAAATATGTGCGCATGCAGCAGCTACAGGGTTATAACGAACAGAAACTGACTGTAACTTTCAAGCTGCATAGGGAGAATAACTGTTTTGCACAAAATTGCAGTTTAGTAAGCAGACGCCATGACTCGCACATAATTTACCAGTCTGCCCGGCTCCCACTCAACCGATCTGTTCATTACGCCACATCCTCATGTATTAGTAGAATTGCATTGCTTTGGGTTATGGGGTTATGCTCTGTTTGTGGACAAATCAGTTGCAGAGAGGGCTTATGTAAAGTAAAGAAAGATTTAGTGATTTTTTGTTTATCAATTTAAAAAAGCAGAGACACAGCGATAAATATGATGCGCGCAACATCAGCAATTTGTGACGCATCGAACTCACACCTACCTATCATTAAAGACACAATTCGGTTTTAAAATTGAAAATCGACATATTTTCTACTCTTAATACCTTTTAATCCATTGTAAAAATGGAAGAACATTTTTTGCATTTACTTACACGTACCACCTGTGAAAGGTTCAAAGTGATAGACAGAGTGCGAACGAAACACAGAGTGAGTGAGGGGGGAGTAAAAAAAAAGATAGCGAGAGACAGAGTGCGAGTGAAAGACAGTGAGTGAGGGGGGAATAAAAAAAAGAAAGAGAAAGCGAGAGACAGTGCGAGCGAAAGACAGAGTGAGTGAGGGGGTAATAACATCCTCAGATATCACAAATGTACAAGAGAACAAGGGCTTTCTCCACCAATAAATATTTTTTCGAGTGGGAAGTTAATATGCATTGGCCCGCAGCTGGTAGTAGGAAAGTGAAACATAATAGAATAAATATGAGGAAACTGTAACAGCAGCTGCTTTCAGGCACACACTCGTGCTTGTCGTTCAAATTAAGATGCATTGTCCCGCAGCTGGTAGTAGCTCCTGCTTGTGGTGCCACCCGGAGACACTTAGGAGAGACAGCCGTGAATGAGGGAATGACTAATGCGAAAACTGTAACAGCAGCTGTTTTCAAGCACACACTCGTGCTTGTGGTGCCATTCGCATTGCGGGAGCGAGCAACAGCCAATTAGCATGCACACCGCTGCTCACTCCCGCAAGGTGGATGCCGCCACAAGCACGAGTGTGTGCTTGAAAATGAGCAGACCGATAGCTAAAGATCCTCCTAGAGCAGCGCATGCGCGCTGCCTAGGCGAGACCTAAAAAACAAAAGGCAATTACCTTTTCTCCAGCGTGACGTCCTCCTCGATCCTTCTCTCCTCGAGATAGGCAACAGGCAGGCTCACGACACCCAGGCTCACGACACCCAAGCCAATCCTGGCACTGCTCTCATGCAGCATGAGAACAGTGCTATGATTGGTGGGAGCAGCCTCTATCAGCGCTCAGAAGAGCACTGGAGCCTTTGCTTTCTCTAACCCAGCTGTGTTAAAGAGGTTTAAAATGCGCAGGCGTGGGCCAGCCTAGGAGAAATGCGCATTTTAAAGTCGAGAGTACAAAGCTACCTGCTGCCACTCAGCAGCAATGTCCTGCCCCGTCCTGACGCTCAGTTTGGGACGGGTCGTTTGCTGAAAAATAAAATGGTAATAAATTAACTCTATTACCATTTTAGCCACCCCTGGCTTCCAGCTTCTGAGATCAGAATCACCCCCTCACCGGTTTTACTTCTAACTGAATAACTCTTTATGAATTGTATGCTGCATCCTGAAATCTTCATTAATAGTCCTAAATCTGAATGTGCAGGATCCAGGCATACTTTTATAGCAATGAGAAATAAAACTCGAATCATAAAAAGCAAAATGCTAATGTAAAGTTGACATTTTTTCCATTGTTTATCATGCATTTATTTGAAACTTTATTTTTCCATTTGACAAGTAAAAACAATTCATTTATCAATTGCAGGCACGGCATCTCATATATGAAAATACATATATCTAAAAACACACTAGAATTAATACAACAAGGAGTGTTGCTGTCCAAATTTGTTTTATTTCTACCGTTTTAAAAGAGAGAAAAATAAAGGCAAACTGTTTTCAAGAGCAGACACTTTCACTTACAACTATAAAGTCCCATTAAAGAATCCAACAAGCTCCATTACCTAGGAAAACAGCACGGTGGGCAGTTGGCTCCTCTGTCCATTTTTCAACCCTCCATGAGCAAGACGCCTAAGCATAGGTCTCCGCACTTTATCCATATCTTATTTCAGAAATGTATATTGATGGCAACTTTTTGTCACTTGACAATGCATGTCATAGCTTTTTCTTTGTACCAGTGCATTTTACTAATCGGTGTATGTTGGATCTCCCAGTGTTTTTCATTAACTTTTCTAGAAGCAGAACCCTGTCAGGAATATGGCCATAGCCTGATTAATTCCCTCAGAATATGACTGGTTTTACTGGTTTTGAGGAGCGAGCAGCAGAGGGCCAGCGGAGTAGCTGCACTGTACCCAAAGTCCTTCTTCTGACCTCTCCTGTGATACTTTCTGAAGGTGCTGCAGAGACTTGATGTTCAGGAAATGGCTGTGTTCATAGAGAACAACGACCTAACAACGACCTACATTTTTGCCCCCAGTGAGGCCCTTGATGACGAGATGATTTCTTCAAGGTTGCAAGGTGGTAGCATCAGAAAACATTTTCCAAAACATTGTCTACAAATATATCCCTTTTCAAAACATATTTTTTTTGTGTTCATTAGGGTTTTACACGTGGTTAAGCAACAGCTTCAAATATAGCTCCAGGCATAGTAAAACATGTGTTACATATAATATTTCCCTCTGAAGCAATATAGCCATCAGCACTTGAATGCCCATTGAAAAAATGTTATTGGCAAACAAATAAACAGCAAGTTTGAACGTAAAATACAAATAAACTAGCTTAGCCGTTTGCAAGGGGTGTACTGTAATGTGGGTCTTCTAAGGAGGGGGTGGGCAGCACTCGTCGGGGGTGTTACTCTGACAGGAGAGTTAGCCAAGGCCTAGTGGGAAGGGGGCCCAACCGTCAGGGGCAGGTGGTGGTATTATAGAGTGGCGGGGGTCCGATCCTGTCATGACCCAGGCAGGTCGTGTTATAGGTTGACATCGTACCTGGGGGTCCTCATGTTCCCCACGTATTACGTGGGGGCAGCCGCTAATACTGTGTTTATGTGTGTGCTAGTATACGTGTTGTGCTTGCAAACACGAGCTCAAGATGGGCGCTCATCATTTTTGGCTTCTACATTAAGCAGAAAGGTTTCCCAGCATTCCCCACCGGGCCGAGATTCTTCCCTAAAGTGGAGCAACTTAAGGGTGTGGGCCTCTGAACGTGTCCATGCTAGTAG
Source organism: Triturus cristatus (assembly GCF_964204655.1). Classification (NCBI taxonomy): domain Eukaryota; kingdom Metazoa; phylum Chordata; class Amphibia; order Caudata; family Salamandridae; genus Triturus; species Triturus cristatus. The sequence continues at coordinate 940,793,419 of NC_140584.1, read as the reverse complement.
TGCATTAAGCCAGCGCTGGAGATCGGGAGGGGCAGGCGCCTCCCACATGGCCGCTTGTCGCTTGAACAAAACAAAGGCCAGGTCAGTGAATTTATGAAGGTGTTTGTCACCTTTCACCCAGGGATGTCACCCTAGTAGGCAGGATGGAGATGTGGGAGTGTGCTGCCATCTCGGCGGCCCCAACGGTCACTGCTTGCCAGACCGGGTGCAGCACAGGGTAGTCCCACACCATGTGGTAAAATCCAGCGTCCTGTAATTTGCAGCAGGGGCAACCAGGGGATAGTGCCGGATGCATGCGCTTGATACACTAGGGGGAGAGGTAGGGATTATGTACGTAATTGAATTGTGTGAAACGAAACCTGGGAATGCGGGAAACACCCTTCACCAGCTGAACTGCTCGAGACCAAGCCGCGTATGACAGGGGCTGCTATATCCCATCTAGCGCACGCCCCCACCGGTCTGTAGAAGCAACATTGGGTGACGTGTAAAGAGTGGTGATGGAGTGTTGTGTGACAACAGCAGCGTGTTTAGTATTGCCTAGGTGGGAATCTTCTCTTTCCCCGTGTTATACGTGGTGCGCAGCGCTTTTTGTTTGGCATAAAAGGTTAGAAACTGGCCAGTGGCAAAACCATATGTGTTTGTGACATCCTGAAAGGGCATGGCGGTTCCCTTATGGTAAAGCTCCCCCAGCTGCTCAACATCGGTGTCCCTCCAGTGGATCGTGTCAGTGTGCCACACCGAGCAATCGCAGCAGTTCCCAGATGGCAATTGCAATGAAGTATAGGAGGAAGGGGCCTCTAGGATGCACAAATCTACGCCAGCAGGTTTTGGCCACCGCTATCTGTCATGTCTCTCACTGGGGATGGATTGTGGCATTGGACAGCCATGTATAGATACTCACACCACCCAACACTGTAGTGTAGTTCCTATTTCCCTTATAGGTTCTGCGCATTGGAATAATATACACTATAGTTTTTGCATAGGACTAAGGTCAGTATGCTCTTATCGAGTACATTAAATTTAATTACTTGTGTGTGCCAACTAACTCAGAGGTAACTAGAAACTTCTCGAATAAACAAGACGGGATTAGTTTCTGACAACCACATAAACATGACAACTTTGTTTCCCTAACAATCGGAACGCGTCTCAGAATTGTGGAAACAGTAGATAACAGTTTCACTCAGTCAATCGTGCATGCTTAGTTTCTTCAGAGTTACACAGAAATAGATAGACGGGCGTTTTAATAAAAGGATTTATTGAACAGTCTTGTTTCTCGTGTAAGAGATATGAGCTGTTACAATCATTAGACAGTAAGCAAGATATAATACGCACAGCGTAAGCAGTAAGAAGAAATAATACTGCAATAGCATTGTCTTTTAGCTATGACATATATTCATGTATACATACATAAATAACACAGGCTAAAAAGTGAATACTCGTCTGATGCTTCTAAATAGTTCTACCGCAATACACCTAACCTAAGTGTAGTGCGAGGTAAAAGTAGGTGCTGTTTTCTATAGTATGGTATATACTAAGTTTGTATGCCAAGAGTCCCTCTAGGTTCTAGTCAGCTCCATGCCTTTAGAATGAGAGGGCGGAATCTCTTTCCGGGCCTCAAACTCTTAACGCCCCGCGAAGGGAGTCAGAACACTGGAAGCTGGATTATCTGCGAGCAGGGATGACTGCGTCTGGTCAGTGCGTCAGACCGGTGCGAACCGTGCTGTGGTTTGCCATGGTAAGGGAAGGTATATTTATACCTGGAAGGTGCTTAGGAATGCCAGCATTGACGTAAAGTCGGGCGGAAGAAGACGTCATGGATGAACACCTAAGGAATTGGAGTTCATGCATAATAGATGAGTTCTTGGAGAAATCAATAAACCTAGCTAGGGAAAGTCCAGATGGCTTAAAGGTCTGGTTTCTAAGAACTCGTTGACGTGGGATGGACGGATGTAGGTGACCATGCCTGTATTTGGATAGTATGGCTAATGCCTAAATAAGGCGATACCAAAGGGGTTGATGGACGGAACGTTTGAGCAAATAAAACACTCACCCCCAGTCAACTGATCTGGGTTTAATCCATCATCATTCCTTAGCTCACTCCACCACCCCAATTCGGACATGGCCATATGCAAATCACTCTGACCCTGTACCTCATGGGAACAGTCCAGCCCGAACTGCCAAGCCATGTCCTCCCTGGACCGGAAACAAGCATCCTGGGACCGGTTTCGGGTACATAACCCTCATCAGCCAGGCTATCTTGAATCCACTGACAAAGTGAGCAAGGGACCCACGTCTGGGCATACCCTGCCAACTTAGGGTGAACAAAGCGATACCAAAGGGGATGATGGACGGAACTGCCTAAATAAGGACTGGGATTCTATGTCCAAATAGGGGCAATGCGAATTGTGCCTATATAAGGACATGATTTAGGGAAACCTATGTACGGGGATCTAAATCACAACACAACACCTCATGGATAAGCGGTAACTCTGGGCAGGCTGGGACCATGCAACCAAGCCATCAGCCACTGAAATTGTGCTGCTGCATAGTAGAGCTTGAAGTTGGGGGCCTCACGTCTGCCCTTGGTCAGTGGGCACAGGAGCGTGACCAGCACAACTCGGCGGCAACCTTCACTCCATATCAGCTCAAGCAGTAAGCCATTGAGCTTATGGAGGAAGCTTAATGAACATGTTTCATTTGAATTTAAGAAACAGAGATAGGACTGTTCAATGCATGAAATTCATCCTTGCAAACAAGCGCCATTTTAGAGTGGTTCTTTGAAAGTGAATCAATACAGATCATAGATTATTTACTTAACAATTTCACACAAATCTCGAAATTATTGCCGATATCGTGATTCACTAAAATAGTTTATCAATTTGTGGCGGTATATCCATAATCCTCATACCCAAGTGGGCAAGATACTGTACATCCAAATTGACTTAAATATCAAGAGAATATGTCAATTATTTACATCATATTCAGACAACACGATATATATACATTTTAGAAAATGAAATCAAATAATCAATAAGATCTTGCCCATGTGGGCAAATGTTCTCTTATAGTCCTATTGCACATAATTTTGGGAAATTTCACCGTTAAAAACCTCTAGGCGTCTTGTATTCATAGTCTTGGAAATCATATTTGACTAATTCATTAAATAAGATAAAATAAGGCCGGAAAAGCTAAAAAGGACAGAAAAAAGAAAAAGACATCTTATATACTATACATTCTTCAATATAAAACCTATTATTTTACAATAATCTCTAGTTTCTCTACTAATTTATTAAGTTCATACAAGAAACTTCTACAAATTGGAAATTAAACAGAATAATCATCCTATAAATGCACTGCCATCTCCTCGCTTGAATTTAATCCTGCATGTATCATGGAGACAAAGTCAATTATAAATCTTGATTCCATGCGTCTCAATTGGCGCTGCCTGTCACCACCCCTTTCCTGATGTGTGATAGTCATGAGTGATGTAATTTGTGACGTCATCATCAGTGCATTGCGGGCGCGCGAGTTATAGTTAGCTGAACTAACTATAACGGTGGAATTTCAATGGTTTTGTACGAGTGAAATGTCTAGCTAACTATAACACCCCTGAAACCTATGTATTTTTCTGTGAATTTCTAAGGTTTTTTTAATGCTAATTCCTAACTATAACATGCCTGAAACCTATGGTTTTTTTAAGTGAATATATATATATATATATATATATATATATCCTACTGGCGGTTGCCAGTAGGTAGTTGTAGTTAGGACCAAGTTTCCATAGTAAGAGCATTTTTTGTTTTGCTTATAACTTTGGCGTCGTTTGATGAATCTTCATGAAATTTTCAAAACTAATTCTTTGTTCATATCAGCTCCTATATTGAAAATTTGGGGGTGATTCGTCAAGGGGGGTCCGAGAAAAAGGGGGGTCCCAAAACGTGTTTTCTCCATGTTAATTTCTATAGGAAACTTTAGACAAGGCTACAGGTCGAACGGGTGAATGGAATTACCCCAAATTTGGTAGGGAGAAGGGTCTTAGTCTAGAAAGCAAGCTTTTTTACAGATATCGATATTTGGGAATTCTGCCATCTGATTACGAGCATGATGGTTATTGGTTGTGAGCGCTGCGAGCGGTTGCAACTAGGAAGTGTTGGCCGCCATTTTGTGATTCCGTTGAAGCGAGTAAGGGGAAAAAAGGGCGGAAAGAGTAGGAAAGAGGAGGGTAGGAGTGTTGGGAGATCTGTGGGGTGGTTAGGGTGTGCTACACAGGGAGTGTGAAGCGATGTATCCACCCCTACCGGTGTGAAAGTGCTGTTTTGCCCAGAGTGATATGGTGCTGAGGTGAGGTGCCAGTACACTCGGGAATGAAACCGTGAGCTGATTGCTATAAACTGAAGTGCTCCTGGTGCTGTAGCATACTGGCCGCTGTAGCATAGCTGTGCAAGTGGTGTTAGTATGGGTTTAGACTATAGCGGGAGTGGGAAGCAAACTACTCACCCCTACCGGCCCGAAGACTCGAATGGAGTGTTTTAGCAAGCAGCAATAAAGAAATAATCGTGAAGAATATAATGCAGAATGTTGCAATGCCACAGAAGACAAATGGTGAGATCAGGGGTGTTTAAGAAAGTGGCTGTGTGGGATAAAGCGATGGAGTCTGGAAGTTATATAAAAAGTGTCTTTATGTAAGTGCCATAAATGGAACCACTGGTGCAAGAGCTAAGGCATCCAGCTGAGGCAAACTCCAACTGCTTCTGCTGTATTCAAAGCTAAGCTTCTGCATCAGTCAATTCCACATTGCATGTTACAGTTCCATGTGACATAAACAATTCCCCATTAGACATGAATGACTGTAAATTGTAGAATGAAAATAAAGGTAGGATACGATTACCACACTGTGCCAACCAGTTCCTAAACAATGCTGTGTTTATTGATCTTGATCGCCAGTTCGTGAGCAGAGGCTGAGGATGAGCTAATTTGTGTGAAAGGGCTTCGTGGATAAGAGGCAGGCAGAGAGACGTGTGTACAAAGAATAAATATGGTTTCAAAATGGATGTCGGGTTTTGGCTAATTTAGCAAGTAAATAGCGTATTTGCATAGGCCATACATCATCCATCCCTGGTTAGTGTGGAGAAGTAAGGGCCAATAATGAAAACAGAGTTCAAATGCCTAAGCGTACTTAGAAAGTTATTATATGAAAATAGTTCAATTGAAGTGTATTAAAACATTTTACAGGAAAATGTTTAAAAAGTTGGAAAAAATCAATCCAAGAATAAAGGGAATTTCTTACAAGTCTTGGAGATTGCAGTCCGGAAGTTCTTCAGCGGCTTGAGATGCGTAATGTTCCAAGAGGCGATTGTTGCCATCGCGTGAGAAAAGTGAAGCAATCCAATTCATATCCACGAAGGGACAGTAATGTTCCTCGAATGTTGGAGCGGCAATTTGAATTGGCAGGCAATCTGCGATGTTGTCCAAGGTCGCACGTTGCAGGAGATCTTTCGCGGCTGCGCAGAAATCCCATTCCGCCAGAATACCTTTTTGCGTTGCATCCGCCATTGCTCCACTGCCCGAACAATCAAGTTCATGGTTTTCAAGATACTTCATTACCTGCTGGATATCGGGAGCGTTTGCTGGGATGTTGGCAAGGCATAGATCCATTCGCCATTCGATTGGGCAAGTTTTGCAATAAAAAGATGGTTGCACGCAGATTGTATATGTATAAATAAATGTCATGTTGTAGCTGGCTCCGATAATAGATAGAGGCAGGCAGCCGAAAAGTTGTTCCATTTTTTCACGGTATTGATGTAGCTTTGCATAGAGGCGTATTCTGTCGGACATGCTTGTTACCACAGGGAGCGTAGCCATTTTTAACAAGCTAAAATAGTAGTAGGATGGCCGTAAACAGAGCGAGAATTATGGGCACTGTTGCTGTTATTCCAGAGTTGAGCGAGTGAATGAAGTCTGGTATTAGACTAAAAACAGTTTGAAAGTCTGTGAGAAGGCCAGAGGAGACAATGTTAAAGTGTGCCAGACCTTAAATGTCAGATGTGATGAAAATTGTGTAACAATTCACAAAGTGTAATGGGAGGTTCGTATTTAAAAGGGAGTGTATTTTACTTGAAGTTCGTGCTATCTGCAGTCGATAAATTACTTTTGGAGAAGTGAGGGAGACTTCTGTTTGAAACAAAAGCGCTTTCAGTTTGCTCCGTTTAATAAAATCTGTTTTCAAAGTAGGTATTGAAGGCCAAGTTGAACTTTGGGAGTTACTTTGTGTGGTTGGGAATAGAGATTGCCAGAGGAAGTTATACGGTATCCCAGCTCACATTGCGTAGCAGTCCATGTTATTAAGAAGCAGATAACTGCCGTTAGAAAGCTGTGTGAATGTTGGTCTGATTGTGTGAGTTGGTGTGCTTTTAAGAAAGCATGCACGATTGGGGGCTGTAAGCTTAGAAGCGTCGTGCAGTTGGACATTCTTGCATATTAATGAATGATTGCCATGGTGGTCCCTCTTTTCACCTGTGAGAAACTTCGGTATTCTCTTTAAGACAGCGATATGTACTTGGGAGAAACCACTGCTCGTGAATAAACGCGCTACGTTATATAATCACATACAACATGACAAACAACATGTACACTTAGCAGACACAACGACACTACGTACTGGGGGAACCGTGGCTAGCCATGTACACAAACCAAACATGGCATGGCACCTCTGCCACACAATGCAGAATGCAGGGAGAGATGGGAGCAAAGTATGTGCGAAGGTGGCAAGTGATTCTCGATTATAAAAGTATACAATGCAAAGTTTTGAGGGGATGTGCCGGACAGACTTGAGTATGCAGAGCACAGACATGTACATGTCAACATACACTGATGGTCTATTGAGTGAAGTCGACAGTGGACGCAACCATGATAGTACAGTCAGTAGGAAAGATTACGAAAAGATAGCGAGTACGTGCCCCCTTCCCCCCCAAATCTTTAGCATAGTGGGCTGGCTCGGCGTACGCAAGGCTAGCGTAGGGGTATGAATAAAAGGCAAGTTTCTCTGGGAGTGGTTCTCTTCCGGAATAGTGAACATGTCTGTCAGGTCTGCGCAGCTTACACCGCCACTAGGCTGATTCCGTGAGCAAAGGTGGCTGTGGGAAAAATGCTCTGAGCCTGCTGTTACCCAGAAACCGTCATGGCCGCTGCAACGCACATATGTCCCACAGTTCACCTTTCGACACTGTCGTATGTGAATGAGGGCCCACCACGTGCCGGTGGAAGCTTTTGGGCCGAGGTCTGCGAGTTGGGAAGGCTTCTGAGATCAACGCTGGCTACAGCGACACAGGCAGACAGCGCCCAGCCTGAGGCCCAGCACCGTGAAGTTCTCTGTATACTACTAACACAGTAGTCGAAGAGGTCCCAACAGTGGAACAGTGTCTTGATCCCACAATGGACGATGTTAGAACTACATCTGAGAGTGGAGATGAAGGTACTCCCTTCGACCAGGTGCAAGCAACTCTAGGTCCCAATAGTGGAATGGTGTCTTGATCCCACAATGGACGATGTCCAATATTACCTGCTGCTTGTGTGTTTTCACAGAAGTCCCTCCGTTGAGGTGCATCAGACTCTGTGCTTCCGTAGCTAACGGCTGCACATGATTATTGGGGTTGGGTGACTGCAGTCGGTGGAGTATACCGCGGTACAGCAGGTCCGAACAGTGGAACAGGGTCTTGATACCACAATGGACGATGTTAGAACTGTATCAGAGAGTAGAGATGAAGGTAGTCCCTTCGACCAGGTGCAACCAACTCTTGGTCCCAACAGTGGAACGGTGTCTTGATCCCAAAATGGACGAAGTCCGATATTACTTGCAGCTTGGTTTTGACAGAACTCCCTCTGTTGAGGTGCATCAGACTCTGTGCTTCCGTAGCTAACTGCTACACATGATTATTGGGCTTGGTTGACTGCAGTCGGTGGAGCACACCGTGGTACAGCAGGTCGGAACAGTGAAACAGGGTCTTGATTCTGTGATTGAGGATGTCAGAAGTTAAAGTTTGTGATGATTTCTGTGTACCCACTCCGATCAGGTGCAACCAACTGTGTGCTTCCGAATCCAACGGCACGTGGCTGTGAGGCTTTAATGACCACTGACTCTGGCCTACAGTGCGGTCAGCAAGGCTCACAATTCAGATCGAGTGGGGATTGTTTAATTACAGAATCCAGTAGGCAACTAACTACAACGTCTATTGAAATATACACAATAGCCTTTTAGTATACTTGCTTGAAGACGTTTTTTAAGATGACTTATAGGTCTAGTACAATGACCAAATTCTTCTTGGTAGTGGTAAAGAACACTGAATAACTGTATACAGTGGACAGCAGAGATCGCAATTAGAATTGTTTTGATTTATTTATTGCAGAGTTTTGTGTAATTTATGTTGTTGTATTTTGTGAAGAGGATGTGAGAAAAAGTATTCATGGAAGACTGTGCTCACTACTGCCTTCAATTTGCACTGCAGACAGCAGTGTTCACAATTCAGATCGAGTCACTATTGTAGATGACGCAGTCCTGTAGGCAAAATATATTGTTCCAGTGCGCTCTGTCTGCACCACGTATACGCATCATCACAGGGTCCACACGCAGTTTTGTTGCTTCGCGTACGGCAAACTGGGCAGCTCAAGTCAACACCACGTGGCTGTGGGCCCTTGCTGACCGCTCCCTGGCCTACACTGCAGACAGCAGTGTTTACAATTCAGATCGAGTCGCTATTGCAGATGATGTAGTGTTGTAGGCAACAGACATTGCTCCTAGTACGGCCCGTCTGCAGCACGCATCATCGCTGGCTGTGCACATGCTGAATGCATTTGATGTGGCTATCTAAGTGCACTAGATCTGATGGACCCTTTATGATACAATCTTTTTGTGTATTATTTCAGTTCTACTGCCTGTATCTTAGTATACCACAAGTTATGGTTGTTTTACGATATAGAATCTTTTCTGTATTATTTCACATCTAGTGTCCCTACCTTACTGCAGCACAAACTATTGACCCTTTTATTATTGAATCTCTGTGTGTGTGATCCAATGATTACTGTTGTAGTTGATGCTAGCAACAACCATTCCCTGAGGGCTGGTTTACACTCGACCCACACGCATCCAACACGGACGCCACTGGATATGTGACCCTGGTAATAAAAAGGAGACAGGCACACGTACCCACTTTCACTATCTATCTGTGCCCGTGTGTTCATTATGTATGCATGATACTGCCCTGGGGCCGTACTACATTACATTGTGCTGTGGACACCGTATGCAAGCATGTTACCTCTGGCAGGTGGGGAAAAGTTCTGTTATGTAGCTTTTAGATGCATGGCTATCACAGGTGGAAGGCTGCTTTACAGAGCATGAATATTGATGAAGATGATCGTTGCATGTACTATCAGATTTGTGTACATAGCAAAACGTTGTCAAAAAAGCTCTGTAAGCAGAGGAGGAGTCTCATCAAACGCTGTAGAGAATGGCGAAAATGGGTGGGGTCCTCCAACTGTTACAATGGAAATGTCATGAACCAATCAAATGCTTTTCTTTAAGGTCGCATGGTAATCATGCAGCAAGCGCGCAAGGAGGCCGCACCCGATGCGATTTTGAGAAAATATTACCATAATATAAGTTTATTACAGTTAGAAATATATAAATGTTTAAAATATTTTAGATTATCACTTGTTCTCATGTACAGTATAAACTTATTTAGATGTAGTTTTGAGATGAAAAAAAAATGAGGAAATTGCATTCCCGGCACGACACCATACGTCTATGACGTAACACAGGGCCTGGCAGCGTGCACTCGTCGCATATGCAACGCACAGCGGGCGTGACCCCATACGTACATGACGTAAAGCGCGGCTTGGTACTGCGTACCCGTCGCATACCAAAGTTGCAGTTGGCGCGACCACATACGTATATGATGTTACGCGGGACGCAGTGGCATGAACCCGTCGGATACGAAATGCGCATCCTTTACGAGGTTAGCAATATGGCAGATAGGATTCGCGTGCTGATGGAGCTTGGTACACTACCGGTACGGGACTTCCGTTTTCTAAAAAAAAAACGATATAAATACTTTTTTTTGAAGATATAAAGCATTACATATTTTTCAAATTTAAAACAAAAAGGATAGTTCCAAAATATTACAAAAAAAATAGAAAAATATAGGTTTTATAAATATTAAAATATGAAATTAACATTTTAAAAAACCTTTGAAATTCACTGAAAAAACCATAGGTTTTACAGACGTTATAGTTAGGAATTAGCATTTAAAAAACCTTAGAAATTCACTGAAAAAAACAAAAGTTTCAGGGACGTAATAGTTAGTTGGACATTTGACTCCTATAAAACCAGAGAAATTCGCCCATTATAGTTAGTTGAGCTAACTATAACTCGCGCGCCCGCAATGCGCTGGTGATGACATCACATATTACATCACTCATGACGTGGTCCGTAACTTCACTCATGACATCACTGATGACATCTCAAATGACATCACTGATTACATCATCCAGTGAATGTGTGTTTTTTTGAAAATTAAATATGTTTTATATATGTATATCTCAAGGTCGATGGAAGAATAAATGGGTATATAAGTGTCTAAATGGATGATTTGTTTTGTGCAAAATTGATTGTATAACTAACTGATTAAGTGTATCTTAGTGAATACATGGGTTAGTGAGAAATGTTTAAATATGTAAATATCTGAATCAGTCTCTCACTTTGTTTATAAGTGGCTGCAAGGGTTGGTGAGTAGCTATATGAGTGTCTATATGGGTTATTAGTTGGTATTTTGAGTGTCCATATGAGTGTGAGTGTCTGTATGGTTCGGTGGGGGGTATTACTTAGTGCATAGATGCATGAATGAGTGACTCACTGTTTGTATGTGTTAAAGACAGCATGTGTACAGGACTGTATGGGTGGATGAGTGTGTTTATGGGTGTGTTGGTGAGTGAATGACTGTCTCAATAGTGTCTCTATGAGTAACTACATATGTTTTAAACTAGTATATGTGAGTATTGGTGTATATAAGTGAGTATATGTGAGAGTGAGAGATTGGGAGAGTTCCTGTATAAATAAGTATGAGTTTCTATAAGTGATTGTTTAAGAGAGTAAGTATATGTAAGTTTCTGTAGAAGTAAGTGTGGTGGTGTGTGTATAACTGTATATGGAAGTGAATGGATGTTTGATACTTTGTTTGCATGTGTGACTATGTGTGTGAGTAACTAACTATAGATGAGTGCTGGTGTGTAACAGTATGTATAGGTGTATGGGTACATATGATGAGTGAGTAAATGTATGAGTGACTGTGTAGGACTGTTGGTGAATGAGTGCATGTGTGTGTAGATCTTGGAATTACTAAACGGGTATGTTGTAACTGGTATTGGTATGTCCATTGTTTTGAAAATGTTAGTTTGTTTTTTTGAGTGTGTGTATCAAACGTTATATTCGGGTGAGAGGAGGTCTGCCACTCTATCACAAGGATGATGTCATCAGTGATGTCACTGACCATGTCCTGAGTGATGTAATATGTGGCGTCATCATCAGTGCATTGCGGGCGCACAAGTTATAGTTAGCTGAACTAACTGTAACGGTGGAATTTCAGTGGTTTTGTACGAGTGAAATGTCTAGCTAACTATAACACCCCTGAAACCTATGGCTATTTCTGTGAATTTCTAAGGTTTATTAAATGCTAATTCCTAACTATAACGTGCCTGAAACCTATGGTTTATTTAAGTGAATTTCAAAGGTTTTTTAAATGCTAATTTCTAACTTTAACGTAACTGAAACCTATGGTTTTTTCAGTGAATTTCAATGGTTTTGTAAATGACAATTTTTAAATGTATTGTTATATTTATTTTTTTTATACTGATTTACTCCATTTTTTTTTAACTATTTATTTTTAGATATTTTATTTTTTAAATGGCATTATAATTACATTATACATTACATTACAAAATATACTTTCTCAGAATGAATTACTTTAGTTAAATACTTTTCAAATAGGCAACAGACTTTTTGAATGCAATAGTTAGTTTGTTGCAATAGGCAACACCATTTCAAACACAGTGCAACATTGAGCTCAATGGGAATTTCTAGTTAAATGCAATTAGTTACTTTATGGATTACTTTTCTAACCACAGGACTAGATCCTAGATTCAGTCCTGAGACATCTCCTGTAAACAGTTGAGTAAAAGCGTTTTGGTTACAGTAGTGATTTTTAAGGAATATTATTGTATTTTAAAAGTTGACTCTTAGAAACTTTTTCACATAGAATCACCAATGTTATCCTGTGAGAGGAAATTCACTTAGCAGGTAAGTAGTGTTATCGTTACTTTTTCTTACTCAGTGGTGGATCCTGGATCCAGCACTGGTGCATCTCCTGTAAACAGTTGAAAGAATGCGTTTAAGTCATACAGGCGATTTTTAAGGAATATTTGTAGTTTGTGAAAATCGACACAAACTTTTCTAGTGAAAACCAGACAATGGATTCCTATAGAAGGAAATACATGTTACTGGTAAGTACGGTTAGAATTACTTTTCAGGATAAGTACTGGGTTCAAAGATGCTGCACTGAGGTCTCTCCTGAGAACAGGTGAGTAAATCGGAATTCGGAGTTCGACAGATTTTAGAGGAATATTTATACGTTTAAAAAATCGACACTTAGAAATTTTTTCAGCAAAAAGCAAGCAATGATATCCTATGGAAGGAAATTCAAGTTACTGGTAAGTACAGTTAGAATTACTTTTCAGGATCAGTACTGGCCTCAAAGATGCAGCACTGAGGTCTCTCCTGAGAACAGGTGAGTAAATCGGAATACGTAGTTCGGCTGATTTTACTTCGCTCCGGTATATATAGAGCCACTTTCCTACACCATCCCCTCCCTTCACCACTGTGCAAACACGCCCTGTGGCGTGTTTTAAGATGGGGAAATTATTCCCCTTCAATCCTGAGGGTCCCTAGAGTCCAACTAGCCAAGTAGGTACATCCAGTAAGCGCCACAGAGCTGCGTAGCAGAGAGATGTAAAAAGGGGCACAGCCTGAACCACCTCTCTGCAATGCAGCGCAGTGGCGCTTCCTGGAAGCACCTAGTGGGCTACTTGGCCCCCATAGTCCCTCAGGATTGAAGGGGTATTTTTTCCCAAACTACTGAGGTGACGTCTGCAAACACGCCCTGTGGCGCGTTTTAAGTTAGAGAATTAATTCCTCCTCAATCCTGTGGGTCCCTGTGGGCCAACTAGCCCACCAGGTACCGCCAGTATGCGCCAGGGGGCTGCATTGCAGAGAGGTGTTCAGAGGCCACGCCCCTTTTTACAACACTCTGTTACGCAGCTCCGTGGCGTTTACTGGAGATACCTGGTGGGCTAGTTGGCCCCCAGGGACCCTCAGGATTGACAAGGAATGAATTCCCCAATTTAAACCGCGCCACAGGATGTGTTTGCACACATGTGAACTCAGGCCCCGCCCCCTCCCTTCACCACTGTGCTAACGCTCCCCGTAGCGCGTTTTAAGTTGGGGGATTAACTCCTCTTGAAAACTGAGAGTCCCTGGGGTGCAACAGCCCACCAGCTACCTCCAGTAAGTGCCACAGAGCTGCGTTGCAAAGTGGTGTAAAAAGGGGCGTGGCCTCAGACCACCTCTCTGCAACGCAGCCCCCTGGCACATACTGGAGGTTTCTAGTGGGCTAGTTGGCTTCCAGGGACCCCCATTATTCAAGGGGAATTCGTTCCCCCTCTGCAAACGTGCCAGGGGGCCCGTTTGCAGAGTGCTACAAGAAGGGGGAGTGGCCTCCGGCGCAAGCCGGTCTTTTTCTTTTTTTTGTTTGTTTAAGAAGGGGGGCTGTATGGCTCCCCTTCTTTTCCTAATATTTTGGCCCTGGGGACCCCATCCCCCAGGCCCTGCCCCCTAATTAATTTTTTTTAATTAAAAATTCGGGAAGGGGGCCACGTGGCCCCCCTCCCGAGGCCATAATCAACCCCGGGTACCCCATCCTCGGGGCATGGCCCTTTTTTTAAAAATTATTTTTTATATAGGAGGAGGGCTGCCTTGCCCACCTCCTTAGGCCATTTATGGCCCCGGGCACCCCATCCCACGGGGCCAGCTTTTTAATTTTTTTAAATTATATTTTGTGGAGGGGGGCGCGTGGCCCCCATCCTGGGCCACTTGTAGCCCCGGGGCCTGCCCTCGCCGTTGTGGACCGTGGGGGGGTTCCCAATCCCCCCACGGTCCCGCCGGCTACCCACCTCCTGCGGGAGCCGGCATTGCTTTTCCACACAGGGAGCTGCTAAGATGCAGCTCCCCCGTGGAAAAGCAATTTGCTTTGCTATTTGGAAGAGATAGCAGGTTTCCTGCTCTCTCTTCCAAATAGCAAACTACAGTGTCCCGGGGGTGGGCACCCCGGGACACTGCAGGAGCTGGCCCTGTGGGGTGGCGGTCCCCAGGGCCACAACAAGGCTCCAGGAGGGGGGCCGCGCAGCCCCTCTCCCATATTTTACAAAGCCTCCGTCACAGACCCCCCAATTTGAATATTTAGTGCCCCGGGGAGGTGGCGGTCCCTGGGGCGCAATGTTAATAAAGTCGAGCCCCCGGGGGTGGCAGTCCCCGGGGCTCAGTGGGGGCCTTAGAGGCCCCCCACATTAAACTATTAAGCCCCAGGGGGTGGCAGTCCCCGGGGCTGCGGGGGGGGCTGTGTGCCCCCCTGCAATTATTCATACTTTGCCCTGGGGGGTGGCGGTCCCCGGGGCAGTGTGGGGGGCATTGGCCCCCCCACACTTTATTATTAACATGCCCCCGGGATTTGCCCCCCCCCCCGGGGGCTAATTAGCATTGAAGCGCTGGAGCCCGCACGTCATTTTTGTTTTTTTTGATCGGCAGCATCCGCGCTCCCAGTGCGGATTTTACCGATTTAAAAAAAATAAATAAATAACAATTTTTTGGGGGCCTTGGGGGTCCTTGTGTGTCCCCCTGAGCAGGCCTAGGGGGGCAGGGTGTTTCTACCCTGCTCCCTTTTCGCGTTTTGCGTGTTTTTTTATTAGGTTTCTTGTGCCTCGGTTCTATCGAGCGTTACAACAAACAAATGATGGACGGAATGCTGACAATGCATACATTCTCCCCCAGTCAAGAGATCTGGGTTAAATCCATCGTTCTTTTGCCCACTACACCACCCCAGTTTTGACATGGCCATATGCAAATCAGTCTTGACCCTGTGCCTCATGGGAACAGTCCAGCCCGAACTGCCAAGCCATGTATTCCCTGGACCGGAATCAAGCATCCTAGGACCGGTTTCTGGCTATCAGCCGTCATCAGCCAGGATAGCTTGACTCCAGTGGCGTAGTGAGCACGGGTCCCACGTCTGGGAATACCCATCCCACTTAGGGCGAAAAGCGTTACAACAAACAAATGATGGACGGAATGCTGACAATGCATACATTCTCCCCCAGTCAAGAGATCTGGGTTAAATCCATCGTTCTTTTGCCCACTACACCACCCCAGTTTTGACATGGCCATATGCAAATCAGTCTTGACCCTGTGCCTCATGGGAACAGTCCAGCCTGAACTGCCAAGCCATGTATTCCCTGGACCGGAATCAAGCATCCTAGGACCGGTTTCTGGCTATCAGCCGTCATCAGCCAGGATAGCTTGACTCCAGTGGCGTAGTGAGCACGGGTCCCACGTCTGGGAATACCCATCCCACTTAGGGCGAAAAGCGTTACAACAAACAAATGATGGACGGAATGCTGACAATGCATACATTCTCCCCCAGTCAAGAGATCTGGGTTAAATCCATCGTTCTTTTGCCCACTACACCACCCCAGTTTTGACATGGCCATATGCAAATCAGTCTTGACCCTGTGCCTCATGGGAACAGTCCAGTCAGCATTCCGTCCATCATTTGTTTGTTGTAACGCTTTTCGCCCTAAGTGGGATGGGTATTCCCAGACGTGGGACCCGTGCTCACTACGCCACTGGAGTCAAGCTATCCTGGCTGATGACGGCTGATAGCCAGAAACCGGTCCTAGGATGCTTGATTCCGGTCCAGGGAAGACATGGCTTGGCAGTTCGGGCTGGACTGTTCCCATGAGGCACAGGGTCAAGACTGATTTGCATATGGCCATGTCTAAACTGGGGTGGTGTAGTGGGCAAAAGAACGATGGATTTAACCCAGATCTCTTGACTGGGGGAGAATGTATGCATTGTCAGCATTCCGTCCATCATTTGTTTGTTGTAACGCTTTTCGCCCTAAGTGGGATGGGTATTCCCAGACGTGGGACCCGTGCTCACTACGCCACTGGAGTCAAGCTATCCTGGCTGATGACGGCTGATAGCCAGAAACCGGTCCTAGGATGCTTGATTCCGGTCCAGGGAAGACATGGCTTGGCAGTTCGGGCTGGACTGTTCCCATGAGGCACAGGGTCAAGACTGATTTGCATATGGCCATGTCTAAACTGGGGTGGTGTAGTGGGCAAAAGAACGATGGATTTAACCCAGATCTCTTGACTGGGGGAGAATGTATGCATTGTCAGCATTCCGTCCATCATTTGTTTGTTGTAACGCTTTTCGCCCTAAGTGGGATGGGTATTCCCAGACGTGGGACCCGTG
Organism: Triturus cristatus; assembly: GCF_964204655.1. Lineage (NCBI taxonomy): Eukaryota > Metazoa > Chordata > Amphibia > Caudata > Salamandridae > Triturus > Triturus cristatus. Next base: position 940,776,792 of record NC_140584.1, on the reverse strand, counting down.
CTCACTACGCCACTGGAGTCAAGCTATCCTGGCTGATGACGGCTGATAGCCAGAAACCGGTCCTAGGATGCTTGATTCCGGTCCAGGGAAGACATGGCTTGGCAGTTCGGGCTGGACTGTTCCCATGAGGCACAGGGTCAAGACTGATTTGCATATGGCCATGTCTAAACTGGGGTGGTGTAGTGGGCAAAAGAACGATGGATTTAACCCAGATCTCTTGACTGGGGGAGAATGTATGCATTGTCAGCATTCCGTCCATCATTTGTTTGTTGTAACGCTTTTCGCCCTAAGTGGGATGGGTATTCCCAGACGTGGGACCCGTGCTCACTACGCCACTGGAGTCAAGCTATCCTGGCTGATGACGGCTGATAGCCAGAAACCGGTCCTAGGATGCTTGATTCCGGTCCAGGGAAGACATGGCTTGGCAGTTCGGGCTGGACTGTTCCCATGAGGCACAGGGTCAAGACTGATTTGCATATGGCCATGTCTAAACTGGGGTGGTGTAGTGGGCAAAAGAACGATGGATTTAACCCAGATCTCTTGACTGGGGGAGAATGTATGCATTGTCAGCATTCCGTCCATCATTTGTTTGTTGTAACGCTTTTCGCCCTAAGTGGGATGGGTATTCCCAGACGTGGGACCCGTGCTCACTACGCCACTGGAGTCAAGCTATCCTGGCTGATGACGGCTGATAGCCAGAAACCGGTCCTAGGATGCTTGATTCCGGTCCAGGGAAGACATGGCTTGGCAGTTCGGGCTGGACTGTTCCCATGAGGCACAGGGTCAAGACTGATTTGCATATGGCCATGTCTAAACTGGGGTGGTGTAGTGGGCAAAAGAACGATGGATTTAACCCAGATCTCTTGACTGGGGGAGAATGTATGCATTGTCAGCATTCCGTCCATCATTTGTTTGTTGTAACGCTTTTCGCCCTAAGTGGGATGGGTATTCCCAGACGTGGGACCCGTGCTCACTACGCCACTGGAGTCAAGCTATCCTGGCTGATGACGGCTGATAGCCAGAAACCGGTCCTAGGATGCTTGATTCCGGTCCAGGGAAGACATGGCTTGGCAGTTCGGGCTGGACTGTTCCCATGAGGCACAGGGTCAAGACTGATTTGCATATGGCCATGTCTAAACTGGGGTGGTGTAGTGGGCAAAAGAACGATGGATTTAACCCAGATCTCTTGACTGGGGGAGAATGTATGCATTGTCAGCATTCCGTCCATCATTTGTTTGTTGTAACGCTTTTCGCCCTAAGTGGGATGGGTATTCCCAGACGTGGGACCCGTGCTCACTACGCCACTGGAGTCAAGCTATCCTGGCTGATGACGGCTGATAGCCAGAAACCGGTCCTAGGATGCTTGATTCCGGTCCAGGGAAGACATGGCTTGGCAGTTCGGGCTGGACTGTTCCCATGAGGCACAGGGTCAAGACTGATTTGCATATGGCCATGTCTAAACTGGGGTGGTGTAGTGGGCAAAAGAACGATGGATTTAACCCAGATCTCTTGACTGGGGGAGAATGTATGCATTGTCAGCATTCCGTCCATCATTTGTTTGTTGTAACGCTTTTCGCCCTAAGTGGGATGGGTATTCCCAGACGTGGGACCCGTGCTCACTACGCCACTGGAGTCAAGCTATCCTGGCTGATGACGGCTGATAGCCAGAAACCGGTCCTAGGATGCTTGATTCCGGTCCAGGGAAGACATGGCTTGGCAGTTCGGGCTGGACTGTTCCCATGAGGCACAGGGTCAAGACTGATTTGCATATGGCCATGTCTAAACTGGGGTGGTGTAGTGGGCAAAAGAACGATGGATTTAACCCAGATCTCTTGACTGGGGGAGAATGTATGCATTGTCAGCATTCCGTCCATCATTTGTTTGTTGTATCGGTTCTATCGAGGCACAAGATGGCTGCCAACACTTTCTGATTTGTAGTGTTGACAGCCAATTAGCATGCAGCTCGTGATCGGGAGGGTGCGCGGATCCACCGCGCCCATAGATAGATCTATGATTTTGATTTTGATTTTCTCAGGAACTACTGAACGGATTTACACCATTTAAGCAAAAGGCACGACTCTGAACCAAGGTCTACCTCTCTGCCAAATTTGGTGTAATTCTGTTCAGCAGTTCGGGCTGCAGCTGCGATTAAAGGTTCCTATAGAAAATTGCATGGGGAAAACACGTTTTGGGACCCCCCTTTTTTCTCGGCCCCCGCTTGACGAATCACCCCGAGGCTTTCAGGATTGGAGTGGACCACCAGTGTTGAAAATATCGCGAAGCGTCGTCAACCGGCGCTAAAGTTATTCCAAATAGAATGTTGCGGATTTCCTATGGATAATAGGTCCTAACTAGAGGGAGCAGGGAGAAAGAAAACACATTTGAAAAATTGCTTTAATGCACAGCTGTATTGTAGAAACATCAGTGTAGAAAGCTGAAATGCTAACCCACAGAAACACACAGAATAAAATGGCACCGTGCCTTTAAGGCAGCCATGACCTCTAGCTTCCCATCATGCCTCAGGGGTGACTGTTAGGTCAGTTGTTCTTTCCGGCTCCTTCTGTCAGGACCCTGGTAACTTCAGCTCTGTTTTTCTGATTTCTGTCAGAAACTACGACTTATTTTTTGTCACAAACCTTTTACTTCGATGTCTTTTAGCTGTTGACGTACTTTTGTACTAGTTTTGAGGGAGTTGAGCATAATTTTCCAGTCAAATAAGCCTTCTCTTTTTGACTCTTGCCCTTCCTGTGGCAAGAAGAAGGCTAAAACAGACTCCCGTCCTGTCTGTATTCTTTGCCTTCTTTCTGTTCATGCTCCCAAGACGTGCCAGCATTGCCAGACGCTGTCCAAAAGAACACTGAAGGACAGAGAGAGGAATCGCCTCTATGGGCTGGCTGAGAAGGGAAAAACACCTTCAAGAGGCAGGTCTCCGATGAAGAAGAGGAAAGAGAGAGCCAGATCTTCATCTAGAAGTAAGGTTCCAGTCTGCTCTCCATCGGCGTCGGGCTTGGCGCCACATATACATTCATCGGCAGCGGAAACGTCGACGAAGAGACCATTGGCGGCGGGCTCGCCCTCGAGAGAACATCGGTCGTCGACGAAGACTGCAGGTACGTTGCATCCTCCGCCGTCGTCAACCCGGCGTCGATCAGCGTCGAGGAGTCGTTCTCTGTTGGTGCAGGCTCGCCCAACGTCGAGGAATAGATCTCCATCGTCACTGTCTGATCGGCGTTCGACGTCGAGACATGCTCCGCCGTCGCCGGTTCATCGACAACCGGCATTGAAGTAGGCGTCTCTGTTGCCGTCAACCAGGCGGCGGTCAACGTCAAGACGTGTCTCGTTGTCACCAGAAGCAATGCACTCAACTCCTCCGTTGTCATCATCCAGGGACGTTCAACGTCGAGGGCTAAATCTTCGTCGACGGCGAAGGACTCGTCGTCGAGACCTAGGGTCAAGTACAGGAGATGTCGTTCAACGTCGAGACGGAGTTCTCCATCGACGGCGAGAAGCGCTCCGATCTAGACTCCGCTGGCTTCCAGTAGACGTTCAGCGTCGAGAGAGAGATCTGAAAGGCCTAAAAACAGGACATCGAGAAGGATTTCTCTGTCGATTTGTACTTCGTTGGGGCCGCCTGCACGCTCAACATCAAAGGCGAAGTCTCTTGGGTCCAGGTGTTCGATGTCACATCAGACAACGTCGAAACACAAGGAGAGGTCGACATCGAGGAGAAGATCCCGCTCTAAGGATTCACCAGTGATGGTGATGCAGAGTCGGTCGATGTCGAGACACTCCCCATCGACGTCGCATCGTTCATCAAGACGTCGATCTCCTTCGATTCATCTTTCGCCCAGGTGGCTTCAACCTCTCCATCACTGGCAGAAAGAACCCTCTGGTCATGCTCAGTGGCCTATGGACTATTCCAGTCCACTGCACAGCTCCCCGCTACAACGTCTGGTGAAGGAGGTAGACAGGTCCCCCACTACTCGGCCAAGGGTTCACAGAGGCAAATCTCTGGAGCATAGATCAACTCATGCTCATCACAAAAGGCAGAGAACACTATCTTGGTCGTCGTCTTCGATGCACTCATCCAAAAGGGATTGCTCTCCTACCCTTACGGATTGCCCTCCCTCTAGAGTGTCACCCATCGATGATAACACCTTCCATGATTTCCTCTCTAGAGGAGCACAGAAGCTAAGCATAGACATGGCTCCTCCGACCACCACTTCAATCATTTTCAAGATCCTCCATCAGATGTCTGCGGCTAGACCATTACTCCCTCTAGTCCCTGGTCTCCTTGAACCGGTAATGGGCATCTTCCTCACCCCATCCCCGATTAAGGCAGCTCCGGCTCGGATCCTGAAAAAATATAAACCTGTTCCATCGGATCCTCTTTTTCTAAAAACTGATCCTCCACTGGATTCTGTCATCATTGCAGCAGCAAAGAAGACACACGCGGTGGCTTCTTCCTTCTCAGTTCCTCCAGACAAAGAAAGTAGGATTCTTGGTGGAGAAAGCCCTGCACCTCTGCAGCATCTTCTCTTAAGGTGTCTAGCACTGCTGCCCTGCTGGGCCGTTACGACAGGTCCTTATGGGATTCTCTGGAGCATTTTAAAGAGAAACTGCCAAAGGAGGATTAACAAGACTTCTCAGAAGGGGCGCTGGTAGCCAATCAGGTATTCAGCACAGCAGCGGATGGGGCTTCTTTGGCTGCACACTCATATGCACATGGAATATGTGCATGGAGGTCTTCCAGCTTTGAAATCGGAAGCTTAACAGCGTATTTTGAACCTTCCATTTTCTGGGAACTCCCTTTTTGGATCGCACACTGATGAGGAAATGGCCAGAATGAAGGCCGAGTTGGATACACTAAAGGCTGTGGGCCTTGAGAAGAAAAAGGAGTTCAAACGATGCTACAGGCCTTATAATCGCAAAAATTACCAACAGAGCGTTCAAACCCCTCAATGGTCACAAAACAAACAAAACATATCTCAATACCAAGGTCGTCGTTCCTCGAGAGGCAGAGGAGGACATCCACAACAGTCCTCTTCCACAGCAAAAAATCAAGGCAAGCAATGATTTTCTGCTTCCTCTAGCACCGTTGCAGACTCCAGTGTGAGGAAGTATTTCAAATTGCATAAAAGAGTGGCGCAATATCACCAAAGATCAGTGGGTGCTAAATATACTGCGCAATGGGTACGCGCTACGTTTCTGCATTCCTCCGGTAAGGTCACGTCCTCAACACATGGAACTGCTGCATCAGTAAGTTCTGAAGAAACTAGCCATAGAAGAGGTCGCTCCTGCCCAGAGAGGAAAAGGAGTCTACTCCAGATATTTCCTTGTTCCGAAAAAAGACCAAGCAAACCAGTTCAGACCTATTCTAGATCTCCGAACAAGTTCATCCGAGAGGAGAGGTCTCGTATGTTGGCACTCCATTAAATATTTCCACATCTGAGGAAAGGAGATTGGATGTGTTCGGTGGATCTCCAAGATGGGTACTTTCACATTCCAGTTGCCCCACGGCATCGCAAATTCCTGCGATTCATGGTAGGCACGAAGCATTACCAGTTCAGAGTCTTACCGTTCAGCCTCAAATCTGCCCCACGGGTAATCATGAAATGCATGGCAGTGGTGGCGGCAGCATTGCATCACCAAGGCCTGTTTGTGTATCCATACCTGGACGACTGGCTGTTGAAGGGATCCTCTCCTCACATGGTGCAGAACCACTACCACATCTGCCTAGATCTCCTTCACCGCTTGGGCCTTTGTGTGAATATGGAAAAATCAGTCCACTCAATCGCTCCACTCTCTGGGCTCCACCTTGGGACTCTGGCCTAGGAAAAGTGTTTCCTACGGAGGAGAGACTGTTATCAATGAGAAACAAATGCAATATCATCCTTCAAGCACATCAACCATCAGTAAGGCAGGTGACGTCTCTACTGGGATGGCCTCTTGCATATTTTTCATACCCAACTCCAGATTGAGAATGAGACGGGTGCAGCAGGATCTGGAGGACAAATGGGACCAATCCTCGGGTCATTGGGAAGACCGAATCCTCCTCTCTCAAGCAGAGAAGAAGTCCATTCTCTGGTGGACTCAGCCAAAGAATCTTCTAATGGGAGTCCCATTCCATTAACCTCTGCCAAAACAATCCCTGATCACAGATGTGTCTCTTCAGGGATGGGGAGCGCATCTGGCTCAACTGCAGACTCAGGGCAGATGGACCAGCAAGGAGCAGACCTATCATATCAACATGTTAGAACTGCGGGCAGTTCATTTGACCCTCAAGGCATTCCATCCGTCGATTCAGTCCGAGTCGATTCTGATACAAACGGGCAATACAACCACCATGTATTACTTAAACAAACAAGGTGGAACACACTCTCGCCCTCTGTCTCTGGAATCTCAAGCGATCTGGCACTGGCTGCTGGCCAGGAACCTCTCGATCACGGCAGTAAATCGGCCAGGAGAACAGAACGTGCGAGCAGACGCTCTCAGTCAACACTTCGAAGAACAAGAAGACTGGGTGCTCAACGACGAGGTGGTGGCGGACATTTTTCATCAATGGAGTTGTCCATCCATCGACTTCTTTGCAGACGATCTAAACAGAAAATGCCACGCCTTTGCGTCCAGATTTTACCGACCAGGAACGAGAGGGAATGCTCTTTTGATAGACTGTTCCGGGACGTATGCATACATTTTTCCACCCCATCCTCTCATCCCGAAGGTGGTGACCAAGCTCATCCGATCCAGGATGAAGATGACCCTGATAGCACCGGACTGGCCTCGCCAATGGTGGTATCTGGTCCTATTACAGCTCTCGATCTGTCCGCACAGGAGACTCCCGTGCAGGCCGGACCTTCTGATCAAAATAGGAGGGAAGATTCTGCACCCCAGCCTTCCCTCGCTGAGCTTAGCAGCATGGCTCCTGAGGTCCTGCAGTACGGACATTTGACCCTCCCTCAGGACTGCATGGACATTTTGAGGGAGTCAAAGAGACCATCCACAAGAACTTCTTACTCCTTTAAAAGGAAAAGATTTTACTTGTGGTGTATGTGTAATGGTTGGAGACTGATTAGCAGACAAGAAGAGGTAATCTTGCCGTATCTGCTATACTTGGCCAAATCTGATTTCAAATACACGTTCATAAAAGTTCATTTGGCGGCCATTACAGCCTATAGAAAATTACCTAACCAACCTTCTTTCTTTCAACTTCAGGTGGTCAAGGACTTCCTTAAGGGGTTGAAGAAAGTTTATCCCCCTGTCCGACCTCCTTCTCCTCCTTGGAAGTTGAATCTAGTTTTGTCAAAATTGGTGGGTCCTCCTTTCGAACCCATTCATAGGGCCACATTACAACACCTTACATGGAAAGTAGCTTGTATGTTGGCTATTTCATCAGCACGCAGAGTGAGTGAAATCCAAGCACTCTGTTCTAAGGAACCGTTTACGGTTTTCCATCACAATAGGGTGGTTTTGAGGACTCACCCTTCGTCCTACCCAAAGTTGTGTCTGACTTTCATGTCAATCAGAAAATTTCTCTCCACTCTTTTCTTCCAAATCCTGCTACACCAGCAGAAAGGTCTCTTCACTCATTAGACCTCAAGACGGTTCTCAAATTCTATTTGGAGGGAACAAAATCCATTAGAAAGGCTGATCAATTCTTTGTAAACTGCAGCTCTGTTAGAACAGGCTTTCCAGCCTTGAAACGAACCATTTCAAGGTGGATAGTGTCCTGTATTAATTTGGCTTACCAATTAGCGAACAAGCCTCTGTTAGTCTCCCCTAAAGCTCACTATACTAGGGGGAAGGCTGCTACAATAGCGTTCTTACACAGTGTACCGATGGCTGAGTTTGCAAGGCTGCAACTTGGAAATTGGATCATACGTTTACCAGGCATTACTATCTGGATTCTGACTTCAGAGCGGATACCCAAATAGGCCAAGCCTCCTTGAGGAATCTGTTTCAATGTTAGCCTAATTGGAGTCTTTAAAATGGTTTCTTTAACAATGTATCTTTATTGTACACTTGTCACTTGCCTGCAGGATGAGGGGATGGGCTTGCTATTCTATTCATGTGCTTATGACTATTGATGAGGATCCCCTGGAAGAGAAGGATAAGTTACTTAACTGTAATCCTAGTTCTCTTCCAGGGTAGCCTCATCAATGTCATAAGCAACCCACCTGCCCGTGATCAGGATACATGTCATGTCTTTCTGCCCTGGCCTTCGGGTCTCCGCAAAGAACATCTGACCTAACTGTCACCCCTGAGGCATGATGGGAAGCTAGAGGTCATGGCTGCCTTAAAGGCACACATTTTTTTATAATTAACAAAAGAAAGACACATATAAAATGTAAAAAAAAAAATTGTTTTGTTTTCTATTTAAAAAAAATAAATATAGGTTATATTTGATTCAGAAACGTATCGTGCCCATTATTAACTTTCCAGTAGCTCCAAGTGACACTTTGCGGCTTGAGTTTTGGCTCTGCCTGCCAAGGATTTGACAACTTTCGGAGATGTATATCACTGACTGGCGTGTTTGCATCAGTTTCTGTTTTCCATGCCTTATCCACTCAGGTCTCTCGGTGTTTCACCAATGAAATTCCTCTGCTTTTGATAGTGACAAGGTCAAATTTTCCTCCTAAGTTGCAGGGCTGAACCCCTTAGCTGTTAAGGCTTTTCCACCCCCAGTGCAAAGCCCTCTTTATGATGTTGAGGGTCCTTTGTGCTTAAGCCTTCATAACTTTTTTCCACATAAAAGTTTCATCCTTTTTACCCCACGTCCTGCAGATTTTAAAGGTACCCAGTGTTTGTGTATTTCCCTGGAAAAAACTAAGAAAAACTCCAAAATATAGCTAAATATATTTTTTTAAATTGGGAAAAATTTCTGTGCAAGAAAATTCTTTTTTTCTAAATATGGCATTAACAAAATGTTTGCAGTGCTGAGATCATTAACTTCCCAACTTTCAGGAACAAGCAGAGTTGTTAAAAAAAACAAAACATTTTTTACCACAGTTTTTTCATTTTGACAAGCAGTAGTCAATGTTTCCTATTTTTTGTGATTTCAACCTACTTACAGTTTGTGGTAGAAACTAGTGTGAAGCCCTCTGTGTGAACATGAACTGCTATATATGTCTGAAACATAGACAAAATGGGGAGTTCAGTAAAAGTTGATTTTTGTAGACTGCTCATGTTTTCTTCAAATAAATTAGTTGTTGAAATAAAAAAAAATACTTTACATCGTATTTATCTGTAATTGTTTGACCGAGTGGCCAATTTTCAAGAGCAATATACTTTTACATCTATCAAATCTTTTTGGTCACTGAGATATATAGACTGCATGTCCTTTCTGGGGTGGGGACATGGCCCACTGTCAGTGTAGTCTGCTATAAACCTGTTATTTTTTTTTCCATGCAGTAATCCCTGGTATCTAGTGGGCTTTCTACCGCCATGAGGGACAGTGTGGGGAAACCACCCATTCTGCCCGTGGGGGCAGGAAAATTGTTTTAGTCTTGGTAGGGATGTCAATGGCCCGTGCTTAAGGGGCCTTCACCCCTGAAAAATGGAATACCTGGTGGCGAGTGTGCACTGTACCCTGCCAAAAGAGACACTTCTCCCGTAAAGAACTACTCCCTGGTGTCTAGTGGGGAGGATCCGACTTTGGAGATCGCCCTCTAAGGGCAATCTATCTCTAATGTTCCACGAGAAATGAGACATTGCATCCTTTCCAGCCCTGCCTCTCCCACAGAGATTTGTGCTTGGGGGTCACAGTTATACTTCCTTGGCACTGATCAAAAGTTAAAGTAGATCACACCATTAGTGTGGGCCACTTTCATTTTGCTTCGTTGTGATGAAAGCATTCTGTACATACTGGCATTACAACAAAACACAATTCTAATTCTGACAGAACTGAAGCTCTTCCCTCGCCCCTCAACTTTGATTTTTGAAATTAAAATGCTTTTGGTGTTTGCATCAAAAGCATTTTCTTTTCTCTTCTCATGTGGGCCTCGATCCTGCCTCTGCTGCCTCACTGTAAAGGTGGTGCAGCCACCAGGATCGAGTCAACGGTTGCACTAAACCCTTTTGAAGATGCAGTAAAAAGTTGTCTTTTTCATAGCCACATAACAACTGAATCTGGTGTCTCAGATGTGATCATAATGCAGGGCCCTGTCACTTTTACTCTTCGATGCATCTGAATGTCATAAGAGAATGGCAGACCAAGTTATTCCGGCTACGACCACGCCGCCACACTAAACTGGTTCCATTTCCCTTTAGATTATTCTATTGATAGGGAAAGATCTCGCAAAAATGATCTTCCCATCAAACCCATCATAATAAGTCTTCTTCGGTTCTGGAATACTGGTTTCCATTCGTGGCACATTTTGGGCATCCTTGGCTTTACTGTGTCTACTGCAGGCAGAGCAGTTGCCACTGACCATTCTTACTGTATTGTGGTCATACTGCACCTATTTATTTTATTTATTTATTTATGGGTCTTATATAGCGCCTGAATCACCCCATACGGGGTATCTCTGCGCTCGGACAGCCTGAGGACCTACAAAAGAGGATTAGACTTAAAATAGCTCTGTTTTCAACAATTTCCTGAAGACTAAAAAGTTGGTGCATTGACGTAGTTGTATGGGGAGAAGATTCCAGTATCGAGGCGCAAGGTGAGAGAACGCTTTACCTCCCATCCGCGCCAATTTGATGCGAGGGGTACAAAGATATGCTAGATGACTGGATCTCAACAATCTGGTAGGAGTATATCTGACTAATTTATGAGCCAGATAACCAGGACCCAAGTTGTGTAAGGATTTGAAAACCATACAACAAATTTTAAACTTGATTCTCTTTTTTTATTGGGAGCCAGTGGAGGTCACGGAGAAGAGGAGCTGAAGGAGTCTTGGGAGGTGCATTATTGACTAAACGGGCCGCGGTGTTCTGGACAACCTGTAATTTATTTAAGGATTTTTCTTTAGCTGCAATCAATAGAGCATTACAGTAGTCCAATCTACTGATAATCAGTGTTTGAACAAGGGTTTTGCGGGTTGTTAGAGGGAGGAAAGGACAGACCCTTCGCAGGATGCGGAGAGTATGGAAGCAGGATCTGGCGGTGGTGTTTACATTTTCTTCTAGAGTTAAGCCCTGGTCAATACGCACTCCTAAGTTCTTTACTATATCTTTTGGGGACGGGGCCGCACCTAATTCCTCTGGCCACCAACTGGGGTACCATCTTAGTTTTGCCTCTCCAAATAACATTATTTCCGATTTATCTGTATTCAACTGTATGAAGTTCTCCCTCATCCATTGCGCGATACCTTTCATTCCCTCTGAAAAGATATCTTGGATGAGTGGATTTGATTTATCAAATGACAGCAAAAGTTGCGTGTCGTCAGCGTAGGATATAGGGGTGAATCCGAGCCTTCTAAGAAGTCCTGCCAAGGGGGTGACATAGATGTTGAATAATGTGGGGCTCAAACAAGAGCCCTGCGGGACCCCCTTGTTGATACTGGTGGTTTGAGAACGGTAGTGACCAAGATTAATAGTTTGCGTCCTATTAGTTAGAAAGCCGATTAGCCAACTCAGGGCTTTGCCCCTAACACCTATATCTTTAAGGCGGGTGATAAGAACCTGATGGGATATGGTGTCGAAGGTAGCCGACCGGTCAAGCAGGACCTGCATCACTGCCCGACCGTTGTCAGCTGCCATTCGGATGTTGTTTGTGACTTCCACTAATGTTGTCTCTGTGCTATGTTTCGGGCGAAATCCAGACTGTGATTGGTCTAGGCAGTGAGTGGTTTCAATGAACTCGGAGAGATGTTTATTAATATGTTTTTCGAGAAGCTTACTATACAGGGGGAGCAAAGAAATGGGTCGGTAGTTGGTAATGTCTTCTGGTGGCAGCTTCGAGTTTTTCCTTATGGGAACAACCTGAGCTGCCTTCCATTCAGCTGTGAGAACACCTTCATCCAAATATCTATTAAGGATAGAACAAATAGGACTGGCCAGAGTAGTAGACAGAGTGGCAGCGATTTTTGCCGGCATAGGGTCTAAAGGCGAGCCTGATTTAGTGCTCCTTAAAAGAGCGTCTACTTCGGTGCTGGTACAGGCAGGAAAGGTATCTAGGGATTGTAAGGCCGCCTTAACGGGAGTTAGTTTTATGTGCGGACTCGGGCAAGGCATGTTTGTTTGCCTTGTATGTGATAATACATGCATGTGAAGCACACTCAGATAAGGCTGTGTGGTATTTGATTAAAATGAAAAGTTGATGCTTAGGGAACATATAATTACTACAAATGAAAACTGTTTGAAGGCAAAAATGACGAGTTGTTTTTTTAATGAACTATGTCCACAAAAAGTGTATATTTGATAGCAAAATGTGTGTTTTTTCACATACTGGAGACAAAAGATTGAATTTTTGAGATTACTCTTAGTAAATGTGGAATTGTCAATTCTGGTAATCTTGCCTGGGGTGGCTACTAATGGAATCTGTGATCTAGTCCGTTTTATTACATTGACACTATCTGTTAGTAGATCTGGATTATTTCCATTGACCAGAAGCAGCTCTGATAGTAAGGGTTGGAGAAACCTGTACAGTACTTACGTTGACTTTCGTGGTGTACAAAATGCTAGTGGCTTTGATACTTCTGCAGAAAGGGAAATCTCTTGCCAGCTCGGTGTGATTCACAAGAAGTCCGTTTGTTCGTCTTGGTGGTATAAAAAGGTGCAGAGGCCTTGGTGTTATCCTTTCCACTACTACAGTAGAAAAGTCTAGCGTTTTGCCTGAAACCTTGCAGCCGTATTCTGCAGCTTTCGAGCAGCTGCTTCTGTTTTTTTTGGTTTCCTGGGAAAACCCTTTTTGGGCCCCGGCAGTCCACAGACCATTTACAAAATGATTCGGACTGCAGCCCTGCCAGTATTCAAGCATGAGGCGTTAAACCTTCGCATGCATGTCAGTGCTGGTTTCTGCATCACTGTACTAAAATGGTAGTATCACGTAGTATTATAGTGCCTCTATGCACATCCAAATGGTATAGAACTGTGTGGTTATATCAACCCAGCAGCCAGTGCAAGGGGTGTGGAATTTTTATAAAATATCTATTTGGCCCGGGGACGGGATGCTTCCGAAATGTACTTGTCCTGTCAAATACATTCACTTGTTCCATTTGCTGCCACTCACTGAGGTGACAAATTATTTTATAAAAGTTATGGAAATAGCTTCTCTGATTAATCCAGTGCTCATGTTATGTCACTGTTTTAATTCCAGCAAGGTTCTGATTTTGCCAATTTTCTGTAAATCTATACAAAAAACGATTTAGCCCTATCCCTTGCAAAACGTATAGTTACTATAAAAAGGAAAATCCCATTGCCTCCATCTAGTGGAGCATGGATGGACACAGGCCCTAAACCTGTGGGCCAGGGCAAAGGGGTTGGCTTTGCGCAGGGAAGAGGCTAAGTGGCTTCGTCATCACTCTATGGCTCACGACTGGGAAAGATTAGTTTTTAAATTATCCGAAACACAGTGGGCCCACCTCACCTTCAGGAACTTCTTCCTATGTTACCCCTTCTCCTCTACTTACCGATGTCCGAAATAGAAAGACCTCTCACCAAATATCTCGCAGGCCCTCATCCCTTGCCCCCTGCTCACAATTTCTTCTCTTCTCTCTCCTGACGGGCACCTCAGCAGGACTTATTTTTTCCTTCTCTTAACAAACAGCCCACTAGCCCAACCCCTTCATTCGGCACCCCAGATACTCAACCTCTCGTCAGTCCACCAGAGGTTCCTCTTTCCTCCTCCTCACCCAGTTTGCGTTAAAGTATGCTTACCTTAATACAGACATCTAGTTATGGACTCAGTCGAATGTCTCCTCAAAGTTTATATACGTCAAGCTGTTGCTTGTAACATTAATATATGGTGGGGATGGGATGCACACCTTAATTCCATGGATTTGTAACTTATCCTCTGTATTTTCCTTCGATAGCGTGCAAACTGGTGTGGTGCCAGCCCATATTGGCACCCATTTTAAAAAATATCATAAGGAGGGGCATCATCTCGCCCCAAACCAATTGCACAACTCAGTGAATGCCTTGTTGGCGTTCATCGTTGCTTGACATTTATTAATCTATTCCGTCTATTCCATCACGTTTGCTCTTTTTCACATCCTTTTAATCTTAAATCGCCCACACATGGACTAATGTGCATTTTTCCAAGTTTCTGATGTTCAAAATGTGTCCATCCGGACCTCTATATATGAACACGACTGAAGCAATGATTCGTCAGAGGCAGTGTTTAGTCATAAAAACCCAATGCATTTCGGGCTAAAATCGCCCTTCATCAGGGGTCACTGTAAGCAACAGAACAATAATCACCTTTAGTTTACATTTTTACATTATTCATCATCATATAAAAATGACAAATTAATCACATTACAACTTCACATTATATTCTGCTTGAATATTCCCTCAGTAAAGCACTGTATTAAAGGATATATTTAGTCCCCCTTCATTATTTGTACAGGCACGTGTTGTTGTTCTACTTTAACTTTACGTTAATTGTTGCTGCCATTATTACAAAAACCTTCTATTTTGTCTGCATGCAACCAACGTCCTCACTCTTATTACCCTTGACCTCCACCACTCTTCTTTACCATTTTTTCAACCACGTTCTTACCCACCACCTTTTTATGCCCACAAACTACGACCCTCAAACTATCCCAATTATCTAGCTATTTAGATTTATTGAAGTCCTCAAATTCCTGCATTCTCACGTAGCTCCTTAAATCACCCACATTCCTTCTAACCTTCAACAAGTATCTATAGCGTGTATATTTCCATACCTGCCACGGGCGTTTAAAATCAACCCTCCGCTTCTCCATTACAGCTAGAAATCCTTCACCTCATACCCCTCCCTCTTTTAACCTGAATCTCCCGCCAGTTTTCCTCCCTGGATTAACCCTTTGTTTCACCACTTTCCCGACATTGGAGCGCCTTCAAAAGGTTACTATTCTCGTGCAAAACACTTCATTTCCCATAATGCAGTGAAATTAACAAATCAAAGCTCGAGCTTTTCATCCGTAATACAATGCACAACAACCTTTGGAAATTAATTATTGTCATGATGAAAAACAATAAAAACGATATTGCCATCTTGCTACCTTCAAAATTTTAGAGTTCAAATCAAATGAAAGTTCAACACCACCTTCATAAACGAACCCAGATTTTTCGCCGACCGTGTGGACGCGTGGAAAGTTCTCTGTTTCTGATCAATTTCTGATTTGTTTTATCGGCAGGTGCTATCCCAAATTACGGGCTTTGCATAAACATCTTATGGTGGGGATGGGATGCACACCTTAATTCCATGGATTTTTAACTTATCCTCTGTATTTTCCTTCGATAGCGTGCAAACTGGTGTGGTGCCAGCCCATATTGGCACCTATTTTAAACAATATCATAAGGAGGGGCGTCATCTCGCCCCAAACCAATTGCACAACTCAGTGAATGCCTTGTTGGCGTTCATCGATGCTTGACATTCATTAATCTATTCCGTCTATTCCATCACGTTTGCTCTTTTTCACATCCTTTTAATCTTAAATCGCCCACACATGGACTAATGTGCATTTTTCCAAGTTTCTGATGTTCAAAATGTGTCCACCCGGATCTCTATATATGAACACGACTGAAGCATTGATTCGTCGGAGGCAGTGTTTATTCATAAAAACCCAATGCATTTCGGGCTAAAATCGCCCTTCATCAGGGGTCACTGTAAGCAACAGAACAATAATCACCTTTAGTTTCATAGTTTGTTATTCATCAGAATATAAAAATGACAAATTAATCACATTCCAACTTCACATTATATTCTGCTTGAATTTTCCCTTAGTAAAGCACTGTATTAAAGGATCTATTTAGTCCCCCTTCATTATTTGTACAGGCACGTGTTGTTATTCTACTTTAACTTTACGTTAATTGTTGCTGCCATTATTACAAAAACCTATTTTGTCTGCATGCAACCAACGTCCTCACTCTTATTACCCTTGATTCCTCCGTAACCTCCACCCCTCTTCATTACCATTTTGTCAACCACGTTCTTACCCACCACCTTTTTATGCCCACAAACTATCACCCTCAAACTATCCCCATTGTAACATTAATGTCTTTTAGATGTAGATTTGTTGTTATGTTGCCTACCTGTCTGATGTTATTAGGAATGTTCTCTTTATTATGTATTCAGTAGAAGGACACTGTGTACTAGGAATAGTAAAACCCAATAAAAAATGATTTAAAACAAAATGTGTAAACTCACCAACTGTGAGACTGGCACCTTTAGATCCAACGTTTTTGCTGTTTCACCTTTCTCTCATGAGCCTGGTCGTTCAAGCCCTTCCTGCTAATCTAAACCTCATGCCTTTCCTGCAGCCCCTTCATACTAAGAGTCAGAAGAATGTAACTCTATGTTGCATATGATCCGAAGATCCTAGCATATATACCACGCCCCTGTGGGCAGGTGTGGATCTAGAGAATGCCATCACTAGCAGCAGCAGTTGGGGTAACCATCTAATGTTTCCATTGCCTCAAAACCTCTTTGACTTCCTCTTCCCTTATTCCACCAGCTTCTGGTAGGTGAGGAGGCAGACAGTTTCCCATTATTCTACCAGTTGGGAGATAATCATAACAGATCACTGGGTCATCCATCTTCTCCACAAGGACTACGCCTTACCCTTTCTGTCTTTCTCTCCTGTTGCTGTCATGCGACCAAGATGTGCTCCTTTAAGCATCCCTCAAGCTTGTTCTTGCCCTGCTGAAGAAAGGGACTAAAACAGGTGGTTTTCTTGGGGGAAGGTGTCACAACACTTCATGCCATTCACTTTGAGATCCCCAGTAAGGATCGAGGCCGGGCCACTTTTGCATCTTTTTATATGTCTGGACAAGTTTGAAAGGTGGTCCTTGAATAAAGTGCCTATTGCACTCAATGTTAAGGATTGGCAGTTGGCCCTAGACCATCATGGTGCCTACTTTCATCTGCCAATCCTGCCTGCTTTTATTTTCTACTTGAGGTTCACTGTGGGGTCACAGAAGTATCAGTTCACTGTTGAACCATGTGGTCTGTAAGCCACACTGAATATGTTTACCAAGGTGCTGGTGGTGGTTGCGGCTTCACTGTAGAGGTCAGGAAGTATTCCTATACTTGTTGACTGGCTGGTTAAGATGGGCTCCAATGCGCTGCTCACCAAACATCTTCATTGCACCTGAACACTCATGCACAAGTTGAACTTTACCATCAATGCCCAGAAGTCTAACCTTGTTTCCACAAAGACGTTGATCTTAGGTACAGTGTTAGACATGACCTATATTAATCAATCAATCAATCATATTATTTGTAGAGCGCACTAATCACCCGTGAGGATCTCAAGGCGCTGAGCGGGGGTGGGAGTGCAGCTACTGCTCGAACAGCCAGGTCTTGAGAAGTCTCCTGAAGGTCAGCAGGTCCTGGGTCTGTCGCAGCTGTGTGGGGAGGGTGTTCCACGTTTTGGCCGCGAGGTAGGTGAAGGATCTGCCGCCGGTGGAGGTCCTGTGGATGCGTGGGACGGTGGCAAGGGCGAGGTCGGCGGAGCGCAGCTGGCGATTCGGTTTGTAGAAGGTGAGATGCTTGTGAGGTATGCTGGTCCGGTGTTGTGTAGTGTTTTGTGGGTGAGGAGCTTGAAGGTGATCCTCTCCTTGACTGGGAGCCAGTGCAGGTCCTTCAGGTGGGCAGTGATGTGGGTGTGGCGGGGCATGTCAAGGATGAGGCGTGCGGACGTGTTCTGTATGCGCTGGAGTCTCTTCTGGAGTTTGGCCGTGGTTCCTGCGTAGAGGGCGTTTCCGTAGTCCAGCCTGCTGCTGACGAGGGCCTGTGTGACTGTCCTAATCCTGTGTCGTGTAGGCGTGTGCTTAGGGTGTGTTGGCAGACGTGTCGAAGGTGGTCGAGAGGTCCATGAGGATGAGGACCGCGGTTTCGCCGTTGTCCAATAGGGTCCTAATGTCATCTGTGGCATCTATGAGGGCGGTTTCGGTGCTGTGGTTGCTGCGGAAACCTGATTGGGACTGGTCCAGGATGATGATCTCCTTGAGGAAGTGGGTCAGTTGCTTGTTCACGATCTTTTCGATGGCTTTTGCTGGGAACTGGAGGGGGAGATGGACAAGAAGTTCTTGAGGTCCTTTTGGTCCGTTGTGGGTTTCTTGAGTAGGGCGTTGATCTCGGTGTGCTGCCAGCTTAATGAATTCCCTTCTCCTCAGAGGCTCTTCAGTGGTGCTTGAGGAAAGAGTGGCTCTAGCATGGTGTATTCTTTCAGCTCTGGTGAATTTATAAGATTATTTACTTCCAGATGTGTGCGGGACGGTATGCCTACACAATATTTTGGTGAGTCAGCTGTTCAGCCCTCCACAGTTACAGGCTGCTTGTGGTTACAAATGCCTCCCTGCTGGGCTGTGTCGCTCATCTGCACAACACCACAGGAGTCTGTGGTGCCCATCAGGTTGAGGGCTGCACATAAATGCGTTGGTTGCTTGGGCAGTCTGCCTTACTCTGAAAGCCTTCATCCTTTCTTATTCGAAGGGCACCATTCAGGTTCTGTTGGACAAACCCAACCACCGTCCACTGCATGAATAGAAAAGGCGATGCTTGGTGTCGTAGTCCCTCCGTTGGGAGGTGCTACAGTGGCATTTTCTCAGTTGCGGCTCATTTCGAGGATCGCCTCCTTACAGGACCGTGAGTGGTAACTTCACCATGAAGTGATGGATATGATCTTCTCCAGGTTGGGGTTTGCATGCATTGATCTCTTCGCCACGGCCCTGAACAAAACTTCTGCTCTGTTTTGTACCGTACAGTTCCCTTCAAACTTTTACCGGGCTGGGTTCCTTCAGATTCAAATGGTCTCAGGGTTTGCTCTACACATTTCTACTGATTCTGATTCCATCCAGAGTCCTCAAGAAGGTGCAAGTATATCAAGCATAGTAGATCTTTATTGCCCCAGCTAAGACAATGAATACTTGTTATGCCAAATTGGTGGAACTCAGCTTTCTATGCCCTGTTCTTCTCCTGCATAGGGAAAGTATGGTTTCGGAGCAGTGTGGTCGGATCCTCCACCCCAGTCCTCTAGTGCTGCAGCTGCAGAGTGGCGATTGAGTGGTGCCAGTCAGAAACCTTGTGTTTTCCCATAGAAGTGACAGATGTCGTAGTGTCTGGTAGGGACCCCGGAGTAGTGCAAAGGTGTACATCCTTTCCTGTTCCGCCTCTCTGACGTTCTATGCTTCACGCTGTCTCTTATTCAACAGAGCTTTCGGCCACCTGGGCCTCCGACCAGTCTTCTGTATTTAAATCGCTACATGTAGTTTGTTTTCTGAAAGGTTTGCTTTACTTGTTTCCTCCTACTCCTTCCATTGTTCTTCAGTGGGATGTGAATGTGTTAATGTTTGTCATGACGTGTTTATTTGGATCAATGCTTAATAACGCTGATAGCTGTTTTCTTGGATGCAGTAACTCTGCTCTATCTAGATAAGTTGTACTCCAACGGTTTTTCAACAGGAAAATATTTTCTGGCCGTGATTCCAATATGCATGCAGCCATTTATTCACGCCCTGGACTTTCTTTTAGCACAAGCTGCAAGCTTTCCTTGGTGAGTTGGTGTGGACTTATAGTATTATCACAAGCCTAGTGTATTCTGCCTAGTGAAGGTGAGTCCTGTAGGACACCCACATGTAGGGCACACGATATGCAACTCACAGAGAGGGTATGCATGCGTGGGTCCATAGTATACAAGGAGGCTTTAGTGAAAGAGCCGTAATATCCCTTTTGTTTGAGTGGCAAGGCCCCGAAGGGTGCAAGAATGTTCGCCAAACAAAAAGTGGATTTCAAATTAAGTCCTAAAAACTACACACCGCAAGGGAAAATGCTCCTTACACTTCATTAACTGCTAATAGAATGGGTAAGCCTTATCTCAGTGTTAAAAAAATGTAAGCATTTGCAGATTGATGTTAAAATGTGAAAGCTCTTAGTTTAGAATGTTGTCTTCTTGGCACCAAGTGCATTCCTTTTGAAGGAAACCATTAAGAGATTTGTAACTGCTTCTTTCTGAATATTTGCAGGCTGTTACCCGTGTCCAGGGCCAAATCTAAATCCTATTGCGCTGGGAAGCCGATGGCTTGCATATGCTGAGAACAAGGTAAGAAATGTCCCGCCCCGTCTGTAGTTGAACTCAGACTCTGGTTGTGGTGACTGTTGACTCCTTGGGCCCTCAGCAAACTTGATGGGTGTTTACCATCGAGGCTCCCTTATCTTTTAGGCAGCAGAGGTAATAAAGAAATATTGAGGTCGAAGTTCAGACTCCCATTGTTTAATTGGGCACATGCAGTTGTTGCTGAATGCTGTTGAGCGTTTGATTTGTGGCAAGGGGAAATGTTTGTTTATCTATGCATCGGCTTAAATGGGCTGCATAGCAGGCTTCTGTTTATTTCCACACCAAGATCCACAGCCCTACAAGTGGCTGTTGGGTTGGCGAATAAGAGGGCGCAGTCATTTTTAAAGCTCAAAGTGAACAGCATCTTGGCTCATAACCGAGATGGTGGTTTGGTAGGGCTAGAACAGAAGCCATTTGTTGCTGGCTAAGGTTAGTTGTAAATTGGAGGTGGAGCAGTTATGAAGATTTTGTTTGAAGTATAGACACATACCATGCCATGGTATTAATAGGGGCAGGAACCGGGGTGTGATTGCCACTCGGGAATTGACTAGTTTCTTCAGGTTAAACATGAGGTGTAAGTTTATCATGTGGTCACAGCCAAGACACCACCAACCTGGAGATGAGAGAGCCAAAAAAAATCTCCATCTATGCCCCGGAACAATATTCCCTCATTCTTTAGGACCAGTAGACCCCTGCTCCTATTTGGAAAAGAGATGAAGGCATATTTCTTTAAATAACATTATCACAACGCAGTAACCCCATCTCTGTTCTCTGAACCCATCTACCCCTGCAATTACTCGTCTACTGTCACGTTGACTCTGAGCAATGTTCTGTTTCCTTTCAGCAACAGTCATACTATACAAACGACACATGCATACATACATATGGCAGCATTTTATACTTCCTGCAGCATGCTGGCTGGAGATGTAAGGGAAGTTGGCATACAAGACATTTTTGCATAGCTCAGATTCGAAAAATGAGGGTCGCCACCACTATTGCAGTGTTAGAAGCAGTGATGACTAGAAGGCTGTGGTGATGGATAGTGATCAGGAAAAAGAGAAATGTAACTGTTATGATTTACAGGCTCAAGTTTAGCTCGTGGTAAAAAAAAACTAGTTTAGGACCGAACATTTTTCATCTGTGCTGGAGGAATTTGAGGTGGCAGGTAATCAAGGAATTAGGCCGGGCAGATTTGGGATCTACCACAAGGAAATATTTTTTTTCGTTGAACTGCAGCCAACTGTATATCATTGATAGTTTAATTGATTAAAAACATGTGCTTACTCGTCCGGAAGCCCCTTTGCTATGCAGACTCAAAGCTGCAGGAGATAAAACAAGCATTGCCAAAGCCTGTAGGTCTGGTTTTAATATGCAAACCATGCTCCAAAGATGTGGTTTTCGATTTGCAGTTTGCTTTCCGTCTTGAGAGCATATAGGAGATAAAGGACTAAATGTGATAAACAGTGTGATGATTCTGTTTGCTTTTCAGAAGTAAAATTTTCCTTCTGATGGATATATCAACCTGTGGATTTCTCAGCTTTTGAATACTCCCATGCGCCAGCATTCCACAGAAACTTTCTTGAAAGCTTTCACAGGTCTACAAGGGCTTAGGAATATTCACGACTCCACATGTGACCTCGTGTGACATCACTGGAGCCATAAAAAGTCCTCATCGGCGTGCTTACCTCGGGTCCCTTTGTTACGCACCTTCGATGTGTAACTGTTTTCTTTTAGCATATCCATTATGGAATGGTGTAATTCTTTCTATGTTTTTTCCTGAAATCGTGTTTTGGGTAAAGTGTCTCAACCTAGGAAGTCTGAGTTCAAGGCTTTTAAAGAGTGTGAGTGTCAGATGTCTAATACTGACCCTCACGATATTTCTTTTTGGTGCTTGATTTCAGACCAGGACGCTTGTTCATCATGCCAGAAGATGAACCCAAAGAAAGAGGTGAAGCTCTTCATGGCCAAGACGAGACATACGAGAGGGAGTCAAAAATTTAGTCCTCATATGAAGTCACCATCTCCCCATTCCTTGAAGTAATCGAGAAGGAAGCACGAAAAGAAGTGGTGTCATTGTTCTCGACATCGCTTTTCAAGAGACGAATCGCTAAAGTCAGTATCCCTAAATGCCAGCATCACCGACGCCGTTACTGAATTTGAGGCATCCATCTCGAAGGGAGGCTCAGAGACTTCTTGAGGAGGAGCTGTACTTTTTTGGTGATAAAGGGTCTCCAGAACTGGAAGAGGGAGAGAGTGTCTCTGGATTCGGACTTTGAGAGTTTAGCAGAGGCAAGTGGTTTAGGCACATCCCCGGCGTTAATGTCACCAGAAGGCATTTTTCCACCGGAAGATGTATCTTACCATTCCGTCATTAGAAAGGCTACTGACATGTTGGGCTTGCCTCGTCCATTTATTGAGCTTAAATCTAACTTACTTACAGAGGTGCTTATTTCTACCTCATCATCCTCTGAACCCTTGTTGCCTTTCCAGTAGGCGTTGACTGGATCAATTTTAGATACTTGGCAGAAACACATGTCATCCTCTGCGATTTCCAGGCCAATTGCTAGGAGATATAAGCTGGCTTTGGAACACCCGCTATTTTTGTCCTCTCACCCTACACCTAAGAGTTTGTTCGTACAAGCTTCATGTTCTTCAGAACTTACACCCTTTTCCTTCATCCTCAGCGGATAGGGAGTCTAACACGATGGAGCATTCAGCAACAAAAGTGTTTTCCTCTGGCAACATGGCATTAAAGTCCGCAAACGCAACCTGCTTGTTGTGACACTACATTCATACTCTACTGGACTTTGCTAAAGCTCTGGTTCCAAAGCTACCAGGGGATGTTCAGGGAAACTTTTCTGAATGATGGACAGGCTGCGTCCCATCATGTCATCCAGTTGGGTCTGCACACTGCTGACTCCATGCCTAGAGCAATGGGCACGTTGATAACTACCAGAAGGCATGCTTGGTTGAAAGGCTCTGGATTCTCCCAAAATGTGCAGAATGGCTTGAGGGACTTTTTGGTGCAAAAGCTGATTCTACTTTGGGGCGGTTTAAAGAAAGTAAAGCAACGGCTCACTCCCTGGGTCTTCAGTTCCAGCCCAAGGATTATAGGCAGTTCAGAAAGTTTAAGGGCTTTGCTAGAAGCTTTTCTTTTTGTGGGTGCCAACAGTATCATCAGCAGCAACAACAGCAGCCAGCCAACACCTTGTATACAAGTAATCGGGGGCTTGGGAGGGGTAAACAGTGATCTGCTCCCCTTCCCCAATCTTTCTCTTCATCGTCTGCCACCATCACGGTAAAGCAGCCCTAGTTTTCCCATCTTAGACCATGCTTTACCGGTGGGAGGACAGTTTCTACAACTGTGCAGGTCCATAACATCAGATATGTGGTTGTTAGATATTGTAGAACCTTGGGAACACCCTACTTTTCCAGAATATCCCCCTCCTTTTCCACCACAACAAAATTTCATTTCATTTCCATAGACCATCTGCAGGTCCTCCAATAGGCGGTTCAATCCATGCTTCAACAGGGTGCAGTGGAGTTGTTTCCAGAGCAGGAACAGGGTCAGTGATGTTATTCACGTTTTGTCCCGATTCCCAAGAAAGACGGATGTATGCATCCCATCCTAGACAGACCTTAGGATTTTGAACAAGTTTCTCAAGCAGGAAAAGTTCAAGATGCTGACCCTAGCTAAGATGCTTCTTGCAAGAAAGAGGACTGGATGGTTTCAATCGACTTGCAGGATGCCCATTTTCACATCACTATCCGGCAGTGGCACAGGCAGTATCTGCTTCTCACAGTGGGGTCTCAACACTATCAGTTTGCGGTCCTTCCATTTGGTCTTACTCGCGCACCTCGAGTGTTAATGAAGGAAATGGTAGTTGTCGCAGCTCATCTCAGAATGTTGGGGGATCAGTATTCCCTTACCTGGATGATTGGCTCATCAAAGTCAAATCTCTGGAGCTGATGTTCTGTAACTTGTGGTTGACAACTCCCTGGTTGTTAAACCTGGGTTTTTCCAACAACAAACCCAAATCTCACCTAGAGCCCTCTCAGCGCACACTGTTGATAGGGGCAGTACAGGACACTAGGGTGAGTCGAGCCTTCCATCTGATGATTCAGAAGGGAGCAATGATTCCGATCCTGAAGGTTTTGCACCTGTTAGGTCTGTTAGCTTCCTATATTCTGTTGGTCTACCATGCACGCTGGCACATGAGGGCCCACCAGTGGTGCTTCTGCGGCAGTGGTTTCAACACAACTGGGATCTCCAGGTGACGGTAAAGAATCCAAAGATACTGCAGTGGATCTGCAATGGTGGAGTGTGTCCGGTAATCTCTCTCAAGGGAACCCATTTCATCCTCTTCTTCCGGTGTCTACAATTATATCGGATGCCTCCACCTTAGGGTGGAGAGCTCATCTGGGATCTGGAGTTCAAAGAACATTGGTCTCCAGAGGAACAGTTGTTGCATGTCAATCTGTTTGAATTGCAGGTGATATGTCTGGCTCTCAAGGCCTTTCTTCCTTCCCTTCGCGATCAGTCAATACAAGTCTTGATGGACATACAACAGCGATGTGGTACATCAATAAGCAAGGGAGAGTAGGGTCATATCTTCTCTACAGAAAGGCTCTGGGACTGTGGTCCTGGTATCAGGATCATTAGATTTGTGTGATGGCAAATCATTTTCACCCAACCAGCTCATGGACCACTGCAGCTGCGTTGCTAGGTAGCAGGTTTCGTAATTTAGGGCACCCATGCCTACCCAACACAGACTGTCGAATAGCTTTCTGCTGCGCCAGCCTGAACCTATCTGGACTCCAAATCAACAAGACGAGAAGCGACCATAGTTCCCTAAAGAGCTCTTCCAGGATCTTCAAGGGCAGAGGTGCAAAATGATATAGCAGTCGATGCAACACCAACATGTTGGATACTGCAACCCATCGAATATGGAGGCAAACCTGTCCCAAACTATAGCGATTGTCTGATTGCTGATTAGGCCCTGACTAAATTCCCTGCAAACAAGTTGTAATTTTTGCTATATATGGGAATCACCAGGTATTTAAACAATTCAGGCTCCCATTGATGTGTAGCATCTAGTCTACCCCATTCATCCAGGGGAAGCGCATGCCTCAGAGGAAAAAACAAGATTTTTTCCTAATTGATGTTAAGACCAGACATTTTGCGTGAACTCTGACAGCATCAGCATCACCGCTGAGATATGCTAAATGAGGGCACGCAGAAATAGCAGCAATGCATTATCAGCATAAAGTGAGACGATGTGAGACCCCCCCCCCCCCCCCAGGAAGTTGGACACCCCACTCACGGGCTCTAGTTCGTAGCAAGACCGCCCAAGGTTCCATAGTCAATGAAAAGAGACATCCCTGCCTTGTGCCCCGTTTATGACATCGAAAAGGCAATGAAGATTTAGATGGGAGTTGGGTTTACAAACAAACCCACCACATGCATCAATCTATTTCTCAAGGATATCCTCACCGTCTTGTTTTCAGTGTACAACATCGAAAGAGGTCTATAGGAATTCATATTCAGTGGATCTCTGTCTGGCTTCAGCATCACTACCAACAAGAATTCTCTGGCAGATCGTGGCACTAGGCCAGTATTAAATACCTCTGTATACATTTTAAACAGCATGGGCACCAATTTTGCCTTAAATGTAGTATAAATTCAGTGTGGTTCGCATTCAAAGCCGGCGTTTTGCCGATGCTAATTGGTGTATAGCCTCCCCAGTTTCGTCAGCCAACAGTGGCTGATCCAGTTCTATTGCCAGGTTATACTGAGTCTAGGTACTCCGATATTTTAGCTGGGTATGCAAGGGCAGGACAAGAATACATCGTGCGGTAATACCAAAGAAAAGCTGAATTAATCTTGGATTGCGAGTTCAGTATCTCCCCATACTCTGAGCATATGCACATAATGGCTTCTGCTTTATAGCCGATCTGAGTAACCACGCCAACTACCTTCTGAACTTATCTCCCTTATTGTGACGCCATGCTACATAGCCCTTATAATCCACTCTTCTCAATCTGTCAACTAAATCCAGATACTTCTGGCATAATCCATCCAACTCAGTCCCACAGCCCTGAGCAGTGGCCACCCTGCACTCTAAATCATGTATTTTCTGCTCTGCTTCAGCAGTGTCGGAGTTCAGGGTCCGCCGGACCCCAGAAGCAACTTTAATGCACTTTGAAGGCCTCCCATTCTACATCAGCACGCACAACAAACCCTAATTCATTTGAAAATATAACTATCTGTTCTGCCACAGTCACGCAAATATTGCATCCTGAAGTGCATGGGGCTGCAGAAGTGGAGTAATATGAGTATTCCTGCACCATCGGTTTAAGCTCCCACTAGCTATCAATCAACTGTTAATGTCTGACCAAAGCTGAAAAAGTACAAAGTTAATGATGATTGACTTTATGTGCCTTAGTGTGAGGGAAAGGATCTATCCAAGTTGCATTTTAACACCATATTGTGATCTTCCTAGATCCCCTTTTGCTCGAGATACTGTACCAACAGGGGAGTCAGGGATTCCAAGAACTGGGCCTGCTCCACGTTATGGGTGTATATACTTGTAAAAGTCCAGAGGACCCCCTTGAGCATACCGCGAATCAGTGTAAGGCAGTCATCCGGGTCAGTATGGGATTGTCACAAATCGAAAGAAGCCAGGAGCCATCCACACTAGCATGCCTTTAGCCAAGGAGGACTAACTGGTGTGAAAACTGTGCATCTAAGTCAGCCCGCAAAAAAAGTGTCTCCTGGAGACGCACTATGTTTACATTGTCTTTTCGTCCTAATTGCATTGCTTCCCCCCTTCTAAGTCAGGCATTTATATAGATTATGCATGTCTACAGGTTAGAGATACAGTCACTATTGTGATGATGTCTACATTGCCCTTAACCCCATGCTATAAGGATAAATGTCTGTGGCGAAGAATCCTCAGCATTTTTTCCATGGCTATGGGTCATGATCTACAATGTTGACATGTGGAACTAGGGATGGGATTGATTTGGTTGACTGTCCCGATTTAGGATATGTGCACATCATCAGTGGTAAACGCTGTTTATGAACATACTCTTAAGATGGCACCCCTGTCATTCTGTGCATTTATATACAAATGTGTGTTTTACAGCAGTAAGCACATTAAATACATTGTGAATTCAGTAGTCCCCACCTGTGATCAAGGTGTTCTTCCAAAACATTTTGGGAAGAGTTGCTGAATATGAGGATTAAACACATCATTGCTTTGCTACCACATGAGTGTTTTCCTTCTTTGACTCAATTGCACTGAGAAGACAGACTGCATAATTACGGGCATCCACAGCTGAGAACGCACTACTGTTGTTAGTGCCCAAGGGAGGCTTGCCATGGGTACTTGCTGGATTGTATATAAGCACATTAAAGATCCTGAAAGGGCAAGAATTAGAACTCCTAGAATAGACAATAATTACAAGGCTGCACTGATCTGACCCCATATATATCAAAAGTCAACTAACACCCAAGTCATTAGTCATTGCTAATGCAAGAAAAATGGCAAACTCACAATCTACAAGGGATGCACCCCCCCAGTCAAAGAATCCAAATTAATTGATGCATCCGGTACAGGGGTAGCTGCACAGTCAGCTAATCAAAGAGAATAGAGATGGAAAGGCTCCTCCAATATCTCTCAGAGAAGCATAAAAAGCGGAGGTATGAATTAGTTAAAGAGCGCAAACTTCTTACAAATGCTCTAGACTCTGCTGACACAGCAGCAAGAGGAATCAACACAAGTATCCTCTTGCGCAGACATGCTTGGCTCCGTGTCGAAAACGGAGGTCCAATTGGCTTACTTAATCTACCCTTTGATAAAGAACACCTTTTCGGACCACAGGTGGATGCAACACTCGAAAAAATTAAACAGGGCATGTCGCAAATTCTATGGGTGCCCTTCAGTCACCCTCATTTAGTGGGTCCTTTTGTGGCCCAAATTTCAAACAAGGCGCAAGGACTACATCGACAGATACCACTGCATCACAGTATAAAAACCAAGGGCAAACATTAGCCTCTAAAACCTTCTACAAAGGCAAATATAAAGGAAATAATTTCAGAGGTCGAGGACAAGGAAATAATACCCATACCGCAAACAATTCCTCCAAACAATGATTCTTTTACTATTCCCACGATCATCTAACACCTGTCGGGGGATGTCTACAGCAATTCCCCACACAATGGAAAATAATTACAACAGATAAGTGGGTTTTGGACATTATCAGACATGGCTACTGGAACCTCGAATGTGCAGAATGACAAGTTAAAACAGCCTTACCTGCACCGGATTCCTTTACCAAACTCACTGGAGGGTAGAAAGCATGTATTAATTATAGCGGACACCGGGACCCACCAAAGGGAAAAACATACGAGGAACATAAAGTCCCAGCATGCCTTGCCCACAGCACTGGAGCAGCCCATGAAGGGGCGGGAACTTGGACATAAATTAGCTGGCTTGACGTCCTCGTAATCTTGATGGCAATCCGCTTCATTAGCCCGTGAACAAGAGGCAATAGTGCTTCGAAACGCGTAGGGCTCCTGTAAAAGACTTTTGGAATTCCGGTTGCTGAATAATAAAGGACTCTGTCACAAATTACAGCATTCGACTTGTTTCATTGTGTGCGTCTCCAAGCAAGGGGCACAACTTTTTGATATATATATATATATATATATATATATATATATATATATATATATGGCACAGCGTTGACTCAATTTTACGGCATTCCGGTGCTCTAGGCGGTGCGAAAAGGCGTGGAGACGGCGGAGTCAGCCGTTAAAATATCGAACCAGTTCCTTTGACAGGAAAAATCCACACGCACTCCCTGGTGTGATTATCCATTCGTTTTAATCAATTTCATAACAAGGCATGGCACATCAAGCAGGTTAACCCAACGCGTTTCAGTCTACTCAGACCTTGTTCACGGGTAACGGACATTTTTTTCTTTACCTTTTTGTATATGTCTTGGTCACATGATATTACATCATATCCTGCTTTGCATTGTGGGCCTTGTAGTGCACATAATTCTGTTACGGTTGATTAACTAAGAGTCGTTTTCTTAAGTGTTTTTGCAACTTTGCATCACAATATGATAGTTTTTTGGGGAAACTTTGGTCAGCCGGAATTAAGGAAAACTCATGTGTTTCCATTGATTTGACGCTCAATTGCCCGCTAGTGGGCATAGATGACGGTGACAAATGGATTAATTTACTGGTATGACCCTCCAGTGGGTATTTTTGTATTGACCAATTCCAGTTCCCCAATTGCTATAATATGGATGCAATTTTGCAGTGTGTTTAAAAATTCATAATCTTTACAGATAGTTTACAATGTTTTTTGTCCTATCTGGATATTTGAGAGGCAACATTGTAAATAAGACTCGGGTCCATTATCATGCATATACTTATTGTCCTGCTTCACAGATGTGAGTGCATCTCTTCATCTTTATTCAATCCATACGGAATTAATGTTCTGAAAGCCAGAATGTGTCGCGATTCTTTCTGTCGGAGACACCTTTCCCGGTTGCCACCTCTCACATGGCACCCGACCATTTCCACCGCATAAAAACTTAGTTTTTTCCAGTCACTTTGATGGTATTTTTCCATGTGTTCCGCAACAGCATAGCTGCGGTCTTTATTTATTGTCGCTCTTACGTGTTCTAAAATGCGCTTCTTGAGTTCACAGATCGTACTTCCCACGTACTTCAATTTGCATGGGCACTCGATAATGTAAATTACATATTGGCTTTTGCAGTTGATCATTTGGTTGATTTTCCATTTTTTTCTGTTAGCCATTGTGATCTCTTTTGTATTTCGTGCAATTTGACATACTTTGCATTTGGAACATTTATAAAATCCCCTCGGTTGTAACCAGGATTGTTGTTGTTTTTTCATCTCAAAGTGGCTGTGGACCAATTCGTCCTTCAAGTTCTTTGCTCTTCTGTATGTTATTTTGGGGTGGTTACCCACTATTTTGGTCATCGTGGGATCTAAGGTTAATATTTTCCAATGTTTCCGGAATATTTGTTCAATTTGTTTGGATTGTGTGGACAGTGTTGTGATCAGCCGGGGTGTGTTTTCTTCTAGTTCGGCACTTGAATTCTTGTCTTTGATAATATCCACTCTGTTTTGCTTTTCTGTTCTTTTTAGACAATCTGTCAGTATACTTGTACTGTATTTTCGTTTTTTGAATCTCCGTATAGTTTGTTCACTGTGTTTTTTCCATTCCTCTTCTTCTGAGCAGATGCGGCGTATTCTTAACAACTCCCCATAGGGAATGTTTTTTATTAGGGATGGTTGGTGGAAACTTTCAGCATGTAACGTTGCATTGCTAGCTGTACTTTTCCGGTGTAATGTTGTATGTATTTTTTCCTCCTTGATGTAAATCTCTGTGTCCAGGAACACAACTTTATTGTTGCTGATGTTATACGTAAAGTGTAAGTCGGTATCCGTGTTATTGAGAATGTTAAAATACGAATCGAAATCTTCCTCTGATCCATTCCAAATTATTAATAGATCGTCTATGTATCTCATCCAGGATACTATTTTTTCCACATATT
The DNA here is from genome assembly GCF_964204655.1 of Triturus cristatus. NCBI lineage: Eukaryota > Metazoa > Chordata > Amphibia > Caudata > Salamandridae > Triturus > Triturus cristatus. The sequence continues at coordinate 940,745,983 of NC_140584.1, read as the reverse complement.
GATCATTCTCTGTTTTCCACGCCACTTTTTGTTCCCACCAGCCCATTGTTAAACATGCGTAACTTGGACTGAAGGAAAATCCCATAGCAGTGCCATCTTTTTGTTGGTATATTTCTTCTCCAAACATGAAAACATTTTAAGTGAGACATAACTCAATCATATCTGTGATCATATTGTTGTGATGTGTAAAATGAATATTCCGTTCTTTGAGGAAGTATTTACATGCTGTCAATCCAATTTTATTGTTGATGTTGGTGTATAAAGAGATAACATCCATTGTTATCAATTTATAAGTGGGTTCCCATGTGGTATCCTGTAGTATTCTCAATAGGTCTTTTGTATGATGTTAATTCTTTGACATATGGGAATAAGAATTTGTCCACAAAGTTTGCAATTGGTTCTAAGAGTGATCCCTTAGCAGATACAATTGGTCTCCCTGGTGGTTTAGTGGGGTTTTTGTGAATTTTGGGGAGGAAATAGATCGTTGCCATTATGGGATTTTCACTTGTGAGATATTTCAGTTCATCTTGATCTATTAAATTTTTCTCCCTCCATTCCTTCAATTTTTTGTCCAATTCATGTTTGATTTGGGTCGTAGGGTTCTCCTTCAGTCTTTCATAATATTTCGTGTTGTTAAGTTGTGCATGGGCTTCCTCCACATAAAGATTTTTATCTTGTATTATAATATTTCCGCCTTTGTCGGCCATCTTGATCACAATTTCCTCATTTGATTTTAGTTTTTCCAGGGCCGTTCGTTCTTCCAGCGTTATATTATACTTGTGTTTCTTGATATTTAGTTGATATAGATCTTTGATTACTGCTTCGTGAAAGATATCTATTTTGTTTCCAGCAGGAAATTGTGGATTGTATTTAGATTTCGATTTCTTTCCGCTGCTCCCTTCACCCAGTTGTGCGCAGTATGAGTCCAAATTACTCGATGGTTCACTGTTGTCCTTGTCTAGTTCCATCAATGTGATGAAATGCTGGGCATCTGCTGCCCTTAATTCCATGGTAGGTAACTCTGGTTGCTGTTTATTTTCCATTATTTTTGGATTTTCCTCAAAGGTTTTGGCGAGTTTAAGTTTTCTGATATATTTGTATATATCGATTCTTGTTTGGGGTATGTCTATTTCATTTGTAGGACAGAAGGAGAGACCTCTTTTTAGGACCTGGATTTCTATTTCTGTTATCGTTGTTTTTGACAGATTTATTACCTCAAGTTCCTGAGAATCTTCCTGTGTTTGATCCATTTCTAGTTCTTTTTCTGTCTCATGCTTCTTGTCCATGTTCCTGTTTTTTTGGGGTCTGTTGGGACGCTTCCCTCTTCTGGTTTGTTTGACTTTGGGCGGCCTCTTCCCCGACCTCTTCCTCTGGTAATTCCTGGTTGTACCCCCATGTTTTTCTCCCAGTTCCGCTGTTGCAGTGCCAGTCTCATTTCCCAGTAAATTAATCCATTTGTCACCGTCATCTATGCCCACTAGCGGGCAATTGAGCGTCAAATCAATGGAAACACATGAGTTTTCCTTAATTCCGGCTGACCAAAGTTTCCCCAAAAAACTATCATATTGTGATGCAAAGTTGCAAAAACACTTAAGAAAACGACTCTTAGTTAATCAACCGTAACAGAATTATGTGCACTACAAGGCCCACAATGCAAAGCAGGATATGATGTAATATCATGTGACCAAGACATATACAAAAAGGTAAAGAAAAAAATGTCCGTTACCCGTGAACAAGGTCTGAGTAGACTGAAACGCGTTGGGTTAACCTGCTTGATGTGCCATGCCTTGTTATGAAATTGATTAAAACGAATGGATAATCACACCAGGGAGTGCGTGTGGATTTTTCCTGTCAAAGGAACTGGTTCGATATTTTAACGGCTGACTCCGCCGTCTCCACGCCTTTTCGCACCGCCTAGAGCACCGGAATGCCGTAAAATTGAGTCAACGCTGTGCCATTGAAATTTAACTCGGCAGAGGTGAACGCCGGCGCTACCGAACAAAACAGAGAACAAACACGCGGAAACCGAAAGGAGAAAAAACGTCCCGAACTGAAAGCCGGAGGGCAGCAGGGAAGGCGGAATCCTCTGATTAGGTGAGTGCGTGGTACGAATCTGTTGATTGTAAAGAATACAAACTTGTAAGCCGGTTGAGTTCCCCATTAGTAACGCACGAACGGATTTGTAAAAGCATTGATTTTTATGCTGCAGACTTTCTGTCACAAAATCAAAGAACGTGGTTACAAACAAGGGACCTGGGGCCCATCAGTATAACAGAAATATATAAAGGCAACAACAGAATGGCAACATCGGCAGGTTTAACGATGGAAAAGAGAGAGGCGAAACGCAATGAGATAATGGGCTCCTTCTTTGAGGAACAAACGACCACAAGCGGTGGAAATGGAGCCCAAGTGACACCAAGAAACATCGATATCAAAACAAAAATAAGACTATGGGAGAGATTATCAAAAAAAGAAATCAACAAATGGTGGGAGGTAACCTCATTGAAAAAGTACCTGGAGGTCAAAAGAGTACCAAGGGGACTCAGGATTAATCTCATGCCAAACCACCAAGACACAAGTAATGACCTGCTTCACGAATGGGGTGAACACATCCTCGGTTCATCTATGGGTTTGATGGAAATCTTAATAAAACATATAACGATAGCATTGGAACGAACAACAGCGCAACTAAAGGAATTAGAAACAGAATTAGAAAAAATTGAACTAAACACAGAACTGCTCAAATTCAAACAAGATCTAGAACGTGAAATTGAAAAGCACGAAGAAACAGTACAACTGCGCAAACAGAGTAAATTTCAAAGGGACAAAGAAGACTACGCAGAAGGACGAATCTTTACGTATGCAAGAAAATACGATGTCCTAAAACAGCAGGATAAGTTGGACCTAGTGACAAACATGTCTAGCAGTGGATCATCTCTCACTTCAACTGATGTAAGTGAAAACGAAGGAGAAGTAGGCGGTGCACGCCCCAAATGTAATTTTTTAGGGGAAATGAGACTGGCACTGCAACAGCGGAACTGGGAGAAAAACATGGGGGTACAACCAGGAATTACCAGAGGAAGAGGTCGGGGAAGAGGCCGCCCAAAGTCAAACAAACCAGAAGAGGGAAGCGTCCCAACAGACCCCAAAAAAACAGGAACATGGACAAGAAGCATGAGACAGAAAAAGAACTAGAAATGGATCAAACACAGGAAGATTCTCAGGAACTTGAGGTAATAAATCTGTCAAAAACAACGATAACAGAAATAGAAATCCAGATCCTAAAAAGAGGTCTCTCCTTCTGTCCTACAAATGAAATAGACATACCCCAAACAAGAATCGATATATACAAATATATCAGAAAACTTAAACTCGCCAAAACCTTTGAGGAAAATCCAAAAATAATGGAAAATAAACAGCAACCAGAGTTACCTACCATGGAATTAAGGGCAGCAGATGCCCAGCATTTCATCACATTGATGGAACTAGACAAGGACAACAGTGAACCATCGAGTAATTTGGACTCATACTGCGCACAACTGGGTGAAGGGAGCAGCGGAAAGAAATCGAAATCTAAATACAATCCACAATTTCCTGCTGGAAACAAAATAGATATCTTTCACGAAGCAGTAATCAAAGATCTATATCAACTAAATATCAAGAAACACAAGTATAATATAACGCTGGAAGAACGAACGGCCCTGGAAAAACTAAAATCAAATGAGGAAATTGTGATCAAGATGGCCGACAAAGGCGGAAATATTATAATACAAGATAAAAATCTTTATGTGGAGGAAGCCCATGCACAACTTAACAACACGAAATATTATGAAAGACTGAAGGAGAACCCTACGACCCAAATCAAACATGAATTGGACAAAAAATTGAAGGAATGGAGGGAGAAAAATTTAATAGATCAAGATGAACTGAAATATCTCACAAGTGAAAATCCCATAATGGCAACGATCTATTTCCTCCCCAAAATTCACAAAAACCCCACTAAACCACCAGGGAGACCAATTGTATCTGCTAAGGGATCACTCTTAGAACCAATTGCAAACTTTGTGGACAAATTCTTATTCCCATATGTCAAAGAATTAACATCATACAAAAGACCTATTGAGAATACTACAGGATACCACATGGGAACCCACTTATAAATTGATAACAATGGATGTTATCTCTTTATACACCAACATCAACAATAAAATTGGATTGACAGCATGTAAATACTTCCTCAAAGAACGGAATATTCATTTTACACATCACAACAATATGATCACAGGTATGATTGAGTTATGTCTCACTAAAAATGTTTTCATGTTTGGAGAAGAAATATACCAACAAAAAGATGGCACTGCTATGGGATTTTCCTTCAGTCCAAGTTACGCATGTTTAACAATGGGCTGGTGGGAACAAAAAGTGGCGTGGAAAACAGAGAATGATCAATATGTGGAAAAAATAGTATCCTGGATGAGATACATAGACGATCTATTAATAATTTGGAATGGATCAGAGGAAGATTTCGATTCGTATTTTAACATTCTCAATAACACGGATACCGACTTACACTTTACGTATAACATCAGCAACAATAAAGTTGTGTTCCTGGACACAGAGATTTACATCAAGGAGGAAAAAATACATACAACATTACACCGGAAAAGTACAGCTAGCAATGCAACGTTACATGCTGAAAGTTTCCACCAACCATCCCTAATAAAAAACATTCCCTATGGGGAGTTGTTAAGAATACGCCGCATCTGCTCAGAAGAAGAGGAATGGAAAAAACACAGTGAACAAACTATACGGAGATTCAAAAAACGAAAATACAGTACAAGTATACTGACAGATTGTCTAAAAAGAACAGAAAAGCAAAACAGAGTGGATATTATCAAAGACAAGAATTCAAGTGCCGAACTAGAAGAAAACACACCCCGGCTGATCACAACACTGTCCACACAATCCAAACAAATTGAACAAATATTCCGGAAACATTGGAAAATATTAACCTTAGATCCCACGATGACCAAAATAGTGGGTAACCACCCCAAAATAACATACAGAAGAGCAAAGAACTTGAAGGACGAATTGGTCCACAGCCACTTTGAGATGAAAAAACAACAACAATCCTGGTTACAACCGAGGGGATTTTATAAATGTTCCAAATGCAAAGTATGTCAAATTGCACGAAATACAAAAGAGATCACAATGGCTAACAGAAAAAAATGGAAAATCAACCAAATGATCAACTGCAAAAGCCAATATGTAATTTACATTATCGAGTGCCCATGCAAATTGAAGTACGTGGGAAGTACGATCTGTGAACTCAAGAAGCGCATTTTAGAACACGTAAGAGCGACAATAAATAAAGACCGCAGCTATGCTGTTGCGGAACACATGGAAAAATACCATCAAAGTGACTGGAAAAAACTAAGTTTTTATGCGGTGGAAATGGTCGGGTGCCATGTGAGAGGTGGCAACCGGGAAAGGTGTCTCCGACAGAAAGAATCGCGACACATTCTGGCTTTCAGAACATTAATTCCGTATGGATTGAATAAAGATGAAGAGATGCACTCACATCTGTGAAGCAGGACAATAAGTATATGCATGATAATGGACCCGAGTCTTATTTACAATGTTGCCTCTCAAATATCCAGATAGGACAAAAAACATTGTAAACTATCTGTAAAGATTATGAATTTTTAAACACACTGCAAAATTGCATCCATATTATAGCAATTGGGGAACTGGAATTGGTCAATACAAAAATACCCACTGGAGGGTCATACCAGTAAATTAATCCATTTGTCACCGTCATCTATGCCCACTAGCGGGCAATTGAGCGTCAAATCAATGGAAACACATGAGTTTTCCTTAATTCCGGCTGACCAAAGTTTCCCCAAAAAACTATCATATTGTGATGCAAAGTTGCAAAAACACTTAAGAAAACGACTCTTAGTTAATCAACCGTAACAGAATTATGTGCACTACAAGGCCCACAATGCAAAGCAGGATATGATGTAATATCATGTGACCAAGACATATACAAAAAGGTAAAGAAAAAAATGTCCGTTACCCGTGAACAAGGTCTGAGTAGACTGAAACGCGTTGGGTTAACCTGCTTGATGTGCCATGCCTTGTTATGAAATTGATTAAAACGAATGGATAATCACACCAGGGAGTGCGTGTGGATTTTTCCTGTCAAAGGAACTGGTTCGATATATATATATATATATATATATCCTTTGGTTATGGTTCACGGTCGCTGATACCTTGAGGCGCTTCTCCCTCGGTGCGTGACCCTTGGCTGAACCACGCCAAATTGTATTTTCCAGATCCCTCGAGGCAAGGGAAAGAGGGTCGCACTCCTGTTTTAAACAGTCCTTTATTGGTAGTCCATCAAAGCTGCACCAACGCGTTTCGTTTGTCCTCCGAGAACTTGATCACGCCTCGAGGGATCTGGAAAATATATATATATGTGTTCAAGGCTCTTCGGAGCCGAAACGCGTTATGGCAGATTTACCTTGAGGTAAATAAATCGATTGACTGCACCAAAGTTGTGGTCCGTGCTCCTTTCTTCAATACTTGAAGCACCAAGCAGCAGTGGAGTTCTTGGGATATATATATATATATAAATTACCTACTGGCGGTCGCCAGTAGGTAGTTATAGTTAGGACCCTGTTTCCATAGGAAAACCGCAACATTCTATTTTGAATAACTTTGGCGCCGGTCGACGAATCCTCGCGAAATTTTCAAAACTAATGGGGCGCTACGCTCCGCTCCTACCCTGAAAGTCTCGGGGGGATTCGTCAAGCGGGGGCTGAGATAAAAGGGGGGTCCCAAAACGCGTTTTTCCCCATGCATTTTTCCATAGGACCTTTAGACACAGCTACAGCCCGAACGGCTGAACAGAGTTCCTTGAAATTTGGCAGAGAGGTAGTCTACAGGTCAAGGAAGTGCCTTTTGTAGGTTTGGTGTAAATCTGTTCAGTAGATTCTGAGAAAATAGCCTTTAAATCAATATATATATCTGAGCCAGCTTACGGTGCGCTTACGGTGCACTTACCGTACGCGTACGGTGACGTGCGCGAGCGCGATTCTGATTGGCTGTTAGCTCTTAGTAAACATTCAAATCGGTCGAAACCAGAAAGTGGCGGCCGCCATTTTCTCTCTCGCACTCTGAGACGGGGTTAAAATACAAAGAGCAAAAACATGTAAAGGGGCTGTTTAGACAGCTCCTAAGCACCTAGCCATGTTGAGGGAGTCCCCAAAGTTCCCCTAAAGCCAAAAACGGAATTTTCATTTTTTCGATAATTTCGCCGATTACGCTTACCGTACGCGTACGATAAAAATTAAAAAAAAAAAAATCCACACTCTCCCCACCCCATGTGCAAATGGTGCCTGAAGAGCATCATTTGTGCATGGCTTATTGTTTTATAGTGAAAAATGTAAATATTACCTTTCACAACGAAGCGCATCATATGTCCTCCATGTGCGCGCGGTGCGCGAAGCGTACCGTGCGCGCACAGAACGAACTGCGTTAAGTGGGCGCGCACGCCACGAATGGCGTAAAGTAACTTAGCATTTAAAAAACATACAAATTCACTGAAAAAACCATAGGTTTCACACACGTTATAGTTAGCGGAAATATTACTGATAAAAAACCAATGAAATTCCCCCGTTATAGTTAGTGCAGGCAACTATAACTCACGCGACCGCAATCCTCTGCTGATGCTAATACTGTATTTAGACACTTATTTGCCCATGTCTTCTTCCATAAATTTTTAGCTATACATATATTACAAATATTTTTTTTTCATAAAGACACATATGTCATCAGCAGAGGATTGCGGTCGCGTGAGTTATAGTTGCCTGCACTAACTATAACGGGGGAATTTCATTGGTTTTTTATCAGTAAAATTTCCGCTAACTATAACATGTGTGAAACCTATGGTTTTTTCAGTGAATATATATATATATATATATATATATATATATATTTTACCCAGTGGCAGTCACCACTGGGTAGGTATAGTTAGGATTGTATCTTTTGATTTGCCCATAACTTTGGTGCTGTTTGACGGATCTTCACAAAAATTCCCTCAAAAAAGTTCTTCCACCTCAGCTGCTTCCTGGAAAGTTTCGGGGTGGTCCTTTTAGTGGGGCAGAGAAAAAGTGGAGGGGTGTCCATAAACTGGTTTTACCCATTCATTTTTCCATGGGAAAAGTGATATCACAAAAACTGCTGAACGGAATTACACCCAATTTGATAGATAGCTAGATCTTGGTCTAGACACTGTGATTTTTGTGATTTGGTGTAAGTTTGTCAGTAGTTTTTGAGAAATGAAAGCTCACAATTTATAGATATATTCCTCGATCCGATAGATGTCAAGATGAGATCTGTTTGGCTGCCACCACATCAACAAGATGTGGCGGCAGCCATCTTTGGCCTCGGGACTCAGGAAAAGTGTAAAAAATATAGGGGGGGAAGGGTAGAGATAACCTGTCCCGGGGCCCAAAACATATTTTTTACAAAAATGTTGCAAATTTGCAGTGTACCTGCAAATCCACGGCAAAATAGAAAAACCAAAAAGCAGTCTTCTGTGCTTTTAAATTATATTACCCCCCAGGTGGGACAGGTCCCAAGGGGGGCGGCACAAGTGTTTGTTAAGGGAAGGTAGCATACAGCCCTTTTCCCTGAGCTTATTCAGGCCCCGGGGATCCAATTTTTGGAGGCAGCATTAACATAAAAGGAGAGAGGGCATGCACACCCCCCCCCCCATCCCCACCAAGCCTCTATAGGTACTGGGGACCCTGTATTATTTTTTTCCGATCCTCGGAAGATGATGGATCGGAGGCGTCCAGCTGACATTTGACCCATTTCAAGGGGGACATCATTTATTCATGACAAGGGGAAATTAATATTAGAACAGCCGTTTGGATTATAAGATCACTAAATATGGAAATAAGAGAATAAACCGATGAAGCAAGACTTTTTATTTGAACTGTGGGAGAGTGAAATTTAGATCACAAGATGTGAAAATAAAGTCCTGAAGAAGCGCAGTGGAGCGCGAAACACGTGTTGGCTGTGTTGAGGCTAATGTGATGTAGTGTTTACATGAAAAATGAATCTAAAGAAATAATAAATACTACTTATTAAACCTATCAAGAAGGTGTATTGTGTACTGTTGCTGTTGTTGATATCTCAGTACTTTGTTGTTCTTTTGTAAAAAAAGACTGGTCGGGACCAGTCACTGGGATACTTAGCGCCGGGCAGTAATTTCTGTTACCCGAATTTGTTTAATATATATATATTTCCCAAGGAATAATTCTACTCGCACTCACGGGTTGAAATTGTCTTTCATTTATTGAGACAACAACTTTTTAACAAAACAGCCCAACGTTTCAGTCTGCCCTCAGACCTTGATCACGGGTACAAAGCGTTTGATCTGATTTTCACATTTTTAAAGGGACATGCAATTGATATTACGTCATATCCTATTGCAGAACGCTTTGCATTATGGACATTGTAGTATCTCTTTATAGTGCAAATAAAAGGTGCAAAAAATAAACCTGATATTGTCAGTACTCATCTTAAGAGATTCAACTCATTGCATCTTATGTGGCCATATATTGTTGTTATTGTAATCATCCTAATCATCATTTTTACATTCTTGCGTTTTTTACCATTTATTTCATTTTTTCCCCCTTATTTACAACTTCGTTGAATTGATTAACTTTCAATATTTTATATATACATATATTATAATATCCTTTCATATCAACTTGTGTGTATTACCCACTGGTGGGTGAAAGTTGCAAATTAAAAAATTGGAAAATTAAAAGATTCCAAGATCCTAAAGTTTGAAAATTATACCCTCCGGTGGGTGTAATTCTTTCAAAAAGCAATTGGAATAACGTTTCGGTGTATATATATATCCACCCATAGCTGGAACCTATTATGTTATTTATGGCCTATCCACTATTTTTATTTGTGAGTGCAACTCTGTTACTGACTAATTAATGTACTAGGGGCCTGAAAGATGTGAACGGTGAAATACCTAAAAGGTGAAAGAATAATAAAATTAATCAAAATAATAAAACTCATTAATCAAATTGGAATCACTGTCTTTTAGATGATGATTCTTTACAATCCCATTATCATTCTGATATTTACTATTAACGTATATTAGATTCCCCCTATCTAAGAAGGTGTAATAAATGTTGGTTCTTTTGCATAATTACTGATACTGATTATAATTGTGAGTACATTTCCTCATCCTTGTTGAGTCCATCCGGAGTTAGAGTTCTAAAAGACAATATGTGGCGAGATTCTTTCTGTCTAAGAGTTCTTTCTCGATTGCCTCCTCTCACATGGCGTTCAACCATCTCAACTCCATAAAATTTCAACTTTTTCCAGTCCCCCTCATAATGTTTCTCCATATGTTCCGCCACCGCATAGCTCCAATCCCGGTTTATTGTTGCTCTTACATGTTCCAGTATGCGTTTTTTTTAGTGCACACACTGTGCTCCCTACATATTTTAATTTGCAGGGGCACTCAATTATGTAAATTACATATTGGCTTTTGCAATTTATTAGTTGGTTAATTTTCCACATTTTTTTGTTTGCCATTGGTGTTTCTTTTATATTTTGTGCAATCTGGCATACTTTACAGGTCGAACATTTGTAAAAACCATTGGTGGTCATCCATGTGTTTCGCTTTCTGGGTTTCAAGTGGCTATGAACCAGCTCATCTTTCAAATTTTTCGCTCTTCTGTATGTAATTCTAGGATATTTTCCTGCCACTTTTACCATTGTGGGGTCCAGACATAGAATATTCCAATTTTTTCTCAGGATGTTTTCGATTTTTTGGGAGTTTGTGGAGTAAGTTGTGATTAATCGAATCACATCATCTTTTTCACTTGTCTCTTGTGTTTTTGTCTCCTGTATGAAATCTGATTGTTGCTTTTTCTCAGTTTTTTCTAGACATGACGCCAAAACATATTTATTGTATTTTCTTTTTTTGAATCTGTTAATCGAGAGTCTGCTATGTTTTTGCCATTCCTGGTTCTCAGAGCATATTCGCCGTATACAGCCCTTTTCCCTGAGCCTATTCAGGCCCCAGGGATCCAATTTTTGGAGGCAGCATTAACATAAAAGGAGAGAGGGCATGCGCTCCCCCACCAAGCCTCTGTAGGTCCTGGGGACCCTGTATTATTTTTTTCCGATCCTCGGAAGATGAAGAATCGGAGGCGTCCAGCTGACATTTGACCCATTTCAAGTGGGACATCATTTATTCATGACAAAGGGAAATTAATATTAGAACGGACGTTTGGATTATAAGATCACTAAATATGGAAATAAGAGAATAAACCGATGAAGCAAGACTTTTTATTTGAAATCTGGGAGAGTGAAATTTAGATCACAAGATATGAAAATAAAGTCCTGAAGAAGCGCAGTGGAGCGCGAAACACGTGTTGGCTGTTTTGAGGCTGATGTGATGTAGTATTTACATGAAAAATGAATCTGAAGAAATAATAAATACTACTTATTAAACCTATCAAGAAGGTGTATTGTGTACTGTTGCTGTTATTGATATCTCAGTACTTTGTTGTTCTTTTGTAAAAAAAAGACTGGTCGGGACCAGTCACTGGGATACTTAGCGCCGGGCAGTAATTTCTGTTACCCGAATTGTGTTATATATAATAAATGAGCAGCAGCAGCCACTTATTTATCAGTGCTCCTTGAAGGACCGCCCCATAATGCCCATAACACTCGTTTACATTTTTTTTCAGCTTGATGATGTCCCTAAAAGGGGCAGGGGCACCACCAAGAATTAATTTTAATGTTGTGAGGGGCTGCATGGGTGTGCAGCAGCCCCCGAGGAACATAAACAAGCATCATTTACTAAGCAATAGGTCTCGCAATCACGAGTCATTGGCACTGTAAATGGCAATGCCTTTCATTAAAAAAATTAAAAGGCATTGTCCTTTACAATACCAACAGCTCAAACCTTCACAAAAGCAACACCTATTGCATTGCAGAGCGCGGCGTCCGTGAAACGATCGTCGCGCTCATTGTTAAAGTAAAAAAAAATAAAAGAAAGAGCGTGGTGTCCCTGTAGCGGGTGCCGCGCCCATTACTAAAGTTACAACAAAAAAAATAAAACCGAGTGCGGTGTCCCATAAGCAGGCACCGGGCTTAGTATTAAAGTAAAAAAAAAAGAAGAAAAAAAACCGAGCATGGTGTCCCTGAAGCGGGCGCCGAGTTCAGTATTAAATTAAAAATAAATAAATAAATATAGCGCTGTGTCCCTGAAGCGGGCACTGTGCTCAACATCAAAGCTTTAAAAAAACAAGCATTTGCAATGCAATAGGTCTCGCCTTTGCGAGAGTTTAAGCTATTGGCACTGTAAATGACAATGTCTTTTATATGTTTTGATAATTAAATCATAAATAAAAGGCATTGTCATGTACAATGCCAGTAGCTCAAACTCTTATAAATGGGTGACCTATTGAAAGAAGCGGCCGCTATTGTCCCGGGCTGCTTAGAAAGTGAAAGGGCGCATGACGTACTGAATGTTGCAGGAAAACATGTTGTGCCTGCACTAGGAGAAACTATTTAAATAAAATAGTGCTTATAGACTTAAAAAAAACTCACTGTGTAACCACCAAAGTAAAAGGATGAGGCAGGAGCCCACCCCGCATTTCGCCGCTGCAGCCCGAGCTGTTCTGGAAGCCTTCTCCGGGCCGCTCTCAGCCCGACCCGGAAGTCAGGCAACCTTAGCTGGGACATGGGTGGGGCATGGAGCGCGCGGCTGGAAGTGTCCGGGGCTCCCGTGAGCTGAGAGAGCCCCGCGTGTTGTAGCCTGCGTGTCGGAGAAGCGAGGCGGGAGCCCACCCCGCACTGGCAAGCAGTAGAGGAAGTCCGGCTGGAGCCCACCCCGCCTTCGTGAATGCCGCATGGTGTGGCCGGAGCAGGATTTCAGGCGGGACTCCTGTGAGCAAGACAGAGCCCCGTGTGTTGATGCGTCACAAAGAGTGACCGGGTGAAGAGGCGAGTCCCCCCTGCCATCGAGGAGAGCAGCCGGGGAGCAGCGCTGAGTCCCCACAAGAGCCGGTGAGTGGGGTTCAGCGGGAGCCCACAGGTGGTTAAATACCGGCTGATAATGCATGCAAGCGTGCCGCGCCTGGACAGGAGATGTGCACGCGTATGGTGCGAGCAGGAGTTGTAATAACACCGCGAGCTGTACGCGTGCACATCTCCTGTCTGTTAAGCTTCGGCATAGACAGTTGATGTGCACGCATACGACTCCTGCTCGCATCATACGCGTGCACATCTCCTGTCCAGGCCGTGCCGTACGCGTGCATATGTCCTGTCCCCCATCGAAAGCAAGTCGACAACAATAGATCTCGCCTTGCGAGCACCGCATGGCGCTGCATCGCTAGGCGAGACCTAAAAAAACGTTTTAACTGAGCGTGGCGTTCCTAAAGCGTGCGCCACACTCTGCAAGCATATTAAAAAAAAAAGCAGCCGCCATTGTCCCCATCAGTGTCCATTATCAAAATAGTGCTCACCCACTAGATAAAGCCGACCATGTAACAAGCCAAGTAAAAGGTCCAGTCCTTATGGGCGGTAACAAATGGAGACAAGGCGGTACTAAGGAGGGACTAACAAGCCTCATAATCAATCGGAAGCCAGCCTTTGTGAAAGACAATGACAAATATGGGCAGAGAGTGGGCGGGGCTGCTAGTGCATACCCTAATACAGCATGCCTCGCAGAGCGAGCAGCGCTTGCCCGCTGCTGCTAGGCTCGACCTAAAAAAATATATTTTAAAAAAACAGTAAGTCTCCTGGGTCATTAAATCTGTGACTCCAGGACAACTTACCATATTCAAAAAAACTCCTAACTAGAGTGCTATAGCTCTTCAGCTGAAGTGCAAGGCCCTCTTGTGGTTGATTATATGTCTTCAGTTTGTAGCCTGAAAAATGTCAAAAGAATTACTCAGAGGCTTGTTGATTTGATTTTAAAAAAAAGGCATGTCTTTGAATCATACTTTTAAACATTTTTAGCCCACAAAATGAAATCATGAGAACTTTGTTAAAAGAAACATTCAGAGACATGTTGATTTTTTTTTCAAATAAAACATTATTAAACATTGTTATCATCACTTTTATTAAACATTGCATAGTGTGAATTACTAGAATATACATTTGATCACAACTATTAATGATTTTTTGGAGAAAGATGATAAATATGCTTTATATATATTGATATGCTCACCCCTTGATAAAACCAATAGGTACACTTTTCATATTTTGGTGTTGTGACTCTTTGACAAAGTCAGTACGTTTGCCTGAGTGCGGCCATGCTCTGCGAGACCAACCGCAAGTTGTACATGTCAGAAGGCCGTGTGCTGCAAGAGGTAGGATGATTACAGGGTGTTGGGCACAGGGCGTAGCCCCAGACTGGGCCCTGTACTCAACCCCATGTAGCAAACAGCCAAAGGCCATGCACAGTGTGGGGTTGGCTGCTTTCAAGGGGTTGGCATTATGTATGATAATGAAATATTATTTTACTTTTTTTAAGAAACCTAGAAATTCACTGCAAAAGCCAAAGGTGAAACTGATGGGTATGGTAATAATATCTTACTTTGCATTAAAAAAACATAGAAATTCATGGGAAATAAACATTAAAGGAACGTTATAGTCATGTGAAAAAGTCAGATAAAACATACCATTTTAAATGAATAAAACCACTGAAATTCACCAGTTATAATTATCTCAAGTAACTATAATTTGTGCACTTGAAATGCACTGTTAATGACCTCACATATTACATCACTCATGACATGTTCTATGACATCTTTGATAAAATCACTGCAACATCTGAAATTACATCATTGATGACAATACTGCGCAAAAAACGTTTGTTGAGGAGTAAGCAGTTGGCCAGAAGACCACTCCTAACTCTAAAACACACTTTAAAAAAAAAACTTTTATTTTTATGCACATCAACTTTCCTTTAAGGAAAACTCTCCCTCTGCATTAAAAAAACCTATTTTATTAAAACAGCTACTAATCAGAGTGTGACACAGTTTGCGACCTACCTCATCACTATTCATTTATTCATGCGGTAGACCTGTTTGCGACCCACTGCGAATTTGAATTTCGCGAACTGACCTATAAGTACATATATCAGTTGTGAATTTTTACTGTTTGCAAATTGTGACAAGCTTTTAGTACAGCAGTCACTTAGTCTTTGGATGAGAATGCGCCTTTGCGAAATTGCTGTATGTGGTTGAGGCTTGAGCCATCGTCCTGTATGCAGTTCAAAGGTCAAGAAGTAAATGTATAATATTCTAGAGCTCATTAGAGTGGTATTTATAACCTAGGGCTTATTAACCTTTAGGCCCACTAAACACTGCATTTGTTTGAACATCAAAAGTGATAAATAGATACAAGAATATAAAATCAGATTTACAAGTACAACAGATGGTAAAATTCTGTTATAGTTAGGGGGTCAACTGGGAAGCAATGCAGAAGAGGGTTTCTCCAGTATTGGGGTGTCTTTCATAGATTCACATGCTTGAATATTCCCCGTCGTCGGAGTGGGAGTCCCACGGTAAATAATATAGCAATATATACAGTCATAATATATATATATATACATATACATAAGTAATCATATAAAAACAGAGATATAAGTAAGTGATAAACATCAAGAATGTCCCTATATGAAATCTCCATAGAGATACATGGAAAGAGAAAAAAGACATTTGCAGTCCATCTCTGTCATTATGTTAGTCCAAACTACGGCCAATCAGGCGCCAGCTCCTCTCTAGAACCTTCTCCTCAGAGCTCCTCACCTCAGATTTTCTACCGCACGTCGTGTGTAAGGGAGTCTCCCTGAGCTCTGCTGAGTTTTTCTCTTCAGCATGTCTTCAAGTAAGAAGTCTTTGTTTAGACCTTGTTCTTCTTGTGGAAAGCTACGTTTATTCTCAGAAGATCCACACAGTAAGTGTATTTACTGTCTTTACCCAGACCATGAAGTGGCTAAATGTAAATTCTGTAGAATTTTTTCTACAAAAACTCTGAAAGACAGGGAAGGCCGTCTCTTGCTGTGGCTCCAGAGACTTAAAGATAAGATGAAGTGGTTTCTGAAGTAGAAAGCCTTACTTCTGGCCGTTCCCACACAGCCTCAAAGCGCAGTAGTGTACAAGATTTACCTTCTCCTTTTCTGAAAAAGAAGAAAATGTCTTTGACTATGACATCTGCCACTTTTTCTTCTTTGACTACTGCTTTGTCGCCCACGAGACATAGTTCTCAGGCTGCTGAGGCTTCCACTTCCCAGTTTTCAGACGAAGGTCCCGTCGACGAAGGTCCCGTCGACGAAGGTCCCGTCGACGAAGGAGGTCCCGTCGACGAAGGAGGTCCCGTCGACGAAGGAGGTCCCGTCGACGAAGGAGGTCCCGTCGACGAAGGAGGTCCCGTCGACGAAGGAGGTCCCGTCGACGAAGGAGGTCCTGTCGACGAAGGAGGTCCCGTCGACGAAGGAGGTCCCGTCGACGAAGGAGGTCCCGTCGACGAGGGTTTCCGTCGACGATGGTTCCGTCGACGATGGTTCCGTCGACGATGGTTCCGTTGACAAGTCCGTCTACAAAGATGTTGTCAGTACCTTCTATGTCTCCGATCCCGTCGACTGCAGTCTCATCAGTGAAAATAAAGATTAAAAGGACGACTTCTGCTCAGAGGTCATCAAAAAAAAAAAAAAATCAAATTTCTTCCACGTCTACAGCACCTACTTCATCTTTTGCCGCTGTTCCTTTGTTACCATTGCCAGATGAGGAACAATTTTATCAGGAAGAAATTCCTACAGAAAGGCAAACTGCGACGCTACCACTGTCTCTGATAACAAATCTTCAACTCGTGTTGGACGATTATAATCGGCGGTTTCCTTTATCACCACAAGATTCTGTGGTTCCGCCTCCTCCAGTGGTGCCAACAACTATATCGGAACCGGTGCCGGCTCCAATTCCATCTGTGGTAACACCTTCACTACCGCTGCGACATTCTTCAATTCGGACCGTACCTTCTCATGCTACTGAAGAAGAAATTCCTCAAGACAGGGAGGATGGTGAGATTCTCGATTATGGTGGCGATGATAATGATGAGGATGATGGTATGGCAGAGTGGGATGATTATCCTGCTCAAACACCATCTCCCTCTCCAGTGATACCTGGTGACTCACCACCTGTTGATATTGCAAGTTTTCACCAGTTAATGGATGGGGCAGCACAAGGATTCATTTTAACAACGGAACATAAGGAAGAGGATTGTTTCCTTTACGATTTCAAAAATCAACCTTTTAAACAAACACATACAATCCCTATAATCAAATTTATTTGGGAGGAAGGCAAAAAGATTATGAAGACCCCAAATAGCCTTCCGGCACAGGTGCCCAGATTGAAAAAAAAAAATTACAAGTCACCGTTAGGAGCGCCAGCGTGTCTTACTGGTCAAGCAAAGCCAGATTCTGTGGTCACACAGGCAGCGCAACGTCGGGCTAGAAACCCTGCATCAACGATCACTGCACCACCTGATCGTGATGGACGTCGTTTGGATGCCATAGGGCGAAAATTTTCTTCAATGGCTTCCACCACTGTGAGAGCGGCTAATGCTTTAGCCATCTTAGGCCGTTACGACCGTCAAGTATGGGCGGATATATCAACGCTAGTTGAACAACTGCCGGAACCGTCCAAGAGTGAAGCCCTAAAGCTACTCCAGGAGGGAGAGAGTACATCTGCAGAGATGATAGACTGTGCAGTTGATATCGCCTGTATGGGATTCCGTCAACTTGCTGGAGCAGCGGTATTGCGCAGGCAAGGTTGGTTGCGCTCAACATCCTTTCGTCAGGAAGTACAGGCAAGAATATTGGACATGGCTTATGACGGAGAGGCTTTATTTGGAGATCATGTGGATGAAGCTCTCCAATCGATAAAGAAGGATACGGAGACTGCTCGCTCTCTGGGCACATTACAATTTCGGAAACAGCCCTTTCGGGGCGGACGCGGCACCTCCTCTAATTTTCGAAGAGGAAACAACCAGTATCGACTATATAACCAGGTTTCCAACCGCTATTCCTATAACCAACAGCAAACCTCTCGACAGCAGTCTTCCAAGACTTACAGAGGAAAATCCTCTTATAGGGGTTCCACCCCTAAGAGACAATGACTTGTATCGGTCCCAGAAAATTGGAGGTCGAATCTCTCTGTACTCTTCTCGAAGGTCCTCCATAACAAGGGACCGTTGGGTTTTGGACATTGTAGAAAGAGGTCACACTTTAGAGTTCATCGAATTCCCTCCACCCACACCACCTACCGGACCACCACCGACTCATTTCAAGGAACTGTTACATCAAGTTCAACTTCTAATAAACAAAGGAGCTATAGAGGTAGTACCAAGATCTCTAAGAGGAAAAGGATTTTTTTTCCCCGATTTTTTTCTTATCACCAAAAAGAACGGGGAATGGAGACCCATTCTAGATCTGAGGGCTCTCAACAGGTTTCTAAAGAAACAATCCTTTCGCATGTTAACGCTTGTAGAGATCATGCGATTACTCTCACAAGGAGATTTCATGGCAACATCGATCTCCAAGATGCATATTTTCATATCCCCATACTACGACAACATCGGGAAATTCTTCGTTTTGGAGTGGGTCGGAACGATTTCCAGTTCAAGGTACTACCATTCGGGCTTCGCTCGGCCCCTCGAGTGTTTACAAGGGTGCTAGCCCCTGTGGTAGCGTTCCTACGTCTCCAGGGTGTCCAGATCTTCCCATATCTGGACTACTGTCTCCTAAAATCACAATCGGAAGTGCAATTTCGACAGCACACACGTCTTTGCAAGGAGGTGTTTCGCACCTTAGGGCTCTCCATAAATACCACGAAGTCCCATCTACAGCCTTCTCATCACAAGGATTTTCTGGGAGCAACTTTGGAGACGGTGTCAGCAAGGGCACTTCTCTCCCAAGACCGTCTTCAAAGGATTCTCCGACTGGTAACCCTTATCAGATCAAACAGATCCGTTTCTGTAAGACTGTTAAAGTCATTTCTGGGAATGGCGTCATCATGCATTGCATTGATCCCTCATTGCAGATTACGGTCACGCCCCATCCAAGAAGAACTGGATGTTCAATGGCGTCAGGTTACGGGTTCTTTCAACGATCTCGTAACCGTCACAGATCGGATGAAGTCGGCGCTGAAGTGGTGGACACAACCGTTAAATCTAACGGAAGGCATTTCATTTCTGTCAATAGTACCAGACATGACAATAACAACAGACGCCTCTCTAGAAGGATGGGGTGCTCATTTGGAGGATCTATCAATCAAGGGAAAATGGACAGTATGCCAAAAAGCCTGGCACATCAACAGGTTGGAGCTCATGGCTTTATTTCTGGCTCTCAAATCCTTTCTCCCTTTAATCCAAGGAGAATCAGTCCTAATACAGACAGACAACACAACCTGCATGCACTATATAAACAAGCAGGGCTGAACAAAATCTCCGAAACTGTCTCGACTAGCTCAGTCGATCTGGGATTGGGCTCTCGACCATCACATCACGATTGCAGCAGTTCATCTACCGGGGGTATCCAATATTCTAGCGGATTCCCTGAGCAGGTCCTCCTCATCGACCCACGAATGGGAGTTACATCAGCCAACTCTGGAGAAAATATTTCAACGGTGGGGTCGCCCACAACTGGATCTCTTTGCCACACCAGAGAACCGGAAATGCCGAGATTATGCAAGCTGGCATCCCCACCAAGGATCACGGGGCAATGCCCTTTTGATGAACTGGTACAATCTGTTTGCCTACGCTTTTCCTCCAATCCCACTCATACCTCGTGTCCTGTGGAAGATGCGGAGGCAACCTTGCCATCTATTTCTATTAGCCCCCGTGGGCCTCGGCAGGCATGGTTCTCAGAGTTACTCCTTCTGTCTCAATGCGAACTAATCCTTCTACATCCTTGTACAGATCTACTTACAATGAGC
Source organism: Triturus cristatus (assembly GCF_964204655.1). Classification (NCBI taxonomy): domain Eukaryota; kingdom Metazoa; phylum Chordata; class Amphibia; order Caudata; family Salamandridae; genus Triturus; species Triturus cristatus. Next base: position 940,725,929 of record NC_140584.1, on the reverse strand, counting down.
AAGGGGAAAATTTGTCGTCCGAATCCCTCCTCACTGAGCTTATCAGCTTGGAACCTGGGCACTGTGAATTTGCCCATTTAGACACTCCACAGGACTGTAGAGACATCTTGGCTCAGGCGAGGGCTCCTTCTACGGTAAAAACGTACAAATTACAGTGGAAAAGATTCTGCCACTGGTGTGCAGCTAATGGGGTTCACCCGTTTCACTCCACGCCACAACAATTGTTACCGTTCTTCTTGCATTTAGCTAACTCCGGATTGTCTCATGCAACCTTGAGGGTTTTTCTGGCGGCAATTTCCCGTTTCCGTCAGGATGGTTCGACGTCCCTTTGTTCTTCAACGATTATCCATCAATTCTTCAAGGGGTTATTTCGCAAATTTCCTCCTGTTAGACGCCCGCCTCCATTGTGGCATCTAAACATCGTATTGGCATAACTAATGAGGCCACCGTTTGAACCTATTCACAAGGTCGAGTTGAAGTATCTAACATGGAAGGTGGCTCTTCTTCTGGCACTAACGTCTTCACGTCGCGTCAGTGACATTCATGCATTTACCATAAATCCACCTTTCCTACAGTTCAAACCAGATTCTGTAGTATTGCGTACAAATCCAACTTTCTTGCCAAAGGTGCCTTCAGACTTTCATATTAACGAACCAGTGATTCTGAAAACCTTCTTTGCTAATCCTCAAACTCCTGCGGAGCAAAGATTACATTCCCTGGATGTGAAACGATGTTTAAAGTTCTACATCAGCAGAACAGCTTCTTTACGAAAGACTGATCAACTCTTCATAGCTTATGGACGCTATCACAAGGGACATCCAGTTACAAAACCAACTATTGCACGTTGGGTTTCAGCAGCCATCGTCTTCTGCCATCAAAAGGCAAACAAGCCATTGCAATCACCAGTGAGGGCTCACTCCACTAGAGCGATGTCTTCTTCAACCGCATTATTTGCTGGAGTGCCTTTACATCAGATCTGCAGAGCAGCTACGTGGTCAAGCAGACATACGTTTACAAGGCATTACTGCTTGGCAACTTTAAACGAGGAGGATGCTGCAGTTGGGCAGGCAGTGCTTCGCAATCTTTTTTAAATAAGCTGAGCCTCTTCCTTCCCTCCTCCATATTGTTTCCATGTACCGTTGAAATAATGGTTCATTTACACTTATATAGATATTCAGTAATATCATATATATAAGGATATTGATTGGCATTACAATTTTTTAGTGCTGTTATGACTATGGAAACAATGATAATTGTTACTGCTGGCTATTCTATATTCAAGCATGTGAATCTATGAAAGACACCCCAATACTGGAGAAGAACAATTGTTACTTACCTGTAAACAGGTGGTTCTCCAGTATTGGTGTCTTTCATAGATTCACATGCGACCCTCCCTCCTCCCTTCAGAGGCTCTCTTCTCCTCATACACTCTAAAGTCACTTTGGTGCTACGAAAATCTGAGGTGAGGAGCTCTGAGGAGAAGGTTCTAGAGAGGAGCTGGCGCCTGATTGGCCGTAGTTTGGACTAACATAATGACAGAGATAGACTGCAAATGTCTTTTTTCTCTTTCCATGTATCTCTATGGAGATTTCATATAGGGACATTCTTGATGTTTATCACTTACTTATATCTCTGTTTTTATATGATTACTTATGTATATGTATATATATATATATATATTATGACTGTATATATTGCTATATTATTTACCGTGGGACTCCCACTCCGACGACGGGGAATATTCAAGCATGTGAAACTATGAAAGACACCAATACTGGAGAACCACCTGTTTACAGGTAAGTAACAATTGTTCATTCCTTTATGGTTTTTGAAGATATAAGGAAGATTTTGTCTCTGAGAATAATTTGCACTTTGATGCAGTGCATAAACTGTAATATTTAGGACCAGACTCAGGTTTGGGGGCCTTGGAGGTTTTGATTGAAAAGCAGCAAAGCAGTTTTGTGATATTGGCACTCCCCTTTACCAGAGTCTTAAACTGATCTGTTTGTGAATTTGTGAAGAAAATATCCAAAACCCATATTTACAACTAATGTGTGACGTAAGCAGGAGAGAATGGTGCATGTTTTTTATTGTAATATAAATTCTATATATATCTAAGGCTTTTTGCAAAGAAATTCAAAAACTGACTTTAGGGGGTAAGTTGGAGATCTGAATTAATCACTTGTTTAAAATAGTGCTTTAAAATGCAGTTAATTTTTAATGTTTCGTCATTTAAATGTGGATGTTTCTTTATTTGAATTTATGTTAAATATATGTTGGAAAACTAGAATTATCTAGTATTGAATTTTTCACAGATTCGCATGCTTGAATCTTGATCGTTGTCCAGATGGGAGTCTCATGGAATTATCACAATCCGTATCAATGAAAGCATTGTCCAACTAGCTTAAAGAAGTGACATTGTTGACCAATCCACATCATTATAAGAACCAAACTTCAGCCAATCAGGAAGCAGCTCCTGGGTAATTCATGCCCTCATGAGCCACCATAACTTAGATTTCATACCTAATGTCTTGTTAAGAGAGTCTCCTTGAGCTGTGCTCAGTTTATTTTTTTTCAAAGCTGATTTTTGTCAACTACGACCTGTGCTTGAATATTTACGGAAACTTCTTTTGGGTTTTGATTCAGACAGGAAAGTATGTCAGAGACCTCTAAAAAAGGTATTTTCAGGTCTTGTGGTTCATGTGGAAATCTTAGACTCTACTCTGAAAACTCTCATAAGAGCGCCTCTACTTCCTTCACCTTAATCATAAGGCTAAGGACTTTAAGTACTGCTGTATATTTTCTGTGAAAATCCTTAAGGATAGCTAAGGCAAGTTGCTGATTTGATTCCAGAAGATGAAGTCAAGAGAGATTTCATCCTTAGGAGATGAAGATGAGTACCAGGTTCTCCTTATAAAAAGACTCATCAGAGGGAACACCCTACAGAAAGGAAATCCTCTCAGGAGCCTTCTAAGAAGTTCCAACAGGGCTCTGATAAAAGGCCTTCAGACAAGAGGGCTGACTCAGAGGTGGGAATGCATGAGAGGAAAAAAGACTCTGCTCCCTCAAAAAAGTGTGAAAATCAAGTCTGTGCTTTCCACACCTTCTCTAAATGTACCTTCTAGTTCTGACACAACAAAGGCGCTGACGCACCGCTCATCAACAAAGCATGCATCATTGAAGAAACAGTCAGTGAGACCATTGTCGATGATGACATAAACAACAATGACGACAGCAGTGTTGTTGCCAAGAACAAGGACAATGATAAAATGGTCCATGGTGCTGTCAACAACTACATCGTTTATAGAACAAGCACCATCGACGACGAAGATGACTGCATCGTCAGCGGCACAGACAGTTGCAGCTCCGTTGTCAGAGCCTTCAACATACTTCAAATATAAAAGACAACCATCAACAACCTCAACGGTGCAGTCGACTGGACCATCGCCAAAGTAGTCAAAGATTATTTTGGTTACAGAGAAAGGAATGCCAGTTACTATTCTGCCTTAACACGCTTTTCTCAGCAAGGTCTCTCCTCTTCCACTAGTTAGATATTGAATAGTCAGAAGATGAATGTCCTTTTGCTGCTTACCATCCCACACAACTTCATGTTAAAGGTCAGGAAAACTCCCTCTATGCGGATGACATTATGTTGTTCATTTGTGACTCCGCAGCCAATTTTCCTCCCCTTGTGAGCGAGGTGCAGCGATTCTGAGTTTTCGCTGGTCTGCATATTAATTGGTGTAAGTCAGAGTTATTCCCACTCACTGATGCTACTATAATCTGTGATCTTGATTTTCCCCTGCAGTGGTGCACAGACTCAGCCAGATATTTGGGTATTCATATTCACAGGGAGCACTTAGAGGTAATTCGTCGCAACTATGGGCCTGCTTTAGCGAAACTTGAAACACAGGTGGAAAAATGGATTAGGCTCCCGTTCGGCATGGCTGGACATATAGCAGACATTAAAATGGTTGTGTTGCCTCACTTTCTCCATCTTTTTTTTTAATATTCCCATTGCCCTCACTAACAGTTTTTTTACTTCCTAACATGGGTTGCTCATTCGGCTTATATTGGCAGGCTCCCGACCTCGCATTCACTGGGGAGTCCTCACACTCCCTATAGCCACGGCGTATTTGGAGTTCTTGACCTCCAGCGTTACTTCTACATAGCCCAATCACATTACGCTTACTACTGGTATCACCCAGATGCCCGGTTGCCATTCCATAAACCTGAAAGAGCACAACTACTGCATCTCCCACTTGCTACCATATTGCCCCAAGGTCTCCCATGTGACCCCAATACAATACAGACGCTAACCACTACTAGCTGGGCATGGTTTAAACTTTTGCGTTATCTTGAAGGGGATGCTGTTTATTCCCCTCATATCCAATTTATAAGCAACCCTTGGCATCTACTCACTCTTGAGCAACTAGTACAGCGTACTCTAAGTGCACAAGAATTGCGGGTCACGGGCGACCTGTTTATAGATAGTGTGCTCAAGCCCAGTTCCCCGATGGCAAAGGAAGAACAATTGGCGACTACTGATAGGTTTACATTCCATCGATTACACAGCACGTTACTGGCCGTGCTACCTGCCTACCTGATCGAACCCAAAGATTTCTCACCACTTACGTCAATGATTGCTTCTCCAGATAATAGCCATCTGGCCTCTAAATTGTATCATATTTACTTACAATTAAAGCCTGTTGGAGCAGAGAGAGCCAGGGCTGCATGGCAAGATGACTTGGATACCTCTATTTAGGATAAGATTTGGCATCATTGTTGTATGCAGACTAAACTCGTTTCAGGCAATCTCCGGTATAAGATATTACATTATAAATATGTCCACAGAACCTATACCACACTGACGCAGTGTCGAAATTTGACCCTACTAGTTCCAACAGGTATCCGAAATGTCAGGCGGACCATGCAGACTTCCCCCACTTGACATGGACTTGTGTGATGATAGCATTGTTTTGGAAGGACATTTTTTCCACTCTCTTATGATTGACCGACCACTTTCTTCTGGCCCTCTCGTGGCTTTATTGTGGTATGTCAAACCACTGCTACTGGGACTACTTCGTTTTACTGCTATTGCTCTACTTTTAGCTAAACAACAAATTTCATTTAATTGGGAAAACCCAACAACCCCAAACCTCCCCACGGTGGCAGCCTGGCTGAACGACTTGTCCTTCTGTGACACTAATTCTGAGCTGTATGCTTCCCTACAGCCAATCACATCTAGACCTAAAGATATTTGGAAGCTACTGCAGAATTATTTGTTGACTATGGTTGATACTACGGATGATGAAACAGATTTTTTGCATGTTCTTTTGTTGCATGGTATATTGGTCACTCTCCTATACCGTTGTATGGCGCCTAAAGATCTGTAGTGTCCTTTTGAAGTATGTCATGTCTTTTTGTATTTTTCTTCACATCGTTGTCTCTTGTTTTTCGTGCATGTTCTTTTCTTTCTTTGGGTAACCTGCTGTACCACTTAATGCAGTCAATATTTTTACAACATTGGTAATTGGCTTCACTGGAAAAATGATAGTTTTTTTTTTTATTTAAAAGGTCAGGCAAACAATGACGGATACTTAGAGAAAGATTTTTGCTTTCAAGATAGAACAAATGCAGCAAAGCCCTGATCTATCGAAGCCTTTGCAGAACAGTACACCTATGACCCATATGATGAACAAGAGCAGCATTAGGAGCCAATGATGCAAATGGCCATAGCTTTAGTCTCGAATCTACATCAAATGCTGTCAGACTATCACAAAAGATCAACTCTTTAAGGAGTCCAGGTACACAATCAAGACACGTGCCACCTCCCAGAACACTACTGCCCATTACCATCCATCATGAATACTCTGATGATGACAAACCAGAGGAGGGTGGTATAACTCAGGATCCACCAGTTTATGCTGGAGCAGAGTGTGATGATTATGTGGCACCACTCTCATCCCTGCCTACTGGACCTAGCTCCTCTCTAGATGATATTTCAGGGTTTCATGCTTTCTTGGAGAGACCTTCCAAGACATTTGAATTCCTAGTTCCCATAAAACAGTCTGTTTTCTTCATAATTTCAAAGAGCCAGCACACATGTCTGTCACGGCAATACCTATCATAGGCCACATATGGTCTTGCAACAGCTGTTGCAGTTCTGCTATGTCTGGAAAAGAAATATAAGGCTATAGATGATTCTCCGGCTTACCTTATAGAACACCTGTGGCCTGATTCAGTGGTCATGCAAGCTGCCCAGAAGCAATCCTAAAACCCCTCTACACCTTGTTCCACTCCACCTGATAAGGAGGGTAAATGACTGTATGATGTGAGTAAAGGATTTTCTGTGATAGCAGCTACCATCTTTAGATCATTCCATGCCCTAGCCATATTGGGAAGATACGATAGTCAGATGTGGTCTGCCTTGGAGCTTATCTTGAGTTCCTACCAGAGGTCTAGAGGAATGAAGCAATAACAATCATTCAAAAGGGCGAAAGAACATTCTACAACATCATGGACACTGCAATGGGTGTTGCCTCCACTTGCTTTTGCCAGCTGGTCCGAGCGGCATTCTTGAGAAAGCAAGCAAGGTTGGTTTAAAGCAACCTCCTTTCGACCTGAGGTACAGGCTTTAATGTTGGACAAGCCACACAGTGGAGAGGCCTTACTTGACAAGGCCATGGATCATACTCTGCAGTCCATAAAGTCGGATATGGAAATGGCTAGGTCTTTGGGGGTTCTTCAGCAGCAATCCTTTTGTTACTCTAGAGGGTGTGGCCACTTCTTCTGTGAAGGCAAAGTCCAGTCCTACAGATTCCAACCTTACTCACTCATAAAGCAGGGCTTACCGCCAGCAGTAGTCCCAACAGCCGCTGATTGCAGCCTAATCAAGACAGCCTCCACGAAAGAGCTCCTCAGCAACAAACAGAGGACAAGGCTTGTCAAGACATCAGTGATTTCTTTTAGACACCAGTCACCTTTGTCACCCCACAGAAGGTGGGTGGAGGACTTTCCAATTACTACATCTATTACCACAGATCGGTGGGTGCTTGATGTAAATCAACATGGCCTCACCTTAGAATTAGTTCCGAAACGTACTCAAACTCCACCACGCAGGAGGTCAGTTCAACATCTTCGGCTGTCAAAATTGGAGGTTCTTTGGCTTCTCCTGAAAGAAGCCATAGAAGACGTCCCTTACGTCCGTCAAAACACAGGATTCTGTTCAGACTTTTTCTTAATCAAGAACAAAATTGGGAAAATGAAGACAAATTCTCCATTTACAGCAGGTAAACACATTCCTGAAAAAAGCAAGCATTTTGGATGGTTAAACTGTAGGAAATCCTTCAGTTACAAGACCAAGCAAATTTTGTGACATCCCTATATATCCATGGATCTTAATTTCATATCCCCATCCATTTCAATCATCAAACTTATTTAAGGTTCAAGGTGGCTGGATGCCATTACCAATTCAAATTTCTACCCTTCTGCTTCAAGCAGCCACGGCCCGTGCAGGTAAGAGCGATGGGACGATGTGGCCGAGTGGAGGGGGATTTCGACAGATGACGACAAGGGAAAATTAATTATTCATTTAATTTTTCCTCGTCGACGTCTATCGAAATCTCCCTCTTAAAAGATCCCCAACCCCCCCCCCCCTCCAACCCGGCCCCACCACTCTTACCTGCACAGGCCGCGGCTGGTCTCATGTGTACACCTCGCATTTTTACCAAGTGCATATCCCCGTTGTGGCTTATATGTGAAGGAAAGGGCATCACAATTTCCTTTTCCCAGATGATTGGCTTATAAATGGACCTTTGTTTCACACTGGAAAGGAATCCACAAGGGCATGTCTTCAGTTGTCCAGAGATCTAGGTCTGATGCTAAACAAGAAAAAAATCTTGCCTTCATCCAAATGGAAAAATAACGTTTTTAGGAGCACTTTTGGATGCAAGGCCTTCCCTACAGAAGAAAGGATACTGAACATGCTCAATGTAACCATCTCCCGTCTGAAAAGGTGTGTTTTAGTATGAATATTTCAGTAATTTCTGGATATGATGTCCATCTGCATTCTTCTAATTCCCCACTGTTGCTTCCGCATGAGGCCATTTCAAGAAAAAATAGACCTACTGTAGGCACACATTCAAGATTCTTTCAAAGACCTCATTCAGACCACTCCTAAAATAAGGTCTGCCATGCTCTGGTGGATGCAAAAGGGCAATATCTAATTAGGCCTCAGGTTTTCAAATTTAAAGCCTTAATTTGTGATGACCACAGATGCATCCGTTGTAGGATGGGAAGCACACTTATAGGACCTAAAGGGCAATGAAAAATGGTCATCTTGGGAGACCTTTGTTTTTCAACTTTCTAGAACTAAGGGCAGTTCCCCTTGGACTTCCGTCCTCTCTCGCAAGAATAAGATTCTCCTCTTGGCTTGTTTGTACAGCCAACAAGACCACGGTGTACTACCTGGACAAGCAAAGTAGGACAAACGGGGACCTAGCTTCCGTTGGTGCAGCAGGTGCAGTGGCTCCTATGCCAAGAGGTCGGGGGTTCAGGGCACTGAACCCTGATTATTGCTATATTTGATCATTTAAACAGCAACCAGGGAGCTCCTTTCCTTCCTTGCACTAGGACCCATAACACACTGGCAATGCTACTGGGCAGAAAATCACGCTTGTTGTGAAAAGATTTGTCAAAACAAATTTGCTAAAAAATTTGGAAATGGGTTTCACAGGACCAGATCGCACTGAAGGTGAAACATGTTTGTGGAATAAACAAACAATGCACTGACTCTCGACAGGATATCGAAAGAGTGACACGAGTGAGAGATGGACCAAAGACAACTGATGGTCACTTTTTAAACTTGAGGAAGTCCAAACTTACACTTGTTTGCTAAACAAAACAATCACACATGTCCTTTCTATTCCAGCAGATACAATCAAAAAGGGTCATGGAGAAGGCCTTCCAAATAGCCTGGAAAAGAATCTTCTCTTATGCATTTCCACCAATTCCACTATTTCCCAGATTACTGAAAAAGATGAAAAATGAACCAAATCGCATTGTTCTCATAGCCCCAGCGTGGCCAAGATAAAATATTGGTACACAAAGCTACTACTCTACACCTACTCCTTTTGAAGTGTCTAGTCTGTTAAGGATGAACAAGGTCAAAATTGTTCATCCAGCATCGCCATCTCTCAATTTATCGGCCTGGCTCCTGGATACAATAAGTTTAATATCTTAAATATTCCAAAGGTCTGCAGTCAGATTTTAGCTAAAGTCAGACCTGAAACAGCTAAGTCAACCTGTAAAGCTAAATGGACTTTCTCCTGTTTTCGGTGTTATCAGAATAGTGCTCACTCTTTGCTCATCTAAATCAGAATAAATGTTGCCATATTTGTTACATCTAGCGGGTTCAGGCTTTTCTCATACTATCGAAAAGGGCACCTAGTAGCGGTTTTATGCTTTAGAGCGTTGGCTGGTTACTCCAGTATTGGAACTTTCATAGATTCCCATGCTTGAATCATTCCCCGCCGTCGAGATGGGAGCCCCCGGTATATATAAAAAAATTGTAGTACAAATCACTGCAAATCAGAAACTAGGCCTAGGCCCATTCTAGTTTTGTAACGTATTCACCTTTTTTTTTGTAAAAGAGACCAAACAAAATCAACAACCAATCAGATTAGCCTCACCCTGTAGAAGCTTCCTGAGAGAACCTCAGACACTCAGATTTTCTATCTCATGTTGTGCTAGGGAGTCTCCACTGAGCTCCGCTCAGTTTTTTCTTTGTTACATCTATTCCTAGAGTTTTTTCAAGAGCTTTTCTTCAACTTTGTTCTTTACCTTTATTCAACATGTCAGAGAAGGAGAAAAAAGGCCTTTTTTGAGCTTGTGCCACCTGCTCTAAAAAGAGGCCTTATGTGGATGACCCTCACAAAGACTGCACCTATTGCCTGTATCCAGATCAGAAGGCCAAGGATTCCAAGGTATGCCTTACTTTTTCCACCAAAGCCTTGAGGGACCGTGAGGGTTGTCTCCTGACCTGGATCCAGAAGTTAAAATCCAGGAGGGAGCCTATCTCCAGTGACAACAGTGATAGGGCCTTATCAGCTGCGTCTTCTAGAAGATCTCTAAACCGGGGAGATCAGACCCTTCTTCTTCTGAAGACCGTCCTGGAAAAGCCTCTAAAAAGACCTCTCATGGGTCTGACGGGCAAAGTCCAAACAAATCTCCTCACCGAGGTGTAAACGAGAGGGAAGGACTTTCTAATGGAGAGACTGCAGTGAGGAAGTCGAGCTCTGTTCCTCTTCTTCTCCTCACAGAAAAAAGGACTTCAAAAAGCCTTCTTCTGTTCCCTCAGAGGGAAAACGTGTGAAGAAAATGTTGCCGTCAACGGAGAAACAGTCATCGTCGACACACAGCGAGAGGGTAAAATCTCTCCTCATTCTGCTTTGACTCTGACGACTGGATCGTCGACGAGAGTCTTCTTACCTTCACCTACGGTGCAGTCTTCATCGTCGACGATGGTGAAGTCTGATGCGGCATCATCAGTCATTGCGAAGATGTCGTCAACGGTGTCGTCGACAACGACGACGAGGATGACGACAGCTGCGGTTATGACTACGTCGACAGTCATGACGACAGTTAAGTCGACGGGGCTGACGATGACAACATCTACATCGTTAAGGACACCGTCGACTACCTCGACGACGATGGATACAATTTCTGCTGTAACCATCAGAAAACGGCACATTACTCCGTAGATCACTTCCCCAAGCAAAGTGAGTGAGTGAGTACTTTCTTGTATAGCGCATGGCTACCCTAGAGCATCCCAGCGCTGTAAGACCAGAGAACGTTAAAAGACATTATTGAAACAAAAATGTCTTTAGTCGCTTCCTGAAAGCCAGATGATTAGATTCATTCCTGATGTTGTCGGGGAGTTTATTCCATCCTTTGGCCGCTTGGACAGAAAGCAGGCGGCCGCCCATCCGGGCCAACTTCACCCTGGGAACTACAAGCAGATTTCGTTGGTTGGATCTAAGAGATCTAACCGATTGATGGCGACGAAACAGGGAGTCCAGAATGGACGGGCCAACATTGTGGATGGATTTATGTGCCAAACACATAGTCTTGAACACAATCCTTTCCTGAATTGGTAGCCAATGAAACAACCAAATTGAGGCCTTCGCTGACCATCGTTTGGGGACTTTCATAAGCAAGCGAGCTGCACAATTCTGCACAGATTGCAGAGTTTTTATGGTAGCTGCTAGTGCCCCCATATAAATAGCATTTAAATAGTCCAGTCGCGAAAGAATCAACGACTGGACCAAAACGCGTCTGGCTTCAAATGGAAGAAGATCTAGGACTTTTTTTAGAACTCGCATCAATCCATAGCAGGTCGCAGCCACCTTCTTAGCCTGATGTTGGAAATTCAGGGCGGAGTCCAGCCAGACCCCCAAGCTTTTTATTTTGGTCTTGGGCACCGGAGGAAGTCCCAGACAATGCGGTCACCAGGGGTCCAGGTTAATTGGGGCTTTGTAGCCCAGCAGCATAATGTCCGTTTTGGCCCCATTTAGCTTTAAAAAAGACGAGGTCATCCATTCAAGGACTTTGGTGAGACACGGGGTCAGATTGTTGAAGGTTCGATCTGCCTATGCCATCGGTGCAGTCGGAATGTTTCTTGTACGACTTTAAAGAGGCTTTTAAAAGATCGGGGAGGACAATCCCTATTGTTTGTCACGTTTGGGAAGAGGGGCTCAAGGTTATGAAGACCCCAGCTACGCTGGTCTCAGTGCTTCCTCATTTAGAAAAGAAATACAAGGCCCCGGAGGACAGCCTGGCTTGCCTGGTGAGCCAACCAAAGCCGGACTCTGTTATTTCCCAGGCAGCACAGAGGAAATCTAGAAATCCAGCTGCACCCTTAACAGCGCCTCCAGATAAAGAAGGCAGACGCTTGGACAATGCTGGCAGGAGGTTCTCTTCAATATCCAGCCTGCTCGTCAAAGCAGCTAATGCCTTAGCCATCTTACGGCGCTACGACAGTCAGATGTGGTGTGACCTCTCCCCTATTTAGACCATGCCTGAGGAGAGCAAGGCCGAAGCTCAAAAGATTCTCCAGGAAGGAGAGAGAGCCTCATCGGAGGTAATCGACTGCGCAATGGATATTGCAACAACTGCGTTCTGTTCCCTGGCTGAAACGGCAGTCCTACGACGCGAAGGATGGCTCCTTGCTACCTCGTTCAGACCAGAGGTTCAAAACAAGATTTTAGATTTTCCTTTTGATGGTGAAGCGCTCTTCAGCAAACATATAGACAATGCGCTCAAAGGACATTAAAAAAGACACAGGCACTGCGTGTTCGTTAAGGATGCTGCAATACCGCAAGGTCCCCTTTTGGGGTGCAAGAGGTAGAGGTCTTCCCTCATACAGAGGAGGATACCAGCAATACCTGTACTCCTCGTATATGCCTGCCTCGCAGTCCTACCGTCTGCAGTATAACCAGCAGCAGGGTCAGTCCTCCTCTTATTCAAGATCCATAAACCGAGGAAGAGCAGGACGCCAGGGGAAGGAGTCCTCTAGGCACCAATAGTGGCTTCCTGGCTCTGTCTACTGTCCTCCCCCTCATGTAACACCTGTAGGGGGCCAGGATATCGCAATACTTCTAAGAATGACAATGGACAACATCGGATCATTGGGTTCTCAATATCATCTAATTTGGCCACACATTGGAGTTTGTCCATCTTCCTCCAACCAAGCCCCCACGCTCCACAACAACAAAACATCTTTGTCTCCTGCATTTAGAGGTCCAACAGATGCTGCAGAAAGAGGAGATAGAACCGGTCCCCATCTTGCAGGGTGGAAAGGGGTTCTACTCCTGGTTCTTTCTGGTTCACAAGACTGTGGAAAAATGGCACCCTATTCTAGATTTGAGGGAGCTCAACATCTATCTCATCAAACAGTCGTTTCGAATGGTGTCCTTACAGGACATTCTGCGTCTTTTAAATTCAGGAGATTTCATGGCCACCCTAGATCTAGAGGATGCATATTTTCATGTTCCCATTCATCCATCCCACTGGAAGTTCCTTCGCTTCACAGTAGCCAAAAGCCACTTTCAATTCAAGGTCCTTCCCTTTGGCCTCAGATCGGCACCAAGAGTCTTTACAAAGATACTAGCTCCAGTGGCAGCTTTTCTGAGGAAACAACAGCACCAGGTTTTCCCTTACCTGGACGACTGGCTGCTAAAGGCTCCTACCAAAGAAGCAGCCGAGAGGTCGTTAATAGCTTGTACAAAGCTGTTCAAGAGTCTGGGTCTTTCCCTGAATGCAGAAAAATTTAATTTGTGCCCTTCAAGGAGCGCCAAATTCCTGGGAGCCATGTTGGACACGACTCAGAACAAGGCTTTCCCTACAGTTGAAAGGCAAGCAAAGCTAAGGTCAATGGCCTACTTGCTTCGAAAAAGAAGGTCACTTGCAGTTCGTCTCTACAAGTCTCTTCTGGGATCCATTTCATCCTGCGTTCCTCTGATTCCTCACTGCAGGTTACGAATGCGTCCTCTTCAAGAACAGCTGGACTTGCAGTGGCGCCAGGTGGAGGGATCTTTCGAAGATGTGATCGCAGTGACGGCGCCAATGTGAGAAGCTGCCTCATGGTGGACTCGCGAGGAGAACATTTCCCAAGGTCTCTCCTTCATGGTCACCCCAGCTCCTCAAATTATCACAACAGACACATCGCTGGAGGGCTGGGGAGCGGTCCTACAGGACCTCCAGATAAGTGGTCGGTGGCTGGACCACCAGCATCTTTTAAACATCAATCTGATGGAACTCAGGGCGATTCGCCTGGCCTTGGACGTATTCCTTCCAAGGATAAGAAATTCAACAGTTTTAATAAGGGCATATAATACTACGGCCATGCATTATATTAACAAGCAGGGCGGCACAAGATCTCGTCTGCTATCAGCGGAAGCTCAGGCCGTCTGGGAATGGGCGATCTTGCATGGAGTCGCACTGAAGGCGGAGCATCTCCCATGGACGCTAAACGAGACAGCAGACTCACTAAGCAAACTGAAATCAGTCAGCCACGAATGGGAGTTGGATCAGCAGACTCTAGAGGAAATTTTTCGTCTATGGGGCAGACCAGCCATAGATCTCTTTGCTACTCCAGTGAGCAAGAAATGCAGGCATCACCATCAGGGATCCTTGGGGAATGCGTTTTCGATGGCATGGTCAGGCGCCTTTGTTTACACTTTTCCCCCATCCCGCTGATCCCAAGGCTTCTCAGGAAGTTGAAGACGGAACCATGCAAGATGATTCTAATAGCGCCGTCTTGGCCTCGCCAGTACTGGTTCACGGAGCTGCTTCTACTATCCCTGGAACATCCGGTGCCTTTGGAACCGATCCCATCTCTGTTGACAATGTCCCGGGGCCAAGTGTTGCATCCGGATTCCCGATCCCTGCAATTATCGGCATGGCTCCTGAGCACAGAGAATTTCTCGATGTAAGACTCTCTGCGGAATGTAGAGACATTCTCTCTCAAGCTCGTGCTCAAAGTACAAACAAAACTTACAGGCTGGAGTGGAAGAGGTTTTGCCACTGTTGCCATGACTCCGGGGTTCATCCGTTCTCTTCCTCGGCTCATGAAATCCTTCCTTACATTCTTTCTTTGGCGAAAGCGGGTCTGGCTCATTCATCTATTAAAGTTCATCTCGCAGCCATTTCTCGCTTCAGAAGAACATCCTCAGGCCCTTTGGTCTGGTCGGCAAGGATTGTTAAGCAGTTTATGAACGGCCTTTTTCGAGCCTTCCCTCCAGTGAAACCTCCTCCACCACTGTGGTACCTTAATCTGGTCTTGTCCCAGCTCATGAAGCATCCATTCGAACCTATACATAAAACAGACTTGAAATTTCTCTCTTGAAATGTGGCTCTTCTTCTAGCCTTGACTTCAGCTAGGAGGGTCAGCGAGTTACAGGCACTCACCATTCAGGAGCCCTTCCTTCAATTTAAGAATGAAACAGTTATACTCCGTACCAGCCCCAATTTCATCCCAAAGGTACCTTTGGACTTTCATTTAAATGAACTAGTGATACTTCATAATCATAATGTTTAAAAGATGCCTCAAATTCTGTATACAATAATATTTTAAAAGGTATGGATGGAATGCTTAAATGAATCTCAACCACTGGTAATTTCTTGGGGCTGCATCCTATTCCATTGTTATTTTGCGCACAGTGCAACCTCAGTTTGGACCCAGGTATATGCCTATGAGTCTTGAGCCTGCTCCATTGGGAACAGTCCAGTCCGAACTGCCACACCAAGGCCTTCCTGTACCGGACTACAAGCAACTCAGGCTATTTGCTCATCAGCCAGAAATGGCTTGGTACCAGTGAAAAAGTGATGGATGGGTTCCAGTTCAGGGGGGTCCACACTGAGATGGCATGGTGTGTAAAATGACGATGGTCTGGGATGCCGCTTAAGTAATTACCAGTGGCTGACATTAATTTAAGCATTCCATCCATCACTTTTTGTATACTTTAGTATGTTACCCTGAGTGGAATGGGTATTCCCTGACATAGATCCGTATACACTATGTCTCTGGAACCAAGTTATACCTGGCTGATGAGCCCCTAACAAGGGCAAAAGCAGTCCTGGGTTGCTTGTGTTCCGGTTCAGAGAGGACTGGCTTAACAGTTGGGCGAGACTGTTCACTTTGGAACAGGGTCAAGACTGATTTGCATATAGCGGGGTCCAAACTAAGGTGACAAGGTGTACAGAATAATGATGTGCTGAAATGCAGCCCCAAGTAATTGCCAGTGGTTGAGATTGATTCATGCATTCCATCCATCACTTTTTGTATACTTTAGATTCTGTATAGACAGGACTAAAACCCTCACTAAATTTTCCCAGCTTCTGATTGCTTATTGACCTCCCAGAAAGGGTTATGCACTATTGAGGCAAAATATAGCTCTATGGATCTCTGTGGCTATAGTGTTTTCCACCAGAAAGTTGGACGTCTTCAAGACAGAAAGGTCCAAGCACACTCCACAAGAGGTGTATCTACATCTACTGCTCTGTTTGCCGAAGTTTCCTTACAGACATCCTCAGAGCGGCAACATGGAGTAACAGGTATTCATTTACCCGGCATTGCTGCCTGGATGCCACAGTAAGGGATGGTAAAGCAATTGGTCAAGCAGTCTTTCGTCATCTATTTCAATGAGATGAGCTTCTCTTTCTTTTTTCTTTTCTACTTTAAATGTTTGCTCCCTCCTTTCACTTATAGAGTGTTATGTTAAATTGATAACTGCTTGCTATTTGCATTCAAGCAAATGAATCTGGGAAAGATTTCATACCGGTGAAAAAAACAAGTTGCTTACCTATATACTGTAGTTTTTCAGTATTTATCTTTCATCGATTCTCATGCGACCCTCACTGGCTGTAGCTCAGCGCAGGTAATACCTCGCTGTATTACCATTACACTTGTGCTGAGAAATCGAAGTGCTTTAAGAGCTGCTTTCAGATTGTCTGTGAAGTGGTTAACAATGTAATTTCATGTATACTGGTTGTGATATTTACAGTAGGACTTAGACCTCGATGACTGGGCAGATTCAAGCTTGTGAATCTAAAGATATCCATACTGAAGACCTGCTGTGTATAGGTAAGTAACCAGTTTTATCTCAACAGCTATTCTTCCTTCTTCTTATTATTAATATAATTGTGTTCAGTGCCACAGATTGCACAATAGTATTGAATCCCTTAAACATTTACTCCATTCATAATCTGTCATCTTCACCTTAAACACACTGGGCTCAATTCACAAACTGCATTTTGTAGTGCGTAAAGTGTTACCACAGTACTACATAATGTAAAAAAGTTACATGAAACCTTTACCATTAAAAGTGTTTGAATTAATTGCATACATAATTTTTAACTACATTTACTAAAAACGAAATGAACATTAAAATGCTACAGGGGGCATTTTTTCATCTGAGTAATTATTGATAGTTATAAATGAAGTTAATATATTTAAATTCTTTATTACACATTTAATATGATGATTTAACGTTAATGTTCTGTAACATTTTATTTCATTATTTTCAGGTCAACAGAACATATTCTTATCCATTTATATTATAAAATATGTTTTCGTTTTGTAATTATGAAAATAATAAACATTATTACATTTTCCTATACTTTCCCATAGGGAGCTCTCCACACTAGCGGCAGAGATCTCCTACTAAATTCTGTTGTCGGAGGAGACATTTTAGTCTACACCTAGGTGACGCTCTCCGTGCGAAAATAGTGAATAGCAAGAAAAGTGGAATGCTACACCTAGGTTGAGGAGTAGAGGTACACATGATTAAATACACACATGTATGCTTGCCTTTGTGAATCGGCTCCTTGGACATTCAGCTAAGTACAAAACACAAACCCTCAACGAGCATTATATATTCATTATAGACCCCTTTCCTGACGTACAATTCCAATAATGGTAAAGTTGCCAAATGTTCAAGTTGAAGGTTAACCAAATGAAAGTGACATAGACATGGTATCACATCCCACATCTGATGGCGAAAAAAACTAATGAAAAGTTTGTACAATTCTGAAAAAAGTAGGAGTGGCAAAAATAATTATTTACAGGTGTCCAGAAAGGAATTACGGGGAAAAGAAAGAAATATTTCTGTAATGTTAGGGGTCCACTGCCACCCCATAAGGAAGTAGAGACGGGTAAAGGGTGATAAAAGGAACAGCAGAGTTTCAACAAAGATAAGAAGGTAAACAGGGCTGATTAGATGTTAGTGGAAGAGAATTGGGGATGCAGGGATCCCTTACAAAAGTCACTTAAAAAAGGAAAGTGAAAAAGCACGTACCATGGTATAACCATGAGGTAGTGGGATGGAGGGAAGAGTATGGCAGAAATGGTGCTGGTACCTGGGGAAGTAGGAAGAGCCTGGGGTCATGAAATGGTGACTGAAACACCACTGGAGAGTGACGGTATCATAATAAAGATAACATTGACCTCCTTCCACCCCCATAAATACAGGTGAAGGGAAGGTGATGTAAGACCAAAAGCATACATGATTTATATTAATGGTTAAAGGCGAGAAGGAGACAAAAGGAAGACGAAACAAGGAATATGGAGTGTAAGGTCACAGTGATGTTTCTAAATTACTCGGGACTCTCTTTGTTTTTGCAACCGCGTTGTTTACTTGCCCCGAAGTGTCTACTAGACATTGCACTTTATTTTATTAAAAAAATTAAGTAAACAATACCATTAGGCATTTGGTATGATTCACTAGCTACGTGGACCATGGGCTGGTGCAGAATAATAAAACTAGCTGTGCTCGCCCATAGTGCCTTTATGCTTGGATTGGGTTCCAACCATTACTTGATAGCATTTGCAGTTACAGACATAACTGTTGTATACCTGGCAGAGCTGGACTGGTACATGCTCAACTGAAATATGACTGATTTATACTAGGGAGGTCAGTCTTTTGCGATCAAACAATACCCATAAGCCCAATGTATTACCTTTTGGCTGATTCCTCGAAATCTTCCAATAAGAACCTTAGACATTCATTTCAAGAAATAATCTTGCATTGAAAGCACTCGCCCTCAACCGTCCGAATATTCATTTTTAACAATCCTCTTCCTTTCTTTTTCCCCAAACATTTTAGTTGTTTTTTCTTCAAAGAATCAAGAAACAAAACATGATAATCATGCACATGAGTTTACGAAGTAGCTCGAGGTTTATGCTTCCAAAATATCAATTCCATGTGTATACGGCAAAACAGAGCATTGAGTTATATATTCTTAATTAACTGCTCCAACAGTTTTGTATATTGCAGTGGCAGTCATCCCCTTCTCACCGTTTAGTTTATGGCATGCCTCTTGTAATCTCCGTGTGCCCCAGATTACCGTTCCACACACTCAGAGACAACGAACTTCAGTGCTTCACTAGGTTGGATTTATAAAAAAATATATATCTCTTGGGACATGCATCCCAAATATTTAAACTCTCCAGGGCTCACTCTGAAGGCCAAAGACTAACTATGCATCTGCTCTCATGGCACCAACGAATACAAAGTGACATGCCAATTATGAGCAAATCCAAATTATTTGCAGAAAGTATGGAATAGCTGCAAAATCCCAACTATCAATGTCTCCGAATTTATGGCATAAAGCAGACTATTGCATGCATATATCATGATTTGGTTATCCCGCTGGGATGTCCAGTCAAGGTCTTTCAGAATTGTATCTGTGCATACCAAGTGAGCTAATGGTTCCAGGGCTTGGCTGAAGAGCATGTGTGAGAGGGGGCAAATTGTCTCAGCCCCTTCCAGAGAAAATGTTTCAGACAGGCCCACATTTACCCTCAACATGGCCAGTACATGTACATAGCCGACTTAACAAAGATGGAAATTGTGGGTCAGTGCTCATTTTCTCCACAGTTTTCATCAGATGTGGTCATCTACAGAACTGAAGGCCTCAGTCGCATCCAGAGACACGTTTCTGAAACCATGGGTGTTTACTCAATGCAGCCTTTAAGAGGTCAAAGATTGTTTTGTTCTCTGGCTAGGCATACATCTACTTTGCTCTGAATGAACCGATGCATCTATAAAAGTGTGCAAATGGTTAGCCAAAAATGTGGCCAGACTATTATTAGGCTGTGGTCCTATCGGATTCACACTCTGGCTTTTGTGTATCAGAACTATAGTAGCCAGTCTTAGATCTTAAGTTAAACTGCCCATTCCCCTCACATCCTCAAACATTTAGAGAAGGTGATTTGCTACTCTCCCAATAGGCGCTTAGAAAATTCTAGTGGAGACCCGTTGGGCCCAGGGAACGTCCCTCTCTCCATCTGTGTGATAGTCTCTGAGATTTCATCTTCTGTCAGCGTTGCTTCTAACTCCCTTCCATCTGCCCTGGTCAAGGTGGTTGTTTGTATTACACATAGGAACTCTGTATTCTCAGAAACCTCCACTTCCAACCTAGAGGTATAGAAATCTGAATCTGAAAGGCAGCAAAGGCCTTTGTTATCTCAGTACTGCCAATATGCCCCCGTCCTTTTTTCAGCGATTATCGCTTCCACCCATCTACCACACTCCTCTCTCTTGCTGAGCTGTACCAATAATTTGGAGTATTTGTTTCCTACTCCGTACAATTGTTTCTAAGAAGTCAGTTACTGGTTATTGGCTTCTTGTGTGGCCACAACTCCGTAGTCTTGCTTTTAAAAAATGTAATATGTTGTTTTATCAAAGAATCCCAATTTTGTGAAAACCAGTTCTCTAAAGCCATTGGGTCGTCCTCTATCAATTTCTCACATCTCTTCCCGACTATACCAATCCCATATTTTCTTTGAAATAGTCATCAGTGGTCCCCCCCCAATTTATCCGCCATCTTCTCATTACCCAGTTATCGGGCATCTAGGCTTCATCTCTTTTGGTGATGCCTACCCTGTCTATCCAGTGTCATTAACAACAGGGGGTGATCTGATACCCAATGTGTAAGAAGTCTAACCTCTCGAATTCAATATACCATTGTATAGGATGGAAAAGTAGCCTACCGTAGAAAGTGAATGCGCTTCAGAATCGTAGGAGTATCGCCTCTCCTCTAGCTGTTTTTCTGTCCAGAACTCCAATGACCTCAGGGCATTTAAGAAGGTATACAACCGTGTGGACCCAGAGTCTATCCTCCAACCCACTCTTGTTCTATCCCACTCCAATTACATCACCAAACTCATATTACCGTCAGTCATCACTGATTTATTCCTGTGGCACTGTTGGCAATACTCAGAGATTAAAGCCATTCACTCTTAATCCAAAGATGCACACACAGCTGCCATACATCCCCGGCACGTCAGACCAGATCTCCTCCTCTATGAATGATACTGATTTTTAATAGTAGGGCAAAACCTATAGATCCTGATGTATATCCCATGTCCACAAGAGGTGCATTACGTTTATAGTTCAGTAAGCAGTCAGTGGTGCCTTCTAAGTGTGTCTCCTGCAGAAACAAAGGGTACTTTCCGTGTAGCATGATGTAAACCACCCTCCATGTGAAAAGCTGGTGCTTATTTTTCTTTGTATGCATATTACCACCCCATCATTCAGACTCTACAATTCGCATATAGAGTGAACTATGTCTCTTTCCACCTTTGATCCTATTAAATATCGAACCTATCAGATTCTCATGTGCAAATAAAGTCTAGAAACCCACACCCCTCCCTCCCTCCACCCTGCGTTCATGAAGTCATGAGCCATGAACTGCCACATACCTCAATTTGCAGTGCATCTGTTTACCAAAAACAGTAATACAGCTCAACAAGCAATACACCAACCAAATGGAAGTCACAAAGCCCAAAGGGGGTGTGTAGGATTGGCAACCCTGTATGCCCTCTGATGCAACAGGCAAATGTGAAAGGACTCCTGGTTGATCCTTTCGATTTGTCGAAGGTACCATCTGACCTGGGGCAACTGTATCTTTCGGTACGTCCTGTCCGGACGTGTGACTTTTCTCATGCCTTTTCAACGATCGACCTTTCCACTGCCTGCTCCTAAACCTGGTCAGGAGAAACAAAATGCCACAACTTCCCATCTGCTAAGATTTACTGTTTGGCCAGAGCAATTTTATATATTTCGATTTTATTTTTTCTCTTTTCCATTTTTAATTCATAGATGGTCCTACGCTGTACTTGCACTACTTGTATAAAGTCAGGAAAGAGTAGGACCTATGTGAGACTTTAACATGTATGTTGGCTTTGGATGATTTAGTGCATATGTGTGGGTGATAGGCCACTCACTGTAAGATGTGATCACAAACTTAGTCAAAACATTTAAAAAACAGAAGGGTCAGTTAAGGCTTAACCTAGATTAACTAGGTTGTCCCCTGTGTTGCAAGACTACTGTTACAAACCTTGTTGGGTAAAGAAAACGTGGTGGTGGATTATCTTCAGAACGCTGATACAGATAGAAGACTGCGAGGACAAATATTGCATTGAATTTCAGGTGGCCTAGGTACTTGATGACAAGGTTACAGCTTTTAGTAAGGAAAAGTGATGTGATGCATATGAGGTAGAAAAGAATTTACAGCGGGTCATGAAGTGTATCATTAAGGGGTGGCCGCGTAAGAAGGTTTTGAAGAAGTTCTTGATCGTTTTCAGAAATCGGGTCTGACTGACGATGGCATGATTAGGTGGGGCAATACAGTTGCTCCCCCCTCAGGTTTAAGAAAGGCGTTGTTCAATTTGGGACACAAGGGACATTTTGGAGTGGTCAGGATGAGGTTAGTGATTAGGACGTTTTTTTGATGGCCTGAAGTTGATTTATCTATTCAGAGAGACATTAGAAACTGCTCTCATTGTTATATGGCTTATAAGGCTTTGAAGAAATGTAAGACCTCCAATGGGTGAAGGAGTAATTCCCAAAAGTCCCTGTTAGACAGTAGCAATAGACATTGTGGGTCCAGTAGGGGGGTGGCAAAAGTATGTTATTATGCTAATGAATGTGTTCTCCAAGTGGCCTGTGGAGAGAATGGACGCAATTCTTTGATGAGGTATGGCATTCCTACCACATTAGTGAGTGATATCTGAAAGAGACCATTAGTTATAGATTCCTTACCTTAGAATAACCCCCAGGTGTCAGACTGGATCCAGAGATTTTTTCTTCAGCAGTACCACTGCTTGTCGGTAGGTGGTGTCGGTCGACTTCTCGTCGGGCGTCGGCATTGTGTTTGCCGGGATGACGTCGCGGTGCCTACTGAGACGCCGCCCCTGGGCACTGACGTCCGTTCTATCTTTTTCCACGCCAGCCTAGCGCAGATCCGAAGAGAGCTTGCTCCTCAGGCACTTTTTGACTAACACTTTTTTAACTTTTGTCAACATCTTTTTTCGAGTCTTCGACTCCTGGTGCACGAGGGATGTCCCATCCTCAGACCAGCTTCAAGCCTTGTGACTCCTGTCACAAACTGATGTCTGTGACGGATCAGCACATCGTGTGCCTCTAGTGCCTGGAGCTCGACCCGAAGTCATGCTCCGACTGTCAGGCCATGAATCGAAAGTCTTTGCGGGAGCAGTCTCGAAAGCTTTTGGAGGCCCAGCAGTCGGCTCCGCGTCGCTCCCAGTCTCCCTCGAGGGGAAGGTCTTGAGACCGGTTGTGGAAACACCACACCTCGTCCAAGTCTGCGCACTCTTTGGGTAAGTCGAAGCACAAGAAGAAGGCAAAGAAGCACCGTCGCGCTTCACCTTCCCCTTCGTCGGTCGGCTGACGCGATGTGGGACCCGGAGCTCTTGTCGCCCTAAGGCTTTATCTCCGGCACCTGACTCGGGGACGACTCCGTGCCGCCCCCAGTTTCCGGGAGCCGGGGCGTCCCCTGCCCAGCTACGTACTTTCTACGAAGCCCTTCATCGTTTGTTTGGGCAGCCCGACTCTGCTGGTGCGCCTTTGTCTCCGCGGAGCCGGTTGGTGGCCCTGGGCCTCCGATGCCGGCATCTCCGGCCCCAGAGGGACCCTGTGGATCCAGACCTGGGTCCGGATCGACCCCAGTTCACCTTACTCGACCTTCTCTGGCGCCGATGCCCCAGGCGCCACCCATGCCCCCGGCTGATGTCATCCCCGAGATGGACCCTGACCTGGACCGCCATCGGCCGACGTCTAATCCGACACCCAAGTGTCCTTTTGTTCCCTTGTTCATCCCAGGTGTTCCATATCGCCCTGACGATGGTGATGAGGACTGGAAGGGGTCGCTGGACCCTTTGACAGACCAGCTGGAAGAACCGGACTGGAGAGAGGAACTGGATGATGCCAGTGGTCTGGATACCTTCCCAGACCTTGGCATGCTTTTTCCCCCTACCGTGGCTACGGATGAGGAAGCCTCTTATGCAGTGGTGGTGTGTAAGGCAGCTGAGGTCTTGGGCTTGGAGCTCCCTACAGTGGCAGTCAAGACTAATCTCCGGAAAACGTCGATTATGGGACCAGTGTTAAAAACATGCATGAACTTTGTGATGTATTTGAATATTTTGAATGTATTGAAGTCTAAATACATAATCTAATGTTGATGTTTATAACTTTTAGTGAACCCCTGATGAAGGGCTATGGAAAGCCCGAAATGCATTGGGAATAACATCTACTACTGAGGACGATTTATGTATATTTCCTGCTTCAGAAAAAGACCTGGATGGGCATATCTGCTGTATCAGAATTATTAAAATACGTAATGTCTCTCATGTGACAGGATAAAATGGAATGAGCAACATTACATTTTGGAATACCACAAATAAAATTCATTGAAAGTGGACAATTTTGTGGGATCTTTGTTATGATGCAGGGATCAAGCTGTGCGTCCGGTACTGGAGTATTAATGCACTCCAGCTCTTTGATGCTCTTGGGCCGATACTCCCATACCATCTGGGATTCGGTTGCGCAGGTGCTGCCTCAGTGCCCGTAGGAGGCCCGGGCTGTTTTCTCTCAAGCAGTGGTAGATGGGAGAGATGCAGCAAAATTCACAATCCGCTGTGCCTGATTGAGGACGTCTCGTTTTTCAGGGGATGTTCAGTCAACTCTGCTGGACATGCCTTCTGATGGCTTTCGCCTTTTTGGTGATAAGGCAGACTCTGCACTGGCGGAATTGAAGGATTCTCGGGCTATTGTCAGATCATTGGGCCTCGCTACATCTTCCCTTCCCCCCACAGTCTGCTTTGCGCCCCTTTCGTGGCTACGGAAGGGGCACCCCACCATATCTGGCCCGGTCAAGCCACCGTCCTAGGCAAGCTACCTAACCCCTGTGTGGCCGCGGATGTGGGACCCAGTGACGCGGGTCTGGGAACCAGCAGGTGGGCCAGTCCACCATTTCCCTCTCTGCAACAGTCTCCAAACCCTTCTAGTCTTACCTTTCAGGCACATCAACGGCCAGTGGGTGGCAGGATTTGCCATCACCTCCCCAACTAGCAATCCATCACGTCAGACAGGTGGGTTTTGCAGATAGTCTGAAGGGGCTACTCCTGTCTGAGGATCATTTGGCGCTTCTCCGCCAGGAAGTCTTTGCTCTCTTGGCCTAAGGAGCTATCAAGAGGGTTCCTGCGCCAGAAGTAGGTTGTGGTTTCTATTCCCGCTACTTTCTGGTGCTCAAGAAGGACAAAGGCCTGCGTCCTATCCTGGACCTCAGGGCCCTCAACCACTTCCTCCAAAAGGAGAAGTTCTGAATGCTAACCTTGGCTCAGGTCCTATCTGCTCTAGACCCTGGAGACTTGATGGTGGCGTTGGACTTGCAGGACGCTTATTTCCACATCCTCGTCCTGCCAGCCCACAGACTTTACCTACGGTTCAGGGAATGCCACGAGCATTTTCAGTTCACCATGCTCCCTTTCAGCCTTACCAGTGCCCCTTGGGTGTTCATCAAGGTGATTTCGGTGGTCGCAGCTCATCTGTGCAGATCAGGGGTCCCAGTCTTCCCCTATCTCAACGACTGGCTGCTGAAGGCTGGGCTCGCCCCAGGCTTTTGTCTCCCACCTCCAGACTTCGGCAGACCTCCTGCATTCGCTGGTGTTCACTATCAATGTGCCTAATTCACACCTGACTACCTCTCAGTCACTCCCTTTCATCGGAGTTGGACACTGTGCAGTTTCGGGCTAATAGTCCCGAGCAGCGAGTCTGCGATATTCGGGCAATGATACTGATGTTTCAGCCTCTGTCCCGGATTTCGGTGAGAATGAACCTGAGGCTGCTGGGCCTCATGGCCTCCTGCTGGTGGATCATGCCAGATGGCATATGTGAGCTCTGCAGTGGGACCTAAAAGTTCCAGCAGGGCAGCATCAGGGGAATCTTTTCGACTATGTCCAGATCTCGGAGGGAACTGCGCAATGAGTGCAGTGGTGGTTAACAAACCAGGATTGGGTCGGAGGCAGATCCCTCTCCCTTCCCCAACTAGAACTCACGGTGGTGACTGATGCATCACTCCTGGGATGGGGCAGAGAGGCGGAGATCAGAGAAGTCTGATCTCCGGCGGAGTCTGGGCTCCATATCAACCTATTGAAGCTCCGGGCAATTCGCTTGGCATTGAAGACATTCCTTCCCTCCCTCAAGGGGAAGGCAGTGTAGGTGTTTACAGACAACACCACCACCATGTGGTACTGAAACAAACAAGGCAGGTGGGATTGTGGACCCTTTGTCAGGAGGCTCTTCGCCTTTGGACATGGCTGGAACATCAGGGCATGACCCTGGTCGTTCAACACCTGGCAGGTTTGCTGAATGCTATATTGGGAGAACTCAGCCTTCGGTACCTGGTAGATCATGAATGGCGTCTTGACTCAGAGGTGGTGCAAGGCCTCTTTCCGCAGTGGAGAGAGCCTTGGTTAGAACTGTTTGCCGTCGATGAGAACGCGCAATGTCAGCAGTTCTGCGCATTGGAATTTCCAAGGCGGCACTCGCTCGGCGATGCTTTTTGTCACGTGTGGAGTTGCGGCCTCCTGTATGCCTTTCCACCTGTACCACTTCTGCCACGAGTGCTTAAGAAGATTAAGCGCGACCGGACCCAAGTCAATCTTGTGGCACTGGACTGGGCACGAATAGTCTGCACCCCGAGCTTGGCTATCGATCCTCCGATCAGACTGCCCCTTCAGGAGGATCTTCTGTCGCAGCAGCATGGGACGGTCCTCCACCCAAATCTGTCCAGTCTCCAACTCCTTGCATGGAGATTGAGCCGCGAAAATTGACAGCTTTTGACCTTGCTCCAGAAGTATGTAATGTCATCTTGGCAGCCAGGCGTTTCTCCACTAAGAAGGTATACGCCGGCCGATGGAACAAGTTTGTGGCATGGTGCACAGCAAAGGCTGTGGATCCCCTTGCTGCCCCTCTTTCTGAGGTTCTTTTGTTCCTTCTCTCTTTGACCCAGCAGGGCTGTGTTCTGGGCACTCTTAAAAGCTACCTGGCAGCCATATTTGCTTTACTTAGGCTCCCAGATCAGCCCTCTTTGTTCAAGTCCCCTATTGTAAGTAGGTTCTTTAAAGGCATTATTCATCTCTTTTCGCCATCTCTTTTCATAATGCCTCAGTTGGATTGAACGTTGTTTTGGCTTATCTTGTGTGCACTCCCTTCTATCCTCTTCACAACTGTCCTCTTAGGCTTCTCACTCTGAAGACTGCCTTTCTTGTTGCCATCACCTATGCTCGCAGAGTGAGTGAGCTTCAGCCTCTTTCTTCTAAGCCCCCTTTCTTCTCGGTCCATCCGGACAAAGTGGTGCTTCGAATGAGGCCCTCGTTCCTACCTAAAGTTGTCACATCTTTTCACATCGAACAGACTATTACTCCGCGCACCGTATTCCCGCCTCCGCACCTTTCCAAGGAGGAGGAGAGACTCCGCCGCCTGGACCCGGAACGTGCTCTGTCTTTCTACCTTGACCGCACGAAGGATATCCAGGTGGACGATCAACTCTTCATTGGCTATGTGGGTGCCAAGAAGGGTCGGGCTGTGCAAAAGCGTACCATATCTCGAAGGGTCGTCCTTTGTATCAAGGTTTGTTACGCTTTGGCTAAAAAGGAACCTCCAGTGGGGCTGCAAGTTCATTCCACTAGAGCTACAGCAGCAACCACTGCTTTGTCACGTGGAGTCTCACTCATTGACATCTGCCAGGCGGCCAAGTGGGCTTCTATGCACACGTTCACCAGACATTACTGCCTGGATAGTCCAGTCTGGAGGGACGGCTACTTTGCCCATTCTGTCCTCCAGGTCTTTCTGGTGTGAACTTGGTTTGCAGTCCTTCCTCCAGGCTTGCTATTGCTGGGGTATCTATTCTAAGGTAAGGAATCTATAACTAATAGTCTCTTTCAGATGAACAAGTTACTTACCTTCGGTAATGATGTATCTGTAAAAGACATATATTAGTTATAGATTCCTTACTGCCCTACCCATCCTCCCTGCTCTGCGAACTGACTTCTAGGGATAGGAACTCCCTTGCAGGGTCCTAGTGTGGAGCACCAGTGGCCAGTGTCTATCATGGCTCTGCACTTCTGGCGTGAAAAGTCATGTCAGAACTGATGTCTGCGCGCTGGGGCGGTGTCTAATTAAGCGTCGCAACATCATCCCAACAATCACGACGCCGATGACGGACGTGGAGTCAACCGACGCCACCTATTGACACGCAGGGGTATTTATGAAGAGAAAATCCCCTGATCCAGACAGACGCCTGGGGGTAATTCTAAGGTAAGGAATCTATAACTAATATATGTCTCTTACAGATACCTTGTTACTGAAGGTAAGTAACTAGTTCAATGTGGTGCAGTGTTTGGCAAGGCTAAGAGTTATTTTAGAAGTTGTGGATAAGGCACAGATTTACCTCTTTGTACTATCCCAGTGGGCATGGTCTGATTGAATGATTTAATCATGTTAAGGTCGGCCATACAGCTTGCTAGATGCTGGTAATATTGATTGGAAAGTGCAGTTGATGTAAACGGCATAGGCGTGTAGTCAATAGCAAAGCAGTTACAGGGTTTTCTCCTTTTGTGACGATTGAGAGGAGGAACCGTAAAACCAAGTATGCCCCTGGGTGGTTAATTAGGTTGGAGGTGGGACAGTGAACTGTTGAGTCAATGTGGAGTAAATTGAAGAAAGCATGTGACAAGAGTAAGGCATGGTGCGACAGAATAAGAAGTGTTCAGGCTGTAGAGATTCAGGATGGCAAAGGAAGGTTCCCAAAGGTGAGTCAATTGTTTGTAACCCAATGTGGTATCTGACGCTTTGCAGAATGTTTTGAGGTTAAGTGATGGTAGGGTGTGGAATCTAAATCAATAGCTTTAGGGAATGAGTGTAGGTGGCAGGAGAGTAAGTTTAGTAGTATCTGTGGGCTAGAGGTTAATCTAGGATTGGATTGGGATGAAGAGACAAGTGCTGGTGGAAAATCTAAAGAAAGAAGGCATCCATTCTTGTCAGGCGAGGAAGAAATCTGTGTGAATAGGTTGATCTCTTCTGATTCTACTGAGAAGTTAGATGAGTTGCTGGAGTGCAGGAAAGATGAGACCGATCAAGCTCTGTGGGTGGTACTGTGCAAGTGAATGAGGAAATGGTGGTTGATAGAGATCTACCCGAGGACAGGCATTGCAAACCACCAGAATGATTGAAAGACTTTGAGTGTGACATGGATGGTTGAAGGTTATCTCAGGATTTGTTCGGTAGGATGTGGTTGTAGCGTCATAGTTATTTATTTACGCTATTTGTTGTTTTTCAAAAATTATTTAATCTTGATTTCTTTTCTTGTATTTTAACCCTGGTAGAGTTCTTTCAAGTTAGGATCAGTTTTCAGTCTTATTTGTGTAAAGAAGGGGAGTCTGTTATCGTTCTTGTGTGCTTGAGGAGATGGTAAGTGCCACGTTGTAGTGTATTGCTTGTGGGCCAGTGGGATTCTACCATGTGCGGAGATTGCAGTTTCACCATAACGTGGGTTATCATGTGGACTATTGGAAATAGATTGTTTACTGTTGAGCAGTGACAGTTATGGACTGGTACTGGTGATGAGCGAACGTCATTTGTAAACTCATCTGGCTTAATTAAGGATTGATCTTCACCACGTTGATACTACAGTGCCACCCCATAAGGAAAACAAAGGGTGATTTCCAAAAAGACAAAAACAGTGAAAGAAAAAGGGGGTAGCAGGAAAAATCTAAATACTAAAAAGTTATGAGAAGATCAAGTGGAAAAAAACAATTAAGAAATGTTCAATTCAAAGCAATTAGGTACATTTGTGTTGACGCCCATGGGGGTTGGTCTTTGATCGAGGGTGTTGAGAGTTGACAGTGGCACTGGGCAGTCCACCAGACTGTATACTGCATGCCCCCTTCAGTGTGCTACAGATAGCTGCTATATGTTCGGCATCTGTGAGATGTGTGTCAGGGTTGCTTGATCTTCTATTTTAGCCTTTTTGCCACTGCCGAGTGATTAAGAAGCTGAAATTGCAAATTCTGACTCTAAGGGCTGCTTCCCCCTCTACCTCCCGGAGCCATCCTGTCAAGCCTTAATGATTCCAATAAAGTCAGTATTTTGTTTTTCGCGTATATATGTATTGGTGTTTATAAAGCAGCCCGAACCTAGATATAAAGCATTGGAGCTCTGTGCATTACCTGGGAGACAGGGTTTGGGAGACGAGTTTAGATTATGTGCATCTAGTGGGAATTAAACAAGTACATTTCACACATTACATTGTTTTGCCACATTGAGTTCAAGTGATATGCCCCAAACCGCACATTGCTTAGCCTGGTTACGAGGCTGGGATTTCACCTGGGTCAGCATCACGGCCGGATCTCTTCCACGTCTAATGTTTTATCGATTAAGATTCCTTGCTAGTTATTTTTTAATAATGTTATAATTCCTGGAATCAAACGCAGCCCAGGTGATCCTAATGAGGCCATTTTAAAGCAATGGTAAAAAGTGCTGATTTTATTGATTTATTTTAAATAATGGGCACATCATTTGCAAGAAAGTAACATCTGGTCACTGCGCTGTCTGCGACTGTTATATTTCTTCAGACAGAATTAGATCGCAAGAGCGCCAGTTGAATTTACAAGATACTTTTCTGTTTTTGATGTTTGCGCTTCTTCACCCAGTGAACTCGGTTAAGTGCGCCGGAAACAGTAGAGTTCGCCTGCATGTCTGTGCCTGTCAGTCCTGTTCTTGCCTTTAGGATAATATAAAACCCAAGTGCCCCCGGTCGAATAATCTCCAAATATGGTTAGTAATTCACGAAGGGCAGAAAGGAGGGCACTGCATTAGGGCAGACATCCGTGGCCGACTCCAGAGGCGAGGTCAGACGGGAGGGTTACAGAGCTGTTGGCACAGCCAGTAGGTTCACGAATGACGCTAGGAAGTGGCGTGCCAGCCAGAGTTTAGCTTCTCACACAGCGTTCTCAGGCCCCGTTTTACAGCATTCCCAGAGATGGCACAAATATAGAAAGTGATTCGCTGACGCGAGGATCAGCTTGTACCGGGGAAGACATATTTTGTGTAACTTCAAAGAACTCAACCCTCTCCGATCAATAGAAACACAGACCGATCAATACCTTTGTTTTTCCTCATTTATTTATGGGTTTTCAGCTTTCCAACGTTTAACCCATTAGTCACGGAGCCCCAGGGAGTGTTTACAGCCTCAACATTCTAATGCAAGGTAAAGAAACAATCAGTGCTTTAAATGGGAAAAAATAAGTGCAGGTACTCATTAAAATGAGCTAGAGGTGTAGTGGGGGGCAGGGCTAGGGGCGGGGCTAAGAGCAAGACACGATGATACTTAACAGCTTCTATATTAGTTTCAGCACATACCAAAACACATGAGAAACGTGTTTACATAAACAAAGCAGGTTAACTCATTACACAAACTGAAAGAGAAATGCGATTATATGTTAACATTTCCTATTTTTTGCAATAGTTGCACCTTCTTAATGTCATACTGTAAATTGCTGTTTGGCACAATACTATATATTTTTGAGCATGCGAGTCGGAAGAAACTGAAAGTACCCCCACGTCGAAGCTAAGCTCTTATGGCACCAAGCAAATGAAGCATCATGACCCTCCCCAGAAGTTATCTCTTGTCTCTTCCATCGATCTATCCATTCATCCTTTCATCCTACCATTAACCTGCGAATGTCCACCATTTAACCTTTACATTCTATCGTCTATTCAGTCTTTCATCAATCATTCACTTTTTCACCATTCCGTCTATCCACCTTTCATATCCAAACCTATCCATCCATCCATCTCCAAACCTATCTATTCATCCTTTCACTCATCCATTTGATTATCCACCTTTTCCCTCATCCATCAATCCTTTCCCTCATCCATCCATCAACCCTTTCACTCCTTTATCCATTCACCCTTTCACTCAGTCCCTCCTTTCACTCATCCATCATCCACCCTTTCATCAATTCTCCCTACCTTTCATTCATCCATCCAGTTTTTCACTTATCCACCCATCATCCGCCGTTTTATCCAATCATCCACCCTCTTTTACCCATGCATGCTTTCGCTCATCCATCGTTCCATCCATCTATACATCCACCCTTTCTCACTCACTCACTCATCCATCCACTCACTCACCCACCCTCCCTTTTACGTTATTTATGAATCCTTGTCGCCGAACAGACATGTACAAACAAAGTGCCACACATTTTCTGTAAAATACCTCCTGAGAGTGTCTGGATGCTCTTTCTCTCACTGTTTTCTTACAAAAACAGGCATACACACAAAAGACTAAAGTATGATAAAAGCCATCTTTTCTCTTCACCTACGAAGGCTTTTTTAATTGCCACGAGGGAGGGACTGGCCATAGCCTGATTGCCACTGCCAGGGGACTGCCATGATTCCTGTATTTGCACAAATGTACAGGATAGTGTGAATGTGATTGACAGCACAGGGCCTGACTGGACCCTGCTCTGTCAAGCACAGCGTGATGGTGAGCACCAGGACATTATTCAAATGAGCCCTGCTGAATAGCTCAGCTGGGGCTCAGATCAGGGGCTGCAGAAGCGGCGCCTTGGCTGCCAGAGGCACATTTCACTCCTGCTCACCAGCACAGCCAATGAGCCTACCTTTTCATGAGTACCGGTACTCTCCACAGCAGTAGAGAAGTGCTGGTAATAAGAGTGATAAATCTAAGAAGTGCCGGTACTCAGTACCGGTGAGTACCGGCCCATTTAAAGCACTGGTAACAATACATTGGAGCTATTTATTTTTACAACCACGGAGCTTAATTACGAGACGGATCCAAGAAATTGGGATGGGCTCTAACCATTTAATGTGGAGGCTCATTTAGCCAGCATTTGAGTGTTTGCCCAGGTTTGGAACAATATTTGCTGACCTAATGTGCATTGATTCTAGCTGCGAAGGGAAGGCCAGCCCATCCATGCCTTAATTGCCACTGACGTGCACTGCTGTGTGGTCTGAGGGTCGCACATTAGTGGACAGATGGAGTTGCGACATCAGCCTCAACGATTACATGACAACAGGTATAGACTGAAGTCATGTTCTCGAACAGCCACCACACTTCTCTCTTCTTTTGCACTAAAAAACATGTAAAGAAACCCTATGCTTGATTGGATTCCTCCAAACCTGATGTATGAGGTCTTCATGTTGATTTGGCTCCCATATATTTTTGTAGGATGTTGTTTGTTGGTCAAGGTGGGAGGAGTGTCCCTTCTGCATCTGTTCCCAGGGGCTTTGCCCTTTTTCACCACCTGCTAAACCTTGTCATTCTCCTAACACATATCAATGACTCGGAAGAACAATTTGTCATTTAGGGACTGAGTTTGGCTGATGGGTTCATCTGTCACAGATGTGGTGAATATACCGTCAGCCTTATTACAAGTGCATTATATCCCATGACATTTGTAATAAGGCGGACAGCATATTCATCACGTTTGTACTAAAGCAACCCTCTGCCAAACTCTAAATTAGGCTCTTTTGTATCCACAGGCTGTAACCAATCAAAATGGCCAATCCTTTGTGTTTCCCACAATTATGCAAATAAGGTTGCGATGTAGGCATCTCCCTTTTGTATATGCTCATTATCATTATAATCTTTATTCGGTTAAAAGGAATAACCATAAAATATACCTATAGGCCATAAAATATATATATAATACAAATAAAACTTATGTACACAAAACAACTGTTAAAATGCATCATAAATTAATCAAAGCCAATACAATTAATACAGATCACTCACTAGTCAGATCCACCCTGGTGATCGACGGGACCAGATACAGCCCCATGCCTCCTGCAATTTGATCCCCCAGTTTAGAATGTCCCTAAGCATCATAAGATACAACATGGCAGGTTTAAGTGGTGTGGATTTTAGTTTTTTAAAAAGTGGTATGAAAAAGAGCTTTCTCGGCTGATCATAATTCGAACAGAACATGACAAAGCGCCCCAGTGTTTGTGCGGCCCGATCATCACAGGTACAAGGACCCAAAGTGCCTGGGGTAGACCAGCCATTAGGGAAGCTAATATAGTGAACAAAGAGGTTAAACCTGAATCTTGTTAGCAGCTGCCGATGGTAAACATTAATCACCGAGGATAAATAACCAATAGATGGAACGGTTTTTTCAAATGCAAAGGGCACAAAAAGCAGGTCTCATCAATTCGCAACTTTCTCTAGAGGTCTGAATATGTGTCAAAAACTGTGTTTAACCCATGTGTAGCCTGCTTTACGGATCTTACTCGGGGTAAAAAATAAATCCGGGCGGCCCATACTGATAAATTTCAGTTTAATATAGCCTCGCCATGGTATAACTTTCACA
This sequence comes from Triturus cristatus, assembly GCF_964204655.1. Taxonomy (NCBI): domain Eukaryota; kingdom Metazoa; phylum Chordata; class Amphibia; order Caudata; family Salamandridae; genus Triturus; species Triturus cristatus. The sequence continues at coordinate 940,691,671 of NC_140584.1, read as the reverse complement.
TTATCTCATACACTCCTATCTAAAACATTATTGTAGAGAGTTTAAAAATCATTCCATGAAGTGTCATAGTATAAATGTCAGGGCTGAAAACACTCCATACCCCTTCCAAACTATCCTGCTCCCCCATCACATTCTGCATAGACCTGGGCAGAATTTCCATTACGCCGGAGTAAGCGGAGTCATTTCTTTAATTTTGCATTACTCTTTGGTACAGAATTACTGATAATTACGCAATTACTCCTCCCAGTATAATTAAACCAAAATTGCTTTTATTAACATCTATTCCCGTCCAGTGTCCTTTGCACAAGAATCCCAGACTGTAGACATGCTCACTTAATTCATCGAGATAGTCCCTCCGAATACCAGGTAGGTGATAGGCGGTGATTTTAATTGTCAGTTTGAGCCCCTAGCCCATCCTACAGACCCCTCGCTCACTGCCGAGGATTCCCTTTGGCTGATTCCTGACCCGCTGATTGCTCCAGTGAAAGCCTGGACCCCCCTGGTACTACAAATTAATGCAGTCACACTAACCCATGCACTAAGGGCATGCAACGGTCGCACCAAGTCAGACCAACCTGTAAAACCTACTTTTAATAGACCGGGGCAAAAATCTTTTTTGGATTACATCTTGGTGGAAGCAAGTATATGGCAATGGGTTGTCGACTTCGCTGTCTGGCCTAGACACGACAGCGACCAGAACGCTCTGGTACTCGATCTCAAGCTCCCGGAACTCTACAGTCCCCCTACCATTAGCAACCTCACTGGTACTAATCTATCTCTAGACAACAACAATAGGCGAATTAGGTGGGAAACCCTGAAGCAGTCACCAGCCATGATAGCTGCTCTGTACGCTCTAATCATTCCACCCCTATTGGTAATGGAGCAGGTCGCTCAGACCCCTAACCCCAATGGTACTATCGCACAACTCACGGCTATCCACACTGATCTGACCACCAGTCTGACCAACATCTTTAACCCCCTGACTCACTTTAAAGGCAAGAGGACCCCTAAAACCACTTGGTTCAATACATTTTGCCGTACGGCCAAGGGTGCCCTCTTTGATGCTATAAAATTCAACGCCAGATCGCTGATAAAAATCAGGCGGGCCTCATATAGCAATACACTAAAGTTAGCCAAAATGGAGTGGGAATCAGAAAGATGGGACGCAATAAAACAGGCTCAGTCATGAGGGTGTTTTGGACCCTGGTTCGAACAGCCAGCCCCTCAGAGAGCTTACCCATTGAGCTGAATATCGCAGCAGACGCTTGGAAACTCCACTTACATTTGTTGTATTCCTCCCAGGATACTGTAGAGCCCCCAGGGAAAACTTTGCCAATTGTTACGGGGAACCCCCTTGAAGACGACCTAGGAATCACCCTGGCCGAAGTCCTTAGTGCAATTGGAAAGCTTCCTTTGGCAAAGGCCCCTGGATTAGATAAGATTCCTGGGGACCTCTATCGGGAGCAGCCCAATATCTGGGGCCCATATCTATGTGTCATATTTAATGCCATCATAAATGGCATGAAAATCCCGGACACCTGGCTAGGGGCAGAAATTTTCCCAGTATTTGAGAAGGGATCTCCTCTCCTGCCCATTAAGTATAGGCCAATCAGCCTGATTGACATATCTCAGAAGCTGTTTGCCAGGATAGTCCTGGAGTGCCTCCAGTCCTGGGTGGGCGAGAGTGAGATTCTAAGTATCAGGCAGGGTTCTGTAAAAATATTTCCACCATCGACCAAATTTTCAGGCTCCAATTATTATATTAGAAGACGGCGGTCATAGAGGGTGGGAGCCTTTCTTTGATCTTCGTCGGTCTTAAATCAGCCTTTGACTTGGTGCCCCGTGACAAACTTTGGGCAGTTCTAGAGCAACTGGACATCTCGCCCTACTTGCTGTCCTTGATCAAGCGATTGCACACTGGAAATTTTGCCCAGGTGAGATTTGGGAAACATGGAGAATTGACCCCACGTTTCCCAGTCAACAGGGGTGTAAGGCAGGGGTGCGTTCTGGCCCCCACTTTGTTCTGTCATTTTATCAATGCCCTGGTGGACCAATTAAACGAGGTAGCTAACTCCGATGCCCCCAAGTTCGTCCGTGGCAAGGTGCCAGCAATGATGTTTGCGGACGACACCTTGCTACTATCTAAATCGCCCTAGGGCATCCAAAGGACCCTTGACAGCTTTTCGTCATTCTGCAATAATAGGGACCTAGAGATTAATACGCAAAAAGCCAAGTATATGGTATTTAATCCTAGTAAATCCTCTCGCCCTAATCCGACCCTAAATGGTATCCAGCTAGAGAGGGTAGCAGTCTACAATTACCTGGGGGTTACACTGACGGAAACATTTGGCTGGGGCCCACAGCTAGAAAAGGCAGGCCTAAGGCTATCCCAGACGGCATGGGGATTAGCAAAACTTTATAGAAACTCTCCTTCTAGACAACCGGGCCCAGTGACCGAGATATTCAAAGTCCAAATTAGAAGTGCCGTAATGTACGGGGCAGAACTTTGGGGACACCGCCCTGTAGGTGGATTAGTTAAAACCGAGAACAAGTTTATGAGGCAGCTTTTGGGCCTGCCGCAAAGCATCCACCTTGTCCCCCTACGTATGGACCTTGGGACATGACCCATAGTTGAGGAGATCGGACTGCGACCTCTGACTTTCTGGCGTAGGCTATGGGCTACTCCCGAGCTAATAGCCTACCTGTCCGAACTCAAGGCGATCATAGGGCTCCCAGGGGTGGGCAAATTACCCTGGTTCACACATATTAAAGACCTGTGCTGTAGACTAGGCTGTCCGAACCTGTGGACCCACCCTGAGGAAGTGTCACCAACAGTATCACTGCTCGAACTAGTCAAAATCTATAGACAGTATAGACTGGCCGAAATCCAAGGGAGCACTAAACCAGGTCGCTTAACCTCTGACTTCCTCAATTTTAAAGACCACTATTCATTTGAACCCTTCCTTGACGATGTACAACCGTTCATAGCAAGGAAACCTTATGTCCAATTTAGATTAGGTTGCTTGCCGGTCCATGCATATACAAAGAACTGGTCAAAAGCCTCCCCTGCTAGCTGTCCTGCCTGCAATAGCCAAGAAGAGACTCCCATCCATGTTTTTTTTCTTTTGCCCAGAATATGATGTACCTATGAGGCACTGGCTTTTACCAATATGTAGGAACCTGGGGTACAGACAGAAACGGGAGGCATTCAGAGACTTGAGAACCGACACTCACCCCCCCGATTGTTTTCGCTGTGTCTCGTTTCCTAAACTCCATGTGGCATAGGCGCCGCAAATTTTTAACTTCCCCCCCTCATATGACAATTGTTCCTCTGCCATTTACTATTGTCTTGATCTCACCAACAAATGAAATCAATGTTTAATTCGCTTTTTAAATTCTTTTATATCTTTTTAAATGTTATGAATTGTGTTTAATCACTGCACGTGGCTTTATCTTGTAGTGGCCATTGGTGTTTTTATTGCTCTTTTGCCTTGTATGTATTTTATGTCTTTGCTTTTATGGTCTATCAGATTGAAATAAAGCTTGGAAATGGTAATTAAAAGTAATTTAGGGGAGGAAATCGTACAGTGAGCGCGAGCAGCTGTTCGCTCTCGCTATTCATGTTCTGCTGAATTTAGCACTATTTCTTAGCACAAACTGCATCCTCATGTCTATTTTGGACGCAAGGGTGCATTTTGTGCTTAACAAATAGTGCTAAATGCCGGTAATAAGTTGGGGAAAAATCCTATCCTAAGAGCACCAACATTTATCCTGTTATTCGCCACTCCTGCTACTCTCTTGGCCCTTCATTCCCTCTTCTTACATGCTTCCACTACACTTAACAGCTTGCAGCTCAGTGTGTCCATCACCCTGCTTTACCATGCCAGTCAGTTCCTCTCCACCACTTCCTTTGTCTGGTACTCCTTGTTCTAAGAAAAAAATGGAACTCTCCCTGGTAAAGTTCAATGCAAGGGAATATAAACTTTAAACCATATCCATTTTGTTGGTAATGTTAGAGTGTTTTGTGATGCATGATATGCCTATTCTTACATTTTTTGATTGAGTACGACGTTTAAGTAAATACAATTATTTATATTTATTATTCAAATTTTAAAAGCAGAACATTTACAGTAATCGATATTTGTGGCTTAACCTTAAGTATCACAACTTTAATTACTCTACAATTCTGTTATTAACCCCCTTCATACTAGTAGCTGTACCCCATGAATTGACATACAGACCACAGACAAAACATGAAGGCAATTTATCAGTAACACCCTGGACTTGGTTTACAATGGCAGATATATATGGACTGCTTGTAAGAACACTAGACTCGATGTATTCAATTTAAACCTAAAAGCTAATCCGTCTCCATGTTTAAGCTGGGACTGGATCTGCCAAATGATCAGCAACTTTGAAAAGTGTTTCCTTCTTCATAACTGTACGATGATGATGCTGAAACAATGTATATATACTTTAGCAGTCTTGTTCTTGAATATGTATTTGTTTGTTAATGTTTTATTCGTAAATAACTAAATCACCCCTTCAAGCATCAAAACAACTATTGCACCACCAACCTGACCATCAATGTTGTGTACTTGCACACAATATCCATAAGGGGTTCAGGAAGAAAACACTTTTTTAACCAAAATTAACAGTAGGCAATGGCTCAGTGAGCATGCCTTTTTAGATGTAAACATATCTCGGTTCACCACATTCAATTTTGAAGGGGCGTTTAAAACTCCAACTTAAAGTTGGAGGCCAGTATGGGGTCAGTTGTTAGTTTTGCATTATCTTTCCTGAGACAGTCAAACAGTTCTGATGGGTACATCTTTCCACAGATTTCTCATCTGTGGCTTCAGCCATGACTTAGCTTGCCAGATGTGAGGACATTGGAGTATGTTAGGCTTCTGGTTCTTCTCTTCATCAAAGCAGGTGTAGAGCTATCTCTGTGCTTAACTGACAAACGGTCTCAGATTTTTTACAGTAATTACGTCAAATGCCATCTCAGGTTTCAGGGTTTAAACTCTGTCAAAGATTTTAAAGCCTGTCATAGATGCAGCAAGATGTCATTTTTGGACCCTCACAACATTTGTATATTGGGTCTTGGATCCGATTGGAACCACTTAGCCTGCAACTCCTGTTCCTTAATGCACCTGAAAACCATCAGGGAGCTGCGTGTCCTGACTCTAAATCTCCACAGGCCTCAACCTCAGAACATAAGAAGAAGAAATCTCTGTTCAAGGAACTGTCTCCCGGTCTTTCGATGATGCCTAAAATGCTGACCTGGATGCCATCCTCTGAACAACTCTCGGCACTGTACCTGAAGTCGGCCCAAATCATCTGATTGTTAAAGGAAAAGGTTGAGGTATGTTCTGATAACTAGTCCTTGGCCAAGCATTTTCCTAGAGTCCAAAGATTTGTTGGGACGGCACAATTATTTCAGTCCGATTCTGATGCCCTTGCAGTGCAAGATTATAGTCATACTGAAGGTGATGAGTCAGTAAAGTACCTCCTTACAGTACTGATGCTGGCTTTTGTCATAATTTACAAAATGCAAATGGCCTAGATACTTCTCCAGCAGTGAATGTTTCTTCACCTCCGCTCATTCTTCAGAAAAAGTTTCTTCATCCACTGCTGATTTAAAAAAACAGCAGAAACTTTGAAATCGATTTGGCCCTTTGCAGAGGCAAACTCTAATATTGTGGGAAAGATCTTGCACCCTCCCTCTGTAGCTGCTGAGTCTTTGCTCCCTTTCTATGAAGGTATTACTGCCCCCTGTTTGGCGTGCTTGGGAAAAACCCTTTTCGGATCAGACAGTTAACAAACAGAAAGCTAGATGACAAAGGCCTGTCCCTTATAACCTGAAGTTCTTATTGGCACACCCTTTGGTGGAAAGTCTGGTGGCCCAAGCTTCCTCGTCAGAGTTAAACCCAAATGACTGTCCCAGGGACCCTCAAATTGGAGAGTCAAAAAAACAAATCGCTATAGGATGAAATGACTTGGCTTCTGGTATTCTCACTCTGCATGTAAACAACATGTGCCTTTCAGTGTGCTACATTGATGCCCTATGGGAGTTAGGAAAGTTAATTCTCAGTCCTCCAGACCACAGACTTCCAAACAACTCCAGAAGTGATTCTGCAGCCTCGGTGTCTCAATCGATAGGCATGGCTTTCCCCTACACCGTCGCACATGGAAGCCTTTAACTGACTTCTCCCAAGATGTCCAGGTCACACTTATGGATATGCCCTTCAATGCAGACTTGCTATTTGGCGCAACTGCTGACTCCTCCCTAAAATCTTATATGCAGAGCTTTAGGCTCATGTGCTGGGCTTATCCTCCCCAGTGAGACCGTTCCACCAACAACACATAAAGTTTTGATTTCATTCCAGGGCACAATAAACCCAGCATAGATCACCTCCGACAACCCAGCGAACGCACCTTTCCTTTCAATAGCTGGGTGGATTGAGGGAATGCCATACCTAACAACAGCTGTAGATCCAGTTCCCATCATTTTGTCTAGCTCTGCTAGTTCAAAACCTGCAACTCTGCTCTTCTTTTACGTTGAAGCACCATCTTTCCATGGATGATCACAATAGATCTCTTGGCCACCCAGCTAATCTGCAGAGGCTAGCTACACGATACTCTTCCTGTTTCTCCCACTGGACTGCCCTCCTTCCACCAGTACTTCATCTCCACTACATGCCTTGATTTTGGAGGCAGAGATTTTTGCCTTGCTAAACATAGTGGCCATGGAGCTTGTGATTCTAGAGGAAAGGGGCCCTGGGTTCTACTCCTGGTACTTATTGAGTTTCAAGGAGAATGGAGGTCTGAGACCCATCCTCAATTTCTGCTTCTTGAACCTGTTCATTCAGCAGGACAAGTTCAAGATGGTGTCCTTGAGCCAAGTCCTGCTGGCCCTTAATGCAGAGGACTGGCTGACACCCCAGGACTGCAGACTTTCATCTTTTAATCCTTCCCACTCTCAAGCGTACCTTGAAGGTGAGAAGTCCTTGTATTTCAGTACTTAAAGGGTGACTAGGGAAAGCAGGGTCTCCAGCACTGGTCATGGATAGTCTTCTGGGCACTATGGCCTTCCTCCACAACCTGAGCTTTATAATCACTGCCCAGAAATGTCAACTGATTCCCACTCAGAGGATGACCTTCATAGAGGTGTTACTGGACATAACGTCCATGAAGGCTTTTCTTCCTTCTCAGAGGATCATGGATATTTGGGAGAGGATAATTCAGACATGAATCTACCATCCTGTGCATCCTGTTGGTGCCATAAGGGAATGATAGCCTTTCAGTGTTGGCAGATAAGCCAGTGACACTAACTGCAAGTGGGTTGTATGTGATTACATAGAAGAACAATTTCATGGAATACCATTACTGAGAAACTATTTCTTCGACATAACAGTCCTACACAGGTGACCTCTACCTAGTAGCTTTCTTCTGCCTATTCAATACCAGGCTCTCGGTACCCTATCTTAATCCCTGTACCTGACATACATAAACATGTCCCCAGGCCTGGCAGAATTATTCTGTATAAGGGTCACCACTTTTTTTCATCCATGGCCAACAGCCAGCGGTGCATGATCATTTTTGTTTAGAAAAGGATTAGCAAAAAATTAGCAAATATTTTCAAAACATATCGATTCTAGAAGAAACCCTGGAGTGACCACTTTAGTATAAAAGACCCTCACTTCCCCATACAAAATAGAGGAGAATTCCTTCCAGGCTGGCCCGAGACCTGACATCCCTTGCGGGTTGCCATCCTCTATGCAGGGACGGAGTCCTTCATTCAGAACCATCAGTTGAGGGGTTAGCACTTCCCCGGGGGTTTCTTGGCTCCATTAGGATATATCCTAGCATTTATATACTCATGCTTCACCTACATATCTAGGCTAGGTACATTTAGGTAGGCTACGCACCGTAGGAGTACTCCAATGCTATTGTTTTATGTAATCTGATTTTACTCATCTTATTAGCACTCTGGTAGAAATGTATCTACTTTTTACGATATTGGTGCTAGCGATCACATTTGTTTGCTCCTGTCTTTTGATTGTCGCAGCGAATATATACTAGACTGACGCTTGATCAATAAATATTCTGAGACAGCAAAGCCCTGTTCAGTTGTCAGTGACAACTCCTACCACCACTCTAGCTCAGGAAGGCCCATAGCATGGTAATGGGCAATCAGGATATGCCGGGAACACCTCAGCTCCCTTTGTGTGACTATTAGAGGGAATTCATAAACAGCACAACTGTCATTCTAAACCAGATGTAGATTCCACAGGTAGGCTCAGGCACAGAATGATAAAGCACGAAAATGCCCACTTTCTAAAAGTGGTGTTTTCAAACACACAATTTAGAAATAAGTTTCACTAAAAGATGTATTTTTAAATTCTGAGTTCAGGGAGCCCAAACTCAAAATCCCTATCTCGTCCCAATTGAAAGTAATACTTGTAAGATGTTACAATGCCTCTCCAATGATGACCTATGTGAGAGATAGTCCTTGCAAAAGTGAAAAACGAAATTGGCAGTATTTCACTATGGGGACATGTGAAACACACCAATACATGTCCTACCTTTTAAATACACTGCACCCTGCCCATCGGACTACCTTGGGCCTAACTTAGGGTTGCCTTACATGTAGTAAAATGGAAGGTTTGGGCCTGACAAGTGAGTGTACTTACCAGGTTGACATGGCAGTTTAAAACTGCAGTGGCAGGCCTGAGACATGTTTGCAGGGCTACTCATACGGGTGGCACAATAAGTGCTGCACGCCCACTAGTAGCATTTGATTTACAGGCTCTGGGCAAACACTGTCCACTTTACTAGGGACTTACCAGTAAATCAAATTTGCTAATCCTGGATAAACAATCATAATCACAATATACACAGGGAGCACTTGTACTTTAGCACTAATCAGCAGTAGGAAAGTGCCCAGAGTTCAAAAACGATGTCCAGCATACAGTAAAAAATACAGGACACTGATGTAAAAACACAGGGGAAACCACACCAAGAATGCCAGGTCTAACACAGACCTTTGGAATTATCTAATGGGCTGGGCTATGCAAATGTGCTCTACGTAACAGCTGCTGGCAAGCCACCGGTAGCTTGTGAGCTACTTTTTGAAACCTAGTTCACACAGACCAGGATCTCCCTAGCGTTACATATTTTGTGCATGTAAACAGATCTAAAATAGCTTTCATTCTGTTTTAAGTTTTCTATGCATCACATACATTCTGATAGATATCTCAGATTCCACACTTTTGAATATTCCCCAGGTGTCAGATTGCATCAATAAAATCTTCAGCAGCACACCCTGCGCGACAGCAGGTGGCGTCATGTAGTTCTGCAATGATACCATTCCCTTCTGGAAGTGATGTTTGGACTCACATATAAGTGCCACCCAGGCTCACGGACCTCTGTTCCTTTAGTCCGTGCCTCCAAATGCAGATCCAGAGCTACCCCATGTCTCATTGAGACAGTTCTGCCTTAAAATGTTCTTCTAAAAACCAGTGTGCTAAGGGAAACATCTTCTCCTAAAACTACAGGGTTCAAACCTTGTAGGGGTTATTACAAGCAGATGTCTGCAACAGGTCCCCATCAGGTTTGCCTGTGTGCCTGAGGTCAGTGCATCGCTTCAAGGCCTGCGACATGCGCCTTGATGAATTCCAATCCTGGAACGCAGAGCCAAACTCTTTGTCGCCAAGCACCGTAAAACTCGATGCCGTGACTGGTCGAGGTGAAAGGTTAATCCCTGTTCTCATGGCTGATCTTCGCAACACTCTTAAGTTTTCAGATGAGTCGAAGAAGAAACATAAAAAGTCCAAGGAGAACTCAGCCCCTTCTTGACACTTTTGAACTCGAGAAGGCGCAAGGGCATTATCTTTCTCAGACTCACTCCAGACAATTCCAACTCTTGTTCCGAACCAACCCAAATTCCCGGTCCCATTGGCAATGCTGTAGCAAATCCAGTACACTTGTGAAGTCATACTGTGCCTATTTAATTTGTTGCTGGCTCCCTCTGGTGTTTCCAAGCCCCCAGAAAACGCGTGGACCTTAATTTGGGCATTGGTCCTTGGTCGGCAAGCACACCCTTGGCACCAGTTAACCGTCTGGACCCACTGCAGGGTCCATGACGGCTTCGATGCTGACTCTTATTGTGGTGCCACAGCCCACGTCCGGATCTTGGAAGACTGGATGACGAAGCCCAACTCATTGTCCTCTCCAACTCTAAATCCGTGCAGATTCGAACTTGACGGAGGCTGCGTCCTGATCCATCTGGGTTGCAGCCTTTGGGTGTCCCATCAGACTCTGGTAAACTACCCTTGCCTCATGGAAAGGCCCACAATACATGCCTTATTAAGAACAGATTCTGATAGCGACCCCAATGCAAACAAAATTGCTTAACCATATACCAACGTTAATAGGTATGAATATTTCCAGGATGCCAGTGGCCTGACACCTATCCAGACACTGGATTAGTTTTACCACCGGGCCTCACTACAGACGAAATCACCTCTTTCACAATGGTTATGTGAAAGGCTGCTGAGCTCCTTGACCTAAAGGTACCCACAGTGGAGGTGAAGACCAACATCCTCAAGGATGGTGCTCCAGCCTGGGCAAACCAATACGAAGCCATTACTTCCATTTAAGAATACCCTTCCAGACACCCTTCTTTGGGCCTGGGTGAAACCCAGTTCTGGACATCAGTGAACAGGCAAATTGGACAATGCCATTGCCTGTCCCGAGGCATCCCGCTTTTTTTTTTTACTCACTGCTGAAAGTTGTCATGCAGGCCTCAAAGAGTAAGGCGGGATGCCTGGCTTTCACCTTGGGGATGCCCAGTACGGGTTATCTTACAGGGAAAAACCAGGACGGGTTCCCAATGCAAGCGCCAAGATGCCCGTAGGGTGATAGCTGCGCTCTATGAGTACATCAATCAATCAATCAATCAATGTGTTTCCTAACACTTCGCCAGATCTCAAATAAAAGCGCTTGGAAATATTTAAGAAAAACACACACGTTCCTCGACTAATTTGGCTCTACACTCGGTGAATGCCAGGTACTGGACTGTTGCCAAATATTACCTGGTGTCCTGGAAGATTTGCATCCCGCTCTTACTCAAGCTATTCAAGACGGCCGTGATGTGGTGGCTAAATGTACTCTTCAGTGTGACTTAGACACCGTGGATGGCCTCAGTAGATTGGTTGGCACCAGTGGCTGTCAGATGCCATAGCAGGATGAGGGCCACAGGCTTTTGTTGCAATGTCCAGTGCCCCTTGATGGACATGCCCTTTTATGGAACTCATCTGTCTAGGGGAAAAAGTGTACTCGGCGCTTGAGTGCTTCAAAGGGCCACAGCGTGCATTAAGTCTGCTACTCCACATCAGCCTTACCACTAATTGTATTCCCGCAGTGGCTACGGTAGGGGTTTTCAACACTACCAGCAGATGCAACCAGTCCAGCAAATATCTCAGCCCTTTCGTGGCTGTGACTGGCATACCTACAGACCACATGGACAACACAAACAGCATGCAGCACAGTTTTCCACCTCTCCGGCTGCTGCAGTCTTAAAACCCCTTTCTGCTGGAGTGGCAGGCAGTAGACAAGTGCGTCATACAGATTTTGCTGCACTGTTATGCCCTAACATTCATTGCTGCCTCACCTCATCTCGCAACAGCCCAGAACGGCTGATGGGGGACCATTTGTCCCTTTCGCAGCAGGAAGTGCAGGCCTTTCTGGCCAAAGGGGACATACAGAGGGTGTTAGTGTAGGTTGTGTTTGGTATTCCTGCTACTTTCTGGTGCCAAAGAAGGAAAGAAGCCTTCATCCTAATTTAGACCTTTGCACTCTAAATATCTTCCTGTGGAAGGACAAATTCAATATGCTCACCTTTGCCCAGGTCTTGTCTGCCCTTGACTCTGGAAACTGGATGGTAGCCTTGGAGTTGCAGGACACTTATGTTCACATCCCCGTCCTGCATGCCTCGGGCACTATCTGTGGTTTATGGTGGGGCAGGAGCATTTCCATTTTGCTGTGCTCCCCTTTGACCTCATCAGTGCCCATCTGGTGTTCACAAAAGTGATGATAGTGGTTGCAGCGCATCTTCGGAGGACATGGGTCCTAGTCTTACCCCTGCCTCGACAACTGGCTTTTGAAGGTGTTGCTCACCTCCAGATCATGGCAATCCTCCTGACATCATTGGGGATCTAATAGAGACGTCTAGCTGCAGATTCCTTACCATCGAATTATCCTCAGACTGGATCCAGCAAATGTTCATGAGCAGTACCACGGTGTGCCGGTAAGTGGCATTGATCGGCTTTGCGCAGTGTTATTGGCATCATTTGCGCCAGAGGTGACATGCACAGTGCCTATATATGCGCCACCTCAGCGTGCTGATGTCCGTTCTTTTCTTTCCGCTCCAGTCTACGCAGATCCAGAGAGAGCTACCGCGTAGTCATTTTTTTACTAAACTTTTAACTGCTTTTGTTGAAGTGTTTTTTGAGAATATTCTCCTGGTGTGACAGCATTGTCATCCTAGAAGGCCGGCTTCAAGCCTGCGGCATCTGTCCCCGAGCGATGTCAGTGACGGAGCCACAACTTGTATGCCTCTGGTGCTTCGAACACGACAACGACCTAAAGACATGCTTCAGTAGCTGTGCCATGAACCTGAACACCTTGAGGGAGCGATCCCTCAAGCTCCTGGTAGCTCGACATGCGATGCTGCGACGTTCTCTATCCCGATCGAGAGGAAGGTCCCGGAGGTGGTTACAGAGCCTGAAATCTTTGTTGAGCTCAAAGTCCTCGGGTCACTCGGGTAAGTCCTATCAGAAGAAGAAAAGGAAGTCAAAGAGGTCTTCGATTTCTCTTTGTCCGTCAGCCTACGAGACGAGGGAACTTCTGATGGATACATCTGCCTGTAGATTCCTCACCTTTTGAATTACCCCTTGCGCAGCATTCCACGGCAATGTTTTTCATAGCTCTCCCACGTCGACGAGGATGTCACAATGATACCTTAAGAAGACCTCGTTGGCTTGCTGATGTCAGTTCCCCTTTTTCCGCTCCGTCGACGTGTAATGGTTTTTCTAGGACTCTCCATTTCTTTGTGTTTTAACATTGTTACAGCTGTCTGAAATTGTAGCAGTGCGAAGGCTGCTCAGAAAAAGTCAGGTTTTACACCTTGTACATATGTCCATCACGGATTCCCACGATGATTGCCTTTGGTGCTTGTCGTCTGACCACGACGTTGAGGGATGCTCTTCGTGACGCCGTATGAACCGAAGGCCCTCAAAGAGAGGGATGCGAAACGGTTTGTGGCCCGGGCGAAGAAGCAGAAGAGGGGTCGAAGAGGACAAAGTCGAGTTCTAAGTCAACGACTCCACACACCTCGATGTCGTTGAGGAAACATAAAAAGAAGCGGCATCATGGTTCCAGGCGTTCCTCTTCAAAAGACAAGTCGCCGAAGTCTGGGTCCCCAGCGTCATAGGAAGGATGACATCTCGCCTTCCCCTTCACCACAGGTGACTCTGCTGCATTCTCAGGCTCCGAGGGACTCTCCAGCGCCCAGGGAAGCGACTCCCTCTCCTCCGACTACTCCGCCCCCAGCTCCTGTGTCTCCGGCGCCACAGCCAGAACCTCGGGCGGTTCCCGATCCCATTCCAGGAGGGAAGGATGGACTATCCCCTGGTGCCATCTGGCTCCGGTCCGGCTCCACTTAGTGCGGCACCTCCAGCCGTCCCTGAACGGCCTCCATCGATGCCGACTCCGAAGTCACCGGTGCAGTGTCTGGAGCCGCCGATGCAGACACCGAAGACATGATCAAGAAGGGAGGTACAGAGGCTTCTGGAAGAGGAAGAATTCCAGGTACAACAGGAATAAGCAGAGGAAGGGGAGATAGTGGATCCTTTGCATGATTTTGAAGGGCTTCAGGACGCAAGTGGGCTCGATACATCGCCAGAGTGGGAACTCTCTTCTCCCAAAGTTCTTCCTTCTCAAGAGGTTTCTTCTTACCATTCTGTTATAAGGAAGGCTGCTGACCTTCTGGATTTGCAGTTGCCCCCCCCAGAAGTCAAATCCAACATTCTGACGGAGGTTCTTCACTCTCCTTCATCAGTGACAGAACCTATGCTTCCATTAAATGAAGTTTTGACGGAACCAATTCTGGAATTATGGCAAAAGCCTGTCTGCCCCCAACTGTATCCAGAACGGTGCCAACAAGATACAATTTTGCGCCTGGGGAGCCAGCGTTTTTATCAATGCACCCTCCACCCGAGAGCTTGGTGGTTCAAGCTTCATGTACCTCGAAGCAATCTTCAGATTTCTTTCTGTCCACTCCGGGGAATAGGGACTCATAAAAGCTGGAGCAGTTGGCTAAAAAGGTATTTTCATCAGCCAGTATGGCTTTAAAGTCAAGTAATGCTACATGCCTGCTGGGAAGCTGCATCCACACGTTGATGGACTTGGCTAGGGATGTGATTCCTAAACTGCCAGAGGATGTCCAGGGCCACTTCGCGGAGGATGTGGGGGATGCTATATTAATGGCCAGAAGACACTCCACCAAATCTGTCTATTCTAGTAGGTGGGTAAAGTTTGTTAAACGGTGTGGAGAGAGATCAATTGATCCTTTGCAGGCCAATTTATCTGATATCTTGAGTTTTGCTTTTTCCTTGGTTCAACAGGGTTGTGCTGTAGCAACTGGTAAAGGCTACTTGTCTGCGTTGTCGGCCTTTCTTTGCTTACCAGACCAACCCTCTTTGTTTAAGTTTCCTATAGTCATGAGATTCATTAAGGGTCTCACTAACAGGTTTCCTCCCACTCCATTTATCATGCCCCAGTGGGATTTAAATGTAGTTCTTACTTTCCCGATAGGTCCCCTTTGAGCCTCTTCATAGTTGTCCATTGAGACTCCTGTCATTCAAGACAATTTTTCTGATTGCGATTACCTCGGCTAGGAGGGTTAGTGAGCTACAGGCTCTTAGTTCTGAGCCTTCTTTCACCTCTGTTCATGCAGATAAGATGGTTCTTAGGACCAGAGCTGCTTTCCTACAGAAGGTGGTCACTCCTTTTCACGTAGGGCAATCTATCACTCTACCCACTTTCTATCCTCCCCCTCACCCTTCTAAGGAGGAGGAGAGACTTCACCGCCTAGACCATAAGAGGGCGGTCAGCTTCTACATGGATAGGTTTAAGGACTTCAGGCTGGACGACCAACTCTTCATTGGATACGTTGGAAAAATGAAGGGCAAGGTTGTCCACAAGCGAACGCTGTCCACAAGTGAACGTTGTCCAGGTGGATCATCCTCTGCATCAAGATCTGCTACGCCTTTGCCAAGAAGTAGCCTCCTGAAGGTATTCGAGCTCATTCTACTAGAGCTGAGATGAGATCTTCTTATGGCTCCGATAACATCACACGGGGTAGCAAGCAGAGCCGTACCATTGGGATTTCGACATGGGAAAGCTATGAAAAAAAGTTTCCGTGGAATGCTGTGCAAGGGTTAATTCAAAAGGTGAGGAATCCACAGGCAGATATTGTATCCACCAGAAAAAACGTTACCAAAGGTTAGTAACTTGATCGTTGGCATTCAAGGCATGGCTTTGCAGTTGAGCCAGCACCTGGATCGAGTCTGCACTTCCCCAAGTTTCCGGGAGCTGATGCGACCCTCCACTCAGCTGCAAGAGTTTTATGAGGCCATGCGCCTCATAAATGTATGGCCCGTCAGCACACCTTCACTGACTCCAGCTCTGACTGGAGCCATGCCTTCTAGGCAGGAGCCAGAGCCCTATCCCTAGGAGCTAAGACTCTGAGAGGATTGGGAGGGGTCCACAGACCATGTAGAATACCAGCACTTTGACCCTAATGTGGACTGTTGTGAGGATTTGGCAGAAGGCAGCAGACTGGACACTTCTCCACATACTGGCATGCTTTCGCCCCCTACCGTGGCTACGAAGGAGGGAGCGTCCTTTGCTATGGCGGTGAGGAGGGCGGCAGAGGTCCTCGACCTTAGCCTGCTCTTTGTGACAGACAAGACTAACGTCTTGATGGAGGTGCTTCAGCCAGGAATGTCCCCCTCAGAACTGCTTCTCCCCTTTAATGAAGCCCTTACTGAAGACCTTTTTGGGACCTGCTCTAACTCCAGCATTGTTGATACTGTGAACAGGACGATTGCCTGCTGCCCCCACCCCACTCCAGGGGACCCCAACATCCTCATTCATCAGCCTACCCCGTAGAGCTTGGCGATCCAAGCCTCCACCTCCAACAGTGCTTTGCCTGCCACACTCCCCAGATTGGGAATCCAAGAGGCTGGACACCTTAGGGAAGAAGATGTTTTCTTACACCAGCCTGGCACTGTGGTCGGTAAACACGTTATGCCTTTTGGGCTGCTACTCCTACGCTCTGTGAGGCATGGCTGGGCAGTGCTGTCGATGGTCCCAGAGGAGGCCTGTCCAAGTTCACCAATCGTTGTGGACTGGACACCATCATGCTTCATCGACAGTGGCCTCATGGCAGGCACCACACCTAGTTGAGGATGACTGGCTTTTCTGGGGATGTTCAAGCATCGCCTTTCCATGGCCACTCTCACCCCCCAATCCTCCTTTTGTGGCCACAGAAGGGGCTTTCAGCAGTATCTGTACCTGCTCAGGCACTGCAACTCGCAAGCTTCATTGCCTCTGCGTGGCCGAGGACATGGTACCCACAGACCTTGTGGGTTGGGAAGCCAGCTGTTGGTCCAGTCCACCCCCTGTCCCCTTTCTGCCCTGGACCTGATAGACTGGATTGTACTTTTGAGCTTGCAGATTGCATATTTCCACATTCCCTTCCTGCTTTCCCACAGGTGTTACCTTGCGGTTCACAGAGGGCCACAAGCACTTTTAGTTAGCTGTGCTCCCTTTTGGCTTCTCCAGTGCCCCTCGGTTGTTCATAAAGGTGATGGAGGTGGTTGCAGCTCATCTGCAGAGATCAGGGGTGCCAGTCTTCCCCCCCTATCTTGACATCTGGCTGTTGAAGGCAGGCTTGCCCCAGGCTGTTGTCTCCCACCTCCAGACTACGGCGGGCCTCCTGCATTCACTTAGGTTCACTATCAATGTGCCAAAGTCACACCTGACTCTATCTCAGATGCTTCCTTTCATCGGAGCTGTTCTGGACACTGTGCAGTTCTGGGTCGATCCTCCCGAATGGCGAGTCCAGGACATTCGGGCTATGAACATGATGTTTCAGCCTCTATCCTGGAATTCATTGAGTCTGACTCTGAGGCTGCTGGACCTCATGACCTTCTGCATCCTGCTTGTGGCACATGCCTGCTGACATATGCCGACTCTGCAGTGGGACCTGAAGTTCCAAGGAGCACAGCATCAGGGAAATCTCTCCTACATGGTCCAGATCTTGGAGAGAATTGCACAAGATCTGCAGTGGTAGTTTATGAACCTCCATTGGGTCATGGTTAGACCCCTCTCCCTTCCCCAACCAGATCTGACAGTAGTGACAGATGTCACTTCTGGGATGGGTCGGCCATCTGGTAGAGGTGGAGATCAGAGGCCTCTGCAAAATCCAGACTCCACATCAACCTTCTGGAGCTTCGGGCGAAAAGCCTTTCTACCATACATCAAGGGAAGGTTAGTACAGGTGTTCAAGGACAACACCACTGTCATGTGGTACTGCAACAAATAGGGCAGGGTGGGGGTCGTGAAACCTTTGTCAAGAAAACCCTGGACATGGCTGGAACAGCAGGGCATTTTCCTGGTGGTTCAACACCTGGCGTGCTCTCCGGACGCCATGACTGACGAATGCAGCCGAAGATACCTAGCGGATCACACATGGCATCTCCATCCAAAGATGGTGCAGTTCTTTTTTGTTCACCATCGCCTCATGGTGGCAATAACATCTGTCCGGAGTGTCGGTGAGCTTCAGACTTTGCCCTCCAAGCCTCCATACCTGGACATCTGCCCAGACATGATGGTTCTACGAACTTACAAAAGTTGTCACTCCCTTTCATGTAGGCCAGTCCATCATTCTGGCTAAAAAAAATTCGCTCTGGGTGGCTGACTAACTCTTTATGGTGTATGTTGGAGCAAAGAAGGGAAAGGCTGTGAAGAAGAGGACCATCTCCCGATGGATCGTGCTCTGCATTGAAATCTGCTATGCACTGGCCAAGAGGCAACCCCCAGAGAGTTGGCATGCTCATTCCACCTTACCTTGCACAGACCCCTAAGGCTGCTCCTGAGCGGTCGCTTGCTAAAAAACGCTTCTTAAAAAACTTTTAAACTGCTCATTGCAATTGTTTTATTGAATTTCCCTTTGTGTCCGCTCCCCCCCCTTTGAGCTACATTTTGCACATTTTAGGGGCTGATATTAATGCCCAGGACACGCTAGCATCTCATCACTCTTCCCCGCTTCCCAGGTGGGGCTTGGCCGTCCTCGAGGCTTAGTTCACCGGGTCCCGGGTTGCTGTAGTTGGCGGCCATCTTAGGTTGGGCGCTATTGGACGAGCGCTCTAGTCGCTCTACATAAGGAGGGGCTTTGCTCTAAATCGGGAGATTACCTTGCACAGACCCCTAAGGCTGCTCCTGAGCGGTCGCTTGCTAAAAAACGCTTCTTAAAAAACTTTTAAACTGCTCATTGCAATTGTTTTATTGAATTTCCCTTTGTGTCCGCTCCCCCCCCTTTGAGCTACATTTTGCACATTTTAGGGGCTGATATTAATGCCCAGGACACGCTAGCACCTCATCACTCTTCCCCGCTTCCCAGGTGGGGCTTGGCCGTCCTCGAGGCTTAGTTCACCGGGTCCCGGGTTGCTGTAGTTGGCGGCCATCTTAGGTTGGGCGCTATTGGACGAGCGCTCTAGTCGCTCTACATAAGGAGGGGCTTTGCTCTAAATCGGGAGATTACCTTGCACAGACCCCTAAGGCTGCTCCTGAGCGGTCGCTTGCTAAAAAACGCTTCTTAAAAAACTTTTAAACTGCTCATTGCAATTGTTTTATTGAATTTCCCTTTGTGTCCGCTCCCCCCCCTTTGAGCTACATTTTGCACATTTTAGGGGCTGATATTAATGCCCAGGACACGCTAGCACCTCATCACTCTTCCCCGCTTCCCAGGTGGGGCTTGGCCGTCCTCGAGGCTTAGTTCACCGGGTCCCGGGTTGCTGTAGTTGGCGGCCATCTTAGGTTGGGCGCTATTGGACGAGCGCTCTAGTCGCTCTACATAAGGAGGGGCTTTGCTCTAAATCGGGAGATTACCTTGCACAGACCCCTAAGGCTGCTCCTGAGCGGTCGCTTGCTAAAAAACGCTTCTTAAAAAACTTTTAAACTGCTCATTGCAATTGTTTTATTGAATTTCCCTTTGTGTCCGCTCCCCCCCCTTTGAGCTACATTTTGCACATTTTAGGGGCTGATATTAATGCCCAGGACACGCTAGCACCTCATCACTCTTCCCCGCTTCCCAGGTGGGGCTTGGCCGTCCTCGAGGCTTAGTTCACCGGGTCCCGGGTTGCTGTAGTTGGCGGCCATCTTAGGTTGGGCGCTATTGGACGAGCGCTCTAGTCGCTCTACATAAACGGCCAGCTATGCCTCCGCGCAGCGGACGCGGGCAGCGGACGCGCCGGACCTGCGCCGGAGGTTCGCCAGAGGTAAGCCCGTTTGCGCCCGTTCGCGCTCGGTCGGGCTCAGGGACCAGAACCTCTGACCAATCTCCCAGCTGCTCACAGACATACTCCCGCCTGGCTCTCCTTGCATTGAGGAGTGTCTCGCTGCCCCCTTGCACTCATTCTATAAATCCTGCGACGGATCGTCCCTTCTGTCAACACTGCCCGTTTAGAACCACGGAAGCGGATATTAATACTACTAATCCAGAAGGCATCCTGAAAATGGCTTTGGTCAATTGCCGCTCATTACCCAAACATGCCACTGAAATCTTCTTGTTAATTCAAGATCTCGGACTTGACATTCTTTTTTTAACTGAAACGTGGTTGGGATCCACGTCCGGTCCAGATATTGTTCAGGCCCTTCCTCCTGGATATCTGATCCAATGTAGGGACAGACAACTCAAAGTTGGAGGAGGGATAGCCATAGTATACAGGGAGCACTTAATTTGTCGTATGATCGACAGCTCCATCCCTGACTGTGAAAGCGCACAATTTGCCATCACTTTATCCCCAGAAGTGTCATTTTCTGGACTTCTGATCTACCGTCCCCCTGGCGCTATTGGACAATTTCCGAAAGGAATCATTGAATCAACCATAGAGTTAGCTAGCAGGGTCTCAAATTTTATAGTACTAGGAGACCTGAATCTTCATTTCAATAATCCCTCAGACACCACCGCCACAGAATTAACTAAAGATCTTGCGGCATGTGAACTGAATTTGATAGTCTCCCACCCTACCCACTCTAAAGGGAACCTTTTAGACCCCATATTTTCCAATATTGTGGACTTAACATCAACAGAGCCATACCCCACCCCCTGGACAGATCATATGGTCATCCCCTTCATATGGAATACGCCCACACCCGGTCCAACAGAACCGCCCAGTAAAACTCTGAGTAGGCGGTGGACGAAATTAAAAATGAACGAATGGGCAGAGGCACTGAATACAAGTGAACCTCAGGTCGATCAGGACATTGACAGGGCTAATATGGACTTTAACCAATGGATTGAATCATCATTGGATAGGGTGCTTCCTAAAACAAACATCTCCAAAAAGAAAGCCTCCACTAAACAACCTTGGTTCACTTCTGAGCTAAGGTCCCTAAAACAAGAATGTAAACGGTTGGAGAGACAGTGGAGAAAACACTTTGTGGAAGAGAAAAAAACTAAATACAAACTCTCTCTAAAAAAATATAAATCTGCTCTTAACGTGGCCAAATCCATCTTTTATGCAGAAAAAATAGAGATCTCAGCTAATGCCCCAAGAGAGATGTTCAAGATAGCTAAATCCCTGTTAAAAGCCCCTGACCCGCCATCTTTACCACTCTGCACGGAGGAGGCTGATGCTCACTGCATTAATCTGGCGAATTTCTTTGCTGAAAAAATTCAAAAGATCCTCCTGTCCCTCCCCCCTCTACCTCTTGAAGAATCCATCCTCCCTTTGCCAGATGATACAGATATTATTCTGCCTTGCCTCCCTTCCTTTTCCCCCCTTAGTACTAAACTGTTGCCCACGCTTTTCAACTCTGTAAAAAGCGGCTCCCCGCTAGATCCTGTCCCTATGAATATTCTAAAGTTAGCCTTATCCAACATCAGTACATACATTATCCATCTAGTTAACACCTCACTTGAATTAGGAAGGGTACCCCAAGACTGGAAACTGGCAATGGTTAAGGCCCTGTTAAAAAAGCCTCATCTCGACCCCCAGGACTTTTCCAATTATCGTCCCATTTCCCTGCTCCCCGGCATCAGTAAACTCGCAGAGAAATGGGTAAATAAACAACTAGCATCCTTTCTGGAGACCCATAACCTGCTCCACCCAACCCAAACTGGGTTTCGGAAAGGACAGGGCACGGAGACGGCACTGCTGAGGGTGGTTGAGGATTCCAGGAGGATTCTGGACGCAGGTGGCAGCGCGGCCATTATCCTCCTGGACCTCAGTGCCGCCTTCGACACGGTGAACCACCGTGTCCTCCTGTCTCGTCTTAAAAAACTGGGCATCAAAGACAGGGCACTCATGTGGTTGGAGTCCTTTCTTGGTGACAGATCCTTTAAGGTTTTTACAGAAAATAGCTGCTCTCCATCAATGCCATTACAGTGTGGGGTGCCACAGGGCTCCTCCCTCAGCCCCACACTGTTTAATGTTTATATGGCGCCCCTGGCAGAAGTAGTTGCCTCCTTTGGGATCCAACTGGTAAGCTATGCTGACGACACCCAGCTAGTTGTTTCTCTTAATCAGTTGGAATCCTCCCCCTCCAGGCTCTGTCACTGCCTGGAGGCAGTAGCAAACTGGATGGACCTGTCCCACCTGAAATTGAATGGAGGTAAAACGGAGCTGATGCTTCTAGGAAAACGAGCCACATTTGACAACTCGATACATTGGCCCTCCTGTATGGGTCCAGGACCCACTCCAAAGACCGAGATAAAGAGTCTCGGCTTCTGGTTGGATGCAGAGTTGTCATTTAAGATCCAGGCAAGGAAAACAGTAGCCACTTGTTTCGGACTGCTGAAAACAATCCGGAAAATCCTTCCTCAGTTACCCGAGGCAGCAAAGAAAACCATTGTCCAGTCCCTTGTTCTATCCAGGTTGGATTATGGAAATGCGCTCTATCTTGGAGCCCCCGTGTCGGTTATCCGGCAACTTCAGGTTGTCCAGAATTCCGCAGCACGGCTACTCACGGGCACTAGCCATCGTACATCAGCCAGGCCCGCACTTGGCACCTTGCATTGGCTCCCCATAAAGGAGCGAATCTATTTTAAGACCCTCTGCACGGTCCATAAAACACTCTATGGGAGTGGCCCCCCCATTCTAGATGATATGATCAGACCTTACAACCCTACCAGGAATCTTCGCTCGAACCAACAAAATCTGCTGACAGTTCCTAGGATCAGCAGATCCCGCACAGGAGGTCGCCTGTTCTCGCACAACGCGGCTGGGCTGTGGAATGCTCTTCCCCCACCTCTCCGCCAAGAGCCTAACCTCCTTGTCTTTCGAAAAAAGTTAAAAACTCTTCTGTTTCCAAAAAACTAGTTAAAATAACTCTTCATTTTTAATCCATCTCTGCTTGGTTAGTCTTAAGCGCTGGGATGCTCCCGAGTAGCCATGCGCTATATAAGAGCCTTTTAATAATAATAATTCCACCAGAGCCAAGGGTGCAACGACTGCGTTGGCATGCTCAGTCCAGTCCTGGACATCTGCCAGGCAGCAACATGGGCTTCCTTGCACACTTTCACAAAATACTACTGCCTAGACACTCCGGTCCGTCGGGACGGGCACCTTGCCCGTACGGTCCTGCAGGACTTTTTGGGGTGAAATTGTTTTGCAGACACACCTCCAGGGAGTTATTGCTTGGTTATCTATTCTAAGGTAAGGAATCTGCAGCTAGAAGTCTCTATCAGATTGACAAGTTACTTACGTTCGGTAATGCCTTATCTGGTAGAGACTCTTTCTAGCTGCAGATTACTTACCGACCCACTTATCCTCCCCGCTCTGCGAACTGATTTCCTTAGACAGGGCTTTTCCCTTTCAGATCCCTAGTTTTTCACACCAGTGGTCCGTGTTCTTTGTGGCTTTGCCCACCTGGCAGGGAAAGTCGCAAAAAGCAACTGACGCCAGTGTCTTGGGGTGGTGCCTATATAGGTACTGCACAACCAAAGACAACACGCAAAGCCTATCTACGCCACATACTTGCGCGCATAGCTACTGCTCAAAAACATTTTCTGGATCCAGTCTGATGCCTAGGAATAATTTTAAGGTAAAGAATCTGCTGCTAGCAGTTACAGTGTTACCGAAGGTAAGTAACTTGCCCTTTACTCTCAATGTGCCAACGTCACACTTGATTCTTTTACAGACTCTTCTGTTCATTAAAGCCATTCTGGACACAGTGTAGTTTCGTGCCTTCCTCCCGTAACAAACCGTCTAAAACCAATGTTCCAGCCTCTGTTCCAGGTCTTAGTGAGGATAAGTCTGAGTTTATTATGACTGAAGGCCTTCTGCGTTCTGTTGGTCAAGCAGTCCAGGTGGCATATGCTGCTCTGCAGTGGGATCTGTGGTCCCAATGGGCACAGCATGCGGGGTACCTCTCCAATTACGTCTATATTTTAGAGGAGACTGCAAACGATCTGCAGTGGTAGCTGCTGGACCATCATTGGGTCAGCGGCAGACCCTTCTCCTTACCTCACCCAGAGCACACATTTTTAACTGATGCATTGCTTCTGGGTTGGGGAGGCAATCTGAGGATCAGAGGCATCTGGTCTCCAGAGGAGACACTGCACCAAATCAACCTTCTGGAGCTTGGTGATGAAAGCCTTCCATCGATCAGAAGGAGGCTGCTACTAGCGCTCACAATCAACTCCACCACCATGTGGCACTGCAACAAGCTGGGCGGAGTGGGTTTGTGGACCTTGTACTTGGTGGCATTGTGCCTCTGGAAGTGACTGGAACACTAGGATATTTTTCTGGTAGTACACCATCTGGGGTGATCTGTAAACTCCAGGGTGGATGAACTCAGCGGCTGTCACTTAGCAGATTACAAATGCAAGTTACACTCAGAGGTGGTGCAATGTCTGTAATGTGAATGAGGAAAACCTTGACTTGATCTTTTTGTCACGGATGAGAACACACAATGTCAGCACTTTTGCTTTTTGAAGTTTTCATGGTGTTTCTCACGCTCAGTTACGTTTCATCTAGAGTGGAATCCGGGATTCCAGTAAGCTTTCCCGCTCCTACAGCTCTTGCCCAGAGTACTGAAGAAGATTATGAACGACCGAACCCAAGTGATCCTAGTGGCTCTGGATTAGACAAGGAGAGCGTGGCATCTCGAACTCCTGGGCATGAACATCTGTCGTCTGACCATGCTGCCGCTTCGGGAGGATCTTCTGTTGCAGGAACAGGGCAGTGTCCTGCATGCCGGCATGCGCATTCTCCACCTCCATGCTTGGAGACTGAGCAGCGGCAGTTAACTGCTTTGGAAGTTGTCAATGTCCTCTTGGCAGCCAGGCCTCCCTCCACAACCTTGGTACAGGCCTGCTGTTGGTTTAGTGACTATCAGAGTGACCCACTTCATGACACTCTGTCCGAAATGCTGTTCTTTGGGTTATAGTTTACCCAGCAAGGCATCCTTTTGGCACAGTTAAAGGGTACTTGTCAGCTCTTTCGGCTTTTATGCAATTAATCAGGCTTCTGTTTTTCAGTCCCCTGAAGTGATGCATTTCTTGAAAGGTTTACAACATACGTTTCCAGCTTCTCGGTTCATTACTCCCCACTAGGAAATTAATTTGGTCCTAATTTTCCTGTACACTTCTTTTCAAACACTACATTGCTGTTCCCAATGGCTCCTGAGCCTCAATACTGTCTTTCTTGATGCCATAACATCGGTGCGGTGGGCGAGTGAGCTACAAGCTCTCTCTATCAACCCACCATACACCATGTTTTGCCCAGACAAACTAGCCCTGAGAAAATGGGCCTCCTTCCTCCGTAAAGCAGTGACCCAGTTTCACGTTGGGCAAAATATTGCTCTGCTGATGTTCTTTGCTCCAACCG
Source organism: Triturus cristatus (assembly GCF_964204655.1). Taxonomy (NCBI): domain Eukaryota; kingdom Metazoa; phylum Chordata; class Amphibia; order Caudata; family Salamandridae; genus Triturus; species Triturus cristatus. The sequence continues at coordinate 940,666,481 of NC_140584.1, read as the reverse complement.
ACCCCTAGAGGAGAGACTCCTAAAAGAGCTCTTAGATTTTACATCAATCGTACCAGAGAACATCATGTGGGCGATAGACTCTTTGTGCGATTTGTTGGAGCAAAGAGGAGCATCATTCGGTGGATCGTTCTGTGCTTTACAATCTGCCATGCGTTGGCCAGGAAGCGCCCCTGGAAGGTTGGTGGGCCCATTTCAGTAGAGCCAAGGCTGCCACCACTGCACTGGCACGTGGATGCCTGTTCTGAATTGTTGTCAAGCTGCTGCTTGGATGCGCTCATTACGTTCACAAAGCACAACTGTCTGAATAGCCATGTCCTCTGTGATAGCCATTTTCCCGCTCGGTCCTGCAGGACATTTTGGTTTTAGTCCGTTCACAGACCCACCGTCTGGGAAGTACTGCATTGGTAAGTATTTAGAAGGTAAGAATTTTTCTTTCATAGATGCTCTATCTAACCACAGATTCCTCACCTACCAACCTCCCCTTTCTGTAAACATTCTTGAAAGCAGCTATTGTTAGCGAGCATGGGTGGCGCTTATTTGCGACTCTGCACCTCACTTCCTGAGCTGCATGACGCCACTTCCTGGTGTGCAGGTATACTGCTGAAGAGTATCTATCTGAAACAGCGTTACCAAAGGTAAGCAACTTGTTCTCTCTCCTGTCTCATTAATTTTCCCAGGCAATAGGTAGCCGCTTGACCTGCAACTGCTTCTCATAATTGTAGCCACAGCCTTCTTTAGACCATCACTGAGGCCAAAACAATGGAGAACATGTATTAGATAAATATGTCTAGCATAGCATAACTTGCAGGAGTGAGGTTAATGGTACGCCGCCACAATCCATTCTCTTGCCTTTGTTAAACAGTTCATATTGTGTTGACAAACTGCGAGAACTGGATCCTGCTACTCTTGCATTTACCATTCCCTACTGCAAAGCTTGCCTTCCACACCTACCCTATGAATTTTCTTTTCAGCATAGAGCTTTCCTTTCACACCTACCTTTTGTATTGTCTTTTGCGTTTTTTCCCCCCAATTCTTCATGGTTTACCTGCCACTTTGCACAGTATTAGGTGATCCAGTCTCTCAGAAGATGTACAACTGTATCTAGTAGCTGAAGCGCAGATAGTTCTGTGTAAGGACTTGGAAATGGGCACTGGTGCTGAATTACCTTAAACCTAGCCCAATATTGAGATTACGGTGCCTACGAACCCTCCCATATAGATCTTACTCTATCTGGGCTCACAGATCAGCTGCAGGTACCCCTTGGACGTGCAAAAGTGTTAGTCGAATAAATGTTTTCCTCTTAAGTCTGCCAACTTCTGCGGGCCTGACACATTCTACTCATTCCAGGGAATGATGTTTCATCCAGAGGTTAAAGGCCTTTCTCAGAGCACGCCTTCCTTTACACCAGACACGAGAGTGTACCATCCATTAGAAGCTAGTAGCCTTTCTTAGAGTAACAGACCTTTTGATGCATAGTGCCATGCCATGGGGCTCAGTTCTCCACTCTCTGTGATTCTCTCTGAATGTTGTTTTTATCTGTGGTCAGGTTATTCTGGTCACTTGCGTCAAAGAATAGAGCCCAACTCTCAGGGCCGGACTGGGAACTAAAAGCAGCCCTGGCAAATTTTGCCAGACCAGCCCCCGTCTGGCGTGCAGCGAGCTTACGCAGCGAGCAAGCCCGACTGATACTAGGAGGGTTTGGGGGGTTCCCCCCCCCAAATGTTTTTTAAAAGTCAGACCAAAATGGTGAATTTTACAGCACATTTTTCATTATATATTCAATTGTATCAACGTTCAAAGCACAGTAAATAGTAGATGACCTTAAAGAGCACCATGTTACCCACCCGTCATATGTACCCATAGACCTTCTTATAGAGAGCACCAAAAATAGACATGAGTAGTGAATCAGAGAGAACAAAGTAAAAGTGAGACAAGCCCCACATGGTGTGTAGCGAACAAGCGCAACAGTTAGCAACCACTGCTAGGGCTTGCACTAGTGGTGACATCCTGGTGACATATGTAGTAAAAGTGAATATTTTTAGGCCTGGCAAAAGGTTCCAATTGGCAGGTCAAAATGGCAGTTTTAGAACTGCACATGCAGACTGCAATGACAGGCCCTGACCTTGACACATGTTTAAATAGGCTACTTACGTGGGTGGCACAATAAGTGTTGCAGGCCCACTAGCAGCATTTAATTTACAGTCCCTGGGTACATGTAGAACCACATCTTTAGGGACTTACAAGTAAATTAAATGTGCCAATTTTACCATGTTTAAAGGAAAGAGCGCAAGCACTTTAGCACTGGTTAGCGGTGGTAAAGTGCACTGAGCCCTAAGGGTCAACAAAAATGGCTTTTGATGTAATAAAGCAGATCAAACCTGCATTTAATTTGGAGAAATCTTAGGCCGACAAGGACTTATCTAACCATGTCTCAGCAGTCAGTATGAACAATATGTATCTAAAAAACACTTCACAAGGGAGGCCTGTGGAAGACTAGTGCTACAGCTCACCATCCTTGAAGAGCATCTCCCCATGACGTCCCAGTATAATTTTGAACGTTTAACACAGGAGAGAGTTTACGGATGCATATTCTTTAAAGTTCTTTTCAAGTATTCTGAGTGTTATGTGAAGCAGATTAGCAGATCCGTATGTCCATTTACTTTGAAGAGTTCATAATTGGCATATCCCACTGCCATAGTATCATCAGCAAATAGTTACAGACCCCACCAACCATTTAGCCAAACCGTGAACATGAAGCATAGGTTGTCCTCAAGGGCACGCCACTTATGTGACAGTTCACTTGTGTGACAACTTGTTGGACACTTTATGACCGGGATTGTGCTTTAAATGTGCATCGCATGTGCGCAGCCTTTTGAATCTCAAAAGAACCCGGAGGGGACTACAGAGAGTAATCCCATTTAAATGGATGGATATATGGATGGATGGATGAGCTTTGATGAGAGGACAAAGATGCATGCGAAGAACATTGTAAGAGTTTAGCCCAACAGCTTTATCACAGTATATCCAAGATAAAGCCCTCGCAGGTTCAAAATACAAACAGTGCACCATCATATATTATAATCGCACGGCCTATGCACACATTTGTTCCAAGCAAGGAAAATCCTCCATGTTCATCACACCATCAGTGAGCTCATTATCAGACGTGGAAAGGGCGCGCATTGAGTTCGCACTGTGAGGGTTTCGAACTGGGGCCATGCAAAACCCCAACTAACCAGAGACCATTAAACCAACCAATGGTAGAACAGGTCTGGTTGGCAAGAGGGGATTGCTTTGTTTACAGTCTAGGAAAAAACATGTCCTCCATTGTGCTGCTTGTGAAGATGATGACTGGTTTCCAAGGATATCAGAAAAAGCTATGGGCTCGGTAGAAACGTGGACAGGCTTCCAACACCACAGGCACATCTGTGTTTCTTATTTAAGTCTGGCCTAGAGACAGCTTTAATTGACTCTGTGTTAAGCTATGGAAAGAGGCGCATCAAGGACAGGCAAGAATGCATTTACACAGGCAGTAGGCTGAGATGGTCTTGGGTAGCCACACAGGTCATGTACAACTGTACAGTCAGCAAGCTACGATGAATGCTAGTATCTAGTGGGGTAAACCAAACAGCAGGCATGCTGCAGGTCGGAAGGAACTCATGCTATATTACATGTATGATACAGTAGAGACTGCTTCTATTTGGTAGAGAATATGCACAGGCAGTACCATGTGAGGTAAATTTGGTGCATGCATTGTGAAGAAAGATGTATTGTAGTAAATGCTGGGCAAGAAAAACACTTAACGAATAAATAAAACAGAATAAACCGTCCTAACAAGATACATTGATATTTTTAATTTGGAACACAATATGTGATAAATAGATGGAAATAATAACTTTTCCAAAATGAGAGAAAGAGCCCTGAGAAAGCGGTTTTACACTTTTGCGAAACATGTGTTGGCTGTTGTCTTAAATGTCATGAGCTTGTACAATGAGATGTTAAAAAAAACTATGGTCGCAACTTCAGTGTGGATAACACTTGTCCAACTGAACTAAAATTAAAAAGAAAAATGAATTTCATAGAATGAATTTGACATTTTATGAACAATTTCATTACCATTATTCTGATTACCATTATTCTGACCGCATGCGTTAGAAAGTATACATCTTATTTCTTGTTTGCATTTGAATAAATACACTGGGGGTGGCATCTAGTGTCTCACTGAGTAGCACCAGTTACAGCAAGACCACTAACTCCCTAAACTGCAACTGCAAGTTTAGCTCAGATATAATAGGATGTTCTGACTCCACTACTCTGGCTATTAAACACATTTCCTATCTATGAGATGCCCCTGGCTTCATCACATTCACTCCTGTTCAAGTACTTTCAGCCAGATTCAATAATCTTCATCTAGCTGTTTATCATGCTTTTTTTAAATAGTGTTCTTTCCCAGAAAGGGCATTCTTCCAGTTACCTTTCTCTCCCTTGCTACTCTTTTTCCTAATCCTGCCTTCTACGCTTTTTACTCAGATGTCAAATTCTCCATTCTTAAACCTTTTTTGCCATTTGATTTTCCTCTCTTTTTCCTCTGCTCTCTTATCCTTTCAGTTCTTATCCTCCTTGTCTCTCCTTTTTTCTAACCCATGTTCTAAATATAATCTCCCCTCTCATTCCATTGTGTTCCTTTCTTTTCCCTTTCACTCTTCCCTACCAAGTCTCCATGATCACCTACGATTCTTTACTCAATTCCTATCCTGGTTAATGCTCTCTCATTCCTCCCTCCTTTACCCTTGTTCCTCCTGCCTTTCACCCCATTACTTGATTCCATTCCTTCTCTTACTTCTCTCACTTATTCCTCTTGTTTCCTCTTCCTTCAACTCTCTTTCCCATCCTCAATGACCCACTGTTGTAGGGTAGACTGCGGCACAACTGAATTCAGGCAGAACGTGAAAATGTTCGCGGCCGTCAGCGCAAACTTAGCCATCAACCCCTCTGAGGTCCAAGACCGGACCGGGTCCCGTCCGATTCCCGGGCCGGGCCTAGGCCCATGCCCCTTAGGCCCCTTTTGCTTTTCCAGGTTCAGTAATTCAGGAGGACAGGTCATAAAACGAGGAGTGCCACATCTGTGTGAAACTTGTTTCTAGTAAAGGGATGGAGGCAAAATGGAGGCGTTGATTACAAACTTTGCTTAGATCGAGTTTGTGGGCTGGGCCTGACAAACGTGTCCACTCTCTCACAGTGGAAGTGCTCAGTGGAAGAACTGAAGGCAGAATGCTGAACCAAAAGAATCATGTTTTTGCATTTAATCAGTCAGCTTTAATTCATCTAATTTGGAGAGTTTTTTAAATAGCAACTTAGGTTTCCCAGAACTGTCTAACACAAAGTCCACACTCCACAGACGTTTAACCACAGTGCACTGTAATTTCAGAGGCTGGTCTCTCCGTCCCCCCGCACCCCCCCGCCACCAATGCAATTTTTCTGCTGTTGCAGGCGGAATTAAGAAGGAACACCCCCCCCCGCACATTAAAATACCTATCACCTGTTCGCCGATTAGTATGTAAATCATGTGCAAATGAGCGTCATTACACTACAGCTTTGTCAAGAGGAACAGCAATTTTCAATGTTAGCGTGCCTATGTCAAGTGCAAGTGCTGCTGGAAGACGGGATAATTCTATGTGATGGCGAGGCGGTCCTGCCAACATAATCCGCTCCTTCTGCCGAAGCTCCAATCCTTACCTCTAAACAAAGGCAATACCAGCTGGACAAAAAGGTGACCTCCCCCTCATCAAGAAAGAATCAGTAGTATGATGCAGTGTTATCTGAGAATAGAGAAAACGCTCCTTTTGTTGAGGTCACAGACTAGCTCCAGCAACAGCATGCTGAATATAAGGACTGTAGTCCCAGATCACACCGGCATCCGTATGTATAGAGCAGCCAACATCGGGAAGTTAAGAGCACATTTTCATTAACAATATTTGAAGACAAAACCAGCCTGCCTTTAATGTATATGTTGTCAACGCGGTGGGTGGAAGCATCCATAAAAGTTGTTTTCAGTATTTGCAGAATGCTACATTAGGTTCTGAAACCGAGTTACTAGCGCAGAGGAGCCTAGTATTTCAATGAGCATTTATCACGAGTAGCAAACGAGTTATGAAGCTATCACCTGATGTGGCTTCTGCAAATCCACGGATCATTTATGTGTTTAGACTACATTTTAAATGTTGAATATGGAGGAGTTAAAATTGTTGGGCGTCGGAGACCACAAATGTACAGCCCTGCTTATTGTATGCATTCAATACTGGAGGAGTTAATTATCAGTTAATAGAGCTCGACAACTGGTACACAATTCACTCTCTTTAAACCCCTCCAATCTCCTACGTCACAATGCCCTGGGCCTGCACAAAACCGAGCCAGCGCGCGGCGTTTCAATAATATGAGCACGCAGCCATGATAATTCAACTTCTGGCCAGCCCGCCCTGGTCCCGACAGACAGTGCCACCGTGGCATTGGCAACCACGGTCACCTGGTTGCGACTCAAGTTCAACAGACCGCGCCACGTGACGGAACTTGCGACCGGGCCAGAAAGAATTAAAAATAAAAGGGGCCTAAGGGGCAAGGGCCTAGGCTCCGGCCACCACCGCGGATGAATCGGATCAGGCCAGGAGCAGGAGGATTTAAGGACTGCATGCAATTTACAAGACTGAACGGTGTCCAGTCCTTTCGTAAATAGACTCACCTGCTGGCGGCAGTCCAGATAGGGGGAAACCAATTATGGGGTGCCTCGCTCTTTCCCAGTCCCGCCCTGGCCTCTGAGATGCCTGCCTCGCCTCCTCGACCTCGTCCTTGCCTCAGAGTCACGCGCACTTTTAAATGCGCGAGCCAAATGCGCATGAGCATCCCCAGGCAGCAGACCCCAAAACTAACTAAAACCACGGCGCACAGACGCGGAGGAGGTGACATCTGCGCGCTGCGCACGTCTACGTCACTCATCATGATCAATGATCACATGGTCAGGTGTTTTTTTAAATAAATTATAATGAGTCAGGTATCGTTTTCTGCCTGCTGCTGCCTAAATGAAATTAAAATCGGCCGGCAGGTCACTGCTCACGTCACGGAGAGTTGTGCGTAATGCAATGTTATGTTTGATTTTACTTTGCACGGTTGGTCCGACATGGCCAAATCGGCCCCCAGCAACAGAACCGGCCCCCTGTCATAAGACCGGCCCCCACCCCATCCAGCCTACCGGGGGACTGCCCGGTGCCCGGAACTGCCAGTCCGGCCCTGCCAACTCTTCTCCCCCCCCCAGCACCCATTGAAACGCTGAATGTGTGTTGGGTTTATTAGCTATCAAGGGCTTCTGCTAGCTGTTACAGGAATCTGTTCCTAAGTATGGCTGTAATATTGAGTCTGCTGTACAAGCGAAAAACTCCTGGTTAACATCTGCGATTGATGATCTGGTTCATTTGCGAACAAGCAGGCATAAAAAGAGATGTTTTGCCTCCTGGCTCTCTGCTCATTGATTGAGGAAAAAACGTGTCGAAGGTCCTTGAACACACTTAGAGGAAATCTTACGATGCCATTGCTAAAAACAGTGATATGTTGGCCATTAAAATCCACCTTCGGTTAGTTAAAAAGGCGCGCGCAGACATTTATGTGGATAAAATCTAGAATAGCAGCAATACCTCTAAAGAAATTAGTTATTATTCAGAGGTTGTTCATACCTGCTGCCAACGCGCATGCCTCTCTGAAGCTTTGATGATAAGTGTGATAGGCTTGTGGATTATTTTTTGAAAAAAGTCAATTATATGTATGCTCAACTTCACGTCCAGTGTTGGAGATCTTAGCTCAGAAACTGAGAAAATGATACCAGGGGTCGGATTGGTGGAGTTTTAATTGCTGGACGACATCTCTCTTAAAGCCCTTATGCGCAATGTAAACTCAGGTTCTGCCGATGACCCGCTGAATGCAGAACTGATGCTTAGAGTCGAGGACATTCCAATGTCCCTCCTTTTTAAGTTTGGCCAGTTTTTCTTTGTCACCTGCTCTGGTGTCCACTGCATTGAAACATGCCAAAGTTATTCCACTTTTAAAGAAACTTACCCCTGACTCTGCCCTCTTGGATAACTATCGCCTTAGTTTTCTCCTGCCTTTTCTGGCTAAAGTGGTGGAGAAACATGTGAATACTTTGCTGGTGGACTTCTTAGAGAAGCATCAGCTGCTTCACCTCGCGAAAATTGGTTTTAGACTGGCCCATAGTACGCAATCTGCCCTTCTCAAAGTGATAGAGGCCTTGCAAATAACTGCTATTGGGAAGGGTCCATGGCGCTTATTTTACTGGATTTAAGCACAACATTTGACACAGTGTCCCATGAGGTGCTCCTGCAGCATCTACACGAGTTTGGCGCTCGAGACAAGGTCTGGGCTAGGCTTTCCTCTTTCTTAAAAAATCGATCCCTTAAAGTGAGATCTCCTGCTTTCGAATTTACCATGCAGACTTTAGAGAGCATGGAGTTCCACTAGGCTCAGCCCTCTGTCCCACCCGTTTTTAATATTTATGTAAAATCATTGGCTGACGTGGTAAAATCTTTCAGGATCTCACTAGTATCCTATGCAGACGATACCCATCTTATTTTATCACTGATTTTGGATTCTGCAGCTTGCGCTGCCAACTTCAGGAACTGATTCCTGTTGCTGGCTGGATGCATGCCAACTTCCTGAAGTAGAATGCCAACAAAACAGATTTTTTCTGTTTGGGAAAAATCTGCTACAATAAGGAGGGCAGAGGTGGCTGAGTGTGTTAGGATCTCCCCCTAAGCCCAAAGCCTCTGTTAAAAATGTGGGTGGTGTTCTGCTTGATGACTCATTATCTTTCGAAGCAAACACAAGGAGATGATGGACGGAGCGCTCACCCCCAGTCACAGATCTGGATTGAATCCATTCTTTAGCTCACTTTGCCACCTCCGTTCAGACCCAGCTATATGCAAATCAGTCTTGACCCTGTAACTTCACTGAGTGCCATCATTGGAGGGGAGAGCAGGAGCGGGACAGAACCACAGGTCCCAGGCTTCCTTGCGGCCGCCACTGCCGCTGCCACCCGCAGCACACGGCCAGAGGCATTTTAAAATCACAGCAGGGCTCCCGCAGCGCGGGAAACTCTGTAACTTCATTGAGTGCCACCTTTGGAGGGGAGAGCAGGAGCGGGACAGGACCACAGCCAGGCTCCCTTGCAGCCCCCACTGCCGCTGCCACCCGCAGCACACGGCCCGAGGCACTTTAAAATCGCAGCAGGGCTCCTGCAGCGCGGGAAGCCCTGTAACTTCACTGCGTGCCACCGTTGGAGGGGAGAGCAGGAGCGGGACAGGACCACAGGTCCCAGGCTTCCTTGCGGCCCCCACTGCCGCTGACGCCCGCTTTAAAATCGCAGCAGGGCTCCCGAAGCGCGGGACGCGCGCGGCCGTGCCCGGGCAAAGCCAGGCCAAGGGCGGGCCCATCTGCGCCCGTCCGAGCCCAGAAGCGGCTGTGCTGGGCCCCCACTCTGACGCCGGACCATCGGCATCCATGTGCACCTATCAGTCTCAAGGTACTGTCAAAGTTAATTCCATCCCTGTGAATAACCCCCGTGTTTCATCCTGTTTAGTATAATTCGGTCCCTGGGGTATTGTTTGTTGAGAATTGTGGACTAACGGACTAATTATGAGCAAACGCAAAGGAGTAACCTGTACATTAGACGCCTTCATCGTCAGGGCAAAGTCGTTGCTGACTCATGAAATTGAGATGACTGAGCGGCGACTTTCCTTAGACTGTTTATCACTCCCAAAACGCTTGTCTTTAGGTTCTTCCAATCAGGGAGGCTCGCCATTAATGTGTTTACCTATCACACCCTGTAACGTGCTTACAACCCGCCTCTTGTCAAACCCGGATACACCTTCTATAGTTTTTTCCGATGGGCTAGGGATAGCCACTAGAGCACGGGTCTCCAAACCTTTGGATGAGGCAATAGTGAAAGAGCCATCTGCCAAACGAAAACGGGGTGTTGGCACCCAAAAAACTAAAAGCAACAAGGGAACCAAACCTGTAAGTCATGTAGCTAACCATGTAGTACCTTTAACCAATTCTGTTGTCACACAGCTGGACGACGCTATTTCTCTACCAGCACAATGCAGGGACGCCTTGGGAACTGTGCTAGCTCAGTTCAAAGAACTAATGGATAGGAAATTTACCCTGTTGTTTGAGAAACTGCAACGGACTAATATTGTGAAGAGTAATCAAAGTGGCAAGAACATAACTGCACAATCTGTTTCTATTGTAGAGGAGGGTACAACATCTAGGGGAACTGGCGAACAGAACAAAAGTGGCAGTGGTTCCACCACACACCCAGATGTTACTGTGGAGGAGGGTATATCAACTAGGGGTACTGCCATTCAGAATATAAGCAGTGGTGATGTGCGAAGGCAACCTGACTGTGTTACGGCAGTGAATAACCACCCTAAGAGTCTAGGGGAGACCCATGGTAGTAGGGGGGACTGTAAAAGAAATAACAATTTTAGACTCAATCTCCCACCTAAGGCCACGCCTTTAGTAGCAGTGCTCACAGGAGTACCCCCACTCAAAATGAATGAGATTGAAACCACTGAGGATTTCTTACGTAAAACCAAGTTTTGGTGCAAACAACACTCAGCAAATGGGGCACAGGCCTCTGCTCACATTATAATGGTGAGACGTGTTGGTGGGGTTGGACAGAGGATAAAAGAAGGCGAAGGGGACTGTATTGTTATTAACTTTGATCAAATAGGGGTGGCGGGATTGTTGTTTAATGGAGGTTATAATGAGGGCCCAGGGGGCATAAGTGCTCTACTGTTGTTGTTTTTTTACCCACCCCTAAAGAGCAATCCGACCTTGGTTAGGACCCCGTTGGGGACTTCCATCACAAATGAATAAGAAGGTTGACCCATCTTCGGGGCGGGGTGCGGGGATGAACCGGCATGATAATTTGACTCAATATAGAGGGCCTGAAAATATGACTCAAAATAGAGGTCCATTTACCCCCAAACTGCTGTCTAATCCTGTAAAAGAGGACACAATGGTGAAAGGTCTAGTGTGCTCTAACAGGTTTTCCTCACTGAGCCGCTTGGATGAAAACTTGACTGCAGGCCCTTGTCCCAGTGGGTGGGGTGGGAGGGAAAAGACCCCCTATGGAGAGGGTGAAGGAAAACTCAAATTGTAAGATTTTAAGTTGGAATGTTGCAGGACTTAGAACAAAAAGTAGGGAACCCAGATGGATTCATTTTCTTAAAGCCTATGATATAGTGGGTCTACAAGAGACATGGGAAAGAGAAGATAATTTCTGGCTGGATGGTTATAAATCATACTTTGTGTCAGCTCGGCCCTCAGCCTCACGGAGAGCAAAGGGGGGTCTTTTGACCCTAATATCACTAAAGGTGACTGGAAAACATTGTGCAGTGTACACCGGTTCTAGCAATTGTTTGGCTGTAGAAATTAATAATGTTAATTCTATGACATTGTTAATAGTAAATTTCTACAACTCACCGGAGGTTGGATTTTTAAATGAGCATTTAAGTAGCTTAAAAGGTTTTTTAATTGATTATAGACTCAAACAAAGCACTTCTTATTCTATTTTTTTCTTGGGAGATTTTAATGTTCACTCGTGTCTGAAGGATTGTTTCGTGGGAGACTATTTAGGCCCAGAGGATCTCATTAGTTGCCACTTTGAGCATAATCCACAAGGAGAATGCCTGGAGGATCTCCTCGCGGCAGTTGATTTGTGCCAGCCAAACACAAACATTATGGGGAGTAGGATCCCTACTTTTAAGGCAAGGGGACAGGATTCTATAATTGATTATATTTTTATTTCTCCGGTATTATCACCCCAAGCCATTAAGTATGGTGCAATCTGGTCTGACTATAGTGCCCATAATCCTGTTACACTTGAGTTATGTGAGTCAATTGGCCTTAAAGAGAAAGAGGGACAAGTACCCACCAGTTTACATGTAAGGACCACAGACCAGGGACGGAGGCTAAAATGGACCAGTATAATCTCGGAGTCTTTCCTTCAAGACTTATTGCTTAAAGCGGATGAGAGTTTTAATATGTGTCTCAATCCTGGAGATAAGGGCTCAGAGGTATTATTGGCATTGCCCTGAAGCAGGTTCCTAGAGATCGTACCCTTGTAGCCCAATTGAGACAGTCCTATAAATGTACGATTAATCGCCGCAAGTAGGAAATCAAAAAAGAGGCGTGGAATGACCTGCTTTCGGTTGAGGTCAATAGGGATAGTGCAAGATTTTGGGCTATAGTCAATAAACCCTTTTTTACGGGACTTAATAACACTCCCTTAGAATGTAACATAACTAAGGATCTGTGGTACTCCCATTTTAATACTGTGTATGGGGCATCACATGTCGAGATGGTTTCCCCAGATACTTTTGTTTAATCTCGGGGCAATACATCATTGACTTTTATGGAAACTGAAGTAGAGACAGCTATTGTACAAATGACTAGCAATAAGGCCCCTGGCCCCAATTGTGTCCCGGCCGATTTATATAAAATAAGGCCACAGCTCTGGGCGAAAATTATAACTAATCTTTTAATCATGGCTAGTAAGCATGGATTTCCGCCTTCCTGGTCTCTCTCGACCATTATCCCAGGATTTAAAAAGGGGCAGAGAGGTGACCCAGGTTGTTATAGACCTATCTCCTTGGTTGATTCAGTGGTGAAGATTTTAGGTAGAGTTATTTTAAATAAACTTTCCGATTGGTTGGACGACTCTGGAATTTTAATAGATTGTCAATATGGTTTTAGAAAAAGTAGAAGTACAATAGATCAATGCTTAAATCTGCACCTTTTGGTAGAGAATTATACAGTGACGAAACAAGGTACCCTGCAGCTGGCCTTTATGGACCTGTCTTCGGCCTTTGACCTAGTAAATAGAACAAAGTTATGGTCGATATTGATGGACATGGGGATGGACCGCTGTTTAGTCTATTTTTTAGCAGATCTCCATAAGGATCTTTATGCTAGGGTCAGAGTCAGCTAAGATGGTAAATGCACGCTGCACTTTAAAATTGACAAAGGAGTCCGTCAGAGTTGTATTTTAGCCCCTCTGCTTTTTTTATTACATATAAATAATTTAAATTCCTCTCTTAGCACTGCTACTTTATATATTCCACGTATAAGGGACAGGGTTATTCCTGCTCTCCTATACGCGGATGATGCGGTTCTTTTGGCCCGCACTACAGTTGGTCTGCAGAAAATTTTGGATTCCTTTGGATCTTTTATGCAATCCCTAGACTTCATTGTCAATAAAACCAAATCACATACGATGACAATGGGGCAGAGGCCAAAAAAACGTAAAACTTTTTATTGTGAAGGAGTCGAGCTGTCAAGGGTCTCCTCTTTCCCCTATTTGGGAGTTTTATTTGATGAAAGAGGCTCCTGGATTCCCCAGCTAAGGGCAAAAAAACTTATGTCGAGGTCCATAGCTGCCATTCAAGGTTTCGCTTCCCGATTGGGAGGGAAGCCTTTTGAAGCCTTACTTAAAATGTATGGCTCTAAAAGCATTGCAATAGCATCGTATGTGTCTGCGATTTGGGGATATAAATCCGCAATGGTACTTCAGCAAGTTGAAAATAAATGTATGAGATATCTCCTGGCGGTCCCCAAATCTACCTCTACTTTTGCTATTCACCAAGAGCTGGGCAGTGGCTTTGTTGAGGATCAAATTGGCATGGGTCCTGTGATTTGTTGGCTAAAGACTTGGATTAATTCCGAACTGGGACTGAACAGAGAAATCCTGAGGGACTGCTTAGTGTTGGATAACGTGGGTAAAATCCAATGGTTATAACACGTCAAGTCAATGCTTGGAAAATTGGGGCGACCGGAACTCTTTGCTACTCCAGAAAATATAGTGAAAGAGGATGTGCCATGGGTTTAAGCCCAATTTTTAAATATGTTGTCTGCCGAGAGAGAGGCACTGGAGATTGTCAAACCCACTGTGAGAGCACATTTGCTGTTAAAGACAGTCCCACGGATTGAACCATATTTGTTAATCGTTACAAAACCTTTTCATCGATTTCTTCTAATTAAGTTCCGTTTTAATCTTATCCATTGTCTTTTAACAGATGTGCAGGGCTGGAGTAGGGTAAAAGACCTAGGTCCCTGTACATGTGATAATATTTCTTTGCAGGACACTATGCACTTTGCAATGTTTTGTGAACATTTTAGCCCTATGAGGAGAACGTTTTTAAGACCCATTTTTAAGGGAAAGGGATTTGTGCAAGTCAGGCCAGCCCTGCTATATCTGCAGTTGTTGAACAACCCACGGGAGATTTTTAATGTTGCAAATTTCTTGGTGGCGGCAGTCAGACATAGGAAGAAACGGGGCTAAATATTTTAAAGTGCAGGTCGATTTTATACATCGATATAAGTGCTTTTACTGCATGATTATTTGAACTATAAGTCATTTATTTTTATTGGCATTATTTTATTGTTCGTATGCGGTATATTTTAAGGAACTCCAAATGTATAAATATGTTTTTTTAATCAGTTTTTTATGTACCGTTCACTGTGGTGTACTTTTATGGCTTTGGTTAGCCGAATAAAGTGGTTTGTTTGTTTGTTTGCTTGCAGTCTTGACCCTGTGCCTTATGGGAACAGTCCAGCCCGAACTGCCAAGCCAGGTCTTCCCTGAACCGGAAACAAGCATCCTGGGACTGGTTTCTGGGTAACATCCTTCATCAGCCAGCCTAGCTTGAATACAGTAGCAAAGTGAGCAAGGGACCCACTTTGGGCATAACCTGCCATCTTAGGGCGAACAAAGCAAACACAAGGAGATGATGGACCGAGCACTGAAACTTTTCAGACACTCACCCCCAGTCACAGATCTGGGTTGAATCCATCATCATACTTTAGCTCACTTTGCCACCTCAGTTCAGGGTATGCCCACGTCTGGGCATACTCTGCCAACTTAGGGCGAACAAAGCAAACACAAGGAGCTGTTAGCCAGAAACCGGTCCCAGAATGCTTGTTTCCGGCTCAGGGAAGACATGGCTTGGCAGTTCGGGCTGGACTGTTCCCATGAGGCACAGGGACAAGACTGATTTGCATATAGCTGTGTCTGAACTGGGTGGCAAAGTGAGATAAAGAATGATGATGGATTCAACTCAGATCTGTGACTGGGGGTGAGTGTTTGAAAAGTTTCAGCATTCCGTCAATCATCTCCTTGTGTTTGCTTTGTTTGCCCTAAGTTGGCAGGGTATGCCCAGACTTGGGTCCCTTGCTCACTTTGCCACTGGATTCAAGCTAGCCTGGCTGAAGAGGGCTGTTAGCCCGAAAGCGGTCCAAGGATGCTTGTTTCCGGTCCATGGAAGACATGGCTTGGCAGTTCGTGCTGGACTGTTCCCATGAGTCACAGGGTCAAGACTGATTTGCATATAGCTGTGTCTGAACTGGGGTGGCAAAATGAGCTAAAGAATGATAATGGATTCAACCCAGATCTGTAACTGGGGGTGAGTGTTTGAAAAGTTTCAGCACTCCGTCCATCATCTCCTTGTGTTTGCTTCGTTATCTTTCGAGCCATGGCTGAAAGAGCTATCATCTATTTGTTTTTGCACTCTTGGAAGTCTAAAAACTATCATTGGCCTTTTTCGTCCCCAGGTGAGTTGGATGGTCATTCAGGCTTTAATCATCTCTTGTCTCGATTATTGCAATATCCTATATTTGGGTGCCATGAGGCATATGAAAAATAGAATGCAGATTAACCAAAATGAGGCAGGGAAATTATTATTCCATCTGCCTAAATTGTGCTATGCTTCGCAGCTACTCTGCAAACTGCATTGACTTCCGATAGAGAAAGACATTCACTTTAAGGCATTGTGCGTGGCTCAACTGATTATGAATTAGCTGGGCGTACCTACTGTCATCCTTGCTTTTGCCCTATAGTTCAACAAAGGCTTTGAGATCTGCTGACGGCAGTACCTCACTTTGAATGTGCCGGGAAAGGAGGTCGCTCTTTTCGAGCAATAGCACCAGTGGAAAATCTGCCTACATTTCTTTAGAAAACTTCCAACCATTTCTGTTTTAGAAGCAGTTGAAGACTTGGCTGTTCATGGTATAGTCTTGTCTCTTTAGTGAGATTTTACAGTCAGTAGTAGGGCATCGCTGGGAAGCCCTCCTTGAGGGTAGCCATGCGCTTTATAAGTTTTAATATCAACATAACATTTTGAGGGACTGATGTTGAAATAGATTTTGTTGTAATATAGTGTGTATCTTTTGTGATATTTTTAAGAAATATTAGATTTATGTACTTATGAAGGAATTTATAACCAATAAATCGTATTGAAGAAGTAATGAGTTTGATGATTAATTTATTGGTTGGGCTGGGAAGAGGGTTGTTTTGAATAAAGAACACCACCATACGGCTCTTCCACATCAGAGAAGATTGTGTCTGCTTCCAATAATGAATGGCATTGAAATAGAGAAGGTTTTGCTTTTCTGGAGCCAAAAACCCCTGGCATATATAAAAAGAGGAAACACAAGTGTGTTGGTTTAGCTGATTTATATAGGGCTGACTTGTAATTCAGAGGTGTCCGATGAAGCATTTGCTTACAGAAATGCCAAAGCAAAGCAGTAATGATGAGAAAATTAACCACTGTGCATTATGGGCAATACACTGGATAGCTGTTCTGCAACTGGTGGTTCTTGAAACCATCCAGGTGTATGCTGAAAAGCACTGCATTAGTAGGATCTATATGTGAAGGAAATGCTTAGGGAGCTGCTTACACTAGGTACATATTCATGCGAGAGTGAGCTTTAATCTG
The DNA here is from genome assembly GCF_964204655.1 of Triturus cristatus. Lineage (NCBI taxonomy): Eukaryota > Metazoa > Chordata > Amphibia > Caudata > Salamandridae > Triturus > Triturus cristatus. The sequence continues at coordinate 940,649,649 of NC_140584.1, read as the reverse complement.
AGTGTCCTCCTTATTAAAATTTCTTAACCTGGTGTCTTGCCAGTGCACAAGTGCTGCAAGCAGTCCTTGGTGCAGCAGTTGCGAGTTCTGGGACTGGGCTCATCCTGGGGTTGAGTTGGGCTTTATGAGAATTGTTTGCATAAATCATGCCTTTCTCTCTCCCTCCATGTGTTGCAGTTTTCTCCTTCTGTTACAACAGCCTCAGCATCAAATATAGGGTTTATATCAATTTACGGATAGACTTGGTCTTTATAGCAGTGTGACCAAAAAAAAAGAGGCTACCCCAACAATTGTTTTTTTTTATTTGGGGTGGGCACACAGGATACAATTAACCTAACCCAAAAAAAAAACCACTTAGCCATATCAATTACTCGAAGATGTTCAATTGTATTTTGTGACACAAGTACTAATTGCAAAATATTTTTAATAATTGTATCCAATAATAAAATATATTTGTTTACAGAGCGGCCTTTTTATTTTATTATGAAAGTTTCCAGCAACAGCTTATTTAACAAAACATCTAATGCATAGGACCCAGGAAGCAACATCTCACATTCCTCAACCACACTTGCACACTATAAAATCCAACTTTGGCCTATTATTGATCCCAATCCACAATCATTAACATTTCTAAATAAAGTTGAAAAACAATAATGATCATTTCCAATGAGTATTAATTAGCCCAGAATGTAAATATTACACATCCTTTATCAGGTCTAACCCTAAAATGAACACAAAGGCTTGGTATCTCAAGTCTTCTTGTTTGTAAACATCTAGAAACATAAGCATATGCAATTGTCACAGCACGCAAAATAATTAATCCATATAGCCTCCTTTACAGTACCCAAAAGGCACAGGAAACTGTGGGTGTCAAATCTCTCCTTTGGAGGGGGGTGTTGCTTATAATCCCACAGGTTGGGCGGTCAGAGTGGTATGTAACCCAATCACCCATTCCTTCTCTTGAGACTATGCAGATGTTTGCCTATGTGATGCCTTTCACAACTCTTCTATTTAAATCTTTGAGGATGAGGAATGGTGCATTGAGGCTTCTCCAGCAAGTTCAGGAAAGGATTCCTGTAGCCCTCTGACTTGATCAGAAGGGCAACCTTAACAAACATTGACCATACCCACATCTCATTGTCAGTCCCTCTTGTCACTTGGCAACAGAATGCTGATTTTTTCATCTGAATGTTTTCTGGCTAATTTGGGTCTTCTCTTCTGCTTACTTATCTCTGACAGTATTCTAAGAGTACTTAGTGACAAATTAGGTGAAATGGGCAGTGGTTCTGCTCAATCCTAAGAGAACGCAATTGAATCCCTCTCCATTGGATCCCTCCTAACAAAGGGCTCCCAGAAATACTGGAGATGATGGTGATGCAAATGAAGTAACCTAATGAATGTCATTTTGCAGTCCATGCCACAGCACTGCACACTTTCTTCGTTACGAAACCAACTTGTTGCCTCCAGACAATTCATTTTTTTTTTTTAGCTTTTTGGACCCACGTAGATCTTTAGAATCTAAAAGTGGCTCAAGTCAACTGTAAAAAATGCCGTAGGATGTTTTACCTGAATTTAAACCTCTTTGTAGTAAAGATCGATCCATTAGCAATGTATTTGTCATTCAGTCCAGTGAGTGTTCAGAATGGAAAGGCAATTTCCTTGCACATGGAAAACGAAGAAATATCCAGTGAGAGCAACACAAATTAAAATACCAGTCCAGAGGTTGATCCTGAAGACAGGTCAATGTTTTAATAAATAACATCAGACTATGGTTTGCATCTTTGGCATCACTATGAACATTATACCATCCTCTTGTGAAATCCTTTCCAGGAACCATATAAGCTAATGGTGAATTTGGGAAGAGCATTTGTAGAACAGAAACTTTATCAGTTCAAGTTACTTTGTGATTGTTTGTTGACATGCCTACTAGCCCCTGAGCACATTGCCCTTACAGCCATAGATCTTTCCAGCTTCACAATATGTCACTCTTTCACTTTCTGGCATGAACTGAATTGTTTTTATATACCAATAGTCCATTCTAGAGGAGACCGTACAGCCTGTTGTACTCCTGGTCATCTGCAATTTCAAATGGCACCTTGACAAACATCAAGCATATAATGTTTTCAATGAACTGTCATTGTTAAGCATGGGATTCTTTTTATGTTAATGTATTTGTAGAAGTGCTACCAGTCTAACATTAATTATGAATTCTAAATGAGGGCTTTTCTCATATCTGATGACGGACAGTAAAAATTTAACTGTTTTGGCAGCCTCCCACTCATTCGATTCTAATGGATTGAGGTGACTAGAGGGTGCCACTTGTGTTTAACAGATGCATGCAGATGGGCACTCGTGGGCATTTATAGCTGATTATACAATGAATGCAAATATTGTCATTGATTGTTAGGGATGTATCTTTTAACAGATGTGAGCCCCTGTCTCTTTTTTCAGCTCATCCGGTGTCACCAGTCCCACGGCGGAGCTTGTGGAGACAACATTCAGTCTTACACTGCCACTGTTATTAGTGCTGCAAAAGTGAGTACATTTTCCATTTCATAGAAAGAACAACATAGTGCTAACATTTTTGTTTTACCTTGGTAGTCAAAACGGGGGAACAAATCCGAGGTTGTTTTTAAATGACTCTTGGAGAGCAAATGCCTCAAATGCAATTGCAGCTACTCTCCAGACGTGCTTAAACTGTCTGACTCTTAAAAGAATGTTGTTGACAACTTAAAAGTTTTTTTCTTCTCTTTTGAAAAACTGAGGCTGAACTTTTAATTTAGCTTCTTACAGTTTGGGGTCCTCTCCTCAGATGTCACATGACGTTTCTGTTCATTGTGATCACTTCTTCTTACTCATTAAATGCATGATTTTATTTGTAATGTGTGTGAGGAAAGAGATGTATTATATGTTACAAACTCACAAACGGACTTGGGTCCAGTCAGGTTCGTTTACAGGACCTTAGCTCAACCTTGGGTAGCTGTGGCTTCATGCAGACTTAGTCAAAGGAACAAGTGTAAAGCAATTATGAGTACCAAAACAGAATATGGAAGAAGTACTACACAAAGAAAATCCGACCCCAATTTATAAAAGCAGTTCTCAATTTTATACATTTTTAGACACCAACATGAGCAAAATCTACCAGAGGGTTCCGGAGATATAAATTATTAAGCTAATAATAAATCGCTACTTTTCACTCAAATCACAAACAAGCTAACTACTGTAGTTAGCGCATACTTTGAAAACTTTGAAAAACCTTTGTAAAGTTGTGTTTGGTTACTCGGGCCCGCTTTGGCTACCATCTCCATCAGAGAGCAAGTCACTAAGGCTAATAAGTTTTGGCAGGAGAGTTCTCCAGTATTGTATCTTTTATAGATTTACATGCTTGAATCTTCCCTGTCGTCCTGGTGGGAGTCCCATGGTAACAGTAAAATAGTTGTATAAAGCTAAAAGGACAATCTCCCTTGAGAATCAACAGTATTTAGTAACCAGTTAACCTCATTAAGGAATATCCAAACTCCAGCAAATCACATCGCAGACCCCTGTGTATCCATCCCCTGCAGGGCTACCATACCTCAGATTTCTTACCGCATGTCTTGTGTTAGGGAGTGTCCCTGAGCTCCGCTCAGTTACAGTTTTTCTACTTTGATCTCTTCAACTTTCAACTGGCAGTTCTTTCCTCAACCTTCTCTTCAACTGAGGTGCTGCTAGAAAGTGAGTTAATTGCTTATTTTCTGTATTTTCTACAGAATGTCAGAGTCTAAACAAACATTGGCATAGCCAATAGGTCTCGCCTTTGGGACCTTATAAGTATTTAGTTATGCAGCACAATCTACCTGGTGCAAGAACATCAACTGTTGCATGGCTAAACACTTATAGGGTCCCAAAGGCGAGACATATTAGCTATGCCAATGCTTGTTATTTCTGTCCGAGACCCTCACAATACTATACAAATCCAATACAATGAAATAACCTGTGTTTCAGACGCTACTGCAACTATAAACAGTGGGAGCCAGCAAGGTACATGAGTTACTGTCCCAGAATCAGGTGCTAGTACATTTACAGATGGAACAATGAGAGTATGAAGAAAGTTAAAAACGACTGGAACGTGGAAACTCGCACTGAAGCTGAAAAACTCCAGAAGCACCAGCTGACATCAGGCCTACACCAGTAGTTCGTTGAACACATTCTCTGCATTCCAATTGTATGACACATCTCCAGCACTGAGAACATCTGGCGGCTTCCAGAAATTCAAATGAATTGCACATATTTTAGGCTATTTCAGAAAAAAACTTGCCGTGGTGATGTTACAGCACTCATAACCGCAATATACAACATGGCCCTAAAAACCACTGGTGTGATGATGCTCTTGTCTTTTCTTACAAAAAGGGTTCTCCACAATAAAACGTGTGTGTGTGTGTGTGTAACAGGAAATGGGATCAACAACCAACCTCCCAATTCTTAGCTTTGGTGATCAGACCTGCTTTTTCTAGCGAGCATTTGCCTTTCCAACATGCATTTTTCTATATAAACAAACATGTGCCCATAGCTGGCTGTAATTATTATAGAGTAACATAGAAAAGCTGTGGGCCAGAGATTCCAAACATCACCTTCTTATTAACTTAAATACCTTTTCTGTTCCCAACAACTGGTTTAATACGAAATGCTGTGATGTCCTCCCCCCGTGGGGATTTTGTTTCAATGGAATCATAGACGTAAACGTAAAAATCAGTAAGCATTGACTCTTTTAAGCCTGATATGTCTGGGCACGTCAGTTATAGATTAACACAGTTTGTATACCACGCAGCCTGCACTCAGTATGATACTGTAGTGATGTTCACTGTACAGAGAGTAGTTTCTATGTGATGTTTAGGTTCCTATAACAGATTGAGTCAGAGCCATCATCCGCTAAAGAACAGTTTATTTTTTGGGAAAAGGTCCATCTCTACTTCTTTGTTGGATTGCATGGTGGCCTTGTCTTACTTAATGAGCAATGGAAGCGCTTAAGTGGTGTGGTCAGAGGTTTTCTTTTTTTACCCTTCTCTTAGGTTGGTAAAATGTCAGTGGCCCAGCATTTTTGAATTTACTGGTACGGTGGTACTGGTTAAACTATCAGTGTTGAATATGTATATGATGCTCTATCAAGGTGTTTGTATTTTTATAATGTCTCCTAATGGTTACTGTTGTCTGCTGTCCCTTTTGTCTGGTGAATGGACGTAGGTAGATGATCTGTCTAACATGTTGCGTTACTCAGCTCTTAAGCACACCAGATAAGACCGCACTATCCATTAACTGGCGGGCTGATTTCTCCACCTTAGGAAGATAAACACACATAACACTTAGTGCAGCAACACCTCTCTGGGACCAGAACTCGGCTCATGGTTGTGAGCTACCCCAGGAAATTCTAAAAATAAAAAAACCTGAGCAGCAAGCCAACTGTAGCCTCGTCAAAGAAAAGGATAATATGCTGCACTCCAAAAAATAAATACTTCTATCTTGGCGGATAAGTGTCTGCATTTTGCGCACAAATAACCTCACCCTCCTGTGATCTGCAACTCACGGTCTTTTCAGATTAAATTATGAATGCCTTTGTCAGGCCTTTCCAGTAAAAGATTTGATTCAAAACACACACTATGGGAGAGGATTGCGAATCAAGCACTCTTCTGCAACGGGGAGCCCAACCACTGCCTGCACGAACGCCAAATGCATCTTATATTATTTCTGCATTTCATTTCGAAAATCTTGTCAAATCCGAGACCATCGTGCTTACCTTAAATAATTGGGGTGCTAGCACTCCATGCTAGCCGAGGACCCTTCCTCACCAGCACACATCCATCCTTCAACACCGTTTACCCGATGCACCACGACGGCCTGGGCTAAGTCAGAGCCAGCACTCCCTTGCGTGCAGAGGAGCCTTCTGCGATGACTCATCCAGGCATTTTTTCTTTTGTACAATTTGTGCGCCTTGAAGTATCACATATTTTAAGTAGCCGAGCAAACAGTAAGCAAGCTGCAAGAAGAAAGGGGCCCGATATCACCTTATTTACACACCTTCCTGCTTACCAAACACATCAAGCTGCCAGCAAGACGGTCACTTCCCGAATAAAGTTGAGTACAAAGAACGATAATAACAAGGAATTCAAGGAATGCAGCGTCCCGAGAGTGGTGCGCGCGAGAGCAAACACCAGGCCATATGTTTTGAATTATCGCGCCCGTGTCTGGGCACGATAATTCAAAACATATGGCGCCGTGCGGGTAACCGCAAGCAATAGGCCACACACGCACGAGCGTGTGTGTGGTGAGCTTTTTGAAGCCCTTACAATAAGTCTCGCTGAGCAGCGCATGTGCGCTGCTAGGCGAGACCTAAATAGGGGTGTTCAGGCCCTGCAAGACTTTTGGAAAGTGCAGGCTTATCTCATAAAGAGTGCTTATATTGCCTTTATCCAGAGCACAAGCCTAAAGACTGTAAGCACTGCCAGACTTTTTCTTCAAAGACCGTGAGTGAAGGGTTCTTATTTGGCTTAAGAAGAAAAGATCTATGAGGAATTCTGACTCAGAGAGTGAGGAGAGGCCTCATTCCTCCTCAAAGAAAAGGAAGGAAGAAGATCCTTCTTCTGCTTAGAGAGATCCCCCCCCAAAAAACTAAGATCAATGAGCAAGGAGTCTTCAGTGGAAAAGAAAGTTTAAAAAGAGCAACCTGGCTCTTCTCAGACCCAAAAAAGATCTGGCTCTGCTTCTCCTTCTGCACCACTTACTGCCTCACAAAAATTCCGCCTGTACAAAAATTCCGCCTGTCGTCGGACCCATCAACGAGGCATTCTCCACCTACGACCGTTGAAAGGAAGACTTCGTCGACAGTTTCGTCAGCGACATCGATGACATCAACGGTGAAGAGGACGACTGCTGTCTCTTCGATGAAGACGGAAGTAGTGACATCATCGGTGGCTTTGGTGAGGAGTTTGTCGCCGATGAGAGCCACACCATCGATGGTCCAATTGTATGCTGCGCCCTCGATGAGCGTCACCGCCCCGTCGACGGATACTTCCACGCCGTCGTCACAGTCCGTGGTGACGATTCCGTTGACGATCCCGTCGACGAGGAAAATGGACTTACCAGTCTCAAAATTTCTATTACAAGACTTTTCAAAAATATTTCCTCTGCCTCCTTCGCGCCTCCTGGATTTTCAGGAATCTGAGGGTGAAGGTCCGTTTGACCCTGCCTACATCCCCTCTTAACTGAGAGCGAAGTGCCAGGAATCTGATGAAGAGGATCAGCCAGATTATCCGTCGACTTACTTTGAGGGTGACTATTCCTTTTCAGAGAGGCGCTCGGTGCGCAACGCCTAGATGCCTTCCAGGAGCACTACCCATATTATGAACAGGAGTCGTCAAGAACCCTCCATTAATGTGCCAGTGTCACTAGTCACTGACTTACGTTTCATGCTAGATGACTACTACAAGTGATTCCCTGAAACCATTGTGGCACAAAAACCAGTTTCTCGCCAGGAGGAGCCTGCCATGACTCCAGTTCAGGAAACCCCACTGGCTGCACCAACACAGAAGTCCTTACCTCCTCTGCAAATCTCAACTAGGGCATCGGACAGTGGAGACCATCAACTGGAAGAGGGAGAGATATAAGTGGACACTGATGTCCATGACGAGTGGATGGATTAAGTAGCGCATATGCTGCCTTCTACCACGCTGCCAGTGGCTGACTCTCCACCTGCAGACATCCGCGGCTTCCACGATCTGCTTGAAAGAGCTTCAAAACGCTTCGACCTCCCTATGCTCATCAAGCAAGAGGAATGCTTCTTGTACGATTTTAAGGCTTCCACTCAACTTTCGGTTAGGGCAATCCCTATTATCGACTTCTTGTGACAGGAAGGTATCCAGCTAATGAAAAATCCAGCATCTGTGCCATCAGTCATTCCAAAGCTGGATAAGAAGTACCGGGCGCCAGAAGACTCTCTGACAGGTCTCATTGGCCATCCGATGCCTGATTCGTTAATAATGAAGGCTGCTCAGAGAACATTAAAAAACCCTGCTTCTTCAGGACTACCCTGCCGGACAAAGAGGGGAGTAGGTTGGACAATATTGGAAAGAGATTGTCCGTGCCGGCTGCTACAGCCATCAGAGCCTCCAATGCAATGGCTATTGGAAGGTACGCCAGGCAGATGTGGTCGGGCATTGTGCCTTTTTTGGAATCCCTGTCGGAAGATAAGAAAAAGGAGGCAAAGGAAATCCTTTCAGAGGGTGAGAGAGATTCATCGAAAGTCATTGATGTGGCTATGGACATTGCCTCCACTGCCTTTAGCAAATGGCGGGTGCCGCAGTGTTACGCAGGCAGGGTTGGCTGAAAGCTACTACTTTTCACCCAGAAGTCCAGGCGAAGGTGCTGGACATGCCATTTGTTGGAAAGAATCTGTTCAGTAAGCATGTTGATGAGGCACTCCAGGCTATCAAATCCGACACGGATACAGCAAAATCCTTAGCCAATTTACAACAGAGAAGGTTATCTCCCTTTCGGGGAAGAGGAAGAGGCCAGTTTGCTGCTTGGACCCAGCCTCAACAGCGTTTTCAACCCTATTACCAACAGGGTTTCCATCCTCAGTACTCCGCTCAGTCCTTTCGGCAGACGCCTGCTTCAACTTACCCCAGAGCACCAACTCGAAGACATCCCGCTTCGGGAGGTAAATCCCATGACACAGGCAGGAAACAATGAGACTCATCAGGCACCCGCCACCCCAGTACCACTTCATTCGTCTCAAGACTACTACAGATTCTTTCTGCAGTGGAACTCCGTTTCATCCGACAGATGGGTGTTAGACGTTTTCAATCATGGTCACACCCTAGAATTTTTTCAACAACTTCCAGATTACCCCCCCCCCCCCCCCCCCCCCCCCCCCCCCAAGGAAGACTGCTCACTGCCATCTGGCGCTTCTCAAAAGGGAAATGAAACTCTTTCTCGACAAGCAGGCAATCGAGATAGTGCTGCTCAGTCAGCGCAACTTGGGATTCTACTCCCACTTTTTTCTCATAAAGAACAGAACTGGAAAATGGAGGAAGGTCATGGACCTCAGGTTGTTGAACAAGTTCATCAAAAGCCTACCGTTTTTAATGCTGTCGCTCCTGGAGATTCTCCTTCTCTTGGATTCAGGGGATTACATGACCTATCTGGATCTTCTGGATGCGTACTTTCACCTTCCTATTCAGCCAAAGCACCGTCGTTATCTCAGGTTCCAAGTGGCAGGGTGCCACTATCAGTTTAAGGTGCTGCCCTAAGGGCTAATGTCTGCGCCAAGTGTATTCAACAAATGCTTAGTGCCAGTGGCAGCTTTTCTCCCGCGTTCCGGTCTTTCCCTACCTGGACGATTGGTTAATCAAGGCTCCGACATTTCAGGGTGCAAAAAATTCCACAAGTACCTGCCTTCGCCATTTTCACACTCTGGGTCTCAATCTCACCAAAGAGAAGTCTTCGCTCCTTCCTTCCAAGTCTTTCGTGTTTCTGGGAGCGAGATTAGACACCGACCTATCAATGGCCTTTTCCCCAGAAGAAAGAATTTCTCATCTTATAAAGATGGCTCAGTCCCTTTCTTCAAAAAAGTTTGTTTCTGTGAGGATGATGTCATCTTGCATTCCGCTGATTCTTCACTGTCGGTTACGGATGAGGCCTCTCCAGGAGCAGCTCGATGTCCAATGGGTTCAAGCCCGAGGCTTCTTCGAGGACATTATTTCAGTCACACCTCAGATAATCAGGGCGATGTCCTGGTGGAAAGTCAAAAGCAATCTCTCACAAGGCCTATCCTTCCTTCCACCAGAGCCTCTGATGGTCATGACAACAGATGCCTCCATGGAGGGATGGGGTGCTCACCTCCAAGAGCTTCAGGTTCAAGGGAAGTGGTAAAATCAGGAATCTCTTTGCCACATCAACCTGTTGGAGCTGAAGGCAGTATTTCTAGGGCTACGTTCCTTCCTTCAAAGGATAAAAGGTTCTTGAATCCTTGTCTGCACGGACAACACAACCACAATGTTTTACCTACAGAAACAAGGAGGGACGAGATTGCCGGCTCTCTCAAGTCTGGTGCAACAAATTTGGAATTGGTTGATTCCCCACAACCTCTCTTTACAGGTCCAACACGTTCCAGGGGTGCTCAACGAGTGGGCCGATTCGCTCAGCAGAGATTCCAAGCAGTGCCACAGATGGGAATGGGACGCCGTTCAACTCAAAATAATTTTTCAGTGTTGGGGATCGCCAACCCTGGATCTGTTCACTACATTTTTCTACGCCAGCAGATTCCCTCAACCAGGTTCCCTAGGGAACTCCTTCCATTTCTCCTGGGAAGGGACATTTGCCTACGCGTTCCCTCCGTTCCCACTGATACCCAAGGTCCTGCAAAAAATGAAACGAGAACCTTGCCGCATCATTCTCATTGACCCGGCATGAGCAAGGCAATACTGGTTCACAGAGCTGTTTCGCCTATCAGAAGTCTCTCTAGTTAGTCTTCATCCTTCAGAACGGCTACTTTCTATGGACCAAGGCCAGGTGAATCATCCGCAAATTCAATCTCTTCACTTGTCAGCCTGGCTCCTCCACACTGAGTTTGAGTACATAGATATTTCTGAGGAGTACCGTTCCATTCTTAACGAGGCCCGTGCCCCCTCCACGATCAAGTGTTACTTGGCCAAATAGAGAAGATTCTACTCCTGGTGTGCAAATCACTCATGCCATCTGCTCTCTTCATCTCTGGAGGAGGTTTTGCCATACCTCTTGTCGCTAGCAAAAGCTGGCCTCTCTAATTCCTTGGTAAAAGTCCATTTGGCTGCAATTTCAAGGTACAGGAGACGTTCGAACCAATCATCCCTATGGTCCTGCAGGTTGGTGAAGGAATTCATGAAAGGCTTTTTCAGAGCCTACCTGCCGGTTCGGCTTGCTCTGGTGCTCTGGCTATTGAACATTGTGTTGTCTCATCTCATGAAAGCGCCATTCAAGCCGATTCACAAGAGTGACATAAAATGTCCTTCTTGGATGGTGGCTTTTCTCCGCTTCTATCTTACTGCCGTTGAGCCTCCACTCCTCCCCTGGGAGGTGTTCGAGACTGCAGCCTGTTTGTCTTCCATGTGCCTCTGCCTACCTACACCCCCTGGGGCTGTAACTCTGGTATCGTCTCCTGTTAATTCCTACTTATTCGTCTTGTGTTTTTTTTTAACTCCTGGTATTGTATTGTTTATTTTGCGGATCTCTTATTTCCCTACACCTCAGTGCCTGTTGTGCCCTTTGTGCCGTTTTTCCCGCTTCCATTTCCCGCCGCTGCTGCCCCTGCGCCCCTGCCCCCTGTCCACTCCGATCCCGCCTCCCAGCTACTCCTTCCCTCCCCTACTTAATGGCAGCCGCTGCGCGGTCGCGCCGCTGCAGTGCGCAAGGCGAGCCTAAGGCAAGCCCGTCTGCGCCCGTCCGTGACATGACCTCGACCAGCGCCAGGACCCCTGGATCTACAACCTCCCACCGCTACGAATCCGCCGCCCTCCTTGCACTCAACCCTGGAAGACCCAGAGACTGCTAACAGGCCTCACTAAACACGACCCACGGCCAGTTCTGCCTGCCTGCACTGCCGCCGGACCTTCTCCACCAACCTGACCCTCAACACCACCAACACCAGCACCCACAACACCCTCAGCTGCATCCTCCTCAGTGTGCGCTCAGTACACAAACACACCATGGAAATCTGGAACCTACTCGACTCCCTCTCGCCCGACATCGCCTTCTTCACGGAGACCTGGATCAACGCCGCCTCCGCCCTCGACATCAACACCGCCATCCTGGATGGCTTCAAGATCCAGAGGAAGGACCGCCCCAACCACCCGGGAGGAGGCCTTGCCATAGTCCACAAAAGCACCCTCCGCCTCGCCACCTCCAGCGAAACCCTCCCCTCCGCCGAACACCTGCATTTCCAGATCAAGCCCAGCCCAAAGACCACACTCTGCGAGACACTCATCTACAGACCCCCCGGACACCCTTTGCTGACCTGGTTGACGTGGGTCTCAGTGAAAGGAGCCACCTCTCTTTCCACAAACACGATGGGGCGATTTTAGCCACAGAGGTTGATGTCCTTGAAGTCTGGTTGAAGTACAGTCAAAAAACAGTTGCCACAGGTCTACCGGTCTCCGTTTACAGCAAAGTCAGCTGTTTTCTTTAACTAAGGCTAGTCTGGGGTGATTAAATTGCACTCAGACTCTCCTGGGCTCAGCAGACTCAGGTATAACTTTCGAGCATCAAGAATCAGTGTCCCAGGCTTTGTTTTAGTGGTCAGTGGCAATCTAGCAATTGTGACTACCAGCTCATCAAGGCAGGCTTCTTCAACTTTTGTGGCCCTGGAGCTGCAACAGGAAGTCAGCCAACTGACTCTTGGAGTTCACCTCTTGTGTTTGGGGCTCGGGGATGACTTTTCCTTGAGCAGGGCACAACCGGTACAGTCCTCTCTTTGCTAGCCCAAGGATCAGTCTTTGGTGCAGTCGCTTTTTGACAGATACAGGGAACAGCATGACCGTCATTCCTTTGTCCTCGCTCCAGTTTAGACGTGATCTGAGGTCTGAGTCACAGGGGTGCCACTTTTATGCCCACAACTTGCCCTTGGGGGATATGTAGTGACTAGTAGCCAATGGACTTTTTCTGCCTGAACATGACTTCCTGCAAAATGTGACATCTAGCTATTGAAGAGTGCTATATTCTGACCACACCTCCCTGTTTCTTTCTGTGCAGCTTTGTAACCCACCCTAGAGATGTGCCTGCCTGATGGCTACAAAACACGGGAAAACTGTTTTGACAACTGTTTCCCCCGCCCTGTCCCAAATACCAACCTTTGTAACAAAACAAAAGAGCAGCCGCCCTCATTTGTGACCATCAGTTTCCTTTCAAAGGCGGTTTCCCTTTTGAAGGTCGCCTTTTGGGCTCCCACCCTGTTTAGCCTTCCTATCAGGGAGAGGTAACACCTCTTCCAATGGCAGGCCCCTCTGTTCCTTCCTTGGGAGTCGTTTGCATATCTCCCCAGAAGAACAGTAGGCTGTCTCATGGCTAGCAATCTCTGTTACTGGAAAACTTGGCAACAGAGGTACAAATGTCAAAATTTGCCACTCACTTAAAAGGTACTTTAAATTCGGCTTGGGCTTCAAGTCTACTTTAATGTAAACATTATTTTGATACCTTGAAGTACCAACTTTGGTAGTCTCATATAGAAACACATGTCCTGCTTCTTAATATAGAGCTCCCTGGCTTAGGGATCGATAGGCTTACCTTAGGGGTGACTTGTATATATTCTATTGGTGGCACAATAAGCGGTGGAGTCCATCACTTTAACTTACAGACCCTGCATACCCCTGGTACTACATACTAGGGACTTATAAGTAAGTTAACTTATGCTTATTGTGGGTGATCCAATCATACTTCATCCTTTTACTGGTCAGAGCACATGCACTGAGGCCTGGTCAGCAGGGGGACCCAGAGCACCACAGAATCATTACACAAGTACCCAATAGTAAAAAAGTGGGAGTTAACCTGCAAAAAGCCATTTCCTCACCACAAAAAGGGCTTTTCCAAATAGCTCCATGTGTCCAGACAAATAATTGCAGCTGTGTCAGTTATTACAATTTGCCTCTCTAATTTAGTTAAACTGCCAGGGTTCTAGATTTTAGGAGATTCTTTTGTTCCTCCGTGTTCCTTTGCATAGTGCCTCAGTGACAACTACTTAAGACATACCATGCTTTCAAAATGTGAGGTTTGCCTGTGAATAGCAGAGAAAACAGTACAGACTACCGGGGTACTCCATGGTATCTTATGCTTGAAACACCCGCTTTGATGTTTGCTTGTGCCGACTTTGTTTTCTCAGGGTTGAGAAACCTGGTTGCAATTTATGAAGCAAGATTATTTTGTTATTCTTAGCTGTGTGTTACAACTCATTTTACAGTTGTCCTGGGGAATGGGATGATGGAAATTGGCTGACAGCTGGCAAGTAAAAGAGTTTCTGCTCAGGGTGTTTTTCAGGAGTGAGATGATTGCCTCCTTAATTGCAAGAGGAGTTTCATCATGGTGGTTGTATTGTGGCCCAAAAAAGGAACTGCTTCATGCAGACAGCTTGTTAGCACATAGTGAGTTTAACTTCTACTATTGGGAGGCAGTGAATGTTAACTGACGAGGGTGGTGAGAGGAAGGATATGGTGCTACTTTTTAAAAATAATTAAATTATTCCGAAGTTAAGTACTCAAATGTTTCTGTCATTACATATTTAGCTTTGGGACCTGCTGCTTTTTAACTTGTGAAAGCAAAGAGGCATACGTTTATGCAGGCTGTTGAAAGAGAGCCCCAGGAGAGTTAACCAACATAATCAAAAACTTACCAGTCTGCCATTTTTTTTTAGCTTATTGACCGCATGATTTATCCCCAAACAGATATTGACAATATCGATTTCTAGTTTTGAATCTAAATGATTAAGTATCTCAGAGTGAATCTATACTAAAGCAATCTACTAGCTCTTCAGTTTCAATTTGGTCCTGGTTTTCCTGAAAATTCCCTCTCCATGATGGACACTCAGATCTAGATTAGCACGCACATAAATGACCAAGAGCAATATCCCCTTTAGCCCACTGGTGTGATCACGTGCCTTCTTAAGGGTAGCACCTAAAATGTTGAAATCTCTCTGGTGCACTTTTGTGAGAAGAAGCAAGACTCCTGTTCTTTTTTCTCTTTTTCGGCAAATGATGCCAGTAGACTTCAGTAACCAATTTCAAGGTGCCACTACATTCAGCTGGAGGTTTCTCATTAACAGTTTGGAGGATGTCTAGAAACAAATGTTCTACGGACGGATTTTCATGGTGTGTTTGTTACTCACCAGCTGAAATTTCCAGAAGGCATGCTCAGAGCTTACAAGTGCCAGCACTTGGATTAAGACATGTTACAGTTTTTGCTTTTTGCTGTATAAGGTAGAACCCAATGGCTTTGGGTATTTCAGCCACTGCCTGCCATCAGTTTTTGGTTTTGACCTGCAAGTGTAAGCTATGGCTGACATCAACTTGGAGCTCCTCAGCACTCTTGATACAGGCCAGCAAAAAGCTAGGATCCTTCTTGGTCCATCTGCCATCCGTTACCTCATCGCATTGTTCTGGCTGAAACCATGGTTTTAGATTTCTCTGAGTGCACTGTAGTGGATCGGAGCATGCCTTTGTGGTCAAATTCAACAAGTGTGCTAGAATCTGACAGATTCCTCATCCTGCAAATCCCAAGACTCCACCCTCTCACTGTTTCTTGTTAACTACTACATGCATCCACTGTCTTAACTGCTAAATGAGTATTAACTCCACTTCTTCATAAACTCCAATGACCCACAAACCTGTATCCATCTAAAAAATTGTTGGGGTAAAAATCTAACAACACTAGAAGTCTATGTTGTGTCCATCGTTGTATGAGGGAAACCTTTGTTTGTCCAAGTGTAAGAAAACGAACATCCTAGTCTTGATAGGACAGGGCACATGTACTCTTTGTTTCAAATGGCCCTCTAATCTAGGGCATACTCTTTCTGCTGCTGAGAGAGGCCAAAACCTGAGTGGTCCTCTTTAAATCGAACTTCTCATTCATTCCTCAAGTCAACGCTATGGTTAAGAGTCATTTTGAAACTTAACATGTGTTGCAAACTTTTCTGTTTTTAAAACCTGCCATGGGATTAAATTAAGAATCTATTTTATCAGTGGGCATCTAGACTCTTAAAGTGTGATTTACAAATGCCTTGCAAAGAATCTGATAGATTTCAAATTCAAATCGGACTGCTAAAATGTGAGTTAACTCATGTAATTATAAGCACCTCAAACAAGCCTTGAAAGCACTCTGGCATTCAGTGCATGTTGATCAATTCAATACTATCCATAATGCACACTGGAACAAAGGCCCAGCATACTTCCAAAAACGGGCTTCTCACTATATCCCAACTAGGACCCTTAAATCCGCTTCTCTGCAAAAGATTCCACAATGCCGCTTAAATCGCCAAAATCCCTTGTGGCCCACTTTGTATAATGCCTTGGAGCCCCAACTCGGAACCACGCTTCAAGTTCAGGAAACTCCTTCTAACCAAACATTTCAAGAAATCATTGAAAACTTCTTCCCAAAACGTGTGATTTGCAAATGTGATGAAGGGGTTCACTCTCTTAGACTCTTACAGCATGTTTCATTGCATACTGAGTGTTTTGGTTTTCCTCTATAAAAACCTTAGAAATCTTGCGAGGATTCAGAAACTACATCCTGACTATGACTACCTACCTACCATACTACCTATAGTATATATATGATAGTCTTCGAGCGTTTTTGTTTCTCCATTCCTGTGAGTGACCACAATAATCGCTTGCAGTATTCTGCGGTGTTGTCGCGACCTTCATCTGTCTTGCTGACCAGGTTCTACTTGACACATCCTTTGGGACCTACTCCGTCTCCGCCTCCCTGAAAATGGTGACTGCTTGATGGAAAGGACTCCATTTCAAAACTGTCCACAGTATTATGCCAAGTATCGCTAGACAGACATCCACCAGGTTTGCAACCTTTGTCTGGAGCACAACAATGCCTCCTGCTCTGCCTGCCTCACCTTCCGCAGTAAGAAGGCATTGCGGTAAAGACAAGATCTACATCCATGATGCAGTAACAGGGAGATGACACCCTGGACCTCTCCGGGGACCTAAATGTGGAGAAGGTCACTGAGCCGGGACCCCAAGGCAAACGGCCCCTTCATTTTAGCCCCAAACCAAGCTCCCATTCAGAGTCTGAGGCAGAAGAGTCCTAGGCCATCCAGGTCCAACCTTGGAAGACATCCACCATGAGTACACAATCCTTCACTCCACCAAATCCCCACCATAGAACTGAGGCTGAACACCGCCCTTGAGGGGGTCAGGCGTCAAGCTCAGAGTGAGGCTTCCGGTCCGCCATTGCTCAAGGGCCTTGGTTGGCACCAAAAACTTGCCTCTGGTCCAATTCCGATCCATCTTCCGGCACACCGAATCAGCCACAGAAGACCTGGCTTCTGGTACTGACAACACCTTCGACACCGACAACTCCTTTGGTATCAACGTCAAAGACACACTCATGGTCTTCTTTGCCTATGAACTCCTCTTTGACACCCAAATCCTCCTCAGTGCCAGCAAGTCAGACACTGGCCTTGGCGCCAAAAAGTTTGGTGCCCAAAGCCCCGTCCTCCATTATATCCGAGGACCAAGAGCTGCCTATCTTGCAGGACAAGCTTGACGCCATGCAGAAAAGGTCTCTCTTCCATCCACAAACCAGGAGGATCTTCACCTAGCCTCAACCAAAGATTCAGGCACATATCACACTCTCCTCCTCATCCTTCACATTGCACTTCTCCTCCTTCCTCTCCACCTCCTGCTCTCCCTCCTTCACCTCAATCACTGGGAGCACCTCCGACTGAAACACCAGAGGGTTCCCCACACTTATCCAATGGGAGATGGGGGGTGGGGGGGTGGTAGTCCCAGTGTACCCACTGAATCCTTATGAGGCCCCATCGGACCCTTAGCCCCAAATTGACCTGTGGGACCATTATGATGTCGATCCACCCGGAAACACGGACCCAGACCTTTACCCTGCAAAACAATACCCTCCAGATAACTGTACCTCTTACTATGAAGTTCTGCATCAGCCTGCCAAATTTCATATGGTACAGATGCTTAGGGTCTAGGAGGATGAGAATTTACTTGAGAAGATGCTGTCCTCCACCTAGTACTCCCTGCAATTCCTGCCTATGCACAAGGGAATGCTAAAAACTTCTGTTGATCTGTTCAAGGAGCCGATTAAAACCTGGGTGGTCACCCCCAGAGTGGACCGAAAAATACAAACCCTCCCTCAGACCCCCACACATCAGAGGACAACTCCCCCAGGACTCCCTTGTGGTCCAAATGACCTATAAGCGTGCCAACACCCAAAGCACATGCAACGCACCTCCATGAGACAAGGAGAGCAGGAAGATCGGGTCACCAATTCAGTCAGCCTGCACTCCAGGTATGATCGAGCACACTGGGACGAAATGGAGGAGCTCTTCCAACACCCAGAACAATACAGGAAACGTGCTCATGAGCTCCGGGATCATCTGCAACACCAGCATTCGATCTGCCGCTATACTGATGCGCGGCATATCAACTCTAACGGCTTTATTCACTGCCATGCCTGGCTGCATGTGTCTGGCTTCTAGCCAGAAGTACAGCAACATCTTCTTTTTTTTTATTAGCATTTTCATATTTTGACATGTCAAACATTGGCATATGCGGCTTGAGTTTGTTACATACTTTATTGTATACTCTTTATGTAGCTTTATAAATACAGTCGCATTCCTAAACTGGCACCTACATTATATTCGATACAACTGTGCGTATGCATATAATTACATGGTGTACTCAATTACATATGATGATGTATTTTCTTCCCTTATATTACCGGTTCGGTAACTACCGGCGTCATTCTGTACAGGAACATCTTCTTAACCTGCCCTTTGACAGGAAGCACCTCTTCAGACTGCAGGTTGACCAGATGCTCAAGAAGATAAACAAAAATGACAAAGATACAATGAAGTCTATGGGAGCCCTCAAGACACCTTTTTCCCAGGGTTTCTTTTGCAGGTCCCAGTACAAAGGGAGGCTAAGCCCACCTCCCATGAAGCCACTACCTCAGAGGAAGGTTACATGAGTTACAACTCCTTAGGCAGAGACAAAGGTGGTGTGGCTAAGGGAGCCGCCTTGCCAAAGATTGACTTACACTCCCTACCCCCGATCACACTACACCTGTCAGTAGAAGACTCCAGAAGTTTCTGGCAAAGTGGCATGGGATCACCTCAGATCAGTTTGTTCTTTCAATCATAGGGCAGTGTTACGGTTTAGAACTCACTGCAACCAAACGTCCCTCCACACAGGCACATCCTCTCCCCAGAACATCAGCGCTCCTTCAAGAGGAAGTAGAGGCACTCAATATCAAGGGGGTCATAGAACCCATTCACAGAGTAATGTACTTCCTGTACTTCCGTATGCCAAAGAAGTACAAATCAGTGCACCCTATGCTAGACCTGAGGCCCTTCAACACAACATCTTTCAGAGCATTTCCTCATGTCCAGCTCCAGGATGTCATCCCTCTACTGCAGCAAGGCGACTTCATGACAGCACTTTACTGGAAAGACACCAGGACACCTACCTTCACATCATGATCTACCCAGCCAGGTACCTCTGGTTAATGGTAAGTGGCCAGAATTTTCAGTTCAAAGTGATGCCCTTTCAGGGTCACCACAGCTGCCAGGGTGTTCACTTAGTGTCTTGCAATGGTAGCCGCCAATCTCAGGAGGACTGGCATTCACATATTTAACCTTACTTGGATGACTGGCTGATCAAGAGCGCTAATGAACAACAGTGCTTGGCTCATCCTCAAACCAATATATACCTATTGCATAATGTAGGGATCACGTCAACACAGTAAAGCTCCACCTTCATCCCCTTCAGGTTCAGTCCTTCTTAGGGGTAGTCTTCAGCTCAGTCACTGGAAAAGCTTATCCCAGCCAAGCAAGGGTTCAAGATTTCCAGTCGTTATTGCCCCTTTACCAGCCAGATTGCCAAATACCGGTAAGGACAGTTATTCACTTCTACAGCATGATGGTTTCCCATGTTACTATTGTTCCCCACACCAGGTTAGAAATGCGCCCTTTGCAAGCAGAAGGTGACTGGGAGGATCTAGTGTTGATTTGGGCCAGCACCCATCACTAATTACAGTGCATGGCTGGCCTTTTTCAACTCAGTACCGCAAGTGACCGTCCCTATGGACGCTTCCCTCACCAGGTGGGGTGGGCACATTTTCAACATTTAACCATTCAGGGAATATGGACACCCACCAACTGGTTTTCCACATCAACTACTTTGAGCTACTTGCCATCCAGTTAGCACTCAAAGCCTTCTTCAGCCACATTCAACATAAAGATAACAGACAACATGACCGCCATGTATTACCTCCAGAAACAGGGTAAAACACACACACCACAGTTGTCAGCATTAACTCAGGGCATTTGGCAAAAGGCACCTCACCACATTTTCCTCTACTGGCAGAGTACTTGCCAGGAGCGGACAATAATTTGGCAGACCTGCTCAGCAGGATGCAGCAACAAGTTCTAGTGGGAACTCCACCCACAAGTCCTGCTTTCGTACTTCCGTTGTTGGGGGTCCCCTGGCGTAGACATCTTTACCACCGCTGAAACGTCAAATGCCCAAGCTCCATCTCCAGGTTCACATATTCACATTTCATGGGCAATTCACTATGAATGAACTGGCCAGTGATATTTGCCTAAGGTTTTCCGCTTCTCCACTCCTTCCATTTGTAGTTCTTGTAGATCTCATCCTGGTGGCTCCCACATGAGCCAGACAACCCTGGTTCAACACCCTGCTTGACCTATCCCTAGTGCCCCGCGAGAAGCCGCCTACTGACGAAGAACTTCTTACTCAGAACCAGGACACTATCAGGCATCCGAACCCTATGCAGCTCAGTCTCACAATTTGACTTCTTAAGTCTTCGATTTTGTCTACCTGAGTGAATGACCATCCTCAAGGAGGCCCGAAGTCCCACCACGCGGGCCTGCTATGCAGTCAAATAGAAAAGATTTGTCCATTACTGTCTTCCCCAAAACGCATGTTCATCAAGCCAACTGTCCAAGACTTAGGGCCAGATGTACGACCCTTCCCTTTTGCGACTTGCAAATTGCGTTGTTTTGCGACTCACAATTTGAAACCCGCAAAATGGAATTTACAACAGTGTCTCAGAAACTGTTTGCGATTCCTAATGGGGTAGCAAATAGCCTGCCTCATGAATATTCATGAGGCAGGTGCAATTTGCGACCCCATTGTGAATGGCTAGCACTCCCAGAGATGGTGGACTGCTGAGGTCAGCAGACCATCATGTCTGTGACTGCTGTTTAAATAAAGCAGTTTTGTTTTTAAATGCATCCTTTCAAGTGTAGGCAGTGGTCCCTGGGACCACTGTCTACTCTTTAAAAAATAATTTTGCTGCCAGTCACAAAGGGAAAGGGGTCCCCTGGGGACCCCTTCCCATTAGCGAGTAGTTTACCATCTTTTTGGAATGGGTGGTAAACTGTGAGTGTTTTCCATTGAAGTACGAATGGCTATTAGGAAGGGACACATTTGGCACTCCCCTTCCTAATAGCGAGTAATAGTTCACCCACTTGCAAATTAGGGTTTGTACATAGGGCAGACCTGTTTTGTAGTCACAAACAGGCCGAATTCCAGTTTGCGAACGCAAAAAAACAGTCGTACATTTGGCTCCTAGTCTGCTACCTGTTTCACTTAAAAAATAAGTTGCACACATCCAAGCCCAACACTAGTTGGCAGGAGTATGCAGAGCATGTGAATCTAAAGTACTACATGTACATGCCATGAACAGATGATTAAAAAAAGAACAACAGGAGCATAACCCGTAAACCTCGTTGAGACAGGGTAATAATGTAAGAAAAAACAACAACTCTCAACTGGTATCATTCGACCAAGACAAATGATTTGCATGTAAAAAACATTACAAAGGAGATAGGGAAGACTCAAGAAGAGAATGATTTAAGAAAAATACTGTATTTGATTAGGAAAAAATTGCCTACATAAAAACATGTATAAATTTGAAAGGTCCAAAAAATGAAGCAGTAATAGCAGCACTGTACATACAATTAATATATCATAAAGACAACCCGGACTTGTACTTGGTGCTTAAAGTGTATGTGACACGAAGACAGCGACGCAAGTGACAAGGTGAGATCAGCAAGGGACGGCGCAACGTGAAGTGAAAGTGAATAGTGGAATGATAATTACAAGGTTCTGAATTCAATTTTCGACATTAGAGACTTATTTTTACATCAATTTGAGGAACCATAAAGCCATCAGTTAAGCTGAAAAGGTCGACGGCGTTTCGATCCTGATTAAATTGGGATCATCGTCAGGACAGGGTTGAATTATTCATCACAGTGCTAAATGGATGAAGGTTCAAGGTTAGGGAACGGTGGGGAGGAAGGGTCCAGAGTAATTCTGGGGCTTGGTGACAGAGGGCGGGACGCTGGATCCAGAGGAGCAATGAAAGTCAGCAGGTCTGGGTCGGCGAGAATGAACTCGTGGCCGTAAGGCAAATTGGCTGATCAGGTGTCAACAATTAATTAATTGGTATTCGTTTCAGACACAACGACTAGGGGCTTGAAACAGAAAGTAGTTGGTCACGAGGAATCCATGATCATAATCGACTGGAGCGGAGAGGATCAGAGTGAGGGGGAGGGGCGGCCAGGACAACCTAATGAATGCGGTGTCCGGAAGGAAATTTCAGGGGATTGGGGCGGTCAGGACTGCCTAATGAATATGACGTCCGGGGGGTGTCTCAGTAACCAGGACTCCAGCAAGGGTGATTACTTCGTGATTACACCCTTGCCCAATTATTGCCTCCATTATGCGGTGCACTAATAACTGCAAATATGGCCCTGGAAATGAGCCCCAGCTTCGGTGTAGTGCCTCAATCTTCGATCGTTGCTCCACATTAAGAACGGTGTATCCATTCTCGTGGCCCCCTTGGGATCTTGGGGTGGTGCAGGCTTGGCGGAAGGGCGTCCGCCTCGTATTTTTCAAAACATCGGTAGCCCAATAAGCCGCACTCAAGACCAACGAACAGGTTACCAGCCTTTATTAGAAGTATGGCATCACATCCCAAGCTAGCAGATCAGCAGCTATCCCCTCACCTGACGTGTTTCGAGTGATTCTCTTCATCAGAGGCAGAGGCTGGAAAGTTCGTGCTCAGGCGGGCAAAACACTCCCTCATTTAACAATGTCACGCCCCTTATTCACGTATGTCTTTATGGGAAATGTAGTGCCCAATTATTGCCTCCATTATGCGGTGCACTAATAACTGCAAATATGGCCCTGGAAATGAGCCCCAGCTTCGGTGTAGTGCCTCAATCTTCGATCGTTGCTCCACATTAAGAACGGTGTATCCATTCTCGTGGCCCCCTTGGGATCTTGGGGTGGTGCAGGCTTGGCGGAAGGGCGTCCGCCTCGTATTTTTCAAAACATCGGTAGCCCAATAAGCCGCACTCAAGACCAACGAACAGGTTACCAGCCTTTATTAGAAGTATGGCATCACATCCCAAGCTAGCAGATCAGCAGCTGTCCCCTCACCTGACGCGTTTCGAGTGATTCTCTTCATCAGAAGCAGAGGCTGGAAAGTTCGTGCTCAGGCGGGCAAAACACTCCCTCATTTAACAATGTCACGCCCCTTATTCATGTATGTCTTTATGGGAAATGTAGGGCCCAATTATTGCCTCCATTATGCGGTGCACTAATAACTGCAAATATGGCCCTGGAAATGAGCCCCAGCTTCGGTGTAGTGCGGCTTATTGGGCTACCGATGTTTAGAAAAATACGAGGAGGACGCCCTTCCGCCAAGCCTGCACCACCCCAAGATCCCAAGGGGGCCACGAGAATGGATACACCGTTCTTAATGTGGAGCAACGAATCGAAGATTGAGGCACTACACCAAAGCTGGGGCTCATTTCCAGGGCCATATTTGCAGTTATTAGTGCACCGCATAATGGAGGCAATAATTGGGCACTACATTTCCCATAAAGACATACGTGAATAAGGGGCGTGACATTGTTAAATGAGGGAGTGTTTTGCCCGCCTGAGCACGAACTTTCCAGCCTCTGCCTCTGATGAAGAGAATCACTCGAAACGCGTCATGTGAGGGGAAAGCTGCTGATCTGCTAGCTTGGGATGTGATGCCATACTTCTAATAAAGGCTGGTAACCTGTTCGTTGGTCTTGAGTGCGGCTTATTGGGCTACCGATGTTTTGAAGAAAAAAAAAAATATATATATATATATATATATATATATATACATACATACATAAAATTGGTGTTTAAAAAATACGCTCGAATTGCATTTGAGTGGCGGCCCGTCTCCCTTTAATTCATTGGATGGATGGGAGATGAGGGAAAATCTGACTTTTTGGGGTATTTAAGGGGCTTGCTACCCTGCTGCACACTCGCTGCAACCAAGTGGCTTGAGGAACCAGCAACCTTATTGTGTGTGTGTGTGTGTGTGTGTGTGTGTGTGTGTGTGTGTGTGTGTGTGTGTGTGTGTGTGTGTGTGTGTGTGTGTGTGTGTGTGTGTGTGTGTGTGTGTGTGTGTGTGTGTGTGTGTGTGTGTGTGTGTGTGTGTGTGTGTGTGTGTGTGTGTGTGTGTGTGTGTGTGTGTGTGTGTGTGTGTGTGTGTATATATATATATATATATATATATATATATATATATATATATATATTCGAGGCATATGTGCTGTAGATACACATGCTTTGCATAAGTCCGCCATCTAATGGTGGGCTCGGATGATTACAAGTTGTTTTTGTACCAAGACGTTTTCTTCAGTCACGAGGTTGCGTTACTCCTTTTCTTGCTTATACTGCGCATGGTCATCAACGCCATCTTCAGATTTTTTTTTCCACCAACCTGTTCAGCTGTAATCTCTCACCCTCCGCTTCGAGACTCCTTTGAACAACCTATCGGTTCTTGTATAGATCTCCACTCAACGGTATTGTCTCTATCACATAGTTTGCTGCGTCTGAGAGCTCTCCCTTCTGTGTCACGGGTCTACGGCTCGCTCTTGCTGCCTATGGGCCACACCCTCCCGGGCTCCCTTTCTCCATTTCAGCATCGTTTGGAGAATGACCTGCTGATGGAACCAACTCCATTCCGCTTCTGTCCTGTTGTGTAGATTTAGATTCCTTATATACGTTTCCCGATTTATGCCCTTATATAGGTACAATTCATATTGCCCTTATTTAGGCATAGAAAATCCAGCCCTATATTATTGGTATCACCTTATTTAGGCATTGTCCATGCTAACCAAATACAGGCATGGTCTCCTACAACCGTCAATCCATGTCACAACGAGTTCTTGGAAAGCCAGACTCTTAAGCCTTTAGGAATTTCCCTTGTTTGGATATTGATTTCTCAAAGAACTCATTTATTATGCGTGAACATCTATTCCTTAGGGGTTCATTCATGACGTTCCGATGCCCGACTTTTACGTCAATACAGGCATTCCTAAACACCTTCAAGGTATAAATATGCCTGCACTTGCCCTGGCAAACCACGGTTCCGGTACAGTCCAGTTCGACTGCCTACTTGCGGTTCGCCATGACAAGTTCGGAAGGAGATCGAGTTCCCGCCTAATGCACTGACCAGACGCTGTCATCCTCCTTGCAGAGAATCCAGCTCCAGTGTTTCTAACTCCCCTTGCGGGGTGTTAGATATTGAGTCCCAGAAAGAGATTCCAACCTCACACATTCTAAGGTATGGAGCAGACTAGAACTTAGAGAAACTTTTGTCAACTCTTGGCAAAACTAAAACTATAGCTAGCTATACTTTAGAAAACAGCACCTACTTCTTACCTCGTACTACACTTATGTTAGGTACACAGGGGTAGAACTATTTAGAAGCACAAAAGCATCAGATAGTGAGTACTACTACCACTGATACAAAGCCCAAATCGGTCTCGACCAAAAAAAACTGCTCGCTGTCAGCCACTGCTAAAACGCCATGGTATGTAGCGAAAGACTGAATCGGAAGCCGTGCCCTTCGGCTCGGCCCGAAAGTCGGCCTATAGCAGGGGCCTTCACCTTCCTCATTTTGGCCTACAGTGCGTCGACCTTCGGTATCGGCACCGAAACAAAAACTGGTTATTTTGGATCTGACAGTAGCTCCACCTAACTCAAAGCACACTCCACCAAAGTGTTTTACCTTCAGATCGAAGACTCCGACCAGAGCAAATCCTTGATGTCATGCAGGAAAGAGTTGACCCACATCAAAAAACACTCCTGATTCAACCTGGAACTAAGTAAATCTTGCTTCAGCCTGCAAAAACCTTGTCTTCAAAGTAATAATTAACTCTCCAGGAGGCTTTAGATGCTCCTCTACAACCTCAAAAGAAAAAAGATGATGCAACAGGCCATTTGCCTATTCCTACTCAAACAATACCAGCACCATCCACTCTATCCCCTCACTCACCAGCTAAATCTGAGCCAGGTCACACATCTCCTCACTCACCCATAATAGATGATGAGGAGGAGGATTTACCACAAGACATGCACGTAGGAGATTTTTGGGATGATTATAATGCCAATCCTCAAGGGGATACAGACCCTGATCTCTATCTCAGTAGGCCAACACCACCTGATGATGCTTCTACGTATCAAGATCTCATAGCAAGGGCAGCAGCTTACTGTCAGGTTCCCTTGCATAAAGATACACTAGAAGAGGACTTTCCTTTTGAAACCCTATCGAACAATCAAAGGGGGCACATTACTTACCACTCCTAAAAGGCATGGTACGCCACACAAGACATTTTTAAGGACACTGTCATGGTGAGAGTTATAGCACCACGTATTGAAAAAAAGACAAGGCTCTGCCTTTAGATCCTATTTATATTAGAGGTCAATTAACCCCAGACTCCTTAGTTGTGCCTAATGCAAGGAAAAGGGCCTACTCTCAAACATCAGGAGAGACGCCACCTGCGGACAAGGAATCTAAATTGATAGATGCTTCTGGAAAACGGGTAGCTGTCCAAGCATTTAATCATTGGCGCACAGCTAATAGCCATGCTCTATTAGCTGGATACAATAGGGCCCATACGTACGAAATGGAGGAGCTCCTCGAATACCTTCCAGAGGAGCACAAGAAAAGAGGGCAGGAAAGTGTAAATGAAGGTAAACTTATAACTAAAAACTCCATAAAGTGTGCCTTGGATGCAGCTGATACTACTGCTAGGGAGATACATATTAGCATCCTATTGCGTGGACACGCATGGCTTCATGTCTCAAGGTTCACGCCCAAGGTACAGCAGGCAATCTTACACTTACTGTTTGACAGAGAACACCTTTTCAGACCTCAGGTGGACTCAGCCATAGAAAAGATGATAAAGGACAGAGGTTTCAAAATCAGTGGGCGTTTTGCATACAGCCACATAACGTGTGTCCTTTCGTAGGCCTACCTGTAGGCAAGGTACAAGATCCACCTCCTCGGACACTAGGGAGCTATATAAAAATCAGGGACAAACCTCTAGTCCAAAAGCATTTTCATAGAGGTTCCTATAGAAGAAACAATTTTAAAGGAAGAAGTCGGGTAAATACCCGCACCTCAAACATTAACAGTAAACAATGACTTTCTTAACATTCTCCCAGACCACTTAACACCTGTTGGGGTCGCCTTCAAAATTTCTTCCAATCTGGAACTCAATCACAACAGATCGATGGGTGTTGGATAATATCCAACATGGCTACTGTCTGGAACCAGTTATAACTCCTCCAAATATCCCATCTCGCAAACATACACAATCAGTGCAACATCAAATTCTCCTTCAACAGGAAATAGCAGCTCTATTACAAAAAGGAGCAATAGAACCAGTTCAAAAACAATTTCAAGGAACAGGGGTATACTCGCTATACTTCCTTATCCCAAAAAAACTGGGTCTTTGTTCCCCATTCTCGATCTCAGACCACTAAAACTTTACATTCTATCAGAACACTTCCATGTGGTCACTCTTCAGGAACTTCTTCCATTGCTACATAAGGGATATTTTATGACCACCCTGGATCTAAAGGATGCAAATTTTCCCATACCCATTCATCCTGCACACAGAAAGCATCTTAGGTTTCAATTTCAGGGCAACAATTATCAATTCAAAGTTCTTCCATTTGGGATTCCCACTGCACCCGGGGTATTCACGAAATGTCTAGCAGTAGTATCAGCTTATCTTCGAAGACACAACATGCATGGGTTTCCATATCTAGACGACTGGTTAATGAAAGCAAGCAGTCTCAACCTCTGCGACCACAATGCTCAACAAACCCTAACTCTTCTACATCAATTAGGGTTCACCAGCAATCTACAAAAGTCAAACCTATAACCATGTACCATACAACTGTATCTAGGAGCTATGCTCAACACAAAGTCAGACCAGACATGCCCAAATCCAGACAGAATCAACAACATAGTATCATTAATTCAGCAGTTTCAAACAGGGACTTGTATCCCAGCCAAAACATTTCTATGGCTTTTGGGCATGATGGCATCCTGTATCTTTGTAGACCCACATGCCTGACTAAACATAAGACCTCTCTCGTCAGTGGACACAATCACTGGGTCAACTTCACGATCTAGTGTTGGTAGACAGCTGCACACATCACTCTCTGCAATGGTGGAATCCACAGAATTTATCCAAAGGGCGGTACTTTCAAGACCCATATCCACAGATAATTCTCACTGCAGATGCTTTGCTTACAGCTTGGGGAATTCATCTCCAGAACCTCACAATACAGGTAGTATGGGATTCCAACACAAGAATCTCCATATCAAACACCTAGAGCTCCAAGCTGTTCACCTAGAAGTGAAAGTCTTCCTACGTCACCTACTACACAAAGTTGTCCTAATTCGAACAGACAATGTGACAACTATGTGATATATACAAAAACAGGTGAGGCTCATTCTCTCCAATTATCTTGTTTAGCATATAAAATATAGAGCATAGCAATACACCACAACATTCATCACCTAGCAGAACATGTCCCAGGGACAAGCATTCAAGTTGTGGGCCTTCTATGCAACACTTAGCTACAAGTCTACGAATGGGAACACCACCACACAATCCTTCTAGCATACTTCCAAAGGCAGGGGTTTCCACAAATAGATCTGTTCGCAACCAAAGAAAATGCAAAATGCTAAATATTCGCAAGCAGGTATCTACACCAACAGTCCAAGGGAAATACTCTGTAGATCCGTTGGTCTTGGATATTTGCCTACTTGTTTCCGTCTCTCCCACTTCTTCCATAAGTGGTCAGGAAACTACTGCAAACACATCTTACAATGATACTCATTGTACCAACATGGGCTCGCCAGCGCTGGTTCTCTACACTCTTGGAACTACCCCTAGTTCCACACGAGAAGCTTCACCTCAAGCCAGAACTTCTCACACAAAACAAAGGGACACTAAGACACCCCAATCCCAAAAAAATGTACCTTGCAATTTGGCTCCTGAGGTCTTAGAATTTGGATATCTAAACTTGCCACAAGAATGTATGGACATTGTTAAGGAAGCCCGTAAACATACCACAAGGCAGTGTAATGCAGCTCAATGGAAAAGATTTGTTGTTTACTGTCAACAATAGAACATCAACCCTCGTAATGCAAGGGTACAGACACTCATTACTTACTTATTGCATTTACAAATGGGATTAGCATATACATCAACACGCTTACACCTAGCAGCTATTGCGGCCTATTTGCAGCTAAGACAGCACTTCTCATTATTAAAGATTCCTGTCATTAAAACTTTATGGAGGGACTCAAAAGAACCATTCCTCTCAGGTTTCCTCCTGCACCAGCATGGAACTTAAAGATTGTATTAACACGACTCATGGGCCCTCATTTCAAACCTCTTCACTCCTGTCACTTGCAATACTTATCATGGAAACTTCACTTCTCTTAGATGGTCAGTGAAATTCAGGCATTAGTTAACACTTGAAAAACCCATCTGACTTGAATCCATCTGCTTCAAAAATGCATTTTCTGCTGCTGCTCCTAGTGCTAACCCATATATAGCAATTGTACTAAAAGGCCCTTGTCCCTCGAATTCTGCCCCCCAATTAGCCCTGCCATGTACTGTAGGGCAGCTGCCCAATAGTAAAGTTTTAAGTCAGGTAACGCCCATCCCCCCCTATGTCGTGGGAGTGCCATAAACCTCAGTGCCCTCCTCGTCTTACCCTTAGCCCAGATAAATCTATTTATCATATTCTCTAAAGTTTTGAACCACTTATCCTCAAACATTAGGGGAATTGCCCTAAATATATATAAAAATTTCGGGAGAACCATCATTTTAATGATATTTGTTGTATGGCCCATAATAGAGAGATGTAAATTATGCAGCCTATCTAAATCTTTCCTCGCCTTCAGAATTATTGGTGCTATATTTTTTTCCACGACAGTCTCTAGAGCAGAAGTGATAGTTACGCCCAAATAGACAGCTGACTCCACCACTCTATGATCCAAGCAGTGCTCTTTTATTGCCTCTGTTGGGTTTGGTGTTATAACCGCAACGTCGTCGGCGTATGCTAGTATCTTACAGTATCCCAAACGTGTAGTTAGTGGTTCTATTCTTTCATTAATCTCCAGCCTACGTATTAACGGATCCATGTACATTGCAAACAATAGCGGTGAGCAGGGACACCCCTGTCGTGTTCCCCGTCTTATCTTCACTGGGGCAGTAGAGCCAGCATTTACTCTGATCGAGGCTACCGGAGCAATATACAAAGCCTGCAGTGCCCTGACATAGCCTTCTCTAATCCCTGCTCTCTTTAAAGTGTGCCACAGATAGTCCCAGGAGACCCGATCTAAAAGCATTACCGCGATCGGTTCTCCTGTGACTTCTCCGACATCAAATAGTGTAATGACCTTCCGCGTATGATGAGTAGTCCCCCTACTAGGTATAAAACTGTGTTGATTATCACTAACAAGGGTGTGTATTATACTAGCAAATCTCGTGGCTAATACCTTTGAGTATATCTTTGTATCCGCATTCATTAAAGTTATCGGTCTATACGATCCTGGTTCGGTGGGTGGTTTCCCTTTCTTTAAAATTATCACAATGTCCGCTCCTCCCCATGACGCCGGTATAGAATTTCCTGCCTGTGCCTGCTGTAATGTGACCAGAAAGTCTCTAGTTATCTCATTCCCGAATACCTTGTAAAATTCAATCGGGATTTGATCCGGGCCCGCTGCTTTGCCGGAGGGTAAATTCTGAATAGCAGTTATGATTTCTAAATTGTCTATAGGTACCTCTAAGATTTCAGCATCATCTTCACTTAATGTTATTGCTGGTATCTCCCGTAAATACTTATCAGTTTCCTGCTCCTCCTTACCAGATTGCTCATCATATAAGCTCGTATAGAACTGTCTAAATACTTCGCGAATCCCATCTGTGTCTATATGTAACGTACCCATGTTATCTCTAATTTCCCTAACTTCCCCTGTAGCCACCTTCTGTCTAGTACGAATGGCGAGTGTTCGTCCCACTCTCTCACTAAACTCATGACATCTCTCTTTATTTGCTAGATATAACTTAGCAGCCCTATCTGCCTCGATTTCTTCTGCTTGAAATTTTGCCCTAGCAACTTTAATAAGGGCTTGTTCGGGCGCCTCCCCCAGCAGAATACATTGCTCTAGCTCCTTTTCGGCATCCAAAAGTGCTCTGGTTAATTCTAAATTTCTCAGGCGCTCTCGTTTTCTTTTATATGTGCTATAGCTGAGAGTCTCTCCCTGGGCTCCAGCCTTAAAGGCATCCCATACCATCCCTGTAGCAGCTGACCCCCTATTAATCTCAAAAAAGGACTTTATCCATGGTCTCATATGCTGAATATACTGTTCATCGTTTAATAACCCTCTTTCAAAAGTCCATACCCTCTCCTTTCGAGTAGGAGCATTTATAACACACTTTAAAATCAACGGGTTATGATCAGAAAATACTCTAGGAGACCTTTCAATTTCTAAGCTAGGAATCATTGAATTACAAAATAATAATCCAGCCTTGCATAGGTCTTATGCGGAGCCGAATAGTATGTGAACCCCATGTCGTCCGGTCTTAAGCTCCCCCATACATCTGTTAAAGCGTTATTTTGAGTTAAACTATATAACGCCTGACATACTCTTTTTTTCCTGCCCCTATATAACCCAGGCCCCAATCCAACTGACCCATTAATGTTAAAATCCCCAGCTAAGATAACACATGGTCCCCATATAGCTAATTCCAGATCCAGGTATTCAAATATCTCTAGGTCATCATCAGTTGAGCCATAAATCGACCCCAACGTGATCCATTTTCCATTAAGTAAACACTCAATCAATGCCCACCTACCCCATTGATCTTCCAACTTTTTCCTTGTAATTATATCTTTTTTCTTGATAAAATAGCCACACCTTTATTTTTTGCCCCTTGTTTAGAGTATGCTAGTACCTGAAAACCTAGTTGTCCCAAAAGATACCCTTGTGTCCCCATTATATGCGTTTCTTGTAATAAAACATAGTCCACATTCATCCTTTTTAATACTTGTGCAATTGCCCGTCTCTTGCGATAATCATTCAAACCGCACACATTCCACGTGACAAATCGAGTACCCATTAACTTATTTCTACTGTTTGTCTCAACCAATAAATCCTACTGTTTTCCTTTAATTGTTCCTCAATTTTATTATTCGTCTGCTTTCTTTTTTTATTCATACATATTTTCATAGCATCTATCTCTGCCATTCCTTCTTCCCTATCTGTTGTGTTCATATATTCTCTCAATGTGTCTTGCCCTGCACCCGTGCCCCCCCGTCCCTTCTCCAGGGATCCCACCCTAAGATCCCACCCCCCCTTACTGGCAAATAGGCTGGGGTTCTCCATCAATGTGCCGAAGTCGCATCTGAGTCCCTCCCAGAAGCTCCTTTTCATCGGTGCGTTTCTGGACTCAGCGCAATGTCATCAGTTCTGCGCATTGGAATTTCCAAGGCGGCACTCGCTCGGCGACGCTTTTCGTCGCGAGTGGAGTTGCGGTCTGTTGTACGCCTTTCCGCCTATACCACTTCTGCCCAGAGTGCTGAAGAAGATCAGGCGCGACCGGGCCCAAGTCATCCTTGTGGTTCCGGATTGGGCACGAAGATACTGGTATCCCGAGCTACTCAGTCTGTCAATCGATCCCCCGATTCGACTGCCTCTTCAGGAGGACCTTCTGTCGCAACAGCAGGGGACGGTCCTCCACCCGAACCTGTCCAGCCTCCACCTCCATGCGTGGAGATTGAGCGGCGGCAGTTGATGTCCTTTGACTTGCCACCTGAAGTCTGTGATGTCATTCTGGCAGCCAGGCGTCCGTCCACTAAAACGGTATACGCCTGCAGGTGGAATAAATTTGTGGTATGGTGCACAGCAAAGTCTGTGAATCCCCTTTTCGTCCCTCTTTCAGAAGTTATCCTCTTTCTTCTTTCCCTGGCCCAGCAGGGCTCTGCTCTGGGCACCCTCAAGGGATATCTTTCAGCTGTTTCTGCTTACTTACGGCTTCCTGATCAGCCTTCTCTTTTCAAGTCCCCTGTTGTTGCTCGATTCTTTAAAGGCATTGCTCATATGTTTCCTCCTGTCCCTTTCGTAATGCCTCAGCGGGATTTGAACCTGGTGTTAACCTATCTGATGTGCGCTCCTTTTGAGCCACTTCATAATTGTCCTCTTCGTCTTCTGACTCTTAAGACTGCTTTCCTGGTTGCCATCACCTCTGCCAGACAGGTGAGTGAGCTCCAGGCTCTATCTTCTAAGCCTCCTTTCCTCTCTGTCCATCCGGACAAGGTTGTTCTCAGGACTCGTCCTTCCTTTGTCCCTAAGGTGGTAACTGCCTTTCACATCGGCCAGTCTGTTACATTGCCCACCTTCCTTCCGCCTCCGCATCCCTCGAAAGAGGAAGAGAGGCTCCACCGTCTGGACCAGAAACGAGCGCTGTCCTTCTAGCTGGACCGCACGAAACAGCTCCGGGTGGACGACCAACTCTTTGTTGGCTACGTGGGCGTTAAGAAGGGGCGGGCAGTGCACAAGCGAACTATCTCTCGGTGGGTCGTTTTGTGCATTAAGGCCTGTTATTCCTTGGCTAAGAAGGAACCTCCTGTGGGGCTGAGGGCCCATTCCACTCTGGCCACAGCGGCTACTACTGCCCTGGGACGGGGAGTCCCTCTGTAGGACATTTGTCAGGCAGCAACGTGGGCCTCGCTGCACACGTTTGCCAAGCATTACTGCCTGGACAACCAAGTCCGGAGAGACGGTTTCTTTGGCCTTCCCGTTCTCCAGGACTTCCTGGTGTGATCTTGGTTCGCAGACCCACCGCTGGGGTTGGTATTGCTGGGGTATCTATTCTAAGGTAAGGAATCTAACTAGCGTGTTTCTTTCAGATGAACAAGTTACTTATCTTCGGTATCTGTAAGAAACATTAGTTAGTTAGATTCCTTACCGCCCCACCCATCCTCCCTGCTCTGCGAACTGACATCTAGGGTTAAGGTCATTCCTTTCAGGGCCCTAGATTCTTGGCACCAGTGTCGGTTTCTTGCATGGCTCTGCGTTCCTGGCGCGGAAAGCTGTGTACAAGAACTGACGTCAGCGTGCGAGGGCCACAGACGACGACTAGCGACGCGCAAGGGTATTGCTGATGAACAATCTTTCCGGATCCAGCCTGACGCCTGGGGATATTCTAAGGTAAGGAATCTAACTAACTAATGTTTCTTACAGATATATCGTTACCGAAGGTAAGTAACTTGTTCTTTAGTGCTATGATGTGGTCCACCACACTAAAATGCGTTTGTCTAATGCTTGATGCTTGCTATTTGGCAGGGCTGCATCATATTATCGCATAGCCATCACTTTGTTATACTCATCACTATTACATTCTCACCTACCTACGACAAAACAATCTGTAGATGGCGTTGAGGACCATGCGCAGTATTACCAAGAGGAGGAGTCACACAACCTAGTGACTCGAAGAAAACTACTTAGAACAAAAACAACTTGTAATCATCCGAACCCAACACTAGATGGCGAACGTATGCAAAGCATGTGTATCTACAGCACTACATGCCAAGAACTGATGCTTACGGGGTAAGTAACATCATCTATATATAAAAATAAAAGGTTAAATGGACGTTATGGTTAGGTGAAAATGCCAGCATTAAACGAAATTCACCAGTTATAGTAATCTCAAGTAGCTATATCTCATGCCCTAAGGTAACTAACTTGCGCCTTCGCCATGCACTGCTAATTGCTTCCCATATTACATCACTCATGACATGTTCTATGAAATGATTCATAACATCACTGTTACATCCAAAACGCTTAAATAAATGACAACAGTGTGGATGGCAGCAGGGAGTGTTTAATTACTTTAGGGCACAAGATATAGTTAGTTACTTGAGATAACTGTAACTGGTGAATCTCTTATAAACCTGCACTTTCACCTAACTATAAAGCCCATTTAACATTTTTTTTCTTCTTCAATAAATGTGTGTGCGCGCATGTTCAAGTGTAATAAAAATTCTTTAGCATTAGTTCAACTAAAGTGATTTTACATACTTTACTAGAATCGCACTGCTGCTGTAAAAGCCCTCAAAGTGATGAAAGGTACATTTGTTCGTTTGCTCTTGGAAACAAATTTAAATAGCTTTGTAACGGTTTGTGGAATTCCAGGATATCAGAAAGGTTGAGCACGTATATAATACATTGAGGCCGGGCCTGCCCATGGTTTGTGTGGTGTCTGCTTTATGGCAGTCATCTGTGTTATTACGCATACTTGTCCACGGTGTGAGACAGACAGTGGCTTGGAAACACTTCTCGACGTCAAAATGTGGAGAATATGTTCCTTTTCCAGCGGCCTCGCCTATGTCATTTAACAAGTTGGTTTTTGCACATACAAGGAAAGAGCGCTCTGATGTTTGCTGGCACCAGCCACTCTTATTACAAGCTTCAATTCTAAAACCACTTTTTTCCCTTGTCGCGCATGCATAATATGCAGGAAAACAATTTAAATGATAGTGGAAAGAGAAGAAAGAAGATGTAAAGTGGCAGGATGTGATAGAAAGCTTTTTTAGCACAACAGCTCGGCGTCCCACAATGGGAGTGGCAGAGGTCACGGGGTTTTTATGTATACAACTAATGGGCTTCGTTTTTAAAACAAGCATTGGCAAAGCCATTAAGCCTCGCCTATGCTAGAGCTATTTGCTTTGCCAATGTTTTTAAGCCATGTTGTTGACCAGCATGGCTAAAAGTTAGTGGCATACAGAAGAGTGGTGTGGAGTGTCGTAGAGTGTCGTAGAGTGCTGTAGAGTGATGTGGAGTGGAGTGGAGTGATGTGGAGTGGAGTGGAGTGGTGTACAGTAGAGTGGAGTTGCGTAGGTTGGAGTACAGTGGAGTGACTTGGAGTGGAGTGGCTTAGAGTGAAGTGGTGTAGAGTAGCGTCTCATAGAGTGAAGGGGCATAGAGTAGAGTGGCATAGAGTGGGGTAGAGAGTTGTAGAGTGGAGCATGCATGGTGTTGTAGAACACTGCCATTACAGACAACACATTTTCAATTGAAATGCCCAATACATTTGCACAGACATACAGTTTTACTGATAAAACAATACAGCACACAATCAATAAGGGGTGGAAATTGCATCACCTAGTGTTCTGCTTTGTTTTGATCGTATTAAAATATTTGTTTCCACCATACTTCAGAATCACAAAAATGTACTTCGCCTGTGCTTTCCTAAGTTTGATATATTCTGAAATATTTGCACAGTTCAAGTGCAGACATTTAAATATTGTTGTGTGCTAGAAAAAAGCCTTTCCTTTCCCACTCCTGTACTCAGCAGAATTGTCACGAAAATCCACTAACTTTGAGGTCAGATAGAAAAGTAAACACCAATCTCCCTCAAAAGTCAGAGCCTAGCATTTGACCTCTGCCTCTGAATGAACAGCAAATGTGACAAGATAAAAACTAAAGGCCTATTTACAGAAAGCAAGCACTTGTTGAAGAATACAGTAAACAGGCTTTGCTCCACAAAAGGGACAAAGACATACTGGGCAGCATAAAACAATGCTTTCAAATAGAAAGCAAGCAACTGTGAGTTACAAAACACAAAGCCAATGGTAAGCAATGGATGGAATGCATTCCCAGGGAATCTTTCAGAATGTTCACAAAAAGTCTTTGACAACCTTTGACCTAAAAATGATGGCCCTTTACATCCTGCAGAGTCCTATGTTTGTAAATTGCCAGTTCGGGTATTTTTTTATGGCAAAAATTCTATAAGATTTGTTGTGAAAAGAAATGATAGCCCTGATAATGTGTAAACAATGTCTTTATGGGGCCTACTGTATATAGCTGAGGGTGTGAAAACTGAGTATTCGTATTAAGTTGATGGAAAGCAGGGGGCTCTAACCATTTTTGGGTATTGTAAAGCTTGGACTGAATAGCAGTGGTGTGGACTGTTTGCTACTTCAGT
This sequence comes from Triturus cristatus, assembly GCF_964204655.1. Taxonomy (NCBI): domain Eukaryota; kingdom Metazoa; phylum Chordata; class Amphibia; order Caudata; family Salamandridae; genus Triturus; species Triturus cristatus. The sequence goes on along the minus strand of NC_140584.1, from coordinate 940,612,517 downwards.
TTTCTTATCCCTCCTGTCTTGTTATGCTTTCCTCTGTTCCAGCATCATCTATGGGAATATTATTTTTATATGAATTACTTAGAGCAGGGTTAATTTGACAGAGATAATAGCATACAATAAATAAGCTGAATGGGTTAGCAAGATAAGCGGTCACTGATGACATCTGGTGTGACCTTGAGGACTGTGGGTTCAAATACAGGCAAGGACAACTCTGCTTTTCACCCTTCTGATGTTATCATGCACTTATGCAAATACTGCACTGTGAAACTCTGCATTAAAAAAAAAAAAAGTACTATAAGTTAGTCCAGCAGCTATAAGATTAAAATTACATTTCCTTGGCATATGCAAATAGATTATGTGTTGGGGCTTCATGTTTACAAGGGAAGTGTAGGTGTTACAGTCCCATTGAAAAGGATTTGGAGACATTTAGTTGGAAGACAAAAGAGAAAGATTATCAAATATGTAGGAAGCCATATATAGATATTGGTGAAAGCAGTATAGTGCATTTCGAGAGTTGAGTGACACAGGGAAGAGAATAGAGTATTCCTTCTTAATATGGATTGCATTTCTTCTCAGTGGGGATCAAGGTGTATGAGGAAGTGCTCCATGTAGTGGCTATTAGATGTACCCAGATATTACATAACATGAGGTTTGTTGCCCATAAAATTGCAGTATAAGGAAATATATCATCCTTTGTGGAATTTCTGGCCTTCTGTAGTATTGCACAGGAGACCATGCTAGTATTATAAGTTGAACCCTTCCATTTGCTGACAACCAACAAATATCTCTAACAAATACATCACACAACCCCTAACTTCTGTTGACTGTACTCAGGAACTGCCTTACCCATTATGTGACTGGCCTGAAAACCCTTTTCCTACACTACTCTGTGAGAAACTGGAGTCCATCAATTCACATGTTTCACGTGTAATTGTATTTATATAGCACTTACTACCCCTGACAAGTCACCAAAGTGCTTTTCGGCGAGAAGCATGCTACTCCGGTAAATAAAGGATTAGTGGTGGATTAGTATAGGGAAATATGAGTATAGTATTAGTATAGGGAGGTACGAGTTAATTTGAGCGGAGGACATGTGAGTCTGTTAGTTGGATTGAATAGAGTAATTGAGGGGTAGAAGAGGGAAGAAAACCAGTAGTGTTAATTGGGAGATCGTAGTAAGTTGAGGTCTGGAATGAGTAAAGAAGAGATGGAGGAGGGAAGAGCCTGTAGAAAGAGATTAGGGAGAAAGAGAATCAGAGTAGAAAATGAGGTTTGGGATGAGTCAAAGGAGAGATAACGTGAGGGAGAATTTAGTAGGGTTGTTTGGGAGATCATAGTAGCAAACTGATGTTTGAGGTGAACCAAGAGGTGTAGAGGAGGGAGGAGTCTGGGAAGGGTTATTTTGGAGATCATAGTAGTAGAAAGGTTTTGGGATGCAAGAGAGTGAAGATAGAGGATACATTGATAGAGGCATAGGGTCATAATAGGACAGAGTAATGCTTTTGATAGGGTAATCTTTTCTTTTTTTTCTTGTAGAATAGAAGTAAAATTAAAAATATATAGATACTTGATTACATAATAAAGGAATATATGTGTAAGGAATATAATATATTGAGATGTGTGTGTTTTTGTGGAGTAGTGAAAGGAGATATTGATATAGTAGTTTTCTGTGAAATATCTGTATGTGCAGATCTGCTGGTGAATGGTATTTGAACAGTACAGGGGTGGTGATGTGTTTTGGAGTAGAGTGTGTTGTGTGTGAGAGTTATGAGTATTTGTGCTAGATTTGATCACTGAAATAGGTAATGTGTGTGGTGGAGCGGCGTGTAAGGAATGTTTGCCTGCGTCTAATTGGTCAAAAGAGGAGTTGGGTGTTGGCAGATGGAATGATGGAAGGCTGAGTATAGGTTTTGTCATGATAAAAGGGGATCTGTTAGGAGCAAGTAGAGGATAGAGCTGGTGTTTTGTTTGAACAGGGAGTGTGTGTCTGGATGCACTAAAGTTTTGTATAATGTGGCTTTGTTTTGTGTTGTTGATGTGTTAGTGGTATAGGACAGAGTTGTGTTTTGAGTGAGAATGCAGGTGCCATAGAGTTGTAGTTGGGGAAGAATTGTGTGTAGGTGTGGTTTTGTAGTGGTTATGTAGGGGTTCAATACACATTGAAATCTGCATCAGGTCTGTGGTGCATGAGTAGAATGCCTTTGTTGATATTGTGTTTGGATGTTGGCGCATGTGGAGGGCTTAAGGTGGTAGCTCGTAAGTGAAAATTGGGCAGTATCTCTAGCACTAAGTCGACCCGAACAGGCCCAAAGAGGCAACTGCCCTTGTCCTCTCCGCCCAGCCCAAACAGTCAACTGCCCTTGTCCTCTCCGCCCAGGCTGAGGCGATGCGAGGGCTATGACTGCAGAGTTGCAGCAGCAAAGCGTGCCATTCTTGGAAACATGGGGAGTCACGAAAACGACAGCACCTTGGAGACTACAGCACACTAGGCGCTATGTAAGCGCTGCACTGCCAGCAATGGCGCAGAATGAGCTCCCAGCTCTGTTTATCCAGCGCACTGCACAGAGACCTTAAATAATGATGCAGTCACCTATACAACGGCATAGTATGGCCTCATTATGTACCTGACCACAGTAACTTCACATAACAAGCACTGGCAAAGTCAATACATCCATCAAAGTAAGAGCTATTACCTTTACCAGCGCCTTTTAGAGGATAATGTATGGGCAGAGGAGAGTGGGTGGGACTACAACTGGGGCTGTGAGAGGAAGTTTAGCTCATAGCATCCCCTCAAAGTGTGAAGGAAGCCCTTACCCTACAACTCGCTGAGCAAACAGCATAAGGGCAGGTGAAAAGTGAGACCATCAAGTGAAAAATGAGACCTTTGAGGAACACTCTACCATTCGACCCATTTTCCACTTGTTCAGTTCTCTGAATTCCTTGCAAAGTGAAAATTAGCAATATGCAAAACACTAAAATTTATAAATAAACGCCCAAGTTGAGGATAGCCCTGTAAACTGGCATAGCTCAGTAGAGTGAGCCTAGTGTTTTCTATTGTTCTCTTACCTCTCCAGGGGTGTGGAATTTGATCAATTATCTGCTTGTGTAAGGGGAAGGATACTTCCAAACTCCACGTTTGCTGCCATTTACAAGGTGACAAATTATGGCTGCATTCTCATTATAGAAAAGCTCTGTTAATTAATAGCGTCTCTGGTTAAGCCAAGGCTCACGTTATGTCTGGGGTTTGATTTCAGCAAGATTCTGATTTTGGCACCTTTCTGTAAATCTTTTTTTTTTTTATTTATAATTTTTATTATTAATGCAAAGGGAGATCGTTGTAGCATATACAGATAAAAGGAAAAGACAGCGAAGAAATAAAGCAGGGCGGCAATCAAATCACATAGTATCTATTAACCAAAATTAATACATCAAAAACATATATAACAATCATATTTGAATTGTTAATCCTTGAGTACCCTATGCCAGATGGTTTGAAATTTCCGGGTAGCACGAATGCCTCTAGTTTTCGCCACAGCTCTTTCCCTTTCACAAATGTGAACCAACATGGTCCACCATTCTACTGAGCTACTAGGTAGAGATCCAGGCCCTGGCAATTCTGAGCCTTGCTTGCAGTAACTAATAAAGCCAAGAATGCTCGACATGCGGGGCTGGGTCATTCTTAAAACCCATAATTATTTCCTGTCTAGTAAATCTTAGTTGTAATCCCAGTCTATATCCTCCAATAATCCCCCAATAGACGGGCATGTAGCAAACGCGTGTTATGTCGGCAGAAGTGGCTCCACATTTGGGACATTTTGTTTTCTCATCCAGGGCTTGGTCGTCTCCTTTCACTCGCCAACTTGCTATCTTCTTGGGAGTATAATATAACATACATCGCGTTTTGAAGTGTTGGAGCTTTAGATTGACTGATATTACTGCCTCTTTTAATGTGGTGAATGCGTTCTTGATCACTTCAGCGGAGATATCTGACCCCAGAGTAAGGCTCCACTTCAGCGCAAGCTGTACACAAGTAGGCTGTGTAAACTGTTGGTAAGCAATGCGTATTGAATGCTTAGGAAGTACCTCATGGATAAACGTCAAGATCTCATGTGAAAGAATTGATTCTAACCCTTGGGCTCTCAGTGAAAATATATTTTGAAGACTTTGAAAGGTCTTGAAGCCAGTAGTGTCGTATAAATGACCAAGTCTCTCCACCCCGTATGTAGCCCAGCTTTTTGCCAATTTATCCTTAAAGATCTCGGGCAGAAATGTATTGTCCCAAAGAGGGAACCTATCGTGAAAAAGTGGGAGAGAATAGCCATGAACAATGTCCCACCAAATAGCAACTGTGTCTCTAATAGTCTTAAAACGAACACGTTTATAGTAATTCGGGTCTAGTGTGCAATATAAGAACTAGCACTCTCTTGACCCAGTAAGAACTGATGATAAAAGTCTTGGTCTTTATTTACAAAAAGACTATGGAAGTGCCCTGAGAAAGAAGCCCAAAAATAAAGCTTAAAGTCCGGTAGTTGGAGCCCACCTTGAATGTAAGGATGTTTTATAAATTTTATTGCTCGTCGAGCCCGCTTATAGCTCCAAATGAAACTACTTATTATGCCGTCAAGGTTTTTGAAAAAAAATTTGGGGACTCTTAAAGAAGTAGCTCGAAATAGGTATAAAAATGTAGGTAAAATAGTCATCTTTATTATATTGCATCTACCAGTAATGCTTATGGGAAGATTATGCCATCATTTTAGCTTTTTAACAGTTTCCTGTAACATTGATTCATAATTCAATTTGAATATATTTCGTATTTCTGAGGTAATACGCACGCTGAGATAGGTTGCTACTTGACATAAGCCTGCTATGGGTCTAACAGGTTTAAAGTTAGCAATCACTACTGTCTTACTGGTGTTTAGTTTATAACCAGAGAATGAGCCAAAAATGTGTGCCTCTTCTTTAATGTTTTCTTGAAAAGCAGCTGGATCTGCTGTGAAGACCGCGATGTCGTCAGCGTAAGCCGTGACCTTAAGTATTGATATTCCAGAGCATAATGGTATAATTCTATCATTGATCGTCAAAGTCCGTATTAAAGGCTCAATGTAAAGAGCAAACAGAAGTGGGGGACAGGGTACAACCCTGTCGTGTCCCTCTATATATACGGAAGGGCATGGATTGAGTGCCTGAGTTGCTCAGTTTAGCCTGCGGTGTACAATTTAAGTCTCGAACCGACATCTGAAATCGGCCAGTTATTCCGGAGGCAGTAAGAGTTGACCATAAGCAATCCCAGGCTACGCGGTCGAAAGCCTTTTCTGCGTCTAAAAGTATAATGCCCAGGTTGCTCCCAGTGTTATTAGCATAGTTGAAGGCCGTGATTGCAGTGTTGGTATGTACTGTAGTTCCTCGGCCCACTATGAAGCCATGTTGTTGTCTTGAGATCAGACCCGGAATCAAAGGTGCCAGACGATTAGCAAACACTTTAGCGTAAAGATTGGCATCCGCGTTTATGAGTGAAATAGGCCGGTACAAACCGCATTCATCAGGGGGGTTTGCCCTTTTTTAGGAAAAAGATGATATTAGAGAAGTCCCGTGTTGAAGGAATAGTCCCGGTGGTGCCGATCTCTTGTATGACCTTAGCAAACACGGGTATCATAATGTTCTTAAACTGTTTGTAAAATTCCATTGCTGACAAAGCCTTAAGTAATTCCTCCTGAGAGACTTCAGAAGTCAGTTGCAAAGCAGCTTCCTCCTGTAAGGAGGGAAGATCTACTTTGCCTAAATACTTGGAGATTTCCTCGGTATTTATCAAATCAGATTCTGCGTATAGCGTTTCGTAGTATCTTGTAAACTGTTTAAGGATCAAGTTAGTCCCTGTGAGAAGCATGTTATCGGTCCCTTTAATTACCTTAATTAAGTTTTTAGCTTTTTTATTGGCCAGTTGATAAGCTAAAATCTTCCCCACCTGTTCACCATATTCATGTTGCGCGGATCGTAATTTATTGTAGTTCGCAGCAATTTTCTCCCTTAAAGAGCAGACAACTAAAGCTCAAGTTGAGACCAGATCGAAGTAGATCTGGAATTTGCTCGATTCATTATCTTTAACAGCAATAGCATGAGATCTTTCCAGTTTGGCAAGTAACTCACAGGCAGTTTTAATTGTAGCCTCTTTAGTTTTATTCTGTCTCCAGATAAACTGCTGAGTAATACCTCTGATGTAGGCTTTCATTGAATCCCAGAGATTACAAAAACTTGTAAAGTTAATATTATTTTGAAAAAATTCTAACAGGAGTCCTTCCATATGTAGAATATATTGGTTATCTGATATTAAATATCAGGGAAAAGAGAAGGAGCGACTATCTTTGATTGTCGGACATGTTTGAAAGCTGAGAATCAGAGGGTTATGGTCCAAAGTGATTTTTGGGCACACCTCAATCCTCGCCATCTAAAGAATTTGATCATGAGCCCACAGCATATCGATCCTGGAATACTGCCTGTGTTGGCATGAATGGTAAGTAAAGCCGGAGAGACCTGAATGTAAGGTTCTCCATACATCCCTAAGTTCATGTATACGTGCTAATTCCAGAATCGCTGCCCTAACTTTGGGCATTCTACCAACGGTGCGATTACTAGTAGAATCAATAGAGTAGTCCATCACGCAATTAAAATGTCCCATAATTATCAGTACTCCCTGTAATTCCAGTAGAGTTAACATTAGCTCTTTGAAGATCTCTGGGTCGTCGACATTGGGGCCGTACAGATTAATTAAAACATATTTCACATCAAAAATAAGCATCTGTGCTATTACCCACCTCCCTCTTTGGTCCGCTAGAGCTCTAAGTGTTATGTACATAAGTGTTTATTATCAAGAATAGCAGTTCCTCTAATTGAAAGATTTTGTGATGTACAGACGACGATATAGTATTTCAATTCATTAAGAAGTTTACTATCTTTTTGGGCTAGATGCGTTTCTGATAAAAATACTAAGGGGTCTATTATGATGGCGGGCCATCGCATCGTGAAATGGGACCACCTGCCATGTGTGCGGCGGTCCCGCATACACAATTAGGATGCGCCCGCCACACTGGCGGGTGCATCCTGCATGTTTTGCATTGCGGCGGGCGGTGCTGTCAGCAGCACCCGCCGAAATGCAAAAAAGGCATTTGTGCATTTCCAGCCCGAACTGCCAAGCCATGTCTTCCCTGGACCGCAAACCAGCATCCTGGGACTGGTTTCTGTCTAATCAGCCGTCATTAGCCAGGCTAGCTTGAATCCAGTGGCAAAGTGAGCAAGGGACCCACGTCTGGGCATACCCTGCCAACTTAGGGCGAACAAAGCAAAACAAAAGGGGATGATGGACAGAGTGTTGAACATTGCAAGCACTCACCCCCAGTCAATGGAATTCTGAAATTACTTAAGTTCATGTCTTGGGCTGCCTTCCTCTGTGTGGTCATCTTCCTGGTGGCCTGCCTCTCTAGGTCCCTGTTGTACAGCTGTACTCTGATTTGCTCCCATTTGGAATTTAGGGATTCTGTTCGATAAGGTTTCCTTAATTCTCAGGCATCCAAAGTTTCTTCTGATTGTTTTATGTGAATTACAACAGGCACGTATGGAATACAAGCCGTACGACCGAGCCGTGGGGAAAACAGTGATTCGCCCGGAAAACGGATGCGATTTGCACCGACCGACACGTACCATGAATGAACCCGACCGACACGTACCCGTGATATCCGATCCGCGGAGTACGATGCAATGCGTGTAAACCCAGACCGACTCGCACGGAGCCCAAGCCGCATGACCGACACGCACAGAAAACAGGGACCTGAAGCAATAGAGATCTTCGCGACTGACGTGTATGAAACACAGAAGAAAGTCAGCATGAAAGACCCAGAGAAGCCCGCACGAGCCAACATCAGCGTCCATCTCGGTCAGAAGAAAGTCTCCTTCATGCCTAGAAAACCCAAAGGAAAAAATACAAAAAAAGGACCAAACAAGCGATGACAAAGTCAATAAATATTTTTTTTAAACTTGGAACAAAGACACACTCACAACTGCACCTATTTAAGGGACACCAATCACTACCATGATCCTTTGCAAATTGAAGACAACAGCCAGCAGAAAACACCATCACACAGCAACCACAGACACACTCACAACTCACCCATCACACAACTTTCACACCATTAGCATCTCACCAAAAGCACCCACACATACAGCTAGCAAAACTGACACTCACCCACCCTCACTTGGACCCTCACACACACATCACCCACCACCACCACCCACCACCCATCACCATGCCCCCATCACCATACCCCCAAAGAAGAATCCAGAGTTCACAGATAGTGAGTTAGAAGTGCTGGTAGACAAGATAATCAGAGTAGAGACACATTTGTTTGGTACATTGGTCCAAAGGACCCCCATGTCACAACAAACAAAGATGTGGCGAGTATTGTGGACAAGGTGAACGCACAAGCATCAACGTTGCGCACAAAGGACGATATCCAGAACAGGTGGTATGATGTGCGCAGTGATGAATACAGGCCCCAGCTAGGCCCGCAGGACACAAGGGTTCGCTCTCCTGTTATGGAATCTATAAGGAAGTTGGCACGGAAACTGCAAAGTACAAGACAGAGTTTATTAACCCTTAAGGGTGGTCCTACAATCCATACAATACCCTTAGTATTGCATAGAGTAGCACAAAGAACTTTCGTACACGGTCCCCTTTTATACACAACAGAGGGGCTCATAAGTGGGAGGATACAACATGAGGCGAAGAATGTTACCTTTTATGGACATTTTCAATACAAGATCAATATGTGGGCGGAGCTGACATACTCCTTGAGCCCGCGAAAACATGGTCAAGCAAGGACTAACTGATAACAGATGTGGTCAAGTCTGGGCATGCGCCAGACGGACAAAGGAACTATTTATAGACTGTTACTAGGCAGATTACAAGAGCAACTAACACGAAGATAGAACTCTCCTCGTGTTGAGCACGTGGTGACATGACAATACAAAATGGAGTCCAAACTTCAGTCAACATAACGAAAGAGACATGTGTGAGGCAGGAGAATTCATGTCTTTAGTAAATGCTTAATCACATCGTAGTTTCAATTTACAACAGACGACCCTTTCAGCATTTACTGAAGACATCCGGTTTGTTAGGGTAATCATCGTATATGTCAATTATCATCATCTCTTCTACTTCCTTAGCTAAACGTTTCTGATAAGTGACATTGGCAATAGCTTTCTTATCGGGGATACAGAATGATACACATAAGGAACAGAGCAAGGGACCACATTGGACACAGATGCAGCAAGAAAACAGAACTGCTATAATTATACAGAGACCAGTTAAAACCTTCCAACCCCAAGCAGTGATCAATGCCCAGAACCATCCAGAAAAGGACCAAGTGCCGTTTTCTGTATGGATTTCAGCTGCAATTTTATGCAACCTGTTGATTGCATTATAGACTGACGGTGTGTGGTCAGGAATAAACACACAGCAACTACTTCCGATAATTTTACAAGCTCCACCTCGATCAGCTAACATAACATCTAACACCATACGATTCTGCAATGCAACAATTCTGGTAATCTGTAATTCTTCCGTAAGATTCCCAAGAGCAGCAGCGGTTTGGTTTGTCACAGCCTCTACCACTCTTGTTAATCTTCGAACTTTCCTACTATTTAGGGCAGCTCCAACGAAGAAAAACAATCCTAAATTAAAATCAATATACTGCTGCAGACTGGTGTCAGTCTGGTCCACGTCATCAATTGATAGAGTACGTTTATACCTATTTACAGTCACATTATTTAACAACTTTAAATCCTTATGATAGGATGCAGGTGCCAAAAATACAGGAGGCAACAAAAATGCTACATAACATACTCCGGACCAACCGGCTGGCAAACGGTAATAACCTTTATTTCCGCATACGAAGTATGTATTATGGGATGCTAAGAAGGTACTGTTATTCAACCCATCAATGTTTAATATGGTAATACAATCGCTAACACCAACAGGAATATAACCCACACTTTGGACACACAGGTCCGCTTGAGCTTGTGCCACTTGAATCACAAATTTGTCTTTTCCCACAGTGTCTCTGGTGTTCGTGAAAACATATGGAATCGATTCATTGTCTGGTCGATACTCTTCCCATTCCCAAATTGTCCCATTCGCTTGCGGATATCCATCTTTATCCTGATGACATTCTTTATTGAGTCTGAAGAGTAATCGTCCCACTGTGGGTTTCCGAGTGGCAAAAAGCAAAGTGTACCATGCTCTACAAGAGCCATTATGAGAGAAAGGAAGAGGTATGAATGGCGTTCCTCCTTTCTTCTGATGAGCTGGCATCATACCACATATCCAACAGTTCGTAGCATTTGTGGCAACGTGGGTATGATGCAACATCTGGATGAAAGTGTTATTCAAATAGGATTGACGATGCTTCAATTCTTGATACGGAAGGGTATAGAAGTAGTGCTCCGCAGGCACTGGAGTGGTCAACACAAGCAACTCTCGAGAAGGAGTCACATCCTCCACAAACCATGTGGTTATCCCAACAATAGCTACTGTGAGCATAAAACCTGTTGCACAAAGGATCTTCTTTTTCTCCATGTCAGAATAGAGAATCAATATCTTCCTGAAACTAAAAAGTTTGTCAGAACTCTTCCCCTTGGGCAGCGGTCGATTTCTTCACCAACGGGCCAAGACGGGTGTCGCTACACTAATGCAGGGCTGATCCCACCCCCTTGCCTCATTGGCTCTCCGTTTCACTAACCCAAGGGCCGTTCTGACAACATGTCCCGATACTGAAGGATTCACTTTCTTGGCCTCAGATGATATCGCTTTCCTCCAGGAGCCGCGTGGTCCGGAAAGAGCTCCTCAGCGTCGTTCGATTCCACAGCACGGCCTTTCTCTGTGGTCAGAATCTCTCGTTGATCGGTCAATACAGCAGGCTCCACCAATCCGGGCGGTACTTTGCGGCAGTGCAGGGAATGGATCCAATTCTTTCTGTTGGAAACTCGCACAGCCGTCCTCGTTGCCAGTAAGACTTGCTCAGGACCAACCCATCTCGGCTCCAGGCTGTTCGTCCTGTCAAAGATTTTCACCATGACATAGTCTCCAGGCCGGAGACTATGTCCTTCGACGGTGGACCGATCAGGGAGCGCCTCCCGGACCTGTTGATGAATAGAAACCAAGTTATCCGTTAACTGTGCCAGATAATCATTCATCATTACACAAGGTACATCATACACAGTCTTAGGTTTTGGTGGACCCCAAATATTCATTGGACGTCCAAAGACAATCTCGTACGGTGTAAGACCGATTCGAGAGTGCGGTACCGACCTAATTGACAACAACGCCAGCGGTAAAGCATCTGGCCAAGTCAAAGACGTCGAAGCTTGAATTTTAGCGATCTTGAGCTTCAGTGTACCATTATACTTCTCGACTAGTCCTGCAGATTGAGGGTGGAATACTGCGTGGAACTTCTGGGTGATGCCTAGACCCTTCAAAACATACTTTATAACATCCGCTATAAAGTGGGGTCCGTTATCACTCCACAGAAGTCTACAAACGCCATATCGAGGGAAGAACTCCTTCAACAGCATCTTGGCGGTAGTCATTGCAGTATTGTCCTTCGTAGGGTATGCCTCAACCCATTTGCTAAAGGCACACACCACTACTAGAACATACTTCAAATTGTTACAACGCTCAAGCTGGATGTAATCCATCTGCAAAACCTCAAAGGGTGCAGTAGGTGTTACAAACCCTCCTGCTGGGGTTCGAGTACCCTTTCCTGGGTTGTACCTCAGGCAGATCATACAGGTCTGCACCACCCTCTTTGCCGTGCTAGCAATCTCTGGATGCTCCCAGACTTGGGTAAGCAATTTTACAATTGCGGAAGCTCCAACATGTGCTAGCCCATGTGCCATCTGAACCATAGGTTGTACAAAAGCCGTGGGTAATTTCCATCTATCCATCTGCTTATTTCTCCAGCAGCCCTCATCATCCAATTCTCCCTCACTGGACCATTGCTCCCGTTCTTTGTCAGAAGCGGTCCTCTGTATTTCTCGCACTTCTTCCTTCGCATCATGCCATCTTTCTACTTGCGACTTCACTACATACATGGCAGTAGCACCGGGCTGCATCGCAGTCTCCCGTGCCACCCGGTCTGCTAACGCATTCCCTTCTCCAACTTTATCGACTACTTTCCTATGGGCGCTACATTTAACGATGGCAATTTTCTTCGGATATGTCAATGCAGTTAAAAGATTATGAACTAACTCCCCATGCATTATTTGTACTCCATGTGACGTTAAGAACCCTCTTTCCTTCCAGAGCAGGCCGAAATCGTGCGCTACTCCGAAGGCATAGCGGCTATCTGTATAAACATTCACACACAATCCTGTACTGAGCTCACATGCTCGTGTTAATGCTATCAGTTCCGCTGCTTGAGCTGATTTCTGTGGTATGCGTGCTGTCTCCACTATTGTTTGTAATGTGGTAATTGCATACGCTGCTGAAGTCGTACCATCTGGTAGCTTCAGGCATGACCCGTCCACCCACAGTTCTCCATCTACATCTGAAAAGGGCGTATCCTGGAGATCAATACGACCCTTTGTTTGTTCCTCAGTCACAAGGATACAATCATGTGCTTTCCGTGCCTCAGACTGAGTCTCGGGGTATGGCAACAATGTGGCCGGATTTAACGTCACACACCTCTTTAACGTAATATGAGGAGCCAAAAGCGTCAGCTCATATCCCGTTAAACGGGCACTGGTCAAATGCTGCGTCTTTGTCTGATTAAGCAAGGCGTCAACAGCATGGGGGACTAATACCAACAGCTTATGAGATAACACAATTCCCTCGCTTTGGCGTATTGACACAGCTGTTGCCGCAACCGAGCGAAAACAACCAGGCAATGCTCGGGCAACAGGATCAAGTACAGCCGAAAAATATGCACAAGGGCGCTGCTTGTCGCCGTGCATCTGCACTAAAACTGATAATGCACATCCATCTTTCTCATGCACATACAGCGAAAAAGGTTTGGTATAATCAGGAGTCCCTAACACTGGTGCTGAACAGAGAGCCTGTCGCAGTTTCTGAAAGGCAATGTCACACTCATTCGTCCAAGGAAGCGGGATAGGTGTGTCTTTTGTCAAAAGGGCTAACAATGGCTTAGCTATGTGTGAAAACCCTAGTATCCATTGCCTACAAAACGAAACAAGACCCAAAAATGCACGCACGTCCTTCTGCGTGGACGGCGTCGGCGTGTCCAGAATCACTTGGACACGATCTGGTGTGAGTGCACGCCCCTCCTTAGACAAAAGGTGACCCAGATAAGTCACCTTTGGTCTACAGAATTGCAACTTTTTCCGAGAGACTTTGTGATTGTGGGATGCCAAAAAGGAAAGCAAGGACAACGTACTCCTTTCGCACAACTCCGAAGTGTCGGCCGCCAACAAGATGTCATCGACATATTGAATGAGGGCGACACCCTCAGGCAGAACAAAGGAGTCCAATTGTCTTTTCAAAGCTTGACTGTAAATGCTAGGGCTTTCTGGGTAGCCCTGAGGTATTCTACAAAATCGGTAAGACCTATTATTTAGAGTGAAACCAAAAAGGTATCAACTATCGGGATGAATGGGAATTGAAAAGAAGGCATTTTTCAAATCAATAACTGAAAACGTGGTCGCCGTAGGCGGGACCAAAGTAAGCAACGTCGTGATATCAGAGACCACTGGGTACTGGGGTATCACGATCTTGTTCACTTCTCTCAAATCAATGATAAACCGATAGACTTTGGCATCCGTATCCTTTTTCAAAATGGGTAGAATCGGGCTATTACAAACGTTATAGGGAACTTCTTCCACTACTCCCACCTTAATCAAATCCTGCACAATCTGTATAAGAGCCTCTTCCCCCTCCTGCGAAATACGATACTGTGGAAGGCGTGGTAACACCGCCCCCTCCTGGACACTAATGTGAACAGGCGGAATCACCATCTGTCCCACATCAGTATCCGAGGTGGCCCACAGAGCACAAGGGAGGGTAGCTAACACAGCATCTTCTGTAACCACACACATCCGTTCAGACAGGGGGTAATTGTCATTCAATATCACCCGCACTCCAGCAGGGGAACAGCGGATCGTAGCTCTGAAGTGCTTCAGCATATCAAGGCCCATAATATTGTCCGGCGTGTTCGGGGCAAGCAAAAACGGACAGGGTGCAGAAAAGGAATCAACCTGAAATGTGAGGGGCCGCGAAAGAGGGCTTCGGGAGAGCGTACCATCAAACCCTACCGATGTAACCATTAAGCCAGATGGGGGAGCCCTCGGAACCAATTGTTTAGACAGCGCACTACGAGTCGCTCCTGTATCCACTAGGAACTGATCAGTAGAACCCAAAACCTCAGCTGATACGTAAGGACCCTTCTGATCAACCGGCACCTCAACTGATTCTAACCCCCATCCAACGCATTCCTATGCATGCTGAGAATCATGGTACCCAGAACGGTCAATCCCCGACACTTGATACTGGTTTTGTCGATCGAAAACATTAGACCTATCTCGTTGCTGCCCGGCAGGGTCAAAACGAGCGTGATCATTAGAATTCCCTCTAAAATTCGAGAAACCCCCTCTACCTCTCGGGCCACCCTGATTGTGTCCCTGACGCGAAGCATGCAACGCTGGGCAATCTCTGGCCCAGTGTCCCGATTGCTTACAATACGCACATTGATTCCTATTCAGATCAGATCGGCCCGAGGGAGGACCATAAAATCCTCCCCTACCTCTATTTACACCCCGTCGGGGCGGACCATATACTTGTGCTAACATCACCTTTGTTTTTAAATCCTTCGATTTCTTCTCCTCCTGCCCCTTCGCTTCTTGCTCCTGGCGCTCATAGTACTGAGCTATAGTCAGGAGGGCTGTCGGGGTCGCAGTGGACCAAGAACTTTCACTCGCTTTTAGGCGGGCTGCAATCGCCGGTAATAAATTCGCCACATATTTATCAGCAAAAAGGTGTCGACCCGTGTCATCCGTAAGAGACTGACCACTAAAATCATGAAACGTCTCCTCAAAGCGCGTAAAGAAATCTGCAACTGATTCATCGACTTTCTGCTTGCACGAGGCTAGCATATTCCAGTCAATCTTTTTAGGGGGAATGATTGTCTTCAACTTAGTCAGAATAGCAGCAGGGAGATCTAAGATAATCTGAGGTGGTTTCTGCGCGGGCTTTCTCTCCCTATCCTCATCCTCAAGCTCAGACCATCGAGCCTTAAAAGCGGCAGCATCATCCACCTTCCGCACAGATCGCCACATATCTGGTGGTAGAATAAGCCCAAAGAACAAATCTATATCTGCTAGAGTCATAATACAAGAATTCAAGGCCCCCTCGACTTCTTCGTAAAAGGCCGCTGGATTCTTGCGGGGATCAGGCAACGCATTCTTTAATGCCATGACGTCAGCCCTGTGCCAGGGAGTATAAACCCAATTATACACAAAATAGCCCTTAGCATCGGCGGAGGTAATATCCGAGCTAGTCCCCGTTCCTTTAGGAGGAACATACAAAGGCGCCGCCTCTCGCATTGGTTTAGCATGCACTAGATCGCTCTTATCTGATTGAGAGGTGGATGAATGGCCGTCTCCGGTACGCGAATCCGACCGCTTCTCCTCCTCGAGTTGTTGGCGTGCTTTCTCTTTAAGGTCTTTCGCCGCATCCCGCAACGCAAACAGTCGCCGAACCGCCTCCGGCGCCTTAGAGGGAGAGAAAACACCATTACGCAATGCTTTAGCATCCAATACCACATCGTCAGGTTCAAAGACACTGGAATATTTCCGAAAGGCACCAATCACTTCATCAGAAAAGTGTCCCAAGAAATACAACCTTTCTCTATCCTGCCACGACTCCCAAGAATCCAACAACTCAGCAAGGGATAACTTGCCCTTACATGCACGATAGGAAACCTGCCGAAGCTCACCCATTCGCTCAGCCGATAACATGGACCGCGTATCTACCTTACTCGAACCCGATCCAGAATCTTGTGGCCTCGGGGCAGACGCGCCGACATAAGGAGGCGGAGAACGATCTAATAAATAAAAATCATCGTCATGATTATTAAGGACAGGATAGAGTGGCTGACGAACAGCATATTGACCCGAGACTTGTAACCTGCGTTCTTTCTCTTGCCTCTCCGTCTGTTCTCTTTCCTCCCGACGCTTTGCTTCCTGCGCTCTCACATGATCATTCTTTCGTTGCTCTTTATCAAACAGCGCTTTCTCACGTTTCTCTCGCTCACGCACTTCCTTCACCCATAATCGCACACATTCAAACATGTCTTGACGAGCACGCCGTTTACACATACACTGTTCCACATACTCAATCTTACGCATATCAAACGACCCATACAACGGCCACCGTAACTCAGGATCCTTTCTGGTATATTTCCTCCATACTGTGCTGTACATTATGGAGGAAAGACCATGCTTCACATACATATCCCTATTAGGAGTCCCCTCTGGGGGAGCTGGAGCAGATTCCTCGAGGTATAACCGGTTTCCAAAGCAGCAGCACCACTTACGGAGTGCGCTAAAAGCAGGCATGCTCAAAAATAATGCAGAATATGCAGTATTATCAAAAAAATGGCACTTAAACGTTGTGCCGTTCAAAGTTACACAGTTCCGGAGAAATATCTCCACATTACCTGCCTATATGTGTTGCAACGCATATATTCTCACAATAATCAATACAAGATATGACCGGTCATCACAAATCAAACTCAAATAGCCAACCCAGGCTTCAAAAAACTCGGAGCAAGTACCGTACAACGGTTCTTACCAATCAAGAGTCCAGATTCCAACTGCCAAGCTCCAAAATTCGCCCAAACGGCTGTCACGGCAGGACCGACAGAAGAGGTCTCAGTCGAGGACCGGCGCCACCCAGATGGTCAGGTCGGAAGGGAAGGAAGAAAAACCTCGGGATGCCAGGACTAAAATGCCTCTGGCAGTGATCACATCCCCGGCCAAATTCCTCACCTTCGTCGCGACCAATCCTTCGAGCATCCGAGTCGCCGATGAGCCCCACGTGACGGGCGCCAATTGATGAATACAGGCCCCAGCTAGGCCCGCAGGACACAAGGGTTCGCTCTCCTGTAATGGAATCTATAAGGAAGTTGGCACGGAAACTGCAAAGTACAAGACAGAGTTTATTAACCCTTAAGGGTGGTCCTACAATCCATACAATACCCTTAGTATTGCATAGAGTAGCACAAAGAACTTTCGTACACGGTCCCCTTTTATACACAACAGAGGGGCTCATAAGTGGGAGGATACAACATGAGGCGAAGAATGTTACCTTTTATGGACATTTTCAATACAAGATCAATATGTGGGCGGAGCTGACATACTCCTTGAGCCCGCGAAAACATGGTCAAGCAAGGACTAACTGATAACAGATGTGGTCAAGTCTGGGCATGCGCCAGACGGACAAAGGAACTATTTATAGACTGTTACTAGGCAGATTACAAGAGCAACTAACACGAAGATAGGACTCTCCTCGTGTTGAGCACATGGTGACATGACAATACAAAATGGAGTCCAAACTTCAGTCAACATAACGAAAGAGACATGTGTGAGGCAGGAGAATTCATGTCTTTAGTAAATGCTTAATCACATCGTAGTTTCAATTTACAACAGCAGGAAGCTCAAGAAACTCATGGAGAAATATCACGCCTTGAGTCAGCGCACTAGTGGTGGCCCTCCTGCCAAACCAGTATAATTCAGGTCCTGGGAGTAGAAGGTGCAGGACATCCTACCACCAGAGAGCGTCCATGGTCTAGCAGACATACCAGAGCCTGGTGAGTACACAACCAACATACTCAATATTGTGTGGCAAGAGGACAGTGAAACCATGTACCATTAGCAAAGCCACAGTAACCAATAGATAATCATCCCACGATGTGTATGCTAGTCAGACAAACACAATACCTACCATTTCATAGTGACTTATAACTGTGTCATGACATGTACAAACCTACCAACAAATAGAGCAAGGCAGTGGCACAAAGCCAAATAAACACTGTCAGACAGTTGCCACCACAAACACACTACCTCACAGTGAAGCTGACTGACAGGAATGAATAGTGGGTATGCAGGTGAAGTGAGTGTATCCAAAAGCATGATGGGGTCACAGATAATGCTCCCCCTCCGAATTGGCCCATCAAGACCTCTCTGAACCATGCCCACATCACAGGGAGTGGAAAATGACTGAAAAGATGGCTGACACTGGGTCCTGCTGTGGGGAGCACAAGGCCCTGGTAGGGGTTGTGCGCAAATCAGAAGCAGGACACCACTGCCTGACATTCTGAAAGACAACTTGCACGTCCTCCAATGGAAGCACGTTTCATGGTGGGATGTCTGGCCGGGTGGGAAGGAGGACTGACCGCTCTGACCATACTTACCAGCATGTGGAGACACACACACCCCTCAACACAAACTCCACACAACTCACCGGGTAGAATGCATTGACTCACACTGTAGTGAAATATCACCCAAAAATACACCGCACTGTGGGTGCTGCTGTGTGAAGCACAGGGGTTCTCTTTGGATTTGTAGGCAAACAAACACCAGGACTTCACAGTCAGCCATCTTGCCATTGCTGTCACACACCCTCACAGGGAAGCAGAGTCAAAAGGAAGGAAGTATGGGCATGCTGGGAAGGGGGGTGTAGCCAAAAGCATGATGGGAGTTGCAGTCACAGACATTCCCCACCCACCCACATGGTCCAGCAAGCTCATACTGAACCATGTTCGCCTCACAGGGAGTGGGAATGGACTGACAAGATGTCTGACACTGGGCTCTGTTGTGGGGAGCACAAGGCCATGCTGGGAACTGGGCACCAACAAACACCAGGACTGCACAGTCAGCCATCTTGCCATTGCTGTCACACCCCCTCACAGGGAAGCCGAGTCAAAAGGAAGGAAGTATGGGCATGCTGGAAAGGGGGGTGTAGCCAAAAGCATGATGGGAGTTGCAGTCACAGACATTCCCCACCCACCCACATGGCCCAGCAAGCTCACACTGAACCATGTTCGCCTCACAGGGAGTGGGAATGGACTGACAAGATGTCTGACACTGGGCTCTGTTGTGGGGAGCACAAGGCCATGCTGGGAACTGGGCAACAACAAACACCAGGACTGCACAGACTGACATCCTGAAAGTTAACCAGCACCCACTGCAATGGTGGCACGCTTCATGATGGCATAACTGGCCTGGGGGAGAAGGAGGTCCTGACTTGAAAACAAATAACACCAATGCTGGCCATACACACACACATTGCACACGTGGTACCAGTCACTCACAAAGATGATACCCGGGCAAGATGTCTGACACATGGGCCGGATAAATGATGTGGCTGAAAATCACACAGTGCACTGGCCAAACCAAACACGGCCGCGCACACAGCCATTGCAACCATATGTTCAAACTCACTGTCTGGGGATGCAGTGTCTAGGGGTGGCCCCTGGTCTGGCTGTGGAGGTGTGTCTTGCAGATGACAAGTGTGGAGAGCCATATATAGTACATTGCACAAAACACACAGGAACTCACATATACATCATTGACATGGGACATCTGACAGTGAATGGAATGGACACACCAATATAGCCGACACCATAGCATGGTCTCATTCACACTTGGTGCTGTTGTGAGCTGCATTCCACTCCTACATCGTGCTGCGACATATGCATCCTTCACACAACACACCACTCACTGACATAGACACTGTAGACACAAGGTCTAACCTGGACTGCATTGGAGGAGACATGCTACCCACAGCAGCCAAACTGCAACACACACACCACCGGCTCTCACTGTCATGAGCATTGAAAAGCCAGAGTGCTACCTTGCCCAATCCATGTCATCATGAAGAACATTGACAAGTCAAATCACATATGCACGTACAAAACTCAGCACCAGACTCATTAACAATGGTGACATCATCACTTGTATGAAATGAGATGAGAACTAGGAACACTGTAAAAAACACTTTCTCCCAAGAGATCACAGGCATACCGGACTGTGACCATGTCGTACCAATACACCAATGTGACACACAAAGACTAGCAGAATCTGCTACTACACATGCCCCAATCTTACCACATCTCCTCAGTGTAATTGCACGTATGTCCTTGTTAAAGCTCAAATGTGTACAGGGATGACACACCTGTGTCAGCAACGTGATGGCCCTTGAGTAGTAGTGGCCATGTACAGCCAAATCTATACATGAGCTGGGCATGCACACACTTCGACATGCACATTGAAATGTTTCATTTTGGCTGGGCAATGTGCCACAACAATATCAATCTCTATCCGTGACAACCTTGGACAAAGCAGTGTACAGGCACGCATCCTGACGTACAGTAGAAAATGTCATGTATGTGAACCATTGATTCCTGTAGAAACATAACTTACATTGTGTGTCTCTCTTCCAAACACAGATGGTGCTGGGGACACAGCACCAAATGAAGAGGAGTCCCTGTCCCAGACTCTGGTGGGGATCCGTCTCTGTCCTCTTCGTATGACGACGAACAACCTGGTACCTCCGGTGTGAGTCATCATGCAGCACCAGCAGTACCAACATCTGCACCCCCTGTACCCACGCCTCCAGCATCTGGCAACAGACAGGGCACCAATAAAAAAAATCTCAAAAAGAGTGGAGGGTCCCAATCCTAATTCTAAGTACAAAGAAAACTGTGAGTCTATGAGGTTAGGTGACCCTCATACAGCTACACCATCACTACTAAACAAAGAATGTATTTCTACCAAAATATCACACTGGATATCTGCATGCATTGAAGATCTATGAATGCATCAAAGGTTCCCATCACCCACTTGCAGTGGCTTGCTTCATCATTTGGGAGACCAGGGACTTATCTGAGAAACGGATGCCACCAGGTGAACGTGGGTCAAGGTTCAAAGTTTGTCCCGGATGCAACTATAGCAATGTTGCTCCAATGAAAAGACCACTCTAGAAATTAGTGTGGGGTGATGTGTGCAGTGCAAATAAAGTGAATGTGATATGATAAAATTGGGAACAAGGTACGGAAAATTATTTATTAAAGTGCTGCCTTGATGCCAAATTAAAACAGTGCTTGTAACAGTTTTAACAAATAACTGTGTTGGAACTGGTCGACATGTTTCAGCTTTGGGTGAATGTGCCCTAGCTCTCGTCAGGACCATTATAAGCTACTGCATCTTAAATGTGAAAAAAGGTAAATCATACAACCTGCACCTGGGGTAGGTGTGGGAGAAATTACCTACGAAGGTGGAAATAAACATAATAAGAATAGTATACCAGAGGTGAAGCATTGTAAATGATAGATCACACAGCGCATAAAGTTGTTGTTCAATTATTCCAAATACATATTAGTAAAAGCACCCCTTCAAGACAATAAAGGTGCTGTTGATTTTGCACTTACCCGAATGAATCTGGGTATTCGCCTCGCCTCACCTGGCAACTGCTCAGGCGTCAGGAGGCACCGCTCTAAAAGATGAATGAATAAGAGGCATGGTCCAAGTTTAGAGTGACACAATACCTTACAAAATCGAAAGACGCTTATCCTTAAAAAAAACGCAAAGGCAGAAAAACGAAGGTATAATCCTGAGACAGGGCGAAGTCCTATCTGAGCATGATATCAGAGTGTTCCTGGCAGTAATCTTATGACAAACAAAACTACTGTGGTGTTGTCAGACCGTGTATAGGCACGGGGAAATATCGAGTTCATTAGTGTGTATGAGACGACAAAGGGTCTTCTCCTGTTAGGTGCTATGTGGTAATTAACGGAACCAGTGTTGTTTACTAACTCAATAGCGGGTTGGTCTATCTCAAAGCCACGATGGTATAACGCTAGTGACTAACAGGCAAAAAAGTTGTGTATACAATAAGAAGTAGCGTGCAGATCATAGCGCGTGTGCACAGGTCTTACCTCTCCGTCGGTACCTCGGGCGGCTGCTGAGCCAGAGGGGGAGGTGAGCGATCATAATGGCATCGGTCTTTTAAACAACATGAAAAGAGGATGTCGGGACAGCGTGAAAGGAGGGCGCCCGGAGATGACGGCATTGCACGTGACCCGGGTATCATGGGAGTTGTAGTTGTTGGTGCCAGGACTACGGGAGATACTATCAACCGAGTCAGTGTTAGTTCCTAGGGATTAACAATATGTTGGAAAGGTGTCAAGTAGCCCATTTGAAATCCAATTTGTCCGTTAGTATGATGTTTAGAGTGATCACGAAAGGGGCGCGCATTCAGTATGTTATTATGAGTAATCTCAAGGGGGGCGCGCATTAAAGACGTAGCGTCATGAGATGTACCCCAGACTGCGATGGGACATGTAGTCATTGACAAATAATATAACCATGTTGCTCAAAACCTAATAACCGTATCTAAGCAGGATACGGATATGTCAAACACATATTAAATGATGTAGTGTAAAATAATGGTTTACTATGGAATTTGCACTATAGTCTAAACAGGTGATAAAACAGAGCCTACGGAGAGGAACGACAAATAGAGTGGAAGACCAGCTCTACTGTCTATGCGCACAATATGAGACTAAGGAAAAGTAGTACTAATTCTGCACAGCTATCAAGTGTTTAAATAAAAGGGCAAACGGTGGAAGTCCCTATGGCAATATAGGCACTCTGATATCATGCTCAGATAGGACTTCGCCCTGTCTCAGGATTATACCTTCGTTTTTCTGCCTTTGCATTTTTTTTAAGGATAAGCGTCTTTCGATTTTGTAAGGTATTGTGTCACTCTAAACTTGGACCATGCCTCTTATTCATTCATCTTTTAGAGCGGTGCCTCCTGACGCCTGAGCAGTTGCCAGGTGAGGCGAGGCGAATACCCAGATTTATTCGGGTAAGTGCAAAATCAACAGCACCTTTATTGTCTTGAAGGGGTGCTTTTACTAATATGTATTTGGCATAATTGAACAACAACTTTATGCGCTGTGTGATCTATCATTTACAATGCTTCACCTCTGGTATACTATTCTTATTATGTTTATTTCCACCTTCGTAGGTAATTTCTCCCACACCTACCCCAGGTGCAGGTTGTATGATTTACCTTTTTTCACATTTAAGATGCAGTAGCTTATAATGGTCCTGACGAAAGCTAGGGCACATTCACCCAAAGCTGAAACATGTCGACCAGTTCCAACACAGTTATTTGTTAAAACTGTTACAAGCACTGTTTTAATTTGGCATCAAGGCAGCACTTTAATAAATAATTTTCCGTGCCTTGTTCCCAATTTTATCATATCACATTCACTTTATTTGCACTGCACACATCACCGCACACTAATTTCTAGAGTGGTCTTTTCATTGGAGCAACATTGCTATAGTTGCATCCGGGACAAACTTTGAACCTTGACCCACGTTCACCTGGTGGCATCCGGTTCTCAGATAAGTCCCTGGTCTCCCAAATGATGAAGCAAGCCACTGCAAGTGGGTGATGGGAACCTTTGATGCATTCATAGATCTTCAATGCATGCACATATCCAGTGTGATATTTTGGTAGAAATACATTCTTTGTTTAGTAGTGATGGTGTAGCTGTATGAGGGTCACCTAACCTCATAGACTCACAGTTTTCTTTGTACAACAGACAGGGCACTCCAGCCAACACGGACAGACCGAGGCCACAGAACACCGACTGCACAGGGACACAGGACCCCCAGGAAGCTACAGACAACACCACCAGCAACAACACCCAAGGGGGCTCAGTGTCGCCTGTGCGTGCCGCCGCAGGTCCTGCCCGAGTGGATAGGGGTCCTGGGAGGGGTGGTAGGTAGAGGGCGCGCCTTGCTGAGGGGTCTGGACTGCATGATAACCCCCAACTGGCACGCATCATAGATGCGTACCTGGATAGCACCGGAGGATTCGGCCAGGTAGTGGGGATCCTCAAGTACATTCAGCAGGAGCAGGCTGCCCATTATGCCCGCATGGAGGCAAAGTGGGATGTACGTACTGCGGTGCATCGGGACATACTCCAATGCCTCTGCCAGATAAGCACCAACATGTCGACACCTCCCTGTGTGGCCACCACATCTATTGCCGCACGATCTGCCAGTGCGACAGGGAGTGAGGATGACTTTTGCGGAGAGTCCACTGCACCGCAGATGCCTGCACCTGAGGATCCCCCCCAGAAGAAGAAGAGACGCAGATGTCCATGCACATCCCCCACGGCCTCTAAACCTGTTCTGGACAATGTTCTTTATGCGCAAACCGTTCACCTTGTCGTATCTAACACAACTTGCCTCCATGACACGGAGGGTTCGTGTTGATCCAATGTAGCAGATGACTGTGGACTTTACTCTGGACATTTCAGCTACCAACACTTCCAACTCTACTGTGAACTTTGGATTCAAAACCCAATGTACAGCACCCACCATCCTGTGCACTATCCTCACACATGTTTGTAAATAAACTCACCAGTACACTATACTTGCCTCTGTTGTGATTCCAACTTGTCATGTGTCATGGAGATGTTGATCTGCTAAACAACACAGTGCATGCCAAATACTACAACAATGTGATCACTGTTATGTGAGTCATGGTGATGTGACACATGAGGGAGACACACCACTATGGCACCACAACACATACTCACCATGGCCATGTAACTCATCCCACACAATGATGTTGACCTGAAATACATTGGAATGCACAGACAACACACCTATCCACAGTCAGTGGTAACAATCCCACAGGTAAGGTAAGCAAATGTCAGTCAGATGTGGGAAGACAGACAACACACCTAACAAAGCATAGCACAGGTTCATTACACATCAGCAACATGTTTATTCCACAATAGTCGCAATAGTTGCAAGGTAATTGTTCGTTACAGTGGACACACGGTCACAAAGTGTCGGAGAATTGAAGTCCAGGGGTGTGTGGCACACCACTTAATGGGAATTGACAACTTTCACACTGGTGTTGGATTCTGGGTGTTGGGGGTCATTGTTGACAAAACAACAGGCAAAGTAACCTGGGAAGGACAGACACAAGACACAGTCAAAAGCACAGCAAAACAGGAGAGAAATGCAATACACATGCACAAAACATGTAAAAAAAAACCTACACAGAGACAAGTTAGCAGTTTGACACTATTGTGGAGTACAGACCACCTGAAAGGACACATCACTGCACGCATCCAGTCAAGTGGCACACAGACACACTCAAACAGCAACAGAGCAGCCCCAACACATTTCAGGCTAACTCAACATTGAAATAACCCTGTAAACTCAGATTTAGGTGAATAAGTTGTTGATGAGCTGTGTGCGGACATCATCATCATCATCACTGGCATCGTGGCCCAGGCCTGGATCCTCCACAGGTGGTGGAGGCAGGTCATCGTCATTCTGGATGAGAGGCAACTTCTTCCACACTGCCATGTTGTGTAGCATGCAGCATACAAGGATAATTTTGCACACCTTTGCAGGGTCATATGGGAGGGCCCCTCCGGTCTTGTCCAGGCAGCGGAAGCGGTTTTTCAGGAGACTAAAGGTCCGCTCAATCACTCTCCTGCTCCGACCATGTGCCTCATTGTAGCGCATCTCGGCTGGTGTCACAGGGTTCCTGAGGGGTGTCAGCAACCACGGCATGTTGGGGTATCCGGAGTCACCTACATACAAACAATTGAACACTTACCTGAGTTTTGAAAGAGGGTGGAATACAACATTGCCAAACACACACAATGGTAAACAGTCAGTACACACCGACAAGCCAGGCACGCTGGTCTGGCATCTATGACATCAGTGTAGCAATGCGACTACTCCTCATGATGTAGGCATCGTGCGCAGAACCGGGGAAACGTGCACACACATGTGTGATACACATGTCTGCAAGACATACCACCAGAGCATTGATGGAGTGGAAAGGTTTCCTGTTCCGGTATGCCTGCTCATGTGCCTGTGGTGGTACCAGGGCCACATGTGTACCATCAATAGATCCGATGACGTTCGGCATCCTCCCAGTATAAAGCATCCTTTATTTCAGTGAGTTGACCTGGGCTAGGAAACTTGATGTACAGATCAAGGAAATGCAACATCCCCTCCAAGACATCGCGTAGCACACGACTGAACATAGTTTGCGACATACCACCAGCAGTAGCCACAGTGTACTGGAAGGTACCAGTAGCAAAGAAGTGCAGGGCTGACATCACCTTCACCTCTGGGGTCAGTGCTGTAGGGTATGTCCGGCCAGGTAGCAGATGTGGCGCCAACTGCTCCGCCAACTCCTCAATCAGTGGCCTGGTGAAGCGGTACCGTTGGATGCAGTCGCGTTCCTGCATGGTTTCAAGGTCTGGGAACGGCCTACGGACAGCTGGTGCCCTGCAGTACAGAGATGAACAAAGGAAGATTGTCGATTCATCCACCCATGTGGCTATGACCAAGCAAAATATCACATGATACATCATGACAATACACAATGTACTGAGGTGTGTGCTGTTGGGTATGGACACATATGTCACCTACATGCACATCACCTCACATCTCAAGTCCACATGTCTACATAAGTTCCATGTTGTGCAATGGCCAATCATTGGGCTGTGTCACAGTACCTATGTACTGCTGTCACGTTACAAACACACACCAGTGAAAAGTGAGGCCTGATGTCTCCCAGGCATCACAGCTCTTTGACATGCAGATACCCAGGGTCCCTGTATTGCCACATGGACACTGGCATGACATGGCGTATCATGTACACGCCACAAAACAACCGTGAGTCCCACAGGTAGTGGCCACTGTTGTCTCTGCAGGCCTTACATGGACGTCTCGTAGACACACACACACCATCAATGTTGATGCACAAAACACATGGATGTTGAGACTGGCTCCCATTGGGCACATTTGATCAGCCACATCTGAGACACAACATGCACACAGACTGTGGGTGTACATCAGAATTGGGGCTATAGGTCTCACTGTGACGTACATACCATCACACCTAGGACTCAGGGTGTATGTGACATGTCCTAGACTTATACAACCTGCTACTGTGTCCATGACTCATGACCATAACTGTACAGTTGCACATCACAGTGGTAATGTGCACAACACACAAAGGATTCTGTCCCCATGAACACTTGCACAGCCTGGGAGTGGCTGCACAAAAGTGCCACACAACCAACAACATTTTTGCCCACCAAAACACACCGGTAATGCAGCCTAACATGCCATGGGACACAGTGTGGCACATGCTGTAGTGTGGTAGGTGTGCACCTGAGTCCCTGGCAAGTAATTGTGTGTGGAAGACGTCAAAAAGTCACACCGATGTCAACCGACGCGGGTGACTTCTACAAGGACGCATTGCACAGTTCAGACCCGAGCCGTGCATACGCTTAGCCATTGACTGCAACACGAACCGACGCGGGTGACTATCATGCGTACGCATTGCACAGTTCAGGACCGAGCCGTGCGTACGCTTAGCCATTGACTGCAATGAGAACCGACGCGGGTGACTATCATATGTACGCATTGCACAGTTCAGGACCGAGCCGTGCGTACGCTTAGTCATTGACTGCAATGCAAACCGACGCGGGTGACTATCATGCGTACGCATTGCACAGTTGAGGACTGATCCATGCGTACGCTTAGCCATTGACTGCAATGCGAACCGACGTGGGTGACTATAATGCATACGCGTCATGCAGGCATGGACCGAGACCTGCGTACGCCTTGCTCATTGAATCATATGGAGACGGGTGCGTGTGTATTTTCAAACTACGCGTTGTACAGTCAGTTGACCGAGCCGTGCGCACCCATTGGCTCTGGACTGTCATGGAGACGGATGCGGATTCAAAACTTGTACGAGTTGTACGCTGGAAATTCAGTTGGATGCCTACAACAATGTTAAAATTACTAGGGTTTTATGAAGGTGAAGATTTGAACGATGCGGAAGACGTGTACGAGTCGTACAATTCCATGGTTTGGCCAGATTCATAGAATGTAACCGTGTTGGACCTATCACTTGGGACACATGGCACAGATTCTGCCTCTGCAGCACAGATATAAGGCTGGATGGCCCCCAGGGAGCTCACTTGCCTGCACTACATGGTACTGGACCACATCTCTGCTACCACTGCTGCTGTCTCTGCATCCTCTGGCTGCTGCAATGGCACGTACTCTGGAGAGGGCCCCAGCCTTCACTGAGGAGGAGAACCAGGCCCTGCTGGACGGGCTCCTTCCACAGTACAGCAAGCTGTATGGGAAACCAGGGGTGCAGGTGAGTGTGCAGTCCACTGCCTTCCTAATTGTGCATGTTGTCTGACTAGCAGTACGTACACCAGTGGCAAGCGTACTCACTGAGTACTTTCATCCCCCAAAGTGTGTAGGTACATGTTATAAACAGGTGTTCTGCAGCTAAAGTGCATTTGTGCAAGCTTAAACTTCCCAGGCATTGTTAACATGTCAAACATGCAGCGCATTTGTCCATTTCCGTAGGTGCACTACCTGTGTAACTCATTTTCATTTGTGATGACAACATGTATATCCAAATGAATGCAGCACAAATATGGGGCATGTGTGTTAATGGACTTTTAACTTTGTCATCCTTACAGGTTGATGCCCACCAGAAGCAGGAGATATGGCTGACCATCGCCCGGGCAGTTCGATCGGTGGGGGTCTACAAGCGACGGATCCGCAACTGCCAGAAGAGGTGGCAGGACCTTCGGGGCTGGACCCGGAGGATCGCAAGTGTCCAGCTGAAGCTGTCGCCTCTTCGCAGGAGGGGCGGACACCGGACCCTGACCCCCCACATGCTCAGGATCCTGGCGGTGGTCTTCCCGGACCTGGATGGGCAGCTGAAGGCCAGACAGCAGCAAGGAGGGGGTAAGTCCATGCCTAATCTGTGTACTATGTATGACATGCTATTTGCAGTCTTTTGGCCTGGTCACCCTTCCACATTACGTAGGTCTTGTAGTCCAGTACTCATGTCCCTCAATTGTGTGATGCACCCTCCTCATCTGATCCAAAGCTGTGGACCCTACAGTCTGTGGGTTGTGTCACTAGGGCACTGTGTCCCTGCAGTCAGCTATGCTTCAGGTTCCAGACAGCATCTGTTACCGTGACTCTGTTGTGGGTTTCATGGGTGGGTCAATTGTTTACACAATGCCTGAGATCTGATATGTGATCTGTGTGTGCCCTTGATATGTGTTCCAATTGCTGGTCTGACTCGCCACATGTGCCTGGGGTATTTCAAACACACCCATACAGCAGGGGACTCCAATTTGTGGGCCTCAGGAGTATGTATATCAAGTGTGTCATACTTGCTTAGCCACCTGACTACTGTCCAGGGCTATACACTGTTTCACGTAGACCTGGGCAGTCATGCCTACTCAAGGGCATTTAGAAACACTCTGTAATCCCACTCCTGTGTATCAACTTACTGGTTGTGCTTAGTGACATGTGCCTTCAGGTGTCTGCCTCTGTGTCATTGTGGTGTGGCTTCCTTTTCAGGACAACTGGGGTGTTCATGAGTTTGAGGATCAGCAGGACATCTGAGATGTGACTATGAGAGACAAGACCTGTGTGACATATAGCTGTGTGATCACTTGACAGTGCACAATGGTGAATGCAACTGTGAACTTCAGGCAGCTGTGTTTTATGCACAGCAGACTGTGATGTGCTCATGTACAGAGAGTTGTGTTCGCAGAGACTCGTATGTCTGTTTTGTATGATGTGGGGTCTTCTGGGTCCGGGATATGTTGTTTGCAGGGGATGGACAAGTGCACTTGTCAGTTGCAGAGTTTGCTTTACCCATCAGCTATGATTGTGACACAGTGCATACTGTTGTTGTCTGGATGCCCTGCTCCTGTGACAGGAGACAGTGTTGACTGACTTTCCAGGCATGCCAGTGCCATGGCATTTAACTTGCTACGAGTGATCCTGCATTGGGATCAAATGTGCTCCATGCACCCCATTGTGGCATTGACTATCAGGACCTGAGAACATCATAGTGTGTGTTGCTGGTATGCATCACAAGCATGTGAAATGAGACTCCGGCCATCCCTTCATCCTGACACCTGTACTGAGTCAGTGGCAAGAGATGTGATGTGTGTATAGTGACATACTCCTACATGTTCACTTGCATGTCCAACAAATGTGTAGGTGTGCATGTCTGCACATTGAGGTATTAGCATCCAACATGCAACCGAACTATGGGTGCAAGTCCAGGAGGGATATGAGTGCCAATTGTTGATGGTGAGGCTGACAATTGGCTTATTCGAAACAGTGTGAGCACTTTGAGCAGTGTTCAGCTGATGATGCCAGGGCTTGCCCTTTAATGTGCTGGACTCACTGTGGTGTGTGCAGTCAGTGCAGGTGACTGATGTTCTTTTTTTCCTAATTCTATCCAGATACATCCTCGGCC
The DNA here is from genome assembly GCF_964204655.1 of Triturus cristatus. NCBI lineage: Eukaryota > Metazoa > Chordata > Amphibia > Caudata > Salamandridae > Triturus > Triturus cristatus. The sequence continues at coordinate 940,582,075 of NC_140584.1, read as the reverse complement.
ACAGGAGGCGACAGCTCCATGGACCAGGAGGAGCCACAGTGCCTGACTGGGACAGAAGGCGAGGAGTTGGAGGGAACCAGTGACACGGAGGGCGAGCAGAGCCACACCGAGGAGTCCTCAGCACCATCCACCCCAGCTGAGGGCCACAGCAGCTCGGAGGATGACTCCCTTGTGGAGGCGGTTGTCAGCAGCCACCAAACCCCAGCTAGTGAGGCTGTCCCCGCCACCATCACCACCCTTCCATCGGCTCCCATCCGAGAGGTCCGTGGAGGCTCCCATGTTCGGGAGCATGTCTCCTTTGTGCCAGGCACCGCACCCCCTGCCCCTGTGTCCCCTGCTGCCCTGAGTGTGGAGTCTGTGGACTTGCTTCAACAGATCCATGTAGGGCAGACATCAATGCTGAGTGTCCTCCATGCACACAACAGTCTGTTGACACAACTGGTGTCGTTCATGGAGGGCATTTCATCGGGCATGTCTGCCCTACAGAGGACCAATCAGTCCATGGCCTCCTCCCTGACAGCAGCAGTGTCCCTCCCCTAACAGTAGCAGTGTCCCTCCTCCAACAGTCCCGCACCCCTCCTACCCCTGCCCCACCCACGATTCCTAGCACCCTACCTGTCCCAAGCACACACACACCAGCACATTCACCCAAGCCCACAGACACGGGCAGCACATAAACATCCAAACCAAGGGCTAGAAGTGCACACAAGCAACCTCAGGGGACTGATACCACACTCACAGGGGATGGTTTGCAAACACACACACAGTCATCCACAACCACTCCGCAGTCCTCCGATACCTCTCACTCCCAGCCCCCTTCCCTTGCCTCACCTGCAACCCCATCTCCCAAGAAGCTCTTCCTCTGTGATCAGCAGATCCAGCTTACAAGGGGAAGAGGAAGTCCCCACACACAGAGGGGAGTGCCCCTCACACCCGGACACCCTCCCCCAGGCGCAGTCAGACTGAGGCCCCCATCCGCTAGTCCCCCCGGAGCCGGAAGAGCAAGACCCCACCCCTGCCCTGCCCTGCAGCTTCACAACAAAGTCTCCGTCCTCCATCCCCCAGGCTCCACAGGTTCCCCCGCCACACCCTGCCCCAGGTTCCCCCACCCACAGATACACCATCCCCAAAATGCTCAGGCCCTCCCCCCCCCTACCACTTGCTCTTCCTCCCCCACCACCCCCGGTCAGACGGTTTGTGCCACTGATGTGGGGACTGTGTCCTCCCCCCCTACCACTTGCTCTTCCTCCCCCACCACCCCCGGTCAGACGGTTTGTGCCACTGATGTGGGGACCGTGTCCTCCCACCCCCCCCCCCCCCCCGTCCTGCCGACCTCACCTGAACCCCATTCCGCTCCCATTGAGTTAGGCACTGCAGTGGAGTCCACGACCACCCCGTCTGACTTGGGCACTGCAGTGGGGACCCAGTCCACTCCATCTGACCTGCCCACTGCAGTTGTGCCGGCACCCACCCCATCTGACTTGTGCCCCACAGTTGTGACTGCACCCACTACTTCAGTCCACTCCACTGCAGTTGCCAGTGACTCTCCTGCATCCACCACCCCTTCACTGCCTCCTTCTGCTGAGCCCTGATCCTGTCCCTGCGGTGCCTGGCCTGCCCCCATGTATGCCCCTCTGAGGGGATGTCCCCTGTCCTTACCAGTGCAGGCAAGCAACGTGTGACAGTTGTCACTCAAATCACATTGTTGACATTTGGATATGGACTGGCCTTTGTTTGGAAAGGACTTTGCATTTAAAAATCGCTGAATAAAGCTTTTTTCTTTATCCTTGTGAATTTGATTTAGCTGTAAATTATGTTCATGATGTTTAGCATGACCTTGCAGTTGTAATGCTGGATTTACAATGTTGAATACTGAGGTGTTGATGTAAGGTACGCCATGTGGTCCATGAGATATGTATCCTATTTTGGTCTGTATCCATGTCATCCTTTGCAGCTAACTGGGTGTGTCATGATTAACAATTTGTGAACATCTCTGTAAACATTTCATTTTCATGGTCACATCTGTGTCTTGCACACATGCACATATGATGTGCTTCCCATTGTCCAAGTTGTCTATTTCCCTGACTGTGGGCGCATCTCCACTGGACATGTAGGTGTGGGCATCACTGGTGTAGGAGCAACTGGGTCCTCAGTGGAACTTGCTGGACATATGTATTTAGTATGTGCAGATGACTTAAGGGACACCCCCGTACCCAGGCTGTTGTGACCAGAGCCTTCTTTGTGTGGTAACTGATGGCTGACTGACATGACTGAGACCTGATGGGACTATGTTCGGCACAGCTAAGCTTCCACAGGAGTTGAGTCCCCTCAAGTATGTGTGTTGTTCCGTGACATTGCCTGGGTCCATGGTATGTGTTGTGTGAGCATGTGTGTGTGTGTCCACATCCCTTTTCATACACAGACAGTGCTCCCTTGATATGTTCCTGTTGTTGATGCTTGCTGAGTTGTACTGTGTTCATCTCACATCTTTGCCATGGGCTACCAGATGTGTGGGTGCATGACACACTACTGTTAATTGGTGTTTCATCATTGGGATTTGTCAGTTCTGAGTGGTGATGTTGTGGTCAGTAGCAGATGGGACACAGTCAGGGGTCCCCAAGGCAGTTGTTTGTTCGCAATATCATGTAGTTGTCCCTAGGTGGTACATTTCAGTGATTGAGAGGTGTATGTGTGTGTGACTGCTCCCACTCGTCCGGTTCAGGGCTGCAATGTTGGCAGGTGTCAGCATGTGTGCCTTGTGGTTCTCCTTGGCTTCTGCATTGTCTGGGACTGTGGCAGGTATTCCGAAGGTTACGGGAGCTTTGACGTCATGGCCTTGTACTGCATACTGTGCAGTATGTCTGTCATTCACCAGGGTTGTAGACTGTCCTTGTGTGATGAGTCTGTGCACCTTAGTTCCTCCCAACATTACTGTGTTTGTCATGGGTGCATATGCAATGTCACCTGTCCATGTGGGCTTTACAGATGCACATTGGTGCAGTTCAGGGTGTGTGGTGTTGAGGGTGGACTGATGTAAATGTTTGCATGGATGGGCCACTAGCTCCAGTTTGTCCATGGATGACGGGCCATGCTGAGTGATTTGTGTTTGTGTAGGTGTGATGTACGTTTGTGGCACAGGACACGTGTCTGGGTTTCACAGATTGTACGACATCTACCTTTGTCATCACAGTGGACGTGTCATGCATGCTTGTGTTACCCCAATGTATGGTCCCTGGGGGTAGGGATGTTGTGTCAGTCTCTTGCTGTGTTAGTTGCTGTTCATTCCAGCTTGTGTCACATGTGTCTGTTGTGCTCCCTCTCATCTCACAATGCCTGATTGCCCACTAAGGGGGGCCCAATGATGGGTTACTTTTGTATGGCACTGTGTCCACATCTGTCTCACTGTGGTTCAGCCCCCCTCGTGTGTTGTGTAGTTGCCTGGGGATACTGAGACACACACACACATGTTGTGTCAGATGTGCAGTGTGAGGTTGCCTGTTTGTGTTTGTGCATCTGCACCAGTGCATTGGTATTGCTGTTGTGAGCCATTGTCTGGATGTTGTTTTTGGGATTTTCCCTGCTGTCCCTGTGAGTCATATCACATCATTCTGCACATTCATCCTGGTTGTTAGGTCCCATTGCTGCCATGTAAAGGGGTATTTGTGACCTGGCACCTACAGTCTACACAGGATGTTTTGATTTGTGTGTCTATTTTCAAGATGTGTGTATGCATTGTGATGGTCACTTCTGCTTTTGTGTCATTGTACACTGTATGCATTGTCAGCCCCCATGGGTGGTGCTTGTCTGCACATGGCCGAGAGTATGTTAGGGGTTCACAGCACTGTTAGCCTCACCACATCTCTGTGGGTATGGGACACAACCACTACTTTGCCACAAAAGTGTTTCATGTGTTGGGACCAGGAATCATATATGCTGTTTAGCATTTGCAGCTTTGACCATGATGACACTTACCTTTTGGTCACTGTGATGAGGGGGGTTTTAGACCACATCACCACAATGCTCAACATTAGCTGCAGTTTTGAACCACACACTTAACTTATGTTCTACACAGTGAGGGGGTGTTGGTTTTACATTGACACAGTGCTATAGTGATGCTTGCCTTGTGTAGGCCACACTCAGTTTTTGGTCACACATGTGATGGTAGTTACATTGTATGTTCGAAGTCATAATCACTGTTGTGGGCATTTGTCACAGACTACACACTGTTGTCATGATGTTAGGGGGGATGTATTTTGCGGACATACCTAATGTTGGTGTATGATGGATGTGTGGCGCATCACCCATCCTATGGGTGGGGGTGGCAGGGGTGATGAGCAACATAGTCCCTATGGGTGGGGGTGGCACGAGTGCTGGGCAACATAATCCCTATGGGTGAGGGTGGCAGTAGTGATGGGCAACATAAGCCCTATGAGTGGGGGTGGCAGTGGTGATGAGCTTCAGGTCCCCTATGGGTGGGGGTGGCAGGAGTGCTGGGCAACATAGTCCCTATGAGTGGGGGTGGCAGTGGTGATGGGCAACATAAGCCCTATGAGTGGGGGTGGCAGTAGTGATGGGCAACAGGTCCCCTATGGGTGGGAGTGGCAGGAGTGATGGGCAACATAAGCCTTGTGGGGGTGGCAGTGGTGATGGGCAGCATAAGCCCTATGAGTGTGGGTAACAGTGGTGATCGGCAACAGGTCCCCTATGGGTGGCGGTGGCAGGCGTGATGGGCAACAGGTCCCCTATGTGTGGGGGGGCAGTAGTGATGGGCAACAGGTCCCCTATGAGTGGGGGTGGCAGGAGTGCTGGGTGACAGGTCCCCTATGGTTTGGGGTGGCAGTGGTGATGGGCAACAGGTCCCCTATGGGTGGGGGTGGCAGGAGTGCCGGGCAACATAGTCCCTATGGGTGGGGGTGGCAGTGGTTATTGGCAACATAAGCCCTATGAGTGGGGGTGGCAGGAGTGCTGGGCAACATAATCCCTATGGGTGGGGTTGGCAGTAGTGATGGGCCACATAAGCCCTATGAGTGGGGGTGGCAGTAGTGATGGGCAACATAAGCCCAGTGGGTGGGGGTGGCAGTGGTGATGGGCAACATAAGCCCTATGAGTGGGGGTGGCAGTAGTGATGGGCAACATAAGCCCAGTGGGTGGGGGTGGCAGTGGTGATGGGCAACATAAGCCCTATGGTGGCCTGTTGCTAGTGGCCAGGATATGGATGCCCTGGGTGTGAGTGACATTTGGCGGGTACGTGTCGTTTGTTTGTGTGGTGGGTGTCTGACTTACCGTCTGCGCCGTCCGCGTCTGTTCCTGACCCGGTCATAGATGTACAGTACTGGTATGACCTGCGCGATGGGATTCATGATGTGTTCGTCTCGTACACGCTGCTTGTTGCTCCATCTCGTACCTGTTGCTAGCTGGTCCGTCTCGTAGCCGTGGATTGTGTTCTTGCGCGAATCGTACCTGATATGCTTCTTTTCCAGATGCTGTGACGTGCTGTACGTAGCATCCGGCGCGTATGATTTGCGCATCGTACTTGTCCGGCCGGAAACTGCTGTGGATACTGCTTCCGGGCAACTCGGTTCGGCGTTCGGAGGTACGGCTCGGACGGAGACTGAAGCTTGAATCACAGCCTACGTGTCGGTCGGATTTGTGTCAGTTATGCGCATCGTACTTCCTCGCCCGGACGGACCGGCTCCGGGTACGAGTCGGTCGCAAGGTAAGGCTACGAACAGCTCTCGGAGAGCTGTCTGACCCGGATCGGAATCGACCCCATTGTGTCCAAATGAGTTTCTCTAGTTCCACTCACCGATCTGTGCAGTGGGGACAGAGTCCTGTAGGTGTCTGTATTGTCACCCAGTATTTTTTTTGTTTTTTTCCTCATTTTACCTAATGTGCTTTCGATTTCACCTGACTTGCCAATCAAACATTGAGAGACTGCAGTTGTTTGCAAGTGTTAAACTTTAGAGCAGCATCAAGAAAGCTGTCCTGCAGTGCCTCAACATTCAGGTATAACCATTGAACAAGTTGCTATGCTCTGAAGACTTTCCATATTTTATCGAATGTAGTAGGGTCTCAAGCTACGTCCATTTGCCTCACATAGTTAATAACTTCAACCCAATCTGCGACCTCTGAGGGGGTGCTCTCTCAAAAATCATTTTTTAAATATATTTCTTTCCTAGTCAGCAAAATAAGATAAAAACACTGGTTGTTCAGCAGTGTATCAATAGATTAAGGTTAGAGTGCGGCTTGCCTTAATCTTTTGTGCTGTAATTTTGATAAGATCTTACTTACAGCTTCCCAGTATGCCTGTAGCATTGAGCAGTCCGTAAACATATATCATCAGCCTCTGGCTGGTTACATTTCTTGCATTTTGGTATTTCTTGTGTAAACTTAGCCTGTCTTTGGGGGGGGGGTCCAATATAACCTATGGATAGTGAAGAAATTCTTCTTCTCCAGTATTTAGGGTGTCTTTCGTAGATTCACATGCCTGAATCATTCCCCGTCGTCGGAGTGGGAGTCCCACGGTACATAAACAAGCAATAATTATGCATATAATAATTAAAAAACCTTGGTAACCTAAAACCAGGAAGTAAAGTAGCCTAAGCTACAAGGAAGGAAAAAACTTCCACACCTATGAATATCACAGTCATTATGTACAGTCCAAACTGCAGCCAATATGCGACAGCACCCACCAGAATGTTCTCCTCAGAGGCTCAGGCTCTCCGATTTTCTACCGCACGTCGAGTGAAGGAAGTCTCCCTGAGCTCTGCTCAGTACTTCAGTTTTTTCTGGTTTTTTGCTTACTTCAGGATGTCAACTTTTAAGAGGTCTCTCTTTAGGCCTTGTGAATCTTGTGGAAAGCTTCAGCTATTCTCTGAAGATCCTCACAAGAAGTGTATCTTCTGCCTCTATCCAGAACATGAGGTGAGGGATTGTAAGATCTGCAGGACCTTCCCTCAGAAAACCCTCCGGGATAGGGAAGGGCGCCTACTTCTGTGGCTACAGAAGATTAAGGACAAGGATAACCCTTTATCTGAGGTGGAAAGTGCAGCCTCTGGGTCGTCTGTATCCTCCAGAAAGAGGATGGCTGAGGAAGACTTATCATCTCCTGGGGCAAAGGTGTTGAGAAAGGTTCAGCCTGCTAAAGTCTTTGGCTTGCCTTCTTCTTCTTCAGAGAAGGCTTCTCCACCTTCCATGTCTAAACCTGCTACGCCCACGAGAAAGACAGGAAAGTCTCTGGCATCTAAAGACTTCCTGACAAGGAATTACCTCAGCAAAAAATGCCGTCGTTGACGGCGTAGTCGACAACTCCTTTGTCGACGAGTATCATCGTCGACGCTACATCTACGTCGACGGTTACATTCTCATCTCCGAGACCGAAGATGATTATGACATCGGCTTCGTCTCCGTCGACTCTGGTCTCCGTGGCTGTTAGACCCATCTCGTCGACGAAGGAGATTACGTCTCTCGTCACCGCTCCGTCGACGGTAAGGACAAAGAAGATCTCGTCAACGACTGCTGCGTCGACGGCCACCTCTTCGACGAAGACTGCCGCGTCGTCGACGGCTGCCTCGTCGCCGAAGACTGATTCGTAGTCGACGAAGATTGCCTCGTCGGCGAAGATTACCTCGTCGTCGTCGACCTCCTCGTCGACGAAGATTGCCTCGTCGTCAAAGACAACTTCCTCATCGACGCACATCCTTTTGCCGCCACCACCATCGTCGACGGTCCCATCGACGGTATACTCGTTGACACTTCTCCTGTCTTCCTGTACAGATTTACTGGTTTGGACTGCGGCATCGGCTACTGCTTCTTCCACCAGCCTTCGATGGCGGCTTCTCTACTACAACGTCATGGCTCCTCATTGGAAGCCCTGTCACCATTGAAGCTGCCGGAACAGTTATTAGATTCTGAAGAGGACGATGAGGAGGATGAATCTGGAGAAGATGACAGATTCCGCACTGCAAAGAGTCCATCAGAACTATTTATTAAATACCAGGATGACGACCAGGAGGAAGAACCAGATACTGAGCCTCAAGCTCCACCTCCTGTCACAGTTCCCTCAGCACAAATGCCTTTGGAATTGCAGAACAATTTACAATATATGTTGCAGGACTATTACCAACGCTTTCCTCCATCTGAATCGGCGGAGTCTCTTCCATCCACGCCTATGCCAAGGGTTCCCATAACCTCTTTCCAATCTCCCAGACCACCTTCTCCGCTGCCATCTCGTCATTCCCATGATGCAAATACAACAGATGATGACAGGGAAGAGGGAGAGGTGGATGACCAGTCAGTGCTGTCGGAGTGGGATGAATACCAAATCCAAACTCCGTCACTGTCCGCTCCGGCCCCTTTGGACTCTCCTCCGGTGGATATCAGAAGTTTTCATCTCCTTATGGAGAGAGCAACAAAGAGATTTCTCATCCCTATGGAGGCAAAGAAAGATGACTGCTTTCTTTACGATATTAAGGACCAACCGCGAAAGCAGATCAGAATAATTGCAATAATAGATTTTATCTGGAAGGAAGGCTTAAAAATCATGGTGACACCAAATTCTCTTCCAGCAGTCTTGCCTCGGTTGGACAAAAAGTATAAGGCGCCAAGCGATTCACCGGCATGCCTCATCGGCCAGCCCAAAGCTGACTCTGTCATCGCCCAAGCGGCGCAGAGACGGGCCAGGAACCCCCCTTCACCTATATCAGCCCCGCCTGACAGGGTTGGCAGACAGTTGGATTCAATTGGAAAAAAGGTCTCCACGATGGCTGCGACGACGGTTCGGGCTGCAAATTCCCTAGCCATATTAGGGAGATACGATTGGCAAATGTGGTCCGACATCTCCCCCTACATTAACATGCTGTTAGAGCCTTCCAAGTCCGAGGCTTTGAAGATTTTGCAGGAGGGAAAATATACTTCAGCTGAAATCATCGATGCGGCCGTGGATGTGGCATCCACTGGATTTAGACAATTGGCGGGTGCTGCAGTATTGAGGAGACAAGGTTGGCTGAAATCAGCATCTTTCCGTCAAGAGGTCCAAACAAAGATTATCGATATGCCATTCCATGGAGAGTCTCTATTCGGGTAACATGTTGATGGGGCCCTTCAGGCGATAAAAAAAGATACAGAGACGGCGAGGTCTCTTGTCAGCCTGCAGTTTCGTAAGTCGTCCTTTCGTGTTACCAAAGGACGTGGATCCTTCTCCAACAGGGAGGGTATAATCAACAACGTTCTTATCAAACCTCCCAAACTAATCAAAGATTCCAAAACTACAGACCGCAATCTTATGGACAGCGAGGTAACTCTTATTCGCAGTCAAGAAGAAAGCAATCCTAGTCCAATAAAAAACAATGAGGTCAGCCAGCAGCCACCATCTCTGCCGTCTCCCCATTCAAGAATTGGAGGAAGAATATCCCACTTTTACTCGAACTGGTCCAGAATTACTACAGACAAGTGGGTTTTGGATATAGTAGTCAGAGGCCATGCTCTGGAGTTCACAAAGATTCCCCCAAACTCTCCTCCCAGAGGACCACCTCCTACTCATCTCAAGGAGCTTTTTTCCCAAATAAATTTGATGATTCGGAAGGGAGCAATCGAAAAAGTCCCTCTGTTACAAAGAGGAACAGGATTTTATTCAAGATTTTTCCTCATTCGAAAAAAGTCGGGAGAATGGCGCCCTATTCTCGACCTTCGCGCCCTCAACAAATACTTAAAGAAGCTATCCTTCCGAATGTTAACACTTCAAGAAATTCTACAATTGCTTTCGGCGGGGATCACATGGCCACCCTCGACCTTCAAGACGCTTATTTTCATGTGCCGATCCTACCCAGACACAGAAAATTTCTGCGGTTCAGAATGGCTGGCAGAGACTTTCAATTCAGAGTCTTTCCATTTGGGCTCCGTTCAGCACCCCGGGTATTTACAAAGGTCATAGCGCCAGTGACTGCACACCTTCGCCTGCAGGGCATTCAAATTTCCCCGTACTTAGACGACTGCCTTATCAAGGCGAATTCTTTCCAAACAACATCCGAACATGTTCAGAAGTGTCTGCTACTTTTCCAATCTCTGGGTCTTTCCATAAATTTCGAAATATCTCATCTGACTCCATCACAGAGAAAGACCTTTCTAGGAGCAACACTGGACACAAAACTGACCCACGCCTTTGTCTCAAAAGAAAGACAAATCAAAATCTGCAATCTTGCGCGCTCCTTGCTGTCAAAAGAGTGCGTTTCAGTCCGTTTGTACAAGTCCTTCCTAGGGATGATTTCTTCTTGCATTCCTCTGATACCCAACTGCCATTACAGAATGAGGCCACTCCAGGAGGAACTCAACCTTCAATGGCTCCAGATTTCGGGGTCGTTCGAGGACATCGTCCGCATCACTCTTCGGATACGGGAAACCTTTCATTGGTGGAGCAAGATGGAAAACTTGAGAGAAGGATGTACATTTCTAGTCGAAATGCCGGATTTCACCATAACCACAGACGCTTCCCTCGAGGGATGGAGGGCGCATCTTCAAGGGATGACAGTCAACGGCAGGTGGACTTTAGAACAAAAGAGGTGGCATAGCAACCTTCTAGAGTTACGAGCCATTTTCTTGGCTCTAAAATAGTTTCGAACCATCATCAAAGGAACCTCCATACTAATACGAACTGACAATACGACAAGTATGCATTACTTAACCAAACAAGGCGGGACAAAGTCAGCCCTATTATCTCAGAAAGCACAAGAGATTTGGGACTGGGCGATTCGTCACAAAATCAGCCTAACAGCCATTCATGTCCCAGGGGTCACCAATGTTCTGGCGGATTCCCTCATCAGGTCCACAACATCAAACCACGAGTGGGAACTACATCAACCATCCGTAAACAGAGTGTTTCGAGAATGGGGGCACCCCGATCTAGACCCGTTTGCAACCAGCCAGAACCGCAAATGCCCATCCTTTGCAAGTTGGGTTCCCCACAAAGACTCACTCGGAAATGCGTTTTCGATGAATTGGTCACAAATATATGCCTACGCTTTTCCACCGATTCCGTTGGTTCCATGAGTTCTGCGCAAAATCAAGAAACAACCTTGCCGCATGATACTCATTGCTCCCAGGTGGCCTCGCCAGTACTGGTTTACGGAACTTCTCCTCCTCTCGGAGTGCGAGCCCATCCAGTTTCGACCACTTCCGAACCTTCTGTCTCTCCAGAACGGACAGATGTCACCCGGACCCAGCATCGCTGAGATTAGTGGCATGGCTCCTCAACACCTTGAATTCGCACACCTAGATATCCCTCCGGACTGTCAAGAGGTTTTTGCTAATGCTAGAGCACCTGCTACAATTAAAACTTACAAACTAAAACGGAAGAAATTTTGCATGTGGTGTCAATCTGCCAATATCCACCCTATTCACGGAAAACCAGAACAAATTCTGCCATTCTTTCTTCTATTAGCAAGATCTGGCCTCTCCCATTCTACTCTAAAGGTGTTCTTGGCGGCAATTTCAAGGTTTCGGCTGGATGGTATTAACTCTCTTTATTCAAATAGTCATTCCACAATTCTTTAAGGGGTTGTTCCCGATGTTCCCCCCCTATTCGACGCCCACCTCTTTCTTGGCACCTTATTGTAGTGCTTACACAACTAATGCGACACCCATTCGAACCTATTCACAAGGTGGACTTAAAGTTCCTTTCTTGGAAAGTTTCCTTGTTATTGGCACTAACATCAACAAGGAGAGTTAATGATCTCCAAGCGTTCACTATTCATCCACCTTTTCTGCAATTTACATTGAAATCTGTAGTGCTGCGCACTAACCCAAAGTTCATGCGTAAAGTCCCTGCGGATTTCCTCCTTAATGAACCTATAACTTTGAAGACTTTTTTCCCAAATCTGCTCACAGCTGCAGAAAGGGCTTTGCATTCCCTTGACATCAAAAGATGTCTCAAGTTCTACTTACAACGGACAGCAACCATACGCAAATCAGACCAACTGTTTGTGGCATATGGCAAACCGCGCCATGGACATTCGGTCTCAAAACCAACCATTGCTCGTTGGATCTCTGCTGCAATTTGCTTATGCCATGATCAAGCGGGAAGACCATTGCGGGCAACCCCACAAGCGCACTCTACAAGAGCAATTTCTTCATCCACAGCTCTTTTTGTCGGTGTACCTCTTCACCAGATCTGTAGAGCGGCAACATGGTCCAACAGACAAGCTTTTACCAGGCACTACTGTTTGGAAGCCTCAAGCGATGCAGATGCATCAGTGGGACAAGCTGTTCTCCGCAATCTTTTCAAATAAGGTGAGCCTCTGTTCTCCCTCCTCCACTATGCTTTTCTATAAGACGCTTATTTCATACTGTTTTCTATATCTTGAAACTGCTTTGCAATATGTTGAAAGACACACGTATTTATAATTATACCTTTTGATAATGTGTATTGACTATGATACAAAAACAGCATCTTATGAGCATTATGTTACGTACTGCTGTCTACTCTGATTCAGGCATGTGAATCTATGAAAGACACCCTAAATACTGGAGAAGAACAATCGTTACTTACCTGTAATCTGTGGTTCTCCAGTATTGGTGTCTTTTTAGATTCACATGCAACCCGCCCACCTCCTCTCAGAGGCTTTTAGGGTATTATGTATTGGTTCACTCCTGTGCGAGAAAATCTGAGAGCCTGAGCCTCTGAGGAGAACATTCTGGTGGGTGCTGTCGCCTGATTGACTGCAGTTTAGACTGTACATAATGACTGTGATAGTCATAGGTGTGGAAGTTTTTTCCTTGTAGCTTAGGCTACTTTACTTCCTGGTTTTAGGTTACCAAGGTTTTTTAGTTATTACATGAATAATTATTGCTTTTTTATGCACCGTGGGACTCCCACTCCAACGACGGGGAATGATTCAGGCATGTGAATCTATGAAAGACACCAATACTGGAGAACCACAGATTACAGGTAAGTAACTATTGTTCTTCCTTAAGGAAGCAGCTTTTACTGTAGAATAAAATAAGCTTAGAGATACTTGCCATATATTGTATTTTTTTAACCCAGGTCTCTTGACTGGGGGTGAGTGTTTGAAAAGCTTCAGCCCTCCGGCCATTATCTTGTCTTTGTTATGTTCGCCCTAGTGGCCAAGGGTATGCCCAGACGTGGGTTCCTTGCACGCTGTGCCACTGGATTCAAGCATGCCTGGGTGTTGAGGGCTGATACCCTGAAACCAGTCCCAGGATGCTTGTTTCCAGTCCAGGGAGGATCTGGCCTGGCAGTTCAGGGTGGACTGTTCCCATGGGGAGCAGGATCAAGACTGCTTACATTATCTTGTCGTGTTTGCTATATATCTTCTTTTGCCAGCTCACGCAAGTCATCTCCCCAGACTTGATGTTGTTCTGTCAAGTGCTTCGCCACTGCATTGATGATCTCCCATGAACAGAAGGAACTTCTTTATGTGGTCTAACTTTGTTCATTGATATATTGTCGTACTCCCATCAGTTCTCATCAGTCCATTCTTGGGCCTACCACCATGATCTTAGCTGGAGATATTTAAATCTCAACAGCTTTCCTTTAGCTGCTAATAGGATATCATTAAACTCAACCAGTTTGACTCCATTTCTTAGATCACCAACCATATTATACCCTACTTGCCTTGGGGGGGGGGGGGGGGGGGGGGTTAACTAAACTTGTCCGTTAAGCAGGCAGCTGACTTGGGGGAATCCCATATTGGTGCTAAAGATGTATAATAGTAAATTCCTAAAGCCTTCCTCGTATAACACTATCATTGTAGGGCTGCTAGCAGAACCTTAAGACTCACTTTTTTGAAGAACTTGGAGTCTCCAAATTTATATAGAAATTGTTGTTGGTCACAATTTGCCAGCATCGCCACATACAGTCACCTGATGTATGGTTCATCTGGCTTTACTGTGCTGTTTTTTAATTGAAAAGCATAGCAGTATTTCTCAGAATCTGAGAGAGAAGGCCCCACTCCCCTTCTTCATTTCCACCCCGAAATTCTTCCAAGCCAGCTTAATCCCTTTAGATGCCCATACAAAGCTGCTTCCGCTCCCTTGAATCTTCTCAATTTGATCACTTGGGAATGTTAAAAGAAAGGTGATTTTAGTTAGAATCATCATCTTAATCAAATGTATTCTTCCAGGCATGCTTAGTGGAATATGTTTTCATCTCCTCAGCAGAATCTCAGTTTCCCCACTAACTCTATTTAGATTGATGGTGGGGAAAAGCTCCAAGTTATGTGTCACCAAGACTACCAAATACTTATCTGATTCTTGGTCATCTGAATTTCATGGGTGCCCTATTTGTCTGCCCATGTCATGACTTCTGTTTTATCCTTATTAATTAAATAACCACAGATATTTCCAAATGATTTGGGGTACAGGTCCAGTTTTGAGATTGAATGCCTGGGATTAGATGCATGTAAAATAATTTCCCTCATAAAGTGCAATCTTTATATCCAAACCTAGAATAGAGCTATCTTGGTGGATCGTTCGGGCAAAAGGTTCAATACAGAGGTCAAACAATAATGGAGATAAAGGGCATCCCTGCCTGGGCCCACTAGTAATGGAAAAAGATAGGGTTAATTCCCCATTTATTAATATGGGCAATCTATAAAAGAGTTGAATTATACTAATTAACTTTCTGCTGAGACCAAAGATTTTCAAAGTCTCTCATAAATATGGCAAATTTACCCTATTGAATGCTTTGGTAGCATCTAAGGTTGCTATAGTCATCGGACTATTGACAGGTTCTTCTGTGTCAGTTGCTCCGATCAAAAGATGCGCCAGCTTGTTAAGCTGCCTGCCCGGTATAAAATCTTTTTGATCAGGGTGAATCACTGTCCTCATAACCCCTGCTATTCTTCTTGCTATGATAGCTGCAAAAATCTTATAGTCGCAGTTTAGCAGGGAGATAAGTCTGTATGAGTCTGGGTTACTTAGATCTTTTTTAGGCTTCACTGTTGTAGATTGATACTAGAACAGAGGAATCACCCCCCCGCCCACATATATTTGGTTAAAAAGAACTTTCCACACAAGGGCCAAACATGATTTAAGCGTTTTGTATACCTCTCCTGGGGCCTGGTGCCTTCCCATTTTTAAATCTACCCAACGGTTCTATTATCTCACCCTCTATAATGTCGCTTTCCAAACCTGAAACTTCTTGTTCCCTGAGTCTCTGCTGGTTCCTATCTGAGAGCCATCTCCTGATATTTGCAGATCTGGTTTTAGGTCCTCCGAATAGATAGTGGTTAGATGATTTAGCATTACTCTCTGTATCTCCTGCAGAGTATGGACCAATTCCCCCTTTCCTGTGTCCATTATCCGATTAATTGACTCCTCGATAGATCTGACTTCGTTTACCAATGCCCAGCTTTTTTCCCCATACTCAAAATGCTGTTATTTGCTAGCTCACCACCTTTTCTGAACTTTTCGAATCTAGGCCATTCTAAATCGACCCTATAACAACACCAACTCAGATCTCAAGTGCTGGGTTCTTGGAGGGGCTTCTACTGGAGAATCCTGGATCTCCCGTTCCTTTTAAACCATTTCTTTCTGCAATTGTTCTCTTCTACTCACTTCTTCACATTTTGTTCATATGTGAGTTTTGAAATTACCCCTCTAATGCATGCTTTATATGCATCCAAACTATGTTGTTAATAGCCGTGCCCGAGTTCATTTAAAAATATTCTTTAGTTTAATCAATGAGATGACTAATGTAAGTCTCGTCCAGAAGTAAGGTATTATTGAGAGCCCACCTTGTCCTCTCTTCGGCTATGGGTAATTCTAAGCACAGGACAACTGCTGAATGGTCTGATAGTGTCACTGGGGTATGGGTCACAGACTTAAGCATCCTGGTCATACATTTGTCGACCAGGAAGTAATCAATATGAGAATGGTGCCCATACTTTCTGCTGCAAAATGTAAAGTCTTTCTGAGCACCAGCACTGTTTCGCCATATGTCAGCTAACCTCAGATTGTGCATCATGTTTCCCAGCTGTCTCCTTGATTTTGGGGTAGATGTATAAGTACATATCTATAATAACATTGAAGTCCCCCACCCCCCTCCAGCAGCTCCTTGTCTATAATCTATAATAATGTTGAAGTCCCCCTCCCACCACCAAGATTAGGGCTAGAGTTTCTAAGTGATGAGACTCTAGCAGACTTAAATATGAGTGGTCATCACAATTGGGGCCAATTTAGCCTGCTCAGGTCCACTTTAACTTTGCCATGTCCAATGTAACCACAGTCCATCTCCCTGTGTTTGTATTCTAATAGTCTGAACCCCTGAATTCCTCTTAATGATAATGCCGACTCCCCTTGTACCGCAACCTGATCTGAGCTGATGATCTCTTGGATCCATCTGCAGTTCCTGATGCATTTAGCTCACTCTAGGGTGCCGATTACGATCCGGTAAAAACCGGGTACGAACCGTCGGTCGGAGCGTATTCTCCGTCCGACTCGTACCCGGTTGTAAAACATTACAAACATGGAATTACGATTCGCACGGAAACACCATTTCCGTACGAATCGTAAAAAACACCGACCGACGAAAATATGCATACGAATGTGATCCGGGAATGCTGCGGCGTGACGTCGGGACGCTTCTAGGCAGCGTTTCACGACCCAGGAATTACGAATCGGACCGACAGCAGTCCGGACGGCAATATTTTCACGGCACCCAAAAAGTGCCGCAAATGCGAAGTACGGCGCGAAACGACCAGAGTAGGTGGCCCGGTAAGCGCCGTACCCCCCCCCAGCCCCCGCATGTACGCGCCGTACCCCCCCCAGCCCCCGTATGTACGCACCGTACCCCCCCCAGCCCCCGCATGTACGCACCGTACCCCCCCCAGCCCCCGCATGTACGCACCGTACCCCCCCCAGCCCCCGCATGTACGCACCGTACCCCCCCTGCCCCCGCATGTACGCACCGTACCCCCCCCAGCCCCCGCATGTACGCACCGTACCCCCCCCTGCCCCCGCATGTACGTGTCGAACCCCCCGTGTATGTACACCCGAGTACGTGTCGAACCCCCCCCGTGTATGTACGTTCGAGTCGTACCCCCACCCGTGTATGTACACCCGAGTACGTGTCGAACCCCCCCGTGTATGTACATCCGAGTACGTTCGAGTCGTACCCCCACCCGTGTATGTACACCCGAGTACGTGTCGAACCCCCCGTGTATGTACACCCGAGTACGTGTCGAACCCCCCCGTGTATGTACACCCGAGTACGTGTCAAACCCCCCCGTGTATGTACACCCGAGTACGTGTCGAACACCCCCGTGTATGAACATCCGAGTACGTTCGAGTCGTACCCCCACCCGTGTATGTACACCCGAGTACGTGTCGTACCCCCACCCGTGTATGTACATCCGAGTACGTTCGAGTCGTACCCCCACCCGTGTATGTACACCCGAGTACGTGTCGAACCCCCCCGTGTATGTACACCCGAGTACGTGTCGAACCCCCCCCGTGTATGTACACCCGAGTACGTGTCGAACCCCCGTGTATGTACACCCGAGTACGTTCGAGTCGTACCCCACCCGTGTATGTACACCCGAGTACATGTCGAACCCCCCCGTGTATGTACATCCGAGTACGTTCGAGTCGTACCCCCACCCGTGTATGTACACCCGAGTACGTGTCGAACCCCCCCGTGTATGTACACCCGAGTACGTGTCGAACCCCCGTGTATGTACACCCGAGTACGTGTCGAACCCCCGTGTATGTACACCCGAGTACGTGTCGAACCCCCCGTGTATGTACATCCGAGTACGTTTGAGTCGTACCCCCACCCGTGTATGTACGGTGCGTACCCCTACGCGCTGGGGGTACGCACCGTACATACACGGGGGGGTTCGACACGTACTCGGGTGTACATACACGGGTGGGGGTACGACTCGAACGTACTCGGGTGTACATACACGGGGGGGTTCAACACGTACTCGGGTGTACATACACGGGGGGGTTCGACACGTACTCGGGTGTACATACACGGGGGGTTCGACACGTACTCGGGTGTACATACACGGGGGGTTCGACACGTACTCGGGTGTACATACACGGGGGGTTCGACACGTACTCGGGTGTACATACACGGGGGTTCGACACGTACATGCAGGGGCTGGGGGGGGTACGGCGCGTACATGCGGGGGCTGGGGGGGGTACGGCGCGTACATGCGGGGGCTGGGGGGGGTACGGCGCGTACATGCGGGGGCTGGGGGGGGTACGGCACGTACTGGGCAACTGTTTGGACGTCTCCATGGTTGTTATAGGTGTTCGGTGCGGACGGTCTTTTAACCATACGGTTGTACATTCGGACGCCCGGGACGGATCGTGATTCCCCGGTCGGACTTCGCTTTTCACGTTTGTACGGTAAATCGTACGAGGACGTGTCGGACACTTTTTCCGACCCGAGGACGTGTGGGGAATTATTCCCAATGCGATTCGTATGGTCTTTTTCCCATGCGAATCGTGATTGCCAGTTCGTACGGCACTTGTACGATTCGTACGGTAAAAAGACCGGATACGAGTCGCACGGAGAATTTTTTTACCGGATCGTGATCGGCACCTAGATGTTTGTCCTGTAGGATAATGACTTGTGCCTAGGCTCCCTTCAGGTATTGAGTCTCTAGTCTCTTTCTCTTCCTAGCTCGCAGTCCATTTAAATTTCAAGTTAGTATCTCAACCTGCTTTGTCATTATCCCAGAAGCCATAGTCTCTTTCCTCCCTAATCCCCCAAAGAGGAGTTAATAAATTAACATAAAGGAACTAGTGTTGGTGCTACATGCAATATAGTAAATTGAATAAAGCAGCATAATTGACTATATTACAGTGTTATTTCAACATCTACCAAAATGTGCTACTCTAGGTCCCTATCAGGGATTTGACTTAATCTTCTTAATAAATGCTTCTACCTCCTTACCCTACCACAGACTGTATATTTCATTCTTCCACATCATCTTCAGTAGGGCTGGGAATTTAAGCAGTACCTTTGTCCCCAGTGTTTTTTAGCTCATCAGATTTACTCCCTAGCTCCTATTGCCGCTGATAAGTATTGTCGTAATGAGCCTCCCTTCAGAGCTCTGCTAAAAGTTAGTTCCTTTATTTAGTAGTTTCGAAAATTGACCAGAATTTTTTGAGGGGTTTTGCAGGATTCGCCTTGACGGATCACTGACATAATATCGTCAGTCAAAATATTGAGGTACCAGAATATCGTGGCCAAAATATCGATGGACAAGATATCGACTTCCTATCTCCATAAAGGTAAGTACCAGAATATCGATACCAAAATATCGTTGTTAAAAACATAGTTATATGAAATATCATTTATTTTTTTATGTTTTGAAAATAATATAAAATTAACTTATAAATATAATTAAATAAAACATAGTTACAATTATTTAAAAAATGATAAAATTAATGAATGTAATGTAAAAAAATATTAAACATGCATAATATTGTTATATATATATTAACTTAATAATATTAAATAATTATTAACTTTAATTATAGAATGTTAAAAACATAATTTAAATTATAATGACATATATAGCTAAATAAACTTGTAATATAAATATATAAATTAATTTTGTATATAATCAACTAAATTATGCATTTATTTATTTATTTTAAATAATATTTCACACTACATTAATTATAACGGTAGGGAAAACATTGCATAGTGTAGGGCATTTTTTCTAATGTCCTAAAAATAAGATAAAATTAATTAAATTATAAATATAATTAAATAAAACCGAGTTAGAATTATTTAACAAATGTTAAAATTAATAAATAAATGTAATGTAAAACAATTAAACATGCATAATATTTATATATATATATATATATTAACTTAATATTAATAAATAATTATTAAATTTAATTATAAAATGTTAAAAACATAATTTAAATTATAATTACATATATCTAAATAAACCTGTAATATAAATATAAATATAAAAATTAATTTTTATATATAATCAATTACATATTTTTTTTTTTAATTAAATAATATTTCACACTACATTAATTATAACAGTAGGGAAAACATTGCATAGCGTAGGGGATAAAATTACTATCCCCACTCCAACAAGAGTAACAGTAGGGAAAGTGTTGCATAGCGGGAGGGTAAAAATTACTATTCCTACTCCAGTGAGTGCAGCAGTAGGGAAAGTGTTGGATAGCGGGTGGGTAAAAATTACTATTCCCACTCCAGCAAGTGTAACAGTAGGGAAAGTGTTGGATAGCGTGTGAGAATAATTTACTATTCCCACGCCACCAAGTGTAACAGTTGGGAAAGTGTTGGATAGCCGGAGGGTAAAAATTACTATTCCCCCTCCAGTGAGTGTAACAGTAGGGAAAGTGTTGGATAACAGGTGGGTAAAAATTACTATTCCCACTCCAGCAAGTGTAACAGTAGGGAAAGTGTTGGATAGCGTGTGGGAATAATTTACTATTCCCACTCCACCAAGTGTAACAGTTGGGAAAGTGTTGGATAGCCGGAGGGTAAAAATTACTATTCCCCCTCCAGTGAGTGTAACAGTAGGGAAAGTGTTGGATAACAGGTGGGTAAAAATTACAATTCCCACTCCAACAAGTGTAACAGTAGGGAAACTGTTGGGTAGCGGGTGTATAAACATTACTATTCCCACTCCACCAAGTGCAACAGTAGGGAAAGTATTGGATAGTGGGTGGGTAAAAATTACTGTTCCCACTCCAGCGAGTGCAACAGTAGGAAAAGTGTTGGATAGAGGGTGGGAATAATTTACTATTCCCACTCCACCAAGTATAACAGTAGGGAAAGTGTTGGATAGCATAGGGGATTAATTTAGTATTCCCACTCCTGCAATATAATTAACATTAATTTACAATTAATTTAAAAAAAAGTTTTACCTCCCACCATATTCCCCTATAAACGTCACCACCAATATTGTAAAATATTAATCGATTAACATAATTACCAATTAATTAACTAATAACAATTAACGGTAAAATTAATAACCATCAAATATAAATGAATTCACACAATTAACACTATAAAATAACTTTTAGAAAATTGTGTATAGAAAATATTAAAAATGTTAATAAAAATTAAAATACTTCCCACCCTACTCTCCTATAAACCCTCAACCCACTCCTTAAAAAAGTACACAATTAACAAATTAACAAATTAATTAATAATGTATATCAAATTAATAACTAAACTTGTTGTAACACAATTAACATTTACCAATAAATTATTAATCATTTTATTAATAATTAACACAATTAATATAAATTATTAAATACAAATATATTTATTAGTTAATTAATTTAAATTAAATTACTTCCCAACCTATTCCCCTATAAACCCACAACCCGCTACGGAATAAAATTACGCAAAAAGTAATTAACATAATTAATTAATTCAAAAAAAATCTTAATTAATATATTATAATTAAATTATTTCCCGCCCTATTCCCCTATAAACCCACAACCCGCTACAGAACTAAAAGACGCAAAAATAATTTTACATAAAATTCATTACTTTTAAAAAATTCAAACATATATTACAAAAATAATATATACTTTTAACACATAAACTAACATTAAAAAACACACAAAATCGATATTTTTAACAACGATGTTATGACTGACAATGTTACTAACTTCGATAATATGACAAATATTTCTTACCTTCATATCGATATTCTGTACCACTATATTTTTGACAGTCGATATTCTGTCCTCTCAATATTTAAAACTCAATATTTTGTCATCTCGATATTTTAAATTTGATATTTAGACTGTTTACCGCTTTGCCTATATAGGTCCCTGTGTATCCTCTTTATATCACTGTCCAAATCAAGATCTTGTCCATCTTTCAGGAGTCCCATGTTCAGGACCTTAACTACAAGTTTCTTTAAATTACTGCCTTCCACCCCCTCTGGCACACTCAGAATTCTTAAATTGTTCCTCCTGTTGTGCATCTCAAGCCTCTCCATATCATCCATCAGCTGACTATTCTTCCATTTCAGGTACTCAATCTGTTGTGTATTTTCTAAAAGGCCCATATCTACTCTCTCCATATTTTCTTCTAATACCTTAGTCCTTTCAGCAAATCTTCTGGTTTAGAGGCTAGAGCCTGATAGGAACCTTGAAACTCCATCTGGTTCTGCCCCGAGGTATCATACCTCGGCATAATATACTTCTTAAGTCTCAGGATAATGCGCCTTAATTCCAAATGTTCTTCCTTTTATGAGGGTTGAGGATCCTCAGAGGTGCCAATATTTTGTAGCTCTAACCCCGATTCTGTATCCTGGGGTTCACCTGCTGCTATGCGGCGTACTTAGGGGTTAAAGACACTTCAAACTGGCAAATTCGTAGTTATTTTGGATGGCTGTGGTGATGGACCTGAAGTTGTTGATGTGCCTTTATGCTCCTCTGTCTTCCTACTTGCTCCTCCCACTATGTGCCCCTCCGTCTCTCCTGTTTCTGTCCATCAGTCCATAATCTTGGAAAGAGAGTTCAGTGAGGGTGATGGTTTTCTAGTAGTAGTGATGCCTCCCAGTCTCTTTTTTTCTACTTTTAGGTTTAGCGTAGGGCCTTGAGGGAGTGGAGAGGTGCTTCTTAATTGGCTGGATTTTTCTTGCCAAGACACCTTTATTTCTTGCCCTGTCCCGATTTCCTTCCACTACATTTCCTCTTCTAACCTCAACGAGTACTTGTTATTTACATGAGCGTTTGCTTTTAAGGCAGTACTGCTCTTACTTTGTGATACAGCTTGACTTGCTGTTATATCTCTGCTGGTTCTGTGTGCTCCTCCGTCTGTCCCACAGTTAAAGTGAGGTATACCATTTAAATAGCAGCAGTAATGGGGACATTCGGAAATACCTAGGTAAAAGGCAGTCTCTTTTGTGTGTCCGTCATTCAGAGCTCTGGAGTTTTCTGAGTAATCCTCTGCTGCCAAGGACCTTTTTCCCCTCCTTCTTTTTTCAATGGCTCATGGCACTGAACTAGTGCTGACTTTGCCTGTGTGCTGCCACGGAGGTGTAGCCCCGCTTCTGCAGAGTGGCCATGTCTCAACGTGTTGGACACCCAAACCCAGTGGGAATCCAGGAAGCTACAGCCTTAGTCGCCTAGATCCACAGAGTAGCTGAGGTAGCCATGGCTACTCATTCCTTGCATTGCCTGAAGCACTGTCTGCCTGCATCCGAGCTGTTGCAATGTCAGCCGGCCACCATATTCTTTCCCAGAACCACACATCCCAGTATTCTGATACGTCCCTGGGGGATCCAGTGAGCAGCTGAAGAATATCTATCCTCATCATGATGTTGACACCCAAACAGATCTTTGACTGTCATCTGAGCATAACATACACCAAAGCAGATGCTGAACTAAGGATTAAATGAAAGTGGAGTGCTTGATGTTGAACAGTTGTAAACTGGCTATGACTATGCGTATACTGGGAAATCCAATTCTGTGGTCCTATCTTGATCAATTTAATGTATAATTTTTGACTTGCATTGAACTGTAAAACATTTTGGACTGGTACGAAGACATTAAAAAGCTGGATGTGTAAAGGTAGAGGCTACAGTTTGTGTAAACTTCATATAAGCCGTTGTTGAAATTAACAATTAAATGAATTCTACAATAATCAATAATTTAAAATTATTAATAATTATAAATCTAATTTTTATCCTATGGGTAGATTTTCACTTTTGCATACTTTCCGTGAATGGGAAAACCTGATGACCTCTTTCCATTACACATTTCAGGCAGTTTAAAATAAAATGATCAGTGTTTTCTGGTGCTCGGTGGCAAAATGTACATAGCTGTTGCTCTTGTGGATTCACTTTCCAGCTGCTGATACAATAAAGAAAAGGTAGCTAGTTCATCCAAACAAGCATGAAGTTTATCTTAAGATCCAAATCCAGGGATACTGTACATTAAAGGGGATAGTCCTTGGGATAGAAGCTGTGGGAAAGGCTCAAACAAAGTCCTTGTCTTCTGTTTATCTTTATACATATTTAACCCAGTGGTAACTTCAATTTTTACAACTGATTTAATTTGGGCTCTTGTGATGTTATGCTTTTAGAGGGGTACCCTAAAAGAAAGGGTTGTTAGACAACTTATAACCCCAGGGATATGCATTATTTTTTAGTACTCCTGTCCAAAAAGGGCTACTTAAGAGTTATAGATTTTTTCATAGAGGAAATGCATCATGCTCTTTATAGGGTAACTCTGTACTGAGTGTAGTAAGACCTCAATCCTTGTTGCCGGTATTGATATAGACTTCCTCAAAGCCAATGCGCTTTTCAAGATAATTCATTTCACCAGTTTGGACCAAGTCTTGCACTTCTGACCTCAATTGGCTGTATTACTTTCGCATTGATAATTATTGGAAGGACATATTCCCTGTAAAACAATTAAAGTTCCTGAGACCATCTATGATACATTGTGTCATAGCTCGCCTTTTAAAAGGGGGCTTCTATTTCAAGTTATCAGTTAGTTGTCCCAAATAGGTGTAAACATAGACTGATTCCTGATGGCTTCCCTTGAATATCCAAGTATCTTTTAGATTCACTGCCCTGATTGCATGAGCCTAAATTTAGTATGATTCATTCATTGTTGACTATGATCACAAACATAAATACATTTATTTAATAAGCATTGGATGCCTACAGGGGTATGACTGAATATCGTTTGGGTCAGATAAAGTAAGGATTTGAACAACAATGCCAGTCTTGAGGGGGAGCGCCATTTATATCTGAACGTCTTTTTTAGGTCTCGCCTGAGCCAGCGCTTTAGCGCTGCTCTCGCGAGAGCTTTTGTAAAAGGGGGATTTGGAAGTGCAAACCAGTGCTTTCAGGCCGCCAACTACAGTGCATGTGCGCCGGGCGCGCGTACCATTTGGCAGCCTGCGTGATCATTTCGCGGCCGCTTTGATGTTTTCAGTGAGCCGCGCGGCCACTGAGAACATCAAAGCGGCCGCGAAAGTGCACACCATTTGCCACCCCCTCCGTTATCCCACTTCCTGCTTGTTATCACATCCTCTCAAACACAGCACCCTTCCTCCCTTGTGCACGCTATTAGCCCTATGCCGCAGACATCGCCAATGAGCCGTGCTCTTTCTTTTCTTCTGTCATGTATGCAACAGCACAGGGGTTATTCACTATTTCCTCCCTTGTGCACGCTATTAGCCCTATGCCGCAGACATCGCCAGTGAGCCGTGCTCTTTCTTTTCTTCTGTCATGTATGCAACAGCACAGGGGTTATTCACTATTATTTTTTGTGAGCACTGTAAGCAAACCAAAGTATTGTGCCGATTTACTTACCACTAAAAAGGGCTGAGGGCACAGTGTAATATTATGCAGTATCACATGAGCTCCGGCACAATCCTAATGCTTTTCGGCCATAATTCCTTGGTGCTTTGGCCAAAAGGATTCAATGGTGCAGCAGGGGACTACAAAGACCAGAATGCATTAGGTTGTGAAATGAAAACAGAGGACTGGAGACATGATATTCTGTCCAAGAGAGGGCTGAAGGGAAGTTCGCAGGGCAACTGGTGTTTGCTATTATTACACATCTTGTAATATCCTGATGGCATTTCTACTCTCAATCGGGGTAATCGGCCACGATGTGTTTATTAGCTCACCACCTAATTGGGCAGTTCTGTAGGTCCGTGCAAGTACAGTCTCCGAGGTTCCCTTCAGTGTCTGTACCCCTTTGTGTCTGGTCCCCTTTAGCACTACCCATATATTCTTGGGTGTATGTGAAGTGGTGGTCTGCTTTCTTGCCCACACCTCAGTACCTTCTGCCACCCTAAAGCTGTTCAGGTATTTCATTATGAGGGAAGCATAAGCAGTGAAAAGCAGCAGTTTTTCTGTGAAATCCCACTTTTCCCCCTAAAATCAATATGTATCCTTTCTAAAGGAGCGCTATCTTTGAGCAACAGAGACACGCTCAAGAGACAGGGGTGGCAAATGAAGGGTGTGTCCTTCCTTAAACTCCTCTTTATCCGACGAACAAGTCGAGTGCCTCCCACATACTTCGGCAGAATCACCAACCATTTAAAACCTTTGTCATCCTTTTAAACAAGCATTTGCAATGCAATAGGTCTCGCATTACGCGAGTATGCGCTATTGACATTGCAAATAACAATGGGGCATATGCATCAACATTAGCATTTGCGATTCCTTATTAGCGAAAAATAAGGAATCGCTAATAAGGAATAGCAAAAGGCTATGCATGTAGGAATCGCTATTCAAATAGCGATTCCTTAACATTCCTTATTACCGAATCGGTAATACCGAATCGGTAATAAGGAATACCTACCCATTCATTCCTATGGGCTTGGAGGCCCATAGGAATGAATGTAAAGCCATTCTGTATTAGCGATTCGGTATTACCGAATCGCTAATAGCTGGAGCACTTTCAAGGGTGCCAGGGTGTCAAAAGGACACCCTGTTGCACCCCTGAAAATGATATGTGCACATATGTTGCACACACACATGCTCTAAGGGCATGTGTGTGCGCAACATGACACTTTGAAAAATGCACAAAAGTGCATTTTTCAAAGTTTTTGCAAATTACCATGCAGTTCATCTTCATGGTAATTTGCTCCCCTTATTAGCGAAATCGCTAATTTTTTAACTTTGATGCATTGCATTTAAGGAATCTCACTTTGGGATTCCTTAAATGCAATCGCTATTTAAGGAATCGGTATTTAAGGAATCCCTATTTAAAGAATCGCTATTTAAGGATTCCTTAAATACCGATTTCTGCTTTTGGGTTGATGCATTGGGATTGGGTATTTTTTACTTAATACCGGGAGCTAATAAGGAATCGGTATTTTACCGACTGGATTTTGGCTTGATGCATAAGGGTGATTGCCTTTTATTTTTGTTTTTGTTTTCGTTTCTAAAACAAATAAAAGGCATTGTCATTTACAATGCCAATAGCTTAAACTCGCGTAAATGCGAGACCTATTGCATTGCAAATGCTTGTTATTTAAGTCAAAGATGAACCTAAAGTAATTAAACAGTACTTAGGCAAAGTGGCCTCTCTGCTACACCCGCATTGTGGTGAGCACATGATTACCATAATTCCTTTCTTCACCCAAGCAAACTGATTTCCAGCTTTTTTTGTATAACAGTATTATACCACTTCTATATGCACTATTTATAAACGTAAGACCTATTGGCTTGTCAAAGGTTGTTGTTAATTGGTATCACAAGTGCAGAGTCCTCTGGGTTTGGGATGGAAGCCAAGTGCCAGAAAGTCCCACATAAATCACTGACCTTTGATGGTTTGAAATTGTTAATAATCTCATAAACGTCATCTGACAAGTAGCCCATGTTTCCATATCCAATCCAGTGGAATTTCCCTCTCACAAAAAAAGTTTCTAAATGTTATTATCTGAAGACTATTTGTCAGTCATACTTCATGTAGGGGCTTTCTTATGTGCTTAGTCCTACACGTAACATCTGTCAGAATGTTTGAGTATCACAATTTTAAAGCTCATTCAATGTTTGCTTCCATTTCATACTTTTCTAATAAAAAAATAACATTTTCTTAGTTTTCACATAACATTTGAATTACAAGCCTTCAACCCAGACGTAATCTCTACTTCAGCAGATTCCTGAACCACCCTACTTTCCTCCGATCTCCCTTAACAGGGCCATGTCCCTCCCCCAGAGCTATGTGTTATTTGTTCATGCTGCTATATCATTGATCCTTGCAATCATAAGTATGGTTTTATTCATTAGAAAACCTGTATTGATTCCTCAGACATCTCCGGAGTCCAGTTTAGTCTCGAATCCCTCAGTGTTTTTGGACATTTCAGGGGAATTATCTTGCAGATAATCCATAACCGGTTTGCAAATGGCTTCAAATTTCTTTTGTTCATCTCATAGATCATATGATATCATTTCTATCGCCATTAAAGACCACAACCTTCTTGCCCAATTTACACCATCTTGTGCCCTTTCATTTTGCCAATAATCTGCGATATCCTGTTTCGCTGCCAAGAGCATGTGTAACACCACCTTCCAGTCCTTCACTGTAAAAACCTCCCAATTACTTGGTCTAATGCCCATTGCTGTTTTCTAAGGATCTATTGGAATTGGAAACCCTACAGTATTATTTATATTGCTCAATATCTATTTCTAGAACATTTCAGTCAATGGGCAGAGCTACCAAATATGTTGAATAGCCCTTCACATTATACCCTCTCCAGAATTTACCATCCATGTTCGAAAAGAGATGCAATAATGTTTGTGGAGTCATGTATCAGTCATATGTAATTTTGTGCCAATTCTCCCTGCATTCTTAGTTGGATTGGTGTGCTATTTCTGTCCCTAACTTCCTCTCCCACCTGTTCGTGTATGCTCCCTTTAGTTATCAATAAGTTTCTTAAATGTAGTGTATATGGCTGAGACGAGACCTTTGGTCAATTTGTAGTTACAGACCATTTTTTCAAAAGGTGAGATTTTTCGCCCACCATCACCCTCTTCAATGGGAAAAGAGCCCAATGTTTGATTTGTCTATCATTCTCTGTTAGAGTAAAATCAACCCCTCACTGAATGAAGGATTCATTAATTTGACCCTGGAAAAGGTCTTTCAACATTGTACCTCCCCTTTGTTGCTTTATTGTGTGTGAGTCAAAGATGTGACAGTTTTAATTGCTTACAGTGTTCACAACCAGTAGGTGCGCATGCCCTGAGGCATCTCCTCTTATCTGTCAGATGCTGCAGTGGTACGGGGAAGAGGCTCTCTATAACTGTCAGAGGTCTTACATGGGCTGCCTTGGCTGAATGCCTCAGGGTTCTAGTTCTCCCTCTTCTTGCAGGAGATACAATCATGTCAATTAAGCAGGGCCGCTGCTTTCCATGCCCCCACATGCTTCTTCCAGGCTTTCAAGATGATTGAACCTCTGGCGGCGCACACTGTCAGCGTATCTCGGAGCTACTCATTCTCGGTGCATCAAAGCAGGTCACCGTGGAGTGTAGCTGCATTTATGGAATTGTCTTTACAGCTCCTAACAGTAAGTTTAGATTTTAGGTTACATTTAGGAGCATAATAGGTGGTCGGGTTGGAAGTACGCCTCTGCTACATCTGCATTGCCCCACCACTCGCCACGCCACCTCATTTCCAATTTCTTGCTTGTTTCTTCTTATATATCTTCAATTTTTTCCAGTGAGTCTGTTATCATTTATGAAGACTCTTTCCTAATTTCTGTGTGCCAGTCTAAATCTCTGATGGCTATGCGAATCAGGGGCTTTATTTGGTTTTTTAATAAATACAGTATTTGTTTTAGTAATTCTTCGATCTGTTAGATTTTGGTGAATGCATTGCCTCCGAGATCAAATAGAGTGAAAGATTTATGGAAGCTTCTAAAACACCCTAATAAGAGATTTGTATTAATCCAATTGCCAAATTGGAACAACACCCAGTCTAAAATATTGGTGCTAGATAAGTTTCTTTATTGTTCTCGAAACAACCAGAGGAGCTCTCTTTTTACTGGAGCATTACATTATACCCTAGTTTGTAAGTCTCTGTGGCGCTTTGTCCCTGTGGTTTTGTATAGTATGAACCCTTTCTTGAATCCACTGTTTTTGTCCTCTTCCTCGTACTCCTGATACTGCTGTCTGCTCTGAGTACAAGAGAAGACAGCATTTATGACAAATGGAAGCAGCCCATAATAGTTTTAAATGGCATTGACTCGCGCCAGCTCACCATCCATTTAGGTAGAATTTCTATTTCTGTACTGGACTTAAGTGCAGTTGTAATTTTTTATTTTAATATGCACTCTAATGAATTAGAGGAGCTGTTCACTTACCATCCTATTCGCAACCCAACCTGTTTTATATCAGTTGAATATCTTTGCACTTGTATATTCCAAACAGGTTTACTTTTGCTCAGAGATCTGCCAGTACATTCCAGGGACATTTGCCTCAATAGCACCATTACTTCAGGTGCTTGTTGGTTCTTGCCTCTTCACTAATGAGTTTAAAGAAATAGTTGAAAATATTTATTTTTAAATTTGCTAACTTGTTAAATGTGTATGTGGTTTTATTTATCATTCAGATTTCGGTTCTTTTGCTCTGTCTGTAAATAATATGTGGTCAGATTTAGACATCTGGGATTTATTGTACTTTTGTATTTTTTCATTGTTGTTCAATGCTCTGTCCTTAAGCAATGTTGGCAATGTATGCGCTCTTTTAAAAAATCGAAATGAACGAAGGATAATACTTGTATTTATGGACGTTGAAACCAGTGTGATGTGTGTAAACCTTATTTCACCGCTATTGAGTTTTACACAGTTGATCCACACGTGGCCTCGTGTTTATTTAGTCTGTTTGTGAAAACAGATTTTATTGGAATTTGCAAATATCCCACCAGTAATGGAGTTATGTTCCCAGAGAGATCGAAATAGCTTGTGCTGGTAAAACCTCCCTTTTTAATTATGCTGCTTCCTGCGGTTTGACATATTTGACTTGGAAGACTTGCCATTATATCTTCCTGGAGAGCCATTGAATTCTAAGCTGTTTTCGCTTCTCACAGTCGAGGTATTTTATTCAAGCCAGTCATTCCTTCTGGGGTCTTCCAGGTTTCCGACTAAGACCAGGAGAATCATGACCCCTGATTTTTAACTTCTCTAGGGAGCTTCGTGCCACTCCTGGTAAGAATAAAAGCACTCCAAGAAGGGACAGAGCTCACATGTATTCTTTCATCTCTGACTGATAGACGTCCTAGCGATACTCCTTTCATAGTCATTGTGTTCGTGCCTGCAGGCTTAAGGGATGATTTGTGACATTTCAGAAGCATGTCTCTATCAGACAGACATAGATCTACCGGAGGCAGCCACTAGGCAAACTCTACTTGTTTTTTGTGAGCTTTACCATCGGAATTCCATTACCAGAGCCAAGTATCCATGTAGCAGAGGTGTTCTTTCCACCATCTTTGCTGAAAATTTCTCTTTACCTTATGCTGCCCAAATTTCTAAATGCATACTAAGTGTCGTTGGCAGTATGAGGGAACAGGAAAATGGAGTAAGGAATAGTATTAGGTTACAGATTCAAATAGAGTACCCATAATACTGACCAGTAATATTTCCTTACTAGTTTATGATTCAATTATGAGTAATGGACTTACATAAAATATATTCCAACCAGTTTATTGTGTTCTGGAATTCTGAGCAACCTTTTTTAAAGTTATTTAGTCGGATTGTTCCAATGCAAGAACAAGTGAAGACATTATTGACTTTATTAATACTATAAAACGAAAAGGAGCTCCTAACAACATGTATTAATGTAATTCTTAAAACCAAGGCAAGATTTAAGCCATACACACTTAGGGCCACATTAGGATGGCAGGCAGATCGCTCCCGCCGGGCCAGCGGTAGCCACCTCTGGCCCGGCTGGGGCGATCCGCCCGCCATCCATACCTAAAAGACCCCCTGTCATATTAGGATGGCTGCGGGGGTCCGCAGCGGACAGAAACACCGTCCGCTGCTTTTCCGCCGGTCGACTCGTCGACCAGGCGGAAAACCTGAATAATATGGTGCTGACACCGCCATCCATATTATAATGCGGGCGGAGATGAGCCTTTCCATGGCGGCATTGGAAAGGCATGCGGTCTATGCTGTTGAGGGCCCGTAGTGGGCCCCTAGGATGCTGGGGGGGCACATGGAGGGTATCTATGGTACCCCCTGCATTGGCATGGACAAGGTCTTGTTCATGCCAATGCACAACGTGCATTCCCAGCATTGTGGCGGGCGGTGCTCACAACACCGCACGCCACAATGCTGGGAATGGGGGGTGCCACGGTGGCGGTGGCATCCTAATTGCAGGTGCGGGACTGCCGCACCCCTGGCGAACGGTCCCGCATTCCGTTACGTCCACCCGCCATCGTAATAGACCCCTTAATTTTATTAAATTACACTCCATTTCTCTTTAAAGCAGGCCACACTGCTGGTGCTCTTTCATGCTACCTACAAATGTTAACAGCATTGATACTGGAGAGATGGGATGTCACTACTGGTTTGTCACCGAATGCAAAGTGAATGTACAGGAGTCCTAGAATTCAAAGTGAAATCTTGTTTTTTTTAAACTTCTGCATTAAATCAAAACCTGAAGGCACCAAACTAATCTCCAAGCTGTCCGTATTACTGGCTCTGCTCGCTCCCACCTGCTACCTTACTGACATTGAAATGAAGAAATTAACATTCTAAAGCCGAAACATTGTTAGCAGTTTGAAAACCTTAAACTTGCATTAACCATTACTCGAGCACTAGAAAGCCTAGGAGTGAATATACAATAATATGGTGTCCAACAAGAACAGCAAAGCCTTTCGTTCACTCATGACCTCCAATCAGATTTGTAAAGGAAGTTTCCTAAATATAGCAAAATCTTACTTTCTGTGTGCTTACAGGCAATGTATCTTAGAGCTTGCACGGTATTTTTTTCACCAAAGTAATTGCCCACTTCCTCCTATGATGTGTTATCTATGCTTGTAAAGTGCACATATAACTCCCAGAGGAGTATCCCGGCGCTGATACAGCAGTCTCTGGGAAAGACAGCAGATGTTGCTTAAAAGTGCCAGCTTTCTGCAGTTTTCTAAACCTTTCGAAAATTAAGGCATTGGCGAATTTGAAAAGGGAGCTTGTTCTAATGAAAGGGGGCTAAATATGAAAACAAACGACCCCCTTATTGGGTCATATGTGTGCACCGTGGGGTTAGTAGTGCCTTCTACGAAGATGTGCAGGTCCCAAATAATGCTCTGTATGTTAGACATATTTGCTTACTTTGAATGCCACACTAAACAAGATACAAAACTGGTTAAGTTCCAACCACCTAAAATTGAACCCCAGCAAGACAGAACTGCTACTCCTCTTCCCTAAAAGAAATTCCCATACCAGTCCAAGAATGGCTCAAGAACTTGAACTCACTAGACTGCTATCTTTCACTTTCAAACTCCGTCAAATCCATAGGTGTCACCCTGGACAGAAACATGTCAATGAAGGAGCACATCAACAACCCAGATAAAAGAGCCTTTCTCACACTAAAACACCTCAAAAATTCAAACCTTTTATACCCACCAATGACCTTAAGACTGTAGTGCGTCGCTTGTCCTCTCTGAACTGAACTATGGCAACACCATCATCACTGGAACTCCAAAAGGTCATCTTGCATCTCTGAGAGCCACTCTCAATGCAGCGGCGAGACTTGTCACAGGAATAAAGCGGTTTGACCACATGTCTCATGCCATTAAGAGTCTCAACTGGCTTCCCATTGAAGGAAGATGCATCCTCAAAACCATCTGCATCACCCACAAAGCTCTGCATACAAAAAACTCAATATACCTAGAAACCAAACTCTCTAGAGCTGGTACACGCCGGACACTGAGAAGATCCAGCTCACTTCTTCTATTACCCCCTAAGCGAAAAAAGAACTCCCCCCTGACTCGCGCCTTCTCAGGATATTGAACGCACTCCCCAAAGTTCTCAGATGCAACCCCTCCTTCTACTACTTTAAACGAGATCTCAAATCTTTGCTACTCAACAATTGCGTCTACTCGCAAACAAGTTATCTATGTTTCCCAAAGACCTTGCCCCACTCCACCGACTCTCTCGTTGTAGCCTCCTGATCCAGTCATTCCCACTTTGGCACTAATGTCATTACCTTATTTCTGTATTGTATTGTGTAACGTCATTACCTTGTTGCTGTATTTTTGTACTATGACTGTATGTTCTCACTATTTTTAATATGTTTTATTTATAGCTCCCGCTGACCACATTTGACCTACACGTATACTCTCATGTATCTCGAATTATCCTTTGCACACTACTTGTAAAGCGCTTTGATACATTAGAGTCTAGCTAGCGCTATATAAAACTCAAAATAAATAAACAGATTGTGCTTTCTTACTGGTGGCCAAAGCAGGGCTCTTAAAGTGGGTTCAGAAGGAGAGCCAAGAGGGCGTTCGCAGACCAAGCGGGCTACTGTATTTTGTACCATCTGCAGTTTGGACCCAAGAGCCTTGTTCGCTGCTACAAGAAATGCGTTGTCGTAGTCCAGGTGACTCGTTATGGGCAGCTGGACCAAATTTTTCATGTAACTGATTGAGAACCAGAGGAAAACTCTCCTGAGGAGTTGTAAGATGCTGAAACACGTCGAAGTTACCTGTTCTGTCATTTTGAGCTTGTTGTCAATACAAAAAATCCAAATCTTTATCCACTCCCTTTGGACAAGGGGCAGCAGGAAGCTCTTTCAGCCACCAGTCCTCTGTCCACAATTCAAGCACCTTCCCCTACAGGAGGATTATAGTCTTCCCTCCATTGAGTTGTAAGCAGCTCGAATTCATCCAATCAGCCATTCTCCTCATGCTGTCAATAAATCTGGCATTTGAAGCTCCTTGGTCTGGCCCAATTGAAATCACCAGTTGGGTGTCATCTGCATAGGTTATTATTTTTGAACCCACAAGATTTCACAATCTTTGCAAGCGGGCCACATAAAGATTAATAAGAGTGGGGCTAAGGGAAGACCCTTGAAGTATTCCTCAGATGTTTGTGACTGTCCTAGAATTGAAAGGATGGATCGCAAACACATGATTTTTCTCTTCCAGGAAGTCCCTGAACCACGCTAAGGCTTTCGCATGCACATATATTATACAGTCTCCGAAGTAGGATGGGATGGCATACTGTATCGAAAACTGCCAGCAGATCTAATAATACCAGCATTGCCTGGCAGTCTACTTCCAACATTATCCTAATAGTGTACGTAACTGCCATAAGTGCCGTCTTCGTGCCGTGTGTTTTTCTAAAGTCTGACTGCTTAGAACATAGTATGCGGTTGTTCTCTTAAGTATTTAGAGAGTTGTTTATGTACTAATCTCTCCAAAACCTTCCCAAGGAAAGGGGGAAGCGAAATCGGCCAATAGTTAGCATAGTTGTTAGGGTCAACATTAGCTTCTTTTTTTTTAAATAAGGCAAACAAATGCCGCCTTTAAGGCTTTTGACCATGTCCAAAGATTAGTTAAATACATTTTTTATGTGCGATATTCTTAAGGATGACAGGGAGGTCAGTATATGCATGGGACAAGGGTCTTCCAGTGAACCAGAGTTTACCTTCACTAGAGTATTTAACACCTGTTCCTGGGTTATAACATTATACCTTCCCAGATGGCTCAGAGCTTTTGGAGGCTGTGCCTTATAGTTTACTATTATATCTGACATTTCTGCTTGAGATGGAAATGTTTTATATATTTTAATGATTTTGTCCTCCGAGTAGCTTGCAAGCAACTTACATAAGTCTTGAGAAGCAAATGTTGTCAGTGTACAGGCCCCTGGCTCAGCGAATTTATCCAGAACTTTGAATAAATCCCTCGCTGAATAGCATGATTTCTCAATTCTCAAAAAAATATGGTTTCTATGCGCCTCCCTTATCTGACAATGGGAATTTGGGAGATCTGTTTTATATCCCCCTCTAGCCCGAGGGGATTTATTCCTGTGCCACCTCTTTTCTATTCCTCCAGTGCGTTTTTTCACTTTTAAGCTCTTCCATGTCCCAGGCCGCGTCTTGTTTAGCCTCTCTAAGAAGTTTATTGTATTTACCTTCTTTCACTCTTGAACCGCCTGTATGCTCACTGTTTTTTGACCGCCTATAGTGCAGGTTGGTAAAAACTCATTGGAAATGTTAATAAAGGCATCAAATTGCTTTCCACCAAGAAATGGCACAAGGCAATCTTAAATACCTGGTACAATCACATTAGTAGAATGTAAGAAGGAGCAGAAATGGTTACAGCCTGAGGCTGAAGAATCATCATGTCCTTTTTTGACAGCAACAGCTTCGCACGGACACCCTGCTCCTACCAGAGCCACATCGGTGGCATGTATATACTTTCTGCTGGTGTTGGATGCTTAAGGAAGTTGGGTATTGATTTACCAAGTCTTGACTTCATAATGTTCGTTTCTCATTACTGCCCCAATTGCTTACTGATAATCTTCATTATTGTGAGTTTAGGGGTTTTCAGTATACAATCCGAACTACATGAAGGTTACTGCTTTTCCACGAGGCAGGCAATGCTATTGTCCCCCGGCCTACACTGTTAATTTAAAATTAGTCCTTCTTTTCTTTCACTACTTAGTTCCTACTCCTTCCTGCCCAAAAGTCCACACCTGTCCCCAAGTTTCTTCCCTGTTTGCATCCATTCCTATGCAATTTGAATTGTGATGAGGAAGACTGGACATAGTGGTGGTGGAGTGGGATTGTTTTTAAACTTTCAATATTGGTTTTAGATGAAGGCTTAAGCAGAAGTGTGAATATGATAACAGCCAAAACATATTTAAGAAGAATATAAAAGCTTAAACCAAATGTGCTTACAGTATCAATTCTCGGCACATGGTAACACAAATGTGCATCAGCTTCACAATTGCTCAGGATTTGTGCATATTATTGACAATAATCAGTGTCCATGTCATGCATAGGTACCAGCATGACATAGCAACCCCATCTATACCTAATAAAGAAGTGTGTAAAAATGGCAACAGAATTTAAACTATAAAGAGAAATTCTGCCCAGTGGTAATTGGTGTGGCACACTTCGACAACTACTGAAGTACTCCCAGCTACATCAGGGCAAGGAGGATCAGGGTGCAAAGGACAGGGAGGTCAAGGCAAAGCCTCCCCAGAGATGTCTCAACCCACCAGGGCCTGCACCATAAGCCCCCAGCCACATGACCTCACCAGTTCTAATCTCCACATTGTGGAGGGTATTGATGACCCAAGACTGCATCCCCACCATTTAGCTGTCATAATCCAAGAAGCTAGTGACCACCTCTATCCACAAGTCAGCGATGGGCCATTTAAGTATCCCTGAGCTGTGCCTCAATTCTCCACCTCTGTCGGCCACCTACTGTAGAGGGAACCCTGTGGAGATTTCCATTGGCGGGCAATATCCCTGTGCGCTTATCCCAGTGCCAGAACCAGGAATCTATTGCGGACTCTTTTTTTTCAGGTACGTTTTTACTGTGTAATGCTGGCGGCGGCCCACGGTCCACTCCTGGTCCGCTGTAACCTAGGACCAAAAGCGGTGTATTATTGGGTCACTCCATACCACATAGAGGAAACAGTAATCTGCCAGGGCGCATCTGGGGAAGTTTGTCAGTGGTGTGTAACATGATCTTCATTCTATGGGGTGTGAGGTATGTACAAGGAAAGTAATTGAATTTTGTGTATTTAAACCTTGTGTTGCGTGTAAGTGCGCTCCAGGGCCTGGCCGCACTCCTTCCTAGTGAAGGGTCTACCGATGTAACCCTCCCTCTTGGCTCCTAACTCTGATAAGTTATCTACCCTCATAGACAGTGCTGTTCTGTCTGACCAGGAATCCAGATGCCTGCCCCTGCCAAAGGTGAGCAGGGTGTGCAGATGATGCTGCACCGGGGGCTTTGGTTCGAAATTGCCCAGGAGATAATGTACGTCTCCAATCCGTGCCCCATAGGTTAAGAATTGGGTGCCAGTAAATTGTCTTCAGCCATCAGCTCCTCCAGTATGCAGAAAGAGCCCTCTGAGTAGCTATCCTCGAGGGCCACCATGGCCGCCTCCGTCCAAGGCGCCAGTCGGCGGGCAGTAAAGTGGTGGTACAGTGGGAGAAGTCTTTTTCTCCCATTTAGTGACAGTTGAACAAGATATAATTTCAAATACATGCAAAGTGCTCACCATGCAGCCATAAGTAGGCAAACGATTTACAGTCTAGTCTAGTCCCTGAACCTGCATAATCTGTAAGAAAATGAGACCAGCACTGGAAGTACTCCACTGAGTGCCACTGGATTCCATGCTCCAATTTTAGGGCCCTTTCAGTGTCCATAATGCCTAATGGAACAAAGTCCCTTTATATCCACACAGGTTGGCCTCACAATATATACCCGTCAGGAGCCTTCGATCAGCATCTTTGTATCTGTCAAGAATTCCTGTCATGCGAGGGGAGGAAAACGGTAACCAGCGAAAACGGACTACATCTCCCAGGATGCTTAGCGGTTGAGAGGTTATGTAAACAGGAGAGCTGTTACATAACTCAAGGAAAACACGCCCTTATGTAAACAGGAGAGCTGTTACATAACTCAAGGAAAACACGCCCTTATGTAAACAGGAGAGCTGTTACATAACTCAAGGAAAACACGCCCTATAAAGGGAGGAACCGGGAGGTACAACGCTGTCGGATATTGTGTTTACACCGACGTACCTGCTTAGTGAAGAGCAGTGTTCCGGAGTGGTGCTCTAGTAAGGCAAGAACGGAGGTAGGTCGAGTCGTTACTCCCTGGGCCGTGTCTTGCCCCATCGTCACCTGTGAAGGACCCGGAAGCTCTACCGGATAACCATTGAGCTTCGCTTTTTGACTCGGCTGAGTCAAAGCGCAGTGGCGCTTTTGCTGGTTGGAGTCGTAACTCCCAGCCCGACCAGAGATACAGGGACTGCCAGCTGTAACGCACACCAGGAGGTGTTTGCCGCGTTACAGACTCGGAAGTCCACGGGATCGATCGAGCGGCTGCTCTCGGTTCAGTCTTCTTTGCTTGTGATTGGGGTATCGGTGACGTATCACCAGGAGGTGACTCCGCGTCCCGGTGCAGTCTGAGGAAGAGGTTGAGCGGCTGCTCCCTTCAGGTAGAGACCCCGGCTGGGTGTTTCCCTGACTCCTCGATTCTCCCCAACAC
This sequence comes from Triturus cristatus, assembly GCF_964204655.1. Taxonomy (NCBI): domain Eukaryota; kingdom Metazoa; phylum Chordata; class Amphibia; order Caudata; family Salamandridae; genus Triturus; species Triturus cristatus. The sequence continues at coordinate 940,543,387 of NC_140584.1, read as the reverse complement.
TCTTCGTGCCCCTCACAGCCTACCGATTGGCATTGTCGGCCATTTCATTTCTGCCCTCTGTTGGCATACGCCGGGATCGGCGTATATGCAGAGGACGGTTAGGACCATCCGTGCTGTGGGCTGGTAACGTACTTAGCCTGGAGGATTCCAGTGACTATAACCTTTGTTTGTTCCTTGTATTATTTTTGCCTTCATTAAAATAACTAAACCTTCACAAGTGGTTGCGTTCTCATTATCGTGTCTGTTAAACGATCCTGAGACGTTCAGGGCGTTACAGTATCCGATTATTCAATTGAGAAAAGAAGCAACCCATTCCTGTCAGAGACTACCTAAATTACCTCTCTCTCCTGTTCACTTTCCCCAGGCCCAGTGATAGAAAAAAGGCTGATTGGGGGTTTTCCTCCTCAACGTGTTAGAATCTAAGGCTGTTGTTTATTTTGTCTCATGTTATGTTTTTCCATTCCCTTTTCCATTCTGTCTATAACAACCCTCTGAAGTGGTCACATGATGATCCTGGCAAGACCGTAGCTATTAATGATGCAGCTAGTAAAGTGACACCCAGTCCACTGCACTCCATTTGTGACTGCCTTTTGCTGTCAAATCTAGGAGGCAAGGGGTCCATTTTACTGGCTATAGAGGCTATGGTTCCTGTTTGGATGCCACTGGCCACCAGTGCTTTACAAAACACGTAAATAAATAAACATAGGCATCAGATAATGCAAACAATGCGTTTACCTCATGCTTACAGGTAACATACAAGTCTATTAGCTGTTGTGCTTTTGTTTTACAAGTAATTTATTTGAAGCGCGTTATTCCTATGGTTGCGAATGCAACTCCCAGAATGCAATGATGTGTATACGGAAAGGATAGCCAACAAAGCGTCCCGGCTACACGGATTCATTTGGTGCCCTTACCCTATGCCACAGACACAGGCAGATGCCAGGAGGCGCGCGCTTGAAGCGCATGAACAGCAGGAAGCATGCCTCATCGCGAGAACACTGACGCGAATGTTGTCTGACATCTGGTAATGGACGCACGCACTGTCGCCACCTAATAAGTGCCCGCATTCACTCTCGGTCCCTTAAAGCCCGGCGTGGTAAATTGATTTAGTAAAATCTGCATCTGTTTTCTCTTCTCACCTTATAACTTCTTAATGAGTTCTAAGGGCTCATGTGAGAGCTAGCCCATTAGCACTAATGGATCCGAGGGCGCAGACGTGGGGAGTAGCTGATATGGCATGGGAAAGGTTAAAGGTTACTTGCACATTTTACTTTTGGGGGGTTATAGCTCGGCGCCTGGGAATAGTGCCATTAATGGTTTTACGGTGGTGTTTATGGACTAATGGATCAGCCCAGATCTTTATAAACCTATTACTTTACAGCTGATGCTGCTAGACCGCAGCTCAGTGTCATGTATGACAACACTTCAGCATTCATTTTGTGGAAAGGCTCGTTAAGCGGTTGTCTTAGAGACATGTTGATGAAATGTTGCACAGCCCAGATCCGAGGAGCAAAGCCGCACTAATGTGCAGCAAGTCGTAACCTTTGCCTGCCTCGATATCCACTCCGCTCTCTGACAGGAAATCTTACTTCGGAAGCTCTGTGAAGCCCGGGGCTCACGCTTTTGCCTGCAGTCGAACTTGGTGAATATAAAGAGCCGCTGTCTTTGTGTAGGCTTCGCAGCGCTGGTTAGTGCTAGCTCCTAGTTGGTAGTTGTTGTTCTGCTCAGGGAGCACTAAAGATCACTAATAACGAAGGCTTCCATTTTCGTCTTTTTTTGTTTTTACAGGTAAATTAAAAGGGAAAACAATTGTTTTCCCTGCCTGAAGTACGGTTTTCGGTTGAGTCTTTCCATTCTGCCAGTTATGGCTGACAATACTGTACATATCGACAGCTTAGAGAGTTTCACAAAATTATGCAGCGGCAAATGTGCACATGTGGTAGTACTAGAATAATAACGGGTTTAGGTAAGTGTATTGTATGTGAATGCTTATTGCACTGGAGTCCTACAGAAATCTAATTGTGAGTGTAAATGTATCAGTTAAATAAAACTGTGAATATAACAGTGGCAACGTATACAATAATAGCAGTAAGATGAGAAAAATATAACGAGATAAATACTGACAGAAATATTTTTTTTTAAAAAAACGAAAATCACGATCCCTAGTTATAAGTAAAGTCACTTTCGAAATAGTGCAGTTTTTTATTTCCTACCTGCAAAAATGTAACAGGCTTTTCAGAATATGTGTTGCCATGAAGAGAAAATAGAAGTGAACGTGCAAGAAATATGATTTTAAAAAAGAATGAAAATTGCATCAGGCATGCGTTCTTGTCCATTGATGTGTCATGAAATAATGAAGGCAGTCAATATGCCTGTGAAACTACTTGCACAAGGACATGAACCTGCACCTAAACATTTGATGTACTGATTTAGTTGGGTCTGTGCATTTGCCTCTTGAAGAAGTCACTCACTGCTCTCTCATGGAATTGCCTAGTCTCAGCAAACTGCCAACCAATATCAAGGCTACTGTGTTCTGAAGGCTTGGAAGGGAGGGATCATTCACATGATTTCTAAAATGGCACAACATTTGAACCAAACTATAGCTTAATTGCCTTTCTACAGAAGCAAAGTACAGGACTACTGTTACAAGATTTGGAAGCCTGGGCCATGAATCAAAATCTACTCCCGATTTTATTTTTGTCCAGGCCTGGGTACCATATCAAATATCATGGCTTCGAGACACCCACCTTCCCGGAGAGCTGGAAGCACGCCGAGATCAACGCCCCACTCAAGAAACCCAAGGCGGACCCCAAAGATCTCAAGAACTTCTGGCCCATCTCCCTGCTCCCGTTCCTGCTGAAGGTCATCGAGAAGGCCGTCAACAAACAACAGACCCGCTACCTCGAGGAAAACAGCAACGTCCCAGTCCGGGTTCCGCAGCAACCACAGCACCGAAACCGCCCTCATCGCCGCCACCGATGACATCAGGACCCTGCTAGACAACGGAGAAACTGCGGCCCTCATCCTCCTGAACCTGTCAGCCGCCTTCGACACAGTCTGCCACCGCACACTACGCACACGCCTCCACGACGCCGGGATCCAAGAGAAGGCCCTGGACTGGACCAACTCCTTCCTCTCCGGCAGAACACAGAGCGTCCGCCTCCTCCTTCCCCCCCCCCCCCCCCCTCCGCTCTGAAGCCACTGAGATCATCTGCGGCGTACCCCAGGGCTCGTCCCTCAGCCCAACGCTGTTTAACATCTATATGGCACCACTCGCCCACGTCACCCGACTGCACGACCTCAACATCATCTCTTATGCCGATGACACCCAGCTGATCCTCTCCCTCACCAAGGACCTCCACACCGCCAAAACCAACCTCCACAAAGGAATGAAGGCCGTCGCCGAATGGATGAGGAACAGCCGGCTGAAGCTGAACTCAGACAAGACGGAGGTCCTCATCCTCGGGTCCACCCCCTCGGCCTGGGACGACTCCTGGTGGCCGACCGCACTGGGAACAACTCCAACACCCACCGACCACGCACGCAACCTTGGGGTCATCCTCGACTCCACCCACGCCATGACTAAGCAGGTCAGCGCCGTCTCTTCCTCCTGTTTCAACACCCTCCGCATGCTCCGCAAGATCTACAAGTGGATCCCCACCGAAACGAGAAGAATGGTCACCCAGGCCCTCGTCCGCAGCAGGTTGGACTACGGAAACGTCCTCTATGCAGGAGCCTCGGCGAAACTCCTGAAACGGCTTCAGCGCATCCAGAACGCCTCTGCACGCCTGATCCTCGACATCCCTCGCTGCAGCCACATCACACCCCACCTGAGAGACCTGCACTGGCTCCCTGTCAACAAGAGGATAACCTTCAAGCGCCTCACCCACGCACACAAGGCACTCCACAACACTGGACCAGTATACCTCAACAAACGACTCAGCTTCTACACCCTCCACCCACCAGCTCCGCTCCGCCTACCTCGCCCTCACCACAGTCCCCCCGCATCCGAAGAGCGACCTCCGGCGTCAGATCGCTCTCCCACCTCGCCGCCAAGACCAGGAACACACTCCCCACCCACCTATGGCAGACCCAAGATCTGCTGACCTTCAGAAGACTCCTCAAGACCTGGCTTTTCGAGCAGTAGCAACATTCCCCACCCCCCAGCGCCTTGAGACCCTCACGGGTAAGTAGTGCGCTTTATAAATGCTATGATTGATTGATGGCTCAGTCATTAAATATTGACAAAACCATCGCAAGCCACTCATTGCTAAGTCTGCATTTGACAAGGTCCCTAGAGAAGCACTATGGGCAAAACTGTCCCGTTGGGGAATTCCACCAAATTTATTAACAGGGATCCAACTACATTACACCAACACTTCGATATGTGGCAAAAACTGTCGAGAAACGTATAGTTTCAGCAAAACTGTAAACCGAGATTGGCTTAAAACAAGGCTGATTCCTTGTACCTCTGTTATTCAACCTATAGATTGCAGACCTACCATCAGCTCTTAACAAAATAATCTCTCATTCACTGAAGTTAGGCGGGAGACAGCTATCGAACTTACTATTTGCAGTGGACAAAATCCTGCTCAGTAAAACCCCAAAAGGGCTGAAAAGACTACTAACTTCATTTAATGACTATAATAACAGCAGACGAGATGGAAATTAACCTGTATAAATCATAGCTAGTGATCTTTGGGAAGAAATTAAAAAAAACTCGGATCACTGCACTTTACTGGAAATCATATCGCCAAAGTATTGCATTAAAAATATTTGAGTGGTACTTTTAATAACCGTGCAGTTTCCTGGCTCATTGTTTATCCATAAAAGAATAAGCCTGCACACTAGGGATGTTATTTTTATTCCGTCTTAAGAAAATATGGGGTCCATTTTTTGTTCATATCCTGAGAATAAAAAAGGCAAAACTTCTCCCAACCATTACACTATGTTGTGAGGCAATAAAAGGAAGGGACTAAAACTGGACAAACTGAATACTAATATGTAAAGACAACTAGCCATTTGACAAAAAAATACCTCCCAGGCGCAAATTAAATTAGAATTTGGGCTAGTATCACAGACATAAGCACGTCAAGCAGCATACATGTGCTTCAAACTCTAGAAGATCCCAGGAATAAACATTAGGCCTCTTGATTTGGACTGAAATAATGACTCAAGATCAAAAAGCCCTGCAAGAAATTACTTTGAAAAATCACTACAAAACGTTTATATTACGGAGCTTTAACCCCTTCGGTGCTCATGACGGAACGGTTCCGTCATGAGCCACGGTTGAGCTGTGCTCATGACGGAACCGTTCCGTCATGACCACGCCCGCGCAAGATTCCGTCAGCACAGCGGCGGAATCTGCGCAGCATAGAAGGGGTTAATGAATTAAAATAAACTTAGAATTAAAAGTGTGAAAGTGGCATCAAGTCTATAAGATGAAAAAAAAACTTTTCTTAAGTGTGCCTATGCATGGATGACCATCAATAGCCACAGTACAAGCAGATGCCCGCATTATCTTGGTACAAGGTTTTCAAAAAATCTAAAACAGAAGTTTATGACGTAGATTTGGAGGGCTTCTTACAGTTGATGCCAATCTATAATGGATAAAAACACCTGATCACATTACCTGTAGGTGATGCAATCAATGGCCAGAAACCATTTTGCACGTTGTGTGCATATGTCCAGCCCTAGTTGCAGTCACGGCCGGCATGAATCACGGGGGTTCGCGCGTGAGGGTTGGAGGATTGTATTTAAAAAAAAAAAAAAACTTACCTTACCTGGTCTTGTGCAGCCTTTTCTCCTGGCCGACTCATGTGTTTTCCTGCTGCTTTTCTGCTCTCCAGCCTCTGGCAGGAACAGGAAGAAGGCAGCCTCCCTCCCCTCCCCAAAGGCAATTACTGCGCTGCAATGGCAGCGTTGTGATTGGTGAGGACGGCGTCCAGCCAGGCGCCAGTGGGGAGGACGTTTTCTCTCCGTAGGCTGCATGCAGCCTACATAGAGAAAATCCAGAGTCACTGGTTTGGTCTGCCCCAGAGGGTCGACCAAACAGTCAGGGCCCAGAGCATTGGGCAAGCCACTCCTCTCCGACCCACCCACCCGCCCGCTCCCAACCAGGCATACACTTATGCTTTCTCACATTGCGAGAAGTAGAAACATAAAATGGTATTTAAAATACCATTTCATGTTTCTGCTTCTCGCACTGCGAGAAATCAGTGGGCCGACCTTCCTCCGCCCTAATGGAGGAGCTGGCCCTGCCTAGTTGCTGAGTGAAGATTTCTGCCACTGAAATTAAATCAGATGGGTATCGAATGTGTCCGCATGCATTCATTGAATGTTTAAATGGAGAAAACACACTTCTAAACTTTGTAAAATTCCTGATCCAGGTAGCAGTGCCATAACGCAAAATGATGGGGCCTCCCTCCCAAAAGAGAAGAGGGGCCCAGAGTCTCCCAGATCTCACAGATATTCATTGGTCTTGTGCTCAATAAGGAACCACTGAAGGGTTGGGGGCCCTCTCAAAAGATTGGGGAGCACTGCGGGGGCCTCTGTTATGCCCCTGTCAGGTAGAAAGGAAGATTGAAGGACATTTGTCTCATTGACTATGCACTTTTAGGCAAAAAGTTGATAATACTCTTGTGTTATTTAGCTTGATGTTTGGAATTACCTTTCCTCTGCTTCTGTCTGATGCCTAAAGGGTTGTAAACATGCCTCATAAAATGTATTTACTGTGATATCATGATATAAACACTTTGGTAAGACTAGAACCTAAATTATCACGAAGCACAGCTATTAAAAACAAGCATGGTCAAGACCAACATTTCTGACTTTAATGGAATGTTCTATCATAATGTGACGCATTACAAGTAAATAGCATCGGATTAGGCATATATTTGCGTGGAAGCAAAGAACTGTAGAATAATATTAGTGTAGATTAAAAGTTCAAGTGACAGTTGTACTGTAAAGCCAGACCTATTATTCCATGTAGGTTAATGACTGCCTTCCACCCATCTCTGCTGCTGCCAGAGAAAAGCACAATCAATTATCTAGTTATATGGCCGCGCAGGGACGTGATACATTAGAGACAATTGCCACTGTTACTAATGGGAAGGGCTGCCCTCTTTAAAACTATGACACTGCCACGCTTAATATGTCTTAAAGAACACACCCTGTAAAGTACCACCAGACTTTTTTCAGAAAATTCACAGCAAACTATGTCAGCTCTTATGGGACGGGGGAAGTTCTAGGATTGCCCTACACGTGCTACATAGGGGAGTGTTCGAGGGGGGGTGCTGGCAATTCCCGACATCAGAAAATACTATTTGGCTGCACAGCTGGTCACAATTAATGCCTGGGTATTTGTGGAACCTACCTATAGGGTCGATCATCACTCGATGGGACATAGGGGATACCATGCGGCGTTAAATCACAGAAAGATGGATATGGAGGGCAGCTACAAAATTCCTGGGCTGGGAGGGTAAACTGACGGAAAGGACTCCTTTGTGGGACAGTGACCTGAGGAAAAGTTGGTCGAATGAAGGGTTTCCGTGAATGGGGACTTCTGGGAAATGATTACCTAGGAGACGTCTGGAGGGGACAAACATTTATGTTTTGAAGACTTAAAGGCAGAGTACCAGATGCCTGACACTGAATAGTTCCGTCGCTTGTAACTGGGACACGGGGTAAGGAATCATATCCCGGAGGGCGAGCACATACCAGAATGCACACTCCCTAGAGGACAGGCTATTGCTAGACCCAATGCCAGATAAAGCCATCTCCCTGATATACAGGAAGATCATGAACAACACTCCAGATCTACTGGGAGCCTTACGAGAGGCGTGGGAGGCCGAGCTGGGTTTACTGGAGGATGACGATTGGGCGGAGGCCATACAGAGTCCCAGAGAGGTGGCTGTAAGGGCGCTTTTTTGCCTTATACAACTTCGTATTTTGCACAGATCATACACCTTTATGGCACTCCTTCACCTATTGGGCTGTAGCAATACTAATCGGTGCACTAGGGGCTGTCGGGAAGTGGGCACCTTCTTTCACACACTATGGACCTGCCCCAAATTTCAGCAATACTGGAGAGAGATAGCACAGGCAATGTCAGAGGTGGTGTACCAAATTATCCCGTTAGAGGGTAGATGGCACATACTGTGTGTGACAGGGGGGAGAACCATGGCTGAAGTACTCAAAGATCTGGATAATGGTGTCCGACATAGTGGCGAAAAGAAATATAGCAAGGTCATAGCAGAACGGATCAACCTCCGGGGATCGCGGACTGGAAGGTAGATCTTGATTTATGTTTTGTAGCCGAAAATGTGGTGTATCATAGTCTGGGGGTGCCCAAGGCAGTGGGACAAGATCTGGGGTCCATGGGTGAGGTATAGAAGTTCTTGAGGACAAAGTGACTGTAGACGATATGATGGGTGGGGTTGAGTCATGGGGACTCATAGTGCTATGGAATGACATTGATGTTGAATTCATAAATACTATTTTGAAATGGAATAATTGTACTGGGTGTGTGCAAAGACACCGGAGCCCTCATAATGACTGTCCAGAAATCACTGTGCACGCAAAGTGTGTTGCTAAGTTTCTGTTTAATAAAAAGAATAAAAAAAGAAAATATCTAGTTATCTAAGACACTTTATTAACATTGCAGTGCCATGTGTTTACCCCTGAAAGTTCAACTGCAGGTAGCTGGATAAATAAACAAAATAATCACAGCTATGTAGAGGCATGAACTTTTTTTATGTAGGCACACACCTTCTGCCCTCTCAAAGCTGGCTCCCAACATGTGCGTGAAGCCAAAGCCCCTCTCTAGTGAATCTCACAGTTGTCTGGCGGCAGCTGTGCTATAAAGCCAGATCATAAACACTCTAATGGGATCATTTGATTAAGTCTAATAATTATTTCAGGAATCATTGTAATATTTAAGAAAATGTAAATATGGCAAAATGTTATTGTAATACATTAATTGTTTTTCATTAACTGAGCATGATAATAATAATAAAATACACAATGCCTCCTAATTCCAAACTCATAACAGATGAGCCACCTTTTACTCTAAAGGTGTTTTCAGTGCAACTTCTGATACTACTATAAAGAAAAAACTGTTGTCACTTGTGCCTGGGATGAGTTGCTCTTCCAAAAACACATCCCCACAGCCATCCCCTGTCTTTCTGAGAAGTCGTTAACAGCATCCCTCTCTGTTCCACATTAGGAAGTTCACCTTCTTAGTTCAATATCTGGAATCTCTGCCAACTATGTTAGACCATCATTTAATACTTGTAATTAACGTAGAGTTGCTCTTGCTCTGATCGTTGTGCCTATATGGTTTGTTGTTACTTAGCTAGTTTTCATTCTGTTAGGAGACTACCTTTATCATTTTTCTGATGTACACACGTTTCTTATTCATGTGTATATGATAAGTTGTTTAAGTCTCTGGTGTTGTTGGTTACCACAATTTGTATAATTTCTTGTAAAGTGTTTGTGCCTTCTGGGACATGGTTCGAACCATTTAAAACTTTAAATAAGTGTTTGATATGGAAATAAAGAAGAACCTGTACCCTCACAACTGGTATAGTGCACCCAGCTAGAGGGGTGACTGATCTATGCCAGGGCAGTGGGTTGTAGGCATGGCACACAGGGATGTGTGCCATGTCGACTCTTCTCTTTGTTCTGCACCAAGACACATAGCCTGCAAAGGCCGTGGGTGAGTGTCAGGATACAGGACCTCTAAGGGTGGCACAGTAAGTGCTGCAGCCCTTAGAGCCTTCTCTGGTCACAGTGCCCTGGGTACCTGTGGTACAATTTACCAGGGGCTGACCTGTGGCTAGAGATGCCAATTGGGTTTAGGCTTCAATGCAATTTTAGGGAAAGAACATAGGCCCTGGGTACCTGATTAGCAGGAGCCCAGGGCACACTCAAAGTACATCAGCAATTCAGCAAAACATGAGGGCAACCATGCCGAAAGAGGGCACCTTCTCACCCCCCCCCAAACGAAAGAGGATGAGACTAACCTTTCCCTAGAGAGTCTTAAATATTTAAGTGGAAGAACCTGGAAAGTTCATCTGCATTGGCATGGGCAGTCCCAGGTCTGTGTTCCACTACAGAGTCCATTCCCTGTAGGAAGATGAACCACCTCAACAGTTTAAGATTTTCACCTTTCATTTGCATTAGCCATCTGAGAGATCTGTGATCAGTTTGAACCAGGAAGTGAGTACCAAACAAGTATGGTCTCAGCTTATTCAGGGACCAAACTACAGCAAAGGCTTCCCTCTCAATGGCTCTCCAACGCTGCTCCCTGGGGAGAAGCCTTCTGCTTATAAAAGCACCAGATTGGTCTTGGCCTTCATCATTGGTCTGGGATAGGACCGCTCCTATCCCTAGCTCAGAGGCATCAGTCTGCACAATGAACTGCTTGGCATAGTCTGGAGCTTTGAGAATTGGTGCTGAGCACATATCCTCTTTCAGGGTGTCAAAAGCCTTTTGATTTGACAACGAACTGTCCAGTTTACCTTCTTGGGCATATTCTTGGAGGTGAGTTCTGTGAGGGGAGCTAAAATGGACCCATATCCCTTCACAAATCTCCTGTAGTACCCATTCAAGCGAAGGAATGCCCTGACTTGGGTCTGGATTGTTGGAGCTGCCCAGTCCAGGATGGCCTGGATCTTGGGCTGTAAGGGTTGTACCTGGCCTCCACCAACAAGGTGGCCCAAGTACACCACAGTTCCCTGCCCTATCTGGCATTTGGATACCTTGATAGTTAGGCCTGCAGTTTGCAGGGCATTTAAAACCTTCTCAAAGTGGATCAGGTGATCCTGCCAGGTGGAGCTAAAGACTGCAATATCATCTAGATAAACTGCACTAAAGGACTCCAATCCAGCAAGGACTTGGTTCACCAACCTCTGGAAGGTGGCAGGGGAATTCTTTAAACCAAAGGGCATAACAGTAAACTGATAATGCCCATCAGGTGTGGAGAATGTTGTATTTTCCTTTGCTCCTCGGGCCATGCCAATTTGCTAGTACCCTGCAGTTAAGTCAAAGGTACTTAGAAATTTGTCGATAACTCATCTGCTCTTGGGATATGGTGAGCATCTGTCTTGGTGACAGAGTTGAGCCCTCTATAGTCCACACAGAACCTAATTTCTCTCTTTTCACCCTGTGGATGAGGTTTGGGGACTAGAACCACAGGGCTGGCCCAGGGGCTCTCGGAGGGTTCAATAACCCCTAACTCCAGCATCTTGCTGACTTCAGCTCTGATGCTTTCCCTCACTTGATCAGACTGTCGACGGATTTTGTTTTTGACAGGTGAACTATCACCATTGTCCACATCATGGGTACACCAGTTTGTCTGACATGGGGTCAAGGAAATGAGCTTCGCATACTGCAGCAAGACTTGCTTGCAATCAGTCTGCTGTTGGGCAATGAGGGTGTCTGAAAAGACAACTCCATCCACTGACCAATCTTTTGGGCTATGTGAGACGAGGTCAGGGAGAGGTTCACTCTGTCTCCTGATCCTCATCAGTCACCATCAGCATGGTGATGTCAGCCCTGTTATGGTAGAGCTTCAGGCAGTTCACATGGATAACCCTTTTGGGTGTCCTGCTTGTGCCCAGGTCAACAAAATAGGTAACCTCACACTTTTTTTCTATGATAGGGTAAGGGCCACTCCATCTGTCCTGGAAAGCCATTGGTGCCACTGGCTCCAAAACCCATACCTTTTGCCCAGGTTGTAATTCAACCAGGACAGCTTTTTGGCCATACCAGTGCTTCTGAAGCTCCTGGCTAGCTTCAAGATTTTTGGATGCCTTTTCCATGTACTCAGCCATTCTGGACCTTAGGCCAAGCACATAGTCCACCATATCTTGTTTGGGTTCTTGGAGAGGCGTCTCAAACCCTCTTTTACAAGAGAGCGTGGTCCCCTCACAGGATGGCCAAACAGAAGTTCAAAGGGAGAAAACCCTACTCCCTTCTGTGGTACTTCTCTGTCAGCGAAAAGCAGGCAGGGTAAGAGGACATCCCATCTCCTTTTGAGTTTTTCAGGGAGCCCCATAATCATGCCTTTCAATGTCTTGTTGAATCTCTCAACACGGCCATTGGTTTGTGGGTGATAGGGTGTAGTAAACTTGTACTGCACTCCACATTCTTTCCACATGTGTTTTAGGTAAGCAGACATGAAGTTGGAACCTCTTTCTGAAACCACCTCCTTAGGAAACCCTACTCTGGTGAAGACACCAATAAGGGCCTTGTCTACTGCAGGAGCTGTAGTAGTCCTAAGGGGAATTGCCTCAGGGTACCTAGTGGCATGATCCACTACCACTAGAATGAATTTGTTCCCTGATGCTGTGCGGTGGGGGTTCAAGTGGACCCACTATGTCCATACCTACCCTTTCAAAGGGAAGGCCCACCACAGGTAGTGGTATTAGGGGGGACCTTTGAGGGGCCACCTGTCTTGCCACTGGCCTGACAGGTGACACAGGAGCTGACAAACTCCTTTACTTTGTGGTGCACCTGGGACCAGGAAAAGTGGCTAACTAGCCTGTCCCAAGTCTTGGTTTGGCCCAGATTTCCAGCTAGGGGGATGTCATGAGCTAAAGTTAGGAGAAACTCCCTATACGTCTGCGGCACCACTACTCTCCTTGTGGTTCCAGGTTTGGGGTATCTGGCCTCAGTGTACAGTAGTCCCTCTTGCCAATAAACTCTGTGGGTACCACTGACATCTTCCTTTTCCTGTGCAGCAGCTTGCTGCCTCAGACTTTCAAGAGTTGGGCAATCATGCTGTCCAAGGCACAGCTCTTCCCTAGAGTGTCCCCGTGGACCTAAGAGTTCAACCTGGTAAGGGTCAAGCTCCCTGGGTGTAACGCCCTGAACGTCTCAGGATCGTTTAACAGACACGATAATGAGAACGCAACCACTTGTGAAGGTTTAGTTATTTTAATGAAGGCAAAAATAATACAAGGAATAAACAAAGGTTATAGTCACTGGAATCCTCCAGGCTAAGTACGTTACCAGCCCACAGCACGGATGGTCCTAACCGTCCTCTGCATATACGCCGATCCCGGCGTATGCCAACAGAGGGCAGAAATGAAATGGCCGACAATGCCAATCGGTAGGCTGTGAGGGGCACGAAGAGTGTTGGGGAGAATCGAGGAGTCAGGGAAACACCCAGCCGGGGTCTCTACCTGAAGGGAGCAGCCGCTCAACCTCTTCCTCAGACTGCACCGGGACGCGGAGTCACCTCCTGGTGATGCGTCACCGATACCCCAATCACAAGCAAAGAAGACTGAACCGAGAGCAGCCGCTCGATCGATCCCGTGGACTTCCGAGTCTGTAACGCGGCAAACACCTCCTGGTGTGCGTTACAGCTGGCAGTCCCTGTATCTCTGGTCGGGCTGGGAGTTACGACTCCAACCAGCAAAAGCGCCACTGCGCTTTGACTCAGCCGAGTCAAAAAGCGAAGCTCAATGGTTATCCGGTAGAGCTTCCGGGTCCTTCACAGGTGACGATGGGGCAAGACATGGCCCAGGGAGTAACGACTCGACCTACCTCCGTTCTTGCCTTACTGGAGCACCACTCCGGAACACTGCTCTTCACTAAGCAGGTACGTCGGTGTAAACACAATATCCGACAGCGTTGTACCTCCCGGTTCCTCCCTTTATAGGGCGTGTTTTCCTTGAGTTATGTAACAGCTCTCCTGTTTACATAAGGGCGTGTTTTCCTTGAGTTATGTAACAGCTCTCCTGTTTACATAAGGGCGTGTTTTCCTTGAGTTATGTAACAGCTCTCCTGTTTACATAACCTCTCAACCGCTAAGCATCCTGGGAGATGTAGTCCGTTTTCGCTGGTTACCGTTTTCCTCCCCTCGCATGACAGGAATTCTTGACACTGGGCTCAGTTTCCTCTGGGGTGTCCAAGTCCTCTCCCTGAGGAGAGGGGTCCTGATCCTTTTGCTGTACAGAAGCTGGTTCGTCAGTCTTCTTACCTTTCTCTTGGAAGGTTGGGCCAAACTTTCAGGCTCCAACACGTCTTTTTTACCCTGTCTCTTGCTCTGTGCTCTTGGTTTTACACACACCAATTCAGGGATGTCCAGCATTGCTGCATGGGGTTTCAGTTCAAACTCAGCCCATGCTGAGGTTTCCAGGTCATTGCCAAGCAGACATGCAGCTGGTAGCTTTGGAGAGACCACTACCTGTTTCAGGCCAGTAACTCCCCCTCCCCCAGTCAGTCTAATGTCACCATAGCCATTGCATGGTTAGTGGTAACACTGTCAGCATTGGTGACTGGGTAAGTTCTCCCAATCAAGTATTTCTCAGGGGAAACCAGTGTGTCTCTCACCATGGTAACACTGGCACCTGTATCCCTCAGAGCTTATATCCTAGTTCCATTAATCCAAGGGTATTGTAAATACTTGTTTAAGTTGGGTGGCCACAAAGCTACAGTGGCAAACTCATCTTCCCCTTCTGAAACTAGAACTGCTTCAGTGTGCAACCGGATTTGCTCTTGGCATACTGATGATCCCATCTGGAGACTTGCTACCCGAGGAGTAGCTGTAGTAGGACTAGGGGCCTTCTTGTTTGGGCAAGCAGCATCTCCAGTTAAGTGTCCCAACTTCTTACAGTTGTTAGACCAGGCCTTTCAAGGATCAAAGTTATTTCTCCTGTAACTATTAATGGACTGGGAAGAGTTTTGGAACCCACCCACCTGTGCAGGATTTTGGGGCCCTTTGGAAGACTCAGACTTTTTATCTTGGGGATTCTCACCACCTTTCCCCTGGGGAGGTTTTGTAACCCCTTTCTTTTGGTCACCCCCAGTGGTTGTTTTCGTCACCCTTGTCTTGACCCAGTGGTCTGCCTTCTTTCCCAATTCTTGGGGGAAATTAGACCTAGGTCTACCAAATGCTGATGTAACTTCATTAGTGCAATAACTTAAAATCTGTTCTTTAATAAACAAATTGTAAAGTCCATTGAAATTATGCACATTGTGTCCAGTTAACCAATCATCTAGTGTTTTAACTGAGTAGTCTACAAAGTCAATCCAGGATTGGTTTTGGATTTTGTGCGCCCCCTGAATCTAATTCTATATTCATCAATTGTGAGTTCAAATCCCTCAATCAGAGTTTTCTTCATGAGGTCATAAGACCCAGCATCTGCCCCAGAAAGGGTCAGGAGTCTGTCTCTGCAGTTACCAGAGAACAGTTCCTAAAGGAGTGCCCCAGAGTGTGATTGTTTTTCACTTTTCTTATTTCACAAGCCCTCTCAAAGGCTGTGAACCATTTTGTGATATCATCACTCTCTTCATATTTAGGGACAATCCCTTTGGGGGTTTTAGGATCATAAGATTGCTCTTTATCCTTATTAAGTAAATTGCTGCCACCATTGATGGGTGCTAGGCCCATCTCTGCTCTCGCTCTTTCTAGAGCCAGCAACCTGGTCTCTAGATCTAGTCTTTTGGTCAGCCTTACTAAAAGGCTGTCCTCCTCATTGAGGCTGTCCTCAATGTCCTCAGTGGTACCTGATCAACCTGTGTGAGATCTAGGCACTGAGAGGTTTAATCTTGGAGTCAAGGGTACTTGGACCCTTTTCTCCCTAGGAAGTGAAGGGGGTTGATCTATCTGGCATCCCTTTCCTCTACTTCCTCATCTGACTGGTCTTCACCATTTTCAGATGGGTGGTCCTTAGCATACCCAGCCAACAGCTCCTGGAGCTTTTGTTTGGTGGGATGGGGTTCCATGGCTATGTTTTTAAGTTTATATAGGGACCTTATCTCCTTGAAAGACAAGAGAAGATAAGGTGTGAGGTCGAGCTCCTCAACCTGGTTCTCTGTCATTATGGTTATTTTCACTAACAGCTGGGTTCTTATTTTGAGACATTGTTAAAAAAAACTTCTAACCCTAGCTACAGTGACTTTTTATTTTCTAAAATTCTAAAGGGACTTAACCAAGGCCTTAACAAGACTTTTAGTAATTTTGAAAAAAAAATGCCAATTTGAAAAATCTGAATTCTAAAGACAATTTGAGAGTTCTGTCTTGTGATCAGTTGGTAACCAAGTAGTCCAACAAATGCAAAGTTGTACATCCCACCGCTGATCCACCAATGTAAAAAACGGGCTCTGTATATAATATACCAAAGTGAGGTATAGTGTGCACAGAGTCCAGTGGAATCCCAAAGGTAGGCAGAGGTAAAGTTAGACAGAACCTTACTCTCTATTTGTGGTGGTGTGGTGGAGCAGTAAGGCAGTATCAGAGGACAGTGTTAAGCATTTGTTGTACACACTCAGTCAACAAATGAATTCACACTGTCCTCCGATACTGCCTTACTGCTCGACCACACTACCACAAATGGAGAGTAAGGTTCTATCTAACTTTTCCTCTGCCTACCTTTGGGGTTACACTTGACTCTGTGCACACTATACCTCACTTTGGTATAGTATATACAGAGCCAGCTTCCTACAGTCATAAAAATGAAATGGTCAGTAAATGAATGAGACTCTGGGAAACCACTGCCAAAAACAGCAGCAATACCTTTTTATCTCAACATTTGGTAGCAGATCCTTGCATGCCTAAAATAATGTTGCCATTGATTCCCCTTTAATAATAGACTTATGGCAGCAGAACTGCAGCATCAGCTTAAAAGTTGGCTTGCCCTCCACCTTTAAAGTCCTTGTGTTTTTCCAGGTTCAAGGATATAGCTGCTTTTTTCTGGGATCACTGAATGATAAACCATATTTGGGCAATTAAGGGTCGAAACGTCGACGACACATGTACAAAGTCAGACAACTTTATATAATAATGATACAATGATTTATTCCCTTTATCTGAAAATGTACTGAATAGTAATTGCTGTCTCTTGATATGAATCAACCAGTACACTGTATATGTTCACTCACTATATCACATTTCTCTTGTTTTGATTTTAGTTTTGGTTTGGTTTCACTGCTGGGTTCTATTCATTTATATATTCTCTCTCCTTTTTTTGTCATGAATGACACTCACAAAATTGTTCAATTAAAAGTCTTTTTTTGTCTAATAAACTTGATTTGGCTAAACCGTAGTCACTTATACAAATACTGGCTGTGCTGTTATTTCCCTCATCAGATTCGCATTGAATATCATTGTTTATTTTGTTTTAAAAAAATGTATTTTTGCTTTAATTATTAATTCTACACCGAAAAGTCTGTGAAACTAAAACAAGCATCCTAAGAATGAGTTCCATGTGAACCTCTGTTCCAACGATAACTTGATACTCCTGTTCACATGGACATATGGGTCGCTCTTGTTTTTGTTTATACTCCTGACAACAAAGCATTATTATTGTCTAGTGTTGTATAATGAGACGAGTATAGTCGGATCACCTGAAGCAGTGCGTAAGCAGGAAAGCTGACTTACCTGCTGGCTCCTGTGACCACTATAACCTTGGCTATGGTGATATAAATGCGGCGTTGATCAGTACTGTGTCAATTATTCAGCTCTACTGACAAAGTACAGCCCCCAAAATCAAATGAGGTGTGCACTAGCAGAGCCATCGGTTAAAGGGCAGCCTTTGGGGCAAGCCCAAATTTACCGGTAATCACGACAGGTCAGGCAAAAATCCATTCTTTCATATGATCATGGAGACAGTCAGCCATTTCGTAGTCAGCCAAAGCCGCCCATCAATCTGTCTGAGGGCGGGGAGAGATATCGCTTGTCCGTCGTCTTTGCAAGTCCTCCACATGGAGCTCTGTGGTTCACAGGGGCGGGCGGGCTGACGGGCGGTCATTGAGTGAGGCATATCATGCACTCATCTGGTGTTAGTGGGTTGTGGTGGGCTGATGGTCAGTCTTTGGGACTTGAGCCAATGGGAAAGCTGCTTGGAGGAGCTGGTGCCTGTGCTACAGCAAACATAATACATTTATCAGAGCCTTGTAATAATATTGCATGAGCTTCAACTGCATTGAATCTAGGTACATCAGAATGTTCTACTCGTATGCCTCCAGGAAGTGGGAGGTACTCTTAAAAATACGGTTACTTCCCGGATGTTGTTGGTGCTTATGTGTCTTTCTATGCTACCCCAAAACTGATGTCATGGAAGGGATGGAGAGACACAGAATTACAGTTTCAGGCAATATGGCTAACTGTGAATGCTCTTCTGTTTTTCAGAGTCAACTTCGTGATAATTGAATTTTGTTCATGGAACGTCGTAAGACTGGAGGCAGGGCCGTGCGAGGACTGGGAGGGCGTGAAATCAGGGCGGGAAAGAGGCCGGGGAGGGGGTGGAACAAACTGAGCGGGAGGTGTATAGATGCGGACAGTGTAACACGAGCAGCATGCACATGCACCCTGCAGTATAAAAAAGAGTGCCCAACACAAAGGGAAAACCACTGCAGGGAAAGGATACCCATAGTAGGCCAATACCACAGGGGAGGGAACGGAACACAAGAAGGAGGGACATATAAGCAAACGAGCCACAGACCGACAAACATTTTAGCACGATTTACTGGTTAACAAATCAGCAGCGAGGGGCAGAAAGAGGTGGAATGAAAGCCCATACACCGAGCACAGCATGTCTCGAAGAGACCGCACATGCACTGCCTAGGCGAGACCTAATGAGTGCCGGTGATATCAACCACCTCAGTGCCAATTTGTTTGCGATGGAAAGTTGCCTTGGGCACATTCTACCATCTGATGTGGAGCTGCCTGGTAATACTACAATATTGGGCCTGTGTGCACAGTGTGTTGACACAAATTGTAGACAGACAGGCTACACCAGATCCCAAGATGGCACTTCTGTGACTAATGGATGTGTGTGTGTGGGGGGGGGTGTAGAAGCCACAAGACTGTTTGTTGAAATAGGACTATTGATAGCTAAGTGAGACACCGCCCGCCATTGGCTACTGCCTAAGGTTCTCTGTATCAAAAAGCAGACGGAAGGTATGAATTACTGTGCCCATTCAGAGGAACATGTCTATACATGAAGCGTGTGCCCCCAGAAATACCAGAGGATTTGGGATCAGTGCTAGAATAGTGTACATTCATAGGCCTCTTAATGTAACTGATTGTTGGATGTTATTGTGTTTTGGAAAACTGCTTTGGAACAAGTTTATTCGAGCCGGACATCTATTTTACTGCCACTCTTTAAACTAATACAACGTTTTTTTTAAAATACCTCAGAGCCACCTGCAACCACCGGCTCAAGCACAGAATCGAGTCAAGTCGCGTTCCAAACACTGAATGCTTCATACGATCTCAGAATGCCGAATCTAGCCATAAGCACTATTGAATGATATCGGGAACAGTAATGTTATTCTTTTTTTTTTGCATTGTTCAAATTGTCGGATAGAAAGTTAGACACATTAAGCAGTAAAAGCTAACTCATGTCTTAAATGCCTCCTGAAATAAATATGCACTAGCTGTAAGGAAAACTAGATAAGCCTGTTCACAGGCCTAATTTCAATATGAAGTATTTTGTGTGGCGGCATTTGATCACAGGACTAGAGGAGGGATTGATATAAAGACAAAAAAAATTGTGAGATTGTCTTCTTTGTCCACTGCGACCTTTGTAGGAATGAGAACCGTGCTACAAACTGAAAGGAGAAGCAGGTGAAAATATGTGGAGGGAATCGGGTAACAAGGCACAATAAACAAGCATTTGCAATGCAATAGGTCTCGCATTTGCGAGAGTTTGAGCTATTGGCATTGTAAATGAAAATGCCTTTTATTTATGCGTCTGAAAAGCTGCAAGCTGTGCGTAAACAAGCACTTTGTACTTATAGTCCTTGCTTATGAGAAGCAAGGCTGGCAGTCTCTTTTACTGCCAGCCTTGCTTCTTGTAAGCAAGGACTATACGTACAAAGTGCGTGTGTACGCACCGCTTTTAGGTTTTCAAAACAAATTAATAAAAGGCATTGTCATTTACAGTGCCAATAGCACAAACTGAAATGTGAGACCTATTGCATTGCAAATGCTTGTTTTAAGTGCTTTATTCTTAGTGATCTGCCCCAATTATAAGTGCGCTCGTTCTTGGGGACTAGTACTTATTTTTCAACATCGGGCTTTGACCTAGAGCACGAGAGATAGAAAGTTGGAAAAGGACAACCATCTATAAAGAACATAACCTGGTCAGAAGTGTTCTAGAAACAAAACGTAGATCTTCAGCAGGAAAAGAATATGCAGGAAGAGTGCCAGCTGAACCCATGCAACACCTGGCCATAGTCTTTCATGGTCTGAATAATGGTGATCAGTAGTCGTTTGGAGAAAAGTTAAACCAGGATTTAACTGAAGACCTCAAAATGTTTGTAGGTGTGTCGAAAAGCAGCGAACCTCTGAAAGTGAAATACCCAGTACAAGCTTTTGTTGTCACAATTTTGTTACCTCTATGAATTCGATGCAGATTTAAATTACATTAGGAACACCTCCTGCACATAGTAATCTGAGTTGGCAACGTGACCAAGTGTGGAAAGTTTCAACTGTTGGCATCTTGTATCGCCTGCAGGCAGGTCAATATCACATCATAGCAGAGCTGAGTCAGTCTTTCATCCTTCTGAGGTTGATAAATGGAGTTCTGCAAAAACAAAGGTATAAAGTGCTACATAAAAATAATGTAGTAGTAGTAAAGGCAAAAGATCACGGATAAAAGATGCTTACACATAGGTTCAAAAATAGGAAAAATATGGAGGACAGTAAATGAAGAGGGCTGCTGGTATGGTAGATAAAAAGAGGGTGAACAGTCGCTGCGTTTATCACCATGCATGTAGGCATGATTAGTTTGCCACATGATAAAAAAAACAGTGTAATGACAGACAGTGGGATTAATTGGCAGTAATGCGCGAGTTGATGAGGAAAAGTGACGTTAGAAGGTACAATGTTATGTTCTTGCATGACAAAAGCGAGCAGAGGCCAGCGTGTTAAAATAAATGAGGGGCACTGAAGTACATGGGTTACAAAAATTGTTTCAAATGGTGTGCCTGCGATTGTGGAACGGCAGGGGGTAATAACTTAAGACACATGTTACTTTCACGTGTATGAAAAAACAGCTGGAGGCTAAAAGGATCGATTTAACCACTGTCCGACTTTCTTGTATACTACGCGCATGCAGTGGGAATGTGAAATACAGGTAAATGTCTCGTCCAGTTAAACAGCTGTGCATAATAAAATCACCAACGGCTGGAAATTGAGCACTCGTCCTCCAGCTAAATCTTTATTGAGATTCAGTGGACTAGCCATAGCGGGGCTAAAATTAGCAGTACACACCCAATTGGCTCTGCCTGAGGAAACAATGGGAAGGAGCTCTCCTCAGACAGTTATACTGTCTCAGGCAGCAAACACAAGCACTGTATCACACAGACCGTCTCCGAATCAGTCACAAAGGCATTAGCCCCTTCAGATATGATAAATATAAATTGTGCGTCAGACTTACCAAACATAGTCAGTGTCATGGTAAGCCTTTAGGTTCAGCGCGTGAAGACCAGCTGCCAATGCGCAAAAAGCGGTCTCTGTGGGAAATGCTGCACCAACACAAAGTTAGGGGAAAGTCCCCACACAAATGCGTGCTTGTGACTGTGAGCACAGCACGCTCAGCTGTGCCACGGGACACCGGTTCTCATGGCTACAGCGTCTGGGGCAGTCTGGATACGGTAAGCGCCTGAAGCTAGCTGAGGTAGGGAGTGAAGCGGTGCGGTCACGGCTGGGGTCAGGCAATCACTCTCGGGTTGAGGCTTGCACATGCGCTCAGACAGCATCCTCCAGACTTCGGGCAGCCATCTTGCTTTAGCACATGACCCGCCTCACATCCTGCTGCTTCGTTACCATGAGAAACGCAGATGCATTATGCATCAAATGTTATTTATTGGGCGCGAGTCCACCCATGGCGAGATGCAGCGAAATGCAAAAGCGAAATCAATATATATAACTTACAATTAACAATGTCCTGTCGAGTTCGCCGTGCATGTGCACATCTCCTGTCCGGGCAGGCACGGCAAACAGGAGACAGGGAGGGAATGAACATGCCTTCCTTCCAATCAAAAGCACGCATTTTTGTCACTTCCCAATAAGCATGGGTGGAGCTTCCACCCCGCTTCCGAAGCTAAACTGACGACAATAGTCTCGCAAGCGAGCAGCGCATGCGCTGCGTTGCTAGGCAAGACCTAAAAAGGGGATAGAGGTGGGGAGACATGGTGAACTGGTTAAAGACTGGGGGGGTAAGAGGTTCAGAAGAGTTAAACGCAAGGGGAGCAGAGGAAAACAGAACATAAGAAAAAATAGAGAAGGGAATCAGTGGGCTGCTGCTTCTTTAAGAAAGGTAGAAGATGTTGACAGAGAGTTGTCCCTCCCCCATAAATCTACAGTGATAAAACATGTGCTATGCATTCCTGTCATAAAGTGTTCATGTTCAACATTACCGCAGATGCGACGAACATTGGAAAAACACAATTGCTGTCAGGTTGAATTCAGCCATGCATATATGCATTAAGACTAGCAATAGTTGGGTTCACCTGTAAACCTTGGGGGTCATCACTTCATGTTGCTATGCATAATGTATGTAGCAGTTTGAAAACAATATCACAGGAAGCAACATCAATAGAATTCCCATTATCCATCCGCACAGGAAGTGACATCCCTGGTTTCTTGTAAAAAAATGTCTTCACTTAATGGAGACGCCCAAGGCAAGCTATCATTTTTGTAAGGTTTGCCTATATAACTCCATAACATCAGAGACATCATCTTCCAGCTCTGTGTTTTATTTTTTGTTGTTAACAGCCTTCTGCACTCCAGGAGTTTTAGGCTTGGTTCATTCCAACTGAACCAGTTGGATGCACACATCGGAAATCAATGATTCATAAGACAAAAGCCCAGGACTGAAACCTGCTGTCGGCCTTCTTGTAACCATAGCTTAATTGTTTACTTGTGTATTTTATTGTAATTGTATTTATATATTGCTTACTACCCCTGACAAGGGTAAAAAAGCACTTTTGCCTGGTATCTCTCTACTCTGGAACCTAAGGTTGCTGGTCAATTGAGTGGTAATTAGTTATTATTGGTTATTATTCAATTTTGAATCAGTATGTGCTCTCTGGAAACTGTTCCACACATTTTCTATAGTTTCTTCGTGCTAGGTGAAGTTAATAGGAATGGTGCATTAATCTTAGTGTGAGTTCATGCAAGTGGAAAGTGGGGTAAGTAGATAGTTTGGAGGCTGTATGGTACTGTTAGATTGCAAGGAATGATTGCACAGACTGAGTGTGCTTTATGAGGAGAGTTATAGCCAGTTTGCAGAAATCAAGTGGAGTTTATGGAAGACTAAGAGCACTAAGGCATGCAGAGGATGGAGGGTAAGAAGAGGGTCATTCATAAGGAAGGAAACAATCAGTAGATTTATTTATTTCAAGGTCTGTTCTCTTGCAGGCTTTTAGGAATATAGTGTGGAGAAGTTAGAAAGCATTCAATCTGAGGATGTAGAAACTATAGAAAGGAGGGTTGATAGAATTTACCTGTGTTCTGGTGCTATATGTTGCTGCATCTTTGGTTGTTGCGTTTGGCTGATAATGGCGTACCACAGTTTATCCTTTGATAGGGTACATTAATAGCAAAAATTATTTCCATTCTTTTCGACTTATTACTAGTTTTTTTCTAATGTGAGGCACTGTGTTATTATATGATGTGCCCTGATAGCTGGTTTTCAGGTTTGTGAGGTAATATTTGGTGGTGGTGGACCATCTGTGGGATTTGTATTGGTTATTCAATTATGTACTTGTATGAAACAGACGTATGTGTGTCATGTCTGTAGGGGGTCTTTTCTCCCGTTTCTACTAAGAGAGTATGACCATCCAGCTGAAAAAACACTGTGTCCCCTGTTTGTTGGGGGTCTTGTTCTCCCGTTTCTACTAAGAGAGTATGACCATTCAGCTAAAAAACACAAGCTCATTCCAAGTGGCTTCTGTATTTGTAAGCAGTCTACTGAAATAGAAAATCAAGTTTGTGCACAACCTATTTTAAATGCTCTCCCTGATCCTTACCTCACTGTGGGGACAACTACCATCTCTCCCGGCATTCACAACCTGCTTCGATGTATTCTAGGCATAAAGGGGTTTCTGGAAGGGGTTGGAAATATTAGTGGCACATGTTGCAGAAGAAAATAAATGTCCACAGATAAAGCAGATTCAAAGACAAAATCATTTACATCCAAATTCTACCAGATTAACATCCTATAAAATAACAACTTAATCAACATGGTTTTAAAATTTGATTAGCTAATTTGTAAATACTTTGATGTACTGATTTCATTACTTTAAAAAAGCGCTTTAGTTTGTACACATAGTTATTACTACTGGCCATGTCATCCTTAAATTTGGCTATCGCTGCCTCCCAACACCCTACTCTGAAAGGCTCCTGGAAGGAGGGTGTGATCTCATTGAGCATTATGGGAGCTAGACAACCCTGAACTGGACGCATCCACCAGCATACTGTAAAGGACATTGTTGTGTGTAACATTGGGCTGCTTTGTAAAGCCTTCTTTGTCCGCTTCCACATCTGGACAGTTCATGCCATCCATGTCCCGAGACCCCATAGAGCCTGCCCCATGTGTGGCGCACCAATATTCTTACTCTATGGCTAGAGTGACCACCCATTTGTAATATATATGGACTGTCCGTAAATTAACTCTAACTCTAATGTCCGCTGTCCGTGATGAACAAAGGGTATTTTTCTGTAATTTTACCCTAGTTACAAAAATCCAAATGTTAATTAGGATAGTTGAGATGACTCAGATGAAGTAGAAGGGGGGTGTTGGGGAGTAATCTCCTGTGCAGTGATCCAAGGGGAGGGCTAAAGAACTAAACATGAATCAAGCCTTCTTGTCAGGGTTCCTGCTGCCTGAAAGAAATGTAAATATTTGCGATTGGTTAATCTGCAAATGTAAAGACTGCGCGTATTCCGTATAGGCATCAATTTATTGTGTTACAATAAGCTTCCTAACCACATAGATTTATTCTTTTTGAAAGGTATTATAAGTGTGCTCCAAGCTGAGCTGTGGAGTGTGTGCTTTTTATGGACAGCTCTTCAAAATGTTTGCACTAGGTGCAATCTGCATATTACTAAAATCTACACTTTTGATACACTTTTTTGACTTTAACATAAGTTTATTTCCACGGTTTGTGGTAGCCTATCTTATACTGTGTGTAATGTAAAACAATGACTTAGGGACTTCACAGTGCTGTCTATGATGGGCGGGGGTCTCCTAACACTAAAAGCATACAAGTTACTTTTCCCTGCTGTACCAAACATGATTGTTCTATGTGCTTTAGTTTGCACATACATACATAAGCAGTCGGTGATCACATTAACTAGCAGAGGTTTCTTAACGTAAAACAGTGCATTTCCTACTGATTAGTTTAACTTGCATTTAGTTTTTCATTTAATGTCTGCATTATTTTATTTGGAAATACCTTTTATTTTTATTTTTATTAGGTTTTTTATATACATACAAACATTGTCTATCGGGTTCGCCGCTTTTGAGCTACAAGGTATAGGAATTAGTATAAAAGTACCTTTTGGTCGGGTCTCCCATTGCTGGCTATATTCTTATGGAGAAAAGAAAGGTCTTAAAGTGGGAATGTACAGGACAGATTGGAATAAGTCGAGGAGGAGGATAGGACAGTAGCACAACTGTATATACTCTCCTGGGTAGGTCGTTTGTTCTAGTTCTTGACATGGCTCTTGATCAGAGCTGTTTCTTATGGTGGCTCATAAGGGACTAGCGCCTTGTCCAGAGCTTCCCATAGGCCTCTGGATGTCGCCTTCCACGAGGAGTATTGCATTGCCAGGTTATCCGCTCTTCTAAGGTGGATGACCCAGTTGAGTCAACTCTTGTAGGTTGTTTTTGAGGAATCTTTCCAGTTCGTTAGCACCAGTTTGATTGCTGCTGACAGAAGTAGGTCCAAAAGTTCTCTCTCTCCCTCTGTGGGGAGGTCTGTTCGAATGAACGCTGTGGTGAGTGAGGCAAAGTTCCTTGTAATCTTCCACTTAAAAACATTGTCTATAAAGTCCATCACCTTATCCCAAAAGATCTTGAGCATTGGGCATTGGAAGGCCAGGTGTTCCAGCTCCCCCCTCCCAATGTTGCAGTTCCAGCAGATTGGGCTATCTCTGAGGCCTAATATGTGTAGACGGGCTGGGGTCCAGAATGTTTTGTGTAACAGCCATAGTTTGGTTTGTGCCAGAACTGGGGTGTTTTTATTTCAGGTGGCCGAGGCCCATATCTTTTCCCACTCCTGTTCATTTAGCGGGGGTTGTATAAGTGTATCCCAGTATCCCTTTGTTTTATTGTTGAGTTTGGACTTGAGGGGTCGTAATGTTTTGTATATTTTCGATGATGCTTGGTGGCCTAGTTTATTTGTTTGCGATGTATTGGAAGATCGAGGGCGTGGTGTCTGTTATTTTTGATTTTGTTATGGCTGTCTTTATCTTTAGAAAACTGTACAGATCTAGGTCTTCTAGATGGTGGGTTGTCTTCAGTTCAGAGAATGTTATTGGTGTTGCTTTCCTTTCTAGTTGGTGCGGGTGCGAGATGACCTTCTCTATCCATGTGTCAAATCTAAGGGTTTTCCCCTTGTATTTGAAATTGTTATTCCCCCATAATGCTTCTGATTTTGAGTCTTTGATACTGACCTCAATTTTTTGGTCAAGTTTTAAAGGTGCTATTTTGGTATTTCTTAGTATAGAGTTGTTCGCGTGTGGGTATGCGTTTGTTGTTAGTAGGGCTAGTGGGTTCAGGTTGTTCAGAATGGCCTTTTCTACCTGAAACCACACCGGTGTATATTCTGGTGTTTGGTCTACCCACTGTGTGCCCTGTTTAGCAATGAAAGCAAGTTGGAAGAGCTTGAAATCCGCTAGGTTCACCCCACTTGTATTTTTGATAATCTTAGTTTTTTTATGCTAATCCTCGCTTTCTTATCCCTCCAAAGAAATTTGGCGCACATTCTATCTATCTTTTGGTGGAAGTCCTCTGTTAGGAAGATGGGGAACATCCCCGATAGATAATTTACCAGGGGTGTGATCATCATTTTTAATGTTCCGATCCGTCCCCACCATGTCATAAATTTTGGTGACCAGTCTTCTAATTGTTTCTTTATATTTCTCATTGTGCCGTATTGTGGTTATTAGGTCGCTGCCGAATAATATACCTAAGTATTTGATGCGGTTTGTCTGCCAGGCCAGTCCTGAGTCTCCCAGCACTTCTCTGGAACAGTAAATATTAGTGGCTTGCACTCAGACATTTTTTATTATTAAGCTTGTACCCAGAGAGTTCTGAGTATTCTTTTATCGTGGCCATTGGCGCTTTTATTGATGCCTTGAGTTGCTCTGTCATTAACAGAATGTCTTCTGCGTAGGCTGCCAGTTTTATGGTCACTCCCTTAAAGTTAATCCCCTTTATGGTTTCATTTAATTTTATGTCTCTAATTAGGGGTTCAAAAGCCAGGAGGAAGAGTGACGGTGAGAGTGAGCACCCTTGTCTGGTCCCTTGTTGGAGCTTGAACGCGTCAGAGAGTGAACCGTTTACCTTGATGCGGGCCGTGGGGGTCTGGTATAGGGCCATTGTCATTCTGACGAAGTCATCACCCAAGTTAAAGCTGTACATGCATTGTTCTAGGAAAGCCCACGACACCTTATCAAAGGCCTTCTTCGCATCTAGTGCTATGGCCACTGCCGGCGTCTGGCTCTCTGAAACTTGCTCTAGTACATGACAGAACAACCGTGTGTTATCGCTTGCCATTCGGTTCCGCATGAAGCCGACTTGGGTGTTACTTGCTATTCTGGATAGGAACTTGTTCAGTCTGCCCGCCAGGATTTTGGCGTATATTTTAGAGTCCGCATTGATAAGTGATATGGGTCTATAGTTCCCCGGATGTTGGTGGTCTCTACCTTCTTTCGGTATAACTATTATTGTCGCCTCTGTCATAGACAGTGGGACAACCCCTGACGCTGCTGTATGGTTAAATACCTTTTTCAAGGTAAATGTTAGCTGTGGTAGGAAAGCTTTGTAGAAGTCGGCTCTGAAGCCATCGGGGCCTTGTTTTTTTTAAGTGATTTAACTGCCAACTCTATCTCTGTGCGGTTGATTTCTTGTCATAGTTTTGCAGTATCAGCTTGGTCTAGTTTTGGGAGTTTCAGTCTTTCTAGAAATCTTTTGCACACCTCCTTGTCGAGTGTCTTTTGGCTCCTATACAGCTCTGAGTAGAAGTCTTTGAATGTGTTGAGTATTTCCTTGTGACCTGTGTATGTTTTGTTGTGTCGATCTGTGATTAATGAGATCGCTACCTGGTTACGTTTGTGCTTCAGGTATGATGCCAGCAGTTTCCCTGCTCTGTTAGACTCGCAGCGGTTGAGAGCCTTGCATTTGTCAAACCACAGTCCCGCTCTCTCGCTTATGATTTTGTTATATACGTATTTCTGTTGTGTCAGGGTGTAAAGTGTTGTGTTGTCTTGTTTGTTGTTTATATGCTCGAGTTCTAACTTTTTTATATCCTCCTCTAGCTGGGTCAACTGTAGATTCGCTTTCTTGTTTATTCTTGCCTTGATGCTGATTAATCTGCCTCTAATGGTTGCTTTTAGTGCCTCCCACAGGGTATTGGTGATAACCTCTCTATTGTCATTGTTGGTTATGTAGTCCTCTATGGCTTCCTCAATTTCCTTTTTGTTGCCCGGGTCTCTGATGGTGTCGTTCCTAAAGCGCCATCCTTTAGAGATTGCTCCGTTGTGTGTGCCACTTAGTTTTAGGCTAATGGCTGAATGGTCAGAGACTAACCTTGGTTCGATCGTAGATTCTTCGATCATATGTGTGTGGTTCCCTGAGATTAGTATGTAATCTATCCTCGTGTATGATTTGTAAGGGTTGGAATAGAAGGTGTTATCCATGCGTCTTTGAGATTGAATTTATAGCATATGTTCTGTAGTACTGTGTGGGAGTTGGTGGGGTGGTATTTGCAAGGGGATTGCCTGTCTATTAGGGGGTCTAATGGGATGTTGAAGTCCCCAGCAACGACAATGCGTTCATCTTGTGGGATTTTGTGTAGGGAGTCGGATACCTCTGCCCAGAAAGTGTGGTCATCTATGTTGGGACCGTATATGTTTGCTACGTGCAGTTTTTCTCCCCCTCTGGAGAAGCTTGTTATAAGCAGTCTGCCCTCTTTGTCCTGTGTGTGTGAGTCTATTGTTAGCCTCGAACTCTTGGAGACTAGGGTCAGCACTCCCCTCCTCTTTTTGTCTGTAGGTGAGCTTGCTATCTGCGCTATCCATTTGGCTCTGATTAGTTTGGTGTCTTCCTCGTCTAGTTTTGTTTCCTGTAGCAGGACTATGTCACTTTTGGACTTTGCTAGGTAATCTACTATTTTCTTGCGTTTAATGGGATGGTTAAGGCCCTTAACATTGAGTGATGTTGTTTTAAGGTCTGTAGTCAGTGTGAGATTTTTGCTACCAGCCATTTGTATTTCTAAGTTGCGGCAATTCTGTACGCCCAACACTCAAGGCACCCCTGGGTTGCTCGTATCTCTGGCAAAGGTTCTTCCCTTCTACATTTGTCTGAACTAGTCAATCGACATTTGATCGGGTATATAAAGTTTGGAAAAAAGAAAGAATGGAAAAGGAATAGAGTGAGTACCTGAGATGTACTAACATTGCCCACCCCCCCTCTGTAAAAACCCCTCCCACCCTCCCCTCTTCTTCATTAGGATACAGAAGGTGCGACGGCAGGATCACCTTTCCGCCTCCCGGAGCTTATTGTCTCATCGATTTGTGTTGGTATACTCCTTTTGTTTTGAGGACTACATTGTCCTTAGTGTTATCCAGATCTCCAACCAGAGGATAGGATACTTGTAGGTCCAGAGTTTTTTCCAGTTTTCCAGTACTTTATTCTTTGTTCCCCCGACTCTTTACCTAAGGTCATGAGGTAGCAGTTGGTGGCTATTTGAGGTAGTTGTCATGAGGTAACAGTGAATGGTTATTTGAGGTAGTTGTGTTGCGTATATTCCTTGTTTCCTAGCATCTTTCCTTTTTTTTTTTTTTCCTTTTTACCCAGTACCTCCTTAATTATTGAGCTCAGGCGACGGGCCTCTTTTTGCTGTACCATGGAGCGCGGTGTCCATGGGTTGTGACAGTGGACCCAGATATTTGTGCAGTTCTCGAGGGTCCGTGAAGAAGTGATTTTTCCCTTTGTCTATTATTTTGAATTTCGTGGGGGTCACAAACGAGAATTGTATGTTTCTGTGTTTGAGTTTCTGGGGCAGAGCGAGGAATCCTTTCCTTGTGTCCACGGTGGGCTTCGAATAGTCTTGAGTTAAAATAATTTTGTATCCCTTCCAGTTGATCTGGTGGTTCTTCCTAGCGTAGTGAAAAATCTCCTCCGCGTGTTGTGACCTCAAGGGTTTGCATATGATGGGTCTTGCATATTGGGAAGTCAGTATCTTGACAGCTGGCACTCGGAACGCCTTGTCTAATTTAAATTGTCGGTTACATTTTAGATTGGTGAATTTTGGTATGAAGTCCTCAAGGAATGTGGAACAAGATCCTGCTGCATCCTCTGCCCCTTCTGCCCCTTCTGGGATCCAGAGTATTCGTATGTTACCCCTTCGGTTCTTATCTTCCATCTCCGCTGCTTGCTTTTGTAGGGCGTTCGTGATTTCTGTTAGTGACTTTACTTCTTTTCTCACGCCTTGGCCAGCGTCCTCTGTGTCACTGATCCTCTGTTCTGCTGCTGTTAGCCTGATATTCACAGTGTTCAAATCTGCTCTAACTGCAGCAATCTCTAGTTGGATCGTTTCTGTGGTGAGCTTTGTTGATTTTGCCAAATCATGCACCTCTGCTAATTTCTTAAGAATCGTTTCAAGCGTACTATTTATGTCCGGTCTTTGTTTGATTGGCGAGTCAGATGTCAGTGGTTCTCCCTTACTTTTCTTTTGCTGCTGATGCAGCCTGCTCTCCCTGTCGGTCATATTCCTTGTTGTTTGGTCTCTGTGTTACTCCCTTGCGTTACTTTTTTGAGTCCTTGTCATGTGTCTTGGTTTCTTTAGTTCCTTGGTTCTGCCCTTTTCCTTTACAACTCACTATCTTGTCTTGTTCTTGGTCTTCTATCCATGAGCGCCTCCTTTGGTCTATCTGCTGTCTATCTGCTGTCTATCTCGCTCTGTCCCAAGTCTCATTCTTCTGTACCCCCATCTAGCGTTGTTCTTTGGTATCCCGCCCTGTGTTGGTCCCACAGATTCTGTATAGCCTTCTTTTTATTTTGAGCGGTGTTTTGTCCTTGGTAGTTTTAGCTCGGACGCTGTGCCCCCCTTCCTCCTTTCCTGTGTATTTTCTGCGGCTTCTGAGGTGGTGTTTGTTTGTCCTCAGGGCGATCGTGTTAGGGGTCGGGGGTCTCAGGGTTGCGCTAGTTATGTCCCTTTCTTGGTGCGCATACAAGCTTTTTTTAATGTTTGTTTTGCTTGTTAGTTTTCTCTCCTCCTCTTTATCTCTTTCTTATTATCCTCATGTGTTGTGCTTTTAATTTTACCTTGCCTCCATTCTTTGCGCCGATTTATTCTGATTTATTCTTCGTGCAAGCTATTATGGCTTTATGAGCTCCCCCCCACCGCTTTCTGTGCTTACGGTTCCTCTTTCGTTGTATTTATTTGTATTTGTTTGTTACCATTACCCTCTGCTGCCCTTGGGTCTCGACTTATTCACTGTTGACTCTCCGTGTTTGTGGTAAGTTCTGGCTTTCTCCTCTGTCTCCTCCTTTGTTTTCTAGCGCTTTGCATTAGTTTTGCTTTCTTTTCCTCTTGTTGTTCAACCCGCTGCCATTTTGTCTCTTCTCTCCCTCACCTCACCGTTCATCCCCCCTCCTTGTTTGGCTGTACGTGGGTTTGCCCATGCCGTCTTGTCGTTCTTGGCAGTGTACATTAGAGGAGGAGGGGTAGGGACGGTATGCGTGCTCCTTGTGGACAGGGGGGGGTTCCGATCCGCACCTCTCACGCTCTGTTTTTTAACCGTGTGTTTGCTCCCCCCGCTTGCCACCGCTGACCTCCGATATTTGTGGGCAGACTTGTCTCTGTTAGCTGGAGGTGCCGTCTTCTCCTGAGGTGTTTTTGGCAGGTTCCGCTCCTCGTTGACGCGTTGAGTGTGTTGCTAGGATCAGTTTCCTTCGTTGCTTCCCATGGGCACCACCTTGGTCGTCTCAGCCTTACGCAAGGAGTTTCCGTATTCTTATCTTTGCTTGTTTTTCTGAGCCTTCATGCCACTCCGCGCTGATATCAATCTTCGGCGTAGGTGTTCCGACGTCCCAGGGTGTATTATTTTCCTTGTGTGTCTCGCTATTACCGGAGTATTTTCCCCTCGCTAGCTCCGTTACGGCGCATCGGCAGGATCAGGCAGCCATTAGCTCTGCCGTCCAAGCCACGCCCTAATACCTGATGGCGAAAGATCAAAAAAATATTTACAGAATATTTTGTTCTTTTTAGCCACGCTTCTGATTCTTCCTCCACAATCACTGACCCCGTCCCCATTGCATTTAGGACACAGTACTTTTAATGCACGTCCACTGCTGCATTGAATAGCTATGTAAAGTCTGAGGAAGCCAGTAATATTGGCATATGGTGTGCAGCAGTCCCTCACTTTCACTATATGCCTTTTTGTTTTAGATATTGTGTCAAATTAAGCTGTAATCTGTATTTACTTAATACAAAGTACTATTCATCTAACAGAATTGTATTAAACGCTGTCCTCTGGTGTTAAAGGGGATTGAGAAAAAGAAATTAATCTAGTCTATGGCTTAATTGCACTAAGTGTAACCGGGAAACCTGGGTTCAAATCCCACTTTCCCTACATGACTATACTGTGTGACCTAAGTCAAATCAAGTTACTTCATGTGCTTAATTTACTTGATAGTGACATTTGAGAGCACTTTCAAGTAATTCAGTTCAAGATAGATCCTGTACAGAAACCTCACTTGTATATACTTAATAGCCTGCAATATTTTACCATCCATAAAAGTATTGGCCATGATGTAAGGGACACCAGTCAATTGTTTCACTTTGTTTACTCATGGCTTTGTCGGGAGGGTTAAGAAATGTTTTAAAATTCATGTTTAGAAACTTTCAATTCAAATAAATGTCCATGCAATGTTGTGATCTAGTGTACTAATGTATTTATAAAAGCTAGGAAAAATGGCCGCCGGACAGGAGCACCTCACGGAGGCTCCCGGGGTTAGGGATAACCAAAGGTAGTTATCCCTGTGTTACCCCCGCCACCCCTGCTGGGATGGTCTTTCCATGTGTAGTCCCTGGCTCTACTCACGTGGAAGAGTGCTGTTTTTCGCTCATCGGAGCATCGCAGATGTGCATGAAGACCCGCCGTCCCTGAACGAGCGACTACGGGGATCGGCAGCGCCGGATGAGTCTGTCCCACGGAGATCACGAGGCTCCGCGGGACCAGAGGAGGCTGATCCGCAGAGACTCACCAGGGCTGTCTCCAGGTTCGGTGAGTGTACCTCTGGGGGAATCCTACTAGCTCCATAGCTCCCACTTTTGCTGCCCTCAGAGTGATTGGCCAGGGAGAGCAATGCTGAGGCAAGCGCGGTGCGAGCATCCTCATGAAGTGGTTTGAGACGAGGACTCTCGCAGAGAACACCCGCTGACTCTACAGAAGCTGCCGGGGCACTACGGAGTGCGGCGGCTGCTGGCTAAAGCAGAAAGCGATGCTCTGAGCCGTTAGCGAAGGCTGCAGCCCCCTTCTTCCCCCTCCTAAACAGTGTGCAGCGAACAGAGAGCCGAAATCACAGTTTTGTCCCTCTCCTCTAATGCATGGTTGGAGCAGGGGGCGCGGCAGCACTGAGTCTGCCAGTGGGACCGGAGGAGCATGGTTCTTGATCTGGCTTGGTTACATTTACTCGCATTGTCTATTTTTATTTTATTTTTCCTTAATTTATCTGGTCCTGTCCAGGACCAAAATGGCAGAACTTAGGCACTAGCTAGGGAAAGAGGATCTTCATTGTGGCCTAATTAAAGAGACAGGAAAAGGGAAAGAGGACTGCCAGCCTAGGCTGGAAAGGTAAAGAGGGCTGCCAACCTTGAGTTGTTGCTGCGTGCAAAGAGGCCGCCATCTTGAAACTTCTGCCTATACAGTGACCAGATTCGACCTTGAGAAAGCCTCCAATTTTCGGGGGTTTTTTGGTCCACTTTCGAGACAACAGGGAAATCGCATTCTGGAATTGGAAAGGGAAAGTAATTTGTTTAAAACTGGAGAAAGCGCATTCCATCAATATGGCAGGAGCATGCTTAAAAACAGCAGGCAGAAACACCTACACTATCTTATACCCCCCAAACCTCTCCAGGGCTGCAACAAAACCTTTAAACACAATCTTTTGAGAAAACACTCCGAGACACTGATCTCAGACCTATCCTTTAACATAAAAAAGGCATACTTGTAAATGACCTGATATTCAATCAAAAATTTAAACACGCAAGAAACTAGAAATAGTCTGCATGGCACCAAGTTAAGGATCGCTCCCTCACGAGGCCTAAGAGCACATCTAAATATACCAATCTATAAAAATGGAACAGTACTTATTCAAGCGGCTAACAAGGATATAAAGAAATTTGATGACTAATTCACCAACCTGAAAGGTACTTAATAACTCTCCCACAAGACTTACTTAACACCATGGCACCCAATCTAACTCATCGACAAGCAATCTTCCCACCAGAACAGACGCGAAGATGGCACAAGAAACCCAGCATACTAAGCTCATTTAAAAGAGATTAGAGCCACAGGACAGCGAACTCCGGCACTCAGAGGTCTATCAACCACATCTCAGCAAAAGCTGCTTATCGCCTTTGCTTAAAGATAGGTACGTCCCTATACCTCAAGTCGCGATGACTAGCTGACACTTAGCTCAGGGTTGCATCCACCAAAAACCTAACAGGCTTATAGTCAACCTATCATCTAAACAACATAGCAAACCTACTCCTCTAACAACAACCATAAACTCTCCGCTTACTACCTCCTTATCACCAGTTACCCAGATAACCTGGAGTGCATCAATGAACTCCTCCTTTGGCCCCATGGCCACCTCTGAAAAGAATTGATCGCTTGGTCACTCCTGCGAATAGAGAAATAACTACTGGTAGGTTTAAAGCAAGCCCCACTCACGAGGGGGGTCCAGCACAAAGCGTTTTGTACCCGGGATGCCCATCGTACATCGTCGACAACTCAAACGGAGCTTGAAGAACTGAAATTCCAAACTGGCAACTTATCTCAGAGAATTCTAAGTGCTATTCTCGAAATGAAGAGCATCTTGCACCGCACGGAAGAATCTCTATCAAGAATCAAGCTCATTCAGAATTCCGTATGCAATCTTCAAAGCCACCCTAACCATACAGCCGTGCCGCTGTCAAAGAGGCAATATCGCCCACGTCAACAACTTAAGTACCTATCTATTAGAAGAAACGTTAGCCTTACTACTATCCTACGAACCCGAGACCTCTAGTCTCCCTGGCTTGGGAGGCGAAAACAAAATTGAAACTGTCAAAATCAACGTGAACACAACTTCCATACCAAAAAATAGAAAGTTAAACATCAATACCCTGACAAGAGTTCCGCTAACCACCCCCGATAATGACTCAAATACTGGACTGGGAACCCCTTGAAACCGCTCCAAGGTCTTCTACTCAACTCCGATCCGCATGACTCCTGCGACTATCTGGCTCTTTCCATAAGAAACAAAGCGAATCTTCCATGCATTTTATACACCTTTTTCCATCCTCCAGGTAGGAACGACACCTTCATAGACCATCTAATGCAAATCATCACCGCAGACTCCTTCCCCCAATCCAATGATTTATTCCTGGGGGACTTCAGTCTGCACTGGGAGGATCTTAACGATAACCAGGTTAATGTCTTTAAAGAATTCCTAGCGGACCAAACTCTCAGCCAAGCCTACACTCTCCCAACCCACAGCAAAGGATCTACACTAGACTGGATCATCTCTAAGGAAAAGGCAGTCAATGTAATCTCTATCTCTCCATGCGATTGGTCAGACCACCATTCTATTACCTTCCAAATTCCAGGAGTTATTAAGGAAAGAACTACACAATTTGTCAGACCAAAGAGATGGATTAGAGATGCAAAAACCTAGACTATGAGAAACTGGCTGAGCGCTGTGCGAAGGATCTTCCCCCACCCCTCAACATAACAAACAGCAAACTCACGCACCACTACAATGCAACGATGTCAGAAATAATTGATTCAGTGGCTCCTCTAAAACTGAGAAGAATCACGGATAGAGACAAAAATCCTTGGTTTAGTGTCTCCCTGAACGAGGAAAGGAGAAATCTCAGACTAACCAAACAGAAATGGAGACAACACCCATCATCCCTTCAACTAAAACACTAAGAAAGACCAAAAACGCATTCTCAAATCAAAAAAATAATTTTTTAGATTTGAACTGGAGAATGCTCAAAATAGACCACGTGAACTCTTTGAAATAGTAAAACTACAGTTGAATAATTTGGCCAAATCCACTAAAGAAGCGACAAAACCCCTAATAACCTGTGAGGAATTCTTCTCTTTCTTCACAGGCAAAGTTAACTCACTGAGAAGTGAGCTTAGAGCAGCCGCTATCAACCCACCTTCCCTGTCGGCTTTGCAAATCGATGAACTCCCTCCAAGCAGTGCCCAAAAATGAAGCGCAATGGTCTTCCCTCAAGTTAATTGATGATTATGACATCTCCAAAATCCTCGCGTCTACAAAGCCAAATAACCACTTCAATGATCCTCCCCCTTTGAAACTCTCGACGACAACCAACCAATTTTTCGTCCCCATCTGGCCTGCGATAATCAAAGCCACTCTGTCGCAAGGCTCGATACCAAACTGCCTAAAAACTGGGCAAGTCATCCCCATCTTAAAAAAAACGACTTCAAACGCTGCTGACCCAAATAATTTCAGGCTGGTATCCAATATTCCCTTATTAGTGAAAGTGCTAGAAAAATGTGTACATCAACAACTGAGCTAACACATCTCTAAATTGAATCTTCTGGACAGATGCCAATCTGGTTTCAGACCAGACCATAGTACGGTAAGTACAATACTTCATATTGTGGATGATGCCTTGCAAGCTCTAGACCAAGACAAATCTTGTCTCTTAATTCTTCTGGACCTTTCATCTGCGTTCGATGCTGTAAACCATGATAAATTGCTAGATCGACTCGGAAGTAGGAAGGGACTGTCAGGAACCGTTCTCGAATGGGTTCAATCTTTCCTGAAGAACAGATCGCAAAGATTTTAGTAAATCAAAAGCAAACATCGGTGTCCCTTATTACAATTGGGGTACCGCAAGGATCAACGCTTTCCCCAACTCTCTTTAACCTCTACTTGGAACCTCTAGGTAAAAAACGGCAACACGCCAACATCTTGTTTCATATGTATGCGGATGGCACACAGATATACATTAAAGTCTCGTTGCTGGAGGAGATCAAGTCAATGAATGAAGCTCTGATGATGACCATTCATTGGCTAACAAGTATCAGCTTAAACTGAACGCGCAAAAAACGGAATTCTTACTAATCCCCCTCTACCCCCCAAAATCTCTTCGGAAATAAAGGAATTGACCAAACTGATCACCGTGCTTAACTGCACCACGATCTTGGTGGACTCAGCCAAATCACTAGTAATGACGCTGGACAGGAACCGTAATATGCGAAACCCACATCAACTTGTTGGCTAAAAACGCCTGGTACCACCTTAGTTGTCTTAGAAGACTGAAACCATTCCTAGAAACGTCAGACCTCTAAACGTCAGTTCAGACTTTGGTCATCGTGAGGATCGAATACGGATGTTCCACTCTATCTGGCCTGCCCAAGATCTCAGGAGTTCTGCTAAAAGCCTATCTCAACGCAGCTGCAAGACCCATAACTGGATCTAGAAAATTCGATCATATCTCTCCGCACTTAAAAGCTCTGAACTGGCTTCCATTCGAAGCCAGAGTACAACTCAAACTGGCCTGCATCACACATAAGGCGCTTCACTCAAAAACACCAGCGCATCTAGCTCAGAAAGTGGTGATATCTGTAGGAGGCAGGATCTCCCGGGGCGCAAAAGATCTTGTGCTGAAACCTCCATTCTTCCAGAAGAAGAAAACATACAACAGAGCTTTCTCAGGCGCCACACCCAGAATATGGATCTCCCTACCGCCAAACATCAGAAGAATACTGTTCCATTCAAAATTCAGGAAGGAGGCTAAGATCTTCCTAATGGGTAAATTCCTACGATGGTTAAAAAGGAATTTGACGTATGCAGTCTCAGATACCATTGTAAGTACAGAGAACTTTTACTGGCACTGTTTTTTATATTGTTTTATATTGTTCTTAATTCGTAAGTTGATGATGCTAGCTACTGTTGCAATCGGAATCTC
This sequence comes from Triturus cristatus, assembly GCF_964204655.1. Classification (NCBI taxonomy): domain Eukaryota; kingdom Metazoa; phylum Chordata; class Amphibia; order Caudata; family Salamandridae; genus Triturus; species Triturus cristatus. The sequence goes on along the minus strand of NC_140584.1, from coordinate 940,504,972 downwards.
TATATCTGTTAGCGCTCTGACACACTTTCGAGTCTCATTCGTGCTATATTACACACTGAATTAAAAAAAATACTAAATTGAAACACTTCCATAAGTCAATAAAACACTTTCAACATTTTAAAGTCTTTATCATCTTTTATTTTGTTTGTTGTGTCATTTGCATCCCATGTATTTTTATGGTTCTCCATGTACTTTGGCACTTGGGGATGAGCCAGAACACCAATTTGGCATTAACTTGATTGCAGATCCATTTTAAGACATGTACAGAGTAGGCAATTTTCCAAGGGCCCAATTTTCTGTGGCGCCTGGCTCCTGCCCTCCCTCCATAAGATCTACCAGTGGACCATTCCACCAGTAGGGTTTGCCAAGGTGGGTGGGTGCTGCTTATTCACCAACTTGACAGTGCCTCTTCTGTTTCTGGCCTCTGCTGAGACTACTCTCCAGGTATGCAGTACTCATGGAGGGCCCATCTTGTCTGATTTTAGGAATTATCCCACCTTGTTCTTCTTTTCCTTAGTTGTCTGATTCTTAGCAATGACCCTTTGAATGAGTTGCTCTGATTCTCCCATCCTGCTCTTCAATTCTCTTAGTCTGGTGGTCTGGGCTCCTGATTCTGAAATAAATGTAGAGTCCCTGACACACACTCTAATGCAGCAGTCGGGCCTTCTTGGTGCTGTGAGACTACAGTCAAGTTGTGGGTACCTCACATCCTCAAATTAGATGCGAGACTGTCACCCAAACCATCTGCTCTTCCTCATTAATTTTTTTAGGTTTGATGTCTAGTGGAGGGTGAGGTGAGCCAGATATTTTTGATCAAGTTGTCTAAAATAGCAGAAGGTGAAGAAGTCACTAACCATAATTTTTCCCAAATTGTTTGCCAAGTCTTTCAAAATATTTAGAAACCTAATCAACATTTTGCTGTTGCTAGCTCTACAAGAAAGATTGGGTAGATTTGAGTAGGGGTGATACCCCTTTACTATGGAACAGGAACATAATGCGCCGGCATCTGAATGTAGCATACCTAGAGGCAATCTCATAAGGAGCACAGTGAATAAAAAGTGCAGTATAAAAAAAATGTTGTTGAAAAAAATGCATTGATAAAGTATTGGGGTATTACCTCTCCTCGTATGTGCCTGTAAAATTGACCTTTTGTCCTGAATTTCTATAGTCCTGCCCTGACTTTGCCTTCATGCCAGATGTTCACCTTATCCAACGCTGTGCTGTGGTACACCTTGAATACGGATGATTGGGTAGGGAAACATTATTTTAGTTAAGATGGATACAAACCGGTGGGTAATGCTATAAAGTAGAAGTCACCAAACTTATGATCTGAGCACTTTTGTCACTCTCCACACTCAATGAAGAGTGCAAAGAACCATTAGCTATAAAATGACATCGTTAACACAAAGAACGTTATTTTTAGGAAGTCCTCCGTCGAAATGATGTTCACCCTTGACAGCTTGTCGTGTGTTTGCAAATGGCTTTCTGTCTTCGGGTTGGCTCCAGTGGTTTTCGATGTGTTTACGCGCATTCCAGGATATGGCTGAACAAAATGATAGGTTAAGATGAAAATCGAAGGCCATAATAGCAGAGGTTTTAATACCGCGCCTGTGCTGAGGGGACGGCTGGGTCCAGGCCGCGCGCAGCGCCATTAGCAGTAATGGAGCGGGGCTGTCAGCCGAGGCATCGCAGAGGTTAATCAGCCTTCCTGGCTGCGCGGGGCCGTCAATACCGCGTGGCGCCTAATCCTGTTGCCCCCATCAGAGCCTTTCCTGACAACACACTAACAGACTTTGTGCAAGTCGTTTCCTATGAATTATTAAAACAAACGCTTGGCTGCTAATTGACGAACACTAATGTGTTTTCTAATCACTGCAGTTTGAGTTTTTAGCGCTAAACAAAACAGTTCCCATTGATCTGCGGCTTATTCCTGGTTGCAGACGGCTGCGTCGCGGGCCTCTGTCTTGTATCCAGCAGACGCCGCTCCTGGCCGCCCTGCTCGGCGGGTTTCATTTGTTTTGTCACATAGAGCCTTGTTCCTGCCTGGGGCCAACGAGCTCAGTTTAAGGCCATCGAGTTTCTGCTGTAAAAACTGCCTTTTAAAAGTGCAGCATGCAAAAAGAGGTCTAAGCGCTCAAAGCGGGGCGCGGGATGGTGCCTAAACCCCGTTATTGGAGAGGGCCGCTCCAGCCTTTTGGCGGAGGTAGCCCTAAATGCAGTGTTTTTAGTTTACACTAATTTCGGAGTATATAAAATGGTTTGAAATTACCCAGGAGGATGGCCCCATTGTGTTCTGCAAACCAGCATCTGTTGTAGCAAGGGCTGGATTTTGGCAGATTGTTTTATACGAGCAATAACGATAATGTGTCTGGCAGATGTCAAAAAGTGCGATTCTGGGTGCTGAACACAAGAGCTCTGAATAGGAAACATCGGCCTTTAAATTTCTTCACGCAGTTGCAGTAAACCAAATTGCTTGCTGTACTCATTAGCCAAAAAGAATGAAGACAAAGCCAAAATTTTGAACTTTGCCCCAGTAGCTCCCGACATGGATTTCTTATGGGCTGATTAGACAGCCACATAGATATTCTCCTTCATTTTACATTTTAGGAATTCGATTGAGCACAGGCCTAGCTCTAAGGAGCAACAAGCGTGCTGTAAATGGAACATCTTTATTGTAGTTGACTACTGGTCCAAGGTCCTCAGATTCATCTTTGCTGCTTGTTCTGTAACTTGCAATATACACGCATTTGGATAAATATGTGATCTTTAAAAAGTTTAGGTATTGTATTGGAGCACCTATGTAGCGCTTACTATCTCTATGTAGAGTCTTAAAGCTCTTGCCTACATGGGCATTATGATATACTGTGTAGTCTGTTTAGTTGGGAGAGAGCTGTCTTTGTTTTGATCCTGTTGTGAAGTGTTTTCATGTCGTGCATGAGGACCACCGAGGTGCAGTTATTGTGGTATGAGACATAGTTGATGGATGAGGAAGTGTGAGCGATAGGCACCCAGTTTATGGTTCTCAATCAGCTGACCACTTTCAGCTGCTCCGTAGTTTACTTTTTGGTATTTCAAATGATCGTCGTCCACTTAGCTGGTTACTGCACTGGGTTGGTCATTCTGAAATGTTTGTTTAAAGTTTATGGTCTAGAGCAGGCATAGGTTGGAGGAAGAAATTGTGGTAAGATCTGCTGAGATGAACTTTGTTGATATCATCCTATATCTGATTGTCTTTGTGAGATGTTTAAAAGCTGTCATAGTATTTATATTATTGAGATCTACAGTGGTGGAATAAATTAAAGTCTGGACCACCTCCTTCGTCTCAGGCAGATCACAGAGCGTCCGCCTCCCCCCCCTTCCGCTCCGAAGCCACCGACATCATCTGCGGCGTACCCCAGGGCTCATCCCTCAGCCCAACGCTGTTCAACATCTACATGGCACCTCTCGCCCACCTACACCACCTCAACATCATCTCCTATGCCGATGACACCCAGCTGATCCTCTCCCTCACCAATGACCCCCACACTGCCAAAACCAACCTCCAAATAGGAATGTAGGCCGTCGCCGAATGGATGAGGAACAGCCGACTGAAGCTGAACTCAGACAAGACGGAGGTCCTCATCCTCGGATCCACCCCTTAGGCCTGGGTCAAATCCTGGTGGCCAACCGCACTGGGAACTGCTCCAACACCCACCGTTTTCATCACAGCCCTGCTTCTCTGCACCTGACTGACTAGCTGCTGCGGACCTAGAATTTGTGTTTTTAAACATTCCATGGAACTCTGTGAAGATTCTACAAGCAGCTAAAACAGCTTACATCGTTAAAATCTATTTTTAAAATGGAAAAGGTTTTGCCTTTGGGCATCAGCTAATAAAATTGACCCTCTTTCAATGCATCCACGCGAGGTACTGCCTTACGTCCTACATCTGATTTGATAAGACTAAAGCAACTCTTTTTGCGAACCCCAGATTTAGGTTCCAACTTTGTTTCTTCTTTTATGCAAATTTTACTTGAAAACTCACCAACAGTTTTCCACATGCCATTAACGCGGCAGAAGCAACACTTTATTCATTGGCCCTCAAATAATGTCTACATTTCTACATCGATCTAACAAGACAAATTCACAAAATGGATCAACTGTTTCTTATGGAAATTTTAACAAAAGATGCCCTTTGTCAAAACAGGATTAGGGCATGCATCACCTTCTGCCTTCCAAAGCTAAGCGTCATCTTGAGACGCGGAGTAGGGGCGCGTTCGACAAGAGGCATGGCCACCACAGTTACATTCTTCTCTTGGGTACCCTTACTGGATATATGTAAGGTGGTGACCTAGGGGCATATGTATCAAAGGATTTTGTATTTGCAAACGCTTTACAAGTCGCGCTTTACAAGAAACTTGATTGATTGATATGAACATTGTTAAGGTGTAATAGGCATAAATATTTTTTAAAGACACGTGGCTCAGCTGTTTAACTTGCCTCTCAGCACCTTGGCTTGACATCTAGCTCCACTGCATGGGCTAGTAGAATAAAGGTGATTTCATATGTGCCGAGCCTTTGTTTATGTATAAGGGAATATGTATTAGGCAAATATTTGTATATCTGCCCTAACACTGCTTCAGGGGCTCACCATCTTCTTCCTGACAGTAGTTTATCTCTGATTTCTGGTGAATGGTCTGGGTTTTAGACGGGTCGACAGATCTCTACGGGAGACAATCAGCAACTAGTCTGTAAGGAATATGACAGTGGGGTTTTCATACTTCCCCAAGGATTGTTATTTGTCATCCAGCCTTTCTGAATATCTGTTTCTCGGGTGATTTGGTCTTTGGTAACTGAACCACTGCGGACACATTTCAGGGCCTACCCAAGGAAGTGATCCGCCATTACATGGATAGTAGTAGTAAAATTATTTCCAACATTAATCTTCTAGAAATATTAAATATTAAAAAATCACACGGGCAAATAAAGCCATCATACATAAAATTCAGTTTAAAATAGCCAAGGTCAATGCGGTATATATGCAGCTTAACATCAAATAAGAAATCTAACCCCTACCAACATCGCATCGTTTCTGACTAATACAAAAGGAAAAGTGTACAGTGCTTTTTTACCAGGTTGGCAGTCATCTAATTTGACTATTAAATAATTCATATTTCATACAAGACTGACAAAACATTTGTAAATATGAGTCAATTATAAAATAGCAAACATAACAGCAATATTCACACTGCTTAGTATCTAGGAACAGCAAGTCACTACAAATCATTACAAGTAAAAGTGTTCTCCATTCATTATATCAGTAGGTATAAAGGTGAATAATTTAGACTTCTTACAACAATCTTCAGAGTATATTCTTTTACTTGTAAGATTGATGTTTTCTGTATAGCATTAATAAATATTACTGCAGAAATCACACAGTCAAAACTCTCAAAATTCAAATAAAGTTCTGTGTACTTCCATCCTTGATAGGACCCAGGCCGGGGAAGGCAAAGCCGGACCCGATAAAGGCCTGGAGTAGAACGCCGGCCGGCGGCGGGACCCCTCTACGCCACGCCCCCGCAATTAGGAAACCCGACTAGGCCAGGGAGGGCATGATAGGCCCACAAACAAAGGAAGCCCCCCCCCCCAATCAGGGGGTGAGAAAGGTAGGCAAGGGGGAGGTTAAAAGGGGCCAACGGCCCCGGATATTCAATTTCAAGGCTCCCCCTCGCGTAAGAAGAAGAAGAGCAAAAAAAGAAAAATACGCATAGTGGTGGTACCACTGATAGTGGGGCATACACGAAAGGAGAGCGAGGTGTCCCTGAGGTGTATAGGACAACCCAATTGTTGTTGTCATATTAAATATTATAATTTTCGAAAAGAGCAAAACCCGGACAGGGCAGTGCAAAAGCTACACATGGTCAGGGTGATGGTCAAGTTAAGACCCTGGGGAATCTGCGTTTCGGCTAGGGGTGGGCCCCCGTAAGAAAAAGTACGACAACCTTGTCTAAAAGGCTAAAAAACAGCAGAACCGGGCCAAGACCGACTGGGGCCATAACAATCCAGATTGCTGTGGGAACAGATACACAGCTGAGGCCAGATGCCAGCAAACAGGCCTGGCGACGGGAGGGCAGCATCCTGCAAGGCCTCGTAGGGGCACCACACCACTCGTAGCACCCAGAAGCATATTGGCCAACCTACGGAACGCCCAACTGAACTAGAGAGAAACGCGGGGCGGAGGTGGTAAAGGGAGCGAATGCTGACCATACAGACATATTCCTACGATCTGCGCTGGGGCATACTCCACCAAGCAACCAACCTGGCTGCAATAATGGGAGAAACAATTTCCCCAAGGTAAATTACGAAAATTTAGTCCAGTATACCCGCGCCACGCAGCATGCATAGTTGGACATCTCGATTAGGGGGTATACCACACGGGGGCAGGAATAGACCAGTTCACGCGGTACATCGTGGGCATTTTCGAGCTAGGAGGTGGCGAGTAGGTAGCTAGGTTAGGCCGAGCTAAGGGGGGAGCTCCCTCCGATCGAAAAACTGTAGGGAGCGTGGCGGAGCTGACACGAGGAACCTAGTAGAGAACGAAAGTGCTAGGAGATAGATGAAAGGCTCACACAGTGTCCTTGGATGCCTCACGCCAGGGGCACTGGGGGAGCCATTGGGCGGCGTGCCGCCAGAGAAAGAACAGAGATGACACTCCCGCAGGACCCCGGGGATGCCTTACGGCAGGGGTACCAGACGGAGAAGATGACAAGGACCCAGCCGCAAGAAAATAGAGTAGATGCTCAAGTAAGGTCCTTGGGATACCAAACGGCAGAGACCCCTGGGAGAAGGGAGGGCCCCGAAAGGATACAGGACGAGCGGGACAGCACTTGCAGCCCGGGCATGCCCAGAAAGGGACACCCTCCAAATCGGGAGCAAGTTGAAGCCTAGACCCGTGAATCGAAACACAGGGATTGGGGCACCTCCCTCCTCTCCCAGGCAATTGGGGCGGCTGGGTCCAGAATGCGAATAGAGAAAATAATGAACAATAGATAAAAGTGAAACATGGTCATTGAAGGACTATAGCAAGACCATGAATGTTGAAATTTGAAATATGAAGATTTCATGTTACATAATGTTTGTTGTAAAAATAAAACTGCGACCTTTTCAGGCACCAAGAAGTGGTCAAGTGCTAATTAAGGGAAAAGCGCGCAGCGATGGCAACAACCAGGGGGGAGCGGGGAGGGAGTGCTCGCCGCCTGGACGGGGTTAAGGCTCCGTACCTTTTAATATGGTGAAGAATCTGTTTCTTATGTCTTTAAAATATTGTCGGTTGAGAAACAAGTGTTATGCTGTGTTTCACTCCAAGAGCACATGGGCTATAATCCTTATTATGACAAATCCTCTTCCAAAATAGGGGGATCTACGCCAATGTGAATCAGTAGGATTTGGTTTCTAATTTTCTTATAAGGAATTTTTGAAAGGTAAGGAAATATCCCCGGATACCTCAAATTTCCAGTTGAGTTCATTACTGATTTTTTTGGGCCTGCAGATTATTCCTGTCTTCTGATAAGCTGGCTACTATTACTGTTTTACTAAGTAGAGTTTTTAGCCTTCCCATTTTGATTTTTTTTCTCACAGTTAAATACATTTAATTTAAACTGTGAGTTAGTAGTACAGATTTTAAGATTTGGGATGAGAGGAGGTGTGGGTGGGATTGGGCGCCCCTCAGAAAAAAAACTGAAAACGTAGAATTTTTTTCATTCTTTTTGAAGGAAAATAATAACCCAAGGGCACGCGTTTTGGCTAATAAGTACCTGGAGATCATGCCTAATTCAAGACCTTGAGCTTGAATCATTGAATTTTCAGGAAAAGAGAAAAACTTCTTCAGGCATACCCTTTCCAAACTGGTCCAGATTACTCTCTTATCTAGGCATAGCAGTTCTGCCCCATATAGAGCTTGCAGGACACATTTGCCCCATATCGCTTTTTATAAAAGATCCACTGGAAGCCCACCATATCAAACATCAGACCTTTTTAAGGCGTTAAGGAGGTTTTTAACATGCTTAAGAGCAGGTGCCATAGTGGTTGTCTGCCAAATAGAGACCGACATTCTTGTACACCTTTTTGTCTGTAAAATAGACACCCAAATTCTTGTACACCTTGACCTGTTCCAAGGGAGAACTATTAAGAAGTCATGTGAACTTTCTTCGTTTTTAATTTTTTTTTAAAGGACTAAGGTCTTAGTTTTGTCTATATTGATTGTAAGCTTATTATTCTCACAATATGCATAGAGAGCGTTAAGCTTTTTCTGGAGGCCAGTTAGCATAGAGTCCATGAGGACAAGGTTGTCGGCGTTCATAAGGCATGGGCATATTTACCTACAATTTGTAGAGAAAATAAATTTTTACGGAAAGTTTACTTGAAAGATCTGAAATGAACAGACTAAAAATGAGGGGAGCTAAAACTACAACTGTGACAGAGCCCGTTTTTCACAGGAATTCTATCCGATAGAATATCATTCCCATTTAGATCTACCTGTACCAAATTTTGCGAATGCAGCTTTTGAATCATTAGCAAAAGGTCTGAGGGAATACTGTGATCTTTTAATTTCTTCCACAGTATTGCAGTGTCAACCAAATCAAAAGCATCTCAGAAGTTAATAAAGCAACAGCATAATTTACCAACAGAATTTACCCCCTGCCCAGCCGCCGGCCAATGGGCTTAACAGTGATCCACGGTGTAATAATGCTCTCTAAAAACTTCCGTCTCTTTAGGAGTGATTCCTACTTCCAAGGCCCAGCTTTAAAGATGCAGTAAAGTGATTATAGCATAAATATTTGAAGCAGCATCGAAAGGGGAGATGAGCCAACAGTTTGCATGTTCTGGTCTATTGCCTTTCTTATAGATTGGTTTAATAATGGTGCCTCGTCAAGAATCAAGTATTTGACCTGTATTAGAAACCCATTAGAAAACAAACAAAATAAATGTGCCCATCACAGGGGCTTGGCCTTAAAAATTATCGTTGGTAAACAACCAAGGTCATAGGCAAGGGAATATTTCATTTTGCCAATTAAGTCTGCAACAACTTCTACTACTTGGGTAATTTTTAGCGGAGGAGGAACTATTCATTTGGACCCAGTCGTGGGTTCTTCTAATTCAGATGAGCATTTAGATAATCCCATTGGTCAAAACGTTGTCTCCCTTTAGGAAAACCCTACGCCGAAGACCCAGCATTGCCGGGATCCGGCTCAGGGCCAAATCGGTGACCGAGCAGACAGAGACCTTGAAGAAGTAAGTGAGCACAGACACAGGGATTCCTCTGAATCGATGAGTCCTCCTTTTCACCGCAGCCACCGCTGTAGTTCTCTCCTCATTTCCCCTGTATTGGCTAATGTTTGTATCAATCTTTTCCAGACAGAGTGTGAGTACAGGCACCGCTTCCCACCAGGATACATGTTCCACTAAATTATCGTTACAAAAGTAGGTGCTATCTATTATTGTAGACATAGGGGTAACCACACAACTCAGATAACCACAGGGATTTTTTTTACCTGGTTTCTCGGTTATTTGCCTGGTTGTATGATTTTAAAGTTTGAATGTAGAATTCGATGATTGAATGCCTGCAGTCACCAAGATTGACACGTGACGTGCTTGAGCACAAACCCGAACCTGTGGGGTCAAGCTTAATGAAATTGATTAGATTACACTAAAGCATTTCAGGACCACATGCTATCTTCCACACACTGCCTGTGAAGACCAGGGCTGCATGAGACCTGTAAATCCAGCACTTATAAATGACAGTCCTCTAGGCCCGTGGCACCAGGATGTTGGTGCAGGACAATTTGAATGCTGCGCCAAATGCTGCATCCACCACCAACTGTTTAATGTAAGTCACGTTATCATGTATGTCCTGTCTCCATTTCTCTTTTTCAGATGTACTCGTGGTAGGTGGAAATCGTAAGTTACATAGTCAACTTCACTTACGCACACCTTAGTGTGTGTGCGTACACAACACCTACTTAGGGTCTTTTAAGGCCCTGGCAGGACTGGTCCTTAAGAAAGGCTCCTAACACATATTTGATTGGTTGAAACATTTAGACCATTTCACCCTCTTGCGATGTGTGAGATCATTTTTTCTCTTTTACATTCCTGCTTGTTTTTAATCCAGCCCCAGGAACTCTCTTTTGAAATTATTGTGATTTGACTAAGTATCCTGGAGGTAGTTTTAAGGTTCACACTCACTTGAATTCACCTATTGACCCCCCCAAATCCTGCTCCACTATAATCAGGCGTGGAAGCACACCTAGGAGGCATTTGGCCCCCTAGGTGGGAACCCGATGATGAAACATGCCGCCAACTAGATTGGTCGGTGAGGGTTTTAAAAAAAAACCTAATGGGTTTTCCTTAAGGGAGACAACTTTTTGACCGGTAGGATGCTGGTCTTTAAGACTGCAAAAACAGCTCATTCTTTTTGTTTGGTAGAAGTTCTTAGGGGAAACAGACAAGCCTTGTTCTTCTTTCCTGTCTCTCTCATTTTTGTTTAGAATAAAGAGCATTTAGATAGGTCAGAAATATAACCTGCCCATTGTGATTCACAAACCTGGGCCTCTAGGATACATGAAGAGACTGTTAACTCAAATTAACCAGTCGCCAAAAAGATTTGGCATTGTCCTGGTTAATAGAGAGTTCATTATGTCCCATTGAAGATCATAATACCTGAGCTTCTTTTCCATTATTAGTATATGGTCCTTCTTTTTCAATCAAATTAATCCATAATGTATTTCATAATTTCTTACATTTTCTAGAATGGCAGAGCAACTTGTTAAGAACCTTCCTCATCTCGTGACATTCACGGTCAAACCAGCCCCAGTAGTACCTTACTATTTTTGCATTTTTAGACGGACATATTCAAATTGGGCTTTCAACATAGACAGCACTTTTTGGTAACAGCATTATACCATTCCAGATTAGAAGAATCACCAGATGTTGTAATCACAAAATAAAGCCTTATAGCAACAGATCTTGCAAGTTTTCATCTGAAACTATAACCTTGAGGTGATGATTATAACTGAGACTTGGATATATGGGTGAGGGGTGATATATTTATTTGCCATGAGGTTGGCCTCCGAAGGGTACTTCCATAGCGCGATGACCACTGGAAAAGGAGTCAATCACCCTGAAGTCAACTGCTAAGTTAAATTGCTCAATTGGTGCACATATGTATTCAATCGGGGGCACACTCCCTAAATTTATCAAAGTTTCCATAACCAGCCTCTCACATGAAATTCAGTCATTTAAATTGATCAAATTGTGTTATGCTAGCAGGGATTGCATCTGCCTTGCTCTGCCTGTGATTTACCCTCTGTGGCGGCCACTATAGTGATTTCATACAAATTCAGTACATTGGCATATAATTTATCAAACAAGTGCAATGACATTTCAACACTGAAGTCACCTGCAAAGATGAAGCAAGAAGTTGAAAAGCAAATACATAAATTATACAAGTCATTATCAAGCTTACTTATATTTTTGTCAAATGCAGGGGAATTAGGAGGAATATAGATATTAATACAGACCAATGAACTAAGAATGCTTGAAGGAGATAAAAGTTCCATATAACAAACTAGCAACCAATCGCATGTAGTGTCAACAATTACCACTTCCGTTCCATAAAAAAAGTAAGCCAAACTAAGCTGGCCCCCTCATGGATGACCATGTTTGGGTTAGTATTTTTGCACTGCTTATATAACTGTTCCAGTATGGGCTCTCCTGCAACCAAGTTTCCTGAAGGATAAACATCAAATAGTTTTTATCTTTCAGTTTCGAATTAGAATTGTTTAAAAAGTTCTTGTAACAGTGGATGTTCCACGAGAGGTAACTTGTTAGCATTGGTTGCCCATTGGCTCTTAAATTCTTGCAGGGCTTTTTTGTGGAGCAAAGGAAGTTGGAGATTAGTACCACAGATTGTTAGGAACCAATATTGTTATGATGCTGCCCAAGTGTTCGCAAGCTCCATGAACATTTACCTCGTTATGTTTGAAGAGGGGGAATTTGAGATGGAGAAGTTCCACCTAATTTACAGACAAACTTTCGTGTCTGTTTAAGAACAGAGCTTGAGACTGGCAAGCAGGCCCCTTTCCAACTTCTTCTATCCAGCCATTGAGGATTTTATTGCCTTGGACGTGGATCTCTTGCTCCGCTTCCTGAATGATAAGTGGAGCAAATTTTGATTGGAATTTGTCTTGAGTAACTTTCAATCAATCAATCCGTACATTTGTAGAGCGCACTACTCACCCGTGAGGGTCTCCAGGCGCTGGGGGAGGGCAGGGGTGCTGCTGCTGCTCGAACAGCCAGGTCTTGAGAAGTCTTCTGAAGGTCAGCAGGTCCTGGGTCTGTCGTAGGCGGATGGGGAGGGTGTTCCAAGTCTTGGCGGCGAGGTGGGAGAATGATCTGCCGCCGGTCGCTCGTTGGATGCGGGGAACGGGGGTTAGGTCAGCGGAGCAAAGCTGGCAGTTCGGGGTGTAGAAGGTGAGTCATTCGTGGAGGTACGCTGGTCCGGTGTTATGGAGTGCTTTGTGAGCGTCGGTGAGGAGCTTGAAGGTGATCCTCTTGTTGACGGGGAGCCAGTGCAGGTCTTTCAGGTGGGCTATAATGTGGCTGTGGAGGGGGATGTCGAGGATGAGGTTCTGTATGCATTGTAGTCGTTTCTGGAGTTTGGCTGAGGTTCCTGCGTAGAGGGTGTTGCCGTAATCCAGCCTGCTGCTAACGAGGGCCTGGGTGACCGTACTTCTGGTTCCGGCGGGGATCCATCTGTAGATCTTGCGGAGCATGCGGAGGGTATTGAAGCAGGAGGAGGAGACGGCGTTGATTTACTCGGTCATTGACAGTGATGAGTCCAGGATGACCCGCAGGTTGCGTGCGTGATCAGTGGGCGTCGGTGCAGTTCCCAGCGTGGCCCTCCACCATGAGTCGTACCAGGCGGAGGGGGTGGATCCGATGATGAGGAGCTCCGTCTTGTCCGAGTTCAGTTTCAGGCGGCTGTTCTTCATCCATTCGGCAATGGCCTTCATTCCTTCGTGGAGGTTGGTTTTGGGGATGGTGGGGGCCTTGGTGAGGGAGAGGATCAGCTGGGTGTCGTCGGCGTATGAGATGATGTTGAGGGCGTGCGATCGGGCGATGTTGGCGAGAGGTGCCATGTAGACGTTGAAGAGTGTCGGACTAAGGGACGATCCTTGGGGTACACCACAGATGATCTTGGTGTCTTTAGATCGTAAAGAAGGGAGGCGGACACTCTGGGTTCTGCCGGTGAGGAAGCAGGTGGTCCAGTCCAGGGCTTTGTCGCGGATCACTGCGTTGTGGAGGCGTGTGCGTAGGGTGTTGTGGCAGACGATGTCGAAGGCGGCCGAGAGGTCCAGGAGGATGAGGGCCGTGGTTTCTCCGTTGTCCAGCAGGGCTCTGATGTCATCGGTGGTGGCGATGAGGGCTGTTTCAGTGCTGTGGTTGCTACAGAATCCGGATTGGGACAGGTCCAGGATGTTGTTCTCTTCGAGGAAGGAGGTCAATTGCCTGTTGACAATCTTCTCGATGACTTTCGCCGGGAACGGAAGTAGGGAGATGGGCCGGAAGTTCTTGAGGTCCTTGGGGTCTGCCTTGGGTTTCTTGAGTAAGGCGTTGATCTCGGCATGCTTCCAGCTCTCCGGGAAAGTGGCGGTCTCGACGGAGATGTTGATGATCTTACGGAAATGGGGTGCGATGGTGGAGCTTGCTTTGTTGAAAATGTGGTGCGGGCAAGGATCTGATGGTGAGCGTGGGTCCAGGAAAGCAGGGGATCGGTGTGGCTGGGGGGCGGTGAGTGTGAGGTGTCGGTGTCTGTCGTGGGGGCCTGGTTGTTGAAGCTGTCGTGAATGTCTCCGATCTTGTGGTGGAAGAAGGTGGCTAGGGAGTCGCAGAGGTCTTGCGATGGCAGGATGTCGTTGGAATTGGAGCTGGGGTTGGAGAGTTCCTTCACAATGTTGAAGACCTCTTTGCTGTTGTGTGAGTTGCGTTCTTTGAAGGAAGTCCTCTTGGTGGTTCGGATAAGTTGGTGGTGTCTGCAGATGGCGCTCTTATAGGCTGCGTTGCTGTCCGGTGTCTGTTCATGGTGCCACCTCTTCTTGAGCGTGCGGCAGGCCTGTTTGGATGCCTGGAGGTCTGCGGTGAACCAGGTTGCTTTTCTGTCGGTGCATCTGTTAGAGGGTTCCTTGAGCGGGGCGAGAGTGTTGGCGCAGTTGTCCATCCATTGCCTGAGGTTGCGGGCGGCGGTGTCGGTGGTGGGTTTCGGGCGAGGGTGGTGTTTAGTTGGTCTTCGGTGACTTTGCTCCAGCTGCGGCGGGGGGCCCGTTGTGTGTGGTGGTGCGCGGTGGACTTCTTGAAGGTGAAGTGGATGCAGGGGTGGTTGGTCCAGTGGAGTTCGGTGGTGTGGCTGAAGGTGACGTGGTTTCTGGCGGAGAAGATGGGGTCTAGCGTGTGTCCGGCGGAGTGGGTGGGAGTCGTGACGAGCTGTTTGAGACCGAGGTTGGCGAGGTTGTCGAGCAGGGTGGTGGAGTTGCTGTCATTGGTGTTCTCGAGGTGGAAATTCAGGTCTCCGAGGAGGATCTAGTCCGTGGATACAAGGGCGTGCGAGCAGACGAAGTCGGTGATGGAGTTGCTGAGCTGTGGCCGGGGGCTGGGGGCGGGGTCTGTAGATGAGGGTTCCTCTGAGGGTGGTGTTTGGGTCGATGTGGATCTGGAAGTGCAGGTGTTCGGCGGCGCTGAGGGTGTCTGTGATGGTCGAGATTCTGAGTGTGTTTCTGTGGACGATGGTGATTCCTCCACCTGCTCCGTTGGTGTGGTCCCTGCGGGTGATCTTGTAGCCGTCAGGAATGGCTATGGCGATGTAGGGTGCCGAGGAGGGGTTCATCCATGTCTCTATCAGGAAGGCGACGCCTGGGGAGGTGTCGTTGAGTAGGTCCCAGAGTTCGATGGTGTGCTTTGCTTCCCTCATATGTGATAAACCGCACCAAAAACAAATCGGTTGAGGATATGACATTTCGATTCTGTACTGCCTTAAATACTTTAAGAAGTTGTGAGTGGTTGAGGGGGCGGATCTTTGATTGTCTTTCCCATGTTTTAAAATTCAAGGTAAAGTATATCAGTGGTTCCCTTGTCTTAATGGGAGTTGTTTCCATGATATGGGCAACTTTCGGTGTTGAATTGCCACTTTTTTTTAGCATAGTTTTATCCCACCAAAGAATCAGGGAAGCAAGCAGTGTGGGGCTTCATCCTCAAGGAAGGGGTTTTGAAAATACTAATTCTAATGTGTTCTTATTTGTAGCAGACTAAAAATATTAAGATCGTTACTTGGCTTTGAGAAACAAAATGAAATATCATTCATTTTTGCGAAACATGAGCCAGGTTAGGACAGACGAGTAGCTGACTTATTATGCGGTATCGCCAGAGGAGATAATTTTGTTTTTAACGTTAACCTTCACCTTGATGTGGGCTAACCACTTGGTCGAGTCAGTTGAGTAAGTGGTCTATTTCTTCTGTATCTTCCCCTGTTTTGTAGACTAATAATGAAAAGGGGGCAATAGACGTTCTGGTCGCCCAGGGCCATGTTAAGTTGAAGGGAACATTCAACATCCCTGGTAGTTGAGTCTGAACCCAATGATACATTTGTGGGCTCATGAGCGTTCCCAGATATCCCTGTTTGTATGCTTTCAAGCTAGGCAATCTGTAGAGATTTGGAGATGATCAAGGCCATGTTGCCGGATGGCCCTTCTCTTAGTCCAAGATACTGATCCCTTAAAAGTCAGAAATAGGTATATTGTTTCCTATGTGCAAATGAACACAAGTGAATAGGTGCTATTAGAGCAAATTTAGGAAAATGCTTTTGATTGCGAGGACTGATGACCAAGTTCGCTAATTTTGGCCCTCGAAATTAATATCAAGGCAAAATGTGAGTCCTGTCCTTGTGTCTCACATCAAAGCTCTTTTGATTATTAAATATGGATTATTTTTGCAGTATTTACCTATTGACCTGAGAGATAAAATGCACACAAACATATTCGGCAATCCCCACATGGATGATTGTTTTCCCAACAATAACAATGTACTTTACTGGGACTCACTTGCTGCAGGTTCCCAGAGCAGTCACCTAACTCTGCTCTATATGTCAGCAATGAATGTTCTCAGAGGTCTCTAATGTGTGGTATGACGTTTGATATTTTGGTCCTTGCAGTTGTGACTCCTTGTCCTCACAAGACACCCTTCAATTTGTTATGTTTTGCAGGTTTTATAACAAACCCCAAAAGGATTTTGTTTTGCCCCCTTTGAGGGAATGGGAGTTTAGGGAAGTGCTTCCTGCCGTTCCTGCCTTTCTTTTATATTGGTTGTCTCCATTCAACTTGTACTCCAACACCCTTCTCCCTAGTAGAAACAGCCTTTTTCCCAGGGACTGAGAGACTATATTTTATCCTCTGAAATTCGCCAGCAACCTCAGATTTACTTAGTCGAGGTTGTGCACACAACTCAGGACTCTGGTGTTAAGCATTGGACCGATTACTCCTTTATGCCATCAAATTGGCTTCTAATTAGGCAAGGGCAGTCTGATAAAAGCCTTTGTGTTTGTTAATTCAAGTAAGCACTGGTTCCACATCTTTTATCTCTTAGCTGAACCATTGTTTGTGTCCATATCAAGGGAGTGCCTCACCGAGGCAGCCCGTCCACCCTGGATGGGGCTGACTTGATAAACGACTTCTTGTAAATTTCTCTATCAGAGCAATAACTTGGTTTTGTCTTGGTGTATTGAGACTGGCTCATCCATACGGTCAAATATAAGTGTGAGGCTTACCCTGATTTCTATTTGCAGGATATTTATTATCATCTTACCCACATCTTTCCAATAAAATTGCATCACTGGATAGTACGAAAACATGTGGATATCATCTATCCTCACTGATCCACATTTCATGCATTTTGCAGTTTCGTATACCCATCTTCTCCATTTTTTAGGGGATCCGGTACAGCCAATGCAGAGTAAATAAATGGTTCCTTCTTAAAAAAGCAGGTCTTACTCTACTATATAGACATAGATACTTGCCATTTGTCTTGTCCCATAACTCCTCTGGAAGTATGAAGTCCCCATTACTGTATTCAGAATTAATCAGTACCAAGCAGAGACTTGCTTTTTCCTTGGGGCTGGTTTCAGTAACAGTTTATTTTTGGAAGTTCCTACTGGAGCCCTCGACTTAGGAAGCTTGAAACTAGCTCCTCAGATGATAATATTTATACCTCACCAGTTTCCCCCCAGTAGCCATGTTCAGCTCTTCGCAAGACAAAAGCTTCCCTTCCTGCTCTAGGTTTCCCCATCTATGTATTCAGGCTGTTTTCATAGGGCTAGCCAAGCTATCTTCCAGACATTCTGGGTTGCCTGGCAAATTTCATAGTTTCATATTGGGGCAAAATCAATATAACAGTCTATGGCTTTCCTTATCTGAACTCATAATACGCAAGACTTTTAGCCTTAACTTTTTAAAGACATTTTTGTCGCCAAACATATAAAGTGCGGATTCCCCAGTTTAATGTCTTTCAGCATTGCTGAGAATAATGAATCCATCTCAGAAGGAACTAGTGTACTGCATTCTAGTGATCTTTAGTTGGAAAGCCCATAGATAATATGGGGAATCGGGTAAAGATAGACCCCCCCCCCCTTTTGTCCTGTTTCCTATATAATTTTTACCCCATTTGTGGCCCAAATGAAGCTAGAAATATTCTAAACTTTATGTTAAGCAACTGTTCAGAAGGATTTTAGGAGTGTTTTTTTTATATATTTGCTGAAATATCCTATAAAACATTCTTCCCAGATTATTTTGGTTCAGCACTGTATCCAGAAACTACCAGTTCACCCGGTCGAATACGTTTTGTAGCATCCAGTGCTATTACTGCTAAAGGGAGATCGAAAGTAGAGGCTATGTCAGACTCACTCCTCAAACTGTGGGTTAATTCATGGAAATACCTCCAGGTCATGAATCCCTTTTGAACCTTATGTATTAAGTAACCTACTACATTGCTTAATCTCTTAGCTGGAATATTTGCAAAGATGTTGTAGTCCTTGTTCAATAGGGATATAGGCCTGTACAACTCGCATCTTGCCGGGTTCTTATCAGGATTAATCACTAAAGTAATTGTAGCTTCCCTCCAAGAGGTGGCAACTCAGGCCCATAATTGAAAATCGCAATAAATAATCTGCATAAGATTGGTGTAACCGATTTCCCCCAGAGCCTGTACAGTTCTTTAGGTAACCCATCAGGGCCCTCAGCGTTTCCATTTTTACAACCTTTAAGCGTCAACCGGACTTTGCCATTGTCATTCACTCTGGGATGCTGCTTGGGTGTCAGAGTTTAGCAGGAAGATCAGTATCCAACCATTGTAGCACCCTATTTTCCATAAAATCTAAGTCCTCTGTATATACTTTTCTGAAGAAACCAAGGAAAGCCTCCTCTATTTTCTTACTGCTGGATACAATCCCACCCGTGCCCTGCTTCTTTACTTCCCTTACCATGTTCTGTGTTAAGTCACATTTTGTTTTCCATGCCAATAACTTCCCAGTATTCTCTTCATATTTATAGTGTACCGATTTACAAGCCTCCCACCTCTTCCTTATTCTCTCATTCATTAATCTGGCAAGTTAATCTTTTGTTTCTTGAAGCTCAGCAACTATCCCCTTCTTCTGATTTATTATATTGTTCTGAACTGTCAACTGTTCTTCTAATTTCCTCATGCCATTCTCCAACTTCCCACACTCTTTCTTATATACTCTAATTCTATGTGTCGCTATACTATTTAATATTCCCTTAATAAAGGCCTTAAATGCGCTC
Organism: Triturus cristatus; assembly: GCF_964204655.1. Lineage (NCBI taxonomy): Eukaryota > Metazoa > Chordata > Amphibia > Caudata > Salamandridae > Triturus > Triturus cristatus. Next base: position 940,486,099 of record NC_140584.1, on the reverse strand, counting down.
CAGACTAGGGTTAGGGGGGCTGAACCTTCATTAATTTGAAAAAGACCCTGCAGCATCCTCTCTTAAAGTCTCCACTACCTCAATCTGTAGAAACAGTCTGTGGTCTAACGTCCACCTTTTCACCTTCTTCTTTTGGAGGAGCTAAAGCTATAGCATTATGGCTGAGTGGTCAGATAAATTCACGGTCAAATGAGTATTATTGCTGACTGTGACTCTCCCAGTTGTTGATCAACTAGGAAGTAGTCAATTCTGGAGGCATGACAGTGCTTTTTATTTTGAAATGTATATTCTCGCTCTTTTCCCCACCTCCTTCTCCAAATGTTGCACAACCTAAGCTTCAACATCAAAATTTGAATATATACCTACATCTTGGAGGCATGTATTAACTCTCTTCTGGAAGACTTGTCCAAACATTTATCCAGTAAGACATTAAAGTCTCCTGCCATTATAATAAGAGCAGGGAGTTCCAGTAACTTCAGGTGAACATTTTTTATTGGCTAACATCGGCCTAGTTTAGACCATAATCTCCCACTAGTGAATAAATGTTGTCATACATATATTGGAAATTATCCGCCTTCCAGTGTTATCTGTGGCATATTCCATTATAATGGCCTGGATATTATTATTTAAGATGATTACCACTCCCTTAGTGCACCCCTCTTGATCTGTGCAGACCATTTGCTGGAACTATTCAAGAAATCTAAACGTTCTTTACAAGTTATATGTGTCTCCTTCAAAATGATGATCAGTGCTTGGGAGTCTCGCAAATAATGTAGAATTATTTTTCGTCTGTTTTTGTGCGCAACCCATTTATGTTCTATGATAGTAATGGTACCAAGGCTTCTCCCACTCTACCTGTAGCTCCCATATTTTAGATTATGTGCTTTCCAACCGTCTAACCAATAACAGGATGTCACAATTAAAACCTTATCTGAAGTGTCCAAGGTAAGCAAAAGGCTACTGAGGATTCTTTTAAATATTTGTTTCCCACAATGCTCCCCACCCAGTGCCTCCTTTCCACTTAACCCTCCTTTCCCACCCACGGAGAACCCTCCCAACATCCTTGTGGACATTAATAATGTCCTTTGAAGCTATCCTGGGAATGACCAAAATGCCTCTTATGACCAGACTAGGTAACCACAAGAAAACATATGGCCAAGGAGGCGTGACCCAATTAAAATCTACTGCTCATAAATGACCCCTATCCTCATACACCTTAAACAGGGGCCTACTTAGAAGTGACCTTATTTTATCATATAGCAGATGGCCTTCACATTTTAATGCTATGAATTAGTTAATCTGCTTCTGTGTGCTCTCTAAGGTTGTACATTTTGTTGTAGTACATCACTCTTAGTGTAGCTGGGAACTTCAGTTGAGCAGTGACTGCTGTTTAAAAAAAAAAAAAATTAACTCTTCATTCCGCTGTCCTAATTCCCATTGTCTTTCTAAAGTTTTACGTGAGACAGCTGACCTGATTTCAAAGGTAAACCCCATTCCTGATAATGTTTCCATTTTTAGCGCTTTCACCAGTATCTACTCCATAATAGAGTAGGTTAAAGTTTGCAAATTTCTTGTGAGGTTTCCTCCTATTGAGTTTCCTTCTATAGGCGTTGCGGTGAACTCTCTGAATGCCCCCCACTATGTTGACTGTATCATCATCTATGAGGACTACCAATTTAAATGGTTCCACCACAAAAGATCTTACGTCTTTCCCTGAAGTGCCCCCCAGAACATGTGTGATCCTCAGATTCTTTCTCCTGAAGCTATTTTACAGCTGTTCTAGTTTCTCCAGGAGCTCACCCTCCTTGTGTTTCAATTTTGTGATCTCCTCTTTACATTACGAAGTCTTTAAGCTCCGTAACTGTCTTCTCTAAGGCCTGAGTCCTTTGTGCTGAAGAGTCAAATTTTTTCTCCAGAGTCTTACATGCGCCTTCTATCTCTTTCTGGTTCACTTCGGATATAGCGGATCTATATTTGATTTTTTACATCAAATACAACATCATGTTCTCCACTGTGGGGTCGGCAGAGGTTATGTTGAGTATCTGGGTATGACTGCGTTCTACAGGTGGTAAGTGCCTAGGATCTTTCTGTCCCATTTTTCGCTTTCGTGTGGCTCTGACTGTAAGGCACTATAGGGATAAACCAGTACTACTGCCTCCTGCAGTAAGCATTATTTCTTCCACCTGGGGACAGGCACCTGGTTCACTCATATCCCCCAAGACCTGAAATCTGTTTGAGGTAGTAGCTTTAACAGTTTTCCAAATGTCACCACTGTTGTCTTTTACCAAATCAGCACTGGCTCCAGATTCACTGCCTCCGTGAGAGACCCTCTTGTTTGGATTTTTGAGACAGATTTTCTAGCAAATGTATCTGCTGGGTTGTTATTAGGTGATGCCTTAAAAAACTATCTTACTGAGGGAGTAACTTTCAGTCTCTGGTGAGCTCTAACGTCCCCTCTTCTGCCATGCTTACTCATGGAAAGCCCCCCTGCGGCTTGGAACTAGTCCTTTCTTGTTCTGGCTCCCATTGTATTTCTTGTCTGCCTTATCCGGCTTATATGTCAGCCGAGTGTCTTCCTTGCAACTAACCGCATTCGATGCTCTAACCTTGCCCTTTAAAATGACTGGCTGAATGTTCTTGGGTGGACTCACTTCTCACAGCTTTGGTGCCTGCAGTTATTGTACTTCTAGGGGTGTATCTGATACTTGCTCTAGCCAGGTACTTCTCCCCCCCAGCACGCTTGCTTAAGCACCTCAATGACTCTATGTTCCTATACAATGGGGACTCAATTATTGGTCCTGCTCGGTATCACCAGCCTCTATGTGCTCCACACCAATTTTTCTAAATCTTGCTCCTGAGCTCAGAGGTTACACTTGAAGCATGTGAATTTGAACAACTATTTGTACTGCCTTTCCTTCTCAGGCCCCGGAAAGAGATCCTAGCTACTACGCCGTAACCACGATTGACCTCCGACACCGCCCGTCTCCAGGGATTCGCATCCGCTCTCTGAGTACATGCGCCCTCAGTGATTAATGCGTTACTGGGCCACAGAACTGGGATCACTCTGGGGGCCTCTCCGTAATTCACACGCTTGAATCAGGACAAGTTTACTGCCTCTTGCTCTTCAATGCCTTTCCTTCTGCCGCCACTACGCAGCCTGCTCCAACACTCTGTCCACAAAAAATGGGCAAGTCATTCCCTCTAGGAGCACTCTACGACCTACCTCCTACAGGCTGCCATGTTCTCCCCCAGCCAACCCTTAGCCATGAGCAAACCCTGGTGAAAAGCAGAATAACATTCCAGACTTAGAAACAATCGCAATGGACCGCACTCCGCTAGCCCCTCCTCCGGGTCGCCCCTAGGGAAGCTGGTACATGGAGTTCTTGAGTGGTTCACCCCAGTGGGTGTAAGTAAGTACTTGTTGAACTGATGATCTCTAGACCCGATACATGTCCCGGGTTTTAGAATACCGCCCGAGACATGGCTCAGGTTTCGGGATAACTTCCCACATCAGTAGAGAAAATAGTTAGGGGTGGAAGAGAGGGCCGCCAAGCAACCGTCAAGGCCTCAGTGCCCGAACAGGCACGCAGGTGCGTCGTCCAGGAGCTCGTCAGCTCAAAGCTCGAGGGAGCCATTTTTAGAAACAATCGCAATGGACCGCACTCCGCTAGCCCCTCCTCCGGGTCGCCCCTAGGGAAGCTGGTACATGGAGTTCTTGAGTGGTTCACCCCAGTGGGTGTAAGTAAGTACTTGTTGAACTGATGATCTCTAGACCCGATACATGTCCCGGGTTTTAGAATATCGCCCGAGACATGGCTCAGGTTTCGGGATAACTTCCCACATCAGTAGAGAAAATAGTTAGGGGTGGAAGAGAGGGCCGCCAAGCAACCGTCAAGGCCTCAGTGCCCGAACAGGCACGCAGGTGCGTCGTCCAGGAGCTCGTCAGCTCAAAGCTCGAGGGAGCCATTTTTAGAAACAATCGCAATGGACCGCACTCCGCTAGCCCCTCCTCCGGGTCGCCCCTAGGGAAGCTGGTACATGGAGTTCTTGAGTGGTTCACCCCAGTGGGTGTAAGTAAGTACATTCCAGACTTACTGATTTTACAATTGCTCTAATGTAGAAATATATTATTCCATTGCTGTTTTTATTTATTTTAGAAGTCAGTCTTAGAAGGACATTTGATGGCTGACCCCATTATTTGTGGTGGGTATGTTGATGATGGACCAACCTTGATTTTAATGACTTAAGGCTTTTAGTTTTTAGGATGATGATCTTTTGTATTTTATGATGATGATTTGCATGTTTTATGGTATTGTTTATAAACCCTTGTGGTGATCATTGGTTGTATATTGAAGTATTTTGTTGGATGGATTATGTATGTACATTCTTATGCATTTTTTTATGGTTACATTTTTCTAACCGAATAAAGAAATTTGGTGATGATAAACGCCCTGAGAGAAATACTAACTGGAGACTAAAGAAGGCACTGCCTGTCCCTGCCTGTCCACCTTACCTGGTGCTTCAGCCTGCCAAGCAGGCCTGGCCCTTTCGGACACCGCTTCCCCTGCCTCTCCAGACTGAGGCCTCCTGTGCCACTTTCTACTCCCGCCCTCATGCTCCTTTTGCTTTTTTCCGGTTTGCCTTTTCTGTAAATTATGTCTGTTTGTCCCTTTACTCTCTGTTTCCCTCTTTTCTGAACTTTTTCGCCTCTTTGTGCACCTCTTTCTCTCTCACCCCTTCGAACTGCGCTCACTCTCCCACATACTCTTTTTGCCCCGCTTCACGTTCTCGCACTGTGCCTTCTTTTTTCACTATTTTCTCTTTTTTTGCTTCTTTCTGACTCTTGTTGACTCTTTCCTCCTCTGGCGCCTTTTTTTGCCTTTTTCCCTCATTTGTCGCTTTTTTTACTTTTGGCCTTTTTCACCCCTTTGCCGACTTTGTTTTCTTTCCCCTTTGCTGAATTTTTTCCCCCCAGCTCCACACCTCCACCTGCTCCTCCCAGCCCAACCACTCTCACTGCCCCAGGATCTCCTCGCGGACTACCTGAATGGCGGACATAGCGTGGACTTGCCAAAGATGAACCCATCTATGCCCAGCCCAGTGCCAGGACACCTGGTCGTCCTCGTACCCACTCCACCAATTACTTGACCACAGACCTCCACGGCCTGAACGCCAGATGACCTTCTAGACATTGCACCTGAGCTCACTCACTTGCACTCTAGGTATTCTCTTACACCACCTGCTGCTTCTCCTGTATGTCCCCCAGACTGCAACTCCCGCCCACCTCGTCCTCAGCCTGACACACAACAGAACCCTGCACATCACCTGCCCCTCCCTGATATACTTCCTCCTTAACATCCTCTTTCTCATTAGACATGCCATCAAAGTCTGGAACCTCCTGCATGTCCTCTTCCCAGCGCTTCTCTTTCTGACCAAAGCCTGGTTCAATCCGACTTTGACCCTGACATTGCAGTGGATTTCCCATCCCCGACTTCGAGATTACAATACAAGTCAGTAACTTCAAACCCAAAGAAGAGCTAGTTATCATCTACAAAGAAAACATCCATAGCTCCATCATTTTTGCAAACTTCAGTGACCTCCTGGAGAACCTGGACTTTAAGCTTAAGCTCAACTTGCCCAGCAACACCACCCGGGGAGGTGCCCTACTCCACAGAACCCCTGACTAAGATCCAACTTTGGAAACACCATCAACCCCTTCATTGGCCCACTGATGCTCAACTCTAGCACCTTTGTCCTTCTTGGGGACTTCAACTACCTGGAAGACCTCACCAACCCGATCACCAACAACTTCCTGGATAACTTGAACACAATCGGTCTCACCCAACAAGATCCCCGCCCACCTCACCGGACCTCTCCATGACCCTATCTTTACCAATTTCTCCGACATCTGGGTGGACAAGCCCACCCCCCCTCACCAGGACCAGTCACGCCCTAGTCTGCTCTCACTTACTCCTACCCCATCAACATGGAACCGCATTCATTAAAACAGCCTGATTCTACTGGAACAAGATCCCAGAGGAGAGCTAGACCACAGAGCTCCAAACAACCCTCCCACTACACCTTGACGACCTCTTCTGGTCATTCATCAAGTTCAGCGCCTGGATCACCTCCTGTGCAGACACCCTGGCCCTGCTCAAGATCAACACCACCCCAAGGACCAGACCACAAGCCATCTGGTACACAGAAGAACTACGACTATCTAAATGCCATTACAAGCAACTAGAATGCCAATGGAGACATGCACAACGTATACAACATAAGCATCTACAGATAAGCCCTTGACTTTACCACCAGAGACTCAGATCCCCAAACTCTCAGCCCTGACTGAACTAATTGAAAACTAATATGCCTCCTTTTCACGCATGCCTTCACTCCGCATGCAATTACAACACGGTCGTTACAACGACTGCATTGTAACAATGCATACCATTACCCTGAACAACGACTTGCGGAGGGGGGCGCTGGATGTTGGAATAGTATAATTTACTATTCCATTTCCACTCTGTTCGGACAGTAGGGAAGGTGTTGGATTTTAAATCCAACACCTTCTCCCTCCTCTGCAAGTCGTTGTTTTGACTTGCGGGATAATGGTATGTGATGGTACAACGCGGTCGTTGTAATGACCTCGATGTAATTGTATGTGGGGTGACGGCTTCGTTGTGAGGACTGTTTACCATTGAAAACAGCCCCAACAATCCCAAAGAAATGTTGCCATAGTGAGGGACTTTACCTCTCCTACTACCATCTCCACAACTGTCACCCCATCTCAAGATCTCTGCACCCAGGTCTCCAACTACTTCAGCAACAACATTAGCACCCTGTGCAACACATTTGCTCCCCAGCTGGACCTCTCCACCCTCGCTGCCCTCCAATCTGACAAGAAGGATACCTTGCAAACACCTCCATGACCTTCTGGCCCACCATTAAGGGCTTGACCCCATGAACAACACACTTTCAGATACTCAACAACTCACTCACCACTGGCACCCTCCTGTATGCCTAGAAGCACCCGCCATACTATCTGTTCTGAAGAAACTATAAGCAGACTCAAAGACCCTGGCTAATTACAGACCAACCTGCTTGATTCCGTACCTAGCTAAAGTCTTGGAAAAACTCCAAAAAACAAACAACTGATCAACCACTTCAGTGACAAACCCCTCTCAATTGGGATTCAGGCCCAATCACAGCACCAAGACTGCTTTTAAAGCCACCAGCAGGGACATCCAGATGTTTGTGGATAAAGGAGACACAGCAGCACTCGTCCTGCTCGACCTCTTAGCTGCATTTGAAAAAATGTCCCACCTGATCCTCATCCAATAGCATCTACGAAACAGAAATACCTGGACCCACTCAAGTGGATCAGCTCCTTCCTCACTGGATGCCCCCAGTTTTTCAGCCTGGCCCCTTACACCTCTTCTGCTGCCAAACTGATCTGTGGAGCCCCCCTGGGATCCTTGCTCAGCCCCATGCTGTTCCATGTCTACACTCGCCAACATCATCCAAGCCCACGGAATCCACATTATTTCGTATGCTAGTGACACCCAACTCATCTACTCCTGCTCCGCAAACACTCCCACTACCTGGTCAAAGTTGCTGTCTGCATGTCTGATGTCTCCTAATGGATGAAGGCAATCTGTCTGAAACCCAGCTCTGACAAGACAGAGGTGATACTCTTCAGCAAGATAACTTTCTCTGGACCTTGGAGTGGTGGCCATCTGACCTAGGACCAACACCCAAACAAGTTTGGACCCTAGAGATAGTGGTGGATAATCAACTCACTGACCAGCCAGATTAACATGGTCACCTCCATCTGCTTTCACACCCTCATGCCCATTAGAAAATATTTCAAATGGCTGCCACTCAACATCCAAAGAACTGTCATAGAAGCCCTGCTCACCAGCAGGCTGGATTACGGGAACGCACTGTACGTTGACATCACCACTCATCTCACCAAGAGACTCTGGTTCATCCAAAATACAGCTGCCAGATTCACACTCAAACTCCCACCCCACACTCTCCTGTCCGCACATCTCAAAAACCTCTATCGGCTCCCTGTTCACGCTCACTCTTCAAGTTCCTTCACACAACAGAGCCTTGCACAATCCAGTGCCCGCTTTGCTGAACAACCGCATCAGCTTCCACACCCCGACCCGAGGCCTCCATTTGGCCGACCTTTTACTTGCCCATGTCCCTTGCATCCGAAAAGCCGGGTGGCGCACTTCCTTATACCTGGCCCCTAAAGCCTGGAACAACCTCCCCCTGTACATCAGAGCCCTCAGCTCAGACATTTAATTTCATTAGAAACTGAAAACCTGGCTTTTCCAATAGGGCCCAGCTAGAGCTGATCCTCCTTCTTCAGGTACCAAGATACCTTCCCGATGATATGGAACTATTCAGATATTCATAATGTAATATAAACAGAGTTCAGGATGCTGAGCAGTGCATCTAGGAGAATGACCGAAAAAAGTGAAATAATAAATCGGTACTGACTTGTAAAGACGGTAGGATGCCTCCCAACCTCACTGTAATTCTCAGGTAGTCTGTAAATGAAGTAGGTGAAGAGAAGGTAACGATTGATCATTATCCGATGCATATAACGTGGTTGTTATTGACTGTACTTATGTGTTCGCTTTGGCTCTACCCTAGACTCTGAAGACTGGTCTTACCATGGTTGGGAAAGTTGTTACTCAGTTGACGGGTACTGTGCCAACAGGAGCCACCGACGAGGATATGGCAGTTCACAGCAACGTCAGACGCAGCCCCTTGATACCAGGAATCGTCACAATTATTGACACAGAGACTGTTGGAGAAGGACAGGTAATGACTATTTCAGAAAATGTGACCATGAACAGGCATGATGGACCAATTGTTAATAACTGCCTGTGGTTTTAATTTAGATGAACGATTTGGACATTTAAGCAGTTGAGCACTTTGTAGCACACACTGCAGAGGTGTGTGATCATGCCACGCTAGAAGCTTGAGGCTCGCATGTATCCTAGCCTTTTTAGTAAGGCGAAGTTGAGAAAATTAGTATTCTGATCTTTGAAAACTAAAATAACGTGTTTTTAGCACTGCAAAGCTACAAATCTGTGGCAGTGAACACCATTCGCAACACAATGCATTATTACTTCGGAGCAGACATAAAGGACAAAGCCACCCAGGGATTTATTTTGGTCATGCAGTACCCACGTTGGTACTCGCAGCCTCAAGCATGTATTACAGAAGGCACCAACCTTCTGCACACAGCTCTTTCATGTCTTACACCTCATTTAACTGTCCTGCCCCACAGAAGTGAGAGCCAGACCACGTGCCCCAGGTGATTGAAATAGATCTGAGCAGTGTACTTTATATTGAAGAAGAACTTGGGAACAGCTGTTCTTAAATAGTCTCGGGGTTTGTACTCTCAGGAAGCAACCCCTACTGCCAGTCGAATCGGGTCGTTTCCGTAACATGTCCTCACCCTGTAGACTGGAGAAAGGGAAGGCCTGCACTCATGAAAGAACCACAGTAGGAAGGAGATATGTTTACAGTTGTAGGGAATGTCAAAGAGTTAGTCTCCGGGCAGCTATGGTGTATTTTAGGAGTACATTTTGCATTCCAGCATTTATTCATTGACCCATTAAACAACTCTGCTGATTGCATAACTCCTAGAGACCTGTCATAATTGCATAAAGTAGCTTCAGTATTACCAAAAGAAAAGAAGTGGGATATGGATCCTCCAAAGGAACGAGTCCTTTATAGGCCTGTCCCCCAAGGGTAATACGTAGGCAAGGTGTAGGCACTGATGTTGGCTGGGTGACCTACTGTTCTCCTACAAAAGTAGGTGGGTTAAAGGGGATGGAAGAATGAGCTCACATTTAGCTTTCCTTATGCCCAAAGATGGATAAGACTGGGCACTCGGTCTTCCCCTGGGTTCTGGAGCCACTTGCATTTGCAATTTAGAAAAAATACTGAGTTTGAGGAAATGACATTCTGTTGAAGAATATAAAAAGTATTTTACAGATTAAATCCCAGCCCTGGTTAGAATCCCAGGGGAATTTAACCTGTTAAGAGACTTTCAAGTCACAGAATAAACTGGACAAAATATGTTGCAGTTCACACCACTGGCCCACAAAATGTGTCCTGGATCCTTTCATAATAGTGGCATTTACATAATTATCTATGATTAGATGTGGAAAATCGGTAAGTGTATGGTGACATTTGATTCCATGTGTGTTAGTCATGCACTTGAATCATTTCCTATTTTAGTCCCATGTGTGTATTGGAGAAAAAAGCTAGACAAAAAATGCCCTCGATAGATATTTATTTTTCTATGTTATGTTTTATCATATGCTTTAAATATTTTGTTAGGCAGGTGTCTGTGAATAAATTAATGTAAATGAATAGCCATTGTAAGTACTTTTCTCAAACTGTATACGGACTACGTCCCAGAAGGGAGTTGCAAGCTACATTCGAACAGGCGTGGGCTAATAATTATATGTGAATGCTGTAATTTATGAGAGCCCAATAGGTAAGTTTCTAAGCAAGAATAAGAAGTGCTTTTGATGAAGATTTCACAATTCTTTCCATTTCAGTTGCCCTTCTCTTTTGTGGCATTTAATCGGTTTTATATTTTATATCATGTATTAGTTTATATAGTGATAACACATTCTGGAGGACGCTTCAAAGAGCTTGCTAGGATGTTGGAAAGGAAGGCTACGAAAGGTCTGATGGTGAAATCATTCCATACTCAGAATCCCAGGGCATGCAGGTTTTTTGCCATTGAAAGTTTGTTGGTTGTGACATGAAGTATTACAACTGTAAGAACAAGCTGCCCTACACTGTACTTTTACGTTTGCATGCTTTTTTGTGTTTGGTATGTCCATTTTGCCCAGACACCACCCTTATTATGCTCGATGTTCTCCCTAACAGAGCCTTTTCCATTTGTAGGGACGGAGATACACCTGAGGATTTTATGCCATTTATTGTGGACATTTGAACCCCTCAAACCTTTTTTTTTTTTTTTAAACTGTGCAGGCCAACGTCTATCATATAGGTGCTCCCAAGAGGTGCGGTATACTGACTTTCCAAGTAAAGTCAATCCCCCCACGTACTGGGTAATCCTTTCAATCAATCAATCAATCAAATTCTTTATTTCGGCCAATTTGGCCATAAAAGATGCAAAAACAATATCATTAAAATGCATCCACATTAGTTTAAGAACATAGTAAAATACATAAAACCATCATAGTATAAAAAGAATTTCCGATTGCGAAAGGCGTTAAGAATCATAGCCAAAAGGATCAGTCTTTAAGATATTTTGACCTTAACTGCCACATGGCCATTAAAAATTTAGCAACTGCAAATACTATGTGGGGTGCCGTGCTCGTTTTCAATATTCTAAGGGAATGGAGATAGCTCCTTAAGCCCAAGTTTCTGCATAGAGGAGCTAACCAGTATTTTCTGGGTCGATTGTATGCAGGACAGAAAAACATAATATGGGGTTCTTCCTCATCATAAATGCAACAACCTGGGCAGATTTTATCCGTCCTTTTTGTCCAGTTGTAAGTAAATGTTTTAATGGGAAGAGTCCCTAGCCTCCATTGGATAAACAATTTTCTAGCTAGTATGGGGAAAATTATGTCCATAAACCCTTCGAATTGGTATAAATCCTTAAAATCCAAAAATCTAACAGTCAAAATACCTTTATTGGTGGCAGAAACAAGGGAGGCAAAACTTTTTTCCCTATAAATACCCACAAGGTGTTTGCGTGACACCTTGAAACAGCCTTGTTCCGGGGAATCCCATAGTTCGTGAAGACCTAGTCGGTAAAGTTCTTTCTTTATAAAAACCAGCCACGGGATTTTATCACAGAAATTATAATTCATGACATGGGCAAGCTCTTGCCTGTAGTGTTCGAGCTCAGCGGTGGACCAAAGCCTATGCCAGAATCTCAGTGGCATTAATTCCAGGTCTTCTCTTATGGAGGGTAGACCCAAGTCTAATCTTAGGGGGAGAAGGGGTGTGCCACAAGGGAGGGCCAAAAGGCGCCTTATGAAATTGTTCTCTACTTTTACAATTCCTAAACCCGCTTTGTGTCCCCAAAGTTCTCCACCATAGGATGCGGCGGCTCTTGCTTGCGTCTTATACATCTCAACTGCCGGACTGATAGGTTTGTATGTAGAGGAATTTGCCACTTTCAGAATTCCCCCTGACAGTTGAGAAAGCTTGAGCCGACTTCTAGTCACCTGAGGTTCCCAAGATAAATTCTCATGGAGAGTTACCCCCAGATACTGGAAGGTATTCACCCTCTCCAATCTCTCAGTGCTCAGAGAAGGATTAGGTCTGGTTTTAGATGATGGATTAAATATCATAAACTTGGTCTTTTCTGTATTAATTTCTAGACCATGTTGCTTACAGAAAAGGCCAAATCCATCTAGGATCCGTTGGATCCCCATCGGAGATTTTGACAGCAGGAGGGTGTCATCTGCAAACATGATGGCGGGTACCCTCCTGCTGCCCAAACAGGGGGCATCATTTTCGACAACAGTGTCAAGATGTGCTATGACACTGTTGACATAAAGACAGAACAGGGTTGGTGCAAGGACACAGCCCTGCCTGACCCCTCTGAGGACCGGGAATTTTGATGATAGTGCTCCCAACCTCCCATGCCTGACCTGTGCGTAGTTATTCTCATGGAGCCTGATAATGGCATTTAATATATGGGTCGGAACGCCTAACTCCTTTAAGGTCTGCCATAATTTTTTCCTGGGAACTAGGTCGAATGCTGACCTCAGGTCCACGAACACCATGTACAGCCTTCCCCTCTCGATGGTTACAGTTTTCCAATAAAGGAGAACGAGGCGGAAGATCTGGTCCATGGTGGACGTTTTTTTCCTGAAGCCAGCCTGAAGAGGACTAAGAATTTTATTGTCCTCCATCCACTCCGAGAGGTGGTTCAAGAGGAGGCGAGAATATAATTTTTGAGGGACATCTATGAGACTTATTGGCCTGTAGTTGGCTGGGAGAAGAGGAGAGCCCTTTTTAAAAATTGGAACTATCTCCGCCCCCAGCCAAGTACAGGGAATCTCCATCCCACCCAGAATGGAATTGAAAAGTATGAGGAAATAAGGACCCCAAATGTCTGGATGAAGACGAAAGAGGTCGCCAGGCAACCTATCAAGACCCGGTGCCTTGCCCTTCGCCAAACCCCCGATTGCATTAACCACCTCGACAAGAGTGAATTCCAGATCAGATGTGGGGTCATGGGCAATTGTAGGAGCCACATACCCCTCATCATCGCATCGAAGCGGTTCTTGATAAAGCTGTCCAAAATGGGCCTCCCATATGGATGCTGCAATGTTTGACTCCACTGCAGCTTTGGGTTCTGCCGTGCCGGCATTTACCAGAGACCAAAATTTTCTCATATCCCTTGTTTCAAGTGCGAATGTGAGATCCTGCCATCTGTTCCAATCCCATTCTGACCGTGCCACTGCCATAGCTCTCCTGTAGTTTCGTCTAAGCTCAGAAATTTTAGTTTTATCCATACCTATTTTGACTGTATTTAGTAATTCTGTCTTAATCTTTCTACAGGATGGATTATACCATGTTGGGGTACGTGTTTTATTTTTCCTCTGCGGTAACACTGGGTAGAAAACCTCACCCAGTGCACCCACTAGGTCGTCATGGATTAAGGCCAGCTTCTCGTTAAAATGCAGATCTTTAGGCTGCATAATTAGCAAATCCAGTTCTTGTAGCTTTGGGAGTGCTATCCTGTAGATGTTACTTATGGACTCCTCTGAGTTCTCCAGTTTCCCCCACTTGACCCTGCGTCTGTTTGAGCTAAGTACCAGGTTCCCAGAATCATGACCAAGCTCAACAGAGGAAGATCGCACGGCAGCCACAGGATGCACCATCTCCATTATAAGTGCATTGTGGTCACTGTCCGATCTATCAGTGACTTTAAAGTCCAGGACCTTTGGCCATAGGCTAATGTCTACAAAAATATAGTCCAGCCTGGATTCATGGTTCTTCCTGTTAAACGTGCAATCCTTTTCCTCTAACCCAGCATAGAAGTCTCAGTAAGTGAGTGGTGCAGCTGTGCCCTGAATGCTACGGTGTGTTTTCATAAAATAGTGGGCGGTGGCCCACAGAAGCAATATGGTAACCCCATCCCTCTAGCCCCTCTCTCTTAAGCCAACGTCTGGAGGTAATTCGTAGTGCTCGCTCCAATGCAACTTTCCTGAAAAGAGACCTGCTTATCTGACGTACATGCAAACAACTACATGTCTGTTCAGAGCAGAGAAGGAGCTCGCCAGAATTCACATTCATTTCACAGCCACTCAACAAGTACATCTGGGGCCAAACATTAAGCATGGCAACAAAATATAATGGGCAGTGTGTAGGCTACCACAAACTGTAAATGGATGCTGGAGCATCTTTTCAGCCTCTGTGGCAATTCCTGTGTCCAATGCCTTTTGTTTGTAAATTTTTGAAACATTGTGCTAACCACTCCGCTCCGCTAAGACCAAGGCAATGATTTCATTTTGGGCGGACTGCCTGCCATTCTGCCATGGGGATGGAGTAAATGATTCCTTCCATGTATCAGAAGGGCAACCCGTCTAATTCATTTATCAGGGATGGTGCCCAGAATCTGGAATGCCTTACCCCCAGAAACCAGACTTAACTCCTCTACTGCATCTTTTAAAAAGGAAGTAAAATCGATTCTCATGGCCAAATTCACCTAAGCATGGTCTAAAGAAATTTCGAGACCAAACGTACCCTCGCTACTAACCCTTATTATGACAAGGGACCATCTAGGCAACCCAGATTCTTCATCTACCCTTTGCCTGATTCAACGGGATAGTTTGGTGTTGCACCCTACTACTTTGCTTTTACAAGATGTTATGTTTACGTGCTTTGACTTGCATTTAATTGATGTATAAAGAACTTTATTTACTGTAAAGCGCTCTGATATCTGCAAGGGTCTTGTTCGTGCTCTATAAAACTTTCTAAATAAATAAAAATAAATAAATTAATGACCACCAAGCAGGCAGTTATTTATAAAAGCCATGTTTATGACCAAGTAGTTGCCTAGGAACTCTTTATTGAACGATTTATAAAAGCATTGCCAGAAACCACTGTTGTAGTGGTTCCTGGCAATGCATTTTACTCTATTCTACGGGGCTGTGTCGGCAGAACGTACCCCTATAGCACAGAGTATTCTCTTTATGAAAAGAAAATTCCCAAACCGGATATTCGTGGCATGTGTTAACCGTAGATGCATATGCTTAGCATACTCCTGCCATCTAGTGGTGGGCTCGGACGTTGTAAGTTGATTTTGTTCGAAAGTCTTTCCAGTCTCGAGGTGTAGTGACTCATCCTATATTCTGTATTGCACATGGGCATCAGCTCCTTTGTTAGATTGTTTTTCTCCACCATCGGGTTGGGATGTGTACTGTGGAGCTCCAGAATCGAAGCTTCGACGCAGTTTCACTGACCCTTCAATGACTAATATACATCACCCATCGACAGACGCGCAAGAAAACCAGCAGATTACTGATTTCTTCCGTTCAATGCCTGCCTGGCCTCCGGCTTGGTTCGACTTCTACGATTCTCCATCGACTTCCTTCACTCAACGCATGTTGAGTGATGGAAAAGACACCTTTCAGCTTCTGACCCTAGTGCCATGCAAAGTACTCCAGGCAAGATCACCATCTGGTCTGCAACCTCTACCTGTCTCCGGAACACGTCGAAACGTTGTCTGAAGCCTGCCTGGCCTTTTGGTCGAAGAAGACTCTTCGACAATGAGGTGAGAGGTGGTGGGCTCACACCACGATGCAGGCACAGCGAGTGGAAGACACCTCCAATATCTTCAGGGACCAGCAAACAAAACCAGAACACAACACTGACAGAGAAGCGGATGCCCAAGGCACTCTGATGGACATCCCCATTCTTCTTGTCAGCAGTGGAGAAGGGTCTAACTTCGACCAGGAATAGAAGAGGCCCAAAATTGCTTTGACAGGGCACATGAGTACTGTGGCAAAAGCCTTGCGCAAACAGGCTTAGAGAACCCTGGAGGTTTCCCCCACAAGGCAAAGGAGCAGACAGTCGTTCCACTGCCCAAACAAACCTTAAAGGCACTAAAGTGAGTAGGGTGCTGACTTCTTCCAAGTTGAGGACAGTCTTGGTCCGGCATCAAAAAAACATACATAAACGGCAAATAAGTCTTCAGAGCCAAACACTGGGCCAGAGAAACCCAGAGCATCTTCCGACTTGAGGATGCTGTCGGCGCCAAAAATACCATTGGCTCAAAAAACCAGATCAGACACCAGGTCGTCATCAGCGCCGAAAACCCCATCGCATCAAAAACATTTTCGCGTCTAAGACTTTGTTGATGTCCAAGACTATCTCGGCTCTGAAAACACTGCAAGCCCACACAGACCCCAAGCAATGGCCTGCTCAGCTTATTTTGCCCAAGCTACAAGAACAGCTCGATGCCAGGCAAATGATTCTGGCCATAAACCCAGATACAGGCAAGATGCTAACTAAATCATCAAACCGAAGAAAACATTTGAGGAGGAGATTATGAGACCTCACCCACAGAAGCCCCCATGTAAAACAAATTTGGACAGGGGCACCAGTCCCATGCATTCCCCTACAGAACCTCCACCCCCTCGACCACCTACTCTTATGGTTCTACCTACACCACCTCCTCCTACTCTTCCTATTTTGCCATCCACACCTCCTCTTTTAGCAGCCTCACCGCAATGTTCCCCTCGTGTTCATCCACAGGGGTCACCCACTACCTCTTCACTAGGGGAACACAGCATAGGGGAAAGTATAGACCCCCCCACTACACTCCATATTTACCAGGTGCACACTGTGATCCTGATACACTTGATGAACTGTGAGATGGATATAATGTCGACCCATGTGGGTTTACAGATCCTGATCTGTACCCCTCACAACCTTTTCCACTTGGCGACACCACCACATATTATGAGGTACTGTGCAGGGCTGCAGAATATCATAAAGATGATATGCACATAGTAGAGGATGAAGACGATTTCCTTGTAGAGACACTATCAAAGACACAATGTACCGTCCAATTCTTACCCATGCTAAAGGGCATGCTCAAACCCACAATGAAGATATTTAAGCAACCTGTCGAACCAAGGGTCTTAATGCCTAGTATTAATACAAAAAAATATAAACTCTCACCAACTGGCTCAACATATGTGAAGGCACATGTCCCTTCTGATTCCCTCGTATTACACACGGCGAGAAAATGAGCCAACCCTCAAGGGACAGGTGATGCTTCTCCTACAGAGAAGGAGAGCAAGAAATGTGATGCTGCAGGTGAACAAGTTGCATTGGAGGTGGCAAACTACCTTAAAATCGCCAACTCAATCGCCAACTCAGTAGGCCTCCTCTCAAGGTACAATAGAGCACAGTGGGATAAAATCCAGGAATTATTACAACACCTTCCTGACCAAAATAACAAAGCGAACCAGAACTAGTTGAAGGAGTGAAATAATCTCTAACACAACAATTAAGTGTGCTTTAGACAGGGCTAACACTAGGGCTAGGCAAGTCCATACTAGCATCATAATCAGACACCACACATGGCTAAGGGTATCGGGGTTTAAACCCAATGCCCAGCAGTATGTCCTCAATTTACCTTTTGACGGAGAACACCTCTTTGGCCCACAAGTGAGAAAATGCTGGAAAAAATTAAATGAACACCAACACTGCCAAAGCCATGTGTGCCCTACAAACATACCAGCACAGTGGGTCCTTTTGAGGAGTCAGTACAGAGGAGCATCCAAGGCAACCACTTCTATGGAGACAGGCACCTTTCACAAGAAGCAAAGTCCCTATCAATCCCAGTTTGCGAGAGGGTGATATCAAAGAGCACAATACAGAGGTGATACCAACAGTGGTCTCCACCCAATATCCACTTGGGACACAAACAATGTCAAGGGAACACGTAACACTCCTACAAGAGGAAATTAGACGTCTGCTTCAAAAGGGGGCCATAGAGCCGGTACCTTAGCAATACCAGGGAAAGTGTGCTTACTGTATTTCCTCATTCCAAAGAAATACAGCACTTTAAGGTCTGTATTAGACCTAAGGCCACTCAACAAGTACATCTTGTTGGAGCACTCCATATGGTTACACTTCAAGAAGTTGTACTGTTCCAGCAAGGAGACTTCATGACAGCCATAGGCCTTAAAGACCCCTATTTTCACATATGAATACACCCAGCCCATCAACGCTACCTCGTTTTTTAAATAAGTGGCCAACATGGTCAGTTCAAAGTCTTGCCATTCAAAGTAACTACTGCCCCAACAGTATTCACAAAATGTCTCGCAGTAGTAGCCACTCATCTCAGAAAGGGGGGCACACACGTGTTTCCTTATCTAAATGGTTGGCTGATCAAGAGTGCAAGCAAACATAGTCTGCAGGACACTCTGAAGGTATTCAACCTTTTGCACAGCCTGGTTTTCAAGTTCATTGTTACAAAATCTCACCAATTACCCTTACAGATGCAGCTGTTCCTTGGCAGAACTCTAAACTACATCTCATGAAAAGGCTTATCCCAGTCCTGCAAGAGTACAAAAGATTCAGCTTACCTTGCCTCTTTTTCAACCACATTGTCATGTCACAGTCAAAACAGTGATGAGGATTATCGCGGTAAGATGGCCTACATGTATCTCCATAGTATCACACACACAACTGCGCATGCACCCCCTACAGCATTGTTTACAGTCACAATGGTCTCATGCACAGGGGCACCTAATGATCTAGTGCTGATAGAGCCAGCAACCCATCGCTCTCTTCAGTGCTGAAACAGCAACAATCTGTTGTAGGGTCAGCCCTTCAGTGCCCCTGTTCCACAAGTAACCATTACAAAAGATGCATCCTTACACTTTTGGTGGGCGCATGCAACATCTCACAGTGCGATGGCAGCGGTCCCCAATATAAAGGTATCTGCAGATCGATCACCTAGAGCTTCTTGTGATTCAATTAGCTATCAAGGCTTTTCAACAACATCTTTACTACAGAGTGGTTCTAGTCCGCACCGACAACATCACCACCCTGTGTTACATACAAAAGAGAGAGACACACACTCCATACAGCTGTTGTGTACAGCGACGCGCATATTGCATTGGACCATACATCACAACATCCACCTCCTCTCAGAATACCTACCAGGGGTGGACAACGACTTCGCAGGTATGCTCAGCAGAATGCAACAACATGTACATGAGTGGCAAATCGATGCAACACTACTCCAATTATACCTTCAACGGTGGCGAACCCTGGAAATAGATCACTTTGCCACACAACAGAACTTGAAATGCCAAAGCTTCGTCTCCAGGTTTCCCCACCCTCAGTCAATGCCCTATGGATCAACTGGTCAGAGATATTTGCTTATGCTTTTCCTCTTCTCCCACTCATTCCTTACCTGGCTCAGAAGCTCAGAAAAACATCCCTCACACTAATTCCAATAGCCCCAACATGGGCTCGACAAGCATGGTACACAATGCTCCTACAGCTATCAGTTGTGCTACACTAAAAATTGCCAATTTGACCACACCTTCTAACACAGAAGCAGGGCAGGTTCAGATACCCCAAACAACTCAGTTAAGCAATTTGGCACCTGAGGTCCTGGAATTTTGATACCTAAATCTTCCACAATAATGTATTGACCATTCTAAGCCCTTAAGCCTATCACACGGACAAGCTACGTAGCAAAATGGTAAAGACTTGTGCACTATTGTTCAGCAAAACAGATCCAACCACTCTCCCCTACGATACAGGACATTTGCTACTTACTCCATTTATAACAAGAAGGCCTTGCATACACCTCCACTCAGTTACACTTTGCAGCGCTTGATGCGTATTTGCAAAACAGACAACGCATGTCCTTGTTTAAAATTCCAGTCATAAAAGCTTTTATGGAGGGCGTAAAAAGAGTTATTCTGCCCTCTATTCCACCAGCACCAGCCTGGAATGTCAATATAGTTCTCACCAGACTTACGTGTCCACCCTTCGAATCACTACATTTATGTGATCTCCAGTTCCTCACATGGAAGGTAGCCTTCTTAGTAACTATAAGATCCCTTACACGGATCAGCGAACTTCAAGCGCTCACTCAGGAAGAACCCTTTTTCCAAGTACGTCCTGGCAAATTGGTACTAAGAACAAACCCTAAATTTCTCCCTAAAGTTGTTTCTTATTTTCATATAAATCAGACCATTGAGCTCCCAGTTTTCGTTCCAAAATCAGACTCAGTAGGGGAAAGAGCTCTACACACACTTGATGTTAAAAGAGCTGTAATGTATTACATCGAGAAGACGAAGCCATTTCGTTAAACTCAGCATCTTTTGGTAGCCTTCTCAAATCCTCTAAAAAAAAAAAAAAGGCTCTCCAATCTCAAAAGCAGGAATCGCAAGGTGGATAGTAAAATGCATATAAACTTGCTACCACAAAGCCAAGCGAGTGTTATCTGCAGCTCCAAGAGGTCATTCAACCAGTTTATGGCTTTCCTAGGCAACATTCCACTAGTGGATATATGTAAAGCAGCCACATGAAATAACCCACATACATTCACCAAACATTATTGTGTTAATGCCTTAGCTAACCAACTAGCTAAGGTGGGTCAAGCTGTATTACAAACTCATTTTCAAGCGTCTATGTCAGCAATTAGCTAGCCACCGCATTTGGGGAGTACTGCTTTACATTCTATACTAAGCATTTGTATCTACGGCCAACACATGCTACGAATGGAATATGTTACTTACCCTGTTAGCATCTATTCATAGCGTGTAGTGCTGTAGATTCATATGCACCCACCCTCCTCGACGAATACACTATTCTACTCAGCATTTATCTTTCTCAACAATAGCTTGCCTGTTCATCTTTACTATCTAATTTCCTGCTCCTATCCTAAGCTCAACCGATAGGCCAAAAACAATCTAAGGAGCTGCTGACCATACTCAATATAGAATATATGAGGAGTCACTACCTCGTGACTCGAAATAATTTTTGAACAAAGACAACTTGCAAAGTCTGAGCCCAACACTAGATGGCAGGGGCATACCAAGCATATGATTCTACTGCACTGCACTACACGCTACAAATTGTAAGTAGCAGATCCCTTTCTTTTTGTAAAGTAAAAAAAACATGCTCCCCTCACCAAGGGAGTCTGCTCCCATGGCGGGGGAGCATTTTTATGATTTTGTTGTCCCTTACCGCCAGATTTTGCCTGAATGTGAGAAACAGTAAAAAAAAAAAAAAAAGGCTACACGTCCACCCATCTAAATTGGGCAGACGGAAATGTAGCCATTTCTCCTCGACGGGGCCCTTGGAGAAGTTTGGCCAAGCTGATGGTCTGTCTGAAATGAAATTGGGCAAGCAGACCGCTATGTTGGCGGTAAGCGACAGAGTTCGCTTCCCACCAACTTATAAATCAGACCCTAAATCTGAGCTCTTAACCTATGCTTTCCATTGCTACCCTGACAACTTCCTGGACATTCTGCTTACTTGCAGATACCCACAAATATCAATGGATAAGATCTGAAGTGCCCATATGCCATGCAGAGACCAAGAAAACCCAAAAGACGGTGAAGACAGAATAACAGAGAATGACAGAATACAAGTTTCAGGCTAATTACACCACCAGCAATGTGTCTGCTTGGAAATCACGCTGTCTGTCTCGTTATAGCCCAGTGACTTTGGAATCTCCTTGCAGCATTTCCAGGACTCAAGTCGTGTTAGAGCATTGCATGATCAGGGGCCGATCACCCACCTCCTGTTTGGGTAAAGAATGAGTGTCCCTGTACCATAATTGGGTGCTTGTGATTGCGTTGAGATATCTATTGGTGTACCAGATGGCATCCTGTGTGTCCCTGGATCCTGAGCTCATGTTCCTTTGGCTTCTCTCTTGGCCCATCCAGTTTTGGATTACAGCTGCTTCTGTTGTCTATTGTTCTGCAGTTTTCTGCTTCAGCGCTGGGACGCTCCTGTGCGCTATATAAAACCGCATAACATAACATAACAGCTTGTTTTTGGAATAGGCTTAGTCCATAAACCCTTCCTTATCAGGAGGGTCTTTTACTGTGTCAGTTTCATGGACCATGTATTGCTATTGCTCGCAAGGCTCAATATACTGTTTCAGCATTAAGGGGAGTCCCTTATAGGAACACTGATATTTCTGTCTGTCTTCTGTAGAATTGTTATATGACAACTTTTGAGTTTAAATGTAAATCTGTCTAACGGTTTCAGGGCAACTAAACCTAGTCATTTGGTTAGCCAGGTATGTGGCCTACCAGTACTGTAATTTCTGATGAGGGCTTCTAACCACTGATTCTGCACCTTAAGGATATCCTCAGGCACCAGAATGGATCTGGAAACTTTTGACTGTACTGCTCCCACATGCCGGTAGGTGGCCCCTGTGCGGCTCAACATTGACTTAGTTCTGCCCCGGAAGAGATGATGGAGCTGCATATGTGCTACCGCGTTGCTTTGATGCCAGTTTCTATTTTAATCCTATCCATGCCCTCAGGCTAGGAGCCCAACAATAATCAAAGGCAACAGTGTGTAGTTCTCTGTTGGGACATTTTTTATATAAAAAGAAACCATTCTACAGAACAGAGAGAAAGGAGGGTGGTGAGGAATCTGTGGTTAGCCAGAGTATCCACCATAAAGAGTGTTACAGAAGGTAAGCAACTTGTTATTCTTATGGATACTTCTATCTGCAGATTCCTAATTTTTTGAGTTGTCTTAACACTCCATACTGGATTTGTAACCTGTTCCAGCAATTTCTCCTATTTGGAGGGAATTTTAAATCACTTCACTTGAGCACCACATTCACTTCTCTGGACGCCACTGTAATACCAGTGGTCTTCCTCCAGGTGGAGGTCAGCATACCAAAAATAAAACCCGATGATGATGCTTTTACGCTACACATAGGTGGAGAATCAAGATATACTGCCCACCATCTGTGTATGCCAATTCGTTTTTTTAGCAAGGTCCACAACCGAATGACCCTGGTCACACAGGTACAAGCGGTCCATTCTCCCCCCTGATTTTGCATGTAGATAAGGAAACCGAATGGACCATAGCTTCTCCTTCCCTCCCCCTTGATATGAGAAGGAGTTTTTAAGGTAATCATGCTACAGCTTGCACCTTGAGCTTACTCTGCCTCCTGCTAGTACGCTCAACAATACTGGAATTTGAAGGATTGCTCCTGGGGCTCTGCTGATCAGCAGAGACTACTGCCTCAGCCTGTGCAGCAGGGTGTCTAGCCTTTAAGGGGCTCCAAGTGTGTGGCAGTGGTATAGATCAGGGCCACCTACAACATGTCAAGTACTCCTTTTCCTTTTACCCTGCAGCTGCTTTCAACAAGCCACTCTGATTCCTCCTTTGGAAGTTGCACACGGCCAGTGGGAGGCAGAATGCTTCTTTAGCTACTCATCTGGCAGTCAGTTCTTTGGACCAGTGGGCCTTGCAGGTTGTCCTTCATTGTAAAGCCCTTCTCTTTCTGTAAAACCCATTACTATTCCTGGTTTATTACTCAGACCCGAGCAGAACATGCTGCCATCCTTGAGAAAGCGATTCAGGCATTGCTGGCCAAAGAGGCGATGGAGTCCTGGAGAAGGAACAGGGCATCTGGTGTCAGTCCTGTTACTTCTTGGTGCCCAAAAAAGGTCTGTGGGCTCAGACCGACTTTGGACCTTTGGTTCTTAAACACCTTCCTTCAGAAGGACCGATTCAAGATGCTGACTCTGGCCCAGGTCCTCTTGGCACTAAGAGGCAGATGTACGAATATCTGATCGCAAAATACTGGTCGGTATTTCCAACTAGTAATTTTGCAACCAGTAAAAATCTGAATCGCAGTGGGTTGCAATTCAACGTACCTCGTGAATATTAATGAGGGTAAGTTGCAAATTGTGACTTACTATGATTGGAGATCTTTACAGGGATGAAGGGCTGCTGGGGTTAGCAGACCACCATGTCTGTGATTTGCTTTCAATAAAGTAAAATGTTGTAAATGCAACTCGCTTTCCTTAAAGGAAATAGGACTGCATTTAAAAACATTTTTTATTTCGTTTAAGAGTTGGAAGTGGTTCCATGGACCACTGCATACTCTTCATCAAACATTTATTTCTACATTAACAAAGGAGAAGGGGTCCCTAGGGGAGTCCTTTCCTTTCACAAATGTGTTACCGCCTCCTTTGAGCTGTTGGTAAAATATCAATGTTTTGCAACTGGGTATCTGGTAGAGACTTCTAGCTGCAGATTCCGTACCTTAGAATATTCCCCAGGTATTACACTGTATCCGGAAATTTTGAGCAATACCTCATCGTGCCGGTAGGTGGCACAGTTTGTCACTGCATCATTCGCACCGAAGTGATGTGCTTGGTGCCAGTATAGGTGCAACTTCAGCTTTCTGACATCAGTTCTTTACTTTCTGCTCCAGTCAGGTCAGATCCGGAAAGAACTACCACCACTCATTTTTTAACTGACTTATTTCTCGACTTTTAGTGAAGGCTTTTTTTGACATTCACATCTCCTAGTGTATTAGGGATGTCTACTATATTCCAAGAAGGAGGGAATGAGAAGTGATACAGGGTTTTCTCACCTTCCCAAACACCTAACCATTAAAAAAAACAGAAGGCAACCTCTTCCGTGCGTAGGTTATATCTCCTTACCCACCCAAGGGGATCACCCTGTGTGTTAAAATGAGTGTCACTCACTGGGATTCCAAGTGGCATGTTTCATCGTGGAGTCCTCATCCAGATCGCCAACAGAACTCTTTTGGTTATTGGGTGGGATCCTCAATTTAAAATAGTCTAGATTGTCCTGAGTGTTCATTTTATTTTCAAAGGGCACCTTGATGGAGTTAGAAACAGGTGGGGGATGCACTAAGGAAGTTAGAATCCTCAAACGAGCTAGTTGGCTTTTATCAGGACGTCACAAGGATCCCATTAGTATCCTATTTGTGTATATTTAATTGTGAAGCTTCCATTCACCATACTCATACATGCCATACGTACTGACCCATTTGATCTCTGTTTGCATTTCTTTAGTAGTGTCTTATTTAGAACTTCATGATGGTAAGGAGGCAGATGGAGCTTGTAGTCAAACATTTCAACAAAGGTCTCTTTGGGGCTGTGAACCTATTTGGTTCCTCTTTTCCCTGCATCTGCAGCTCCTCAAGCAGCTCTAAATTCATCCATTGAATGCATTTAGAGCTCAATGGATGCAGGATTCCAACCTTACTTCCTGCAAGCTAGTCTCCTACCCTTTCCAGAGCTCACAGTGGTGTCAGATTTATCAACTCTGGGGAGGCCACCTGTATGAGGCTGTGATCATTGGCCTCTGATCTCTGCTGGAGCAGATGCACTATATCAAAAATCTGCGACTGTTCCTATCCTGCTGGCTCACCAAGCCTTTCTGCCTTCCTTCACGGTCAGTCGTGTAGGTTCAGATGGAAAACATGGCACCGCAGCTTGGGGGAAGGGGGTCACGGGCTGTGGCAGGAGGTGCAGAGGCTTTGGCACGCTGAGGCAGTGGTGCTTGCTGGACTTATTGGACATTTCCTTTAATGTTAACCATCTTTGATGGTCCCTAAATGTCAGGGAAGATGAGCTCAGCAGCTGTCATCTAGCCGACCATGAATGGCATCTGCATTCGGAGGTTGTTGAGTGTGTATTCACCAAGTGGAGTGTGCCTTGGGTAGATCTTTTCTCCACCTCTCGTAACACTCATTGTCAAACATTATGCACTCTAGATTTTCTGCCTTAAGATTCCCTGTAGAATGTGTTTTGACTTTCATGTGACTCCCTCTCCTTTTTGCATTTCAAGCTCTTCTGCTGATTCTCCGAGTTCTGAAGAGGGTTAGCAGGGACCTGACTCAGCTCATCATGATAGCTTAGACTGGACTCGGACACTCTTTATCTGCTTGTTAGGGAGGACCTGCTTTCCAAAAAACAGGATAAAATTCCAAACCCTAGCCTCCACAACATAGCTCTCCATGCTTGGAGATTCAGCAGAACCAGCTGAGTTAGTTTGATCTGCCTGTAGAGGTGGTGGATGTTATTGTGTCTGCTCTCCACCTATCCACAAAATCATTCTATTCTTGCTGCTGGACAACGTTTGTGGCCTGGTGTAAGGATCGCCAAGTGAATCTGCCTCAGGCAAAGTTTCTAATGTTCTTCTGCCTGTCTTGCCTTTGGCCCATCAAGGTCTCGCTTTGGGCACCATTAAAGGTTATTTGCATGCCCACTTGGCCTTTCTACGTTTGCCCGATTATCCCACTCTATTTAACTCACTAGCTGTGATGCATTTTTTGAATGAGATTTCATATGTATTTTCTCTGCACCTTTAGTTGTGTTGCAATAGGACCATAATTTAGTATTTACTTTCTAAACATGCTCTTCTTTTTAGGCTGTGCACAGCTGTACTTTGAAGTTTCAAATCTTTAAAACTGCTTTCCAGACAACCTGGTGCGTCAGACTCTGGCACAATTTCTGTCAAAAGTTGCTTTGCCTTTCTATGTTTTATGCTTCCTGCTTTCTTCTCTGTCACATCCCTCCAAAACTGATGCGAGGCTATGTCAGTGGGACTCCCTAGAGAGCTCTTAGCTTTTATCCTGCTCAAACTAAGGAATACCGGGAGTATGACCAAGTTGTTGTCTGCTTTGCTGGTGTTAAGAAGGGAATGGTAGAAACATACTGTATCTAGATGGACTGTTCTTTACATAAAAATGTGCTATATCTTGGGCAAGAAGGAGACTCCTGAGGACTTTGGAGCTCATTCGACCAGCAGTAATGCTGCCTCTAAGGGTTTGGCCAGAGGTTCTTAGGTCCTGGTCATCTGCTTGGGGGCTACATGGGTTTCTGTCTACACCTTCACCAGGCATTACTGCAGGTAGAAGAATTGTGCCTGCTTTTTCTGCAGGATGTCCTGATAAAACGTCCACTCCTCAGATCCGTTCCATTTTATGAGGTACTTTTTTGCGATCCATTGAAATGGTGAGGACACTGCGATTAGAAGTATCCCGCAGAAAGAAGTTACTTATGTTTAGTAACACTCTTTCTGGTGGATACTCTTACTGCAGATTCTTCACTGCCCACCCTCCTCCCCTGCATTCTTTCGTCTGGCCTTCTCTAGATATGGATATGGTTCCCTGTCAGTGTCTGCACACTCACAAAGTTCTCATTTTGTCTCTGATTCTCTGCGTCTAAGGGCGCCAAAGGCTGTGTTATAAACTGTCGGGGAGTTAGTGTGGTGCCTAAAAATGGCTCTGCCCCATCACTTCTGGAGGCAGGATGTCATCAAGTCTGATGCTGCTACCTATTGGCATGCAGGATAAATGGCTGGAAAAGTTGCAGTCTGGCACCTGGAGGAATTCAAAAGGTCAGGAACCTGCAGGTAGAATCTGCAGGTAACGCAAGTATCAACCACAAAGGGTGTTAACAAAGGTATTTAACAGGTACTACTTGATCGTGACGAATAGGTGCTGAGATATTGGTCTTGGTAGTACTGATATTTCAGGGACCCATAAAAAGTTCACCAAGTTCAATTGAGATAACTGGACTTTGAATAACATTGAATACGATGAATTTGACTTGCACCTAATGTTGGTTTAAGTTGAGTTAAGACTTTGTAGAAAGGATCAGTAGGGTTTGTCCAAGAGCCCCAGCAAACCCTCATAAGCGTCAGTGTTAAAATATTTCAGAACTCTGGATAGCTCTTAAATTATCAGTTGTCCTCAACTCTTTTAGGATTACGTTGGTCTATAGTTATCTAAAAGAGGCGTTCTGCTAAAACGTATTGTTGAACAAATCCGAAACTGGTCCATAAACCATGAAACACAAACGCTGCTGAAAATGTACATGCTTCTTTTACCTTTAACTTTTTAATAGTTAATGCTAGAGAATTGAGGCTACCACCTTTGGTAAGCTGAGGTTTCTACTTTATCAATCACTGTCTCATTCTCCTTACTTGTTTCCACTTTCTGGAAATAAAAACGCTCAAACATCGTGCCATAACTAACCTGTGAAGGTTAGATGACATAGCTTTACATTTGAACGCTCCCCTTCCTGTTCAATAGCATCTTATTATTTTTGATAGTCCACTTTAAAGCTGCAGATTTGTGCCCTCGTTTTGCAATAACATGTTTTTGGAGGCTCAGACAGAACCAGGACACCTCGGGTTATGAACATGCTTTATAAATACAATATTCATTTATCCATTCAGTTTCAACCTCCAATAAGATCCTATATGCTTTTTCAACTAGGATTAATGCTTTACCAGGATCACAGTGACTCGCCCCATCACCTCTGCTAGGTCTCTGCACTTCATTGGGGCAAAAATGTTACTCATAATCTCTAAATTCTCTCTCCCTGTGGAAACCATCACAACGGACAGATACCCCTGTATAAAGAACTACTGTTTGAGAAATTTCGCGCTTGTGCTTGTTTCACACTGATTCTCTACCTTGGCTCTTCCAGTTTGTCAACTTTTCATTTAACTAGTGTTTCAGCAATAGCACTTCACCTTCATTAACTAATTTCTGGGCAAGTGGATTTATTGCCCTTATTGGAGTTTGGGGGACGAAACCAGTACTCCTGTACGTACCCGAGGCTGGGCTGAAATCCTCATTAATGTTTGATGAATTTTTAGAAGATTGACCATCAACAGCGAGTGTCCCAGTGTTATCACCTCTGCACCAGAAAGGGATATCTCAGCAGTTGGCATTGTTTGTTTCACATGAAAAATGTGTTTGTATAAGGGGGGCGGGCAAAAAAATTCAATCCATCAACTCGGATTTGAAGAATGCGACTAATAACCCGTTAGGGTAGCCACAGGCTGGGTTCTTGCTTGGATCATTTGAAGAGTCTTGAGTACTTTTTGAATTCCGGGGAGGGTATGATGTCCGGAGGTGCAGGGGGAGGTAGAAATTGCTTAAGCCTTTGCCTCCACTCTTCATTAACTTTGTTTAGTTTTACACTGCATCACTATCTATCATCCACACCCCTCCAGGGCTTGATTGCAGAAGATCCTGCCAAGTTCTGGTGCTCATACTGAGCACTCTCAATTTCTACACAACCTCAGGCAGTATGCACATCACAGATTGCTCTGGTTTTCACTGCCCTATGTGTGTTTCCCTCTACCCAGACCTCTTCTAGCAAGTTAAACAATGATGGAACTGGGTGGGAGCAGCTGCCTTGGCGCTGTAATTGGTGCAGTGACAAGGGGATTTCTCCTCCAGTTTCACCCAATCTGCTGACTTCAACTTGCCAAAATACTGTTCTTCTTTACAAAACGGATTCCCTTTGCAAAGTTTGACTGAAGGAAAGCCTCTGCGACTGCACGTGCTGTGCTGGTCCAGCCATTGGAACTGCTGCTCATAAGAAACATGTCTTCCCTGGTGCCGCCTGGTTGCCACTTTTGAGATCCTCAGTGCTGAATGTTTTTTTAAATTATTATGTTTATTAATTTTTATGCATAAAAAACATGAGACAATGGCATCATTCACAGTGGCATTTCACAACCAGAAAGGAGGAAGAAGAACAGAAGAAAAAGCAGTGCAGTACCAAACATGCAATTAGATAGGAGTACATTTATCGCTTGAGGGTCGAAAATCTCTCGGCAGCCCGCCGTAGCACTCAACCATCTCAGCCCTACTTAGTGCTAACCAAATCAATATATGCGAGTCGAAGTGTACAGGCTCAGCTCAGCGTGAAGTTCTAAGGATCAGGGTGTTGGGAGTCATGCACAACGGGAGCAACGCTCACATCGGAAGTATCCGTGCTCGCCATAGATTTCTTATACATAGCCCAGAAGTTCTTTGGTCTATTGCGAGGTGGCAACATATCGCTATAGTTTTCAGTCTGAGTACAGCAGAACATCATATCTTTTGACCATTGAGCATCAGCTGTAATAAGATGTTGTATATACCTGGGTTGTGGAGGGAGGATGCAAAGGAATAACGAGTACTAAACTGGAAATATAAAATGTTACAAGCAATGTACATTGTAAAGATGCAAAGGTAAATAAGAAATGCAATAAAATATGTTCCAAAAAAAATGATAGCTCTAGTTGTCAAACAGACGCTCTGAATCTGCGTGCGTTACAAAGTACCCTCAGAAGGCAGATCTTGATTTCAGGCCTTTTATCTTCTAAATGAGGGACGGAGCTTTAAGAGTTCAGGTTTGATGTTCCCTAAATTCAGTTCCAATCCCAATCAACGAGGAGATACAGCAATTCACTTTTTAAACAAGAACACATGCCATGATAAGGCACAGCGCTTTGATTAAAAGTACCTCATGAGGCACTGTGCCCGGTGCCTGGGAGCAAAGCCTCATTTCCGAAGAGAGACGCGCAACTACACTCCCTCACACCAGAGACACATAGAATATGAGGGCAGATAAGGACCATTGAGCCCAGGTGCCTTGCTCCTTTCCGCCTACTCTTTACACACAGACTCTATCAGCCGCATCTATCAGGGTGTTTGTCTGCACTGAGTCTGTCGCCCTTCTACATTGGTCTCAAGCCTTTCGGATTTCATTCAAAGTTTTTGTATCTCAACCACTTCTCTGGACGACTGTATCATTTTACCACTATGCCCTCATGAAACAATATTCTCTATTGCTGTTCACGAGCCACACTCCAGTACCCTTATCTAGATTCTCCCCACCACTCAGCCACCCCCACTACCCTCTCCCATGAGGACCGCCAGGTCTAGGAGCACACTTCATCTAGAAGGGATCTGTAGTCTGCTTCATCAAAGACATCACTAGGTATGTGGACAAGGAGTAAAAACACCTGAGGAATCCCCCAAATATATTGTGCCAACTCCAGAACCCAGATTTAGATAAATATTGCTTAGAATGCGAATGCATTTACCAGTGTTTCCTATTAACTTTTGTAATAAAAATGGGCCAGGCTTTGATAACTCGTTTTGCCCCAAACATTTGCAACGGTGACGTATGTATTTACTCTTTACAGCCAATGCTCGAACTGTTGGTGCAGCAAAGGACTTTTTATTCACTTCGAACAATGTATAGGTAGTAGTTTCATTAGCTGGGTTAATAAATGAATGTAAGATTTTTATATAATATTGCAGATGGTTTTTATGTATGTTTATATTGACTAAATTGGTTAATAAACCTAGTTATTTAAAAAAAAAAAAAATAGTAATCTTTTGACCATTGAGCTAGTGTAGGTGTAGGACCACGCAGCCAGCAGATAGCCACACACCTCTTTGCCAATAGTAAACCCATGTCTATCAGACGCCGCTTTGCCTTAGGATTAGGTTTAGAGTACCCAAGCAGGGCAAGCAGCGGGTCAGGAACCAGCACCAACTCTGTAATTCGGTTTAGTTCGTCAAAAATCATACCCCAGAACCGGGCAATCCCTGGGCATGTCCAGGCTAAATTTAAGAAGTCAGCAGACTGTTCATTGCATCTATCGCATGTAGACTCTTCTCTTAGACCATATCGATACAGGCACTCTGGAGTGTAATAAACTCTGCTAAGAAATTTAAAATGAACCAACCTATGTCGGGCATTCAATGTATACGCTTTGTGCTCATGCAGCAATAGGACCATATGTCGTCCATGAGGTCGCTTTGCAAGTCACGCTGCCAGGCCAGTCTCGATTTAGTGTATTTATTTCCCCTAGTGGCCATTGCAGTGTGATAGATCCTAGACACCATCTTAGCAGGTGATTGTGCTTTATTAAGGGCGGTCAGGGGCGGCAGCTCCGGGGGGGTTCTGCCATATCCTCACCTAGTAAGTCATTGAGAGCATGTCTAACTCTGTGGAATTGGAATTTAGCAAGGAGTCTTCTGTCCGTGTCATGTCGCCCCATGCGCGTGCAACACCGTCCCTGAAGAGATCACCTATGAATTGTGCCTTGAGCATTTGTAGAGCAGCTATAACCCCCCTGTCTTTACATGGCGCGAGCCAGTGGCACCACTCAAGGCGAGCCGCTGGGGAATACAAAATGTTGCCTGCCTGACTAGTCAGCAAATAATGCCAGGCATGAGTAACTGTGTTAAGGGAATCCAATATGCCCGTACGTCTATCAGGTAAAGTAAACAACAAGGCCGGAAGTGGCCTAGGGGCGGCGACTATTGTTTCAATCCGGACGTGCGGTATGTCAAGCGGACCATGTATCCAATTATATGCCTATGCGCTTTGAGCAGCTCTATAATATAGGTCAAAGTCCGGGGCACCCAGTCCTCCCATAGAATACGGCAGTGTGAGTATTTGCCAGGCGACGTGTGCCTGCTTGCCGGCCCAAGCAAGGCGCACCATAAGGGACTGAAGGCGATGAAAGAACACTCGGGGCAACACCATGGGTATTTTTGTGAAAAGAAGAAGGAAGCGCGGCAAAATAATCATTTTCATAAGGGACACTCTGCCCATCAGCGACAAAGGGAGGTGCACCCAGCGGTTAACGTCATGTTCAAGCTTACTAATTGCAACTCCATAATTCTCCTTGAGGACCACATCATAATCTGTGTGCAGTTTGACACCCAAGTAGCGCACCACTGAGGATATTCGGGCTCAAAGGCCATCGTGGCCGGCGTTAGGGGGAACATAATGGATTTGTTCCAGTTGACTTTTAGGCCAGACATGGAGCTAAAGAGCACTACCTCCCTTAAGACCGGAGAGAGGTTGGTTTCAGGGTCGCGAACGTAAAGTAATGTGTCGTTCGCATAAATAGAGACAATCAATCGATAGTTCGGGAAGCGTATGCCTCTGTAATTATGATACTCTCGGAGAGCACAAGCTAGGGACTCAGCAATCAAGGCATATAAAATAGGAGACAGGAGTCAGCCCTGTCTTGTGCCTCTAGTGATTCGTATAGTGTTAGTGACTAGGGAGCCTATTTTTAGATGGGCCCTGGGTAAGTAATACAGCACAGTGAGAAGTTGAAGGAACACCTCTCCCACACGCGTGAGGACCTGCCGCAAGAAGGGCCATTCAACGGAGTTGAACGCCTTCTCCATATCCAAGAAGACTGCTATAGCAGGCACCTCTGGCCTAGTGTGTTGCAGTGCGGCAAAGACTGTACGCAAGTTGTATGTCAGGTTCCTTCCCGGAACAAATCCTGCCTGTTCCGGGGCCACCAAAGTGGAGACAAACATTTTTGTGTCCACATTCATTAGCGATAGTGGACGATACGAGGCGCAGTCGTCCGGGGGCTTACCCGGCTTGATTATAGCCACTATGGCCGCCTTCCATATGACCGCCTCCCTCATGGAAGGCGGCATGGCACCGGAGGTGCACATGTCCTCAAACGGCATGTGCGAGTGTGGCAGCAAAGGGTCAATGAACGCCTTATAAAAGGCTACTGTGAGGCCATATCTTCCGGGCGCACTTCCTGCCCTCATGCCAGAGAGGGTCAGTAGTATCTCATCCCTTTCAATCGGTCGCATCAAAAATTCCCGATGCCAATCGGACAACCATGACAGTTTAATGTGTGTTAAGTAGTCTAATATGTGATCGTCGGAACTGCAGCCTCTCGTGGCATACAATTCCGAATAATATTGTCGGAACTGCTCCGTCACTTCAGCCTCTGCCAATAAAGAATCGCCAGCTTGCGTTCTGATTTCCGGGATTTTCGTGGTGTTTCTGCGCTGCTTGAGGAGCTGCGCTAGGACTGCCCCCGGTCGTTCGCCTTCGCCATAAGTGCGAGCAGTGGCATATTTCCCTAGGTGTTTGATCTCCATGTCTGCCTCAGCGTGGTAGTCCTCCAGGGTTTGTGTTAACTCTATGGTAAGCGTTTCTGTAGGGCCATCTAGCAGGGAGGATTCCAACACTTTTAATTTGCGTTCTACATCCGCCAGTCTGTTACGAATCGACTTGAGAACTCCCGCGTGTTTGGAAATCGCTCTAGTGCGTAAAATAGGGCTGTCCAGTGGGAGGTGCGTCTCCTGCAGTAAGGCGATATCTATGTCATGCCTGTACAAATAACTTAAAATTTTGTGAACTTTTCTATAGTCGTTTAAACCCCGCACATTCCATGTAAGCACTGTAACAGAGTCAGGGCGGTCATCTCTGCGCGTCTCATCCCTATCTGTCATGAGTGGGTGCCAAGTATGAGTGCCACATTACCGATATCCCCGGACCTATACTACCATGGTACAGCACAGCGCAATATATCCCAAAGGAAAGAAATACATATGTCAGTCTCAATACGTTCCCCTCTTCCACCCACAGCAAACAAAGAACAATCCCACCCCCCACCCACGTCAGGCAGATCCCAACCGTGCCTAGACGAGAATATGTAGCCCATCCCCCACCCCCCAACTAAGCACAAAAAGCTAAGAAAATAAGGTGCAGTGCGTTGGAAATGTCTCAATGTACCCCGTCCCTATTTGAACATAAACACTGTGTTTCACACGGGGGCAGATGTTGCGGACAACAAAAAAAGAACGTGTTTGCAATAATCATTTCCGTCACACAGTGCCATCCACCGCCATCATGACCTAGGTTTAGCATCTAAGGATTACCCAGAATTTCGTAGCATGCCAAATGAATTGGGGCCGTAAAAGGCTCCACCCATGCTGTACCCCCCTACCCTGACCTGGCCGTGCAGAGGGACCCCCCGCCGCCCGCCACCAGGCACCCACTGCAGTCATCTTTCACTGATCAGACCCGTGACCCCTCCCCCCAATCAGGCCAGAACCAGCTCCCCGGTAACCTCTATAGAAAAATACCACACAGTTAAACTCCGTCATGCTCATCCAGGCTGCCACCAACAGCTCCCTCCAGCGCCTCCCTCTGCAGGCTCTTGCGAGACTCCCTGGACCACTCCTTCAGCGCCCTTTGTAGTGACTTGGGATCGGTGAAAATTCATGAGGTACCATTTCTGTTAACTCTAAGCTTGGCTGGGTATAACATGGCGTAATCTATGTTGAGATCCCTCATTTGGCGCATGTATGGAGCAAATTGTCTGCGTGCTTCTTGCACACGTGCTGTGAAGTCTGGGAACAAGGAAACAGTGGACCCTTCGTATTGTAGAGACCCTTTAGACCTTGCCGTAGCTAGTGCCGAGTCACGGTCCCTGTAATTGGGCAGACACGCAATTATGGGCCGAGGGAGCGCCCCGGGAGAAGGGCGTGGGCCCAGCGATCTATGCGCTCTCTCCACCACAAAAATGGCAGAGAAAATGTCCTGCCCAGTAGGGTGGTTAGTAACTTCTCTACAAACTTCTCCATATTGCCCGTCTGAGTCGACTCAGGGACCCCTGTGATGCGTAGGTTATTTTGGCGCGAGCGTGCTTCCAAATCTTCCGCTTTGTCTTGAAGGGTTTGTAGGGCTTTTTCTGTTTTTAAATGGTTTGTATCCAATGACGTATGGACTTCTTCCACCTTGGGATCCTGCATTCCGCCATATTAATCCTCTCCACGTGCTTATCGATTCTTTCGGACATTCTGTCCATGCGGTAGGAGAGAGCGTCTGTCTTATTCCCAAGGCCTGTCAGGCTACCTTGAAGGTTCTTCTCCATAGCGATCAACATGGAGCAGATATCTTCCTCTCCCATATCTGGTGGACGATCCGTAGCTGTATCGTCGTCCTCTACAGCAGTGTCGCGTTTTTTTAACTTTCTCTGTTCAAAGGTTAGTCTCGGTTGATTCTTGTCCACCCTACCCATTATGAGTGGCGCTTCACTGGTAGTCCCAGGTGCGATCATAATAGCGCAGCCGAGTCAGAAGTGGGGGGATTATGGTAGAATAAAAGGTGGCACACACTGTCTCTGCACTATTCACTCCGGTAATTTTGGGGAAGTCCTCGAGGGCACACCAGCCCAGGCTGCCAGAGATCGAAGGAGCACAATGTTGTAGTTCTCACCTCAGCAGCCTCCTCACCAGATAGCAGGCACCCAAACCGATGAAATGGCACCAATTCGAGGATTCTTCAGGGGCAGCTCAATCACCAGCACTGCTCCACCAGTGTCCTCAGCGAAGCGAGCACCACAACTGTCCAACCAAGGCCGCCGCAGAGGCCCGCTTGTACACCAGTTATGAATCCGGGATCTCACCACGGAGAGGAGTGAGGAGGCACTGGGTGCAGCCAGCAGGGTCCGGGAATCCGCAGCGCCCAATCGCAAGAAGTGTAACCCGCTCCCAGCGCCCCAGGGAACCCCCGGAAGCTACAGCGGGGCGGCACCAGGCACGCACCAACCCGGAACCAGGACGCGCCCAGCAGTCCAAACTTAAGTCTGGGGATGCTACGCTCCTCATAGGCCGCAGTCCAGACCAACCGCGGCCTAGCAGTTCCAAATCACCATGCGCAGGTCAAAACAAAGCACCAGCAGACCGGACCCGACGTAACTCGCACTCCTGGCGGTTAAGGGGCTTGACGTTATGGGCGTGCAACTCGCGGCGCTGCACACCCAGCAGGGCACTCGTCAGATCGCGGGTGCCGTGGGGAGGGCTGTCCGTTGCTAGCGGCGCTCGGCAGATGACAACAGCAAGGTGTGAGGGGGGTCCCAGGTAGGTCAACTTGCTCCCAGTGGTAGTATCGTCCCCTCCGGAGGTCCCACAGATGAGCCGGGAGGGGGGAGGTGGGGGGGGGGGAGAATCACAGCACGAGCCCGCTAAGGTTCAAGACGTGTCCGGCTGATTCCAACTTTAGCCCGGGGATGCGGTGCCTCGGGTAGGCCCCAGCACGGTCCCTCGGTGGCAAAGGAAGCCACCGATCGCAGAAGGGAGTCCCAGCTGCACGCGGGTGCCAATTAAGGAGGCAGCAGATCGGGCTCAACACACTCTTCGCTCCCGATGTTAAGGGAGTGTAGTGGGAAGGTCGCCCGATCGGCGGTTCACAGGTCCGGCGACTCTCAACGGGCCGCGGGTGCAGCACGGTGCGCAGGCCTCTGCAATCACCCCGTAATAGCAGTCTACAGCCAGTGGCCAGAGGGGACCCGGGTAGGCTATGTTGTAGACAGTCCTATAAGGGTTCAGCAGCGACCTGAAAAAGAATTTGCCAAAGCCGTAGGTGTCGGATATTGAGCGGATTGTGTGGCGGCTTCACGGAGCCGAAAGACTAAGCAGCCTTCATCGCTGCCCGCAAGCTCCGCCTCCCCAAATATTT
Organism: Triturus cristatus; assembly: GCF_964204655.1. Classification (NCBI taxonomy): domain Eukaryota; kingdom Metazoa; phylum Chordata; class Amphibia; order Caudata; family Salamandridae; genus Triturus; species Triturus cristatus. Next base: position 940,448,966 of record NC_140584.1, on the reverse strand, counting down.
GATTTTTCATTGACGTAGCAGTGGTGTGTATAACTGATGATTCTTGCTATCTCTATACTTTGAAAAGCTCTCAAAACGGTCACTGGGAGACAGATTATCTGATACCAGACAGGGGGTAAAGAAGTGTAGAAAAAAGAACTACAAAACCTGAAGATAATTATATCCAAGTCGAAAAGGGAACTAGCCAGATCTCCTGACACAAAGGCATCCTGCACCATTGAATTATTACATCCCTCACTACTACAAAAAGTGCTAGACTCAACAGCTCTGTCAGAGGACCACGAGGCAGGCAGGGGCTACTGGGCCTAACCGTGGTGGTTGAGGCCTTTTACTCCTGATGACTAAGGGCCTTACCTACTATGGATCCTGAGCAACTAGGCGAAGTATCCCTTCTGCACTTTACTCTCTGTGGCAGCTTTAGACGAGCAGCCAAAGGCTTTCTCAGATGGGAAGTGTAGATACAGGTGAGTGAACATGACTCATAACTCACAGTGCACACAGTACTGCCAATAAATCAATGTTCAGTCAAGTGCTTGCTTTTAAATGAAAAAGTAGTATTTTATTTCTAACTTTACACATGCAAAGGATTAACAACATTTGAAAGCAACAGCACAATTCCCCTGGAGGTCAGTGTTGTAGGGTTTATCAAGCAAATCCCTGTTCCACTCTTTTCCCTGTATTGTGTTCGAGGTTATTCTCCATTCACTGGTGGCCCCATCAACGGCATGCTCACTATTAGGCCATACTCAGGGGGTTCCCCTGTGACTTTTAGGAATATCAAAAGTGTTTCTAGTGCCCCAGCACCTTCAGCAGCAAGTCACCCGGAGCCCAACAGGCCACATTCAAGTCATACCCGCTCCTGCAGCACAGAAGCGTTCAGCGTGTCAGCGGGTGCCCTGACCGTGGGCCCTTGCAAGCTCTGATCCTGTTTGATATAGTCGGGCTGCTCACGCTACATGCGGCAGGCAGGAGGGGGGTGGGCGCACACTGCCTCACACTCTTGCACTCAGTTTGCCCCGATGCATCATAATAAATGTAGTGCATGATGACACTTTCTTCGGTGTTAGGCTTTAGTTTTTCACCCTTGTTGGTGCAGCCAGTGCTGTGTATCTCTAGACACCCGTTTCAGGATAATTGTCCTTCTTCAGTACAGAGCAACACTTTTTTTTGGGGGTGCTGGAGATGCTGCCCAAAGTCTTACCAGGTCTCAGTACCACTCGCTGGGCGCAGGTGCATCAACCAGAGCTCGTTCGCTCGTTAGTGTGCTCCCTACCCCCATTCTGTTTAAAAGGCTCCCTTGAGCCAGCAAGCTGACGAGCTTTGGAGATGCACCTGTGTGCCTGTGAGTGGTACTGTGACCTGAGAGGAACTTGGCAGCATTTCCAGCAACCCCAGATGATTTTTCTTTGCTCTCTAATACTGCTGCTCTCTTACTGATGACGGGCTCAACCCAGAAACACGTGCCTAAGAGATATACAGCAATGTCTCCACCAACTTTGGTGAGAAACTCCAGCTAATTTTGAATTAAGTTTGAACTGTGTACTGCATTTACCAGGATGCAAAGGGGTGAACTGTGCTGGGACTGTGAGGCAGTGTGCTCCCAACCCCTATTCTACATGCGGCTGGCGCAGGCTGTCTCCCGAGCTGCCAGCTTTCCCCAGTGATTGGGGAGGGTGGTCTTGCAACTCCCCGCCAGAGCGCAGTGAGGATGTGATGTGTTCCTCTGCATCCTTCAAGGGTCTCAGAGAGTTGATCAGAGGTGGATCTCGAGGTTCGACCCACTGGTCACAGCCTCATTCTTGTCCTCATTCTTGTCCTGGGCAATGGCCCAAACTCTTTGCCAACTTAGTACCTGAAGCCCCTGGCATATAGGGTTGCCGTGGTACCTCCGGAGACGAAATAGACTCCTCCGGTGCAATCGCCTTCTGGCATATGGGATCACCGCAACAAGGCATTATGGGCTTGGTGGTTTCCGCACTGCACTTGATGCATGCCTCAGTCTACTGTGGCCCTTGCTTGGCATACATGGGTCGCCGAATCAATCCTACACATGGGCAACAACCCGATAGGTGCACACCTATATCCTAGCACCTCGCATAGGGAGTCCTCCCAGTAGGGTAAGGCCCCCCCACTGAACCTTGCAACCTTGAATGCTCTCCTCTTCTTTAAAGGGCAAACTGGTCTTGGCAAGCAGGTAGGCACTGGTGCTCTAGGATCCAGGGCTGGTGGTCTTTGTTTCCCGGGGTGATGTGCCCGCACCGAGCAGGGAGACTAGCAGGCCTTGGCCCCCAGTGCTGGTCACAGGCAGATGTCTTGCAGAGGTTCCCTTTCTCACACAGCCTGGCTGGCTGCTTGGCAGATTACCAGTTTTGGGATCTCTGTCTCCCCTTCTTATAGTCTGTTTCCAGAAAGCCAGTTTGATTTAGGGTCTGAGTCTAAGACGTTTTATGTTGAGGTCCTGCTTCTTTTGAAGGGTACACTTTTCTCTCTTCTTCCTCTCAAAAGGCTATCTGTCATAGCAGGAGAGACTCTGAAGCTAATAATTCCATAACACAAGACACAGGAGCGACTAGACTTCATATGTGTCTCTGTATTGTACCATGGTGTGCTAGTTGCAAACACACATTGTAGGCACACACACACTCACCATGTGGGCTCTGAACAACACTTCACCCTTCATATATTACACTTCTTGCAAGCACACATACACCCAGCACCTGTTTCCATTGCACACACACTGCACAGCACTACATCTCATGTACTGAATTCCTCTCCGGTATACATATATCAAGCGCAGAGTCACTACTCCTGCGCTGCACAGCACTCTACATCTACCTGATGTAGGTCAATGATGAGTTAATCACTCATCATCAGAGCTTTAAAAAAGTGAGTGAGCCTTAAGGCCTCAGTCCAGTGACAAACGGTAAAAAGGACCTGTTCACTTCTACTGATCGCTACAAGGTATGCTGATATAACACAGCAGCACTTGTGCTACTTAACTCTTTGATGAAGGTGGAAGCCTTCCACAATGTGAGGGTTGCACTTTTGGGGCCCCTCCCGGGCCAACACGACTGCAGTCCGTGAGACAGGCCTATGTCATGGTGCACACTCATGATCCGTGTTTGCCTATGACTACATAAATCAGCATTCGGATCTAGACAAGAGTACAGATGGGCACTCAGGGACCATCTTTTACCATGCAGAGGACTTTTCCGTCCCAACACGCACACATAGAAACACAGTACAACATTTAGGAACTGGGTGATAAAGCTGGGAAACTGTTAACCTGGCTTACAAACAGGGACTGGGAACTAAGACTGGGAACTAAGACTGGTACCTAAACTGGTAGTATCCACGGGGCAGATCCTCGCAGACCCGAACATATTGTACACAAATTTGCCCTCTTTCGCAGCTCTCTATAGGCAGCCAAGAAAACTCCCTACCCCCAGCTGAACACTATAGCACCATTGTCTTGGATCTAGTGATCCCTAGACAGTGATGTAGATGCCCTGCGTGAAGAAGAAATAACAGAAGCAGTTAATACTTAGTAAGCTTCACACTTGACTCCCTGATTTCTAGCGATGCACGAGGAAGCCTTTGAAATGAATATCCTACCGTATGACTTACGTGTGGCCATAATAACGGTGATTCCTAAATTTGGGAAGTCCCCTACTAACTGTGCCTCCTAAAAGTCTGTATCTCTGATCAACAAGGAGACTAAGAAAGTGGTCAAAGTATTGGCCAACACCTTGTTGGGATAATACACAGCTTGAGCCAATATAACCAAAATGGATTCATGCTGGGGCACAGTACAGGCTTCTGCCACCGACAACTTCATATTGCCCTTGTATGTTCAAAGTGCTCTGAGGGCTGTTGGTCCCCTGGTCCTTCAACACCTTAGAAAAGCCTTTGACTCTGTACATTAGCCCTTTATGTTTCAACTATTTGAACAAATGAACTTCTGCCTGCTCTTCAGACAATAAGTGCAACTCCTCTATGCTGAACTGTGAGCAAAGGTTAGAATATTTTTTTTTTTTCATCTCCCTTTAGTATGAAATGAGGAACACAAAAAGGGTGCTCCCTCTCACCCTTTCATTATGCTCTGACTGTAGACCCACGTGCAGAGTGGGTCCGATTGGATACACTAACGGGTAGATTCAGATGAGCAATAGCACAAGAAGACTGAATGTCCCTTTATGCTGATGATATTCTAATCTATATTCACAGTGCAGAGTCCCCTGGTCTGGCACTTAACTAGAAGAAGTCTGTGTATGTGTCAGTGACGGGTAAACACAGCCGTCTTGGGGCAGTGATCAACCTACAGGTGGTAACGAACAATTTCAGATATCTTAGTATTGAGATTGCTCTGACAGAGGAGAGCGCCTGGGAATTAAACATGGAGCCACTAATCAACCGGACCTAATGAGACACGGAATGCAGGAGTTTGCTCCATACGACTAAGGCTTGTACAAAACTAAAATATCTTTACTGAGTTCATTATAGTCTAACCTGATCTGAGTAGAATGAAGACAGGTATGCATTATCATTGTTTGAGGTTCAGACTGAAGTTGAGCATCTTTTGTCGTACTATTTTGGGGCTGTTCCGTGATACAGAGACCCACATGCATGACAGATGTCCCAAACTGTAGGCAAGCCCGGTATGCCTGACCCTAGCATGGAGCTTCTAGGCTTAATGGGTGAGTGGAGGGATGCTGAGCCACAAGACTATTCATATTAATGAGACTGCTGATAGCTAAGCGACACATTGCCTGTCACTGGCGGCTAAACAAAGCCTCCTCTATCAAGGAATGGACCCCAGACGTGGACTACTGTTGGAAGGCAGAAAAGCAAGTATATAAATCAAGGGGCTGTCCTCAAAAATTCCATAAGGTGTGGGATAAATATTGGGACTATTTTCAGTGATGGCCATTAGTGTAATTGATGCTTTATTGATGGACATAATACCTTGGCATCGTTTGTCTCGGATCAGGCACATGCCCTGGGGTAACTGATATGTTGGTTCACATCGTTAAAATCAATAAAAAAGACTTTAAAAAAATATCCTTGTTGCTGAACCAGAAGCGTGGGCCTCCTTGGCGTTGTCATTTGTAATGGAGCAGAATAGTCTGGGTCACAGCTTACCTGGCTAGAAATGCCCCAATAATAATGATTCGTAGAGTCACACATCTCCCCATTCCCTGATGTCTGGCTTATAGCACCTCCTTTGGGTGTCTGGCTCCATCCTTGCCCTACTACCTCCGCCTTCCCTCTTCTGGCTCTACCGGTTTTGCGCTGCCTCACTGCCGGTTGGTGACAGATTATTTTGGGTCCGTTTGTTGTGCACACCTCTCCACTCCTTCCTCCTTCTCCCTCCCAGTTCTTTGACGTGATCTCAAAACTGCATTACGCAGCAAGCAACCAACTAACACTGCCTAAAATAATTTTTTTACTGCGAGTGTAAAAAAAGCACCGTTTTTTCTGTTCTGTCCTTTTGTTGACAGGGTCTAGGGCTTCCTAGAGGTGTGGAGCAACGCACGCCCTATAAAGGTGATCGCCATGCGACAACACTCATTTGCCACAAAGCAGAACTGCCCACAAGACAACCATACTCTGACACACACTTGCCACAATCTAAACTTGTATGGAAGCGCACATTGCTACACAGAACAGTGGGGCAACAAATTATTCTAACTCCGAGGAAGTACGAATCTATTACAGTTCGAAATGTTATCATATTGTGTGTGGATGTACACTGTGCTTTTAATATATACAGCTGCTTACCTTTGCCAAGGCAAATGAATTGTGCAGCGTGAAGATCGCTCACACAAACCTTTGCAGGTCCTGAGGTTAAGACACCTTCCTTTCTTCTGTTTTTTTTTTTACCACATCTGTTTCTTTTACCACATTTTAAGAAATCTTCTTCCACTTTTTGGAACTTCTGGTTACAGCTGTATTGACAATTGTTGCAGTTCACGAGTCATTTGTACAAATGTAACTTATTTTAAATACAATTAAGCCACTGTTTATCTGTTTTACTGCATTATCTACATATAAATACAGAAGAAAACTGTTTTGAGTGGGTCTATGCTGTGGGTCGTGACTGAAAACCCTACACGTATTCATGGTGTCGAATAAAAAAAGTAAGATTTCCTGATGAATTTTAAATAGCTGCATATATGCAAATACGATAATGTGTATGTATGTTTTAGGTAAGCTGATTGTTATTTGTTTTTATAGTGTTATTGTATATGGAAGCTTAATGCACCAAAATCCTACATGTATCAAAATGTACGTGTATATTTTTATTTAAAATATAGGGAAATAGACTAGCTATAACTGCATTTTTTTACCGGCCAAAAATAAATATGAATAAACAGATGAGACAGATTTTATCGTGGATACATGTTTGTAGACGGAAATGCCCAAAAGTAAATACCGGAGCCCCGGGAGTATTAAACATAATGTAGTTACTAAGTGTTCCAGGGGGCGATGAGGCCCATCGCCCTTTCGTTCACTGCAGGTCATTCTCAGTGTCAAAGGAAATAATTGCCCGGCTTTCCTTTGTTTTTCTATCACTGCTAGTCTGAACATGACTTTTTAAAAGTTATTTTAATACCTCCCCATTTCCCTGTGATATATCTGGTGTCCGTTGGAGGGGCGGGAATTGGGATGTGGGAGCAAGGATTCCGTGATGGTTAATTGTCTTTTTTTTTTTATCTTTGTACCGCCAGGAAAAGATAACTATGAGAGGCTTGGCTTCTGGTGAAGTCTGTTCCTTGCAGTCATTACATGGGGGCTTTGTAAATAGCCCCTTTAGCCTCTATGATTTATGTCGCAGGTTAACCTACTGCGCCCCATCACTGAAACTACAAAGACTCGTGGTTTGGGGAGCTTTCTTATGAGTTTATCCTCTGACCCAGGCGGTGGAGGAGAGGGTGATGAAGTGAACACATACCAGCCAGCCAGAGTTATTTCGTATGCCACATGTCAAAAAAAGATGAATCTGACCACCAGTGGCCTCAGTTCAGGCCAAGCCATTGTTGAGAGGAATGCAGAGATAGCTGTTTTTTTCCCTTGAAACTCAGAAATAATCTAAGCAATCTGCTTCATGGATGTACATGTTATTTTTGGATGGTTCATTGTCAGATCAGCATAGCAGCATACATTTTGTTTGCAGATATGCCATAAGAAAACTGCTGATAGCATAAACCTGGTTCGTAAAGTCACCAGCAATAAACCCCCTGTGATGATTTTTATATCAGTCACTTTCAACTGGATTTACTTCTGTCCAGAACCCGGGTCCGTATGTCCACAGCTAACTCTGCCCACAGTCTGTCCCAAGCTATCAGTCTTCTCATGTTTTCACCTAATCTTACCAATTTTTTAGGTGTCAAGCTGACTCCTACTCCCAGGCACCACCCATACACCGAATTGAGTGCTCCCACGGAAAGCTCTAAGTCGCTGCTGAGAATACAGATCTTTAAATGGTTTCCCCTTAAACGGTTGCACATGAAGCACCACCTCAACCAGCTTGCCCAGAGGTTGATCTCTGAAGGCAGTGGATTAATAGTTTTGGGATACAGCGTGACAGTACCACAGGGAAAATGTCTATTAACTTAACCCTGTAAAGTTACTGGGACTCTACCACACCACGATTGTGTGAGGCAGCTATGTGTTAGTGTATACCCCCGTGGAAATGCCGTAGGGTGTTTGAAATTGGTGGATGTGTGACTGCCAGCGCAATATCCTGGCAGTCTTCACTCCACTTCCTTTGTTCTCTCTTCCTACTCCGGTGTCTGAGGGAATCCACATACTTTACAGCCTAGGCAATCCCTTGAAAAAATAGGATTCTGCCCAGCAATCATTGCTCGAAGATTTGTATAGAAGCTTTATTCTCTTGTTTCACTTAATCTTGGTAGAAAGCCTTCATAAATGCTCCTTGACATGAATGTCGGGCTCCAAAAGGTTTGCAAGATGTTAGATTCCTTGTTGGTAGAAGATACATTCTTTAACAAACTATGCATAAAAGCAGGAGCTGCCCTCTAGCAAAGTTGCCAGTGTCCCTCAGGATTTGAACTAACTAGAGAACTGCCTAAGACCCTGCTGCTCTTCCTATCTACTTTTGAACTGCCTAGGTGGAGCTCCATCCAGGTAAGAAAGACTTTAAGGATTCCACACAGATCCTTCTCTAGCCATTCAACGACCATCTCACCATACAAGGAGGAGAGATGGCGTTCCACATCACCCAGGTACAGGTGGCATGACCCCAGGAGCAATGACTCTGCTTGTTCTGCATACTGTCTTGCACCTATCTTAACACTTTTGACTGAGTAGGACACCTCTTATACATTTCTATACGCCCTCTTAGATTCCATGTGGAGTATTGCAAACAGTAGCTCCCACCTGTAATGTTTCCTAGTTCCAAAGGAAGAACCCTGAGCCACACTGGATCCCTCCTTTCCCTGACTATAGGTATCGACTGCCGACCCGTAAATGTTGAGCTTTGTGTAACAGGCCATGGGGTCACTTTTGTGACTTTGGCCACTTCTGGCTTTGATTTCAAACATTCAGTTTGGAGTCGGGGGGGGGGGGGGAGGGGAGGTACTATCTAAACCCAGGACTATTGACCATACGTGCCCAATAAGGTAGGGGCTGGAGTTACATGATCCTAGCTGTTAGGGAATCTGTTAACCAAATGGGGACAGTGTCTGGTATTTCTGTAGCACAAGCCTATTTAAATGTGTGAAAACCACCTGGCTTGTGGGTTCTATATTTGTCCTTTTTAGACCCTTAGATTTTTAGTCTTTACTGTGGCATGTATTCCACATAATCTGCACCAGAACCATTTGCAATGGTGTGCTTCACTTAAGAAAAATTGGGGTTAACCTGTGAAAACTCACATTTTATTTTTCTGCTACTGCTCGAACAGCCAGGTCTTGAGAAGTCTCCTGAAGGTCAGCAGGTCCTGGGTCTGGCGCAGGTGAATGGGAAGGGTGTTCCATGTCTTGGTGGCGAGGTGGAAGAATGATCTGCCGCCGGCGGTCGTTCGGTGGATGCGTGGAACGGTGGTAAGTTCAGCGGAGCAAAGCTGGTGGTTCGGGTGTAGAAGGTGAGTTGTTTGTTGAGGTATGTTGGTCTGGCATTCTGGAGTGCTATGTGAGCGTGGGTGAGGAGCTTGAAGGTGATCCTCTTGTTGACAGGGAGCCAGTGCAGGTCTCTCAGGTGGGCAGTGATGTGGCTGTGGTGGGGGATGTCGAGGATAAGGCGTGCGAAAGCATTCTGTATGCGTTGAAGTCTTTTCTGGAGTTTGGCAGCGGTTCCTGCGTAGAGGGCATTGCCGAAGTCCAGCCTGCTGCTGACGAGGGCCTGGGTGACCGTCCTTCTGGTTCGGGTGGGGATCCATCTGTAGATCTTGCGAAGCATGCGTAGGGTGTTGAAGCAGGAGGAGGAGACGGCGTTGACTTGCTGGGTCATTGATAGTATGAGTCCAGGATGAACCCCAGGTTGCATGCGTTGTCGGTGGGTTTCGGTGCAGCTCCCAGCGTGGCCGGCCACCAGGAGTCGTCCCAGGCGGAGGGGGTGGAGCCAAGGATGAGGACCTCCATCTTGTCCGAGTTCAGTTTCAGGCGACTGTTCTTCATCCATTCGGCGACGGCCTTCATTCCTTCGTGAAGGTTGGTTTTGGCGGTGGCGGGGTCCTTGGAGAGGGAGAGGATCAGCTGGGTGTAGTCGGCGTATGAGACGATGTTGAGGTCGTGCGATCGGACGATGTTGGCGAGCGGTGCCATGTAGACGTTAAAAAGAGTCGGGCTGAGGGATGAACCTTGGGGTACGCCGCAGGGGATCTTGGTGGCTTCGGATCGGGATGGAGAGAGACGGACTCTGGGTTCTGCCGATGAGGAAGGAGGTAATCCAGGGCTTTGTCACGTATCCCTGCGTCGTGGAGGCGTGTGCGTAGGGTGTGGTGACAGACGGTGTCGAAGGCGGCCGAGGAGTCCAGGAGGATGAGGTCCGCGGTTTCGCCGTTATCCAGCAGGGTCCTGATGTCGTCGGTGGTGGCGATGAGGGCGGTTTTAGTGCTGTTGTTGCTGCAGAATCCGGATTGGGACTTGTCTAGGGTGGTGTTCTCCTCCAGGAAGCGGGTCAGTTGCCTGTTGACAATCTTCTCAATGACTGTCGCCAGGAACAGAAGTAGGGAGATGGACCGGAAGTTCTTAAGGTCCTTTGAGTCCACCTTGGGTATCTTGAGTATGGCGTTGATCTCGGCGTGTTTCCAGCTCTCCGGGAAGGTGGCGGTCTCGAAGGAGCTGTTGAGGATCTTCCGGAGTTCGGGTGCGATGATGGAGCTCGCTTTGTTGAAGATGTGGTGATGGCAGGGGTTGGATGGTGAGCCGGAGTGGATAGGGTTCATGATTTTTATGGTGTCGTCGTCGTTGTTGACATGGTTTCAGGAGAGCAGGAGGCCAGTGTGGCTGGGGGGCGGTGAGTCTGAGGTGTCGGCAGCTGTGAGGGTTGGGGGGGGTCTGGGTGTTGAAGCTGTCGTGGATGTCTGCGATCTTGCGGTGGAAGAAGGTGGCTAGGGAGTCCCAGAGGTCTTGCGAAGGCGGGATGTCGTTAGAGCTGGAGCTGGGGTTAGGGAGTTCCTTCACGATGTTGAAGAGCTCTTTGCTGTTGTGGGCGTTGTTGTTGATGCGTTCCTTGAAGGAGGTCCTTTTGGCCGTTCGAATGAGTTGGTGGTGCTTGCGGCTGGCGTTCTTTAGGGCTGCGTGGTTGTCCGGTGTCTGTTCGTGGCGCCACTTATTTCGAGGCTTTGGCAAGTCTGCTTGGATGCCTGGAGGTCGGTGGTGAACCAGATGGCCCTTCTGTCAGTGCGTCTGTTTGAGGATTTCTTGATCGGGGCGAGAGTATTGGCGCAGTCGTCGATCCATTGCCTGAAGTTGCAGGCGGCTGTGTCGGTGTCAGTGGAGTCAGTTGGTGAGTCTCGGGCGTGGGTGGTGATTAGGAGTTCCTTTGATGTGAAGCAGGCTCCTTGGCAAATAAGATTGCATGTTCCTTTTAGGTGCAGAAAGAGTTTTCGCCCCTTCCTGCTTTCATCATGCCCAGACGTGTTATTACCGATAGTTGAGTAGGAAGGGTTCTCTCTTTTCTTCTCTTTAAGATTCTTTTGTCAATGAAACCCGTAGCTCCACTGCTTCTTCCTGCTGAAGTCTGACTAACAAAAGACTGTTTTTTGCCTGAACAGTCTGGGCCAAATAAACAGAATATCTGAAAGAAACACGTTAGTTATAGATTCCTTATCTTAGAATTACCCCCAGGGTTCAGACTGGATCCAGAAAGTTTTTTCGTCAGCAGTACCTCTGCACGTCGAAAGGTGGCATCGGTCGTCTCCGTGTCCGTCATGGTCGCCGGGATGACGTCGCGGCAGTTTTCTTTTTCTGCGCCAGCCAGTGCAGATCCGGAGGGAGCTGTAACTCCAGTCATTTAAAAAAAAATTTTTTAAAAAATTATTGATATATGCTTACAACCTTGCTGATAACCTATGACATTTACAAATCTCGTAATTATCATTTTACAAGGTAGCTTGTCGGATGGTACAGGGTACATAAGTACTTTTCCCTCCAACTTCCCAGACACAAGTTTCGGAATCTCTGATCCTGGGTTGTGCATGTGGCTCTGTGATAGTTCGTGTGAGTTGGTCGCTTAGATCTGGGTCGGATTCCTCAGGAGGGGGGGGGTGTAAATATTGGCTCGGAATGAGTTCCACTTTGCCCCATACCTGCACCAGCTTTTGGGGACAACCTCTGTGAATGAATACTGCCTTTTCTGCCACCATTCCCTTGTCTAAGTCGTGACACCAATGTTGATGCAGGGGGGCAGTTAGCACTCCCCAGCACTGTGCGATATTTTGTTTCGCCAGTGTAATCCCAAGGGTTGCCCAAGCCTGTGCCGCGTGGTTGAGGTCAGTTGGCTCCCAAATATTTATAAGGCACCTCTGTGGTTCTGGGGGGACCTCGAAGCCGCAGAACCGGGTGATCGTAGCCATGACTGTCTCCCAGTATTGTGCTATGTTGAGACAGTCCCACAACGTGTGGTAGAATGTGCCTATCAGCCCACACCCCCGTAAACACAAAGGTGTTTCAGTCCGTCCGATCTTGTGGAGTGTCGTCCTAGTGTAGTATGTTCTGTGCAATATTTTCAATTGCACGAGTTGTAGTCGGGAGGGAATTGCCACCTCCCTCGGGGACGCCAGTGCCTCCTGACAGTTCTGGTCGTCCATGTCTCCCAGCTCTGCCTGCCACTTCTCTCTCAGGGTGTACATGGGATCTTTCTGGTCATTTATTAGTTTGCGGTATGTAAGAGAGATTGCTTTTTTGGTGAGGTAGTCCGTCAGGAGGTGGTCTTCGAGTGGTGATGACTAGGGGAGGCCGGCACCTCGTGGCATGGCTTTGGTAAGCACGTGTTTGATTTGCAGGTATCGGAACTGCTCCCAGTCAGCCATTTGGTATGTTGTGCGCAACTGTGCAAATGTCATAATCTCTCCTTTCCTCCACAGGTCCCCAACCCTAGAAATGCCAATAAGGTCCCATTGAGTGAAACCTTTACTATTGCGAAGCATACCCAGTTTTGGGGTGTCCCAAAGTGGTGTGTGGTGTGTGTTGGGTGAGTACTCCCTCCCAGCCGAGTGTTCGCTGCGCCGTGAACAAAGTGTGTACTGTATGTGCAGTGGGGCCGATCAGTGTGTTTTTATTGGCCTTGCTATAGAGTGAGCCCAAGAGTCCGTCTGTACCAAGAGTGTGTCTGTCAAGTCGTTGGGCCGGTTCCTCCTGCGGGGCGTGAAGCTATTAGTTCACTACTATAAGTTGGGAGGCCCAATAGTATAGTTGCACATTAGGCAGGGCAATGCCGCCATCGTACCAGCTCCTAGCGAGTTTGGACTTTGCTATGCGTGGGGGCTTTCAGTCCCAGAGGAGGAGGCTCACCTCTGCCTCAATGGATTTGAAATAGGAGTTGGGGACAGTTGTTGGCGTGTTTTGTAGGGTGTATAGAAACCTGGGAAGAGCCATCATTTTGAAAGGGGCCACTCAGCCCAAAAGGGTCAGGGGCAGTGAGTGCCAATGTTTCACGTCGTTTTTGAGTCTCCAGAGAGGGGGCCTGAGGTTATGCTCATAGAATTGAGTATGATCTGGTGTGATGTGGATGCCCAGGTATTTGAACCCATCCCTCCCGAGTTGTATCGTTACGCCCCTGGGTAAGCGCGGGGGGGGCCATGAAGAACGAACAGGACCGACTTCGCCCAGTTAATTGTGTATCCAGAAAATCTGCCGTAGGACGCACAGATGTCTAATATCCAGTCATTTTTTGACCTAACTTTTTGAGCGACTTTTGTCGACGTCTGTTTTTGAGTCTACGATTCCTGGGGCTCGAGGGATGCCTGGATTCAAGGCATGCGATTCCTGCACCATACTAATGTCGGGTACGGATCAGCACCACATTTCCCTCTTTTGCCTGGAGCGCGACCCCAAGTCGTGCTCTGACTGCCAGTCCATATCTCCAAAGGCTTTGCTGGTGCAGTCCCGAAAGCTGCTTGAGCGCCAGCAGTCTGCTCCGCGCCGTTCGAGGTCCCGGTTGCGAGGGAGGTCGAGGGACCGGTTGCTGAGTCATCACCACTCGTCCAAGTCCTCGAAGTCTTCGCACTCTGGGTCGGGTAAGTCGAACACACAAAAAGAAGTCGAAGAAGCATCGTCGCTCTTCGACTTCTCCCCGTCGGTCGGCTGACACGACGAGGAATGCGGGCAGTGCCCCTCCCGCGGCTCCGCCCGCAGAGCCTGAAGAATCGACTCCGGGCTTCCCTCCCTTCCAGGGACCCGGAGCGACTCCTGCCCAGCTTTGTAAATTTTACGAGGCGATGCATGCCATCTTTGGGCAGCCCGAACCCGCCGGCGCGCCTTCGAGCCCCGCGGACTTGGTTGGGGGGCCTAGGTCTTCTCTGCCGTTGGCTCCGGCCCTGAAACCACAGGCCTCCCCATGAATCCAGGCCTGGTTCCGGATCGGGCCAGTTGACCATATTAAACCTCTACCAGCGCCGCTTCCTCCGGCACCGCTACCGACGCCAGTCGTGTCCCCGGCCGGATCCAGCGCCGAGTGGGGTTTTTGTGCCCCTGTTCACTCCTGGGATCCCTTTTCGGACAGATTGGCAACCTGAGGATGAGGAGGAGGACTGGGAGAGGTCAGGTGACCCTTTAACTGATCAGCTAGGATCTGAACAGGACTGGAGAGAGGAACTGGGGGATGCCAGTGGTCTCGCCACCTCCCCTGACCTTGGCATGTTGTCTCCTCCTACCGTGGCTACGGACGAGTGAACGTCATACGCAGTGGTGTTGCGTAGGTCGGCCTGACAGAGGTGCTTCAGCCGGCTGCAAGCTCTTCAGAGCTCCTGCTGCCGTTTAATGAGGCTCTTACCGAAATCCTTTTGGGCACTTGGTCCAGGCCCAACACAGGGGCTCCCGTAGATAGGATGATTGCCCGATGGCACCGCCCGGCTCCGGGCGACCCCACTTTCCTCTCCCAACACCCCACATCGGAGAGCTTGGTGATCCAAGCCTCCACTTCCAAGAATGCATTCCCTACTGCTCCACCGGAAAGGGAATCCAAGAAGCTGGATCATCTTGCGAAGATTTTCTCTTCCGCCAGCTTGGGACTGCGGTCGGTAAACACCGCATGTCTATTGGGCCATTATTCCAAACTCTGTGTGGGATACGATTGCGCAGATGCTGCCTCAGTGTCTGGAAGAGGCCCGGACAGTGCTCTCCCAGGCTGTCGCCCCCTGGGGAGATGTGGTGAAGTTTACCATCCGTTGTGGGCTGAATGCCGCAGACTCTCTAGGCAGGACAATTACCATGTCTGTAGCCCTTCGTCGCTACACCTGGATGAGATCGACTGGCTTTTCGGGAGATGTTCAGAACACCCTTATGCACATGCCCTTTGATGGCCGTCGCCTTTTTGGCGACAAAGCGGACAACGCTTTAGAGCACTTCAAGGTCTCACGGACATCAGCCAAGTCCTTGAGCCTCTCCAGCCGCCCAGCGCAGCTACTCCCTCCCCTACGAGGCTACCCCTCCAGCCATGCCACCTCAATACCACCGCATGTCGGAGGATCACCTGGCACTTCTCCAACAGGATGTTTTGGCTCTCATGACCAAGGGAGCCATTTAGCACTTTCCTGCCCCAGAAGTAGGCCGTGGTTGTTATTCCCACTACTTTCTGGTACCCAAGAAGGACAAGGGCCTGCATCCAATCTTGGATCTCAGGAACGTCAACCGCTTCCTCCGGAAGGAGAAGTTGAAGATGTTGACACTCGCTGAGGTCGTGTCTGCCCTCAACCCTGGAGACTGGATGGTAGCGTTGGACTTGCAGGACGCTTATTTTCACATCCCCTTCCTTGCGGCCCACCGGCGTTTACTGTGGTTGGTTCACGGTTGGCCACGAGCATTTTCAGTTTACCGTGCTTCCCTTTGGCCTTACCAGCGCCCCTCGGGTGTTCATGAAAGTGATGGCGGTGGTCGCAGCTCATCTGCGCAGATCAGGGGTTCCAGTCATCCCCTATCTCGAAGACTGGCTGTTGAAAGCGGGCTCACCCCAGGCTGTCGTCTCCCACCTCCAGACTACAGCCGACCTCCTGCATTCGCTGGGGTTCTCCATCAATGTGCCGAAGTCGATTCCCTCTCAGAAGCTCCTCTTCATCAGAGCGGTTCTGGACACGCCCCAGTTTCGGGGTTATCCTCCCGAACAGTGAGTCAGGGATATTCGGCTATGATTCTCATCTTTCAGCCTCTATCCTGGGTTTCGGTCCAGCTAACCCTGTGGCTGCTGGGCATCATGGCCTCCTGCATCCTGCTGCTTGATCATGCCAGATGGCATATGCAGGCTCTGCAGTGGAACCTAAAGTTCTAATGGGTGCAGCATCAGGGGAATCTGTCTGATTGCGTCCAGATCTAGGAGGGCACTGCTCCACAGTTGTAGTGGTGGCTCATGAACCAGGATTGGGTTAACGTCAGATCCCTCTCCTTTCCCCAACCAGAGCACACAGTGGTGACAGACGCATCCCTTTTGGGATGGGGCAGCCACATGGGAGAGGCGGAGATCAGAGGTCTCTGGTCTCTGGCGTAGTCCGAGTACCACATCAACCTTCTGCAGCTTTGGGCGATTAGTCTTGCACTCAAAGCATTCCTTCCCTCTGTCTGGGTAAGAGTAATGCAGGTGTACACGGACAACACCACTGCCATGTGGTACTGCAGCAAACAAGGCGGAGTGGGGTCCTGGACCCTATGTCAGGAGGCCCTCTGCCTCTGGACTTGGCTGGAACATCAGGGCATATCACTGGTGGTTCGATTCCTGGCAGGTTCTCTGAACGCCATGGCGGACGAACTCAGCCACAGGTGCATGATGGATCACAAATGGCGTCTTCACTCGGAGGTGCAAGGTCTTTTTCGACAGTGGGGAGAGCCTTCGTTAGATCTATTCGCCACCAAAGAGAACGTGCAATGTCAGCAATTCTGCATGTTGCGGTCTGTTGTACGCCTTTCCGCCTATACCAATTCTGCTCAGAGTGCTGAAGAAGATCAGGCACGACCAGGCCCGAAGTCATCCTTGTGGCTCCGGATTGGGCATGAAGAGTGGTATCCCGAGCTGCTCAACATAACCATCGATCTTCCAACCCATCTGCCTCTTCGGTAGGACCTTCTGCCGCCGCAATATGGGACAGTCCTCCACCCGAACCTGTCCAGCCTCCACCTTCTTCCATGAAGATTGAGCAGCTGTAGTTGACGTCTTTTGACCTGCCTCCTGAAGTTTGTAATGGAATCTTGGCAGGCAGGCATCCCTCCAGTAAGTAGGTATACGCCTGCCGGTGGAACAAGTCTGTGGCATGGTGCACGGCAAAGGCTGTGGATCCCCTTTCTGCCCCCCTTTCTGAGGTTCTCTTGTTTCTCCTTTCTTTAGCACTGCAGGGCTCTGCTCTGGGCACAATCAAGAGCTATCTTTCGGCCATCTCTGCCTTCCTTCGGCTTCCAGATCAGTCTTCTCTTTTCAAGTCCCTGGTGGTTACTCGTTTCTTGAAAGGCATAACTCGTCTCTTTCCTCCTATTCCCTTCGTTATGCCTCAGTGGGACTTGAATCTATTAATGTGCGCTCCCTTTGAGCTGCTTCACAACTGTTCTTTGAGGCTTCTGAAAACTCTTAAAACTGCATTCCTGGTAGCCATCACATCTACCAGAAGAGGGATTGAGCTCCAGGCTCTTTCCTCCAAGCCTCCTTTCCTGTCTGTCCATCCGGACAAGGTGGTTCTCAGGACTCGTCCATCCTTCCTTCCTAAGTTTGTCACTGCCTTTCATATCGGGCAGACCATCACTTTGCCCACCTTCTTTCCACATCCTTCAAAAGAAGAAGAGGGTCCACCGACTGGACCCAAAACGTGTGTTTTCTTTCTATCTGGATCGCACAAAACAGTTCCGGGTGAATAACCAACTCTTTGTTGGCCACGTGGGTGCCAAGAAAGGTCGGGCATACACAAGCGAACCATTTCTCGATGGGTCGTTTTGTGTATTAAAGTATATTATTCTCTGGCTAAAAAGGAGCCTCCAGTGGGGCTACGCGCCCATTCCACCAGGGCGACGGCAGCACCTACTGCTTTGGGAAGAGGAGTTCCTCTACATGACATCTGTCAGGCAGCTACGTGGGCATCAGTGCACACGTTTCCAAGACACTACTGTCTGGACAGCCAAGTCCGGAGAGACGGCTTCACTGGCCGTTCTGTTCTCCAGGACTTTCTGGTGTGATCTTGGTTCGCAGAACCACCACTGGGGTTGGTATTGCAGTGGTATCTATTCTAAGGGAAGGCATCTGTAACTAATGTGTTTCTTTCAGATGAACAAGTTACTTACCTTCTGTAATGATATATCTGTAAGAAACATTAGTTAGTTATAGATTCCTTACCACCCACCCATCCTCCCCATTCTGCGAACTGATTTCTAGGGTTAAAGATGTCTTTTCAGGGCCCTAGTTTTGTGCACCAGTGGTCAGTGTCTTGCATGGCTCTGCGTTTCTGTCATGGAAAGTCATGTACAGCAGTGACATCAGCGCGTGAGGGCGGCATCTAAGTAGCTACCGCAACATCATTGCAGCGACCACGAGGCCAATGACGGACGCGGAGCCGACCGACGCCACCTTCCGACGCGTAGAGGTACTGCTGACGAAAAAACTTTCCAGATCCAGTCTGACGCCTGGGGGTATTTCTAGGGTAGAGAGTCCATAACTAACTAATGTTTCTTACAGATATATGGTTATCGAAGGTAAGTAACTTGTTCATCAGGAACTGCCAGAAACCAGCTCCAGGGATGACTATCCTGAATGCAAATTCTTTTCTGCAAGATCATAATAAATACTGGTAGATTCTGAATGACTAATGCAGATACCCACACTGTGGTGAGAGTGGGAATTACTTGAGCTGCAGATCCAGATCTTTGATTCTTTACTCCCTCACCTGGAAGACAACCAGAGAGCTGTAGACTGCCCGGAGAAAGAAGGAACTGGCTGCTGGAGAAAAGGGATTACCGAACTGCATTACACAGAGGGGAAGCTTGTGGTGTGGAGTTACCAACCTAGCTACCTGGTGGCTAGACTAAGAAGGTGTGTGAGGGAGAAGCTGTATTTACCTTGAAGGAAAAGGCTAAATTTGCAAGGTTGCAGGATGTGCACTATGCAAGAGGACACTGTTGAGAAAAGAAGGATTTAGTCCCAGATCTGTGTACTGGGGTGAATGTATGACATTGTTCTGCATTCTGTCCATCAATTGTTCTTTTTGCATTTGTCACCCCGAGTGGGACGGGTATGCCCAGACGTGGGTCCAGTGCTCTCCATGCCACAGGAGTCAAGCTATCCTGGCTGACGAGGGCTGAAAGCCCGAAACCGGTCCTAGGATGCTGGTTTCCAGTCCAGGGAGGACCTGGCCTGGCAGTTCGGGCTGGCTCTTCCCATTGGGCGCAGGGTCAAGACTGATTTGCATATGGCGGGGTCCAACCTGGAAAGGCAGGGTGAGCAAATAAACAATCGATTTAGGCCCAGATCTGTGTACAGGGGTGAATGTATGACATTGTTCTGCATTCTGTCCAATTGTTCTTTTTGCAGTTGAGCGCCAAAGACTGGGATCCATGAGGAGAAAAGTGGTGCTGGAGACTGGAGCCCACCACTAGGAAGAAAACACAGGTGCTCTGGAACAGGAAAGCAGCTGTTTAGAGCTGGTTGCTGGAGTCTAACCTTTATAAACATACTACTTTCCATGCTACACGCACGCATCCTTTCCACCATCCTTCTCCCAACATATATGCAAACCTACCATCTCCCACAAATAACAGTCAAGAAAAACTGCTGTTCAATCTTAGTAATATTGTATGTGTCTGTACATACACACACTCACCTGTTTGTGTATTTGTGTACGTACACACATAGAATATTAAGATGACAACGGTTATTTAAAAAAGTCATATTTACTGCACGTTGAGCACATATATAGGCACACATGAACAGACTATTTTGATTAACTATGTTAATGGGAATTTTTCCAAAGCATGTATTTTTAAATCACTTTATAGAGTGTATGTACATAAGCATTAACATGGGGTACATTATTCCATAGATAATTTCTACCTGAAATGAAAGATTGAATACCATAATACCCTGTCCAGTCGTATTTATTATGTGATTTTTAAAGTAGATTTTCCAGAGAGGAAAGATGTCATGTATAACTAATCTGGTTTGCCCCTACTGGCCCTTTCAGTAATATTTGCACACTTTTCCCCTGAAGAGTAAATTAGTTGGAGTGTGCTCATGCTTGTGTAGAGAAAATGGAATAATGAACTTTCTTACAAAACTAGGATGAAATAACTGTACTGGAGTTGGAAGTGAATGTGAGGGCTGTCAGTAGTTATTCCTGACTTAAAGCACAGTCACTCCTGACTTCAGTGCATCTTGTTTGATCTGATTGCAGTGCAGCTAATAGCAATTCCAAGCAGAGTGACTTGAAGCCAGAGATGTCTGTGCTCTGTTGGATTCAAGAGTGACTCGACGCTAAGCATAGCCACTCCTGACTCAATACAACTAGCCTGACCTATTTAAAGCACAGTCACTCCTGACTCAGGCACTGAAAACGCTCAGTCCAGGACAGCTAATCCTGACTCCAAGCATGGGTTCTCCTGAATTCAAGCACAGTGTCTTGAAGCAGTAGAGCATATGCTTGTATTCAGGTTGAACTGTGGTGAGCTGAAAAAGTACACGACTTGAATCATTCTTTTATAAATATTTGCAGCAAAACAACCCCTCCCATCACTCCTCCCTCCTGTAGACCCTCCAAGATCACTTCTGGCTTGTTTGTGGGACAGGATTGTACGTTAATACTCCCATTAGGACTTTGCACCACACCAACTATTTAAATCCACCAGCTGCCACTGGGTGAATGACCTCAGTTGACACAATTGAGGCGTAGTAACCCCTGAACGTGCTTGGTTCCCTTAAACAAGTTCTCATGACTTCAGGTTTATCAATGCAGCCCTGGCTAATGCAAGTTTGACTTGCCACTGGTGTCTTGATACTAGGGTGGCACTGAGAAAGATGGCAGCTGAATATTTATACCGAGACCAGTAAATGTACAGGCTACAATATTTGATTGCAGTTGAACCAGCATGAGTCTGTGAAAGAAAGATTGCATTTTTCTGGCAGTCTGACATCTGTTTCACATTTTTACATATTTAGACAGCCTTGTTGTGATGGTCTTCCTGATATAAAGAAATGTATTCAATAGTGTTAGCTCGCTACAAAAACTTTGGAGACAGCTGAATAAAGCAAATTCCAATCTTTATGGTAGTTTGGCCGAAATAGACCAAATCTGTGTTTGGATGTTGCCTAATTTCTATTTCTCCGTATATATATATATATAACAGAGAACATTCCCTGCCTTAAACATTGCTTATGCTACCACTGCTGGAGAAATCCCTGGCACTTTTCGAACCTCTTAACATTGATAACAGCCTAGGGTCTAGTCTCAGTGAATTTAAAGAGTATATACTATGGAGGGAGTCATAGGCCGGTTGACTATAAGTCTCCAAGTTGAGAATTTATATGGCCATAATATAACTGATCCTTCTTTTAGAGGTAGTCTTATACCAGACTTCAGGACTCCTCTAGTTTGTGGGATCCTCTTGAGGATGCACCCCAGTTCAAACAGTAATTAGAGAACTGCACTCTGGTACCGTTGATTACGTTTTGGGCTCTTCGTCTGAAGGCACAGACAGAGTCAAAAAGGAAACTGATGTCAGCATGCAGGGGTGGCGCATATATTGGCTCTGCTCTGTCACCTCCGTGTCAGGACGAAGTCGAAGCAGAGCCTCACAACACTACCTACTGGTGTGTGTGAACAGTGCTTCAAAAAAGTTCCAGATCCAGTACAACATTTGGGGTTTATTCTAAAGGTGAGGATTCTGCACGTAGAGTATCCACCAGAAAGAGTGTTACCGAAAGTAAGTAACTTGTTCATCAGGATGCTGAAGCTATGTTGCTATTGGCGTGTTTGTGTCATTGCATCGAGTATTGTTAATCATATGTTTGGTGATGTACCTGCAGTATTTGTAACATCTCGTGTTTTTGCTGTTCACTATTGCCATCCTAAAGATGAACTTCCTTCTCCCCTACACTCCCCTACTCCATCTCATCCTGTAGTGAGCCTCAAACTCACCCTCTCAATGCAGGATATACCTGTTGCCCTCCCGCAAACAACATTTGCAAATTTGAATACCAGCCTATGTTGGGCAGATGATCCACATCTGTTAGAAATTGGGTTTTTGATTGACAGAGATATGCACCTTGTCCAAGTAGAAACCACCACTGTAGTCAGAGTAAGCTAGATACACACTAAAAGAGAACCTATGCTCACCCTCTGGTAGCTTGACACAGAGCATTCAGGCTAATCTAGAGAGAAAATGTGTAAAGTATTTGTAGCAACACATGCACACAAACAGTAACACAATGAAAACACCACAAAAATACTCCTCTCAGGGTTAGAAAAATAGATAATATTTTTATGAGTTAACCAAGAACAAAACAACAAAAATTCAATAAGTATACCTGAAGTTATGAATTTTTAAGGATCAAATCATATGATAGTACTTAGTGATAAAGCTTCAACTAGGGAAATCTGGTCTCGCTAGATCGGGGCAAATCCAAAGTTCAGCCCTACTGTGATGCAGGGCACTCCGGCTATAGTACTCATGCAGGTCCCATTGAAAAAGTACCTTGAATGGAGGTGTCGACATCGAGGACACGATGTGAGGAGCAAAGGAGGCGATGCATCATCTTCGATCCCATGGATGCAGATGGGCGGTGTATCGCCTCCGATCCGCTCAGTCAGTGTAGCCTCATTGACAAACCCCCTTGGGGATGCAGGCAATGTGTCATCGTCGAACCCCGCAGTCTTTTGAAGCGATGTTGTCGAGCAGCAGCTGAGTCCAAGGGCGATGCATCTGTTCCAAACGGCACACAGATGTCAATGCGTGGATTCTGCTAGGTCAGCACAGAAACAAGCACTTCCAAGAGCCCAGGACTTGATTGGCAACACTTGGAAAAGGCAGGACTCACAGATGGCAGAATTCAGGTGCTGTTGCAGGGTTGTAGGAAATCTTTGATGGCCTTGAGACTTCAGAAGAGGGGGCAAGCCAGCAAGCCCTTGGAGTCACTCTGGGTTCAAGTGAGATGGGTCAAGTCCTTTTCCTCAGCAGGGCAGAGGTGCTCAAGCAGCTGGTAACCGGCAGCACATCAGAGCAGAAAAGCAGTTCTTCCAGAACAGCAGTCCAGCAGAGTGGCAGTCCTTGTAACAGCACAGCACTCCTCCTTCCTGGCAGAGATCTTCACAGGTCTAGTAGTTTATTGTCTTGGTAGGGTCAGAGACCCAGTACTTACACCCAGTTGTGCCTTTGAAATTGGGGTGACTTTAAAGAAGGGTCTTTGGAGTGCACACATGTCTTTTCTTACCAGCCCTGGCTCCAGACTATAAGTAGGAGGTACACAGCCCTTTGTTTGGGAAACAGGACACCGCCTATTCAGGTGTAATTGTCGGCTCCCCCTCCCTTCCTACTCAGGAAGAGCCATCAGAATGCAGATGAGCATGCAGACACACCTAACCTTCCTGTGTTTGTAGCTGTCTAGAGGGAATTCACAGAGTGTAGCTGTCACCCAGCCCAGACGTGTATTGGAGACAGGCTACAGGCACACGGAGCAATAAAAACAGAGAAATGCCCACTTTCTAAGTGGCATTTCTAAAATAGTAAGGATAATTCCAATTTACCAGTAAAGAGGATTTGTCAGTACCATTCCAAGGATATAAAACATGATGCAGACACTCCTTTCTAAACAGGAATTTCTGATGGATACATCTGCCTGTGGATTCCTCACCTTATGAATATCCCCTGCGCCAGCATTCCGCAGGTCGCTTTCGCCTGCTCCTCAACGTCGCCGTAAAGACTTTGTATCGCCTTCACCCTCGCCTTCACCTAGTTTGACTCCGGCGAGGTCTCCTTCGCCTAAAGGTGCTCTGGCGCCGAGGGATTCACCGGCTTCCGAAGCCGAGCCGGTGCAGGATGATCCATCTTCTCCTGTGCCTGAAAATGAACCGATGGATTCGGCAGTGGATCCGATTGTTTCGACATCGGATACTCCCCTTTTGGATACTGGCTCAAATCCGTATCCACAGTTCCCGACTCCAGGTTCGGATCCGTTGCATTTTTTTAATGCAATGTACGGAGTGTTTGCAAGGGTGGCTTTCCCATCCGGAGCACCTTCTGGTCCCGTGGATCCGCTGGCTTTCAACTTGAGCGTGCCCCAGCACTATGCCCAGGCACCCTTCGTGCCTTTCATGCCGATGGCGCCGTCATGGCAGTTTCCGGCTGCGAGGGTCTCAACGCCGTTGATGGAATCCCTGGCGCCGTCTGGTGAGCCTTCCTCTCGGCCTCGTACAGATCTTATGCCTCCTTCAGAGCCTCATTCGACGCCGGCTCCGGACCAGTCGGCACCGCGTACGACGCCACCGACGCCGTGTCTGCAGATTCGTTCAATGAGAGAGGCACAGAGACTTTTGTAAGAGGAGCAGTATCGCAGAGAGGAAGTAAAAGAGGGTGATTTGGAAGAGTCTCTAGATGCATTCGAGAGAATTCAGGAGGCAAGTGGATTGGACGCCTCCCCTGAGTGGGAACTCTCTTCAACAAGGGCTTCTCCTCCTCAAGAGGTAGCTCCTTACCATATGGTTATAAGAAAAGCTGCGGAAATTTTGGATTTACAGTTACCTACTGCTGAGTATAACCAAATTTTCTGACCGAGGTCTTGCATTCGCCTTCTTCTACAGTTGAGCCACTCTTACCCTTTAATGAAGCCTTATTGGAGCCTATCCTTGAGGTTTGGCGTAAACCACTCTCTTCACCTGCTGTTTCCAATGCTGTGGGTAGAATATATAGGACTGGACCAGGGGATCCACTATTTCTCTCTTCTCATCCATCTCCAGAAAGTTTGGTGGTGCAGGCATCTTGCTCCAAACAATCTTCAGGTGCTTTACCTCAGGCACCAGCTGACAGGGACTCTAAGAAAATGGAGCAGTCAGCTAAAAAGGTTTTCTCTTCGTCTAGCATGGCACTAAAATCGACCAATCCTACCTGTCTGTTGGGCCGTTATATACATGCCTTGACGGGCTCGGCTAAACAGTTAGCTCCCAAGTTACCTGATGAGGAGAGGGGAAGCTTTATAGAGGTACTTTGCTCAGGCTGCAGCTAGACAGGTTATTCAATCAGGCCTGGATACGGCTGACTCAGTGGCCAGAGTTATGGGCTCCTCCATAGCTACAAGAAGGCAAGCTTGGCTTCGATCCTCTGGATTTTCCCCTGATGACCAGGCCACTCTTTTTGATTTGCCCTTTGACGGATCTAAACTCTTCGGGGAAAAGGCCGATTCGGCTTTGCAAACATTTAAGGATAGCAGAGCCACGGCAAAATCCTTGGGATTGCAAACCCAGTCTAGGGGTTTTGGCTACAAAAAATATTGTGGCTTTGGAAGATCCTCCTTTCGCAGCTTCCATCAACCTCAGCAGCAGCAGCAGAATCCACTCTATAAGTCTTATAGAGGAAGAGTCAAAGGTCGCCAACGTGGTTCTGCCTGCAATCTCTCCTCCTCCTTTTCTGCCTCCCCCGCTCCCTCTGGTACCGCAGGAAACCAGACCTAGATCCCCCATCCTGGATCATGTGGGTCCTGTTGGGGGTCGGCTGTCTCACTTTCTACAGGGTTGGAAATCTGTCACGTCAGACCTTTGGGTTTTAAACCTTGTAGAGAATGGGTACGCCCTTCCCTTTCGGGAATTTCCTCCTCCTTATCCTCCTTGCGAAGGTTTTTGTTCAGAGGACCACTTGATTCTTCTACAGAAGGAGGTCCTTGCATCACTACGAAAAAGTGCGATAGAGGTGGTTCCAGAACAAGAAAGGGGCCGGGGATGCTACTCCCGGTATTTCCTGATCCCCAAATAGAACGGCAAGTTACGTCCGATTCTGGACCTCAGGGTCTTGAATTTTTACCTGAAGCAAGAGAAATTAAAGATGCTGACCCTTGCTCAGGTTCTTCTGGCGCTGCTGCAAGAGGACTGGATGGTGTCAATCGACTTACAGGATGCTTATATTCACATCCCCATTCTGAAGTTGCACAGGAAGTATCTCCGTTTTACGGTAGGGTCGCAACACTACCAGTTTGCGGTACTGCCGTTTGGTCTTACTACTGCACCTTGAGTCTTCACAAAGGTGATGGCAGTGGTGGCATCTCATCTCAGAAGGTTCGGGATTCCTGTTTTCCCCTATCTGGACGACTGGCTGCTCAAAGCAAAGTCGCCAGAGATGGTGCTTCATCATCTGCGAGTAACTTCTCAACTGTTGTTCAACTTGGGTTTTTCAATGAATGTGCCCAAATCTCACCTGGTGTCCTCTCAGTGCAACCTGTTCACAGGGGCGGTACTGGACACTACTATGTGTCGAGCTTTTCCTCCTCCACAAAGATTTCTCGACATTCAGGAAATGATTCCTTTGTTTTACGATGGAGCGGTTGTTCCGGTCCTGAAGGTCCTTCGCCTGCTCGGTCTGTTCCCTTCCTGCATTCTGTTGGTCAGTCATTCGTGCTGGCACATGAGGGCGCTCCAGTGGTGCCTCAGCAGACAGTGGTTTCAACACAGAGGAGATCTCAGGGAGTCAGTCAGAATCTCCAGAGACGCTGCAGCGGAGCTGACTTGGTGGAGTGTGCAGGGCAACCTGTCTCAAGGCAAATCCTTAAAGCTTCCTCCTCCGGTGACCACAGTGATCACGGATGCCTCCCCTCTAAGGTGGGGTGCTCATCTGGGGGATCTGAAGGTCAAGGGTCTTTGGTCTCCAGAGGAAAGGTTGCTTCACATCAACCTTCTGAAATTGCGGGCGATACGTTTGGCACTAAAGGCTTTCCTTCCCTCCCTTCGCGGTCAGTCGGTTCAGGTCCTGACGGACAACACTACCGCGATGTGGTACATCGACGAACAGGAAGGTGTAGGGTCGTATCGTCTCTGTCGAGAGGCTCTGCGACTCTGGTCCTGTGTTCAGAACCATCAGATTTGTGTGTTTGCAAATCATCTAGTTGGTGTGCTGAATGTTCGTGCCAACAGTCTCAGTCAGCGTTACTTGGCCGATCACGAGTGGCGGCTTCATCCGGATGTGGTCCATCACATCTTCCGGATGTGAGGATCTCCTCGGTTGGACCGGTTTGCCACCCAAGAGAACGCGCAGTGCCCATTGTTCTGCAGTCTCCAGTTTCCGCTGCAGGGAGCGCTGGGGGACGCGTTCCAATTGGATTGGAGCTCACAACTCCTTTAGATCCGGCAGTTTCTAGCCTCAAAACCTTTCTAAGTGATCAGGATCTGACCCAGCATTGCGACCAACCAACCCATAATAAAGGAAAAATTCTTGACCTCATTATTTCGAACGGGCAGACCGTCACCTTGGAGTCTATTACCCTGTGTGACTGGTCTGATCACCACTGCATCCTTTTTTTTATCAACAAGGAGGTACAGCGGTGGAAGGCCCAACCAACGAAATCAAAGATTTGGAAAAGGGACCTTAGATTAGTAAACCCTGTTGAGCTAGCCGCCCACTGTACATCTGCCCTCTCCTCTCAAGCGGACCTGACGGAGGTGCAATTACTCACTGACTCCTACAATGAGACAATCTCCAACATCATGAATGACATTGCTCCACTCAAACATAAAAATGCTTCAACTAAAATTTCCAAACCATGGTATAATGAAAACCTAAACACGGAACGTCGCAACCTTAGGGCAATTGAACGCTCCTGGAGAACGAATCCCTCTTCGCACCAACTTAAACTCCTAAGAGATGCTAGGAGCATGTACTACAAACAAATCAGGAACGCCAAGTCTAACTATTTCAGACACCAATTAGATCAAGCGGCAAACCGCCCCAAGAAACTTTTTGAATTGGTCAAACAGCAATCAACTGTAGGTCCAAACCTATCGGAACCTGGAAGCAGTCCACCCTCATGTGAAGATCTTGCTTCCTTCTTCATTGAGAAATCTAAACTCATATCATCTGACCTCGCTGCTAAGAACGCTGAACTCCTCTCCTCCAGAGCCGCATCTCCACCTGTCCCCTCTGAAAAGTTCAACTCCACCCCCCTGACCCTTAAGAACAACGCGGCCTGGGACACCTTTACCCTGCTCAGTGAACAAGACATCAAAAAGATTCTCCGGAATATCAACCCGTCCAACCACTTCAGTGACCCGCTACCCCCCTCCATTTTCAAGGAAATCAAGAATACACTCATCCCTACCTGGACAAGGATTGTAAATGCGTCTCTTTCACAAGGTACAATCCCTGTTTGCTTAAAAGCAGCTCAAGTATCCCCTATACTAAAAAAACCTTATGCTGATAGGACAGACCTCAATAATTTCCGACCTATCTCCAACATACCCACCCTTGCGAAACTCCTTGAAAAATGCGTTCAGGCCCAACTCTGTGCCCACATAGAAAACTTATCAGCTCTTGGACCAACATCAATCCGGCTTTCGGATGGGGCACAGCACTGAATCGGCCCTCACTCATGTAATGGATGACATTTTAAAGATTCTCGATCAAAATGAATCCTGCCTCCTGATCCTCCTTGACCTTTCCTCTGCCTTTGATACGGTCAATCATGACATTCTCTTATCCATTCTGCAAAACAGGATGGGTTTTGGTGATCAGGTGCTACAGTGGTTCTCGTCCTTCCTCCATCACAGATCGCAAAGAGTCAAGGCAAATCACTCTCTCTCCAAGCCTTCGCCCGTTCTCATGGGAGTCCCCCAAGGATCTGCTTTATCGCCTATCCTCTTCAACCTCTGTTTGGAACCTTTAGCTAACGCTCTTACCTCCATGGATATACATTTCCACATGTATGCCGATGACACGCAACTCTACTTGAAAATCTCATCCCCGGAAAACATCATATCACTCAACACCATCTTAACTTATACTCAAAACTGGTTAACTGAGAACCATCTCCTGCTCAACACCTCAAAAACAGAATTCTTGCTTGTCTCCCCTCAGAAGTACACCCCTAATCTTGACCTCTGGATGAGCCACCTCACTGCTTTCAACCGTACTCCGCTCATCGTAAACTCAGCCAAATCTCTAGGAGTCACCATGGATAATAACCTGAATATGAAAAATCATATCAGCACTACATGTAAAGGAGCAAACCACTTGATTAGGACACTCAGAAACATCAAACCTTTCCTTCCACTGAAGGATTTCAAGCAGGTGGTTCAATCGCTGGTCCTACCGAGAATAGATCACGGCAGTGTTATCCTCTGTGGCCTGCCCAAATACACCCTGGCTCCGCTAAGGGCTTCACTGAATGCTGCTGCGAGATTGGTTACAGGCGCCAAACGCAATGAGCGCATATCACCAGTCCTAAAAACGCTAAATTGGCTCCCCTTTGAAGCACGAATCCAGCTAAAAATTGCCACGATGACCCACAAAGCAATCCACCTCAAGACGCCCAGGTATCTGGCGCAAAAACTTGAGCTATCTGGTGGTGCAAGAGTCTCTAGAAGCGCTACTACCTTACTTTTGAAACCACCTATCTTTAACAAAAAGAGAACCTCTCACAGAGCCTTCTCGGGTGCGGCTCCAAGGATATGGAACTCTCTTCCTCCAGAATTTCGCAGAATCACCAGTACAACGGTGTTCAAACTGGAAGTCAAAAGATTCCTGATGAACAAACTCCTTCAGTAATTGGGCTACCCACCTTGGCCCATTGACATTGTTCCTTCCCCCATTGTGTCAACATCTACTACACTTTTTTTTTTTTTTTCTTTGACTCTTTGTTCTGATGTCCTTACACTGTACTTTGTTTAACTTAACTTCAATGCGAACTTTCGTGCACTTTATGGTTAATTTGTGTTTTTTGTTTTTTTTTCCTGTGGTTGTTTCCTGTTCTAGTTTGAATGTAAAGCGCTCTGATATCCCCTGGGATCTTGTTCGCGCTATATAAAACGTTATAAATAAATAAATACCCTTGATTCCTTGGGTTCTGAGGAAGATTCGCCAAGACCGGGCCCAAGTCATAGTGATCGCCCCGGATTGGCCAAGAAGGGTGTGGTACACAGATTTTCTTCACCTCTCTTCGCACCCTCCGCTCCCGTCTCCCTCTCAGGGCAGACCTCCTCTCGCAGTCGCAGGGGCAGGTTCTACACCCCCACCTCCAGAGCCTGCACCTTCATGCCTGGAGATTGAACGGGGCAACCTGAGTTCCTTCTCTCTCCCGCCGGACGTTGTGGATGTTATCTTATCTTCCAGGCGACACTCCACAAAGCCGATTTATTCCTATAGATGGTCTAAGTTTTTTAAATGGTGTGGAGAGAGATCCATTGATCCTTTAAAGGCCCACTTGTCGAATGTTCTTCAGTTTGCTCTTTCCTTGGCTCAGCAAGGTTGTGCTGTGGCCACGGTTAAGGGCTATTTGTCAGCCTTATCAGCTTTTCGGTGTCTTCCTGATCAGCCGTCTTTATTTAAGTCTCCTATCATTTTGAGGTTTATGAAGGGCCTTACCAATAGGTTTCCGCCTACTCCCTTTGTTATGCCCTAATGGGATCTAAATCTTGTTTTAACGTTTTTGATGGGTTCCCCGTTTGAACCCTTACATAGCTGTCCTTTGAGGCTTTTGTCTTTTAAAACAGTCTTTCTGGTAGCCATTACCTCAGCAAGGCGGGTGAGTGAGCTTCAAGCTCTTAGTTCAAAACACCAGTTTTTGACCATACATGCTGAAAGGATGGTCCTCAGAACCAGGACTGCTTTTCTGCCCAAGGTAGTTACTCCCTTTCATATGGAGCAGTCCATAACTCTCCCTGTGTTTTATCCTCCCCCTCACCCTTCTAAGGAAGAGGAGAGATTTCACCGCCTGGACCCTAAAAGAGCGGCGAGCTTTTATTTGGACAGGACAAAGGAATTGCGTATGGACGATCAGCTCTTTGTGTGCTACGTTGGACGCTCAAAAGGCAAGGCTGTGCACAAGCGCACTCTATCCAGATGGATTATCTTGTGCATCAAGATCTGCTACGCCCTTGCTGGTAAGGAACCACCTGAGGGTATTAGAGCTCATTCTACTAGAGCCAAGTCTTCCACCTCTGCTCTGGCCAGAGGTGTTCCTGTACTGGACATTTGTAAGGCAGCGACTTGGGCCTCCCTCCACACTTTCGCAAAGCGTTATTGCATCGACTCCGAAATGAGGAGGGAGGGCCACTTTGCGTGCTCTGTCTTGCAGGACTTTTTGGTATAGAAGGGTGGACACCCTCCTCCGGGAGTGGGACTGCTGTGGGAATCTATTCATAAGGTGAGGAATCCACAGGTAGATGTATCCATCAGAAAGAACAAGTTACTTACCTTCGGTAACGCTTTTTCTGGTGTATACAGTATCTGCCTGTGGATTCCTCACTGATCCACCCTCCTCCCAGTTGTCCGCCTTTGTATACCTTAAAGTATGCCTTGTTTGGCATGTTGTTTTACATTGTATTTTTTTCTATCTGGTACATTTATAGGAAATGCTTATGTCCTTTAGCTTTCCTCTTTGATTTTGTACTATGTATATTTGTTCAAATGTTGTGTACTGCATATACTTTAAATCTGTTGTCGCTCCACCTCTTCGCCTCGGAGGCACGGAAAAAATGGGTGGAACTGACGTCATCATGCCGATGAGGCTCTCTTATTGCTCGGGTGACGTCATGCGGAGTCGCGAGCAGAGCCGACGTCCTCGTCGGCGTGGAGAGCTAGGAAAAATTTCAGCGGAATGCTGGTGCAGGGGATATTCATAAGGTGAGGAATCCACAGGCAGATACTGTATCCACCAGAAAAAGCGTTACCGAAGGTAACTAACTTGTTCTACAGCTTAAAAGTGTATTAAGGAATTTCCAATGTTAACCTTTGAGAGGAGTAGGCCATCACAGTAGTGAAAAACTAATTTGGTTGTTTGTCACTACCAGGACATGCATAACTTAACAATACATGTCCCACTTTTTACTTACTCAGCGCCCTGCCCTGGGGGCTCCCTAGGGCCTACCTTAAGGGTGACTTATGTCGGCTAAAGGGGGAGTTTAAGGCTTGGCAAGTAGTTTTAAATGCCAAGTCGAAGTGGCAGTTAACAGCACACACAGGCCCTGCAATGGCAGGCCTGAGACCGATTAGAAAGGCTACTTCTGTGGGTGGCATAATCAGTACACAGGCCCCCTAGTAGCATTTAGGTTTCAGGCTTTGGGTATATGGTATACCACTTTACAAGGGACTTATAAGTAAACTTAATATGCCAATTGTGTATAAACCAATGTTACCATGTTTAGGACAGAAGTGCATGCACTTTAGCACTGGTCAGCAGTGGTAAAGTGCTCAGAGTACTAAGGCCAACAAAAAGAATCAGCAAAAAGGAGAGGCAAGCAGGCAAAATGTTTGGGGGAGGACCCCTCCAAGGATGACCGGTCTAACAACATCTAATGGATGGGCAGGCCAAATTCAGTTCCCTCCCTCCACTGCTTGTACCTGGCAGTTCGAGGCATGTGGGCTGCTGAATTCATATCTGTGCATAGATCGCCGCCTAGTGTTGGGTCCGGATGTTTGCACGTTGTTGTCCTGGAAGAGTCTTCGAAGTATCCTGAGATAGGTGACTCCTCCCCTGGACCACAGTGCGCATGGGCATCCTCTCCATCCTCAGATTGTTTTTTTCCGCCATTGGGTTCGGATGTGCTTATCTTGACTCAAGTTAGGAAAATTTAGTTTTCAGGCCAAAAGGCCTTTAGTTTTCGTCGGTACTGTTCCCGATCGGTATCGACAGTTTACTGATTAGTTTAGCGACTTTACAAACTTTTTCGGATCCATTATATCCGACCATCGACCCTACATCGACGATGGAATCGAGGACCCCATTCAAGCGGTGTCCTGTTTGCCACGCAAAATATCCACATATCGACGTCCACCCGGTGTGCAACAAATGCCTCTCACCGGATCACGACGAAGCAAAATGTATGGCCTGTGCCCGATTCAGATCCAAGAAGACTCTACGGAATCGACGAGCCGCGAGACTTGAAGCGCAGCAAGCGGCACCGGCCCCGACCAACATCTTCAGCACCGAGGACGAAGATGTTGAAAGCGTGGAAAACATACCCTCCAGCCCCGCTTCCGAACACGGTTCCAGATCGGAAGACGTAGATGAAGAGCTTTTTCACAGGGAAGAAGCCAACGATGAGGTAGGAGACTACGATGAGGCCTTAGGGGCCGAAGAAGGTAGCTCTGGTGACGAGCAGGGCCTACCCATCCAAACAGAAGATATCCCAGTGCGTCAGTCTACGGCTCCGGTCGAGGGATCGCCTTCGGGCCTTACCCAAGACCAATCCCGCAGTTCCTCGGCCCCGCCCTCTGGCCCGGCCTCGGACATACAGCGAGAGCCATTATTACCCAAAAAGACTGGTTTCCCTTCCACGAAACCAAAACCAATCGTCGCACCGGTTCAACAGAAACTGAAAGTGAAAATAACACTGGTCGGCTCGAGGACCACCACACCTTCGACGCCAGCCGAACCCGTCGGCTCCGACCGCACCAAAAGGGACTTCGGGGCCGAACTCGCTGCAGGCGATGTCGGCGCCGACCCAAAGAGAAAGGCCATCGGTACCGCCAAAGCGCCTCGGCCCCCGGCACCGAAACAATCGGCACCGACCACCAAGGTTAAAATGGCCGCTGCATCGCAATCCACCTCGAAAGCAGCAACTACGGTCCAATCATCGACGCCGTCGACAGCTACTACCTCTCCTCGACTCGATGACCCTGTGGCTCCAAAGAAGTCCACACCTACCTCTACGGAACCACTCGGCGCCAAAGAACCGTCGGCGTTCCAGGTGCGACAAGTTCAAGCGTCCTTGCAACGCATCAGAGAAAAGGCAGCCCTCCAGGCCACGTCGGGCTCCGAGCCGAAAAAGGCTCAAAAGGCACCTTCGGCACCAACCAACATCACCTTTGGTTTGCCGCCATCCACGGCGCCGAAACTATTCGAGATCAGAACACGTGTCACCCAGACAAGGCCCCCATCTACTGAACACTCTCCTACTGGGACATCACCGTCCCACTTCATCGACGCCGACACCGGCAGGCTCATGCTCCGAAAGCGGAAGATCACTTCCGAGCAGGCTTTGGACTCTTACAGGATCCCGCTAAAGCAAAAACTGCCGGCGGAATCGGAACCCGTTCTTTATGAACGCCTCCACACCTCTTACCCAGATCCACAGTCCTTCTCTCCGACGCACTCCGACACGGATGCAGTAGAGGACTACATTGGTGACGACGCCACCTACCCCAGGGATATGGACCCTGAAGGCCAGCAGGACCCTGATCAAGTTTGGGATGACCCTGCAGACCCAGGTGCCGCTCTGGATACACAGGACACGCAGCTTTATGGCGCAAAAACGTCTCCCACAGAGGACACTGCTGCATTCAACGCCCTCATTGAACGTGCCGCAGCCAATCATGGAGTGCAACTCCACTCGGACACAATCGAAGACGATTTCTTGGTGGACACTTTCGCATCCTCAGAGAGGACTGTAAAGACTCTGCCCATGTTGAAAGGTGTCCTCAAGCCAGCAAAGGACATTTTCAAAGAAACCACCAGGGCACGGGTAATAAACCCCAGGATCGAGAAAAAATACAAGCCTGCACCTGGGGACCCTACGTACATTAGAGGCCAGTTACCTCTGGACTCCATCGTAGTTGCTAATGCTCGCAAACGGGCACACTCGCAGACAACTGGTGATGCTCCTCCCCCGGACAAAGAGTCCAAGGTTCTAGAGACCTCCGGCAAAAGGATTGCAGCCCAGGCGGCAAACATATGGCGCATTGCCAATACACAGGCGCTCCTAGCTCGCTACGATCGCTCACACTATGACACGTTAGAGACCCTACTCCAACACCTACCAGACGAGTACATAGAGGCAGCGGAGCTCCTCATCAGGGAGGGACAACTTCTCGCAAACGCATCCATTAAGTGTGCACTGGATGCCGCCGACACAGCTGCGAGAGCCATAAACACCAGCGTCATGCTACGACGACACGTCTGGTTACGAATCTCCGGATTCAAACCTGAGGTTCAAAATAACATCCTCAATCAGCCTGTCAACCCCGACTACTTATTCGGACCAGAGGTTGACACCACCCTAGAAAAGATAAAAAAAGACACAGGCACTGCGAAATAAATGGGGGCTCTGCAAACGCAGACATTTCGTAGTGGCTCCTTTCGTCGCCCCGGAAATAGAGGAGCGGGTAGAGGACAAGGGTCACAGCAAACCTACAATAAAGGGGGCACACAAAGTACCTATGATAAGAACACACGAGGTGGATATCGTGGCTCCAGCACAAAGGGCAGAGGACGCGGTTACGGCAATACCAGGTCCTCCCCCAAAAACAAACAGTGACGCCCTTTCCCTTCCCCCCGACCATATAACACCTGTCGGGGAAAGACTCCAGCGGTTCCTGTCCACGTGGAATACCATCACCATGGACAGGTGGGTCAAAGATGTTATCCAACACGGTTACTGCCTCGAATTAACCTCCACTCCACCCACAATACCGCCAAAGCACCGTTCTATGTCCTCAGAGCACTTAGCATTATTACAGCAGGAAGTGCTAAGTATGCTGCAAAAAGGCGCAATAGAGGTCGTGCCCGTCCACCAGCAGGGGACAGGGGTGTACTCTCTGTACTTCTTAATACCAAAAAAGGACGGGTCACTCAGACCTATACTAGACCTGAGACCCCTCAACCACTACATTCTCTCAGAGCATTTTCACATGCTCACCCTACAGCAGGTTCTCCCGCTGCTCAGACAGGGAGACTGCCTAGCCACGCTAGACCTCAAAGATGCGTATTTCCACATACCCATACACCCGTCACACAGAAAATATCTCAGGTTCACTATTCAGGGGCAGCACTACCAATTCAAAGTCCTTCCCTTCGGCGTGACAACAGCACCCAGGGTTTTCACAAAGTGCCTAGCTACCGTGGCTGCACATCTACGGAGGCAACACATTCACGTCTACCCTTACCTGGACGACTGGCTTGTTCAGGCAAAGTCAGCCCAGCAATGTGCCAGCCACATGTCCCGCACCATTCACCTTCTTCACAGTCTGGGATTCTCACTAAATTACCCAAAATCACATCTCCAACCCGCACACGTCCAACAGTACCTAGGTGCGACCATAGACACACTGGCAGCCACAGCTCAGCCAAATTTAGTGAGGATCAACGGCATGCAAATGCTGATCTCAAAGTTCATACCCCAACACTCCCTTCCTGCGCGAGTGTTCATGCAGGTGATAGGCATGATGGCCTCCTGCATTTTCATAGTCCCGCACGCGAGACTACATATGCGCCCGCTTCAGGAGTGCTTGGCACGTCAATGGAATCAGGCTCACGGGAAATTAAAAGACCTAGTGTTGGTGAGCGGTCGGGCATACAACTCTCTGCATTGGTGGAATCCACAAAACCTTTGCAAGGGCCGACCGTTCCACGAGCCTGTTCCACAAATAATACTGACAGCGGACGCGTCTCTCCAGGGATGGGGAGCTCATGTACTCAATTACACAGTGCAGGGACTATGGACAATACAACAAAAGAAGATGCACATCAACGTTCTGGAACTGATGGCAATCTTCCTAGCCATGAAGGCATTCAAAGTACACTTGTGCAACAAAGTCGTGTTGATCCGGACGGACAACATGACTGCCATGTACTACATACAGAAGCAGGGAGGAACGCACTCTCCACAGTTGTCTCATCTGGCTCAGAGCATGTGGAAGTGGGCCATTCAGAGGAACATATTCCTCATGGCGGAACACCTCCCAGGCAAGGACAACCAGATGGCGGATCTGCTCAGCAGACACAGCCACCAGATGCACGAGTGGGAGCTACACCCGTCAGTACTCCAACCGTACTTCCAACAGTGGGGTCATCCAGAGATAGACCTATTCGCCACAAGCGAAAACGCAAAATGCCAAAACTTTGCCGCCAGGTTCCCACATCCACAGTCGCAGGGCAATGAGATATGGATGAAGTGGTCCGGCAGATTTGCGTACGCTTTTCCCCCAGCGCCGTTGATACCGCTGGTGGCACGCAAACTGCGACAACACTCACTGACACTCATCCTGGTCGCTCCAACATGGGCACGCCAGCCATGGTACACCACCTTTCTGGAACTTTCCGTGGTGCCGCATCAAAGGCTACGGATCAAACCCGCGCATTTGACGCAGAACCATGGAGAAATTCAGCACCCAGATCCGCAACAGCTGAACCTGGCGATCTGGCTCCTGAAGTCATAGAGTTTGGCTACCTAAACCTGCCACCTGACTGTATGGAGATCATTAAGGAAGCTAGGAGACCCACTACCAGAGCTTGCTATGCAGCCAAATGGAAGAGGTTTGTCTTTTATTGCAATAACAATGACATTAACCCGCTAGATCATGGGTACTCACAAACTTTCTCTCGGGGGCCAAATTTACAGTGTGGTTTGTGGCCGAGGGCCGCACTGGTGGGGGCGGGGTCAGTGGGGGAGGGGGCGGGGCTAAAGCCACAAAAAAACTGTGACCACGAGGTTGAACACAGGTCCCTGCAGCGGACGCCTACATCCACTGAGCCTCCAGACCCGATATATATATATATATACACACATATACACTCGCTCTCTCTCTTTCCCTCCCTCTCTCTCTCTCTTTCCCTCCCTCTCTCTCTCCCTCCCCCTCCCTTTCCCTCCCTCTGTCACCCTCTCTCTCCCTCTCCCTCCCTTTCCCTCCCTTTGTCACCCTCTCTCCCTCCCCCTCCTTCTCCCTTTCCCTCCCTCTGTCACCCTCTCTCTCTCCCTCCCCCTCCCTTTCCCTCCCTCTGTCACCCTCTCTCCCTCTCCCTCCCTTTCCCTCCCTGTCACCCTCTCTCTCTCTCTCTCCCTCCCCCTCCCTTTCCCTCCCTCTGTCACCCTCTCCCTCCCCCTCCCTTTCCCTCCCTCGGTCACCCTCTCTCTCTCTCCCTCCCTTTCCCTCCCCCTCCCTTTCCCTCCCTCTCTCTCTCTCTCCCCTCCTACTCCCTTGCCCTCCCTCTGTCACCCTCTCTCTCTCTCCCCCTCCCTTTCCCTCCCTCTGTCACCCTCTCTCCCCCCCCTCCCTTTCCCTCCCTGTCACCCTCTCTCTCTCTCCCTCCCCCTCCCTTTCCCTCCCTCTGTCACCCTCTCTCCCTCCCCCTCCCTTTCCCTCCCCGTCACCCTCTCTCTCTCCCTCCCCCTCCCTTTCCCTCCCTGTCACCCTCTCTCTCGCTCTCTCCCTCCCTTTCCCTCCCTCTGTCACCCTCTCTCCCTCTGTCTCCCTCCCTCTGTCTCCCTCCCTCTGTCTCCCTCCCTTTGGCTCCCTCCCTCTGTCTCCCTCTCCCTCCGTCTCAACCCCTTTTGTCTCCCTCCCTCTGTCTCCCTCTCCCTCCGTCTCAACCCCTTTTGGCTCCCTCCCTCTGTCTCCCTGTTCCTTCCTCCTTTTCCCTCCCTCCCTCTCCCTCCGTCTCCCTCCCTCTACCTCCCTCCTTTTCCCTCCCTCCTTTTCCCTCTGTCTCCCTCCCTCTACCTCCCTTTGTCATCCTCTGTCATCTCACACTGCGTGTGTGCCAACCGGCTGACGCAGCTTCCAGGGCACACCAACAGCCGCACCCGAGCACTTCACAGGTCTTTAAAAGACCATTTGCATATCAATTGTTGTTTTTCACCTCTTCTGAGGCCCCGCAGCTCCACTCGGACTATCCCTGGAACGCCCGGCCCCCACAGAGCAGAGACAGAGTTGTGCTGGTGCAACCGGACAGTGTTTAGGAACACTCATTATTTTAATTTTTTTTTAACCACGGGTACGATGTCATTAAGGTCCGCGGGCCGCCAAGGGAGGCTTGCCGGGCCTCAGGCGGCCCACGGGCCGTACTATGAGTACCCGTGCGCTAGATGCATCCATTCAAAACATAATCTGTTACCTCTTACACCTATACCGATGCAATCTGGCATACACCTCAATACGTATCCATTTAACCGCAATAGCAGCCTATCTCCAAAACAGGCAGCACCTCTCTTTATTTAGAGTGCCTGCCATCAAAGCCTTCTTGGAGGGACTTAAACGAGTAATTCCCCCAAGACACCCACCAGCACCAGTGTGGAACCTCAACTTGGTCCTCACCCGACTGATGGGTCCACCCTTCGAACCTCTCCACTCATGTGAGATTCAATTCCTCACCTGGAAAGTGGCTTTTCTAATAGCAATCACTTCATTGAGAAGAGTTAGTGAACTCCAGGCACTAACCATTCAAGAGCCATTCATACAGGTTCATGCAAACAGGGTCGTACTACGTACCAACCCCAAATTCATGCCTAAAGTAATATCGCAGTTCCACATGAATCAAACGATTGAACTGCCCGTTTTCTTTCAGAATCCACAAAATGTCGCTGAAAGAATGCTCCATACACTAGACGTCAAAAGAGCCCTCATGTACTATATAGACAGAACCAAAAGCTTTAGGAAGACAAAACAACTTTTCGTTGCCTTTTCCCCACAACACAAAGGCAACGCCATCTCCAAAGCAGGTATAGCCAGATGGATCGTTAAATGTATTCAAATTTGCTATCAAAAGGCTAAACGCACATTAACGATCCCCCCACGAGCCCACTCAACACGTAAGTTAGGGGCCTCCATGGCTTTCCTGGGAAACATTCCTTTACATGATATATGTAGAGCAGCCACATGGTCCACTATACACACATTTACCAAACACTATTGTGTAGATGTACACTCAAAACAGCAGGCAGCTGTAGGACAGGCTGTTCTCAAAACTCTTTTTCAGACCGCTGCAGCTGGCACTGGTAGCCGCCGCTAATGGGAGGTACTGCTATGTATTCTATGCACAGATATGAATTCAGCAGCCCACATGCCTCGAACTGAATATGCTACTTACTAGTATGCATCTGTTCTTGGCATGTAGGGCTGCTGACATTCATATCGCCCACCCTCCGCCCCGGCGCCTGTAGCAGCTGCAGCTCTCAGAATTACTGTATAGCATGGTCATCACTTTCTGTATCTACTCCATCACTGCCACAATGGCGAAAAACAATCTGAGGATGGAGAGGATGCCCATGCGCACTGTGGTCCAGGGGAGGAGTCACCTATCTCAGGATACTTCGAAGACTCTTCCAGGACAACAACGTGCAAACATCCGGACCCAACACTAGGCGGCGATCTATGCACAGATATGAATGTCAGCAGCCCTACATGCCAAGAACAGATGCATACTGGTAAGTAGCATATTCATTACCTTTGGTCAACAACATTACTCTATATGAGATATCATACTTAGATTTTGATTCAGGTCTTTTTATACATGCATTATATGCTGTAGCACTGAGCATGCAGCAGTCTTACTTGTAGAGATTGGTTTATACAAGTGAGCATGTGCCTTTAGATCATTTTGATGATTTTTTTTTATCCCGCCACCCCCATCCATTCCATTTAGAGTTTAGGAGAAAGTAAGTTTGGCCCTGTTATGGTGCTCCATGCCCAATCTTCTCAGACTGACTTTATATCTCGCATTTGTGGTTTTCTATTGTTTCTTCAACTCCTGTTGCAGATTTTCTCTCTGGTACCCGTGTCCTGTGCCTGTCAGGGCATTGTAGTCTGCTGTCCATTTTCTGCTGCACAGGTCCTCTCTTTGATGTGATGGTGCACCAGCCCTCCAGCCAGTTGCACACATACTTATGTAGCAACATGCCATGTTTTCCCCTCCTCAATGACTTTAAGTTGAGCAGGGAACATCAGCATGTATTTGAGTTCTCTCTCTCGGAGAGATCTTTTCATGACAGCCGGTCTTTTTTTCTGCCTCTTCTCTGCCAGGGTGCAGTTTGGAAATAGGAACACGCTTGCATGTGATTGAGCCTTGCTTCCTAGCTTCTTGAAATATTGCACCCCTGTTGCGGTAATTCAACAAACGTGCTGTGATCGCTGTGAGAAGTTGGCCTGGTATATGCTGTCCACTAGTTATAGTGGGCACCTTGCATCAGTCCAAACGACCCTTATTGATGATTAGGTTAAAGACCACCTTTATTGAAAGCTATCATAGTGGTAGCTATGGAGAGCAGCCTTCAGGCTAAGTCTTGAAGGAATGTAAAGCAGCTTGGTTTACCAGAGTATAACCTCCTGAATGACCAAATGAAAGGAGAACCACATAAGGTATATATAAAATATATGTATTTAGTACTAAACACTCTCTACTAACCTCTTTATGAGATTAGAGAACAAGGCACACAATATTACAGTACTAGAACGACAGTAAATAGCACAATACACAGCGGGCTCCACGGGGAGACCAAACCATATACTAAGAAAGTGGTATAACAACCACGACTTGACTAGACACAGTACCAAGAGCACGTAGAATTGCTGGGACCCCAAGGAACCACCCAAGGTAGTGACACACGGGACGCACGGAGGACGTGTGCAGTGTGAGAACATAGCCGCGAGCTCCGTACAACTCTATGGGAAAGTTGCGGTTGGAATTTTAAAGGTTAAGGACACTTAGGAGAGGACTTCAAGCAAACCCTTTGGAACATAGAAGATTCTAAGGCCAGCACCCTTGAGAGTACGAGGTACTTGTGTTACCTATCCCAGGAGAGCTGGGTGCATAAGGCTCAAGTGGTGTCGGAAACACTAGTTGATTTCAATGGCGTGATGCGAAGAAGTGCTGCTGCCGGGAAGATGAGAAGTGTCCGGTGTGATCCAAGCCTGGATCGGAGCTGAGAAGAACCTAAAAGCAGAGGGGACAGAGTCTGGGTCACTTCAGGGTGACCAGGGGCTCGGGAGACGAA
Source organism: Triturus cristatus (assembly GCF_964204655.1). Taxonomy (NCBI): domain Eukaryota; kingdom Metazoa; phylum Chordata; class Amphibia; order Caudata; family Salamandridae; genus Triturus; species Triturus cristatus. The sequence goes on along the minus strand of NC_140584.1, from coordinate 940,407,427 downwards.
TGCCCACCGATGTCTGGTGTTTCAGGTGTGAAGAGGTGAAGCTTGACTCTGCAGCCACGGGGACCAGGAGACATCGACGATGACCAAAGTCCGCAGGTGAGCTGTCCCATGAAGGATGTCGAGTGCTGGGGGGTCAGTGTCCGGATTGGAGACCAACAAGCCTTGGCAACTGCAACCCACGCGGTCAGAGAAAAGATGCTTCAGTGAGGACCAGCAAGGTCCTGGGGACTCCCCAAGCGATGGAGAGTCAGGGCACGTCTGGAGCAACCAGGAAAGTCCTCTGAAAGTTAAGGATACCTTCACAAGGACCCACAGGACGGCGGACCCGGGATTGCAAAGAGACCTCGAGAGGAATCACAAAATACCAGCCGACGGAACACTCATGGAGTGTAGGCCGGTAATCTTCGGTGGAAACACTGCTCGGGGTCAGGACTAAAAGTAGCCCAAAGCACAGCCTCGGGGATCGCCGAAAAGCATATGCTGCTGCAAATGACCATGGTGCCCACGAGGGATGTGGATCTCAGAATTGCTGAGAGCACAGATCAACCACAGAGACCACGGGAACTTACCTCCTGTGTTGCAGAAATCTTCGGAGTCCGTCAGGAGTTGCGTAGATGCAAACCGGTCAGATGCGTTTCAGGTGCCTGCCTTGCAAGGGAGTAACTCCTTTACTCCAAGGGAGATTCTTCAGTCATCCAACGAAGTGTAGATAGTCGAAGTAAAGGAGTTACTCCCCTGCAAGGAAGGCACCTGAAACGCATCTGACCGGTTTGCATCTACGCAGCTCCTGACGGACTCCGAAGATTTCTGCAACACAGGAGGTGGGTTCTCGTGGTCTGTGAGGTTGATCTGTGCTCTCAGCAATTCTGAGATCCACATCCCTTGTGGAGGCTGTGCAACCCGAACCCCTGGGCACCGTGTTCATTTGTAGCAGCATATGCTTTTCGGCGATCCCTGAGGCTGTGCTTTGGGCTACTTTTGGTCATGACCCTGAGCAGTGTTTCCACCGAAGATTACCGGCCTACACTCCTTCTCACCTGAAACACCAGACATCAGTGGGAATTTGTCTACCGAGCCCCTGGTCACCCTGAAGTGACCCAGACTCTGTCCCCTCTGCTTTCAGGTTCTTCTCAGCTCCGATCCAGGCTTGGATCACACTGGACACTTCTCATCTTCCCGGCAGCAGCACTTTTTCGCATCACGCCATTGAAATCAACGCGCGTTTCCGACACCACTTGACCCCTATGCACCCGGCTCTCCTGGGATAGGTAACACGGGTACCTCGGTACTCTCAAGGGTGCTGGCCTTAGAACCTTCTATGGTCCAAAGGGTTTGCTTGAAGTCCTCTCCTAAGTGTCCTTAACCTTTAAAATTCCAACCGCGACTTTCCCATAGAGTTGTACGGAGCTCGCGGCTGTGTTCTCACACTGCACACGTACTCCGTGGGTCCCCTGTGTCACTACCTTGGGTGGTTCCTTGGGGTCTCAGTGATTCAACGTGCTCTAGGCACTGTGTCTAGTCAAGTCGTGGTTGTTAAACCACTTTCTTAGTATATGGTAAGGTCTTCCCCTGGAGCCCACTGTGTATTGTGCTATTTGCAGTCATTCTAGTGCTTTAATATTGTGTACCTTGTTCTATAATCTCATAAAGAGGTTAGTAGAGAGTGTTTAGTAATAAATACATATATTTTATATATACCTTGTGTGGTTCTCCTTTCATTTGGTCATTCAGGAGGTTATAATCTTCTAAACCAAGCTGCTTTTCATTCCTTTGAGACTTAGCCTGAAGGCTGCTCTCCATAGCTACCACTAGGATAGCTTTCAATAAAGGTTGTCTTTAACCTAATCATCAATAAGGGTCGTTTGGACTGGTGCCAGGTGCCCTCTATAACTAGTGGGCAGCATATACCAGGCCAACTTCCCACATTGGTGTGCAGCGGTTGGGATTCAAGCTTGCTATATTGCTTTACCAGATAATCTCATTGAGTGACAAACTGAAAACCAATATAGGTACTTAGGTACATATAAATCAAGACTAGAATAAAGTAAGTTCTACTGAACTTAGAGTTGGGTAAGTCAAGGGACTAGCACACCCTTTCTCCAACTCAAGAGAGTTTAGTAGTTCCCACTAGGTTAGGTAGGTGCCACACCACATAACACTAGTATGAATTATAGGGCAGAAGCCAGTGGGCCTCTGGCAACTAAGTATGACCATATCCCATTCCAAGAATTGAGGAGTACGTGTACTGCTAGGAAACTGAAGACAGGGAAAAAACCCAGAACTCAACGCCTCATAGAGGCTGTGCTTTTAGATGACCTCAGAAAGACACCAGGGTCTGATGAGGCAGGCAAGTTTGGTGGGACAGCAGAAGAGGAAAGGCCAGGAAGTGAAAACATCTATGACCAGGACTCTGATGCTGGCCAGGAAAATCAAGATGATTCTAACCTAGACAATCCAATTCTTCCTGAAGGTGAGGGAGAAGGCCTCAGTGGCCCTCTCTTTACCCCACCTGGAAGGGTTAACAGTTTACCAAGAAGATCAATATCTCCTTCTCAGTAATCTAATCATTCTGATACTTCTGTAGGGAGCTCTGTTTCTCATAGGACTAATGCTTCTCATAAAAGGGAGTCCTTTTATCAGAAGAAGTGCCACTTGCTTGATTTTAAGAGAGCTACGTTCAGAATCATGAGAGAGCAATTGGCCTTAGAGAGGGAATCCCTGGAGCTTCAGAGAGCTTCTACAAAGTTGGGGCTAGAGCCCCATGGTGGCAGCAACAGTGTCCCTAGAGGTAGAGAACATACTCATGACCATAGGAACCTGAACAAGGTTGTCCATCGCAACCAGAGTGAGGATGACATCCACAAATGGATAACTGCACTGGAGAGGGCCTGTAAAGTAGAGAGGGTCCCTCAGGAGCAGTGGGCAGCAATCTTGTGTCTCTCCTTTGCAGACAAAGGTAGTCAAGCTCCTCACTGTTAGAGAAGAGGATGCTGATAATTACAAAGTCTTGAAGAGTGCTCTGATTGATGGGTTTGGCTTAACCACTGAAGAATACGGGATTCAGTTCAGAGATACCCAAAAGGCACAGACTCGAGACAGGGTTGACTTTGTAGATTGTGCTACTAAGGCTCTGGAAGGCTGGTTACATGGCAGCAAGGTGCATGACTTTTTAGGATTGTACAATTTGATTATGAGGGAGCAGATCCTTAATAATTGTCAAAAACAACTTTTACACCAGTACCAGGTGAACTCTGATCTGACATCTCCCCCAGAATTGGGAAAGAAGGCAGAGAAATGGGTCAGAACCGGGGTAAAGCTGTTGTTGGGAACTCTGGAAGTTTTGGGATTCCTCAAGTAGTATTTGCCCTCTCCACTGAGCAACAAAAGTTAGGCAGCCTTTTGGGTTTCATATCTTTCAGGATACAGTGCTTTAGAAATAGGTCCACGTTGGACCACTCACTCCTCTCTAGTATTATTCTAAAAATTACGATACTGTTCAGGCATGCCCTGCCCTTGATGATATCTGCCACTCTTACCAGCAGCACAACTGTATTCCTTTGAAGTTACACAGATATTTGTAGAGTTGGGACTGTCCTAGCATCATCCTAATCGATCTGTTTGACAATCTCAACCCTGATTCATATTTCTTTTAGGTTGTCCCATGAAAACATTCCCGTTGGGCAATCGAGTTCATTTTATGTTCCAGTGCTGTTCTGGAGTCTCTGACCACAGCAAGCACTTCTGCCAGTGTTGGTTGTGAGTGTTTGGGGGAAGCGTGTGGCAGGATAACTGACTGCCTCCTGCACAGTTTAATTTTTTGCTCAGCCAAAAAGGCATATTTCTCTAGTCTGCTTTGCTGAGACAACACGGTGCTCCAATTGTGGCCCATGTTCTCAACCACCCTCTAAACTATCTCTTTGTTGTTTTTCCAAGTCACTCTCCCCGTTCTAGGGAGTGATTATAACCCCTCCGTTTAATCTGCACTGATCTCTTGAAATGTGCCCAGTAAAAGGGAAATGGGGGGAGAGCCAGTTTGCAGCCTATGCATTGGCCTCTGTGGCTAACATTAGCCATGCACTTCCAGGTTTCATTCCACTGTACATTCTATGCTTGGGCCTGAACCAAGACCCCAGTGTTGCGCAGCTAAGTCCAAACGTGGCCCTTTCTGTTAGAAAGTCGTGGTTGAGTTTTTTAATAATTACGAGAGCCTAACTTTTTGTCGACTTTTTTTTTTAGCCTTTTTTTTTTTAGCCTTTTTGCTTCTAGTATGCCTTGGGTATGTCCCCCTAAGAAACCTGTGGATTTTAAATCACAGGCAAATATCTCTGACAGACCCCCACCTGGTTTGCTTGTGGTGCTTGGAGATGAACCCCAAAGTGATCTGGATGTGGGTGATGAAGCTCCTGGCTGCTCAACACCAGACCACTACACTACACTTCAGGTCACAGGTCGCCGTTGAGGTCAAAGTCATCATCAGTTAAGTCCCACGGGAAGAAGAAGACCAAGAAGTCAAAGCACTCTTCAGTTTTGCTGTGCCTGTCCAAGTCATCGCTTAAATTTAAGAACGATGCCACAAATCTAGGCCCCGCTCCTACACATCCCCAGTGGATTCTGAGCCTGGGTCTGCCCCATGCCTTCCTAAATCTCCTGGAGCCTCAGTGACCTTTGCCTAAATCAGTGAGTTCTATGAGGCAATGCACTGAATCTGTGGGTGGGCGGACACCTCTGGACAACCCACGAGTTCAGGAAGTGCCCTGACTGGGTTATCACCAGAGTGTTTAGCTCTAGTTTGATCCTCTTAATTTGGACAGAATCTGGTTGCGATTCCACGACCTTCCACGGGGTTTGATTCAGTGGGGCTGTATCTGGCATTGCCGACTCCCTTCGGCGGTGCTGAACCCAGTCATTCCTTACTCTGATACAGAGCCAGACCAGCGTTGTCCGACGTCGACTCCATCACAGGCCAGACCAAGACCTTCCGGGTCAGGTGCTTTTCCTGGCAGACCATTTGAGAAGTATGACTGGGGTGGATCTGAGGATCCTTAGTTACCCTGACCCCCCTTGAAGATCCTTTGGCCAAAGACAGCTAGTATGAGGACCTCGCTGATGCTAGTGGTCTGGACACCTCACCTGACACTGAGCTGCTCATTCCTCCTACGAATGAAAAGGCCTTCTTAACTGTGGTGGTGCGAATGGCGGCTGAGGTCTTTGACCTCATGCTACCCTCAGTGTGAGTCAAGCTCAATGTCTTAACCGAGGTGCATCAGCCTGGGATGTCCCACACAGAACCCCTAATGTGTTGCATCGAAGCCCTCTCTGATGTCAAGTTCAGGCCTGGAACAAGCTCTGCACGGGCACTCCTATGCACAGGACATTTGCGTGCTGCCACCACCTTCCCCGGAAAACCTAGTTTACTTCATCCAGCACCCCACCTTTAAGAGACTGGCGGTGCAGGCCGCAACCTCTACAGTTAATCCTGGTGTGTCCCTACCACTCCACTGGATTGGGAATCCAGGAGGCTGGAAGAGGATTTTCTCTATCTCCAGCCTTGCACTGTAGTTGGTGAAGACTGCATGTTTTTTTGTGCTCATATAGCCACACAGTGTTGGACTTGTTTGTTCAACTTCTGCCCATGATCTCGGTGGAGGTCTGAGGCTATTGCTGATGGTAGGAATGCATCCAAGTTCACCATCAGTTGTGAGCTGCACCATCAGTAGTGAGCTGCACACGACTGCCTCGCTGGGCAGGGCCATTGCTTCCTTAGTGGCACTTCATCTCCATGCCTGGCTGAGATCAATTGGCTTCTCAGGTGATGTCCAGGCATCCCTTATGGGCATGCTGTTTGAAGGCACTCATCGATTGAGCGCTTAACCGCTCCAACAAGAGTAGGATCACTGCCTGGTTGTTTGAGCTCACCATGGCCCCACACCAGTTGCACTCCTCTTTTCGCTCCTTCCGTGGCTACGTCCTTTATCAACCCAGCCTACACGGCCAACAGGCTTCCCAGCCTTTTCATGACCAGGCACGAGGCTCCCACAAACTGGGGGACTCAGAAGTGAAAGATCTGCCCAGCCCTCCAACCCCAAGACAGCCACTACTTTCAAGCCTCTTTATTAGGCCATCACACCAATATGGGCAACCTGTTGGCAGCAGTACCAAGCACCATGTCCCCTCCCTGCAGGCACATCAGCAGTACCAGCAGTTCATTGTGGACCATCATTTTCAATTTGCTGTACTCCCCTTTGGCCTTACCAGTGCCCCTTTGGTGTTCATGAAAGAGATGACGGTGGTTGCAGCACACCTTTGGAGGTAAGGGTTGCAGTCTACCCATACCTTGATGACTGACTGCTAAAGGTGGGTTTGCCAAAGGCAGTCGCCACCCACCTCCAGACTTCAGCAGGCCTCCATTTTGGTATATATATTTGTATCTATACCTGAAAAAGCTTGTCTCTCAGTCCTCACTTTTCCACACTTCTCTCTTTCTGAAGTGGCATTATGTTGTGTAGAAGGTCTTGAAGATAATGCAGGTTTGGAGGTGTCTCTAGTGTAGATGCTTCAACCTTAGAGACGTAGTTTCATCAGGCTTTGAGATGTGGAATGGTTTGGAGGACTTTAACCAATTTGGTCAGGTCCACCTGAATGAACTGGAATCAGCTGGAGAGCTAGGATGAAATGCAGCTCACTGTAAAACTTAAGTGTCACTTCAAGAATGTTAAGGATTGATAGTTAAACCTGTTGAAGGCTGCAGAGAGGGTGAGTAGGGTCAGGAGTTGCCTTTGTTAGTGAGGTGAAGGTCATCATTCTTAACCTAAGTGGTAGGCTGCGTTGTATGTCGTGTGTAGTTTTGCTATATGTGGTATTTGTATGCCACAAACGTAACCAGAAGGCATCAGTGAAATGAATTATTATTGATTTTTTTATGTACAATGTGATTGGTGTCAATTTAGTCTTGCAGTTGGATGTCAGTAATTGTTTTCTATAATTCTTGTCAATAAAATGGGTCATGGGTCAAAATGTGGCATGGTTGTGAAAATGTAGATATCTTTAGGTGTGAGCAGTAATCTACTTTTGGGGTAAGGATAAGTTGTGTATGCAAGGCGTTAATTATGTTGGGAAGTGATGTGAGTGCGTTTCCAGTGTATAATTTCAGAGTGGTTGAGTTGAATGGCTTCATCTTGGTTGTTTGCTGCCTTGAGAGTGGTGAGAATAGCCGTTAGATCGTCGAGTGAGGGTATCTTGAGGGAGAATGTAGATTCTCCAAGTTTATGCAGAGAGAATCTGGATTTCATTAAAGACACGGAGGCTAGCATTCTGCATATTACTTTTATTGCCAGCTCCTTGATGCATTTAAAAGTATTACATCCCAACTTCAAAATTCCAGAACTTATAATGTCCTAATAACATATATAAACTCTGTCACAGCAGCCATCTTCCTCTTTTAAGCTGCTCCAGACGTGTAACTTGCAAACTTCAACTTATTTGAACGCTGAACATAATCCTCATGCCCTCCTTTACTGGACATATGAAAATAAACAATAAATAAACTGTTCCTCAATGAGTCTTGGTAAAAATACAAGACATACCTCAATATTTCTACTCCTCCCTCCAAATACCAACCTGTGAGGGTGGGAGGGATAATGCTAGCCTCCGTGTTTTTAATGAAATCCAGATTCTCTCTACATACACTTGGAGAATCTACATTTCATGACAAGACCGGAGGCTAGGATTATGCAAATTCAAAGCTGTGATAAAACCACAGACGATACATGACCCATAGACTTCAAATAACATTTAGCAAACATCAGCATTTGATCAATCTGCTGTGCGCAAAATTTCTTCCAAGCGACCACCTGACAGGAAAACCTTACTTGACATTCCTCCTTTCACTGAATGAGCACCATAATCCTGCTAACTTATACCTGCCTCAAATATACAACTCCTCACCCATCTAGCAATCGTAGCTGAAGTTACTGGCCTAAAAGGATTTGCATATAAAATCAACAACTGATTGTCACCATGCCTTCTGAATTCACACAACTTATTCTCATACTTTCTCAAGCATCTTACCACACACAACTTAGGATGTTCCTAAAATTTGGGATAAAATATTGATGAAGACTTGCACTTCGTTCTCCTAGTAATTGTAAAAATTACCCCATCCGGATTATAGTATCTGTTACTAACATCTAATGCCTTAACATCAGAAACTCTCCTGAACGAAACCAGACACAGTAAAGTTGCCAACTTACCTTGCAACTGCTTCAGACTCAAAAAATATTTCCAGGCCAACTCTCAAACAAATGAAGAAGGCTGTTGACATCCCACAAGCAATTGTATCTTGGCCTTGGCGGTCTCCGCAGCTTAACACCTTTCATAACCCTACAAACTAGCATCTCTCTACCTATTGAGCCACCCCCTACCAAACCATGACCTGCAGCAATTGCAGACCTGTAACAATTAATAGTTCTGTAACTCAAACCTTTCTGAAAAAAGAAGATAATAAATTTGACAATTCTATGGCAGATGCTTCCACGGGATCCAAACTCCTTTCCATGCACCAGCTAACCCAATTCTTCCATGCTCCCACATACCTTTTCCTAGTTCCTGATGCCCAAGACTCCCTGAGTAACTCCCTGAGCCTGCTCCGAAAGTCCTCTGAACAGCACTCCTCTCCTGAAATCTTCCAAACAAGAAGACTCACTGCCCCTTCCAGAACCAAAGGATGAAAAACTCCTTCTTCTCCTAGAAACATGTCCTCTGACTCCGGAATCAAGAATGGCTCCTCTACTGCCATTTCCAACAGTCCTGGAAACCATGTCTGTCCAGCCCAAAAAGGTGTCACAAGAACCAGCTGACATCTCTGTCTGGTCACCATCAACAACACCCTCTGTCTCATAGCAAATGGGAGAAAAGCATACCCCTGAACCTTCCTCCAATCCTGTTGGAACGCATCCACCTCCTTTGCCAACGGATCCGGTCTCCAACTGTAATAGTGCTCCAACTAGAACGTCAACCGCTACGCAAACAAATCAACCTCCAGCGGACCCCAAACTTGTAATATCCTTTGGAAGTATTGAACATTCAGCTTCCAGTTGCTGTAATCTCTGAGATACCTCAAATTCCAGTCTGCTACAACATTGTCCTGACCTGGTAAATATTCTTCTTGCAACCCAATCTTCTGCTCTAGACAAAAACTACAAATCCTCTTTGCTAACTGAGTCATTTCCTTGATTTGCGTCCACCCAACAGGTTATGTAACGAACTGCTGAAACATTGTCCATTTTCAATAAAACATTTGAAATTCCATAATTTCTTTCCAAAATTCCGTAAAGCATAAAGACCTGCTCTCATCTCCAAACCATTTATGTGTTCCAACCTTTCTTCCAAGACCTGATCCTCAAAACATGCCCCACAGCCAATTAGGCTCGCGTCTGTCTCTAACACAAAGTCTGGACATATTCCGAATATTTCCCTGCCATTCCAGGCCTTCGGGTTCTTCAACCACCAAATCAGCTCCTCCTGAGAGCCCGCTGAAAGACAAACGTGATATTCATACCAGAAACCTTTCCTCAGCGCCTCTGCTTTCAATCTCTGCAAAGCCCTGTAATTAAGCGGCCCTGGAAAAACCGCTTGTATAGAAGAGGAAAACAATCTGATCACACTTGCCAAAAATCTCAGAGTCACTTGCTCCTTCTTCAACATTTCTTTCACCTCTGACCTTATCTTTACCACTTTCTTCTCTGTTAAACTAAGTCTTCTCTACTGTGTTTACCACAAAACCCAAAAACTACAAACATTGACTGGGTTTCAAAACTGACTTTTCCCTGTTGATCAAGAAACCCAATCCTTATAAAAGATCCATAGTCAAAAGTAGCTGCTTCTTCAACTCCTCTTGACACTGAGACATTATCAAAAAATCGTCTAAGTACATTATCATACGGATTCCTCTCTCCCTGAGGTACTTGGCCACTGGTCTCAACACCTTTGTAAAACACCAGCCCAAACGGAAGGGATGAAAACTGAAACTACTCTTCCATCCACCTGACCTGAAGAAACCTGCGACTCTCTTCCACTATCGGAATAGTGGAATAAGCATCCTTCAGATCCAATTTTATCAACCAATCTTGCTCCTGCAGAATATCCCTCAAAAGATGGATACCCTCCATCTTGAAATGCCTGTAAACAACATACTGATTCAACTCTCTCAAATTTATCACGGGTCTCCAACCCTTCTCCTTTTTTCTGACCAAAAATATAGTATTCGCAAAACCCCAATCTTTTTTTGATGCTTTCTCTATGGCCCCCTTCTGCAACATTTCCATCACCTCTTTTCCTACTACCACTTGTAGTTTTCTTTGAAAAACTAACAGACCTGGTTCCTTCAACTGCTTTGGCACTTCCTAAAACTCTAACACATCATTTTATTGTGTGAATAACCCATCTGTCTTTGGTTAATTTCTCCCAATTGTCTACAAATCATTTCAACCCTCCCCCTACCCCGCTTGGGGTAGAACCATTAACAGTCTTCATACTCACCTTGAGACTCTTGAGTAAATTATGCTCATCCCCTTAACTGGTGCATCCTGCCTGCTCTTCCTCTTTGGGGATAAAACCCAGTCTTTTACTGAAATCCCCTGAACGCAGCACACCCCAGGGACTGGTATTGAGCCCTAGTGTATGACCGGCCAGGGAAACGGGCTGTGGCCTTGGCCCTGTCAAAACACCCCTTCCAAAGACCCTTCTCAATGATGTCTGGGCCTTGTCCAGGTTAATGAAAGTTGTAACATACTTTCCAACACCCTTCACCAGTTCTTCTCCGAACAAGTACCCCTTAGGGTCCTCTGTTGGCTCCTTTTTTTCAAAATCCCCTAACCTAGGAAATTATCCTCATTAGTATAGCCTTGTGCCTCTTCGCCGACAAAGCATCATTTGCATTGCCTAGCAAACAAATCGCTCTCTGCGACCAGCCTCTTAGTAGCTCATTATCTTCTTGCACACTTTTCATTCTGGCCTCTTCCTCCATGTCCAATATTCTGGCCAAAGGCCCCAACACATCCAGCAAGCCATCTTGGCACTGCTTGAGTGCCCTCTCCAAACCTTTCCTGGGGTCACACCCCATCTTAAATAAAAAACTAATCAAATCTGTAATCTATATCTGGTGTCATGCAGCATTTTCCATCAACCACAGGATGAGAGCATTCCTCCCTCCTGACTGCTCTGGCCTCCTTCTCTAATGGCCTCTTTCTCCAAGGCTTCAGAAAGTCTGCCACACAAGGCAAAGGCTACCAGTCCGTGCTTCTGGGATGCCTAATCAACTCTGGACTGAACATGTCCCCTCCCTGAGGATCCTTTATGAACCCTTTTCTCCTTTCTTTCCTTCTCTACTTTGTCTTTGTCCATATCCCAACCGTCCTCACAATAATCATCCAAAAGTAACTCATCTGCCTCACCATCAAATTCCTGCTCTAAGAGGTCCTCTTGTGTTTTTTTTCACCAACTTTTGTGCCGCTGTGGACACCTTCTCTTGTGCCGCGTAGGATACCTGCTTAATTTGTGGCGCTAGGCTCACCCTTTCTTTTTTGCAAGAAATCTGACTCCCTCTTCAATATTTTTGTCTTTTTAGACCTCTTTACATAACCTTTCACCTCACTACCTTCCTCTTCTTCCATTGACCAATTCTCATCCTCAGAACACTCCACAGCACTTCTTTTACTTCTTAGCACCCTCTGCACAACCTCCCTCATAGAGCTCTTCACCTCTTCTTGCACTATCTTTCTTAGATCCGCATCACCCGAGCCTGAGGACTGAGCACCCTCATTCACTTCCATATATTCACTACTAATGAACCACAACTCTATCAAATTGTTTTTATTTTTTTTCCTTTTCCTCTTAAATTAACTTTCCTTCCTCCTTGCTCCTATTTTTTTTAATATAACTTTTAAACTTCTAACATCTTCTTTCTTAAATAATGACCCAAACACTCCTACCTAAAACCGCCCAAAAAATCTAGTGCCTTTTCTAAGCCTTTTCTAAGCCTAAAACCTCTTTTGAACCCGAGCGCGCCTCTTCCCACTCTGCCGGCTGACAGAAAACAGCTGTTTGGCAGTTAGGAAAGGCAACGGTCGAGCGTACTTCACTCTGATGGCTGAGCGCCAGCTTTAGGCCTTCAGAAAGACACTACTTACTTTCATAAAATGGCCACAATGTGTCACCATGCACACAAGCGTGACAACGCTATTCACTCTATGGATGCTCACAAGGCATACACTGAACCCGTGCTGCCCAAGAAATATGAGCGGCTCACGCCTAAGCACGGGGGACCTCCACCACACCGCGAGCCGATGCGACACGCTTGCGGCGCAACGGTATTTCTTTTTTCCTTTTTTTTTTTTTCAAACAAATAAATTCAGCCTAACTTTTACCAACCTTACCCGTGTTAGCTAACCAATCTACCCAGAACCCATAAATTGGGTTTACTATTACGGAAAAAGAAATCTCTATACTCATCAATTTGAAAATCATTTACAATTCTCACACAACATAAAAAAACCTCAGCTTCTTACATTCTAAACTACATAACACTTCTACTAATCCACATTAATTATTTAAGTCTTCTAAAAATCATTTACTCTGAACACAATACTTATCTGTCAATGAGCAGCAGATAAAAGAGGAAGATGGCTGCTGTGACAGAGTTTATATATGTTATTGGGACATTCTAAGTTCTGTAATTTTTGTGTTGGTTATGTAATACTTTGGAATGCTGCACAAGAAACTGGCAATAAAAGTAATATGCATAATGCTAGCCTCCGGTCTTGTCCTGAAATTGGTTTGATATTGTACCATTGTGAGATGAATAGCATGATAGTGGACTACTTGGTGCTGTCAATGTGTTGTCTGACTTTGTTTTGTAATTTTTTCTACAAAATCTGTGTTAATTGCTTTACATTTGCCTGCTGTGTGGTGTGATAGTGGAACGACGGGGTTGATAATGTATGACATTTTTGAAGAGGGTGTTAATTCTTTTTATGGCTTCTGTGCCGTTAGATATGCAGTTTCTCTTGGCAGCATTTTATCTTTTGTTTGCAAACAGATTTGATGTGAGGGAGCTCTTCAGTATACCATGGGGCAGACGACTTTCTCTTTATAGTTCATGGTTTAATTCTGGGTAGGTTATTAATATTGGTGCTGTTACTAAGATAATCCAATAGCACATTTACGTGGTCGTGCAAGACACTGTGTCATACTTGAGTTTGTTTAGAGGACTGTCTTTGAAGAAACAAAACTGTTATTTTTTTGGTTTAGTTTTGCCCTTATAAATTAAAAAACAATGATGGTGTAGTGGTCTGTCCAGTCTGTTTTATTGTGAGGTATTTGAGGAATGCTGGATCTGATCACACTGTTATGAGTATTGTCCAGAATATGTGTTAATTTGTAGACATGCTGTGTGTATCTAAAGAGTCTTTTGCAGAGAGACATCAATGACTTCTGAATCCATAACGATGTTAGGAACATTGATGGATTTTTCTGGAAGAAACTACTAACCGCAGACTCCTTATCCTAGAATATTCCCCAGGCATAAAACTGGATCTGTAAAATTTTGAGCAGTACCTTTGTATGCCGAAGATGGTTCCGACGGCTTTGTGTGGAGGTCGTCTGCGCTGGATGTGATTCACCGTGGCACCCCTGGGCACAGTTCCTTTCTTTCTGTGCCAACAGTTACAGATCTGAAGAGTTACCTTGGTCATTTTTTACCAACTTTTTTCAACTTTTGTCGAGCCCTTTTCGATTTTCTTTTTTACTATATTCCAGTGTGCGGAGACCTACATCCCCTCATAAACCTACAAGTTTCAGACCTTGCAGGGAATGCAACAGACAAATGTCTGACTGATCCCTACTTGGTGTGCTTGTGGGTCAAGCTACAACTCCAAGGCCTGCTTTGACGGTCGGTCACTGCACCCGAAGGCGATTCATGAAAGAGCAATGAAGCTCCTTGTGGTGCAACTTCGAAAGTCTCCACATCATTGCTGGTGAAGATCTCTGTCCCACAGCTGTTCAAGTGCCCACTTCTGGAGCTGTTCCATCCAATGAGTCTTCATCTAAATACAGATCTTCGTTGGGTAAGTCCAAGAAGAAATTGAAGCACCATTCAACTTTACCGTGCCCTTGTTACTCCCCAAAAGGAGGAGCAGACAACTCCAATGCCTTGAGGCACTGTTCCCACACACCTCCTGTGGAGCCAGCACTGACTTGGTCTCTGTACTTCTCGAGTGCTGGGGCAACTCCTGCCCAATTTCAGCAGCTTTATATGGCTATTTGTTGCATCTCTGGACAACTGGCTTCCTCTGGAGCGCCTTCAGGCCCCATGGGGTGGGGAGATAGTCCATTCAGGTTACCATTGTCGGGTTCTCCCCTGACTCTGGAAGGACCCTCGGGATCCATATTAAGGGTCCTGACTGGTCCTGGTCCTGAACACAACCATGGCTCCACATCCCTTGCTGAAGTCTAATCCTACGGTGGCACCACTGGCATTGCCGCGGTACGATCCCAGAGGCTGATTATGTTTGGCAAAAATATCTTTTCCTCAACCAGCTTGGCCCTGCGATCGGTCAATACAGATTTTTCTTTTTCATAATTTTTTCCACATGCTGTGCAATTCTGTAGCGTAGGTGCTTTCCATAGTACCTGACGAAGCTGGGCGATTCTTACACAGGCCATCGCCGATGGCCAGGACGCGGCAGAATTCACAATACAGTGCGAATTGGACGCCACTCACTCCATTGGATGATAATGGGTTCTATAGTGTCTCTCAGATGGCACGCTTGACTACAATCCATGGGCTTTTCGGGGAATGTTCAATCAAGCTTGATGACAATGCCCTTTGATGGCTCGCATCTATATGGTGACAAAAAGTGGATGCGGCGCTGAAGCTCTTTAAGGGCAGCAGAGTCATTGCTTGCTTCTTAGTATTGGCCATTGCTTTGTGCCAAAAATGTTCCTCCTTTCGTCCCACCTGTGGCTACAATAGAAAATTTCAGCAGTGACAAAACCAACTCATATACCCAAAGCCAGCAGACACCCCAGACATTTTTCGTGGCCGAGGTAGAGGCTTCCACAAGCCACATGGACAGCAAGGGCTTTGTTCTGCCCTGTTCTCCACCCCTCATGCTACCACCCTTGCAAAACCACTTTATTGCGTTCTCCTCAAAGCACAGCCATCCGGTAGGAGGCAAAATACAGCACTTGCTACCTGCATGGCAAGTGGTAACCTTGGGCAAGTGGGTGGTGCAGATTGAGCCATGGTATTTCACGCTTCCATTTCTTGAGACAATACCACCATTGCCACTGTCTGTATAAATCTGTCCTTGTTGCACTACAAAGTGTGGGCTCTTTTGGCCAAAGAAGCCATCAAGAGGATTCTGACACCAGAAGTAGGCAGTGGTTGTTACTTCTGCTGCTTTTAGGTCCTGAAAAAGGATGGAGGTCTCTGTTTTAGTCTGGCTCTTTGCCCTCTCAGTGCCTTTCTAAGGAAGGACAGGTTCAAAATGCTCACCCTTACCCAGGGCCTGTCTGCCGTGCACCCTAGAAACTGGATAGTATTGTTGGATCTTTAGGATATACAATTTATATTTAAAATATCTTCCCACACAAAAAATTTAACAATCCACTAAAAAATAAATTACAAAATTACATTTCAGTTTAAAAATTAAAAACTATATTGCAATTCAACAAATAATGTATTACAACATTTATATAATTGATTAATTATCAACAGCCTGCTACTAAATAAAAAAATACTATGAATAAAATATTTAGACATTAAAAATAAAGTACTCTATAAACCAAATTGTAATACTAACATGTATAAATAATATAAAGTAAAATGGCAGTGGTGTTGTCCGTGAACACCCGAGCCAGCCTCCCCTTGATGGATCGCAAGAAGCCTTTAAACACCAAGCAGTAGCCAATAAGTAGATGTGTAGGCAGGTTTCTGCTTCTGATCTCCACTTCTCCCAGATGGCCAACCCAACCCAGAAGTTATGTATCTGTCACCACTGTCCACTCTAGGAGGGGACGAGAGAGGGGTCTACAGCTGACTAGATTGCGCTTCAGTAGCCACCATATCTCTTCCAAAATCTGGACTCGGTCAGAGAGATTTCCCTGATGTTGCACCCACTGGGACTTCAGATCCCACTGCAGACCGTGCACATGCCATTTGGTGTGTTTTACCAGCAAGATGCAGGAGCCCATCAGACCAAGCAGTCTCAGAGTCAGTCTCACCTAAATCTAAGCTTGAGGCTGAAACATGGGGACCATAGCCTTAATTTCTTGGATTCTTTGCGCCAGAGGGAAGGCGCAAAACTGTACAGTGTCCAGAATAGCTCCAATGGAAGGGAGCATTTGGGAAGGAGTAAGGTTTGATTTCAGCATGTTGATAGAGAACCCCAACGTTCACCATAGTCTAAAAGTGGGTAATGACTGCCTGAGGCAAGCTGGTCTTCAACAGCTAACCATCGAGGTAAGGTAGAACTGGGGTACCCCACCACCACTATCACTTTTATGAACACCAGAGCGGCTCTGGCGAGGCCTAATGGGAGCACAGTAAACTGAAAGTGCTCGGAGCACAACGTGAACATCAGATAACACCTGTGGGCCTGTCGGATTTGCATATGGAAATAAGCTTATTTCGTATGTTCAATCATTAATTAGTCGTTAATTATTTTAATTATTGATTTATTGTTATTTTAACCTTTTTAGCATAGTTTGTAATTGTTTTATTGACATTTTCTATAGTTTGATTAGTAATTTGTAATTTCGTTGCAGGTTTTTTAGTTTGTAGTGGATTAGGGTGGGAAGTTATTGAAAACATGAATTTTAGTTTTCATTTGAAATTCATTATTTAGGTCATTTAAACGATTAGTTGATAATTATGTACACTAGTTAATTGATTGTCATGTTAGATAGATATTTGGTGTTTTTAACTGTTAATCAGTGTTTTTACTTCTATTTTTGTAATGCGTTTATATTTATTTTTTATTTTGTTTTCATAACTAATTTAAGAACAATGTTTTACGTATACTTTGTATTTATTTTTTTAGTTTGGTGTTTTTGGGTAGTAAGGAGAGAAGTGTACTTTACATATTTTTAATTTGTTTTAAAAGTGTACATTATTTTTGTATTGTGAAATTAGTTTTTTACATTTAATTGAAAATACTGTTTTTATTTTTTACTTTGAATGTTTATTGATAACAAAGATGTAATGCTTTGTAAATTGCATTTAAATGAGAACTCGTTTTTGGCATTATTTATTATATATTAAAATGAAGTATCTTTTCTATGCAGTGATCTTTGATTTCATGGATAACTATGAAATAAATAAAGGTCAACTCTTTTTCATGGATCCTAATGTGAGCAAATGTTTGCGTGAAGAGTGTAGAATCTTGCGTGTTGGCATTTTCTATAGGAGAGCCTCTCTTATTAAAAACTAAGCTATTCTCTCTCATCACCCAGTTGCTTCACCACATCTGAGTGAGGTATGAATGAAGCTTACATGTTGCTTTGCATGTGAAAGGTAGGGAGAGCATGGAGCATGTGTGTATGTTTTAATGTCTTGGCAGAGGAATTCATCTTGTGATTCTTATGCATGGATTGCTGCACCAACCTGAGGGTTTGGGTGAGGCTACCTATGTCCCTTTGTTTGACCTTCAGAGAGGCCCTGAACAATTCTGGAAACTTTCGCATCCTTTCATTTGCCTCACTTGGGAGTGAGCCCTGTACTGTCCTCCTTTTCCATAGTTGCCACAAAAGTCTGGTTTCAGTGGGTTTTGTGATGTGTTTTACATTCCTTTGAAGTTTATCCTCCTATTCCTGATCATGGCTCTCCCAGTCCCACCCCTCACTCTTCTGCATTTGGGTGACAAAAGCTGTGGCTGGACAATTCTGTGACCTGCCCGGAAGCAGCTTTTTCTCTCCTGTTGAAGGCACCAGCATGCTATGGTTATGAACTTATCCTGCAGCAGTGGGGATGCAGGATCTGATTGGAGGTACCTTCTAAAATGTGTACTTTGCAAAGCATGGATTGGGCAGCTGGTGAAAACATTCTTATCAGTTGCTTTGCTCATTATGCTAGGATTCTTGTTGTCTAGTGTCAGGACCCAAACACCAGTGTGGGTGAAAATGAGTTGTGCCACTATACTGGTATCTTTGATTACCAGTCTCACTGTTAGGCGGGGAAGAAAACGTAGTCAAGACTCTAGAAAGGAGCTCTTTATGTATGCTTGTAGAAGGGAATTGCTGGACTGCACCTCCAGAGGAGAACCTGCCATGTTGAGTTATCCACCCAGCAGCTAATGACTAGAAGCTGTGCAAGTAACTTGGTGGCTCTAAACCCTGCTGGACAGTCTGCTTCCATCTTAAGGGAAGAAGCCAACTCACTGTTGAAGGGGATATGAAAGTGTGCTCCTGAAGGAGGACTCTGTTCAGGAAGGACAGAGAACTGAGATACTCTACATCTGGCCAATGGTTGGGATCAGCTCTGCAGGATCCCTTTAGGGACAAGCCTTTCTGATCTTGACCCCTAGTGTGATCCTGTTACCTGTCAATAGAAGCTTGATCTTGCTTCTCTTTCCTGGCCTGGAAGTGGTCCGTGGTGTTGGCCAGGCGAGTCAAAGGGGAGTAAATCCCTACATCATGCATGAAAACCAACCCAGCAGTTGATTAGATATTTGACATTAAAGCTCCACTTCATAGGAGCCTTTGTGTTTCTGGCTCATTCCTCATGGCTCTGAGAGTGGTCACAACATGAGAAAAGCTGACTGTACGCATCAGGTTGGGAGAGAAGGCCCTCAGAAATGTGCCGCTTTGAAAAATCTTAGCTGTGATAAAACATACGTGCTCTTTGAAGTAGAGAGGCCTTAAAATATCGCAACGACTCAAAGAGGCTTGAGAAATATTTCTCTTTTTAAGTGCAGCGGCTTCTGATATCTTAACAGCATTTGGCAATTTTAATAGTGTTGCCTTTTGGTATTTGGCAGCCTTTCACCAATGGGATCTTGGAATCTAGTGCATGGAAACTGGATACATCTTTAGTCCACCATTAGGACTCCTGTTTATCCCCTTTGGCCTCCCTCTTTCAAAGGATCGACCACTGAGTGCTGGAGTGGGGTCCCTATTTTCTTGTGCGGTGGTTCTGGGAATCTGTGAGGAGGGAAGTAATCCCTTTATTGACCTCCACAAGCGGCACTTAGTCCAGAGAGATAGTCAGAACGTAGAGGCATACTCTCTGTGCTTGGCTCCCTACGTGAATTAAAGGTAATCAGAAACACTGTAGCAAAACAAAGAGCAGACTTTAAGTTGGTCTTGCTGATTCTTGAGTCATCAAGTTTCTCACTGACTTATGAGAAGGCCTGTTCTGTTAGCACAATCAAAACCAAATGTTAAAGCCAGTAGACAGTGATTAATTGTTGTGAAAGACCCAATGTATACGTTTTAAGGTAGGGCGTGATTGTGAAAATCTGTTATCAAAGTCTCTTGTTAAAGCCAGTATGTTGAGGTCTGATCTGTTAGTGGTGAAAGATTTTTTTAATGGATGTAGGACTTTTATGTTAACAAAAAGCCTCATGTAATGCTTGTTATTTTCCCATGTGCATTTGTATTGTTTAGTTTTATTTGCAATAAAGACGCGTTTCTTTTTAAAGTAAAACCACTGACTGGAGGATAGCATTGAATTTTGTTATCTGAAAGAGACACGTTAGTGATAGATTCCTTACCTTAGAATATCCCCAGGCGTCCGACTGGATCCGGAAAGATTTCTGTAGCAGTACCCCTGGGTGTCATTAGGTGGCGTCGTGCGGCTCCGCGTCTGTCACGGAGACTACTTAGGCACCATCCATGCACGCTGACGTCAGTTCTTTCTTTTTACGCTCCAGCAAGCGCAGATCCGGATTGAGCATGTACCTTAGTCACTTTTTTGACTACTCCTTTAAGACTTTTTGTCTCCCCTTTTTTCTCCTGGTGCACCTAGGGATGCCTGTCTTTGTCTTGTGGGGCCTGCCGTCGCAACATGTCGGTGGCGGACCCCCATGATGTTTGCCTCTACTGCCTGGAGACCGACCAAGACTCCTGGTCCTGCAGGGACTGTCGAGCCATGGCCCTGAAGGCCTTGAGGGAGCGACGCCGGAATCTGCTGGATGTCCAGCACTTGTCCCAACGCCGCTCCAGGGATCGTTCCTGGGACCGCTCGCGGGGCCTCAGTCGTCGCTCCTTGGGCTCCAAGTATTCGCCCTCGGATTCCGGTACGCGACGTCATAAAAGGAAGTCGAAGAAGCGTGTTCGCTCTCTGATGTCCCCCCAGTCGCGGACGTCCTCGGATGTGGACGAGGGGGACAGGGGTTCTGCCCCTATGGCTCCATTGGAGCCTGGGAGTCCCGCGGCCTACCCGTTTTACCCGGGTCCGTCTGCAACTCCCGAACAGGTGCAAGAGTTTCTTGCCACCATGGACCGCGGTCCCGTGTCCAGATCCTGTTGGCCCGTCGGCACCGCAGACGAATCCAGCTTCGGCGCCACAGGATCCTACGCCGTTGGCTCCGGCGCCACGAGGTCCGGCGCTGCCGGCTCCGGCCCCAGTGGGTACCGTTCGTTACACCCTTGCCCCGGTTCCAGGACCATTTCGTTCCTACCTGGGATCCGCATTGGTAGACTGCGCCGGCCCGAACCCGGCCGGTGCCGTTTAAGGCGCCGTTTCCGACGCCGTATATGTCTCTTCTCCGGCTCTGCCGCCGCGACCGGTTCCTTCGGCAACGGAGGTGTACGATCTGGAGGACGCTGGCGAACTCTTTGCCTCTTCTGACCCAGGGTTTGCCTCTCTCCCACCCACGATGGAGGAGTGCGCTTCCTACACGATGGTGCTCTGTCGGGCTGCTGAGGTCCTCAACCTCAATCTTCCTATGGTGGCCCTCAAAACTAACCTCCTCACCGAGGTGCTCCAGACGGCGTCTACTTCGTCGGAGCCACTGCTTTCCTTCAATGACGCCCTCACGGACGTCCTGTTGTTCTCTTCGGCCAGCTTGAGGCTGCTGTCGGTGAACACCGCCTGCTTGTTGGGCCGCTATTCCCACGCGGTGTGGGATACCGTTGCTCAGGTGTTGCCTCAGTGTCCTGAGGAGGTCCAGGCTGTGGCGGTTGCTGAGGGTAAGGATGCAGGTAAGTTCGCCATTCGGTGTGGTTTGGACACCACTGACTCGTTGGGCAGGGTGATTTCGACGACTGTGGCACTGCGTCGCCACGCCTGGTTGCGATCTACTGGGGACTCGCCCGATGTCCAGAGCTCGCTCATGGATATGCCCTTTGATGGCACACGCCTGTTTGGCGATAAGGCTGACAGTGTACTGAAGCTTTTTAAGGACTCACGAGCCACAGCCAAGTCCTTGGGTCTTTCCACGAAGAGCCCAGCCACTCCTGGTTTTCGTTCCTTTCTTTGCCAAGGCAGGGGCGCCCAGGCACATTCCTTCAGCAAGCCTATGCAGATCCAGCCTCAGCGCGGACGCGGTTTTCACAGGGGCGGCTCTGGGAATCAGCTTGGGGGTCAGTCCACCTCCGCCGCTTCTACCTCCAAACCTTCCTAATCCGAGCTTTGTGGAGCACCCAACTCTGGTGGGTGGCAGGATCCGCCACCACCTCCCCCACTGGCACGATATCACATCGGACAAGTGGGTGGTGCAGATCATCCACAGGGGTTACTCCCTTCCCTTTCAGTCCTCGCCTCCAGCCATGCAACCTCGGTGCCACCGCATGTCGGGGGATCACTTGGTACTTCTCCAGCAGGAAGTCACGGCCCTCTTGGCCAAGGGGGCCATCGAGTGCGTTCCTGGGACGGAAGTAGGGAGTGGTTGTTATTCCCACTACTTTCTAGTCCCCAAGAAGGACAAAGGGGGCCTGCGCCCCATCTTGGACCTCCGGAACGTCAATCGCTTCCTCTGGAAGAAGAAGTTCAAAATGCTGACACTGGCTCAGGTCCTGGCTGCCCTCGACCCTGGAGACTGGATGGTAGCGTTGGACTTGCAGGATGCATATTTTCACATCCCCGTCCTGCCGGCCCACCGGCGTTACCTGCGGTACACGGTAGGCCCGGAGCATTTTCAGTTTGCTGTGCTCCCCTTCGGCCTTACCAGCGCCTCTCGGGTGTTTACGAAAGTGATGGCGGTGGTCGCAGCTCATCTGCGCAGGTCAGGGGTGTCAGTCTTCCCCCTGCCTCGACGACTGGTTGTTGAAGGCCACAGGCAGTTGTCAACCACCTCCAGACTATGGCCGACCTCCTGCATTTGCTGGGGTTCTCCGTCAGCGTGCCGAAGTCGCACCTGAGTCCCTCTCAGAGGCTCTCCTTCATTGGAGCAGTTCTGGATTCAACGCTGTTTCGGGTTTATCCTCCCAAGCAGCGAGTCCGGCATATTCAGGCTATGATTCCGATCTTTTAGCCTCTGTCCCGGGTTTCGGTCAGGATGACCCTCCGGCTTCTGGGCCTGATGGCCTCCTGCATCCTGATGGTGACACATGCCAGATGGCATATGCGGGCTCTGCAGTGGGACCTGAAGCTCCAGCGGGCGCAACATCAGGGCAACCTGTCTGATCATGTCCAAATCTCGGAGGGCACTGCACAGTAGTTGCAGTGGTGGCTCACGAATCGCGATTGGGTCAATGGCAGACCCCTTTCCTTCCCCAACCGGAGCACACAGTGGTGACGGATGCGTCACTCCTGGGATGGGGAGGCCACTTGGGAGAGGCGTAGAGCAGAGGCCTCTGGTCTCAGGCGTAGTCCTGGCTCCATATCATTCTATTGGAGCTTCCGGCGATCCGACTTGCACTGAAGCCATTCCTTCCCTCTGTCCGGAGAAGTGTGGTGCAGGTGTTCACGGACAACACCACCGCCATGTGGTATTGCAACAAACAGTGCAGGGTGGAGTCCTGGACCCTATGTCAGGAGGCTCTGCACCTCTGAATATGGCTGGAACATCAAGTCATCACCTTGGTGGTTCAACACCTGGCAGGTTCTCTGAACGACAGGGCGGACGAACTCAGCCGCCGGTGCTTGATGGATCACGAATGGCGTCTGAACTCGGACGTGGTGCAAGGTCTCTTTCTGCAGTGCGGAGAGCCTTGGTTAGATCTATTTGCCACTGAAGAGAACCTGCAATTCCAAGGCGGCACTCGCTCGGCAACGCTTTTCGTCGCGAGTGGAGTTGCGGTCTATTGTACGCCTTTCCGCCTATACCACTTCTGCCCAGAGTGCTGAAGAAGATCCGGCACGGCCGGGCCAAAGTCATCCTTGTGACTCCGGATTAGGCACGAAGATACTGGTATCCCGAGCTACTCAGCATAGCGATTGATCCTCCGATCAGTCCGCCTCTTCGGGAGGATCTTCTGTCGCAGCAGCAGGGGACGGTCCTCCACCCGAACCTGTCCAGCCTCTGCCTCCATGCGTGGAGATTGAGCGGCGACACTTGACAGCCTTCGATCTTCCTCCCGAAGTCTGTGATATCATTCTGGCAGCCAGGCGTCCCTCCACTAAAATCGTATACGCCTGCAGGTGGAACAAGTTTGTGGAATGGTGCACAGCAAAGGCTGTGGATCCCCTTTCTGCCCCTCTTTCCTCTGCTCCTTCTTTCTTTGGCCCAGCAGGGCTCTGCTCTGGGCACTATCAAAGGTTATCTTTCGTCCATCTCCGCCTTTTTGAGGCTTCCAGATCAGCCTTCTCTTTTTAAGTCCCCAGTTAACCGTTTTCTTCAAGGCATTACGCACACGTTTCCTCCTGTGCTGTTCATCATGCCTCAATGGGACTGGAATCTCGTTTTGACCTATCTGATGTGCGCTCCTTTCGAGCCCCTTCATACCTGTCCTTTGCGTCGTCTTACTCTTAAAGACGGCTTTCCTGGTCACTATCACCTCTGCCAGAAGAGTGAGTGAGCTCCAGGCTCTTTCTTCCAAACCTCCTTTCCTTTCTGTTCATCCGGACAACGTGGTGTTAAGGATCCGTCCTTCTTTTTTGCCTAAGATGGTCACGCAGTTCCACATCGGTCAGACCATCACTTTGCCTACCTTCTTTCCGCCTCCGCATCCTTCAAGCGTACACAGCAGTTCCGGGTGGATGACCCAGCTTTTTGTTGGCTACGTGGGCACCTAAAAAGATCAGGCTGTGCAGAAACGGACCATCTCTCGGTGGGTCATTCTGTGCATCAAAGCATGTTATTCCTTTGCTAAGAAGGAGCCTCCTGTGATGCTGCGTGCCCATTCTACCAGGGCAACTGCAGCCACTACTGCCTTGGGACGTGGCATCCCCTTGCAGGGCATTTGTCAGGCAGCAACGTGGACCTCGCTGCACACGTTTACCAAGCATTACTGCCTTGACAGTCAAATCCAGAGAGACGGCTTCTTTGGCTGTTCTGTTCTCTGTGACTTTCTCGTGTAATCTATTCGCAGACCCACCACCGGGGTTGGTATTACTGGGGTATCTATTATAAGGTAAGGAATCTATCACTAACGTGTCTCTTTCAGATGCACAAGTTACTACTTGTGTAACGATATATCTGTAAGAGACATTAGTTAGTGATAGATTCCTTACCGCCCTACTCATCCTCCCCGTTCTGCGAACTGATTCTAGGGTTAAAGTCATCCCCCTTTCAGGGCCCTAGTTTCTTGGCACCAGTGGTCAGTTTCTTGCATGGCTCTGCGTTCCTGGCACGGAAAGTCATGTACAGAACTGACGTAGTAGTTTCCGTGATGTCATTCCAGCACTTACGACGTCAGTGACGGATGCGGAGCCGCACGACGCCACCTACTGACGCGCAGGGGTACTGCTACAGAAAAGTTTCCGGATCCAGTCTGACGCCTGGGGATATTCAAAGGTAAGGAATCTATCACTAACTAATGTCTCTTACAGATATATCGTTACACAAGTAGTAACTTGTGCATTGTCGCCACAGAGTTCCAAATGTCTAGCTCACGCTCCCTCAGTGAGGAAGCCTTGACTGTTCTGCCTCACTTTCTTGAGGCTTGCATGCTAAAAGTGTGTACTTGGTGGTCAGTTTTAGGTAAAATAATAAGCCCAGCAATCCCTGATTGCCCTGGACCAGTGAACTAGTTCCCACATAATTGTTTGTCCTTGACGTAACAGTTCTATAAGATGGGAGAATCAAGATAACTCCAGTCTATCTATGAAGAAGACATTTTGCATGCTATTCATGACCCATTCACCCCCACCAACCCACAATATGTACCAGGTGATCCTTTATTCTAGAACCACATCTCAATGGAATGTGTTTTCCTTTCTGCGGTGTACTTCTACCAAAGATTTTCTCATGTCTTTATCAGATCTCATCTCCGCTTTCCTTCAAGGCTGTACATATGTGACTCCTCAGTCAACTCTTTTAAGAAGCTTTCTGAAGTCAACCTTACACAATCTTGGCAGCTGTACACTACACTGTCTTTGATCTGTCTTCACCCTTCTGACATTGTGGCCTCCATAACTGGACACAATGTATCAAGAAGTGTCTCACCCATGATCCATGCAAAGGCAATATATAAACTATAAAATGATAATAGAACCTTTCTTTATCTGCTGGTCAAAACTCTGTCAGTGCCATAATATTACCACTCTGACGTCCACTGTTTAGACATGTGTTTTGTCAACTTTGAGAGCGTTGGTTGATAGAACCACAAGATACTCCCCTCAATTTAATGATCTCCCTTAATTTAATGATCTCCCTTATTTCGTACCGTTGCTTGTGTGTTTTATGCCCAAACACATATCGTTCATCTTGGCAACATTGATTTTTTGCTGTCCGCTTCAGGACAACTCTTCAACTTGTGCAAAATTCCTTTTGCCTGCCCATTCTTCCCCCAGAGTCCGAATTTTGTTTCCAGCCTTGATGTCATCCTCAACAAAACATCTTATCCTTTTAAGCGCCTCTTCAATCTAGGTTTAATATCGCCTAAGTTAATAAAGTGGCTAGCCATGTCTTTTCCTTCTTAACCACTATTGGTGCCTCTTTTTCTTGTATTATAAAACCCCCTGTCCTCTTGGCTGCCACTCCCCATCGGATCTACTGTGTTAAGATGAAGTCTATTGTCCTATCATTTTCAGCTTTTGGTGTCTTCGGTTCTGTATTCTAATATCACCGTCCTCTAGACTATTACTGTAACGTGACCCTACTGCTTTTAGATAGAATTTATTTTTTCTCCTATTTCCAGTAGTCCTTTAATTCGTTTAAAGCGCTAGTGGCCAGTGCTCTTTCCCGAGTCTTGCTCAGTTTAGGTGATCTGAATCTTAACTGTTGGTTGATTCGCTGATTTAAGGCTATTAGGTACTTTCAAGAGGACGCCATACAGGCATATTTATAATCTGGTAGTATATTTTCCTGGATCTTCATGGTTGTAGGGAGCACCTAGTATTGTTAAATGTGAAACTGCATGCTCCCCTTACCTGCCCCGTATTGTGCATAATAGGTTTGCCATGAAATCATCTACGTTGCCTTGACTTTGTAATTGTAGCTGTAGACAGCAGCCAAGGCGTGCTCACAGAGGCGGCGTTAAGGGCGGCTCGGGCCAAGTACAATAGAAAGCAAAACTTACCTGAACCTAGAACAGCCAGTGCCCAAGCAGAGATATTCGTTCTTAAAAAGAATATGCCTCGAATTAATAATTATTAACAGTGGAACGCAGATCTCTCTTACCTATAGCATTCACAGGATGACCGCAATCCCCTCAGTGCGAGAAAGGGAAACGATGACTGCTAAGGAGACACATTGACTGAGCTCCCACCCCAAAAAGATTTTTCATTTTCATCAGTGACTTCATTAACATGCCAGATTTCAAGTGATTAACACAGCCTTATCCATGGATGTGTATGTTAGGATACAGACCATGTGGCCATCAAGCTAAACACAACTTTTTGGCACATTACTTTGAAGAACCCCTAAACTAGGTATCGAAAAACGTATAAAGCAATTTCCTCTGCTTGTTTAAATCTGCTTTTATTGGACCGCCTCATACTCTACTTCGACATTGTAGCATTTATTTAAATTTGCTAACTAGTCAGAATGAATGAATAGCAGATCATCCGATGACCATGTCCCCTCTTTAAATGTTTTTAAACATATAAAAAGCTTGGCGCTGTAAGAGCTGTAATGTGCTTTCTACTTTTTATAATTGACCGTGACCTTTGATTTGTTAAATCTGTTTATTGAGTTTTTCATTTATGAGTAATCGTACCAGTGCATTTACTTCTATTTACAGTATATATGCATTTTCTATCCTCTTACAGGGGTGGTACATATCCCCTGAGCAAAAATGTTTGCATAACATTCACTTTTACATGCCAATTTCTTACATGCGTTGTGTGCATAGTTTATATTCTTAGTGACATCCTGTTGCGTCCTTCCACATTTTGCTGCGCTGATTGAAGTGAGGTTATTAGTAGTGTATGATCTAGTGGTAACTTTACTTTCCCGGGTGAGTATGTGTGCATCTCTTCTGCATTAATTTGTAGTCAAGTCAGCTTTGTGGTGTCACCTGTGAGGAGTGCTGTTGCCTGTTATGGACACAATTTGAACTCTCCCTTATCAACTACTAACATCAACTTGTTCCCGGTGTATCTAATCCCCCGCGTCTCCCTGTCTTTCTTTTCTGGCATGTGGTATTGCATTAGCTTGGTGTGTCTGTGCTCATCACGCCCACCAACTCATAGTCTATTAGATAATGCTCAATTCACATCTGCTACTGCTAATATGCTTTTTATATTTCCCCACCCTGTCCTACGCTTGGTGACCCCCCAGTGACATTTCTGATTGTGTATCCTGCCCGGCATTCTCCTGAAAAGATCTAAGAATCTCATACCAGCTATCTGCTATGGGGAATTTGCATAGTCCCAGTGTGTCCCCCCTGTGGAAGGACACCCCTTCTGCTCTGGCCCAGTTATTTTGGGAGCGTTCCTATGCTATTATGGCTGGTGGCTCTTTGGGTTTCCAACATTTCGTTATAAGCTGTCTCCAAGTCCAAACTCCAGGAATCTATTTGTGGCTCTGAGCTGCCGGCTTTTTGCGTACATACCCAATATACATGTTTCCTATGTGTTTAGCAAGGGTCTATGTGTACACATAGACAGCTGATTAATTATTTCCTCCCTATATTTTCCCAGTCGTGGACAGGACAATAACATATGTATTATGCCAGCGTTTTGAATACTACATCGGGGGCAGCTCATGTCTTCTCTGTGAATGTAGCGATTTAGTCATAATATGCCCAATGCACAATATATAATTGGATCAGCTTGAACCTAGCATTTTGGGATATATTTGTGGGACCTCCTAGTATGGTACTCCATTATTTAGTGGTGTATGGACGTCGAAGATCTGTCTCCCATTTCCCTCACAGTGAGGTAAGATCTATTTCTGTATGTATAAGAAGTGCACCTGCAAACCAGCGAATTAAGTGGCTTCCGTTACCCATGACATGAATATATTGGAGCACCAAGTGGGTCAGTAATTCCTGCAACATATTCCCCATCTATCTCGTAAGATGCCTATCCATGAAGCATATGCTAGAAACTGCCCTGCAGGTATTCCATGACAGTTCAATATACGGTATGAGCATGCCGTCGTGGTAAAAATCTCCCAGCGTGTGTATACTGGCCGCGTGCCATGAGCTCAAGTCTGTTGCAGTTATTGTCCCTTTTCCTCTGGGCATGCCCAGGAACAGAATCGCTGGTGAATATGGTGTGATGATTTTGGTAAATATGGGGATTTACGAAAGCATCGAACCGCTACTTGTAACAGTAGCGGCAAGAGTCCGGGCATGCCACTGCAAGGGCGGAATATTGACAGTAAGATTTGTAAATTGTAAGGGGCCTCCGCACCTGCTGTGTTTGATAAGTTTAGGCCTGCCATCCATCGTGCCACCCATTGCAGTTGCGCTGCCAGATAATAATGTTCTAGATTAAGTACTATCATGCCTCCTTGAGCATTAGGTAAGTACAATCTTGCTAGCGCTATTCTATGCCTTGATGTATTCCAAATTAACTCATGGAGCATGCGTTCGAGCGGTTTGAAGATGGTGGGAGATATATGGGTAAGTTGTTGAAATAATAGAGGAGCCTTGGTAGGACTACCATCTTAAGGAGTGCTATCCTACCTGCAATGGACAGAGTGAGTGCCTTCCAGAAAGTTATTTGCATTGATAATGATGTGATGGCCCTGGTTAGATTACCATCCAGGAAGTCTCCTTCCTCGCAGTATATCCAGATACCTAGGTAACAGAACATTGTTGGCTGCCATTCTACCAGTACGTCATTGACCTTAAGGGTGGGGTCAGGGGTGTGGGTGGTGAATGGGAACAGGCATGATTCCCCCCAGTTGACCCATAACCCTGATAAGTGTGCACACTGGGCGAGTGTGCTGGATATGACTTCCCGTATGCTCCCCATATCTCTTACGTAGAGGAGTAGGTCATCCGTATGTAGGGAAATAGCGTGAGTCCTCTCCTAGTGCTATACCCCATGCTACGGCCGAGGCCCTCATAGTTATGGCCTACGGTTCTATGGATAATGAAAATAGGAGGGGGGGGAGGGGGCAGCTCTGTCTAATACCCCTTGCCTATCGACACTGGTTGCGAGATCGGCTGACCAGTTCTAATTCTTACAGTTGGGCAACTATATAGCAGCTTAATCAATGGCATAAAAGTAGGTCTCAGGCTGTGTAAATGCAGCATCTTGAATTTGAATTACCACTTGATTGTATTGAATGATTTCTAGAGCTCAAGCACTATGCAGCCCGAGTTAGGCCATTCATAGGGGGCATAGCGCATAACCCTGCGCAAGTTCAGGCAGGTCGATCAGTTCGAAACAAAGCCATTCTGGTTAGCATGCACCAGATCCAACTGAGGCAGTCAACCTGCGAGGATACTGGCCAGTATTTTGTCATCCATATTCAGTAGCACCAGTGGGTGGTAGGCTCTGAGTTGGGTGGGGTCTCTATCTGGTTTTGGAGTGGCCTCGCTCATGGACTTTGGCATTTGTGCTAACTGTACTGCCCCCTCAAATACCTTCTGCAACACTGGTGTCAGGATATCCTGGTACACCTTATAAAATTCAGGCGGGATACCATCTGGGCCCGGTACCTTCCCTGAGGCCAGAGATCTAATTGCTCCTTGTATCTCGCTGGGTGTTAAGGGTGTGTCTAGTTCTAGGCATTGTTCGGAGGTCAAAGCCCTCAACTGTATATTATCTAAGATACTGGTCTTTTTCAAGTCTGAGCCTTCTGTGGCTGTTCTATACAGCGATGTGAAGCGTGCCACCAATTCCTTGTGTATTTCATGCTGGGTGTATTTCCGTTCTCCGTCTGCTGACCAATGTACCATAGTGGGTTTGTGGTTGTGATCTTGCTGAGCCATTCATGCAAGTAGTGTCCCTGAGCGGTCTGCTTTCGCATGTCTGTTGGCTGAGTGCGCTGCATAGTTCAGGCATCTCAACCTTTCAATCAAGTCTGTGTGTTACGATCTCGCTGCTGCTAGCTCTAGTGTGTCTGCTAGCCCGGTTGCCTCCCGCATTTCCAGTTCCAATAGATCACGTTCTGCCTCTTCATTCCACACCCCAGCCCCACACAGCTCCCCCGTATCGTCACATTAAGTACATCCCACTCTGTCAATGGACATGATGCCCTCCTTGTGTTGTGATTGAAGTAGTCCTCCGTGGCCCGATGAATGGATTCTCAGAATTGTGGTTTCTCGAGCAATGCAGGCTGAAGATGCTACGTCGGCACTGGGGGGCGGAGCACTTACCACTCTAGCACCACAAAGTGGTCAGAGTGTGTGTGGCCTAGGTATTATGCCTATTGTATATATGGCAATAGATTGAGTGTGCTTGGGAATCTGTCTAGCCAGACATGTAAGGTATGCAGAGCAGAGTAATAAGAGTATAAGCTTGTGTTAGGATTTCGGTGTCTCCACAAATCAGTTAATCCCCAACACCCTGCCCGGTCCACTAGCAGCTGAGCCCCTGTGGATGCTGTTGTGCTGTGCAGTGGTGGGAATGAGCAATCAAAAGTAACATCCAGTGCATTGTTAAAGTCTCCCCCAATTACCCAGGGTACACCGTGCCATCTCGAGAGTACCAACGATATCGATGTCCAGAAGGGTCCCTGTTCTGTGTTGGGTGATTATACATTTCCTAGCACAAGGGACCTCCCATCCAGCTTACCTTTAAGAAATATGTATCTGCCATCAGGATATATAATGACTTCTTCCACTAGGAGGGGGGGTACTCTGATGAATCCGAGTTAATACCCCTTGGGCAAACGTTGAGTAATTGGTAGCTAAGACTTGCCCTCGCTATCTGCGTTGTAGCCTGTTTGTTTCTATGTGAGTTAAGTGAATCTCTTGGAGGAGTGCTATCTGTATATTGTGTCTCTTGAGTTACGCATATACTGGATATCTGCGAGATTGAGTGCGTAAGCCAAGGACATTCCAGGTCATCATACGTTGTGTGGCCATGTGTGATGTGAAATCCACTGTTTATTTGCGAGTTTGGCTAGGTATACACTATTAAGTGCGCCAAAGAGTAACTGCCAGGGGTAGTGTTTTTGGGATGCATTGGGGTACGGTAATAACCATATATCAAACTTAAAGCCAACATAGCTATCTCGTAATGCCAAAAGAGCAATCCTCGCAACCGTGCGGGGCTGCCCAAACTTTGAACGTAGCTCAGACAAAATAACTACTCCCCTTCAGGTTGCGTGGGCTCGGGGGTGCGCCACCCGTGGGATGCAACAGTGCAGCACATACATCCGTTTTCAAAAGTTATCCATACCCTTCATTATTATTCTTTCGTCTATAGGTTTAAGAGACCCCTCCGAGTGTGCCAACATCTGAGGAACCACTCCCCACTAGTCTGCACCCCCCTCCCCCCCCAAATACCACGCTCCCCTCCCCTCAAAGATACCTCCCGTGCAAGCCCTCCCACCAGATGTGTGACACTGTGTATATTAGTGTACAGTTTTACAAAAGGATGAGTTCTGTATCTCTTCGTATTATTCCTTCCGCCAACTGTGGGGTAACATCTGGTATTGTCAGTGAGTTTGTCTCGAATGGGCAAGCGACCGAGGATTCGTCGTCATCTGAAGACCTGGCTGATACCCAGAGACTCTGATAGAGAAGGTTAAGTCCATTATCTTTTCTACTTCTTGCACAGCCTGTTGTTGTTCCCTGATAATCTGTTCCAAGTTTGGTACTGCAGCCAACTTTGGTGCATGGGTTCTTTTCCGTTGCCTACGCCGTTCCGGCATTTTTGCTATGTCTCTGTGTATGCGACTTCTGCCCGTCTGTCTAGGCCCTGAGAATTTCCTGGCGGCTTCCAGCCAGTCCCAGGTGTCTTGTGGGGTATCAAAAAACTGGGTTTTTCCATCCGCCACTATGCAGAATTTTGCAGGGGAGAGTAGGGAATATTGGATATCGAGCTGCCGCAGCTATTGCTTAACCGCTAAGAAGGAACTGTGTTGGCGTTGCACTTCAACAGTACAGTCGAGG
Organism: Triturus cristatus; assembly: GCF_964204655.1. Classification (NCBI taxonomy): domain Eukaryota; kingdom Metazoa; phylum Chordata; class Amphibia; order Caudata; family Salamandridae; genus Triturus; species Triturus cristatus. The sequence goes on along the minus strand of NC_140584.1, from coordinate 940,374,862 downwards.
AAGAACATCACCATAGCATTTTCTAGATTCACTACTTTAAGTTTACGCATCTCTCTCAGGATAGTGTCTCTATTACGGTAGTGCAGCACCCTGAAAAGGAACAGACTGAGCCCGGTTTAGATCGCTGGCTTCCTGATAGGTATTCTGTGTGCCCTGACGACCGTAAAGAAGTGACGAGGATGCCACTGGTAGAAGCTCCCACATCCAATTTTCTGTGTACCTTACCGCGTCTTGTCCTTTGACTCCCTCCAGGAGTCCAATAAGGCGTTTATTGTTTCCCCTGGACCAGCCTTCTTCGTCTTCTTCCTTCTCCTCCAGGGAGCGTAGTCTGCTTTCGTATTCCCTTAGTTGTTTATCCAGTGTGTCCGTTAGTGGTTGTACTTCCATCAATGTTTTCTCTGCAGTGGTGACTTGTGCCGATAGTTTCCTGTGGTCTGCATGACGGAGCGTCAGTTCCGTATTTACATTATCAATTTTGGATTCCAGGGAGATTCAAGAAATCTCTATTGCTTGCAGTATTGCATCGAACTTGTCCCCTTGTCCAGAGGCTTGCGGATCTTGAGAATTCTATTGATCTTCCCCCTTGACTGAAGAGGACCTGGAGGAGGCTCTCGTGCCCGTCCCCTTTGTGCGTCCCATCTGCAAGCTCTGACTACTCCAGTCATTGCCTCTGCTCTGCTTTACCCAGTCTTTCACTGAGTTGGTTTCTGTAGTTGGCTATAAAAGATGGGAGAGTTCACAGAGAGGAACTCCAGGGGGCTGCTTGATATGAGTGAGCTCTTCAGTGCCCCTACTCCAGATATTTCGGTGATTGAGTTTCTCGGTAGTGGTATCCTGACGCTTCCTCTCCCTCCAGCCGTCTGACCTCCAGTGTTGTGCCTGACACGCTAGAGGCTGTCAAGTCACCAGTATGTTCTCCCCCGTAGCAATATGCTTGCAGGATGACCATCCAGTCGAGCTCCTCAGCTAGTGGGTGTACTAATCCCAGACTTGTTATATTTCAGCTAGAGCTCACTCCTGTGTTCCCTCAGGCCTAGCGGAATGCCTTGGTGCCGAGGACTGTTTCAGGCACTGCCGTTCACAAGCGGTGACCCCTCAGGAGCGTAACCAGAGCATTAACAGTGCTTCCGGATCGAGTCTCCGATGCTTTGTTAATAGTGCATTATCTCACCCCTGTTTTCGCTCCTGTAGTGTGATGTGCCCTGTGGGCACTGGTGTCTCTTGCCGTGTTTCTCTGGGTTTCAGGAAGCCTCCTCCTGGCACTGGGGTTCCGCCCTAGGTCCATGCATTTCCCTTCTCTTGAGGCCTAGATCACCAGTGTCCGCTCCCCCAGCTCACGCAGAAGAGGCCGCCCGCAAATTTGTCACATAGTGCGCTGACCACTCCACAGATCCTCTTCCAACCCATTTATCTGAGATTTTACATTTCACCCTCTCACTGGCCCGAAAAGGTTGAGCAGTGGCCACTGTTTTATGTTATTTATCTGCTTTATGAACTTTTCTATCATTGCCTGACCAGCCCTTCCTCTTTAACTCACCTATTGTTATCAGAGTCTTAAAGGGGCTAACCAACAAGGTTCCCTTATTCCGTTTATTATGCCCCGGTGGTACCTCAGCCTTGTTCTCAGATTCCTTATGTGTTCCTTGTTTGAACCGTTGGACAATTGTCGTTTTAGGCTACTAGCTTTTCAGGCAGTCTTTCTGATTGCTGTTATGTCAACCAGTCAAGTGAGTGAATTATAAGCTTTGTCTGTGAAACCTCCATTTACCTCTTTCTTCCCAAACAAGCTCGTCTGGAGAACGAGGGCTACATTCATGCCAAGGTGGTTATGCCCCTAAACTTAGCACAATCCATTACCCTTCCCGCATTCTACCCTTGTCCACATCCAACAGAGGATGAAAGACTTAACTGCCTTCACCCCAAGAGAAGGGTCTGCTTCTGTGTGGACACAACACGCAAAATTCAGGTTAGACCACCTGCTCTTAGCTGAATACGTTGGAAAGATGAAGGGCAAGCCAGTGCATAAGAAAACATTATCAAGATGGATAATTCAGTGCATCAAGATCTGCTACGCCATAGCACACAAAGAGCCATCAGAAGGTATTCTTGTTCATTGCACCAGAGCCAAGCCTTCTACTGTTGTGTCATAGAGAGGTGTGCCTGCTGCAGATATTCACAACGTTGATATGTGGGCATCCCTCCACACCATTGCAAAGCATAATTATTTGGACAATGACATGAGCAGGGAAGGTTGTTTCACTCGCTCTTGTACTTCAAGATTTCTTGGAATAAGTGTCCTTGCACCCACCTCCTGTTGGGGAGGGAGACCACTAGGGGAATGTATTCAAAAGGTGAGTTATTTGCACGTAGAAGTATCCATCAGAAGGAAAAGTAGAGCTAGCACCCACTGCATATGTGCGAGAGCTATTGAAGAGTTTCTGGAGCCAGACTACCACCTGGGTCATTCGAACGGTGAGGTACTACAAAACACAGCAGCAAGAGTTCTGTCACGCACCCCCAAACATGTCTCCTTGTGGAAAATCATCAAGCAGCTGCATTGGTTGCCAGCAAACGTGAGTAAAAAATGTAAGGCTCTGTGTTTGGCGTATAAAGCCTTGCACAATCAGGGACCACGATATCTTAGTCAGACTTTCAGATGGTACACGCCAACTAGACCACTTAGATCTTCTAATTCCAGAACTTTGGTCGTACCTAAGTTTAAGAGAATGAACTGGGGCGGAAGAAGTTTTTACCGAAGAACCATAGCAGTCTGGAATAAGCTTCCGTTATGGATCCGTTCAGCTACCTCTCTGCAAAAATTTAGAGGGTTGTTGAAAACGTGGCTTTTCAGCAACTCAGATCTCTAGCCTTCTCGACTGGTCAGACTAAGCTAGCGCCAGGACATTAACGAATCTTCACGAAATATTCAGAAAAGTACCCCTTTTGGTTCAACTGTTGTGTTGAAAATTTCGGGTGATGCATCAAGCAGGGGCCGAGAAGAAAAGGGATTCCCAATGCGTGTTTTCCCCATGTTATGTCTATGGTAATTTTTCATTTTTTGAACATGACTACATCCAGAACTATACCAAATTTGACAGAAAGCTAGATGCTGGTCCAGAAAGCGTGCTTTTTGTGATTTGGTGTAAATTCGTTCAGTAGTTTTAGAGAAATGCAAGTTCAATAAAATATCGATATCTGGGAACGCGAGTCCTTGCAGTGGACTCGCGGATCCTACTGAAATTTGATTGGCTGCCAGCACCTCAACCAGGAAGTTTTAGAAGCCTTCTTTGGACTCTGCTTGAAGCAGAGTCCCCCCCCCCCCAAAAAAATGTAAAGAATAAAGAAAAAGGGTCAGGGTAGGAATACCCTGACCCCCAGATAAGGTGGAAGGGGTCCCATAGGCTAGTCAAAAGTATTTTTTTGTTCAGTTTTGTCTCAAATTTGTGGGTGGACCCGCGAAGCCACTGCAAAATTGAAGAAACAAAGATGTGCGGGCTCCTGCGTGTCTTTTATGATCCTGGGGACAGTGTTTTATAACTATGCGAGGGTGCCCATGCAGCAGCCCCTGTGCCCCATGGACTGCCACCTTCATGGGGCCATTTATTAAATTAGTACAGGGGAGGCCCACATGGCCTCCCCCGCAGCCCCAGGGACAGCCACCTCCCCGGGGTTTGAACAAAGCGGTGGCGCGCGCTTACCCCCCCTCCCCTTGCCGCACTGGGGACTGCCACTTCCCCGGGGCTTTAAATTCGAACGTTGCGGGGGGCAGTGCGGACGCCCAGCCTCACCCCCGCAATCCCGAACTCTGCCACCTAGCTAGGGCTTTAGCGGGAAAAAATGGGAGGGGCTGCGTGGACCCCCGAGCCCGCCACCTTCGGTTAACACAGAAATGCGAGGGGGGCCCATGTGGCCACCCACATCCCCAAGGACTGCCACCTTCCTAGGAATCAAATAATATAATGGAGAGGGTCCGTTGTGGAACCCCGGGGACCTTCACCTCCCCAGTCTAAAGTAAAGTCTACCTGAAATGATCACCTTAGTTCATAGGGCAGGGTTGTCAGCATTAATGTAATAAAAGCTGTATCAATGTACAGTTGCCTCTAGGTGGGTAATACTTAACAGCCATCGCTACAATGCACCTTGCACCAGGGTAATATTAGTAATAAACCTCCCCAACATTTCTTTTTTATCACTGAAATATCAGCTTTAAATATATTTTGGAAATTCTGCCATTTTTCTCCAAACATCAGCTTATAAGCCTCAAATAGCACACATTTTCATCTTAAATACATACATTTCAATTTTGGTATACATATATTAATTCAACCAAGCAAAAGCTTCTAATTTAGTAGGCTAATGCATACCAGAGTGCTACTTATAGAAAGCTAAAGAGCTATCACTAGCTCACACACACAGAAAAACATCAGACAATACAACTGCATTGTAAGGTTCTCCACGGACATCACATGTTGTAATGCCTGTGGAGTAAAGGCAAGCGTTTTATAGACTCCCTTGTAATGTCTGATATTCTGTCTGTACAAGCCAGTAAACCTGTTAGAAACCTAATGTCCTGTTGAGAAGGAAAACTGGTGGTTTACTCACAAAACCCTAGATTGTTTACTGCTACCATTTGTAAACCATACACATTTTTAGATTAAATCATAAAGGCAAAAACCCCTCTATCTAGAACGTGCTGCTTTCTTCATTTTTAGGTCGAAGCCTAGCAAACCGCGCACCTGTCTTGTTGCAAAGTCATATTGGGGACATGCTGAAAGCTTTTCTAGGAATGCATCCAGCCCATTGCTTTCCATTGGCTTTGTGTTCTGTAACTCACATTTGCTTGCTTTCTATTAGCTGGCTTTATTTGTTCAAGGCTGTCCAGCATGTCTTTGTCCCTCCTGTGGATCATAGCCTGTTTAACACCTCTCTGACTGTCTCCTTTGGCCCTCCTATGAGTGCTCGCTTTTTAGGAAATGTTAATTTTCGTGATGCACTCCACAAGAGTCTCCCATATATGCTATATCAGTAAGCAGTAAACATTTGTGTATTCCTTCTAAATGTTTTCCTGCCTCCAATCTTTCTCCTTGACGGATTCTACTTATCTCTCTCTTTACCAGTTCATCAATCTTGCATGCCTCTGAAGAACAATGTTCTGTCTACAAGCTTGTTTATTTTGGTAAGTGCTCTGTACTAAGGGCATAATAACTTACAGAATCCTCTTCCTCAATTTCATACCTATTCCATAGTCACTGGAAGTTGGGGTTTGGGGGGTGCCGAAGCACCCCCAAAATAAACTGTGCTGGAGATCAGAAGTGAATGGGCAATGAACAGGCCTTTAAATTTGGCTTTTATCCTAACAAAGTTGCTGTGCATTCAAAGAAGGGGGTCAAATGTTAGACTATGTCCTCTGAGGGAGGTTGGTGGTTGCTTTTCTTTCCCTGACTGCAAAGTGAGAAGGTTTATGTGACAGTCTTGCTTTGTACTGGGGTTATGAACGCAAAGGCTGTAGGATGTCTTTTCTAGCACACAACAAAATTTAAATGCCAGTAAATGAACGGTACAAATCTATCGGAATATGTCATAATTAGGGAAGCGCCAACGAAGCAATTGTAATTCTAAAGTATGGTGGAAACAAATATTTTAATATTATCAAAACAAATCAAGACACTGGGTGATGCCGATGTCCACCCATTATAGTTTGTCAGTACAACTGTATACTTGCTATTGAAAATGTGTTGACTGTAATGGCAGTGCACTACCACACCATGCATACTCCACTCTACACCACTTCACTCTGTGCCACTCCACTCTACTATACTCTATGAAACGTCTCTTTACGACACTCTGCTCTACTCCACGCCACTCTGTGCCACTCACTTTATGACATTCTATGTCACTCCAATCTACTTTTTAAATGATTTGTATTTATCTGTAGAATTTTATACACCTACCACTTGCTGCCTTCTTTTTCACTTGCCCAGTCCCGGTTCTCTCTGTCTTCTTCCTGCTTCTCTTCCCGGTCCACTGCAGCTATCAGGCTGATTGAGTGGAGGGAGGACTGTCCTTTGACCTTTTCCATTTCCGGTTTGCCTTTTCACGGCGGCCATTTTTAGATGGGAGACGTTTTAGTCTTCCCCCAGTCCTTCTGCCTCCACCTACTTAAGGGGAGGATAGCGCCGACGCGCAGCTGCTAATTGCTGCCTACAGGCACTTGGTGCTAGACTGCTTTGGAGGGAACCTCCATCCGCACTCCGTGTCAGTTTCAGTTTAGGCTGCTATTTATACTGTTTTTTAACTATTTTAACTACCATCACTTTTTAAATGATTTGTATTTATCTGTAAGATTTTATACACCTACCACTTGCTGCCTTCTTTTTTACTCGCCCAGTCCTGGTTCGCTTTGGCATATTCCTGCTTCTCTCCCCGGTCCACCGCAGCTACCAGGCTGATTGAGTGGAGGAAGGACTGTCCTTTGACCTTTTCCATTTCCGGTTTGCCTTTTCACGGTGGCCATTTTTAGACGGGAGACGTTCTAGTCTTCCCCCAGTCCTTCTGCCACCACCTACTTTAGGGTAGGATGGCGCAGAGGCGCAGCGGACGTGTGCCGCCGGCACGCCAAAGGATCTCCAAAGGCAACCCTGTCTGCGCCCGTCCGCTTCTGGGACACGACCACCGCTTCTGGAATGCGACCAGCGCCAGAAACGCTGTCCAATTTTCTTTAGGCAGATGTTTCTCTAGAGACTCTCTTTTGGCTTTTAACAGCAATCCCCACACTTGTAAAAACATCCTTGATGTTACCAAATGGAAGGGCCACATCTGTTGTAAAAATTGCAAAATAGTTTTTAGTACTCCACAAAACATACCGTTGGGAAATAACTCTGATGCCACCCACTTACGAAGAGGCCTCATAAATGCCCTATCATTAAGTAAAAATGCCCAAAGCATCCACAAACTCATTCTAGATTATAGCCTAGATTGCCTCTTTATAACAGAAACCTGGCTAAAAGTCTGGTGCAACCCAGACATCGTCTGTGCACTACCCCCTGGCTATCTCATTCATAGACAGGACAGAGCGGAACAAAGAGGAGGAGGGCTAGCAATTATTTACCATAACACTCTTAAATGTTCTGTGTTTGATATATCCGACCTCAAAGGTGCAGAAGGCATTGACTTCTGCTTCCAATTAGAAAACTCCTTCGCCTTCTCAGGGGTTCTTCTTTACCGCCCTCCAGGCCCGCCCAAAAATGTCCTGGATAGTATTGGGGACACTGTAAGCTCTCTTATTCTTAGATTCGCAAATGTTACCTTACCAGAAGACTTTAACATTCACCTAGATGTCCAAAATGACCCAGCTGCAGTGAATTTCCTAGAAATCCTTGATACGCTTTGCCTTGACCAGCGGATATCCACCCCCACTCATAAAGCAGGCCAGACCTTGGACGGTATCTGCTCTAATCTAACGGCCCTTACAGTTAAGACCCCAGTCAGTTTAACCTGGTCCGACCACAAGTTTATTCCTCTAGAAATTAGATACCAGCAGGCGAACAAACTGAAGAGCCCCATCTCCATCTCCCAAAATGTCAGGCCTAAATGAAATGATATGCAAGCCCTCCCTAACCTTAAACTTGAAGCCACAATTTGTAAGCCTGTGCTGTCGAGAGACCCAGCTGTAGACAACCAACGCTTCACTCAATGGATGACCACATTGAGGGACCATTTGGCCCCTCCTGCCCCAACAAAAAAACTATTGTCTAAAAAACCTTCCACCCCATGGTATACCCATAACCTGAAAGAATTACACAGCCACTGCAGGACCCTGGAACGCAGATGGCAACTAAAATATAAACAGGAAGACCTAATCAGCTTTAAAACTGCCTTTAAACACTACCATCAGCAAATTAAGGTTGCTAAGAAACCTTATTTCACTGAAATGCTTAAACTGGCCAAGGCAAATCAAAAAACTATCTTTAAGATAGTTAACTCTTTTACCAATTCCACATCCCTGAAATAAGAAATTCTCCCATCACAATTCCTTTGCGATCGCATAGCTGACTATTTTGAACAAAATCTTCAGTCACTACAACAAGATTGCTCCCTCTGTTCCGCATGTTACTCCACCTACTGATCCAGATATAGATATTAATAGACCATCACTTAGATCTTTCCAAGTTATTAGCCTAGAACATTCCTGTCAGGCTATTCTCGCATTGAAATCAGGCTCTCCGTTTGACCCCTGTCCCCCCTTTAATTTTACACGCCATTATAGATACTGTCAACCTAGTTATTAATATTCTAATAAATGCCTCTCTACTACGAGCTGAAGTCCCTAACGAACGGAAACTTGCCGCTGTCAAGTCCCTCCAAAAGAAACCTCTTGCGGATCCCTCCACCCTTGCCAATCTCAGACCCATCTCTCTATTTCCTTGTCTCAGTAAGATTACCAACAATCTAGTAAACTCTCAACTAATGACCTATCTGGAAGGAGCCAACATTCTACACCCCAATCAAGCAGGTTTCAGGCCTCAACACTCTGCCCTCTTGTACACCACTGAACCCTGAAAGCCGCCCTAGACCAGGGGAAAAATGTTGTGCTGGTCTTATTAGACCTATCAGCTGCTTTTGACACGGTTTCTCATGTCATCCTTCTGGACCGTCTCGTGTCGTGGCATTTCTCATCTTGCCCTGGCCTGGCTTAAATCATTTCTACAAAATAGAAGACAAGTCATCACTCTTGGAAACTATCAGTCAGCAGAAAAACCTCTGCTTTCTGGGGTACCACAAGGGTCTATCCTCGGTCCTGCACTCTTTAATGTCTATATGTCCCCTCTGATTAGTTTGATATCGTCCTTTAAGATCGCGACTATCTCCTACACAGACTATACACAGCAAATCCTAGTTTTAGATACAAATACCACACTGGCGGAAGAAAATCTCCAGCAATGTCTCACAGCTGTCTTCCGCTGGATGAAAAATAACCACTTAAAATGCAACTCCAGAAATTATGCCACTAGGGAAAGAGTACATCTTTTCCCCTAGCTTATGGTAGCCCTCTGACATTCCACCTCTCCCCCAAATACAGTAACAGTAGCAAGAAATCTGGGGGTCAAATTTGACTCCGCACTATCCTTTCACCATCAATCCCTAGCAGTAGCTGGAACCTGTTTCCTTCTAATAAAGTCACTTAAAAAGTTATTTGACTTACTTCCTTGTATGGCAAGACAAGCAGTGGCAGTTGCCTTAATTACTTCCAGATTGACTATTGCAACAGCCTTTATGCAGGAGCCAATAAGTCGGTCGTACACAAGCTACAGATGGTACAGCACGCTGCAGCCCGACTAGTCTTACAATGGCCCAGACACTCATCAGCATCCGCTGCTCTAAAGGCTTTGCATTGGCTACCTGTCAATAAAAGAATCTTGCTCAAGATCCTCATAATTACCTCCCGAATCTTTCATTCCTCAGGCCCACACTATCTACGGCCTAGGTTTACATGTTATCTGCCATGCCGAAACCTCGGTTCTTCGAACGCTAACCTACTAAAACCCCCTGCTTTCAGATACATCTCAAAAGGGGGGAAATCAATTGCAGTTCTAGGGACAAAAGCCTGGAACCCACTGCCAAACCACCTACGTTTCATCCAATCAGAAACCCTCTTCAGGAAAGCTCTGAAAATGTGGATTTTTATGGCATCTGATGCGCTCTGTAAAGCACTTATCTAAAATCTCTTTTCCTAGTCTCAGCCATCCTGTCTTATAGCAACTTGCGCAGCGCCATGATACTCCACTCTACACCACTCCGCTCTACTTCACTCTATGCCAATCCACTCCACTGTACTCCACTCTGTGAAATGCCTCTCTACGACACTCTGCTCCACTCTATTCCCCTCCATGCCACTCTGTGCCACTCCATTTTACGACACTGTCACTCCAATCTACTACACTCTCCGTCATGCCACTCTATAACACTCCACTGTACAACACTCTACTCCATTCTACGCTTCTCCACTGTGACACTCTGTCACTCCACTCTACTTTCCAGTATACAACACTCTACTCCATTCCAGTCTAATACTGTGCTCTACGACACTCCACGCCACTCTACTCCACTCCATGCCACCCCACTCCTTCACACTATGATACTCTATTCCACTATATGACACACTGCTCCACACCACTCCACGCTAGTCTTCGACACTCCACACCACTCATCTACGCCACTAACTTTAAGCCATGCTGAACAGCATCCACACTGGTGTACAACATAGCTAAAACACATTGGCAACATAGTCATATTGGCTTTGCCAGTGTTTAAGTGCAATTTCTTGCTTTTGAAACTGTTCCTAACTGTCCCTCGGGTGAGCGCACCAATAGTTTTAAATTAAGGAAGTGGGGGCCCTGGCTCTGTTTTTTCCCTTCTATATATAAATGGCCTAGTACCGGCCCTTACTGGTAAAATGCTGGACGTCCCTTTTATTGGTAAGAAAAGGGTTCCTGTATAACTTTACTAGGATGATGTTGTTTTACTTGCAAGAACCCTCAAGCAGCCTAAACAACATGTTCCAGGACTTTAGCTTCATGGAGTTACTTGACCCTTGCTGCGAATCAGTCCAAAACATTAACCATGGTCTGTGGCCCCAAACACTTTAAGATGCAAAGTGTCTACTTATTAGGACACCCCGTTACTTCTATCCAGGACATCTCCTACTTGGGTGTTGTCTTCGATGCCAGGGGGAACTAGGGACCATGTAAACTTAAAGCCTCTCACAGATTTGCCAGTGCGGTTGGGTACATCTATAATTTAGCCTCTTGCATTGGAAGTAATCTAGTGGCCCCCCTACTGGAGGTGCACAGGAGTAAATGTCTTTCTATCCTTACGTATGAGGCTGGCTTATGTGGCTGTTGGAATGCCATCTCCCTCCAGGGTGAGCAGAACAGGGTGCTGAGGTGCTTGTTGGTTGTGCTCGACTTATATTTTACACCAAGAGCTTGGGGTTGAGTATGTGGAGGATACCATTAAACTGGCTCTCCTCACCTTTTGGTGTGCCATCTGGGTGAACCCACATGCTGGTTTTAATAGGGAGATCATCCTCAACTGCTTGACAAGCGAAAGAGGCCTGAATGTCCCCTGATTTCATTACATTAAGTCAGAATTGTACAACTTGAGGGGTTGTCAGACCTCTTTTCCAGCACCTCAATCATGTCCAATTTAGACCTAGCGTGGGTCAAGAAGATCTTCAAGACCTTGATATACCGACTAAGGGAGGAAACTGATATGGCAAAAACCACTGTCCGGGACTATGTGAAGCTCCAACCTCACCAGCTTTGGAGCCATACAGTGAATGAGTGGATAGCTCCTGGGACATACTGCTTTTAGCCAGATGTAGACTTGGTTTTGAGAGGTGGCACCTCTGTTTCCCCCTTGGCCAGTTTGACCCCCCGTGAAGTTTTCATTTGCCCATGTGATGAGTTATCGTCCCCAGAGCTTGCTCCATTTGACCTTTTTTGTCATTTCTATATTATTTTTTACCAAAAGGTATTTAATTCCCCTACTAAGTATGTGTGAAATCAGAATGTGTGGCGATGTCTTGGCAAATGCAAAAAGAACTATTGATGGACAGAATGCAGAACAATGTCATACATTCACCCCAGTACAGAGATCTGGGCCTAAATCCATCGGGTTTTTTTGTCCACCCTGCCATTCCAGTTTTGACCCAGCCATATGCAAATCAGTCTTGACCCTGTGCTCAATGGGAACAGTCCAGCCCGTACTGCCAGGCCAGGTCCTCCCTGGACTGGAAACAAGCATCCTAGGACCGGTTTCGGGGTTTCACCCCTCTTCAGCCAGGATAGCTTGATTCCAGTGGCATGGAGAGCACGGGACTCACGTCTGGGCATACCCGTCCCACTCTGGGTGACAAATGGAAAACAACGGTTGATGGACAGAATGCAGAACAAAGTCATACATTCACCCCAGTACAGAGATCTGGGCCTAAATCCATCACCAGCTTTGGAGCCATACAGTGAATGAGTGGATAGCTCCTGGGACATACTGCTTTTAGCCAGATGTAGACTTGGTTTTGAGAGGTGGCACCTCTGTTTCCCCCTTGGCCAGTTTGACCCCCGTGAAGTTTTCATTTGCCCATGTGATGAGTCGTCGTCCCCAGAGTTTGCTCCATTTTACCTTTTTTGTCATTTCTATATTGTTTTTTACCAAAAGGTATTTAATTCCCATTCTAAGTATGTGTGAAATCAGAATGTGTGGCGATATCTTGGCATACATGCAACTGTTAAAAACACTGTCTATTTGCGCCAGCATTTGCTCTTTTTTAAAATGTGCAAAACGGAAATCGATCTTATTTTAGCCATGCACATCCCAGCGGTTTGTGAAAGCAGATATATGCGGTTACGCCTTAGCATAGCTTTCGTGATGTTATATTCGCTGCTCATGCAACTGCTAGGAACCGCAAACTTTTCTTCTTAACACCCACCTTCCCAAAAAAAAACGTTTCAGCAGTCCGTTTTTCCTCATGGCCTTACTTTTGCCTCCCTCCAGTTTATTAAAAGGGACCTGGTTCATGTCCCTGGGACATTTTTTTGTCTTTTGTAAATAATTCAGGCTGAATCAGGGAGTGGCTGAAGTTTAGACCGGGTCCTGCTAGAAGGAGTTGAGCAGTTAATGTCACTCCTGGGTATATTTATCACATATCGCCCCTTTCCCACTGATGTTTGACCTCGGCTCTAATGTATTTTGTTTCTTTGCACATACATCTTAGGCTATGGAGCTGACTTCAGGAAGGGCTTTGATTTCTCACTCCAGTGCTCCCAGAGTACCTATATTTGTGTGCCTGCCTTTGTTTTATTGTGATGTAGATAAACCTAACTGCATTTCCGTAACTAAACATATTTACTTTTTATGGTGATGGGCTCAGTGCTGCTAAATTTCATTAAGAATCGGTGCTTAAGTACAATAACAATAAACGTATATGCCTAGCAGAATGAACAGGAACTACTTGAATCATTCTTTCTCCATTTTGATTCTTGATGACCTCTTTACCCTCTAAGAAGGCCCACTTTCAGGCATTGCGTGCTTGTCATGGAACTGGCGACATATGGGGTAATTCCAAAGACCATGGCTAGAAGCATGATGGATGCTCAACATTAAGGGGCATAGGTATAAAAGTATGCATTTGCGATTCTCAAATAGCGATTTTTAGAGAATCGCTATTTGAGAATCGCAAAACGCTATTGCATCAAAGCTTTTTGCGATCGCAAACGGAGCGAATCGCAAAAATCGACCGTTTGCGATCGCAAAAATAGCTTTTGCGATGCATGAAACAACTTGCCATTGCAAATTTTTTTGATTTCTTAAATTGCGGTTGCATTTAAGGAATCGCAAATTGCGATTCCTTAACTGCAATGCAAGATGCCTTTAAAAATAGCGATTTTGCTATTTGGTCCCGCTATTTACCGTGGAATCATACCACATGGTAAATAGCGAAAACTTTTAAAAATGCACTAAAGTGCATTTTTCAAAGTCGTAGGTTACACACACACATGTCCTTTGGACATGTGTGTGCGCAACATTTGTGCACAGATCGATTTCAGGGGTGCAACGGGGTGTCGTCTTGACATCCTTGCACCCTTGAAAATGCATTCTCAATTTGCGATTCTCTAATTGAGAATCGCAAATTGAGAATGTCTTCCCATTGATTCCTATGGGCCTCTTGGCCCATAGGAATGAATGGGGAGGTATTCCTTAATTGCGACTCGCAATTTGGGAGTCGCAATTAAGGAATGTTTAGAAATCGCTATTTTTCCAGCGATTTCTACATGCATAGGCTTTTGCGATTCCTTAATCGCAATTAAGGAATCCCAACAGCCAATATTGATGCATGTGCCTGTTTGTATGTAGGATTTGCACCTAATTTTGCGAATCCTACATATTCCTTAATTGCGAATCGCAAATTGCGATTCGTAATTAAGGAATACCTCCCCATTCATTCCTATGAGCCTAGAGGCCCATAGGAATGAATTGGAAGACATTCTCAATTTGCGATTCTCAATTAGAGAATCGCAAATTGAAAATGCAATTTCAAGGGTGCCAGGGTGTCAAAAGGACACCCTGTTGCACCCCTGAAATGTGCATGTGTGCACATGTGGCACACTTACATGCCCTGAGGGCATGTAGGTGTGCCACATGGCACTTTGAAAAATGCAAAAAGGTGCATTTTTCAAAGAAATCGCAAATTACCACCAACTTGAAGTTGGTGGTAATTTGCGATTTCTTAAGGAGAAATCTCACAACTTGGGTGCTTTTCACATCGCATTTAAGGAATCACAATTTGCGATTCCTATTTAAGGAAAAGGCTTTTGCAAAATAAGTTATCGCAAATTTTGCGATTCCCTATTTTGCGAGGGCCTCTTGGGATGATACATCCCAAAAGGCTTATTTCCCGTTTGCAAACGGGCCGATTCTGAGAATTGGCCCGTTTGCGAACGGGAAATGGGCTTCATACATATGCCCCCTAAGTGTAGTAATGCCAGGATAGCAAAGATCATAGCATTCGCACCATTCCGTGTGCGGGAAGTTGTTGCACATTAGCGCTTGAATCCTAGAGGTATCTGTGCTCTTTTGTGGTTTGTACTGTTTTCTCACCTAGGATGTGGCTGTTCTGCCTTGAATCAGTGTTCCCTTGAACTTTATTGTACCCCTGTTTGTAGAGCAAGCTCTCAGCGCGTGTTTAGTTAGATCCGGTGTAGTGGCTGCTTCTTTGAGGGTTCAGGTTTAGACTTCTGGAAGTGGCAGTCAGCCATTACAACCATTCTGGGCAGAAAGGAGCGAATATTCTACGGAGCTGCTTTCTTGGGACTGAATAATCTGCGTTATGAGCGTCAGCTGCTTGAGACCATCCCAAGGGCTCTATCTCTGAAACCGCTAATATGTGGTCGTGGTTCACAGTCTCTCAGGAGCCATAAAAGGGGGAATGGAGTAAACAGAGACAATCCTGGACCGAGTTTCTTTTATCTGTATTAAAGTGTTAGTTGCGTTTAGTGTGAACGTGCCTGTGGAAGCTATTGGTTATCTCTCTTGTTTTATATAATAGGTGCTCGAGTTGTACTTGCCGATTGCAGGTACAGAATCCAATCCATTGCCTGTTTGAAGCTCAGTGTGCCACCCTCCTCCGAAACAAGACAGTCGGCTTGCAGATTAGTGCAATAGTAGGTTGCTTTAGTTCTTTCCCTGCTGCTTCGCACTTGAAGCCTTTGCTATGGATGGCCGTGCTCTGATGGTGCCCTGCTAATCTCTCCCTCTTTCTAGAAGACAAACCTGCTTTGATCAGATCATCAGTTTGTTAAGGTTTCATTGTTTTATTTAGCCCACAGAATAGATGTTAAATCTGCTTATTGTATTCCTTATATTGTCAGCTAAGGGAAGGGCGCAAAGGTACACTGTTATTTGCCCAGGTCTCATAACTTGGTCAGTTGGGTAAACCCAAATTAGAACTCTTATGTTTTTTTGTACTTAAATAATCCAAGTGTTGTCTCAGCTCTGGCCTCCACTCCCTTAATTATTTACACTAGGCATACAAGCTGCTTACTTTTTAAATTTGCATACATAAACATAAAATGTATTTAGGTATTTGTTCTACTGTTTTTACTTATTTATGGGATTGTAGTCATCTTCAATCCGTTCTCGCCATGCACTACCGGTTTCCTAATGGAGGTTTCTCTTAGACATCACCTATTATTTTTTTGTGATGTTTTTCTATTCTTAGTAATTTCCCCCTTGTGAGGTTTTTATCACCTGCCTGGTTATCATACTTCCATGTGATGGCATTTTCATGGTTTATTTCCTGGAGTTTGTTGCTGCGAATTGTTTGTTGTTTCTGCTTAGTAATCTCCTATGATCACTAGTTGTGTGGTCTAGTGTGCTGGATTGCTCTTGGGAATGTTTTGTATTTATTTTCATGGTCACTTTCTTGATGTGTGCTACAAGCTTCGATTTGCGAGCTGTTGTGGTTGCCACATCTAGGTAGTTATCTGGACCCACCTATTGTCATCTGAAGGGCAGCATTTCTGAGTGTCCTGCCTGGTTTATGGAATGTCCTTTTCCTGCACTCTCGTTTCTACCATTCATAACATTGCTCAGCTTTAGGTGCAAGGTTAATTTTTGTTGTGTATGACATGGCTTCTTATTCATTGCATTTTTAAGTCTAGCATACAGATAGCTATAGCTTTCCGCCTGCCTCGTGTAATCAAAATATGTATAAATAAAAGAAAATATGTAAACACAGAGGAGCCTTGACAGCCCTCTTGATCAATTGGTCTGCTCAGTTGTCATTCGCATTTTGCTTTTACCTGCCACAGCATACAGTATGGGATGGTGGGTCAGCCCATTTCAGCTATTGTGTCTCTTACACTTTGAGTGAAGGCAGTTTTCCTAACTATGTGTAGAGCCAGGGCTGCTGGGGCAATTTTTTAATCTTTACCAATGTTATTTTTCTTTCCATTTTTCTTCTTCTTATTTTTAATTAATCCTTTTGTGTTTAAATAATGCTTTCAGGTTACTATAATTTAAGACCAGTAGTACCTTTTATTTGCGCCAATAACAATCCTAATTTCAGGTGTATTTTACTTCGTACTATGTCTCTTGATCATTGCCCTCCTTTCATTTTCTCACACATGTCCCTTAATTATTTTACTTCTTCCATTTTCTCCACTGCTGGTGCACCGGTATTTAAGTCTGTTAACATCAAAACCAATAAAGAATGTTGAAAAAACTCATATTTTCTTGTTTTGTGCATTACATATAAAAGGTAATTCTATACATATTCCAGGTACACCTGCTAGGAAGTATATATTAAAGTATATATTAAATATTATACATTAAATATAATCCATGGTTATTTTTCGTATCAAGCTTTTTTTTGCAAGCACATGGCTGCCACTTTTAAGCAGCATCCTGCTTTCTTTTTTGTTTTGTGTCATTTGCTTCCCCTAACAATTATAGAACATCACATTGTCATGTCCGGGCCAGTCCTATTGACGCTGCCAGTTCTTTTTTTTATCTGTGTTACAGTTATCATTTAGTTGGATATTGGTTCCAATTTACTCTAAATAATCACCTGTTTGTGTTCTGTGATGAGTTGTCTGGTCAGTAGTTGTACTTTACTCTTAATTCTGTTTTTTACTTTTATGAATTGCCTACAATGACTGAGTGTTCGTTTTTACATGTATATGCTTGCAGTTGTCTTGTTTTTTTTTTTTTTATAATGGTACTACTTTTCTCTTACGTGGTTTGTGGGGTATGCTTTCACTTTACATTATCTTGGTTGAAGCTGTGCTTTCTCTGTCATCAGTTTCTTGCTTTAGGGTCCCTGTTTTCACTTCATAGTTGTGTTGCTGTGATCCATTGGCTGATTTGTGGTGAAGTTCGCTTTATATACTTATGTGGTTTCGATCCTACCTCATAATAGTGCTACCCATGCTAATTTTGTTATTTTGTTCTCTGCCTGGTTTGTGGTCTAGTTTTTGCTGGGCTAGTGTCTTTGTTTTGTTCATTTATTTGTACACTTGCTATTGATGCTAGGTAAATGGCTTTGTTGTACTATATTCAGTCACATAGATTGAGGTGCTAGTTATTTTTCTAATTTAATTTGTGTAATCTGTTGTGATGCTAGCCTTCTATTTTCACTATGTTAATGATCCTATACTCATTTGTCATTACTGTTGTTCCAGTTTCCAAGTCTGGTATCTTCACAGATCTCAGTTTCTTTCTTTCTTATAATCTTTATTCAGGTTTTAAAATAAAATCATAAAAGTCAAATCATTAAGCTAATACACAAATTATCATCGACATACTCGTACTTATTTCAAAACCCCCCGTGAGAAAACAAACAAGAAAAAAGCAAACTGTGGGAGAATCTAGCAGCTGTAAGTACAATAAAGCAGGCCTAACTTGAGTAAAATTCAGTTGTTTTAAAATTGGGCATAAAAATTTGTCGCAGATTATTATATTTTGGACAGGTCATAACAATGTGCAGTGTGTCTTTAATCAAAGTGTTGTCACAGTTATGAAGGGGCAAGTCAGAGTTCGTAAAACAACCATGATTAAGAGGAACTTGTTGAGGAAATCAGTTCAGCCATGAGACGTTGATGACGTCTCATGTTCCAGGTC
Source organism: Triturus cristatus (assembly GCF_964204655.1). Taxonomy (NCBI): domain Eukaryota; kingdom Metazoa; phylum Chordata; class Amphibia; order Caudata; family Salamandridae; genus Triturus; species Triturus cristatus. The sequence continues at coordinate 940,356,685 of NC_140584.1, read as the reverse complement.
AAATATGGTTCCATATTACTGACAGTTTTCACTAAAATCGCATGTTGCTTCGAATGTTTCATTAGTGCAGAATCCTCACGATCTGCTGACAACTTATCCCTTAAGGCAGATTCAACCCATTTGCCAAGTCGGGCCTCCCCGGAGTCCCAATATTATGCGCAACATAGGCCAACCACGGAATCAGGAAGGGTTTGTCCAATTTTAAGCAATCCTGCAAGATTAATCTGTTGAAAACAAGTTCTTCTTTTAACCAGATAGAATGCCAGAGTTTTAGAGGACAGAGATGAAGCTGGTCAATGATGTACTCTAAGCCCAGTTCTTCATGGACAGTTTCGTGAGGCACACTTTGTGGAACTCCCAGAAGGCTCCTTAAAAATTTGTTTTCTGCTACTTGGATTGAGGCAATACCGGCCATTTCCCCATATTCCACTGCCATAGATCACTAATGGGATGCACTTGGCCCTGTTAATTTCCAGGACCGATTGTATATGAGTGCCCCTGAGTCGGTGGGAAAAATCCTATGCTAAATATCGCTCGATTAAAAGACAAGGCGTGCAGGGTTATAAGTGAATACCAATTAAGAACTGTTTGCAGTTAGTTTGAACGCTTTCTTCATTCCTTTGAGCTTTGCGTGTTTTACATTTTTTGGCATTCGCTTGACTATTTGAATACGTAATAGTACACATGGTGGAATTTTATCTCTGTATAAACTCCTGTGATCTGTTTTTTAGGTCAAAGTCTACCGCTGTCTGGTTCAAAAGACATTGAGGAATGAGGAAATGCTGAAATTTCCCTAGGAATGTATTCTGCCTATTGCTTACCATTGACTTTGTGTTTTGTAACTCACATTTGCTTGCTTTCTATTTGCTGGCTTTGCTTTAAGCTGTCCAGCATGTCTTTGTCCCCCCCCGTGGAGCATAGCCTGTTTACCCCCTTTCTGACTGGCTCCTTGTATTCTTCCACGAGTGCTTGCTTTCTGGGAACTCCTTTTTTCTTCTTCTTTTTACGTGAAACACTCTACACACGTGTACATGTGTTTTCACTTGTCTCCCTTTAATGCTAGTTCTCAGCAGTAAACGTGCTGGATTTCTGGTAAAATGGTTTCCTACCTCCGATCTTTCTGTTAGACGGATTCCACTGGTCTCTACCACTACCAATTCATCAATCTTGCATGCCTGTGAGGAACACTGTTCTGTCTGAGTTTGATTGTGTTGATCAGTGTTCTTCACTGATAGTATAATGTAATCCTGTACCTCAATCGCAAACCCATGCCATATGCGCTGGAAGTAGCGAGCTGAAGCACCCCCTTAAATAACCATGCTGGAGTTCAGAAGTGAATGAGAAATAAACTGGCCTTTACATTTTGTTTTATCTGGTCACATTTGATGTGCATTGAAGGCAACGGTGAAATGTCAGGCTGTGTCTTCCCAGGGAGGATGTCTTTATGGAATGTGTTTAGTATTGGCAGTCCTTTTCGTAGTGAGGGCCCAGCTCTTCCCTAGCGCTCTACACAGAACCACCAGCGCGCTTTGCTACTCACTAGCACGCTTTGGTACTCACTAGCACATGGTCAGTGGCCGCTATATACTGGAGGCTGGAACACTTAGAATGGCGCCTCCATTGTTAAATGACGAAATCATATATATATTTTTTAGATAATCACGTGATTAGAATGCTCTTTAAGATCACGTGACAGATCAAGAATAACATTGAACACATAGGTCACAGCATTGGAAGCATAATGGAAAATTGAACTTGGCCGCACCATGAGCAGCGGCCCCTCTAGAGGGCGCTACAGTGAAACAGATCCAGCACAAGAACCAATCATGAGTACCCAGGTTCATGAGGTAAGCACTGAATGCTGAAGTGGATCACGGATCATCCAAAGACCCAGATCTTTTCACGATGCTGTGTGCATCCTTGGGCATGGTAGATGGTAGCTTCTGAGCAGAGTATATTTTAACGAGCTTGCGCGTAACTATCAATAGTGTAGCACGTGCAGTCACGCGGGGCCCACTGAAAGATAGCGCCAAGAAGTGCGTGGTATACAGGCCCTCTTTGTTATCATAGCTAAGTCCTTCCGACTGGTTGGAAGCAGGACTTGCACACGTGCAATGTAGACGCTGGAGCCTATATATTCTCGCAAAGTATTTATATCCTGTTTACAGAGTGCTCGGATTTGTGTGTCAGCAGCGCACTTCATCTTTCTTAAATAAAGCCAGATGAGATGCAGGGCTTCGAAGAGGAACACGTGTGCTTTCATTTCACACTGCTCCGAGCAGTCGTCCGCGGGGGGCATAACGTTCCAGAAATAATTTTTGGCTTTGTAAAAAATAAAAAACAAAGGTTTCATCCCGACACATCCTTCATATCTCTCGCCCATTTGAAGAATTGCGTGTGTGACGAAAAAGGGAGTCCCAGGGCACATATTTTGTCTCCACTTAACCTCCCCAAACGCCACCGTTTTTTCTACCTAATAGCTTTCCATTTAGGACATCAGTTGTGACCTCATGCCTTTTACGGTTTTTTTAGCGTTTAAAGATGCTGGTGCGCCATACTGCAAACGCAAGTCAAAAAGTCAACCCTCCAGAGGTCATGAGATCACTGCGTGTCTAAGGCTTGACCGTGAGTCACCCTTCCACTGACGACTGCACCAACGCGGGCCTTGTGTTCACTACGCACAGTATGACACGAGTGCGCTGTTCCCTTGCTGTCGCTGTGCTCATACATTACCAAACATTTTTGAAAAGCTGTTCTGATTACTTATTGGCAGGGTTGGAATTTGCAAAAAATACCACGGGAACCGATACATTTGGGGGTTGCGCATTTTCGCAAAACACTTCAGTGTTTTAAGTATTATGAAAAGAAGGTGGCGGGGGGCTCTCTAAAAGAGGCATGCACCCGAATATAAGTGAGGCCACTAATACCTGGCATCCCTGGACATCCAAACCTGGATCTGAGACCGCCCGTCTCTTGCAAAATGTCTCTACCGGTTTGATCCCAGCTGTTTACGTCTATGTTATCCCAATGTATCCACCCCTCCTAAGTCCCTTGTTTACTGCTCGTCATTCCTGTAAAGCGCTCTGATGCCCTTACGGGTCTGGTTCGCGCTCTATAAAACAGTAAATAGAAATAATACTCCGCCCCCCTCCCCCACTCAATCTGCATACAGTAAAGTGCCGGCCCAGCACGAGACTGGGAATGACACCTATGCCCCGTTGGTAAAAGGGAGGTAATAGAGTCCCATCTGCCTCGGAAAGGCCTCTCAGGCTCCACTAATCTGTCTAAAAAAGCGACCCATAGCTGCAACTTCAGTACCGGTCCATTGCCCATCGCCTTACAAATCCGACCCAGGTTCACAGTGTAGCATAAGAAAGGGGATGGAGTCACAAGGGGCGGAGTCATGATGAGAGGAGTCTGAAAGATATTTAAACATTTAGGGGCAGATTTACTAATAATTCACGGAAACATCTCAACAAGGCTACTTGCTGTGTGGCGTTGCGTGAAAAGGAGAGAGCTGAAATGCTCTTTATCTAATAAGATATGACGCATTCTGCTCTCTGCTGGTGCACTGTGTGCTGCCTAGCGCCAAGGGTGCCTGCTTTACCGGCAGGATTGTTTTCATGCAGGAATGGATACCTTCCTGCACAAAACAATCCTTAGAGGCATATTCTTCTTTCTATGTGTGCTGCATCCTGCAGCACACATAGAAAGAGGAAATAACTAGGAGACATTAAGATATTTCTCCTCGTTACAGCTCTGCAGGCTTGGCGCACCATTATGGGCAAACCCATAATTACAAGTATTTGCAAATCTGGGTTTGTGTCAACATTCATGGTTGGATGTACGGGAACACCCATGCTCTACCCATATAACGTCTACCTGATGCAAAGTAATGCAAGGCAGAACTATGTGCTGCGTTGCCGTACTTTGTATTTACTTAACCATGCAAAGCCACACAACTGTGTGTGGCTTAGTAAATGCAAAAATGGATTTGCGTTAGGTCTTTGCCACAAAAGTGACACAACCACGATGCAAAATCTTAGTAAATCTGGGCCTTATTTTGTGCCTCCTCTGGGTAGTAATAAAGTCTTGTTAGTACAGGCAGCCCCAGGATAAATCTGTTCTCGCTTAATTAGTTACAAAGGGGCTGCATTTTGAAATATCTTAAGGTTTTTTTTGTATTCTTTTATTTAACATGTTAACAAAGTGATACAATAAGTAGCCAATAATTATTGCAGATATTGTTCACATTAATACTATTTCCACCAATAAATTTTATTTTTTAATGAGTACAACACACAATAACACATTTTCATACCTCACGTATAGCATACATAATTAAAATAGAACAGTACAAAAACAAAACCAAATGCACCACTTAAACAATGTAAATTAAATCAAGTCCGAGTTCTTGGGTTGTTTTTCGTTTTCTCAAAGGATTCTTCTTTATTTTACAGAAAGTTTTACAATTAAAAAACAATTTTCCAAGACAGCCAGAACAGCCGACGCGTTTCGTCCACCAATGGACTTCTTCAGGGCTGCAACAGATATATACAAAAATGCATTGTAAATATTTAACAAAAGGACAAGACACAAGTAAATACAACATAATAATACTGAAAATTCCATATATACACCAAATATAAGCAGACGCATGTTTTGATACCCAAAAAGGTTATTCGAAACCCACACAAACACAATTTTATCATGTTCCAACTAAAACAATTAAGAAGCAATTTATAAATTTCCAGGATGAAACAATAATTCATATTTAAATATGCCACATCAAATAATTATAAATCTAACTTATTTAAGTGAAGCCTATGGTCAGTAGATCTTTCAACCAAATGTTAGAGCACTCCTCTCGAAATGTTCCAACCAGAACCTGATTAGGTATATTCTAACCCAGGCAGAACAAAGGATGACCCAGGGAATGGGAAAATGGGGAGAAAGAGAAATCAACTTATGCTACTTGTGACCAGTAATTTGACAGGAAGGGGCAGGACCACAACATGTGCATTAGATTTGCATCTTGGTTACGGCACCTGGCGCATTCGGAGGGTGCAGTTGGATATAGGGCGTGAAGTCTGTGTGGTGTGAGGTAGCTTCTGTGCAGTATCATAAACTGTATTAGTTTGAACCTGGAGTTGTGTAGAACTTTCTTAGGGAACGCCACGATTATATCCCATTCCTTATCTTGCAATTCCCTTCCAATATCTTGTCCCCATCTGTCTCGCAGGAGGGTCAGTGGCACCGCTAGATGGGTTCGCAATCCGTGGTAGAGCCAGTGGGTCAGGTGTCTACTATTGACCATCAGGTGTACTGCATGCACAAATTCATGTGTGGCGGGTTCAACACTATCTGGGGCCCAGTGCCGTTTTACATTACGTGTTATATTGGGGTGTATGAGAAACAGGGAGTCTGGGAGGCTGTGCAAATTTGTGAGGTCTGTATGATTAAGTGACATACCATCTTCAAATAGCGTCCCTAGCGTAGGTACTCTGGCTTGTTCCTATATGTGTAGGTGCCGCAACGTCAGGGCACCCGTTGGGGTGGGGAGACTCGAGAAAGGTATATTTGGTGCATATAGAATGGGCCTGCTCGTATATTTAAGGGCTTGTTTCCAGTACGGAAGGGCAATTTTCAGTAATACTGGACCCTGTACTGGAGTGCGTGTCTGTGGGTGTAATAGTGTATGCAATACCCCAAGCTCGAGTCTACGGGATGTGTAGGATATTACCATCATGCACACTTAGAGAGTGCCTAGCACTCCTCCCCCTGTTCTGTTAAGTAGCAGCCGCCACTGAGGACAGATAAGATTGTGCACCAAGCTCTTCCTCTGTGCCCTGTTACTGTAAGTATAGTTGATTGTGCTTTCTCAACACTGCTTTCCAGGTGGGCCTCAATGTATTTTTTCACATACAATTGCGATGCACAGTTCTTTGTGCAGGCTGCCATGTTTTTAATTCCCAGAATGTGATGTATCAGATCCTCAACTGTACGAGTGAAGCTTATCTCACATAACCAGAAAAGTCTACCTCACCATAACATTGATTCACCAAAATGCCAGAGGTAGTGGAAGTGACACATGCCCTTTGACTTGTGATGACGTCATTGGAAGTGACGTCACTTAACCTTATTAATGTGCTGTCAGATTGGGTACACTGAGGTGCAGATTAACTATATTATAGTGCAGCGCAGCTACCAGAGGAGCTGCACTGCATTGCCTAGGTGGTGGGAGCAGCTAAATATGGCTTGCTGCTATGTTCCCCTGCACTGCTGCACTAATAGGCTGCCTATTGCCATACACACACCTGTCTAGCATAGGCTTTGTACTGGGCGGTTAGCTTTCCAGTAGAAAAAAATCTATGCCAAAGCAAACTTTATCAGATTTTACAAAAAGGATATTTGCAGCATAGTGCAGCATATATGCACTGTGTGAAATGTTAAGAGAAATAGAAAGATTTTTCCCACTTTATTCCTGCCTCTGACTTTTTTGATGCAAAACACAGTCTAATAATTTCAGTATATGTGGTTTTGCTTCAAAACCCATGGGTAGTTGTGCTGAACGCCCAAGGACCACTTATGGGATGCTCCCTTGATGCAAAGCAGCATAAAGCAAAGAGCTTTTTGCACAAAAAAGGGCACATTTCAAGAGCAAAAAACTTTTGTCGTGGAAACTAATTATCATTTCAAGTCCTTGAACTGCTTTGTGTCTCTTTTCAGGACTGTGACCCACCATGGATAGCACACAACAAGTTACAGTCACAGTGCTCTCTTTGTACCACACACACAATACACAGGGGTGTAGCTTGGTCTGTAAAACTGGGATAGAGATAACCTCAGATTTTCCAACAATCACGCTGGAGTTTCTTGTGAAAATACATTATATGAGTAGCAGGGCATCAGAGGGGCTTAAGGGGTAGGAGTACTTAAAACACAATCTTTTTCAAACTAGCCAACATATTTTGAGACCTTCAAAAGAGAGACAAGAGAGCGAGTGTGTGTGTGTTTGTGTGTGTGTTTTTGTCTGTGTGTATGTGCAAATCGAAGGTGAAATTCAAAGGACAACTCACCATACCAGACTGAAAACACTTGTACCCAACTAGTTATTACAGAATGCATTTTTTAGGGGGGGTGTAACACCCCAAACGACCCCCCGAAGCCACGCCGCTGAACATACATCACTTACCAATCAGGTACACACTTGGAGGCAGATTTATCAAGACTTTGCATTACTTTGCATGACTTTGCGGTGGAGCAATGTGGTGCCAATTCTTGATATGATATTCACTTTCCAGTGCAAAACACCAAACAATCCAGCCTCTTTTTTGTTCACCGAAAGTTGGCAAGTATGTAAAGGAAAAAGTCCTAAAAGATCTGCCGAGGTCCAGCAGCACTAGAAGACCTTTGCAGATTACAAGTCCTTGCAACTACTTCTTAGGGGTGTCCAGTTCAGACACAACACCAAAACCCAGAGCCTGCAGGCAGTCACAGCCGGCATGGCTCAGGAACAGGAAGCAGGCAGCCTCCCTTCCCTCTCCTAAGCCAATCACAACGCAGCACAACGATGCAATGGCAGCGTTGTGATTGGTGGTGACAGAGCCCAGCATGGCACCTATGGGGAGGCCATTTTCTCCATGTAGGTTGCAAGCAGCCTGCATGGAGAAAAGGCTGAGTGTGCATGACTGGTTTGGTCAGCCCTGGGGCCGACCAGTCAGTGCCCTCAGCAGTGGGCAAGCCACTCCTCCCCTGCCCTAGAGCAGACTAGCCCACCTGCCCGCCCCCAAACAAGCCCTTCTGCTTTCTCACAGTGCGAGAAGCAGAAACATAAAAAGCTTCTCTCACCGCCCTAGAGAAGGAGCCGCTCCTGCCTGCAGGTGAAATTTGTTCCTGCCTGGTGGAGTGTGGGTCCTAGGAAGCCTTGAATGGTGTGCAGCTGCTAGGCAACTCCTTAGGTGATGGGACAAACTGAAATTGTTTCAAGTTTCAACTGCAGAGCCCAAGACTGTTGAAATGCACCAAATTCGTTTTTGTTTTTCTCTCAAAAATTCCTCAAACTTTGCAACCTGGTGCCAGGGGTCACAATTGCAGGGCCAGTGGTAACAAGTGGCAAACCAGGGGTCAAAACTGCAACCCCTGGCGACCCTTATATGACATTCATGATATTAATATGAGCTTAATAAAAAGAGCGTACTAGTCAACGAGGCCACACTCTCCACTCGGGGAGAAAACTGTCACCACGTGAATTTTAACAGGTCACTTGTTATCTTTTTGCCACATGACGGAAGTTGTGTCACTTTGATAAGGGCCACATTGCTCCATTTATGTCTTTGCAGTAGCTGAGTTTGTTTATGGACTCTTCCCCCTTGTTTTTCACAAGATGGTGGGAATAGCAGTGGCGCAGTGGGAAGCCTCGAAGAGACCACTCACTCGGTTGTCGTCTTTCAACCCTGCACGCAAGGGCTTCAGAGACCTACGTTCCCTACAAAGCGACTTTAAAAAGTGGCTGTAGCACAGAAAGTGTGCTGCTCGCAGAAGCACGTTACACCTGACAAAAACAGAGTCCTCACTGGTCTGGCCTGGAGACTCTTTCCAGCTTTGGTCATTCGTGTGAAGAAGGCCGGCTCAGCGGGTACAGGGCACACAGCTGAAGTTACTGTGATTCATGGTGGAGGGTACGTCGGAACACCCCTGCTGAGGAGGCATGAGGGTTTTGAGGTACTATGACTAGTTGGCCTGTCAAACATCACCTTGCTTTTGTTTACAGGTATGGGAAGCCGCACTGTCGCGGTACACAGATGCTGGCTCTCTCATTTACAAACGGTGAGCCCAGCCATGCACAAGGGATCACAAGCATTTTGTGGCACATTTGGCCAGTGACTCAGTTGGTTTCAGGTGAGCCTCCAAAGGCAACGTGAACTGGCAAGGAGGGATAAATACTGTGAACCCATCTTAGAGCTGCAGATGCAGAGGCCATCTCTTGATGGAAATGAGTCTGATAGCAATAGGGAATGGCTAAGCCAGGTAGAGGGTGGCATACAGCTGATCTGTACTCCGACTACAACCTTTAAAGAAAACACGCTGTCTACTGACATCAGCTGATCGGAACAAATGTCCCACTTAGCGATAATGCAGGAATTACAATAAAATATGTTGCTCTAACAATGGACACGTACTTGGTAAGGCTGCATATACAATCACTAAACCTGACCTGCAGACCCCACCCAAGTCCGGTTGGTCAGTAAAAACTCAATTTTCCCTTTCACCCAAACTTGAATACAAAGGCTATCCATGCATTTTTCTTTCTGGCTCTTATGGCCAGAATGTGCACTACCTGGAATGAAAGTGAAGCGACTAAAAATATCTGAAATATGTCATTTTGAGACTAACGGGCCACTATTTTTATGACCAGTCAAGAATTTTAATAACCGACCTTTGTACCAATAAGTTCATTTTTAAAATCCTGTATCGTTGTGGGTCGTAATCTGACCTACTTCATGAATATACGACTCACTTGGAAGCCATCACAGGATTAGTGGCCTCCAGGATCATCAGACCACCATCCTTGTGATTTTCTTTAAAAAAAAATTTTTTATTTTTTTAAATGCACCATATTTTTCTTAAAGGAAACAGGACTTAATTTAAAAAGAGAAGTTTGCTTTCTTTTTTGTTAAAGAGATGTCAGTGATTTCCGGGACCACTGCCTAAACTTCAACAAACTTTTGTTTTACATTCACAAAGGAAAGGGTTCCTAAGAGCTCTCCTTCCCTTTTGCAAATGTATTACCACATCTTTGAAAAGTTAGAAAAGTTTCAATATTTTACAACCCGATTTCAGTCGGAAAACATTGATCTATAAGATACTAATTTGGTATTTGGAAGGAACACTACAATGTGCGTCTTCCAGATACTGAATCGGTATCCAATTAGAATGCATTTTAAGAGTTGGATAAACATTTCCGACCGATAATATAGGAATATTATGTAAAAAACATAATCTAACCCAGGGATTTCCAACCTTTAGTGTAATAAGAGCTACTTATGTTTAATGAAAAATATTATGAGCTACTAAAATTATTAGTGTTTAAATAGTGAGCACATATGCAGGATTACCAGCAGTTATCATCTCAGTGCATCAGGCAGGGTTATCAGCTGTAATGTAAACAGGCTTTGTCAATTTAGAATGCATGTACATATGTAAAACATGTCAGACATAGCTGCAGTGCCCCTGGCACGAAGGTGATAATATCAGTAAAAAGTCTCCCCACATGTTTTATTACTCAAAAATCAGCTTATGAGTTCTGAACATATACACTTTATTGTCTTGAAGGCACAATGTTGACGTACACATATTAATTGAACCAAGCAAAAGGTTCCAGTGTAGTAGGCCGCGATACACTCAGGAGAGCAAGTTCTAGGTAGCGGGAGATCTACTAGTAGCTCATGAGCTACTTGTTAGGAAAGCCTGACCTAGCTGCTAGTGCTGCAGCAGTAGCAGACCAAACTCCACCAGTGCACATAGTAAAATAAGCGTAAGTGCTCACGAATGTGTGTCACTGCAGCATGATACACTGTTGTACAACACCCGCAGGGATTCGGCACACCAATACTGAAAGCCTCTAGGTCGACCATGCTAATCTAAAGGCTGTCCGCGGCCTGGGAAGTCCTAATAGGGTGTTGTTAGGCGACATCTTGACAGATCAGGCTGAACATTGGTGACTGTTACAGCCTCAAACAGCTGCCAGGAGTAGCTGCTGGTTTCTGAAAGTCGGTAGAATTTTGCACAACAAAATTTTCCTGTTCCTCTGTTACTGGTGCTGCGGGTTCTCCCTCAGAGGCAGGAGTAGCAAGGGAAGCACCAGGGGTCTCAAAGGCAGTGCCAGGGGTGACATTTCTGACCCCTGACGAACCCCAAATAATGCCTTCCAGTAACTCAACTCTTTACTGACAAACATATGAATGTCCTCAGTCTGCAGCTTACTCTTTTTATTTCATACTGACCACTAATCAAAGTTTTTCATTTGCACTTTTTCTGTTTTGCCTTGTTTGGAGTGCCAAAGCATTATTTTATAAGCATATCCCCAATAGTTCTAATTTTCTTTGACGCTTTTAGTTTATTCCGAGGTGACATTGGACTCATGTTCTGGAGTTGTTATAGCACATTTTGGAAGCCGGTTCTTATAATCAGTGTTGCTTCTGCTTTGTTCGCTAGTCCCATGTCTGATTCCTTCATGGTCTCAACTTCAGGGAATACCTGTCATACAAGGCCATGGTTTCATTTGAAATATGTTAAAACCTACAAAACATTAGCATGTTGTTAAACTTAATGACCTCGTTCATGGAACTGCTGATATGCAGATTTTAATAGCCTAGGGTAACATAGGACATCTTTTAGCATAGATGTGTTGAATTAAATGTGACCAAATGTCTGCTCACAAAATGTTGCAATGCTGATTAAAAAATCAGTATATGCCGACATTCACACTTACAGATGGAACTCAGTACTGTAAGCTATTTTTTGGTCCAGTGTCTTTTTTTCAGCAGTTTTAATTTCTAGAATTGGCATGGGAAAGGAGGACAATGTTAGGGGAAGTGGTTATGCCGATCACCCAAGCTATTAAGTTTGTGGCAATTCATTTTTCTTGACATTTCCTCTTGAAAATGCATACCCATGAATTCCTGCAGAAGAGTAGAGTAAGTTTGTTTCCAGGGTGAGAAAAGGGAGTGTACAAGACAAGGTTTCTCCATTGGAACAGTAGCGGCTGCTACCGAACGGGGGTGGTGCGGCAAGGGGCAGGGGGGAGGAATGTAACAACAAAAAAGGACTTACCCTTAACGGCCAGTCGCTGCTTCTCCTCCGTCCTCATCCTCTTCATTTTCCTGTCCAGGCCGGCGGCAGCAGGTAGCACCCGGGGAGACAGGCTCCTCTGTGCCAATTACAACGCTGCAATGCAGCATTGTTATTGGTCTGACTGGAACAGGGAGCCTGTGCATGGTCCTGACCAGGCTGTATAGGCACATTCAAAGTGCGCGCATGCACACTTAGGGAGTACACACAACTCCTCCCCTGCTCTGGCCAGCCCTGCCTGCCCCACCACTGACTGCAATAGGGAAAATAAAATATTCATAATAATACATTATTAGCATTTTATTTTTCCTTTTGAGCAGTGGGGTGTCATATGTTCGTAGAATGTATTTCTGTAGATACACATGCTCTGCATACTCCTCTCATCTAGAGTTCTTTTTGGATATTTTCACGATGTTTTTGTTTCGAAGAAAGTATTTCTAGTCACGGGATGTAGTGTGTCTCCACCCTTAGTTTCCAATGCACATGGTCTCCGACTACATGATAAATTATTTTTTTTTCGCCATTGGATTCATACATGTACCCATAGGACTCCCAGATTCCACATTTCTTTCGAGCCCACACAGTAAAATTCAACATATGTATTTGGAAAACATTTTATCGTCTGAGCTTTCAGCGACCTACTACGGAGACCGATCTTAGTTGATCGACTCCCAATCGCTAGGGACTCGACAATGTGCCCTTGGTCTTTGACGACTATTTCGTGGAGAATGTACACTGATGAAATGGATGCCTTTCAAGAACATCGCCAGGGCGAGTACACGCTGTCTGGTTGACACAAGGTTTGTAACCTCTGCTGCTCTCGCAACCACAGCAACACCGAGTGTGGGCCTGCCTCACCATCCAATTGAACATTACACTTTGATGCCACTGACACAGGCATTGGGCACAGCAAACGATGCAGTGGCAAGTCTCCAACATAATCCCTGACATCTTTGGAGAGCAAGCACCACTCATCGTTGAAGAGGGTAAAAGTGCTGGTCCTTCGGGCATTTCAACCAACCATAGCCTAGTCAGAGGCAGTTTTCTCCTCCAGATGTGACCAATGGGAAGACGAGGTGGTCCCTTTTCCCTTAATGCCTGCTAGTCTGCAAACGAAGACCTTCAGCAAGACTGTGAGTATGGTCTGCACAGACACTCACACTAAGCCTCTAAAGAGACCTGATGTAGAGGCAGAGCACCATCCCCATAGGAGTCAGGCGTTGAGCCCCATGTTGGAACTTCGCAGCCTTCAGGGCCTGTAATGCCTTCAGGCTTGGTCGGCACTGACCGAAGGCCTATGAGCCAACAAGGCCTACCCCAAAGATCCATAAGGCTCCAGGCCCTTCGAAGCTGAGGCCCATTTCTGTGCCGGTGCCAAGGCCACTATAGACTCTGAAGCCACCATCGGCACTGAAGACTCTACAGCTTACTCCGACGGCTCGCAGCAACCATCCTACAAAAACTACAAGAGGGACTAGATGCAAGGCAGACAAGACTTGTCATCCATCCCAAGATGGGAAAATGCACACAAAATTATTTCTGCCTCGTAAAGGAAGCTAATATTCAAGGAATTTTCCTTGGAACCCCCGCCAGCTCTCAAGATTAATATCATAGGGACAGGGACACAAGCCCTCTCCCCTATGATTCACCTTCTCCTCCTTCACCTCTTCTTCCATACCTCTCCACCTCTTCTTCCATACCTCCTCCTCGATCACCACCATCCCGGTCTCCGCACTCGCCAGAAAGATTTCTACATTCCTCGTACGGGCCTGGCAGCATCTTTGGACCTGCTGCTGCTTAGGAGGCTCCATTTTACTCCGGGCCCACAGATGACAATTCCTGGGATGACTGTGACATCGGCCTCCGAGAGAACCAGATTTGGACCATTACCACATGAGGGCATTTCCCCTGGATGACACCATGGCTTACCAAGAGGTAATCGAATGGGCGGACCCCTTTAATAAGGTAGCCATGCATATCCTCCACGAGGAAGATGATTTCCTAATGGACACACTATCCAAATAGAAAAGAACAGTCTAATTCGTGTCCATGATAAAGAGCATGTTAAAATCAGCTCCTAACACATTTAAATATCTAGTAAAGGCCAGCGTTGTACCACCATGGGTCGAGAAAAATTACAAACCTTCTCCCACAGACCCAGTCTGCATCAAGGGACATGTACCACCAGACTTCCTACTCATACACAAAGCACGAAATCGGACCTCAGCTGAGTCTGCTCAGCCCACAGGTGATGCACTCCTGCCAAACAAAGATGCTGCCGGGAAGAGGGTGAAGTTGCGGGCCACCACACACTGGAGGATAACCAACTCTGTGGGCCTCCTCTTCTGCTATGACAGGGCACAATGTGATGAAATGCGAGTACTAGTCAAGCATCTCCAGGCCAGTGGTGGCTTGTGAATTTAGAAAGTAGTGTGGTGTACATAAAGACTTTGATTTGACTGAGCAAGACAGTGAAGAAAATGAGCTAAATTTCTTCAGGTGGGTTTGGAAAGCAGGAATTTATAAAAGCAAAAATAAAAAAAATAGAGCATTTTACATCACAATTATCTCACACATGGACTTAAACATCTTGATGGTAGCCGAACCACCTCAGGCTTGAGCCAGATGTCTAGCTCAGATTGAGGTCTTCTCTGACCTTCGAGCCCAAAAAACAAAGTTTTTATGTGGCTTCTTCCTGCCACCAACTCTCTCTAATTTCGTGCACCAAGAATGAAAGACAAAGTATTAACCTGAGAGGTAAAACAGAAGTAAGATATACCCATCTAGTGCATGAATTGAGCAAAGTGAAACTAGAAAACCTGAGATCAATCCTGGCTTCCTCACATGGTCAAAGTATGTGATCCTAGGAAAATATTTTATTTCAGCGACCCTCCTTTTTTTCCCATTATCAAGTATGCAAGCACCTTCAAATATGAAAGCTCAGGATGATAATGTTGCTTCATGTATAAAAAGAATCTAGGCCCAAATAAAGGTGGGCATTACAGCAGACTTCCCTATTAGTTCACTGATAGAATTGTCGTCATGGATGGGTGGGGAGGTGTATGTTTCTAAGTTTATGTTTTAAAAAAATGGGAGGTGACAGGTCTTAGTGGCTAGAGCTGCCAACCACGCAACATGGGGAAGCAATATTGAATCCTGGCAAATCTCCCTGTGCAAAAAGCTGTAATGTAGTTTGTGTCTTTCGATCAACACTCTGATCTCATTCTCCAAGAATTAAGGGCAAATTATTAACATTTCGATATCAGAAAGAGATACCTAGTGACTCAATTTTGCAGTCTGAAGCTGGAAAATCTGTGATCAATCTCAGCTACTCTACCAAGCTTCCTTTCAGAGCACCTTTAAATACATGAATCCAGGGTGTGTGCTATATCCCATCAACCCCCCCCACCCCTCCCCTCATTGGGCAAATAAAGACAACCACCTCTGAGGTGCAACTTCCCCTTATCAGCATTAGGCTCTGGTGCCAGTGCATCTGCTACCCCATCGATAACTCTGAAAAAGAACCGCAAATAATTAATAGTGGCATCTGTTGTGCTCTCTTGTTCGTGCCCTTTTGCTGTGGCCTCTTTCAAGTGACAGCATGGCTCTGTCCCATTGCCAATTCATTTGAAACATCTACGAGTGTAGGTGCTACTACCTTGAATCCTTGTAACCCACCTTTTCCTCCCAGCAAAGAGGTTTGAAACAGACTCCAGGAGCATCAGCTCTATGCAAAATGTTACCTATTCGTAATGGTTAATATTTGATGTGAATGCAGTTCGCTTGAGATAAATACCTTGACTAGTAGGTACATTTTACAAGGCCCACTATTCACCATAGATCCTCTTGTACCTCTGAAGTACTGAATCAGAACCTATGAGTATGCAATTGTCTGGGGGAGCATTCACCTTTTAAAAATGTTTTTTTGTTCTTTTTTAAATATGCATCATTTACCAAGAATGGACCTCTGCTTAGATGTCAATAACAGCAGAATGACGAAACAAGCAGGTTTATGGGGCTGCCTAAAACCGAGCTGTTTTTCTGCATATGACGATTGAATTGGAAACATAATCAAAATAACTGATTAATGTGTAGTGCGTCCTAATGCCTGGGATTTCTGCCAGTGACAAGGACACACAGGAAAAGCAAACATTGAAACGTTTAAAAACAACAAATATGAATTAAAATAGTAAACTTGAGAGCTTGTTACAGATAGCCAATTAAGCAACTGCTACAGCATCAGAAAGGTTCAGAATACTATACACCTCACTTTAAACTGAACCACCTCTAGGCACTTCTGTATTATTACTGAGCAATAAGTCATCTCTCTGCTCTGGCAAGGCGACTACATGACAGCGTTGGATCTCAAGGACACATGCTTTCATATTTCCATTCATCATACTCAACGGTGCTAGCTCCGCTAGGGGTAGTGGCTACGATTACCAATTCAAAGTACTTCCTTTCAGGGTAACCACCACGCCAATAGTCTTCACAAAGTGCAAAGCACTGGTAGCCTCCCACTTAAGGAGCAGGGGCATCCACAACTTCCCCAACCTCGATGATTGGTTGATCAATAGCACCAGCTTGCCCCAAAACTTAGCCCATACCCAAGCTACCATCTCCCTGCTCAACAGATTTGGTTTAACAACAAATGCCACCAAATCTCATTTGCACCTCCTCCAGATCCAACTCTTCTTCATGCAGTACAGTCACAGGCAAAGTCTCTCCCAGTCCAGAGAGGGTGTTGGCATTCTCTTTTTCGGCCCAGTTGTCAACTCACAGCCAGATGTTTTATGCTCCCTTTAGGTATGAAGTCCACTTGTATTGCCATAGTGCCTCATACCGTGCTCCATATGTGTCCACTACAGGAATGTCTTTCTGCTCAATGTCACAAGTGGACAAGTCCAGCAAACTTGACATTGGCCACTTGTCTTTTCACATACCTCGGGTGGGTTATCTGCTGGGGTTGGACAACTACATGGTAGACCCGCTCAGCTGGATGTATCAACAAGCCCACGAGTAGGATGTCCAACCCCCAGTGTTGAGGCACTCCACAAATAGACCTGTTCTCCCTTCCCAAAAACGTAAATCCCCAAATATTGCCTCTAGGGACCCACACCAACAGCCGATAGGCAATGCACTATGGCTGAATTGATTGGGGATCTTTGCTTATACTTTCCCGCTTGTCCCACTCCTTCCGCTCGTGCTGCAGAAGATCTGGCGAACATCTCAAACCTTGATCCTGGAAGCCCTCACATGGACCAGACCACCATGGTGCTCAACACTTCTTGATATGTCAGTCAGCCTTAACAACAAGCTCTCCAACAGGCCGGGCCTTCTAACCAGAAACTAAGGTCAGATTAACCACTCAGATCCCGGGCATCGCACTCTAGCGACGTGGCACCTGAAGCACAAGAATTTGGCTACTTGTGTCTTCTGCAGGAGTGCATGGACATATTGCTCATGCCCTACAGGCTTACTACGCAATCCTGCCAAACACAGATATGTCCATTATTGCATACCCAAACACCTTGACCCTCTTCAGCATACAGTCCAGGATGTTATCTGTCACCTTCTCCTGCTAGAAATCAGGCCTTGCATAAACTTCGATAGGGCTCCATTTAGTAGCCATAGCCACTTCACAGCCATAGACGATTACATACAAAACAGGGAACACTCCTTGCATCTCTGTAATTAAAGTGTTCATGGAGGGCCTCACATGGATCATCCCACACAAAGTTCCCCCATCTCCGGTGTGAAGTCTCAATGTGGTCTTTTCTAGACTCATGGGTCACCCCTTTGAGTCATTACACTCTTGCCCTCTGCAATTCTTTTCTTGGAAAGTAGCTTTCGTTGTAGCTATAACTTACTTAAGACACATCAGTGAGTTACAGAGCACCCATGCTACAGGAACCCTTTTTTCAGGTACACATGGACAGGGTTGTACTCAAAACCAACCTGAAATTCCTCCCTTTCATCTTAACCAAACCATAAATCTCCTAGCCTTTTTCCCTTAACCAGACTCTCTAGCACACAGACCCTCCACACACTAAATGTCAAACGAGATCTCATATATTACAGTGACAGGACCAAGCACTCTCACAAATCTGACCAGCTGCTCCGTAGCCTCTACTAAACCAAAAAAGGGCAAACTTATTTCTAATGCTGGTATTGCAAGAAGAATAGTCAAATACATCCAAACTTGCTATCACAAAAGCCAAAATAGCGCACTCTGCTGCCCCCATGGCACACTCTACAAGCAAAAAAGCACCAACAATTGTGTTTCTTGGCAATACCCAGCTAACTGATATAAGTAAATCAGCTACAACAGAGAAACTGAGGTAAAAGGATACCGCAACTAATCACTGTAGTGGGAAATAGTAATGACCAAAAAACACTGTGGTGCACAGGTGTAAAGAAACAGTTTTCTTAGTCTTCCACACAGGAAAAGGTTTCATTAACATTTACCATCGTGGAAGACTCAGCACCCATTTATTCCTATTATATCTAATGACATATAAATCAATTTCAAAGTTGAAGAATTGAATCACAGTTCAAACACATAAATGCACTGATTCATGCTCTTCTCAGTTTTAGAACAAGACTTCTTCAGGGCTACAAAACACATGCCCAAGAGTGTACAATCTTATTCAGAGAGAAACTTATCATCACAAGATTAAAAAGATACTGTTCCATTACATTCACTGTTCATTATTTCCTGTAAATATCACGTGCTAATAAAGATCACAATGCAGCACAAAGTCAAAGGCGTAAGTACATCTAAATTTTAAAAATGATTCTATTCCTTATTACTGTGAGACCACTCATCGACATGATTGAGAGATAAAAGCATTAAAGAAAGGAATGTTATATAACAAATGTTCTATATACTAAACATGTTTTGAAATATTCAAATACCATGTAGATCCAATTAAATCTTAAATTGATAATCAATGTAAGCCTGTAAAAAGATTGTACCTTGAATTAGTATTTTCTTCTGGTGAACGTGGCAGTAAAGCGGATTAGAAAAAAAGTCTTTCCAGACTAGACAGTGTTTGAAGTCCAAATGTTGATGTGCTCTGAATCCATTCAAGTACCCCGGTATATGAGCAGGTTGTGGTTAGACAAAAAGGCCCTTTTATAGACCTGCAATTTGTATAAAATTATATTTTTCAAGAGCTGCATTTCTACTTGAAAACAATATATTTCTCTAGACATTCCAAATGATAAAACGGAATGTACCTGAATTGTATATTTTTATAGATGCATGAATAAATCCTTGCTCACAAAAGTTATCGCCCTTAATGTCCTTGGTGTGTAAGATATTAATCCCTGGTCAGATACAGCCTGTAACAGTTATAAAAATGAAAATAAGAACGACTATTGAGCTGAATGTACAATCAATCTTATCACTCTTTAATGATTTCATATGATACTGAACCACTGTTTAGACACAGGGGAGTGTAGATCATGTGAAAAAGCCTGCTACCCTAAAGCCTTGCTAGAAGGAAGAGTCAAACTATGGGCACTACTTATATAGTGCAATCACCCTAAGAATACCCACTATTTAAACATTGTCAGGACAGGGCAAACATAACCAAAAAGCCATGTTGATTTGTGAGAGCGAACCCCAAGAATAAACATAATGCAAGTAGAGTGCTCCAGAAGGCTTGTAAATAATAAGAGAAAACGCCGCTGCCATCTTGAAATAAATTAAACGACCTGTGTGTAGCTAGAACCTGAATAAAACAATAATCAAAATAAACGTGGTGCATATCATAGGACCTGGAATTATTTTTTGGGGGGCTGAAAGCTGGGCATTGGTCCAACAATTATAAGACATAAAACTTTTTTTTAACCAAACAAAAAAAACATTTTGCAAAAACGGGATGCGCCTTTAATTTGAGGTGAACACTTATTGTAGGAGGGAATAGCCCTAAACCATGGAACAGATCTAGAGAACACGTGCACCATAATCAGCTGTATAGCCTTCTATATGTGTATGGTTCCATGTCCCTTTCAAATGTGATGTAAGATATCTTAATCAACGCTGTTGGAAATGCATGAACCCTCTGGTTAGTGTCACCTATTAAACACGCAGAAAGTAACTAGCATGTGTTGTCTGTGAGGTTACACCAGCATCAAAACACCACGTATCATGAGAGAGTGACCACATAACCTGCCTGTGTTGAACATATTAGGCCCACTTCAACTTGGAAATATGTAAATCGACCGATACCCAACCTTAGATATGTCACCTCTCAGCAGGCTCTTACCTGCGAATATCGTAGCTCACAACTGCAATGTTGCCCGTGAAGAGGGATTTAAATAACCCAAGTAATCACTTTTACCTGCGGTAATTCGGGCAATAAGCAGTATCGTGGCTCCAACATGGCCGCCATTTTAAAATGTCTAACATTTCGAGACCATAAGAAAAAAGATAGACTTGGTTGTATGTAAAGGCGTGTTACCATGTCTGCCATCAGATATCATTTTATATACATTCTTAGTGTGTGTATGTGTATTTTAAAATTAATATACTTCCTTCAATCCAACAATCCAAGCATGGGAAGGGACACATGGCTGCCGTTTTGGAATGTCTAACAAGGCAGAACTAAATGAAAGAAGGTAGCCCCAACTAGGGTTACATATAAGGGCGTATTGCCATTTCTGTCATCAGAGAGATAAATCTGTATGTGTTGTTTGTATATGTAAGTTTCTTTTAAGAATAATATATTTCCTTCAATTAAACAATCCACACAAAGGAAAGGGGCATGACCACAGCGAAGATTTAGATACACACAATTCACTCAAACTTCAACATGGGTTATGGGTAGTGACCTGAATGCCACACGTCATTTTGTAACATCAACAAAAGGGGGAAAGACAATGTATGACGATGATGCCAAAGTACCAAACTAACCCCGCTACACATCTTTAGCATTCCTCCATTGAAATCGCATATCTTAAATAGAAAGATTACAAGACTGCAGTTCCCGAAGATTATAAGAGCAATTCCTGTCACAAGCGTGCAATCCTCCCAAGGTTTACACAAAAGTCATGGACAAGATCGAAAACAGGTGGAAGCCATCTTGCAACGTTAAAGACCAGACATGAGAAGGCACCATAGTACAAAAACCATGAATTGGCAAGGCTAAGTACTTGTGAGAATGTCTTAAACTATAAGCAAAATGTTCTTAAAAAACCCATTCCTAATCATACCGGTGGCTATGGATTCACGATAAAACACCTGGCGCTCGGAAGAACAAGAATGAAAACGTTACCTGGTAAAACACATTCATTTGTCCATCTAGCACTAGACTGCAGATTTAGACTAGAACCAGCTAAATGAAAAGCATGCATATGCCCCTTATTTAAGTGGCCATGTAATATGCCAGCACTATCAGTCCTAACCGAATGATGGGAGAAAAAGGATATGGTCTTATATGAACAGTAGTTTCTATGTTCATTCGGGAACCGATGGTGCAAATAAGCACACAACTGTTATTAGTGGAAATATTCTGCGGTAAAGCAACCAGCTTTATGCAATCTTGCAGTGGCAATTATATACTGGTGGTTACTTTTGATCAGGTGAAATCAACTGGAATTATTTCGATTCCTTAATACCCCATATTACAGAAAGTGATGGGATTCATTATTCGTATTCAATCCCAGTGTGACAGACCTGAGCCGGGATTTCCACCTTGCTTCTACCTGCCTGAATGTCACTTCTATATTTCCACCTCTTTCATTATTAGTTACGTGCTCAAGAGCATGGAACCAAAATTGTGTATAAGTGGACGAACTCCCCATATTTGCGTCGTTACTGGGTATCTTATATCCAGATGTTTGATTACCCTGACATGTTCTTGTATCACTAGACACTACTGCCAGTGTAGACTTTCTCACATGCGCAGCCTAAAACATAGACCGTGAATGTAGTGTTACACTTTATAAAAGAACCAATGGTATATTCTGTGGCAGTATTATATTTAAATTTCATAGTCCTGTTCCGCTCCAAATAACAAATGGAGCACACGCCACATGTAGAGAAACCTTTTGGTTTATCAGGAATCCATGTGGTAGAAATGCTGTTATTGTACAGCTCTTTTACCCTTATGACCTCGATTGTTTGTAAGGGTTTATTTCCTATTTAGTTTCTTAGCCCTCTCTTCAGCTTTAGATAAGCATACTTCATCATAATCTCTGTGCTTGAAATCCTGCTTGTTCATCCAGTTTCGTGCCCCTGTGCCCCAAGCATGCTCTGCCTCAAACGAAACCATAAAAAAGTTTGCGTATGACAGAGCAAGCCTGGAGCCCATAGCAGCACTGGTTTTGGGAGGGACCACGCTCTATTGTGCAGAAAGACTTTCCTAGTCAGTATAATCTTTGACATTTCAAGTAACATTAGAGTGTGCTTTAAATGACTTGCATTGCGTTTGTGCAGATGGAGCTTCATTGCTTCTAAACCCAGTTCCATTTCTAAACATGTATACAGACTTTCTACGTTCACAGTGAAGAACATGAGGTCCTCACAGTCCCACTGAAAATCCTCCAGTCTTGGTTATGCCTCAAACATGAGGGCACATTCTTAATAAGAGGTTGCAGAGAGCCATCCACATAGTCAGCCTAATGCTCTGTAGGAGAGCCATTGCTTCAAGTGATCGGTCTACCTGGTGGAAAGGGGCCAGTCTTGTTGATTTTAGGCAGTATGTATATACAGGAATATCTAGACCATCGCACCTGAAGATATTTGAATTACCAGTCTGTTAGTAGGCAGGATTCATGCCAGTCATTTAGTCTGGCGTTGATAAGATTCTCAATGTTTGGAATCGGCGCATCTTTTAATTTTTCATAACATGTATTATTTTGTAACTGCATTTTCATCTCTCCCAAGTAATCACTTTTGTTCATGAGAACAATATTCCACACTTTATCTGCTTCTCGTATTACTATTCTCTGATCCTCTCAGGTTTTTTAATACTTGTGGATTTTTCTTAGTCACATTAGAATTTTGCCTATACTTGCTCCCGCTGTGGTGTAGATCCTTCAATTTGTACAAATCTTGTGTCACCTTACGGTAAAACTCATCAATAACAGTATCGTGGGTGTTAGGAGGCATGTATTTGGATGGGAGTCTCAAATCGACAAATTTACAATTGTCAAGTCTTTGGATGCCTGATCATTTGTTGTCTGTCACAAACTGGTCCATCACTAGGTTTCCTTCTTCACTTGTACCTTCTTGACCTGTAGCCTGGTTTGTACACCTGGCTTTGTGTTTCTTACCTCCCCTTCTGATTCTTCCGATAATGCTTAATGTTTCTATCCCCCAATCAAGTCAATGAGTGGGCTCACGGTAATACGCTTGTGACTTTGTGCTGTGTGTTAATCTTTATTAGCATTTGATATTTACAAGGTGGAAAGGGGGCTTGAGATTAACCAACAAAAAACAAAATGTATGGTGTTTAACTTAGGCAATAGCACCCGACCAAACCCATGTTTGGACGGCAGACCCCTAGAGAGGGTGTCTGTCTTTGAGTATCTCGGCATTATGATTACAGAAAAAATGGACTGGGGGCACAAATTAAAAAAACTAGTTTGAAGCTAGCCCAGATAACGGGGGGCCTGACCAAGGTATTTCGAAATTCTAGCCATAAACCAGTGAGCCCTGTACTAGAAATATACAAGGCTCAAGCCAGAGGTGCTGCTTTATATGGGGCAGAAATATGGGGACACATTCATTCCGACAGTCTTACACAAGCTGAAAACACCTTTGTCAGGCAATTATTTGGCCTCCCTCGCAGCTCCCCTCTCATACCGCTTCGACTAGATTTGGGGATCAGGTCAATTGTGAAAGAAGTTGCTCTCAGACCTCTCTTATTTTGGTGACGTTTGTGGGTCACTCCAGAACTGGCTGAGTAGAGGGAAGAACTAAGAGAGGTGTTAAGTATAACTGGGGCAGGGAGATTACCATGTTTGACCCTTACCCGGAACCCTTTTTTGACTATGGAACGGGGTAATTTGTGGGATAGTCCAGAAGTAACATGCCCCACAGTGTCAAAGAAGGAGCTAAATGATTGTTACTGGGAGAACAAATTGGCTCAACTACAGGGGAGCCATTCAATAGGCAAGCTTACTGTAGTATTTCTGGAAATCAAAGAGCAGTACAGGCTAGAGTTGGTATTGGATGACATCAAGCCGGTTGCCACAAGGAAGTTATATTCACAATTCAGGCACAGGGAACTGCCACTACGTGCTTTTACGAACAAATGGGCGGGCCACCAAACTTTGGGTTGCCCAGCCTGTAAAAATGCTGCAGAGTCAGAATACCATGTGTTTTTTTTCTGCCTTTTGGTATAAGAAAGCGAGAAAACGATGGCTGATCCAGATATGCAGAAATTTGGGAACCAGGCATTGCTCAGAGGCTTTCAGGATATTGAAATATGATGCAAGCCTCCCTATAGCATTTTCAGTAGCAGGCTTTTTATTCTCCATGTGGTGCACGCGTAGAGTATTCTTGAAGTTGACCCCTACAGACACTGGTTTATCCTTGGTACACTTTTTTATCTGGAGGTATTATCTATTAATTTTATGAGCTTTTTTAACCACTTTGTTGACGTTTTTTAAGTTGATGTATAGTGTACTAGTGCGTAGGATTGTCAACAAGTAGCATTGTGTCCATGGGTCTATGATAATGTTTACAGCTTTTATAATGATAGATACAAGCACTTTACAAAAAATTGCCTGAATGGCTTAACTGTGGGATAAAGCATGGGCTTATCAAATTTGACATTGTAATTTGTACATACATACTGCACACGCACTTTAATGTAGCCAATGAGTTTGGACTGATTGTAATGTAGATTGTTTGCAGGTTACGCTTGTGTGTTATTTATACAATGCCATATGACGAATGTATTTCTTTTATTGGTTTTATCACGAATCAAATTAAATGTTTGCTATTGTATATATGCTTTTATGGTCAAATTGGCCGAAATAAAGTTTCATTGATGATGATATTTACAGGAAATAATGCACAGTGAAGATAATGGAATGGAATGTTACCTTTTTCAATCTTGTGAATTTCCTCTCTAAATAAGATTGTACACTCTTAGACAGTTAAGATGAAAAGATATTTTTACATGTATACGTTTTGTCTTATGTATCATGTCAATATGTTGTGTGCACTGATTTAAATGTTTGTATATATTTCATGTGTTTTGTAGCCCTGAAGAAGTCCTGTTGGACAAAACGCATTGGCTACGATAAAATAAAAAGAAGTTTTCTAAAAGAATATGAATAAAGAATACTTCATTGAATTTGGGCATTTATGTGTTTAAACTGTGATTTAGTTCTTCAACTTTGAAACTGATTTACATGTTTACAGTCGAGACTAGAGGCCAGAGATTCTGCTCCTCTTGAGGTAAATACTTGCCACCAAGCCTCCATATCATACTCTGCTGAATCTTTACGCACTATCAGAACTCTTAAACAAGCCAAGCGCCGAACCCATATTGGTTGTACTCAGAAGTTTCCAAATATGTTAGAAGGGCCGGTAACCTGTAAAAACTGCCGATTTCAAAGTGTTCGGTTAGCAGTTGACATACCAGACCCAAGGAAGGACCTAGATTCAGCCACTATTGGTCTAAACAACATATTATGCAATGTAAGATCACTAGCTAAACACCCTTTTGAAATATGGGACATGATTGCTTCCCACTCCCCGACACTGTTTTTTTACAGAAACGTGGCTGAACCCCTCAAATCATCCCCTGATAAACCTGGCCATTACAGAGAATTATAAATTTATTCATCTGGACAGGGAAGGAAAAACAGGAGGGGGCATAGCCATTGATTTAAAAAACACACCTCTCTGTGAATTGGGTTTCTACCTTAAGCAATGACTGCTTAGAATTGGGAATTTTTAAGATCACTTTATCTCCCTCTGATAGCTGGTATGGAGCTTTAATTTATCGCCCTCCGGGATCCAAAGCCAACTTTACGGACCTTCTGGTGGAACATATAGCCCTACATGTGCTTGCTTCAAATACATTTCTTCTGCTGGGGGACTTTACCTTTCATGGTGAAAATCTTACTAACCCTAAGGTAAATAAACTTTTTTCCTCCCTGGAGTTAATGGGACTCACTCAAAGAGTTGAAGGCCCAACTCATCGGGCTGGTTACTTACTAGATTTAATCTTTTCCAACTCAGACCAGTTGACCTGTAGCCCTCCAGACCCCCTCATATGGACAGATCATTCCATGATCACGTTTTCCATTCATCAGTCGTGTCAGAGGAGCTTAGAAATATCTACAGGACAAAAACTAGAGCTGCGCAGGCCATGGCGCAATCTCTCATTAGAAGCCTTTAATGAGGCTTATTATTTGGAACCAGCTAAGAACGCCATTGAAGTATCCAAAATGTTGGAGGCCTTCAACGCTACCCTAGGAACAGCCTTTGACACCGTAATACCAAAAAAAGAATACGGTACTTCTCGACGGTGGCCTTCTACCCCCTGGTTTTCGGGGGAGCTAAAGATGGAAAAATCTAAATGTAGGCGATTGGAAAGAATCTGGCGAGCTAGTAAGGACCCTCAAAATAGACTACTTTATAGACAGTCCTTGTCCAGATACCATTTGAATCTAAAAGCAGCCAGACATCTGTTCATCATTAAGCAAATAGAACACGCCAGCAATTCCCCAAAAGCCCTTTTTGGTATAATATCCCCAAAGGTATGCAGAAAGTCGCCAATGGAATCTCAGGAGTTTTGCAACTCCCTTGCGATTTACTTCCATGAAAAGATATCTAAAATCTATGAGAATTTCTCACCAACAGCCCCCCTTAGTTCCGAACCTCCTACCAAACTGGAGGAGTTAGGAAAGATAGCAAGCAGCACTCTAGATAGTTTCGAACTGACCTCGATTGAGGAGGTCTCTAAAGGCCTTGCTACTGCCAAATCTGGTTCGCCGTCAGATCCCTGCCCGCCAAAGACAACGGTTTTCCTAGCCACAAGTTGTGCCCCTGCAATTTGAGACCTCTTCAACCACTCAATATTAACTGGCACCATCCCTAGCACATGGAAGGATGCGTTTGTCTGTCCAATATTAAAAAAAACAACAGCGGACCCGTTAATTTTTAACAACTATCGTCCCATTTCTTTACTTCCGCTTCTGGGCAAACAGCTGGAAAGCATTATCAACAGACAACTAAGTTCATACTTGGAATCCAATCAAATCCTGGCTCCATCTCAGTCGGGCTTCCGGCCAGGTTTTAGCACTGAGACTGCCATTTTAAAAGTGACTGACTCCCTCAGGCAGACAATAGACGTAGGAGGATCCGTAGTACTGATTCTCCTAGATCTCTCCGCAGCGTTTGATACCATCTCGCATTCAAAGCTGGCGGAGAGACTACTCTCCTGTGGTATCCAGGGGACAGCCTTGAAATGGCTGCAACACTTTTTGTCTGAAAGAACTCAAACCATCATACTAGGACCTTCCACCTCAGCCAAAATGCATCTCGATAGGGGTGTCCCTCAGGGCTCATGTTTGAGCCCGACTTTATTCAATATATACAATTCTCCCCTGGTAAGGATAGTCGAGCAGCTGGGATTTGAGATCATCTCATATGCTGATGATACGCAGCTTATGTTTACCATCGGTCCAAATCCAGCTACTGAGAAAACCTGCTTCGCCATCGGCATGCTCGCTATCTCAAATTGAGATGACAGAAAACGGTCTTCAATTGAACCCAGGAAAAACCGAGGTTATGCTAATGGGAAAAGCCTCGGACATCTGGTCTGACGACTGGTGGCCCTCTCAATTGGGTGCAGCTCCCGTTCACAAACTATTTGTAAAAAATCTAGGTTTAAAGTTGGACCAGGCACTGACCATGAAGGACCACGTTGCTGCCACCACCATTTCCTGTTATTATAGTCTACGTCTGCTCCGAAGAATTCTTCCCTATATGTCTACCTCCCACCGCAAGACCTTAGTTCAGGCAATGGTAATCAGTCGTCTGGACTATGGAAATGCTCTGTTGGCTGAAGTGGGAGAGACCCTACTGGCTAAATTGCAAGTAGTACAGAACACCGCAGCTAGAATGATTCTCAATCGTCCTGCAGGCTCCCACTCGACTCCACTGCTTAAGGAACTGCACTGGTTACCAGTAAAAAAAGATCCTTTTTTTAAATTTGTTGTCTAACCTATAATGCTCTGAAAGATAGAGGTCCTCTCTACTTGCAAAAAAAACTCGTAAAATGTTCTCCCTGCAGGAATCTCAGATCCAGCACAAGAGGCCTCCTTCAGGTTCCCCGAATTGGCCTGACTCGCACAGGGGGCAGAGCCTTTTCATATCTCGCTCCAAGATATTGGAATGAGCTCCCCATGGCTCTGCGTAAAATTTCCAGCTACTGTATTTTTAGGAAACAGTTGAAAGCCTTTCTGTTCTAATTGCTTTTTCTGATACACTCATTGTTCTTTCCATACTCCGGTTACTATTTTCTAGGCAGCGCCGAGATGCCCCAGGGTGAGTCGAGCGCTATAGAAAATTAATTAACATAACATAATTAACATGTTCATTAGATATAATCAGAACAAATGGGTGTTAAGGCTTTTCCAATGGTAAATCAGCTACTTGGTTAATCCAAAACACTTTTGCCAAGCATTATTGTGTGGCTTTATTATCCAGACAGTGGTTGACCAGGGAGTCTTAAAGTCCTTATTCAGACATTTATATCATCCTCACATTATCCACTGCTTGTTGGGGTTCTGCTTTACAGTCTGTGTGTAGCATGTGTATCTACAGCAACACATGGTACAAATGGAAAATACTCCCCTGTAGGCATATTTCTGATGGATACTTCTGCCTGTGGATTCCTCACCTTCTGAATACCCCCTGCGTCAGCATTCTGCAGAAAATCTTTCCTAGCTCTCCCACGTCGACGAGAACGTCATAATAGCATGGCTCCGGTCGCGACTCCATATGACATCACCGGAGCCCTAAGAGGACCTCGTCCACGTTCTGACGTCAGTTTCCTTTTTTTCCGCGCCGTCGACGTGTAATGGTTTTTCTAGGGACTCTCCATTTTCTGTATAGAACTTTGTATCCTCGAGGATTTCTAATGGCTACTTCTAGGAAGTCTGGATTTAAACCCTGCAGGGAGTTTGGCGGTCACATGTCGATCACTGACCCGCATGATGATTGCCTTTGGTGCTTGTCTTCGGATCACGACGTCGATGAATGCCGAAGCTGCAGGAAGATGAATCCGAAGGCCATTAAGGAGCGTGAGGCTAAGCTGTTAATAGCCAGAGCGAAAAGGGAGAAGAGGGGTCGTAAACGAACGAAGTCCTTGTCTTCTCACACTTTGAAGTCAAGAAAAGATAAGAAGTCTAAGAAGAGACATGGCTCATGGTGCCATTCGTCGAAGGTCAGGGCTTCGAGGTCGCCTTCTCAAGCTAAGCGACTTTGAAGGCAGGACTTTGTATCTCCTTTTCCAACTCCATCTCCACGGGCGACGGCGGTTCCCTCTCCGGCTCCCAGGTCGCCGGCGGCGAAGGGCTCTTCATCACCTGAAGGTTCTCCGGCTCCTGGTATGTCTCCGACGCCCAGGGAGTTGTCTCCAGGCCGTGTGGCTTCACCTGTGCGGGCGCCGTCTCCGCAGGCTCCAGTTCATCCTCAGGTGGTTTCTGCTCAGGAAGGTATGGATCCATATCCTCCTTTTCCTGTTCCTTGATCAGACCCTACGCATTTTCTTAATGCAATGTTTGGCATGTTTGCCAGAGCCTCTACTCCATCTGGTGCGCCTTCGGGCCATGTGGGTCCTTTGGCCTTTAACTTGGGTGTGCCTCACCACTATGCTCAAGCACCCTTTGTTCCATTCTTGCAGACGATTCCGGCTTGGCATTTTCCGGCGCAGAGGTCTTCCACTCCGGCTCCTTCGACCCCTTCTGCTGTTGAGTCAGCGCCGACTAGGATTCGATCGACGCCGAGATTTAAAGCTGAGGCTCCTCCATCGACACCATTGATGTCCTCACCGGCACCGCGGGTGGTGCTGCCAACGCCGATTCTTAAACAGCGCTCTAGGAGAGAGGCACAGAGTCTCCTTGAGGAGGAGGAGGAATATGCACAGGGGCAGGAGGAAGGAGAGATTGTTGAGTCTGTGGACGAGCTTGAGGGCTTACAGGAGGCCAGTGGATTGGATACTAATCCTGAGTATGATCTCTCCTCTCCAAAGGCTGGAGTATTGCAGGGCATTGCTCCTTATCATGTGGTAATAAGGAAGGCAGCTGAGGTACTTGATCTGCAACTTCCTTCAGCGGAGGTAAAATCTAATATCCTGACTGAGGTTCTTAATTCACCTTCTACAGCCTCTGAACCTCTACTACCCTTTAATGAGGCTTTAATGGAGCCTATTTTGGAAGTTTGGCAGAAGCCCTTGTCTGCTCCTGCAGTTTCCCATTCCATTTCAATGAGGTACAGGCCTGCGCCTGGGGATCCGGCTTTTCTGTCTTCACATCCGTCACCAGAAAGCTTGGTGGTCCAGGCTTCTTGTTCGAAGCAATCTTATGGTTCTTTCCCTACCATACCCGGTGATAGGGATTCTAAACAAATGGAGCTAGTGGCAAAGAAGGTATTTTCTTCTGCGAGTATGGCTCTAACTTCCACTAATGCTACCTGTCTCCTTGGGAGGTATATCCTTGTTCTAATGGACTCAGTTAAGCAGCTAGCTCCAAAGTTGCCTGAAGAGGATCGGAATAATTTCATGGAGGCCCTTTCTGAATCTCAAACTGCGGCCCGTCAGGTGATACAATCGGGTCTGGACGCTGCTGACTCTGGTTCGTGTGATGGGGTCTTCTGTGGCGACAAGAAGACAAGCTTGGCTTAGATAGTCCGGATTTTCTCCTGATGTTCAAGCGACTCTGCTGGATTTGCCCTTTGAAGGGTCGAGACTGTTTGGTACTAAGGCTGACTCTGCCTTGCAGCGTTTTAAGGATAGCAGAGCAACTGCAAGGTCTCTGGGCCTTCAGACGCAGTCTAGGGGATACCGCTATAAGCGGTATTGTGGTTTTGTAAGTGCTGCTTCCTTTCGTGGCCGCCAACAGGTTCAACAGAGCCAGCAACAGCAGAATCCTTTGCACAAATTGTACAGAGGAAAAAATAAAGGACGTCTTAGGGGAGCCGCTCGGCAGCAATCCTCCTCCTTCTCCACTTCTCCTCCCGCCACCGTTGGTACTTCAGGAAAGCAGTTCTAGATCTCCCATTTTAGAACATGTTGGTGTGGTTGGGGTCAGGTGTCCCACTTTCTACAAGATTGGAAATCGATCACTTAAGATCGTTGGTTTTTAATCTTGTAGAGAATGGGTACACCCTCTCTTTTTAGAGTTTCCTCCTCCTTACCCTCCTCGCCAGGGTTGGTGCTCAGAGGACCACTCGCTGCTTTTACAGCAGGAAGTTATTACCTTGTTCCAGAAAGGTGCGATAGAGGTGGTTTCGGAGCAGGCGAGGGGTCGGGGATGCTACTCCCAGTATTTCCTGATCCCCAAACAGGACGGCCGATTAAGGCCGATCTTGGACGTCAGGATTTTGAATCTTTACCTCAGGCAGGAAAGGTTCAAAATGTTGACGTTGGCTCAGGTTCTTCTTGCACTGCAACAGGAAGACTGGATGGTGTCCATCGATCTGCAGGATGCGTATTTTAATCTTCACACCCTGAAGTCGCATCGGAAGTATCTCCGGTTCACAGTAGGATCGCAACACTACCAGTTTGCAGTTTTTCCGTTCGGTCTCACTTCCGCACCTCGAGTCTTTACGAAGGTGATGGCAGTGGTAGCAACACATCTCAGAGGTCAGGGGTTCCTGTTTTCCCCTACCTGGACGATTGGCTGTTGAAAGCAGAGTCTCCTGAGTTAGTGATGTGCCATTTGCGAGCAACAACACAGCTGTTGTTCAAGTTGGGTTTTTCAATAAATGTACCCAAATCTCACCTGCTGCCTTCTCAGCGCTGCCTGTTTATAGGGGCAATACTGGACACTACTGTGTGTCGGGCCTTTCCCCCTCCGCAGAGGGTCCTCGACATTCAGGAGATGATTTATTTGTTTCACGATGGAGCAGTTGTTCCACTCCTGAAGGATTCTATGCCTGCTCTGTCCGTTCGCTTTGTGCATTCTGTTGGTCAGTCATGCGCGCTGGCACATGAGGGCACTCCAGTGGTGCCTCCGCAGGCAGTGGTATCAACACAATGGATCTCCAGAGAAGCTGCTGCGGAGTTGACTTGGTGGGGTGTGCAGGGCAACCTGTCTCAAGGAAAGCCCTTTCAGCTTCCTCCACCTGTGGCCACAGTGATCACGGATGCCTCCACTCTAGGGTGGGGTGCTCATCTGGGGGATCTGGAGGTCAAAGGTCTTTGGTCTCCAGAGGAAAGGTTGCGTCACATCAACCTTTTGGAATTGCGGGCGATACGTTTGGCACTAAAGGCTTTCCTTCCTTCCCTTCGCGGTCAGTCGGTATAGGCGCTGACGTACAACACTACCACGATGTGGTACATCAACAAACAGGGAGGTGTAGGGTTCTATCGTCTCTGTCGAGAGGCTCTGCGACTCTGATCCTGCGCTCAGAACCATCAGATTTGTGTGTTTGCAAATCATCTAGCCGGTGTGCTGAATGTTCGTGCGGACAGTCTCAGTCGGTATTACTCGGCCGATCACGAGTGGCGGCTTCATCCAGAGGTGGTCCATCACATCTTCCAGATGTGGGGGTCTCCTCGGTTGGACCTGTTTGCCACCCACGAGAACTTGCACTGCCCGTTGTTCTACAGTCTCCAGTATCTGACACAGGGAGCGCTGGGGGACGCGTTTCAATTGGATTGGAGCTCACAACTCCTTTACGCGTTTCCTCCCATACCCTTGATTCCTGGGGTTCTGAGGAAGATTCCCCAAGACCGGCCCCAAGTCATATTGATTGCCCTGGTTTGGCCAAGAAGGTTGTGGTGCACAGATCTTATTCACCTCTCATCGCACCCTCCGCTCCGTCTGCCTCCTAGGGGAGACCTCCTCGCGCAGTCGCAGGGGCAGGTTCTACACCCCCACCTCCAGAGCCTGCACCTTCATGCTTGGAGATTGAACGGGGCAACCTGAGTTCCTTCTCTCCCCCGTCGGATATGGTGGATGTTATTTTATCGTCCAGGTGACACTCCTCTAAGTCTATTTATTCCTCCAGATGGTCTAGATTTGTCAAATGGTGTGGAGAGAGGTCCATTGATCCTTTGAAGGCCCACTTGTCAGATGTTCTTCAGTTTTCGCTTTTCTTGGGCCAGCAGGGTTGTGCTGTGACCACTGTTAAGGGCTTATTGTCGGCTTTGTCGGTTTTACTATGTTTGCCAGACCAGCTGTCTTTATTTAAGTACCCCATTGTCATGAGGTTCAATAAGGGCCTTACTAATAAGTTTCCTCTCACTCCTTTCATTATGGCTCAGTGTGATTTGAATCTTGTTCTTACCTTTTTAATGGGTTCTCCATTTGAGCCTCTTCATACTTGTCCTTTGAGGCTGCTTTCTTTTAAAACGGTTTTCTTGATTGCCATTACCTCGGCTAGTAGGGTAAGTGAGCTTCAGGCTCTTAGTTCGTAGCCTCCATTCTTGGCCATTCATGCAGATAAGTTGGTTCTAAGGACCAGGGCTGCTTTCCTTCCCAAGGTGGTTACTCCTTTCCATATGGGACAGTCCATTACTTTACCTTCCGTCTATCCTCCCCCTTCCAAGGAGGAGGAGAGACTTCATCGTTTGGACCCTAAGAGAGCTAACAGCTTTTATTTGGACTGAACAAGAGATCTGAGACTGGACGACCAGCTCTTTGTGGGCTACATTGGATGAATGAAAGGCAGAGCTGTGCTCAAGCGGACACTTTCAAGGTGGATCATTTTGTGTATATCTGCTATTCCTTGGCCAAGACGGACCATCGTGAAGGTATCAGAGCTCATTCCACCAGAGCTAAGTCTACTACTTCTGCTTTGGCTAGAGTTGTTCCTGTTATTGATATTTGTAAAGCAGCAACGTGGACCTCCCTCCACACCTTTGCAAAGCATTACTGCTTGGATCCGGAGGTTAGGAGGGATGGTCATTTTGCTTGTTCTGTTTTGCAAGATTTTTTGGTCTAGTCAGGTGGACACCCTCCTCCGGGAGAGGTACGGCTTTGGGATTCTATTCAGAAGGTGAGGAATCCACAGGCAGAAGTATCCATCAGAAGAACAAGTTACTTACCTTCTGTAATGCTTTTTCTGGTGGATACAATATCTGCAAGTGGATTCCTCATGGTCCCTCCTGCCTCCCCGTTGTCCCCCTGTTTCTACCAAAAAATGCTTTTACTGTTTGACATGAATGTTTTTAATATGTCTTAATCATGCTTATGTTTTAATAGTGAGAAATGCTTGATCTGTTGCTATTTCTCCATGCCTTTATTGGTTATGTATTTGTATATATATATATATTCAGTGAAAAAACCATAGGTTTCACACATGTTATAGTTAGCTGGACATTTTACTCGTAAAAAACCAATGAAATTGCCCCGTTATAGTTAGTTCAGCTAACTATAACTCGCGCGCCCGCAATGCACTGCTGATGACGTCACATATTACATCACTCATGACATGGTCAGTGACATCACTCATAACATCACTGATGACATCTCAAATGACATCACTGATGACATCACTGATGACATCATCCTTGTGATAGAGTGGCAGACCTCCTCTTCCCCTAATATAACCTTTGACACACACATTCAAAAATAGAAACTACAATGTTCAAAACAATGGACATACCAATACCAGTTAAAACAACCTTTTCAGTAATTCTAAGATCCACATACACATCCACTCATTCACCAACAGTCCAATTCAGTCACTCATACATGTACTCACTCATCATATGTACTCATACACCTATACATCCTGTTACACAATGCCACTCATCCATAGAGTTACTCACACACATAGTCACTCATGCTAACAAAGAATCAAACATACATTTACTTGCATATACAGTTATACACACACCACCACACTTACTTCTACGGAAACTTACACATACTTAGTCTTTTAAACAATCACTTATAGAAACACATACTTATTCATACAGGAACTCTTTCAATCTCTCACTCTCACATATACTCACATATATACACCAATAGTCACATATACTAGTTTAAAACAAATGTAGTTACTCATAAAGACAATATTGAGACAGTCATTCACTCACTAACACACCCATACACACACTCATCCACCCATACAGTCCTGCACACATGCTGTGTTCAACCCATACAAACAGTGAGTCACTCATTCATGCACCTATGCACTACGTAATACCCCCCACCGAACCATGCAGACACTCAGACTGATACTCAAAAAACCAACTAATAACCTATATAGACACCCATGTAGCTACTCACCAACCCATGCAGCCACTTATACACAAAGTGAGAGACTGATACAGATATTTACATATTTAAACATTACTCACTAAGCCATGTATTCACTATGAAACACTTAATCAGTCAGTTACACAATCAATTTTTCAAAAACAAATCATCCATTTAGACACTTATATACCCATTTATTCTTCCATCGACCTTGAGATATACATATATAAAACATATTTAATTTTCAGAAAAACACACATTCACTGGATGATGTCATCAGTGATGTCATCAGTGATGTCATTTGAGATGTCATCAGTGATGTCATGAGTGATGTCACTGACCATGTCATGAGTGATGTAATATGTGACGTCATCAGCAGTGCATTGCGGGCGCGCGAGTTATAGTTAGCTGAACTAACTATAACGGGGCAATTTCATTGGTTTTTTACGAGTAAAATGTCCAGCTAACTATAACATGTGTGAAACCTATGGTTTTTTCACTGAATTTCTAAGGTTTTTTAAATGCTAATTCCTAACTATAACGTGTGTGAAACCTATGGTTTTTTCACTGAATTTCAAAGGTTTTTTAAATGCTAATTCCTAACTATAACGTGTGTGAAACCCATGGTTTTTTCAGTGAATTTGCAAGGTTTTTTAAATGCTAATTTTTTTTTTATTCTTCAATTTTTTCAAACATATTTTTAATTTAATTTTCTTACCTTTTATAAAGACTATGCTTTAATTTTTAAAATCCTTAAATATTTTTTTTTAATATATTTTTTAAAATAAACATGTAAAATTTATTTCCAGTTCTTTTTTTTTTTTTTTATTTTTTTTTAGTACGCGTACCGTAAGCTCACGGTAAGCGTACGGTTTACGCAACGTCCGTAATCTATCTACGCTGCTTGCGTATAGTTACGCACTTTGCGTAGCCGCGCGTACTGCGCGTGGGACGCGTGCGCGCTTACGCCACACGCGCACGTTACGCGGAAGTGCCGGGGAGTGACTGTTATGCGCATGCGCGCAAGCGCGTGTCTTTTTTACGCGCACGCGTACTTTTTGCCGTAAGCGTACCGTAAGCGTACCGTAAGCGTACGGTAGGTCATGTGATCTTGAAACACAACTTTTGATTGGTTGAAACTACTTTCAGTTCTAGAACTCTCCTACACCACACCCATTCCCCTCATTTCTGCTTGTGATCCCTTGGGAGAAGGAGCTGGTTTGTCTTTGGGATACGATGGCAGAACAGCAGAGCTCTTCTGAGAGTGAGGCTAGCACTAGCAGCACTGTCTTGAGGCAGAGATCGAGGAAACAAAAGCCTTCTTATGTTTGGGATTATTTTACTTTTCCAGAAGGCCAGCAAAAGGTGAATGCACCCTTAGTTACTTGCAAGCTGTGTCAGCGTGTACTTTCTAGAGGTAATCCTAACAGGAAGTATTCCTTTGGGAATCACACCATGAAGAGACACCTCCAGGATGTACACAGAAGGACACATGGTCATCTTTTTGGAGGTAACTCTTCAGAAAGACGAGCCAGTACATCCACAGCAGCTCAGCCTGGACCATCACCTGCAGGGCTTACTCCTTCTTCTGCAGGTCAGGTGAGCCCTTCATCTGTGGGGGGAGAATCTCCTTTTGCTGGCCCTCTGGAAATGAACCCTCGATTTCGGAAGGTTGATATTCATTGCACATTTTGTAAAGATCTAATTTGCCATAGGGAGACCAGTGTTTCCCTAGTGAACAACAAAATAGATCAGCACATTTGTCGCTTTGAATAATTTTCCCATGCTTCCTTTCCTCTGTCCCTGCATGAACACAACGGTTCTTTTAAGAGCCAACCTTATCTTTCATCTTTTTTTTACATATGTTTTTAAAAACTTTTTTTTATTTTTTTTTTACCGTACGCGTACGGTGCGCGTACTTTTTTTTTTTTTTTTTAAAAAAACACTAAAAATCATTTATCACATTACATTGTCCTTGAGAGACTACAATTATTATTATTGACTTACCATACTCACTGAAAAAATATTTATTCATTTCTTTTTTTAAAAAATAGTTTTAAAAATGTTTGTAGTTTTCGAAAATTTTCTATATCTATCTGGAAAAAAAGAAAAAAGTATTAATATTTTTTAAACATTTTATAATACAGTACACATATTTACATTTTTTACCAAAAAATCTTTTTGCCTTATTTTTGCTGTTTTCAGAATATATTGCATTTCACTATAAATTGTGAAAGCAATTGCATTCATCATTTTACAGCGGGCAAAAAAAAATACCAATCACAAAGATTGTATTAAAAAAGCCCTGATTCTTTTTTTAATTAAACTTAACATTATAGAAATGCATAATATTGTAAAAAAATATCATCTAATACCAATACTTATTTCTTTAAAATACCGTCTGATATGTTTGTTTCAGAACTATAATCACAATATTATATCTCAAATAACTCCAAAATACATCTGATTTCATTTCCTTTAGGCCAAATAGTAATTTTAATTTTTTTTTTGGAATAAATTTCCAACGGAAATCCAATAAAATTCTAAAGTTTAATTTGTCCAGATCTCACCGATTCTCTGTAACATTTTGGTTCACGAAAATTTTTTGAATAATTTATTTAGTCCACAATAGAATTGGTTACTTTTCCACATGGCCAAATAGTAATTTTTTAAATCATTTTTGAAAAAATTTCCAATGGCAGTCCAATAACATTCCAAAATTTAAAATGTGCAGAAGTTACCGATAATCTCTAAATTATTGGTTTTTCAAAATTGCATTAAAAATTTAAAAAGTCCACATTACAATTGGTTATCTTTCCATTAGGCCAAATGATAATTTTAAAAATCTTTTTTTTACAAAATTGCAATGGTAATCCAGTAAAATGGTAAAATTATTTTGTCCAGATCTTGCCAAGTCTCTCTAAAATTTAGGTTTCAGGAAGATTAGATAGGAATTTGCTAAATCAAAAGGCAAACGTTGTTTGAAAATCAATTGGGAATCATTACACAGTGTCCAGCCTTTTTCACATTTTAGATGAACACAGAGTCATTTTTTCACATTAGTCCCAAAACGAAATTTCTTTGCCATTTTGAAAGCACACTTACTGCTCTTTTTTTTTCGGGCCAAGTGAAAATCACTTTTTACAATTGGAAATCACTTTTACAGACTGACACATTATAAAACCACTTTTTTTGATTTATTTAAATGCACATGTCCAAGCTGTTTTTTCAGACCACCACCATGTGTATTCTCTGTGACTGCCTACACTCCAGCAAGGGCAACCAGCCTTAGTGATGCTGAATGTATTTGCATTACAGACTTAAACCTGAAAACCCCACTCGCTTCTAAATACTGTGCATGACTATACATGGCAAGCACATGGGTGTGTGCTAAGACTCTGCTTCTTCCCCCAAAAATTCGCTCCCCCTTTCCATCTAATGCAACTATGAAATCACCAGAGCAAGACGCAATAAATCTCTGCCTATAATTCTTCTATGCACACAGAGTCATGTTTTCACATTAGTCCCAAAACGAAATTTCTTTGCCAATTTGAAAGCACACTTACTGCTCTTTTTTTTTTCGGGGCAAGTGTAAATCACTTTTACAGACTGACACATTATGAAACCACCATGTGTAACTACAACAAAAACAATTCCCATTTCTATTATTCATTTCTTAAGTTACCACATACATCCCCTCTCAAACTGTAAACTCACCTTTAAAATTAGTTAGTTGTGAAAGAAATGTGACACTCAAACAGCAGATTATCAGAGCCAGGATCTCTGTTGTGTTCACCTCTCTCCTCTCAGCAGAACCAGATAATGGCAAACTTTCCCTCTATTTTTCCACACATATACATGTAAGTTTCAAATCTCAGTGCTTCCCCCTTTTTTTCAAATGTAATCACACATTTCTATTGGTTGAAAACCAACCCTTTTCCAAAAGTACCCTTCCCCCAACTTGACTTCTGCCTAGTACCCTTCCCCCAACTTGACTTCTGCCTGCTACCATAGCAACAGCTCATGGAACACTGCTGTGTAGAGTTAGGTCAGAAGTTCGACACACAATGTTTCAATTCCACAGAGCAAGAGTGCTTGACTTTTCAAACCTTACAGCAAATCCATAGTACTGTTCTTTGGTTACACATTTTTTTGTACCAATACAAAACATGCTTCTATTAATTTACACATACAGCCTAGTTTTTATTCTAGAATGGTATGAAACAGCCAATCAGTTCTTTTTGTTTTGAAAAAAATATGTATGCCTCCATTTCCAAACTGTCTTTCTTTTCATATTGCCATTCTACTGAAAGACACCTCCTGAGTGCATCCAGTTCTCCTTTGAAGATGTTCACAGTGTGGATTGTAGGGCACAGCTATGTCTTCTGGAGTGAAAAGTTTGCAGAGAAAACAGGTATGGTGAGAGACCTTGCTTTGCCAAATGTAGACATTAAATGGATTGGTCAGAGAGGGTTAAAGTGGCACCAATTGATGCCATTGGTGAAATCCTTCATTCAAATCCAACACCCTGACCTCATAATAGTGCACTGTGGTGGCAATGACCTAGGCACTTTGACTGGGGTAGGTCTGGAAATGCTTATGAAGGACACCTTTGCACAACTGTTTACACTTTTCCCTAAAACTGCCTTTGTGTTTTCCAACATATGCCAAAGGCAAAAATGGAACTGGTCCAATCATTTCTGTCCGCAGATTGACAAAGCAAGAAAGCACGTCAACAAATCTGTTTCTGCTTTCCTCCGTGACTATGGTATGGGTGCCATTTACCACAACAACTTGCGTTATGACATGCAAGACATTTATAGAGGAGATGGTGTGCACTTCAATGATGAAGGGAACAGAGTCTTCCTCTTGAACCTTAGACTCTGCATCGGTACTTACTTGTAGGTACCACTAAAAAAATTACTTCATAAACACAACAGCTCTTTTTAGAGCTCCCTAATTTCTAAACTCTTAAATCTGCTTTTCATTTATTTATTTTTATTTTTTTTACCGTACGCTTACCGTAAGCTTACGGTACGCGTACCCCGTGATTTTTTTTAAAATCAATAAATGTTTTTTTTGTACTTTTCTGTCCTTCTTTGACCCCCTTACAAATGTTAGGGGGTCTGTAACTCTCCTCATTGCCCCCTTTCCTTGTTTTCTCTGGTTTTTTTCTGAGTGAAACACACAAAATGGCGGCCGCCGCTTCCTGGTTTCGGCCGATTCGAATGTTTACTAAGATCTATGGGCCAATCAGAATCTCCTTCGCGCACGCCATGTTTCTTCCGTACGCTTACCGTAAGCTTACCGTACGCGTACCCCGTGATTTTTTTTAAAAATCAATAAATGTTTGTTTTGTACTTTACAGTCCTTCTTTGACCCCCTCACAAATGTAAGGGGGTCTGTAACTCTCCTCATTGCCCCCTTTTCTTGTTTTCACTCTTTTTTTTTCAGAGTGAAACACAGAAAATGGCGGCCGCCGCTTCCTGGTTTCGGCCGATTCGAATGTTTACTAAGATCTAAGAGCCAATCAGAATCGCGCTCGCGCACGCCACCGTACGCGTACCGTAAGCTTACCGTAAGCGTACGGTAAGCGTACCGTAAGCGGGCTCAGATATATATATTGATTTAAAGGCTATTTTCTCAGAATCTACTGAACAGATTTACACCAAACCTACAAAAGGCACTTCCTTGACCTAGGGACTACCAATCTGCCAAATTTTGAGTAATTCTGTTCAGCCGTTCGGGCTGTAGCTCGTTCTAAAGGTCCTATGGAAAAATGCATGGGAAAAACGCGTTTTGGGACCCCCCTTTTATCTCAGCCCCCGCTTGACGGATCCCCCCGAGACTTTCAGGGTAGGAGCGGAGCGTAGCGCCCCACCTATTTTGAGAAATTCGCGAGGATTCGTCGACCGGCGCCAAAGTTATTCAAAATAGAATGTTGAGGTTTTCCTATGGAAACGTGGTCCTAACTATAACTACCTACTGGCGACCGCCAGTAGGTAATATATATATTTAGTATACTATGTATACATGTGGAAATGTGTTGGACGCCCGTTTGCCTCGGTGGCACGGAAAAAATGGATGGAACTGACGTCAGCACGCCGACGAGGTCCTCTTATGGCTCCGGTGACGTCATATGGAGTCGCGAGCGGAGCCGTGCTATTATGACGTCCTCGTCGACGTGAGAGAGCTAGGAAAGAATTTGCGCGGAATGCTGGCGCAGGGGGTATTCAGAAGGTGAGGTATCCACATGCAGATATTGTATCACCAGAAAAAGCGTTACCGAAGGTAAGTAACTTGTTCGTTTGTAGTATGTAGTGCAGTAGATTCACATGCACCTACCCTTGTCCTCATAAGCATGTGGCTCTATTTGCAGCTCTTTTATTTACAAATTAATTCCCTTTTCACAATACACCCCTGTATCATACTGCATTCACTCGCCACTCCGTAATACTCTCACTCACTGTGCATAAAACAGTTTAACATTTAGTCGGAGCCCATATGCGTTGCAGTCTAAATGTGGAGTGACAGTGCATTCTGTGACTCACAAGACTGTCTTTGTAGAAAAAGAACTTGCAAATATCTGAGCACAAGATGAACAAGCACTAAATGCAACAAACTGATGCTTCTAGGGTAAATTTGGGAGGGAGAATACATTGTTGCATAAATTCTCAAAACGCACTGAAGATTATGTACATTGCGAATGGTATGTTGAAGTAAGTCTAGCATAGGAGGATTATGTATAGAAATCTATGACGTGTATTTGCATATGAACTCTTAGGGAATTTTGTAACTCCTCAGTAATCAAAAAACAAACCACAGCTACATGTGTAAATCTATGATGCATAGATTATCATTTATTTTCCAAATTTTGTGTGAATCAGTCTATAGGGATGTGCCCATGATCACACAAAGAGGCTATGTGTGGAATTTGCAATAAGTACTAATGTCTTCTAGTTTTGCAAGTGATGACTTAGATCAGATCTTCGTACTCTTTGAAGACGTTTGATGGTCCTACGCTGTTCAAATTTCTTGCACCTGTTGGACCATCCTCTCTCCAACCACTTGTTTCGTTTACATAGCTCATGATGTCAGAAATGTGACTTCAAAGCCCATTTTTTTAATTTCTAATTTGACCTGGTCTGTGGTTGGGACAAGACTCATCTTCTTGTGTTAAGTCCTGTCCAGTCCTCTCACCAAACTTTGCAACTGGTTAAAATGGTCGATATCTTCCTCTGCCTGGCTGCTGTCTCCACTCCAAGTACTCATTCATCACCACCTCTCTGTTGGCATCCTCACTCGTTGTACCATGCTTAACCCCTTAACTGCTGGGCCTTCCCTCCACCCCCTTGCTAAGCCCTTTTTTGGCTATTTGGGGTAGTTCAGTTCGCGCTTAGGCCCCCCCCTTTTTGACCACATAAGGTATCCACGCCAAATTTGAGACCTTTTCTTCCAACATCATAGGGATTCTAAAGGTACCCAGGGTTTGTGGATTCCCCTGGAGGGGAACCTGAAATTAGCCAAAATACAGCTAAATTTTGTTTTTTTGTACAAAAATGGGGGGAAAGTGCTGCAAATGAAAGCGTCTGTTCTTTTCCCTGCAAATGGTATCCACAAAGGGTTTGTGGGGCTGAAATCACAATTTCCCCAGCTTTTAGGGACTGGCAGACTTTTGTCAGAAAACCAACATTTGTTACACAGTTTTGGCATTTTACTGGGGTACAGCCTATTTTTGTGCTTTCAACCTTCTTCCAGTTAATGGTAGAAATGGGTATGGAAGCAATAATGGATCCTGGAAAGCTATACATTTTTAAAAAGTAGACAAAAGTTGGGGGACCTCTGGCAAACTAAAGGGTTTGATAGGTGGGATCTCATTGGTATCTCCCAGATTAAGGACCTCTGGGTCAAGGGCACTATCCTCTCATTTGCCTCTCTCCAACAGCAATATAAACTGGCTGGTACTGAGTACTATAGATACCTGCAGATCCGACATGCACTTCAGACTCATCTTGCTAGTAGATCCCCTCCCGCCCCGAAGCATCTCCTCTTGAGGATAGGATACTGGACGGCCATCTTCCCGAGAGGTCTAGCTCATTGATTTACAAAAAATTGATAAACAATATGGAAGACCCCCTCCAGTCCCTTAAGGACAAATGGATTAAAGATGGAATTGAACTGGATGACGAAGACTGGCAAACAGCAGTCTCCTCCCCGAGGGAAGTGGCAGTCCAAGCTAGGCTGCGATTGGTGCAGCTAAAGATTCTGCAA
This sequence comes from Triturus cristatus, assembly GCF_964204655.1. Lineage (NCBI taxonomy): Eukaryota > Metazoa > Chordata > Amphibia > Caudata > Salamandridae > Triturus > Triturus cristatus. Next base: position 940,313,149 of record NC_140584.1, on the reverse strand, counting down.
AGAATATATATCTCTGGGCCAGACTTAGTACGGATGGGTAGAATGGATAATGGAGAGTGCAGACGGGGAGGTGGGTACATTTATCCACATAATATGGGAGTGTGTGAGTGTACAATTGTATTGGCAACTCGTACATCGCACTCTGCGGGATGTACTCGCAGTTGACCTACAACCCGAAGCCCGTAGGCGTATCCTAAACATTTGGGAGCCGACAGACCTCACCTTTTATACTAAGCAATGGGTGATCCTGGCACTAATGGTGGCCAAAAGAAATATAGCGCAAAACTGGGGAGCCCACAAACCGCCAATGCTAGATAAATGGGAGGAAGATCTGGACTGGTGCATGTTCAGGGAAAAGTCAGTATATGTGGCCAGAGGGTGTCCCGGGAAGTGGAACAAAGTATGGGGGCCTTGGTACTCGTATAGAGGAAATATTTGTATCCCACCAGGGCCATTGAATGATGATGAGACTCTTGAAACCCCCTAACTGTCATGTTTTGTATAGCTGTGTTTGGCTCACTGTAACCCAGATCAGAGAATTTGTGTATTTATAATCTCTTGCTCATGTCGTATAATGATATGTAATGTCGATGTGTTTATGATAAAAAGAAATATAAAAAATTTAAAAAAAGTAGATAAAATTCTGAATTCAGCAAGGGGTCATTTGTGTAGACCCCTGTCGTGGGTACATGGGCCTCCCACACGAGTGAGGCACCATTTTTATTGGGAGACCTGGGGGGACGCTGGGTGGTAGGAAATTTGTGTCAGCTCAGTGATCCCACAACTTTCCCACACACACACACACATATATAAAAACATATATGTAATATTTTCTCTCTACATATATTTATATCTATATACATATATAAATATATATATAATTCACTGTAGACTTATGTATATATGTATCTATATACACATATATATGTATATAGATACATATATACATATATCTACAGAGAGAAAGAGACTCTCTCTCTCTCTCTCTATATATATATATATATATATATATGTATATATATATATATGTGATATATATTTATATATATATTCACTGAAAAAAACATAGGTTTCAGGCCTGATATATTTAGGAATTAGCATTTAAAAAACCTTAGAAATTCACTGAAAAAACAATAGGTTTTAGGGGTGTTATAGTTAGCTGGACATTTCACTCGAACAAAACCATTGAAATTCCTCCGGTATAGTTAGTTGTACTAACTACATCTCGCGCGCCCGCAAACCACTGCTGATGATGTCACATATTACATCATTCATGTCTTGGTCAGTGACATCACTGATGACATCTCAAATGACATCACTGATGACATCATCCAGTGAATGTGGTTTGGTTCGTTATTTAATTATGTATTATATATAGATATATATAGCAATTTGCATTGAAGAATGGGTGGATATATAAATATAAATATCTGGATGGAGGATTTAGTAGCAGTGTGATTGACTGTTTACTTGACTAATTTATAGTGTCTCACTAAATATATTGGATAGTGACAAAACTGTGTAGCACTTTGTCAGTTGTTGTGTAAACTGCTGCACCAGTTGGTTACTAGCTACGTGAAAGTCTATATTATTTATTGATTAGTTAACTGAGTATTTGTATGGGAGAGTGAATGTGTGTGTGTTTCGGTGGGGGGCGTGTGACTGCCCAAAGATGTGTGAATAGTTGATTCAGTAGGTATCTGAAGTTAAAACTACATGTTATAACAGTTGTTTGGGTGAGTGAATATCTTTATTGGTGTGGTGATGAGCCAATATATGTCTCAATGGTACATGTCCAACAAACTAGAAAAATAAAAGCCAGTGTATATGTCAGTTGTTGTATATAAATAAGTAAACATAAGACTCAGTGATTGTATGAGTGACTGTATGGATGACTGTATAGTTGTAATAGTGTTTTTATACTACACTAAGTATGAGGTATTATCTATATGAATAGATGAAGTGGTGTTTTTATAAGTTTATAGCTAAGTAAAAGTAAGTATGATCCATTGTTTGCATAAGTGAGTAGGATGACTTCATAAGTGATTAGGATGTGTGCTGGTGTGTAATGTCGATATAGGTGTATATATTTGATAGTGTTCTATTGATCATTGACAGTATGTATGAGTGAATCTATAGGTAAGTGATTAGATGTGTGTATAGATCTAGAAATCACTGAGTGGGTGTTTAGAAACTTGTATTGGTGTGTCAATGGTTTTAAATCTGGCACTCTCTATTTTACAGTGAGTGATGAAAGGTTATACTAGTGTATGATGAGGTGTATCTGATTGTCACGTGGATGATGTCATCAGTGATGTCATTTGAGATGTCATCAGTGATGTCACTGACCATGTCATGAATGATGTAATATGTGACATCATCAGCAGTGGATTGCGGGCGCGCGAGATGTAGTTAGTACGACTAACTATATCGGAGGAATTTCAATGGTTTTGTTCGAGTGAAATGTCCAGCTAACTAGAACACCCCTAAAACCTATTGTTTTTTCAGTGAATTTCTAAGGTTTTTTAAATGCTAATTCCTAACTATATCAGGCCTGAAACCTATGGTTTTTTCAGTGAATTTCAAAGGTTTTTTAAATGCTAATTCCTAACTATATCAGGCCTGAAACCTATGGTTTTTTCAGTGAATTTCAAAGGTTTTTTAAATGCTAATTCCTAACTATATCAGGCCTGAAACCTATATTTTTTTCAGTGAATTTCAAAGGTTTTTTAAATGCTAATTCCTAACTATATCAGGCCTGAAGCCTATGGTTTTTTCAGTGAATTTCAAAGGTTTTGTAAATGACAATTTTTAATGTATTAATTGTTATACTGATTTTTTTGATACTGATTTACTACATTGTTTAAACTGTTTATTTTTAGATATTTTATTTTTTTATTTACATTCTACATTACAATACAAAATATACTTTCTCAGAATGAATTACTTTAGTTTAAATACTTTGCAAATAGGCAATATACTTTTAAGTACAGTAGTTAGTTGTTGCAATGGGCAACACAATTTCAAACACAAAGCAACATTGAGCTTAATGTGAATTTCTAGTCAAATGCAATTAGTTACTTTATGGATTACTTTTCTAACCACAGGACTAGATGCTAGATTCAGTCCTTGGACATCTCCTGTAAAAAGTTGAGTAAAAGTGTTTTGGTTACAGTAGTAATTTTTAAGGATTATTATTGCATTTTAAAAGTTGACACTTAGAAAAATGTTCACATAGAATCACCAATGTTATCCTATGGCAGAAAATTCACTTAGCAGGTAACTAGTGTTATCGTTACTTTTTCTTACTCAGTGGTGGATCCTGGATCCACCACAGGTGAATCTCCTGTAAACAGTTGAAAGAATGTGTTTAAGTCATACAGACGATTTTTTAGGAATATTTTTAGTTTGTGAAAATAGAAACTTTTCTACTTAAAACCACACAATGGATTCCTATGGAAGGAAATACAAGTTACTGGTAAGTACGCTTCGAATTACTTTTCAGGGTCAGTGCTGTTTTAAAAGATGCAGCCCTGGGTTCTCTCCTGATAACAGGTGAGTAAATCGGAATTCGTAGTTCGGCTGATTTTAGAGGAATATTTGTACAATGGTAAAGGAAGGGGGCGGGGCCTGAGGTGACGTGTGCAAACACGCCCTGTGGCGCGTTTTAAGTTGGGGAATTAATTCCTCTTCAATCCTGCGGTCCCCTGGGGGCCAACTAGCACACCAGGTACCTCCAGTATGCGTCAGGGAGCTGCGTTGCAAAACGGTGTTCAGAGGCCACGCCCCTTTTTACAACACTCTGCAACGCAGCTCCGTGGCGCTTACTGGAGGTACCTGGTGGGCTAGTTGGCCCCTAGGGGACCTCCCGATTGAAGAGGAATGAATACCCCAACTTAAAACGCGCCACAGGGCGTGTTCGCACAGTATCACCTCAGGCCCTGCCCCCTACCTTCACCACTGTGCAAACGCGCCCCGTGGCACGTTTTAAGTTGGGGGATTAAGTCCCCTTGATTCTTGAGGTCCCCTAGCAGCCAACTAGGCCACCAGGTACCTCCAGTAAGCGCCACGGAGCTGCGTTGCAGAGAGGTGTAAAAAGGGGTGTGGCCTCATTACACTTCTCTGCAACGCAGCCCCCTGGCGCATACTGGAGGTTCCTGTTGGGCTAGTTGGCCCCCAGGGACCCCCAGTATTCAAGGGGAATTTGTACCCCCTCTGCAAACGCGCCAGGGGGCGCGTTTGCAGAGTGGTGTAAGGAGGGGGCGTGGCCTCCTGCCCGATCCCGGTCTTTTTTTTTTCTATTTTTTTTTTTTTTTAGAAGGGGGGCTGTGTAGCCCTTTTTTTTCCATTTTTTTGGCCCTGGGGACCCCATCCTCCAGGGCCTGTCCCCAATTTTTGTTTATAAAAAAAAATCAGGAAGGGGGCCGCATGGTCCCCCTCCCGAGGCCATAATTTGCCCCGGGGACCCCATTCCCCGGGGCATGGCCCTTTTAAAAAAAATAAATAAAATTTAATGGAGGTAGGCTGCGTAGCCCCCCTCCTCTGGCCACTTTAAGGCCCCGGGGACCCTATCCCCCGGGGCCGGCCATTGTTTTTTTATTTTTTAATTGGGGAGGGGGGCCGCGTGGCCCCCCTCCCAGGACACTTATGGCCCCGGGGACCCCATCCTCCAGGGCCTGGCCTCTGTTGGGGGCCGTAGGGGGGTCCCCAATCTCCCCACGGTCCCAGCCGGTTCCCCGTGTCCTGCGGGAGCCGGCATTGCTTTTCCACATGGGGAGCAGCTAACTTGCTGCTCCCCATGTGGAAAAGCAATCAGCTTTGCTTCATTGAAGCGAGAGCAGGTTTCCCTGCTCTCGCTTCAATGAAGCAAAGCAGTTTGCAATAACAGGGCGGGAGCAGCGAGGCTTCCGCCCTGTCATTGCATACTACAGTGTCCCGGGGGTGGGCACCCTGGGACACTGCAGGGGCCGGCCCTGGGGGGTGGCAGTCCCCAGGGCCTATTCAAGGCTCCAGGAGGGGGGCCTCATGGCCCCCCTCCCACACTGACAAGTTGCCCGGGGGGTGGCGGTCCCCGGGGCTGCGGGGGGCCGTGAGCCCCCCCACATATAGTATCTTTGAGCCCCGGGGGTGGCGGTACCCGGGGCAGTGTGGGGGGGATTGGGACCCCCCACTTTTTTTAATTCTGCCCCCGGGATTTGGCCCCCCCCGGGAAGCGCGGGAGCCCGGTGCTTTTTTTTCGGCCAAAATTCGCGCTGGGTGCGCGAATCTCGCCGATTTGTTTTATTTATTTATTTATTTTTAAAATGCTTTTTTTGGCCCTGGGGGTCCTTGTGGGACCCCCTGAGCAGGCCTAGGGGGTCAGGGTGTTTCTACCCTGCACCCTTGTCGCGTTTTTTGCGTTTGGTTTATAGGTTTCTTGTGCCTCGGTTCTACCGAGGCACAAGATGTCTGCCAACACTTCCTGATCTATGATTTTACTTTTGATTTTCTCAGCAACTACTGAACAGATTTACACCATTTAAGCAAAAGGCATGAGTCTGAACTGAGGACTACCTCTTTGCCAAAGTTGGTGTAATTCCGTTCAGCAGTTCGGGCTGTAGCTGCGTCAACAGGTCCTATGGGAAATTGCATGGGGAAAACACGTTTTGGGACCCCCCTTTTTTCTCGACCCCCGCTTGACGAATCACCACGAAACTTTCAGGATAGGAGCGGATCGGAAAAGTTTTGAAAATTTCGCGAAGATTCGTCAATCGGCGCCAACGTTATGCCAAATAGAATGTTGCGGATTTCCTATTAAAAATAGGTCCTAGCTATATCTACCTACTGGCGACCGCCAGTAGGTAATATATGTGTATATGTGTATATGTGTGTGTGTGTGTGTGTATATATATATATATATATATATATATATATATATATATATATATATATATATATATATATATATAGAGATATATATATATAGAGATATATATATATATAGAGATATATATATAGAGATATCTCTTTCTCTATGTGTTTTATAGCTATGGTTTCCTTGGGATCCGATTGTGTCCCCCACTGAAAGCACATGGCTATAAATAAAAAATGTGCCCCCACAGGGCGTCGTCCACTGAGCAGGACAACCGACCCCCAGCCAATCGCCCCCATTTCTTTTTTTTTTTTACATTTTAGGGGGGTGATCACGCACCCCAAGGAAAGCCAATGTTCTATAATAAAAGAAATATGCGGGGGGTGTTAGGGGGGGCAGCGACCCATTACCACTAGGGCCCACCCCCCCCCCCCAAGACATCCCTGGTGTCTAGTGAGGGTTTCCTGGCCGTGCATCGCAGCAGTGCTGCGATCCGCGGCCAGGAAACCCTTTCAGGAAGGCCTCGTTTGAGAGGAGAGACTCTCCCCTTTCAAACGAGGCCTCCCTGAATACTGGGGAGGGTGTTTTCGGCCTGATTTTCCCATGGGAGTCAAGCGCGGCCTTACCTGCGGCTGTCCTCGGCTCCAGTAGGGAAATCAGTGACGTCAGTGCGCCTTGCGGCACGCTGACGTCACAGATGGGTGGGGGGAGACGTGTCTCCCCCAGGGGAAATAAAAAATATATATACTTTGCACCGGAGGTTCAAAGGGGTCCCTCCCTGGTGACGGCCAATAGATGTGCGCCGCACCAGGGAGGTAGTGCCATTGGCCGATGCAAGCACCAAACGGGTTAATGGTGAATCCGTCTGTCGTGTCCTCGCTGTCTCTAATAACGACAGACACCGTGGGTTTATCCGACACTCTTTATTGCCAACCTGCTACCAGCTCGTCCCTACTCCTTCTCCCGTCCCCCCGACTCGCCCCGCCTCTTCCTGCTGGCCGTCCTCCTCCTCCGGCCCTCCCGATGCTCCACCCTCGACCACTAGACCACCTCACAACTCTACATCTCCCCCTTTGTTAGCAAAACAAAATGAGTCACTGAGAGTTTACATTTCTTCAATTAGCCGCTTAGGCTGGCGAATTGTCTGTCGGGGTCTGAGAGACCGTCCTTCAGGCATCACGGTGTGGTTGTCTCCGGGTTCCTTGTCCGAGTGGGTGCCATTCTCACCTCTTGTTTCAGTCTGTTGAACTCTTGGGGACGTTAGCCGCGAATCGAGCGCCTCTTGCAGAGCTGGACTACACTTTTGAAAGTGAGACACATTCCGAGTGACGCGTCTGTTGTCTGACTCCGCTGTCAGCATGGTGCCCTTCTGACGAGTGACTGTCAGAGGTTCCACTCTAAACTTACTGTCCGTTTTCTTGCATTGCTCCTGCTTGACTATCACGCAGTCTCCTTCATGGAATGAGAGAGAGCGGGCTCGTCTTCTGCCATCTGCATATGTCTTCATGTTTTCTTTGCGAGCTCTGTCAGTAGCCTCCACTTCCTGATGGATGCGACTTGGGGATACCGGTCGTAGAGCTCCCTCCCAGGTGGGTATCCGCGTCCGAACCGGGCGCCCTAGCATAAGTGTTGCTGGACATTTGCCTGTAGTGGCGTGCGGCGTCGTCCGGTATGCTCGGAGCACATCGTTGAGTGCCACCTGTAGGTCTCTTTTGTCAAGAGCTGCCTGCTGGAATGTCTTCTTGAGGGTGGCCATGAACCTCTCAGCTGTGCCGTTGGCCTGTGGCCATAGTGGTGTTATCCGTCGGTGACGAACATTCATTAGCTTCATGAAGTCACTGAACTCCCGGCCATTGAAAGGAGGACCATTGTCTGTTTTCACCTCTTTGGGTACCCCCCAGGCTGCAAAGACTTCATCCAGGATAGTAAGTGTAGCTGCTGCATTGGTGGATGGCACAAATCGGGCGATGGGGAATCTCGAGTATTCATCAATTATCACTAGCACATATTTGCCAGACTGCATGGGGCCATAAAAGTCCATCGCCAGCTCATGCCACACTCCTGGCGGTAGGGGCGTCATCTGGAGTGGGGCTGGCGGATCTCCTTGCCTTACCACTTGGCACTGCGGACAGTCCTTCAGAGTGTGTTCTACCATCTTGTCTAGGAAGGGGAACCAGACGCGCTCACGAAGGGCCCTTTTGGTTGCTACCACTCCTCGATGGCTTTCGTGAGCCAAGTTGACGACTCCTTGCCGCAGTTGTTGGGGAATGACGATTCGGTGATCCCTTAGCAACAGGCCGTCTGCTGTGACAGATAGTTCCTCACAAACGTTCCGGAACGCCTGCAACTCCTGACGCATTGTTGGGTCACCGCTTTCGTCCTCCGTGTCTTCATGCCGCCATCGGTGTGTTTGAACCCTGCGAATCACCCCTTGCAGCATTGCATCCTGCGAGGTGACGTCTTGGATGACTTCTAGAGGAACAGCTGGTGGCCGCGCCTGGTCCACTACAAAATGGACGTATTCGTCAGCCACGGATGGTGTGGGGCGCTGGGAGATTTCGGGGTGTCGCGACATATAGTCGGCTGGGTTGGCTGCCTTCCCCGGTTTGTGCACAATGGTGAAAGTGTATTCTTGCAGACGTAGTCCTCAGCGTTCGATGCGGGTGGCATTTTGGAACGCGGGTTTCCATAGATGGTGATGAGTGCTTGGTGGTCCGTCACCATCGTGAAATGTTTACCATATATAAACACGTGGAAGTGTTCGCACGCCCACACCACTGCGAGGCTTTCCTTTTCAGGTTGGGAGTAAGCCTTCTCTGTGTCAGAGAGGCTTCGGCTGGCGTGAGCCACTATGTGACGTTGGTCAGTGTCTTTGTCGTATTGTGCCAGGATGGCACCTAGACCGACGGGGCTCGCGTCCACAGTGATTTCAGTCTTGCGGTCCGGGCTGAAGTATGCCAGGCTCTCCACCGTTCCCACAGCCTGTTTAATTTCTTGAAATGCTCGCTCGCACTCCGACGTCCACTCAAACACTTGTCCCTGTTTGGTCAGCATTCGAAGGGGGTGACTGAGTGTGGCATAGTCCTTAATGTATCTCGAGCAGTAACTCGCCATGCCCAAGAAGGACCGTACGTCGCTGACGTCCTGTGGGCTCTTGGTGTTGTTCATAGTGCTCACTTTGTCGGGGTCTGGCTTCATCCCGGCTCCAGAGAAGATGTGTCCAAAGAATTTTAGCTTCGACTGGTGGAACTCACATTTCTCTCTGTTGAGCGTGAGGTTGGCTTCTAGAAGGGCATGGCAGACTCTGTCCAAGGCTGTGTCGTGGTCTTGGATGTTCGCCCCGTAGACCAGGATGTCATCGCTGTAGTTCAGCGTGTTAGGGATGTGATGAATTGTTTGTCTGATAGCCTCTTGAAATATCTCTGCGGCTGATGAGATGCCAAAATTTAGTCTCTTATATCGGAACAGCCCCAGGTGTGTTGCGAATGTCGTGATATATCGGGAGCTTTCGTGGAGTTCCAATTGGTGGTAACCTTTGTTAAGGTCTAACTTGGAAAACACCCGCGCACCGTTTAGTGCAGCTATCATGTCACTTAAATGGGGCCCTGGATGGCGCTCCCTCTCGATGGCGGTGTTGGGCATCCGCATGTCCACACATAGTCGGACCTTCCCTGGGGTTCCCTTCTTTGGTACGATCACTACTGGAGACACCCACGGCGTGGCGCCTTCTGTCCGCTCAATGATGTCAGCCTTTAACAGATCTTGCAGCTCGTCTTCCACAGCCTGTTGGAGGTGGAAAGGTACCTTCCGAGGGTGTTGGGCAACTGGGCGGACCTGTTCATCTATGTGGAGGCGAATTTGGCCTCTGTTCATTTTGCCAAGCCCGGTGAACAACTTTGGGAATTTGTGAATGGTATCGTTGTCGCTGCTGACACGGTAAAGTATTTCCACCAGTCTTAACCGTTCAGCCGTCGGCAGGCTGAGGAGACAGTCCGCTTCTGGCCCTTCTATGACGTGTATCACAGCTGGGACAGATGTTGTTTGATGTCTCAGCGTCGTCGAAAATTTCCCAAGGCATGGGAGCGGCTTCTTGGACATCCAGGTATAGACGCGGACGTGTGCAGGGCTTAGTCGGGGGCGGGGATTCATTTTCTTATACTCTGTCACCGGGATGTAATTGAGTGATGCCCCACTGTCCATTACAAACTTTGTGTGATGTGTGCCCACGCTGATGTCCAGTCGAGGGTATTTCTTCAGCTGGTCTGGATCAGCAATCATGTTCGCATATTCCACTGAATATTCTCGTTCGCTTGACGGTGAACCAGAGTCTCTAGACGGTGATCTTCTCGACCACCTCGATGATCGTGACTCCCTGCTGGACTGGGAGGATCTGGACGACGACTTCTGACGGTCATGCACTGCTCGCGCATGGTGTCAACGCGTTTCGCCTCTTGGCATCCTGGTTGCATTCTTGTCTTTCTCACGGCGGTACTCCCCGCACATGGTCTCAAAATGATTACTCCGGCCGCACTTGTGGCACTGCTGCCCTATGGCGGGGCATGCGCCGCTGTGTGGGAAGTCATACCCACATCTATAGCATCTTCGCACTGGCGCCTTCTTCCCGTGATCCTGGCGTCTGCTCCTCCTCCCCGAGTCTGGCCGCCGATATCCAGGGCGGCGATGTCTCGACGGCGGTCGTGCGTGCCGTTCTCGTTCTCTCGACCCCCGGCGGGGGCGTTCAGTGTGTACTTGACAAATTAGCTCCTTGCGCTCCGTACGCCCTGCCTCCATGGTCTTGGCCTGTTCCTCCGTTTGGTCGTGTAACCTCGTGAGTTCTTCAATTTCATCTAAGGTGTGGCTTTTCTTCAATAGTTTCCTGCGAAGGGACTCCGACTGACAGCCGTCAATCACGTGCAGCCGTATTGCATCATCTGTCGAGAATGCTTCAAAATTGCAGTGACGCGCCAATCGCCGTAGTCGCGTTATATACGAGCCCATTACCTCACCTTTCTCTTGGCGCGCTCGCTGAAACACATACCGTTCGTAGTCCACATTCTTTTTGTGCAAGAACTTCTTATCCAGGGCCTCTCGCACCTTGGCATATGTTCCCGCATCTGCGGCAGGGATTTCTTTGATCATCTTGCTAATATCCTTCCCCACGAGATTTCGAAGTGCGATCAGTTGGTCTTCATCTCCCAACACCTTGGAACCCTTGATATAGTCCTCGAAATCTTCGATCCATTCTTCCCAGTGCGGGCCCATACTACTCCCGACCGCGAGCGCTAGGGGTTCTGGGGGGCGCAGATGCGATAACCCCATGACAATTGGCTTCGCTTCTTGGCGGACTGGGGATCCCTGGGTCGACATTGTGCCTCACGTGATTGTGCCTCACTTGGTATTATGTCCAATCTATCCACTTGCCTTTGCCTTGGCTTGTTCGTGGTGTGTCCGTTTTTTTTTTTTTTTTAATTTATTAACTCCTGCACTCGTGTGGGTCTTTGCTTTGCTCGTGCTTGTTTGTTCCTCACAGCGCCTGACTTCAAAATGGCCGCCGGGTACACTTCAATGGGACGTCTTTGCTAACTGCCTGACTTCAAGATGGCCCGCCGGGCCGGTATTGCACACAGGGCCTCAACACGTGCTGCTGTCACCGTGGAGTTTCACTCACCCCAGTTAGCGCTGGGCAGGTGGGCTTCACGGCAGCCACTCGCCTGGTCTCCGCGCGTCTTCCGCTTCACACGGGAGAGGCTTCACCGCGAGGTAGGTGGTTGTTCTCTCATCTGGCACTCACAGCGGAACGCGTGTGACAGCGTCGCCGACCTGTCTTCTTTCTCTCGAGAGCCCAAGTTCAGGGCGTGCTCTGCGCGTGGCGGTGCTCCCGCTGACTTCTCCCGCTTCTGGTTCTCAGGCGGACTCGATTACAATTTTTTTTTTTTGGTTTGGGAGAGCATTCAGCTGCATCCCATCCTCGTCGCCAGCTGTCGTGTCCTCGCTGTCTCTAATAACGACAGACACCGTGGGTTTATCCGACACTCTTTATTGCCAACCTGCTACCAGCTCGTCCCTACTCTTTCTCCCGTCCCCCCGACTCGCCCCGCCTCTTCCTGCTGGCCGTCCTCCTCCTCCGGCCCTCCCGATGCTCCACCCTCGACCACTAGACCACCTCACAACTCTACACCGTCTAACCGTATTCATGTTACAAGCAGACTGTTGCAAACAAAAATAAACTTGTTCTCCTGAGTCTTATTGATCACTCTAAGCAAGATGCTGGAATCATTTATTCTACATTTTGTTCTATCACATATTATCTGCTACCTACCAAGTCCACTCAGTTTTCTTACAGGTAATTTGTTAGTCACATCAGCAAGTTTACCTCAGTTGCACACAGTGAGAAAAGCTTGGTGGGCGGTGTGTACAAGTGTCCAGATCAAAGCTACAGTAACTATGCCAGCACATTTATCCTGTTTTAAAAGAGGCTTACTTAAAAGAATGCAGCCATAGCCAAAGTTCGGAAATGGGAAATTCCCTAAAAATGAAGCACTTAAGTCCTGGACAATGTCACGGCTGATTGATATGAGATAAGATGCTGTATGAAATAGTGTTGCACATAGGAAGTGATACATGATCTTTTGTCCGGAAGAGGGCATATTGCCCAGCTGTATGTTTGAACTAAATGTATGTTATCATTCTTCAGGTACTTGTTAGTGAGGATTCGAATGGAGAAGGAATTGTGGCACATTTTCCTGCACACGAAAAACCGATTTGCTGCATGGCTTTTAACCCCAGTGGTAAGTGCCTTTGAGAGTTTGCCTTACGCATATTTGTGGATGTCTTGTCTTTTCAAGCAATTTCTTTACTCAAAAGACTATACAATGTAAAAGACTATACAATGTATTGTTTTTAATCTGTATCACATTATACAACAATGTATGGAAGCTATAGCTCCAGTAGGTTTCATGAATAGTCTCTTGCTCGACTTGTGGTACAAGTGCTTCCATTTGAATTGGGTACGGATTGTTTAGTGATTATGTAGGCTCTGTGTGCAATTCAGATACCAAGATCTATTGCTTTATAAGTTCTTTAAAGCTCTTGGCAATAATCCAGTTTTTGCTGAATTTAGCGGTTCATTGGTATCGATTAGGTATTAAAAGAATTTTAACTTTTCTATTTAAAGTTGGGCACAGTGGACTAGCAACCTGCAAAATTCTGATTTGAATACATGTATGTACATATAATTGAAACCGTTTTTAATGTTGGGCCATGATTGGCACATGTCATACAGTTACTAAGGTAGTAAGTCATGATTAAAACCCCCTTTTCTGTGTTAGCAATACATGTAGCGTACATTTTGGCAATTTGAAACTTCACCCATGTGTTGCTTTGAAACACTAGACCTCTGAATGTGTGCCGTAATTATATCAGCAACCTTGGTAAGGGAATGATATATACCAGAGTATTGTGTCTCGTTTGATATGTGAGAGTATTGGGACCTCCAGCCTACGTTCCTCCAGTGATGTTTATATGTTCAGATCAGGGTATTACTTCCAATACTGAGTGGTCAGAGATATGATTATGTGTCTAAGGAGTGAAACTCGTGCTTTCGCACCAGATCCTATGTGACCATTGTGCACTGCTGACTTTGTTACGCCCCTCGACCAATTGTTTCGGTATCACTTTATCTTAGTAATGCTTTGTTTTCCCAGTAATTTCTGTCCTTATTAATATGCTTTGCATATGTAAATTATGTTGATGGCCCCTTACATCAGGTATTTTTTATAGCTCAATCAATAAATTATTCATGATTACCATCATAATTCTGTGGCCCCACATGGAGTATTATAGGTATTGAAGGGCGGGCTAAATAGCCAACCCAGTTTCTTAATTGGGACGCACATTCCTATCTTTGTTTGGAAATTAATGATCCTCCTGTTTTGCGCATGGATAATTTATTGAACAGTACATGGTGATTGTTGAACATTATTTTGAGCAGTTTATGTCCTAATTTACTAATTACTAGGTTTTTGTATTTGCAGTAAGATGAAAACAATGACATTTCAGCCTGTTTCTTTGCTTTTTTGTTTTAGTGGCACTTTGTTTTATTTCCTGTGCTAATAAATTACTTATTAAACAAATCCAATCTTTCGAAAGCCTAATGGGTATTGTGCATTCTTTCTGACACAAAAAAGCTCTACCCTTATTCCATTTTAATTTACACGGCAGCAGATCTTAAAAGCATGTTAAAAGTCTCTAATTCATCGTCCAGTAAATCACATTAGCTTAGTGATGCATCGGGTTTAAAAGCAATTTGAATATGCCTTTGCCAATTGCAAGTTCCCTGCAGACTTGATTATGAGGGTAACGCATTGCTTTTGCAGTGGGAACTCAGACACAGCATCTCCTGTGTTTCCTGATCTTGAACATTCCTTGGGCAGGTAGTATCGCTTTCTTGTCCAATTGCTCCCATCTTCGGATTCTGCAAAGTAGGGTTAAATAAAGGAACCATATTGGTTCCTGGTTCATTTACTTCCCACCATCGGAAAAACAAGTTAGTGAGATGTGGTGATCCATGTTGGTGTCTGTGGTGAGATAGAGTGTACTCTACTTTTCACCTTCACGATTATAATCATAATGACATTTATTTTTGGTTTTGCCCGTAAAATTGACAACAGAGTACATCAATTCAGTTATGAATAGATACAGTGCAAACAATCCTGACTATTACTTGATGCTTCATTTAAAAAGTTCCTGAATGTCTGCGCTATCTTTGTAAACCTGTTCTGTAGAATCTTTAAAGTATGTATAAGAGCCAGGATAACTTCATATTCTGTGCTAATATTAAAAGAACACTAAAATATCTTTAGGATACCCTCTAAAATCAAAAGAAAAAAAATATTAGCTATCATTATCAGACAACCAATTAAATACCAGATAAAGTACCAGATTTCAAGTGTTTTTCCAGAATGCCCCAGGAAAACACATGGAACTGGGTATCATCAAAGACACAGCCTAGTTGTGATATGTATTTGTAGAATAAGACTAAATGTCTTCTTGCTGACTTGTATGTATGTATGTCCCGCACACCATTTTAGATCAAGTTTTTCGTAAAGTATTCCATTGAGGGGAGCTATCCCGGAGTACGCTTCATCCTGGTAGCGCCGAAGTAATGTCCATAAAGTTGCTGATATGGGTAATATCAGTCCCGAGATGCTCACACCATGTGAAGATGATAAAATCATCAAAATCGATTTCATTCAAAATTTCAACTCGTTTAATTATAAGATCATCATTTTATTGTTCGTTTATGCAAAAAAAATATTAGCTATCATTATCAGACAACCAATTAAATACCAGATAAAGTACCAGATTTCAAGTGTTTTTCCAGAATGCCCCAGGAAAACACATGGAACTGGGTATCATCAAAGACACAGCCTAGTTGTGATATGTATTTGTAGAATAAGACTAAATGTCTTCTTGCTGACTTTAACATAAGGTCCTAACCAAAGTTTCTACCGACGCAGCAGCATATGCTGAGCAGCAAAGCAGAAATGAGAAACTGATTCTACAAACCAAATGCTTGGATGGAATGCTTGGTCTACATTAAGCCACTGGATATTACTCGGGCCGCAACCCAGTCCATTATTTTGCACACCACTCCGTGTAGGTTTAGACCCAGCCATATGCAAATCACTTTTGTCCTTGCTCCATTGGGAACAGTCCAGCCCGAACAGCCGGGCCAAACTGAGGTGGCATAGTGTACAAATGTGTTACTGAGATTACTTCAAGCATCCCATCCATCACTTTATTCTATACTTCATTGTGACACCCTATGGTATGGCCAGACATGGGTCCTGTGCACTCTGTGCCACTCTAACCAAGCCATACCCGACTGAGGAGCCCTAATAAGGATGAAGCTGGGATTGGATTGCTTGTGGGCCTGGGTTTGCCGTTCAGTCTAGACTGTTGCACTGAAGCAGGGGCACGACTGATTTGCATATGGCTGGGTCCAAAATGTGGCATGGGGTGCAAAATAACGATGAACTGGGATGCAGCCTGAGTTAATAACCAGTGGCTTAAATGAATTCACCCATTCCATTCATTACTTTTTCGTGTGCTTCAGTGATATTGACAGTAGTCACATTTTATAACAGACGTTCGAATGTCACCTACAAGTATCCTGAAGAGAGACCATCTTTGGAGCTATCCGATTTGAAACATATGGAATTCAAATTTCCCTGCCCATCACTCCTGTTTGTTTGAATTTCATTGCACTTTGTTGCCGCAGGTATCGTGTTGAATGTTGCATTGGATCTGTTTACTTGAACAGCTCAAATATTATTTAAGGAGCATAAATAACCAAGTTGCAGGTTTATTTTTCAAAGAATTATGCATGTCCCTAGCAAAAGTCAGGAGCTTTGGTACATAGGTTATTTTGTACAGGAACGTTGGACAGGTGTTCACATAAACACTGAGAAGCTTGGAACGGTTGACCAATATATGTTATTACACAAGTCCCTGTAGTGACTCATAGTTATATTGTAACTAAGGCAGTGTTTCTGAATACTGCTTTCGCCACCAGTGCAGCCTCATTTCAGCAATTTACTGGTACATGCCTGTTATGCACTTCAGTTGATTGGTAGTGAGTCGTATGCTGTGCAGGGGGAATGGGATGTCATACAAACTCATGCAGTTCGCATTTACCCGCGTTGAATAACACCAGTCGGTCTTATGTTGTGTGTGCTAAGGTTAAACCTGTTGTATATGCATGCCATTTCAGAAGTAGAAGGGCTCTTATAATACCTGATACGTGTGTTCGAAATATTCTTTCTGTAAAAATATTGTTTGCTTTTTGCCCAATTAGCGGGCACTCAGCCATCGTTTGTAGTCTCTCGTGTGTTTGCACAAATGATAATGCAGTTTATTTTCAAGGCTTCTTTTAAGTAGGGAAGTGCTCAGAATTCGCCCTTGCTGTGTCTGCAACGCAGTGCGTGCAGAGGTCAAAGGTTAAGTGTATTTGACCCTCATCTGCTTCTGTGTAGGAAGCAGGGCCTAAGAACTGTGGGTCAGGAGCGGCCCCTCTGGGAACCATAACTGGCGCCATTTTAAAGAGCTGACCTGTGCTTTGCTGCTGCTAAATGCGCCTTCATTGTCCCTTTAAATATGGCGTATTCTGACCCTTCCTCGGACTCTGATGCTATCATGTGCACTAGGTGAGTTCTCCAAAACTGCTGTGTACGACTAGGGACAGGCACTAAGTGTGAAATCTAGCAGCATGAAGAAGTGAATACAGCGGCTCACATCTGCCGTTTAACGGGCAAGTCATGTCTGCATCATGCGGACGTCCACAATACAGATTTACTGCTGGTGCCTCCTCGGTCTGCTCTTAAGGGAAGTCTATGAATTCCGTCGCCGTCTGACATAAAGTAGCACTTTTTGGGACTAGTTCTCGGCCTTTCATCTACAGATTTGACGCTGGTGATTTATTGATCTGTGATGCACGGAGAACGAATAAACAAGGCTGATAAGGAGGCCTGCTGCACACCCGTGCTTGCCCGGCAAGCATTACACAGAGCGATCTCCTCCTCTGTGATTCACCTCTGCACCCCGGATCAAAAGAATGAAACGCATCCTCCCCTGCTTGCGCTTTTCAGTTTTCCGTGAAAGCTGATAACTAACCACTTTCGAGGAAAGTATATTTAAAGAGGAGACTTGTGAGTTCAACCCTCGCTGCCTTGCACTGATAAAGGCTTTACTCTCTTAATCACGTAACAGTTCAGATCCTTTGAAGGAATAAATAATAGCCTCTCCCACTTTTGTCCTTTTATCCCTCAGCCAATTAAACAAACAGAAAGTGAACAAACAAATGAAAGAAATCTTTTGAAAACAGGAAGCGTACCATATCATTTCGGCTCCATGGCAGTGACTGCTGGGCAGTCCCTTGGTGTGGCATGCAGTCCGTGATTGATATCTGGGCTAGCAAAACGAGTCCTTCCAAATTGTGAACGGAATGTGCATCCTAGACACGCCAAAGAGAGCTTCCGCGGGTTGTTGTGTATGCTGGGGCGTTTTCGAGGAAGTTACTGGCAGCAGTGTTTGGATTTTGGGGGAATACAGTGGAGCAGTAAGTACCCTGGACGGGATGTGCCCCTCTTCTTCTGAGAGGGAGCCTGGCGAGAATGAGAGTGTTGTATGTGTACGCCACTTTGAAACGAATGTTGTGTGTCCATAATGACCGATGCTTGCAAGCACCGTAAATATCACAGCCCTTTATAAAAAGTAACAGTAACCTGTGGAGATGCTGCGCCTGAAATGAAGGAGCGCCTTGTAAAGGTGTTGATTTTCTGATGTCTGCTCCAGTGGCTCAAATAAACAACCAGACCCAGTCCAGTCTGGTTTCTAATACTCAGGCTGTGGACGAAGCTTGGGAAGTGGCTTCCTCATCTTAAAGGCTGGCACCTTAAACTTTTACCAAGGTATAAACCTAAATTACTGCTGAACCGAATTCAGCTCCCAAGAAAAAACAATTCTACACAGGTCCCTTTGAAGCAGTTATTTAGGCCCACTTTTATAAAATTCGGTTAACCGGAATGTCGATCAAAATATATCTGATGTGGTTTACATACCATGCATGAAGCTTGCTTTGTGTCGACACCACCAGTGCTCTGAAGAAACCTAAAGAACACTACTATATATTTCAGCATAAATGAAGACTCTCTCTTTCTAAATGCCTGACCGGTGTGGATATTTAATATTTCCTGAATATTGGACCGCTTGCTGGGAGAATTCAAGTATGGACCAAGCCTGAAGAGGAAATGACCCTTCTGCTATGACCACCTGCCTTTCCAGGCCAACTTTGTATAGCAACACATACAGTGAAAGGAGATCTTGAAAAAACCATTCGCACCGGGCTGCAAGCCTCCAGCAACCATCTCACCCGCGATGGAAGATAAATGCCAAGTGATGGCACAATGCTATCATCGAGCGGACATTCAACTGTGACAAAGGCCTGTATTCAGGGCTGGACTGGCCATACCGGGCATTAGGCGTTTCCCCAGTAGGCTGGAGGCCAGGGGGGCGATTTTCACTTAAGGGGGACGATTTTCACCTTTTGGGCCCCTTTTACTGTAGGATTGAACGGGACACAGTAATTCCAGAAGTCCAGTTCAATGAAAATACAAGCCTCAGTTCAGCCGAACGGAGCTGTCCGAGACTGACTATGCAGTGAGGGGGCTGTCTGACAAAATTTGCTAGGGCGGCTTTTAGCTCTCAGTCCGGCCCTGCCTGTATTCCATGGCATCTGTGAAAAGCATTTATTCCCTGAGTGTGCTTTAGATTGCCCCTGGTTATTTCTTTGTCACAGAGATAAGATATAACTATGTATTCAGCCTCAATAAAAAGCTCTTCTCTGGAAGGCACTGCAAACTTGTGGACAATTAGAAATAGTTTTTTGGTAGGATAAGTCCGGGCCAGACAGTGGCCATGTTTAGCCCCTTCCAGGAGATTAGCAGTACCTTGATGCAGGTCAGTTAGCGGAAATGAAAGTTAATCAAAAGAGAGGTGGTAACTGTTAGAAAAACACTCCCAGACCGGAAGGGTGGTGGTGTTCTCCCAGACATACACTGTGGTAGCTTGGCTCGAGTGGTCAGGGGTCAGGCACCGTGCTAAGCATACGTCATACCCACACAATAACCATGCGTGCATCCGTTCCAAAAACGACACTACACCTTAAAAATTATACTGAAAATATATCTCTTTATCTTCTTTTCTCTTAGTTGCTGATTCAATAAATAATAATACAATCACAGTACACAAGGCTTTTCTTGTAGAAGGGTAGGTCAAATAAATAGTACTTCAACAATTCAATAAATAAGGTAGATCATAAATAATCAAGGCATAAATATAAGTGCATTACATAAAAGGCAATTAAATATTATGAGGCAATAAATACTGCGAGACAATAAATACTGTGCGACAATAAATACTGTGAAACAATAAATACTGTGAGGCAATAAATAGGATGAATACAATAAATACAGTGCTCTCAATAAATAATAAAAGCCCATAGTGACACTTGAAAATCAGTTCACATTCCTGAGGTACTATGAGATGATTTGACCCAATCCCAGCTTGTAGAGATTTGGATGGCCTGAGGGGTATACTCCCTCGCTTGGACAAGGCTGAGGCCTAAACTGAGGTAGATCAAGGGGGAATCTAGAGATCTGGCTCTCCCACACTACACAACCCCTCTGTATTAGTCTCAGCTCACCCCTGGCACTATCAAACTGGTTCCAGCACCTCTCTAGCCACTAGGATGGTCTCTTAGGGCTTCACAGGGCCTTAGGCGCCCTCTATTCCACTTACTGCCCTTTTTATGAAGTTCCGACGCCGCTGGAGTCGTGTCGACGCCGTGAGGCGGCTCCGGTTCGATGTCGGCGGCCTCGGCGCAATGACAGTTCTTGACGCCGGTAGGCGGTTCCGGTTCGATGTCGGCGGCCTAGGCTCGATGTCGACCTCCGGTTCGATGACGTCGGGCAGTCTTGGCTCGATGTCGACTTCGGGCGGCTCCGGTTCGATGACGTCGGGCGGCCTTGGCTCGATGTCGACTTCCGGCGGCTCCGGAGTGCGATCTCCACTCCCGACCTCCGGCACGATTCTCCTCAGGTTCCGGCGACTCCGGAGTGCGATCTCCACTCCCGACCTTCGGCACGCTTCACTTCAGGTTCCGGCGACTCCGGAGTGCGATCTCCACTCCCGACCTCCGGCACGCTTCACCTCGGTCTCCGGCGACTCCGGAGGGCGGACTTCACTCCCCCGTCGACACCGCACACTCGACCTCGGGTGACTTCCTCCTCGACCTCTGGTACTCTCCACGACCTCCGTCGGCGCCCTCTCTCGACCTCTGGCGGCTCCGGGTACGACGTCTGCTTTCCAGTCAGCGCCGCTTCTCCACCTCGGGCTCCAGGTCTCCAGGCTTCTCGACGTCGGACTTCAAGAAGTTCCAGTAACCAGGTCAGGAACTTGCTGTTCTTTACTTTTAAGGCCTGTTTCTGCTGTCCAGGTCCTTAAGATGGGTTTTCTTGCTTTCTCCCACACAGGGCTCTAGGCTGGGCTCAGTCAGTAGGGACTAGTATCAAGGGTGGGTTTATGGACCCCACTCCAGGCACAAGTTTCCACCCCTGCTGCCTCACTCCTTCCTCCTTCAGTTCTGTGCTCCTCTCTCTTCACCAGTCAGGTGCCAACTGCCAACTCCAACTGCCAACCTGGAGATGCCTTCCCAACATTCTAAACCTGCCTCACACTATCACAGGGTTCTGGAATGTTCTGGAAGGTGCTGGTAGGTTCCAGTGATGTCACAGGTGACAATGGGTGGCCACCATTTTGTGTTTCAGGCCCTCAGACAGAAGTTCCAGGGGTAGATAAAATGGCTCCCTGAATCTGCATCAACACTAAAAAGTCTGGTGGTTCCCAAAAAGGAAAAAATACTAACAGGGTTTGAGGCAAAAGTGGGACAAAATAAATAATGATGAGGAGGGACCACCCAGAGGGCTGACAGGTCTAACACGCGTCCCCCCCCAGCTGAAAGTGGGGAGAGCTACCCAACCCCTTGGGAGTTCTCATCACTAAGGCGGAAATACCTTGAGAGACCGTCTGCATTGGCGTGGTCCACTCCAGGCCGATGTTCCACCTGAAAGTCCATTCCCTGTAGGGAGATAGACCACCTCAACAACTTGGGATTCTCCCCCTTCATCTGCATCAGCCAACGAAGGGGTCTGTGGTCGGTCTGAACTAGGAAGTGCGAGCCAAACAGGTATGGCCGCAACTTCTTCAGAGCCCATACCACTGCAAAGGCTTCACGCTCTATTGCACTCCACTTCTGTTCCCTGGGAAGTAGTCTCCGGGATAGGAAGACCACGGGTTGATCCAGACCCTCTTCATTGAGTTGCGATAACACTGCCCCAATACCATGTTCTGATGTATCCGTCTGGACAATGAACTCCTTGGAAAAGTCTGGGGCCCTTAAGACCGGGGCCTCGCACATGGCTTGCTTCAGCTTCACGAAGGCCTGCTGACAAGCCTCCGTCCAGACTACCCGTCGAGGTTGCTTCTTGGACGTAAGCTCCGTGAGGGGGGCCACGATGGTACCGTACCCCTTCACGAAGCGGCGGTAGTATCCGGTGAGGCCCAAAAATGCTCGGACCTCAGTCTGAGTCTTGGGGGGGTTCCCAGGCCATGATGGCCTCGATCTTCGCCTGGAGGGGTTGCACCGCTCCCCTACCCACCAAGTGTCCAAGGTACACTACCGACCCCTGCCCGATCTGGCACTTGCTGGCCTTGATCGTCAATCCAGCTTGTCTCAGGGCCTGGAGAACAGCTTGCAGGTGACGCAAGTGATCCTCCCAGCTGTTACTGAAGACGGCTATGTCATCCAGATAAGCAGCAGAGAAACTCTCCATTCCGGTGAGGATCTGGTTTACCAGGCGCTGAAACGTGGCAGGTGCGTTCTTGAGCCCAAAGGGCATCACACAGAACTGGTAGTGGCCATTGGGCGTGGAGAAGGCTGACCTTTCCCTTGCTCCATCAGTCAAAGAGATCTGCCAGTACCCAGAAGTAAGGTCAAAGGTACTTAGATATTGGGCAGCTCCCAGCTGGTCAATCATTTCATCCGCCCTTGGGATCGGATGAGCATCAGTTTTGGTTACTGAATTCAGTCCCCGGTAGTCCACACAGAACCTCAGTTCCGGTTGGCCACCCGGTGGTGAGGCTTTTGGTACTAACACCACCGGACTGGACCAGGGGCTGCTAGAAGGTTCGATCACTCCTAGCTCCAGCATCTAGTGACTTCACTGTCAATGCTGGCCTTCACCTTGTCTGACATCCGGTAGATCTTGGACTTCACAGGTGGGCTGTCTCCTGTGTCCACGTCATGGACGCACAGGTGAGTCCTACCCGGAACAAGGGAGAACAACGAAGAGTACTGTCCCAGGACCTGGCGGCAGTCCTCCTGCTGTTCAGGAGTTAGAGATGGGGAGAGAATCACTCCCTCCACCGACCCATCCTTCTCTTGAGACGCAAACAAATCGGGGAGAGGCTCGCTTTCCGCGTCCTCTGCTCCGTCAGTCACCATCATCAAGATGACTTCGGGCCTCTCGTGGTGGGGTTTGAGGCGGTTGGCGTGCAGCACCCGTAGGGGCTGACGAGGGGTCTTAAGATCCACCAAGTAGGTAGCCTTACCCTTCTTCTCCAATACCTCAAAGGGTCCTGACCAGCGATCCTGGAGGGCGCTAAGCTCTCCTGGTTCGATCACCCACACCTTCTGGCCAGGCTCCAACTCCACCGGGTGAGCGTTGTGGTCATACCACGCCTTCATTACTGCTTGGCTGGCTTCCAAGTTGTCAGAAGCTTGCTTCCACAACTTAGCCATTTGGCTCCGGAAGGCCAGCATGTAGCTCACCACATCCTGGGGAAGCTTCCTGGGAGTTCTTTCCCATCCGTCTCTCACCAGGTTGAGAGGTCCACGTACAGGGTGCCCATACAAAAGCTCGAAGGGGCTGAAGCCCACTCCCTTCTGTGGCACTTCCCTGTAAGAAAAGAGTAGACCGGGTAGGAGGACGTCCCATTTCCTCCGCAGGCTTTCAGGCAGACTTCTGATCATGCCTTTCAAGGTTTTGTTAAACCTCTCCACCAGACCATTGGTCTGGGGGTGGTAAGGAGTTGTGAACCGGTAGGTCACTCCACACTCCTTCCACATGGCCCACATGTACGCTGACATGAAGTTGGTCCCCCTGTCGGACACAACTTCCTTGGGAAAACCCACTCGGGTAAAGATTCCCATCAGGGCCCTAGCCACAACAGGTGCTGTAATGGTCCTCAGAGGTATTGCCTCTGGGTACCGTGTGGCATGATCCACCAGAACCAGGATAAACCTGTGACCAGCTGACGTAGGCGGATCTAATGGACCCACAATGTCGATGCCCACCCTTTCAAAGGGGGTGCTAACGACAGGAAGTGGTTCCAGGGGAGCTTTCAGCTTCACCCCTGTTTTCCCACTGGCTTGGCAAGACACACATGTCCGGCAGTAGGTATCGGACGACACTTTCATTTGAGGCCAATAAAAGTGGGGGACAAGACGGGCGAAGGTCTTGTCTTGCCCCAGGTGTCCTGCCAATGGGATCTCGTGAGCCAACTCCAGAAGGAAGGCTCGATAACGTTGAGGAACTACCAAGGCTCGTGACGATTCATGTAGGGGTGCCTTGGGTTCACTGTAGAGGAGGCCATCCTCCCAGTAAACACTGTAGTTCCCTTCAACGTTCCCTGCTGCCTGGGCTTCGGCCTGTCGCCTCAGTCCCTCAAGGGTAGGGCACTCCTTCTGGCCCTGGCAGAATTCCTCCCTGGACGGGCCTCCCTCCACGTGCCACTCGGCCGGGATGGGTAGGTCCTCCAGTTTAGTAACATCCCCCACCGCGGACTCCTGGTCCACCACCTCCGGTGGCCTATCCGTCCTACGGGGGCGGACGCCGAGGCAGGCTCCTCCTGTCCTCGGTTCTTCCCTTGACTGGCAGCTGGCTGGGCCTTTGTTCCAGGCTCCAGCCGAAACGAACTCCCTCTCCGGGTAGTCGCGGACCCTGTGCTCACACAGGCCCAGTCAGGTGTACCCAGCATCTCAGTATGAGTCCGGTATTCCACCTCCTTCCAAGCATTGTGCTCCATGTCATTCCCCAGTAGACAATCGACTGGCACGGCAGGGCTTACGGCAACTCGAAGTGAACCTGCAACCCCCTCCCATTCAAAGGGAACCTCGGCCACCGGATAGTGGCCTGTTCTGCCGTCAGCCATCGCGGCTGGGTGGAGTACATCGGGAATTACCTGCTCTGGAGACACCAGTTGGCTACGTACCATAGTCATACTGGCTCCTGTGTCTCTCAGAGCCTCCCCTCTTTGGCCGTTGATGGTGACCCACTGCCCATACTTTGCGGTATTTACGGGCACCTGGATCTTAGGAACCATCTCCCGTTCTCCCAGGGACACTAAAGTGACACCTGCCCACTCCCTTCCCTTAATTAAAGGCATCTCCTCCCCGAGCACTACACTAGCTACTCCGGGGGCCTTTCCTCCAATGGGAGGGGGTGGTCGTTTTGGGCACTTCGCATCTCCCTTATAGTGTCCAACGCCACCGCACTCGAAGCAATGGACAACCCTTGGCTGCTGACTCTGGCCAGGATTAGGGTTTCTGGGTGGGTTAGCCCTAGGGGTGAATCCTGTTCCCTTTCCTTGGAAGTTATTTTGGGGGCCTTTAGAGAACTCCTTTTTCTTTTCCCCTCCCTCTTTCTTCTGGGGGGCGCCCTGTCCGGCCTTTTGAGTATCCCCTCCAGTCCCCCTTGTGGACACCCGGGTACTAGCCCAAATGTCCGCCTCCTCAGCAAGCTTCCGGGGATTGGTCAGCTTGCTATCCACCAGGTGTTGACGCAGTTCAGGGAAACATTTTTCGAGCAGGTGTTCCTTCAGTACTAAATCAAACAACCCCTCGTAGTTCCTCACTTCACTGCCCTGAATCCAACCCTCTAATGCCTTCTTTGCATAATCCAGGAAGTCCACCCAATTCTGTGTGCCCAGTTTGTGGCTACCCCGGAACTTCTGTCTGTATTTCTCGGGTGTTAGTCCAAACTTTCGTATGAGCGCCACTTTCATGGTGGGGTAGTGGGTCTGCTCATCCTGCTCTAGGGACAATAATGCATCCCTACCAGCTGGAGGCATGTACCTGTACAATCCCCCTCCCCAGTACTTCTCTGGAACCCCATGGGCCCTTAATGAGACCTCATAGGCCGCTAGCCACTTGGCAATATCGTCGCCCACACCATAGCTAGCCACTATGTCTTTCGGCAAATAGGGTTTGGGTTCCCTGGTGAACTCTCTTTCTTCGCTGCCACCATTAGGAATAGGGTGTGCCCCGACTCTTAGGATCTCTTTCAGCCTTAGCTCATGAGCCATCCTCTGTTCCTCCTTCTCTTTCTCCAGCCTTGCTAAGTCCCATGTGAGCTGTCTTTTCTCCCTCCGGTCTGTTAACTCCACTTCAGACAAGCCACCGCTAGAGGCACTGCTGCCCTTCCTAGAAAGTGTCCTGGGCCCCGCAAACAGGTTCCCCACCTCAGGTTGGTACAAACCAGCTCCCTCACTGTCGGGCTCTCTATCCCTGTCCTCCTCCTCAGCCTTGCTTTCTCGTCGTGCCTCCCCCCAAGCCCTTAAGCTGGTTTGGAGTGCACCCTTCTTTGCTCCTGGGGGACAATACACCCCCTCCCGCTGACAAAACACCCTGAGTTGGGCCACAGTATAGGTTTCCAGGTCTTCTAGCACAAACTCCATTTTGCCCACTCAGAACAGAAGACAGGTTTTTACAGAAGCTATGCAGGGGGGTACCTTATATAATACCTCCTTCCACCACCAGAGTAAATTTGGAAAAAACAAAAACTCACAATTAGGAAGGCCGCTTGGAGAAAACTCCCGGTGTAGGCCTATGGACTACCCACAGTTATTGTCGAGTATACGTAGGCACAGCTCTATCCCACCGCTGAACACCAATTATGTTAGAAAAACACTCCCACACCGGAAGGGTGGTGGTGTTCTCCCAGACATACACTGTGGTAGCTTGGCTCGAGTGGTCAGGGGTCAGGCACCGTGCTAAGCATACGTCATACCCACACAATAACCATGCGTGCATCCGTTCCAAAAACGACACTACACCTTAAAAATTATACTGAAAATATATCTCTTTATCTTCTTTTCTCTTAGTTGCTGATTCAATAAATAATAATACAATCACAGTACACAAGGCTTTTCTTGTAGAAGGGTAGGTCATTAAATAGTACTTCAACAATTCAATAAATAAGGTAGATCATAAATAATCAAGGCATAAATATAAGTGCATTACATAAAAGGCAATTAAATATTATGAGGCAATAAATACTGCGAGACAATAAATACTGTGCGACAATAAATACTGTGAAACAATAAATACTGTGAGGCAATAAATAGGATGAATACAATAAATACAGTGCTCTCAATAAATAATAAAAGCCCACAGTGACACTTGAAAATCAGTTCACATTCCTGAGGTACTATGAGATGATTTGACCCAATCCCAGCTTGTAGAGATTTGGATGGCCTGAGGGGTATACTCCCTGGCTTGGACAAGGCTGAGGCCTAAACTGAGGTAGATCAAGGGGGAATCTAGAGATCTGGCTCTCCCACACTACACAACCCCTCTGTATTAGTCTCAGCTCACCCCTGGCACTATCAAACTGGTTCCAGCACCTCTCTAGCCACTAGGATGGTCTCTTAGGGCTTCACAGGGCCTTAGGCGCCCTCTATTCCACTTACTGCCCTTTTTATGAAGTTCCGACGCTGCTGGAGTCGTGTCGACGCCGTGAGGCGGCTCCGGTTCGATGTCGGCGGCCTCGGCGCAATGACAGTTCTTGACGACGCCGGTAGGCGGTTCCGGTTCGATGTCGGCGGCCTCGGCTCGATGTCGACCTCCGGTTCGATGACGTCGGGCAGTCTTGGCTCGATGTCGACTTCGGGCGGCTCCGGTTCGATGACGTCGGGCGGCCTTGGCTCGATGTCGACTTCCGGCGGCTCCGGAGTGCGATCTCCACTCCCGACCTCCGGCACGATTCTCCTCAGGTTCCGGCGACTCCGGAGTGCGATCTCCACTCCCGACCTCCGGCACGCTTCACTTCAGGTTCCGGCGACTCCGGAGTGCGATCTCCACTCCCGACCTCCGGCACGCTTCACCTCGGTCTCCGGCGACTCCGGAGGGCGGACTTCACTCCCCCGTCGACGCCGCACACTCGACCTCGGGTGACTTCCTCCTCGACCTCTGGTACTCTCCACGACCTCCGTCGGCGCCCTCTCTCGACCTCTGGCGGCTCCGGGTACGACGTCTGCTTTCCAGTCAGCGCCGCTTCTCCACCTCGGGCTCCAGGTCTCCAGGCTTCTCGACGTCGGACTTCAAGAAGTTCCAGTAACCAGGTCAGGAACTTGCTGTTCTTTACTTTTAAGGCCTGTTCCTGCTGTCCAGGTCCTTAAGATGGTTTTTCTTGCTTTCTCCCACACAGGGCTCTAGGCTGGGCTCAGTCAGTAGGGACTAGTATCAATGGTGGGTTTATGGACCCCACTCCAGGCACAAGTTTCCACCCCTGCTGCCTCACTCCTTCCTCCTTCAGTTATGTGCTCCTCTCTCTTCACCAGTCAGGTGCCAACTGCCAACTCCAACTGCCAACCTGGAGATGCCTTCCCAACATTCTAAACCTGCCTCACACTGTCACAGGGTTCTGGAATGTTCTGGAAGGTGCTGGTAGGTTCCAGTGATGTCACAGGTGACAATGGGTGGCCATCATTTTGTGTTTCAGGCCCTCAGACAGAAGTTCCAGGGGTAGATAAAATGGCTCCCTGAATCTGCATCAACACTAAAAAGTCTGGTGGTTCCCAAAAAGGAAAAAATACTAACAGGGTTTGAGGCAAAAGTGGGACAAAATAAATACTGATGAGGAGGGACCACCCAAAGGGCTGACAGGTCTAACAGTAACTTGAACCAAGATTCTTTGTTTTTGTGCAGTATACTGTGACTCATTTGGAAACAATGGTTTCCTGATAAGCGGATCACCCTGCATGCTGATGCTGTTGTTCCCACATTTTTCTTATATTTCAGAATGTTCCCCTATGTCTTTCTCTCTGTCATGTCCCATTGGGACATGGCTACATTAGCCTCATCTGGACTAAGCGGATTTGAAATGTGGCAGTTTATTTACCCATGAGAATGAACACTGTTCCCGATGGGGACTACATTACATTATTAGCAGCCTAATTTGGCTTATAAGGATGCAATTTCCTTACTAGCAAATAATAAATTCCTCTTCGGTTGAGCTTGGCGGTAGTGAAGGTACACTGAGCCTTGACCAGCACATGCATGCACTGACTGTGGTTAGTGATGCTACACAGGATTATTCTCTCCCAGCTAACATAGCACTGCTCATCTGCAGGGGGCATTATTTTTAGGGATACATGAATTTGGAATGTTTGTGATGCATTCTGTTAAGTGAGACAGTGAACTGAAATACATTGCTGTAAATTCTCTCTTCTGTCACTTATAGGCTGGAAAGAGATTTCAGGCACTGCCAGGAGAAATTTGTTTTAAGTCTGACTTTTGACAGCATACCTATCAAAATGAGCTATTGTTAATAATTTAGAGTGGGCTTTAGGTTCAGCCCTTTCAACCATTTGCTTTCCTTGACCAGCATCTTTCAAACATTGGCTGGAGACTTTGTCAAATATTTCTCTGGTCTGCCCAGTGGAGTATTCATCTCTCATGTAATGCTACTGGCTATTTGAGTGTATCCTCATCTACAACAGTGCTTGTAGTTAATTGAATGAGGATGACCATAGAACTATAGTCCTCTCTCAGGTCCTCCTGGTTCCCTCTGAAGTGTCTTGCTCTAACGCTGCATGTGTTAGGAAATTAATCCTATCTCTACCTTTTGACTTTGCCTGTGCTTGTTTTTTATGTTACACAGTTTTGTATAGTGCCGAGTCATCCAGTTCCTTTTGGTGCCGTTGGGAGTCTTGGAGTGATGTGAGTGGTTTGTGGAAGGCCTTTTGGAGGGCAAAAAGCACGATCCAACCGTCCACGTGACCGGAGTATGTGGGTTTTCCATATGGCAGCAGTACTCGGCGGGCGGGGGGGGGGCGTAATAGTGGAAGTTGATCCTCCAACCGACTTATTATGGAATTGACTCCCACTACAATGTGCAGCCGTTATCAATATATCAAAACCAAGTGGGGTGCAATGCGTAGCATTGGTGGATGCGCATAGTTTGCGACATCGGCTTCGGAAGGCCTTCTGCAGGGGTTGGTTCAAACTTCATATTTGGGTTAAGAAATATTTTTCCTTCTTTGAGGTCAAAATTGCTTTAGCTTCCAAAGGGTGTTGCTCTGCCGTTCATGGGATCGCCACTTAGAAACAGCACAAATTGTCCCAATTATAAGGAACTTGAACTTCGACAGAGCTTAAGTAGTCTTTGAACTGCCTAACTATGTTTTGCTTACGAAACCTATTTGAAATCTGAAATGAAAGCCTTGTTTGCTTTTGAAATCTGGAATGAGAGCCTTTTTTATTTTTAGTTCCTTGAAACGAGTTGCGATGTGCGGAGTCCGCTTCTTACATGGTGTCCCGTTTCCAGGGTAATTTTAACCACCTGGTGCTAATGGGTGTAATTTCCTCAACATGAAGCGCAAAAATCATCGCTCGGCCCTGCTGCACCGCCGCGCGCCAGGGGATCAATAGCGCGGCCATGTTTCCTCTCGGGAGGAAACGGCACGGTGCAGACGCACTTTGTTCTGGGCCTTTCCGATGACGGCTCAGCTAGCGATCTGTCCCCACCTCACCGGCTTTTTTTTTTGTTTTGGGGATTTCGTACGACCCAAGAGGGGATGGTGGAGAGAGGCGGGTGGAGTATGTTTTCAATTCCAAAATCGTTAGAAGAACAGACCGTTTAATATTTTGTCCTCGCCTTGCTCGCGATGTTCTATTAGTCAAACCCACTGCTTGCCCAGATCGGCTTCCACGTGCACGCCTAGTTACAAAAAATGCGCCCCTAATGTGTGACAGAAATGAATAGCAGCGAAGACGTCAGGAACGACGCGCTTTGGTTTGAATCTTTTTGTGAAAGGATAGGATGCGATTTGGTCTGTCTGTTTTTAGAAACGTTTACACGTAAATGTCATGGGGCACTGCACTCCAGACAGTCCAGTTTTCTGTCTACGAACCGTTGTAAGATAACACTCAGGTCAAACGGGTCTGACTGAAGTGAACCACAGCAGCATCTCCCAAGTACACCGGATGCAAATGAAAACGTAGGACTGGTAACACATAGTCATGTAGTGAACTTTTTTTGTGTAAAGAAAATCAAGCCAATATAATGTGGGTTCTTTTGCATTGTCTTTCTCTGTCCTGCGTGAAAAATATAACACAATAGTGAGTTTTGTGACACCTGGCTCGTTAGCCACCAGCACATTGCATTTTGGAACCAGTAAACCGATTCATAGAGCAGGATAAACTACTCATCCCAGAATTCGAATGAGCATGCTGCTTTAAAAGGTCCGGATTGATTAATGGTGTCCGACAGAATGCCAAGTGGTGACCATGAAATAAGCAAAACGCTCCATTCAAAATACTTAAGTCAGATATTGGTGCAACCTTTGTGTGCTGATACTACGAAGGCCAAGTGGCACTTATTTGTTCATGGATGAAAAAATAGGAAGTGGAGATGAATATGTTGGCATTAGTCACCATGTTTGGTTCTTTTTGGAGCTTTTCTAAAAATGTTGCGGTTTAGTAATAGACTATTCTAGGGATTGCCACATAGCACCCTCAAGGAGACCTGGGTGATGTTGATGCTGAGAGCAGAAGTTATAGCCAACAGACTTTCCCCTAGGAGTACAGCGCTGATCACCGGGACTGCGCTATCGAGGCTTACTAAGATGCCTTAATCCACCAGTGTTAGGATTCAATCAACAATTCTGTCCTGAAAACTGCACATTGTATTTCAATACCTATTCTAATTCACCGCTTCAATTATGCGGACCGCCATCCTGAGGGGCTATAACCCTGACTTCGCCTTGCGCCAGGGTCGAAATGTCGACACTTCCCTCTAGTGGGCCGGTACCCTACTTCACCCCATCCCTACCTCTTTACAGAAGATTATACTCTGTACAACATCAAGAACCAGAAAAGTACTTTTGAATCCATGAGAGACAGGCCCCATTGTAAAACTGGTGCTACTGTAAACCACGACCAGTTTACTAAGGACATTACTATGTGTATTTGATTGTTTTAACTACTCTCTGATTTCCCTCCCTATACATCTGTTCTATCCTCACAAGCACAATCCTTTTTACACACTCCCCCTGGAGCAACCCTCTTTTCTGTTTTGAAAAGTTCCCTACAGTGATCTGTTACAATAACTGTGAGATTACACAGTCACTATTTAAGCTATTTATGGTGCTTGTGTGTCTTTTTGAGGATATACTTAATTGAAGTGAGAAACTACTGGGGTACACTTATGATGTAACTTGAGTTCTATGTGTATCATGTTCATAGATTTTGACTTAATGAATACCTTCCTAAGGCAATTAGTCTAGGACCATTTTTCTCACCAGACTAATCATGGAGCATGTCTCATCTGGATAATATGTTAAGTTCCGAAGACCTTATTTTAAGAAAGATGAAAATATTTTTTTTTTTTAAAAGGCGACTGGAGAGCCATCAGACTCTTGTAGACGTGGATTGATTTTACAATTTTGGTGTGGTGGATGGTAGAAATGTTTAGATATAATGGATCTTTAAATACAGGTGGCAAGGCAAGCATTTATGATGAATAATTGTAAACACAGATTATTACTCAACTTGTGAATCTCCACAGGCACTAGAATGGATCCTGACACTCTTGCAGTGGCTCCTGCACCGCGTATAGAAGGCACTGTATACCTCAGTTGCAACTTCACTCCACCTCTGGACAGGACAACACAGTGCCACATTACGCAGCAGTCTTCAAACCTTTTAATCCTGTGCCCCCTCCCCTGTAAGAAAAAAAAAAGGAAAACATAGCCCACCCCCCCACCCTGAATGAAAATATTTTTGTCACAATTATGATATAAAATTGACCTCTTGCGAGTCAGGTGGCCTTCTTCAGGACCGTGATGTGAGAGGTGGTCTTCAATTTCAAAGTACATAACATGGTGATTTATACAATGTTAGGGTTCGTCTAGAGCACGGGTACTCATAGTACGGCCCGCGGGCCGCTGGCGGCCCGCCCGGCCTTCATCAGCGGCCCGCGGACCCTTGCATACACATTCATACAGTATGCAAATTCCTTCCTGTAAACAGAGAAGATGGCCGCAGGAGCATACGTAGTGAATATGTATTCAATACGTATTCACAACGTTTGCTCCTGCGACCATCTTCTCTGCTTATCTCGCCTCTGATTGGCCTGGGCTGCTGAGACGTGACGTGACGTCACACACGGCACCCGGCGCGAATTCGGAACAAGCCCTTTAAAAGTCAGCTGTAACTAGCGCTTTTACAGCTGACTTTTAAAGGACCTTTGAAGGAGCTTCCTGTGTCCGTGGCGACGTCGACCTCCTCGCAGCCCGCAGCCCCGGAGAATCTTCACTGCAGCCGGAAAAACTCCGATATCACTCAAGCTGCAGGTAAGTGTATGTAACCGCTTCTGTTTTGTGTTTCTATGCCCGCCGTTTGTAATTCTCACGGACAGTCCGTAATTTCGGCCGTCTGTCCGTTGCCCGTGAAGGATTCTTTAACAAAGTTTAACGGACTACATTTGTCCGTAATTTTAACCGGGCACCGGTCGCACCACCCTAAACCGGCACGGCTTCCACCCACCTCCCTTCTTGACTCCGATGCTGCTGAGGTCCGGTGTAACAGCCTCCGATGCTGTTGAGGTCGGGTGTAACAGACTTCGATGATGCTGCTGAGGTCGGGTGTAACAGACTTCGATGCTGCTGAGGTCGGGTGTTACAGACTCCGATGCTGCTGAGGTCGGGTGTAACAGACTCCGATGCAGTACCAAAGCTCAGATACCGAGCAGCATTGGAGAGGGACAGCGGGCTGGGACTGAAGGTGACTGAGCGGGAGGGGCTGACGCTTCAGGAGCAAGGGCATCTATTCAGCCCTGAATCACGCTGTCTGCAATTTAGAGGGGCCTCACACTTTCCTTTTCTGCCCAGGGCCCCAAACATCCTAGAGCAGGCCCCGATTACCCCGAGGCAGCACGTGTTTATCTTCACAGAGCTTAATTACTGTCACTAAATTGTAAGCAAACCTCGGTTCTTCAAACATGCAGTCTATAATGTAATTTAAAAAAAAGAAATGGCACAATCACACCCACACTGATTAACAAACTATTGTGTATCTGTTGTGACAACTCACTGCACACAGGAAGCAGAATGTTAGCCGTGTGAGGTTCACAAAGTGATAGCAACCGAACCTATGGGCTCCATAAAGCCTATATGTATCTATATGTGACTGTGTGGCTTTAATATGCAGGCGTGTGCCCCACAGATAATGCAAACACTCACTGTACTGGAGACTAAATGTATCCCCTGACCGTCCTGTGTATGGCATACTGACCATCTGTCTGCAAACATTGCGTAATTTGTTGTTCTGTAATTACATGAAAAATCAGGAAAATAACCCCAAATTATGCGAAAAACTCCAGCAACACTTAAGCTGCAGGTAAGTTTTTAATTAGATGTGATTCAATGCATGTGAGATTAATGTGCTTCAAAGAGAAATTGTGATGATTTGTAATTTCTTTCCAGTAATTGTAAATGTATTGTAAATGTATTGTAATTGTATATATGGCAACTTGCAAACTAGTATCTGGAATGCTGGCATTTTTTATAGGCAAACCTTAATAAAATCCTTTTCTGAGAACTGACTTGAAATGAATGTTACTCATTCTATCTGCTGTTTTGCTAGTTACTTTTCCCTGTCCGGGATCGAACTGCAATAGTCCGTAGTGATTTTTTGCCCCGCCCCACTGACCCCGCCCCCAATGTCCCCGCCCCAATGACCCCGCCCCTACCAGTGCGGCCCTCGGCCAGAAACCACACTGTAAATTTGGCCCCCGAGAGAAAGTTTGTGAGTACCCATGGTCTAGAGAGATACTGGGTAATATGCAAATGTGTGCCATCACCCGGGATCTCTCTACAAGAATACTAACACTGTATGAATCACCATGTTATGTACTCTATGTTTTTTCTTCTTCCCATTTTCCTGTCAAGTCCTAGGTAAAGACTGCACCTATGACAATGTAAGCCATAAGCCATTGCGCTCACTTACGAAGAAGGGTAAGTGAATGTACTCACCCTCTCTGAAACAAAGTTGATCTGAAAAATTGAAGGCCACCTCTCGCACCACTGTCCTGAAGAAGGCCACCTGACTCGCAAGAGCAACCCCTAGGCTGAAACATATTGACCCCACCCACTTGGTGCTGTGGACCAATCATGAATATACTTATGCACAGCGTTTTCTTTTAATCATGTCCCTATCTTAATCGATTAAAACTTCTCTATTCGGATAGGAGATATTCTTGCTCCGTAGTCACGCTTCACAGCTGCAAACCACCCAGACGGTCTACCTCCTGGTGGAGGTTGGTTAATCACTTGGAGAACAGAACCCTCAAGTGATTACGACCCGATGATGACACTATCCACCTGACCACACGAGCGGAAAAAATATATACAGCGCACTGTGAAAGTGTGGTTGAGGGTCTCCGATACAACATATGTGAGACTCTGGTTCATTGACACTAGAGATTAATTCCCCTATGATTATGAGATTTTTCAAAATATCCTAAAGTTGAGATCATCGAGCCAGTGACTGCCAGCCACACGATTACCATCTGGAAAAGTTGATGGCCACGCATGGACTACTCTGTGAGCTCCGGACAGACAACGGTCCCCCATTTTCCAGTCAGGAGTTCTCTGAGTATTTACAATCCTGTGGCATCCGTAATAGGCGAATCACACCGTGCTGCCCTCAAGCCAATGGAGAGGACAAATGATTTATGCGGACTGTAAATAAAATCCTCAGAATTGCTTTGGCAAATGGACAGAACATAGAATGTGCTTTCTAAGCTTTTCTCAGGGAATATCTGCTCACACCACATGCCACGACCAAGGTGAGCCCGAGTGCACTGTGCATGAATCGGGCTATGAATGATACACTTCGACACATGGATGAACCCTCAGCCTTAAAGAACCATGGGTATGAAGCGCTGCGTCAGCGCCATGCCCAGAACGACTACATATCTCGATCAAGGTGTTCCAAGAGATGGGCCATTTGCGTTGGTGATGTGATGCTAGTCAAGAATAGACATCCCCCGGAGCAAATTCTTACTGCCTTTTGAGGTCGACCCTTGAAGAGTAACCTCAGTATAGGGAACCAGGATAGCCACCCAGAGACAAAATGAGACTGTCACGAGAATTATGTCCTTTTTCAAGCTCGACCGTCAACCAATTACTGTCTTGGCTGATCAGTTGCCCACAGTCAATCGGGGTATGTTCGCACCTGAAGAGGATCACTCTGTGGCTGAATGTCCAAGCAACCCAGTCTCTTCTCTCATGCTGACATCCTCTCCTGAGGATAATGAGCACCCAGTACCGATAACCCCGTTCAGATCCTGCTAGAGGGTGGAGAAGGACAGCCCACGTATGCACTCTGCTCCACAGGAGATGCCTAGAAGCGAAGTTCCAGGCAACAAGGGGCTGAGGGATACCGCCTCCGACTGCGTCCAGTGAAGTTTTCCGTCTAAGAGACTTTGTGGTAAACTAATCTTAATGTGCGGGCATTCTGTTCCAGCTAATGTTGAGAAGTTTCACAAGATGTCTCGCTTTTTCTCTGTTTCATTGTTCTCTCATCTCACCAAGTTATACGATGATAACATTGCCAAGTGCCACTCTCACTGAGCTCTGTACTAGTACAATTGCAATGTTTTATGTTTCTTAAATGTTGATGTCTGGGTAAAGGAGGAATGTTTTGCATGAGATGTGAACCATCTCACGGTGGGAAAACTACAAGGTGTGTTGCGCTACACGGACCCCGTGAGTGCAGTGAAAGGGGTCACAGCCGTGACGGAGGGTGAAAAAGTAATAAAGGGGTCTGGGAAGGGACCTCACGGTCTTCCGCTAGCCAGTGAGCAAATACATGGTGTATGCGTCATTCTTTATTGCAAGTCCGTGTACGCAACACAAACCACCCCACATACATCAAATAAATGGTTTCCTCTGCTGCTCTTTTGGAAATGCGTTTCTGGTCGAAGATGCTTTACCTCTACAATGCGGTCCTTTGTCCGATCAGGGGGTTGAGGTAGTGACAGATGCCTGCTTGAGCACCAGGGGGACGCCCGTTGATAGCTGTCTGATGCTTCGTCGATGGCGCTGGGTCTGCCCTTTCCCTCTCATTAGAGGGCTGCAGGCCATGACACTTGCACCTGAGGATCTCAGAAACAATGTCTCCGCGCTGTGCTCGTGGGCAGGTGAGGTGCCGCCTATTTATTGAGCCGTCCCGCTGACAGGAAACCCCTCACCAGCCATTGTGAGGTGACACAGTCGAACTATTGTGTTGAGTGGACAGGAGTCTGATTTTTGACTCGGCAGGCCACTGTTTCCTTGGCTCAAACTAATGAGTCTTAAGGTGACGTCGAATACGCCTTGAGCAACGGGTCAGGTTACCGGGCTCGAGGTAAAGTGAAGAACAGTCAATAACAACTATTTAGAGGGGTCTTTAGAAAAGTACTTATTTTGACAGTCGTTATCATCAAAAGCTTCCTTGTGCGGAATCGCAACTGTGGACGTCTCAAACACGGTGTTACAGTTTAAAATTATTCCTAATAACTCTACATCTCATTTTGGTATTTTTTCGCCCCTGACGGGAATTGCGTTAATAAACCACAACACGTACTTCAGAAGGAACAATACAACGTGTGCGTCGAAAAGTGGTTAATGTCCAGCAGAAAAGTACGATAGGTTTTCCGGATTTTCGTAGTCTCGAATCTGAGCATTAGGTGCCAGCGTGGTAGAGTGCTGAAATCACTGGGCCACTAAAGGTTTGATCATTCCGACGACCGTTTCAAATGCATGCGCACGCGCAGAAGATTGCTGGCAGGGAAGTAACCCCAGTGATGCAGCTCTCCCTGTTGTTTCCAGATCAGGTGGTCGACTCTTGTGATATAAACTGTTCTTCTTCCTATCCTGCTTTGTTACTCCTTGCAGTGTAATTTAATATCATTTAGTACTCAGATATTTGTGTGCCATTATCAGAATCTTTCACTAATGTGGCTTTGTGTAGAAATTAAAGACATTGCAAATATAGTTTTTCAGCAGCAGCCTTGGGTGTTCTTATTTGAAGCAGACAGTCACGTTTCATGGCGTGCTTTCCTAAGGCTCACACCTTCAGTGTATATGTTTGGAACCTTGGGAGCTATGAACTGGGTGTATGTAAACTTTAGATGCACTCGCTTTTGTTTGCCCTCGTTTTGGGTCGACATTTCTCCAGAAGGGGCTATTATTGGA
Source organism: Triturus cristatus (assembly GCF_964204655.1). Taxonomy (NCBI): domain Eukaryota; kingdom Metazoa; phylum Chordata; class Amphibia; order Caudata; family Salamandridae; genus Triturus; species Triturus cristatus. The sequence goes on along the minus strand of NC_140584.1, from coordinate 940,275,156 downwards.
AGTGACTGTTTGTTTTCCTTAGAATTTTCTGATCGCACATTTATTTCGATGCGTTTTTCCCATTATTTATTCCCCTGCCATTTCTTTGATGTACTTTATAAGGAAATATGTTCTGATTCATTGGATCCATCCTTTACCTCTGTTAGCTAGAGTTCTAGTCATTCGGCGTAGGTGTAGAACGTATGTTCTCTTGGTTGCTAATACTTTCTTCGACTAGATGAATGGTTTACTGACATTTTAACAATAAGTTAGTCGTACTGTATTTCTAGGTGCAACTTTTTTAGCAAATAGTACGTTCCGTTAAACTGTTATGTTCTGAAGAGGTGTTATCTTATTTTTGTAAATTATTTTTACGTTTACTGTTTGTTGGCGCTGTGGATCAAAACAAAATAACTTCATAAGCATATAGAATGGCATAAAACAAACGAGCTGACTGGGCCGAATAAATAATGAAAAGCGAGGTGCACAATTTTAGCAGGTTTTAAACGGTCTATACGAAGCTGGCGCCGCTAAAGGGCAACGTAACTTCCGGTTTGTGTACAAGCCAGTCCACCTCTGGCGGGAAAGACTGACTTTGACAGGAAGCGCTGAGGTGCACTCGGTCGTCAGACGTCGTGAGAGACCTCAGCGCCTGCTTGCCTGCCAGAAGACACTGCTGCAAGGTCTTCCTCTTTATGGGCACTTACGATTCCCGAGGCCGCTCAATTAAGGAAATAAGAACAAGCTTTCAACATGCCCTGCTAAATGGAACCCAGAGCTGCATTCCGCCAAATACTTATTTGAGCTAAAAGCCGTCCCTCCTGCTGGATCGGGGCCTCCGCCAGCTCTCTAGCCGTCTTGCATTTCACTGAGGAGCCAGCGCTTGTTTAAGTGTTCGCCCGCAACCACATTGGCCTGTCCTGCTCTTGTACATATGCGGGGATGTTTTTCGTCTTTGTTATATAAGGAGCCATTCATCCACAGTGTGTTGGTACACGAATACGAGTTCCCTGTACTCATTTCTTGACTAGCAAGGGCACTTTACATGTCCCTGTTTACACTTGTTTCCGTCCTGCTCCGTTCCTTTCTTCCGATGATGCTCTGTCAGAAGTTTTCAGCCTCCTCCTACTGATGCCCCACTACAGTGTAGGCAGTAGTAAGAAGTGCTTTAAATGGGTAGTTACTCACTGGTGCTTCTTTAGTTTTACAGGGAGAGTAACTGCACTTCTTTCATTTTACAGTACCTGCACTTTTCAGCGGGGGGTGAGGGGGGCAATACTTTTAATGGGAGAGTACAGGTGCTTCTCAGTAGCACACCTGCACTCTAAGACGATGAGTACCTACACTTCCTTATTTCCATTATAACCACTTATGATAAGGATGAAAAGCGGATGAGGCTTGCTGGAATTCAAAATGCAGACCACAGCAGATGGCCACTGCAAACGATTTACTCCTTGAAAGCATTTCTTGTAGGAGTGGAATCCGAAAAGCCACTGTCCCTCTGAGGTCTCTTTCTGTAATAAGGCGCAATTGGAAAATATGGATAGTTAGGCGCATTGGTTTAAAATCAGGTATGGTCTGAAAGAAGCATTGATAGAGAATATTTGTTGGGTTTATTTTATGACTGCAATTTTGTTGATATGCATAATCTAGTTAGATATGTAGAGTATAGTTGATGAAAGCCATGAAACGGAGACTATTAGGAACTGCCTGTAACACAATCTTTGCCAATCAAGGACAAGACAGAAACGGGTCTTTGTCAATTGGGAACTGAAGCCATAAGAACATCAAAGTTCATGTGATATAGAAGAAGGATCCCAAAAACACACAAAAGTCCCCGTCATTACGACCCAGTAGCACACCCTTCTGAATACAGTAAGGAACGGACATAGCCTCCAGGAAACTGATTACAACGGATGTCAAAGTTCACATGAATAACTCAACGCTAAGTTATCAGTGTAGCGGCGGCCTTTCCGCAATGGCCCAGGAGCGTCGCCCAACTGCCTGGCACAGAGCCAGCAAACAAAAAATAAAACGATGATCTAGCATCGTTTTATTTTTCGTTTGCAAGCTTGTGCATGGAGGAGTGGGGAACGGGCAGGTGGAGGAGGAGTGCTTGTGCCCTCACTAAGTGCTTATGTGTGTTTAGCAAGCCGTCTCAGGCTGACCAAAACACACATGCGCACTTGGGTTCCTCCAGCCCGCTGCATTCAGCAGCCGGGCTGTAGAAACCCCCACAGACTCTCTGGTCTGAGCAGGGCATCTTTTCAGCCTGCTCGGACCAATCCCTGCACTACTCTGCAGCACAGGGATTGCCTCGGAGTCTGTCCTAGGAGCTGCTGGGAGCCAGGAAGGCGGCCGGCGGCGTCAGGCAAGTTCTTTAAATTATTGTTTACCTGTCCCGTGTCCTCCAACCCCCGCGCTCGCTCTATCGGTCCCCCACACCCGCCTCACCACCCTTTGTTAGTGGCGGTCGCCACTGCATCAGTGTAAGAATACAGTGCACTGTACAAGTAAACTGATGCTCATACCTCCATTGGACAGTGCTTGGATAGAAAAAGAATGTCAACATTGTTCTCTTACTCACGCAGTTGCTATCTTGCATTTCTAGTGTGTGCAGGAGAGAATGGAGCGAGCAGTACTGCAGCTGTCATGGAGGGGAATTCCTCGACAAGATACTTACATGGCGATAACCATCCAATGATGTGGGTATCCCTGAAATCTCTCCTTTCCCTGAAGGTGCGGCAACTCCCATTTCACCTTGGAGTGGCAGGAAGGGGATGTGTTTTGCTTCCCATTAGAAGTTGGAAGAAAGGAGATTAAAGGAAGGTCTTTCCTCTGAATCCAAGATGGTGGCAGAAGGAATTCTGGGATAGCTTTCTGTTCCTGTCCTGTATAAAGAGAAGTTTTCTGCCACTTCCTCTTGCTGCAACGTTTATGAAGTTTGTTTAGTTTTAAGGGCCGCACCCTGGCTTTTCCAGCTTCTTCCCTTGGATTGAAATTCTATTCTATTCTATGCACATTTGTAAAGCGCATGGCTACCCTGGAGTATCCCAGTGTCAACATCTACTACACAGACTGACCTTGTCACATCAAAGACAGCCGTAGAAATGCTAATTGCCAAACAGCCAGGTTTTGAGGTGCTTCCTAAATAGAAGTTCATTATCAATGAGCCGCACTGTATGAGGCAGAGGATTCCACCGTTTGGCTGCCATGTAGGCAAAGGAGTGCCCTCCATGTTTCGCTCCAGGGCCGGATTGGCCATAGCGGGCACCGGGCGTTTCCCCGGTGGGCTGCCAGTGTGGGGGCCGATTTTGGGCGCCTGGGGGCCATTTTTGTTACAGGGCCGTTTTTGCAGCATAGTAGCAAAATCGGCCCCTGTAACAAAACCGGCCGAAAACCGCCCTGGCAAACTGCTCGGTCGCACCCCCAACCACCAGGGTGGACGGTCAAGCTCCTTGCTAGGGCTGGTTTTGGTTCCTAGTCCGGCCCTGTTTCGTTCTCTGGATTTGGGGACCCCTAGGCAGTTAAGCCGTGGTTGATCTAAGGGTTCTGCCCAGGGTGTAATTTGAAACCAGAGCTATTAATAGAGGGTGGCATTTTGCTTGAAGAGCCCTGTGTGCTATACATAAGGTTTTAAATGTCACCATCTGGTCTGCCGGAAGCCATTGGAGAATGACCAAGGCCTGCCGAGCTGATTGATGTCTTGAGCTATTGAGCAGAAGGCGGGCTGCTGTCTTCCTCACAACTTGAAGTCTCTTAGTTATAAATTTGGGTGCTCCCAGATAGAGCGAGTTCCCTTAATCCAAACAAGAGAGTTAATGCCTGGGCCACAAGCCTTCTGGATACGAGGAGAAGCAAGTGTAGAAATGTCCCAAAAATTCTAAGAAGGCCATTCAAGCTGGCTGATAGTTTTATTGCCTGGGCATCCAAGGCATGGGATGGTTGGATGACAGGGAGTTATCCAACCATCCCCCCAGACTTTTTAGAACTATCTTCACCTTTAGGTCTTAGCTTCCATTCACTGCTCCAGTCTTCATCTCCAGTTCAGCTGCTCCAGTTCTCAGCTCTTCCACTCCAGTTCATATACTTCTATCATCCTTTGAGCCCTCCAGCTGAGATAATCGTGGAGGGTTTTTACCAGCTCTCTTTTTCCTCCCGAAGGCTAGTTCTAGTGGGCTTTCACTGCCCTATGCTTCCTAGAGTCAGCAGCATCGTGGCTAATGGAAGGGTTTACCCATACCTCTGGCACTGCAAAAGTAGGAAGTTTGGGCAAGAAGGGAATCTTCTAAATCCCAACTTTGACAACCTACGTGTCAGAGCTAGCACCCCTCTCCTCTGTAAGCTCAAACTGGGTGCTTGCTCTCTCACTCCCTATATACCAAGCTCAGATGGAAAAAATAACAGGTGATGGAGGGAATGCTTGAATTAATCTCAGCCACTGGCAATCGCTCGGGCTGTGCCCCAGTCCATTGTTTTTCACCGACCATGCACCTCAGTTTGGACCCAGCCATATGCAAAACAGTCTTGACCCTGCTCCTCATGGGAACAGTCAAGCCCAAACTGCCAGGTTAGGTCCTCTCTGAACCGGTACACAACAACCCAGGACCACTTTCACCATTATTAGGGCTGTTTAGTCTGTTGTACCTTGGTTCTAGTGGCACAGTGAGCATGGGACTCATGTCTGGGCATACACGGCGCTCTTAGGGCATCTGCTACAAAAACAACAAGGTGATGGATGGAATGCTTGAATCTCAGCCACTGACAATCGCTAGGGGCCGCTCCCCAATCCATAATTTTTCACTCCCCATGCCACCTCAGTTTAGACCCAGCCATATGCTAATCAGTCTTGACCATGCTTCTCATGGGAACAGTCCAGCCGTACTGCCAGGCCAGGTTCTCCCTCAACTGAAACACAAACAACCCAGGACCGGTTTCATCCTTATTAGGGCTCTTTAGTTCCAGTGGCTCAGTGAGCCCGGAACCCAGATCTGGGCAGCTCAGATGGAGGCAGTCTTGTAAATATTATTACCACAAATTGGCTAATAAATAATGTTGATAAGCGCAGACATCTCAGGAACCAGCAAATCGTCAGCACCAATATGAACACATCACAGCCTCTTGGACCACAGTTCACAGAGGAGGCCTCATGTAGCCTTCCAACAAAGCAGTAATCCATGGCTTCCCACTACACAGTGCGCATGGACAACCCTGCAAGGGCTCCCATTTACCTTGATTTGATCTGTTCCTGTTGCGGGCACTAGTCCCAGCCACACAAGTGACGCAGCTTTATTATCGGCATAAGTGAAGCAATGCTCGGTGATATGAATTTTGTGGATTCCTGCGGATTCCGGAAGTTTCCATCACAGAAATGTAAGAAAAATGTGTGATTTCAGGCAAAGATTGAGGATTGCAGGGTCTCCCAACTGTATACTTCCCAGGTTGTTTAGTTAAAAAAAATATACAAGCTTGCTAGGTTTCCCTAGGTGCCGTCTGAGCTAGGCCCAAAATCCCCAGCTACCCATTTTGCAAAAAAATGGTCCGTTTCGAGTGGATAATGTGATGAATCCATGTTTTGGGCAGTTTCCTGTCGCGGCACTAGGCCTACCAGCACAAGTGAGGTACCTTTTTATCAGGAGGCTTGGGGAGGAGGAGGGGGAGGGGGGAGGTTGTGGCTCCCTTCAGATTCCAGAAATTTCCATCACAGAAATGTGAGGAAAATGTGTTTGTCAAAGTTTGAAGTTTGCAGGGGATTCATGGTAAAAAACCCTCGTGAGAGCCACACAAATCACCCCACCCTGGATTCCCTCAGGTGTTTGGTTAAAAAAAAAAAAGTGCAAGTTTGCTAGGTTTCCCAAGGTGCCAGCTTAGCTAGGGCCCAAATTCTACACCTACCCACTTTGCAAAAAAAGGGTCAGTTTTGAGTGGAAAAATTTGATGTATCCATGCTACATTTTTCCCATTTCCGGGCGTGGGCACTAGGCCTACCCACACAAGTGAGGTACCATTTTTATCAGGAGACTTGGCAGAATGCTGTGTGGAAGGATGTTTGTGGCTCCCGCAGATTCCAGAACTTTCCATCACAGAAATGTGAGGGAAATGTGATGGTTTTTTTTAGGCAAAGTTTAAGGTTTGCAAGGGATTCTGGGTAAAAAACCCTGGTGAGAGTTGCACAAGTCACCCCACCCTTGATTCCCCTAATTTTAAAAAATGTGCAAGTTTGCTAGGTTTCCCTAGGTGCCGTCTAATCTAGGGCCCAAAATCCACAGCTACCCACTTTGCAAACACAAAAAAGGCCAGTTTGAGTGGAAAAATGTGATGTATCCATGTTACATTTTGGGCTGTTGCTTCTCAATGGCATTGGCCTACATTCACTAGTGAGGTAATATTTTTATCAGGAAACTTGGAGGAATGCTGGGTGGAAGGAATTTGTGGCTCCCAGTAGATGCCAGAAGTTTCCATCACCGAAATTTGAGTTAAATGTGTTTTTAGTCAAAGTTTGTTTTTCAAAGGATTCAGGGTAAACAATACCTTTTAAGAACCACTCAAGTCAAGTCATCTCACCCTGGATTCCCCCATGTGTCTAGTTTTAAAAACTGTGCAAGTTTGCTAGGTTTCCTAGGCGCTGGCTGACCTAGGGCCCAAAATCCACAGCTATCCACTTTGCAAAAAAAGGGGTCAGTTTTGAGTTGAAAAATGTGATGTATCCATGTTGCATTTTGGGTCCTTTCCTCCCTCAGGCTTACACACACAATGGAGGTGCCACTTTTATTGTTAGACGTGTGGGAGCAATAAAATAGTTGAACATTTATTATTACCAATTTGATTTTGTTGCATTTGTGCCGTCCAAACATAAGCCAGTGTGCAAGAAGCAAGATATTTTGAAAATTACCTTCTAAATCCTATGCTAGTACGGGTATCCACAAATTCAGAGATGTACAAATATTTCCATTCCTTATATCTTTATTTCAGCAATACATAAAAATATAAAATGTTCGGTTTTAATAAAAAAAAGACATCTTATTTAAAAAGAATTAAGAATAAAAACAGATAATAAACCACTAGCAGATAGGTTTATTAAGTGCAATAGCAAACAGCAGCAAAGGAACACACATAGATTAATTGAGGACCAAGTAGTCGCAAACCCACTACCAGACATTCCTTGAAACAAATAGACCTTAGTGGCATCTTACCAAGAACCAATCCCAGAAAACTGCTCTGCTTTTTCAGAACAAATTCTAGATGTAGAGTTTATATCTTAAATGTGGGTAATAAAGCCATAAAAACCACATACGTATACACCACATTATAAACAAATATCTAGAAACAGCAAAGACAATAGGTTGTTTGGTGTAATACTTCAAGATCCTAAATGCTTCTGGCAATGTCGGGTCCCTAAATTTCTGACAATTGTATCAGCCATTTCGATCTCCATTTTTTTGTAGGCCGGACAAAGGAAAAACATATGCAATTCAGATTCCTCAGCTGCACCACAAGCTGGAAATTTCAAGGACAAAGGGCCCACTCATTTGTTAGTAAATGAGCGTAGAGGAAGTGACCCATGTCTAAATTGTATGTAAAATTTCCTAGATAAGGCGGGCTGGATGTCGTCTAAGAAAAAGGCTCACAGCTATAGGTATGTTTTACCCCAATAAAAGTTGCTGTCAAAGAACCTAGTGTCATGATCCCCTGAAGAAGAGCAAGTGTGTACCCCTTGTAACACTTAACAAGCTCCTTTCTAGATGTTGCTATACATGTCACAGCAGGATCGCTCCAAAGATTCATTTTACGGATGCTAATCAGGGTATCCCTAATGTAGTTGAGCCAAGGTAACCTTCCCGCCCCAGATAACCCCAGTATCTCCTTCAGTACAAGTCTGTAGGAGATCAGCTATGGAGTGGCCCACATTCTTCGCAAAAAAGTGAGAGTTCTGTGCCCAATTACCTCTGAGATCAGTCTAACGCCTAGGTCTAGTCGGAGTGGGACAAGTGGGGTGCTATATGGGAGACTGATTAGCTGTCTAATGAAGTTGTTTTTAAATTTACCAATGTCTTTCGTGGAACTGTGCCCCCAGAATTCGGGTCCAGATATACTGGCACCCAAGGCTTGCACTTTGTAGATCTCAACTGAGGGGCTAATGGACTTATGGAATGAGTTCATGTGCACTATAGCCAGCCCCCTGATATTTGAGTTAATTTAGGATCGTTTTGGCAATATGAGTCGACCAGTCCATATGTTCAGTGAGAGTTAGCCCTAGATATTCAAAAGTAGATACCCTCTCAAGGGAAATACCATTCAAGCAGGGATTAGAGCTTGTAGACTGTACCAGATTAAAGACCACGAGTTTGGTCTTAGTGATATTAGTTGCTAGCCCTCTGGTGCTGCAAAAATAATTAAAACTATCGAGGATCTTCTGGATACCCATTGGAGATTTTTAAAAGAAGAAAGGTGTCATCCACAAATATCAATGCCGGTACTTTGAATTTAATCTTAGGGGCATAGTTATTGTTTACCCTGTTTAATAAATCCACTAGGCCATTGATGTATAAGTAAAATAAAGTCAGAGCCAACAGGCATCCCTGTCTAACACCCCTTCTGACTCTAAATGGTACAGAAAGCTCCCCATTGTTTCCTAAATCTAACCTGGGCAAAATTTCCCTCATGTCCGCAACTTGTCTCTAGGTGCTAGGTCGAATGCTGACTTGAGGTCCACAAATATTAGATAGACAATACCGCCCTTCATAATAACCGTTTTCCAATATGGGAGTTGCAACCTGAAAAATGGATCTGTTGTAGAGGTGCATTGTCTAAATCCTGCTTGGAAAGGGCTGAGAACATTGTGATCCTCTATCCATCCATGGAGATGTACCAATAGTACCCGGACAAAACTTTCGGCATCACTTTTATTAGACTAATGTTGCCTGGTATCAGAGGAGAACCCTTCTTATGGACCGGTATGATTTCTGCTCCAGCCCATGTTTTGGGGATCAGCATTCCCTCCATTATAGCATTAAAAATTGCCCACAGATAAGGACCTCAAATTGCCAGTTCATAAAGGAAGAAGTGGTATTTTATCGATCCCAGGTGCCATGTAGGGGGCTATTTTGTTAATGGCACTAAGAACTTCAGTCAAGGTTATCACTGGGTATTCCTTTGCTTCACATGGGGCTAGTTCTCTACTTAAATTGCCTCCACCTTGCCCGCTTGGTTCTTCGTCTGCCTTTAGTGTAACATGCAGGGGCTGGTAATGCTTGTTCCACACTTCAGCCGCAATGTTGAGTTCAAAACTAGCTCTACCCTCTACACACAGAGGTTTCTATATTCCAAAAGGCTTTAAGATCTTTGGAATTAAGGCCCTGTGGAGAGAATCCCACTTTGCGATGGTATCTCTGTAGCTAGCCTGCTTGAATATGATGCGTGTTCTATCCTTGGATTTTAAGGCTTCTATCAGGAATAATTTGGCTTCACAACCAAGATGGGGCACTCTTTATTTGACCTCTGATCTGTACTTCTGCACAAAATAAGTCTAATATTTTATCAGTGAGCGCAGCATGTATCTCGGCCCCCCTCTGTGAGTGAACAAGTTGTGCCTTCCTCTGTAATGACTTTGCTCCAATCTAATAGAGAACTACACGTTGTGTTATACAAGGCAGCTATTAAGTCAAGAGATTGCTTCATTGACGGCCAGTGTATTCTTCGCCTGCCAGATGGCAATCTTGGCCTATCATCTAACTGAGCACTAGCTGCTGACATAGCATTCACTTCAGGTAGAGCAAGGTCCAGGGTCAGAGCATTATGTTCACTGTCATGCCTGGGCAGAACAGCAAAATCTACAACCAATGGCCACATCCTAGTCTCTACAGGGATACAATCAATTAGAGAAGATTTTTTCCGTGCATTGCAAGCCCGTTCTGAGTGATTCAAAGTAAGGGCATTAATCTGGCAGGACAACTGGGACCAAAGTTTGATAGGGGGGTATAATCAGCTCTGGAATGGCCCATAGCCTGTCCTCCTCACAGATAGTGTCACCATAATTAGAATCTAGGGGGTTAAATTGCCTGTTAAATTCGCCCCTATAACCAGGTAAATACTAGCTTTAATAAAGGACAGAAAAGCGGCCATTTGCTTCACAATCTGAGATTCGAGGCCAATTCTTGTCGGTTCTAGAATAAGCATTAACCAACGCCTCAATAACTTTGGTAACAAAAGTAAGTATAACACACAATATATCATTTGAAGCAAGTTCAACCCTCTTGGCCATGCAGCCCAAGTGGGTAGCCACCTATATATTAATGTGAAAATGAGCCTTAAACCAACAAAATAGAGATTGGCACTGAAGTTGGAATTCAAAAATAACAAGTTTATTCACTCATGAGTGAGACCACGTCCATACAACACCCTCAAGTGTTGCAGGAGGCAGTGACGTGAATACACAGACCATGGGTCTTTTATACTGAGTTTGTTGCAAGGTAAGCGTTGAGATCCAAATTGAAGGTACAGTTCTTCACAGAAATAGTTATCGACAAACATGGGCAGATGGATATCACTTAGTCAGCGAAGTGGGAGGGAAAACAGAACTGCTTACATCAGTAAATCATGATGGACAGTTACATTTTCAAACAGGTGCATTCTAGCAGCTACAGGCCTCTCTGAGCTCATACATTGCTTGAGCTTAGAATAGAAGGGGTTAACTAAAGCTGATGACTCAAGCAGAATAGAAAGGCAAGCAACAGTGAAGACGGAAGAATCACATGGCTAACAAAATGGATGCCACAACCAAGATGGCTTCAGCTCATGCTAACGGCCATTATTTTTGATTTCCACAGTAAGCCCACCAGTTGATCTGGCCATCCCCCTGATAGGGGCACCCATTGTAAAGGCCGTAAAGCCCCACCACTGTGCTTCCTTCATACACCATATTTCCTGGAACAGACATAAATCATACTGGTCCATGAAAGATCCCCAATCACTAGAACCCAATGTATTCTTGAAGGCAGCAACATTCCCGGACACCACCTTAAGTGTTGTTTGAGCTTTCCAAGTTCCCAGAATTACAATATTGGGCTTGACCCTTTGGAATGGTTCTACCTTTTGAAGTGATGGGACTCTGTTCTCCCTAGTCCCGACAAAGCGCTCCTACTACAAGGTAGTCAACAAATCCAGGGATTGATCTCTCTTAATTACCAGTTATATTTTTCAGAGAGGTTGGGACATATTGCAAGCAGCGGGGCCCTGGATGGGTTTGGAGACCATTCACTATCCCTTCTCCACCAGGGCCCGGGCTGATATGAGCCTCATATATTTCACCCTGGAACGCAACTCCTCCTTTCCAGGGCCTGAAAGAGCAGGGTGTGTTATAATTTCCTGGATCATTCCAGTCCCCCTCAATGGTTCCCCCTCAAGGCTTTTACTGACTCAGAGTCAGCATGATCAAGAAGTCAAACCACCCCCTCCATAACCCGAATCTGGTTGTTACTGGAATTGAAAAGAACAGGGGCCTAGGCTTCTGGTGTACATGTCTGCCCTGCGTATAAGTACAATTTTGAGTGGCCTGGACACTATGATTTTGTTCCCTATAAGACGGTTTATAGAGGTAGCCAAGTGGTAGAAACTTAATCGCTGTGCCTGAGACCTGTAGACCTTATCTAAGGGACATAATGCGTAATGGACAAAATTGTTCAACCTCAAAAAGAAATCTAAACGTACCAAATCACACGCAAATTTTATGCTTGAATATTTAAAAGCGGGTACTATCCCTACTGGACTAAGAGTGAGGAATATCCCTGACTTGTTCATAGAGATCAGACAGTTCCTGGAAAAATGGGCGCTCATCTCTAACAGATGTTCCAGGGACTGGATGATGCTCATTATTGAAACTGCCAGGGAGGTGGTTGACTTACTGAATAAAGAAATCCAGGAATTGGAAGAAAAATTGAAACAAACAGCGTTGATGAAGGCAAAAAGAAACTTGAAGAAATTTCTTTTGAGTTAGATTTTTTCAGTGAATATCTTCTGAAAAGGAAAACAGAGAAACTGAGAAAGGATACAAGTCTTTTCTCACAAGATAGAACCTACCCCTATCTCACTGAGAATTTTTATACTACCAACAACGAAAAACAAGAAAGTGGCAATACCAGCAATTGGGGTAACAGACGGATCACTATCTTCTCTGACACAACTGACTCGGAGAGCGAGGACCCATCAACCCATAATTACCAGCCAAGACATGGATTCAAGAGGCCTTCGTGAATAATCGTTTTTTAGGCAACCGCCGGGGCAACTTTCGCCCCAGGTACCAGAATCAATATCAGAGAGGTTTTTATGCAGAGCAGGCACAGTTGCAGAAGTATATTCAAACTCGGAACCAGCAATACTGGTGAAAATAAATTCCATACCCGTGTTTATTCTGTCCTCCTGCACTATTGATCCCCCCTCAGAAGCCCTCTTTTTTTTAAAGGACTCCCCTTTGTTCCTTCCACGACCCTCAACAGGTTCGAACTCATGAGAGACCTTCATTCCTTTTTCCGTAGATTCAGACTGAAAAAGCTTTTCCAAGAGTGCCTCAACAACAACATGGATAATAATTTATCCGGCCTCAAACCTTCCTCTGGCTTCACCCCAGGACTGGATATGGTTGGAACCGAGGTTGAAGTGTTTGAAAAGGCTATTATGACATAAATCCAAAAAGCCATCAAACATGTGCCTAAACTCCCTTTTAATACCACCAAGGAGGAGAATATCGCCCTCCATACGCTGAACAACAACAAGGATTTAATTATCCAACCTTGTGACAAAGGGGGTGGCATAGTCATATTTGACACCATCGACTATAGCAAGAAGATGTATGACCTTTTAAGTTCACAAAGCCATTACAGAAAGATCCGATCCAATCCTGAACCTAAGTTGAAAAATAAAATCTTGAGAATTGTAGAGGCAGCAGCAGAAAGAGGTGACATTTGTCAGAAAGAAGCAGAGTTTCTTACTCCTTGTTACACCCGCATACCCATCATCTATGGGGTACCTAAGACACACAAAGATGAGACTAACCCCCGTATGAGGCCCATCGTCTCCACCATAGGGGCCGCCACAGAACCACTATCTAAATACGTGGATCGATTTTTTTGCAACCCCTTGATGCTAAACTTCCCTCATATGTTAAAGATACAGGCCATTTTATATCTAAAATTGAAGGCCTCCCATATGACCAGGACAGAGAGATATTGGTGACTATGGACCTAGAGTCCTTATACACCAACATCCCACAAACTGAAGCGCATAGGGTTATTGAGGAATATTTAGAAGCTGACAATGCTTATAAGAACTCGCAATTCATTCTCCAATGCCTTATCGTTCTTGGCGAGAACTTTTTTGAATTTGATGGTGGTTTTTATCAACAGGTCAGGGGAGTCAGTATGGGGGCAGCATGTGTCCAGAGCGTGGCATGTCTCTATATGAGCCATTTTGAGAACCTTAACATCTATAATGAACTAGCTCCCTTTAGCGAAAATGTGTGCCACTGGTCACGCTTCATGGACGATATTTTTTTCGTCTGGAAGGGTGACCAGAAAACTCTGGATGAATTCATCCTTTGGATCAATGCAGCCAACCCGAACCTAAAATGTACTGCTCCCATGAGCAACAATAAACTAGAATTCCTTGATGTTTGGATCGAACATTCCAACTCCCAACTATCAGTCTCGCTATTTACCAAATCCACGGCAAGAAACACTCTCCTGCATTACAGCAGTTTCCATCCGAGGTGCAAAAAAGACAGGATCCCGTTTAATCAATTTCTTAGTCTACGCAGAAATTGTACCTTTATTAAAAACTACTTGGCACATGCCAAAACTTTGAAAAATAAGCTTATCCTTAGGGGCTTCCCCACCAAGCTTATCAAAGGTGCCCTAAAGAGGGCGAAGTACTACAACCGCGAGACCATGTTTCAACCTAGAAGCAAGGAACAAACTGACCGAGCTGTTTGCGTTACTAAACACTCCAACTTCGATCATAAAATACACCAAATAATAAATTCATAATGGCATATCCTAAATCTGGGCCAACAGCCACAAGCGATCCAGAAGCTCCTTTTCGCCTTTAAAAGGAACAAGAACCTCAAACATCCTAGTGAGAGCTAAAAACGCGAATGAAAATTGTTTCATCCAGAAGTCCATCACGGGGGACCAACCTGTCAAGGGCAACCACAAATGTGGGACCTGCCAAGCTTGTTCCAACGCCATAGTTAGCGACCACATTTGTATCAATAACCGCACGGTACTCCTTAAAGACATGACCAACTGCCGATCGTCCAATATCATCTACACGATTCTTTGCCCCTGTGATCTAGCATATATAGGGGAAACTGACAGGATGTGCAGAATACGTATTGGAGAGCATGAATCCAATATAAGGCTACTTAAACGGGCCGCCTCTTTGGTTAACCATTGGATTGAGGCTCACCATACAGAAGGAGACCTCCGTTGGACTATACTTGAGAAGATACATGCTCCCACAGGCACTGACATCAACGCGATACGTAAGAAAAGAGGTGTTTTGGATGTACACCCTAACATGAATGAGATTCTCCAATGGGAGAAAGCTATCATCTAAATAAGGAATTCACCTACTAGTTGGGGCTCCACCTAACTGGGCTTTTCTGTATATACAATTGTGTGTTTACGATTCTTGAGCTTTCTGCATTTATTCATGGCCCTTGTTGTCCTCTCAACTTTTTGTTTTGTTTTGCTTGCACTTTGGCAGCACTTACCATATTCCCTCTCTGGGCCATCTGGTTTACCTCTTTGTAGAGGAGCCCTATCGCTATTCTACATCTTCCCGCGCTGTTTATTAGTCGCCACCTGTGTTAGCATAGTCACCCCCCGCCGTCCATCCGAGCGTACGTAGAGGAGCTCTGTATTTTAACATCGCCTTCTGCCCCCTTACTGCCCAGCTGATCAGGCACTCAACCGGCCCTCATTTCAGCAGCCTGCTCTCTGCAGACAGGTAAGGTAAAGACCCCTGGGATCCGTGTAAATTTAACCTTCTACTTTGGCGTGTGGGATTCCATTTATTTTTTTTGCTCTCGTTGTTGCCCTTAGACGGAGGAGCGCTCACCCGATTTCATCTTCTGATACCGCCCCTCTACCGCTCGGCAGTTCTTTTGATCCAGCGTTGGACCGGACCATTACCCCAGCGGTCCGCCATTTCTAAAAAACATGTGATCCTCCCGACCCGTGGAACTCTTGGGACCCTTGTCATCGTTCTCTTGCGCGGCGCTCCCCCTCCATTTTTTGCTGTATCCTAGCCTGTAAACGGAGGAGTGCTGGCTTTATTCATAATGAGCGTTCCATGTATCACCCTATACAGGCACTTCTTGACCTTGTGGAGCCGTCTGGAGGTTTCATGTGCGCCCTGCCTAGGCCCCCGGTATTGTTGTTTTAACTATTATTTTCTGTCCCTATTTCATCCATCAAACTCTGTTTGCATCTCGTAGTAAGACTCTGTTTACTCTCACCATTCTTTCATTCATTTTAGTTGCTACCTCTTTTTTACATGTATCTGTAATTGTTCTCTAATAGGTCCCAGTATGGATCCCTTTTACCTTTTATATTTACTCTTGGGAAGCTATTTGACTGTTGTTGTCAGCCAGCCCGGTCAGAAGCTCAGGTTGTTGTCCACTCTATCTGCCTTGAACTTCTGACCTGGGCTCCTCGCCTCAAACCTATTCCTTATTCCATCTCACGTTTTAGGTTTACTGGCATCACAACATACTATCCCTTGTGTTCCTGATACCTTTCTCTGTAATCTAGGAAATACTTACCGCGCACTTTCTCTGGTGATATATTTCAGTCCTGTTTCCATACTGATTCCATTTTTTTATCTCTCACTGGTGTGTACATGTCCGCTGGATTTTTTAATTGCGACACAACCTATTTTGAAGCTGAGCCTCCTGACTTAACTTAATTGGCATGCATTGTATTAATATCATCATTGTTGTTCTGTATTGTATGGTAATGTTATCTGTTTACTCTATGCACTTCCCACGGCCACTGACCTAAATACATTTGCCCTGAGGAAGGTGAGACCCACATAAGGGTCGAACACCGAAACGCGCGTCGGCGTTACAACTCTCTTGTGGACCACATAAAGTTCATGATTTACTCTGTTTGTTTCAATATGCTGATTTGAAGGTTGACTCTAAGTATTGTGTCATTTTGAAAAAGTGATCTGTGTTTTCTTCAAATACCACCACCAATTCCATTACCAGTTGTTTATTTTGGTCTATTTTTTAATGTGTTTTTGTTGGTGTCTTGAGTATGACTGGATTCCTGATCTTCAGGACGTATGAGTATGTATGGGCATGAGTATGATTGTCTGAACGTTTGAGTGAGCATGGGCAGGGGTGTTTTCTATCCTTATTTATTGCCTATTTGACAAATTATATTGTGATTTGACTACCAATACATTTTGATATGTTTTGATACTTTGATTGTGGCATGCCTTTGTCAGTTGGTCAGCTTCTTCGGTGTTTACATATCTGCGATGTATAGCGCTTATTGATTTATTTAGGTAGTGAATTTTTGTATGAGTAGTCTGTCTAGTTCCCCTGTTTTTCTCTACCTTTATTCAATTTCATGGGCCCCTCTGTTAGAGCGGTTCCTGTACTAAAAAGTTGCCTGTAAAAAGATTGTAAGCCACCTTTTGGGTTCCTGAAGTTAATAAAGACACAATCCGCTTGCCTGTCTTTGGGTCCATTTCCTATTCAACTCACCCTGCGAGTCATAAGCATGTCATCGGCCCTCTCATAAGGAAAGCGCTTAAATCTCGCTAGCCAATACAGGTATTTATTCGTTAGCTCCTCCTGGGGCTCTCTCTGGCTCCTTTTTAGCTCGGAGACCCCAGAAAAAAATCATGCATATATGGGCATGAAGCAGGGGGCAAGTTTATTATAGGAAATTGTGTGATGTCAGCACAACCAAGCTCAGTCCCCTCCCCTGTCGCCCTGTTCATAGGCTGATCCGAAGCAAAGCTTCTAGGCGGGCAGTGACTCCAACGACCCCCATTGGGGTCAGCCGGGCCCCCAATAAAGCCTCCACAGTTGTTAGCACTGATGCAGCTCTCCTGGGCATTCACATTAGAAACTCTTGCCGATTTGACCAGAGAAGAGAAGGCAATTTGACAGATAGCATCCACCCTGCTCTCATTGCCCCCAGTGTTTTTGTTCTGGATCCTCTCGCATAGTTGGGCCACCCTATCCAAACGAACCAATAAAGGGGAAAGTTCTTCCTTTAAGGTAAGTTTAACCTTCTCGCAACTATCTGTTAATAGGTTAGCAGCCCATGTGGGATAGATGGAGCCTCCACCTAGCGGCACAGCTAGAGTCCATGTCATCTAATGTACAGTGGGAATTATCAATCGCTTCTCCAGCCAGTTTCCTGCACTTGGGTATGCACCTTGTAGCAGTTGTAGTCTTACAAGTCAAAGTGGATTTTGCACTTCCTCCCCAACCCCTTTCTGTGGCCAGTCATTAGATAGATCCCTTTGTTTGTCATTGCCTCCTTGTGAAATGAGGGGTGAATTAGACCCACTGGCAGGATGGAAGAGACAACAGGACTATCGAAGAGCATTGTGGATCAGAAGATAAGGAGAGCCGGCGTTCTGTTAGTTTGATTTCAGTGGCCATGACTCCAATGGCTCTTTACAGCATTCTGTCAATTGAGGCAGGCTGAGGAGATGGAACTGAGGCCTGTGCCTGTGCCTTTCCATGGGAGGTCTGCTTCCCCATGTTTAACTGTGAGTCCAGTTTAAACCCCAACCTTGAATACTAGAGTAACACCAGAAGTCAATCAAGAGCATAAGCCAAAACCGTCACTTCACTCACTACTAGAAGAGCTTGCTCCAACGCAGGTCCTCAGGAAATACAGATGAAAGAGCCATGGCCCAGCCCAGCCTTCTCGGTCGTGCGCAGACCGGCCCAATCTTGGCCTTGGCCACGGCCAGGTGCAACCTACACACATCCTGCCTTGTGGGAAGCCTCTGTTGTTTTTATGGTCTCCAGCACAAGGAAAACAATGCGGCAGCCGAGGGAGATTGGGATGTAGTCTCCCCCCCCAGCGGAGTCAAGGCAGTGGCAGCATGAGATAAGGCTCCCGCGCTGCAGGAAGCCTCTGTTGTTTTTATGGTGCTCTGGCACCAGGAATCCAATGCGGCAGCTGGGGGAGCTAGGGGATGTAGTCTCCCACCCAAGCAGAGTAAGGCAGTGGCAGCAGGAAATCATATATATTATATATGTATGTGTGTGTGTGTATGTATATATATATTCACTGAAAAAACCATAGGTTTCACACATATTATAGTTAGGTGGATATTTCACTCGTAAAAAACCAATGAAATTCCCCCGTTATAGTTACTTCAGATAACTATAACTCGCGCGCCCGCAATCCTCTGCTCATGACGTCACATATTACATCACTCATGACCTGGTCAGTGGCATCACTCTTGACATCACTGATGACATCATCCTTGTGATAGAGTGGCGGTCGCGCGAGTTATAGTTATCTGAAGTAACTATAACGGGGGAATTTCATTGGTTTTTTACGAGTGAAATATCCACCTAACTATAACATGTGTGAAACCTATGGTTTTTTAAGTGAATTTGCAAGGTTTTTTAAATGCTAATTCCTAACTATAACGTGTGTGAAACCTATGTTTTTTTCAGTGAATTTGTATGTTTTTTTAAATGCTAAGTTATGTATGTATTATTTTTTTTTAATATATTTATTTTTCAATAAACTACGTATTAATAATTTTTTATTACCCTGCCCCCTTTTCACGTTCGCCACCTTCCTTTTCCACTCTTGCACTGAAAACAAACAAAATGGCGGCCGACACTTCCTGATTTCGACCGATTCGAACGTTGACTGAGATGTAACAACCAATCAGAATTACGCTCGCACACGTTAGGGTGCGCGCATGGTGCGCGCACGGTGCGTGGCTATAGATATGTATGTGCTTTTTACTGCAATTTTCTCAGGAACTAATGAACAGATTGACTCCATGTATGCAAAAGGCACTTCCCTGACCTGAGGAATACCTCTCTGCCAAATTTCAAGTAATTCTGTTCAGCCGTTCTAGCTGTACCTTCGACTAAAGGTCCTATGGGAAAATGCATGGGGAAAACGTGTTTTGGGACCCCCCTTTTTTCTCGTTCCCCCGCTTGGCGAATCCCCCCGAGACTTTTAGGGTAGGAGCTGAGCGGAGCGCCCCATTAGTTTTGAAAATTTTGCGAAGATTCGTCAACCGGCGCCAAAGTTATTCAAAATAGAATTTTGAGATTTCCTATGGAAACACGGTCCTAACTATAACTATCTACTGGCGACCGCCAGTAGATAATATATATATGTGTATGTATCTGTATATATGTGTGTATGTGTATATGTGTATACATATATATAGGCACAAAATGATATCACAGGAAAATGGTTGAGATCATTCCATCTTGGACAGTGAAACTATGTTAATACACATGCAAGGGACAACCATGTTGGTTTGGAGTGGATCTAAAACGAAACATGCCCATTTCCCCAAGTATTCTTGCATGTTAGACACAATAACGGTTGATATCCTACCCTTGAACCCTTTGGAGACTGGCCTTCCATCCACCCATGCTCCTTCTACTGACTCCTCAATCTGGTATCCAATATCGTGTACAGAGCAGCCTGCTGCCAGCAGGAAACCTTCAAGGCTGCTGCAGACACACTAGTTCTTGCTTGAGACCCTGGGCAAAACAGGGTATGTTATTTCTTCATGCGCTAAACATGAGGACCTTTTGAGAGAGATAGAGTATGTGAAAGAGCTGCTACCTTATGCAGAGCTAGTTGATGACACCACCACCTCAGCAGAACCTAGCTACATCCCAATGAGATTGCAACAATTTTATATTTATATGCAAATGCAAGGTTTTTGGGGGGAATTTGAGAAAACACAATAAAATATTACTGTATGGGCTGAATCTTTTCATTGTGTCCTTACTTGTGTGTTCATGATTAAAGGGCTTAACTGTAGCTTTTTTCTTGCAGTTGATTTTAGGTTACTCTGTTTTGGGCTTGTTGAGAAATATCACCTCTACCCTACACTCAGATGAGCACCATCTATGCCTCCTTTGAGAGTGCCTTCAAGATTTGCTGATGCAAAGTCTTGTGTAGAATTACACTCACCCAGTGATCATTTTTGTAGGTCCCTCAGGGGGCATTAAACCTTGGCTTTCTAACCAAGAGCTAAATACTACAATATGCCAAACCCTGTTTGGCCGATAAAAGACCAAATATTTTGGCCCTGCTCACTAATTACTACATCACCTGTCGGTCATCAGGTTCCTGGATATTCAGTGTGTATTCTATCCTGATACCCATAAAAAACACTTTGATGTGACATTTCTGTGTCCATTCCTGGGTACCCTACCTGCCCAGAACTTGTCGACATTAGGGTAAGACGGTTGGTGCATTGGTTGCCATGTTCAAAAAAACAGTTTAGCAATGGTACAGAAATAAATAAAAGAGCAATCAAGTTAACAACATGACCGGTGGCATGCACTGCTAACCACAACTATCGAATTTTAGCACTGCACACAATAAATCAAGTGGAAATACACACACACACATAAAAAATGTTTTATAAAAATGAGCAAAAGTTTATTTTTTTTAAAATAAAAAATGTATATCATGCAATTTGACCCTGAGGAATCCATGTGGTTTACACACATCATGGATAAAAGTTGTTTGTAACGAGAAAGAAAGACAAACTAATGTGTTAGTATGTTGTCTATATGTATATATATATATCTATATCTATATACATCAAGCACGGGTCAAGTATTGGTTTGAGGAAACCATTTAAGAGCGGATGAATTTAATTTTTTAAGATCAGAATAACCCAGGATTGCCTTCTTTTATTGGCGAAGGTGCATAAAAGGTTGATCAATCCCTCAGGCAGACCGATCATCTCATCAAATGAATGCTTCTTAGAAAATATGGTCATATTTATCAATTCCTTCCTATTCCTTTTTGTAAAAACACTTCCAGCCTACTGTAAGGACAGTGGCGACTTCCTCACTAAGATCCATAACCTAGTGTGGGCTGATTCCTAGATCATGATAACATTGGATGTGACTGCTCTCTATACCTCCATTGAGCACGCCTTTGGGGTACATGCCTGCGAATATTTTCTGAGAAGTAGGCCAGCTTGTTTCCTGGAACATAATCGCATGCTCATTGAAATGATGCAAATTTGTCTGAGGGATATTTTTATGCAGTGTCACCTAAAGTGCATCAGGCAATTAAAAGGCACTGGCAGGTAGTGAGGGGTGATATAGTAATAGGAAAAGATGTGCTAGATTACCGCCTATCACATACAGGAAAGGTAAGACCCTGGGAGACAATCTGACCCATAGGTATTTTACCAGGAGCCGTAAACCGGATACCTGACTATCTACTGCTAAAATATTCTATAAATGCAATCACTGCAAAGCTGGAGTGCTCCTCTTCGGAGAGTCTGAAGAGAAGGGTGAATGGATCCTAGAATTGCAATACGGATCATTGTGTGTATGTGTTGGCCTGCCCACATTCCCTGATGTATGTTGGCATTACTATCTTTCCACTAAAGAAACGCATTTTGGAACATCAGCTGGCAATCGGGAATCACGATTTTTTTTAGTTATTCAGTGGCAAGACACTTTTATAGTAAACACGAAAGTGATCTGGATCTATTAAATTACTTTTCAATAGATAGAGTTCTATAGAATGCAAGAGGAGGAAATAGTGTGATGAAATGCAAATGCTTGGAATCTAAATATATTTTAGATCTCCATACATTTCCTGCTGGTCTGAATAGAGATGAAGAAATGAAAGTGCATTTGGGCTGACTGTTCATAATGTGATATGGTTTTACCTCTGTCAGGAATTAATTTGTCTCTAGATAAGGTGTAATTAATCAAAGGTCAAATGTACTCATATTTATTCTTTTATCTTGACACCGAGTGTATTTGACGTGTGTGTGTGTGTGTGTATATATGTATATATATATATACACAATTCATCAAATTCCCAGCGACAGCAGCTTAGCCGAAGGACGGGACACGGACTCCAATTTGCGTGCAGGTATATTCTTCTATTTATTTACAAGCACTGACCGACATGGCAGATGACGCGTTTCACCCAACTAGTGGGCTTGATCACATATATATATATATTCATTTATATTTATTTGTATATCTTGAAGGGGGAGCTTCAGTTGTGACATCTCTGTGTGATATGCATTAGTTTTGTTAGAAACAAATTAATTGTGTACATATAAGCTAATATGGGCACTGGCCCTATATTGCTGTCAAAGCCTCTATCCTCCCTCATCTTAGCACTACACACAATGAATAAAGTGGAAATATACACACACATATAAAAATCTTTTATAAAAATGATTCAAAGGTTTTTTTTTTTTTACAAAAAGTAAAAAAACATTTTTTATGTAATTTGACTCTGAGGCATCCATGTGGTTTACACACATCATGGACAAACGTTTGTAAAGCGGAAGAAAGACAAACTAATGTGTTAGTATGTTGTTTATATCAATGATCTCTATCTATATATCTATCTTAATATATATCTCCAGGAACCCGATGACTGACAGGTGGTGTAGTAATTAGTGACCATGGCCAAGGTTTTGGGACCCACCATTTTGACGGATCTCCGCAAACTTTGAAGCTAAACCAACTCAGCTCCTTCCTGGAAGGGTTCGGGGAGATCCGTCAAGCGGGGGCTGAGAAAAAGGTGGGTCCCCAAACGTGTTCCTCGTGTTATATTCCATCTGAAAATTGTACAGCGATACGCACAAACTGCTGAACGGAATTACTCAAATTTGGCAGAAAGCTTGAATTTTTCCCCGGAAAGCATGTTTTTGGTGTAAATCCGTTTAGTAGTTTTTGAGAAATAAGGGTTCAAAATGTATGTATATGTAGAAACACAGTACCAAAGCAGCTCTGCAAGGTCAAAACATAAGATTTGATTGGCTGCTTTACATCAATAAAGATGTCAGCCATTTTAGATCTTGGAGACTCAGTCCCTGAGTCCTGAAATAAAAATAAAATTGAGGAGGGCAGAATAGGTAAAGGATCCCCCTGCCCTGGGGCCCAAAACATTTATTTTAGTGTTAATGTTGTGAATTTTTTTTTAAATGCACAGCGGGCTACCTTTTCAATTAAAAGAACACCGGGTTGGGCTAGAGCCCAGGGGGTCAGTGCATAATTTTGATGGGGGAGGGTGTCTCTGGCCCCCTCTCCCTGAGTATTTTAAAGTCCCTGGGGACCCCACCCCTCGGGCTGTGTCATTTTTTGGGAAGAGAGCATGCTGCTTCCTCCCTTAGCTATTTAAAGACCCGAGGGCCACAATCCCCCATGGCTGATGTAATTTTTTTTTTAAGATGGGTGTGTGAGGTGACTCTCCCCGAGCCATATAGTGGCCCCGGGAACCCCAACGTAGGGGCCTGATGTGGTATATGGGAAGGGGTGTGAGGCCCCGGGAACCTCATTCCCCAGGGCCCGATGGAGAACAGTGCCCCGGGGACACTTTCCTCCAGGAGACTGTAGATTGCTTCTGCCTGGCTGGAGCATAAAAAAGCTGTTCCCAGTCGGATGGAAGGAAAACACCAGAGCACTCCAACTTGGCGGGAGCGCAAAGAATATCTGCTCCCGGCTGGGCAGAGCGATCTAATGAAGCCAACTTCGTATGGGTGCTAGATGGGGAGCCAGTAGGTCTGCAAGGGGACACGCCCAAGGGCGAGAATTGTTGTGGGTGCCCCAGATAAGTCCAGGTCACCTATGGGGAAAAAAAGAGAATTGCCAGCTTCCTCCAACTAACAGGGACCATGGGCCTCCTCCCATGGCCTCCAAAGTTTTCAACTTGTTGGGTGCCCCGGGTGAGGCCAGTGCACTCAATTCTAAATATTTATTTAAACAAAAGAAAGGCAAGAAACTTGAAATAAGAGGCGTTGGGCTGATTTCACAAACGTAAAGCTCTGCCAGGAAGCCCCTTATAATGCCCTGAGAATTCCTGATGCCCCTACAAGCGGTGAAGTCACAACCAATTTTTTTTTTAATAATGTGGTGGGCTAAAGGTAGTGCAGCAGCCCCCCCCCCCGGAACAATTTTAGAAAAAATTACAGTAAGTCTCATAGTTTGTGAATAGATGACTACAGGAGAGCTAACCATATATTTTAAAGTACTCCAAGTTGGAGCTGTATGGTTGGTTCTATGGCTTCATTTAGAGGCACGAAGTGTGTTAAAGAAAGACTCCAAGACATGTTTGTCTGTTGTGAGTAAAAACAATTTCTTAAAATATTTTTTGAATAATAATTATTATTAATCATTGCTATATATTTACATGGGAATGCATCGGATTATAATTGTAAATTATTCTGGTGATTTTAGCCTGCTTTTCATATTTGACTTCTGACCCTTTGGCAATGCCAGTAGGTGTGCCTTACTTAAAATGACAGCCTTTATATTGTTACTTTACATTACAAAAGCCCCAAAGTTCAACTGAAGAAACAACGGTTAAAGTGGTTTTATCATTAAGGTATGGTAATAACATCTTACTTTACAGTAAAATAAACCTCAGAAATTCACTGAAAAAGAACAAAGGTTAAAGTGATATTATAGTTCGGTGAAAATGTAACATTTTATTATTATTATTAATTTGGGGTATTTAGTGAGCGCATGTACCCCAGAAAGGTATTTTTGGCTCAGAGGTAGATAGCAACAGTTGCAATCGAAATTTGAAACTAAAAAAAAAAAAATCTGAAATCCATCAGTTATAGTTAACTGAAGCAACTATAACGTCTGCCCTCGTCATGTACTGCTTGTGGCTTCGCATATTACAACACTCACTACATGTTCTGTGACATCATTGATAACATTACTGATGGCAACTAAAATACATCATTTATGACAACACTGAATGAGGAGGGCAGGAGTAATAATTACTTCAGTTAACTATAACTGGTGAATTTAAGTGATTTTATTAATTTAAAATGTAACATTTAAACTGACATTTTCACCTAACTATAACTTCACTTTAACCTTTGTTCTTTTTTACGGCGTGTCCATTGCCTCTGTGTAGTTATGATTAAGCCGCACTGTCCCTTGAAAAGGTATTTTTTGATTTGCCTATAACTTTGGCCTCTATTATCGTATCAATACCAAATTTGGCACCCACTTTACCATTTTCAACTACAGTCTGACATGCCAATTTTCACACTTTTCGAAGCCAGGGAAGAAAAGCTAAGGAGTGGTCATTTTAGCTTCCACAGGAAATTTTGCTCCAGCCTAAAGCCTATACCACTGAATGGATTTACACCAACCTCAGCAAAAATATAGAATTTTATGCAGTAAGTGTGCTTTTGTTGGTTTGGTGTAAATCCATTCAGTGGTTTTTGAGATAATTAGAGTTGAAAATGGGGCCAGATGAGCTTGAAAGTGTTAACCTTTCAGTGTATCTTGTAAGCTGAGAAGCCATATGTAGATTTGCTTATAAAGTTTGTCACTGTTTGGCAAATGTTCATGAAATTTGGCATATGCTTCAAATGATTCGTTTTCTATTGGTATGCCATGTTTTGTGTCAAACCATAATGGGACGTGGGGGAAGAGGCAAAGTTAAATGGGGAGTGATAAGTACCATTTTTGTTTCCTTATAACCTTGGTGGTGCTTGAGGAATCCTCATAAAACTGACAGGCAATTAGCAAGTTATACCCAGTCCAGGTATATCAGGTTTTGTAGCGATCTAATTGGAATAAGTAAGATGGATGATCATCTTTCTATGTTCTGTTCACTTTGGCACGGTTTCATGGATCTGCATGGCAGAGACTTAGCTAGTTTAGTACACTCTTGATTCGCTCAATTTCATGACGCAGTTTGATGAATCTGCATGAAATTCATCAGTTATGGTGAACAATACATAAAGCACTCTGTAGGATATCTGCCTTTTGTGTGTGGTCACCCCGTATTTTTCATTTTGTTCAGGACCCTATATTTTTGCCCACGTTAGACATCTGTGCAACCCTGTTTAACAAGTTGTAATGTGCCTGTGCTTCACCTTTAATCATGCTTGCATTGGCATATTCCTAATTGGTATACTTAACTTACCTAGAAGTCCCTAGTATATGGTACAAAATGTACCCTTGGCCTGTATGTTTAAAGTCACCAGTGGACTGCAGTACTTATTGTGTTATCCACTACAGTGACAGTGTAAAACTTGGCTTTAGTCCTACTATTGTAGTCTAACTGTGGCAGTTTAAACACTGCAATTTGACTTGTCAAAATACGCTATTTCGATAGATCAGAACCTCCCTTTTAAATAGTAACAAGTCAGCCATATGTATGCCTTTTAGTCCACAAGGCAGGATGAATGATATTTAAAAGTAGGACATGTAGAAATGGAACGTTAACATGTCCTTACAGAGACATGCCTCCATAAGCTGTAAGATACTGTGGCAGGTCTCGCAGAAAACAAGAGTACAGATGAAAAGGCTAATGGTGAAGTTAGATTTTTAATACATTTCAAGGAAAAGTAACTTTCAGAAAGTAATTTTTTTCCAGGCCTGGCATTCCTGGAGGCTAATATGCATTTGCTCTGAAACTTCTCCTAGCCAGAGATTAGCATTTGAATACTTGTGAAAAAGGTGGGAAATGCTTCACAGAAGCAAACAATCGGCTGATATGAATGGGCAGAGATGACTCCTCTGAACCTCACAAAATATGTAGGGTGGGTGCTGTAAGTATTAGTTTTGACATTACAATGCAAATATCCTGAAACGTGTTTAGAGATACCCAGCATTGGTGCACCAACAATGGTGCATACCAGAGACTTGCAACTAAACTGAATGTTATTATAAACTGCATTTACCACAATGCATCTGGGTGAATTGTGCACTAGTATGCCAGGCAATGTGCTCCCTCCCCCTTGTATAAATGTGGCATATCCAGGCACCCACTTCAAAACACTCCTGGACCTGAGAAAGATCAGAAATGGGCTGGACCTGCTGTTTATGACTTGAGAACAGCTCTGAAGAACTGGGACCTGCTCCCTTTTGTGCCAAGGGCAACGATGTGGACTGCAAGGTCATATGCTGACCTCCTCTTCAAGGTACATGGATAAAAGAAGCTATGAGAGGCCTTTCCTGCAACTAGTCAGCTGCCCAGTGACAACTGGACTCGGGCTGGATCCTGTGGTTGGCTCGGCTTGACACCCTCAAAGTCTCTAAGTGCCTTCTCTGGCTTTAGAAGAATACTCCTGTATTGTATTGTATTAAAACATTTATATAGCACTTACTACTCCTATTTGGGGTGCTGAAACACTTACCTACCTGGGTTGCATACAACTCTGTGTAGGGTGTGTGGTGGGAAGAGTGTTGTCTTTGTTTTGATCCTGTGTGGGAAGTGTTTCCACGTCGTGCATGAGGACCACTGAGGTGCAGTTATCATGCTGTGGGACACAGTTCTTATAAGTGTTATGGATGAGGAAGTGTGAGAAACAGGCGTACAGTTTATAGTTTTCTGTAAGTTGGCAGCTTTGAGCAATTCAGCAGGTCCATTTATTGTATTTTGTATTTTCATAGGCCATGTACCTGGTTAATGCACTGGGTTGTCCAGTGGTAGATATTTTGTTTAAAGTTTTAGGTCATAAGCAGGCGTAGGTTAGAAGAAGACATGAATCGGAGATCTGCTGGGATGGACTACGTTAGAGAGCCGGGTGTGGTGGCTTAGTGGACCAATGATTCCACTGTAGGGGCCTGTGTTTGACTTTTTGGTCACGGGTTCAAATCCCAGGGTCCACTCCGCCTTTCATCCTTTTGAGGTCGACAAAATGAGGACCATTGAGTTGAGTGACTATAAATATCTGTTGTACAGTGCCAAGATACCTTTCTGGGTGAATGTGTGCTTTAAAAATACACGTTATGTTATTTTATACTATCATCCAGTGTCTGATTGATAATGTGAGATGTCAAA
This sequence comes from Triturus cristatus, assembly GCF_964204655.1. Classification (NCBI taxonomy): domain Eukaryota; kingdom Metazoa; phylum Chordata; class Amphibia; order Caudata; family Salamandridae; genus Triturus; species Triturus cristatus. Next base: position 940,247,128 of record NC_140584.1, on the reverse strand, counting down.
AGGTGGTTATAGCGTTAACTAGTTGGAACCCGCAATAGTGAACTAAATTAATATCCTCCATTGGCCAGTGGCATGTAGCAGATCCCTTCAGTTATTTCGTGCATGTTAAGTTTGTGATGGGTGGTTTATTACTGTGGACTGGTACAATATATGGGGATGGACATGACCCATAGCAGTTTTGTCGTGTGTGTGAGACTGCCAAGCAGTATAAGGAAATTATTATAAACTCTGTATGAACTACAGTCGCTTGCCCAACCACTGTGTGTTACGGTATTACTATGCGTTATATATAGTATTGTATTGTAATTGCATTTAAATAGCACTTCTTATACCTGAAGAGATATTGTAGAGCTTTACGACAGGCGCCACGCAGCTTTGGAACCCAGGATGAGTATTTTTGTTTGGCTTATTGTTGTGGTGAATGGAGACTTTAAGGACTAAGTTAGAATGTAAAATATTTGACCAGGACGAACCTGATTGGTGCATCTGGCCTGCCCGCCTTCATGGTCAGCCTCAAATTGCGTCTAGGTGCCAGTCTACAGTGGCCGTTGACTATCATTGGCATTATCTTCCGATTCCTGTTTTATGGATTTTTGTCATTTTGGTTTCATCTTGTGTATTACATTTTACCCTGTTGTTCTAATTCAGTTTGGGATTTTCTTGTTCTGCATTTTGACTTTATTACTGTTTTGGTACTACATAAATACACTACACGTTACCCTAAGTGAAGTCTGTCTCCTCTGTACCATAGCTACCAAAGGGTTGAGCTCAGGTTAATTTAATGACTTTGAGGGTTCACCCTGTAGAGGGTTGTTATTACTCCTTGAGATAGGTGGTCACCTCTCCCCCAAATCATAATGCATTTTCTTACAAACCATAACCAATGATCCCGCCATGCTCGGTATACCCTCAGCAGATTGCAGGTCAAAACAAGCATTGGAAAAGTCAGTAGATCTGGTGTTGGCTGCCAGTCTTAGCTTTGTCAATGCTTGCTTTTATCTATCCAGGGTTTTGCAAAACTTTATTGTTGGGGAAGCTGCTGCATCTTCATTATTCTGGGCTTTTTTGAAAGGGCAGCATATTGTTGGGGAAGCTGCTGCAGCTTCATTATTCTGGGCTTTTTTGAAAGGGCAGCATACCATCATTAACAGTAAAAGTTAACCAGTGGCTCAAGTGGGCTGACCTAATTACCACATAGTGTACTGGGTGGAAGAAAAAACGAATGACACAGTAACAGATTTTTTTTAAAAAGGACTTTTTGAAAGCCCTAACAAATAAGTATAATCTTCATATAATTATTGACATTTAATTTTTATTAGGAAAGTCAAAATGTCTTGGCTAATGCCAGCCCCAAAAAGGCTTTCTACAAAGAACAAAACATGTTGTGAGCATGACTTATGGCATGCATTACCATAAGTGGCCAATTTGAAGTCTTTTTTGGCTTTCTGTTCACTTAAATGTAAGTAATCTTTATAGGTATATTAATAAAATGTTAAATTCTTCAATGTATGGAGAAGTTTTTTTGAAAATAGTAAATCCGTACTTGCATATATATGCATTTTGTGATGATATTTTGGTAGCTGATATTCGAGACAAAACATTATAGTAACACAATATTTTGCCACTCCCTATTATGGCATTCATCTTCAAATGTTCTTGGGGTACACACAGGAGGTACATTGAGTCATTCTGAGTCAGAGGACACTACCACAGCAACAAGAACTAGGAGAATCATTGAAAAATGCCAACCCCAGTACTTAATTTGTAAAAGAGTGCTGGTGCCCGAAGCTCTGTTCAGAAGTCTGCAGCCTGTGCAATTAAATGTAAGGGTGATCTATACCAAGGCTGGTGGGTGGTCTTACATCTACTTAATGCTTCTTTAATCCACTACCAGATGCTCCCTGCCTGCCTATCTCATTCTTGCAGGTCCCTGCTTTCTCCTTATGTTACGGTTTTGCCATCTTTCTCACCCTCCATCTTACCAATCTGTGAGTTTTCGCCCGATTCCGAAATATTTGGGCCAGTCCCCAAAAATAAGCGCTAGTGGCCCCCACTGGCTACCACAGACTCAAATTAAGCACTGGTTAACATTTAGCATCTGTGTGAGGGAGATTCGTACAATTCTAATTTGTACAACACATATCGTTACTGAGACAGGCTCCAGTATTGCAGTAAATTGGTTAGAACGGATTTGGCAATGGGACAGGGTGACAGCTATATTGGGTCCAGGAGAATTGGCTCAGGCACATATACTAACACAGGTAATACATATTATTAAAGATACTAAATGCTACTATAATGTGAAAAGAGCAAAGTCATTGGGACCGATAAAATACGGATAGTGAGACAGAAAATGCACTCATAATTGAACAGGACACTCTATGTTTGGGGGTTTCTGCGCAGTAGGTGAGAACGCCTGACTTGGACTGGGAGATTTGAACACTAGACAGTAAAACAAAGATACTCTGAGAAGGAAAAGGAGATGTGGCTATGTGCATTGGGACAGGGAGGCACTCGCCCACATTGAGACAGTTGTGAACCCTAGCAATCGGTGACATGGATTTATCATTGTGACAGGAACCGAACAAATATTACGTTCCTACACATAGTGTTCTGTGACTATGCAGGTATGACCAAGTGCTTGCTAGTGTGGCGCTGTACAAGCCAGGGTACTGGTGAATATTGTCTTAAACAAACACTACATTCCCACACATAGGGGTCGATTCCGATGTCGTTATGAAGGCCTCCAGACGGGTTCCGGAACGTGCGAATCTGATTCGGAGCCTATGTTTCTGACCAAATCATCCCCTGTTCCGAACAACCAAGTACGATGTGAAGATCTCGTCCGCGTCGACTGGAATCTGATTTCGGGGGGCGAGAGCAGGCCCCCTTCACCCAGAGCCCTCCGAATCGCTCGTGGGGGGTGGTGCGCATGGGTCCCCCCGATCCAAGCATGCACAGTGTGGTGGACAACATGGGATGCCCACCACAGGGTGTACGCTTTTCCCCACCCCTTTTTTGCTGTGGGAGCCTGTGTACGCGTCAGTATACAGGCTCCCAGGGAGTCCGAGCAAACTGAGTCTGTCAGCATACGGCTGCATCGTACTTGTTCGGTCGGACCTGCACAGCGCTATTTGCTAGGAAAGCCCTCCGTATCCGAGTCATACAGAGGGCTTTCCTAGTGAGATCGAAATCAGCCCCATAGTGTTCTGTGATTATGCAGGTAGGACCAGTGCTTGCTTGCATGGTGACGTTTGAAATACTTCCCTGGAAAGGAGGTGCTTTTTCCTGATCCCAGGTTTGCGTTGAGAGCATTCGAAACCTATGTGCCTTATTCTCAACACTGTGTGCCTTCTAATCAAAGGGATGCGCCTTAATGTTTGGTCATGTTGTATTGTGTGTCGTACTCCTGCTAGGACTGGCAGTACTTACGGTTTCTGGTTGTGGAGTTCAACGTTGCTGGAAGGCAGCATGCTTGAGGTACTCTGAGCCCTTCTCCAGCATGCATTGTCGATTGTGCTGAGCATTACAGATGTTCTGATTGATGAGAAGTCCCTCCTCTGACAACTGAATGAGAGCTGCCCGAGCTCTGCTTGCAGACATCAACGCGGCATTGCTGTCAGGAGGACTTCCGCACCTGGTCTGACTGACTAACCCACCCCCGGAAGGGGGGCCAGGCCCCTCTCTAGCATAATTGGTAACACTTGCCTGGTGCATTGCCTCACTTCCAGCTTTTCCCCTTGAAGGGCACATTCTTCCCAGCACCGCCCACAGCATTGTGTCACTTTTTGGGATCTCGAAGGATCTGCGTGAAACCTTGACTGAGAACATTGTTTTCATTCGGTGAATCACAAAAACCCACGCTTGCATGTCACAGTCTTTCCACAAGTTCAACCGAAAACATCTACACGCACGCGCTGCTGCAGCTGAAGTAGTGAAAAAAATGATTTGTTCTGTCCCCGTCTCCCTGGAATAGCCTGTGCTGACATCCCTACTTCCATAGAATCCAAGCCTGCAATGGCGTTAAACATTTCTTTCATGTCGATATTAAATGGCTCTTTGCGGCTTTGGTGTTTACTTAACGCAAGAAGAGGCTTTTATTGCTTCCTGTACACGGAGCAGAAACGGCCACTAAAATATTCATATCTGTATTATTGTAAGATCGGAGGGATGTGCAACTTTGATAGCAACGGCTGCCCTCCCGGTGATTTCCGCTTGGACACTTGGAGCTCTGAACTGACTTTACATTTTCTCTCAGTACTTCATCATGAAGATTGTTTGAACTGTGGCATGGAGTCATCGTGCTCAGCTTTCCACTAGACAAAAAAGCTGTGAATCATGAAGTCAAAATAAACCTTTTGATGAACTCTTCTGAGGAGACGTTTTGTGGTTTCTTGCTGATGAGCAAAGCTTCTTTAGAAACATTTTTCAGCAGTCTGAGGGTTGATACAATGTGATACAGTCACTCAGAAGTCCGCATGGGTTTTATTACGAACATTTGGCGTTTCCTCCTTTTGAGCAAGTATCAGATCTTCAGAGAACCAGGTAAGGAAGCTGAAACCGAGTGTTTGAGAAATTCTGACAGTTTCCATGAATATCCAGATGCATCTCCAAACGGATGCACGCACAGTACTACTTTTTAACGAAGGCAGTGCTGCACGTATTACTGCTTCAATCAATCAGTCAGTCAATCAATCAGGGTTAGTAGAGCGCAGCTACTCACCCGCGAGGGTCTCAAGCAGGCCTGGATGTAGTTTGCGCAGTTTTGCTACGCAAAACTTGGCGAAGTGACAAAAAAACTCTGCAGAGTTCCACAAGTGGCAGAGCGCAGTGCAGACTGCTATTCACGCTGGTTTTCCTGCTGCTCGGGTAGAAATTCTACCCGAGCGGCAGCTCGCGCTTGCAAACTAACCGCTTGCAAGCGCAAGTGGGAAAAAAACTCCCCTGCACTACGCGAAGCGGAGTTTTCTGCACTCCGTGAGCTCTGTGGAGCATGAAGTGCAGAAATCTCCACAAACTGAGCGGAGTTCACTGCCCAGGCCTAGTCTCAAGGTGCTATGGAGAGGGGGAAGGCTGCTCCGTTGAGCGCCGTGGTCATTCTAAGAGCCATGTATTGAGGTCCTTCCTGAACTGGAGCAGTGTAGAGACTTACCGGAGGTGGAGGTCGTTCCGGGCCTTGGCTGCGAGGTAGGAGAAGGATTTTCCTCCCATTCTGGTCTTGTAGATGTGTGGAATGGTGGCCAGAGAGAGGTCAGCTGATCGGGAGTGTCTCAGGTGCATGGAAGGAGAGACGGTTGTTGAGGTATGCTGGTCTTATATGGAGGGCCTTGTATGTGTGACTTTCGATGAGGAGCCAGTGGAGCTGACTGCATGACTTCTTCAAGATGAGAAGTATTCGCCACCAATGAAGGACCGCTTCCTAACATATCAACTTACCCACAGATCTCAGCAGAGGACGTCTTAAATCATATAACTCTTCCCACCTTTCCCAAATAATGTAATATTAATTAGGCAAAGCTTTCCAGAGATGCCTTTAGTGTGAAATATCCCCAGTTGCCAGGCTGCATTTAAGTGCAAGACAATTTCCTGGGCTCGAGAGATGCTGCAGGGCCCAGTATCACCACAGGACCCCGAGAAATAAAATATGCTACCTTGCACCCCTGACATGAGCGGGTTTTTAACGAAGGCCATAAAAGTTTATTTCTTTAACAGTCGTCTTTCTCATACTTCCCTAAAACATGTTTAAAATTAAGTCAGGCAGAAAAGCATGCTCTTTATATTTTATGGTGCAAGGATTTCAGCACTCCAGGCAAAATTACGTTTTGCTTCTGATGTGCTACTTGTACACCGTGAAAAAGGCCATTACTAGCACATGTTTTAAGGCTCCTACCGTACAGAAACTTAATGGAAATGACTCAACTCCAATGCTTAAAGAATCCCCAGTGCTGTGAATCCTAAAGACGCAGTGGGAGATCAGAGGCTGAGACTCCTAATCAGAGGATGCGTTTTGTACTCTTTAGAATACAGCAGTCCCTATTCTTGCAAGGTTCTTTATCCTCGAAGTCAGCATGCTGTTCACATGTAGATTCTCGACAGGAGTGATTTTGTCGAGCCCCTCACTTTGTGCTCTTTCCTTACCAATCTTTGAGAAATACAACCATAAACACTGGATTTTTCTCTCTTCTTCAGTCCTCTATTCAAGGCTTGAAGAGTTTAGACATTTGCAACTGCTCTCCAGTCAATGATGCTATGTTGCAACATTGGCTACCACATTTTGGATTCTTTGAAGATGTCTAGTAAGAAATGCTGACCGCAATACAAATGTGCTTGCTGGATATCACATATAAGAATTATTAAACTTCATTAGTGAGACCTCAAGAGAACAGGAACAAAGCCAACAAGCATTGCCAAAGCCCATTGGGTTTTCCAATGAATTTTGACATACTGTAAGGAGTGAGTTTGGGATGAGTCAACTGAGAGGTAGGGGGGCACAACACTCGAGTAGTATTGGGGGAGAGGACAACCGTAACCACACAAACAGCAGAGGGTGGGCAAGGATGGGAAAGCACACGGACCACGGAAGATGGTGAAAGGGGGAAAGCACATAGACAATGAAGGAAGCACACAGATGGACAGAAGCAACACGGAAGCGGGTGGTGGGCAGAAGCAGCACCAAGGGCACCTAGGGGAGGGGCACGATAGAAAAAAGAAGGGTGCAGGGGGAAAGCAAATGGGGAAAGAGAATAATGTGATAGACCCAGCTTGAAAACATGCATTCTTGACAAGTTGTAAATGAAAAGAAAAAAGTAGTACATGTTAGCGGAGAAAGGACGAAACTGGGATCGATCCTTATTGGGCTCAAGGCCACATGGAGGCAACACAAAGCCCTCGCACCTGTAACAGCACTCAGCGCCAGCAAAGCCAACAGTGCCTGTGCAGCCTACGGCGGCAACAAATCTTCGACACTACAGCTTCCATCGGGGTCAACAAAACTGTCGGAGCTTATCAAATGTATGGCGCCGACACAGCATACCCTAATGCAACCAAGCCATACTTTGTCTCTGAAGAAACCATTGGAGCAGAGCTATACGCCAACACAGAACAAATCCTCTACATCGACTGCATCAACACCCTACACTCTGGTAGGGCACAGGAAGAAAAAGACAGATGAGGACTTGCCGACCAGAAAAAGTGAAACTACAACTGCTTTGGATATGGAGGAAATGTCTTTAAAAACCTCCAGGAACTAATGGTTAAAAAACGTTCTTTTAAGGAGGAACACTTACATGAGAGGGTTCACAAACGGAAAAGGGTGGACATTGACCAACCACAGCCTCCTCCAAGAAAGAAGTGCATGGAGGATAAAGTCACTAGTCCTATGCCACTTGACATTGCACCACCTCCGCAACCAATGTCACCATCATCCACGCATTCAGAAGCTATAGACACTAATAGCCCTAGTCATTTCACTCATGACACAAACTCACAGGGAGCCCTTTCCTAAACCCAGACCCTTGGGATTCATAGCATGTAGTACAACCAGACATTTATGTGCCTATCCCAGGTAAGGCATCACCACCTGATGATAATTCTTCCCATCATAGTGTTATTCAGTGTGCTGCTGAATACCATAAAGTCACCGAAGGTAGGCAGAGCTCTAACGCAACTATACCTTATGTATTAAACAGTGCAGAAACAGTAGCAAGAGTGATAAACTACTCAATCCTTCTGTGTAGGCATGCCTGGCTACATCTCTCGGGGCTCAAACCTGAGATGCAACAGCACCTACGTAATGTCACATTTGATGCGAAATATCTCTTCGGCCCAGAGGTAGACTCGCAGTTAGAAAAAAGAATGCAAAAATTGCAAAATCCATTGGGGCACTACAGTCCACTACTCCATGTCAGCAGTCCTTTCACAGATATCAGGGCCAGAGAGGAGGAGCGTCATCAGTTTAGGGAACCATCAATGAACGTTCTAGTGTCTCTGGTGTCTGATCTCAGTCATATGCTTAACGAATATTACAGGCGTTTTCCGGACACAAATGCTCCTCAGAGGCCTTTACCTCCCCAAGAGATACCCACTATTCTTCTGGGCCAAAGTACTCCTAAATCCACAAGGGAGAAGACCCTCCCTCCTCCTATATTCATCACGTAGGATACTCGGGATGCTCAGACAGAAGAAGAGAAAATAGAAACGGACATAGATGCCCATGATGAATGGGATGACTACAAAGCCCATATGTCATCTCCTAACCGTCCTGCTGCTGATTCCCCTCAGGCGGATATCGGGGGATTTTATGATCTTCTAGAGCGTGCCTCCAAACGTTTTCATTTGCCAATGGCAACTAAACAAACTGAGTGTTTTCTATATGATTTTAAACCATGCACTCAACGTTCAGTGAGGGCAATTCCTATTGTTGACTTTCTATTGTAAGAAGGGCTACATTTAATGAAAACACCTGCCTTCGTTCCAGCTGTTATTCCAAAACTGAACAAAAAATACAATGCTCCTGACGACTCGCCTGCATGCCTCATTGGTCACCCGAGGCCGGACTCTGTGCTCATGCAAGCAGCACAGAGATGAGCCAAGAATCCAGCATCTTCCTGCACTGCCCCACTGGACAAGGGGGGGCCGCCGCCTCAACAATATTGGAAAGAGGTTCTCTGCTTTGGCGGCTACCTCTATTAGAGCCTCTAATGCCATGTCTATTTTGGGGTGTTATGACCGGCTGATGTGGTCAGACCTCTCTACTCTGTTGGAGTATCTCCCGAAAGATAAAAAGAAAGAGGCAAAAGATATTCTTTTGGAGGGAGAAAGAGCGTCTTCTAAGCTCATTGAGATAGCCATGGACATTTCAACCACTGCATTTTGATAAATGGCAGGAGCGGCGGTTCTGCGTCGCCAGGGATGGCTAAAAGCAACTATCTTTCGTCCAGAGGTCCAAGCCAAGGTTTTAGACATTCTTTTTGATGGGGAGTGCTTGTTTGGTAAGCACATAGACGAGCTACAATCTATAAAGAAATCACCAGCAATGGCGCTTTTAGTCCTTTCGGACTAGAGGTCAGGGGTAAATCTTATCCTGTTCACAATTTCAGCAACTGTACCAGACATAGCTGCAGAGTTCTACCAGCCATACAACCAGTCTTTCCAGTCCAACACCGCTCAGACTTATTCAAGACCGACAGGATGCAAGAGGCAGCAATCTGCTGAAAAGTCCCAAGACTCCAATAGGAGACAATGAAGTTCATCGGGCATCTGCTACCATAGTCCCACACCACGATCACATCTTCTCCACATCCTTTCAGAAATGGAACTCCATTTCTTCAAACAAAAGAGTTCTAGATGTCTTCCAGCATGGCTACACGCTAGAATTCATTCAGCATCCTCCAGATCTCAAAAAGGAGATACATTTGCTTCTTCTCAAGCAGGCCATAGAGGAACTACACGTCAACCAGCAAAATCGAGGGATCTATTCTCACTTCTTCCTCATCAAAATGAAAAATGGAAAATGGAGGCACGCCATGGACCTCAGAATGCTGAACAAGTTCATCAAAAGTCAATCTTTCAGGAGGCTCTCTCTTCAGAGGATTCTTCTTCTCATGTAAAAAGTTGGATTATCTTGCTTCTCTCAATCTCCTCGATGCCTATTTTCATATTCCCATTCACCCTCAACATTTAAAATTCCTCAGGGCGCCATTACCAATTCAAAGTGCTTCCATTTGGTTTGAAGTCCACTCCCAGGGTGTTCACAAAGTACATGGCACCGATAGCGGCCTTCTTAAGACGTTCACGTGATGTGTGTTCCCATAACTGGACGATTGGTCCATAAAGGCTCCGTGTTTTCAAGCAGCAGAAATTTCAACAAGAGCCTGTCTGGTTCTCTTCCAGTCTCAAGGTCTTCGCATCAATCCAGAAATCGTCCATTATCTTGGCCAAATCGTTGGTCTTTCTGGGTGCACGTCTCGACACAGAGCTGGGCAAGGCCTGTCCCACTCAAGAAAGAATAATGCGGATTCTGGGTACGACAAAGCTTCTTTCAACAAAAAGGTTTGTTTCTGTGAGGCAGTACAAGTCCATGCTGGGGATGATGTCCTCTTGCATCCCGCTAATTCCCAATTGTCGACTACGCATGCAACCACTGCAGGAGCAGCTTGATGCGCAGGGGATTCAGTCTCAAGGCTCATTCAACGACAAGGTTCGCATTTCAGCAGCAATGACAGCCGCTGTGGCCTGGTGGATAGTCATGCACAACATGTCGCAAGGTCTCTCTTTCATTCACTCTGTGCCACAACTGGTGATGACCTCGGATGCATTGATAGATGGATGGGGGGCTCACCTTCAAGAATTACAGGTTCACAGCAAGTGGTCCAAACAGGAATCAGAGTGCCATATAAATATTCTGGAGCCTAAAGCAGTATTTCTAGGTCTGAAAAGCCTTCCTGCTTCGGATCAAAGGTGCATCAGTGCTCGTCAGAACGGACAACACTACAACAATGTTTTACCTCCGAAAGCAAGACGGAACGAGATCTTGAGTGCTTCCCCTTCTTGCTCAACAGATATGGGAATGGCTCCTTGTCAACCACATCTCCTTGCGAGTGGAGCACATGCCAGGGATTCACAACGAGAAGGCCGACTCGCTCAGCAGGGCCTCCATTACAGTGCCACAAATGGGAGCTCAATTTATTATTTTTTTTTTTTGAAAAAACCTTTATTGTTCACAGTGTCATCATCCTATAGCGTACATTCACCATCCAAAGTATCGAGTCAATTAGACAATAGGTATATGCATCCAGACAGTATGACACAGCCATTCAGCCGGCAACCCGGGGGTCCGGCGGCGTTATACACGTTGGCATTATTACAGTCATTAGGTGTGTATTTTGATTAATCGGCAGGTCTATGTTGTTTTTTTGGTGTTTTGTTGTGGTGTTCCTTATTCGTAGTGTCAGCAACAAAGATGGCGCTATATACCAGCCCGCACCGCGGCCACCGCGGTCGCCACCCAGGCCCCTATCTAGAGTTGTGCAGGTCATCGCGGTTAACCCCAAGCGGAAGGGCCTCTGGTCAGCTCAGCGTTAACGTCATTCTCGCAATGCGGGCCGGAGCGCGACAACAGTGTTTCGGTATAGCTCACTGAGACATAGAAGCTAACGCTTAAGTCCGGCGGATCCAATCTGCAGCTTCGCAATTCGAGTCCATGTGTGGGCTACTCGGCGCGCATCCGACTCCCCAGCGCAACGCCCTTAGAGCCGCTGTTTGTCGGGGTATGTCCAGTATTCAACACAATGTGCCCCTGGCAAGGCCTTTCTGCACGTTCTGGACTTACCCGTCCCTGGTAGGGTACGCATGTCATCGCTGCTCCGCTGCCAGTGAACAGGGTACGCTAATTAGGGTAGCGCTTCGGGAGCGCCGGACGGCGCATCCATCGTCTGCTATCTGTGATTAGGTAGAAATCCGGTCGGGGAACGTGACCAGTTAACAAACTGTTCCCTACGCATATGCAGCGATAGGGGGAGTAGGGGTTAGGGTCATAAATTCAGGTGGGATCAAGGGGGAGAGGGGGGGGGGGGAGTGGAGATCATCCTGCGTGTGTGCGGGGGGGCCAGCAGTTATCGGGTGGGGCACAGCGGGTCTGCGCGGTGCACGTGGGAAGCAGCGGCCGGGGGGGGGGGAGGGGGGGAGGGGCCCCCCAGGTAGATTGGGATCTCGAAGCGCCAACGTCCACACTTATGGTCTTGGCGCGCAGGGTGCTCCGCTGCGGTGAAGGGGGAATGGCAGGGTGGGGCGAAGTGGTCGTGTCTTCTCGTCCGGGTCCTCAGCCAGGCATTATGCGCACTGCTACAGAGCTTGGCAGCAGCGTTCACTGGGTGCGCGCGATATCTGTATAGTGATAGATCGCTGGCGGCTGGCCCATTTGGGGCGGGAGTAGGGGCCACCAGAGGCGACCGGGGGGGGGCGGGAGCAAGCTCCGTCGCAGTTGTAGTGCTGTCGCTGCCAATCAGCAAGAGATCGGCAGATTCCAGAGACTCAGGTTACCCCTCGATCCTGGCAGGCCTCCTGAAATGCTTTGAGGAGGTTATCCCAAGGCTGGGCGATGGGGAACTTCCGGAGCCCCGCGGTTTCCTCGCGAAGGAACACCGCACTCTCCGCTTGCTCCCAGTTAACGAAGGAGGCTTTCCAATGTCTAACGTGTGGGGGGGCCGTGGCCTTCCAGTGTTTGGTGAGCAAGCGCTTGGCCGTTATAAGGCCCATGTCCCAGAAGCGCGCCTGCACTTTGTTGTTTTTTGTGCGCTTATACAATCCTAAGATGCATGCTTCCCATGTGTGCGGTAGTTGCCCGTCAGTGTCGCGCGCGAGTAGTGTCAATACATCGCCCCAATACACCTGTACATCAGGGCAGTGCCACAACATATGTAGGAGGTCTTCTCCCGGTAGCAAGCAGCGCTGGCAAGCTGCATCTGTCCGCGAGAAGTATCTATTTATCTTATCGGGCGTGAGGTATGCGCGCTGCAGTATGTAGTATTGTATTATTTTAAAGCGGGGGTTGCGTGGGATGTTGGTCGGGCCGGCCAGGATCAATGCCCATTCTTTGTCTGTCCAGTCTCCTCCCCTGTCCGTCGCCCAGCGTTCCCTCAGTGGTGACGTGGATGGTTGCGAGTGTGCCTACAGTGCCTGCGCTAGCCAGTGTATAATGTGCGAGCCATTGCCCATAACATGCAGGTATTGTATGAAACTGTGCGTCTGGAGTTCTACGGCAATGTCGCCCCAGGAAGTAGTGAGCGACAAATGGGAGCTCAATGATCAGCTTTTGAAAGAGGTTTTTCAATCCTGGGGTTACCAAATATTAGATCTGTTCGCTTCGTTAATCAACAAAAAGTGTCCTCTTTTTGAAAGCTGACATCCTCATCAATTCATGGGGAGATGCCTTCCAGTTTCCTTGAACGGGTTTATTCCCCTACGCTTTCCCCCCGTTTCCACTCATTCCTGAGTACTTCAGAAAATGAAGCAAGAGCCTTGTCGGATCATTCTCATTACTCCAGGTTGGGCAAGACAATTCTGGTACACCGAGCTGCATCGCCTATCAGAGTGTGCTCCGAATCTCTCTTCCCTCCAAAGGAGGACCTTCTATACATGAACCAGGGCCAAGTGGTTCATCAACAAATTTGCTCTCCATTTGTCAGCTTAGCTCCTCACCACGTTGAATTTGGGGATTTGAGGCTTTCCAAGGAGTGTTCTAAGATACTACAGAAGTCTTGGGCTGCGTCTACGTCGAAATGTTACACAGTTAAATGGAAGAGATTCTGTGCTTGGTGTATCGCACAAGCATTACATCCATTTTCATCATCTCCGGAGCAGGTGCTGCCTTATGTCTTCACTCTATCAGTTCACCTTGCTTCAATTCCTAGGTATAGAAGACCCTCAAGTCAAACTTCTCTGTGGTCTAACCGACTCGTCAAAGAATTTATGATAGGACTTTTTAGAGCCTTTCCGCCTTTTAAGCCTCCTACAGTTTTGTGGCAATTAAACACCGTTCTGTCACAACTGATGCATCCTCCCATTGAGCCAGTACACAATTGCAATTTGAAGGTCCTTTCCTGGAAAATGGCATTCCTCTTGGCCATTACGTCAGCCATACGTATCAGCGAAATCCAAGCTCTCACTATAACATAACCGTATGTACAGTTTTTTCCGGGCAGGGTTATCCTATGCACTAACCCTTCTTTTATAACTAAGGTGCCTTCAATTTACCACCTCAATGAGCCGATTGTTTTACCAACATTCTTTCCTAATCCATCCTCAGCAGCGGAAAGGATGTTGCATTCTCTGGAAATTGAACGTTGTTTAAAGTTTTATCTGCAAAGAACGGAGACCTTCCGTAAATCTTCTCAGCTACTTATCTCTTTCTCAGCACCTAGCAAAAGACAAGCCTTGACACGGGCAAGCATTGCTTGTTGGGTCCCCTCCACGATTTCCTTCTGCCATGAGAAAGCTGGCTGTCCGCTTCTTGCGAAAGCGCAAGTTCACTCTACTAGGAAAGTGGCAACTTCCTTAGCCCTGTTTGCGGTAGCATCACTCCTTGACTTGCAGGGTGGCAACGTGGGCAAACGCTCACACATTCACGAAGCATTACTGCCTTGATGGTTGAAAAAAGGCAGATATCACTGTTGGACAAGCTACACTTTGACGTCTCTTTGCCTAAGGTTGGCGGCTTTTAGCCTTCTATGTTCATTACATGCTGTTTGTAAATTTGTATGCTTATTCTCTTCTTCGTTTCATATGCTACAAGTTAACGTCATGGTGGGATGGGTCGCCTGCCCACCACCTTTCTTTTTCTCTTATTGTATTTTTACTGCTTACTTGTGGGATTCAAGCATGTGAATCTAAAAAAGATTCAATACTGGAGAAAATACAAGTTACCTGTACACTGTGGTTCTCCAGTATTGATATACTTTATAGATTCACCTGTGACCCTCCCTCCTCCTCTATTAGGCTCACCAATTATCTCAGAGTTTTTGTATACCTGTACACTTGTGCTTGAAATCTGAGGTATGGTGGCTCTGTGGGGAAGTAAACTCTGAGGTCTCGGCTATGATTGGCTGAAGTTTTGATGGTTTAAAATGAGGCTAACAAGTTACTTAAGTGAGTTTTCTGTTCTATGGATGTCTATGGTGATGTTTTATTAATGCTAATTCCTATATTACCGTGGGACTCCACCATGACGACGGGAAGATTCAAGCATGTGACTCTATAAAAGATATCAAAACTGGAGAAGCACAGTGTACAGGTAAGTAACTTGTTTTTTTCAGTTGTTGACAAAATCCCACAACCCTGTCCAAACATTTTTAATTAGGAATAACTATTCTCAGTGGCGTAGCTAGACCTTTGGCTGCCCGTGGTGGCCCCTGCGTTTGCCGCCCCAGGTCGGCAGCAGGTAAGGGGAGGGGGGTGCTGGCGATCCCTCGCAACAACCGCAGGTAGGAGTGGGGGGAGGGTGCTGGCAATCCCTACATTTGCTCCGCTGGATCTAGGTAGGGTGGGGAGAAGCCGCCGCCCCAAAACTCGTGCCGCCCAGTTCAGAATGCCCCCTCCCAGAACGGTTGAGAATAGTTGTGGCCTACGCATACTATTCTCAACCATTTTTAGGTCTCGCCTGAGCCAGCGCTTTAGCGCTGCTCTGGCGAGAGCTATAAAAAACGGGGATTTGGAAGTGCAAACGAGTGCTTTTCAGGCCCCCAACTACAGTGCATGTGCGCCGGGCGCGCGCACCATTTGGCAGCCTGCGTGTACATTTCACGGGCGCTTTGATGTTCTCAGTGAGCCGCGCGGCCACTGAGAACATCAAAGCGCCCGCGAAAGTGCTCACCATATGCCAGCCTTACTTTTGAAGCTCATTGATTATTTTGCCATCTGCTTCTGTCACCCCTCCTGCCATGCTTATTTTGAACTGCCTCACACCTTGTCACGTGACAAGTGCCATAACGGCTTCGGTAAACACTACTTTGTTGAGCTTGTTTATGCGTGCGTACCGAAGAGCACTATTCGGTGCACATGCTTCACGTTTATATGAATTGGGCTGTTAAATAGCATCCAGCCTGATTATGTGTGCCTAGCAAGGCACATTTGTGCTGACTGTCAACATTGATGGGTTCCTTCAGGTCGCCAGTCATGACACACACGAGACAGCTAAAACATTCGCGGAACTGGGACCATAACACCAGCTTAAGTCAATGTTGGACAGACCGACAACAACGGCAGTATCCTCCCAGTGAATACCCTCTGGAACCCACCCAGGAATTTCATTTACCCGGGCCTCATGTTTAGTTCTTTATTCCACTTGTTTATTGCTGGTGGAGTTCTGCTGCTCTTTAAATTCCAAATGCCATTGGCCCCAAAATACTTTCTGAGCGCAACTCATTTCGGCGTGCTGTCTTTTTTGCGTGTGGGTCCACCACGCATATTTATGTCCAATCAGCTGCTCTTCCCAATCGTGAAGCCAGCTGAACTATCGCAACGGAGTCCCCACGAACAACACAGGCAGGGCAGGATATTTTAAGTTTTCTTTATTCTTCTTCGATGTAGCTGTGCACCAAACTACAGGACACCAATACGTTTGGGCAACCCTGATCCACCAACTCACGTGATTAAAACCAATCCTCCTTTCACGACACTACCCCCTGTTTGGCAACTAGAACACCTCAGTCGTGACCCTGCTTGGACTATAAAGGGCACCATGATAGACATATCATGAAGTTAAAGAGTACACCTACAGCATGATTAATGCTGATCTCCTAATAATTATGTTGAAATTAGATGTGGCATCTAAATGTTATGCAGAAATTTACATACATAAAAATGAGCACATAGATGTATAAATATACGGCCAAACATAA
Source organism: Triturus cristatus (assembly GCF_964204655.1). NCBI lineage: Eukaryota > Metazoa > Chordata > Amphibia > Caudata > Salamandridae > Triturus > Triturus cristatus. The sequence continues at coordinate 940,230,734 of NC_140584.1, read as the reverse complement.
CTCTGCACAATCGATAAAATTGCATTTCATTCAAAGCTGTAAATATAAGTATCTACAATCGAACTGAGTAGCTAGAGTCACATAAATATTTTATATTTATACATAGCTGCCCTCAATAGTATGACCACAATATGGCTGGATGGACCCAATTTTCGATGCAGATAACAGCTGTAGACTGTACAAAGACAAAGAGTCTGAACCATGTTCAAGCTGGATATATATAAATTGACCATATATTTGTAAAAAAAAATCGCTATTAGTGCAGATCGATTTCTTGATCAATTAGGTTCCTGAATGTGCAAAAATAAGATTTACATAAATAAGTGTGCAAAAGACGCTAAAGTGCAGAGGGGTCACAGTGAGGCCGTGGTCAGAGCAAGTCCTAGCGTATGCGTGCATAAAATTAATGCTAAGGATGTAAACATACTTGTAGTGCAAACATGCAACTCTGACTTCTTTTTTATATAACATCCAGTTACGCCTACATAATTAAAGTTGACCATGGTGCTTTACAATAACGTGGAAGAGGACATAGATGTATGAACATTCTAACACTATGACTCGCGTCATTGAGGAGTGGCCAAGTTATAATTTAAACATATCCAGAGAATAGCTCACAACACTATAGGTATGCTAGTGCTAAGAAATTATATAATAGCACAGTGATAGCCCCACAAAATGTGGCAATAACCAATGCTCTAACAGAATAAGTATCTTGCTCGAATAAAAGATCTGTAGTATGTCGAACTCAGATGGAATTCAAAGTCCAAATAGGTCCAGAATACATTAATAAGAGACCTAAGAATAGAATGAACAGGACAAAGGAGTATATCCCAATACAGTGAATGAATTATAACCCATCCTATGAAAGACAATAGGTGGAATAATGAGAGATGAGCATATTGTAAAAAATGATGAGCAATTATTGATCTTATAAAAAGTTATGATTGAGGTGTGCATGGAACTCATGAATAACCTCGAAGTACAGATACTGAAACCTCTACAAGATCAATACAGGGATTTCTGAGTGACGTATAGTTAATTCGTCATAGTAGAATATCTGGACTATTGATGATGATTTTTAATATTCCAAATAAATTCTTCATTCAAACCCTCATTGACACTATTGAGGGTGAAAATCCAGAATCTTTCCCTTCTTTTCCTGGTTATTTCAACAGACAGGCCTGTCTTTAATTTAACTTTCTCAAGGATGCACCATCGCAGATCATTTTCTCTATGGTGCATTTCTAGACAATGGGAAACAATGGAAGCTTCAAGTTTTTTCGTACAAATGGCTAATTTATGCTCACTATATCTTGTACGAAATGATCCACCTGTTTGTCCTATGTAGGCCAGCTCACATGGATACAAGATGATGTATGTGACATTTTGGCTCCTACAATTACTCAGATCTCTGAGCTTGATGTTTTTACCCTTGTATGTTAAGGAACACGTTACCATATCTGAATCACAAGCGTGGCATGAGCCACATCTGTGGTTCCCTAGTATGGGAGGTAATCCCGTAATGGTGGTCTGATGGAAGGTGTTGCCGGTTTGTTGTCTTGTTTTGTACAAGCATGTCACAGAGGTTTTTATTTCTCCTAGAGGCTACTAGGGGAGGTTTGAGTTGTACTTCATCCTCGTGTGCATTAAGGGTATCGCCCTGTAGTAGTGCGTCGCGCTTGTAGTATTTTGCCCTTTTAAAGGCCGTTTTAACCAATCGGTTGGGGTATGCTCGGGCTAGGAGACTTTTTTTAAGGCATCACCATGGATGTGAAAATCATTCATGTTCATACAATTGCAGCATACACACAAGAATTCCCCAAAGGGAATTGAGTCCTTTTGACATGAGGGGTGGAAGCTTTGAGGATGGTATTCTTCGCTGTACGTTTTCTAAAAAAAAAGCTCACTTGCAACTTTTCCTCTTGTCCACGGATCACTATGTCTAAAAATGCAACCTTCACGGGGCTGGATTTAGCTGTAAACTTCAAGTTGCTATCACTGGCGTTTAGCAAACCAACATATTCCTGTAGAGTATCATGATCTCCTCTCCAAATGAAAAAAAACATCATCAATGAAGCGCTTCCATGTGCTGACATTTTCGAAAAAGGGGCTGCTTCATTGAAAATATTCTTTAATTAACTTTCGCACATATAGATATTCGCTATGCTGGGCGCACAGGAAGCCCCCATGCTGGTGCCCTTGATTTGCTGATATACCAGCCCTTTGAAATCAAAAAAGTTATTCATCAGGACTATCTCCAAACATTTTAGTATGAAGGTATCCGGTCTTTCACTTAGAGTTCTACTGACGAGCAGTGCCACTGACTGTAACGTCTGACATTGAGGGATACTGGTGCACAATGCCTCAATGTCAAGAGTTACCAGAATATCATTAACGTGGTCGAATGGCATACCTTCAATTTTCTCAATGATGTCACCCGTATCACAGATGTATCTTTGTGAGAGGGCATAAGAAGGTGTCAGTGTATTTGGAAAGTGGTTCAGTACTTGATCCTATGGTGGAGATAATAGGACGTAAGGGAGGGTCAATAGTGCTTTTGTGAGTCTTCGGAGCTCCATGTAATGCTGGTACTATAGGGCATGACTTGTTCAAACAAGCATTGGTATAGCCAATAGGTCTCGCCTTTGGGACCTTATAAGTGTTTAGCCATGCAACAGTTGATGTTGTTGCAACAAGGATATTGTGCTGGATAACTAAACACTTATAAGGTCCCAAAGGCGAGACCTATCGGCTATGCCAATGCTTGTTGAATAAATGGCAATAGCAGCACAATAGATAAGCATTTTTTTGGAAGCACCACTTACTGGACAGTGCTCTGAAAAAAGCAATTTCCCTGTCATCTACTCTTACCCTCCTTCCTAACTGTTTGTTGAATGATTGTACCCTCAGACAGGGCCAGAAAAGGCTTCTTTAAAAAGATTGCTATCTCTTTAAAAACAGAATTGAAGCCTTTTGAATGCAACCTATTTATATATACATCACCAGCTGCAATCTATAATTTCTGTTTCTTCCCTCTATTAGGCAGTACAGAAACATCCACTTCTCTAATATTCCCTTTCTTTGGGTGTTGCTGTCTTTCTTTCCTGTGCCCCTTTTCCTGCAAATTGCGGACTGCATCCATAATCTCCAAAGCTTCTGTAAGAGATAGATTCAGGATTCCTTTAACCAGGAGCCGTTGAGCCCAGGGAGTTGTTTCTGGGCTGAGCTTCAAAGGACAAGACATTCATAATAATCGGTAGCGAGCGCTGGCTTATTGCAGCTGCGAGAAAAGGAAAAGGTGCAGCACCACAGTGATCTTATGTACTTGAACGGGAGGCAGGGCATGGAAAACCAAGGGGAAAACAAGAACACCAAAAACCAATGGCTTGCCCTTGGGCACATTAAATCAGCTTTGTGATGGCAGTGTATAATTAATAGAAGTGTGAGAAAAATCTGCCAAATTTCTCCCAGCAGATCCTGCAGCGTAATTCCTTTACTCATTATTGGACGGGTCGGAGGCAGCTTTACAACAGCTGCAAATAAATAAAGATCTAATTGATGCCACAGCAGTGGTGATTATTGGCTTGTCCTGTATGTGATCAAATATCTGGTTATGCCCGTCTTTGAATTCAGATATCCAAACAAAGCTTTGGACTAACTCTTTGAAGGCAAAACTCTACTTTTGTCACCCACAAATAAAATGCTTAAGAAGCACAATATATGCTTAGTTTCAGGAAAACAACAAGCCTGTAATATAAAGTTGACGTTTCAGTCAAAATCAGAACCAGCTGCTGTCTCCTCTGCCACTGCCACATTTTTTAAAGTGAGTCTTATATCCCATTGAGAGAATTATGAGGATCTGATAAACATCTTGCAGTATGCATCCCATAATGAGGAAGATCATCATCATTTTGCAATCAATGGACAGTAGAGGTTTGAAACAAGTGGGTGGTGGTTATCAACAAGGAAATATTCCATAAACTTTTCTTCACTTCCTCTTTTATGTCCTTCAAAATACAAAAATCTTCTGGAAGAGATTTAGAAACTCCTCCATCAAGGAACAATTGAGTTAATACCTATAAGCAAACAAGCATTGGCTATGCCAATAGGTCTGACTTATGAATGGATTAGTCTCTTGTGTCACTGAAGGGTTTAGGCAATCACTAGGTAACCTAAGGGGTACTCTGTCGCTCCTCTTTGCCCTCATACCTCCAATGATCCATCCAATGACTAAATCTTGCATTCTCCCTCTGACCCAGTCGCAATAAAACATGCACAAATTCAACAACGTTTGCATTCGTATATATTTCTCATGGCTGCCCTCCTCTTATCTGTGGTGCTTCCAGAGAAAGACATTAACTGCCATCAAATTTCGAAGTTCTGTGCAATCGACGAGTTGGCTTTTTGTCAAAGTCTTTTTGATATTATTCTCCTGATGTGGCTGAATGTCAATTAGGAAGCCCGGCTTCAAGCCCTGTGGCGCCTGTCACCAGTAGATGTTGGTGACGGACCAGCGCCATGTTTGCTGCTGGTGCTTCGACCACTGGGACTCTGGGATGATTGGGAATGATTGCTGAACCCTTAAGAATACCAGATCTAGACCCCAACATAGACTGGTGTGAGGAATTGGTGGACGCCATTTAACTGAAGACCTCTCCAGATACTGGCATGCTCTCCTCCCCTACTGTGGCTACAGAGGAGGGGCTTCTTTTGCAGTGGGGGTGAGAAGGGCGACCGAGGTCCTGGATCTTATTCTACCCTCAGTGGCAGTCAAGACTAACGCCTTGACAAAGGTGCTGCAGCTGGGAGTGACCACCTCAGATCCACTCCTCCCATTTAAGCCCTCACGGATGTCCTGCTTGGGACTGGCCCTAGCCATGCACTGGGGCTCAGGACGATTGCCCGCCGCCACCACCACCACCACCTCAGGAGACCCCAACTTCCTCAAGCAACACCATACCCCGGGTAGCTTGGTGGTCCAGGCCTTCACCTCATGTGCACATCCTGGTGCATTCCCTACCACTCCACCGGATAGGGAATCTGAGAGGATGGACACCTTAGGAAAGAAAATGTTTTCTTCCAGCAGCCTGGTTCTGCACTCTGTGAACACCTTGTGCCTTTTGGACCATTACTCCCATTCCCTGTGGTATTCGGGTGCGCTGGTCCTGCCCATGGTCCTGGCGAACCCAAGCTATGTCCGACAGGTGGGATGCAGCGAAGTTCACAATTCAATGTGGGGTGGAAATGACCAACTCACTGGGCAGAGCGGTTTCTTCGTTGATGGCCATACAGCGTCACGCCTGGCTGAGAATAAACGATTTTTCCAGCAATGACCAATCGTCGCTTCTGGACATGCCCTTTGATGGCGCCTGTCTTCTTTGGAGACACGGCGGTCAGCACTGGGAAACTTCAAGGATAGTAGAGCTAGGACCAGGTCCTTGGGCCTTTCCATAGCCCCTCGCCAACCCAGGCCACCTTCCGCTTCTTTTGTGGCTACGGAATGGCCATCCAGCCGCCTCTTTACCTGCACAGCCACCACGGCACGCAAGCTTCCCAGCCACTGCGTGGTCATGGATGCAGTACCCACAGACCCCGTGGGTCGGGCAGCCAGAGGTCAGGCCAGTCCACCACTCCCACGGTAGTCTCCAAACCCCTTTAGATGGCCCTCTTACCATCATGGGCACCCAGTGGGAGGCAGGATATGCCATCACCTGCCCCACTAGAGGTCTATAACATCAGAACGCTGGGTTCTTCAGATTGTCCAAAGGGGCTACTCCCTCCCCTTTGTGACTAACCTTCCACCCATACCACCTACTTGTGGCAGGCTGACAAAGGACCATCTCTCCTTGCTCTGCCAGGAAATAACAGCTCTCTTGGCTGATGGATCAATAGAGAGGGTGCCAACACAGTAAGCGGTAGGTTCCCGCTACTTTCTGGTGCCCAAGAAGGAAGGAGGGCTTCGTCCTATCCTAGGCCTGTGCCCTTTCAATTTTTTTCATCGAAAAGGAGAAGTTCAAGATGCTCACGTTCGCCTCACATTCGTTCAAATCCTGTGTGCCCTGGTCCTGGGAGACTGGATGGTAGTATTGAACTTGCAGGACGCTTACTTCCAAATTCCTGTACTGCCTGCGGTTCATAGTGGGCCACGAGCACTTTCAGTTCGCCATGCTTCATTATGGCCTTACCAGCGCCCCTCGGGTCTTCCGTAAGGTGATGGCGGTGGTCCCAGCTAATCAGCTGAGATCCGGGGCACCAGTCTTCCTCTATCTCGATGGCTGGCTGTTATAGCCAGGCTTGCCCCAGGCTCTCATCTCCCACCTCTCGACTACTGCGGACCTCCTGCACTCGCTGGGATTCACTATCAACGTACCAAAGTCACACCTCACTCCCTCTCAGGCGCTCCCTTTCATCTAAGCTTTTTCTTTGCACTAAACAGTGAGTCCAGGAAATTCATGCTATGATACTGATGTTTCAGCCTCTATCCTAGATTTCGGTGAGACTTTCTGGGGCTGCTGGGCCTCATGGCCTTCGGCATTCTGCTTGTGACACATGCCTGCTGGCATATGCTGGCTCTGCAGTGGGACCTGAAGTTCCAGTGGGATCAGCATCAAGGAAATCTCTCCGACATGGTCCAGATCTCGGAGGGAGCTGAAAAAGATCTACAGTGGTGACTAATGAACTGCAATTGGGTCAGCGGCAGACCCCTTTCCCTTCCCCAACCAGATCTGACAATTGTGACTGATGCGTAACTCCTGGGATGGGGCGATCATCTGGGAGTGGTAGAGATCAGAGGCCTCTGGTCTCCGACGGATTTCGTACTCCTCATCAACCTGCTGGTACTCTGGGCGATCTGGCTGGCATTGATCTACCCTCTATCAAAGGAACGCTAGTGCAGGTGTTCACAGACAACACCACCGCCATGTGGTACTGCAACAAACAAGGCGGGGTAGGGTTTTGGGCCCTTTGTCAAGAGGCCCTGCATCTCTGGACATGGCTGGAACATCAGGGCCTCTCCCTTGTGGTTCAACACCTGGCGAGTTCCCTGAACAGCTGGATGGATGAACTCCGTCACAGATGCCTAGCGAATCTTGAGTGGTGCCTCAATCCGGTGGTGGGGCAAGGTCTCTTTCAGCAGTGGGGAAAGCCTTTAGATCTTTTAAGCTCTGCTGAGAACGCACAATGTCAGCAGCTTAGTGCAACATTGCTCAGAGACTCTTTTCATCCCGAGTGGAGCTCAGGCCTCTTCCTCCAATACCACTCCTGCCTAGAGTTCTCAAGAAGATCAGGAACTACCGGGCCAAGGTCATTGTTGTGGCTCCGGACTGGGCTTGAAGAGTTTGGTATCCTAAGCTGTTGAGCATGGCCATCATTCCACCGATCAGGCTGCCCCTGCAGGAGGATCTTCTTTTGCAGCTGCAGGCGAGAGTTCTCCACCCGAACCGGTCAATGCTCCTCCTCATGCGTGCAGATTGAGCAGCAACAGTTGACAGCCTTCAGCCTTCTGCCCAAAGTCTGCAATGTTATCTTGGCAGCCAGGCGTCCCTCTATCAAGACTGTATACGCCTGCCGTTGGTAAGTTTGTAGCATGGTGTGCAGAGAAACAGGTTGACACTCTTTTTTGCTTACCCTCTCTCAGGTCCTTCTCCTTATCCTTTCTGTTACCCATCAGGGCTCTGCACAAAGCACCGTTAAGGGCTATCTTTTTGCCATCTCTTCCTTTCTGCGGTTGCGAGATCAGCCACCCCACTTCAAATTCCCTGTTGTAAATAGATTCTTGAAAGGTTTGCTACACATGTTCCCACCTTTGCCCTTGCCTCTGTGGGGCCTAAGTCTAGTCCTAACTTTTTTAATGTGCGCTCGCTTTGAGCTATTGCACAATTGTCCACTATGGCTCCTTACCATTAAGATGGTCTTCCTGATGGCAATAACATCTTCCCAGAGGGTCGGTGAGCTTCAGGCTTTGTTATCCAGGCCTCTGTACCTGAACATCTACCCAGAAAAGCTGTTTTTTTTGCACTAGAGCTTCCTTTCTGTCGAAAGTTGTCATTCCTTTTCATTATGGCCAGTCCATCACCCTACCTACAATTTGCGCTCTGCCACATTCCTCTAAGGAAGAGGAGTCACTTCACTGACTGGACCCACAAAGAGCGTTGTCATTCCCCCTTGACAGTACGGGAAAGTTCCAGGTGGATGACTAACTCTTTGTGGAGTATGTCAGAGCGAGGAAGGGAAAGGTGTGCAGAAATGTACCATGTCCCGGTTGATTGGGCTCTGCATTAGGATCTGCTATGCATTTGCCAAGAAACAACCCCCTGAGGGTTTGCATGCTCATTTCACCAGAGCGCAGGATGCGACCACTGCGGTCAGGTCCATCGGGACGGGCACTTTGCTTGTTCGGTCCTGCAGGACTTTCTAGTGTGAAACAGTTTTGCAGACCCACCTCCGGAGAGGTATTGCTTGGGCATCTACTCTAAGGCTAGAAGTCTCTATCAGATGAACAGGTTACTAACTTCAGTAACTCCTTATTTGGTAGAGACTCTATCTAGCCGCAGATTTCTTTCTGACCCACCCATCCTCCCCAGTCTGCGAACGGATTTCTAGGGACAGGGCTTTCCGGTGCAGATGACACCACGCGGACCTGAATGACTGCACATACCGGCGATCAGGGGTACTGCTCACAAAAATTATCTAGGTCCAGTTTGACACCTGGTGATAATTCTAAGGTAAGGAATCTGTGGCGACCCTGAGACCAGGCATGTCGCTCCCTCTGCCACTGCGCAGACCCCCAGATTACCTCTGTTGCTGCCCCCATGTCATCTGCGCCCTCCCTGCAGACTGGTCAACCTCGTGCTGACCGCCCCCCTGGTAACTGTCGTGTTCTCCGCCTTACTACTCTGTAGCCTCCGCGTTTTTCTTTCGGTACCCCTTGATTCCCTTCTGTGCCCTTGATTCCCCTCTGTGCCCCGCGCTTTTGTTTTCCTTCCTGTACCCATTGATCTCCTCTCTGTGTCGCTCGTTCTCTCCTTCCTGGCCCCTCGCTTTCCTTCTGGGCCCCCTGACCTCCTTCTGCGTCCCTCGCTTTCTCCCTACAGCACCCCTCGTTTTCTCCTGCCTCTGCCCCCCGTTGTTCCTGCTGTGCCCAATCGTTTTTCCTTCTGTACCCCTTGACTCTCTATGGGATTGTGACTGTACTGTACTGTATAGTGTTTCTCCGCTGTGCCCTTGTTTTCCCTCTTGCGCCCGCTGTGCTTTTCTCTCCCCCCCGCCCCCTCTTGCCTTCTGTGCCCTGGTTTTCCGCCGCTCGCTTCCCTCGCGGCCCCGCCCCCTCGCTACCCATCTACCCATTGGCCGCCCCGCTCCCCCTCCCAGCTGCTCCTCCCTCCCTCGTCCCCTTTAATGGAGGCTGCGCAGCGGGCGCGCCGCTGGCACGCCGAAGGCGCGCCTAAGGCAAGCCCGTCTGCGCCCGTCCGCGCCTGGACCGCGCCCAGCGCCAGGAGCCCTGGCCGTCAACGTCGCCAGCCCTCCCGACTGAGGTACGACGCCAGCATCCTCCATGTATTCAACACCGGCCGGACCCCCGCCTGCCACCGAGCCACCCCGAAACGCACCCACGGACCCTTCACATGCCAAGCCTGCAAATTCATCTGCCTCCGCACCTGCACCACACCCGCCAGACCAGGCACCAGCAACAACCACCTCAAGTGCATCCTGCTCAACACCCGCTCCGTCCACAGGCACGCCGTCGAACTCTGGAACCTCCTCGACACAACAGCACCGGACGTCGCCTTCCTCACAGAAACCTGGATGAATGCCTCCTCAGCCCCCGACATCGCCATAGCCATCCCGGATGGCTACAAGATCACCCGGAAGGACTGCATAAACCAAACCGGAGGAGGCATCGCCATCGTCCACAGAAACACTATCCACATCACGACCAACTCCGACGACAACCTCACCGCCGCCGAGCACCTTCACTTCCAGATCCACACCGACCCCAAGACCACCCTCAGAGGCACCCTCATCTACAGACCCCCGGGACCACGCACACAATTCAGCGAAGCCATCGCAGACTTCATCAGCCCGCTCGCACTCACCTCAGACTACATCCTCCTAGGGGACCGCAACTTCCACCTGGAAAACAACAATGACAGCAACACCACCACCCTGCTGGACAACCTCGCCAACCTCGGTCTCAAGCAACTGGTGAACACCCCCACCCACTACGCCGGCCACACGCTTGACCTAGACTTCTCCTCCAGCGACCACATCGCCTTCAGCCACTCCACCGGACTTCACTGGACAGATCACAACTGCGTCCATTTCAACCACGACTCACCACCACACGCAACAAGGACCACGAAGATGCTGGAGCAAGATCACCACCGACCAACTCACCATCTCACTGAGCCAGAACCCTCCCACCAACACCACGGACCCCAACGAAGCAGCCCGCAACCTCACACAGTGGCTCACCAACTGTGCAGACACCCTCGCACCACTGAAGAATCCTCCAAACAGACCCGGCAGCAAGAAAGCCTCGTGGTTCACCAACGACCTCAAAAACTCCAAGAAATCCTGCCGCACCCTCGAGAAAGCCTGGCGCCACGACCAGTCAACAGAAAACATGACAGCCCTCAAGAACGCCACCTGCAAACACCACCAACTAATCCGCTCCACCAAAAGGACAGCATTCAGAGAACGCCTAGACAACAACACCCAAAACAGCAAGGAACTCTTCAGCATCGTCAAAGAGCTCGCCAACCCCAGCGCCAGCAGCAACGACATCACGCCCTCGCAAGACCTCTGCGACTCACTCGCCTCGTTCTTCCACCACAAGATCGCCGACATACACAATAGCTTCGGCCCCCACCCCACGCACTCAACCACGCACCCGATGACAGATCCAACACTCCCCACCACCAACCTCTGCACCTGGACCCCCGTCAGCACCGAAGACACCACCCTCATGATGAACACCATTCACTCCGGATCCCCAGCCGACCCCTGTCCACACCACATTTTCAACAAAGCCGTCTCCATCATCGCACCCCAACTCCGGAACATCATCAACAACTCCTTCGCCTCCGCCACCTTCCCGGAGACCTGGAAGCACGCGGAGATCAGCACCCTCCTGAAGAAACCCACCGCGGACCCCACGGACCTCAAGAACTTTCGCCCCATCTCGCTCCTCCCGTTTCCCGCCAAAGTCATTGAGAAAACCGTCAACAAACAACTGACCACCCTCCTCGAGACAAACGGCTCCCTCGATTCATCACAGTCCGGCTTCCGAGCAAACCACAGCACCGAGACTGCCCTCATCGCAGCCACCGACGACATCAGGTCCCTACTCGACAATGGGGAAACTGCCGCCCTCATCCTCCTCGTCCTCTCCGCAGCTTTCGACAGTCTGCCACCGCACCCTAACAGCCCGCCTCCACCACACCGGGATCCAAGGAAAAGCTCTGGAATGGATCACCTCCTTCCTTTCAGACAGAACTCAGAGAGTCCGCCTCCCCCCTTCCGCTCTGCAGCCACCAAGATCATCTGCGGCGTTCCTCAAGGCTCCTCGCCCAGCCCCACCCTCTTCAACGTCTACATGAGCCCCCTCGCAGCCATCGCACGCCAACACAACCTTAACATCATCTCCTACGCCGACGACACCCAGCTGATCCTCTCCCTCACCAACGACCCCGCCACCGCCAGAGCCATCTTCATGCTTCAACACCCTACGCATGCTACGAAAGATCTTCCGGTGGATCCCCGCCGAAACCAGAAAGACGGTCTCCCAGGCCCTTGTCACCAGCCGACTGGACTACGGGAACGCCCTCTACGCAGGAACCACAGCCAAACTACAGAACGCCTCCGCACGACTCATCCTCGACATCCCTCGCCACAGCCACATAACTCCCCACCTGAGAAGCCTGCACTGGCTCCCCGTCGGCAAGACAATCACGTTCAGGCTCCTTACCCACGCACACAAGGCCCTCCACGACATGGGCCCCAAGTACCTCAACAACCGCCTCACGTTCTACACACCCACCCGCCAGCTCAGATCAGCCAGTCTCGCCCTCGCCTCCGTTCCACGGATTCGCAGAACCACCACCGGGGGAAGGTCTTTCTCCTACCTGGCGGCCAAGACGTGGAACTCCCTCCCCACCCACCTACGGATGACCCAGGACCATCTCTCCTTCAGGAAGCAGCTCAAGACATGGCTCTTCGAGCAGTAGCAGCACCCCCCCAGCGCCTTGAGACCCTCGCGGGTGAGCAGCGCGCTTTACAAATGTTGATTGATTGATTGATTGTGGCTAGTTAGTCTTTACGAGATAAGGTGTTACTGAAAGTAAGTAACTTATTTAATGATATGTAACTTTTGTAAATCGGACATCCGGGCAAAAAATTACAAATGAAAATGTTGTTCCCCGTTTTTGTTTTTTCTTGCTTAACTTAATCATTTTTTCATTTCAGCGATTAGTTTTTGGGGGAAAACTATAGGTCTGGTCAGGTTTGACTCCTGATTCTCTCACAAACTTCCAGTGGGGTATAAACCAGAATAAAATTGGAAAAATCCATCACCACTTAGAAAAATGCAAAAGGTGTGGTAAAAAATATTTGTTTATCCTCTTCATGTTCCTGAGACCGAGGAAGAAGCTTAACACATGACAACTTTTTTTTGCTCATGCTGTTTTGTGAAAAAACAGTGTGCTTTCTTGCCCTGCACCTTTTTCCCATTGTTCCCCAAAAATCCAAAATGTTGCTATATGTTAGCTATTTTCACGGTTTATGTTGCAAATAGCCCCTTCTGCAGGGTCACTCCCAAACTTTTTGCCTTCCCCCTCCCTTTTCTTCTGACTCGTTTTTGTTGGTTTTAAGACTCTGGGCACTTTACCACTGCTAACCAGTGCTAAAGTGCATGCGCTCTCTGCATTAGACTTGGTAACAAGGGTTAATCCGCAGTTGGCATATTTAATTTACTTATAAGTCCCTAGTAAAGTGCACTACATGTGCCCAGGGCCTGTAAATTGAATGCTACTAGTGGGCCTGCAGCACTGATTGTACCACCCACTTCACTAGCCTTTCAAACATGTCCCAGGCCTGCTATTGCAGAGCCTATGTGTGCAGTTTAAACTGCCATGTCGACCTGGCAAGATAACCCACTTGTCGGACCCAAACCTTCCTTTTTAATACATAGGAGTCACCCCTAAGGTAGACCCTTGGGCAGGGTACTGTGTATTTAAAAATTTGGACCATGTACTTTCAAGTTTTACATGTCCTATTAGTGAAAAACGATTAAATGTGTATTTCACTACTGCAAGGACTATCTCGCCCATAGGTTAACATTGGGATTACCTTAATACATCTTATAAGTGCAGTTTCCAATTGGGACAAGATAGAAATTTCGAGTTTGGTGTCTGTGGACAATTGAAAATCACAAATTATGATGAAGCCGGATTTTAAATTGAAAGTCTCAAAATGCCACTTTTAGAAAGTTGACATTTTCTTATTTGAACCCTTCTGTGCCTCTGCCTGTCTCTAATACACATTCGGGTGAGTGACAGTTTGTCTTTGTACATTCCCTCTAGATGGTCAAGCACAAAGAGAGCTGAGGTGCGCCATTCACATCCTGATGGCCCATCACTAGGCTAATGGGCCTTCCTAAACTAGATGGGAGGGAGGAGCTGACACTTGCACCTTAATAGGTCTGTGCCTGTCCCTATCAAAGAGCTGCATACCTCCCTGTTGTGCGCCTGGAGCAACTACAGGTAGGGCAGGGACCTTGTGCACTTCAGAGGCCTCTCTTTGAAGTCTGCCCTACTTCAAAGGCACAACTGGGTATAAGTACTAGACCCCTGACACCACCAACTCAGTATATTCTGGACCTGAGGACACACTACTAGGAAGAAGAACTGCTGTGCTGCTGAGAGGACTGACAATGCTGGACTCTGCTGGATTTGCTGGACTCCTACCCTGCTGACTGCTGCTCCCCTTTCCTAGTGGTGAGAAGGACTGGACCTGAATCTCTACATCTCTAGAACCAAGTAACTCCAAGGGCTTGCTGACTTGCCTCCTGTTCTGAAGTCTCAGGGACATCAAGGCCTTCATTCAACTCTACTGCAGCCTCTGGACTCTGTCACCTGTGAGTCCTGCCGTGCCAAAAGCCAATCCACTCCTGGGCACTTGGAGGTGAGTTTTCTAGCTGCTGCTGCAGAAATCCACACATTGCCTGCTTTGCACTAGTTAGAACCGATGTGTTCACCTTCAAAGCCGATTCATCCCCGCTCCAAAGGCTCCACAGCGTCGACAGCGCAGCTCGAAAACAATGCTTTGCCTTCATCATCTGGAGCTTGATGATGTGCGGGACCCGACTGTGCGACTCTGAACCGCTGCATTGCCTGCAATCCTCCGGATCGATGACTACGCATCGCCTCCTTCGCTTCTCACAGCTGCTCCTCAATGTCGATGCTTTTCTCCGAGAATGTACTGTCAGCAGGGCCGCATGGCTTCTGTATCTAACCCACGGTCCATCGCAGTCGGCTTGACTTTTCAGATTTGACCCGGTCCAGTGCGACCAGATAGCCTCGGTTGGTGCTTTATGACTCTAAGGACTATAATTCAAGATATTCTTTAAAAATTCATAACTCTGGTTCTACTTATTGGATTTTTTGTGGTTTTGGTCTTGTTTTGTTCATTAAATTAAGCTCCATTTTTATAACCTGGCGTGGGTTATTTTTGTGTGCTGTTTTACTGTATTTAGTGTTCAACAAATACTTTACACATTGCATCTTAAGTTAAGCCTGCCTGTTTTGCGCCAAGCTACCAGAGGGTGAGAACATGTTAATTTATAGTGTGTATCTGATTTACACTGACTAAAGTGGTGGTTCCTACTTGGACAGGGTGCATACCTTTTCCATTAAGAGACCCAATTTCTAACCGCTCCCTTAAAGTGAATCTACAAACTTTGAATAAGTTTAGAATCCTCAACATGTGGGTGAAAAGTGCACAAATTTGACTTGACTAGATTTTGTTGGATAAATAAATTAAGATGTCTTAAACACAAAGTGCCCCAAGCATCAATATAAAGGCCTCAGCACTGGGTGGGGGAATGCCTTGGCAGCTAAGAGGTGAATTATGATTGGGCATTGCTATTAAGTTACTTCACAACATGTCATCCACAACAGCCCAAGCTGCAAACTGAATGTGCTAATCACTTGTAAGCAACTGTTTACAGCTCTTCATGTTGCAGATTCACATGCATCACACCCCTCCCCTTTGAATGATAGCAAAGGGGTTTATAGCTTTATTAAGGCTTTCAAACATTATCTCACATGCAAAAGCAGACTCAACTCTCCTATTCCACAGGGAAAAAATGCAATCATTTGAAACTGAATCTGCATGCTGATGCATTGTGGATTTCTGCTACGTGATAACAAGTCAATCTTGAAAAAGAATCTTAATCACTTGAAGTAAAGAACATGCGATATTCCAAACTCAACACTAAATGGCAGGATTGTGCATGGCATGTGATGTACAAGGTGAGCACAAACACTTACATACAAGTATTCCTTTTTAGATCTGGCCGCTAAAGCCGTCTTGCCATCCTATTGTTTTGCACCAAAAAGTATGCAGAATGCACGTATGAAATTGGGCTTTTGATCAGTGGGCTTCATCCACTGGTCTTTTCAATTGTTTTGTTTTTTTACATTCGGCTTATGCCCGCCATCAGATACATCATTGTGCAATGGATTTGTCCACTTTACCCACTGACTCGCTTCAGTTTGAGTGACAGCAAAACTCCTGCACACATAGATCACTTCTGTCTAATAGTTCCTTTCTTGTGAGTTACAAATCTGGCTCAAAGTGTGTGTTTTTAAAATGTTATATTACCATTAAATACTTGCTTTTTATTTTGCCTTCACTCTTGTGTTTTTAGGTCGAACATTCAAGACCTCTTGTATATACTTTAGTATATGCTTATATGTGTATGTACATTGTGGGCTCTAGAGATCAGCCCTAGGACTTGTCTGCTTCCGCTTAGGGACTTTTTTTCTGTTCAACTGCCTCGATTTAATTGTCTTGATAGAAAATGACCAGTAGAGGTCAGTAAAATACCAAAATTGCTTTCTGCTGAAGGACTTTCTTTTTTTTTTGTGGCAACTGCCTCTATTTATCTTTCTTGATAGAAAACGACCACCAGAGGTCAGTAAAATACCAGAATCACTTTAGCATTCTCTAGATTCCAGTCCATTGAAACTGTCTTCCACGAGCACCCGTAGACAATAATATTTTTTTCAAATCTTGTATTTTCAGTAATATGACCACCGAAGACCCTGGTTTTATATTGAGAACAGAGCTTTGGACTATACCATTTCCCCGCTGAAAGGCAATCTTTTTCTCCATGTGTTCCCATACCTGGCGTGCCACGCATTTTGGTGCTTACTTTCCCTCCATGTTAAAGAACAGTAGATATTTCAGCACCCAGGCTAATGTGCTGCATAGCTAAATACATATAAGGACCCAAAGGCGAGACCAATTGCATTGCAAATGCTTGTTTAAAGTTTGTTATGAAGTGTTTTAGAGACATTGTAACATTGTAGCTGTTTGCGATTTGAGTGCTTGGCTAGGTGGTGATTTAACAAGACGTTTTTTTACAGTGATCAGGTTAGCTGGGCATGAGCATGGTGATGAGGGACTTACCTGAGTGGAAAGTGGTCACAAACTGGGCCTCCTGTTGTTGGAGATATGGTAGCAAGATATAATATGAGTGGAAGGTAGAAAGGCAGGATTGCATCTTGTTGAGAACGTGTACTCGACTGTAATAGTGAAATCAGAGTGAATGGTAATGTCAGAAGAGAGGGAACTAAAGGAGTTTGGAGAATGAAGGCTAGACGAGGTAGTGAGGAAAAGTAAACTATTTTGATCTTACATGAGTTAAGTGTCTCGTTATGCAGTGCCACCCAATGTCTAAATGCAGTTAGGCAACTACTGAAATGTTCCTTGAGGACCTGTATGAGGGTGGGAGTAAAGAAGAATGTTTGTCCCCAGAAAGAAAAGATGAAGGAGAATCTGAGGACCAACTTGATTCTGCATAAGTAGATAAAGGGCAGGGGACAGGTCAAAAGACAGATCTTTGGTTGATGCCATCATAGCGGGACCTTAGTATGGAAGCAGCAGTATACCGGGAGACAATGTAATATTTTGTTAAGTTTAGTATTACTTTCTACTAATTTTTTCAGCTTTGACTATCACAGCTATAAAATACCAATGCTATATAAAAAGACCAAACCAATAGAAAAGAGTAGGTGTGGATTATAAGGGTTGGACTAGTAACTCATTTGTGAACCAAACTTTGTGAGTCACCCAAATAGTTTTCCATTGAAACGGTGCATCATTCCCTTCCCTTGACATCACAAGTCATGATCTGGAAAGAGAGCAGCAGTTATTCAAAGATGGCTTCTCTCTTGAGTAGTTTGAATATACTACCTGGACCATTCTGTCATTTGAACTTCAGCCCTCACAGTGTTGGTATACTGAGAATTTACATTCTATTGAGGCTCAGCTACACTGTTGCTGCGACAAAATGGCAGACATCAAAATCTGAGACAGACAAAGAAAAAGTTAACCATGAGAAACGTTATCAAAGCAGCACTGAGGCTGCGAAATGTTCTTACTTTAACAAGTGGGTACAGTTTAAAAGGAATTTAACTAAGGACATATTTAAAATACTCATATGTATCTAGAGTGTGAACTCCCACTCAACCTGTTGAAAACCGAAAGAATGCTCTTTTGATGTCAGGATTCTTTTGCGGGAAACAATCCAGTTAATTAGTGGATAGTATTAGTCTTGGGAGACTTTGGCTACATCATCTTTGTTCACCAACCTTTCCCCTTTTCTCACTAACAGCAATGAGGCTCTTAGAAATTGGGGCCTTTATGATAGTGGATATCACACATTATCAGGGTGACCCTTGTCTGTCTATGGTTGAAGAACTCCCTCCGTCCCTAACACCAGTCATTACGGTGCTAGGTCTTTTACTGAAGGTTTTATTCTGATTTGTCTCAAATAGTTATAGGTAACTATGATTTAGAAAAGCCAAAAGTGGACCCTTCACAACTTGCAAATTACAGGTCAACTGCAGACGCCCTTTCCTTGTGATATTCCTGACAAAAAGTAGTGACCCTATAACTTTCTTTATATTTAGAGTAACATGGTGTCTTGGGGAAGTTTTATTCTGGCTTAGACCCGATAGGAGCACTGACACTCACTGCTGAATGTAAGGGAAAGGAGACTTGGTGCAGCAGGTTGGGTGTCAAGCAGGCTTGTAATGCTCCTTGTCATCTGCTTTTTTTTTTTACACAATTGATCAAATGATCCTTCTTCCCATCTCTAGAAAGTGATTGGGGCTACTCTGGCATCCATTAAATTGTTTGCGGCCTTTAGCTCAGATAGATCATTCTAGGTCACAAGGAATGGAGAATGGGTCCTAATGGTCTGAGCCTCGAATGGTGTCCCGCAAGGCTCTTCCCCTATCCTTTTTAGCATACACATGAACCCGTTAAATGCGCTGTGTGCTTCCTGAGGGATTGGCTTTGACATATACGCTGATGATATGCTGCTCATACTTTCTTTGACTGGAGATTACCAGGCTGGCGTTGAGCATCTGACTAAGCTATTTGAGTACATTTCTAACTGAATGAAGGAGAGTTAGCTGGCTTTTAACACCAACAAATCCCAGCTGCAAGCTGTGCGTTCAAGGGTCGTACTAAAGGGACTGCTAGTTACCCATAAAGTGATGCCGATAAGGATTGCGCAAACTGTGCTCTTCGAAAAAGACCAGGTCAGCTATCTTACAAAATGGTATGGCTTTTATCTTCACGTACCCAAACTTTACCTACATCTGTCTGAAAGCATCTGCGAAGCCCTGGCTTGGACTGTATTACTGCTGCTCTTTGCTTTTTTGACCTTCTAAGAAAGTATTCAGACTCCCAAAACTCTGCACACTGCTGCAGTGCAAGACTGGTAATGGATGCAGTAGGGTGGGGGCGTATCAGCCCGATATTGAGCAGTTTACATTGGCTACCAATTGCTGATTAGATAAAAATGAGCCCAGATAATGTTGCACGAAGTAATCCATCATGCACACACCATCACTCCAGTTTGAGGGTCGACACATTGTGTACACAAGCGGCTGCACATCTAATAGAATGTAATTGACCTGCCTTGCTTTTAATGCCTACATCATATCCAGAGCTTGGTGTACAGCTGTGCAGGACGCCGGAAAAATGGCTTCTGGTTTTGGAATAGAGCATGGGAGACCGCTTAGGTTTCGGGGAGGGCAGTGGGCGGTGGTGGAGAGAAGGCGCTCGCGGTATTGTACATGAAACGCGGGCCCTTGTGCTCTGCGCTTCTAATCACCGCAGTCTGGCTGGGTGCTTTTATGAGATCCTTATTAGGGCCATTAATGGGAACAGTAGGCGTTCTTGGGGGAATGACTGCTTTACAGGCTCTTGGAAGTTCATAAAACTGCGTCGGGGGTGATGTTACCAGGCCTGAGCCGAGCGGGTCCTCATGTGTGAGCTGCCCGTCTCCCGGAGCTCCTACAGGCCCTGATCCAGCATGTTTAAACTCAAGCGAGCCTCGCTTTTTACGCCTTCACACGCCGACAGTGTTTGAGCTGTTCTTTGTTTCTCGCCTTTAGAAGTGGAAGGTGATTGGAATGAAATAATAAAAAGTACATGAGCTGACATTAAAAAGTCTGGCTCGTTCCGCCGAACCCTTCTTTCGAGGCGCGCGCGCCGAAGAGCCACCGAGGGGGAATGTTAATAATACAGTGAAGTGAACGCGTTGGACGCGCGCGGCGGAGACTCGAGCGGCGCTGCTTGGGTGACTGCCTGGCACGCAATCTGTGGTGTGGGCTCTATTCATAGCCTCGAAATTAAAGGATGCTGTTAAACATTGCGCAGAAACTCCCCCTCTAGCAGCTGCATCCAGTTTGTGTTTCAATTTCTCAATGCCTTTCTTGTTTATTAGCTGTGACTTGGAGGTCAGGATTAAAACAAATATTTTAATGGCAGGCTTTATGAGGCCGACGAGGCGCGCCGGGCCCGTGCTTGTGATCTGGACAGGACTCGCTATGGGTGGCGTGAGGTGGTCTCAGCCGAGGCACGAAGCTGGGACGCAGCTCCAAACAGGCCGCCTGCCTGTAAATCACGCCCTGATAAGCATCGTGGAATCTGCCCTTCGCAGTTACGGTGTGAGGGAGTTTTCAGTCTATGTAGGCGGGACAGCGAGGGTGGACGTGCAGTGTGAGAATGCTCGCAGGGAAGACGGCGTCATTTTACCTTTACTCTCTATTAACGGTGTACCTTTGCCCGGCGTGAGCCGCGCTGCTATGGGCGCTGGGAGTGGGATCCCGCGCTGCGCACCTTATGTGATGTTTGCGCCTATTCTAAACCTTTTGTGTACCTTCAGAGGGCTTAAGGGGAGCTTCTGAGAATCCACCAAGGAATGGCGGTGGCGCCTCGCGGTTCTCCACCCTCCCACTGGCGCTAATGCAAGCAAGGAAATTGGGCCTACCTCCCCCAGTTAGGTTGTAAGATGACGTTTACCCCTCACACCACTGGGTCCCTGATGCCTCCACCCAAACCTCTCATTCAGACCACAGCTTGTGTTTTATTCTGCAAGTATAGAGACCGAGTTAACGTCCGAAAACCTCCATTACCTCATTTTCTTCCTTTCCTCGTCCCATTCCTTACTTGGTGGAGTGAGTGTGCCCAATCACTCCGTTGTCCTCACTGCTGCAAAGCTGTAAGGGTCAAGGTAGAATATCCATAGACCCCACCCCTTCCCACCTGCACTTCCTGGTTAATACCAAGCCCATTAAGGGGGCTACAAAAGAACAGGGAGGGTCGTAAGGAATGGAACAAACAAGCAGTGGCGGCTCCTCTTCTAAGGCGCAGGAGCGTCGCCCCACTGCCTTGATGCAGCAAAAGAAATGAAAAAATGAAATGATAATTAATGTTATTATCATTTTATTTTGTCTTCCTGCTGCAGCAGCTTACTTGAGGGGGTGGGGCAGGACTGAAGAGCAGGGGTGGAGGGTACAACCCTCCTAAGTGCGCAGTCACTGTTTGGTCGGCCCTCTTGGGCCGCCCAAAACAGTTATGCACACTTTCAAATTTCTCCATGCAGGCTGCATTACATCCTGTGTGGAGAACATGCCCACCCCTCCAGTCCCTGGCTGAGCACCGTGTCATGGCGATCAGACCAATCACAACGCTGCATTGCAGCATTGTGATTGGCTGCCGTGAGCATGGGAACCCTGGTGCTTCCTGTTTCTCCCAAGAAGGAAGAGGATGCAGGAGCGGCAGCGGCGGCCGGCCGAGCCACCGGAAGGTAAGTGATTTAAAAAAATTGTACCCTATCCCCCCTGCCTCTCCCCCCCACCCCCCACCCCTCTGTGGATGGAAGGTAGCAGCCGCGTCTGCAAACAATGAAGAATCGGAGAAATTAAGGTTACCTGCAAGTAATCCGAGCACTACTTCTAGTGATAAGCCCACCTATGGAGTAATCAGATTTGTGCAGTTGGTGGCAGGTGGTGACACCAACACTCTTTTTTAGGACTGAAACTTACTTTCCATCATCAGACTGACAAGAGATTTAAAGGCAGAAGGGAGAATGGAGGAGAAAGAAAGATAGAGAACTGGTTACAAACGGAGAATACATAAATGAAAAACAGCATCCACGAGGGGACTGTAAGAGACTGAAAGTGTAGAGTGGTGAAGAGTTGTAGAAGCATGCGCATCAGGTGGACTCAACACTGAGCAGCCTTAGCAATCCGTAAGTCTGGTATTCAGCAACCCCTCCGGTTGACTCCTTAGAGACAATTAAGGCCCTGAACGTCTTTATGTATTTATTTATTACAAATGAAGTACTGTTAATCCCTTCAAGTTTAAATGACGACCCCTGGAGCGTTTGTTTCCGGGGCAGAATTCACTCCTTTCTCCTCATCAAGGCAATTTCATATTACAAACTTGAGCACTTTTGCATTGTCCTCGAGGTCTTAATAGATTGATTTAGCTGTCACGGGCTATGCTTTGTAGTACCTTCTGCTTCTTCCTGTGATTGGCGCTCCTGATTAAGAATTGGCCAAGGATGTAACTCTTGCAACATAGCACAATTTTAGCTTGCATGTTTCGTAGCCCTACGTTTTTTGGGATGGTTGAGTTCCTGGGAAATTCCAGACGAATACAGTTTCATGCTTGGCAGCAGGCCCTCCCTGGGGTAAGGAGACTTCCATATGGAGGTGTTAGAAATGCTGCAGCTGGTTAACGCCCTCCTTTCTTTTGTCGTTTTTAGGTCTCGCCTGACCCAGCGCATGCGCTGGTCTGGCGAGACTTATTGAGAGGGCTCCAAAAAGTGCTACCAGGCCAGCCTAGAGCCACAGTGCATGTGCGCGGGCGCGCGCGCCGCGCTTTACCGACATTACTTTCGGTTTCACGGCCGCTTTGATGTTTGTTCGTGATCACGATCACTTTCGCGGCTGCAGGGCCACTTTGCATAGCCAATAGGTCTCGCTTTTGGGACCTTATAAGTATTTAGTTATGCAACTGTTGCATGGCTAAAAACTTGTAAGGTCCCAAAGGCGAGACCTATTGGCTATGCCAATGCTTGTTTTTCTTGCCAACATAAAGTAGTTGGTCTGGCCATGATACCAATGCCTATGAGCAGGTCCAAATTTTAAAGTTATTATCTTCTGACAATGATTTCCCCAACCACCTGCTGGATTTTGTGGGATCCTGCTTTGGTCACAGGAGACTGTCTCCAAATCTGTGGGCTGTGACAAATTCTGGAGCATCTAATTTAGAGCCTGCACCGTCCTGAACACCTTCTGAACGTTATCTGAGTGTCTTTCTTGAACACAGCTCCATCTAGGACTGCCTGAATATAGCATTAACTGTGCAACTTCCTGGACACAACACCTAGCAAGAGCGAGTGAATGAGAATGGGGACCTCTGACAGCTTTCTTCAGCAGCCTTTGACAAGAGGATGTACCGCGTATGCATCAGAACATTGGAAGCGCTTCCCCTCGAACCCTGTAAGTTCACTACTCTACAAACTTCAAAACCTAGAAAAAAAGAGTTGTGCCGGTACCCAATGCACTTCGCTGTCTTTCACAGATACTATGTCTGCATATGTCATGCTGTATTGTTAAGCGAGACAGCCTGATGCAGGGAGCAGATAATATGCTTTCAGAGACCTTTACATGGTAATTTGAGGTGGGTGTGAAAGTTATGCAACAGTGGTGTAAGGAATAGGAGAAATGTTTTTAGGTCTCGGCTGGAGATAGCAGCGCGCATGCGCAGCTCTCGGCATTCAAGAGCTTCTTGGAATCAATTCAGATTCCGAAGCTCTCGGAGGCGGAGTTGAAGCCCCAACCCATCTTTCTAATTGGTTCTCGTCATGTTGCATGCAAAACTTAGGCTTCTCATTGTAAAGGAGGCTTCTTAGTTCCTCCTTGTTCCAGTCTTGTCTCCTTTTGCCACGCCCACCGGGATTTGATCTTCTACCGACGGCGTGACACTCTCTCCTTCATTACTCCCTATGCACTTTTTTCTTTCAATTCGGCTTTAGCAAAGTCAGCCGTGTGTTTACTTTCTCATCGCGCCTTCACTTTTGCGCGATGCGAAAATAAACATGCGGCTGCCTTTGCGGTACCGCGCTTGTTGAGTACAGATTTCGTCATGGACGTAGCAGCCCGTAACGTACATTCTTAAGCGTCTCTTGAAATCACCGCGGCATTTCTCCTAAAGCTATATTTTGAAAATCGTAGTACTGCACCCTGGCGCTGCTTGCAACCACGAGGATTAAAGTTTAATGTGGGGTGTCACTTCAACCTTAAAAGAAAAACACCCACAAAGCACCTACGTTACTTCCGTCATTCGGAGGAATGGCGCAAGCATTTGCATCAATCTCACGTACACTTTAACATGTTTTAATCATAACGAAAGGTGCGTAATGGCTGACTTGTTTTGACTTCATCTTGCATTCGAGAGGATCTGCAATCGTTTACAAGCACCCCGGGCTTCAGAGGGAAACACCCCGATGTGTTATCAGACTTTAATCTACACCTTTCGATGTTTGCGCAGGCGCGCAGACACACTCACCACTTCTGTGTGTACATGTCTCTCTCTGTCTCGCCATCACACTCTCTGTAGACACTTACAGACACATGCATGCACACACACACATATACACACACGTACACAAGACACAGACGCACACAGACTTGCACACACATGTAAACACACATGCATGCATACACACATATACACACGCACACAGACGCACACGCACACAGACATGCACACACACATGCATATACACACACGTACACAAGACAGACGCACACACATACCGACATGCACACACACACACACACACACACACACACACACACACACACACACACACATTTACCTACAGACACACGCACACACATACAGATGCACAGGTACAGGCACACGTCTACGCACAGAGTGTAATGTTATTTGTTATCTTATCAAATATGGGGAGGGGTCATGACTCGAGATGCCCCCTTACCCTCCCTCAACAATGGTAGTGGAGAGGCCGCAAAACAGGGTCTTTCTGGTGTCACTTTTGCTGTACTGCGGTGATGAGCCAGAATTCGTCGTTTGTACCTTAGTAATGAATGAATGTATGTACGTGTGTGTGTGTGTGTGTGTGTGTGTGTGTATATATATATATATATATCTTATCTACTGGCGGTCGCCAGTAGATAGTTATAGTTAGGACCTATTTTCCATAGGAAATCCGCAACATTCTATTCCCAATAAGTCTGTCGGCGATTGACGAATCTTCGTGAAATTTTCCAAACTTTTGGCCAGCTCCGCTCCGCTCCTACCCTAAAAGTTTCGTGGTGATTCGTCAAGCGGGGGCCGAGAAAAAAGGGGGGTCCCAAAACGCGTTTTCCCATGCAATTTCCCATAGGATCTGTTGTCGCAGCTACAGCCCGAACTGCTGAACGGAATTACACCAAATTTGGCAAAGAGGTAGTCCTCAGTTCAGACTCGTGCCTTTTGCTTAAATGGTGTAAATCCGTTCAGTAGTTCCTGAGAAAATTAGGGTAAAAAAGTTAGTGATATCTATGACCGGGGAGGATCCGCACACCCTCCCCGAACCCTCCCGAGCACGAGCTGAATGCTAATTGGCTGCCAACACTCTGAATCAGGAAGTGTTGGCAGCCATCTTGTGCCTCGGTAGAACCGAGGCACAAGAAAACCAAAAAAAAAAGGTGCAAAACGCGACAAGGGGGCAGGGTAGAAACACCCTGACCCCCTAGGCCTGCTCAGGGGGTCCCACAAGGACCCCCAAAGGCCCAAAAAAAAAGACCTTTTTTAAAAATTCGCAGATCCCGCTGATAAAAAAAAAAAAGAAGCGCGGGCTCCCGTGCATCGTTTTTATTTAGCCCCCGGGGGGGCCAAGTCCCGGGGGCAAGATCTTTATCATAATGGGGGGCCCAGAGGGGCCCCCCAGAGACCGCCACCCCCGGGGCTTTAATTTAATGTATGCGGGGGGGCTCATGGCCCCCCCCGCAGCCCCGGGGACCGCCACCCCCCGGGGCTTGTTTGTTTAAAAAAAAAACCCCTGTGTGGGGGGGCTCGAGCCCCCCCCACACGCCCCGGGGACCGCCACCTCCCCGGGGCACTAATTATTTAAAATAGGGGGTCCGTTACAGACCCCCAAGCCCCGGGGCCACCAACCCCAGGGGCTTAAAATTAAGTGGGAGGGGGGCCGCACGGCCCCCCTCCTGGAGCCAAAGATGGCCCTTGGGACCACCACCCCCCAGGGCCGGCTCCTGCAGTGTCCCGGGGTGCCTACCCCCGGGACACTGCTGTTTGCAATGGCAGGGCGGGAGCCTCGAGGCTCCCACCCTGCCATTGCAAACTGCTTTGCTTCATTGAAGCGAGAGCAGGGAAACCTGCTCTTGCTTCAATGAAGCAAAGACGATTACTTTTCCACATGGGGAGCAGCATGTTAGCTGCTCCCCATGTGGAAAAGCAATGCCAGCTCCCGCAGGAAGCGGGGAGCCGGCTGGGACCGTGGGGGGATTGGGACCCCCTCACGGTCCCCAATGAGATGGCCAGGCCCCGGTGGATGGGGTCCCTGGGGCCAGTAGTGGCCCGGGAGGGGGGCCACGCGGCCCCCCTTCAATAAATAAATAAAAAAACGGACCCGGGGGATGGGGTCCCCGGGGCCAAAAGGGGACACAGGAGGGGGGGCAAGGCAGCCCCCCTCCAGAAAAAAAACATGAAAAAAGGCCATGCCCCGGGGGATGGGGTCCCCGGGGCAAACTATGGCCTCGGGTGGGGGGCCACGCGGCCCCCTTCCCGATTTTTTTTTTTTTTTTTTTTTAATATAAAAAAATACAAATTGGGGGCAGGCCCTGGGGGATGGGGTCCCCAGGGCCAAAAAAAAAGAAAAAGAAGGGGGGCTACACAGCCCCCCTTCTTAAAAAGAAATAAAAAAAAAAAACAGGATCGGGGTGGAGGCTACGCCCCCTCCTTTCATCACTCTGCAAACGCGCCCCCTAGCGCGTTTGCAGAGGGGGAACGAATTCCCCTTTAATACTAGGGGTCCCTGGGGGCCAACTAGCCCACCAGGAACCTCCAGTATGTGCCATGGGGCTGCGTTGCAGAGAGGTGTAATGAGGCCATGCCCCTTTTTACACCTCTCTGCAACGCAGCTCCCTGGCGCTTACTGGAGGTACCTGGTGGGCTAGTTGGCTGCCAGGGAACCTCAGGATTCAAGGGAACTTAATCTCCCAACTTAAAACGCGCCACGGGGCGCGTTTGCACAGTGGTGAAGGTAGGGGGCGGGGCCTGAGGTGATACTGTGCAAACACGCCCTGTGGCGCGTTTTAAGTTGGGGTATTCATTCCTCTTCAATCCAGAGGTCCCCTAGGGGACAACTAGCCCACCAGGTACCTTCACTAAGCGCCACGGAGCTGCGTTGCAGAGTGTTGTAAAAAGGGGTGTGACCTCTGAACACCTCTCTGCAACGCAGCTCCCTGGCGCATACTGGAGGTACCCGGTGGGCTAGTTGGCCGCCAGGGGACCTCAGGATTGAAGAGGAATTAATTCCCCAACTTAAAACGTGCCACAGGTTGTGTTTGCACACGTCACCTCAGGCCCCTCCCCCTTCCTTCACCATTGTACAAATACTCCTCTAAAATCAGCCGATCTATGAATTCCGATTTACTCACCTGTAATCAGGAGAGAACCCAGTGCTGCATCTTTTAGCCCAGCACAGACCCTGAAAAGTAATTCTAAGCGTACTTACAAGTAACTTGTATTTCCTTCCATAGGAGTCCATTGTGTGGTTTTCACCAGAAATGTTTCTAAGTGTCCAGTTTTTTAAACGTACAAATATTCCTCTAAAATCAGTCGAACTACGAATTCCGATTTACTCACCTGTAATCAGGAGAGAACCCAGTGCTGCATCTTTTAGCCCAGCACTGACCCTGAAAAGTAATTCTAAGCGTACTTACCAGTAACTTGTATTTCCTTCCATAGGAATCCATTGTGTGGTTTTCAGCAGAAAAGTTTCTAAGTGTCTATTTTCACAAACTAAAAATATTCCTAAAAAATAGTCTGTATGACTTAAACACATTCTTTCAACTGTTTACAGGAGGTTGGGCAGTGCTGGATCCAGGATCCACCACTGAGTAAGAAAAAGTAACAATAACACTACTTACCTGCTAAGTGAATTTTCTGCCATAGGATAACATTGGTGATTCTATGGAAAAAAGTTTCTAAGTGTCAAATTTTAAAATACAATAATATTCCTTAAAAATTACTACTGTAACCAAAGCGCTTTTACTCAACAGTTTACAGGAAATGTCCAAGGACTGAATCTAGGATCCAGTCCTGTGGTTAGAAAAGTAATCCATAAAGTAACTAATTGCATTTAACTAGAAATTCACATTGAGCTCAATGTTGCTTTGTGTTTGAAATTGTGTTGCCCATTGCAACAACTGTAACTACTGTACTTAAGTGTGTTGCCTATTTGCCAAGTATTTAAACTAAAGTAATTCATTCTGAGAAAGTATATTTTGTATTGTAATGTATAATGTAATTAAAAAAAAATATATAAAAATAAATAGTTTAAAAAATGTAGTAAATCAGTATCAAAAAAATCAGTATAACAATTAATACATTCAAAATTGTCATTTACAAAACCTTTGAAATTCACTGAAAAAACCATAGGTTTCAGGCCTGATATAGTTAGGAATTGGCATTTAAAAAACCTTTGAAATTCACTGAAAAAACCATAGGTTTCAGGGGCGTTCCAGTTAGCTGGACATTTCCCTCGTACAAAACCCTAGAAATTCCCCCGTTATAGTTAGTTCAGCTAACTATAACTCGCGCCCCCGCAATGCACTGTTGATGACGTCACATATTACATCACTCATGACATGGTCAGTGACATCACTGATGACAACACTGATGACATCTCAAATGACATCACTGATGACGTCATCCATGTCATAAATTAGTGCATCTTCTCACACCCTTTGATATACTCAATCAAAATTTCGGACGTCCATTCTCAAAACCATAGATACTCCATTACCAATAACTACATACCCACTCATTTACTCTTAGATCTACACACACATCCACTCACTCACTTGTACAGTCACTCATACTTACAGTCACTCAGTACAGGACTATCATATGCATTTATACACCTACATAGACACTCACACACCACCAATCATCCATAGAGGTACTCTCACACCTAGTCAGTCATGCAAATAATTAATCACACTCTCATTTACCCACCTATGCAGTTATACACACACACAAGTTCACTTACTCATAAAAATAGTACCACATTCTTACGCTCTTATGCAATCACTGATACAAACACACACTCATCCATACAGCCACTCTCACAATCACACACTCTCACATATACCCACTTATATACTCTTACACACATATGTACTGCCTTTCACATATGTAGTTACTCACACATGTACCACTGAGATATACATTCAATCACTAACACACCCATACATACACTCACCCAACCATACAGTCCATCACAGATGCACTCTTAAAACCATGCACCCATAGAATCACCCACTCACACATGTATGCACAGAGTCACACACACCCCACCCACACAAACACTCAGGCACCAATACAGATACTCAGACAACCAATCAATAACCCATAGAGACACTCATATAGCTATTCACAAAACCATGCAGCCGCTTTTACACCAACAGACAGACCGATACAGACATTCACACAGTTTAGTCACTAGTCTGCAGTAAGAGACGTTTAATGACTCACTTATAGAGTCAGTCACGCACCTACTAAATCATCCATTCACACACTTATACACCCACTCATTCTTCCATAGGTTTTTCCCTATATGTATATTAAACATATTTAAAATTTACAGAAACACACACTCACTGGATGACGTCATCAGTGATGTCATCAGTGATGTCATTTCAGATGTCATCAGTGATGTCACTGACCATGTCATGAGTGATGTAATATGTGATGTCATCAGCAGTGCATTGTGGGGGCGCGAGTAATAGTTAGCTGAACTAACTATAACGGGGAAATTTCTAGCGTTTTGTATGAGGGAAATGTCCAGCTAACTATAACGCCCCTGAAACCTATGGTTTTTTCAGTGAATTTCTAAGGTTTTTTTAAATGCCAATTCCTAACTGTAACACCCCTGAAACCTATGGTTTTTTCAGTGAATATATATATATATATATATATATATATATATATATATACCCAAACATATTTAATCCGTCATTATTTGTAATGACCTTTTTCTGTATATCGCTCAAACGCCATGGATGCCTCCTCCGCGCTTTATGAACACATGTAATTATGTTATATACGTTTATTGCACACTGAACTGGAAGCCGATCATAAGCGGGCTGGGATATTTGGAATCTTGATAGTGACTTGTAATGTGACTCGCACTCTGGCTGTGTACGTGTAGAACGGTGACCGGAAGCTAAGCTCAGTCTAATTCTTATCTGTATTAAACAGAAACGCCAGTCCTGCTCCACTGGCTGCTGAGACGATTGAGAACCTGCTGGGGCTGCCTGTGCCTCTTGAGCTGTGTTGGGCCCCTGGTGGTGACCTGGATCCTTGGGCCCCGTGACATGGCTTTATGTAGAGATCAGTCCTTCTGGAGAGCGCCCTCAGATAGCTAGGATCCACTGAGGACTGCAATGACTCTGGGTCTTTTAATAACAATCACCCCGACCCACCACCGATGGTAGTTTCAAGAATCAATGGTGCCCCCTAAATCAGGCTCTGCGATTCCGGGAAATAAAACAGCAACATGT
Source organism: Triturus cristatus (assembly GCF_964204655.1). Taxonomy (NCBI): domain Eukaryota; kingdom Metazoa; phylum Chordata; class Amphibia; order Caudata; family Salamandridae; genus Triturus; species Triturus cristatus. The sequence continues at coordinate 940,200,321 of NC_140584.1, read as the reverse complement.
CGACAGCAGCGTCCGTCTGCAGCACAGAGGGCCATGCTGTTAGTACACGCACTGAGTGTCCTCTGAGAATAAACCTCACTTCCTGTAATGGACAATGTTAGTATGCACTGAGAATGCAGATGGCTTGTTAGGAGAGAAAGAGGGTTTGCTTTCACTTTACATGAACCTGTGTGTGTAAAGCCTGCCTAGGCATTAATAAACCACCACCGTGGCCCATCTATACCCAGGACCACTGAAATAATGCGATTTCGAGGCCATGGATGTTCCCGCATAACTATAGGCTTGACGTATTTACCACATAATCGATTTAATCGATCATTTGCTACCTAATCTGAAGATTGCTGAAAAAAAAGTGTTTGTGGATCAAAAGTTACAAAAAAACATTGCAACACATGCTGTGGGATTGTGGAAGGCCCTTTGCAAAGCTTAACTTGCCACCTTTCTGTTGCTTATTGCTATATTTGGCTTCTAAACTGGTATCAAGGAGGTGCAACCAATGCCCAGACAGTGTGAAGTGTAAACATGACAAAATAATTAAATAACACTAACACAAAATGAGCTGCATTATTGTGCCGCATAATTTGCCCTTTCTTGGAAGAAAAAAAATTACTCACCCCGCCGCAACATTTGGCCCTCCCTTGCCGCATAATTTTAGCGGCCCTGGTTATGGCACATTCCAAAAAGGTGCAGTGTAAAAACATCTTTACAAACAAGCTGACATACATATGTCACATGCAGAAGTGGGAAATATTTCAAGCAAATAAAGAATCAGTGACATAAAAAACAAGCACTTGCAATGCAATAGGTCTCGCATTTGTGCGAGTTTAAGCTATTGGCATTGTAAATGACAATGCCATTTATTTATATTTTAAAAACAAAAATAAAAGGCATTGTTATTTGCCATGTCAATAGCTCAAACTCGTGTAAATGCGAGATCTTTTGCATTGCAAATGCTTGGTTTTTCTGTGTGAATGCTCAAATGAAGAAGATTTAGGGTGAAATAAAATCCTTCTGTCTGGTCCCCTTTTTTTTTTTTTTTCCTTCTTTTTTTTTTGACGACATGATTAGAACTTGTGACCCAGGTTCTTGTGCAGCAGCACAGGTTAGGTGTGCTTAACACCAGCTTCAAGTACTGGAACCCACACAAACTTAGAATGCCTCTCAAATGACTAAGGTTATAAATTAGAAGCCATAAAAAGCGAGGTAAACAGGAGACTCCAGGAGTTCTTTCCTGTGCCATACAGTAAAGTAGTCAAGGTACTTTAGATTTTAACTTGAGACATAACTATGCCCAATCTCTTTTGGCCATGCAGCTAAGATGCTTGTTGTATGACTGCACAGCATACAGCATCAGATCATTCTGCAGTATGGTAGATGCCATCTTTAATCCTCTTTACGCAGGGATAGGCTGCCATGGTACCCAGTTTCTCAGCTTCAGTCACAATGACGTCATCACATTCCAATTGGGCAGTCCCCACTAACCAGAGAGATCCTGCACCAGTCGTCTTCAGCCCTACCCAGTTGCTCAGGAACTCAAAAATATGTATTGCCTTGGAGGCATAGTAAGTCTTTACTTTCCAAACCTGAAAATCACAAAGGAGTGAAGATGTACATACTCCGACTTGTTTATGCTTATAAGCAAATCCGATTGCTCTGGCCACAAGATACAGTAGCTGCTGCAAAGCTGCTCACTTTCACTCAATCAACCAGAAAAGGAATTCAACTGGAGACTATTTCGCATTTTCATAAGAGGATTTCAAGTTCAGAACAAGCATTGAAAATGCAATTGGTCTTGCATTTAATTAAGTTAACGCCATTTGCTTTGCTATACAATACCATCAGCAAAGCAAATGGCTTTAACTTAATCAAAGGCGAGACCTATTGCATTTTCAATGCTTGTTTCTTTTGTAATGCCCTTTCTCCCCACGCTTTACATAAAAGGTATAGTCCTTCACCACTAATCCCTGCACCTGGGTACTTATCCTACCTTGAAGGATTGCCAGTTCTACAAAAAAATACTGCAAAATAATGAGCTGAACAGTCGGGGTTTACTGCCACTTTATGAGTAACTGTATTACTTTATGTAATCTGACCAGTGCTTAATTTTAGCCGGTGCAGGCCACCGGCACTCATTTTTGGGGAGCTGCACATACTTTTCCTCATCAGACATTTCCCAAGCGCAAGAGAGGGTCGCACACACAAATGGTAAAGGAGGAGGAAGAGAAAGAAAAATCTTCAAGAATGGAGAATGCAGGGACCTGCAAAAGAGAGATAAAGGAACAGAGAGTCTCTGGTAGTCAATCAAAGAGGTGTTTTCCAAGCTATGCAGACTTGGTGTTCGATGCACTGACATCCAGTAGCGTCAGCAGCGAGCTTCCGAGTAGCTGTTTGGGCACTGGCACTCAGTATTTTACAAATTAAGCACTGAATCTGACTCAGTTGACTTCCACTGGATTCGCATGTTCCTGAACCATAGGAGCGTTTTGAAAGAACCGCATCATAAATGGGCAAAGTACTGATTCAAGGATGATGTGACATATGAACACTGCAGTGAGCTTAAAGCATTTGAACCAAGACAGATACATATTTCACAGTTGGTTCTTAACTCAACATGCTGTAGTTGGTCTCGAACCTTATGTTTGTGTTCTAGCTACTATTGCCCTCTTGTATATACCTTGAGAGTTGACTGTTGTCTTTACCACTCGCTTTATGCTTTTGTTAAGGTTGCTATTGTGTGGGTTATTGGGGAGTAGCAGGGCATTAAGGCCGTAATCAGACCCACACTTGCACATGGTGGCCTGTCTTGTTTTTGAAACTTTTGATACTTCTGTTTTATTGCTGTTGACTCTGTGGCACAGGTCTTTAAGTTCATTTCCAAGTCATACTTGGACATAGTCATTTCTTTATCCTGGTAGGCTGAAGCCTTAAAACTGTTTTTAATGGTACAGTCTCTGGTTGCATATTAACACACCATGAATTGTGTACATGTATTGGAAGTGGAAATTCACTAGAAAGGAGTGGTGCAAAAACTAAGAAGGCAAATTTACAGTCAGCATTGAGTGTACTGGAATGGCTAACCCCATTAAGTCTAAAGATCTCGTACTTCTTGGTTAAACCAGGTGTTCTGTCATTGCAATGTGTAGGTGGTGCTTAATTTGAGCCCGTGGTTTCAGGTGGGACCCAACAGCACTCATTTTTCCTTACCAGACATTCCCCAAGAGCAACAAAAGGGAAAACGCACAAACGGGAAAGAAGAAGGAAGAGAAGACAGAAAACCCGTCAACTAGGGGGAAAGCAGAAGCATGTAAGAGTGAGATAAAGGGACAAGGAGTGTCTGGCAGTGGATTAAAGAGGCATGAGGTGGATTCTGGACTACACCACCTTGGTATTCATCATGGTACATTTAATAGCAGTGGCCGCTGTCTTTTGAGCAGTGCTTTGGGTACCAGCGCTCATTATGTTAGAAATTAAGTACTGAGTGTAGGGAAGATTCATCAGAGTCCTATATTGCTTTTGTTCCAAGTAGGGAGCAGAAAAGAAAGCGCTCATTCAGCTTGAGAAAAATATCTCCCCACAATGCGTAAATAAGGCACTTCTCTTACTTTGAGAACCAAGTGGAGGAAGGGGGCAAGGGGTGCCATGTATTTAAAAAAAATCCCTTTATTGGTATGTCCCATTTACATAATAAAGTACTACTTGGTAACATAAAACCTTTGGACATTTTCTCCATTCATTCAGGTATTTTATTGAAGGGCATTAATAAACTTCTCATGGACAGCAAAGTGAACTGAAAACAAATTACACTCCGGTATAGTCTTTCTAACAGTTTTTGTCATTTCTGATACTGTGTCCAGTTAGAGTATTATATCAATGCAGTAGAGAAACCATGCTGTCATTATTAAAGATGCAAAAGAAAGAATTGATTGACGGAATGCTGGACAATGCAAACATTCACCCCCCAGCTGCAAGGATTTGGGTAATTATTATAGAGAGATTCTGTGCAAAACCCATAGGATTTTAATGATGATAGTTGTCCATGTGTAGAAAGATAAAGTGTGGATCGAATATATATTTTACACCTCTTTAAACATAAGCTTTCATGTTGAACAAAATGCTAGATTCAGTTCGTCTACAAAATCAAACCCTAAACTCCCACCAGATGCAATTGCTTACTTGCAGGCTGCGCCTCCTGTCGTCTTTCTCTTTTAGCACTTTCTCCTCTTCTCTGGATGATCACTTCCTAATATCGCTTCATAGACTTCTTCATTTCGGCATCCATGTTCAAATCATGATTAATTGTCTCTAAACTATTTTTCCTTCAGATGTTGTTGATCTAGTTGACTTGTCATTAGTCTCAGCAAAGATGCCCCTTCATAGCCATCCCATGTTTTATGGAACTTGAAAACCTAACCAAAGATTTTTGGCAAGCCCACCCAGTATAAGGAACACCCTAATCTATAGTCTTCTGGTTTTAGGTCGAGCCTAGCGTTGCAGCACATGCGCTGCTCGCTTTGCGAGGCATGCTGTAGAAGGGTATATTTTAGAAGTGATGTGGAAGCCCTGCCCATGTTTTTCATTGGCTGGCATCATTGTCCATTGTAGACACTGGATTCCGCTTGATAATGAGGCTTCTTAGTCCCTCCTTGTTACCGCCCTGACTCCTTTTGTGATGCTCATCAGAACTGGATCTTTTACTTGCGGCGTTACACTGTCTCCTTCATTAGTCGGTACGCACTATATTTTTTTCACAATGGTGACAGCTTGTCTGGTATTTGTATTCAGGGTTTTGGCGCGCGGCTGCAGACCCATAGAAGCAGGTCAGCAGAGCTGCTCTAGAGCAAGATAACTGGGTCAGCAGAGCTGCTCTAGAGCCAGAGAACCAGGCCAGCAGAGCTACACTATGGCCAGAGAACCAGGTCAGCAGAGCTGCTGCAGAGCCAGAGAACCAGGTCAGTAGAGCTGCTGTAGAGCCAGAGAACCAGCTCAGCAGACCTGCTCTAGAGCCAGAGAACCAGGTCAGCAGAGCTGCTGGAGAGCCAGAGAACCAGGTCAGCAAAGCCACTGTAGAGCCAGAGAACCAGGTCAGCAGACCTGCTGGAGAGCCAGAGAACCAGGTCAGCAGAGCCCTTGTAGAGCCAGAGAACCAGGTCATCAGAGCTGCTCTAGAGCCAGAGAACCAGGTCAGCAGAGCTGCTCTAGAGCCAGAAAACCAGGTCACCAGATCCGCTGCAGGGCCAGAGAACCAGGCCAGCAAAGCTACTCTAGAGCCTGAGAAGCAGATCAGCAGAGCCGCTGTAGAGCAAGAGAACCAGGTCAGCAGAGCCGCTGTAGAGCCAGAGAACCAGGTCAGCAGAGCCGCTCTAGAGCCAGAGAACCAGGTCAGCAGAGCCGCTCTAGAGCCTGAGAACCAGGTCAGCAGAGCTGCTGTAGAGCCAGAGAACCAGGTCAGCAGAGCAGTTGTAGAGCCTGAGACCCAGGTCAGCAGAGCTGCTGTAGAGCCAGAGAACCAGGTATTGTGTGCAGATTTAGATTCCGTATATTAGTTTCCCGATGTATGCCCTTATACAATTCACATTGACCTTATTTGGACATAGAAATCTGGCCCTTATTTAGACATTCTCCGTACAAACCAAATACAGGCATGGCCACCCACATCCGTCCATCCACGTCACAACGAATTCTTGGAAAACCAGACCCTTAATTCTTTAGGAATTTCCCTCGGCTTGAATATTGATTTCTCCAAGAACTCATTAAGTATGCATGAACATCTATTCCTTAGGGGTTCATTCATGACGTTCCTCTCCCGACTTTTACATTAATACTGGCATTCCTAGACACCTTCAAGGTATAAATATACCAGCACTTGCCCTGGCAAATTGCGGTTCCCGGCGGATTCGATCCAACCCAGACTACGCGGTTCGCCAAGGCAAGTTCGGAAGGAGATCGAGTTCCAGCCTGATGCACTGACCTGACGCTGCCATCCTCCTCGCAGAGAATCCAGCTCCAGTGCTCTCTGACTTCCCTTGCGGGGGGTTAGAATATCGAGTCCAGAAAATAGATTCCAACCTCTCTCATTCTAAGGTATGGAGCGGACTAGAACTTAGAGAAACTTTTGGCAACTCTTGGCTAAACTAGAAATATAGCTAGCTATACTTTAGAAATGGCCCCTACTTCAAACCTCGTACTGCACTTAGGTTAGGTACACTGGGGTAGAACAATTTAGAAGCATCAGATGAGTATCACATTTTAGTTTATTTATGTATGTATTTTGATTAATATGTCATAGCTACAAACCATGATATTGGAGTATTATTTTATGTTAGTGCTAACCTTGTACATATTGTACTTCGCAGTCTATCTTACGATTGTAGCAATTCATATCTCTTGCATGAGAAATAAGATTGTTAAATGAACCCTTTTATTGAAACGCCAGTCTCTCTATTTCTGTGCAACTCTGTAGAAACGAAGCATGCACGATTGACTGAGTGAAACTGTTAAATATTGTCTCCACGATTCTGAGACTGTTCCGATTCTAAAAGGAAACAAAGTTGTCATGTTTATGCGGTTGTCAGAGACTAATCCCTTCTTGTATATTCGAGAAGTTTCTAGTGACCTCTGAGTCTGCTGGCACACACAAGTAATTAAGTTTAATATACTCGATAGAGACATACTGACCTTAGTCCTATGTCAAATCTATAGTGTATGTTCATCCAATGCGCAGAGCCTATCAGGGAAATAGGAACTATGCTACACAGACGAGCAGAGCCGCTCTAGAGCCAGAGAACCAGGCCAGCAGAGCCACTCTAGAGCCTGAGAACCAGGTCAGCAGAGCCGTTGTAGATCCAGAGAACCCGGTCCGCAGAGCCGCTGTAGAGCCAGATAACCAGGTCAGCAGAGCTGCTCTAGAGCCTGAGAACCAGGTCAGCAGAGCTGCTGTAGAGCCAGAGAACCAGGTCAGCAGAGCTGCTGTAGAGCCAGAGAACCAGGTCAGCAGTCCTGCTGTCGAGCCTGAGAATCAGGTCAGCAGAGCCGTTGTAGAGCCTGAGACATAGGTCAGTAGAGCCGTTGTAGAGCCTGAGACCCAGGTCAGCAGAGCTGCTGTAGAGCCAGAGAACCAGTTGAGCAGAGCCGTTTTATAGCCAGAAAACCAGGTCAGCAGAGCTGCTGTAGAGCCAGGGAACCAGGTCAGCAGAGCCGCTCTAGAGCAAGAGAACCGGGTCAGCAGAGCCGCTCTAGAGCCAGAGAACCGGGTCAGCAGAGCCGTTCTAGAGCCAGAGAACCGGGTCAGCAGAGCCACTCGAGAGTCAGAGAACCAGGTCTGCAATAGAGCCTGAGAACCAGGTCAGCAGAGCCGTTGTAGATCCAGAGAACCAGGTCCGCGGAGCCACTGTAGAGCCAGATAACCAGGTCAGCAGAGCTGCTCTAGAGCCAGAGACCCAGGTCAGCAGAGCTGCTCTAGAGCCTGAGAACCAGGTCAGCAGAGCCGTTGTAGAGCCTGAGACCCAGGTCAGCAGGCCGTTGTAGAGCCTGAGACCCAGGTCAGCAGAGCTGCTGTAGAGCCAGAGAACCAGGTGAGCAGAGCCGTTTTATAGCCAGATAACCAGGTCAGCGGAGCTGCTGTAGAGCCAGGGAACGAGGTCAGCAGAGCCGCTCTAGAGCCAGAGAACTGGGTCAGCAGAGCCGCTCTAGGGCCAGAGAACCGGGTCAGCAGAGCCGCTCTAGGGCCAGAGAACCGGGTCAGCAGAGCCGCTCTAGGGCCAGAGAACCGGGGCAGCAGAGCCATTGTAAAGCCAGAGAACCAGGTCAGCAGAGCTGCTGTAGAGCCAGAGAACCAGGTCGGCAGAACATTTAGAATTGATAAATGCCGGTTAAAGAGGTTTGAGCCTCATTGGGGACAGGCAACTATAATGTAATACATTTTCTTTTTAAATCATATAAATCAACTAAACTACTGTGTGAATTTTCAGATTAATTATGTAATTATCTGCTGTAGAGCCAGGGAACCAGGTCAGCAGAGCCGCTCTAGAGCAAGAGAACCGGGTCAGCAGAGCCGCTCTAGAGCCAGGGAACCAGGTCAGCAGAGCCGCTCTAGAGCAAAAGAACCGGGTCAATCGAGCCGCTCTAGAGCCAGAGAACCGGGTCAGCAGAGCCGCTCTAGAGCCAGAGAACCGGGTCAGCAGAGCCGCTCTAGAGCCAGAGAACCGGGTCAGCAGAGCCACTCGAGAGTCAGAGAACCAGGTCTGCAATAGAGCCTGAGAACCAGGTCAGCAGAGCCGTTGTAGATCCAGAGAACCAGGTCCGCGGAGCCACTGTAGAGCCAGATAACCAGGTCAGCAGAGCTGCTCTAGAGCCAGAGACCCAGGTCAGCAGAGCTGCTCTAGAGCCTGAGAACCAGGTCAGCAGAGCCGTTGTAGAGCCTGAGACCCAGGTCAGCAGGCCGTTGTAGAGCCTGAGACCCAGGTCAGCAGAGCTGCTGTAGAGCCAGAGAACCAGGTGAGCAGAGCCGTTTTATAGCCAGATAACCAGGTCAGCAGAGCTGCTGTAGAGCCAGGGAACGAGGTCAGCAGAGCCGCTCTAGAGCCAGAGAACTGGGTCAGCAGAGCCGCTCTAGGGCCAGAGAACCGGGTCAGCAGAGCCGCTCTAGGGCCAGAGAACCGAGTCAGCAGAGCCGCTCTAGGGCCAGAGAACCCGGTCAGCAGAGCCATTGTAGAGCCAGAGAACCAGGTCAGCAGAGCTGCTGTAGAGCCAGAGAACCAGGTCGGCAGAACATTTAGAATTGATAAATGCCGGTTAAAGAGGTTTGAGCCTCATTGGGGACAGGCAACTATAATGTAATACATTTTCTTTTTAAATCATATAAATCAACTAAACTACTGTGTGAATTTTCAGATTAATTATGTACAAAACTTGTTAAAAATGCATACAGGAATGAATATCAATCAATTTAAAGACTCATTCCTCAATGCATTCTTGCCACCGTTTTGTTATCTACCTGACCTCGAGATTCGGGGCGTTCACTAAGCAGGCCCCCCTTAAAACACTTGTTTTCTGTCCATGAGGAGAAGATGATTGATTTGTTCACGGAAGGCGCCATTTCTCCCACTGAGAGGCAGAAAGCTGTGAAGTTAAATAATGACCCCTTCTCGGCCGGGGCCACCCTTTCTTCAGCCATTCATAACAAGAGAATTAATGTTGGACCTGAAGTAAAAGGGATTAAACTGTGTGGCCCTGCCCATGCCTCACTGCACCGCCAACCGACCTGAAATCCCTGTGCTCGATTAAATGCTGCTTATTGAAATGTGATGGTGGTCTCGGGTTAATCATTGAAAGTACTTTCAATTCAAAGTCCCCACAGTCTTACAGGTGTACTGTATCTGAACACCAACACGTACTGGGAGTGATCTTTGCAAGGCTACCCTACCAAGAGTGCGACAGCATGTTAGCCCAGTCATAAAATAAAAATACAGGTATTGAGAAGCGGACAAATCAGGTTATACCTAGGTGGTGGATGGCATAAGCTTTCAATGTCTCGGACAGCTTTTTAACAAATTGAGTCTTTGGGATGTGAAAGCTCATACATTGTACCGAAATGCATCAAAACCTGTTTCTTTGCACACATAGAAACCAAGTTGATATGCTCTCTTTCCAGGATCATCCTTTTCTGGCATTCCTACATTTTTTAATAGTGTTTTGATTTTTGTATGGGGAATGTACGCTGCTAACTCTAGTTATCTTTTTTTTATAAATTGTTTCACGCTTGACAGTCACTAAATTCTCCCGGCATGCTACGAGTCATTGATGAAGGACCGTATACACACAGCATCACTGTGGTCTTTAAAAGGCAAGTCTCACTGTGTTTCAGCCACTCCATACCCCATCTGAGCACCTATTCGGAAATATTTATGACACATTTTTGAGGAGTTTTCTGACCTGTAGCTGGTGTCACCAACTGTAAGCTGCCATTGCTCTACTATGCCAGCTATAAAGCTATAATTATCTCCTCTATGATACTTCCAAAAATTGAGAAAAAGGACCCAGAATGGCTCAACACGTTGTTGCTGGTATTAGTTAAATAGAGGTGGTTGGGAGATTTTTTAAAGCATTCCCCTGAAACCATTCTGTAAACTGTTGACCAGCCTTTGGCTTCTGTATAGCACCTAGGCCTAGAATACTCAGAGTTATCTAAAGTTGCAGCATTTCTACATAGCTGACACTTAGACTATCTTCCTCAAGGCTTAAAGCACTTGGGCAAACTAATCAATCCATATTATTTGCAGGGTAGCCAACGAGCGCCGTGACTCACCACAACAGCCGAACAAAAGCTCGAGGTCAATATCTATTTTGGTTAGAGAACACATTATTATTCTGTACTGCATAAGGAAAACCGTGACATCCATCAAAACAATTCAGCAGCGACAACTGAAAAAATTAAGAAATTGGGTGCTACAAATCTGTATTATTCTTTGAAAACCCTATGCAGAGTAAGTTGGACAAGAAATTCCTAACCAGCCATCTTCGTTTCTTCCTTGCATATTTACACATTTTCTGAGCTCAAGCTCCGACTGGTCCTGTGGTTCACTGTGTCCTTCGAGCCCAGTTTTGAGAAAGGGACCACCTAAGTTAATTTGCTGTAAAGAAGCCCCCTGAACAAGGAAACAAAAGGCCCGCTTAGATGCAAAGTTGGTTATCTACACCAGAGTGAAACCCCCAGTCCACTCCTGGAAGGCCCCGTAGCAGTTGTAGAGATGGGATGGGCAACCAGGCCATAACATGGTTCAGTGTGCGGAGCTCATCTCACGTCACCCTTTAAAGCCACCCAAGAATTGACTACCAGTTGAATATAAAGCCAGTAACAGCTGCGGCAACGCCCCACCCCAAACTCCTGTAAAAGCTGCTGCATGACTCTTCATGGCCCAAATGATAAGTGCCAATTGCATTTCTTATTCGCTGGAAGATGGCCAGATATTGATAAGTATCACTGCCAACCATGAGCCCACCCCAGCAAATCATGGCAGGGCAAATCACATTATAATAAACAGCAGCATTAAAAGACAGCAATACTCGCCCCCTGAACCTGAAAGCGGAAGGCTGGCTGGGTGGTAAAAAGCTAAATGCTGTGGCCCTTTACGGGTGGACTAGGAGAAATAAAATGCAGAGTAGCCGTCTGGAGCTGGCAGCAACAGAGGCCGGTCTGTTCCACACCTTCATCGTTAAGGTGACTAGGCCATAGCCCCTGCCACTGCCGCCAGCTCTCATATGATAAAGTCGATAAAGGATGCTGCTTCCAGCTAGGCAAGGTGAAAACTGGTGATCAAAGGGTCTGCCTTTAACAACCTATTTTCTTAATCGTATTCGCGCTCACGTTTGCAGGTAGAAAATCAGAATAATGTAGTGTTGCAAAGTCATCCTTGTGCCCTGTGCGCTCCCCTCCCCCCATTGTTTTGCTGACTGGTACTGGTGCTAACTGACTTGACTGTCCCTAGGCTCTGCTTAACCAGGTCCAGTGCTATGCTGAAAAGACACTTAAAATAGAGTGAAAAGACCTACATACACTAGGGTACACTATGGTTTATGGTACCCATATGATTGGCATGACCTCCCCTGTAAGGCCCTAGTACATAATAGGACAGGGGGATCAAAACTACCTTTACGTCCCTAGTATATAAATAGGGCATGGCAGGTTAGAGGCCCACAGCCCTTTCTGCACTTGCATGTGTACACTGCTGAGGCCTGAGGTTAGTATACCTGCAGCCCTGTGTTGCAAGACTGCTTTTAAAATGCAAATTGTGCCCAAACTCAACTTTGGTGTTTGGTGCACTTAAAAATTAATAAACTACAATGTTTTGGCACATTAGGTGCACCCAGGGTTTCCCCTATGCGGCTAGGTATCAATAAGGAGGACCCTTATAAAATGAGTGTTATATGCCTGGGGTTTAGTGAAATTGCACATTTCACTCCCCACATTATAGTAAAGTGCTTCCCAAAATATACGTATGCGCTACGAGCACTGTGGAGTGAGGATCTGTTGTATATGTGCATATTCAGAACCCCTAAGGTCTCCCCTAGGCGTTTTAGGGATGTGGGGTCCTGTAGATATAGGCAGGGTCCTCATAAATTATGTTTTATAAGTCCTGAAGTTGGAAAATTGCCCAAGTAAATTTTCCCCATTACAAATCTCCAGTCACATAGGTTAACATGGCAAGAAGTTATTAACTAATAATTCCCACTAGGAGATTCATAAAATATAATTCCAGGACTAACTAGAATGGTATTGATAAATCTAACAACATGCTTTTGTTGAATTTATCCTAAAATGTACAGACCAGAAGTTAAAAGACTTTCTTGTCTGTAAGCCAAAATGTAGCCTTCCAGTGCTCCGTCATGATTGGTCAGAGTTAAGTGAATTATCCCAGCTGCTTTCATAAGGTGATAAGTAGCCCCTACGGTTAACGAGCCTCCCTTGGAGGACAGGGTTCTGATACATAGGAATTACAGAGCAAGGGCGAAGGGGCGTAAACAATAATCTTCAATAGAAGGAGGAGACAAGCAGGAGAAACCATTTTCATTTACACCCCTACTCTTCGATCCCAGCCATATGGCATGCTTAAGGAAGGAATCTGCAGATGCCAGGGAGAGGGGGAAAATATGAAGTTGAACCATCCAGGAGGGTTGGTTTAGTTAGCTCTTACCTCTCTGCTGGGACTTCAACCGTATGGAATTTTGGAGAAATAGTGCTTTCTGGGAGACCATTGTGTAACACTTGGGAGGAAATGGTCATGCTCCGGGTGTAGTCCTGCTCCTCATTGGGCAGGAGTGCCGTCCTGTGTGACCCAAGAGAGCACTGAATAAGTATCTGAGAGGGGCAGTGTCTCTCAGCTCTGCTGCTTGAAACTGAGAGCAGAAGGATTGCCAAGCTGGAAACTTAATTTACAAAGCCAGGCCCTGCACTCCGAAAAGACTGCGCCTGCTGCATTATCTGGAACTACAGCACTTTGGATGTACCTTGCTTCAAGAGGAATAAAGAGTGGACACCAAGCTGGAAACTTGATTTGCACCATCAGTCCCTGCATTCTTACTGACTGCGCCTGTTGCATTTTCTGGAACTACAGCCCTATGGATGTACCTTGTTTCAAGAGGAATAAAGAGTGGGCTCCCTGCAAGCTACAGGTTAACTGAGCTCGCCTGCATTAACTCCACCTAGAGTCCCCTGCCTGGAGTGTCTCTAGTGGATTTTTAAGGGTGTAGCCCAGGTGCATTGTGGGAATTGTGGTCCCAACCTTTCAGGGACCATCTTGGAGATTCCAGACCCTGTTTGGACACTTTGGACCCTTAAGAGGAACTTCAGGAAGAAGTTCCAGAAGTTTAGTGAACTTTTGTGAAAAAGCTCCAGAGGTTGACCGGACTCTCACAGAAAGGCAATCCAGCGAACCCTCACTGAATCCGGCTTGCTGGAGGAGGTTGCATGATATCTGGTGAGAAGGCTTCCAGAAAAGTTTTTAAGTGTGAAGTTAAAATCTTGACCAGGGCCTCCCGCTTATTGCAACCGACCAGGGCTGCATTGCAGTCGGCCTCTAATTTTGACTTTGTCCGGGTCTGAGGCGACCAGAAGTGGCTTTATTGGCTTCTAAGCACTAGAAAGTGTTTAATCTTTAGAAATTCATATCTCGGGGGTGTGGCCAAGATGGCGGCCAAGTATGACCTGCCTGCTCTCCACTCCGTTCCAACGGCTTGGAGCCGCTGACACAATCACAGATAGCAGACCGGGAAGGGCTTAGAAACGCTGCCCTCTTCCTCCGACGGTGCCTGGATGCCGGTCTTGGCAGAAAAGATCAGCGGGGGTGCTGATACGAGCGGCTGACGAGCCAGAGCAGCGCCGGGCCTTTGCCGTTGAGGAGGCCTGTTGTGGGCAGCCTCGTGGCCCGACAGCTTTCCCCGGGTGCCATGACAGCCAGGCTGAGTAGCTGTCAAAATAGGACAGCCGTGGATCCAGAAGCCCAGCAGCGAGGAGACGCCGCAGAGAGGTTGGACGCGCTGCCAAAGTGCACGGAGGCCACACGACCCAGAGTGATCGGACTCCACTACGACAAAGGCCCAAGAGCAGCTAAAGAGAGCGCTGCAGAGGGTGAAGTGAGCTGCTTCTGTTCTAGGGATTGGTGCCTCATGCGCATGAGAGCTGCTTCTCCAGTGGGGAAGACTACGTGACTATCCTTGGCCTCCGGGGGAGGTAGGCAGCATCCCCCCATTCCCACCTGATTGCGGCCCAGGGCGCATTTCTGCACAGTGAGACCCAAAGCAGCAGCACAATACTGAATCTTGCAGAGCGGTGTAGGGCCAAGGCCGAGTGCCAGTGGCGAAGCTCCAGACACCACCCAGCTGAAGTTTGTAGTCCCCCCGCCTGGAGTGGAGAGAGGCCTAGGGACTGCGGTAGGCCTGAATCAACCCAAGCTGCAGAATAGCCCCGGAGGAGAAGTACCGGAGTGCGCTCTGTGCAGGAAGGTTGGTGCCGCCGAGGGAGAGGGGGAATAGAGTGGAATAGCCTGATTTACTGGCCTTTGAAAGCAGTTGGCATCAGTAGCGGCCAGGCCTTCAAGACCAGGCCCATAATCTAAGGCCCAGAAATCAAAAGGGTGTGCAGAGGAAGGGCTATCGCCCCTCTCTCACTTGCGGACCCTAGACCCGAGCCGCAGGGTGAATCTTCTTCTGAAGCCTGCATTCGAACCGCGCACTGGGCAGATTGAGCCAAGAGGCCTGCAGTATGTGAAGACTGTGAGGATTGTGAGGGGGCTGGTGCAGGCCTGGAGCCCCGGAGGCCTGGATTGAATGCACAGGAAGGAGGCCTTGGCGAGAGGGTCCCGGTAGTGTGGGACGACCACTTTGGAGGCCAGGCAGCTGCTAGCGGGCTGCTCTAGTGGGGCAGGAGTCAGAAGCGAGGGCCCAGGACACGAGAGGCCCCCAAAGCCAACGGGACGGAGAACTGTTCTCCAAGACTGACAGGCCCTGAGCAAGAATCTCTGTAGGCAATGCCTAAGCTGTATTAGCAGACGACACAATTCAACTGAGATGGCGTCCAACAAAACCAACGCTCTGTTAAGGACCTTCTTATTAAACCCAGCACCGGAGGCCTGGAAGCGGTCCCGCCTGCTTCCGGAGGCCCCACAGACCCAGAGATGGGGGGTGCGTAAGCCCCAGTTACAGGCGCCTTCCTGGAAACCTTATTCGCTCCCCTGAAAGACGATCTTCATTACATGAATAAGGAGCTAGCTTAGGAGATCTGGGAGGTTAGGAGAGACCTGGACTCAAAGGGCGACAGGGTTGATATTCTTAGTGACAGACTACAACACGGGACGAGGAGATCAATCAGCTTCAACAAGAGGTCCTCCGCCTACAAGACCAGCAACTGGATCTCCAGGCACATGCGGAGGACCTCGAAAACCGCTCCAGATGTAATAACATTAGAATTCGAGCGGTTCCTCAGGGAGCGTAGGGGTCGGACATTGAAGCCTATGTGGAGGAACTCTGTTGCTTCATTCTGGGAGCCCCTCCGGAACAACGGATCAGACTGGACAGAACTAGAGCTAAAGTAGGCCCGAAGAGAGCAGCGACGGCTCCCCGCCAGACATTCTCACTTGTGTTCCTGACTTTCAGCTCAAAGAGCGGATCCTCCAAGAGTCCCGAGATAAACACCCTGTTGAGTTCCGGGCCTCCAGGCCTCTCCTATACCAGGACTTAGCAGCCTCCACATTACAAAAGAGGAGGGAGTTTAGACCAATTACGACTCACCTGCGTTCCAAAGAGATCCCCTACTCCTGGGGCCATCCCTTCTGAATAGTTTTTAAATGGGACGGTAATACGCACCCAATCCGCTCACTGATGGAGGCCAGGCGTCTGCTGAGCTTAGCCGAGGATGGTTCAAGCCTATCAATGCAGGAGGAAATTAAGAGGAGGTCCCTGGGCTTTGAGACATGGAGAAGGGCTGGCCGGAATCTGACTCATCTTCGCCTGGACACAGAAACTATTGCCAAGGAGAGGCAAGCGGTCATTGCCTCCCTGGAAGTAGACTCCGCAAACGCAGACTGACTGCTGCCTGATCCTGTCAGTAGGGAAGGGACAGGTGTTACAAAAGCCTGCACAATGTGACTTCCCGGTTCTCAAAACTGCGGCTCAGGTGGGACGGGGAGGCGGATTGGGTCCTGCTGACATCTCACGCCTATCCATTGGGTTTATTACCCAGGACTACTACATTTTTTTGCCAGTTCATGCTAAATTTTAATTATAATGTTATGGGGTCCATAAGTTTTTCTCCCACCTCACATATACACCTTCTAGCCCTAAGAGGCTCTGTCAGGCTTAGGTTTCTCTCACAAAGCACCTGTACACTCATAATTGAGGAAGGCCCTTGTCGGTCCTACACTCCTCCGGTTAGGTATAGCAAACTCATAAAATTATCCCCATGACGGTAGCCCTTAAGATTCTCTTGCTTAATGTAAAAGGCCTTAACAGCCCAATTAAAAGGCGGCTGTCCTGTCACTTTTGGAAAACACGGATGCGCACATCTGCCTCCTCCAAGAGACAAATCTACTGTACGGGGACACCCATAGATTACGAGTCCGGGCATTCCCCCAACAATTTTTTCCCCCCATACCTCTAAAACAGCTGGGATGGCTGTTTTAGTCTCCTCTAAGTTCCAAGGTAAAGTGGGCTCCAAACGAGCCAAAATCAGGGGCAGGCTACTGGCGCATACATTCATATTAGGCCTGCATACCTTTCTCCGTCAGTAGGCTATACGCCCACAAACGAGGGACAAGAAGGCTTCCTCAAGGAGGCCGTGATGGATATATCCAAATCCCTGAATAGATCACTGGTCATAAGGGGGGGGTGGGGGATCTTAATCTAGCTTTCGATAATGACTTGGTCAGATCATGCCAGCGGCACGGGCCGACTGGGGCTCTCACTACGAAGGGAAAGTGGCTCCTGACCTATGCAGGACTGAAGGACATATGGAGGTCCCACCACCCGACGGCTAGGGAGTACACATTCTATTCGCACCCCCAAGATCTATGCTAGAATCGACTACATATTAACTACTAGTACTGTGACTCAGCAGACACAACCGGTCGAGATACTTCCCTGCACCTTGACAGATCACTCAACAGTGTGTATGTCTCTGGCCCTTTCTGGTCCTGGATCTGCTCGCTGCTTTTGGCAGCTCAAAGAAACGATGCTCCAGCGTCCCACAGTAGTCCAGCGGATTACTAAGGCTATAGTGGATTATCTGGGAATAAACAACACACCAGATACCCCTATTGCTACATTATGGGACGCCCTGAAGGTAGTAGTCAGGGGAGAGTTTATAGCTGTCACTGCGTATGACAACAAAATCCGGCGGGAAAAGAGGGAGCAACTTTCTAGCGAGGTGAAAGAGTTAGAGCACATACACCTAGAGCGGGTGCCCCCAGGGTTTGGAAACAGCTTAAGGAGGCGCAAACTCAACTGGCAGGCCTTGACATTGATAGGGCGGAGTACGCACCACTAAGGTTTAGACACTCCTTTTACTCTGAGGGGGGATAGGAGTGGGAGACTCCTGGCCAATAGATTAAGGGCACAGTGACAGGCATCGAACATTTCCATGGTTACTGACCACCCTCGGAAAGAGTAGACTACTGACCAAGACATTGCATAAACATTTCGACAATATTACGTATCCCTATACGAGGCACAGAAACTCCCTGATGATAGCCCCACCCAGTACATGAGTGGTGTGAAGACTGCTAAACTAGTGCGGAGCCAAATAAAATACTTTGATGCTCCGATCAGGTTAGAAGAAGTAATCGCAGCCATTTCTAAGCAAAAATTGCTTAAATCTCTAGGCCCGGATAGGTTCTCATCCATTTTCTATAAAACCTTCTGTGCCACACTTGCCCTGCTATTGGTGAGGGCATCCAATTCGATCAGGTTGTCCTCCCCCATCCCATCCACGATGTTTGAGGCACTGGTTACTGTTATTCCCAAGCTGGGGAAGGACAAGCGACATTGTGCGTCCTATCGTCCTATCTCCCGCCTCAATGTGGATCTTAAAATATTTACTGGGATGCTTGCACAGAGACTCTCCCCTTGTCTTTCGGGGTTGATAGACCCGGATCTGTCGGGTTTGGTTCCAGGCTGCCAGTGCTCCGACAATACCAAGGGCCTCCTACACATTATAGACAAATCCGAACGCTTTGAGGTCGAACGCATGATTCTCTTTATAGATGCCGAGATGGCATTTAATAGGGTGCACTGGCACCACCTTAAAGCAGCAACACAACAAGAGCTAGGGGGAGGTCCAAGGGAGAGGTTTAAAGACCTGCAGGTTGTGTTTCCCTCAATCACTAACACAATAACCACAAAACAACCTGGGTCTGTGCAGAATCAAAAGATAAACCAGGAGACAATACTCACAGCTGTTCTGACATCTCTTTAGGAGAGAAACCCTTCTAGAACAGGACCCATCATTCACAGAAGGTAGTTATTTGTCATCATTTGGGTCTGTGATTCTCAGAGTGACGAACCTAGTCTAGACATATTGACCAGGGAGCTCACAGAGAGAACGCAATAAAGGGGGTTGCTGTCAGATCTCAATATGTGTCAAAACGACAGTGTACCCAAAGGTTGTGAAGGGGATCCTAGAAAAAGCAGCACTAAATAATTATTGGTGAAGATAAAAATGACTAGAGGAAATCAAATGTTCTTTATTAGCAGAGTGCCTATGTCATAATTAAAAAGCAGTATGGCAACTTAGCAAAAATTCTTTATCATTATGCTATTGTCCATATTAGTAGGGTCAACATGTTTCTGCCCAATTTGATCTATAAGTATCTGGGCTTTCCTCAGGACCTTAGATGCTGCTGCTATAGTGAAAAAATGTGACAAAGAATATGTCAAAAATTATTTTAAATGAAATTATTTTTAAATGAAAATCCTACCGCACCGGTCAATTCTTGAATTTCAAGATATCGTGAACCGGATACCTAGGGGAACAAAAAGAACAGTTAGTGGTAACATATCTCCTGGTGTACTTAGATTCAGCAATTGGTCTATTCTCTTAGATGACTCAATAAAAGCATTCAGTAATGCTTAAAAGCACTTAGTAATTGAATTAAGTTGCACTTACCCATAATCATTGGGTTGCGCCCTCACCTCAACCTGGTCCTTACTCAGGGAAGGGGGCCCCGCTCTATTTAAAAAGGAAGACAAAATCAGGCTCCATTTTATGATGCCCAAAGCATAGCCTTCAAGTTAGTATTGGCTAACAGCAACAAGACTAATCTAGTGCACACTCACGTGGAATGGAAAACATACTGTCAAAGTCAATGGACCTATATCGTGGTGATAGTCTAAGTGGCAAAGTGCCTATAACTATGTAGTGTTTGTAGAAACAGAGTGTCTCTTTGTGACTAAATAGTCACTGTCTGTCTGAGATCATTGAAAAAGTTTTCATTGAAAAAGTGTTTACAGAATGAACCGCTATTCCATATACCCATGATGGGGTATGTTTGTTAGTCACATTTCATATTCAATACCAAAATAGATGTAACTTAATTGTTCACAAGGAACAGGACAAAAAGACTATAGGAATCTCTTAGGGAGTAGCCAGTACCTCGCGCTCAAATAAAGTTGATAGGAGAAAAGGTCAAGGAAGAAAAGGGAACGCCAAACTCACCTCTCAGTCGGTACCCCAGGGCGGTCTTTGAGTAAAGACCGGAGGTACCGCCGAGGTGGCCAGCACGCTCTTTATAGCCCAAAGGTCTTAATTGGTTGCAGGTTCGCGTGTCCGAAAAGCTGGTTAAGCTAATGCCTGATCAGAAGTCTAATCTAGTGCGTATGTGCAGAAGAAGCGACACTAGACCAAAAGACAGAGGGTCTATTCTAGCGCGCATGTGAGAAATCAGCGACACTAGACCAATAGCTGGTGTACGGACCTCCGCGCTTTGAAGGTAGCGCTCAAACAAGCGCATGCGTGTATGGAAAACACATTAGTGCACAAACCAGCGTATGCGTGCTGAGTGTATCTGAGCCCTTCATTAATCGGAGAAATAAAAGGACAGGGCTGGATTCTGTATTAATGTCAGCGCCCGTTATATTCCGCTCAAATGTACAGAGATGGTATATTCAAAACAAGAAAAGCACAGTTTCTAGCGGTTCGTAATGTACTAGCAGATCTTTGATAGATGGCATAGTCAGTATCATAAAATATCAGTAAATATTAGGTGCATCTTCAATCTATGCCAAAAACGATTTAAACAAAAACAATTTGTGACTCATAATCAGCATATGTGAAATGAACAGTAGAAGAGTTGTCCCACGGTAAGATAAGATATAATATACCTAGAGATGCCGACAATGGTTCTTTCATATGAACAATGAAAGAGACAAAATAAAGATGGTCTGTCAAATGAGAGCTTCAAGCTCAAAATATCGAATAGTTGTATCGATATCTAGTATCGACAAATATCATCATTCAGCCCTATGGTATCGGAGTGTAATCGATGTACCCATCGTTGTTCTCTGTGTAGCAGGAAGTGTTGGACATCTGTTATGTGTGAGGGAATAGGGGGTTGTTCTAAAATAACCCAATGTAGGTCAGTTTCTTTATGACCTGCTGCAATAAAATGATTTGTGAGTTTCGTCGCACTTTTTTTGCAGCGTATAGTACTCTTGTGTTCTGATATTCTTATCTTGATCTTACGAGATGTCATGCCCACATAGTTCTTCTTACATGTGCATTTGATCAGATATATGACTCTTTCACTATTACAGTTAGTGTGTTTGTTCAGAATCCAAGGTCTATTCGTGCCGATGTCTACCTCTGTTGTATGCGAGGTCTGTGGGCACACCGAGCAGGTGCCACAAGGAAAATGGCCTTTAACAGGAGGTAAAAGTTTTATTTCTAAAACGTACACATTCACGCACACAGGTACATGGTGCAATAATGACTGAGTATTTACGATCAGACTGTGCGCCAACTGGTCTGATAGTGACTAATACGCCCAGGCTGTTGGAGGATAAGGCATTTCTCAAGGACTGGTCCCTGGTGGCTTGGCGCTGCACAAGGGACTGGCTGATCCTGCTTATAACAACAGCCAAGAGAATAGCTGACAGTATCCTAGTAGGGATTCAGACGTTGGAATCCCAGATTAAGTCCGTACTGGTAACTGCCACTTTCAATAAACAATCTAAAGAGACTAACAAAACGAATAAAGAATTTAGAGACACTATCCTAGCTAACAAAATTATCAAATTCAAAAAAGATCTTGTTAAATTCTCGATGGTAAGGGTATATCCCTATACCAGTGACACTTATGTACCACCGACATATAACCAACAGGGTAGACGACCTGGCTCGAACTATTCTACACCTGATAGTGATGGCGGTTCATCTGACTCAGATCCAGCTCCAAATCAGGCACCGCGAGGGCAGAATTGGAAGAAGAGGGGGCCTAGGAGAGGGAACTTTTTTGGCGGTCCCCCGCCACCACAGTGGTGGCCCCCCGGTCCGTATAACTATCCACAGCCTCTTTTTCAACACCAGATGTACCCTGGTCCGATGTACAATGATAACTTCCAACAGCAGCCTTTTTTAGGACAAGGCCAACGCCGCTCCAGAGGAAAGAGAAGAGCGGCCCAAGCCAATGTTCATTGGAGTCCTCCGTCGTCTCAGACACGGAGCAACCAGAAAGACACGTCACTACCAGGCCCAAGCAACGCGATAGTCTGATTGTCAATCTCAGCAAACGTACACTTACCATAGATGAGATTGGCGTCCTAGAGAAAGGACTCGGCTATGTCCCCACGTATAAAGGAGATCCCTTTCTGACTAGACAAGAACTAGCCGGCTTTCTCAGGAAGGTAAGATTACGTGCCTTCTTCAAGGATAAACCTCTGCAAGATGATGAGGAAAGTACAAATACAAACACTGGATTACGACCTAAATCCACGCTTACCCCACCTACTCATCTGACTCCTCCAGAAGTGCTCACTTTCGAGAGGGCTGTCTTGAGAGACACTGAAACTCTCTTCCAAACTGGGAATCGACACTTTACCAACCTTTCAAACAAAGAGCGTTTTGCCCTTCAGACACTATCAGACGATAAATCAATCACTGTAAAACCCGCGGACAAAGGGGGAGCCACGGTCTTAATGGACTCAGAAGCATATAGACGCGAATGTAAAAGGCAGCTTGATAACAAGAAGTTCTACTACCCTCTGAAGTTGGATCCAACAAAAAGACTTATGGCGACCATCAAAGAATCAGTAGATGACGCATTGGAACAAGGCTGGATTACCAACCATGAGGCTATATTTCTTAAGACTCTACATCCGGTAACTCCATATTTTTATGTGTTACCAAAAATTCACAAAGGGATCATACCACCGCCCGGGAGACCTATAATTTCTGTGATAGGGTCTCTCCTTGAACAACTCTCTACTTTTGTAGATTTCTTCTTGAAGCCCCTTGTGAGAGCAATGCCCACCTATATTGAAGACACTAAGGATTTGTTACGTATCCTGGATAGTATGCCATTTGACGACACACAAGATTTCCTGGTGAGCTTTGACGTGGAGTCATTATATACCTGTATTCCTCAAGATGAGACATTGTCTGTCGTCAAAATGCTCCTAGAACAAGTGGAACTTCAGAGCACTACACCAGTCGAGTTCATTATGTCTTGTGCAGCGTTAGCCATGAAGGAAAACTTTTTCAAGTTTGAGGATGAACTATTTCTACAGATCTCCGGAACATCCATGGGAAGTGTTTTCGCTCCTTCTCTAGCAAATCTATATGTTCACCACATTGAGCAGACAGAAATTCTATCTGCAGACAATCCGTTTCTGTGTCATATTTTGACCTGGAAGCGATATATAGATGACATTTTGGTCATATGGAGAGGTTCCGCGGATACAATCAAGAATTTCCATAGTAGGTCAATAACAGAAATGAATTCTTGAAATTCACCTGCGAATTTTCTAAGATCAGCCAGCCCTTCTTGGACTTACTAATTGGTTCCAACGATGGCGTGCTTAGTACTGAACTATACAAAAAACCGATGGCTCGTAACTCCTTATTACATTTTCAGAGTTTCCATCCGAAAGCTCTAAGGGAGAATTTACCATTCGGCCAATTTCTCCGGATGCGTCGGAACTGTTCCAACCTCTCTAAATATCGAGAACATGCCTCTCATCTCTCAGCACAACTCCTTGATAGACAATACCCCAAAAAAATCATTAGAACATCTATGAAAAGGGCTGTCAATAATCACAGAGAGGCTCTCCTTGAAAAGAGGATTCGCAACCCAGCGGTCGAAGGAGATAAAAGAATAACATGCGTTAACACATATTGCTGTTATTCCAACGCATTGAAGAAGAGCATCCTAAAAAACTGGAAATTGCTTAAGATTGAGGGAGAAGCTTTACCTCCTCCTCTCTTTGCTTTCAAAAGGAGCTCTAATATAAAGGATCAGTTGATACACACACGTCCCAGAGAAATGAAAAGTTCTGACAACACCACACTATGGGGTTTACCTCCTGTTAAAGGCCATTTTCCTTGTGGCACCTGCTCAGTGTGCCCACAGACCTCGCATACAACAGAGGTAGACATCGGCACGAATAGACCTTGGATTCTGAACAAACACACTAACTGTAATAGTGAAAGAGTCATATATCTGATCAAATGCCCATGTAAGAAGAACTATGTGGGCATGACATCTCGTAAGATCAAGATAAGAATATCAGAACACAAGAGTACTATACGCTGCAAAAAAAGTGCGATGAAACTCACGAATCATTTTATTGCAGCAGGTCATAAAGGAACTGACCTACATTGGGTTATTTTAGAACAACCCCCTATTCCCTCACACATAACAGATGTCCAACACTTCCTGCTACACAGAGAACAACGATGGGTACATCGATTACACTCCGATACCATAGGGCTGAATGATGATATTCCTTGGCTGCTGTTATAAACCCATTTAGAAACTGTCGATACTAGATATCGATACAACTATTCGATATTTTGAGCTTGAAGCTCTCATTTGACAGACCATCTTTATTTTGTCTCTTTCATTGTTCATATGAAAGAACCATTGTCGGCATCTCTAGGTATATTATATCTTATCTTACCGTGAGACAACTCTTCTACTGTTCATTTCACATATGCCGATTATGAATCACAAATTGTGTTTGTTTAAATCGTTTTTGGCATAGATTGAAGATGCACCTAATATTTACTGATATTTTATGATACTGACTATGCCATCTATCAAAGATCTGCTAGTACATTACGAACCGCTAGCAACTGTGCTTTTCTTGTTTTGAATATACCATCTCTGTACATTTGAGCGGAATATAACGGGCGCTGACATTAATACAGAATCCAGCCCTGTCCTTTTATTTCTCCGATTAACGAAGGGCTCAGATACACTCAGCACGCATACGCTGGTTTGTGCACTAATGTGTTTTCCATACACGCATGCGCTTGTTTGAGCGCTACCTTGAAAGCGCGGAGGTCCGTACACCAGCTATTGGTCTAGTGTCGCTGATTTCTCACATGCGCGCTAGAATAGACCCTCTGTCTTTTGGTCTAGTGTCGCTTCTTCTGCACATGCGCACTAGGTTAGACTTCTGATCAGGCATTAGCTTAACCAGCTTTTCGGACACGCGAACCTGCAACCAATTAAGACCTTTGGGCTATAAAGAGCGCGCAGGCCACCTCGGCGGTACCTCCGGTCTTTACTCAAAGACCGCCCTGGGGTACCGACGGAGAGGTGAGTTTGGCGTTCCCTTTTCTTCCTTGACCTTTTCTCCTATCAACTTTATTTGAGCGCGAGGTACTGACTACTCCCTAAGAGATTCCTATAGTCTTTTTGTCCTGTTCCTTGTGAACAATTAAGTTACATCTATTTTGGTATTGAATATGAAATGTGACTAACAAACATACCCCATCATGGGTATATGGAATAGCGGTTCATTCTGTAAACACTTTTTCAATGAAAACTTTTTCAATGATCTCAGACAGACAGTGACTATTTAGTCACAAAGAGACACTCTGTTTCTACAAACACTACATAGTTATAGGCACTTTGCCACTTAGACTATCACCACGATATAGGTCAATTGACTTTGACAGTATGTTTTCCATTCCACGTGAGTGTGCACTAGATTAGTCTTGTTGCTGTTAGCCAATACTAACTTGAAGGCTATGCTTTGGGCATCATAAAATGGAGCCTGATTTTGTCTTCCTTTTTAAATAGAGCGGGGCCCCCTTCCCTGAGTAAGGACCAGGTTGAGGTGAGGGCGCAACCCAATGATTATGGGCAAGTGCAACTTAATTCAGTTACTAAGTGCTTTTAAGCATTACTGAATGCTTTTATTGAGTCATCTAAGAGAATAGACAAATTGCTGAATCTAAGTACACCAGGAGATATGTTACCACTAACTGTTCTTTTTGTTCCCCTAGGTATCCGGTTCACGATATCTTGAAATTCAAGAATTGACCGGTGCGGTAGGATTTTCATTTAAAAATAATTTCATTTAAAATAATTTTTTACATATTCTTTGTCACATTTTTTCACTATAGCAGCAGCATCTAAGGTCCTGAGGAAAGCCCAGATACTTATAGATCAAATTGGGCAGAAACATGTCGACCCTACTAATATGAACAATAGCATAATGATAAAGAATTTTTGCTAAGTTGCCATACTGCTTTTTAATTATGACAGGGGCACTCTGCTAATAAAGAACATTTGATTTCCTCTAGTCATTTTTATCTTCGCCAATTATTATTTAGTGCTGCTTTTTCTAGGATCCCCTTCACAACCTTTGGGTACACTGTCGTTTTGACACATATTGAGATCTGACAGCAACCCCCTTTTTTGCGTTCTCTCTGTGCGCTCCCTGGTCAATATGTCTAGACTAGGTTCGTCACTCTGAGAATCACAGACCCATGTGATGACAAATAACCACCTTCTGTGAATGACCACCTTAAAGCAACCATGGGTCATTTTGGCTTGCTGGAGAGATTTATAAACTGGGTACTAGTGAGTTACACCAATCCTACTGCCTCTGTCCGGGTGAAAGGCCTTATCTCGCAACTCTTCCCTAGTCAACAAGGAACAAGACAGGGCTGCCCACTCTCACCACTCTTGTTCGCCCTTTATATGGAGTCTATGGCCCAAAGAGTGCGTGATGATCCTTTAATATCTGGGACGAGGTTCGGGGGCGGGGGGGGGGGGATGAACATAAAATCAGCCTATATGCTGATGATGTAGTCGTCACTTTAGAAAGGCCTGGAGATTCCCTGCCAGACCGGATGACCGAACTAGACCACTTTACACAAGCATCTGGATTTAAAGTCAATGCCCATAAGTCACAAGCGCTCAATCTAACCCGTACCCCCGGCACAATAGAGGCACTTAGATGTGCACACCCCCTTCAATGGGCTCGAGAAATGATCCCCTATTTAGGCCTACAACTTACAGCCAGCATACAACGCACCACTTCGCTTTTGCGACACACACATGAATGCCTTCGTAGATGGAGACCACACTCGCTGTCTTGGCTGGGCCATATAGTGGCGATAAAAATGACAATACTACCGAAGATATTATTTCTATTCCAGAGTCTTCCGCTTGTCCACCCTCCAGGAGTGCTGCACTCGTTGCAGCGGGACCTGGAGCACTTTATTTGGTGAGACCAGTGTACCAGGCTACATAGAGAGCTATGCTACAGGGCCCCAACTTCAGGAGGCTTAGCAATCCCAAATTTGCAAGATTATTACTAGGCGGTGCAGCTGAGACACCTTGTGGAGTGGTCATGTCCAGAATCTGAGAAGCACTGGCTGGTCATGGACAGAGCTTTAGCTAGATAACCCCTATGGGGCATTCCCTTTCTCGCAAAAGCAGCCAGGCCTCGCAACCTATACTTATCAAAAATCATGGACACAACGCTATCGGCTTGGGACAGGGTTGTCACTTCTTGAGGGCTCAATACATTCCCGTCTCCAATCACACCTATAGTCCAAAATCCCGATTTCACGCCGGGACTCGATATGAGGGCACTTGCACAATGGACAAAAGAGGGTTGCCGGTTCATAGTTAATTTCTTTGACGTGGAGGGGCCCCGGTCTTTCACTGATTTTCATACACAACAGAACCTTCCAGAGACTGAGCGCTTCTGATACCATCAGATCCAACAACCGGAGGTACGTGGGGGGTGCAGAGAGGAACCTTACGCCATTCGAAAAGTGGTTAGTGACGAAACACACAGACTCGTGTTTAATGACAGAACTTTACAGGTTCCTTGGACGCAACCCTGGAACAAACAAATCCCCTGGACAGCTGAGATTTGAAGGGGGACTGGGTAGGACACTATCGCAGAAAGAATGGACGGATATCTATTATAGGGCCTGCCAGATGGCACGCAGCGTTGCTAACATAGAGACAGCAACAAAAATAGCAACATATTGGTATCTCACGCCCCCGCGTCGCCACAGAGGCAATCCGACACGAAGCTCTCAATGCTGGAGAGTGTGTGGCTCACTGGGTACCCTGACCCATCTGCTGTGGGAATGCCCTCAAATCTCGAACTATTGGAAGCGGGTACTAGATTATATTGATACCCACTTTGACACTCAGATACCCCGCTTTCCAGCTTACACTCTCTTGGGTCTTCCTAATCCTCTTACCTTTCCACTCAGAACATTGAGGGGTAGACAGCATTAGCACTCGGGCACCCTACAAAATATCCTATCCCACTGGGGAACAACTACTCCGCCCACCTATCTCGGATGGCTCCATAGGTTGTGGCGTATTCTCGGGCTGGAGAGAATCTCCCTTTCACTCTCCCATCCAGGGGCCTCATTCCAGGATCTTTGGAAAACCTTCTTGGCGCTGCTAACCTCAGAGTTCAAAGAATTAGCTTGCACAAGATATCTGAGACTGATCCACCACAAACTGCACCACCAAACGATATGATGCACCACCTGGCACAGGCTACTTTTTTTAATAAATTATTTTATTGAGTTTTTCCAACCAACGTACCAATAAATCACTGTTACATACAGTAGCATCTTATATAAGACCCAACCATCAATGCACATATCAGGAGAAACCAGTTCATCAACATTTACTACCCTAACTCCCGCCCCTACCACCCTCTCTACCCCCACTCCCCCTCTGTCAGCGTGCCCGCGTCAACCCCTCTTAGGTTTAGACGTTAAGCACCCCGGTGTCCGAGACAGCCTAGCTCAAAGCAATAGAAAAGACATCATCAATGTTCTCACAGGACCGGAGGCTCCATATTCCCACCCATATACACTTCATGCTCCCGCCCCGACCACCCGAGCGCTCCTCAACACTTTGTGCGGACATAGACCCCTCCAAAGCATGCCTAAACGGCCTCATCCGGCGCAGTCTCCCCAGCAGTCCCAGAGGGCCCCGCCCTGGATCCCATACTCCGGTCAACGTCTACAGAATCCCTGTCCTCCTCATCCAGCTCCTCCAAAGAACGAAGCCCCTCTACCAGCGCTCCCCACGCCCTTGCCGCATCCAGCGCCTTGTCATTAGCCGCCTGCCGGGCCAGCTGCAGCCGAAGCGTCCCTTCGCTCCCCGCCCAGGACAAGAAACTCGCCTTCCACCTCTGAAAGCTCGGCCCAGCCTTTGCCTTCCAGTGCATGGTGAGCTCCCTCTCCGCCATTATCAAACCCAGATCATAGAATTTTCTCGTAATTTTAGTACTAGGGGTGTGCAGGAACCAAAGCAGAAGGCAAGTCCCCATCTCCGCTACCAGCTCGCCCTCAGTCACTTGATTCAGACACGCCACCACATCCGTCCAATAAGAGCCCAATCCCCGACAAGACCAAAACATATGACCGAAATCAGCACCTTCTGCCCTGCACCGGGGGGCATGGGGAGTGGGAACCTCCAAAGTACCGCAAAATTTTGACCGGAGTTAAGTAAGCCCTGTGGAGAGTGAAAAATTGGACCAATTGAAATCTAGCGTTGCGTGTGCCCTTCCAGGCCCGTCGCAACAGCTGTGGCCATGTCGTCTCAGGGATGGGCCTACCAAGATCCCCCTCCCATTTACCCCTCAAGGTATCCAATGGTGTAAGCTTCTCAAAGAGGTTGGGGGTTCTGACAGGCCCATCTTCCATTGTTTCTGAATCCCCGACACCAAGGCGGCGTGTAAAAGATAATCCCCCCTCGGTAGATCATAAGCCTCCTGCAAATCCTGAAATGGCAACAAGACGCCATCTCTGTATAAGTCCCCGATCATATGAACCCCACACTCTTCCCAACCAGCCAAAGCCGACCAATCCCCACCATGTGGGAGGGCCGTACACATGCCCAGAGGAATTTCCGGGGCATATGGAACTACAAATCCTGCCCGTTTCTGACTACGAGTCCAGCATAGCCAAGGGTGCGCTCCTCGAGGGTGAGCTGATCCAACCTGAGCCGCTGTCGAAGCACAATAAAGGACAACACATGTCGAGGGATGACCCTGCCCCGGGGACCATCAGGGCCCCTGAACTCATGCGCCACAGGCTGTGTAAGCCATTGCAGCTGTGCCGCCAAATAGTACCACTCAAAATCTGGGGACGCCAGCCCCCCCTCCTCTCTTGGTCTCATCAGAGTGTCCAATGCCACCCGCCGTCTGCCAGATCCCCAGATAAACCCTGTCATCAATGTCCGAAGCGTCTTAAAAAAGGGGGCCGGGATCCATATCGGCAAGGTACGGAAAAAGTAGAGCAACCGCGGCAGCGCTATCATCTTCAGCAGCGCTGCCCTCCCAGCTACCGAGAGAGTGAGAGTGTGCCAGAACGCCATACTACCCTTGAGCCCCCTCAGCGCGCCACCCACATTCCCCTCGAAAAGGTCGGCGGGAGCGTGAAATATACGGACACCCAGATACGGCAAGCAGGCAGGTTCCCACCTCAGGTCTCCCAACGTCGGGGGCATCGGAACTCCAGGGGACAAAGGAAACAGGCAGGTCTTAGCCCAGTTCACCTGCAACCCTGACAAATTCCCAAATTCCCGGAGCAGGGTTCTGGCACCCCGCAGAGAATCCCCCGCATCAGCCAGATACAACAGGAGGTCATCTGCGTACAGGGATATGTGATGGAGCTCCCCACGCAGCGGCACACCCTCATATAACCGGCCCCGTCGGGCATGCGCCGCAAGAGGTTCGATTGCCAGTGCAAAGAAAAGTGGGGATAGAGAACAGCCCTGACGAGTGCCTCTCTCTACCTGGCAAGCCGCTGAGATAGTACGTCCCGTACGAACCCTAGCTGTGGCAGAGGCATATAACAAGCTGGTCCAGCGCACAAAATTATCACCCAAGCCGAACCCCTTCAACACCCTGAACAGATATGGCCACTCCACACTGTCGAATGCCTACTCGATATCCACCGATAGCACCACGGCCTCCGAGGCACCTTCCCCTCTTTCCCCCATGATCCGCACCAACCGCCGAATGCACGTCGCAGTACTCCTGGCGGGAATGAAGCCTGGCACAGGCTACTTAGAGACAGAAACCCTATGACCGGAGTACGCCAGAGATCTCCTCTTGTAAAGCTCCTGGCCTCAAATGGATGGGGGAGGGGCAGGGAGGGCTTGGGAGGGCGTTTTTGTTTCATGTTCTATGTTTTTTTCTTTATTTGAGCTGGCCCGCTTGAAGGGGCACACAGCAGTACTCATAGAGTGAATTACAATTCTGTATGTTGTATGTTTAATCTGAAACTAATAATAAAGAAATTTAAACAAAAAAAAAATTCATATATCTGGGTCACTTCATTGGATTATTTTCGTTTTGGCGTCATTTGAAAGTTAAAAATCTTTCCTATTTTTATACATTGTTGTTGGATTTTTTGGGTGTGTTGTGCTATAATTATTTACTGAATTGGTGTTTTTAAAATACTTTTCATACATGTCTCTGAATTTAAGTCTGCCTGCTCGCAGCCAAGCTACCAAGGGTTGAGCATGAGAATAATTTTCTGAGGCCTATTTTGAGCCCTGGACTGTTAGTAGTCTTATTGCCAGTGGCAGATGCATATTTGCCACTACTAATAACCCACTTTCCATAATGTAGTGATCCACTTCAGGTGGAAAAACAGAAAAAAACTCAGAGCAGGGGATAAATGCTGGCAGCAACAGAGGCTACACTGCTCTGCACCTTCACCTTTAAGGTGAATAGGCCACACCCCCACCACTACCACCACCTCTCATGCAATAGCTCTGACAAAGGGTGCTGCTATCTAGGTGATATAAAGCACGGGGATTAAAGGGTCTACTGCTCTCCTCCCACTATCTTAACAGTAGTCACTCTTGGCTTTCCAAGAGCCTCCAAAATGGTGGAACCCCCAATTTAGGTGCCTGGAGCATTATGCTCATCACAACCTGTGTTACGCGGACGTCAAACTTTCCATATCAGAGAACCATGTCAGAGAGACCTTCCTTCTACACCACTCTTGGAATAGGTGCCAATGTTTTTTGATGCAGATGCTGAAACTTCTATTGATATTATGCCCACAGTAAATAAGTGGCGGGAAGGAGTGGCTGAAATCCTTAGTTCTCAACCAAAATGTCAAAGGCACAACCCATGACCATCTATCACCAGCTGTAGAGTCACTGAAATGTGTAAACTACGGCATCTAAGTTCCTCGAGAACTGACTTTCTGCTAAAATTACTGGCTTTGCCAAGCCCTTAAAGTCCTGCAGCACTGGGAATACCTATAACTGCTGCTCTAATATCCCTCTTTTGGCCATAAATTGATTCAAGGATTATGGTAAGACTGGCTGTCTTTCACATAAATGCGTTTATTAATTATAAGCTCTCATCATGCCTCAAAGACAAGACCAGGTACTGCAGTATACATTTTAGGTACTGCAGTATATATTTTGTGCTTTCAGTTTCACTTCTGTCTCATCCACAGGACTGAGAATATATCTCGACCGAGGATGCTGCTCCTCAGTTGCAATTTTGCAACTAATGGCCATACTGTGGTACACTACCACTCGTGTCCCGTCTCGATGTTATTCACTTTAGAAAGTTAGATGAAAACCATGTTATTCAACATTAGCAAAGAGACCCTAACCTGGACCGACGATGATCATCTATCTAGAGGTGATTTTATTCCCTGTGTTAGTGAGTACTAATTACCAAATTTTCGAGGAATATATCTCAAAGCACCACATCTGCCTCACTGTGCACTCATTTTTTGATTCCTAAGATTTGAATCAATGTTATTGTCCAACCCCTCTCACCAGGACAATTACAGCTCATTAAAATAAAGAGAATTGAGTTAGCCTTATTGCCTTTTTCTATTCTGATTTCTAAAGAGATTAGCAAAGAGCCAGAGAAGATAATTAACATATTCCTTTCTCTGCTCCGCCAGGTTTAGGCTGGTTTATCAAAACTCACTGCACAGTAGTCCACAGGCACTTGGATTGCCAGCAAATGGTGATATTGATTTCACATTTTTGTTGTAGAAACAAGTGTTACAGAACTTAAAATGGTGTGCCATTGAATACAAATACACAGTTACTTAAAAACATTACCTCCTCATCCCTCTCACCGTGATGAGTCACATAGTGAGGCCCCTGTGCCTCCAATCACAATCCTTCCCTATGTATAACAAGCATTTGCAATGCAAATTGGTCTCGCATTTGTGAGAGTTAGAGGTATTGGCGTTGTAAATGACAATGTCTTTTACCTACCAAAGGAATGAAAGAAGAAGGAATATGAAAACAGAAAGGATGCTAGAGAAAGGAGGTAAATGAAACAGATGGAACGAATATGTGGAAAGGGAACAACAGGAGTGAAAATAAAATAAAGAGAAAAATGGAAATGGCACAACAAAAACAGAATGATGAAAAAGAGAGTTAAAAATAAGCAAAAATGCCCAAAGATCAACAAAGTAAAGAAAGCAGGAAATAGAAACAGGAGAAGAAAAGAACAAACAAAAGCAGAGCAAAACAGAAAAATGCAAGGTGGATGAAATGGAGCAGAAAGGCATGGTTTGCCAATCCATGTTTCTAGTTTCCAGAAATCCCCTTTCACAGATCAACAAAACATTTCATGTGCTAAGTTTGTGCAAGCTGTAGGGAAAGCAGCCACTGCATAAATCAGCATAATAGAAAATTGTTTAAAACTTAAAGGTATAAAATGTATTCAGTTCCCCCTCCCTTTGGTCATTTATTGCAATAACTGAGTCAGGTGTGGAGCTACCAATTGGTAGCACCAAAAAAAAAACTGCCATGTATTGAATTCTTTCATGCACATTAAGCCATGCAGGTAGGTAATGTCTTGGGCGATACCATTTTAGAGTCGTAGAAAGCACGATTTGGCGATCACAATGTTGAAAATAAAGTGTTCAAATAAAGGCATTTGATCATTATTTTTTAACGCGCACACCATGATATTGCACGTTCACTGTGCTGTGTAATACACCCCACTGACTTCCATGGCTAGATCTGTGCTGCACAAATACTGTAAATAAAATACAACGAGTGCACTTGTGCACCGTCAGTGGCCTGGTCAATGAGGACATAAATGACATGAAACGGCATCATAAATTCAAAGGTGTTCCGAAGTGGGGCCTCCAAAATCCGTTTGGCCCTGTACGCGCTTCATGTTCATTTTTTTATGTTTTACTTTTGCGCAGTGGCTGTACGTGGATGAGACAGCCTCACACATATGCCATACTTTGTTGAAGATGAAGTGCTGAGTATGTATGAGGCTGTGTTGGCCAGCACAAACGCCAAAAATAAAGAAAACTAGCCGATGCAAATAAAAACAAGGGGAAAGGGTTAACAACCTGCACATGCCACCAGTGCTGGGGTAAAGAGAGGCAGTCAGCAGGGGGTGCTGGGGGTGGGGTGGGGCGAGGTCTCAGCAGTGTGTGTGCTTGGAGGGTGGGGGAGGGCTCGAGCGCAAGGAGGGAGGGGGAAGTCACAAACTAACAGGCAGCAACTATCTGTGCACAAATTAACATGTCGTGACGGCTGCCTAAAGTAAACAACGAGCCCGGCCGTCCGTGAGGAAAGAGTCGGTCGGCATAACACCACAGACCCCTTGCTTACATGTGGAGCTTGAATCCATGCCAGCTGAGAGCTCCAGCCGCTCTACGGACTGAAGGAGGAAGGGGAGAGACCAAGCGTGAATGGAATCCAGAGTTTGAGAGAGAGCAGAGAGTTATCGGACGGTCGCCTAAAGTCAACAACGAGTGCGGCGCCCGTGTTGAAAGAGTCTGCTCAGGGCAAATGAATCTGAGTAAACAAACTGCTAATGCTTCTCAATAAAATGCAGCTGAACAAAAACAAAACGAGCACGCGGGCGCCTCGCGCTGGAAGAAATGGGCAGGAGGGTTGTGAGAGAGAGGGGAAGTAACAGCAGCTGTTTTGAAGCACACTCGTGCTTGTGGCACCATCCGCCTTGCGGGAGCGAGCAACAGCCTATTAGCATGCGTGCTTCTGCATGCTCCCGCAAGGGGGATGCCACCACAAGCACGAGTATGTGCTTCCAAAAAGAGCAGAGCGACGGCTAATGTTCCTCCTATGCAGCACATGCGCGCTGCGTAGGCGAGACCTAAAAGCCCTTCCCCCCTCTTACTTCCTGTTCCTTTTTTGTGCCTTAATTTCAGGGCAGGTAGTAACAACCAGGGTTTGGATTCCTAGTCAGCAAGGCTGAGCCACAAGTAGAACAATGAACAACAAAAATGCCAATGCTGATCTCTCTTTTATACCTTATTTGAAATGACTCACCAAGAGGCAAATTAAAGTGACCAATAAAGTTTTTCCTTTTTCAATTAATGAATATATCAACGTTTATTTAAACAGCAAGACATCAATTAATAACCAAATCATAAATCCTTAAACTCTATTTACATATCACATAGCTCCCTCATTTCATTAATACAAAATTCTTTCATACTCTCACTCACACGTTGAAACACATTCCCTAATTCAATTCAATTCACACTCAATATTCAGACTTAAACACATATCATCTAACAGCCACACAACCAATCATTCATGCACACTCTCCTTACATACTGAAGTTCTAATTTTACATAAATTTTAAAAGACAATACTTGAAGACAACAAGACCTAAGGTGAATGAATTTTGGAAGAATAATCAACAGTTCCAAATATTTCAAACAAATACGAAACACTCAAAAGGTCAGAAATCCAGCAGGTCGACGCGTTTCGAACACCCCAATTTAATTATTGGTGTTCTCTTCAGGACCGACAAAGCTGTAACAAAACAAAAACAAAATACAGTCACTCTGTTCTCCCAGGAACCTCCAATTTTCGAATCTCACTACCTCTCAATGATCCAAAGCTTATTTTGACTAATTGAATAGATCAGCCGATCTATTAGTCTGCACAATGGTAAGCGTGTTAATCTGCAACAATAAATCAAACAACGCCAAACTGAGGATGTCTTCTCATATTATCTACAAATTGATATCCATATAATAAGACATGGTGCACTAGAACGCCCAAATCGCACTTACTTGTTTGCAAACTCTGCATGCTTCCTCTTAAGGTGCCAGAGACCATCAACTAAACATAGCACCAGCTTGCTCTTGAACTTAAACAGCCGACAATAAGCTTCCTATAACCAAAGGATTGAAAGAGGGGGGCATTTAGTTGTTTTGATATAAAAGAAAGTCATCCAAGGTATGTTTATGTAAAATTAGAACTTCAGTATGTAAGGAGAGTGTGCATGAAGGATTGGTTGTGTGGCTGTTAGATGATATGTTTTTAAGTCTGAATATTGAGTGTGAATTGAATTGAATTAGGCAATGTGTTTCAACGTGTGAGTGAGAGTATGAAAGAATTTTGTATTAATGAAATGAGGGAGCTATGTGATATGTAAATAGAGTTTAAGGATTTATGATTTGGTTATTAATTGATTTCTTGCTGTTTAAATAAACGTTGATATATTCATTAATTGAAAAAGGAAAAACTTTATTGGTCACTTTGTTTTGTCTCTTGGTGATGCATTTCAAATAAGGTATAAAAGAGAGATCAGCATTGGCACTATTGTTGTTTATTGTTAATTTCAGGGCAGGCACAGTGCGCATGCTCCAGCGATTGAGCTGTCTCCGGAGTGCTGCGCGGTGCTAGTGTTGTCGGAGGGGCATGCTTATGTTTGCAGCGGTGCCCTGGGGGACTCTGTTTAAGTACTCCCAATTGGGAGGCTTCCAATAAGTGTTTCAACACCCAGGGGCCCTTGAGGAGTTTGGCATCTGCTTGCTGTTTGGCAGATTCGCTGAAGGAGGAGATTCGGCTATGTTACCTGGTCGGAGGTCAGCGGTGCTTTCCTCTGACCGGGGTGAGCGTGACTTCATTGCTCTAGCTGTTTCACCCAGCCGGAGGTCTGTGGTACCTTCTCTCCGGCTGGTGTGTCTTTTGGGTTGCTATGGCGCCCAGTTGTTGAGGCCTTGAACGGCATGGACGCTTTGCTTGCTGCAATATGCTCAGGGCTTCTGCCGATGTCCCTTCGTCTGCTGGGGCTTACGGTACTGTTTTGGGGACAGTCATTGGCAGCAGACTCGTCAAAGGCAGGAATTGTGCTGTGCTGCCTGGCCGGAGGTCTGTGGTGCCTTCCTCCGGTCAGGGCAAGCGTGTATTGGTTGCCAAGGTTACGTACGGTGTCTCCTCAGCTCCCTACTGTGTCTGATTGCGGCAGCTTGTCTGGGGGATTTGAGAGTTTTTTGGTATTCATGGCTACCCTGTTGTTTTTGCATTTATATTTGGTGTGTCCCTTGTTGAGATGCAGCACATGTGAAGCAGCACGTATGTTATGGTCTCTTTATTCAGTACTCATAGCCAGCTACTTGAAAGGTGCTCCATTAGTTAGATTGCCAGTTTTACTCCTGCATATTTCCTTCCGCTCCGTTGGCTTCGCAGTGCAGGAGGGTAATAGCCTAGGCGCTGTATTGTGTTTTCACAGTTGTGAGTGCCGTTTTGTTAGAACGCTGATGTTTTCTGTCTGCTTTAAGCATCTGATGCCACCGGAGCCCTGGCGGGTGTACAGTAGTGTCACTGGCTGGTGGTTCAGCCTGCAGGTTGGCGACTTGTTTGGGGGTTGTAGCTTGTTTTTGGCATTTCCCTTCTTGTCTTTATTTTTGAATGTTATTCCGATTCATGGGGCTCAGCATCTGCGTTGTGAAGCTTGTGGGCCGAGGCAGCTTTCAAAGGGCATAAAGTTCCTTCGCTGTGGTGCCTCTCTTTTCCTATTTGTAGTACGGTGGGATATGGAGGCTGGTTTACGGCACCCCCGGGCTGCTTTGCTCCTGGAGAGGATGCCTGGGATGGAATTGATGTTTGAGAATGGTTATTTCTTAACTGCTTCTTGCTCGGTTTTTGTCCGGCCGGAGGTCTGCGGTACCATCCTCCAGCCGGGGTGGGCGTGTATAGGTTGCCGGGGTTACAGTGTCTCCTCGGTACCCAGCTGTTCAGCCTTCGTGGCTCTCTGTGTTGAGCAGGTGGTTGGTTTAGGACAGCTTGTCTGGGCTGTGAATGTTTTGGTTGCCATTGCTCCCTACTGGTATCCTGGTATGATTGCTCAGGGTCGTGATCTTGGGACTCTGATGTTGTAGTCATCACTGTTGCTAGGGTTCCTCCTGTCTGTACCATCATGGGGCATTTGGGAGTCCTGTTCTCTTTTGACCAGTGATGTGGCATGTTGGTCAGAGCTGCCGACTTTGGACCTGGGGTATGAGGTTCTTGTTCCGATGTCTGTTCTGCTTCCGATAATTCTGGTCAACTCATTTATTTCGCTAGCAAAAAGTGGGGACTCAAGGGCTTGTTAACGAAGTCCAGCATACTTGCCCTGACAATGCTAAACACAAAAGAGATATGCTGTTCCCCCAGTAAGACAAAGAGATAAGGGGGAGGAGGGGAGTACTCCTTGTCGGAACTAGAGTCCTCACACACCCAGCAAGCTAGGTGTCATGCTTCATCATATGGACTTGCTCCTCGTCGGGTCGGTGCTGTAATACCCGACGGGCACCCAAACAGGGGCACTTTGGCGGAGATCTTTTGTTCCTGTCGTTTGGTGCTTGGGTGTGAGGGCCCTATAGAACAGTGTAGATATGGTGCAGGTGAGTGGCGTTAAAAAAGGTTGGCTAGTCCACATAAACTATTTAATGTCATGGTAATCCACCTCATTAAAAACTAACTGAGTGGCTGCTCTCTGGCTCTATGGTCCAGTGGAGCTTAGCTCATTTCATTTCGTGTGGTCGACATGTTTCATGCTTCGTGGTCTAAGATCCATTGCATTTCATCAGAACCTAGTGTTCAATTATTATCTACACATGGTGGTGGTGGGCAATGAGGCTTCTACCTACCACACTTCTTGGGAGCGAGTACGAAGTACCACCAATCCTAGTGGTAACCTAATGTAGGGATAAAACTTGCTCCATACAGTTAGTTGGGGCTCTTGGACACCAGATTCGTGGTGACCTGTCTGCATTGAGACGGGCGCATCCGGTGGCTGGAGGCTGCACGCGCGGAGGTTGACCGGCGCCCTTCTCAATGCAGATAGGACACCACGAATCTGGTGTCTAAGAGCCCCAACTAACTGTATGGAGCAAGTTGTATCCCTACATTAGGTTACCACTAGGATTGGTGGTACTTCGTGCTCGCTCCCAAGAAGTGTGGTAGGTAGGAGCCTCATTGCCCACCACCACCATGTGCGCCATATCTACACTGTTCTTTAGAGCCCTCACACCCATGCACCAAACGGCAGGAACAAAAGATCTCCGCCAAAGTGCCCCTGTTTGGGTGCTCGTCGGGTATTGCAGCGCCGACCCGACGAGGAGCAAGTCCATATGATGAAGCATGACACCTAGCTTGCTGGGTGTTTGAGAACTCTAGTTCCGACAAGGAGTACTCCCCTTGTCCTATCCCCTCAATTCATTTATTTGCCAGTGCTTATGGAACATGGGTCTCACCTCGTGTTTGTGTGGTCTGATCCTCATGGACTGCACTCCATTGCCCGTGGGTTGTGCTCACTCCATATATAACTGCACAGGGCTTTACTTTGGCGGTCTGTCTGTGGTTTGTCTGTTCTGTTGGGCTTACAACATGATGGTTCGTATCATTTTTTCTGGCACAGTGAGCCATTTCGGCCTAGTGGTTATGGTCTTAGCCTCTCAAGGTTGAGATGGGTTTTCAAGCCTTGGTGTCTCTCTGGCCCTCTGCATTGTGCACTACTCAGTGCATCACGCTGGTATTTCCGTTGTGGAGGGGCTGATGATGTCCCGCCTGGTGTGTCTGTTTTCCTGTTGGCGGTTTGAGTCCAGGCACTGTTTGGTGCTGCAGTCGCTAGTGTCTTGTCTTCCAAACATTCACTTTTCAGGCTTCTGTGCTGTTGGTGGTTGGTCTCAATTCTGCATCATCGGCTGAGTCCATCTCTGTGAAGCTTGTGGTGCCTGGTGGGAGGTTCTTTCCGGGAATGTTCTGGCAGCCATTGTTTCATTGCGGCGACTTTGTGGGCTTGGCACCGCCTCTGGTAGAGGGGGTGTCGCAGTCTTTTTTCTGCATTTTACTACAACTGCAGTTCTGGCTTTGCCATTTCACCCTTTGTTTCGGGTTGTGATCTTGGATCCTCGGTAGAGCCTGCGTGTTGCCTGGTATCCTGATATTGTCACAAAGCTTGTGCATTGGAAGAAGGGGCTAAGTTGATGCCCCGTTCAGTCTTGGTTGTTTCTGCCTTGGCCCCTTTTATTCGCAGGTCCCCTTTCATCCGGATGACTGTTTGCCCTCAGATTTGATGGATCTCATGGTGGATGGTGGCCAGCAGTATTATTTCATGGCCTCTCGGTACTCGGGAATGCTGGGAAGGCTCAGTCCTTAGTGTTGGTTCTGCAGCTCCTTGGCGATTGGGTGGCATCCTATCCGTGGTACCGGCTGTCCTTGTGGGGCTCTTCCCCTGTGGTCTTCTTGACTGTGGTTGTTCAGTTGGATGCTTGCCGTCTCGTTCCTTTTGGTCTGAGACTTCAGAGATTCTGAGGTGCTCTGTGGGGTCGACGCCCTCAGGTTCCTGGTCCTTCCGTTCAGCTGGGAGTTTACCCCATGAGTTTTTTTTTTGCCACTGTGTTGACTTCAATGTTAGCTGTTTCTTCACTGGAGGGATATTTCCTTCTTCCCGTGTCTGGGTGGTTGTTGGTCAATGGGGCTTCTCTTCCCCTGTTTTGTTCCCATGTGCTGATATTGCTGGGTCTTCTGTCATCTCATTGGTTTGTGTACTTGTGAGGTAGTCACAGTTGGTTATTTCTCAGAATCGTTTTTTCTGTTGGGGCCTGGTTCCGGTTGGTTCTGGGTCTTGTGTGTCATTGCCGTGGCTCTTGGCTGCTGTTGATTCATTCACATCTTCTGGATCTGGGACTGGCTCCTGTTCAGTTTGTGTCACTTTGGGTGTGGTTGCCTTTTTCCCTGGGTGTTTGCAACGCTTCGGCGGTTTCGGGTTGGGGTGCCCTGCCATGTCCTTGGCTGTTTGTCTGTTGTTCTGGTAGCTCCATCATGGTCCCGCTATCTAGGTTTTCCTCTGTTGCTGGTGATGAGGAGGAGTCTAGGGTGGCGGCTTCCGTTGATTTCGTCTCCCATGAGGTTTCCGTGTCTCCCTGGCGACCCTCCAGCTGGCAGATTGGCTGTTACAATGGGGGTTTGCTTTTTGACATCTACCTTCTGGGCGTATGTCCAAGTGGATGTCTACCAAGTCTTCTTGTGCTCAGCATTGGACGCAGTTTTTGGTTTGGTGTAATCTGAGGTAGGTGGTTTCACTTTCTGTCTCTTTGCCTCAGGTGCTGGTTTCTCCAGGAGGGGTTTTAGTTGCATCTTGGTCCTGCCTCTCTTAGGGCATGATGGGCAGCGACTGCAGATTTTCATTCCTCCTGGGGGGACAGGGGTGTCTGGTGGGTGCTCAGGGTCTGGTCTCTTGGATCTTTGTGGGCGTTCCTGCTGGTTTTGCGGGCTCTCCAGTATCCCCCGTTTAGACCTCTGTCGTCTATGGTGTTAAGCCTTCTGTCCTTAGAGATGTTTTCTTTCTGGTGACTCTGCTGTCTGCTTACCTGCTTGGGTAGCTATGCTCATTGTCTTGTCTGTCTTTCTTTCGTCTTTGGTCCTGCCCGGAAGGGGCACTCCTTCCACTCCAATCTTGAGCTGATGGATCGGGTCGGTGCTTCTGCTCTCTTTTCTGCAGTTTGGTCTGTTGTCTCCTCTGTGGATCCAAGGAGGTTCTACTCGGGCATGTATGCATCTGTCGCGGAGCTCCGGTTGCTTTCTTGCTGATGTTCTTCGAGCTGCCTCTTGGGCTCTGCCCTCTGCCTTATGGTCCCCTTATTGTGTGATTCTGGGTACGGTGATTCTGAACATGTTGGGTTCCTTGGTTTTGGCTTCTGTGTTGTAATCACTTTTATGCCTCTGGATTAAACTGGTGTTTGCATATTCTGTGCAGTTGTCCTGTTCTTTTTATGGCTTTGACACATTTGTGATTCATCACGTCGAGAGGGAAGAGGAGGTAATGCTGCGATTACTCTGAGTCCTTTTCTTGACTTGATGAGTCAGATATCGACTAGTCCAACTGTGTGGTGTTTGGAATGGTGTGGAAGGGGGGAGAATGTTTTTTATATGTTGAGAAGGGACTGATTGGAGTCACAGGGGCCTAACTATGTGATCTATCACGGCAAGAGAAGGACTCTGAGTAATGCTATTACCAGTAAGTAATCACAGCATTATACTTGTAGAATTCCAGTGCTGTTGTCCACGCCAGACCCTCCTGGTTCAAAATACCTTATTGCAAAGCCATTTTCTCCATTTCAAGTGATGCCATGAGGACCATGCTGTGGTTGTCACTTGATATCCGAAATTATTCTTGCTTTTGTCCTTCAGGATTGTTAATATGCACTCCAAGTGAACTAAATGTAGCAATTTGTGTCTTCTTATCAACCTTTAGTGACACATTTAAAGATTACACATTTATAAGGAGGAGTACAAAATCACAGTAAGCTGGAGGTCTTTTATTGGCAACTGTTCTCAATGATGCTGAAAGTGACTCAACGTTTGGTCACTCTACCCATACGTGTGTTCTCTACTCTTCACAGAAATTCTTCCATAGCTGTCGCTGTCTCCATGTCTTATAACCTTGCATCAAACTAGCATTCCCTTTGACTGCATCCATGTGTATTGCAGGCAGTTTGTCCTCCGCATTTCCAATCTGCCGGGGCACCAGACAGGGCTGTCCTCTGTCTCCATTACTGTTTGCCTTGGCAATTGAGGCGCTGGCGACCTGGGTCCCCCTGTACGCTCAGATCCGGGGCTTTGAGTGGTCCACTGAAA
Source organism: Triturus cristatus (assembly GCF_964204655.1). NCBI lineage: Eukaryota > Metazoa > Chordata > Amphibia > Caudata > Salamandridae > Triturus > Triturus cristatus. The sequence goes on along the minus strand of NC_140584.1, from coordinate 940,157,935 downwards.
TCTCAGACCGAATAGCGCTGTACGCGGACGACATACAGTTTTTCATGACAGACCCTCATAGGACAGGCCCCCAAATCCTCCAAATAATGCGGGTTTTTGGTGAGACGTCAGGTCTCTTTATGAATGTGAAGAAGTCTACACTGTGGCCTCTACATGGGTCTCCCGGCAACTATAGATGGGCTGCAGATCTTCCCAAACTCCGGATGGTATGAAATATCTGGGGGTCTTTATTGCAGATAGGCAGGAGATCTACAGGGCACACAATATAGATACGGTTCTCGCCAAGGTCAAGGCTGAGTTGCGGTCATTGGCGGGTCTCCCCCTCTCTCTATACGGCCGGTCGGCTATCTATAAGATGATCTCTCTCCCGCGGCTCCTTTATCAGCTACAGAACCTCCCCTACCCCATCCTGCAGACCTGGTTTCAGCAGATCAACTCCTTGCTGAGTGGGTTTCTGGGGGGGGGGGGGGGGGGGCAGTCAGATTGGTGCCCCGCACCTGCTTTCTTTCCACTTACTGTGGGGGCATCGCAGCCGCTGACATACAGTCGTACTATGCGGCCTCTCATCTACAAATACTAAACGACTGGTGGTGTGGCTTGCGAGATAAACCTGCGTATGCCTTGGAGAGATGGTTACTAGGAGACTCCTCACTTCACAGATACCTAAATGGCAGTCCGAACATTCAGGCTCTCCCCGCCCCCCCCCCCCAGCCACCAAAGAGGTACTGACAACATGGCAACAGTCCCTTCGTCGCATAGGCTGGCAGAACCGTCTCGCACGATAGGCCCCGCTCTCGTGCAACCTCCTCCTTCCACACCTGCAAGAGCTGTGGGGCTTCCATGGGTGGGACCAGATTGGGATCCCTTCTCTGGGTGACGTCCTCCAGGGACTCATCCTTAAATCCTTTGCAGAATTGCAAGAAGAATTCTCCATGCTGCGCATCCAATTTTATAAATACATACAATTCGCCATGCTCTAGCGTCTAGCCTTAGAAACCTCACGTCCCTCCCTGAGTTTAGCTCACTGGAAGGGAAGCTCCTCATGGGAGACCTTCGGGACCATAAAATCTCCAAAATATACCAGACACTAGTCACACATAGGGCCCCTACACTAGAGAATCTGATGTGGAAATGTGCCTTTTCAGGGGCACACCGGTGCAGGGTTCACCCTTAAGTTTGTCCACGGGTCCTTAGACTAACAAAGAAGAGATTGGCACTGAAGCTGGAATTCAAAATAACATGAGTGGGACTACATCAATCCAACACCCTCAGGCGCTGTAGGAGGTAGTACATGGAATACAGAAACCATGGGCCTTTTATACACAGTTTGTTGCAGGGTAAGCATGTAGTTACAAATAGAAGGTACAGGCCTACACAGGAATAGATACTGACAAACATGGGCAGATGAATATCACTTAGTCAGCAAAGTGGGAGGGGAAACAACTGCTTACATCAGTAGGATATGATACAGTTACATTCTCAAACAGGTGCATTCTAGCAGCTACAGGCCTTTCTGAGCTCATACATTGCTCTGGATCAGTACAGAAGGAGTTAACTAAGGTTGATGACTCAAGCAGAATAGAAAAGTAGGCAACAGTGAAGACGGCGGAATCAGAAGGCTAACAAAATGGATGCTGCAAACAAGATGGCTTCAGCTCATGCTAACAGCAATTATTTTCGATTTCCACACTGAGAGAGACCTGGCAAGCTGACATAGGTCTCATCGACCATGATGATTGGCGGGAGGCCCTGGGGTCCCCCCGGGGAGCTGCAGTCTCTTCGTGTCTGCGGCTGATCCAGCTCAAATACGTACACAGAACATACTACACATGTCTGAGGCTTTGGAAATCAGGTCTTATAGTTTCCCCAGCGTGCTTGCGATGTGGAGCGGAAGATGCCACATTCTACACACGGTTTGGATGTGTCCAGCCTTGGATAGGTTCTGGAAGGGAGTATTCCAGTGCCTGTCGGAGGTTCTTGGGTGGTCCTTGAATAGTACACCATGGCTTGCGTTACTGCATCTTTTCGAAGATATTGGGGGTAATCGGTACAAACGCCACCGATTGTTTCTGGGTTTGACCTTGGCTAAACGCGACATAGCTTGCTCTTGGAAGGCGGAATCCCCGCCCTTACTGGGCGTTTGGAAGCGGGGACTGGACTTCTGTATGGGGCTGGAGGAGCCGGTGTTTAGGGCTAAGGGGTGCCCCAGAAACATACATGCATATGGCAGCGCTGGGCTGACTATAGGGGTATTGTCTTGGCCCCGCATACACCACAGTCCACATCATTGGAGCCAGAGGTACTGCCCAATGACTAACACATTGATTTTGATTACTATTAACAAAGGGTTGACAGGAACTGAATACCAGGGTAGCGGCACAGGGACATGGTTAACTCTCCGCGCGATTGCTTTTGTTTTGTTTCCTTCTATCGCAGCATGTTTATTGTTATGTTATGTGATACTATGTAGTATATTTATGCCTATGCTCTATCCTAGCACATATACCTATAATATGACTCGCCGAGCACTATATTGGCAAAAATCAATAAAACTTAAAAAAAAGAAATAAAAAAAAAAGAAACTAGCATTCTCTTTTCTCCTCCTCATCTTACGCCTTGTTCCATATTTTCCCAAACCCCTCATTACTTTCTCCTTACCTGGGCTAACCATATGGCACAGTGTCATGGCTGGAAAGTGGCACCTTTTTTGCATTCATGGGCTTCCTTTAACAAACAGATGTAATCAGGAACATTAGTCCAGTTACTTCACTTGAGGTGAACCAAAACTACAACTTTTAAAATGCAGTCATTTTTTTTTTATATGTTTTTATTGATTTTTCTTGCACAACAACAAACAAACAATTCTGCATTACTCATATATGATACCCCTCACAGCAATGACCCCTCTAGGCAGGAGATTCACCGCCCTCTATCTTCCTATTTTTGGAGTCATATGCTAATGATCAGTCAGCTAGCCCCTACTAGTCCTTCCCCCTTGCTACGTGCGGCAGTCGGATAGGAGCCCATACCGCTCTGTTCTTCGAGGCGTGCCTGTTCCACGAAACTTGGGTAATATAACTTATAAGAAGCCAACCCCCCTCGCACCCTCTTCCCACCCCAACCTCCTATGGTCTGTACAATCTGGAACAACCTTTCCCTCAGCAGTACTTTGCGTGGTAATATTATCACAATACACCGTCACTTCAAATCTCTCCGTTGCGATGGCTGCACAGCATGTCTGTCCCAGGGAGCCCCAATCACCCTCTTTTTTCAAGATTGCCCCGTCTGTGTGTCTAGGACCGAGTCTGTATCTGAATCTACCTCTGGTGCTTGCAGCACTATGACTAAGACCTCCCATGCCTGTGCGGACTCCAGTGCCTTATCGCTATTAGTCCGTTTGGCTTGCTGAAGTCTAACTGTGCTTTCGCTCGACACCCATTTAACTAGTTCTGCCTTCCACCTCGTAACGCTAGGCCCTTCCCTTGACTTCCAGTGCGCTGTTATATCCCTTTTAGCCAACAGCAATCCCAGATCTAAAAACGTGCTTGTTACCTTCAGTTTGGGAGTGTGCGGAAACCAGTTGTTAGAAATGGGGGTCTCTAGTTGGCAATGGCTGGCCACTGTCCAAGTAGGGACCCTTCTTCCTAAGTCAGAGTAAGCGGGCTACACCCTTTGATAACCCCTGCTCAACCCTGTGGTAACGTAGCACGAGCTGCTAGGCTTATCTCAGAGGCAGTGTGTGAAACATTAATGACCATACACAGTAACACAGTGAGGAACACTACAAAGGGACACCACACAAGTAGTTATAAAAAATAAGTATCTTTATATATAGACTTTATATATAGACAAGACCAATAACAGTAAAAAGCCACAATACTAGAAAAATAGTGTTACTCTTGAAATGCTGCAAAAATAGTTCAAAGTGTGCAAAGAGAAGTTCAGTTCAAAGCAGTGGTCTCTGCGACCCTTTTACTTACAAAGTACCTGGATTCTGTAGCAAAACAACCAAAATGTCGCTAAGGAGCTGTAGCGATGATTTTCCTCACGCAAGACTAGCGATGGTTTGAATCCTTGCCGCAAGGGAGGATGATGCGCTGATCTGTGTGCAGGACAAAGCGACAAACTTCTCCACGCTAAGCCGGCGATGCGTTGAAATCCTTGCCGCAAGGGAGGATGATGCGCCGAGCCTGTTGCGTGTGCGACCCTGTTGCGATGAGAAGAAATGGCGCTCCGCGAGGGAGCGACGATACGGGTGCGATGCGATGAAAATGGCGGATGCCCGGCGGCCGCGCTGCGATGTCGTGAAGCGATGAACTCGATGCGATGATCTTTGGTTAGCGAGGCTTTGGCAGTTTGCAAACATGCGATGCGATAATCTTGAGGTCAGCGAGCATTTGGCAGCCCGCAAACGTGTGAGGCGATGGTCTTCGGTAGCGAGCACTCAGCGGCAGCAGCACGCGATGATTTTTCGTACGCGCTTCAGCTGCGGCGGCCGCAAACGGGCGTTAGCGACGATTTTCAGCACTCTCTTCTCTGTAGTAGAACTAGAGGCCCTGGAACTCACAGGATCACCTGCAGATAGAAATCCTCGCTGGGAGGACACAGGAGGTTGGTGGTGGAGTCTGATGTGCCTGAGACTCCAGCCCTTGGGTGATTGATTTAGCAAGTTGAAATAAAAGTTCTCTTCAAAGTCCTTTTCCTCTTCTTCCAAGTCCAGTAGTAACCACTGCAGGCCAATCCAAGAAACAGCACACAAGCACAAGGACAGTCACCTCCTGCAGATTCCTTCAGTTACACGGACAGAGGTTCTTCTTGTTGTCCAGGAGCAATACAAATTGTAGGGGTTTCAGCACAGATATTTATACCCCAAAAGTCTTTGTTCTCAGAAGCTACAAGTCACTGAACCAAGCCAGAACCATTTCTGCCCAGCCCTGGAGCACTGTGTTTACCAGGCTGCATCCTTCCTTTCAGAAAGAGGGGGTCTGCAATCAGACGCGCAGTGGGAGGTTGAGCCAGCATTCACCTTGCCAGACACAGCCCTATTCAGATCAATGAGCTACTCCTCCCCATACTCCAATTCAGATCTCTCTATTCAACCCAGGTCTGACTGAGCCTGCCCTGTCTCTCCAAAACCAGACAGCCAATACACATAACAGCAGAGCACACTGGAAGGCTTAAGCAAGAAAATACCTACTTTCTAAAAGTGGTATTTTCAAACACAGAATATAAAAATAAACTTCACTAAAAGATGTATTTTAATATTCTGAGCTCAGGCATACTAAATTAGTTTTTCTACCATGTTCTTTGGTCAGTTAGGACTATAGAATATAATAGTCAAACTGCCCATTCTGGCCTATGGAGAACAGGTAGCCTTACAGTAGTGAAAAACGAAATTGGGTGTAATTCACTACCAGGACATGCTACACCCATCAGAGCATGTCCTACCTTACACATACAATGCACCCTACCATAGGGGTGACTCACATGATGCCAAGGGAAGGTTCAGGGGCTGGGAAGTGGGTGCACTTCACAGCCAAGATGGCAGTTCTGGACTGCACGCAGACTCTGCTTCTGTGGGTGGTACAAACCAGCGCTGCAGGCCCACCAGCAGCATTTGGTTTACCAGCCCTGGGCACACACAAGCCACGCTACTAGGGACTAACAGGTAAACCAAATAAGCCAATCATGCATATACCAATTCACATGTCATATTTACACAGGGAGCATTCGTGCTGTGGCACTGAATGGCAGTGGCACAGCGTCCAGAGCATGTAATACCAGCCAAAATAGAGGAGATAACAGCGAAAAATGGAAGGGAGACCCACGCCAATGGTGCCAGGTCTAACACTAGTGCAATAAACAGGTACCCATGTCAGGCTCAATCCATCGTTCCGTGATTTCACAGAGCATGTCCGTTACCTCCTCCCAGTATGTACCTAGTTGCGGACAGCCCCACATCATGTGGCAAAACTCTGGAGTAAGATATGCCCTGTGCAAAGTGAATCAGCTGGAATCTAGTGTTCCTAGTACTTTTCCATGCTCTCCTGACTATTTGGGCCCATGTCTTCTCAGGGATCTCCTTGCCTAAGTCCGCCTTCCATTTCTGTTGCAGTTCCCTCAGCGGCTCCATTCCTTCCCCCACCATGCGCCTATATAGGCATGTGACTGCCTTGAAGGTCCCCGCCGCCATCACTACATACTGACACGCCATGGCCGTCCGTGGTTCCGCAAGGCCCTCTCTCCAATAACGCTGCACTGCAGTAACCAGAGCAGAATGCAATAAATAATCTCCACGATGGAGTCCATACCTATCCTGCAGCGCTTGGAAGGGCAGCAGGGCACCATCTTCATATAAATTCCCCAATACCTGTACTCCCAGTGCCTCCCACTCAACCAACTCGGTCCAATCCCCTCGTGCGGGGAGCTGTGCACATACCTAGTGGTATCTCCGGGGCCGAATGATTCCAGCCCTGCGTTGGCACCGATTTCAGCACAGCCTCAGCGTCCGCTCCTCATTGGAAAGCATCCCGAGTCGCAATCTTTGCTGGAGCACTATGAAGGACAACACATGACGCGGTATCCATCATCCCTCTGGGCTATCTGGGCCCCTAAACTCCAACGCCACCACTTGGATAAGCCACTGAAGTTGGGCTGCCAAATAATAAAACTCAAAATCCGGCACTGCCAACACCCCCTCAACCCTCGGGCGCATCATGGTGTCCAGCGCCACCCGCCGTCTTCCATTCCCCCACAGAAACCCCCTGATCATTGACCGGAGCTGTCTAAAAGTAGATCCCGGTATCCAGATCGGCAGCGTCCTAAAAAAATACAACAACCGGGGGAGCGCCACCATCTTTAACAGGGCCACCCGACCTGCCACCGAGAGCGGCAAAGTACTCCAAAATGTTAAACTACCCTGAAGTCCTCGCACAGCTCTGCCTATGTTCCCTTCTAGTAGGTCCTCTGACGCATGATAAATGTTAGTTCTGAGATAAGGCAAACACAAGGGCTCCCACCTAATGCCCTTGACATGGGCGGGACCAGTATCCGATGGAATCACCGGGAACAGGCAAGTCTTTGCCCAATTCACGCCAAGCCCTGAGACCCTACCAAATTCACGAAGCAGCGACGTTGCTCCATCCAAGGCCTCCTCTGTGTTCACTAAAAACATGAGCAGATCATCCGCATACAGTGAGATATATTGAACAGCCACACGCAGGCCCAGCCTGAGATAAGTCTGCTCCAATCTAGCATGCGCCGCTAATGGCTCAATAGCCAATGCGACCAACAAAGGAGAAAGCGGGCATCCCTGTCGCGTTCCTCGCCCTACCGGACAGGAGTGGGAGATCATAGTCCCCGTCCAAACCCGAGCCATCGCCGATCTATAGAGAATTTCAGTCCAGCCCACGAAAACCTCTCCGAGACCAAACGTCCGCATAACCTGGAACAGGTATGGCCATTCAAGGCTATCTAACGCCTTTTCAATATCTACCGATAGGACGGCCGCAGATGTAGTCTCGCAGCGTTCCTCTCCCAATATACGAACTAAATGGCGCACATTGGTGGCCGTATTCCTGGTAGGTATAAAGCCCGCTTGGTCTCGGTGGACCAATTGCACCATGTATGGGAGGAGTCGAGTCGCAAGGATCCTACTCAAAATTTTGTAATCAGATGTGAGCATGGATAAGGGACGACAAGCTGTCTTATCGGTGGAGTCCTTCCCAGGTTTCAACAACGGAATAATGACCGCCTCTCGAGTGGAAGCCGGTAATACTCCAACCTCCCTTGCCTCCTTAAAAACCACCAACAACTTAGGGGACAGGATTTCGATATATGCAGAATAAAATTCTATAGGCAGCCCGTCAGTCCCTGGCGTTTTGTTACGTGCCATCTGTTTAACCGCGCTCCTAACTTCCCCTAGTGTAATCTCTCCTCCAAGTAGATCTGCTTGTGTCTTTTCTAGTTGGGGCAGCTCGAAGGCGGCCAGGAAATTCTCTGTCATCCCCGGCAATCCGTAATTTACTTCGGTACAACTCCTGATAATAGTCATAAAACAGTCCATTAATCCCCTGTTGGGTATACACCAGTGTCCCCGTCGGGGAGGCCAAGTTCAATATGGGAGTGCCTCGGGGGATCGGGTTAGCCAACCAGGCAAGCAGCGTGCGGTTGGATGCGATATTATGCTCCCCGGATATACATGCTACGGTGGGCCACAGCGAGTGCCTTGCGAGAACACTCTCTGATCATAATCCTTTATTGCTGAGGATGCAATGGGCCCAAGAGAGGCCCGCGATTCCTAAAATGGTGGGAGTGCGGAAGACGCTAGTGCGGGAAATAGATGAAGCAGAGCAACACCTGCGTATGGCATAGGTCTCACCCTGAAAACCCAGACTCGCAGGAGGAAGTTTTGAACGCCAGAGAGGCGATGGCGGTACAACTAGAGAGGTTGCGATGTTTTGATCATAAGAGATACTTAGCGTCTTCCGCACTCCCACCATTTTAGGAATACATAATCCCCTTACCACCACTTTAAATGCGTCACTTTCCAGTGCCGTCGACGACGCCATGCCCTCATTTTCAAGAAAATATTGTGTTACTCCGGTCCCTACCTCTTCGCGGAAGACCTGGTCTTCCAGTGCCTCCCGTCGTAACCTCCAGGTCGGAATCGCGGGCCTCTCTTGGGCCCATTGCATCCTCAGCAATAAAGGATTATGATCAGAGAGTGTTCTCGCAAGGCACTCGCTGTGGCCCACCGTAGCATGTATATCCGGGGAGCATAATATCGCATCCAACCGCACGTGTAAGTGGTGCAGTGCGGAAAAGAAGGAATAGTCCCGCTCCCCCGGATGATGCGCGCGCCATGTGTCAATGAGCCCCCACCTATCTTGCCAGTCACATCTGATTTTGGAGAGTCTATGTATGGGCGCATCAGGCAAAGGAGGGTGTGAGCTATCCATATCAATGTCAGCTATAGAATTAAAATCGCCTCCCATGAGTACCGAGCCAGTCAAATACGGTGCCAGCCTACCTGATATATGGGTGAAAAAGGCTGCCTGGTCCACATTAGGAGCATATATGCTACACAAAGTCACATCCTTCCCATTAAGGCGCCCCGCTACCACCACAAACCTCCTTTCCGGATCCACTAATTGACTGGTCATCTGGAATGGGACCCCTGCCCTAACCCATATCAACACCCCCCTGGCAAAAGCTGAGTATATTGTGTAGAATAGTTGTCTCCTTCATCTACGTAGTAACGCCAAGCCTTCAGCGCGGTTAATATGAGTTTCCTGGAGGAACGCGATTTGGATCCCTCTACACACCAAATAAGTTTGCACTCAATGGCGCCTCTGCATTGTGTGTAACCCCCGTACATTCCATGCTATGCATTTTACTTCAGGTAACGTCCCCATATCGCATATGAGTTCCCGTGCACATCTGCTCGCCCCATTTGGACACACCGGCGGCCCCAACAGCCCAAACCAAATCCTCCAACACCCCCACCCTGCAACCCCCTAGTCCCTTCCCCCCCCAAAACAGGCGCTAAAACACTAGTTCCCATCCAAACTTCAAAACCCAACCTTTGTCCTTCAGTAGCTACTGAGGACTCGCAAACCAGAGTAGGGGAGGCGGCCAAGGGCCAAGAAGACCCACCTTTCTACGCCTTCACTGTCTAGCACCATGCCCCCATTACTTGCACGGCCCCCCAACTCTCCGAGGGCCCGCATCTCAGTGAGAGCCGCCACTTTACAAAAGGATAAATACCCCCAGGACCTGCCAACCTCCCTTGCCTCTGTTCAACAATTGTAGAAACATTCTAATATGAAATAAGGCCTCAACAGTCCTTAGCCCCACTCAGATAATTACTAAGCACATTCTGGTAGCATCAACCATCTCATCTGCTGTCCCAAGTGTAACATACGGCATAGCACTACTGCCCGTTCCAGTTCCGTCAGAGTCCGTTCCTTCCAAGCCCTTCTCCGACTCCGTGTCCACCACCGATTGGGGAAAGCCTTTCCTGGGAAATTTCGGCCACAGCCTTCAGTGCAGCTGACCTCTCCGTCTCCGTTTGGGTCACCGCGGGTCCTCTTACGCCATGGCGGTGCCGCCTAATGCGCTGCGATCGAGGGCGTGATTCCTCAGCTTGCGGCCCCGTGCTTCGGCCCGCTTCCCCCGTGCCCGCTCGATAAGACTTAAAATGCAGTTATGTGTTAAATAAAAACCTATTACTGTTGATGATTGATTTTCTCCCTTGTTACCACATTAGTTTATTTGCTTCCTCTCGGCTTTGTGTGGCTTAAAGCTGTCAGAGGTGAGAAGTGAGAGACAGCATCTCCTCTACCTTTTGCAGATGCTGGACACCTACCTTCTCCCATGGCATTCTTTTCTACTTCTTTATTGGCCGGCCCATAAAGGGATTAACACCGCTACAAACTCACTTTTTCCTGAGCTTATTTTAGGTATAGCTTGATGTCACTGCTGCCTAATTACCTATTGTTACCAAGTGTCAAAAAGCAATTAGTGTTTGCTACTTTTTTCTGAACTATCTGCAAAGCCAATTAGCCTGGCTTGAATGTGCTAAACAGCATTTTTGTATGCCAGTATGTGCATGTATTAGCATATTAAAGCGTGACTCATTGGCTTTACCAATGCCTATTATTTTCATAGTTAAACTCACAAAGTTACATTATTTAGTCATTGTCAAACCATATATTTAAACCTAGCATTTTAGTACCTATGTCATTTAAGACCTATGTAATATGTTAGGCGTTAAGTGCAAGGACAAGGTCCCATATTGTGTTAATTGTGTTTGAATAGCACGAATAACTGTTAGAAGCCAGATTCAGGGTGTTGGAAGTGTGTCCTTCTCCAGTGTTAAGGCAAAGGATGTAACAAAGACTCCCAAACCAGAGGAACTGTATAGTCAATAAGCGGTGTTCATGGAGAGAAGAGGCAATACAAAGGCAAGAAATTACCACACAGGTGAAGGAAAAGATTGAGTGCTGATAGCAGGAGAGTGTTTCCATGTGTAAGACTGTGCTTCCCGCCTGTTGGCTTTCTAGGTCTCGCCTAGCTTTGCCGCGCATGCACTGCTGCGCGGCCATGCTAATTAGAAACAGATGGCCCCCCTAAATATAAGAAAGTTTGCAGGCACTACCCTGCACACTGAGGCCCGTGCGAGTGAGCAAGCCCGCGCGGCTCTCCGATCTCCCCCGGGAGGAGAGGGGGAGGGGTCATCGCAGGGCGAGTTAGCAGCAATCCACAGATTTTGGTTGAGTGCGCTGGCTGCTCGCTGATCTACCCCGATGTTCCGTGGCTTCTGGTTTAATATATCTTGCTTCTTTATATAATTTCAATGACGCCATACCCTGCCTAGTCATTGATGTCTAAAACCATGTGGCATCCTTCCTGTGATGTCATCTCGTCATTCATGAAAATGTTAAAGACTTGAAAGATCTCCATTTCCGGTGCCACGCTGAAGCAAAAGGAGAGTTCTTCCGGACTGTCTCTCCGCATTGAAAACGTACACGGTCTCCTGCCTGTAGATTCCCCACTTCTGCATTATGGCCTGATTGTTTGTATGGATTTCCACCTATGCAAAGCATTTAGCTTTATTCTGGCTATTTTCCATTGCTGTATAATCTGTTGTCTGCCTCTTGTCGTCCTTTCTCCTTTCCCCTAAATAAGTCTACACCCTCCGTCCCCACTCCATTCTTTGCCCCGTAGCCTTCCCGTCGCAGCCCTCTGCTTGCTCGCGTGCGCTCCACTCTCTATATCTTCCAGACCTCGCAGGCACGAAGCAGAGGAGGGAAATTTATGGCTGCGTCACAGGTCCATTTACCCTAATGGGTTCTCGGGCTCAAGTGACTCGTAATGACAGATCCGAATCACACCCCTGCCGGAACAAGCTGGCACGGGTAAGTCATGGCACATGCAAACTGTTCGCTTTCCCGCCCGCTGACAGTGATTTGCCGCCCTGGCTACCACTTCTGTACGTTTAGGATTATCACTGTCTCTGCAGCGGCAGAGGCCTTGTACTCTTTATCCTCCTCAGAAAAGACGGTTTCTCAACATAGGGAGGGGCGTGCAGGCACGAGGGAGGTCAGTGCATCCGCCTCGCCAGTGAACGGCAGAGTCTGGCCGTCGCGCCCCAGGGGGCTGACGTCACCGAGGCTGCTCATGACACCAGCATCCCTGCATTCCTTTCAGACCACTGGCTTGATTGGAATTTTTTCCACCGCACGAACACTTAAAAAGGCACACTCATATGCAATAGCTGTGTCGCATGTTCACAAGGACGAGGAGGGTGGTTGGTGAGCAGGATAAGGGGAGGGCCCACAGGGACCAAAAAGAAGGCAGGTGGAATGTAAGACCAGCCCCATGTTGCACCGAGAAAGCTAGCTGTTCTAGGTGGGGTTCAGGAACTTTCCATTCACGCTTTTTAAATAAGGTTAAACAATGCATTTAATGCACAACTATTTAAATAAATATGTTGGCTACACGTGGAGCCATATGTTTTACAAACGTGCAGCTTGGAAGAGCAGCTTATGGGATATTGCAGCATTACGTATACAGTGGCATTGCTTTCTTTCAGAAGAAATTGCTTATTTTCCTATCAAACCATACACCTATGAAAGCAACAACTGGTCCCTAAGTCTAGCAGGCACTTCCCTGTGGTGTCCCTAAATGATTTTCCAGCTCAGTGAAGGATAAACAGGTGATGATGAAAGGATAGCAGTGAAGAGATGAATCAGCTGCCAATTTCCCGGCGAAATAGAGCAACTCTGAGGCAGAATGCAGAACCTCAGACAACAGTGTCCACGGATATAGCCAGAGGTGGGTTAGGGAGCTTCACAGTGGTCACAGTGAATACACAGAAAGACAGGATGAACTGGGAGGCAGGGGTGAGTACTGGAGTGTACAGAGTAGTGAAGTGGGCAGACAAGGATGTGTGGGGAGGACCGCAAAAGAGCTCCTGTGTGGGTGTGAAATGAAAGTAAAACAAGCATTGGCATAGCCAATCGGTCTCGCCTTTGGTACCTTATAAGTGTTTAGCCATGCAACAGTTGATGTTGTTGCACCAAGGATATTGTGCTGCATAACTAAAAATGTATAAGTTCCCAAAAGCGAGACCTATTGGTTATGCTAATGCTCTCTGCCCCAACAACACACTCTTTTTTAACTTTAATAAGCGCGGCGCTGTCTTCACGGACACCGTGCTATGTAATGAAATAGGTGTTGCTTTTGGTATTGTAAATAACAATGCCTTTTAATTTTTGTAAAGGCATTGCCATTTACAATGTCAATAGCTCAAAATAATGTCATTCCGAGACCTATTGCATTGCAAATGCTTGTTGAATTATACTAGCAAGTTCCTGCCTGTAGCACACTGAGACGGCTTGTAACACTGCAAAGAATGTCACATCATCTTCAGGTGGGTCAGCAGTTTGTAGTCCTCGGGCGGGAAGAGTCTGCGAGGTAGATCCGTCTATTCCTTCTTAACCTGATCTTCATAGATTAATTTGTGTTTCCCTACCACTGATTAGACCTGAGAAAATAGAAACCCGTGATCGGGAGACAATAGCTTCTGCTGCGCAGGGAGGAGACTCCATTGAGTTTCACAGTGGTATTTCTTGTACTGAACCTAAAGATTAAACGTTGTTAGCGTTGTGAAATACTTTAGGAAGCCTCGACTTCCATTTATTCATTTTGATTTGACAGCTGGATTAGCTAACTAAAACCGTTATAAACCCTCTTACCATTTATACATGTCAAATGCCTGGTTAAGAAGCGTAAACTTTGCTTTATATAAAATTATAGGTTTGAATGTTATTTTTAAACACTTCCTCAAGTTAGTAATTATCCTTTAAAGCTGTCAGTTGGTAAGTGTCTGCTTTCTATCCAAACATATATGGTTACTAGCCAATCAGCATTGTTTCCCAGAAGGGGTAGCTGTGCCAGACCTGCAATGAACAGCATTCCAATACATCATCATTGATGTTTCCATATACAGTCCAGTAAAAAAATAATGTTTTCACTTGCCAATGGTCTCGTTTCTTGCCCTGTTGCTCCAAAATCTTCAGACTTTGTTATAGCACTAGATTTATTATTTACATATTGCCAAACGTCAATATAGTTATCCCTTTAGCTAGGAGTGTACAATGTTGGAGAGGGAGAGAGTAACCCCGCCATTTCAACGCATGCCTCCACGAGGCTTGGAGCAGAATGTGCTGCACTTTTCTATTTCTCAACAGACAGCAGACACATCACATCAGCTAAATTACTTTGCTAGACCCTTCACAACTAGGATTATTCATAATGTCTTTGGCTTTCCTTCATCATTGGTTAGCCAAGTCAGGAACCTGTTCATCTAGCTTCACGCTAAGCCAGTTCTTACCAGCAACGCCATTAAGGTAGCAGTTACTGTAATTGGCTGCAATACTCAATAATGAACGCTAGTAGTATGTCTAATCACCCACAGGATAGCAGTCCTGACTCCCCTGATGTATAGCCTTGACATCTACAGTTGTCCACCTGCAAGACGAACTCACAGACCTTTTAAAACCTGCTTACTTCACTAAGTTGCAACAATCTTATGTTGGGCCTGGGGTCAATAGGAGCTCATTCGCTCAACCAGCGGTGTAACAAAAGACCCCGTAGCCTCTGTGGTGAGTGGGGCCCGAGCCCCAGGAGCCCCCACCCGCACTGGCAGGTCCCTGGCCTGACAGTTCTGGAGATGGTCCAGAGCATGGGCAGCCTAGTGCATGTACTTTGCAGGGGGCCCCCTCAAGTTTTATGACGCCATTACGCCCACTCCTTAAAAACACTCTATGCGCTAGCCATTTAAAAGATACCCGAGTTAATGTGCTTTATCTCATATGCAGATATCTGAGTTAATCTCATGTGCTTTATCTCACATGCAAATCATTGTTGGCCAAAGCACTCCTAGGTATTTTAGAGCCTTCAGCAAATAGAGGGTTGACCTGTTCTCGGCAAGCACTATGTAAGGTATCATGCCAATTTTGACTGTTCTTCAAAAATAAAGTTTTCTCACATTTTTGTAGTTGAAAAAAGCAACACTTCTCTTGTAGAAAACATGGCACGTATGTAAGCAATGTTAGTCTCTATGTGAGGTGGAAGTGGGACATGGAAAATGGCAGGTTGGACGGTAGGATGGTGTGATTTCTTTGGCATAGGATTAGAACCCTCCTTGCTGAAGCTGTGTAATAGAGCCTCTTTTGATTAATTCACTTCTTTATTTCTGTGCTTAAACAATACTCCACTCGCAAGCAGTCTCCACTCTTCATCATTTTAGAGATGGGCATCAAAATTGGGGCAAGTTGAATACCAACAGCCATTGACAGCAATAACAAAGAAAGATGCTAGTTTTAACTGAGGGTATGCCAATACAGGACAATTCAACTTGTAGAGAACGCTGTAATGAGTTGGTGAAGTACATTATGCTTAATGGTGAAAGACTGAGAAGGAACATGGCACATGGGTGGCTGGACCCCTCTTTGATTGTTCATAGAGGTGTTTTGAGGCCTGTGATGAGGGTGGAAATTGGATTGATAATTTTCGAGTAGACACTTTTTCTACACATAGCAGCTTTTCTTTTTTATGGTTTTGTGAAGTGAAGCAGTCGGCTTTCCTGCTGCCTGAAGCTGCTCAGTGTGGATGCACAGCAAGGAAGTTGTACAAGTGCATTTGTATGCTGAAAAGATCTCAATGCCTTCGTAGTAGTGATCAACTACTTATGGTCCTATGAAGACAGCCTGATAGTTGGGCCACGCTAAGTTACTTTTGGGTAACAGGATAAAGACATGTTGAGAGTCGGGTAGCAACCAGGGTGGTGAGACTCATCAAAAAAGTTGCAAGGTGGACCATTCCTTCATTTGTTCATAACCAGAGTGGAAGAGGTGTGTTGTCAGAACTCTAGGAAGATTTTGTAGGTTTCCCTCAAGCCCTCGCTGTGCTTGGTGAGTGTTACAGCGTGTAAAGCATTGGATGTAGAGGGGTCTAGTGACTAGTCATCTGAATTTGTTTGGGCTAATGACCACTAGCTTCTCGATGATTAACCCCTTAGGCTTGGATGGAAAGTAAGACAGGAAGATATTGGACAGTTTCCGCATGTGCAGCCATGTAGTGCCATGTGAACCAAGCACACAGTATTGAGTTGTGTTCTGTTACTGAGGGTCTGAGGTAATAATTTCCAGGCTGGCATGATGTGGTCATGCCGATTTAGGCACAAAATAGGTTGGCAGCATTTTCTTGGATCCCTGGAGCTTCGAAAGATTTTTCTTCAGAAGCTCAGTGTAGGAATCATTAGATTTGGGGCTCTTTGTGCCTTACTATGAAAAGCCCTGAGGTGAATTTGTTAGGAAAATGAATGTTAAGGTTTACCCGTTTTTCATGCAATTATATACGGGCTGAAAGAATGATCACTGTTTAAGAGCACACCCTTATTGCAGGTTGTTTCAGAAAAGCCACCTTCAAGTCATGCCAAGAGAATGGGAGAGGCTTCTACAGGCCAGCAGCGATATTTGTTTTCTGGCTATTGAGCCACAGGCAGTTCCTTTACATTCAGGCCTGGAAATCTTTTTTTTAGTTAGCTACCTGGATTTGGACCCCAGATACTTCTTGTCAGAATAATTCTGTGTTGTCTATGCGCAGGTTATGTCCTTTGCCCTATGCTCCCACTATTTCAGCTATTGGTATATTGGACCTTTGATGAGAGGTCAATCCTTGCTGGCCCCTATTGCCGCTGTCACAGCGTGGGGCTTCCTACCGGCATTAGGAAGCCCCACGCTGTGACAGCGGCAATAGGCCGACTCTGACCTCACACCTTGAGCGTGATACTGCATTTGCCGGACAGAATTATATCAATTACCCGCCGCAGCCCTAACACGTGGCGTGATCTGTAAGTCACCAATGCCCTGACCGCAAACGCAGCGCCAGCCTCCTTAATTCTCAACTACCCAGGCACCAGACGGTGTCTGGTAGCACCTTCAGGCTGTCACAGCGGCTCGGTTAGGTCTATTCTGACCCAGCCCTACTTGCCCGTGTTGAATTTTAACACGTAGCTCAACCACCTCCACCCATACCGCACTCCTGATTGATTTTCTCCCGGGGCGTACCTTCCATGTCTACCCGACTTGGACCTAGTTAATACAGGCAAATGTATACCGGAATGTAATTTTAATGTCCTGAAGATGATCCTAATATGTTTTGTAGGGATCGAAACGCTGTCGACTTGATGTACACCATATACACTTCTATATTTAATTCTATTTATGTGTAATGGTTTCCCCACTATAATTTGTTTGTTATATTGGAATTTGTTCTATACAAACAACTCACTCTGCCTGAGCCTTTCTTTGTTTTATGTTATACGTCCTTCTCTTTAAGTTGGATACAGGCTTGTGTCCCTCTTCAATTGTTCTGTTGTTTATATTTCGTATATAAAAAACTGAATATTAAATGCCTGTCCGTCTGTACAGCTTTAAAAATATAGTACTGATTGGGTCTATATTCAGTGGTTGTTTATGTAAATCCTTGTCAAGGGACCACTGTCTTTAGAAACAATTGATTACCCAAGGTCCCTGACCCATTGTACTTGGGCTCCCTTGTTTTTTCACAGCATACTTGCACAATGAAAGCAGTTTGCTGGTTGAGTTGTTTGAAATTCGTGGGTTGGAAGCCGAGATTGCGCTTGAGGGTGCAACTTTTTTCTGGGTTTTGTTGGCGGAATGCAGGTGATGCAGCTATCAAGGAAATATCCAAGTTTTGAGCTGTCTTCGAAAGTGTTTATACTCCTGGGTGCTTCTATTGCCGACTTGTAGAGAGTTTCAGAGCTTGGCAGCTTGTACGAAGAAAGTAGTGCCTCCTATAGATTTCTTATGGTGAGGTGGTTTGATGATACATGATGCAAGCCTGGAGCGTAGTGTTCTGTTTGGTTTGTTTTGCTTGAATTTAACTTGTAGGTATAGCGGTCCTTTCCCTTGGGAGGCTCTGTGGACAATGCAGAGTGCCTTGAACATTATCCTTCTAGGTATAGGTAACCAGTGGAGTGATTGCATGACTCGTGCATGCACTTGATTGAAGGCAGAGAAGAAGCCTTGCAGCATAATTTTACATGAGTTGTATTTTGCATATAATGTATGTGGGTGCGCCAAGGTATAGGCTCTTGGCATAGTTCAGCTTGGAGATTGCGAGCGTGAGGATGGCTTGCAGCTTTTGTTTGTATACAGGATATGGGAAAATGTGATGTAGTGTTTTCATTGAGTAGAAAGAACTCTTTGTGATGATGTTAGCATGAGGGATCAACGATAAATCTAAATCCATCGTTACTCATAGGTATCTAACTTCTCATGATGCTGTCAGAGGGTTTCAATTTCCTTAGGCCATATAGCCCTAGGCAGGTAGTTATGTGTCGTCCGCATATCAACATCTCTGTCTTTGCAGTATTGAGCTTTAGAAGGTTCTTTATCATTCATGTGTTTATGGCACAAAGGTAGTCATCGAGTTTTGAATTGTAGAGGTATCCGATACTACCCATTTCTAAAATGATTTGGCTGTCATCTACATAGTTGTAACAGGTGAGGTTGTATGATTTAATCAGGTTTGGTAAGATGGTCCTATGAGGGATGCCACAGTGTTGTGAGTGAGAGGTGTTGTGTGTTAGGAGGTGATGTGCCCACTTGCCACACGTCACATGCCACGGCGGTCCGACTGTTTTGAGCAGAGTACGCATGGGATCGGGACCCATACAGGGGTTGAGCTGGGTCTGAAAGGAACCGGACTACGGAACACCACCACGGAGTTACAGAGCCTCTGGTAGGCAGGCTGCAGTGAAAGTGAGGTCATTGCGAGTTCATTGTGGAGGGTGCCAGGAGTCTGGGGAAGCCGGTGTTGGGTCAGCACTTTCTAAGGCCTCCAAGACCCCCATTGTCAAGAGTGGCAAACCTCTTGAGATGCTGAAGTGTGCCCTACTCTTTAAAGGTTCCAAAGTGCCCTTCTGGTCACCTGATTATCTGGGAGGCCTCGAGACCTGGAGTTGTTGGCTGAGCCAGCAGCCTGAATCTTGGAGATCACATTGGAAATACATTGTCACCCTAACAAGTAGTCAACAAGTGCCCTGTAGTCTATGCAGGCTGTTATGAGTGGAGGCGGCGGCCATCGCAGGCTCTCATTGCCAGGGGAGGAGGTAAGTGGATGTTACCGAAACTGCATTGCATTCTCGGACCTTTATTTGTCGAATTCATTTTACCAGCTGGTCTTCCTGCTCTCTTGATTGTGCTTTGTGGTAACATTGTTTCTCATCCTGAGTGGCTGTTACTGCCACAGTGTTGTACTAAAAGACTGCTCTTCTGTATTTGAGGTCCCCATGTTAATAAATTGGACACGCTTAGGCCCAAATAATCGAAAGTCTGAGCAAACTGAAGAAAAATGTTGCCCAAACAGAAATTGCCCTTCCTGGCTTTATGCAGATTATATATACACCATGAATTTAGTTCTACGGATATTTATATCCAACTCTCTATGGTTATAGAACTCATTGAACTTGTTTAGCAGATTTATAGTGCTGGGTAGAAGTAGAGTATCATCAGCAAAAAGCAATACTGCAATCTTTTTGCTGGTCAGTTTTGGAGAATCATTGATGCATCCTTTAAGATACTCTAAAACTCCATTATTGTATAGAGAAAATAGGATGGATGCCAGGACACCCTTACGTATTAGTATCAGGTCAGTTAGCTCCGCCAACGTGCCCCATCTAACTTGGGCATAATTAAAATTATGGAGCTTAATTATAGTATCTAATATGTGGAGATGTACACCTATTGATCTATGGACCTCCCATAATCTATTTCAGGGGACCAGATCGAACGGAGCCCTTAGATTTTCAAAGGCTATCTACAAATGATCCTTGGACAAGGTGATATATTTCCACTCAATAAGAGGAAGGCTTAAAATGTGATCAATAGTACGGACCTTGGTGCAAAACTCTGCCTGAAAAAGAGCTAAAAACTAACTGTCATCCATCCATTCATACAGCATATCCAAAAGTTGTTACAAAACATTTTCTGTAGATTGTTGAGGAGGCTTATGGATCTGTAGTTCCTGGGATTGTTCCGATCACCCTTCTTGTTTATTAGTATGTGTGTCCCTGCCCAAAAGGCTATTAGATGAGAACCTTCAAGTATCGCATTGATAACAGATTGATATAATCTCAGATTTATGTAAATTCCCTAGGACCATGTCGGTGCTTGGTGCTTTCCCCATGTGTACAGACTCCATAGCTCTCCTGGTATCTGATAGTGAAAACACAATGCAGTCAGCCTCAATGATTTCTTTTGGAGGCAAGGTCAGTGCAGTAGCGTCCGCTCATATTGAAAAGTGGTGGGGTGGGAGGAGGAGGAATGCAAACATAAATCATCACGAAAGACAAAATAAAAAAATAAATAAAATTACACTTACCTGCCGTTCTGACAGCCGCCGCCTTGCTCCCGATTCTCGCCTCCTAGACATCCAGGAATTGCTGCACACTATGCAGACTCCCAGTTGCCAATCCCAGCGCTGCTCTCATGCTCGGAATAGTATTCCCAGCATGAGAGAAGGACTGGGATTGGTCTGAAAGCCATGGTTTGACGCTCAGACAGGGACTGGGAGCCTGTATTGGCCCAGCACCCAGCTGTACAACACAGCTCGGTTTGGAGAAAGGCTAAGTGTGCATGGCGGTTTGGCCAGCCAAACCGTCATGTGCACTTAGCAGTGCCCACCACTCTCCCCTCCTTCCTGGTGCTGCAGCGTCGGTATGGATGGCCCAGCCCCTCCCTCGGCTCTGCTGGCATCTTGCAGGACAAAAAATAAAATGATAATAAAATTGTTTTTATTATTGTTTTATTTTTCTCAATTGCCTCTGCTGGCTTTCAGCAGGGGGCGATGCTCCTCCGCCATAATGGAGAAGTCGCCTCTGGTTCAGCATCATGTTCAGCGAGTCGGTTATAACAAAATCACAATCAGAATAGAGGCAGCAGAAGTGCTTAACCCAGAGATTATGTTCCAAAAAGTGGTCTGTTGATGTACTAGCAGATAGACTGCCATGAGCTATTATTTGCCAAAATGCAGAAATATTGTTGTTCTTGACAGCTTCTAAGAAGTCCTGCCAGTTACCATTGTCCCAATCTCGTTTCTTAGCGGCAGAATGTACTTATAAAAATGACTTAGCTTCTCTTAAAGCAGCTTGGTTGTGGGCTTTAATAGCTGAAATGAGTTCGGATTTAGCCTGACGACACTCATTGCAAAACCAAGGTGAAGCGTTACTTTTCCGATTGGGAGGTCGTATATTAGATTTAGAAAAGAATGCTTTCTGAGAAGTGAACAATTTGGTATGAAGGTCAGTGTTAGAAGGTGGTTCTGACACTATGGACCGCCCGGATTTTTCGCTTTTTGAGCACCTCATTGTTGAGCTTTTACGGTGGGAGAGCCTCATAAGTTGGGACTCACCCACAGTGAACTCAGGATGGAAGAGACATGCCAGGGAAAGTCAGTGTGTTTTACTGTGTTTTCACTTCCTTATTCCCCTATGGGAATGTGGAGCCAGGGGCTAGATTAACTTCAATTAGGCCTACAGATTCCAGACATGCACTTGAGTCCACTGTAGCAAATATGAAAAGAAGTATTCTGCAGAGTCAAAAGTCATATTTGTACTGCTTTTGGGTCATCCAGAACTGTCATATTTCTCTGAGCCAGCCATGACCAGACCCAGGCTGAGGGCTGATCTCAGCTGGATGGATTGATAACCTTTCTTACACAAGCTAGGGCCTCCTCTCCACGAAGAGAAGATGGGTGGGGCTGCAGGCCAATCCATCAACTGCTGTCGCTGGGTGCCAGGCACCATGCTGCACCAAGGAGGGAAGGAGTTGGGTTTCAGAGGCCATGTGGCCAGAGACACTGGACGCCGCCATTTTGAACAAACCCAGAGGCTGGACAAGAAGGAGGGAGCAGGGGCAGGAAAGTGATGTGTTGCTGTTTGATAGGACCAACAGGGACTTCCTGCCAGCCCCCTACTCAACTTTTAAAAAGTGCTTGCACAGGAAGAGAAGCTCTCTCTGGGGTGTGGTCGGCGGAGGCTGAAGGTGCTGGAGCCTGGCGCAATGGGCAGTTGGAAGGAGAGACCCCCTGACTGCCCCCAGGACCCAAACCGCACCAGAAAGAAGAGTCCAGGACCGGTGCGCAGGAGCAGTGGTCTCTGCGCAGGGAGAAGTGAGGCCCCGAAGGAGAGCCAGGCAAAAGGCTGGCGCAGGGAGCCAGTGAAGACCGTTCCCTGCAGAAGGCACCCTCTTGGAGACCCGGAGGGCAAAGGAGAGTGCTCCCAGTGGCTGGGGGCGCCACCAGGAGCAAGAAGACGCGAAAATGGAGGAGATCGGACCCCTGGGGGCTGAGATATGCCCCCAAAAAGGTACAAGACCTTTGACCTTTGCTGGGACCGACGACGAAGCACGTGGGGCTCCGCCGCCGGTCTTGAAACTGCCCCCGGGGTGGGTCAGGTCCCGGGGGCTGCCCCCCAAGGAAGGAAAGTCGGGGTGCGCTATCGCGCACCCCATGAAGGTACCCCCGCGGGATGCCAGGAGGCCACCCTAGCCCCCGCCGAAAAAGGAGGAGGGGGAGCGCCGTCGCACACCCCGGGAAGGTGGCCCTTGGCAGGGGGCCAGGAGCCCACCCTGGCCCCCACCGATGCGAAGTGAGAGGGAGCGCCGTCGCGCGCCCCCGAAGATGTTCGGGGGCCTGGGACCCCGTCCCCGGGCCCCGAGTGTGGAGAAGGTGGGGGGGAAGTGCCGTCGCACTCCCCCTGAAGAACCGCTCCAAGGAGGATGCGGCGGGCAGACGAGAAAAGTTGGGCCGGCTCCCGCGGCAGCACGCGAGGGTGCTGGCCGGACGGGGAGCCGGCGGGGGCAGCCGGGGTTGGGCTCCCCAGGCTGCCCTCCATCTAGGAGGCATGCGGGGGTCCCGGGTGGGACCGGGACCCCGAACACGAAGTGTGGAGGCGCAAGGGGCCCGGGTGGGACCGGGCCCCAGAAACCGAAGGAGCGGTCGGGGGTGGGCTCCCCGAGTCGCCTAGCAGCACCTGGGGGTGCGGGTGGGACAGGGCCCCCCACCAAGGGAGGAAGATGCGGCGAAGCCGCCGGCACCACCAGCGCGGCTCTCCCCGGCACAGCGGGAGAGCCGCTCATCTAATATGCATAGAAAGGAGCTCGAAGCGCCCCATAATGCCTTGCAAGGCATGGGGAGAACATCGTTTTTGGCGCCTGGTGGCCCCCAGAGGAGGGGGTCACCCTCATGTGTGAAAGGAAGTGCATGGGGGCTGCAGGAGCAACACAGCCTCCCCCAGCATAAAGGAGTACAGTCCCCCCATAAGTTTCATGGGGCATCTGAAAGAATAACCCCTCAGGGGCTCAGCCAGCATTTATCACCTTCTGGGCTGGAACTTATGTTCTACAGCTGAGGCTGTACGACGATGTGCATCATGGAGTGAAGGGCTGAGTTGGGGATGTCTGGAGAAGGGCACCCCCTGGAAGTGAAGTGGTGTAACTGCACCGAAATGCATTTACTAATAGTTATTTCTTTCAGAGGGATTGAAGTTCATTTGTTTAATGTGATGTGCTGGTGTAAGGTGATATCATAAGCCAAGTGGGGTTATGTTGTCAGACAGTCCTGCTAGGGTGTCTGGCTGTATATGCGTAATCCTGTGATTTCATCTGTGATGCCTTTAGGGCAGGGGTCTCCAACGAGTAGCTCTGGAGCTACTGGTAGCTCGCCAGAACCCTCAAAGTAGCTCTCAGAGGTGAACTCATTCCCAGTATCTCATTCAGATAGTCTATGCGGAGACTCTAAGCATATTTAAAAAGGCAGCACTGCTCATCTGAAGATCTTTAGCCAACCAGCCTACAGCAGGGACTAATCTTAACAATCAAACACACACTGTGTCGGCCTACTGAGTCTGCCACATGGCCATCTTTATCCAGTCTCGGACTAAGTCACAAGGTGATTGGCCATGTGGTAGTCCCCTGCTTTATCAATTTCACCAGGTGCGTGAACAGTGGCCTATAAATGAAGAGTGGTAGTGGTAGCCTAAGCAGTAATCAGTGTTGACCCACTAAAGTGTGGGACTGCAGGAGTCAGAGTGAAAATGTTTCAGTTGGGTGTATGAGCAGCCAAGGGATGAGGAAAGCTATAATCCTGCGCAGAGAAAATTAAGAGCCTCCTCTGCATTTATTTATATGTGCGTCCATTATAAACACTCTTGGAACATAGCTGGTTTACGCAACAAGCTAGATCTCCCTGACTGGAACGCATTCATAGAAGAACACGATATATGTATCTTCCAGGAAACCTGGAGTGTCGATCCAATATATAAATCGGGGTTCTGTTGCTTTTATATACCAGCTATCTCGTCAGGCCGTGGGCGCCCTTCCGGGGGCCTCATGGTTTGGATCAAGGCGGATCTCAACCTGATGGTCACCATTGACGGTCGCTCCACGCCTGATATAATGAGACTCGCTATCAAAGACACTCAGAACAGTCCACCCTGGGAACTTCTTAATGTTTATTCTCGTGGCACTCAAGGGGGTGCTAAGTCGCTTACCATTACAGCACTTTCAGAGATACTCTCTGCATGCACCTCGAATTCTTATCTTCTTGTCGCAGGTGATTTCAATTGTTCTGCAGAACTAAGAAAAATTGCCTAATTTCTGCAATCAAATCCAATAATCCCGCTGAGGTTAGGCAAGCGAGGTTGCTTTATAGGCAAGCCCTCGCATCTGCCAAAAAAGTCTGGGAAGAACAGCGCTGGGATTCACTGACATTAGCGAGCCATGCAAAAAATGGCGAGCTTTTTTGGTCCATCATGAGAAGATCATCCAGCTGTGCCCAGGCGCAAATCCCTAACCACATCACGGATGGGGAATGGTTTAACCACTTCAAGAACTTGTACGCAGGTCCTGAGGTTGTGGTAGACCAGCCCACCAGCCCAGGGTCTGTAGTAAGATTCCATGATCATGTCTTGTTCCCAAGTGTTGAGGAGAAGGAGGTTCAAACTGCAATTGATAAGATTGTATCTGCCAAGGCACCAGGTCCTGACGGCATTCCGGGAGACCTTTTTAAAGCGAATCCAATAGGCTGGGCTGCGTTCTTTACTATTTATATCAACAGTCTATTGAGCGGATCCCCGGTGCCGGAGTCATGGAAGGGTGCAGAAGTAATCCCCATCTTCAAGAAGGGCTTAAGAGGAGACCCGGCGAATTATCGCCCAATTAGCTTAATCGATTCTGGTCAGAAGTTGGTCGGCAGGGTACTTCTGGAGAGGATACATTCCTGGGTGGACGAGGAAGGGATTCTAACCAAGTTCCAGGCGGGTTTTAGGGCCTGCACCAGCACCATTGACCAAGCATTCAGGTTAATGCTTCTTTACTGGAAGACGGTTACCATCGGCAAGGGTGCTTTATACCTTGCGTTCATTGACCTTAAAACCGCCTTCGATCTGGTCCCCCGCGATCGTCTGTGGTCGATTTTGGAGGAGTTGGGCATCCCTTCCTACATTCTGAAACTCCTCATCCGAATGCATGAAGAGAATTTTGCCTGCATTAGATGGGGGACACAGGGCCAGAAAACTAAAAAAATTCCAGTGAATAGAGGGGTTCGACAAGGGTGTGTCATGGCGCCAACACTTTTTACGCTATTCGTGAATGGCGTGGTCTCTTTTCTGCTTGAAGCCGAAGCGGACGTTCCCGCTCTGGCGGGTGATAAAGTTCCAGCACTTCTTTTCGCAGACGACACTTTGTTAATATCAAAAACTCCGTCTGGTTTACAGAAGTTGTTACAGCGCTTCTCTCTGTTCTGTGAGCGAAGAGGCCTCGTCATCAATACCGCCAAGACTAAACTCCTCTATTTTAATCCCTCAAAATCATCTGGTTCTATTCTGACCCTAGAAGGGAAACCACTTGAGCGTGTCGGAGAGTTTGATTATCTGGGAATCAGAATCTCCGACAGGCTCAGATGGCAGCCTCATATAGATAAAATGGCACTTAATCTTAAAAGAGTAACTGGTGCCTTGGGAAAGGAATTTCGGGCCTCTACCTCTAAACCTATTACCCCAGTACTAAACATCTATGCTGCAAAGGCGGTGGGTAGCGCACTCTATGGCGCCGAACTATGGGGCTACAGCTGTGTTGACTCACTGGTGACTAGCGAAAACAAGTTCTTTAGGGAACTTGTATCACTCCCCAGGGGCACCCCGACTAAACCACTCCTTAGCGATTTTGGTAGGCGCTCAATTAGGGATCTAGCCACCCTTCGCCCTCTGCTATATTGGGCGCGGCTGTGGCGAACCCCTGAGCTCTCTAACTATGCTGAAGGGCTCAGGGAGGTTATGAACATGCAAGGTGCCCATAAAATTGAGTGGCTCGCAAACACAAAAAAACTTCTGATCGCAACCGGCCTTACAACTGTTTGGCCAGCGGGGGCACCATTATCGAAGATCGAAGTTAAGCGAGCCTTTTGGGCTTGGGTGGATGCTTCGGAACAAAGAGATCCCAATATTGGAAGGCTGACAGAGGTTTTTTATCAACACAAATCAACTATCCTCTTAGAACCATACCTTGACTTCATCACTAAGCCCAGGGACAGGTCGCTTTTTATTCAGTTTAGGTTCGGGACGCTCCCATTACGTAACCATACTAGTAAGTGGAAACCCCCCCACAAGACCCTCCCTGACTGTCCATTCTGTCCTGGTGCCACTGAAAGCGTCTCCCATTTCTTCTTTGCATGCCCAGCCTATCTATTACCTAGGATGAAATGGCTTAGACCCGCCTGTTTACTCTTAGGAATAAGGGATCACATTGTCGCTATGCGTATCCTTAAAACCACCACCAACACCACCTTAGTTTGTGGAGTGGCCAAATTTCTAGGTTGGGCATGGCTAATCAGGCAAAAATCTATCAGTTTTAATTAAATCTTTTGAAATACTGTTTTTAATCCCCAAAGCTGTGAAATTTAATACATTTTTTAGATATTTATTGCATATTTCAATTTGGAATTTTTACGACATGTTTTAAAAATAATGAATTTGTAATTGTTTTTATGTGTTTTGTGCTTTTATGACATCACGTGTCGAAATAAAGCTTTGTTGATTGATTGATTGATTATAAACACTATTGCTTCCTGTAAGCTACACCTGGTGTCAAGAACTACCAAATGGGTATGCTAGCCCCCATCATATGGGTTTTGTCTGTGGCACAATTGTGTCAGTTCATGGCATAATAATGCCAATGACATAACTGTGGCAATCCCTAACTATTTTGAGTATTCTTGGTCTAGTTATGGTATACTGGCAGCCATCAGTGACATATTAACAGCATTACTGCACTATATTTAGGTGTCCCTGATATAAT
Source organism: Triturus cristatus (assembly GCF_964204655.1). NCBI lineage: Eukaryota > Metazoa > Chordata > Amphibia > Caudata > Salamandridae > Triturus > Triturus cristatus. Next base: position 940,130,483 of record NC_140584.1, on the reverse strand, counting down.
TGTGGCTGCCCCTTGCATAATAATGGCCATGACTAATAATACAGTGGCCATCCTGGTCCTTATGATGTCCAGCCTTGGCACAATTGTATACTGGTGGGCATTATTGGCATTATACAGTCGTCCTCGGTGCTATGGTGCCATGGCTTATGACTAATACCGGACTATTCCAAGCAGTCTGTCCATGTGAGGCATTTGTACAGGTGAGTGTTCAATTGAAATAACAAGCTGATGTTTGGGGGCCCTGTATTTCCTAAAAATGAAAATGTGTATTTTAAAGGCATTTTTTTCAAACAAAGGTTTTCTTCAGGAAAATTTAGTTTATTTGCCTAAAATGGAAAGTGGTGATAGAAAAATCTGAGCATTTTCAGACATTGATATGCCAATGAAGACAAAAAGTTGCAATTCCAAACACATTCAAAGTTAATACTTGAAAGATAAGTCAAGCTGAATTGAGGAGACTTATTGCTGTGGTTATGTCCTTTGTGCCACAAGGCATGTGAAGATTTGAATGTTACTTTATCCATCAGGTGGGGGCATTTAATATTGATAAATGTTTCCTTAGCATTTCTTCTGGTAACATTGCCTGGAATACTTGGTTGGCACTATGCTAATCGTGCTTAGGGTGGTCATAGTGTAATGTTAACATGTGCTGTCAATATTTTACAGTGATACAATTTGCTAGTAGCTCGACAGGACTTTCCTTGAGCTGAAGTAGCTCTCAAAACAGAAAAGGTTGGAGACCCCTGCTTTAGGGGCTGTAATTGCAATGCATTTAAATGATCAACTAAGGTAATGAGTACTGTCATTCTAAAGTGTGTGTAAACATGGATTCTTGCTGCTTCGCTTAGGTGAAGACCCCAGACTGCTAGCCCTTAAGATATAGAGGTGCATACTTTATGGTCAGTAGGAGATGCTCAGTCAGGGTCATGTGTCACCAAGGCAGGTTTACCCCTTTTTAATGCTTGTTGAGTTAATGGGGTGGGTCGCCACTGGGATGGTGCCAGTGCGCAGGGCCCTCGCTCCAGGTTATGTTCAACTAACTGCATTGGGGGAAAATTGATGTGCATACATGGGAGTGGTGGTACTAGACCCCACCCCCCAGCGGGAGGGGTGGAGATGTTATGCAATGTCACAAAGTAATTCCAACAGCTTATGTATATTTGTAAATTGGTGCATGGTATTGAGTAGTGTGTGTGTTTAATAAATGTACTCTTACTTTTATAAAGCAAAGTACAGACTGGACAATCAATTATTGAGTGTTATTTTTGTGCACCTGCAAATGGCGATTACTAGCCCACACCACCTCCCTTGAGTTAGCCTCAGACTGCTCTGCAACGCTACCCTCTGAGAGTCAGGCGCTACAATTGGGTGTTTGGTTCCCAGTGAAGGACAAATGTAGTCATGTTATTTGTGCAGGCCTCACAGATGCTGCCTCGTTTTCCAACAGTCAGTTATTGGAATATTTTGTATAGGTAAATATTCTACTGGAACCAAAATTGTAAAAAGTGTCATATTTATTAGCTAATATGGCAGGGTTCCCTTTTATACTTGGCCATTTAACTCTCCTTCTATTATTAGAAATAGTAGGCTCTATAGAATTATAGAAGTTCAATTTAGCTAGATCTTGAAGTATATCACCGTTTGAGATTAAATCGAGGGCATTATGGTCACTATCCCACCTGGGAACAATCTTGAACTCAAGGAGATTTTCCTAAACCCTAGTATCAATAATACAGTCGTCAAATCTGCTTTAGTAATTGCCTCTTACAAATGTATGAGCTCAGGCCATATCTGCAATAGTCCTCCCATTGCATGCCTGCAAACCATGGTTCATAGTTATTGAAGCTAATCGTAGCGAATCTGTGGACCAGGTTTTGATTGGATCTGCCTCCAGGGCTGGAACTTGTAGGGTCTCATCCTCCCATTGTGTTACATTGAACAAGCATCCAAGTAATTCCTAGGTAGAGTTAAAATCACCAGCAAGGAGTATTGGTGAGTGATTCTTAGCACAGGAGATGCAATCATCTAGGACTTCAGGCATAGCTGACACTTTGTTCTTGGGTACTATACGATTGCACACATTGAAAATGTTGACAGAAAACCCATTGGGGCCTCAATGTTAAGGTCTTAAAGATCAAGGGAAGAAATATCTAATTTCTTAAGAGAACAGTTTAAAGAAATTTTTAACCATGTGATTAACCCACCCGAATGTCTGTCAGAATTCGACGTGCCATAGGACATCTAACTGGCCTGTGCAGTTGGGACATAGCCCTGTATCAGGCAGATATGGTAGATGCCCATAAATTTATTCCAGGCGGGATCAGCTATTTGATGGTGAAGGCCAGCTACAGTCCATGAAAGATGGCAAATATTAGAATGGCAGTTGTCATCGTTCTGATTGAGAGAGCCACCAAACGGAATGAGATTATCTGGAAAATTGTTGACAGCTTTGACAAGAGACCTGATGATTGTGTATCCTGATCATTGGCTAGTGCTTGGGTACAAGAGAGTGCATCTTCTCTAGAAGCAATATTGATATCTGCAAATGGAGCCCCAAATGGATGGATTAAATACATTTTGCTTAAAATGCTTCCGGGTTGAATTTATGGATACATGTCCTTCTCTGCCATTTCCGAATGGATCACAGCAGGCGGTGGTGGTAACAGCTGGAATGGCTCTGGAAGTGGAACCTGGGACAATATATTTAAATTAAATAATGGAACCTTTGGTCGGAAATGGTCTTAAGTCCAGGTCCACAAGCTTCTGATGTATAAGTTCTAGTTTAATATAGTGCAATGGGTTGGAAGTACTGATGACTTTCTGTGCCGATAGACTTTTGGTAGGAATGACAGAAAGGCAGCACCTATGGTGTTTAATACGATGGAGTACTTTATTGATCAGGGATTCTGTGGCGTGCCAACCTTTCCCCCTGTATTTCGGAACATTGACCATGTAAATTGTACTTCCCTTACTAAATGAGTGAGCAGATACAAGTTTTGTTAGTTTATTGGAAACAGACCCTCCCAATCGGGAGTCTCCACCACATGCCATGTTAGTGTGCTAGTTGTCATCCAATCATCCCACCATTTTGTGAGCCTAAATATATCTGGAGGCCACACAGTCGATTAATGGTCTTTTGTAAAAAGCAGATTTTTCAGACCCTAGAGGTTGCGAGCAGTCTGTTTTGTTAGTACTCCCGGCCTGATGGCTAGAAGTAATATTACAGTTTCTGCATGAAATGCCCAAGGTTAACAACTCTTAAACCATTTGGGTCCGCTTATAAACCATAGTTTTCAAATGGCCAACGTCCTCTTTAAACTGTTAAGGAAGGGGTAAGTCCCAACAGGTTGGAATCAAATTGTTACACACAGAAATACAGTTAGTGGGGGAAGTAGAGAGAGCTATGTTGTTCTTAACATGATCAAGGTTCGCTAAAGGGCGAACCTATTGCTGTAGGGTAATTACATTTTAACGTTCTTGTGTACCAGTGAGGCGGGGTTCGTCTTATGAACTTATGGGTAAGCTATGGGAAGCCACTTCAAAGGAGTGTTCAGTAGTATCAAGTAGAGACAGCTTGTCTGGCTTACTGAAAAATGTTGTGATCTTAGGAGCAGCAGATAAACCCTTCTGAGTCTTCTCAACATTAATAAATGACCCTACCTCTGCAATTAGGGTGTCAATTTCCTTTAACGTGCAATTATCTGCTGCATGCCGCAGAGCCTTTTTGCTCTTACGGGAACTGTGTGGCACCTCCACCGCCTTTCTCTTCACCATTTTAATAAAACATTGGCTACTAGTGGCCCCTACTAAGATGAAGCTATACAGTGTAGGAAAAGGCTCTTACTGAATCAAATCAAAATTAGAGCATGTGAGAGAAAACAGATAAAAGCAGAAAATAGGCTCAGATTTAAAGTAATCAAGAGAAATACTGAAGGCTAAAATTCATAACAAAACAATCTAAAATCTGTTGAGGTTCATTAAGGTCAAAATAAAAGTATTGCACTTAAGTAGTCCGCCCTTTTCAACAAACAAGGAAATAGGGGTGGCCCAGTCCAAATTCTTTCGGGCAAAGATGGGCCAACTCATGGCTTCGGCTTTGCCCGGACACATCAAAGGGTGTAAAGGCCTGAATGCACTCTATAGCACTGGTTGGTCCCTTGGGGCCTCCTCCTTCAGCCCCTTCTTATTCGGATACAGGTCGTCCCTTGAGCAGAGATGAAAAGCGTGTTGAGGTTAACCTTTTGGAGGAGAATTCTGATGTAGGACGTTTTGGGAATGAACCTAGTTCCAGGCACTTGTTGAGTAGACACCTAGCTACCTCTCCTGCACAGGTTAGGTTGAGCAAATGATATCTTTAAAGATTCTTGGTGGTGCTGGATCTGATGGGAATCCTAACGGTCTGGCTGAAATGATAAGATTGAGAAAATATTTTGTGACAGGGTACTGAAGATGCGCATTAATGTATGGTTATTGGTGTTCCTTTCTGTATTGGTTGGGTCATGTATTGTTGTGGTGTTGTCCGCATTCATCTTCAGGTAATATTCAATCTTTGTAATGTTTTAGATACATTTATTGGAGGTTTTGTCACAGAAGTCTTGTGATAGTAGTGTTTCTGTGTTTAGGCAGACTGGGTTGCAGAATTCTGTTAAAATTTTATGGAGTGCTTTGGACGGGAGTAATGGTGTCTGTTTGTGGTTCTGATGGCTCTTTTGTAGGCTCTGTTATAGTGCCATAGTTTGCTTTGTCAGTTTCATTTCCTGATTTTCTCCATTTGCGTTGTAGTATGTTGAGTTGTGTTTTCATTCTTTAAATGTTGTCGTTAATCCATGTGGTGTTCTATTTGTGGTCAACTATGGATGTGTTTAGTGTTGTTACCTATTTGTCCAGTACAGTGGAGATCAAGTTTTAGAAGGCGTGTATTCTTTTTGGCAGGATGTTTTCTGGAGTTTTTTCAAGATGCGTGTTGAGTTGCTGGATGTCTAGTTTTTTTCCATTACCTGTATAAGAGTTTGTTGTTGCTTTTTGTTGTCTTCAAAGTGTTGTAATTGATAGGTGCGTATCTTGAAGGTGATGATGTTGTCGGTCCAGCATATGGGGGAGTTGTCTTTAACTGTGGCTTGTCCTAAGGGTGCAAATATGACATCTGGTGTTTGTCCTGTGCAGTGAGTTCGGCCACAAATTATTTGCTGTAGGCTCAAAGTTTCAAGGTTGGTAGTGATAGCTGGTGTTGTTAGATTCTTCTTGACAAACCATATGTTGCATTCTCCTAGAATGTATAGGTTTAGGTGGTCCAGATGCATGTTGGTTACTGTATAAAGTAGGACATCTTTAAAATTGGCATTGCTGCGTGGTGGTCTATGTATTAAGACAAAGGAATGGGTAATAGTTGGAGTGGGGTGCCATCTTATAATCAAGGATTCACAGCTGTCCATGGTGAGATTTTCAATTGTTGTTATTTGTAGTGTTTTTATCTGGAGGACTGCTAGGCCGCTTCCAATTTTGGCAATATGATTTTTTAGGTCTTGCCTGAGCCAGCGCATGCGCTGCCCTGGCGAGACATTTAGTTAGTGGGCTTTTAAAAGTCCTACCACAGCTTTTTGTGTGGCATTCTGCGTGTGGTTACGCGTACGAGCAGAGGCGCCATCTGGCTTTCTTATCGCTCTCCCGCGCACGTGCCTCGCTCTGCCTCTGTCTTGCTCGCCCCTCCCCCATCACAGAGCACGTCTCGCTGCCGCGCGTCTATATGATCTTGAGGGAGTGAGTCCGGCAGCCTTCTCTCCGCGCGGCCAATGCTTGTTAAAAATCTTACTTAGGGTGCGGGAGCCGTGCCCCTTTTGTGTTCCCGTGTTCGTTGTGGGAAAAGGAGCGCCGCTGTGTCACGTAGGGAAGCCTCACGCAGCCCGTGAATTTAAGCCTCCGAAAGTCACAAAGAGCCTGACCAGTCTAAGGAGAAGTGCTTGCTCTGGAACCCGGCAAAAGTACAATGCTGCGCCTTCCACTGCCGGCTTTGATTCACTGCTAGCGTCAATTGTATGTGACAAAAATAGGTGTGTAAGTGCTGACACACTGTGACATGAAAGAAGACAAAGAAAAGGGCCCTTTTTCCTTTCCTGTGTCTGTGTGTGAATAAAAAGTGCACATAGAAACCTGCGCGTTCGATAACCGACACGCGCTCCAATAAGTTATGTTCATGAAGGTACTAAGAAAACTCCAATGCAACTTTTTATTACAACACAGCAACTCAACTGACGTGGCAAGTACTGCTCATTATCGGATGAAGCAGATTGACGGAGTAAACTACATTTCGTACTAGTAACGAGGCTCTTGAATTTGATTTTAGCCAAATACACATATATACATGTATATTCGCTGTATCTGGTTAAAATCTCTCTGTTTATACCTGCCACGGCATACATAGCGCATACAGATATGACGATTGTAATATGCTGTTTATTACCAGAATTGAAGGAGGGGAGGGGCCTGCTTTGGACTCCACCTCTTGTAAGCTATGCCCCACCCACAATCAATAATGTTAATAAATATAGCAATACACCAGGAAGCATGAAAACACGCGCGCACACTAGCACAGCCACACTGACATTATAAAACCACAGATTACTGCCTCACAGCTTGCACGCAACTGATTCCCCAGTAAAACAACTCTGCTCATAGCTAAGAGGCCTCGGCAATGTGATTTTACATAACTTCACAAATGTAATTCCTTGAATCTTGGTTTTGGAATCTGGATAAATGCCGTTTGTCAAAACCAATGCAATTTAATGGGATTTTAAGGAGTTGGACAAATACCCTAAACAGAGAGGCGTCCTGATGCTAAGAAGCATCCAGAGGCATCAGTGAATGTAAGCCACCCCTCAAAATATATAGCTTTTTGAGTTTTTTTCCGAACAGGGAGGCAGAGGAGATGGCCTTGAGTTCAGCAGGCTCTCATCCCACAGCTTGGCAACCCTGTGTAACAAGCATTGGCATAGCCAATAGGACTCGCCTTTGGAACCTTATAAGTGTTTAGTTATCCAACACAATATCCTTGATGCAACAACATTAACTGTTGCATGGCTAAACACTTATACGGTCCCCAAGGCGAGACCTATTGGCTATGCCAAAGCTTGTTTTTACTGATGTGAAAATTAGGAGGGATGGCTTCATGGCATGTTGGTGCTGAATCTTCACTGAGCCATGTTTCTGTAATGACAGTGAGGTCCAGTGTAATTTAGATCAAAGATGTAAAAGCGATTTTTTGTTTATGGATCTTGCTTTGAAGACCAGGCATTTTAGTTGTGTTTTTTTCTTTTTCATGTCCTGTAATGTGGGTGGAGGGGGAGAGGGTATTTCGATTTGGCTGGTTTGGGAGTGAAATGTGCTTATGGCTGTTGTTAGAGGTGGAGATGGAAGGGAGGTTGTTTAGTTAGAAATTTTGTAACTTTGAGATATGCGTATGTGTGCAGGCTTTTTGTGGTGGGTCATGCTATTGTAACTTCTGTGTTGTCTGGTGATTTGTGTAGAGTGTGGAGCATGGTGGTGGAATGGTACGATTAAGGAACCTTGTGTTTTTTAGTTGACTTTTGGCAAGTGACGTGTTTGTATAATGTTTGGGTTGTATTTAATGAATTGTTGTATTGTTTGTGATAGGTTTTGTGGTGTTGTGATTGTTTTTGAAAAGTTAGATGGTTGATGAAGATAGGTGTTAGTAGTTAACGTCACTCGCTGTTTATATATGATGGCTGTGTTGTACAACAGATGGAGATTTAGCGATTATTAGTTGATAAAGATTTTGTAAGTGAGAGTTTGCTTGCCTGAAATTCTTGTGATGGAGATGCAAAGTTTCTGGCAGTAGGCCCTTTCCAGGACATAACAGGAAACACTCTTGCTTGACCTATCGCCTTTACCTAGATGGTGAATGGTGCCCAGTGCTGTAGGGAGGTTAGGGGTCATTCGTCACAGGCACCCAGGCTTCAGAGTGAAGCTTGCATAGCAGAAAGTTTTTAAAAAAATCTGTTTATTTAGTATTCAGTCTGCAATATCCTTACTTGAACATCGATGATAGCACATACAGAAAACCAAACTTAATCACTATTAAAAATTAAATTATATGCTCTAGCCAAGGGTTCCATCTCAAAAACATGCCTATTCACCTACAGTGGGGTTGGTTGGGTATGTTATAACTCAGAGATTTTACTCATATTGTGATAGTTGAACAATCAAACAATATCTGTGGTTTCGATTTAGTATACTAACACCAGAACCCTACTGGGAACCTAAAGCGACCCTGGTAAAAATGTTAAAACCAGCCCTGCTCCCTTCCTCCTCCTCTCTCTTTTCTCTTTATTTCCTCTATCTTTCTCTTGAGGCTTCTTGCATGCTGTAATTACCTGAGTAAACTGGAAAAAGCGACAGAGGTGCCAGCAGCTGCCCCCCCGCCCTAATAACCATCCTCCAAACGTCCAACCCAGTGGGAGAAAAAATAGGTAGTCCAGGCCTGACTAACACAACCAAGGGGTTTCTGGGGCGTATTCAACTCTCAGTTTGGGGGTGGGGGCGATCAGTAAGTGTTCTTTCATGTCCTATACTGCATCCAATTATTACATTGGTCTTATTGCTCTTTATTGAGAGTCTCAAAGTTCAGGAGTGCTTCTTCCTCTGGTGGACAATTGGTCTTTTGTGAATCTCTTTTTAGATCCTCCCTATTTGGAGAGAGACTTTCAGACTTGACTTACTAACACACGTTATAACGGCATTTGTCGATCAGGGTGGGTTCTCTGCCCGTCATTTCTGGCTCAATGGGAGCCTGTAAAGCTCTTCATGGACTGGGGATAGAAGAGTCAGAACTCCTAGGGATTCTCTTAAACCTTGACGGATCTCTGACTCCGATCCAAATGTGTCCATATTTGTAACTGGCTTTTTGGCAATGTTATGAAAAAAGGTCACAGATTCCAAGGGCTATTCCTCCTTGCTGCCCAGGGGGCAGGGTTTGCTTTACTTGGCTAGAATAATCCTCTAGATAATCAGGGTACCCAATAACTCATTGTCCATGAGGTTCTGTCTGACTTCTGGTTCGAGGCCTGCTAGTGAAATCTCACTCATTAAGGACATTTGTAAAATGAATGGATATTTAGGTTTTAAATTAAGTTTTCAGTTTCGAAAATATACGATGGATTAAAAGCAGTACCATTGCAATATATTTGCAGTTCCATAATTTTCAACACTATACATGCCACAAGGCAAGTGCACCACAGTTTACAGAACCTTGTTGGTTGTTACTTCCTGAATCTGTCCTTGACCTGGCTTGGCGGCCTTCAGGAACTAGAAGGACTCGTTTCATACCCACTGAGCCTGTCCAAGCACGAGGACCTGTGGAAACTGCTACAGGCCAGTGCCCCAGGATCTTGAGATGGATAGGCTGGAGCAGCTTGCTCACATGCTGCTGGATTAAATTGGATTAAATTGGGGTAGGCGGTGACCGGGATACGCAGAAAGCTACAGCACATGCACCCTTTAGAAGTGATACTTTGGCAGTTTCGTCTACTGGGATGGTATCAATAAATGACATCTATCACTTTGGTTTTCCCCATATCTTCTTTTCCTCATTAGTGGCCACTATCGCTTTGGATTTATGCACTCTCTTGCTCTCATTCCCACATCTTACAGCTTCTTTTTTTATCAAACTAGCACTTTTTTATCTCCCCATTTTTCTCTTCATGGTATTTCCCCATTCAGCTCATCTGAGTTTCTCTTTCTTTCCTCAGTCAGCTCTCTTTTCCATGCTTCTCCCACTCATCCTTTTGCATCTCTGGCCACCCAGTCATCTCCTCATCAACTGTGCAGGAAATAACTCTACCTCTCTCCCTTCATTTGCCTCCTGCTCTCACTTGAGCCCTTTGTCATGGTGTCCCGCTGATGCTCTTTTTCCGTTGTTCAACATTTTGGTTAATGTCTCTATCCTTTCAGCTCATCATTTCCTTTCTCTTAACATTTTTGTATTGAATATTTGTTATGCCTTTTCTATCTAAATATGTTCCAGTCCCTAGTTTTTATCTTTCTTACAACCCTCTCCCGATCTTGCATTGCTTTCTTCCATTTTCCCCCACTTTCATTCTTTTGCTCTTGCTGTTTCATCTCTTACTTCATTCATCTATTGCCTCCTTTAATTTTTTTCTCATTGCACCTCTTTTCATCCCTGTTATCTTCTGTGATAGTTATCTTCCTCCTTTTTTCTTCTCCTTTCTCTTTCATCTCTTAATCCTATACTTATAAAGGTAAATACAAAACTGAACTGCAGAATGCACAATGGTTTTGGCTAAAATGCTAGAACTGGCTCCAGTATGACAATGGGCCCCTTATCAATGAAACGTGTTTATGCAATTCCTCAAACATGACTGCCAGTCATCCTCAAATGTGATAAACTGTAATGCTGAGCACAATAATTGTTCTTGGTGTCATCAGATAGAGATGAATTATGATTATTAAATACATTTAAAAATCCTGGTACTGGGCCTTTGAGACCTTTCATCTATAGGTTTCTCTGGAATCTGCAGGATTCAACACAAGTATTTAAAAGTTCATAAGTTGATATTTTATTGGCCTTTGCAATGGACATCATATAAAGATGCAGCAGGAAAGTTGTGTTACTGCCTCTCACATCACTATGACATCTTACAAAGGTAAAACAAAACTTACAGTTTTCAGGATCCAATCTGATCTAAGAAAAAAGAACAAAAGGGACACTATGATTCAGGGCCTCTGTTCACTCAAACTGGGAGTCTCACCTCAATGGATGTGGGTTGTGCCGCAGAGACCTTCTTTCATGACACTGGCACGAAGGAAGATAGTACAAGTGCAGTAAGTGAAAGTAATTTTGCTGGTGACTTTGAGCTACGTAGCTTTTCTCTCTGTCCCATCAAAAGGCTACTGTCAGCAGTGAGGGGCCATATTCCTCCTGCTTCCTTCCGAAGGCTGAGCAGTAATAGTTCGTCATTTTTAGGTCTCTTCTAGACATGCTGTATTCAGGATATGGGCATAAAGCTCCACCCACTTTCCACCCATCTTTTTAATTGGCTCCTGTCTCTGTCCTTTGTGAATGGTGGCTTTTCATTGGTCAATAGTCGTCCCTCCTTAGTACCGCCTTGTCTCTTCTTGTAACCTCCCTTGAGGATACCCCCTGTTACGTGTGTTGTTACTCCCTAGGTTTTAATTACAGCCTCAGAGCGCTATCTTAAAGTGCTTCAGGCAGGACACACACTTGGTTCTAAGCAAGGCTGGCAGTGGTTACTTTACTAACTGGCACATCTCACATTTATATGAGACCTTCAATAAATGTCCCTTAATCAGCTCCACACAGAGTACAACCTACTACAGAATTAATAAAATAATTATTTTGTCACATTTTCAAAGCTACTAATTGTATATATGGACATATTTATTTGAATGTACTTGTGGTACTGTCTAGCAAGCAATGCATTATGGGAAGGGTAGAGTCACCATATCTTCTGCAGGGTGCAGTACCATATGTGACCAAAAGAGGTCCCATGGAACTTCTTTTGTCACATATGGTACTGCACCCTGCAACATGACTAGGTAAAAAGAAAATTGGCATTTATAGTGCCATAACTCCAACTTTGCAGGGTGCTGTACTATATGTGGCCAAAAGAGGTCCCAAGAGATGTTTTTTGGCCACATATGCTACTGTACCCTGGCTTGACAGTTTGGGCTGGTCTGTTCCCATGAGGGACTGGGTCAAGACTGATTTGCTTATGGCTGGGTCTGAACTGGGATGGCAAAGTGAGCTAAAGTGCGATCATGGATTCAACCCAGATCTGTGACTGTGGGGTGAGTGTCTGAAAAGTTTCATTGCCCCGTTCATCATCTCTTTGTGTTTGCTAGGTAAAAAAATATTGCATTTATAATGCCAATAACTCCAACTTTGCAGGGTGCAGTAGTATATGTGGCCAAAAAAGGTCCCATGGGAATTCTTTTGGCCACATATGGTACAGCACCCAGCAACATGGCTAGGTAAAAACATTGGCATTTATAATGCCAATAACTCCAATTCCAACAAATGCGAGACCGATTGAATTTCCAATGCAATAGGTCTCGCACTTGTTAAAGTTAGAGCTGTTGGTGTTGAAAATGACAATGTTTTTTACTTTTGCTTTTTTATACCATTTACAATAGTGCTATGCAAATATAAGAACCTCACTGCAAATAAAAAATCACTAAAGTAAAAAACATTGTTATTTTCAACGCTAATAGCTCTAACTTTAACATATGCGAGACCTATTGCATTGCAAAGGCTTGTTCCTTTTATACTGTCCTTTACTTGTTTTCCCCATATCGGGGCCCAAAGGTGTGAGGGAATCCATTCTCCATGCTGGTGCTGCAGAACTGTTCACATTATGTGGAGCCTACTTCCATCCTTGTGCCCTATGAGTTCTTTACGCTCCTGTGCACTAAGAAAATGCAATAGGAGGGGGTGGACATCATCCTCCAAGTTTGCTTCACTATTTAAAAAGCTGCCCTCAGTAAGAGAGCGCAGAGCAGGCCTTTTTGATGTGCACCGGACCCCACGTGGAAGAAGACAGTAAGGAAGCACTTGTTCTGCACTGCTGCTTGTCTGTGGGGCTGCAAAAGTGTCTGGCCTCCATCCCATCCTAACTTTTGTGTGCTTGTCAGCGAAGCCCAGGCAGCAGGTCAAGAGTTTAGCTATTAGTGTGCAGCAGATGCAGTAGCACTGTGTATTAACCACTAATTGCTGCCAGTTAGTACTTAGCAGGTGACAGTGGGGACCAAATTCTTTGCATGCATTAGGGCCATTGGCACCCTTGCTATGCCGCGGTATTGGGTCCCAAATGATCTGGTTGTTGCTTACACCCGATCATCCACATGACTGTATAACACAAGGGTATACCATTCATTGTATTAATTTCCGGTGCTGTGGAGGAAAGGATTCAATTGTTACACATGGGAATCTCATCCAGTAGGTGAAGGGGCTCCCTCCCACTTTCCGTTATATGTATGTTTTTTACTTTCAAGGTTAGAGTGCTGCACACAAAGCATTAAAGAGACAGTATCATACGATTATCAGCAAAGCAAACAAAAGCTGAGCCCCACCTCTCCTTTACGATCAGAAGGCAGAGGCCTCCGCACACTGTGGGGCCTGCGGGTATGTCCGTTACACCCCTGGCTAGCAGCATTGTTGGACCTAACCTTCAGGTGCATTAAACAGTATGCAGTTCTTCAGCAGTGGTAAAAGGAGGATGAGGGATTTCTACCATTGGTGCTGGGATGTTCATTGATATTATTATTATTATTATTATTGTTAATAAACTGAATTTGTAGGGTGCACAGCTACCCCAAGAGGTTTCCCGGTGCCAACCCAGTAGGAAAGAGAAAGGACGAAAAAGAAATTAATGATTGAGCCAAGTCTTCAAACTTCTGCGGAACATACACGGTTTCCTCGCGTAGAGAGATAGGTAGAGAATTCCATAGGGTAGGTCCTAAGTAGGAAAAAGACCGACCACGCATGTGAGAGAGTTTGATTTTAGGGATAGTAAACCTAGTCTGCATGTTAGAGCGCAAAGTGTGTGAGGGTTGAACTAGCTTTGGCAAATATATCGGGGCCACTCCAGTTTTAATTTTGAACATATAACACATGGCTTTAAATTTGAGTTCGTTCTTCACCTTCAGCCAATGAAGGTCGCGAAGGAAGCCAGTAACTGAGGCAGTCTTAGGCATATGACACAGCAGTCTGGCAGCTGCATTTGCACCACCTGAAGTCTTTGGATCGTAGCTTTGTGGGGGCCCAAGTAAAGAACATTTCTGTAGTCCAGCCTAGACATAACTAGGGCATGAACTACAGTTCTCTGAGCAGAGAAAGGTATCATCCATAACAATTTCTTCAGCCACTTTAAAATAGTAAAACAGGTGGAGGTCACTTTGTTGACTTGTTTCATTGAAAGATGTTTGTCAATGATGAAGCCCAAATTGTGAACCTGATGTACTGGCATGGGTAAGGCACCCATTTCAGAGGGCCAATTTTTGAGGTCCCCAGAGGTCATGTTTTTTCCCTAAATTCATGACTTCAGTCTTGTCCCCATTTAATTTGAGCAGGTTGTTTTGCATCCAAGACACGATTTTACTCAGACCTGACTGAAGAGCAGAGGGTTCATACCCGTTTGATGCGGAAAGGGAAAAGATGATCTGAGTATCATTGGCGTAGGAAAAAAGGGACCACCCAGCCTCTTCAGCAACATCTGCCAGAGGACGGACATAGACATTAAATAGCAAAGGGCTCAGCACAGAGCCTTGTGGAACTCCATAATGGGGACAAATAAGAATTGAAGCTGGCCGCTAAAAAAAAGACCTGAAAAGTATGGTCTGTTAAAAAAGAGCCGAGCACTATTCCCTCCGGCCCTCCATTCACAAACATTCGCCAACTGGCTAAAGGGGGATGCAGAGTGATCGGAGACCTGTATGAGGGGGGAACACTTAAGACATTTGCCCAGTGTAAGGAGGACTTTTGTCTCCCCCCCTGAGCGCGAGACTACAATATGCACAGCTGTGGCATTGGGTGTCCTCACCTGAGAGGGAACAGGCCGCTGTCCGACCATTCACCCCCTTTGAACGGCTGGTCCGTTCCTTCGATGAATCGAAGGGCCTTATTTCTCGGACGTACCAGATCCTACAGCACCCTCCAATACTAACCCCACACTCATATCAGCGCCAATGGTAATTAACGTCAACCACGGAAATCACACCAATACAGTGGAATCACCTTTGGCGAGATATCCCTAGGGTCTATCGCAGCATCCCGCAGAGGGAAAAAGCATATAAAATTATGACGCAATGGTATTATACGCCTACTCGACTGCACAAAATGTTCCCTGCCGTGTCCCCATTGTGCTGGAGGTGTTTGAATGCTTCTGGGGATTTCATTCACATTTGGTGGGCATGTCCGCTCTTGACCCTGCTCTGGAAGGAAGTCCTTAGTCATATCAAGGAGGTATTGGGCTTTCCCCTGCCTGAGTCTGCAACCACGATTTTTTGGGGCCTTAAACCTACCAACCTAAAAGCACTTACCCGCAGCGATTGGACTATAGCACTTCAAATGCTTGGGGCGGCTAAACAACTTATAGCGTTGTACTGGAAAAAAACAGAACCTCCCCCAATAGCTGCTTGGTTCACGCGCTTATGGCATGTGATAACCATGGAACTTTTTACAGCGCGACTGCAATCACGCGACACCCGCTTTACTGCTGTTTGGCTACCCTTAGTCCACTATCTCTGTAAAATTGAGCATGCGCATTATCTACCCTCCTAGCTTAGAGCATTTCGACTTTTTGAGGATGCCATACTCCCATCGGACCCCATAGGCTCCTAGCGTAACCAGACCAGCCCTGTGCGACTCTCTCTACGACAAGCCTCAAGATATGCACTCTTAACACCATGCTCTGCTGCGCGCATATACCCGTCCGCCCACCTAGCCGCATTTGTTGCTGTATACTTCCTTTTTCTCTTCTCCTCTCTTCTTTCGCCTCTTTTCTGTCTATTCACTACTGTCCGCTTTAGATGGGCCTCTTGCCCGTGTTCTTACTGTTCTTGTTGTTACACCAAAAAGGTCCTGAGACTTCGCACAGAGTCTCTTGTTACCCTCACACACCCCGAGAGGTGTCATGCTTCATCATTGGGCGTTTGCTCCTCGTTGGGCCGGCTCTGCAATGCCCAGCAGGGCCCCCGAAGGGTCGCTTTGGCGCAAATCTTTTAAGAGCCCAGGGAGCATCTTTCCATACGACGCAAGGTCGTTTTCTAAGGGGCGAAGCAACAATTGAGTTGTGGCTTAGCTGGAGTTGTTACACAGCGCGAGCACGCTCCCTAAATACGGGGGATAATACTACCCCTGCACTCTCACTTAGCACTGCACACACTTCTTTTTACTGGTCCTGAGGAAGCGCCAAGGATCATTCTGATCATCTAGGCGCGAAACATGTCGACCTGACCATTTTAGTTACATAGGGCACCTTACAGCCCAAAGACGTAACGCACAACCTTCTGTTTTTTTATTATGGCAAAGAGACCAGCACATTAAAACTTTGTCCTTTCTGGTATCCTTTAGCCATTTTTATCCGTCACCACACACACACTCACTGTGCACATAGGATCTATCTCCCCCCCACACACCCACATTCATCATACGGCCGTTCTCTTAAAAGATGTCCGCCAAAGCGACCCTTCAGGGGACCCGTTGGGCATTGCAGCGCTGGCCCAACGAGGAGCTAACGCCCAATGATGAAGCATGACACCTCTCGGGGTGTGTGAGGGCAGCAAGAGACAAAGTGTGTTCTCCCTCTTCCACAGTGGATACCAGACCTAGGCTTAAGCCTACCTCTCTTTTAGTCTTAACACGTTTTTTCCTTCCTCTTTTTCCCTTCTCTATGTGAGGGTGACTATTTAGCACCCACACCTTTGGAACAGTGACCCCGGTTTTTGGTTCCACTGCAAAGTGGCCCTCGGGGCACATCTAGGGCCCCCATGCACCGTGTGCCTTGCACCACTTGGTGCATGGCTCATGGTGCATGGATGTGCACAAATTGCTCCTTTACACTGCAGCTTGTGCTGTGGCCCTTTTCCTTTTCGCATTGTAATTGGGCAGTCGAACTTCCACCTGCTTGTCGGTGGTCTCCTGACCGCCGTGATAGGGGATGGCGGTCCGACTGCTAGCTATCAAATTTAGTCCCATAATTGCGTACAACCGAATACCCAGGCTCATCAGCGATTACACCAGGGAAGCATAGGCAGGACTTTACTGAGTTAAGTGCTCACTGCAAACAAAACCACACAGGGCCCGGAATAGAAAAGAGAAGGTTAGAAGGTAACACTAACGCAGGACTCCTGAGGCGAAAAGCCGGGAGCGTAGATACTTTGCTTTTTAATTATTTTGTGTGATACTTTGTTCTTAACTTACCCAGCATACTCGCACTCTCTGGCATTTCCTCAAACAGCGCGCTGACGCTGCAACGAACCACCTCATCCTGGTCGCCATTCTCGAGGGCGAGGTGTGCCACGTGACACGCCCCCTCGGTTGGCCACGCCCCCTTACCAGACCTATATATAGTGCGCGCAGCTCTCACAGCGCGACACTAACGCAGGACTCCTGAGGCGAAAAGCCGGGAGCGTGGATACTTTGCTTTTTAATTATTTTGTGTGATACTTTGTTCTTAACTTACCCAGCATACTCGCGCACTCTGGCATTTCCTCAAACAGCGCGCTGACGCTGCAACGAACCACCTCATCCTGGTCGCCATTCTCGAGGGCGAGGTGTGCCACGTGACACGCCCCCTCGATTGGCCACGCCCCTTACCAGACCTATATATAGTGCGCGCAGCTCTCACAGCGCGACACTAACGCAGGACTCCTGAGGCGAAAAGCCGGGAGCGTGGATACTTTGCTTTTTAATTATTTTGTGTGATACTTTGTTCTTAACTTACCCAGCATACTCGCACTCTCTGGCATTTCCTCAAACAGCGCGCTGACGCTGCAACGAACCACCTCATCCTGGTCGCCATTCTCGAGGGCGAGGTGTGCCACGTGACACGCCCCCTCGGTTGGCCACGCCCCCTTACCAGACCTATATATAGTGCGCGCAGCTCTCACAGCGCGACACTAACGCAGGACTCCTGAGGCGAAAAGCCGGGAGCGTGGATACTTTGCTTTTTAATTATTTTGGCGTGATACTTTGTTCTTAACTTACCCAGCATACTCGCACTCTCTGGCATTTCCTCAAACAGCGCGCTGACGCTGCAACGAACCACCTCATCCTGGTCGCCATTCTCGAGGGCGAGGTGTGCCACGTGACACGCCCCCTCGGTTGGCCACGCCCCCTTACCAGACCTATATATAGTGCGCGCAGCTCTCACAGCGCGACACTAACGCAGGACTCCTGAGGCGAAAAGCCGGGAGCGTGGATACTTTGCTTTTTAATTATTTTGTGTGATACTTTGTTCTTAACTTACCCAGCATACTCGCACTCTCTGGCATTTCCTCAAACAGCGCGCTAACGCTGCAACGAACCACCTCATCCTGGTCGCCATTCTCGAGGGCGAGGTGTGCCACGTGACACGCCCCCTCGGTTGGCCACGCCCCCTTACCAGACCTATATATAGTGCGCGCAGCTCTCACAGCGCGACACTAACGCAGGACTCCTGAGGCGAAAAGCCGGGAGCGTGGATACTTTGCTTTTTAATTATTTTGTGTGATACTTTGTTCTTAACTTACCCAGCATACTCGCACTCTCTGGCATTTCCTCAAACAGCGCGCTGACGCTGCAACGAACCACCTCATCCTGGTCGCCATTCTCGAGGGCGAGGTGTGCCACGTGACACGCCCCCTCGGTTGGCCACGCCCCCTTACCAGACCTATATATAGTGCGCGCAGCTCTCACAGCGCGACACTAACGCAGGACTCCTGAGGCGAAAAGCCGGGAGCGTGGATACTTTGCTTTTTAATTATTTTGTGTGATACTTTGTTCTTAACTTACCCAGCATACTCGCACTCTCTGGCATTTCCTCAAACAGCGCGCTGACGCTGCAACGAACTACCTCATCCTGGTCGCCATTCTCAAGGGCGAGGTGTGCCACGTGACACGCCCCCTCGGTTGGCCACACCCCCTTCAACGCCCCGACCATTTAGCATAAATCATGTGTCTTAGGAGGAAGCGCAGCGGACGAGCGCAGCGGGCGCAACGATTGCGCGCCGAAGGCGCGCTTAAGGCAAGCCCGTCTGTGCCCGTCCGCGACTGGCCGGGGCTAGGGGCATGTCACTCTGCCCCGCGTATCACCTACTCCCCGGACCAACTGCGCAGCCTCCAGGGACCTTGGCCCATTATGGCCTCCACACGCTCTCGCATCTCTTTCCTTGGTCTTCCCCCCACTTTCTCCCTTTCCATCCCTCCTCCCACAGTTGGCCCCCCCCTCTCGCCCTGCCGCACAGTTCCTACGTCAACCCCTAAAGCTCTTACGGCCTTCTATCTTAACACCCGGTCCGCTGTCGCCCATGCGCATGAGCTTGCGGTCCTGTTGGATCTTCATGCCCCAGATCTTCTTTTCCTAACGGAGACCTGGTTCTGCGATGACTCCCTCCCTGCCCTATTATCCACCTTACCGGCCACTTACTATGCCCTCAGGGCGGATCGCCGTCCTGGCAAAGCCGGGGGCGGCGTAGCGGTCATCGCACGTGTCGATCTACTTTTCCAAAGTCTATCCCTGCCTGACATTGCGACCTCCGAATTTCTGGTGATTCGCACCACCTCTACCTCTCCTCCTCTGACCTGCTTTCTCACTTATCGTTCTCCTCAATCTCCTCTACAGTTTCTCTCTGATTTCCTGGAAGTCTTGGCCACTATCACAATTAATAACTCCTCCATTCTGCTTCTTGGCGATTTCAATTTCTGGCCATCCGACCCCGCTGAATGTGCGTCCTCTAAGGAATTCTCCGAAACCCTCCAATCCCTTAACTTTACATCCTACGTTCACTCACCCACTCACATCAAAGGTCACATACTTGACCAGATCTGGTCCCTGAACTGCCCTGTGGAATCTCTTTCCATCTCGCCTTGCTCATGGTCTGATCACCACTTGATCTCTTTTTCCCTTCCTATCCATCCCCCAACTAAGCCCCCCCGCCCCAAAAACACCTGGGTTCGATCGTGGGGCCGAGTTAACCCAGAAAGTCTCTCCTCCCTTCTCAGTTCCTCCCTCCCTCCCCTGCACGGCCTCTCCACCCTCTCCCAGGTGGATGCCATAGATCAATGGCTTTCCTCTGGCCGCGACTCCATTGCCCCGCTCAAACGCATCACCTCCAAACGTGAGAAGGACGCCAACCGATGGTTTAACGTCGAGCTTAAGGACACTAAACTAAAAGTACGTCGCGCTGAACGGGCATGGAGGAGAAGCTATTGCCCCACGCTAAAACTGGAGTATACCAACATTCTTACCCAGTATAAAATAGACATCTTGGAGGCCAAAACATCATACTTCTCCTCCAAAATCTTAGCCGCGGAAAACCAGTCAAAGGAGATATTTACAATCGTCCACAGCCTGGCGTTCTCGGACAGAACAACCCTCAAGCCCGCCCCGTCCGAAGAACTCTGTCTTTCCCTTAATAACTATTTTATTCATAAAATTGCTACCATCAAGGCCAACATTCCCCCCCTTCTCCCTCCTTTGTGGACCCCCAATGTCCCCCTCCCAAGGGTGAACTCACCACCCTCCCCCCTATCACTAGAGAATGTCTGACCTCCTTAGTGCCTTTGGTCAAGTCTGGCTCTCCTCTTGACCCCTGCCCGGCCCACATTCTCCGCCATATTTTTGTTACCTGCCCAGACCCCCCCCCTTCACCTCCTCAACAGCTCTCTTGCTCAAGGCGTAGTTCCCTACCCCTTGAAGTCGGCGGTTATTGTGCCTATTTTGAAAAAACCCGGGGCAGACCCTTCTGTCCCTGCCAATTTCCGCCCCATCTCCCTCTTGCCATTTCTGGCCAAGGTGCTCGAGCGCCATGTCACCTGCGCTCTGAGCTCCTTTGTGGAGACGCATGGAGCCCTTGCCCCCC
Organism: Triturus cristatus; assembly: GCF_964204655.1. NCBI lineage: Eukaryota > Metazoa > Chordata > Amphibia > Caudata > Salamandridae > Triturus > Triturus cristatus. The sequence continues at coordinate 940,109,870 of NC_140584.1, read as the reverse complement.
GCCAGGCCGGCTTCCGCCCTGCACACTCTACGGAGTCCGTTGTCATCTCGGTCCTGGACAACCTCAGGGAGGGTATGGACACCAACCAGCACCAGGCCCTTGTGCTCCTCGATCTCTCAGCCGCCTTTGATACGGTAGATCACACCATCTTGTTATCCCGTGTCAAGGCGGCAGGAATCGGGGGGACTGCCCTGGTCTGGCTATCCTCCTTCCTGAGCGACCGCACCCAGGCCGTTCGCCTGGGTGACTTTACAGCGGACGTCCGGAAAGTTCAGTGCGGGGTTCCCCAAGGCTCTTCCCTTTCCCCTCTCCTGTTTAATCTGTATGTCACCCCCCTTATCTTTTCCCTTCAACAGATGGAGGTCGCCGTATTTAATTATGCGGATGACCTCCAGCTTGTTTTCTACCTATCTTCTTCTCCCTCCTCTGTTCTAAACTTTCTATCTGTCATGCTCCATATCAGGGATTGGATGAACCACAACCACCTCAAACTCAACCCCGACAAGACCGAGCTGGTCTTGACGGGTGGTTCATCCAGCCCCTGGTCCTCCCTCTTCTGGCCTCCCTCTCTTGGCCCTTCTCCTGCACCCTCCTCCTCTGTTAAAACCCTAGGCATAAAAATCAACTCTCAACTCACCCTTCACTCCCAGGTTAGCTCTGTGGTATCTTCTTCTTTCCTTTCCCTGCGCACTATACGCAGAGTGTCTCGCTTCTTTACTTTCTCTGCTCTCAAGCTTATAATTCTGGCCATGGTGGTGTCCCGCCTGGATTACGGCAATGCTCTATATGCCGGCATTCCTGCTTATAGCTTGCGGCGCCTACAGCAGATTCAGAACCAGGCGGCCCGCCTGGCCTTCAAACTTCCTAAATCTCACCACTCTACCCCTCTTCTGAAATCTCTACACTGGCTCCCCGTGCGAGCCAGAGTCCAATTCAAACTCGCCACCATCACCTTCTTGGCCCGACTTGGCCTGGCTCCGGCCTTTATCTCTTCTGAGATTACTCCTTACGTTCCCACCAGGGAACTACGCTCGTCCTCCCAATCCCTCCTCACCGTCCCCCGCTTCCGGAGAAAGAAGTGGGGAGGTTCTAAATTTGCCACCCTTGCCCCGACCCTTTGGAACTCCCTTCCCCTTGAACTTCGTACCATTACTCTTTACTCACAATTCCGTAGACACCTCAAGACTTATTTTTTCACGAAGTCTTTTGAATAATCCTCCATCAACCCTCCCTGCCTATTAGCCCCGGATCCGGTTAGAGTTAGCGCCAAGAAACCGCTGGTATACGTGCGCTCTAGAAATAATTTAAATCAAATCAAATCAATATAGTTTCTTTTTTCCGATTTAGATTACAATGGGAATGCCCGAATCGTCGATGCTTGTCCACAGATGTGATACAGTTGAGTCGCTGTTGGATAGAGCAGGGGTATGGGAAACATATTCAGGTCATGAAGGTGGTTGTGATTATAGCTTACCCGTGCTGCTCGATTCGGCTCAAGAACTAGTCCCGTTTAGCGACTTTCTGGTGCGGTTGTAAAAAAAAAAAAAAAAGCGTGAGCGAAGGGCAGGAATGTGTCACCAGCACATTGTGCTTCTAACACGAATACGGCTGTGTTTACACAGCAGCAGGTCACCCAGCTCGCACAAAAGATGAAATCGCGCGGTTCTCCTTACGCACACACGCTCCTCAGACCCTGAGAGAGGTGTTATAAATAGGATGTGGTGGGAACGTTTCCTCGAATTCGTGGTGGGTGCCCCGCCAGAAATGCGCTACTCTTTAATTTGGCCTTTTCTGGGGCTAACCAGCTGACGCCTGTGTCAGAGACGCGTATTTTGGCACGGCCGCAGAAGGCCCCGACCACTCCGTGCCGCTGGCGCTCTCGGAGCGCGCTCTGCGCGACCAGCAGCCTCGGCCCACGCCCTCGTCTGTCAAACCCGGGCTGCGAGCGAGCGCGAGGGAGGAGGAAGCTGCCAGATAAACATACCGCAGCGCCTAAACTCCTAATCACTGCGGGCTTCCGCTTCCAGGCCCTATAATTAGAAGCCCGCCTTTTCCTTGTATTCCCAGTTGACGCAAATGCTCTTTGTGGCTTGGCACCTCTCTTGGGGCGTGGGTTTAGTTTATAGCCAGTCCAGAGTTCGGTTTAGTCTTCAGATATTGCATAAATAGCTCTGAAACCCACAGTCTTCGACCCTGCCAGTTTTCCCTTTTATGTCCAGTTCTATACACACCACTCGGTTGTTTCCTGAAAGCTGCCTGTTATTTCCCAAGGAATGTACATGAAAAGTAGGAAACCATACATTAAATAACGCATCTGTATCTGTCCGGTCTCTGCTGATGCATACGCACTTTGATTTTTTTTTCTTATGGTACTCGAGTCCATTGTAATGCGCCCACTCTCCTTGCATAAACCGGGCCGTATCTACATTGCGGTAATTCCATCTGGAGAATGGGAAGTAGCTCTTACACAGTATTAGCTGCAGTGCCCAACAGCTCCCACTTGTAATTCCTATTCAAGAACCTCAATGGGTTTCAGATGTGAATTTGTGAGCGTGGGCGGTTGCCAGTTTTTCTTTCTCCAGTTTTTTTCTAACTTGCAGGAAATGTTGCAGGATTATTCACTTCCAGTGACAGTCCGTCAGTCTCTGCGCTTGGGTATGACTCGCTAGGAAGATTTCTTGCTTGGTCATGATTGTTCACCTGAGGGTGGACCACTCTGTAAAAGAGAGGAAAGTATTAGAATGTATGAAAAGAAAGTAACCCCATTTACAGAGTGTTTGAGGGAGAAGGAGGTCATTTTTTGCATGAAACCCAGTGCTTGAAATGGAAACCTAGAAGTCCACGTACTCCTAGTTCCAGAGCACTTGTTTGCTGCTGAGAAGTGCTGGTACTCCCCTATTAAAATCATCAGAGCAGTGCTGGTACTATCCCTTCCAAAGAAAAGAAGTGCAGGTACTGAGTATACCTGTCAATACCTGCTATGCACTGTGTGTTATCATTTATATTTTAGACTCATTAACCTAATGATAAGTATTCATATAAAACTCCTGTGACAGGGTGTATGACATTCATGATTGTTGTGTTGTTTTAGTGCCCAATGATACATGAAAGCTACAGGTATGAAAAATAGGGTCACGTATATAAATATGGAAAAATATTCAGATATTCACCTATAATAATTCACACGTGGTCCTTTCACACATAAAGAAGTAATGGAACTTAAAACTCACTAAGTGAGAATATTTTTTTTAAAACTGCATATTAGCTTTGTCGGCACATTTAAAACGTACCTTTCACTTTCCTTCGCTAGATAAAATGCAATAGTTGAGGAACAGAGACATTAGCAGTAAAACAATTACGCTGGTTGAAATGGTTTTCTTGAAAGAAAGGATTTTGTTGCCTTTTTTATTTGTAGCCCAATGCAAATGCCTGGGCCTGTCGGATTAGACAGCTGACCCTGCATGTACCCATTTATTTTGTGTCATGTGAGTTATGGAGAGCTTCTTTGAGATTCTGCTTCCTTCTTCTCTTTCGTGCACTTGTCGCTTATACAAGGTTCCTTCCCCGAGAGTCTGAACTTCAGGCAGGATGTTACCTCTTGAAAACCATTCAGCGGACTCCAGTGACCTAAAAAATTTCCAACCTGTCTACTCCCTAACTTTTTTAGGGTTGGTGATTGAAACCTGTATAGCCTCCTGTTAGAAGTGGGGGTCTCTAGTTGGCAGAGGAAGGTACCTTTGTCCAAATAGAGACCCTTGCTTCTAGTCAGAGTAAGGGGGATACACACTTTAGATAACCCCTGCTCACCCCCTTGGTAGCTTGGCACGAGCAGACAGGCTTATCCTAAAGGCAATGAGTAAAGTAATTGTACCAACACTCACAGTAACACAGTGGTAACACCACAAATGGACACCACACCGGTTTAGAAAATAAAGTATCTTTAGCTAAACTTAACATGACCAAAATGACAAATCCAACATACAAATATTAAGAAAAATGACTTTCAAAAGGTTTTAGCAACTGAGTCCATAGAAAACTATGGATGCGTGATTTCTTGCAAAGTGCCTGTTGTAGTGACAGAGTTCACCAAGCCAAACAGCCACAGCGATGAGAAGCGTTGAAAAACAATAAGATGTGTAGTTCCTGAGACCTTCGTGGATGCGATGCGACAGTCTGCTGTACACAGGGTAGCGATGCGTCGGGTCCGGTTTGTAGGGGGAAGTGATGCGTCGGTTCTGAGACGACTCTGATCCGCGGGTAATGCGTAGGGGAAAACTTGCAGCACAGGGACGATGCGTGGAAATCCGGGATGAGTCGGCGAATGATGCGGCGGCAGCGAGCGGGGCTGCGTCGACCTTTTCAGCTGCGATCCCTAGTTAAGTCGATTCTTGCAGTGGTGTCAGGCGCTGCATCGGTTTCAGCAGCGGCATGTCGGTGCGGGGAAATTCTTCCCTCACCACGGCGTTGTGTCGGAAAACTGTTGCCAGAAGAGCGATGCGTAGACTACCTTGTTTGTTGCGTAGCTTTCCAGCTCCCAGCAGCAGAAACAACCTCTAGAGGCCCCACATCGTCGCAGGCACTCCTGGCGGGTCAGAATTCCCAGCAAGAAAGTTCAGGGGAGCTGGGGGTGAAGTCTTTGTGTTCCTAAGACTTCAAAACAGGAGGCAAGCTCTACTCAAGCCCTTGGAGACTTTCCTCAAGCAGGGGACACAGCACACAGCAAAGTCCTTCTCCTTTCTTTGGCAGAAACAGCAACTGCAGGCCAACCCCAGACACACAGCAAGGGCAGTACTTCTCCTCAGTTTCTCCAGCTCTTCTCAGTAAAGGTTACTCTTGATTCCAGAAGTAGTATAAATTTCATGTGTTTTAGGTCTAAAACTTATACCCCAAAATGTCTTCGTTCTCTTTGTGCAAGGGTCTCTGAGCCCAGTCCAAACCAGTTCTGTCCTCTCTGGTGCAGCAGCCCGGCAGGAGGTGGAGACAGCATTGTGTAAGGCAGACAGGCCCTAGTCAGGGGCTAGTGACAACTCCTCCCCCCTACTCTGAATTCAGCCCAGCCTTGACTCATTCAGGAAACACAGGACACACATCAACCCTCCCCTCCCCCCGGTGGCTGTCAGAGAGAATGCACCTCCCCAGCCCCTGTCACTCTAAAACCAGACAGTCAATACACAAACAGGCAGAGGCATACAGATAATGGTTAAACAAGAAAATGCCTACTTTCATTTTCAAACACACAATTTAAAAACCATCTTTAGTAAAATATGTGTTATTAAATTCTGAGTTCACAGAGGCTAAACTTTATTTTTCTCTCTTATCCCTATGGGAATATTTGCTTGTAAAATGTTACAAAACATTCCCTATTCTGTCCTATGGAGCAAGATAGCCTTTTAATAGTGAAACAATGAAATTGGCTGTATTTCACTATCAGGACATGTCACACACACCAGTACATGTCCTACCTTTCACATACACTGTACCCTGTCCACAGGGGTACCTTGGGCCTACCTTTAATGGTGACTGACATGTAAGAAAAGGGAAGGTTAGGGCCTGGCAAGTGGGTGCACTTGCCAAGTCAACATTGCAGTTAACAACTGTGCACAGACACTGCAGTGGCAGATCCGAGTTACCGTTTCAGAACTACTCATGTGGGTGGCACAATCAGTGCTGCATGCCCAGTAGTAGTATTTGATTTGCCAGCCCCGGCACACTCAGTGCACTTTACTAGGGACTGACCAGTAAATCAAATATGCCAATCGGGGAGAACCAATCATAATAACAATTTACACAGAGATCATATGCACTTTAGCACTGATCAGCAGTGGTAAAGTGCCCAGAGTCCTAAAAACAACAACAACAGGTCAGGAAAAAATAGGAAACAGAAGCAAAATGTTTGGGGATAACCCCGCAAAAAGGGCCAAGTCCAACACCTCCCACCTTTTTCTTCATATCCAGGTGAATAACCTTCTCGGCTATCTCCAGTCTGGGTTAAGACAAGGATACAGGACTGAGACTACCCTGCTTGAAGTGACTGATGATGTTCTACTCATCCTCTACTCTGGTAACTCTTGCCTAAAGCTAACCACAGATCTCTGCTTAACATTTCGAAGGATTGCATGGTCATCAGTGGAAAATGTTTAAGCTGGTTCACTTCTTATCTTTCAAACCATTCTCAAGTGCTTTAGATAGGAAACTTCATATTGTGCAGGGGCAGCCTTCTGTAAGGCTGCCACAAGGGTTCCCCAAGACTCAAATTTGTCCGATACCCTTTCTTATATCTAATTTGAACCACCTGGAGGGAACCTTAAAGATCAGACGTACTCTGTCTCCAGTATGTGGGTAAAACCCAGATTTAAATGAATGATCCTCCTCCAAATGCCCCAAATTACATCTACCACCTCAACAACACCTTAAACAAAATCCAAACATGGATGTCAAACCACCACCTAAAGGTAAATCAGAATAAAACCGAATCTCTACTAATCTGTCCTAAAGATTGAGCCTTCCAATCCAAGCTTGGATTGAATAATGTTTTATCTGCTGTTGAAAACGCCAAATCTCTGGGTTTTATTCTTTATAATAGACTCTGTAGTAAGGTTAAGAAGGCAAGATATCAACTCAGATTTTGTTTGCGCATCAGGTGGTTCATTCTTGATCAAGAGTTACTTTGTAGTCCAGACTATTGTTCTTTCCAGACTGATTTATGGAAACCCTCTTCTAGCTGGACTCACACACGTTTTCCTGGTCACCCTAGAGCTGTGCTCCAGGCAATTGCCTGCTTTGTTTCTGGGTACAAAAAAATTTGACCACATCTCTCCTCTACTTCTTACTCTTTAATTGTTCCCCGTTGAGGCAAGAGCGAAATATAAAACTACAGATATCAACCACAAGGCCCAGCACAATCTCCACACCTGCCTATGTAGATGAAAAACTGAAACACTGCTGCCCTTTAGTAGTTGAGAAATGCAGGATATCTCCTCCTAGAGACTCATTCATGCATAAGCAGTATAGGAAGCTTTCTTTCTCTGGCAGTGCAACTAGAATGAGGTAACACAACCCCATGTCTTGCTACTTTTAAAAAGGAACTCAAATCCTTCCTTCTCCAGAGACGTTTTGATTAATGTATGTTCCTAGCGTCATTTCTTAGTCTTGACTGCATCCCACTGACTGTAGTGATATGATGCTTTTTGTTTCTAATGTCTGAATGTTTTTTGTCACATATGGCTATTCTCTTGTAAAGCACTCCAATGTCCTTAGGTCCTGTTTGTGCTATAGCGCTGTTTGCACTATATAAATCTGCAAAACGCATTCAGAGGTACTTCAGTTCCCAGGAAGCTGTGTGGCTCTGAAGGCGACCCCTGATACACCTGCAGACAGTTGCTGGTGCGCTATAAAGCACATTTTTACACCCTGCAGCCCGGGACGCAAATAGGGGTACTTCAGCTCGCAGGAGGCTGCGAGGCTCAGAAGGCGGCCTCTGACACACGTGCGGACAGTTGCTGGAGCACTATAAAGCGCATTTCTATACTCCGCTGTGCCAGGAAGAGGCGTGGCAGGGCCACCTTACTTGGATTCATCTTTGGGTGTTGTCAAGGTTCACCAGTTGTATTGATGCTCGCTTGCTGTGCACGCTCTCCGCCTCCGGGTTTACTCTTGCTAATACCTCTTTGATGGGCACCAGTGTGGTTGTGACCTGGTTAATCGTGTCAGGAGCCAGCATCACAGTGTACGAAGAGACATCACATCTTGGGGCACGGACTAGACCACAACCAAAACTAAAATTGGTTAAATTGTGTGAACTAAGACCCAGGATCACTGTGTTATGAGAAACATCACATCTTGGGGCAGGGAGTGGGACCACAACCAAAACTAAAACTGAATCACATGTCCTATCTTTAGCGGGAGCCTGTTTTGACTTGATTTTAAGTGTCTGTTTGCATGGTTTAATCACGTGTGGGGGAAGCTGATATGTTGCATATCGTGGAAACCTCCCAGTGCAATGTGTCAATCTCTGTTCTCATTATAGTATCCTCTGAGTGGAGCATGGGGTAAAGAAAGACGACTGCCTCCTTCTCCTCTTGTTAACTCACCAATTACCACCATTGAGTGATTTTGAAACCAGACCGAGGGGGTTGTATCTAAGGAGATTGAGTTGGCAGAAAGAAGGCTGTTTCTAACTGGGATGCCCTTCTCCCAGGTCTACCCTGTCTCCCTAGTAACTCTGATGTTCCCATTGTGATTTCGGAGCATGATGGCACAGTTGTAACCAGACAGTCGGAGGGTGACCTGGATAGAACCTCAGTTGTTATAGCTTCGCCTAAGAGAGTGGGTGCTTTAGCTGGACAGACCTAGGTGCTTACTTAATCAAGCCCTTTTGTAAGCCCTAGGCGTATTCGTAGGAGACACTCGGCAGCCCCAAAACAGAGATGTACCTTAGGTAATGTGGGTGTGCAGACAGAAATGTCATGTTTCTCTCAGCAATTAGACCATCTGCCTGATGCTTATTTGAGCAAGTTTAATGGTGTCTTGTACGCCAATGTGGATCCGATTATGTCAAGGCTAGCATTGATCGAATCTAGATTATCGCAGATTTTGGACCATATGAGAAATTGCGCAGACCCACAGTTGGGTCCGAGCACCTTATCTTGTGGGGTGCCTAATAGCACCTGTTTAACCCAGCCACAGGGACTGCTGGTGCACCCCAGTGAACCAGTTTCCTTATCCCAAGCTCCCCAGCCTGTTAGGATATCAACTGGTGTCTCTTCTGCCTCTTCAGGCCCTTCATCACCCATCGCAGGGTCCCGGTTCTCTGTAGTGGCCCATCCCTCATCTACCAAGACAGGGGTGGTGATTAACCTGCCTCCTGAGGCAACCCTGTACGTAGTAGTCTAAGGGAATATTTCCCCTTTGACTAAGCCGATACCTAAATCCTTTGAGAAGCTGAAAAACAAAGTGGTATATTGGTTTAAACTGCAGTCTATCATAGGCACGGAGTGTCATGGCTCCATTAATATGGTGCAGAGGGAAAATTGGCTGGGCTCTGATGTTAAAAGATGTATGGGGGACTGTCTTGTGGTACATTTCAATAAACCCATCACTGCGCGTATTTTGACTACCTTAAGCACACTTATATCCTCCAGGCAAACTAACATCGAGGCCCTTCCACTTGTTTTTTTAAAATTTTATTTTTTATAAGCAAGAAATGGTCTGTCAACTTTTGTGGAAACATGTCCGATAGGAGCAGGCTCCTTGGTTAGACCCTTATCTGCTCAGTAGGTGTCCCCAGCTTTGTGTCTAATGAATAGATTTGCTCCCCTGGGTAACCTTGATTCCTGCGATATTCTTTCGGATTCATCACTTTCATCTACCTTCACTAAAACCTATCCTAGGAGTATTTCGACTAACAACCATGATCATTTGATTATCTTATCTAGGAATATTGTGGGTTTGTTGGTTACGTTCTGTGATTGTAATAGGTTGTAGTTTATTAGGACATATCAGATTATCTGCTGCAAGAAATTTGGGAAGAGAAAAATCTATTTTTTTAGGGGCAGGGGCTTCAGTGGTGGGGAGGGCGAAAGGGGGACTGATCATCTTTGTCTAAGTGTAAATATGTTGGAATGTCAAGAATCTAGCATGGGACTCACATCTGTTACTGGTGTTGAAAATATTTTTCCCTGGCTCTACATCGCTAGGACTAATGAACTTTTATAGTGTAAAAGCTTGGATGGAGGAGGTATCTAACCTCTCCAGCTTACGCTCTGCCATTGAAGCCTTGGCAGGGCATTTTCTTGGAAGGAATAAGGTAATAGTGGGTGATTTTAACTGCTTTTTGTGTGTTTGTCCTTCGATTTGGTTAATATCAAGCCTCAATGTATGCTGGTAGAAGAGCTTCACATGGCTCACAGGAGGGAGGGCTCGGAGCTAAATACAATTTTAGATGCTTCTCATCTTGTGTCTGCCATGGAGAAGCTAAGGAACTCAGCCAATCCATGTATTTTGTCTAAATATAGAGGGAAGGGCTAGGCATCTATCATAGACTTCATTTTTGTGACCGTTCCTTTGTTTTCGTTTATCTCCAATTTTAATATAGTTCACAGCCCTTTTAGTGATCACAACCCCCTGTCCCTAACCATTGGTGGACTAATTGGTGGTGTTATATCTTTGGCTGAGGTACAAGGTAGGCCTCTTCTGTCTGACCAAGGTAGGATGCTTAGATGGTCTCTGGTCGACCCAAAGCAATTCAAAGTGTCTCTTTTTACTGTGTGCTGGCAAGAGATCTCTACATGTCTGAATGTATGCTCTTCTAGTGGGGCTATTTTGTTGGCATTTTCTAGTATCGCACAGGTGTCCTCACTACTGAACGTTCCTGTGTCTAATATCAGGTCATATGAACCAAAATGGTTTGACTGCAATTGTTCTAAGGCCCTCTGTCAATTGAAGGTCGCTCTAAAGCAGGTTCCCAGAGATAAGGATCATGTTGCCTCCTGTTGGAGGGAATACAAGAAGGCTCTTGCAAACTGTAAACTTATCTTATGCAAGAGTGCAAGACCAGAGATAGTTTTCTGTTTTGAATGTGATAAACAAGCTTTGCTGATGTAACTGGCCCGGCTATATGCTATCACATCTCTGAGCAACAGTGGAAGGAACATTTTGAAGGGGTATATCATTTTGGGCTGAGCAGGGATGAGGAGGACCAGGGTGGACAAACAAGGTGTAGAGTCGATATGGTTTTTACACTAGATGAGTTACCCCAGGGCATTCTGTCATTAACTCATAATAAGGCTCCAGCACCTGTTAAGATACCCTTGGGTCTGTTTTTTGGACAGCGTTGAGATCTGGGGTCCTGTCCTGACGTTGGTATTCAACACTGCTGTGTCGAGAGAGGGTGCACCTCCCTCATGGTCCATCTCCGTAATTGTCCCGGTTTTCAAAAAGGGGAACAAGGACACTCAGTGCTGTCAATCAATATCATTAATTGATTCAGCGGTGAAGGTCCTGGGAAGGGTACTTTTAAACAGGCTGATGCTGTGTGCGGATGAGAATGGTACATTTTCTGAGGTACAATAGGGCTTCAGGTTGGGCAGATCAACATCGGCTCAATGTCTGAATCTATATCTAACTATAAATAAGTTCACTACTGCCCGGCTTCTGTCACTTCACCTGGCATTCATGGACATCATGTCCGCCTTTGACAGAGTAAACCGCAGGAAGCTGCGGGGTTTGCTTCTTTCGATAGGGGTGGACCCGTATATCGTGTTGCATTTATCAGACTTACATGCCTACACCTCGGCCTTAATGCGGTTCACCCAGGCAGTGGGGTAATGAAACTTGAGGGGGCCCCCCTGCAAAGTACAAAGAGGGTCCCCTTCTGGACTCACTCGAGAGCTCTGACCATGCGGGGGCCTTTGCTACGCCACTGCTCCCAGGGTGCGGTTTTCACCCAATCCTTAATAACAAGCAGGGGAGTCTGCCAGGGGTATATTCTTGCCCCTTTCTAGATCACTCTTTACATTAATGGTCCGGACCAAGCCCTTCTCTCAGTTAAGGCGTATTGTCCGAGGGTGGGAACTAGAACGCTTCCAGGTTTACTGTATGCCGATGACGCAGTTTTCATGGCACAGACTGCCGTGGGACTGCAGTCATTATTGAATATGTTTGTCGCCTTTATGGCTAGATGAACCCTACAGTAAATTTCACAAAATCATATGTCATTGGGCCACGGCCCACCAGCTTAAAAACGTTCAAGGTGAGAAGCAATATCGTGGCCAAAGTCACAGTTTTCTCAAACCTCGGGGTGCTGTTTGATGTGAACAATAATTGGAAGCCCCTGACTGAGGGGAGGAAGTGTGAGTTTGTTAAGGCCATGGATGCAGTGGCTAGTTTTGCCCAGAGGTTGGGGTCTAGGCCCCCAACACATAAATCAAGATTTACCAGGCCAAATGTGTCTCGAAGGCTTTATATATCAGTGAGGTATGGGAATACACGAAGATTGATGACATTATGACTGCTGAATATATGTTTCTAAGATGCATGTTACAAGTCCCCAAAAGTACGCCGGCTTTCTCTGTCCATGACGAGCTTGGAATAAAATATATAGGAGACATAATTGCTCTTAGATCATTGCTATGCTGGATTAAGATCTGGACTGGGGAGGGAGCTCAGCTGAAAAGGCAGATCCTTTCTGATTGACTGTTCCTTAATCATGTGCATAACATTCCTTGGATTACCTATCTGAAGGTAGCTTTTTTAGCTTGGACAGGGAGGATATATTTCATAATCTTCAATCCCTGAGACCCATGGATGTGAAAAGGGTGGGGGGTCCGTTTTTAGAACGCATGTCCTTACAAAGAGAACAGACAAAGCTGATGAAACCTATTGTGCTGGGGCACATGCTCTAAAAATCAGTTCAGTCTATGGAGCCATATTTATCCATTCTAACCAATGAGAGGGATATATTTGTTCTAGTAAGATTCAGATTTAACTTGTTGCATCATCTTCTTGCATCTCCCAGTGGTTGGAGCCGACTTGGCACCATATCTCCACAGTACTCTACATTTTGTGATGTTTTGTAACTATTTTAGTGTGCCTTGAAAAATGTTTATCATCCTGTTACTGAAACCCCTGAATTTTAAGCAAGCTCGTCCAGCTCTTATGATTTTGCAGCTCCAATCTAATGAACATGCTCTATTTGGTGTACCACATTTAAGAGTGGCACTGAGATCGAGGCATCCTAGACCTGACTCATTTTGTTGCTGATATGGAGGTATTTTAAAATCAGTGTAATATCAAGGTTGTCTCTCTTCTTACTTTTAAAGGGCTTTTTATTAGCAGTTTTTTTTTTCATTTTTATGGTTCTTATTGTTGAGTGTATATTGCCTTATCTTTCTAATATGTATATATTATGCTCTTTTTATGGTTGTACTTCTAACCGAATAACGATTTATGATGATGATGAAACTGCAAAACTTAATAAAATGTACATATATCTCATGTTGTCCAATGTCACAGGTGATAATATAGATGTTTAAAAGCCCATTGGGTTTGGGGCCTTTCAATTAACTGCACTAAGCATGCTAGTAATTTCAGTCTAATTTTTCCCCATTTCTAGGTCCCTCCTACCAGACTGCGCAAGCTGTCTGTTTGTGCAAAGACCCATTGTCTGCTGCAGTGGACTTAGAGCCCACCCATTGGTTACGATTGGTTGACTTTATTGTAACTCTGATTTACTTGCTTCTTTTTCATTAGCTTGTGTGGGCTTTCCTTCCTCTTCTTGTGTTTGGTAATCCCCTAGAGCATGGCCTTATTACTTGATTCCTTCCACTGCTTACTTGTCAGGCACTGCTTTTTCAACTGATTAAGCACTCCTTGGGAGTGCATGTGTTTTCCAGCTTTTTCTTTTCTGTGCTTCTCTTCCCCTCCCTTCCGCTATGCTCTGTGTTGCTCTCTCTCACACACTCTCCTACCCGCCCCCATTCGTGATGTGACAATCCTAATGGGTTTCTCCCCCATATTGCTTTCTTACGCTTGTTCTTCTCCCCCCAACTCTACGTTGCTCTCTCGCCCATTTGCTTTTCTCCCTTCTACCCCTACGCTACTCTTCCTGTGTTGTGTCCCCTACCTGCGCCCTCCATGTTGCTTCCACCCCTTACTTCTGTGTTGCTTCTATCTCCTGCCCCCCATGTTGCTTTTGTTCTACCCGTTTTTAAAAAACAAAGCTTTAGCTCGTTTTTACTTTGTATTTACTGATCCAACTTAGATTGGTAAACAAAATTTAACAAAAGCACCTGTCTCATTTTGTAGGTGTGCACATGCATCGTGTGAGCGCATCAACACAATGAAGCATTCAGATATATCATACATTTTTTCATTATTTCTCCATAACCATGCTGCACAGCATTGCTAAAAACCATTGGCAAAATCTATATGTCCCAAAGGTGAGACCTATTGGCTTTACCAGTGCTTGTATGCATTGTCCTTTAAGTCTCATCATGCTCAGTGCTGTTGATGGAAATTTCTAGTCTGGCTGAGAGCCAGTTCATTGCTATGTAATCAGTCGATGGACCCCTGTTTTTCTTTATATTCTGGGGCTTGTAGTACTGCTGTCGTACCAGATTCCCTTGAATGAAATGGCACTGGATACACAATTCCCTCCTGATATGGAGCAACTTACGTTTTCTGATATGCGATTTGCCTTTGAATCTGCTGTGCAGGGTACATAGTAAATTGCTTAGGGGCGTAAAACAGGGTCCTGCATCCCTAGCAGCTCACAGGACCCTGGTCTCATAAGTTCGTCCCCTACCCACATCAGTCATCTACCAACTTTACCCTGAAAGCCTGGGCGCTAAAGGGGGCCCTCCAAGTATTTTGGAAAAATATGTATTCCCTGAAGCAATCTATTTACTCCAGTGGTTAAAGATAAATGCAAGATTCACATTTTGTCTTTAGAGCCTGCATGTTTTGACAACCTGTAAAAATGCAGTACCACACACTGTTAAAGCGTACACCAGATCTTTAAATATATCCATCCCAGGATTATGTATCAAAAAAGTGCACATAATGTCCAGTGTACATAGAAGAAGTAGACACTGTGGAGCTCGGTGAACTGCTGTGGTGGATATAGGGTGCAGGGAGAATTAAGGTCTGAGACATTTTCTGTGGGCATTTGGAATTTACTCCGGACTTTTCATGAGTAAGTTACTCCTACTCATAGAAGGAAGCTAAATGAATCCGAAACCAAGTGTGTTGCAGAAGAGGGGCAGTGGGAACTAAAAGGAAGTGTATGTGTGTGTTGGGCGAGTCCTAGCCAACACTTTCTTCATAGAACACTTTACAAAGTCCAGGTTTTTAAGTAATCAATGCTCCTAAATAGTACAGTCGGTCCCTTTAACGTTAAGTACGAGTGTGTACAGCTCTGTTCCTGGCCCTGACTAAACCCACAATATTGCTCCATAAGGTGTTCATTGATCAGCCAGTATGTATACTCAGGAGTGGAGGCGTCAGACGTCACCTCTTCCTTGCGACGCTTGCAGTCTGTCTGTGGGTGAAATGAGGTGCAGACACCCTGTCAAGCACTGTAGTATACACTTGCATCCTTGGAAGAGTCTCAAAGCACACTGTAGACAAGTTATAAGTTCACTGTATATGAAACGCATCTTTATCTCAGTAGAAGAATTTCCTCTAATTCTTTGGATCTGGTATTATATGCAAGACGTAATTTTAGAAATGTATGAGATCAAACTTCCCTAACAGACCACTACCCATCGATGGGTTCCCAGCAGCTTGTGCGGTCCTGCTGCGGGCATCAGTGTGCCTACCCTGGCCAGCAGAGAGCTTCCTCCATTGACAGGAAGGGCCAGGCACTTCTGTGCCTAGTTCCTTCATGGTGCTGCTAG
This sequence comes from Triturus cristatus, assembly GCF_964204655.1. Classification (NCBI taxonomy): domain Eukaryota; kingdom Metazoa; phylum Chordata; class Amphibia; order Caudata; family Salamandridae; genus Triturus; species Triturus cristatus. The sequence continues at coordinate 940,094,475 of NC_140584.1, read as the reverse complement.
GCATGGGTGAGAACTCAGTGCTAATGTATACTAGATTGTAGTTGCATTTATATAGCTCACCATCCCAACTGTGCGTTTGAAGATTGAAAGCAAGCTACTAATTGGGAATGCTTGGATGGAAGAGTGTGTACCATACGGCCTACCCAAATGGTGTTTCGATGTGTGTGAGGATCATAGTTGGGAATTTAGCATCTAGCACACTGAACGGAATGGGGCATAGCCCACTTACACTTTAATGTTCGTATGAACAGAGATAAAGTATGTCAATACAATGTCGTCTATGTGGGAAATGTTTTGATGTCATGCCTTAATTTATGGCAGAACTTTGCTCATGTGGTGTGGCTTTAAGTGTGTAGTTTTGAATGTGAGTGTAGTTGGGCAATTGGTAAATTGAGTGATAGCTGGGCAAGTGATTTGATTTAGTTTCAGGTAGGTGTGATCTTGAGTTCTGTGGTGTCCAACCTCTTAGTATTGGCAAATAGCATTGTCAGCTCCTACAGAAGCACCAAACGTTCACTGATTTCTGAATTCCCGGTGATCTTAGATGTTTCTTATTCTGAGAGAATACCAAGACTTTGCTGCTTGTATGGAAAAGAAGGTTCCACCAATGTAGTTTTACTAAGAAGTTACTTATTCATGAGTGTATAATTTAAATAAGATTGCAGGATCCAAGGTTATTCCAAAAATAGTATGCAGATTGCAGATATCTGTCCAAAAAATTAAAAACTGGTTCTCTCTCTCAAATATTGCTGAATCTCCATGACCTATGATATCTTTCCGCTTAAAAACGTTTTTAGATTGATTTAAAAACATACCTGCAACCGAAAAGAGAAAATATTCAATTTCACAGAATTGTCTGAGATTGTTTTTTGGCATTTCCTCATCTACCTTCTACCAAACAGCGAATATTTGTGGGAAACACCTTTCGCTCGTGCCTTGAAAAGAGACAGACTGAATGTGAACGACAGTTTTATGTCAAGCTTTGACTTTTTTAAAGTTCTGTGTGAGATAATTCAAAATCCACCCCACTGCTGCCACACTGTACTGACTAATGTTATAATTTCCTCAGACTTAACACTAGTAATAGTCTCCACCTATTGATGACAGCATCTCTACTCTTCCGAATGCATGGTGCTAGGGGCTAAGTGGGTGATCAACTGTATGTCTTCAAGACCCTGTGCATTATTCGTATAGCATATATGACCAAATCCCAATTGCCAGCCCTTACTGACTATCTTGTTTTCTCAATTGCCCTGTGAGGACATACAAGACCAAACTTATGTGCTCCAGACTTCTCCTCTATACCCTATCTTGTGTTTGTAATGCCATATTCATTTTGGGACTTTCTTTATTGCTAACTGGGCAAATTGCAGGGCTTGATCAGAATTATTGGGTTAGATGTACCCCTATTTTCTGTCTTGTACCCCTAGTTTCTTTGCTGTAGCTGTTTCTTTGCTTCCGTACTATTGCCAGGCTATAAAATAGCAACATACCAGCATTTCTCATGCCATCACCTATTGGCCATCTTGTATTCTCAGTGAAGAATTGTTTAAGGACATTTTGTACCACTCACATGTAGACTTTTGGAACTAGGGCAGCATTCAGTAGATCTGGATTTGTCCCCTTTAACTCATCTTGTGCACTCCACTCTCCTACGTAGAATTACTTCAGGCTTCTTCTTTCACAAAGCCTAAACAAAAAGATAATTTTTGGTTCTGAAAGTCCAGTTGTTAAGTTCACACCACTTTCATGACCAGTTGAGTTTGCCGGTAGGGGCTGTAGGAGCACCAAATGTCTCGCAGCATACAGCGCATGCATTGTTTGTTGCAAGACTATAAAAATTTCCCCAGAGCACAATGCGTTTCGGACCTGTTCCCAGTGCAGTTGGGTATTATGGAAGATGCTAAAGATGTTGGTGCAACTCAAGTCATACCTAAAATATGGGCACAAAGTTAGTAATTGTACTTAAGTTAAATGGTAATATAAAGTGGATATTAGGTGGAATAGGGTAATTGGTTTACTCATGCGCCTTAGCCAAATATATTTTTTTAATTGGGGCAGATGAGACTATATATCCCTTGACATAAGTGCTATTAGTTCACTCAAAAAGGAAAACACTGAAACCGTATTTTTTCAGTTAACAATCAATTATAGTTAACAACCATTATTAATTACAAACCATGGCATTGTTAGTAATGAACCCAGCTGGATTAGATATTGCTCAAGTCTGTCTAAATATATTTGTTCTTTTGGTCTCATCCAGCTCCACCACCATTTTATCTATTCCGTTTCGCTAATTTCAAACAATTCCAAATTCCACCCTAAGCACGTAAAATTGAAGGTAATTATTACATTTGCCTTTGCTTGATGAGACATCTGCAGATACTTAAAATCCAGATGCTACAGGGATTCCTACTAATATGGAGTAACTCTTTACTGTTCAAGGCATGCAAGACTCATACTAAATCTTTATAAGTAAACTCTAGTTAAAAATTATTATACCAATTATATGATCAAGGCATTTCTTAATATATGTCAGTGTTTGTTCTCAATCTCAATTGTTGCCGAAAATATGCTCAATATTAATGAATTCTGCCAATATTCTCACAGATATAAATATATATCGCTGCTCCAAGGTGCCAAGGTGGATTGAGCGCTCACCGGCTTGCTGAGGTCCATCTACGGTCTTGAATTTTTCAGCTACATTACCCATGTATCCATCTGAGGTTTTAATATTGTGACACTACAACGCCCATAATGCCCGGCAGTAAGACGCAGCTAAGCTGTCCATCCAGGACGTACTATTGAGTATTTCATTGAGGGGCTGGGTCACGCGTCAATTTGCGACCGCCGTAGCCTCTGAGGAAGGAGTTAAATGTACTCTGAAATGCATCAGGCTTGTACCACGGCGGAGCTGTTATTATAATTGGCATGCTGGATCAAGTGCATACCCAATAAAGGCTTGAAGCTTCATACTGGTTCTCAAGTGCTCCTTGTTCGAATGGGCACCTTGGAGCAGCGATATATATATATATATATATATATATATATCAACAAAAGTGCCCAAAGCATTGAGAAGGAACTCGACTTGACCCTCGCCCTCAGGCATATCCATGCAGCTCACCGCATTTCACCATTCGCATAATTATTGCCGACGCGTTTCAAAGCATTGAGCCTCTTATTCCTGGGCTGCAGAACAAACCATCGGAGACTCGCATGATTGCATTTCCTGACTTTTATTTATTTCCATGACCCCCCATAGGCGTATGCTTAGTGCAGAGTCCTTGGTGCATTATGGGGCGTGGAGTCTCTAATGCAAGTTTGATTAGTTAAAACTTTCAGTAAGTTCCGATGTGCAGTTCATAATAAAGCATATTTTTTTCCTTTAGTAGGGTAAGGATCCTTACGGTGAGCTTTTCTCCGCCTTGAAACGCGTCGCCAATAATTATGCTAATGGTGAAATGCGGTGAGCTGCATGGATATGCCTGAGGGCGAGGGTGCAGTTGAGTGCCTTCTCAATGCTTTGGGCACTTTTGTTGAAATATTCTTGCACGGCCGTCCTGCCGTGGAGAGGGCACCATCTTGGACAATTAATAAGAGGCTGTGGAGATGAACGAATCAACTCCGTTCAGCACTGCGCCCCATATGCGGAGAAAAGCTCACCGTAAGGATCCTTACCCTACTAAAGGAAAAAAATATGCTTTATTCTGAACTGCACATCGGAACTTACTGAAAGTTTTAACTAATCAAACTCGCATTAGAGACTCCACGCCCCATAATGCACCAAGGACTCTGCACTAAGCATACGCCCATGGGGGGTCATGGAAATAAATAAAAGTCAGGAAATGCAATCATGCGAGTCTCAAATGGTTTGTTCTGCAGCCCAGGAAGAAGAGGCTCAATGCCTTGAAACGCGTCGGCAATAATTATGCTAATGGTGAAATGCGGTGAGCTGCATGGATATGCCTGAGGGCGAGGGTGCAGTCGAGTGCCTTCTCAATGCTTTGGGCACTTTTGTTGAAATATATATATGTATATATATTACCTACTGGCGGTCGCCAGTAGGTAGTTATAGTTAGGACCACGTTTCCATAGGAAATCCGCAACATTCTATTTTGAATAACTTTGGCGCCGGTCGACGAATCCTCGCGAATTTTTCAAAATAGGTGGGGCGCTACGCTCCGCTCCTACCCTAAAAGTCTCGGGGGGATTCGTCAAGCGGGGGCTGAGATAAAAGGGGGGTCCCAAAACGCGTTTTTCCTATGCATTTTTCCATAGGACCTTTAGACAGGGCTACAGCCCGAACGGCTGAACAGAATTACTAGAAATTTGGCAGAGAGGTAGTCCTCAGGTCAAGGAAGTGCCTTTTGTAGGTTTGGTGTAAATCTGTTCAGTAGATTCTGAGAAAATAGCCTTTAAATCAATATATATATCTGAGCCAGCTTACGGTGCGCTTACGGTACGCTTACCGTACGTGTACGGTGGCGTGCGCGAGCGCGATTCTGATTGGCTCTTAGATCTTAGTAAACATTCGAATCGGCCGAAACCAGGAAGCGGCGGCCGCCATTTTCTCTCTCGCACTGAGAGTTAGGTTTTAAAATAAAGCCCAAAAACATGTAAAGGGGCTGTTTAGACAGCTCCCACACACATAGCCATGTTGAGGGAGTCCCCAAAGATCCACCAAGGCCAAAAATGGAATTTTTATTTTTTCGCTAAAATTGCCGATTACGCTTACCGTACGCGTACGGTAAAAAATTCTAAAAAAAAAAAAACTATCCACACTCTCCCCACCCCGTGTGCAATTGGTGGCCGAAGGCCAACAATTGTGCATGGCTTATTAGAAGTGTGATAAACTATAATATTTTAAAAAAAAATAATAAAAGAAAAAATTATCCACACTCTCTCCACCCCGTGTGCAAATGGTGCCCGAAGGGCACCATTTGTGCATGGCTTATAAAAATTACGAAAAATTAAAATATTACCTTTCAAAACGAAGTGCATCATATGTCCTCCATGTGCGCACGGTGCGCGAAGCGCATCGTGCGTACATGGCCCATCTAGCGTAACGTGGGCACGCGGTGCGCGTAGCGCACCGCGTGCCCACCGTGCGTGCACGGCACTAACTGCGTAAAGTGGGCGCGCGGTGCGCAAAGCGCACCGCGTGCTTACTGTGCGCGCACGGTGCGCGCACGGAACGAACTGCGTTAAGTGGGCGCGCACGCCACGAATGGCGTAAAGTAACTTAGCATTTAAAAAAACGTACAAATTCACTGAAAAAACCATAGGTTTCACACACGTTATAGTTAGGAATTAGCATTTAAAAAACCTTGCAAATTCACTGAAAAAACCATAGGTTTCACACATGTTATAGTTAGCGGAAATTTTACTGATAAAAAACCAGTGAAATTCCCCCGTTATAGTTAGTGCAGGCAACTATAACTCACGCGACCGCAATCTTCTGCTGATGACATATGTGTCTTTATGAAAAAAAAATATTTGTAATATATGTATAGCTAAAAATGTATGGAAGAAGACATGGGCAAATAAGTGTCTAAATACAGTATTAGCATCAGCAGAGGATTGCGGTCGCGTGAGTTATAGTTGCCTGCACTAACTATAACGGGGGAATTTCACTGGTTTTTTATCAGTAAAATTTCCGCTAACTATAACATGTGTGAAACCTATGGTTTTTTCAGTGAATATATGTATGTATATATATATATATATATATATATATATATATATATATATACTACTGGCGGTCGCCAGTAGATAGTTATGTTATGTTGTTATGTTATACATTTATTTTTATAGCGCACGGCTACTCCAAAGGAGTGTCCCGGCGCTTTATCAAGGCAGCTCAGGATAAAAAACATAACACCATACAGCGAGCAACTGAAACGGAAATAACAGAGATACTAAAGGTTAAAAAGCCAGGTCTTCAGGCTCTTCCTAAAGTGAAGCAGATTGGTAGAGGACCGTAGGGCCAAAGGGAGGGTGTTCCACAACTGAGGGGCCCTCAGACTAAAGGAGCGCCCACCAGAGCGTGCCTTCCTAAATCGAGGAACCACAGCCAAGAACAGAGATTCGGAGCGCAAGGATCTGGCAGGACGGTAAAAGGCGAGCCTGCGTTGGAGGTATTTCGCGCCCACGCCAAAAAGCGCTTTATGCGCCAGCGTCAGAACTTTGAACATGATCCGCTTCCGGATGGGCAGCCAATGAAGCGACTGCAACAAACCAGAGGCTCCAACTCGCCTATGGAGGCCAAAAATAGCGCGAGCTGCAGCGTTCTGCACAACCTGCAGCCGCTGAACAAGATAGTCCGGGAGACCACTGTACAGGACATTAGCATAGTCCAATCTGGAACCAACCAAGGCCTGTACAGTGATCTTTCTATGCTCCTCCGAGAGCAGACGCAAAAACTTTCGGAGCATCTTGAGTAGCCCAAAGCAAGTGCCCGTTAGACCACGAACATGTGGCACCAGTGTCAGGCTATTATCCATCCTTACACCCAAATTCTTTGCCACCAGCGACGCCAGGACAGGGGGACACATATCCGTCGGCCACCAGGCCCGCCAATCAGGGTCGAGGGAGCAGCCAAAAAACAACACCTCCGATTTGTCTGAATTGGCCTTAAGGCCATTCAACTGGAACCAGCTAAAGACCGACTCCAAGCAGCTCCGGATATTCTCCCCATCAAAAGCCTGATCCTTCCCACACGTGAAAAGCAACTGCGTGTCATCGGCGTAAGAAACGATCTGGGCCCCAGAAGACTCCACCAGTGCCGCCAAAGGTGTCATAAAGATGTTAAAGAGAGTCGGGCTCAACACAGAACCCTGCGGAACACCGACTCCCAATGGCGGCATCTCAGCGGAGCTCGGAGAGGCCCAGACCGTTTGTCGGCGGCCCTCCAGGAAAGATGAAAACCAATCCAACACCGTCCCCCTCAGACCGATGTCATAAAGTCTGGCGAGAAGCATCTCGTGGGGGATGGTGTCAAAGGCCGCCGAGAGATCGAGCATGACAAGCATAGCACGCCCTCCAGAGTCCAGCGTCTCCCTAATGATCTCAGACACCTCCAGCAGTGCCGTCTCCGTACTTAAATTAGGACGGAAACCGGACTGTGAAGGGTGTAGCAGATCACTGGACTCAAGAAAGCTGGAAAGAACGCCGTGCACATGCTTCTCCGTGATCTTGGCCAGCGCTGGAAGGAGGGAAATCGGCCTGTAATTGGCCAATACCTCCGAATCCAGCCCAGGCTTCTTGAGGAGGGGGATCACCATCGCCCTTTTCCAGGGCGGTGGAACCTGCCCCTCCCTCAGAGACAAATTCACAAGTGGGTTGACCACAGGGTTGACCACAGTCGCCATCTTAGCCAAAAATTTGGCCGGGCAAGGATCTAATGGCGAACCCGACTTAAGATTGGCCAGAAGCGCCAAGGAAGCATCGGTGGAAATAGGTGGAAACTCGGCGAGGACCACAGCCTGTGAAGGTCGCCACACTGGTCCCACCACCAAGCTCGCATGCACCGCGGCTGAGCCCACTGCGAAAGAGTCCTGAATGGACTTAATCTTATCCGTGAAAAAACTGGCGAGGTTACAGACCCACAACTTAGATGGAACCCCTTGGGGCAGGTTGGATCTGGGGGCCATAAACTCCCTAACTACTGCAAAGATCTCCTTGCATGAGTTTGAGGCAGCCTCAATCCTCCTGACCAAGAAAACCTTTTTTTCACGGAGAAAATCACAGTGGTAGGCTTTAACCCTTGACCTATAGGCCGCTCTGGCCTCCAGATCATAGTGGAGGCGCCACGCCCTTTCTGCCACCTTGCATTGGCGACGAGTGGCCAGCAGTGCCTCAGTGAACCAGGGAGCCGAAACCCTCTTAATCTTATTTCTTGGGGCCATAACTGGGGCAAGATCATCCAACCTCTCCGTCAACCACCCCTGTAGGGACTCAACGTCCTGCTCCAAATTGCCTGATATAGGGCACGGATGGTCCTCGGCCGCCTGACTTAACATCTCAGGTGTAACTCTATGCAGAGCCCTCCGCGCCGTATCATGCTGTCTCGGCCCATTACAAGGGGGTTTCTTGCTGGCTAATATCGAGAATCTAGCCAGCCTATGGTCAGTCCAAAGCACCGGAAGAAGCTCGATATCAGAGAGAGGAATTGAAGAGAAGACCTGGTCCAAGGTGTGTCCTTTATCATGAGTGGGACCTGTGAGAAAAGGGGCAAGGCCCAGAGAAGCCGTGATATCCTGCAGTTTGTTGGCATCCGAATCACCAACGACATCCATATGAAAGTTAAAGTCTCCTGCCAGAAGAGAGTGCTGCGCACTCAAGACCAACTCAGCAGTGGCGGCCTGGAGATCGTCGAAAAAGGATCCAACTGGGCCAGGGGATCTATACACCAACAGCCCTTTCAGGGCTAGCTGCGGGGACAGTCTGATGGTAAAAGCAAGAGATTCAGATCCTGCAATGGCGTTAAGAGGAAGAACAGAGCAGGAAACAGCTTTATTTACTACCACCGCTACCCCCCCACCCCTGCCTTTGACTCTATCTTGCCGGAAGATGTTATAATCCGGGGGAATCGCTGCCATGATGTCCGGATTAGACAGCTCCCCCAACCAAGTTTCGGTCAGCAGCAGGCAGAGTGGCTTTTCTTTCACAAGGAGATCAAAGATCTCCAGAGCATGCTTGCCCACCGATCTAGTATTGAGCAATAGGAAAAGATGTCTCGCTCGATCCTCCTCTCTCCGGTGTGAGGAAACAGGGGCATAATTAGGCACCCAACCACACCCCGGGCAAAGCCGTTTACCCCTATAGCGTCCCGGGAATACGGATCGGCATGTACAGGAACGTTTTTGCAATGTAAGGAGTTCCCTGGCAGAATAACAAATCATCTTGCCCAGGAACAGAATACCACCAGAGCCTACCGCCTCTCCGCCGCCTCCGAGACGCTGACGGGCGCAGACGGGCAGGACTCTGGCACGACTCCGGCTAAGCGACGGCGTCCCACTGCGCGATCCCGCTGCGCGGGAGAAAGCGACTTTAAGTAGGCGTCCCGCGAGGCAAACCGAGCGTAGTCACGCTCAAAATGGCGCCCGCCGGAGGATACAGTGCCCAAGCCAAGATGGCGCCCAACGCGGACAACCCCCGAGACCCGGACCCACCAAAACGGCGGTGAATATGCACAATTATATGCGGTAAGAGGGGGGGACAGTGCCTGACATAAACCCAGTTAAAACCAGGGAGAAACAAATAAAAATGAAAGAAAATACAAAACAGGAATATTATTAAAATGTTGAGTCGCTAGCAGCAACGCGAGCGTAGCTTAGCTGTACGGGTACCTTGTCTGGTAATCGGCGAAAGAAAAACCGCCTTAAGTAGGCGTCCCGCGAGGCAAACCGAGCGTAGTCACGCTCAAAATGGCGCCCGCCGGAGGATACAGTGCCCAAGCCAAGATGGCGCCCTACCCGGACAACCCCCGAGACCCGGACCCACCGAACGGCTGAACAGAATTACTTGAAATTTGGCAGAGAGGTAGTCCTCAGGTCAGGGATGTGCCTTTTGCAGGTCTGGTGTCAATCTGTTCAGTGGTTCCTGAGAAAATCAAAAGTAAAATCATATATATATGTGGGCGGAGCCTAACCACACATCTCATCCTGATATCTGATTGGCTGTCAGCACTTCATCCAAGAAGTGTTGGCAGCCATCTTGGGACCAATATACATGATAGCACCTCATTAAAACGCATTGCAGTTAATAGAAGGTTTTAAGACTTTAGTTACATTATAAATCATTTGTTGATGGTACCATACTCATTTTAGGAATTGTGGTATTTTCTAAGGTGATTTCACCATGTGAAAAAGCCTTCTGCTGGGATATCATGATTGAGAGAAAAATATTTTCTCATGCTTTTCCCACAGAGGTTTGGAAGGTGATCTATAAGCTAAACTGAGAGCTTATTTTCTGTAAATTCACATTATCTTTCTCAGTCATGTGAGAATGAAGTCTGACATTCTCAGTAAAACATGTACATCCAACAAGGGCAGAGACTGTCAGTTGATTCCTTTGTGTTCTACTGCAGCTTCCCAGAGTGTTCCAAAGAACAACTAGAGCGCTAACAGTCCTACTTATGATAAACGTATGGCACACCTGAAGCCATCTTGCTTGGATTAAAGTGGTAACTCTTAAAACATTTAATTTAAAAAGGAACAAAATGAGGGGGTTCATTTTTCCATAAAAAGTATGATTAGTGCTGCAGAAAGAAAAATTAGGGCACATTTTGAGTGACTTCTCAAATCCTCTTCTATTTCATTAAAAAAATTCTGACATGCAGACTGAAACATGCACTTTCAATACCAGCAGCAGTTTTCCCTGGTGAGCAGTAGCTTTACTACAGTGATATAATGAGCAAAAAGAGTGCTAACATTCTGAATTTATGGCAAATGTGTGACACATCTGAATGCCTTCTTGATGGAATCAAAGTAAAAAACTGAAAGTATTTCCTACTGAGGAGACTGCAGTAAATGAGGAAATTAGGAAACTTCATAACAAATAAATCTCCCAAGATGGCCACCGGAGACAAAAGAGCCCAAATGTAGCCCAAATATCACCCACATGTAGCCCAAGTATAGCCCAATGACAGAATGTCCCAGAGTGTTCTTAAAAACAACTAGAGCGCTTACTGTCTTCATTATGACAAAAGTATGGCACACCTGAAGCCATCTTGATTGGAATAAACTGGTAACACTTAAAACATTTAATTTAAAAAGGAACACAATGAGGGGGTTCATTTTGGCATAGAAATTATGATTAATGCTGAAGAAAGCAAATGAGGGCACATTTTGAGTGACTTCTCAAATCCTCTTCTATTTCATTAAAACATTCTGACATGCAGACTGAAACATGCACTTTTAATACCAGGAGCAGACTTCCATGGTGAACAGTAGTTTTACTACAGTGATCTAATGAGCAACTAGAGTGCTAACATTCAGAATTTATGGAAAATGTGTGACATATCTGAATACCTTCATGATGGAATCAGAGTAAAAAACTGAAAGCATTTCCTACTGAGGAGACTGCAGTACATGAGGAAATTAGGAAACTTCATAACAAATAAATCTCCCAAGATGGCCACCGGAGACAAAAGAGCCCAAATGTAGCCCAAAATCACCCAGATGTAGCCCAAATATAGCCCAATGACAGAAGTGTGCAAAACACTTATTATTTTGTGTTTTTGCAGTGTTATATAGTGCAGACTTATCAGGTATTGGAGTGCTTTACATGAGCATTGGTTACATCACACAAGAACAAATTCATTTTGGTTGTAGACATGGGGAGACTAAGTGATTTGACCAGAATCACAGAATGTCGAGCTGAAGCAGAAACTCCAACCTGGTTCCCCAGTTGCAAAGTCTGCAGTTCTGGAAGTAACACCACATCCTCTCCCCTAAGTGCAACATTTAATCAAGTGGTCAACTGGATAAAAAAACATAAAGGTAACAAATAATTTAAAAGTGCTTTGTCGCTATTTGAAAACTCAGAAAATATGTCCTTATTTTAGTCTTTTAGAGCACTAACCATAATTTTGATGCTAATAAGACCCTCTCATATATGTAATTTCTAAAGGAAATGCTCTAGGTATTACAGTTTTGATTACATCAAGATGACGTCAGGCGTTCCACACTTTTGTAATAAATATAGAATGTTAGCAATCTAGTTGACCATTAGGATACTGTTGAGAGGCAGAGGCCAGGGGCACGGACTCTGAAAATTGAAGGCAGGTAAGAGGGTGCAAAGGCAACAATTTAACCACACTGAGCAGGCAGGAAGGGCCGTGGCAGCACAACAGACTATGGAGGGCAGTGGAAAGGGGGGCAGGGGCAACAAACCAACAATACAGGACTTGCAAGAGAGGCTGTGGCAATGTAATAGACCATTGTGGGCAGAAGGAAGAGGCAATGGTAGTACAACCATACATGCCAACAGACCCGATTCAGCCAGGAGACGTCCAATGTTTTTAAGCTCAAATGAGCTTTATTTGATCTGTCTCCTGTCTACAATCTCCTCTTTTTCAATGTAACTCAAAGGGGAAAATCAATACCCCAGTTTTTTTTCAAAATCTCCCTCTTACCAAGTTCAAAATGTTCGCAAGTATGGTACATTGGATCATGGAAGGAAATGGGGTAGGGACATGGACTTGGATAACAGAGGACAGGAGGGACATGGAGAGGTGCACCAAACTGACCCTGCAGGGCAGGCATCAGGGTTTGCAGCAGCACAATACACCACACAGGGCATGCGGGACGGGAGTGCAGCACAACAATCCATAGAAAGCAAGAGGGAGGGGACAGGACCATGCACATGGACAACAGAGAACAGAGGGGCAAGAGGCAATGGTAGCTAGCTGACCATAATGGACAGACAGGAGAGAAAGCTGCAGCATAACAGACCATAAAGGGCAGGAGGGACGGATCAGGGGCATTACAATGGAACAGACAAGCCAGGAGGGAGGGAGTAGGGGTCTGCACATGTAAACAGAGGGCTGGGGGCAAGGGGGCAGGGCAGGAGCAGCAAGATAGCCATGGAGGTCAGGCAGGATGGGCACTAGAAGCAAGACACACCATGAAGAGCAACAGTGAGACTGTGATGGCATACACACACACCATGGAGGGAAGGTGGGAGGGGGTTAGGGGCAGCTAATTGACCACACAGGGAAGGTGGGAGGGGCCATGGCAGCACAGAAGACCATGCATGGCAAGTGGGAGGGTTAGTGGCAGCACAATGGCTATGATGGGCAAGAAGGAGGGTGCAGGGGCATGCACAAAGGACGATGGAGGATAGAAGGGAGGGTCAGGACCTGTGCACAGACAAGAAAGTTCAGGGGAAGGGGCCTCACAACAGACCGCACGGGACAGGCAGGAGGAGCAGTTGCAGCACAACAGACCAGGGAGGGCAGAAGGGTGTGGCAGTACAATGGACCATGTAGGACAGGAGGAAGAGGATAAGGGCATGGCATGTGGACAGGCAGGGTGGAGGTGGCAGGGACAGGTTACAGTCATCTGACAATGCTAGGCAGGTGGGAGGGGAGTGGCAGCTCAACAGAACACTCAGAGTAGATAGGAGTGGCAGGTCCATGGAACATGGTGGGCAAAAAGGATGGAGCAGGGGCATGCACAAAGACATCGGAGGGCAGGGGGAAGGAGAATAGGGGCAGCAAGCTAAGCACAGAGTTTAAGCAGGAGGTCAATGAGGGGGCATAGAATTGGGCAATGGAGGGCAGGAGGAGTGGACTGGTACATCATACTAAATTGAGGGCAGTGGCAGCACATCAGACCATGCATGGCAGGAGGGAGGAGGCTAGTCTATGGATTCACACAACAGAGGATAGGGAGGAGGGGGATGGGGCAGCAAGCTAACTGTTCAGAGAAAGCGGGTATTAGAAACTTTATTGTTTTTAAAACGTGTGTCTGTGCGAACTACTTCAAATATGAACAAGTATGCAGCATAATCTCACTTTTATTCAGGAAGAAGAGGACGTTTGTGACTGTGACTCCGGGCTCACTTGGCAGAAACACCCCCTGACCCTCCACCCCCTATCGCAAAATGTAATGCCCGTGAAAAGGGTAGGTGAGCACAGTGTTGTATAGAACATAGTCCTGAGAGCACGATTGAAAATGAAAACTAGATATAGTGTATGGTATAAACTATGCACCAAAAAGTGTGATATAAGATGAACCAGGCGTGAAATATAATATGCAATACATTGTGCGCAATGACAGATTCATTGGAGAGCGCGAGATAGCACAGGCACTAGCGCGTGCTATGCGATATGCGCCTTGGAGTGTAATATGCACAGGGCAGTGTTGTGTAACCTAGCTAGTCTCTAAAGTTGTAATATAAAATATGTGCTGGGGAGTGTAATGTTGCATATGCACTGTGACAAATATATGGATCCCAGATTGTAATATGTATGGCATAGCACAGTGCGTTATAACATAGGCATCGAGGAAGGCGCGTTAGATGGGGCAATATAACCCGTGCGAAGACAAGTGTGGCATGACATATTCATGGGGTGGTGTTACAGTGCACATAGGCTAGAGAGTGTCATAGCATATGCTCTAGCTAGTGGAATACAACACAGAGGTGTGTGGCACTCAGCAGGGAATGGTGGGTGTAACACAGCATTGGGCTCTGCCAGGAGCGCGCTGTGACTCTCAAGTGATGTTCGTCCCCTTTCCAGAGAGTAAAATAAAAAGTATTACACATCCGGCAGTGGATGTGTGTTTTATTAACCGTGAGAGGGGTTTCTTGCATAGTTTTGGTCGAATTTTTGTCGAATCCCCTTTGAATGGCTTGGTGTGCATGTGTATTAAATGTGCGCGTCAATAGCTACCCATGTTTGTATAAATAAACGACAAGGGTGTCTACCGGGATTAGGCACGGTAGGGCATCTGACATGTCAGAGCTTCACTAGTGGTGTAAATACATTCCACGTGGATTCATTGTATGCATAGTCGCCTTTTAATTAATATCACGCAAATCGTCATGGTGATAGGTACGTATGGTTTGTCCAGCATGTCCTAGGTGTGTCTATAAATATATATTTTTTAAAAATAATAAAAAACTGTGGCCGGCCCTGGGGATTGGGGTCAAAAAAATATAATTAGGAGACAGGCCCTGGGGGATGGGGTCATCAGGGCCAATAAATTAGAATAAGAAGGGGAACCACACAGCCCCCCTTCTTAAAAAATTTAAATAAATAAAAGACTGGCATCGTGCCGGAGGCCACACCCCCTCCTTGCAGCACTCTGCAAACGCGCCCCCTGGCGAGTTGTAAGTTGGGGAATTAATTCCTCTTCAATACTGAGGGTCCCTGAGGGCCAACTAGCCCAACAGGCATCTCCAGTATGCGCCAGGGAGCTGCGCTGCAGACAGGTGTTCTGAGGCCAAGCCCCTTTTTACACCTCTCTGCAACACAGCTCTGTGGCGCTTACTGGAGGTACCTAGTGGTCTAGTTTGACCCTAGGGACCCTTAGGATTCAAGGGGACTTAATCTCCCAACTAAAAACGGACACAGGGCGTGTTTACACAGTGGTGAAGGGAGGGGACGGGGCCTGAGTTAACGTGTGCAAAAACGCCCTGTGGCCTGTTTTAAGAGGTAGTTTTAATCCCCCTGCCCTATTATATACTAGGGGCTTACAGAGGAGGTCATGCTAATCACAGGGGTCCCCAACGCATAATGTTCCCTAGTGTATGTAGGTGTTTTCACTGTATTCTAAGTGTCTTTTAACATAGCACTGGCTCTAGGACTGGTTAGTCAGACTCAGTTACCACCAGTATCTGTCTGAAAAAGTTGAGGGTACAGGATGATTTTGCAACAAGGCTTCTTTCTGCTCTTCTTTTTGTTCTTTCTGCACGTTATCCTTCTTCCTGCACTTTTCTTCATCTTTGAGGACTTCTGTTGCTTCTTTCTGCACTTCTTTTTTTTCTTTCTGTGCATTTTTTCTTCTTTCTTCACATGTCCTATCTCTGTAGGCATAGTTAGAAATTAGCATTTAAAAAACCTTTGAAATTCACAGAAAAAACCATAGGTTTCAGGCACGTTATAGTTAGGAATTAGCATTTAAAAAACCTCAGAAATTCACTGAAAAAAACATAGGTTTCAGGGGTGTTATAGTTAGCTGGACTTTTCACTTGTACAAAACCATTGAAATTCCCCCGTTATAGTTAGTTCAGCTAACTATAACTCGCGCGCCCGCAATGCACTGCTGATGACGTCACATATTACATCACTCATGACATGGTCAGTGACATCACTCATGACCTCACTGATGACATCTCAAATGACATCACTGATGACATCACTGATGACATCATCCTTGTGATAGTGGCAGACCTCCTCTCACCCTAATATAACCTTTGATACACACATTCAAAAATAGAGACTAAAATTTTCAAAACAATGGACATACCAATACCAGTTACAACAACCTCTTCAGTAATTCTAAGATCCACATACACATCCACTCATTCACCAACAGTCCTATACAGTCACTCATACATGTACTCACTCATCATATGTACTCATACATCCTGTTACACAATGCCACTCATCCATAGAGTTACTCACACACATAGTCACCCATGCTAATAAAGAATCAAACCTACATTTACTTGCATATACAGTTATACACACACCACCACACTTACTTCTACGGAAACTTACACATACTTAGTCTTTTAAACAATCACTTATAGAAACACATACTTATTCATACAGGAACTCTTTCAATCTCTCACTCTCACATATACTCACTTATATACACCAATAGTCACATATACTAGTTTAAAACATATGTAGTTACTCATAAAGACACTATTGAGACAGTCATTCACTCACTTACACACCCATACACACACTCATCCACCCATACAGTCCTGCACAAATGCTGTCTTCAACACATACAAACAGTGAGTCACTCATTCATGCACCTATGCACTACGTAATACCCCCCACCGAACCATGCAGACACTCAGACTGATACTCAAAAAACCAACTAATAACCTATATAGACACCCATGTAGCTACTCACCAACCCATGCAGCCACTTATACACAAAGTGAGAGACTGATACAGATATTTACATATTTAAACATTACTCACTAAGCCATGTATTCACTATGATACACTTAATCAGTCAGTTACACAATCAATTTTTCAAAAACAAATCATCCATTTAGACACTTATATACCCATTTATTCTTCCATCGACCTTGAGATATACATATATAAAACATATTTAATTTTCAGAAAAACACACATTCACTGGATGATGTCATCAGTGATGTCATCAGTGATGTCATTTGAGATGTCATCAGTGATGTCATGAGTGATGTCACTGACTATGTCATGAGTGATGTAATATGTGACGTCATCAGCAGTGCATTGCGGGCGCGCGAGTTATAGTTAGCTGAACTAACTATAACGGGGGAATTTCAATGGTTTTGTACAAGTGAAAAGTCCAGCTAACTATAACACCCCTGAAACCTATGGTTTTTTCAGTGAATATAGATATATGTTTTTATTAACAGCACAATTTGCAGATTGCAGTGGAGCTCTCAACATAAGATGTACATGTACATTAAGGTATACAAGGTACATATTTAGCATTGACCTGTCAAATACAAATGTACAATTCACGATGATAAATACAGGTTGTGCTGTGCAGCCTTCAACGTTATGAAGAGACTAGGGAGGAGGGAGAAAGAGAAAAGGAAGAACAAAAGAACAAAAATTCAACAATGTGAGAGCTCTTAGGCCAATGAGTAACAGATTATGATATGTAAAGTCAGCACACATTTACTTCGCACTCACGGCGGAGACCGGTACATCATGTAAACGAGAATGTGTGCTACTACATGTTGATGTCAAATATGCAGGTCGGGTAGTCGTCAAGTATGCCACAGGGAGAGAAGGGGTGAATGGGTCTCTGGGGTTGGGCAGGGTGGTCTGGCAGTCGCTTGCAGGGGGCGGGCTGTTGCAGGGAATGCGTGAGAGTGCCATGAGGATTAAGGAGCATTGCGAGAGAGGAATGACTGTATGGTCATCATGGTGCCATCTGTCAGTGTACCACAGGTGAGTGTATGTGTTGTGCTGTGTGTTCAAGGTGCAGTTCATCGGCTTTGGCTTCAACTGCAATCCGATAAGTCTCCCAACATTCACCCCTGTGCGGGAATCGCCCCTCATGTAGAGTAGTCTGAGAGTGTGCGCCTTGGCTCTGGTCCATGTCCGCAGCATGTAAAGCCATCCTCGAATTTCCGACGGAGCAGGAAATTTCTATGCCATGGCTATGTTTCACTTACACAGTCTGAAGGCCAGGTCAATGAAATGGTGCAAGTGTTTTTCTCCCTTGGTCGTAATCCCAATAGGCAGGATTCAGGGGTGGGAGTGAGAGGGTGTTTGGATAACTCCGCTACTGTTATGGTGACTTCTAACCACCCCAGTGATAATGGTGCGCATGCCCCCATCATATGTATGAAATCTGCGCTCTGCAATTTACACTGGGTACATTCTGGGAAAAGCATTTCGAACATTCGATGAATACGGCAAGGGGAGAGAAGTGTGGCGAATGTAATTAAACTGAGTGAAGTGGAACCTGGGGTTGTGGGATACGCTCTTTGCCTTCTATAAGGCACGAGCTTAAGCTGTATCAGAGGATGGCTGCCGTAACACTGTATTCCACCTGGCATGTGCCCCTGCTGCATGATTGGGTGGGGTGGTGTTGAGGTCCAAATACAAGAATGTGATACCATTTTGTGTGCTGTTACCCATCAACAGTGGGTTTAAGGCCTGTGATGTTAGTGGTTCGGTCTCCCCGGTAACCCGTGTCCCGTGGAACAATCGTTGTACAGTGCAATATGTTAAGCACTCACTGGCGCTCAATCCGTAAGGCTCAACCATTTCTTGCAATGCAATAAACGCGCCCTCATTGTAGAGATCACCCATTTGTGTAATTGCCACGTCGCTCCAGAGGGCCGGGTCAATACGCCTCGGTGTCCATCGTAGCAATGGTAAGTCCCAAATGGGAATTGAGGGAGAATAGGGAAGGATTGGGCCCTTCAGATGTTGATATCTATGCCAGCAGGAGCGGGCTACCATCATTTGTTGGAATTCAAGTGCAGGGCGGTTTATTAAGACATTTTAATGGCACTGGAAAATCGGATGCCACACTGGACTGCCAAATTGGCTGGGCATGGAAATACCTCCTAAGCTTACCGGCCACCACTGTAGCATATACAACGATCTGGCATTAGTTCTTGCGCTGGAAACAGGTTTGTGTCGGATACTCAAACACATAAAAAGGTGATGAGAGCTATGCTTGCAAATACTGGCAATTGTTCTGGGTACCAATTAACCCATTGTTTTCCGCCCAGTGTTCCTCTGCAGACGGACCTTACAAAATCACTACTGACCCTGCTCCTCACTGGAGAAATCAATCCGATACTGCCAGGTGTGGTGCAGATCGGGGGACGGCATCACTACTGTAAGCCGTTTCTAGTTATGTACAAAAGCTGGCAATGCACAACTATCAAATCCAGGAAAATAGTCGGAATACACCCCATGCTTGTAAGGCCCGAAGCTTTCTTGGTTACATCTGACATTTTTTAATGCTGTGCACATCACTGAGTTGTTTTGTCACACAAATCACACAAGGGCTTTATTAGAAAAATATCTCCCTGTAGTTTAATTTATGAGAGTTCTTGCAGCCTGTCAGCATGTTATCTTCGAATGTCGTCACAGTTTTGTAACATGAGGTCAAGAATCGGAATTGTTTATTGTATTTTGGAAAAATTGATGGTGTGGTGTAAATTGGAGAAGAAATTAATAGGAAAGTACATAGCACCTCGTGCCAACTTTCGTGACCTTTTGTTCAAGGCAAAAAGAGATATTCATTAGCGCAAGAAATATAAATTATTAGGCGATTGAGCCTAGCACTCTTATCTAGTGAGGAACGTGAGCCTGGTCTCTTTTGGACAAAATAGGACTTATTACTCAATTCTTGCTAACTACCCATGTTTTTGTCACCATTTATTTCTGAATTTGCAGTTGTGATCTTCCCACTGACTTTATTTTACTACATTTATAGAGGTACAAAAAGCGACATTCTGCAACATTTGACCAAGCCAATGACAGCACATGAAGTGCCATCAAAGGACCTTTCATTCTGATGAATCTATTGGAAGTAGTATGTCTCAGCAGAATGATTTTTCATCACTTTCTTGGCTGCTGTCTTGGGAAGCTTAGCTTCCTTCAAAGCACTCTTTTCTCTGCTGTGGGAGCGCAGGAGATGTCTGATCTTAAAGAATTCTCAGCGCTGTCATGGATAGACAGAGGGGTCTAGTGTAGTTGCAACCCTCGAAACTGGACACAACCCCTGTGGCTAAAGTCACCCCACCTTAACTGTGAACTGAGGGATGACTGCAAGGACACCTCCAGTTTACTGCACAGCACCCAGAGAATCTTTCAGCATCCTGCATGCCCAGCATCAAGACCACTCCATTGAAGTATTTGGCGGTCTTGATGTAAAGTGTGAAATTGGACTTGAGACTGCTTTGGTGACCAGCTTACTGTCCAAATACTCCTTAGTGGCCCCACAAGACCTTCTCCCAGTTGGATATGGTTACTAATACTTGTTTGCGCTTTGGATTAAAAAGCTGAGATTTATGTTTTACTTAAAAATCTATATCTCCAGAACCCTCTGTCAGATTTTGCACATTTCAGTATCTAACAATTCATAAAAATATAATCTATTTTTATGTATCTCTTTTGTCTTGTGTCAATTTCTTATTTAGTTGTTAGGTGCTTCTAAATGATTTGCATTATTTCCTTTGTTTAAAGTCACAGCTACCTAGGGTTGACCTAAAGGGTTTACAAACAAACCTGACTGGACACAAGACAGTTTTGCGGGTGTGTTACACAGAAGGGCGCACAACCATACCATATAATACAACACAATCCTCACACTCCCCAATTAAATATAAAGCAAAAGCATGTACAGGCCAACTCAATCCCCAAACCTATATCATTCTGTCTGTGGAATGCTTATTCCACTATTACCTTACTGACCACTTTGACTCTCACATCCCCCATTGCACTTTTCAGATAGAAGAGATAAATGGCTCAATCCAAAAGAGCCTGAATGTATAGCATTCTAACTTTCTCTATACATCAATAACAAAGGTTGAGATTTGGCCCCAGCCTTATTAAATCACTTTCACTGCATCCGCACCAACATTACCCTATCCTTTATAACTGAACCATTCATTGTTCAGGTTGTAACGTTTTACAGCACCTTCTTTAATTACCATGTTTATAGATTGGAATCACTGTACCCTCTCTGTCACTCATCATTCTAGGTGACCTCAATTGTAAAATCACTAACATTTCTAATCAGTAAAACCATTGCTTCATACCAGTCCATCTTCATCTACCATACCATCATACATGTCTGTTGTTATCCGTCCTCCCTCCTCATCACACCTTTGCAGGCAGCTTGTATAAAGGGACCTACAGAGCATAGTCATAAGGGAGGGAGTGGCAGCAAGAGAATGCAGTATCCAAGACTGTTACCGGCACCCTGCAGAGCTGGAAGCAGCTGCCACGCAATGACTGAATTTATCCTCCAATCACTCTGGTGTGATCTCACCTTGCTCCTTGACGCCCAAAGCCAACTCACCTAGAATCAGTTAGGAATCAGAAATGGACCTATTAAATAAGAGCAAAGCTGCCGAAGGGCAGTGACTCGTCATCTTTCTCAGTGTGAGATACTTCCTGCTGTACAGTTCCTGTTGCCCGGATGAGCCCATCCCTATTTGCCCTTGACTGCTTACCTAATGAGACCCTTTATTGACATTTTTCCAGTCCCCAGCTTGCTCCTTTCTCCATTCGGTGAGTTCCATTGGATTGTGTTCCTCCCTCCTTCTCCACCTCATCCTATTTAACATATATCTACTGCAGACACAGTGAAGCTCATCCTCTGGTGTTCCCTATGACTGAATCTGCTCTCCTCTCCTTTAGTAAGTATCCTGTCATTCACAAGAGAGGTTGGTCATCATTTCAATCACTAGTCAGAAGTTGCTGCTGGGGATTCAAATTATAATCAGCAGTGTACTTCGGATCGTTGATTTTACTTAGTAATATCATCACTTTATTTTGCCTTCAAGATGATCACTACACAGACTTTACCCAAATCCATCTCGCTTTTCCCATGTACACTGATCTCACCCAGAGACAGATCTCGAAATGTCTCTCATCCATGCATCACTGGATGGTCGTGCACTCACTGATGCTTAATGCACCTAAAATGGATACAACTTACTTTCCTGTCACCTCAGCATATACATCCTTCCCTTAACCTATCCATTTACCCACAGCCATCATGGCCAAAGCATCCTTAGACAGAATCCTTGGTGAACATTTCACCCTTTCATTGAATTTGAATACATTCCTTTTTTTTGTTTAAATTTGTTTATTGAAAATAAGTTTCATGATCAACATTTCTTTACCATTCACAACCAGTGTTTCTAAAATTTAGTGTGAAAAATTCAAACATTAGCGTAGCACGTGAACATCTCTTAATGTGCACAGTTCCAGTATGGATGCAATATATACAATATAAACTTTGAGGTGGAACACAGCAGAAAGCATAATATAGTGGGAGAACACCTAAGTATTGGGTATCAAGTATGTTCCATAAGATGTGTTTAACCAGGGAATCCCCATTGCAACTTTTCTGTCAACAATAACCATAAGAAATGAAGAAGGGAAAGGAAAACCAAAAGCTTAGTGCATCTCAGCTTCTAGTTGCTACAGTGACCTCTCGTTGCTACAGAAACCCATAAGTCGTCCCAAATGCCACATTCAAATTATGTGTGGTGCTTGTAAGTGAGACATGATCAGAAGGGGATGGTGTTGGGAGGGAGAAAGGGAGAAATTCTGGCAGAGTGCCAACAAATTTTGGGGACACCACATCAGCATGGAAATGGAAGGTAAAGTGGGGAGAAGGGAACACACTAATTGCTCTGTTTCTTATTGCGACAGGTTGCCAACTGTATCAGTGGGTTCCGGTACACCTACCTCTTCTCTGTGTGCATGCAAAGCTAAGAGAATGGCATCCCAGAAGCGGAAATGGGATAGTTCCACAATCCTAATGTGTCCTCTCTATGAAGGGCTACACTTCTGGCTTGCGCCCAGTTGACCATTGAAAGCTGCTAGGCAACAAACGTCAGTGGCGTAGGAGATTTCCATCTTTGTTATAAGGCGCTTGCCAACTATAAATCCCAGATCCAGGAAACGAGGTCACTTTGTGTCTTTTCGGCCTGTGATAAAGGCCCAGCAGGTATATCTCTCAATGATGTAGGTCAGGCCGCTCTGTACAGGTGGGTAATGCCATTGTGATGGCATACCAATAGGTGTGTAGTGATGGGCAGGCCCACAACATATGTATTAGGTCTGCATCCATACATGATTGTCTGGGGCATGCAGCGTTAGTTGTGTGGTAATGTCTGTTGATGTTAGCAGGGGTAAGGTAGGCCCTGTGTAGTATGCTGAAATATATAAGTTTGAAGCAGGCCTTTCATGGAACATTACAGGGACCCTCCAGTATCGCTTGAACTTGGATACATTCATAACCAACAAAACCACAGCAGCCAAATTACATATTACGTAATATAAGGAAATGTGCTCTAAAATGTCCTTTCACACAACAAAGACGCTCATTTTTTCCCTTGTCCTTTGTGAACTTGGCTTCTATAACTCTCTACTAGTGTTTCCCCTTTATTCTTTTATCACCTTCAATATGTTCTAAATGTTGCCACAAAACCCCTCTTCATTCTCCCAAGACACAATGCAAAGCTCTATACAATCTGGTGATCTTGGCCTGCAAAACAATAAATGGCTGATCTCCACAAAACCTCTCTGTAATCCTAACTTCATACTTTCCTACACACAGCCTTCGTTTAGCCAACGAAAACTTCCTGTCTAACTTCCACGTGCAGTGTCGTGGTCCATTCCATCGTGTTAATGAAAGCACTACACTGAAACTCCTGCAGTAATAGTGTTCTCAGTCACATTGGTCACATCATGTAAAACGCCGCTCAAGGAACACCTCATTTTACAAGAATTGCCTTAAAAGGCATGTGTCTACTAATTTGTCACTGTCATTCAGTATAGTACTGTCCTCTATTGTTACTCATCCATCGTCCACCATATGCAACCCCTATTTCTATGCTTTCGTCCTAAACTGTTAAAATGCCGTGTGTATCATGTTGCTATGTGCAGCGTTCCTTGTCAAAATGCACTGCTGTGCGTAAATAAATAAACAGTAACGTTACCTAGCTGGATGAATAGAACCCATAAGAGACACTGTACGTCCAAGCTAAATATCTCACGGCTTCAATAAAACATTCAGTTAGTCACCAGTCATTGCATCCAAGAAGAGTTTTGGTGGTTCAAGTTTACGTTTGTTTGGTTAATTAACACCATAATAATGTTACTGATACACAAATAGAAAATCAGTAAAAAGCATGGTATATCTTAAGATAGCAATACTATAGTGGTACCGAAATGGGTAGATCAAAACATAGATTCTGTAAAGTGACGCGTGACATATTAAGAAAGCTAAAATCCACAGTATAAGTATGCATTCTTTGTCGAGCAAGCAAGGGTTGGGTGACGGTCATATCAATAAAATCAGCTGAAAGAGTGGACATAACCTCTGGGTGCATTTATACCATCATCATAACCTTATGTCTCAGGTGTTTGGGTGGTTAATTCTCTTTCATTTACATGTCTGTCCTCACTAACCCACTCCTCACCTTCTGCTCTTTATATACAGTGCTCTTCTTGCAGTTTACAGCTTCAGATCTGCCCACTGCACTTGCAGTAGAATGTTTATTCCTGATATTTTCTGACAATAAAGTCCAGAGATGACAATATAGGGACCGAGAGTCACAAACATACCAGGGTGACTGAACATAGTGGACTGTTTTGTGCGTCGAGCTCTGAAGGGAGTGTGTTTCTGTACAGTTTGGGAAAAGCCAAAGGGTTATAAGTCCTGGTTTTAGGGCCACTTGTTGAATTTGGCGTCAAGTGTTACACCGAGTTCTTTGTCCTCCGCATAGTTAGAGGCACAGGCCATTACTGGTAAACGGCCTATGTGACGGGGGGAATAACGGTTGCCCATGACCATAACATAGTCGTACAGGGGTTAAAAACATCCTCTCTGCGAAAGTGTCTCAATGTTTTTATTTTTGTGCCTTGCTTTTAAAAAACATTTGGTTCAAATGGTTCTAATTGTTAATTGCGTTTTTGATGTATTTTCTATTCCATTTCTAATAATTGCAGTAGCGAAAATTATATCTGTGGGTGTTTTTGGAAGTGTCATTGTTTTGGATTCCTATTTCTTTTCTGTTTTTATCTCTTCAGCTTCCATAGGAACATGGAAAATTGGGGTGCCCTTAAATCGTGTTCATAACCAAAAAGCTGGCAGGTCCACATGCTGCGGCTCAAAGGCTCATCCGCCTTGGGCATCCTTAGTGACTGTTACATGTTTCTCGAGCACTGCGAGCTATTCACTGGGGGTTTTCATTCCTATGTTTTTTCTGCCTGTGTGCATTGCCCCTTTTCATGGAGTTATTGGTTCTGAGGTTTTATAGAGCATGTTTGCTGAATTACACCAGACATTCGGCATGGCGTTGAATTATCCTCAAGCAGAAAGCACAGTGCCCAGGACTTGACAGTAATTTTAATTTCACTGGTCACAACTCTACCTCATCCAGGTCTGAGAGTTCCCCTTCACCCAGGACAGAACTGGTGCTGTTTTCACCCCAGCTGTAGGGCTTCCTTGTCAGGACATATACCTCAGGTCTCTGTGAGCCTGGTTACTTTTATACTCGCATATTGGTTGAGGATTAATTCATTTTAAGCGTGGGTGCCCTAATTTTTGGCATGAATTTGCCCCAAACAGGAAGAAAAAGTAGATAGAGTTGAATTCAATGTAATGAAGATTATAGGTAAGAAGACAATTTAGTGTAAAGCACAACATTCTAAAAGCACTAGTATAAGCTGCTGATAGTTGAGCTGGTTGTTTGGTTCCAATAGTCGGGTTTCGGGTCTAAGCCCTTCGTCAGGGGCAATTCCCTAGAAAGAACAAGAACATATTTTGTCCCAGGAGCTTAAGGATGCATCACTTCATACAATAATCAGAAATCGTACATGAAAAAATCATCAAATCTCATGTGTAAATAGTGTTATGCTACTAGTGAAATAGATAAATCAAGGTATTAAAATTCGTAAGCAATCATGCATACTCAATAAACTCAAATTAGTGACAAACTGCGTGTGTATATCCAAAAAAGAAGTGTCCTGAGGCTACTTCCTAAATAAAGTAACCACTTGAAGATCTGAAGGCACAACATTCAGCATGGTGCTGTCGGGGGTTTTAAAGTATATTAAGGATTGAGAACCTGACCACAGAGAACCGTTTAGAACTGGTGGAGCCAGAAATAATTTTAATTTGTTGAATGCTTCAGATTTAATGTAGAGGAGAAAGGTTTGTTCCTCACCTTGCCACTAACCCCATTAACACCAGTATCAATAGTGCTTTTTTTGTCATCATGGGAACCAGTGATAGGTCATACGCCTTGAGGAGCACAGCTGCCGTGTTAGCATTTTGCACACTTTTTTCAGCACTACCACCTTATGCACAAGTAAATTGTGACAGTACTCTCTTAAACGGTAGGAATGTGTGTATTTTTGTGTCTGTTCTTTAGGTTCCAGCCAATGCAATGCAACTAAATGTATTGTCTCTCTTCCCTTTTCCAGGAATGCTGCTTGTTACGTCTGACACACTGGGACACGATTTTCACGTTTTTCAAATCCTCACTCACCCCTGGTCGTCTTCGCAGAGTGCAGTACATCACCTTTACACATTACATAGAGGCGAGACGGAAGCTAAGGTATGTGCATAGGTTACAGGGTAGACTTTAATGCATCAGTATGGCTTTGGGGGTGCCCTTTGAGTGCTTTAGTACCTGTCCTTCAGTGCTTCATACATTTCTAACTCTTTTTTGTGTGGTTAATGCTGAAAGGTCATTGAAGAGCATTAAGAACTTGCAGTGATGCGGGCAGCTGCACTGCAAACCTCCATGCACTGACCTCCATGCACTGCCCTGATACTTTACCATGCTCCCAACTTAATAGTACATGATACATCGGTTTACAAGTCTAGGCTTATTTCAACTGTCCTGAGTGCAGCAATATTGGGGTTCCTTTTTAGGGGTTTTAGTGATGCCATCCGTTTCTTAATGAGAATATAAACCAAGCATGTCCTCTCTCTAGAAATGGCTCATCACTATTGGAAACAATAACAATAAAACTAGGATCCGTATTGTTGTGGATTTATAGACAAAGAACGTTGTAAAGCCTGGACACTACTACTGCTCGAACAAATGACTGAAAGCCCGTAAGCTACCCTTGTGCACATAGTAACTGCTTGCAATTTTTCAAAAAATATCTGGCACAACAGTGGATATCTGCAAAGTGCTTTGGCGAGACTGCTAAAGAAACTAGAACACATTTAAAGCAGAGTAGCTAGGGTTATCACATCAGCCCTGTCCTGCCAGGGATAACCAGCGACCAGTGTGCCCCACAGTCACCCAGGCCTTGCTACAAATGCCCAAGTCCTGGCCCCTTCTACCTGGTGCACAGCTGCCTGCCAAAGAACGCAGGAATCAACCTCCCGGCTGCCTTCATTACAGAAGACACAATTCACGGGTCACTCAGTGGCTGGATGTGTCACTCGCAATGCTAATGTGGGATGGTGGGACTGTTAACAACACCCAAGAGAACCGAGTAACACTCACTAAGTCATTTTGTTTTGCCGTCGACACTTTCAGAAACTTTGGCAAGGAAGTACTCCGTCGAACCCCGCTCCACTAAGTTCTACTGTATACAGTCATTTCGGTAGGCGAATTCAAGCATTACACTTGGCTCCAGGTATTTTGTGTGTTATGATAACTCCGTGTTAGTGAGAAGATGGTTTACTCACTGTACATGAGGGGGGAGGGGGAGAGTTTAAATAACCATAAATCTTTACTGTGTAATGAGAAGGAGTCAGATTTATGTAGATATAACACGACATTCAGAAGAGAGCCCATTACCGTTTAACCTGGCAGCGTGTGGTGTGTTTAGCATCAAAGCACATATAAAGCGTGCCCGGCTGCTGACAGGAGTCGTGTGTATATATATATATATATATACATATAATATAGTGTCAAAGAAGTGGAAAGAGCAGTAAATCTCAAGGGAAAGAAGTGTATTGGCGTGCAGTCATGTGTGTCTTTGATGGTAGGCAAGACGCTGCTAGAGCTTGCTCTTTTCACCTTCAAAATGTGTCGCAGAAGGTTGTCCATTGAGTGACAGTCAGAATACCGTTGTATTAGGAGACCTGCTTCCTGAGGCTGAAGGCTTCGGGCCCGAGAAAAATGGCTTCAAGGCGGATGACGGTGCCAGTCCATTTGGAAAAGGGCAGCTGCAGTTAAACGCTTCTCATCAGAATTGTACTTACTTAGGTGAATGTTCAGTCTGCAAGGTGGAGATCAGATCTCAACAGCCGAACACCCGACACAACCAAGTGATGTCCAGTTCAGTGCAGATCTTTATGAAAGTTAAAGCACTTTTTAATCTCATCTCACATCAAAACCAAATGTATTTAATACACCACAAAGGATGGACTTAAGTTGCACGTTAATAGTGAGGCAGTACACTCCCTACTCATTTCTGTTGCAGTCGCGGTCCAGCTATTACCGTCCGCTCTATTCTTAAGGCAGAGGCACGGAGAAGGCTGAGGTGTGGATTGCCTGGAATGTCTCAAAAAGTAGTGTGGCAACTCAAATTACCTGTGCTGATCAGTTTGCTATCCGAATATTGGCGTGTGGGTGTGGTTGCACTACTGCCCTCACATGATGGACTCCTTTGTTGCAGGTTACTGCAGTGGTTGCTGCGCTCTGTACTATCTTCATGGGCGGTCTTGGGGAGAGACTGTTACTCAGAAGAACAGGTCCTTGGCAGCCATCGCTCTCTGCGGTCGGCTGTAGGCCAACACTGACCTTGTGAGGGCTGTAGCCTCCAGGATGAGTCTTGTGGCTTCGGAGGGAGGTAGGAGATTGTGGCATCATGGCTATTTAGCGGCTTCCTACTGGTGGTGATTTATAGGGCTGACTTTAGTGCTAGTGGCTCCTGGTGCAACTGTCTTTTTTTGGCACCTCCTTCACCTCCGTCTCCATGAACTCCTTCACTACCACTCTCCAACACTGCACTTCATCTCTACAACCTTTCTCTGACATTCATTTAATTTTTTATAGTGCTCCTCATTGTTTACTCGCACTCAATTCTTTGATCTCCATGGTACACGTTCTGTGCAGCAGGCACATTAACCCTTCGCGCTACTTTATGATGAGCCAAAACTGCCATTAGAGACAATTCCAATATCTCTCACTAGTAGGAACATTAATCGCCATAGTTATCTTGACATTATTGTAGTTGACTGAAAACTGCTGGGTGCACAAGGAAGTTCACGAGCTTTTAAACCAAAAGTTAATTGTAAACACAGTGCCTCCCCCACCAAAGTCAGCGCCACATGCGCCTGCCCAAAAGCCAGCCCTGGTGATTTTATCTCCTTTGTCTGCCACAACCGCATCAGTCACTTGGTCCATGGAAGGCAGCTGGGAGACTCAGACTTCATGCTTTGAAACAGTCTTGCTCCAGTACTTCAAGAACTGCCGAGGGAGACTCTGATGGTCCCTTTGCAGCGTGGGTCATACCATGAGCGCTTTATTGGGGTCATCAGCCCCTCCCCCGGGTGCCCCACATGCTGAGAACACACTGAGCATCTCTTGCTGGACAGGCTTTTGTCCTGCAGGACCAGGTACACTGCTTTCCTTTCTCAATGAGCAGGCAGGCTTATAGGTTCTGCAGACAGATCCTCCGTTCTTCCTGATACTGTTTACTTCAAGTGACATTTCTTACCATCCATAATTGTATTGAGCCAGCATTGCAGATATCTGTGAATATTTACCCAAGCAAGTACAATCCTCAATGAAACTGTGTAAATTTAACCAGCAGAATTGACCAATGGACTGGTAAGGTGACCCACCATGAAGTCATTTCCTCAGCTCTGGGAGACAGACACAGCATCTCTTTGAGTATTCTGGGGACTCCCTTCCTTGGTCAAGAAGAACCTGAGATTGGAATAAATATGATTGGTTTGGATACCACTTTCATGTACAAGCCTCCCATTGAGCAAACTCTGAGCAAAATTGTCCAATAGTTCATTCGAAAACTAAAAGCCTGGTTATCGAGGAAGCCATTTCCTCCCTACTTGACAATGGTAATGTGTTCCTCTGCCTACTTATGAATGTTGTGTTCATGCTTCACCTCATATAGATCACTGCTGCCTGTTTGCTGCTTGATAGTAATCACTGCAAGTCTGTCGCTCTTTACCTTTCCAGGGTTCACTTGCTTCTCTAGGATAAAATAATTGGTTGCAGATCTCTATGCACGGTCCACCATGCTGTCCATGCTCAGGGACCATTGTATCTGTAAGGTAGGTTTGTGCGTCATGCCCATACTTGAGCTCTCGGAGCAGTAGCCATCTCCATATTTCCTCATTTCTCTTCCTCCTGGCTTAGTTGACGATCCAGTTCTTAAATGAACACAGTGCGTTGGAAAGTACTCGGTCTCACACTACACCTCACCTGCAATTATATACCTTTTTGTAAACACTTGACACCCACCTGTTTACTTTCTAACTTTTGTTGGTCATAGTGGATAAATCTAGCGCCAGGTCTCCCATGGGTAGCATTTTAGCGGTTCTCACTGGAGCTGCAATGCCAAGCTCTTTTTATTGGTGTACTGTTCTGGTTCGTCTCTACTGTAGTTTGCAATTTACATACAAAATAAAGGAGAATAAAGGCAAACCTTTTTTTTTTTCTTTTCAACGGTCAATAATTTTAACAGCCTTTTTTTTTATTTGTAAGTAAACAGGTTAGGTACACGGCTGGGAACAATGTTGTCCTCCATGTCATGACTTGCATGAGTGAGCAGAAGTCCTGCTATCAAGTATGTGTCAGACGCTCACTGTACACACACTCAACATGCACTTGGGGTGTCAGCACAAGGCTCTGTGTCTCACATAACAGCAGAACTTTACATGAATAGGGTCAGTAGGCTCCACTCTTACTGATGCAGAGAAAACGGTCTGGTCATACTACAAATCATAAAACCTGGTACTCTGCTGCCACCACCACTTTACGTGGTACACCCAGGACTGGGACGGTAGTCCACTGTCTACCATGAGGGCACGTTTGATTCTCCTCTCCAGGTCACAGGACAGGTTTTGGCCCTTGCGTTGTCAGTAACAAGCCAATGCCTCTGAGCACATGCCTGATTACACACTTTTCACACGCATTCATCACACCCTGATTATTTCTTTTTCGTTTTCTTCAACTATCCCAGCGTTTCTTTTTCCACTCCAGCATCTTTATTTACATTACGCGCATACAATCCCCCATCCTTTACACTGGTCTCAGTCCGTTCTCACCACTTTCATACACCACAGCAGTCTTTCTTCATTGTTCATCAAACCCATCGACGTCACTATCTTCTTCAATACTTTAACTTCCGCGTTCGAATCTCAGCAAACATACCTCCCGCGCATCACCGGCTTGACATGGCGATGCAACTGATACTCGGTAAGCGTAAATCTAACCATCTCCCGCACTTCATTAACGTTTAACCCTTTTCTTTGTTTCGTTGACCTTAACTTGTCCAATTTTTATGGTTACCATTCTACGATATACGGGTTTAAGGATACAGGAATTCAATCAATCAATCAATCAATCAATCATAGGCATTTATAAAGCGCGCTACTCACCCGGAGGGTCTCAAGGCGCTAGGGGGGGGGGGGGTCCGCTACTGCTCGAACAACCAGGTCTTGAGCTTCTTCCTGAAGGAGAGGTGGTCTTGGGTCAGGCGTAGGTCGGTCGGGAGGGCGTTCCAAGTCTTGGCGGCCAGGTGGGAGAAGGATCTTCCTCCTGTTGTCGCTCTGTGGATGCGGGGGACGGCTGCGAGGGCGTGACTGGTCGAGCGGAGGTGGCGTTTGGGAGCGTAGAAGTTGAGGCGGCTGTTGAGGTAGGTCGGGCTTTGGTTGTGTAGGGCTTTGTGTGCGTGGGTGAGGAGCCGGAAGGTGATTCTTTTGTTGATCGGGAGCCAGTGCAGGTCTCTCAGGTGTCTGGAGATGTGAGTTCGTCTGGGGACGTCGAGGATGGGTCTCGCCGAGGCGTTCTGGATCCGCTGGAGTCTCTTCTGGAGCTTGGCGGTGGTACCGGCGTAGAGGGCGTTGCCGTAGTCCAATCGACTGGTGACGAGGGCCTGGGTGACCGTCTTCCTGGTCTCGGTGGGGATCCACCGGAAGATCTTACGTAGCATGCGCAGGATGTTGAAACAGGACGAGGAGACGGCGTTGACTTGTCTGGTCATGGAGAGGGAGGAGTCCAGGATGAAGCCCAGGTTGCGTGCGTGGTCTGTCGGTTTGGGTGCGTTGCCCAGGGCGGGGGGCCACCAGGAGTCGTCCCAGGCGGAGGGTGAGGAGCCCAGGATGAGGACTTCCGTCTTGTCTGTGTTCAGTTTCAGGCGGCTGGTCGTCATCCACTCGGCCACGTTTTTCATCCCTTCGTGTAGGTTGGCTCTGGCGGTGGCGGGGTCGTTGGTCAGGGAGAGGATCAGCTGGGTGTCATCGGCGTAGGAGATGATGTTCAGGTTGTGTTGGCGTGCGATGGCCGCGAGGGGGCTCATGTAGACATTGAAGAGGGTGGGGCTGAGCGAGGAGCCCTGAGGGACGCCGCAGATGACTTCCGTGGCTTCTGATCTGAACGGGGGCAGGCGGACTCTCTGTGTCCTTCCGGTGAGGAAGGAGATGATCCAATCCAGTGCCTTCTCCTGGATTCCGACGTTGTTGAGGCGCTGCACTAGGGTGCAGTGGCAGACAGTGTCGAATGCCGCGGAGAGGTCTAGGAGGATGAGGGCCGCTGTTTCTCCGTTGTCCAGCAGGGTTCGGATGTCGTCGGTGGCAGCGATGAGGGCGGTCTCGGTGCTGTGGTTGGCCCGGAAGCCTGACTGGGAAGGGTCGAGGGAACCGGTCGCCTCGAGGAAGGCTGCCAGTTGCTTGTTGATGGTCTTCTCGATGACTTTGGCTGGAAACGGGAGGAGCGAGATGGGGCGGTAGTTCTTGAGTTCGGTGGGGTCCGCCGTTGGTTTCTTTAGTAGAGCGTTGAGTTCGGCGTGCTTCCAGCTCTCAGGGAAGGTGGCGGTGTCGAGGGAGGTGTTGATGATGTCCCGCAGGTGGGGTGCGATGACAGCGTCGGCCTTGTTGAAGATGTGGTGAGGGCAGGGGTCGGTTGGGGATCCGGAGTGGATGGAGTTCATCGTGCTGATGGTGTCTTCGAGGTTGATCGGTGTCCAGGCGTTGAGGGTGGTGGTGGGGGGCGTTGGTTTGGTCGTGGGGAGCGTTGGTTGTGTTCTGAAGCTGTTGTGTATGTCAGCGATCTTGTTGTGGAAGTAGGAGGCGAGGGAGTTGCAGAGGTCTTGTGATGGGGTGATGTCGTTGGTTCCGGCGTTGGGGTTGGAGAGCTCTCTGACGATGTTGAAGAGTTCCTTGCTGTTGTGTGCGTTGTTGTCCAGCCGGTCCTTGAATGCTGTTTTCTTGGTGGCGTGGATCAGTTGATGGTGCATTCGGGTGGCGAGCTTGAGGGTAGTCATGTTGTCCGGCGTTGGGTCTCTTCTCCAGGCTTTCTCGAGGGCTCGGCAGTTCTTCTTGGAGCTCTTGAGTTCGTCGGTGAACCACGGGGCCTTCTTGCTTCCGGGTCTGCTGGGCGGGGTCCTCAGAGGGGCGAGCTCGTCCGCGCAGGTGGAGATCCATTTCGTGAGGTTGTCGGCGGCTTGGCTGGGGTTCGGTGAGCTGGCGGGAGGGTGCTGGCTCAGGGATGCGGCGAGTTGTTCGGCTGTGATCTTGTTCCAGCTTCTTCGTGCAGCCTGTTGCTGGTGGTGGTGGACCGTGGTTCTTTTGAAGGTGAAGTGGATGCAGCTGTGGTCCGTCCAGTGGAGTCCAGTGGCGTGGCTGAAGGAGATGTCTTTGCTGGACGAGAAGACGGCGTCGAGTGTGTGTCCGGCGAGGTGGGTGGGGGTGGTCACCAGCTGCTTGAGTCCGAGGGTGGCGAGGTTGTCAAGCAGGGTGGTGGTGTTGCGGTCGTTGTTGTTCTCCAGGTGGAAGTTGATGTCCCCGAGGAGGATGTAGTCAGCAGAGGGGAGGTCGTGCAGGCTGATGAAGTCGGCGATGTCTTCGCTGAATTGAGTGCGTGGTCCCGGGGGTCGGTAGATCAGGGTGCCTCTGAGGGTGGTCTTGGGGTCGGTGTGGATCTGGAAGTGCAGGTGTTCGGCGGTTGTCAGGGTGTCGTCGGCGTTGGTCGAGATACGGATGGTGTCCCTGTGGATGATGGCGATGCCTCCTCCAGTCTGGTTGTCGCGGTCTCTCCGGATGATCTTGTAGCCCTCTGGGATGGCGATGGCGATGTCGGGCGCTGAGGAGTCGTTCATCCAGGTTTCCGTGAGGAAGGCAACGTCAGGAGCTGTGGTGTCGAGAAGGTTCCAGAGTTGAACGGCGTGTCTGTGGACGGAGCGGGTGTTGAGCAGGATGCACTTGAGGTGGTTGCTGCTGGTGTTCGGCTTGGCGGGTGCTGGTGTGGGGCGGGTCCGGATGCAGGTGAACTTGCAGGTGCGGCAGCTGAAGGGTCCGTGGGTGCGTCTCGGAGTGGCTCGGTAGCACCCGGGGGTTCGGCCGGTGTTGAGTGCGCTGAGGGTGGCGGCATCGTAAGTCCGGCGGGTGGGGTGGCCTCTGCGGGGGCCAGGGGTTCTGGCGCTGGGTGCGGTCCAGGCGCGGACGGGCGCAGACGGGCTTACCTTTGGCGCTCATTCGGTGCTCCCGCTGCGCGCGTCCGCTGCGCGGTCGCTGAGGGGTCGACATTAGAGGGGAGTCGGGAGGGCGGGTCAGCTGGGAGGCGGGGTCGCGTCCACCAATGGACTGGCGAGGGGGCGGGGCCGCGGTCAGGAAGCGGCGGGAAACTGGATCGGGTTGGGCGGGCGGCCCTGCGGCGGCTGGGGCGCCGCTCTCGGAGTCAAGGAGACTGGAGCAGCAAGGGCTCAGGAGCAGGATCGAGGACCAGCGAGGGGGCAACCAGGCCGGAGGCGCAGTGGTCGCTGACCAGGTGCGTGCGGGTTCCCCTTAAGAGGGGAGTCGGGAGGGCGGGTCAGCTGGGAGGAGGGGTCGCGTCCACCAATGGACTGGCGAGGGGGCGGGGCCGCGGTCAGGAAGCGGCGGGAAACTGGATCGGGTTGGGCGGGCGGCCCTGCGGCGGCTGGGGCGCCGCTCTCGGCGTCAAGGAGACTGGAGCAGCAAGGGCTCAGGAGCAGGATCGAGGAGCAGCGAGGGGGCAACCAGGCCGGAGGCGCAGTGGTCGCTGACCAGGTGCGTGCGGGTTCCCCTTAAGAGGGGAGTCGGGAGGGCGGGTCCGCTGGGAGGCGGGGTCGCGTCCATCAATGGACTGGCGAGGGGGCGGGGCCGCGGTCAGGAAGCGGCGGGAAACTGGATCGGGTTGGGCGGACGGCCCTGCTGCGGCTGGTGCGCCGCTCTCGGAGTCAAGGAGACTGGAGCAGCAAGGGTTCAGGAGCAGGATCGAGGAGCAGCGAGGGGGCAACCAGGCCGGAGGCGCAGTGGTCGCTGACCAGGTGCGTGCGGGTTCCCCTTAAGAGGGGAGTCGGGAGGGCGGGTCAGCTGGGAGGCGGGGTCGCGTCCACCAATGGACTGGCGAGGGGGCGGGGCCGCGGTCAGGAAGCGGCGGGAAACTGGATCGGGTTGGGCGGGCGGCCGGCCCTGCGGCGGCTGGGGCGCCGCTCTCGACGTCAAGGAGACTGGAGCAGCAAGGGCTCAGGAGCAGGATCGAGGAGCAGCGAGGGGGCAACCAGGCCGGAGGCGCAGTGGTCGCTGACCAGGTGCGTGCGGGTTCCCCTTAAGAGGGGAGTCGGGAGGGCGGGTCAGCTGGGAGGCGGGGTCGCGTCCACCAATGGACTGGTGAGGGGGCGGGCCCGCGGTCAGGAAGCGGCGGGAAACTGGATCGGGTTGGGCGGGCGGCCCTGCGGCGGCTGGGGCGCCGCTCTCGGCGTCAAGGAGACTGGAGCAGCAAGGACTCAGGAGCAGGATCGAGGAGCAGCGAGGGGGCAACCAGGCCGGAGGCGCAGTGGTCGCTGACCAGGTGCGTGCGGGTTCCCCTTAAGAGGGGAGTCGGGAGGGCGGGTCAGCTGGGAGGCGGGGTCGCGTCCACCAATGGACTGGCGAGGGGGCGGGGCCGCGGTCAGGAAGCGGCGGGAAACTGGATCGGGTTGGGCGGGCGGCCCTGCGGCGGCTGGGGCGCCGCTCTCGGAGTCAAGGAGACTGGAGCAGCAAGGGCTCAGGAGCAGGATCGAGGAGCAGCGAGGGGGCAACCAGGCCGGAGGCGCAGTGGTCGCGTGGTTGTTGTTAATTATACCGCATTTCAACTATAGTTTGCTTTTCCACCGGACGCATTACATTACCATCTTTTGTATCCACACGGGTGTTATCAGCCGCATATCACCGATGTCCTTTAAACATCACTACCACTACCGTTTGTAACCAGCACTTGTTCTAATATTAATGATCCCTCACCCTTTAACAACACCCCACCTCGCCCTTCTCTCCACCGTGTTCTTTTCATTTTTTCTCCCACATCACTGCACATGGGTAATAATCAGTCCTCATATGCCATACTTACCGTTACATTTATCCTTTTTAGATTTCCCCTGATGAAGGCATGAATGCCGAAATGCATTGGGAATACAAAACGCTATCAGTCGTTGAAACGCATATGATTTACAAAATGGATTAATTAAACAATATCCTTAAGCTTTATGGAAAATTCAAATGAACAATAAAGCTTTTTGACAAAAAAAACTCGCAACGATCTTCCTTGCAAATTTGGAAACCTCTTTGAGGACTACAGTCAGTGCCAGGGGGACACACCCCAATGTTTGGGGGTGCTTCTTACAGTTTATATTCACACTCGTTTTCGGAGAGTGATACCCCGGAGCACGACACAACCACTAAATCTCTTGATAAGCCTGTAGGAAGTGCGCGCACTACATCCTTTTTTCTACATGCCTGATTATGCCAGGGCCAAAAAGTCAGGATACCAGTTTTACATACAATTAGGCACTCAGGGCAGGGGAACACACCTGTATACCGTACATGTTATATTCCTGACCTATCAATCCTCGAGCACCCAGAAAGGAGAACTGTCCTGTAGCTCTTGGGGAGGAAGGATTCCCTCTCTAAAGGCTAAGCCCTCTTATTAGTGGATAATTTAGTGCGCAATGTTCTGCTGAGCACTTCCAAGAAAAAGGAAGCATTAGAAATTCCAGAGCTGAAATTCTCTAAGTAAGTGCTAATATATGCTCCTCAAGTGGAAAAAAAGCTGAATCTTGCTCTGACAAGGTATTAAAGGATTCAGAGCACTCATGTTTGTGTGGAAATTCATTTCCTAAGCGTTCCTGCCTGAACTGGTGTGAAAAGGAGACCTTGTGAAGAAGATGACAATATTGACAATGTTCTTGTTGCAGCCTTCAGTTCCCAGTGGTGCTCGCCTCACCAGTGAAGCCCGTCTCCGCAGTGTACGGCTGTTCTGTTGACGACCATCCTGTTGATAACTGCCCTACCGAGGACCATGAAGACCACGTTAACAATGTTTAGCTAGTTAATGGTGACTCCACCAACAGCAGCCACAGTTTCACTGTCCAGTCACACTCAGCCTGCAGTGACACTGTCCACAACTGCATACCAAAGATATCAACATTTCACCTTCACAGGAGGTTCCAATTTCAATGTTGTGACTTCATATTTTACCACTGAAAGTTCCCACTCAGTTTCCAGTCAATTGTCTGGACTCTGAAGTGGAAGTGAACATGAATAACCAGGAGTAAGCATGGGACACATCGCACAGTACAACCCAACTGAATGTATGATATGTTTTGGACTAGGAACTCCACTGGGGAGGAAAATAGAGTAGCACCCTATGGTGGAGACTTAGGAAGGGCTTTTGAGGAGCAGCAAGCATATGGTGACCAACACCTGTGAGATCCCCTTATGATGTGATGTTCCCTAACACTCTGCAGCAGATGGAAGCAAATGCTGGTTCTTCAGTTGCAACCCTATAACACAGTTTCCCAGTAGGGTGCCTATGTCTCCTGTTCCTCAGCAACATCCTCTGTCTACAGCCCAGCCACCAGTGCACTGTGCGCCCTCAGTAACTTCAACAGCATTCATTGCCACAGTAGATTTCACCTCCCCCTGCATATTCTTCATTTCCACAAGGGCACCCAGCATCTCCCATGCATGAGGACTAGGGTGAAGAACAATACCAGCAGCAGAATAGCAACCAGGGTGGATAATCCAGAAGAAGGGGATAAGAGAATTCCTGAAGCGGATCATGATGATGACAATCATCAGAAGATGCTGAATGGAGATATTGAATTCATCCCCGAATTGGAGAAAAGACACCTCTACAGCCCGAGTTACTGCCAAATGATATGCTTCCTCTAAGACGTCAAAGAACAGCATAATTAATGCAACCATGGACATTACAAATGCAGGCTTCCAATGAAAGAGATCGGAGAAAAAACACTTATTTAGCATTATTTTACAATTCTGTGTTCTGAAGGACATTTACATGTTTTAACTTTTTTGCTCCTTTCGCTGCCTTACTGACATGGTTGCCAATGTTTATATAGTTAGTTTAGTTTTCACAGGAAGAGTGTTTTTTTTTCCACTAATAACTTTAGCACTGTTTGAAGAATCTTCACAAAACTTCCCTCCACAAAAAGTTCACCCCCCTCTGCTTCTTCCTGAAAAGCTTTGTGTTGATCCATCA
This sequence comes from Triturus cristatus, assembly GCF_964204655.1. Classification (NCBI taxonomy): domain Eukaryota; kingdom Metazoa; phylum Chordata; class Amphibia; order Caudata; family Salamandridae; genus Triturus; species Triturus cristatus. The sequence goes on along the minus strand of NC_140584.1, from coordinate 940,055,856 downwards.
AGATCGGGCAAAGACATAGGAGTGACCCAAAACGTAGTTTTTCTATAGAAATTGCCAGTGGAAATTTTATGAAGTGATACTGAAAAAATTCCTTAAATTAATTACACCAAATTTGGCAAAACGTTAGACCTTTACCCAGAAAGTCGTGTGAGGAAATGTGGTGTATTATATGGGGAGGTTGTGCGACCTCACTGTGTAATACACTTACCAACCCTTTTAGGACCAGTAGGTTTTGTTTGTCAAACACTGAGCTCAATCCTGGCTAGCTGTGGCTCTGAGCAGTGAGAATTACACAAAAGAATAAGTGTAAAGCATTTATACAGCACCAAAACAATTGCAGAAGAAATACACAAGACACTAAGGTAATCAGACCAATTTATAAAAATAGACTGTATTTTTGTGGACTGTTAGACACCAAAACTTAAAAGATCCACTTGAGGTTTCTGGAGGTATAGCAGTCACAGGAAAATCCTACTTGGACGGTAACTCACCTTCTGGGCAACCAAACTGCACTCCGATTACTCTCCCGGGCCGGCAGACTCGGCGGCAACTGTGAGCGTTGGTTCCTAGTCCTTGGTGTTGTACGGCAATGAGGAGTGGCAATGAGAAGATCTGGGCTACCAACTCGTCCCAGCAGGCTTCTTCAGCTGTTGTTGCCCTGTGCTGCTAACAGGTGGCCAGCCAACTGACCCTTGGAGTCTCTTGCTACGGCTGGGCTCGGGAAACAACTTCTCTATGAGCAGGGCAAAGCAGGTGCAGTCCCTTCTCCTTTGCTAGCCACCAGGTTCAGCAGGTGCAGCCCATGTCAGTGCAGGCTCTCTTCGCCTGGTCCTTGGTACAGTAGGGCAGTCCTCCTTCGGTTCTCTTCTTGCAGTCAATCAAGATCTGAGGTCTGGGTGCCAGGGGTGCCTTTCTTATGCCCTGGAAATTCCCTTGGGTGGGCACTGTCAGTAGCCACTGGGCTACTAGGTTCCTCCCTCCTGATGATCTCTTCCTGTGTGGCATCTGGTTGTCTTAGAATTTCACAGTCTTCCCACTTCCAACATGGCAGAATCATTCTTTTGGTGTGTAGAGCTCCCTAACCCAACCCAGAGGGTTGTACCAAGGGGGCTATATGCCACTGAAAAAATAAAGTTTGGAAACTGGTTTCCCCTCTCCTTCCCGAGTACCAGTCTGTCAACCTGACTAATAGCTTAGCCCATCTTCCAAGTGTCCACCCTATACCCTTCAAAGGTGGCTTCTCCTTTAAAACTAGCTTTTTGGACCAACACCTGTGTGGCTTTCTGCCAGGGAGAGAGAACACTTCTCTTCCATGCAGGTTTACATTGTCTCCTTTCTTGGCAGTCATTTGCACGTCTGCCCAGGAGGGCAGAAAGCTGTTTCTGGGATAGTCCACTTGTGCAACTGTGGATGGGCACAGAGAATTTAGGGCAAGAAAGTTGCAACATTGTGAAAGTTGCACACTGCAACAAGTTACAGTAATTTCAACCTGGGCATCAAGTCAGGCTTAATGTAATGAGTTTATTGATACCTTACTGTATCAACTTTAGTAGCCTGGTCAGAAGTTAGCAGGGCTGTTGTAACAGCCTGCAACTCTGCGCTCACCAGTGCGGCTGCCTTTTTCACAATAAAAATGACAATTCTTTTTTTTTTTGTGTTGGAACATATAAAACACATGTTTTACTTTGTAACATGCAGCACCCTGCCTTAGGGCTCGCTAGGCCTACCTTAGGTGTGACTTACACATATTGAAAAGGGAGGACTTGCGGGGAGATCGTTTTGCCTCGCAGCCTGAGTGCCTCGGGGGATGGCGGTAGTGTACACCCGCTCCCTTTGGGCTGTGGCCGACTCCCGGTGGTGCTCTTACTGACTCCTGCGGTACCGCGTGAGTGCGGCCGCCCCGATACCGGCTTGCGGAAGCCATTGCTGAGGGCCGTGGCACTTTGAATATCGTGCCTACGATCTGCAGACCACCGTGACCTGGTGCCTATGTGCTGTGGAGACTTCCTTCAGGTTGGGGTGTGGCCCCCTCTGCCCCTCTTGTTGTTCGGACCTTCATCTCTGGGGCCCCCGGTTGGCTTCCTACCAATATGCTGTTTCTCCCTGGGCCTCCCGATTCCAGCATCCCCATGTCTTGTTGGAGCCCCCTTGAGGACCTCCACCAGATATCTGCTTGGCTGGTGAGGGGGTGGTGAGTCTCGGTCCTGGTGGGTTGCTTCGGGTGCTGCAAAACCTGCCCGGCCTGCCTGGCTGTTGGAGGCCTGTCTCCCTGCCTGCATCCTATTCTGAAGACTGGTGAATCTCCTTGAGGCCTGGAGTCCCCGTTGTCGCGCTGTGGGGTGTTTAGGGTTGCAGACCTGACCTACATCGGGCCGTGCAGGTGACTGCTGCCCTGCTGGGATCCTGCTGAGGACCTGCCACCCCCCCCCCCCTCACCACATCGGGTGGGGTGCAGGTACAGATTGTAGCCGTGACGTGCCGGGGCATCGCAGCTCTCCATCACTGCTGTTGCGAAATACTTCAATCATCGTGCTACATTGCGTACAGGACATGGAACTTGGAAGTGGCACCCATTAGGGGGGTGGGGAGTCGCGTGCGGAGGCGGCCGTGCTAGGTCCCGGTGCGGCCTGTGTGTGAGTTGGCTCCTCACCTGCCGTTTTGCCGGTCTGGGTCTGGCTGCTGTTGTGGAGGAGCTCTCATCACCTCCTGCCTCTGCTGTGCAGCTGCTGTGCTGCTGCGTGGATCCCTTTCTAATCAACTTCCACGGAATTCCACTGGCTTGAGCTGGACTATCTGTTGCCCCTCATCATGACTCGAGATATGTTGCCGAGTGCTAAACAAAGCCCACTTGATCGATTTGCGTCCACTGGGGCGCAGCCGGCGGCTCCCAATAATGCTGCATTGATGGTGGCTATAACCCAATCCCTTGATGCGCTTGAAGCCAAGATTGGGGCGGTGGGATCAGATGTCATGTTGATCCGTCAGAATTTACGTGGGGCAGTCAACAGAATCACCTAGGCCGAGACCCGGATCTCTACCACGGAGGACACAGTGGCCTCCCTTCAGAAGAAGGTGTCTTTCCTCGAATCCATCACCAAGGGACTTGCGCTCAGGGCGGAGGATGCCAAAGGCAAGGCCCAACGGAACAATCTTCGTTTTGTTGGTTTTCCGGAGGGATGTGAGGATAGTAACATGGAACAATTCCTTACCACTTGGATTCAGAGCTTGATCCCTCTGTCATCTTGATCATCCTGCTTCATCATAGAGCGCACTCATCGTGCCTTGATGCAGAAGCCTCCGCCGGGGGCCAGGCCTCGACCAGTTATAGCCCTCTTCCTCACCTTTCACGACCGTTATGCGATCCTCGCACAGGCTCGATTGGCAGGTAAATTATATCATGACTCGCACCAAATTCTTATCTTTCTGGACTATACCCAATTGGTGCAACAACGGCAGCAATCGTTCACGGCTGCCAGAGCCTGCTTGTGGCACCTAAAACTTCAGTATGCATTGCACTTTCCGGCTTGACTGAGGGTGATCTATGAATCACGCACTCTCTTCTTTGATACTCCGAAGAAGTCTTCGCCTGGACGGAGGAACGACGGAAGCTCAAGCCTCACACCCCACCACGTTTTGTCTCAGAGTCGTCCTCCGGTGAGGCCACGCAGCGGCTTCCTAAAATCAAGGGACAAACAACTTGCAGATCACGCTCAAGGCGTTGCTCTAAATCTCAAGGGCCTCCAGCTCCACAGCTGATGGGGGCTTGCGTGATGCGTCCCCGGCACATTGTGAGGACTGAGACCTGTGGGACATGCCTATATGCAGACCACACTGACTGGTGAAATCTATTTCTTTGGCTTTGTTGCTTTTTATTTCTATATTTCTCGACCTTTCTCTCTTGTATATGCAACACCAGTATGGGGATCTGAAAATTATCCAATATTTATCTGTCATGCCTATGGTATTGAACATGGGCCTATGCGAGGTCCTCTCTCCACCCCCCCTTTCTTTCAGTTGAACACTTAACATTTCTTCGGGGCTAGTTCTATGGGGAACCGTTGGTATGGGGCTGTGCCCTGCCCCGTTGAGGTGGTGGTATGATGCTCACGGCGACAGATAATTCTACTGTTTTTAAGGTATTGGGAGGGGTGGGTCAGGGAAGGGTGGTGTTTTTTTTTTCTTTTCATTATTGTTGTTTGGTATTGACACTATGTATCTCTCTATTTACACTTTGAAATTGCCACTTTCATTCACTGTATTAGCTGCTATATTGTTTGGTGCCGGTATCTATGTCACGGGACGTAGCCGGGGTCGGGAGTAGAGAGCTCAGAGTTCTCAGCTGGAATGGTAATGGTTTGCTGGATAAGATTAAGCAAGGTGCTGTTTTGCGTCATGCCAAGCGACACGGGGCGGGTGTGCTCTATTTGCAGGAGACCCATCTGGCAGGCACGAAGACTCCTTGCTTGGGGCGATTTGGTTTTGCACATGCCTATCATGCTGGATTCACTAGAGGTTCTCGGGGGATGGCCATACACATCCATAGCAGTATCCCTTTAGTTTATAGCTGAACACGGTGCGATCCACAGGGCAGGTTTATCGTGATTTATGGGATGCTTTATGGGGAACCCATTGTTCTGAGCAGTGTTTATGTCCCCCCCCCCCCACTCTGGTGGTCCCTTATAGAGAACTTGACCATGCTGTGGACTGACCTTCCATCCGTATTGACGGTAGTCGGAGGTGACTGGAATGATGTCATGTCCACAACACGAGACAGATGGCATGCCACGGCCCGAGTTGTAGAGGCACCGGATTCTAAATTATCCCCCCTGGTCCAGAGCTTGGGTTGGGTAGATACATGGTATTACTTTACACCCTGACACAAACGCCTACACCTTTTTTTCTAGGGCTCATGACTCCTTCTCTCATCTGGATTAAATCTTCCTCACGGCGGGACATACCCACAGACTGGCCGAGGCCGCGATTCTTCCCAGGGGGCTGTCCGATCATTCACTGATCTCTATCTCTCTTGACACCAGGCGTTCCCGATTTCGATGGCGTCTGTCGCCGTGGCTATTACGGGACAAGCAGTATAGGGCACACATGCATACCTCTCTAACGGCTTCGCCAGCCACCTTATGGGGGGCTATGATGCCTACTCAACCGGGGGGCGGTTCTCGCCTTCTGCACTGCTCTTCGCAGGCAGCGGCGTGCTAAGCTGCTTGAGCTCGAGGCTCAACTTCTGGAATTGGAACTTGTCAGTAGAGGTGCGGCGGACCAGGCTGCACGCAGACAACTGCTGGCATTGCAGCAGTTGTACTCTAGCGAGCTCCTTAACAAAGGACAACTCTATTGGCTTGCCAACCGTAGTCGTATTTATCAATGGGGGGATAAATCTAGTGCTCTACTGCACCGTTTGTGTCAACAGACATTGCGACCCCAGGTACTTCCAGGTGTAAGTGGCCCAGATGGGACTGTACTTACGGACCCATTCGCTATTGCCGATGGCTTCGCCTCGTTCTTCACGGACCTTTATGCCCCTTATGAAGTCCAACCTGCTGACCTTATACAGAAGTTTATCAATGTCTTTCCTCCCAGTGCACTGTCCGACACGGTGCGAGAGTCGCTGGACACTCCCATATTGATAGACTAACTTCTGCATGCATTGTTGGAAATGCGCGTAGGCAAGGCGCCCGGCCCCAACGGCTACCCCAGTGAATTTCTTCAAAAATACCACCCGCTACATTTAAAACCCTATCTTGCTGCCTTGGAGGCCTCCTGGGAATCTGGCCTTCTCCCGCCTGATTAGCGGCATGCCGAGATTGTTGTCTTCCTGAAGCAAGGCCGCCCTCCGGAACATTTCTCGTCCTATCGCCCGATCTCCCTACTGAATGTAGAGACCAAGCTTTTGGCTAAAGTGATAGCCAACTGTTTAGTTCCATATATTACAGACTTGATCCATCCGGATCAAGCAGGTTTCATGCCAAACCGTGCTACACGGCACAATATTAGGTGTGTGCATAATGCCATCGCTGCAATTGTTAAGCTCAACACCCCTGCTGCGCTTCTTTTGGCATAAATGAATTAGGCCTTCGACTCTCTAAGCTGGACTTATCTCTTTGTCCTGCTTACTCGCCTCAATATCGCCCCCTGATTGCTCAATCTTATTCGCCTGTTCTATACCGTTATAACTGCCTCAGTCCGCATGACTGATTTGGCTTCTAAAAGTTTTCCTGTCGGGCGGGGGACACGACAAGGCTGCCCGCTCTCCCCCTATCTTTTTGCTCTGGCCATGGAACCACTTGCGACCTGGGTGAGGGTGGACACGCAGCTGCGTGGCTTTGAGTGGGCGCCTGATCTTTCCGATATAGCGCTCTATGCGGATGAGGTTCTCTTTTTCTTCACTGATCTTAACAGGCCAGGCCCGCGTCTTCTCCGTATTATGCAGATCTTTGGGGAAACCTCTGGTCTATATATGAATCGAGGCAAATCCTATTTGTGGCCGTTGCGGGTTGGAGATGTACTTGGTGATTGGTCGTGGGAGGTACTTGTGGTTCCAGATGGTTTTAAATACCTTGGAGTGCATCTCTCCTCGTCTCAGGCTTTGTCGTGGAGTAGGAACCTTGCCCTGCTGTGGACGCAGACATGTGTATGGTCTCACCTGCCCCTGTCTCTCTTGTGTAGGTCCGCTATTTTTAAAATGATTTCCTTGCTGCGTCTCCTTTACCAGTTGCAGAACCATCCACATCCTATCAAACCTTTGTGGTTTTGTCAATTAAATGCTATTCTCGCCCTGTTCATGTGGGGGGGGGGGGGTGCTACATGGGTAGCCCTGAGGACCTGCTTTCAATCTACGTACTCCGGTGGAGTCGCCACCCCGGATGTCCATGCTTATTATATGGCTTCTCATATACTTGTCCTCAATGACTGGTGGTACGGTGATCGTGGGGATCTGGCCTATGCGGTGGAGCGCTGGCTGCTGGGTGACAATGCTGTCCACAGGGAACCTTATTCCTTGACATTGCTTTGTGATCTACCACCCGCCACGGCTACGATTTTCAAACTTTGGAAGACGCCGCTTCGACAGATGGGTTGGTGGGGAGACTTACCAGGGAGACTCCATTGTGGAACAATGGACAGTTATCACAGCTGATGCACCTGCCTGGTTTTCAGGGCTGGGAGGCCATTGGTATAGATACAGCGGGGACGGTCGTACGCGGATGTACCTTTAAATCTTTTCTAGACATACAAACGGAGTATGCTATGCCACGCACACAATTTTGCCGCTACCTCCAGTTCCACCACGCCTTCACTCAGTCTATATCTCACCTAACTGAGATTCCTGAATTTAACCCTATAGAGGCGAAGGTATTCATGGGCGACCTAGGGGATCACAAAATTGCTAAAATATATTGTGCACTTATTAACAACACTCCAAATACACTCCCCAAAACGAGAGAGACATGGCATCAATATCTGGGTCCCCTGGAGGAGGATGACTGGGTTGAGGCATTGGCATCTCCACGCGACGCAGCAATTGCTACCCGCCTGCGTCTCATCCAATTCAAATATTTACACAGAGCTTATTATACCCGGCACAGTCTATGGCATGCTGGCCTTATTGCTTCCCCCATTGTCTGCGCTGTAACTCTATAGAGGGCACTTTTCTGCATACTGTGTGGGCCTGCCTAGTGCCGACCAGATTCTGGAAGGGGGTTTTCGCGTGCCTGTCTGAGATCCTGGGGTGGATTATTGCCTCCTCAGCGAGGTTGGCTTTCTTACACATTACGGAAGATATTGGCGAAAACCGATACAAACGCCATCTCCTATTCCTGGGCCTAACACTAGCTAAGAGACACATTGCTCAGGCTTGGAAAGCTGAGGAATCACCGGCGCTTAAAGTATGGAAGAAGGGTCTTGATTTTTGTATGGGTTTGGAGCTCCCGGTCTGGGGTGCCCCTGAATCATTACAAAATCTGGAAAAGGTAGGCGGACTATAGGGGAATATATCTGGAACCTCCTCCCCCCCAATAGATGTTAGTGAATGACTATCATGATGCTAGCTAGTTGGTACATTCATAGTACTTATAATTGCTATGAATGTGGATGGCCGCATAAATTCCTGAACTTAGGTTTCGTATGTCAGTCAAGGAAAACTACTGTGGCACAGTTGGTTTTTGCTTTTTTTTCTCTCTCTTCTTTTATGTGCTTCATTTCTATTACAATGTATTTTCTTCTTTTTTCTTTTTCTGTGGAAATCATCGTCCTAATTCCTGGAAATGTTGATCTATATATTTGTTACTATATTTGTTGGAAATGGGTGGCTTATGTGGCTCATGTCTTTTACTTGAATGTCAACAATCAAAATTTGTTTTGGGAAAAAAAAGGGAGGACTTGGCTTTGTCATTACTGTAAAAGGCAATATTGAATTAGCTGTTTAAAACTGCCCCTCCAGTCTGCGGTGGCAGACTAGGAGCCATCTTTTACCTATGTCATGCCCAGGGTGCTACCACCAGTGGTAATTCCCTGGGGTGACCCTCTAAATTACAGGCCATGGGTACCATATACTAGGGACTTACAAGTACAAAAGCTTATGCCAATTGGGTATAAGCCAATCAAACATAAATACTTTATGGTCCGGGCACAGGCACTGAGGCCCGGTTAGCAGGCCTCAGTGCCCTCTGAGTCGTACAACCAGCAGCATCAGTCCAAAACTTATGGTGTGACCATACAAAAAAAGCATTTCCTTACAAGGTGCTTTCCTTTATTTGGTGTAGATCCATTCAGCCGTTTTCAAGAAATGTGCATTTAAAGATGTGCTTAGATATGAAAGCCACCTGAAGGGATGACAAGCTAGAAGTATATCTTAGAATGTGGAGGGAGATTTGTAACACATTCCTAGCTGCTGACTCGGACGAGTGTTCAAACGAGTCGGGTATGCGCGAGGATACAACTGAGAAGGAACTGGTTTGAGTGTACTGTCAGGCTCTTTGATCTATGATGCTTTATTATATCTTAAGTTGAGAGAGCCTTCTCTAATAATGATACCCTGCTGTATAATTTCACCAATATGTCCTGTTCAATGCTGTACACCTGTTGAGTCTTTGTTGAAAGATAAATAAAGGTAATAATATATATATTTTTTTTAATTTAAAAAAAATGTGCACAGGGTGGTCATGAAGGGGTTAAAATGTTAGTCATATCTGGACTTGTTACTGTCCAGATATACTCTGGTTGGGCACTTTAAAGGAATTGTGGTGTACTCTAAGGGGATTTTACCCTCTGAAAAATGGTGACCCTCTGCTAGGATTTGTTGAATCATGTTTGAAAGAAATCTGTTTTCTCTTATTATTTTTTCATAGAGGTTTTGGAATGTTCTCCAGAAATTAAAATAGGAACACATTTTCTATAAGTTCACACTATTTTCCTCAGCCGTGTTAGAATAAAGTCAGATATTCTGAGTAAAACATGTACCTCCTGCAAGCAGGCAGCCAGGTGATACCCCAGTATTCTAGTGTATCTTCCCACAATATTCTAATAAACAACTAGGGTCCTGACATTCTGTATTCAGTCATGATAGAACTGTGGCACATAGAAGCCGTCTTGATGGAATCAAAGTGGTAAAACTTTAAATGGTCGAAATGAGTGAGTTTGTTTTGTTATAGTAATTATGGTAAGTGCTCTAGAAAGGTAAAATGGGGACCCATTTTCTATGAGTTCTCAAATATCTTACTCATCCACGTCATTAAAACCTTCTGAGATGAAGACTGAAACATGTATACTTTCAACACCAGGACCAGTGTGTCAGTTAAATCCCTAGTGTTGTACTGCAGCTTCTCACAGTGTTCTAATGAGCAACTACAATGCTAAAATTCTGTAATCATGACAAAAGTGTGGCACACCTGAAGCCATCTTGATGGGATCAAAGCTGTAAAACATAAAGGCTTTCCTGTAAGAGATAGGTTTGTGTAGCCCCTCAGAACCCCATTCCAATAACCAGTTGAAGTGACATCAATGCATTTGGGTTGCTAACAGTCCTTAAACAGGAATTCAGGTACACCAGGGTGATTAGAAGCAACCCTTTTTGGCTTTTGCCTATTGTTCTTGTTTGACTTTGAAATTGAGATAACAAGGCACTTATTCTGGATTAATGTCGCATTAGGTGTCTTGTTGATGTGTGTATCTGATGGACTTGACACTTTTTACAGGTTCTTAGAAAGATAAAGACAGACAACATCTGCGTCAAAGACAGACATATTGATGATTCTGCAAAAATACATAACAAAGAGTTTCGGCCTACTTAAGTGGAGATGGGCATTATGATCTATACGTCAGTCCATTCAGTATATTTGGCTTTTCCTGGGTACTGTGGCACCTCGACGGAACCAGGGAAAGACCACTAAGCGGGTCACCAAACCATTAAAGACTACCATCAAGGAGCCTAACTAATAGCTTATAATCAACAACCCAAAAGCAGTATTAGTCTCTGGTGGAGACTCAACTCCACATCAGTTTGCTGGGGTTGAGGGCATTTCGCTTGAGTTGTAGGCCTTCCTGCCCACCATCAACGGAAGGCTGGGGCAGGCAGTCTCAGACACCATCACTACCATGTGGTACTAAAACAAGAACGTCCGGATAGGGTCTTGGGTCCATTGTTTTGCGGCTCTACGCCTCTGGAAGTGGCTAGAACGCCAGGTATTGTTTCGATGTTACACCGCCTGGCACAATCTTTAAACACCAGAGAAGACAAACTCAGCCACACGTGCTTAGCAGATCATGAATGACAGTTAAACCCGGAGGTGGCACAGGGCGTTTTCCAGCAATGGGGCGAACCCTTGCTCGATCTTTTCACCACCTCTGAGAACACGCAATGTCAGCACTTTGTCACATTGGAGACTCCAAAGCAGCTCTCTTGGAGATGCCTTCCATCACCAGTGGGGCTCGATACTACTGTATGCCTACCTTCCCCTGCCTTTCCTGCCTAGAGCTCTGAAGAAGATCATGAATGACCGGGACCAAGTCATCCTAGTGGCATCGGGTTGGGCCAGTAGAACTGGAACTCATAAACGATTCCTCTGATCAAGCTGCCACTGCGGGAGGAACTCCTATTGCAGCAGCAGGCGGGTACAGCACCCTGGCTAGTGCAGTCTGCATCTCCATGCTTGGAGATTGAGCGGCAGCAGTTGACTTACTTTGACCTGCTACCTGAGATTGTTTGTCATCTTAGTAGTGAAGTGCCTCTCCACAAAATCATTGTACTCCAGTCATTGGGAAAAATTTACGGACTGTTGCGGCACCCAATAAATCCACACATTACAAGCAAAGTTGTCTGCAGTTTTGTTGCTTGTTATCTCCCGACACCAACAAGGACTTGCTTTGGGCACTATTAAGGGCTACTTAACGCCATTTGCGCTTTTTTGCAGCTGCTGGATTAGCCTCTATTATTTAAATCTCCTGCTATGATGAGATTTTTAAAAAGGTTTGCAACACTTGCTTCCACGAAAACCCTTTGTGATATCTCCATTAGACTTGAACTTAGTCTTTGTTTTTTTAAAGTGCACCTCCCTTGAGCCACCATACAGTTGTCCTTTGAGAATTCTGACTCTTAAGACAGTCTATCTCATCGGCTAGACGTGTGAGCAAGCTGCAGCCTCTTTCTGTCAATCCACCTTATACCACTTTTTTTCCCAGGCAAGTTGGCTTTGAGGACCCAAGCTTACTTTCTTCCGAAAATGGTCACTCCTTTTTTTTGTCGAGCAAGCTATCACCCATCTGACATTCTTTGCTTCACCTCATCCCTCTAAAGAGAAAGATAGAGGTTCTTTGTTTGAACCTTAAGAGGGTACTAAATTTTTATAGTGATCATACCAAGGAAAATCAAGTGAATGATCTACTCTTTGTAGGGTTTCCCATAGCAGAGAAGGGCTAGGAAGTGCAAAAAAGGCCTGTCTGTTGGTGGATTATTTCTGCATAAAGATCTGCTATGCACTATCGAAGAAGCAGCCCCCTGAAAGCTTGTGGTGTCATTTCCCAGAGCAAAGCTGCTAGCAGTGCGTTAGCATTTGGATTGCCTGTTCTGGACATCTGTCAGGCAGCCACATGGGCATCGGTACACACATTCACGAAGCAATACTACAATCAGGTCCAGTGAAAGGGGGATTTTGCCTACTAGGTCCTGTAAGACATTTTGGTATCAGCAAGTTCACACACCCACCAACCTGGGAGGTATTGCTGTTTATCTTTTTACAAGGTGAGGAATCTATGTTTAGAGGTATCCATCAGAAGAGCAAATTAATTACCTTCGGTCAAAATCTTTCTAGTGGATTCTTCACCGACCCTCCTGCTCCCTGTTCTGTTATCTGGATTTTCTTCACATCTAAAATGATTCCAAATTTAGAGAACTGCACTCTGGCATGCCAGTCTGCTAATGGGCTCTTCATCTGAGGGCTCAAATATCCTAAAAAACAACTGACTTCAACGTACCTGGTTGTCACGTATATGCGACTTTGCGTGTCACTTCTTGAGCGGAATACTGTTGACGCTGAGCGCACGATGCCACTCACCATCTTGCAGGAGTACTGCTTTAAAGTTTCTGGGTCTGGTCTCATACCTGGGGAATATTCACAAGATTAGGACTGTGCTGTTAGATAGGGTATCCACTAGAAATATCATTACCGAAGATAAGTAACTTGTTTGTTACGTTGGGTTACTCTAAGACATATTTTAACAAACATTTTCTTTCTCTGATATGATGTACCTAAAACAAGGTTGTGTAAATGCTCAGGGATGAATATTTGAAAGGCTAAATGTTCCTCTGCATTATATATATATATTTTTTTCTGACCTTCTTTCCTCTTTGTTTCCTCTGTTTTGCATTTGATGTGGAGATACATTTTGTGCGGGCTGGTGCAGAGATGCCACACTGTGGAAACTAGTTGGTGGGCCACTGGGGTCCAGATATGTCAGTTTGGGTCATTTACCTCTACTGTTCTGGGGCCCAGCATACTGTTGGACCTAAAACTGGGCACCAAGTCCACCTCTGTAATACTTGACCCTCTTGGTATCTAGGTAGAGAGGTCCATGGCTTACTGAGGGAGGTATTATGAGCTAGAACATCAAGACTCAGCACAACAAAGTAACATTTAATAAATCACTGTCCAGACACTAATGTTTTTTGTTCTGCTTATCAAGTTTTATATCACAAACCGACAAATTGCATAACTTTAATTGTGAAGCCCCCAATCGACACCCCTTCACCCCACATTACCACTGTGTAATTGTAATTAGCCCTATCAGGAATCCCTGTATAAGTCCAGACAGGACTTTATCTTAGGAAAGAGGCTTACCTACAGTTCAATGTAGTTCTGATCTTACCTATGGGCAACACATTGCAGATTATGTAGATTCTAGCCCTCCTTTTGTCAACACCTGTATTTCCAACAGAAGGGCTGAGATCCTCTTCCTTAAAACATACAAGAGCAACCAGTTTTGCCAGTGAGTTCCTGGGTATAAACCTATGTGGAAAAGCAATGGTTCACCAGATACAAACTGTCTTGGTGTACGTCCCTAAATATGTTATGCGGGTGGATGTTAAGGACTCTCTTTATATTAGTGCCTTTACAATGCAGGTGATTTCCCAATGTTTTAGTGGGTTGTCCCATGAAGCCTCCCCTACCTGTTGATCTGAGAGTAGTTTAGGCAGTCTCATAGCCCCCGACTTAAATTATTATTTCTGTGGCAGGTGGCCCTGTACCTGTACCTCTTCCGATTTACCTCATGGAGTATCAGCACATTTTGAAACGGCTTACAATCAGTGGATCCTTATTCTCAGACCAATTGAGTGATTACATTTTTGTTGTTTTCACTTTAGTGTTGACTTTCATCCTTGATACTTATAGGTCCTAGCATCCTATTAAGATTTATTTAGGCGTCGATCAACCCATATCTATCAGATATCTCTGAGGCTATTTTCCTATGGCCTATCAACTGGTGACCCACATTTTCTGTCCTGACGATACCTTTATATTTCATAAGTGGCCGAAACGTTGCCACCAATACAGAACACAGACTTAGTAAAATGGATGTCTATTACTAGATCCCAGGCTAAAAGCAACTAAACATAGCCTTGTTGAACCAATAGATATGTGTCTTTTGAATATACTCAGTTTATATGTTTGTCTCATCTTTCCTTTCTTTGATCACTGGGCTCTTACTTTTTCTCCCACTATGTTGCGCCATGCACTTTGAATATCATTTTTAATAGTTCTTTTGTCTTTATTGTTTATGGATTATACCTGTTTTTTTAATTGTTTAGGCTACACTTACTTCATTTTCCTCATATTTTGTTTTTTCTGTGATTTAATCAACGGACCAATATTCAACTACTATCAGTTGAGTCCTTAGTGAACCATTGTGTGTGTTTTTGCATAGAGATTCTTTTCCTGGCACCATACTGTCGTAGTGAAACAAGACACATCAGGTAAGATGAAACACTGTTTAGTAAGGGCTGAGCCACCAAGCAGAGCAGCATCAGAGATCGACGAAGAACACCAACTGCCTCAGCTATTCCTGGTGCAGAACACTCACGCAGTGAGGTTCTGCACAAGAGACATTCTAAACAAGCACAGGCTACTACATGGGTCTTCCCTCAAAACAAAAATGTCGAAAAGGAAACTTACAACAAAAGGAAAAGAAAAGAAACAAGAACCAAAGAAAACAAAACAAGATAGAAATACAGCACCTGTGGGAAGAAAAACTATAAGTAGGCAGACACATAAACATAGAATAAATTAAAATCTGTAACAAAAAGGAATTTTCCTAGCTCGAGCACTGTGCCTCAGGACAGGTGGGCCCGCACAATCTAAACTCTAAACTCCCTTCACCACCCTTGCTTCCAACATCCTTGCAACGCAAACCACTCTTCACCAAAAAACACTTGTTCCACCACTGTCCATTGACAAGTTTCACAGAAGTCTCTCTCACATCCACAACTTTGATAGGTGGGCTAAACTTGGAAAAAACCCTTCCTCACATGGACAGGTTTCTTAACACAGACGTAATCACCCAAACTGATCTCTATGTTTTTAACACACTTCTTAGAGACAAACTCACATGACCCTTGACACTCTCATCCGTCCATTGTCTGCCTTTGACCCATTTGCTCATCCAACTCGGACAAAAAGCAGTGGCAGCCTTCCGACCACACAACAACTCAAAAGGTGAAAACCCAGTGGTTGAATGAGGGGTGGTACGGTAAAACCAAAGCATGCTTCTAACAGAATTGGCCACAACACATTTGTTCGCAATAGCCCATTGTATGCACTCACCAAGTACCCTATTCATTTGCTCAACGAGTCCATTTGTCTGTGGATGATACAGAGAACGTTTGAGGTGCTTAATACCAGAGGTGATCAGAAACTCCTCAACATCACAAGCAACAAACTTAGCACCATTGTCTGTCACTAAGAACTCAGGAAAACCTTCTTTCATAAACACATCATTCAGGAACTCAACTACAGTTCTTGAACTCACCTCTCTCACAAACTTCACCTCTGGCCACTTTGAGTAATAGTCCATAAGAACTAAAGCAAACTTTGATGACGGATCAAGAGCATGAAACAGACCCACCATGTCCAGTCCTAGTTTCACCCATGATGCGGCCGGCAATTCAATAGGATTAAGAGGAGGAGTACACAATTTAGCAGTCTTGTCACAACTGGAACAAATCACACAAGACTTAACAATCTCATCCACTTCTCTGACAATGGAAGGCAACCAGAAGGAGAGATGCACCCTTTTCTTTGTCAAAGTAGCACCCAGATGCCCTTCATGTGCATGCTTGATTAAGGTAGCTCTCAAAGTAAGAGGAGGAACAAGCTTGTCACCTCTCAGTAAAAACCCATCTTCAATTGTAAGTTCATCTGCAACTTGCAAAGATGTTTTAAAATCAAAATTCAAGTTCCTCTCCTTGGGCCAACCTTTTTCAACATATTCCATAACTAGACCCAAAGAAACATCACAACTGAGAGCCTGACGCCATTCACATTCAGAAATTGCACATAACTGCGGGAGATCCACTGCAGCCACAATAAACTCCTCCTTATCTTCCTCACCTATCTCTTGTTCATTTTTCACGGTGTCAGAGGAACGAGAGAGAAAATCTGCACACCCATTTAACTTCCAGGAATTTATTCAGCACAAATATCAAGCTGGAAGAATTTAGAAGACAAACGTGCAATCCTAGGAGTAAAACTCCTGACATTCTTCCCACTGAGAATGAAAACCAAAGGCTTGTGATCAGTCTGAGACAAAACTTCTTTCCCCAAATGAAGTTTCTAAACTTCATCACTGCACACCAGCATCTCCTTCTCGATGACTGAGTACTTCCTTTCCGAAGGAGACAAAACCCTGGAGGCAAACATAATAGTCCTGACCTCCCCATCTTTCTTCCGAGTTAAAACAGCTCCCACACCGACATTACTGGCATCAACAGTGAGCGTGCAAGTAAGAGAAGGGTCACAGTGTTTTAACACCTTGAGCGAGACAAGTTGTTGCTTCATCCACTCACATTCTGACATTCGCCACTCCACTCAATTACAACACCTCACATCAACATTTGTGACAAAGGCCTCAACTTGCTCACAAAATCTCGACTGAACCGTGAATAATATTCACAAAGACCCAGGAAAGACTTGAGACTGGTCTTGTCAGTAGGTGGTTTTGACTTGACAATCGAATTAACCAAACTAGACTTAGGAAGAGTACCATTTTCATTAACTAAATGCCCCAAATATTCAACTTCTTTGATCATAAAAACACATTTGTCCCTACGTAATACCACACCATTAGTCTGGAACCTGGACAAGACCTCCTTTAAAATGGTATCATGTGTAACTCTGTCAGGTGCAAAGACAAGAACACCATCCTGGAACAGAGATAGTCCTTCGATCCCCTTCAGCATATTGAACATGAGTCGCTGAAAAACTGATGCAGCTGACGCAAGTCCAAACGGCATCCGGACAAACTGAAAGGTGCCGAAAGGGGAAATAAATGCAGTAAGGTGTCTAGACTCAGGAGCTAACTCTACCTGATGGTAGGCAGAGGCTAAATCTAATTTAGGGAAAATCTTCGCATGCCTCAGACCTGCCAATAATTCATTAATATTTGGTAGGGGATGGAAATCCACCCAGATTTCTTTGTTCAGGCAGCGGAGGTCAACACAGACCCTAAGCTCACCATTCTGCTTTCACGTAACAACCAGTGGAGATAACCATAGGGAGGATTCAACTAATTCAATTATGCCCTTAGTGCACAAAGAATCAAGTTCTTTTTCAAGATCCTGCCTGACACTAAAAGGGACATTTCTCAGCTTGTGTTTGACAGAACTTGCGCCATCTTTAACTACAATTTTGTGTTGGAAATCCTTAATCTTGCCTAATTCACCAGAAAACACATGGGGAAATTTATTGATAAGATCTTCAAGATCTGGGTTGTCTCTTATGGCACGAACCTGTTCTGTTGCTCCAGGCCTAAGCACCATACCAAATAGTCCCTGGTGGAACCAACCCAAGATGTTCAACCCTTTGTGCACAACATACAATTTTCCAGCAATCCTCCTCCCCTTGAACTTCATAATCTCCTCAATATAACCTGACAGACTGATCTCTCATCCCTCGTATGAGACAACTTTACGATCAGGAGTTAGTAGGGGCCTATTTGGTCAGGTCGCATCATAGAGGCTTAATGTGATCATAGAGATATGAGCGCCGGAGTCAACAAAAAGTTTCAATACTTGATCTCCCACCAATATCTCTACAAAAGGATCAACGCACAATTCAGGATTACCTCTAATGATCCCATCATCTTGTACAATCACGACCATGTTACTGAGGTCTTTAGTGACTAACTGTTCGTCGTCACCAAGCATACTTCCATCAACAACACATTTTACTGACGAAGGTTGAGCGACTGATTTGCTTTTAGTTGACTGACACACTTTAGCAAAGTGACCAGTTCTATTGCAAATTCTAAAAGTCACAAACCTAGCCGGGCATTTCCCACTTCCCATGTGGGTCTTATATCCACATCTGAAACAAACATTAACCTGTGAAAAAAATTAGTTCTGCCATTCAACAAAGCTTGGACGAGGTCTGTCTGTAGATTTATTCTCCTTGTCTTTATTTTCCTTAACTTTCACAGCAGAGACAATCTCACTGTTTTTATTATCAAGTTTCTTGGCTGACAATTGTGAAGTTTCTATACTTTTTGCTACCTTGATCGTCTCCTCCAAAGTAGGGTTTCCCATAGAAAGTAGTTTTTGTTTGATGGTTGTGTTTGTACAGTGACAGATAAATTGATCATGAACCAGTTGATCAGCAAAGTTTTCAAACTGACACTCTGCTACAAGTCTCCTCAGAGACGTGATGTAATTATCAACATCTTCCCCTGTGTTTTGTGTTCTTAAAATGAATTTGTGATGGAGAACAACTATGCTAGGTTGAACATCAAATCTGGTTTGTAGTCTTTTTATTGTATCCTGATATTCATCCAGTGCATTCTCCCCATCAACAACTGGAGGAGGAAGATGTTTCAGAATAGCTCTCTATTCAAAGCCTAACGAGTGTAGCAGAAGGTATTTCTTGCGTTCAACTCTAAACCTGTTTGCACCAGTCGCACCAAGGTAAGTTTCAAAGCCATCAAACCACTGCCTCCATTTGATGGGTGGTTCACCAGGTGTCTCTAAAAATGGTGGAGGCGGTGAAACAGCGTGCATGTTTCCACAACAACAAAATACCAGGACTCTGAATATTGTGTAAAGGGCAACACTGAAAAGTGAAAGTATATTGAGAGTGGATAGTGTTTGCCAAGATGAACAGAAAAACTCAGTAAATAATCAGCTATAAAACTCCTGTTGAACCTACCAACAAATAATGAATACAAAGATTAAAGTACAGTGGTATAGTAGAGCCTCAGAGAAGATTGACAAGACCCTTGGCTAATCTGCGTTGTAGAGACTTATAAAAACAACTCCATCGATGCTTTACTAAGATTCTTTTCCATTGAGAAATTTGCCTCAAAACTCAACAATGTTAGTAAAAATAAAAATGAAGCAAAACCTGAAAGAAAGGCGTCCTGACTTCCTGCCACTCCTATTGTGCCATTGTGATGTAAGACACAGACAAGCGGGCAGCAATGAAGCTCTGATGAATCTCCGTTCCTTTTCCTCCATTCTCCTGTTGAACAAAGAGGCTCTGTGACGTGATAATCAGGGAATGCACTGTGCTGTTCAGCGTTGGACCGCAGTAGCGCGCATGCGTCACCACATGTCTTTACGTCACTCACGCTTGAACTCGAATGTTTCTGGAACGCAGGCCCGGTTGTGCGATCCAGCTGCCCACTGACCTCTGTTTTGCTGTACTCTGCCCCAAAATCGTTTACGATCGTTGCACCGTATTGCTTGAAGGCGGCGTGCAAATCGAATGTGTCAACCAGTATAGTCAACTCCACACTAATGTAATGTTGCGCGACGGACCGAACCATAGCCCGAGGGTCCGCGCGCGTGTGTCAGGGTCTCACCCCCCCCCTTGCGTAGCCGGAGTTGGGTGCGCCCGACGTCCCCTCGGACGGCACACACTAGTGCTAATAAAAAGCCCAGGGCTCTGGGCGTGGCAGGCATTACACTGACCACCACTTGCATACCTGTGTGTACCGAGTGTCATTATTTCCAGGCCCCGGGCCCAACATTACACTGGCGACGAGGTGGTCTCGCCACCCCCTCGAGTAATCACCGAACCCTCGCTCTTGCCCAAGGAGCGGTTCCTGCCACCTGCTTCTGGCCCGGCCCCTGCGCTGCCCTGGCCCCCCCCCTGGCAGCCTTGAGAGGTCCCCGGCTGGCCCTCACCTGTGTGCCGACGCTCCTGACTGCCTCCCAGGCCGGCGACGACTGGTTCCTCCTCCTCCGGCTGCCTGCCTCTGCTACGGGGCCTGCGCGCGCGGAACGCTGGGACCCGCCTGCCGAATCTCACGCATCTCGCGTGCAACACGTGGCCCGGCCCTGCCGTTCCCCACGCATCTCGGGTGAGGCCCGTTTTCCGGCGAAGGAAGCCCCTGGCTGGCCCTGCACCCCCTCGACGGGCCCCCGGCCCTCCGTTTGACCTGCCTGCCTGCGGAAAACGCCCGGGTGTGTAGTGTGCCCCCTACAGTGAGTCGGTGACGCCCCCTGCTGCCGCTTTCTGCGACCATGGCCACAGTACCTCCCCTCGAACCTTTCGAGGTCACCGGCACCCCAACGTCTCAAGCCGCACGCTGGAAGAAATGGGTGGAACGTCTGGAGAACTACTTCGTGGCGGCGGAAGTCGCAGTGGTGCGGAGGCGCGCCATGCTGTTGCACCTGGGAGGTGAGGCGATACATGACATTTCTAAAGACGTGGTGGAAGCTGGGCCGCCCATGACCTACGCCACGCTACGCGACGCCATCACAGCGTACTTTGAACCGTTTGCGAGCGCAGACTATGAACGTTTCTTGCTCCGCCAAGCCCGCCAGCTCCCAGAAGAGTCGGTGGACGTCTTCTACGCCAGGCTCAAAAAACTGGCCAGCACGTGCACGCTCCCCGATGCGGACGACGAGATCCGCGCACAGTTCATCCAAGGCTGCGCGTCGTCCAAGCTCCGTGAACGAGTACTGGAGGCGGACAATATGCCAATGCGCGACATCCTCACGCTAGGCCGCTCGAAGGAACTGTCCAAGGCCAGAGCCGCGCACAGGGAACCGAAGCCGGCAGTCACCATCAAAACGGAACCGGTGTGCGCCATCATGGCAGAGGTAGCGGACACCCGCACGAAGCACCCCCAGCGGAGGAGCCCGAAGCCGGTCCAATCGTCTCCCAGCCGAGCCTGCGTGTGGTGTGGAGGAGCGACACCTCATAAAGGGGCGTGCCCGGCCCAAGGCAAAATCTGCAGCGCATGTGGCAAGGCCAACCACTTTGCGAGCGTTTGCCTGTCCACATCAAGGAAGAAGCAAGGAGGCCCGCCCAGGAGGGTGAGACAGCTGGCACCCCTGCCCAGCACAGCCACCAACAGCGACATGGATGACGACGACGAAGCGGATGTCGCCTCGGTGCACGTCGTGCGGATGCTCAACACCCTGGCCGCGTCCCCGTCAACCGGACCCATGTGCACAGTCTCAGTACAGGACCAGGCCGTACCGGCCCTGATCGACACCGGTGCCTCCATCAACCTGATGTCAGCCAGCGTGTACCGGACTCTGAGGGGCGCTCCACCACTCCGGCCCACGAGGGTGCAAGTGTATGCCTACGGCACCCATCGCCCCCTACGCCTGTGCGGGGCTTTCAGGACTGACCTGTCCCACGACACCACTCGGCTGCCAACCAAAATATACGTGTCACAGGAAGGGACGGGATTCCTAGTGGGGTGCCGGACAGCCCAAGACCTAGGCCTGATCCACTTCGCCCTCACGGTCCAAACAAGCAACCTTGACCATCTGGTGCAGGAGCACACAGCCCTATTCGACGGGATCGGGTGCCTCAGAGGGCCCGCCGTACACCTCCACATCGACAAGACAGTTACCCCGGTAGCCCTCCGGCATCGACGCATCGCGTTCCACCTACGACCCAAAGTGGAAGCAGAACTACGGACACTGGAACAAGCGGGAATTATCGAACGGGTAAGCGGGCCCACCCCATGGGTGTCACCCATCGTGGTGGCGAAAAAACCGAAACAGCCGGACGCAGTGCGGATCTGTGTGGACATGCGCGTCCCCAACTTGGCCATCAGGCGCGAGCGCCACCTGACGCCGACCATCGACGACATCGTGGGAGAGCTGTCAGGTTCCAAATGGTTCTCCAAGATGGACCTGAGGTCGGGGTACCACCAGATCCCGTTGCACCCCGATTCCCGCCCAATCACCACCTTTTCCACGCACGCCGGCCTCTGGCGCTACACCCGGCTAAATTTTGGGATCTCGAGCGCCGCGGAGGTGTTCCAGAACATTATCCAGAATGTCCTGCGGGGGCTGGAGGGCGTCTTGAACGTCAGCGATGACATCCTCGTCCATGCCCCTACCCTGGATGAACATATCCGACGCCTCCGAGCGGTGTTCTCCCGGCTACAGGAACGAGGCCTGACCCTCCACAGAGACAAATGTGACTTCCTGCGCAAAGACATCAGCTTTTTCGGATACCGATTCTCCGACCAGGGGATAGGCCCGGACCCAGATAAGGTAAAGGACATCCACGCGGCCCCCGCGCCTACCTCCGTGACAGCTGTCCGCAGTTTCCTGGGAATGGTCACGTACTGTGGGAGGTTCATCCGCGACCTATCTGACCTCACGGGGCCCCTCCGCGACCTCACCAAAGCCTCCGCCACCTGGGAGTGGGGCCCCGCCCAGCAAGAGTCGTTCCAGAGAACCAAAGAGGCGCTCTCGGCCGACACCACCCTGGCCTACTTCGACCCACGGCTCGAGTCCCAACTCATAGTGGACGCCAGCCCGACAGGCCTAGGAGCCGTGCTAGCCCAGCAGCAAAGGTGCGGGGAATGGGCCCCCGTCGCATACGCAAGCAGAACACTCACGCCAACGGAGCAGCGGTACTCGCAGATCGAGAAGGAGGCCATCGCGATCCTGTGGGGGTGCCGCCACTTCCACATCTACCTGTATGGACACCCGTTTGTGGTGATCACTGACCACAAGCCTCTGGTCCCGCTGTTCCAAGGCTCGTCATCACGCCCTCCCCCGCGGATAGAGAAATGGGTCCTCCAGCTCCAAGAGTTCCAATTCACTGTGGAGTACAGACCAGGCGCCCGAAATCCGGCAGATTTCCTGTCCAGACACGCCCGCCCGGCCACGGACATGGAAGCCACGGAGGCGGCCGCTACCGAGGAATATGTCCGGATGATTGTGGAAAGGTCCCGGCCCCTGCCGATGTCCCTCAACGAGGTTGCGTTGGCTACCGAAGGAGACGACTGCCTGCAGATGGCCATCCGAGCGGTCGCGTCTGGAGATTGGAGGCCGCTCCAAAGCCCGTCATCCTTTCGCACGCCCGAGGCTCAGGCGGCGCTGAAAGCGCTCTACATCGTCAGGAATGAATTATCGGTGTCCCCCGAAGGGTGTCTCTTGAGAGGTCCCCGCCTGGTGCTGCCCGGCAGCCTCACCCAACGAGCCGCCCTCCTGGCGCATGACGCTCACCAAGGCATTGTCAAGTCGAAGAACCGCCTCAGGTGCAAGCTCTGGTTCCCGGGACTCGACAAAATGGTGGAAGACTCGGTCCAGCGGTGCCCGGTGTGTTTGGCGACCAGCCTACCCGACCCCCCAGCACCCGTGATCACGGAAGAGGGCCCGACCTCGCCGTGGGTGCGAGCCAGCGCCGATTTCGGCAGTCTCCCTGGAGGACGGCACATGCTAGTTGTGGTAGACGACTACTCGCGGTACCCCGAAGTGGAGATTGTCCCCTCAACTGCAGCGGCGGACGTCATCCCCAAGCTGGAAAAAGTCATGGCCACCCACGGACTCCTCAGTGAGCTGCGCACTGACAACGGTCCACCGTTCAATGGCACGGAACTGGCCGAGTACCTGCAATCCCACGGCATTAAACACCGCCGCATCACCCCCCGGTGGCCGCAGGCAAACGGTGAGGTTGAGAGACTGATGAGGACTCTAAACAAAACTATTCAGATTGCCCTGGCAGACGGCGTCAACGTCGAGCTAGCCCTCTACCAATTCCTGCGAGAGTACCGGCTGACACCCCACTGCACCACCGGGGTTCCCCCGAGCCACCTGTGTCTGGGTCGAGCGATCCGGGACACTATCCCGCACCATCCTGTGTGGGAGTCATCACCAGACCCACCCAACCGCTCCACAGAAAATCGACTTAAAGCGAACCAAGAAGCCTCCCGGCGGCGGAGAGCGTCAGACAGCACAATCCAGGTCGGCGACCAGGTGCTAGTGAAAGACCGGCACCCCGGGGGAAAATTCCGCCTGCCCTTTGAACTGGCCCCATGGATTGTCACCGATGTACAAGGGACCCTGATCACAGCCGCCAGAGGCGGTGAAAAAGTGACTAGAAACGTGTCGTTCTTCAAGAAAGCCCCGCAAAATGAGGAAGAAGACCTCCCGGAGTTGGAAGACCACTACCCAACCCCGTCTCACAGCCCTCGGAAAACCCCAGGAGCGGAAGAACCCCAGAGGGCAGAGAGCGCCGACAATACCCCCTCAGTGTCAACAGGACGGGAAGAGGTGCCACAAGCGGCGCCAGGCCGCCCGGACTCGGTGGAAGCGGGCGGATCAGAGGACATGTCTCTCACCCAATCAGATGGGCGCAGCCAGGGCCAGTATCACCTACGCCCGCACCCGCGACCGTCCCAGAGGTACAGAGACTTTGTGGCCCGCTGTCAGCTGTGGGAGTGAAGGAAGGCTGCCCCTCCAACAACCGACCAAGTAAGACTGTTCTTTTGTTTTCCATGAGACTCTTTAGAGACTGCTAAAGCTGTTTTCGAGTCGCGATAGGCGACGAGTTGTGTTGAGTTTTCAATTCTGGGTAAAGGAGGAATGTAATGTTGCGCGACGGACCGAACCATAGCCCGAGGGTCCGCGCGCGTGTGTCAGGGTCTCACCCCCCCCCTTGCGTAGCCGGAGTTGGGTGCGCCCGACGTCCCCTCGGACGGCACGCACTAGTGCTAATAAAAAGCCCAGGGCTCTGGGCGTGGCAGGCATTACACTGACCACCACTTGCATACCTGTGTGTACCGAGTGTCATTATTTCCAGGCCCCGGGCCCAACATTACAACTCCGTCCAGGAGGCCGCTCCTTCAATTCTTCCTGACATGGAAATTGTGGACGAGGGTTGAACCGGTGCACAGTGGGTCCGTGTTGATGGTCCAGCCGTCGTCGCCAAAAAGATGTCGTAGTGAAACATGAGACATCAGGTATGATGAAACGCTATTTATTAAGGGCTGAGCCACCAAGCAGAGCAGCATCAGAGATCGACGAAAAACACCAACTGCCTCAGCTAGAATTCCTGGTGCAGAACACTCACGCAGTGAGGTTCTGCACAAGAGACATTCTAAGCAAGCACAGGCTACTACACCTACCTCTTAAGGGAGACCTCCATTTTAGCAGCAAGGGTGGCTTTTATTATGAGGAACATCTGCCAGCACTTCCAGTAGAATTTTAGGTTCTGTTTTCAGCCTGGTAGTGCAGCTGGGATGTCAAAGAAACCATCCGTAGAAGTCAGAAATCATCTCCCTTCCCCCACCCCCCACTACTGTATAGAGCCTGGACACTGGCCGAGTAGAAATCCGTGGAACACAGACTTGGGTATTTTGTCCTGTATTTATTTGTGCCTTGCACACATAGATGTGAATTCCAGAGCTCCTCTATATTTTCGGTGATATCCGACTGGTTTGCCATGTCTTTTGATCTGCAAATTTGTCAGGAAAGGATGGGGCTGGGTGTTCTACATCAGGGCATGTGTAACAGTGGCACAAAAAGAGCGAGCCATTCCCTACCTGACTTCTACATAAACATGTATGCTCCTCAGCACTCAGAAATAGTGAAGCAAGAAGGAGGCACTTGCTGTCTCTGTACTTTGAAAGGATCATATGCCCTTCAATGTCTTTCACTGGAGCCTGGTTCACTTCAGTGGGTACTATGAATGTCCAATGGTCTTCCACCAAATCACAATTCTGTTTAGCAGAGTCATCGCTTGCCTTTGTCTTGTCAGCCATCCATACAGAGTAATTTGAAAAATGGATTGCTGGATACTTGTAGTCAAGTACAACACAAACTTTCCACACTGCTCGTACATGCAGTCTGACTTGCCTTCTCCATCTGTATCCTACATGAATGGAGTGAAGAACTCAGTTGAAAGAAACAGGCAGACTTTATTTGATTGGCAGCTCTTCCTTTAAAGGCAATAGGTAAAATGGCCAGCTGCGTCTGCTAAAATAATTTGCTGCTGTTGAAGAAAACAGCATTCTACTTCTGAGAGTTTAAGAGAACTTCTGGTACCATCATCAAGCATCTAATGAAATACCAATAATCTTTGGGAAACTAAGTTCCAAGAAGCACTCCTGATTACACAAATGATTACATTCTTATACACTCTCAATGGAATGCATGTGGTTATTACACTACCAATCATCTGCAATCTGATGGCATAACCCCCTGGGTTCCTGCTCTCCCGGCGCACAGCCCCGCAGCTCCCCCAGGCAGTACACTGCCTCTAGACTCACACAGACCACAGTTCGAGGCCCCGTGCCCCGCCCTGGACTGCTCTTGATTTCTTTTACTGGTGACTTGTTCTCGTTTTTTCTTCTCGTTTTAATCTTTAATCTTGTATCTTTCCTTTTATTCCCTTATCTCCAATATTTTCCTTTTCTCATTTTTCACCATCGCGTCCTGCCTCTTCTTCCAGTTCCCACCGCTGCTGCCCCCCCAGCCCCTCCTGCTCCCGCGTCTTTTCCGCTTCCCAGCTGTCCCGTCCTCCCCGACCTCTACTTAATGGGGGGCACTGAGTTTAGCATAATCCCCTGGGTTCCTGCTTTCCCGGCGCACATCCCACAGCTCCCCCAGGCAGTGCTTTGCCTTTGGACTCACACAGACCACGATTCGAGGCCCCGGGCCCCGCCCTGGATTGCTCTTGATTCCTTTTACTGGTGACTCGTTCTGGTGACTCGTTACTGGTGATTTGTTCTCGTTTTTTATCTTTAATCTTGTATCTTTTTATTCCCTATCTCTATTATTTTCCTTTTCCCATTTTTTCACCACCGCGTCCTGCCCCTTCTGCCAGTTCCCACCACCGCTGCGGCCCCTCCCACGTCTTTCCCGCTCCTGCCTCCCAGCTGTCCCGCCCTCCCCCAACCTCTACTTAATGGAGGCCGCTGTGTGGCCGCGCCACCGGCATGCCAAAGGCAAGCCTATCCGCGACCAGCGCCAGGACCCCTGGTCCCCCGACCCACCAACGCTACATTCCACCGGATCTTCACGCTCACAGCAGTGGCAAGAATAACAACTGCAAGCTCTCCTCTAGATACCCACGGTCCTTTCACCTGCCGAAACTGCCGCCATTCCGTCAACATCGCCAACACCCAGGGCCCACCTCCGCCGATCAGCAACGTCCCCGCCGCAACCCAAACCCTGCACTGTATCCTCCTCAACGTCCGCTCCCTCCCCAGACACGCCATGGAAATCTGGGACCTCCTCGACAGCAGCTTCCCCGACGTCTCTTTTCTCACCGAATCATGGACAAGCGCCACATCGGGCTCGACATCGCGGTCGCCATCCCTGAAAGATACAAAATCACCCGGAAGGACCTCCCAAACCGCCCCGGAGGCGGCATCGCCCACAAGACCAACCTCCCCCTGAGCACCTACACCGACGGGCCCCCGGACCTTATGGAACACCTCCACTTCAAGTTACATATCAACCCGACCAACACCCTACGTGGCACCCTCCTCTACCGACCTCCCAGACGCCACGCACCCTTCTCTGACTCCATCACCGACAAAATCACCCTGCATGCCATCTCCTCCACCAACTACATTTTGCTGGGACCTCAACTTCCCCCTCGACAACTGCCAAGTCTCCAACTCCATCTCCCTCCCGGAAAACCTCTACGTCATCGGACTCAATCAGATCATACCAGGACCAATGCACTGAGCAGGACACTCCCTCAACCCTATCTTCACAGCAGGACGCTCCTTCTCCTTCAGCCACACCTTCGAACACCCATGGATGGACCACCGCTGCGTTCACTTCACCTACAAAGCGAACATCCACCGCAGACGCCCACACCAGTTCCAACACAGGAACTCGAACAAGATCTCCGACAAGCAACTCACCACCACCCTCAGCGGCTCCATGCCCACCAACTCAGACAATGACCCCACCACCGCCGCCCGCACCCAACACAAATAGATCACCGACTGCGCCAACACCGTCGCCCCCTCAAAAAATCCTCCAGTCCTCATGCCATGAAGGCCAACTGGTACTCCACGAACTCTGGGAATCCAGACGAACCTACAGACATCTCGAAAAACTATGGAGGAACTCCAAAACCCCAGCATACCTCGACAACTACAAAACAGCCACCACTGCCCACCACAAACCCATCGGACACTCATGGAAGAAAGCACTCCATGACAGAATCTCCGCCCACGCATACAACGGCAAAGAACTCTTCAGCATCATCAAAGAGTTTGTCCAACCCAACAGTGAATCCACCAACATCCCACCCTCCCAGGACCTCTGCGACAAACTCAGCACCTTTTTCCATCACAAAATCAAGACCATCTACGACAAATTCGACAACAACAACCTCCATGAGGGACCCACTCCCACCATTCCTGGCACCACACAGCCGACGCTGGACAGCTGGACCGCCCTCAGCATTGAAGACACCCTAAAGACTATGAGGACCACCCACTTCGGGGCCCCCACGGACCACTGCCCCCACCACATCTACCACAGCGCCGCAGACATCATCGTCCCAAGCTACAAAGAATCAACAACCGATCCTTCAAGGCGCCGCCTTCTCGATGACTAGAAACTTGCCGAGATTAACCCTCTCCTAAATAAGCCATCAGCGGACCCCACTGAACTCAAGAACTACAGACCGATCTCCCTACTTCGCTATCCGGTGAAAGTCATTGAAAAGCTGTCAACAGCCAACTCTCTTCCGAAGTTCATCTATGAGAGCAACATCCTCGACTCATCCCAATCAGGCTTCAGGAAGAACCACAGCACTGAAGCCGCCCTCATCACTGACTACATCCACGCCCTCCTCGGCAGAGGAGAGACTGTGGTCCTCATCCTCCTGGACCTCTCCGCGGCCTTCCACACAGTCTCACACCACACCCTAGCCCACAGACTGCACAATGCAGAAATCCAGAACAAAGCCCTTGACTGGTTCCGCTCATTTCTCTCTGGCAGAACGCAGCGGGTCAGACTACCTCCCTTTATCTCGGAGCCCACGCCACATACCTGCGGAGACCCCCAAGGATCCTCCATCAGCCCTACTCTGTTCAACGTCTACATGGCCCCCCCTCGCCTCCATCGTCAGATCACACTGACTCAACATTGTATCAAACGCAGACGACACACAACTCATCCCCTCACTATCCAACGAACCCAACATCGCAAAACACAACTTTCAAGAAAGAATGGAACTAGTCACCGGGTGGAGCAAAAACAGCTGCCCACAACTGAGCACAAACAAATCCGAAGTACTCATCATAGGCCCACATCCCTGGAACAACACCTGGTGGCCCCCAGCCCTCGGGAGCCCACCCGCAGACCATGCACGCAAGCTCAAAATCATTCTGGACTCCAAACTCAAAATGGACTGCCAGATCAACGCCGTCACACCCTCAGTTTCCTATGAAAAAATTCAACTGGATGCCCCTCGAACACAGAAAGAACAGCACCTATGCCCTCATCAGCAGCAGACTGGACTACGGCAACGCACTCTACGCCGGGCTCAACAAGAACCTCACCCACAAACTCCAGAACATTCAGAATGCCACAGCCAGACTATTCCTCAACCTACTGCGCCATTGCCACATCACCCAACACCTGCAGACTCTACATTGGCTCCCCGTTGAGAAGAGAATCACCTTCAAACTTCTCACCCACGCCCACAAAGCCACCACAACACCGGCCCTGCCTACATGCACCACCACCTCTCATTCCACAAACCCCAAAGATTCCTCCGCTCAGCCCAACTCTCCCTCGCCACGGTACCACGCACCAAAAAGACCATCACAGGAGGTCGCTCCTGCTCCTTCCTCATGGCAAAAGCATGGAAACACCCTCCCTCTCCGCCAGACACCTACTCTCTCCAAGTTCATGAAGGACCTCAAGACCTGGCTCTTCAACGAATCAACATGAGCGTCCGGCACCATAGAAAATCTACTTGAGCTGCAGCAAATCTACTCCAGACGCAGTCCTCTGATAGCGAGCGCCCATGTTAGAGAATGGAGCTAGGAGTTGCCAAATCTCGTACGCATTTTGGTGCCTTGTGGGAAAAATATTCGGCGAGCGGCGATTGGCGGAATTTGGACAGAACTCTGCGTTACAAGAGCAATCCAGAGTCACCCAATTTCAAAAATCCGCCCCTAGGCAAGGCTGCATTCTCTATGCAGAGGATGTTTCATTCTCAATACAAACACACACAGAATTCAAGGGAGTTAATGCAGGTGGATGGGATGATTAAAGAGAATAGATGATTTCCATTTTTGATCAGCTGAGCACGAGAAATGTTGGAGCAGTCCAGTGCTGCGTTGTTGTGAGACAGTTTGAGATTTTGGGGATGGACTTGAAGCGTGAAAAGGGGAAAAGAATCCAAGACACATGGACAGGGATTAGCATCATGAGACAGTGAAGTAGGAGAACCAATCAAGTGCAGTGCCGGCAAAATAATCAGTTGTAAGTATTAACTATAATATAGTGATGGATTGTACCAAAGGCAGCCGATAAATCAAAGTAGATGTATGAGGCTGATACGTGGTTATGGTGTGCTGTAGTGCCTTTTTTAAGGCTATTGAAAACATTACTTTTTTATCCATAAATTCTGGAGTCTCCCAGGCTGTACCACAGAATCTTTATTCCTAGTTCCAAGAGGTGGTACATCTGTTTTTAATGAATGGGTGACATAACCTAACATACTTTATGGATGGTTTTCACCAGCATTCTGCTCTGTACAGTCTAGCACTGCTGGAATAATATTTTCAACCAGCCTTGCTCGATTAAGTCAAAACTCTTGCTCGTCCTCTGTGGAAGAAAGCTGCCCGCTCCATCTGGTGATGGAATGTAGTTTGGCTTGAAAGAACTTAATCATCTGAACAAAATGACATAAAGCAAAGACTGCAAAATTTAAGTGATAAATCATATGTGATGCAAAACTTCCAAACATGTTATAATACTGTAAATTCCAGTATTGCGTTAAAACGCTGCCTCACAACCCAAAGGGGTATTTGAAAATTCTCCTGGTTCTGCTGCTGGCATCTGCACATGGCAGTGGTGGAGTGAATTAAGTGTTCCTGCTAGCCAGAAAGTATTCTTTTGGTTTCTGCGTTGACTCCATTGGTAATGATATCTTCCAGCAGCTGTGGTGGTGATGTCTAGGTCTACTTAAGTACTTTTCCACTTGCATATTTCATCTTTCGCCTTTGCGGCAGTCTCTTAACACAATTGACAAAAGTAGTTTATTTTCAGTGTTTTTACTACTAGAGATACTAGTTATGTAACTATTTAGATGTATTACTTCTGTGTGAGTGATTTGTTTTTATTTTTTAAAAGATGTAGCATTTTTACTTAGGGTCCTTCGAAATTGAGATACCCAAATGCCAGTTTACTACCTCTATTGTCACATTCTGATTGGATTGATTGTAGCTATCAGTATGGTGTGGCTATGCTTGGTGTACAACTTCTGACCTTGTGAGGTTATACAGAAAGTTGAAATAATCTAGGTAAGCAATTCGACTGGTCTATCTATTTATCAAATTTTTCTCTTCCCCCTTCTGTGCCTTTCACCCCCTCACCCAACTAAATTCCCTAGTAAATATATGACTGACAGTTTACTTGGAATATATGCTAAATAAATTATGAAAATGAATAGGTAATGATATATTGCAGACCCGTATTTTAAATGCCTGTAAAATATTTGGCTTTTGATATTTTTTAATTTAGACATGGTGCTCAAAATGCACTCTTTGGTCAAATTACTTAAAAACATTTCTTGGGGATGAGTAGATGAAGGCTGTAATATTGTTACAGAGGGTCAGGCTGGAAATATTTCAGGAGTACCCTACCAGAGATGCATTTATAACTAACAGCCTTTTAGTCAATTTATGCAAAGATCGTTTTGTAAAAATCTCCATTTGGTTTCAAAACTTTTAATCAAAATGCACCTGGCAGAGAGCTGTCCCTTTTCTAAAATCACAGAAATAGAACCTTCTGGCCTTCCTATTTAGATTTTGAAGACATTAGCATGTGATTTGTCTCTTAGACTGCGAGACTCGTTCACTAGATCCTGGGTCAAGGGAGTGTAATAGTGTCATGAATCATGGCATTATTAATCTTTTACAAAAGCCAGGCAAACCAGCATCACACAATGCCAGGCTTATTGCGTATTTCTCTTCCTAATGTTAAGACCAAATTGTGGTGAAAGTACTCGCCAATTGGCTGAAATTAGTCTACACAGACAAATTAGTCTATTTGTTATCTTGATCTTCAAGGCTGAACTTGAGAAAGCTACAGGCATTCAAGATTCTGGTCATATGTTGGGACTGTAGGCTGAGAAAGTCTTCAGTTCAATCAAGGGTAGAGCTCAAGGCATTTGGTATTGGCACACATTTCTTCTCATAGATAAAGCTTATGTAAAAAGGCTCATGGTGGTGGTTAGGTAAATCAGTGTAATTCCTGATTAGGTACCTGACAGTGACAGCTATTCTCACTTAGGGTGGCTGGGAGAAATTTCCGGTATTTTGACATAATGATTGGTTTACGATTAGTTCCTTTGACAACAGCATTGAGACACTCTTAGAGAGGTTTGAAGAAGACATTTGGCTTTGAAGCTCACCGCCTCTGTCTCTTCTAGGTAGAGCAGCCTCTTATAAAATGTAATACCTTCTGAGATTTTTGTATGTTTTACATAATTCTCCTTAAAAGGTGCCAGAGACCTATTTTGGTAGGATTGACCTTACCTTAGGCATACTACTGTGGTCCTGGAAGGCACCAAGTATTTTGGTGGCCCGATTTGGCCTTTTGATTATTAATGGGTGTAATGCTTTCCTGTACCTGAGGAGCTGTTATTGGGTGTCACAACTAATAGTGATGAACACAAGGGCTTATTTTCCATGGGATGAATCTTCAGTCTGGCTGGATTGGTTGGGGATGGGAAAATTAACTTTTTAACATTTTCTGCATAAGGTTGGTTGAGTACAGTGCCTGATGCCATGGCTGTTTTGGAGATTTGGAAATGGGCTACTAGATTGATAGGTTGGGAGGACAAGGTCACTAGATAGATGTCACTGTGATTAGGAAAAATGCTAAAAGAGGTGTTCTTTTTGGATGGGTATTTAAAGTGCAATCTTATACTAAAAGAGGTGTTCTTTTTGGATGGGTATTGAAAGTGCAATCTTATAGGATATCACATTTGGGAGATTGCAAGGAGGAGAGAAGACTAAATTAATTTGAGGAAGTTCAAGTGGAATTTAAGTTAGGGGACTCAGACAATTATAGATATTTGTGTGTACATTATGCACAAGGAAGTCATGATTTGGACTCTGGGAATGTGATTAAAGACCCTACCCCACTGGAGATCTGGGTCACCTTGGAGGAATTAATGAAAAAGTTACATCCGGGATCTTTAATAGCTGGTGAATAACATGAAGGACTTAATAGGCAAATTTAAAGATAAGTGGATTGGTGACCTAAGGTCCTTTCATCAAGTGGGCTGGGACGAGGCACTGGCTATATTTCTGAGAGATGGCTTACAATTCACGTTATGTTTTGTTCTATTCAAGATATGGTATAGAATCTATTACCACAGACCCTCCATATTCCAGAGGCACATGGTTCCTGGCCCAATATGTATTAGGTGTATGCTACAGGAGGGTACATTTTATCAGACACCTATGCGAGTGCCCAACCTTATGTGATTTTCAGGAGAGGCCCCACGAGGGTCTGATGAGGCCACTGGTCTGCTGTTTGAGTTGGACCAACTCTTAGCCATACTGGGTGTGTTGGAGGATATTCAGTAACCAAATATAAGAATATGTTGGGCAGTATGGGTCTGATATTAGCAAGGAGTTATATTGCTAAATATTGAGGTAGTATACAAAAAACAAGCCTAGATGAGTGGTGCCTCGGTATAGAATGGCCCATAAGAATGAACAAGGCTATATATGAGAGTCCACAATGACCAAGGCAGTGGGGAAAGAACTGAGCCTCCTGAAAAGACATGCAGATATGGAAAGCAATACATGGAACAGGACCACTTTTTATCAGGAATAAAATTGCAAAATACATACAACAAAGGGACTTCTGCTCCAGATTGGCACCTTGCCTCAAACCCCCAGCATAGAAGAAAAAGAAGCATTGGCATAGCCAATAGGTCTTGCCTTTGGGTCCTTATAAGTGTTTAGCCATGCAACACCTTATTCTCGGTGCTGTGCCACCAGGGATTGAGGAGCTATAAAATTACTTCACACTGAGGCATGTAATCTGATTCAGGAATGCATGCTTGCCTCAGGAAACATTTAGGATACATTACAGGGTTTTTTAACGCACAGACAGAAAGACCTGTGTCTCGAAACAATTCAACAGCACCGTAACATCCTGTGTGCAAATGCATCGCCAGAGTATTGAACAGCTTATGAAAAAATGCATTGAAGTTCTTTCCAGTGGTGGAGACATCACATCCCTCCTCCCCCAGGCCCCTACTGACCAAGAGCCCTTCTCCAGAGTTTTCCATTCAAAACACTGCTCGCACCACCTATCTACCAGCAAGTCCTCTGCCCCACTATCTCTCCCAGCCCCCTGAGTACAGAAGCACCGGACTTGGCAATAACAACAAAATGCTCCCATTTGTCAGGTAGAGGAGAAATAATGAAAAAACAGCGTTGGCGTCACTTAATCTCTGTGCATCTGAAAGCAAAGTAACCTGGCTTTGTGTAATGTAGCTGGTGCTTTTGTAAATCACTCCAATACCTTCGGGTCAGTTGAGTTTGTGCTCTATAAAAATGACCACAAAAATTCATCTGACATTGTGTAATGTAACTAGAGCTCATGTAAAGTGCTCCAACACCTTTGGGTCGCTCAAGTTCACATTATATAATAAAAAATGCCATACAGTCCCTGGTAGCTGCTGTGGATGTGCTTTGAAATTAGAACCCTGAAAGGAGGAGGGCTACAGGAAGAGGCGGCTAGGCGGGTATGCAGCAACATGGGAGAAGGTAGGTGAGATGAATGCTGCTCCCATTTGTCAGGTAGAGCGAAAATAATGAGTAAACTGGGTTGGCGTCTGCATCACTTAATCTCCACGCACCTATAAACAAAAAAATTAACCTGACCTTGTGTAATGTAACTGACGCTTTTGTAAAGTGCTCCAATACCTTTGGGTCAGTCAAGTTCGTGCTCTATAAAAAAGCCCCCCAAAATTAAACTGACTTTGTGTAATGTAATTAGCAGTCATGTAAAGCTATCCAACACCTTAAAGTCGCTCGAGTTCACATTATATAAATAAGCGTAAAAAACAAATCGACAGGAGTTACCCAAGCCTTGCCCTTAACTGTGCTGTAAGGTTGGGCTGCTGAAGGTCAGATGATCGAGGCTCGCTGAAGCAACAAGCAGCGAAGCGGGAGGGGTTTGGGGCAAATCTTCGCACTTTGAAGTCAGAGAAAATTAAAGAGGCGCCCTCAAAAACAGCGTCTGATATTTCATCTTGGTATTTGAAAGCACAGCAAATGTGAGGAGATAACAATAATTATAGCCCTGTTTACAGAAACGCAAGTCCGAGCTTGCAGAGACTGAAAACATC
The DNA here is from genome assembly GCF_964204655.1 of Triturus cristatus. Lineage (NCBI taxonomy): Eukaryota > Metazoa > Chordata > Amphibia > Caudata > Salamandridae > Triturus > Triturus cristatus. The sequence continues at coordinate 940,020,307 of NC_140584.1, read as the reverse complement.
GAGCGCTTGTGTGCAATGCTCTTGGACCAAATAAAAAGTAGTCCCTATTACAATTGCTAAAATGGGACAAGTGAAAGCCTACAACTCATGGGGCGCTGCTATGTGGAAGTGAACAACTGATGAAAAGGAGGGACAAATAGGAAAGGTGAACCACCTGGAGGTAGGGATTTTTAAAGGACACTGAAAGAAACAAATGAAAAGCAATGGTTGGACTGTAACCCTACAAAGTATATACAACATGTCTCGAAGAGACAGTGCAAGCACTGGCTAGGCTCGACCTAAAAACATAGGTGGTACATCTTTCTCTGTTGAAGCAGCCAAGTTATGTAATTCATTACGCCTAAACATAAGATCCACAGATCTTATCTTCAGAAGATAACTCAAGAGCTGGCTAATGTCTATATGACCACCATACTCAGAACACAAATGTACAGCTTATGCCTGTGTATGTTAAACATGTATAGTTTTCTTATATGTATTTAGATATGCCCATTTCTTTGTTCAAATATATATAGTACTAATAGTTTGAAAATATATAGATATTCTTATAGGTCTGTATTACAAATATATATATTACTTATGGTTAGAAATATATATGCATATTATTTATGTGTAACATTTATATACAACACTGCTTAGTGTACGTATAATTTATTTGATTATATGCTTATAGATCTCTGCTTTATTTTAATGTATCACAATGTGTGCTAAGTTATATAAGTTATTTGATTGGGTCTCTGTTTTATTCAATCACAATATGTAAATATGATCATAATTGTATCTGTAAGTGCTTCACTGTTGAGATATTTGTGAAAATGTAAAATAAATAAATAAATAACAATACATAAAATCCCCCACAAAAAATTGCAATTAATACAAACTCACAAAAAATTTGCTTTATTTATAGCAACGTTTGAAAGTCTGAGTTTTTAACTATTTATCCATGCGTTCACATATGGGACTTTATATAATACAATTTTATATCTCTTTATTATTATCCATATACATGTGTACCTTTATATATAGTTATGCATCTATATATTGATTGTTACCTACTGTAAAAAAAAAACTTCAACTGACGCCAGTGCACTACTCTGTCTCAACCTATACCTCCTCTACTCTCTAACTCATCCCCAACATTATTGTTCTATTATGATCTCCCAATAACCCTTCTTAGATTCTTCCCTCCTGTATCTCGCCTTTGACTCATCCAAAACCTCATTTTACTATGATGTCCCTAATAACCATTCTTAGACTCTGCCCTAATCTATCCCTACTTTGACTCATCCCAAATCTCATTTTAGTACTATGGTCTCCCAAATAACACTTCCTAGACTCTTCCCTCCTCTGTCCGTCTTTTATGCTATTAAATCCAACTAACAGACTCATGTATATTGCTTGAATTAACAGTTTATATTTCCCTATACTAATCTACCACTAATCCATTTTGGGTTCTGGAGTAGTGTGCTACTCTCCAAAAAGGACTACAACTCTCACAAGGGGTAGTAAGCACTATATAAATGCAATTACCATTTCAGTGTTTCTAAACATTTTAAAATAATTATTCACCTAACAGCAAAATTATGTGGCACAAAGTCTCCTGATTTCTCACCACAAATGTTGCTTTTGGTCTCTTTGAGGAACACAATACTCACAATTCTCATTGATAAATGTAAGAGACCCTCCCCTGGTCACCCTTGAAGAAGATTGACACACTGCCTTGATCCTCCAGGACTTCTTTGCAGCATGTCTTTATTTTAGTAAAGCACTCTGTCGCCACGAAGTAGTGTCAAGTCCTTGAAAAGTATGTATGCTGGGGAGTTATTGATTGAAAGTCCAGATTTTTAATTGTGTATAGAATCGACCTTTTAAATTGTGTATGAAATCACAGATGATAATGAAGTGTGCGATGGACACAGGTAAAGTAGTCATCTGATAAGATACCTGCAATGTAAAAGTACAAATGTATTGGATAACCAGGTTCACATTTGTTGAGCAGAGCAGTGACTGGTATTTGTACATAGTCAGTTTCTTGGATGAGGCTTCCATTTGCATTCATTGCTCTGTTTAATACGTACGGCATTTTGAATGGGATGTGTTTAGTAATCAACAAGCGTAATTGCCCTGATACAGTTTTAATGTGAACGGTAACAGATAATAATTGTTCAGCAGCAATTTGCACTCTCTACAATCGTCTCATTAGATATGCTCCAGTACCAGATACAGCACATTAGCGTATTCTAACCCAGCCCACACCAAAAAGATTGGGCTACTGATGACAATCCGAGTAAACAGTGCAGGAGGAAGAAGCAAACCGCTATTTTAAATGTTGAAGTGACCTAAGGGTGGGTGTCGTAGTTACACTGGTGACTAATTTGGCTCCCAGGTTCCGAACATGTGTAGCAGGTGTGGAACAGATGCTCATAGATTGTCTGCATTAACCAGCAATATTGCAACGAGCAGAATCGTATTTATTATGATATTAACCAAAAGGATATGTGAGCGCTTCCAATTGTCCACAGCAATAAACAGACAGAAGAAAGTGGCGCTACTGTGTAGTTTGCGGGGTCTAAGTTTAGGTCCAGGGGGCCCGAATCAAACCACATTTTCAGGACATCCACGTACAACATGTGTACGTAGTGATTCGAAATGGAGCTCCTTTACGTAGTCAGTGCTAATTGTGTACATCTGGGATTGATATTGCCTTTCAGCTCAAAGATAATGTATTTGCCACCAGCATAGTTCATGAATTAAAGATGAATTATTTAATTACGCTCACGCACACAAACACTCTCTCTCTCACACAAACACTGTTAGAAGTGGCCATCTTTTGCACGGTATTCCCACAGATTTTGCCCATCTGTAGCTGAACGTACTTTTGTTGACATTATGACTGTGCACTTTACCCCTGCCAGCCAGTTGTAGAGTGTGTGTGCTCTTTCCTGTAAAACTGGAATCCAGCTGATTGGCACATTTAATTTAGCTATTCGCTAATATATTGTACTGTCTGTGCCAAGGGCCTTTAGATAAAATACATTGTGCCACCCACCTAAGTAGTCTCGTAAAGCAGGTCTCTAGCCTACCATTGCTGAAGGCTGTACAATTTTAAACTGCCATTTCAACTTGGCAAAACAACCTCTTTGTTAAGCATAAACCTTCCTTTTTAATATTTATAAGCAGTGCTTAATTTGAGCCGGTGGTTTCCAATGCTCCGCACCTGCACTTAGTTGTCAACATCAGCACTTATGACAGTCTGGCACATGGTCGCACTGTTTGTCAAAGGTTGTGTAATACTTCAATATTTATTCAAAATGAATAATACCTGCCACCCAAGCCATTCTTATAGCTTTGGATGGTCTGTATTAGTTTAATTTGTCGTACTTGAAGGAGTGTGCTGGTTAGTAGTTGTGTTGGTACTGTCATTGGCAGCGCTGGCAGGCGCAATGGGTGGCGCAAGCTGTAGTGGGCTTCTGACGAGGGCCCTGGCACTTATGTTTTACAAATTAAGCACTGCTTATAAGTCATCCCTAAGGTGGGCCGTCCTAAAGGCTTATAGGGCAGGGTGCAGGGTATTTAACAAGTAGGACATATATATTCAATCTTTTACATGTCCTGGCAGAGAAAAACCTCCAGAGTCATTCTTCTCTGTGGCAAGGCTGGCCTTCCATAGACTAATACTGGTTTATCTTATTACATTTAATAAGTGCTAAATTCACTTTGGGAACAGGTAGAGAAATACTTCTTCCACTTATATTCATTATAATTTAAAATCCTCTTTTTTAATCTGTTTTTATTATTTCACAGAAAACAACATTGGTAAAGCCATTTTTAGCAGAAGCAGGTCAAAACTATGATTGTATTATACACATTTGCATATAAGTACATGAATGGAGTAAGAGAATCAGGGTATCCTGCTTAATCAAAGGTAATTTAGCATAATGCCTCAAGTCGTGGTGTGGAGGGGGGAACTGAATGTGCATCAGCCAGTGAGGGAGAGGAAGGACCAAGGAAACTACAATGGATGGTTATGTTGCAAGGAACCAACAGTGGTGAGAGTGGTGATGCGTGGTGGGGGTTTGTTGCGGGCACGGAGGATATATATATGCTGAGCGCAATAACTGTGTAGTGCTAAGGTAGTAGATGAGATCCTCAAGGTAGACGGTGTCATTTTTGGCCTCAATGTGTAGTATGAAGGCGTCCCAGTTTTCGCCACCCACCCATGTCATTCTCTTATCACTGAGGGAACACAACACGTTAGCCTCCGCATGTGTCCACTGTAGTAGGGCATCCAACTATTTAGTGGTGTCTGGTGGTATGGACACTTCCCACTGCATAGCAATTTGTCACTTGTAGAAGACAAACACAAGGTCTATGAATCTGTGTAAGTGTTTATCCCCTTTGGCTTTAAGTCGAGGCACGAGCAGACAAGATTGAGGGATAACACATAGCGTGACAGTTCAGCCACGGTAGTCATCATCACTGACCACATATGTTGCTATTGGGGGCATTGCCACACCATGTGGTAGAACTCAGCTTCCAGCAAGGGACAGCGTGGGCATTCCGGGGTGGTCACGGGAAACATATGTTTGATGCGCTGGGGGGGAAGATACGCATGGTGCAAGTAGTTAATTGGGTGAAGCGGAATCTGGGGTTCCTTAACACCCCCTTCACCTTTTGCAGAGCCTGTGACCATACTTTAGCCGTCAAGGGTTGAGGTAGAAGGGCATTCCAGCGAGTCAGAGACTTGCTCACTTCCACACGGTTGCATGAAGATAATGTGTCATTTAGCACATATATAGCATGGTGCGGACCCCCTTGCAAAAGAAGAATCTATAAAGGGAGTGAATGGGGTGGTTCTACATTTACGAGCCCCCAGTGATTCTCACCACATGTTGAATGGTGCTGTGAGTCAAGAAGTGACCTCGGCCCATGGTGTAAATGTCCATAACTTCTGAAAAGGACATAAAGGTCCCCTCGTGAAAGAAGTCCCTCAGACTTTCTATCGCCGGTAGTGCCCATGGAGTCATATTGTGTCATTCGGCAACTGTCAGTGCTCCCGGCAACTGATTCAAGCTGATCAAAGGAGTTTAGGACATGGTGGGATGTTTCCCATGCACAAATCTGTGCCAGCACAACCTTGCCGAGTTCATCAAATCAGATCCCTTCAGTGGGGGACAAGCTCGATCGGTTAGCGAGGTGTAGATAATGATCGTACCCAGGCATGCTCGAACAGCTACTTGTTCTGCATTATGGGGATCTACCAAGCCAGCACAATGGCCACTGCAACTGCTTCGCAGCATAGTATTTAATGGTCATTGCGCGATGGCAAAAGCCACCTGGCAGCGACCCGATCCCCAAATAAGGTCCAGTAGGAGACCATCTAATTCATGAAAGAAGCAGAACTGGGAGTGCGGCAAATAGATAGAGCAATCTGGGGAGTATCAATATTTTGGCGATTTCTAAGTGACCCAGCGGAGATAACAGCAAGGAGCACCAGAAGGGAAGCAATCCTCAAATGAACGGGTAATCCTCAAATGGAACGTAATGCTCGATCTTCATTGCCCTGCTTGAGGGCTTTCAGTGTGATAAATATGAATCCTCAGGTATTTAAATGTGTTGCGACACCACTGGAGGTGGTGATCCCGGGATAGAAGCCAGAGGGGTTCCGAGTGGGCGCCAAAGGAAAAAGGCAAGATTTGTACCAGACATACCACCGGAATACTCTAAAGAGCCATCAAACCAGGCAGAGCGGTTTGGACATCTTGCAGGAAGATCAGCGTATCATCTGTGTAGAGTGACACAATCTGGTGTATATCCAATTCTTTAATGCCCCATCTTCGCGCTTGTAGGCATAGGCGGCATGCAAGAGGCTCCATGGCAATGGCAAAGACCAAGGACGAGAACGGGCAGCCCTGTCTTGTGCCTCGTAAAATCGGTACGCTATCAGATATCAGTTGGCCAGTCTTCACCCTGGCTATTGGGTTGGAATACAGCCTACGGATCTACCCCAAGAATCCCAGTCTACAACCCATGCGCTCAAGGGTCATCAATAAAAAGTCCCAGCTAACTACCCTCTCATGCATATCCAGGGGGTGCCATATATAATGCGTAGGAGTCTCCTCATATTAAGGAGGGTGCTATGACCTGGGATGAACCTGGACTGGTCCTCGTGGATCAGCGTGTTATTCTAAGGGAGCAGGTGTTTGCCAATACATTGCCTAGGACCTTACAATCAAGGTTAAGTAACAAAAGAGGTCGGTAGGATCTCAGGGGGTCACGGATGGGTTTAGGGAGGACCACTATCAGTGCCTTACGCTGCGAATCTGTGAGTCGGCTGCGTGCTCTAGCTTCATTGAACACCTCCAGTAGAGGTGGAGTCAGCAGAGTAGAGTACATTGTATAATATTCGATTGGGAGCCCATCCATGCCTAGGTGTTGCTCTGGACTATTTGGGCTAGAACAAGCCTAAACTCTTCCAGTCAAAGGGGTTCATACAGTTCAGCACTTATTAATGGGGATAAGCAGGGCAAAGGGAGATCAGTCATAAACCCCCACGTGGGATCTGGGACCAGCATAGCAGCGTATAGCATGTGGTAATAATTGCAAAAGGCATCATTAATATCCGTCTGAGTAGAAGCCATGGTACCTTCCGCATGTTTAATGGCTCCGATTGGGACATGCTGTTGGTCCACCCTCAGTAACCATTCTAATATTCTACCCAAATGATCACACTCTGCAGGTTACATAGTTAAATAGCATCCATAATCATGTTTACGCAGCCGCATGTCCGTCTCACGATATTTCCCCCACAGTTCTTGGAGGCAGGTCGCGTCAACTCAACGAGGAGCCACAGCTTTCTACAGAAGGCATAATTCGCTCTCCCTTGTTGTAAGTTCACCCTGCAAAACACGCCGCACTCTCCATGTAGCTGCCAGGCAGTGACCACTGATCATCATCTTATGTGCATCCCACTCTGGCCCGAAGTTCAGTGGTTCCCTTGTTGTGTTCGAAGTATTGAGCACACCTGGAGAGACCCTCCTAAAAAGGAGGGTCTAGCAGCGCCTCCAGTTAGAGATGCAAGGTGGAAGTATGCGGTAACAGTCTACCCCAGCGCAGCACTACTTGCAAGGGGCAATGGTCCGACAACGTGCAGGGCAGATATTCTGATCTAACCATCAGTGGGCCCAACGTAGTGAACCCCAGGATCAAGTTGATCCTGGTGCGACGATCATGTACTCGGGAGTAAAAGGAGCACTCGCTCTCTAAGGGGTAACCAACCCACCACAAATCATGCAGGTCTCTTTGGAATAGCCAGTGACGAAAGTGTTGTGATGTCCTGGTGCTCACCGTACCTCCTAGGGGAGGAACCGATCTGTCCCAGTCTGTGTCCGGCACTCAATTGAAATCCCCCCCCACCATATGTTGTCACTGAGTTATGCAGGAGCGAGCATATTGAAAAAATCTGATCGATTGGAATTTGGTGCGTATAGGCCCACCAGTGCCAGCGGAGAACCGTAAAGTTGCCCCTTCAGCACAACATATTGGCCCCGCGTCTATCTTGTGTGGATCTACCAAGTATGGTAACCACCTGCGGCAATGCAGATAAGCACACCTCAGGCAAACACCGATGAGGACGTACCATACACAGACTTGGCCCCGCCACTTAGATCGAGCTTTCTGCAGCTCTGTGAGGTGAGTTTCCTGCAAAAAGACTAGGTGCGTGTGGTGGCGTTTCAGGTGTGCGTGCATTCTGTCAGGCTTGGCAGGGGTCGCCATGCCGCGTACATTTCTGGTCATAACCGCATATTGTTGAGTAACATCAGTTGTTTCGACACTCATGATACAGTAGCGTTAACATGTTCGGTGGATGGCGTGCAAAGCAAGCAAAACTATTCTGATTTCCTCTACCCAAAGTAATACATAATGACAACACAGTGAAAGATTCAACAATTCTAGCATCCCCCTCTAAGAACAGTACTTGTGCCAAGGCTTCACATAAGCAAATGAAAAATGAACAACAATCATATAATTGAAAAAATATACCCCCCAGTTAAGTGACAGATACGCCTCCTGCCAAATGCCCCAATACAAAAACTGTGGAATGGGCAAAACGTGTCCATGCGGAAGTCTTTCTGTGGTATCTTCCCTATGGGCCGGCCCAGTGCAAACATGTCAACATCCAGGACATGCAAAACTGAACAGCTTCTCTTCATAGTGCCCAGTTGCCTGCCCCAAGCAAAGAAAGACTTACAAGAACACAGGAAACTTATAGCAACTGCAGTGGGGCAGGCTCTCCAATAACTAACTCCGTGGGCCCCACCAAGTGGATGATGGCATGCTCCCTGGATGACCAGGAATTAACAGCTGCTTCCAGGTTTCTCAAGAGTCTTCAAGTGACAGCTGCAGCTCCGAGATACATAAATGAGTAGTCCCTTATAGGCCGTTGGCAGTTCTCGGTGTGATCTTTGGAGTACAATGGTTATCTGTTGAGACGCCAGAGCTCCCCGTGTCAAATCCTGACCCCGAAAGGCTTTCAATCTTCAGTACTGCGTACAGATTTGCATCATACTGAGAGGCTACACGTAGTACCCTAGCCCTCCCATCTGCAGCCTGGGATTTGGAGAGTCGAAACCTAGTCGATTATCGAGTTGGACGTTAGAGCAAGGTGTACGCTAGGTGTTTGCGTCTGGATCATCTTCAGTCGGTTGAGCCAAGCCCTTAGCACGTAACCAAGTCCATACATCCTCAGCTGTAGTGAAAATATGGAGAAAATAAATCTCTGTCTATTACACGGAGCATCATCTGGAACAGAAGGGCATATTGCAAGTTCCTTTCCCAAAGGCGCTGCCTGACCTTAGCATAGGAGCCCCTCAGGCGCTGTACCTCCGCCGTAAATTCCGGATAGGCAGTGATGAAAGTGTCCTCAAACTGCCAGGGCTCCTTAAATAACTTTCTCTTCAGTGGTAATATCAGTTTTTAAATTATTATTTTGGGAATCCCATTTTTAGGAATTTGGCATTTCCCTACTTGATGTTTGTAGGAGTGGCCAGTTGCCTTTGGGGTGATAATGGCCCTCCTCTGGTAAATGTGTATTGGGGCCAGACAGCAGATAAAGGGGCCTGGGTATAGAGGGGAGTGGGTATTCCTGACAGGATCACTGGGGAGGAGCTGTACCCTGCCCTGATTAAACTTCAAAAGAACCGGCCCCAGCACACACAAAGGTACCTGACACCAGACCTACTCCTACCTTTTGGCCCACTAGTCAAGCTGGAGTCAATTCCAGAGAAGAGAGAAGAACTGACCAAAAATAGTTTGGGAGTAGACAAGGTATTGCCCAAACCCACAGGCTGGCACAGGGCATAAACATGGCAACCCCAGAAACTGAAACCAGAACACATCTGGACCTGAGAAGATTCAGATGGGTGACTGCCCTGCTGTCTGAAGAAGGAGGATTGGACCTGCTTACCTTGAACCCTAGGACCTCTGAAGTGATTCCAAGGATCAGTTGGCTGGCCTCCTGTTTGAGATGCAGGAACACAACAAACTCCCAGATGCCTTTTCTGCTTTCTAGCTGGCCAGACCCAACTGGATCTAACATGGTCCTTTGTGTGTGAGTGAGTCTTGACCCCCAAGTGCTGTCCTCAAGGTCCTGGACCCTTGTTGCAAATCAGACTTTACTTCTGTCTTAGCTGAAGGTTACACTGGATCCTGCGCAGGGCCTCGCATCGCATCGCAGCACCGCACAGCTACATATCACCGGCCTTACCAGTTCTGCAGCCTTGCAGTGCAGTACCGCCCAGCCCCTGCAGCAAGGACAGAAGGTACAACTCCCAGTGGGCCAAACCTAGTCCTGCACCTGTCCTGCTTTCCTTTGCAGCTGACCTGAATTTCTGACTTTGTCCTAGTCCAGTGCAACCAGTGTAGTTGACACTTCGATCCTTTTGGCATTATTTTAACTCAGACTTTAACAATTCATAACTCTGGTTTGACTGGTTGGATTTTGTCATTTTGGTGTCCTATTTATTAAAATGTATTGTATTTTTCTTCTGTTATGTTTTCGTTTTATTACTGATTGAGTGCTGCATAAATATTTTTACCATTACCCCTAAGTTAAGCCTGACTAATTATGTGCCAAGCTACCATAGACTTAAGCATAGGTTTGTTTAGTGACTTTTTTATTTCACCCTGACAAGGATTGTGATTATTATTTGAAGTGGGTTCTCAGACCCTTTAACCAATAATCAGATTTCTCACAAACACTTATACACAGGCACCCACATGCTCTTCCGCACAAACATGCACTCTTTCTCACACTCATGCACTCTTTCTCACACTCATGCACTCTTTCTCACACTCATGCACTCTCTCATACACTTCCTCACACATACACTTAATCTCTCATACCTCCCCATGTCTCTCACACACACACTTTCATGCTATCTTTCATACTCACACACACACACACACTCACTCACACACTTGAAGGCAGAATCGTATGGATCTCTAGAGATCTGAACTGAAGACGAAATAAAATGAAAGACTGACCCGACGAAATGTGAATGACAGAAAACACTGGTGCTGGCAAAGTATTTAACCTTGGTAGCACGATGATGTGATTGAAAGTGTCCATGTCTACTTGTATGCTCATAAGACCAGATCGACAATACTGTCTGTACTGAGAAGGTTCTCCAGCCTATACATAATATTAACGGAACCGATTCAGGACCTCTTTCTGGGACTGTATCCTGATTAAAATGAAGCAACAGTGTAACTGAACTCTATGAATGTTTGATCTTTGGAAAGATCACGAGTCCAAGGAAGGTTTTTCTTAACTTTTATTTAGGCCAGTTCTGTTCCTTCTTCAAAGGCAGGGACAAACTGGCCTATAGGGCAATCTGACAGTGCCGAAGAGCAGTCTGACAGTGTGGACCAGTTCTGTGGCTTAGTGGGCTGGTTTTGGTGTTGTATAAATTGCTCAGATCAAGCACAATTACGTGTGGCTCCCCATGCCTCGGAGACCAACAAGACACCAAATTTTAGAAAGTCCAGAGCTGCTTAATTTACAAAGCACCCAGTTCATAAATTTGGGCCACTTTTATTTTGGTGTTCAGGCCTATTTTCTGACCCAGTCCGACCCTGTGCAAAGGGGCGATCGGAACCCACTGGGTTTGTTTAAAAGACCTCTCACACACCAACCTAGTTGGTGTCATGCTTCATCATTGGGGTCCCAACCGGGTGGCCGAATGCCCCCCGGTTGTGCTACAATGCCTGATTACAGCGGAGCTGGTGTGGTGCAGGTGTGCTTTCGTGGTGTGAATTAAAAATACCTCTAAGGATCCTTGCCTGTGTATTTTAATTAGCGGCGGCGCAGAGTATGATTAAAACTTATGTGTAATGCAACTAACCAAGAATTAATTATCTTATAGTTGTCTATGTGATAGGTCTACATGTTTCAGCCCGCATGAAAATGTAGGAGGGGCTTTCTTCAGGACCGTGAAAAGTAGTGAGTGGCAAAGTGTGTAGTGCCACGTGAAGAGTGAAAAAAGTGAAAAACTAGTACCTACACATGCGCTAAGGTGTGTGGACTTCGTGTCTACGTACTTACGGACACAATGGAAAAAGGATCTGTGGGAAAAGGAACAGCACAATACATATATATACATAAGACAAATAGACAGCATATTTGCAGAGGTATTAAGCAACATAAAATGCAATCTTAAGTGCTATGGTCATCCAAACTGACCTGCCTTGTGATTTGTTCACTTAGATGGAAGCATACATATCGTGAGCATGCTGAATGCAGAAGCTGGTATAGTAGTATGCAGTCTTAGCATTGCAATGAAGCTGCGAGGCTTCTAAGTGAGGAGAGGCAACCGAAGGTTGTCATTATGTATGCTGAGGCCACCGTGAGGTACAGTGTCGCAGCGCTTTAACTTGGAAACTATCCACAGTGGTTAAAGCGGCCGTGTGTGGGCGTTATGACAGTGAACGCACACGTAGAAAACTGGCACTGTGCCGTCATGCGGCGCACGCAAGTATAAAAACACGCGCTGTTAAAAACATGTACAAGGGAAGCGAGATCGCTTCAATAAGCTGCGCTTTTGTTAAGAGGTATAATTACACTATGGTCGAGATTTTAACAACTGATCGAGGATCGGGAGGAGTTCGTTCCTCTGTCAGACTCTGGGGAAAGAAATGTCGGAATGAGAGGCATGTGAGCCACTAGATCAAAAATGCTCACAAATGTCTCTACGTTCTATCAGCAGCGCAACCTTACTTGGTATCAGAGCGTAACACGCCTAAAAACCTGGTGTGGTCTCCCGTCGTCCCGGCTGGCAGTGGTGCCTGGTGCGGGCTCTGATTATGTACCAGCTGGATGGGTTGAGTATGTGCCGATATGGGCGTCGCAGGGCCAGATTCAGTGTGTATGCGTAGCGGCGGAATGCTATCACGCGCGCATGCGCAGATGAAGTAAAAAAGACGATATCTTGTCAAAAAGCGCGCATGCGCGGAAGGCTGATGGCGCGGGGTATAGCAATCGGCCATGATGGAGTGGTGCGATGCTCCTTAGATGGTGTTGATGCAAGGCACACGGTGTATTAGAAAAGAACTCTGCTGAGTGCTAGAGCGGGGTAAAAGGGAGCAGAGTCCAAATTTATGGACCACATATGGAGATCCATGATAGAGGCGGTTCGTGTGCGATTGGGAGTGAAATCGGTGGTACCAGATGTGTGAAGTCTATGTAGGCACAACTGTCTGTTCAATGCAGGCTGGATAGTGTATCTAGCGTGATTAGTAAGAAGGTGCCTGTGGAGGCCTCACATACTGGCTAATCTGTATGGGAGAGTGTAATAGATGTAGTCAGAGAGGAAGGTGTGAAAGGGCTGACGGTTGGCTCTGATACACAAGAGTAAGGTGCGTGGAACTCTGTTTGTCCATCAGGTTGCTATGTTCTTCTAAGACTGTTCCAGGGGATATAATCATTCAGGCCTGTGATGTGGCTTGACAAACGATATATCCATCTCTGTTCTTTCTCTGGATGTTCGGTAAATTGGGGTCTAGTGCTTCTATGACCACCCATCTCATGTCGTTGGTCGTGTGGCCAGCCTCTAGAACAGGGGTACTTATAGTTCGGCCCGTGGGGCCCGGCAAGCCTTTCTTGGCGGCCCGCGGACCTTGCAGACATCGTACCCAGACATGCCAACCCTCCCCATTCAGGCGGGAGACTACCGATTTCAAGGCTAGTCTCCCGCCTCCCGATTCCTGCCAGCAAAAACCCGATTACTCGGGGGGTTTCAGCTGACAGGGCTTGTATTGTGTAGAGTGCTAATTCTTCCAGCAATAATCAGAGTGGCGATGCAGGGGCTCTAGAAAGGGTGAAAAAGCAAAACAAAGCCTCATCAACAAGCGAATGGTCTTTTAAAGACCTGTGAAGTACTCGGGGCGGCTGTGTGTGTACCTGGAAGCTGTTTCAGCCCGCCGGGCTGCCACACGGGGGGTGGGGGGGGGTTGTATGCACTGCCAGCAACCTGCCAGGCCAGTGCACAACACTTGCATCACCCTCTCTCTGCCTGCCACTGCGCTCAATGCTTCTGAAAGGTAAGGAAAAAAAATGTGCATTTTGTGTTTCAAATGTCGGATTCTGCAGCAGCACACCTCCAATGCCCATATTTTTCAGATTTTTTTTCAGAGAGGGAGGGAGAGAGAGGGAGAGAGAGGGAGGGAGGGAGACGGAGGAGGGAGAGAGACGGAGGAGGGAGGGAGACGGAGGACAGAGGGAGAGGGAGGGTGACGGAGAGAGACGGAGAGGAAAGGAGAGGGAGAGAGGGAGAGAGAGAGAGGGAGGGAGACTGAGGAAGGAGGGAGACGGAGGAGGGAGGGAGACGGAGGAGGGGGAGAGAGAGAGAGGGAGAGAGAGAGGGGGAGAGGGAGGGAGGGAGACAGAGAGAGGGAGGGAGGGAGACAGAGAGGGAGGGAGATGGAGGACAGAGGGAGAGGGAGGGAGACGGAGGACGGAGGGAGATGGAGGACGGAGAGAGACGGAAGGAGAGGGAGGGAGACGGAGGAGGGAGGTAGACGGGGAGGGAGACGGAGGAGGGAGGGAGGAGGGAGGGAGACGGAGGAGGGAGAGAGGGGGAGAGAGAGAGGGAGGGAGACAGGGAGGGAGAGGGAGGGAGAGAGAGAGAGGGAGGGAGGGAGACAGAGAAGGGAGGGAGACGGAGGAGGGAGGGAGACGGAGGACAGAGGGAGACGGAGGACGGAGGGAGACGGAGGACGGAGGGAGACGGAGGACGGAGGACGGAGGGAGACAGAGGATGGAGGGAGACGGAAGACGGAGGGAGATGGAAGACGGAGGGAGACAGAGAGAGACTGAGAGGGAAGGAGAGGGAGGGAGACGGAGGAGGGAGGGAGGGAGACGGAGGAGGGAGGGAGACGGAGGAGGGAGGGAGATGGGAGACGGAGGACGGAGAGAGACGGGGAGGGGGACAGAGAGGGAGGGAGACAGAGAGAGAGGGAGACAGATGTTTTGAAAGGTTTTTTTTTTTACTCTAGCTCCGCCCCCCACTGATCCCGCCCCCACTGACTCCACCCCTACCAGTGCGGCCCTCGGCCACTAACCACACTGTCATTTTGGCCCCCGACAGAAAGTTTGTGAGTACCCCTGCTCTAGAAAGTGGTTTGTCATCCTGGTGGTGTTTTTCTTGCTCCGTATAGTGCTGCGGTGTTCGCAAATCCTTGTTTTGATCTTGCGATTCGTCATGCCGATGTAGGTGAGGTTGCAGGGGCAAACGATCCGATATATAACATGTTCAGTGTTGCAGTTGGTGTGTTTTCTCAGCTCCCATGTCTTGCCTGGTTCTAGGTTGAGGTTTTTCAAGCGCTCAGTGATGTGGCAGACACTACAGTTCCCGCACGGAAAATGGCCTGTGATGCCTGGGAGCCCCCAGGCGTTGAGAACTGTTCTTGCAGGTCTTTGTGGAGGTGTAGGTCTTGTGGACACTTAAGGCATCTTTTATGGATCTGGCTCTTTTGTTGGAGAGGAGGGGTGGGGCCCAATTTAGGTTACCTGTCTTCAGTATTTTCCAGTGCTTCCGGATGATCTGTGAGACTTTGTTGGAAACAGTGTTGTATGTTGTCACACGTGAGAGGTGGCGAGGTCGGAGCTCACGTCTGTGTTTCGATTAAACCTTCGCGGTACTGGTTCCTGGCCCTCTTGTTGGCTTTGTTAGTGATGCACTTGGGGTATCCTCATTGGTGTAGTTTGTTGCTCAGGTCTATGGCTTGAGATTTGTAGTCTTTAATTTCACTACAGTTTCGACGTAACCGGAGGTATTGGCCATAGGGGAGGTTTTCGCAGAGTGGTCTTGGATGGAAGCTGGTGAAATGGAGTAAGGATTTGCGAGCGGTGGATTTGAAATGAGTTTTGCTCTTGAGACCTCCTCCTGCAGCTTCAATGTCCAGATCTAGGAATGTGCCCTGTTTGTGGAAATTATGTGTGAAGCGAAGGTTGGGATCACATGTGTTAAGCCATTCACAGAATGTGATGAGGGACTCACCGGTACCTTCCCAAATCAATAGAATGTCGTCAATGTTACAATTATAAAATTTGATTTGGGTAATACGTAGTTGGACGTTGTCAAGAAGATGTTTTTTTTCAAAGGCATATACATACAGGCATACTACGCTGGGAGCGAAGACACTCCCCATGGAGGTCCCGTACTTCTGAAGGTATAGCCGGCCTTCATACTTAAAGAAATTTTCTTTAAGTGCGAGTGTGGCACACTCAAGAACGAAAGATGTAGAAGTTCGGTGTTGCCAGTTGGAGTTGTTTAAGGCCTTTTCTAGTACTAAGAGGGTGTCTTCTTGTGGGAGACTGGTGTATAGGCTCTCCACATCGAGGCTGACTAGAAATGAAGTGGTGAGGTCGTAGGGCAGGGCCATTATTAGGCCTAGTAGGTCTTTGGTGTCTTTAAGGTAAGTGCTGGTCGATTGTACCAGGGGTTGCAGGAAATGATTGCAGAAGCGTGATAAGGGTTCTAATAATGATCCAATTCCCATGACTATTGGGCATCCGGGTGGTGGCATTACATTTTTGTGTGTTTTAGGAACAATGTAAAAATAAGGTATTTTGCCTGGCGAAGTGGTTAGAAATTTGGCCTCGCTCTTGGTGATCAGTCCTGTATTTTCAGCATCGTCCACAAGGGTGTGGATTTGTGTTTTCAGAGCTGTGCTCTGATCGTAGGTCAGTCTCTCATAGTTCTTTGTGTCATTAAGTAACCTGTCACATTCCCAATGGTAGTCTTTTATGTTGAGTATGACAGTGCCCCCACCTTTGTCGGCAGGTTTTATTATGATCTCTGGGTTGCATTTCAATGATTGTAGAGCCAGGCGTTCTAATCGGCTCGTGTTTTGGAAAGTGTTTGGTTCTTCCAAAGCTTCAATCTCTCTGAACACAGTTTGTTCATACACGAGTATCTCTGGTGGTACTGTACTCGGTGGTAGAATGAATGTTGACTTGACTGAAGAGTGTGTCCCCCTGTTGTTCTGAGTCAGGTTGAGTGAGAGAGTTCTCGAAAAAAGCTTGTAGCTTGAGTTTGCGGTAGAACTCTGCTAATTTGCAGTGTAGCATGAATTTGTCAAGTCTCGCCGTCTGTGTGTAGCCAAGTCCTTTCTCTAGGACTGCTTGTTCTGCTGGCGTGAGGGTATGTGTGGAGAGGTTGGTAATGAGGCTCAGCGTGTGCTGGGGCCTGGTTGTTGGTCTCTCGTTTTGCTCCTTGTCAGTGCTCCTTGTTGTGGGTCGTCTTCCCAATGTACATGGTTTCCTCTGTGTCTCCTTCCTCGTCCACGTCGGCCTCTTCCTAAAAAAAAGGTTGCTGTTGATTTGGGTTCATGTATGGTGTTGGTGGTCCAAAAGGCGTGTTCCAACCGTACCCAAAATGAGGGTGCATTTGGGGATACATGGAGGGGTAAGGTATGTTTGGTGTGCGTTCACTGTCATAACGCCCACACACGGCCCCTTTAACCACTGTGGATAGTTTCCAAGTTAAAGCGCTGCGACACTGTACCTCACGGTGGCCTCAGCATACTTAATGACAACCTTCGGTTGCCTCTCCTCACTTAGAAGCCTCGCAGCTTCATAGCAACGCTAAGACTGCATACTACTATACCAGTGTTGGAAAACGAGGCAGCATCTGTGAGGCCTGCACAAATAACATGACTACATTTGTCCTTCACTGGGAACCAAACACCCAATTGTAGCGACTGACTCTCAGAGGGTAGCGTTGCAGAGCAGTCTGAGGCTTACTCAAGGGAGGTGGTGTGGGCTAGTAATCGCCATTTGTAGGTGCACAAAAATAACACTCAATAATTGATTGTCCAGTCTGTACTTTGCTTTATAAAAGTAGGAGTACATTTATTAAACACACACACCACTCAATACTATGCACCAATTTACAAATATACATAAGCTGTTGGAATTACTTTGTGACATTGCATAACATCTCCACCACTCCCGCAGGGGGGTGGGGTCTAGTACCACCACTCCCATGTATGCACATCAACTTGCCCCCAATGCAGTTAGTTGAACATAACCTGGAGCGAGGGCCCTGCGCACTGGCACCCTCCCAGTGGCGACCCACCCCATTACCTCAACAAGCATTAAAAAGAGGTAAACCTGCCTTGGTGACACATGACCCTGACTGAGCATCTCCTACTGACCATAAAGTATGCACCTCTATATCTTAAGGGCTAGCTATCTGGGGTCTTCACCTAAGCGCAGCAGCAAGAATCCATGTTTACGCCCACTTTAGAATGACAGTACTCATTACCTTGGTTGATCATTTGAATGCATTGCAATTACAGCCCCTAAAGGCATCACAGATGAAATCACAGGATTGCGCATATACAGCCAGACACCCTAGCAGGACTGTCTGGCAACATAACCCCACTTGGCTTATGACATCTCCTTACACATGTGACTTACCGTCCCTTCAAAAGAAGTACTCCTGGCAACTACACTTCTCCTGCAGTGTGCCTCTTCACTTTTTAAAAGGAATCACAGGTAAAAGCATGGGATTACATAAATACAGCCAGACCCCCTAGCAGGAAGGTCCAGCAACATAACTCCATTTAGCTTAACATCACCTTACACAGGTACTTCACTTTACACATGTGACTTTCAGTCCACCTAAAAAGAAATAACCAATAGTAAATGCATTTCGGTGCAATTACACCACTTCACCTCCAGGGGATGCCCTTCTCCAGACATCCCCAACTCAGCCCTTCTGCTGAGCCCTTCAGGGGTTATTCTTTCAGATGCCCCGTGAAACTTAGGGGTGGACTGTTCTTCTTTATGCTGGGGGAGACTGCGGTCTCCTGCAGCCCCCCCTGCACCCCTTTTCCCAGATGAGGTTGACCCCCTCCTCTGGAGGCCACCAGGCACAAAAATGGCAGATTTCTTCGTGCTGGGGGGGGGAAAGACTGTGCTCCCCCAGCCGCTCCCCCAGCACCTTTTCACAAGTGAGGGTGGCCCCTCTCCTCTGGGGGCCACAAAGCACCAAAACAGCAGATTTCCAAATTCCTGGCGAGGCATTATGGGGCACTTCATGCTCCTCTTTACCAGCCCCCGCCACTGGGAACACTCCCCTCTTCCCTCAGGGTCTCTGATTCAGCAGGGTGCTGTCTTCACTGGCTCCCTGCGCCAGCCTCTCGCCAGGCTCTCCTTCTGGGACTCACCAGCCCCCGCCACTAGGAACACTCTCCTCTTCCCTCAGGGTCTCTGATTCAGCAGGGTGCTGTCTTCACTGGCTCCCTGCGCCAGCCTCTCGCCAGACTCTCCTTCTGGGACTCTGTTCTCCGTGCGCAGAGGCCCCTGCTTCTGTGCACCAGTCCTGGGCTCTTCTTCTGGTGCTGATAGGGTCCTGGGGGCAGTCAGGGGGTCTCTCCTTCCAACTGCCCATTGCGCCAGGCTCCAGCACCTTCACCCTCAGCAGACCACACCCCAGAGAGCCCTTCTCTTCCTGTGCAAGCACTTTTTAAAAGTTGAGTAGGGGGCTGGCAGAAAGTCTCTGTTGGTCCTATCAAACAGCGACACATCACGTCCCTGCCCCTGCTCCCTCCTTGTCCAGCCTCTGAGCTTGTTCAAAATAGTGTCCTCCAGGGTTTCTGGCCACATGTCTGAAGCCTCATCCCCCACGCTGCCTTCCCTCCTTGGTGCAGCCTGGTGCCTGGCACCCAGTGACAGCTGCTAATTGATGAGCCTGTATCCCCTCCCATCTTCTCTTCATGGAGAGGAGGCCCTAGCTTGTGGAAGAAAGGTTATCAATCCATCCAGCTGAGGTCAGCCCTCAGCCTGGGTCTAGTCCTGGCTGGCTTACAGAAATATGACAGTTCTGGACGACCCAAAAGCAGTACAAATATGACTTTGGACTCTGCAGAATACTTCTTTTCACCTCCAATACAATGGACTTTAGGGCATGTCTGGAAACTGTAGGCCTTGTGGAAGTTAATTTAGCCATGGGCCCCACATTCCCTTAGGGAAATAATGAAGTGAAAAACAGTAAAACACACTGACTTTCCCTGGCATGTTTCTTTCCAGCGTATAAAGCCTATTCCATATCACCACCTAATACTGCATAAGTCCTGCCACACCATTCTCTTTGTAGCTGCTCCTGGACTGCGCACGCTAGGAATCTCCCCTGCGCAGCCCGTACACGTGTGCACACGCATGTTCACATGTGTCTGCATGTAACCAGCCCGGTGTCCCTTACTCCAGCTGCTGCGCAGTGGCCTGGTCAAGCCAGGGGAACACCAGTAAAATCCCCATGCAGTCT
This sequence comes from Triturus cristatus, assembly GCF_964204655.1. Lineage (NCBI taxonomy): Eukaryota > Metazoa > Chordata > Amphibia > Caudata > Salamandridae > Triturus > Triturus cristatus. The sequence continues at coordinate 940,000,475 of NC_140584.1, read as the reverse complement.
CTTACATCCTGAGTTCACTGTGGGTGAGTCCCAACTTATGAGGCTCCCCCACAGTAAAAGCTAAACAATTAGGTGCTCAAAAAGCAAAAAATCCGGGCGGCCCATAGTGTCAGAACCACCTTCTAACAACCAGCTTCTGCATGCAGCATGCTCACCATATGTATGCTTCCATCTAAGTGAACTAATCACTAGGCAGGTCAGTTTGGATGACCATAGCACTTAAGATTGCATTTTATGTTGCTTAATACCTCTGCAAATATGCTGTCTATTTGTCTTATGTATATACATCTATTGTACTGTTCCTTTTCCCACAGGTCCTTTTTCCATTGTGTCCATAAGTACGTAGACACGAAGTCCACACACCTTAGCGCATGTGTAGGTACTAGTTTTTCACTTTTTTCACTCTTCACGTGGCACTACACACTTTGCCACTCACTACTTTTCACGGTCCTGAAGAAAGCCCCTCCTACATTATCATGCGGGCTGAAACATGTAGACCTATCACATAGACAACTATAAGATAATTAATTCTTGGTTAGTTGCATTACACATAAGTTTTAATCATACTCTGCGCCGCCGCTAATTAAAATACACAGGCAAGGATCCTCAGAGGTATTTTTAATTCACACCACGAAAGCACACCTGCACCACACCAGCTCCGCTGTAATCAGGCATTGTAGCACAACCGGGGGGCATTCGGCCACCCGGTTGGGACCCCAATGATGAAGCATGACACCAACTAGGTTGGTGTGTGAGAGGTCTTTTAAACAAACCCAGTGGGTTCCGATCGCCCCTTTGCACAGGGTCGGACTGGGTCAGAAAATAGGCCTGAACACCAAAATAAAAGTGGCCCAAATTTATGAACTGGGTGCTTTGTAAATTAAGCAGCTCTGGACTTTCTAAAATTTGGTGTCTGGTTGGTCTCCGAGGCATGGGGAGCCACACGTAATTGTGCTTGATCTGAGCAATTTATACAGCACCAAAACCAGCCCACAAAGCCACAGAACTGGTCCACACTGTCAGACTGCTCTTCGGCACTGTCAGATTGCCCTATAGGCCAGTTTGTCCCTGCCTTTGAAGAAGGAACAGAACTGGCCTAAATAAAAGTTAAGAAAAACCTTCCTTGGACTCGTGATCTTTCCAAAGATCAAACATTCATAGAGTTCAGTTACACTGTTGCTTCATTTTAATCAGGATACAGTCCCAGAAAGAGGTCCTGAATCGGTTCCGTTAATATTATGTATAGGCTGGAGAACCTTCTCAGTACAGACAGTATTGTCGATCTGGTCTTATGAGCATGCAAGTAGACATGGACACTTTCAATCACATCATCGTGCTACCAAGGTTAAATACTTTGCCAGCACCAGTGTTTTCTGTCATTCACATTTCGTCGGGTCAGTCTTTCATTTTATTTCGTCTTCAGTTCAGATCTCTAGAGATCCATACGATTCTGCCTTCAAGTGTGTGAGTGAGTGTGTGTGTGTGTGAGTATGAAAGATAGCATGAAAGTGTGTGTGTGAGAGACATGGGGAGGTATGAGAGATTAAGTGTATGTGTGAGGAAGTGTATGAGAGAGTGCATGAGTGTGAGAAAGAGTGCATGAGTGTGAGAAAGAGTGCATGAGTGTGAGAAAGAGTGCATGTTTGTGCGGAAGAGCATGTGCGTGCCTGTGTATATAAGTGTTTGTGAGAAATCTGATTATTGGTTAAAGGGTCTGAGAACCCACTTCAAATAATAATCACAATCCTTGTCAGGGTGAAATAAAAAAGTCACTAAACAAACCTATGCTTAAGTCTATGGTAGCTTGGCACATAATTAGTCAGGCTTAACTTAAGTTTTAATCATACCCTGAGCAGCCGCTAATTAAAATACACAGGCAAGGATCGTCAGAGGTATTTTTAATTCACACCACATAACACACCTGCACCACACCAGCTCCGCTGTAATCAGGCATCGTAACACAACCGGGGGGCATTCGGCCACCCGGTTGGGACCCCAATGATGAAGCATGACACCAACTAGGTTGGTGTGTGAGGGGTCTTTTAAACAAACCCCCGTGGGTTCCAAACACTGCCAACTAGTGATTGTACCACACACATATTGGGTTCGTCCATCATTGTTGAACATATATCACACAGGGGATACCGACGCACCCTTTCCTTTCCCTTGCTCTCCCATTGTTTCTCACAAATGAGTGACTGGTCATGATGGGCATGGTGCTTGCAGTTTTGGAAATACCAAAACCTGCTTATATTCTTAACCAGTAGGCGGGTCGACCAATTACCCAGAAATCTTGTGTCACAGTAAAGGAAAAGAAGGAATTGTGCACAGGACGTGGCTCTTGAATATAATGACAGTGTGGCATGGAGTTCATTATGTTTGTTAAAGACCACCATTTTGTGGCAGATAGATTAAAAGAGTGGGCAAGTGTATTGGAAAGGGCATTCGATTGGAACTGATTCTACCTCTGTGAAATAATCCACAAATTAGGGAGTCTGCACTCTATACTATAGAGATCCTCCATCTTCCTCTGTGGACAAGTGGTTACATGGACCTACTGGCACAGATGCTGGAGCAATACTGGATGAATTAACAGAAACATGGCGATGACAGCCAAATCTTCATCAGGCTTGAGAATTATATATGGACCCAGACCAACATCGCAAGGTGCCTATGCAATGTGCATGAATGGAATGGGCAAGTCTCTCCCTGACTGGATCCTAGTATTGAGAGTGTAGATGCCACTATGTTTTGCCATCATGCCTCGGTCCTTCTCTTGCCAGCTCACAGGAAGTCACAGGAAGTCAAGCAACTGTGAATCATTTTTGATGCAAGTCTCACTTTTTCTCCACAAAACAGTACCCTGGTCAGCGGCATTAATATGCAGCTATTCATACAATAAAAAATACTCTGCTCACATAAACCATACACCTTTAATAGCTGACAAGACGCCTAGCAAACGTGTATGTTCTTGTAACATGGTATATTTAGGGGCCTATCAATAATGGTTGCTGATATGCTGCTAAAGCTCAAAACTTGGCTGCCAAAATGTATAAAACCCTTCATCCCGCCCAAGGACCTCAAACAATCCACTCAAGCTTTGGTGTTGTCTAGACTAGACTACGGGAATGCCGTCCTCTCTGGTACAGCAAAAGCACACCTTGTTCCCCTCAACTGAACTCTCAATGCAGCAACCAAAATGGTCACCGGAGTAAAGAAATTCAATCACATCTCACCCACACTCAGAGAACTAACATGACTCCCAGTTGAAATGCGTGCCAGCTTTAGAACAGCCTGCCTCACGCACAAAGTCCTTCACACAGGCAAACAGGAATACCTGGCTTCCAAACTCAAAAAAGCCGGTCAGACCAGGAACCTCAGGAGCGCCAACACTCTATTACTCATCCCACTGAGAGCACATGGCCCGGTCCTTCGCCCAAGATCTGGAACTCTATTCCCCCAACATCAGAACTATCCCCTCCTTTGCAGAATTCAAAATACTACTCCAAGACCTTTTCCTCGATCGTTCCCTAGCCGCCAAAGTGCTTAAGCCAGCACATCGCAGCACTTTGACTCTGTGTCCTCAGGACCTCTACCTCCTCCACCTCCCGGACCCCTACTTCATTCCCTCCTCCCCGAAAGAGGAGCTCTGCCCAAGCAACAGCACTCATCTAAGATACTACAGGACTTCAGTGCCTTAAGGTTACACAACCTGCTGGGACTTTCTTTCCATGTTCTATTCTGTTACTGTATTCTGTGACTTTCGCAGTACGACTTTTGTGAAGCGTTGCAATACCCTCGGGTCTGGCCAGCGCTATATAAAACTTAATAATAAATAAATAAAATCTGGTAAACAAGACTACATGAAACCAGCTCCGAAAAACCTACATTGACTGCTTTAAGAGATTCAGAATCAAGATCAGGACACACTACATTGCACACAAAACCTGCTGCAGTCAAGAATTGGGATACAGGAACAAAGCTGGCACCACTTTACACTCCAGCCAGAGATGTCAGCTCGGCCATGGTATCCATCAACCATATTTGACACCGGATAAGCATATGGGCCGTTACTGGGGAAGTCAATCTCAGACTGATCTGGCTGCCTACTGGAACAGCCCACTACTGTGACCTTAGATTGCTGATGCCCGCGCGTTGAACTGCACTCTATTTTTTTTTAGAAAGCATATTGATTAGCATTTTTGGATATATGTATATAGTGCAGATTCCTTACATTGCCAAAATAATCATGCCGCCAATTAGAAAGTGGCCTCGTAACACAAGTAATAATTGGCCTCTCTGACCCTTGGTCTATTTTGTGGTCAGCTTTTCTATGTCACTGCTTGCTTGGCAGTAACTGCAAACATGCAGTCCTTTACAAAATGTCTACATTCATTCATTAATCAAAAAGTTAATACAGTAAAGTAGATATCAGTTCTTATGTGGTTTGTACAGTAGCTCATTTACTAGTTTGGTGTACCACCTTATGAGTGTAAGGAGGCTTTTCACTTTCAAGCATGTGACATTAGCAGGTAACATTCTATAGTCCATTGTACCCCGAGGCTATGTGTAATCAGCCTTGGGCGTTTACATTATAGTTATTCCCATACTAGTCTTTTACAGTATCATCTATTTTATTACAAAGGGATTTGAAGTAGTATACCTAGCACCTATTGACACTGAAAGTAAAACATTGCAAATGTACTTTAGTTCATGCATGTGTAGAAATTATGTATTAAAGCACTTTCTGTAGAGGCGGCATTACCCCTTTTGAAATTAAACATATACTAATTTATTGGTATGTGATTGTCCATATGGTTTGGGCATTGATTTTGCTGATGTGTGCACATTAAGTCTTGCACATTAAAGTTGGATATACAGTCCCCCCCACACATACACTCCCGTGCATACTCAATATGCAAGCAGTCTGGGGCATTAATGAACTTGAGAAGACAGTCCGTTTTAAGATGGATACGTGTGGTGAAGGCACATGTCAGCCACTTTGATTGGCTGGAAGGGATCCCTGATTTGTGCAGTGCCCAATCTTGAAAGTGTTTCAGTTAGGACAGAACATTTCGACCCAGGATGTTAGATGCAGATGTAAGCAGAGTCCATGACCACAGCAGGGCTGCTGCATAAGGGAGACTAGCATTCAAAGCTCCATGGGAATTTAGAAAGATCGCCTGTGAATGATCCGCAAGGGGCACTCTGATTGGTTGCTCTAGGCACGAGCCATGCCAGCTGCATGGTTCTGTGTCTGATGTGAAGTCTAAGTGTAAGCATCCGCGGAAGGCCAAGCTACTTAACATTGTAGTAGTCCGAGCACTACAGAGCTGTCCTTCACCGAAATGGGGGGTCATGTGTAGCGGACAGATAAGGCATGTTGTATACCAGGTGCAGGTGGTATTGTTGCTGTTTCAATGGCTTGGTTTAGTTTCCATGAATAACTTTATTTCGGTCATCAGACCATAAAAGTACAATAAAATATATACAAGTACAAGGATAAGACCATAAATAGAGGAACTGTTTAAGAAAATTATTCAACAATGAGTTATCATGGTTAAAGGAAAAAAGAAGAAAAAGAAAGTAAGGCAAAGCATTTCATCAAATAAAACTCATCCTTCTCCGCCACATACCATATAAAAAGCGGGAAACTGCATAAACAATGAGGGGATTAGTGTCATACGTCAAAACTCTGCATGCTTGTGCACACTGTCTGAGGCCCAAATTTTTGCACAAAGGGACAAGCCAACATTTTCGGGTCATACTATAAGCTGGGCAGAAGAACATGATATGAATAATGTCTTTATTACAGATTTTACAGGCTGGGCAGATGCCCTCCTTCATTTTATCTCATCTAGATGTTAATGCCCCGATTGGCAGGGAACCATGCCTCAACTGAATATATAATTTTCTAGCTAAAGGAGGCTGTACTAAGTCCAAGAATACCTCCAATCCAGAATCAGTTTTCACCATTAAGAACTCAGAAGTCAACCTCCCCAAAGTGGTCGAGCAGCATAAATTTTTAAAATTATAAGATCTTACAGCCGCCAATATCTCTGACTTTTGAGTCCTCACACAGCTAATGGCCGGGGTATCCCAAAGATGGGGCAAATCAACTTGATAGAGGGAAGTCTTTATATGGAGTAGCCATGGTATTTTCTTATAGTTTAGCTGTCTCCAAACTGCAATAAATTCCCCTCTGAAAGTTGCAAGTTCGGGGACAGACCATAGCCTTCTCCAGAATAGTAGTGGTCGTACAGCCGCCAGGTCACTAACGGATTCTAGATCCATATCCAAACGCAGTGGTGTTAGAGGTGTGCTCTGGGGAAGACCAACCAAACCACGCATAAAAGCATGTTCTACCTTCTGTAAGTTGGATGTGTTTGTGTGGCCCCACAGTTCAGCAGCATACAAGGCCGCTGACCTCACCTGTATTTTGTAAATCTCTAGTACAGGAGTGACTGGTTTGAATATAGAGATTCTATGGAATCTTCCAATTCCTCCCGTTATCTGCGATAGCCTCAGGGAGGATTTAGCTACTTGAGCGTCCCACACAAAGTGCTCAGTCAGCGTGACTCCCAAATAAATAAAGGTCTTAACTCTTTCTAGGGGGACACCAGCTAGTGCAGGGTTCGGGCGGGTGTGCCTCGGGGGATAGAAGATCATAAACTTAGTTTTCCCCAGATTGATCTCCAATCCCCTCGAGGCACAAAAGATCATAAAGCCGTCCAGGACCCGCTGGATACCCGTTGATGTCCGCGACAACAACAGTGTGTCGTCCGCGAACATCAAAGCGGGCACCCGACCAGAAGCCAAAAACGGGGCGTCACTATCCCTAAGATTATTTAATTCATTAATCAGACCATTTACGTATAAACTGAACAGTGTGGGTGCCAGTACACAACCCTGGCGAACCCCACGGGTTACAGGAAAACGAGCTGATAGCTCCCCATTCTTCCCACACCTCACCTGTGCGAAGTTCCCTGTATGAAAGCGGACCAACACGTCGAGTAAAAAGATTGGGAGACCAAGTTCCTTCAACACCGTCCATAGTTTCTCCCTGGGGACCAGATCAAATGCGGCCCGCAGGTCCACGAAAACGAGGTAGAGGCTGCCACCCTCCACTCTTGTGGTTTTCCAGTAAAGGACCTGCAGCTGGAAGATCTGGTCAAGAGTAGAAATTCCCGTTCGAAAACCGGCTTGCAGGGAGTCAATATTTTGTTCGCCTCCATCCAATCTAATACTCTATTCAGAAGTATTCTGCCCATCAGTTTTTGAGTGGTATCCAGTAAACTGATGGGTCTGTAGTTGGATGGGGCAAGTGGACAGCCCTTCTTAAATATTGGAACGATCTCGGCTCCAAGCCATGTCTCTGGCAACGCTGAACCTTGCAGGACCGCATTGAACAGGACAGTCAGGTATGGAGCCCAGATTTTGGGTTGGGAACGGAAAAGGTCCCCCGGGAGCTTATCAAGGCCTGGCGCTTTATTTAGGGGCAATCCCTCGATTGCAGATTCAACTTCTTTCAAAGAAATTGGATCAGAATAATAGTCAGCCTCATTCCCAGAGCAAAAGTCCTGTAAGCTCGTCCCTAATCCTAAATGGCTGTGGAGAAAGAGGGGGTCTGCAAGTACAGCAGTCCCTTGAGATGGTATATTATCCTGTGCCAGATAGACAGTAGCCCTCAAATCGGGGCTGGAATAAAGTTCTTTAAAATGTGCCTCCCACACTAAGGGAGCAATATTAGGTACCCCCTCCTCCTGATCGCCTCTCAATGAAAAAGAGACAATGGCCCAAAAACTCTTATTATCCTTGAGAAGGAGTGCTTGTCTCATGTCATTCCATCTGGATTCCTCCCACTCTCTCCTGGCCCTATTCAATTCCTTCTTATAGGATAACCTAAGTGCTCTAATATTAGATGTAACCTTGGATTTAATTGCTGCAAGCATGTCTCTCTTCGCAATTTTACAGGTGTGATCATACCAGGGATGTGTTTTGACCCTTGAGTACCGGGCCCTGGCGACTGGATAAAATATTTCACCAAGACTCGTGGTCAATTTCCTGTGTATCTCTAAAGCCTGGCTAGGGGAGGCAAGGTCCCCCATTTCACTAATAAGTGGAGTGGCGATCTGATAAATTGCTGCAAGACGTATTGGTGAATCCAGACATGTTGGCCATTTGACCCTTCTCCTATTATTAGATAAAATATGCGGTGGAGGAACAGTCGATGTACTTGGGTCTGGGTTAGATAGGCCAAAAGCACCTGGCTTGAGCGTCAAAACCAGGGCATTATGGTCACTATCATGTCTGTTTACAACCGTAAAATCTTTTAGCTTATCCCAGTGTTTAGCTTCTATTAGGATATAGTCTAAAATAGAAGTGCTATTAGACCTATTAAATGTTGGTAGACCAGAGCAAGCATTATCAAACCTTCCATTGCATGCCCATAGGGACATTGCAAGTGTAAGGGATTTGATTTGCAGTACCAGCTTGGTCCAAGCCCTTACTGGGGCTATCGCGGGGGCTGGAATGCACCCCAGCGAATCCACTTCATCATGATTACCATGGTCAGGGATGCTCAGAGGTTCATACTGGCAATTAAAATCACCACCCAAGATTATCGTTATAGTAGGGTCAAGAGACTGGATGAAGGAGTCAAGCATAGTAATAGTGTTTGACTCATTTCCGTTCAAGGTGGTCCTGGAATAGATATTTATAATGGCCACTCGTGAATTATCAGAAAGGATTAATAGGACACATTGGATACCTAAAGAGTTTGTTCCAAGCTCAATGGCCTGAATACCCAAATGTGTTCCTACCAAATAGATAAGCCACCAGAAGGGCGGCCCTTGCCTGTAGAAACTGCAGGGATGTTGAAGGTCGCAAAACCATGACATACACTCCCTTCCAAGGCCCAAGTTTCTTGCATCAAACAGATATCATGGTTTGCCATAAAGATAAACCACTCCGGTTCTAATAATTTATTCCTTAATCCAGCTATGTTCCATGATAGAATCTTTAAGCATCCCTGTTTCCTTTTGTCAGAACCTTGCTCCTTCCCCTGTTCTTTTAAAGGTACTTGAACTGGAATGTCCTCGATTCTCTTTTGTGCCCTCCTAGCACCAATAAAGCAGGAATCAGCGCCAGAGGACAGAGGTGTAATATTCACCACTGGTCCAGAACCATCCTTATAATCACTGTTATTTGACTCTGGGCTAGGGGTTTCACCATAAATCAGTCAATCTACCTCCTCTAGAACGCTGAACCTGTTCCTATGGGCATATGACTGAAGGGGCAGAATAGGGTTTGAGGTACATTCCATGAATGACTTCCACTGGCGGGTCCTATTAGGTGGCAGGAACTGATTCTTATCATATTGGGGCCTCTGTGCAGAAATCTGATTTGAGCTTAGGGTGGGGTAAAAGTAAGACAAATGCAGGGGAAATATCTGGGAATTCCACCAAGAAGGGATTCTACAGATATAGTCCACTGCGACAGGGTCCCTAAAGTTTATTATTATGGCATCTCCTGCCACTGTTTTGGGACCCCTTCCTATCCAATCAATTCTTCTCACCGCTAAAATTTCCCCTAAAATATTGGGGGGGAGAGGTCTATTTTTGCTTAACCACTGAATGCATTTATTTTTCAGGTCACTCTCATATTCTTTTTTCCCCTCTGTAAGGGCCGGAACACCTACTAGAACTACCACATAAGGTTGTGCCTCTGGAGGCAGATTTATGGAAGACAACTGGGAAGGGGCTACCCTAGATTCCTCAGGTCTCTTTGCCATAAATGAAGCAGTTTTTGGCAGCATCATATTCTCCTTAAAGTGTGGTCTATGATTAGCGAGTGAAGTCCTTGGGGGCTGGGAGGTAGAACTCACTACCGTTGATGCAGGAGGGAGTGGAGGCATGGGGTTTATATGCTCATGAGTGCTTATTGGAGCTCCCAGGTTTGAGTTATGTACTACTGGAGTATCATCAGTTACTACCCTCAAACTGCCAGTTACAGGTGATAATATCTTGTCCTTAGGAATTATGGACTTTGCTATGCCCCCCTCCTTCTTGTTTAGAATGGAAACAATTCTAATTTAGAGACAAGGGGTTTAATATGGGAGGCAATAATCTGCTGCAAGCATGCCTGTAGATCAGCCACCATGTTGGTGACCCAACATGGCACCCCTGCTTGAGGATGCAATGTACTATCCAGTGGGGTCACCAAATTATGGTTGGCCTGCAATTTTTTCCCTAGTTTCCTAATTTTTGGGGGGAGACAATTTTTCCTCGACTTGGGGCCTGGCTTCCCAGATTATGCAATCACTATAGGGGAGGAAGAAGACGGGATAGAGTGAGGGTCTTCAACATTATTAGAAGACATCACGGGAACCTGAACTAATTCCTCATTCCTCAAAGATTCTAAAGGCATCTGAGAACATGGGAGCTCAGCATAAGTAGGGACAAGATAAGAATCCGAAACCATAGGATCAATAGTAATTACAGAGCAGTCCCCCCCATAGTCTTGTAAACATAATGTGGGAGTAATAGATAGTCTCCTTTCTGTGTTTTCTATTGCAGTGGCCACAACTCCAATAGTCTGTTGTAACATTTTATCAATGGCCGTAAGTGTCGGAAGAGGCTGGGGCGTAGCTGCATGTAGTCTAGTATTAGGGCGGGGAGCAGCAGACTTTGATACCTTGCCCAATTTACTCATTGTATTTCCGGAATAATATATACAGTATCAGAAGGAATCCAAAGCGAAATAAAACAAACCAGAAATATGGGCGAAGCTATGAGAGCCACATCAAACACAGGACTGGTTTCAATGGTCCACGCAAGGTACCTTCATATATAATCCAACCGGTCTTCTCCAGTCTTATCCGATTCCAGGGGTGTCTTGGGCAAGATGGAAATAATGTGGCCCAGCCCAGCCTCTGGCAGCCCATGACGGCCACAGACGGCCTGCCCTTTGCCCGGGCTTAGCCCGGCGCCGCCCGCGCGCGTCCCGCGACGTGGAGGGAGCCGTGTTCTTTTATGCGCCTCCGGGCGCGTGGGTGGCGTCAGCGGCCGCAAAGGAGCCTGGGAGCTGTAGTCTCCCCCCCGCTCTCGGCCGCGAGATGTAGTGGCGGCGGCGGGGGAGACACACAGCGTGAGGGGCCCAGGAGCGGCGGCAGCAACACAGGCACAACAGGACAGCAGGCAGGTCCCCCAGCAAGTAAGGCGATCCTCTATTTTGAAGTTTTGAAGTTTCATCTTGAAGATTAATGTGTTCTCTTTCAAGAGCTCAGGGTGCTGAACTAATAAGGCAGATGTTTTCGCCGGTAGGGCCGTGGCCGGAGTCCATAGGAAGGATATGGCGCCTTAAATAGCTGTTCCCATTAGGAGGACTCTCATTATAGTCCTATTGAGAACCAATCGGGTTGGATTCGAGTGACCTGGACAGAAGTTGAAAGCTATGGATTGCTCCAGCACATTTCCTTCACTATCCACAACCCACCTCTTAAGTTAGAACATCAGCCTGGTCCCCGTTCCACACCCCCAGATTTAATCACCTTGCGTTCATGAAATGGAACCCGCAAGGATCCCTGGGAAATGCAAACCATCAACCCACGCGCTGAAAAAAGCACTCCGCTTTCTCCCTTTTCTCTTTGAGGCCGGGTCCGCGGCCTGCAGCCCGTGCACTCCCTGCTCCCGCGGTCAGCCTGTCCCCGTGCGGGGTGCTGGGAGCATGGCGGCGGCGGCGGCGGCGCTTTCATCCTTTTCGCTTTCTCACTCCGGCCTCGTCCAAAGATGAGCTCGGTTGACGCTGTGCCCGTCTTTTGATCCTGTTCTGTAAACACTGTCACATTGCCGTGGAAGCAGCTCCGTGTTGACTCAGAACAAACATGTGTCATGTCGGTGCTGGGGGGTCGCTGCCTGGTGCCCCCTCTTATCGCTACGGCTCACCTTCTTTTTCCTCGTTCTGACTTAGAAACCGCCGCTACAGTGACCTCGGTCAGCACAGGCAAATAAAGGCAAACTTGAGCAACATTCCACCTGCTGCTGTGCTTTTTGGCACATTTGGAGGGCGGGGACTATTTCTGGTTTTAATGTATTTTTGCGATGTCGCTTTCTGTGAACGATGCACTCGCAAGGGCCAGGAAGGATTACTATACACGTTTTTAAGTAATTCTGTGGAATTTTGGACCCAGTATTAAAGAAATAACCATTTGTGGCTGCATAAAACTACGCAACGCTTGTTCTGAAACTCAGCTGCAGGAATCTGCAATTTGAACCCTTGCGACGCCACGAGAGACATTGGGATTGATTTGACTGTTTGGTGGATGACAGGCGCGTTGCGACTCAAAGGGCCTCCGCTTCCCGGGCGCACACCGACAGTTTTGAACCTAGCATACGCAAATATCTGTCTGTCCGCAATTCACTCCAAAACGCTTGGTGACCGTCCTGGCAAATCCCGCCTGGTCACCCTAGTAAAGTGTCTTCCGTGATGTCACGTGATCACCTATGACTGTTCGACTGTACAGTGCATACATACACTCCAAATCGAGTGTGCTCTCTAAAGGTGCAAAGTAGATGTGATGTAATAAAGTGTGTTTTGTCTTTCAATAGATTATGGCCAGAAATGTGGCAGTGTGTGAACATTGATTTTGTAATTGTACATATCAAGGGTTTTTAATCCACCATTTTAGCATTGGTTTTATTAATTTTTAGGTCGCACCTGAGATAGCGCATGCGCTGTTGCTTGCAAGACATTTTGTGTACATCCAAGGCAATGAGAGCATGTTCGAGGTGGTTGAGCCACTGAAGGCTTGAGCATGAAGCCTGGCTCTGGGCTCGAGGGCCTGTTGGAGCCTGGAGCCCATAACAAGCTGAGCTTTCATGTGACTTCTGCCTCACTCCGCTTGGGATATGGTGCCGGCTATGGAATTCGGGAACCAGGTTCCAGGCTCAGCGTCTGCTCAACATCATATGATTCTGAGCAAATAAATTATTCTCCGCAATCCTAAAAAACAGTGCATTTGACTAGAGGTAAAAACTAAGCCATAACACAACAAAAGCCAAATAGATACACATTTACTGGCTGATTTGTACTGAGTGAAACTAGAAAACCTGGGTAAGTCACGGTTTCCCTGCTTAAATTGTGTGATCTTAGGCAAATATTTTATTTCATCAAAACTTTTTTCTTCATTATTGCTTATAAAAGCACTTTTGAATATGTGAGTTCAGACTACAGTGTACAAAATTATCACTTTTAATAAGTACTTCTCAGTGCAGTGCTATAATGTGTCTGAATATTAAAGTTTCCATTTGTTAAAGAAATACACTTTTGTGAACTTTGAGGAGACTCTCATATTTCACATGGTTTGTTGTATGATTTACATAGCACATATTTTCAGGGTTCAGCTCATGCACAAGCTCTAAGATCTGAACCAGACCCTTGGCTCTGCTCTCCCTGTTAATGTAATGGCTTGGCTACCTCTAGAGCCCGTCCATTAATTACCATTGGTTGGCTTCATTGTCACTCTTAATTCCTTACTTCTCATTGGTTAGCACATGATGGTTTCACTTTCTCTTTGCGTGTTTGTCCCTTCCAACATAAATTCTTCCTTAAGCACCCATTTTGCACCCAAGCACCCACCAAGCTAATTGCCTGATAAATATAAGCCACGATTTCGTTCTGCATTTCCCATTCATGCCCAGTATGAATTTTAATTAACTGCCAAACACATAACACATAATCTCCCTCCTTAGGTTCATATTTCCCTACATTAACCCCTTCCATGCCCATGACGGAACGGTTCCGTCATGAGCATCGGTTGCGCTGTGCTCATGACGGAACCGTTCCGTCATGGGCCCGCCCGCGCTCGAACCCTTCAGCACCGCGGGGGAATTCCCGCAGCGCTGAAGGGGTTAAAATTATTTTCAGAATATTTACCTGCATTTAAAAAATAAAATTTTGAGTACTTTTATCGGCTAGTGTCCACAATGCAAAGTGCTGTTACAACGCCTTGAAAATGTATTTAAGCTTGGAACAATCCACAAAAATCGAAACTTAAAAAAAAAAAAGAAATTCCGTTGCTTTATCAACAAAAGAAACATACAGGTAATCTCTCCATGGTCAGGTTACATAGGTGTTATCAAGTGTTACAGTATCAGCATAATATTGACAGCACGCGGCCCAACAGTAACTAACTGCACAAAAACTGTAAAGCTTTGATATGTTGGTGACATTAGTATAGGTCACAGTCTGCCTTTTCTGTGCATCTATTTATCTGATATTTCTATAGTTCAAACATAGCCAAAAGGCAGCAGAGTGCCGTGCATGGTCGAAGCAAGCATAATGTCAACAAGGGGAGAGAAAGCTGGGTTTTGGATGGTTAATGCATTGTGATGAAGTGTTCATAAAGACGTAAGTCTTCAGTTCAACTCTTTCCTAAATTGGAGCAGCATTGAAGTGGACCCTTTGGATACGGGATGGTCCAGATCCTGGGTGCGTAGATGGAAAATGCCTTCTTTTTTTTTTTTGTTTTTACATTTCTTAGGCTGCAATTGGATGTGGCCTGGCTGCAGGTGTGCCAAGATCCACCAGCGATGGTGAGATTCTTCGCAAGATAAGCGGGGCTGCTGGTAGTGATAGCTTTGTAACTTATGCATCCGGTTCTGAAGATAGTGCAGGGCTGCAGAGGGAGCCAATGGAGTTCCATCAGGATGGGGGTGAAGGGATCATATTTCTTCGGCCCTGGATCACATGCTGCAGCATGCAAGATTGTCCTAAAACGTGCCATTGTGGAGTCTGGGAGACCATGAAGTAGGCATTACCACTACCCAGATGCGATAGTATGAGGGCTTGAACAACAGATCTGACGTTGCTTTCTGGAAAAAAATGTTTGAGTCTTGTAAGAAGAGAGCGTTTGTACCAGGCTGTCTTTGTTTTTTTGGGAATATGTTCCTTGACGGTGAGGTTTGTGTCCAGGGTGAGTCTAATTGATTTGGGGCCATATGTATGAAAATACATTTTTAAGATTCTCAAATAGCGTTTTTTTGCGAATCGCTATTTAAGAATTGCAAAGCGCTATGTATGTAGGATTTGCAAATAATTTTGCGAATCCTACATATTCCTTAATTGCGAATTGCGATTTGCAATTAAGGGATACCTCCCCATTCACTCCTATGGGCCTAGAGGCCCACAGGAATGAATGGGAAGACATTCTCAATTTGCGATTCTCAATTAGAGAATCGCAAATTGAGAATGCAATTTCAAGGGTGCCAGGGTGTCAAAAGGACACCCTGTTGCACCCCTGAAATGTGCATGTGTGCATTTTTCAGAGAAATCGTAAATTTACCACCAACTTGAAGTTGGTGGTAATTTGCGATTCCTTAAGGTCAAATTGCACTTTTTCTGTGCTTTTTACATTGCATTTAAGGAATAGCTATTTGCGATTCCTTAAATGCAATCGCAAAATAAGGAATCACAAATTTTGCGATTCCTTATTTTGCGAGGCAGTTTTCCTTTAATACATACCTCTGAGCCAAATTGCGATCACAAAACACAGAAATTCTGCGAATTTCGGCGTTTGCGATCGCAATTTGGAATGATACATATGACCCTTGGTATTCAGTGAAATTTGGGGTTTGAAGCCGTCCATAATCATGTCATTGAGCCAGGTTCTTTATTGCTCTTGGCATATAACAGGAATTCTGTCTTGGTTGGGTTGAGCTTTATGAAGGTGCTGGACATCTGGGTCTGGTTGATGTACAATCCATATTTGAGGCGCTGGATGTCTGAACCAGAGAAGACATTGGAGCAGAGTTGTATATTATCCACATATTGAGGAACCTTGATGTTGTTTTTTGTGAGTAGAGCACCAAGCGACTCCATGCATAGGGTGAGGATGACAAGAGATGGTATGGAGCCTTGGGGGACTTCAAAGGTGATAGGAATCTTTGTGACGTGGACTTGCCCATTAACATAAACTGGTGCTATTTGGGAAGGTAAGATGAGAACCAGTAGAGGACATGGCTGGTGAATCCCATTTCAAAACACCAGGGTATGTATGATGGTGAGATAGTCAACTGTGTGGAGGCAGCAGAGAGGTCCAAAAATATCAGAAGGCAAGAGGCATCTTCATTTGTGCTTAAGACTGCATCATCTACAGTGTATAAGGTAGTGGTTTCCATGCTGTGGTGTGATCTGAAGCCAGACTGGTAGGTGTGGTCTTGGATTTGAACATAGTCCTTCATATGTCCTTCTAGTTCTGGATCGGTACACAACTGTCATGGTATACATTTTAAACATTGCATTGCCCTTAAGCCAACCATTAACCTGATACTTTTACAGTTCTGTAACATTTTGTGGGCAAAAAAAGTCATTCAAAATTGTAAAACCTACTTCTTGTTTATCTCGTTCCACTCGCTCAGATTGAATGCATGTGCATGGGCCCAGACTTTCACCACATGAGACTGAAACATTCAAAGTATGATTAAATCATATGAGTCCCATGCACAAGGTGTCTTATGGTTCTACAAACTGGTGCCTGCTCAAACACACGAATGAGTTTGATACAAAGATCGCTCAGACAGTCCTGTTAGCAGCTGCCAAATATCAGATCTGCAGTATTTGGCAATCTGTACCAAAGGAGAGACTAGGCAACTAACTTGCTTTCTGCCCAATTCTCATTTTTTAACATTTCTTTGGGTGACAGGATTTATAGATATGCACCCATGTGAAGTATACGTTTACAGAGCATATTATTTCCAATACAGAAAATGTATAAAATGTGTTTAATTGTTGACAATATTATTTAAAGAAGGGAAAACAGGTGACATAAAGTCAAGTAGAAATGTCAGGAAGGTAGAGCTTTCTACACTGGTAAGCACTTGAAGCATACCTGATCTCTGACAAAAGATGGATATGTACTCTAAATGAAACTCTAGAAATCCTGCCCACCAAGGGAAGGCTGTTGGGTTCCAGTAATGCTGAGGAGATATTTCCTAAGAATCATACAGTATAAATCATACAAACACCAAGAGTCAAAATGCCTTAAAATTTGATTTGTCACAGCGATGGAGCAAAGAGCAGACTATACATGCATCTTAGCCTCTATCCTAAGTCGAACTTAAGACCTCACTTGATGGCAATGAAGCTCATTTAGACTAGGAGTAAGGTGCTTGTAGTGAGAGGCACCTTTTGGAATCCAAGCTACTTGGGTACAATTCTAAGTATGGCTTCCACATTATTCGCTTATAGGCCACCTCCATCATCTAAATCTGTTTGGATGAAGGCAGGGATTCTAGATGATGAGATTTAATACAACATGACATGCACACACCAAATGTAATATCAGGGTACGCTTCCAACAATGAGGGTGACCTGACCAACCCCTCCAATGTCTCAAATGGGACAAATCCCTAGGTGACAAATTGTGGCCCTTGATCTGCATGCTAGATCAATTCCTACTGGAAAGAGCCAGCTGCTGTGGCAATAGTCTTCTGATGAACAACATTTTCAATTATGCCACCGCAGCACCTTCTGTGCAATTGAGTGAAAGGCCAGTGATGATTCCAACTAGACATGGTCAGAAATATGGTCGTGGTTAATGTATCTTCTAGACACAATAGGGCAGTCTGTGTCCCTTAACCTACAGAAAGGCTATCTGAACAGAACAATAAAGATGGAGTCCTTCAGACTGTTAGATGGCTGGAAGTGATTACCTTCTGAAAGATGTTTCTTAAAATGTGAAGATTGGAGGTGGGATAATAGTTGTCTAGAAGGTCCACTTTTAATCCAGGAATGTTGAGCAGTTCGTTTAATCAAGCGTTTTTGTTTTGTTGGCACCAAAACCTTCCAAATGCAAGAGTTGATCTCTGTGCCAACAAGTTGAACCTCGTGAAAAAAGTGAGTCATCATAAAAGCTTTTTAAGGTGGCATTACCAGCTGGAAAAGTTGCAAGTCATCTTACTGATTACACCTGCTACAATTCACCAGACCTCTACTCTACAGGGTGAACCCTGATATTGATACAGTCTAAAGTTATCTGGCTGTCCACACCCAAACCCATTCAGGGTGACATTCCCCTCTCCATCAATCCTCGTGTTGTTACTATGAAGATCCGTTACACGCCTGGAAGTATCAGCAGCGAGTAGGAACCTTTGCTGGCGTCGCTCCTGATTATGGAGCTTCTGGTTTGAACTCTGCGGCTCGGTGGTGTACCAGGGCACGCACAAGATCTCATCGAACGGATAATTGCGCCTCATGTGTTTTTAACAGTATGCTTCTTGCCATTTCAACAAAGATTCACATCTACAACAAAATCAGGAACGGTCTGCTATTCCAGCTCACCTACCTCAGTCTAACACACTACAGCGAGTATTTGTATAAATGATCATACCCAGTCTAAGTTTGCAGCCACCGCTTCTGACAGCAGGTGGGCAATAGGATCTTGTGGTAATGTTGTCGACGTGTGCTGTGTCGGACTCATTTGCTGCTATGTTTAGTCCCAAATAAACTTCCTCTCAATAACAGGATCCCTTCACTCCTGGCCTGGCACCCCAGAGAGACAACCCTTGCGTTCTTAGGAGTTTTACGCCTCTTTCCGAGCGTTAGCTGAACATTTGATCGTCAGTAGCATTGAAAAGAGCAGGTGTGCGGTTGTATTTTTTTGTTTTATCTCCAAACTCGCAGTGAGGCATTGTGTTTTAGCAACAACAGCCCGCCAGTCGCCAAACTTGTCACAAGTCCCTAGTCTTACACCCTGCTTTATTTTCTTCTCCTCGAAGGCTACAGGGCTGAGTTGGAAATGTACACTTTGATGAATACTTTTTGTCCTTTGTCTGCCGTGCATTACTGGAATATTTGCCGAGATGTGTATCTGTGCTTTAGTCCTGTTTGAGTACCTGGCAGGTTGCGAGGCAGGCCCCAGTGAAAGCTTGCGCGCTTTTTCTAAAGCCCGGCTGTGTTAAGAAGTAATGAAAGTTAATCCCCCTCCTGCAAGTATGTTTGTTGTGCTAAACCCCGTTCACACAAACGCCTCCTTTCTGCGGCTTTTACTTGTGTTTGCTGGCCCTTGTTTCAGGAGGCTTTTCCAGCTAGCTGCATTTCAGCCCAGACTGGCTGCTGCCGTGTCATGTCGAACAAAGCCGGCTCATTAAGTCTGCGCCCTCCTCCTGAAACCTTCCTCCTTTCTCCAGCTAGGTGTTAAAGAATTGGTGTTTGCAGTGGGATTAAACCCCGTTGCCAGATAAACATATTAGGAGACGCAGTAAATCAGACCAGGGCTTGTAAAATAAATGTTTTGTGCTCATGTCACAACAAGGTGAAGTTCCACGACCTCCCACCCTCCTTAAAGTGTGTAGGCCTCCCCGCCCATGGGTAGAAGGGTTCGCGGAGCCACCCGACGCCGCTAATGCTTAGTCCCACGCGTTTATCGTGGATGCAAACATTGACCTTGGAACAGTCATGTTTTAGTAACACAGCAAAATGTCTCACTGTGGAGGTGCAGAAGCCTAGCAGGTAACTACAGTTCAATAAAATGCTTTCCCCATTTACACCAACTGTTGGTGCATTGCCTCACATTAGCAACGCATGTGGTATGAACGGTATTATTGACTGTTTTATGTATGTTAATGGTATGTACTTCAGATAGTACTTATGTGCAAAATGCAATATTTCAGTTAATCACAGACATCCAGCTGCTCACATTTGCATATTTAGGTGTGTCTGCCAGTCATGCAGCACAAATTCAGATACAACTGCTCAGTTAAGGAAATGTGTGCCTCTGCCTTCCTAGGTTGTTTTGCCAAGCTCGCGTTGGTATGTACAGTTCATGTGGCAACATTGGTCGATCTGTTTGTCGTACTCCCTTTCATGACCTGATCTGGCAGAAATCGGTACAACCATTAACGATACCATGGCCCACATGATCTTCCCTTTCCTCCTTGTACATCTGTCTTTGCTCCTACACTGTTTTTGCCTCCTTATGTCTGTCCCAAGCCTTTTTTGAATTTCATTAAATTTAATGGAGTACACCACCACCGAAGAGAGCATGTGCAACTCGTCAGGCCAATCACTGATTTTCTTTACCTTAAGTATTGCACTATTACCGCCTCCTTGTGTTTTCCAGATTTTCCATGGTTTTAATCCCCCCAGGACCCTCTATTTTGCACAGACCACCTTAGATTGTGATGTTGTGTCAGCTTCCACCACTTCATTTGGAGGGCTGGTCCACGCATCCATCTCCGTTGTCAAGTAAAAAATGATGAATTATTTCATCCAAGAGTCCTCACATCCTATCCCAGATCTTAACAGCCACTTATTCCAAGGCAAGCTGCTTTCATTTTATATTTACAGATGCGGAAGGAGAGGCGAACGTCAACTCTATCATCTGTGCTGCATTTATGAATAGGCATTTGGAAAGCATGAACCTTGCTGTAGAGTAGCAGAACTCTGAACAAGCGCAAGAAGCCCTGACTCACTGTTCAGGATTCTTCATATTGAAGGAGGGTGTTTTTGGGTGGGCAATCATATTGCCTGAATATGTAGTGATTTCTGAAGAGGTGGGCCTTCAGGTCCTTCCAGATTTGTGGAACGCTGCATGAGTTTGATGGTTATCCAGACAGGACTGAACTGGGGTACTTGAGACAGCTCTGGCAAAAATGCTCAAACCAGCCCGCTACGCGCTCTCTCTTTTTCCATCCATTGATTCCTTCTCTCCTGTAGCCTCCTCCATCTCAGTTTGCTCTCTCTCTATTTTCACCCTCCATGCCTCTCTTTCTCTCTCTCGAATCCTCTTCCTGCATGCTGCAGTTAACACCAGGAGCTACAGAAAGTGACAGAGACATCAGGAGCAGCATCCTACCCCTAGAAGGTGCATCCAGGGGCTCCAGTCCACCGAGGAAATGCATAGTGGAATAACACGCTGGGCTGGTTCATGATTCTGCATGGATGGAGGCTTGTCTTCTTGTTTTCTCTTCTTTGTAGTTTTTTGTTGCCAATCTAACAATGTATTGGCTTCTAGTGTGGCGCTGTCCACATCAGATAGGTTCTTTGTATTTGTCTGCCAGGTACAGACTGTTGTTAGTTCTGGTGGCATTGTATTGTGATGCTGCTTAGCTTTAGGGATGATGCAGGCTTGGGCGGTGGGCAGGGGGGTCAGAGTAATACATTATCTCCATCTAGTTACGAGAGGACAAAGGCTTGGCCTGTTGATCCGAAGTCTGTTTCCAGGAGGTTGGATTTCACTTTTTCTGGAGGGAGGGAGAGTTGAAACTATGCAGTCGTAGTTTTCTGGCAATGTGTTCTTTAAAGGACAAGTTGGTGAAAAGGGTGAAACCAAATGATTTTGTATTTTTTATCCACCACTGTTGTGGCGATGAAAATTGGTGTGCTGGTTTGCAAACAATATCACTGGGGATCAGGCACAACAATTCCAAGGTCGATTGTAAGGCTTTTTTGATTGCATTGCCTCATTTGTGCAGAAGGCTGGTACAGGCACGTTTTGTGAAGGGCCGGGAGTTATTTCCCATCACCAGACTTTGACCCAGAGCAGCATAGAGCGTGAGAGACACAAAAGGAATAAAGCACAAGGAAAATTAGGAACATTGTGACAAAGAGTATTTGGTGTCCTAGCAGTCATGTACAGACTGACCTGTTGATAAGGGGTGTTCTACTCTGTTTAGAAAGATGGAGATGTACTGTTGTGATAAAAGACTGGCTGAAAGAGGAACTCTATGATCACGACTAGAGATGAAGGGTGAGTTGCTAAATTCCTAACAAGGAAGCGGTAATGAGCTTTGTATCTATTGACTGTCTAGAATGGCCAACTGCATTATGATTTTTTTCGGATAATTTATTTGAGATTTCTTCACCTTGGGTGGAAGAACAATAAAAAACAATTTAAAAAACAATGATATAGAGAAACATCAGATTTGAAAATACAGCTGCATGACAGCCATAAATAGAGGAGAAGTGTAGGGTAGTGGAAGAAAGAGTCATGAACTGGAATCAAAACAGGCCGTAGTCGATGGGATTCCGAGAAAAACTTTGCGCCTCTGCACTTACATATACATATGTGGATACGTTTTAAAAAAAAGCACTGTTGTTATCCCATGAGGATTAAGTAGCCCTTAGTATGGATGCGCTATTTACGTGATTTAGCCTTTCAGAAGAATCAGTGTGTAAAGCTTATAGACCTTTACAAGTAAGCTGCTGTGCCATTCTGTGGTGATGCCGGCTGGAGGCTTCGGAGACTATCTTCCATAAGAAGCTGAAAACTTACCTCTTTCCCTCTGATTAAGCTAACCCGTCCACTGGCCAGGTTCCTTACTGTCTTTTTCGGGATGAGTGCCTCTCAGATTGTACCGCAGCGCGGGGACACACTAGTGTAACCATGCGCTTTATACATTTGACTATTATTATTATATTATGTGCGCATAGTCCTTTCAAGGGCAATATTTAGAAGGAGGCACAGGCCAGGCTGATATTTTAGTAGGGAGGAGACACAAGGTATGGCTGGTCCTAAATATTTATTTAGAGGGGGGATACTGTCTCTCACCTTCCCTGCAGATCTTAAGATGTGAAAAATCCAACACTTCCAGGAATTTCTCTAATGCGGGATGGTTTTAGTGTTGTTAATACTCGGTAATGCAGCTTATCGTCACATGACATCCCAGCATGCGATGGTGCGGTTGTGCACAACACTGTCTGTATTGGCATGCTCAGTGCCTTTTTTTTTTTTTTTTTTTAAATCTTACACATTTAAGGTGCCAAGTGGGGGCCAGTAAGTGATGCTGATAAGTATGATTGGTTGTGTGCATATCCGCTTTGATCCCAGCAACTCTGCCATGTGCATCTTATGGCACAATTCCATGATTAACATGCTCGAGTTGGACTAAAAAGAGATATAATGTGCAAATTAAACAATGAGCACAGTTCCTAATAGGTTTCTGAAGTAGAATGTGTTGCCTGTATCGTACTGTGGAAGAATACCTTTGTAACACATGGTGGTTGGTGTCTGACTTCTTCTGATGAGCTTCAGATTGTTATTTGAGAGTAGGTTAAAAACTGATAAGATAGTGGTTTGAGTTTTCGCTCCAGCATAATCTGTAAAACACAGGTTCAGAGCTGTCAGTGTCTGTCCACATTTTTACAATTTCAAGTTTGGAAAAAAAAACATTTCATGAATGATAAAAAAAAAAAGAATGATTTAATTCAGTTTGTTGTGTTCTCCAATCAAATCAGTATTATCATCTGAATTATATTTGTTGTGTTTAATAGCCTCTTTACTTCTGACAGGTCCAAGACATATGCTTCAGCCATGACTGTCGTTGGGTTGTGGTAAGCACACTGCGCGGCACTTCCCACGTTTTCCCTATCAATCCTTATGGTGGACATCCATGTGTTCGTACCCACATGTCTCCTCGTGTAGTGAACCGCATGAGCCGCTTCCAGAAGAGCGCAGGCTTGGAGGAAATTGAACAAGAACTGACATCAAAGCAAGGAGGGCGCTGCAGCCCAGTGCCTGGTTTATCCAGCAGTCCTTCCGGCTCACCAATCCACAGTAAGTACCTCCTAGATGGTTTGCATACATGGCTGATTGCATTCACCTGCAATGAATGACTGAAGACTCTAATGTAGTACAGCTCTCTGGCTTGAACCACCTTGAAGAGCTCAAGTTCAAATTTCCATTTGTACTTCAAAAGATCTCACTCCCTGAAATGCAACAATTTTTTTGGCACTGATCGATTTCTAAACTGGTTGTATGCTTACGATAGGGATTGGCGGTACAAAAAGGAGTGTGTGTGGTATTAAGACTGTTTTAAACCAGGGCAACGCAGTGCCACATAGAGAGTCCAAGCTTGGTTATCTACAGTATACTAGCAATTACTTTACCCACTTCTGTGCTGTGCCTGTCTTTTCCAAGCAGCCCTGCCTGTATTCTGGATAGTATTGAATGCTCCTCTATCCTGTTCTGAATACTGACAATTAAGAACATGCCTTAATATTTGAAAATTGAGTGAACTATGGGGTGTTTATGGTGTATTATATGTACTTTTACACATTTTTATATAACATAGGTATAGTAGTGTGTCGACATGATAACACTTGCCTCAATATGATGTCCAGTTATGATTACCATTTATGTTAAATAGGTGCCTTATTTGGCGTTTTGTACATTCCTTAGGATAAAGTAGCTTACGCATATAATATTTACAATTGTGCTCACTACAAACTGAATTACTTCTAGGCGCTTAACAATTTGATTGTTATTGCCCTTTGTTGATAACATTAAATGGGGTGAGGCACTCCGCAACTGGTGTTGTCCCAGGTGTGGGTCGCGAATATCGAGAACAGAATTTCGAACGGTCACAATATTGTGTCTAGAATATGGAGGACCAAAATATCGACAGGTAAGTTTGTATAGAGTTTCCATACATAACTCCACATAAACGTACCTTGATGAGATATCTGTGGTGTACATGTGGCCTGCATGAAATGATTCTTCAACAATGTCACTCCACCAGGAACCAAACTGGAGCACTCCCACAAGTTCAAAAATGCATTTATTCTGCTCAGCATGAAGTGAAAATCATTATCCTGCAGGTGGTTATTTAATCCACACTTAACTCCCCCTGCACAGTGGCCGCTTGCATTTTTTAAAATACTGAGCGAAATAAATGCATTTTTGAACCCATGAGAGTTCTGCGGTTCCTGGTGGAGGGACCCTATATATATATATATATATATATATATATAGACATAGATGAAGGTTGTTACCGAAACGCGTCTGTTTGTTTACGTGACAGTTTCCAGTGAATAAACTTTGGAAACGGACCCGCGAGTGCTATCTTTCTCTAGTGGATGGTGAATGTGAGAAGGAGAGTTGCAGCAATATTTGAATGCGGGTAAACCCCCGCACGAAGAAGCACCCGCCTGCGAGTGCACCTGACTGGTGTTTCGAAGCAGCTATATATATATATATATATATATATATATATATATATATATATATATATACATACATACACACACACATATAAAGTGCTAGTGCTCAACACACGTGGGAACACGCCCACAAGTAATCATAGACATAGACAACATGCTGTCATTGGTGTAAAATTTGAAACAATGCAATATGTCGATGTGCATTACAGTACAATGATGAGTATCATAGTGCAAATAACGCTAACTCAATAAATATTTATTAATACATAAATAAATATCCTGAGTGAAGGGGCTGTGTATATATATATATATGTGTATATATATATATATATATACATATATATATATATATATATATATATATATATATATATATATATATATATATATATATATATATATATATATATATATATATATACCCTTGGCTCTGGTGCTAAACTGAACAAAGGACATGGGAGTATCCTCCCCTATGTCCAGCCCCTCCTCTGGGAGGTACCTCTGAGCCGTCCTAACCCCTTTCCTAGGGTATTTAAGGGCTTACATGTGGGTGGGTCCTCAGATTCGTCGTGGGACAAAACTCAAGCCTGAAACCATGTAGATCTTTGACCGTCTGGACACTTGGACTTTACCTGGAACCAAGACGGCATCACAGAAGACCCATGCTGCTCCTGTTCTCGCTGTTCTGTCTGCTTTGACACTCCCTAAGAAGTTGTCAATAGTGAAGTGTGGTGCCCATAGAAAGATCACTGGTGATGTAGGCAGAGGGGATGCTTTTGCTGATCAAACAGCTAAGGGAACGGCACAGACTAAAGTGAAGAGAATGTTTGTAGCAGGTCCTGCTAGGTGGGTGCCGGAAGGTGCTATGTTTGAGGATACGCTTGAGAGCGTGAAAGAGATCCAAAGTGAGGCTACAATGGAAGAATGTTGGATTGACAAGTCAGGAAAGCAGAGATGAATGTTACCAGATGCATATGTCCTTCCTGTGGTCACAATGGCCCATGGCCCAGCCCATATCAGTGCTAAAGGTATTTGCAAGTTGTTAGACCCTGTATGGCATAATGACAACATCCACAAGACAGCTGCACATTTAGTGAAGTACTGCATGGTATGCATGATGCACAATCCTGGAAAGGGTACGCCTACACCACGCAGTAATTTTGCACCACCTACTTTCCCTTTCAAGGTCCTTCAGTTAGATTATATCGAATTGGACAGGGTCAATAATTTGAAGTACGTGTTGGTGGTTGTCTGTGCAATCAGTAAATGGGTTGAGGCTTACCCCACTAAAGACAATACAGCCATTGCAACTGCAAAGGTACTCCTGAAGGAGTTCTTTCCTCGTTTCAGCTTGCCCCGTTTGATCTGGAGTGATAACGAAGTCACCTTAATGCCAAGATCATTCAGTTAATTTGTGATGGATTGCACATAAAACAGAAGTTTAATGCTGCAAACCACCCGCAGTCAGCAGGTTTGGTTGAGAAGTACGGTACTCTCAAACTGAAATTGGCCAAGATTCAGGACACAACATGGTTACAGTGGCCAGATGCTTTACTATTAGCCCTTTTGTCGACAAGAACAACAGCACATTCTAGAACAGGATTGTCACCTTACGAGGTCGTGTTTGGACGCCCGGCAAATGTCTGGGGCGTCCCGCGCCATCGTAAGTTCTCCGATATTGAGTATCCATTGTTGACAGACTATCTTTGCCAGTTAACGGAAAATTTGCGTTCTATTCACCAACAGGTCCGCGAGTCCCTTCCACCCGCACCTGAGAGGCCCGGACACAATATTTGGCCGGGGGACTATGTATTAACGTCTGGCGGAAGAAGAGCTTGGAGTCCCGTTGGAAGGGACCTGAACTGGTTCTCCTGGCCACTCGAACCGCCGTGAAAGTCGCTGGCTGAAAGAACTAGATTCACGCCAGCCACTGCCGCTGGATACCCTTACCCTTACCCTATGACCAATGGGTGAGGGACAGCATCGGGGACACTGAATTTGAGAAGGTCCCCTTCAGCGACGCAAAAGTTAACGTGGACCCAAACGGATGCTGAGAACGATGAAGTGCTAAATGCAGCGGTCCCTCCAGAAATTCGAGCCATTAAGGAGCCGCTGTTAGTTGACCCCTCTGTGCCTGGAGTTACCAGGTACAATTTGCGCCCTCGGCTGAGGAATAGTGCACCAAAGGAGAAGTCAGATTAGCCAGGGATGGACTGTGTAAGTTAGGGTGTACTTTGCTATAGTACCAACGGTGTTAGTTCAGGGTGTCATGAGATTGGTGCGCTGTTCATGACATTGGACAAGATAAGTTGCACATGCTCTCCTGGAGGGGGGTACGTTATCCTGATCATTGTGGGATTCATCTTGAGCTTAGGACTGAGCAAGCTCCACCGCCGGTGCTCTAGAGCGCCAACGTTTGATGAACAGTAGGAGCCTGTACCAGAGACGGACACTGGGAACACTTAACTTTATTATAATTTTCATTGCATTTCTTTCCTTGCCTAATCATGCATCCCTTTGGTCAGCCTGTGGCTGAGGAGGAACAGCCATTTGCACCACCGCGTTCAATGAAGGGTTGGTCAAAAAAGAATAAAATTATATACATAATAATAGTTGTGATGGTACTAGCAACAGTACTTGGAATGTCTTGGTTCTTAGAGGAGAAATTCCCTGTGCACTCCCTGATGGGTGATACCACCTGAGCACATTTTTGTTACGTAGGCCCCTCACGAAGAAGAGCATAGAAAGTCTTACACAGACAATGTATTTATACAAATGTTGCATCAGGCCCATGATTTGTCCAATACAACTAATTGTTGGGTTTGTGGATTGCTCCCCTCAGCTACTCATATGAGCGACAATTTGTCGTCCATGCCATTGTCATATATTGGTAGCTGTGAAGGTTGGTTTGAATTGTTCATTATGGTGCACTACCATGTCCAACTCTCTACTCTGGTTATGACACCTGCTGATTCTCGCACTGTGGTAGAGTATATACATTTTCATCATGGGTTTACTCCCATAGGACCGGCAGGACAAGGAACCTTCAACACATTGTCCCCAAAATCCTGTATTAGCACATACGAAAGAGTGAAGAACGAAACATGGCTTCGAATGGAAATGGCTGATTTCCAAAGGTTCAACACCTCGGAGTATTTTCAATCTTTCCAAGCTTGCAATATTACCAAGGAATAAACGATGCCGGTGTCCGTGGTCAACACAACAGCTAGTTTCTGTGTCCAGGGGACTAGGAAGGTAAAGGTGGGGAGAGTAAATGCAATTTCACCTACAGACAGAGAACGATTAATAGTCTGCCCTTGGTCCTACCCCATAATGTCTATTTTGTCTGTGGATCCCAAGCTCATGTCTGGCTTCCAAGGGGATGGTCAGGCAGATGTTATCTCTTTCCTCCTTCCCCCTGTGTATGTTGCTCCATCCAATTATCATAAAGATCATCAGCTGCATCATAGGAGTACATACTTGCCCCGAATCAGAAGGGTTGTTGACACAAATGATATAGATCAGACACATACCACCGCAGAACAGTTTGGGGATCCCTAAAGGGTCTCCTACCTTTTTGGGACCCCATGGCTAATAGTCTTCAACTTTGTCGGCTAACAAGAGTTGTGGAGGGGGTTATTAATACAACTGCTGGAAAACTGACAAACATTGCTGCTGAGCTTCAGGCTACAAGATTAGTCACTTTGCAGAACCAGATGGTGTTAGACGTAATACTTGCGGATAGGGGTGGGGCATGTTGTGTCATTGGCAGCAGTTGTGTTTACATACCTGATCACGCGCCCAACGTGTATGCAGCTATACAAAAATTGCATAGACCTTCGCCTGACATACACCAAGAGACAGGGAGTGGGACACTCTTGGGATGGTTCTGGAACATACTAGCATCCTGGGGTTGGAAGATCCTCATTTTCCTAGCTATGGTTGCTGGTATCTTCTTCACGTGTTGCCTCTGCATACAATGTCTCCCAGCTTGTTGCTCCTATTGTGTCACTATCCTCACTCCCAAGCCGAAAATGCCAGTTCATGATACTAATGCAGCAGTTATGTTACAGAAAGGCATCGATGAAATGATGCAGATTGATGAAGGAATTTTGATTCTACATCATCCCTTGCAGCTTCTATTCCTGATACTGAGTATATGGATTGTTCATAGTACTGATGTCCCTATGCCCACAAGCATGTTATGTCCTCTCTGCCCATCACATAAATTAGTTAGCGAATGCTAAAAGGAGGGTCTGATGAAATGAACATGTTTTTGCTATTCTGTTCGTGCAATTGTTTTATGTAAGTTAGCATTTGCGGCACCATTTTATGTTTAGCCGCCATTTTGAATCATGCCATTAGCTGCTTATTGTCTCCTCGCGACGTAGGATGTGGGAGGTTTAATTTCTCCAAGGTTAGGCCTTGCTCTGCTAATGAATACACTGTTCATATTAGCGCATACCTTTCCCACTAGATAGAGGTCTTCTCCCACCAGTCTAGCGGCAGGCACGGACAGAGTGACCTTGGGTAGAAGATACTGTGAGCCCGGCCTCAGAATCGAAACCCCCATGCTACTGTACTTTTTTGTGTTGGCTACACCTGCTTGGCAAATTCCATTATGGGCGGGTCTTCCTTGGTTCTGAAATGTACATAATGTATTGCTATGTTTGCTGAAGTCAGTCCTCTCTGCAATGCCCCTAAGCGACTGGGCAGACGGGGCTCCACTCGAGTGTATCTGAATAAACAAATACTTGGTTTGTATTCTCTACTGTCTGACCGACTCTTCATTTGGTATGGAAGGCTGAGAGGTGGTCGTGAGTGATCCGGGTGACCCTAAACAAGCCTCTTTCTTCAGCATGCTCCGCTTACTATCAGCAGTATCGTTGGAACTGGAGTCCAGAGAACGACCATCAGCATGGGTCCTTGTATCCGAGTCAACAGTGTTGTTGCGGGTGAGGCCAGTCGTAGCCAGCAGTGCCGCTGTTTTATCCTGGTCCGCTGGGCCCTTGTTGGCCCTGTAAACGTCCCACATTGGCTCAAATCCCATGACCTCTTCGCTGCCACTTTAGGGTGAGATCGCCGTTTCGGTGCACCTCGTTTCCCCCCTCTGCCCTGTACTTGTCCTGTCACTCACATGCATCTGTAGGAGTCAGGAAGATGTGTGTGTTCCCCTCCAACATAACTCGCAGCTTGGCAGGAAATAAAACAGAGTATCTGAGGTCTACCTCCCTCAATGCATGTTTAACTTCCAAAAACGAAGTCCGCTTAGCCTGCTCTGCCGCAGTCAAGTCCGGAAACATAGTCACTGCTGCATTGCCAGTTCGGAAGGGGCCCTCTACATGTGTATTTTGGAGTAGGGTGTCACAGCCCCAATAGTGCAGCAGCCAGGCCTCTGTGGCCTCCCCAGAACCGGGGCCTCACAGGAACCCAGTAAGCACAGTCAAGGGCAAATAATGCTACCTGTATTTTTATCCAGTGTTCCAGGTATGCAGCCATATCTTCACCCTCTGCCCCCATGGGCAGCCCTAAGATCTGCACATTGTTGTACCGATTACGGCATTCCACATCTTTGACTCTCTTCTCCAGGATCTTCACTCTTTCAGTAAGATCTGCCATCTGGTGCTGCAGGGATTGTTGTGCTGATTGTACTTCTGGAACCACCTCCTCTGTCTCCTTGACTCTGTCAGCAAGCTTATGATGGCCTGTAGAAGGCCCAGTTCCGCTGACAAGCAGCCTACCTGGGCCTGTAGGGTGTGTTTGGAGTCTGTAATGGCAGCCAGATATCTGTCCGGCGTCTGTTGAATGGCAGGGATAACCTGTTCTGCACCACTTCCAGGCGGCACCTCCTCTGCAGCGGGCACCTCCTGCGACCCCTGCGGACATTCAGGGCCTCTCACCCTAGACTGTCAGCCACAGTCCCACTACACAATCAACCAGTCAGGCCTTCCCCAGGCAAACAGAGCAAACCTTCATAGTTGGGGGAGGCCACTCATCAGATGTAACAACCATCCAGTCTCCTTTCTCCAGTGCATCTCGCAGTGGATAGGCACATCCAGACTTATGATGGCTTCAGGGGGCAGTGGGCCCCACCAGGTCAAGCCAGTGCTGGTCGTCAGCTCATGCCTTGGGTCCCCTCTGTGTGCCCATCAACTTGCGTCCAGAGGCCGGGATGGTGGAGAGAGTCCGAATCACTCACCAATGCTGTATCCCCACAGTGTCCACTTCATCAGGCCACAAGCTTCCCAATCAAAGACCTGGCCCAGATGTAGGGTCTAACGTTGTGGTTGTCCCTCTTGGGGTAGAGAAATAATAACCACCAGGAATTCCCCGCTCTAGGGACCCAGATCTGGTTAATTAGGGCCCCACCCAGGCATCTTACTTTGCCCAACACTGCCTGGTCCGCCCCCAAGCCGCAGGCCCCTGTTGCCAGTATCCCCGGTCTCTGGTGCCAGACTGCACCCCGAAAAAAGTCACTAGAGGGAGTACCCCATTCATGGAGAGTGTGTCGGGCCCCTTACTGTGTCCCCAGCATGAGGACGAGCCACCCCGCCATGTGGGGCCGCCATCGGAGGCCGGCGGGTAGGAAAGATGGCGTCACATGCCTGCAGTGGTTTTTTCAAATATGGGCCATGCCCAGTCAGCCTCGCGCGTGTCTCTAAAATCAGTGTCCCAGCCAAGGGATTGTCTCTCCTCGCTGGACCATTGGCCCTCCTTACGGGCCTCATGTCTCGGGCGTGGCGGCCCATGCCTCCCAGGCAGCCAGCCATGTACCCATCAACCTGCCCTTGGTGCCGCCTGCTGGCTCCGCAGCCCAGACGCTGTGGCCCAGCAATGTCTCCAGCTCGTGGTCGGCAGAAAAAGTCTCTCCATGCAGCTCAGGCAGGAGGATTCATGATGATAAATGGCAGGGCTGGTGTGGAGCTCTAGTCTCAAGCATCCGCCATCTTCCAGTTGCAGACCATGCCCCGTGATGGAGTTCTGCATGGGGCAGCAGACCTTTGTTCCAGCATTCACATTCAAAATGTGACTGTATTGTAATCACAGTTCCTTAAAGAGACATGGTCACTGTATGACAAATACTGGCACATTGTGAATTTCACTAAGAGGAATGTATGCAGTAGCCCCTGGAAGCACTGTTTGCTCATCCAGTAATCCCCAGGAACACAGTGAAAGCTGTGAAATATTGACAGGTGCTCTGGGAGGCACGTGCCCTTCAGTGCTTTGTGACTGCAAAAGCAAAGACAAAGCATTTGTGCATGCCACTGGAATTCGAGAGGTACGCACCTGTGTTACTCTTTTTGTCTTGCAACTTGCAGTGGATTGCAATGTTTCTATTGTGATTCGTATTGGCAGATTAAAATACCAAATCCCATTTGTCCCACACATGTTCTCATTTATAAATGCAAGGCCTTATTTGCATGAGGGCCCCAGTGATGGTGGAGCTGTTGACATCGCAATGAGATCAGAAAGGAAATTCTCACCACCCATTAACTAGCCAAATCTGCTTGATTTTCAGAAGAAAGTACGGAATAATCCTAACTGACAAAAAGCATTGTATTTTTAACAAACAGCTAAATATTTGGGGAACAAGAACCCTGTCTCTTTTTATGCGTTTATGAATTCTTATTCATTAGTCCACCAAATCCAAGAAATCCAAACCAAAATATATATCATGTTTTACATAGTTCTTGATTCAGTGTTTCTTATTCCTTTTCATAAGTGAACTGAAGCACAAACTTATGATGTGACTTGACCAGGATCCCACAGTGTAGACAAGTGGGGAAACCGGAATGCATGAAAAAAGAGGTGGCAGCTCACTGAAAAATTTAGGCATTTCTACAGGTTCATGCCATATGTTAATAATTCCCATTTCTGCCACCCATCACACCTTCAGAGCTGGAATACAGATCTTTGGCTGGGAGCTTTACCAACTGGCTAGGAGGACAATGGCTTGCCTCTTGGCCAAGGGATGTTAACTGCTGAACACTAAGCAGGGTTTAGGTATCTGGACAGGAACAGTTGCCAGAACAAAGCGTTTGTACTGCCTATTTTGACTGGGAGAAGTTAGGGACCTCCTAGATAGCCATTGTTATGCACTCATCAGCCGGTATAGCTTGGTTCCAGTGACAGTGATGTATGGAAATGCTTGAATTAATCTCAGCCAGTGGTAATTACTCAGGGCCACATACTAATCCACCATTATCGGTTGCATGTGTTCCGGGTCAGAGAAGACCTGGCTTGGCAATTCAGGTTTGTCTATTCCCATTGGAGCAGGGTCAAGACTGATTTGGATATAGCTGATTCCAAACTGGGGTGGCATGGTGTGCAGAATAACAATGGATTGGGATGTGGCCGTAAGTAGTTAACAGTGGCTGAGATTAATTCAAGTCTTCTATCCATCACTTTTTGTATACTTAAGTATTTTGCCCAAAGTGAGACGGGTAAGCTCAGACATGGGTCCCATGTACACTGTGTCACCGGAACCAAGCTATACCCTGTTGACCCCATAAAAAGGGTGAAACCACATCAAAATACCTGGCCATTTTGTTGCAGGAGGTACAGGCTATAGAGGGGGTACCGGGACTATAGAGTGAGTACTGGCCTCTGAAATAAGAAAGTTGTTATTCCTGCTATTTCCTCATGCTGAAGGAGGATGGATGCCTTCATCCTATTTTAGATCTCCACCCTGTGAATGCCTTCCTGCTGAAAGCCAGATTCAAGAGGCTCATACTGGCCCAGGTTCTGTCTGCACTTGCTATGGATGACTAGATGATATTCCTGGACCTGCAAGGCCATATACCAGTCCTGCAGTCCCACAGACATTACCTTCAGTTCAAGGTAGGCTATGAGCATTTTCAATTTGCTTTGGTCTCACCAGTGCCCTTAGGGTGTTCACAAAAGTGATGGCAGTTGTTCGTGACACTTCTTCGCAGGTTGGGGATACCAGTTTTTCACTTCCTCAATGAAGGTGGGCATATCACAGTCATTGTAGACCACTTAAGAACATGGCAAACCTCCTAACATTGTTTGGGTTCACAGTCAACATGCTGAAGTCACACCTGACTCCTTCGCAGAGGCTTACTTTCATTGGAGCCATTTTGGAAACAGTGCACTTCAGGGCCTTCCCTCCATCACAGGTCCAGGACATTCGGGCTGTGATCCTGATATTTCTGCCTAGGTTCTGGGTCTAAGTGAGAGAGACGCTGTGACCTCTTGGCCTTTTGCATCCTGCTCGTTGATTAAGCTAGGTGGCATAGGCTGGCTTTGCAGTGGAACCTTGAAGTCTCAGTGGGCTCAGCACCAAGGGAACCTGTTGGATTCCATTCAGGTTTCGTCAGAGATTGCAAAGGACCTGCAGTGGTTGCTGCTAAACTTCAACCCTTTCCCACCCTCACCCTTCCCCACCCAGAGCTGATGGTGGTGATCGATGCATCGCTGCTGGGTTGAGGAGGTCACCTGGGGGAGGTGGAGATCAGAGGACTCTGGTCTCAGGAGGAAACCTGACGCCACATCAACCTATTGGAGTTGTGGGTAATTTGCCTGGTGCCAAAGTCCTTTCTACTGTCCCTTTAAAGAGAGATGGGGACAGGTCGTCGGGGACAACACCTTCGCCATGTGCAGAAAGCAGGGTTGTGTGGGGCCCTGGGTTCTGTGCTTAGAGGCTCTTCACCTCTGGAGCTCGTTGGGATGTCACATGGTGGGAACTTTGAATGCCAGGACAGACAAACTAAGAAAGCAGCGCCTGGCAGATCACAAAAGTGGCACAGGGCATCTTCCAGCAATGGGATGAACCCTGGCTGGACATTTTCACCACCACAAGAACGCGCATTGGTAACGCTTCTACACCCTGGAGTTTCCAAGAAGGCTGTATCTGGGAGATACGTTCTTGCTAAAGTGGAGCACTGGACTCTGTATGCCTATCCACCACTGCCTTTCCTACTCCAAGTTCTGAAGAAGAATAGGATTGATTGGGCCCAAGTCATTTTAGTGGTTCTGGATTGGGCCAGGACAGTGTGGTACCTGTAACATCTGAGCATGAGCATCTATCCAGTGATCAGGCTTCTGCTTCTGAAGGATCTTCTGTTGCAGAAGGAGGGCAAGGTTCTGCATCTGGTCCTGCACAATCTGCTCCTCCATGCGTAGAGACTGAGCGGTGGCAGTTGACTCGGTTTGCTCTCCCGCATGAGGTTGTGGATGGTATCCTAGCTCCATGGCACTCCTTTACAAAGTCTATTTATGCCTGGTTTTGGGACAAATTTATGGCCCAGTGTGGTTTCTGCAGCACAAACCTTTTGCAAGCCGAACTGTTTGCTATCTTATTTTGATTTTGTCTTTGCAAGGACTTGCACTGGGCACCAGTAAAGGTTATTTGTCCTCCCTCTTGGCCTTTTTACCGTTTGCTGGTCTAGCCTTCCTTGTTTAAATCTCCTTTCGTGATGAGGTTTCTAAATATTTTCCCCCAAACCCTTTGTGATGCCACAGTGGGATCTCAATTTGGTCTTTACTTTCCTAATATGTACTCCCTTTGAGCCGATGCACAGTTGCTCATTGCGTCTTCAGACTCTGAAGACTATGTTTCTTTTCAAGATTACTTCAGCTTATCATGAGAGTGAGCTTCAGTCTCCCATGGTGCTGCTTCCCCACATTACATTTTCCCCAGGCAAAACTTGTGAGAACGAAGGTGGCCTTTTGGCTGAAAATCGTTAATACTTTTCACGTTGAGCAATCCATCAATCCATCTTTTCTCTGCCTCACCCCTCAGAAGAAGATAAGAGACTTCAATTGCACAATCAGATTTTTTGTGAGCCTGTTTGGGGCTGCAGAAAAGAACTTTGTCAAGGTGTATAGTCCTCTGCATCAAGACCTGCTACAGATTGGCCAAGAAGCAGCCTCCAGAAGGAATAATGGCTTATTCCACCAGAGCCCAGGCTGCTATCACTGCATTAGACAATGAAGTGCCTGTTCTCTGTATGTGAAGTCGCAATGTGTGTATCCATATATGGCTTTCAAGAAGCACTACTGCCTTGAAAGCCAGGTCTGAAGTGAACAACATTTCACTCGTCCTGCAAGAATTTATTGTCTTAGTCTATACCACAAACCCTCTTCCTGGGGAGGTACTGCTTTGGTATCCATTTTAAGTTGAGGAATCAGCTACTAGAAGTGCCCTTTGGTAAAGTTGTTTCCTGGTGGATACTCTATCTAACCGCAAATTTCTTACTCTCCTCCCCCCTTCTGTAGAATGGTCCTTTTTCAAAATCTAAGAAAAGTTCCCAAGTTAGACATCTGCATAAAGATACTCTGCATTTTGGCTCTGGTTCTGAGGATGCAGACAGAGTCATGCAGGAAACTGACGTCAGCGTGCAAGGATGGCAGGAATGGCACCTATATGTTGTTCCTTTTGTGACTTCTGGACAGAATGAAATCAGTGCGGAGCCGCATGGCGCCACCTGCCGGCGCACAGGAGCTCTGCTGAGTACATGTTTTCAGATCCAGTTTTGCACCTGGGGATATTCTAAAGGTGGTAATCTGCCGATGGGTATAGAATCCTCAAGAAAAAGCATTACCAAAGGTAATTAACTTGCTAGTTTGTAGTATCTACCAGTTCGATTTTGATGCCCTGCTCAACTGGAAGGAATGGGTCACATTTTATAAGGATAATGAGGCAGGTGTAAGGGAGATGCATTAATGTTTAATTCAAATGTTCACGTACTAGCCAAATTTACTAAAACCTTTGCCCTTCTGTTGTAGAAGAAAAAAATAGTAATTTTGGTTGGGTAGCAATATATGTTGATGTATAGCACTTTGTGCATGTTATGCTGTGTGAAGTTTCTTTCAAGGTATGTTTAGATTCCTTGCCTGTTCTCCATGAGTTGGTGACTGCAAGTCTCCTAGGTGACATCACTTCATCACAGTCCTGGTCCTAAGTGGGATGGGTATTCCCAGACGTGGGACCCGTGCTCACTACGCCACTGGAGTCAAGCTATCCTGGCTGATGACGGCTGATAGCCAGAAACCGGTCCTAGGATGCTTGATTCCGGTCCAGGGAAGACATGGCTTGGCAGTTCGGGCTGGACTGTTCCCATGAGGCACAGGGTCAAGACTGATTTGCATATGGCCATGTCTAAACTGGGGTGGTGTAGTGGGCAAAAGAACGATGGATTTAACCCAGATCTCTTGACTGGGGGAGAATGTATGCATTGTCAGCATTCCGTCCATCATTTGTTTGTTGTAACGCTTTTTGCCCTAAGTGGGATGGGTATTCCCAGACGTGGGACCCGTGCTCACTACGCCACTGAAGTCAAGCTATCCTGGCTGATGACGGCTGATAGCCAGAAACCGGTCCTAGGATGCTTGATTCCGGTCCAGGGAAGACATGGCTTGGCAGTTCGGGCTGGACTGTTCCCATGAGGCACAGGGTCAAGACTGATTTGCATATGGCCATGTCTAAACTGGGGTGGTGTAGTGGGCAAAAGAACGATGGATTTAACCCAGATCTCTTGACTGGGGGAGAATGTATGCATTGTCAGCATTCCATCCATCATTTGTTTGTTGTAACGCAAGTCTCCTAGGTGACATCACTTCATCACAGTCCTGGTATAAAGAAATACAGTTAGTTAGAAAGACATTAGACAGCTCTTGAAAGAGTATTGATAACCGTATTTGATATGTCACAACAATTTGTTGTGGTTTGGGGCTGTTTTGCTGTCCCATAAGACATCGAACTATGTTTGCAATTACATGTTTAACTTAACAGTGTTGATTGATAGTTCTTTTTCCTCATGATGCTTGGTGTGAGTGCAGTGAGTATGCTCCTGGCTAAGCTTATATTTCAGGTTAAACACTAAGATTACTGCCGACAGGGTGGCCCAGCCAGGCCCCTGCTTGATCCCTATTTATCTTTTATCAACACTGATAATACTGAGGATATTACTTTCCACAGTGCAGTTGCTAAAGACTCTTACACGCATTCACCACCTTACATGGGACTGTTTTATCCATGTGCCTTCTCTTGAAAGTTGCATTATGCATCGTATTTTTTGCTGAGAGTCTTGTTTATTTGTCCTTTCCCTCTGCTGAAGATTGTCTGTTCATCCTCCTCATATCTTCTGCTGCTCACTCCTCCGTGCATGTGCTAACTTTACTTGGGGGTTGTGGCATACATCTACCATCCCTGCTTTGAGCTGCTTTTGTAAAAACCATTCTAATGTGGGCTGTTCCAGCCATCCCCCACCTTCGTGCCTCTACCACAATGCATTCACCACCTTTACTGGTGCCATGTTGAATGCACCCCCCAATGGTGTTGGGAAGCTGTTTTCCTTTCCCTCTTTTGAAGTCTGTACAATGCATTTACCACCTGTATTGACTGCTATCACTTGCATCCATCACTTTTGCTGGAAGTCTGTTTCTTTTATCACTCCCTTCCTCTTTACCTACTGCTTAGGACTGTTCATGCATCCACTGGCTGTAGTGTCAGGCTATTTTTTGTGTCTGCCGACTCTGTTTGGTGCTCTTCATGCATCTGTTTATTTATTTACTATAGTTGTGAAGCTCAACACATATCCTCTTGGGGATGTTGTGGTGCTGGGAAACTGCCTACCCTATCCCCAGAAAGAATCCTACTGAGTTAGAGCCAAGGAATATTATCCCGGGATGAGCCATGTTTTTTACTTTCTTTCTGAAACTGAGATAGTCGGCCGTGAGGCGGATGTCCAGAGGTAAGGAGTTTCACTGGGCTGCAGCCAAATAAGAAAACAATTTTCCACCTGTCCTGACTTTACGCACTTGTTTGGTTCAGACCAGGGCTAAATTGCGGGCTCTCAAATCCCGAGTAGGTTTATAAAACTCCACCCTGGCCTGCAGGATCTCTGGCACCGTATTATGCAATGCCTTGTACATGGCATATGAGTTTGAAACATTCTTTTATCCGCATAGGTAGCCAATGTAGTGACGCCAAGCAATTCGATGCAGAACCAAATCTGTCCATACTACAGATTAACTTGGCAGCAGCATTTTGAATTACTTGCAAATAAGTCATCAGCCCTGCCAACAAATAAAGCATTGCCATAGTCAAGTCTGCTTATAATAAGGGCCTAGATTATGGTCTTTCGCCAGGCTATCTGAATCCATTTGAACAATTTTCTCAGGAGCTTCAAAATGCCAAAGCATTTGATGCAAGTTGCCCTAACATGATCTTGCATGGAAAGACTATCGTCAATGAGGACTCCCGAGATTTTTAGCTGATTCCTTGAGGGTAGGCATCTCTCCCAGGGAGTCTGGCCACCATGATGCATTTTAAGCAGTGAGTAGCCATACAGCCTGCTACTACCGTGAGGCATACTTGAAGCTTGACTCGAGTTTCCTCATGATTCTCCTACAGTGATATTATCAACTGAGTATCATCTGCGTCGGAGCAGTCCTCGAAACCCCATTTCCTAACAATTTTTGCTAATGGAGAAACATATATGTTAAAGAGGGTGTGGCTCAATGGGGAGCCTTGCGAGACTCCACATTTGGAAGCATAAAATTGAGATCTGCAAGAGCCCAGCTGGACTGTCTGCAATCTATTCTTTAGAAAGGAGTCCAGCCACAGAAGGGCCCTAGAGTGTAAGCCAAATTCATAGAGTATATCAGCAAACAGTGTGAAACAGTATCGTAAGCCGCAGACAGGTCAAGTAGGATCAGGGATGCAGCCTTACCTTGATCAACTACTGACCTGATATCATCCAAAACAGCCAACAAAAACCTGTCTGAGAGGGATCCAACAACTTATTAATTTATAGAAATGTTAGTTGTCTGTTTACTAAATTCACTATAATGTTAGACATGTAGGTAAGGAGAGATATAGGCCTATAGTTGGAGAGGATGGACACCCCCATGCCTGATTTTTATTTTATTTTTTTTAGCCAAAGGAAAAAGTATCTCTTCCTTCCAAATCTCAGGATAAGTTGCCTTTATAAAAGATTGATTAAACATTTTTGTAAAATAAGGACATAATACAGTGGCTAATCGAGAATAAATTAAATGAGGGCAAGGGTCCGAAGGAGAACTGGATTTAACCTCCATCATCAACTTTAAAACTCGAGGTTTTAAAAAGAATTGTTCAAAAGCTCCTAGATGCGTCTTAGCCCCTGGATGAGGATCCATAGAGACCTGTCAAAATCATTTAAAGAAGGTTGGATCTTAAAGAATGAATAGATTTTATCAATGTTGTCTGCAAAGTAATTTCCAGTATCTTCACAGTGGGCCACTGAAGGAGACCGTGCTTTCAAAAGGCTAGTCGGTTGAGTAAGCTCTTTCACAATTTTACATAATTCCTGTGGAGAGTTACTACTTTCTTCAATTCTTTGAATAAAGAAGTCCTTCTTAGGTCTCCTAAGCGCTTTGTGATATGTTTTCTGTTTATATTTTAGATAATCAATTTTGTTTCTTGAAGATTTTCATTTCTGTTCTAAATTTTTACATATTCTTTGTTTGTGCTCTTAGTTCTGCTGAATTCCATTTTTGTGAGGGGGAATTTCTAACAGATTTATTCGCTTTCAGCAGTGCACAATTATCTAGTGCATTTAGAATGCCATTATTATTCATTTTGATCTGATTAGTCAAGGGCAAGGCAACATCCATCATAAAACTAAATGATGAGAAAATGCTTCATCCATTACACAACACCATAGCCTTTTCCGAATAGGGCAGGGGTTTGCTAAGTTTATTTTGTCTTCTGGAAGTGTAACTGGGAAGGTAATAAAAAAAAATTCTGTCCAAGTTAGGGGAGCTATATCTTCAATTTTAATAGTCTCAATATTAGAAAAAAGATCTGATGTGGCCCTGCTCTACAGGTAGGCCAACAATCCATTGTCTGTCACCTGTTCACAGCAATAACAACAGCAGTTTCACATATCGTCATGCATTCCAGGTGATTAGTTTGGAAGACCATTTTATGCTAAAGGAATTCACTGTAAGTAGTTGCTTCCACCAGTGAGCCATTGGATCCTCTAAGAGGCGCATCGTTTTTCGGTTGGATCTAGGAGTAACTACCAGCTGATTAAAGCCACTACGTACCACCTTTTCTTCACTACAAGTTGGGCCCTTATGATGCCAATGCCATTGTTGTTGGTGTTTAAAATAAAGGGCTGGACATCAGGCACACTGCAGACTGTCACCTCGCACAGAGCTTTCATTGATTTTTGAGAGGCCCGTTGAACCTGTCCAGTCCAATCAGGAGTGGGACCATGTAACTATTGTACTCAATGAAGTTCCAGTAGTACCCATTCCATTCAAATAATTAATGTACATGAGTCTTGGTGGTGGCAGCCTGAAATCGATTTTGACTGATCCTCACCAGAGATCCGATGAGAGATTGCCAGATTCTTCCTGCGAGATACTAATTATCAGATTAATTCACAACCGAAGTCTAACTTTGAAGAATTAAATCAAGGGATTCCAGATAAAGATACGAGTCGCACGAGAGTTACACTTATACTGTGGTGATTATTCGTATATCTAAAACAACAGGTACCCAATAAGGACTGATTCCATCTATATACACCGATACTGACCATTACAACCGTGCAGTTGTGAGGATCAGTCAAAATCGACTTCAGGGGTCATCCATATTGTACACAATAGTCCTGAAGATGGCCTCATGGACGATTGCATGAGAGACCGAAACGTCGACTTAAACACTTTTTTCTGAAGTTAACATATATAAGGAAAAGTGTATACAATTGTGACATTGTAGGACCATTGAATTGTTTATGACAGCCTCTTGTTACATTGTATGTGTAAACCTTCAGTACCCTCTATGAACTTTTTGAAAGATAAAATTCCCTTTTATATACACTCGTGTTTGTATATCCTTTGGTCATATCTATTATGATTTAATTCAAGTTCTTACTTCATTCATAACTGAATATTATATATCAAACGAAATGTATAAATCTTGAAAAAGCTTGTATAGAATGGCAGATTGAAATGTTTGAATGCATGGCGCTCTAGTGCAGTGAGAGCAGCGTGGAGCCTGAGGAACCAGTGAACAGCTCCCATTCCACACCGCAATCACCGGAAAAATCACGAAAACGGAAATCAAGTGGCAAATAATTCAGGACGCCATGCAGGCGAGGCTGTGATGGCTCAGACACTGCTTGTTATGCCTCAGTTGGTGACATTTTCTGTTTGCTGAGTGCATCTCCGACAAAAATAACTATTGTCTTATGCTGATAAACAACATGTTTAAGGTTTATTCTGGGCAGCGCCCAACAATTGTTCCGTTAACTCATCTGACGTAATCTCCTTTATCAGGGGGGTGGGTTTCATCCTACATTGGTGTTTTGCTTCAGTGCGTGTAGTAAATGAAATTGTTGGGCACTGAGGCGATAAAGAGATGTTTCCTCTGCACTGCTGAGTCCGTAAAGGACATACAGGCTTCTTTCTGCGCCCTTGAACTCTTCCAAGATGCAAGCCCTCTCTCCCTATGTGTTACAGCCCGAGCACCTCAGCGCGCTGCCTGCAGTCCGTTGGCTGCTTCGGCTGCTTATCGTTGCAAATGCGGCACGTGCCCGCTTACAAGTAGTGAGTGAGGTCTCTGGGTATGAGGGTCTGCCGGTGGTCTGAAGGCGTTAGTGCTAGTTTATCCGTGTAGTGGGATAGGGCTGGAAGTCGCATGCTCTGACGGCCCTGTCTGAGCTGATGAGATCTTAAAAGCAACAACAACGTTTATTGGGTGGTGTTTGGGACATGGCTTCCATGGCACGCATTTTGCTAACGTAATTTGAATTTGTTTTGTGAGCATTTCACTACGAAAAGATTAGTGATGGCTGCATCATTGCATATATAGCCATTACATTAGACCCTTATTGACATCAAACAAGTCTGCATCTTTCAACGGAAATGCCTCGTCTGGGCTTGTACGCACTATATAAATGCAATTACAGTACTGAACAATAAAAGTGCACTGGGCGATGCAGACAGCATTGTAGAGTGGCACTTTTACATCAGCATTAGAAACTTTCTGTCCCCAAATGGTTACATTGAATTCATAGGCACACAGAATGTACCATCAGATGGCTATCTTGTTACTGACCCAGACGAGAACTGTCGTGCGATTGTAATACTGTTACAGAGAGCACACATGCCCACTGAAGAATGTGATGCAGCCGTGAGATGGATACATTGTTAGGTGGCGATTGTTACCATCAGAGTTGCATTATTACATGATTTGCATTACATCCAGTCACAGACACATAGAATCTGTTACTTCAGTCAGAGCAGTACATTGTTTCACTCATATATGCATAAGTACATATTATACCATCATATCGTTACACTGGTACATAGACAACCCTACAGCTGGAGGAGAGACAGCCACCCGGGAGTTACGTTGTTAAAGTGCGTTCTACCTGCAGATAGAATTAGACATTATCTGTTCATGTGGTAGTTGGAAAGAAACGAGGGAAGCTCTACTTTTCATGTCATGACACATTATGGGGAGGTTGAGTCCCATCTTTAGAGTGTGAGGCTTGTCTTCATGGTAGACTAGCCAGTTTGATTTACTCTATAATCTGAAAGAAAAGTTCTCCTAATCTATGCTATCCCAGCCTTTCCTTTATACCGTTTAATACCGGGTTTCACCTCCGTACCTGAGAAGGATTGGAGGGTGCTTGCCTCTCCTCAAGGGATGTGCTCCTGCTCTCTAGTGCGGGCGTGTTCGGAGTTTTCTTAAGCACCCCCACATCTGCTCTGACGCTGGGGAATGCTGGCTGCCTCTTTGGACTCC
This sequence comes from Triturus cristatus, assembly GCF_964204655.1. Taxonomy (NCBI): domain Eukaryota; kingdom Metazoa; phylum Chordata; class Amphibia; order Caudata; family Salamandridae; genus Triturus; species Triturus cristatus. The sequence goes on along the minus strand of NC_140584.1, from coordinate 939,956,764 downwards.
TCTCACATTTCTAGCATGTGGGAGTGCTCCTTTCTCAGGAGGATCCCCCTTCACCTGCTCTGACGCTGGGGAATGCTGGCTGCCTCTTTGGACTCCTCTCACATTTCTAGCATGTGGGTGTGCTCCTTTCTCAGGAGGATCCCCCTTCACCTGCTCTGTCGCTTGGGAATGCTGGCTGCCTCCTTGGACTCCTCTCACATTTCTAGCATGTGGGAGTGCTCCTTTCTCAGGAGGATCCCCCTTCACCTGCTCTGACGCTGGGGAATGCTGGCTGCCTCTTTGGACTCCTCTCACATTTCTAGCATGTGGGTGTGCTCCTTTCTCAGGAGGATCCCCCTTCACCTGCTCTGTCGCTTGGGAATGCTGGCTGCCTCCTTGGACTCCTCTCACATTTCTAGCATGTGGGAGTGCTCCTTTCTCAGGAGGATCCCCCTTCACCTGCTCTGTCGCTTGGGAATGCTGGCTGCCTCCTTGGACTCCTCTCACATTTCTAGCATGTGGGAGTGCTCCTTTCTCAGGAGGATCCCCCTTCACCTGCTCTGGTGCTTGGGAATGCTGGTTTCTTCTGGGGTAATCCTGTCACGTTTTTTGGCACACTATTATGCCGATTTCTCCTGGAGAACCTTCCTTAAACATTCAGTTGTGTGGGTATAAGGATTTCAAGATGGACACCCACTTTTTATTTTCAATGATATTAAGAAAGAGCATAGAATACAAAAAGATGATGGTCTTTACAATTTAAAAGTGCATGTCACAGGAAATGCCATAAAATTAGGGCAGTGATTATGAGGGGCCCAGTGTTCGACACAGTATTTAGCTCATCCAATAAATCGGACCCCGTAGGGTTTGGAATTTAGTGGGTGGTGTAATTAGAACCCTCTTCAAGTGTTTGGGCAGTAACACGTCTTTTGATTCTTACGGTAATTATTGGGCATTTCCCCTGTAACTTTCCTCAGGCGTGCCCTCCCCAATTTTATCTGGAAAAAAATGAATAGGTGTGGTGTTTTCTGCAAAAGTCATAATTCCTTTATGTATGGTAACAAACGTTTCTGCACATTATGAGTGAACTGGCGTTTGGTGCAATACTTATTGCACCTTATAATAGCTGACTCTGTAGTAGGGTTTATGGAGTGCAATAAATGGCACCTTTTCCAAGTTTTGGGGGAATAACATGCAGATTTTGGCGCTTACCTCACCAACATCCATATATTCTGGTAATTGCTGGGCTTCTTTCCCCATGTAAATTTCTGTAGGTCAGTCCTCCCAAATTTTTCCTGGGGAGGAATGTTGGGTGAAGTGTGAACTCCAAAAGTCATAATTCTATTATATTAATTAACTAGAGTTACCACACACACGAGAATTTCATGTGTCACTTATCAGGGCCTAAGACTTACTTCTGGGAAAGCCAGAAGTTTCCTTTTGCAATTGCCTTTTCACCAACATCTTTGTCTAATTTTGTTTGGTGCTTTTTCTTGGGATTTGGTAGTGTCTTAGGAACTACCAGGAAGTTAGTTAGCTACTCACAACCCTCAGATTAAACTGAATCGATGTTCTGATGATGTAAACTACATTCATGCAGTAAGACACTTATGTATAAATGTTATGAATGTTAATAACTGGTTATAATACATAGAGCTAATAAAGGTTCAACGTAAAAAATTGTTGAGCTAAGGTATGATGTGACAAACATTGTAAAAAGTGCAAATACAATTTGCAAAAAGAAAGTGAATTCACTTACATTTATTACAATTTTGTAACTGGTTTGCAAAACATTTACATCAGTATACTTCACAAAATTACATTTAGAAAAATCAAATTAATTACTGTAATAATATACAACATGAATGTTAAAAAATGTAGCTTATCATACTTTTGCAATACAATTATTGTGGTATGAAATTAGTTAACTCATATGTAAAACTCTGGACTTGTTCTGATTTCTTTTTTTTTTTCCTTTTTAAACCATTTTTATTGAAATGTTATATTCACTCTGGCGGGGTCAGGCGCTACCATTCAGACAGTCATATATGCATGCAGAACATTGCAATTAAGTAATTCCATGTACATCACATTGTGAAGGATTCCGATGGTGTGATAATTCTAAACAATGTCAACACAACTTAAATCATGAGCCTAAAATCCCATCTCAGTAGAGTTGTACCCAAGCAGGGTATAGCAATTTTGGCAGAACACCCACGACAAGGGGAAGCGGCTGAGGGGGTGAATGCCAACAACACTGGGAAACAGCTGCGGGTTGAACAACCCAATAACGCTGCGCACATGTTCCAGCCTACTTTTCCTTCTGGGGGGAAGTGAGGGGCCGGGGAGAGGGAAGGAAACGAGGGGAATAGGTCAGGCATGCCCAGAAAAAGCACTACACTTGCAACACCTGGTGTGGCATGTCAAGCAGAGCTATCAACACTGTCAGGGGTCCCCTGAAAAGTAGAGAGGTGTTCATGCCATTGGCCTCCTCCTTAATCCTTGCACGTCCTCTCGTCGCAGTGCTGTAGCCTCCGCCTACCCCCTTTTTTAATGTAAATGTATTTATTGAATTTCATTGTATATAAATCAAAAACAAGAATAGTAGGGACATGAATTCAGAAGGTATGCAGTACATTAATTTGCCCCAACCCTCCGAGCAAGCACACACCGCAGATATTAAACCCAATCTGCATAAATAGCAGCGACAAGGACGATTGCAAAGCACCATCAAAAGGGAAACCCAGGGTTACAGTCCACACAGGGCCGTCGAACTGAAGAGCAAAGAGCACAGTATTACCTACATAGCTTTAAGTAGTGCCCGTATGGGAAGGGTCAAGGGAGTCTGCAGGCCGAGCCATGGAAGATGCGCGTGATAAGTGGAGAGAGGTGACCAGAGATCTCGAGGTCGTGAACTGGGAGGCAAGAGTTTGGCTTACAATGCCAATTGTTCATTACAGTATTTGAGATCCATAATCCAATTCTTGAATTTAAGTGCCCATCAACGCCTCCAATGACAGGCGACTCATATCTTAGCAAGCAAAGGGCCAATGCCACATACCTCCTATACTCAGCATCCAAGTCTTTAACATACTCAATAGGAGCCATGAGGGGGGTCATGGAAAGATCATTCTCTGTAATGATGGAGAAAGCAGCTCGCACCTCCTGCCAATAGAATTGTACCGGTCCATAGGTCCAAGCCAGATGCAGGGAAGCAGCACTGGCCATCCCGCATGTGGCTCAAGTATCATCTGGCCTAAGGCCAATCCTATACAGTTTTGCAGGAGTGTAGTATGCCCTGTGGAGAAACTTGTAATGGATAATACGAAGTCTACTACGGGAAGCTATCTGCCCTGTCTGTGCACAGCAATATCTCCACTGCTTATCCGTGAGTGCTCCCCTCCCCCCAAGTTCTATATCCCACTGGGAATGTGCCTAGCCCCAATAACCCAAGGCTTCTGCCTGTGCAGCACGATACAATGAAGAAACCAGGTGCCTTGTACTAGTGGCATGGAGCAAGGTATGAAGGTTACTGAATATGATGGGGTTCAGCTGCAAAGTTTGGTACAGCCGCGGTAGTGTTACATTTCAGACAAATGTATGCAAAGACCTCCGTGGGGGAGGCTTGCGCATCTCCCAGATAGTCAACCTTTGAAAGGAAGGGACCATTGCAGTACAAATAATTGAAACCGCACCTTGTGAGCTGAAGCCTACGCAGGGAGTCGTGGGTAACTGGCAACAAGGATAGGTTAGTGGGACCAAAGGAGAAGATGCCACTTTCTTACCCACTTTACGACACAATCTCTGCCACGCACCTGTTGTACACCCAACTCTGGGTGAGTCAATGGAAGGAACCCCAGACGAAGTGCCTAGAAATGACGTAAGAGGAATCAGTATCTTATACCCTTGCTCGACAGCCAAAAGGAGAAGGAACGGGGTGGGACGGTACCTGTGAGCTGCATGGTGAGCCTGAGCACACAGGTACGCCTCCCCCAATGTAATGGTAGCAGCCTGCTAATGCACTGTACTCGGATGCATCGAGGCCTTACAATGAATTGCTATGATACGATGGGCTAAATGCAGCGCCAGATCAGTGAACCGATGAGCGGCACCACCCACCTTTTGGCATCTGTAAAGGCCCAATAGACAACTACCTGCCTTTACGGGTACCCAACTACCAGTAACACAAGTCAGGACTGCACAGACCTCTGCCCATAGTGAGCAAGTTCTCAGGCATGCCCAGAACATGTGCAAAATGTTCTTAATGGTGGTGCAGCAGCGAGGATAATCAGGAGATACTGTAGAGTATATATGTTTTGTGTTCAAACATTTTTTATTTTCAAAAAGTATAGTTAGAGGAAAAGCATAAGAACAAAGAGCTGATACATGGTGGATGATATTTGCACACTGCAAGGTATAGAGCAGCAAACAATTTCGTTGTAACAGAACATTATAGTATACAATGATGAGGGAAAAATAGGAGTGATGCCTTCAGGGTTACGAGAGGTAGAGGTGAAATATGGTCATATATAAGTGGACCATGCAGCAAAACCGAATGATCGAGAAGAGTAATGCGAAGGCTCTATAAATGATGGGAGGATGAAATACCAGTGTGTGCAGTAGGTTAGAACCAGAAATAAAAGATACGGGAGAGAGAAATTGAAGAGATAGAGAGGGTGAGGGTAGGGGGTAGGGATTAGAAGGGGAGGGAGGGGCAGTCCCCTGGTGTGTAGTGGAGGCAGCTGGTGTTAGGTACGGTTCGTTCTGTAAGGCGGTGGGCGTGTGGTTATGTTCTTGGCTTTGAAATTCGAGATCTATGGAGGTTCCATTTTGGGAGATAAAGGTCGAGGGTGTCCCATAGGCCACAGGCGCATGAAGTGTTGTGTATTTGTTTATACATGATGTTGGCGCTTCTGGTGACACATAGAATGTTCCAATATTTCTTGAATGGGACTTCTGAGGTAGAGTTCCATTCTAGTAGAATTGTTTTAGAGCCTAGGGCTAGCATGAGGTTGAGTAGAAGCAAATCTTGTGAAGATAGGTCGATATTAGGGTAGTGTGCCGCTAGGTCAAGTGTTGAAGTCAGGAGGGTTGGGGAGAAATTAATATCTTTAATGGTTTGTTGTATCTTAGGCCATAGCGGAGGAACAATTTTGCATGTGAAGAACATGTTCAATTGACCCAGGGGGATTCCTCGCAGCACTAGTATTTGTCTGATTGTAGGATCCCCAGTTTGTGTAGCCTGGATGGGGTCTAGTAGGAGTAGTGAATCGACCAAAATCTGGATTGGGCGATTGCCGGTGTGATTTTCATTTGAAAGGGAGAGTGACATATTCTATGCTAGGTAGAGTCTGAGTAGTGTGAGATCAGGTTTTCGGGAATATGTGACAACCATTTATTTTTCAGGTTTTTAACAAGTGTAGTCTTGGAGATCCTAAAAGTTTATATATGTGGGATGCAACATTACCGATTCTTTTGAGATTCCTTAGAAGGTCAGGGAGATCTGGTATATACAGTTTCGTGAACCTCCTAATTGATATTTTAAGTTTAAGAAGTTATGAAATTCAAGTGGGGGGCGGTCATATTGCAAGTTCGGTTCCGCAAAGGGGATGGGATTTAGTGTTCAGCCTAAGAGTCCAGTTTAGTTAACACCTCTTTCAGCCCATTGTCTCCAGGATTGGGTTTTGCCTTCTGGTTTGATTTTGTTGTTATGCCATAGAGAGGCTATGGTGGAATCAGTGAGCCGGATGGAAAGTGTTTTGTCAACGCAGAGAAGGGCTGCTACCGTGTCTGCTATAATGGGGTAGGAATGGGCCACAGGTAGTTTAATGAGTCCGCGGACAGTTAGCGAGGATTTTAGCAGGATGGGGAAGAGTAATTGTGATTCAATTTGCAGCTGGGATGGGGTGGGGGGAAAGTCTGTGGTCTTGTTAAGCCACCAGTTATCCTAAGGAAAGCCTGTTGGTATCTATGGAAGTCAATCATGTTTAGGCCACCTCAGGATTTGTACAGTTTTAGGATGGGACCAGCGATCCTAGCCTTTTTCCCCTTCCATATGAAGTTCGAAATAGCCTTATCTACTGTGCTAAAGAAGTGGTTAGATAGGTTTATGGGGAGAATGCTTGCGAAGAAATTGACTAGTGGTGCTATCATCATTTTCGATGTGTCAGTTCTGCCTCACCAAGTTAAGAGTTTGGGGGACCAGCAGGATAGTAGATCATTAATTTTAGAAAGTGTTTTACTCTCGTTGATCGAGTTGGAGACATGTAGGTCTTTTCCAAATCAGATGCCTAAGTATTTGAGTGCCTTGCATTGCCATTTCAGAACGGTAACCCCCAGAGTTGTAGGGGTGCAGTGAATATTCATGGGGAAAATGTACATTTTGTTTTGGTTAAGAGTGGGACCAGATACCCTAGAGTAGTTATTGATTTCTGTCAGGATGGGTGGGATGGCTTTGTCTGCATATTCAGTGAAGATCAGTACATTGTCCGCGTAGACTGCAACAAGTTGCTTACCCCAATAGAATTGCACAACTTTGATGTCATTTGCTTTTTAGAAGCAGAAGAGTGTTTCAATAACTAATAGGAATAGGAGGGGAGAGTGGGGGCAACCTTGTCTGGTGCAGTTTAAAACCCAGAAGTTGTTATAGAGATAGATCTAGACATTATGTGACACCCATAGGGTGTAACAGTGTTTGTATTGAACAATATTGATTGACCATTACAACTAGTGTAAGCCGAAGCGTAGTTTTGGGACAGAGATAAAGTAATTATAGCAGAACAATTAACATTATGACAATTTCATTCAATGTGACGGACTCACAGCGGCTCTACAATGTATGGTACCATAGAAGCAAAGTTCGCATGTGGTTAGATGTACACAGGCATACCAGAGCATAGATAGGACAACCTAGATGTTCGGTGAGGGATAGGGTCCAATAGTCATATCTGTTTGAGTGGATGTGTCCTGAGAGGCTTGAAGGTCGGCAAGAGTGCAGAAGACAATTGTTTTGCCTTTGAAAATATGTGAAATCTCACTGTGCCAGTGAAGGAGAAGGGGATGTTGCACTCTCTCAGACCTTAACGCATTATCAGGAAGCCCTTCTTTGTGGACACCATTTGCTTTGAGTAGTCCTGGGCCATCATGATGCACGATCCGTTCCACACTTGTTGATTTTTCCTCATGTGGGCAAGGATTAGTTTGGTGTGATAACACAATGGTTTAAAGATCATTGTTCTTGGGCGGAAGGAATGACTAAAAGCAGAGTTGGGCGGAAGGACCGAAGGAATCCTAGGTGCCCGGTCAATTTCAAAGTCTTTGTCAAATTTGATGCCCAGTGTGAGTGGGCCCCAAGATTTCAGAAATTCAATGCAGGAGTTGGTGTTTTTTTCAGCGTGCTCTGGTAAGCCAAAAATAGGTAGATTCCTTTCTGGTTGCAGTCTTCGAGTTCTGAGAGTTCTCTCACCATCGTTTTCAATGAATGAACAATATGAGTTGGCAACAGTTTTACAGTTGAGGTGTTACCGTCTTCCATGGAGCTAATTCTAGACTCTGCCTCAGTAAGTCTGCTGGAGAAGCCCCTTGTGTCGTCAGGGAGACCCTGGATAGCCTATTGCATAGCGTCAGTGCTTGATTTAGTATCATGAACTAAGCCATGGAGAGCACCCAGGCACTGGATGATAATTTCAGTGTTGGCTGACATATCCGCTTTGAGGTTAATTGGGGAGTCAGTAATAGGTTGATCAGGTTTTAGTCGCTTGTGAGGTACTTCGCTATCTTTGTGGCACTTAGAGGTTGTTGATGTCGCCTGCTGTTAGGAGTGCTGTTGGTATGATTTGCCTGTTAGCCTGTTATTTGTTTTGCCGGTTTGTAGGGATATCTGGCGGGCAACCCAATATACTGACTGCCCACACTTGACCACTGGCCTGACGATTGCCCTTCTAGTTGGATCACCGGCCCTGTTTGCACCCCACTACAAAGGCAATATCAATGGGGAACCGGCAGAAGGGGAACAGGATTGAGGCAGGAGGCTGATTTAGGCAAAGACACTCAGGCAAAGTCACTCAGGCCATGAGCAGGCAAAGTAGGCAAAGCCACACCACCAAAAACCCTCAGGTAATGAGCAAAGTAAGCACGGATAGAAAGAAGTTTGCGTTTATGGATCGTCTATGATATGGCGGCCATTTTGAGCTCAGGCATCCGGTGTTACACTACCGGTTAACTGCTCCGAAGGCCGGTAAGGCTCGGTGAGCCCTCGTTGCTCATTGAGCCACGGTGGACCATCTCTGTGTGACAGTGTGCTTGGATTAAATTATTAGCAGGTTTCAGGGCGCAGGTGGGAGGCATCATGAACGCGGAGCCGAAGCTCTAGGAAGAGGCGTAGACCTCTATCGTCACTTGGCCGATGCAGCAGCGCTATGCTGTTGACTTTCCAGGGAGACCGACACTGGTTATGCAATTTCGTGGCACACTGACGGGAGCAGGTAAGCGAAATGGTGCCTAATTGAGGCGAGTGTACTGGTTGCAGTGGATTTGCAGGCCTGCTACTTATAAGGGGCTAAGCTGTCGGCGATGTGCGGAGGTCTGTCTGCCAAGTAATGGAGAGCCGGGAGTGGCTTTGTTCTCCAAAGCTACCCTGCCGCCTGGATGCAGTGGTAGTGGGCCGGTCGGTGCTGACCATGCTAGTCTGCTAGCTATGAGGCCGGACTGGGGTTTGGCATTCGAGGGAGAAGACTCGCAGGGGAGGCAGATGCCATCTTTAGGCACCAGTGCCGTTGGAGGCCTTGGAGGATACGGTGGGTTTCTTGTTAAACGGCATGACAAAAATGTCCTTTGGCAGTGCTGCAGGTATGCTGAGTTCGTCTGGTTGCTGGCTGGGTCACTTCATTGCCAGGATGAGCGGTATAGGGGTTTGAAGTGAAAGGTTGGAGCACAGAGCATGCAGTCTAGGCAGCCACCTTAGAGTATATTTTATGTTATTTGGCCGGGGAGATATATGCAAGATGGTGTAGCGGGCATTGCAAGAAACCTGGCCTGACACCTTGTGATCCAGGCACCTCAACGACTCTAGCAGTTGGCCATGGCAGTTCTAAGCGTCCGTTAGTTTGACGCCTAGCAGTCTCATCCTCAATTGCAGCCCGCTTGAGCACCCACAAGGAGGTTTCTACCTTGCTCTTATATCTACGTGTATGCAATGCCCCCGAGCCACAGTTTTTAATGCGTCTCACTGATTGGAGGCCGTGTCACCGTTCTTTGTTATATAGTTGACTGGTATGTTGCTGACCGAGTCATGAAACAGTGTCTCCCAGCTCCGTGGACTGCAAGCACCATGTGGACACTGGTGGTATGTGATCCCCCCCCATGCAATATGCTATAACAGGGGGTTGTGATCTGATATAGTCTTCTCAAAGTATTCCACCAATGCTACTGAAGGAAGTGGCCCGCTTAGGGTCACCTGGGTCACTCACAACCACCTCTCGCCTTCCATACCAAATGAAGAGTCGGTCAGACAGTAGAGAATACAAGCCAATATATGTTTATTCAGATACACTTGAGTGGATCTGGTCTGCCCAGTCTCTTAGGAGTGCTGCAGAGGGACTGACATCAGCAAACATGGATATAAATAATGTACAATTCAGAACCAATGACGTCACGCCCATAATAGAATTTTCCAGGCAGATGCAGCTAAACAAAGAAGTACAGTAGGATAGGTTTGAGCTCTGAGGCCGGGCACACACTATCTCCTACCCAGGGTCACTCTGTCCGTGCCCGCCACTAGACTAGTGGGAGAAGTCCTCTATCTAGTGGGAAATGCATGCGCTAATAAGAACTGTGTATTCATTAGCTTCGAAAAATTAAACTCACCAGAAACCTTTTTATAGAGACAGATATTAGTTTCGATCATGGTTCAAAATGGCAGCCAAACATAAAATGGTGCAGCGAATGCTAACTTACATAGAATAATGCGCAAACAAAGGTAACGGAAACATTTTCATTCCAACAGACCCTCCTTTTAGCATGAGCTAACTATTTTAGGAAATGATCAAAGAAACTAAACCATTTTCAAGGAAAAAGGAGCATCAGTATTAGAAGCAGTTCATATGTTTAGTATCAGGGATGGAGGCTGCAAGGAAAGACCTAGTCTCCAAAATACCTTCATCAATCTGGATCAAATCGTCAATATCCTTTTGCATCATAAGCGCAGCATTACTATCATGAATTGATATTTCTGTTTGGCACTGAGGATATTGACACAATAGGAGCAACAAGTTGGGAGACACTGTATGCAGAGGCAACATGTAAAGAAGATACCAGCAACTACAGCCAAGAAAGTGAGAATCTTCCAACCCCAGGCTGCTTCCAAAACCACCCAGACAGCGCTGAAGTACCTACTTCTTGGTGTATTTCAGCCGATATTCTATGTAATTTTTGTATAGCTGAATAAACATTGGGAGCGTGATCAGGTATATAAACACAACAGCTGCTGCCAATGACGCGACATGCCCCTTCCCTATCTGCAAGTATAACGTCTAGCACCATCCGGTTCTGCAAAGTGATTAATCTCGTAGCCTGGAGCTCAGCGGTGATATTTGTCATTCTCCCAGCAGTTGTATTGATAACTCCCTCAACAACTCTTGTTAACTTACAAACTTGAAGGCTATTAGCCATGGGGCCCCAAAAAGGTAGGAGGCCATTCACAGCATCTCCAAATTGTTGTGCGGTGGTGTCTGTCTGATCTATATTGTTTGTGTCAACAACCCTTTTGGCTCTGGTCAGGAAGGTACTTCTTTGTTGCAGCCGATGAGTTTTATGATAATTAGATGGGGCAACATATACAGGGGGAAGAAGGAAGGAGAGATAACATCGGGAGCCAGACATGAGCTTGTGACCCACAGACAAAATAGACATTATGGGGCAGGATCAAAGGTGGACTATTAGTCGTATTCAGCTTGTAGGAGAAATTACTTTTACTCTCCTCCAACTTTATCTCCCCAGTCCCCTGGACACAAACTAGCTGTCATATTGACCACTGTCACAGGTATCGGCTTATCTTTAGTAATATTTAGAACTTGGAGTGATTGAAAGTGCTCAGAAGTGTTAAAACATTGGAATTCAGCCATTTCCATGCAAAACCAGGCATTATCCTTTACTCTTTGGTACGTTTTAAAACATGACGTTGAGGACAGTGTCCCTAGAGTCCCTTGTCCTGCTGGTCCTAAGGGGTTAAACCCTCGATAGAAGCGTAAATATTCATTCGCAGTGTGAGAATCAATGGCTGTCCTATCCAAAGTAGAAAGTTGATATTGGAAATACACCAGTCGTAACAATTCGTACCAACCCTCACAGCTGCCAGTATAGGAAAGTGGCATTGAGAACAAATTATCTCTCTTATGAGTGACCGAAGGGAACAACCCACAAACCCAACATTTAGTTGTATTGGACACATTATGAGCATGATGCAACATTTGTATAAGTACATTGTCAGTGTAGGACTACCTATGCGCTTCTTTGTGTGGGGCTAGAGTAACAAAAATGTGTTAAGGGGAAGTGGTAGTGGAAGTAGTACCTACCAAGGAATGTACAGGACATTCCTCCTCTAGAAACCAAGATATTCCAAATATTGTTACTAGTGCAATCACAACAATTAGTATCCAAACTATTTTACTCTTTGTCGACTAACCCCTCATTGAACGCGGTGGTGCAAATGGCTGTTCCTCCTCAGTGATCGGCTGACCAAAGGGACTCATGATTAAGCAAGGAGAGGAATGCAACAAATATGATAATAAAGGTACGTGTTCCCACTGTCTGTCAGAGCCTCAGTGGTACAGGCTTCTATTGTTCATCAATACGTTGGCGCTCTTGAGCACCAGCTGTGGAGATTGCTCTGTCCTAAGCTCCTGCTGTCCCATGTCGATCAGGGTAAAGTACCCCACAGGGATACCTTTTAAGCTATCCTCTCCAGTGTTCAAAGACAGTGCACAAGTCTCACATAACCCTAAACTAATTCCATTGGTACTGTAGCAAAGTACTCCTGACTTAAACAGTCCATCCCTAACTAATCTGACTTCTCCTTTTGTGCACCGTTCCTCAAACGAGGAGGCAAATTGTACCGGGCAGTCCCAGACACCGTTGGATCAACACACATTGGCTCTTTAACAGTTCGTATTTATGGAGGGAACGCTGCATTCAATACTTCATCATTTTCCTCATCTGTTTTCGTCCAGGTCAACCATGCGCCACTAAAAGGAATGAACTGGTGTACCAGCTCGCATTCTAAGTCCCCGACTCCCTCCTTCACCCATTCGTCATAGGGCAGAGGAAGAGGGACCTTGCGGCAATGGCTGGCATGCACCCAGTTCTTCCAGCCAGCGATTTTAACGGCGGTACGTGTGGATAAGAGGACCTGTTCCGGTCCCTTCCATCGTCTCTCCAAACTCTTCTTCCGCTGAAAGTTGCAAACCAACATGAAGTCTCCGGGCTGGATATCGTGTCCGGGCTCCCCTGGTGTAGCTGGGAGGGACTCCCGGACCTGTTGGTGAATAGAACGCAAACTTTCACTTAACTGACAAAGATAGTCTATCAACAATGGATGCTTAATATCGGAGAACCTACGAGGGTGCGGGACTCTCCAGACATTTGCTGGGCATCCAAAAACAACCTCGTATGGTGACAACCCTGACCTAGAATGTGCCGTTGTTCTTATTGACAAAAGTGCTAATGGTAAAGCATCTGGCCACTGTAACCCTGTGGTCTCCTGAATTTTTGCCAACTTTAGTTTGAGAGTACCATTGTACTTCTCAACCAAACCTGCTGACTGTGGGTGATTAGCAGCATGACATTTTTGTTTGATACTCGAGCCATCCCAAATTATCTGTATTACCTTAGCATTAAAATGACTTCCGTTATCACTCCAGATCAAACGGGGCAAACTGAAACGAGGAAAGAACTCCTTCAGGAGTACCTTTGCAGTCGTAACAGCTGTATTATCCTTAGTGGGATAGGCCTCAACCCATTAACTGAAAGCACAGACAACCACCAACACGCGCTTCAAATTATTGCACCTGTCTGCTTCTATGTAGTCCATCTGGAGGACCTCACAGGGGAATGTAGATGGTGCAAAATTACCGGGTAGTGTATGGGTACCTTTTCCAGGATTGTGCATCATGCATACCATACAGTACCTATCAATCCAACATCTCTCATCATTCAATTGTGCTGTACGTTCTTGCCATATTGCTAATTCTTCTATTGTGGCCTCACTTTGTATCTCCTTCACAATCTCAAGCGTATCCTCAAACATGGTAACTTCAGGCACCCACCTAGCGGGGCCTGCTACAAACATTCTCTTCATTTTAGTCCGTGCAGTCTCCTTAGCTGTCTGGTCAGCAAAACCATTCCCTCTACCTACATCGTCAGTAACTTTCCTTTGGGCGCTACACTTGCAGTATTGCCAACTTCTTAGGGAATGTCAAAGCAGACAAAAGCCTCAATATAAGGTGGTCATGTTGGATCTTTGCACCATGGGAAGTAAGGAACCCTCTCTCAGCCCAGAGTCGGCCAAAATTGTGCGTAACCCCAAAGGCATACTGGCTGGCAGTATAAATATTGACAACCAGTCCCTCGCTCAATGCGCAAGCTCGAATAAGGGCGGCTAACCAAGCTGCTTGGGCTGACTGATAAGGGTTTGGTGATGTCTCTACGACTGTACGCTATGTGGTGATAGCATAAGCAGCAGTTGTAGTGCCATCTGGTAATTTTAAACAAGAGCCATCAACATATAGTTCCCCTTGTGGGTCAGATAAGATAACATCAGTCAAGTCTACCCATCCATTCGTCTCTTCTTTTGTCCGGAAGATCCAATCGTGTTTATCAATTTCATCGTTTTCAGAAGGGAGGGGCAGTAACGTGGCTGGATTCAGAGTGGCATATCTTTTGATCATGATATGTTTGGCGAACAATGTTAGTTCATAACCCGTCAGATGTACACTGGTGAGGTGCTTTGTTGTAGGCTTAATCAAAAGTGTATCCACAGCATGAGGTACCATGACTGTGAGATCAGTATCAAGCACGAGTCCAGCTGATTGTCTTATCGAGACAGCCACAGCCGCGACCGCTCTTAGACAGCTCGAGAGGGCTCTTGCGACAGGGTCAAGAACAGCAGAGAAATAAGCACACAGCTGTTGCTTATCTTCCAAATTTTTGTGTTAAAACAGAAAGCGCACAACCAGCCGTCTCGTGGACGTACAACACAAATGGCTTGCCATAGTTGTGAGTGCCAAGCACAGGAGCTGAACAAAACACAGCTTTTAATTGCTCAAAAGACTGCTGACATTAAGGCGTCCAAGGCAGGGGCTCATGCACATCTTTAGTGGTTAGTGCAAGCAAAGGTTTGGTTAGTAAGGAGTAGTTAGGTATCCACTGCCTGCAGTAGGAAGTGATACCTATGAAAGCGCACACACATCTTTCTGAGTCTGGAATGGGCTTTTTAACAATGGTACTAATGCGCTCCGGGGTCAATCTCCTACCCTGCTTTGACAGTAGGTGACCTAAATAGGTGACCTCCTGTCGATAATACTGACATTTGGAAAGGGAAACTTTGTCTGTGCTGCGCCAAATGCAACAACAATTTAACTGTACTGTCCCTGCAACCTTGTTCTGTGTCAGAAGTGATGAGGAGGTTGTCAACATACTGAAGCAATACTTTACCTGTAGGCACCATAAGGGAATCCAATTGGGTCTTTAAAGCATGACTATAGATACTTGGACTCTCAGTATAGCCCTGAGGAGCTCGACAAAATTTAAAGCTTCTGCCAGCTAGTGTAAAACTGAACAAATACCTGCTGTCTGGATGGATAGGAACACTGAAGAATGCATTTTTCAAGTCAATGACAGAAAAGAATTTGGCTGTGGAAGGAATCATTGTCAAAAGAGTAGTAATTTCAGGGACCACAGGAAACTGGGGAACTACTATTTTATCAATTTCACGCAAATCAATTGCAAAACGCTAAACATCTTCATGATCATCAGAGGAACCCGAAGGTGTCCTTTTAAGAACTGGAAGAATAGGACTATTACAAATATTCAGTCGTCTCCTCAACCACACCTTTCTCAATCAAATCCTGTACAATTTGCAATAATTTTATATTGAGGGATATGAGGCAAAATAGCATTGTCTTTAACTTGGATCGAAACCGTCGGTATCTGTAACAGTCCCACATCTGTGTCGCCTGTTGCCCACAAAGTGGGTGGCACATCTTTAAATGCAACAGGAAGGGCGCATCTTTGGACAGACACTGTTTAGCGCGTACCACATCCGGATCTATTGTCACGTAAACACCTGCCGGGGAGCAATAAATCGTAGCATGCAATTTCTTCAACAAATCCAAACCCATAACATTTTCTCCTCAATTAGATGTTAATAAGAAAGGCAAATCCACAGTGAAAGGACCAATAGTCATTGCTAGAGGTCTTGAAATGGGACTTACAACCGGTACACAGAGAAACCTACCGAAACATTATTATGGCCAGACAGAGCCGCCCCAGAGACCAAAGAACGAGCAATAGAACTGTTTGTTGCACCTGTATCCACCAAAAATTCCTTAGACTAGCCATGCAAATCCTCAGTAATGTAAGGAACACACTGATCTACAGGTATCGGAACTGGTCCCTCACTCTGGCCCTGGCTGTCCTATCTCTAAGACATTCCTGTCACCTCATCTGTGTCATAATCATCATGATAGTACTGTCCGCCCCAAGGGTCATCAAAGTAATTATTATCAGAACGACCCTGTGCGGCCGCAGCATGTTGAGCCCTGTCTGCCCCACCAGCTCCTCGACCCCGTCCATGAGAACCTCGCCCTCTAGGGACTGCCACCTTCTGCAACAACACGGGACACTCGCTATGCCAGTGTACCTTCTACATACAATACGCACACTGATTCGGACCTAAAGGCGTAGTATTCAGCTGCCTGCTAGTGCGTGGAAGCTGTCGGGCCAAACCACCACGACCTCTACCGTTCCCTCTAGAAGCCTGCTGCAACAACACCTTTGTCTTCAAATCTTTGTGCTTCTTCTCCGTCCTCTCCCTGTCCTCGTTTTCCCTGTGCTCATAATACTACGCCATATTCAAAATAACAGAAGGGGAAGAGGTGGACCAAGTGCTTTCGGAAGCCTGCAATCGAGCCGCAACCTCTGAAAGCAAATTGGAAACAAATCTATTAACAAACAAACAGACACCTCCCTCAATCGACAAATCCTGACCACTATAATCCAGTAACACATCTTCAAACCATGTGAAAAAATCAAACACACTCTCATCTTTCTTCTGGCAACAAGTCATTAACTTCTCCCAATCAACCTTCCTCGGTGGAATAAGAGAATGCATATACGTGATAATGCGACCTGGCCTTAGGCTTATCACCGGGCTTCCTTTCCTGATCCCATATTTTGATTTGATCACGTGTACCACCCAGTTCCGTAACATGATCCTGTGCATGCACTTGCCTCCAAATATAAACCAGAACCAATAAACCAAAGAACATTTCAACATCTGCAAGTGTCTTTATTGTGGAAGAGGCAGCTTCAGTCAATTCTTTATAATATGCAGTAGGTTTTTTCCTAGGGTCGGGTAATTGGGTCTTAAGAGACAATGCTTCGCTTCTTTTCCATGGAGTATAAACCCATTGCTCCTGAAACCTGACTGCCACTGCCGCTCGAGTAACATTACCATGGCCATCTGTTACTTCGGGTATCTCTGGGTGATATATAGGTTGGAAACTGAGATACCGAAATGGGGCCTTCCCCTATAAGCAATCAATGTCGTAACGCTACCAAAAACTTGACCAGGCTACATATTACTAACATATACACGGTCTTTAATATCAGATAAAATCTGTGGTGCTGCATCTTTGAAAACTGCTCCCAAAGGCTAATCAGAGTAGCAGACATATGCTTAGGGGCATGCTGTTGTACAAAGGGCTCATAATCTTTCCTTCCACACATCTTCCACGCTGTAAATGGGGTTTTGGGCCCATTGCGCAGCCTGGTTAGCCACTACCATTTTCTCTGCATCTCCCAGTTCAGCTTGCACATACGGACCCATGCTCTCTTTAAACGTTGCCCAATCTGTGTCTCCAAACCCGTGCACAGGCGTCCCATCACTCAAGGAAACCGGAGGATGAAAAACCAGGGAAGGAGAGGCAACCGGAGTGACAGGTGCCAACGATGCGGAGGGCTGCGTCACAGGAGAAAAAGTTGGCGAGAAAGATGCTGAAACAATGGGCGTGAAGGGGGTGCTAACGGTCACAGTTGCTGCCGACGGCAAAGAAGCAGAAGGAAGAGGAAGAAGAGAAGGAGCCGATGCCACGGCCGTCGAAAAGGCAGCAGTAGATACAGGAACAGAGACAATGGAAGCAACAGTAACAGCCGACTGTGAGGGCGATGGAACAGGAGGATATATCTTTTGTGGGGCGTACGGCGGTCTATTTTCTAATAACTCCTCAACAAAAATATCACTTTCCTCTTAGGCCACATAATGTTTATCATTATGTAATCGAAACCTTCTATCTTCACGTTCAATCCATATCTCTTGTTTCTCTCTATCATGTGCTACAGCTTTCTGAGTCAATGATTGCATTCTCCCCTTTCGTGCCTCCTTTGCCATCTTTAATCGTCTGTTTAGCCTCCTTCTGCCACATTCAAAGAGAATCAAACACAGACTGCCTACTTCTTTTCGCAAACAATTTTTCCAGTAAAAAATTATTTTTTTGTTCATCAAAAGTGCCCGTCAACGGCCACTGCAACTCGGCATTGTCCCTCGTATATTTGTGCCATAATGTACTAAACATAATAGGGCCAATACCATGCTTCACATACATATCAAAATTAGGAGTGCCTTCTATAGGCGCCAGCTGAGCTTTTTCCAATTGAGCATCTGCAGAACAACAATGACAATAGGAAACCAAGAATCAACAAATTCCAGGCATTTTCAAAAGGGATCCAAACTTGTTATTTTGCCTGGCAAAGCAGTTGCAAATGCTTTTATCCAAAAGACGGTCATTAGACTTGGACCCTCGGTCTCAGGTCTATTCTGTCCCCAGCAGCTCCGCTCCACAGACTCCGCCGCTGAGCCTCCAGCCTCCTCCAGTGAGGTTTCGAGGCCGCTGTCCGCAGGTTGTGTGCCCGTTCCCGCCCTGCCTGATTACATCGCCTCAGTGGGTGTAATTATTGGTACTGTACTCAGTATTTGTTTTTGTATTATTTTGTATTATCTGTTTGGTATTATTGTATTATTGTCGCATTTTCTCATTGTACTGTCTTTTGCATCAGTTCTTCACTGATTGTTGTGCCCGCTCCGCTTTTCCCGTGGCTGCTGCCCCTCCCCCCATCCATGCCCGTTTTCCCACCTCCCAGCTGCACGTCTCTCCCCTCCCCTACTTAATGGCCGCCGATGTGCGGTCGCACCGCTGGTGCGTCTGTCCGCGACCAGCACCAGGGACCCTGCACCTCGAACCACCGAGCGCTACGACACAGCACTCAACCCCGGAAGACTCAGAGACTGCCAGCAGGCCACGCCAAGTACGACCCACGGCCAGTTCTCCTGCCTACACTGCCGCCATACCTTCACCACCAACCCGGCCTTCCACATCGCCAGCACCGGCGACGCCCTAACATGCATTCTCCTTAACGTACGCTCCATGCACAAACACGGCGTAGAAATCTGGAACCTACTCAACACTCTCTC
The DNA here is from genome assembly GCF_964204655.1 of Triturus cristatus. Taxonomy (NCBI): domain Eukaryota; kingdom Metazoa; phylum Chordata; class Amphibia; order Caudata; family Salamandridae; genus Triturus; species Triturus cristatus. The sequence goes on along the minus strand of NC_140584.1, from coordinate 939,938,043 downwards.
GCCAGACATCGCCTTCTTCACAGAGACCTGGACCAACGCCTCCTCCGGCCACGACATCGACACCACCATCCCGGAAGGATACAAGATCCAGAGGAAGGACCGCCCAAACCACCTGGGAGGGGGCCTCACCATCGCCCACATAACCACCCTCCGCCTCACCACCTCCAGCGAAATTTCACCCTCCGCTGACCAACTGCACTTCCGGATCCAGACCAGCCTCAACTACACGCTCTGCGGAACTCTCGTCTACAGGCCACCCGCCCCCGGGTCCCCTTCGCCGTCACCATCACCGACCTCATCGCACCCCACGCCATCGCCTCAATGAACTACATACTCATCGAAGACCTGAACTTCCACCTCGACAACCTCAGCAGCCCCAACTCCACCACCCTTCGTGACAACCTCGCCAACTTCGGACTGAAATAACTCGTCTCCACACTGATCCACAGGGCAGGACACACCCTCGACCCCATCTTCGCAGCAGGAAACAGCATCCACTTCAGCCACACAACGCAACCCCCATGGACCGACCAGCACTCCATACACTTCACCGTTGACAAACTCAAGGCACCCAAACCGGCCCCTCGCCCACGGCGAAGGAACTGGAGCAAGGTCACTGACTAACAACTCAACTCTATCCTCACCCGATACATCCACACCTCAACATCCAACTCCAATGTCGCAGACCGAGAACTCCACACCTGGATCTCCAACTGCGCAGATGAACTCGCCCCACTACACACCACCGGCAAACAGCTCCCCAGGAAAGCCGCTTGGTTCACAACCCACCTCCGAGAAGCCAGACGCACCTGCAGATGCCTGGAGAAGAACTGGAGAAACACCCGAAAACCACACCACCTACAAGGACGCCATGACGGACTACCATAACCAAATCAGAACCACTAAAAGGACTTTCATCCACAACAAAATTCTAGCCAAGTCCACAAACTCCAAGGAACTCTTCACCGTCATCCAGGAATTCACCAACCCCCGCAGCGAAGCCACAGACATCACCCTGTCCCAAGACCTCTGCGACAAGCTTGGAAACTTCTTCTACCTCAAGATCAAAAACCTTTACGACAACTTCATCGACCATCCACCGGACACCAAAGCTGACCCGCCCTCCGTACACACCAGCCAGCCCACCATCTCCACCTGGATGCCGATCACAGCCGATGACACCACCTCGACCATGAAAGGCATCCACTCAGGAGCCCCCATGGACCCCTGCCCTCTTCACATCTACCACAGAGCCGCTGCCGCCATTGCACCCGAACTACAACGCACCATCAATACCATCTTCTAAACTGGCACCTTCCCAGATGACTGGAAACGCGCAGAAGTCAGGAACCCTGCGCAAGAAACCCACAACCGACCCTACCGACCTCAAAAACTACTGGCCCATCTCGCCCCTCCCCTTTGCGGCCAAAGTTGCAGAGGAAATAGTCAACAGGGAACTGACACAATTCATCGAAGACAACACCATCCTCGACCCATCCCAATCCGGATTCCGAAGCAACCAAAGCACCGAGACCGCCCTACTCGCTGCCACAGACAACATCCGCACCCTCCTGGACCAAGGCCACTCCGCATCCCTCATCCTACTCGACACCGCACACAGCAGCCTTCAACACCGTTTTCCACCGCAAACTCATCACCAGACTACATGACGCCGGCATACAAGGAACAGCCCTAGACTGGATCTGATCTTTACTCACCGGAAGAAGCCAAAAGATCAACCTTCCACCCTTCCTCTCCAATCCCACGAAAATCACCTGCGTTGTCCCACAAGGGACATCACTGAGCCCGACCCTCTTTAACGTCTACATGGCCCACCTCGCCGTCATCGTCCGATAACATGGCCTCAGCATCGTATCCTACGCAGACGACACCCAGCTCATCCTCTGCCTCACCAAAGACCCAACTACCGCCAGGCTCAACCTCCAGAAAGGGATGCAGGACGTCGCAGTCTGGATCACCAACAGCTGCCTAAAGATCAACGCCGAAAAGACAGAAGTCCTCCTCTTTGAAACCACCCCTTCAGCATGGGACAGCACCTAGTTGCCAACCATCCTCAGAAGTCCACCGACCCCCTTAGACCACACCAAAAACCTCGGCATCGGACTCGACTCATCCCTCACCATGAATCGACAGGTCAACGCCGTCAACTCCAGCTGCTTCAGCACCCTCCGCAAAACTTTCAAGTGGATCCCCCCCTGAGTCAAGAAAAACAGTCACCCATGCACTCATCACCAGCAGACTAGACTATGGAAACACGCTCTATGCCAGCATAAACAAGTCCCTACTCCGCAAACTCCAGACGATACAGAACACCGCCACCAGACTCGTCCTCGGCATCCCCCGGCACGAACACATCAGCCAACACCTATGAAAACTCCACTGGCTCCCCGTGGAGAAAAGAGTCACCTTCATGATCGTCACCCATGCCTACAAATGCCGACACAGCACCGGACGTAAATACCTCAACAGAATCAACTTCAACGTAACCAAAAGAAACCTCCGATCCTCCAACCTCGCACTGGCCGAAACCCCGAGCATCCAGAGAGCCAGAACTGGCGGAAGATCCTTCTCCCACATTGTGGCCAAGACCTGGAACGCGCTCCCGGCAGACATCAGACGCACCCCCTCCCTAAACACCTTCAGGAAGGCTCTCAAGACCTGGCTCTTCGGCTAATCAGAGCTGCTAACCCTCCCCCCCACGCCTTGAGACCCTCACGGGTGAGTAGCGTGCTTACAATTCCCTGACTGATTGATAGACTGTAACAAATACAAACCAAAATGGTACCATATCCACAAAGAACCAAAACAAACTCACCAGATATATGCAGGTCAAACAAATTTATTCTCCACTGCCGACTCTTCAGACCAAATGGTCAGATCTAAGGGTTTCGCAGTTCAGGACTCCAGTTGGGATGACCACTGGGCGAGGGACCGTCCGGCGGGAAATAAGGCGCAGCTGCGAGTAAAGGAACTCTCTCATGCAGGGATCCCTGATCCGTCCATCCGACCCGACGATGGCCCTTCCTCCCCAGCTATCCACGGGAGGGGATGGGTCACTCACCCGAAGGAGTTCCTTTAGAGCTCCAACTGAAGGAAGTGGCCCGCTTAGGGTCACCCGGGTTACTCACGACCACCTCTCGCCTTCCATACCAAATGAAGAGTCGGTCAGACAGTAGAGCATACAAACCAATATATGTTTATTCAGATACACTTCAGCTGAGCCTGGTCTGCCCAGTCTCTTAGGAGTGCTGCAGAGGGACTGACATCAGCAAACATGGAGATACATATGTACAATTCAGAACTAATGAATGCACACCCATAATGGAATTTTCCAGGTAGATGCAGCTAAATAAAGAAGTACAGTAGGATAGGTTTCGGCTCGGAGGCTGGGAACACACTATCTCCTACCCAAGGTCACTCTGTCCGTACCCGCCTCTGGACTAATGGGAGAAGGCCTCTATCTAGTGGGAAAGGTATGCGCTAATAAGAACAGTGTATTCATTAGGAAAGCAAGGCCTTAGAAAAATTTATAGAGAGACATACATTAATTTCAATCATGGTTCAAAATGGCGGCCAAACATAAATTGGTGCAGTGAATGCTAACTTACATAGAATAATGCGCAAGCAAAGGTAATGGAAACATTTTAATTCCAACACTACCTTAAGCTGTGTGACGGGTTGGCAGAGGAAACGGTCCAGCTGGACATGGAGAGCATGCGGCGAAGAGTAAAAGGAATATTCCCTAACAGCTAGATTCATTGTTCGGCAGCCATCCACTAGGGACCAGTGTGCAAGCCACTACGACAGATTGGCTGCAGCACGTGTAGTAGGGAACTAAGGAAGAGTGGGTAGGGCTTCCAGTGCAGGGTGCAGAACACAATTAAAATTGCCCCCAAGCATCCTAGACATATGGGACCAGTGGTTCAGCAGTAAGGAAATGCACGCCAGAAAATCTGCCTGAGCACGTTTGGAAAATGCAGACTCCCCAACAACACCACCACCTCTTCCAATCTCCCCACCACAAACACATAGCGTCCCTCTGGGTCTGTTTCCACCACTGTGTCTTGAAATGGCACTCTGGGGTTGTATCCATATCAACGCTTCACTAGCGTATCCCAAATAGGCCATGCAGAAGCATTTCCCCCTCTAGCGTTTTTAATTCAAAGGCCTTCTCCTCTCGCCCGGTGTGTTTCCTGTAAGAAGTCCACATGTGTCCCACATCTCTTGAGGTACTGATAGACCAAGTGGAGTCTGGCAACCGTTCCCAGTCCCCAGACATTCCAGGAAAAAAAACTTTCATTCAGCTGCACAGCAAACAAATGGAGAAGGGAAGTGGGCTGCGCCCGACAGGGATCACTCAGGCGAGCTGAAAGGAAAGTATGATGAGAAGCTCAATTAAAACAACAAATGGCATCCCCAGTTCCAGGGTGGCAGAGTTACGTTTGTCTGCCCAAAGAGTTAACGTAATGCTTCAAGTTTGTGGGCCCTACAACTTGGCAATGCAACAGTTGCAGGATACCCACAGGGGGTGGGAGGGTATGAGCATTGTGAATTACTTGCCAGGTACGATCCATGCGGTGGCAGAGAGGACCCAGTATAAGCTGCAGTGGTCTAGGGCCTCCGCATTCCAGGAGACAGGTGGCCAGGGGCACTCGCCTCGGCAGACACCAGCAAGCAAGTACCAAAGTGACCCACAATTAAAGCAAGCCATGTGCAGCGTGACAGAGGGAGGAAGGGTGAACGATGCACTCAGCCAGGATGTTGTAGAGTTTCCATCAGAGGGAAGATCCTCTGAGTCTTCCGTAGCTCCAGCTGTGCTGGGGTCTCAGAGATGAGCCGCCATAGCAAGGGCTCATATCCCCTCACGGTGCTCCTGTGCCGGCTTGGGAGCACCAGAGGCACCAGCAACAGGTCCATGTGACCTGCCCCTGCGCCGTCTTCACAGCGGCCTTAGAAGCCCCAGGGGGGCCTCCGCGGTGCAGCATCACTAACATCCGACAAGGCATGTCTACGCTGCTCAACCCAGTCCTAGGTGGCCCCCGGCTCCGTGAAGAAGTACGAGGTTCCATTGGACAACACTGTTTGGCAAGACACAAGAGGGAGTACTTAAACCCCTCCTCCCTCAACTTGCGTTTCACGCACATAAAGGAGGCTCTCTGGCGCTAGGCTGCTAAAGTCTAATCAGGAAAAAGGAAGACCTGTGGGTTGTTGAATGTGACACAGCACGGTCTCCAGGCAGCCTGAGTACTGCATCCTGGTCTCTAAAGTTCAGTAAACTGGCCAACACAGGTCTCGGGCCAAGCATGGACCACATGGCAGGGACTCGGTGTGCCTGTTTAACTGTGAAGTGGGGGAACAACCCTTCAGGCACGACAGCAATAGACAACCAATTTTCAAAGAAGGTATTGGTGTCTCCTTCCTCCGCTCTCACCGGAAAACCAATGATACAGACATTGTTGCACCTGGAACGGCCTACCATGTCATCCATCTTCCCTTCCAACTGTTCAACCATGCTGGTAAGGTTGGTGAGTGAGTGAGTGAGTCTGTGGTTGTATCTCAGAGATGGCAGATTCTGTAAGTTTCACCCTATCCAGTAGCTTCCACTGGTCTTCCCTCCGGAGTCCCAACTCCAGTGCCACTGCATCGGCCCTACCCCCCAGGTCCAGCCAGGTCACCGTGATGACATTTAGAATGGAGTCCAACTTCAGAGTCATAAGGGCCGTATCCGATGGGGACAGATCCTCTGCCGCAGAAGGTAGTGGCACGGGTCCCATCACTGGGTCACCAGCAACATGCACAACCTGGTGCGGTTTTCCTGACTTCTGCTGCACCATTGTCACCTGCTTATGACATCTGCACATGATTGGTCCTCGGAATACAATAACGCCCTTTAGTTAGCAGGGGGAGTCGGACACAATACAGGCCCGCCGTCACCCGGCAATGCTCTCCAGGCACAGCGGCACTAGGGAGGCACGAGCAGCCAAACTCCACTTCTCCAGGACTGTACCCCTCAAAGAGGCATTCCTTCCAGACCCAGGCAGCTAATAGTGCAACTGCCTTCTGATCTAAGCAAGTGAGCCTAGCAGTATTCCATAGGGTAGGCGCCGCAGGTCAGCCCCCCAACAAAGCCAAAGCTAACTCCATGCAGGGAGGCAGAGTCCCTTATGGGCACACCAGAAGGAGCGGGGGATAGGGCAACCCCAGAAGCAGTCTCCGGCCCCCTCCAGTGTAAGCGCCAAGTGCGCTCTCCACCACAGCTAATGCACTCCACCGGTCTAGGCTCCCGTCTCTCCCTCAGCCCTACTCCAGCACCACAGGACCCACTGCAGGCACCCTGGGCTGGGGTAAGTCAAGTGCTGCGTATTCCTTGCAGCCACCAGCCACTCACAAGGCAGTTAGTCCTTACAGCCGTCCGAGGGCCCCACACCACGCACTTCACCGCTGCGACCCCCGACACTGCTGCTGATGCAGCAGCAAGCAGTCTCCGGGCCCCCCATGCACCAGTATCGCAGAGGGAGGCTTACGTCTGGCCCAGCTGCTCCACAGTCCTCGCAATCTGGACCGCTGCAACTTCCGGCACCCCCACTGTTGCGGTAGCGGGCTGCTCCCAGGCCCCACAATGGGATGGCCCCTTGTCATAGGCGCTGGCCCTCCCCATCTTAAAGGGCCTGTGATACTGACATGATTTGCCCTCTCGCCGAAGCCTTATTAGAACGTGGCTGACATCTTGTGGTGCTCAGCCACACCCCTAGGACTCGTTCTAATGTGCCATGTACTTGCAGCAATTCACCAAATGTTTGTGCAGTGCTGTCTTACTATTATTCACGTTGAATACGTAAAAACAGTTTGTAAAAAATAAAAACAAATCTTTTTTCCTGTAACCTGAAAAGATTGTAGTACAGTAGGTGCTAATATTCATTCACATATTAATAAAACTCTGTCACTTGTAAAAACCCTCTCTTGTAGGGTGACCAGACGTCCCGGTTTTTGGAGCAGTGTCCCAACACTTTGCTCCAAATTAAAGACATGTCCCGGTTTTTGTGCAGTGCCTGGGTTAAACAGAGAAATGTCCCGGTTTTTAAATATGCTTTTAAAAAATGCTCACTTCGCACAGGTGCTGAGACGGGTCTCTATTGGGCTCTCTATTTTTGCCCTCCAGGTGGAAAAAATCTTACCGCTGCTGCAATGCCCAATATAGTTCTTTCACAGTCTCATAATTTCATAACTGAAGCATTTTCAATGTTATGTACAACGAAGCCAAAGTTGTTGCAGCTAACAACAATTGACAAAGCCAATAGTCCTTGCTTGTTGTAGGTTTATTGTTACTTGTATTATTTATCTGGATACAATGACAGAAGCAGCAGTTTATTCGGGATGGACACTATGCTAAGCGCAGATTTTTTAGCTTATGTGTTTTAAGCCACACCCTAATTACAACGGCCATGCCCCATTGAGAGACCCCCCAGTTTTTTCTTCCCGCATAAAGCCTGGGTACTTCTGTCATGTCACCTGGTCTTTGTAGAGCGCTGTATGAAACTTCAGCACGCTGCCTTGTTTGGGAATGCTGGGAGGGTACAGGGTGCATGATTGGTTGAAGGGAGTGTTGGGGGGGGAAGTGTTGGGTGTCATGCGCGAGTTGTGATGTGGTCAAGTTACTGCAGCCTCCAAGCCTGCTTGGATAGTATTTCTATTACATCTGAAGGCCTTGTGTGACGTAGAAGCAGTGAGACCTCTGCGGGTGCAGTTGTCTCATGGGACATGGCTGGGAGAGATACACAGGGTCAGAGGCGAGCTCTGCTTGATGTGACCTACAACACGTCCATGCTATAGTACCATTCTCTGCACTACTCAGACCGCCAACCAGGGAGGAAGCTGGGCGCTGCACGTTCTACCTGATAACCAGAAATGCTGACTTGTAATTAGACAGTAAATGCCTCCTGAAGAAAGGCACTCTGGGAAATGTTTTTAAGCATTATGTTGTCATGGGTTTTGGGGGCGTGGCTTGCCAGCCAAGATGGTGGACGTGCTTTGAAGCAGCTCCGCACCCAGGGCCCAGTTATCTGTCAAAATCATCTGACTGCTGGCATCATCTCCCTAGTTGGTCGGGCTTGCAGTGCAGCAGACAACAGCATGCAGTGTATGGGCGAGCAAATGTGTCGTGACCCGGTCCCTGCAGGCCCCTCTCGCCGATACTGCGGGTGACATAACTTGCAGCCATCTTGGAAAGCTACATCGAGAGGCTCCCTCCAAAGCATAACCCTCCTGATATGCTGCAGCCTGGTCACAGCACCTTCAGCAGTCGCCACAGGCTGGTACACCGCATCCTGACACAGCCTGGTGCCGGCAGCGCGGGCGATCCTTCTGCTATATACCCAGTAGGGCCCGGGGGCTGTATCGAGCCCAGGCCCATCCACAGGTAGTGAGCCCTGCCATGAGCAGCTAGAAAAGGGACACGTCCTATGGGCAGTCAGCTTACCCGGAGACCGAGGGTCCTGCAGCGCCGTACTACCTGACTCTTGGTGGGTGCTGCCGACTTGGCAGGAGAAGGCCTGACTCGTGGCTCAGGTGGACAGCGGACGGCCACATGGTGCAGGGCCGCACGCAGCCGTGGTTCACGCTGTGAGTGATAGCCCTCACTGACACATTTGAGGGAAAGAGGTGCTCCGAGTGTACACAGGGAGGCACAGCCCCGTGCTCTGGATGGCTGGTGTGTGCAGCCCTTGCGCTGGGCATTCAACAGGGCCCAGGATTGTACCGAGCCCAGGCCAGATTGCATATGGCGCAGGGAATGAAGAGCCAGCCCCTGCGAGCCGGTGTTGCGCCCGAGAACAGAAGACCCACAGTTTTGCACTGTCTGGTGGCCTGTGGTCGGTGCCAAAGAGGTAAAGGAAGATCTGGTAAGCAATCACACAGCGCTGATGCACACACTGGCAAATTCCACAATGTTGTCTAAACTCCTGCTGCACAACATAGCCTCGCGTATTGAGCTGATTCAGTTTTGGAGTCCCAAACCATCTATTCTCTAAATGCTTGCGGCGGCTCGCGGGCTACACCGAGACTAGCCCTACTCGAAAGCGAAACGCCCTGACAAGGCGATTAGTGCACTAGCATCCATTTCTCTGCCCCCGATGCCCGCAGAGAAATCCTGAAACAGAGGTGGAAGTGGGTAGTGATGACAAGATCTTTTTTTTTATTTTATATTTCTTTTTATTAGTTTCTGCACAATAAACAAAGACTCAGTTCCATCAACATGGCAATTACAATGGGAAACAGTCAAAAAATACATACAGCACAGTATCCCCCCAAAAAACCTGAAAAAACAGCAGCTAAATTACTTCACATGATATAGCGTTATCTGCCCACACCACCCTCCAGCCCCTAGCCACCCCTCTGTCTCAGGATCAAATAGCGACGACAAGATCTTAGAGAGCCTAATGCGGGACCTGGTGTCTCCCAAGCTGCCAGTGAGCTGCAGTGGTCCCTGAGTGTAAATACAAAAGGACTTGATACACAAAGAACTCAACTGGATCTGTGACCCAAGCCTGCAACCCCAGCTGGATCAAACACAATCAGCGTGGGCATATAGAGCTTGTCACATGAGCTCACGCTGGGGTATTAAACAGAGTTAAGTAACTGATACCTTGAGATAGAAGTATCCAGGTGCTGCAGCATTGACACCCGCGCTGTCAGCTATCCTATCAGGACCCAGCGTTCACAGAGTAGTGTCCCACAGAACAGCTGTAAGATGGGTAGACAGCGCATTGGAACAGGCACCGCAACCACGCAGCCAACTGTAGCCGCCAACCAATCAGACCAGGGCCAGGAGGCGACCGAACCCGCCGGGACCCTCACATTGGAATCCAAAATCGACATAGCATTTAAGGTACTAAAGCAGATTGGGGTCTCGCTGACACAGACTCGCACATCCCTGGAAGGCCGTATAGATAAAATTACGTCTGACTTCATGTTACTACATGCAGACCATCGTAAACTAGCAGGAAAGGTTAATTAGATGGATACAGAGATGTAGGAGGCCCTCCTGGCCCTTATCCGCCAAGATCCGAGAGCTCACCGAGCAAATGCGCACCTTGGAACACAGAATGGATGATGCCGAGGGCCCCTCTTGTCGCAATAATGTGCGTGTTGTGCGCCTACCGGAAGGTGCAGAGGGCCGCGATGCTGTGGCATACACTGAACAATGGCTGAGAACTCTGATGCCGGCGGACACCTTCTCTTCATTCTTTGCAGTGGAAAGAGCCACAGAGTGCCTTCGGGCCGCCCGCCGCCAGGCACCAGACCTCGGCCCTTCCTGTTCGGTCTACTCAATTTTAAAGACCGCGACGCAGTGCTTCCAGAGATACGCAAAATGAAGACAGTTAAAGTGGATAACTCATCGGTCCTCTTCTTCCCAGACTATGCCTTGGGGGTACGGAAGCAAAGAAGCATGTTTCTGGCAGTGAGGAGGGGAACTCGAGAACTTAATATCCGATAGTCTCTTCTTTTTCCTGAACGCCCGCGTGTGGTGGCAGACGACGCCACCCATTTCTTTAGCACAGCTGAAGAGGCCTGGAACTGGTTGGAAACAGCTGGTCACCACACATTAACAAACCGGTGCGAGAGAGCTCGCAGGGCTACTGCAAGCACCCGAGGCAGCCAGAGAAGAAATCAGAGGAGAGCTAAAAGATCGCCCCCACAGCACCACTCAGTCCCAGACCTAGAACAAATGCTGCAAGAAAGATGTGAGGCCCTGCAGACGGCAGCGACAATAAGGAGCCATAAAGCTGCCGGAGACACGGATGCCTCTTCGGAGCGGTCCCTCAGCGAGGACAGTTCATCTGCAGTATGGCCGCCTGGTGAAGAGTCACAGAAGCTCCCAACAGTGACTCCTCAAACAGCTGATGATTTAATATTGTGTCAAACAGCAGGTCTACTTAAGCGCTGAGTCAGGGCCCAGACACCTGCAGACTCTTTCCCCCTTGTCACTTCAATCCACCCCCGATAGGAAACACAGCACGTACAGCTGGCACTTGCCGAATGGCACAGTTAACAGTTTGGACAGACACATGTTGTCCCTCTGCTCTTTCCAAGTTGCAAAGTGAAATGATTACCCCCTGTTTGATACCTCGCACACTGTCACTATACAACAGAAGACAATGCAGATGCGTCCCATACCCAAAGTGTGTGAACGCTGTCCATGGCTCATCCCCATGCGCTGTGCTCCCCGCGGCCACTACTGCCTTACTTTAGTGTCCTATACCGCCTACCACCATAATTACCTGGAACGTTAGAGGAATGCACACGCCAGTGCGCATATATGAAACACACACTCACATCAAATGTCATGCTGCCCACATAGCGCTGCTGCAGGAAACACAGCTAGCGCAACCGGAGAGCCGTAGACTGCAACATAGATGGAAAGGACAAATACTAACCACGGGCTACTCCTCCTATGCCAGAGGAGCCCTCATTTGGGTTCGCCTAGTTACAGAAATAGACGCTTATGGCCCCTTTGTTTTGAGAAAAGGTATATAGAATGGGAGGCAGATAATTATTGGATCTGTATTCTCTCCAAACACAGATCGGGTAGCATTCTGGCATACTTTCCGGCATATTATCCCGTTGGTGCGACATCCCCTGGTTGTTGAGGGGTGGGGGGGGGACTTCAAAGCAGTGCTAGACACAAATTTAGACAGGTCCTTTCCACCACTACAGCTCACCGCTGCCACATCTGATGCTAAAGCCTTAGGGAAGTGGATGCACCATTGGGGTCTAATTAACATATGGAGGCTGCACCTGCAGGCACGTCTTTACTCGCATTACTCCCACCCACATGGGCTACACATACGCATTGATCGATTTGCAGGCAGTGCGGCACTTCTCGCCGAATGCACACGAGCAGACTATTTAGGCCGAACACTCTCAGACCACAATCCTCACACAATACAGGCACAAACTACCCGTACATGGAGGCTGCAGCACTGGAAGACCCCCCTTTCAGAGCCTCATTAGCCACTACTATTGAAAATTATTATGAAGCAATAGTGGACTCAGTCCCAGATGCGGGTGTCTTGTGGGATGCATGTAAAGCGGTGGTCAGAGGTCAGTGCCTGGGGCTTAGTTGGTGCATACACTGGCAGTTAGACCAAGAAGCAACACACATATAAGACACACTCATTAAATTAGAATCAGATATAGCAAATAAAACTGGCACCCTGTGCGCTCTAGACAATCTGAAACACGACAATACTAAAGTCAAGGAAAGGCTACGATGCCTAAACTATGCTGCCCACGCAGCTCACACCCATGCAGCGGCAGATAGTGCGGGTAGACTGCTAGTGAAACTGATCGGACAGGAACACTCACAACAGCCAGTTCTCTCGCTACAGTCTGCGTCGGGGCACCTGCTAATTCGCCAAAATGACATACACCAGGAGTTCACATCTAACTATGCTAAGATATACAAGTTGGTTACTCACATAGAGTCCCCAGCCCTAGAGTCTTATTTGCTTCCACTGTCAATGCCAACTGTCTCTGCAGCACAGAGGGCAGAACTAGAGGAACCGATCACACTCCTAGAGGTTCAGGCGACCATACAGGTGCTGGCAACCGGTAAGGCGCCCGGCCTTGACAGTTTGCCAGCTGAGTATTACAAAGCGTACCAAACAATCCTAGCCCCGCGCCTGCTATCGCTATACTACAGAGCGCAAGAGTCATCTGTCCTCCCGGAGACGCACTGCAAGTCTCTGCTAGTCTCACTGCCTATGCCAGACAGAGATCCGGAATTGTTAGGTTCGTACCGGCCATTGGTGCTGTTTATCACAGACTACAAGATACTGGCCAAGATATTAGCGAGTAGACTGGCCCCTCTGGTGCCACAATTAGTGCATGTAGACCAAAATGGCTTTGTGCCCGCTTGCTGTATGTCGCTGAACTTGCGTTGATTCTTCCGAATGGCCTGTTACTCCAGTGAGAGCTGGGCTCACTCAGGTTGCCTAGTTCTCGACTTGGAGAAAGCGTTTGACACTCTAGAGTGGGACTTCTTATTTGCTGCCCTTAAAAAAATATGGGCTAGGTGCAAAATTCCTGAGTCTAGTTAAATTACTGTACGCGCAACCCACAGCTAAAATTAAGACCGGTCCCTATATATCTAAGGCGATCCCAATTGAGTGCTGTACTAGACAAGGGTGTCTGCTTTCGCCGCTGTTATTTTCGCTTGGCATCGAGCCACTGGCTGAATCTCTCCGCCAGACAGGAGAAGAGTGGGGTAGCTCCTTGGGTGATGGAATGCACACAGTTTCCCTATATACTGACGACCTGCTGATATACCTTCGAGATATCCGCATTTCGTGTGCAGCAATAGAAAGGGCGCTGTTGGAGTTCGCCTCTTTATCAGGGCTACGGGTAAATTGGGGGAAGTTGTGTCTGTACCCGTTCAACGAGGCAACCCCTGACCCAGCATTGGTGCTGGGTGGTGTACCAGTGACCTGGCAGCAGCCGGCATTTCGCTACCTGGGCATCCGCATCTACCGCCAATCGGAAGACCTCTTGGAGGGTAACCTCGTATGGGCCACGGCGGCGGTGAGGTCGCAGATATCTTTCTAGTGCACCCTCCCGCTGGCCAACATGGGTCTAATTGCGCTCCTGAAGATGGTGATGCTTCATGCGGCTGCTCTACCATTTTACAAACTTAACGCTATATATCAGGCCCTCGCTTTTCCACGTGCTTGAACGAGCAAAACTTTATTTACCCATCGACTGGGGTGGATTAGCCGTGCCTAACATGGAACACTATTATTTAGCGGCGCAGCAGCAGTGGGTGGCCCACTGGGTTAGCGGCATGCATTTAACGGACACTGCCACTCAGCGACCCGGCTACACTCACCCCCAAGTCAAGGCCCTGTTCCACCCCGGTAGAAGGGGGCCAACGCCTGCTCAACTCCTTATGCCTGTTGCTTACAAGTGTTTTTGCAGCAGTCTAAAACTCTTGAAAGAGACTATCCCGTACGCTCTCTCCCTATTCATACTTGGCACGCCAAGACAACATATTGCAGTCTCTACTGCAGAGCTCACTGCCTGGGAGGATGCAGGGCTACGGACCCTGGGAGACCTGTATCAGGACCAGTACTTGGTGCCATTCGACACGGTAGCTGAAGAGAGTGGCCTACCGCAAGGCCAGTTTCTCCTGCACCCCGCACTGATACGGGCATTGCGAGCCTTGCGGAGAGACATGACTCAAGAACCCACAACACACCTCACAATCCAATGCCTACATGTGATGGGCACTGGTTCGCATCTTACCAAATGGTTCGCTGAGTCACTACACGTGCATTCGGCGCATCTGCTGACATCGCTCAGACAGCACTGTGATGCAGATCTGCAGAGGCAGTGCACCGAATGGGAATGGACAGCCATCCTAGAAGGACCCACATATATCCCAAAGAATGTCAGGTTCTGTTTAATACAGTATTTTATCCTGCAAAGGGCTTCTATGATGCCAGCAAAGATTAACCAATACTTTGGCCGTACAGATGCCAAAAGCCAGGGATGTAAGCTAGTAGATGGAGACCTTTTGCATATGCTGTGGGCCTGCACAGCTCTTACCCCCTATTGGGGAGCAGTCACAATGCACCTAGAAAAATGCACTGATCGTGCAGTGGAGTGCTCTTGGGAGATCTGCCTGTTGGGCCTATACCAGAGAACCAAGAAGCATAAAGTGACGTCCCTATTTAGAGATCTTGGACTCATCGTCACTAAATGTCTAATTACTGTGTGCTGGAAGTCACCAGAACCGCCGAATACAAAGGACTGGCTGCAATCATGGGCATGTTGTGCCCCAGCGGAAAGCGTAGCGCTGCACTGGGACGATGCCCTAGGGCTTCAAACACTCCCACTAGCAGCGGCGTGGGATGCAATACTACTGGATCTCCGTAACTCTTGGCAGGATGGCCTGGAGCTGACTAGGACCCCCCATGACACAAATGGCACACTAGAACCAATGGCTAGCATAAGGTAAGTCAGTTGCCACTAGGTGACCTAGATTAAGGGGATTCATGTCATCTCAAGCGCTATGACCATCATCTACACATCCAGGACACATTGCATTTGTTCATCCAATCAAGGCTAGCATTACATACCTTAAGCGCATAAGGGATGCACGTGCACAGAAACAACGTGCACCATAGAGGGGGCAGGGGAACATCGAGCCGGGCAAGAGCTGTCACATACACCACGCTGTTCATCACAACCCTGTCCCAGCTCTTACTTCCCTGGTTATCAACACATTATCATGGGCAGTGCACATTATATGGCACACAAAAAAATGGTATGCATGTCTTCACTATTCTATGTTTTTCTTCTGTAATGTATGCATATATGTGATAAGTGATGACGCCTGTTAAATTGAACAAAAATTAAAACTCAATAAATAAATTTAAACAAAAAAATTATGTAATAGGTTTTATCACAGCAAAGAATGGATGCATAAACAGTGTCTAGAGGTGTTTTTAAAGCTGCTCAAAAGGAGACCCTTAGGTACTACAGCAGCGTGCACAGAGCGGACATCACCAGTAACATACTGCATCTATTCTAGAACTATCCTCGTACCTGAGAAATGCCACAGTTCCTCCCACCTCATATCAGAGGCTAAGACATGCCTACAGTCACAGCCCATTCCACACCTCAGAGGCACAGACAGACCTTCTTTCAGCCCTCCCCTCATCTCTGAGGCACAGGCAGGCCTTCTCTCATCTCTCCCCTCACCTCAGAGACACAGACAGGCCTACCTCCACAGCCCTTCCCGCATCATAGAGCCTTTTGTCTCTCTTTCTTTTCCTTCTTGTTCTACCCCTTCTTTGCTTCTGGCATGGGGCAAGCTTTTTGGCCATTTTTGCAAGTTATTAGTTTTGAGGCCACTCTTGGCATTGTTAAACCAAAAACCCCACATCCTATAATGCACATGCTGTTAGCTTAAAAATCCATTACTGTCTGTCACACATCTGATTTGTTGTCTGTAATTCTTCATCTGTGTCTGTTATGTTAATTGGCTTGTATAGCGCATGAATCACCCCCGGGGGGGTCTCTCGGTGCTTGCGGAGTTGCAGGTCGTAGTCCTTTTTCTATGTCTGACAGCTGTCAAATAGTCCTACTTTTATGTTGACGGTTACTGCAAACTGTAGTCCTACTTCTATGTCTATGACCTGTCCCTGTTTTTTGTTTTGAGAACTTGAGTGTATATTGATGTTCCTCCTTGCAGTGCAGTGAGGACAGTACAAGTACAGTACACAAGCGAGGTACAAAATTAAGTTCATTGATCTCATAGCTAACTTGGTTAAGCCTCCACTTCCCTCATTTTACTAAAATTGTGTTACCTTAGAGCGGTTTACTTGCCTGTGTCTCAGTTCTGCTTATCTGCTAAAACTAGGAGACCTTAGAATGAGAATCATTGCCAATATTAGGTGGGATAAGAAAAATCTAGATATTTACTTTTTTAAATACGATCAATAGAGACTGGAGAATGTCCGTTTGGATTTAAGAATCCAGCCATTAATGGGTTAATACTTTCGTATTACAATGTAAAACCCCTCTGGGATCTCACTGTATGTCTCACTTTGCTCATGCCTTCCTGAGACAGGCTTCACCGGCTCTTCCATTAATAGAGGCTGGTGAGGCCTGATTGCAGGCAGGGCCTTAGGCCAGAGCCTTTTAATGGCCCAGGCAGTCTCCTATCACTTGCTGCCATTTTGCACGTTCTGCTGGCAAACTCTGCTGTTCTTTAAGCCTTGGCTGATTCCGCACGACAAGAAGCAAGTTTTCTTACTTGGGAGCAGACTGATTTCATGCGGCCAGCCGCAGCTAATGTTATGGAATCGAGGTCCACGTCTGTGCCCAGGGCTAATATCTCCACGCTGTCTTCCTCTGTGCAATATGTATGTGTCCTGCTTGGTGTGGGGCTCTTCATGGGAAGTGGGTTCGAACGAGGCCTCAGGCATCCTTCTAAAGTGGCACCGATTTCACCTTTACCTCCTCTTTTCTGTAATGGAGGAAACATTTTAGAATTAATATTTAAACTAGTGAAATTCTGTCAACAGCTTTTAAGAAGTGTGCTATAAATCTTCCTTTTAAAAATATGTAGCTACTCGTTTAGATCTTGGGGACAGTGCTTAATTTGAGCCTGGTGTGGCCACCACCACTCGGTTTGGGGACCAGCGTTTAATTTTCTACATCAGTCAATAACCAAAGAGAAAGAGAGGGCTGAAGCGCTAAATGGAAAGACAGAGGAAGAGAAAAATGGTAATCCCGTCGCAAAGGGGGAGCCTGCTAGAGTGAGATACAGCGGCAGGGAGGGCCTGGTCGTGGAGTAAAGCAGCATCAGGTGGTTTTGAGGCCATACAACATGGTATTCCGGGCACCGACATTTAATTGCATCGGTTGCAGGCTTCTGAGCAGAGCTTCGACACCAGCACTCATTCGTTTACAAATTTGGCACGGTTTAGAAATAACGGGGATATCCCCAAAGATTAGTGTGTGCAGTGTCTGCTAACTTGTCGTATACCCCACCTTATTTGGATTACTGGGGATGGCAGGTTTCTTGACAGTACAGCCAGTGAAGGCTCTGCCATCTGGAAAATCTTCACAAAGGCTCCCACTGGCAGATCTTACATCTGAAGTCCTTCTGTATTTAGGGCAGGCCTCCGAAGTCTTGTCTGCTGCTTTTATCTTGCCTGAGACCGTTTGGCACTAGAGAAAACTATCCATATCCCTTTGCCCTGAGAATAGAACACTAATCGTATCTGGGATATTGATTTCATATTTTCCGAAAACAAACAATTGCTTTGTAGGATTGTCTTTGAAAATTTAAAAAATTCTGACCAATCTGCCATGGTTCCATAGAATGGTGGGCCGGGTAGCGTTGATAGTTTTCAGCAAAGCATTCTAGTCAAAACTTTGTGGAGCAGTCTGCCACTGTCTCAGCTGAGGCAGGACGACCACTGCCCCGGCGGTTTGGTCACCCTTCCGCTTCATCTTAAATGAATCTCTTAGACCCAGCTGCTGCCTGACCCAGTAGGCTCTGGATTGGGTTCATGAGTGGGTCGTGGACAGGAGCGCAGAGAATGAAAGTATTTGTATAATCTGTGGGCCGTGTCTTCAGATCCCCGATGAACTCTACTCTCAGTGTTATTGGGGAGTTATATAATACAACATTCACAGCTTAAATTGTCTCTTAGGGTTTGGAGTGCCGAAAACCTCTTGGCAGCACCGAGAGGATGGAGAGAAACAATTTAAATGTTATTGTAAGCTTCAAGGTATCAAAAGATTTTTACTTGTACTCTAATGGCTTGATGCATGGAACTCAAGGTTAGGGTGGTCAGGACGGAAAAGCCTACCTGCCCAATTTTGCCTGTTTACACTACTAGAATCCCTGTTCCTACGCAACGAAAAAGCCGAGTTGGCTCATAAACAGTGAATCTATGCATAAAGAATTTCTGAGCCTGGTCAGTGAACTGCCCCATGGACTGTACATAAGTCTTTGACATTGATGCATTAGACCACCTTCAACAAGTGAAGTGATCAGTGAGCTCGTGTAATATGGCCTCACCATTTGATGTTCCTGGTCGCCACCTTCCATAAACGGTGAATGCTATTAACCCACTTGTTTGAAATTTACTGCTGGGACATGTAGTCCAAACTCAGGAGGTCTTCTGCCACCATGAGCTCTAATTCCTGGGAAAGCTTGGGTACTTGAACAATTGCTTGAGGACTTTTAAATGGTAAAACCCTGAGCTTGCAGCCATGTCGTGCATTTGGAGAGTGGGAGATGTCAGTAAGAGTCTGAGATGCCTACTATGGAACCAGGGGATCAGATGCTGTTCTCAGTTCCCCTGCTTACGTATCGCACTAACCACATCTGACAATATCGGAACAGTTTAGAAAATGGCTTCATGGTGGTATTTATTTTTGCAAATCGGGAAAATTGTAAGAAAATTGTAATGCTGGCATTAGGCACTCAATAAAAACTGCACTAGTACATCTGCAATGGGGGACCCAAACCGTGTGCAAGTTTTAGAGAAGATCATGCACAAACCATAGAAAAGTGGGTCACTCCTTTATTCTGCTTTACCACTACTAAAATACACATTCTTAAATTCTTTATCAGTGGCACACATAAGAGATCCTGAAAATAAATTGCATTGAGTACATTTAGGCATATGAAGCCAGGAAAGCGTCACCTTCGATGTCTTGACCTCCTTTACCTTTCATTAATGCTGTAGATTTCAGTCTTTTCCACCTTACAAGGTTAACAGAATTTAGTGTGATGAAGAGTACGTGCTGGAGGCGTCTCAGCTTTATTAGTATATAGCGCCTTTATTGTCTTGCTTCTCCCTTTTATTCATTTTGTCCACTTGTATTATAGACGTTGGGCTCTAGTTCATTAGGGGGTTATTATATACAGAAGAATGGAGAAAACGGATGAATTCAGGGTTACCATTACCTGAATCATATCCACTTTTTTGTGGCTCCATAAAGTACATTTACAAGAGCAAATACAAGAATTGGCTGGACGGTTGATTCTAGAGCCCAGGCCCTGCTGTTTAGGGGATCCTTGTTGAAACTGCTGAAACTGATAGATGTGCCCAGAGGACACTGGGACAAACCAAGTGAAAAGTTGCTGTGTAGTAGGCAAACTATGTATCATCTCACACTTTGATCTTCTACTGTGGAGACAGTATACGGCGTGCTCCTCTTAGACATGAGAGCTAAGGCTGCTTTTGCCTCTGAGGTGGCAAAGGACCTTAAGCCTCACACCAGTTGTGCATAAGGCATCTCTGGTTTTAGCAGCCAATTAGAGCTGGAGACTCACTTTCTTGCCCTTCAGGATCGCCCAGAGTGCGCTTTCCATCTGAAATAGATAGCTAGTCTCTACTCAGATGTCATTGCTATGTTTTATTGAGCATGTTAGACAGCTTAATCCCATTTCTCCTCACTTGGTGAGTTCCAAGACTGTAAGGGTCGGGGGCATGAAGGACAAATGAGTGTTCATTTTTTGTTTTCAACAAGCATTTTTCCTGCCTTCGGTATGTGGTGTTGTCAGGACTTAAAGGCAGGCCTTGTTGTTTTCCTGTGGTGGTCCTGGAGGAGTCCGCAGTGGTGGCAGCTGGAGACACCTACCCACAAGAGTCATGGTGGGAGCAACAAGACAATGCCAGGCCCAAAGATGTGATGGGTCATTTCTGCACCATGTGAGACATGGAGGCCCAGAATGCCGTCTTCGTGCCCCTGTATGCATGCACGACTATTCGATAAGTCCTTCCTCATGCAACTCAGTGGCGGGATGCCATATTCAGTTTATCACTGTTCCCTGAACCACTCCTAAGTGAATCAGGTGAAAATATTTAGCTACAGATTATAAAATCATGCTGTTAAACTGTGCTCCCACAGAACTGAAGCTCTGTTCTGTGTACCTACCTTCTTTCTCCAGCCATCTGATCTAGCGCCCTCCAATATTCCACTTTCCTGCCTATATTTCCAGTGCCTAACTCTTTTTATTTCTTCTAGTCTTCCTGGCTACACCCTTTGATTACTAAGCTGTCCGTAACCTCCCTCTCCATGGAGCCTTGTTACCTTTATCCTGCTACTGAATGGATTCCAGGTACTGCCTCCTCTGCGTATACCCCTGCCTCATGTTCTGTCTTCTCTTTTAGTGTTGCTCTTACTAGGGATTCCAAGACTGGGGCATCTGACCCCTGACTTGAAGGTCTGTTACCACCAGTGCTCTTGCAAGTGCCAACAAGTCTGCCCAGCACTGGATAAACAGTCTGCGTGGGGCCTGAATATTTTCATGCTCCCTTTTCCCAATCCCCGTCAATTGACTCTGTTTGCTTATATGGTAAAGCAGATGAAAGGCAGAGACGCTATCCTCCCCACGTAACACGTTGGCTCCATCATAGGAACACTCAAGGAGCCACCAACAGTATTTAGGAAATGGCAGAAGAAAATAGTTTCCGAACAAGAGAGGTGTGGTGTCACTTGAAAGAAAGTGAGAGACATTATTTTCCAACTTTTGTTATCATTGCTGTAGTCATGGACACAAACCAGATGGTAAAAAGTATTTTTAGGCCAGTGGTTTTCCTTTTATGTGAATGTCATTAAGTAACTTACTGGTTTGGTTTTAGAGCGTCATAAATAAGTCCTGTAATGGCTGCCAAAATGGGCTATTATCAGGTAGACTGACATCTATAGTTTTCTGTATTAGAATTCATTAATATTTCTTTGTTATGCTGTGAGGCACTGTTCCTTTCAATATCATAGTTAAGTCACCCGGCATTAATGCACTTCGAAACTGGCGAGTGTATTTTTTTTTAAGCTCTGGGTAGTAATTAGGAATATTGACAATAAAACATACTGGTTGACGGAGGCTAATGATCCCTAAAAATTGGACAGAAGCATTTAATTGCATGACTTACATGCTTAAACATTCATATCGTGAAAAAGACATTTCTAAAGCGCAATAATCTGTATTGATGTCCTATAAGCCCCACCCATTAAAGAAACAGGAATGGGATTTTTGCGAAACTGTATAGGAAGGTAGAAAATACACGAAACTACCTTAAATTCGGCCCTAGAGGTACCATGAAAAAACCTTCTTTGGTCTCTGAGCTTCATAGCGGAAAAGAACAACACAGAGCAACTTTTGACTGTAACATACCATAGCATGTGTCTTTTATGTAGCATAGGTTCTCACGAAGAAGTTTCTTGTGGTATATAGCAAATGTTCTCATAGCATATATATTTAAGAGAAGCTCTAGGGATTTTGCCTGTTAATTAGAACTCCGAAGATTTATGACAGATCCAGTAGCGGCCCTTGTTTGGGGCGAGTGGCTGGGTGGGGGGCAGAGAATGGGTCAAAGGGGTCACAAACGGAGGGGTCAAAGTAAAAAATTATTAAAAAAATTAAAAACGAATCTTTAGCTGGCCGCGTCTTGGTCTTGTGCTCCGCTGCTTCAGACAGGCACAGGCTCCCAGAATGCCCTGTGGCCAGTCCTGAAGCTGTTCTCACATGAGAGCAGCTTCAGGATTGGCCAGAGTGCCCTCGATTGGCGCTCCAGGACAGACTGGAAGTCTGTGCCTGCTCTCTCCAACCACAGCCACAGCTGGGGCTTGTGAGAGGTTCACTGTGCATGATGGTTTGGCCGGCCTGAGACGGGAGTGCACTACCACTCCCCTCAGTGCCGTCACCCCCCAGGCCCTGCCCCCAAGGTTCGGCAGGAAAAGAGATATAAAACGACACAACACTATTTTGAGCTCTGAATAAAGGGTACTGTCAGAATTGCAGGGTAGCTACGTATACATTTTATAGGTTAGCTGGCCACATTTCCCATTGATTGCTGTATTTAGTCACTAAGGAAGTAAGGATTTCAATCAGGGGGTGTCAATATCCCTAATTGGTGAATTGTGAAGTGCTTTTGTTTAGAGTAGGAAACCAAAAAAAAGACACATTTCAAGTATTTTGTTGAAACCAATCAAGGCTCATATCTGATGTTCTCCACGTAGATGTTATTTCAGCTCGGTCCACAGAAATTAGAGGAGTCCCAAACATTGTTCCCTCGTTGTTAAGATCTTATATTTTGAATCTTAGAGTGCCTCTTAGTCTGACTTATATATAATAAATATTTATACAGAGTACTGTTCTGCAGGCGTTTAAGTACCTCTGCAGTATCAACTCTTAATAAATCTATCACTGAACTGCACGAAGCAGGTCTGAAGGCATAGCTGGGGTGTGCTCAGTATAAAAGATGCACTTTGTTCTCTTGTGCTACAAGAGATGCATGTAGGATTGTGTTTTGTTGAGTCCAACATTGTATATTGGAGATAAAGAGGACATCATTAATATGATGTTCCTGTGCCTGTGTGCATAACATTGGTGAATAGCGTCCATCAATTGTGTTGTGTGTCTTTTGCTTTCTCGAATATGTATAGGTCATTTTTTTTTTTAAGTTTTATTTATATTTTCCACAGAAAAGACAAGCAGTACATTATTGGTTCATATACATACATAACTAATACACTATGCGGCAACACACCATCCTGGACTGTAAAAAGAGTACACTTCAAGCGCCACCCCCCTTCAACACCACTCCTCAACAATTCTCTTCTCCTCCCTCTGTGGGGCCTTCCACCAATGGATCCCGATCTGTCTGTGAGCCCACAGATGTTTGCGCTAATAGGTAGGATTTATATGGCTGCCATATGTCTAGGGGCCTTGACCTGGGGGGGCTGCAACTGGGAATACAACTCACTATTGGTATTACAGTAGGACATGCTAAATAGCCAATTCTTCAATGTTGGCGAGTACTTACTCCCCCGGTGTAACGCCACTTCTCTCCTTGCCAACAACAATGCTAATGCACAAAAGCGCCTGGAGGATTTGGGGAGGGCCTTAACATAGCATAGCAGTGCCGTCAAGGGGGCAGGTGGAATGGGTATTTCTACCATCCGTGATAGTTTGTCGAACACCAATACCCAAAATCAGGCAACCCCTCCGAAGGTCCACATCATGTGTGCGAAGTCCGCCATCGGGGTGTTGCATCGAGTCCAATTATGTGGGTGCGCTGGGTCTATGCGATGTATTCTGGCAGGGGTTATATATGCCCGCCGTAGGTATTTAAAATGTAATATTTTGCGTTTATCATTGAATGAGACCGTGCATGTTTGTTCGCAGCAGTAATGCCATTGTTCGTCTGGTATGGGTTGCCCTCGATCTTGTTCCCATGCCTGTCGTGTCTTTCCATTTCTGGATGGGAGTAGCGCAACAGCGGACTTCTACATTCTGGACATTAAATGTTCCCCGCCGATATCAGTGATGAGTAAAGTCGGGGGGGAGATCAGGAGGCTTTATGGGATAACTAGGGATCTGTGAGCTAAGGGCCCGCTGCAGCCTACAAAGCGTGAACTGGTCCATGAAAGTGACTTCACTAAGGCGAGTATCTTCAATCCTGGAGTAAATGTAGCCATCCAGGAACAAATCTCCAAATGTGGCCAGATTATACTTTGATAAGGTGCGTTGCACCACCCGTTCCTGAATAATAGGCGGCCAGAGGTTCCACGGCAGGGGGAGAGGTGAGGAGTAAAGAAACAACCATGGTTGCCCGAGTCACCTGTTTCCAGGCCCAGCTAGTTGTAGATAACTCTGGAGATGATGCGGGTCTCTGGCTAGGCCCACTGGTAGCAGGGCTGACAATGAAGTAGGGTGAGAAAGGTCCACCTCCAGACGAAGGGGGATGAAGCCCGTCTGGGCCATGGGACACCATTTGATCGACTATTAAGGGCAGCCTGGTGGCCATCATTTTGGCTAAAATCTTGTAGTCCAAGTTCAACAAGGAAAGGGGCCTGTATGAACTGCAGTGGAGGAAGTCCTTCATTGCCTTGGAGAGGAGAGTAATCACTGCTTCCTGCATTGTTAACAGGAGTAAGCCTGCCTCAATCGCTTCCTGGTAGACTTCTGTGAGATGCGGGGCTAACTCTTTCTTGAATGCCTTATAAAAACACCCCGTGAACCCATCTAAACTTGGTGCCTTTGAGCCATCCATGGCTTCTATACCTTGGACCACATCGTCCACAGTGAACAGCTCAGCCAGAAACTCCCTGTGTGTATCCTCTAGCCATACCATGGCCACCTCATCCAAATAAGCATTACTGGCTGTTGCGTCCGGAGAGACTTTGGTGGTGTAGAGTTCCTTGTAATACGCCAACACCCTATCCTTAATGCCTTCACAGTCTGAGATGGGAACCCCGTCATCCCCCATGAGACTCGTGATGTACGTCTTCCCCCTGCTGGGTTGTATGAGCCTGGACAATATGTGCCCTAGACGCTCACCCTCTCCATACCTCCTGGCTGTCGCATATTTCCCCAATAAGTGGGCTTTCCTCTCTGCTGCTTCATGGTATTCTGCCATCAGTGTTGCCCTGCATCACAAACCAGTAGTGGTCCGTGCTGTCACTTGATCAGCATCCACGGCCCTCAAATGTGTTTCTAGCTTGGACAGTGTGTGTCGTAAATCCCTGAGGATCCCTACGCCTTTCAGGATGCACTTCCCCCCCGTATGTATGTTTTGAACACCTCCCACAGCGTGGCTTAGGTCTTCATTGTGCCTGTGTTGGTCTCAAAGTATTCCTCTATCGCTAAACTCAGCTCTGCTTCGAAGACCGGGTCTCGGAGGGCCATATCGGGGAACCTCCACTGACCTGCCATCCCAGCCGCTACTGGAACCTGGAGCCCGGGCACTACCGGGGCGCGATCTGATAATGTGTGTGGTAGATGCATGGATTCCCTCTGCCATGTGGTCACACTAGGGGACAATAACTTAGTCTATTCTAGACCAAGTGTTCTGGGGAGCCGAGTAGTGAGTATATGCAGGTGTATTATGGTGGAGGTGGCGCCAAGCGTCCAATAGTTTATATGAGTCTATCATACTAGTTAGTGTCTGTCTGGCTCTTGGTTTTGTTACTGCAGTTATGGATGTACTATCCACTCTCGGGTTGAGCAGGATATTTAAGTCTCCCCCAAACAGATATGTTCTGCCCCCATCCTATCTAATCGGAAGTGTAGCTCTACAAAAAAGTCTGGGTCGTCAACATTGGGCGCATATACATTAACCTGTATAGGTCATTCTTAAGACGCATTTTTATTAGCTACAGAATGCACCATATCAGTTGTCATTTTCCGAGCATGCTGCATAATTGTCTATTTTTTGCTGCATTATTGCATTGTCCTTGCTATGTTGTTTGGCCTTATCAGCCATATTATTGAAGGGGCCCCGTGTGTATACTCAAAACAGTGGCCAATCAGCAGCTGTGTTGCTGGATTGGTCACCTATGTCATATCATTTTGCTGAAGGTTAATGCTGTGTCGACATTTTCAGGGGTATTCATTTCGCATTTCCTAATGAATAGTTAGTATTTTTGATAGGAGGAGGTAAGAAATCTACAATATAAGTGTAACAGCTGCCTAGTGATGAGTTAGATATGACTCTAACAAGCATGTTGTTCTCAATGCTCATGAAGGTATCGATTAAGCGAAGGTAATCTTCCCTCGACCAGGGTGCCTAGGAACAGTTCAATTACACTTCTTTGATGTTCCTCTTCAGTTCAAACACTTCCGTAATATTTATTCCAAGCACTGGACATGGGGGCATGAAGTAGGACAGTGTTAGATTGACGTATGCAATGTCAGACCATAATAGCAATTCCCAGGCACAGTCCTTCTAATGATGACACATTTTAATCTCTACTTTTTGTGCCCATGGGTATCTATACATGACTCCAGTCGGACACAACAAACACAGCAACGGTTGTGTGTAAATGTAATTCCAAGATGCATTTGATGCAATAGCAGTTTTTTTATTACATTAAACATCCACATCAATTCTTGGGTGACACTTTTGGACTTGAAGTATTGCTTAGAACTGGTGGTGACAAATTCAAAAAGAACAATTGATGGACAGAATGCAGAACAATGTGATACATTCACCGCAGTACAGAGATCTGGATCTAAATTCATCGTTTCTTTGCTCCCCATATCGTTCCAGTTTGAACGCAGTCATATGCAAATCAGTCTTGACCCTGCTCCCTATTGGAACAGTCCAGCCCGAACTGCCAGGCCAGGTCCTCTGTGGACTGGAAACAAGCATCCTAGGACCGGTTTCGGGGTTTCACCCCTCATCAGCCAGGCTAGCTTGACTCCAGTGGCATGGAGAGCTCATGTAGGTGACATGTTACAGTTGCCATTGGAGGTTTAGATTGCATTAGCAGATCGTTTGCTAGACATAGACGCCGGAGATGGGAGTCCATGCAATCCTGAGGGGAGGAGATGAGAAAATGGTCGGACAAGTCTTAATCAATACTTTTTGTTGAGAGTATCTCTGGCAAAGTGCATGGCATAAGATTTGAGAATGTCCGCATCTAGGCCACACCAGTGGCAGAGGATGTTGTGGATGATGTATTATTCTTAGTATTGACATGTACACTCAAATCATTCAGGAGTAGTTTTTGAGTGTTACTGACAGAGAGGACTCATTGGATGAAGATATTGATCTAAGCAGATGTTTGATTAACAGGATCTCTATTACCTATAACAGGAATGTTGGTCCTGGAGGGCTGGATCCATGCCAGATTTATAGCATATCCACTTTTAGATAAATGTAGTTATCATGAAAATCTGGCATGGATCCGGCCCTCCAGGACCGACATTGGAGAACCCTGACCTACAAGAAAAGTGATCTGGACAGGTAATGCACTAATGGTAGTCTTTACTCCACTCTGTCCAGTATATTGTTTGTGTTGCTGGTTGCAATGGTTTGTACTGACTTGCTTGAGAGCTCAGCACTCATGGATCTCAAGATTTCTATCACCTGGTGTGTCCCAGAGCCTGACACTGAGATGAGTTTGTTGGGCACACTCAGAAATAGGATAGTGGGTGGTCCTCAAGATACACCCCAATTTAAGAAAATAAAAAAATGAAAACTGAGATGTGGTTATATTGTACAGTGTGCATGCTGGTGATGCGGAAGTGTGTGGTAGCAGATGTTTTCTTGTAAATGTGCTTCCTTTTGTTCTGCATTTAGTAAACGAATTGATGTGGATGTAAAGAAGGGATCTTTGCTTATGCTGTTTAACATAGATCCAGGTTGAGCGTCACCTTTGTAAGATAAGGAATTTGAGTTCAAACTCAACCGTTCTGTATTCTTTCATACATTATACTCTTTTCAGTATTTCTTTATTCAAAACAATTAAATCAAATAATTTACTAAGAGACACAAATTTAAATTAATCTGTGTTTGCTGGCTTGGTTTGAAAGAAGATATTGGAAAATATCAGGACATTGTTATAGCAGATAGTTTATTATTGAAATCAACACTCCAGAAGAGGGGGTGTCAGTCCCTCTGTGCTCTGGTAAACCAAGGTGGCTGAATGAGAAGAATGCTGCCCTGAGCTCGTGTTCTGCTGTGAGTGAAAGTAACATTAGAGCCATGTAGGTGTTACTGGTGAGAGTCATTACTGTGGATTGTTGACCTTTGAGCAGTGTAACTCTTTGGTGCCTTAAAGCTAAACTGAACAAGTTTAGAAACTGGTACAAGAGGGCAGCTCGAACCCTGACTTGTATACCCTGTTCAGTCTGAAATGTTTCCCTTTGTGCAAACTGGCCAAAGTTAAGATAAGTACAAAAAATCGGTTCAACATCTTCACAACGTGCAGTAGGAAATAAATATTCAGTCTTTATCGTTCACACACATCTGACCCTCCACCCATTAACTAAGGGATTTCATTCCAGAAACAACTCTTACCTTTAAAGGCTCCCAGAAAAAGCTTTGTGTAGTGTTACAATCTAAGACTTTCAAACACGACTTTTCCTTCTTGTGCAGTAGGGAAATTAACTCTCCCAGTGAACTACTTGCCAAGTGAAGTGTCCATATTATGTGACCTCTTCATACAGTCATTGCTTTCTAGTCAACAGCACGCTGCATTCTGGGGCCCTTGGCAGCTATCCTGTCAACATTGCTACACTAAACAGCCCTCTACTGTCGTACCTAGAACGTTTTCTTACCTGGAAATATCCTTCAAGCACTAGTAGTGAGCACAATGTTTTCAAGCGAAGCACAGAGAGTATCACATTGTTTATGTATAATTCAACAATTGCTGTCTGTGCGTCAGCCTGATGAACCGAAGGCACAAAAGTGTGGTCATTTTGTTGTGTTGAAATTGCGTGTTACCCTGCAGAAAGGTGTAATGCTGCTAGAAATATTGAATGATGTTTCACGTTAGATATGAGAGCAGACCAAAGCAAGGCGTCTACATTCACAGTGCGTGTCGCTCCTCATTACACAAAATAAGTGTTAGAGCGCTGAGGTGAGCCACAAGTTCCAACATGAAACTGTTTTGGGCCCAAAGCTAGTTTTTTTCACCCAGTTTGGGACAGCTGATTGCCAAGAACTACTGTTGACACTACAATCCGAACAATAACGTGGCAGTTTTTACAAGCCATCGCTTTAACGAAATATATATATTTTTTTAATGGGTCGGAACAAATGATTCACACTTGCGCGTGGCCCCATTGCCATGTGAATCTTTGGACGAAGTTTTGTTTGCAAGTGTCATGTGGGTATTTGAGTGCTTGTCTCCTCATGCCATGTATCTGAAAGAAACACGTTAGTTAGATTCCTCACCTTAGAATATCCCCAGGCGTCAGACTGGATCCGGAAGATTTTTCGGTAGCAATACCCCTTGCGCGTCGCTAGGCGTCGTCTGCGGCTCCGCGTCCGTCGTCGGCGTCGTGCGCCGGAATTACGTCGTCGGAGTACTTAGACGCCGCCCTCGCGCGCTGACGTCAGTTCTTCTTTTTTTCGCGCCAGTAAGCGCAGATCCGGGAGAGCTACCCCTTTAGTCACTTTTTGACTAACTTTTTTCGATCCTTTTGATCTTGTCTCGACTCCGGTGCCGGTAGGATGCCTGGTTTTAAAGCCTGTGCTGACTGCAGCCGCTTGATGTTGGTTACGGACCATCACCGCCGGTGCCTTTACTGCTTGGGCCTCGACCACGACGCGGAGTCGCGTTCGGACTGCAAGGCCCTGACCTCGAAGGCTAGACGGGAGCGGTCCCGTAAGCTTCTCGAGCTTCGCCACTCGGCTCCGCGCCCCTCTCGATCCCGGTCCAGGAGGAGGTCCAAGGATCGGTCGCGGAGCCGCAGCCGACGTCATCATCGATCGTCTGGCTCCAAGTCTTCGGGTAAGTCGAAGCACTCCAAGAAGTCCAAGAGGCGACACCGCTCTTCGGACTCCCCTCGCCGGTCGCGCGACTCGGCCGAGGGTCAGGGTGGTTCCACCCCCGCGGCTCCAGCGGAGCAGCAGGCGCCGCGCAAGTCCCCATACCCGCCGGTCCCTGGGACTGACGCGACGCCGGCGGAGGTCAGTGCCTTCCTCTCGGCCATGAGGAACCTGGCTCCGCCGTCGACGCCCGCTGGCGCGCCTTCGGGCCCCGCGGACCCGACTGGGCAACCTTGCCTGCCGGCGGCTCCGGCCTCGACGCCGCAAGTGCCCGAGGGACCCGTTCCCGAGTCCCCGCCGACGCCGGTCGACCTCGTCACGCCTCCTCCGCCGGCGTCGACACCGGTACCACCTCCGACGCCGACTCCGCTCGGCGTCGAGCCCCAGTTCAGCCCCGCTCCGGGCCCGGTGCCGTTACGGCGTCGATGGACGCCGCGTTCGGCGCCGCTGGAGACACATTTTGTCTATCGCCCGGCTCCGATCCTTCCTCCTGCATACCAGGAATCGGATGATGGGGGCGTATGGGAGGGATCCGAGGATCCTATGGCCGTTCAGGCTTAACTGTCACTGGACTGGGCAGATGAACTGGGGGAGGCCAGTGGTCTGGATACCTCTCCAGACACTGGATTCATCTCTCCTCCGACTGTGGCTTCGGAGGAGGGTGCTGCTTTCTCTGTGGTGCTGCGCAAGGCGGCCGCAGCCCTTGGGCTCGAGCTACCTGCCGTGGCTGTGAGGACTAACGTCCTCACTGAGGTGCTTCAGTCTGCAGCAAGCTCCACTGAGCCTCTTCTGCCATTCAATGAGGCCCTCACTGACGTTCTGCAGGGCACCTGGTCCAAGCCCTCCACAGTTCCTCCTGTGGACAGGAACGTCGCCAGGCGCCACCGCCCTGCTCCGGGCGACCCCAGTTTTCTGTCCCAACACCCTACCCCCGAGAGCCTGGTTATCCGGGCCTCTACCTCCCAATCCTCCTTCCCGACGGCTCCGCCGGACCGGGATTCCAAGAGACTGGAACAGTTCGGCAAAAAGCTGTTCTCCTCCCTTAGTTTGGGCCTGCGGTCTTTGAACACCGCCTGTCTCTTGGACCGTTATTCCCACTCTCTGTGGGATACGGTGGAGGACGTGCTGCCCCTGTGTCCGGAGGAGATCCAGACACGACTTACCCAGGCTCTGGCCGATGGGAGGGATGCAGCGCGACATGCTATCCGATGTGGGCTTGACACTACGGACTCGCTGGGTAGGGCTATTTCTACCTCAGCGGCGCTTAGACGTCACGCCTGGCTGCGGTCCACGTCCTTTTTGGGCGATGTCCAGAGCACCCTCATGGACATGCCCTTTGATGGCACTCGCCTTTTCGGCGAGAAAGCGGACAGTGTGCTGAATCGCTTTAAGGACTCCCGGGCTACGGCCATGTCCTTGGGCCTCTCGGCCCCGCTGTCGCAAACTTCTGCCTTTCGCCCCTTTCGTGGCCAAGGAAGGGGTGCCTCCTCACGTACGCCTAGCCACCAGCCGCAGACCCAACCTGCGCGCGGTCGCGGACGTGGTTTCCGCCGAGGCGGTTCTGGAGGACGACGCGGTCAGCCCACATCCACCCCGGCAGCATCCGCCTCAAAGCCTTCCTAGTCCGAGCTTTCAGGCCCATTCCACGCCAGTGGGCGGCAGAGTTCGCCATCACCTGCTCCACTGGCGGTCCATCACATCGGACAGGTGGGTGCTGCAAATCGTCCGAAGGGGCTACTCCCTCCCCTTCGAGACGACCCCTCCAGCCATGCCACCGCAGCACCACCGTATCTCGGGGGATCATTTGAATCTTCTCCACGAGAATGTTTCGGCCCTCTTGGCCAAGGGGGCCGTCGAGCGCGTTCCGAGCCCAGAAGTAGGTCGTGGTTGTTATTCCCACTACTTTCTGGTTCCCAAGAAGGGCAAAGGGGGCCTACGCCCTATCTTGGACCTCCGGAACGTCAATGCCTTCCTCCGGAAGGAAAGGTTCAAGATGTTAACTTTGGCTCAGGTTCTAGCTGCCCTAGACCCTGGAGACTGGATGGTAGCATTGGACTTGCAGGACGCATATTTCCACATCCCCGTCCTGCCGGCCCACCGGCGTTACCTGCGGTTCACGGTGGGCCAAGAGCACTTTCAGTTTACCGTGCTCCCCTTCGGCCTCACCAGTGCCCCTCGGGTGTTCACGAAAGTGATGGCGGTGGTCGCAGCTCATCTGCGCAGATCAGGGGTTCCAGTCTTCCCCTATCTCGACGACTGGTTGTTGAAGGCGGGCTCGCCCCAGACAGTCATCTCCCACCTCCAGACTACGGCGGATCTCCTGCATTTGCTGGGATTTTCCATCAACGTGCCGAAGTCACACCTGAGCCCCTCTCAGAAGCTCCTCTTCATCGGAGCGGTTCTCGATTCGGCGCAGTTCCGGGTCTATCCGCCGGAACAGCGGGTCCGGGATATTCAGGCCCTGATTCCCATCTTTCGGCC
Source organism: Triturus cristatus (assembly GCF_964204655.1). Classification (NCBI taxonomy): domain Eukaryota; kingdom Metazoa; phylum Chordata; class Amphibia; order Caudata; family Salamandridae; genus Triturus; species Triturus cristatus. The sequence continues at coordinate 939,905,728 of NC_140584.1, read as the reverse complement.
TCTATCCTGGGTTTCGGTCAGGCTAGTGTTGCGGCTTCTGGGGCTGATGGCCTCCTGCATCCTACTAGTGCATCACTCCAGGCGGCGCATGCGGGCTCTGCAGTCGGACCTGAAGTTTCAGTGGGCCCAGCATCACGGCAACCTGTCCGACCATGTCTTGATCTCGGAGGGCACTGCACAGCAGTTGCAGTGGTGGCTCACGGACCGCGATTGGGTCAAGGGCAAGAGCCTCTCCCTTCCCTAACCGGAGCATGTCGTAGTGACGGATGCGTCCCTCCTGGGATGGGGTGGCCATATGGGAGATGCGGAGATCAGAGGCCTCTGGTCTCTGGTGGAGTCTCGTCTCCACATCAACCTGTTGGAGTTGAGAGCGATCCGACTTGCACTGAAAGCCTTCCTTCCCTCTGTCAGGGGAAGTGTCGTGCCGGTGTTCACGGACAACACCACCGCCATGTGGTATTGCAACAAACAGGGCGGGGTGGGGTCGTGGACCCTTTGTCAGGAGGCTCTGCGCCTCTGGACGTGGCTGGAACACCAGGGCGTCACCCTAGTGGTTCAACATCTGGCGGGCTCTCTGAACGCCAGAGCAGACGAACTCAGCCGCCGGTGCATGATGGATCACGAATGGCGTCTGAACTCCGAAGTGGCGCAAGGTCTCTTTTAGCAGTGGGGAGAGCCTTGGTTAGATCTATTCGCCACCGAAGAGAACGCGCAATGTCAGCAGTTCTGCGCGTTGGAATTTCCAAGGCGGCACTCGCTCGGCGACGCTTTTCGTCACGAGTGGAGTTGCGGTCTGTTGTACGCCTTTACGCCTTTCCACCTATACCACTTCTGCCCAGAGTGCTGAAGAAGATCAGGCGCGACCGGGCCCAAGTCATCTTGGTGGCTCCGGATTGGGCACGAAGGTACTGGTATCCCGAGCTACTCAGTATGTTGACCGATCCTCCGATACGTCTGCCCCTTCGGGAGGATCTTCTGTCGCAGCAGCAGGGGACGGTCCTCCACCCGAACCTGTCCAGCCTCCACCTCCATGCGTGGAGATTGAGCGGCGGCAGTTGATGCCATTTGACTTGCCTCCTGAAGTCTGTGATATCATTCTGGCAGCCAGGCGTCCCTCCACAAAGACGGTATACGCCTGCCAGTGGAACAAATTTGTGGCATGGTGCACAGCAAAGGCTGTGGATCCCCTTTCCGCTCCTCTTTCTGAGGTTCTCCTCTTTCTTCTTTCCTTGGCCCGGCAGGGCTCTGCCCTGGGCACCTTGAAAGGTTATCTTGCTGCCATCTCTGCCTTCTTGCGGCTTCCTGATCAGCCTTCTCTTTTCAAGTCCCCTGTAGTGTCACGCTTTCTAAAAGGCATTACTCACACGTTCCCTCCTGTCCCTTTTGTAATGCCTCAGTGGGACTTGAATCTTGTTCTCACATTTCTAATGTGCGCTCCCTTTGAGCCTCTTCATAATTGTCCTCTTCGTCTGCTGACGCTTAAGACTGCTTTTCTGGTAGCCATCACCTCGGCTAGACGGGTGAGTGAGCTCCAGGCTTTATCATCAAAGCCTCCTTTTCTCTCTGTTCATCCGGACAAGGTTGTCCTTCGGCCTCGTCCCTCCTTTCTTCCGAAAGTGGTGACCCCCTTTCATCTTGGGCAGTCTGTCACCTTGCCCACCTTCTTTCCGCCTCCGCATCCTTCTAAAGAGGAAGAGAGGCTCCACCGTCTGGACCCAAAACGTGCGCTCTCCTTTTATCTGGACCGCACAAAGCAGTTCCGGGTGGACGACCAACTTTTTGTTGGATACGTGGGTGCTAAGAAGGGGAAAGCTGTGCACAAACGGACCATCTCTCGGTGGGTTGTTTTGTGCATCAAAATTTGTTATTCTTTGGCAAAAAAGGACCCTCCTGTTGGGCTGCGCGCCCATTCTACTCGGGCCACGGCGGCTACTACTGCTTTGGAACGGGGTGTCCCTTTGCAGGACATCTGTCAGGCGGCAACGTGGGCTTCGCTACACACGTTTGCCAGGCATTATTGCCTTGACAGCCAATTCCGGAGGGATGGCTTCTTTGGCCGTTCTGTCCTCCAGGACTTTCTGGTGTGATCTTGGTTCGCAGACCCACCACCGGGGATGGTATTGCTTGGGTATCTATTCTAAGGTGAGGAATCTAACTAACGTGTTTCTTTCAGATGAACAAGTTACTTACCTTCGGTAACGATGTATCTGTAAGAAACATTAGTTAGTTAGATTCCTCACCGACCCACCCATCCTCCCCGTTCTGCGAACTGACATCTAGGGTTAAGGTTATCCTTTTCAGGCCCCTAGATTTTATTTTTGGCACCAGTGTCGGTCTTTGCATGGCTCTGCGTTCCTGGCGCGGAAAGCTTTGTACAAGAACTGACGTCAGCGCGCGAGGGCGGCGTCTAAGTACTCCGACGACGTCATTCCGGCGCACAATGCCGACGACGGACGCGGAGCCGCAGACGACGCCTAGCGACGCGCAAGGGGTATTGCTGACGAAAATCTTCCGGATCCAGTCTGACGCCTGGGGATATTCTAAGGTGAGGAATCTAACTAACTAATGTTTCTTACAGATACATCGTTACCGAAGGTAAGTTACTTGTTCTTCTACGCCTTCGATTTCCAAGTGTCATGTGGGTATCCGAGTGCTTGACCACTCATGCCATGTTTCTACGCCTTCGATTTGCAAGTGTCATGTGGGTATCCGAGTGCTTGACCCCTCATGCCATGATTCTACGCCTTCGATTTGCAAGTGTCATGTGGGTATCCGAGTGCTTGACCCCTCATGCCATGTTTCTACGCCTTCGATCTGCAAGTGTCATGTGGGTATCCGAGTGCTTGACCCCTCATGCCATGTTTCTACGCCTTCGATTTGCAAGTGTCATGTGGGTATCCGAGTGCTTGACCCCTCATGCCATGTTTCTACGCCTTCGATTTCCAAGTGTCATGTGGGTATCCGAGTGCTTGACCACTCATGCCATGTTTCTACGCCTTCGATTTGCAAGTGTCATGTGGGTATCCGAGTGCTTGACCCCTCATGCCATGTTTCTACGCCTTCGATTTGCAAGTGTCATGTGGGTATCCGAGTGCTTGACCCCTCATGCCATGTTTCTACGCCTTCGATTTGCAAGTGTCATGTGGGTATCCGAGTGCTTGACCCCTCATGCCATGTTTCTACGCCTTCGATTTGCAAGTGTCATGTGGGTATCCGAGTGCTTGACCCCTCATGCCATGTTTCTACGCCTTCGATTTGCAAGTGCCATGTGGGTATCCGAGTGCTTGGCCCCTTCATGTTTCTACATCTTCGATTTGCAATAGTATTTGCCTAACCTCTTATGTATAGAGTTCTTAAATCAAGTGAAACAGACCTGCTGGTCCATCCAAGGTTCAGGCTCCATTACTGGAGAAGGATTGAGAGATCCAGTACTCCAGATGCCTCAGGTTGTCCCTTGGCAGGCGTGAGTAGCTCGTCCGTTGCTCCCGGATGCTTGTAGACTTGCTTCCCTGTTATACTGTCATCTTGTATAGAGAGCACTAACATCTCTGCCACTTTGACACACTTTGGAGAGGAACCTGGAACGGACTGTCCTGCAGTGATTCCTTTCTTCAGTCTAGCCGTACACTTCCCGAATAGACTTCTGTCAAGTGTAAGTCCACTCCCCTACTATTTTATCATATAGCGCCTCGAAGCATTAATTTACAACAGAAGTACTGGGTGGCATTGTTCGGTCAAAATGACTGCGCCCATCACACCTTTCACGTGGTTTGCAACACACTGGCACACTTTTACAAGTGTCTCTTTCTGTTCATAAAATGTACGTGAGCGTTGTGCGCATCTAAATGGTTCACACGTCGCCCGCTAGAGGGCGCCATGTTCTCATCTTTGTCCATCTCTGGTAGCTGCTGCAATCTCGCGCTCGCGTTGCGCTGCGTGTAACATGCATGATCTGCCCAGCTTTGCCTAATGACCCCGATTGCAGCTTCCCTTAAATTCAGCCCGATTGTTTAAAATGAAACAATTGTTGCCGCGATTAATTGTTGTTTGGCTTCCCTTTCATGGTATTGATGTATTTATCGTTGGTTTTGTGTGCGCGCGAGGCATGCTACGCGATGTAACTGTGCGGGGGAGCCAATATGCCAATGGGTCAGGAGCTGATAGGAGGTAGTAAAGCACAGTGAATCTACATCTAAAACCTACAAACGCTGGATCTGAACTCGCACACGCCTGTGTAATCGTACACTGTGGAAGAAAGGTACTAACATTATGTAATGGACTGTTTACTGCAGCAGTTTGTTTTCTTTCTTGGCACAACGATAGACAGGTATTACCTGTTAGTAAAAAAAGTTGACCGACTCTGGATGCCCTTCAAAAATCAAACTGCAGTATTGGGGGAATTTCCGTTTTCTTGATTGGAAAAGCAAATAACACGAGAACGAGTGCGAGCGACTTTGGTTATCAAAGCTTCCATTTAAATGTCAGAAATCAAATCCGTTTGCTTTGTGTGCTACCTACGTGGGGCCAGTATTATTCATTCATTTTTAATATTTGTGAGGTGTGCTGCTCTAGGCCTTTCTGTTTCTTTAACAGTGACCGTAATGTGGGGGCTAAAGATCTGTGGCTGGGATAATTAACAAAAGTAAGGCTCGAATTAGCAGAGAACCGTGCAAACAAGAAAGTGTGGGTGACAGAGTGACATTGCTAAGATAAATCTTAGTATAGTAACCAGTAATATAATTGTTTATTTGTTTAAAAAAGCAATGACAGCGAATGAGATGTACATTCGTTGTTAGACTGCTCGGGTCCCATCTTTAAACACAATAGTTGCAACTAGGCAGTTTTTGATAGTACACCATCTTTGTATTCGTGTTACAGGTCAACTGGGTATGTCTAGTGTACGCAAGACACCTTCTCCAGGCTTTGAAAGTGATGCCTTTTGATTATAGGAATATAACACGCCTCATCTTTTATTGAACAAAAACCGATTCCTCACCTTTTGAATTTCCTGGAAACTTTTCAGCAATTGTTCACCTAGTGTCGGTAGGTAGGTGGCACCATCTGACTCTGTAGTGGTCACATCCCGTCTTCAGAACTAACGGCATGGAACTGTATATAGGCGCTACCCCGGCGTTATGACATTGATTCCTTTCTTCCACACCCTTCAACACTGATTCAAAGCTCCGCTCCCTAACTTTTCAAACTGTGATGTTCAATAACGTGCTAAGAAATATGTCTCCCATGAAGACTACAAGCTTCAAGCCGTGCCATAGCTGCATAAAGCAGATGTCAGTTACGGATCTGTTAAGACATCTGATCTACCTCTAGTATCTCTACTCCAAATATGAGTCGAAGTCGTGTGATAGATGCTCACTGAAGCATCCAAAGGACATCAAAGTTAGGTGAAGATGAAATGAGGCGTGTTCCGGGTCTCAGGACTGCCCCAGTCACAGTACCGAGCCAGGTTGCCATCCTCATTAAGGCCAAGATGAAGTTAAAACACAAGTCTCAGCTCAAGCACAAGGAGTCCCTGGAGGAGTCCTTTCCCAGTTGCTTCTGCTCCAGGAAGAGATTGCTCAACCAGCACTCGAAGGGCTCATCTCTGTGCCAGTCATCCAACTCTGACCTCATCCCCCAGCTGAAGCTCATGTTCTTCACATTTCCGAGGCCGTCGTCAACTCCACAGCTGGTATAGATCTTCTGTGAGGCAATGCTGCAACTTTTTCGAATGATTCTGGATCCCTCTGGAGCACCTTAGGCCCCATGGTATCTATTGGGCCCTTCAGTCTGACTTTCACTGGCTGAACCCCTTCGACCCCCTCCCAGCTCCTTGCCAGCGACAGGCTACGTCATCACACCTTTGCTGCAACCCAAGCCAGTTCTGGTCAGTTCAGCACCAGCCTCTGCTCCAGAGCCTCCCCTCAGGGCACAACCATGATGCCAGTTTCAGATCCAAAGCAGAGATCAGCGAGGTCTGAGCCAATGTGTTATTATGAGATCACTAAATCACAGCCCTTGGCGTTGGAAGAATCTCCAGCAGTGCCAATATTACTGACGGCTGAGCCAATGTTTGCGTGGCATCCAGATGCGATACAAGTTATTTCGAATTTTCCACGTGATGAGGAGGAGCTGGACAATTGCTTCCTCCTCACTGTATTGACACTGGTCTCAATTTAGACCTTCAGAATGGTAGTGGCCTTAGAACTTCACCTGAGACAGAACTCCCTACTGGGCCCCTTTCGGAGGAAAGTGCCTCTTTTGCAGTGGTGTCCCGTAGAGCTGCAGAGGTGTTCGTCCCACAGCTGCCAAGTACTTTTGCTTATAATGATCTTCCTACCAGGCCCTTCAATGCCAGAGCCTTAGCTGCCCTTCATTGAAGACCTGATGGGGGCTTTGACAGCTGCATGGTTGAAGCCATGTACAATGCTGTAGGTGAGTCACCCATTGTAAGATTAAAAAGAGCCATTCTTGGGGTGTCCAGCCTTTTTGACACAGCACCCCATGCTGGAGAGCCTTGAAATTAAGGCTTCAGCCACCAAGATGAATCTTAATGCCTTCCCAACTACCCCGCTTGAACGAGAATGGAAGTGCATTGTTGTGCTTGGTAATAGGGTTTGCTGGGGTCTCTCAGTGAAGTTTGGTTATTTAGGAGATAAAATCATGCCCCTGGGATATGAGATACTCCTGCTTGGAAATTTACACCTGCTGTCACTTTTTCTACATCGATGTTGTGATTGTGGGCTGTATCTCAAATTTGAAGCTTTTGAGCTAGCCAGATCCTGTTATTAAGCACCAGATTTACTAAAAATGGCACTCATCTGAGCAGTGGTCTTGACCAGTCTACATTATTGAAATGGACCCTACACAGGTCTCCCTGTTGTCTACCAAACAAACTCCAAGTGCAAAACTATGCAGTCAGACTAATGTACAGCCACATGATTGTGTCATCCCAGCTCTAAAATCTGTCCACTGGCTCCTTCTCCTGGAAGGAACACAATTCCACCAGTTGAGCAGGTGGCTGCAGATGTAGCCAACCAGCACTTTTTAGGGGGAAACTGGCACTTACTTTTCCTCATTAGACTTTTACTCAGTGCAAGAGCAAGAAAAATACAAAAGGAAGAAATGGTGATAGAAAAATAGTGACAAAGGACAAAACCAGGGATGAAAAAGCAACTGCAAGAGTGAAATAAAGAGACAATGAGTGCATGGTGGTGGAAGCAAGGACTATGCAGCCTTGGTATTTGACGCACCCGACATTCATCTCTACCCGCTGTGGGCTTATGCACTAGTACTTCCCCCCGAATTCCTTGATTAACCACCTCATAATGGAGACGCATCACTCCAAATTCAGAAGAGTCCTAGAGTCCCATCTTTTTGCCATGCCATTCGGATAATTCTGTACTTCTTGTGATTGCGCAAACATCAGTGCTTTAAATGGGCAGGTACTGTCCAGTACTCAGCACCTACACTTCCTTAATTTGAAAGGGAGAGTACCTGCACTTCTCAGCACTGCTGCAGTACATTTAATGGGCGAGTACTGGCACTTCTCAGGAGCAAACAGGTACGCTAAATAGTGATACCTGCAGTTTTGTATTTCCATTTAAAGCACTGGCAAACTTACTGTCCTTCAGTCAGTCAGTCAGATTCCTAAAACCAGGACTTCCTAGCACCTGGGCTTGACTACCTCCCCACCATGCTTTATTCTCTTTGTGTACCTAGTTTTAACTTGGTGTGGCCCACCCAAGCCCGCCTCGGACCTTTCTTGGTTTAATACTGCTTCACGTGGTATGCACGCCGTTACTTCCATTCTGACTGAGTGTTTTTTGCAATACATATTGGAATAAATAAATAGGTTCTCATACAAACGAATCCTTTAGTTTGTGGGCGCACACCCGGGGCCCCTCCGGATGCAGCGTTCGAACTATACCGGTCGCCGTCCCTTCTGAAGAGGCAGTGGACTTGGGCTGCAGGAGGGAACGTCGGACATAGTTTTGGAAGAAACCTCCCGTTCTTCAGTCCTGCGCATTGCTGCCTGCGAGTGCTGTCCGTGTTATCTTTGAATGCTCCCGAAGGCGCTGATGCGGCTCTTTTCACAGGCGCAGCCTGGCCTGAGCTATTCAGAGCCGCTGCTTTTTCCCATCTCAAGGAAACGCATCTTTGACCCTTCACATGACCCGAGCCTCGGCGTCACCACGAGCCAGGAAACCCCCCGCAGGCCCGGGTGAACGGAGCGCCGGCGGAGCCTGTCCCCACGGCCTGGCCGCCTCTGGATGTGCGTAAATCCAGCACTACCCATGCGGTTTTACGTGGGCTCTTGTTCCGAGGCTCCCACCGGGTGACCCGCGCTTTCTACGGCCTGCAGCCTACACAGCGAGGCCGTCACAGTGACTGCTTTGACAAGGAGCTGTGCTCAGCACCACGAGCTTGTTAATTGTTCCTGGGTCCTTTTTCCTGACAAGATCTGTTCCCACAGGCTCCAGCCGTACGAGCCGCCAGCACGTGACGTTTATTGTGTTTATTTATTCAGATTTGTATAGTGCGAACGTGGCTGGGGGGTGAGTGCTTTGCTGCAGGTACGGAAGGACACCATTGAATACACCCACGAACACGAAAATACAGTAACGGGGAAGAACAAGAGCTATACAAACATACGTTTGTAAATATATAGTCAGTATAAGGTGTTCCTAAGAAGGAATCCACAAAGTCGATAACCTGGAGAAAATGCCATTGGCTGGATAGAAACATGACAAGGGAAAAACAGTATAAAACTAGTTTAAGAAAAAAGGGTGATGGATTGAGTTAATAGGCCCATGGAAGGAAATTATAACGCAGAAGAAGGGTCAAGGAAGGAACTAAATAAACAGAGTGGATAGTTTGTGAATTAGGGGTAGGGGTTAGGGCTCAATGAAGGATTAGAAGGATGCACAAGCCAGGGAACAGGCTTGTCACCAGTTAAAGCATCCATATGGTAAGGAGAACAAGTGGTGCACGGATAAGAAACAGCTTGGAAATCTCTTAGGAATAGAAGACATTTCAGTGTCTTTTTGAATGTAGCTAGATTGGCAGTGTTTCTGAGAGCCAGGAGGACTGAGGTCTAGAGTCCCATCTCAGTGCCAGAGAAAGATGAGGATTAGCCCTCTCTTTCCTGCAGGCCGGCAGTTCACAGGAGATGCTGGCCATAGTATAGTTTCAACTTGTCAACAAGGCAAGTGGGTGTAGCTCTGTGCGGAGCTTTGCTGATGATCCAAACTGTCTTGAACTGAGCTCTAGCTTGCGTGCAAGCATCTGGAGCATTATAACCGCAGGCATAATGTGGTGAAACAGTTTGGCCCCACTGATGACTCAAGCAACTGTAAACAACACAGCTCTGAGAGGGGTGAGATGGGTCTAGGTAATCCTGCGGAGGGAGTCTTCAGAGAACAAGGACGTAAATTAAGACTCGAGAACTTGCTCTTGGATAAACGGATGTCCAGAGCAGTCTGAATTGATGTCAAGCACTCCTAACCATGCCATTGATTGAGGACTGGAGGTTGCCTGTTGTTGAGGATAACCCTCAGCGATTTGGCATCTCAATACTGGGGTGGCACTAGTTGATCCAAGATTACACAGGTAGGTTGGCCTTTTCAGGTGAAATTAGCAGTAAATCGTTTTTTTGGGAGGTTGAGTTTCAAATGGTACACAGGCATTTGAACAGTGTTCCATGATTTGGCAAGGATCAAAATCTCCACAGGAGAGGAAATATTGATTTTCATCACAAGTTACCCACATTGGTGTTCTCGCACACAAAAGTGCAGATATTGTGAATATTGGAACTTTTGGAAATCAGGAATATAAACCCATTATGGATAAACACTTCAGAAGTGGGAAGTACGTACGAGAATGAGTGTTTCTCTGCTCAGTCCCAATTCACGGATCCTGAATGCCACAACAAAAATATTTTTTCTTTTACATCCAAAGAATGTGATCATGATTGTATTGATGCAGCCAAGGGAACCCCTGGCACCAGTATTACCAGCCCTTCAATGGCTCCCTACAGCTAGATGATCAATGCGGAAGGCACTCTGCGTTATCCACAGAACCACTCAAGAAAAAGGTCTGGTATACCTACAGCTGAAATGTAATCAGCACTCACAAACAGGTCTTCCTGATTAGCACAAACGGTTATCGTACCCCTTACAAAAAGAAATGCTTGGGAGGATAATCCCATTCAGTCCAAGGAGAAGAACTCTGGAACTCCTTGCCAGCCAAAATACAAAGTCTCTGTGAACACTTAAAATTAAAAAAGGGAGGTGATAACATTTGTTTCCAGAATTAAGTCTCCATGTATTGATGTCTATAAAAAGCTCACAACAATGACCTATTGCTACTCAACTTGCGGCCTACGGCAGTTGCACAACACTCTGAGATGCGGCACATGCTGGGCCACGTTAGGACCAATGCCACATAGTTTCCCTCGAAACAGCCATTGCTACCTACCCTGGCATCATAATGAGCTCCTCCCCATACGGGAGGTGGGTAACAGCTGAAACATCTCCAACCTATAAGATATGCTTCACCCACCCTAACTCTTTATGCGTCTACTTACCTAAGCATTCAGTGCTTGGTAGGGGGGTAATCGTAGTGTTTGAGATCCACCTCTGTCAGCTGAAAATGGAGGATTCAACTATAGTTCCTCCCTGCAGATCTGCAGGTATACTCATTTACTCCCTATCCCTACCACTAATCGTATGTAGGATGACAGTAAAGTACTTACTAAACACTCAGTACTCGATGGGCAAAATTACTAGATGCTTTCATAGTTATTTTAGCTCTATGCTATATCTAGTTTTCTGTGTATGATTTGTTTCCCGCATGTGAAATTACTGTAAATATTCATGCAGAAGAATCAGATGCAGAAAAGCTGCGCAGAATTACCAGTCACACATTTTATTTGCGATTTGCATAGTAACTATTTCTGCATGAGGAATTAACACTATTCTCTATCTCTAACACACATCACCCATCATATCCTTATGTCAAGCATCCCAAGACATAAGAACACGTTTGTCACTCATACACATCATGAAAACGCTTCCCTCATAGGCTCACAATTGAGACAACAGTCTTCCAACCACACATTCCTGCACATGAAGGCTGCTAGTCCGGGAAGGCGCTTCATTCCCTCACAAAGGGGCATCAATGTTCAATCAGTCAAGCTTATTTTTATTTGTGAAGTGTTTGGGTGAAAAAGTCAGAAGCTGTGTTTTTTTGCGGATCTTGAATTTCTGATTCAGCTGTTGTCTCTCATTACCAGCCGAACTGACAACTAAGGCTCACTGTAGTCGGCCCTATGTTGTTATAAAATTCCCGATTTTTTATTTAAAAAAAATAAAAATCTTTTTATTGAATAAAACAGCAGTTCCAGGTAGATACATAGTACAACACAGTTTGTCATGCAATGTTAACACTATTCAATTCCTCCTGCTCAGATCAGTTGGTAATTAAATCAAGCTAACAATAAGCAATTGCCAGACACAAATCATCACAGAAATCACCAAAAGTATTTGCCACAACTACCCACATACAAAATAGTGCAACAATGCCAAAGGGGCATGCAACCCATAGGTGCAGGTGAAGGGCCAGGATACCCAGGACTTTTTTGGTCCCTGAACATGACACATTCTAATATTTTAAAAGCCTCCGAGCTGTATATGTATACCAGTCAGACCTTTTCTGTAATGTAGGGTATACGACCCGAAAATCTACATAAGGATAGCAGTTCACCCAATCCCCCTCATGAAATAATTTCTGGTTGCATTGCATTTGTGTGCTTCAAGAGGAATCCAGACCCGTTCGGCAATCTACATTCCGTGTCCCAGCAACGTTTTGTAAAGGTCTGATGCAGGCCATAAGTTTGTCTCTCAGATGAGTGCCCCAAAACATCATGTTCCAGCTTACACCTAGACAGTCAGTGCGAAGTTATACGTCATTGCAGAGTTCCCAAATGTAGTTGTGCTCATTGACTGCACTAACTTATCTCTATTACCACTAAGGGTAACAGAAAACATGAAACAGAACTCCCAAAATGCAGCATACCATCAATGTACAGATGGTGTTTGATGCAGATCCCCCTTTTCCCCGTGATGCCCGGATTCACAGGAGCAACACACGACACCGTGATCTCTGACAACAGCTGGATAGTATATACCACAGAGACTTACTAACTAGAAGTAATGGTTTCTGGGTGAATACATAGACTCCACCGCCTAACAGTGCACTAGTCAGCAGTGTAATATCAGACGCTCCACATATGTCACTCAAAACAATGACATCACAGGGAACAGGTTTAACATTAAAAACGTGATCATGCATTATCAGAGTCAAAGTGCTGTTTCAAAACTCTCATCCATAAAACATATATCTCAAGAACTGATATACATTAATGCCACTGTCAAAATGTATGCCATTAAAATTGCACACAAATAAGTACACACAGCAATATTGTGTCTGTCTCGTCAGGTGACTCCCCTGCATGACGTTGGAACTGCAGCAGAAAGGGCATATCATCAAGCACAAAGCCAGACCTGAAACCCAGTTGAGCGTGCATTTCATTTACTAAATGCACGTTCCAGGTATCTTCATCGATCAGGAGGTGTACTGGCTCACTGCCCAGAGAAGGTGTGCAACATATCGCTCCTCCTATGTTCCATTCTGCACAACGTTTGATGGCGGCAACATGAGCCCATGCCCAGGAGGAGGCTGATGCCGAGGAAGACTCCGACAATAATGATGAGGAGTCACAGGCTCATGTCAATGTGGGGTAGCAGCATCAGATGCAGTTACTTCTAGAGCACAACATTGTACACACAAGAATGTCATCTTAAATAGAGCTCCCAGATACGGTCATTGTGTAATGTTTTCTGTTTCCAGTATCCAACACAACCAACAATGAAAGCCCCCACCCCTCCCCTTATCACGCACCCCAGAATTACAATCCACTATAGGGAAAAGAACCTTACGCAGTGCCCATTCCGCATGAAAAAAAGTATCATATTCTAATTCTTTACCCTCCAACTACGCTCGCTTATCCTTTCACAAGTACACTACAGAGCTCATGCCAAAGTATCAACTTCTAGTAGTGGGCCAAACACAAGGCTGAACTAAAACCGCTGTATGACTACTCTCTTCCTACTGTGATCATACACGCATTCACTGAGGGTATAAGGGGAGCTCTGTTTACCAGCTGTAGGTGCTGGTCATGGATATGCCCTGTATGACCCGACCTTCTCTGGGGCCTTATTCGAGGCACTGTTTGGGAAAAGGCTGAGGGAATTACTGGTCACTAAACGTGATTGGCCTTGTAGCAGGCATGTTACTAAAGCATTATCTAAATGCCACATGTTCATGCGCTCCCTGGCAAGTGAATGCCCCCTCAGTATGTGTCATGCAGCGTGTAGCTCTCTGTTCTGCTAAGACACTCGGTGTTGTCTTTGGGCTGAATGTGTGTCATAATGCATCTGGATGTGACGATGCATGGCTGAGCTATAACCTTGTTGATGGGATGTAACCATTTTCCCAGTGTTTCCACACAGTATATGCAGATGATTCAATGGATTCTCTAGAGTTACTCAGCACCTGCGTATGTCCAGCCTCCGTTGCAGAGATCCTGTGTGAAACATGTTCCAAAGTACTCGCAGTACTGCCTGCAGTAAAACGCCATGCTGCTGATTATGGCTAAGACTTTTCATCAGCACATAGCTCTATGAAGCAACATCAGGCTATACATCTAGCATTGGAATATCCTGTAATTCCACGCCAACAGTACCAAATGGTACTGTAAGGGCCATGGTCACTGTGGTTGCGGGGTCCAGTTCCGGCATGGTCTTCATGTGACAGAGAGACAATGTTGCTGTGACAGTGGTCTCCATCATGGCTGTGAACATAGTGGCCATAGGACAGAGGGACATTATACACACACACACATCCATTTATATTATTTTATGGTTTTAACTATTTTACTTAATTTGATGTAATTTATGATTATTTCCTGAGAGGTTTTATTTAAGTCCCTACATCCATTATTTTCTATGGGAGGGTGTTGTAGTACCAATGGATGGCCCTGGGTAGCGCTCGAATTACTGCTGTTTTTTTTACTAGTGACTTACACTCTGATTTTGTGAATAACGAAAAGTAACTTATTCAAAAGTGTAGACTGACTCAAAACTGTAAGTTACCTTTTTGAATCCGGATCTTAATCATGAGTCCTGCTCTGGGATTTACTGCTCGCAAACAGTATTTCCGAGTATTATTGCGTGACTCATAATTAGATCTGCATTTATGGTTAACTACAATCTAGTCCTTCCTTGCAGATCCACAGTAAATATCTGTTGTCTGTAGTACTAGTCATACGTTGAAGAACCATAGCATAAGTCATCGAAGCGGGTCCCTAGTTCTCCCCTTCTCTTAAATGACATACCCACCTGAGAAATGACACCTTACATTGACACCCTTCTGTTGCAGCCACCGCTATAAGGAACTGGCGGAAAATTGGCAACTCCCTAGGAGCTGCACAGCAAACCATGGCCACCAGCCAACACAACTGGAACGGGCATGTCTATCTCTAACGCACATCACCCATCCCATCCTTGTGTCAAGCATCCCAAGACATAAGAACACCTGTTTGTCACTCATACACATCATGAAAGCGCTTCCCTCATAGGCTCACAATTGAGACAACTCTCTTCCAACCACACATTCCTGCACATGAAGGCTACTAGTCCGGGAAGGCGCTTCATTCCCTCTCAAAGGGGCATCAATGTTCAATCAGTCAATCTTATTTTTAATTGTGAAGTGTTTGGGTGAAAAAGTCAGAAGCTGTGTTTTTTTGCAGATCTTGAATTTGCTGATTCAGCTGTTGTCTCTCATTACCAGTCGAACTGACAACTAAGGCTCCCTGTGTTATTATAAAATGTTATTATAAAATTCCAGATTTTTTATTAAAAAAAAAATCTTTTTATTGAACAAAACAGCAGTTCCAGGTAGATACATAGTACAACACAGTTTGCCGTGTAATCTACAGAAATCATCATAATAGGAGCGTAGGTAGGTCCACACCGTGGGGGGCAGGAATTTCACAGAGTCCCACCTAGCGAATGTGCTTCCCTGTATATATCCGGCTACACACCCTCCCAGCCACCACTCAATCTAGGATCTGTTCTTTTCCCTGGGGCCTCATATCTTTTCCCACTTCTTGGGGCACCCTCTTCTCTCGTATACCACCCTCTCAGCCAAGCGACACCACTCCAAATCTGTTTTCCAATCAGTTACCTTGGGGGGTATTCGGGCACCCCATAAATGCGCTACGTTAGGTTTAGCAATCCCAGCGCTCAGCATTAGCCATGTGGTAGTGTGTGAAGGCCATCTGTCCTCTCTGGTAATGCCTAGCAGATATAAAATTCCAGATTTATTCAGTGCTTGATCTGTAAAATAAATAAATAGGTGTTTGTGCCCCAAATTTTTCTAAGTAGTGGTTGTTCACTTCCACCCTTTGTGAAGCCCGTTTCCACCTCTGCCTGCACGGACACTGCCCTCACTACCCCAATGACAAATTACAGCAATATTGAAAATATTATTACAAGTACTGGCCAATATTTAACAGTACTGCTGCTGTAACAGGTATGTACAGCCAATGATTTTAAACTTGCAGGCCACCCACCACCCAGGTGGTGACTCCTACTAACCTCAGTGAGTCTCTTGCAGTCTTTATTTATTTGAAAAGTTTTATATAGCGCTGGCTAGACCCGGAGGCATCAGAGCGCTTTACATGAGGACGAGCATTGTATCAGAGCAAAGTTACCTGTTTACACAGTTACAGGTTACACATTTTAGGAGCGTAGTTACCAGTTGCTGGAGCGTAGTTACATGCGTTAAAAACATTTACCTAAGGTAAAAAGAAGGCAAAGGGAGAGATTCAGGGGAGAGAGGATAAGAGCTGGGGAGGTAGACAAAGAATTAAAGAGGGAAAGAGGTGGGGGAGGGAGAAGGAAAACATAACTGGGAGACGAGGGAAAACCGTATCCAAATGTCCAGTGTGCAGTAATCCCAGTGGGAATGGTGTCATTCCCACACCTCCACTGTGTGTGGTTCCCTTTACACAGTGGACTCTCTGAGGGGTCTCTAAGACTCCAGGGCATAAATACTGGATCCCTCCCCAACAAGGGGAGAGGGAGTGCTTTGGCAATGGGTGCCATTCCCACACCTCCGCTGTGTGTGGCTCCCTTGACGCTGTGGACTCTCTCAGGGGGGTCTCTGAGACTCCAGGGTATAAATGCTGGATCCCTCCCCAGCAAGGGGAGAAGGAGTACTTTGGTACAGGGCACACACCATGGTGATAATTTTAGGGATAATGGTGTATTGCGTGGTAAAACAGTTTTAGAGCCCACCCACGGGGCCTAGTCAGAGTTCAATCAGAAGATTCCATCCTTGTGCGGAAAAGGTTATTTGATTGTGTGTTCAGTTGATTTTGCCTCCGACACCAGACCACATAGAGGACTTAGTGTTAAGGTTAAAACACAAGGGTGGTGGCTATCTTGAGGACAGGCAGGGCGTTCGAAGAAAAGTCGGCACAGGGGTATAACAATTTCGGATCGTTCCACTGAATGGCTAGCCTCAGCATTAACTTCAGGATTCTGAGAGGCGAGGGGATCTGTTGCCTCGGTATGTGATCAGGGAGATCACGGGTGACACAAACCTCTTGGTAGCAACCATTTTCAGGTCAGGCAACACGGTGATCCAGATAGGAGCAGAGGGGGGTGGGGCTCATTGCAGTGTGCCCTGTTGCAGCAGCGGCATCGAAGGGCCCCAGGGGTGCTGATTTGCATGGGGCGTAGGGCACTGTCATAGGACCAGGTGAGCCTGCTGCTATCTTCTCTTTGTGGTTTAAATCTATGCACCCAATATAAAGCCTGGTCACTATTTCACTGATCTTCCATGCATGAATTGGAGGGGCGTTAAAGAGGGCCCCGGAGTCTTCACTCCACCTCTGCCCATGAAAGGTTTAGTGCCTACCAGACTCCCAGGAGCCAGATGTTGTGGGTCAAGACCCCCAGGACGTGTCAGTGGTCGCACTATTTGGTGAGTAACTGCGCAGTTTTTTAGTTCTGCTCCCGGCAGCAAGTGTTATATGTTGCGGGAAGTTCAAGTCTCCAATTGCTGGCCGTCATTTGCTGTAAAAGATGCACTTGAAAATGAGTCCCCAACGTATACAGAAGGGTGTTTGCTGGGTAAAGCGCAGCTCCGCAGGGTATATAATCCAGTTCCAGGGTCTGCAGAGTCCCCTGCCAAAGCCCCAGTGTCCCGGGAGTTCTCGGCAGAGGAGAGGCCGCAGACACAGTACATGGGCCCCTCCCCCACCGGCTGAGTCCGCCTGGTCGCAAAGTCGCCGGCAGGTCTTCCGTGAGGGCAGTCTTCCCCGAACCGGGCGTCAATCGGCAGCGCTGTGCCTTGGGATGGTGACGGGGGCCCCTACAGGTAGTCAGACAGCGGCACTGTTGAAGCTGGATCCAGCGGTATCGTGGCTTCCAAATCTACGATCGCTGGGCGTAGACTCGATATCCTCCAGGTGCCATCTTAGCTCTAGATCGCTCAATGGTGTTTAGGTTAGTTTCTCAGCTCACCAATGATTAGAAAAGGCGATGTTGAGTTCTGCGAGCGCCTCTGACATTCCAATTGCCGGATCTGCACTTTTGGTGGGTTTTTATTGCGGCGGAACGCCGCCCCGGGTTGTCGTGCGCCGGTCGACCACGCCCTGCCCCGCCCCTCCCACTAGTCTTCTTCACACTATTGAGCCATTAGGGCCCTCCCTCAGTCAGGACGGTCTGGAGGTGAAGTGAAGCAAGTTATTTCTAGGTTGCATTTTGTGCGTGGTCGATTCACGCCACAGCGTGCTGTGAAGCCTGCCGCTGCAGCACCACCTTGCCCTGCTCCACATAGCCTTCTGCCCAAGCCCAGATGTACTGCCCATGTCGCTGCTACAGTGAGTAGTGTAGTGTGGAGTGGAGTGGGGCTAGTCCGACTGTCTGTGGCAATGGGACCCCACCAGTGGAACCCCTGTGAATCGGAGTGCTGCTATTGCGACCCTTGACACAGCGACTCAACAACATGGTGACTAAAATACCTGCACCAGTCCTGATGCAAGACCTATGGATACTGCAATACAACCGGGACTGGAAAGTCCAGGAGAGCATAGGAAGTGAATAATGAAGTCTGCTTGCTGGGAGTCTTAGGCTCTGATCAGTGGACCTGGTCACTCTCTCCAATAGTCCAGTCTGTCCTGGAGCGTGATTAAGTCAGGGGTTCACTGCCGCTACCGCCAGCACAAAGTCAGTCCATCTATGCATTATGATGTCGGCTCAGCCACGCACCTAAACTACTCTGCAGCTATCTCAGGGGCCAGATAGAGTCGCTGGCTAGATTCTGTCATCAAGGATCTGAGCCAGCTGCTAGGGATCAGGCTGGTGATGCCGGTCAGACTCACTGAGCTGGCCCAGAGTGGATGTCATTAACCACTACAAGGGCAGCCCTAACCACCTGAACCAGGGGCATTCAGTATTTAGCCCAAACAAAGGTTCAGAGTGTTCATAAAATTATCACAACACAAACATATAAAAAAAAACAATTAATGAAGCAGAAATTATATGTTTAACAATGCACACATTGAAATAAAAAAAGGAAAAGAGAAAAGAGGGGGCCCTTATAGAAAAAACATACAAAATGTATTCGATAAAATATATCAAAGAGGCTCAGTATTATAAGCTGGTACATATAACATATAATAAACATACATAACCAGACAAGTGGCAGACAAGGATAAATTACATAAAAGCAGGAGTTTCAGAACAGTACAGGAACTCCAACAAACAAAACAATGTGTCCTCCATTAATTGCGGCCACAATTGCGTCGACGGCGTTTCCACCTTTGTAATTAGTACATGGTCATCTTCAGGATAATTATGTTACTTAAACTGTGCATTTTAAATGGTATGATTTTGAATTATATGATTGTAATTATGATTTCTTTTTCCTACTTTAGAAATTGATAATGTATTGTCATTATGTAAATTGATATTGATGTTTATTCATTTTGATTGTTATTATATAATTTTTTCACATTGTTTAATTTATTTTAAAATGAACTCTGTTATTTGGTGGTGGTACTAACATTTATTTTTATTTTTGGTGGTTTCCAGTAAGTAATATCTGTAAATTCAAGTGTTCGGTTCCGCTACCCTTATCCAAAATGGTGCGGATGCTGATAGTTGCTGTATGCGAGTCCTCTTTCGTTTTCTACACTCCGCTATGGCGTCCTTGAAATGCGGTATCGAGAAACACCGTACCGAAGCCGCTACTATTTTGTAATTGATATACTGCGCGATACGATTTGGACTTCGGTAAGCGCATCTATTTTTCAATTCCTTGGGGCCTTATGTTTTTTGCCCTTAGAACATTTGATCTAATACCACAATTACTCTGCGGGTGACTGAAGTGGTCTGTTGTTGTTATTTCCATCATTTAGCTCGGACGCATGATGGGCACATTTACAAAAGGATTTATCCTTCATTGGCCAAGAAAGCTTTATTAATTTAATCAGGTACTACATTATCAATGAAATTGTTGATTTAAATAATATTTGTAGTTTTTCATGTGTGCTAAATACACCAAATTTATTAACAACGCTAATTCCGTAGCGCTTTGAGATTATTGAATTCATAATGTGGATCGAGTTATTATAATTTTTGATCCCGTCCTCTTATATATTTTGTCTTATATATATTTGTTTCCGCTATCAAGGTCATTTAATGAGCTGAATTAATATAATAACTGATCTCAATTATTGAATAAGTAAGTGGTTTTGATATTTGGACTCATTATGATATTAGTTACATTAATGGATGGGGGACTTATAGTTTCGTGAAGTTTGCGAATAAGTCAGGCCAGAACGGTGCTGGAATAGATTACATGCATGTACTTTGATTTGCGCAATGATGGATTTTTGCATTGGTAGCACGGAGATTCATTATCTTCTATTGAGCACGGGCTATTACTAATATAAAAAAATCACAAATTAGGTGTGGTATGAGGATTTCTTTTCTTTCTTCTCCTTTTACTCTTCTGTTTTAAGTTCTTTAGTGTTTTTGGGAGAGCACACTTTCTTAAGAACTTTGATTTTTCTTTTTGAACTTTGTTGGAGTTCCTGTATTATTCTGAAACTCCTGCTTTTATGTAATTTTTCCTTGTCTGCCACTTGTCTGGTTATGTATGTTTATTATATGTTATATGTACCAGCTTATAATACTGAGCCTCTTTGATATATTTTATCGAATACATTTTGTATGTTTTTTCTCTTTTCCTTTTTGTATTTCAATGTGTGCATTGTTCTACATTTAATTTCTGCTTCATTAATAGTTTTTTTATATGTTTGCAGAGTGGATGTCAGGCATTTCTTTCACTATCAGGCACAGCCTGGCAGAGTTTTCCTAGCTGTTGGGTGGCTTGAGGCTGCTGGCTAAGTGGGCATACATAGGAGAGCAATAATGGGCAGCTTAATAGCAACAAAGCAGCTGGGGCAGGTGAAGAATAGATAGCATTTATGACCGTCTTTCGGTATCTAGATCCACATAAAACAAAACTGAAAAACCCTGCTGGGCATGGCCCATGCGAGCCACCTCACCCCATCCCGCCCCAGCAGAGCCACCAGCTAGCCTGGATTTTAATAACAAATAGAAATGAATCCTGCAACCAGCACAACATGTGACCGGTCCCAAGTTTAATTTTCATTGGAAAAAAATCCTGGCTATCCTTGGTTGCTAGAATAGACATCACAGGTTCTAATTATATGTGCTTTATGGTGATGATATAATGTCGTACATGATGCCCTGCCCACAACCATCTCAAGGGCGCTCTAATGTGACATGCAAGATCTATGACTGTGCAGGGCACAGATTCACGGGACAGAACCAGCCAGTTAGGTACTTTCAGATTTGCCACCAGCAGAAAGCTCAAAGAGCAAATATGGGGAGAAATAAGTTCTGGTGCTGACAACTGACCGCTCCTAGCTCTAATTAAGTTTTGGGTTTATATACTGGACCAGATCATCTCCAAATCTGGATGCTTCCACAGCGAGTGGCATCTGAACGCATAGGGTGGGAGGGAAGCAGAGAGTGTCCCCAGGGTCACTGCATCATTCCTCTATTGTCCCTTTCACAAACTGCCGCTTTTCTAGCAAGGCGGTGGCAACCTGGAACTCTACTTACGCAGAATTGGAGGTCGGTTGAGCATTGCTTTTGCATTTGTACGGAAAGACTCCCAGTAGGGATCCTCCTGTCTTATGACTATTGATCAAGTAGCATTCTGTGTATCTTTACATCCAGCCACCTTGCCTTGAATTGGATTCATTCACCGATATTCATTCACCCGCAGAGAGTAAAGAATTATCCGCAATGTATCCATAATACGCAAAAACATAGCTACGATACATTGCGCCCACTTTTTCCTTTTGCTTTTGTATTTGTTTACTTTTACCCTCCAGCCAAACGTCCCTTCCGGATACGTTGCACAGCCTCTGCCAGTTTCACAGTGAGAGTGGGCCATCCCAAGTTCACAGCAGTTTTGCGACTTGTGCTTGAAGCTGGTCACATTGTGGTGAAAGCAATAAAGGTGCTTGCTCAATGCATGTTTTATTACAGCATAGTACCTCGAGTGCGCGATACAAATTAAATTAACATAACATACCTGACTGCAAGTCCAGATTGCCTTTCTTTTGTCAGATAGTCATGGGTTCAGAATTCTCCCTTACAGTACGCCCAGAGTAGACATAGGATGTCCCGCCATAGAAATAACCTTGCTTGTCCTTGCAGTAGGGTGTACAATGCCAGGCCGCTCGCACACGTGGTTTCTGGGTTGACGGACCAGCCAGAAGCGCCAGTGTGTGTTGTCAGCTGTGACTCCCTTTTGCCTTCCCGGCAGATTCTGTGGGAGCCAAGAAGCTGTTTACATGTTTTTTGTTCTGACCAAAGGACGAGTTTTTAGTGAACTGTTCAAAGTTCTAAGTAAAATTTGTTTGCGCTGAGAAGATGTGCAGTCAGGTGATAGGAACATTGTCTTGGGAATCAGCAGTCATTGGAGTCCACACCAAACGTTTTCAGTCCCAGGCATTGATTCGCTCCACAATTGCTGTTTCAGCCAAATGCAATTGCATAGAAATTGGCTCTGCTAGTGACTGATAGGAAGGGCGACTGATCCTAAGAGTGGTATGGAGAGTACTCCTTTTCACACTTGTATTTATATGTTGATTGTCATTTGTCGTGAGGGAACGCTGCCTTAGCACAGATCACCAATGGACGAGCAAGGGCAGGTTGAAGTCGCCAAAAATATTCTTCCTGGCTTAGAGTTCAGCTAGAAAATGATGTCATCTGGGATTTAGGACTTTGGGACATCAATAAGGTGAATTACATGTGGCATACATGAAAACGCCTAATTCCTGCTGAATGGTTAGCTGTCTCACTACCTCAGCACAAAGATGTTGCCTTACCTCCCAGTTATGCGCCTAAGATAGGTTACCAAAAATAGCCTTTATATCTGCAGAGACACATCCCTGTATAGACGATCTCTCTCTCTCTCTCTCTCTCTCTCTCTCTCTCTCTCTCTCTCTCTCTCTCTCTTCCTCTCTCTCTCTCTCTTCCTATAACTGCCTCTTCACTTTATAGAAAACCTCATTAAATAACTGAAAGGCTTAAAAATTCACCTATTCGGGAAGGGAAATATACTGGATTCTTTCTACCTACCATGTTCCTTTGTCTGGTCACTACTTCTCCTGTCCTCTCACAAATTGCTCTGGTCAATAAGTGTGCTATATTAAAAAAACAGAGAAGGTACAACAAAATAATGAAATAAATGATAAGTTGAATATCCTGCTCTATCCATAGGTGCTCTGTGTGATCTGCGGCTGTTCTCCTTCTGCTCGCTGTTTGTGCAGCATTACGAACACCTTTCATGGGTAATAGTTCGGTATTTAGTTGGGCAGCGGTGTCTTTTTGCATGGGTGCGTTTACTCAATCAGGGATGTCAAGCCATTCACGTATCCCATTTCCGTGCCCTCAGTTAGCCAGTATTGGTCTCTCTTGTTATCTTTGCTTTCATAAGTGTGTGTGTGTGTGTGTGTGTGTGTGTTTGTTTTTCATGTATTTGATGTTTTCACCTCACCAAATCCCTTGGAAATTTGGTTAATGGAACATGTATTCATGTTATTGCTGGTGACCCCTTCACTTGAAACTCAGTATTGTATTGTGATATCTAGCTCAATGGTACTTCTTCCAATGGAAATGCTTTTGAATAGTATTACATTTATTCCCTTAACATATTTGTGTCTCCTGCTCTCCATCGCTTGCCTTCCTCTTCTATTCAAAGGCCTTGTGCTTTACACAAGACACTTTTGCAACCACCCACGTGTTGTCTTCAGTCTGTCGTTATCTTTTGTAATTGTTGTCTCCTGACCATTGGAGGCCTATGGAACTGGAAATAATAAAGCAATGCTCCAGATTAACCGCCCTTCTGAAGTGGGCAAAGTGCCCATGATGTTTCCTAACACATGTTTTGCACAATATAAATGACCTATGGCCTTTTTACTGGTTAACCCAAGTGCCATACACTATTACGCGTGATGTGTACATGTCCTAGTGAATTTGTTTATATCCATTGGGCCACTCGGGGTGAGAATCTGCTATGTCACTATTTCTTGATAAGCTTGAAGACAACACCTTTGCTAATTTAAGATTTTATCAATTTAATCCTGATCTTTTTCTAAAAGGAACGGTACTAGAAATTCAACCTGGCCTAGATCAAAGTCACATAGCTCGCTATTACTAGGTACCCATTTGAGATTATAACCTTTCACCAATAATATACCTAATCAAACTTTTAAGTGCAGAGATCTTGAATTGATGAAAACCCTCATCCCAAAATATTTTTATTTTGCTTGGAGGTTGTTTAGAAATGTCAGACCCAGCAAGCTGAGTTCGAGTTCTAGAGCATATGTCTTTTAATTTCCTAACACTATTTTAAAAAAAAAATCTTGTGTTTCTAATACATATAGGCGCTAATTCAAGGTGTTCAGAACAGAATTCTCAGGTGAAATTCCACTTCACACAATAATCAGTAGCTCTGTGTTACCTCACCTTTGTACCTCAGGTGCAGGAACACTCGACCTGATTTTACAGTCTGGAAAAAACAGCCAATCAAATCTCTTTGTGAGAGGGCTGCATTGCAGCCCAGATCTTCTTCCATTTCTCAATGCCCTACTAACACTCAGCCAGTGCACAGGGGAGCACAGAAGACTCCCCAATGCCAAACGAGATCTTCCCTTTCCCTTCCCCACACTAGCCACTCCATCAGTGTCGCCCCACTGCTGTTAGCAGTGCAAAGAAGGACGAATGAAATGATAACTGGACGTTATGATCATTTTATTTGTTCCTGCTGCTTGGAAGCTTTGTGCCCACTAGTAAATACTTCTCTGAATTGTGTGCCCTTTGCATAGATCGTAGTCTAACGTTTCTATAACAGGTTCAAATTTTATTAAGAATGTCTTAAGCCTTCTAATATAAAGTGAGTGCAATTGAGTTTCTGTTGAATGCAGAGCACCTAGGGATGCATGCAGCGTTTTAGATGCTAGAACATTACAGTCATGAAATTCATAAATGGCATATTGCAATTTCAGTAACTTCTGGTTTAAAAAAAAGAGAATCACTACAGCATACATGAACAGCACCAATTACATTACAGTACATGTTTCTATGAAATTATTGAAAAAAATAGAAATAGCCTGTGCCTCGCGGAGCGCACTGAGAGCCTGCTCTACTATTGTGAACCACAAAGTCTTAGTCTCCTTACTCATGTATGCCCTTTCTCTACCACGTAGGCCGCAGACAATACCTTAAGTTCTGTTTCAGAACGACAAATCTTTACACCACATGTATCCCCTTTTCAGAGTGACTGCTGCTCTTTCAAGTCAGCTGGCTTGCCACTAGGAATGGTCCGATCAGTCCACATAACTGGGGTCCTAGGCCTTCACCATAGATGAGCATGCATGAAGGGAGGTGAGTGTTGGGTTCTGTTGAACTCCCTCTTTGTTTGTTGCACAAGATGGTGGTCTTTGCAATGGTTAGGAGATCCCTCAGATCCCAGCCTGTACACTTTCTCCTGTCCCTTCCCTGAAACTGGTATACCTGGTGAGTGAAGAAAGTAGCCAAAACATTCCCTTTTATTTCAACATAGGTTTCTCATGCTTGAGTGAAGCTCACCCTTTCCCTCTTTTTTCTCTTGCTGTATATTTCCATGATAGTCATTCTCCAGGCTAAAATGGGTTTCGGTGTTAAATTTGGGTGAAACATTTGAAACTTGCAGACTGTCCATTCACTTCTGGCAGTCCACCTTGGCCAGTAGGTAAATGGGTATGCTGTTCCTGTAAGGGTGGGAGAAGGCAGAGAATATATTTGGTGTTCTACCAGGCCAGGTATAGTGGAAACATAAGGATGGTTCCTTTTTGGAATTAACGCTCTTATTCACTCTTATGAGTGTCATGCTTCATCATAGGGCTTTGTTTCTCGTCAAGCCAGTGCTGCGATGCTTAACGGGCACCTAGGGGGCTCTTTAGCAGAGATCTTTTTCCAAAGCAGTGTGTGAACTGCCTGTGTAGGGCCCTAGGTGTAGATGCATGAAAAGTGCGTGTTGGGGTAGTGAGTGCTAGTGATTTAAAAAAAAAGATCAGGCAAATCTCAAGTAAAAACAGGCGGACAAGGGTGGTGATCTCGTTATCATGTCGACCACTGATTATGATGCTGAATGCATTAGTCAGTTAGCAAACAATATCTGCTATGCTCCCATTTGCTGTGGATCCTACAAAACGTCCTAGTACCTAGATTGTCTCTTTGTTCTCAACATCAGAGACTCACGACTGGATCAGTAAGCATGAGGCAGAATTTCTAATCCGTACACAACTGAGGATCCCTTACTTTTATGTCCTCCCAAAAATTCATAAAGGCATCCACCCACAGCCAGGCAGACCAAGTGTCAAGGCATAGACTCCATGCTTAAACCCCTATCCAAGTTTTTGACTACTACTTGCAACCCAAGATGTACTCAAACTCCACCAATATATACCAAATTAACTTCCTGTAGAGAGAGCTGTTGCCTGGCCTCCGGGTCTAACTTGCACTATCTCTCAGGGACTGTTAGTTTTAACAAAAACTTGCACTGATCTGTTGGGATTGTTTACGCTGTTGTGTTTTTAATAATTGCTATCGCTGCTGTTCATTTTTAAACAAGTATTAATAATCTTTGCACAGGTTTTATGTAATTGGCATTAGTTTGCACATTGCGTGTGGGACGTTAGGAAATCTTACCGGGAAGGCGCCCTCGAGCACTTCTCCCTGCTGCAAATCGCCGACCATCGACCCAGGCGGACCCGGCTGTAGGCAGGTCCGCACCGCACCTGGGATCGACGCATCAGATAGGGGGCGTAACCACTGGCAATAAATATGGCGCTGGGACGGCCGCGCAGCGGTCTGTAGAGAGAGCTGTTGCCTGGCCTCCGGGTCTAACTTGCACTATCTCTCAGGGACTGTTAGTTTTAACAAAAACTTGCACGGATCTGTTGGGATTGTTTACGCTGTTGTGTTTTTAATAATTGCTATCGCTTCTGTTCATTTTTAAACAAGTATTAATAATCTTTGCACAGGTTTTATGTAATTGGCATTAGTTTGCACATTGCGTGTGGGACGTTAGGAAATCTTACCGGGAAGGCGCCCTCGTGCACTTCTCCCTGCTGCAAATCGCCGACCATCGACCCAGGCGGACCCGGCTGTAGGCAGGTCCGCACCGCACCTGGGATCGACGCGTCAGATAGGGGGCGTAACCACTGGCAATAAATATGGCGCTGGGACGGCCGCGCAGCGGGCGCGCCGCTGGCGCGCCAAAGGCAAACCCGTCTGCGCCCGATCCACGCCCAGCGCCAGGACCCCTGCCCCTCGCCATTTGATTCGATTCGGCAGAGAGGAATTATTAGACCTGAATAACTCCACATGCAGACCCCATGACTGGGATTTAATGCAGAGGGTCTCTGGGTTGATATCATGCCCCAAATGCGCTGCCCAGACTTGGAACGAGAATGGGGAGGATGGACAGCAGTCTCCCGCCAACAGGCGGGCGGACCGAGAATATACGATTGAGAGCATAGTAGTCCCCCTACCTGTGACGAGGCTTCATTCTCCGCAGTCGCTCAGTTGTGTGCTGGTGAATGTTCGGTCACTCCATAAGCACAGCTACCAAATTTACGATTTGATAGAAAGTGGCTTATATGACCTAGTGTTTCTAACTGAAACGTGGACAGACGAAACGTCTGGCCCGGATTGGAACATTGCCCTACCAAGTGGATATGTTGTCTCTTCCCAAGACAGACGGGAGAAGAAAGGGGGGGGAATAGCGGTTGTACATGCATTACATCTTAAAATTCGTGTTGAAGCCTACTTAGACCTTCCCGCCGAAGCTATGTATTTTACTATTTACGTGGCTAACATGTACAACTTCCATGGCATTTTAGTCTATCGTCCCCCAGGCCCTAAGTCCTCTTTTCCGGCTATGCTCATGCGTTTTTTAGAGTCCCGGATGGACCATCACCCTTTTATGATCCTGGGCGATTTTAATTATCACTTAGAACTCACGAATCTACCAGAGGTGGACACTCTACTCGAGAGCTTAGCAGCGCTGGACTTTAACCAAGTAGTAGCCAGCCCCACGCATAGTGGGGGACATACTTTAGATGGCATATTCATTAACAATATAGCTCTGAAGGGGGTTAACATCATGGCACTTCCCTGGTCCGACCACAAGGCAGTGAATTTCACTGTCATGACTGGGATATCAGTTATTCCTTCAGGCCATAGAGAAGGGAAACGCCTGATCCGACCATGGTCTCAGGTTACAGCGGAGAAACTACTCCCCATACTGGCCGGGTCACGCCCTGTCTACACCAATGATATCTCCGTGGCGTCAAAGCGC
The DNA here is from genome assembly GCF_964204655.1 of Triturus cristatus. Classification (NCBI taxonomy): domain Eukaryota; kingdom Metazoa; phylum Chordata; class Amphibia; order Caudata; family Salamandridae; genus Triturus; species Triturus cristatus. The sequence continues at coordinate 939,877,642 of NC_140584.1, read as the reverse complement.
TTTAATGATTGGTTGGAAGCTGCGATAGATAGGGTAGTCCCTCAGAAGCTGCTTGGATCCAGGAGAACTAAACCAAGCTCACCTTGGTATAGCATTGAGCTCAAGACCTTGAAGGCAAGTTGCAGAAGGGCGGAGCGGTCCTGGAGAAAGGATTATAGTGCGGAGGGAAAATCACAGTATAATGTTTCCCTCGCAGCCTATAAGCAGGCAATAGTGGCAGCCAAGAGCGCCTATTTCTCAGCCAAAATTATGGATGCTGGCAATTCGGCCAAGGAGCTGTTTAGGACCATAACAGTTCTGGCTAAACCGCCGCAGGACAATAATTATCGTCCTGATCAAGAAACTTGCCAAAAGCTGGCAGCATATTTCCAAGAAAAAGTCCAGGTCATCTACGATGAGTTTAGTAGTAGGCCTTCCAGCACTGGGGGGAAAGAGCTAGCGCCAGAAGCAGACAACACGGGTCTCAGAGAGTTTACCCCTATCACGGCGGACGAAACTCGGAGGTTGATTATCTCAACAAACTCCGGATCTCCTTTAGATCCCTGTCCTCCATCAGTTTTTCACCTGGCTGTTGAGGTAATAGCAGAAGAGCTGACCCAGGTAATTAATACAGCACTGCAATCTGGATGCTATCCCTCTTGCTGGAAGAGGGCTATAATTAAACCTCTATTAAAAAAAGTCACATTAGACCCCCTTGTTTTAAAAAATTATCGACCAATTGCCGCCCTGCCTATGGGGGCCAAGATTCTGGAGAAAGAATTGAACCGTGCCCTTACCACACACTTGGCGGCCCACGACTTACTGGACTCTTCTCAGCATGGTTTTCGTGCCCAGCACTCTACAGAGTCAGCACTCCTAATGGCAACGGAAAAGGTGCGGGCTATGGTAGACGGGGGAGGTCGTGCAGTCTTGGTGATGTTAGATCTCTCGGCTGCCTTCGACACCGTCAATCATAAGGTGTTGCTTCGAAGGCTTCAGGAGTCTGGGGTACAGGGGAGGGCATTGGCCCTACTAGCCTCATTTTTGGAGGGTAGAGACCATAGTCTGTCCTGGGATGGTCTACAGTCGGACCCTTTCCACCTACCATGCGGGGTGCCACAGGGTTCCTCTCTATCACCAACACTCTTTAACATCTACGTAGCCCCTCTAGCCAAGCTCATCAAGGCACATGGGTTCACTATAATCTCCTACGCTGATGACTCACAGCTTATAGTCTCTGCTGGGAAAGAAACAAATAACTCAGCCACTAAGTTTCATAGCTGTATGTCAGAAATTATGAAATGGATGCGAGAGAATTTCCTCAAAATCAACACAGAGAAAACCGAGATAATTGAATTTGGTCCGGGAAAGCCCGTATGGAATAGCTCCTGGTGGCCGGCCGAGGCAGGCGAATGTCCCACCCCGGTACGCAAGGTTAGAAATCTGGCTGTGGTGTTCGATGACCAGCTCAATTTCTCGGCACATGTTAGCAACCTCTCCTCTTCCTGCTCGTATATAATTAGGTTACTGCGGAAGATTTTCCCTTTCATCAACCCTGACATCCGCAAGAATGTGGTGGTGGCCTTAGTGCTGTCCAAAATGGACTACTGCAATGCACTCCTCCTGGGACTGAATAAGTCCCTGCTGAAGAGATTGCAGGTTCTGCAGAATGCAGCAGCCAGACTTCTGCTGGATGTACCTAGAGACCAGTCTGTCACTGAGGGAATCAAGGCATTGCACTGGCTCCCTGTCCAGCAGCGGATAGAGTTCAAGGCGCTATGCCTAGTTCATAAGGCAGTGTTTGGGGGGGGAGCTAAGGAAGTGGAGAAGCTCTTTACTCCTTACCTCCCAGGTCGGACTCTTAGATCCTCTACCCAAAGTCTGCTTAAACTTAACCGTGTGAAAAAAGCTAGATGGGGCGGCAGAGCATTTTCGTATCAGGCGGTTAGCCGATGGAATGATCTCCCGGGCTTTGTTAAACGCACTGACAGTCATCTAGTTTTTAGAAAATTGATAAAAACATACCTTTTTGAGGGGACACGCTCTTAGGGGAAGTAGTCTCTTTCTATGGACCAGCGCCAAGACGCCTTGGCATTTGTTCGCGCTATACAAGTGACTATCCTATCCTATCCTATCCTATCCTATCCTGGTCTCTTTTGACGTGGAGGCCCTTTATAATAATATCCCCCAGACTGATGCTTTAGAAGTGGTGGAGAAGGCCCTATAAGCATTGCAGTGCTGGCTTGACAAGAAGCAAAGCCCTATGATGAAGCATGACACTTGTAAGCATGTGTGAGGGCTCGAAGTCCAAAAAGACACCACCCTTCTGGTTCCACTACACCTGGCCTGTTAAAACACCAAACATATTCTCTGCCATCTCTTTCCCTTCTTGGAACTGCATACCCATTTACCTACTAGCAATCGTTTGGAGCATGCATGATGGATGTTTATGTGCTCTCAGTCCCCACTTGTTGTAATTGAGTCCACCCTGGCCACCAGAGATGGATAGGTACTAGCACCCGAGCCATTGATACGTTTTTTCCAAGTTCTCTTGCAAAAACTGCTCAGTAGATCATTCATGGTCCTCCGGCAAGCACAGGTATGCACCTACCTATCTGTTTGAGTGGAACATTTCTGATATAAAACTTATGATGATTAAAGATCAAGGTCCATCAGGTAAATAATATGAAAATTGACGGCAGCAATATGTGGCAATCTTCGATTGAATTCCTTCTTTCCTAGTTGATCACATCAACACCACAATCTTGCCAATAATAAGAGCTTCCCAGTTGGCCACATGTATACCTGCTCATTGCTCCGAGTGTTCCAGTCTGCTATCTGCCTTTGGGCAGACTAGTACTTCTCTCTGTTAATCTCTGTTATGTCACTGTTCTCATAAGAATGAGAAAAGCATATGCATGGTTAGGGCAGATAGCGCTCTAGTGTTCAGGATGGGCGGGTAAGTGTCGGAATAGGAAGCTCCGGATGTGGAACAGGGTGAGTGGGGCTGGTGCCGGGTTTGGGGGGGTATTTTTATGGGGTGGAGGTCGCTTTTAGGAGTTGAGTACCTTTGGAAAGGGGATTTTTGGGGCTCAGCGTGAGGAGAGGGGATTGGGGTAGTTTTAAGGGCTGGGTTTGAAGGGGAGTTTTTAGGAGTAGGGGGGCGGTTTTAAGGCTTGGGAATCGGAGTAGTTTAGGGTTTTAGGCCTCAGGGCAGAGGAAGGGATTGGGGTAGTTTTTAGGGCTCAGGGTGGGCAGAGGGGTACTTCAAGGGACAATTGGGGGCAGGGTAGTATATGGTAAGAGGCATGGTTTTAGACCTCAGGGTAGGGAGAGGGGAAGGGGTAATTTTAAGGACAGGGTCGGTTTAGGCCACAGGGCTGGTGTGATGAAGTAGGGGGGTCGAATTTTAGGAATTTAGGGCAGGGGGCGGGGGTTGGGGTAGTATATGGTAAGAGGCATGGTTTTAGGCTTCATGGCAGGGGTGGGGAAGGGATAGTTTTAAGGGCAGGGCAGGTTTAGGCCTCAGGGCCGGGGGGACAAGGTAGGGTATTCGAATTTTGAGGTTCTTGTGTGACCGGTTCTTGAGTCACTCCTGGGTTTATTGTCCTTGAAGGAATAAAAAAAGATCCACGGAGATGCTATATCATCGCTGTTCGGTCAAGTGAACTGTGGTCGTGGCCCACCCCGGACGTGATCTATCACCCCTTTGGTCCTCTAAAAGATATGCTTCAGACTTGAGTCAGGAGAGTATTGTTATTTTATTCTTTTCTTACAAGGGGAAAACCTTTAACTGTCAGATCCAGGATGACCAGAAACTGGACTCAAAAGGGGGGGGGGGAGGAAAAACAGAAGGCGTATTAAAGGATTGTGTTCTGCCCCAGGTGGAATTGTCTTTTAAGCGTCACTAAGTTTGAAGGGGTTCTTTTCCGTTCTTTGGCGGTCTTGATTGGGAGGCACTCCAGGTCTTGTGTACTCTTCGGCTACTGGGGCCCGTCTCCTCCGGATGGGGAAGCAGGCAAAATAAAAAAATACAACAAAGAAAAAAAACTATCAGGACACTCTCCTGAACCATTGTATCACGCCTGGGTGGGGGGATGGGGGGGCGGGGATTAGTGCCACCGTCACCCGAACCCTAATTGTGTGGTGCCTAAGTGAGGTAGGGTATCGGTGATTAGTATGCCGTGCCCCGTACGCCCGCCCCAAAACAAGGAAGAGCCTGGCACTTGCCTGAGCCCACGACCCTCCTGGGCCGTAGGAGGGGGAGTTGCAGCCTCCACTTCCCCTGTAGGAGTACAGGACTCGAGGGCGCTGCTCATAGAGCGGTTGTCCTTGGGGGGCTTCGGTTCTCGTCCGGACTGGTCCCGCCGTCGTGGTGTCTCCTCCCGATGGGTGTCCTCTGCTTCTCGCTCTTCTGCCGTGTCACCTTCCTCCAAGAGCCTTTCCTTCGCTCCCTTGCGCGCCCGCAGTAGCGCGAAGACCACGTTTTTGGCCCCTCCTCCGGGGCTTGCTGCATCCGACCTGAGGGATCTGGAATGAGCGTCTGGACCGCTCACTTCACTTCCTCCTGGGGGTTCTTCATCCGCCATGTTGAAGGAGTGCGAATATCCCGTCGGTGATGAGGAATCATCACATGAACATAATTAGTTGCAAACTAAATTGGCTTGCAAGTGAGAAATTTGTAAGCTGAAGGCTTCAGAACCGATTTGTATATGGTTGGTCATTATCTGATGCAACAGATAAGTTTAATAAAAGGATGGAATTGAAAGAGACCCTTAGTAATTCTCAGTGGATGAGGTTAATTCAAGTATTTCACCCATCGCTTTTAGTGTTCCCTTTAACTAATCAGCAGAACAAGCAGAAGGGTCAGTGGCAGTGACACCTATTGGTTCTGGTGACTAAATACACAGCCTCTTTATACAAACCCAGATACTATTTTTAAATGGAAAGTGCTCTGCAATATTAACCTCCATTAGAGACCTAGATTTAAGGACGGAATGCCAAGAAAGCTTGATGAGTTTCTTTCTTGATTGCCCTAGGAACAAGCATTTACAATGCAATGGTCTCGGCAATATTATAGGTAGAGCTATTGGTATTGCTCATTACTTTTTTATCATTTTTGTATCCCTAAATAAATGGCATTGTCATTTCTATTGGCATTAGCTTTTTTTTGCATATGTGATACCTATTGCATTAGCAGAGAGAGAGTGAGGTAGTGAGATAGAGAGAGAGAGTGAGGTATTGAAATAGAGAGTGAGGTAGTGAAAGAGAGTGAGGTAGATAGAGAGTGAGGTAGTGAGATAGAGAGTGAGGTAGATAGAGAGTGAGGTAGTGAGATAGAGAGAGTGAGGTAGTGAGGGAGAGGGATGTTGTGAGGTAGTGATATATAAGCATAGTGATGTTGTGATGTAATGAGATAGAGAGAGAGGTAGTGAAAGAGAGAGTGAAAGTGAGTTAGTGAGATAGAAAGAGTGAGGTAGTGAGTGAGAGAGAGTGAAGTTATGAGGTTGTGAGCTAGAGAGTGAGGTAGTGATGTTTTGAGAGAGAGAAGTTGTGAGAATAGGCGGAGGCTATTGGGATTTCTGCTGGTATAAGGAGCATGGGACACCATGATGAAACATGAAAGTCACAGACACTGGTAAACACGTTTTCATCTAAAACGGAAGTGTGAGAATAGGCGGAGGCTATTGGGATTTCTGCTGGTATAAGGAGCATGGGACACCATGATGAAACATGAAAGTCACAGACACTGGTAAACACGTTTTCATCTAAAACGGAAGTGTGATTCTGTGATCTCTGTTGGCAAAAGACGAGGGGGCTCCGTGCCGGTTAAAGGATGCCAAGGTATTGCCTGTATGATGCAGTCATGTGACAGAAGAAAAAGAATGGTCTGTCTCTGCTGTAACAGGGAACTCTGGGAGCAATCTGCGGGTAGAAGACTGAAGGATCGGTATCTCCACTGATAATAAGATGCCAGGGCAGAGAGTAAGGGCGATCGGGGGCAGCGTACGTGTATACCGCTTGTCTCCATGATGACAAGAGGGAGGCCAGAAGGACCCGTGGGATATTTAAAGTGGATGGAAATATGGTGGCATCATGTACATTCTTTGGAAAGAAGGATCCTCGGGAGACTTGGGGTGACATATGGAGTGGTAAGCATGTAGTTGAAGGATCGGGTGTACGGATCGGGAAGGGGCATGACGCTTCCCCTACAATGAATCTCGGCCTTGGGTTGTGTGCAGCGCTACACACCGATCCCTGAAACGGGCGTAAATGTCGTGCAATGTATCCGATCTAAAGAGGCCTGGGGGCACTGTGTAGGTTTACCGAGGCCCTCAGGGCGCTGGACAACGAGAGAGGTGATGAGTTCGCATGTGGGCACTGTGCAGGTATAGCCTAGGAGGCCGGAAGTACTGTACTCATGTGTGTAATTACATACATATGCAGCGTGGCATTACGCTCGTTTAAGAGTGGCCTGGGAGCTGGCGGTCAAGGGTAACAACCTGTCTGAGGCCCAGAGCTGTCAGAGGCACGTGCGCTCCAACGGGGGGAGGTTCATCTCACCGACCCCGCCAACAGTCCTTAAAGACTAGATAGGCCCCCAACCCTCTGTCACCGGCTCCCTGCGCCTCCTGCTTACCGTTGGTGCCCGGGCTGCGACTCCGCCGGGCTCTACTCCTCCTCCACCCGCCGCATCTCCCTACCCTGAGCCAGCGCTCAGACTGTCTCCAGGAGTGACGGAACGCCCCGCCCCCTGGCACCAGGCTCCGCCCACACCTCAGGCTGCCGGCGGAGGGGCAGGCTCTTCGTGACATCATCGCGGCATTCCACAAGGCAGCGCGCGAAAAGCCATCACGGCAGAATAGACATTAGAAACAAAAGAAGGACAGAAAGTGAAACCTACCTCAGCTAGATGACGGACAACAGCAACACTATCAGTTATTAGAAAGAAACATTCGACCAGAAGTTAGCCGCTAACATTTAAACTACAGCTTTCAAATACGGCGGATGACTGTTATCAATAGATTCTATGTAAATGTTTAGGAATTTACTTCAACTAAATTACTTTGACATCGGCCAAGCTGGCGGTACCCCATGAGGCTGACGTCAAACATTTTAAGGGAGCTTATCACTTTAGCGTTTAAAAACGTTTAAAAGCGTGTTTAAAAACAACTAAAATTGCCTAAAACATACCAAAAACAAGCACACTACCCCGATACCACACACACCACTGCCTTTCTCCAAGGCGAAGCAGAAATGCCTCGGAGAAAGGCAGCGGCGGTTTCGGATTCGGGGGCGTGTTTTTCTTTTCTCTCCTCTTGCCATTGGCTGGAGGAGAGAATGAGAAATGTAGCAAAAAACACGCCCCCGAATCCGAAAAGGACGGGGCCTGTTCGGAGAGACAAACCTCTTCTCCAATGGCTGGCCAGCATTCAAGAGGCCAGCCAATGGAGAAGAGGGGAGAAGAGGGGCGGGTTCAAGCCCCTCTTCTCCAAGTCATTAAATCTCACGAGCGAGACTGCGTAAGCGCAGCCTTCGCTAGCCGAGACCTAAAAAGGATCTCCTCCCAGCAGCCGTTGTGCCACTCTGCACTTAGTTGTACAAGTGAAAACTGTGACATGTCTCCTTAAGAGGGTCGCTGTGAGGGTGGAAACCCCCAAAGTGTAAAAATCCTTGTTGGCTGACCTGTACCTGTTTATTGATGATGCATATTAATAGAGAAGTTATTAGCAAGGCACCAAACGCTCCCTGACATCAGGAACAAGGAAAAAGTCAAACAATGATATCCATAAGTAGATCCAGTGGAATTTTCAACTGAAAAAACACAAATTAGGTCAAAAATAGTAGCGGGTGACTGGTAAATGCCTCCTTAAATAGGATTCAAACAGTAACTGACAGCACATGCAAAGATTCTACCTAAACTTTGATTGGGAACGTTAGAATTCTCTGGGCAAATCACTATCTGTGAAAGGGCAGTTATTAAGACCGGTCCGTGCCCTTTTCCTGAAACTCCTGGTGTTGGTTTGGTGCACAGAGGAAAAGCTCAAATCTGCATACTTAGCCCAGCGCGGAAGTCTGCAGTCCTACTGCCGCCCTCGCCCCTTAATGTTCTTCACAGCTTGCAAAGAAGAGCTAAACAAGCATTGGCATAGCCAATAGGTCTCGCCTTTGGGACCTTATAAGTGTTTAGCCATGCAACAGTTGCATAACTAAATACTTATACGGTCCCAAAAGCGAGACCTATTGGCTATGCCAAGCGGCCCTGCGGCCGTGAAAGTGAAAGTGATCGCGATCAAACATCAAAGCAGCCGTGCGGCCGCGAAAGTGAAACTAAATCGCGGTAAAACTCGGGGCGCGCGCCCGCGCACATGCACTGTAGCTCTAGGCTGGCCTGGTAGCACTTTTTGGAGCCCTCTCAATAAGTCTCGCCAGATCAGCGCATGCGCTGGGTCAGGCGAGACCTAAAAAAGTGATCTGTGGAATACTTTCATGCATCTATGCCTCTGCAAATTACTCTGGTCCACATCCCAATCCATTTTGCCCGCCATGCCACCTCAGATGAGACCCACCCGTATGCAAACAGCCTTGGCCTTGCACCAGTAGGAACACATGCTGCCTGACTGCACGAGGACCGCTTCTTCTTCACTTGAATCCGAGAAATCTGTGATAGGCTCTTGGAACAGATGTATCCCACAGGCAGAACAACACTATTCTGCAGAATTCTTACTTCTAAAACTTAGATCATCAAAAAGGAGGAACCTTTTGACTGTTCCTTCCATTGGATTTGGCTGTTAATGTGTACTTTCTTAAGATGTTGAGGAATGGGCATCTTCAGAGGAGCTGTGTAACAGAACGCCCAGAATAGAGTATAGACTCACAGAGGACGGCAGGCCGGGTGTTCATATGTATAGGGCTTATTTTTTCCACTGGACCACCTACCCCTGTAGAGAGATGCATATTATTAATAGTGCACACGATGTCAAGATATTACAATTAGTACATTTCTAGAAGGGATAAATGAAAGAAGAGCAGTCATGCAATAGGTCAATGGGACTTACATGGATCAAAACTGTTGACTGACGTCCAGAGATCCCACTGCTAGGAAAGTGATGTGCTCTACGTGCTTAAATTGTACAATGGGAACAGGAGAGCTGAATTATAATCCTGGTTTGCACACTTGACCACATGCATGTATGGTCCTGGGAAACCCACTTCTTCCTGACAGCAGTTCCCGCTGCCTGACAGTGTGGAAGTGATTGGAAACTGGAAAAATGTTAAATAAAAAAATAAGTTCAATTGATTAGAGACTCCGGCATCATCCACCTAGTTTATTTTTAAAATAAATATGGGGGCAATCAGTTTCCATTCGCGTTTTTATTTAATGCATATTTCCTGATACAGAACAAAACAAGTCCTTGCCTTTCCATCATTTAATTACTTGCCTGCGTGTTTATTATTTTAGCAGCAAGACCAGCATGCATTCACTTAGTATTGTAATCTGTAAAGTGAACTAAGATCACTGACTAGTACTAGCGCGATCCATTAGTCTCATCAATGTATAATTAATTGCTAGATTTGAGATACGGTAACAGTGAGCACACCTTGACATGCTAAAGACTTAAGCCCAATAAATGTGACTAATTATGGTAATTGGATCAGTGTTAATTTGTGGTGGGATTTGCTATTGAGCAGAGAAAATACAAGCCATGCGCTATGAATAAAATAGCATTTACTCTCTCTCAGAGTAACCAGGAGAGCTTGGACCTTAGTAAGTTGATACTCGTATTGCAGGTGACATACCTATTTTTGCCATTTTATTTCGGGACATGTTAATAGATAATTCTCGTATCTTTCAACCTCATGTAAAATGTTACCACGTGGCGGTATTTTGTGGATTTCATTCAAAATATTGTGCAGATTTTCTACACATACATATTCAATTTATTTTGTTTGTCTAGTCATGTCGTTTTTCTTTTTTTCTTTTTTTTTTTTTTGCAGCATCTGCAAAACTGGACACCCATTGAAAATTGGTTCCATTTTGTTTGTATATATTTGATAGGCACTCCGCCATATCGGATGTAAACACCCTCAGGTCAAATGCGCAGACATACAAAGACTTGTGTTTTGGCTCAGCGTATCCTCAGAGCATATGTGGGAAGAGGCTGGGCCCCAACGCTGAACACAAACCCAGTAGGTTGCGTTTTATACAGCCTGATCTGTTCACATCTGAAAGAGACAATTGGTTATAGATTCCTTACCTTAGAATTACCCCTAGGCATCAGACTGGATCCGGAAAGTTTTTCGTCAGCAGTGCCCCTGTGCGTCGAAAGATGCCGCCGGTCAACTCCGCGTTCGTCATTGGAATCGTGGTCACTGGGATGATGTCGCGCTAGCTACTTAGACGCTGCCCTCGCGCGCTGACATCCGTTCTTTCTTTTTCCACGCCGGAGAGAGCAGTACCTCCAGTCACCATTTTGACTGACTTTTTGCCGACATCGATTTTGGGTCTTTGACTCCTGGTGCACGTCAGAGATACCCGGTTTCAAGGCTTGCGGCTCCTGTAGCCGTCTGATGTCGGTGACGGATCTGCACCGTGTGTGCCTGTTTTGCCTGGAGCGCGACCACGACTCCGCGCATTTTGAGGTCCTGGTCGTGTGGGAGGTCGAGGGACCGGTCATGGAGCCACCACCACCAGTCTTCTTCAAAGTCTTCGCACTCCTCAGGTAAGTCGAAGCACAAGAAGAAGTCGAAAAAGCACCGTCGCTCATCGACTTCTCCCCGTCGGTCAGCCGACGAGGGATGCGGGCGGTGCCCCAAGGGTCGAATCCGAGTTTCCCTCCCTTCCCCGGACCCGGAGCGACCCTTGCCCAGCTTCGCACTATTTACGAAGCTATGTATACCATCTTTGTGCAGCCCAACTCTGCCGGTGCGCCTTTGGGCCCCGCGGACTTGGCTGGGGGCCCTAGGCCTTCGAAGCCTGCGACTTCGGCCTGGGCACCGCAGGGTCCCCTTGGATCCAGGCCTGGATCCGGATCGGCACCGGTCGAGCTGATTACACCTCCCCCGGTGCCTATTCCACCGGCACCACGTCCGCAGCCGACACCGGTTGTTTCCCCAGATGGCATCGACCCCGTCCTCCATCCCGTTGTAGACACGGAGCCGGGCCGGTGTCGATCGACTCCGGATCCGGCGCCGACGGGTACTTTTGTGCCCCTGTAATACCCTGGCTCTTTGAGACCAGATTGGCAGCCAGAGAAGGGTGAGGAGGACTGGGAGGTGTCTGGAGACCCTTTGACTGACCAGCTAGGTTACAAACCAGACTGGAGAGAGGAACTGGGGGAAGCCAGTGGTCTGGATACCTCACCAGACCTTGGGATGTTGTCTCCTCCTACCATGGCTATGGAGGAGGAAGCGTCTTACGCCGTGGTATCCAGATGCATGTATATACGTAACTACTATGTTAATATGGGGAAGTAAAATTTGTAGATTTACAAATCTGCATCATCTGAAGGCAATTTTGTAAGTGTCAATGCTGCTGACGAAATTGGCTTAGCCAATAGACAAAAGTTCTATACTTATTGGAATGGGCAGAGGAGTAGGTGAATATTTTATTTATCTTTTTTTGTTGCTTTATCCTCTTCCCCATACTCTGCTGTGTACCCTACAAAAATATAACAAGTAGTAAAGCCAACAGGTTTTTCCTGCGTGAGAACTTTTGGCTTTGCCATGGTCTTCTAGCCATGTTGTACAACAGCATGGATAAAAGATAGTGGTATGGTGTAGAGGAAAAGAGTGGTGTGGAGTGGCGTAAAAAAGCCCCCCACAGTTCGGGGGGCCTGAGCTCCAGGGGGCCCCCTTAGCACAGTAGCCTAGCCCGAAGCTCCTGAGTGAGTCTGGAGGGGCCCATCCAGGTACTTTGCAGGGGGACGTCTCAAGTTTCCTTACACCCCTGGGCCTAGAGTAGAATAGATTGAAGTGGAGTGCTGTAGCATAGAGTGGTGTAGAGTAGAATGTCGTAGAGTGGCGTTGAGTAAAGTGGCATAGAGTGGGATGGAGTACAGTGGAGTGGTGTAGAGTAAATTCACGCAGAGTGCCATTGAGTGGTATGCCGTAAAGTAGAGTGGAATAGAGTGGTATGTAGTCGAATAGCATAGAGTTGTGTGGTGAAGAGTAGAATGGCAGAGAGTAGAATTCCGTAGAGGGGAGTAGCATAGAATGGAGTGGCAAAGAATAGAATAGAGTAGGGGAAAGTAGTGTGAAGTGGTTTAGAGCAGAGTGACCTAGAGTGGCATTCTGTGGAGTGGCTTAAAGTGGCGTAGAATAAGGTGGGGTGGAGTGGCTTAGAGTAGTGTGGCGTAGAATAGAGTGGAGTTAGGGTGCTGTAGAGTGGCATTATTTGGAGGGGAGTGACGTAGAATAAGGTGGAAGGCCGTTGAGTGGTGTAGAGAAGAGTGCTGTAGAGTGGAATTGTGTGGAGTTGATTAAAGTAGAATGGAGTGGCATGAAGAGCTATGGTGTGGCATGGAATGGTGTAAAGTAGAGTGGAGTGGTGTAGAGCAGAGTAGCATAGATTGGTGTAGCATAGACTAAAGTGGTGTAGAGTAGTACAGTTGTGGATGTAAGGAACTAAAGCATTGCTAAAGATGGCTGATAGAGTGAAAGCACCATAAATAAGAAGCCCATGCCAGTGTTAAGAGTAGGAAAGCACATTGGATGTCTAGGAACAATACCAAAACACCTCTGAAAATTAGTGTGTAGCAAAAAGACGAAGAACACGTTTAAGTGGACCATGCTGCATGGAGGAGCTTACACAAGAAAGGAAGGAAAGTCTGTGGGAGCTAAGCAATTGAAAGATTATAAATGAGAGTGACAATGAAAACATCCAATGGTATGCCGTGTTCGGGTTGTTAGCCCACTGAATTGTAAACAATATGTTTCTCAGCACAGTGCATGCAATGTGTAGGCAAGGACAAAATTAATTTCAGTTCTTGGTCACCATCAATGTACAGGATTATATAGGTCCAGACTGGTGACCATCTAAGGTTGCATTGCTGGACTTATAATTCAAAAAGATATTAAGCAGCAAATAAATATTTAAAAAGAAACATAGCATGGAAACAACAATGGGGAAATTGCTTTTGCGCTCAATGAGAAAATAACATTTTGCATTCCGAGCCTCTGGGTTGCAGTAAATTTGGGTGCTTTCAGGGAGCAGCTGATAAAAACAAGACTTCGTAAGTTTGACAAAAAGGAGAAGCTCACTCAACACACATTTTTCCAGTTTGGCAAGTAACTTTCACTAGTGTTACTCGAATCGCCCGCAGATTTTGGTGGCACACTTCAAGACTTGTATGCACACACATTACTTCCTGTATTTGCACAGTACGCTTCCACATATTATAGTTCTAGCCCCCACGTGCCAGAAGAAAAGATAAAGTGGCAGTCAGTCTAGTTCCCCTGGAACAATATGGCCTCGTCATAAGATTTGAAGGACCATTTTATGTGTTTTGCCATGCCCTGCTTGCTGAAGTTGGCCATAATGAGTTTCTACTCCAGGTTGAAATCTGGACTGTGAGGCAACAGCATTATGTGTTTCTTGAAAAATATCCCTACAAGAGTTGTAATCAGGGGCGGCTACTCCATGTGGGTGGAGGAGCGTCGCCCCACGGCTTTCTCGCAGTGCGAGAGGCAGTAACATAAAATGGTATTATTAATACCATTGTATGTTTTTGCTTCTTGCACTGTGAGGAGTATTTTGAGCAGCAAAGTACAACAAGGACCCTAACTGAACCTGGGTGCTGCAAAATTATGTGTGCATGCACACTGTTCGCTGTATCTGTAAGACATATCGGAGAATTCATCTACAGTGGAGGTGGGATAGGCCAGCTTAAAGATCTGTCATTTCCAGAGTTTTGAAGGACTCATGACATTCCCTTGCTATATAGGCCTCTTACGTAAACCCCGGTATTTTTCTTGCCATATAGCACCACTGTCAGCCAGACCCCATTTCTCCACCACTGGGAGTCTAAGGGCACAGAGTGGGACTTCCACCGCTTCATCAGCAGGCGCTCAGTCAGCAACAGTGCCAGGTCAATAAAATGTGACGTCACTCTAACGTTTTTTGGTCTGGGGAATAGCCCATGGATGCATGCTTCCAGTGTGTGCCAATGATTTTGTTCTGTGAGGTCTGAAAGGATGGCTGTGACCTGCATCCAGTAATGGGCCAATATGGGGCAGTTCCACAGCATGTGCAGTAAGTCAGCATCAAGTGTATGGAATCGTGGGCAGGTCGAAGATGGCATTGGGAACATGGTATGGAGTCTATGTGGGGTGAGGTAAGTGCAGTGTAGAATGAAAAATTGTATAATTTTGAATCCGGCTTTTCGTGAGATTTTCCGGGGATATTCTAGTAGAACATCCCATTCTTTATCCTGCAGAGCTTGTTTTAAGTCCTCCTCCCACTTAGCCCCTAAGAGGGTCAGGGGTATCCGGAGATGTACCAAATGCCCCGGTAGAGCCAGCGAACTAAATGTCTCCCATGGCCCATCAGGAGTTTGGACTGCAGGAATTTGTGTGGGGAGGGTTCAACTCTGTCAGGGGCCCAGCAGAGCCATACGTAGTGAGTGATTCTGGCATGCGTTAAGAATAAAGTATCCGGTAGAAATGCACGTGGATGAAGTCTGCATGAGTTAAATAGATCACCCTCAGCGAATAGGTAGCCGATGGTCTCCACCCCTTTCTGTTTCCAAGGCAATAATATGTCAGCTCTGAGAGGCCCAGAGACCGTGGGCAGTCCCATCAGTGGTATATTCAGAGTGTGCATAGCTTGCGGGGCTGTGTCGCATATGGCCATCTTCCAATAGAAGAGGGTGACGTGTAGTAATGGGGGAATCCATCGTGAAGGAGGAGCCGGGGCACCACAGGCTATATAACATACCCTGTTAAAGCATGGACATGGTGTAGCCTATTTCAGGCAAATTAAGGCAGTCTAGCCAGTAGGAAAGTAGTCCAAAAGCCCACCTGTGATTTGAGGGACATAGTTCGAAGGAGATTAGCTTCCAACACATCGAGTGTATCTCGGTACATTTGTACTCCCAAGTATCAGAACATCTGAGGAGTCACTTAAAGTGACAGTTCTCTAAAGAATAAAGATGGCTGGGTGTACATGTCTGCAAACTAGAATGCATAGGATTTATTATTATTACATTGGAGGCTAGATAAGGATGCAAAGAATGTGAAACGGTTTACCACTTCCGGTAAATTCAGGCGGAGATCTTTGATATACAGAATTATATCATCAGCATAAAGGGAAGTAGTAGTTGCTATGGGTCCAATCGGGATACCCCAGACTTGGGCATCTTGGCGTATTCGCTGAGCCAGAGGTCTAAGCGCTAGGACAAAAAGCAGCGGCAACAGCAGGCAGCCCTGCCGAGTTCTGTGCTGTAATGAATAAGGAGCTGATATATGTTGGCCCCATGCAAGCTCATGCAGTGGGGGCAGTATAGAGCAATTTTACCCAGAGAATATATTCGGGTGGAATGTTATATTGTTTAAGGGCTGCTAGCATTAAGTCAGAACTTAGGGCATTTAATGCTTGTCTCAAGTCCAACGAAACACAACCAGCCCAGGGAAACTTTCACCGGTCTTCGTCTTTGATGTGATGTAGAGGGCGAAGTTTGGGACAAAGCCGCATTGATCAGTGTAAAAGAGCATGGGGAGTTGGGCAAGAAGGTGGCTGGGCAGCACTCTGCTGAGTGTTTTGTATTCTGTACAAAAGATTGAAAGAGGCCTGTAAGAGGACATGTGGAAGGGATGCTTGTTAGGTTCCAGTAGGGAATTGACTAGAGCTATGGCAGTAGTAGGAGGTAAAGTACCAGCGTCTAAAGTGACTTTAAAGAGATGATCTAGTTGCGGGACCAGTCGGGTAAGAAATGTGACATAGAACTCCGCAGAGAACTCCGCAGGAAGGCATCCGAGTAAGGGGTATTATTCCTGGCTAGTTCTTTAATTGCTTCCTGGATCTTATTGTCCATGATAGGGGTTCCCAGCTAATTTCTGTCCTCAAGCGACACTTTGGGAAGGGTCAGGTTTTGAAGAATATAGAAATTGCTTCAGGGTCTACCACGGGGGGGCGGCTGAATATGGACTCAAATAGAAATCGTGAAAAGCTGAGTTTATAACCAGTTGGGAGGTGGCTTGTGTGTTATGTGATTGTGAGGATTTGGGTGGGCATTGGTTATGATTTTATCAGATGAGCTAGTAGTGCCCCCATCTCTGCTGTTGCCGTTGCCCTCAATGGCGGTCCCAGGCTCTCCTCCGCTCGGGTAAACTCTCTAAGGATCATTTGACGAGCCCCAACCTCTGGGCCTATGGACGTTTCCCGTACCACTACCTGAGAAACCCTTCAATTTCATCAAAACAAATGGGATAGAGTCAGCGTTCTCATGAAAGTAATTGTCTATTGCGGTAGCTAATGATTCACAGAAGACTGCGCCTTCTAATAACTGGTCTTTTTTTGGTGGGGTGCGGATTTCTTTTTTGGGTTTTGATTATAGAAAAAAACACCAGTACATTGCAGCAGTGGGCAGTAGTACAGTCTCGTCACAAGGAAACTCCACATTTGCTTGGAAAAAGCACTTTCTATGCAAATATTTGGTATAATTATGCCTACACATCTGTCCCTGTGGGGTCAGCAGACAGTCCATTCCAGTGAAACAAAACATTGTTTCTTTCTCCCATGCCAACCGCACGTAAAGAAGGTAAGATGAACATTCCAACACGCGTCTTTAACAAGACTGTAACATTGTAGGAAATAGCATAGTGCTCAGTGAGAGCTGCCCTGCATACACAGCTCTTTAACAAATGCCATATTATCACAATTCCCAGGGTGGGCACAGTGTGAGGCACTGGAAAGCGCAGCGGCCACCAGCAGAGTCCGAGCTGTTATGGAAGATACTTTGAGTAGACTCTGCCTGTTCCGGCAGGAATAGGAGCGTCATCCTGAGGTAGTTCAGATGACCCTCATATCCTGGGTCTTCTCTAAGGTGGACCCGATTGATACCTCTGTCTTCTGCCAATGCAGAGTGACTCCTGTATTATGCAGCTTCCACACTTGGGTACCACACAGAAATAATTCACTACACACTCAACATTCCTGCTGCATTATTTACAAAGCCATCATCGCGACCATCACCACCTCCTTTCTGGCTGGCAAGTTTACCACTTATGATCGCTTTCGGCACATTAGCATCCAGGACTTCATCAGACTGGAGTCAAATAAGTATAAAAAAGGCAACAGTTTTTTTCTGTCTGTACACCCAGGACGTGGAATAACATTTCTGTATCCATCAAGGCTTCCCTAAGCCTTTTAATTTAGGAAAGAGTTGAAGATGAGTGACCACTGCATTCATTTGTATTAGAGAACACTACATCATGATGTAGTGTTCTCTAAAAAAAAAAAAAAAAAAATTCAACTACATACTTCTGTTCATAAACTCGTAACTATTACGCTTTGATTGTATCCTTGACTTTGGCTCTGTATATTTCTCTGGTGCCTTTTGACAAGTTTTGTGATATGCAAATAACACATGCATATAAAAGTATCGGTTAGGCTAACAACGTTGCAAGCCCACCATCCACTTTACAGAACACTTCGATCAGGGAAGGCCACAACCTCAAAAAACACTCATCTTCACCTACGTAATTTGGGAATAAGATGCAGAACGTCAGCTGGATATATCACAACTGCACAAGGTTCCAATAGGCTAAGAAAGGTTATCTTCCCCAAGCCCTCTTGTTCCCTGGTTCCTCCAACATAGCTGACAGACAGACAAGAATGCGTGTATCTACCTGCACTCTGATTGGCCCATTCTAGGTAAGAACCACATAGTAGTTTGATAGGTGGAAAGATGCTTCAGCCTCATGCTTATTCCCTGACAGTAATGCTGGAAGTAACCCTGTGTACAAGATCTTTGCCGTTGCCATTCTTATCCCTACCCGAAGTCTGATCGGGAATCATTCGTCTCCCAGGTGGTAACCATGGGTGCCTGCTAAGAAGAGCCTTGACAGGTAATGATTGTGTAGCTCTAATGTACGTTCTCTTAGTTGAGGTGGACATTTAGATGCTAAGATTCTTAGAGAGCGTGACCGAGAAAAAACCAAAGCTTCTGTGAGGCCTAACTACTCCCTGTGTGGGATCTTTCGTCTCCACTTTTACCTTACACTAGATTCAACGCCTCGTAAGGGCTGGTATATACAATCCAACTAAGCGTATATGCCGCTTCTTTCTTTGAGTACTCTAGTGTAAGTCAGTAGTTCGAAAGAGTAAATCAGTAGCTCTTGAAAAAAGTGGGTCTGTGTGTATTTTTATTTAGTGGTGGGTCAGTACTCAGTAGTAGCGGGGTGAGCCCTGGGAAAGCTAGAGGAACGCTGAAGGCCAGGTGCCCGCTGCAGTCGGGCAGCAGGCTGGGAACGAGCCCCTGTGAGCGCGTGGTTCCGTGAACCGCTGCCGCCCCGGCCGTCTTTGATGACGTGCACGGGGTCGTCGCGCGGTCAGTGTTTTCCATTCTGTGACTTGAATCCTGTTCCCTCCGAGCAGCAGCTACAGCTCGTGTATGACATACAGCACCCCTTGCTCTAACCGAGGAGCGCGCTGTACTCCACACCACACACATCCGCCACGGCTCCCACGCGCCTGAGTGGAAGCCGTGGTCATTTATTGGGAGATGCTAGAGATGTGCAGACGGCCCTGTGAAACTGCGGCTTGGCGGTGATAAGATCCCTTTCCTCCTTCCATTGACTTGTCTGTCCGGCTCCCCCAGACTGCGTGCTCGAGCCAGGGTCACTTCCGCTGCGCCTGGCTCCCCGGGGCAGAAGGCGGTGTTTCTCACCGAGCGCCGCTCTTTCCCCTTCCGACTGCTCTAGATTACAGATTATACTGGATTTGTTCCAAGGAGAGAGGTCGGCGCGAGGGGCTGCGAGCCTAAAACCAGCAGCTGGGGACGCCTTTCATTCTCTGTTTCTGAATGATTTTCCGTTCTTCCAGAACGAGGTGTTTATTATTTAACCCTACTCGAGATTCCAGGTTGTATTAACTCACCCAGCTTCAAAACTTGACGTAGGCTATTTGCATATGGGATATCCAGTTGAATAAAATGCAAACCTTGGAGCAAACTGGACATTGGCCAACCGCCAGACCTTTGTTTTTCAGAGTCCCCTGGTGCCGGCCTTCGTTCAGGTGGGAATTTGTTGCTCTGTTTATTCGATGCCTTGTTGGCAAGTTACGTATTTTGGTTTCTTTAGAGCTAACGTAGCAAAACGCCTGCCAGCATCCTCGCTGCTTGGCGTCAAACCGAAGGAAGCAGAGAAGCGAGAGCAGCAGTGGTGGATATACAATGCTCACCATTCAAAATGTCACCGTCTTAAATATTACCCCCACCCCGATTATGGCTAGTGGTGAACAACTCGACATCCTGCTGTGAGTGGGGGGTTTCACAGGACCTCAAAGGGACCCTAAAATACAAATTAAGAACTGGAGCTGCACATGCAACATTAAAGAAGGTGTAACTTCCAGTTTCACTCTGAAACCTGCCAAAACAATTCTGTCTTCTTTGGGTTTTTTCTTTATCGATTCATCCGAATAAGTTGCCGACATGCATCTTTCAGAAATAGTATTTTTGCAGACCAGCCAACATGGTTTTCGCACAAGTAAAATGACTTTATCAAGGGGTGATTCCTGTGGTTCATTGTTGTGTGTACAGGCCCATTGCTAACATACTTTGAAAGGCACTCACTCGAGTGTCTGTCTTATGAAAAAAGCAGCATGTTAACTTCGACCTATTGCGTACATGCCGGCGACCATATCCAGTTCTGAGACCAGTCTTGGCTGAATGGGGACTATAGCTTGCAAGTAACTTTGTATCATGAAACATCATGAGCGAAGGCAATGCCTTTTCCTTTTGCACATACATAAGAATATTTGCTTTTTAAAATTGCCGTAAAGTGTTTTAGACTCTGTTATGTCCAAACATTCACAAGCTTTTGCGTAAGCCAGCCTGCCGGTGTCTGGGACATCCAGAGATGGTGTGCAAGGACAAACAGTCCTGCCATAGTCCTTCCAGGCTGTGCATTGCTTTAGGTTGCTGCTATGCAATGATGTAATTAGCGTACCTGTTAATTAGAGGAATTGAAAAACACCTTTGTCTTCCTTTCTTCAGTTCCTCCTGTTTTAGACTAGCATTGAACAGTACCCTCCACTGTCAAACCAATCATTACCATGCAAGTGAGTAAGTGATGATGAGGCGTGAGTGTAGCTTGTGTTTGACAGATCTTTCATCAGTCAACCTCAACCTTCTCACCTATGGTTATTTTTGAGTTCTGTTTGCCTCGTTCACTTGAGGATGAAGCAGGGGTGTCACAGTGGGGGAGGAGGATTGGTTACATTATGCTTTGCCACCCCCACCTTCTAGGGTACTCCACTGCTTCAGAAAGAGGTATTTACAGTTTTTTAAGCTTTTTAACTGATTGCAAACTTCCCGTCTTAAATGATAAAGAGGTATTTTACATGGCCAGTTAAGTGAATGGCACCAAACACTATGTTTTCTCTTTGCCTGGAGTACTTTTTGTTTTTAATCGCTAGAAACAGGTGCTATGGCACATTGCAAAAACAGATGTGCCAAGACGGGGTTATATCACGTTTTGCTCCATGCCTCACAAAAAACATCTGACAAGCCTGGGATGAACTGAATGAATCTCTAACGGCCTTGCTACTATCAAGAGATGGAGAGGGTGCTTCCTCCAAAATATACTCTTACCTCCTACAGTGAAGAGATGGAGAGCATTTCTCTCCAGTTGATATTTGTCTCCTATTGGTGAAAGTTTGAGTGAGTGTTTTTATCCTTCTCAAAGTATGTGGCAGTCTTCTGTAGACGAAGTTGCATGGTTTTGCACAAAGGATGGGCTAGTATCATGTAAATAATGGTTGAAGTGAGTGTTTTGTTGTCAAAGGAATATGCACATTTTCTCTAGACAAGGGCTGTAATGCGTTTTTGTCTAAGGGACATGCTAGTGTGCTGCATTTGAGAACTGCAGTTGGCGCCTCATGCCAGTAATGAGCGTCTGTCCCACAAGGACAGGAAAGAATGGATAGGAGTGGGCACGCCTACTGCAGGTGAGGACTATCATGGGTGCCTCCTTCAGTGAAAGGCTGAACTCCCACAGGCATTGGTGGGCTTAAGTCTTAACTCCAAGAGGTCATGTGTCCATCAAGCAAGTTCTGGAGTTTAACCCCTCAGGTGATTGTTAAAATGGCTGATTCCATGTAGCAATGAACTTTCTTCCTAAATGAGAGGAGGGTAACATAGGTTTTTAATGCAAATAATGTGCTCAACTCCTACAGATAATAGCTGGAGTAAGTTGCAACTCCTGCGGTGCTTGTTGCCTTCTTTGGGGAAGTGCCATGTTCCAGATGAGGACTGTTTAGGTGCCTGCTTTAAGATTAAGTTGCTTCTACAGTGGTTGGTCTTTCCTGTTATTCTAAAGTAAAGAACTAAAGACTTCAAGACTCAAAGAATTTCAAGGGGCTCTCCAGTGAATAATGTCTCAATACATCTCAAAACCCTAGCTGACATCAAACAGACATTTTAAAATCCCTATTGTAAGTGATTCTCAGAGATGCAGGACTGGACTTTTTTTCCCTCTACACTGGATGTCCCTTTCATTGCTAACCTCTCATACAGCTCTGTCATCTTCATCTATCCCCTTTGTTCATTAGTTAAAAAAACCTGAAAGGATTTGGAATGGAAACATTTGAAAAATCATAACCTGGACTACCGAAGGGCACTGCAATGACATCCTAGTGACAGATTGTATACTATACAACTGCAGCATAACAGTACAGTAACCTATGAACTTTGTCTGGATCCAGGGAAACATGCTGATTTTTGTTAGGTCTACCATTAATGCCTGGGCTCAGTTCCGTGGTAAATTTACAAAGGCTGACCTCACATGACTACTACTGATGTCAATAAAACCGAGGAGTGCCTTATGTAAAATTATTTACTCTAACCTAGCAGAGTTGACCAGGCGACTCTGCATAGCAGAGTTAATGACTGCAATTTTGAAAAATGCAGATTCTCCTTGTTTGTCACTTAAGGGCTGATTTCGAATTTGGCAGATAGTTTACTCCATTGCAAACGTCTGCCAAACTCTCGGCCTGCCTAATTTTGAGATGGGCAAACGGTAAGCTTTCCGTCGACGATATCCCCATTGACTCCTTTGACGGAAAGCTTACTTTGACAGAATAGAGGCCGGCTGAGTAAAGCCATCACACCGCCCACTCTGCGGAAGACAGTGTGTGATTTTTTTTCTATCCAATACTGCCAGGAAAAGCTTTGTGGTGAGAGACAGAAAAAAACAATTTCGACCCCCATACCACAGAGAACTTCCAGGGTCTGGGAGTCATATTTGTTTTTGTTTTTCAGAAACAAAATCCATCGTTGGGAGTTTGTTTTTGAAAAACAAAAACTTTATTACAGTTTGGTAGATGGCCGTCAGAAACGATGGCAGCTGTCCACCAAACGTTTTATACCTTGAAGGGAACCGCTATAACGTCAGGTTCTTTCAAGGTACTGAGATGACCTTTGGGCTGGAGGTCATCTTTAAATTTGACGGACGGATACTCTTATGATGGCAGGCTTAATGTCCTCCACCGTCCTGGCAGATGGTGCTGCGGCCATCAAGCAATAAATCAGGCCTTAAAGCAGGTACCAGAGGCTGTCATTGTAGAAACTGATATTTACAGAATTGGAGGGAGGCTAATGGGACCACAAACAGAGGGAGTCAATGGATCAAAGAGGGGCCATTCCTAAAGCATCATAGCGGACACTCTGTTTCTCTAGCTCTGAATTCTGTCATTCTCTGCACCCCGTCATGCTGTACCTCTATAGGAGACAACGAGAACGGCACATGCCCGTTTTATCTAAATAACACTGGGGCGATGGAGAAGGTATCCCGAAAAAGGAATTTTATTTCATACAGAAAGGTTTAATCCTCGGGGCTCTGTCGACGGTCTACATTGTTTTGCGTAGCTTAAAGGCCTGGCTGTTAGCCATTAGACGTTTTCACGACAACTGTATAGGCTCGCCCTCAGAGAAGCCTTGCAGTTGTTGACTTGATAGGATAAGTAGGATTGGGACAGGAGGGTGGAAGCGGAGGGCAATATAGAAATTAGTCTTGCTTTACTGCCATGACACAGAAGTTGATACTGATTTCTTTTCCACAAACGTCCACAAAAGCCTGTAAATCATGCAAAGTTTATTTTCTTTCGAGCATCTGTGTTTCATGAAGGTGCTTTTAATTTGTTTTCGTTTTGCCTGCTGGGATTTCTTTTGTCCGGCACTTTTCTGGCCTTCTCCTTTCTGGCGGTGCAAGTTGGGTTGTTAGTAAGACTACTGAGGGGATATAGCTTCGCAAACTTGACATGACAGGGTTCTTCTCTAGCGAGTAGCAGTGGAGGCATTGTTATGCTACACATCAGTCTAATCCATTCCTCCTCTCAGTGTCTGTAAAGGCATTATCAGAAAAAAAGTGTCCTGTGCCACCTATTGTGGTACCCTTCAGCAATGACATAGAAGCTTTCGACAAAGCTTGGGCAAAACTGTGGAGCTCGGCGGAAGTTTGAGTTTATTCAGTTACCATCTCGTGCAAAAACGCTGTACAGGAAGTACCCAGGGAGAAGTGCTTATTTATTTTTCCTGTGCTTCCTAATAACCAATGTGTGGGGGGTGGAAGGAAGATGGAAAGATGAGATGATATAAGTTAAAGTAATTTGTCCAAGTGGCTTCAGTTTTGGGAGGGAGAGTCAATTGGGGTGAAGTGTTTCGTGTTGGAAAATGCGTTTTTTGAGGGTCTCTTTGGCATTCGCAGGGCTGGTGCTGACCTTAGGTTGGGGTTTTCCACCAGAGGAGTACAAGGAAGAAATAAATGTTCTGTATTGCGTGCTGGTACTCAGGGTCTAGAAAGTGGTCTCGATTTATCCTCGTCTGTCTCAAACACCATTCGGAATTAAGCCGGTGTGGACCCCATCAA
Source organism: Triturus cristatus (assembly GCF_964204655.1). Classification (NCBI taxonomy): domain Eukaryota; kingdom Metazoa; phylum Chordata; class Amphibia; order Caudata; family Salamandridae; genus Triturus; species Triturus cristatus. The sequence continues at coordinate 939,853,576 of NC_140584.1, read as the reverse complement.
TATGCTTAAACTCTTTCGATCATTTGTAATGTACAGTACAGTTTTTTTCAGATTATTAAAATGAGCAAAAATGTCGGCAATATGGAGTGTATCGCTTCGCAAATGATACCCTTCATAAGCCCCTATGTGCTGAGGGTTGCCATCCTGCATCTCTTGCTGAGCCTACATGTTGACATTTGGAGCTGTTAGTGATTGAGCCTTCAGAACAGTTTTTCGACAATCGGTATCCGGGCTGAGTTTGCATCCCTTTTTCCCACGTTGAGGATTATAAAGCTATATCCTAAGTTTGTGATTTACCCCTGTAAGGCCTGATCGAATGACCAAAACATAGCAAGATATTTTTTAATGAAAAGTGGGAAACGGGTGTTGTGCTAGAAAGTGTGTGGGTTTTTTCCTAACTACAAATGGCATAGGCAGGTTTGCTACTTTGAGAAAACCCTCTACTCCGCTTTCAGAAACTGATAGAGTGAAAAAAATGTTTACACAATAATGTTTTTTTGTTGAAGTGGTGGTCGAAATTTTCTATTTCTCAGTTTCAGCCCACTTGTAGTTTGTGGGGGATAAGTGGGAATTCCATGGGTGAACCCAGAAATCTATTCATTACTGAAAACTAGACTGAATTCTGAATTCGGCCAGAGGCAATTTCTGTACATCATTCATGATAATAAAGTAATTGTTGAAATCAAGAAACACTTGAATGTAGGGAAAAAAAATAGGCAATAGTGTTTTCGCCTGTAAGCTTTTGCACTGAAGACCGTATCTGTAAAAGGTATATTTTGTTGTGTCTGTCAAAGTCTTCTGGTGTCAGCGATACATAGTTTCAGTCGTAAAAAAAAATGACTCCCAGAGCGAACACTTGTGCCATTGCTTACAAAACTTTTTCATTATGTAAACCTTGCTTAAATTCATAAGGAAAATTTTAACGAATAAAAAATGGATGTGAAGGTAAGCTATGCATTTTTTTAAATGTACCAGAGAATCTGAGTTGAGGGATAGTTATTATCAGTATCACTCGGAATTTTGGATTACCCATAATGCCAGGGTATTCTGAGGGTAGTTTTTAACCTCTTGAGTGCCCATGACGAGATGGTCTCGTCATGGGCCGCGGTTGCGCTGTGCCCATGACGAGACTATCTCGTCATGAACCCTGCCCGCTAATGAAAGGGCCGGCACAGGGCGGCGAAAGGGCGGGGCACTCAAGGGGTTAAAAAAAGTGATTTTTGTGCAAACCTACTTAAATGGAAGCCAAACATATGGAGGCATGTTGTATCTAATAACAATTGGCAGGGCTGACTTTTGCATTGGTAACGCCCAGTGCGACAATCTTTGACGCCCCCCCACACCCCATGACCTCCTTTTTCACAGACTCTCTAACTACCTCCCTCCAAAGTTACTCCACATCTCCCCTTAGCCCTTCTCGCACGTTTATTTACTTTATAGCGAACTCAGCCCAATGTAGAGTGTCAGAGCACTTTACATCACTACCACATTATACAGAGACAATAGGTCATACAAGTTTGTAAATCAATGTATAGGAAATATTACTTAAGACAATGAAGACAACAAGGCATATGAATCACATATCATTCATACTGGTAGGTTTTATATGTTAAGACTTCTTGGTTTGGCGAAACAAAGGGGAGGGTTTACTATATTTTCATGCAGCGCAGTCCTCAAGGTGCTGTGTTGCGTGAAAAGGACAGTGCACAACAGTACCATATCTACTAAAATATGGTGCTGTTGTTCTCTCCTCTAGTGCGAACTTACATAATGGTTGCCTTTCCCAATGCAAAAACGTATGCACCATAGTGCAAAGGCGTGTCTATGTTGTCAAGCATAAGTTTTATACTGGAAGCGTACCCTTCCAGCACTAATTCTGTGCTTTGACAAAGTTTAACACTTTCCCACTTTTCTAGTGTGCTGCACTGTACAGCACAAATACAAAGTTGGAAAGGTTTGGAGAAAGTAAATCTTCTCCAACCTTGAGGATGTGAAATTGTTTATGAAAATCCCATTCTAGTCCCTGCTGGGCCGGGCAGCCCTGTTCAAAATGATGGCACTACCGCGTTTCCTATATGCCTTGCAAAATTACCCAGATCTAGTTCCACAAAAGTACTTTGCGGATATCGAGGCCACTCTGAGAGAGCTTCTATGGGCTGGACCACCGCGCATATCACTCACAAAACTCACTCTGGGGTGGTATGATGGGGGTATAGCACTTCCAGATATTCGGAAATATTATTGGGCGGCACATCTCTCGGCCATAAACCAGGGAACATACAGTACGGGAATGACCCCGGCTATAGTATGGACAGATGGCTCCTCCCTCGGGGAAATTTTGAGGCCGTGCTTTACTCCAAACCTAATAAATACCCACTCACGGGCCCTACCAAAAACTCGGTCCAGCTTTGGCATAGTGTGAGCCGCAACCTGGGATGGGCTAACAAACTTACTTTGGCCACCCCACTTTGGGTCTCCGAGAAACTGGGTGCGCTGGGACATACAAAGGGGTTCCGTAATTGGGATCTGATAGGAATCTCCCGCATAAAGGATCTGTGGGGGCCCACGGGGATAGCGACTTTTGAATCACTACAGCAAACCTATGAATTAGCACAAACTGAGTACTATAGGTATGTGCAGATCAGGCACTCGCTCCAGTCCAGCATCCCACCTGGCACAACGCTCCCGGAGTCCTCTCCCCTTGAAGACAGGCTACTTGACGGTTATTTGCCCAACAAAGCTATCTCCCTCACATATAAAAAGCTCATAAACCACACCCCAGACACCTTGCTGGCACTTAGAAGGAAATGGGAGGCCGACGGTCTGGAGATTGAAGATGACGAGTTGAGGGAGGCCCTCTCCTCCCCCAAAGAAGTAGCAATATTGGCGAAGCTGCGACTGATACAACTAAAAATACTCCACAGAGTCTACGTTTCGGGTACACGATTGGTGTTGATGGGAAGGAGTACAGACGGGTTATGTAGGAGACAGTGTGGGGAGGTGGGGACGTACTTTCACATAATTTGGGAGTGCCCTGTAATACAGGCATACTGGAAGCGGGTGCATGAATGTATCCATACAGTGTGGGAGGTAGACTTGCGACCCGAGGTTAAAAGGTGCCTCTTGAACATCTGGGAGCCCACGGACCTACCAGCAAAGGGTAAATTATGGGCTACGCTCGGACAGGTGATCGCAAAGCGTAATATAGCGCGCAGGTGGGGAGCGTGCACACCCCCATCGCTTAGTGAGTGGAAAAAAGATATGGACTGGTGTATGCTGCAGGAGAAAACAATCTATGTGGCCCGGGGGTGTCCTCAGAAATGGGTGGCAGTTTGGTCAAAGTGGAATGAGTACCGTGGACACTTATGTGGACCCCCCGTGATTCCCCTCCCTTGATGAACCACTAACGCAGTAAGGACCTTTGTACTGTCAGCAAAATGTGGGCTAAGCCATCTTAAATACAATGTGTGTATACAAATCTGTGATTGCTGCAATGTACGAAAATGTGATTATGTATGTGTAATGACCAACAAGTTGCAAATGAAAAGAATTGATAAAAAATAAAAAAATAAAATCCCATTCTACCAAAGTTGATAGATAGGCATTTTTTAGTCAGAATCCATTGGTGGAGGAATAGGAATGTCCATATAAAAAACTCCATGACATGCCTTCTTGATGCAAAGAAGCTTATAGTACTACATATGTTACCTTAGCTCTACTTTCCAACACAATTCAGGTTTTGCACTAGTAAGTAAACCTCGTAACAACACTTTGCATCAGGGTTGCTTCCTTTCTGTAGGAAACACCTGGCACAAAGAGTTATTAAATCTGCCCATTAAACACATGATTTAAAATATAACACAACGATTGGGGTGTCATACTAATAAAACTGAATGAGTACGTACAGGAACCACTTTTATCAATGTTAGAAAAGTGAACGATTGAGGAAGAAAGCAACAAGATTCTAATCCTATGCTATGCAATTTGCATGCAGCGCTTTGGTGCCAGTTCATTGTTCAATGTGCTACAGTAGAAGTCTTGTAACTTATGAACTCCAAATAGCAAAACAATTTCAGTGACAAAAGCAGTACCCCTCTGAGCTACTTACACAAATACAAATGTGTGGTTTGCAGCGGGAACATTAACCCTCTATGCTACTTGATCATGAGTCTAAACTGTAACTACACAAATCATAGCTCTCTCCATTATTTGCATTAGCCACCAGAGTTACCATGCTGTTAATAGTCCCTGAAAAATGGCAGGCACAAAAAGATCTCTGCAGGCTGCTCTTAGTTTGCCTCAGCATGTCAAAGGGCAACTCTTTGACCCTGACACCCAGTGCAATGGCACTGGTCACACAGTCCTAAAAACAACACTGACCATTTGAATGATAAAAGACAGCAATAATCAGGGTTCAGTGTGCCCCCCTGGCCTGTTAGCCCGATGCCACTGAACCTGCCACAACAATGAAAGCTATACATCGGCATGCAATTTACTTAAGTGCTAAAGCTGTGGTAGCAGTGCATAAAAAGGAGTGTGGGGACTGGGTTGCCACCTTTCCCAGATTATGAACTAAGTGGAAAAAACAGCTTCAGGCAGTTTTCCTCAGTTTTGTGTTATTGTGACATTAAAATCTGGTTTGCCAGGTTCTAACCCTAAATGAACCAAAGCATCAAATGTAATAATTATTACCACCATTAGCCAGTCAGACCTTTAATTTTTTTTAAATTAAATCTTTTTATTGATTTTTGATTTTAGTTCGGCAGTAACATTAATAAATGGTGTTACATGGTTAGCAGTGTATGCCTTTAGATCACTTACAACAGTTCTTTTAGCAACAAAATCTTTACAAGTGAATTTTCGTTGGGCATGCATGTATGACAGTACCAATTGAATTGCACCAGGACGGTGATCATCGTTCAGAGTCTGGTCTTGTGAGGAACTCTACAACCCGCCATGTGTTGGCAGTAACTTTGAATTGCTGGAGTGATGTAGAGAACCATGGTAAACTGTATTTTTAACTACACTCTGGGGAAGAAATTAGAACTTGGAGTCGAGTTGGAGTACCTCCCCCTGCCTGCACGTGGGTGGGGGAATGTCGTCTGTTATGTGTATGCCCAATACTGTAGCCATATGCCCCCCGTGAATGTGCCAATGCCTGTCTTAGCTGTAGGATTGGTGTCTGTGGGCGCCTTAGGGATACTAGTCGCGTGTGCGGCATTGTCCATCCGGGTCGGACGTCAATGCTGGTTGGACTGGCAGTTCGGCATGTTGTTGCAGGGCCTTAAGAATCGCCTCCCAGTGTGTAGCTATTGGTAATTTCCTAAGGCTTGTTGTTTCTTCACGGCGAATCGCGATGCCCTCTGTCCTATACCATGCGAGTGTGGAGTGTCTCCAAGCCTGTAAGTGCGAGGGTCAGTAGCCTTCCATCGCTTTGTAATTAGCCGTTTGGCAGTTATTATACCCAAGTCCAAGAATCTGGATGTAACCTTGGTGTTGCGCGTTCTGCGGAATCGATGCAACAAGTATACCGGCCATTCAAATGGTATCTCTCTCTCCCTGCAAGCCTGCTGCGCTTCTGCCACGTCTCTCCAACAGGCTCCGAGACTGGCGCAACTCCACAGCACGTGTACCAAATCTGCGTCTACAACAGTATCTAGGACACGCGGTGTCAGTACGATGAAAGTATCTGTTAATTTTGGCCAGCGTGTAGTACGCTCTCTGTATGATGTAATATTGGATCTGCCTGAACCTCGCATTCCTGGGGATCTTAACTGGGCTGGCCAGTACCTGTCCCCACTCTTTGTCCGAAAATTGTCTGCCTAGGTCTTGCTCCCATTTAAGCCTAAGGGGGTCTAACTTGATCGCCGCGTGTTGGCGCAGCGAATCTGTGAACCACCGTATTAGACGTCTGCCTTGTCCCATTACATGCAGGTATTGCACAGTTAGGTGTGTGGATAGTTCGGTTGCTAGGTCTCCCCAAAGCGCAGTGAGCGCGGCCAACAAAGATCAGTGAAGGAGGAAATGTCCCGCGGGGAGCCCGGCTTCTTCTATCATGATCTCATATGGAAGAAGGGCGCCCCCATGGTAGAGGTCTCCCAGAGTCTGGACCCCCTCCGTATGCCACTGTTGTAACTCAGCGGCGGCAAACGTCCCTATCTTTTAGGAGGGCCCTCTAGGGGGAAGGCGGGGGGCGTACGGCATGATACTGCGAGTTATGTAGAGACTCCTTTTGTAACATCTATGAGCTGTTCTCAGCCATAGAGACTCAGGAGGCCATGTACATGCACCTGGATGAAAAAGCTGGAGAATGTGAGGCAGCGTGAGCGGCGGAAGCGTGGTCGCAGTGTTGTCGCATTGGCAACCTGTCATCCATCTGGCCACTAATTGAGGTTGCGCTGCCAAGAAGTAGTGTTCTAGACATGGTGCGGTCAGGCCCCCTTGGTCAGTGGGCAGATATAGTTTTTTAATCGCCAACCTGTGTCTATTGGAGCCCCAAATGAAGTCCCTGACCAACTTCTTCAGCGTAGTAAAAAAGGAGACCGGCACATGAACGGGTAGATTGGCAAAATAGTACAAAAATCCCAGTAGGACCACCATTTTAACTAACGCCACGCTGCTGGTCCCTGCAAGAGGAAGCGTGCTACAGAACTGCATCTGGGATTTGATGGCCATAAGCGTCCTGCCTAGGTTGCTGTCCAAAAGATCCGTAGGCTGGCGATACATTCGGATTCCAAGATATCGAAAAGTATCTGCCATCCATTGCACCCTCACCCCGTTTAGTACGAGGCCCGGGTCAGGGACACATGTGTTAAAGGCGTACTGCTTGGACTTACCAATGTTTACCTTTAGGCCAGAGATAGCTGCAAATTCCTGCAAGATTTGGGCCAGATTGTCCTGTATGTCGGTGATATCGTGAAGATAAATTAATAGATTATCTGCATATAGCAATACCTTATGTAGGCTGTCATCCTAGCTGTATGCCCCCCAGTGTTTGCGTCCGTATTGACTCCGTTAGCGGCTCCATTGCAAGAGCGAAGAGGAGGGGGTACAACGGGCAGCCTTGCCTCATTCCACGTCGCACAGGAATCGCCTCCGAGATGTACGGACCCGTCTTCACCCTTACCACTGGGTTCGTGTAAAGCAGGCGGACTAATTGTAAGATGGCAGGGCCTATCTTGTACTTCTCAAGAGCGGCGAACATGTAGTTCCACTCAAGAGAGTCGAAGGCTTTCTCAAGATCAAGCACAAGGCAGCCTAGTCTCGAATATGCGCTTACAGAGTAAGTGGCTATGCGGAAGAAACAGCGCAGATTAAGAGGTACTGCGGGCTGGCATGAAACCATTTTGATCTGCGTGTACCAACGCAGGAACCACTTATGCCAGCCTTTCAGCCAATACCTTCAACAGCAGCTTATAATCGGTGTTAAGTAGGGTGAGAGACCTATAGGAGCTCATGTCGGTTGGGTCTCTGTCAGGTTTGGGCAGTGAGATTAGGTGTGCATCGCTTAGCGATGGGGGAAGTCGTCCCGCATCTTTGGCGGCTGTGTAGAGGGCAAGCAGTCTTGGGCCTATTGTCACCCGATGCGCTTTATAGTACTCCGCCGGGATCTCATCTGGTCCCGGGGTCTTCCCTTTGGCCAGTGACGAGATCGCTTCCTCAATCTCCTCGAGTGAGATTGACTCATCCAGCATATTACTGAGTGCAGTCTCTATCTCAAGCTGTTGAATGCGGTCTAAACAAGCTGTCAAGGTGCGTGGTTTGCAGCTGCAGTAGGAGTTGACGGTAGTGTTGTGTCAAGGCCTCATGGATGTCTCGTTGCCTGTATTTTAGCATTCCCTCGCTAGTTTGCAGCGTTTCGATGGGTTTACGGGCATGCTCTTGGCGGATTAGCCAGGCTAGAAGTCGGGCCACCGTGACATTTGGCTGGGATCTGCCACGTCCACCGTGGGCCCGTCTTCTGTTTGGTCACCATAGTTCCACTTCTGTGGAGGGTCTGGGCCCCGTCCATTTTCCTGATTCTTCCAGCCAGTCTCAAACGTCGACAGGCGAATCAAAGAAGCGTGCCATGCCGTTCGCTACTACCCGCAGCCTGGCAGGGAATAGCAGAGAGTAGTTGAGATCGAGGTCTCGCAGCTGCCACTTCATCGCTGAGTATGCGCTCCTGCGTCGCTGGACCTGTGCAGCGTAATCTGTGAAAAGCATGATCTGATTATTTCCTATTTTCACACTTGGAATCTTGGGGGTTTCGCACAATATCAAGTCTCTGTCCCTGTAGTTGAGGACTTTGAACAGGAATGGGCAAGGACGGGCTCCCGGCAGGGACCCGGTGTGCATGTTCCACCACAAACTTAGGAGACAGGGCACCGGCAGGTAGCAGGGGTCTGATCCAGTTCTCAGTAAATTCTTCCGGATTACGTCCTTCTCCCTCCGGTAGTCCCATTATGCGGACTTTATTTCTACGTGAGCGTCCCTTGGCGTCTTCCACCCTGTCTTCCAGTTCATGCACTCGATCGATTAAATCCTGCAGCGCTGCAGTGTTACTTTGCATGACAGGCTTCAGTTCTGTAAGTGTTTGTTCTTGCTGTCGCACCTAATCCCCCAACTTGTGATGGTCTGCGCGCAGAAGGGTGAAGTCTGAGGTGACTTTATCGATTTTGGACTCCAGCGATGAGCAAGTCTGGTCAAGAGCGTATCCAATCTTCTGAACCGCTGCTAGTACGGAATCGAGTTTGGCAGTAAGCGCTGTGTGAGGTGTCTCCAAGGGCGTATCTCCTTCCGTAGACATCGCCCCTGGGGTACCTTTGCGCGCACTGAGTTATTGATTGTTGGCGCGTAGGCGGCCCATTACTTTATGTTGCGCTGTTGGCATTCAGTTAGCGTCGTGCGAGCAGGGCCAGCCATCTGTGTCAGGGCTTTTCCAACGTATCCGGTCACGTCCACGAGGTAGCCACTGACTGGGCAGGTGTCGCTCTTGTTGTTGTTTACGCCCCTTATTTACCACCTGTCGTATCTTCAAACAATTAAATGATGCAAGGTTCTGTGTAGTTGGCCTCATTGAATCCTCACTGCGGTGCCTGTGGGGCCCTGCACTGTTTCTTAGTGATTGCCTTTAGCACGTTCCCAGTTAAGGAGGTCGATCCCGCCTCCTGAGCACCTCCACGACCCGAGTCCAAGCTGCCGCACGTCTGCAGGGGCAGGGCAGATCTGTATTAGCCTCTTCTTTTCCCAGGTATGCTTCCCAGACTGGGTGCTGTCCTTATTTCGATCGGGCTCTGCTTGTGGAGCAAAGCGCAGGAGGGTTCTCCCACTAGAGCTGTGTCTTTGGTCACTGTTTTTCTTTGTGAAGCCTAGGCGCTGGGGCGGCAGGGCCCACCTACCATTTCACCCTGTCGTCTCCACACACACCAACCTCAGTGTGCTCATAGCCTAGGCCCGAACCGGCCCCCGGGCCAATCACGATTTCAGAACGGGCCTCTCTTGCTCCCGCCAGCGCCTTGCAGCAGAATGACTCCACTGATGGGGGTACAGGATCGGAGAAGGCGCAAGACCTTGGTGCTGTCAACAGTTTTACCCGCCCCGATGTCTAAGCACCCACAGCCTAGGTCCAACCTGACCCCCGGGCCTCACATAGTATCAGAGCTTTTTCCCCCCCGTGGTAGTGATCGCTGCCGTGGCAGTCCCACCAGTGCGAGCGCTGGTCCACGTGTTCCGCAGGGACAATAATGTGCTGATGGTTCCTGTTGCCACTTGGTCGCTACGCCAGGCTGCACGCGCCTCAAACGGGGCCGAGGAGGTGTTAAGGAGATGCTCACACTTAAATGAAGCAGAAAGTTCCTTTAATTAACATAAACCAACACATGCTCCGGAAGGGAGGAGCGAATGACGACTTGCAGTGTCGGCGATCAGCTGTCAACTGTCAGTGCTACAGTTGGACAGCTGATGACCTCACAGGTATGGTGTCCGCGCAGGGACACACAGTGGCAAACTAGAACGGTGTCCCAAGTGGGACATAAGAGGAACGTAACACATCTTCCCCCCTTGAAATCAACGCAAAAGTCAGGAAACTATGGAAGGGGTGAAAGGTCTAAGTGAGGTAAGTATCAGTCACAGACAAAGTCCTTGAGCTTCATGGGTGCCCCCAACAACCTTCCCGCACGTGTTCTGCGGACTTGTGGTAAATCTCCTTCAAGCGGTGTGGGTGGCAACTTGCGCCGGTTTTCCTTAATGGCCTGAGTGTCTTTAATCGTTATTGATGGATCCATGGTGGTTCCTGTATCGCTTCTTTCCACAGTCACGGGTGTTGCAGGGAACTCATAGTCAGACTCGTAGTCTGAAAAGTCCATGGATGTTTTGTTGTCTTTGGCGGCAGTACCTTGATTATCCCTGCAGCCTTCCGGCACGGGATCCTTCTTGGACTCAGCTTCGGGGTTTGCTGGATACTTGTACGCTGACAGTGCTGAGAAATGCCACACTCTTCCGTCGCTCAAACGCGCTGAGTTGCCATAAATGTTCCGTACTGACAAGGGTGGGGTATATCTATTCTGCATTTTCCCCACGTGGCCACTCCTTCTCACCTTGACAAGATCTCCCACTTTGATTTCTACTTCCTTGCATCCATGCTTTTTGTCATAGAAATCTTTTGTTTTGTGCTGGGCTAGCCTAAGTCTCTCTTGGATTTCTCTTGCCGACCACTCCACTCTTTTGGCAGCATTTATCCACCCCACGTTGTCTTTAGATAGTGGCGTTCTGCCGCGCATAAGTTCAAATGGGCTATGACCCGTGGTGTCACTTGGTGTGATGCGGTAAGCCCACACAGTTTTCAACACTTCTTGCTTCCAGTCGAGGTTATTGTTCGCTGCCAGTTTGATGGTCCCCTTCAACACTCTATTAAATCTTTCAACCGCACCATTGGCAGCGGGGTGATACACAGATGTGGTTTTATGTTTTATATTGTGTTTTTGTATATAATTTTGAAAAATGTGGGACATGAATTGTGCCCCATTGTCACTAATAATCTGCTTTGGTAGACCTTCCCTTGTAAATGTCTCATCCATAAATTTAACAAGGTTGTGCGCATCTGGCTTACTGGTTATTTTTACTTCCGGCCATTTGCTGAAGTGATCCTTAATTACTATCACATACCATTGTTCCTGCGCTTCCGTGATGGGTCCCATCACATCAATGCCGATTCTTTCCCACGGCATGGTGGGTGAAGCAATGGGTTGTAATGGTGGTCTAAATGGGACTTGTGATTTGTCTGCGTCCATGCATAACTTGCATTCTCTGATCACCCTTTCAACGTCTTTGCTCACGCCTGGCCACCAGTACATATTTTTCACTCTGCTCTTAGTCTTGGCAATACCCAGATGTCCTTCATGGCATATGTTGAGAATTTTGCTACGTAATGACTCCGGTGGTACGAATCTTCCATTTCTGATCAAAAATCCATCCTCCTGGCACAATTCATTCTTGACTTCCCAAAAATGTTTCAGTTTTTCTTGTAGCCTATTCTTTGCTGGCCACCCCTTATTAATTTTTTCCATCACTTGAAACTAGAACGGTGTCACAAGTGGGACATAAGAGGAACGTAACAGGAGGGTCTCCAAATGGGGCCGAGGAGCATCTCCACAGCTCCCCTACGCGTGTCCGCGAACTGGGCCCGATCCGACCCCAGTTCCTGACGGCGCCACTGTTGCCCCCCGATACTGTGGCCTGGCCTGGTTGCGTCCAGTTATGATCAGGAGGGGGGAGGGTGTGGGCCGCACCAATATCCTGCTTTTCCGGCCCCTTTTCAGGCCATGATCCCCTCTCAGCGCCAGGCTGGGGGAGTGTCCTGTGGGGTTAAAAGTCTGGCCCCCACACTATGCCGTCCACACCCTCCTTCCGCTGCTAGTTCTTCACCACCTGGGCCCGGTCCGACCCCCGAGTTCGGTGCGGGACGGGATGCCTCTCCCCAATGTCTCACTTCAGCGCCACTGCGGCCCAGTTCAGTCCCAGAGAGCAGAATCGGAGAAAGCCGGGGGGAATGAAAAAGACCGCCCGCCCTCCGTGGCGCGCTTCACCTCCCCGGCAGGCGGTCTCACTAGTGTGCGGGTATTACACACTGGGCACCGGTAATGTGGCGGGTAGGATGCAGGCATCGGCAACCGGTGGATCTCACTGTGCTGTCCGAGGCCCCCCGGCCGTGTGCAAATGTCTCAGACTCACCTCGTTAGTGAGCGATCGCCTTTTCCCCTTGGTGGCAGCACAAATGCAGGAATAATGGCGCCCCCCGTCATCCCCCAGGCCGCCCGTGTAGCATGGGAAGCCCTTGTACCTTTCTGCAGTAATTACAGTAGTACTCACTGAAAATGGCGCCAGGCACCGGGGGAATCGCTCAGGGGGCTCCCTCTGCATGCATCGGCGCCCTCATTGCACCAACATGTTGCTTGGCCTTTCGAGCGTGCAGCTGTATCTCCCCCGCACCCGGATGGCTGGGGATACCGATTCTAGATAGGATAAATGAGGGCTTTGGTATGGAGCTCTAATGGCTAGTGTCCGCCATGTTCAGCTGGCTAGCCACGCCCTACCAGTCTGACCTTTAATACAAGAGTTGAGCTCGGCTGTACGCTGCTCTGAAATAATCAGGTCACTGATAGAAAAGATTTTCTTTGTCTACCGGCCGGCTCCCAAACAACAGCTATCCCATCCATTACAATTGCACGGCAGCTCACCAACCATCATTTTTGGTGACGTGATCATGTGAAAACTGTTGTCCCTTTTTATTTCCACGATGAGAAATGTCACAGAAATAAAATAGGGACAACAGAGATCACAATGCAATCTATGCCAATTTCGGAAGGCAAATGGCGCCCCTAAGATTTATCACCCAGTGCGGTGGCACCGGTCGCACTGCCCTAAAGCCGGCACTGACAATTGTTCCATTCTGCATTCCCACACTTCTCACAATAAAAATGGTACCCCCCCCCCCACATGAGTGAGTGAGCCTGTCACACAGAACAATAAAGACCAAACACTGCAACCATGTACAGAGAGATGTTTCAATAGGATATACCTTTGTAGTGGTGGTTGCCCATTCTGTTTGTTCCTGGGTGTGGCCAGCACTGAGGCAACCCCACCATCATCAGACATTTCTGAAAACTAGACACCAGGGGGAGTCCAAGTGATGTGGCTCGCATTCTCCACCTACGTTTTCTTAACCACAATCCCCTACAAATGTCAGGTTTAGGTAAAATCACAAAATGTCCACACTTTTCTGTGATGGAAAGTTCCAGAATCTTTGGTGAACGACAAAAGTCTTACCACATAGCTTTTCACACACTTCTACTGATAAAAATAGTACCACCCTTGTGTGGGCTGGCCTATCGCCTTCGACAGGAAAGCCCCAAAACGCACAGCGGAAACTTCAAGATGATTCACTTGAAATACAATTATGATTGGCATGTAGGCTCCAACAAGGGACACCACTCTGGATTACCCCAGTTCTCTAGTTCTCAGAAGCGTCCCAGATTAGTAGAATTCCCTCTGTGCAGCTCACAACGGAACCCAACTATTGCACCTGCATCCTGGGTGAAATCAGCATTCACTACACGTGGGTCCAGTTCAGACTTTTCCTCTGCTGAACAGAAGTCACATATCTGGTATAAATTTAGTCAGGAAAAGTGTGAGAAGGATGAATGATACAACATTCCTCATTGGCAGTAATTTGAAGCTCATATCAGAGACTCAGTATTTCCACTATGGGTCTACTATTCAAAACCCCCATTTTTTATTGTGTGTTTTCTTGACTATGTGATGCAAGTTTTGTAGTAGGAAGATAGAGTGTTACCCATATATGCTTTGTCATCTGATCCTCCAACCTAGCACTGGGGAACTTTCTTTTCATTCTGTCTCCTGCATTTGTGCTGCGCACAACTGCCAATAATGTGGAGCGATTGTAAAAGAACATGTATGTGTGGTTAGAAACGTGTATTGTTGTAGTACAGCCTTTGTGGATAGAGTTGGGTGTATTGGTCTGAGTGTCACTCCTACCCTGGACTACAGCCTTCTACCTAAACTTGTAATCCCTTTGGTAACAAGTCTAGGCTATTCTCTGACTATCACTTTATGCCCTTTTCTTGCTGTGAAACATAACTAAAATGTGTGTGTGGATAAGTGTACCTTTACTAATTACGCCCCAGAGAGGGCTTGGCAGGCCCGAAGGGCTTGACTTTCTTGAGCGCACTCCTTTTTAAAAGAAGTTTTATTTATTTTTATCGTTTGTTAATTGACTGTAATGGCAATAGTTTTTACAGGATCACTTGAAAAGCATGGACCATTATAACATATTTATGAGTACCAGCATTGTTTCCTAACTCCAATCGCTCAGATACAGCTCTGCCACCCCATACCCTCTCCCTCAGTCCCCACGATCAATGTATGAAGCATTGTAGACCAAATATACAAGGCATCTGCTGGTTTAGCATCTGTCCTGACCATCCTAGTAGGCCTTTATCCCAGGGTGCCATGGTTGGGCAACATGGTTTAAGCCAGTGTATGGCGAGGCAACGTTTTGCCAACACCAAGCCCAACAGTGCAAATGTATTTCCTGGGTTTAGGAAGAAGATTAAGCAAGCAATTCATAATAGGCAGTTATATAGACAAACCCACAATGTCACGTAACCTATTAGTGACAGCTTGCCAGTACGTTCTCACCTGGTAATATGTAAGAATTCAACCCTTTCCTCACCACATTTCGGGCATGCAGACATCCTATCTGTGTATATTCTATATAATATCAAAGGTGTCAAATAAATGCAATCAAGGATATTGAAATGTGTCAACTTGAATCGGGCACTACTAGATCTTTTGGACATGCGCACAGGCCTGGTAACCATAACAAAACTAGAGTTTCAACTTATTCGCCACATTCCTTTTTCACCCCATTTTAAAAAAGTGGCTTGACTCCAACTACTTCTACTCCAGCCTACTTAGACTCGGGAGGAGGGCTGCGTGCCCCCCTACTTTTATTATTTATGCAGCCCTGGGAAATGGAGTCCCCAGTGCCTAAAAAGGCTCGGCAAGGGGGGGCATGTCCCCTCTTTTGTTTATCAAACTTGGCTCAAGGGGGTGCGTTCACCAGGCGACTGGATTTGTCTCCAGTTGCCGGTATGCGTTCTCCCCCTGCGGTGGCAACAGAGATGGGAGCTTCTAATGCAATGATAGTGTGGAGGACGGCTGAGATCCTCGACCTTCAGTTTCTCTCAGTGGCAGTCAAGAATAATGTCTTGACAGAGGTGCTGCAACCGGGAGTCCTCCCATCAGAAGTGCTACTCCTGATAAATACGCCCTCACTGATGTCCTTTTGGGGACTTGGTCCAAACCCCGCACAGGGACTCTTGTGAATAGGATGATCGCCCACCGCCCCTTCCTTCCCCCAGGGTACCCAAACTTCACCAGCACCCTACCCCGGAAAGCTTGGTGATCCAAGCCTCGACCGCCCAAGACGCATTCTCTACCGCTCCCCTGGGTAGGGAAACCAAGAGGCTGGGTTGAGAAAATTAGGTTTTCTTCCGCCAGTCTGAGATTGAGATCCGTGAACACCTCATGCCTTTTGGGCCGCCATTCACACACTCTCTGGGACATGGTTGCACAAGTGCTGCCTTTGGCCCCGAAAGAGGGCCAGGCTGTACTCCCTCAGGCTGTTTCCGATGGGAGAGATGCAGGGAAGTTTACTACCCTTTGTGGACTTGACATGACCGACTCTCTGGGCAGAATTGTTCCATCGATGGTGGCCTTGAGGCACTAATTGTGGTTGAGTACGACTGGTTTTGCAGGGAATGTTCGATCCTCTCTTATGGACATGTCCTATGATGGCACCCATCTCTTTGGAGACATGGCGGATTCGGTGCTGGAGTGCATCAATGACAGGCTATGGCCAGATTCCTGGGTCTTTCTTTGGCCCCATGTCACCATCAATCTGCCTTTCACTCCTTTTGTGGCTATGGAATGGGCTTGAAGCCGCACCGATTCTGTTCCAGCCACCGAGCTGCACATGCTCCTCAGCCTCTGCATGGTTGTGGGCGTGGTACCCACAGACCTCATGGGTCAGGCAGCCAGCTGTCTGATCAGTCCATCCCCCCCACCCTCCGGCAGGTGAATCCTCCAAACTCTCCTACGCTGCCCCATTACCAGCATAGCTATCAGGTTGGTGGCAGGATTCCCCATCACCTGCCTCACTGGCAGTCCCTAACATCAGACACCTGGCTACAGTTTGTCCAGAAATGTGCTTAGGGTGCCGGGCTGACCATGCAAAGGGACACAAGGCTATAGAAAGATACACGGTTCCAAAGGAAGACCATGTAGGTAAAAGTGAACTTGTATATCATCTAACGGCCCTAAGACTGCACTGTGGGAGACACGGACCCACTTGTAGAGTTTAAGCTACATTACAAACGCTCGAAGGTGGTATCCGTGGCCACATAAAGCGTATAAAAGGATTGTTGGTAACATCTGTTCAATACATAACTATACACTAAACAATATCTTAACCAAATTAGAGCTCCAGTATACTTAACTGCTGCTGGAGCATCAAATACAAAAAGGGCACAGGAAGCTATAATGCCTCTTGAGAGCAGGACTGGACTCTGATTGCTGAGGAGTCTATTGGACTTTATTTTGAGTTCTCATGGGAAAGGTACATTGGGATGGGTTATTAAGGCTGCTGGAGAATAAAATGAGGACATTTTAAGCATGATCCTTGCATCCATTGCCGATTTAAAATTCCACCAAAAAGAGCCTTGTGCAGGTCCTTTGTGTTATTATTTTGTTTTGCAGATATATGTAGCGCAAACTCGACCCA
The DNA here is from genome assembly GCF_964204655.1 of Triturus cristatus. Lineage (NCBI taxonomy): Eukaryota > Metazoa > Chordata > Amphibia > Caudata > Salamandridae > Triturus > Triturus cristatus. The sequence continues at coordinate 939,836,733 of NC_140584.1, read as the reverse complement.
AAGGTATTGGAGCGCTTTACATGAGCACAAGGTACGTTACACAAGGACACATTATTTTTTGTAGGCACGGGGAGATTAACTGATTTGCCCAGAATCAGAAGATGCGGAGCCGACGCCGTGGCTCGAACCTGGTTCCCGAGCTCCAAAGTTGGACAGGTAGCTTGACTCCTGACCATGTAAAGATTTATGTACAAAACGGATGGATTTAAAATGTACTTCTTCCCTTATTGACAGGCAGCCTAGGTTCCTCTTGATAGTAATGATGTGGTCATGTTATTTCAGGCCAAACAGAAGGCAAGTAGCATGGTTTTGAACTGGAGTTTTGATGTTTGTGTGATAGTCAAGGTAGGAGACGACCACAGAAAGTATTAAAACAATTTTCTTAGTTACCAAGTCATTTCTGTTTACTAAACCAATGTTGACACCGTTACCACCCATCTCTTTTCAGCCTTCATTGACAGAAAAGGCACAGTCACCATTGTCAACAAAGACTTCCGCGTTGCCGAGACCATCATCAATGAAGCCACCATTACTGACCTTGTTAAAGACCATCGCTTCGTCGGTGGCTCCACCAGTGGCGTAAACTCCACTGGCAAATTCCCATTAACAGCCACCACCAGATAACATCACTAAATTCCCCTCCTTCATCAATAGAGCAATAGATGCATTTGGGAAACAGGCCTCTTTCATCGCAGCCACTTCATTCCATGCTGCCAATTCCCTCAGAATCCTACTGCATTATGACCAGGTAATGTGGAACTACATAGCCCCTTATTTTAACCAAATTCCGGAGGAGTAGAGGAACGAGCATTTGCGGCAATGGTCTATTCTTTCATGGTTGTTTGCTATGTGGGTTTTCATTAACTGGATGGAGTTGCTATTTAACAGCACCATGGCTGGTTTAGGTGCAGCTGATTTCATCCTAAGAAGCAGAGCCACTTCATTGATTTGCCATATGATGGTCAGTCTCTGATCGGATGCCCCATGGATGACTCCTTCAAGCATATATCAAGACAAATAGAACCAGCAAGATCCCTAGACTTCTTTCAAGCTCATCAACCAGTAACGCTTTCCAGCGCCACATGGACGAAAAATGCAGTCTTTTCAACCATCCTGTCAGCCACTGACAACAGCTTTCTTATAGGCAACCCTATTCCCTGATCTAGCCGTTCAGAGCTTTTCCTGGCAGTCACATTCTTGCTCTACCCAGTTCAAAAAGCATAGAGGTGTTTGTTCTAAATCCCAGGCCTCTACATCTTGGTTTGCACCAGCAGCACTCCTCTCTTACCCACCCAGTTGCACTATTAGGAGGATTGCTGCATCTCTCCAGGAATGGTCCATCAACCCTTCTGACACGTGGATTCTGGAACTAATCCAGCGTGAGTATACTATTGAATTAATTGAGTGGCGGTATACTGTTAAGTTAGCCAAGCAGGAACACCATTAGCACTTACTCCAGCTGCAGCCAGAGATCCTTTCAGTGATACAATTGGGAGCCATCAAACCCGTCTCCAAATCTCAGCAAAATAAAAGGTTGCTAATCAAGGTACTTTCTTGTAAGGAAAGATTCTGGAGGGTTGCGACCAATCTCAGACTGAGGATGCTCAAACAGGACAGGTCATCATCCAGCTGCTGCAGATGGGTGAACATAGGCCATCGTTGAATGCACACATCTCCATACCCCCCAACACCAAATGCACTTCTGTTTTCAATTAGCTGAGTGTCACAACCAATTTCAAGTTTAGCCCTACAGTCTTAAATCCTACCAATCCCACATATTTATGAAATGTATTGCTCCTGTGGCTCCTCAGATGTCAGGATCATCGACTATTCCGTCACCTTGACGACTGGCCCATAAAAAGGATATTGCAGTGCAAGGCGGCAGCATCTATTGCTGATTGCCTACTGCTCTGACTGTGGCTAATTCTGCATCCCTTGAAATGTTCTGTGTCTGCCTACTATATTTCTTGGGAGCTACTCTGGATAGTAGGGAAGTGAATGAGCTCCCTTCAGAAGAGTGTATGCACCATCTGCAAAACCTCTAGATTTTTTTCAGCACCCAAGGAAGATGTTTATTCATACCTACAAATCCCAGCTGGGAATGTTGACCTTACGCATACCATTGATACCCAACTGCTGCCTACATATAAGACTTCTGCAAGAAGAGGTGGACGCTCAATGTAGGCAATCTTAAGGTTCATTTGACGACAAGGCGATAATCAATCAATCAGGGGTTTGTATAGTGTGGCTACTGACCCGTGAGAGTCGCAAGGTGGTGAGAGGGGGGGGGGATTTCTGATCTATATGGGTGTGGAGGTTCAGTCAGAGAGCCATTTCTTGAGGTCCTTCCTGAATTGGGTCAACAACCCAGATTGCCAGAGGTGGAGTGGCAGGCTGTTTCAGGTCTTGCGGCTAGGTAGGAGAATGATCTTCCTCCAGTTCTGGTCTTGTGGATCCATGTGACGAAGGCCAGGACGAGTTAGGCGGAGCGGAGTTTTCTAGCGGGATGTGGAAAGGCAGGCGGTGATTCAGATATTCTGGTCCTGCGTCGTGGAGAGCCTAGTAGGTGTGTGTGAGGAGCTTGAAGGTGATTCTCTTGTTCATTGGGAGCCAGTGGGGATGTCTGAGGTGTTCTGTCACGTGGCTGCTGCTGGGGATGTCGAGGAACAGCATGGCTGCGGCATTTTGGAAGCTTTGTAGTTTCCTGAGCTGTTTCTGGGTGACACCGGCGTAGAGTGCATTGCTGTAGTCAAATCTGCTGGTGATGAGTGCGTGGGTGACTGTCTTTCTAGATTCTAGGATGAGGATACTGCATTGGTTTGGCAGTTCATTGTGAGCGTGGAGTCCTGTATGATGCAGAGGTTGCGTGCATGGTCCATAGGGGTTGGGATGCGTTCCAAGTGCGGCGGAGCACCAGTAGTCGTATCAGGCTCAGGGGATGGATCCCAGGATGAGTACTACAGTCTTGTCCGACTTGAACTTGAGGCAGCTGTCTTTCATCCAGGTAGCGACGGCCTTCATTCCGTTGAGACAGTTAAATCTGGCGCCAGTGGGTTCGTTGGTGAGGGAGCTGATCAGCTGGGTGTTGTCTGCACTGGAGAAGCTTTTGAGTCCGTGGCTACTGACGATGGCTGCGAGGGGGGCCATGTAGACGTTGAAGAGGGTTGGGCTCAGGGAGGACCCCTGGGGCACTCCGCAGCTGATCTCTATAGGTTCTGAGAGGAGCGGGTGTAGTCTGACTCACTGTGTTCGGCCGGTCAGGAAGGAGTGGATCCAGTCAAAGCCTTCTCATGGATGCCGGCGTCGTGGAGTCTCGTGATTAGGGTGCGGTGGGAGACGGTGTCGAAGGTGGCTGAAAGGTCCAGTAGAATGAGGGCTGTGGTTTTGCCCTGGATGAGGAGGGAGCGGATGTTATCGGTGGCGGCGTGGAGTGTGGTCTCAGTGCTGTGGTTGATTCGGGAGCTGGACTGGGAGATGTGCAGGATGTAGTTCTCTTCGATTAACTCAGAGAGTTGTGCATTGATGGGCATCTTGATAAACTTGGCTGGAAAGGGAAGGAGGTAGATGGGTCTGAAGTTCTTGAGGTCTGTCATGTCTTTGGACGGTTTCTTCGGCAGGGGGTTGATCTCGGCTTGTTTTCAGTCATCATGGAAGGTGGCGGTTTCGATGGAGCAGTTGATTGTGTGGCAAAGCTGGAGGGGGGGGCGATGGAGGCGGCTGCTCTATGGAAGATGTGGTCCGGTGTAGCGATCACGCAAGGGGCAACCACTAGGCAGGAACCAGGTAGACACCAACAGGCCCCAAAACCGCTAAGCTGGTGGAAAAAAGGCCTGGGATACTACATGTCCCAGCATGCCGTGTGCCGCCTCAAAAGGAGGCTAGGACATCCCTTGCATATAAGCACCTCCTCCTCAAGAGGAAGGTGCTTGTCAATCAACGACCGTGAGGAAGTGGCGGATGGTGCTCCCCGCCGGATACCAGCGGGAAGTATTTTCAGCGTCTCTCCTGTCGTCAACAGCCAAGCCGAGTCGAGTGAGCAGCGGAACAACGGAGCAACCCTAAACACAAAGAGCAACGGAACCGGAGAACCAGGTATTCGTGGAAAGGGCAGTGCGCCACCGGCTCTGTTTCCTGTCACCAAAGGGGAAAACCAAATTCCCATCTAGCCCATGAGTGCATGGGAGTAACTGTGTCTGCCGTTTCGAACCTCCCAAGGGACACGAAAGAACTAGTGTATGCAAAGAAACGCACAGTGTGCAACCGCATACTCCCTAATCACCTCCTCTTGTACCAGGTCTTCCCCCGAGCTAATTACTGTTTTCACGCTCAGCCGAGATAAGTCTTCAGTCGGCTTTCCTGCTTTGTGGCCGCTTACCGAGGGACGTAGAAGTGGTGAGAGATACCGCTTTGTCATCCTAGGAACGAGGTCATTCCCACGTGGTGCTCTTTTCGGATATTTACCCGTTCTCAGGACCTTTTTATTTTCTGTATTTACGAGACTTTCGGCAGGCACACAACAAACCCTTTTGTCGAGACATTTTACCTGCGTCCCTGCAGGACTCCAGTGTGCTTATCGTGACTTGTGCAGGAGACTTCAGATCCTTTTCTTCTCAGAAACAATACTAAGAGCTTTGAGGAATTCATCTTGGGGATAGGGGAAACCTGGTGAGTGGTACAGGTACATTTAGAGGCCACACACAAAAAGGGGGACAGATTCATCAGGCAGTTCAGGGAACCATTAATCCTTGTTGTTTTTGTTCCCCCCTTCAGAGCAACCCCATCACCAGCAGTCTTAGTCCTATCGAACAGTCCTGGGAAGTCGCCTCTCCTGCCGCAACGACCTTTGTTGTTCTTTCCCTTTGTTTCCCCTGGGGGCCTCCTCGCACAGTAGGGTGTTCTCTCTCTGTGGGAGTGGGCGCTTACGGGAGGTGGAGTTCACACAACCACCATCGTTCCTGCTGAGTCCCCGCGACGAAGGTTAGTGACTGTAATAGCGTTTGTGTCACTAATCCCGTCCCTGACATCCGGGCAGGGATCTGATGGGGTTCCTGAGTGGATAAACTTCATAGTCTTGAGTGTGTCGACTGTGGTGAGCGGAGTCCAGTTAAGCATGATCCGTTGGCGTGCGGCGTGGTTACGTGAGGTGGTGGCGGGCATAGTGGCAGGGTCTTGGGTGTCGAAGCTGTCGTAAATCTGCCTGATCTTGTGGTGAAGGAAGGTGCGAAGATTGTTCCAGAGGTCTTGGGAGGGTGGTGCATCTGTGGTCTCGCTGTTGGGCCTGATGAACCCCTTGATGATGGTGAAGAGTTCTTTGCTGTTGTCTGTGTTGCCGTTGATTTTGTCTTGGAAGGCTGTTTTCTTTGTGGCTTTGAGGAGAAGGTGGTGTGAGTTGACGGCAGATTTGAAGGTTGCATGGATTTGGGGGGTTTTGTTGTTCCTCCATCTCTTCTCGAATCGTCAGCAGATGATTCTGGACTCGTGGAGGGTGTGAGTGAACCAGCTGGATTTCTTGGAGTGTTGCTTGCCAGGTGTCTTCTTGAGGGGATCAGAGTATCGGCGCAGTTGGTTATTCATCAGTGAAGGTTGCACGCTGCGGTGTTGGCATCTATTGGTGTTGGCAGAGAAGTCGTACTGAGGAAGTCGACAAGACGTTCTTCGGTGGCCTTGTTCCAGGTCGGACGGGGGCGATGAGGATGGTGGTGTGTGGTGGACGTGGCAAACGTGAGATGTACACAGTGGTGGCCAATCCAGAGGAGTTCAGTGGTGTGGCTGTAGGTGAAGTTCCCACTAGCGTAGAAAACTGTGTTGAGCGTGTATCCAGCTGTTTGGGTCGGTGTGGTTGACTGCTGCTTGGGTCCGATGTTGGTGAGGTTCTCCAGTAGGGATGCGGGGTTCTGGTCAATGGGGTTGTCCAGGTTGAAGCCTGGGTTGCGATGAGGTCTCCAGTGGCATCAGTGAAGGGGGAACAAGGGCCGGGGGGCCTGTAGGCAAGAGTAGGGAGGGAAGTGTTGGGGTTGGTCTCATGTCAAGGCATCTCTGTGACGGTAGTGTAACACCAGGCCGAAAAAGGCATGAGGCAGGCATTCAACAGAACCTTAAAATGCCACTGTAATGAATGAATGAATATGTTTTATAAAGCCCACAGATGCTTCGAAGTGTGTTCCAGCGCTGTGGCATTATGCTATGGTTAAAATATGCGTTATCTGACGCAGTGCACTGTTCACTTTCGGTGCCAACAGTGCCACCTTGTATGGCAACCTAAAAAGAGTAATTTGAGAAAAGTCAGTGAATTGGCCACATGGCTGTCTTTTTCAGAATCCATTGTGTTTTCTTGTCTTTCCTGATCTTACAGTATTTTAGCGCTTGTGGCTCTCCTTTGTTTAAAAAAAAACATGGACTGTAAGCAGGAAGTTTGGTTCAGTGTTTGATGTTGCTTTGTGTTTTCACAGTAATGTAACATTCCACAGTGCAATAAAGATAAGATTGCTTGAACGTTTTCATTTCACTTATGAAAGCGCTTCTGGGCTGAAAATAATGAATGATGCTGGTCTCACCTCCTGGCCAGCCCTATTTCCCTGCCCGCGAGGGCAGTGACAGATTCTTTTCATAGCTAATGCCAAGCCTGTGCCAGCTAAAGGCGCTCGTGCAGATTAGCCTAAGAATGTGCCTTGGGAGAAGGGGCAAAGAGCGCGCGGAGAGCCTTGGAGAGTAATCTACAGAGGGCCTGCAGCCCGGTGGACACTGCTGCAGTCCAGGCTCTGGGTGCGCTTACAGAGGGCATTGTCTGCTCATGATGTTAAGGGCACGAAGGAATGCTTTCATTGCTGGAACCTGTAGACCAGGGACATTCTGTCTCTGCCTGGAATTGAAAGCCGTCAATGGCACAACCCTATCATTTTATCTTCACACCTTGCCCTATGCCCGTTGGATACATTCACCAGTGCGAACTACTCAGTTCCGAAGCATACGGTTGGCTGAACGTTTGCCACCTCCATCCCTGTATCCGCTCACCCATCTGCATATGAACTATATAGAAGAATTTAACTTGACGTTCATCCCAGCCACAAACGCAGAGCCTTGCGTCAAAGCCAGTTAATGGGCAACGTGGCCTAAAAACATAGCAGCCAACTTTGCACCGCAGCTTAAACAAAACAAAAAGCAATGCTCCTAGGCGCACAAACCCATGCACAAAACAATGCACAGAGAAGCAAAATAGGATCTATCCAATAAACTTTATTCATACACACTGCTCTATTATACATACACTATTGTAATATTGCAGTTCGCTATTGTATGACCCTCCTGTCAAGAATATGAAATGTTAAACAGAACTTGTTACTTCAGTCAGAATACCCCAAAACTGTAAAGTGCACCCAGGCTACAAAAACTCTAGGATCATACAGATAAATAACTTTACAAATCCACATAGGCTCCATTAAACTTATAATGCCATTATCACATGACTGATGTCAGCCAATCAGTTGAAAAGGATTACAATTATCTGTTTTGTGACTGCGGGTTTCTTGGTGAGATAGCTGTAAACCTTGAAGTAGGAACCATGCGGGGAGAATTTAGCAGTTGTTACCACCTGCTGCACCTCGCTGTGCCATCCATCGATTCCTTTAGACTTCTAAGAATAGTGTGACAAAGTGAAGACAACTTTCACATGAGGAAGAACACATTTTCTCCTTCTTACAGCAAAAAGCCATCATTTCATTATGGCACTAGCACACCTTGAATTGGCTGGCCTCATACATCAACTATTGTCTGTCTTTAGTCACATGACTAAAACAAAGTCTTACAGAAGAGAAACAAGCATTGGCATAGCCAATAGGTCTCGCCTCTGGGACCTTCTAAACTTTTAGCCATGCAGCACATTATCCTGGGTACTGTGCGTCAGGGATTGAAGAGCTATATAATTACTACACACTGGGTCATGCAGTCTGATTCATAAGTGTTTAGCCATGCAGCATTTTACCCTGGGTGCTGTGCCATCAGGGATTGGAAAGCTACAATTAGTACACACTGGGGTATGCAGTCTGATTAAGGAATGCGTTTGTTTTAGGAAACAGAATTATCTCTTGGTTGGTGCAGTGGAGAATAGTGACTTTTGTATGTTTAGTATTACGAGTTCAGAGCCTGTGTAAATATGTAAGTTATTATTTATAATTTGCATCACACACTGTATAATATAGACTGCTACCAAATGCACAAAAATGTTTAAGATAAAATGGTTCTTCCAAAATAAAGATTTTAGTAATACCTATGTGTTTAAGTGTGAGTGTATGTGTCTTTATAAGTCTGTGCATGGGCCTCTATGTATGAATCGGTGTAGTTGTCTCAGTGGTGAAGCTAGAGGGGGGGGACCGCCTGAGGTGGCACAGGTTTTGGGTTTGGCGGCCGGCCCACCTCACCCCCACTGCTCTTACCTGCAGCCATGGCGGCCGCAAGCCCCCTGTCATGAAACGCTTTGGCCGCCACGGGTGGCCTAAGGCCTAGCTACGCCACTGAGTTGTCTATGTGGGGGTGTGTTCAGCTGTATTGTAGCATTTGTATAGCAGTTGCCTCTTTGTATACCTGTGGGTGCCCAATTTTGTTCCTGTAATCTGTGTTTGTGTGTATATTGTTGTATGCTTGTGTCTGTATGTATCTGTTTGTTGGTGTGTGTGTGCATGTATGTTTATGTAGGTGTCTTTGTCTTTAAGTTTCTATTATGAACTTATTCTGTATGTGTGTCTATCCTTTTGTGCAGTGCGTGCAACCATGTGTCTGTTTTTATGTGTGTTTGTATCTTCGTGTGTCTGTATATCTATCTGGGTATGTTTGTGCGTGCCTCTGTGCATCTGCGGTTCTCAGTATGGTTGCAACTGTATACATCTCTCAGTGCACGCTTATGTTTATCAGTCTGTAAAGTCACCACGTACCTGTATATGTCTGCCTCCCTCTGTCTCCTGCATATAAAGTCCAGGAGGTTAAAGCACCTGCTGCAGCTAAATATGAAATCGGTGATGGAAGTTCCAATGTACGGAGGGATTATTGTTCAGCCAGCTATACATATGCAGGGGTAAAATGCAGAGCCTGTGCTAGAATTTCAGCCATCTTACGTAAAGCAACATTTTACTAGCCCTCTCGCATCATAATCTGGCCCTAGTTCATGATTCACCAGCATATCTGGTGGTTCCGTAGCTCTCGGCATCATATTGAGATACCTTGATGTTGCACAGCTCTGGGGAAAGGCCAGACAGAAAAACTGTAATATCTAGGACAATGAGATAGCCTGTGGATTGGGCTTTTCCTATACAAATCTGTGCATTACCGATCACAGGATGGAAATACGTGGTTGAACTGAACAACAGTAAAACCTCAGCATTTAGATATCATTTTGAGAGTGGGCTGTGCTATATTATAAATTTTTGTTGTACTGCTGCACTGAGAAAATAAAATAAAGCGCTATAAATTGTCCTGATGAAATTTAGTGCACAGTAGACTGGATTGCCTGGAGGCGCCTACCCTGTAGATGTTACTACACGCTCCTTGTGTGCAACCACCATCCTTCGCCAAGCACGCAAATGTTTGAAAAATCTGATGCATTAAACTGTCCACTTGCTATGAAGTGGATGTATAAGTTACATTTTACATGTTTATCCTACAAACTGCACACAAGCACATTTTCTGTGTTGCGGGGAAGGACTATATTTATCCTAGGTGCTTCATATGAGATGTGGATGAAAGCATGTAATTTAGGAATCTGTTGAATTAACAACTCTGTTAAAATGCCTACAGATGCCAGTGTACATACACTGTATGGGAATTCAAAGAAATGGAACTTGGAACTGCTTCAGAAGAGGCGCAAGAGAGGGTTCTGTTTTGTGGCTAGGTAAACAAACACCAATATTGCAGGCCGCTTTGGAATAAATATCAACATCCAACAAGGAGCTGCTGTCACAGGGACCATTTACGACTTGTTTCGGAGAGTGCCATGTTTGTGTTGGTGTTGCAGATGAATGGCTCCATGTATGCTTATTGGGAGGAGTGGAGGATCTTCCGCTTTAACACACGCCAGCACAACACAATCCCCCTGCTACTCTCATTGAGGCTAGAAATAACAGGGACAATATTATACCTGTGAGCGGCAAGGAAGGCGGGGTATGTTTTTTAAACTCATCTCTCATATTTTTTATACCATGTGCTTGCATAATTAACTTGCCAAAAACTAGGCGAGCTCATCTCCTGGTTAGCGCTTACTCACATGCCAGTCAAACTAGAACTGCTGTTGCAACGGCTCTTTCCACTTCTTCCGCCAATCGGGCTGGAATTCAGGGTTGCTGCACTGGCGCCATGCAAGGTACTACTAAAGTCCTCTGTCACTGGGTATTTACAGGAAAGGGACGCTGCTAAAGTCATAGACATAAAGAAAGGACACAAACTAGTTTGACGTCACTTTTAAAGACACAGAACTGCAGATTGTATCTTTAAATGTGTGACAGCTATGAGTAAACCTGGTTCACGTTCCAGATATTAAAGTAGTGCATTGCTGCGTGGGGGCTGTGACTGACATTATATTATGCGTTAAAGGCAGTTTGTTGCTCTTTCCTGGCTTCCAACGCAGAGCATATGTCCTGACATGTGGCCATGTTAGAATCAGGCAAATAGTTCGCAAGTCATGATCTTTATGATGCTTTGATCTTCATTTCACGTGGAGCGCCGTGCTGATAACATAAAAGGTGTGTTCTTTTGAAGTCGGGCTGGGGCTAAAAGGTAGGTGCTTGATTACACTGCATTGAGAATCGCACAGTTGGAGGCAGGGCTGGGGCTAAAAGGTGCTTGATTACACTAAATCGGCTGCTGTGCTAAGTTGGAAGTGCTGCAAAAAGCATAAGCGTGAACAAATTAAAAGAACATTGTGCGAAACGTTCCTGGGGCACAACAAATTAGAGAGCAATGCTTGATTACTCTAAAGCACGGCGACCATGAATCAGGAAGTGTTCGGTGTCAATATAATCAAGGAAGAGCTAATTAGTTCAGGCTGGTTTTCACACGCTTGTGGTTTTGGCTCGTTGCTGTTAACGGCCACAAGGTGGCAGCACACTGAAGATTTCGGAAGTTGCACGGGGCGAGGCTTTGAGGCTCAGTCAATGTACAGCGTTTACCTTGCGGGAGCGAGCAGGATAATTGCTAACAAATGGAGCAGCTCGCCCCCGGAAGGGAAACGCCAAACGTGCACGCATTGCAATATAAAGCAATGCAAAATGTGCATGTTTCTGGCCAAAATGCTGATCGATTCCAAAAGGTCCCCTCCTATGCAGCGCATGCCCGCTGCGTAGGCGAGACTGAAAAAAAAGTGTAAGGGTCCAAGATATTTCTCTGATGACCAGTGCAGCTTCTACTATCCACTGCCCGTGCCGGTGCTGCTGACTTCCAGTACCAAGGTTACCTGACAGCCATCACACTTCTGAAAATGTGACAATTTGAACTATTACAAGTAACCCCCAGTCTGTAAGAATGGCCTGGGCCCGCTGGTATTATGTTTAATGTGTACTGAATTGTTAAATAAGCTGCTAATGTGATTTGTTTAAAAATAGCACGACTATGTGGTGGAATATAAAAATGTGCTGATGTTAAGAAATAAGTGGTGATGCTGAGCCCCGGCAAACACTAGCACAAATTAAGCACTGACACAGCCACACACCTGCAGACTCGCACAATGCCACCTTCTGTCGCACAATATCAGTTCCCTTCTCATGGGCCCCGATGAGAAGCCGATATCATACAGTGACACGGAAGACAAGCTGGAAATACTTGCACAGAGTGGGTTTCTAGCTTGTCATTGGAGACTCTGAACAGCCGATGTCCATTATATGTTTTAACAACACCTCAGGATATTGGCTTTTGTTTGTTTTTGAGTGAGGAGAACTTGGTAAGATTAGGGGCGGAAGTGCCTCTTAGGCAGTTCTTGGCACCAAGCCCCTCTAAGGCTATCCCCCCTCAGACAGTGAAATTGTTTTGGGAGTTTAGCAGGCCTGCAACCAGTATATGGTCACATAGTCAAGTTTTTATGAATTTTTTCTAAAAGAGCTGAAAGTCAAGCATTGTTATACTAGGGAGAACAGAGCTGGTCATCCAAAATTGGTTCCTTCAAGTCGTGGAACCTCCTAATCACTCTGATTTGACTCTCAGGAGGCAGCTGGTTGTGGTAAGAAGTGATGGTGTGGTTGTTTGCGAAGAGAAGACCTAAATCTATTCATGGAGTGGTGCACAGTTACAGCGTAGTGGTAGAGTACTCACAGTTGATTGACAGTGACTAATGGATGGCGTTTTAAGATCTCAGTTTGTAGGAGACTGAAAGCCTGCAGTCTGGATGAAGAAATCCTCAGTGTTTGGTGAAATAGTGAGCCTGTCGGGTCTCTTCAAGGGGCTTCTTCCACAGGCACCATCGCAAGGACAGGAAAGTACATCTTCTCCAAAAAACTATTGCTGCTTTTTAATATTTGACATATGCTTTGTCTGATGCATAGGGCAGAGTCACAAATACCTTCCCCTTTTGAGGTCCACATTGTATGAGATCCAGCCCAAGCTCTATATCCATTACTTAACAGTTGTTGAGGAGTGGGGTGCATATGCACATGAACTCGGGATGAACGGAGTGGATGATTTCTCTGACTGTATTTGTAGCGATTGACAAAAAATGAACTCCCACATTGCGATTAATTACTAAATTGTCTCTGTCCTTGATGAGTAATTGAAAGATGCAAATCGTTTTTTTTGTTCAAATATCTTTATTATTTAAAAAAGGTAATACATTCATAATAAATAGCAATTCAACTAAGCATTAAGAAATATACAATAAGGTAAAATTCAAGAGTTACAGAATCAAAAACAGATTCCATAACAGAAGTTAATGACCTGGATTAAAAAAGGATTATAAACATATCGTTATGTGGGCAAGAAAAACCTAATATATAAATAAAAATGACATATATGATTTGTTATACACTAAGTCAGATAATATTACAAAACCCAGGCAGGAGAAAAAAATAAGAACGCTAGTAAAAACATGTCAAAGTCGTATATCAGTCAAATTGCTGAGAAATAAGATTATATTATATATTGAAAGGAAAAACAGAAAAAGAGAAAGACAGAAAAATTTAAGAAAAGAAGAGAAAGAAGAAAGGAGGAGGAAGAGGTAGGGACATCTGCTTCAATATAGGAAACAACCTAAGGACTGGAATCAAAGGGATATTGAGCTACTAACCCCTGGGAGGACAACTTCATATAATTATCCAGTGACCGCCACACATTACCAGTAATAGAATGGGAATAATGGGAATAGGAATAATACTTCTCCTCAACAAAAATGTGAGCACCACGAAGGTAAGATACCCATGCACACCAGGTATGAGAAGATAGGAGATGGAAAGATTTCCATTCTGTCAGTATAACTTTAACAGCAATGGAAATAAGTAAATCCATTAACTGCACATCCATACTATCAAGGGGTAAAGAATTAGTGGTAGCCCATGGACCCAATAAAATCATAGGCAACGAAAGCTCCAACGACACATTAAAGATTAGAGATAAATGTTTCCGTACTAAATCCCAATAAGCTAAATTTACAGTTACCCCCTGTCCCTGCAACCCTTCTCCTCCCCTAGCTCCCCCCCCCCTAACCCTCCCTCCCCCCCCTGAAAAACTGGAACACATATCTACTTGTTGAATTACGCTCTAATGTAGTATCATATATGCTCTATACTGTACGCAGGCTCAGATTCAAACCCCACGAGTACGCCATCATGAGCAGTGTCCCACTAATGTTTAGACCCATGACCCGATACACAGAATTATCCCGTCATACTCATTCAGAGACAGCATTTTCGCGCCTACACCCACCGCAATGCTTTTCACACCTCTAGCGACCACAGACCTTTAGATGGCTCAGACTAAAACCCTGGCAGTAAACCTTACTATTGTTTCTCTGAACGTCAAAGGCCTTAATCACCCGGTGAAGCGCAGAAAAATCTTTGAGTATTTAGCAAAATCTAAAGGGGATATCATTCTTCTCCAGGAATCAAAACTCTCCGAAGAGGATATAGGGTTCATAAAACACAACTGGATCTCTCATGTTCTCTGCTCCCCGGCCGTCCACAAAAAAGAGGCGTGATCACCCTTATTTCCAAAAAAATCCAACATTACTATTACCTCACACAATCATGATTCGGATGGAAGGCTTTTAGTCATTCATCTACTGAGAGGTGACGACCCCATACACGTAGTAAACATATATAGGCCTAGAATCGATGATCCGATTTTTGGGAGTCCGTCTCAGATACTCTCGAGAGTCTACCTCAGGAAGACCTCATTGCAGTTGGCGGTGACTTCAACCTCCCGTTGGACCCCCTTATAGACCGGCAGTCTAAATGTACTTACCAATCCTCTCTCTCACATGAGGTTCTCAAACGAATATGCTCCAAGTTTAACATGAGAGACTCATGGCGGCTCCAACATCCGGATGTGAAGGATTACACATTTTATTCAGCGTCACATAACTCCTACTCTAGGATTGACTACATCCTACTCTCCAGTTCGTTCACACATCTCATAGAGGAAACAGATATAGCTCCCAAATCAATTTCCGACCATTCCTGCATCGGCACCACACTCGCAGGTACCCACACCATCCTACCCCCAAAACGTTGGCGTTTTAACGACGACATACTCTGATCCAGCAAGCAAAATGAAGATTGAAAGCGCAATTAAGGAATACATCACACTAAATGACCTCCCTGATATAAGCACCCCCACTCTTTGGGATGCACTCAAAGCAACTGTTAGAGGTGTCATTATAGGTATCAAAGCACAGAGCAACAAAAAACTAAACCTAGAGCTTGACGCACTAGAGAAAAATCAAATTACTCGAAATATCTCACTCTGCGAATACAGACAACAAAGACACCCTTGACAAACTAGTTAAAAAGAAATACGAATATAATAGAATAGTGAGCAAACGTGCCGGAGTGTGGATAAATAAATTCAAGGCACTCAAGCTATGTGAGGGGAATAGGGCAGGGAAACTGTTAGCTTCCTACCTCAAGCATAAGCAGAAACATTTGACTATATCCTCGATTAAAGATTCCAGTAATGCCATCCAAACCAAACAAAACAGGATACTAGGCACCTTCCAGGCCTTCTATGAGGACCTGTATAAAAACAAACAGACATTGGACACAGAGGTTTGCTCTGAATACCTAGAATCACTGAATCTCCCTAGACTAACGGAGACTGACAGCTCTGTGCTAGGGTCCTCCATCACTGACAAAGAACTCTCGATCTCTATTAAATCTCTCAAAAGCAATAAAGCCCCAGGCCCAGATGGCTTCTCGGCCGCCTTTTACAAAGAGTTTGATAAGTCTCTCAGTCCTACTCTACTAAAATTATTCAACTCTATTGCTGCGGAGGGCTGTGTCTCCAAATCGATGGGTGAAGCCACTATCATTGTCATCCCGAAAGAAGGGAAAGACCCCCTCTTAACAAAAAATGATAGACCAATCTCGCTTATCAACTTGGATTGCAAGATCTATTCAAAAATCCTAGCCAACAGACTCAACGCAATCCCCCCAAAAGTGATCAGTAACTCTCAGGTGGAGTTCCTCAAATACTGCATGTCTAACGACAACGCTAGATTACTGTGCCATATTCTTGAGAAAGCTAAAATAACGGCCACCCCCTCTATTGCCATTACCCTGGACGCGGAAAAAGAGTTCGACACGGTGTCTTGGTCCTTCTTGAAACAATGTATGTTATCTTTTAATCTTGGTGAGACTTATATTAACATGGTACTGGCTCTCTACTCCATCCCGACTGCCCGGATTGCTATAAATGGCCCCCTGTCGGAATTATTTCGCTTAGAGCAGGGCACCAGGCAGGGTTGCCGTCTCTCGCCGGCACTATTTCTCTTGGCCCTAGAACCTCTCATTACGGATATCAAGCGCTACGACAAAATTGTGGTAGTGGACTTCGGAGGAATGCATGTGAAACTTGCCGCATATGCGGATGATATCCTCGTGGTTACAGAAAACCCGGGCGACTCCATCAAGGCACTCATGAACACCATAGAGAGATACTCCACCCACTCCGGATATAAACTGAACCGAGATAAGTCCGAAGTCAAACCTCTGAACATTTTTAGCACTAGGGACATACTGGGTGACTCTGGCCTATCATGGCAGCCAGGAAACATTAAATATCTAGGGATTGAATTTGGCAGCACCCTATTAGAGACCCTCCAGCGCAACAAAGCCACCACTCTAGGGAAAATTAAAACTCTCCTGGACGGATTGTCTCCACAATTTATAACAAGGTGGGGTAGGGTCGAGGCCATCAAGATGATGATCTCTCCACTAGTGAACTATCTAATTACTATGCTACCCCTCATGCTATCTCAGGACTTCCACCATAAGCTGGACGTCTTACTCTCCAAATTTTTATGGAAGGGGAAAAAAGCAAGAATTAGCATGAAGAAGCTCCGACTAGATAAGTCCTGGGGAGGGGTCAATCTGGCAGACCTCAAGCTATATCAGATGGCATTCCTGGCAAAACAAGGTTCCTACTGGCTGGTACGTCCCGCTGAATATACCCCTGTTTGGCTGGACATAGAGAAGTCTCTTCTTAGGAACCTCACCCCAGCGGCCCTCCTGACCGCAAGCCTCAACACGGTCACATGCTCAAAACCCTTATTCAAGAACACAAAATCCCCTCTGTTAAAGATTGACAAACTCTCAGATATTAGTATTAGGCGGTCTAATGTGGAATCTCTCTGGCATGATCATAAAATACTTTATAAGGGGAAACCATTACATAACGACTTATGGCTTGAAACGGGTATCTATTTCCCTCAACAACTGTTTGAAGGCGCCTACCCTCTCTCCTTCAAAGATGTTCAATCCACATACAACCTTGATTCACTGGAATTCTACAACTTTTTTAAAATAAAGTCAGCAGTTACTAAAGCAAAACTCTCCCCCATGCCTCCTTTCCTCCCGAGTTATCTCTCAAAACTAAATAAACTCGGCCACCAAGTCTCCTGGTTCTATAAGTTAATACGCCCACACCACTCTAATCTCAATAAACAGCTCATACACATCTGGGAGTCACACGCCTCTTTTCCGATTTCGGAGTTGGAATGGTCCAAAACCTGGTCATCAACCATGAGATATAAAATTAGCCCGGCACTCTCCCAGACGAAGTTCTGGTTGCTACATAGAGCATTCTGGACACCAGCGCGTCTTCACTCACACAAAATTAGAGAGGATTCTGTTTGCTGGAACTGCAATGATAAAGTAGGCGACCTTTAACACCTATTGACCCAGTGGGAATGCGTGTTGCCCTTTTGGGATAAGGCCTTTGCATTCCTAAACTTTTCTCATACTCTTCCCAGTAGGGAGCTATCGACCCTAGCATTCGGCTTCCTCAAAGCTGAGTCTCTCAATGAAAATGATAGGGCACTCCTGGACCTACTCCTAATTGTGGCGGTCAAGATTATTCTCAGTAGTTGGAAGGACACCCGCAAAGCTTCCTTTACTTGCTGGTTAAATTGGGTCACCATCCTAAGAGGGGCTGATAATGTAACACTCCAGAACTCACCGTGGCGATCTCCTGCCAGACGTATATGGGATACTCTCGACCACTACTTTAGTTCACACAAACCGCCATGAACCTCGTTACTTATGCTCACGATCCCGCCCTACGCTCTATTAACACTAAGGCTCGATTATACTGTGACAGTGACCCACTGCCCCTTGTACACCATGTCCCTCAGGTCTGTTCTTCTTGCTAGAACTCTCCATACTAATCCTCTGGTTACCTCTCCTGCCATCATGAGCGGATGTCGTCGCCTGTGAGGCATTGCACTTATACTAAATATGCTTATTTTGTGAGGTACGCTATGTCACTTTGGTTATTAATGACTTCTGCTGATCATTTAATTATTGTTTTATCTTCATTGTTTATTTTTTGTATGTCTATTTCGTATGTTCTTATTTTCTCATATTGTATGTATTGCCTTATTTGGAAACAACCAATAAAACACTTTTGAAATAAATCCCAATAAGCTTGCAATAATGAGCATTCAAAAAACATATGTTGATGGGTGCCTGGTTGCAGATTACAATTCCAACAAAAACACATTCTCTTAGTTTCAATTCATGTAAGCGAGCAGAGGTCCAATGAAGGAGATTTAAGGTAAAAAATTTAGATTGAATAAGGGAAGGAGCAATTTTATTACATAAAGATAATTTCCCAATCAGTTGCCAAGTTTCTTGTAAAATATGAATAAAAATATAATTTTCAAAATAATGAGACCATTTATCATATGTGATTGTGGATTGTTAAGGAAGTGGAGCAGATAGAAATGTATATATTTTCGAAGCAGTATGTCCTGAGCGATACCACATGTAAAGATGTGAGATAGTAACCGAATCTGTAGAAATGGGTACTTTGGAAAAAGCAACCTTCAATTTAAAAAAAGAGTAAAAATCCATATTAGTAAGGTTATAGTCCCTTGCCAAAAAAGAAAACGGAAGAGTTTTTTTTTTTATTGGAATCATAAAGATCTTTTACCAATCTAATACCACGGGCAGCCCACGCAGAAACAGTACAGGATCAATATCAGTAACAATTTTAGGGTTGTACCATAATGAGGACCACCTCAATTTATGAATAGGTTTAGATACTTTTTTGTCAATATATTTTAGTTCATTAATGGTATCTAAAATAATATGATGATAATGACCAAAAATGAGTTTAGAAGCAGTAATAAAGGAAGAAGTAGAAAGAGGCGAACCCAACTCTCGCTCAATATAAATCCACGGGGGGGGGGGGGGTTGGGAGTCTGGCAAGAACCAAAGAGCACCTTGAGAGGCTAAAAAGGCGATTTGATGATTTGATGCAAATTCCAATCTGGTGGATTACAACTACTCAGAACAGAGGGCTTTCTAAGCAATTCTAGCACGTTTGTCACTCCACAAAAACTTTGAAGTGAGTGCATCAATCTCATGAAAAAAAGAAGAAAGTTTTATAGGTAACATGGAGGATAGGAAATTAATAGTCGGGGTTATCATCATCTTAAGAGTTTGAAGTCTTCCCCACCAGGAAATATATTTGGGAGACCAAGAGGACAAAAGGTCTTTAACTTTAGCTATTATGTGAGATTCATTATAAGAGATAGTATCTTGAAGGTCTTTACAAAACCAAATTCCTAAATACTTAATACGAGTCAATTGCCATTTATTAAATCAAGTTTCACTCATATGCGAAGGAAAGCATAACAAATTAAGGGGGAACATTTCCGTCTTCTTTTTGTTCAGAGAATATCCAGAGCAGGGGTCTCCAACCGGTCGATCGCGAGCTACCGGTAGCTCGCCGAGACCCTGTGAGTAGCTCGTGACACTTGCTGCTCAATTTAGTATGCCTTTAGTGTTGTTTGGGCTTTTTAGGCTTTTTTCAGGCTGCGTTGCCCGCCCTCACCCAAACTAGCAGCTCTGATTGGCTTTGAGCTTAGCTAGGGCGGGTTGGGCCAAAGAGGATGACGTTCCTCTTCTACGTGGAGAGCAGCGTCACTCTGGAGTGGACTATGCGCCCCCTGCCTTTTCCTCACTGGCACCGCGCTGTGCATTGTTTGAGTCACGAGCGCGAAAGGTGCTAGTGCGGAGCTGAAGCAGGCATAGCAGGGCAGACCAGCTGGTTTCCAGGTCGCGCAAGCGGCATAGAACTGCCGGGACCCGCGCCATCTGCTGATTTCAGCAGTACAGCCTGCCACCTTCTATTGCATCGGAGCAGCAGGCAAGCCGTGAGAGCACACCCTGGACCCACAACACTTAAGCCGGTAGGAGTAGAGAAATGTTATAGTTACTATATGTAGAATTCCCTCAAAGGACTTTAACTATCCTGCGCGTTTCAGCGTAGCAATTCAGAAGTCCCACAGATGTAAGCGGCTGCTGCTAGGGCTATTCCTTGCTCAATGAGAAAAACAGTAACGGGATAAAAAGGCAACCGTTTTCCCCCCATATTCATGTGAAAAAGGTCATGCTATCTATCAGCGCACTATCAAACGACATCACAACCACAGATCTGCAACAATCCTATCGTTTGATGTGATCACATCTAGCGCCCACTGCGAGATTGTGAGAGCGCTGAAGACCATCCTGAGACAATTGAGTTTGCTTTGTCCGCGATGGAAATCCTCTCCAGTTCACTCACATCTTTTCAGAGAAGAGCGGAATGCATTTTTGCCGACAAATGCACAAAATTGCGCTATTTTCTGCAGGAAATGAGAATATTTCCAGCACATTTACAACCCCGTGCAGAAAATGGAAATATAACTTTTTTCAATGCAGAAAGTTTAAGAAACCGACAGATGGATGATAAAAGTGCTGATTTGTTTTCATTGGCACGAAAATGTTGTAGCGGAGGCGTTGCTTGACAAAAAAGTTACAATCTCTAAAAAAAAAAAAACATTTAACAGCTGAACAAATATTCGTTTCTTAAAACATTTCAAACTGCTTGTCTTGGGTATGTGGTCAGTGACGATTGTAAGTCATTTAACTTCAAATTTTGAGGAATGAAAGTCACTTATGCATGTCTTTTGGGACAGAAAAGTTCTCTGCATGGTTACAGACATGTAACACTACCCTGAGTGCCCAACTGTACTGTTGTCTAGATCCCTAAGGCTGATTTTTGTTCTTATAAATAAACACAGATCATGTGTGCGCATAAAGCCACAGGCCGGTCTCATGGCTTTAAGAAGGCAATGGTGGGGTTTGTGGGTTTGAGTATTTTGGGATATGGGGTGATTTAGGGATAGATGGAATAGTGCAAGGAGGTGGAGGAATTTGGTCAGAAAGGGAAACTGGAGTGGCGTTTGGAACAGTTCAAGTGTTGGGCTGGTGTCATGTAGTTGAATAGGGTTAGGGTGGTACTAGGGCAGAAGGAGGAATTGAGGCAGATTTGCTGGAAGCGCTGGTGTCTATTAAACCACTAGTTGAGATAGGACCTCTCTATGTGGCAGACAAGGCAGAGTGCATGTCTTCGAGGATATTAATGACTTGAGGCAGTTGCCGACTGATGCCTTGGATGGCATAAAACAATGTGTCTGCCCCACAGGGAGGTTCCTAAGGCCCTCCAGTGTTTCTGGGATGAGAGCAATAGAGAGATGCCTGGGATGAAGGAGAAACCAGTCCATTTGTTTACCTAGTGCTGGCTTGGTACTGGGGACAGGATTGAAGGTAATGCTGGTGATAGTGATTGCCACATGAGCAGAGGTAGTGGCCTTTGAAGTTTCATTTGCCACCACTAGGGACCAGCCAGAATTGGAGGCTTCAGAACCAAAGGGTGAAGTGCCCTCTTGGCCAGCCCCCTCATCTTGAGTGCTACTAAGTGCTTTAATGTCAGTGGCCTCACATTCTGGCTCCCAGTGAGCCTCCTGATGATCCCTTGAATTGTGGCTCTACCTCGCTTGCTCCGGCGAAAGCCTAAAAGAGACATATGCACAGGGCAGAGTGAATTCATATCTTGTTGATGGCACCTCGTTGAGTCCTGTGACAGCTCATTCATTGTGCGCAATAAGTGCTGGTGCAGGTGGTGCAAGTTGTACTGAACAACAGGATCACCTGCCTTTTCAGCCTGTCACCTTTATATTTGATCGGAGAAGCATGTAAGATGGTATCTACAGTGGTTTATATCACAGTGTTGACATGATTGGGTAAAAACTGAAGTTTTTAAACAAACATTTCCTCACCTATAATGCCCTGACAACACTGCCATGAGCCAGAAAAGTGTGTCTGTTTGTAATATGCACTTTGTATATGGCCACAATTGTTAAATGTGCGACATTATTGACCATTAAGCCATATATACATGATGGGGCTGACGCCATTTGATAGGACTGCACTCAAGAGGTCAGTGGGGAGGGAATGTCCTACAGGTGAGCCAGGCCATACCAGCAGGGCTGGCCTGACAGATCAGTGCATTGGTTGTTTTTTGGGCTGTTTGTGGGCCGATTCTTTTGGCTGGTGTGCTGTGCCAATGCTTGTCTGTAGTTTTTTGGCTATTGTGGGCTGATTTCATTGGCTGGTGGGCTGGTTTTTATTGTTAATTTTTCTGATATTGCCAAACATTGCGTGCTGCAAGCACAAATAGCTAGTCTTCCATACCTTGAAAAACACCTCCTATACGAAATTTCTTTACATTACAGTTTAAAACCTAATTTGCAAATGTGGTCCACTTTTTAGCTATTAGATTTGGCGTTGGAGGGTCTCTCGGAAAAATGCGCGACTTGCTTGGGGTTTAGTAGCTCACGACAATTTTCACGGACCAGAAGTAGCTCTCACTACACAAAAGGTTGGAGACCCCTGATCCAGAGACTAGAGAAAATTCTCTTATATTATTAGAAATAACAGGAATCGCAGTAACTATCTTCTGAAAAGATAAGGATGTCATCCGCATAGGCGGCTGTTTTTAGTGTATCAGAACCAAATTGAAACCCTTTGATACCTTGGTTCAAGTTGAGTAAATGAAGAAGTGGATCAATAGCCAATAAAAAAAGAAGGGGTGACCAAGGGCATCCTTGGCTAGTGCCCTGACGAAGATTAGAAAAGGAAGACATAGCCTCATTAACTCTAATATTGACTTTTGGCTGTGTATAGAGCGACATTACCATATTAATAAAAGAAGTTCCGAGGTTATGGGATTCTAAAGCTGCGTGTAAAAAAGGCCATGATACTTTATCGAAAGCCTTTTCGGGTACAAGGGCAATCGCTGCCGATGGCAATGTAGAAAGTTTTGCTTTCTCTAAAATATGACAAAAGGTTCGGATGTTATCTCTGGCGAGTCTCCCTTTAACTTAACCAGTTTGGGAATCATGAATGAGACTAGGAATATGACCTTCTAAATGCTTAGCCAAAATCTTAGCAAAAATGTTAGCTTCCATATTTAATAATGAAATCGGATGGAAATTTTTAGGATCGGAAGGATCCTTGCCATCTTTCGGAATCACGACAATAGTAGCCTCAGCAGTTGAGCCAGATACCTTGCCATAAAGGACAAAGTTGTCAAAAACCTCCTTAAGATGCTTGATTATTGAGGAAGAAAATGTTTTATAAAAAGCAATAGGAAAGCCATATGGCTCCGGAGCCTTCCCTGACCGAGTAGCCTTAATAGCCTGAATTATCTCATCAACCTCAATGGATTTCCCCAAATCAACCATATCAGAATGGGAGATGGTCTCGTAGGAATCGAATTCAGAAATTGTTGACCTGTAGAAATGCTACATGGATTTTCAGGAGTATATAACTTTTCGTAAAAGTCACGGAGACTTCAAGTATTTCTTGAGTATGAAATTTCTTTGACTCATTTTTGTCATTAATCGAAGAAATCTGGGTGGATTTAATATTAGTATTCTTATATTTTAAAGTGGCAGCTAACATCTTAACAGCTCTATTTCGTAATAACAAATTGCGAGATTTTTTGAGCGTGTACACCAATACAGGCTCTCTTAGTGACTATAGAATTAAAAGAATATTTTAGATTCTTGATATCCTGTAAGAGAGACTTGTCATTAGAGCGTCTATATAGCACCTCCTTATGTTTGATCTCATCTCCCAAAGATTGCAGCGACTTTCCTTTTTGGTTTTTGTTTTATAATATGACCCCGAATAGTACATTTAAATGCATCCCATAGAGTTATTGTGGAATTCACCAAAGATTCATTATCTTTGAAGAAATTATCAATCTCTTCATTAAGCTCCTTAACTTCATCCTTATGGTCCAAAATTTCTGTATTAAGGCGCCAATCACGAGGACCTCTTGTATCTGTAAGAATAGTCAAAGAAACCGCTGTGTGATCAGAGACGACTATTGGGTGGATCATAACAATTATGGTATGCTTTAAAAGAGCAGCATCAACTAGGAGATAATCAATACAAGAAAAGCTAGAATGTGGAGAAGACATAAAACGTGAAATCGCTGCCTGTAGGATCAGGCAATCTCCATGTGTCAAGCAGCTGATGAGAAGAACACAAATTAATCAGGTGCTTGTGCGACCTAGGAGGACGAAATTTAAAAGCAGAATGTCTATCCAAAATAGTATCTAAGGGCAAATTAAAATCACCATCAACAATTGTTCTAGCATTCTGAAGAATATCAAAAAGTTTTTTATCTATGGAATGCCAAAAAAGAGGATCATCGATATTAGGGGCATATATATTCATGATATATGAATCATCTGAACCATTGGACAAACGTGTAAGTAACCATCTGCCATTGGCATCATGTTCAGCAGTAACAATAGACAACCCAGAATTTTTGGAAATCAAGGTCACAACCCCATTCTTTTTACCAGAAGCTTCAGAACAAGTAACATCCAGAACCCACTCTTTCCGCAAAAGCAAAGCTTCTTTAAAAGCTATCTTAGTCTCCTGTAATAAAACAACATCACCAGATTGGCTTTTACAGTAATCTAATATCTTTGCCCTTTTGACAGGGTGATTCAACCCACAAACCTTAAGTGAGACTATATTTAAACCAGCCATAGGTAAACATGAGACAATACGAATAAAAAACATCCGATAAAAAGAAAAGAAAAAGATAACCAGAAGAACCTCAGTTTTAGGGGTAAAAGGAAAACTAACAGATAGTAAAAATACACTGAAACAGATGTCCATAGAGTAAGAAAAATAGAAAAGGAAGAAGAAAAGATTAGAAAAAAGAAAGGAAAGAAAGAACACAAGTACTCCAAAGAAAAAAGGAGCATAGAAAGAGAAAAAACCCACCAGGGGATGTCTGTAATAGAAAATTTGCATGAGGAAAAAAGAAAACGTGGAGGAGCAACCACAGAGGCCAACAACCACGATGCAGACCATATAACACTCAGTATTTCATTAAGCAGCGAAACAGAAATAAAAATATCAATGTATACTATACTATGAATAATCTATCAATAAGAATAAATAGTGCAAAATCCAAAAAAGGAATCCTATTTGATCAACAGTCAACGTATTAACAAAACCTTAATAGAAAAGTAAGGCAAAGATATCAAATGAGCCATAATAACTAATGAAAGTGATGTAATAAATAACAATTTGAAGCACTATAAATAGTACTATAGATCATGTAACGCTCAAATCATTAACATAGCAAACATTACAAAATTAATAGCATCCAAGACTAAATATTAGAATATATAGAAGAATAAGAAGTTGATAGAAACACTACATAAAATGTAATTCATTACAAAAATACATATAATTCATGACTTAGATACATATATAATGTGAAAGAATCAAATAAAAGTAAATTCATAAATAAGAGAAATATAGTGCAAACAAAACAATAAAGTGTGTGAGAGAAACAATAGCAGACAACAACACAGATGAATAATAAATACACATAAATATTATCACCACATTAAAATAAAAATATAAGAGAGGGAAAAAGACAAACCACAAGTAAAATAATCAAGCATGGTAGAAAAAAATATATAAGCGAAGATCGAGCACGGAAAGAGAGAGAAAGTAGGAAATAGAAAAAGAGACTACTTATTTATCATATACATAGTGAGGAAGAAGAGCACAGAAAAAAGACTACATCAGTATGGACGAAGGAAAAGCAAATAGAAAGTAGGACCAGAATTGGAACAGGTTAGATCCATAAAAAAATAAGATAAGAAATAAAGAAAAAGTGAATGGAGACAAAATGACAACCAACAGTAAACAAGAAAGCATCTGGAAAAACCGAAATAATGAGTATGAACTTCCCATTTTAAAGAGGAACCTAGACAGGTAATACTAACCACATCCCTTATGACAAAGCACACAAAACATGGAAACCAACTTTTCCAAATATGAAGATCATTAAGGATGAGAAGTACCAGGAAGCGAGTCAGAATCCATTTGTGATTCAGATTAATTATCCAAAAAAGTGGAAAGATCTGAAGGTTCGTAAAAAATCTGTGAACGACCTCTGAAAGTTATTCTGAATCTTAAAGGACCTACAAAGGAAAATGAAATGTTCATATCGATGAGTCTTTTGCTTAAATTTAGGAAACCTTTACGTCAAATGACAGTGTCTCTGGCAAAGGCTTGTGATATTGATATTCTGTGACCTTCCCATTGTATTGTTTTAATCTTCCTCATTTGGGCCAAGATTTGTTCAGTATGTTAATGATGGAGAGGCTTAAAGATCAACGGTCTTGGAGAAGGTAGCGTTTTAGGCTTAAAAGGAGGAACTCTAAGAGCACGCTCTATTTCAAAATCCTTGTGAAAAGAAATGTTCAGCACAGATGGAATCCAATTAAGCAAAAATTCCAATGCTGAAGGAGTAGATTTTTCACAATCCTCTGGTAAGCCAAAGATACGAAGGTTACCCCTACGATTCCTGTCTTCCTGCTCAGCCAGGTCTCTTCTTAATGAAGTCAAAGAACGTTCCATACTTTGGATATGATTAGCTTGTTTGTTTGTGAAATCTTCTACAGTACCTATTCATATTTCTGCATTAGAAACACGCAGGGAAAGATTTTTTAGGTCATTTCGGATAGCCGCCACCTCAATTTAAAGCAAGTCAGTGTTCGTCTTGGTACTCTGTGCTATATCATGGACTGAATTAAGTTTGAGTAATATAGTTCCGAAGGTCGAAGCAGAGTCCATATTACCCTTCGTAGGTATATCCGGTGTAAGAGAATTTTGCTTAGACCGTTTCAGATTACCTTTAGAGTCTCTGTCTTTGGGGGCGATACCCATGCCTTCTGGCATTGAAACTACACTCAGGAAGCCCACAAAATAACTGAAAGGACATAGATATCGTGTTAAGCAAAATATCGCAAGACTGATTTAGAAGCGGCAAAGTAATACTGTCTACGGTACCGAAGACCAACACCTCTGAAGAATGAAAGAAAAAACAGGTCAGGCACTGAGGGAGGCTTCTTCGTAGATGAGACTGTTACATCATGAGAGACCAAACATCAAGCAACAAATTGTGAGCGCCAGTATATGAGTGCACTACAGAATCCACACACGAAGAGAAATATTCCAAGAAATGATGACTGGTTGCTAACATACCACAACAGTCAAATGTGATGATACCAAATACCGGACACTATCCGGTTACCAGGTGTGATGCTGAGTAGATTCTGCACGCCAACAATAGTCAGGATAGGTTCCAAAAGCTTGAAAATGTAGACAAACTGTTGCACATGAGATAATTCACCCCCAGTGAGGCACAGCCACCTGTGTATTAAGCTGCTAATTAGGCACAATCACTTTCAAAAGAAATTCTGTCAGCGGCCACCATTTTGTATCCGGGCTATCGCATTAGACTAGTGTCTCTTAAAAAAAAAAAAAACACTACACTAAGAGGTATAAAGTTCCTGAACACCATACCTCATTTAGCAAGGAGAATGAGCTAAGAATCCAAATATGCAGACCAAGTAATTCAAGCGCTCGTTCCCTGTAGTAAAACCTCCGTATCAGCCGCCATTTTGGAGTTCCGGCATGAAGAGAAAGTCGTCGTGGAAAGCGTTGTCCAAGGAGCAGACCGAAACACCTGTGCGCTGTCCCCAAGGCTCCCAAACTGTTCTGCCGCCTAATGCTGTTGCGTGGTGAACAAGGATCACCCGAACAACATGTTTAAAGGAGCGTCCGCACCGGAGATCCGACGGAGCTCAGAAACGCGTGGCCATCTTGATTGCGTGCTAAGCCACGCCCCCATGAAAGATCCAAATCTTGATTCTAGACAACTTTTCAGAATTAAATGGCTCCATGGCCAAACACCAGCTAGAACATTTCAAGTCTTTTGTGTTCGAAGCTTCCCTGCCCTCCTCCCACTCACATATTTTGGGTATTAAAGATGTAATTACATTGCTACAAAAGACACTCGAAGCCTTGTTGTCTCCAAATGGAAACCTTAATGTGACCATTCCACGCCATATTTCAACTGAGGACCTCTGGGTTATTGTACCTTTTTCCCTGATCAATATATATACATTTTCCATAATCTGTTAATTCTTTCATATCCCCTTTGGCAAGTGGCAAACCTGAAACCACTCTACCCTACTTTGACATCCCATCAATCTCAAATCATCTATCTCTCTCACACTCTTGCGCGCTTTCTGTTTCTGTGCCTCATCTACGCCTTTCCTCTGCCCTCTTCAGGGAAGAAAAGTAATTTTTGAAGAAATAAAATCAGCATTGGTCCTATTCTGCACACTGAATGTACTTTTCAATCCCAATGTACGCTTGAAATTAAAAAGTGGCTGTAGATCCTCGGTGACAGGCTCCATTTGATGGTGTGTCCTTTACTCACACATCATTGTTTGTAACGACTATCTAAAATGTAAAAAAATGATTAACTTCTCTGTTCTAATCATTTGCTGCAGTGGCTTTTTCTGTGACAAGTACAAAGAGTTGATTTAGTTCAAAGTGCTGTATTTTATAACACTCATAATTAATTAATATTTTAGGTTGGGTATTTGTATAACACTTTACAGTACTCTAAGTTTATCCCAAAGCTTTGAAGCAAGAGAGAGCAAATTAGGGGGCACAATAGAGGGATGTGGAAAGGAGTCTTGTGAATAAAGTTCTCATCTACAAAATGCACCCGGCGATTTGAGTGGATTTATGGTATGGGTTAGGGCTGTATATTAGAGACTTAAGAATCTGAGGAAGAAGCCTTTAACTGAGCAGACAAGACCGATGTGCATATAGAATACAGTTGTTTATTTGAAGCAAACCTCTTAAGAAAGGAAGTTATGTTACAGAATAATGATTTATTGAGTGCATATTAATCTCTCCCAAAATTGATTACACTTCCCTGTTGTTTTACAGTTGATACGTATAATTTGTCTTACATGTCAATGTTTCATTAGTATTAATGGAATTGCATTTTATCGATTGGTCCTTGATAAAAAGGCAAGCACACTGATATACAGGCCTTCTGTTACAATTAAATTCTAGCAAAAAAAAAGCAGTATGGACTGTTCCTTGATCGCACAAGTATAAATCTACGTATTAGTTCCTAGATCTAAACGCTCAGCTGTTTATGATCCCACTGCTAAGGAATCACCATACAGACTGATTAATATATACAACTTGACCAGAAGCGCTTTTTATCTTAGTAATATCTCATTCTTATTTATTTAGAATCTGACATCAAACTGTATGCCCAAACCAACTTAGTAATATTCCCTTTCTATTTTTAGGATTTAGACATTCAAAACATTTTCCCAAACAATGTCCTTTAGCGAAACTTCACTCCAAATGGGAACATTTATAACACATGGAGTCATGTTGTCCTTCATTTATTTACATTCTTTGTAGACAAAAAATTAATCAGCCCAGCCAACACGTTTCATCAGTTCGGACTTCATCAGGGTTTGAATTTTTGCAAAACCCTCCACATATTTCATCTCTGTGGTAGGAACATCTATGCTGTATTGTCATTGTTCATATAATGATCAAAAATTATAGCCAATTTCTTCTTCGCACCTCAGTAGCCAAGTACATCTTTATTCTTTCATACGATGTTACTTCCTCAGAAGAAAATCACCCCAATAAACATTCACAAAAGATTCAATATTCCAACTAGAATTAGTATCTCCACAACACCAACTGAATAACAACCACCGTCTTTGGGATCGAGATTCTATTACAATTACTTATGATTAATTATGATTCTGCTGCAAAGGTGATGTGATGGGGCTTTAAGATATAGAGATAATTACAAATTGATGACAGATAAGAGCCACCAGATGCATCTGCTATGCCATTCATGGTCTCGTCTCTCACACAAGTTTTACACTGTGGAGGTCCCCATACTTTTCTGTCACCCTACCAATACTCCCTGTGAAGCCCTAGTCCTTTCCCGTCATCCAACCAGTATTCCCTGTGAGGTCCCGGTCATTTGCTGACAGGGACAAAATCAGTAAACAATTAAAATGACAGGGATCTCACAGGAAGTATAGGTATGGTAGCAGCAGAGGACTGGGACCTCACAAGGTACAGGGCGTAACACAAGCCCCTGCCGCTGCTGTGGCGCAGGGGTGGCCCTATTCAGCCCAAGTCCAATGAATATCTGTAAGATATGGTAGACCCAGAGCCCCTCTTCATATTCTGCAGGCGGGACCCAACACTTTGTGTTACACCACTGGCAGGGTGTAAGAAGAGGGGCTCTGGGTCTACCATGTCTTACAGATATTAATTGGACCGGCTGCACAAAAGTTAACAATAGAGAAGGTACAGACAATACAGTAAATGCAAGACTCTTAAAGGGGAAGTACACAGCAACCCTTCCAGGGCCGGCCGCGTCATAAGGGTTGCAAGGGAAATTAACCCGTAGCCCAAATGTTTTTCAAACACAGGTAAAATTATTAAAGCATATATCAAGTCTGCACAGTGTGCCCACGTCGAAGATGAGCTGCTGAATCTTATGACTAGCCGTTTTCAAAACCTAAAAACAACAAATACAACCCCAAAAGACAAACAAAAATCTAACACCACCCCGACCCCATCCGAACGAGCCAGTTACCTACGGGCAATGCACACAGAGACCGCGGCAAGGCTATGAGGAACATGATACGGTACCGCTGACTTCCAATCTTAAAATGTGCATGTATTTGGAGCAAGTCAATTCCCGAAACTCACAGGAGAGGATAGATATAAAGGGGGCCCAAATCTTAGAGTACTCTGACTTGTCTCCCAAGGTAGCCATCGATAATCTTTCCATGTCCCGGTAAAGCTCACAGCTGGTGGAGCCACTGCACATGGTCAGGGAATCTATCAGAGTTCCAGCAAGACAATAAAACTTGATGGACAGCATTAAGAGCTAAGGTCATCTGCGTACCCTTAATTGAGTGTAGTGGGAATGTCAATGCATTAGGAAGACCAAGCAATTTATAGGCAGGGAATCTAGGGATGGGAGTGTCAATTGCCTGGTCAGTCTCATCCCAAATTCTCTCCCAGTAGCTAGTGAGTTTTGGGCAATGCCATAAAAGATGGATTAAAGATCCAGGGTGGCCACAGCCACGCCATTACACTGGGAGTTCCATTTCTGTATGTGGGAGGGCGTATAATACCAGAAGGAAATTATTTTATATGACGTCTCAGTATGTCCCGTGGAGTGTGCTCTGTGGTGTGTTCTGTAAAAAAATATCATTCCATTCCTTGTCTGACAGTGCTCGACCCAACTCCTACTCCCACCTCTTCTGGCCAGCAGATCTGCCCTTGTGCGGGGTCATAGATTAGCATGAGTAGATTTCGGAGATAAGTTTCTTGTAACCTTTTTTGAGGAACAGCCATTTTTCAATCGGGTCATAGGTCTGCCAGCATGAGGATGGCTGGGCGTGCAAGCCAACCAGTGCAACATTTGCAAGTGGCGGAAGCAATCTATTTCAGACAGGCCATAATCTATCATGAGTTGAGTGAATGGAATTGGGCTGTTTTGATCGAAAAGGCATCCCACCCGTTTACATCCCCCCTCCATCCATCGTTTGTCGGCCCCTTTAGCCAAGCCAGGAGGAAATGCCGGATTCAAAAACAAGGGGTTCATGGGCGAGGGGAACGTGGTGAGACCAGCGGAGGTAGCCACCTTATCCCAAACCTGGAATGTCAGTCGCGTCACGGGGAAATAGTAGAGCCCCCATGCTCTGTGGGATCTAGGTAACCACATTTCCCTCAAAATGTGTCATCCAGCAACTGTCTGGTCCATAAATACCCAATGCTTCTCTGTAAGCGGGCGGTTCCATTCCACTGAGTAGCGCAACATCGCCGCCTGAGAATAGGGAGTCATATTGGGTATCGCTAGGCCCCCTTCCCATTTCGGGCGTTGCAAGAGTTGTTTTTGCAGCCTAGGTTTCACAGACCCCCATACAAAGGGATCAACAGCCAATTGTAGCTTAAACCGTAGATCCAGAGGCGGATGTAGAAGAAGAGTCTGGAAGATGTATAGGGCTCTGGGAAGGACATTAATCTTTACCGCGGCCAGTCTGCCAAACCATGACTATGGGAGCCATTGCCAGTGCGTCAGATCTTTATGTATGAGTGCAAGAAGCCCAGCATAATTAGCTTCTGCGTTCTTCATTAAACTTCTATTGACCACCAAGCCCAGATAAGAAAATTCCTCTGTGACCCAATCAAATTCATACTGAGTGTGAAAGGAACCCTCTGTTTGTGGCGAGGAGGTCAAATTCAAAATTACAGATTTTTGCATATTGACCCGGAATACCGTGAACTGTCCAAATGTGGAGATGTCAATCACAATAGCCGGTAAAGAGGTCAGATGGTGAGTAATAGAAAAGATAACATTGTCGGCATAGAGACTAATCAGGTGCTGGTCCACCCCAAAAGGAATGCCCCTGGTGTTGGGATTATCCCGGAGTCTCTATGCAAAGGGCTCCATTTAGAGGGCAAAGAGAAGTGGGTAGAGATGGCAGCCCTATTGTGTACCCCGGCCAATGGGAAACCCTCTCGAAGTGACCCGCTTCACTCTAACCAATATGCTAGGGGAGCTGTAAATGCTCGCATCCCAACTGCGGTAGTGGGATCCCACACCAAATCGCTCAAGAGTTGCGAACAAGTAGGGCCAATGCACCCTCTAGAGACCTTCTCTGCGTCCACCGCCAACAGCAGGGCCTTTTTGCGGGAGCACTGCACTTTATCGATCAGGTGGCAAGGCGTTTGGTGTTATCCCCACACTATCGGCCAGTGATAAACCCTGCCTGGTCCGGGTCTACAAGACTGGGCATCAAGGGGTTAAGGTATTGAGCTAATATGCTAGCAAACAGTTTCACATCATATTCAGCAGTGAGATCGTGGATATGAGCTTCAGAGCTTGGGGTCTTTGCCAGGCTTTAGAATCACTGTGATCGAGGGTGGAAGCATGGTGTCAGTAAGAGTGCCTGAGTCAGCAAAAGAATTAAATAAGCGTGTGAGCATAGGAGCTAGTTCCGAACAGAAGGTCTTGTAGAAAGCAGCACTGAACCCATCCGGTCCGGGTGCCTTCAGGGGCTTCAAGCTAGCAATCGCCGAAATCTCTTCCTCGATGCGTATAGGCTCATCAAGAGCAGCATCCTCATTATCCGGAATGGGAGTGACCGCAGCGGCATTTAGATAGGCGCTTGGGTCCTACGAAATGGAGGCGTCAGCGGTATAAAGCTCCGAATAGAAGGCCCGAAAAGCATCCGCTATGCCAGCGTCCTTTGAGACCTCCACCCCAAGGGCATCCATGACCACTTTCACTGCTTGTACATGTGGCTTACTACATAGGTAATGTGCCAGCATATGACCCCCTTTATTTGTCCCTAAAAAATATTTGTTTTAGGCAGACCAAAGCATGTTCCGCTCTATCAAGATCAAGGCGTTAAAGGTGATGCCGTTCCCTCTCCAGTTGTCCCCATATTCGAGGGGCACCAGACCGTTTATGGATAGCCTCCAGCTCCCTAACCCTCAGCTCGAGTTCCTCCCTCTTAGCCTTTCTCGTTTTATTCTCATGAACAGCCATAGTAATAAAAGCACCCCGGGCCACTAGTTTGAGAGCCTCCCAGACCGAGGACAGGGCAGTGGAACCATCTTTGTTAAGCTCTAGATAGTCCTGTATCGACTCCCGGAGTGCAGTCACTGTTGCCAGAGACATTAGCATAGCTTCGCAGGGACGCCAGGAAGAGGCCGAAGCGCGGGCAGGAGAAGCGTGTATAGTCAGAGTAATGTGTGCATGATCCAACAGCAAACACGCCTCTATAGTGGAGGTCTGGACGCGACCCCAAGTGGCAGGGGAGACTAGGAAGTAGTCCAGTCTGGCATAAATGTTATGGGCTGCAGAATAAAAGGTAAAGCTCCGTTCCCCCCGGTGCAAGGCACGCCACGCATCTATCAACCCACACTCCTCCAGCCGCTCCCAGCTGACAGAGCTCCTGTACCACCTACCCGCTGGCCCGAGCTATCTAGCTCCGCGTCCATCACCATATGTAAGTCCCGGCCTACTACCACTTCAGCGTCAGGGGAGTGGAGTACCTTGGCTGGGGTTTCCCACAGGAAAGCCTCCTGAGGCTAATTAGGAGAATAGATGGAGGCCAATGTGAAATGGAATGAGTCCATCAGCACCTGAAGGGTCAACAAAGGGTCAACAGGTGGCCCTTGATTTCAGCCACAGAACCCAGGACTGTACCGGTAAAATGTTTGGAGGATAAGATATCAACTCCTCCCTTATTGCCCTTCTCAGCTGACCAGTATTGTTGTGGAAACCTTCTAGTGTGCATTCCATGCATGTCTTTTGAGAGTAAGTGAGTCTCCTGGAGCAAATAGACATCCCCCTTAGACTGCTCCAACAGATATAGCACAGCTTTCCACTTAGTGGTAATATTAAGGCCTCGGACTTTGAGGCTGCTTATCTTAATCTCCCGGAGCATAGTGGCAGCGGCAAGTTGCGTAAGGCTGGATTTGTGCAAAGCAGATCACCAATGTAATAAGATAGGGGTATGGAATATTCGCAATACTGCCATAGAAAGGCATAAATGAAGGATGCATCCAGATTGGTTCGTCGGAGGGGGACCCAAAACAAGCCCAACAATACAACAAAACAGATAACATAAGTGAAAAACGGGAATTAATCAAAGGCCATCCCCAATGTGAGGCCAGAGTAATCGGGGGGAACCAAGAAGGAAAAAGACATCCACCAAAATCGTAATCAGCCGCCCTCACCCCCGCTAGTACCAAGCCCCCATCCCATTCCAGTCATAAAAAAAAACTCAGCTGGGAGGATCCAAAGTTTCTCCCTGGGCACCAGAGAGCCACCGGATCACCGCAGACCTCTCCTTGTCAATTGTAGCTGGATCTGGGCGCAATCGTCCAAGTCTATATCCGGCTCTTGAGCCTCTTTGGGGCCACCCTTTCCCCCGCTGAAACGCTCTGCTGAGCCAGATCATCAAGGTCCAGCTTAAGGAGTTTGCAAGTCTCCTCCGAGGAGTGGAGCTGTGGGAGTCTGCCTTCATAACGGAATAGTAAGCGAAAGGGGGAGCCCCAAGAATAGGCTATTCTGGATGAGCGCAGGTGGTTAGTCACCGGGCGGAAATCCTTCTGTTTCTGCAAGGTGCTTGCTGCTGGGTCCTGAAAAAGCTGTGGAGAGTGATCCCTGAACTGCAGTGGTTGATTTGAGCGGGCCGGTTTAAGAATAGCTTCTTTCACCTTGAAGTTGTGCACACAGACCAGGATGTCCGCGGGCGGTCGATTAGCCTGGAGGGGAGGGCCCTCGCGATGACAGCGGTCTGCTTTGATTATAATCTCCGCAGGGTTGCCCAAAGCAGTTATACAGAGGTTGTACATAATCCTCTAAACTCGCACCTTCAGCATCAGTAGGAACAGCATGGATACGAATATTGTTCCGCCTTGACCTATTCTCCAGGTCCTCTGTATGAGATTGGAGATCAAGTTGGTAGTCCTGCAGTTGAATAAGCTACTGTTGTAGCGCGGCGATTTCCTCCTCCCTGGTCACCGTGCCCTCCTCCAGGGCCGCAACCCTCTCGCCAACAGCATCGACATCCCAACATACCTCTTAGATCGGATTGCAGGTCAGTGTTTACTGCCAATATGTCTTCCCGGAGTGAGGAGAATAGGGACTCCAGGAACGCCTGGGTCACCGCACCCTCTGTGCCATCTCCTGCGCAGGCTTGCCCCGAACCGTGTGCGTCACCCACATTATTTAAAAGCAAATCTCGTAAGGAGCGTTCCTTTTTAGGTCTCGCCTGAGCCAGCGCATGCGCCGAAAGACATTTAGTTAGTGGATTTTTAAAGTGCTACCAGAGGCTTTTCCTGGCCTCAAGCTTGCGTGCACGTGCGCAGCCGCCATCTGTCTTTCCTCCGTCTGGCCGTCTTGGCTCATAAAGCACAGCGCTCTCCCAAGCACCTCGCTCTGCCCCTCCCCCACCACAGAGCGCGTCCCTGCGATCACTTCCCGCTCACTTTTATTTTTTTCCCACGGCCGCGTCAGTTTAATTTTTCTTCCGTGCTGTCAGTTTCATTTTCTTCTGTGCCGTCAGTTTCATTTTCTTCCGTGCTAATTGCCGTGCTTTCTCACGAGCGCAGCCGCTCACTTTTATTTTCTTCCCGCGGCCACGATTTGTGCTTTCGCATAACAAAAGAAAACTTTTAATTGGAGTTTTTGGGGAGAACTCCTTCTAAACAGACAGAAGCTAGTGGAGAATTACAATGAGGTCCATCTCCATTGCTGTAACTAATCTAATAATCGTCTTTACCGTATGACTTTTTTCCAAGAACCCTCATGGATCTCTCTGAAGCACTCCTCCACTAGAATGGAGTAGATGCCTAAGTTAAGTGCGGGTCAGGTTTGGTTACACATATACAGTAGCATCACTGAAACAAAGAAGTCCATGAAGGAGTTTTAAATTGCACTTGGGTTTACTTCAATGGCACAACCAGTCACTTACATTACCATTTTAGTCTTTTTCTTCCTTTAGTTCTTAAAAAGTTGACCTTCCACCCTTCACTCTAAACTGCTGCTTTTCAGACGTTATTGAATTCATAATAAGAAACGCAATCAAGCTGTTCTCACAAATACATACCCGTTATCTGTATGCTACTCATCTGTGTGACTTCTGGATCACATGTGGGTTGACTTCACAAGTGCATTTTTAGTAAATACCAAACACTCCTTGTGGCTCTGATGACAACAGTCACCACAACTACATTCTTAAGAAATAAGTTATTCTGTGTCCCTTGTGTTTGACACCTGGGTCGACCATACAAATGCACATTGAGGAGCTAAGCAAGTCTTTGTTTCCTTTCAAGTATATTGAAGTATACAGTGCAAATGACAACTTCAGTAATTCCATACGTTGCACTTATAAGGTCCCAAAAGCAAGACCTATTGACTATGCCAATGCTTGTTGGTCTTGGCAGTCGTCTTGATTCAAACCAAGAGCCCTCCGCCGGGACAGCAGCGTGCAGGACCTAGAGGGCTGATACAGCAATGTCTGCAGACCAGTGTGGACGATGCGCTAATAAGGCTTAGACAACGCGCATAAGGCCGTAGGATGAAGTAAATGCCGACAGCTCGTGCCTTCATGGAGGTCCGGCACCACCTGGCCACAGGGCTAATGATTCTCTGGAGGGACTGCACTGAGGTCAAAGGCCGCCACTCCCTCCCAGTGCAGTGCTTGAGTTATACGTACACCCAGGCAGGGATTAGCAATCAGATCTGTGGGTCGGCAGAATCAGACGATATCCAGCAATGTTCCGGCGTGATATAGGCCACAGAGGGTAGGCAGTGGCGGGTCGGGGGGGGGGCATGTTCTGAGGCTGCCAGGACCACAGGTTAATGTAGCAGGCCCAAGGGCACCACTGGGTGCTACAGAAGATGCCACCCATTATGGCGCAGAATGAGCTCCACCGTCCACCTCCAACTATGCGCCCACAGGCAACCTAAAATGCATCACCCACAAGGCTGCCATCGAGGGGCAGCAAGCCGCACTATCCCATGGGGACACGCTGAGACAGTTCAGGCTGCAATTCGTAGGCCTGTGAGGCCGTTCGCCCCTAAATGGCTACAGGCTCATAGGGGATGTGCCACTCACCGCCGGAGGCAGTGCCAACCAGAGTCCTCAATCAAGCCCAGGGCCCACGTGGGGGCAGGTCGGTCCTTCAAAAAAAAAAATGTGGGGCCGGGTGTCCTCCAAGCCCTCCACCGCCCACAGCACTCCACGCGCCTCCAGAAGCACCCACTCCTCAGGGCGCTCGGCTTTCGCTGACCCAGGGGAGCGCCGTGGACACTGGGACCGCCACTGATGGGTTAACTGTGTTCCGCCCCTACGCCGTCTCCTCACTGGGCGCCGTGCAGTAAACAAGGGAACCCCCTGGTGTTCCCAAAGCACGCTTGATCGTCAGGCAGCAAACCTCAGCCGTCAGGCAGCAAACCTCAGCTATATACGGCCCAGGCACCAGCCACGCCACGCCAACCTCCAGGCCTCCTTGCTCTGCCACTGTGGCCCCGGGCGGCCCAGGGGCAGAATCAGCAGGGTTTTTTTTTTGTTTTTTTGTTGCATATTTACATAGCGCGAACTCGACCCGAAGGTATTGGAGCGCTTTACATAGCACCGTATTTACGTTACACATTCAGGCACGGGGAGATTAAGTGATTTGCCCAGAATCACAGGATGTGGACGCGGCCTCGAGGCTCGAACCCTGGTTTCCTGCACCAGAGGCGGCAGCGCAGCCGACGGACCACATCCTCTCGCCGGGATTCCCCTATTCCGGGGCAGCTAGCACCGGTCTAGGTGCGGCCCCCTACGGACCCACAGCACGGTCCACAGGCCGCTCGCGGAAGACCCGGGCTCGAGTCTCAGTGGTCCAGGGAGAAGAACAGGCCGCCCCCACGATCAAATCCGCTGCGTCGCCAGTGCCCCCCTGCAAGAGGGATCGTCCAATGCCACCTAGGAGGGGATGTGGGTGCTGTGATAGTGTGTTAGGCCTGGCGGGGACGGGGCTCAGACATGACGCGTCTGTTCACTCCACCATCTTGGCCACCTCTAAGTTTATTTTAGGTGACTTCATCTTTGTAATGAAATACCACCCCACAACATCACAATCTTCTTTTTATAAAATGTGTTGTGGCCGATAGTACCTCTGTGATGTAGAAATGTATGCTAATGTGAATGTGGGCATTTGCCAGGGAGCTCCCAGTTATATGTGTTAGGATCCAGTCAGTAAAGAATAACCATTCAAGAACGTTTATTGTTCTTTTTTGGTCTTCATTTGTATATATCTTACCAGAGTCCGAATTTTCCTTGGAACATGACTTGTAAATCATCACACCATTCGATGTTTCAGCTTTGTTTTCCACTGAGTTAAATATTATTTTTTCACGTGTGATAATGGATTAAGTCCTGAACTTTGTCAGAAAGTCACACATCTACTTTGTTAAAAAAAAGTAATTTGTGTTTAACTAGAAAAGTTACTGTGTAAAATATGTCAGGTGTCGGAAAACGATTATGTAGCCCTGCATAGCCTCCTAACTGAATGTAATGAAGGTGCTTTTACAGAGGTAATAATTGTACTTGCTTTGTCATTATGATGTAATTAGAGACACTTTCTCCATCACGCCCCCTGCTGCCAAGTGGAATGTTTGTCATAAATGAATGTGCTTCTAGGTTGTATCATTTCACTGGTATAATTACTTTTTAACGCTTGTATCTCTGTGAAGGGGTTCTATTTCCAAAAATGTACATGACTAATTTAGTGTTTACAAAAAACTGGTGGGCAGAACCCTTTAATTAATCTCAGCCAATGGTAATCAGCCTTAGTCTAGCACCAATCGGAAGTGTTCATCCTGAAATGCCATGCCAGATCCCCTCTGAACTGGCAACCCCAGACAGTTTGTGGCCTATTTGGGCCTATTCAGTAGGATGCAGATTGTTTCCATTGAGAACAGTATCCACATCTGGTCATACCCATCATACTTATGATGCTGCACTGAGGAAAACAAAATAGGGTACCATGCTTGAATTAATCTCTGTAACTGGTAATTGCTTTGAGCTGCATCTTAGTCCTTCATTTTTCTGCCCACCATGCCACCTCAGGCAGGTAATGTGCTCATATTTCCCTAAGCTTTGGTGCTTAATTTAGAGTTTTTAGGTCTCGCCTGACCTAGCGCATGCGCTGGTCTGGGGAGACTTATTGAGAGGGCTTCAAAAAGTGCTACCAGGCCAGCCTGGAGCTACAGTGCATGTGTGCCGTGCTTTACCACGATTACTTTCACTTTAGCGGCCGCACGGCCGATGTTTGATCGCAATCGCGATCACTTTTACTTTTTGCATAGCCAATAGGTCTCGCTTTTGGGACCTTATAAGTATTTAGTTATGCAACTGTTGCATGGCTAAACACTTATAAGGTCCCAAGGGCGAGACCAATTGGCTATGCCAATGCTTGTTTTTGTTATTTCTAGAGAAGATGAAACATTTGGAGGAAAATTGGTGCAAAAAAGTCCAGCTTGTGGATTTACTTAGGGATTTAACATTTCCTCCAAAAATCGGAAGATTCTCTATCACAGCTGACCTCCAATTCAGGTCTTAGAACTTACTACAGTTGATGGAGCAAGGACTCGTATAAAACAGACTCGCTCAGATGCAATCCTCTCATATAAATTGTAACTCTGTTCTAATTATGTATTTTTTAAATTAATATGCACTACATTACATTTGTAGCAAGATGAAGCTTGCTTACGTGTTTTACTAAGAAGTAACCTGAGTGAAACTTAAAATGGCTGCTAACAAGGGAAACTGTACTGCGCATGCGTCATCTGCATCTACGCAGAATGACGTTCTTTCGCTTGGAGGGAAATTTCTGCACCTGCGCAAATGCATTTAAAATGGCCGCTGCTTCGCTGAAACTAAACCAAGCTATATACTAAGTGCTAATGCGGGGAGAGCTTTTATAAGTAAATGGGATTAGAGTAGATATAGGTGGTATACAGTGAAATCATTTTATTCTGAAAGGAATGTTTCTTTTTGACCTCTCTACCAGTTCGTATTTGGGCCTCTGAGAGAGAGAGTGAAGCCTGCACTACACGTGACTTTTATGCAGGCGCAGTAATAACAAGCCAGGAAACCATGATGTCGTCTCTTTAAACCCGTCCAAGGCCATCATTGTAACATGTCCTGGGAACCTGTTGGACATCCTGCATATTCTACAGACAACTATTATATGTATTCATTTATATTGATAAAGATGTGAGATGCGGGTGGGAAATAAAGCTTGGGAATAAGAATTAAGGGGCGGGAACATTAAACAAAGAACCAAAGAAAATTATTAAAACTTAGCATGGTGTGATGATCATCCCCCCTTAACTGTCCAATTAGAATTAGGAGTTTCATAAAGTTGAAACATTAATGGGTGGTACATGAGCAATTCAAGGTATAATTGAGGTAGTTTAGTTGGTTAGAAGACTATGAAGCGATGCTGAGAGATTGGGATGCTGTCCAAGAGCTGAGCGAATGTTGAAGAAGAATCAACTTGCAGACTTAGAATTTTAAGCCAAATAATTAGAAGAAGATCGTGGAAGAATTGAGGAGGGAATAAAGCCAAATAATTAGAAGATGATCGCGTAAGAATCGAGGAGGAGATAGTGTCAGAGAGGGGTGCGACGCAGACGTCGGATCTAGAAGAGGCATCTATCCTTTCCTGAATCCTGTACTGAAATCTGTCCTGAAGTCTTTGTCACCTGATCTTTCTCAGGGGACCCTTTCCTGCTCCTTGGCTAAGGGGTTGGTTTCCACACCATTCTAGGTAAATATATTTCTGTGTAGTATGTCAATGTACTGCTCTCTCTATCCTCTCCTTTCTGAAGTACTGTCATTGTGAAACTTCGATCTACTATAGGTGTCTGCTTATTGAAATAATTGATTTTTTCCTCCTTGGAGAAACGGAGTTCGTACTGTATTTTGTTATTGGCTCACATGAATTTAACTAGATAAAACATTTAATCTTTTCCAGAGTCTGTGGTTATTTTCAAATAATAAGAAATATAATTCTATGTCTTTTCACCATCAACTAGTTCCAACTAATAGGTCCATTGACCAGAGGAAAGAACTTTTTGATCAGTGAAAGATTAGTTAAAAGTCGTGACAGGTAACTAATCTCATTAAAAAAGACATTTATAAAAATTGACCCCCAGCGGTATTTACTAGCCTATGTGGATGTGTGTTTATGGGCCCAGGTGAGTATATGGTGTTTGCGTACCTGAGTTTGGTAACCCGCTGTATCACAATGAAGCCTCCAATTATGTAACAGGATGACTACAAGGAAGGTTTACAGGTACACTATCAGAATACATGATATCCCCACAAAGTTCAAAACCCATTAAGTTATAGTGACAAAGGTCTGTGCTGGGGAAGTATGTGTTCGCCGCGCTGGTGTCACAGCTTTGCCTTGGTACTGTAATCTCAGATTCAGAGAACCCCAGTATAAATGTTTGGTTCTCCTGTCGACTTGATGCATTAATCGTTGAGGGAAAAACTTTCTCAAAAGATGGTATGTGATAGAAATAAGGAAATGCAGCTTTGCTCTTGGGACTTGCTTGCCTAGTAGAATTTTGTTGCAGCGCCTTGTACTGTGGATTGTACTGTGTATCTTGGAAGTATGCCAGGTGCTATTAGATTTGATAATGACACTTTAAAAAAAAAAAAAAAGATCAGCATCAATGAGAAACAGTCTAAGAAAGTGCTATGCTGAATGGTGTGTCTCTACTTCTAAGTAGTTTGTCCAATTCTGAATGATGTTTCAGCCCTCTTTCTGTCAAAAAGCAAGTGTGTTCTCATTTACTTACTGCTGCTGCTCCGTGTACAGTGGTAACATCCATGAAGTCCAGTTGGAAATGCTGTTAGCTTGTTATTACGCTTCATTTTGTATCCCTACATACTTTAATTCTTTTCATGTTCCCTCTATTTTATGTCTCATTTGGCGTCAAGGAAGATTACCAGCTCTGTAACCAGAAATTACTTATATACTCTTACCATCTGCTCCCGATTTGGAGAGAAAGTATAATCGTGCTAACCTTTATGAAGACCATTGCACACAGACTGAGTTTGTGAATTGCTTGACATTGCAGCCTTTGATTTGGAGAACAGGCAATCCGATTGTTGATAGTCATTATCTAACTGTCTTCAATCTGTTCCATTGGCTTTTGATCACCCCTTTATATCCATAGAGAATGAAGCACTCTCCATTCTATCAACCCTCTTATTTGAACTCTCAACTGAAAGTTGGCTTGCAGTGTTTGGTCTGGATATAGTGAGGAGGGATTTTGATTTGATTTTATCCATGTGCCAACAGTAGTTTTTTTTAAATTATAAATCTTTTTATTAAAACAACGCGCCACCCATAGTGCAAGATTCACATCACAATAACTTATCGAGTCCCAAGTATATTGATGAATCATAAACATTCCTCATAGGTAGTTGACTTCCCTCAAATCACCCCCCCTCCAATCCCCCCGCAAGCATACACCAGTCCAAATCAGTATTCCATTCATTCAGAGTCGGGGCTGCCACTGCTCTCCACCTTCGTACGATATTACATTTGCAACCATGAATCCCTATGTTACCCTAAACGCTCAGTGTTGGTGAGGTCTGAGTCTCCCCATATATTTAGCAAACACCATCTCAGTGATTTAATCCCCTCTACTTATAAACTTCTCTCATGTTCGTCAGTATTGCTGTCCAGTATTCCTGAAGCGGCAGGCAATCCCACTGCAAGTGGAAGAAAGTACCTTCCCGCCCACACCCCCTGGGGCAGAGTGGTGAGGTCAGCACCCGCATTTTCAACTGGGTAGTACATGCATAACAGGCCCTATGTAGAATCTTGAGCTGTACTAACCTGAAGCGCAAGCATATGGTCACCTCCTTGGGACAGCCCGTAGCCTCCAACCATTCCTCATCCTCTAGGGCGCCCAGGTCTCCCTTCCACCGATTCCAAAGCATGGACAGGGGGTCCGAAAAATTGTTTATAAGTTTGCGGTACACCAGGGAAGTTGCTTTTTTATCTAAGTAATCATCCAATAGTCTATTCTCGAGTGGAGAAGTATTGGGCAGCCCTGTCCCCTTAGGTATTGCCATCCTCAACGCATGGGTAATCTGAAGATATCTAAAAGTTTCTGACTGCAACATCTGGTACTCCTTCTGCAGGGCCGAGAAGGTCTTAATGCTCCCTCCTTCCCTGAGGTCGCCAAACCTGGAGGTCCCGATCATGTCCCATCTGTCAAAGCCTGTGTGTTGTGCCATCAAGCCCAGCCCTTTAGAGTCCCACACAGGAGTCATTAAAGTGATTGTTATGCCAGCCTAGTGCTCTGGTTCCCTCCTGCCAGATCCGGAGTGTAGTTTAGATCGGTGTGTAGAAGGAGTCCACAGATCCTCCCCTATAGAGTGCCCTAAGATATACATCTGGCTGCATATTGTGACGGTCCATCCTATATGCAGGCTCAGCTAGGGGTTTATGTAAGCAAAGTAGTAACTTCGAAGGAAAGGGAGTGCTATCCCACCGTCAGACCATCCTCTGGTCAACTTTGCTAGGGAGATCCGTGATGCACCTCCATCCCACTATAACTGTCGCACTATGGCATCTATTAATTGGAAATAGGGTGGGGCACAGCATAGGGCGTAATATCAAGTACATACAAGAATCTAGGCAATTGCATCATTTTAAAAAGCTCTGCTCTACCCAGAAGGGACAGTGGCAGTGAGCGCCAGTGCTGAATGTCCCTTTTCAGGCGATCCAATGGGGGAGCCAGATTTTGGTCATAGAAGCCTGCAGGATCCCTAGTAATGTATATTCCTAAGTATTGGAAAACGTTTGTATCAACCCAGATCTGGCACTGTCTGGGGAGTGTGGGTGGGCTTCCCACCAGGACATATATCACAGATTTCTCCCAGTTGATTGTATAACCAGAATACTTGCGGAATAGGTCGAATATATGCAGCTTTCTCTAAATCGTGACCTTAGGTTTCGCCACATACATTAGGATATCGTCGGCGTAGAGGGAAATTTTATCTTCCCACTCTGGCGTCCACCATAGTCCCTGGATCATGGGATCCCCCCGGATCCACAACACCATGGGCTCCAATACCAACGCAAACAGCAGGTGGGACAGAGGGCATACCTGCCCAGTTCCCCTCCGCAGCCCAAAGACTCTGGACACATTCTCATTCACAGAGACCTGTGCCAAGGGTTCCGAATACAAATGTGTGATCCATTTTAGAAATTTTGGTCTAAGACCCAGTCTCTCCAGTACTGCATATAGAAAAGCCACTCCACCGTATCAAACGCCATGCGGGCGTCTAGGGATACCACCAGTGCATCTTTCCAAATGGTCACAGCTCTACCCATTACCCCATTCAACCGTGTAAGATTGAGTGCAGTATTTCATCCTGGCATAAAGCTCGACTGATCAGGA
Organism: Triturus cristatus; assembly: GCF_964204655.1. NCBI lineage: Eukaryota > Metazoa > Chordata > Amphibia > Caudata > Salamandridae > Triturus > Triturus cristatus. The sequence continues at coordinate 939,791,748 of NC_140584.1, read as the reverse complement.
TGGGCCAAAGAATGCATTACTGGGATCAGGCAGTTTGCCAGTAGTTTGGCCAGGAGTTTAACTTCAGCATTCAAAAGAGAGATCAGCCTGTATGAGCCACATTCAATAGGGGGTTTACCCTCTTTCTGAATCACCATGATGCTAGCTATTTGCTGGTCTCTAGGAAGTATCCCATTGTCACAACATATGTTGCAATAAGGGTTCTAGTTTAGTGCCAACAGTAGTCTTGATACGAAAATGCAGCTCAATACAAATGTATCTCTTAAACAGAATTGTTAGAGAGGTTGTTTGTCATGAGTTGGTCTAAGGAAGACATGTGAATGCTGGAGGTTGCTGTACTTTCCTTATATCAATAAGGAAAGTGTTATATTAACATTCGAGTCCTCACTAGTCACTCAGTAGAGTGTCAAACTAACGAAGGGACACTGGGAAGCAAAAACGGATGTACTCTTCTCACCATTTCACTTTAAGTTCCACTATGAGGCTTCTTGAAATATTTTTTCCTGAATCAGGATCACATGCCATGTGGAAAAACTCTCACATAGGTGTAATTTTCTCAGTTCACATTTCCCCACTGAAACCATAGTGAAATGCTTGGAAAGATCTGTCAATCTCTGCACAGAACTCCATGTTCACACTTTGAATCGTTTCGCAGAAAAAAGTGTAAAGATGGCGTGGAACCCTTGTCTTCGTAAACAAGGCAGATTCAGCGCTGAACACTTTAAGGACAGCTGAGCCACTGCCCGGTCTTTGGGCCTCTCCATGGCCCCGCAGCAACCCCATTCTCCCTTTCACCCCTTCTGTGGGTACATTACTGGCTACCAACTGCATCCATTCCTACCCAGCTACCATGGCCAACAAAATCCCAGTTGTTTCATGGCCACTGACGCAGTTCCCACAAGCCTTGTGGGACACACAGCCAAAGGTCCACCCAGTCTGCCACTCCCTCACTTTGGAGATCTCAAAGCCACTCTAGTTTGACCTCGTACCATCACAGACTCCCAGTTGGTGGCAGGATCCATCATCACCTGCCCTGCTGCCAATCCATAACTATGGACAAGTGGGTACTACAAATTGTTCTGTGGGGTTACTCCATCCCAGCTGGTTTTAAGTGAGCAAACACACAGCACAGAATAAACAATTATACAGCTAGTGTTGTTTTGCTCGGTTTTAACGTGGACAGACGTGGGTTCTGATCAGACTCCGTTTCTCCTATTTGGGTTGACATTATTATTTTTGAACATGGACACTCATATTAGAGTTTAATGTTCACACACAGCACTACATGGTGTTAGTTATAAGAGGTTTTCGATTTTCTTTTCCTTTGGGTAGCAGCTGCTAATGATGAGAACGTGAGGTAGCAGGCGAGTACCTGTCTGCGGATCCTCCATGGTGTTACTTCCGTGAGGCACTGCTACCCCTTTCCCATCCTTTTCTCAGCACGGTTTCTTTAGCACTGTCTTTCAGCACCGCTATCTTTGAGTGGATACCATATATATATGGTTTCTCTTTCCTTCTTATACACTTTAGGAAGAGGGATAATAAGGGAGGCACTTTATACATCTTATACACACAGATATGAATAAGGTTTTTCCAAAAGTTGAGTGACACCAGACCCGATCTCTGGACGGCATAAAGTTTGGCCGCCTATGATAATTCAAACAAAATAGCTTTGAATGTGTAAGGGTTATTGATGAAATTTTGTTCACTCTATCTAAACTGTTGAGCAGGTCTTGCTTTGTGATTAGTCTATGAGTGGGGGGCGACCTGCTTTTTTTTTTTACCCCCTAAGCTCCGTATTGGTGAGGGTTACTCCATCCCTCTGCTAGAAACCCCACCACACATGCCCAGACTGGCTGACTGAGGACCACCTCTCCCTGCACCGTCAGTAAGTTCAGGCTCTTTTGGCCAAAAGATCCATCAAGAGGGTACCGGCATCAGAAGTACGTCATAGTTGCTATTCCCATTATTTTCTGGCACCCAAGAAGAATGGAGGCCTCCGCCCTATTTTATGCCAGCACCCTCTCAATTTCTTCCTGAAGGAGGAGAAATTCAAGATGCTTATGTCTGCGCAGGTTCTGTCTGCCCTAGACCCTGGAAACTGTATAGTAGCATTGGACTTGCAGACTCGACTCCTCCCTCTCCATGGCCAAGCAAGTCAACGCGGTCTCCGCATCCTGCTTCAACACCCTCCAAATGCTCCGCAGGATCTACAAATGGATCCCCTCGGACATGAGAAGAACTGTCACCCAGGCCCTCGTCACCAGCAGACTGGACTACGGGAATGCCCTCTACGCAGGAACAACAACCAAGCTCGTGAGACGGCTGCAACGCATCCAGAACGCCTCAGCACGACTGATCCTCGACATCCCCCGACGCAGCCACATCACACCCCACCTGAGAGACCTGCACTGGCTCCCCGTCAATAAGAGGATCACCTTCAAACTCCTCCTCCACGCGCACAAAGCCCTACACAACGCCGGACCAGAATACCTCAACGACCGACTCAACTTCTACACTCCCATCCGCAGCTTCCGCTCTGCCAACCTCGCCCTCGCCACAGTCCAGCACATCCGGAAATCCACCGCCGGCGGCAGATCCTTCTCCCACCTCGCCGCCAAGACCTGGAACACTCTCCCCACAGACCTACGACAGACGCAGGACCTGATTGCCTTCAGAAGACTTCTCAAGACCTGGCTCTTCGAACAGTAGCAGCCCCACCCTTCCCCCAGCGCCTTGCGACCCTCACGGGTATGTATCACGCTTTACAAATGTCATGATTGATTGACTGATTGAATGTCTATTTCCACATTCCCATGCTGCCTGCCCACAGACTCTACCAGCGGTCCACGGTGGACCACAAGCATTATCTGCTGTGTCTCCCTTTTTTGCCTCACCAGCACCCCGCAGGTGTAAACCAGAGAGATGCTGGAGGTTGCAGTATACCTGCAGAGATCGGAAGTTCCAGTCTTCTCCAATGGCAACGATTGGCTGTTGAAGGAGATCTCACCCCAGGCAGTCGTCCCCCATCTCCAGACTACGGTGGACCTCCGGCATTTGCTAGGGTTCACTGTAAACATGCTGAAGTCAAACCTCTCTCAGCTCAGAAGCTCCCTTTCATCACAGCTTCTCTGGATATAGTGCTGTTTCAGTACTATCCTCTGAATTGGCTTGTCCAGGATATTCAGGCTATGAATCTGATGTTTCAGCCTCTAACCTGGATTTTGGTGAGACTGACTCTGAGGCTCCTGGGTCTCAAGACCTCCTACATCCTACTGGTGACTCTGGCTCACTGGCACATGCGGGCTCTGCAGGTTTACTTGAAGTCTCAGTAGGCTCCACCTCAGAGGATCTCTCCGACCTGGTTCAGATATCGGAAGGAACTGCAAAAGACCTGCAGTGGTGGCTGACAAATCACGATTGGGCCAGTTTCACACCTTTCTCTCTTTGCCATCGAGCACTGACTGTATTGACAGATGCGTCACTCCTCGACTGGAGGCCTCTTTCTGGGAGAGGTCAAGATCAGAGAACTCTGGTCTTCTGTGGAGTCTCAACTCGACATAAGTCTGTTGGAGCTGAGAGTGATTCACTGGCATTGAAAGCCTTTCCTCCTTCCATCAAGGGAAGACTGGTTCAGGTGTTCACAGACAGCGCTACCGCCATGTGGTATTGCAACAAGGAGGTTGAGGTCGTGGACCCTGTGTTAAGAAGACGTGCACCTCTGGAGATGGTGGGAACATCCAGGCATTTCCCTGATGGTTCAACATCTGGTGGACTCTCTGAACACTAGAGCGGACAAACTCAGCCGGCAATGACGAATGGTGGCTCCATCCAGAGGTGGTGCAAGGTATCTTCAGAGATTGAGGAAAAACTTAGTTAGATCTGTCCACCACCGAGAATGTGAGTGCCGAAACCACTCCTGCCCAGAGTTCTCAATAAGATCAGGAACAGACGGGCCTAAGTCATTCTTGTGGCCCTGGATTGGGCACAGAGTATGGTATCCTGATCTCCTGAGCATGAGTATCGGATCCCCGATCAGACTGCCCTTTCAGGAGGATCTACTGTCACAGCAACAGTGCATGGTCTTACCCAAACCTGCACATGCTCCGCTTTCATGCATGGAGATTGAGCATCGGCGTATGACAGTTTTCCACCTCCCTGCTAAAGTATATGATGTCATTTTGGCAGCATTCATCATGCCCCAATGGGATTTGAATCTGTTATTAACATTCTTAATGTGCTCACCCTTTGAGCCTCATCACAACTGCCCTTTATGGCTTCTGACCACAGAAACTGCATTTCTAGTGGGCATTGCATATGCCAGGAGGGTTAGCAAACTGCAGGCACTATTCGTGTATCTTCCATACACCACATTCTTACCAGACAAACCTGTTCTGAGAACACGTGCTTCAATCCTACCGAAAGTGGTGACACTCTTCCACGTTGGCCAGACCATCACACTGCCGACCTTCTTTTCTCTGCCTCACCCTTCCAAAGAGGAGGAGAGACTCCACCAACTGTACCCAAAAAGTGTGTTCTCGTTCTGCATTGATCGTACTAAAAAAACACCGGGTGGACTATCAACTCTTCATTGGGTTCGCCGGAGCAAAGAAAAGAAAGGCTGTGCAGAAAAGGACAATCTCACAATGGATTTTACCCTGCATTAAAATCTAAGTACTCAATGGCCAAGAAGCAAGCCCCCTAGGGCTGGCATGCTCATTCCACCAGAACCAAAGCTACGACCACTGCGTTAACTTGCGACTCCCTGTTCTGGACATCTGTTAGGCTGCAACTTGGGCGTCTCTGCACATGTTCACCAAACACTACTGCCTGGACAGTCAAGTCTGTTGTGATGTGCACTATGCCTATTCAGACCTCCAGGACTTCTTGGTCTAAATCTGTTTGCAAAGCCACCTCCGGAGAGAGATTGCTTGTGTATCTTATCTAAGGTATGGAATCTGTGGTTAGAAGTCTCTATCAGATGAACAAGTTACTTACCTTTGGTTACGCCTCAACTGATAGAGACTCTATTTAGCCACTGATTCCTTACTGACTCTCCAACCCTCCCCGCTCTGCTAACAGATTTCTCCATATAGGGTAGCCCTTATGAGGTCCTTAGATTCTGCACACAGGTACATCAGCAACCTTTTTGACTATGCGCTTCTGGCATGAAAAGGTCACAAAAAGTAACTGATGTTCATGCGCTGGGATGGCACCTATGTAGGCATTACGCATGTTACTTCCAGTGTGGACGACGCAGACATGGAGCCGAATGATGCCACCTACCAGTGCGCAGAAGTACTGCTCAAAATGTTTCGGGATCTAAACTAATTCCTGGGGATTATTCTAAGGTTAAGGAAACTATTGCTAGACAGAGTCTCTACTAGATAAGGCATTACGGAAGGTAAGTAACTTGTTCATCTGAATATTAGTCCCGATACTGTTTCCAGGAGTTAGTTTTTGTAGAAAGTAAGTGGTTTACCTTGCCATGGTGTGTATGCCAGAAGACACATGCCATGTTATCGTTCTGCCTCAGACTAAGGATTCATGTTACAAGTAAAAGATGCCTCTTAGATGGAGTAAAAATTACACATACCAGTGGCTATTCAACATGGGAATGAATGCCATTAGACACCCACTTGTCAGGCATAGTCTCTTTGAAGGGGTTATGGTAAGTGAATGACGTGTGCTTTTGACTCCTGAAGTAACACTTCAGAGCCCTTAGGATTTCACTATTAAGTTTCTCTAGTGCCGTAAGCTAGCAAGGCTTCAAGAACAAAGTAAGGAGATAGACCTGGAGCTTCGGAAGTGTAAGAGTATCTGGAATTGACTGAGCTGTGGGTGGTCAGGACTAGTCTTTGTAAAATGTGGTATAAGGCTTAGACGCTCATAGTGATTGAAGCACCATTGCTCGTCTGGTTGAAGAAATAATGACTAAACAAAAACTTTAAGTTGTTAACCTTACTGGACACCATGTGATGGGGTTGAAACAGATCTTGATCAGTCATGGAGTAAAATGTTTATAAATTTCTACTTGTCCAAGGAACGAGATACTTAAGAACACTATTTTCAGATTAAAAATAAATAAATCCACTTGTCCCTTTCGGTACCATACATTGAGATGACAAATTATGGAAGTGTTCCCATAACATGAGTTCCATTAGCCACTTCTCTGATTTTGCAGGTACTTGCATTTGCATTGTATCAGGGGTCTGCATTCCAGTAATGGTTTTATTATGACACCTTTCTGATTACAGCATATTTTGAAAATACATTTTTCAAATAAATTTGTGTCAAGTTCTTATTATGATGAAAACAAAATAGTGATGGATAGCATGTGAAAATCAATATCAGCCACTGGTAATTACTCAAGGATGCATGCCAGTTCATAGACCATGCCACCTCAGATTATACTCCAGCAAATACAAATCAACCTTGATTTGGCTGCTGTAGAAACTGTCCAGCCACTGGAACAAAGTTACCCTAGCTTTAGAGCCCAAACCAGGGCAAAGCAGGTTGTTTGCTTGTGTTTCGGTTGAGGGAGAACCTAGCCTGGCAGGTCGGATTGGACTGTTCCTATTGTAGCAGAGTCAAGGCTGATTTGCAGATGACTGATTCAAACTGAGGTGGCATGGTGTGCAAAATAACGATGGACTGGGATGCAGCCCAATTAGTTACCAGTGGCTGAGACTGATCCGAGCATTCCACCCATCATTATTTTGTATTTTTCAGTGTGAAGGTCTTAATATGGAAGAAGTCAGTATATATAAATAGTGCCATTCCTCTTTTTAACTTTAGTTTCTGAGGAAGCATCTTTTAACAATCAACTCGATTTCACAAAATGTTACTGTAAATAAACCCAGATTACACTTGCCTCCCAGTCCTAGGTTGCTAACTGAGGCGCAACAATACTACACACAGTCTCATCAACTCCACTTCACTACTTTGTGTACTTGTTGGGGAAAATCAGGTAATCTCACTGTGATTCTGTTTCATTGTTTGCTGTAATTGTAAATATATACCTAGCGCTATGTAAATGATCAGACATTTACGTTTTCCAACTAAATTAACTATAAAAGTTCTTGTCAAAATGTTATGGCCCATTTCTCAAAACTGTTTTTGTGCATGTTTGGCTTACACACAAACGTTGGTTTTGCACTCATTAAAATATTCACTCACATGAATATTTTTGAACAAATCTGCTCACAAGGGCACGAAGTGGAAGTGTCTGGAATGGAATGCCCTGCAAGCATGTACACACTCATTGCATGTTTAAAGGTAGTCAGCATCTCCTGCACCACCGCCCCCTGAAAAGGTCGGTTGTTTACTCCTGGCAGGGACAGAAGAGAAACGTTTGCTAGGATGGGAAAGGGTCTCTTCTCTAGAAATGGTTGGGAGTTAGGGGGGGAGCAGTTTTTTTCCTGTGTGAAAATATTTCTCCCCTGAAAAGTAACATTTTAAGAAGGGAATGTGCACTTGCGTGATAAACGTGTATCATGATCACCAGGAATACTCCTAGATAGTGGCATCTTTTGCAGTTTTCAAGCCTACACTCTTGTGAATTCCTTGTATTCATATATCTGGACATGGTGATGATGGACCTGCGTTTGCGCAAGTGTTTTTTTTAAAAATTTCGACCCCTGTTTGTAGTTTCACCAAAATAATTTAACACTAATTCTCCATTATTAACTTTTTAAAATATTGGCATGCAAAAAACAGAATAATTTGCACAGAAGAGGAAATTACCCTGGCACATGAGGTCTGTGGGGAAAGGAAAATTCTTCCGGGAGCAACTCTCATTTCTTTAAACAAGGCAAAATTCATTAGGCCATTTTCTTCTGTGCCCATTCTCCTTGGTCCTGTCTCAAGCACCATTATGGCCTTATGGGCCGTTTCCTGTGAGAATCCTTTTTTTCTGTGTTGTTATTCTGCCTTGTGGAGAAGGTGGCTGTCCTGGGGGTGTAAGCTCTTTTGAAATGTTAAGACCCCTCTTCAGCCGGGATTGTGCAGCCCTGGCTCAGGATTTGTCTAATGTCTGTGCAGAATGCACAAGTTATTTAGCAGCCTAATTCCCAATATGTCTCCTTTTTGATTAGGGACAAAACCAGCAGTTGGCGGCATTATTGAGGCGCAGAAAAACAAGTTAATGATCTAAACCCTTTAATGCACCGTTGCTGGCCTGTTTGGAGCTCTCGGGCCCCATTCTGAACAGACCTGCTCTCTTCCTTGTTTCCCCTTCTTTGTTCCCTTCTGCCCGGCGTTTCTTTTCCTGTGTCGTGTGTAATTTGTAGCTTATTTCGTTTTGTCTGAAGGCTGAAAGGTTGAGGGCTTTGAATAATAGAGAGATTTGGGACAAAACGTATCGAAAAGAGGTAAGCATTCAAGGTGAAAGTTCAGGACCATGCACTTGAGGCCACGGTTTAATTATGGAGCGCCCAGGACTGTCCGACCAATCAGAGGTCTGGATCGGCCTACCCTTGAAGCACACACTTTTTGCTGTTCCCAATCCAATTTTTTTACTAGTTTGGTACAACGATATAAATCTACTGTATGGAAGTGACTTAAATATTGTAAAGAAATATATGGGAAAGTAGGATTGGTGTGGGCGGTGGGGCCAATAACAGCAGCTGAATTCAGGAAAATGTTGATCAAGAATAGCAAAGTGCTTATTGGGGGACTGGAGTCAGAGAGGCAAGGCAGGAACCGGTTGGCTCTTTAGTATTATGAAGATATGTATAAAATAGTGAAGGTGAGGCATAGTCTACGACAAGGGTCCCTGTGTGTGAAAGACCAAAAGAAAAAACAACAAAAAACAGAACACTAAATAAACTTTATACTGCAAAAGACACCTCAGAACAGCACATCACACTGGTTTGATGGTTTTGAATTCCTTTTTAGAAACGATCTATTTTGTGTGGCATGATATTTTTTAGGCTAAAGGTAGACTGGATTTATGAATGAATATATTTAAAGACTATGCTATCAAATAATAAGCAGGTTGCATATATGGTAACTCAAATTATGAGCAGACTGGATGGTTTTAGTTAAGCGTTAATGCCCTTTGCTCAGGATGTTAGCCGTGGTTAAACCACAATACAGAGAGCAAGAGACCGTAGGTAACATTCTTGTGCTGAGATTGGCAACCAGACAATTGGACTGAAAGTCTTGTCAAGTCTATTGAAAACGTGATCATCTCTGAAGTGCAGGTAGAACTAGGCATACTTTGAGTAGGCTCGAATCCCCTTGGCAGCAATCCGAGCCTGCTTGATATTTCCCTTCATCACACATTGTGTAATAAACCACCCAAGTCCACCGATAATTTATCAATGGTTACTAGAGATTAGATCAAATGAAGATGCTAAACTAAGACAAATACGTGCAGTAGATAGAACCAAATGTCAAGTGGGGATGTTCCTTCTTCTGACTGTTGACCTCAGACGAAGCTCCCATCGTTGTTCACATCCACCTTCCAATCTGGAAAGAGAGTAACCTCCATCCCTATTGCTAATGGTGAGGGGAGGGAGGAAGAGTGAGACCGAGAGAGAAGAAACCAACAGCAAGGAAAGAGACAAGTTGAGGAGACAGGCCCACAAGGGATGGAAAGAGAGAGAGGGAGGATATAGGGAGTTATCATGATTAAAAAACTAAATATGAGATAAATGAGTGATAAACTGGGAAAGTTGAGGTAAGGTAGAGAGTAGCAAAAAAAAAAGGACAACGATAGAGAGGTGATAACAATGAGAGGAGGGAGAAAGTAGGGTATGCTACGTAGAGAAACAGCCATTGTAGAGAAGTTGTGCAACCAGCATGTCAGAGATCTAGCTCTTAGTGGTTGCCTCTGCCTTTCGTCCTTTAGAGGTTGATAGAACGAGAGCCAATAAGTTGGGTGATAGTAACTTCTGTAATTGCAAGGCTAAAGCCTAGTAAAAAACTGACAGTTGAGAGGTATGAAGAGGCAAAACACAAGTGAGAAAGAGGAGGAATAGAGAGATAAATAGAAAGGAAACACAGAAGGACTTGAGAAAGCGATAGAAGCCAGAAAAGGGAAAGAGAGCAAGCTGGGACTGTAGAGAAAGACAGGGAGAGATGGAGGGAGGGTGAAAGAGAGCAGAGAGCGACAAAGAGACAGAGGAAGGGTAGCAGTAAATTGAGGGACAGAGGGCATGTACAGAGGCACAGATGGTAAGAGCAGAGTAAAAATCAATCCTGAGATTCAATATTTCGGATGAGTTCGTTATTTCAAGGGGATTTGTCTGCCCTTGAAGGTCACTCATCTCAAATCATGGCTACTGTCAGAGAAACAGAAAATCTCGAGCAGGGGATGGCGCTAGAGAGCCTGAATAAAGATGGCGGCTCTGTAAATTAACTCCGTGGGCCGGAGCGACAATCCTTAAGCAACCTCCTCCTGCCCGAACCAGTGCCACCCAAAATTTTCAGGTCCAAGGACGAGAGCCAGAGGGTTAGCCTTTGAAGTGACCCCTGGACCATAGGGCGAAAGGGTGCTGGCGAGCCGGAGAAAGCTCATCCCTGCTGTGGCCTGCTTGGCCTACTGGCGGCTGCAGTACAGAGGGTGCGACTCGTGCACCTCTAGTGTCGGAGACTGCTGGCACGGAGAGGTCCTTCCGGTGCCCGGTGGGGGCTGGAGATGATCACAGAGTGCCCTAAGGCAGAGGCGCCACCCGCGCAGTGCGGGCCCCGGCTCGTCAGGGAAGCAGGCGATCAATGTCTCGCCGCATGTCCAGCCTCCCCAGGAAGCAACTGCCTATACTGGAGAGGAGTGGGGAGCGGCTGTGTGGTAAGGAGATTTAGGGGACGCCTGCGAGAGACCTCTGCACCACTAACACTCATCTCCACACCTGAGAGCACCTTCCCCACGGACTGGACAGTTGAGGCGCAGAAAGACATGATTTAGCAGAGACACATAATACTCGCCCATCCATTGGCCCTTAGATTCCTGCAAGGGGGGGTGACTCTCCTGGCCAGCCAGCTGATTAACGGCAGCTGTCCCATGGGGGCCCATAAGGTTGGTGGTGGTTGGGGTGCCATTACGCGGTGCAGTGCTGGGCCTGGAATTCACAGCTCAGCCACCTGTCCTGCCTCCTCTAACTTGGGCTTTGGGGATCCACTAAGTGACTGGGAGGCCCCTGCTTTGAACCTGTTCTGGAACTGTGTTGTGCCACTTCCATCATGGGCAGATTCGACAGGCAATCTCAGCTTACTTTTGAGACCCGAAAAAAGCCACAAACCACCCCTAGATCGAACTAGCCATGACGCATGCAGTGAAGGGGAGGCGGAGAGTGGGTCTTTAGTCTCCCATGAGGTTGCTTCTCTGCTGCGGAAGATAAAGCTAGCCTCTCCACCATCGACTCAAAAATTTACTCACTCACCCGCTGGATTGATAATACGAAGGAGCTCCTGGATTGCGAGCAGGTGCGTATTGGTCAGGCAGAACACTCAATATCAGATGTGGAGGACAATGTGGCACAGCGCAACTCGCTCCTAAAAGAGATGGCGACAGAGATGGAAAAGATCAAACTGAAGAATGAACATTTGGACTGGTACTGGGATTTTCTCCACAGCCCATCATTGCAAAATGTTTAAACTGCTGCGACTGGGATACTATCCTGCGCCTGATGAGAGAGAGGCGTTCTCTTACTTATGAGGGCCTGACATTGCCGTTTTTCCCAGACTTTACTCAAACCGTGCACGACGCGTCATAAATTTTGCTACAGTCAAGAAAAAGCTGCAGGAGATGGACATCACATTTACCTTGTGATATATAGCACAGCTGTGGTTTTCTCTTAATAATAAAATGCTGATCTTCACGAACCCTAAGGAAGCAACCTCACTTCTCAACAGGCAACGTAGGGCTCCCTGCAGCCCCCCCAGGCATTACAAGCCAATGAGAACAGCGCCTCCGCGTTATAGAGTGATATGTAGAAATGACACAATATGTGCTTTGGCCCTTGAGTGCACTGCCTGCAGTGCGCTCTTATTGCGCAGGACGAGAGCTCTGGGACCTTGACTCCTAGTGAGTTGGGAGCCCACTGTATTATATACCTTTTCACCATCTCTAGTTCTTTGAGGACAGTGATAAACTATTTAGTTTTAGGTTCTCTGGCCCTTCTAGGCTAAGTGCTATTAGATCTGATTGCTTTAAGTTGTTTAAATTGTTTCTGTATTTACAAATGATGTTTGAGAGGGGAGATTTGGAGAGCATTCACGGCGATTTGGGGCCCACTGTGGAAGCGGGGTGGAGAGGGGAAATGTTACTGGTTCTCATCATGCTGGCCTGTCTATCAGTACAAGGTATGACCCACTTATGACCGACCACTTACCCTACAAAGACCTCATGGGCGGAACCCCTGATGTACATAAGCCTTGTCACCAACGGCCCCCTACATGGATCTAAAATGTGTTACCTGGAATATTTGGGGACCCAGCAATCCACTAAATTCTGGCATACTTGACTTGCCATAAGGTCAACGTGGCCTTTTTCCAAGGAATGCAATTGGCCTCTGGCTTGAATCCGCCCGTAGCTAAGGCCTGGGCAGGGGGGGGGAAGGTGGCATATGTATTTTGGCTCTTATTCTACATACTCCAGAAGGGTGGCTATACTGATTTACTGATCAGCTAAGTTCTGCCATCACAACATCTTCTCAAATCCTGGAGCAATAACTCTTGGTCTTGGGACTGTTTCGTTCTGTGCACATTACCCTGGTGAATTCCTGTGCTCCAAACACAGATAGCCTGGAATGTTTTACACTCATCATCTCCTGTATCCATACGTTGGACACACGCTGTGCTTTTGGGAGGGGACCACAATTCTATTTTAAACCCATCACTTGATTGTACCAAGGGTTCGGCTCATACACATAACCAGGGAGGGAACACCATGGCCAACATTCAGAATGACAATAATATGGTGGATATTAGGAGTGAGCTGAACCCTCAGATCTGAGCCTACACATTCCATTCTTCGGTGCATGACTCCTTCCTCCAGGTTGGATGCCTGGTTTGGTACTAATGATATCCTGGGGTGGATTCACTTCAGCACATACATACAGCATACCTTATCAGACCACTCTCCAGTTATTCTCGACCTGGTGCTCTCTGTGGAGGTCCATATTACCAGACTGTGGCACCTATGTGCGGAAACTTGCTGGACAGGATGTTTAGGGGAGACATCGCAAGTCCACTATAAACTAATTTATCAATAATAAGGGCTCTGTTGATTTTTCCCCTACCTTGTGGGAGGCGTATAAGGTGGTGATCTGGGGGGAATGCATTTCCAAAAGTAGTGGTATTCTAAAGTTACTCAGAAGTGAGCTATCTAAGCTGAAGGGAGACATTAAATCACTGGAGGTGCAATATGACCAGGAGGGTGGAACACCCATGTTAGAGTCTGTACAAATTACAACATGGAAGTACAAAGAAGCAGCTGAAAGGTAGATCCATTTCAGTGGCAAATATAAATCAAACCGTATATATATGGGGAGGGAGAACGTCCTGAATAAATTCTTGCATCACTGCTATGGCCAAATTGGGCATCAAACCACATTACAGACATGTTCAATGACAATAGGCTGGTAGTTAATGGCTCAAGTGGCATAGTGGAGTGTTTCAACACCTTCTACAAACACTTATACAGCTCTTGGACTGTAGATTCCATACATGGCATGCATGGGTTTCTGGATGACGCCTGTCTGGCATGGCTTTCCCGTACCTAACATGAGGGGTTATGTCAGCATATCGCCAGAAGAAGAGCTTAAAGGGGTCATCGACCAATTAAAGATTGGAAGTGCTCCTGGGAGTGACGGGCTCCTGGCCGAATTCCATAAAGCGCATGCCGATGACCTGGCCCCGACCCTACTCTCAGGAGGAGGCCTTCCAGACAAGCTGGCTCCCAAACTCGATGGCTGATGCAGTTATTGCCCTTTTAAAACTAGGCAAACCCCCAGATAAATGTAGCTCCTACTGCACCTTGTCCCTCATTAACGTGGATGAAAAAAATACTCACTAACCTTCTGGCCAATAAGATTTTGCCGCTGATGTCTGCCCTGGTCCGGCCAGACCAGGACAGGTTTATACCTGGCCGATACACAGCGGACAATTTACGTACACTCTTTACAGTTAAACACCAATTGGACCTACTTGAAATAGTGGCAACTTTTTTGGATGCTGAAAAGGCGTTTTATTAAATTGAATGGGGATTTATGTGTACCGTACTGGAGAGGATGGGTGTGGGCAAAGCACTTTTACAATAGGTTAAAATCCTCTACAATAACCCACATGGGCATGGGTACGCGTAAGCGACCTGCTGGCAGTGTAATTTACTATTGGCAGAGGGATGAGACGGGGTGGCCCTTGTCTCTGCTCCTCTTTGCCATTGTCATGAAGCCATTGGCTTGCCTGCTACGGGACCGCCATCACCATAGGGGTGAATGATTTGGCAGATGGCATGTCCTATTGTCAATGTACACGGGTAATGTTCTTCTCCTAGTAAAGAACCTTGCCTATAACTTTCAGCCAATCGTATAAGATATAATTGCATATGGGCGATGGTCAGGTCTCCAGATCCAACCAAGTCATTATTAGTCCCCCTCACAGCTGCTACTAAAGGACCAGGGCTTGAATTCCCATTGTGTTGGACGATAGAGCAGGTCAGTTACTTGGGTATTATGTACCATAGATATATGGACACATTTGTCCGGGCAAACTGTGGAACCTGTATTTCTGGGATTACTGATTTAATCCAGAAGTGGCTAAAGTTGCCCTTATCGGGTGCTGGCAGGATTGCCCTGGAGAAAATGGTAGTGCTGCCAAAACTATTATATCTATTTCATAACATTCTTATCCCACTCCTCCAGGGTGTTTTTCTCCCAACTGCCCTCCCTCATGGTAACTCTGGCCTGGACTGGAAGGCAGCCAAGTATCAGCTGGTTTAAATGACAGAAGTTGCATGATAAGGGAGGGTTTTTGGTACCGAATTTTGAGCTTTACTATTTAGTAGCCCAGACTCAGTTGACTCATCATTGGATTCATAACGTCCAATGGGCACGGCACGAGAATTTAGAATGTGGCTTGATCGAGCAGGCCCCCATCCAGTTTAAACTGTACTGCAGATCACCCGCCCCAACATGGAGATACTTACGGTGGAGTGCTTGGGCTGGGCACTGATTCAGCTGACAGAGCTCAGTGGAGACTAACACTGGTTTGCGACCCGGGCCTAGATTACACATTATGTATACCTCCATATTGACCGCCATTCCGTGCTGCTTCCGGTGCTGTGGCGCAATCAGCTCCCATAGAAGAGAGACTTGTTCCCCAATCGCAAATTCCTCCCATTGCAAGGCTTGAACGATACGGCATCTACCTCTTTGCTGGATATGCTAAATTACTATAGCCTTAAACACATTCTGAAGCAGCTGATCCCAACATTTCCAGATGCTCCTGCTGACTGAGAGTTTTTATCCTTCTGTCAAGCATCTTGTCACCCACATGTAGAGCATGGTATCCCACGTTACCTCAGAGCCAGAATGGAGCACCCGCACACAGTGGTCTGCACACCTAGGCCAGGGCTTTAAGTGGGCTGGGTCTTGCCGGTGCATTAGCACCGGCAGTTCTAAAAAGCAGGTGCCGAAACGGACCTCTATCGAGCTCTCCATTCCTGCCCTCACCCTCAGGGTGGAAAAACAATCTTAACTCTGCAGCAGTACCACCCTTCACCGCCTTTGAGGTAACTTCAAAGATACTTGTTATAGTTCTTTTACAGTCTCATCATTTCGGAACAGAAGTATTTTCAATAATATATGCTACAAAGCCATAGTTGTTACTTATGTATCTTATGCAACTAACAGCCATTGACAAAGCCAATAGCCCTAGCTTGTTGTAGGTAATCTTACTTATTATATTATATATCTGGATTCAATCACAGAAGCAGCATAATGCCGGTCAGGTGGCCCACTATGCTAGGCAGAGATTTTTAGCTTACGCATTTTAAGCCATGCCCTTAACTGCATCGGCCACGCCCCTTTGAGAGACCCCCCAGTTTTTTCATCCCACTTAAAGCCCTGCCTAGGCCTTGGCATTACTGATAAGCAATACTCTGTTTGCTGTGCACAAACCAAAGAAATCTGCTTGAATGGGAAGTATTGACTTATCCATTACAAATACTTGCATAGGATGTGTTATACCCCTATTCAGTGCTTAATATGAGCCAGTGGCACTTAATCAACACCCAAGTTTTTCATGAGCACCAGTTAAGGACGCATTCATTTATGGTAGGCACTGGTATATTAAGTGATTTGCCCAGAATCACAGGATGTTGAGCCGATGCCAAGACCCGAGCCTTGTTCCCCAGCTCCAAAGTCAGCAACTCTGGCCATTATGCCACATCCTCCACCCTTTTTCATGGTTAGTAGTTGGTTCTGTTTTAGGTGGCACTAACAGTAGAAATAGGATAGTGCAAGCTGCCTCCTGAGGAGTGCCCCTTCACTTATATATATATTTTTTTTTTTACAAATGAACCCCTGCCTGATGAAGCATGGCATAACGTCAAACTCCACCTGTCGCAGATGCGCTGCACCCGATGCAGACTTCTTCCATCTTGCTTGATTGTGCCCAGCCGTTGCAATATTCTGGGCGCAGGTGGCACGTGCACTTGACATATTGATAGACAGCGCAGCCCCCATTTCTCCTATGATGCTCTTACTGGGAGACGTGATGGATTTCCCGAAATACTGTAGGAAACTGTTAGCGATGGCATGCTTCTTGGGCCGTTGAAGGGTGGCTCTGATTTGGGGGTGTGGGGGCCCTAACTTTAAATGTAGGTTGAAAGACATGAGTATGTGCTGTGAATTGACTGAATTATGTGCAAAGCTACTTATGCCCTCATCTCCGCCGAGAGACTATTCGGTGCCAGTCCGTGAATATGTAAGGGGGCTTGATGAGCACGGACCTGGTATAAGACAGGACAAATCAGAACAAGGTCAGGAGATGCGATAGAGCCCTTCCACCCAAGGCTTAGGTGCCCTCACTGTGATCTCTAGGATTCCGTGCAGATACCAGAATTTCGCGGGAGCAGGAGGGCTGGTTGGGTCTCTCCTGTATACTGTGGTCAGTCTACAATATTACCCAGATGGGCCGCATCATGATATAGTTTGTTAGACTACGGTTTGCTGTGGTTGTACATCAAACTCTTATTTTTAAAAAAGAATTAAAAAAAAATTAAATAAATCTCGGGCAGATTCTGAGCAGTTCCAAAATCCAGGCAGTCGTAGGCTATTTCTCAAATATGTCTTGTGTACATACTGCCATTTGGAATGCAGATGTCCCAGTGCCTTGTTTGCTGTCCTCCGATTTGCATTTCTGAATCATTCTCACAATATTTTTACTTCTGCCAATCTGTTAATTGAAGGTTTTATTCATTGCGTGGTATTTGCAAATTTTGAAGCGCCTGTTTGACGTTCCAGCTTAAATAACACTTACCAATGGAGCTATTTTGTCTCCATTCAGGCAAATTGAACAACCAGGACAATTACAATAACTTTGCCAACAACAACCCTGGCAACCCGCGTCTTTCGCCTCTCCCCAGTCTTACTGTTGTGTTGCCTCTCGCTCAGATCAAGCAGCCTATGACGTTGGGGACTATCACGAAGCGCACCGGGTAAGTGAGCATCTTTACTTACTATCTGTGGGGCACAGTTGTATTGCATTGCAACATTTATATGGCGCTTACTACCTCTATGTGGGGTGCTGAAGAGCTTGCCTACATGGGTAGCACTCTACACCCAGTAGGGTGTTTGGTTGGAAGTGTGTTGTCTTTGTTTTGATCTTTTGTGAGAAGTGCTTCCTTGTCGTGCGTGAGGACCACCAAAGTGTGGTTTTTGTGGTATGGCACACAGTATTTAGAAGTGTAATGGATTAAGAAGTGTCGGAGATAGGCCCGCAGTTTGATTTACAGTAAGCTGGCAGTTTGATTTACAGTAAGTTGGCAGCTTAAAATTGGCTCCCTTTTTGGTAATTTTTTTATGTTCATAGTCCACTTAGCAGGTTACTGTCATGGGTTGTCCATTTTAAGACATTTAGTTTAAAGTTTATGGTCCTGAGCAGGCATAGTTTAAAGGAAGAAGTGGTGGAGAGATATGTGGGATGAACTTTGTTAAAATCATCCCAAATCTGATTGTCATTGTGAGATGCCAAGAAGTCGTCGTAGTATGTTGCTAGTCGGGAACTGCAGTGTTTGACTACATTATAGTCCTCAATTGGCCAGGGGTATGTCACAGATCTCTTCAGTCATTTAGTGCGTGTTTATTTGGTGACGGGTAGATATTGCTACGGTCTGGTATAGTACTTGGTGATGGATATAACCCTCAGCAGATTTGTTTTATGTGAGTGTAACAGTGTCAAGCAGTAAAAGGGAATTATTAATCTGTTTATATGAACTACAATACTCAGACTGTTGAGTGTTATGGTATTAGTTTTAGTGTGGGTTATATATTATATTATTTACCACTTACTACCCCAGATGAGGCATTGTTGTGCTTTTACGCTGGGCCACAAGCTGGTCCAGGTCCCAAGGTTAATGGTTGTTTTATTTTGGTTGGTATTGTTGGTTATTGGGATTAGTCTTGTGCTCTACAAGGAAACATTCTATGCTCTTACTCCAGTTTGTGTGTTAGATTTAGATTTAGTGGAACAGGGGGATATGGAAATTTCATGCATTGGCTGGTGGTATTAGTATGATGAGCTAGCAAGAGGAGATTAGGTATTGTTAGGGTGCAGGATATGACTTTTAAAGAAGAGATTGTGATCTTTTAAATACGGAGTGGGCATTTTTCAGAAACACAACAGTGAGGATTAAAGCAAATATGCTTGTAATTTAGAGTAGGCTGTACTCCGAGAGCAGAGGCATGCAGAAGATGGAAAGGCAGGAGAGGGTTGTTTGAAAGAAAAGAGTTGAGAGTTGGAAGTTTTAAGTCAGTAATTTTTTTGCTGGGTTTGTAGGAATATTGTGGAGGCTTTTCGAGACTGCATGCAAATCTGTAGAAAGTGTTGTAATCTCACTGTAGGCCATGAAAACTCCACTATGCACAAACACAACCATCACCTGTGTGTAAATAGTAATCAAATAAATGTTTATGCTAGATGTGTGATGAAGGAGAACAGTCTGTTGTAGTGGATTTGTGTAAAGTAATGCCTCTCCGGGCAAGTAGCACTGGGGTTGTGTCTAGTCTGGAGTGCCCACCACATAGGTACCATAAAGTGTGCAAGCTCCTGCATCTGACTATCATTCAGCCTTCCTGTAGGAAATCAGACACACAAAAAGGAAGGTCCTCACCTGAGCAATAGAAAAGTCCCTCTCTTCACACTTTCCATTTGCCCAACTGGCAGTGCTCTGGAGGGACAAGTAATTAGTAGTCACTGCCTAATAAGGATCACCTTGAATTTGTAAGGAGAAGTCTCCATTCCTTCCCACCACAGCAAGTGGTCTTCACCCTTATGCCTTGAGAATACCGGCAAATGCTGCATTTACACTTCGCCTAGAAGAGGACTCAGTTGCAGGACATAAACCCCACCTGATGCAAAGCTATAAACACAAACTTGATGTCGGATCTCATATTACTTGCTTGAATGAATTGTATGACCACAAACAAATCATCTTTTCCTACAATATCTTGGTATATACTAAAGTGGGCAGTGGTTATCGAGCCTTGCTTCAGTTCACCATGGACTCTGTAGAGTGGTAAGTGTTCAGAGTCTTTCTTCTCTGTGGCAACTCGCCTGCCCCCTGCAGGAAGTGCACCAGGCAAACTAACTCAGGCGTCATCAACACAATGCTCCGTTGAGCAATAATTTACTAAATGCTTTGGCAGGGGTTGGGACAAGTAAAAAACTGTATGTCAGGACAACACAGGAAGGGAAGCAAGCGCAGAGAATTGGAAGTGGTAGCACGCCAGACCAAGGCACCCTCCCTGAGGGGGTTCAGCACTAACAACATTAGGAGTAATGTGCACCCTCTTGAATGTATACAGAGTTTGTTGGATTAAAAAAAGATATGGAGATCGGCATTACCATTGGATAATACTTATAGTCTAGTGATATGGATTAGTATCAGTAGCATTACCTTAACTTAAATAACAACTTCACAATCTCCACAAAAGTGGCTCCAAAAATTCTCTCCCAAACAAAAAGAATAGCTAAAGTAACAAGCAGAATATATATCGCATCTCAATGAATTTAGCGCTTGCTGCTGAGATGGAAGACTCAGCTTTTCATCCTTCTAAGGTGGTAATAGACGTAGTCTAACGTTGCACATGTTTAGGACATGTTATTTCCAAAGTTCCAATATGTTCAAAACGGCTGTAGGAAGTAGTATATCAAGGCAAGGTTATATAATTTACGCTAGCGGAGCTGTAGTCCATTGCTCGTTGGTGGAAGAGGTGAGGTATGCACCCCATATGAACAGACAAGACGAGCTTTCTGAAATGAAAAGAGAGACTTTTGTACATTTGGTACATCTCTATCGTATAGCATCCGTTCCTTCCAACAGCTGAATAGTTTACATCCATACCAGCAATACAGGTATCGTTTAAGTTCCTTACACTCAAAACTGTTTCTTTCCATCGAAATAATCATGTAACATGCCCCATCTATCCCTTGGCTTGCTTTGGGACCGCTGAAGCATTCCATAACATTTAGCTGAGTTTTTACAATATGCAGCACCTCCTAGCCAGTTATCTGACGAAGGCAGGGTCCCCTCAACATGTCATAGCTACCATGCTTTTGGCTAACAGCAGCAGAGCTGTCCGTCATCTGACTCACAATGAGACATTCGCCACTTCAGTGAGTATAGCAATAATTGGGTGTCGATGACGGTGTGTAGCCTATAATGAAAACCAATATTTAATAGAAGGCCTTCTACCCTCCATAGCACATCTGTAACATTCAGTGCTTACAGACTGATTACATTTATGTAGCAAAACAGGGCTGCAATATATTCAATTAAAGAATTCAGCTTCACTTGAGAGCAGCAGTATGTCCGGGCCTTATCTTCAATGGTATAATCCAAATTTCTCCTCCCACAACCTCTTCTCGGGCAGAGCCACACTCCCAACTGCAGCCGAGCATAAACCATCTGTTATCCTTATCCATGTAAGATTTTCCCTAACTTGTGTCTACTCACGATCCCATCTTTAGCGGTTGTCACCCTCCTTAGCTACCACGTGCCTCTTCTCCCAATGTTTTCAGGGAGCACCAACCTTTCCTTCTGCAAGGGTGCATCCTCACTGTCTGCCATATTAGAGTCAGGTCGGGTTTCTTAAATCTGTGCCTGATAGTTACGACAGCCGTATGAATTATAGACAATTAAGGGGGTTATTAGGGTAAAATGTCACATGTTATATTTTATACTTCTTCCCAATCTAAGATGGACGAACTTTTTTTCTTTACAATGATCTCATGTCCTGTTCTCTGCTACGTAAGAGCTATATTTTGTATCCAGCTGCGTCACAATTATTTATGTACTATTTCTCGCTCAGTGGGCGTCATGGCCCCTGTGTTTTCTCCAGTTCCTGTGTTTTACACTCTCGTCACCTCGCTCCTTGGCCTGGTAAGTTAGAATGTTTTTCTAGTGTCCAGTTTTTTCGATTCTTGCTGAATTTCTTTCTGGAGCTCTGCTAAACGAACTGTTCCAATCTGGCGTTTGGCACTACCTCTGAGGGGAAGAGGCCCTTTCTTCGAACCAAGAAGACTCCACAAGGGTCGCCCAGAAGACACTCGCTTGACAATCTGACAATATTATTTGAGCCTGAGAAGTAAATTCAGGTGGTGCCCGAGGGAGGGTGGCAAACACTACTTTGGCTACCATTAGCAGCTCTTAGTGTAGTCTTCAAGGAGCAAAAATTGGCCTCCTGGGAACAGCTACTCTAGCTGAATGATCTCTCTCCATGTAAGAGAAGCCCTCACCAAGCAAGGGCTCGAGTGCAGGTGGGAGCAAACGATTACTAGCTATGTGCACGGCGGAGGAGTGTAACATCTCATGCCCCTCTTCTCTAGCAAAGTGCCACCAGGCCCAACGTGTGCATCCCAGAGTATGAATTTCAGAGGAGGGCCTAGGTTGTCTAATGCTTAGTATAGTTTGCAGAAAGCCAGATGTCACCTGATCTCTCAGCATTATGTTATGTGGGGGGGATGAAAGACAAGGGCCCTCCAGTGAATAGCACTGTGGGCTTGGACCACCCAGTGATGTCTTTGAAAGCGATCCACCGAGTCCCCACGCTCTAGAGGCCATGTAAGGACCTTCCATTGTATGGTGAGCTGCTTACCCACCAATATCAGTCTGGTAAGAAGTATGAAATACTCATGTTAATGTTTTCCTTCTTCTGCAGCAAAAACTGCTATATAGGTATACATTTATCCTGAGATGAAGATTGAGCTTTGGTCATATATATCATTTTGCTTTTTAGTTTCCATCTGTTCAGTTGTGTTTGAGTTATAAGCAAAATAAAAATGCTGATAAAGCAGATTGAGGTACTTCTATATAAATAGTTTTCCAGCGTGAATCTTTTTTTGACTCATATTCTGTACATTATTCAGCCCTCTAGAGGCTGGGTCTGTAAATGTTAGTTTTTAAGTCCTTTTCTCTTTTTATTTTTTTTGTGGACATCATGGAGCCAACTATTTGGGCACTCCCCAGAAACCCTTCGACACAGCTGCCATCCTCACATAATGTTTTCCCTGTTGGGTTTGGAAGCACAGCGCAGGGCTCCGGAAACAAAGGAGAAAGAGTTTTGCCTAAAACTGCAAAAATGTGTTGAAGATCTCCAAAGACAGAGAGGCTTACAGCAGAATTATTGACAGACATTAAGGGAACACAAAACACAATAGTAAATTGAAAAAAACATCAAGGTTTTTTGGGCCCGTTTTTTTTTGCGAGGGCCCGGAGACGTCTAGGACGACCAGGAGCCGGAGGCGAGTTGTCCCACGAAGGATGTCAGGTGCTGAGGGGTCAGTGTCCGGTGGGAGCATCAACAAGCCTTGGCAGCGGCAAACAACATAGATGGTCAAATTCGGTGTCAATCTGGCCCAGCAAGGACCAGGAGACTCACCAAAGCAAGGGGAGTCAGGGCAGGCCTGGAGCAACCAGGGGAGCCCAAATAAAGCAAAGTTGACCCTCAAGTGGACCCACAGGCTAAAGGCACAGGAGTCGCGAGGGGACCTCAGGCGGTTTCACAAGATACCAGCTAGCAGGGCACAGAGTGCGATGATGCCGGAGTCCTTCTCAGAAAAGATGCACTGGGGTCAGGGCTACAAATGGCCATATCAACGGAATTGTTGCACGACAACAAGCATGTGCAGCTGCAAATAAACGCGGTGCACAGGGGTAAGGGTATATGGTCCCCACGAGGGATATCTGCCTCAAACTCAGTGAGAGGGCAGCTCAACCTCGGAGACCTTCGGAAAGCCACCTCCTGTGTTGCTGGAGTCCGCAGGAGCTCAGGATCAGCAAACTGGTCATATGCGTTACGGTGCCTGCGTTTGCAGGTGAGTGACTCCTTCACCCCAAGGGAGATTCTTCTGTTGTCTTGCAGGTCCACAGGGTCCAGCACGGAGCCTGTATGGATCACGGACAGTGATGAGACTGGGGACGGCATGGGAAGACGAAGTCAAGCCCAAGGGAGGTCCAGAGAAGTCCAGCATGTCCAAACGGTCGTAGTGTAGTGGTATCTTCTTGCAGAATCTTGTTCACGTAAAATCAAATGTCCAGTAGCCAGTTAACCCATTTTATACCCACGGGAAAGGGTTGGACAGATTCTAGGGACCCTCCTAGGGGAGGAACAGGACAGAGCGGTGGCTACACCCATGTCCTTTGTCCAGTTTCGCACTAGAGCAGGAGCAAATGGCTCCCAGAACTGGTTTGAGCTGGACTATGCACAGGGATACCAAATGTGCCCCTCGTGCAGACTTTCTGACACGGAGACCGTGCACCCACCCAGCCCCAATACACTAAATTCTGTCTGGGAGGTGGTTACACCACCCTGTGATAGGATACCTATTGTCCGACTTTGCTCTACGCGAGCTTGGCTCAGCAGCAGGAGGGCAGACTTGTGTCTGTGGTTGGCAGCATCCATTTTGTGTTGTAAGGCTCGAGAAAGTTGGTACCGGTAGACTTAGGTACTCCCAGAAACTCGGTTCTGAGGGGAGGAATCATACCTCCCACACCAGTAACTGGTGTGGATGTATGATTCCAAGGTGTCTGACACCAAACACAACATACTTCGTTGCCGTCATTTGAGATAGCATTTACCGCGAGGTTATAATGCACCTCTACCTATATGTCTGGCAGTATCACATAAAGCCTGGGAGAATGGTCTCCGAAGATTGCAGAGGGGCCCTGCTCATGTAGGAGCACCCTTTCATGTAAAACCCAGCACCCTGCCTTCAAGATTGTTAAGCCCTGCTTCAGGGGTGATTTATAAGGTTTTAAGTGTAGTGAAATACATAGATATAGTGAACCTATATCTCTCGTAAGTGGTGCAAGCACCAGCTTACACAGGCTGCAGTAGCAGACCTGAGGTTCCATTTTGCATGGCCTCTCGGGGGTGTCATAATACATGCTTCAGCCCATGGGAGGCCTCTGGGGTACCTATGCCCTGGGTACATGTGTACCATTTACTAGGGACTGACAAGGGTACCCTAGTATCCAATCTTGAGTTGTACCAAACTACATACAGTTAATTTAAGGGAGAAAGCAGATAGGCTGGGGTCCTGAATAGCAGGATCCCAGCCAGACCAGTCAAAACAGTGTGTGCAAAAAGCAAAAAGTGGGAGTAACCATAAGAAGCAGATCCTACTTTCCTACACAGCCATATTCAAATCAGTCATGACCATGTTCTTCATGGGAATAGTCCAGCCTGAACTACCAAGCAAGGTCTTCCCTGGACCGGAAACAAGCATCCTGGGACCGGTTTAGGGGTAGCATCTCTCATCAGCCAGGCTAGCTTGAATCCAGTGGCAAAGTGAGCAAGGGACCAACGTCTTGGCATAAATTAAGGTGAACAAAGAAAACACAAGGAGATGATGGACGGAGCGTAGAACTTTTCAGACACTACCTCCATTCACAGATCTAGGTTGAATCCATCATCATTCTTTAACTCACTTCGCCAGCCCAGTTCAGGCTCAGCCCAATGCAAATCGGTCTTGACCCTGTTCTTCATGGGAACAGTCCAGCCCAGCTGAGTCTGAGCTCAGGTGGTGAGGTGAGCTAAAGAACGATGATGGATTGAACCCAGATCTGTGACTGGGGGTGAGTCTCTAAAATACTTTTATATTTGGAGCAAATGTCTGACTTCTCACTTCCGAAAATGCAAAATTATTACATGCTAATACCATTTTTTGTGTTAGTAAATCAGTTTAGAAAAGAAAGTTTAATCTGAACTTATGAATTCTGATATTTACACACTCCTAATACGTTTGTAAATCAGACTCTTAGTGATGATAATTTTACAGTCCTGCAAACTGCTGGTCATCAGGATCTTTATTACAAGTCTGCAGCTCTGCACGTGCAGGGCCATGTACCAGGTACACATTTCCAGTGTTTTGGGGTGTGAATCAATGATCCAAATATTAACTGCCTGAATTCAAAGCACTAAAGACAAAAAATAGTGTACATTAACCATCCAAAAATCCCATAATGGTAATGAAGTTAGAAATTCCAGCTGTTCTTTCAGACTATCAGATTGTAGTAGGGTTGCAGACTTTAATTCTAGGTCCGCACTCAGGCAAGCAAACTAACCTATTAAAATGTAATGGAAGGCACAAAAATGCCCAAAGTCTAGTTCAGGTAAAATGAAAAGGTTACATACCATTAGGAGTCGTTTTGCAGTTTGAAGAATTTTCTGAATTCACATGATGACCATTATTTTGCCTGCGTGAGTGAGGAATTTTATTTGTATAGTCCTCTCTCTTTTTGTGTTGTGGACATCATCCATTTGATGCCTTGTCCCTTCTTGAATGATGTCATACACACGCCCCAGAAACCCTACTACACAGTCTCTATCTTTTTAATGTTGGGACTTCCCCCTGGGCTACTTCGATGTCTTTATGTGCTTTGTCATCGTTTGATCATCCAAAGTCCTTGAGAGACTCCTGCTAGAGGTGGGACAAATTCATGGAATAGTATGCCCACCTATACTTTACCCTTGTCTGGAGGGTCTTGGGCTGGAACTCAGCACATGCAGCACACCCCTCTAATCTGTGATCCTTTGGGGGCCGAGATTGCAGATATTGTGGCTGCCCTTTAGCATGTACTTGTGGTGGCAGCCGTGGCAAAATCTAAATGGAGTACGTTCAATACCTCCCCTTCACTGCCCGATCCACGTAGTTAATCTGGATCTTCAAAGCCCAAAACCTTGGGTGGTTCCTCCGGGTCCCAGCGATTCTACACCTTCTAGACTAGGTTTAGTCCCGAGTCATGGTTCTTATACCACTCACTTAGTATATGGTTTGGTCTCTCCGGGGAGCCCACTGTGTATTGTGCTACTTACGTTTGATTCTTTGCAACTGTATTATTTGATTTGTGTTCTATCCTCGTGTAGAGGATACTATAGAGTGTTATATATAATAAATACATATTTTTATAACTACTGTGTGGTTTCCCTTTCATTTAACCAATACTATAAGGTTGCATTCTGGTAAAACAAGGTGCTTAACATTCTTTCAAGACTTAACCTGAAGGCTGCTCTTCATAGCTACCACTAGGATAGCTTTCAATAAAGGTTATCTTTGACCTAATCACCATACGGGTTGTTTGGACTGGTACAGGGTGCCCACTTTAATTAGTGGACAGCATATACCAGGCCAACTTCTCACAGGCTGGGTCTGAACTAGGGTGGTGAAGTGAACTAAATAATGATTATGGATTCAAACCAGATCTGTAACTGGAGTTGAATGTCTGAAAAGTTTCAGCGCTCCGTCCATCATCACCTTGTGTTTACTACGGGTAAATATATACATATTACTACATTGTAGAATATCAAGATTTATTGCCATGGGTAGAATTGCTGTTATTTTAATGTAGAGCTTTGGAAAGATAGTAACAGTCTCACTCGTCTCTTCATGTTGAGGGATCAGTGAGACTTTAATCATCTCTACAGATTCCCGTTTTCTTTCTCTACTAAGCACTTTCAGTGCACTTACTACTTAGCCAGTGACTATATATCTGTGTGTTTGTATGTGTATATATATATATATATATATCTCTTCGACCACTTCTGGCACACACAGTCATCGAGCCAGACTCCGACACAGCCATTCCAGTGATTCAGTAAGCTTTTATGTTTTTCAAGATTCAGGGCTGTAACGTGTTTCGGTAGGATCCCCTGCCTTGCTCATATGTGTGTGTATATATTTTACACACACATATATAAATATATATATATATATATATATAAAAACTGTATCCCTGTATTTACCCGATCACTTCCACCAAACGAGGTCCATGTCAGGCACGGCACCGGGGCTCATGACCATGTATAGATAAACAAGGTGCTCGTGCAACAATACAATCAATGCCCGCACTCCAAGAGGTGTTAAAAGTAAATTTATTGCAGCTAACACATTTCAACCAAACCTGTCTTTCTCAAAGCCAGCAAGCTGACAGTAACAGTGCCCTATTTCCAGTAAAAAAAGACATTTTGTTACTTTGAGGGATCTCATTAATTTTATTTGTATTGTGAGCATCACCAATATGCAACAAAAACATGAAATGTACACACTTGTGTAATTAATTGCATATTTTTGTTTCAGTTGTCATCATTCATTTAAATGCACTGAGCAAAAGAATCAGTTTTCTCTGATAGGATTGATTTCATTGTTAAGAAACCTCTATCAGTCTTTCTATCATGTCTATCCGTAAACACTGCCATGGGTTGTTTGTTGTTACTATTAGCAGGGCACTGTTACAGTCTGCTTGCTCGTAACGGGTTATCCACAATAAAGCCGTTGCATGAGCACCTGTATGTATGTATGTGTGTGTATATTATATATATATATGTTCCACAAATTGCCCAAGCATACCTGGACGCACTCAATGCTGCTACAAACCAATGTTTTTATTGAATCATGGCGATCAGCAGTCACATTCCGGTATTTAAAATCTCTTTGCAGACGCGTTTCGAGGTATTTAACCTCTTCTTCATGGGCGGCTGCTTCAAAGTCTTTAGGAGAGCCCAGCACACTATTTAAATAACGTCCCGCCCTTAGTGGGTGTTGCTTAGTGCACAGTGCATGCTGGTACTTACAGTTCATACCCTCAGTGGGTTCCAATAGCTTCTTTGGCAGCTTATTTAAATACTCTAGGTAGAGCTCCGGTTTGAGCGCTGGTCTATTGAGCCTTAACAGCATTGCCGCATCGGTGAGGAAAAGTTCCCACCACAGCCTCATTCTTTACTGGTGGTGCGCTCCAGCGCGGCAGGGCTGCCGTTTGATAAATGTTCCACAAATTGCCCAAGCATACCTGGACGCACTCAATGCTGCTACAAACCAATGTTTTTATTGAATCATGGCGATCAGCAGTCACATTCCGGTATGTAAAATCTCTTTGCGGCAATGCTGTTAAGGCTCAATAGACCAGCGCTCAAACCGGAGCTCTACCTAGGGTATTTAAATAAGCTGCCAAAGAAGCTATTGGAACCCACTGAGGGTATGAACTGTAAGTACCAGCATGCACCGTGCACTAAGCAACACCCACTAAGGGCGGGACGTTATTTAACTAGTGTGCTGGGCTCTCCTAAAGACTTTGAAGCAGCCGCCCATGAAGAAGAGGTTAAATACCTCGAAACGCGTTGGCAAAGAGATTTTAAATACCGGAATGTGACTGCTGATCGCCATGATTCAATAAAAACATTGGTTTGTAGCAGCATTGAGTGCGTCCAGGTATGCTTGGGAAATTTGTGGAACATTTATCACGCGGCTGCCCTGCCGCGCTGGAGCCTCCCATCAGTAAAGAATGAGGCTGTGGTGGGAACTTTTCCTCACCGATGCGGCAATGCTGTTAAGGCTCAATAGACCAGCGCTCAAACCGGAGCTCTACCTAGAGTATTTAAATAAGCTGCCAAAGAAGCTATTGGAACCCACTGAGGGTATGAACTGTAAGTACCAGCATGCACCGTGCACTAAGCAACACCCACTAAGGGCGGGACGTTATTTAAATAGTGTGCTGGGCTCTCCTAAAGACTTTGAAGCAGCCGCCCATGAAGAAGAGGTTAAATACCTCGAAACGCGTCGGCAAAGAGATTTTAAATACCGGAATGTGACTGCTGATCGCCATGATTCAATAAAAATATTGGTTTGTAGCAGCATTGAGTGCGTCCAGGTATGCTTGGGCAATTTGTGGAACATTTATCACGCGGCAGCCCTACCGCGCTGGAGCGCCCCATCAGTAAAGAATGAGGCTGTGGTGGGAACTTTTCCTCACCGATGCGGCAATGCTGTTAAGGCTCAATAGACCAGCGCTCAAACCGGAGCTCTACCTAGAGTATTTAAATAAGCTGCCAAATAAGCTATTGGAACCCACTGAGGGTATGAACTGTAAGTACCAGCATGCACCGTGCACTAAGCAACACCCACTAAGGGCGGGACGTTATTTAAATAGTGTGCTGGGCTCTCCTAAAGACTTTGAAGCAGCCGCCCATGAAGAAGAGGTTAAATACCTCGAAACGCGTCGGCAAAGAGATTTTAAATACCGGAATGTGACTGCTGATCGCCATGATTCAATAAAAACATTGGTTTGTAGCAGCATTGAGTGCGTCCAGGTATGCTTGGGCAATTAGTGGAACATTTATCACGCGGCAGCCCTGCCGCGCTGGAGCGCCCCATCAGTAAAGAATGAGGCTGTGGTGGGACCTTTTCCTCACCGATGCGGCAATGCTGTTAAGGCTCAATAGACCAGCGCTCAAACCGGAGCTCTACCTAGAGTATTTAAATAAGCTGCCAAAGAAGCTATTGGAACCCACTGAGGGTATGAACTGTAAGTACCAGCATGCACCGTGCACTAAGCAACACCCACTAAGGGCGGGACGTTATTTAAATAGTGTGCTGGGCTCTCCTAAAGACTTTGAAGCAGCCGCCCATGAAGAAGAGGTTAAATACCTCGAAACGCGTCGGCAAAGAGATTTTAAATACCGGAATGTGACTGCTGATCGCCATGATTCAATAAAAACATTGGTTTGTAGCAGCATTGAGTGCGTCCAGGTATGCTTGGGCAATTTGTGGAACATTTATCACGCGGCAGCCCTGCCGCGCTGGAGCGCACCATCAGTAAAGAATGAGGCTGTGGTGGGAACTTTTCCTCACCGATGCGGCAATGCTGTTAAGGCTCAATAGACCAGCGCTCAAACCGGAGCTCTACCTAGAGTATTTAAATAAGCTGCCAAAGAAGCTATTGGGAACCACTGAGGGTATGAACTGTAAGTACCAGCATGCACCGTGCACTAAGCAACACCCACTAAGGGTGGGACGTTATTTAAATAGTGTGCTGGGCTCTCCTAAAGACTTTGAAGCAGCCGCCCATGAAGAAGAGGTTAAATACCTCGAAACGCGTCGGCAAAGAGATTTTAAATACCGGAATGTGACTGCTGATCGCCATGATTCAATAAAAACATTGGTTTGTAGCAGCATTGAGTGCGTCCAGGTATGCTTGGGCAATTTGTGGAACATTTATCACGCGGCAGCCCTGCCACGCTGGAGCGCACCATCAGTAAAGAATGAGGCTGTGGTGGGAACTTTTCCTCACCGATGCGGCAATGCTGTTAAGGCTCAATAGACCAGCGCTCAAACCGGAGCTGTACCTAGAGTATTTAAATAAGCTGCCAAAGAAGCTATTGGAACCCACTGAGGGTATGAACTGTAAGTACCAGCATGCACCGTGCACTAAGCAACACCCACTAAGGGCGGGACGTTATTTAAATAGTGTGCTGGGCTCTCCTAAAGACTTTGAAGCAGCCGCCCATGAAGAAGAGGTTAAATACCTCGTAACGCGTCGGCAAAGAGATTTTAAATACCGGAATGTGACTGCTGATCGTCATGATTCAATAAAAACATTGGTTTGTAGCAGCATTGAGTGCGTCCAGGTATGCTTGGGCAATTTGTGGAACATTTATCACGCGGCAGCCCTACCGCGCTGGAGCGCCCCATCAGTAAAGAATGAGGCTGTGGTGGGAACTTTTCCTCACCGATGCGGCAATGCTGTTAAGGCTCAATAGACCAGCGCTCAAACCGGAGCTCTACCTAGAGTATTTAAATAAGCTGCCAAAGAAGCTATTGGAACCCACTGAGGGTATGAACTGTAAGTACCAGCATGCACCGTACACTAAGCAACACCCACTAAGGGCGGGACGTTATTTAAATAGTGTGCTGGGCTCTCCTAAAGACTTTGAAGCAGCCGCCCATGAAGAAGAGGTTAAATACCTCGAAACGCGTCGGCAAAGAGATTTTAAATACCGGAATGTGACTGCTGATCGCCATGATTCAATAAAAACATTGGTTTGTAGCAGCATTGAGTGCGTCCAGGTATGCTTGGGCAATTTGTGGAACATTTATCACGCGGCAGCCCTGCCACGCTGGAGCGCACCATCAGTAAAGAATGAGGCTGTGGTGGGAACTTTTCCTCACCGATGCGGCAATGCTGTTAAGGCTCAATAGACCAGCGCTCAAACCGGAGCTGTACCTAGAGTATTTAAATAAGCTGCCAAAGAAGCTATTGGAACCCACTGAGGGTATGAACTGTAAGTACCAGCATGCACCGTGCACTAAGCAACACCCACTAAGGGCGGGACGTTATTTAAATAGTGTGCTGGACTCTCCTAAAGACTTTGAAGCAGCCGCCCATGAAGAAGAGGTTAAATACCTCGTAACGCGTCGGCAAAGAGATTTTAAATACCGGAATGTGACTGCTGATCGCCATGATTCAATAAAAACATTGGTTTGTAGCAGCATTGAGTGCGTCCAGGTATGCTTGGGCAATTTGTGGAACATTTATCACGCGGCAGCCCTACCGCGCTGGAGCGCCCCATCAGTAAAGAATGAGGCTGTGGTGGGAACTTTTCCTCACCGATGCGGCAATGCTGTTAAGGCTCAATAGACCAGCGCTCAAACCGGAGCTCTACCTAGAGTATTTAAATAAGCTGCCAAAGAAGCTATTGGAACCCACTGAGGGTATGAACTGTAAGTACCAGCATGCACCGTGCACTAAGCAACACCCACTAAGGGCGGGACGTTATTTAAATAGTGTGCTGGGCTCTCCTAAAGACTTTGAAGCAGCCGCCCATGAAGAAGAGGTTAAATACCTCGAAAAGCGTCGGCAAAGAGATTTTAAATACCGGAATGTGACTGCTGATCGCCATGATTCAATAAAAACATTGATTTGTAGCAGCATAGAGTGCGTCCAGGTATGCTTGGGCAATTTGTGGAACATGTGTGTGTATATATATATATATATATATATATATATATATATATATATATATATATATATATATATATATATATATATTCACTTAAAAAACCATAGGTTTCACACATGTTATAGTTAGCTGGACATTTCACTCGTGAAAAACCATTGAAATTCCCCCGTTATAGTTAGTGCAGGCAACTATAACTCACGCGACCGCAATCCTCTGCTGATGACGTCAGATATTACATCACTGTATTTAGACACTTATTTACCCATGTCTTCTTCCATTAATTTTTAGCTGTACATATATTACAAATATTTTCTTTTCAGAAAGACACATATGTCATCAGTGATGTAATATCTGACGTCATCAGCAGAGGATTGCGGTCGCGTGAGTTATAGTTGCCTGCACTAACTATAACGGGGGAACTTCAATGGTTTTTCACGAGTGAAATGTCCAGCTAACTATAACATGTGTGAAACCTATGGTTTTTTAAGTGAATTTGCAAGGTTTTTTAAATGCTAATTACTAACTATAACGTGTGTGAAACCTATGGTTTTTTCAGTGAATTTGTACGGTTTTTTAACTGCTAAGTTATGTTTTTTTTTTTTTAAGGTTTTTTCACCGTGCGCGTACCGTACGCGCACGGTGCACTTCGCGCACCGTGCGCGCACTGTGGGCGCGCGGTGCACTTCGCGCACCGCGCGCCCACGTTACGCAGTTCGCGGAATTTTTCCGTTTCTACCGTACGCGCACGCTACGCGTACTCCGTGATTTTTCGCAAAAAAATTAAAGGAAATTTTGGCCCTTGGGGGTCCTCCTGGGACCCCCTGACAAAGGCTAGGGGGTCAGGAACTGTCCACCCTGCCCCCTTTTCACGTTCTCCACCTTTGTTTTTCACCCCCTCAGACTGCGAGAGACAAAATGGCGGCCAACACTTCCTGGTTTTGACCGATTCAAATGTTTACTAAGATCTAACAACCAATCAGAATCGCGCTCGCGCACGGCAGCGTGCGCGTACGGTAAGTTTTACCGTACGCGCACTGTGCGCACTTATAGATATATATATGCTTTTAAATGCTATTTTCTCCGGAAATACTGAACAGATTTGCACCAGACGTGCAAAAGGCACATCCCTGATCTGAGGACTACCTCTCTGCCAAATTTCAAGTAATTCTGTTCGGGCTGTAGCTTGGACTAAAGCTCCTATGGAAAAATGCATGGGGAAAACGTGTTTTGGGACCCCCCCTTTTTCTCAGCCCCTGCTTGACGAATCCCCTCAAGACTTTCAGGGGCGGAGCGGAGCGCCCCACCTATTTTGAAAATTTCGCGAGGATTCGTCAATCGGCGCCAAAGTTATTCCAAATAGAATGTTGCGGATTTCCTATGGAAACACGATCCTAACTATAACTATCTACTGGCGACCGCCAGTAGATAATATATATATATATATAAATCCTCAGTGACTTGCAATATCCTTATAATGTACGGTAGGAGGCACCTAATCCCTTATATATTTCTCACTATCCTCCTTGAATTAACAGCACTCAACATGAGTCACGCCGATACAGTAATCAAATGACCAAATTATGTTAGATTGCAGCTTGTCAAATTGGGATAACATGAAACAGTTGGCTTTAAATCCAGATGAATCTAGGAAAAATGCAAAGATAAATGATGGAAAAGATTTAAGAACACCACTCGTAAACTGAGTCTTTGCTCATAGAACGAGCAGTTTCCAAAATATGAACCAAATTTCCTAAAAGCCACAGCTATGGCACTACAACTGAATAAGAAGGGGACGGCTTGTGAAAATGGAGAAAGGATGACTTAACACCACCTTGCACGAGCACTTTAAATGAACTCAGTCTCATGGTAATGCGAGTCCAAAAGGGAAACACAGAAACTTGGCGAGTTTAAAAGAAACTGAGAAAAGACCAGAAAAACTTGCCTGTGAAAAAGACTTTGTTCGAAATGTGTCTGGCTTTCATAGAGTACTGTTTTGTACAGCTTTGAATTTGCACTAAAATATATAAGTACATACACACCCTCTTATCCATGGCGGGATTTATTTTGCATGCGCTTGCTCTGTACTGCTTATTACTTCACATATTATATCACTCATGACATGTTCTATGGCATCATTAATAACATCATTGTGAAATCTGAAATATTATTGACGACAACTGAATGGTGGGGGTGCAAGTCATAGTTACTTAAGTTAACTATATCTGGTGAATTTCAGTATTTTTTTTTTAGTTTAAAATATAATGGTTTAACTACAATTTTCACCTAGCTATAACTTTAACCTTTGTTTTTTTTTTAGAAAATGTCTTTGTTTTTTAAATGTGAATTAAGAAATAACCAACTTAGCAAAAACAACAACCTGCCTACTCTGTTAAACAGCAGTGGTATCACTCATCCATTATCTCTATGCGCTAACAAGTCGCAACTGAGCCTTGTGATTCAAAAACTCAAACAGCTCTGACTTTTTTTTAATCTAAAAAGATATAAATGTATTCAAAGATGTTGTACTTTCATCAATATTCTAGGTGCATGTTACTGAACAGCTTTAATTATTGAAATATAACCATAATCTAAACAGTTGTTTGAAGTACATAAATTTCAATATAGTCAAAATATGCACTTTCTCTGGAAACCACCTACTCACACCCCACGCACCATCACACCTTCATGCATACTTGCACATCTCATTCATACTGCAAATGTCACCAAAAACATATCATACAGACCAAACAAATTAAAATCAAACAACGTTAGAGACCGAAGACCAGCAGAAAAGGTATCTGTACAAGAACTGATATCCATATAGACGTAATATTTTCGATACGGTAATAGTCAAATGCACACATATGGTGTATAAACAGGAGTAAAATCCCTAGGGCCAAAAACAATCAGATGTATATTTTCACATTAGTAGATGGTTTTACATATTACAAAAGGAATATTCAGCTAGTTATGTTTAATTTGTCAAACGACTTCCAGAGTCTTTGGTAGGGGATCTAATAGGCGCTCACATCTTCAGGGTGCATAGGCGATGAAAGCCAAGCCAGGGGGTAGTGAGGGGGCAACCTGGGAAAGAACAATGGGCAAGAAGCGGACACTGCTAATGAGACAACTCAGGAATCGGTAGCAGAACAATAACACTAGAACCATGTGGTCCCGCCACGGTGAGGAGGGACCACTGAAGGCCCACCCACATACTCCAGTCCTTCATGAGTAGCTTAAACTGCTGAGAAAAGAGCAAGGGTATTTCCAAGACCAAGCAAAGGGAAGATGAAGATTGGTCTTCCAGATGGTCATAAACTCAAATTTTTGAAGGAAGAATGCTCTAAAGATCCCTGAATGGGGCCTGGTGTAAAATTATACACGTCTCCACAGAGTACAAGTACTTGCCGGTGGTGATTTTAACCTTTGTTTTTTAGTAAATTGCTCAGTTTTTTCATGTAAAGTAGGAAATAACCATCATACTGAACTATGAAGTCATATATCGATCAGTGGAGGCCTTATAAGATAAAATAAAGAAGCCTTAAACCAGAAGCCTCGTGTGCGTGCTCTCTTCCTTGTGGAGCAGGGGTTGTTTGGAGATATGTATGTGTGTGTGTGTATATATATATATATATATATAACAGCAAATTCTCCTCCTTTCAGAGTAGAACAAAGGACACAGTGGGGCTTAAAGGTCGTTTATTTGAACGATCAACGGCATCACCGGTTTCAGCTGCAAGCCTTTTTCAAATGCCACAGTTCAAAACCAAGTATCCTGATTCGTGTCTTTAATAAGCTCCTCCCTACCGACTGGTGTAGGGCTCACCTGCGCCGCATATGTCTGCAGGCGTCTCAGCAGCCCAAATGTCAGGACCACGAGTCCCATAATGTCGTACGTTGGTAAAAACAATGCGATGCAGGAGGAAACTTGATGAATTTCGGGAAATAAGCGACCTTGGGTCTCCAACTTCCAGCTTGCCCCATCCACAGGAACCAAGGCTGGAGACGTAAGGACAATTCCTGCGCCTCTCCAAGCAGTCTTGGACAGTCCAATGACAGCAGCGTCTCAGTCACCAGGAAAATAGGCAGCGGGTCGCGGACATCCGATCCCTCGGCCAAATAGCAGTTTACTTTGCCCGTGTAGCCGCAAACCTCTTAATGGTAGGGTCCTTCGTGTGTGCCACAGGCAACGCGCTCATATGACAGCAAATTCTCCTCCTCTCCGAGTAGAACAAAGGACACAGCGGGGCTTAAAGGTCGTTTATTTGAACGATCGACGGCATGACCGGTTTCGGCTACAAGCCTTTTTCAAATGCCACAGTTGAAAACCAAGTATCCTGATTTGTGTCCTTAATAAGCTCCTCCCTACCGAGTGGTGAAGGGCTCACCTGCGCCGCATATGTCTGCAGGCGTCTCAGCAGCCCAAATGTCAGAACCACGAGTCCCATAATGCAGTACGTTGGTAAAAACACTGCGATGCAGGAGGAAACTTGATGAAATTTTGGGAAATAAGTGACCTTGGGTCCCCAACTTCCAGCTTGCCCCATCCACAGGAACCAATGCTGGAGATGTAAGGACAATTCCTGCGCCTCTCCAAGCAGTCTTGGACATATATATATATGTGTGTGTGTGTGTATAAAAACACACACACATATATAATTTTTTTTGCTGTAGATTCCTCTGTCTTTTATCGTGAACTCTCCTATTTCCAGAGCCTGTCTTTCTATCCTATCCCACACCCTCTTTCTTTTAATGCATGCATGATTAAATTACAGACGCTAGCATTAGGAGTCATGATTAAACCTTGTACCAACCTCCTAAGTAAAACCAGTGCTTAATTTGTGCCGGTGCTTTCCGGTGCTCAGCACCGGCACCTATTTGACAGGGCCGGGTCTACATAACACCACCATGCAACTCTGAGACTGCACGTCATATACTTAGTCATATGGTAGGTAATGTGTGTCGGTATATAAAACTAGACGATCTCCGGCTCAGACGCGGCGCGCATCACATATCATTTATATATGACTCCACAGACCTCGTATTCCAATGATGCCGCGTGATGACGCATTTCAAATTTGCTTTGAGCGGCGCGAAGCCGCAGCGGATAGCCAGCGGCCCTTCAGTGTAGCTGCCAATGGGCGGGCTGTGGCCCCAGGACACTGATTGGGCAGGGGGATGAGTTTTGTGTTCTGCAGGGGTTGGGTTGGGCTGTGCTCTGCGGCAGGCAGCGTGTGCGTGTACTTTTTTTTCTTCTTTTTAGTAAGCCACGCCTCAGCACACCTACGCGCACGCCTGTCCTCGCCATTACCAGGGTTCACAGGCAGAGGGTTAGCCTGACGTCGAGTGTAGGCTGCAGCAGGCCTAGGCCGCCTATTAAATAAAGGCAGGCAGGTCAGTGCCCGGCCGCCCACCACCACCAGCAAACCGTAAGTAGCAACGCTACTTTTTAAAAATATTTTGTAGCGTGGTGTTTGGAGTGACACTGTCTGCGACCGACGGTCACGGGCCTGTTAGGCGTAGGGTAGCTCCTGCTCCCGGTCGGTGATGAAATCCAGCCCTCCGGGGTTAACTTTAGAGGCCTTGCAGGCTGCACCAGCCCTGCTGCCCTTCATCACCCTGCGTGTTTCCCTCACCTCTAAGTGTTCAATCTGTAGTGACCCAGGCTCTTCTCTCCTTGCCTTCTCTTTCAGGGGACAGGATTGAAGATCAAGAACCTCAGAGAGCGTGCCTACTTGGTCTTTACTATGAGTGGCCTAGTCATTGTTATGCTATTTGTCGCACCTGATATCTGTCTCTGCTAAGTTGGAATTCATCGTGTCTTTTAAATACAACCCAAGTATGAGTTTTTGGAGAATATCATGCAGAGGTTGGTGCTAACTGCATGTTCCGTTAAGCACCGTGCATTTTCCACGTTACACAGTGGCAGGTTTGACCTGCAAGCATTGATTGCAAAACTCCTAATTGTGTTACGTGCCGTAACAGTGGTTATTGCACATCTCCCAATTAACCGGGCTGCTGGTAACGAGAGATCGGGACAGGAGGAAAGTATGTATGCTGCAGTTCCACACATTTATTTATAGCTATTTTGTTAAGCACTGACATGTCACCTTATTAACTCTTCATTGCTCTAATTTTTTTTTAAAAACCCTTCACGTATTTGCTCTACTCTAGAGCTTTAAGTTTAAGTCAAGAAAGCCGAGCAGCAACCAGTTGCTTAGCTGGCTCATCACGCGCTTAAGTTGACACTTTAAAAGTACCGGACAAAGGAGGGAATGAGCAATACCTGCTCTCATCAATAAAAACAAACATGGTGCAGAACCAAAACCCAATAGAAACATTGCTCGTGCAAAATAAAAATAGTGTTAGCTGACCATTCAAAAAACAGAAAACAAAAAAATGTGAGGGCTGTGAATAAGTAATGTTTGATTCTTACGTTCCCTCCTCCCCCATCAGACAAGATATTAAAGGCAGGGCATGAGTTAATATTTTACAATTTATTTCATGAAAGGCTGGTGATAGATGGGAAAGGGCAGCAGAAACCCAAGTATTGTTTTATATTTTTTTGGGCATTGCGGAGGCAGGCATGAGTCGGGTGGAGGGGTTGCCTAAAACAATAGCAGCTGAACATCCCCATGCAATATGAAGCATTTTCACTAAGCCTTGGCTGTTAGCCTAAAAGCATATTGAGACCTATTGGTCAATAACTTCAAAGATAAGGGGAAACAAACTGAATGCAAAGTGGTATTGGCTAAATAGGCAGGCTGAATAGCCAGGATTGGCAGAAGGTGGCTTATGTGGCTTTGGCCTACTTGACATTTTCCCAGGAAATACTATAACTATCCCTAGATGAGTGTAAGTCAGTTCAGTCGTTTTTGAGATATGTAGTCTAAACAATTGCTGTGTAGATTTTAGAGGGTTAATTTTATGTATAGCTTGGCTGCCAATTCTAAACTTACTAACAGGTAGAAAAAAAAATGGGACAAATATTAAAACTCGATTGGTCTAAGAAGCTTTGTTTCTTGTAGTCCATGTCGGTATCAGACGTCGGTCCTTTCTCCTGAACTCAGCTGAAGGAAATCTGGGCCAGTGGGCTCCCAGGCACCTTTGGGTCATGGCTGCGAGGCTGGGGCCCCTCCTCCTAGGCTTGCAGCGGTACCGTAAATCATGGCTGCGTGGCCTACTCAGGACCCCTACCATGGCATTGTACTTGCACACGGACAGTGCAGACTGCGGAGGCATGATTGCTCAGGGCAGACCTTGGACAGTGGACTTAACAGTTCACTTCATGTGAGTCCAAGCCGGCATGCCCTGAGCAATCATGCCTCCGGCACCGGCCATGTGCAAGTACAATGCCAAGGTCTACTGTTGCGGGACCCGTGCTAGTAGGGGCCAGGGCCCCCAATAGGCCTTGCAGTCACAACCATATTTTATCTCAGCTGCTCAGTGTATACTATCGAACCATTATGCAAACTGCAATAGTGCACCTTCCAGTGTCATTCTGAAAAATATGCAACGCGTGTATTAATTATGCGTTGCCAAAACGTGCAGTCAGTATTTTACGGGTACTGTACATCACTGACAAACTTTTAAAACTTGCAGTGCGTTTTTGTTACAGAATTTTGATAACCCTAGACAATGTGTGTTCACTAGAGCACCGTGAAAACTGGGGAAAGTAGATTATATTTAGAGGTGAAACCGGTATGTTATTATGAAAACCTGCATAGTGCTTAGAGGCTCTATGCAACCTAGAACTCATATGAGAGGAGAGGAATTACAATTCCAACCATGCCTGTAAAATATTGCCCACACGAGCACAACAACTGTGTTTAATAAGTCAAAATACATTAAAACAAAGTCTGAATTGTATCACTTTTAGGACTGAGGTGGTATGTAGTTGTGTTGGTACTGTCACTGGCAGGGGCAATGGGTGGTGCAGGCTGTCGTGATATCCCGAAAAGGTCCCTGGCACATTTTATTTTACAAATTAAGCACGGGTAGAACAAATAGTCAGTGGGTGGGGCCACTGGTGAAAGTGGGTGTGGCCTCCTAAAAAAAATGAGAGCACCTGCACTTCATATTTTACAAATTAAGCACTGAGTAATACCCTTCATTCTATACCCTTTCAACATCACCCCATGTGATGGGGTCCCTGTATAACTTAGTGCAATACTCGACTACGGTAATGTCTTGTACACCAGCCTGCCAATATGAAAGGATGCAAAACCACCAGGAAAACTGTTGTGTGTAAATAAATAGATTAATAATTCGAGCAGCCCGCCTCAGGAACGTGTAGTAGCACCCGGTAAAAGACAGAATATTATTCAAAATGTTCTACCTCACAAAAATATATACATTAAAGACACAGCACCCAATTACCTACAAGAACATGTTTGCCCAGAAAACCCAATTTGAAACCTAGGCTCAGCAATAGAGTGTGTTTGGGTCTCTCCCAGTAACATATCCAAATACAGGGGTGATCGGTGTAAATCAGTGGCAGCCACTCCTCAGGAATAACCATCACAGTAAAATCCACAAGCTCCAATCAGTGATGGAGTTCACAACAACATTTAAGACACCTGCTCTAATTCCATTAATCGAGTCACCATGTCTACTTCCTACACATGCTTTCTTATGCCTTGCTAACGCCTTCTGGACTTGGGTCAGTTTTGCTACGGCCGCCTACCTACCCCAGTCCCTGGCAGGCAAGGTCCTGACTCCTGTTACCATAGTCCTTCCTGAGCCCAAGTATATGTTACTAGGGGGCCACAGTGTAAACAAAACGATACAGTCAGCGCAAAAGTCATTATATTAACTGATTTCATATGGCAGCGCTTAAATGCAAATAAGATCTGCAATATGCACGATGTATAGAAAATAAATCATTCTGTTAGTCCATCCTTGGACAATCTGTATAAATATTGGTTGTTAGTCTTTCTTGCATATCAACAAGTCTTTCTGCTGTAGCCACAGGAAGAAAACTGCAAAGTGGGTAAGAAAAAAAACCTGCATGCAATATTCTGCCGGAGTCTTCCTCCCTCATTTATCAGTGGCAGTCAGTACAGGTAAGCAACACCCCGCGTACCTGCTCGGACCACTGCTGTTGCTTATATTCAGGGGTGTAGCCTCAGGGGGTTGTTTGGGGTTGTTACCAGTCGCGGCCAGCAGTGGTGGTGCGGGGGTCGCGCGGGGAAGTATTAATTTTAAATTTAAAAAAAATGAAAACTTACCTTCGGCGGCTGGTCCCGCGTCACCCTCGCAAGAAGCAGCCACAGGCAGCCTCCCTCCCCTAAGCTAATCACACCGCCTCAATAGCAGTGTTGTGATTGGCTGGGACACCGACCACACAGGCGTCTTTGAGGGGAGCGTTTTCTCCATGCAGACTGCATGCAGCCTACATAGAGAAATCGGGAGAGTGTGCATGACTGGTTTGGTCGGCCCTAGGGCCGACCAGTCAGCGCCCACAACATTGGGCTAGACACTCCTCCCCGAACCGCTGGCCACCACAAACCCTTCTTCTGCTTTCTCGCAGTGTGAGAAGCAAACACATAAAATGGTATTTATACCATTTTATGTTTCTGCTTCTTGCACTGCGTGAAAGCAGTGGGGTGACGCTCCTCCGCCCACATGGAGGAGCCGCCCCTGGTTGTTACACCCCCCTAATAAATGTATTCTGTGGTAAGCAGTTGGGTACAGATGCTTTAAGTCACGTATGGTGAGGGGTTTGTCGGATTCCACTTGCGATTTTTATATGTACACAGACAAAAACACACACTCTTGTCTCTGTTTTAAGGGTAATAAAAACTGTTATTTTATAAACTACTGAGTTATAAGTACACCTCACAATCCTCACTCCTCTCCCTTCCTTCTGTTCCTAAAGGCCCCATTCCTGCTTTGCTTCTCGTGTAATGTATTTTAACCCGCGTGGGTGTTGGGAAATCTGAAGCTCACCCCCCCAGTCATACAGAAGCTATGCCACTGCTGCTATTCGGCAATACATTCAGCTCTGCCATGTGTCTGACTGCATTCTGCTGTCGATAGATAACCTGGTGACTCAATTTCCCCAATGATGTGATGTCTCAGTTCTGGTTTTTCAATTAACACCCTAATGCATTCTCGGTGGTGTAACCTGATTGACTTCAGTTGAACCATTTGGACTAACTGGCCTGAAAACAATGATTTGCAAAGCCGTGCCCAGCTATGGATAATTGTATACTCGGTCACACTATGTTTAAACCATAAGGCTACAAAGTTACTAAATAATTCCTCGCTGGTTATTGGTGCCTGCCTTACCTTCCTTTCCGATTTGGAAATGTCAAAGTAATGCTTCACTAATAAAATCCAGCCGGTTTTAGTTATTTAAAAGTATAGATGATTCAAACGAATCCGAATCAAACATGCAGGTGAATTCGGGTTTGTTAAGCAAAGGTATGCCTAACACAAGTTGTAACCCTTTTCAACACCTGGCCTGGTGATGAGAAGCAGCTTCGGACTGGTCCATAGGGGAGTCTCAGAGTGCCAGAAGGGCTGCTCTGATAGGTAGTTTGTGGGCCTTATGTTATGTTATTTCTGATATTACCTCAAACCGCGCCTGTAGCAAGTTCAAATGCTTGCAATCCCCCATGCATTGCAAAACACTTCTTCAGCCTGTCTTTACAAGTTAACAAACTGTCCTGTTTTGTAAATGTGGGCCACTTTTTCAGCTCTCAGATCTGCTAATGGGCGCCACCTTTAATTTGGTGCCTGGGCCTATTTTGTGTTCCAGCCCTCTTGATGAGAAGTGGGCACAGTGCTGCCGGTGTGCCCGCAAAACTTGACCCAAACTCCCTTCGCAGATTTACTGTGCTGAGTATGATTCAAATACAGCCTCCGTTTTCTGTAGCAGCTTTTCCTAGGAATCCCAATCTGTTTAATCTGACAAAAAGGATTGTCTCACCCCAATCCGTCATAAAATATACACATGCTTAACGCATACGAGATGGAAATTCTTTGCTCACTCTGCTGCTTTTACTTCCTGTCTTTCAAGTTCATTTTTCCACTGTATATTTCCCTCGGACTCCTGTTAAACGACACTCTGGTGTACTGTTGGACTTCAGTCGGAGTTCTTTTATGTTTCAAAAGAACTGGTGAACTAGGATGCCTTGCACTCTAGCAGTTATCCAGGATGATGAGTGTGTCTGCACCTTCTTTTTGCATTATGCATGGTGTACTTAGACAGGATATGGTTACAGGTATCATCCGTTGCGTCGGTTATTGGCAGCCGCAGAGTCTTCTAGGCTATCTCCGGAAGCGTGAACTTGATAATTCTAATGTTCCAAGAACACAGCAGCCAGACTGGTCCTCAGCCTCCCAAGCCATTCTCATATCACACCACTCCTACGGGAACTCCTGTGGACCCTGATACACAAACATGCACAGTTCACGCTTCTCACTCTAAGAGACAAAGCACTACACAGCCCAAGCCCAGCATACCTGAACAGCCGCATACATCTCCACCTAACTTCCAGACACCTCTGCTCAGCGGAACATTCACTAGCACATGTCCCAACCATGCAGAAAAGCAGAACTCGAAATGGAATCTTCTAAAGCGTGGAACGACTTCCCACACCACATAGGAGTCTCCACATTTCTTCCTGAATTCCTCAAGAAGCTGAACACTTGGGTCTTCGAGTAATTCCCCGGGAAGCAATACCCTCACAGTGATAGTTTGCTATAAAAATACACATAACATAATAGGTTGTGAACATGTCCATTCGCTATGTTTTTCCTCCTGCTGTTGTGTTGTTCCTTT
Organism: Triturus cristatus; assembly: GCF_964204655.1. NCBI lineage: Eukaryota > Metazoa > Chordata > Amphibia > Caudata > Salamandridae > Triturus > Triturus cristatus. The sequence continues at coordinate 939,747,492 of NC_140584.1, read as the reverse complement.
CACCACTTCATTTCTTACCCTGGCCCCAGCATCCATCTCAAGCTGGCAAGATCAACGAGATAAGCTCTGGTGCTGATATCTGTGAGATGGGCAGTTCATGAGTTCGAATCCCAGCAAGGACCACTGAGCTTATCAGCCTTCCAAGGGCAATAACTTAAGTACTTCTCAATTAGATACTGAAAACACCAGCTTTTGATTTGTGGTATTAAGCACAATGAAAAATAGAAGTTTCTAAATGAACGTTTATTTTGGATAAGTCATCATCCATAAAACATAGTCAGATTCATCGCCCATAAAACATATACATTTGCCTGAAATCACACCTTATAGCACATTCAAATACAACTCTTAAAAAAAAAAGATAACTTCAAACTTAACTTCAAACGATGCCTATCCGGGGTCATCCAGTGGATGAACAACCACCACCTCAGGTGCAGCACTGACAAAACCGAGATCCTGCCAAGAGGAAAAGATGTCTTATTTCAGCCTTGTGAGCGGTGGCCGGAGGGTGCGACACCTCCGCCTAATATGGTGAAGGTAGCTAAAAACCTAGGAGTGCAGTTTGATACCGCTCCCAACCACACGCAATGACAGTAGCAGGGACCTGCTTTTGCCTCATTAAGTCCTTGAAAAAATTATTTGATCTAATCCCACTCACCGCAAGGAAATCAGTGGCGGTTGCCCTGATCCTCTCGCGCCTGGACTACTGCAACAGCCTCCTGGCAGGAGCCAATAAACAAACATTAAAAAAGACTCCAAGTGGTCCAACACACTGCGGCTCGTTTGGTACTAAAATTACCACGAAGATCCTCCGCATCTGCAGCCTTAAAAACCCTTCATTGGCTCCCACTGCATAAGAGAATACTTTTAAAGATTCTCTTAATCACCTTTAGAGCCTCACTTAAACTCGGACCAAAGTACCTCTAAGCGAGGTTCACCCCATACATCACAACCAGGACCCTTAGGTCCTTGTCAGCTAACCTCCTCAAACTCCCCAGTTTTAGATTTAAAACAGAGGGAGGAAAACAGTGGCCGTCATGGGAACCAAAGCCTGGAACCTGTTGCCAATTCACCTGAGATTGCTAAAAACAGAGACACAATTTAGGAAGGCACTGAAAACTTGGATATTCAGATCCTCAGATGAACTCTGTCTCTCACTCATTTAGGATCTCCTGATTCCTCTCACCTCCAACCAGCGCCGGGATGCTCCTTTCGGAGTGGCAGTTAGCGCTTCATAAATACCTCAGTCATTCATTCATTCATTCATTCACATAAGAAAATTGCCATTATGTTTCTAAAAACCAGCGTTATACTCTTTAGGGTAAGCTCTTCAGAAGCTAGATATACAAATAGTGCTTAATTAACTTTTATGTCATTAGCTCTTCATCATCCTTATGTATGTCTGAAGCACAATCCTCTAAAACATAAAATAAATAATGCAACATTCTGAATATACATCAAATGGTACATACAATTTATAAAATAAGATTAATCTATTAAATCTCATTGATCCATATAAAACGCATTTATTTATTACTTAACGCAGGCCCTACTTGTGTCCAGTTTCCTCCTCCTTATGAGCCCCTTGCTATGCAAGAATCTCCAGAGGCTAAGACTAGAAGATCATGTGTAACCATTTTAAAAATTGTTAATGCCATCTGGTGAGTCCGCAGCCCTGATTCAAGCAGATCGGATGAATCCACTTCCTCCGCATTTGCATAAAAATTGGACAAAAGAACAGGAAATTTTCCTCGGATTCTGTTACATGCGCCCAGAAAGGACAGTTGTCAGAATTTCTGCACATTGAAGGCCGCTTAATAGTAAAGCTGTTATTCGATCAGGTAGCCAACCTGAATTTAATATAAAGAGATTTGGCATAGTTGGGAGAAACACTGTCCAAGTAGGATTTAAATTTCATAAAGGATTTAACATTTAAAAATGTATCTGTTAATCCGCCTTCCTCTGCCCTCGCAGTCCACTACTCCGAGACAAATGAGCAATATCGCACTTTTAAGAGCTTTATGGAACTACAATTAATTCCGCTGGGATTATCCCAAAGATCCTTTAACCCAAGAGTATATAGTCAATGCTTCACATGCTTTAACCATAGGTTCCCCTTTAGGCAGAATTCACAGACTATCCACAGATGGGCAAAACCCAGAGCAGTATTGATTTAATTTCCTGTTGTACCAGGCAGTATCAGATCTGGCTCATCCAGATCGAAAACGGTCAGTGGGGGCATGTACATTCTTCGCCAGTCCGGACTTTTGACATTTCACTGGGAACGTCGCTGGCGACTGCATCAGTTAACACAACCCTTTCTAGTTAAAGGAGCTCAGTCCTATTTAATGAACCTGGCTAAGTTTAACGTGGTCTGGCAAGACAAATTATATTTTTTGACATCTGAAATTAAGGTGAAGGAGTTTCTGCAAGGCCGGAGTTCAGGCTAAATTATTTTAGCTTCAATGATAATGTGCTAGGAATCTCACTTTGATGGCTCTGATGCTCTTTGCTCATATTTATTACATGCTATGATGAGGGTGTTTTTTTAGCTGAAGTTTTAGTTCATGGGCACGGAGTGAGTCTGTGGTATGTTGAGCATATCTGTGCTGGGGAGCAAATTGATTATTGGTTAAGAAGTGCACTTGGAGCTCGGCATGGAAGGGGGGGCAGTGCACCATCATCGGACCTGGGTGGTCCAACTGCTTTCAAGAGGTGGCAGGGGAGTGGTGGGGTTGACGGAAGGGGGTGAAATGGGGGTGGTTAGGGGAGGTGGGAGGAACGGGTTGGTTGTGAAGGGAGAAAAAAGAGTAATATTTTGGTAAAATGTCAAAGCAGGCAAGATCAGCTAAAACGTAAGGTGTGTCCTACAATGGTTAGGATTTTATTGAATACCAAAAATAGGAGCAGCATTAGGAAATTACCCGCATGGGGCTGAAATGGCAGGCTGCAAATTTCGTATTAGTACTGTTAAAATTTGAGTCCTTAACGATAAGAGCAAGAGAGGTAGGGTTGCCCTGTATTTGAGGGTTATGAAGTCGGGACTGGTCTGCATGCAGAAGACTCATATTCTGTGGTATAAGAAGTCGCTGAAAGATCTGGGTCTGTCACTATTGGCAGGTAAACGGCAAGGGTTAACATCTATAGGGGTGGCGGTGTTAAGAAACAAATCTATTTGTTCCTGTTATCGGATGAAGGAGGACAAATTCGGTTGTTGGGCCATTGTCAAGTGTTGGATTGGCAGTGCTTGATTTACGGTCTGCTCAATGTATAGCTCTAATACTGATGAGGCAGTAGTGTTTGATTTTTTGAAAATAGAGCTGGCTTTGTGGCCACATCCCCTTATCCTCTGTGGGGATTTAATTATCCACTTGGATGTACAGGATAGGTTAAATGAGAACCAACAATATCTAGGGAGGAAACCTGTGGTTTATAGGGCTTTGCAGCGGTCGGTAAAAGGTCATGGCATCGCAGGTGTATGGACAAAATATAAAACTCCAGACCTAGGTTTTACGTTCTACTCAACTCTGCATAATAAATTAGTCCGGCTGGATTACTTTTTTGCAGCCACTGCTCTCGCAGGCAAGGTTGGGATGGAGATTTTTCGAAGAGCCATGTCGGATCATAATCCTCTTGTACTGGAAATTCCAATTGTGGGCACCACTAGACGTAGAAGGGCTTGGACATTTGACAGGAAGATCCTGTTAGACATAACATATAGGGACCACATGTCTAATTGGATTCAAGAGTTTCTAGGGACTAACATGGGGACGGCCTCAATAGGTATGGTGTGGGATGCTCTTAAGGCAACAAAATTTGAAGCAGGGTGAGATTCGGAGGCTATATGATCAGCTGTCCTAAGCAGAAGAAGAACTTACCCAGAGGCTGTTTAGGGGACTATATGTTCAGGAATCCCAGCAAGAGATAGCGATTTTAAAATAAAAAATTAGTCTGCATTTTGACATTGAGTTGGCAGCTAAATATCATAAGTATAAGTCTAAATGCTACAAATTTGGTGAAAATACTGGGTGACTTTTAGCCAAACGGGTCAGACAGAAGGGGGTCGAAAATAGGATATCGGCTATAGAGGATCAGACAGGGCAGATGTTTGAGTCACCAACGAATATCCTGAGCCTCTTTAGGGAGTTTTATGACGCACCATATACTGAAGAGGTACAACTCCTGGCGGTTGGGTATGTCCATTTTTTACGGACTTGGATGGGGCTAAGTTAAACAAGGAGGAAGAAGTAGGGAGGCGAGCTGAGCCCAGCCTCTTTCAGGCGATGACGGTCGAAGATGGACCAGCCTTGGCCTGGGCACAACCCCCATGCGTCCTGCGCAGAGGGGATGTTAAATACTTTTTATAGTGCTAGTCACAGGTTCAGGGACTCACCTCCTCCTCTCCTGTCTTCAGGAACTGTAGGATTGGTAGTCCCCGTAGCCACCAACAGTCTGCTTCCTTTGTTTTGTACGCTAACAGCGCTAGCCACAGGTTAACAACTCACCTCTTCACCCCGTCTACAGGAACTGTAGTACTGGTAGCCCCCATAGCCACCAATGACTGAGTCTTTTTGTTATTAGCCTCTGATTTCAGCAAGGGCAGTAGATAACATTATTCTGACACATCTTCCTTACTATTGGGAATGTTCATCTCTCTGTGGCGGAATAGGGTCTGTGTAACATTTTTAATAAAACTTTGAATCTAGAGGAGTGTTTCTTAACCTTGGGTCGGAAGACACCTGGGGGTCAGCGAGGCCTCCTCACTGCTTTCACTACTTAGAAAATGAACTAATATTAGGAGATAAATAAAGTATATATACATAAAATGTAAAATGAAAAGAATTGTAAGCACTTTGTAAATGTGAAGGAATTTGGCCGTGGAGGTTGAACTTTCATTTGATATACTTAGCTTGATTCATGGGAGCAGTGCAAGTACAGCAAACGGAATGTAGTATGAACGATTGGTGGCCTCAATTGAAACACTGGTATGCGCTCTCAAAAATAGAGCAAGCGTTGGGAGCACACAAAAAACTGTGGTATGCTATACTCTAGTGTACCATTTCATCTGGTAGAAAAAAAACGAAATATTGAAAATTTCAAATCCATTAACATTTCGATTAGTGCTTTTGTGACAGATAAGTAAAATATTATGTGCATTTGTTTGAAGTATACTTGTTTCTGTAGTTTCAGGCTTCGTCTGCACAGTGCTTGCGCTGTGCTTGAGAAATCTATTGTTTTTAATATAAACCTAAAAGGGAATTACATCCCGCCTCCTCTCTTTCCTGGCTTCTCATTGGCTCCTGTGCGTGCCACTTACCTTTCCTCCATTTCTAGTGGCTGTAGCATGTTTTCCTACATTTACCAATGCTTGTTCCTCATCTGCTTCTCTTATCAGTTTCCCACCACAGAAATACTGTTAACATTAGGGGTGGGCGGAATTTGCGTAATCGCGTTACGCAAATCTCCGCGAAACGGTAAAAAATCTCCGTGAACACGCAGAAATTCCGCGAGCACGCGGAATTGCTTGTTCGCGATACTTTTTTCCTGTTCGCGATCGCGGTTTGCGTGCTCGGGGTGAAATATCTCGCGAACACGCATATTGAGAACGCGAACAAGCAAAAAATTTCGCGAAGTCGTGGAACGCAGATTTTTGGGCAATTTCGCGTTCTCCGCGAAACGCGAAATTCCGTAAATTCCGCGAACGGAACAGAATTTACCGCCCAGGCCTAGTTAACATCTGCTTTGGTGGAACTATATTTTCATAAAGTTTTGCCTTTTACTATTGCTGCATATTTATATAACAAATTATCACCCTGAGATATTAAGTGATTTGCACAGAATCACAGGATGTTGTGTGGTGCCGCCGAGACTCAAACCGGGATCACCAGCTCTGGAGTGAGCAGCTCATCCTCTCCACTCCTGTGTTATCTGTCAAGGAGCTCTTTCCTTCTCCCGAACGATGGCTGATGAAAACAGCTCTTTATTCATTACATAGGCGAAACCGATGCATTATCAATGAATGTGATATATAGTTTTGAGGTTCAAAATATTGAAGTTGCTTAGGCAGTGGTCGTCTGCTTCTAGCAGTGATTCAGTAGGGGTCCACAGAACTCAAACGGTTAAGAATCACTTGCCTAGAGGAATGTGCATGCTCATCTGTATGTACAGAGCACATGCTGCTGTATTCCTCCTTGTCTGCTGGAAAATATTGGAGGTTCTGCCTCTCCCAGAAGCCAACGGAAATGTAATTTTAAATAAATAAATGAAGCTTACTACTGAGTTGGCCACTCTCTAAATGCTCCCAGCTGTGGGAACTAAGAGACTTGAGCCACAGGAAGTTTAATTGATGTGCCCAGAATCATGAAAGTTAAAACGGGTAAGTGGGAATGGCAGGTATAGGGCACAGTTCTCTTTGTTCAGCATTCCCCACTTTAGACCTTATTGCACAACTCCTCCCTAGGATTCCTTTAAGGTTTCTTAAGATCATTTTTGTTCTAATGTTCTCTTTGTCTCTTAGCAAGTTGGCACATTTAATGCATTTAAAGAATAGAACTATCTGTAGAAATTGGCACACACGGCCTGAGTGTATTAGCTGGTTCTTTCTATTGCCCTTGGTACAGAACATTTTTTATTGTTTAAAAGGGAAGATTTTTAACTGGACGTACAATGGACTTGCTTGCAGACTCGAGAATAGCTGGAATAGCAAACAAGGTAGTGGGATGGGATCAAAACAAGGTGGAATTAAAGGACAACGGTCTGTGACACTGAAAGGCGTTTTTCGTAGTTCATTTTACGTTGGACATTGTAGGGGATATTTTGTTGCTATTTTGTGTTTTTTTCTTTACTAGGTGAAAAGTGCTCTGGCAATGCATCAATTGATTTAATGTAAAACCTTTAAGAGAAAACCCAAATTCCCCATGACAGATGTGTTTCATAAAATCGTACCTTGACTAATAAACTGGGTTATTATTGTCTAAATAAAGCCACATCTTTCTAGTGCTGTTTAGATGTTTTAATCTCAGTAATAAGTATGATTTACTGATGAAGGTTGAAATTGATTCTGTACCTTGGTGTGAAACTACCAATTTTCCCCTGTACCAATGACCTATAATTAAATTGATTTAATTCAGTTTTTCAGTTGTTTAATGCAAACTTTCATCATACAGATCCTGCACACCATGCTCAGTCCAACTAGCACAGTGCAACATATTTTAGTTCTAGGAGTTCGGCCATATGTCGGCAAACTATCAGAGGATCACATTTTCCATTCATTTGTCAATGGCAGCAACAGGTGAAACAGATCCGGTGCGTAATTTGTGCAGTGGTTGCAGGTTGAGGACACCTGCATTTCTTTTTGTCCAACAATAAGAAGGAAGAGAACGATTGGAAAGCAATGTTAAAGGGAGAAAGCAGGGATGAAAAAGAACCTGCAAGAGGGAGATAAATCAGCAAGAAGTGGAGGGTAGGTGTACAAAAAGGAGTGAGGTAAAATATTGCTAAGCAGCCTCGGCAACCCCAGCATTCAGCAGCTCTCGCAGCAGATGCTTAAGATATAATTTGGGTCCCTGTGCTACTTGATTTTATTACTATTAATGCTGTTATTGCCATTATTATCGTAAAGACATTGGAGTATTAGATGAGGGGAGGAGTTGCCCACTTCAGGTAATTAGCACAATCCTTGTCAGGGTGAACCCTCAAAGTCATTGAGCTCAACCCTTTGGTAGCTAGGGCTACTTGCCATAGCTTCTTGCAAACTTGCTTAACTTAGGGCAATGAGTAAAGTATTTATGCAGTACTAAAACAAATAAAGTTGAAATGCAAAATAATAAAAAGCCCAAACTGAATTAGAAAATTGGATTTATTTAATAAACAAAATGACAAAAATCCATTTGGGGAGTGGAGATATGAATCATTAAAGTTTAGAGTAGGAATAGCACCAAGAAGCATTAGTGCCAATGATGTTCAGTGGTTGCAGTAGAACAAGACCTAGGCCTAGACCTAGGCGCAATTTGATACTGACCGCTATGGAGAGGGAGTCCGATACACCAACAAGGTTTGTCGTGGTCAAAGATTTTACCTTCTGACTTTAGTCCTTCATGTCCCAATCAACCATTAGAGTACACTCCGAAAGCCCCTAGAGCCTTAGGGGAGGCACTTAGAGCCCCATGGGGTGTCTGCCAGATGGTAACAGGAGGACCCAGTCCAGGTCCAGTTGCCACTGATCAGCTAGATAGTTGCAAAAAGGTTGTATCTGTGCAGCTTTTATAGGAGGTCAGCCTTATGACCCTTGGAGTCCACTTCTTTGTCCTGTGTACGAGAGAGAGAAGTTATTTAATGTACTTTTCTGGTCACAGACAGCAGGTCTAGTCCTCTTCTGTTTTTGCTTAGGTTCCGGAGTGGGTGCCTGGAGATGCGACATTTATGCCTGGCACTAGCTAGTGGGTTGGAATGACTCCTGGGCATGCCCTAACCAATAGGATAAAAGTTCCCGGCCACCCTACCTACTTTAGGGATTTTTCAAGATGGCAAAAGTCTTCAGCCCCCCTAAACGTGGGCTCTGAGGGGTGTGAATTATGGTAATCCTAGTGTCCTTCCACTTTGAGGAATCCAGATTGAGGAACCCAGACTACCCCCCAATAAACCAAGAGACAGACATCTGGTAGAACAAAGCAGGCAGTGTTTTCAGGTAATCAGACAGGAAATACACAAGAATTGTTTTGACATCCTGTTTCCCTTCCTTTCATGTGTGCCCTGCGTGCTATATGTTAAAGCCCAGTAGACCTGTCAAGCAGGATGTGACATTTAAATAGGATCTGAGACTGTAATGTCAAACAGAATGCTCACAGCCACCACCCTGCATATTCTGGGATGTTCAGAGGTGTCATCTCTGCCCATTCAGGTCAGCATATTGTTTGCTCCTGAGGGGCACTTCACACCTTTTTTCACACCGATTTAAATACTAATTAGTGGCTGGCACAAGTGGTAGTGCAAATGCAAATTTCGCCTTCAGTGACTTCAAGCAGGGAATTGATTTGAGTTTTAAAAAACTGAATAGTTGTTTAATTATTTTTCTAGCTAGTCCCGTTCCAAGGTGTAATATTCGGATTTTAATCTGTTCTCTGGTTTTCTAAATGGGACAGCTAGGCCTGCCACAGTGAAAAATAGCTTTTGGGTGCTTTTCACTGTAAGTACAGGTCAACATTAAATGTCTACATGTTCTACTTTAAATACTATGCCCCCTGCCTTATGGACTATGCAGCCTACATAGGAGTGTCTTATTAATATTTAAAAGGGAGGTTTTTACCTGTTAAAGGGATTCTAAAGGAACATTGCAATGTTTAAACTGCCACAGGCAGACTATAATGGTAGGCTCAAAGCTGTTTTACACTGCCACTGTAGTGGATGGTACATTAGGTGCTTCTGTCCACCACTGACATTTAACTTACAGGCCCTCAGTACATTTTGTACCATATACTAGGAAGTTATATGTAAGTTAGGTATACCAATTAGGAGTATATCAATTTCATCATGTTGAATGGGGTGCACAGGCAGTTTACCCCAGGTTAGCAGGGGTAAAAGTGCACAAAGTTCTACAGCCAGAAAAAACAATCCAGGCAAAAATCTGGGGCTATACCACAGAAAGATGGGCATTCCTACATTATTATTTGCAAGTTAAGCACTGGGATAGTACAAAAGAAAGTAAACTTTAAAAGTACTTTTGGTTCAACAAAGCAGCTGTCAAACAAGAGGTGATGCCTTCAGGAAACTGATTAGCCACTGGTTAGCAAACCAATGTAGCTGTGGACGTTCTGTGTATGACATAGTTTGACATCCTTTGGAAAACCTTTAAAAGACGTTTTTCGTTTTGTACTGTTTACCCTTGTTATGTTTTTATCTGTGCACCCTTTTGTTTTGAAGAATAAACTGGCAATAAGTGCTTTAACATTTGTTGTCTTTTTTATAAGATTTTATAGGACATGTTCCTTGACCGTTTTCCCCTTCAATATAGACACTCTGTGAAAGAATATTCAATTTTCTTCCATTTTGTAAACCTTGTTTAGACAATATCAAAATTAACAATTTATATTTTAGTTGAGCCCTTTCCATTTTCCCTATGTAGAAACTTGAATAAGGTTTTTCTTTTAGCAAAATAGAAACGATTTACTATTTATGTCAGTACTTACTCTCGTAGTGTTACACTATAGTGCTACAGTACTCTAGCTGTTTCCTGATGTAACTTTCACAGTAAAGGGCTAATGTAATTGAGGTATGTATTACAGTCATTGCAGTGGATGTACGTTTGTCATCTTGCAGTTTTTGTGTATTGCCGCTTTTATCCACAGCCAACAGTATCTTCCGAACACAGTCCATCCTCTTGTTCGTATTAAACGATGAGGTCAATTGTTTACCATTGTTTCCCCAAAATCTTAAAATAAGACACGTGTGGAGCCTGTGTGATCCACTGGCAAACTCGAATCCATTTTGTGTTTGCTGCATCCAACTGGAATCTAAATTGGAGGTTTAAAAAGAGCGCAGACAGCAGATGTGAGTTGCAGACGTCCTCCAAGATATCCAGAGATGCTTTAGAGAGCCCCTTCAAGGCTTAAGGAGTTTCACCTGCCCTTTTATGGCTCATTGTTCACTAAAAAGCCTACCTCACCAGATTAACAAGTAGCTAAGTGGTACAGACTCACTTTCTTTTGTACCCTTTCTAGTCTCTTCTGCCAGGAGACCCCAAACTCCACACCTCCTTCTTGTTAGCAACTTGTACCAAATACCTTGACTGTGTCAGTCTTGAGAGGAATAAACAAAATGAGCAGTAATGGCCAGATATGGTCTCAGACCTGACTCTTGGGATACACAACTGCTGCATGCCACTTCAGCATAAAGATGGGGAGGAAACTTCCAGCAATTTCTCTGGTGGAATACGCTGTCCCTGTACCAGTGGCAATCGAGAGACTGTGCTCCAATGTCGTGGTATGCACCTCCAACTCCATTGAAAGTTTTGGGACGAAACACCAGAGAACTTCTCCTAAGATTGCTAGAAGGGGCTGCCTGGACCCTTCCTCATCAGACAGAGCTGACTGACTGCTCAGGAATGGCACTGGAGCTGCCCTTGCACGAGGGAGATGCTGCACATAAGTAGAAGGGGCCAGTCTAAAAGGGATGAGCCAAAGACACCGACTGCAGCTCCAGGGAAATACACGCACTGCTCTCCAGTGGTGAAGCGAAGGCGTTCCCAAAGTTTATCCACAGTGTTATCTGGGCTGTGTACCCCTGTGACCGAAGGATACAGTGGAACACAAGCTTATCTGAGTTTGGTTGCAACAACCAAGCACCAGAAAGCCGCAAAGGCCCCAGGAGTAACTGGATAACAGTCCTTGTTCCCGAGGAAGGATAAACAGCGTGCGTGCCAGATTGGTGGTGTGTTTTAATGTGGAAGAACCCAAGCAGCAAGATCTGCCGAGCTGCAAGCACCGCACCTCCATCGCACTCTGCTCATCTGGTGCTGGCTCCTCTTACCTGTAACACAGCACCTGTGCCAAAGACTCCACTTGCACACATGTGCCAGTACTGGAACAGATCTCTTCCCTCTGTGCCTCATGGGCCATGCAGTGCACACCATGTGGAGCAGCATTGAGTCACAAAAACACTGGAAAGTGCAGGTGTTGCCTACACTACCCGGCCATCCAACTTAAAGCAAAAGGTGCTGTGCAACTCTGGCGAATCGAGGAGTGGTGAGTGAAATCCACACTAAGAGGGAGGGAGTAATTACAAGTCCAGGCCCACAACCAGACCTGCCTCCCTGAAGAACGTACTGCATTTCATGCTATTGCATGAAATATCACAGAGATTAATTGCGAACAGTTGCACAGAAAGTACCATAAGAGGTTGTCCGACGGGAACAGCCTAGGCTTTCTCACATCTAAGGTATGACATTTACTATTAACACACAGTGTAATGTTCTGCTCTCCGAAATATTTTGTGCAGCATTGTATTGTGTGTGATTTGGGTAAAGAAGTTATTTTTCAAATAATAATCTGAAGCTGGATATTGGATTATTAACCTGTATTCATTGATTTTTTTGAGTTCTGACTCTCCGTCGCCCTCTCCCTCTCCTTGAGTAAGCCTTGGGCTACTTGACTGCTCTACCCTGAGAGTGTAGTGCCAAAGGTTGGGGCTCAGGTTTAGGCTCAATTGTAAAGTTAAGCCCAAGGACCCCAGTATTAAAGACCTATGAATGACACAAACAGAGCACAGTAGCCTGTCTGCTGTGGGACTCCTGAAAATGGTCCCTTACCTGCTCTCTCAAAGGGGAAGTGCTGTCCATTTAGTGTGAGGTCAGTCATGAGTGGAAACAGGCCCGCCTTTTACTGCCAATCTTGGTACATGTGGAACATCCTAAAAGTCCACATCAAGCTCCAGTTAAATGTAATCCCCAGACTTTATGTAGACTATTCTTTTAACCCTGTGTGCGTTAACCAAAATGATTGTAACTGGTAAGAAAGTCAGAGATGGAAGGGGAAGGTATTAAGGATGGCTTCATTGTGGCAGAAAGTAACTTTATTCCACTGTCCTAATTCATTTATGATTTGAGAATAATCTGAAAAGGACATGGTGTTGGCCACAGATAATCCGATTAGGGAATGGTCAGTCCAGACCACAGGGTCAACCTTGACGGAAAATACTTTCCTATGAGCCAAAACAAGATCCAGGGTTTACCCTACTGCATGAGTGCAGTCTGCAATATGTTGGGGCATTGCATATTTAGAAAGGTGTATGAAAAGCTCCTTAAGGCAAACTTTAAGTGGGTCTTTGAACTGACAATTAAAGTCCCACAGTATAATTGGTCAATTGTTTTGCAAGAGATAACTGGGGTTAAATTAGGCCAAAAAAGAGAATCGGGGGCCTTTATACCGGGAGAGACTCCAAAGTGTTGTCAGCTGGGTATTATAGGTAGATAAAGTTTCTGCATTCAATAAGGAAAGGCTGTGGGTATGGAAAGCTGTGTTGTTTGACTTGGCAATCCTCTCAACCCTGCCTCAAACGTCTCTTTCTGGGGCAGATCATACTACAGCAAGGCCTTGCCAGTAGCAATGGCATCAATTAGAGCAACATGAATCCAGCCTTTGGGTCATGTCTCCATAAGGCAGTTTTATACAGCAAGAGAAGGTTAAATATCTATGTGTTATGCTTCAGAAACAAGTACTCAGTAAGCAAACGTGACTGATGAGATGTGCTGTAGCAAGAACTACATCCTCAGATTTTGTGGGGCTCTGCTTAGCTATCAAACGCTTTAACATATAAGAATTGGTTTCGCAATTATTCCGTGAGAGAGTACATAAAGTTGAAGTTCACTTAATGTTGTGGACTGTAGAAGGGTATTGCCAGAGTCGAAGGAAATTGACCCTTCCTAGAGTATGACAATTGTTCACTCAGACAGTGAAGCTGTATGGGAAACAGTGGTAGCCCGAGCAGCTGGTCTGGTTCGTGGTATCCGACGGGCTTTCCTTAGGCACGCTTGCAGCATTCTTACTGTATATGTCTACTAGGCAGACTCACCAGTGTGTTACTTAAATGTCCGCTTTGGCAAATGTGGAACTCCAGCGGTGTGGCAGACAACGAGGGGAATGTTCTCTTGCTTTGACGTCACTTGTACGGAGAGTGCAGGCAGGTGAAAAAAGAACAAATCAAAAAAAATCTATGAAATGAGGAAAGCAAACCAAAAAAAGGTAAATTAATATGACTATGTGCCCATCAACTAAAAGAATGGTATATGCATAAAATATTTAAAGTGCTTGTTGGTGCAGGCAGAAACAAGGCAATTTCTCTGTACAAGGCAAGACATTATTAACATGATTAATGAAAGAAATGATCAGAATAGCATTAAAAAAAACAAAAGACCAAACCAACAGTGAGCAGTCAGGAAATTCTCCAGAATGCATGAGTAGGCATATCCCTCTTCTTCTTGGATTGCACATTGCAATGACTTTACAGAGGAAACCCACTCTGCTGCTACACATATGCAGACACTGCAAGCATAATATGCTACAGCATGAAAGCAGTTTGGGGCACAAACCATTTCTTAAAATGTAGTCATTCTTAGTCCTAGCAGGAGTAAGTGAAATATAGACCTTTAAGATTTGAATACTTTCTGCTAAGGGTGCTGATCATGATTGCTCTTTTAGTTCTTTCTTCACTTCTGAGGTATATTTGTACAGCAGCAGTCAGAACCCCTGCCTTTAAAATGTTGCATGGCTATTACTCATTTCACTAGCTACCATTTGACATACTTTCATTCATTTGACAGCATTTTGCCTTGTCTATCTTGCCATGGACCTTTCAACTTTTTGGTGTATCTGCACACAACACCTCTCTGACAAGATTGGTCCGGGCAGCTACCTAGATAAAGTACAAGTATGAGTCAGCGCGCTCCAAACCTGTCTCAATAATTTATCAATATTATTGGTTTAAGGAGAGTACTCCCAACTAACCCGCACGTCATCCAAGAATTGATCGATTGTAGCTGGGTAAACGGCAGTTGAACCCATCCATGCACATGATACAAAAAGTCTGTGGAAACACCTCCGATATATAACAGGCTGCAATTAAAACAATGTAAAGGTATATACAGAAATGTGTATTTTGATGAGACAATAAGATGGTGCAGTAAATCAGCGTACACATCCAGTGATTTGTAGAATACTTGAAGCTGATTCCCCAATGGGTAAAACGTGTATTAATCTGTAAAAAATCCCCTCCTATGAAATCATGTTTCGGTCCATAATCAATGCAACTAAGGGCCCGATTCACAAAGAGGCTCCGCAGTTGTGGCAGAAGCTCTGCAGTTGTGGGGGGATCTTGGCACTGGTGCAGGGATCTCTGCACTCGTGGCAGGATATCCTCACTGCAGTTTTTCATTGTGAAGATCCCGTCACGACTGCGAAGCCTCCACCACAAGTGCGGAGGCTCTTTGTGAATTGGGCCCCAAGTGTCCAGTAGGGTTAGCATCAAAGAGCAGCAGGACACATGTTCTGTCCTTTTACTGGACTACTTCAAAGCAGAATCAAATATCAAACAGTGGATGTAGGTATCAGTGAGGTAATTTCATCAGTACGCAAATTATGCTGTAATAGTCGCTCGTGTTTTATGTAACTTGTACTTGTTCAATCAAGTAGGTGTAGTAAGCGTAAAAATCACAATATGAACCAAATATTTTTGAAGAGGATATTCATAAGGGTGACTTTCAATCCTAATCCGTGGTAATAACAGTCAAGTTAAAGAAGACAGACACGGAAATGCATGAATTAGTATCAAATCTTTGGTGCAGTTAGAGAGAGGGTATTTGTGTAAATAAAATGAGAAAAAGTAATTATAGAGAACGGAAAGATATGAATGTACCTGAAAGAAGTATCAAAGAGTGGGTGTAAGCATCAATGGAGTGGTTTTCTCAGTACACAAAATATGCTGTAGAAAAGACAAAACCTGTTAAAACAATATTGGCCTGAAGATGAGAAGTAGTAATTGTTCTAGTGGGACCAAATACTGTACAGAAAATACATCTGAGAAACTAATGTAAACCTATGCAATTACAGAAATTATCAACACAAGTAAGGATAAAAGAAAGGGAACTAGTGAGTACACTGAATGCAATATAATCAGACCAAATCCAAAGTGAGCCAGAGAAACTCAAGCCTCAAAAACTATAGTTATTTTGAAGAGTTTGAATATGAAAACCCCGGAATATCCCTTGAAAACATGCACCGAGTAAAATACCACAGGTGGTAATGAGTAAAAGAATTAAACTATCTCTCTAAGTAACGTAAATAGAAATGAAACTCAACAACTTAGTATACAAGTTACCAGTAATAGGCCCGGATCAGTGTGGTTTTATAACAGGCAGATACCTCCATACAAATACAAGATTTTTACTTGAGGCACTGCATTATTTAAACATTAATAAGGTGAAAGCACAAATTTGGTTCCTTGATGCTGAAAAAGCTTTCGATCTGGTGTCTTGGGACTGTCTTTTTGCTATTTTGCACAGTTTCGATTTTCCGCAGGCTTTTATCTTTCTCTTAAAACAACTTTATATTGATTCTAGGTCACATATTATTATCAATAATTGCAATATCGGACCATGTCATGTTAGCAGAGGTACACGGCAAGGGTGTTCCCTGTCGCCAATTTTATTTGCCCTTTTTATTGAACCTCTAGCCATTGCAATTAGGGACATAATGTCCGATACAGTACCAGTAGTCGGAATAACAAATATTAAATTTTATGCCGATGACATTGCCCTTTTTTTAGATTCAAAGCCTGCAAGTCAAGTAAGAATTTTAAAAATCTTTCCTGATTTTCAAAAATTGGGAGGTTATAAGATAAATGTTAATAAGACGGAAATAATATTAGTTTATTGCACTCCAGACACTTTATTGCCGGAATTTAGGCAGAATTATAACTTATGCCCAAAGAGATACCTGGGAATACTTATCTCGGATAATTTGGAAGATCTATATTCATTAAATTATATACCTCTGTTAAAAAAGGTTGGGTCCCACCTTGATCGTTGGAATCTACTGCCACTTTCCATAATGGGCCGGGTTGCTTTAATACGTATGTCAATCCTGCCTCTTTTTAATTTTCTTTTTAGCGCTGCCCCTTGCCCAATCCAGGTTTCTTTTCTTTAAAAAGTGGATGCTTTGTTTTCCTCTTTTCTTTGGACTAAAAAAATTCCAAGACTAGCGCTCAGCACTTTATATCTTCCAACAACGCAAGGAGGACTGTCCCTCCCAAATATTAGAGACTATTATTTTGCTACTTTTGCACACCACAGTTTCAGATTTTTTTTTTCTAAATGACTATGTGGCAGATAATTTTTTTATGAAGAGGATGCTGCTGGAATCTAAAATAATGGACCCTGTCAGAATTACGAAATATCCAAAGAAAGTCCGCTATAAGTTTCTTCAATGGCTATTTAAAATTAAAACCCAGCTCCTGACATTATATGGTATTTTTAACTTAAGCAGCTCAACCGTGTTAACTAATCTTAGTTTTGGCGAAGAGGGCTGCTTATATATTAACACAGCAAGACTTTGGAGTGAGAATGGCTTTGAGACAATAGAGGACTTTCTTGTGGGAAATAGATGTTAAATCTTACGGCTGATGAGCCTTGTAATGTTTTTTCTGTGTCTATGAACTATCAATAAAAATATATATTTAAAAAAAAGTAATAGTCGCTTTTATGTTTGTAAACTTTTAACAGTACGTGATCTCTCTAGTAGATGTAGCAAACATAAGGATCACATAGTGACCTGGTAGAGAGAAAAAGAGAGAAAAAAATTATATATAAAATAATAGCGTGAAGTGCCCCAAGACCCTAAATAAAGTAGAAGCCAGGCTCTTGATGATCCATAGAGAGTGAGAACATCTAAGTGGGCAGGGGGTTCGTGTGATGGATGTCCTGCTTGTGGTGCAGACAGGGAGACTATTGGCCACTTTTTATTTGTCTGCAGGTCTTACGCAGCCCCAAGGCGTTACTGGTTGTCTCCGATGTGCAAAAATTTAGGAACAACTAGTGGCACTGTGGCCCTGTGTATAATACGTACTAATACTTTGCCATGGATCACAGTAGCCACTGCAAAATATTTAGGCTGGGCGTGGACAATCAGACAGAGATTGCTAGTCACTTGACTACTCTCGTGATCTAGGAGAGACTGCTAGTCCGTTGATTATTCTCTCTAATGTTTTATCTTTTTTTAAAACCTTTTTTTAACTCTTTACTGTCGAAGAACGACATGTTATGGTCATGTAAATGACATATGTATGCTTTGTATATACTGATCCCAATTTAATTCCTTTTTACCCATGTATGAATTTTTTATTGTAAAATGTTCTTGCTTTTATGAATAACATTCGAATAAAGCATACTTTGACTGACTGACTGAGTGAGAATAAACAACGTAGGGAGAAGAAATAGTGAGGTCAACAATATCACCAAAAGGCCCTCGGCAAGAGAAATTAAAAGGTAATAGGATTGATTAAGGTCCAAAAACGTATAATAGTGTGACCCAGCAGCAATAATAAAAGCCCAAGAACATAACCCATAGGTTTCGGTATGTAAAACAAAGTCTAAAAATCATACCCATGTGAACAGAAAGAAACATAAAACAACCCTATTTCCGAATATTTTTGTGGGGGATATTTGTAGGGTTGAGGTTCAGTCTTAAACTGTGGTAAAAATAGGCACGTTTTTTAATTGTAGTTTGAAACGGAAACATGGGCTATAATCTATTAAGCACAATAGAAGAGAGAAATGAATTTAACCGAACACCAACAAGTGAAGTGACCTGTAATTTCTACCTAATTGTGCATGCAACATAATGTAGTAGAAGGCACTAAAGCAGATTTATTAAAAGATCCGAAAACATCCCAAGGCAAAGTATATTGTACTAGATTTAAAAAAGGTAAAGTGCATTATTACATTGTTAAATTACAATTATACCACTACCTACCAGCAGGGTAAGTAAAAAATCATAAATATATTAAAGAGCACAACCTTTGTAAGATATATAATCTTCTTTAGAGTGGAACGTACATAATGTAGGTTTGATATTTAAATAGTGGACAGGAATGAGGCTGAATGTAGAAAACGTCAAAGTACACAGTGCACCATATTGGTCTCACTCACTATTCAAAGAGTATAAAATGTGTGTGTATTGGTACTGGTTCATGTGTTAACTATCATGGTTGTGTACTGCGAGCAATGGGTCCCGTCCCATTTAATCTCCCCTCGATTATTTATTTTTTAGACTATCAGGTTTGTAAACTTCTGCCATGAGGGAGTCCCACTACATGAGCCTCACTCACTATAAGCTCTGTTATAAAGGATTGGGAGTGCTAACCACCAGGTTTTCCTTTTAAAATAAGGTCTGCTACAGTGCAGCTAGGTTAAGAGGCTCTGGGCTGGTTGCACGTGATCATATTTGCATACGTGTGTGCAGTTGTATGGGCTGAATGTGTAACTCTACCATTTAACTCAGCCTGGTATCTGTGCACAGGTAGCCTTTTGCTGAATGGACCCTTTAGGGATTGGTGCTGGCCTTAAAATATGAGGGGTGATTAATAGCAGAAGTATATACATTTGTAGTGCTTTACTTGAAGTATGGAGTGTGCTTACTTTATTATACATTGGGACGAAATCTGCAACAAAGTACAGTTTTGCCAATGTTGGGCCTAGAGACTAGTGTGCCCCACCATTCCTGTGGTAAATAGGGATACAGAATGCAAACCGGATATTCATTTCCACATATCTGCACTTTGCTTGGCACATGGAGATTTATCATATTTTCTGACTTGGCTTCCAATTAGAGAAAAAACAGTTAATTATCTTGTTGGTTACCTGGTGAGTCTAAGGCCCCTCCGCACACTTGGGCCATTCGCTAATTAGGCCTGCTTCTGGGAGAGGAGATGGTCAGGCCAGAATCTGCATGAGCAAATTACTTTTGACACTGCACATGGCCTTGAAAGGTTCAACCTCATAGAAACAAATGAGGGTAGCCACACCTGTGCAGCCAGTCACAGGAGAGACTGCCTCTTGAAGATTTGAAGAGAAGGGACCAGGATTCTGTGGCAGGTAGGAGCAGGTCTTGAGCTTTCAGAGAAGTTATTTCAGTAGACCACTTTAATGTCCAGTTTTGGAAATTCCCAAAATGCTGTGCAGGAGAGTTGGGGCAGGGATGGAGTGATGTGTCACCTTAGGATTGGGCAGAGTTGCCTAGTTACTAGAACATTTCACCCCCACTTAACAACCACTGCACAGTGGAGAGAGTTTTGAGAGCAGTCTGGACCATGGGGAAGAGATGTCGGAGGAATGTCCAGCTGGAGAAGGGGAGACACCTCGCCCCACTGCAAATATGGACTTAAGGACTACTGATTTCAGTTGGCATCCAGGGACTAGAACTTGTTTCTTGAAGGCCAGTGGCACTGGTCCCCATACACCCTCTTGGTCATACTAGAGGGATGGAAATGCTTGATGGAGCCTGGAGGGTTCTCCTGGATGTTCTGTGGACCAAGCCTGTACGCGTGTGGCCTGACATCCAATAACTCAGGTTCTCTGCAAGTAGCCAAAGCAAGTGGTGAGACCTGGAGGCTTCAGGCAGGGATGGCACTCTACCTTTTTTTTTTGTAAAACATTTTTATTGGCATTTATAAACAATAATACAGGTAGGCACAGGCGGTATCGCCATTATCACAGAGACTTGCATATCAGGAGCGCCCAGTCACAGCCCTTTCGGTCTCGCAGTCTCGTGGGCCCTCAGGCTGTTCGCCTCTACCCTGAGTGGGGCTGCAGGTGTGTGTCCGGGACCAGCCTCTGGGTATGCCCTACTGGAGCGCGCAGTGATCGCCTCTCCGCAGGGGTGCCGTGCAATGTGATTGAACCCCTGTGAGGGGTGTCGCAGAGGCTATAGGAGTGCAGCCATTGAATAACCATGAACTAACTGGGGGCCGAGAACTAGGGAATGGGGGTGCACTATGTCGCCTATCAGGAATACTTGTAGCTATGCGCTCGAGAGCTGGACCATCGTGTGGGAGAAGGTCGGGTGGTCGCGGACGCGGAGGAGGGGAGGGGGAAGGGGGGGTGGGAGCATCGATCATAGCCTATGAGGAATCTTGCGGTGGGACCTGTGGTGTCTGCCTCTGCGAGGCACCGGGTGCTTGGACTGCCTGCGCATTTCCCAGGGTGGGCTCCGGAGTTGCGGGTGCCCCCGGGGGGGTCAATCAGTCTTGAACTCGCCACAGCCGCTGTTTCCTGCGCGAAAGCGTGCATTAACATGGCCCAGGGCATGGAAATCGGGTGTTTGCACATCCCCCGGGCCTCCTCCGTTCTGAGCGTGGTTTCCTCCGCCTTGCCCCACTTCTTGACTGCTCCCACCCATGCCGCTAGAGGGGGCCCCCCCGGCATCTTCCAATGCATAGCAATGCATCGTTTGGCGAGGAGCAACACCAGGAAAGAAAACCTCCTCTCCACTTTCTGAGGTTTATGTCGCCCATGAATACCCAGCGCACACGCCTCCCATGTGTCCAGGTCCTGGAACCCTGTAACCGTTTTGAGGGCAGTGTGAATTGTGTGCCAGTAACTGTAGAGCGTCGGACAATCCCAAAACATGTGCTTAAACGAGGCAGCAGGCTCCGGGCATCTAGGGCAACCAAACACACCGTCAGGGAAATATTTCTGCAACTTTTCGGGGGTTAGATACGCCCTGTGCAGTATATGCAACTGTATGTTCTTTAACCGATAGTTGCGGGACACTTTTTTTGTGTATTCCAGAGCCCTGGTCCACTCCCTGTCATGTAGAGGCCGTTGGAAGTCATCTTCCCAGTGTTCTCTAAGGGTCGCTAACGTAGGACTCCGCAGGGTCCTTACCGCTTTGTAGATCCAAGTGACAAGATGGCGACCTGACCCCATCTGCAGTATAGCATGGATGACCGGGTGCGTGGGGGGCTCCGTATCGATCCCCCTCCACCGCCTGCGGCAGTCCGTGAGAAGCTGCCTGTGCCGTAGGAATTGACCCCCGGAAAGCTCGAAGTCCCTGACCAGTGCATCGAAGGTCTGCAAGCTCTCCCCGGAGAACAGCATCCCCACCTCCGTCACCGCGTGCTCCGTCCACACCCGCATCATTTGCTCTGTGTAGTACGCCCGACCCCTAGGGAGCCCCACCAACGGCAGCAGCGGAGAGTACAGGGGAGTACCCCGACTAAGTCGGTGAACACGCGCCAAGCAGGCGCGAGCCGTCATGACCTGGAGGGGCCGGGATGACGGCGGTGCTGCACCCGGCAGCAGCATGCGATGGACAGCGGGGATTGGAATCCGCCCCGTCTCCGTGAGCAGCTCCTCTTGTGCCTGGCCTGCCGTCCAACGCGACACCCACTGTAATTGGGCGGCAAGGAAATACGCCTCGAATGAGGGAGCCGCCAACCCACCCTGGTCAAGGGGCAATTGCAGTTTTGCCAGGGCTATACGCCGGCGGCCGTTGCCCCAAATGAGGGTCTGAAGCAGGGTATCCAACTCCCGGAACAGGGATCTCGGGGGAACCACCGGAATATTGGAGAAGAGGTAAAGCAGGCGCGGGACCAGAATCATCTTCGCGACAGCTATTTTTCCTGGGACAGCCAAGTGGAGACCCTTCCAGAAATGGACCAGGGATCGGATATTACCCATCAGTGTGTGGTAATTCCCCTCATAGATATCTTGCGGCGTATGATATAGCTTAACGCCGAGATATCGAACCGCTTGGGGACTCCACGAGATGTCAACGTCTCCTATTCGTATCGGACCCTGGGGCACGACTTGTGTTAAGGGATAGACAGTGGACTTGGCCCAATTCACCCTAAGGCCCGTCACCTCCGCGAAATCATGCAGGATGCGTGAGATAGGGGTCAAGTCGATCGTGATGTCCCGGACATATATGAGTACGTCATCAGCGTACAGTGATACTGCGTGGGTAGAATCGCCTATCGGGATGCCCCACTCCTCACTCGCCCCGCACAACAGGGTCGCCAGCGGCTCCATCGCCAACGCGAATAGTAGGGGGGAGAGAGGACACCCCTGCCTGGTACCACGCCGGATCGGGAAGGAGTCCGAAATGAGAGGGCCTATGCGCACTCTGGAACTGGGCGAGGAGTAGCTGAGCCGAGTGTAGGCCAGCAGTTTGGGTCCGAAGCCCATGCGTAGCACGACCTGAAGAGGTAGGCCCAGGAGAGCGTGTCAAACGCTTTTTCGAGGTCCAGCACCAGACACGCTGCCCGAGGGAACCGTTCTCGCACCTGGTCCTGCACGTGGAACAACCGCCGGATGTTAGAAGAGGTGTGCCTACCAGGCACGAATCCACTCTGATCTGGGTGGACAAGCCGTGGGAGGATCGTGGTGTACCTGTCCGCCAGGGCCTTCCCATAGATTTTGTAATCCGCCGACAATAGAGTTATGGGTCGGTAGGAGCCTAGCTGATGCGGGTCTCCATCTGGTTTAAGGAGGGATACTATAACGGATTCGCGCATGGAGTGAGGTAGGACTCCCGCGTCTAGAGCTGCTTGGAGCTGCAATTCTAGTTGAGGGACCAGCTGGGACGCAAAAGTCTGGTAAAATTCAAGGGGGAAGCCATCCAGGCCAGGGGCCTTGTGAGTGGCTAGCGCCTTCATGGCGTGCCGAATCTCGGCCGCCTTGAGAGGGCGATCTAGGTCCAGACGCGTATCACGGTCTATGCGGGGCAGCTGAATACGGTCCAGGAAGTCAGCCAGGGCGGCATCCGACACCGGGGGATGGGGGCTAGTGTACAAGCGCATGGAATGCTCTTGAAAGGCCTTGAGTATCTGCCCCTGCGAATACACCAAGGTACCCTGGACGTCACGAATGGCCGTGATGGTCGGGAGGCTCGAATCCTGCTTTATGAGCCACGCCAATAGGGTGCCCGCGCGATCGCCTTCTGTGTGGGCCCTAGCAGCGTATGCCGCGAAATTAAACCGACGCATGCTTGCCAACGCTGCAGCGTACGCAGTCTCGGCACTAGCTAACGCTGCCGGTGTGGCTTTAGCGGGGTCTGTCTCCTTAGTAAGCGCGGCCAGTGCCCCTTCCGTCCGCTGAATGTCCCCCTCCAGAACCCGCCGGACCCCCGCAATATGACGAATGCAATTGCCACGCATTACAACCTTAAAAGCATTCCATTCCGACGCTCGCGTACTGGCTGTGCCGGCGTTCTCCCTGAAATAATGACTGATGTGGTCCGCTAAGGTTTGTCGGAAGACCGGGTCTTCAAGACTGTCCCGAGGGAGGCGCCAAGCGGGGACGGGGGGATGCGGCGGGCGCCATTGCAGGGTTATCGTGTGGGCGTCATGGTCTGATATAGTTCTACCCAGGTAGTCAGCGTCCAGAACGGTAGAGAGGATGGTGGGGGAACAAAGGAAACAGTCCAGGCGCACTCTAAGGTTATGCGGTCTGGAGTGGAACGAGTAAAGTTTAGCGGTGGGGTTCCGAGTCCGCCAAGCATCCGCCAGAGACCAATGACGCATCCAGGTTGTGAACCGTTTTGCCTGCGTTACAATGGGGGAGGTGGGGAGGGGCGGGTGAGATCTGTCTAAGGTTATGTCTTGTACGCAATTGTAATCGCCCCCCAAGATCCACGGCACCTGCGTGTATGTGCTTAAGGGGTTTGATAGCGTGTCCCAGAATTTGGATTGATCGACGTTCGGCCCATAGATGCTGCCTAGTAATATCGTCTGGCCGTCTAACCGACCGAGTAATAGTACATAGCGACCCTCCGGATCTATTACGTGTGACAATTCCTGAAAAGGGACTCCCGGGCGCACCCATATGAGGGCACCGCGGGCGAATGCAGAGTAAGTTGTGGCATAAAGGGCCCCCCGCCAGCGTCTACGCAGTTTCGTCACCTCCCCCGCCGTGAGGTGTGTCTGCTGCAGGATTGCAATTTGTGCCTGGTGACGCTTGATGTATGCTTATATGGAGTATCGCTTGCGCGCCGTATGCATGCCCCGCACATTCAGTGTAAGAATTGTGGTTTTACCGGCTTGTGCCATCAGTACATGTGTCTAGTGCACGTCTCAGGACGGGTCAGTCGGGTCCCCCAGGGGCCCCCGGCGCTAATCCCTGCGTCCCACCCCCGTGGGTCCAGCGCATCAGCGCAGCAGCTCAGCGGCGCGTGGGTAGGGACATAGTGCAGAAGGTGTGCATGGGAAGGGAAGGGGAAACTAAGGTGAGGCGAACGTAACTTGCCCCAACACGGGGGACATATCGCCAAGCACGATACGTCCAAACTGACTCCCGAATTGCATGAGAGCATGAAACTATTAGGAAAGGGGGGTCGGTTTGCGTCTGCTGAAGGCTCTACAAGCGGGCTGTGCGCGGTATCTATGGCTAGCCACTTGGGCAATGTAGGCGCTTCTGGGGATGAAAGTGCCCGA
Organism: Triturus cristatus; assembly: GCF_964204655.1. NCBI lineage: Eukaryota > Metazoa > Chordata > Amphibia > Caudata > Salamandridae > Triturus > Triturus cristatus. The sequence continues at coordinate 939,722,517 of NC_140584.1, read as the reverse complement.
GGCAACGGGGGGAACGCTAGGAGCGCTGGGCCGGCAAATGCATGGGGTGGGGAGTATCACCCCAGGCTGCGGATGTGTGGCCCTCTACACAGAGCCAGTCATATCAGGTTGTCTGCTGTTCGCGGGGTGACTGAAGGCAGAGCCCCCGAGTCCACTCCGGACTGTGTCGCCTCACTGTCCTCTTCCTCCTCTAACGTGAAGACATGGGGGGCACGCTCCAAGTCCGTTGCCGGGGAAGCCGGGCAAAGGCCCGCCGCCGCTTTGAGGGCCTGGCGCCGTTCCTGGACGATCTGCTCTAAGTCCGGTGACCCCAAAGTGTGTGACGGCCCCCCGGGGGTACCTGGCAGGTGTCGTCTCCGCGAGCGCTGCCTCCTGCGTCCCCCCACATTCGCTCGTTGTTCGTGAGGGCGCCCGGTCCGCCGGCTCACAGTACAGTTCTGGTCCGCCCAGTCGTGCGCCTCCTCCGGTGTTGTGAAGAAGTGGGTGACACCGCCGTGGATGATCTTCAGGCGGGCCGGGAATAGGAGAGAGTACTGTATGTTTTCTGCTCTAAGGCGCCGTTTCACCTCCAGAAAGGACGCCCGTTGGCGTTGGACTGCACGTGAGTAGTCGGGAAAGATCATGACAGTTTTATTCTCGATGCGTAGCGGGCCTGCCTGCCGGCCGCTCGCAGTACCGCATCCCCGCCCCTGAAGTGGAGGAATTTGGCCAGCATCGGGCGAGGTGGGGCTCCCGGCTGCGGCCAACGAGCCGGTGCGCCCGCTCAACAGAGAAGTAGGCTGTGCGGTCTTCACCAGGGGTGAACGATTTAGTCCAGGTTTCAACGTACTCCACCGCATCTGCCCGTTCAATTCCCTCCGGCAGCCCGAGGACGCGAATGTTGCAGCGTCGAGACCGCCCCTCCAGGTCATCAACGCGTTCTTCCATGGTGGACATGCGACTCATCAAAGCGTGCATCGAGTCCCGGTGTGTGTCCACCATAGGTTGGATGTCGGCGACCGCTTTGGCGTTGTCCGTGACTCTATCTGCTAGTTTACGGTGGTCATCACGGAGGAGACTGACGTCAGTAGTTAGGGTGCCCAACTGCTGCTCCAAGGAGAGTCACGACTGTTCAATCGCCACCAGGACCTGATCCAGCTTGGTCGACAAGGATGGCTCCCCATTCGATCCTGCGGCCACCGGGGCCCCTCCACGCATGCCGGCCGGGACCCCTGACGCTGCCCCTGGGGCCGACAGCACCGCCCTAGACTTGTCCATGATGTCCACCGGGAGGGCTATCGCAGGCGCGGAGCAGGCGCAGCATCCGGGCTAGGTGTGGTCGTGGTCGGCCCTGGGCCCTCCGGCGCTCCGCCGCTACTCATCTTCAACTGGCGTTGCTGCTGGGCCGTATCGCTTGTGGGGTAGGTAGGGCCGCGGAGGGCAAAGCAGCCGCTCGAGCGGCAGAGGACTCCCACGGCGCCGTCGCCAGTCCCCTCTCGCCTGCGGCCAGAGCCCTCCTCCGTGTGTCCCCGGGCCAGACTCCGCCGCTGGGTCAGCAGTGCTCTGTCTGGGAGACTAAGTCGACTTCAGCGCCTCGCGGATCCCCCGCCGTCTCCCCCGCACTCCGGACAGACCCCCGGGGGGGTCGCTGCTGTTAGAGCGGGATCCGGGCAGCACCCCCGGGTCCCAGGAACTGGCGTGCAACACTCCACGGTCTCGCCGCTCCACCTCCCAAGTCACTATACCGGGATGCCACCGGCCGCCATCTTAAGGTCAGGCAGACGTCTCCGTAGTCAGCACCGGAGGCCTCCCCACACGGGAGTCACCCCCCCCCCCCCCCCCCGGCGCCGCTTTCAGACCTGTGCACCACTGCGCGGGCCCACCTGTACCTCAGCCTCCAGGGTCTCTCAGCACGGCCGCGTCCTGGTCTCCCTCAGATCGCCTCCCAGCCGCGCTGGTCGACTGTGACGGCAGTCCCCGCCGGCCGATGCCTGCGTCCACAGCACCCCTCGTCGGGTCTCTCCCCTTCTCAGCTCCGTTGGCGCCCCGACTCACCACCAATGTCCGCCACACGGGGGGGGGGGTAATGGGGGCTCACCGGCACCCCCGAGGCACCGGAACCCGTGGTCCGCCACAGTATCGCCCTCACTCCAGGCAATCCGCTCCCGAGGCAATCAGCCGGCCCCTGCGGGGCTCGGGATCTCCACCTCCAGCGCTCCGACCCCGGGCCCGTAGGTCGTCAACGGTTGCGGCGGAGCCGGGTGGGCGCCATTTTGCGATCGGCGCCTCCTCGTCCGGGCAGCTCCCTTATCAAAGTCCTGGCACCCAAGAGCCGTTCCGCTACCGGGTCGCTAGCGCCAGACTCCCCGCGCCTCAGGGCAGCTTCAGAGATTCTTAAGGCGCCCCCAGGCTCAACGAGAACAGGCAAGGTGAAAGCCCGATCTCGGAGCCTCAGCAAGATGCGTCCGTCTCGGCGGCCATCTTAGCCACGCCCCCCAGGATGGCACTCTACCTTGGTACTTTCCCATGCAGTGAATCAATGCAGGTATTAATGAATTTAATTGTAGGAGGTTATCCTCCTTAGTGATTTTAATGGTTTAGCATTCATGTATCGTGCAATATCTCTGATTTTTTTTTTTTTTCTTTCCCCAAAAACCTTTATTGCACATAAAAAATCAATACAAACATGGGCCTACAACCCCCAGGGCCGGCCGCTAATATATACATGTTTAACAACATCAAGGAAGCAATGGGCCCCCTGGGGCTCAGCCGAATTGACAAAGTACTGAGTGCACCTCAGGAGTTATCAGGATACAGAAATTTTAGAAATACAAACAAAAAAGGAAAAATAAAATAACACCAAAAAACAAGGCGGAAACCATCGAAAAGGGGGCGTCTAACCACTGCCGGGGGACCACACAGTACCAACTCCACCCTCGGGTGGTCAATGAGGATGATCAAGGGGGAGGTGGGGGCGACGGGAGAGCCACAACCATCTACAGGTGAAATGTAAAAGTCCGGGAACCTCAAATATCTCTGATTTTAATAATTTGTAGCCACGTTGGCATAGCCAGTAGGCCTGCCCTTTGATAAAACCCCATTATATACTGTTTGGTGTGTGAGGGTATTATAATATTAGGGTCTGGGTTGGGAACTGTTAAGAGGGTGTCACCATAGAGATTTCCACCTGCCATCATGTAGATTTTTGTCTAATATTGAGTAGTGTGTGCAAATAAAGTAGTTTTCCTTATATAAATAAAAGCACTGCTAGGGCATTTATTTATAGGGTGTTGTGTGCTGCAGGCCTGCAGACTGGGGTACTAGCCCACATCACATCCCCTGACAGTAAGCCTTGAACTGATCTGCCTCACTACCGTGAGAGAGTCAAGTTCTACCACAGAGTACTTGGTCCCCAGTAAATGGATCCTTCCCAATGAATAGCCCAACTTCTTACATGTACCTACCCAGTAATAACATCTCAAAGTTTATAATCAGAGAATAAACAAGCAACATCCTGGAAGTGATCGAAGTATTAGGCAAAGGATGATAGGAGTGCATGAAGTACATGCTTGTAAATTGAGTCATATTGGAATAGTTACTGGAACTATAGGGAAAGGTATGCAACAATTTCAACGATGATGTAAAACATATTCAAATACCCTGAATGTGTCATTATCAGAACTTACAGATTATATCATTGTATACATCCTTTATCAATTGCAATAACACTTTTTGTGAATGTGAAAGCACCTGCTTGTGTAATGAAATATATCTAGGTAGTACCATATGTCCCTTAAAAGAAACAGCACAGAAACACATCAGTTCAATAAGAAGTGCTCATTCTAAATCACCTATGGCATTGCATTTTATTGGCAGGCACAAGTTACGTCACTTACCACAAATCAAATATCAATGGTATGAAAACATACCCATACATGTACGAGGTGGCTAAAAAGAACTTAAAGTAAGACAAGCATAAGCTTGTAGGATTGGTAGAGTTCCAACTGTGGAATTAAGTATTAACCAAGATAAAGAGTTACATATTTTTCCCTGGTGTCAGGCTGTGTGAATTTGGATTTGTGCTTGCTATAATCTATTTATTATATATGTATATGATAACACACAAAACTGTTATAGATTTGTTAGGGTGATTTAATTGTATACTACTGTTAACAGCCCATTCACTTTATTATTTCCTGGTCTTTTTTCAGTATATCTCTTATATTGACCTAAGATTTGATACAATATCTAGATTCTGGTTCAGACATTTAATTGGTACTAGATGGGTCATTAGATGGTTATATTGTTAATTTAGGATGTCAACATGCATTCTGTCATCACATTATCATTCTTCGCTCTTATTGTTCCTTTGTATCATATACTGACACATTTTAAGATCTGATATCCTTATTTTGTTCCAGCTCTTTACAGATTGCGTAATGGTTACCACATTAATAACATTGCGACTTAGTAGACTCATTCTAATTTTTCATTGCATGCTGTCGTATGGTTCATAGTTTCTCAATAAAACTGCGTTTGTTGGACAACATAAACATCAAAATTGTACAAGACTGATTATTTGCACACCATCAGGATATGTTGGCTTGAATCCTGGCTAGCTGACAGTGCACCATCTGTACCCCTAACCTAGTAAGGTAAGGTAACAGGTTGTATATGCAACATCAGAACTTGACAGCCCTGACTCCCCAAGGAAATCATGGAAACAGATCTAGAATCCTTTTGTTTGGTAACTCATGCATGCCCAAAGATAGACACAAGAAATACTCAAATTGGCATTTCAATATTTATCGAAGCAATAAGATTCTTGTGCATTACAATAACCTATAGAAGGAAACTAAACAGAGTAATGAGCAACACGAAAATGGCAAAGAAAATGAACAATTCAATCATTGTGCTATTACACAGAATATATATAAGTATAGTGATAGTTATGCTCCTACCTAGTGCTCCCTATCTTAATGTTCTAGGGTGGGTGAATCTGCCAGAATCCCTGTAGGGTGATCTAACACCCCAGTTATCTTTGGGTATGTTTCATCTGGGAGCCCGCCTTGGTGTAGAGCTAGGCACCACCCTTCTGAGGAGGTCAGCTGGGCTGGAAATCCTGCATGGGGCAAACTTGACAGTGTCAGCAAAAGGCTCCTCTAACTAGACAAAGGAGTGATGTCGTTTATATAATAACTTCATCCAAGTTGCCATGCCGAACTCCCAGTAAGGCTGTTATTATTGATTCAATCCTGACAAAGCTGTCGCATACTGAACAATAACAAACAACAACATTTTGTGCAGTGACTTTTAGCTTTCGTACAGAATGTTCAAGGCTCTGCTAATATGCCAACGAAGATGTGTAAATGTAAGCCAAGTTATTTCATGGAACATTATGCATACAAGCACACAAGCAAATGTGTGTCAAATGTCAGCATTCAAAAAAAGATGTCAACTTTAAATGTGAACGTGTAAAATGGTGTTTTTTTCTGCCCAGGCCTAATATGACCACATGACAATGCAAGACCGGTTTTGATTACGGTCAGTTTTAGTTGTTAGCAGTATGCCCCATACTATTGAAAAGATGATTTTCCTCATGATTATATTATTGTTCACCATTAACAACTGGGATTTGATGACCTACTACTGGATAAACACTAACAGACCGGGTTCACCCTAGACATATTTTCCTTTGACAGGATGCTTGTGCTAATTAATGTTTTTGGCCAACTTCACTTATCCTTAGTGTAACATATCACAACGGGACATTTTGTCCCACTTTCTTTCTTTTTTTTTCTTATTTGCACACATTAGCATTGATATTCATTTTACCCCGAAATATTGGCTTGTAATATGGGGTCTTCTGTTAAAATTGTTTGTCAAATCTACTTAATCTGTTAAAACTAATTGGACTATTCAAATACGTTGAACTTCATACTTGGTAAATGTAATGTAAATGTTGTATACTTGTAAAGCGCACAGCTGCCCCAGCAACGGGGCATCCCGGCGCTGTATACCGCTGGGGAACCCATCCTGGCTTTCCCTGAGAGATGGTCCCTACTGGGCATCTCCAAGGTGAAGACAAGCATCCCCGGCGCTGATGGGGCCGTAAGTGGAGATTAAGCAAGCTATTGACACTACTATATTTTCATACTTTTAGATCTCATGAGACGATCTCGTAGTTCAAGTAATTTCGCATGCATGATTTTTGGATACATTTTGCAGCATCATTGATATAGACCATTACATACTTTTCTTTATATTTGCCGTGACCATTCCAAAATGGCACTCAATTTATACATACTTTGTGCTCTCAAGTTACCTTTATTTTAAAACTCGGACCACTTCCATGACTCCGCTTTTTTCTTCTCTGATTATAAATTTCAAGATATTATTTGAGGATATGTACACATGTGATTGGCTAACCCATTTTATACTCTCAGTGGTGCGGGAGATACATCACACTGTGTTCTTGGACGTTTTTTGTGTTGATGCCTCCTTTCTATCCACTGGTTAAACCCTGAATCTACATTACTTGCGTGTTACACAAAATGAGATTTTGCTGCTTATTCAGGTTTGTGCGCTTTAACGTATTTCCTCGTTTCACTTGCCTTAATGGTATAGTTTTATTTTAACGCTGTTGTGATGCACTTCACCTTTTCTAAAACCTGTACAATATGCAGATTCTGGATCTTCTAATCAACAGGCATTAGTAGTGCACTCTTCTAGGTTATTATGCCTGCATGACTAAGCATAAATTACAGGTCACTTTGCTTGTTGTTTTTCATTCAAACTAATTCCTCTCTTCAGCTTTACTTAATAGGTCACTTCCTGTGTTCCAGTTTCAAACTACAATTTAAAAACTTTGCTATTATTATCACAGATGAAGGGGTGTGATTATTAGAGTTTCTATACATACCAAAACCTATTGGCTCTGTTCCGAGGCGTTTACTATTTCTGCCGGGTCACACCATTATAACTTTTTGGACGCTACTCATTGCTATTCTTTTTTATTTCTCCGATAAAAGGCTCTTACTGTTGGGTGATACTGTTGAATTCACTATTTCTTCTTCCTAGGTTATCTATGTTCATGCTTTTTGGATCATTGGGAGCCTGGCTGCTACTTTATTTAGGGTCTTGGGACACTTCAATATATTGTTTTATTGATATTTTGTTTCTCTTTTTCTCAATTAGGTTAAATTTGTGGTCTTTCCATTTCATTGTTTGACTCACTACCATCTTTGGCGTTTTACTTGGTGCATCTTTTCAGTGGGGTATTCCTGCGTTTTTGTATTTACACCATTCAATATAGCTATACTTTTTGTTGCCTGAGGCTATGTAGTTCACTTTGGATTTAATGTTATATCTTTATGTATATATTTTGTTTTCATACTTTTTCAATGCACTTTCTAGTTCATTTCTCCATGTTTCCTTTTATTGATCATTTCTGTAATTGTGTGGGCTTACATTAATTTCTTGGATGTACTTTTTGTACACTTTGTACCGTGTTTGGTCACATTAGGATAATTACTACTTATCACCTTCAGGCCAATATTGGTCTAATAGGTTTCTTCTTTTCTACAGCATATTTTATATAATGATGAGACTACCTCACTGATACTTACATGCACTGTTTGACATTCGTTTCGGGTACATTCATGTCTTCTCCTTTCCTATGCATACTCTTTTTCATTGTATTTATGTACATACACCATGTCTAATTTCACCTGCGATTTTATATTTATTCACCTGTTTAGACATTTGTTAACCCCTTCAGCGCTGCGGGAATTCCCCCGCGGTGCTGAAGGGTTCGAGCGCGGGCGGGGCCATGACGGAACGGTTCCGTCATGAGCACAGCGCAACCGATGCTCATGACGGAACCGTTCCGTCATGGGCATGGAAGGGGTTAAGTATCTACTTTAACGCAACTATTATTGCCACAGATTGATTGATTCTCACCCTTATGAATATCCGAAACAAAAATATCCAGCCCAAATTGTGATCTTTACTTTTGCTAAACCTACCTAGTAGAGCAAGCACAAGTTACATACATACTAGTGACTCATACTGCATATTTTGCGTACTGATGAGACTGCCGCATTGATACTTACATCCACTGTTTAATATTCATTGTAGCCTTGAAGAACTCCAGTAAAAGGGCAAAACATGTGTTGATATTCTTTGATGTGGATCCATAATAGACATTTAGTTACCTGTTTACAGGATTTTTACAGATTAGCACATAATGTAGTTATTCGAAAATCAGCTTTAAGGATTCTAAAAATCATTGCAGTGTGTGTGTGTGTGTGTGTGTGTTGATTTACTGCACTATCCTACTGCCTCATAAAAATACAAATAAAAGTGGGTATATCTTAACATTTTGAATTTCAGTGCAGTCTGTTGTACGTGTGAGGTGCTTCCACAGTTGTATTGGGGAAGTGTGGCTTAATGGTTAGAGCTGTGCACTGTTCACCTGGTGTCTAATGCAACACTATATTTGAATACCAATTGTGTTCAAGTTGCACAATTTATTTCTTGAGATGACAACATGATATTTTTTTTTTTTTATCTGTTTTTTATTAATTTTACACAACCATCCAAGTAGGCAACAAAACGAGATGACAACATGATATATATAATCATTAAATTCATTCAATTGTAACAATGTCAAGCGGTGCTGCTCAATAAAGTTTTTACATGTTGAATGATATCAAATACATAATACATTTGTATTACATGATCATTTGTTTTAAACAATACATTTGACAATCACTGAATTGCATTTTAATATGCGCATGCCCAATGCATTTCGGAACCAAGCGGTTCCTTCATCAGGGGCAAATCTGAAATGAGAACAAACATATGTGTAAGGAATTGTGTATCCGGTGGCTCAAAATCATTGTTTATGGATGAATTCTATTTAAATGTACTCAATCCTACCTGTGATGAGTTTCTGTTTGGTGGACACTAAAGAAAACCGAGTAGAGGCGGACAAACTTCTACTTTGCTGTCGCACCACAATCTTAAACGCATTTAAGTTGAAAATAAGAGATTACAGGCGGAGTGCTCCCCCTACCACATAACTACAGTCAATGGTTAGAGCGGCAGACCCTGATGCAGAGATCTGACCCGGGACCAGGGTTCAATTCCCGCCTCGACGGGTCTTGGGCTCAATTTCCTCGGACCTGATAATTCTCGCCTCGGTGCCTACTCTAATCATGGGTCCCACTCTGCAACTCTGGGCAATAGCTTGCTTAATCTCCACAACGGCCCCAACAGCGCTGGGGATGCCTGGCTTCACCTTGGGGGTGCCCTGGAGTGGACATTTCACAGGGAAAGCCAGGAAGGGTTCCACAGCGGTATGAGTACAAGCGCCAGGACGCCCCGTTGCTGGGGCAGCAGTGCGCTATACAAGTACAAAATTTCATTTTTTATTGTATTAGGTAGCTGCCTATATGGTTTACTCCACCCATCTAGACCACCTATAATTATAATTAGCGCCAAGAGACTCTTTTGCAGTCCCATAACAAAAGACCCCGCAGCCCCTGTGGTACAGGGGGGGGGGGGGCGGTCCACAGTTCCAGGAGGCCCCCTCCGGCACATTGCACGGGTGGCGGGACCCTAACCCGACAGCTCCTGACTGGGTCCAGAGCGTGGGGCCCCCTCCATGCATTTTGCAGAGGGTTACCCTATAGTTTCATTGCGCCACTGTACCTTTGGAGTAGTAGTGTGCTGGATATAAACGCCCCATAAATAAATAATTTATCATTTGCACATCTATCTCTCATACTTCTGCTTCCAACACACTACTGCTGGCTGCACCGCAAGACAAGACAAGATCACCTCTTCGGTTACTCCAGCACGACATAAACCACTTTCCTCATACGACCACAACAAATGCAACACTGCTAACCATGCATGTCTCCACAATGCACTGTGCAACTCATGCGATACGGTTTCAGCACCCGACAACGGGGTAAGGATAAAGGCATCCTCACCCACTCAAGGCTTCAGCCCCTGAGTCGTGGCTTCTCGACGCACTTCACAAAGGCTATAAATACTGTATTACACTCTGCTTATCCTTCATATTTCAGTAATTATAGCAATCAGTCTATCTGTGTGTCTATTCAGAAGACTTGTGCTCAGCTATTGCAGTGCACACAAAGCAGGAACATATTGTGCTCTCACAGATGCAGCTTAAGAGGGCACCCATGCGTGCTTAATGGAAATTGTAATCATGACCTTCTTTAAAGGTTATGCGAATATTTGGTTCGTCACTGCCATACCCTTTGTGAACAACTAAACAAGAATATAGAAAGACCATAGATACATTGATGGCATCGACATCATTTTGTTCTGTGATTGCACGAAAAATAAATCGGTCGGTGGGGGGGGGGGGGGGGGGGGGTGAAAAAAAGCATAATTTTCATTGATTTAAGATGAATGCCTAAGAACCAAGAAGCCTGCCGCGCGTAAGATTGTCAAATTAAGACAGCAGCCTTAACTTAAACCTCCGGGGGACGGAGCGTGTGTTCAACATATTTAACATCTGCCCTCATATTTCTGCAAACACATAGCAGCCTCCGTCTGCACACTGTAATATTCTGACAGGACAGGCACCATCTGCCGTCCTCGGAGAAGCGGAGGAAGGCCGGATTAGTACAAATGGCAACAGACAGATGTATTTACACCTATGTGGTCAGCACCTCAGAGCGGCGCTCGGAGGAAGCCGCCCGCTCCTCGGGAGCAGCTGCGTAACCTCGCCATTGTGCCGGGATCAGACAAGAGGAAACACTTCAAACCAATTGGGATTTACAGCTGCAGAGGGCATTGGGAAATATATATTTTTTTAAATCACGTTTGGCCTTTGGGTTCAAATCATTAGGCATTTGACAGGTTGAAGCCCAGGAACACAGGTCTGGCTCCTGGAGACTTCCCTCAGTGCGGGCCTCGGCACCTGGTGTGAGCATGCGCAGCGTCCTGCCTCCCGAGAGCTCGTGCCTGGCAGGGCTGCGTGGGCCTGTTACACGTATGGGACCACCAGAAGGCCAGGCACGGCAGGAGGGTGGGTGGCTACTACTAGAGTGCTCTGTCCGACTCTCAGAGTCTATTTGTCACCGATTCTAGTAATTAACTGTCACAAGGTCGAACATGTGACATTTCTTCCTGGTAGGGCTCGCTCAGAGGAGAAACGGGCTGAGGTCCTGTGGGTTCCTGCGTATGTTGCCCGAACTAGGGAGATTAGAATAGTATTTTCGGAGGGTTTTGGTGAGAGACCATTGCGTCAGGCATTTCTGGGTTTCCTGCATTACTACCCTGACCCTGCCACAGCCATGAGGGGAAGAAGTATTTGTGCTTGTTTAGCTGCGTAAACAGGAGTCTGCGTATTAACACTGGTGTAATTGTATCTATATCTCGTTTATTTTGTTTAATAGTACGATACATAAAGGTTTCTTCCTACCAGGGAGACTCTCGAGAGTGCACAAAGGCTAGTGTTGCCTTCGGGAGTGACTCTCGAGAGTGCACAAAGGCTAGTGTTGCCTTCAGGAGTGAGGTAGTGTGGATTCTGGATTCTCGAGAGTGCACAAAGACAAGTGCTGCCTCCAGTAGTGAAGAGGAGGTCTGGAAATCACATCATTCTTCTGAAATGCACGTTTACTGTTCATAGGTCATTCAGTATGAAAATGTATATAAGCCTGTAGAGTTTTCATCTTCTCCCCATAGTCAAATTGTTGAATTGTCTTGTCTCTACTCCATCAGATAGGACCTTCTCACCTAAGGAGGTTTAGTATGTAAGCTCAACTAACGCATATTGTTGTTTTTAAACAGAGCTTTTATCATTTATTAATTAATGTTCAGAAATTGTATTATAGAGATCCTCCACCGTTTACATTCAGAATGAAAACATGATAGCTTTTAAGGAAAGTCTCTGGGGATAAAAACACGTTTTTAGCATTGTGGAAAACCTCAGAGGGAGATTTATGCTCTGAAATTGGCAGAATATTATTTCCCCATGCACTTGCATTACAGTGGAGAAAGCGTTAGGAGACCGAGAGCTTAAAAACTTAATTCTTGCTTAAAAAATCAGGCATCTCCCACCTAAATTGGAAGTGTGATGTGCTTGACTTTGCAAAAGTAACTTGACACACATTAGTGACCTAATAAGAGAGAGAGTATTCAACATTGCAGTAGAACAGTGTGACTACCTCCCTCCTGGTCATTATTGACACCTTTTCCAGTCATGGATTTTCATGTGATTATTTAATGCATTCTGGGTGATTATAATCGTGTTTTGCTTACATTGACTGAATCAGTCCAACACAACTGAAAACAATTATTTGTAAATGAAAACAGTGTCTTTAATGACCAGACCAGAAGCGAGGCGGTCACCCTACCTGAGAATACCAGTCACTGTATAATACGTCACTGTTGGTTATGGTCACAACACAGGGGCATATCGTCACTTGAGTCCGTAGAACCGATGGGCAGACTAGACTGCAAACAGTTAGTACTCTTCCACTATTTGATGGATTAACCAATATTTTGTGTATCATAGACTAGAACATTTCCAGACATTACAGCTATATTCAAGTTGTAGGTTTATTGACAAATTGAACACGATATTTCATCGATATTTCATATGCAACAAACATATGAAATTTATCATAAAAGAAACCAGCACAGAGATAAATAAAAAGTAAGTAAAAACCAACAATTTCAATAAGCTATATTCATTTTCGATTCCAAAGGTCACAAAAATTCGGTGAAACTGTTGGGTGAGATTTAGATTATCATTGGACTCTGATCCTTGGGATTCCAAAAGCAAAGACATGTAGATATTCCCTATAGTAGAGCGCAAGTTGATGCATAGAATATGAGTGGCAGGTGACCAAAGTTGGAAATAGAGGCAGGTTGCTTCAACTACTACTGATTTTGAAATAGCAAGATGGTGGTGGTGGATTACATGGAGTCCTCTCTCTAAATAGGGACTGGTAGGTTTACTCCCCAGTGTGAACAATAGCAAGACAAAGCAGGGAAGGTACCCTACCACTGCCTTGTTTGCCTTTGTGGATGTAATATTGAAGAAAGCCTCAAACCAGTGGGTCTTAAAGATAGTACCATTGGGTTACTTCATTCAAGTCATCTTAAAGCCTCCACCAGTTGTCTATGCCCCTTTCATCCATACCTGTGCTGTCCTTCCCTCCATTGAAGAACAGGGGAAAGGACCTCGGTCTTGTCTTGAAATAATGGTTTGTAAACAAATTCCTCTCAAAGGTAAAATATAATCCAGGACGGTGACCCTGGAAAGTGTCCCAGACATTGATGTGAGGGATGGGTTGGTTTTTCTTTTGTGGTACCTACTTTCATGTGTCGAGTCAGCACTGTCACAGACTCTTCCTCTGCCTCAAAATGGGTAGAATAATGCCTGTTTATACCCTTTCTTTTATCCTTGCATCATTGTTGATGGTTTTTACTAAAGTAAAAGTCAATGTGTCCTGGTTTTTCCTCACCTGGATGACTGCTATTTAACATACAAAAAGAGAACTGGGGGTCAGTAATAAGAGCACGTGGAAAGATATACACTAGTATTGAAGGACAGTTATGATACCACTCAGGCATTCAGAGCAGAGCAAGGATTACCATCAAATTGCTGCTCGTAATAGAGCTAAGGTATCAAGCTCTGGTGATCAATTTTATCATTTGGTCATCCGCCAGGAGTAGAAGGTCAGTCCATTGATCATAAGGACTACCTCAATGGCAAGCTCTTTTGCTCATAAACAATGCCATACCGGAGCCATGCAGACATCAGAAAAAGAGAATGTGCTTAAGTGCATATTTGAGGAAATCCAATGTGGTGCAGTGCAAAAAGAGAGAAAAATTAAAAAGGTTGTGTGGAGAGACTAATTACTCTAGATAATGCAACCCTCCTCACACCTAGTAAAAACGGTGCAGAGAAAATAATGCAGTAATCCCATGTAACTGCTATTAGTAAGTCATAGCAGTAATCCCTAGTAACTGATAACAATAGGTCGACATGTTTCAGCCCACAGGGGAAATTCCCCACGGCTTTCTTCAGGACCTGTAATATTCTAGCTACTGCATGTGAAAACTCTCTATTCGTAATAACAATTTAGATGAGAGTAAAACGGTTGATTTGGACAATACAACCTCACTTGGTGCAAAACCTCCAATCACAGGGTGCAATCAGGCTGAATACAGCATGAGGGAATTAACTAATATTTTCCGGGGTGGCCAGTGACCATTACCTACCTGACTGAATACTTCAAGAGGGTTTTAACTATTATTTTCCCAGGTGACCAGTGCCCATTACCTATCCGTCCAGCTACCCTGACTCCTGGTACCTTGTGATGCCAGCCATCAATTTGCAAGCAAATATTTTACCGATTCCTTGACGGAGTCTGTGATGACTATGATAGGGTCAATAGCCATTGATTACCAAATTTAGGAAGAAAATGTCCACACCTTCGCCCTTATTCCCCAGAACCCCTGTCCTGAAGATACCCAGTAATTCAAGAGGGTCGAAACATCGTCGACCTCAAAAGGGAAAGTTCTAGAACATTAGAAATAATTTCTACAAAGTGTATTAAAACCATATCTCATAAGGGACCTTCTGTAGTAGGGGATCTCTGTGTGTAGTCATAATCTATGAATAGTCCCGCCCATGTGCGGGGACCTCGGAGCAATCAAAATATCTCTTAAGCTGTCCTGCATTTGCAAACCTGCAAAGACACTTAAGAGACAGACAAAATAATACAGCCTAATAACAATATGGCTGCACTGGCCAGCACTTCATCTGAAGTGAACACAAAAGCCAAAATAAAGTTTAAATGTCATTTTTATTCACATCTGACATGTTCCTTTATTGTATCACACTCCCTTCACCAAAATCCCTTTAAACAATAGAGAGGAAGGGGTGGACAGACAAGCCCTATAGGCTGTCATTATGTGTCTGCTAAAAGGATACCGTGCCTTTAAGGAACTCTCCAGAGACCCCCGGTATCCCAGGATGCACAGCCAAAGCAAGTTACTTTCAGTTCTTTTTTCCCGCTCCTGCTAGCAGGACCCGGGAGCATTGAGCTCTACCCTTTTGGGTGGATGTTTTGGACTAAAATTGGTTTTTTGAAGATAAAAGTTTGTTCATTCGACGTCTAGAGCCTTTCTCTGCTGCATCCTGTAGTTTGGTGCAGTTTGACCCACTCTATTTTAATAACATGGCTTTATTTGATAAATGCCCTGAGTGTGGGAGGAATATGGCCAAGAGGGACCTACATGATGTCTGTATTCTCTGCTTATCATCTTCACATGTCCCTGCTACATGTGACATCTGCAAGACCTTCTCCAAGAGGACCCTGAGGGACAGAGAGAAGATTCGCCTTCAGGGACAGGAGAAGCAGAGAACAGGTGGGACCTCTGGGCATGGAGGATCTCCTTCCCCATCCTCTGCCCATGCTTCAGCCACTGGAGGGACCTCCGGGCAGAAAAAGGAGCAGAAACGACGCCTACCGGCCGGAAGATCCCGTTCGACGTCGAGGACGACGACGTCGACGGCGAGAGGTACAGCACCGGTGTGTTCGCCGTCGATCCAGGGCTCTGGATCTCGGCGTCCTCGACGTTCGACGTCGAGAGAGGGGCCGGCGAGACCTAGGACTAGGTCGCCGTCGAAGACTTCACAGTCGACGTCGACACACCATCGACGTCGTACTGCGCCCCGCGTACAGCACCGCTCTCCGTCGAGGCGAGCCCGCTCGTCTCCTTCGCCGACGACTCATGGATCGACATCGACGCAGAGACACCGGCGAAGGAGATCGCCGTCGAGGCGAAGGAGATCGCCGTTGAGGCGAAGGAGATCGCCGTCGAGGCGATATCGCTCACCGTCGACGTCGAGAGGCTCGTCGTCGAGACGAAGGCGCTCGACGTCGAGGAAAGACAGGGGACGCCGTTCGACGTCCAGGGGACGCCGTTTGCGTTCAACGGCGAGGAGAAGCCGTACGAGGTCGACGCACAGTTCGACATCGAGGACGTGATCACCTGGTAACACTTCTTCAGTGATTACGATCTCCAGTCGTGGATCTAGGAGAGGAGGACGCTCTCCCTCGTTCACTTCAGCCTCTTCACGGGGTAGACCCGCAAAGAAGAGAAAGGGGGACGGAAGTCCGAACAGAGCTAGTCCGGGTTCTCCTGCAAGGGGTGATGGACGGAGTGAGCCTCCAATGGACCCCCTGCCACTGCCCCCTCAGCCGCGGCCTCGGAAGACTCCTACGCCTCCTCCTCCTCCTCCTCCTCCTCCACCGGACCCCCGGCTCCCTGTGGCGCCTCCTAAGCAACCTACGCCACCTCCGCTACCACCGCCTCCGGTGCCACAGCTCCCGCCTTCTCCGCGGCTACCAGTGGCTCCTAAGACCCCACGCAGACTGAGATCACGCTCTAGATCTCGCCGGCGGTCACGGAGCAGACACAGATCGTCCACTCACACAAGGCATGGACGACAAAGGTATAGATCTCGATTCAGAGGCACGAGGTATACGGACTCGTCTGGCACTGGACGGCTTTCCCCCACGTTATCGGAAACACCGCCTACTAGAATCTCGCCAGTGGATGATATTGCCACTTTCCAAGATGTACTGATGAGAGGGGCGGCAAAATTGGGAATCTCAGTGACAGTACCAGTTCCCCCTACCTCTGTGATATTTGAGACATTACACAAGGCGCATCTATCACGCCCCCTCCTCCCTCTGGTTCCAGGTCTGGAGGAACCAGCCATGGAGGTCTTCTTGACACCAGCCGTGGTGAAGGCTGCTCCCTCAAGGTTGCAGAAGAAGTACAGGGCCCCTGATTCGGACCCGGCGTTCCTCAGGGTGGACCCTCCCCCGGACTCTGTCATTGTGGTTGCGGCTAGGAAACAACATTCCACGTCGCCCTCTTCAACAGCTCCTCCGGATAAGGAGAGTCGCAAGATGGACTCCTTGGGGAGGAGGATGTGCTCTACGTCGGCCACGACTATGAAGGATACTAGCGCCTCCGCTCTGCTGGGTCGCTATGACCGATCATTATGGGACTCCCTGCAACAGTTTGCTGACTCCCTGCCTAGGGATAAACGGGAAGACTTCCAGGAGGTGTTGAATGAGGGCATGATGGTCTCCAACCAGATCATCAGTGCAGCGGGGGATGTGTCATTGCTGGCGGCCCATGGGTACTGTCATGGAGTACACATGAGGAGACATTCCTGGCTGAGACTTACCTCTCTAAAGCCTGAAGCGCAGCAAAAGATTGCTAACTTACCTTTCTCTGGCACGACGTTGTTCAGGTCTCATGCGGATGACGAAATGGCCCGCATGAAGGTCGAAGCAGAAACCCTGAAGGCCTTGGGGTTGGAAAAACCCAAGGAACAGAAGAGATCATTCCGTTCCTATGGCAGGCGTTATTCTAAACAACGCGGCCATGGGCGTCAGTCTGGTCAACAACAGCAACACCAGCAACAACAACAGTTCCCGAGGCAGTCCTTCCAAAAGCGCCAGAGGGGCAGAGGACAGCATCAATCCTCGTCGGGGAACAAAGGCCCGGCCGGGTCGAAGCCCTGAAAGGTCACTTCCCCCTCATCCGTTACCCGCTCCGGTGGGGGGAAGTATTCAATACTACCTGGCAGAGTGGAGAACAATAACTAAGGACAAGTGGGTGCTGAATATTGTTTGCAACGGGTACAGTCTTCGTTTCACCAGCCCGCCTCCACAGATCCCACCAGTGCGCTCTCCCTACATGGTGCGAGAGCTCCAGTGGGAGGCAGACATTCTGTTAAAGAAGAAGGCGATAGATACTGTTCCTTTAAGGCAAAAAGGAAAAGGTCTTTACTCAAGGTTCTTTCTCGTCAGAAAAAAGGACAAGAACGAGTTCAGGCCTATTCTAGATCTGCGTCAAGCAAACAAGTGGATCCGCAGAGAAAAGTTCCGTATGTTGTCCCTGCATCAGATTTACCCTCAGTTGCATCGAGGAGACTGGCTGTGCGCCATAGATCTGCAGGACGCTTACTTTCATGTGCCGATCGCACAAAAGCATCGCAAGTTCCTGAGGTTTCTGGTAGGCAACAACCATTACCAGTATACAGTACTCCCGTTTGGTCTGAAGTCTGCACCAAGGAGGTACTCCAAGTGCATGGCAGTGGTGGCGGCACACTTGCGGAAGAACAAAGTGTTTGTGTATCCATGCCTGGACGATTGGCTGATCAAAGCTTCCACGTACCAGGAAGCCCAGTGTCATTTCAACAGGACAGCTGCCTTGCTTCATCGCCTGGGACTGCACATCAACATGACGAAGTCAGTGCCGATCCCTGTGCAGTGTCTCCAGTACTTGGGGGCCTCAGTCAATACTTTGAACGTAAGCGTGTGTCCTTCGGAGGAGAGACGCTTATCTATCCGTTGGAAGGCCCTGCACCTCCTCTCAGCCCACTCTCCTGCAGTGAGGACGGTGGCCTCTTTACTGGGGTCGATGGCTTCTTGCATCTTTCTCACCCCCAATGCACGTCTGCATATGAGGCCTCTGCAGGAATGTCTGGAGGATCAATGGGACCAGAGGCGGGGGCGTTGGAGGACAAGATTCATCTGTCCCAACACGCTCTACAGTCTCTGAAATGGTGGTGCTCCTCAGAGAATGTCTGCAAGGGGACTCCCTTTCACAAGGATATTCCGGTCCAGACCATAGTGACCGATGCGTCTCTCCAGGGCTGGGGAGCGCATTCGGGCCCTCTTCAGATTCAGGGGATATGGTCACAGACAGAGATGACTTACCACATCAACTTTTTGGAACTCAGAGCAGTACACTTGGCCCTGAAGGCGTTCCATCCCTCCTTCAAGACGAACTCCCTGCTAGTTCAGACGGACAATACTACTACCATGTATTACCTCAACAAGCAGGGGGGCTCCCATTCACGCACGCTGTCTCGGGAGGCGCAGACGATCTGGAATTGGCTGGTGGCCAGGAACCTAACGATCACGGCAACCCATCTGCCGGGAGTGCAGAATGCCCAAGCCGATGCGCTCAGCAGGCTCGTTCAAGAAAATCACGAGTGGGTGCTAAACGACGACGTGCTAAGAGACGTCTTCGCAGAGTGGGGCACGCCGGATGTCGATCTGTTCGCTACGGCAGAAAACAGCAAATGCCGTGACTTCGCGTCCAGGTACTACCAACCAGGGACGCTGGGGAATGCACTATGGATCAGCTGGTCGAACAGCTTTCTCTACGCCTTTCCACCCATTCCCCTGATTCCGGCGGTGCCGATCAAGCTGTCGCACTCCAGAGCCAGGATGATCCTGATTGCTCCGGAGTGGCCGAGGCAATGGTGGTACACCAACCTTCTTCACCGGTCTGTTCTACCACACCGGCGCCTGCCGTGTCGGCCGGACCTTCTCACGAAGTTCGGAGGACAGATGGTTCACCCCAATCTCTCGTCCTTGAGTTTGGCAGCATGGCTCCTGACCTAGTACAGTATGGACACTTGAACCTACCTCAGGACTGTATGGAGATCTTGAAAGAGGCGAAGAGACCGTCTACGAGGACTTCTTACGCCTATAAGTGAAAGAGATTCTGCTTATGGTGCACGGCAAAGGACATTGACCCTACATCCTGTAAAGAAGATGTTATTCTGCCTTATCTGCTGCAGTTAGCTCAATCTGGGCTTAACTTTCAGTCTATTAAAAAGTTCATCTCGCAGCTTTGACTGCGTATAGAAAGGGCCCTTCCCAAACCTCATTTTTTCAAATCCCTGTGATTAAAGATTTTTTGGAGGGTTTGCGTAAGGTGTTTCCCCCTGTTAGACGACCTTCTCCACCATGGGAATTGAACGTGGTGTTGTCCAGATTAATGAGGGAGCCTTTTGAGCCTATTCATAAGGCTTCTTTGCAGCATTTGTCCTGGAAGGCTGCCTTCCTTGTGGCCATTACATCGGCCAGGAGAGTAAGTGAGATTCAGGCTCTGTGTTTTCAAGAGCCGTATACTGTATTCCATGCTTCTAAAGTGGTAATGCGTACTCATCCTAAGTTTTTTACCTAAAGTGATATCTGATTTCCATGTAAATCAAATGATAACTTTGCCTACATTTTTTCAGCATCCCTCCTCTCCGGCGGAGAGGTCTCTGCATTCACTAGATGTGCGTAGAGTGTTGAAATTCTATCTAGATAAGACAAAAGACATCCGCAGGTCGGATCGACTGTTTGTAAATTATGGTTCGGTAAGAACTGGTCTAGCTACCTCGAAACAGTCCATCTCCAGATGGATTGTGTCCTGTATTCAGCTCTGTTATCAGAAAGCTAATAAGACGTTAGGGGGTAAGCCTACAGCGCATTCGACTAGGGGCAAAGCAGCGACTACAGCTTTGCTTAGGAATGTTCCAATCGCTGACATTTGTAAGGCTGCCACCTGGAAGTCGGTCCATACGTTTACAAAGCATTACTGCCTGGACTCTGATGCTAGGGCAGATGCGCAGGTTGGACAGGCTTCGCTGAGGAATTTGTTTGCACAGTGACTTGGTGTTCGGTTTTTACTCCAAGGCTGTTTATTGGTTGGGATGGGCTTGCCATTCTATTCATAGATTATGACTATACACAGAGATCCCCTACTACAGAAGGAGTAGTTTGTTACCTGTAACTCCAGTTCTGTAGTAGGGGTATCTCTGTTATAGTCATAAGCGACCCTCCCTCCTCCCCGGTGGAGTAATCTGACAGTATCAGGCCTGTTGTTATACACCTTCAAAAATAACTGAAAGTAACTTGCTTTGGCTGTGCATCCTGGGATACCGGGGGTCTCTGGAGAGTTCCTTAAAGGCACGGTATCCTTTTAGCAGACACATAATGACAGCCTATAGGGCTTGTCTGTCCACCCCTTCCTCTCTATTGTTTAAAGGGATTTTGGTGAAGGGAGTGTGATACAATAAAGGAACATGTCAGATGTGAATAAAAATGACATTTAAACTTTATTTTGGCTTTGATGTTCACTTCAGATGAAGTGCTGGCCAGTGCAGCCATATTGTTATTAGGCTGTATTATTTTGTCTGTCTCTTAAGTGTCTTTGCAGGTTTGCAAATGCAGGACAGCTTAAGAGATATTTTGATTGCTCCGGGGTCCCCGCACATGGGCGGGACTATTCATAGATTATGACTATAACAGAGATACCCCTACTACAGAACTGGAGTTACAGGTAAGAAACTACTCCTTCCTTATCATTCCAATAACCAACTGCTTCTTTTTACCAGTCGCTGTACAATACGTCACTGTTGGTTATGGTCACTACACTGGGGCACATCATCACTTGAGTCACTTTTTCATCTTGTATATAGAGTAAATGTTTTACTCCTTTTTCTAATGATTGTCTTTTGCAAAATAAAAGTTACGCCCATGTTCGGCTGAAGTGGGCGCAACAGAATTTCTGTTGTATGTAGGCTTCATTGTCAAACTTTGATTGATTCCTTATCATAACCTATGAAATAACAATTTTAGAAGGATATAATTCCCTGCTCTAACTATAACTCTAATTTAGATGCAAGTAACTAATACTCCTTGCGTAATTTCCATTTTTTCTGTTCAAATGAGTTCCTTGTGAGCAAATGTATGTTGGCTGATGGTTCCTGGATCTGTCATTAACCATTTGTTGAAATGCTACTGCAGAAATTAAGCCTGTATTAGCCATTGTTTGACACCGTTTTTATTATGAAGAAGCAGCTTTTCACAGGTATTCTCAGACCCTCCTTCTGTTGGTTCTACTTCTAAGGGATTCTTTCCAGAGAAGAGACATCTAAAGGATGAAATGCCCTTTAGAAGAACAATTTACATACCTTGGATGGTCCATTCCTACTGCTTTGCCATCTCCATCCCCCTTCTCTCATCAAGGCTTTTATGTAATGCTTTAGTATGTTCTTATGGTGGTGTCATTTGTTCAGCTTTTTCTTTTTGTCCCAAACACTATATAGTGTGGAAGTTATGCTGAGCGTACCTTATTGGTAACTGGTGGATCTTTATGGGTATGATATGACATCAGGTAGTGACAACTTTGACTCTCCATGTCCGTAGATGGTCTTACACCTGTTTGTGGATAACAGCAATCTTCTGAAACCAATCTTATGGCCTGGGAATATTTCAAAAGATCATTAGTCTGTTGTCATTTTCAGTATTCATCAGTACAGCCAAATGTAACATGTTCTTCACCTAGTTCTTCTGCTGTACATTCATTGTATACCTAGAATAACATCAGTTTCTCAGGCGTACCTCCACCATTTTAGACTAGGAACTCCTTCAGATGCTCAGGGTCAGCATTATTATGAGCCATGTACAGTTTCATAATCCCATGCTTCATTATCGTGTGGTTCACCAAGAACAGCTTCAGATGACCATATTCAGGAATAGAGTTGGGTACCACTGTAGTTCTCCCCTACTCACAGACACATGCATTCTAATATGTATGCCCTCACAATCATGTAATTTACCTATCTTGCTGGTGGCTTGGTCCCCCCTCCCTTATATTTCTAACGCCAACTCTTTGCAATACATTCCAATCTTGGTTTGAGTGAGTCACAATCTGTTCTGGGATCTGTGCACACAATCTACCATGTAGCTCTAACAATGACTGGACACTGGGACGATCTGTTGAGTTCCTTTCTTGGTTGTCCAAGTAAAAGGCAACTCATCCCAGTGGCTGCAGTGCCACCCTGCCCAGATTAATATAAGCAAAAGGTGCCAAAAATAACGAAGACGGCCTGGTACCAGCTCTCTTTTCTAAAGAAAGTCAAACTTTTTCTTCTAGAAAGCAACTTCAGAACTTCTCTTCAAGACCCTTGTACTCTTACATTGGGATTATGGTAATGCTCTACCCCATGGCCTCCCAGATGCCACACTGGTATCCTTTAGGGGCATTCTAAAGGGCTGCCGCACATCTCATTCACGGCTTGAAGAAATATTATTACATCATTTCCATCCTGATTATCTCTATTGGCTTCGCTTGCCGGTGGGCACCATCTTCAAACCCATTGGCATCATTTACAAAGCTATCCCTGCTTATCTTACAGAAAAGCTCAGCTCCTCTGGTGGAGCTCAGCACACCTGCAGCCAGGACACCATCAGACAGCAGACTAACTAGTGTAAAAAGAAAAAGCAAGACAGCAGACCCGTTCCATCTATGCACCCAGGATCTGGAACAACATCCCGATATCTTTCAAAACTGCCCTAGCGCTGCTTCTTTTTAAGAAATAGTTCAAGTCTCACATCTTTAAAGAAAACTACATCACAATGCCTTAACTATGCTCAGCACACCTACATCTCCTCTTGATTGTTGACTTGTTTTTAATCATGTATAGCACTCAACTGACTTTTGGCTAGGTCCACCCAAAAGAAATACCATATAATGCATACATACAAGTGTCTCCTTAAGAGGGTCCCAGTTAGGAGTTAGAAACCACTAAGAGTAAGAAAACTCTTTTAAGATTTGATTGAAAATGAAGATTAATACTGAAGAGAGTAGCAGCACCAAACACCTCCTGATATCAGTAAGGGGACAAGAGCAGGTTAATGGAATCCAGAAGTAGTATCAGGTAGAGAGTTTTTTATTTTTTTTTTGCAACTTTTATATAGCGCGAACTCGACCCGAAGGTATTGGAGCGCTGTACATGAGCACCGTATTTACATTACATATTCAGGCACGGGGAGATTAAGTGATTTGTATACAATAAAGGACCTGTTCCCACAGTGAGCATTTAGTTCATGTATCCCTAGCAGTTGTCATCTGATTTTAGACGAACTGTAGAGCAAGTGTTTCTATGTCATCTGTGCTACTTCTAGGTATGGCTCACTATTCAGAGAAAAGACAAGGTTATTCAAACGAGATAGAAAAGGACTGTCTTTTTATCCAACAATAATGTCTAAAAAATACCCACATGTGGAAAAAAGTGTAGAAAAGGAGTGATGGCGCCTCACGGTAGCAACACCATAGAGGATAAAGCAGGAAGGTACTCGCCTGCTACCTCAAGATCTCATCATCAGCTGCCACCACTCCGCAGAAAGGAAACGTGTGTCAAAGAGTATAGACAAGAGACTGGGTGTGGCCCAGAGCGCAAAGACTGCTAGGGTGTGTAACAGAAAGAAGAAAAGCTGTGCAGAGAACCGTGCACCGTAATAAACCCCACAGTGTATGTACACAGACTCGCACAGGCTCGCACACTGATATGTAGATTGCCTTGTAGATGTAAACAATAGCATACATCCAATCCACCATTCTAAGATGGCGCGTTCCGGCGGCCAAGCCAATCTGAACGATCTGAAAGGGGCGGGACCAACACAGCGTAGCTACGTGATTCGCGAGACCACGCTCTTAGTTCCGGCTGTCAGCTGCTGCGTTGTTGCAGTGCTGAGCTAACGCCGGACATGGACACAACGACGGTGAGTCCTGTTACATGTTTCCGCCTTAACCCAAAAAAAGAAGGGGGGTTTCTTAAAAAGTAGGGCATACCACAGGGATACCTGCATTAGCCGGCTCGGCCGTGGGTTCTGAATGGGGGCACGCCTTGACCCGTTACGAAAAGCAAGTCTTCAGTAATTTCTCAGCCATAGACTGGCTCCATCAAACGACAGTAGATACACGTTGTGGGAGCCATCTAACCGGCACTAAGGATTTTTGCGAAGTCTTTTTGCGGTTTTTCCTCCTGGTGTGGCAAGATGTCATCAAGGAAGTCCGGCTTTAAGACCAGCGGCCCATGTCACTGATCAATGTCGGTGACAGACTGGCACCTTGTATGCTTCTTGTGACTCAAGCACGACCACAACCCGAAGGCCTGCACTGATTGCCGTGCCATGAACCTGAAAGCCTTGAGGGAGGGATCCCTCAAGCTCCTGGTGGCTGGACGTGCTACATCGAGACGATCGAGGTTCCAGTCCAGATGAAGGTCCGGGAGCAGCTGCGGAGTCCAAGATCCTTGTTGCACTTGAAGTCGTTGGGTCACTCAGGTAAGAAGAAGTTGAATAGATCTTCAACTTCTCCACGTCTGTTGGCCAACGAGATGATGGATCGTCCACATGGAGGCCTTATTTCGCGGTTGAGTCAGCGCTTGGGCCGTCTCTGCGCCTCCCCGAGTTACTGGGAGCCGGAGCGACCTTTGCCCAGCTAAGAGAATTTTATGAGGCCATGCACCTCCTATGTGGGTAGCCTGTTCCCTCTGGTGCGGCTTCAGGCCCAAGGGTTTGGCAGGGGCCCCACCTGGTTCCACGTCAGGGGCTCCAGCCCTGGCACCAGTCGGGCCGCTAAGATTAATTCCTGGATTCGGACCAATGCCAGTCGTGCAACCTTGACCTGCTCTATCACCGGTGCTGATGGCGACCCTCCCGGCACCGCTGGAACCCACAGGCAGCACCATCCCCATTCTAATACCCAACTCTGACATGAGCAGGAGGGGCCATCACCAACTTGCGCCATGCTGATGGAGGATCACCTGTCTCTTCTCCGCCAAAAAGTGAGGACTCTCTTGGCCAAGGGAGCCATAGAGAAGGTGCTGCCGCCAGAAGTACATCATGGTTGTTATTCCTGCTACACTTTGTTGCCCAAAAAGATTGAAGGCCTTTGAATAACAGAATCCTGTGCTCTTTCAATTTCTTTCTCAAGACGGAGAAGTTCAAAATGCTCACGCTAGCTCAGGTGCTGTTTGCCCTCGACCAGGGAGACTGGATTCTAGCGTTGAACTTGCATGACACACATTATCATATCCCCATCCTGCCTGCCCACAAGCTTTACCTACGGTTCACGGTGGGCCACAAGCATTTTCAGTTTGTCATGGTTCCCTTTGGCCTTACAACACACCTTGGGTGATAACCAAGGTGATGGCGGTGGTTGCAGCTCATCTACAGAGATCAGGAGTGCCATTCTTCCCCTATCTGGACCACTGTCTGTCGAATGCAGGCTTGCCCTAGGCTGTTGTCTCCTACATCCAGACTACAGAGGACCTCCTGCACTCACTGGGGTTCACTATCAACATGCGGAAGTCACACCTCAGATGCTCCCTTTTATCTGAGCCAGTCTGGACACGGTGCAGTTTCGGGCTTATCCTCCCGAACTACTAGTCGAGAATATTTAGGCTATAATACCGATGTTTCAGCCTCTTTCATAGATTTCGGTGAGACTGACTCTGAGGCTGTTGGGCCTTGTGACATCCTGCTAGTGACACATGCCCGCTGGCATATGCGGTCTCTTCAGTGGGACCTGAAGTTCCGGTGGGCGCAGCGACAGTAGAATCTCTCTGACATGGTCCCGATCTCAGAGGGAGCTGCAAAAGAGATGCAGTGGTGGCTTACGAACCACGACTGGGTCAGCGGCACATGCCTCTCCCTTCCCCAACAAGGTCTCACAGTAGTCACAGGTGGTCAATCCTGGGATGGAGCAGCCATGTTGGAGAGGTGGACATCAGAAGACTCTGGTCTCCAGCGCTATCTGGACTCCACATCAAACTGTTGGAGCTCCAAGTGATCTGATTGGTATTGAAAGCCTCTACCCTCCATCAAGGGAAGGCTAGTGCAGGTGTTCACAGACATTACCACCGCCATGTGCTGCTGTAACAAACAGGGTGGGGAGGATCGTGGACCCTTTTTTCAGGAGGCATTGTGCCTATGGACATGGCTGAAACAGCAGGCCATATCCCTGGTTGTTCAACACCTGGCGGGCTCTCTGAACGTCAAGGCGAACAAACTCAGCCGAAATGCCTGGTGAATCACGAATGGTGCAAGGTCTTTTTCGATAGTGGGGAGTGTCTTGGTTAGATCTGTTCGCCACTTGCGAGAATGGGCAATGTCGGCAGATCTGCGTGCAGTAGTGTCCAGTGCGGCTCTTACTCATATGCGCTTTTAGTGTTGAGTGGAGCTCTAGCCTCTTATACGCCTTTCTGCCCATACCACTCCTGCCCAGCATTCTCAAGAAGATCAGGAAGTCCTTATTGTGGCTCTGGAGTGGGCATGGAGAGTTAGATATCCCAGCTGTTGAGAATGGCCATTGATCCTCCGATCAGGCTGCCCGTTTGGGATAATCTTCTGTCTCCGCAGCAGGGAAAGGTCCTCCACCCAAACCTGTCAACTCTTCGCCTTTTTGCATGGCGATTGAGCAGCGACATTTGAAAGCTTTCAGCCTTCCTCAGTTATCTGTAATGTTATCTTGGCAGCCAGGGGTCCCTCCACCAAGATGGTATACACCTGTCATTGGGGAACATTTGTGGCATGGTGTACAGAAAGACACATCAATCCCATTTCTGCCCCCCCTTTCTCATGTTCTACTTTTCATTGTTTCTCTTGCCCAGCAGGGCTCCTCTCTAGCCACTCTAAAGGGCTATCTTTCTGTTATTTCTGCTTTTTTTGCCGTTGCCTGAGCAGCCATCCCTCTTCAAGTCCCCTATTGTAAATAGGTTCTTGAAAGGTTTACATTTGTTTACATATTCTCCTTTCAGTATGCCCCAGTGGGACCTCAGTCTCATCCTCACTTTTCTTATGTGCGCTCCTTTTGAGCCTTTGCACAATTGTCCACTCAGGCTCCTTGTAGAAAAGTAGGATCTGCTTTCATGGTCACCCCCACCTTTTGCTGGTGTCATTATGTTTTCTGACTAGTCTGACTGGGATCCTGCTAATCAGGACCCCAGTCTCTGTGCACTTCCCTTAATTGGACATGGTGAGTACCTAGGTTCACTCCAGATTGACTATTGGTGCACCCCTGTAAGTCCCTAGTATATTATACTAAGGTACCCAGAGCATAGGTATACCAGGGGGTTCCCATGGGCTGCAGCATGTATTATGCCACCCATGAGAGACCACTCAAATTGTGACTACAGGCCTGCCGTTGTGTAAGCTGGTGCTAGCACCACTTGCGACATTAATAGGTTTTAAGTGTAATGACCTCAGATGTAGGGAAACCTATACGTCACGCCTAAGGCAGGCCTTCCAATCCTGAAGGCAGGGTGCTTTGTCCTAAGTGTGCAGGTGTCCCTGCATGAGCAGGTCTCCCCTACAACCTTCGGAGTCCATTCTCCCGGGTTGTAAGTGTATCAGCCATTGCGGCATATAGAGTGGCCATGTGTCACTACGCAATGACCATCTCTAAACTGGCTGTAACAAACCCTGTCATTTTTGGTATCAAACATGTTGAATCATACCCCAACACCGTAAGGAGGTATGATTCCATGCACTGTAAAGCTCCTCCTGGAGGCCCTCAGTGCGTCCTGTACCAGTCTTCCAAAACTGGACAGCAAGCTATGGCTGCTGCCGGCGAGACACGTTTCTGCCCTCCTGCTGCTAAGCCAAGCTTGTGCAGGGGAAGGCAGAACAATAGATATCCTGTAACAGGGATGGCGTGACCACCTACCAGACAGGATTTAGCATATTGGGACAGGGTGGGGGCGCTTGCCAGCACCACTGAGGCTGCTTGAAGGGCAAATATGGTGCCCTCCTTGCATACTCCAGTTTAAACCAGTTCAGGGAGCCGTTGGCTCCCGCTCTGGATCAAAACTGGACAAAGGAATGGGAGTATCCTCCCCACTGTCCAGCCCCTCCTCTGGGAGGGACCCCTAAATCATCCCAACCCTTTCCTAAGGGTACTGAAGGGCTTACCTGAGGGTGGGACCTTAGATTCGCTGAGGGATTAGATTCGATTCAACTCTGCGTCATCTTCAACCATCTGGACATTCTGCCCGAGTCAGACAGACCATGTCGGACTGACCACATCGAACTTCGCTTTGGGAATTGGGAAAACTGAATGTTCCAGGTCTTATCGTCCTGCAAGTCCGCTGCACCGTCAGTGTCTGTGCTCTGTACAGGTTCCCCACAGGGCCTGTGGACATTCAGAGACAAGTGAAGGAATTTTCCAGGGAGTGAAGGAGTCACTTCCCTGCATCTGCAGGCACCACAACGTAGATGACCTGTTTGCAGATCCTGGGCTCCTAAAGACTCCAACAGGCTCAGTAACTCAGGTGGTGGTTCTCAAACTCCCTCGAGGCCTGCACTGTCTTAAGACTGAGTATGTGGCCAGTATCCCTCGTCTGCACCTCTGGAACCGAACCCCTGTGCACCCCGTCAGCTGGCAGTTGCTAAGGCTGGGCGACACTTGTCTCCAGAGATCTTTTGGTCCTTTGAAGGGACTTCTTTGATTCCAGTGGGCTCCCCTGTTTGCTCGGGGCCTGCTCTGATTTACCTAGTCATGGTTAGTCACTTGGACCTTGCTGGTCCTGACAATGCACCTTCTTTGATTTCTATGCCTGTTGCCATTGCCAAGGAGTGTCGGTGCCTCTGCAAGACACAAACCCCCTGACTCTCGGCATCTGACGTGGGACAGCTCGTGACCAGCTCCTGGTCTTCCACAGCATCACCTGGTCCGCACAGCTTCAACTCCAAGGGCACCATCAACCATCCTGCATCTATTGACATTGGTGGGCATTCGTCGTCTGTGCCTCCTGGTCACTCCTGAGTGGCATAGACTCTGTCCCCTCTGAATGCAGGTTCTTCTAATCTTGGAATCCACCTTTGTGTTCCTCCGGACTCCTTCATCTTCTTCGCCAGCAGCACTTTTCCTGAAGACCTACATTGTGGCCTACAGCGATTTCTGACGTCACTTGACACGTAGGCACCCGGCTCCCCTGGTGTAGGTATCCTGGTTCCTGGGGTATCCACGGGTGGGATGACTCTCCACTCTTCCATCTTCCACTGGGTTTCTTCAGGGTCCGCTAGGAAGGGTCCTTTTCCTTTAAAACTGAAACAGCAACTTACCCATTGACTTATGTTGATCACGAGGTTGTGTTCACACTCTGCACACATCCTCTGTGGCGTTCCTGGGTACTTACCTTTGGTGGTTCCTTGGGTCCCCAACACCTCTATATCTTCTGGGTCCAGTCTCGACTTGAGTCGTGGTTCGCATACCACTATTTTAGTATATGGTTTGGTCTTCCCCTTTAGACCACTGTGTATTTGTGCTACTTATGTGCTCCATTTCCTAAGTATTGAGTGTATTGTGTTTCTATCTCCGGGTAGGTGATAGTACAATTGTGTCAGTGAGTGTCTGTAATAATATACCTATTTTTATAACTACACTGTGCGATTCTTTTTCACTTAACCGATACACTAAGATTAAGTACTGGAAAAACAAGCTGCTTTACACTCCTTCTGGACTAAGCCTGAAGGCTGCTCTCCACAGCTACCACTTAGAGAGCTTTCTAAGGTTGTCTAAGACCACTAAAATCACTGTAAGGGTTGTCTGGATTCCTGCAAGGTGCTACACTTACTTAAGTGGGCACCATCTACGAAGCCAGCCTCTCACACTCCTTACCATCAAAACTGCCTTTTTATTGGCTATAGCATCTGCCCAGACGGTCAGTGAGCTTCCGTGTTTATTATCCAAGCTTCCCTACTTCAAGTCTACCCAGGCAAACTGGTGCTTCGTACGAGAGCTTCCTTTCTACCGAAAGTGGTCATTTCCTTTCACATAGGCCAGTCGATCACCCTGCCTACTTTTTATGAGCCACCACTTCCCTCCTAGCACGAGGAGCGCCTTCACCGGCTGGACCCAAAAACAGCATTGTTGTTCTACCAATAATACACACACAAGTTCTGGGTGGATGACCAACTCTTCGTGGGGTATGTCGGAGCAAAAAAAGGACAGGCCATGCAGAAGCAGACCATCTCTAGATGCATCGTGCTCTGTATCAAGAACTGCAATGCATTGGCTAAGAAGCAACCCGTGAGGGTTTGCGTGCTCACACCACCAGAGCGAAAGCTGCGACCACTGAGTTATTACATGCAGTTCCGGTGCTGGACATCTGCCAGGCAGCAATGCAAGACTCCTTGCACATGTTCACAAAGCACTACCGCCTGGACCATTAGGTGCGTATAGATGGACATTTTGGCAATTCAATCCTGCAGCACTTTCTCGTATGAAATTGGTCCTCAGACCCACCTACAGGGATGGTATTGCTTGGAATCTATTCTAAAGTTAGAAATCTGCGGCAAGAAGTCTCTATCAGATGAACAAGTTACTTACCTTTAGTAACGCCTTCTCTGGTAGAGACTCTGTCTAGCCACAAATTCCTTATCGACTTACCCACCCTCCCCACTCTGTGAACCGATTTCCAGGGGCAGGGCTGTTCCCCTTTCATGGCCCTAGTTTTCCACACTAGTGGTCAGTATCCTTCCTGGCTCTGTACTCCTTGCGTAGAAAGTTAGAAAAAGAAACTGGCATCAGTGTGCTAGGGTGGTGCCTAAATAGACTCCGTGCATGCCACTTCTGATGTGGGCGATGCTGACAATCCCACGCAGAGCCGAACGACGGCATCTACTGGGGCGCAGGGGTACAGCTCACTAACAAAAGTCTGGATCCAGTCTGATGCCTGGGGACAATTCTAAGGTAAGAAATCTGCAGCTAGATAAAATCTCAACCAGATAAGGCGTTACCGAAGGTAAGTAACTTGTTCTTCAGGGTTATTGTCCTTTTGGCAACAATAAGGGTGAGATCAAAGAAGCGTGCCACTGTTTTTTGCCTACAGGACCAACTGTATATCGCAAGAGTCCCTGTCTCCCAGGATCTCGTCTCCTGTATTCCCATCACCATCTCCAGTCTAGACAACACTTTTTCTCAGAAGGGGAGCAATAAGGGGCAATCCTATAGCACATAGCATGTGTTTCATGTCCTCCACAGGAGCATCTCCTATAGCACTGAGGTCCAGTGCCCTGGGGAATATTCTGGAAAACCGTTGAGGGGAAAGGTAAGAGCTTTGCAGTACCTAAAACTGGATAAATTTTGATCGGGCATTCAGCAAGACCTTCCTCTGATATGCCAGGACTTTTGCCCACTCTTTATCGATAAGGGGTCGGTTGAATTTGACGTCCCAAATATGTCTCAGAGGTCGCAGCAAGGTATGTGTTTGTGCAACATAGGCACTCGTAAAGCCAGCTTACGAGTCTGTGGCCGCCGCCCAGCATAGGTTGGCACATGTATAAGCTGGTGAGAGGCTGGCTCGGTATCTTGGATGACCCAATTATCCCTAAGGGTGCCCTTTAAGGGCGCGTATAGGAGAAATTGCCCCTCATGCAGGCCGTTTTGCTCCATGAGGGTTAGGAAAGTGTGAAGTCAACCATTCTGGAATACGTCCCCCGGAGTGAGGATCCCAACTTAATCCTAGGTGTGCAATTCTCACTCTGAGATGAGACCCTGCCTCGTCCTAAGGCCAAGGGATGAGCCTTTAGGGAGGTGAATGTTTTATTGCCCCATATACTTTGGTGAAGCAAGCAAGGGCCACTTGGGGGGAGGAGGGTGCAGCCTCTGGTAGGTCGGGTCCCTGGAATCACTAGCAAAAGTAATACGGTTCAGGTGAGGGAGGGGTCCTCCTATCAGCTTCCTCAAGGGAGCAGTCAGCTATTGGAGGAAGAGCAAACTATTATGTCCAGGCAAGCAAATACCCTATCTGTAGATATTGTTGTAATTTGTTTATGTATGTTAGGCTGCAAACAAATCTATACTACATAAAACGTACATAATTCTTTCGTTAGAGTATTTCCAGGCCTTATCCTTTATATCATTCATTGTCTTTATCAATACACTTACTAGAAATTGTATTTAATTGATATACTTCTCTTTAAAGTATTACCTAATTGGACGTTGTTGTCCTTAAACATCAGCGCCATAAGGACAGCCCATTTCATAGTGACTGGTGAATCTCACTTGCTCTGGGCACTGTGTTTGTTCTCTCTGGGACCCCACCAAACGTGTAGGTCCAACATTCCAGATACATTTTGGTGAAGAGTTCTTACAGAACGCTGTTTAGATGGAGTAGTGCCCAATTCCTCCACCTATCCCTGAAGAATGCTGCTCTCACATTGTTTTTTATTTATTGTTTGCTGTTCTTGGTACTTTGCTATTGTAGCGGACCATTGCCACACAATAGATCTTCATGCGCCCACTTTCCGTATTTAAAAAAAAAGGTCTTAGAGTGGACACACTTTACCCAAGTGTGAGGCATATCACAGAATGGAAGTGTAGATCCTGCCTGCACAGTACTGTCTGGGATCAGCCTGGGCTAGTGAGTGAGAGGAGAGAGAAGGTAGACTTACCTGTTCTGTCTGTGCTGTCAATACCAATCTGAAGACTGTGGAACCAGTTAGTTCGCTTACTTGATGATTATTGCTAAACGATGCTAGCACCTAATCTGACCGACGTGCATAAGTAATTTTAGATAAAGTGACAAAGATGTTACAAAAAGGCGTGTTTGCATTTTCTGTCATGCATTTCCTTGATATATGACAGTCAGCTTTCAGTAGACCTGACTGTACTCTAAGAGTTTCCCCTCTATTAGATAAATCATAGTAAGTAATCAAGACTGGTGCCATTTGCAACCTTTGCACCAAGCTAAGTGCTTACAAATTGATTCATTGATTATAGAATTTCAATAGCACTCTCTGTGCAGAGAAAGGTTTCTAAGTGCTCCAAGTTATGAACTAGGCCAATGGGAGACTCCCAACGCATGGAGTAGTTCTCTCTCTGGGTGCGCAGTTAGCATCGTTCTGGACTCTGAGATCAGTCTAGCATTTTGAGCAACTCTAAGTTTGGTTCGTTTTTGTTCCAAGGCCTTTATTAGAAACGGATATTCACTATTTCTGCCACTCTTCCTCCATCTTCAGCCTGAACAAGTACCACTGCTTGCGAGATACTCCCATATACTCTTAGTAAGTAGGTAGTGTCTTAAGTAGGTCAAGAAGGGCCAGACCCATACAGGTTTTCATGAACCATTGACTGTGGCAATTTCATCTATCTAGATTTCTTGTATGCAAATTTATCTTATGTAGATATGTTGATAACCTGTGATGGATCACCAGTCCCGGACAGGCTATGGACAGCCGTGCTTTAACAAACAGGAGTATTTACAGTGTCCTAAAGGCAGTTCCAGATTGGTTCTTAAAGCTAATCAGCTCTCTTCTATGCTACATAAGTTGAGCACAAAGTGTCTATTCACTATATTTAAAATGAAATAATGGCAAATTAGATGTGTTCAGATAAGAAAATACGAGTTAATTAGGCTCCAAGTGAAAAGAAGAAATTGTACTGGACGTGATAAGGCAAAGCAGGGATGAATGAAAGAGTGGCTAAAGGTGAAGGATCCTGGAAGAGTAAATTCTCTCAAAGATATTTCCAAGCCGTGAAGAGCCACAGGTAAAGGTTCAAGAGGGAATCCAAATCTGGTTTGGCTCACCATGTGGTAGGAGCCTCTGCTGAAAAGCATTGCAACAAAATATCTCGGTCGTAAAAGCACACGAAAGTGCGTTGCCATAAATATGTCTGTAAATTATGACATTCTCATCTGGATTGCATAGATGGAGATCTTGTTGAAATGTCACATCTGGTGGTGATGTCAGAAAAACAAATTAAACAGTATGATGGTGTCTTCTCTGTCAGCGAGTGATAAAAGGAACACCCAGAAAAAGTGGAGTGGAGAGCTTTTCATTTACTATCCCTGTTCTTTTCTGTCCATGACTCTGTACTGATGATTCGCCGCATTTCATCCGAAACAATCAAGCTGAGCGCTTGGTCTCCGGGGGACCTGACTTGGTTGTAACCCCAATAGGGACAAGCAGTCTATGTGGTGGAAAGTACTGTGGCAGACAAAAATAACTACAACCTCTTAGTTTTTTAGTGCTGTGGTGGTTCAAAGTTCTCTCCTTGTCACTCTTCAATTTGGTAGGTACAGGGTCACCGCAACTTGCTGTAAGGGTCAAGATGATGAGGTGTAAGTCACTTCGGACATTTTCAATAACTCTGCATCCAATTGGGCAGATTGTGGCTTTCATACGTTCAGGAACTCTGCCTAGAGTTAGAATCTGGGATAACACACTTTTTATCTGTTCCTCTGCTTCAGAGCATAGCAATGCCTCAAGTCCAGTGAAAGAGGAATTAGAAGGAATTGGACAATTGCAAATATGTGGATGGTTGACTTTTGAGCTTCTTCTGTGAGACTTAACATGATGATCTTTATTATTAACCTTTGAAGCTGTTTGCCCTCCTCAGTCTGGATTTGAGGTGGGCAGGATTTGTCAAAAGCGTAGTCACGTGGAAACTAGATGGGTCCCCAGGTGTTTGATTAGAAAGATAAGGGAAAAAGTCTTGAGAATGACTCAAAGATGTTTCTAATAAGTAAATTAGGCAGCTTTTTAAAGAGACTTTTCAACTCTCTTTTAGCTTTTCTTACTCCAGGCATCATAGAAAAAATATTGCTCAAACTAACAAAAATTCCCGAACAAATCCCCTGTTGTTCGAACAATTCCTTTCTTGACTGGATGCCAGGGCAACAATACTCCTCAAACTAGCAGTGTCTCTCAGTCTGACCTCCTGCTGCTCACACACTCAAAGAAGTTTGTTTGTTGGGCTACATAGTAGTGGCTTTTGAGTTTTATGTGTTTAAGAAATATCAAATTATCAAACGGAGGATATTTGTTGGACTGAGTTGTTTCTTTTCCCTGAAAAAAAGTACTAATTTGTTTGACCAAGGAATGCAGTTGACCTGACCTAGCTTAAACCTGGTAAATCATTTGAAATTGTTCCACATGTCACGCTAAGCAATAAAGCGATAAAAATACAAATAAGCATCATGTCGATATTGTATCGTCACTCGAATTGGACCTTTGGTCACTGTTAAAGAGTAATGCTTAATATAATTGACCCACACTGGGAAAAGTGGACCAGTGGTATTGCTGTAGAACCTGGACCAATGTGAGCTCATTTCTATATAGCCAGGCATACTGATTCCATTTTGCATTTGTGGATTTAAAACAGACCAGAGTCATGTCTTATATCCCAGGGTACAGCAGCCTAATATTGGTAGGTTGTGTGAACTATACAAAGTTTCTAGGTATCAATAAAGCAGGAATGAACAGCAAATGTGTTTAAAGAGCAAAAAAAGAAAATAGATTGTATTGAAAGTGGCATGACCCATAGCCATAGAGGAGTGTGGTTCCAGTTATTTGTGCATTAGCAAGGCCATGTTTAAAAAGCTGCTACATTTTACTGCCAATGGCTGTTGCTTTACTCCTTTGCTGCAAAGAGATAAGGAAAAGAGACATTGATAAAATAAGACCGTCCAGACAAGGATGCTGCAAGCAATTAGGTGAAGCACATGGGATGTAACCCATAAAGAAACATCAGAATAGCTCAGTAGGTTCGCTCTTGTCAAAAGAAGCTGGGAGAGATCACAATCTCTTGTAAGGGCTCTAAGTCGGAGTCATCATCTAGGACAGTGTTTTGCCTAAGCCAACAAACACCAGTACAAGATGTAATGGGTTCAACTTTTAGGACAACATTTGGGTGCAGCTCTTTCCGTTAAGTAGCAGTTGCCTGCTGGAATGGTTTGACATGTCATGTAGTGGGCAGCTAATCGCTGTAGGATGTCAAACATAACCTTATGTGGACTATCCCGTAAAAAAAGAAAACCAACTGTTCTTGTTTACCTAAACCTGCTTCGCCAAGAATTGTGCACAGTGAGGGTGCCCAAACGTGCCATTGTTTGATGACGTCTGCATGGGATTGAAGCCTGCTTCGGCGTCAGTGATTGGCTAGCCTCTTTAAGCGAACAGTGATGGAGTCCGTTTGTCAGGTCGTACTTCTTTCAACATATTAGGGGCTGGAAAAGATGGGGCGGAAATCCCTTTGAACTTGACATCTCTGTATGGGAGACTTCTGCTTAAAATGAGTTCTTCACCCCCCAGTACCCTTCCTTGCCTCTTATTTGGCAGCACACTGAAAGATGAGGGCCAGGCAGGCCCCAGTGGTGGGGCTCGGCCGCTGTTCTCGAAAGTGTCCCCCCGCCTTGAAACTTCAACTCTCCCCCGTGCTGACAGACCATTAAATGGCACTCTGTTTGGAGGAAGCCTGAACAAATGCGCTCGGAAATGACCTGTCTGCATCGGTTCTTTATTGCAGGCTTTGATGAACGGGCCTGTACATTATGTTCGGGACACCAGATCACATGCAGAGCCCAGCACCTTCATTAACGTGTGCACGCTGCCCCCCCACTGCTGAAATCTGCAGCGCGGCCGCGTGCCCGCGCGCCTTCCCAGGTGGACCGTGGACGCAGTAATCTAACATCCGGGGATTTGCCCTTCATTGCCTTCAAGACAGTAGAACCCACTGGAAGCCTTCTGCATTAACCGTGGCAGTTTTATGTATGTATTTATTTATGCGTCTTTGTGAAAAAAGGAGTGCTTTCCTTTGACAGTTGCTCTTTCGGTATTTCACCCTTACGTCAGGACCCAGTT
Source organism: Triturus cristatus (assembly GCF_964204655.1). NCBI lineage: Eukaryota > Metazoa > Chordata > Amphibia > Caudata > Salamandridae > Triturus > Triturus cristatus. Next base: position 939,685,234 of record NC_140584.1, on the reverse strand, counting down.
GCATGGCTTCTGTTAAGCGTTAGCGGCTGTTGCAGTAACGTACTGCAGATTCCGAGCCCATACCATTCACATCATACATGGGTCTGCATTCAGTTATTTCACGTGTTTTTTTCATAGTGCTGGTATGTTGCTTTGCGAGGCTTCAGGGCACACACATATAGTCACGTTCATTGGAGGACGAAAACTTGGTGGTGCAAAGTGAGATGCAGTGATTATGGAGATGGAAGCTGAGTTGTGTATCAGCTACAGAGTAGTGAGGTCAAGGTGTCCAGCGATGGTCCACAAAGGTTAGACCGTGCCTGATTTTCAGGATTGCACCGGCTATTGGCATTTCCAGTCACTGCACCTGGAAGAATGCATCTCATATGGATGTCCTGAGCTGCTGGCACTCACAGACCAGCGTTGAACACTTCTGCTTTAGCTAAAAACTCTGCTGGTGAATTGGGACCTCTAAGTGGGGTCGGCCTGATGAGAGACACAAAACTAACTACCAACTCTCCACTCACGCATGCTTTGCTTTTGCCCATGTTGTTGCAGGGGGTGTGCTTAGACTGTGAGTTTAAGGTGTCTGTTTTACGGGTGTACCTACTCTGCCCCCAACCCTTTCACCTCTAGTTGTTTACAAAGGGGTTTTATAATCGTAGAGCTATTTTTGGAAGGTTGGAAAGCGCAGGGTGACAGAACCTCCAACTATCAAAAAACATATTGCCAAGATGTGTCTCATCCTGCCTAGCTTAAACAGAACCGCTCCTAAATTCATCCAAGTAAAGGAAACTGAAGTTATTTTATTAAATAAATGTTTGAGTGTGAATCAGCCCAGGTAAATGCATATTACCGCACAGAAATTTCCAACAGTATGGCAGAATTTCTAGCAGAGTAGATCTGCTCTCTGGGCGGATTGCTAAGGGTATTCATCAGACCTTCTCAATCTGAAAATAATCGGAGAATAACGCCTATTAAGGGCAATAGTAAAACTATGGTGTACAGGTTGTTTTTTCTACCGACCAATACATTTGACCTGTATAGAAATAAATAAAACCAAGTTAGGGATTGCAAAATTAATTTATCATGAGCTTTCTGCTTGCAGAAATTTACAAATCTACTTTTACGTGTGCATATTTGGTTCTGCATGTGAGTAGTCCTGGCAATCTAAGACAGATGTAGCTTTGTAGGAGCACTCCTGGCAGTCTTTGCAAATTTGAACTTTTACTTAATACGTAGATGACCCGACTTAATTTCTGACTTTATTTTATTTTGTTTTGAAGGTTTTATATAGCTCAAACAAGACTCTCGAGGGTATCAGAGCGCTTTACACAGGATAAAGAACAGAGACATGAAATCAATATTGTAAAACTTGAGAAATGGTACAGGATATGGCTTTCATTCTGGGAATATTGTGAATTAAGCACTGTGAAAGGTACATACATGACAAACTAAAAAGCATGTAAATGGAGTTGTATTGCAATACACAATGATTGACCAATGCTGCTCTCGCCACATTAAATCAAAATGTCAGTATCTGGGACACATTACTTCGACCATACCATTATTGCAGTTTTCACTTGTAGGTATATAAAAGAACTATTACTATGATACAAAATATGGAACGATATACGGAACTATAACATAAAATATGAAATTATTTTAGTTCCGTACAAATTAAATGTTGCATTAAAAATAAGAAATTCTTTTGAAAACAATACTTCTACAATCATATGAAAAACACATCTGCTAGGTCTGATAAGTACAGATGCAAGGGATGGGACAGTACTCTCAGCCCTGGAAAGGGAGTATGGCAGAAACAGGTACACACAAAATAAAAAAACACAAGGACTTGCATTTTAGAACTAACTGACCACGACCCCGTCATATATCATTTTATAGTACCGGAAAACCCTATTTTTGAAATCGTGCTCAAGGAAAGTCAGATGACATTTACTTCTGAGGAAAGGAAAAGTTTCCGAGCTCATCCATTGGCCTCCCTTGGTTGTGGTGAGCAGGACTTGCTCGTTATGATGTGGATGTGAGTATTCCAATCGAACACTTGTAAAGAAACTAATGTGGGTGTGTGGCTGCACAGTCATGTGGTACGTTGTGTATGGTTTGCCCAACGTGCACAGTGTTGAAGCACAGCAGCACGGTTCTCTATTGACCCATGCAAAAAAGAGATGATCAGTCATAGGCAATCGAAGCCAACAAAAGCAGCAGTATTTCCCCACACAAATATTAGTCATGCAGCACTTTACTGACGATCCTGTTTTGAACACATAGTGCTGTGCCTTGAGTAAGGATTACCGAGTGATCGAGCAAACTTGAACGCATTAATGATTACCGAATAATCGAGCAGATAGAACCATGTAAAATGGAAATTCTTGACATATGGTGACCATTTTAAGGACAGCAGTGACCACTCGTACGTAATGCTTGTACCAGCATAATGGGGATCTTTCTTCAAATATTGTAGCCACTCTTGCAACAATGGTAAGAGATAGTTGTAGTTCGAAAAGCTCCTTTTCCAATTCAGAAATCTTCTCACTATCTGAGACAATGGCCACTTGTAATTCAAAGTCTTTTTCAATAATTGCTTTCAAATCCTCCTGCTTTTTTTTTTTAATAATCTTTCTATTGTGAGCCATTAAAGAACTCAACACGCCTCGTAAAAAAGCCTTATACGATTCCCACACAGTCTGAATGGTGGAGGAGCCAATGTTGATATTTAGGAATTCGATTGTTTTTTCCCTCACTTCTACCTTTACTCGATCCTCTAAAAGCAGTGTCCTCTCTAGTGTCCATCTAATAACCGGGAGTCTAGAACTTAATGAAAAAACCATTTCAACAACCGCATGATCTGATATCCCTACTGGGATATGGGAAAGAGAGGTTATGTCTGTGAGCAAATGTTGGTCTACCAGGAAGTAATCTATTCTCGAGTAATGTTTATATTTCTTACTATAAAATGTGAACCCCCTAGTAGGACCAAATTTAGCCCTCCAAACATCCAACAAATTAAAGTCTTTCATCATAGATCCCAGGACAGAAAGTGATTTAGTAGGGGCATGGTATTTAGCCTTTGAAGTCCTATCCAAATTAAAATCAAAAATAAGATTAAAATCCCCCCCCAAGATCACGGGACCTGGGGTCACTAGTAGACCTGCTATCAATTTCAATAGAGGACCAGGATTGTCGTCATTTGGGCCGTAATATACTGCACATATGTAGTGGATGCTATAAATGGAAATGGCTGCCACAATCCATCTACCAGTTTGATCTGTTTCAGTCTTTATCAGCCTTATCCCCCTATTTGCCCTAACAATTATCGCAACCCCCCTAGTCGCCCCCTTCTGTCTGGAACACACTATCTCCTGCACCCACCCCAGTTTCTCAAGGAGTGGCTTACATACATTCAACTCAAGGTGTGTCTCTTGTATTAACATAAGGTGGGCATCAGAGTTTCTTAAAAATTCACAGACCCTAGATTGTTTCCTCTTTTCACCCATTCCATTCACATTCCAGGAGAGGGTTTTAATACTTATTGACCTACTCATGACCATACTCTGCGTTTTCTCTCATCCTGGGCTTGTGATTTTTCCTATATATGAGGACTATTTTTTTTGCTTTTTCACCCACTACCCAACACCCTATCCCTCCCCTAAGGAACCCCCCCAACATACCTGACGATGAAAACCGCCTTTAGGACTCCGGGAGAGCTGCCTTTGAGTCTACATACATCAGCGGGATATTTTATTATTGCTCCAACTATAAGAAAATGTAGTGAAAAAGTGTAAAAGTGCTACGTGGCAAATTAGGGTTTAAGTTTTATTTTAGAGTTATTTATTTATTTATTTATTTTGCTTTTACTGTTCCTTTCTTTTCCCTCCTTTTCCTATTAGTTACATAGGCTCCATGTCCCACGTACCCCTATGTGTCCCAGTATGGCCTATATTACCTCCAATATTTTATACCTTCTTTAATCCATGCCTCACCCCCCTCTAATTCCTTGTTTACCGGGTTTAATTTCCCCCTACCCTGTCACTTCTGTCTCATCAAAATTTAAAGATCATCCACATCCGTGGTCTGGGTACAGTTGTACATTTTATTGTTCCACATGATCTTTAGAAGAGCTGGGAATTTCATTTGTACTTGGGCTCCAAATGATCTTAATTCTGGCATTCTGGTACCCAGCTCCCACTGCCTCTGGGCTGTTCTTCCTCCTATATCAGATCTAATGAAATATGGGATTGCCCGATAGTGGAGGTCCGAGAGACTTCTCCCCAAGATTAATTCTTTGATATTAAAAGTCTGAGAATTCACCAAAATTTTCCTTGGCGCCTTTCTGTCTGTGTGTAACTTGAAGGGGTCTCTATGTACCCGTTGAATTTCGGCCTCCAAGTCAATATCTGGACGGTCTTTTAAAACACCGTCTCTTAACAGATTACAGACAAACCCCTTAATGTCCTCCAGCTCCGCTCCCTCTGGTATTTTTAAAATTCTCAAGTTGTTTCTTCGAGCTTGGGTTTCCAGCCTCTCCACGTCCGAAGCCAAAGATCTATTCTGTATTTTCAGAGTTTCAATATCTTTTGAGTTCCCCTGGACAGATTTAGTTAAGGCTACCACTTCCAGTTCCAGTTTACTGGTCCGGGTGATAACATCATCTAATTTAGATTCCAATAGGTCGAACCTGTCATGAATCGCCCTTTGGTTGCCCTCCGAGATCTCAAATTTAGTCATCAGATCTCCCCTTAAGGACTGAAAGAGGGAACCCAGCCTGTCCACGTCCAAACTCTCTAATTCCCTTGGGCTCCCCTGACCCTGATCCCGAGCCGGGCCCAGACCTTCGCCTTGCACTGAGTGCTTTTCCTGAGTAACAACCAGTAAGGGGACTACCTTTGTTAGGGGTATGTGGGGCTGGCTAGCCTGGGGATCTGAACCTGAACCTTTAACCACCCCCTCGGTCTCCTCAGTCAGTACTGATAGTATCCCACTCCCGGTATCAGACAGACCTGCCAGATCTGCCAGAGGGGCAAATTGATTCTCCAAGGGGAGTGCGGAGGTCTCCACACTCTGTATTCTTTGTGTAATAAGATTGGACTCTGCCTGTATGTCGTGACCGGCAGTCTGCTCCATTATTCTAAAATAAGTTTTGAGTGAGGGCGAATTTTTCTTGAGGGGCAATTGCACGGTTTTAGGCACCTTAGCTTTTTTTATATTTCCTGCTTGTTTCCTCCCCTTACAGGGGGTTAATGGCATGGGCCGTTCTCTTTCAACAGGATCTAACTCTCCACCAGCTTTCAGCTCCTGTGACCGAAGTTGGTATCTATTCCTTTGTCTCCCTAGTGGAAAAAGTGATGTAACCAGTTGTTGCCCTTGTTTCCGGCTTAATACTTTTACTGCCGGTGCAATAGCTGGTGTAGGGGTCGAAATAGAACGTGAGCTATCTGGGAGGGGGGGTCTCTCAATTGGCCCCACAATTGGCCTCTGCCTCAGCCTCGTAACACGTTCTTGATGTAACTCGCGGTATTGACCATCTGTGGGGTTAGCCGGGGTAGGAACGCCTTTATCCTGCTCCATAAACTCGTGCTTCGGCGCTATCCCTCCACCACGGCAGCTTACCGCCTGAACTTGCACTGGTGCTGCATTACCCCACGGGAGACGAGAGACTCTCTCACAGACTGGCCCACGGAGCTGCAGTAGGACGAGGGCTAGACGTGAGCGAAACCACCAGTTCCTCCGGCATACATCCGGGTTTTCGTTCTCCGGCCCTTCTTTCCCAATCATACGTGCCAAAGAGCAGGTCCTAGTGCCGCCACCTCAGCCGTACCTAGGCCGCGTGGTTCATAGATATACCTCGAGGGGGAAAAGGAAATAGAAGGCGGTAATTAATAAATAAAACCTTCTCTGTCACTGCGCCGTCTCCATCCGAATCTTACCGCTTCAGAGTGCCTACTCCAGCCGCTTGTTGTCCCGCTTCGTTCATCGGCATTTTCCAACCATCAGACAGTCTCCCGGAGCCGCTACGACTGGCGTTCAGCCTGCCGCCATGTTCCTCATCACCGGCCCTGCCCCCCCTGGGGATTTCAACTAAAATGTAATGTACACCACAGCGACATCTGTGTTCTTGCTGTTGACTGGGAAGGTTACACATTAGATTGGTGTGTTAATGGTTGATGTTGTTCCCCTAAGCTACAAGGAAAAGTCCTGCTCTTTTCTTTTAAACTTACATATGTTCCATGTGGACATCCAGAGAGAGGATGCTAACCTTAGAAGGAAGGAGTTTTGTCCTTCACTTAACTAAGTGCAGCTAAGATGATCCTTGCTGGTGTTGAGAGTAAACAAGTCTGACAATGAATTATAAGATTAATCCAATTTACAGCTTCTAGTGGTCAAGTACGGTTTTCATGCATGGGAAAACAAAGAATATCAAGGTTCTCCCAGAATGGAAAGACCAGATCTAAATCAAAAACATCAGTAACTATATTTCTTCAGGGCTGGAATGAAAGAGCTCCAATGTGTGAAAATGCACTTACAGCACTGTGCTGGCGGCAAAACAAACTGGCCTACCTGCTGCTTCTCTCAATGCAGAAATCAAAGCCATCTGATCACTCACTCAACTGTGAACTACATTCTGATCACAGATTCACTCGCCATGTATCCAGAACAGGCATTCATACCTTTGAGAGGTCAAGTCACCTCAAGTATTCTCAGACTTCATGGAAAATCAGTCAGACAGACAGACACACAAAACCCCACACACACACCTCTAGGTCATCTGCTAGCACTCCAAATTCATTTCACAGGTGACAATAACCTCTAAGTGCACCATTCATATTTCCTCAAGAGACACATAGGGCACCATAAGGTCTGTCACAGAAACTCCAGGGCAGTGAAACCAAACTGGATTTGCCAGTGCTAGGGCAACAGAAATTCTATGTTACAGTATTATCAGGGATAGCAATTAGTCCCTTAGTGGACCCTATAGAATGAGACATTTAATGCACAAATTAGTGCCACAACACCAATTTCCACATGTGAGATATAATGTCAGAATTTTTCACCTGGTTCATATTTCACAGGATTGACGTTGAGGATTGTTTTAGGAATACAATACCATGGGGCAGATTTACAAGCCCCTTGCGCCACTTTTGCGACACTTTTCCCATGTTAAAAGTGATGCAAAAGTGGCACAAGAGCTTGTAAATCTGCCCCATGTGACTTGTAATACGAATTTAGGCAGAAAGTCCTGTTGCACCCCAACCTGGATTAAGTGGTCACTCATAATAATGTTTACAGTAATCATGATGACAAGGCCCTTTGTTGTTTGAATAAATCATAGGAAATTAGCTGTACTTAGCACACACTGAAAGCAAGCATGGGAAAGTCAAATGTTATACTTTTCCAATGTGTTTTGGTCACTGCTACTGGCTTTGCAATACTACATAAAAATGGGCAAAAGCGGCAGTCAGCATTCTTGGATTGCTATTTTCAATAAGTCTAAAATGGCCACCATGTTGTGACTAAGTTTTATGTGGTAACCCTCTTTGAAGTATAGAAATAATAATCTAGTAGCGAAGAATGTTAATTTCTGAACTTCCAATATAGCCACCATGTTGTGTCTAGTTGCCACATTGCGACCTACTTAGAAGTATCGAAAATGAGTGGCAGTGGTGCAGGAGAGGCGGTCCACCATTTTGCCAAATACGAATGACAAAGTTGTATCGGTGGCAGACCTCCTGCTGCACCAGGGAACAGTAGTTCCTTGGTGGTGGTGCAGGAGCGCCACAGCGCATTATGCTGAGCAGGGACTGGTGCAGTCCAACTCAGCATATTTTGAGTTCTTGCGCCACCAGCCATTTCATGGCAGAGCCCCGCAATGAAAAAGCTGGTGGTGCAAAAACAAAGGAGGCCCTACTGGACCTCCATGTCCCCCATGTCATGGGGATACATTCAGGTGGGCACAACATGTGCCTCCCTGTATATATAATCCCCATTTCCAGCACGGCATGGACATCACAGTCCATGCTGTGCTGGAACTTTTTGGCCATTCCCATTCGCAGTGGTCCTTGCGTGCCTTTGGTGCAGTGGAGCCAGCATTGAACCGGCACTGCTGCACCAAAGTCGTAATCAGGCCCATAATCTTTGTCACAGAATTGGTCTTTACTGCTAGACATGATGCTGAAGAAAACAGCTTTAAAAACATTCACTCTCCTGTATAGAAGGCTCAGCTATTACAAGTTCCTAAAACTACTGAGTCCCCGAAAACTTTTCTTTCCATGTGTTTATGTTATATATTCACTGAAAAAAAACAAAGAATAAAGTGACTTTATAGTTAGATGAACACGTCAGTCACAACATTAATGTTTTGAAGTTTAAAAAAAACCACAGAAATTCACCAGTTCAAGTTAGCGGAGCTAACTATAACTTGCACTCCCCCATGCACTGCTTATGACCTCAAATATTGCATCTTCATGACGTGTTCTATGACATCATTTATGACATCACTGGGGATGGGGTCGTTAGGGCCGAAAATGGCTTGGGGAGGTGAGCCACACACCGATCCTCCCCCTATTAAATAGATTGGGTCCTGGAAGATGGGATCCCCAGGGCTGAAAATGGCTTGTGAAAGGGAGCCCCGTGCACAACACAGACATACCAATGCCTAAGCGTTCAGGCACAAGGGTGCCGAGATACTGTGCGATACAATACATAACTCATTACAAGTGTATGAGCACAAGGGTGCATAGGTACTGTATGACAATCCACAGGCATATCTTGCGTACGTGTACCAGCACACAGGTGTAGAGCTATAGTGTGACATAACCAGCTTCCAATGCATACGTGTACCTGCGATTGGTGCATAGATGCTACTTGACAACAGACTTCTAATTCATATTCATATTTGTAACAGCACCCGTGTGCCTATTGCACTCTTAAAGGTGTGACAACGAGGCCTGGAATGTAGTGACACCACCAGTACTGATAATGTATGTAAGTGACCACACAGAGGCAGGCGCCTCGCAAGATTGACATCAAAGACTTGGAATATATTGACGTGACATCACCCCAGCTTGGAATGTCTTTTTTTTATTTATTTATTTTTTTATTTTATTTTATTTTTGCATTTTAAATTTCTTTTCACCCCATGGTGGTGGGAGAGAGATTAGCAATAAGACCAAAATCATACAGACATATGTACATAGAAAATTGTACAGCTGAAATACATTGTTGATTAAACACTAAGAGCAAAATCATACAAGAATATATACATAGAAAACAATACATGGACTGAGGTACATTATTAATTAATTTACCAGCCACTCTTCAAAAGGAGCCCAATTCTTAGAAGCAATTAGACGTCGTGTCTTTCCTCTGAACTTTTGTACAGCGGTCTCTAATTTGAACCAGGCTAACATCCTGGCCTGCCAGTGGCAAAAAGTAGGCGGTTCAGGATTTATCCAGAGGGACGTAATACAGAGTCTAACCATTGCCATTGCAATAAACAAGAAAGCGTGCATATATCTTGGTCTCTCAAGGGCCATGGAACATTGGTAGCCAGTAATTACCATTTCTGCAGAAATTTTAATTGGGGACTGAGTAATCTGTATAAGAAAAGTTTCAATTTGAGTAATAAAAAGTGACAACTCAGGGCAGTCATAAAACATGTGAAGGGAATCTGCAGATGGAAATTTGCATCTTGCACAGAATGAGCTTTTACCCCCACTGAGAGTCCCCCATCTGACCAATTTTGCAGGGGTGTAATAAAGATTAAACATGGCCATATAGCTTTGAGTGCGGAGAGTACCAGAAACCAAAACAGTCCTAGCTAGCATCAATGGAAATTTTAAATCAATACAGGGTACTCCAAATTTGGTCGTCCATTTATTGTTATGATCGAGTAAGTCATCTGGGAGTTGCGAGAGGAGAGATTGATATAGAATCCCAATTTTTGCTTTCCTTCTTACTAATTCCACAATTACAATTTTATCAAACAAGGTTGGATTCGACAAGAATTTTTTATCAAGGAAACTTCTAATTTGTAAATATTTTAAAAAATGATTGGACTGTAATTGAAACTTATCTTTTAAAAACAGAAAAGAGGCCATCAGACCGGAATCAGCCAGATCTCCAATATCCCTCAGACCCCGAGAAGCCCAAGTAGAGACTACACCCTCTTGAAATATTACTGGAAGTAATCCAGAAGCATTTAATGGCGTATAACAATTAAGCTTAGGAATACAAAAATGACGCCGCACTTTTTGCCAAATCGTGAATAATGCCCACACCACCTTGAATCTGTTTTTTTTAAAATAGCTTGGCTCAAGAATGCGTGTTAATATTCCTTTTGTGGCATCTCCTAATGCAATTGAGTATACTGATGGCGCCAAATGCAACGATATCTCGGTAGTCTCCCCTAATAACGAAGGAGCAAAATGCTGAATCATGGCTGCCCAATAGTAATATACTAAATTCGGAACTGACCAGCCCCCACGATCCTGCGGGAGACAGGTCCATTTGATGGCCCTTCTTGGCTTACGATATGCCCATAAAAACCTATGACAGATCCTCTGAGCTCTTATTAAAGTGGGATTAGAAATTAAAAGTGGAATAGATCTAAATAAATATAAAAATTTAGGAAGGACGAACATTTTAAGAACATTGCAACGCCCAAATAAAGAAAGATGGAGATGATCTAGTCTTTCTAACTTGTTGTGGAGCAGATCAATAACAGGAGAATAATTCAGATCCGGGATCTGCTCGACTTCGGCCGAAATCTGAATACCCAGATATGTTGCCTGTACACTAATAGGGACCTGAGATATTGACATAGCCTATGTTTGTAGGATACACGTCTTTGCAATATTTAGCTTATAGCCCGAGATTGAGCCAAATTGGACTGCCAGAGTCTCCAATGCCGCAAAGGAACCAGCGACATTGTCTGTTAGAACCACTATGTCGTCAGCATATGCCAATGCCTTATATTCAATTCCATGAACAATGATTGGAGAAATATTTTGGGATTTTTCTATCAAAGACAAAAAGGGATCAATGAATAGAGCAAAAAGGAGAGGAGAGCAGGGGCATCCTTGTCTGGTGCCCCTGCTAATAGAAAAATAACATGATTCATTCCCTGAGACACGTATTTTGGCTATTGGGGATATATATAAGGTTTGTAAAGCCTGAATAAATTCAGGCGCCAGGCCCTTCCAATGCAGGACAGCCCATAAATACCCCCAGGAGACCCTCTCGAACGCCTTCTCCGCGTCCAACAGGATCACCCCGAGGGGGGGAATTTGTCACCTTAGCCCAATCTAGGAGGGCAATGACCCGCCTGATGTGGTCAGTCGTATCCCTGCCAGGAATGAACCCATGCTGACGAATGGAGACTAAGGGAGAAATTATTTGCGCTAATCGAAAAGCTAAAATCCTTGAGTAAATTTTACTATCAGTGTTTATTAGTGCTATAGGCCGATATGATGCAGGGTTTAATTCATCCTTACCCTTCTTCTTGAACAGAACAATAGTCGACTGCCGCCAAGAATCAGGGATAACCCCCGTCTGGGCAAGTTGAAAAACCTCTAGCAGCTGTCGCTTAAATAAGTGCGAAAAAGTCTTATAGAATTCGAGATGAATAAGGTCCGGCCTGGCTGCTTTACCGTTAGAAAGAGATTTTATAGCAGCCGCAATTTCTTCCCAACTGATAGGTTCTGCAAGAATTAAGTTCTGATCAGCAGTGACCTTCTGAGTATCAAGAGGTTCAAGGAATTGCGCCAGTCGAGTTTGTTGCTGCTCGATTATATTTGACTCCTCGGTGTATAAAATCGAATAAAAATCAACAAAAGTATTTACAACACCCCTAGGTGAGTCTTGAATTATACCGGACTGGTCCTTGACCCTAAGAATTTGGCTGGCTACTGCTCTTTGCTGTAAACGTTTTGCTAGAACCTTTCCAGCCCTTTCACCCACCTCATACATTGAGGATCGAAATTGGAAATACTTGGCTGCTATGTCCTCATAGAGAGGCTCCAAAAGATTAGCCTTTGCTAGGGCAACCGCTTTCTGACTTATTGTTACATCCTCACCCCTACGAATATTAGTACTTAAATCCAGCTCTGCTTGTTGAAGTGCTGCTATTCTAATTTTGACAGTCTGTTGTTCTAATTGCCAGCGATAGGACGCAATTCTCTTAGTTTCGCCGCGCAGGGCGGCTTTAAAAGTATCCCAGACAATGCAAACCGATGCAGTGGAACTATTAATTTAAAAAAACTCTGGGATCCAAACCGACAACTGTTCCTGATATGATTTATCAAATAATAGCTTCCTATCAAAGGTCCATGGTCTAATTTGATTAACGGAACGATTCCATGGAAAACTAAAAATGACAGGATTATGATCAGATATGGTCCGGGGATTAGTTTGAATCTTAGTAGACCCCAGAACTTCAGTAGACATAAAAACAAAATCAATGCGGACCATCTTTTTGTGGGGTACTGAATAAAAAGTAAACCCATCTTGACTTGGATGATTATAATGCCATAGGTCTACCAACCCATGTTCAGAAAGTAGAATACGGAGCGCCTTAAAAACTTGGGGCTTCCGTCCGACATATACACTGTGCTTTGTAATGTCTAACTGACTAGGGATGTTAATGTTGAAATCCCCACAGAAAATCAATGGGTGTGGCCATATAGCTAATTCTAAATTTAGATCCATCAAAACCTGCGGGTCATCTAGATTAAATGCATATATCGAACATACAGAGAGCGAACAATTGTTGACCAGCAATTCTGCAATTAGCCATCTGCCTGAATTATCCTGCTTGACCCTATTGACCCTCCCAACCCCAGTTTTAAGAATAATAGCAACACCCCTAATAGTAGAAGTTTGTCGGGTGGAAGCCACTAGATCATAACCCAGAAATCTGAGATAGCGACGGCTACCCCAGGGAATATGAGTTTCCTGCAGACAGATTAGGTCCACTTGCATCACCTGTAGCATTTTATGAAAAATCCTACGCTTCTTAGGGTCATTTAGTCCACAAATATTCCAAGTTGCACACGTCAATCTAGGACCTGCCATTGATTATAATAAAGAGCAATGCGTCTAACAAACAATTTGGACATTTTATGAGATATATTCCTACAGTTCATCCTGAAAAATAAGCAATTTAATAACATCTTAAATACATTTGAGAAACTGCTAGTGAGATCTATATCAGTAGGTCTAGCCATCTCTTCTACCCACCACCACATCACCACCCAGTGACCCAACCCTACCACCCTCCCCACCCCCTGCTGAACCCACCCACCCACCCACCCATTGCCCCCCCCTTACCCCTCTCCCCCCATTTCTCCCTTACAAGAGAAAAAAAGGGGAATGATCCTAAGTGACATTAACAAAGAGAAAGATTCAAAAGGTCACCCCCTGAGACCTGAGACCTAAAAAGAACCAGGATAGAAAATAATAAGTTGCCCCACAGTTGTAAATAAAAAAAAGAAAGTAAGAGGAAAACAAAGCCTTAGAAAATTCGGCTACATTGAATCCAAAAATTCCTTGGCAGATATCTCTGACAAAAAAAACTTTGTCTGACCCTTGAAGATCACTTTCAGTTTTGCCAGAAAAAGCAAAAACACCTGGGCCCCCTTCGCCTGAAACAGAGAGATTAGCTGACGTAAATGCCAGCGGCGGTCAACTGTCTCTGCACAAAAGTCGGGACGGACAAAGAATTGACAACCCTTGACAGACCGCTTTTTGTTGGGTCTAGCTAAGTCAAATATGCATTCTCGGGCAAGAAAGTTGTTAAAGGACACCAGGATAGCTCGAGGATAGGAATTATTAGCGGTAGAAGAGGACTGTTTTTTCTTGATAAATGGAAATCAATGCGCTCTCTGAATCTGAAGATTCCAGTCCCATTGAGTGACCTCTGGAAAGGCATCTGTGAAAAGTTCGACCATGAATTTTCGGGCATCATCGCCCTCCTTGTTTTACTCTATCCCCAAGACGCGCAGGTTATTCCTTCTGGCCCGGTTCTCAAGATCAGAAAGTTTCCATAAGATATCCTTACGTTGTTCTTTGACCTCCATGTCTAAATCTTTCTGTACGGCCGCAGCATCCTCAAGAGCTGAGATTCGTTCTTCGGCTTCTGCAACCCTTGCAGTGGTCTCAACGGAGGACTTGATGACACGGCGCAGAGAATTTTGCATTTTGCGGCAAACCCCTTGAGTGTGGATGTTTTCTTGCCTTGTAGCTTCTCTATGCATCATTATAGTGCGATAAATTGTTACCAGAGAGACCTCCTCCGGAATATCAAAGGAGTCCTCTCCAGTATTACCTGGAGCATCTTGCAAGTTAAGCTGAGGCTGATCCTCTCGACAATCACCCTGTAGTTTTTGCTCAGTATACTGAAAGGATGCTTTAAACCCAGGGACTTTACGCACCGTATCTGCTGTCGTATCCCTTGCAGACTTACTGGGTCGCCAATCAGCCGCATCACTATCGTTATCCGACCACTGAAAGTCAGGATCGTCCTCCCCCCCCGCCCCCCCCCCCCCCCCCCGGACCCAGAATGATCGGACACGGAGTAGAACTTATCTGTGGACTCGCTGACCTCGGACCACCTAGCATTATAAGGTCGATCAATGGGCAGCTCCAAAGTAGCGGGCATAAGTATGTTGGGAGATTGAACTACATTACCCAGAGTGCACTGAGCCGGGGCGAATACGACGTTAGAAGGACCGGGTGTCCGCGATGCTTTATCTTGAGTGACATTTATTTTCATGAGTCCAGGTGAACCCTCAGAAGCATTCATACGACTAGGACTTATCGCACTTGTCGCAATATGAGGAAACGGTGAGTCATTAGATACTTGCAAATTCCCCCCCTCCTTACCGACCAAGCCGTTGGAAATCGAAGCGAAATCCCCCGAAGTAACAGCAGGCGAACCAGCAGCTTCATTCAGGGTCAGAGCCCTCTCTTTAGCTCCAAGCTTGTTAAACATATCAGGCAGCGTCAACCCCTTAACGGGCATCTGAGTTACGGGGGCTATGGCTGCTGAATTCAAAGAAGACTTATCCATGTTTGGTGCTCGACCTTTCAGATGTGCAATTCCAGAGCTTTTCGTATCAATATCCTGTGCGTTACGAGCAGAGCTGCGGGACTTCAAAGCAGCGGCCGCTTTAGAGAGAGCTTTCGGTGGCATCCTCGAGATCAAGGGGAAAGCTGGAGGAGAAACGCCGGGCTTAGAGGGGAGGAGCTGCACCTGAAACGCCGACCGCGGTGTACAGAGGCTTGAGCACTGAGCAGTCCGCCAGAACCAGTGCAGCTTCGAGGCTAAAGCAGACCTGTTAATAGCCAGGTGAAAAACGGGGGCCATAAGGTCGTATCGTTTTTCTTTGGGTTTTGTCTTCAATTTGCCATATACTGACACTGCAGGGCAAAGCCTTGATTCAGGGGTCCGTTGTAGCCCAGCAGAGCAAACGCTGCCTCACTCGGCCGAGGTCACGGCCGCCATCTTGCTTGGAATGTCTTGATGTAATGCCCATAGTAAGCAGTCATGGTTCAACCTGAAAACGTCAATGGTTTGACCATTCCGTGGTAAACTAATGGATCCTCCATGGATGCGTAGCATTGCGTTCCTCGCGCTTCAGCTTGACCAGACGCATTCGTACTCCACGAGTAAGTTCTACCACAAAATGTGGCATGAAATTAGAGCGAGCTAACCAGGCTGTCTTCACGCTTTAACAAGCAGGGATATGTTCGCATTCGCACGGCTTTGTTAGTTGAACTATAAGAATGTAGGGTAATATACCGTATACATACCTTGCTGGCTGACCAGAAGCTGGGCTTTTAAAACTTTAACATTGACATCAGACTTTCAATTCTGACCGCTTAGCATAGCCTCAGTTCCATTACATAAGGAACATTGCATATGACTTTCAAAGAGAGCGCCTAGCATAGCGCCATTTGCATTAAGTGAGGAACATTGAAAATCATATTACCAATTAAGAGCGTCTAGCATAGCACCAGTTGCATTTACCTGAGGAACATTGAAACCAGACTATCAATGAGCGCCTAGCATCGCACCAGTTCCATTAAGTGAGGAACATTGAAATTACACCAATTAAGAGCGCCTAGCATATCCAGTTGTATTACATGAAGAACATTGAAATCAGATTTTCAGAGAGACTTTGAGAGCGCTAAGCATAGTACCATTTTCATTACATGCGGAACATTGTCATCGCACTTTCAAATGAGAGCGCTTAACGTGATACCAGTTGCATTACCTGCGGAACATTGAAATCAGACTTTCAAATGCGAGCGCTTAGCGTAGCACCAGTTGCGTTACCTGCTGGACATTGAAATCGGACTTTCCAATGAGCGCTTAGCAAAGTACCCAGTTGCATTACATGAGGAACATTGAACTCGGACTTTCAAATTAGAGCGCTTAGCAAAGCACCAGTTGTATTACCTGATTAACATTGAAATCAGACTTTCAAACGAGTGTGCTGAAGTCCCTTTGCGCCCAATGCAAACTGGAGCCGGATCACAAGATCTTTGCCGACTCGCACAGTGTACATTCAGACTGCTACCTTGTACCTTATTATTTGACCAGCAAACATATCCTTCTACGATTCCGGTTGTCGAACTTTGACTACCGCACTGCCAAGCCGCTGCAAACAATGAAGTGCCATAAGTTAGTACACTAGCTTCCAAAATCAGTGTAACTGGCCTGGTAAACTTGAGATCGTTGTGGTAACGTGAGACGTGTTTGGTAACCGCCAGCACCCAACCAGTATACTGTCTGGTAACCCAATTGTCACTAGGCCAAGGCTCACCATCTTTGCCCTTTCACATACTGCGTAACTACATTGCTGTGTATTAAAAGTACCATAATGTAAAAATGGCTCCAGCCAGCAAACCCGACGTATGCTCCCACTGTCATATTCTGCTGCACCTGAACACCTTCCCTTTCCGTTATTTAGTAAACGCTCTGAAGTTATAACATTTTGGGACCTAAGTTAATGCAGCATTCTACTGCGGGCATCCGGAATGAAAGCCCGACATTCCTACACTAACGTTTCAGGTTAAAATCTACACCAAAACCAGACCTACGCTACCAGTACGCTACACAAAAACGGCCCCCATATTAGCCAATCGTTATTAATTAAGGGGGTTATTTTCCATACTCAGGTGACAAAACATGCGTTCCCGGGCATAATGGATGGATTATGCGGTCAGGCATAATGCAGCAGGAACCAGAGCCAGATGGAGCGACGCCATCTGTTGGCCTACTTCCCTCCGGACACCAAAGCTGATGACCAAACAAATCGTAAAATAAAGTCGACTGCCCTTGTGAATTTACCTCCAATGTCCTCGTGCGGAAGAATATGTAGATTGCAACACTGTCAGCTTGAAATCCCTCCGGGTACCATATGACAAAACTGTTATAAAGATGAATGATGTACAGACTCCAAGGCAGGTGAGTCCAGTTATCTTTATTACTGATCATCCACTCTCCATCTCACAGGATGCTTTCACCAACATTCTAACTTGAGCTCCTTGGGAGGGACTAACAACTGGGGACTGGCAGGGGGAGCGGAGCGAACCATTGCATAGAAAATACACATGTACATTATAAACACATGCTTGATAACTTCTAACACATACTATTAAATTACAACACATCTCCCTATGTAGGGGAGGAATGCCTAAGCCCTTTCTGAATATGGTCACATTAAAGCATGGGTGGTCATATAGCTGCATCCCCCTTTCCTGATCAGGTCGCGTTAACAACTCTATCCTTACTCCATGTCTGCCCATTTTCCAGACGGACTACATTCTTACCAGACTTGTCCACCCGTGTGGAAGCCCCATACTTGCTCGACCCTGGTGGGACATGCGTTGGTTTCTTGACCCTCACCAGCGTGCCTGTCTCAAAATCCACATTCTTAACACCGTGTTTAACATCATACCAGGCTTTGTACCTCTGTTGATGACCCTCCACTTTCTTTTTGCTCTGGTCTAGATCATGACAGACACTTTTCCCACTTCCCAACCACCTGGGATACATTTTGGTACCGGGCTCCCTACCTCTTAGGAACACAAAAGGAGATACTCCTGTAACCACATTGGGAGCGGTGTGGTATGCCCACAACCACTCCCTTAACGAGTCTTCCACATTGAACCCATTGGTGATTGCTAGTTGAATGTGTTCCTTCACCATTCTATTCACCCTCTCAACTAAGCCATTGGCTTTCGGACAATAGAGTGCAGTCTTCTCATGCCTTATATTAAGCTCCTCCATAAACTCCTTCATTGTCTCCGAGACAAACTGCACCCCATTGTCTGTGACCAGGGTGCTCATACACGAAGATGTTTTTCAAAAACGAGATGAGACTGGTGGTCGTTGTAGATGCTGTAAACTTGAAATTGACCCAATGGGAGGTGTAATCCACCAAAACAAACATGAACCGCTTCTGTGGACCTAACATCTCCATGGGCCCTATGATATCCATGGACAACTTTGTCCACGGAGTCATTGGAACACTGACTGGGGCCAAAGGAGCTCCGTGTGGGATCTTACTTTTATCACTTCTGGCACAGCTGACACACTCCTTGACTTTTACCTCAATCATGGAATCCATCCTGGGAAACCAATAACAGCTCCTAACCTTTTTCATCGTGGGACTCCTGCCCAGATGCCCCTCATGGGCTTCCCAAAAGTCTCTGATACTGTCAGGAACTTCCGAGATCTTTTCTGGTCATCCTTTGATGATGAATTCCTTTAATGTCTCCATGGCTGTATCCTCCCTCATTCCCTTCTCCCACTCCACATTGTGCTCCATACATGAGCATAGCGTGTGAAATGGCCGCCATTGCCGGTCGGGCCTAAGTGCAGCAGCGGAAAAAACCAAAGAAACAATCAGACCCTGCACTCATAGCGGACCAGTGCGTGCAGGGAGGCCACCATACCCGCCACCAGGATCGCGCCCACGCTAATAAACTCTTGTGCATTATCGTAAAAGCGCGTACCTGTAGTGAACAATATAACGCATCCTGGCTGCCCCAGCGCTATCGAGTAGACATCGCGCTCCATAAATAAGCATAGTCGGGCCTAAGTACCGAGGTGAAACAAGTTACAAGCAGACCACGCACTCGATAATTGGTCCATGCGTGCGGGCAGTACTCTATTCTCGCAGCACCGAACCCCCGCTGTATACCCTTGTGCGTTCTGCAAAACATTGCCGCTTCACATCACCATGCAGTTAATTCCCCGTACATACCCTAACATAGTATCAAGCCTCCTGACTGCCGCAAGGAGGACACGCAGCCCACACGCTGTGGGTAAACACGCACATGCGGCCTTTCCATTCCCTTTTCCGGTGAGCCGCTCGCTCCAAACTGTATTAGTGCGTGCGCGACAGCTGCCCTTCTCGCCGCCAAGATCGAACCCACCCTGCGAACCATTGCAGTGTATTTAGTCTAAACGTTATCCCGCGGTTTGAGTCGCCGTCGGCTTAGTACCTCGGCATATCACACAGTCGGGCATAACTGCTGTCTGGGAATTTAAAACGTCTATACCGGTCCTGCCGGGAATAAAACCTGCAACCTTTAAGTTCACCTACATGGTCACAATCTGAGCCCAACCCACTGAGCTATTTAACTTCAGGTAGGAGGACCCCGCTGCGCGCCCGAGTGCCTAACCAGGCATTCCGGTTGCCCGTCACCCCCATGGAAAATGGAGGTCGTCCCCAGGGACGAGCCCAGGGTGTCGCCCTGACCACGAAACCCACTTGCGCGGAGTAGCCCCGGCGCTGTACCGCCCCCGAGTGCGACGGGAGAGCCACTGCCCCCCTACATGGGCCCCCGTGCAATTAGCCCTGGCTGCAGGAAGCAGGAGCAGTTCTTGTGCTAAAAGCAGGCTGCCATGGCAGAGCGCTGCCCGAGTATTCCCTGAAGCTGCGCGCTCAACTTACCACCCGTCCGACGGGTATAGACCCCGGGCCTAATCGGACACCGAGGGAAATATTCCTCCTGGCCACTGGAATAAGGGGTGAAATACACCGGGGAGCGTGTCTCCGGAAGTCCCAGCTCACCTGAACAAACTGAACGCCGATCCGCCTCGAGTGCAGTACCGAGGCGACGCAACCCACCGGCTGCCGAACACCGTCATCAGTTCCTTCTGCTGCTTGTCCTTCTGCAGCTCCTTCCTGAATCGAAATTAATCGCCAATAGCTTGAATCCCTCATCCGCTGACGCTCTCCACCCGGACGCTCGTCCACCCGGACGCTCAACAGGGAAACCTGGACAAACTGAACGCCGATCCGCCGTGAGTGGGGGAAACCTGTGGGGAGCAAAGGAACAAAGAAAACAAATTACGGG
Source organism: Triturus cristatus (assembly GCF_964204655.1). Taxonomy (NCBI): domain Eukaryota; kingdom Metazoa; phylum Chordata; class Amphibia; order Caudata; family Salamandridae; genus Triturus; species Triturus cristatus. Next base: position 939,664,861 of record NC_140584.1, on the reverse strand, counting down.
CCGCTGGTGGCCCGGGTGCCGTGCCTGTGGGGAGCAAAGGAACAAGAGACTGTTCTGCTCCTCCCACCCCCGTTTAAGGGGGGGGAGGCACGGGCCAGGCCGGTCTAAACCAGTCGGACCCCAAATTTGGACGCCCGTGTGAACCGGAAGCTCTAAAGTGCTTCCGGTTCACACCCCTCCGCACGCCGCCTATTGGACGCTCAGGGGAGGTGGGAGTGCTCCCACCTCCTCCTTGCCCCCGGGGACCTGTGCGACCGCCATAATGGCGGCGCGCACTAATTTAGCGCTTGGCCTTGCCCAAAGCGCACACAGTGGTGACATGTGCCAGTTGTAATCATGATGATATGAGAAAGTGTGCGAAGCAGGTACCAAGCTGTTGAATTATTGACATGGCAAAAGTAAAAGAAAAGCCTTGCAGTGTTTAGAGGGTAATGGGTGAGTGTTGTGTGTGGGGTGAATGTGGAGTGAAGCCGATGCAAGGAAACGTGCATAATGGGAGTGAAAAGTGGGTGCAGAATAGAAAAGAGGTAAGGTGTGAAATATGCAGATGCAGGATTTCAGAACAATGTTAGGATTAATAGGGTGTAAGTGTCTCACAGAGGATACAGGGGAGAACAGGAGTGATTATAACACTCTGAACAGCATTAACTCTTCCAATGACATTAGTAATGTTTAATTCACAGGCTCATATCTGATCCAGTTAAGAAGCATTGGCAAAGCCAGTTGGTCTAGCTTGTTTGAGGCTCACGCCCATTGTTGGGAGATATGTCGGAGTGTCATAACAGAAAGCTCATGGGGAGACACTCGAATGCTAGTCATTTGGCAAACTGTGTTAAATGCAGGATTTTACTGTGCATGTTTTAAGCCGTGCCTTTAATCACACAGGCCATGCGTCTTGGAAAGGATTATTAGTTGTGCTTCTTTGGCTTGCCCCTTTTAGAAACTCCTCTCCTTGTTATCCTACTTTCAGACCTTTTCTAGTCAATTCACCCTTGAAGCTGGACTAAAAGGCAAATTCAATACATGTAGACCAGTGTCTTAGACCGAGACATAATAAGGGAAATATTAGATCAAAAACTGTGTTAAGTCAGGCAAGAAAAATATGTACGTTTTGGAAAATAAGTGGAGCAGGGATACTCAGTGCAGGGAAAAGAAAAAAAAGATTTTAAAAAGTGGTAACTTGGGGAATATTGATAACAGTTAATGTAACTGCCCTCTATGCTTCCATGAACAGTTGTCAGATAATTATGTTGATACCTTTCTGACATGCTCAAATAGTTACTTACTAAGGGCGTTATTTTGAGGCACCAGCCTGCCCACGAGTAAAGAGAAGACCTCATATAGTAGCGAAAGGATGCAGTTAATATGTTTCTTTCAGTACTGTACCAGACTATGGGGATGGGAGGCTAAAGCCATAGGATTTCGAAAATGGTTTGACAGGCTAGAATGCGTGGAGTAATAGTTGTGGTTGGTAGCTGTGGTAAAGCTAGAGACTAAGTAGCTTCCCCACATGCTGCGGTAGGTATAGATGAAAACACATTAGTTCAGCCTTGCATATTTGCTGCTAATACTTAATTTGGCCAAAAGGAATGTATTCGAGTATCCCAAAGGAAAGATCCTGCACTCAGAGCCTGGCACATCCTTCTTACACCTAGCACGTTTACGCAACAACGTTGTCTGTATTCTACTACTGTTTTTTTTGCATGCAGGCATTGTTTTTTAAGAATTCAGAAACAGCCATCACAAAAACTGTTTGTGTAATTTTGTTATGTAATGTCACTAGTATATGTAATAACCTACCATTGGTGCGGCCTTGTTGCACTGATACATTACGATAGACATTTAGATAGTGCTTTGCTACCAACCAACTGGTCTGAATGCACTTATTTTCTAAAAGCGCGCAATAAGTAAATCGGCTGACACATTACTTCTGGCTAACCGGTCATATGTTCTAGCTCAGATGGTGCATACTTTGTTGTTTGCTGTATATGTATTATTAGAAAACACTAGGTATAAGGTATTATTTGGTTATATCTATGTACCGTGGTATTACCGTCACCCAGAATGGACAGCTGTGGGATTTCACTTTATATGTTCTCCCGGGCTTTAAATAGCATTTTGCTATGTGATATTACAGGAGTCTACCTCATGTCTGAACAACAAGGCATGTTAATGTGCACATCATACTCGCTTTAAACAGTGGAAGCTTCCAAAAGAAGTTAAGGCAGCCTAACGGCGCCCACTAGTGATGATACCAAATTACTACAAAAGGCCTGAAAATGGCTTTTAGGGATATGCGAAGTGATTTAGTGATCCAGAAATTTCCACCTGAAAAAAGGTTTGAGCATTGGAGTAATCTTGGAACTCTGCAATTATTGTAACTGAGATATGTTCTTTGAATTCTTAGTGAATTCTATAAAAGTTTTAAATCCATTACAGACACAGGAGTAATTCCCTGCTTATTGCTGTTTCTTTTAGACATTATGCATGCCTCCCCAGGCATACTTTCCATAGCTTCAGTGCTGAATGTGCGGAGCTGATTTTGTATTGTAAATGCAGTCCGGTGTTTTGGGTCGCCCTCCTCGAAACATATAGTCTGAGCTACCTTCTCCGAAACAGAACCCTTTAAGATGGCGACTGTGCATTGGATCCTTGACACTCATTCGGTTCCTCCTGAGAGCTCGTTGTGAGCTGCCTATGATAAAAGCCAGTACTCCCAACCCCTCAACTCGAGTGTTTTTCGTAAATAGACATATGTAGTAGTTACTGATAAACAGAAACTATCTGAACTCCATCACATAACGCTGAGCGGAGTCATCTTTGTGTCACTATCATTCACAACCACATCTTCAGCGGGGCTAAGAGTCTGCTTGAAAAGGGCCGGTGTTGGAGGCGGGCCTGCACACAATGCTCCTCAGAGGCCAGCAAGGGCGCCCCCGTCCCTCTCCTACCTCCACCGCCCGTAAAATGTGTCTAATGGAGGCTCTTACCCGCGTGAAACCCTACCCACCTCTTTTCTGTCCAAAAGAGCGGAGAAAGCAGAGACAGCCTGTGATCTTGAATCGGGCCGAGATTTTATCGTCGTAATTTTTCCCATTCCGTGTTCCTGTTGTTTCGAACATCCTCTGTGTCTGTTTGATGTTTCTGAAGTCAGAAAGTGCCTAATTTATTCCAGGTCCCGGCGCGGAGTGAGCAATCCAAAATTAAAAAAAAGAAACCGTGAAAAACTGTCAACCATCCCGGAAACGGACAAAGGCCTAGCTTTTTCTCAAAATATGTGAAATTGGTTGGGCATAAATGGGAGTAACATAATACAATGAAAATGATCTGGGTGGAGAAAATGTTTCATTAATTTTCAATAAAGTACTTGAATGAGGAATACATTAAATAGTGCCAGAACAGTCATATTCAGCTTTACTTACTGGAATACATTTTACGTTTGTTGACTCGTTCTGAATTCTTCGACAACCTGTTTTTGCAGGAACCCCTTAGGTATGTAGAGTACCTCATCCTAACTGCTTATTTGTCAAACATGTCTTTGTATATTAAACTATTTCAACAGTGGCCGAGTGGAAATTTGGGGCATCCACAGTAAGAATGACGTGTGTGTGTGTGTGTGTCAAAGACAGTTCTAATAGCACACCCACCCCCACACATTACATGTTACGTTGGAGAGTACAATTAATACATCTTTGATTAGTTTTACACATATTTAAACAAGTGTACAATTACTACTATAATATTTTAGTAAGTTATAATTCCATACCTAAGTTACAATACCTATTACATACCAAGTGGACTTTGATTACGTGGCTTAAAAGAACCTCACAATGGCACCATAGAACCCTATGCCAGGTTTCCTTATCTTCTTTCTATACAGTCACAAAAACTTGTCTTAATGGAAATAATGATTGTCTGCAATAACCAGTTAAACCTCCTGAAAAACCTCTGTTAAACAGCTTTGTATTTCCAGCAGCAGCTGAAGTAGAAACTGTTGTTGGCAGGAAGAGGGTAACAGCCTGTGTTGAATTGGACCAAGCAAAGTGAGCAAGGTCCCCATCTTATGGCAAGCATTAATGCCAAAATGGCAACATAAGTCAAGAGCAGGCCCCACTGTACCTTGGCTACCATTATGCAATGGATAGCTAGAATTATGTTGAGGACGGGCACCAATATGTTAAGGATGCGCTATTACTATGTTAGAGATGTATGTATATATCTACGTATAGGTATTTGTGAACAACAGTGTGCTCAACAAAGGCTGGATCACCAAGGTACAATTCAGGTACATTTACATTGAAGCAAGGTGTGTGTATGCAATTATAATTGTAATTGGATTTATATAGCGCTTACTACCCCTGACGAGTCATCAAAGCGCTTTACGGCGGGTAGCACGCCACCCAAGGTTAGTACAGTGGTTATTATTGGTCATTGCGATTAGTAATGTGCTCTCAAGAAAATTTGCATCCATTTACTCCAGTACCAAGTGGTGATGTAGTGTTTTCTCAAAAGGCTCCTTTCTGAATTTCAGAAAGGTTCTGGCTGTTCTGGTTTTGGTGGGGATGTTGTTCAAGATCCTTGAAACATAGATGGCGAAGGCTTGTTTTCTAATTTTCTCTTTTTTGCAGATTGTTTTTCTCCAGTTTGTCGATGTTACTGGCTACTGGTGTTGCACTCTCCACCTGAGCTAGTTAATTTGTCTGCTAGGTATTGTAAGGTGCCAGTGGCCTTGTATGCAATGCAGCGTGTCTGGAAGATGATACAGGCTTGGAAGGAGAAAAACTGTACTTTAATCAGTGTTGGATATGTGCTGTTGCATGAAGGATGTCTTTTCAGAGAACAGCGTGGTGTTAGGGAAAATGCAGAGTAGGGTGTTGTATCCAACTTGGCGCAAGATGATTAAGGCTTATAAAGTTCTTCTGAAGTCATTTTCAAGGGGCCTGTGTAATAATTCATTTTCTCCAGGCGAACAATTGGTATCATGCCGTCTTCATTTTCTTGCCAATATATTGTTTGTGATTTGCTAATGGGGTCTGCTGGGGAATTAACACATCCAAGTTAATTTTATAAAGCCAGGCTTGAATATGTGATCGCGTATTTCTATTGACCAACAGAAGGAACTTTGTTTTTATTGGGTTGAATTTTAGGTGAGCAGAACACATACAATTTTGAATGAGATTAAGGCAGAATTTGAGTGGATTAAAGTTATGTGTGGGGATGGTATTAAGGTAGAGTTTTATGTGTATTTGATAACTAATGGATCTTGATGCTGCTGTTAGGGGTTTTATGCTACTGTTATTAAATAGGGTTTCCTCAGAGATTTGAATTAGATGTTGAAGATGATCAGGGACAGGATAAAGCACTTATCGATTGACTGTAGTTTTTGGAATCATTTGGATGAATTGGTGCTGGTAGGATGAGTTGATGAGGTACAAAATGAACTATTGTGGGGCTGTGTCTGAGACGCCCACATGTGTCTGCAGTGTATGGATTAGTTCTTGGTAGCTGACTCTGTTGAAGTCTGCAGAGATGTCAAACAGGATCAAAAATCCACGATCATTATTGTTGCCGATTCAGGGGTGTGTAGTTGACTGTCTGAACAGTGGCAGTCTCTAGATTGGTATCCTTAACAGAGGTTATTCTTGCTCATCTGATCATGTAATTGAAGAGAGATGTCTTTTGCATTGATTTACTAATGAAAGGTAGTTGGGTAATGGGGCGGTAGTTGGCTGGGACATTTTGGGCCAGATTTGGCTTTTTCAGCAGAGAAAGATAAATAGAATGTTGTCATAATGGCGGCAGTTTATCAACGATGGGCTATTATGTCATGGATCCAAAATATTGTCAAGAATGGCCACAATATGTGAACAATGGTTAATTATTATGCAAGGGATAAGCAGAATGTCATCACAAATGCCCACAAAATGGCAAAGATGAGCCACTGTTATGCCAGGGGAATGCTTACTATGTGCCAAGTATGAACACTATATTAGGCCAGGGTTAGCCTAACCTCGACATTTCCTAAAAATACCCATACTCCAACAAACACACTTACTATTGCATTCTTTCATGCAGTCCCTTTCTCACAGACGTACCTAAACATGAAGGCAAACACACACATGCCCATGTACCTCCCTAGGCCTGGCAGTGCTGCAGGCACTTCCCCTCTGGCTCGTCTGGGGCCACAAGCGCTGGAAACAGTGCAGCTGGGATATGTAGAAGCTTTCACATCTGACAGTTCTTGCATACTTTGCCAGTCAGTAGAGGATGTAGAGATTAGGGGCAGTCTTTATGTGAGTGATGTTAGGTGGTTACAGTTCCCCTCATCCAGACAAATCTGTATACGGTTTTTGAAACGCACACTGTAGGACAGTGGATTAGTATGTAGTGTGGTTCTGAGACCTTGTCATGTAATAATGTCACAATCTAGATCATGCCCAGATAGGTTCTTTAACAACACCCCTAGCTCAGTCCCGGGTAGCTGTGGCCCAGAGCAGTCAGGCTCAATTAAAAGAACAAGTGCAAAGCATTTAGAGGTATCAAAACAGTTACTATGTAAGAAACACAGCTCACTATATACCTGACACCAATTTATAAAAATCAGATATATTTTTGTCTTTAAATTGATACCAGAATAATACAAATCTATTAAGGGTAAACCAGAGATATAATTCTTCAAAGGTAAGTAAATGACTGGTTTACTTTTACGAAATGCAATAAATTGTTGTAAGTGGCTTAGCAGTTTTTAGCCTGCTGGCTAGAATGGCTACTTCTCTTCACGAAGGCCACAAAGGTTGGGAGCCAGTCACTGATTCAACTCTGGTCCATGGAGACAGTTACCTGTTAGGTCCAGCAATCTGAGGGTCCTCAGTGTACTTTTCTCAAAAACCACAGCCCAGTCACAAAGTGGTCCTGATGCTGGGGATACAGGATGGATTAAGATGCTGAAGAGATGGTGTGAGTGGTCCTCGGCCACCCTGGTATCCAAGAGCGTCACAGGTCATCTGCAGTCCTAAGACTTGAGCTCCCATAATGCAGCAGTGTAGTCCAGTGCAGGTCTAGTCACCACTGGTCAACTGGTCTCTTGGTTACAGCAGTTGCTTACATGTAAGAAAATCTTTTCTTTCTAGGGACCAGCGTCCACTTCGACATTTGCTATGGGTCCCACGGATTTGGGGACACCTCACGAAGATCAGGACTTGGGCGCCCAGCAAGCAGTTCAACATCTAGTAGCAGTCAGGCATTCATGGGCATCTGGGCTCCCAACGGGGGTCAGGTTTCCTTAGCTTTTGGGGGTTCTGAAGCTTAACAGGAGGCTAACTAGGTCTGGCATACGTTTTCCATGAGTGGGTACAGCAGGCACAGTCTCATTATGGGTCCATCAGGTGCAGCAGATGCAGTCAGTCTTTGGTGTAGCCTGTCTTTGCTAGGTATAGGGAGCCGCAGAGCAGTCCTTCTTCGGTCTTCTTTCCAGTCCAGTTGAGTGATCTGAGGACTGAGTGTCTGGGATGCCATTTTTATGCTGTCTTCATGTTTGTGGGAGGGAAGGACTCAGCTAGCCAATGGGGCAATGTTTCCCACAAGGCAATGCTTCCCATTTTATGCCACTTCCTGGGGGTTTAGCCACCAAACAATTCTGGGATCCCACTCTTTACCCAAATCCAAGATGGTGCAAGCAGGGGCGGCTACACCACTAAGGCAGAGGTGCGTCGCCCCACTGCTTTAAGTCAGTGCAGAGCAAAAACAAAATGATACTAACGAAACTTTATCATTTTCTTTTTCCTTTCCTAGGTGCGGAGAGGGGCAGGGCTAGCCAGAGCAGGGGCCAGGGGAGGAGTGGTTTGCCCACTCAAAGTACATATGAATGTTTGACCAGCCATCTTGGACCGGCCAAACATTCATGCACACTTTGCATGTTCCCCACCAGGCTGCATTACACAGCCTGGTGGAGAACATGCACAGGGTCCCTGTCCCCGTCTGAGCATCAAACCACGGCACTCAGACCAATCACAACACTGCAGTGCAGTGTTGTGATTAGCTATGGGGAACTTAGGGAAACCAATTATAATGTTGCAATGCAGCGCTGTCATTGGCTTTGGGAGCCCGGGTGCTTCCCATGCGACAAGGAGAGGCGGCAGATAGGCAGCGTGACCAGCAGGTACGTTTTAAATTTTTTTTGTTTATTTTTGTTTATTTTTTACTCCCACTCCCCGCCAGCCACCACTGGGTGCAAGGTGCAAGACTTTTTTCTCTGTGAGATGCCCTGGGCACACACCAGCATAATGGTACACTCCTCCTGGAAAACCGGTTCTGCAACAGGTTTTCCCCCTCTGGAGGAGATTCCAGCTCGTCTTTCTACACAAAGGAATGGACAGGTGAAGGCGTGATCGGCATATGCTTCACTAAGGCGGTAGCCTATTTGTGGCCACCACCTATTAGTCATCCTGATGGTGGAAGTAACACCCGCTCCCATAAATAGTTCTCTTTGTTTCTGCTCCTGGGAGGGCTTCACACTTCCTAGCAGCGGGTTGAAGGCGGGGGTGTGCAGACTGTTGTCTGGGGTGACAACTGCTGCAGGTAGTCAGGAAGGACTAATGAACGTTTGGGCAATAAAAGTAGCGACTTTCTAAAGTCACCTTCCTATTAAAAGTTACCTTAATTCGGATCTCAGCAATGAGTCAGGTTTAATGTCACAATTAATTGGATACCTTGGAGTAATCTCTTTGGTGGTCCCAAGTGGAAGTTAGCACCTAGCGCAGTGGCTAGTGAAACTCCATTTTAGTCTTGCTACAGTGACAACAATAATATCACGTTTTCACTGTCAGGCCATGTTAAACACAAAAGGAACATACCTTTCTATGTAATTTCTAGCACCCTGCCTGGCAGACTAAATAGGCCTTCTTTAGGGGTTTCTTATTAATATTAAACAGGAAGGTTTTGACCTGGTAAAAAGGTTTATTTTGAAATGTTGAGTTGGCAGTTTTAAAGCTAGCCGACTAGGTTGCAGTGGTAGGCCTAAAGTCACGTTCTCACATATGTCACTGTAGTGGTGGCACAATTAAGTGTTGCAGTCCATGAGTGACATTTAACTTACTAGCACTGGGTACCTCTTGTACCATGTACTAGGGACTTCTAGGTAAATTAAATATGGCAATTGGGTGTTAGCCAATTATACTTATACTTAGAGGGGTCAGAACACCTGCAGTGGGGCCTGGACAGCAGGGCCCAATGCACTACAGAGTCAAAAAAAGAGCATCTGGGTCATCACAAAGCTGAGGTGAGCCTGCAAAAAGCAACTTCTTTACACACATTTTTTTAAGAAGTAGGGCTGTGGCTCAGCTATACTCTGTGTGTAGCCCACATATGCAAGGGCTGACATTTGCTAAGCTGACGGAATGTGTTTTGACCACCCACCTTGAATGGCACCTTCATAATAGTGGGGTTCCGGTGACCAAATCGACAAATCATGGATAGAACCATTTGCTACACTTTGACGGCAAACCACCTGCCTGGCATATTCTCATACCCCCTATCCAGTGTACCTTTTTTTATTTAGAAATCAGTTTTTGTCCCATAGACTGACATCATAGTTTGCAAACTTCTGGAAAACTTTTCTAAATTACATCTTGCATTTTTTAGCATCTTTTATATGAAAGTAGAATTTTGAATATTTAGTCTCGGGGCCACGTCCACAAACTGCAATACTCTGCAACCAAAGTGTAGACTTTTGGTTCAGTTTGAGGGTATTTGTTCCCCTTTTCGGGTGCGCCTGGTCTTCACTAAGCAAGGAGAATGCTAGAATGCACAACCTGAAAGTTATTTTTATGTGCAGGGAATATATTTCCTTCAGAAAACCTGGTCTAGTTATTTTTGATTTTGACCCTGACTATATTAAACTGAAACAAAAAAGAATTACAGGCTCGAGAGCTAATTTATGGTCCAAGTTTGGTACCGATTTTTCCGGCATTGTTTGCACTATCCTTTATAAAAAAAAAAATATATATATATATATATATATATTACCTACTGGCGGTCGCCAGTAGGTAGTTATAGTTAGGACCACGTTTCCATAGGAAAACCTCAACATTCTATTTTGAATAACTTTGGCGCCGGTCGACGAATCCTCGCGAATTTCTCAAAATAGGTGGGGCGCTACGCTCCGCTCCTACCCTGAAAGTCTCGGGGGGATCCGTCAAGCGGGGGCTGAGATAAAAGGGGGGTCCCAAAACGCGTTTTTCCCATGCATTTTTCCATAGGACCTTTAGAACGAGCTACAGCCCGAACGGCTGAACAGAATTACTCAAAATTTGGCAGAGAGGTAGTCCCTAGGTCAAGGAAGTGCCTTTTGTAGGTTTGGTGTAAATCTGTTCAGTAGATTCTGAGAAAATAGCCTTTAAATCAATATATATATCTGAGCCCGCTTACGGTACGCTTACCGTACGCTTACGGTAAGCGTACGGCGGCGTGCGCGAGCGCGATTCTGATTGGCTGTTAGATCTTAGTAAACATTCGAATCGGCCGAAACCAGGAAGCGGCGGCCGCCATTTTCTGTGTTTCACTCTGAAAAAAAAAGAGTGAAAACAAGAAAAGGGGGCAATGAGGAGAATTACAGACCCCCTTACATTTGTGAGGGGGTCAAAGAAGGACTGTAAAGTACAAAACAAACATTTATTGATTTTTAAAAAAAATCACGGGGTACGCGTACGGTAAGCTTACGGTAAGCGTACGGAAGAAACATGGCGTGCGCGAAGGAGATTCTGATTGGCCCATAGATCTTAGTAAACATTCGAATCGGCCGAAACCAGGAAGCGGCGGCCGCCATTTTGTGTGTTTCACTCAGAAAAAAAACAGAGAAAACAAGGAAAGGGGGCAATGAGGAGAGTTACAGACCCCCTAACATTTGTAAGGGGGTCAAAGAAGGACAGAAAAGTACAAAAAAAACATTTATTGATTTTAAAAAAAATCACGGGGTACGCGTACCGTAAGCTTACGGTAAGCGTACGGTAAAAAAAAATAAAAAAAAATAAATGAAAAGCAGATTTAAGAGTTTGCTCATCATATGTCCTCCATGTGCGCACGGTGCGCGAAGCGCATCGTGCGTTCATGGCCCATCTAGCGTAATGTGGGCACGCGGTGCGCGAAGCGCACCGCGTGCTCACTGTGCGCGCACGGTGCGCGAAGCGCACCGTGCGCGCATGGAACGAACTGCGTTAAGTGGGCGCGCACGCCACAAATGGCGTAAAGTAACTTAGCATTTAAAAAACCGTACAAATTCACTGAAAAAACCATAGGTTTCACACATGTTATAGTTAGCTGGACATTTTACTGATAAAAAACCAATGAAATTCCCCCGTTATAGTTACTGTAGGCAACTATAACTCACGCGACCGTAATCCTCTGCTGATGACATATGTGTCTTTATGAAAAAAAAATATTTGTAATATATGTATAGCTAAAATTTAATGGAAGAAGACATGGGCAAATAAGTGTCTAAATACAGTATTAGCATCAGCAGAGGATTACGGTCGCGTGAGTTATAGTTGCCTACAGTAACTATAACGGGGGAATTTCATTGGTTTTTTATCAGTAAAATGTCCAGCTAACTATAACATGTGTGAAACCTATGGTTTTTTCAGTGAATATATATATATATATATATATATATTCACTTAAAAAACCATAGGTTTCACACATGTTATAGTTAGGTGGATATTTCACTCGTAAAAAAACAATGAAATTCCCCCGTTATAGTTAGTTCAGATAACTATAACTCGCGCGCCCGCAATCCACTGCTCATGACGTCACACATTACATCACTCATGACATGGTCAGTGGCATCACTCATGACATCACTGATGACATCATCCTTGTGATAGAGTGGCGGTCGCGCGAGTTATAGTTATCTGAACTAACTATAACGGGGGAATTTCATTGGTTTTTTACGAGTGAAATATCCACCTAACTATAACATGTGTGAAACATATGGTTTTTTAAGTGAATTTGCAAGGTTTTTTAAATGCTAATTCCTAACTATAACGTGTGTGAAACCTATGGTTTTTTCAGTGAATTTGTACGGTTTTTTAAATGCTAATTTATTTATGTATTATTATTTTTTTTATATATTTATTTGACAATAAACTACGTATTAAAATTGTTAGTTTTTTTTGTTTTTGGTTTTCACCGTGCGCGCACGGTGCGCGCACCCCCACGATTTTAAAAAAATATATATATATATTTTTTTTTTTTTGGTTTTTCACGGTGCGCGCACCCCCGCGATTTAAAAAAAAAAAAAAAAAAAAATGTTCTGCCTTCGGAGTCCTTCAGGGACCCCCTGCCAAAGGCTAGGGGGTCAGGAACTCTCTACCCTGCCCCCTTTTCACGTTCGCCACCTTCCTTTTTCATTCTCGCACTGAAAACAAACAAAATGGCGGCCGACACTTCCTGATTTCGACCGAGTCGAACGTTGATTAACATGTAACCACCAATCAGAATTACGCTCGCGCACGTTAGGGTGCTTGCACGGTGCTCGCACGGTGCGCGCACCCTGCGCGCGTATAGATATTGATAAGCTTTTAAATGCTATTTTCTCAGGAAATACTGAACAGTTTCACACCAGACCTGCAAAAGGCACTTCCTTGACCTTATGGCTACCTCTCTGCCAAATTTCAAGTAATTCTGTTCAGCCGTTCGGGCTGTAGCTACGTCTAAAGGTCCTATGGAAAATGCATGGGGAAAACGCGTTTTGGGACCCCCCTTTTTTCTCGGCCCCCGCTTGACGAATCACCCCGAGACTTTCAGGTTAGGAGCTGAACGGAGCGCCCCATTAGTTTTGAAAATTTCGCGAGGATTCGTCAACCGGCGCCAAAGTTATTCAAAATAGAATTTTGAGATTTCCTATGGAAACACGGTCCTAACTATAACTATCTACTGGCGACCGCCAGTAGATTATATATATATATATATGTGTATATATATATATATATATATATATATATATATATATATATATATATATATATATATATATATATATTGGATCCACCTTTTATCTTCTTACCTGCTGATGTCGACTCGACACAAGTGTGAGCCTGCATTGTCTTTGACAATGCCCTATGCCCATATGTGCCAAGAGGCAGTCAGCTTCCACTCTTCATGCCAAGTCTGTTTCTGTTGGCTGAAGGAGGTTGCCCCAAACCCACAACAATTGGATTTGCCTTCCTAGCCTAATGGCTCTGAACATTTTATTTCCAGGCACTGTGAGGGCCTAACTCTACAGAACCGCGACACAGTTTGTCCTTTTTAAACCAGTGATTCTGTGGGTGCTGCCACCGGCGGAACAACCAGTAATATAGACAACACCAAATTACATTTTCAAAACTGTGTGACAGCAGAGGTTCAATTTACGAAATGCAACCAGCTGAAGCAGAACTGAAATAAAACCAAGGTTCATGTCTTTGACAAACTGTCCTGGACTTGGGCCCCAGATTGTTGGCTTGAGGAAATGGATGCCCCTCTTCCCCCACCAAATCATCCAATAATATGGGAGTGATATTCGATGACATTTTGTTTTATGCCAAGCACATCAGCAGATTACAAATTAAAATGTGGATTCCAAATATAAAAAATGATTTTTATTATAAATGATAGCAGAACAAAGCCAACAGTCGTCACGACTGTTGGCTTTGTTCTGCTATCATTAATAATAAAAATCATTTTTTATATTTGGGATCCACATTTTAATTTGTAATCTGCTATTGACACAAAGAGCTAGCCTGCACTGTCGCTGACCCTATTCTGTGCTCAGGTGTGCATGTACCCTCTTCTCTTTGGCCCCAGAAGGGTCAAGCGGCAATCATCTTCCATTCCTCATGCCAGGTCTGGTTCTGCTGGCTGAAGGAGGTTCACCCAGACCCAGAGCGGTTGTAATTGTTTTTCTAGCCTTCTGGTTTCGGAGATGTTATTTTCAGTCACAGTCAGGACCTAACTCTACAGAACCACAACCCGGTCTGTCCTTTTTGAATTGCTGAGTCTGTGCTGTGGGTGCCATCGCCAATGGAATAGCCATATAGTTGTTTCCATTTCTAATAATATCGGACTACAGCAAGTTCAGTTTTTAAAACTGTAGGACAGCAGTGGTGAAACTGAACAGACACAAAATGGAGGCTCTTGGCTTTGGCAAGTTCTCCCTGACTGGGGATCCACAGTGATGGATCGAGGACATGGATGACCCTCTTACTCCTATCAAATCAGCCAGAAATATGAGTGATATTCAATGACTTGTTCCAATCAGATCAGTAACGTGGTGGTTGTTTGCTTTGCTCTGCTCATGTCACTTTGTCAAATCTTCCAGTTGATTCCAGTAACAGTGCACAAAACTGAGGTTCAGGCTGGAATTTCTTTAAACCTCACTTATCTGTGGCTTCCACTTTATAAGTTGAATTTTCTTTTTTTACAGAACATGCAGAATGCTGCAGTCAGACTTATTTTGAATATCCCTAGGCAGAATTCTATTACCCCTTCACTGATGTCATTAAATTGGCATCTAGTTTGTAAACACATTGTTTAAATCACTATTTATTCTCCAAAAAGCCTTAAAAAATCTAATTGTATGTACCAGCATGCAGACTTCCCTCTAGATCTCTCTAACTTATAAATGTACCCAAGTTAAGTTGATAAAATGGAAGGTCGAGCCTTTTCTTATTGTATCAGCCAAGCTTTGGAATTCTATTCCTCTAACCATACGTTGCACAGCATCTCACACTCTGTTCCGCATATATATAAGTTAAAAAAGTAATGTTTACACTCACATATATAATATATGATTTTTGAACTAACGCTGTAACTTAGAGCTGCCATCTGTCCGACAGACTCTTTTGCACCGATGTGCCCTCGTGGTAGCCGTGTGCTGTGATAGTCTTATATCATTCATTCATTCACTTGCAACTCATACATTTAAGGTTACAGGTCCATAAAATAAAACTCCACCCAACCCGAGTACTGTCTTTCTAGTCCGTATAGTCCTAAGAAAAACCTGGTTGCCATTTGGGTCCTTTTCTTTTAGTATATAAAGGAAAAACCTCTTATCTGACCTTTCTTAATTTTCAATAGTAATCACTTGTACATTGAGAATTCCCCAGAGCAACATAACATTTCAAGAACAACTTACTCTTTAATCTTTTTATTATTTAATTTTTTATAACAAATCATTTATATAGTTTCTTTTAACATGTAATTTGTATATAGTTTAGCTATTTCCATAAAGATGTTTCCACATTGAATTATTTTTGTTCAACTCTTGAATTTAGAGAAACAATTTAAAGATACATCAGAAAGAAACCCCATGAGACACATCATCACACTATCATTCTCACCTGTCACTCTACTCTTGCATACTATCAATCATACCACAGAGAAATATCTTTTTTTTTTTTTTTTTTTATAAAAATGAGAACCACATCTGGTGTAAGATCCTGCTTGAGTTGTAGTCCAAAAGTTAGTGGAATTCTTGAGAAGTCATGAAGGGTTTTAATCAAAACATTGGCATATAGTTCTTCTATGGGTCTCCCAGATATGTGGTCACTGGTCTACGCACGTTTCGGAGACTATATACAGATTTCACGTCTCCTTCTTCAGGACCAATACCTTTTTAGGAATTTCTTTATCGTCTGTGCGGCGATAAGCAGGGGTTCTCTATGTGTAATACAACGTAGGGTGGTCTCTAGTTCAAAAGGGACTGATCCGTTTTCCAACTTGCATCATGCGGACAAGTACTATTTGGTTTTGACTCCTCTATTGAGTTGGCCTATAGAGGGAATTATATGTCCTGATCTGTTGGACATTTGATTATTCTTGTTTTCTTTTTTCTTTTTCAAAAAAAGGAAGAGAAAAGGGGCCACACTTTCTAGAAGACTGTCCTGATTCCATCTAGATGGTTTAAATACATGATTCCACAGAGAGAATGAAAAATAGGCTTCTTCTTTTCTTCCGTAAAGAGTCCCAGTTAGGAAGCTTTCAATACTCAAATTTTCATTCTCGTAATTTTCAAAATACTGATGCCATTTTCGTACTTGCCAATTCGGAAAAATCCGAATTGGCAAGTACGAAAATGGCGTCAGTATTTTGAAAATTACGAGAATGAAAATTTGAGTATTGAAAGCTTCCTAAATCACCGACCGACGTCGGAACAATCTCCCCCACCCTGGAGGTAATACACCAGGCCATTCTTTCTCATAGAGAAGAAACACGTCAAGATAGCCGGAAGGCACAGGCCGCGATGAGAAAGATGCAAGGGGTTGTCAGGAAACTCTCCAAGGCATGCACCAATATGGGCGATAGAGTGACAAACCTTGAGGAAAGAATAGTGTCAACAGAAGCAGAAGCGGCCGGTGCACTAACTCAGGCGGTGGCTCAAGGCGCTCAAATAAAGGATATCCAGTGGAAGCTGGAAGATTTCGAGAACAGACAAAGGAGGAATAATCTCAGGGTGCTGGGGATCCCTGAAGGAGAGGAGAGACAGGATACAAGGGCATATATAATCGATCTTTTTAAATCAGCCTTTCCGGAGTTGTCAGAGTGGAGGTGGGCTGTAGAGATCCAAAGAGCACACCGAACTCCGTTCAAACCTCGTGCTCAATCTAGGGAGGGGGACAAACCAAGGGCAATTCTTGTTTTCTTTGGCAATTTCCTCCTGCGACAGGCAATCTCAGAAAAAGCTAGACCAGAAGCAAGGAGATCAGTTGGGGAGGTCTCTTTCTTTGTACGACCGGATTTCTGTCACTCAACTGTAGAGAGACGCTGGAGGCTGAGACAGGTAATAAAGCCATTTCAGGAAAAAAATATTCAGGTTTATTTTATTAATCCGGCGCAATTTAAGATAATCCATGATGGGCATACAAGTTATTTTGCATCGGAAATAAAAGCCAGAGAGTACCTGGATGCTTTGGACAAATGAAGACGCAGTAAACATAGGATTTGGGATGGTTCTAAAAACTATATAAAAGATTCGGAATGCATTTTTTTTTGTCTTTTTATGTGTTATATGAGCCATCTGTTGAGTCTGAATTATGGGGGTGATATAAAACTATAATTGATTGATTTAGAATGACCCAGGCCGCTAGTGCAACATACATCACATGCACAGACCAAGGTCTGAGCGCTTCAACAGGGTAGAGGGAGTTGTGGGTGGTGGGGAGGGTGACAATGGGTTGGGGTGGGGGTTCACAGGGCTGGGGGGGGTTGGTTTGGGATGGGGGGTCTTTGATGGAGGGGAGAAAAAGAAATACCTGGTATTGTATGGAAACTTTGAAACAGGCTCGATATATAAAACTGAAGTTGGTTTGTATCAAATAGGGTGTGGATACGTAGCAGAGGAAAATGGGGAGGCTTAGGATAGGTACGGTGAATATTGGCGGTCTGAATGATTGGAGGAAAAGGCAACGGCTAGGACAGTTTGTATGGTCAAATTATTTAGACTTAGTTTGTATACAGGAAACCCATGTGCCTTGGGCTAAAAGATATTTATTAAATATTAGAGGATTTGATTTGCTGGCTTGCTCCACCCAGACATCTAACATTAGAGGGGTTGCAATTCTGGCTAAATCATCTTTGGGGGGGCTAAACGACAATTGTCAGATGCCCTTGGAAGATGGGCATTAGTAGAATTGGATCTGGGATACACAATATGTACAATATATGGTTCGAACCAGGACGATCCCGAACTATTTGAACAGTTGGAGATAGAACTAATTAACTGGACAAGACCCTTGATAGTATGCCGGGATTTTCATATCTCGGCTGATTTTGGTAAAAATAGTATCTATTCAGGCCGTAAACCCAAGGTATATCGCGCATTAAAAGCACTAAGTGATTCACACGAGTTGATTGATGTTTGGGGAAGTAAGAACCCAAATGAACCTGGGTTTACATATTTTTCCTATCCGTATAGTAAGTATACCAAATTAGATTATTTTATGATTACCAGATCTGAAATTAAGAATGCCACAATTGAGAAGCTTCCAAAAACTTTGTCGGACCATAGCCCATTAATTCTGGAGCTTCCAGCAGATCTCTCGAATAAGAAACAAACAAAATGGACATTTGAGAGGAAGCTATTAGTTAATCCCAACTTTGTGGAATATATAAGGAAGTGGACCCAGGAATATTTTAATATGAACCGTTATAGTGCATCCCGAAACACTGTCTGGGATGCATTTAAGGCCGCTCTTAGAGGTGAAACAATTAGTTTTTCGGCTAGAGGGAAGAAAGAAGAGCGGGAAAATAATAAGAGATTAATGGGTCAGCTAGCAGAAGCAGAGGAGCAACATATGATATATATTAGTCAGGGAAAAGAGGTTTCGGGGATCCAACAGAAGATTATATGTATTAAAGCAGAGATACATAAAGGGACAACACAAAAATCTGCTGATGAATATCAGACGCAGAGGGGTAAGCTCTATGAGATAGGAGAACAGGCAGGAAAATTGTTAGCCCTCCGGATCAGACAGGAAAATATAAAGAATAAAATAACTAATATAGTAGAGGGGGCAAGGGTCTATACAGAACCAGAAGACATATTAAATGTTTTTAAACGCTTCTGTCAATATCTGTATAAGGAAGGAAAGCTGCCAGACGCAGATAGTTGTGAATTTTCAGATTCAGGCCCACATCTTGGTAGTCAGGATATAGAGGTATTGGAGAAAGATTTTGAAAAAGGGGAGGTTGCTGAAGCATTACAAGATTTACTTTCTGGGAAGGCTGCTGGGCCCGATAGCATCCCGCTAGAAGTATACAAATGTATTCAGAATGAGATTATCACGATACTTCTGGACTTATTTAATGGTATAATGAGCTCTGGGGTAATTCCAAATTCGTGGAAGGAAACCAATATAATAGTTTTTCATAAAAAAGGGAAGCCTCCAGAGAATCCTGCATCATATCGTCCAGTATCCCTTATTAATAGTGACACCAAGATATATACAAAGGTTGTGGCCAAAAGGCTCGGAAGGATCATAGGCGGATTGGTCTCCCCGTGGCAGCATGGGTTTATCCCAGGCCGAGGGACCACAGAACATATTAGGCGGGCTATTTCACTTTTTGATGTGCAGGCTGCCACGGGGGGTCGGATGGCCATGATCCTTCTCGATGCAGAAAAGGCCTTTGATCGTGTCACTTGGAAGTATCTATGGGGGATATTGGAATATAGAGGCTTTGGGCCCAAAATAATAAATTCCATTCAGGCCATGTACTCTGAACCGACGGCCAGAATTCAATTAATGGGCGCAAGTTCGGAAAGAATATTTATTTCCAGGGGGACACGTCAGGGCTGCCCCTGCTCACCAATTCTTTTCGCTTTATATATAGATCCGTTAATTCAAAGACTGATAGGCTGTGATAATATTAGACCAATAGTTAGTAATGGATTCGAGACCAAGCTCTTGGCCTATGCCGACGATCTGGCGATAATAACCCCCGAACCAGGCCGGGCTATGAGTAGTATTAGAGAGATCGCTAGTGAATTTGGACGATGCTCTGGTTATTTGTTAAATGAAAGTAAGACCCAGATAGTTTGCACTAGTAATATCGTAATGAATGATGAAAGGTGCACTGAATCTGCAGTATATTTGGGGGTTAGAGTGAGCCCTGTACCTGAAGCAATTATAAAAGATAACTTTGCTCCGTTATTATCAACTATTACGGTGGATCTAAAAAGAATAGATGCTCTACATTTGACTTTAATAGGGAGAGTCAATGTATTGAAGATGACTATGCTCCCCAAAATATTATATCTCTATCGCTTCATTCCCTATATGATTGATGAAGGATTAATGAAATTAATAGAGGCAACATTCATGAACTTCATATGGCAGTATGGTAAAATAAGACGATCCATGAAATATCTTTCTCAGCCTCAGGCTAAGGGCGGACTGGCTATCCCTAACATTAGATTTTATCATTGTGCTTGTCTAATTAGCCAAATGGCAATACTATTTGAGCCGGCCAAAAATCAGACAGATAACGCATATGGCAATCATGTTTTGCCATCTATATTTGAACTAATGCTGGATAGGGAAGCCATAGGACTTCTGTTGCGGAGAACGGATAGAAGATATTTTAAAAAATCACGATACAAATTAATGGATAGTGCCTGGAAGGTTTGGAAGCTGCTTCAAAGAACAATTGGAGTCCCTAAAATAAACTATTATACTCCCCTTTGGAACTCAAGACTATTTTCTCAATTTAGTTATGATAGATTGGGGAGAATATGGGAACAGCAAGGTGTTATAAGAATAGGGGATATCTGGGAAGGGGGGCAATTGTTAGACTTCGGTACTATCCAACAGAAATTCGGTATACAAGATAATCAAAGTTTTAAATATATACAAATACGTAATACTTTAATGAGCATCAGACCCCGGATCAGTCCAGGTGGTAGAATTAATATGTTTGACTATTTATTAGGCGGGGGGACAAAAATAAAATTGATATATAATACCCTTTTTATTAAGTTTACAAGATGATATAGAAAAGGTTGAAGCTTCCTGGATGTTGAAACTAGGCGATCCAGATGTCGATGTAGATAAAGCATTACAAATGGCAGGGAATATTTTTCGCTCCACAAATTTAAAGTCACAACACTATAAAACTGTATTTAATTTATATTATACACCGGCCAAATTATTTGAGTGGAATAAGAGGGACGACGATAAATGCCCAAGGTGTCTGGAGGGGCCTGCTAATCTGATACATATGTTTTATCAATGCAATAAGCTGAGCACAATTCGTGAAGAGATTGAAAAGTTTTGGGAGGGGCTGCTAGGTAGAAAGATCAACCTATCCCCAACCCTAATGATAACAGGTATTGACAGCAACTCTGGGCTGAAGATGGAGGAGGAAGCTTTTGTGTTTTTATGTTTGGCTGTGTTGCGTATAATGTTAGCAGGAAGCTGGAAAGGCGCCCTGGCCCCCACGTTTCAGCTGTGGTTATCTAGACTCCCGGGGATACATAATATAGAATTTGCTTTATATAATCGGAAAGGAAGGAAGATGAGGGAGTTGGGGTTGGAAGTATGGGCTCCCCTTAAGTCGTGGAGGGAGTCCCAGCTCTAAGGCAGAGCTGTATTCAGATTGTATTCAGATTTTTTTTTAATTTTAAATATCTCTAATATTTATTAATTAATTGCCTCCTTAATGTATGTATTTTTGCATTATATATATAATTGGATTAAGTAACACCCTATTTTGTACTCTGTATTATCTATGACCAATAATGTAAAAGCCTAGTTTTGCTAGATTTTTTATTATACAATGTATCTATTGTTATTATACCAGGTATTTAATACAAAATTAAAAATAAAAACAAATAAAAAGGAAACATCTTTATGGAAATATCTAAACTATATACAAATTACATGTTAAAAGAAACTATATAAATGATTTGTTATAAAAAATAAAATAAAAAGATTAAAGAGTAAGTTGTTCTTGAAATGTTATGTTGCTCTGGGGAATTCTCAATGTACAAGTGATTACTATTGAAAATTAAGAAAGGTCAGATAAGAGGTTTTTCCTTTATATGTTTTCTCTCCCCTCCTCTTGGACCTAAAAGAAACTAGGGGAATCCTTCCTTACACATACAAGTCCTTTTCTTTTAGTTGCACTCCCGTAGTATGAAGCTTTATAAAACGGGTCTCTAACTGGATCCGGGCTCACAGAACATCACCACCAGGAATACTGATGGCGGTCCAGGGACTTTGCTGGAAGCGGTCCTAGTTGTTTGGCTGGTGAGATTTTGGAAGATATATTTCAAAGGGGTGACGCCTTTTCAACTGCACTTGTTAGCAGAGTGGACCAACTGTTGATTCAGGGATAAAATTGGGTGGACAGTGCAGTCACTTGTGTCCTGCGCTCAGCTTTCAGACAGAGGTGGTGCTCGCTAAACCCAGGGACAAGAGCAATCCTTAAGTTACTGCCGAGGCCTGAACCAAAATCAGATAATATTGGCTGAAGGGCCAGTGTTATTAGAAATCTACCTAAAATGCTACAATAATGTTTGAGGTTATATTTCACTCTTAGATAGGGTGACCAGAACTTGAGAACCAAAAACCAGGACATTTTGCAAAAATAGAAGAACTACAATTTTGCAACGGTGCTGTGCAGAATGACAACTCTTATCAACATAGGAACACAGAAGAAGCACTAAGAAAATAAATACAATGTAATTGCTAAAAGCAGCGCCATACCTGTTAATTAAATTGCTTCCTTTTAACAGCTGCTAACTAGCACAACTTTAGAACACCCAAAAAGTGCTTCTCACTGGTTTCAGTCTATCCCCTCTAAAAACCGGGACATGAGCCAAAATTGCCTAAATCTGCCGGGACAGCTGGTGAAAACCCGGGACTGTCGGGGCAAATCCGGGACGCCTGATCACCCTACCCTTAGAATGTGTTATCACATTCAGTTTTATTATGTCTTTCTTGATGTAAAATGATTAACTTAACTGGAATCTAAAGTCCTTATTTTCTTCTACTGTAAGTACTCACTGAACATTGATTTTATTGAATTTTGTTTCCTGTATCATACTATATCAGAATTCCTAACTCCATGTACCCTAAATTCCCAATCTCTCTGCCCTAAAAGAATCTTCTGAACTCCATCTACCTTAACGTCCAAATCTCTCTACCCTAATAGAATCAAGTGCTAAAAGAAAGCATGTTGACTTTCAAATTGGACTGCAACACTATCATTAGTGCATAGGTGGGGAAACAACAAAATCACTTTTGCCATAGGGCCCCAGGTACAGGTCTCATTGTCCTATCAGCTTTTTCCCACTGGACCACTTCTTGACCAATATTGCTTCTCCAAAAACTGTTCAGCGTTCTATATCACAGTGATCGGATTTGTGGTGGTCCTCTTCATGTCCATTAAAGATTTTTGCATCCTTAATAATTTGTCAGCCGAGTCTAATTTGTCTTTACCCCTGCGTAATCTTATGTTTAGTTTGTCATTTTGCATTACGCTTGTTATGCGAAATTACCAAATCTACACAATTATGCCTGGTCACTCCATTGAAGAGGGTTCGGGTATAAAAAATCCTATAACAAGAGCACAGAAATGAGGAGAACGGCCAGAGCCCAAGTAGTTGTTGTTCACGGCACTTGTTCTTTGGTAATTTTTTTTGTACTAAATGCATCCTTGCATCCAAAATGGATACAGGGGCGCATTTAACAGTAACATATATCGCCACATACCGAACGTCCATTTTACGTAATTTCACATAATTTCTCCAAAATTTCGCTAAAATGAATTGCACGAATCTCGCACACCCATAGGAATTTGCAGGAAGTGCCTGCTCTCTGAAGCATCTTTTGCAGCATTGTGTGTGTCTTTATAGGTGCTTATTTCACTGTTTTTAGTGGTGAATATCCAATCTGATTTAGATCAGCATACTCCTCCTTTTGCCCTTCCTGTCACCCCTGAGGCATATTACCACAGAGCAATATTCAACAGATAATAGTACCTCACTAAGTGGCCGATGTCTTTAGTAAGCGTGTTCAAAATATTTGCTTTCCCTCAATGATGTGCAGTACATGACGGTTGCATCACACTGGTAAGAGGCACTGGGTCCTCACACTTCAATGTGATTTACATTTTGTTGTGAGTCAGTCACATAAATTAGCAGGAGATTTAGGATACAGCTGTATTCTGACCTTTAGTTTGATACACAAACAAATCCAAAACCTAATGCCAAATAAAGCAAGCATTGACAAAACCGATAGGTCTCGCCTTTGGGACCCTATTGGCTTTGTCATTGTATTTTCGAGATGATGTACAGCATCTGCAAAAAATTAAAAAGAAAAAAGGTGTAATGACACCGCCGTGTCAGTTCCTAAGCGAGTGCATAAATCATCACACAAGCATGCGCGTCACCAGGGATGCTCACTGCTATAAAATTACAGGTGTGGGTGCTTTTTCAAAATATACTGATACAATATGGATTGGTACATGGAAAACAAAAGAAATTTAACTAGCATGAAAGTACACTGTTTAGGGTGGTGCCCGGCCCTCTAAAAATAATAGATATAAATAAAAAAGGGCCACTGGGGTTAAGTAAAGGAGAAGAGGTAGGGGAAGGTGGTCAGGGGAAGGAATTGGGAGTGGACAGTGTAATAAAATAAAGTAGGTGGGGAGGAGACGAAAAACTGCCAAGGGAAACCGCAATATGGGGGGGGGGGGGTAGGGGAAGAAGCACACAAGTGCGAGAGCAAAGGGTTCTCCGCGGGGAAGGGGGGCAGATATTTAATTGGATGAGAAGCATACAAGGGAACGAGCTGAAAAACACATGCACTCTCAAAGAGTGCTTGACTAGAAAGTAGTTCCCTAAAAGAGAGCAATGGAAGGTTACAAGCCAGCCAATCACAGTGATGGTAAAGAGGATATCTTTCAGGGGAGAGAAAAACACAAGAAGAGGGAGGCAAGCCATCAAATAAGAAGCAAACAAATGAAACTACTAATAAGGCCATTCAAGGGTACATTATTTGTAGGCTTGAAGCCCACAAAAGATTTTCGCAACCAGTGTGGGAGACCCAAAAACAAACACTAAACCACTCTGCTTTTCATTCTTTAAAACCTATTCAAAAAAATTATTTTATTTGTTTGAGAGAAATCTAAGCAACAAAGGGACTCTGGAGGAAGGTTTGTTTTAGAAGAATGTCTTCAAGGTTCTCATCTCCATGACCTGGACCCTACCCTCTCTATATCCACTCTATTAGTGTGTAATGGATTCAACACCTTCACACCTTGCAGGAAGATATTTGGGGTCAAGTCGAAGATAGATTTGCAAAAACCAGAGCTAGACTAATAGCCACTAGGGCTCTAAACATCACACTTTCCATTTAAAAAAAATGAAATTTCATTGAAAAGGTTAAAGCGATGTTCTAGGTGAAAATGTTCATCATAATTTATCTTCCTGGGTTGCCCTCCATCTTGCCTACTGATTATGCTGCGGTATTGGCAGTTTCCTAATAGACACCCACTGAATGTCTTTGGTGGCTGTGGGCTTATCCCCCCTTTAATTAAGGCACAGGCAGAATCAGAGCTGGGAGGGGCTTGTCTCTTTGTTCCTCCCTCATGGTATTAGGCCAAATGCCTTTCATAGAGTTTCTGCTGCAGTGTAGGCAAGCAGATGTATTCTTCTTGAAGGTCAACCACAGGCGCCAGCATCAAGTAGAGCTTCAACTCATTTGTGTGTGAAAAAAAGCTACAGTTGAAAGGAACAGCCAGAGGCTGGTAAAAAAGCAACTATGGAAAATGACGAAAGAGAGAAGGGGGAGGCAATGGCACAATAAATAACTGGTATAAAAAAGTAAAGAGGATTTCACAGCCATGTGGAGCTCGGTAAACAGAAACATTTGTTAAGAGGACAGATGAGGACAGCTGCCCCGTTTGAAGTTGTAAATTGTTTAATTTGTGATTTCTGCTGAAATGCAACAAAAAATTAATGTGTACTTCAGCGGAGTCAAGTAACCATCCTAGACACAAGAAAACCACACACTGTCTTTCCATTTCTCAGGCCAACTTGGACCACGTTTTAAGATTTAAATTATCGTCCTTCTCCGTTGACTTTCTACAGGAGGTGAAAACAAGCTAAAAAGACACCAATAGTGCAATGAAACAGATTTTTATCATGCTTGTTTGCTTGGCATAAAAAACTGGGAATCTCTGCTGATTGCTTAAAAAAATAACATTGTGACCCACTGGTGCAAATATTTTTTATACATATTTGCCTTTGAACATGGAAGTTTTCGAAAAAATTAACTTATCTGTTTCTTTGATCCATTCTTGACAAATTTCATGTTGGTTTGCATATCCATTTTTTGTGAAATCATTTTGTGTTTACAGTGTTGGCCCCGTGATCTGGTAACAATGGCCACTTTTAGCGCCATTCCTTGTGAACATATTGTATTCTATAATACTCTAGGGCACTTAGGTTCAACCTCCTTCAGCCATTGGCTTCTTTATTTCAGGCATTGCCAATCAGACCCGAACTTCGGGGTTGGGGGACTAAACAATGAAGCAGTGGAGAAGTGGCTAACACTTCAAACAATCAGGCATAGCTATCCTTTGAGTCAATACAAAAAAATTGTAATAAATTGTGCATTTTAGACATTTTGTTCAACCCCAATACCATTACACAAACATGTTTTAGTGGATTTGACAATGTTTATAGACTTATGACAGAGGTCTTTAAAAAGGGGAAGGAGTGATTCAACAACTAAAAAGCGTTTTTTCCAGGATTGTTACAATGTACTTTAGGAACAGTCTTCGCTGGTATTTCGAGACAACAACCCTTTTTGCCAATTCTTTGAATATCCATTCTGTGAAATGACATGAAATCATTAAATATTTTTAATTTAATCAGCTCGTGCCTGACGGTTGACCAAAGGTATATTTTCAGTCTGCTCATCGGGAAATGCTTATTTAGGGCCTCACACATGTACAGGTATCAGAATATAGAATTTATTGGGTTAACCCACCTGATATCACTATGTGTGACTGGCAAGTCACGGGTTTGATGCCTAATGTATCTTACATTCATTGTGAGATTGAATAAGTGACTGCCAATGAGTTAGCAATATTACCACCTGTTAACCACTTTGGTGCTAGGCTGTTGTGGGGCTGAAATCACCATCTTCTCAGCTTTCAGGGACAAGCAGACTTTTGTCAGAAAACCAAAATTGTTTACACAGTTTTAGCATTTTTCTGGGACAAAATCTATTTTTGCTATTTTTTGTGCTTTCAACCTCCTTCCAGTTACTGATAGAAATGGGTATGAAAGCAATAATGGATCCTGGAAAGCTATACATTTTAAGAAAAGTAGACACAATTCTGAATTCAGCAATGGGTCATTTGTGTAGATCCTTGAAGGTTTCTAACAGTTAAATATAGGAAAAATTGAAAATTAGTTGAAAAAAACAGCCATTTGTGTCAACGTTTTCACCTGTAACTTCTGCTAATTATTACAGCTGTTTGAAAGCAATATACCGTTACATTCGCCGGACCTTTCTGTTTGTGGCGATATATAGGACTTGTAGGTTCACCAAGAACTCGACGAACCCAGAGCCAATAACTGAGCAGCGTCTTGCAATGGTTTTTAGGTCTCGGCTAGCGACGCAGCGCATACCCTGCAGGTAAGGGCTCATTCCTTCTTGTTTTACATGATCCTAAGGCAAGCCGAGCCATGCAATAAAAAATGTTCTCCCACTTCAAAAAAGCCAGGTCTATTATACAAAAGCTGGCAGTTTCCCTTTCTGAAATGCTAAGCCTTTATGTTCAACTGTAAAGGGCGGTTGGAGCCAAGTGAGATCTGCTCCCGTGTAGTTTATTTCATAACACTCAGTCACCTTCTCCACCGCCCTCCCACTCTTCCTGACACATGGACCCGGTGAAACACAAAACGATCACGTGCTCTATTCAAAAGACCCGTTGTTACACTTTTGTGCGTCAAAGGTGTAGCTTGGTTAGGTGAATCAGTCTTTCGAGTTAAATGTTTTTTGAGTTTTCAATTGCTA
Source organism: Triturus cristatus (assembly GCF_964204655.1). Classification (NCBI taxonomy): domain Eukaryota; kingdom Metazoa; phylum Chordata; class Amphibia; order Caudata; family Salamandridae; genus Triturus; species Triturus cristatus. Next base: position 939,637,298 of record NC_140584.1, on the reverse strand, counting down.
AAGGTGTACTTTCTTATCTTTATCCGTATCTTTCGTAGACTAATGTGTCCTGCCTTCCTAGCTCTGACTCATGATGACCTATTCTATAGCAAGAGCAAAGTGACAAAACAAACAAGGTACACTGCTTACTGGGATGCAAACAGTGTTTTGTGATGCAAGGCTATGCCCTCAGATTTATACCTTTGAAAGTAAGAATGAAGAAGAAAGAATATATCATGTTGTTTAGACTTGAGGCAATTGTGTATATATAATGTATGGTGTTTGATCAAATTCAAAAGGCGTTTATTGAGCTAGTGATACAGAGGCTTGTCTCATTTAAAGGCGCAGTTCAAAGGCTGCATAAGTATTCCAAAAACACTTTGAGATCCATTTTGTCAAAGACGATCTCTTTACTGAAAACTGTTATGATCTGAGATTACAGATTATTCAGAAGGTTTTTATAGGGGGCAAGTTCTTTGATTCGATGGCCACGCTTCTTTCTCCAAGACCTTCAAGAGGAAAGGGAGTTGAAATCTACAACGAAAGTTGTTAAAATCCTCTCTGTCCACAAAGGCTTTTTTAGGTCTCGTCTACAGATGGCTTTAGCTTACGCACAAGCTTCATGTATTCCAACACATAATATATGCTTTTCGTCAGCAGCGTCATCCTTTGGCATGTTAAAGTGTCATTCACATTTCATTTTGCTTCTTCCCACCGCATAATGGAGCAGAGGTCCAGTACAATGAAACCATTGACACTCTTCACAGCGAGTTGTGCATTTCCGTCTAGAAAGTGGTGGACTATTTTTTTCAAACATATTCATGCCATGTTTAGCCATCAGCACATTTACTTTTTAATACCTTTAAACTCTTAATGCCTACAATTTTATTTTTGCAAATATATATTAAATATATGCATATACACAATGAAGGGTTGACAAGGACAGAACTATCATCTTTGGCAATGCTTGGTACAAATGAGCCTTGACTTGCCAACTTTTTAGGTCTCGCCTGCGAACGCAGCGCGAAGCGCTGCTGTCTGCCAGCGAGATCTATTGTTGCTGACTTGCCTCGGAAGTAGCACAGGAGATGGGCACGCGCAAGGCTTTTTGCGGATTTGAGCTGGTGTATGCGCACGTGAACACGCACGTGCACACATGCGATGTGCACATCTCCTGTCCCGCTTCCGACGACATGCCAGCCCCATTGGAGCGGCCCGCTGCAAGATGGGGCCGATCAGAATTGTAAAAGTACACTTTCGCCAATAATAGCCCACACGGAGCCCCCCCCGACCTTCTTCACTCACCGGGCTGCTCTTCTGGGGGGGGCTCCTCCTCGCGGCTGCAGCACTTCTGTTGCAGGGCTTCCCTGCACTCCTGGGAGCCCCGCGCTGCTGTGGTCATCCTCGGCTGCCGCAGTCTTCACCCGGGCCCCCTCCTGGGACCCGGGGCTTCTCTTCACTCCGGCCGCCACCGCGGGGCTGTCCCTTCAGCATGGGAGCCCCGCGTTAGCACGGCACGCCGGTTTCTGTTTTTGCCGGAGCAGGCCCCGCCCACGTACCGGGCAAGGGCGCCTGACTTCCGGCTTGAAGACTAGTTCACTCCCCTTTTTGTTTTTATTGACATTCCTATTGGTGCCAGAGACAGATGAAAGTGGGCTTCCTCGACTTCAATTCATTAAATCCGGGTCGCGTGCGTGCATGTTTGTCTGTGGTTGAAGAGAGCGAGGGAGGACGCGCTGCTGTCATGGCATTACAAAGGGGTACGTGCTTTGGATAACTTGTTTTCCTTGCATTCTTGTGTTGAATTTTTTTCGCCCCTCACAGCCGGAAGAATGTGGTGTAAGCAGGTCGGGGGTGGGGACATAGCATGTTCCAAGCTGTGGATCCTTCTTGTTTCCGCTCTGCTCCTCCCCCTTCCGCCACCCCTTGTAAAAGTTATTGTCCGAGTCCATGCAGGCTCAGGTAGGTAGATGAATGTGAAATGTTCCTCTCCATTAGTAGTCGCACTTGACTGGAGTCTCATTACATTACTATGGCGCTTTAGCAGTGGAATGGGCCTCACGCTTGGGTTCCGGGCACCCCTCAGACCTTCCAGATAATGTAAATTACCCTCAACCTCATTGCCTCGAATGATCAAGCATTAAATTGCTAGTAAAACCAAATCAAGAGAAAGAAGAGGAAAGCAGAACAGAACCAGGGGTTGACTCTAGACTGTTTTTCAGCAGCAGAGACGAGTCTCTGACTCTTAGGCACCTGCAAAAGATGAATCCACGGCAGGCTTGCTGTACAGTGATTCCAGCGGCATCTAACAACGTACCTGTAAAACCCAAACAATGCTTTATAACTGCAAATGATGGCCTGCTCTCATGTTGTGTTCTTTCAAAGTAAGTGTTTCCACACAAGAGACTGAAGGGAAGCCACTGACAGAAGTGTTCTTCTAGAAAGGTGTCATGATTCCCCCAGTGGGTGTCATGATCTTTTGTCTTTGTGTTGTAATCTTTCTTATACATGTTGCATGAATTCCAGCCATGATGACACATCTTGGTGTTGCAGCAGTACTTCTTAGTGCTGTAATCCTATTACAATTTACAATCCATCGTATAGGCTGCACAGTCCTCCTTCTAGGTGTCATAATCCTTCTCGGGCTGTGATTTTTAAAAAAATGTTACAATACTTCTAGGTGTTGTGATACTTTTCCTATATGCTGCAACGCTGTGTTTAAGTGTTGGAATTCTTCCCATAGTGCAATAATCAATTGTTTAGGTGTTGTGATAATTTTTATCGGTGTCAACGTCTTTCTGTGTGTTTCGTACAGGAGCTGTATGTCTTAATCCATCTGCTAGGTGACATACTCTATCTAGGTCATGTGATCCATCAATGTTAGAGCTTTTTCAAAACCTACATTTGCACCTGTCTGGACAACAAGCAGAAAGGTCTCTTTGGGCGAAGTAAGAAGAGGTTCAGGCTTTTGTGTTTTCGTTCTCAAGTTCATAACAACATATTCCACAAATGCAGTTTATAAAACAGAGAAGTCTAGCCTTTCTACCCACACTCTAGTTGTGGAGATGATCATCTGTGGATCTTTCCAGCTGGAAGAGTAAGAATTTGAGCTCTCTCTTGAAGGAGCTAAAATAATTAATTTCTGTAATAGAGGGGGGAATGGCGTTCCAGACACTGGGTACTCTTTCTCATAAAGCATGGCTGAGGGTTCAAGCTTTCTTGATGGATGCAGTTTCTGAGAGGAGGAATTCCTTGCACCGGAGTGTGTGTGATCCACCTAAGGTGTCCATTTTATCAGCCAGATAGATGGGAGGGTTCTCACATACAGACTTATGAGCAATGCAGTCTTTTTTAATCAACTCAACAGAAAGCCAAAAGAAAAAGAACAACATTGGAGTGATGTTGTCTGATCTCCTAGCATGAGATATCAGAAAAGAGTAAGTGTTGAGGGCTGTGTTTAGAGGGACAACTTGAATTTTGGATATGTAGTAGCCCATTCTAGAGAGGACTGAGGCAGGAACCATTAATTTGAGGTTTGATGGATTTCACTGCAGTCTCAACCAGTGCTTAATTTGTAAAAATAAAAAAAAATAGAAGTGACACGCTCCTCATCAGGAGACCCCTGCAGCATGCACCACTGGTTGCCTCTGCCAGAGCTGACAATGACAGCATCAATACACTACTAATCATCACTCCGTTGAACGTGTGGCAATTCCAGGCCTCCAAAGCTATAACAAGCCTTTGCAATGCAATAGGTCTCGCATTTACGTGAGTTCAAGCTGTTGGCACTGTAAATGACATTGCCTTTTATTTATGTTTTAAAAACCAAAACATAAATCAAAGGCATTGCCATTTACAATCCCAAAAGCGAGAAGTGCATTTCAGTGCCAGGACAGGTAGGTCAGTGCTTAACTTTGCCAGAACCAATTTTTAAAAATTCTTTTTTTGTTTTTTTTATAAACCCTTAATATGTTTTTTTATTAGTGTTTGGACTATATGTTTAGCTTACTGTTTGTTACACAAAGCCCACACAGTACGTTTTCTTTACGCCATTAAGAATTATTTCCTGTGATTTGCATTCCAACTCAAGAGGGTTTCTGCACCTCTTTTCAATACACTTGCCTGCTTCCATGCACCTTATGATTCTGGTTTATTTAATTCAACATTTTGTTGTAACCAGATGTCTGCTGACTTTAAGAGGCATGCATGTTTTTGTGGCACATTCTTGCAAAAAGGAAAAACAAAATTAACCATTTCACCAGCTTGCCAGGGCTTGACCTATTGCATTTGTCATTACGTGCTGCTGTTAATTTCTCTCACCCCCCCCCCTTTTTTTCTGAATAGTGCTGTGCATTAGTACTGGGTGTGTGACTTCTTTGATAATTGTATGGTGTGTTTTTGCTGGTGCTGTGTGTGAGATTGTCGAAAACATAAAGCTGCTCGGTTAGCAGCCGTTTACACGTGTTGAGCGACACTGCACATTATTTTGTGGTGATGATGCAGTGTGTTTATCCCCACTATTTCCTCATAAGTAAGGAGTGCCCCCTTCCCCACCCCCAATGAGGGTCCAAATGTTGGTTGTGTAGCTCTGCTGTCTGGCTCCCTACCTTAAATGGTACATAAAACGAACCCTGAAAAAAAAGTTTCATTTAAAAAATGCACTTTCTAAATTATCAAACTGGCAGACTGGTTTTAAAAATGTTGACATTTGTTTCCACAAACTAATCTTTCTTACATGTTTTCGCTCGCGAGATAAGTGTATAAAAGTAGGCCTGGGCGTAAAATTCCGCTCTGCTCGTTGCATTTGGGAAATCCGCTTTCCGCAGAGAACACGGAGTTCGCGATTAAACTACGCCTCGTAGCGGAATTCATTTTCGGTTTGCGTGCTTACGCCGAGTTTTTGTGCGTGCTGGCGAGCGCGATGAGCCTTGCCAAGCGCTGGCTAGATTTACTGGCTGCCAGTGAGATTTGCTGTCTACCCGTGAGTGCATGCTAGACTAGCTGACTACCCGCGAGCTCTCCTGAGATTTGCTGGCCGCTAGCATGGCTTTAGGCCACATCTGCAACATCCGGCACCTTTTTTCTGAAGACAGCGAGTGCCAGTGACTGCTGCTGCATCCTGAAGCAGATTTTCTCCTCGTGGTGGCATTTGCTCGTGATTTTGAGCACAAAAAATGCGTGCGTCAAACGTAGTGCGAACGGGTGCGTGTAGCAGCTGTGCCTGCGGAATTCCATGGAGGCTCGCTGAGTTTTTGGGGTGCTCTACGTATGTGAATTCTGTGAGCTCCACTAAGGCCTATATAAAAGTTTGAGATCTTTGATCTAAGCTTCCTAGTGGAGTTTAGCCTATCAATGATAACGGAGTGTTTAATTAAATAAATAATAATAAAAAATTGCAGTCTGGACAACAACTCACATTTCTTTTGTTTAGGGTGCATTTCAGCACTAATGCATCTTCCACACTTAATTTCTTTATAAATAGCAACATGTGTGGCGGCCTGTGACCTTGGTTAGTTTCTACAGGCCTATAGTGGATGATCCACAGCGCTAGATGTGTGTATTTTGTATATGTATGTGTGTTCACTGAAAGACAAAGGTGAGAATAGTGCAGTTAAATATGGTAATAAGTTTTAGTTTACGTTAAAACAAAGCTTAGTAATTCACATGAAAATAACTAATGGTTAAAGTGAATTTATAAGTAGGTGTTGAAATTAGATTAAACGGAATGTTTAAAAACTGAAAAAAGACTGAAATTCACCATCTATGGTTTACTAAGCTAAATATAACCTTGCACCCTATCATGCGTATCGTATATATTAATTTTTTTGTTTATTGGAAATTTTGCATAATATAACCATCAAAGATAACAGTACATCCTTGTCATAATCATACAGAATACATAGTAGCCAGTTAATAGAATATAATGCAAGGCAGGGTAGCAGTAAAATAAAAGTACATCTGAAAGCAAGTAACTCATATATTTCATGTAGTTAGAATGTCTTTAGTCAGCAGCGTTGGTCAGCATATAGGCAGTGAAGGGGGCCCAATATCATGCGTATCGTATGACCTCACATATTACATCACTCATGACATGTTAAATTACTTCATTGACCTGAAAACGCCTGCTTGCTCCCTCGCAGTCAGAACACAACCTGCCAATGTATCAGTTGGTGGTCATCTTAAATTGTTTTTGCTAACTATTCTAAGATGGTATCAATACCTGCGCTGCATCCACGGTTGTTGTTCAATAATTCAAAGATTGTCACCAGGCATGCCTGCTTGCAGCAGCATTCTTTGCATACATTTTCTTGAAGTATAGCACATGCATGTGGCTCAAATAATAAACACTTTCCTTACTCAAATCCAGATTGTTTAGTGGCTACATAAGCAGGGTCCTCATTTGCAAACATAAAAGCGCAAATATTTTCTAACAAAACAAGCATGGTTGTGGTATACAATACTGCACTCTTTATACTTCCCAAAATTATTAGGGTGCTCACTCCCTGGGCCAACTGTTCAAAAAAGACCCAAAAATAATAAGAGAACAAGCATTTACAATGCAATAGGTCTCGCATTTACGCAAGTTTGAGCTATTGACATTGCAAATAACAATGCCTTTTATTTTTGTTTTCGTTTTTAAAACATAAATAAAAGGCTACTACTATGAAAGCAACGATGAGGGTTACAACTATGTGTGCACCAGAGAGTAATATCTAGTGTAATAATGTAATTACCTACAATTAATGGTCTCCTGCTCACTCCTAGTGGCCCACCGTTAAAGCCACTTAAATACAAAACATTAGAAGTATAATAGAAAGGAGCGGAGTAATGTTACATGCTATCCTCGAATAAATGTTGTAGTACAAAATAAATTTGAGTTATTTGTTTTTATTTCTTATTCTTTGTAATTCTTTGAGTATTTCCCTCCCAATTATTTCAAATAATCAATTGTTCGATAGTATTCCACTAAACTGTAACATTTGGTTTCCATCTCAACCATCACATGTAAAACTGTTGCATTATTTCATATACTTTGTTCAAACAATATTCAAAATTACAAACATTATAATAAACCTATTCAGTAAATAATGCTCAGTGTATACAGTCGTACAGCCAATTCATATACATTGTTCAAACAATATTCAAAATTATAAACATTATAATAAGTCCATTCAGTAAATAATGCTCAGTGTATATAATCGTACAGCCAACGCGTTTCTTTCATTACAGCCCTGATGAAGTCCTAGATAGGACGAAACGCGTTGGCTGTACGATTATATACACTGAGCATTATTTACTGAATGGACTTATTATAATGTTTATAATTTTGAATATTGTTTGAACAATGTATATGAATTGGCTGTACGACTGTATACACTGAGCATTATTAACTGAATAGGTTTATTATAATGTTTGTAATTTTGAATATTGTTTGAACAAAGTATATGAAATAATGCAACAGTTTTACATGTGATGGTTGAGATGGAAACCAAATGTTACAGTTTAGTGGAATACTATCGAACAATTGATTATTTGAAATAATTGGGAGGGAAATACTCAAAGAATTACAAAGAATAAGAAATAAAAACAAATAACTCAAATTTATTTTGTACTACAACATTTATTCGTGGATAGCATGTAACATTACTCCGCTCCTTTCTATTATACCCATAAATAAAAGGCATTGTGATTTACAATGCCAATAGCTTAAACTTGCGTAAATGCTAGACCTATTGCATTGCAAATGCTTGTTTTATATGTACCGGGTATATAGCAATTATTTTGGGAAAATATATACATGGAAAAATCGGTATGAAAGACACCTATGTATTTCTGATATTGGAACATAATATAAAGTTTAGAAACAGTAGATATTTGCACATTTCCGAAATTGGGAGTACCCATACTAGCATGAGAATTATAGGTCATTTTTCAAAATGACTTATTTTTTTACTATTGTCTTTCGTTTGGAAGGCAGAAATACATTGAAAGTCAAAAAGGTAATAACAGTTGCTCTACAATTCTGTGTTACCCTAAGTCTAAGTTACCGGGGATTCTGGGTAGGGAAACGGGGGATAAAAGCAAGCCATTCCTCATTAGACTCCCCAGGGTGTCTAGATTTCAGAAATGTGTGCGTTTGGTAGGTTTCCATAGATGGCGGCGAGCCAGGGGCCAAAACCCCAGGTGCCCCCCCTCAAAACCAGGTAGTTTTGTCATAGGTAATTTTGAAGTCTCCACAGTACAATTTGGGCCATTTCCTGTTGCAGTCACTATGCCTACCCACACAAGTGAGGTACCATTTTTATTGAGAGACCTGGGGGGGACGCTGGGTGGTAGGAAATTTGTGTCAGTCCGGTGATCCTACAACTTTCCAATACAGAAATGTGAGTAAAAATAAATGTTTTCAACAAAATTTGAGGTTTTCAGGGGATTCTGGGTAGGGAAATGTTGGGGGACCTATGCAAGTCATACCTTGCTGGACTCCCCAGGGTGTTTAGTTTTCAATAATGTGTGGGTTTGGTAGGTTTCCCTAGATGGCCGCCGAGCCCGGGGCCAAAAACTCATGGGAACCCCTTTGCAAAACCAGGTTGTTTTATGATAGGTAATTTTGAAGTCGCCTCAATAGGTTTTGGGCCCTTGCCTGCCGAGGGTACTTAACCGACCCACATAAGTGAGGTACCATTTTGGGTGGAATGCCGGGTGGGTGGAATTTTGTGGATCCACGCAGATTCCAGAACTTTCCACCACAGAAATGTGAGGAAAATGTGTTTTTTTGGACAAATGTTTAGGTATGCAAGGAATTCTGGGTAACTGAACCTGGTGAGAGCCAGTCAGGTAACCCCATCCTGGATTCCCCTTGGTGTCAAGTTTTCAAAAATGTATAGGTTAGGTTTCCATATGTGCCAGCTGCGCTAGGGCCCAAAATCGACAGGTAGGCACATTGCTAAAAAAAGACAGGTGTGCACATTGCTAAAAACAATTCGGTGCCTAGTGGGCTTTCTGCCGCCCTAGGGGTAATCGGGTGGGGGGTGATTTATCCCAGTATGCTACTGCCCCATCTGCTCCCCAGGGGGGGTAGAAAGGCTGTAATTGTGGTGGAGGAGGGGGCATTGACATGCCCGTTTTGGACAGCCCCCACCCTAATTAAATTGCCCAAAATAAAATCCCTGGCGTCTAGTGGGCTTTCTGCCCCCCCCCGGGGGGGTCTATTGGGGGCTACTGCCCCCATTATCCCCCCAGGGAGGGCAGAAATTCTGTGTGTGTGGCGGGGGTGGGGGCATTGGCATGCCCGTTGTGGGCAGCCCCCACCCTAATTAAAATTTCCCATAAAAAATTTCCCATAAAAAATCCCTGGCGTCTAGTGGGCTTTCGGCCCCAGGGGGGCAGAAATGCTGTCATTGTGGCGGGGTTGGGGGCATTGGAATGCCCGTTTTGGGTAGCACCCACCCTATAAATCAGTGCCTTTAAAAAAATCCCTGACATCTAGTGGGCTTTCTGCCCCCCCCCCCCGGGGGGTAGAAATGCTGTCATTGTGATGGGGGTGGGGGCATTGGAATGCCCGTTTTGGGCTGGTCCCACCCTATGAATAAGTGCCTATAAAAAATCCCTGGCGTTTAGTGGACTTTCTGCCCCCCGGGGGGCAGAAAGACTGAATTTGACCAAATGTGTTGGGGGGAGCAAAGGCCCTTGCCCAAGAGGCCGCTCCCCACTCCATGGTGTCTAGTGGGTGGATCCCTGGGGAGGGGTACCATTGGAAAGGGGAGATTCTCCTCTTTCCAGTGATACCTCTCCCGTCTTTCTACATGCTCAGGGGGCTGAGATAGCCCCCTGAGCACGTAGAAAGTGAAACTGAAATGATCCTAAAGGCTCATTTCAGTTTCTGTGAAATTACATCAGCGCGATGTGCGCGCTGATCGTCATTTCACAGAAACGAGATGGAGGGCCTCAGGAGCTGGGGAAGCTCTTCCCCAGCTCCTGAGGCTTTGGGGGAGTGAAAGAAATCCCTCCGGTGCCTGCACCAGAGGGATTTTTTCTGTAATGGCGTACTACGCGCGGGAGCCGCCCGACGCACACGCGAACGTATGCGTCGGACTGCTCCTGCGCGTCCGACGCATGGAAAGGGTTACTCTGTCAAGACTCTGTGCTACCCTAAATCAAAATAAATAAGTTGTTTTTAGCACCCCACATTGAGCAGTTCTCATGAAAGATGACTGAGCTACATCCATGGAGGAAGCCACCAGGCCTAAAGACTTGGTAAAAAAGTACCTCAATTGAAATAACTTTGCAATGAATGGTATTCTAGCATGCAAAGAATACAAGTATTCCTTGAAGCTCAAGAGCAGTTGGAATATGTGGCTGATGGGAAATGTCCAGCAGAGAGGTCACTCCAATGGAAAAAGAAAGCATGCCTTTTTATAGCATATGTCATAATAACAAAAAAAACATGCTTCCAGTCTTTTTCTGAAGACACCATCTGACAAAGTGTCAAATCCACTCAAATATCGCTGTTGTTTTTAAATCCTTCGGGGGCAATGTAATCCACATAAAATGCAGTATTTGTTACAAATTTCTCCAACATTCCTTTTAGGAGAATGACCATATTCTTTAAAATGGTTGTTCATAAATGTCTATACAAATTATAGCAATTAGCTATGTCTGGGTAGGGAAAGGGACACCCTTGAATGTGGCCCAAGATAGTATGGCAGATGACATGGTTACCGGTTTGTCATTTTAACACTGGGGCAAGTAGTGATTTCACTGTGTAATGTTTATCCATTGGTAATCTAGTATACACCATTTCAGAGTTATGCTGATTTTGTCAGACCTAGGCTTAGCTTGATAGCATAATAAGATTTCCTATGCGTTTTGATGCTACACTACGCAATCCTTACACAGGGAGAGTGTGGTTGTACTGCTTATGCACAGACACTGGAGACAAAATATATAAAGCATATCTTAAAGGAAATTCTACATTTGTTTTACACCACTTTCTAAGATACTGATCATAGAGTCATTTTCTTTAGATAAACGATGTATGCCTCTGGTTAGACATAATTTGCATGTTCAGGCTTCACATAGCTCGCCTATCTCTCAGCCTACTTAAAAGTCAGTCATTGGACACCTGAGCTATCCCTCAGGTGCCAGTGCTCCTTCAGCAAACGCCAAGAGCCAAAACTCCTCTTTCTGCTCAATCTCATATAAAATTGCCACAGATTCTATGTTTTGGGCCTGAGGGCACCCACTAAATATATTAAAAACCTATACGTGCAAGATATGAGTTGCATGTTCATCATATCATGTTTGGTATTTTCTTTAACACTATGTACTGCATGGCGGTGGTTTCAAGGGGGGAGGATGTAGCCTTACAGCTAGAGCGGTCGACTTCGAAGCTGGGGAACTGGGTTAAAGTCTCGGCAACGACGCTCAACATCCTGTGATAATGGGCAAATCACTTAATCTCCCTGTGCCTAACAAAAATGAATGTGTCCATCTGTAAGGAAACTGGTGCTTGTGTAAAGCGCTATGATACCTGATGTCTTCGGGTCTAGTTTGCGCTATATAAAACTCTATAATTTATTTTTTTAAAAGGCACCAGGAACAAAGATAGAGGCGACTACTAGGGCCTTCATTTAGAGTTTGGGGAAGCAGGAGCACCGCCATAGGCCTGTGGTGCTTCCATCCTGCGAAACTCCTCGTTTCCCCATTCTGTTTAGAGTTAGCAGAAGGGCAGTGTTCACACCAGTGGAGTCTTCGCTGGCTCTGCTGGTTTAAACCTCTGAACTGGAGGTCCATATGCCAAGCAGCTGCCCAGACTCATTGATGGTCTTCCCATCCTATTGACGGCGGGGGCTAACATTACTCATCTTTCCGGCCTACGTTTATGGTGGATACAGACAGTGAAAATGTAGAACAGGCCCCACATATAGGAAGAAAGCTCCTTGCATGGTAAGCCTTCGGTGTTTCGGATTGAGAAACAAACTTCAGCTTTGAAAGTTTAATTTTTCAATACAAAGGAGCTTGCTGTGTCAGTGCCTTAAAAATGATACTCACTCAGCAAGCCTGCAGTGCTCTAAAGAGGTGCCATTGGGGCGACTACTCCTGCAACACAGAAATTCCAGCCAGGCAGCTGGGAAACTTTCAATAGGACAGTCAGTACTCTGCCTGTGTGGTGGAGGCCATGGGCTTATCTCCACTCGCACTTCTGCTGACTGTCCACCAGGTTCAAAATGTGCCACTTCAGGCTGGTAAACAAGATTATAGTAGGCAGGGCATTTGACATATTTTGCCAATCTGATGATTCTTCTGTAATTTCAATATCAATGCTTGATCTTGATGATCTAGTTAGCTATCCTCTTTGATGTTATCTTAGTGCAAGAGCAAAGACAAAGCAGATGACTGGTGGAAAATGGACAGAATGAATGGGTCATATTACTCTTCTCCTACCCTGCACACACAAACACACCCACCAGTCTGCACCACACTCTTCTGTGTATAATATGTAATTGTATTGACAAGGCAAAGAGATTTATTAGGAGCTACGAGGTTACAGCAGTAGGAAAATGGGCAAACTAGGTAGGTTTGATGACCCCAAACTGAGACTAATACATTGTAAGATATGTATCCGTATGAATATCGTGATAAAAGCACAAATAAGGATTGGGAGAGTAAGCCCGTGGTTTTAAGTTATATAGAGGTTTGATGATAATTAATGAACAGAGTGATTACTGCTACCCTGATGTGATGTATTTAATGGGTAACATAATTAACTTTTCCTGAGGTCCACGCCTCAGAATGAAGCCTTCCATGTAATGTCTGTACTTACCACACAGATTACTGCATGTTAACATTTATGTTATGAAAATTTCCTCATAATAGATTTTCTCAGGCTTTAACTGGTGAAATCTGTCAGAAGGAGATTTTAGAGGGTGGTAATTGATGCACAACTCAAAATACCATTCTGCGCGGTGCCATTTGCCGATGAAACGGAATCTAAAGCACAACTTTGAATCCAGGTCTAAGTAAAGTCTGTGTATTTATTGAAGGGAGCGATATGTTATCTCAGTGGAGATTTGCCTAGCTCTGTATCGCCGTTATTATGGACCATTTTCCTGTTGCTTACCTGGAGGTTCCTGTCATGATGTTTGTGATATTGCTTATCAGTGGAGTTGGTTTCTAGTAGGGGGTAGGCAACCTAGATGATCCTATCTGCTTCATACTCCTAATGAGGCACCAAAGCGCAGATGTGGAGGGGTAGCATGCCTCTCCATTGAGTGCCATAGATGGAACAGTGCCTATGTCTTGTAGCCTGTGTGGGTAATTTGTTTATGTCATGCTTCATGACCAAAGTTATGGTGTTAAGTTTTTTTGCTACACTCCTGCATGAATTTAAAGAGAGGATGAGTGAAAGATAGAGGTTGCTTGCTCCTTCATTTCTAATTGGTGGACAGACATGTCTGAGTGCAATATGGCCTATGTTTTAAATGTTTTGGTGTGTGGATAAGGCTAAACCTATGATAAACAAGCGTGCAGGTTTGCTTACTGAAAGGTGTAGGAGAGAAGTGTGAAGAGAAATATATCTGCAAAAGTCAATACTTGACATGGCATGGTCTGTTTATAGATTGCTCACCCCACATAGACTACTGGGCTATGAAATTGCACTGTGATGAAGGTATCCACCCATGGAAGGTGCAAACTTAGGGATTCAGGTAGTTACAAAGCCCGGGATCGAATCAACCCCAAAACATCCTCTGTAAAATTAAACAGCCATATGAACTTCATAGTACAAAAGAGTCTACAGCACCCAAAATACACTTTGTTTGAGGCAGCAATTACCTAGGACCAGGAAAGTGGACAGGCTTTGGAAGGCTCGGGTATTAATTAGAATCATTGCTAAAACCAGATGACTGAATATATCATTTTTCATTCATTTTCTGTTTGAATCCATTCTTAACAACAGGCGCTATTTAAAGCATTACGGAAATAAAACTAACCAACATTTCTGCCATATTGCTTTGTGACTGTCCAGGATTAGGAAAGTATTCTACAAATGACAAAATATAGTATCACTGGCCCTCTCTTTTACATTTTCATGCAATCTTGCATTTTCTATCTTCTGTTGGAGTTAAAGTGTGGTGAAGTGCCCCTGCTCTGTATTTGTAGCTATGATGGGTTGTGATAACTAAGCCTTTGATTCTTGTTGATCTATATAGAGGCACTTTAAGTAGCCCACCATGGCTACGTTGTACCATACTGGTGGTGTGCAAATCCTGCACCAGTAATTACCAATACCGTGTGGTAACAACTCTCCAATGCTGTGCAGTTATGAGTTAAACCTCACCAATGGGGAATTACTGTGAAGACCTAAACTTACCATTAGAATCCTGCCTAATGCTCCCCTTTCTTGGTGTTTAACACACATTTACTACCTGTTCTGAGCAGGGTGAGCTATAGTGCTATGGGTGGAGGAAGGTGCAGAAGGAGTGAGAATGTTGGCTGGCATTCTCCCACAGGGATTTTATTTGTCAGGTTTTCTGGCTGGTAAAATCAGGTTTGTTGTTCTTACACCTAGTAAATCCGGCTGAAGGAACGCTGGAGCAGTTCCTCACCAGAATTCCTCTCAGCACGGTTCTCTCTTTTGCGGGCACCTTGCAAGTGGGATGATTCGCAGAGAGCGCAACACCAGGAGTCATGAGAAGCAACGGAAACGCAAACAAAGCTTCTTCTACTTGTAAATTGCTTGTGGATGACCTCAGTGGGTGGGGTGTATTGGGAACAATATTTCCAATATTTTGTAATTTTACATAACAGTTATATAACGGTTCCCATACTGAACAGATAATGCTGACTCTCAGGTGCCTGTCGCTGAAGAGTAAGGGGAGTGGTGTGCTGTTCTGTGAAGCCAAGGGAGCAGCAAACAGTGAAAGAAGAAATAAACCTCCTTGCCGTCATGCCTCCTGCCTGAAAGAAATATAAATGTGTGTAGTTGGTCAATCATTAAATCTAAAGACTGCTTGGGAGCCAGTATATGCCTTTAATTGATGGAGTTATTTGAGCCTTCATGATGACAAAAATGTATTGTTTTTTGAGAGGTATTTTAAGGGTGTTATCAGCTGTGTTCTAGAGTGCATCCCTCTAATGAAATCTTATACAAAAATGTTTGCACTAGGTAAAGTCTTATTGTGTTTTGCTGAAACTACACATTTTTAATGCACTTTTTGACTTCAAACACTAATTCTCTGTACATTTTGTGGTAGCCTAACTTATACTGTGTGTATTGCACTTATTAAATAATGACTTGCATATTCCAGTGCTTTCAGTCCCAGAATGGGACCTCAAAGCACCGTAAATAAATGTCACTATTCCCCAGTGCATCAACCTGAATTCATTTCTGTGACTGTCTGGTTACACACTTACACACATCTGCAGTGATAACAACAAACCAACTGAGTTTTGATCAAATAAAATAATGCATTTTCCACCCATTACTTGAACACAGTTACCATGCTTTTTCTATGCGCTGCAACGCTGGATGAAATGTAAAATATTGTGTACAAGTCTTAAATGAGGCCCCATCTCCAGTGCAGCCCAGAACACAATATGTAAAGAATTGCGTCTCTTGGTATATGTAGCAGCAGGGGTAACACACGAATGGGGTGGGGGAATGAAGCCCCTTTAAGCCCAATGGGCGTCGTGTGCCTGCTCAGTCACAACTTGGATAGCACACTGGAGAGTTTTAGTCTCACCTTCTTTCTGTTGACTGTCTAGAAGTATATATTCATTGCATACAATGCACGGCTGCTTCTTACACAAAATCTGTATCATCATTACCTACATGCTCCAGTCAATTAACACAGTGAAGGTGAGATGGCACATGAGATCCTCGCATGCTGGGTATTCTGCTAGAATAACCAGCAATGGCAAAGCCAATAGGTTTGAAGTTTACACTGGAGCACTGACAAAAGCAATACAAAATGTGAGGATAAGATGAAGATTTAAATATGTAATGACGGAGGGTACTTTTCATTTGTAAAATAGTCCCTCACGCATTCCAATGGTAGAGAACCTCTAAATCTGTGTCATCTTCATAATATATTAGTACGTAACACACGTTTTTGGAACATTAAAGTGTGGAAGTGGTAAGGCGGAGCAGTGTTCTGGAGGCTGGGAAGTATATGCCTTTCACCGGAATGGGGGTTCTTACAAGCTGAGTGAGGATTATGGTGACAGAGACAGGCAAGCAGGTAAAGCATCAGGCCTTTTATAAACTAAAAAAAGAGAAGCTTAATGTGTCGCCCCATTGGTGCGCAAGATCAAACTGGCTTTTAGTGCAACTTGGCAGTTCCAGAAGATCTGGTTTGATAGGTCTGGGCTGGCTTTTGTCTGTTTATGGGCCTGTTTTATGGTCTGGTGGTGTTGATTTCCCTGATATTACCAGAAGCATTGCTGGAAGAAGCACACATGCACACAGTCTCCCATACCTTTCAAAATACCTATACAGCGAATGTGTAGAAGTTCATACCTGCCCTGTTTTGCATATAAAGGCCTCCTTTTTTAACTATCAGTTTAGGTATTGGGGACCACTTCTATTTTGGTACTCAGGCCTATTTTCTATCCCAGTCCTACTGTTGGTGCGAACGTTAGCTTATGATGTCACCCACCAGGATCTCATCGAAATCCCTGCTCTCAAGCTGTCGATCTTCTCTGTGCTATTCCAGAGTATCTAAAGAAAATTATTATGGTACTGCTTCTAAAAACGTCCACCCTAGATCCCAAAGATCTTGAGCATTTTAGAGCCATATTCCAGCTTCTCTATATAGCCAGTGTGAATTGACAGTCACACTACAGATCTCCCTGGAGTCAGCCATCTGGCCAAAGCAGGCCCCATATAGCCAAACGGTCTGAATTGACAGCCACAATACAGATCTCCATGGAGACAGCCATCTGGCCAAAGCAGGCCCCATATACCTGGATTTTGCCCTACTGTTCCCTTTTCCACATTAACTGTGTGTTGTTGATTCTAATCTCTGCACCACCTTGCTTACTATTGTTTCTCTCCCACAGGAATATCCAATTATCAGTAAGCCATATTTAATGCAACACCCAAACATGCATGAAACATGGCACAAGTTTGGTGAATAGTTGGCTGTGGTTAGTATGTAAATATCACTCAAAACCAAGATGAACTGCATAACAACCTACTCAGGACATGGTAGCTAGAACTAACCGTATGCATCCAAGACACCTACACTTTGCTGTAATTTGCCATTACTTGATAACCAGCAGCACTTTACACCCAGATATTACTTACTATACAAAACCCTCCATTTTCAGATATTATTTGTTTTTTCTTCAGCAGAACCCATTATAGAGCACTCTCATGCATTGAATACTGTACCAAAGCCATTTGGTTGCCAGAGGGCTTCCAACAGAACAGCACATTTCCCTCAACACGCTCACATACACAGTAGACCCATCTGGTGAACCTGGGATAGATGTCTACCTCCTAGTTTAACAAAAAATGTCCTTTGGTGCACACATAGAATGCTACATGGATTCTTATTGGGATTTGACTCCTTTTACTTGAACATTAACACAAACTATGTTAAGAAATGTTCCTTGATAGGTCTGCACCAATTGAGTGACCTACACCCCCCGTTCAAAACTAGTCAGTTTAAGGACCTTCAAAATATTTTATAATAGATATTCAATTACTTCCAAAGAAAGTTCTAGGACTTTTTTCTTAGTATAATTTATTCTCTTTTGTATAGAGAAGTACCAGTTGCTAACAGGCCAATACAGACCCATTCCTAAATGGGACAATTCCAAAATAATATGGATAATGAAACTCCACCTAAAAATATATAAATATTTTTGAACATCAGTTACTATGAAAAAGTCTGGTGGTGGAATTCAAATCCTACACAGCCCTAATTAAAATCCATTCTGCTCTGTACTTGGATTTCCGAATTTAGTCACAAGATACAGCATACCCCAGATTTAGACTAAAACCGGACTTGTGATTGAACTAATTGTTTATACAGCATTTCTTGCTATTGTGTGCAACAACGCCTATTAATTGCCCGCCTCATAACCTTGATCTTAAACTGAAGATAAAGCTGGAAGATTGCACTGGTCTGTGAGGACAAGTGACTTGTAGACGAGTCTGCTCAATGAGGTCAGAGGCTTGTAGTAATCTCCACGGATCTTCAAAGGTTCACAGCCCCCTTACGACTCCTACTACCTTCTCCGGTGACTGCTTCGACTCAGGGTTGCAGTAGACGCAGCCTTGTATGCCTACAGGGCTTCTCCTGAGACCTTCATTCTCTTACGACATACCTCTGTCAAGCCAGCCTTGCCATCCTCAGATGTCTGACGGTGTGTAGAGAAACCAGTAGTTCTGGGCACATTTTTCATGTCTTTTTTTGATGGCTGCAGAAACTGAATGACATTTATTACAGGATCTTGGGGTGTATGACACCTGTTCTAATGATCAATTGTAGATAGCAGTTATTGGAGGAAGAAGGGCAAAACTTCCACCTACTTTGGCAGGAGCTCTGTGCCCCTTCTGCACTGCAAAATGGTCAGAGAGGTATCGCCCAAACTCCTGTCTAGGGAAGAGCTGTTGAATGTTCGTGGAAGTTGGCACTGTATTGTATATTAATGCTCACTGCCCCCCCCCCATTGAGTAAAGTGGAGGCATGAAATGTTACGTGTTGTGACTGGTATAGTATCAAGTCTATAAGTATATGTCACTTTTATTCCAGTGAAGCTATACTTCGCATTTATCTTTAAAAAGCATACGTTAGTCATTGTATGCTTATGCACATGCACATCAGTAGACTTGATGCAGCTTGTTGGCATGTAGATAAGATAATTACTGATTCTTTCGGAGTTGTTTGTGGGATTGTGTGTAGTTGATTACATTAGAGTTTGTTGAACTCCATCCAAATTAAAATGTTGCAGGGACTTGGGATGAAAGCATTTAGTACATTTCTGGTGACAACATATGCTCTATATTGGTTAAGTCGAATACTTGGAGCAGCAGTGTCTAAGAAGGGCACTTGACGTTACAGAGAAGGTTATCTTACTATAATGTAACTTTCCACAGAAAACTAAAAACAGACAACTGGGTTGTGCACTTGGGCACATTAGCAGATTCAGAAAGATGTACTTTTTCGGTGATGGGGTCCCAACTTTAAATATGAAAAGATTAACACACTTTCTTTAAAAGGATTTGAGATGATGACTTGGTGCAGGGGTGATCAACGGAAGTCCAGAGCAATGTTAGGTTTTCATGATGATCACAGATTATGTGCATGGTTACTATATAGATTCATTGTATACGTATGGCGATAGCTTTAAGGTCTGGCATTCATCACCCTCCATGGGCCCCTTCTGTTTCATTCAATGTGCGCACACTTGACTCGACCACACAGAAATCCACAACTTCAAAGCATGCTTCTCACTAACCTCCTTTGCATATGTGTTTGGAGTATACTGGATGGGACTCCCCTAAGAGTGTCCTCTTTTGCAAACCCGGCTGCCAGCTTCAATCTTCAATCCGTAGGTACTGGGAAAGCTAACTGTGCAGTATACGGATAGCAACTATGGCTCTGCTGGATCACGCTTGAGAAATAGGATTTTTTTCCTACATTTGAGATTGCTTTTGTGCAGATATGCTGACATCTTATACGTATACATATACATTTATGTTGAGGGAACCTTTGAAAGTAAGTGAAGTATATTCCTTAAAAAGATCTTTCCTCTAATGTGTTTCTATTTTTTCCCTAAATGAAGGCCTTACCTGTTTGGAGCAGGGTGTTTTTCAATAAACGCTCCTTGGTGAGTTCCTGTGTCAATTCTAGCATGCCTTTATCTCATGTGTTGTACTCACAAGTGGTCATATCTACTTCACATTACTCCGAAACTGCTTGGGCTCATCCGTAGATGAAGGCACCTGGACAGGAAAGCAGCACTTGGCCTGTGTTTTGTTTTTGTTTTTGTTTTTAAATGATCCGTGAAGCAGTTTTAATTATGTACGTGTCTATGCCATGGCTTTATCTCAACTGGAAAAAAGCATGTTTTATTTTTATTTCACATCAGACCAGTGACATTATGCTTACATCGCGAAATTGTTGACTTCCTGTGCGGAAATCTCTCCCACCAGATTTCAGAATACTTTGCAAATTGCTCAAAAGACGCCTTAGATTTGGAACACTACTATTAAAAGGTTGGAAAATGTAAACAAAACAAAAAAACAAGCATGGACGTTGTCAATTGGTCTCGCCTATGAGTCCCATTTGGTTTGCCGTTGCTTTTTAGCCACTCTGTACAGCACAGCGGCTGCCTAAAAAAAGGCATGATAACGTGCCGTCGCCTCAAATCAATTGACAGGCATGCGCCTGCAAAAGAACACACAGGTTTTTTTCTTTTTCTTTTGAAACAAATCCAAGGTGATCAGTAAATTAAAACAAGTACGTAGTGCAATTGCGCTTATGAAAAATTAATTGTGGAAAATAGGTGAGAGCAACCTGGGGGAGCAAAGAAAAGCACACGAGGGAGACTGCTGGAAAACACATGCACTCTCTTTGAATGTTTAAACAAAAAGAAAAAAAAGTAGTTCCTGAAAGTAGCAGTGGAATCATAGAAGCCAGTCAGTAAAAGAGATGGTAAACATGCTATCCTAGATGGGAGGGACGAACACAAGATGGACAGGCTGAAGCATGCAAAGCCATCCAATAGAAAGCAAGCAAGTAAGAGTGAAAATAAAACAAGCCAATGCTTAGCAGAGACCGGGTTTAAAGCCTAGGGAAGATCTTGTGAAGCCTACAATATGTCTTTGCAGTCAGACATCTATGCTGTATGGTAGGCTTGACGTAAAGAAACTTAGTTGCTCTCTAGCTCAGTTAAGTCTGGCAGCTCTATAAGAATAGGCCTGAAGTATGCTGGTGATACACTGTGAAATCATTAAACTGCTGCTACTTTTTCTGTACTTGATCTGCAGATAAATATTGGGCTTTAGTTTCCGGTCCTTCCCATGAGTTAAGATACAAGTGCATAGAAATGAAAAATTAATTGGCTCCTCACTTTTTCTTCTTTGCACCGCATGCACTTAGGGTGTTAATGACCTTGTGACCAGTCGTTAATGGTGGAGAAGTGGTCTTTTCCTCCCTTTAGAAGTCAATTATTTAGTGTTTGTCGTCTTGTGGTCATTAGTTCTTGAATAATTCAATAATATTTTCCTCTTAGAAGATCAATTTAAATATTACAGCTAAAAAACAATGTATGTTGTCTATCAGCGACATACAAAATATCAGCTACAAGCATGTCATTTGGGTCTGTCTTTTCAAGTAGCTGCGACTCTATCACAAAAGTGCATAAAATTGAACTCTTTTTGGTGTTTAAATGTATCAATCGTTATTATATGTGCAGCGTTCACATACCTGAAGGCTTCATAAGACAGAGTGATTACCAAAATTTCCCGGAGGTCCTCTTTTTGGACAGGTGAAAAGACTACTTTTAAGCATTTTTTAAAATGTTTAATAATTCCTCGGTGTTATAATGCACTTTTGTTGGTTTGAACTAAAGATCCAATATTTTTATAAGGGTCTATGAAGCACATCTTCAAAATTTGTAGACAAAGCATGTAAAGATCCTTTTCCTGCATCTTTTTTTTTTTTATGGAGTTTTATATAGCGCAAACTTGACACGGTATCTGGTATCAGAGCGCTATCGGGCTACATAGCACCAGTTGCGTTACATGAGGACACATTCATCATTTTATTAGGCACGGGGAGATTAAGTGATTTGCCTAGAATCACAGGATGTTCAGCATCATTGCTGAGACTCGAACCCGGTTCCCCAGATTCAAGGTCGACCGCCCAAGCTGTTAGGCCAACTCCTCTCCTGGTGAAAAAGGTACCCTAAGTTGACTGCTGATTCATTGGCTTAGAGCAGTGCTTCCCAAACGTTTTTTATAACAACTTTTTAGAACAACAGATTTTCGTGACCCACCAAGCTTTAACCCCTTCGCTGCGGCGGGAATTCTGCCGCAGCGCTGGGGGGGGGGTTTGGGGGCAGCGCGGTGGCGCTGTGCTCATGACGGAGCCACTCCGTCATGAGCCACGGTTGAGCTGTGCTCATGGCGGAGTGGTTCCGTCATGACTCCGCCCACTGCGCTAATCGCCCGCACAGGCGGGGAATCAGCGCAGCGTGGGAGGAGCGGCGGCCAACGGCCGCAGCATGACGGAACCACTCCGTCATGAGCACACAGCACCCGTGGCTCATGACGGAGAGGCTCCGTCATGAGCGCTGAAGGGGTTAAGGGACATGAGGCTGCTGCTATTTGTTTCATGAAATAACTGCAATTTTTATACACATCACAACCTGAACCATCCCATCGATATTGGAGTGTAGCTAAGAATTGATCTGCCCACAAAACGGGTAGATGGTGATCTGCAATGTAGTCTGGAGCTGGAGCACTTTTCAGAGTGGGATGCTAGACTGTGGGTTGTTTGATACAACCACGCATGCCTAAACCATGCATGTCTAAACAACGTGGTCTGAACCATGACAGCGTCGTTGTAAAGGCATGATTGCTAAAGGGATATGCGTGGTAAATTGTACAACCCAGCCCCCCACCCTGCGCCCCAACACCCGATACCCCAGCCCTACAATCAACCCTGTCCATCCCTTAAAACTACCTGACTCCTCACCCTGAGCCCTAACACTCACCCCTGCCCAAAAACTACCCCAGCCACACTGCCCTGAGCCCTAAAACGTACCCCCAGTCCTGAAAACCTCACCTTCCCCTTCCCCCACCCTGAGGCCTAAAACCCTGCCCGACCCTAGCCCCCTGCCCTGAGCCCTAAAACTGACCCCCACCCCAGAAAACTGTCCCCCCCCCCCTCCCTAAGCCCTAAAATCCTGCCCAGCCCATAAAATTACCCCAATCCGCCCTTCCCTGAGCCCTAAATCCCTGCCAACAAATTACCAAGACCCTCCCGCCACCCTGATCCCTAAAATCGACCCCACTCTTAAATACCCCACCAAACCTGGCCCCAGCCTCACTTACCAGGCTGTGTCCCGCAGCTTCCTCTTCCCATCCTTCCTGTTCCTCTCCCTGCCTATCCACACATTTAGACCACTGACTGCCTTACCTACGCATATGCGTGGTTAAGGCATATGTGTGGTTAAGGCAGGTGCACGGTTTAGGCAGATGCATGGTTAAGGTAGATGCATGGTTTAGGCAAGTGTTGTTCCGCTTGTGCGGAAACGGCACGCATGGCTCGGCCCACGTTGTAAAGGCCGTTTCCCTAGTCTGTGGCATCCGTTCAGTAACATCACAAGGCTTCTGGAAAATGTTGGTGGTGATACCAGTGATTTTAACAAATTTGAGAAACGGCTTCTGAGTATGGCTTAAGGCCTCCTTTCAATTTTTGTGTTAAAACAAGGCCTAATTGGGGATATATGTGTGTGTTTTTGTGTGTGTATGTGTGTGTGTGTGTGTGTATATATATGTATATATGTATATATATGTGTGTGAATGTATATATCTCCATCTCCATCCCAGTAGCTATTAGCATCGTTTGACAAATCTTCAAAAAAGTCACAAAAATAAAATCTCACCCACCTCATCTCATTCCTGGAAAGATTTTGGGTGACCCATCAGGCGGGGGGTTGAGAAAGAAGAGGGGCCCCAAAGTGCATTTTCCCCATTACCTTTTCTATAGGAAAATTAGACACAGCTACAGCCAAGATGGCTGATTGTAATTACACCAGATTTGGCAAGCTCTGAATGGCTGCCATCAAATCAAGAAAAATGTGGCAGGAGTTATCTTAGGACTCAGGCACTCAGTCCCATGTCCTAGAAAAAAGTTTACAAAAACTATACATATTGAGTAGCAGGGTACCAAAATAGCATTTTTTTTATTATTGGAGCAGCAGATCCTCAGAGGATCCATGGATCCGATTAGAGAGGGGGAAAAAAGGAGGTCTCCTGCTTTTTATTAAAAACACACACCCTCCCAAGGTGCACCAGGGCCTGCAGGGCGACACAGATATATTTTTGGGAAGGGACTTACGTCCTCACCGATCGCTTTAGAGGCCCCAGGGGCCTCATCCCACTTGGCAGTTAACAATTTGAGGGGAGGGTTCATGCAGCCCCCTCATCCCCACGCCAAATTAGAGCCCAAGGAACCCAGCGACCCAGGGCTCTATCCAAGCAGTGTCCCTGGGACCCCATCCCCCTGGACACTGCAGTTTGCTGCCTGGGACAGTGCAGGCATACCTTGCCTGAGAGTGCCTGCACTCTCCTGGCAGGAAAAACAAGTTTCCACCCACCTGGGCAGAAGCAGAAAAAGAAGCTGCTCCAGCCGGGCAGGAGCAAAGAAACAGCCACCTTCCATTAGCACCACAATGGGTGCTGGCTTAGGGGGCGTGGGAGCCTTGAGGCTCCCCCTCAACGGTTAGAGAAATGTGAGTGCACCTAGGTACCCACTTACAAAATAAAAAAAATAAAACACAGTGGTGACCGGGGAGCTGGCCTCAGAGCGTTAAGCTTTCTTCAAAGGTCCCCAACATTAAAAAAATGGTGTGAGTGGCCCACGTGGGCACCAGGGCACCCAAAAACCTTATAAAACAAGATAGAATGAAGTATACATGAATGGACCTTGCTCTTATTTTTCACTGCTTCAGACAAGAAGTGCTCCATAATGCCCCACAAGTGCTTTCTGTTAATATATTTGTATCCTGGTAGTGCTCCTAGAAGTGGCAGGGGCGCCATCAAGCATTTTTTTATGTTGTGGGGGGCTGCAGGGAATACAACTGCCACCCTACAGCATTAAAAAAACACAGTAAGTCTCCTGAGTCATTAGATCCATGACCCCAGGAGAACGTCACATATTTTTTTTAAAGCTCTCCAAGCTGGAGATGTATCCTCTTCAGCTAGAGTGCTGGCACTCCTCTTGGTGGGTTCTATGGCTGCACTTTGGGGTCTAAAAAATGTTAAAAGAAAGTCTCAAAGCCAGGTTACTTTTTTGGTAAGGCTTTATTATAACAATGTTATGATATTTACTCTCATTATGTCACAATCAAGAGAGAGTCAACCTCGAGTCACCTAGGGTGGGCCCACTGAATATAGGCAAAATACCTTTTTGCTGAAAGAACTCCCCCTCACTGAATGTGATCCAGTGACATGCTTCATCACAGAATTTCTCCTGACCCTCTGGGTGTTGGGGCATGCTGCAGCCTCTTTCCTTACAAGGGAGCACTTTTTAAGGTAAAAGGATGTGTGATCTATATGAGGTAATCTTTAAAATCGCCTAGATAGTGCTCAAATCAGAATTTATTCACCAATCCATCTGGCTAGGTTGCAAACTAGGGAAGACAGGCTAGTTGAAGTTACTATCACTCTTTGGTTGGCCCATAAGTCTGATCTATTATTTTCTGCGACCTACCCCAATCCAGTGGCTTTTGTCAGTATCATTATGTCCCTATTAATACTTTTTTGGAAAGGGTGGCTGGCTATTTATATAATCATTTATACCTATGACACACATACACAGTACACTACCTCAATAGCCTTTCATGAAAGAGGATTCACTTATTTAGTGGACGTGTGGTGCCCCTTGCAGGCTCCGGAGGCAGTGAATAGGTCTCTGGCCAAGTGGGGACTCATGATGACTGTGTGACTATTGAGCACAGTTCCCTCCGGAGATCCCTATGGGGCACAAGGCGTCCACTAAATAAGTGGAACCACTTCCAAGAAAGGTTATTACAGTTATAAATAGCCAAAAGGGTATTAATAGGGACATACTGATCCTTACGAAAGCCACTGGATTGGTGTATGTGGCAGAAATTACTTGATCACACTTAAGGGGTGGGGGCAGGGCACCCACGAGGGTTGGGTGCCTAACCCCATGTTGCGCATGGGCTGTGGGTGGGTAGGACACCTCTGGGGGTTTGGGGGAAGGCCCTGTACAAGACTCATACTGTGCATAGTGGTAGACATATTACTTTACGTTAAAAAAAACATAGCAATTACCCAGCGGGTAGTTATAGTTAGGACCTAGCTACCATAGAAAATGATTTTGTGGTTTGCTAATAACTTTGGCGCGTGTCAAGAAATTTAAAATTAAAAGTTCATCCACCCCAGCTCCTTCCTTGAAAGATTCTGGGTGATCCGTTAAGCGGAGGCCAAGAATAAAGGGGTGTCCCAAAACTTAATTTCCAAATTCAGTTTCCATAGGGAATTTTGAACACCTCTATATGCAAAATGGCTGAACAGAATTAAACCGAATTTAGCAGAAAGCTAGATCTTTATCCAAAAAGTGTACCTTTTGTGATTTGGATTTAGTCTGTTGAGTAGTTTTTGAGGAAATGAATCTAAATATTTGTATATCTGGACGATTGGTTTGCAGGAGGCTTTTGGAAGTCCTGTAGACGCTCGCGCTCTGAATGCCTGTCCATAACAGAAATATAGCAGCCACCATTTTAGTACATGTGTACTCTGCTCCCATGTCCTAAAAATTTGAAAAAAATAAGGTATCTGATAGAGACTTGTAGCCGCAGATTCCTTATCTTTGAATTTCCTCAGGTGTCAGACTGGATCTGGAAGACTTTTTGTGAGCAATACCCATGCACTCTGGTAAGTGGCGTCGGTGAGCTCTGCGTGGCATCATCCGTGCCGAAAGTGATATCCATGTTACCTATATAGGCTCCACCTCGGCGCACTGAGTACTTTACTTTCTGCGACAGCCAGCACTGATCCGAGAGAAGAGCTGCCCCTCAAGGTTTTTGAGTAATCTTCTGCCTGGTGTGTCAAGGATGTCATTGAGGAAGACCGGTTTTAAACCCTGTGGTGCCTGTCACTGTCCCGTATCTGTGACGGACCAGCACCTCGTGTGTTTGAGTTGTCTGAAGCGCAACTACGACTCCAAGTCGTGCTCCGACTGCTGGGCAATACACGAAGGTTTTGATGGAGCGGTCCCTGAAGCTGCTAGCGGCCCGGCATGTGACTCCACGAGAGTCACAGTCCTGCTCGAGAGGAAGGTCTCGGGACTGTTCCAGGAGTCCGAAATCCTCTTCGTCGCACTCGAAATCGTCGGGACACTCGGGTAGAAGACACAAAAAACACAAGGCGTTGAAGCGTGCCCTGTCCGTTGGCCGACGCAATGAAGGAACATCGTTGTTCGTGGCCTGCTCCCTCAGAACCTGTGCCTGGGCCGACTCTGAGCCGTCTCAAGTTTCCGGGACCCGGAGCGACCCCAGCTCAATTGAAAGAGTACTGTGAGGCCACGCGTCTAATTGTTTAGCAGCCTGACCCCTCCGGCCTGCTTTTGAACCCCACGGAGTTAGAGGGGGCCCCATCTGGTTCTGCAACTGCATCATTGATGACAACACTGTGCATGGCGTGGATGGATTTAAAAATTCAGAATTAAAAATTCAGAAGGTTATGACATTTTTGCTACCAGTACCTGTGTGGTTGGCAACTTTTTGCTCAAGCCAGAGACGGACTCCTTGCATTTAACACTAGTAATCATAAAAAGTCTTATGATGAATCCCTTTGTAAGAAATCTAACATTCATAAGTAGTTTCTGTGGCTGTGCTTCGATTTGCAGTCATAGGTGCACTCCTCTGATTGAGTTTACTCTCTAAGACAATGCAGTATAGATGCTGCATATAGGGTCCCTGCTTGCAGAGGGACCCTCCTCTGAACACACTGTTGCATGCCATACCAGACTTGGTCACACCCAGTAGATTTCTCTTAACCTCTGGGCAGTGCAAGTATACCACCATACCATTCAGAGTGCGGAAAACAGTCAGTTGTCCAATGAACCTCTCCTAACTTCCCTTAAAAGGATTCACATTAGAAACAAACACTACCTGTCAAATACTACAGTTATTTAATTGGGTTCCCTTTACCCTTCTTCCAAAGTGAGCACACACACAACAACTAGACTAGTATTATTACACACTTTCATTAGAAGCCAGATTAGTGCAGAAAATCTGTAGCATTTTACTAAAAAATATCACATTAATAATGCTTATAAAGAAGTAAATTATATGTACAGAGGCAACATAATCTTTATAATATTCCTTCCTGCTTATTCTTTGGTAATTAATATTAGCACATAAACATCTGCCATAAAGAGTGGTACAGTATGTTGAGACTAACTTAGCTTTTTTATTCATTGTGACAACATGCACATATGCCAGCAGACCCGATTCAGGTGGGAGATTTTTGAAGCCAGAATGGCTTTATTTTAGGTGTCTCCCACCTAAAATCTCCTTACGGGAAAACTAGTTCTGCAAAGGGGTTTCCCCCCTCTGGGGGAGATGCCAACCTGCCTACCTACACTAAGTGGGCAAACTAAGGTGTGACTTGCATTTTCCTATTCGAGCCCCTTTGAAGCTAGGCCATCTGTGGCCTTAGGTCCATCCTGTAAGGAGGAGTTTACACCTCTTCCTTCCAGCAGACCCTCTGGTCCCTTTCCTGGAAGCACTTCACATATTCTAGCAGGAGGGCAGCAGTCTGTCTCTGGTGACAATTGCTGTAAGTAGAAAATTGCCAATAAGGGATTAGCCAATTGTACATATACTTTAGGGGTCAGAGCACATGCACAGGGACCATCATGAGGGCCCAATGCACTCCAGAGTAGAAAAACCAGCAACATCTGGCAAAAAGTGGGGATGACCATGCAAAAAGGGTAATTACCTTAAAGATAGTTTAAAGAAAATATTTCTGAGTGGATATTATAATGGTTATTTGGCTTTTGTTAAAAAATAGATGTAACATTTCAAATTGTGGTCAGCACGAGGCAAAGATTAAATGGAGGCCTCTGGTAGACGTCTAAACAAAGTGGTACCTGTTGGACGTCTCATTACTGAGTGGATGGGACTTCACAGACATTGGTATGTTAGGAGATAAATATTTACAGATCTAAGTTACCTGTTAAGTGCTTTATCTAAGATGTGTAAGGACTGACCATAAAAAAATAGAAGCTTACATTTTCAGTTTTATTATAAATAACATTTAGCAGCACAGAATAAGCCAATATGCCTTGCTCCATTCTCAATGTGAGTAATCTATTTACTGCATTTGGACAGAGTTTGAAATAGTGACTTGGCACTTACTACAAACTGTGAGGTGGAAAGAGAAACATTGCACACCTTCTGCAGTTCTAGCCACACCGCTGGCTGCCACTACCTTCCCTGTTCTTTGTTCCTTTATCTATTTGATCATCTTTTTCCACTACACAATGAACACTGTAGGCTTAGTATTGCCCCTTTTTTGTCACTTGGGGTTTCTTAAGCATGTTTTTTAGTTGCTTTGCATTGTGGCATACATAACAAACAGTGTTGTTGATCTATTACTTGTAGGAGTGGCCTCTGTGGTTATACTTGCAAATACCAAGACACTACATAAAAAGAAATAAAAGGTATTTAGTCAACTAGATGTTTACAAGGCCTCCGCTTTCTCTCTTTCTATGGTTCATTCTTCCTGGCAAGTTGACTAGAAATGTCTCTCGGCAAGCACTGATTGTTTAGGGGCCAGTAAAATGAATTCCTAAGGCTGACAATTTTAAGTCCAGGGCCCTTACAAATTTGCTGAATCTTGCCAGGTTGTTACTGAAGTAAAGCCATTCAAACGTTTTTCATCTTCCTCACTCTTCAAGATGTAGAAAAGAAAAAAGGTAGAGGTATGTTGTATAGACCCAATCCAGTACCTCATTCTCAGAGAAGTGAATGTACCAAGGTACTTCGTTAGATTAAATGCAAGCTACGGTCAGGTCCTTCGAGCCGACATTCAGTGATCCGTGGGAAGAAGAGTGATTAAGACCCACACCCTCAATGGTTGAACTCATTTACCTCACAATGGCAATATTTCCTCTCCCTTGGTTGCAAAAGGCTTTTTTAAACAATTTTATTTAGAACGTTTTATTTCGCAGTTAAAGGGATATAAGATTTACATTTTTATATATTGTGAAAGGCTTTAATTATACCTCCTATTACATAACTTGTTTCATTTTCGCCTTTTATGTTTAGATCTAGGTTTCTTCAGCCCAAATTACATCATTGTTCTCGTTGGCCTCGATGAGCTCTCATTCATTCTAGGGTTTGAATTGACGGTGTTTATCGTCTTCTATGCTTTCTGAAGGTGAAGACATTTCGCATAATAAAGAGCGCAGTATGGCAGACATTTACCTGGCTTCTCTCCTAGAACATGCGATCTTTTTAACCACGTCTTAAATTGCATTAAAAAACGCTCTTAAATATATTCGTCCTATTGTTTCAGAGGGCAAAAAAGGTTTTCCATGGCCTATATATTCCAGAACTTTCCTCACCACATGTGTTTTGGTGATGTGGTCTGGAATTTCCAGACATTTGCTATTGCCTGCCTAGCTGCTTACAGTAAGTGAGGGATTAGTTTACCTGCTGCTGTTATAAGTGGGTAGATGCTGTTCTCACCTGGTTCACCAAATAGCAGTGTTAATGCCTGAAGATGAAGGAAACCTCATGTGAAAGCTCTAATAGGAGATAGGATTTCTTTCCTGTATGTTTGCATGTGTTTATACGACCACAACACGTAAATTAGTGCAACTCTCTCCCCACAATTCTCCAACAAGTTTCTGGGTCCCAACCATTACTTTCAGCCTTATTAGTGCCATGCGAGATCTAGCCCTGCATTGAAATGTATTGTCTCTATACTGCACACATATAGATAACTGAGCTGTCCTTATGCATATTTTAGCCCAAGTGTCCTCTGGTATTTCATCCTCTATGTCTTTTTCCCAATTAAGTATATAACTGTTTGTGTAATGGTTGTATGTGGCATATGTGATGAGAGAGATGTATGATGCCCTTTCGTCTTTGTCTCTTTTCAAACATTGGTTTTATTTCTGTCCTTTACTTCCCCATCAGCTCCTGCTCCTATTGGTTGTTTACCCAGTGAATTTATTGGGTTAACCAAAATTAGTCTTCTTGGTTTAAGTACAGGCATTCACATATTTCCTTTCTCGAACTAAGTTTTTCTCTGAGAATATGTCTCAGTCTGTGGTGGGGTAGGGTGGGTTTGTGTTTCCATCTTCTAAAGTCAACATCTGAGACACCAGGTTTAAAATCAGAATTGTCCATAACTGTGTCATCTCGGAGGGAAATGTTGTGGCTCCAATTGGTTTTGCTATCAATTGCCGGTATTGTAGGAGAATTGATGTCAATTGTAGGAGGTTCTGAATAACAGGTCTAGCGCTAGGCGGAAGTCATAATAAGTAACATGTAGGGAATGTGGATAACATGTTCCACCTGCAGCCATCATTTTTTCTCTTGGGTTGTGATTCCATTCTAGTACTGGGTGTATTTGGCCTGCTTGTATGAAGGCCTTTTTGTTTGGGTATCCTAATCCTCCCTCTCTCTCTCTCTATTGTGGAATAGTGTATTTTAGCCCCCCTCAGATCCTTGTACTTCCAAACAAATGTTAGCACATTTGTTTTAAATTTGGTATACTTCTGTCTTGGTAATTGTTATTGGCAGCATCAGTACTTTGTACAGTAATCTGGGGAGATAAATAATTGTAACTCTTTTAAATCTCCTCATCCGTGTTATTTCTGTCTCTCCCCAACGATGAAAGTCTTTGTTCAGCTTTTGCAGAAGTGGGGGTGTATTACTTTGATGTACTTTGGAAGCCCCTCACAGTTTGGGTCCACCCCTTACAGTCAGAATGTAGGATTCTTAATTTTAGGCTTTTTTTCTAGTTCTAGGTTAGAGATTTGCCAGTGAGGTTAAGTCTGTTGGCCCATTCTATCTTCAGTGTATATATCAGGGTTGAATCGTGGTTTCACTTTTTTGATTAAGTAGTTAAAGTATTTGATCATTGGTCTGCTTTAAGTCACTGGTGGCTGCCTCGGTACTGGGGTGGTGAGGCGGGATGGATTAATAAAAAGTAAAAATAAATAAACTTACCTTCTAAACCGCGCTGCCTCTTCCACCACCGAATGTCTCCTGCAAGCACCGGAAGCACCCAGGCTTCTGGACTCTCCTAGCCAATCATGACGTTCAAGCAGTGCCTAGGTGACTGGGTCTTTTCTCTACTGGGCTGTGCAACACAGCCCAATGGAGAACATGCCAAGTGTGCATGACGATTGGGCCGGCCACCTTGAGCCACGGCCAAACCGTCATGTGCACTTTAAGGAGTGCAAACCACTCCTCCCCTGTTCTAGTGTCAGAGCCCAGCCCCGCCCGACTTCCGCATAGAAAAATAAAATTATAATAACGTCCTGTTATTATCATTTTATTTTTAGCACTGCTGACATAGCAGTGTAGCGTAGCTCCTCCGTCTTAGTGGAGCAGCTGCCACTGCTTTTATTCTTCCTCAAATGATTCTTGTCGGTCTTCTTTATCTTATACACAATGTGTCATTCTTGTTTCTTTGCGTTTTCTATTAAATTTCAGAGTTAGCCATTTTCCTCATATGTTAGTTGAATGGGTGATATCTGTCTGTTTTGGTTGTTCCTTTGTTGTGATAATGGCCAGGATTTTTTTTCCGATGCCATTTGGTTGGCCATGGCTTTCATAGGTGCATTCTTCACTTTAGGTTTTCCCAAATGTATGTTTTCCTTGGCTGTTCCTCTGTTTTTACTTACTACTCTTTATTGATGAGCCCTAGGGGCTCTGCCCCAGGTGCAGGTATATTTGTGAAACTCACCCAGAATCTTGTCTTGTGCCTCGCCTATCAGGCATCTGAAACCGCTTTCAGAGTACTCACTGGTGTCCACATGTCTCTCCTGTGTTGCCTCCACCACTCTTTATTTATTGTGGGCCTCCCATCATACAGTTTCAAATTTATGTTATTCTTTTGGAGCTGAAGGTACTTGGGGTTCCCACCAAAGATTCCGCATTGTGCCCCTCACAGTGGACACCACCCGCTGCTCTCAGGGCGTTATTGAGAGCCCATGGTTGTCCTCAATGCTACTACCCCTGATTTTGGTCAGGCCTAACATCGTCCTAGGTCAGGACCCTCTTCTTTCAAAATGGCACTGTAGCCTTAGATTCAGGCACTCTGGTGACTCTTCCTTTGATTTGTTTTAATGCCGCCACTGTCTTTTCCTGCCTCATTGTGGCATTGGTGGATCGCCTCCACCTTCCTTAGGCAAGCACTGTTTTCTAAGTCCTTATTCAGGTGTTCCCTCCGCAGGCAGAGAGCTTCATCGAGGATTCAGTTCTGGGAGCATAGGTAGGATGGGTTTTAGCAGATTTTCACCCAGGCCCCATCCCACAAGAAGGCTTTTTAGCACGCACATTACAAGTGGCGGATGTATGTATGTATGTTGTATTTCTAATGCACAAACCTAGCCAGAAGGCAGTGGAGTGCTGTACAGGGTCAAAGACAATCACAAAGTCAACGAGTGGTAAGAGAGGTAGCTGGCTTTTGGACGGTTAATGCATTGTTTTTTTTTTTTTGTTTTTTTTTGAAAACCTTTATTGACATTTCAATCAAGAACAAATATGGGCCTACAACCCCCCGGGGCCGGCCGCTAAGCAATCAGAGCAATACCGATCAAATGTAAACACAGGCAGCATTTCGGGGAGCAGAATCCTCATGCTAATACTGTGAACAAGACAGGTAGGGCAACAGGAGAAAAAGGTTTTCATTTTATAATAGAACAAGACAGAAGGATCAGGTGCCAGACAATTTCCCAACAACGATAAAAGGTATGCAGAGTAATAGATGTAAGCAATATACCGCAATCTATTGGATCAATGGCGCAAACACAGAAACGTCAGGATGGAAAAGAATATCATAAACAGTTGCGCCTGCAGTCCCCCGCCCAAACTCCCAGAGAACACCCCGGAAATTGTGGCACACATGGAATGGCAACGAGTCATAACAAAGGAGGCGTATCACACTGATCCCAGAAAAGGAAAAACAAGAAGAATCAGAGAAGAAAAAGGAGGCCATGGAAAAAGAGATGAAAGACTAGAGAATCCCCTCCCCCAACCCCCCACTGTGCACCTCTGCAGATGAGTACGGCCCCCCCCCCCAGCAGTGTGCCTGTCGCCCTGGAACCAGACCCGAAATATAGGAGAATAGGGAAAAAGAAGCAGGAAAAGAACCCCACCAGACGGGGGGGTAGAGAAGGTATTAATAAACTGGAGGAGGGCCTTCAAAACATACCCCCGGCTTCTCCCTCCCGCACGGTAAGTATCCCCCAAAGTGAACAATAAACAGCACAAAATCGATCGTATAAAAGAAAGAGGGGGAGCTTTATGCACCTATTATGCTATTAGCTATTCCAGGGGAGCACGCAACCCCTGAGCCCGCCCATCCACTAGATAACCACCCCTGAAGGATCAGCCTTATCCCTGACCACTCTTTGTAATTCTGCCCATGCCTACCCCTCGACCCAGCACCATAACCGATGTATCAAGGTAGAGGAGTGTCCAAAAACGACCGAGAAGCGACGCACACAGGTGGGGTGGAAGTCTCTGAGCACAAACACAGTCCGCAGCATGGAGGGACAGGCTTCCCAGTGCTGCCCCAGGATCTGCACAGCACTCAAGGTCCAGGAAGGCAGAAGCAGCCAAAGCTGACAATTGTTGCTGGAATTGTCCCTGGGTCGCCGGAGGCCATGTACGGGACGAGGCCACCACCTCCCACTCAGGTCCAATGCCTCCGGGACAGATCAGGCCCTCAGCTGGCCGAGCACACGGTAGCATACTGTCCAGAGCGTCCAGCTGTGCACTATCCTCGGGGGTGGCCGCCACCGTGTCCTCCTGTGCGCCGTGTGTGTAGTCCCTGTGTACGTGAGGACAGGCGGGCCGCCACTGTCCCAACGCGGACGCCACACCGTCGAGCTTACTCCCCAAGACCCCGACACCATGAACCAAGGAGGAGTGAAGAGCACCAAGGGCCTCGAGGAGGTCGCCGTACCCCAGCACAGCACTCTGCGATCGCTCCGCCACACTCCCAAAAGTCACACACTCACAAACCCGCTGCGACACAGCGGACAGGATGGTAGGCTTCATCGCAACAAGATGGCCGCCAAGTATGCCCGACCCGCACCGGGGCCGGGACCCAGGGACAAGCGCCTCGAGGTCCACGTCGCTGGGGACCGGGTTCCGGGGGCAGGCGAAAAGTTATCCGTTGCGTGGTCACGGGCAACAGTCGTCCCCACCACGGACCAGCTCCCGCGAAAAACCGGGAGCGGCCCGCAAGGATCAGGGCAAGATCCGGGCGGCGTCTGGGCAGCTCACCATCAAAGGCAGGGGCAGTCACCGGAGGATCTGAGAATTGCACCCCCGGGCGTGCACTCGGTCCGCTACGCTTGACAGTAGAAACGACCACGACGTAATGTAGGTCAAATTTGGCACCGCTCCGGTGGACCGACTCCCCCCAGTCACCACAGGCCGCTGTTGTCAAACTTCCACCCGGCCACGGCGTCCACTCGAGGTCCCGGCTCCAGGGCCGCAAGGGCCGCTAAGTTCAAATGCACATTTCTCCGGCGATACCACAGCCAGAGACCTCGGAGTCACACGATCGGGTGCCACTCTCCTTCAGAAACACAACCGCGTAGCACAGGCTGAGGATCTCGTACAGGATATCCGTGCGGGATGCGGAGGTTCATGGAGCCGGGAGTCTACGCTGCCGTCCCGGTCGCCATCTTGGCTCCTCCCCCGGTTAATGCATTGTTGATGAATTGATGCAGTGCTCTTTAGAGAGGGGAGTCTTCAACTCTTTCCTAAGTAGTAGCAGCATTGGGTAGGTCCTGATAGATACAGGTATGTTGTTATAGGTCCTGAGTGCATAGATGGAAAAAGCCAGCTGTCTTGTTCATTTTCTTTTTTGCACTTCTTTGTCTGCAGTATGCAGCCGCGGCCCATCCAGGTAAGAGCGTTGAGGCGGGGGCGGGGGGGGGGAGGGAGGGAGGAGGGGATTTCGATAGACGATGACGAGGTAAAATTAATGATTTAATTTACCCTAGTCATTGTCAGCCGAAATAACCCCCACACGGCCCCACTGCTCATACCTGGATGGGCCGCGGCTGGCAGTATGGCAGTATCCTGGTTGCAGATATGCTGAGTGCCACCAGAGATGGTGAGCTTGTCTGAAAGATAAGCGGGATTGCTGATCGTGATAGCTTTGTAACAGATGCAACTGGTTTTGAAGATGATGCATTCCGGCAAGAGAAGCCAATTGAGTACCATCAGGATGGGGAGTGATGTGATCTTATTTCTCAAGCCCTTCCACTATCCTTTGCTCAGCTATGATTGTACTTACAGGACTAAGGTTTGAGGCACACTGCTTTGAGAACCTGGAATGTATTTGTCAGATCAGCTTTCCGGAAGTTGCTAACTATACCAAACAATGGAAAAGTGTGACTGACCCTAGGTGCAGGCTTCATACAAGCTTCTTCGTTCGGCACAAATATTCGGTCATGTGTACGTTTATGTAAGTAGATTTTTAAGTGGAGAACAGAAATGATTATTCAGTGGCAGAATTTGTTTAAGACTGAAAGTGTAGGTGATTTTGATAACCTGTTCAAGTTTCTAAATATCATTATTTGCAGTAAGTGGCTTTATTGCACAGTGTATGGAACAGAAGAATTAACAACACTTGCCACTGCATTTTATGCTGTAATATTTACTAAGTATCAAAGTACCATTATTATTGTAGAAAATAATTTGTGCTCCAGGTCAAACGTATAGTGACATCCCCTATATTGATCTATAAGGTAAGTATGTCTAATATGCAGCACTAAATGCAATCTAGAGGCTACCTAAGGATGCAGGCTGATAAATGAAGGGATCCATTTTAGACTCATCGGTAGGTAGCAATGAGAGAATTTCACAGCAAGGAGTTAGCCAAAAGCAGGTGTTGGAAGTCCGAAGGTAAACTCACTCAACAAATAATATGCCTCATGAATCTCCTCATGCATAATTCCTATTCATAGTTTAAGGAAGACTGTTCCACATTATTGGTGCCTTCAGCTTTCGTTCTTCATCATTTTGTTTCCCTAATCTGAGAGATGTTAAAAG
The DNA here is from genome assembly GCF_964204655.1 of Triturus cristatus. NCBI lineage: Eukaryota > Metazoa > Chordata > Amphibia > Caudata > Salamandridae > Triturus > Triturus cristatus. The sequence goes on along the minus strand of NC_140584.1, from coordinate 939,600,284 downwards.
AATGCTAAAGCTAGATTTCAGGATTTCCAGTGGATAAATCTTGTTGTAGCTAGCTCTAGCCTAAACAGGGACAGAGACCACTGGTCTAAAATACATGTTTTAATCTATATGTCGCTGTTAATGAGCACCCGTCATTCAAATTAAACGTCAGCCCAATTTTGAAACAGTTCATGATACTGAGGTATCCCTACCCACATGAAATTTTGATGATGCTGTTCAGACAGGATGATTGCCAGAAATTATCCGGTACAACGTATTATTTAACATGCTCACATATGAGCTGCTTAATTGTACGCGAGTAGAAAAAAACATTTTAAAAAAACAGGGCAAATGTGCTTCAAAATCTATTACAAAGGCAACACAAATTACTTTCTAGTCCAATCCGATAGCCTTACTTTCTAATACCTTAAGGACACTATTCAGATTTTACAAAGAAATTAGTAAACAACCAATTTTGCTGTCAAGATTCTAGGATCTTTTCAGCATTTCATTGATTCCTACTACTGGGTATGAGTTTTGGAATTTCGGAGTCTGTCGCAAATCCTATTGATGCTTATATACTGATCACATCCTAATACATATCTTTTAAGCAGGACACTTGCTTCTCTTAACCTTAACTTCACTTAACCTTAACTGCATACTCTTCATAAGTGCAAGATATGACTATAGTAATGTTTAAATCTCTGCTTCCTGTAAATTCTGAAGAAATTCTCATTAACTATTGTTTTTTTTATATAAAGTTTTCATTAATGCTTTCTTTAAAACTAGGCAAGTTCATCAACAGTTAAAATATGCGTAGGTGGCACATACGTTTGAAGCAGCCATGTTTGATCCATCAGGAGATAGTGAACATTGCCCTATTTGTAATGATCCTTTCCCTGATGTTACTAGAGAGGACAGCTATGTCAGACTTATAAAATTATTCTCCATCGTAGGCTATTGATGGTCCTAATGAACAATTGCTTGCTGCGTACAGGGACCCCAGAACACTTCATAGTGTATATCTGTCGAAATGTCAGTAGATAGGGTGAAGAATACATATGTTACAGAGCATCTTCAAAAAAACATATTAATTAGCAAGGTTTTCCAAATTTTAGACTTCCTTAAAACTGCATTGCAGTACCTTTGTCACAACCTGTTGTCTACATATCTTAAGTAAAGAGGAAAAGTGCAGCCTGAAAGGCATATATTACAACACTTGCAAAAATGACCTGTAGTCCCTTTCAGACTCCAGGAGCTTTCACTACCCATGAAGCCTTGTGCAGTTTGTTGCCTCACCGAGGAAGTTCTGTTTCTTCGGTTCTTGTTACTGGGATCCTGGAATCCATTGGAGGTTTTCGCACCTCTTTTTTTGAAAATTTTTTCTCAGAAAGTTAATTTTTTCTGCTTTCACTCGACATCTTTTATATCTAGTCAGCCTTTTGTATTTTTGCAGTTTTTCTTCCTATCAGAATGTCATTAGATGTTAGGCGCCTGTAGGAAATCTGTCTTTTCTACATGATCACCCAGATGTTGACCTTTTTCTTGCTGGCTGTGCACTGTTAACCCTGTTAAATTGGAATGAAGTGCCATGTTTAAGGTTTTCCCCCTTTAAACATGGATACATTGGCTTATCCCTCATTTGCATATTTAGCTTGCCTATACTTCCCTAGTATATGGTGTGTATAAAGGACTGCAGCACCTATTGTGCCATCCACAGAGTGGGCCTGTAAAACATGACTTCAGGCCTATTGTGTATGGTCCGACTACAGTAGCCTGAAAACCTGCTGTCAACCCTATCAAAATAACCGTGTTTCACAGGCGGGAAACCCTGCTTTTAAATATTAATAAGTTACCCCTAAGTCCACTTTCTTGCCCACAAGGTAGGGTGCATGATATTTAAAAGTGGAACATATGTGAAATGAATATTGGCCTGTTCCTTCAGTGACTATCCCCCAAAAGCTATTTTCATTGGCAGGTGTGTAGCTGAATCCTTAAAAATGGCAAAGCACAGATTATAAACTGTCATCTGTAGGTTTTTGGCAGAACTGCCAAAAATAATCATTCAGACTATTTTTCATATTTATTAAAAGTCCAATTCATTGGTGAAGTTGGATTTTATAATGAATACTTAGGGCAATTCACTTTTAGAAAGTTACTTTTGCCTGCTTGAAGTTCCTGGAAGCTAATCTTAAATAGCTCTCCAGCATCTGCCCATCCAATTTTTTACCTTAATGGGATGTGAAAACTGCTTCTAGAGCAGGAACGGTGGCCTGAGTGTGGGAAGTGTTTTTCTACCCACTGCAGGAAGACCAGTTAAGTTGGACCCAAGAAATGAATTAACTTCCAAAGAAACTTGGAGAAGGCAGCTGTTTGGCCCCCCAGTCAGGGAAACATCATACCCAGTGGGAGGTGAACTACCCTCAGAACCGTTTTTGAGTGACCATAGACAAGGGATTGTTCATTTTCCTGGCCACACCTCTAAGTGCACACACAAGCTCTGTGCATGAGAGGAAGGGGTTCTTCATTTTGAAATTTTAGTGTAAGGTGCACTGTGGGATTGTTTGCAGTAGGGCAAGCAGGAACCGGCATAAGTGAGTCGGGCTGCCCCTGGTAAAATTTACCTCGTTGGTAAGGGAGGAGCCAGGAGTTACTTCCAGCCACTATCTGGAGCCAACCATAAATGTTGCACCAATGGGCACCTTCCTCATAACACTTTCTAGGCCTGTGAAAGATCACAAGAGGATTAGACCTGCTGTCTTTGCCTTGAGGAACCCGGAAGGACCGAGACGACGCCCTTTTACACCCAGGACAAAGAAGTGGACTGCAAGGGTCAGTTGACTGACATTCTGTGTGGCTACAGAGACACAGCAAGCTGCAAAAGGCCTTTTTCCTGAAGTGACCCTTTGCCCCGTACCAACTGGACCTTGGCTTAGACCCTGCTGATCCAGTGAGTCCTGGCCCCTAAGTGCTGTCATTGATACCCTAGTAGCATTAGAGGTGATCACGAGGAGCTGCTCCTGAAACCCTGAAAAGTGAGGACTTCCGAGACCTCTCAAGGTGTCTGGGGGATCTTTCGCCATAGGTATCCGATTTCAATGCATCTTCCTCAGATAACAGTTTTAGGCTTACCCCGCTGGAGGATGTTAAGCTCCATAAAAAAAACTAAATCAGATGGTAGAATCTCTGAACAGGACAAGTCCGCTTGGCGTATCTGACCTATGCTCCATCACGGTCGGCCTCAAATTGCGCCTGAGTCCCGATCTTCCATTTCCACAGACCTTCATTGCACTTTCAGCTTTATGGCACTATTTTCATTTAAAACTCGTATGTCCAAATAGTGTCATTTTGTTAATTAAAATTTACTTTATTTTTTCATTTGGGTTGGGATTTTTATTGTTTGGTGTCTTGACTTTATTGCTCAATTGGTACTACTTAAATAATTTACACATTTCCCTAAGTTAATCTTGCCTGCTCTATTTCAAAGCCACCCAGGGGTTGAGCTCAGGTTACTTTAGTGACTGTGAGGTTCACACTGGCGACTTTAGTGACTTTGAGGTTCACCCTGACAAGTTAATGTCATTATTCCTTGAGATAGGGCAACCCCACACCCAAATTCACTTTCTTACAGTGCCCCTCATGTGAAAGGAAGGAAGCTGCATCATACCCAAAACAAGTTTGCGTAGTGTCTCCCTTCCAATTCCGCCAAGAAGGATGACTTCTGTAAAAAAAAAAAAAATTCTAAAAGGACTCAAAAGGATACCGAAAGCTTGAAGTACGAGGCAAACTTGAGGTATGTATGCAAAGGAGAAGAAGAGATCTCTTTCACGGGGAGATGCCAGCAACTCCAAAGGACCCTCACTAAGGAAGATAGTTATAGTGAAGATTGGAGAAATATGAAAAAGTGGTGAGTCAACAAAATCATTCTAATAGTTATTGAGAGGATCGGCCGCAACATGTTTGCCATCAGAAGGGCTCTATGTTGACATCAAGACACTTTTACTGTCACCACTCTGCTAAATCGTCAACGTTAAGACACTCAAAGCAGCCAAAAGTGTTTCCCTTTCTGTTGACACTTAAGCACTCCAGATACTTGGTGGCATTTCCTTTGATCTAGACTATACAATGAGCTATTGCGCTTCTGATGTCGAGGCACTTTTTGATTTTGCCTGGATTGATGCTGACATTTTCACCCTGAGTGATGGCCCACTGCAGAGTCCTCTACAGCCTCTTTATCTGCCATTATGTCCTAGAATGCTGTCAAGACCAACGCCAGTGTTTGCAGTTAGCAAAATGCCATTGTCACTAAGGCATTCATAACTCCAACATATTCCCTTCTCCAGCACTTAATTCTCCTTAGAGACACCGAAAAATTCCACACAGAGAGGCAAAAGACACAGATCACCATCGGCGTCACCTTTGTGATCTTGTTGGTATGATGAGAACTGCATGTCATTATACACGTTGCCTGTAGCATAACCGGCGAAAGTCATTTCAGTGGACAAGATCTCAATTTTCCAAGATGTTCTGGCAAGAGGATAATACAAAATTAAATATTCCTATGGAAGCACCGCAGCCAACAGTGTCTATGATCATGTGAACGCTTAAACCAAGGGCATCGCCATGGTCCCTTTTTTCATTTGTCCTGGTCTTCTTACAGTTGGTGAAGGAAACGTTTACAATGGTTGCTTAAGAAGTTTGAGCCTCCTCTGCAAGATTCAGATTTCCTCAAGTCTTACCTCAAACCTGACTCCACTGTTGTGTCATTAGCTAGAAGACATGTAACTGCTTCTAAAACCTCTGCACCACCCAATACGGAAAGCAAGAGGATGTACACAGTGGAAAGAAAGATATGTGGATCAAGGGTTACAGCCCTATAGAGTGCCAGTGCCACAGCTCACCATGGATGCTATGGCAGAGAGATCTGAGCCAGCCTGACGTCTTTTGTTAGAGGCAGGATTTCAAAGAAATGTTGCTTGGAGACTCATTAGTATCCCGTCTAGTACAGCTATAGATGCAGTGGAATTAATTGGAAGCTTTGCGATATTGCCATAGGATCACCCCGAGGCATTTGTCTTGGTTCTGCCTCGCTACACAAAAGCCTGACCATTAGCTAAAAATCCTAAGGCTCTTCTTTGTTTGGTCAGCATACAGAATATTAGATGGCCAGAATTAGAAATGGAGTAGAGACTCTCAAGGTGGTTGGCCTTGAACAGAGAAAAAAATTCTAAAAGCCCCAGTATAAACCAAAAAGTTGGGATCGCTGCTACTACCACTGAAGGGTTAATTTCCCTTGATGGCCCCATCAGCAACCTCAACAGCATGGAATGCGCTACACATCAAACTTCATTCCTTACCCTCCTTTACAGCCTTTCAGAAGAAAAAAAAACAGATGACCTTTCTGTTTAATGGATAAAAGTTCAGTTTACATTTTTAGAGATGGTCTGGGGGTAGTTATGTTGTTGCTCTCTTCAGTGCCATGAAATTCTGGTACACGTGATTTACACATATGAATACAATAACAATTGGTTTGAAAGACAAGTTGTGCTGTATACACCCATATCATTTGGCTAGATCTCAGATGGACTATAGCAGCACAAAAAGATGATGGACGGAATGCTGAACATTGTCAAACATTCACCCCCTTTCACAGATCTAGGTTAAATCCATTTTGTTTTGCTCACTATGCACCCCAGTTTGGACCCAGCCATATGCAAATCAGTCCTGCCCTGCTCCCTGTGGAAACAGTCCAGCCCAAACCGCCTGCCCAGGTACTCCCTGGACCAGAAAACAAGCATCCTGGGACCGGTTTCGGGTATCATCACTCATCAGCCAGGCTAGCTTGAATCCAGTGGCATAGCGAGCATGGGGACCCACGCCTGAGCATTCCCTTCCCAATTAGAGTGACACAAAAAGATGATGCATGCAATGCTGAGCATTGTCAAACATTTACCCTCAGTCACAGATCAGGGTAAAATCCATCGTTATTTTGCTCACCATGCCACCCCTGTTTGGACCTAGCCATATGCAAATCACCCCTCATGTAAGAGAGGCGTATGTCACAGCAATTTGAGTTGGGGAATCCTATTGGAAATTAATTCCTTTTGCTTCCTTGTACCATCATGAGAGGTATTGCTTTTCAGGTATCGACATTTGAGTTTGTTTTCCCAATTGTTGTTCTTCTGAGGCTGTTGATCATCTACTACTGGAGAGGTCTCGTATGTAGTTTTGCATTAGAAACAATGGATTGCAGGAAGCCATAGACCCCAGTAAGAGATGACATGGTGGAAGTGTTCAGTAGAAGATAGCAATCTTTCTTCTGAATGAAACACTTTTGATTGTACTGTGTCTAGTGTTGCTCCTCGATAGGAAAGAACCTGAACAGTGAAATGTAATCAACTTCTGAAAATGTATCAGTGGATCTAGATGGAAGATGGAGCTATAGACACTGTGTCTGGAAGTCCTGTTCTATTTTGCGTGTGCTGTGTGCTTTTATATGACAATAAACTTGGTACAGAAAAATGAATATTCCCTGATAACAAGATAGGCACCTTGAAGATGGCGCACACCCCATAGCCTTGTCTCAGGTGAGGGAAAATTTGAAAAATGTAAGTTAGTTGACATTGAGCCAGTAATGATCCCTTTGAGCAGCCCACTCCATCGGGCCATCCGCCTACCGTGCACCGTCGGCAGCTTACCCAAAGTTCCTGACGCTACCTTCGACTTTGGTATCGACACCACTGGCACCGGTGCCTGACACTGCTCCTGAGATAAGATCTCAAAGAGAGGCTTCACATCTCATTGTAGAGGAGCTATTCTGGGAGAGGCTGCATGAGATCTTTACTCTGACTCAGACACCCTAGATATGGACTTGGATTAAGATTCACGAGGAAAATTTCAAACCTTTCACCTGCAAGCGGCCTCGGCACCTCCCCTGAACTGACTATGGACTTGATGATTGAACCACCAACGCCTGAGGTCTTGTCTCTTCAGAAGATCATAGTGAACGCTGCAGAGGCGCTAGTTCTGCAACTTCCGATTGCACAGACTAGGACTAATGTCCTCACAGAGGTGCTCCTGTCATCGACTTCTACAACAGAGCCCCGACTCCCATTTAATGAGGCCCTCTTTGAGCCATTCCTGCCAGCATGCGAGAAAGCTTCCTTGGCCATAAGGGTTAACCTGCAGGTTGTCCTTCAGTATTGCCCTGCCCTGGTTGATCCGCCTTTCTTCTCTACGCATCCTTCACCTGACAGCCTTGTGATACAGGCTCCCTGCTGTGAATAATCAGGAGGAAAATTCCCATCCACACCTGCTGAAAGGGATCCAAAGTTCCTAGAGGCATGGGGGAAGAAGGCTTTCTCTTCAGGCAGCATGGTGCTAAAATCCATTATTGTCAATTGTCTCCTGGCAAGATATACCTATGCCCTGTGGGATATGCCTAAATGGTGGTTTCCTGTGGGTTTTTAACGTATTTTATTGCGTTTAGAGAAGCACTTACTAAGGTTACAGCAAGTACCAACACTTTGCAGCATCATCTGACCCATAAAATCGTTTCCGGATACAAACATTGTGAAACTGAATAACTGTCATCTGGAAGAGACGTGTAAAAGGAGGGAAGAGAGATCAGATGTTGCAATGGGTGACTTAATAACAGAGCAATATAATTAGCGGTGCAAAGTGAAGTAAATATAAACAACTACAAAAAGAAATTACCTATATAGACCCCCCAACCCTACCTGCCTGCCTTGTCATTAACATTTGGTCAGTTACGCACTGCGAGTAAGAAGGGAACAGTCCCCATATTAGGTTCATTATGCAAGGATGTGTACTATGTCAATGAACTTGTAAAATGTCAAACCATCAGTGGGGTGAGTCAAATACAAGATCACTGCAAATGGGTATGGAGGGGTCATTCTGTATCTTCATCTTGCGTTTTAAAGTGTTCTAGCATGGTATCCCATGCCATGGCTTTGGGTTGCTTACATGGGCCACTGTATTCTTCTCTACAAAGTTCTAGGCTCTCCGCAGACCTCCCAACTCCACACCTGCTCATGCCAATTTGCATTTAGAGGTGCATTGGTGGATTTTCAGCGCCTAGTTATTTACCTTTTAGCAAGGAGGAGCTCTAGATCCACAAATCATGCTGTCGCTTTTGATGATTTGGGTCTCGGATAAAGGCCATAATGTGCAGTGTTCTATCGAGTCCCAGTGTGGGCTATCTGTTAGGAATCCAAGGGATTTTTGGATGTCTGCCCAATACATTAATAAAGCATGACATGACCAAAACATAGGCAATAAGGTCGTTGTGCTGCGGGGTATTATGCTATGATACTCAACAGTGAAGCTCCATTCCTTATCGTGGAGGACGCAGCCGATGTCTGTTTTCCACTGTATTCTTAATAAGGCGAGGGAGGTGTGTAGATGGGGTGTGAATACCCCTGTACATCCACTTAACTAAATGTCTACTGGTGCCCATTTCATGTATTGCCTGCACCAATGTGTGCGTTGTAGGTTCAGCGCCCTGTGGTGCCCAGTGTGTCAAGACATAACGTAATATGTTGGCACGTTTGAGGAAATAAGCTTCAAGGAGATCGTGGGTTTGAAAGAAGTCCTGATGTGACTGTAGTAGGCCATCCTCAAAGAGCTCAATGATCCCTGTAACCCCAGTCTCCTCCCGTGGAACCAGCCACATGGACATTAGTGTGCCTGGTGGGGGGGGGGGGTAGGCAGACCACATAGGGCGATATTCAGGGCATAGCGTGGTGTACTGTGTGTATAACGGAGTGCTTGTTTCCAGTACCTTATGGTAATATGTAGGAATATGGGGGCGAGGGAGGGCATGTGATTTATGGCAATAGGAGTCTATGAAAGCGTCCTGAACGTAGCATAGATTGTGCATAGCCTACTTCCTGCAAATGTATTCCCGCCAGCCATTATGAAAGCCATTGCAATTTGGTTGCCAAGCAGTAAGAACGGAAATCGGGGGTTCCCAAACCACCACTCTCTGTAGTTAATCGCAATTTCAAAAGGCTAACTCGACCTCTGCCAGGACCCCAAATAAGGTTTAGGAGAAGGGAGTCTAGTACTTCGAAGATTGAACGCGGAATGATTACCAGCAGATTAAAGAAAAGTATATTAATCTTGGCAACATGACAATCTTGGAAAGTGCCCAATGGCTTGTTACAGAGAGAGGCAGAGTAACCCAGAATTTCACCTCTTCACGGAAAGCTACAATGGCTTTAAGTAAGTTCCAGTCTAATAAGTCCTTGGGTGTTCTATAGATCTGAATTCCTATATGTCAAAATGTGGCATGTGCAACCAGTATAGTCTGCTCCCCCATGGAAACTGTGTCACAGGGTGTGATATTATGGAAGAAAAATGCGTATGATTTAGAATTATAGGCCTGGAGGCCAAACATGGTCCCAAATGATTGTACTATTTTGGAAATCTGTGTGCAGTCCATGTTTAGGTCCCGTGTCTATACCAGCATATCAGGATAATGTATGTGTTTGGGGTCCTCTCAGGATAGACCAGTGGATTGATTCTAGTGTAAGTTTTTGGGAAAAAGGTTCCATTGCTAACACAAAAAGCAAAGGGGACAGCCAGCATATCTGGCTTGTACCCCTGGGCACCGAATATTGTTCTGAGATGTGTGTGCCTGTTTTGGCTCTTGCAATGGGAGTAGCATACAGTAATCTAATCCAGTTGATAAAGGTGGAAGGAATGTTAAATGTTTCCAGGACTAAGAACATATATTCCCAATATAACGAGTCGAAAGCCTGTTGAAGTTCAAATGAGAGACAACCGGCATTTGGGAATGAATCATGTGCAATCGCCATCACTTGATATAATTGCCTAATGTTCATGGAGGTGCTTCGGCAAGGTACAAAGCCACACTGCTCAGTATTGACCAATTTCGGGAGAAGAGGAAGTAGCTGTAAGGCTAAAACTTTGATAAGGACCTTATATTCAGAGGTTAAAAAGGAAAGTGGTCTATATGAAGAGAGATCTTCTGGGATCCGGCCTGGTTTAATCAGGGAGGTAACTAGGGTCTGTTTGGTGGTTGGGGGCAAAGTATTGGCCTCCAGGGACGCCGTGTATAATTTCTCCAAACGTGGATTTAATCGGGATGCCAAGGTTGAGTAAAATTCAATGGGCAGACCGTCCACATGGGGTGTTTTATTGTGTGCCATCTCCTTTATTGCTTGCCTTAGTTCAGAAGCCATTAAAGGGACTTCTAGAGATGTATGGGCTAATGGGGAGATTTTAGGGAGTCTGAGACCATTGAGGAAGTCGTGTCTGGCGGAGAAAGGAAGTGTAGGTCGGGCACTTTAAAGGGTGATATAGTATGAACGGAAGGCGTCTTTCATCTCTGTTTATGTCATGCATGTTGTTCCGGATGGCGTTCTGAGAGACAGAATCGTGGTTCATGACAAAGGTGGGTGTATTATACGTCAAGCAGTGCCCCAGCTCTGTCACTATTCGAGTGAATTAATTGTGTGTATGACCTATAATCAGTTATACACAGACGTTCTAATAATTCTGCGTAATACACCCTAGCATTTTGGCGGTCTTCTAGGCATGTGGGGTCCTGCAGCGATTTGCGTTCAAGAGATTCCAGCTGTGATTCAGTGTCCTGCAAATCATGTAGTATAAAGTGCCTAGCACCTGTTACAGTGGCTATGGATACTTCTCAGATCACAACCTTGAACGCCTCTCATTCTATGAGTCGCATGGAGGCAGTGCCTCCATTATCAGTGAAATAGAAGTCTATGGCAGTGCCAGAAGACTGCGTCCTCCAGTTGAGTTGGGTACATGCGCCACGTGGGAAGAGGCGCTGAGACTCAGCCCCAGATCAGAACGGACTACAATGGCTTATGATCCGAAAGGGTCTTTCCCTCAGGTAAGTGGTATTAGTAAACTTTTGGATTATGGGTGATGTACAAAATATGTAATCTAATCGAGCATGCAGGTCATGTGGGGCTGGGGGAGAAGGAGTATTCACGCATGCTTCTATTATATTCCCTCCATATGTCTATTAGGGACCAATTTGACCCCCAGCCTGAATGGGCTCTTGAGTGTTTGATGGTCCCTGTCTCGGTAAGGGGGATGTGAACGGTCCAGATTAACATCCATGACTGCATTAAGATCTTCCCTATTAACCAGGGGAGATACGACCATTCCGCTAAAATTGTGGATTGGAGGAATATATCTTGGTCAGTATTTGGTGCGTATATATTACCCAGAAATAACAGCTCACTGTCTAGGGACCCTGTGACAAAGAAATAATGCCTTTTAACATCAATGTTTGTATCCTGTGCTTCAAAGGGGATTCCAACCTGCAATCATAAAGCTGCTCCACGAGCAAACCCTGAGTATGTAGTGGCGATAAGTTGACCCCTCCATTTATGGCGCAGTTTGTTGGCTTGAAGCTGAGAAGTGGGTCTCCTGTAAATAGCCTATGTTTGCCTTGCGGCAATGGACCTGTGCCAGGAATCTATGGTGTCTTGTGGACAGAACCCATGTTCCCTCATAGTGTTGAGGTGTAGTTGACATTGAAGTGTTCTGTGTTTACCCATGTGGAGGGGTCCATCACATTATCTATGCTGGCATGGCAGGCAGGGAAAACCTTTTAGCAGACATTAAAACGAATATTAAACACAGGGTCCAACGGAAACCTCACATTCGACCAATAGAATTCCAACAAACATTTAATAAAACCAAAATGATACTCAGTGCATCCGCTTGTGGAAGGGGCATGGTGGTTCCCCATGTGCCAGAGGCATGTTTCAGAACTTTCAAGAAGTGGTTCAGGACGAACAGAATGCCTCTAGGCACATTGTCAAGTAGGGAGTGGACATTGCAGACTCAATTGCTTGAGCATTGGGTACCTCAATATCGATCAGGAGACACGCCTGGCTGAGAACCTTGAATTTCTCCAGAATAGCTTGATGGACCTACCCTTTGATGAAATGCGCTGTTCGACGACAAAGCTGATTCCACGTTACAGCACTTCATGACCAATAAGGTCACTGCTTGTTCCCTGGGCATACAACCACCTTCTTCCACAAGTTATTACTATCAATTCCGGTGCTTTTGTGGCTCCTCTAAAGGTTTTTCTTTCATAACAGGCAGCAATAGAAACCGCAAAGTCAAGAGCAGCAACAGAATCCACTGTTCAGGCAGTACAGAAGTTGATCCAGAGGAAGGGGTCGAGGCTCCGTTCAGCAAACCTCCTCCGTATCCTTTTCCCCCACATCTTCAGCAAACCTAGTTTACTTAGGAACTTACATCAGGCGGCTGTGGGAGGAAAAGCATTCTTTTATATCAGCCTGGAAGGCCTTCACTTCTGACCAGTGGGTCCGTCAGGTTGTTGAAAGTGGTTACACCCTCCCTTTCCTTCAGGTTTCTCCCTTTATGGCAGCACTTCTGAAGAAAGGCTCTGTGGAGCTAGTGCCGGAACAGAAAAAAGGCCAGGAATGTTATCCCGGTTACTTTCTGTTGCCCAAGAAGGATGGTGGTTTATTTCCTATCCTGGACCTCAGAGACCTGAACATCTTTCTCAAAATGGAAGTTCTAGATGCTGACCCTAGGTCAAGTTCTACTAGCACTGGAACTTACAGACTAGATGGTGTCTCTCGACCTGCAGCAGGCATACTTCCATATCCCTATCCTGCAGTCACATCAGAAGTACTTGCGGTTTGTGGAGGGCCCCACACACTACCAATTTGAAGTACTATCCTTTGGCTTGACATCAGCACCTCAGGTCTTCACAAAGGTGATGGCAGTGGCACATCTCAAATGGTTGGGAATCCTTATTTTCCTGTACCTGGGTGACTGGCTAGTCAAAGCAAGTTCGCCAGAGGTGGTGTCCCACCATTTTTAGTCGACAGTATCCCTACTGTTCGACTTTTGCCCTTCGATCAACTAGCCCAAATGCCACTTATGGCTTGGCCAACAACTCCAGGTCATAGGGTCGGTACTGGACAACACTCTTCCAAGCGCCTTTAGTCCTCCTCAAAGGATTACCGACGTTCAGAAAATTATTCTACCCTTTTAGCACAGCATAAGAATTCTAGTTCTCTAGGTCCTCTGATTCCTAGGTCTGTTAGCTTCCTGCATTCTCTTGTCAAGCGCACGTTGGCACATGAGGGCCCGCAGTAGTGCATCCGCAGACAATAGCTTCAATACGGCGGGAGACCTGTTGATCTTCCCCTGCTCTGCTGCAGAAGTGGCTTGGTGGGAGAGTGAGGTAAACCTGAAATGTGGGATCTCCTTCACTTTCTCCAGCCATACTGTAGTGACGAATGCCTGCACCCTGGGGTGGAGGGCTGGTCTGGAGGATCTGGAGTCCGAAGGATCTGGAGATCAGAGGCCTCTGGTCCCTGGAGGAACAGCTCCTTTACATTAACCTGTTAGAACTGCCAGCCATTCAGATGCTCTCAAGACCTTCCTCCCTTTCATCTAAGGTCATACCATCCTGATCTTGATGGACAAAACAACTCTCATATGGTACATAAACAAACAAAGGGGAAAGCTGCCTCCCCTCATTTGACTGAAGCATTGAGACTGTGGTCTTGGGCACACTGTCAAAGGATCTGGCTCACTATCAATCACCTTGCGGGGTCTCTGAATGTCATAGCCGACAGCCTGCACCAGCATTATTTTGCTTATCACAAGTGGCGACTGCTACCAGAGGTTGTCCTGTACATCTTCGCCCAGTAGGGCACTCCTCAGGTTGACTTGTTCGCCACCTCTGAAAATGCTCAATGCCAGCAGTTCTGCACCCTCCAGTATCTGTGGAAGGGAGCCTTGGTGGACGCGTTTCAGTTGAGGGGGAACTTTCAGCGACTTTACGGGTTTCTCCCCATACCCTTGATTCCTCGGGCACTTAGGAAGATCCGCCAAGACTAGGCCCAAGTCATTCTCATTGCCCTGTATTGGCAGGGAACAGTGTACTATGCGGACCTCCTGCACTTCTCGACCTGTCCTTTGCTATGACTTCCACTCAGGCCAGAACTTCTCTCTCAGTCGATATAAATGGTTCTTTACACCAGCCTCCGAGGCCTATTCCTATATGCTTGGAGAGTGAGCAGGGACATTTGAGTTCCTTTCAGATGCCACTGGAGGTGACAAACTTCATTTTGTCAGCACGTCGTCCCTCCACAAAACTCCTTACTCGAGCAGATGGAGCAACTTTGTTGCTTGCTGTGCAAACAATAGTGTGGACCCTTTGCAGATCAACTATTACAGTTTCTACAATATGCATCCTACAATACACATTATCCCTTGCTCAGAAGGGTTGTGTGATAGTCACTGTTAAAAGACATTTAGCAGCATTGTTTGCATTCCTCTTTCTGCCAGACCAACCATCCATTTTCCAATCCCCCATATGTGTTTTCTAAAGGGGGTTGACAAATATGTATTCTCCAAACCCATTTGCAGTTCCTTAGTGGGACTTTAAATTAGTTATGACTTTTCTTATGGAGACTCCATTTTAGCCCCGGCATAAATGTCCCTTGAGGAGGTTAACTCTGAAGATTGCGTTTTTGGTGGCTATTACTTCAGCCTGATGGGTGAGCGAGCTGCAAGCCCTCAGTTCCTGTTCCCCTTTACCTCTTTTTACCCTGACAAGTTGGTGTTGCAAACCAGGGTTGCTTTTATGTTGGTACCTCCATTCTATCTGAGTTAGTCCTTCACTCTCCCATAGAAATATCTAGACTACACCAAGGACCACGGCCAGACTGGGAACAGCAACCAGCCCTGGCAGATTGCTGCTTGAACGGCCCCAGGATCGGGGTGCTAGTGTGAAGCACCGCTCCCGCTTTTGTTACAGGGAGCGGATATTGCAGCCCTGCTGCAAACCCCATCCCCAGTAACAAAATCGGCCCCAATGGGTACAAAACCAGCCCTCACCCCTCCAACCCACCTGGGAAACGCCCGGTGCCCGCTTCTGCCAGCCCGGCCCTACCAAGGACATAAGGCTGGTTGACCAACTCCGCATTAGCTACTGTGGTGCCACAAAAGGAAAAGCATACAGAAAAGAACCCTCTCAAGATAGAGCATCCTCTTCATTAAGACGTGTTAGGCTTTGGCCAAGAAAGAAATCTCCCGCAGGAATCTGGGCCCATTCCACCACTGCCAAATCCACCACTTCTGTCCTTGCCAGAGGTGTTCCCATAGCAGAGAGTTGTAAGGCGGCAACATGGGCATCCCTACACACTTTTGTCAAGCACTACTGCCTGGACTCTGAAATATGTAGAGACAGATACTTTGCCCTTTCAGTTCTGCAGGATATCCTTTTCTAATCATCCATAAACCTTCTTCCTTTGGCAGGGTAGTGCGCTATAATCTGTTCTACAGGTGAGAAATCTGCAGGTAGAAATATCCTTCAGAAGAAAAGGTTTCTTACCTATGGTAACGCTCTTCCTGGTTGAGACTCTATCCCTCTGCAGGTTTCCCATGATGCGCCCGCCTCCCTGTTTGATGGATGTGTTATGGGAAAAGCTAATAAGACTCCACTTTAACTTTTTGGTATTGCACAACTCTGTTGATGTCAATTTACCTATCGCCTCAAAGGCTTGGTAAAACTGGTCCAAAACTGATGCTGCAGTGCCGGGGTGGGAGCGTTATGGTTTCTGTGACATCACCATACGCCACTTACAGCATCGATATGAAGCCAGTGCCCACTACTAGCGACGAGAGAGCTATGAAGATTCCAGGTCCAGTCTGACGCCTGAGTTTGTTCTCCAGGTGAGGAATCTGCAGGTAGATAGACCATCAGAAAGATCGTTACCGAAGGTAAGTAACTTTTTCATCTTAGCTGTCATTTCTTCAGGTCTAGATTTCGCCAATAGAAACCGTTTCTAGACTCCTCCGAGTCTTTTACTACCCGAAACAGAATTGGATGATGTGACTGCAGTTTGACAACCGGGATGAATAAGAGACCACATTTTTCTTCCTATTAAAGTGCCTGAACTAACTACTGGGAAGAGCACAATTTAAATGTCTTTGCCATGTCTGTATCTCATTGATGATTTATGTAGGCTGGCCCAACCCTCCAGGCTTCTGACTGTCACTGTCGTGACCCTGCCCACAATCTGAGGTCTTTGTACTCCATTTGTGACTCTGGCGAGTTCCCAGTTCAGGAAAAGTCCAATTTTGAAACCTTATTGGTGGCCATCTGTCTTTTTAAACCATCTTATGTCTTGTCTTTTTCTCGTAATGAACTGACTCAACTTTCAGTACCTGTTGGGGAAATTGGTGCTTTAGAAATATTTTAACCTAAAATTTTAACATTACATATTTTGTCGCTTATTAAAAACGTCTTTGAGAATGTTTATCAATTATTGCATTGTTTTACTCTCAATTTTGAGGTCTAGGCTCTAGCTACTATTTTCAAATGTTTGATAGAGGACATCAATATTTTCTTTAAGTGCAAAAAGAATCATAAAATATAGGTTAGTTGTTTTTTTTTTTTTACTTAATTCCTGTTAAATATAATCAGACGGTGCCTTAATCTCATCAGCTCATTGCAGTTTCCTCACTATTGTACGGTGCTTAGGCATGGCTGGTTCTGTAAGCAGTCTTGTGGCATGCCTGTCTTTCATTTGTGCTTTATGTGGCATGAGCTGCTGTATCCCTTCATTGGCTTAGTGTGTGAAGTACACCACTAACTTTTTATGTGTTTAATGATGTTGATTATGTTCAAAAACGCTAAAGTTGATTACATTGATGTAAATATTATTGAACAATTCAGCAGATATAAGCATTTTCATGTTAACTGCATTGACATTTTTTTTAGATTATTAAAGACTTGTATGTGCCACACTGTATCACTCAAGAATACATGAAGTCAACTTGGATGTACCACATCCTTAAGAGAACCAAGGAAAGCGTAAAACTTACAGTTTGCCCAAATCAAAATTGCGCGGACGGACTTTGAGTTTGGTGGGCAGGGTACTTTGCTGCCTTTACGATAGAGAACACCGCCCATCAAACTTTAAATCAGCCCCAGAGACCCACTTATGCAAATCATAACGGACCCTGCTTCTCATGGAAACAGTCCATCCCGAGTCTTGTTCATCTCACCTATTCACCATGCCGCCCACAATTTTTTTAGATGGGAAATTTGAGATTCACTTCCGAATCTCACTAAGTTATGCCCCTGACCTCCCTTTACCACATCCTGAACTCTAAAAACAGATTATCTTCCTTTACTTCTACCCGCCTGAACCCTAAAACACCCTTAACACTACCCATTGCTGAACCCTAAAAACCCCTTACCTCATTTTACCGCTGCCCACCCCTGAACCCTACACTACCCGCCCCTGAACCCTAAAACCCCCTTAGTTCCCTTTACCACTATCCACCCCTGAAAATTGTGCAGCTGGGTCTCCGTTTGGTAGTTTTTTTGCACTTAACATGCTTGTCAATAAGGTAATGGGACTGCAACTGGGTGCTGGAAAGTTTTTTGTCGCAGCTACCAAATGTTATATTGTCATTGATTCGAAAACATAAAGTCCCATTTCTGTACAATTTATACAGAGATAACCACTCTCAAGGTGTGCAAGGTGGGGACGCTGTTCCCATCCAGGAAAGACGCATGTTTGCTTAATACTAGTATGACCCCTAGTTCCTTTTCCTAGCCATTGTGTGGTTAGCTGCATCAATACACCAAGAATAACTCCTGCACGCGTATGGGATGATCCTACAAGCAAGGACCTGCTGCGTCCACCTACCGTTAGTTCTCACCATCTATGTGTTAATTGGAAGGCCCCATTGGAGCTTACTGCCAAGTGGACCCCTGTGTCTTCCTCAGCCCTCTAATTATTTCTATCTGAGTACAAGTCTGTGGCTGCTTCTCAGCTAATGGCTGTGGCACCTGACAAACAACCTTAGGTATCTGCCGCTGAAGCGTCAAACTGGTATATGAATGTGGAGGAGGTGGCAGCTACTGAACCCCCATTTGTAGCAGTGTGACTTTTGAGGGCAGCTTGAAGCATCTCATGCTCTACATGAGTGGTCGCAAGTTCCAGCAACCACGCTGGGAGTGGAATTATTCCCATCATTAAATCGGAAAGCAATATTTCCCAAGCATTTTAGAACTAAGCAGCCTGCAAGAGAACTGCGAAAAATGGAAACGGTGTAGCTAGCTAGTTGTTTAAAGTAAGGTGGATGAAAAGAATGTGGTTTGCGTTACTATTTTGAAATGTTAAAAGTGGTCATTATAGGTAACTCGTAAAGTGAAGGTGCTTCTTTGCCTAATGCCTGTTGAAGCTCTCATGTTCATTGAGATGATTCCTTGTGTACTCTAGATGTAAACCAACTAGAATATTGCAGCGGCAAATGCGTCTTTGATGCGGTATAAGCTTTGAAGTTATATTAATTATGTATGTCTTCAGCTGTCTGTTGACCCCAGAACTTCCGGAAATAGTCAATCGCGTCTAGAACACAACTTGTGTTCCCAGTCAGCCACGGCAGTTTCACATATGTATAGGGTCTGGTACCTGGGCTGCTCTCCTCAGGCCACCTCTTGGTATGGGAAATGCGACAATATACTGAAACCATACTAATACGGCGGCAAAGCATGCTAGTCAATGGAAATATGGATCATCCTTCCGATGTTAATATTTTGTACTTTTAATTTAAGTGTAATCTTCATTCTGTGTCCTCTGTTTTAGTCTTTTCAGTGTGTCCCATTCATTGCTGTCTCTCTGCGTGTATCCTTTCTTAAGGTGCATCATCGTCTCCCTCAGCGCATGCAATCGCTCACTACTCTGTGCCCTCTCCACCAACCTGTACCTTTTCTCCCAATTTTGACCATCCAGGCTGTACTTTATTTCCCTCTCTGTACTTTGTCCACACTGTGCCAGTTCTCCCAGCATCGTTGTCTGTGCACTCACTCGCCCCTCTGTGCCTCTGCTACCAGTCTTGTTTGTCACCGAATGTGCCCTTACCTTAATAATTTGCCCTTTGTTCTAGCCATTTACCGTTTTCCCTTTTTACAAGTCTTTTGCCATACTGTGCCTTTTGTAGTGGCCGTCCTTCAGTCCGGTGTCCCTTTTCATAGTCTGTGTTCTATCGTCATTTGATACACTCTCTCCCAAACTGTGTCTTCTCTCTATGTTACTTATAGTCTTTGCTGTCTCTCATGGTGTATCCCCCCTTCCCAGGATTACACATTACACTCTGTGCCCTTATTGCCAGTATTGTTCTTCTCTCCCTGTGCCATCCATGTTGGTGCCCACTGTCCAAATCTATAGCCTTTGTTGTGCTGTGTCACCTCCAGTCTTACTCTGCTGTCCCTGTTGTCTCAGGGTGTATGTACCCTTTTCTTTCCACTGAGCTCTCCTGAGCCGTGCCTTTGTATATCCTCTTTCACTCTGGGCACTCTGTTTTCTTTGTCACACACTCTGCCTTCTCAATGGTCTGTGCTCTTCCTTTCACATTATGCACCAATTCTCCTAATCTTCGCCCCCTTGTATCCCTTTGTACCATCTCCATCTTTGCTCCTTCTCTCAGCATTTGTCTTTTTAGGTCACGCCAGACCCAGCGCATGCGCTGGTCTGGCGAGACTTTTTGAGAGGGCTCCAAAAAGTGCTACCAGGCCAGCCTAGAGCTACAGTGCATGTGCGCGGGCGCGCGCGCTTGATTGCGATTACTTTCACTTTTGCGGCCGCACGGCCGCTTTGATGTTTGATCGCGATCACTTTAGCGGCCGCACGGCCCCTTGGCATAGCCAGTAGGTCTAGCTTTTGGGACCTTATAAGTATTTAGTTATGCAACTGTTGCATCTCTAAACACTTATAAGGTCCTAAAGGCGAGACCTATTGGCTATGCCAATGCTTGTTTCCTCCTGCTTCTGGTTCTGTGCCTTTTTTCCAGAAGAACCATCTGTCACAGGCTGCGTCTAAGCTTGCACCCTAGGTCTTCGCTTCCACACTGTGCCTTTTGTCCTACTTTATACTTTTGTGCCACCAGTTGTGCCCTCCGTCCAAATCTGTGACCATTTTCACCGTCTGAGTCATCTATCAGCACTTTCTCCCAGCAGTGCTAAAACCATTTTAATAGTAGCGACAACAGAATTTATGACATTTCACTACAAAAAGTAAGTAACCCAGCCTTTCGAAGCTTGGGCATTCTGTAGAAACGTCCACACTCCTAGTTTCGGGTGTTATTTAAAATAAAATGGGCCCACGCTACCAGTTTTGAGATCAGCTTGTCCTTTCATATGGTTGATTTTTTTCACAGCTAACGCCTGTTTCGATCTATTGGGCTTTTTCAAGGCTTGAATATGTGCAGATTCCATGATGCTGTCTGGTGTTTCTGAAGACACTTGCAAGCCTGGAGAATTGGCATTCGCACAAAAAACGTCAGCAGCAGCGAAATCATTTTAGGAATTATTAGAATATTATAAGATTGGGATGTCCTGTTAAGACCAGTTAACGGCATAGGAGTTACTTTCAAACATCGCCTCTACATGGCTCCACTATCAGGGTATGTATGGTTTGAGAACCACATTACTCTACAATAACTAAGCATAATAAACTACCACTGTTGCAAACATTGAGGAAGGGTAAACACTTGTTCATTTTGTTGGATGGAATTCTTAAGTAGTCCAAACTCTAGAATAGTTAAGTAAATAATTTTTTTCTCTGTAATTCCACCTTTTCTGGTTTTTGTGAGTTACTTTTTCTAGCTAAACTTTCACGAAACATGAAAAGTAACACTAGCAACGCGTTTTTTTGTCGAGGTCGTGCCATAAACCAGTGTATGTTTTTTGTGACTGACTGTCAAGCTTTTTTTCTTGACCTGGTGGAATCCTTTTTACTGGAATTAATCACCGATGGACAATTTAGTCTTTTATGAGGCTTTTTTCACTTTAGGACTTCGTTGTTTGCTTTTTTTTCCTTCTATTGCATTAGTATTCATTTGCTCCTTAGAAGGTCACTCCTTTTTTGTAGTTTCAGAAAAGTTAAATACCGATGTAAGATGTCAGCTCGTCCTGGGCTGGGAACTCTGAAACATTAATTACGGAGGAAACGCATTTTGTGTTCCTTCAGTTGAACGCTCCCTACCTCCTCTTTCCTGTGCATATAATGTGTATGTTGTTCATTCTGTTTGTTTGTGCTTATCAATCATGACCTCAATACGAGGAACCCCATAGCACCGTGCCCAGAATTGTGCCGGAGTTCCAAGCCTCCACGTGCCAAAGATCTGCATCAAGAGTTTGGCACTGGTTCCTCCTAGATCACGTGCACAGCCTGAGGGGCAGTGTCAATAAGGACAATGTTACAGGTGACCAGTGCCTGCCTGCCAGGGAGGATAGTTCAGCTCTCTTTCTGAGGGGCTGCCACAGTACCTGATTGAGAAGATGTTGGCATTGCACAGAGTGGCTAGCTGTTTGCTCAAGAATCCTATGACATTTAATCGAACGGCTGGGATTCGTTAATCTAGACTTCTCCCAAGAGCACAAGAGGGTCCTTTTTGTGACCTCGGCCATAGCTTTTAGGTCTCTCCTAGGCAGCGCTTGTGCTGCCTCTGTGAGACATGCTGTATTCAGGAAATGGGCTTTAAAAGCTGCGCCCATTTTTAAGGACTTCCCCTGTTACATGTGTTGTTACTTAGTTTGTGAGCACTATTTTCTTCTTTAACCCCTTCGCTGCTGCGGACATTCCGCTGCAGCGCTGGGGGGGGCAGGGGGGCAGCGCGGTGGGCCTGTGCTCATGACGGAGCCGCTCCGTCATGAGCCACAGTTGAGCTGTGCTCATGACGGAACGGTTCCGTCATGACTCCGCCCATTTGCGTTGTCCCCCCGCACAGGCGGGGAAACAGCGCCGCGTAGGCGGAGCGGCCGCCAACGGGCGTGTCATGACGGAACCGTTCCGTCATGAGCACACGGCAACCGTGGCTCATGACGGAACGGTTCCGTCATGAGCGGGGAAGGGGTTAAGCTGGAGCACTCGAGACCAGTGCTTATGGTTTACAGAGCTCTGTTGTAAAAAGGCCTGTAAATCTTGCTCTTATCTACCTTTATTTATTAACAGCACCTGTATGATTTACCTTTTTTTCTTGACTACAAAGAACACCCTTTCCAACAGCATAGAGCAGCGATGCTGTGGATTTTTTTTTTTTAATATGGCGCCCATATGCCTTTTGTTTTGTAGCCTTGCCTTAAAAGCACACCACTCTCACCTCCAACACAGTATCCAACAATGTCGCTGTGCGCCTTTATTTATTTATTAACAGCGACCGTATGATTATTATTTTTCTTACCTTGCCTGCAATAAGCAGCCCTTCCACCTCCCAAACAGCATTGAGCAGCGCTCGCCGTGCGCCTTTCTTTATTTATTTAACAGCGCCCGCATGCTATTTTTTTTCTTGCCTTGTTTTAATAGAGCTGCTATTGCACTCTGTGGCGGACAAGGCATTTTTACAGGGGCCTGCCCGCAGAGGGCCATGGGAGGATTGGTGACTGATGGGGAGGATGATATGTGTGGTGACTTTGTCACGGCTCACCTCTAGCCCACTGTCATAAATCATGGCTACTCAGTGTTTCTCCCCTTTTCGTTGCCTCGAGCTGCCTTCGGTAGCTCTGGTATGTATTCTTAGGGGTATTACCATTCTCTGTGAGCTTGAGAACTCTTAACTTTTGGTATTATCCTTGTTTAACTGTTTTGATTTTACATCTCCTGGTGTTTGTGTGGTCTTGTTCCCCTGAGATGGTTTGCATTTGTTGTTATTGCCTTTGCAGGGCTTGAAAATCCACTCTCCCACTCGAAATAGCGAGCCAGATTTAATCAGGACGAGCTATTTTTAGGGCCTACTCGCCTGTTCTGACACCAGGTGTTCTGCCTTCTCACAAAGTGAACAAGCGGTATAAATGACTTTAAATCTTATCTTGTCATATTTCTCCACTTTCAGAGACGGTCATAAGTCAGTTTGTCTTCCTACATTTACTTTTCTTTCTGTGACTGAAGCTAGAGGATTTTGTAAAGTGAACTGTGTGACAATCGAGATGAGACCAGTTCAGGGGTCAAGTACATTATATGTAGGTCGAGTAGTGTATTCAAGTTACTAGACCTGTAGGCCTAGTAACATTTTTAGGATTTTTCAAACCCTGCTTTGGCGTCTTCCCCCACCCCCGTTTCAGACAAGCATTTGCATTGCAATAGGTCTCACATTAGTTAAATGCAAAGCTATTTGCTTTGCAAATGGAAAAGTAATATAGCGATCAAACAACTTTATTTTTTTACTTTTTTATTTATTTATTGACTTTTGTAGTAATGGCAGCGTGCCGCACGACGTGCTGCCCTTGTTACAAAAGTGAGTAAATAGAAAAAAAAGTTGGTTGTCCGCCATATTACTTTTACATTTGCAAAGCCAGTAACTTTGCATTTAACAAATGCGAGACCTATTGCATTGCCAATGCTTGTTTAAATACTTAACTGGTTTGAACCCTAATTAACTGAACACCATGTTCAGTTTTAACCAGTGCTTAATTTGTGAAAGAAAAAGTGCACATGCCCGAAGGTCTACTCCAAATCTGCCGGCTGGTGCAATTAAATGTTGCCGCTCTGAATACCAGGTCCGGGAGTCTTTAATCCACTAGCAGACACTCCCTGTCCCCTTTTCTCGCTCTTGTAGGTTCCTGCTTTGTGTTTTTGACGGTTTTGCTGTGTTTTTCTTCCTCCATATTTCCGATATGTGTGTTTTACCTTCTCTTCCACTCTGTAAATATCTGATTCGGTAAAATATGTGCCGGTCCCCAAAAATTTGTTAGCTCAAATTAAGCACTTGACTTTTAGCACACCTCTTTTTATTTAAAAGAAAAGTTTCTAAATGTGTTATTTTGCAATTCTCAAAAATCCTGTGAGTATTCACATGCTTAAGCAGAAATACTTAATTAACAGTAAAGCTTATACATTTATGGATGTTGAAATACTTATAAACGTGCATTAGTGCTTACAATTTATTTACTCTTGAGGTCGGATCATTGTATGGGGCTTGAGGTTGCGGTGTACCAGGTCCGGGGATGTCCTCAGAAGCACCCCAAAATCTGACAAAAATGGGCTGATAGTAGGGGGGATTGTGTTGTCGCTCGTTAGCACAGTAAGCTCATCACTTGAGGCAGACATTCGGCAGTACAAGGCTGGTGAACAGGGGGATGTTACGCGTGATTGATGTTGGACTTGTGAGACATTTGCATTGTTGCCTGGTGTTTGGGGGGGATGGGTGGGTCAACTGTGCAGGTTTCTTGTCTCTTTTTTATAGGTATACCTACTTCCTCTTCCTTGTGTACTCCTCGGCCTGTGCGGCCCTGCTCTCCTGCATGAACCCAATAAAATGTGTTATGAAAAACACATTTGTTTACTCTCTTTCTCTTGTACATTGACGAAGTTCCTCTCTCTCCACCCTCACCAAATTTGAGTTGGTTCCCCTTTATTTCCACTCCAGGACACCGATCTGATTCAGCTCTTGAGTAAATTCATTTATATTTGTACATTTACATTTTGCGTATACAAGGCATGCATTTACACTTGCAAATTAAACCATTTCCTCTGCTAAGTTCATGTCTTCAAATTAAGTGGCTTTGTGAGTCTTGACCCCGTTCATGGCCAATCAAGGTGCCTTCCATCATTGCAAAATGTAGACATTCCTCTTTCTTAGACCACGTTTGTGTGCTAAGGTGTCCTCTCAAGCAAACTTCATTCTCGGTCTGTCAAACTCGGATACTATTTTAGTTAGAAGACTGCTTAAGGAGTGGCTCTTCAGTACCTCCTTTTTCAGGGTTTGTGTTTGGTTTGTAGTTCTGAGACTTCCACAATGCTTGCTTCCAAACATTCAAAGCTGAAGCATAACATAAGCTTACTTTAACTGGTACGGTTTATGGATATGGTTAGGAGCAGAGAGTTAAACAAGAGATGCATAGAATTAAAGGCAGGTAGTCAGAAAGGTATTTCTATGTAATTCAGCTATGGAAGAGGTGGGACAAAATAATTCGAAATAACAGAGGCATAAAAAGTTGACAGTGAAGGCATTAACTAAGCAGAGAAGCGCATACTTGCCAACAGTCTGTGACCACAAAGAAGTACGATTTTTCAACTTCTATAGCACCTCATTAGCATGATGGTGATGTTACTGGCTATGACATTGCAGAATCTCGACTACTCTCTTTTATTTTCACGTCCACCTTGTTCCCTTGATCTATTCCTTATTTTCACTCCATTCTTTTCAGGTGCATATACCCCCTGTGTTCTCATTGGCTCTCTCACTCGCTCTGTTTTATCTCTCGCTCATTCCCTCCATATTCTCCTTCTCCTGTGGACTTTCTGTCTCCTTCCCTGTCTTTCTCCTCTTCCTTCTGTCCCTTTTCCATACTACTTTCCTCCTCTCTCCTCTTTCTTATATCTCTCTCCCTTGGTCCTCTACTATCTGTCCATACAGTCAGTGCAAAAGTTCTCTTGTGCTGCTGATAGTGGGTGCCCCAATCCCATCTGCCTTTATTATATTCTAAGTGGGATGGGTATGCCCCTTGCTCACAGTGTCACTGGATTCAAGCTAGCCTGGCTGAAGAAGGGTGACATACCCTGAAACCGGTCCCAGGATGCTTGTTTCCGGTCCAGAGAGGACCTGGCCTGGCAGTTTGATCCGTACTGTTCCCATGGGGCACAGGGTCAAGACTGATTTGCATATGGCTGGGTCCATACTGGGGTGGCGTAGTGGGCAAAAGAACGATGGATTTAACCCAGATCTTTTGACTGGGGGAGAATATTTGCATTGTCAGCATTCCGTCCATCATTTGTTTGCTGTAACACTTTTCGCCCAAAGTGGGATGGGTATGCCCAGATGTGGGTCCCTTGCTCACTGTGCCACTGGATTCAAGCTAACTTGGCTGAAGAAGGGTGACATACCCTTAAAGCAGTCCCAAGATGCTTGTTTTCGGTCCAGGGAAGACCTGGCATGGCAGTTCGGTCTAGACTGTTCCCATGGGGCACTGATTTGCATATGGCTGGGTCCAAACTGGGGTGGCATAGTGGGCAAAAAAACGATGGATTTAACCCAGATCTTTCGACTGGGGGAGAATGTTTGCATTGTCAGCATTCCGTCCATCATATGTTTGCTGTAACACTTTTCGCCCTAAGTGGGATGGGTATGCCCAGACGTGGGTCCCTTGCTCATTGTGCCACTGGATTCAAGCTTGCCTGGCTGAAGAAGAATGACATACCCTGAAACCGGTCCCAGGATGCTTGTTTCCAGTCCAGGGAGGACCTGGCCTGGCAGTTCGCTCTGGGCTGTTCCCATAGGGGCACAGGGTCAAGACTGATTTGCATATGGCTTGGTCCAAACTGGGTTGGTGTAGTGGGCAAACCTTAAAGCAGTCCCAAGATGCTTGTTTTCGGTCCAGGGAAGACCTGGCCTGGCAGTTCGGTCTGGACTGTTCCCATGGGGCACTGATTTGCATATGGCTGGGTCCAAACTGGGGTGGCATAGTGGGCAAAAAAACGATGGATTTAACCCAGATCTTTCGACTGGGGGAGAATGTTTGCATTGTCATCATTCCGTCCATCATTTGTTTGCTGTAACACTTTTCGCCCTAAGTGGGATGGGTATGCCCAGACGTGGGTCCCTTGCTCATTGTGCCACTGGATTCAAGCTTGCCTGGCTGAAGAAGAATGACATACCCTGAAACCGGTCCCAGGATGCTTGTTTCCGGTCCAGGGAGGACCTGACCTGGCAGTTCGCTCTGGGCTGTTCCCATGGGGCACAGGGTCAAGACTGATTTGCATATGGCTTGGTCCAAACTGGGTTGGTGTAGTGGGCAAAAGAACGATGGATTTAACCCAGACCCAGGGAGAATGTTTGCATTGTCAGCATTCCGTCCATCATTTGTTTGCTGTAACATTTATTCTATTCTTGACATTTCTAAAGCACCTGGCTACCCAAAAGGCCTCCCAGTGTTGATAGGTCATACCAATGCCCATATCCTAAATAAGTTAAATAAACACCAGAGTCTTCACCTGCTTCATAAAATATAACTCCTCGTTAGTCTTCCCCAACTCTGTAGGCAGTGAGTTCCATAGTTTAAGAACCAAACAAGCAAAGTATCTTCCTCCACTTCTTGATTTGTTAATCTTAGGAATTGTTAACAAGCATAAAGCAGAGGAAAGTGGTGTTCTCTTGGGAAGATAGAGACAGACCAAGAGTTGTAGTAGCTGTGGTAAATATTTCATTACCGGTACTATTTTTTATGCGGTAAAGTCTAGTAAGAATAACTCAGTAAATATAAGAGGCAGAATCCGTGGTATTAGAGGGTTTAAAAGGCTTTATTCCTATACAAAGGAATACAATTCGAATTGTAGGCTTCTATTCCATCACCACGAAAGTTCAGGAAGGAAGGGCATACATTATTGACAGATAATTAGTTTTATAGGAAATGCATTACAGTGAAACAGATGCAAGAGGCGTAACAGCTGATAATACAGATAAAATGTGCATACGTAACTAATAAAGGCGGTCATATGGGCGTAATTTAATAAACGTCATTATACATGATGTCACAAGTGGGTGGATCCATGAAAGAATCATGCAATGTCAGCAGAATTATATGGGGGAGATGCGCGCGCAGCCGCATGACGTGTGATTGACGTGCAACTAGAGGGTGAAGGGGACTTGACATTTAGCTCTACATGTGGAGACAGAAGTCTGGGGGGTCATGTCAACCTAATCCCAAATCATATCTAATATCCTATGTTTAAAGAACTGTGTTATCCAAAAGGAAAGGTCTCTAGGATAGAACCTATTCTATACTGACTGTTAGTGCGTGTACAAGCGTCTAAGTGTCTACATGAGATGCGAGGGGGTAGGAATATTCCATGGTAACGGGGGCTATGAATTACTTGCATGTGGACAGCGAGGCCTGGCCCTTTGCACGGTAGCTGGAGGAATGTTTACCTAAACTACTAGACAGGAATGCATCGGATGAGGAGCGGAGTAGATAATCTTGAAGGTGAAATACAGTTTTTGGCAGGCAACAGGCTGGATCAGGCACCGTTAGCCGCGCAGGGAGTAGGACAAAGTTCATGGATGCAGATGCAGGCTCAGACTGGAGCTTTCAGAGGCAGAAGGCAGGAAAAGGCTTGATGACAGAATTCAGGGCCTACTCGCCTGAATCTGTAAAATGTGGAAAGTGAACCACATAAAGTCGGTGGCCTTTCATACTTAGGAATGGAATATCTGACCCATTCATGGCGGATCTGAAAGAGGACATGTTGACGGTGGACGCACATGTATTTGCGTCTTCAAAACTGGAACTGGAGGGAACATACATGTACTCATAGCATGCACATGGAGCCGTTGGGGTCTACGATAGGGGACATAACTGATCACAAAATTCATATTTCCTCATTCCCTCCTTGTCCCCTACGGACCCTCAGGAGATATCGATCTTCATCAATCCATCGATCTGTTCATATAGCATCATTTGTTCTTCTTTCTTCTTCCGGGATCTTGAACGAAAACTTGGATGTGGGATACACGATGTGGCACACAGACCACAAATCGCTGGCCCACATTGTAGACATAAGCAGCAACTGAATAGTATGAGAAAGCCAATACCTAGGAAGGATAGGATTCTCCATCCCCAGGCTGACAACACGCTCCAAAACCAACCGAACCAAGTCCAGGTGCCTGGACTCTGGTGTATCTGGCTCATAATCTTATGGAGGCGAGTTATGGCTTTATATACTGACGGCGAATTTTCTGGTATGAAAACGCAGCAACTTGATCCGATGACCCTACAAGCTCCGCCCCTATCGGCCAGGATGACGTCAAGGACAAGACGATTTTGAAGCACTACAATCCGCATAGCAGACTGCTCTTCTGTTAAATTGCCTAAGGCGGAAGTAGTCTCGTTCACTACTGCTTCAAGGGTTCTGGTTAATCTACGTATCAGCTTACTATTAGTGACTGTACCTATATAGGGAAAGAAACCTTTATTGAAATCTGTGTATTGTTCCCATGCCGTTTCAGTGTAATCGACAATCGGGAGATCTCTCTGCTGTCTATTGTGTACTAAATGGGTATTTCTGTGATAATCAGGAGGAGCTAGGAAAACAGGTGGTAGAAGGAATGCTATGTAACAGGTACCATCCCAATCTAAAGGTAGACATATATATGCGGTCTGGCCACATATGAAGTAGGAATGATGGGAAGCTCTAAATGTAGACTTGCCTTGATCACTGAATTTTATTACAGTGGTGCATTTACTATGGCCCATGTGTATGGAACCATTCTTTCTTACACATAATTCCCCTTTTACTGGGAATACTGACATGGCGGGCAAGATTGGTGTAGCTTCAGATTCAACGTTCAGGATCATGAGGTCAAGTGTAAAATTACCTAATCCATATACTTCATTTTCTAAATCAGTTCCTGTTCTTTTGGGAAGTCCCTCCTTGTTAGGGTAGCAGACTTTAAGCAAAACTAGGTTCAGGTTTCCCCATACCCAGTTGTCTTGATAAACTGCGGAATTCGAATCTAAGGAATTAATCAAACTAAATCATGCTCCACAGGAGCCATTGTGTGTGAACGGATAGGGAAAGAGGGGCAAAACTCCCTTATAGTTCTGATAGGGAGGGAGTCGGCCACATATCCAACAATTTGTGGCATTGCTGGTCTGATGGGAATGATGTAACATACTAATGAATGTGTTGTTGCGCAGCGCAAATCTATAGGACAACTCATGCGGAGGTAATTCGCTAAAAGAATGTTCTGCAGTTACATTGTAAGCACGCTTAAGAATAGGGTAATACATATGCAATAGTACGCTGAAAACGATGATCAGAAGACTTAGAAAAAACAAAATTAATAGTGTTACTGTGCAGTGACTACGAAGTGATTTACAATACGCATGCTTTTTAAGCTGCATCTGTTGATTTCTTTCTCTATTCCGGTCTAGAGGATACATGTCAGAGACGAATTCAACCGATTCACCTTGGAGAGGACTTAAACAATCAAATTGTCTGACTTGCTAGACCTCAATTTTAGTTTGTACAGTTCTGGTTTTGACTGCTCAACCAAGGGGAGTTTTGAGTCTGTCTGTGAGGGAATACAGGGTTGAGTATTCACACTGGATGGTAGTCCATAAAATTTCTTGATGTGACTCGAGTGCAACCACCCTTTGCGTCCCTCGATCTTCACGGCTGTCCTTGTAGTTAGTAGAACTAGCTTCGGCGACTTCCACCTAGGCTCCAGTTGGGTCTTCCGATCGAAATTCCGGACCAGAACCAGGTCACCAGGAACCACGTCATGGGGCTTCACCTCAGTATTATCGGGAAAAGCTGCGGCTACCTGTGAACGACAAGATTGTAGTGCAGACATCAAGGAAGCCAGGTAATCTGTCAGCATATTACAGTCAACATCAGTGATTTTGCGAGGTATAGGCGTCCCCCACATATTTGGTGGTCTACCGAAGATCACCTCGTACGGGGATAGCCCTGTTCGAGAATGTGCTACCATTCTCATGTAAAAGAGCGCAACTGGTAAGGCTACTATCCAATCGACACCTTTTTCCCTACATATTTTGGACAATCTAATTTTCAGAGTTTGATTATGGCGTTCCACGAGACCTGCTGCCTCGGGATATCGGACACAGTGGAATTTCCATTGGTAGCCTAACAAAAGGGAAACGTGTTTCATTAGTTCGGATGAGAACGGCTGGCCGTTATCTGAGTAGACAACACGTGGTAAACCGTACCGTGGGAAGAATTCTCGAACTAACTGTTTGGCAGTAGTCGGGGCAGTGTAATCTGAAACCGGGTAGGCTTCTGTCCAACGGGAAAGAGCACAGACAACTACGAGAACATATTTGAATCCTCGACATCGTTCCATCTGGATATAATCCATCTGGAGGACTTCAAAAGCATGATCGGGAGGTTGAAATCCACCCTGCTCTACGGGGATGCTTTTACCTGGATTAAACTGACAACATATCATACAGGTACGAACTTTTTGTTTAGCTGCTGCTCGCAAGTGTTTGTTGAACCAAATGTGTTGAATGCTGTCTAGCATAGCTTTTTCTCCTAGATGCGCTGGACTATGTATTGTGTTAATGATGACTTGAACCATGGAGTCGGGAAGAAACCATATAGATTTTTCCTTCGTCATCCATCCTTGATCTGTTTGGATCCCTCCTAATTCAGTCCATTTCTTTATTTCATCTGGTGTAACATGTGTCTGTATGTCAATTACATCAAGGGCGGGATCCTTAACTATCATGCAATGTGTTGGTGTCGGAACTATTGTCTTTGTCGCGTCAATTGTGTGAGTCTGATCCTGAGCAGTCTGTTTAGCTGTTCTGTCAGCTAGGTCATTACCCTGAGAAATGATATCGGTAACTTTTGTATGGGCTTTGCATTTCATAATCGATATTGCAGTGGGTAGATGAATCGCGTCCAATAGGGCTTGAATGAGGGGTCCGTGTTGGATGTGGGCACCGTGAGAAGTTAAATAACCTCTCTCTCGCCACAGTACGCCGAAGTCATGGACGACTCCGAATGCATAACGTGAATCTGTGTATATGTTGACTTTCTTATTTTTGGCTTGAATACAGGCCTGTGTCAGAGCGATGAGCTCTGCTGCTTGAGCTGACAAAATGTTAATACAATTTGTTTCAATGACTTCAGTGTCTGTTGTGACTGCGTAAGCGGCCACTAACTCTCCTGTACTTGTTCTCATACATGACCCATCTACATACAATGTTAAGTCTGGATCTGACAAAGGGATGTCTGTCAAGTCTTGTCTGGGTTTCGTCGTGATAGTAATGACTTCGACACAATCATGTGCCAATGGATCTGTTCCGCCTACTGGCAACAGTGTGGCAGGATTTAACGTATTACAACGTCTGATTTCTATGTGTGGCTGAAATAATGTCAATTCGTAACCGGTAAGTCTCGCTATAGTCAAGTGTTGTGTTTGTGTGCGGTTCAAGAGAACCTCTACTGCGTGTGGTACTTGTACTGTCAGTTGGTGTCCTAACACTATGGCATCGCTTTGTCTGATTGCTAAAGCTGTTGCTGCCACCGATTTCAGGCACGCAGGAAGAGCCTGAGCTACTGGATCTAATGTACTAGAGAAATAAGCACATGGTTTGTGTGATCCTGCTTGTTCCTGAGTGAGTACTGACAAGGCAGTACCTTCGCGTTCTGTAACAAAGAGTGTAAACTGTTTACTGTAACATGGTGTTGCTAAAACAGGTGCTTGGCATAAAGCTTTCTTTAAGCTTTCAAAGGCGTGTGCATGTTCTTGAGTCCAAGGGAGGACAGTCGATGTGGCTGCCTCCTGTGTTGTCAACTGGATGAGTGGTTTTGCTAGAAATGCATATTGAGGGATCCACTGCCTACAGTATGAAGTGAGGCCTATAAAAGCCCGCACCTCCTTTTGTGTCTTGGGTGGTGGCATGTTAGCGATTAACTGGATGCGGTCGGGTGTAAGCTGCCTTCCCTCCTTGGACAGCGAGTGCCCAAGGTAAACAACTCGCTGGACACAGAATTGCAGCTTAGAAGGGGACACCTTGTGCCCCTTGTCAGCCAAAAATTTTAAAACCGTCAATGACGCTTTTTCACATTCATGTTCACTTCGGGCGGTGATCAGCAGATCATCGACATATTGAAGCAAGGCAGTGTTAACGGGCATGTGGATACTGTCAAGTTCTCGTTTCAGTGCTTGGCTATAGATGCTGGGGCTTTCTGTAAATCCTTGAGGTGCGCGTGTGAATTTAAAACTTCGTCCATTTAAACTGAATCCGAACAGATATTGACTTTCCGGATCTATTGGGACGCTAAAGAAAGCATTCTTGAGATCAATTACAGTGAAAAACGTTGCTTCTGAGTCAATAGCGGTGAGTAATGAGGAGATATCTGGGACCACAGGGTATTGTGGTACAATGCATTTATTCAATTCGCGCAGATCAATAACTAATCGATATACTGGTGGTGCTTTTGGATCCGTTCTTTTAAGAATCTGAATTATCGGGGAATTACATACATTGGAGTCGGTTTCGACAACCACTCCTTGTGCAATGAGCTCGTCAATTATTTGCAGCAAAGCCACAACAGCATCTGGTGGTAACTTGTATTGTCGCATTCGTGGTAGTACTACTCCTGTTTTCAGTGTGACTCGATATGGTGTAATGTTCATGCAACCAACATCAGTGGGGCCTTGTGCCCATAAATGTGTAGGTAAATTCTGCAGTCGGTGATCCATGTCTCTGGACACGTAGTGACCTTTGAAGTCACGTAGAAATAGTCGTACTCCTTCCGGAGAACAACATATTATGGCTCCTAGAGCTTTCAATGTTTTTATACCTAACAAGTTTTCTGGACATGATTTAGTAAGCAATAAATCTGTAGTACGTGTCAATGGACCAATCGTGAGTGGAAGAGGTTGTGTTACGTCATTAATTATGGGTTTTCCTGAGAATCCAAGGGAAATATTCTGTGAGCCTGAGAGGGGTGCCCCTGGAACTTCACTGCGTCGTATAGTCGTTCTGCTTGCCCCTGTATCAAGTAAAAACTTTCTGTCTTCCCCTAATAGTTCACTATGTACATAAGGTCCCTCTTGGTCTACAGGAACCTCAATAAGGGGTAAGCCAACTTCCCTCTCTAGGCTATTTCATGTATATCGCTGATAATCGGGATAATCTGCTTGTGCATACTGATACATCTGTTGCGTTGTTGCTTGTGTCGCAGCAATAGACTGCGCCTGCGGCGGTGCTACGGTCTGTTGTGGAGCTCCCTGTTGCGGAGCTAGTTGTTGCGGAGCTAACCTAGGTTGTGCATGCTGAGGGACTTGTTGTTGATTCTGATCCTGTCTAGGTGGACGTGGTCTCTCCTGGGTTCTACCTGTAGCAATGTTATGTTTCAGGACTGGACAATCGTGTATATAATGACCTTGTTGTTTACAATAGTTGCATGTCCCTTTCGTAGGTCCTGCGGAATCACCCTTTTGATGACCATCGGCTGGAACTGACTGGGCAACAAGCATTTTCATTTTCGTATCTTTCATACGTCTTTGTTCGTGTTCTTGTTCTTCTCTAATTCTATTGTGGTGATATTGTAACATCTGTAACATCTGTGATGGGGTATTACCTTGCCAGGTACTTTCGAATTTTAATACTCTATTCTTGACTTGTAGCAGAGAATTTTCAACTAATTTTGTCACAAACAGATGTGGGTATGACTCACTACTGGCTTTTATGCCACTATTTATACCAAAACATTTTTCAAATCGGGAATAGAAATCACTAGTGTCTTCATCTGGCTTTTGTTTACAGGCTGATATCGCACCCCAGTCTTCCTTTTTCGTAGTTAATAAACGTGGCAGTACCTGCACTAGTAGTCCTGCTAGTGCTGTAGTCTTTTCCCCAAGTCCTGCTCCTGCAGCTCGGGCCCTTTCTTCGTTTTCTAATGCTGTCCAATCTATCTTTTGGTCTCCCACCTCCCATTCCTTTTCTTTGAGTTTCTCATAAACACCGGCGGGTAATAGGACTTTTAATATTTTCATAATGTCGGGGTAGGTATACTCTCCCATGAGTAACATGTCTTTTATTTCACGGTGGAAACCTGCTGGATCCTTGTCATGGCTGGGTACTACTTTCTTCATTTCTAATAATTCCAGTTTAGTTATAGGCGTATATACAAACACGCGTGTAAAGTTATTACCGTCACCTCTGATTGGGTGTACTTCGCGTAACGGGTTCTGTCTATCTATGTGATACAATTTTCTTCCCATAATGGGGACTGGAACGTGTTCTGGGCATACGAAAGTTAAATATTGGTTTCGGAATTCTAGAATTTCTTTAATCAAATCAGTACCTGACCCTCTCCATATATTCGTGAGTAGTTCTGTCAATATGTCAGGTAAGGGTCCTGGATCGGAGTGTTGGCTTTTATATAATATAAGGAGGTGTTGAATCATGTATATACTAGCTAAACGCTGTTCGTATGGGTCAAGATTCAGAAACGTGTGTGCAAGTACATCATCATTGTAGTCGCTGGGACTGTCAGCCCATTGTACTGCTGACCTGGCTAATTCTTGTTCGTCCAGGGAATCGAGCATGTGGTACCCCCTTCGATCTCGGAGTAATTTATCCGCGGCTTGGAATAGGTGTTCAGGGGATTTTGTATTTAACATAGGGGTTTGAAAATGTCTATTATGTTCTGGACGTATCGGGCGTATCGGGTCATTAAAGCCTCTAGTATTATTATGGGGTCTTCCTCTACCTACATAAGCTATCGTTTCTAATTGTTCTGATTCTTGCTCCTCCTCTTCTTCTGATTCTACTCTGTCTGTTTCTCGTCTTTCTTTATGTATTCGTTCTACTTCCTTGCGGATCTTTCGACACATGGCGATTATACACGCCTGTCTATCATGTTTCTCTTCTGATATGTTCTGACCCCATTTGACAAGTTTTTGCATGGTATCATGATCTGCCCCGGGCCTGTCTTGATTCCTAATTACACAATTTATGAAAAAACGTAGTAGTTGTCTTTGTACATCCACTTTCTGGTATTCCATAGCTTCGTTAATACTTTCTGGACCTCGCCCTGTTTGGACAAAGCGATATATATTGTCTAGGTGTTCAACCATTCCTGGTATCGTCATTAAATACAATGTAGCTCGTCGTATACGTAGTGATGATATGAGCAATTTGTCCTGTCTACCTGGCACTGGATCGTATCTACAATCCACAAGCTGTTCTTTAAACATGTCGGATGTCGCTAATTGGGGTGTACGTTGGAGTGCTAAATCTCTAAGGGTCTGTTTATTTCGCGGCGGTGTGGCAAACATGTCTGTCATACCTCCTGTAGCACCATCTGAGGTGCTGGGCACGAAAGGATTCGTTGGACGTAGGATAGAGATTGTAGATGCGGGAAAAACTGTAGAAACGGACGGACCTGTGGGAATTTGTGTAGGAGTTTGTAGTTGCGGAGATACAGACGGATGCTCTTGGTGTTGAACACCATCGGCAAGCGGTGTGTGTGGTTTGGCATTAGCATACTCGGGAGCTACGTCATCTAAATAGGAGGAAAGGAAAACGTCCTTTGCTGTTTTGGGATGTGTTTTGGGATGCGCTTTTATCGGGAGCAATGGAGGAGTTAAGTCTTTTGGTATTTCCGGGGTAGCCTTAGGTAACCCTTCGGCCAGAAGAGGATACATACCATTCATAAGAGTGTTTCTTTGTCTATCTACTTGTTCTGATTTTACTCGGGTACCTTCCTCAATTAATAGATTTTCTCGGGTTTTATTTGAATTCTCTCTACCTTTCTCCTCCTGTCTGAGCGCTTTTTCTGTACGTCTATATGATTCTTTACGCCATAATTCAATGGCATCCTTCTGTGACTGTCTGGCTTTCTTTTTTCATAATTCTTCTTCTACTCTCATGATGCTATCTGCATCCCAGGTCCCTGCTGCGGGCCATCTCTGATTTTCTGGCAAATCCTTGGTGTAGTCCACCCATAAATCAAGAAATAATACGGCATCTAGGCCATGCTTATGATACATAAAATACCCTGGAGTGTCCCTAGGTGGGATGGGAACAGCTTCTTCGAGTACACCTTTTCTAGTTTTGATCTGTCTTAGTTTCGAAAAGAGCGGCATTTTTAGACCTTATTACTAGAACACACTTTATACAAGGAACACAATAATGAACAGTCATTCACACTACAATATATAGAACGTATTAAAACATTTAACACTTAACAGTTTAACGAACGATAATAACTAATAGAAAACTAGTTACTGCCATAATACTGACACTAGATAATACTTGTTTATATGCAAGACATACTATATATACTGCTAAACAGTACAGATACACTGCTGAAACAGTGCAGACCGGATTTGTGTACCCAAACCCGTCTTGACAGGCACAGACTATGTGCACGTTAAATGCCTCCCCGGTAATGGTACTCACCGGGTAGCTCGGAACGGAAGGCCTCGGAACGGAACTGAAACTGGACCGGACTGGACTCGACTCGACTGGACTCGGAACTTCGGAACCTGGTGGGCCTCTGTATACCTCGGATCTTGCTCTCTCAGCTAGGCTCTGGTCGGGATACTTCGCACTTCTCACCGCCTCGTCTGGGTGTTGATCGCAGCCTCAGTCGCCCCCGCTTGGCCGGAGGGAGATACAGGAAAACCTGCAGGTACGCGTTTTTGTCCGTTCAGCTGTGGCAGGAGACCGGGCCTGCAACGCACCTCCGGCGCGTGAGATGAGAAAGTGTCCCTGTTCGGGCGCCAATTTATGTGGTAAATATTTCATTACCGGTACTATTTTTTATGCGGTAAAGTCTAGTAAGAATAACTCAGTAAATATAAGAGGCAGAATCCGTGGTATTAGAGGGTTTAAAAGGCTTTATTCCTATACAAAGGAATACAATTCGAATTGTAGGCTTCTATTCCATCACCACGAAAGTTCAGGAAGGAAGGGCATACATTATTGACAGATAATTAGTTTTATAGGAAATGCATTACAGTGAAACAGATGCAAGAGGCGTAACAGCTGATAATACAGATAAAATGTGCATACGTAACTAATAAAGGCGGTCATATGGGCGTAATTTAATAAACGTCATTATACATGATGTCACAAGTGGGTGGATCCATGAAAGAATCATGCAATGTCAGCAGAATTATATGGGGGAGATGCGCGCGCAGCCGCATGACGTGTGATTGACGTGCAACTAGAGGGTGAAGGGGACTTGACATTTAGCTCTACATGTGGAGACAGAAGTCTGGGGGGTCATGTCAACCTAATCCCAAATCATATCTAATATCCTATGTTTAAAGAACTGTGTTATCCAAAAGGAAAGGTCTCTAGGATAGAACCTATTCTATACTGACTGTTAGTGCGTGTACAAGCGTCTAAGTGTCTACATGAGATGCGAGGGGGTAGGAATATTCCATGGTAACGGGGGCTATGAATTACTTGCATGTGGACAGCGAGGCCTGGCCCTTTGCACGGTAGCTGGAGGAATGTTTACCTAAACTACTAGACAGGAATGCATCGGATGAGGAGCGGAGTAGATAATCTTGAAGGTGAAATACAGTTTTTGGCAGGCAACAGGCTGGATCAGGCACCGTTAGCCGCGCAGGGAGTAGGACAAAGTTCATGGATGCAGATGCAGGCTCAGACTGGAGCTTTCAGAGGCAGAAGGCAGGAAAAGGCTTGATGACAGAATTCAGGGCCTACTCGCCTGAATCTGTAAAATGTGGAAAGTGAACCACATAAAGTCGGTGGCCTTTCATACTTAGGAATGGAATATCTGACCCATTCATGGCGGATCTGAAAGAGGACATGTTGACGGTGGACGCACATGTATTTGCGTCTTCAAAACTGGAACTGGAGGGAACATTCATGTACTCATAGCATGCACATGGAGCCGTTGGGGTCTACGATAGGGGACATAACTGATCACAAAATTCATATTTCCTCATAGCTGTGGACCCGTATTATGTGTAACCAGATGAGCTATACATAGGGCCGTGAACTGTATCCTCTTAAGCACATAGTCAGTGTAGAGGGGCCAATGCTGCAGAAACAGAGTTATGCAAAGAGAATTACTATAGTACAGTTGCGATACAACTAACGCCTGTACCACCTGTCTCCACGCAGACCGAGGTAAAAATTCTAAAATGTTTCGGCAGACCAAAACAGCAAGCTTCCTAACTTATATCTCCAGAGTAAGCTTATTGTCGATCCATACCCTCAAACCTTGTACGACTGATTTGGTGGTAGTATGGTCCCCTAATGAGTCTGGCCAATGCACCACGTACCAACGACTAGAATAATTCCCAACTACTAGTTCCTCAGTTGTATCTCTATTTAGTTTTAAGCAACTGGCTGTCATACATTCTGCTACCTTATTCAGGCAGGAGTTGAGCCGGATGGAGTCTGCCACCGTGCCAGGGGTAAGCAAGATGACAATCTGAGTTTCATTCACATAAGACACTATTGTGAAACCACGTGAATACACAATCTCTGCCTGAGGACGAACATACAGATTGAATAAAGTAGGACTTATTGAAGGGCCTTGGAGTACTCCACAATTTAGGGGGTATGATTCTGAATAAAACGGTTCCATATAGACCTGGAAGCTTCTATCATCAAGAAAAGAGGTAAGCCGTTCCTGTCTGCTCTGCTTTGTAGTAGAAAAGGGTGCGATTCGGTTTCAAATGTTGCACTAAAATCTAATAATTTCACTGCAACCAAACTACATTAATCAAACAGTTTTTGCAATTCTTCCATAACAGCTAAAAGTGCTGTGTCCATACCACATCCTTGATGAAAGCCTGTTTTAGTGAAATGCTGTTCCTTATGCTTTTCCAAAAATTAAAAAAAACTGTTGATTTACAAATTTTTCAAGCACTTTGCTTATACCCGGTAACAAATATATTGGCTTATAATTTTCCACTAATGCAGGGTCCAAAGATGGTTTCTTTAGTAATGGTCTCATAATAGCGCATTTCCATGAAGGTGGCACCTCGTCGCTCTGAAGTGATAGGTTAAGAATATCTTCCAGGA
Source organism: Triturus cristatus (assembly GCF_964204655.1). Lineage (NCBI taxonomy): Eukaryota > Metazoa > Chordata > Amphibia > Caudata > Salamandridae > Triturus > Triturus cristatus. Next base: position 939,560,713 of record NC_140584.1, on the reverse strand, counting down.
CAGGTTTGTTTACATTTTCCCCTTGCATAAGTGCAGAATAAGCAGCCGGGTCCAAGGGAGAACCAGATTTAACTGTCTTCATCAACCCTTCTACATCTTCCTTCCTAACAGGGGGGAAAGCTGATAGAAAATCATGTATTGCACTGTCATAGTGGGTCCAATCAGAAATCGTACAGTGCTCTGCTTTATCTGCATTGATGTGATACATTTTTTGCAAGAAAATGTTTAGCAAGCTTAGTACAGCAGGAGTCGGGGGTAGGATGTATGTTTTAGCAGGATTCATGAAAGAGTTAGATATTTTGAATAGCTCTTTTGCTGAATTCGAGGCAAAATAGGTGGAGCGTGCTTCCCTGATAACATATTGATATATTTTTACTGCTTTCTTGTAATTTAGTTTACTAGTTTGGTCATATAGGATTTCCTCAACTTCCTTTGCATTCTTTTGCGTTCTTTCTTCAGCTTCAACAGGTGCATGTTGAACCAGGGGGCCCGACCCTCCGATCCACCCATTTTATGATTCCAAAGAGCTATGAGCTTATCTAATGAGGCCTTGATCCAGTTGTTAATCATTGAAATTGCCTCCGATATTTCACCGTTTACTTCAGGTATAGATTTTAAAAGGATGTTTTCCCAATTGGCCGGGATAAATTTAGACCAACAGCGACCTAGTCTCTCCGACTGGGAAGGAGAGGTCTTCCTCGCTCTCCTATCTTGCCTGGCAATGAGGAAAGGGACAATATAATGGCCAACCATATCATCTGAAGGGGGGGGGGGGGTTGTACAACGGCCCCCACAACGCTAAGGATGCCTGGCCTCCACCTTGGGGGTGCCCAGGAGTGGACGCCTCACAGGGAAAGCCAGGATGGGTTCCACAGCGGTATTCGTACAAGCGCCTTGAGACCCTTGTGGGTGAGTAGTGCGCTATACAAGTATCAATTTACATTTTTACATTACATTTACTCCTATTTGATAGATTAGTAATTTGTGTTTTGGATCCTCCACCAACTGTACAACTTGGATAACAGATAAATCCTGAAGTAGCTTCCTTGCACTATCGCAACTAATATCATCTAAGTGCAAGTTTAGATCTCACAGAAGTGTAAAATGAACTTTCTGTAAGACCTGCTCAGCCAATATAATCCGGTAAGGCTTGTAGAAACTGAGTAACCGGGCCAGAAGGATGATATGCCATTACCCCTGAAAAAGTAAAAGTAGGGGAGAGGTTTATAGAGAAGGAAAGACTCACACAGCCTGGAATGGTGAGGAGTAAACACACTACTCAAAGTTTCCTTATAAATTATGGCAACTCCACCACCCATATTATCTGGCCAAACACATCTAGCTACAGTATAGCTCATTGGAAGAGCCTGTAGTACTTTTGGCATAGACTCTTCACAAAGTTTCAGTAAGAAACAGGGCCTCTGGCTGAAAATCATCAAGGAAAGCGTACAGATCTAATTTGTGTCTTTGCAGCGATACGTCTGCCACAACTCTTTTTTTATCAAAAGAGGAGTCTAGTACATCCCTTTGGGAAAGTGTATGTTATATCATAAAGTTGCGTTTACATATGTTATATAACAAAGATACACTCCTGTAACTCTTGCTGGTACTCACATTTAAGAGATGAAGTTGTATTGATTAAGCAACTTAAAGGAAAACAACCAAAGTTTCTGGCCACTGGCCCCAGCCGGACATGGACGGGCGCAGACCGGCCTGCCTTTGATGCGCCTACGGGGCACCAGTGCCATGCCCGCTGGACGTTCACACTCCGGTGCTCATTTTGTAGTGTGACAGGAATAACAACTAGAGTGCTCACCAAGGTGGCGTCTCTAGTTTGTAACAATAATGGACACTGGCAAAAAGCAAACTTCTGATCCCTACTCAGGGCTACTACTCTAAATTTAACTTCTCAAATATATGGACACAGCTGAATAAAGTGCATGTGCACCAAGATGGCTTTTCCTAGATTCAGCTATAAGAACAGTATAGTGACTCCCCTCTTTCACACACTGTCCCCATAAAACACAACAATAGAACACAAAAGACTTTGTTTAAAATTAATAAAAATTCAAGCATGGTAAGGTGTGCGTCCGTGCCCCGGTGCTCATTTTATAGTGTGGCAGGAATAACAGCTGGAGCCCTTACCACTGGTGCTGAACATGACAGAGTGCCAACTCAAAAGGCAAACTTCTGAGTCCTAATCAGTGCTGCTAATCTAATTTAACTCCTCAAAAATACGGACACAGCTGAATACAGGTCATGTGCAAAAAGATGAATTTTCCTAGATACAACAGTTTAGCAACTCCCCTTCACCCAATTCCCCACATAAAACACAACAATAGAACACAAAAGACAAAGGATCACTTAAATGTGGTAGCCCAGTGCTTAAATCGTTTGAGTTGGCAAGTATGGCAATGTGTGACTATATGGTGAGGGGAACTCTGGAAGATGCTATCCAGACCAAACTCTTCAGACGTTGGCCTGAAGTCTTGGCAGACAGGGTTACTCCATCACAAATGTGACAGATATCCCGTCCCCCAAATTAAAATGTCATTATATCCTATGGAACTTGTAATACGGCAGACACAATAATCGTCATATTTGTGACGGATTTCCCCATCTACCAAGATCATAATCGGGCCCATAGACACCCACTGACCATCTGCCTATCACTGTAGCAATTGCTTTAATATCTTCTAATCATTGCTCTGATTCTACAAAGACAGGCCTCTAATATGTTTCTAGTTTTAAAATGGTGCATTTTCAGCAAGAAAATCAATGAATTATGACATGATGTCTGAGGAGGGGGGTTGGTGAAGGGAACTCCTGTCATACAATTTAACATGCTTGTTTTTGTTTTTTCACCTTTTAGCAAAGCCAAACCAGCTCCACAGATTTCCCCAAGCAAGTCTGCGGGAGGTGAATTCTGTGTTGCCGCCATCTTCGGCTCATCACGATCTTGGTTCGCAAGCAACCCAGGCCTGAAGCGAGAGAAAGGTTTGAAAAATGTTCTCCTAGCCGTTAGCATTCCCATATCTTTTCTGACTTTGCCATTTGGTATCTTCTGAATATGTGCCGTATGTAATCTGATATTTATTTATTTACATGAGTTTTATATAGCACTGGCTAGATCCAAGGGTATCAGAGTACTTTACATGTTTTGAGAATAAGTTTGCAAAAAGTACATGACGAAAGTCAAGTGGGATTCACAAACCATCAGAATCAAATCAAATCAGGTGTTTGTTAAGCGCAACTACTCACCCGTAAGGGTCTCAAGGCACTGGGGGTGTGGGGGGGGTGTCGCAGGTTCCAGTCCATCAAGGAGGGGGTCTGTCGAAGATCCAGGTTTTGAGGTTTCTTGCGAAGATGGGGAGTGATGTTATCTGTCTGAGGTGGAGTGGAAGGTCGTTCCAGGCTCTGGCCGTGCGGAAGGAGAAGGAGCGGCCTCCAGATCTGGTCTTTCTGGTGCGGGGGACCACGGTGTAGGAGAGCTGGGCTGATCGTAGGGTCCTTTGGGGTCCGTGGAATTTGAGTCAGCTATTCAGGTATGCTGGTTCGGTGTCGTGGAGGGCCTTGTGAGCGTGGGTTAGCATCTTGAAGGTGACTCTAGCTTTGATGGGGAGCCAGTGGAGTGTGCGCAGGTGCTGGGAGATGTGGCAGTGCCTTGGCAGGTTGAGGACCAGTCTTGCGGCGGCGTTTTGTATGTTCTGTAGCTTGCAGGTGAGGTTTTTGTTTATTCCGGCATAGAGTGCGTTGCCGTAGTCGAGCCTGCTGGTGACCAGGGCGTGAGTGACGGTCTTTCTGTGTTCTAGGGGGATCCATTTGAAGGTCTTACGTCGGAGGCGGAGGGCGTGGAAGCAGGAAGACGAGACGGAGTTGATCTGGCGGTCCATTTTGAGCTCTGAGTCCAGTATGATTCCCAGGTTGCGTGTGTGGTCCGTGGGGGTGGGCAGGCTTCCGAGGGTGGGGGGCCACCAGTTGTCGTTCCAGGCATCGGGGCGCATGATGAATACTTCCGTTTTGTTGGTGTTTAGTTGTAGGCAGCTGTTTTTCATCCATTTGGCGACGGCTTCCATGCCTTCTCGAAAGTTTTGTCTGGCGGTGTTGGGTTCGTTGGATAGGGAGAGGATGAGTTGGGTGTCGTCTGCGTATGACACAATGTTGAGTCCGTAGGTTCTGATGATGGGGGCAAGTTGAGCCATGTAGACGTTGAAGAGCGTATGGCTGAGGGAGGACCCCTGGGGAACTCAGCAGGTGGTAGGTGTAGGGTCGGAAAGGAAAGGGGGGGTCTGACCCGCTGCGTTCTGCCGGAGAGGAAGGAGCGGATCCAGTCGAGGGCCTTGTCTTGGATCGCTGCGTCATGGAGTCTCATATTAGGGTGCGGTGAGAGACTGTGTCGAACAACGCTGAGAGGTCGAGGAGGATGAGGGCTGCTGTTTCTCCTTTGTCCAGTAAGGTACGGATGTCGTCTGTTGCGGCGAGGAGGGCGGATTCCGTACTGTGGGTTTTTCTGAAGCCGGATTGGGAGGAGTCGAGGATGTTGTGCTCTTAGATGAATGTGGCGAGTTGGCTGCTGATGGCTTTCTCGATGACTTTCGCTGAGAACGGGAGCAGGGAGATGGGTCTGTAGTTTTTGAGGTCGGTGGGGTCTGCCGAGGGTTTCTTCAGGAGGGGGTTGATCTCAGCGTGTTTCCAGCCATCAGGGAACGAGGCGGTTGCCAGGGAGCGGTTGATGGTGTGGCAGAGCATGGGTGCGATGGTGTCGGCGGCTCTGTTGAAAATGTGGTGGGGGCAGAGGTCCGTGGGGGCCCCGGAGTGGATTGACTTCATCATTTTCAATGTGTCTTCGGTGGTGAGGGCTGTCCAGTTGTCGATCGCTGGCTTCAGGGTGTCGGGGGTGGTTGGTGAGGGCTCAGTGTGTTAGTTGTCGTCGTCGAAGTTGTCGTAGATGCTCTTGATTTTGTGGTGGAAAAAGGTGCTGAGTTTGTCGCAGAGGTCTTGTGAGGGAGGGATGTCGGTGGACTCGCTGGTGGGTTGGACGAACTCCTTGATGATGTTGAAGAGTTCTTTGCTGTTGTGTGCATGAGTGGAGATTCTGTCTTCAATCGCTTTTTTCCTCGTTTTTCTGATGAGTTGGTGGCGGCTCTGAAGTTGTTGTGGGCTTTTGTGGATTTGGTGTTTCCTCCAGGCCTTTTCGAGGTGGCGGCAAGTGCGTCTGGACTCTCGAAGTTCGGTGGTGAACCATCTAGCTTTCTTGCCGTGGGTGTTGTTGTTTTTCTTGAGGGGGGCTATTGTGTTGGCGATGTCGGAGATCCATCTGTGCATGGTTCGGGCTGCGGTGTTGGCGTCGTCATTTTCCGCGATGGTTGGGGTGGAGTTGCTGAGTGATGAGGTTAGCTGGTCGTCAGTGATTCTCGTCCAGTTTCTTCGTGGGAGCAGGTGCTGGTCTCTGTGGATGGTGGGTGTTCTGAAGCTGAAGTGGACGCATCGATGGTCAGTCCATGGGAATTCGGTGGTGTGGCTGAAGGTGATGGAGTTTCCTGTTGTGAAGAGGGGGTCAAGGGTGTGTCCTGCTGAGTGCATGGGTTCGGTCACGATCTGGCAGAGTCCAATGTTGTAGAGGTTATCCAGGAGGGATGTCGTGCTGGGGTCCAGTTGGTTGTCGAGGTGGAAGTTGAGGTCTCCCAGTAGGGTGTAGTTGGTGGGCTCAATGGCATGCAGGAAGATGATGTCCATGATGAAGTTGGTGAAAAGTCCGCAGGGTCCAGGGGGTTGGTAGATGAGGGTTCCTCGGAGGGTGGAGGTAGGGCTGGCCAGTATCCTGAAGTGAAGGTGTTCCATCAGGTCTGTGAGCTCGTTGGGGAGTGTGCTCAGGCGGAGGGTGGATTTTTGGATGATGGCGATTCCTTCTCCCGGGTGGGTGGGGCGGTCCTTCCTGGAGATCTTGTATCCTTGGGGAATGACAATGGCGATGTCTGCTCCCGAGCTGGTGTTTGTCCAGGTTTCGGGAAAGAATACTACGTCCGGGGTAGTGCTGTCGAGGAGGTCCCAGATTTCAGTGGTGTGTTCGTGGAGGGATCGGGAGTTGAAGAGGATGCATTGCAGGGTCTTCGGTTCGGTTGTGTTCTTGTGGGCAGATTGCGCTGGGTCAGTGGTCTTGGCAGTGCTGCTGGTGTGCCGGCAGCAGTGACAGCTGAAGGGTCAGTGGGCATCGGCTGGTGATGCTAGCTTGCAGTTGTTGTCGCGGCCTGGGTTGAGAGCGTGGAGTGCCGCTGGGTCGTAGCGTTGGCGGTGCAGAGATCAAGGATTCCTGCCGCTGGTCGCAGTCGGGTCGCGGACGGGCGCAGACAAGCGCAGACGAGCTTTCCTTTGGCGCCCCGGTGGCGCAGCCGTGGCTGCCATTAAGTAGGGGTCGGGTTTCTGTCCAAATCTATGCATGCATGGTATTTCAGTACTCTGCACTACGGAGCATTAGTGTCGGACCCTTCGGTCCCCTTGACTTCGACACCCCTTTAGACACCTGAAGAACTGCACTTCCAGGGACGCTTCCTTCCATCTAACCGGTAGCAGCGGATCTTCCACCACCAATATATTCCTTAATATATGCAGAATCTGAATACAGTTATTTACCATCTTTTATTTACTCAGTTGAAAGGGTAATTTCCTAAAATATCCTGGCTTCCGTTCAGCGGCCGAGTTCATGTGTCTTGTGCATCCATAACATACCGTCCTAGAGAGTGAGTGCTTCTAAAACCAGGCAGTTCAGTCCAAATTAGTTTACACTAAACCGGTCTTTTCCAGTACCACCACAAGGAGGCCTTGTTATGATTCCTTCCCCTCTTAAGACAAACTACACTTGCCAATTGCGTTTTTTTCTGTTATCCAGTTTGCGCAATCTAGACAAGCTCTGGCGGGAGAACAACATACGAGATGGAAGGATATAGTCCTGCCCAATAGACAGACGCATCAGCCGGGCGACAACTTGGGGTCTTTCCAAATACTTGTAAAATTTTAGATAGGCATATGTATATGTGTCATTACAAGCTTCTTCACCGCGAGGCATTGTGACCTTTCCTAGACTTTATGTATGGTAGACATGGGCGTGGTTCACCGAAAGCACAGTCACTGCAGTGTATGGAACAGCCAATCAGATTCCTGTGAATGCAGTTTTAACTACCAGTAAAGAGCCGTCTCTTCACCCAGTGAAATATGTTTAAAAAACCGAAAGGCAGTTAACGGCTTTCACTGCCCCCACAAGAACACAGGCAAACACACATGGTCACTGTACTGGACTATTTCGTGTCCCTGTTTCACAATGTGATTGAACTGTAAACCCATGTAAACAACAGCTGTTAATATCTTTATTCTAAAAAAAATTTTTTTGATGAAGCCAGGCTCTGCATTCCTTACACAGTGCTAATTAAACATTATTGTCCTATTTTCGGGGCCTTAACAGTGATCAGTGCCCATGTAACTATAGTTAATTGCCCACCATTCAGTTATGACTTTAAACTGAAGGCTGGGCGCACAGTGAAGTGCTCGATACTTAACAGCTGTTAATACCTGACCACATTTGGGCAGTAAGGCTGTTAAATGGCATCCCCAATCTCGCGCAACCCAGGCAGGTAACGATGCCCACTGAATCTAGAATGCATGAATTCGCATTAGCAGCAGGTGTTATAATTAAATAAGCCAATCGAAGCATTCAATGCAGTGAGCTACTGTGTTTTGTCAGTGAGCAGTTGTGTTTGTCAGTGCGCTATTGTGGTTTGTCAGTGCGCTATTGTGGTTTGTGAGTGAGCAGTCGTGGTTTGTCAGTGAGCAGTCGTGGTTTGTCAGTGAGCAGTCATGGTTTGTCAGTGAGCTGTTGGGGTTTGTTAGTGAGCAGTTGTGTTTGTCAGTGCGCTATTGTGGTTTGTCAGTGAGCAGTCGTGGTTTGTCAGTGAGCAGTCGTGGTTTGTCAGTGAGCAGTCGTGGTTTGTCAGTGAGCAGTCGTGGTTTGTCAGTGAGCAGTCATGGTTTGTCAGTGAGCTGTTGGGGTTTGTCAGTGAGCAGTTGTGGTTTTTCAGTGAGCAGTTGTGGTTTGTCATGTGGACTTGAGATAGCAAATCAATAGACATCAGCAGCAATTGTCATGTTACATTTCCAAACTGGCAGCAGAGCAGCTAACGGTCTAACATGAAAGCCCTAACATAAAAAGTATCGATCTTTGAGCTATGAACTAATGGGTGTGGGGAGCGGGGTATGAGTGGTGGTAGGGTGCACCCTCTAGCCCATGAACCACTTTGTTGTTCCCATTGCAAGGTAAGATCAGGACAATTGCTTGCATTTACATATGCTTGCACACAGTTGGACAGAGCACAACTGGTGACTGTAATGCTCCAATTCAATGTAATTTTACTGCACATAAAAATATATGCTACCCAACTACCCACTTACAAGATACCAAAAGCGAGACCTATTTGCTATACCAATGCTTGTTTTGCTAATACCAGTGATAGAGCTTGGAACCCCTTAATTGAGTCGTTCATTTAGTCAGTACCCCGGAATGAAGAAGGCAGATCACAGGGTCACGTGGTTATATTGCGGCAGTGACATCAGAGATGCAAGAGGTTACCGTTTGCCATTAGACCACTATCGCAGGGCACAAACCACACCATAGGAAGAAAATTGCATCATCTTGCGAACATATGGGGCATGTCGCCCTAGCACCTGGGTACATTTTTGCTACGGAAAAGGTATGTGTGATGCAAATAATTAAATTGTGTAAACCTAAATTATGCATTTTGTGTACTTGTTCTAACAGATCCGAAGCATCTCCGCCATGTAGTATCCTTATTACATACAATACTCAACGCAAAGCAACACTCAAATGCAAAATTTTATCTGTGGCAATAGATTTAGGATTATTAAGAGCCAACCACAGAAAGCTAGTGGACAGAGTGGAAAAAAAATAGCCAGCGCTTTTACGTCAATGAGACCAATAGTGCAAGAAATGCCATCAAGAGTTTACAGGAGGGGCTAAAGTCCAAGCTAAGGACAATGAAGGTGGGTGTAATATGTGCATATTGTTGGAGTGCAAATTATTAATTGAGAACTAGCTCACGCAGGAGGTTTTATAGTGACAGATCCCGAAGTGTTTCTCAGTGGCGAGGGCCCACCGCATGTAAAGTGAACTGCCTCCTCCTGGAGCCCCGACTCGGCTGTTGATTTTAGAGACAGGGACATGATATTAGGCCTTGGAGGTTTGCTTCGTGTTCTACCACCTTTGCTGTTTTGCACGTTGCTCGCACTGCTGCTTTCAAAGAATTGATCGCACTGCTGCTTTTAAATATTGCTCGCACTGCTGCTTTTAAATATTGCTCGCACTGCTATTTTTAAAAATTGCTTTTTAAAGATCTGATGCAATGAAATGACTCCGTGACTGATTATTAATAGATGTTTTATTGCCGATTTTAAAAATTAACCTTTTACGAATTTTTAAAACTGTGTATTCTTGATTTACGTGCTCCCCTCACCTCATTCTGCCAGTCCTGCCCCGATACTGCGAGTGTGGGTCAGTATCGTTAGGGCTTCTGGACACCTAGAGGCGCCATTTTGGAAGTGCGGGCTCTAGTTGTTCGGCCTGCAGGCGCATAAATATGCCTAAGGCAAGCCCGTCTGCACCCGTCAGCGTCCCGGAAGTGGCCAGCGCCAGGCATGCTGCCAGTTTTACCTCTCCACATGAGGCCCCGCTATGTTACAGTTGTAACGAGCTGCTGTTGCTTAGGCCTGGCCCTTGTAAACCAGATACTAGAAGTTCCACCTTGGCCCAGACCTGGGGGGGGGGAGGCCAGGCAATCGAGTGGCATTCCCTCTGCTGTTAAAGTGGGGCCTACCATCAGAGCTGGGCTGATAAACTGCTGCTCGCTGGTGAAACACCACCAAGATATATTTGACCTTATCTTGGACAAGCACTTTGACATTCTGTTCATTGCAGAGACCTGGCTGAATGGATCCTCCAATCCAATAGTTCAGATGGCCATCCCAGAAGGATTTAAAATCTCCCGGACTGACCGCCATAATGGCAGATGGGGTGGTGTTGCCATCGTGTACAGGGATACTTGGGAGTTCATTCAGGGGAGAATATAATGCTGGGGGAGGCTGAATTTTTGGACTTCACCATTGTCTTTTCGGCTCAATCCACGCTGGGAGGGACGCTAGTCTACAGGCCCCCTGACTCTGCTGGGCCCTTTCTTAGTGGATTGGAAGATGTTATTGTCCCCCGTGCCCTGCGTTTTTCACAATATCTCTTTCTGGGGGATCTTAACATCCACCTGGACCAGACGGAATTAGGGAATACCCGCGACCTATCAGACTCTTTGAACTTGGCACAGCTCACCCAGTGGGTTAGCTTACCCACCCATAGTGGTGGCCATATCTTAGACCCCATTTGTTCCAATTTTCCTATCACTATCGAAGACCCTCTCCCGGTCCCTTGGTCAGACCATTGTTTATCCTGTTTTACGTGGGCTGTGGAAGGAAGGTCCATGGATCACCCGTCCAGACTTAGCCCTGCCACCGCAAAAATCGATCCGGAAGCCTTTTGCCTCGTCTTGAAAGAATCAAGACCCGCCCTCCCCGCTGACTTGAGAGGGGCTCTGGCCAGCTTTACTGATTGGATCTTGCAGGCAGTGGACAGTCTCTCACCACCCTCTCGCCGCATCCGAAGCACGGATTCCTCCTCTAAACCCTGGTTCTCAGCTGACTTAAACACTTAAGCAACACTGTAAAAAGCTGGAACGTTGCTGGCGTATTGACTACTGTCCAGGGGCGAAGAAGACCCTCAGAGATGCCCAGAAAATATACTACACGGCCGTTAGAGAGGCCAAAGTCCTATATTATTGAGTCAGGCAGCAGTAATTCAAGGGAAATCTTTTCCATTGTCCAGAGCTTCATGGCCCCCAAGGCAGAGATCACTAAACTCCCTACATCAGATGCCTGGTGTGAAAAGCTTTCTAATTTCTTTATCAATAAGATTCGGGCCATCCAGGCAACGTTCGCAAGCCAGAGCTCGCCTAGGCTGGACGTTGCTTCCTCAGTTGAGGCACTAGCTCCCGCTTCTATGCTGAAAGCCTTCTTCTCCGTCGACTTGTCAGAGTCCCTTAAAATCTTGAAGTCCATGAAATCCCGGTCGCCATCGGACCCATGCGCGGCTAGGCTCTTGGCCTCCGTCACAGAATCGGTCAACCTTGAGGTTAATACACTCGTTAATCTCTCCCTCCACGAGGCAGTTGTTCCGGCGGAGTGGAAACAGGCGAAGATCCTCCCGCTTCTAAAAAAAAAAAAAAAAACATCGCTTGACTGGGGACCCAGGGAATTATTGTCCTATTTCTCTGCTCCCCTGTGTGGTGAAAATCTGTGAGAAGGAAGTTAACAAACAGCTCACCGATTTTGTGGAAGCTGCTAGCCTTCTCCATCCAGCGCAATCTGGTTTTAGAGCTGCCTACAGTACTGAGTCCGCCTTTGTCGAAGTCTCCAAAGCTATTCGAGACTGTTTGGACTCTGGTGGAAGTACAGCCCTCATAATGCTGGACCTGTCGGTTTAATTTGATACCGTTCCCCATTCGCTGCTTTTGGCCCGGCTGGCAGACATGGGTATCTCTGGGCTGGCTTGGAGGTGGCTGCAATCCTTCCTCGAGGGGCGTTCGCAACAGGTCTGGCTCCCGCCTTTCTCGTCTCCACCTCAATCTGTGACCACTGGAGTGCCGCAGGGGTCCTCTCTGAGCCCCTGCTCTTTAATATCTATGTCACTCCTCTAGTCCAGTTAGCGGAAAAGCAGGGTGCCAAGATCGTTGCTTACGCCCATGATACCCAACTTCTGTTCACCTGGGGTAAATCGGAGTTCTCCACTTTGAAGGCGAAAGAGTGTCTGACAGCTGTTTTCCAGTGGCTCTGTGCTGCTCAGCTCAAATGTAATGAGGATAAGTCCGAAATCCTTCTTTACGGAAAGTTTCCCCCCGGTTCAGGGAACCTGTCTGGCTGTCCGACTATCCTTTGCCATCTTCATCTGGATTACCAGTAAAACAATCTGGGTGTTTGGTTCGACGAGCAGTTGTCCTTCTCGACCCAGATTAAAAAATTGGCTGGGACCTGCTTTGGGATAATAAAGTCCCTTAAGAAATTTCTTCCACTGTTGCCAAGGACAGCGAAGGAAACAGTGACCAGGGCACTGATCCTTTCTCGAGTAGACTATGCCAATGGGTTGTATCTGGGCCTTCCTGATTACACTCTTACAAAACTGCAAGTGGTCCAGAATGCAGCAGCTAGGCTGGTGCTCAACATTCCCATTAATAAGAGCGTCAAGCAACATCTGCGTATGCTGCACTGGCTACCTGTTATGAAACGCATTAAGTTCAAGTCCCCGGTCATAGCACATCGTGCTTTGTATGCTGGAGGACCTGTATACCTCAGGAAGCGTTTTGCTTTCTACACGCCAGCCAGACACCTGAGGTCGGCATCTCAGCTGCTTGCTCAGATACCCCGTGTGCGCCTTCAAAGAATGGGGGGCAGATCTCTTGCCGTTAGGGCAGCCACAGCCTGGAATTCCTTGCCTTTTTCTTTGCGCAGCATCCAGGATCTGGGGCAATTTAAGTAACAGCTCAAAACTTTTTTGTTTTAATCGCTTCTCAACAAGCACCTCATAGGCTCGCGCCGGGACACTCCCAGGAGTAGCTGCGCGCGTTATTAAAATCCAATAACATAACATATTACAGGAGGCCTGGTTGAGGGGGCTGTGGTCCATGAACAGTAACTTGGTAAATATTTACCTTGACCACACAAATAAGGGTCGAAGACAACAGAACAACTTTATTCAGGTGAAGAAACAACTGCACAGTCTAGAACTGTGTTATGCTGTCATGTATCCTGCTAAATTAGACAGTGGATAGACCTTCCGAATGCCGCTAGATGCATGGGTGTGGCATTAGGCAAGAAAGGGGTTCGTATACCATCAAATACTACAATGGATGAAAAAACATGGGAAATTCAGCTATCATGCAAAAGAAGGTCAAGGAAGCGGTGAGAAAAGTCTACGGAGGAGCAGGTGGCCAAGGACCGGGCCAAAGTGGTCTCATGCTGCAAAATAGTAGCCAAGCAACAGTGCGTGACTGATCAGGAGCCAGTAAAGGGCTTATAAGATGCTGAAACAGCGGACTCTCGAGTTGGAGCATACACAAGGCCCTGTATTGACTTCAGGGACAACAGATACGATTGTTAGAGGGTGACGTGTGGTCTCTTGTGATATGTTGAAGTGAGTCATCTTTGTTGAGTAACAGTGAATGAGATACTGAGTTGGGTTTTGGCTGCACTAGATGGGTCAGTACCTGCAAGGGTGGACCAGAGGAATGGCGGTAGAGGAGCGACAGTAACAAAGTTGCACTCACCCCTTATTCAATATGCAATCAGATAGCCGAAGGAGACATGGTTTAATATGGTTCATTAGTTTTATTGGCTTGTTGAAGGATTGTTTTGCCTTTCAGCGGAGGTTGGGGAGTTGGGATAGTTACTGTTCTTGTTTTTACCTCGGGAGATATGTAAGGAAGATGCAAGTGGTGATATGCTGTGTTGGGACAATAGGATTGTTACCCACAGGAGTGTCACATTCAGGTATGGGGTGATGTGTGCAGCTGTTGCTTTGAGAGATACAGACTAAAACATGGTAATGTACAAATTGCTAACATGGAATGTTAGGGGGATGGTCACACCTCTGAAAAGGCACAGAGCCTTTATATATCTAAAGCACAGACACATTCATGTTGCTTCCATCCAGGAGACCCACCTTACCAGGCCAAAACTGTGACCAAGAAATGCAGGGGCCAAGTATATGGTACCTCTTGCTCTGCATATGCTAGAGGAGTTGGTTATATGAGTTTCCCCGGGAGTCCCCTTTGTGGCACAGAGCACTAAAATTGATGCTGAGTTTAGATTCGAAGTAGAGATGGGGATTCTTGCTGCTGAACCCTTTTAGATAATAGTGCTATATGTCCCAAATCATAATCACACTGCATTCATCAATACACTGTCCCTGATCCTATGGTAGGCTCTGCAGACTCCTATGTCTGGGGAGGTGACTTCAGTTGTGTCTGTGATAGAGAGATGGATAGGTCTAGCCCACCCTTGCCGAATGCTTTGAGCGTTAAGTTGTGACAATACTTCAGTGCATGAATGGAAAGTATGATGCAGCATGATGTACGGTAGTTAATACACCCTGAGGCTAGGGAATACTCGTTCTTTTGTCCTGTCCATCAGTTGCATGGTAGTGCAATAAGAGCATGTTGACTTAGGTTGTTGGCAGTGAGCATTTGGGGCATACAATTTCGGATCACAGTCGACTGAAAATGGCCATAGTCTGTGGGAGGCGAAGAGCCTGGGTCCCCAGCTGGACATTGTGCATCAAAGCATTGTCAGATGGGCATTCAGTGTGGATATAAGAACACACATCACTTAATATTTTGCCAACAGTGAGGGATCTGCAACAAAACGAACAATAGAGTGGGATGCATTTTAGGTGGGGGTGAGGTGGTACTGCATTAATGCTATGTGGGGCATCAAGCAAATATTGTATACAGCGATATTAGCAGTAGAGCGGGACAAGAGACTGGTTGAGAATCATGCAGCCGCATGTTCAGAATGTGCTGGGCAACTCGTGGGATTTTGGAACAAGCATTTGTAACGCAATTAGTCTCGCACTTGTGAAAGTTAGAGCCATTTGTTTTGTAAATGACAATGTCTTTTACCTCTGTTTATGGGGTATGCGGTGTGGACTGGAATTATGTAGGTTGGATTAAATTGTTAGTTGTGGAATTGTGTGGCGTGGAAAAGTGTGGTGTGGAGTTTATTTGTGTAGTGGGATTATTTAGCATGGTGTGCAGTGGAATTATGTGGATAGTAATTATTGAGTGTACTGGAATTATGTAGAGTGAGATTGTGTGTCATAGAGCGTAAATATTGTGGATTGTTGTTTTGTGTTGTGGAGTGGTATGTAGTGGAGTTTCAATATGTGGTGTGCTGTTGAATTTTGTGGGATGATGTGGAATTTTGTGGGTTGGATTGGATGCATGTGTTGTGTAATTGTAGTGTTGAGTTGAATTATGTGGTGTCAAATTATGTGGTATGGAATGGAAATGTGTGGAGCTAAATTGTGTGACATGGAACTGTGTGGTGTTGAGTGAAATTATGCAGATTTGATTTAAGTGGCATGGTGTGTAGTGTATTTATATGGGTTGTTGCTATATGGCACAGAGTAGTTTTATGTGGGGTGTATTTATGTGGTATTGAGTAGAGTGTAATTACGTGGTTGTGGCTACCTGTCATTCATCATATTCTAGTGCCCTCATTAAATATTACATGCTTTAGACAACTTATTTGCACATTCTGCTGCTATTTATTCAAGTTAAAATACAATTGTGTTTTTTTAAAGATGCTTAGTCTATCATTCCTCAATTAATCAACAATATCTGTTCTTCATAAGATGTTTTCAATAATAAAAGATTGGGGGTGTCTTCTGTCTGGTGCAGTCATCTTCCCTCCATTCAGAACAGTCTCATTAAATAAGCATAGTAATAATATTGCTAATTAGGGGCTCTAATACCTTCAATATTGTTTATTAATTATAATAAATGTTCTATCAATGATGGATTAAAAAATGTATGATTACTAGTGTTATAGGGCAGACGCAGTCATGTTTTTATGTACAGGGTCAACAATGCTGCACATAAAGCAGAAAAAAAATCCCCTTCCTATATACCATGCTCTACTACAATTAGTT
Source organism: Triturus cristatus (assembly GCF_964204655.1). Lineage (NCBI taxonomy): Eukaryota > Metazoa > Chordata > Amphibia > Caudata > Salamandridae > Triturus > Triturus cristatus. Next base: position 939,544,905 of record NC_140584.1, on the reverse strand, counting down.
GCCGCACTAAGAGATAAATAAGCCCATAGACTGAAGATCGCATGTCGTGAAGCGAAAGTGCATGTGCTGCCTAGGCAAGACCTTAAAAAAAAAAAATGGGTAAAAGCAAAAACATTTTGCGTGCTCGAAAAGCGCACACTGCCATAGTAATCCCAGGGACTGAAGGGAACTACCTTGTGTGTGGATGTTCTCCCTGTGAAAGGACAGAACGCAGTCAATCACAGTGAAGTTGGAGGGTATGTTGTTTTGGGGACAAAATGAAGGGAATATCTGAAGGAGTTAAGAGGGAAAAAAGAGACAAAAGCTTTTGATATTGGGAGTACAGTTCTTAAACTAAATTAATGAAAATGAATAAGAAAATTCTGGGTACCGAGCGGAACAGAATTTGGAACACATCAAATAGTTTCTGAGCTAGAATGCATGCGACATTTCGGGCGGGATAGTCGGCATCTTTCTTCTCCCTCACAGAACTTTAGACAGGACAGACAATGCTCTGTCTCATTCCACACTGGAAAACAGACACTCGGAGAGCAATAAGGCTGGAAATCTGGGCCAGGCAACTCAGCTTTATCCTGGATTTGAGCATGCGTGAGAACAGTGCGGGTGTTGAGACCAGAATGAGATCAGCGAATGAGGGCAGAGGGAGGGTGAGGAGCGATGCAGAGCCAAAGGAAGGTGAGCAGTGCAATGCTTTGTATGGGCACTACGACTGGAATTTAAAAGGTTGCATGGAGGAAACGAAGGAAAGACATGCCAATAATAAAGCACTGCATTAAAATACTGCCCTTACCCTCAACAGAACACGAGAAGCGTGCTGAATATGAAACATGTGTTATATGCGCAAGTAACAGAAATGAAAATGGCTCACAAAGTTCTTAAAGGCATGGTGGGGATGTCCCAAAAGCGTTGTCAAGATGTGAAAAGGTTGTATTTCTCGCTACGAAGGGAAAGTTTCACATTTCAGTTGAGTTGTAATGCAAGTAATGTCGACTGCATAAACAGTGCAAACTCTCCCTTAATACTAGTCCATATGCACAAATGAATGTCCAGACAATCGAGAATGCAACGAAAAGACTATGAGGCACGCCCTGCAAAATCTTGAGGCGTTGCTGTGATGGACACTGTGTAGGAGGGAAAACGACGTACCGCTATAGATCTAGGAGGCGGAAGGTGCTGTAATTGGTAGTAGTATTAGATACAGTTCAAAATAGGAAGAGAGTGTGCTACACAAGGGAAAAGAAAAAAAATGCCTGTGTTTGTAATGGCTCCCAGACCGAGGTTTCTGTGTGTCACAGGGAAGCAGCGGGTCACATCATGTTTTCGCAATGCAGCAACTTTTTTTCCCTTTCGGTGTGAGTGTGTGTATAGAGTGTTTCTGGTCCTGCCTGCTGTACTCGTGCGCTCCTAGGCAGGGAGGGTGAAGCGAGGAGAGGCTCCCTGTGCGGCCATAACGAGCATGCAACCCAAAAAAAAAAGCGTAAATCCTAGACATAAGTGCAAAGAGCGTTGTTGTCAGGGAACTGCTCAGTCCGAGGCAGGGGAGGGGTGAAATGAGAAGATGCACCCCAAGCGGCAATGACGAGCGTGCAAGCCACAAAAAAAGCCGTAAATCCTAAACATGATAAGAGCGAAGCGCATTGTTGTCGTGGAATGAAAACAAGCAGCGGCAAACCACCCAGAAAAACAAGCGACGACAAGCGTGGAACTGGAGCTCTTCCAAGTGCAATCGTTGCTCCAACACAAGCTCTCAAAAAGTGAGTAAAAAAAGGGTGCTCAAAAACTGTGAATAAAACATACAGTGTAAGATCACATGTAACTGGGGCAGTCCTCATGGGAGGTTACAACAGTACAAAAGGAGAGAGTAATGAATGCATTACCTACAAAAAACAAGAATTTAGGAAGAACAGTCAAAGAAGCCAATTAAAAAGATGGGCAGAGCTTTAAGCCCATATTCTGGACACAGCATGTCTCAAAGAGATTGTGCATGTGCTGCCAAAGCGAGACCTAAAAAGCATGCAGATTACTGGATAGACTGGGAAATATACTATAGGGAATACGTTCCATACCAACTTGCAGAGGGGGATAGAGCTGGTAGGATGCTGGCATGGCCTTTGATGTTTGAGGTTCCCAGAGTCCCCGTAGGAGCCATCAGAATCCCAAATTTCATATTAGTAACAGTACAGAGTGCTACCAATGAGTTGTTCCCTAACTATCATAGGTCACTGTACACTGTGTGTGCAAATATGGACTCGAGTGGGTTGCTAGAATACCTTGGTGAAATATCTATTCTTCAATCAACCCTCTGCAGTGCCAAGTTACTGGAGGAGCCACTGCAAATAGAAGATTTCATGGCAGGCATAGATCAGATGGCAAGAAATAAGATACTGGGTATCCATGGACTAGCAGTAAAATGTTATGTTACCTACAAGGCCTCACTAGCTAATAATTTGCTGGCATTATAGAGAGTTTCGGGCAGGGGCAGGGACAATACCTAGTTGTTAATGCAATTGCACGTAGGGTAAGCTGTAAATGGGAACAGGGTGAGCTAACCACCGCAGAAACACTGCACTATTTACTGACACATGGGGACAGTGGAAAAGTAGCGACGTTCCTCCACAGTATCAACATGCACATGTGGAAGCTGAGGTTCTGAACAAATACACAACTTTCATGAACTCAGAGGTGACAGATAAACAATGGGCAGCAGCTAGGAAATATCTTTAAAAAAGTGTCCTAAAATCCCAGATTGAAGTTTACGCAGCTCAGTTGCCTCCTTCAGACAAGACATATCTCTCCATGAAGCGCATTAGTCACCTGTTTAATGGGGCTTCCTCCCTTTGTCCCAGATTTTAAAAGCAAGACACACACTTCTATCATATGATATGGGAGTGTCCTGCAATGTGTAGATGTGCACTCCGACTTTGCATGTTGCGTGTGATGACTAGGATAAAAAAAAATGCGCTGGAATTTAGGTTTGTAGTATGGCCCTGATACTATAGAAGCGCCGCATCTCAGTGGTATGGAAGTCCACTGAAGCTCCCTCACCCATGGGCTGGATGTGGGATTTGCAAAAATACCACCTCCATACAACAAGATAGGATTCCGGGGGTGCTCGTGTAGAGTACATATAGTGTAAAACAAATATCGGAAGTTAAATTAGATGTTAGGCCACAGTGGTGAATCTGAAAGGGAATGGTGAAGATGCACTTGGGGCTGCTTGTTTACCTAGGGATTGAGTAGCTGGGGTCTTGTAATTTGGGTAACAATGTTCCTTGAAATGGAGCACAGGTATAAGCAGGAGGGTGAAGTTTGTTTCCTCAAAAACAGAAGGGTCTTGTATCAACCGCTATGCCTGTAAAGCGCTATAGGGCTTCACGTTGAGATACAGAAATGGCAAGCACATGGGTAGGAATTCCTGATACTTAAGCGGCACCACCTGGCATCGACAAGGTGTTAGTAGAAGGGCTTCTGAAGACTGTTAGTGTTATTGGTGCTGGTTACACATTGTATAAGGGTTACATGCTGGTTGGAACAGGAGATCACAATGGAATGGAGGCTGTTGTATCTTTGCCACAGCAATTGTATAGTTTATCCCAACATAAACTGAATTGTGCACGTCACATGTAAAACTTAATTAAAAAAATATATAATTAAATGTGAAAGGTCATTTTAAAATGTCGTTTTTAAATTACTTAATTGTTATTACATATTATGTAAACAGCAATTTTATAAGGCAGATATTCTATTTTGACAGAAAGAAAAGCCCAATATCGGTAATATCTAAAGAATTTGCTAACATGTTTCTGCAATACATTTTGCATTATGACCATCGTATGCCGGTCATTTTTATCGAAATATGTGAAATAAACGTGTGTAAAAACCTAACCGATCTCAAAGTAAAAATCAAACATATGTAGTAGCAATTTGAAGTCCTCTCTGACAAGAGTATTATGCACGTTATTATAAAAATTAGAAAGAAGTTAAACTGGGATCTCAGTACAGTATGCTTTCTTGATTCATTTTATGATTTTACTTTTTCAATGCGCTTAAACTTGTGATGTATTGTAATTGCTGCGGCATCCATTATTAGAAGAGTTTGGGTGGGCAGAATGAGTTAACTTGAAGTTCTTTGTGAATTTTCACTATCAGTTCAATGAAAAGAGCCTTCATAAAGGTTTCTCCCATGTTCATGAAAAATCTACTTTAACTGGCATTTAAATTGCTGATCTTCTGGATTTTCAGGAGCTCTTTGTTTATCGATCAAAATGACCCATAAAGTTGTAGGGGGTTCCTAACTTTTCAGATACTTTGGAGCGGACATATATTTGATGCTGAGTTGTTAGTGTATAAAATATTAGGGTGATGAAATTATAGGTTTTGTCTTGTTTATGGTGGTATTCCTTCGATCTAATTAACATAAATCCCCTTTTACTGTAATTTAAGCTTGGCTCGCTCAATATGAGTGCCCTTCTTTCAGGTTATTAATATATGTTATATTTCTACTCTCTTTCAGATCAGTCTAAACAGTTTGTGGTAGAATCGCTGTATGTGATTAGCTGTTATGGCACGCTGGTGGAGCATGTGTTGGAGCCTCGACCCCTGAGTACAGCCCCTAAGATCAGTGATGACACTCCTTTGGAGATGGTGACCTCTCCTCGAGCCAGCTGGAGTCTTGTCAGGTACTGAAAACTACCAGCTTTTTAGCTTTTATATGAATTCTTACTCTGTGTATCATTAGATGTTCACATGTGCTTGGTTCAGGCATGATTCTTGTTTATCACAGTCCTTAAATGTTCAATGATTTTGAGATTTTCTTTGCACTTCTTGAAAATTGTGTTCTTTGCAGAAAAATGTATCTGAATCAGTCTTTTGAGTAATTCAGTGCTGAAGTGCCATAATTCAGATAAAATTTGCCATACATCTATTTTACCACTAGGAATGTCCTAAGCCGGACACTAGGTCCCTCATTACAAGTTTGACAGAATAGAGTTGGTTATTTACCAAACCTACTAAATACCCTTACCCCAGTGTGAGGTATTTACTATTCGTGGTAATAGTACCTATTCTGAGTTTTCAATCTGAAACAATGCATAACATGCAGAATCAGTTTGAATTCCACATGGTGTGTCTTTTTACGGGCCTTTTTCCCTGATAAATTTCTGCAGGTTTAAACTCTTGGAATCCATGCGGGGAAAACTTTGAGGCTGTCATAATGATTACACAAATCATATTTCCGATCCCTGTGCAGACTCGAAGTATAAATTAACCTTTTTGCATCTTCACCTTTATTGAGCTCATCACCTAAAGAAACACTTTACTAATTGAGTAGGGTGGGAATGAGAGTTTGGAGGTTGGATGTGACAATGCAGTAAACTGCCAGGTTGAATCCGAGATTAGAAAGAGCTGGGGTTGTACAGCTTAGTGATATCAAAGCTAATCCTCAAGAAGCAGGTGCTGGCTTCTCGGGTTGTTGTGAAGATGTTCAAGCAGGATAGACCCCCTTCCACACAGGTGAAAATTAGGACTTTTCAATGCAGATATACAAGGAGAAAAATGGATTACCGTTTTCCTCCATTCATTGCAAGGGGGAAGCCACTTTCCTGTCTTTGTGTCCTCTGGTACATCCCAGGACTGTCAGAAAACCTTTCTCACTTTAAGCTTGCAAGTAAACCCTGTGACACTAGAATTCGCCAGCATTCTATCCGATTCGATTCGATTAACACGCTTGAATCATTCCTCTCCATTGAAGTAGGAGTCCCTCAGTAACTTGATAACAGCAGTAAAAGACACTGACAGCTGTAAAGGCCATAGACAGTGCCCACTTAGTCTACCTCATTCTAAAGAGCCCAAACGTTGACCAATGAGGTGAGAGTGCCTTTTGTCTCACGCCTCCCAAAGGACTTCATTGCTTAGATTTCTACTGCACATCATGTGGAAGGAAGTTCCAGAACTTTGCTGTTCTTCAAATACAGGTGAGTGAACTTTTCGCCTTTTTTCTTAGTCTTTAGGCATACTCCATACCCTACTGCTCCGGAGAAATAACAACTGAGAAGAAATCTAAGAAAATACTTTTTAAGGCTTGTGATGCATGTGGAAAATTAGTACATTTACTGCCTCTATCTAGAACACAAGGCCAAAGAGTGGAAAATTTGCTGAAATTTTCTGCCAAGACCCTCCTTGATCATGAGGGAAGACTACTCAGATGGGTTCAAAAGAATAAAACATCTGAACATCCCTCAGGCGATAAATCTGAGGCTTGTTCCTGTAAAATTGGGGAAAAGAAATGAGAAAAAAGAAAGCATGATGCTTCGGAATCCTCAAAGACTTTTCAAAAGTAAGTATTTGGAATTTTCCTCAGGAGAATGAGAGCAAAAATGGCACAAAAAATCTTTCAAAAAGACAGTAGGTACGCACTCCCCAGAGAAAGAAGCACTCTCTGTCAATGTCTCCACTTTCCTCTCCGTTGACTCCAAAATTGAAAATCATCCCAGTGCCTACAGTAAGCCCATCGAGGACGTTATCGATGACGCCCATCTACAATTCCTCATCTGACCCTTTGAGGGTGAAGAAACAACATGGGGAAAAGGCAGTGTCACAATAGCCATCACCCAAAGATGCATAGACTAAAACACCAGTACCCTCAAGCTTGTTGATGGTTGTCCAGTCGAAAACTGACCTGTTGGCAGCATGCCCATTGACGACTGAATCGCTCACTGCACAACCACTGTCGACAGCGCTCCTGTTTCATCTCACCCTCCAGCAGTGGCGGCTGGTGGATTTTGAAAGTAATGCTGTAAAATATGTTGTAACCTAATGAATAAGCGAGCGAGCAAAAAAATCGATTCAAATGGTGGGTTTTACACCACATATTTACTGCAAATTGTTGAAAAAAGAGGGATCGAAATATAGCATTTTGAAGCACAAGTTTGAAGAAAACATTAGAATCAAATCAAAAATGTGCCCAATCCTGCTTGCAAAATGACCCCCAAGCCAAGCACATACAACCAACGTAAACGGGCCCTCTAGGGGAGAGGGTGTAGCCTTACGGCTAGAGCAGTCGACCTCGAAGCTGGGTAACCGGGTTCGAGTCTCGGCAACGACACCCTGTGATTCTGGGCAAATCACTTAATCTCCCCGTGCCCAACAAAAATGAATGCGTCAATCTATAACGAAAGTGGTGGTCATGTAAAGCACTCTGGTACCTGATGTCACTGGTCTAGTTTGCGCTATATAAAACTCTAGGGGCAAAAAAAAGTGTTTCCCACCTGTAACACATCTCTAAACCACCTATGTTTTTTAATTGTATTTAATAATGAAAATGCTGCAGTTTTGTTCTTATTTATCTTATGCAACTTACATCCATTGACAAAGCCTATAGTCCTGGCTGGTTGTAGGTTTGATGTCACTCGTATTATATATCTGGAGGCAATGACAGAAGAAGCACAATACCAGTGGGGCAGTAGACTATGCTAATTACAGATTTTTAGCTTAACAGTTTTAAGCCACGCTCATAATTACATCGGCTGCCCCTACGAGAGACCCCCCAGTTTTTTCATCCCACTTAAAGCCCCAGTTTTTTTCATCCCACTTAAAGCCCTGCACAGATCAGTTATCCTCGATAAAAAGCTTACACAGACACTCCTTGTCCTGTATAGGGAAGCGAGTATTTTGCTGTCACTTGCAACAAATAGGTAGGAAAATGTTCAACTCAAAATCATTATTGCTGTTTTTTGGGTGTTACTATATTGTGTGTGTGTGTGTGTGTGTGTGTGTGTGTGTGTGTGTGTGTGTGTGTGTGTGTGTGTGTGTGTGTGTGTGTGTGTGTGTGTGTGTGTGTGTGTGTGTGTGTGTGTGTGTGTGTGTGTGTGTGTGTGTGTGTGTGTGTGTGTGTGTGTGTGTGTGTGTGTGTGTGTGTGTGTGTGTGTGTGTGTGTGTGTCTGTGTGTCTGTGTCTGTGTCTGTGTGTGTCTCTGTGTGTGTGTCTCTGTGTGTGTGTGTGTCTGTCTCTCTCCCAGGCTCAGCTCTGTTGCGCGAAGAGCCGTGTCCACTAGTGGCAGCTGGTAAAAAGAGGGCAGGTTTTGAATGAAGACCCCGGTCTGCAGGAGCACCTCCGAGGCCCTGTTGCAGGTGAGCTCCGCCATTAGAGACCCCCCTACCTCATGTGCGCTCCGAACTGCGAGAGGCCGCTGGAGCGCACACACACATTTCCTGTGCACTTCCTTTACCACTACAAGCTCGCATACAGTGTCCCCCTGCACTCTCTCCCGCACACATTCCACCCCGGAACCCCTGTTCCCAGATGTACATGCACACCTCTTCTGCACTCCTGCAAGCACACACCTTCTCTGCACTCCTGTACCCCTGCACATCTACACTTCCATCGCCAACTGAACACATGTACTTCACGCGTTCACTCATGCACACACTGTACCTCTCCTGCACCCTACACCCCCTTCAGATCTCGGCCCCTGGACTCTCATGTGCTCTTTTCACCATAGGTCTGTTTACAGCGCTTTGAAACTTTGGACGTGAGTTATGGAGCACTGCACACAATCTCATTATTATCGCCATATTACTGCTGCTAATAGTAATGTCATTGCGAGCATTGTTGTAACTGTAACAAGCAGACTCTTACTGTATGTGGCCCAGGGTGAGCATGGCTTGGTCGGCGTCACACCGATTCTTGCACGACTGGCCCTGTTGATCCGGTGAATGGCACGGCGCCCTGTCTGCGAAATCTCTCTCCAATGCTGTTCTCTGGGGCCTCTCACGACGTCCGACTCCAGTGGTGTCGTGGGGGCTCCGCTGCTTGTGATCACTGTGCCCTATCGGGGGTGACAGCACGCCTGTACGAGTCCGTGATGTCGCTGATCAGATGCCACTCTCTGTGCCAGGCACTCACTCTAGTGCCGTGCAGTGATCCAGTGCCCCTCAACCTGCAGCTAAGAACACCCTATCCAGAGTCCCAGTGCCTCTCTCTGGTAACACACTGTTGGCGCAGTTTGGCAACCCCTCTCAGCCAATACAGACACAGCTCCAGCAGCGCCAGGATTGGCTTAGCAGGGATACTTGCCGCCCATTAGGAGACCGAGGGCTGCGGCTTAGATCAACCTTTGCTCTCCTAATGCGTAGCCGCCAGCCAGAGCAAACACTAGTGCGCATGACTGGGCTGGTCGGAAAAATTCTCCGACCCAAACCCAACATGCGCATTTGTGAGTTGTGCACTCCGCTCGACCACCGCCTGGCCTCCTGCAGTGCTGAGTCTGACAATCACATGTCAGTCAGCATGACGCCGGAGTCAACCTGCTGGCTGCCTCGCCCCACCCCCTGCCTGACTGCTAAAAAACTGTAAATGACTGCCTCCCGTGCCTCGGAGTCGGATGCGGCCCGGGACTCGGGAGGTAATAATAGGCTATGATTACCGTTCTTTAGGGGCCAGAAATTACTTGTGGGTCAACGCCCCAGCGCCCTAATGGACGCACAGCCACTGCCCTCCAGTGAAGCTCCTAGAAATGGAAACAGAGGAAGAATCAGATCAGGATGATCTCTTCCGAGGGGCTTGGAGTTCTGGGCAGGTTAATATTAAATGGCAGGACACAGAAAAGGAATCCGATGTATTTTCCAGACCAACAATCGGAGACTTCTGTTCAAAATACAATCCCCACCACTCGGAGGACAGAGAATACATGGCCAGCACTATAACTTGTGTGAATGTATGTATGAAAACTATGAACAAAGGCCTGTGATGAGGGTACTAATGGACCCTCTTAAAGATCTAAAAACTTGACAGCAGTCTATTAGACATGTTTTCTGACTGGTCCACAGCAGGTGCCTGCCACAGTCCACTGCATCAAACACCAGACTCTCTGGCACTTGCATCACAAACATCACGAGAAAAGCCACGTCAACTAGTTCATCAATTCTTTGACGTACCGTAACTGCCCTTCGAGGTAGACACTTATAATAAATATGAAGACATAGAAGAGATGGAGATACACCCAACAGATATACAAAATCCCTGAAAATTCGCCTCAATGCCTCCTTGGCCAAACTAAGGCAGATTCTGTCATCATGCAAGTGGCACAGTGGAGTTCTAGAAACCCAATGGTATTTTGTACAGCACCACTGGCTCAAGTAGGCTGAAGAATGGATATGGTGGTGAATAAATGGTGCCTCTATGACTGCTATGGCAATAAGAGCTGCTAATGCAATGGCAATAGTAGCCAGACATAACAGACAGGTGTGGTCTGATCTAACCCCATTTCTAGACCTGCTGCCAGATGATAAAAATCAGAAAGTAAAAGTTATCCTTGCTGAGGGAGAAAAGATATTGTCTGCACTATAGACTCAGAAATGGGTGTCTGAAATATTGGATTCAAACAACTAGCCGGTACAGGGATATTAGGCAGGCAGGGATGTCCATGGGCCACCTCTTTCAGGCCATAGGTTCAAAATAAGATCATAGACATGTCATTTAATGGAGAATGGTGATCTGGTAAGCATGTGGACGATGCTATACAAGGTTTAAAATCTGGCACAAAGACAGCCAAGACTCTGGAAGCTCAGGCCTTTTAAGCAAGAGGCACAATACTAGGCCAATACCAAACCTATATGTACACACCATACCAGCCAGCCTCCACAATAACGCTAGGATTACATGTCCTAAATTATGGTATTCACTGCCTATTAGGTTATGGAAGACCAAAGACGAACTAAACTTAGGAAGCTTTTGAAAACTTTGCTGTTCATTTAACTCTGTCATGATATGGGTACTGGTATGATCTGTTAGTGCTGAGAGGCACACTAGGTAGCCATGCGCTCTAGAAATGCATTGAATAAAATAGATTTTTTATGAAATGCCCGCTCATGGTCACCACAGATGTCTGTGGAAGGATGGGGGACACACTTCCAAGATTTATCAACAAGCATTCTCTGGACACTACTAGAAAAGTGTTTACACTTAAATGTGGTCGAACTCAGAGTGGTCAGAAGAACACTACAATCCTTTCTCCCTTGTATCTACAACTTGAAAGTACTGGTCCAAACAGACACTAGCACTACAGTGTTCTGCATATTCAAATAAAGTTGATTGTGTTCTTAAATTCTATCAACAGAAGCACAACAACGGTGGCACTGAGCGATTCACAATAGAATTAACCATACAGCAGAGCATATCCTAGGCAGAAGAAATTACCAGGCAGATTACCTCAACAGAACGTTGCAGGACCGTCATGAGAGGGAGTTGAAGGATAGTGCGCTAAATCAGATATTCTAGACATGGGGAAAACGATAGATCTGTTTGCAGCAAAAAAGAAAAAGAAATGCCGCTCTAATGCAAGCAGACATCCACAACAACATTCCCGATGAAATGCCCTTTAGATAGGATTTTACCAAATGTTTGCCTATGCCTTTCCACTGATTCTCCTCCTACCCAAAGTAATAGCCAAAATGAAAAAAAAACACTCCGGACTAATTCTTGTAGTCTCCTCTTGGCTGAGACAATACTGGTTTTCGGATCTGCTACAACTAGCACAAGAGCCACCGATTCTGCTGAAGTTTACATTGGACTTTTTTTAGTAGACAGGTCAGCATTCAAATTGTGATTGCCCTTATCCTTTCTAAGTTAGACTAAGGAAATGCCCTTTATCTTGGCATACCACTATATCTTGGACATCGGCTTCAGATGATTCAAAACCAGGCAGCTAGAATCATCTGTCTTAAGGATAGGAGATGTCACATCACCCCGCTACTTAAAGATCTCCACTGGGTCCCAGTCGAGCAGCGGGTTTTGTTTAAAACTGGCTGCACACTTTTCAAAGCCACTCAAGAAACTGGTCCTAGGTTTATTATTTCTTGCATTAGAAAGCACCAGCCTGAGCGCAATTTGAGATCGATGCACTTGAACCTCTTGGAGGTGCCTAGAATCAAATGGAAACAAATAGGTGGGACCCGGCTCTCTTATCTGGGTCCGAAGTTTTGGAACTCACTGCCTAATCCTATCAGACTGGAGACTGACTACATGAGGTTCAGGAAGGCTTTGAAAACCTGGCTGTTCTCCTTAGCTTATAATTAGTTGTTCTTCCTTATGTTCTTTTCTTTTTTCTGCTTAGTCTTACTAGCGCCAAGAGACCTGTTGGTGAACGTGCGCTTACATAAGTTCCTAAATAACATAACATCCTCTCTCCAGATGGCAAGGTCAGATTCTTCATCCCAACCGGCAATCTCTCATATTAGCAGCCTGACCCTAAGAACCATGAATTTGGAAAATTGAATATCCCCCAAGATTATAAGGATATCTTGGCACAAGCCAGGACTGTGTCAACAAAGAAAACATATACTTCAAAATGGGACAGGTTTTGTTTGTGGTGTCACACTAACGGATTACATCCCTTTCATAGCCAGGCCCTTTAAATAATCCCACACCTTCTGGTATTTTCAAGGATGGCACTGAAGCATAGGTCAGAGTTCACCTACAGCCATCGAGCATTTCAAACGGACACCTAGTGAGCCACCTATATGGTCAAACACATTAGTTAAGAAATTTAAGAAAGGGTTAGTAAGAGTTTTCTCAACATCTAGAATGCCTGTGAATGAAATACAGTGCTTTCGTGGTTGATGTTAAATCCATTTGAGCCTATTCACAATCCAAACTGAAAGTACTTCTGGAAAACTGCATTCCTCCTGGCTATAATATCATCGCAAAATGTTAGCGGGATCCAGGCCTTGACAGCCACAGAACCTTTTCTGCAATTTTAATAAGAGGTCATACTTAGGACTAATCCCAAATTCATACCTAAACTTTGTCAACTGAATTTCACCTCAATGAACCAGTCATCCTCAAAGCATTCTTTCAGAATACTCCACGCTGAGCTGAAAGAGCTCTGCACTCATTGGACATCAGGCAGTGTCTCAAATTCTATCTGGATAGAACTAAACAAATAGCAAAAGTCTTACTAACTTCTAGTGTCTTTCACGGCACCACATTAGAGCTTGCTTTGGCACCACATTATAGCTTCCTTGTAATAAAACAAGAACTATCACGATGGGTAGATGCAAAAATAGCCTTCTGACACACAAAAGCTGGAACACCTTCAACACAAACAGTTAAAGCCTCAAGGAGCATCACCACTTCATCAGCACTCTATGCAGGAGACATTTGCCGGTCAGCAACATGGAGGAGCAGACTCACTTTCACCATACACTATTACCTGGAAGCCGTTGGAGACAGAGATGCGGCGATGGGCAGGTAGTTCTCCATCATCTATTCAAATAAGGTGAGCCTGTCTATTCTTTCCCACCATTCTCACTTAGTGTATGTAATGAACTAAAATGTTAACACTGCTTACTTTTATGGTTTAAGAATGTGAATCTATGCAAGATCCAAATCTGGAGGAAAAAACACGTTATTTACCTTTAAATCTCCATTGTTAGTATCTTTCATAAATCTACATGTGGCCCACTGTTCCCCTGAATAGAGACTTGCCTCAGACATTGCCTGATATTGCCTGTATAGTCCATCTTTCCACTCTTGTGCAACAAAATCTGAAGTGTGAAGTCCTCTGGGAGTGGTGAGGCAAAAGTCACTCATCTCACTGGCTGAAGCTCGAGTCCTTTAGAATGAGGTGGATGTGCCGACAAAGTGGGCACTGTCTGTTCTTTACAGCTGTCAGTGCCTTTTATAGCTATTATAAAGTTACAGTGAGACTGCCTTGAATCTATGGAAGATACCAATGTTGGACAAATATAGCTACAGGTAAGTGACTCTTTTTTTGTCTTTTAACTCAAGCCTCAAGATCACAGATAGTAAAAGCCTTGGACACAATATTTCATGCTTTGTACTTTTGTATAAATATGATGCCAACTTTTGACAGTTCTACCCCCTTCTATTACTTCACACTGAAAATCTTTTTTGTACTGTTTCTGCAGGACTCCTCAATGGAATGAACTTCAACCGCCATTCAATGTGAATCATCCCCTGTTAATGGCAGCAGACGTAGTTCAGTACTATCAGTATCTTCTTGCTGGCTGTAAGTACACATCCTGATACATTGTATTTTCTCTGGGTGCTGCCTACTCAAGCTACCATATGCAGTTGGTAAGCTCTGATTTTGGTTTAAGAAATTGAGTTCTGACACCTAGTGATCACTGACACTGTTGCTATTTTGTTCGTTATTGTCTCTCGTTATGCGAAGGCTAACACAAGTCCACCCAGAGAAGCTGTTCTACTATGGAATGGTCAATAGATATGCAAGAGTGCTGAATCCAGGTGGATCTGCAAGCAGTTTGCCTGAGAAGGGCGCACATGCAAATTTCCTCCATGGGGTCCATCCACCTCCACTCCAGTTTACAGAACTGACTGTGATGGTGCTGTACCACCACTTTTTAGCTGTTCATAAAAGAGGCTTAAATGAGAGCATTGTTGGGTCTCATGGAATAACCAGTCAGCAACATGATTTGCCTTTACACGTTTTACCCAAGATTGTGTAAGCCTATTTTTAGGTGTAGCTACAGATAGCTTTAGTTGTAGATCATTTATTAATTTTTGTAAAATAGTGCAAGTAGAATGCATATAGCGAGAGAGTGGGCTTTGGACTCCATCCTTAAGTCACTGGCTTTCATATGGTTTTTAGCATTTTCCATTGATTGGATGAGCTCTTTATTGAGCCCAGGGCATTTTGAAGATTATTACATTTATATATTTATTTATCTAATAGTGTTCTATAGTGCACATGAACAGAGAAGTCTGTGGGTGCTGTACATTTAACAGTAGAAATGTAATATTCATCCAAAGAATAAACTTGTGAAAAGATATTCATGTATTTGACAGCTGTGACAGAATTCAACAAGATCAAACCATATCTGACCAGATAGTCAAAAGAAGCCAGGGTCTGAGAAAGAAAAATTGATCATGTGAGAAAGTGAATTATTAATTGAGGTGGTTGGGAGACCTCACCCTGTAATAATGTCACTATTATGTATCAGGTCCAGTTAGGTTACTTTAAATTACATTTTAGCTTAGTCCGTGGTAGCTCTGGCACAGAGCAGCCAGGCTTAAGTCAAAGAAAACATGTGTAAAGCATTTTCCTGTACCAAAACAGTTAAAAAGTAAGAAACTGGACACAATAAAAACCCCACACAAAATGATAGTATTAGTATGTATTTGTATCTTTAAATGGAGACCAAAACGACCAGGTTCTGATGAAGGGAACTGGAGTTATTATTTTTCTAAGGTTTTCATCACTGCAATTCAGTCACAGTTTCATAAAGCGCTGCTTGTTACTTGTAGCGGTAGTCTATGATCCTCTGACACAGAAGTCTGGGCCAAGGTCAAAGTTTCAGGCTGATCGTAATGAAGCGCCGCCGGATGCAGGAGCTGTGTTAGTCTTAGACTCTCTTCTAGTTCTTTTTTTCGTCGGTGGGATCCTTTGCAGCTTGGTTCCGGCTTGGGGCTCGATGTTGGGGGTCTGGCGAGGTCCAGTGTGAGCCTCAGTTCTTGACAGGAGTTCGAGGCTATCCACAAACTGCCAAAACATTTCAGAGGCTGTACCTTTAGCTTGCGGTCTAAGGTGGCGATAGCAACGGAGAGCTGAGTAGCGGTAGAGTGATAGCCTCTGGTTCTTTTTCAAAACATGTTATCTTTGAGCTCTAGGCTCACACGTTGTAGTTCTTTTCAGCGTGAAAGTACACTTTAGTACCAGCCATGGGTCCATCACCTAGGTGCCACCTCTTCGGCGCTAGGACTCGATCTCCTGGGGTGCACCAGCTGGGTCCCAGGCTAATCCAGATGTAACTGGTCAGCTGAGCACTTGCAGATGCAGGGCTTCTTTTACTTATGTGTTCCTGGAGCTTAACAGGAGGCTAACAAGTCCTCTCTTACGTTCAGCAGGTTCAATTCTTCTTGGTGCAGCCTTTCCTTCTGAGGTGCACAGGTTAGGCAGGTGCGATCCTTCTGTTCTTTCAAAGTCCAGTAGTGTTGTGAAACTGGTTGCCAGGTGTGCCACTCATATGCTCATTTTTAGTTTGTGGGTGGGGAGGACTCCCTAATAAAGTAAGGTAAAAGTCCCTCTGATACCCCTCCCCACTCTTGCATCACTTCCTACAGGATTGCCACTAAATCAGGTGTTATTTATCCTTTTGACTTCTGTGGACACCCACTGAATTACTACTGGAATCCGGGGACCCCCACTGAGTCATTACTGGTTGTTAGGGTCCCCTGGTCTAAGCACTTTCTGTGATTTGAACCTCAAAACAATACACAAAAATTTAGAAGCAAGTATACACCAAACAAACGCTCATATATTGAACTATTTTGTTTAATTTACAATCAAATATAGAAAAGTGTAGTATTTTTTAATTTTGCTTCTTTATTTGTATACACTTGATTAATTTTCATTTAGTAGTTGGAATATTATTTAAGTTAGTAAAACGGTACCGGACCCGGATGAGTAGGCATTGTGGACTCCCCGAGATCCTCAGACCACAGGTTATGAACCACTGCACTAAACAATCCCGCAGTGCACCTCCCCATTCCAAGATATCAGACCCTTTTTTCACTGTTAGGACAATTAAAACCTAAAAGCAACATGTCCTTATTTCTGCTATTCTGCACCTTGCCTTATGGCTTTTTTAAAGGCCTACCTCAGAGGTGACATAAATGTTAAAAAGGAAGGTTTGGACTGGCAAAAGGATTACTGTGCCTTGTTGAATTGGCAGTAAAGAAGATGCCTGACTAGGCTGTCATCGCAGACATAGAGTTGTGGTTTCACTGCAGTTCACTAGTGACTTTTAACTTACCGACCCTGGGTACATGGTGTACAATATACTCGGGACTTACATGGAAGGTAAATATGCCTATCTGGTATTAGCCTATTGCACATACATTTGGCCGAGTCAGCAGGACCCACTGTACTTTAGAATCGAAAAACCAGCAGCATCATTACAAAAGATCGGGTGTTATCATACAAAAAGGCATTTTCATAACTTCTACTGTTAGGATCTGCTGCTTTCTTTCAGCTGTTGCCCCATTACTCTTTTGCCTGCTGTAGCAGAGATGTTGGAAACATATGTAGCAATACAAATTCACGGTTTCCCTGAATCAGACAAAATCATTTTTTTGTTTACATCTCTTCTATTGGCATTTAAGAATGTCATAACACGTTTTCCTTACACAACAGTTCACTTATACAGCATTTCAAATTAACACTTAAATAGTTTAGCCTTTCTCCAGCCCTTAATTACGTATTTCTATTTATTTGTCTAGCATTATTTTTTCAAGTAGTGTAGTGCAGCAAGCACTCATTAGGGTCTGTTATTGGGAAGGGTTGTCCACCCATATTGCCAACATGGCGCCCCATTCAACTAAGTCTTCCTTTAGCTTCTCATCTGTTTTTGAGTCCGTCATGCGTTGATCATCTTCTATAGCCCATTTCAGCAAATCTTGCTTCCATTCTTTATATTTCCTGGCATTTAGGTTGATCCAGTGTATTACAAGTCACATTTTTGCCAAGATTGTTCCAAACAATGATAATCTTATTTTCATTGTATAATTCTTCCTCGTGTGAAATATTCCTACCAGACATTGTTTGATAGATCTTGGGGGCAGCGATCCTGTTACTGAATGCAGACTATCCAGATATCCTATTCCAGAATTCGACAATTTGCACACAGCCCCACAAAATTTGGAGAAAGTCATTCCCAATGAATCAACCCAGATCTACCACAAGCAGGCATGCTACGTGGATAAATTAGTATTAGATTTTTCGGGGTGATGTATGTTTTGTGGTCTTAGTAAATTGAATCAGTTTAAACCATGCTCTAGAAGATGATTTTTGACGTACTCACAGGCTTTCCTTCAGTCATAATCCTTCTAGATAGCTAGGCATATTTTACTCACCTTTCCCACCAGGTTTATTATTCCCAGGATTGTATTTATTTCTGGGGTGCTTTTGGAAATATAATCCCAATCTCTCTAGTATGATGTGCCAGCCTGGCAAACTGAATAAAATGGCCAGGGTCCACCCCGGAGGTTTCTCATGCCGGATGTTAGGAATACGTCTCCCATGTTTGACAGCCGCCTTCCCTTAATCTTGCCTTGGATATTTCTCTAGCTATGTCTCTGAAAGGCTTGATGTCCCCTAAAGGAATGTCAGAAGCAAATAGGGCCTTTTCAAGGATTAATTTGCCAACATTTTCACAGATCCTTCTCAGCTGTCTGATCAAAGATGGATACATTTTGGTATGTTCTTTCCCAACATGAAGACCTCGAGAGGGGGGGGGGGGTTTGATGGGAGCATCCCAGCCAGGAATCTCTTCTTTCAGCTGTCGCCGTCATCAAACCAATGCACTGCATGTTGCAGGTGAGCAGCTGCATAGTACTAGATTAACTTCTGGAATCACAGTCTCCTCTTCAACCACGGGAGCGACAGGTTTTCCAATTTAACATGAATACCTTTTCCTCCCCAAACTAGGGAACACATCAATCTGTTTAGTGGACGAAATAGGCTAAACTGCACGGGGGCCCATGGAATTTGGCAATTATAAAGACACTTCAGAATGAAGATCATTTTAGTCCAGGATATTCTTTGCATAATTGACAGCAGTAGTGTATTTACTTCTGTTCCTGGGTAAGAGTAGACATCTTGTTGGGTGACTATCCTGTGCTCTCAATGCGATGGTGCGGAAGCACCTGTCTGCTCTTTTGCAAAAGTGGAATTGTATATTAGACTGGGAGTTGTTGGATCAGAAATGGGTGCGTATGCTAGCATACCCGCAAAAAAGTCTCCCAGAATATTTAATTACCTTCACATATCTCACCCTGAAGAAGCTGACTGCGATATATGGGGGAGAGCGGGAGCAAACTCTGTCCCCGTTGTGCGTTGGAAGAGGTGGATTTCTGCCATATGAGTTGGTCTTGTGCCTCTGTTAGGATGTTTTGGACATCAGTAGTACAGCGGCTCGTGCAACTCTAGATCGGGTTATTCCATTCACCATGGAGGCGTGCCTGCTGGGGTCCTTCCCTTGCCCGCTTTCCAAGAAAGTTGGCACTGCTTCATAGACCTCGCCTTTATATTAGCCAAGAGGCAGATTTCCATGAGATGGAAGTTGACAGTCAATCCAGTGTTGGCCAGGTAGGAGGCTGCTGTTAGTGATTGGGCTCGGGAGGAGGACCAGGCCTTGCAACGGAAAGAGGCACCAGGGTGAGGACAAGACTGATAGCACCCCTATGGACGGAGGTGTTGGACGCCTTTGAGAACCCATGAGGCCACAGTTGCCACCCATGGGGGACTTAGACTCTGGGTGGGACACTGGGATAACTGTCTAAAGATGGACCTCGGGGTATAGCTGGGAGCACCAGAGGGGGACACGACTGAAATTAGACATGAGTGGCCATGGTGCACTCCATGTAGGCTGCTGTTGCAGGCGATGAATGTGGGACTCTTTTGGGGTGTGGATGGGTTATGCTTGGATGAGCTTCCCTCCTTTACCCCCGGTCCAGTTCCTCAACCACTGTTCTGGTGTTGAATTTGTTGGTTGGTGACTCAACAAGAACACTCAGTTTGAATTCTTGGTTACCTCATTGTTGTTCCAGTGTTTTCACCTCAGTGTATGTCTATACTGGATCTGAGTGCTGTACGGTAGGGCCGGGAGTGTCTCACTAGTAGGTGGGAAAGGTGCAGGTGGTACTGTGCTTATGATTAACAAAATGCATGCAGACCGCCTGTTCTCCTACAGTTGATAAGGTACAACCCCAACCCTAAGGGGCATGATGGAAATGTCATATTGGTGAGCTGCTATATTGTGTAACTGTACAGTACTATGAAAAATGCTAATACACTTTAAAACGAATGTCAAGCCACAGTTGAGGAGTCAAAAGTACTTTGGAGTGCTGGCTTATTCTTCACCTGGTGTAGTATCGCTGGAAACTTTGTTTCCATGTCACATGGGACTTACACCTGCCTTCTGGCCCAGCCACCACAGGAGGGTGCGGTCAGCCCTGAAAGACTTTGAGCCTTCTTACGTATGTGTGCGGTGGGGGGGTTGTGTGTGTGTGTGTGTGTGTAAACTCCCCAAACCCTCCATTTCCTATTAATATTTTTTTTCTTTATTTGCATATGTATTTAAGCTCTATTTTTAAATATATGTATTTTTTTCTTGCATATTTGGGCGGAACTCCCCGAACCCTTCTTTTTTAATTGGGTCGTAGCACCCACCCCATTTTGTTAACTTTTATATTTATATAATCTTATCTTTATTAGTTACATAATTAAATTTAAATATATAACACAAAATTTATATTTCTAGTCTTTGTTAAAAAATATGTATATTTAAATGTAATATTTTAGTGTTCATGAAAAATAAATTATACTAAATTCAACCAATCCATTTTTCTATGTTAATTGCTTAAATGTTTTTTAATAAATTAATGTCATTTTTTTATAAAGTTTAACTTAACACTATTTGTTAGTCCTTTTTTTTTATATATTTTTATTGTCAATACAAAAGTAGGACAACACAGGAAACGAATGAGAGACAAAAGACAAAAATAGTGAGCATGCGAGACTCATAAAAGCTGAGTCGTAACATTTGATGCTTGTACATACCGAAGAACAAAAAGCAGTCCATTAAGCAGCTAGATTATCTACCCATAGAGGGAAAGATAAATAGCAGAACCGTAGAGATTTCATATAACAAAAATGCATATTTAGAACATGGAGCCCCAAATCAAATTGAATTTACGCATAGATTGAGCCCCCTTCATCTTTGCTAGTGCTTCCTCCATATCATATGTTTGCCTAACTAATATCCACCAATCCATTATTGTGGGAGGTTTTGATGAAATCCAGACCCGGGCTATTGTCAATCTTGCACATACAAGCAGAATAATTAACAGATCTTGAATATCAGGCCTAGTATTTCTTATTCCAGTCATTATCTCCATAGTCGTTAGAGTGTTTTGATTTCTAATTTTTGCGTTAAGATTTGTGCCAGTTTATGCCAAAATAAAGAGAGTTCTGGACATGTGACGAACATATGTTTTATGTCCGCTGCATGCAAGCCACATTTTGGCCATTTTGTCTGGTCATTGATCTGATTGTTAGGTGACCACTTTGCTATTCGATCTGGCGTATAATATACTAAGCAAATTGTACAAAATTGTTGCATGCGTAGATTAGGTGAGTGTACTGCTCTAGCTATTGTGCTTAATGCACATGATATAATTTTAGCCAGAGTTTGGGCCCCCATAACTCTAGTCCAACGTTCCGCTATTCTTGAGCAGTCATCCGTCCTGTGAGCACAGAGACTTTTATATGCTTTACTAATTGCAGATTTTTCTTTAGTATCATGCAGACAATCCCATATATCTGAGTCAGCAATGTTTTTCAGATTGAGTTGCTTGATAAAATAATCACGAATTGCATATATTTAAATTGTATGTTATCTGCTAAATTATACAGAGACTGCATTTTCCCGAAAGTGAGAAAGCCACTGTAGTCATAGAGATCACCTAAGCAAGTTACCCCGTGTCTGATCCAGCGTTTACCTAAAGAGTCATGGAAAATCTCTGGCAACCCTGCATGCTAAAGAGGAAATTTAGCATGCAATAGTGACACCTCGTATTTCAATGAGATAGCGCGCCAAATAGCTATGCCATCTCGAGCTGTCTTGAACTTTACTCTTTTAAAGTAGTTTGGGTCATTGATTCTAAACAAAAACTGACTGCTCTCTTCGCCCAACATAAATTTATGAAAGTAAGTACTTCTCTCAGGGTTGATAAAACTGCGTAAGCAACCAAAAACGGCAGACCAAAAATGATTTTTAAAATCCGGAAAATCGAGACCGCCTTGTATAAAAGGTAGTTTCAGTAGTTCCAACGCTTTTCTCGCTTTCTTGTAGCCCCAAATGAAGCTACTAAAGATCCCATTTAAGCGTTGAAAAAAAGAGTTAGTCACTCCCAGAGGGATAGACATGAATAGATACAGGAATTTCAATAGAATCTTCATTTTTATAATGTTTATCCACCCCATTATACCTATAGGTAGTTTGTGCCAGCTCTCAAGTAGTTTGACCGTATCTTTCAGCAATATTCCATAATTTAAAGCGATGATTCTTTCAATATCTGCTGCCATCTTAACTCCAAGGTTGGTAGCCCCTTGTATTGGTGATGTTAGATTAAAATTCAGAAGAACCTGGGTTTTATTTATCTTTAATTTATATCCAGAAATCAGGCCAAACTCAAGTGCTTCCTTGGTTAGGGAAGAGGTGTGTCGCCGCGGCCAGGGCGACTGACGCTGGACGCTGGGGATCACGGTTCGATCCCCGGCTCTGGCGGCAGGGGTCTGCCCAGCACCATGCGATTCTGGGCAATAGCTCGCTTAATCTTCCCAACGGCCCCCAGCGCCGGGATACCCCTTCGGGGGTGAGTCGTGCGCTATACAAGTACTGGATTTTTGTTATAGTTAGCAGCGCCCCACCCGGATCCGTTGAGAATACCGCTATGTCATCAGCATATGCGATGACTTTAAGGGAGTTATCCCCTAACAGGAAAGGGCGAATTAGCTGTTGATTCTGGAGAGCTGAGACAAAGGGCTGTATATAAAGAGCAAATAAGAGTGGTGATGAGGGGCACCCTTGACGGGTGCCCCAAATAATAGGGAAAATGGCGGACTGCAACCCAGCATACATAATTTTAGCACTAGGTTTGTCATACAGGGCTTTTATCCAGGTTACATATTGCCCTTTAATGCCAAAGGCTTCTAATATAGCCCACAGGAAGTCCCACCCCACTCGGTCAAATGCCTTCTCAGCATCTAGAAGAATCATACCGAGTGGGGTGGATCGCACCTTTGCCACATCGAAATTGGTAACAGACATATTTACGTGTGCAGTCGTATCTCTCCCCTGTATAAAACCATGTTGATGAGGCGAGACCAAACTAGGTAGCACAGGAGATAAACGATTTGATAAGATTTTCGCTAAGATTTTTGCATCAGCATTGATGAGTGATATCGTTCTATAAGACCCGCACTCATCCGCCAGTTTGCCTATTTAAAGAAAGAAAACTATTTGCATTATCTTCCATGAATCAGGAGCCCTACCTTTTTCACCAATAAATCTTAAATAGTAATGGAAGCAAATATAGCAGCCATAAGCATACCAGAAATCCAGCATATTGAGGCAATTATTAGAGGCCTCTCAAATACAGAAGACCTAGGTTATACTTTGGTCAATTTAAGGTCAGATCTGAAGAGGAAGTTTAGGGAGAGAAGCATAACAAAACTCAATAAGTTTAGCTTTTAAAGTAGTAGACTATAGGGCGAAGACCATTATAAAGAGGATCAGAGGGGCTGATAATAAACTATACTATTTGTTAGTCCTAAATCAATTGTTTTATTAAAATATGAATTGCTTGATTTACTGTAAATTATATACATTATTTAATGTTATCACTTTTACTTTAATCAGTTACATGTATTTAAATTAATCTAAATTCAATAGTAAATTCTGAACTATAAATTAAAAGAATTAATTATTTACATTTACCTACTTTTATGGTTTGAAATATAATCATAACTTATTTGCTTTTTGTAACATCAGATTGGTCGCACACTGCTACACCTACCAGTCGTGTTCCCCCAATGAAAATGGTCCCTGAAGGTCAGCGTCGGCGGATTCACCTATGCTCAAGAGTGCGTGCAAGTATGCGTGGCGTGTGCCATCCCTGGACACGTGTTTCGAGGTAGTTGCCTCTCGTCAGCAGGGAGTAGGAAAATGAGAGTGGGGTTGCTGTGTAAGCTGCTAAAAACATAATCGGGTCTAGTACCTCTCTTAGCGCGCAGGTGCGTAACCATGAGTCCGTATACTCCACCGGCTCAAGGGAGCCTGAATATAAAGTTACATCAGATTGGTCGCACACTGCTACACCTACCAGTCGTGTTCCCCCAATGAAAATGGTCCCTGAAGGTCAGCATCGGCGGATACACCTATGCTCAAGAGTGCGTGCAAGTATGCGTGGCGTGTGCCATCCCTGGACACGTGTTTCGAGGTAGTTGCCTCTCGTCAGCAGGGAGTAGGAAAATGAGAGTGGGGTTGCTGTGTAAGCTGCTAAAAACATAATCGGGTCTAGTACCTCTCTTAGCGCGCAGGTGCGTAACCATGAGTCCGTCGACTCCACCGGCTCAAGGGAGCCTGAATATAAAGTTACATCAGATTGGTCGCACACTGCTACACCTACCAGTCGTGTTCCCCCAATGAAAATGGTCCCTGAAGGTCAGCGTCGGCGGATACACCTATGCTCAAGAGTGCGTGCAAGTATGCGTGGCGTGTGCCATCCCTGGACACGTGTTTCGAGGTAGTTGCCTCTCGTCAGCAGGGAGTAGGAAAATGAGAGTGGGGTTGCTGTGTAAGCTGCTAAAAACATAATCGGGTCTAGTACCTCTCTTAGCGCGCAGGTGCGTAACCATGAGTCCGTCGACTCCACCGGCTCAAGGGAGCCTGAATATAAAGTTACATCAGATTGGTCGCACACTGCTACACCTACCAGTCGTGTTCCCCCAATGAAAATGGTCCCTGAAGGTCAGCGTCGGCGGATACACCTATGCTCAAGAGTGCGTGCAAGTATGCGTGGCGTGTGCCATCCCTGGACACGTGTTTCGAGGTAGTTGCCTCTCGTCAGCAGGGAGTAGGAAAATGAGAGTGGGGTTGCTGTGTAAGCTGCTAAAAACATAATCGGGTCTAGTACCTCTCTTAGCGCGCAGGTTCGTATCCATGAGTCCGTCGACTCCACCGGCTCAAGGGAGCCTGAATATAAAGTTACATCAGATTGGTCGCACACTGCTACACCTACCAGTCGTGTTCCCCCAATGAAAATGGTCCCTGAAGGTCAGCGTCGGCGGATACACCTATGCTCAAGAGTGCGTTCAAGTATGCGTGGCGTGTGCCATCCCTGGACACGTGTTTCGAGGTAGTTGCCTCTCGTCAGCAGGGAGTAGGAAAATGAGAGTGGGGTTGCTGTGTAAGCTGCTAAAAACATAATCGGGTCTAGTACCTCTCTTAGCGCGCAGGTGCGTAACCATGAGTCCGTCGACTCCACCGGCTCAAGGGAGCCTGAATATAAAGTTACATCAGATTGGTCGCACACTGCTACACCTACCAGTCGTGTTCCCCCAATGAAAATGGTCCCTGAAGGTCAGCGTCGGCGGATACACCTATGCTCAAGAGTGCGTGCAAGTATGCGTGGCGTGTGCCATCCCTGGACACGTGTTTCGAGGTAGTTGCCTCTCGTCAGCAGGGAGTAGGAAAATGAGAGTGGGGTTGCTGTGTAAGCTGCTAAAAACATAATCGGGTCTAGTACCTCTCTTAGCGCGCAGGTGCGTAACCATGAGTCCGTCGACTCCACCGGCTCAAGGGAGCCTGAATATAAAGTTACATCAGATTGGTCGCACACTGCTACACCTACCAGTCGTGTTCCCCCAATGAAAATGGTCCCTGAAGGTCAGCGTCGGCGGATACACCTATGCTCAAGAGTGCGTGCAAGTATGCGTGGCGTGTGCCATCCCTGGACACGTGTTTCGAGGTAGTTGCCTCTCGTCAGCAGGGAGTAGGAAAATGAGAGTGGGGTTGCTGTGTAAGCTGCTAAAAACATAATCGGGTCTAGTACCTCTCTTAGCGCGCAGGTGCGTAACCATGAGTCCGTCGACTCCACCGGCTCAAGGGAGCCTGAATATAAAGTTACATCAGATTGGTCGCACACTGCTACACCTACCAGTCGTGTTCCCCCAATGAAAATGGTCCCTGAAGGTCAGCGTCGGCGGATACACCTATGCTCAAGAGTGCGTGCAAGTATGCGTGGCGTGTGCCATCCCTGGACACGTGTTTCGAGGTAGTTGCCTCTCGTCAGCAGGGAGTAGGAAAATGAGAGTGGGGTTGCTGTGTAAGCTGCTAAAAACATAATCGGGTCTAGTACCTCTCTTAGCGCGCAGGTGCGTAACCATGAGTCCGTCGACTCCACCGGCTCAAGGGAGCCTGAATATAAAGTTACATCAGATTGGTCGCACACTGCTACACCTACCAGTCGTGTTCCCCCAATGAAAATGGTCCCTGAAGGTCAGCGTCGGCGGATACACCTATGCTCAAGAGTGCGTGCAAGTATGCGTGGCGTGTGCCATCCCTGGACACGTGTTTCGAGGTAGTTGCCTCTCGTCAGCAGGGAGTAGGAAAATGAGAGTGGGGTTGCTGTGTAAGCTGCTAAAAACATAATCGGGTCTAGTACCTCTCTTAGCGCGCAGGTGCGTAACCATGAGTCCGTCGACTCCACCGGCTCAAGGGAGCCTGAATATAAAGTTACATCAGATTGGTCGCACACTGCTACACCTACCAGTCGTGTTCCCCCAATGAAAATGGTCCCTGAAGGTCAGCGTCGGCGGATACACCTATGCTCAAGAGTGCGTGCAAGTATGCGTGGCGTGTGCCCTGACCTCAGGGACCACTTTTCATTGGGGTAACACGCTTGGTAGGTGGAGCAGTGTGCGACCAATCAGACTTAACTATATTTGCTTTTTGTATACTGCACAGTTTAGTTATGGTTCAGCCAGTTTTTCGTAGATAATATTTTTTGATTTGCCTACAACTGTTTACCCTGTGTATGGGTTTCTCAGTCCGCTTAGGTTCGAAATGCCAGGTTTCATTAAGATCCATCCACTGAAAAGAAGTTAAGGGGAAAGGGTGAAAAAACAAGTGATTTCCCACTTTAGCTCCCATAAGATATTTTGCTCACATCTGATGTGCACTAAACGTACCATGAAAATAGGAATTTTCTATGAAAGCATGTAAATCTGTTCAGTAGTTTGTTATAAGCTTTTAACTTGGTGCCACTTTTGTATGTCTCTGTCATTTTAATTTGAGAGTCATGACTCGCTATTCTTATCTATCACATTTTTCATTTTTAAAGAAATGTGATTGACTGGATTAGGGTCTAAAACATTTTTGGGGCGTTTTAAAACTCTTGAATCTTTTGTGATATCTGACTTTTGCTCCGGATAAAAAGCATTGCATAGCCTTGAGAGGCCATAATTGGAGGCGGCTGACTCTAGGGAAATACTGAGGTGTATTCAGAGGCATGAAAAACATGAGTCGCACAAAAACTCCAAAATCGTCTAGAGATTCAAGCTAGAATATATGTGAGAGTCATGCGAACGTCCGTTTTAGATGCCCAGTTCGATAGCCAAATTATGCTTAACCAGTGACGGCTCTTCTGATAAGGCAGAGTAGCGTCACCCCACTACTTTTAAGCAGTGTCACTGGGCAGCTTTGCAGGCATGACGGGGCGGGCTGCTCTGCTTACAGAGCAGGGGAGGTTAGGAGTGGTTTCCACTCCATAAAGTGCGCATGAGTGTTTCACCGGCCCTCTGGGGCCGGCCAAACATTCTTGCGCACTTTGCATACTCTCCATGTAGGCTGCATTACAGCCTGCATGGGGAACATGCCCAGCCTCCCATTCTCTGGCTGAGCGCCGATCCACGGCTTATCACAACCTTGCATTGCTGCGTTGTGATTTCCTATCGGGAGCCAAGTGCATCCTGCTTCCTGCCTTAGAAGCATGGAAGAGGACCGGGAGGAGGCGACAGCAACGCCGGGGGGCAGCAACAGACTCGTAAGTGTGAATTTAATTTTTTTAAATGTAATTGCTTCCCCCGTCCCCGCAACCAACCTCCTCACCGCCTTAAAATACCAGCCGCCACTGTTCTTAACTCTCAAATGTCATCTGACTCAAAATCTTCATGCAATACAAAACGTAAAAACAAGAGCTATATGTTTACACAATACTACTCAGTCAGAAACTAGGAGTTACTTCAGGAGGCATAGAGGCAGTGATGCAGACAGTATCCAACATCAGTATGAGTTTTACTCGCCAACACTCACTCATAGACACAGTCATGGCTACACTCAGGGACCTCAACTCTCCACAGGAGGTAAAGATACAGAAATGCTGTCATAGTTCAATAGAGGGGCACGTTTTTACAGACTGCCACTCACTCAGTTGCACTCTCAGGGAGGCACCAACAGAACTAAATACTTCAGTGGTGTCAAAGGTAGAGGGACACAGTGGTAGTGCAACACAGGAACACCATTTGCGCACACTGCTACTCCCTCATATACACACTTGGGCATCTGAACAGTCAAATGGAGGCAAAGGTCCAGTGATGCAGATAGTGTCCAACACATGGGCAGGTTTTAACACACTGAGACAAACAATTAGCAGCACATTTAAGGATCCAGACTTACTCCCCATAATTGCCTAAGTGATTGACAAGTGGAGTAAAAGCCAAAGTGACATAGTCAGATGCTCACACATGGATATGTAGTCGAGTGTCAAAATTCAAACAGCCTCACTCAGAGTTCCACTGACAGACTAGAGCATGCATACTGTCATGGACTCATTGACATACCAAATGGGTCAAAGGTTCTGTAATAATGTCTGTTGTAACATACCAACACTCACTTAGACATTCACACTCCGGGGCACGCTTAAAACCCTGAGTAGACCTTATCTTGTTGACTCAGTGACACACCAGTTGGATGAAATGGATTGTGACATAAGCAAAGTCACATACAGAGGTATGTTTTCGTCAATGTCACAAGCTCATACATAGTCATAGAAACACAGAATCACTCAAAAGCAAATTTACACATTTCAATAGTAGCATGTCAACTGAAAGGTTTATTTCCCCATGTAACAACTAGATTAAAAAGGAAAGTCATGACTTTGAAATAGTACTTTCGCAAAGTTCAAATAAATAACAAAATAAATATCAGGGTTCAGAATGTTTAAAAAACAATACACTTACCTAGGAAGAAGAGGATTGCTCAGTTCGGGACACTTACTGTAATCCAGATCCAGGCAGTCCACTGCCCAGGGTAAGAGTGATTCTTTCCGGACGCCATGTTGTCACCACACTCTGGAAAAAGTGGTAGACAAGGGTCCTGGAGAAGCTACCATCTTTTCGAGAGGCAAAAGCCAAAAAACTCAAAAACATCCTTGCTCATCAGTCAGGAATCCAGACGAGGAAGTCCCAAAAGCGAAGTCAGGATCAGCAAGTGGAGGGAGCGATGAACAAATCGAAGGAACACTGGTTTGTTGGAATGAGCCCTCCAACCAGACAGAGGCCTTTAAATAGTAACAGAGCAGGAAAAGATAATGACATCAAACACTACATGACAGAAAACATAATGAATTGGGAAAATCAGGAAGAATGGAGAAACAAACATGATTGAAAGGGAAAAGAAAAGATAATGAAAACCAGAAGTGGACTAGATGCAGAGTTACCTTAAAATGCAGCTGCAAATCATCAGGTAGGTGTTTGCCATTTTGGAGTTGAAGAGAGAAAGAGCAGCAGCCAGGAGCACAAGAGGACGCAGACCCAGGGGAAAAACTCTCCCAGCCTACAGCTGTGGGTTTTGTAGTGTGTCTTCTGATCTCTGGGAATCCCTGGACGCCGTAAAGTACCACAGTTCTTGGGCACCCAGAGGGCAGAGATACCGTGAATATGACATGGATTACCAAGGGTTTGGTTCCCCTGGCCCATTTTAAAAGAGATGACGAAGCATACGCCAACCTGCATAAAACACTGGAGGAAAATAAAATGAGAAGTCAGGAGAACATCATAGAAAGTTCCACATGAGTGATTCTGATTCAGTAGAATCATATAATTGATTGCAGGTTCATATGAAGAGACTGGTAGCTGCAAGGTGCTGGTGAGTGTCTCTTGGGGCGGTCTCTTTCAGACCCACCAGATTTAGAGGGAGCTTCCACTGCCACGGCAAGAATATTATGGCCTGGATGTGGTATTATGGGGGGTACAATAACAACCACAGAAGCAACCCATATACGAAACAACAAATCTCCCTCTAGGTTTCATTTAACTACATGTATACTGTAACAAATTGTTGATTGTCAATGAGTACAATCACCGGAAAATGAATGTCAACAGAGACCTATATCAGTTACACAGCTCGTTTATATATCCAGAGGATGTCAAAGGAATCAAATTCATATAGTGTGCCAATTGTTTTACAGCACATCGAATAATTTACTTCTGCCAGCAATTACGGATTGGTGCTGTCAATTCACTTAATAAGCATACTCCAGCTTCTCCATCTGTAAGGCTATCTTCTTTACCACTTTCACCATTACAGTAAGTGATTGCTTTGGGGCTGTGATCATTTACTCTTGTTTCTATGCCATTATTTTATTTCAGACAAAGGACTTTGTCGGGCTCTACACCAGTAAGTCGCGTGGGTTGCATACTGCACATTTCGTCTGCACTCACTAATTCTTATATTCCATTAATTATCCCTTCATTCATCTGTTTCAGGTATTTGTACCGCCAAATTAATTGGGTGACTATTTCCCTGCACACCTAGTTTCAGTCTGTCCTTATCTCATTTTCTCACCAGTACTATATTTATTTTCTTAGGATCTACCTATGCGCTACAATTTGGTCCTGATGATGACCCTGCGAAAACCTGAGTCGAAACGGCGTCGACACTAGGAGGCATAAAGACATTTTATTGAGGAGTTGGCCTACAAGGAGCTAGCAAGAGAATTTAAACATTTATTGTATTAGCCTTGAAACAGACCAGTGTACTACCTATTCCACACTTTATGATCACCTTTTTATTTTAATTTGTTTAATAAACTTTATTTATTGGTTCTTTTCTTTTTAGGTCTCGCCTGAGCTAGCGCGCATGCACTGCTCTGCGAGGCTTCTAGTAAGCACTTCTAACTCTGACCACAAGCTTGTGCGCGTGTTTCTTTTGGTGCTTACACGCTATTTGCCTTTGCGTGTGTCTTTCTAAGAAAGACAGCACGCAAATGGCCAAAGGCGGGTGTATGTCCCGCCTTCTCTCTCCCCTGGCCTAGGGAGCTCGGGAGCGAGCAGCGGCCCTGCATTCCTTAAATTCTTTATAGTGCGCCGCGCACCACTCGCATCAGTCCGGCTCTGCCGTGTGCCTCCAGCCACTTTCAGAACAATATTGTCAGCGCAGGGCCATGTGCGGGGGGGGCTGCAGCGCACACAGCCGCTCGCTGCAAGCTTTCTGTGCCAAGCCAGAGCTCACCCTTGCTGTTGCCTCCAAACGAAAAGGTGCTAATGTCTCAAAGAGGGTTACTTGCTGTGGTGCCCATTCGACCACTCCAGACGCTTGCTGCATCGACACTGGGCAGGTTTTTAAATTATTAAGAACTTCAATGGAAAAGGTCCGTTTGATCCCTTCCGGACAGGGAAAGGTGCAGCCTGCAATGCACGGCCGGAACATTGGTCACTTAACAAACAGTAGATGCTCCAGGGTCTTCGCTCGGGGTTATCACAGCCGCCCTGGAGACTACGAGCTAGACGGTGTGTTGTTAGTCT
The DNA here is from genome assembly GCF_964204655.1 of Triturus cristatus. Classification (NCBI taxonomy): domain Eukaryota; kingdom Metazoa; phylum Chordata; class Amphibia; order Caudata; family Salamandridae; genus Triturus; species Triturus cristatus. Next base: position 939,513,497 of record NC_140584.1, on the reverse strand, counting down.
TTGTTAGCCACGTCTGTTTGCAGGTTTTACGACTGTATCTGACAAGGATGTGACACTGGCTGTCCAACATACATGTATTTTATTGTTAACCGCGCAAGTTACAGTTACTGCTGCAAATTAGAAATTGGCTGCGAACTGTCTGCTTTCTGCTCACAAACTCCTTTTTAACTCGCAGTGTTGTCAGCTGTGCCTGTCTGTCGTTGTTTAGTTCACCCAAAGGCACATTGGCGTTTCTCTGTATCTGCCAAGGTGAGGGCCGCTGTAGAAACCACAAACGACTATCAAACGGCAGCCACATTCTCTTGTACTTTCTGCCACACACGTGCAGGGTAATCTTCTTTTCATTGTCACTGTTAGTTAGTGTTTAGCCAGAACTTTTGGCTATGTTATAGAGCATTGTGGCTGCTGTGCATTATGTTGAAAAGTTATAATAAAAAGTGTTAAGCATTTTTATTATCTATATGGAAACGAAGACGACATTATATAAAACTGAAAAACCTGATTAAAAAAGATTTTAACATAAAAAATTTCTTCTAGTTTTTTTTGTACTTGCACTGCTGGCATCTTCCTGCCTGTTCTCATGCCTGTTTGATTTAATTTTTTATGTTATGGGGGAGTGGGACATAAAGGGGGAGTGGAGGTTGGAAAACAGTAATTTAATTAGTGCACGAGCAGCGGACGGACACTAGGGGAGAATCAACAGATGCCAGATTCCAAGGCATGTGTGACATAGTTAGACACCACATAATTACACTCTACTCAATGCAACAAATACACCCCACATTCCACTCAGTACCGCATAATTACAAGCCACATAATAACACCCTACTCAATGCAACATAAATACACTCCATATAATACCACTCAGTGCCCCATAATTACATGCCACATATTTACACTCTACTCAATGCAACACAAATAGACTCAACATAATACCACTGTGGCATATAATTAGACGCCACATAATTACACTCTACTCAATGCAACATAAATACACTTCACAAAATACTACTCAGTGCGACATAGTTACACGCTACATAATTACTCTACTGATGCAACATAAATACACTCCACATACCACTCATTACCACATAATTACACGCCACATAATTAATCTCTACTGAATGCAACATAAGTACACTCCACATAATACCACTCAGTGCCACATAATTACACGCCGCATAATTGCACTCTACTCAATGCAACATAAATACACTCCACATAAGTGCACTCTATACCACATACCACCAATCAACATAAATGCACTCCACACCATGACACAATTTCACTAAGCATAATTTCACTCAATACCACAGTTCCAAGCCACATAATTCAACTCCACACATTTCCAATACACACAGCATAATTACACACCAAACAACATATTTCAACTCCACAATCCACAACGTACCTCCAATCCACACCACATAGTGTCACCACCTGAGCACCAAACATCATTCACCACCATCATTTTGCATCAGCGCACCACCTAAGCATCACATCAGTCTGCCCTTGGAATCTGGCATCTGTTGATTCTCCCCTAGTGTCCGTCCGTTGCTCGTGTTCTAATTAAATTACTGTTTTCCAACCTCCACTCCCCCTTTATTTATGTCCCGCTCCCCCATAACAAACATAATTATAACAAACAAGCATGAGAACAGGCAGGAAGAAGTTTCCAGCAGTGCAAGTACAAAAAACTAGAAGACATTTTTTATGTTAAAATCTTTTTTTAATCAGGTTTTTCAGTTGTACATAATGTCGTCTTCGTTTGTATAAAGGTAACAAAAATGCTTAACAATTTTTATCATAACTTTTCAACATAATGTACAGCAGCCACAATGCTCTACAACATAGCCAAAAGTTCTGGCTAAACACATAAGGTCTCAAAGGCGAGACCTATTGGCTATGCGAATGCTTGTTTTAAACATTACAAACATTGAAAAGAAAAAAACAAAGGGGGAAAATGGAAGGATGAAAGGATGGGGAGGGAAAGTCCAGGGTATTCGCAACACCAATAGAAAGTAAGCAAAAGATGTGAGCACAAAGGGTAATAGTGCCAAATTGGTACAAAGGGCAATGCAGTACAATCAGTAGTTCATACATGAAGAGAGCAATAAAGCCAATAAGTCATCATGATGAGGTAACATTGGTGGCGGGATTGGTTATGGTCGCACGTCATTGCTCATGCTCCAGTTCTCCATCGGATGACGACAGGCCCTCCATATGGGCTCGCTGCAGGAGAGTGGGTGCAACGATGGTGTGGTTCACCTTTGCCCGGTCTCTCTTGACATATGTCTTAAAGAGTGACCAGATGCGCTCAAATTTAGACATCTTGACCACAACCACAGCAGTCAGTCGTTCCACAGCATAAATGTGCCATACCTTAGTCCACCACAAAACGAAATTAGGCAAGAGGGGTGCCTTCCAGGCGGTAGCTGTTATAAACCTAGCCGCCAATAAGAAGGTGGTGAGTAATTTGCCCCGAGGGGTTGTGTATGGATAGGCAGAATCTTCCCCAGCCTCTCCCAATAACAGCACCAAGGGGTCCATTGGTAGAATCACTGAACAAATCTGGGAGATCAGTAGAAGCACCTCTGCCCAAAAGTGTTTGACATGTACACATTCCCAACTCATATGAATATAAGTGCCTCTAGAGTCACAGCCCCGACAATAGACGTCAGGAGTTTCTACCATGGCATGCAATCGACCTGGAGTGAAGGACCATCGCGTAAGAAGTTTGCAAACATTGGCCTTGTGTTGCAGTCAGATAGAGGTCTTGGCCGCCCATCCCCACACCTTTCATGTTTTTTCTATCACTGCACTCACTTGCACTGTGTGATCACCTTATTTCATGGAGCATCATTGTTTTCCTTTTTGTACAGTATATAAATTTGATTCCCATGACATCCTCTGTATATATAGGACTTGTATACTGGATACAGGTCTCTGTTAACAGTCATTTGCTTGTGATTGTATTATGGGTGGAGGCATGGATCTCCACCTGGCTCCAGCCCGCTTGATGGACCAGGAGGCCTCTCCTTTGTCTACCACTGTCCTCCATGTGTCCCGTCCTTTCTCTGCTGGGTGCCCCCTTGGCCCCGTTTGCTGCAGGGGCCGATTCCTGGCTCAGTGGCCGGTGAGACGGATCAGATAGTCTTCTTTTGCTTGTTCAGCTTGTTGTTAATCAGTGAGGGGCCCTGACTCCTATATCCAAACGCAGCATGGAGCAGGGCCGCATTATCCCCAAAGGGGCTCAGTATAGTGCTTTGTTGCCTCTGAGGGGAGAGTGGCCTGTGGAACAAGCGAGGCCTCCACTGTTGGATGTCCCTTTCACCACTGGTGCAGCATGGGGTCTAGGCTACAATTTTGTGGGACATGCCTCAGGCCATGATTGCGCCTCTCCCCTCTCCTCATGCCTCCAGTAGCAAATGACCTCCCCGACCCGGGCTTCTCCAAGTAACTCCACCCGGGCTTCAGTCAGGCATCCCAGACGTTTGTTGGCACTCACCACTGCTTCGGGTCTCTGATTTAGGTCCAGGCAGTCTGTGACTCGCCATGACAGCCGCTGTCTTGAGGTCAGGACATGCGACAAACTGAACGTTCGTGCCTGCAAGATGAACTCCTCCCCAAAGGCGCAGATCACCCGTTCAGGAGAGTCAGGGGGTAAGACCTTACAGTGGTATGGAGGGGGGACAGTTGTGGTGACCAACAGGGTGGATAGCAGAGGAGGTCCGTGAGCACCTTCAAAGTGCATCCGCCATCTTGGTCGTTCCGACCACGCCCCCATTTTTTCTTTTAACGAGCTATCAGCTCTTATTGGGAGGACTGCTATTTGGCCAGTGCCAGCCAGTCCTTCTCTGAATACCCCATACTTTAAATGGGTCCATACCAAAGCTTCTCCACAGGTATAGTATGGGCTGCTATGGTTTTAATTAGCCAGTACCAACACTTATCAGCCGGACTGCTGTACTTTCAGCAGGAGTAGTAGCTCTTTACAGAGTAGCTGATTTAGTAGTTGTGGGCCAGTGTTGCTGCTTCTTAAAATATCTTGATATATAAAAGTCTATGAAAGTGAGCACGTATTTTAGTAATCTTACAATTTCAAGCGCTGGATCCCTCTTTTTGCTTTGCAAGTCTTTGAGGAATAATGCTGGATAGGGAATCGTTAAATGCATTTGTTTATTCTTTTATAGAGCAACGTAAAACATGCCGTGCATGTCCTTTATGCAAAGAAAGATGCTCAGCTGATTAACAGACTCTGTGAAAGATACCAGGACGTCCTTGCCAGAAAAGCTTTTCTAGGTTTGAGGATGAAGACGCTGCTTTCCATCAGCGGCACACACTTGGGAGACCAAGGCCTTGGTCTGATTGGCAGCGTGAAATACGGCAGCATATTACATGATTCAAGTGATTAAATATGCACAAAGTGGACATCTGGGTCAAAGGAGCCAGATCTCAGTGCCTGACTGGTAAAAGCAGCACTGGCGCCGGCAAGGAAGACGCTGTCTCCACCTGTCCATCTGTTTCATCCTTTCTGAGAGACAAACAATTGCATGAAGACGGTGTCTTTGGCTGTGGGAAAACACCTCAGAAAGCTAACCTGAGCACTTTGTGTATTCCCACACAAACATTTGTATCGCTTTGTTGTCTACTTCCTTGATTTCCCTAAATACAGTGACAACTATGCAAAGGCTTTGAACCTGCCAAGTAAAAAGAGCTAATGTTTGTTTAAGTAGACATGTGATGTGAGCATTTTCTCTTCCAATATAGTAGAGTGGTAGCGCATTGAGCCTCTTGCGTTTTTGAGGAAGCATGTTTGAAAGTGCCTTGTATCCATAGGACTAGCTTGAACATTTTTGGTGTCCAACAGAAGAGGTGCCAGGGTTCTCCTTGCTGAATTTTGAAAAGTGTAGTTGTCATACTAATTTAATATTTGCATACGCCTGTTAAGGAGAGCCTGTTCTATTCCAGATTTGCAGGATATCCACATGACACGTTTACATACAATGAATGTGAAAGCAAAGCGTTCAGGTAAACAAGTGTTGCGTGTAACTTAAGAAAGGGCAGAAGTACCTTGAAAAGACCATATGAGCCTGATCCAGATGAACCAGATTGATAGGTAGCAGGGTACCTGTAAATTTGCTCATTGTATCAGGTACACATGGTCTTTAGAAGGGGTCAGTCATTCAGGAGCCGAGGACCCTTTTGGGTACTAAACCTTCTGTTACTCAATTGCATAATCAGGTGCAGCCCCACTCCTCTTTGGGGCATGGATACCATTGCATTGTTGGATTCCTCTGTGCAGTTGCGGCCCTTCCCCTGCCAAAGTCACGGGACAGGCCAGAGGAGGGAGCTGGGGAGGGGGGATATTGGGAGAAAATGTTTTTTTTAAAAAAAGAAATAAACTTACCTGATCGCTGCCGCCTCCAGTGCGCTCTGTCCCGCTCTTCCTGATTCTGGGACAGGCTCCCAGACTGCACTGCGACAATCATGACGCTGCAAGAAAGCAGCGAAATGATTGGTCTGAATGTTACAACTTGCGCTCCCAGGCAGACTGGGAGCCTGTGCCTGCTGTCTCCAGCCCCAGCAACGCAGCTGGGGCTGGAGAAAACTACACTGCGCATGAGGTGTTTGGCCAGCCTAAAACGGCCGGCCAAACACCTCATGCGTAGTGCACTGCCCCACCACAGTGTTATCCGCCTGGACCTGCCCCCAAGACTCATGAGAGTCTTGGTGGCAGGTCCAAGGGGATTAAGAAAAAAGATAGTAAAATGGGTCAGAAACCCATTTTATTATTGTTTTTATTTGCAGATGGTAGCAGGGTGGGCAGCGCTCCTCCGCCCTAATAGTGGGGCCGCCGCTGCCTCTGTGACTCTAGGATATTGCACCACAGTCTTCAGCCAGCTTCACCTAGGGGCTCAGTATGTCACCCTCCCAGCCTGATCAGGCCTTGCCAACCAGTAGCATAATACGAATGATGGATGTCCCCTGCAAAATGTGAGAAGGGACCCTGCGATTCCTGCATCTCTCTCTTTCTCTTACACGCACGCACGCACGCACACTCACTCACTCACTCACTCACTCACTCACTCACTCACTCACTCTTCCTGAATTTGGGGCCTCTGCTCTGTAGTAGCATAGGATATAATCTTCCTTCTACCTCCTGACTGTTCATTCGCTCCTCCAATTCAGCCTAGTACTACTAGATTCAGAAAACTACTGAGAAGGAGAAGTTCACCAAGTTGGCCAGTGATATGTCTTGTCTTTGAATGAAACCAACCTTCCACCCCAATATTAAGGCACAGTTTCAGAGGCTTACCTTAGAAACACAGGCACGACCAGGTACCAATATCAACTGGGGTGGCGAAATGAGCTAAAGAACGATGATGGATTCAACCCAGATCTGTGACTTGGGGTGAGTGTCTGAAAAATGTCAGTGCTCCGTCCATCATCTCCTTGTGTTTGCTTTGTTCGTCCTAAGTTGGGAGGGTATGCCCACACATGGGTTCCTTTCACACTTTGCCACTGGATTCAAGCTAGCCTGGCTGATGAGGGCTGTTACCCCGAAACTGGTCCCAGGATGCTTGTTTCCGGTCCAGGGAAGACCTGGCTTGGCAGTTCAGGCTGGACTGTCAAGACTGATTTACACATGGCGTGGTCTGAACTGGGGTGGCGAAGTGAGCTAAAGAATGATGATGGATTGAACCCAGATCTGTGACTGGGGGTAAGTGTCTGAAAAGTTTCAGTGCTCCGTCCATCTCCTCCTTGTGTTTGCTTAATAAATAATAGAGAGCGTAAATGTTTGGAAAATGTGTCTTCTCTTCCTCCAGCCTTGCCCTCAGTGCCATGAGTGCCAGCTTCTTGTTGGACAGTTATTCCCATGCCCTTTGGGACTTTGTGGCACAAGTACTCTCTGGTGTGCCTGACGAGCTTCATCCTATTCTGTCCCTGGTGATTCAAGAGGGTCGTGATGCGGCCAAGTTCTCAATTCATTTTGCTTTGAACACCACCTATTCCATCTGGGGTTATTGGCCCTAGTGCTATCATTCGCCACCATGCATGATGGCGGTCAACTGGGTTCTCCAGCAATGTCCAGTCCTCCCTGATGGACATACCCTTTGATGGAACTGGTCTATTTGGTTACAAGGCTGACTCTGATATCGAACGATTAAAGGAGATTAGGGCTAGGGCTTACTCCATGGGCGTCTCTGTGCCACCTCACCAGCCACAGCCGTTCCACCGTTCCTTTCACGGCTTTGAATGAGGTGCACCATACCACCAGCCTGTCCGGCCACCACAAGGGACCCCACTATTTTGCAGTAGCAGGCGAGGTGTCCACTGCCCCTGCGGCCAAAGTCAACAGGCAGCATAGTCCACCGCCCCTCCTGCAATGCCACCCACCAAGTCTTTTTAATGTGTCCTTTAAAGTGCAAAGTACCCAGTCAGAGGCAAAGCTATTAATTCTACCTGGTTTGGCAGGCCATCGCCTCAGACAGGCAGAACCTATTGCTTCTACCTGGGTTGGCAGACCATCACCTCAGACCGGTGGGTTCTGCAGATCTTCAAAGGATATGACGTTTGTATCCTCTCTTCACTGGTGCACATTCCGCATGCCTCCCCGGTGACTGATGGTGGACCATCTCTCCATTTTGCATCAGGAAGTGCATGCTCTATTGGCCAAAGGAGCTATCAAGAGGGACAGTGCCAAAACTAGGACGTGGTTGTTACTTGCTACTTTCTGGTGCCCAAGATGGATGTATTCATTCTTCGAATTTTTCACCTGTGCCCCCGCAACGTCTTCCTCCTAAAGGAGAAACTCAGAATGGGCACCCTAGCACAGGTCTTGTCTGCTCTCGACCATGGAGACTGAATGGTTGCGTTGTACCTGCCTGTTGCCTATGTTCATGTACCTGGTCTACTGGCCCAGCGGCTCTACCTGCGGTTCATATTGGGACACAAGCGTTACCAGTTTTCTGTGGTCCCCTTTGGTCACACCTGTGCCCATCAGGTGTTCCCTTAAGTGATGGTGGTGGTGACAGTACACCTTCAAAGATAAGGGGTGACAGTCTTCCCCCATCTCAACAACTGACTGTTGAATGTGGGCTCGCCTCAAGCAGTCATCAACCACCTCCAGACTACGATGAACCTATTGTCATCGTTGGGGTTCACCATCAATGTGCCGAAGTCCCAACTGACTCCTCCTCAGATGCTCCTCTTCATCTGAGCCATTCTGGATTCAGTTTAGTTTCATGCCTTTTCCCCCAAGAAACAGAGTCCAGGACATTCAGGCTATGATCCGGATCTTGCAGCCTCGGTCCTGGATTTCAGTAAGGTCGACTCTGAGACTGCTAGGATTAATGGCCTCATGCATCATTCTTGTCTAGCACGCCAGGTGGCAAATGCCGGCTCTGCAGGGGGATCAACATTAAGCAGACCTCTTTGACCAAGTTCGGAGGAGATTGCACAAGATCTTCAATGGTGGTTAATGGACTGTAATTGGGTCAGTGACAGACCCTCTCCTTACCCTACCCAGAGCTCACTGTGGGGACAGATGCATCAATTTTGGGTTGGGGTGGCCATCTGGGAGAAGTGGAGATCAGCCTGTCTTCCATCGATCAAAGGAAGGCTGATGAAGGTGTTCATTGACAACACCACTACCATGTGGTACTGCAACAAAATTCGACAGGGTGGGCTCACGCCCCCTGTGCCAGGAGGCCTTGCGCCTCTGGAAGTGGCTGGACTGCCAAAGAATGTTCCTGGTGGTGAACTACCTGGCAGTATCCTTGAATGCCAGGGTGGACGAGCTTAGCCATTGACACCAAGCAGATCACGAATGGCAGTCACACTCGGAGGTGGTGCAAGGTTTCTTCCCCAAATGAATAGAACCTTGGCTCAATATGTCCGCCACTGCCAAGAACGTGAAATACCAGCGCTTCTGCCCGTTGGAGTTTCCAAGATGTTTCTTGCTCAGAGACATGTTCTGCCTCAAGTGGAACTCAGGATTCCTGTATGCCTCTCCACCGATACCATTCCTGCCCCGAGTTCTCAAGAAGATCTGGACCGACCAAGCCCAAGTCATCCTAGTGGCTTTGGATTGGGCACAGGGTGTATGGTATCCAGAACTCCTGGGCTCGAGCATACACCCTCTGATCAAGCTGCCCCTCCAGGAGAACCTGCTGTCAGAGTATCAGGACAGAGTTCGGCACCCAGGCCTTCGCAATCTCTACCTTCATGCATGGAGATTAAGCTGCGACAGCTGAACACCTCCGACCTCCTTCTGGAGGTAGTTGATGTCATCTTAGCAGCCAGTGATCCCTAGGAAAGAAATTGTATACGTCTGTCATTTGGACATCTTTGTGACCTGTTGCGGCACCTGCCAGATAGACCCCCTCCAAGCCAAGTTATATTACGTTCTGTTATTTGGTCTTTCTGTTGCCCAACAAGGTTTGGCGTTAGGCACGGTAAAGGGTTGTCTTTCGGCCACCTTAAAAGTCACCAGTTGTGATGAGATTTTTTAAAGGTCTGCATTACATTTCCCCTGTCTCCCTTTGTCATGCCCCAATGGGATCATACTCTGGTCCTGATTTATCGGATGTGCAGTCTGTTCGAGCCACTTCACAGTTGCCCTTTACAGATTCTTACTATAAAAGTTGTACTCCTCATTGTCATCATTTCAGCACGGCATGTGAGTGAGCTTCAGGCTCTTTGTGTCAACCCACCATACACCTCTTTCCTAGACAAACTGGTTCTGCTTACTAGGGACTCCTTTCTAACGAAAGTTGTGACCCCGTTCCACACCGGTCAAACTATCACCTTGCTGGCAAGAGAGTGTTGAGTCTTTACATTGATCATACCTAAGACCGCCAGGGAGGGCGATCAGCTCTTTGTGGGGTTCGTTGTAGTAAAATAAGGCAAGGCAGTGCAGAAGAGACCCTCTCCTCCTGGATCGTGCTCTGCATAAAGATCTGCTGGGCATTGGCCAGCCAATAAGCAGTCTCCAGAGAGACTATGTGCTCTTTCTATAGAGCCAAAGCTGCTACCACTGCGTTGACATGCAGAGTCTCTGCCCTAGACCTCTGCTGGGCAGCTATGTACATCCATGAAGCACTATTGTCTGGACAGTCATGTTCGATGAGAGGGGTGTTTTGTCCACTCAGTCCTGCATTACTTTACAGTTTGAGTCCACTCACAGACCCACCTCCAAATAGGTACTGCTTTGGCATCTATTCAAAAGGTGAGGAATCTGTGGCTAGAAGTCTCTCGGATAAACAAGTTACTTACTTTCGGTAACTCTTTTTCTTGTACAGACTGTATCTAGCTGCAGGTTCCTCACCTACCTGTTCTGTGATTGGCCTCAACTTGCTTATAAGATCCTACGTCTGGAAATCTGGCACATTGCTTTCGATCAGTATCACTCTTGGGGCTCTGCATCTAGGAGCGCAGACAAGCGCGTATGGTTGGCACCTATATAGGCTCCACATGTCATTTCTGGATCAGAACGCCATAGGTGCAAAGCTGCATGGCACTACCTATAGGTCCGCTGAGCTGCTGAAAAATCTTCCAGAGCAAGTCTGATTCCTGGGGAATATTCAAACATGAGGAATCTGCAGCTAGAGGTCTCTTTCAGAAAGACTAAGAAATCTGCGTTTAGATAAAGTCCCTACCAGAAAGAGCATTACTGAAGATTAGTTACTTGTTCATCAGATTCACCTTCAAATTATATAGGCCATTTCCACAGCCTAATAAAAAAAAATCTAAAAGATTCGACCTTTTCCTTTCCAGCTAAGAAAACAGATTGCTTTTTATATAACTTCAAAGAGTCCACCAGGAAGGTGGTCAGAGCAATTCCAATAGTAGGCAATATATGATCATACTGCCTCAAAACAATGAAGAACCCGATGACAGTAGCATCTGTTCTTCCAAGGTTAAATAAAAATATAAAGCCCCTGATGATACTCTGTTGTGTTTAATCGGACACCCTTCTGCAGGTTTGGTGATAATGCAAACGATCAGAGAAGACCTTGTACGCTAATGACACCCTGTTCTGCCACTCTGGACAAGAAGGTAGAAGATTAGATAATATTGGCAGAGGTTTTCCGCAATGGCAGCTACTAATAGAGGAACCTCAAATTCCTTAGTAATTTTGCTCACTATGACAGGCAAATGTGATATGGCATTGCATTATTTTTAGAGAAAAATCTGAGGCTAAAATCATCTTGCACGAGGAGAGAGCACTTACTCCAGTATTGGAACTTTCATAGATTCCCATTGCTTGTATCATTCCCCGTCGTCGAGACGGGGGTCCCAGGTAAATAAAAAATAGCATAGAGATAGGTACAAAAGAAGAAAAAAGGCATTGGCCTCATTTCATTTTGTAGCTTATCCACCTCTTTTGTAAAAGAGATCAAAAGTAACGAACAACCAATCTGAATAGCCTCACCCCATAGAACCTTCCTGAGAGACCCTCAGAGTTTCTACCGCACGTTGTGCAAGGGAGTCTCCACTGAGCTCTGCTCAGTTTTTTCTTCAACAACTAATTTTTTCATCTTCAACTCTTCTTCAACATGTCAGACAGGGAAAAGAAAGCTCTTTTCAAGGCTTGTGCCACCTGTTCCAAAAAGAGACTTTATGTGGAGGACAAACATAAGGACTGTATTTATTGTTTGTATCCGGACCATAAACCTACTGACTGCAAGATCTGTCGGACCTTCTCAACTAAGACCTTACGGGACCGTGAGGGATGTCTGCTTACTTGGCACGTAAGTCACGTAAAGATCCTGTTTCAAGTGACAGTGATGAGGCTTCTTCTGCGACATCGTCGATGAGATTGCAAAAAAGGGGTAGGTCTTCTCCTTCTACATCTGTGGAACCCCCTTCTAAAGCCTTACAAGAGACCTCTGATAGGTCTGACGGGCGTAGTCCCCTCAAATCTCCTCACCGAGGTGTAAAGGAGACGAAGACGACTTCAAAAATCTCACCGGCGTCGACTTCGGCTTTTTCGACGGGCTCGTCGACGAGAGTTCCCTAGTCTCCATTGGCTTTGTCGACGACGACGAAACAGGCTGAGGTACCTTTATTTGTTTCGTCTACATCGATTTTGACAACTTCCACGTCGACGAGGATGTCGACTAGGATGGTGTCGACGACGTCGACAGCTTCCAGCCTGGTAATGACGACGGTCTCGACGATGGTCCAGTCGACGGTGGATCTCTCGTTGTCAACGTTTCAGACATCGTCGCTGGCAGCTCCATTGATGACCTCGTCGACGACGATGACCTCGTTGTCGATACATAAAGTGGCAATTTCTATCGTCAGACGTCATATTACCCCGGAGATGACTTCTCCAAGGAAAGTAACACCACTGCCTCCGGCCCTCCTTTTGGAAGAGGAGTTTTCCGAGGACGATGAGGATCCTTATGGTGATGCACATAGCCTGTCTCAGCTGAATGTGAAATATCAGGATTCGGACTCTGAGGACTATTACATGAAGCAGCAGCAGTATATGCCACAATCCAGATCTCAAGATCATTTTCAGCAGGACATGGTCTGTATACCATCTTCCCTCATTTCAGACCTACAGTCCATGCTCTCGGATTACAGGAAGAGGTTTCCAACTCAATCCTCTGGCCAGGAAACACAGCAAGTGCCTCCAACTCCACTTGCTCTTCCGGTTACACCTGAGCATCAACAGATTCCATTATTGAAGTTACCGGACCCACAGCGGAATATGGTTACAGTACAGGACGACACATCCAATGATGATAAGGGTGCTACAATGATCCCTGACCCGGACAGAGAATGGCATGACTACGTTATTCCTGACCCGGCGTCTTCTGTTCCGGAACCGGCTGATTCTCCTCCAGCGGATTTTGAAGGCTTTCACAATTTAATAGAAAGGGCATCAAAGCGTTTTGATCTGCCTATCCCATCAGTGCAGACAGAATGTTTTCTATATGACTTTAAAAAGCCTTTCAAAAGATCTGTTCGCTCGATCCCTATTGTGGACCATGTCTGGAGTGAGGTTATCAAGGTAATGAAGTCGCCGGCCACGGTCATCCCTGTGCTACCTCGTCTGGAAAAAAAGTATAAAGCTCCGGACGATAGCCCTGCTTGTTTGGTCAGCCATCCAAAGCCGGATTCAGTGATTTCACAGGCGGCCCAGAGAAAATCTAAGAATCCAGCGGCTCCTCTCACCACGCCACCTGATAAAGAGGGACGGCAGTTAGATAATGTGGGGAAGAGTTTTTCTTCCATGTCCAGCCTCTTGGTCAGAGCGTCTAATGCCTTGGCTATTCTCGGACGATATGATTGCTAGATGTGGTGCGATCTCTCTCCGTATCTGGACCACCTGCCTGAAGATGCTAAATCAGAGGCAAAAAAGATCCTTCAGGAAGGGGAATGAACATCTTCGTAAATTGACTGTGCTATGGACATTGCCACTACAGCATTCTGCTCCCTCGCAGGGGCAGCAGTCCTTCGACGCCAAGGTTGGCTTCGTGCCACTTGGTTCCGGCCAGAAGTCCAGAACAAGATCCTGGAACTTCCCTTTGACGGTGAAGCGCTCTTTGGGAAGCACATTGATGATGCGCTGGAAGATATAAAGAAGGACAGGGAAACTGCAAAGTCCCTTGGAACTCCGCAATACCACAAGGTTCCCTTCCGGGGAGCAAGAGGTAGAGGGTTTTCCTCTTATAGGGGCGGACATCAGCAACAAAGCTATTCCTCCTATTCGCAGCCTTCCTAATCTTACCGGCCGCAGTATTCTCAGAGACAAAGCCAGTTGTCTTCTTTCTCTCGGTCATCTTCCAGAGGCAGACAAGGGTGCCAGGGGAGGGATTCCTCAAAGCGCCAGTAGGGGCTTCTTGGCTCTTCCTACCGTAACTGGTTCCCCTGTAACACCAGTGGGGGGCAGGATATCCCAATACTTCCACAACTGGCAATGTGTAACATCAGATCGGTGGGTTCTCAATATTGTTCTGTCAGGCCATACTCTGGAATTCCAACATCAACCACCATCCAAAGCCCCTCTCGCCACCGAATCCAAACACCTGCACCTTCTACATCTAGAAGCCCACTAACTGCTTCTCAAGGGGGCGATAGAACCGGTTCCCCTATCTCAACGGGGACAAGGATTTTATTCCCGGTTCTTTCTTGTTCCAAAAACCATAGAAAAATGGCGCCTAATTTTAGACCTGAGGGAGCTCAACACCTATCTCAGAAAGCTCCCTTTTCGGATGGTCTCCTTACAGGACATTTTACGGCTCCTCAATCCAGGAGATTACATGACCACCCTGGATCTAGAGGACGCTTACTTCCATATCCCCATCCACCAGGCCCACAGGAAGTTCTTGCGCTTTACAGAAGCCAAGAGCCACTTTCAATTCAAGGTCCTGCCTTTCGGACTAAGATCCGCCCCGTGGATTTTCACGAAGGTTCTAGCCCTAGTCGCAGCGTTTCTCAGGAAGTTGACGCTTCAAGTTTTTCCTTACGTGGACGACTGGTTGGTGAAGGCTTCGTCTCATCACGCAACAGAAGAAGCTGTCAAGTCATGCACTCAGCTCTTCCGGCACCTGGGTCTTCAGCTCAACACAGAGAAGTCGGTCCTGTGCCCGTCCAAGTCTGCCAAGTTCCTGGGGGCCATTCTGGACACGTCTTGTTGCAAAGCGTTACCATCAAAAGAGCGACAAACAAAACTGATGGCCTCTGCCCGTCGATTGCAAAAAATGAGGGTCACTTTCAGTTCACATCTACAAATCCCTTATAGGTTCAATCTAGTCCTGCATTCCAGTGGCGCCAAGCAGAGGCTTCTTTCGAAGACAAGATCAAGATAACTCAGCCTATGAAGGAGGCAGCTTGGTGGTGGACGATCAGAGACAATCTCTCTTAGGGTCTCACTTTCAGAGTCACACCAGCTCCTCTAATAATTACAATGGATGCCTCTCTAGAAGGCTGGGGAGCAGTCTTGCAGGATCTTCAGGTGAGCGGCCACTGGCTGCCCCAGCATCGCCTTCTCCACATCAATCTTTTAGAACTCAGAGCGATTCGTCTGGCCTTGCAGGCTTTTCCTTCCGCCCATCCGACGATCCACTGTCCTGGTTGGTACGGACAACACGACGGCCATACATTATGTGAACAAGCAGGGAGGAACAAGGTCTCGTCCGGTCTCCAAATAGGCCCAGGAGATTTGGGAATGGGCTATCCAAAGGAGAATTTCACTTTTAGCGGAGCACCTTCCAGGTGCCCTCAACAAGACAGCAGACTCGCTCAGTCATCTCAAGTCGGTGAGCCACGAGTGGGAATTAGACCAACACACACTGGACAGGATTTTCAATCTCTGGGGCACGCCACCCATAGATCTCTTTGCCACTCCAGGCAACAAGAAATGCCAATTCTACGCAAGCAGGGAACACCATCCGGGATCATTGGGGAATGCACTTTCGATGGCCTGGGCAGGCGCCTTTGTTTACGCTTTTCCTTTGATCCCACTAATTCCCAGGCTTCTCAGGAAACTCAAAGCGGAGCCCTGCAGAATGATTCTGGTGGCCCCGGCGTGGCCCCGCCAGTTATGGTTTACGGAGCTTCTCCTGCTCACCCTGGATCATCCAATTCATCTACGCCCAATTCCATCTCTATTGACGATGTCCCAGGGTCAAGTGGTGCATCCGGATCCGGGCTCACTTCAATTGTCAGCATGGCTCCTGAGCACCGAGAATTTCTTAATCTAGATATCTTGCCAGAGTGTAGAGAGGTGCTCGCTCAAGCCCGGGCACCAAATACGAACAAGACATATCGCTTAAAATGGAAGCGTTTCTGCCTGTGGTGCCGGCAAGAGAACATTCATCCTTACTCGTCTGCTCCTCATCAAATTCTGCCATATATTTTGGCATTGGCTAAGTCGGGTCTCGCTCATTCCTCTATCAAGGTGCACCTTGTAGCCCTTTCTAGATTCAGATGACCTTCCTCTGGACCTTCCCTATGGTCAGCCAGAGTCGTAAAATAATTTCTTAAAGGACCTTTTAGAGTTTTTCCACCAGTTAGACCTCCACCTCCTCTGTGGCAGCTTAACTTAGTTCTTACTCAACTCATGAAGCCGCCTTTTGAGCCAATTCAAAGGGCGGACCTTAAATTCCTCTCATGGAAGGTGGCCCTCCTTCTCGCCTTAACATCGGCTCACTATTAAGGAGCCGTTCTTACAGTTTAAAAAAGACACTTTGATTCTAAGAATGAATCCAAGATTTATTCCGAAGGTCCCTTCAGACTTTCATTTGAATGAACCAGTGATTCTCAAATCTTTTTTTCCTCGACCCACTTCTCCAGCAGAGAGGACTCTTCACTCGCTGGATGTTCAAAGGTGTCTGAAATTTTACCTTCAACGTACCAGGGGCTTCAGAAGATCTACACAACTATTTGTTGCTTTCAGTGCCCCTCGCAAGGGTTTCCCTCTTTCGAAGCAAGGGATTGCAAGATGGATTGCCAGCGCAATCCAATACTGTCACCAAACGGCTGGTAAGCCCCTAGAAGGGCAAATCCAGGCGCACTCTACAAGAGCCATCTCTTCATCAGCTGCTCTCTTCACCGGAGTGCCGATCAAAGACATTTGCAGGGCAGCAACATGGAGCAGTGCCCATACTTTCACGAAGCATTACTGCTTGGATTTCTCCACACGGATTGACGCTGCAGTGGGACTGGCTGTCCTGAGAAACCTTTTTCAATAAGTGGTGAGCTTTCCCTTCTAACCCTCCTTCCATTTATTGGTAATTAGCACATTTTGTAAATCATGATGTTCACTGACTACTTTTTTCATGTCTTGTTGCTTTGCTGACTGTATGCATCTCGCATGGTTTACAATGATGTATTATTACACAAAATGTGCGTTTCTTACTGCTAGCTATTCTGATACAAGCAATGGGAATCTTCGAAAGTTCCAATACTGGAGTAAGAAAACAAGTTACTTACCTGTAACTTTGATTCTCCAGTATTGGTAACTTTCATAGATTCCCATGCGCCCACCCTCCTCCCCTGGGAAAACTCAGCCTTCAGCATATTCTGTTATACAGTTACACAACGGCTACGAAAATCTGAGGCTCTCTCAGGAAGGTTCTATGGGGTGAGGCTATTCTGATCGGTTGTTCGATACTTTTGGTCTCTTTTACATAAAGAGATGGATATGCTACAAAATGAGATGCCTTTTTTCTTCTTTTGTATCTATCTCTACGGTATTTTTTATTTACCGGGGACTCCCGTCTCGATGACGGGGAATGAAATAAGCAAAGGGAATCTATGAAAGTTACCAATACTGGAGAACCAAAGTTACAGGTAAGTATTTTGTTTTCTTCTTCAGAGTTATTTTTTAATGTACATTGCCACAGCCAGGGTTAGGCAGTTTGGCCAGTGTAGTGGTATTAAGATGGCAAAGATGGTTGATAGCAAAAACATTTCAACCAGAGATGCAGAGTCGAATTTTGGACATGCCTTATTATGGCAAGCATATTGATTAAGCACTTGAAACAAAACAGACACAGACATCGCAATATCCTTAAAATCCTTACAGCAGCATTAAACCCAGCCCTATCGAGGAACAAGAGGTAGGAGCCAGTTCAGTTTTAGAGTTGGATAAAGATCATCCCTACCAGACTTGTTCACAGCCCTCAAACCAGCCATACAGTGTGCAGTCCCGACCATTACCACCAGTGTTGCTCGAAAGCCAATCTCCTTGCCAAAGACCAGTAAATCAGGGTAAAGGTCAAGAATCTTTAAGACGCCAATGACCGGTGTCTGGTAGCCTCCATATCATATCTCCCATTTCCAGGAGATGGAAAACTGTGTTTTTCAATTAGCCAGCGGAAACTAATAACAGGCTGATGAGTCTTAGACCTCAGAAATCAAGGGTACACATTGGAATTCTTGTTTTTTTAAATGCCTTCGTTACCAGCCAAGAAACCTCATCAACATCTATGGCTGTTGCAAGGAAGGGAGCCATTAAATCAGTCCCCGAATCACAGCGAACTGTAGGCTTCTTTCCCTGTTTTTTTCCTGATAAAAAAGTCAGATGAATAGATACCAAGCTTAGATCTTAGTTAATTGAACAAATTTCTAAAGAAGCACACATTTCACATGGTTACGCTACAGGAATTCGTGTTCGTTATTGCAGAAAGGAGATTTTATGTCCACTCTAGGCCGGCATGATTTGTATTTTCATATTCCGTTCTATTCCAAGCACAAAAAGTACCTCTGATTCGAAGTGGCAGTCGCCAGTATCAATTCAAAGTGCTCCCAGTTGGCCTCAAATCAACCCCCAGAATCTTCATGAAGTTTATGGCTCCAGTTGCAGCGAATTTGCAGAAACAGGTACATCGAGTTTTCCCTACCCCGGCGACTGGTTGGTTCAAGGTGGCAAAGAATTCAGTAATGCCACACTACAATGTTTCCAAGAATGAGGACTAACGTTGAACAAGGACAAATCACTGTTGGTGCCCTGCAACAATATTAAATTCCTTGGAGAAATCTTAGATACAAATATAAGCAAAGCCTTCCCATCTAAAGAGAGAATAACATGGTTAACTGATTGTTTTACCTGCTGCTCAGCCTGTGTGTCTGTGGAGTGGAATGTTGGTGTGAGAGCTGGTTGTGGAATGTTGGATGAGAGAGACTGTCGGTTGGAGTAAGGGCTGAGTACCTATTTTATTGTGATTCTTTTGCAGTTTATTTTCATTTGTATTAAGAAAGGGAGATGTGTTACATCTGCTGCTCTGCCTGTGTGTCTGTGGAGAGCTGGTTGTTGAATGTTGGATGAGAGAGACTGTCAGTTGGAGTAAGGGCTGAGCAGCAGGGAGGCTGCTCCTGGTGGGGCTCTGCATAAGATCTTAACTTGGAATACATCTACATAAAGAAACTATATGGAATGGACTTACTTATTTACAACAATGATCCAGCCCAATAATTTCAAACTGAAAACAAAATCTCCTTGAGAATTTACAAGTCTTTCTTAGAGATGATGTTGTCCTGCATGTTCATTTAATCTTAAACTGCCACCTGCATATACATCCATTCAAGGAGGAGTTGAACAGACAGTGGTAGCAAACTCAAGGGTCGTTAGACGACCTCATCACTCTGACACAGAGGGTAAAACGTACTCTTCCATGATGGTGACAACACAAAAATACCACAGTTGGATTGAATTTCCTCAACAAAGGTCTGACTTAGTTATGAAAACAGATGCATGTTTGAAGGGCACATCTTCTAAGCCTTGCAATAAGGAGCCTATAGTCAGCAGACAAAGCACACCTGTATAGCAATATTCTGGAGAAAAGAATCATTGTCTTGGGTCTGTTATATTTTCTCCCAAGAATAAAAGATAGCTATGCATTGATACTCACAGGCAATACATTGTCAATGTATTACTTGAACAAACAAGAGAGAACTCAGTCTCTTACCCTATCTGAAACATCCCATAGAATATGGAATTGGGCTATCAACACCACATTCAGTTGATGGCCGAGCATGTTCCGGAGTGGACAAAACATGGGCGAACGCCCTAAGCAGCCCATACAAGAAATACCTCAAGTGGGAACTACATCAGATCTAGTGAAATAAGATCTTTAGGCCCTGGGGAAAACTGAACATGGGCCTCGTTGCGACCTATCGGAAGAGGGAATGCTGGCCGTATGCCAGCAGGCATGTTTTACGGGGATCTTGGGGAATGTGTTTTTCTTACGCTTCTCCTCCACTTCACCTAATCACAAAAGTACTACAGTAAATGAAGAGAGAAACGTGTTGGATAATGCTAATTGTTCATTGGTGGCCAAAGCAGTCTTGGCTCACACAGCATCTTCTCCTGTCAGAGCAACCATGCACACTGTTGCCACCTCTTCTGAATCTTCTCTCTGGCAACAACTGTCAGGCAGTTTATACAGACCCTGTGTATCTAGGCTTATCAGCAGAGCTACACAATGAGATGAGATTCACAGTTTAGTAATTCCAAAAAAACTGTTGAGAAAGTCTAGCTAAATCTAGAGATGTCTACAAAGAAATCCTAGAGAGCCAAGTAGTTCAGTTCATAGATAAGTTTATTTGAGAGTCTGCCCCTAAACTATAAATAACAGTTCCATAAAACAAAATATTACAGCACTCTTAAAAAAAAAAATATATATATATATATATATATATATATATATATATATATATATATATATATATATATATCCGCCCCTACATGGCCCCCCTTCTGCGAGGCAATCACAGCGCTCACTCGAGCATTACTTGACCCTGGCCTGTTGCAAGATACCATCCAGGTGCACGCTGGGAGCTGTAGTCTCCCATTGGACTACAGACGTCCTGATAGGATCAAGGTCAGCTGTTCTCCAGCCAATGGGAGCGCCGTAACAACATCAAAGGAGGGAGAAGTTGCAATCCAGTTGAAAGCGGTGTCTGACGAAGGCTGGGAAGCCGAAATGCATTATACCGCACTTCATCTAGTGAATAAAGGATTCCTGAAATTTTCCCCGCTGTGTCCTTGGATTGCTTGTCGCCAAGTGATCTCCTCTTGGGGTGTGTCATTAACTGGATCCTACAGGACAATCCAAATATTGCAACAGTCCTTTTCACAAAGGGAACAACGCCATGTACGATTCCAAATACTTATTTAGTCAGCCACCATCGGACGCGATTTAGAGTTCTAGGAGAACCTACTCCTGTAGACACTGGTCCTGAAGAATTGCCCGTTGACCCGTTAGGGGCAGAAGGCAAGAAACATGTTGACCGCATCTACACACTAGACCCTACAGGATCATTAAATCCAGACAGGGCTCTCACGCATTTTAGTTATGTTAGTACACACCACGAATAAAATTGTTCCAATAGGGCAGTACTAAACCTATTTTAATTCACCACTCACACTCACATCACTACCTTGACCACTTACCCTCACTCACCAAATGGATGTCTCTTAAAAGATCTCCGGCAAAGAGCCCCTTCGCGGGAGCCCATTGGGCATTGCAGCGCCGGCCCAACGAGGAGCACAGCCCAATGATGAAGCATGACATCCTTCTGAGTGTGTGAGAGCAATCCATAAGAGACCTGCTCACTCCCTTTCCCTCTCCTTAGGAACTGCACATTCTTTTGATTTACGCATCTATTAGGAGCGTTGTGCAGGACCTCGTCAAAAGCTCCCGGTTCATCCATTTTGTTTAAACTATATTTACTTCATCATCCCCAGTTCCATTGATTCCATATTTTACCAGTCTCCAGAGTTTTTGTACACTTACTTCTACAATAGCCGATATAATTTCCTCCCAATTTTTTCTTTGTAATATATTGCCTTATTGTACCTTATCTTATTTTTATTCTGTCTTATCTGATAGATAGCTCTAGCAGCAGCATTCTCACCTTAAATTTTTAGGCATGCCTTATGATGGCAAGCAAGTTAATGAAGCACTTGAAACAAAACAGACTCATACATCGCACAATCCTTAGAATCATTACAGCAGCTTCATACCCAGATAAGAATAATCTCCAGGTGTGAGACTGGATTGCGAAAAAAAATTATGAGCAGTACTGCATGCCGGTAGGTGGTGGTGTTCAGCTCTGCATGGTGTTGTCGGTGTCATCCACGCCAAAAGTGATGTGCGCAGGGCCTAAATAAGCGCAACCATAGTTTGACGATTTGTTTGTGTGTGGATAAGTGGAATTTGTTTTTGAAAATTTGAATTGCAAACTACTTTGATAGAGCTTGCCAACATTTAATGCAATAAGTATATAAATAGTTGATTCAATATAAATCCCTTGTAGGCTCCTTTACCCGATAATATTTGTTGCCCAAGCCGTCAAGGGTTAATTGGGTTTCCCACTCATTGTTAAAAACCGTAGAACGCTGACATCAGTTCTTTTCTTTCCGTGTCTGTCAGCGCAGTTCTGGAGAGATTTACCCCCAGATATTTTTTTGATTGACCTCTTTCGACTTTTTGTCAAAATGTTTTTTGAAATTTTCTCATGGTGTGGTAGGTATGTCAGCTAGGAAAGCTGGCTTCAAGCCCTGCGGTGCCTGTCAAAGATGTTGGTGATTGACCCGCATCTTGTTTGCATTTGGTGCCTGAAGCGCGACCTCTGTCAAGAAGGGCTCGGATGTCATCTGTTGCTGCGATGAGGGCTGTCTCGGTGCTGTGGTTGGCTCGGAAACGTGATTGGGAATGGTCAGGTAGCTTCTTTCTCTCCAGATGGTCTGTGAGTTGGAGGTTGAAAGGCTTCTCCAGGACTTTGGCAAGGAACAAGAGAAGGGAGTGTGCTTTTTCCACATCTCCCAGCTTAATTTCAGCAGCCACAGTGAGTGCTTTAGGAAAGAGAGGAATGAAAGAGAAGGAGAGAAAGAGCTGAGAGAGAAGGGGTCAGGCTGATTTGATCATTTTTACTTGCTTTTGGTTCCCAGTCCGGCCCTGCTAGATGATGGAACTAAATCCCAACCAGAACCACACTCGCCACCCCAACTTGATATGGTCATTCCTCTAAGACAATCCATGTTCAACTCATCGCTCTTGTGAATTTTGAACATCTAAATTTGGTCTCAGACCTGAGCTATACCTTGGACAAAGTGTTGTGAAATCCTTCCCCCACTTAATGGTCTTCTAAAGCCCCAGGCTCCTTAGAGGTACTTCTTGGTTTCCGCAAACCTGTTATATATTTTCATGTTAGTCCCCGAGTCTTGGTGGCAAGTCAGATGCTAGTCAACTACATTCAGATTATGGAGATAAACTTTGGGCTTAGGTGATACCAGTGCATAATTTGAGCTGGTGAAGCCCACTCGCACAGATTTTTGGGGACCGGCACTTACTTTTCCTCATCAGACATTTGCTGAGAGCAAGAGAGGTAAAAACACACAAGGAAGAAGGAAAGAGGTAGAGAAAGATTTAAAAAAACGTTGTACAGGGAGTAGGGTGGTGAATGATCTAAAATGACAGGGAATGTCTAGTACTGAATTAATGTGGTATGTGGTAAATGCAAGACTAAGCAGTTTTGGTATTGGGCGGGCCAATTTTTCATAGCACCAGCCGTGGACTTCTGAGCTGAGCTTTGGGCAACATCACTCCTTCTTTTACAAATCAAGCACTGATCAATACCTTTGAAATGGCCTCTGACTCCAAGGCATACATAGAAACACTATGACTGCTTCCAGAGGAGTACTGTTGGACTACTTTACTATATGAAAAAAAAACAGTCTGAGGTCTGGCCAGGTCTGTCCTTTTATGTGGCTTTTATGTCCTCAAATCACATTTCTATGGACTAATCTTGTCATCCTTCTCTCCCCCATACCGTCTCCCTGTCACCTAGTGCTTCTATCATGGTGTGGTGCTATGGGGATTAATCTTGCTGGTCAAGGGAGGCAAATGGCCATAGTATTGGGGAATCCTCCCCCTCCTGTCTTAGTCTGCTTTGGACTGTGTACTCTCTGATCTAACCTACTTGGAATGTTACTCCCTAATGTTTAAGGTCTGCAATCTGCAAGTCAGCAAGTCAGCAAGTGGTGCCTTAGCTCCATTAAAGAAGACTGCAAAAGCCCCTTCTCTGGGAAAAGGTCCAAGAGCCCTCCAACACCCCACCATGCATCTCGGTATGTCTCCCAGGAGACGTTGCTAGTGTACCTGTCTCCCAAACAGTAGTAAGGTGGAAACTAAGTGCCGGTATCTTTCAGGAACGAGTCTGATCCAGACGTTAGTCTAGGCATGAGTGCTGTGCCAAGGAACTGGGATCCGGCACTATTAGAAACACCTCTGCTTTGTCTCAGGGATGCTGATCAAATGACATGCTGGAGCTCTGTCTACCTGCAGACCTATCAGAGGCCGACATTAACGAGCAGCTGGTGGCTCAATATGGTATCGCATCCGCCAATAAGGGTAATTGTTAGCAAATGGCTGGAGACGACAGGAGTTTGAGGCGAATGCTACAGCTGCCTCGTAGAAGGACGTGTGGCGCCTTTGCAGGGTCACTGTCTGTCCCAGCAGCTTCCCTCGCTTTCCGTCTTCAGTATAGCATTTCTAGCAATTGTTTGTCTCCATTAAGTGTGCAAAGGAAATAAAAGCCTCAATGGGCAAGCCACAGGGGGCCGTGCATAGACACTTTCTTTGTACACGCTCGGAACCTTGCATTAGGTCTCATTATCCATTTATAATCGATGACCTTTGCCCCTCGGGTCATTGATAAATGCTCACCGGGCACCGCTGTGTGCGGGCGGGGGCTGGGGGGAAGCAGCAATGGCTCATCTCCCAGGTCCCTTTGAAGGGTGTACTGAGCCGCTTGTCATACGGATGCACGGTTTCATGCAAGCAGCGGCCCTTTCATCTGTTGAGAACCAGCGCAGGTTAGCAGGGCTGATAGGAGGGGTTATTTATCCGGCCGTGCTTCGCCAGCCTCCTTGAAGCCGAGCTGTGCTCGCAGGTTGTAGTGGTGCACACAAGGGGCCATTGTCCGAGAGGGTCTGCGCCCCGAGAGGGTCCCAGGCCTTTGTCCCACGGGCTGCCGGCAGTGGAGCCCTTTGGGGTCAGCGGTGACATCTGCTGCAGAAACCTGGACTCCGTGTGCCTGGCGCACACCTTGGGTGTCCTGTGAATGCTGAAGGGCGTTAGATCTGTCACATTAGATGACCCCCCATCTGTTTCGGCATCCTTACAGCGACGGCCGGTAAAGTCGTGGCACAAGCAGGCAGCGTGTCGTGTCGCTTGTTTCTACGAACGCGGCGGTGCCGCCAGTACTGCTTTTCATCGTTCATAGAGCAACTGATATATTCGCGCCGTCGGTGCGTGAGTGCCCTGTGTGGAGGCGTGGAGCAGGCGCGTGAGGCAGACCCCTGGGGCGCCGTCCTGCAAGGGGGCCCTGTTCAACCCAAGGCCAATGGTTCTCTGTGGGATACGGGAGACCCGGGGTCCCATCTTTTTGCGGTATGCTACTGGCACACAGCGGATGCAGTCATAGGCAAGAGAAGGCGGGGTAGACCAGGCCCGGGTGTTAAAGGTTCCGTGGACATCACTGAACTCGGGTGTGTGAGGCGAGCGCCCGACTGCATGCTTTGGAGGAAAGGCCTGTGTGGAGACAGAACCGTTCGGACTGACAGAACCTACGGGCTGCTGCACTGCTCTTCCATTAACTACTTTCAGACTCCAAAGTAACCAAAAGATGACGGTGAAATATGAATTAAAACATTTATTCATGAGGTGTAGCAAGTGCGAATCTTCCTCGAGTAATATGCGTAGCTAACTGATCACATAGCTTAATAGGAAAAGCCCTTGCTTGTTCAGAATCTATGGGCTAGGAACACTTTTCATCTTTTGTAAACAAACATTGGTCAGCCTCTGATTGGATATAATGTGCCCACATTCCTTAGTGTCTGGTATAGTGAAATGTGAGGTTCCCCAATAGCTTGGTCCGAGTGGGGCTTGCACCAATTTAAATATCTTAACACATAGGGAACACCATTGAGGTGTGGGGGGGGCTATGCCACAGCTCCTGTTTAGTAACAATTATAGTCTCTTAGTTCCCGTCATTAGTACTCTACATTATTCTTCACTTCTGGCCTTCTGCACTCTTGCTGTTATGGCTCGTAATGCAAGCAAGTACAAGAGCCCTCTTTCCCTACCTATGAGTCCTAAAAGTAGGCATTATTGGGGCGCAATGGCTCCCTTTCATCTTGGCCCGAGTGCCTCTTCTCCTTTTGGCACCAGTAATTACTGCGCCCTTACTTCAAAACTCTAAAATTTGAATACCATTTTAGAAGAATTTTACTTTGTGCCTCGAAGGTAGACTACTGACACGTTGTTTAGAGCATCTAGGAGCACCTACTTTTGCATACTAATCACCCAGACGAGGCTATAGCAATTATCACGTTGCCACCCAACTCATGAACTCTGCAGACCATTTATCTGGGTCTTTGTAGCCTGCTCGGTTTTAACTTTAAATCTCCCAACTGTAAAGCCACCGGTATGGCTCATTGAGTCCAGAGCTCACTGCTTACATCTATCTGTGACCAGCAAGTTGTGAGTTCATTTTGCGTCAAGCCAACTCAGCCTTTCATGCTTCCATGCTTGATAAAATGGGTACTGTCAACCCGAGCAATAGTATTACCTTTTATAGTGCGCAGAAATTTTGATAATGTGGTATTCAGCACTATATTACAAGGAGTTATGAACTCCCATCATCACACACTTTAGGAGAGACCAATCATGTGCAATACTTCTCACAGACCTTGCACGAAGCAGGGAAAATATTTGCCTTCACATTGTCACCGTAAGTCTTAAAATAAAGGTTGACTGGGCAGACTAGCCCCATGATCCCTTTCACAAGCATGACAGAAACAGCAGATCAGCTGGAGAAACGAATTGCGAAGGTACCCTTCCCCAGTTGATTTTTATATTTTTACATTAAACATATTTACAGAGAGAGGACGTGTTTTCTTAGAATTACATGTGTTCCTTGATCAATTAATGAAGCTAGGAGTTTCCAAGGACAGCTGCTTTGCCGCTAGACTACATCTACAGGCATTAGTCCAGCTTTTGAGGGTAAAAGAGCTTGCAGTTCACTGTTTTTCTGTGCTAATGTATTGGCTAAACGACACTTAGTCTCAAGTTATCAAACGCCTTGGCAACTAAGTTCAGAGGGACGACAAAGCTAGTTTTAGGTCATGTAAGGGATCTGGTTAGTTGCTGTGAGGATTTACCTCTCAATTGATTGTTAATTTTTGAGGGAGTACAGTGGGTTGTGATGTATGTAGACAAGTGAGGTAGAGTTTGGTAGATGTGTTTTTAAGTTCAAATACCTCGCCTTCTGGATCCTTCAAAGGGAAACAGCCATTTTAGCTGCCCAGGACGACCATTCAAATAAATGGCGTTCTCATGATCATATATACTTTGATAGGCTTACAGGTTGGTGTCTGGGATCTCACCGCTGAGTCCTCTGAGTCGGAGATTACCCCATTTCGAACAGTTTTCGAGGTCTTCCAATTTATCGACCACTTACAAGAGTTTAGCTTCCAGCGCTGTGCACCTGGCCTCCTTATCAGTCTGGGCTGTCAACACCGCCTTGAGCTGCCCCTCTGCATTGAGGATTTATTAGCCTACTGTATCCACATCCGAGCGCAGTTTGGTGATCTTCTTAGTTAAGTCTGTATGGAACTCAGCTAGGCCTGCGGTGAAGTCTTGTTTAAGCTCATCTCTAATCTCTGCTTTGAAGATCGAGAGCCTTTCCATCAGGTCAGATTTGGTGAATGCCAGGGTCAATCCTGAGGACGCCAGCCCCGTCCGGGACGCATCCAGATAGACCAGAAAGCTGCCACAGGAAGACATCTTCTTTTTAGGGGGAATGAAGGGTCCCCACTCAATTCAAGGAAGGCAGTGCCGACACATACAAGGTCCCAAGCGGGATCACTGTCGATGCTCACTCCTCTTAAGATGCTGACCACTTGTTCCAGGGGGAAATAAACTGTGGTAAAAGGGCAATGTGCCCGCTATCCTCCCTCCAGGTTTGCAAGTCACTTTCTCCAGTGCAGCAGGCCCCAGCAGGTCTCTGCGCTACACTTCCCCAGCAGGGGGGTCCTTTCAGTGGTTGTAGCCCACTCCCGCCAGTACCAGATCTATGGCTTCCTGCACACTCTGTTTTGCCAAGGGCAGAAGTAATTGGAAAGCGTTGCCCCAGGTTTCGCGGACCCCTCTGGATGTTTCCTTGCCGAGTTCAGGGGTGTGCCATGTTCTTCTTCCATGGAGCACAGTCGGGGGTCAACACCCAAGTCAGTCCTCATTTGTGGTAGACAAGCCGCAGCTGCACTAATCTATTGAAGGGTAGGCTCGTGGACGTGCAGCCTGCGGTCCAACAGTCTGCTGCCTCACCCCTCTATGGGCCCTGGAGCCGCACAAGGCCACGATCTCCACATTGTCCTCTGATGGGAGGCCGCAGTGCCCACACACGCCTCCTGACACCTCAGAGGCATAAAGCGCCGCAGCGGATCATCACCCCTGCGGTCATGCTGCTCCTAATAGTTTGCGGCTTGCAAGCCTGGGTGTTAGTTCTCCGAGTACCGCTACGCGGAACTCCGCAAAGTGCAAAAAAACTCCGCCATGCTAGGCGGAGCTCCTCAATTGTCGGAGTGCATTAGAAAAATGCCATTCGCAGTAATTCTCAGTGTTGGGCGTTTGTCCGCGCTGTGAATTTATCGCGAACGGCACCATGCACAACGCAAGCAGGCGCTGCTTTCTTTCTGCCGCTTGAGATGATTTTCTGCTCGAGTGGCAGCTTCCTCAACGCGAATGGATGGTTTCTCAACGTGAGCAGTCGCGAGCATATGCGGCAACTCACATTGAGAAATCCGGCCGCCCACGTTGAGAAATCTCACCAGGAGGTTGATGGCCCTCACCAGCTTGACGTTGATGGGCGCGAATGAGGACAAATCTCACCGGGAGGTGAATTTCCTCGCTCGCCAACTTGATGTTGACGAGCGCGAGCGAGGTAAAAAACTGAGTTTTTGGGAACTACTCGAGCTCCACATAAAACGGAATGTGGAAAACTCTGCAATCTCTGCGAGTGGAGCGGAGTTCACCGCCAAGAATTAGCGGCCTGGCCTCCACAGCTACTCCATCACTCTGCAGCAAGTAGTGCTGAGGTCACAAGGCGCCCCTGATACCCCAGTCATCTTAGATGTAATCGCCGGGCCAAGGAAAGCATAGTAGCGGGTAGAGGCGATCGAACCCTTGGGAGCGATAGTGGGACGCGTCTCACTGCTCCCCATCTCGGCCACGCCCTCTCCTTATTTTTTTTAAATTCTATTCAGAGTTTTTTGAGTAAAAAGTATTTGAAAAATTCTGAAACTATTGAATTCCATTTACAGTTCTGAGATACCATAATATATGTTTGTTTTTCCTCTAGTATTTTGAAATCATTGGCAATGCCAAAAGTTCCGCATTAGATGGGCGAGACCTCTTGGTTATGCCAATTGTTGTTAATAGCTGTGGTCACAGTCTGCCTCCCCTATCTTCCCATTTCGGTCCACTCCTCCAAGGCCATAACTGTCTTTGCTTCCTTTCTTTGCTTTCCATTCCACTGGACCCTTGGCCTTATAGTATTCCAGGTTCTTTGCCACCTCTGCCTAGTTTCTTATCTGTTCCATGTTTCTGTGTTGCACATGTAAGCCCCCCCGACCAGCCTGTTAGTATTTGCAGGGTCCACTGGCAAGAACCCTTACCATTCCCTTTGTTAGGCCTTCTGTAGCCTGCTTGTCAGTCGTTCTGCACTTTTCAGTTCTTGCCATCCCACCTTTCAGCAACTACGGCTTGCCTTACAGCCTGTGCTACCTTACCTATCGAGTCCTGTGCGTCCAGAAGGATAGCCCCTACATGATCTGGCTAACAGCCATTGCACTTCTTTCCTGTTGGCATGTGCACAGGCCCCCCAGCCACTCCTGGGTGGCAGACATGCTTGTCATTCTTTGCAGGTACAACATTCACTAGGCAAAGCAAGGCAAAAGGGATACATCCAAACAGGTAATTGCTGTTTTAACACTAACTACTTTTTTATACTGTGCGTCATACTGCGCTTTTGGCTTATCTTAGCATAAATGACAAGTGTTGTTCTTACCGTTTTAACAATACTCAATTTACCAGTCTAAGAAAAATGAACAGCTGAGTTGACCTTGACAAAATTCAAACTCAAACTGCTGATCACAGCTGATTTCATTGACAACCATTTAACTCACTGAGAAATCTCACCAGCAGTATGACAGTAATGCATCAAGGAAAATGACACACATTCTATTGCAGTCAACTTTAAAACTGTTACATTCGTTCCAGCTAACATACACTTTTTTTAAAGCAAGTTCTTCAGCGTGAGGATTAGGGGGAGGTAATGGGTAAAATAAATTGCAATTTTAGTGGCCTTTTAAAGGTTTTGTGAAAGCAGTGTGGTATTTAAACAGTAAACTAAATGGACTAGAATGGATTCAAGTTTTCCAGAAGAGTAAAATCTTTAAAAAAATAAAGTTTGATTCTATTGGGGTAGTTTTCAAGATCTGCAATCCATCTGAAAGATTACAATAGAAAAAAGCAGCAAAAAGTGCCACCCTAGAAGAAAGAGATCTAGCTGTAAGCAAATGAGATGTTCGTTTATCAGAGTTCTAGTTTGTTAGCTAAATAGTGGTTTATATATCAGGAGATACTTTTTGTGACATACTAGTGGCGAGTTTGTGTACTTCATGAACACTAACATGGAAAAGTAAGACATAGGTGATAAAGTTCCCCCTAAGGTTCTTCATAAGGGTATTGCATAAGGTATGCATTTACCTACATAGCTGCACACCTGTACAAGTCTTTTAGACAACACTTCTAAGACAAATGTATGAAAGTTTAGAATAGCGATTTCAAAATAGCAATTTCTTCTGAATTGTTATTTGGTAATCGCTATTCTTAATGTTTGAAAGATTTATTTTAAAATGACCAATACCTAAGGGGTTGCAGATCGACCTACCTCATGAATATTAATGAGTTAGGTCACAAATTGTGACCCATTGGGAATGACAGCCATCACAAGGATGATGACCTGCTGAGGTCAGCAGACCACCATTTCTATGTCTGCCTTTAGATAAAGCAATGTTTTTTTTAAATGCAATCCATTTTCCTTAAAGGGAAACTGGATGCGTTTCAATGAAAACATAAAATGAACTGTTTAACTTTAAAATTTTTATTGTAGGCAGTAGTCGGTGGGACCACTGCCTACCCTTAAAAATATATTTTTTAACATGCTGAGAGTGGAAGGGGTCCCTTGGGGATATGTTCCCATTTGCGAATGGCTTACCGCCTTCTTTGAGGAGATGGTAAAGTATTACTTCGGTCACAAAGCATTGATCTATAGTATAAGGAAACGCTGTTTGGAAGGGACGCTCTGAACACACCCCTCCTAACTAGCGATGCCTTATGATTTTCTAAATTCATTTAGTGATTCTGTAACCTGTTACCGAATCGCTAAGTGGGTTTAGTCATTTACTGGACGCAATTCCTGTGATTTGGCCAATCACAGGCTTTGTAAGCGCTTAATAGCTGGGCACATCTGGCTCCTAGTTCTTTAGTCTTGAGTACCACCTTTGCTGATAGTGAGATGTTCTGACAGTGAAACTTAAAAATCCATAGGAAGTACCACATCTTCGTCATAGACCAGATGAAAGCCAAATCCCCTTTTCCTATGATGAAGTGGTGGTCCTATGACTATTTTAGAATCCAGCAAGCAAACCTTATGACCCCATCCTCGAATGCTCATCATCATCTTCGGCATTCTATCCATAAATCAGAATTTTGTTAAAAAATACAACTCTCTCTATCTCAGCAAACAAGTCATTATTCTCTTAAATTCTGTGACTACTGCCACTCGGTTGAACAATGTGCTTATGAATTTAAATAGCCCATCAAGTTTTATGGAGGCATTAAGGCCAAAAGAGTATTTATGCAACTCTGACTGGTTGGAAATTTAATAAATTCTAGTGTTGTAAACAGACTACCTGGCTTCTGACCATGTGGCCTGAGGTACGTGGGCAGCACAATCTTAGAAGTACATAAAAGAGTGCTTCAGCATGTGCAGGCAATTAATAATGGTGACCATACATATCACGTTGCTCGGCACTTTGAGAGATTTCACAACAAGGACAGCAAAGGTCTAACATACTATGTAATAGATGCAGTGGCAGTTGATAAACACGGAGGCAATAAGGAAAAAAGGCTAAAAAAATTAGAGTCCCGCTATATCATAGAATTAAATTCTAAGTACCCGGAAGGTTTAAATGTTGAGGAAGATCTGCACACACATTTGTAGATTTTAAGAAATGTGTAAATATTATAGCTGCAGTAAAATTGTAAATAGAAGATTCATGTAAATGCACTAGGGATGGTGGGTTATTTTTGTAACAGACTTGGAAGAATGCAAAAATGTAAAAATGTGAAATGTATTTAGTCCCCTTAAAATACATTAGTCCATAGTGAATGCCCACTGGGGCGATATTAGTGGACAATATTGGCCAATTTTTCTCTATATACGGACTGTTCCACAGTGTAAAAAGATTTCTTCAAACAAGATCGCTTTGTAGAAGTTGGGACCTGTCTAAAATATACTGTGCGGGGTTCGGCAAAGCTTAAAGCTTTAGTTTTTGAATAGTTAACTGAAACACAAAATGAATGTGTATATACATTTTATGCCCACTGGGGCGCTATGTACAGAATTAGGGAGAGAAAAAACGTGCCGGAGCAACTCTCATAGCGGGTCAGAATATGCGCTATCAAACAGCTCTCAAAGGTCAACCTCTAATCGTCGACTCAGCGAAATCGCTAGGTGTAACTCTGGACAGTAACCTAAGATGCAGAAGCATATCAGCGCGTCCGCAAAAGGAGCTAACTTCCACATGAAGACCCTGCGAAAACGTAAACCCTTTCTGCCAGCCTATGATTTCGGACCAGCAGTTCAAGCCCTAGTAATCCCAAGAGTGGAATATGGGGTGGTAACCTTATGCGGCCTCCCAAGGTCGTCAACAGCCCGCTAAGAGCCGCTATCAACTCAGCTGCGAGACTCATCACAGGTTCAAAGAGAACCTCTCACATCTCCCCAGACCTGAGAGCCCTCAACTGGCTACCGTTTGAAGCTAGAATTCACCTGAAAATCGCATGTATGACGCACAAGGCCCTACACCACAACTCCCCGCACTACCTCGCCCAGAAACTGGTGCTCTCTACGGGCATCAGAGCCTCCAGGAGTGCCAAGACTCTTCTACTAAAACCACAACGATTTGCCAAGAAAAAAACTTATAACCAATCCTTCTCGGGTATGGCTCCTAGGATCTGGAACGCTTTGCCCAGTGAAACAAGAATGAACCCTTCCATTGCCTCCTTCAAAAAAGAAGTGAAAGAAATCCTCATGGCTAAATTCAGGTGAATGCTCTGACTTACTACTGTATTTTATTGGTAGTTCTGTTTTGTGCTACATACTGTTTTCTTTTCTTTTTTTCGCTAGTTTTTCACGTTTATTATTTTTGCATATCTGTCCCACTTATATCTTGGTGTGCTATGTCTTCCCTCGTTTTCTACATAAGACTTGTAAAGCGCTCTGATACTCGCAAGGGTCTTGTTTGCGCTATATAAAACCTTCAAAATAAACAATGTGACATGATGGCACAGTCGATAGAATTTAGCTATTTGCTTGAAAAAATTGTACATTTTTTATATATATTTATTTGTCTATATATATTTGTATTTACAATTTCAATTAATTTAATTATTTGACTGTGGCCGAAATAGGAATGTATGTAATCGACATCTAAGGGGAGATGCACAACTAAACTACAGGTTTGTTGTCTTTGTTTATGAAGTAGTAGTTTTTCACGTGAAACAGAACTTTGTTTGTTTTAAAATGGCGGTTCTCTCGTAACTCATTTGTCGGTGAGCAAGGAGTCAAGAGCTCCGAAACACGTTCGACAGAGGCCGAATAAAGAATTTTTGAAGCACCCCACACGGCGTCTTTCCTGGCTGTGGAAAAATTGGTATATTTATGGATCTACTCATGGAGGGTCCGATGTAACAACGCGACTCACGGCTTTGGTGGCAGCGATCTTTTTTGTCCTGGAGACAAGGAAAAGGAATCGTTTATAACGCTGCCCCCCCCCCACCTTTTCGCATGAAGACTGCATCAGTCTGGCATTAAGCAGCAACAGCACTGAGCGCCGTCCAAAGTGTTGGAGGACCCGCGGAGGGCGTTTCAGCATTCAGGTAAGGCTGTGCTGAAAATGCATGTTGGGGAGTGAGTAAAGCTGGTCTGCCGGTAGCATTTGAGCAAGAAAGCACGTGGCAAATAAGCGGTTGGGGTGCAAGTTAGGCATTTGCCTTACAAGTATTAAAAAATGTCTGCCTCTGAGCTTAGAGAGCGGGAAGAAGCAGCTCTCCTGATTTTTGCTAATGAGTATTCTAGTGCAGTAAGTGAGCCTAGTCTGGACAATATGAGTGGAATATCATCAGCCCTGGGGGCACGTTTGAAACGCCTAGAGAAATTACAACGAGCAGAATTGTCTAAATGGTGGGAATCCAAATCCCTACAACGTTATCTCGAAGTGCAACGGGTTCCCAGGGGGCTACGCATTATGGTTGCTCCCACATATGAGGATCCAAATCCTGAGATGCTATGTGAGTGGGGTGCAAATAATAACGATGCATCAAGAAGGATGTTGGCAATACTAATTAAGTATGCAGATATAGACCGACAAAAAATTGTGGAGGAAACGGATGCCTTGCTTCTAATCCTGAATGCAGAACCTGATCAAGAAAGAGTCATGAAATCTCTCTCTGAAATGAAAGACAGACTGCGCAAATTAGAAACAACCATCAAAGAAAGAAAGGCGCAGAAGTTTTTACGTGACAAATTAGACTATGACAGAGGGCAAATATATACTTTTGCTAAAATATTTGATTCCATTCATAAACAGAAGTTAACAAATGTGGCCACATCATATCAAGAGACACAATCAGGCCAAAGCAGTCTCCAAAGTTCCGAAGTTGATACAGACTTGGAGGATGACTCTGTCACTAAGTCTAGCAGATCAGTGCCAACAGTTGTGGATGAGTTCTGTTTTTTAAGGGAGGAAAGACGATTCAATTTAAGACCAAGGCCACCAATACAGACAATCAAGCCTCTAAGAGGAAGAGGCAGAGGAACAAGAGGCAGAAAGGGGCAACCAGGAGAAGAAAAACAAGAGAAATCGAGAGGCAACAACAAGTAGATGATAACAATGTAGCCTCCATAGTGAATCTCACAAACATTACTCTGTCAGATCAAGAGCAAGAAATCCTCACATTTGGCCTTATCCTTTTGTCCAGAAGCAGATATTGATTATGTACAAACAAGAATCGACTTGTTCAAATATATACGAACTTTGAAACTACGAAAATATTTCCTTTTGAATCCATCTACCAGATAGTCACCTAGGTCACAGGAAGATAAAACTGCCCAAAGAGAATTGACTGTGAATGATATGAACTTGATGCTTGAAATAAGGGAAATTGAAAGAGGAATTCAGGTTGATGAAATCGAGATTTTGGCTTCAGCAATTGCACTAGAAGAAGGTATTGAAATACAAGGAGGAGCTCCAACCAGTTTTGGACCAAATTCGAGGTTCACACCAATGACTGGAAGAGACTCCACTGATGTATATAATGAACTGGTAACAAATGAATTGAAAACATTATGGATTTTCACAGGCAAAGAGAAAAACAAAAATAAAAACTCATGTAATTCACAACAGACAGCTTACTATGCATTAATGAAATGAGGATGACAACTGCATAGTAAAATATGCTGATAAAGGGGGCAATGTTGTTCTATGGGACAAGAAGATGTATTTACTGGAAGCATCTAAACAACTTAACAAAATGTGCTACAGTAAAGTGAATGAGAAAGTTATGCTTGAAAGTCATAACTATAATATAGAACTAGAGAATTGGTTCAGCTCAGACCTCCTTAACCATGATGAATATATGTTTTTAAAAATTGATCAGCCAGTGACACCACTTCTGTATTTAATACTAAAAATATACAAGGATTTGCAAAACCCTCCTGGCCGTCCCATCATCTCGGCCATAGGGAGTGCATATGAAAAGACTTCTAAGTATGTGGACTCTTTTTTATCTAAAGTGGTACAGTCCCTTCCTTCATTCATCCAAGATTCAAGTGATTTTCTAAGGAGAATTTATGATCTACCATGGGAGGAAGACTACCTTTTAATCACAATAGATGTGTCTACATTATACACTAGTATCAGACACACTGATGGCCTTCATGCAATCAAACATTTCTTGGGTGGTAGAGCAATTAAATTATGGTCACACACCAAAATGATTTTGCGAATGATAGAGGTATGTCTTAAGAACAATTTATTTCTTTTCAACGATATTCTGTACCATCAAATCTGTGTCACTGCAATGGGCACCTGCTTCGCCCCCAGCTATGCTAATCTGCATATGGGCTGGTGGGAGGAGCAGGTGATCCAGTTGCAGTACCAATTGGAATGGGAGAATAACATCATGCATTGGAGTCGATATATCAACGACCAATTTTTGGTCTGGAAAGGTTCTGAAAAAGAAGCAAAACATTTTTTGGATAAAGTACAATACAATAACCTTAATCTCAGCTTTACCAGTGAGATTAGTAAAGAAAGTGTTAATTTTCCAGACTTTACAGTTTACATCAATAATGGTAGGTTAGCAACAAAGCTGTATAGAAAACCAACAGCTGGTAATACGTTGCTACATGCAAAAAGCTTCCATCCCACTAATCTGGAAAGAAGTATTCCATTTGGTGAATGTCACAGAACAAAACGTAATTGCAGTGAAGATGAGGTAACAAAGAAAGAACTTGCCCAGTTGAAATGTAGATTCAAAAGTAGAGGGTAGCCTAGCAAATGGATAGATGATGCAATGGTGAAGGTAAACAAAAGGAAAAGAGAAGAGATTCTGTTTGAGAAAATTGGAAACGCACACAAGAGCAGGAGTTCAGATTCGGGTAACCAGTGTAGGTTTATAACTAAATTTAGTGCCCAACAGGATAAGCGAAGAAATATTGTGAACAGACATTGGCACATAATTAAGAATGACCCTATACTAGGTAAAGCTGTAACACAAAGTCCTCAAATAACCTTTAGACGTGTGAAGTCTTTCAAACAAATACTAGTAAGAAACACTCTGAAACCCCAACAAGTAAAATCTACTTGGTTGATAAGAAAAAATGGATTTATGAAATGCCCCAAGTGCAAAGCCTGTTGGTATGGAATAAACACCACTAGATATAGATCAAGTTTTTGTACACAAATGAAAAACATTAGGGGTAAATTTACGTGCAAAATTGATTTTGCTGTCTACGTGCTTCAGTGCCCATGTGGCCTGAGGTACGTGGGTAGCACAATCATAGAAGTACATAAAAGAGTTATTCAGCATGTACGGGCAATTAATAATGGTGACCATACATATCCCGTTGCTCGGCACTTTGAGAGATTTCACAACAAGGACAGCAAAGGTCTAGCATACTATGTAATAGATGCAGTGGCAGTTGATGAACAGGTCTCGCCTTTGGTTAAGTTAAAGCCATTTGCTTTGCTAATGGTATTGTATAGCAAAGCAAATGGCTTTAACTTAATAAAAGGCGAGACCTATTGCATTTTTGTAGCTATTTGCTTAATTTTAACTACAATCCTTTCCCAGCAAGAATTCATCAGGAAGTCTGGCTCGAGAGCGGAAAGGCAGGGCGGTGTCTGGGGGCAGGCGGGGGTGGTTGAAAGAGCTGGCCCGGGATCTGGTAAAGCCGCGGCTGCTGGGTGTGGCGCCGTTTGTTGGTAGATGGAATTACTGTAAGAAGGCCCGGGGTATCCTTTTCTGCACCTGAATCAGCCACCCGAGGGGCGTGAAGTGGACTTGAGGTTAAGTGACACCAGCTATCTGATCCTTGCTCTTGTGTGTGGAGACAATGCGGGTGTGGGGTGGGGCACGGCCCTCCCTGCTGCAGACGGCCTAAGACTAGGCAAGAGGGTTTGATGATGCAGGGGCCAATCCTCGGAGCAGCCTCAATGAAACCTCTTCAGTGTCAATGCACTTCCACGCCCTTAATTACATCAGCCACGCCCCTTTGAGAGACCTCCCAGTGTTTTCATCCACGGAAAGCACTGGGTATGGAAGTTTGAGAGCAGCCTCCTCACCCCAACTGAAGTTTTCACCACCCTTAAAGTTGGTGCCACGACAAACCTGGTTGGGTATACGCATTGCGCTCCGCGCAGAGCCGTGTTTCGCTTCCTGGTTACCGACCGGACTGTACCATTGTTGTGGATAGAAGTGTGTTTACCAACCAGGTTGTGCGCGCGGTGGAATGGAATCCTCAGCGGACCATGATGGGCCGGTGTAGCGGAGAGGGTCCGGGGGTGTAAGCTTTGACTCTCCCCACCTCTTGTCTGCTGTGGCCGCACCGGGCTGCCATGGCAACAGACAGCCACAAAGAAAGGTTAGGCAGAGAGACTGGCGCAGGTAGCCGGATAAAAGAGAGCACGGGAGGGGCACGGAAAAGGGGAAGCAAAGACCGAAAAAGAGTGAGACACAAGCAGGGAAAGAGCTTGAGAAAAGAGAAAGACATAGCCAAGGGAAAGAGTTAGAACAAGAAGCCCCGGTATTACAAGCACTCTGTATGACGTATTTGCTCGGCTTTTTCTGCCGGCCTCGCCTGCTAAAAGGTTTCTTGTCTTTATGGGGCCATGTGTTTGAAACACAGGGCCCCAAAAAGATAACAAACCTTTTGCGACCAACATATTTCAGGCGAGCCCGTCCAAGTGGGACGGTTCAAAAAGCCGAGCAAATACGTCATGCACAGCTCTGTTCCAATGGCTGGACACTGTTTACCATAAGCGGTGACGCCAGTCAATGGAACAGAGGGGCGGGGCTTAAAGCCCCTTACAGAAAATACCCGTTAACATTAAATCTCGCCAGCGAGACTGCGCATGCGTGCAGCCTACGCCAGGCGAGACCTAAAAAGGGCTAAGAAAATTAGAGTCCCGCTATATCATAGAATTACATTCTAAGTACCCGGAAGGTTTAAATGTTGAGGAAGATCTGCACACACATTTGTAGATTTTAAGTAATTTGTAAATATTATAGCTGCAGTAAAATTGTAATTAAAAGATTCATGTAAATGCACTAGGGATGGTGGGTTATTTTTGTAACAGACTTGGAAGAATGCAAAAATTTAAAAATTTGAAATGTATTTAGTCCCCTCAAAATACATTAGTCCATAGTGAATGCCCACTGGGGCGATATTAGTGGACGATATTGGCCAATTTTTCTATATATAGAC
Source organism: Triturus cristatus (assembly GCF_964204655.1). NCBI lineage: Eukaryota > Metazoa > Chordata > Amphibia > Caudata > Salamandridae > Triturus > Triturus cristatus. Next base: position 939,474,626 of record NC_140584.1, on the reverse strand, counting down.
TGACTGTTCCACAGTGTAAAAAGATTTCTTCAAACAAGATCGCTTTATAGAAGTCGGGACCTGTCTAAAATATACTGTGCGGGGTTTGTCAAAGCTTAAAGCTTTAGTTTTGGAATAGTTAACTGAAACACAAAATGAATGTGTATATACATTTTATGCCCACTGGGGCGCTATGTACAGGATGAGGGAGAGAAAAAACGTGCTGGAGCAACTCGCATAACGGGTCAGAATACGCGCTATCAAACCATGCGACATGATGGCAAAGTCGATAGAATTTAGCTATTTGCTTGAAAAAATTGTATATATATTTATTTGTCTATATATATTTGTATTTACAATTTCGATTAAATTAATTATTTGATTGTGGCCGAAATAGGAATGTATGTAATCGACATCTAAGGGGAGATGCACACCAAAGCTACAGGTCTGTTGTCTTTGTTTATGAATTTGTAGTTTTCACATGACACAGAACTTTGTTTAAAAATGGCGGTTCTCTCATAACTCATTTGTCGGTGAGCAAGGAGCCAAGAGCTCTGAAACGCGTTTGACAGAGGCCGAATAAAGATTTTTTGAAGCACCCCACACGGCGTCGTCTTTCCTGCCTGTGGAAAAAATGGTGTGTGTATATATATATATATATATATATATGTGTGAACAAGGCCTCTGGTAGGCTGAAACGCGTCATGGCAGGCATGCTGAGCTTTGAAGAATAAAAACTCACTTTGCACATACAGCTGGGTCTGTTATCGTCTGTTCCGGTTTCCCTCTTCACCTTGGTGAACAAGCCTGCTGGGCAGGCGAAACGCGTCCTTTTTAGCTGTCCTAATAAATTACTTGGCCAGAACACAGCGTCGTCATTCCTTGCCAATGGGAGTAAGGGAGATATATATCCAGAGAGAACCCGGAAGCCTCCGACCTTGGGCCAGACCGAATCAACTTACAAGCAGGCTCGGGTGAACGCCAACTTCAAATAACGGATAATCAAGTGTGGCGAGGAAACACGAGGGGAAACCTGCCGGCGCAGGCACGAAACGGGAGACGGCGGTTCCGGAGGGGAGCGAGTCTCTCAAAAGTATCCTGCAGCTGGTAAGCGACCTGTGCGTGTCCCGCCTGAATTATTCATTAACGTTACTGTGTATCTATACACAAATGTTGGTTGGTCTCCATTTCAGCCAGAGACACTGTTTGTAACTGTCACGAGTGAGATACTTGGGGAACCAGATCCTGAAAATTAATACAGTGTTATTGAAACTTACCTTAGTTTCATTTCGACTGAAGGAGCCGTGTATGAATATATGAACTTTCAAATTTGTATTGGAATTCAGCTTGAATTTGATCACACCAGCAAATTATGGAAAAAAGAGAGGCATCACGAACCAATCTGATACAAACTTGCTTTGAGGATGACCCAGCCACAACTAGTTCAGTAGCCGGCGCACGCAAATCAGATGCCAGAAATTTATTACGTGCATGGGAAAAACTGTCCAAGAAAGAAATCAACAAGTGGTGGGAGGTTGCAGCCCTTAAAAAATATCTGGAAGTGAAACGGATTCCGCGTGGATTACGCATTAATCTTATGCCTAACCACCAAGACACAAGTAATGAACTACTAACAGAATGGGGTGAATTCATTTTAAAATCCTCATTGGGATTAATGGAGATTCTTGTGAAACATGTTGAAATAGCTTTGAACAAAATCACTCATCAGCTAAAAGAAATAGAAAAAGAACTAGCGACAATTGATCTAAATCCTGAAATGAAAAAATTCAAAGAGGACCTGGAAAAATTCATTGATAAACACGAGGAAAGTGTCCGAATCCGAAAACAAACCAAGTTCCAGAGAGACAAGGAAGATTATGAGGATGGCCGTATCTTCACATATGCCAGAAAATACGAAAGATTTAGAAACAATGAATTTGGAAGTATGTCCTCAGTATCCTCCATAGCTTCAACGGAACCAAGCCTCAGTGGGGGAGAAGAAGAGCAAAGAGAAGCCAGAGCAAGGAATTCTTTTTTAGGCGATCTGAAACTGGCTTTCAACCAAAAGACTTGGGAAAAAACAATGGGTCCCCCCAGATACACAAATCCAAGAGGAAGAGGGAGGGGAAGAGGACGGGGAAATATTCCCCTAAACTAACAAGGAGAGGCAAGCGAAAATACGGCACAAGCTTCTGGCGCAGACCGCGTAGGAACCATGACACGCAATATGAGAAAAAAATTGGAACGCTTAAATTTGGATCAAGAAACAAACATGACAAGCCTTGAAACAAACCAACTCGACATTTCCACGGATCAAGAATTACAAGTTATTAATTTATCCTCGAAACAACTCAGTGAATTGGAATTACAGGTTCTCAAACGAGGCATGAATTTCTGCCCCACCAGTGGCATGAATCTAGCGGAAACCAGAATTGACCTTTACAAGTTTATAAGGAAGATCAAACTTGCAAAACTTTTCATTGATAAACCGGATATGGCTGCATATAGAAGAAATATTGCTCTACCAACCCTCCAAACTCCCATAGAGGATGCAGAACACTTTGTAAACCTTATGGAACTAAGTCAAACGCCACAAGAAGGAGGTGGACAAGTACAAACTTATTGTGTACAGCTAGGGGCTGGAATCTCTAATATCAAACCTAAATCTAGATTTTATCCACAACTCCCCCCTGGGAATAAAATTGATTTCTTCCAGGAATGCGTTGTAAAAGATCTTTATCAGCTAAAGATACCATTCACCAAGGATAATCTATCTAGACAAGAACGCCAGGCTCTTAACTCATTGCAAAAAGATGATACCATTGAAATTAAAATTGCAGATAAGGGTGGCAATGTGGTTGTTCTAGATAAGGAGGCATACATGCGGGAAGCTCATTCTCAATTAAACAACAAGGAATATTATGAAAAATTGAAAACCAACCCTCTACAAAAATTAAAACAAGATTTGGATGCAAAGTTGGATTTTTGGTTCTCGCAAAAACTTTTAGACATTGATGAACTTAAATATCTTCAAACTAAATTCCCCAAAATGGCTACAATCTATTTCTTGCCCAAAATTCATAAACACGCCACCAGACCGCCAGGGAGACCAATAATTTCTGCCAAAGGGGCATTGTTAGAACCTATTGCCAATTACATTGATGTATTTCTGCTACCATATGTAAAGGGTTTAACATCTTATATAAAAGATACAGGTGACATGTTAAGAAGATTACAGGATACTCCATGGCAACCAACTTATAAACTGATTACAATGGATGTAATATCCCTATACTCCAACATTGAAAATAAAATTGGCATTGAAGCAGTTAAATCTTTTCTTAAAGACAGAAGCATACAGCTAACTGACCATAACAACATGCTGTTGGAGATGATCTCGATGTGCCTGGAGCAAAACATCTTCTTATTTGGCAATGAAATTTACCGGCAAGCAAAAGGTACTGCTATGGGCTTTTCCTTTAGCCCTTCGTACGCCTGCTTAACAATGGGACAATGGGAAAAAACATGGGCATGGAGATCGGAAAATGATCAAGCAGTCCAAAAAACCATAGCATGGTTAAGGTATATAGACGACTTGCTGCTAATTTGGGAAGGAACAAATGAAGAATTTGAAAAGTATTTTGAAACTTTAAATGATTCAAATTTTGGTTTACATTTTACTTACACAATCAGCGATTCGAGGGTTGTTTTTCTGGACACTGAGATCTTTGTAAAAGATAATGTACTTCATACTACCCTTCACCGTAAAAGTACCGCGACAAATGCGGTTTTACATGCTCAGAGCTTTCATCAACTCAGCCTCCTACAAAACATCCCGTATGGAGAATTTCTCCGGATTAAAAGAATCTGTTCCAATGAAAACGATTGGCAAGAACAAAAGAAACTGTCCACAAACAGATTCTTAAAAAGAAAATACAATCCAGCATGGATACAAACTGCCTCCAATCGTGCCACAATGATCAACAGAACGGATTTACTGATGGATAAACCACAATCACCAAAAGAGGAATCAGATAAAATACGTTTCATCACCACCCATTCAACTGCCAACAACTCAATTACAAGGATTCTCAAAAAGAACTGGCACATTCTCCATATGGACCCCACAATATCTCAAATTGTGGGAGACCATCCTAATGTGACGTATCGAAGGGCAAAAAACCTAAAGGATAAATTGATCCACAGTCATTTTCAGGAATCTAAAAAACCAGAGGCATGGGGCAGACCGAAAGGATTTTATAAATGTGCAGGATGCAAAGTTTGTTGCATCGCGAAAACAACGAAGGAACTATCAATGGCAAATAACAAAACATGGAAAATTGAACAACTAATCAACTGCAAAACTCAGTTTGTTGTGTATGCCCTTGAATGCCCTTGTTTTAAGAAATACATTGGAAGCACAAAAAAAGAACTCAAATTACGAATTTTGGAGCATGTCCGTGCCACAATTAATTCTGATCGCAGCAACGCGATGGCAAGACATATGGAGAAGGAACACAAAGGGGATTGGAAATCCCTAAAGTTCTATGGCATTGAAAGTGTTGGACCAAATAAAAGAGGAGGAGATCGCGAACTGGTAATGAGACAAAAAGAGTCTAAACCAGAGGTCTTCAAACTTTTGGATGCCGAGACCCCCCTGTCAACATTTTGAGGCGTAAGGACCCCCTCCTGACAAAAATGTCTAAACCTGTTGACTAAATTGCGTGGGATGAAAATGTAAATGAGGGTATGTGATGCCGCGTATTTTGGGATAGCATTGCTTCATTATTTTGATATTTGTTACACACAGTAACGCTGAGGAAAGATTTCACCCAATCAGTACCCATTTATAACCAAAATACAGCAATTATCATCAGAAAGATTTCAAGTCATCCTTTGTGAAGGGCCTTCCACTCTGCAGCAATACGTGCTGCCACATTAGAAGCTCACCTGGCCCTGACCGGAAGAAGCAGGAGTCCCTTAAAACCCTGGCGGTTTTGTGTAGAGTTAAGCCGTCTACCCATGCAGCTTTCCTCTCACCCCCTCCCTTCCATCCCTCTCTCCTCTCCTAACCCCGGATCCCTCTCTCACTTTGCAGGTCATTTTCTTTCACCCCTTTTTACAACTTCTGAACTCTCCCGATTCAACCTCTCACTTCACCTTTAATCACCTCTTGCCATTCTGTCCTTTCACTGCCCTCATCTCTAACAGTCTCTCACATTTATCTCATGGCCTCTCTGGCCCTGTCACCTCCCGTGCCCCTCAGCACTTCTCATTCACCTCGTCTCTTCATTCAAATTTTTGTCTATTTGTATCTTACACCTCTCCAGTCCCCCCATTCCTCTTTCACATATCCCCTTTGTTCTAACAGGAGCCCTCACCTTTGGATCACACTCACTTCTTGCGTGTCCACACTTCTCTTCGGCAATTCACATTTCTCCTCATCCCTGACCTCTTCAATCAAATTCTCTCACTCCCTTGCTGTCCTCTCTCATTTTGGGTGCGGATGCAAGTTCAGAATGGGATGAATGAATGTATGATTACTGATGGGCTTGTTTGAGTGAGTTGTATATTGAGTAGTGAGGGGGACAGGTGAGTGAAGTGTCACATGAGTGCAGGATGAGTAGTGTACTCGTGTGACTGCAGGTTGAGGTATAGTGTGAGCAGGACAAGTGCATTTTGAGTGCAGAGTGATCACTGTGAGTGCAAGGTGAGCGAGTGAATGGTGCAAGTGCATGGTGATCAGTGTGAGTGCATTGTGTTCACTGTGAGTGCAAGGTGAGCGTGACAATAAAGGGCGAGAATGAGGAATGAGTTGTCTGAATACAGGGTGCATTCCCAGACCCATGAAGTAACTCAGCATGTTATTGCCGGGGCGTAGACTTTAAGATCTAAGTTAAACTATTGCGGCATTAATCGGGGATCGAGGGTGAAGGAAATGAATAATGTGCCGATCCTGCAACAAACTTCCAGTCCTATGGTTAGGGTAACCAGCAGATTATTTTGATGGCCCAGTCGGTACAAAAAAAAGCAGTCACCTAAAGCGGTATTTTCAACGCTTATCTGTGCATACTTCCCAGGGCCGGCTTTAGTGCTGGTGGTGCCCTGTGCGACAATGTTTGTTGGTGCCCCCCCAATGACCACCCCCACCACGGATTCTCTCACTAGCACCCTTTAACAGTGACCAAGTCTCCATAACCCCACACTCTCAGATGCATTGAATTAGTTATATAGTGCCACTCATACCAGTGTAGGGTGTCCGAGCACTTTGCATCACACACACATTACACAGAGACAATCAATCATAAGTGTGTAAATCAGTGTATAGGAAATGTTACATAAGCCAAAGGACTAAAAGTGTAGGAGTCACATGCCATCCATACTTGTAGGCAGCATAGTTTAAGAGTGCTTGGTGTGGAGAAGCACACACACAGAGTCGAAAAAGAAACAGCATAGTAGGGAGTTTCTTTTAATAATAAGAATTGATTTCTAGCCAAATTAACCCTTTTTGCAACATTAATCAATGGTCTAATAAGGTATTCTTTGTAGTGTGCATGCAGTTCTAGGATGAAAGTTAATAGCTCACTATTCTATATTAGGTCTTTAAGTTATAAATTGCAAGTAACAAAAGGATGTCTCTTTTGAAAGCAGTAACCTGCTGATCTCTTCACATCATACGCACTCTGTAATCTACTTGGTACACGTTCTTTGCAGCAGGCATATTAACCCTCTGCACTAACTTCACCGAAGTCAAAACCTCAACTATACAAAATGCTGATCTCTCTCCAGGAAGATAATTAATCACACAAGTTATCTTGACATTTATGTGAGGCCTGGCAATTGCCGGGAAAGAAACGCTGCAGCAGGTGCTTCAAAAGCACAATAAACTTTCACACACGGCGCCCCCAGGAAGCCAACTTTGTATTCCTTTCCATGAAATGCATTCTCACACTACGGCAGTGAATGTAAAATCCAAATGTAAGGAATAGGCACAGTGGGGACCCAGGGGGTACTGGAACCAGCAAAAAAACCTAAGCCTCTGTAACCAGTTTACAAAGGCATGTTAAAATGCAAATGGTCTTTAAAGACCTGTGAAAAAACACGGGGGTGCCGGAGATAAGACTCCAGACACTGCCCAGCTGAGCCCCCAGCAGCTCAAGTTTCACTGCAGCAGCCCGGGCTGATACACAGGACGGGGAAGTGTGGGGGGGGGGGGCTGAAGCCCTTGGGCCTGGGCAGAAATGTGACTGGGAAGGCGCGACCCCCTTTGCATCACTCCACGGCCCCCCTGGGGGTCGCGCCCCACAGTTTGAAGACCCCTGGTCTAAACACATCATGAACTTTCGGACCTTGAGCCCATATGGCCATAATCAAGATGAAGAATTACACTGCCACCTGTAATGATATCTATCAGAGAGTAAATGATGCCGACTCTCTCTTTCTTAATTTAATCCAAAAAAAACCCTTTTCAATTGGGACATGGTTGAATTCATTGTTTAAATTGGGACATTCCACAGATCACGATGTGGAACAACGTTGCCCACTAGAGGGCTTAATCTTGAATTCGTATTTATTTTAATTACACATACCAATTTATTTGAGAATTAATGTTCAAGTGAAATATGTTAATATCACAAATTGAGAGCAATTGGGACATGGTTGAATTCATTGTTTAAATTGGGACATTCCACAGATCACGATGTGGAACAACGTTGCCCACTAGAGGGCTTAATCTTGAATTCGTATTTATTTTAATTACACATACCAATTTATTTGAGAATTAATGTTCAAGTGAAATATGTTAATATCACAAATTGAGAGCATTTCGTGATTTCGGTATGTTAATAATTATTCTTTGCATAAAGTTTTTGTATTTAGTTTGAAAAAACTACATGTCCCATAATGCCTGTATAGTTTACAGGAAGTGATGTAACCCGATTGGGTTTTTCCGCCGGGTTTTTTTAATTTAAAAAGCAAAATCACAATCGCACACTTTACCTGTGAGCAAGGTCTCCGTAGAGACCGAAACGCGTAAGGCTTTCTTTTGCTGGATGCTGTAATAAACGCTTTGGAAATTTGAATGAATACCTGGTGGTATTTTGCTTGAACTCTATACACGGGAGTGCACGAGGAACAAACCTTCCCTACGGGAAAAATTGAATTCCATATATATATATATATATATATATATCTGTGTGTATATATATTTGATATGGAGATACATACGTACATACATACAGAGTCAGTGAAAGGTATTTGGACAAATTAATGTGTGTGGCAAGGTCTATTTGTTTTTTATGTGTCTCCTCTTAGCACATTCACCATCTGCGGTGGTGAGGCACAAAGGGGGTGGGGGGGCAGGATAAATAGAGCTGGGGCTCAGGCCACAACTGGCCCACCTCTACACACGCAACTGAGCACCTTCCCTAACTAATGATGCAGAATCGCACCCTTCCTCTTGGTACAACCTGCAATACTGTGAGACCTCCCTCTGACCAAAGATAAGAAAAGTCCAATTTCATTAAGAAAGGAAAGACCTGGCTCTTCTCAAACTAATTAAGGAAAATCACAGCAACTAATAAACAAAATCTTCCCCCACAAGAAAATAAGAAGATTGGATGATTTGGTTTTTTAATTTCAAATACTTTATTGAATTTTCCCCAAAAATTTCAAAACAATCACACAATCAAAAAGACAGGTTTGGAGTAATGTATAAACTGAATATTGTGCTAAGTTACAATCTATTATCGCATAAAATTCGCAATCTGACAAAGTTAGTAATCCAAACCTAGTATACCCAAAAGAAAAGAAAAAAAGGGAAAGAAAACTAAAGAAAAGGAAAAGAAGAATGAAGAGAAAAGGAATAGAAAACTAAAAAGAAACCCTTGAGAGACAGAAGGAAAAGAGAAGAAAAGAGAAACAGTCCATATGATAGCACCAAGAGAATCCTATATTAAGGAACTGATATAAAATGATAACAATCAAAACGTCGAGTATCATAGACATAATATTACATAAAATACAAGCTAAATATGAGAAATCAAGGAGGTTTATGTGTATTGAAGTAAATGTCCAAGGAGTTCCATAAGGATCTAGACGAAGGTTTCCAAGGAGAATTCTGTAGCGCAATATTGTCTGCACCCCTGAGATGGTTGACCCAGTTCATCCATCCATTGTATGAAGTCTTGTGCGCATCCTTCCAATTATTAAGAACCATCTTCACTACTGTAGACGTAAGTAATAAGTCCAAAAGGTATCTGTCCGTGTTCGAACACGAATCACAATTTAAAAAACCAGTAGTCAATACAGAGAACTCTCTTGGTAACGTACATTTAAATAAATTGGAAAGAAAAACAAAAACTTTCTCCCAAAAGGACGACACTGCTTTACAATGTAAAATGAGATGGGCTAGATCCCCAGTTTCTTTTTCACAATTCCAGCATAGTGGATCATCTCGAATATTCAAAGTGTGTAATCGTGCTGGAGTCCAAAACGCTTTATACAGAAGCCAATATTTAGTTTGTGATAATACTGGGAATATTTAATTGCTTGTTACAGAGTTCCATACTTGTGGCCAGGAAGAATCCGGAATTGGGTCAGCAGCGTGAGAGTCCCAAAAAGAAACCAGATTATCATTAAGTTTAGAGGATTTAGGTTGAAGAAGTTTATGTAATTTGGCTTTAGTTATTGCAGATCTTACTTTTAAGAAATTATAGAATTCGATGTTATCTAAATTGTAAAGAGTTTGAAGATCTGCAAAAGTCACTGGGTACAAAGACCGCTCCAACTGATACGGAAAAAAGATACCCTGTTTAATCCAATCCTCAAGCTTTAGTGATTTTCCTCTGTAGAGTATCTTTCGATTGAGCCACAGAGACTCCATCTTGGAACCCTTAACGCTTACATCTAATTTCTTATCTATCAACAGAAGTGCCCGTTTTGTATTTTTGAAGATGGATTTCGATATGTTTGGATAGAGCTGGTTAGAAGTAAGCAATACCAGAGGATTAAGATTGTCAAGAATGGATTTTTTTACATCTAACCACACTGGTCTATAATAAGCTGGAAGTGAGATCCAATAGGAACAATGTTTTGCAAGTAAAGCAAATTGATACATTTTAAAATCCGCTAAATTGATTCCCCCCCCCGCCCCCCCTTGGATTTATCTAGCCTCAGTTATTTAATGGCAATGAAAGCTTTCTTGCCACCCCATAGAAATGTTGTAAGAAGGATGTCTAGCCTATGATGAAAGTCCACTGTCAGGTGAAGAGGAAGCATGGTTATAAGATAATTAACCAAAGGTGTGATCATCATCTTTATGGTTTCTATCCTTCCCCACCAGGTGATACATTTTGGTGACCAAGACTCCAAAAGTTTAGTGATTTTCTCCAGGGTTACCTTTTTGTTCTGATGAAGGGTATCAATAATATTGGACCCAAATTCAATCCCTAAATATTTTATATATCCCGGTTGCCAAGCCAGTCCCGAGTTACCTAAAACTTATTTTCTGCAATGTACATTCAAGGGTTTCATTTCCGATTTATCCCTGTTAAGTTTATAGCCAGAGTGCACGGAATATTCCGCAATAGTGGCCATCAAGGCTGTTATTGAAGGACCCAGATTCTCTCCGTCATAATTAGGGCTCCCGGTTTTCTGTTTTTACGGATTTATACATATAAATACAGACGGAAATCTATATTTCCTTTGCCTGTATTTATATTTAGAAACGGCAAAATACTCGCATATTTTGCCGCGCTGCCGTCAGTATTTTGCTACCAACGTTCCAAATAAACAATTCTGCTGTCCAGTGTAAAAGGCAGCTCTCACAGGGGGGTCCTGTAGACACTGACCTGCCCGCAGTCTGGTAAGAAGGGGTGAAAAAACAACAAAGCCTCGTTAACAAGTGAATGGTCTTTTTAAAGACCTGTGAAGTACTCTGGTGCGGCTTGTCAGCTTTGTTATCTCATGCAGAAACTCCATCTGATTGGAAGCTCAATCTTTGGAGATGTTGCGTCGTCTTTAGGAGTAAGGGGTGCAAGCAGGAAGGAGAGCGAGAACGGCAAAGCAGCACAGTCCACTAATTAGCCATCCAAGATCTATCATTTTTGTACTAAACTGTACAAAATAGATCACCTACTATGCTGTATTGTAGGCGAGCACATGACATCACGGAAGCCTACGTTAGCATGCATGAACGTTTAAGAGACTTTTTTTAAATAACAGATAATTCAGATAATGCCTTTTTCACCTGTTCCAGTGGGAAAGATGTTTAAAGCACCAGAATTTTTATTTTTTTTCGGCGGTAAAAACTCCAAGAAACCAGTCCTAGGTTTTATTAATGCGTGTCCGCTGAAATCTTTTGATTTAAGGATCATGTGTTAGGCCAAAGACACTATAAAGATGCTACAAAAGTCAATGTAGGCACTACAAGGAAAAACCACCACAAGACAAAATACGGAACCTGTACTCCAGTTGGCTCGGTGAAATTCTAGGGGGCCAGTGTTTCTTGTCTGCTGTATATGTGCAGCCAGCAAGGTACAGAGCAGAGGCTGTCCATGCGGCGACGCCGGAGAGCAAGGACTAGCGATTTCCTGCAATGGCAACTGTATATTTCAGATCTAGGACTCCGCAATCCATTGCAGAGGTCTGACATGGGCTTTTCGACTCAAACTTGGACGCTCTACATTTAACAAAATCTGTAGGTGAGACAAAGCGGTGTCTCTTCAAAGAGGCATATTTTTCAATGACAGCTATTGAATGGAAGGAAGACAATTTCAATTTGTAGAACAGCTGCATGATTCATTTTTAGAGCCATTTCAAATAGGAATAATGACCTAAGAGGGACCCCTGCTGAAGCTCGGAGAAGCACAAGTGATGTGTCCTTTGTGACCGTCTACTGTTACAAACAAAACTAGCCCCTTAGAGAGGAAACACTATCAATGAGGCGGCATGGCACCTGTCACACCAAAAACAGGCACTCCCGTCCTTACGATTGCGCATACCGACTGTATGCGGAGGTCGAAAGAAAATGCATGAGGCAGACCAGGTCTGGCTGTGATTACTGATTAAAAAAAAAAGGCAAATTGAAAGGGACCAGCACACAACGTGGCAGCCAGCTGACACCCAGCCTGAGCAGCTTCCACGCAACAGAAAATGGCTGAAACAAAGGAGGTGGAGCCTAGGGGGAGGTGCGGCAGTCTCGAGGCCTGTCTACGGAGCTAGGATTCATTAACAGAGTTTTTTGTTAGAAGCCCCCGGGATACCAAACACCAAAGGCTCTATAGTTATGCTTCCAGCTCGCGCTCCTCTCTGCACCCTACACTTCCTACCCTTTTTTTTTAACCAATTTTTTATTTGTTTTCTGGTACAATATAGCCTATATTGTGCTAGAAAACGAATTAAATTGTCAATTTAAATAAATGTGGAAAAATACTAGCTGTAGCGTCGTCTTTTGCTTGTGGCAAAAATAAATGTGGATAAATACAGAAAAAGTACCCAAAAAATAAATATGGATAAATACAGACGGAAATGGCCCAAAAAAAATACCATGAAACGGGAGCTTAGTCATAATTAGTATATCATCCGCATAGGCAGCTAATTTGACTTGAGTATCAATGAAATCCACACCTTTAATATCCAAATTCAATGTAATATTTTGAATTAATGGTTTCAATGTTAACAAAAACAGAGATAGAGACAAGGGACAACCTTCCCTAGTTCCCTGGTGAAGGGAAAAAGAATCCGAGAGAGATCAATTAATCGCAATACAAGCCGATGGCGCTAAGTAAAGAGACATTACCATTTTAATATATGAATCTCCCAAATTAAATGCATACATGCATTGTTTTAGAAAGGCCCAAGAGTCTGTCGAAAGCCTTTTCTGCATCCAATGTGATAGCGATAGCTGGGTTTGGATTAAACGCAGCATTTTCTAGGACATGACATAACAAAAGAGTATTATCATTATGAGGTTCCGTGAAATCTGAATCTGCGTTATAAATATCATGGTTCCGTTACGATTTTGGTAACAGCGAACTGTAACTAGTGAGTTCGGCTAGTACGTGTGTTTCCGTCACATTACACCAATGGATTCACTGCGTATTTAGGGTTTTCGTTCCGAACCCTGGGTTCCATTTTGCGCATGGTAGCCATTTTGTGGTTGCCCTCACATAGGCCGATAGCTGTGGTCAAACGAGACTTTTTTGGTCAGGCGCACCTTAGCTCGAGTTTGTGCTGACTCCTACATGACTTGAGTGAACTGACCTCGTTACCTGAGGCCGACCCTGCCAAACCCGTTCCCGCCCGCTAGCTGATCTTGATTAAGGGTCAGAGCACGGGATCTCGTAAAGTTTTATTGTACACAAACATGCCCCATCCTACTTCTATCTGTTTCTGTTTCTTCTTTTATGGTCCATTTACGATATGGGTTGTGGTCTCTTTTATTATGGGTCTGTCCGGCTTATCTAAAGAAGAATGTTGGGATTGTTCGATGATTGATCATGGGCCGGACAACTGAAAAGTGGGTTTTACCGTCATGCGATACTTTTGGTGTGGTTACATGCGATTGGACAATTTGTAAAATAATGGGTGTTTGTCTGGAAAGTGATGTTTCTGGCATAAAAAGGGATGACTTGCTTTGTAAATTTGAGCAGTCTCCTGAGAACTCATACCGTGATGACTTCTAGGACTTCTGTTACTGGCTGCAGCCACTAAATACGATCTCTGACGCCATCCATAAGTATCCTGTGTCTCTGTAATCTAAGACAGGTGGACCCGAAGACTTTGGGCGTGCCCCTGGCCCCGCTGGGTTCTAAAAGCCCGGTTCTTCAATTAGACATGCAACTTTTAAGCAAACCTACTTGAGAGTTGCTTATTAAACATGGCAGAAAGTTATTAAGTCTAATAGCAAACATTTTTTAATACATTTTACAATCAACATTGATGAGGGATACTGGTCTATAATTCTTTGGGAGAAGTGGATCCTTCCCCTCTTTAGGTATGACAACTATATTGGCTTCTGTCATGGAAACTTTAGTGCGTCCTTCCCTGGCTATGTTGTTAAAGACTCGTACCATTGTTGGTTGTAGTTGATCTTGGAAAGTTTTATAAAATTTGGCTGTAAAGCCGTCCGGGCCTGGGGCTTTATTATCTTTCAGGGATTTAATCGAATTCATAATCTCCTCTGCAACGATCGGTTTCCCTAATGCTAGTTTGTCTTGTTCAGACAATTGGGGTAGGTTAAGTCTGTTCAAGTACTGGGGGCAATTCTCTGAATTAAGGTCTTGACCCTTTCTATATAAGTCTTCGTAGAAGGATTTGAATGTATTTAATATATCTTTCCGTTGTGTGTACCTGATCTCTGGTATCCATGATGGCCAAAAAAACATTCTGGTTTTGCTTATGCTTAAGGTATGAAGCGAGTAATTTACCCGCTTTGTTAGCCCCACAAAGATTATGGGCTTTAAATGTATTAACCCATACTCCCGCTCGTTCGTTCAAAATGTTGTAAGCTTATTTCTTTTGTGTATGTGGTAAGAGGAGAGAGCTATGATTTAAAGAGCTAGCATGGGAATATTCCATGGATTTGATTTCAGTCTCTAATTTAATCAATCCACCATTCAAGTGTTTATTTTCATTTTGATTTCAATAATTATTCCCCTAATGGTAGCTTTTAAAGCGTCCCATAGAGTATTTATGTTAGTGTCCGCAGTGTCATTATGTTTAAGATAATCTATTATTGCCTCTTCAATTTTCCATTTGTCCTCATGGTCTAGAAAACTTCATTATTAAACTGCCATCTTTTTGGAGTCGGTTCATTATAGCTACCTGCCACTTTGAGACTAATACACTAGTGATCCGACACCAGCATAGGGGAGATATCTGAATGCTCAATTAAATGTGTAAACAAGCCTGAAATGAGAATATAGTCAATTCTAGTATAAGAATTATGCGGTGTAGAATAAAAAGTATAACCTCTAGAATCTGGGTGTTGAAGTCACCAAGCATCTTTAAGATTAAATTTAGAACATATGGTGTGGACTATGGCATGCGATCTGGTAGGCTGGTATTTACAATTAGTTTGTCTATCAATTATAGGATCCAGTAGAATGTTAAAGTCACCTCCCACAATGATAAGATCCTCTTGAGGAAAATCCTCTATGGTTTTATATATACCCTCCCAAAAGCCTGGATCATCTATGTTAGGGCCGTATATATTTACTACATGTAATGGGTCTTCACCTTTTTTAAGGGGGTAACTAAAATTCTACCATCACTATCATGGGTTTGTGATGCCAATACAACATTCACTTTTTTAGCTATCAATGTAATCACTCCTTTCCTCTTATGATCTGCCGGTGAACAGGCAATTTGTGAAATCCAATTATTCTTAATAAAAGTATCATCTTCCTTAGATAATTTTGTTTCTTGCAGTAAGATAATGTCCCCCTTGGTTTTAGCTAGATAATCAAGTATTTTCCTCTTTTTAATTGGGTGATTAAGCACTTTAACATTTAGTGATATAACATTGAGATATTCAGGAATTTTGCATGCCCTGGGTTGTGCCATCATAAATACGATAGAAGACAGATTATTTTAACCTTGTACCTTACAAAGTAATAACAGACTTCCATGTAGTATTCTAGATCAGCATAAAAAACATCCTCACAACCGAAATATGATCTGACATGACAAAAAAGACGCTATGACTGCCATCCGTACTCATATATGAAAGAACCCATTGGTTCTCTTGTATGATAGGGCCTAAGCATGGCCCCAGAAATGAGAAGTAGAGGACAGTGGAGAAAAGAAAAAGAAAGAGAAAACACACCAAACAACAAAAACCAAGAAGGAACCCCCAAGAAACAAAATCCCTCATAGCTACTGACATTTCTCATAGTCTGGGGGTTCCAAAGCCCAGATCCCAATATCCCACATCCGCCTCCCTGCAAACCTTGCATGTAGGAGGTGCGACAGCAGGAACGTCTATCTGGTGAGTGGGTATAGAGTAAATCAACATTTTGAGATTTCCCAATACATATACATAGAGTGAATCAATTTAAATAGGGTCTAAGCCCCTCCTAAAGAGTAAGCCAGCACCTATGCAAGGCAGTTAAACAAAAATAAACATTGAAATGTGTTTCATCTTTAACGTTTCTAATAAAACATTAAAAATAGCAGCTATAAACAAGTGTTCCTTCTTGGAAAAAGAAAACCTCTAGAAATAAAGATCTGACCTCCAGATACTAAGCAACCCACAAGTTAAGGAGCTAAGTAAGCAGTGACATATTTATACAATATTGCAATCATTAACTAAGGATAAAAGCTAATGTGAACTATTATCCAGCTAGGGAGAGTTTATAAGACTCATGTTTTCCTTTTATTAGAGGTAGATAGGCCAACGTCCATGTCTTGAGTGGGGGGGCCCTTCTAGAAAGCTCAGTAAGTCTTTAGGATCCGTAAAGTAGTGTCGGCGATCACTGACAGTAATTCTAAATTTACTTGGACCTGCAAAGGAAAATTGAATATTCTGGGTTCTGAGTTTGTCTCTCAAGCTGAGGAAACATTTTCTAGTGTCCACTGTAGGCTTGGAAAAATCCTGCGTAAAGATTCTTTTGTGACCATTGCAGATCAGTTGATTACTTTTACGGGCAAAGTTGAGAATAATTTAAGTGTGTTGGAATCTCAGTGGCTTACAGATAATAGGATGGGTGGTTTGACGTGCAGAAGAATTAAAAGTCGGTACTCTGTGGGCACGATCCAGCTCAAAGGGATTCGAAAATTTTATACCAGTAACTTGAGGTATCCATTCTTCCAAAAAGGCTATACAGGAATCCGCTGAGTCTTCTGATCCTTCCAGAACACCCAAGATCCTTATATTGCCTCTTCTATTTCTATCTTCGAATTCAGATGATTGTTTCCTAAGCATGGCTGTCATGTCCATGAGGGTTTTCACTTCTTTGGTAGTTTTAATGGAGACATCTTCAATATTGCTGATTCTCAGTTCCGCTGCTGCCATTTTGGTAATAATCACACTCATGTCTGCTCTAAATGCTGTAAGTTCCAATTGCATGGCATCTGTGTTCTGTTTTGTGGACTTTGATAGATCGTGTACATCTGCAATCTTTTTCAGGATCATATCCATTGTACTGCCTATATCCGCTTTCGCTTTGATGGGGGAATCGGATGGCAAAGGTTCCCCTTTGTTTTTCTTAAAGTGTATTCTAGATTCTTTTTCAGCCATTGTGCTGTTTGTTATTTTGGATGACAAACTCCTTTTCAAATTAGGTATATTTGCACCAGAAATGGTGAATTTGACTAACAGTAGAGATCTCTTTTATCTGCCAAAACCCACTGTACCTATTTACATCAACTCCAAGGAAAAATCACGTTTCAAAGTATGTGCCCATCTGAATCGCACTGTCCGTAACAAGGGGTGGCCCAAGTCGTTTTAGAGACTATTTTGAAAGATAAGCACCAAGTATGGCTAATGTTGAGAACCACTCATGCAACAACATAAGTCCCCCCTACCTGAGAAGTTAAAAACCTGCAGTAACTCCTATCATGGGGTGACACAGAAAGCATTCAGTAATAAGCACATGAGCAAGGGTTAGAGCATGATGAGAACATATGCTTCCCCTGAAATATGCTCCAAATCCATGTGGAAATGTGCCTAAAAGTGGGCACACTGGTGCAGGGTCACCCTCTTGTCCACGGGTCCAAAGACCAACAAAATAGTGATCGGCACTGGAGTTGAAATAAAATAACAAGTTTATTAATCACTCATGAGTGGGACCACATCCACACAACACACTCAAGTGCCGCAGGAGGTAGTACACTGAATTCACAAACCATCATCCCTTTTATACCATTTTGTTGCAATGTAAGCATGTGAACAGAAATGGAAAGAAGAAGTTTAGAAATAGCTATCAACAAACAAGGGCAGATGGATGACTACGTGGTCAGCAAAGTTGGAGGGGGAACAGGAATGCTTATGGCAGCAGTAAATGGTGGACAGTTAACATCTGAGACCAGGTGCACTGGCAGCTACAATCCCCCAGCACGTACATTGCTTAGCCATGTAAGGAGGTCAACTAAAATAGATAACACAAGCAGAGTGAAAAAGACAAGCAGCAGAGGACGGAAGAATTACGAAGGAAACAAAATGGACACCACAGCCAAAATGTCTGTTGCTTATACTAAGTAAAATATTACACGTTTCCACAGAAGACTCTTTTAGCATAAGCTAGGACGTTTTCTTATGCTTTAAAAGGGGTACGATAAATATCATGGATGTAAATTAATATTATATCACAGATTTCTTGTTCCATTGCTGAACGGGCATCTACATTTTGGACATTCATTTTAGATGGTAAACAAGTAGTACAAGTGGAAATACAGAGGGAACAAAGCATTGGCCCACATTGAATACATAAGCAACAAGAGAAGAGAATTGCAATAATTATGAATAAGGCCGACAATACTTTCAGACCCCATACAGAAAATATGTTCCAGAACCATCCAGCCCAAGTCCATGTTCCTGAATCTTGATGTATCTCAGTGACTATTTTATTCATTTTGGAAATAGCATCAAAAACAGAAGGGGCGTGGTCAGGTATGAACACGCAGCAACTACTACCGATAATGCGACATGCTCCACCACGATCAGCTAAGATAACATCTAAAACCATTCTATTTTGCAGAGTCACAATTCTCGTAATTTGAAGCTCTTCTGTAATATTTCCAAGTGCCATTGCTGTCTGATTAGTCACAGCCTCTACTACACGGGTCAAGCGTCTGATTTTCCTGCTATTTAAAGCTGCACCAACAAAGAAAAAGAGACCCAAATTAAAGTCAACATATTGCTGTAATGTAGTGTCAGTTTGATCCACTTCATCATTATTTATAGTTCTTTTGAATCGGTTCAAGGAAATGTCATTAAACAGTTTTTGATCTTTCTGATAAGATGCAGGTGCTAAGAACACGGGAGGCAGCAAGAGACCACCCAAGTGGTAGATGATTGTAACCTTTACTTCCACAAATGAAGTAAGTGTTGTGTGAGGATAGAAAACTGCTATTGTTAGTTCCAGTAATGTTCAATACTGTAGTACAGTCACTTTTTCCCACTGGGATACTGCCAAAACTGCTCACACAAAGATTTGCTCGGGCTCTAGTAACAGCTATAACAGGAGGCCCGTTACCCTTGGCCGTTGGAGTGTTGGGGAAAACATAGCTTGTAGAGGAATCTCCTTTGCGATACTCCTCCATTTCCCATACAGTTCCTTTAGCTTGTGGGTCCCCTTCCTCATCGGGGTAACAAACCTTATTGAGTTTCGCATTAAGTCCTCCTACATCAGCTAGAGTAATATTACTGATTTTAGAGGCCCACAACAGTGCAAACGAGGCTCTACAAGAGCCATTATGCGAGAATGGCAGAGGAATGAGAGGTGTTCCTCCTTTCTTCTGATGGGCGGGCATCATTCCACATACCCAGCAGTTGGTAGTGTTCGCAGCATTATGAGTATGATGCAACATTTGTATAAAAGTGTTATTGAGCTATGACATTCGGTGCTTCTTTTCATGATAGGGAAGAGTGAAATAATAATGTTCGGTGGGGGCAGGAGTAGTAGCAGTCAGTAAGTTTCGAGCCGGTGCTACTTCCTCCACAACCCTCATTATCACTGCAATGAAGACAGCAGTCAAAGTTAGTCCAGTAATAAACATTGTGCATTTGTTACAGACTTTTACAGCATTCGATTTCTTCTCCTCAAGCATGTTCATTTGTGTTGGCAAACAACAAAACAGATGGTGCCCTAAGGTCCTGGGCAGGTGTTGGTTTCTTCACTAACGTTGAGACGAGTAGTCACTAAAAGGCTACCCCCCTTTTTAGTCCGTCTTTAACCACCCAGGACAGTGGCTCAAACAGTCTCTTTCTGCGATGAAATGTCTTTCTTCCTGGATCGAAGCAGATATCTAGATGTACCAGGGATCGTGTGGTCCTGTAAGACTTCCTCAGGTCCTTCGGGTGACGCAGTCCGTCCTCTCTCAGTGACCAGGATGTCGCGGTGATCTGTCAGCACAGCTGGGCTCACAAGGGCATGCAGAACCTATTGACAATGGGTGGCTTGCACCCAGTTCTTCCGGTTGGTCACTCGCACTGTGGTTCTGGCAGCCAGGAGGACCTGCTCTGGGCCACGCCACCGAGGTGCCAAGGAATTGGTCCGTTGAAACGATTTTGTCAGCACAAAATCTTCAGGCTGCAGATCATGGCCTTCACCCTGTGACCTATCTGGAAGAGCTTTCCGTACCTGCTGATAAATAGAAGACAAACTGTCAGTTAACTGCGACAAATAGTCACTCATCAGCACATGAGGTACATCATGTATAGGGCGAGGCTTTGGACTCCCCCAAATATTCATGGGCCTGCCAAAGATGATCTCATAAGGCCAGATTGTGTATGTGGTATTGATCTAATAGAAAGCAAGGCTAGGGGCAGTGCATCAGGTCATTTCAAAGACGTGGAAGCCTGTATTTTAGCCAATTTCAATTTCAGGGTGGTGTTATAACGCTCCATCAGGCCTGCTGATTGTGGATGAAAAGCGGCATGAAATTTCTGCTTAATCCCCAACCCTTTCATGACATATTCTACAACGTGCCCAATGAAATGAGGTCCGTTGTCACTCCATAAGACTCGAAAAATGCAGAATCGAGGAAAGAACTCCTTTAGGAGTACCTTACCTGTCGTGAAAGCTGTATTATCCTTCGTAGCATACGCCTCCACCCATTTACTCAAGGCACAAACCACTACTAGGACATATTTTAGGTTATTGCAGTGCTCAAACTGAATGTAGTCCATTTGCAGGACCACAAAAGGTGCAGTTGGTGTTGCAAACCCTCCTGTTGGAGTTTGCTTTCCCTTTCCAGGATTATACTGGAGATAGACCAGACAAGACTGGACTATCTTTTTAGCAGTGCTGGCAACATTAGGATGATTCCAAACTTGCGTAAGTTATTTTGCCATTGAGGATGCACCAACATGTGCCGGCCCATGTGCCATTTGAATCAAGGGGTATAAGTAGGCTGTGGGTAGCTTCCATTTGGTCATATCTTTATTCCTCCAGCAACCCTCATCATCTAGTGTTCCCTCCTTAGACCATTGGTCTAGTTCATCAGCGGAGGCAGATTGTTTCATGTCCAGCACCTCTTACCTGACATCATGCCAATGTTCAGCTTGTGACTCCACCACATACATAGATGTGGTACTTCGCTGCATCGCGGTCTCACGGGCTGTGTGATCCGTAAAGGCATTACCTGCTCCTATTTTATCAGTCACTTTCTTGTGTGCACTACATTTAACAATTGCCACTTTCTTAGGATAGGTTAGGGCAGTGGGAAGAGTATGTACTAATTCTCTATGTACTATCTGTGTTCCATGTGAGGTGAGGAAGCCCCTTTCTTTCCACAAGCGACCAAAATTGTGTGCCACCCCAAAAGCGTACTGGCTGTCGGCAAAAATGTTAACAAGTAAGTCTGTACTAAGCTCACATGCCTTCGTCAGTGCAATCAGTTCGCAGCTTGGACCGACTTCTGTGGGATGTGAGCTATCTCAACTACTGTCTGAAGTGTTGTATTAGCATTGACAGCAAATGTAGTGCTATCAGGCAACTTCAAACACGAGCCATCAACCCATAACTCTCCATCAACACTAGAAAGAGGTGTATCTTGTAGGTCAACACAACCCTTTGTTTGTTCTTCAGTGAGGAATATACAATCATGTAACTCTTGCGACTGAGGCTGAGTAACTGGAAATGGTAATAGTGTAGCAGGGTTTAAGGTCAAACATATTTTTAATGTGATATGTGGGGCCAAAAGTGTCAATTAAAATCCTGTCAAACGAGCAATAGTCAAATGCTGTATTTTTGTTTGATTTAGCAATGCATCAACTGAGCGGGGTACTAACACAAGCAGTTTGTGTGACAAAACTATTCCTTCACTCTGACGTATAGATACAGCCGTTGCTGCCACTGCTCGGAAACATCCAGGCAGCGCTCGAACGACTGGGTCAAGGACAGCTGAGAAATATGCACAAGGTCGTTGTTTATCACTGTGTGTCTGTGTTAAAACAGAGAGGGCACAACCTTCCCTCTTGTGTACATAGAGTGTGAAAGTCTTAGTGTAGTCTGGAGTTCCTAATACTGGTGCAGAACGAAGAGCTTGGCGTAACTGTTGGAAGGCATTCGGACATTCAGTAGTCCATGGGAGGGGCATCGGAGTATCTTTAGTCAAAAGGGCCAACAAAGGTTTAATAATGTATGAAAAACTGGGGATCCACTGTCTACAAAAAGAAGTAAAGCCATTCAGTGCACGGACATCCTTCTGAGTACACGGGGCACAGGAGTATCTAAAATGGTCTGAATGCGATCTGGTGCGAGTGCCATTTACCTCTAATCGATGTTCTCTATCTTCTTTTTTTATTTTTTTCCTTAATTTCTTTATTTTTTAAGTCTAACACTTTTTGATATTTAGTTTTATGCTGTCCTTTTTCTGCTATAGCTTCTACTCTCTTCGCTCTCTCTCGCACTTCTTTTTCCCCACATACGCACACAATCAATCATATCTTGTCTACTTTTTCTTTTAAATAAACACTGCTCTACATATTGAACCTTTTTAGAATCGAATGACCCATCCGCTGGCCGTTGCAAATCAGACTCTTTCTTTGTGTATTTGTTCCACAATGAACCGTACATTATGGGAGAAATACCATATTTAACATACATATTTCTATTGGGCGTCCCTTCTGAAGGAGCCGGCTGACTTTGTTCCAAGCTAACTTTGGTACCACAAGAGCAGCAACACCTTTTACGGAGTGTGCTGAGAACAGGCATGTTTCACAGGTATATAGAAAATATTACTACTCCAAACAAATATTCCAAAAGGAGAAAAATCTCCACATTACCTGCCTTCAATCTTTGCAAAGAGTGAATACAAAAACCAAACCAAAAACCAAGCCAAACAAATCAAGAGTGACGCTTCAGCGACCTTACCAAACAAGTCTCCAACTGCCACCTGCCGATCTCTGGTCGACCTAATGGTCACTGTAGAATTACGCCAAAGAAAGCCCCAATCGAGACCGGCCACCACCCGGGGGGTCAAATCGGGAAAACTGGAAAAGTCACGTCGGCCTGCAGAGACAAGGGTCTCCTCATGCAGTGCGCATCCTCAGTAATATTTCGATCCTCCTTTGGACGGCCGCGTCTCTAATGGGGCCCCACGTGCCGGGTGCCAACTGTGGAAATGTGCCTAAAAGTGGGCACAAAGGTGCAGGGTCACCCTCTTGTCCATGGGTCCAAAGACCAACAAAATGGAGATCGGCACTGAAGTTAAAATAAAATAACAAGTTTATTAATCACTCATGAGTGGGACCACATCCAGACAACACTCTCAAGTGCCGCAGGAGGCAGTACACTGAATTCACAAACCATCGTCCCTTTTATACCATTTTGTTGCAATGTAAGCATGTGAACAGAAATGGAAAGAACAAGTTTAGAAATAGCTATCAGCAAACAAGGGCAGATGGATGACTACGTGGTCAGCAAAGTGGGAGGGGGAACAGAAATGCTTATGGCAGCAGTAAATGGTCGACAGTTAACATCTGAGACCAGGTGCACTGGCAGCTACAAACCCCCAGCACGTACATTGCTTAGCCATGTCAGGAGGTCAACTAAAATAGATAACACAAGCAGGGTGAAAAAGACGAGCAGCAGAGAACATAAGAATTATGAAGGAAACAAAATGGACACTACAGCCAAAATGGCTGTTGCTTATGCTAAGTAAAATATTACACATTTCCACATTCAGATCAAGCGGTGTACATCCTTGCTTCGTATAATATTGCAGAGCAGCGTTACCTGGGTGCAAGCCAAATATAAACACCAATTTCCTTCCTGAGTGATGAGCCGATATTTAATTAAAGCGCATATGGTGCAACTGATTCCCCCTTTCCATAAGTGACTATCACACTTTTTTATTCCTCTTTGTAGCGCTCTCACTTCCGATAGGGACAACCAGCCTTGAATCCTGATCAGCGCTTGACCGCATAGATCGATCGAACACACTGTATCCCTTACAGCCACAAAGTCGGGTTAAGATTGTAGGGGAATTAACAGCCAGATAACAGACAGACGCTTCAACTTCCTCTTCCTGCTCTCGCTGCCCCTCCAACCACCATCCGAGATCAACGGGCAAAACAGAGACGCGGTAACATAGAGCAGCCCTCCAGAAGCCTAGGAACACTTCCTTCTGTCGCACACTGCCGCCATTTTAGGATCAGGCTCAAAATCACATAGTTCTTTTATCGGCCCTCCAACATGATAAATAAAATAAATCGCCTCACTAGATCTCAGGCGCCGGTATAGATGTAAGGCATCACACTCAGTCGGACTCAAAATGACCTCATCTGTCCATCGCCATTTCAAGCTAATGGGCAGTTCCATCCGCCATTTGTAATATCGCAGCTAGTAAATATCAGGTAAAGCGAAGATACAGTGATTAGGTGCTTCACCCCAGAAAACCAAAATCTCTTCCTTTAGATGCGCAATGCCGCCATCTTAGGGCTTAAGTAGATGTTGGCCAGTACATTTGTTTGCACTCCAGTGCAAAAGCAGATAATGTATTATCTTTCCAGATCACATATATCAGTCTGCCGTCCAAGCCACGCTCCCAAGATTGGATGATTTTTGACAGTGCCCGCTGAAGACTGAAAACTTATCATTGATGTAGAATGATAGACTGAGATACACTTTTGTTTTTCTCTCTCTTTCCCTCCAAGCATAAGTGCAGCTAAACAATTGCAGTGTCCGGAGAAATGCTTTCCACTAAACACCACACCAAAATACCACAACATAGGCCCCCATCCATAACACACACCATGGGAACCAAACACAACGATAAACGTATTCATTTTAAAGCTTGTGAATTCTATTTCTCACTTATCCTCCACCTGTCAGAGCTCTTCTGGCCAAGCATTCGCTATGGTTCATCCTGTTACCACCCTTTAATGTGCTAGAATGCCTTATCAGAAGTTTGAAGCACTATAAAAATGCAATTACAATGCAGTATAAGTAAACAAATTAGTCTTTTCTAGCAGAGTTACCAGATTTACTCCTACAGCCGCCACGGCCATAATGCGGAAGGAGTCTATTAGACCGATCTCAGAGTCAAGAGCCCACTGGGAAAAATAAAGTCGAGATTAGCTACACAGAACAACAGCATGATCCGATGCATACTGGGACTGTAAGTTGAGGCAACAGCCAGCCAAGTATGGTTTTAGAGGCACCAAGATGGTAACCACCACTGCCAGGTCAACTTATCATGTGCTAATTTATTGGTGGGGTTAACCACACCCTCATTGCCACTTGAATAATGCTGCATCACATGTATGTAGTTGAAGGAGAAGATTTATTAAGAAACTCCTTTCCATGCCTCAGAAAATGCACCCATATTTAATCCATGTGGGTTAGGCATTAAGTGACTGTCCAGTAGCCTACATGTTCTGGAACATAAGCAATATCAGGCATGGAACACCAGGAGACCGGAATGAAAGAAGAGATGGGATTATGCAGAATGCACCTTTTGACTAAAGAGAGGGTTACTTAATTTATTACCAGTGACATTCAACAGCCATCATGAATGGCTGCAACAGTGTATAAGGTCATCTCCTAACATGCTCACAAAAGGTAAATATGCTTAGAGTAGGAATGTCTTTCCTAATAATCTATCAGGATCTACATATTCCCTTTATAGTTGTTGGTGGGGACGAGCAGGGTAAATTGGTAGGTGGCTCTTACTCTCCACCATGACCTGTTGCTGCTTTTCAGACATTAGCTGCAGATGGAATAAAACTTATCTTTGGCCTTCCTGCTCTGCATATGCTTTCCAAACCCTCATTTGGCATGTCTCAAAGACCAATATGATTATTGATGTTTAGGGGATATTGTCTGCTTCATTCATGGAGGCAGCTCACTGCTATTGTTTTTATTTTTATTGATTATTATTTAGGGTAGGTGACTACACACCTTGAGGAATAATCACAGCCCTCATCAGGGCAAACCCTAACAATCACTAAATTAACCTTTACTCTACCACCTGATAGATATGGCACAAGCTTAATTTAAAATATAAAGTATTTATTTAGTACCAAAGAGTGATAAAGTGAAAATGACAAATAAAAATCCAAACCGATTTAGAAAATAGAGTAAAATATAATAAGCAAAATGACAGATTATAAAAATCCAATAAGTGAATAAGAGGTATGAATTCTTAAAGTTTAAAGTAAAAATAATATCAAAAAGTACAAAGCACCAATGATAATAATGGCTGCAGTAGTCTGGGACCTAGGCACGATTTGAGGCTGCCCATGAGGGAGTGCAGGTCGGATACACCAAACTGGTTTGTCCTGCTCAAAGATTTTCCTTTTTGACTTAGTCCTTTAACTACAGAAGTACACTTCATAGCCCCTCAGGACCTCAAGGCAGACACTTAAACCTCAGAGGTTGCCAGGCAGAAGTCAACAGCAGGGTTCAGTCCCGGTCCATTTCCCATTGGTCTGCTGGGTACTTCCAGTAAAAGGTCTCTTGCAGCTTCTTGTCTCCCTATAGCCACACAGGAGATCAGTCAACAGACCCTGGAGTCAACGGCTTTGTCCTGGGTACAAGAGGGAGCAGTTACGGCCTTTCAGGGCTCCTCTAAAGGTCACAGACAGCAGTTCAGTCCTCCTCTGACACTCTGAAGAGAGTGTTTGGGGATGCCACATTTATGCTTGGGTTGGGGATGACACCTGGCTCCTCCCTAACCAATGGGATAAAGTTCCTAGGCTCTGACCAACTTTCTATTGCAGTAGTTCCTGTTTGCCGTATTGAAGAAACGCGCAAAATGCAGTGTTACAGGGCAAATCCAAGATGACAAAGGTCTTTGGGTACATGGGCTCTGATGTGTGAGTGTGGAATGTAGTTTGATAATCCTAGTATCCTCCCATTTCTAACACTAAAATCCAGTCTGAAGCAGGCACTGTAACCACAACAGTCTCAGATACAGGGGTCTGGTAGGACAAAATCAGGGTCCTTCAGCGACCAGACAGAGGATCCACAAGAATTGTCTTGGCATCCTGTTCTCTCCCTTTCAAGTGCATCCCAAGTGTTACATGTGGCTCAACAGATCTGTCAAGCAGGATTTGATTATGTGCTTTTAAAAGGAGACCCACAGCCCCCACCCTGCATATTCTGTGACGTTCAAGGGAGTCATCTCTGCTCCTTCAGGTCAGCCTATTCTTTATTCCTGGGAGGTATTTCATGGCTATTTTATACCTATTCAAGGCTGAGCAAAGGCTGAGAGCTGGCAAAGGCTAATGCTAATTAGCCTTCTGACACTTCAGGCAGGTAAAGGGTAATTTTCCAAAAGTTACTTTTCCATAATAGTTATTAAATATCTGACTTAACCATTGAATTGGATCTTTAATAACTATTAAAAATAGTTGTTCAATTATTTTACTACCTGGTTCATTTCCCGAGATACATTACTGGTATTTTTTTGTTTTAAATCTTTTTATTAAGAAAACACAAAACAACAATACAACAAAAACAACAACCTAAAAAAAGGAGCAATCGTCAGGATTAGCACATCATTTAGAATAGACATATCACATATACAACTAAAGAAATTAAAATAAACAATATCAATAACGATACAGGCACACAATGACATTAAATCCTTAAAGTGACTTCCTGTCTACATTATATGGGGCGTCATCTGTAAAGGGGGTACATAAAAATCCTCTATATTCGTTCCATGGGCCCCATATTTTAGTCCTTTTGCCTGGGCAGCCTCTACTTTCGTATATCACCCTTTCGGCCTGCATGCACCAATCCATGTCCTCAGCCCAATCCGTGCTTCGAGGCACGACTCCCCCTTCCATGTTCTGGCAATGTTCTGTTTTGCAGTGATACAGCCCAAGGAGACCCATAGTTGTTCGGAGCGGTTAAGATCGGTAGCATCCCAAATGTTCAAAAGACAGAGTCTAGGGAAGGGTTCTATTGATTTTTGACATATTCGGGACATGGTAGATAGAATCTCGTTCCAATAGTGTTGGAGAATCGGACAGTCCCACCACTGATGTAGGAAGGTACCCAAGGAGCCACAATCATGGGGCAGAGTGGTGAGGTTATTAAAGCCATTTTAACTAGAGCCGTGGGGGTGTAATAAGCCCTGTGAAGTATTTTAAGTTGTATAAGTTTAAAGCGGGATCGGATTGCCACCTCCCTGGGAGATGCCAAGGCCTTGTAGAGGAACTTCCCTTTGACCCCCTCACTAGCCTTCTATGTGCACTCGACGTAGAGGCACTATACACTAACATCCCCCAAGACAAAGGTATTAATGTTATAGGTATGGTCCTCAACTCAAGACCACAACCCCACGCGGCCCCCACATCCTTTATTCTTCACCTCCTCAAGATTTGTCTCACTAGGAACTTTTGTCTTTTTGATGGCCATTTCTATCAGCAAGTCAAAGGTACCAGCATGGGCGCAGTTTTCGCTCCGAATTTCGCTATACTCTACATGGACTGGCTTGAGACAAACATAATACTATCCCCATTTAACCCATTCAGAACTCACATCCTTGAATGGAAACGCTATATAGATGATATTTTCCTCATCTGATATAGCTCTGAAGACAATCTCTTACAATTTCAGCATTGGCTAAATACACATAGTCATGGTCTTAACTTCACTGTCAACAGCAGTAACCACCAGATTGCCTTCCTCGATTTATACATCATAGCCCACAATGGTGGCCTTTATACCACACTGTACCGCTAACCCACCGAAAAAAACACCCTACTATCATACAGCAGCCACCATCCCAGAGCCCTTCGCGACTCACTCTCATACTCACAGTTTCTCCGCATACGGCGTAACTGCTTTTTTAAGAAAGACTACTTCTCGGGAGCCAATATTTTGTCAAAGAAACTGATCAGCAGAGGTTATCCCCGCAAACTAGTCAAAATAGCCCTGAAAAGAGCATGGTACTGTCCCAGGGAGACCCTACTCAGTCCCAAAGCAAAAGAAAATGACGAGAAAATAGTATGTGTCACCACATTCTCGCCTATATCGAATATAGTGAGGAAATGCATCCTGAAACATTGGCCAACACTTAATGCTGGCAACTTTAAGCTAGAACACCCTCTTTTCGCCTTCAAGAAGAGCAGAAGCATCAAAGACCATCTGGTTAGGGCTTCTCTTCCTGACACTAAAAAGGACACTACCCTTAGAACGTTGTGGAATCTACCGCCCTTATTCGGCTACTTCAAATGCGCCGGTTGCAGTGTCTGCAGTCTAACAACAGAAACTAAAAGATTTGTGCATGCCAATATAGACATTACTCTCTGTCACTTTTCCAATTGTAACACCTCCAATGTTATATATGCTATTACTTGCCCATGTAATTTGATTTATGTGGGACAAACGACACAGAAGATCAGAATCCGGATTTGCCAACACAGAAGTCGGATCAGCTGCAAAACAGCCAATGCTCCACTTGTCGAACACTTTATTGGCTTGAACCACACCGAAGATTGACTTAAGGTGGCAAGTCATTAGTGTGATCCAACAACCCTCAAGAAACACTAACATTGCTGCTATTCTGAATAAGGAAGAACTTAAATGGATAATCCGTACTGACAGCCCTGCACACAGGGCTGAACCGCTTGGAGGACTGATCTAACTTGCTCTAACCAGTCTATGACCACCTGTAATTTTTTGAATTGCTTGTCATCATTTATTTTATTTTATTCTGTGCCTTTCCATTTTGCCCTTTTTTATCACCCCCCTATGCCTGCTCTCCCCTCCCTTTGCCGTCTTCAACCTTAAATTATCACCTGGCTAATTAATTTACCATCCTTGAGCTCCTCTCCTCCCTGACACCCCTTATTTTTAATTTTTCCCTCCCCCTCCACCTGTTGGCACTCCAAGGCTTAAATTCCCTCCTGGTGCACCACTATTCCTGTCTCTTGTTGGATTATTCAGTTCCCCCGTTTTATCCAATATCTCTCCCTTATGCACTCGCTGATTTTCTATTTTTAGACACCTGCCCACTTTCAGGTCTTCATTTTTCCATTCACTCTTCACCGTCACCCTTCCATCATGCCCGCCCGTTTTCCCTTCTCCTCTTCCTCAGTACTTCTACTATTTCCATTCCCCTTACTTATTGAGCCCGCCCCTCCTGCCTTTCTTACTCGCTCGCATCCCCGAGCTCTCGTCATGTGACCTGCGAACTTCGCTGCTCATTGAAGCTTTCAACCCGGTCTAATTGAATGCTCCGTCCTCAGGTAAGCGGCGCGAACCTCTGCACAGTCCCCGCTCCCCCGTTTTCACTCTCCTGTCCGATACTACCCCATTGCCTTTCTCACCCCTTATTAGATTCCAAGGCCTCTCTCCCCTTGTGTATTCTGATCCCAGCTGAGATCCATCTCTCCACCCCTCCGAGGCCACCTTTGAATCGACGCTTCTGCCCTACACGCCACGGACTGTCGAACATCGCTATTATTACCTTTTCAAGCGCGCGCCTTCGCCGCATACTGCCCTCGATCACTCCTCCATTGCCATCACGTAAGTCCACCCTTTCCTCCGCCTCTCATTGCTGCCCCTTTGTAATCTTTCTACCTTTACCCTGACCTAGTTTACCTTTCTTACCTACCTTTCTCATTAGACCAGCTCCACACGCCATGGATTGCCTAACATCTGTCATATTACCGATTCGAGTGGACGCCATCGCGGCTCCGCCGCACACAGCCCTCGATCACTCCTCTATTGCTATCACGTAAGTCCACCCTGTCCTCCGTCTCACACTACTGTCCCTGCTCAACCTTCCTACCTTTTCCCTGATTAAGTACACCTTTCCTTATTTACTACATTCCTCCTTTCTCATTAGGCCGTTTCTACCATTCTGCCCTTACCCTTTGCCCTCACCTACCGACCTTCTGTATCTACAACCTGGGCTACTACTTTTGATAACTATTCGCCAGAAATTCTTGAGCCTCAATTTTTCACTTTCTTGCAATATTGTCCCTTCCCGATCGTATTGCCTTTTACACGGGTCCTTACACGGTTCTTTATCATCTTTCCTGCATTCCGAGCATATCCCTTCCTCTGCATCATGACTCTTTAATCCTCTCTCGATTACCACTCCTTATCTAGGTTTTATTCTAACCTTTGTTTTCCCACGCTTCCTCCTCCTACCCCCCTTTTTGTCACCCTTACCCACCCAGGCTAACTTCCCAGTTATCCTTACCATCGCTTTGTCCTGAAGAGATCCCACTATTCTCATGGGGATCGAAACGTCGTCGACCTACGTCTCTAAACTCCATATTGTATTGTATATTTGATTACTTGAGTATGAGACGCTGATCTGACTTTTTTGTATCTGCAACTGTTCACCAAAAAGTCACTTTTTAAAGTCACCAGCCTGGGTTAAGGAAATCGGCTGATTTCACTTTTACCTCATCACGGCTAGCTCGCTCATTGAATTGTTTATTACTTGCTCCTAATTATAATTAATTTTTTTTCATCATTTGCATTGATCACTTGTTTGAACTCCAATTTCTTATTTTAGTAATTGCGAAATTTATTCCTACTCTATGTGAATGGGACCATTGTTACTTTAAAATATGGGTTGAGGGCCATCACATGACGAGAGCTGGAAGGAACACCACCATAATGGGCCAGGATCGGGGAGTGGTCGGATATGCCCCTAGGTAAAAAGATTATGTCACTAAACATAGAAAGTTGGGAGGCTTGGCAGAAAAGATAATCAATACGTGACATGCTCCCATAGACCCCAGAAAGGAGGGTAAATTGCCAATCAGAAGGGTTGAGTGTGCGCCATGTGTCAATTAACCCCCGGCGTTAAAAATTCTGATAAAAGTTTCCACTGTGGTTCAGTTCGTCGGAACGGCAAACGATCCAATTCCCCAACCAGAGCGGCGTTACAGTCACCTCCTAACAGAATGTCCCCCTCTGGTAAATTCAACATATGAGGGCCCAGAGCGGTCAGGGTAGAGGAGTGGAGTTTGGGGGGGGGTATGTATAATGAAGTCACATTAAGAAAGCAGCCTTCCCAAACTCCGGATACCGTGTCAAATTGCCCAGCTGGATCGTGTTTAATTGTCTTAACCTGAAAGGGAAGTGAGGAGCGTGCAAGGATGCCTACCTCTCTGGACCCCCTAGTGTACCCTGCATGAGCAAGTGGTTTGTAGCCCCAGTGGTTCAATGCGCTGTATGTGGTGCCAGGTATGTGTGTTTCTTCAAGAAGCACGAGGTCCGGTTAGTGGCGTTTCAGGTGCTGCAAGACTAGCCCACTTTTAATCCTATCGCCCAACCCGTTCACATTCCAGGTCATTATTTTGAGTCGGCCCAGGGAGGTAGAGACCACAGGAGTGTCACTCATTAGGCTCGCAGAGCAGGCTCCCCATCTCCCACCGAGCCCAAAAAACAATAGTGCGTAATGGGATACATAGCAAAAATAATATGCAAGTGAAATAAATATGCATAGCAATAACTACCTTACAAGTGTGCATGATCATCATAGACAGATTGCTCAGAAAATGAAACCAAAAACTAAACAAACCCTGAATAAAACACCCTGGAATCCTCCCCACCCCCCACCCTGCCTCCCTGCAACGTGGACTCTAAACTGCCCACCACCCCAATTTGCAGAGCGCATGGCTACCCATATAGAATACCAATTAGAGGGGAACGCTACACAACCAACGTATCTCAAGGTTCGACCCTCTTCCCCCTCCAAAAGAAGCATTGTGGTTGCCCAAAATAGAGCTTATAGGATCTGGTAGACCCAAGTCGGAAGTCTGTAACCCCGATCACTCCAGATAACATGTCCCCTTATTCCCCTCCCCCAAAAAGCCAGTCCCCAATTAAACAAGTGTCTTGGAATGTTCATTTATAGAAGAACCTATATACGTTGACCAATATTCGGTTAGCAGAGGGTCTTCATCCACCACAACCAAGGAGTGTGGACAGGAGAATCACAATCAATATCGTAGCCAGTCATCAAACACAAGGAATGACCCCCAGTCCAAGTTACGTTTATCATTACCTGTAACGTATGAGTTCAGCCAATTTTTCCTCAAGGGCGTTTGGATCCGTGAGGGTGATCCCGCGAAGCGCCGTCCCGGTCTGTGGATGAGCGCCACCCCTCTAGCCAGTCCCAGGACTGGAAGAAGAGCGACTTGCCGTCCGCCTGCACACGTAACTTCGCAGGGAAGAGCATGGTATATTTCAGATTGTGTCCCCTGAGAGCACCTTTTACTTCCAGAAAGGAGCGGCGCCGCTGCTGCACCTTATAGGTAAAATCCGGGAAAAAGGTGATACTTGAAGTCTCGAAATTCAGGGGGGGACCACTCCTTGCGGCCTGGAGGATATCTCGGTCACGAAAATAGAAGATCCGCGCCATGATGGGGCGAGGTGAAGCACCCGGCTTCGGAGGGCCTCCAGGCACTCTGTGGGCACGTTCGACAGAGAAGTATTTGGAGAGGGACCGCGGTTGCAAATAATTTTGGATCAAGTCCTCAATTAACAGGTCGGTGGCCTGCCCCTCCACCCTTTCAGGAACTCCCAAGATGTGCACGTTGTTTCTTCTTGCGTGCCATTCGTAATCTTCAAGTCGAGCTTCAAAATCAGTTGCCTGGGCCTGCAATTGCTTGACCACCAAATCCAGGCACGTTGTGGAGGTTGTAAGTGTGGCGATGGAGCCTTCGTTTGCTTTGACTCGTTCCCCCATGTTCCGTAGATCAGCACGAATCAGGTTGACATCAATGGAGACGGTGTCAATTTTAAGTTCTAGCGCCGTGCGGACCCCCTGGACCACTTCCATTATGTCCGCCAGTGTCAGGCCCCCATCATCAGATTGTTGCTTTGCCTCTGCATCAACCTGCTTCCCCTCGGTTTCGTCAGATTTGGAATGGGCAAACTTCGACAGTTTGTGTTGAGTGGATGGTTTGGGGCCCCTTGCAGTGGCCATTGTGTCTCGTTTCTCCTTCCCGATCAGGAAATGTCGGGTCCTAGGGGAGTCGGGGGCCGAGCGAACCAGGCATTGAGGAGGTTAGGGCTGATCTGTTTGGCCCGTGCTCCCTCGGCCACGGATCGTGCGTGGCCCAAGATGACGGCCCCTGAGGCTTAGCTAGACGCAGTCCGGGCCCCGAAGGTCTTCCTCAAGGGGTTGATGTCGCCAAAACTCCGGCGTGCAAGAGAGGCCGGGAGGCAGCCAGGCTCCCAACAGAACCAAGCCACCATCGAGAGGGGGAGGGAGAAACAGAAGGGTGAAAATTGTCTCAGATGGCCCCTTAGTGCTCACGGGTCCCAACAATGTTACCAAGGCCGGGCGGGGTGCACAGCGGTAGGGGTTGCTGCTCACCGGTCTGTATGGGCTGTGGAGTCCGATGCTACGTTTTCGGCCCGGGCGCAAAGAGCGAGGCGCTCCGGGCTCTTTTGACTCACCGGCAGTCTGGAGCAGTTTGTGCGGATCCCCGAGCCATGCAGGTGCGATCCAGTGGCAGTGGCTACCGTCCGCGGGCATCTCCCTAGGCCGATGGTCTCCGGTTTATCTAAATCTAGGGGAAAAGGTCTAAACTGAGATTCTGGTTTAGTGAGACTATTGTTAAAGAGCTGTAGAAGTTCATCTGGATTTTAACAGGAGTAATGGGCACTGCAAAGTGCGTATGTCAGATGGGCAGCCGGGTGGAGAACAGTCCCAGGCTTCCAGGCACTGTGTGAACGGCAAACCAGGCTTCTCAGACCAATCCCAGTGCTTCTCTTATGCTGGGAATAGTAATCTAAGCATGAGAGAAGCACTGGGATTGGCATCTGGGAGCGTGCACAGTGTGCACCAGCCCTCGACTGCCGGAGTCAAGGATAGGAAGAGAGAGGAGCAAGGTGGCAGCTGCGTTGTCATGGCCGGGTCCGCACACGTCTCGCGCCCGTCAACTTCAAGGGGCTCCAGCATCGGCAATCGGGGTCTGATTGATCTCGGAGACTGGTCAAATTGATCTGTGGCACAAGGCGCCTCCGTATCCACGGAAGTTGCGGGCAAACGGATTGGTGTGGCGGATGTGAGTGGGGAATTAGTCGGCGGCCGAGCGGAGCTCTAACCAAGTGCGGCCATCTTGGGTGTCGGCTAGCCACGCCCCCCCCCATTACTGGTATTTTAATCTGTACTGTTGTTTTCTACATAGCACAGCTAGGCCTGCCATGGGGAAAATAGATTTTTTGACCTCCTCATTGTTGGGACCTTCTAGCATTAGAGTTCCACATGTTCCACTTTTAAATGTCATTTGTACCCTACCTTGTGGACTGCAGTGCCTACTTAGGGGTGACTTATAAATATTTTAAAGAAACTTTTTTCTCATGTGAAAAAGGGCTATTATGAGAGGCTGCACTGCGGGTTTAGACTGCAGCATTCTTGGCACACAGGGTTGGCCTGAAGTCATTTATGCCCTGCCACTATATATTTAGTGGCACAATGGAGTCCAGTAGCGGCATTTAATTTCCAGGCCCTGAATGCGTTTTCTACACCATACTCTAGAGACGTATAGGCAAGTTAAATGTGCCAATTAGGAGTGAGCCAGTTCAACCAGGTTTAAAGGGGGCACAGGCACTCTACCCCTGCTTAGCAGGAGAAAAGTGTGCAGAGTTCTAAAGCCAACGAAAGTCTAGGTTCCAGCAAAAAGTAAACAATCTGTGGCGACCATACAAAAAAGGC
Organism: Triturus cristatus; assembly: GCF_964204655.1. NCBI lineage: Eukaryota > Metazoa > Chordata > Amphibia > Caudata > Salamandridae > Triturus > Triturus cristatus. The sequence goes on along the minus strand of NC_140584.1, from coordinate 939,438,827 downwards.
AGCTTTCCAATATTGACCAAAATACAATATTGAAAAAGATGTCACTTGAAATAAAGGGGGAATATTCATTTGCCAGTGCTGTTGGGGTTGAGGTGGTGAGTGCTAATAGCTGTATTGCCCAAATGCTATCAGTCTTTAACAGTTGTAATTTATCTGGCCCCTGATTGTGTGCCTCATCTTGAGCTCTGGTTCATAAAGAGGGGCTGGCATTTAACGGTAGTTTTACCCTGTGTCAGCAATCCGCTCAAAGCACAATAACGCATAAATTACCTCATAAATAAGTGGAACACAAGTTTTCACTGCATTAAGCACATAAGATATAGAAATGCTTAGATGCTGCTGAGCATTCATTTCTGTTATTTGCCTTTTATGATATTATATCACTAGATCGTTGGTTTTTATGCCTAAACAAAACCAAACTCCTGTTTTGTGTATGTTGAAAGTAAGAAATGAGAAAATACTAAATTAAAAATAGTGTGCATTCTAAAGTGGTTTTGTTGTCATACTAGACATTATTATAATGCTGCTAGAAAGGATGTCTGCATATATCAGACTGAACCGAGTCGCCCCTGAATAGTGATGGTATGTCTCGCCTTAGGGCATAAGGACGACCTTCGAACAAACTAACAACATGCCGTCCAAGATAAGAGGACTTGGTTTGGGTTTGATATTGTCCTATGAAACTAAGTAATTGGGGCCCTTTAGTTTGCCCGTAGTAGTGTTGAGGCTGCCTTCAAACCCGTTTTTGCATAATGCACTTAATTATTTACATAATTAATTGAAACTATTTGTTGACTTATACTTCACTAGGGCTAACCTCTATACATTTCAAATATGGTAAGTATGTCTACATACTTGAGTTGCTGTAATCTCCCCTAAGGTGTACATCTTTGAAAAAAGTATTTTAATTATGGCTCTTGGTTTGTATGTCTATTTTATTGTGCCGTTTGGAATAATGTTATTTACTTTTATTTAGCGGTGATTTTATGATATATTTAAATGGTATGTATTAATGAATCGGAAAATCTCTGTTATATTTCTGTATAAATGTATTTCCTAGAAATAAAATATTTGACTCACTGACTGAACTGATCCCAGGCACATGAATACAAAGTAAAGTGTATACATCTCCTGGCACTTGAAACCCAGCAATTTACATTTCTGCAGTACTGTGAATTGATTATAAAGTGCTCATCGCAACTGATATTTCTCCTATAGCCTTGATAATAAGTATTACTACCCAATTCAATGGTATCATTTTTAGGTCTGGCCTAAAGATCGCTTTAGTAGTGTGGCGTGCGTCATGTAATTAAATAAATTTGTATATATAAAATACATAGAGGTAATCAGACATAGAGTAGTTTTGGGTCAGTGTTCTTCATACATTGATCTGTTCAGCTGTCATTCACATTTTGCTTTTGCCCACCACAGCGTACAGCAGGGGTTAATGGGCCTACTCACTTGAACCAGTGGCTTTCTTGCACTGTGAATGACAGCATTTCGGTTGATCATGTGCACATCTGCCTAAAAAGAAGTGCAATTCAGTGCTAAGTCTCGTGGGCCGATAATTTACTTTCCAATGCTTATTCTTTCCATACTGTACCATTTATTTTTTGTTTTTTTCATTCTTGTGTTCTTAAAATAGATCTTAAGTTTAGATGAATTCAAAGCCATTAGTAGTCGTTTTAGGCATCACAATAATCATAATTTCCTGTGCATTAAAATTGAAAATTGTTTCTATAACTATTCTATGTAGCCCTGCCTGGTAAGAAGTACTGCTCTAATAAATTTATATGCAATGTTTAATTTGTCTTCAACTTTTACGTTTTTATTTTAAACATTTGGTCGCCACATTTAGCCAGCATGAATTTTTTTGATTTTATTTTATTTATTTTTTTACATAAAAAATAAAATTGCCAGGCCGATTGCCTTTACCAATAATCATTTTACCTTGGAAAAATGAAAGGCTATAGATGGTCTTACACAATTCCAACTTGTGGGTCGAAAGTTATACAGTCAGCTGTGTAACAAAAGGGTAACCCATTCCTCTATATTACCAGTTCAATGGTTTAAAAAAGGAAATGATGAGGAGAAAGCCCTAAACTGAAAGACTGGGGGGGGGGGGGGTGTCTATGTTTTTAGGTTTTGCCTGCAAAGCCCTTGTGCTGTGCTTGTAAAATCTCTTGTATTTAATATATCTTAAAAGAGATGCTCTTATCAGTTCCCATAGCTGAATTACTGTATTCATTCGCTTTGTGTGGAACTATTTTTTTTGGTTTGCTTCCCGTAACTGCACTCTTTTACGATACTTCTACTAAAAATGTTCACACTGTTTAAGCCACATTCACTTTCAAGATAAGATCTCTTCCCAGGAAAAAGGCAGACAGCTTCTAACAGTATAATAACAAAAACAGAGAGGCAACAAAAGTAATTAATTATAGATAAGAAAGAGGTTCTTGTGTCTTCAATATCGTATCTTTATTCTTCTTTAGTATTCTTAATCCAACACATGTGCAGCCAACACGTTTTACCCTAAACAAGGCTTCATCAGGGTAAGACTAGTATCTCACGATACATTTAAGAGTGATGTACAACGTCATCCAGAAAAAGGCGAATGTCAAGGAAGCCCTGAGCTGGCGTTCTAGATCCATTGCCAACGTCGCCGAGGAAGGCGAGCCGTACATGGCTCATATTACTCTGAACAGCTCTCCGACTCGAGGGCATTTATGATGCCCGCATAAATGATTAATCAGCCATTATTGCTGGACTTTTTTCTTCAACACGTAGTTGCTGTAAATGCTTAGTCCAACCAAGGTCCATGCGGAGGACGTAACACACCTCAGTGCTTAAGGAAGGTATTGAAATTTGACATTCGCCTTTTTCTGGATGAAACTGTACACCACTCTAAAGTTTATCGTGGGATACTAGTCTTGACCTGATGAAGCCCTGTTTAGGGTGAAATGCGTTTGCTGCACATGTGTTGGATTAAGAATACTAAAGAAGACTAAAGATACAATATTTAAGACTCAAGAACCTCTTTCTTCTCGATGATTAATTACTTTTGTTGCCTCTGTTTTTGTTATTGTATGTTATATTGTGTGGTCTACAAGCAGCGGACCATGGAGGTGGACAACATTGGGTACAAAAATGTCTTTGTGTGTATTTGAGTGACTAATTGGGCTGCGCGGCCCCGAATCCTTTGGCTGCTCTTTGAGAGTATAGTGTAGCTTCTAACAGTATGCGGGAATGCTTGCTTTTTATTACTTAGTTGCGTAAAGCAGATGCTTTAGCCTTAGAACATTTGTGGCATTTCCTGTTCATGCCTCAGTACCTTTCTTTGCACTTTGTAGGTATTTTCGGATCAATTGTGACAACTTACTACATTTGGTCATTGTGATCGAATTCTAAAAGTTGTAATAAACATTGCACGTTAAAAATAAAGTTAATATACAAGAGCTAGGCTATATTTTAGTACTAAACAGGCAGCCACAAGTGCTGTTACTTTGCAGACAACAGGGTCATGATTTAAAGGGTGTTCTCCAAAACACATAATATTGCCATATTTGACTACTAAACAGCAGTCAGAATTGCAGTTTTTCTTGCAGCTAAAAGGGACTTGATTTGAATGGTGTAGCAGATGTAGTAACACTGCGGCCAAAAGCTCTCGGGACCCCATTAAACCCAGATTATTGCTAACATTTAAAACTAACAGGCAGTCACAAGTGCTCTTACCTTGCAGACAACAGGGTCATGATTTCAATGGTGCAGCAGGTGCAGTGACACCAGGACCAAAAGCTCTAAGCAACCCACTAAACACCTAATATTGCTATATTTTACTACTAAACACGCAGTCACACATGCAGTTACCTTGTAGACCATAGCGTTATGATTTGAATGGTGCAAAGGTTTTCTAAACTCCTCTCAACACAGAATGTTGCTATATTTTAGTACCATACAGGCAGACACAATAGCAGTTATCTTTCAGTTAAAAGGGGCTTGATTTGAGTTGTGCAGCAGGTTCAGTTGCACCAACACCCAAGCGTTGTTAGAACTCTTGTAAGCACAATAATTTGCTACTACATCAAATAATTCAATCTGAAAGAAACACGTTAGTTAGATTCCTCACCTTAGAATATCCCCAGGCGTCAGCCTGGATCCGGAAAGATTTTTCGTCAGCAATACCCTTTGCGCGTCGCTAGGCGTCGTCTGCGGCTCCGCGTCCGTCGTCGGCGTCGTGCGCCGGAATGACATCGTCGGAGTACTTAGACGCCGTCCTCGCGCGCTGACGTCAGTTTTTCTTTTTTCTGCGCCAGACAGCGCCGATCCGGGAAGAGCTTACCCTTTTAGTCACTTTTTGACTAAACTTTTTGGACTCTTTTGTCTAATCTCGTCGACTCGATCTGGTGCCGGTAGGATGCCTGGTTTCAAGGCCTGTGACTCCTGTCACCGACTGATGTCGGTAACGGACCACCACCGCCGGTGCCTTTACTGCCTTGGGGCCGACCATGATGCGGAGTCGTGCCTCGACTGCCGGGCCTTGACCTCTGGGAGCGGTCCCGCAAGCTTCTCGAGCTCCGGCACTCTGCTCCGTGCCGTTCACGGTCCCGGTCGAGGAGGAGGTCGAGGGACCGGTTGCGGAGCCGCAGCCATCATCACCGCTCGTCGGGTTCCAAGTCTTCGGGTAAGTCGAAGCATAGTAAGAAGTCCAAGAGATGACATCGCTCTTCGGACTCCCCTCGCCGGTCGCGCGACTCGGTCGAGGGTCCGGGTGGTACCACCTCTGCGTCTCCGTCGGAGCCGCGTCCGTCCCCATACCCTCCGGTCCCTGGGACTGACGCGACTCCGGCGGAGATCAGTGCCTTCCTCTCGGCCATGAGGGGCCTGGCTCCGCCGTCGACGCCTGCAGGTACGCCTTCGGGCCCCGCGGGCTCGACTGGGAGGCCTAGCGAGCTGGCGGCTCCGGCGCCGTTGTCGACTCCGGTCCCGACGCCGCAGGTCCCCGCAGGATCCAGGCCTGGATCTCAGTCGGTGCCGGTCGACCTCACGACCCCTCCTCCACCGGCGCCGACACCGGTGCCACCCCGGCGGCGTCTCCAGACGACACCGTTCCCCAGTTCACTCCCGGTCCGGTCCAGCGCCGTCGGCGCCGCACCCGACGCCGATGGGTGACCATTTTTATCTTCCGCCCGGCTCCGATCATTCCACCTATTTACCAGGAATCGGATGACGGTGGCGACTGGGAGGGGTCTGATGATCCTCTGGCCCGCCATGGTCAGTTATCACAGGACTGGGCAGATGAGCTGGGGGATGCCAGTGGCCTTGACACCTCCCCTGACACTGGCTTCATCTCTCCTCCGACCGTGGCTTCGGAGGAAGGTGCTACCTTTTCTGTGGCGTTGCGTAAGGCGGCCGAAGCCCTGGGGCTGGAGCTACCCACTGTGGTCGTGAGGACTAACCTCCTCACTGAAGTGCTCCAACCGTCAGCAAGCTCCTCGGTGCCTCTGCTGCCGTTTAGCGAAGCACTGATGGACGTTCTGGAGGTTACCTGGTCCAAGCCCTCCACAGTACCTCCTGTGGACCGGAACGTGGCCCGGCGCCACTGCCGTGCAACGGGCGACCCCAGTTTCCTGTCCCAACACTCCACACCTGAGAGCCTGGTTATCCAGGCCTCTACTTCCCAGTCCTCCTTCCCGTCCGCTCCCCCGGTTCGGGAATCCAAGAGACTGGAGCAGTTTGGTAAAAAGCTGTTCTCCTCCCTTAGTTTAGGGCTGCGGTCTATTAACACCGCTTGTCTCTTGGACCGTTACTCCCACTCTCTGTGGGATACGGTGGAGGACGTGCTGCCCCAGTGTTCGGAGGAGGCCCGGACACTGCTTGCCCAGGCTCTTGCCGAGGGGCGGGACGCTGCGCGGTATGCCATCCGATGTGGTTTGGACTCGCTAGGCAGGGCAATGTCGTCCACAGTGGTGCTTCGTCGTCACGCCTGGCTGCGGTCCACGACTTTTTCCAGGGATGCCCAGAGCACCCTCATGGACATGCCCTTTGATGGCAGTCGCCCCTTTGGCGACAAAGCGGACAGTGCGCTGGAGCGCTTTAAGGACTCCAGGGCTACGGCCAAGTCCTTGGGTCTCTCGGCCCGCGCCTGCAAACTTCCGCTTTTCACCCCTTTCGTGGCCAAGGAAGGGGCGCCCCCTCACGTCTGCCTAGCCACAGGCCGCAGAACCAACCCCCACGTGGTCGCGGACGTGGATTCCGCCGAGGCGGTACAGGGGGACAACGTGCCGGTCCATCCACATCCACCCCAGCAGCATCCGCCTCAAAGCCCTCCTTGTCCGTGCTTTCCGGCCCATTCCACGCCAGTAGGAGGCAGAGTTCGCCATCACCTGCTCCACTGGCGCTCCATCACTTCGGACAGGTGGGTGCTGCAAATCGTCCGAAGGAGCTACTCCCTCCCCTTCGAGACGACCCCTCCAGCCATGCCACCGCTGTGCCACCGCATGTCGGGGGATCACTTGAATCTTCTACAGGAGGAAGTTGCGGCCCTCTTGGCCAAAGGGGCCGTCGAGCGCGTTCCTGGTCCAGAAGTAGGCCGTGGTTGTTATTCCCACTACTTTCTGGTTCCCAAGAAGGGCAAAGGGGGCCAAAAACCTATCTTGGACCTCAGGAGTGACAACGCCTTCCTCCGGAAGGAGAGGCTCAACATGCTCACCTTAGCTCAGGTTCTGGCTGCCCTAAACCCTGGAGACTGTATGGTAGCGTTGGACTTGCAGGACGCTTATTACCACATCCCCGTCCTGCTGGCCCACTGGCGTTACCTGCGGTTCACGGTGGGTCAGGAGCATTTTCAGTTTACCGTGCTCCCCTTCGGCCTCACCAGTGCCCCTCGGGTGTTCACGAAAGTGATGGCGTTGGTCGCAGCTCATCTGCGCAGATCAGGGGTTCCAGTCTTCCCCTATCTCGACGACTGGTTGTTGAAGGCGGGCTCGCCCCAGCAAGTCGTCTCCCACCTCCAGACTACGGCCGACCTCCTGCATTTGCTGGGGTTCTCCATCAATGTGCCGAAGTCGCATCTGAGTCCCTCACAAACGCTCCTTTTTATAGGGGCGGTTCTGGACTCGGCACAGTTCCGGGCTTATCCTCCGGAACAGCGTGTCCGGGATATTCAGGCACTGCTTCCCATTAAACAGCGCGCGTGTTCTGGCAAGGCTGCTCTATCTGAAAGAAACACGTTAGTTAGATTCCTCACCTTAGAATATCCCCAGGCGTCAGACTGGATCCGGAAAGATTTTTGTAGCAATACCCCTTGCGCGTCGCTAGGCGTCGTCTGCGGCTCCGCGTCCGTCGTTGACGTCGTGCGCCGGAATGACGTCGTCGGAGTACTTAGACGCCGCCCTCGCGCGCTGACGTCAGTTCTTCTTTTTTCCGCGCCAGTAAGCGCCGATCCGGGAAGAGCTTACCCCTAGTCATTTTTTGACTAACTTTTTGACTCTTTTTGGTCTATCGACTCGACTCTGGTGCCGGTAGAATGCCTGGTTTTAAGGCCTGTGACGCCTGTCATCGCCTGATGTCGGTGACGGATCACCATCGCCGGTGCCTTTACTGCCTGGGGCTGACCACGACACGGAGTCGTGCCCCGACTGTCAGGCCTTGACATCGAAGGCTAGGCGGGAGCGGTCCCGTAAGCTTCTCGAGCTTCGGCACTCGGCTCCGCGCCGCTCTCGGTCCAGGAGGAGGTCCGAGGACCGATCGCGGAGCCACAGCCATCGTCATCGTTCGTCGGGGTCTTCGGGTAAGTCGAAGCACTCCAAGAAGTCCAAGAGACGACATCGCTCTTCGGACTCCCCTCGCCGGTCGCGCAACTCAGCCGAGGGTCAAGGTGGTCCCACCCCCGCGGCTCCGTCGGAGCCGCAGGAGCCGCGTCCATCCCTATACCCGCCGGTCCCTGGGACTGATGCGACTCCGGCGGAGGTCGGTGCCTTCCTCTCAGCCATGAGGGGCCTGGCTCCGCCGTCGACGCCTGCCGGTGCGCCTTTGGGCCCCGCGGACTCGACTGGGCAACCTCGCGTGCCGGCGGCTCCCGCCCCGGCGCCGTCGACGGCTCCGGCCCCGACGTCGCAGGTCCCCGAGGGATCCAGGCCTGGATCTCGGTCGGCGCCGGTCGACCTCACAACGCCTCCTCCGCCGGCGCCGACACCGGTTCCACCTCCGACGCCGTCCCCGGGCGACGTTGTTCCCCAGTTTAGCCCCGGTCCGGGCCCGTCACCGGCACGGCGCCGCCCGGCGCCGATACCGCCACCGACTGGTGAACCCTTCATCTACTGCCCGGCTCCGATCGTTCCTCCTGTTTATCGGGAATCTGATGACGAGGGCGACTGGGAGGGGTATGATGACCCTATGGCCGCTCAGGCCCAACTTTCTCAGGACTGGGCAGAGGAATTAGGGGATGCCAGCGGTCTGGATACCTATCCGGACGCTGGTTTCATCTCTCCTCCGACTGTGGCCTCGGAGGAGGGTGCAGCCTTCTCAGTGGTGCTGCGCAAGGCGTCCGAAGCCCGAGGGCTGGAGTTGCCTGCTGTGGCCTGAGGACTAACGTCCTCACTGAGGTCCTTCAACCGACAGCAAGCTCCACTGAGCCTCTGCTGCAGTTTAATGAGGCCCTCATTGACGTTCTGCAGGGCACTTGGTCCAAGCCCTCCACAGTCCCTCCTGTGGACCGGAACGTTGCCCGGCGCCACCGCCCTGCTCCGGGCGACCCCAGTTTCCTCTCCCAACACCCCACCCCCGAGAGTCTGGTTATCCAGGCCTCAACCTCCCAATCCTCCTTCCCGTCCGCTCCTCCGGATCGGGAATCCAAGAGGTCAAAGCAGTTTGGCAAGAAACTGTTCTCGTCCCTGAGTTTGGGACTGCGGTCTTTAAATACCGCTTGCCTGTTGGACCGTTATTCCCACTCTCTGTGGGATGCGGCGGAGGACGTGCTGCCCTTGTGTCTGGTGGAGGCCCGGACACGACTCGCTCAAGCCTTTGCTGACGGTCGAGATGCAGCGCGGCATGCCATACGGTGTGGACTTGACACCACGGACTTGCTGGGTCGGGCGATTTCCACCACGGTGGCGCTTCGGCGTCACGCCTGGCTGAGGTCCACGTCATTTTCGGGGGATGTCCAGAGTTCCCTCATGGACATGCCCTTTGATGGCACTCGCCTTTTTGGTGAGAAGGCGGACAGTGCGCTGGCTCGGTTCAAGGACTCTCGGGCCACGGCCAAGTCTTTGGGTTTTTCGTCCCCGCGGCTGCAAACTTCCGCCTTTCGTGGCCAAGGAAGGGGCGCCTCCTCACGTCCGCCCAGCCACCGGCCGCAGAACCAACCTGCACGCGGTCGCGGACGTGGATTCCGCCGAGGCGGTACTGGAGGTCACCGTGCCGGTCAGTCCACATCCACCCCGGCAGCATCTGCCTCAAAGCCCTCCTAGTCCGAGCTTTCAGGCCCATTCAACGCCAGTGGGCGGCAGAGTTCGCCATCACCTGCTCCACTGGCACTCTATCACGTCGGACAGGTGGGTGCTGCAAATCGTCCGAAGGGGCTACACCCTCCCCTTCGAGACGACCCCTCCAGCCATGCCACCGCTGAACCACCGTATGTCGGGGGATCATTTGCATCTTCTACGAGAGGAAGTTTCGGCCCTCTTGGCCGAAGAGGCCGTCGAGCGCGTTCCTGGTCCAGAAGTAGGTCGTGGTTGTTATTCCCACTACTTTCTGGTTCCCAAGAAGGGCAAAGGGGGCCTACTCCCGATCTTGGACCTCAGGAGCGTCAACGCCTTCCTCCGGAAGGACCGATTCAAGATGCTCACTTTAGCTCAGGTTCTGGCTGCCTTGGACCCTGGAGACTGGATGGTAGCGTTGGACTTGCAGGACGCTTATTTTCACATCCCCGTCCTGCCGGCCCACCGGCGTTACCTGCGGTTCACGGTGGGTCAGGAGCACTTTCAGTTCACCGTGATCCCCTTCGGCCTCACCAGTGCCCCTCGGGTGTTCCCGAAAGTGATGGCGGTGGTCGCAGCTCATCTGCGCAGATCGTGGGTTCCAGTCTTCCCCTATCTCGACGACTGGCTGTTGAAGTCGGGCTCGCCCCAGCAAGTCGTCTTTCACCTCCTGACTACGGCCGACCTCCTGCACTCGCTGGGGTTCTCCATCAATGTGCCGAAGTCGCACTTGAGTCCCTCCCAGACGCTCATTTTCATCTGAGCGGTTCTCGATTCGGCGCAGTTCCGGGTCTATCCGCCGGAACAGCGGGTCCGGGACATTCAGGCTCTGATTTCCATCTTCCGGCCTTTGTCCTGGATTTCGGTCAGGTTGGTGCTGCGGCTTCTGGGGCTGATGGCCTCCTGCATCCTGTTGGTACCTCACGCCAGGTGGCGGATACGGGCTCTGCAGTGGGACCTGAAGTTTCAGTGGGCCCAGCATCGCGGCAACCTGTCCGACCATGTCCTGATCTCGGAGGGCACTGCAAGACAGTTGCAGTGGTGGCTCACGAATCGCGATTGGGTCAGCGGCAGATCCCTCTCCCTACCCCAACCGGAGCATGTCGTAGTGACGGATGCGTCCCTCCTGGGATGGGGGGGCCATATGGGAGAGGCGGAGATCAGAGGACTCTGGTCTCCGGCGGAGACTCGGCTCCATATCAACCTATTGGAGCTGAGGGCGATCCGACTTGCACTGAAAGCCTTCCTTCCCTCTGTCCGGGCAAGTGTCGTGCAGGTGTTCACGGACAACACCACCGCCATGTGGTATTGCAACAAACAGGGCGGGGTGGGGTCGTGGGCCCTTTGTCAGGAGGCTCTGCGCCTCTGGACATGGCTGGAACATCAGGGCATCACCCGGGTGGTTCAACATCTGGCGGGCTCTCTGAATGCCAGAGCAGACAAACTCAGCCGCCGGTGCATGATGGATCACGAATGGCGTCGGACGTGGCGCAAGGTCTCTTTCTGCAGTGGGGAGAGCCTTGGTTAGATCTATTCGCCACCGAAGAGAACGCGCAATGTCAGCAGTTCTGCGTGTTGGAATCTCCAAGGCGGCACTCGCTCGGAGACGCTTTTCGTCGCGAGTGGAGTTGCGGTCTGTTGTACGCCTTTCCGCCTATACCACTTCTGCCCAGAGTGCTGAAGAAGATCAGGCGCGACCGGGCCCAAGTCATCTTGGTGGCTCCGGATTGGGCACGAAGGTACTGGTATCCCGAGCTACTCAGTATGTCCATCGATCCCCCGATACGACTGCCTCTTCAGGAGGACCTTCTGTCGCAGCAGCAGGGGACGGTCCTCCACCTGAACCTGTCCAGCCTCCACCTCCATGCGTGGAAATTGAGCGGCGGCAGTTGATGCCATTTGACTTGCCTCCTGAAGTCTGTGATGTCATTCTGGCAGCCAGGCGTCCCTCCACAAAGACGGTATACGCCTGTCGGTGGAACAAATTTGTGGCATGGTGCACAGCAAAGGCTGTGGATCACCTTTCTGCCCCTCTTTCTGAGGTTCTCCTCTTTCTTCTTTCTTTGGCCCAGCAGGGCTCTGCTCTGGGCACCTTGAAGGGTTATCTTGCTGCAATTTCTGCATTCTTAAGGCTTCCTGACCAGCCTTCTCTTTTCAAGTCCTCTGTTGTCTCACTTTTTCTCAAGGGCATTACTCATATGTTCCCTCCTGTTCCATTCGTAATGCCTCAGTGGGACTTGAACCTTGTTCTTACTTTTCTGATGTGCGCTCCCTTTGAGCCCCTTCACAACTGTCCACTTCGTCTACTGACTCTGAAAACTGCCTTCCTGGTGGCTATCACCTCCGCTAGGCGGGTGAGTGAGCTCCAGGCTCTGTCAGCTAAGCCTCCCTTCCTTTCGGTTCATCCGGATAAGGTTGTCCTCCGGACCCGTCCTTCTTTCCTTCCTAAAGTCGTGACTCCCTTTCACATCGGGCAATCGGTCACGCTGCCCACCTTCTTTCCGCCTCCGCATCCTTCAAAAGATGAAGAGAGGCTCCACCGTCTGGACCCAAAACATGCGCTGTCATTTTATTTGGCCCGCACAAACCAGTTCCGGGTGGACGACTAACTTTTTGTTGGATATGTAGGTGCGAAGAAGGGTAAAGCTGTGCACAAGCGGACCATCTCGCGATGGGTCGTGTTGTGTATTAAGATGTGTTACTCCTTGGCAAAAAAGGACCCTCCTGTTGGGCTGCGGGCCCATTCCACCCGGGCCACAGCGGCGACAACTGCCCTGGGACGGGGAGTCCCCTTGCAGGACATCTGTCAGGCGGCGACGTGGGCTTCACTGCACACGTTCGCCAAGCACTATTGCCTGGACAGCCAAGTCCGGAAAGATGGCCACTTTGGCCGTTCTGTTCTCCAGGACTTTCTGGTGTGATCTTAGTTCGCAGGCCCACCTCCGGGGTTGGTATTGCTGGGATATCTATTCTAAGGTGAGGAATCTAACTAACGTGTTTCTTTCAGATGAACAAGTTACTTACCTTCGGTAACGATGTATCTGTAAGAAACATTAGTTAGTTAGATTCCTCACCGACCCACCCAGCCTCCCCGTTCTGCGAACCGACATCTAGGGTTAAGGTTCTCCCTTTCAGGGCCCTAGATTTTTTGGCACCAGTGTCGGTCTCTTGCATGGCTCAGCGTCCCTGGTGCGGAAAGCTATGTACAAGAACTGACGTCAGCGCGCGAGGGCGGCGTCTAAGTACTCCGACGTCATTCCGGCGCTCGACTCCAACGACGGACGCGGAGCCGCAGACGACGCCTAGCGCCACGCAAGGGGTATTGCTACAAAAATCTTTCCGGATCCAGTCTGACGCCTGGGGATATTCTAAGGTGAGGAATCTAACTAACTAATGTTTCTTACAGATACATCGTTACCGAAGGTAAGTAACTTGTTCTTTAATCCTTTAATTTTAATTTTAATTTTATGGTGCTAGGCGTACTGACACTTGTTAAGGCTACTAGCATAAAACAACGAGGCTTACCGCACACACGGCTCCTCCACGGTGCTGATCTAACTCCTGCTGCATCTTGTATGTTACCGGCATTGGCTGCTCCTGACCCCTCCCTCCCGCTTGCTGATGACACCGAGAGACGCTATACTAGGATGCTGGACGCCCGGCTAGTCCGTCTGCGCCCGTCGGCGCCCAGAGGACGCCCAGCGCCAGAATCCCTGCTCCTTTTGCTATAAAATACACTAGGAATGAGCTGCTCGCCCTAAACACCGGTGAGTGCCTCCCCCCTGTTAAAAGGGTACTTAGTGATACGTATAAACTAAATGGGTGTAGGGTCTGCCCCATGGAATTTCTTGACCATCCGGTCAGTCGTTTTCAGCAGTATGAAGAGGGAAACCCAATGGGACTTGGGGGAAACATGCTCAATAATGACTGTGTTGAGAGACGCTCACAAGGACAGTACACCCATCTGGATTCATCCTCCTATGACTCCCTAGCTCACAATACCAATTCCTTGTTTTACAGTGGTGAGGTAATTAAGGGTGTCCTATTAAACACCAGATCTATGGGGAAACATAATTGTGAGCTAGAGTGGTTGATTCAAACAGCCAGTCCGGACCTGGACCTTACCGAAACCAGGGCTAGCGAGACCTCTGACCCTGATTGGAATGTAGCAGTTGCCTCAGGTTACTCAGTGGCGCACGTGGACAGGGTTGATACCAAAGGCGGAGGGATCGCTATTCTATATAGATCCTGTCTCTCTGTTCGGAAGCTGCCCCAGCCCTCGGTACAGGCGGAGGCTCTAACCTTTGGTATCAAGTATAAAAATTTGGAATTTTTCAATGGGCTATTAATTTATCGACCACCGGGGGGAAGAGCCTCGTTTATAAGTTCACTCCAGGCATTCCTAGAATCTTGTCTGGATACTCCCACTTTTACTATTTTGGGTAATTTTAATTTTTACTTAGAGGCTAACAACAACTCCGACACATCCAATTTGCTGGATAACCTGGCAAGTTATGGCCTGAAACAACTTGTAGTGGAGCCTATGCATATAGCCGGACACACATTGGACGGCATTTTTACTAATAATGAGCAGCTCCAATTAGAGAGTGTTCAACCCACTTTGTGGTCTGACCACTCCAGAATTCACTTTAGTATAAAGTTCCCGCTAATAACGAGAGGTCGTAGCCTCAGGTGAGATGTATCCAAATCTCGATCCTGGAAAGCGATCAAGAAGAGTGAGTTGCTTACTACCTTGGAGTTTGAGCCTCCCAAGGTGACTTCTGATATCAACATCTCAGCCTCTAATTTTGAAGGATGGCTGAGATCGGCTGTTAATTTGCATGCCCCGGAAGTCTCAAAATCCCCACTAAACGGGCTAGTTCACCCTGGTACATGTTGGAGCTGCGGCAAATAAAAACAATGTGCAGACGTAAGGAGCGAATCTGGAGGTCTGATTATAGTGTCGAGCATAAGAAAGGGTATAATAGTGCATTGGAAGACTATAAGGCAGCGATAAAACGGGCCAAATCTATCTATTTCACCACAAAGATCATGGAGGCAACTAGCTCCTCTAAGGAGCTTTTCAAAACAGTAGCAGTGTTAGCTAAATATCCAGGTGATGATGGGTTTCAGCCGGATCAAAGTTTTGTGGAACAACTGTCTCTGTTTTTCCAGAATAAAGTTCGGATGATATACAACACGCTTATGACTACTGCAGGTGTTCAACAACGCAACACTGCGGTATCCCCGACACCGGGAAACTCCACTTAGGCTGTCCTGCTTCTCGACTTTGGAGGAGGATCAAGTGGCTAATCTGTTGCTCCAAACGAAGTCGGGCTCTCCATTGGATCCTTGTCCACCTTATATATTACATCTAATACCCCACAAGATTAGCTCTGCACTGACACCCCTTATGAACGCGGTTATTGCTTCTGGGGTTTTTCCCACGCCGTGGAAAAGAGCTTGTATACGGCCCATCTTGAAGAAGCCCTCGCTAGATCCTTTGGACGCAAAACATTACCGTCCAATTTCTTGTCTTCCATTACCTTCAAAGATCTTGGAAAAAGCCATGAATTTACAACTAACAGATTATTTGGACAGGAATAATTTGTTGGACCCTACACAGCATGGTTTTCGTTCATCTCACTCCACTGAATCAGCGTTAATTATGGCCACCGAGCAGATTCTGAAGGTGATGGATGGGGGAGGCAGAGCCATACTTATCCTATTAGATCTGACCGCGGCCTTCGATACCGTAAATCATGCGGTGTTGGTGCAGCGGCTGAAGGATGCGGGTATTGTAGATGTGGCCCTGACCCTACTCACTTCCTTTCTAACATCAACTGATTCACTGGAATGGCCTACAATCTGGATTATTCCACCTTCCGTGTGGAGTCCCACAGGGCTCAGCACTGTCGCCTACTCTGTTTAATCTGTATGCTAGACCTCTGGCACAGGTAATCAAAGAACATGGTTTAATGCTGGTGTCTTATGCCGACGACACTCAATTAGTGGTCTCCCTGTCCCAAAGTGTCGGGCTAACAGCCGAGAGGTTTTGTAATTGTCTTACGGATGTAATGGCCTGGATGACTAGGAACTTCCTGAAGATAAATACGGAAAAGACTGAGGTTCTAGAGTTTGGCCAACTCCCCTCTATCTGGAGCCAAATTTGGTGGTCCCCAGAGGCAGGCTCCGGCCCAGTCCCTGTGACGACGGCGAGGAACCTGGGAGTGGTGTTCTATAAAGATCTTAAATACGCCTCCCAAGTCAATCAAGTTACCTTGCCTGCTTCTTTACATTGAAAATCTTGCGGAAGATTTTGCCTTTTATCCCGCTGACCCGCCGGAAAACTGTAGTCGGAGCTCTTGTCCTATCTAAAATTGATTATTGCAATGCTCTCTATCTTGGCTTATGTAAGGGAAAGATTAAAAAACTCCAGTCTCTCGAGAATGCGGCAGCGCGTATACTCTATGACCTACCTAAACATCACCCGACCTCGGCAGCAATTAAAGAACTACACTGGCTTCCAGTGTGTCAGAGAGTAAATTTTAAAGCCCTCTGACTGGTGCATAAGGCAATCTATGGAGGTGGAGCCTTGGATATACAATCTCTGTTTCCCATGTACCAACCCCTACATGCGCTTAGGTCTGCTAACACAGGGTTGGTCTGTGTCCCCAGAATAAAAAGAGCCAGATGGGGAGGAGCTGGTTTCACTTATCAAGCCTCTACTTTGTGTAACTCTCTCCCGGAGACAGTCAGACTGGAACCCAACAGGGCTCTTTTCAGGAAAAAGATAATGACCTGGCTTTTTCCAAGATCTTAAGATCCGTCGTTGTTTGTTTCAATTCCTCCAGTGCCAAGGCGCCACGGCATAAGTGCGCTTTATAAATGTTTCAGTCAGTCATCTTTCGGCCTCTATCCCGGGTTTCGGTCAGGTTGGTGCTGCGGCTTCTGGGTCTGATGGCCTCCTGCATCCTGTTAGTGCATCATGCCAGGTGGCGAATGCGGGCTCTGCAGTGGGACCTGAAGTTTCAGTGGGCCCAGCATCGGGGCAACCTGTCTGACCATGTCTTGATCTCGGAGGGCACTGCAAGACAGTTGCAGTGGTGGCTCACGGACCGCGATTGGGTCAGTGGCAGATCCCTCTCCCTACCCCAACCGGAGCACGCAGTAGTGACGGATGCGTCCCTCCTAGGATGGGGGGGCCACATGGGGGAGGCGGAGATCAGAGGACTCTGGTCTCCGGCGGAGACTCTGCTCCATATCAACCTTTTGGAGCTGAGAGCGATCCGACTTGCACTGAAGGCATTCCTTCCTGTTGTCTGGGGAAGTGTAGTGCAGGTGTTCACGGACAACACCACCGCCATGTGGTATTGCAACAAACAGGGCGGGTGGGGTCGTGGACCCTTTGTCAGGAAGCTCTGCACCCCTGGACATGGCTGGAACATCAGGGCATCACCCTGGTGGTTCAACATCTGGCGGGCTCTCTGAACGCCAGAGCAGACGAACTCAGCCGCCGGTGCATGATGGATCACGAATGGCGTCTCAACTCGGACGTGGCGCAAGGCCTCTTTCGGCAGTGGGGAGAGCCTTGGTTAGATCTATTCGCCACCGAAGAGAACGCGCAATGTCAGCTGTTCTGCGCGTTGGAGTTTCCAAGGCGGCACTCTCTCGGGGACGCCTTTAGTCGCGAGTGGAGTTGCGGTCTGTTGTACGCATTTCCGCCTATACCACTTCTGCCCAAAGTGCTGAAGAAGATCAGGCGCGACCGGGCGCAAGTCATCTTGGTGGCTCCGGATTGGGCACGAAGGTACTGGTATCCCGAGCTACTCAGTCTGTCGAACAGTCCCCTGATACGACTGCCTCTTCGGGAGGACCTTCTGTCGCAGCAGCAGGGGACGGTCCTCCACCCGAACCTGTCCAGTCTCCATCTCCATGCGTGGAGATTGAGCGGCGACAGTTGATGCCATTTCACTTGCCTCCTGAAGTCTGCGATGTGATTCTGGCAGCCAGGCGTCCCTCCACAAAATCGGTATACGCCTGCAGGTGGAACAAATTTGTGACATGGTGCACAGCAAAGGCTGTGGATCCCCTTTCCGCCCCTCTTTCTGAGGTTCTCCTCTTTCTTCTTTCCATGGCCCAGCAGGGCTCTGCTCTGGCCACTCTTAAAGGTCATCTTTCAGCTATCTCTGCTTTCTTACAGCTTCCTGATCAGCCTTCTCTTTTCAAATCCCCTATTGTTTCTCGCTTCTTCAAGAGAATTACTCACATGTTTCCTCCTGTCCCTTTCGTAATGCCTCAGTGGGATTTGAACCTGGTATTGACATATCTGATGTGCGCTCCCTTTGAGCCACTTCATAATTGTCCCCTTCGTCTTCTGACTCTTAAGACTGCATTCCTGGTTGCCATCACCTCTGCTAGAAGGGTGAGTGAGCTCCAGGCTCTATCTTCTAAGCCTCCTTTCCTTTCTGTCCATCCGGACAAGGTTGTTCTCCGGACTCGTCCTTCCTTTCTTCCTAAGGTTGTTACTGCCTTCCACATCAGGCAGTCTGTCACGTTACCCACCTTCTTTCCGCCTCCGCATCCTTCGAAAGAGGAAGAGAGGCTCCACCGTCTGGACCCAAAACGGGTGCTGTCCTTTCATTTGGACCGCACCATGCAGTTCCGGGTGGACGACCAGCTCTTTCTGGGCTACGTGGACGCCAAGAAGGGGAGGGCGGTACACAAGCAAACCATCTCTCGGTGGGTCGTATTGTGTATCAAAGCTTGTTATTCCTTGTCTAAAAAGGAACCTCCTGTAGGGCTGAGGGCCCATTCCACTCGGGCCACGGCGGCGACCACTGCCCTGGGTCGGGGAGTCCCCTTGCAGGACATCTGTCAGGCAGCAACGTGGGCCTCGCTGCACAGGTATGCCAAGCATTATTGCCTGGGCAGCCAAGTTCGGAGAGACGGCTTCTTTGGCCGTTCTGTTCTCCAGGACTTTCTGGTGTGATCTTGGTTCCCAGACCCACCACCGGGGTTCGTATTGCTGGGGTATCTATTCTAAGGTGAGGAATTAAACTAACATGTTTCTTTCAGATGAACAAGTTACTTACCTTTGGTAAAGATATATCTGGAAGAAACATTAGTTAGTTAGATTCCTCACCGACCCACCCATCCTCCCCGTTCTGCGAACCGACATCTAGGGTTAAGGTTACCCTTTTCAGGGCCCTAGACTTTTTTGGCACCAGTGTCAGTCTCTAGCATGGCTCTGCGTTCCTAGCGCGGCAAGCTATGTACAAGAACTGATGTCAGCGCGCGAGGGCGGCGTCTAAGTACTCAGACGTCATTCCGGCGCCCGACGACGGACGCGGAGCTGCAGACGACGCCTAGCGACGCGCAAAGTGTATTGCTGACGAAAAATCTTTCCGGATCCAGCCTGACGCCTGGGGATATTCTAAGGTGAGGAATCTAACTAACCAATGTTTCTAACAGATATATCGTTTTCCTAAGGTAAGTAACTTGTTCATTACTTACCTCTTTCATTTCATTTTTCAAAATGTTGCTATTACCCGCACTATACCACTAGTAACAGCACAATATATTGACTTTTTATACATGTCATCACACTTTAACATACTTTCTGTAATTTATATGTACAACTACTCAGCAAGCTACAACTTAGTACAAAAAACAGCTTATTATAAATCACATAGACGAATCCTAATGCATTTACCAATGCTTATTTTGCTAATGATTTCACTAAAGACCATTTGCATTTTAACATCTTCCTTCCACGGAATTGGAGGCTCTTTTTGGGCGTCGTGGTTACAGTGCCAAAGACGTTTCCTTTAGAGCCAGCATCAAAAACCCAGTATCAGTCATTAAAGACATTTTCCTTTCCAAAGAAAACAGCGTCGCTGAAATATTGTTTTCAAATATGCCTCTGGCCATGGATTGTGCACAAACTGTTACATTCCTGACCCAGCACACAAGAGAGAGATTAACCGGGGCTATTGATTGCTGAGTTTAAAGTTTGAGATACAATCTAGAACTTCAAAGTAGCTATTAAATATTAGCAGCCTGGCCTCCAAGTACTGCGATGACGTTTTTGCAGTTTGTTTTAGGAACGTTTCCACTTTTCTCACCCTCACCCACCCCTCGGATTCGATATTTCCCTGAATTGTTCTAGTTTTCTTAAAAGATCAATTAATGCTTGGACTTCAGCTCCTAAAATGTATTAATTTCTTGCTGATGATCCAATTTTACATTGATTCATACTCCTGCAGCCGTGCTATTGCCATAAACTTGATTTGTAAAGTTGGAGCCTATTTCTGTTCAGACAGAATATGAGTGCGTTAGCAGTTCACTTGCAGCTATGAAAAAGGGGAGATAACGTCTTGACATGGCACAGTCTAAAAAAATATGGCTGCTTGCTGTTTTATCATATAATCTAAATCAGGGTTCAATGAAAATCATTCCAAGCTACTAATATTATTAGAGTTTTAATAGTGACCACATCAGACAAGTTTACCTTAGTGGCCACTATATGCAAGATTGCCAGCAGTGTGAGTACATCAGCCAAGGTTCTTAGCAGTGGTGTAAAAAAGGCCTTTTCAGTGTGCAATGCATCTTGTAATACATAACAGTCATAGATGCAATGCCCCTGGCACCCAGTTAATACTAGTAATAAGCCTCCGCAAATATCTGCCCATGAGTTATGATAATACATGCATTTTCATCTGAAATGCACACTTTCTAATTTTGGTATGCACATATCAATTGTATTAATTCAACCCAGCAAAATCGTCTATTTTAGTAGGCTGGGCTACACATAGTAGAGGTACTTATGGGTAGTTCTAGAGCTATTAGTAGCTCACAAGCTACTCGTTGGAGAAGCCTATCAAAATCTACAGCTCTGTACTATGAGAAGCAGCATTGTGGCAAATGTGCTTCACTGTGCACAATTACAGAATTGGTACTACTCTGAAGTACTTTTACATAATTGTGCTCACTGCAGACCTCCCCCTTTTGCTATCATGGACCTTCTTGCACCTACTTGAAAATAAGTGAAGGTCCTAAAATCAACCAGGGTCTCTACTGCACGTAAGACTTTGCCCGGCAGTTTGTGTCAGAAACTACATGGAGTGCTGTTACTGATCAATTGACGAGCAGCCTTTAGTTAATAAACCATTTAAGGTCATTAAGTCCGAATTATGCACATCCGTCCTAAAAAGAGTTTATAAACAGATATGTGTGGCAGCCTGCAGAGACTCTTTAATACTTTAACCTGTTTCTACTGCCTATTACCACCAGCATTCATCTGTCAGTAGCAGTAAGTAAGTAGGAAACGATTGCTGTTAATTTATTTTGTTTTTTAATCAAGATAATGTCTATGAATCCCGATGAAGCAAGAGGGTTATGTGGGCATATTTCTCCACTGACTAAATCGCCTCGGGTGCATTCATCAGGACATTTTACTTGGGCCTTGTTGAAACTATAGAATAGAAAATTGGCCACCTCCATTTAAGAATAATTAAAATAATATATATCCTTATCTATTCAAACTCAATTGTAAATTTGGTTATCATTATCCAGATTATGGAGACAAATGTCAGACATTCCTATAAGGAGCGTAGAAACACGTCAACATAACAGACAGGCAAAGTCTACCTTGTGACTCTAAGTTTTAATCATGTGCTAGGAGGCCAGAAGAAAGAAGCGTGTTCCACCTTCAGACCTCTATTTTAATCCTGCACCTGGGGATTTTTATGAAGCTCCAAAATTAGTATATTGAAGTAAAAGTGTACGATGCATATATTTACAGATTTTCAGCACAACAATGAAAATTGAAACCTACATAACCAACTCAGTAACCACTGCCCAAGTACCGAACTTAAGCAGGGTCCACTCTCACCCCCTTCAACACTGCAAAAACATTAGTTAATTCATTACTACACAGTAGGCATATCCACTGTAATAGTCTTCTAGTGAGCCTTCTGGCATAAGGTTGGTTATTAGCTTGACACAGGCCCCAGAAGAGGCTAATAAATCTGTTTCTGCCCAAGACCATAATGCCAGCTTCAGGTATCCAACTGTGAGTGAAAGGCGGCATTCAAGCAAACCCCAGTTTTCTGGAATTCAACACAACATTGAAACGTTACTGCTGCAGCTTAAAGGATACAAATGATTATCACAATAAATACAAGTATATAGTAGTCCCTCTAAGAAGTACCACTGATAATATAGCAACCCCGATAAGTATGGAAACATTCAAATGTTGGTACTGCCCATTAACCGTATAACAGCTTTGATGAGAAGTCGTGGTATGCAGTTAGTAGTATAGCAGTCTTTCTGAAGTGCTACTACTGTTCCATTACCTCTTCATTCATCTTGAGTGAGTCCTAATCAAAAAAGAGAACTACAAAAGGAAAAAAAAACACTTGGAAAATATCCACAGAACATCTCATCTTAGACAGTACAAATGTCACTCTCCTTTCTCAACCTGTGTACCCTGCCTCCCTTTGGAATAGGTGTCTCTGTTGAGTGGTCAGCACCAGCCTTCTTCTCTCAGTAGCAGTAAGTATGTAGGAAATTGTTGCTTTTAATTCGTTTTCTTTTTCAATCAAGATAATGTCTGTGGAATCTGATGAAGTGAGAAGAAGTAGGTGTACGAAATCCAGCAAAGCTGACGGATCTTTTTGGCAGATCCTCTCCATGTCCCTGCACTGTACAGGAGACCATATCTGCCAGGTTCTCAAGGCTGGGAGTTAGGTATGATAGGATTAGCTGAGAGAGTCATGTTAGAAGCATGCTGTCATGCAGTAAGGGATTGAGCAAAGGTAATGGTCAGATTTTTATTGTGTGACAAGATTCTAGGAAGATGAACAATATATGGAGCTGCACAGTTTGTTTTGCAGATATCTAGGTCGGGGAAATTATCATTTTCACTCTCTGAGAGCAGAGCACATCCCTTTACGTAGAAACATAAACGTAGACACAAATATAGAAAAAATCTTATGGATGATTTGATTTCCTCCATAGAAACCAATACACAGGTTGATTTCCTCCATAGAAACCAATACACAGGTTCTCTGGTCCTGTGAAGTCATTGTGTCCTTCTGGAAACTTCTGCAGTCCCTTGCACTCAGAGTTGCCTGGCATTGCATCTCATAGCTAAAACGTAGTTATGTGTGGAACAAAATGCTATAAATGAGGACTCTGGTAATGCCACAATGATGCCTCACGGTTGCCCAGATCCAAAGTACAGATGGTTTAAGGTAACAAAAAAGGGCCCTAGATATCAAATAATTTCGATATGGGGACATCATACAACATGGCTGTATTTGCTTCTAGCAAGTACATTCAGAGAGAGATTTTGAGAGATCGCCTGATACTCACGATATAGAACCTGGGATTCTAAGTTTGTATTGTATCATAGCATTTTTATAGGACTTTCTTACCCCTCGCAATTTATTTCGTGTAATTAAATAACTAAGTTGGAATACGCTCAATTGATGTATACCACACCAATTGCCAAACAAGACGGCCGGTTAATTCTCAAAGCTTATTTCATTCTTCATTCCATTATTTTGTCATTAAAATAGCCCACACGTTTTGTCCCTTTTCCATAGAAGAACTTCTGCAGGGTTATTTCATATAGGGGAAATATTTATCATAGAAGAACAAAACACAATTGATGGTGTCAAGAGCACCCTGACATTCACTCCTCACAACCTGTTTCTTGCCAATTCCTGATGCCTGTCATGTGAATGGATTATTGAAGGATCTAATGTGCAGGAGAAGATGCAATATTGCACCACAGGTTGTTATTATGGAGAAATGATTCTACTACATAAACTTTCAGGAGAAGATGAGCCAGAACCCTCTGTTCCTAAATGTGAATGGTGCAAACATTATAATGCATTACCTAATTCTGATGACCTATA
The DNA here is from genome assembly GCF_964204655.1 of Triturus cristatus. Lineage (NCBI taxonomy): Eukaryota > Metazoa > Chordata > Amphibia > Caudata > Salamandridae > Triturus > Triturus cristatus. Next base: position 939,415,423 of record NC_140584.1, on the reverse strand, counting down.
GCTTCCTTCTAGGAAGGAAATCCAGTTTTGGGAGCAGACGGGCCGGGTTAGTTTGGTTCTCCAAGTTATTGGCCTAAACTTTACACCACTGATAGGTTTGAGCATCAGCTTCTTGAGCCACTAAAGAGAGATATCCTACCACACAGTCTTGCTTAATCAACATATGTGGGGTCAGAAGTTGCATTTCACATTAAATCTGTGATCTTCTCAAAAATAGTCCAAGAGGCAACTATTGGTACTGCACTATTCTTACTGAAGGACTTTAGTTGCATCAGTGGGTTGCATTGCTGTTTTCTTCCAGACTAAATGGAAAAAAATGCAGCTTTCAGACATCTCCTGTGACAGTCTCAAGGAGTCTGCATTAGGAAGAGTGTGTCGAGATAGCATTCTAAGCTTTTCAGACTGGAGTTTTCCTGTCTCAGAGATGGAGTCCATCTTACAGGTAAGGACAGTGATGAGGAACATTAGGGCTAAGAGCAATGGAATTTACTGGAAGTAATTGAGGCATTAAGCATCATCTGTACCTGTATAACTCGATGCGCAGATAAGTAGCTAGTCCTTAGGAGATAGCAGGCACTCATAATGTGTGTTAACCTCAAGAATTGGAAGATGATTCCAGCATTGCAGCTGAACTTCGAAGGAGCATGATACAGCATAGCCCATTTGAGGGTGTTTCTCCCTCCTTTGTGGATAGCATGGCTTCAGTCTTATTTGAGGGATCTCCCAGCAGTGTAATGATTTCCAGCTAGAAAGTAGCTTCAGGTGCAACAGGACAGTGCATGTTGTGCTTTCATGGTCCCATAGGATCACCTGCACCTCAAATCAGTAGTCAATCAGGTTTTGATGTACTCCAGCTCAGATTTTGGGGATTGCATATAGTTCATTCCCATGTTCATCTCCATCAGGCGTGTTCTGCAGTGGTGATTGAGCAAGTCCAACTGGTCCTGGGAAAATTCAGAATTCCCACTTCCCTTCTGATTCTGACCACTGACACTATCATTATAGGACTGGAAGGCTAGACTGGGGTGCGAGTTCATTCAGAACTACTGGTCCCCAATCGATTAAGGTCCTCAACTTGGAGGAAAGTCTGGTCTATGATGAATTATCCTATGGCGTTCTCATAACAATCTGCTTGTTATTCAGAATGGAGCAGACATGCACCCAACTCACCAGGGTTTATGTATTAAGCATGCATGTATCCTCAGTCTTTTTCTGAAGGCGTGTCTTAGTTCAGTCGTGTCTGCTCGATATTTCCCAAACTGGGCTTAACAAACCTTATGAGCAGTTGCAAAAGCGTTGGTTACATCTTCCACTTTTCTAGTGAAATAACTGTATTGGTAATGAGTTGACTCAATCACCAGAAGATATCGAGAAGCAAATTGGCAGTGTGGTATTTGTTGTGAGTTGTACCTAGGCCAAACTTGTGGTGTGATATCTGTTGGGAGTTGCATCTTAGCCTAGTTTATACAAATGACTATAGAACATAGAATCTCTCAATTTAGGTTTCACTAAACGCTCAGATTTGTTCCTGCAGCAGCAATGAACTGGGAAACCTATCAAATGCATGCGCTTGTAAGTGGAATGATGGTTTCTTCGAACCAGGTGACCTTTTGCATTCTCTCTACCACTATGACATGAATAAATCATGGATAAAGCTCCTACTAGTCCAGAACAGGGTGTGTAACTGGTACGTAGCACTATCTGAAAATCATTTTATAGCATAGCTACACAGTCTGCTGCTATTAATGTTGGCTCCAAATCTGCAGTATTTTTTCTGTTGGCACAAGATTCGACTAAGGATCATTTCTACTATGTCTTAATGATTGTGAATTGTACTTCTGTCTTGGGTGTATACAAATGTGTGCAGATAAAAAACCTTTAGAAAAATAATGATGATGACCATAAGGCGTTCACTCGCTTTCTTAGCATGTCCCTGTTATAGAACTATGATGATAATATTAGAATTGCTCATTTCAGCCACAAATGCACCAGTTACATTACTCCTTCAGTGGCATTGCTTCCTCATTTACATCCACTTTATTTGTATATAGAAATATCAAGATTTTAGTGGAGCTGTTGCCTCCAGAGACTGATTTGTGGATCTCAGAACTTAGGGCCCGATGTACTGATATCTATTTGTAAACCAACCAGTACATACAAATTGCACACTGACTGGTTTGCACACAAGTAGGCAATTTGCTACACAACCGATAACTAAAGAGGCCTCATTACAATTTGCCTATTCTGAAGGAGTCACAATACACTCCTAGTAAAAATTAATTATGCCTATAGCTATTTGCGACCCCCGTCAAATGATGGATTGCAGTGATGGTGGCCTGCAGGGGACAGCAGAACTCCTCCCTTGTGGTTCCATTCTCACATTCCTAAATGGACTGTTTGTAGAGCACCCGTGTCTCTTAAAGAGATTGGAAGGATAATGCAGTGGTGCTCTGGACCTGTCTCTAAAACCCTCTAGGCTCCTTGACACACTTCACCTACGTGAAGCAGTACCACAGGGACAGTTTCCCCTTTGCGAATCAGACATATCCAACTCTTGTTTGCGACCACAGTTATGATCACAAACCATTTGACACACGTTACTGCAACGCACAAGTGATGTGGACAACCCTTTCACTCCCCCTCCTAACTACGATTTGTAATGAGTCGCTGAAACTCTTTTGCAAGTTTGAAAGGCTGTTTCGACTTGTAAAACGGTTTTAGTACAAATTAAAATTCTTCCGGTCCCAGGATTCGTGACCCCAAAAGCATGGTCTAAACCGGCCCCTTACTTTTCCAGTCTCTCCTTTTGTTATTTTTTGTTAAAAAACGACAGTGACTAAGTGAAGCTTCATCTGATGAGAAACATGCCATGCATGGTTTTTTAAACGGATGAAGATGAACCTGGAAGACTGTCTCTTTCATTGACATGTGGCTTCTATAATTTATCTCCCATTAGAAATCAAAGACTCCATCTTGTTATGTAGGCACATTCCTGCCATACTAGCAACATTCTTAGAGAGCTGCCTCCCCTTGTCAGAAATGAGCATGTGACCTGAGTTAATATATTAACTGGTGCACAGCAATATTTTGACAAATTGCTCACTAAATACATGAACATTGATTGGACACGGTGCATTTTAATTGACAAATGGCTGCATTAGTGGGTAAGGGAAATCAATTAAATATAGTTACTCTCACCCATAGGAAAAGTAATCATATAAATATAGATTGTGCTTAAAGAGAGATCTGTCCTTAATATTGCTTACTCCGTATATGCACGTGCACCTCTGCCATAATCTGCCTATTTGGAAACTGTAGAACAACTAAAGAGGCATTTATTGTGAGTGAGTGCCTTTAACACGATTACACAGAAGCGGTTTTCTTGTCTGACTCACAACAGGCACATTTATCTTAATATTCCATCCCTAGCTAGTTTCCTATTTCCACTGTAGACGCTCCTGGTGTTTGTCTTACAATCAAACATTAAAATAGTCTAGTATATAACGGGTTAACTCCTTTCCTAGGTCCGGTCCTGGGTTGGTGCTTGTAAATAGCACTAGCAAAAAGGATATTTCTCAAATATTCTTGTATACAATTTTTTAAAAAGCATGTTGGCGTAGTTTTAGGCCGAGAAGGAATCTGGTATTTTTTAGATTGTAACTATTATTGTTCAAGCAAAGGAAGTGTACATAGGCTATCGGTACCACAGTGGGGAACCTATTACCGTTCTAGCAAAGGAAGCGTACATAGGCTATCCGTACCACAGTGGGGAACCTATTACCGTTCTAGCAAAGGAAGCGTACATAGGCTATCCGTACTACAGTGGGGAACCTATTACCGTTCTAGCAAAGGAAGCGTACATAGGCTATCCGTACCACAGTGGGGAACCTATTACCGTTCTAGCAAAGGAAGCGTACATAGGCTATCCGTACCACAGTGGGGAACCTATTACCGTTCTAGCAAAGGATTTGTACATAGGCTATCCGTACCACAGTGAGGAACCTATTACCGTTCTAGCAAAGGAAGCGTACATAGGCTATCCGTACCACAGTGGGGAACCTATTACCGTTCTAGCAAAGGAAGCGTACATAGGCTATCCGTACCACAGTGGGGAACCTATTACCGTTCTAGCAAAGGAAGCGTACATAGGCTATCGGTACCACAGTGGGGATCCTATTACTGTTCTAGCAAAGGTACCACAGTGGGGAACCTATTACTGTTCTAGCAAAGGAAGTGTACATAGGCTATCTGTACCACAGTGGGGATCCTATTACTGTTCTAGCAAAGGTACCACAGTGAGGAACCTATCACCGTTCTAGCAAAGGAAGTGTACATAGGCTATCCGTACCACAGTGGGGAACCTATTACCGTTCTAGCAAAGGAAGCGTACATAGGCTATCGGTACCACAGTGGGGAACCTATTACCGTTCTAGCAAAGGAAGCGTACCTAGGCTATCCGTACCACAGTGGGGAACCTATTACCGTTCTAGCAAAGGATTTGTACATAGGCTATCCGTACCACAGTGGGGAACCTATTACTGTTCTAGCAAAGGTACCACAGTGGGGAACCTATTACCGTTCTAGCAAAGGAAGCGTACACAGGCTATCCGTACCACAGTGGGGAACCTATTACCGTTCTAGCAAAGGATTTGTACATAGGCTATCCGTACCACAGTGGGGAACCTATTACTGTTCTAGCAAAGGTACCACAGTGAGGAACCTATTACCGTTCTAGCAAAGGAAGTGTACATAGGCTATCCGTACCACAGTGGGGAACCTATTACCGTTCTAGCAAAGGATTTGTACATAGGCTATCCGTACCACAGTGGGGAACCTATTACCGTTCTAGCAAAGGAAGTGTACATAGGCTATCGGTACCACAGTGGGGAACCTATTACTGTTCTAGCAAAGGTACCACAGTGGGGAACCTATTACCGTTTTAGCAAAGGAAGTGTACATAGGCTATCGGTACCACAGTGGGGAACCTATTACCGTTCTAGCAAAGGAAGCGTACATAGGCTATCCGTACCACAGTGGGGAACCTATTACCGTTCTAGCAAAGGAAGCGTACATAGGCTATCCGTACTACAGTGGGGAACCTATTACCGTTCTAGCAAAGGAAGCGTACATAGGCTATCCGTACCACAGTGGGGAACCTATTACCGTTCTAGCAAAGGAAGTGTACATAGGCTATCCGTACCACAGTGGGGAACCTATTACCGTTCTAGCAAAGGAAGCGTACATAGGCTATCGGTACCACAGTGGGGATCCTATTACTGTTCTAGCAAAGGTACCACAGTGGGGAACCTATTACTGTTCTAGCAAAGGAAGTGTACATAGGCTATCTGTACCACAGTGGGGAACCTATTACTGTTCTAGCAAAGGTACCACAGTGAGGAACCTATTACCGTTCTAGCAAAGGAAGTGTACATAGGCTATCCGTACCACAGTGGGGAACCTATTACCGTTCTAGCAAAGGATTTGTACATAGGCTATCCGTACCACAGTGGGGAACCTATTACCGTTCTAGCAAAGGAAGTGTACATAGGCTATCGGTACCACAGTGGGGAACCTATTACTGTTCTAGCAAAGGTACCACAGTGGGGAACCTATTACCGTTTTAGCAAAGGAAGTGTACATAGGCTATCGGTACCACAGTGGGAAACCTATTACTGTTCTAGCAAAGGAAGTGTACCTAGGCTATCCGTACCACAGTGGGGAACCTATTACTGTTCTAGCAAAGGTACCACAATGGGGAACCTATTACTGTTCTAGCAAAGGAAGTGTACATAGGCTATCAGTACCACAGTGGGATCTCCTGAAGTGATCCGTTTATTATTGTCTGAAAACTCCATGCAATGTACTTCCTTTACACTTATTCTGTTGGGGTTAAATATGGTCAGTATTGCTCCCAGGTGTGTCCTCTTCCTAAAGATGAAACCTAGAGTAATTTTTGGTTACAAATTAAAACGGGGCTCCTGACACAAAGAAATATACAGTGCAGACATCAACACTCACTGTGGCTGTGCAAATTTAAATCAGTTGGGAAAGGGGTAAGGTTATGCATTGCCTTTCAATTAAGACATCCAACTCACATTTTAATCCAACTGCAATAGAAGGCTAATTTAGACTTTTTAGCAGGTTTGATACATGATAAAACGTGGATAGTACATGGATAAGTGCCGGGACGCCTCTTCGCTGGGTCAGCTGCACGCTATACAAGATTATAAAACATAACATAAATCTCACAGGCTTGTTCTGCGCTATTTGAAGTCACAAAATTTGTTGAACTTTAAAGTAGATGGTCATACAATAAAACACACAGTAGGTGTCACAGTCATACTATGCAAACATTATGCGCCTTCATGAACACCTGATCCATCCATCCACAGGTTCCCCCTTTTCAGGGGATCTTTGAATAGAAGGGTGTTACCTTGCAGCAGACCTCTCTCATGGGGCTTTGTTTGTCCAAAAAGTGTATAAGCAGGGTCATACTGGGACAGAAAATAGCTAGGGCACCAAAATAAAAGTGGCCCCCATTTGGAAACCAGATAGCTAAACAATTGATCCACATTTGCAAATTGGCTAGTTTTGAACTTGTAAAGACATACTCTATGGGTGTTCTGCAGGCTATGGAAGAATGAATGGATTAGTGCGTACTGCAGACCATGTTTGTGATAATACCAATCAGTCAAAACCGGCCCACTTGCCCATAAAAGAGGCCTAAAAACGACTAAATACACACTGATCTGTTAGGCCAATCCATCGGGCGCTGCAACCCCGTGGATAAACTTGCACTCTTTATGGTAAAACTCTGATCGGGTTTAATCCTCTAAGCATTGCTGCATTCAGAACAACATCTTGGAGCTCTGACTCTTGTTTACCTTTAAATAGAAGTATACTATGACACTGGTTGATGGTAGATGGCAATTCAAGCACTTTCTACCAGTGGGATGAAACCGTCTGCTCAAGTCTTTGCCTACAGGCCACTTAGTTTTGGGGTTTCAGTGAAGGGTGGAGCTCTTTTGTGTGTTGTTTGCATTGACCACCAGTGACTTACACACAACTGTCGTGAATTTGAAGTCTATAAAATAAATACGATATCTATACCACAAGAAGAAGCTGCTCAATATTGAATACAAGCAAACAGGACTCAGTTCGACTGCACATCGAATAACTAAGGTCTTGAATAATTTAACGTGTTCTCTGTATTTTAACAGGCACAGAGCCAGATGCTGCACTGTCACACTACAAGGATAGCCTTTTTTGTGCATTCTTCCCTCCTTCATCCATACACAGGTAGAGATACAAAAAATAACTGGAGGGGGTTAGGATAGAAGCATGGTGAGATCAGTCGTGATTGCCCCATATCTGTATTAGGCTTTAAAATAGGGGGCAGAAACATGTCGACTCTAGACCAAGGGTTTGCATTGCTTAGACTCTTGATCATGCTGTTTTTTCTGACGCAGTGGGAGATGAATAAATATAAGATTTGCACCGTACACCAGCCCTCATGTATTTTTTATCAGAAAAAGCCCCTGGTACCTCAGTTGTCTGTCAGGGAGAATAAAAGCTCCCAAGCCCTATTAAGACCTTCAGGGAGCACACTGTTACTACCCTCTGGAAACCACTGTGAGGAGTGGACCAATGGTGAATCATCCCACGTTGGTGGGTGAGGGCTACCATCCTTTTAAGGAACACCCTGAATTGGGTTTAGTAACCATGGTAAAAGCCCTACTAATGAAGTGTCAAGGTATTTTTGTGATAGATATTGTCTTTTTGAGGATATACCAGTGACACTTGGAACAAGTGTCAACCACTCACTCCTCATTTTTGTGAATAATTACACAGTAAAACAGCCTGTAAAATGCAATGGCTTGCACACATGCTATTTAAAGCCTAGCAAAGTGTATTTTTTGTAAAGCTACTCTTAAGTGAAGATTACGTAGGTTTGTTTTATGGAGGTATATCACTGGCTCACTTACTGTTGATGCTAGTATAACATGGATCAATCATATTGACATTATTGTTTATCTATAGCTTGTTGTCATGGTCGTGTCAAATTCAATTTTCTTTATTGATCACTTTTTATTGGGTGTTCTTGTTACCTCTTTTGAAAGCAATGCCAAGCAAAATATACTGTGCATTTACATTTAGATTAGGGCTGATATTCTCCTGTCTGACCACTGCAGGCTCTGCACTGCACGTGTCAGTGCGTAGACAGGTATATATAGAGAGAAAGTTTATAAATTGCCAGAAAGTCAACACTTTATTATCCGTAATACCAGTGTAGAGACTTGTGTTTCAGAAAACTAAGGGCCTAATGTAAAGTTTGGTGTTCAGGGTACTCCGACGCATATGGGATGGAGTACCCTGTCCTCTAATCACTCCGTCTGCTCGCTCCAATTTGAAACAGGCAGACCCAAGCTGGTTCCATCGATGGAAAGCTTTCTCTGACGGCCCGGCCAAGTACGAACCATCAGAGGAAAGCCATTACAGGGCCCACCCTATTTTAAGATTGATGTTGTAATGTAAGTTTTTAATGTCCGTCACCGCCAGGTAAAACCTGGCGATAAGGGAGAGAGAAAAAAGCAAGAACTCTCAGGGCTTGAGGGTCGTTTTTTGGGCATCTCAGAAACAAACTTCCTCTTTGGAAGTTTGTTTCTGAAAAAAAAAAAAAAGTTTAGTGAAAGGCCTTCAAAGCTGACAGCAGCCTTCCACCAAACATTGTGTACCTTGAAGGAAACTTCTGTTGTGGCAGTTCCTTTCATGGTACAGATATTATCACTGAGCCAGCAATCATCTTTAAATTCGGCAAGCGGTTACCTTTGTGTAATTATATTTAGGACCGGGATTCCATAGACTAGGTGTTAGGATTCAAGGAGTCTCAATAGGTTTCTATAAATGTATTCTGTTACAGCATCCCCAGCTGAGCTAAACACTCACCGGCTTCATCTCTTTCAAATTCCCAACTTTCAGGTCAGCAGTTACCTCATTACATTCCATGCTCCCAGCATTACAAGTCCTTACACATCTTTCCCTTATAATGTTTGAACAAGAACAATTAAATTAACATACATAGCAAAACTCTACATTACTATTTGCAACATGTCCATATAATTCATGTCATCTTATTAATGTACGCTATTAAGGGACTCTATCCCTGAACTCTACATATGTCACCCATACTCCTTATAGCATCATTCTCCAGGATCACTGCATTTGACCTCTTTCACCCTGCATGGAACAGAATATTTGCTTTCCCCTCTGCAAACAAACCTTTTTTTCCTCACGACCACCCAATCTCCCAGTTTTACATAACACTGCTTCACACCCTTCCTTTCATTGTAATACAACATGTTTTTCCTCTGCCATCTCAAGACACTCCTTTGTATTTCCTCACAATCGACTTCAATCTCCATTGCCACTTCTCTCAACCATACAGGGCTTTCATTTACTCCCGGTTTCCTTCCTTTTAAGGATACAAATAGAGAAACTCCTGTCACTGAATGAGGAATTGTCCTATGCGCCCACATCATCCTCCTCAATTACCTCTTCCACAGAAGATGATTAGCAAGAGACAGTTGTATATTGTCCATCACCAATCATTTCACTCTCTCTACCAACCCGTTAGCTTGAGGCGGAAAAAGAGCCACCTTCTCATGCACAATTCCCATGCCAGAGAGATAGTTTGTCATCTCCCTAGACACAAATTGCACCCCATTATCTGACACAATATTTTTTGGTATTACTTCCTCCATAAAAACTTCCTCCAAAAATTCGATAATATTTGAGGTGTTCAGTTCCTCAACAGCCTTGATTACAAACCACTTAGTATGGTAATCCACCAGGATTAGGATAAATTTACTTTTTTATCCTAACCTGGATACAGGTACCAAGAAATTGATGGCCAACTTTTCCCAAGGTCTTTCTGGAAAACTCATGACTTCTAATGGAGGTTGTCTAGTCACTTTGGTCTTGTCACTGTTTGCACACGCTGCACAATTCTTCACTTTTCTTTCCACGTCCCGATCCACACGAGGCCACCAGAATGACTGCCTTACCTTCCTTTTCACAATTCCCTGACCTAGGTGTCCCTCATGAACCATATCAAGAATTCTAGCTCGAATACCCTTGGGAGGAACAAACCGACCTCTACTCATTAGCCTGCCTGCAACTATGCTCAGTTCTTCTCTGACCTTAAAATACTCATATAACTCACCACTCATTCCATCCATCTCTTCCCATCCATGTACAACTTTTACTTCAACTTTTTCATTATAACATCTTCTTCCCTAGCAGTTGTCCACTCCTCTACAATTATAGCCAATTCTCCATTTGCAAACACTCCATCTCTGGACACCACCTCAGCAATGACGTCTTCAGTCTCCACATCTTCTGGCATCCTTGATAGAAAATTTGCTTCAACATTTTTGCTGCCCTTCACAAATTCTATCTCATAATTATAATCATTACTGATAACAACCACCTACTAATGCGGGTTGTAACATTCCCGTCCAAACCTCTTCCACCCTTGAAAATGTATGTTAAAGGCTTGTGGTCCATTCTCAGTTTGTAGGGGATCCCCCACACATAAAACCTGAAACAATTGATTCCTCAACAACAGGCTAAGGCCTCTTACAGAACATGTGGTCTCTGCTCCTTGCAACCTCCTAGATGCAAAACCAATTATATTCTCTATGCCATCTTTAACCTCCGTCAACACCGCACCAATTCCTACCTTGCTAGCATCTGTTGTGATATACGTTTTTACTGTCACATCAAAATGTCCCAATGTAGGCGCGTGAGTAATACTTACAGGTCCTGTATATTTCCATATATCCATCCTGCAGCCTCACCGGGGTTATCTGTGGATCGTGGTGGGTCAGGAATGCTTTCAATTTACTGTTCTCCATTTTGGCCTTACCCTGGGCCCTTTACTGATCCCAAAAGTAATGGTGGTGGTTTCTGGCCATTTTCAGAGGTCAGGTATACATGTATTTCCATTTATCAAAGACTGGCTGCTAAAACTGTGCTTGCCACAATGAGTCTTAGACTTCCTCCTGACGACAGAGGAACTCTTGGCATCCTGGGGGTTTTCCATCAACAAGCGAAAGTCCTATCTGTTCCCCATGCAGAGAATTACCTTCATAGGGCTAGCTTTATGTCAGTCTTATGAAGCTTTGGGCAATCCACCTGGCCCTGTAGGCCTTCATGCCATCCATCAAAGCAGGGCCAACTTTAGAGCTGTGCGACCAGTGCAGCTACACCTGTTCTCTGACTTTGATGTGTGGCGTTGTGTTTAAAAACAACTTATGGGTCTAAGAGCACATAAACTTTGTGAACTTCCTTGTGCTTCCAGCAGTTTTCAAGCAGCAATTACAATTTCAAGATAACTCTGGTGATTAATGTTCCTGCTGGTGAGAGATCTATATTTTGTCTAGTGGCAGTTTTGACTCATCATAAAGTAGCAAACGACACACAAGTGATGGACGGAGTGCAGAACAAATCAAAACATTCACCCCCAGTCAAGAGATCTGGGTTACATCCATCGTGCTTTTGCTCACTATGCCACCCTAGTTTAGACCAAGTCATATGCAAATCAGTCTTGACCAAGTTCCTCATGGGAACAGTCTAGCCTGAAACGCCAAGCCGGGTCTTTTTCTGGACCAGAAACAAGCATCCCAGGTCTGGTTTTGGGGTTTCACCCCTCATCAGCCAGCCTAGCTTTAATCCAGTGGTACATAAATTGGGGCAGAGGGGTGATGTGCCTTCTGCAGAGAGTGTGTACCATGCAGATCACAGAACTGAGTTTGAGTGAACGATGAGTAACGCTATAAGAATGAAGTGCATGTCAGAGAGGGGCTTTGGAGAGATGAGGAGGCACTGTTGGAGATTGGTTGTGAGGGAATTAGTGGAGCAGGAGTTCATTAGGCAGGAGAGCACCAAAAAGACAGTCTCACCGGGCGCCACCAGCGCTAAAGCCGTCCCTGCATCAAAGGGAGTTTGGTGCAGGTTCTCACAAGCAACACATCTACCATGTGGTATTGGAGCAAGCAGGCCATATTGGGGTCCTGGATCCTAGTTTGAACCTACATCTTCCTGGTAGCCAGTCACTTAACGGACAAACCAAGCAGGCGTTATCAGGTGGACTACAAATGGCATCTCCATCCCAAGGTGGCCCAGGGTATCTTTGACCACTAATGTTCGCCTGGCTAAATCTATTTGCCAATCTCAACAATGCGCAGTGTAATCAGTTTTGTGCAATGGAAGCCACATTCCAGCTGGAATTGAACAAAGGATTATTATATGTTTTTTCATTGCTACATCTCCTTCCTAGAGTTCTGCTGAAAATCAGAACAGACTAGGTGCAAATTATCTTATTTGCCCAGGTCTGGGCCAGAAGGGCTCCCTTTCACAACTTCCGTCAACACTGGCTGCTAGGGAAAATATGTTGGCTTACGCGGGGTCCAGAGCTCTAACCCTCTACAAGCCACACTTTCAGATGTTCTTTGATTAGCCTAACAAGGACACTTCCAAATTACATGTGTTGGTCCATTCACCCTTCTTGTGCTTGCCTGATCAGCTGTCGTTTCTTAAGTCTCCGATTATCATTCATTTTTATAAAGTTTGACTTGCATGTTTCATCCCAAGTCCTTTTTCTCCCACCATGGGACCTGAACTTGGTCTTAACTTTCCTCATGTGTACTGATACAGTCTGGTTTTACAAATTTTTCATTCTTTTGTTTACTTTGTAGTGAATTACATAATACCTGATGAAGCAATGAACATGCAAAACACGTGTTGGCTTATTATTGTGTGACTACTGTATATACCTTTAAAGAAAAAGAATAATCTGCATTCTTCATGTACCTACCCCCTTTGAGCCAACGCACAGTTGTACTTTGATTCTTGACACTAAACCATTTTCCTTGTGATTACATCAGCAAGCCACATGAGTGAACTACAGGTCCTTCCAGTGCAACTGCCCTCACCACCTTTTGTCCTGAGAAATTTGTACTGAGCAGCCTTCCTACTGAAGGTTGTGACTCCCTTCCATGTTACCAATTAATTAATTTGCCAGTGTTTTTGCTCTGCTTCACCCATTGAATAATCCAATAAGAAGAAGAATCATCATCAACTTGACCATAAGAGATCTCTGAGCTCTTACATCAACCATACAAAACACCATTGAATGGATGATCAGTTCTTTTCTGGGTTTCTTGGGGGCAAATAAAGGGAAAACTGCGCAAAAGAGGACCCTGCCAAGATGTTGAGTCTTCTCTGTGTCAGAATCTGCTATGCACTTGCCAAGAAACAAACTATGTAGAGCCTACATGCCCACTCCACTTAGGCCATAACCGCCACAAGTGCATTGGCTTGAGGGATGCCTATTTTAGACATTTGCCAAGCTGCAATGTGGTCGTTGGGAGGACCGTTCGCCCGCTTGGTTGTGCAGGACTTTCTGGTCTAAGTCAACTCCCTACATCCACCACCTTCGGATGTACTACTGTGGTAGCTGCTCTAAATGTGAGTAATATGTGGTTAGATTTAGCCGCCTGAAGTATTAGTTATTTAACTTTGGTTATGCTCGTTCTGGTGGATACTCTTACCGAAGATTCTGCACTGTTATCCCTTCTCCCCATTATGTGGACTGGCCTTTTTTTTTTATTTATGAAAAGTCTCAAGTCAAGATTGCAGCACACTATCCTCAGATATTGTCCGATGCCCCGCATCTGAGGGCACTAGAGGAGAGGTGATAAATGTGTCACTTAACTGTGTCACTTCTGGGACGGAATGGTGCCACTGCTAGGCCACACAACACCATCTACTTGTATAGGAGCACTGCTACAAAAATCTCCTGATCCATTCCGGCACATGGGGATATTATGAAGGTAAGGACTCTGCGGCTAGATAGAGTATACACCAGAAAGAGCGCTATAAATAGTAAATAACGTGCTCATGTGTGCCAATGCCATGTATATGCAGACAGTGCTGAACGTAAGACATCTCTAAGGATGGAATTCATAGGCGTAGTCTACAGCTTCCAAAGTAAGCAGTTTAACCAAGATCAGTGTAATGAGGATATATTGTCTTAAACAGGATGAGTAAATGAGCTGAAAATACTCCCAGATTCTGCAGATGAAAAGGACTCTGCCTCAGACGATCCCTTTGACTTCTTTTTTTCTCTTTTTCTTTTCATCATCTGGAACGTTTTAGTAAGATGTTCCTGTACCAGTCTTAATATAAGGTTAACATAGTTCTACCGACAACAGCTTCCCACTTCCTCTTTAAGAAAGTGAATTACCGAAATATTTGTCTTATGTGTAATTACTTAAAGATGTACAAAGAGAAGTCCATCTTTAAGTCGCCTCACATAATGCTTGCGCGTTTTGGATTTGAAAAAAGAATTGTTGTGTGTGGATTGAAAATTGCTATAGGGTCGTGTGTCCTCCGAGAGGGGTTCAGTGAAGGTAGATATCCAACAAATGAACCTCTTTTAGGGAAATATACCTTATTGGAATGTCGAAAAGGATTCCATAAAGACATGCTTAATGGGTGGATGTTGTGGTTAGTGAACAAGACTGGGGACAAACCTCTACTGTAGTGTGCTCTTGGACTGAAAGACCCCCTTCTGTTCCTATTCTAAAGCATTTACCTACAAGTGAAGGCAAGAACGAGAAGCTTCGGATATGCACGTTTTCAGAAAGAGGTGCAGACTGGATTGGTTAACATGGAAAACTAGAAGCGCGGGTACTCGGCCTCGTAATCTTAACTTTCTACCGCGGAATGCAGGTACTTTTAGCATTAAAAGTACTCACCCTCTGGTGAGATGTGCCAGTACTTCACTTTTAAGCTGAACTGATGCAGGTACTCCACACCTCACCCTACAGCACTACTCTTCAGTGCTGGCTGGTCCACTCACTACCTTGTCTGCATTTACCCTGATCCTGGGAATAGGGTTGCGAGGGGGTTACATTGTACCTAGATTATCATGCGAAAATGAATCTTCTAATAAGCAAATGTCATGTCCGTTCCTCCCTTAAAGTGCAGCCGCACGTCAGTGGTGGAGCCTGGTTATCCAGCCCCTGCTGCTTGCTGTACTTTACTGGACCCCGATTTACAGACAGTAGTGGAAATTGAACTACACTGAAGGTACAGGTAGCCTAGATCTGCTTTGAAATCGTTTCATAGAGTCACAAAAAATTAAAACTACCATTTTTTTGTCCCCTTTTATATTTATTAGTTTAATGTCTGGCTTGACAACGCAGCTGTCCCCAGACAGTTATGTGAGCATCACTAGAGAGGGGCTTTGGCTCCGCTCACATGTTGGGAGCCAGGAGTACATGATTTGATTGGGCAACATTTCTGTGCTTTCAGAAAAAGTGCTGGCCCTCCACGCAACTGTGATTCTTCTATTTAGTATCAAGCTGCATGAGCCTCAACTTTCAGGGGCACACACATGACACTGCAATGCTATTAAAGAGGCTTGCATAAGTAGATAATTTGTGTTGATTTTGGCAGCAGCACAGATGGTAGAGGGACAGTAATTAACCTACATTGATTTTCAGGTATTGCTTGACAGAGCAACTGTCACCTGGCCTTTTAACCTACACCAGTATTATACGACAGTTCTTTGCTCAATCAATCAATCAATCATTGCATTTGTAAAGCGCACTTATCAAAAAACAAGGTACTACCCCCACACTAGTATAATAATAATAGGCAACTAGTCCATTGGATAGAATACACCCACAGACCAAGAGTAAATTTATAAAATATTTTTTTCTTTCATTTATTTATCAAAAATATATTTTTTCTCCAATAGTAATATCTCCACTATTGTTCATTTTTGTTCGTGATGCACAAAATATAACACAGACATTAAAAGAGAAACATGTCCTAAGCCCGGCAAGCAATACAAAAATATAATTACTCATCACAGTTAATACATGAGAAAAGCACAAAAATAGCTAACAGAGAGAACTCAACAAAACAATGCATGACACAGTACAATAGACCATACATAAAAGACAAAAACAATAAACAAAAAAGAATAAACAAAAAAAGAGGCGCCAACGCGCGTTTCGGAGATCCCATGTAATTCCGTGAGCTCCTTCTTCAGGGCGCAATTAATATTTCAGTCTGTATAGTCAACCAAGTTGTTTACTTATGACCATGATTAAGTCTCAATGCCGGGTGTCACTCAAGCTAAAACTGTTGGTTTTAAAAAGGATCCAAACATAAGTTTTAGTTCCATTTAGGTGAGCATAGTCAATTCAACCTACTCCAAAGGGCACTTAATGTACTAAAACCGGAGTGAGATAGACAGCGAGGAGTCTGTTTGAAAATAAGTCGAGTCCACAGGAGTTAGACCAATAAAAAAAATGTAATGTTTTAATAATGAAACGTATTCCACTGGTAAGACCTGGTTGAATATGAACAGGAAGTATAGAGAAGCCAATCTGTTAATAATTTTCGAAACGAAGCCACGCTCAAAAAAACAAGTCAGGCAAGTAGTGGCAACTGATACGAGTAAGAAAAGTAGTATGGACCGCAGGGCAAAACTCCAGATAAATAAACGGTCAAGTAGTAACCATCAAGAAACCTCCAGCATGCGGCCCACGTAGTACAAACCGGTCGTATCTGTAAAGCGCACTACATACTCGTGAGGGTCTCAAGGCGCTGGGGGTGGGGGAGGAATGCTGCTACTGCTCGAATAGCCAGGTCTTGAGAAATCTTCTGAAGGTCAGCAGGTCTTGGGTCTGCCGTAGGTGGATGGGGAGGATGTTCCAGGTCTTAGCGGCGAGGTGGGAGAACGAGCTGCCGCCGGAGGTTACTCTTCGGATGCAAGGGATTGTGGCGAGGGCGAGGTCGGCAGAGTGTAGCTGGCGGGTGGGGGTGTAGAAGCGGAGTCGTCCGTTGAGGTACGCTGGTCCGGTGTTGTTGAGTGCCATGTGTGCGTGGGTGAGTAGCTTGTAGGTTATCCTCTTGCTGATGGGGAGCCAGTGGGGTGTGATGTGGCTGCGGCGAGGAATGTCGAGGATCAGGCATGCAGAGGTGTTCTGGATGCGTTGAAGCATTTTCAGGAGTTTTGCCGAGGCTCCTGCGTAGAGTGCGTTTCCATAGTCCAACCTGCTGCTGACGAGGGCCTGGGTGACTGTTCTTCTCGTTTCGGTGGGGATCCACTTGTAGATCTTGTGGAGCATGCTGAGGGTGTTGAAGCAGGAGAAAGAGACGGCGTTGACCTGCTTAGTCATGGGGAGGGTGGTGTCGAGGATGATCCCTAGGTTGTGTTCCTGGTTGGTGGGTGTTGGAGCTGTTATCAGTGCGGTCGGCCACCAGGAATCGTCCCATGCCGAAGGGGTGGATTCGAGAATGAGGACCTCCGTCTTGTCCGAGTTCAGCTTGAGTCGGCTGTTCCTCATCCATTCGGCGACGGTCTTCATTCCTTCATGGAGGTTGGTTTTGGCGGTGTGGGGGTCCTTGGTGAGGGAGAGGATCAGCTGGGTGTCGTCGGCGTAAGAGATGATGTTGAGGTCGTGCAGTTGGGCGATGTGGGCGAGCGGTGCCATGTAGATGTTGAACAGCGTAGGGCTGAGGGATGAGCTCTGGGGTACGCGGCAGATGATCTCGGTGGCTTCGGAGCGGAAGGGGGGGAGGCGGACGCTCTGTGTTCTGCCGGAGAGGAAGGAGGTGGTCCAGTCCAGGGCCTTCTCTTGGATCCCGGCGTCTTGGAGACGTGTTCGTAGTGTGCGGTGGCAGACCGTGTCGAAGGCGGCTGACAGGTCCAGGAGGATGAGGGCCGCGGTTTCTCCGTTGTCTAGCAGTGTTCTGATGTCATCAGTGGCGGTGATGATGGCAGTTTCTGTGCTGTGGTTGCTGCGGAACCCGGACTGGGACGGGTCCAGGATGTTGTTCTCCTCCTCGAGGTAGCGGGTCAGTTGTTTGTTGACGGTCTTCTCGATGACCGGTCTGCTCCCATACAAATACATATCTAGTCTCGTGCCATTTACTTGTAATACTTCATATTACTAGGCATCATTCAATTAAAACCGGAACTATTGGTATTAGTAATGTTTGTTTATTGATTGGATTTGTGAGCAGTTTGACTGCAGTGTATGGGATTTCTAGAGGAAGGTGCATAAGCAATATGTCAGGTTCACCATGGAATTTCAGGAATGCTTTGATCTTCCAACTATCTGCCTCAGAGGTTAAGTGAACCACTCAGGTTTTCATTACAAGTGGCCCTATAATTCCGATGGGCCTGTTGGAATTATGAGTAGTTGTATTTCAAATGAGAATTTTGGATGCTAAAAGCAGCTAAAGTCTATGTGTGAAATTCCGACGGAAAACATGGGGAAATCAGCACGGAACTAGAAATTACTGCATGTTATTCTCCGATATCTTCTAATCTCCATTATTTCTCAGTCTCCAGAGTTACCATGGGCTCTAGTAACGGTAGTTCTGGAACGAGGAAATAACAGAAGTTATTCTGGGTCACTGATAATGAGGGCCTCAGAGGGTAAATAACGTTTTTTCCATGGAGAGGTGCCCACCTGCTCATTTTGCTCACTGTAGCCTTTGGAGGTTCTAGATTTGATAGAGTCCGGTAAAGAAGGGATACATATTTATAGCTAGAGATCAGTGTATAGGCAGTGCTACGATCCTGTGCGCCCCCCCAACCCAGCATGAAGTGCTCCGTTTGTGCAGCCTTCTGGTCTGACCTTAAGAAGAAAACACATAGTACCTGATGTAACCAATATATATTTTGAAATAAGGTTCAAACTCATCATTTGTTTGGCTTTAAAAGAGCAAGTCAGTGACCTTTCTAGTGGACTGCTCTCTTCACTGCACAGCTATGCCTGGTAGCTGCTGCTGCCCCCGTTGCTGCTGCTGACCCTCTGGTGAGGAGTTCAAGTCCCTCTTCCACCTGCAGGCTCCTGCCTGCGCCTCATCCCTGATGGTTAAGTGGTAGACCATCACTGCTCTGCTCTTTGACTGCCTTCCTGTCTCGCTTTCTTTGCTTTTTTCTGCCTATTTTTCCTTTCTTCTGCTTCTGCCTTTTCTGCTTTTTTTTTGCCTTTTTCCTCTTTTTTTGCACTCTTCACTTTTTGGCACTCTTAATCACCCGTCACCCTCCAGTGACCCTTCCCGTTCTCTGCGTTTCCCGCCTCCCAGCTGTTCAGCCCCTGCACATTACTTAATGACGGCCGCTGTGGCCACATCCAGACCAACCCCAACACCACCCTCCGTGGCACCCTCGTCAACAGGCCTCCCATATCACCGACGCCATCGTAGTGCATATCACACCCCAGGCTCTCGCATCCACCGATTACATTCTACTCGGCGACATCAACTTCCAACTAGACAACCCCAGTGACCAGAACACCATATCCCTTCTGGAGAACCTCCCCAACATCAGACTCAATCAGCTAGTCACCGCTCGACCCACGCAGCTGGACACACGCTCAACCCCGTCTTCACTGCCAACGGGAACATTGCCTACAGCCACACCACCAAACTCCTCTGGGCTGACCACCACTGCGTGCACTTCGTCTTCACCACTCCCACCGTCCACCACCGCCCCCATCATAGCTGGAACAAGGCAACCGAAGAACACCTCACCACCAACATCAACAGATACCAACACCTCAGCACACAACCGTAACCGATGTATCTCCAACTGTGCAAACACTCTGGCACTCCTCAAAAAGGCACCAGACAAGCAACACTCCAAGAAAGCCAGCTGGTTCACTCCCGCCCTCCACAAGTCCAGACGTACCTGCAGAGGACTTGAAGAGATGGAGGAACAACAAATCCACGGAAACCCACACGACCTTCAAAACCACTGTCAATGCACACAACCTCCTCCTCAAAACCACAAATAAAACAGCCCACCAAGACTGAATAAACGCCAACGCACACAGAAGTAAAGAACTCTTCGCCATCGTCAAGGAGTTTGCCAGGCCCAACAGCGAGACCACAGACGTCCCACCCTCCCAAGACCTCTACAACAAGCTCAGCATCTTCTTTCAACAAAAGATCAGGCAAATCTATGACCGCTTCGACACCCAAGACCCTGCCACAACATCCGTCACCACCGCACGCAACCACTCCGCACCCCGACAGATCCTCCTCAACTGGACTCCGCTTACCACAGATAACACACTCAAGACCATGAAGAGCATCCACTCCGGAGCCCCATCGGTCTCTTGCCCACTTCGCATCTTTCGTAGAGCAGCCACCTCCATCGCCCCAGAACTTCACCGCACCATCAACTGCTCCATGTAAACCGCCACTTTCCCCAACAACTGCAAACACACCGAGATCAACCTGCTGCTGAAAAAGCTATCCGCTGACCTGACAGACATCAAAAACTTCAGCCCCATCTCCCCCTCCCACCCCCCCCCGTTCAGCTAAGGTCATCGAGAAGGCAATCAACGCTCAACTGTCAGAGTTCATAGAAGAGTCTCTGGGGGAAGTGACCTCTCTGCATCCCACCATGACGAAAGCCCAGGCCTAGGAAGGGCTGAAACATGTTGGTGCCTTGTTTAGAGTCATATGACCATTACATCCTAAAATACCCTACTATAGGATTTTTAGTCTTCCCTCCCGCTCCACCAATAAATGATACTTTAGGAGTGGGTGAGGAATTTTATCCTTAAAGTTACGCCCCTATACACATTTTCATGCGTGCTCCCTGAAATATGGAAGAGCCCACCCCGACCTCTACGAGTTGGGGTGAGGCTAATGATGAATCATGTCACTACTAGAGTGAGTGACGGCTATATAAAGAAAAGGGTATCTCTCCCTTCCCACCCACAGATACGGGTTGGTTACAGATTGGACATAGGAACTCTCGGTGCATTCCACTTAAGAGTGAACCATCACATACACAATAAGAACCCCTTAGTCCCCCCTTGTTCTGTTTCCTAAATAACGCTTGGTGTTCTTCTGAAGGGACACCCATAACGTTTTGTTATTGTTCTCTTATTACCAACTAGTGTCAATCAGATACCTTAGCCTAGTAAGTTATGGACATTTTGGACATTTAGTTGTAGTTAAAATGTTCTTCAATTATTATTTTTTATAATTTTTTTGTCTTGGATTTATCTGCATATTGAGAAAATTATTTTATTTATTCTGTTTTTTCTTTAGTGGAGGTTTGCAACATTTCCCATCCCACAATCAGACTTGCTCTTAAAGTTCTGTCTATAATTTAAGTGACAGGTAATGTGGAGTCACTATAAGTGAACTTGTTACTCATCTAAGATATGAACAACTAGAAATCTTGGTTAATGAAAGAAGTCGTTTCTGGTTTAATTCTCTGTACCTTGTGGCATTCTTAAGCCAAAAAGCATTCATGCAACTTCTGTCACTTGTATAGCTTAAATATAGTAACACCTAAGATATTTGGCCTTCCAGCAAAAAGGTTCTTGAGATGACATTCATTTTGAAGAAACTGTTGAAATATTCACTTGTTCTACTTTCATGGGTAATGGATTTGAGATGTGCTGTTTGTTCTTGACTTCTGAGAATAAGGGAATAAGGGGGAGTAAAGAAAGCAATACTCTTGCCACTGGTCATGACATAGTATTTACCTGCCACTTTCCAGTTCACTGTCCGTAGTTATTGTAGATCTAATGAGACTAGTCTGGGATACAGCGGTGGGCCTAAAGTTTAATTAATTATTCTGCCAATTTGTGCTCTAACTTCCAATTGTTCCTCACTTCTCCCCTAGGACAACAGTCGGTCTCCCCTCCTATGCTTCTTTTGCCACTTTATTCCATATTCATAGAGCAACATTCTCCCTTCCCCTTAGCCCCCCTCCACCTTTGGTCGTGCTCCGATCCGATTTAATATTGGGTGTGTGCAGTGCATCCACTAATGTCTCCCAGGCCCTGGCTGCTTCAAATGAGCGCTGACCTCTTGTGACCTCGCAGAGCCACACCACGCCCTCATAGCTGGCCCACCTCAGCAATTCTCTCTTCCAAACCGTCACCTGGGACCTCCTACGATCTTTTCAGTATCTGATGATGTCCCTCTTTGCAATAATAATAGCCAGATCTTGGAACTTGCTTGTAGCCTTAGTTTTGGCAGTTTGCGGGAACCAGCTCAAAAGACAGTGTCCAGGGGTAAACGCGACTTCCCTCTCAGTGATCTCAGCCAGTACTCCTGTAACATTCTCCCAGTAATCTACAAAATTTGGGCAGTCCCAGAACATGTGCAAAAATTCAGCTCCTACCTCCCCACATATTGGGCACTTCGCTTGTTCCACTGCGAAGTACCTACTAATCCTTCAGGAGATGAGATACGCTCTATGCAATACATAGAAATTGATATGTTTAAATTGGGCATTTCTAGACACCCAAGGTATTTGTTCTAAAATATTTCCCCAGTCCCTATCCAATATGGGTATCTTAAAGTCTTCCTCCCAGCGGGCTCTAAGGGTGCCTAAATATAACATCATGTCTCCGCGTAGTCTTTTTTATAAATTAGTGACTGCTTTAAAGGTCCCTGATGAGGTGACCAAGTATTGACAGCCTTGAACGTGAGGTGGCTCCACCAAGCCCATCTTCCAGTGCCTATAAATAGCTGTCGTTACCGCACCGTGAAGTAGGAAGTGGCCCTGAGGTAGGTCATTCCTAGACGGAACTCCTGAAACTGGAGGAGCATTTCTGGCTCAGAGAGGACCCTATCTGTCGTAGCCCATGCAGCCACCCATTCCGCTATAAAGTATATTCTCTAAAAAGAGAGGTTCAAGCTCCCATTCCTCTAAAAAGACCTGAGAAGACGGCCTCTGAGGCAGCCATTCCCTTCATGGACTTTTCTTCTTTTTCTCCTCAAAAATTAAGATTGACGACGGACCCATCATAAAACACTACGCAGTTAACGACCGTCACGCTGATGAGAAAAACATTCATAGCAGGGGCTATAAACACAATGACGGCTTTGAGCACGTCCACAACAAAGACGTTGATGACAGCAGTTTCATCCTTGTTGACGAAGCTGCCAAACTTGTCGGCGTTGCTGTCAAAGCCGAAATTCCTACCGCCCAGAAAAGGTGCACATACAAGCATAAAAAGCCTTCATCGATGGTGCAGGAAAAAGCAATCGTGATAACTAAAGAGGCATTCGTGTGACTGTATAACTGCATAATACTTCCCCAAATAAAGTTTCACTGTTTCCAGCTGCGCACCTGCTAGAATCGGAGGATTCAGATGATGGTGGTCCTTGTGGTCCTGCATATAGCCCCACTCAGCTACAAGTAAAGTGTCAAGAGGATGCTGATGAAGAGGAGGATCAAGCTAAAGGCATATTATTCTACAATGAAGGGAATTTCTCATCCTAAAGTCCCCAGAAATCTTGTCCTTCTGAATCGTTTCAAGAACATTATCCCTATGAGGAAACATTAGACAATCAACCTCAGTATGTTGGGGATAACATCAGAGTACCAATCTTTTTGGTGACAGATATTTGTCACAGGCTTGATGATCATTATATGAGATTTTGGAAGCAAGTGCTCCTGCATATCTAATCCTCAGGTTACTGTAGCACGTACAAATTCTCCTAGTGCCTCCGGGTTTCAGCATTCACAGGAACCCCCCTCCGCCCCCCAAAAAAGGGATCAGATACTCAAGTCTTGCCACCAATCACGATTCCTGACAATTATGTAGAAAGTGATGGTGAAGAACAACCAGAAGAGGGTGAGATCCCTCAGGATCATTCGGTTTTGAGCATGAATGGGATATTATATAGCCCCTCGTACGACCTCTCCCTTGCCACCGCCTACTAGTTCTCCTCCTGAGGATATTGGGGAATTTCATGAACTATTAGAGCGATCCTCAAACGTTTTGACCTGCCAATACCAGTAAAACAAACAGATTGTTTTTTGCATGACTTTAAAGACTCAGCCAGGAAATCGGTTAAGTTCATTCCCACAATCTATCATAGTTGAGAAGAAGGTCTGAAGTTGATGAGCGCTCCAGCTTCAGTAGCAGCTGTTATTCCTCGGCTTGACAAAAAATACAAAGCGACAGAGAATTAGCCAAATGGGTTTTAGATATCATCCGTCATGGTCACACCCTGTAATTTGTTCAAAATCTTCACAGGACTCCTCGGCGAAAGAGATCCCATCAATATCTAGCGCTTCTGTCAAAGAATAAATGGAGACATCTGGTACATTATGGCTTTTGTTAGAACCTTCTAAACAGCAACATTTGTGAAACAAATCTGTTATAGTTTTTTTTAATATTAATTCATCACAACCAGGGGGATTCCCCCATCAAGCAAAATGTAAGCTCTCTGTAGTGCCCTTGGGGTTCGATCTGCAAGGAATGGATGCTATATGCCAAGTTTGTTATGATTTCAGACATGAGTCCAAGAAATAATGGTTAGCCACAGTACCCAGAATTTTGTATGGACACCTCACTGACAACCGTTACCTTGGACAGGGGTTGTAAACAGAAGCCATAAATAGAAGTTAACTGGTGACCAAATCCAAACAGCTGGAGCCTGGAGGCTACCATATTGATCCTAAACTAGGAGATTATTGTAGGCATGAGCAGGGAAATAGCAGAGCAGGAGGATGGATGTGGGTGGGAATCAAAAGATGGCTGCAACTGTGAACCCGGAAGATGACCGTGTCTGTAAACTGACTACTAACAACTACAATGAAGGAGTTGGTATCTGTTGAATCAGTAGTAGGGACAAAAACAAGAAATTGAGTTTGGTGAATTAATAATAGTCATGCACTATGGCAAAGGGAAAGAGGGATATTGGACCTAGGCAGTACCAGCAAATCCTATTCCCAGACGAGCATAAAAAAAAAAACCAAAGAACAAAATCCTGAATAGAGTTTATGCTACAACAATGGAAAACCCAGGGTCCAAGGATCCGTTGAAAGTGAGTCTTGCTACATCCTCAGTAGCATTCCTCAAATCTGATTGCAAGGCGGCTTCTTGCTTGTTCTTGTATTGTATTAGTCCCATTGCCAGCATGCTTCAAATCCATTCTAATTGAGGCTGCCAACTTATATTGGGTTCTTTTTTTACTGGAATGCATGGTGACTGCCATCTTGGCTCAGACTTATTGACCACAGTAACCTTCAGCCCATGTAGCAGCCTCTGTGTACTCTGACCCTTCCTCACTAGTTTATTCTTGAGAATTATATCAGAACTTTTATGCCTCCTATTTACTTTGCTATGCTGGTCTTCAAGGCTGAACACTTACCCATAATCCAGATACAGGTCTACCGCTATCCAAAGTAAGGGTATCTGGGTCTGGATATTGCAATGTCATCACACACTGGAATAAGGACTAGGGAAGCTACCACCTTTTTAGGAGAAAAAAGCCAAAAGCATTAAAAACCTCCTTGCGGATTAAGTATTTGGAGGAAACCAGTCCCAAGAGCAAAGAGTCAGGATCAGCAAGTGGAGTGAGTGAGAAAACAAGCGAAGGAATACAGCTCTGTTGTGTTGCACCCTTCTGCCAGTCTAGGCCTTTCAAAAGTAAAAGGCCATGAAAAGAAAATAATAACAAACACCACATTACAGAAAATATAATGGATAAGGATAGTCGTGAATAAACCAAGTGAGGAAAAGCCATCATGGGGGAGTTGCTTTAAAGGGCATCTGAAAACCCTCAGACAGGTGATTGCTATTATGGAGGAAAGAGAAGGAGCAGCACAAGGGGAAACATACCCAGATGAGAGACTCTGTTCCCTGGGTACTGTTAGATCCTATAAAGTACCGCTGTTCTCAGGCACCCATGCAGCCAAAAACCACTGACACAACAGCGTGCTACCTTGTGGGCCTGTTGCTGCCTTGAAATCATGCCAGTCAAGCACTTCTCTGAAACTCAGTTGTGTAAGTGAAGGATCCGGTATGTTGTTCCTGTGCTTGTCTCCACTTAGGAAGTGGGATTTACAATCTTAATTTAACAAGTATGGTATGTTGTTTGAGGGTCATGTGCATAGGTTGTGATGTAAGTGCCTGTGTCATCCAGTCCATTGGTTGGGTTAGTGTCTATGCCCTGGTCACTAGTCCATAAGTGGGTGAAGGGAGCTTCCCCTGGTTTTAGGGTGCACCCCTCTATGATGTTGCCCTTCAGTTCTCATCAGGTAAGGACTATGAGTGGCATGAGCACCCTGCTTTGAAATTGAAGCAACTTAATTCGTCAGAAAAAGAATGTCTTGTAGAAATAGTTATTTAGTTAAATAGTTATTTTGTTATTGAATTGTTGCAGATATGACTTGGAGGTGAATGATGGGAGTAGAGAAGGTGGAAAGTAAAGGTGCACATATATATCTTACAGTACTATTAAGATAAGCAATTGGCTTGGATAAAGCTTGTATCTCCTCTGCTGAAAGCTGATGACTAGCATTCCGACCGAGATCTCGGCATTACCCTGGAGTCTTTGAGCTGAGGTGTTGTGGTGAATTGATAGATATACTGGTGTGGATAGGATGAAGATCTATGTATATTTTTTATAAATATATTGTTTTTTAGGACATATGCATAATAGCTTCAATAATTGAATCTTCAACAATTCGACCTGAAGATATTTAGTTGAAGAGAGAAAAGAATGTAACTTGTAATGCCACGGTTCGACTGCACCAGGAGTCAGTCTTGGGGTTATCATTTTTATAAATGCTTAAGTACATGAACAGCAACTAAAAAGGAATTGGAAATTGGTAAAAACATTGTGGAGCATCCATAGAAGACGCAGACGTCCAATCAGCGTTAGACATCTGTTCCCCCAATGCCAGAGGATGGTTGTGTAGTAATGTCTTTAATTATTGTGACTTTCGAGTGACCAGGTATGCATACTGTGGAAATCAGACAGGATGGCCGGCCTCTGTAGGGCAATAAGGAAGTGCTATTGTTGGTGGTCACACACTGTTCCCCCTTTTCCTGCTGGAACTGATTAATGAGTATTGTATTGTTTTGTGCTGTATTGAATTGCAGCATTATATAGCGCGTACTACCCCTATGTGGAGCATGTAAGCACTTGCCTACATGAGACGCATGCTGCACCATGTAGGGTGTGTGGCTCGAAGGATGTTGTTTTTGTCTTGATCCTATGTGGAAAGTGTTTCCATGTCGTGCATGATGGCCACCAGGGTGCCAATATCATTTTATGGGATGCAGCGCATAGCAGTGTGTTGAATGATGAAGTGTAAGAGACAGACATGTAGTTTTATAGTTTGCAGTACACTTTTAGCTTTAAACAGCTCTGCAGGTCCAGGTATTTGATATGTTATAGTCTGCTTAGCTGGTTACTGCACCGGGTTGTCCAACCTGACATTTTGTGTATAGTTGTTGGCCTGAGCAGGCATGGTTGAAGGGAGAGAGAAGTAGGGAGATTTCTAGGATTGGGATTTTTTTTATCATCTTCTAATATCTGACTGTCCATTTGAGATGTAAAGAAGCAGTCAGATTGTATAGATAGTTAGGACCTGCAGTAAATGGACTATATTAAAGTCCTCTAAAATTGTCCAGTACTGTGTGACAGATCTTTTCAGTTATTCCATGCCTGTTCATTTGGTGAAGTCTTTTTTTTTTAAGGCTGTACAGTACTGGTGATAGACAACTCTCATAGCAGATATGTTTATGTGAATTTAATAGGTCTAAGTTACAATTTGTTGCTGACCGCTGCGTGCTATGGTTTTAATATTATTTTGGGCCATAACAGTTATATATGTAAGCACATAACTATCTAATGCCATGACAAACCATAGGTCAGTCAGTCCTTTTTTGCTTACCTGCATAATGAAAGCAATTTTCTGGTTGCGTTGTTTCCAGTGCTTGAATTGTAAGCTGGGAATTGAGCTTGAGGGTTTGACTGTTTTCTGGGCTCTGTTGCCTGAATGCAGGTGAAGCACTTATCTAGGGAATAACCAAGTTTTAAACTGTCTTCAGAACTGTATATAACCTTAGGTCCTTCTAATGCTGGCTGGAAGTGAGTTCCAGAGTTTTGCAGCTTGTGCTGGGAAAGCATTATCTCCATCGGGTTTCGTAGGGTAAGGTGGTATGATAAGTGGTGGAAGCTTGAAGCGCAGTGTTCTGTTTGGTTTGTGTTGCTTGAATTTAACTTGTACATATAGCGGTCCTTTTCCTTGTGAGGCTCTGTGAACAATGAAGAGTGTCTTGAACATTGCCCTTCTAACTATAGGTAGTCAAAGGAACGATTGTAGAACTGGGGTCATGCATTTTCTTGCATGAAAGTGGCGAAGAAGCATTTCAGCATCATTTTGGACAAGTTGTATTTTGTGTATAATGAATGTGGTTGCACCAAGGTATAGGCTGTTGGCATAGTCAAGCTTGGAGATTACAAGTGTGAGGATGGCTTGCAGTTTATGTTGGTGTACAAGGTATGGGAAGAAGCGACATGGCATTTTAATCGTGTAGAAGGCACTCTTTGTGACGTTATAAGTATGAGCTATCAAGGATAAGTCTGAATACAATCAATCAATCATAGCATTTATAGAGTGCACCACTTACCCGTGAGGGTCTCAAGGCACTGGGTGGTGGGGAATGCTGCTACTGGTCGAAGAGCCAGGTCTTGAGGAGTCTTCGGAAGGTCAGCAGGTCTTGGGTCTGCCATAGGTGGGTGTGGAGGGTGTTCCAGGTCTTGGCGGTGAGGTGGGAGAATGATCTGCCGGCGGTCGTTCTTCGGATGCGGGGGACTGTGGTGAGGGCGAGGTCGGGGGAGCGGAGCTGGAGGGAGGAGGTGTAGAAGCTGAGTCTGTTGAGGTACGCTGGTCCGGTGTTATGGAGTGCCTTGTGTGCGTGGGTGAGGAGTTTTAAGGTCATCCTCTTGTTGACGGGGAGCCAGTGCATGTCTCTCAGGTGGGGTGAGATGTGGCTCCGGCGAGGGATGTCGTTGGAGCTGTTTCAGGAGTTTGGCCAAAGCTCCTGCGTAGAGGGTGTTTCCGTAGTCCAACCTACTGCTGACGAGGGCCTGGGTGACCGTTCCTCTCGTCTCGGTGTGGATCCACTTTGTAGATCTTGCGGAGCATGCGGAGGGTGTTGAAGCAGGAAGAGACGGCGTTGACCTGCTTAGTCATGGAAAGGGTGGAGTCGAGGTTGACCCCTAGGTTGCGTGTGTGGTTGGTGGGTGTTGGAGCTGTTCCCAGTGCGGTCGACCACCAGGAGTCATCCCAGGCCGAGGGGGTGGATCCGAGGATGAGGACCTCCGTCTTGCCTGAGTTCAGCTTCAGCCGGCTGCTCCTCATCCATTCGGCTACGGCCTTCATTACTTTGTGGAGGTTGGTTTTGGCGGTGTGGGGGTCCTTGGTGAGGGAGAGGATCAGCTGGGTGTCGTCGGCGTAAGAGATGATGTTGAGGTTGTGCAATCGGCCGACGTAGGCGAGCGATGCCATGTAGATGTTGAACAGCATTGGGCTGAAGGATGAGCCCTTGGGTACGCCGCAGATGATCTTGGTGGCTTCGGAGCGGAAGGGGGGGGAGGTGGACGCTCTGTGTTCTGCCGGAGAGGAAGGAGGTGGTCCAGTCCAGGGCATTCTGTTGGATCCCGGCGTCGTGGAGGCGTATGCGTAGTGTGTGGTGGCAGACCGCGTCGAAGGCGGCTGACAGGTCCAGGAAGATGAGGGCCGCGGTTTCTCCGTTGTCTAGTAGGATCCTAATGTCGGTGGCGGCGATGCGGGCGTTTTCGGTGCTGCGGAACCACGACTGGGACGTGTCCAGGATGCTGTTTTCCTCAAGGTAGCGGGTCAGTTGTTTGTTGACGGCCTTCTCGATGACCTTCGCCGGGAACGGGAGTAGGGAGATGGGCCGGAAGTTCTTGAGATCTTTGGGGTCCGCCTTGGATTTCTTGAGTAGGGCGTTGATCTCAGCGTGCTTCCAGCTCACCAGGAAGGTGGCTGTCTCGAAGGAAATGTTGATGGCCTTCCAGAGATAGGGTGCGATGGCGGTGCTGGCCTTGTTGAAGATGTGGTGCGGGCAAGGGTCTGACGGAGAGAAGGAGTGAACGGTGTTCATGATCCTGATGATGTCATCGTCATTTATGTTGGTCCAGGAGAGCAGGTGGCTGGTGCGGATGGTGGTCATGGGGACGGAGGTCCCAGTGGTTGTCAGGGCGGTTGTGACGTTGATGCTGTCGTGGATGTCTGCGATCTTGCGATGGAAGATGGAGGCCAGTGAGTCGCACAGGTCTTGTGAAGGAGGGATGTCATTGGTGTTGGAGCTAGGGTTGGAGAGTTCTTTCACGATGTTGAAGAGCTCTTTGTTGTTGTCTAGGCGGTCTTTGAAGGAGGCTTTTTTGGTGGATCTGATGAGGTGATGGTGTCTGCGGGTGGCGTCCTTGTGGGCTGCGTAGCTGTCCGGTGTTCGTTCACGGAGCCAGCTCTTCTCTAGCTTTCGGCAGGTTTGCTTGGAGGCCTGGAGGTCTTCAGTGAACCAGCTGGCTTTCTTGCTGGTGTGGCTGTTGGAGGGTTTCTTGAGCGGGGCGAGGGTGTTGGCACAGTCGTCGATCCACTGTCTGAGGTTGCGGAGTCGGGGTCGGTCGGTGGGCGGGCTCTGGGCGAGGATGGTGGTTAACTGGTCATCTGTGACTTTGCTCCAGCAGCGGCAAGGCATCTGTTGGGTGCGGTGGTACATGGTGGGTTTTCGAAAGGTGAAGTGGATGCAGCAGTGGTCGGTCCAGTGGAGTTCGGTGGTGTGGTTGAAGGCGACGTGGGGGCTTGCGGAGAAGATGGGGTCAAGCGTGTGGCCGGCGGAGTGGGTGGGAGTGGTGATGAGTTGTCTGAGTCCAAGGTTGGCGAGGTTGTCGATCAGGGCGGTGGAGTTGGTGTCATTGTTGTACATGGTAACTCCTAGGTTTCTAACTTTTTTTGTTGTTGTCAGAAGGTCTTCAGGTTCTTTAACACATTTGGCTGCAGACTGGTAGTTTAGTGTTGTCCGCATCTTATAATCTCTGTTTTTAGGGTTTTGAGCTTTAGATGGTTCTTCATCATCCATGCGTTTATGGCACAAGTTTGAATTGTAGAGGTCTTCGGGGCTATCCATTTTTTAAATGATATGGGTGTAGTCCCCATCCAGCCTGTGACTGACTGTTCAACAACTTTAATAATCAGTTAGTGAGGAAATATTACTCCCCAGGGTTATGGTATCAGGTCACTGGTGCCCAGCACGATGCGGCTTCCTGAGGATGCCACGGGAGCCCATCGGTGCGAGTGCAGTTCAGAGGCCGGCAGGTAGCCACGCTCTCTGCCTAAACATGCCTCTAGGCGAATGGCCTGCCTGTATGAAAAACAGGTGGCTGGGGATGAGAGCGCGCACACTGCAGTGATGAGACAGTTCCAATTGTCTATATCCAAATGATGCTCGTATGTGTCCAGTTCTCAAGGAGGAGGAAGAGCCACCTAATCTTCCCTTGCTGGAACAGGTCCACATGAAACAAAATGAGAACTCCTAGCATTCCAAATGAATCAACGCTGAGTTTGTGGTATCAACAGTCTTAATTTTCACAAAAGTCTTTCAAATTCACCTATGCCAACATATCTTTCGTCTGACGCTGTAGATGTGCAGCAGACTTCTTTAAGGCTGGTTTGGTGGAGTGATATCGTGTACGATTAATGGAAGGCAGAGGGGGTGGGTGGGAGGGTAAGTTAGTTGTTTTGGTTAAAGTAATTTACTATGAGTATATGTCATTAGTTGCACTGAGATGATGAATGGGCATAGCAGAAGTTGTAATGGGATTCTGTTGCAGCGCTGCCGGCCCGCTGGGTTGTAGGCACGCAAGCTGTGTACTGATAGCAATGCTGAAGCCAGAAACTAGCTGCCGGCCTCCGGGTTGTGGGCAACGAGCTGTGTCAACCTAAGTTTTTTTTTTTTTTTTCCCCACCAAATAAAATTTTTTAAAATATTCAAACACAGGACAATAAATGTTTAGACCATTTAAAAGAAAAAAAAAGGCTGGTTTGGTGTCCCTGTGACTTAGAAGAAGTCCTTCTTGTTATCATGTTTGCATAACTGTAGTTCCTTGCTGCGCCTGCTTACTGTATGTTTGCTAGGTTGCTCTTCTACATTAGTAGGTCCAATCTCTGAGGATAGTGCTCTCGGCCCCTTGTGCTGTATTGTAGGAGAATTTTGACGACGTGCTTCTTCATTCTGTAGGTGCCTTGCTGGGGAAAGACCATTTGCAGTTCCTTATTCCTGGGGAATTCTGGTTCCCAGATTTCCCTCTGCTGCATACTATCTTGCCCAATCTAAGATGGCATGTCCTTTTTCCTACCAGTTTTTCCCAATCTAAAATGGCGATGTGAGCTTTTGTTGCAATTTCCTGTTTCCAAGCATATATAAGGGAGCCTGTCCTTCCTCCTTTGTGTCACAATGCTTCCTAGTGATTGATGTTTTTCTTCACTTCTGATTCCTGTTCAGATGTCTCAGTTTTTTCCTGCAGTTTAGATTGAGGGGCTTTCTGCTGCTTCTTGCATCTTCCCCCGTACTGTTGCCTGGGTTTTTTTCCGCCATCAGATTCTTGGAGTGTTTTTGCCCTTGGGCTTTTTCCTCCGTCTGAAGCTCCTTCCTGAAGGCACTATCTGGTAAATGCAAAAACAACAGTTGATAGACAGAATGCAGAACAATGTCATACATTCACCCCAGTACAGAGATCTGGGCCTAAATCCATCGTTTTTTTTGCTCACCATGCCATTCCAGTTTGAACTCAGCCATATGCAAATCAGTCTTGACCCTGTGCCTCATGGGAACAGTCCAGCCCGAACTGCCAAGCCAGGTCCACCCTGGACTGGAAACTGGCATCCTACGACCGGTTTCGGGGTTTCACCCCTCTTCAGCCAGGGTAGCTTGATTCCAGTGGCATGGAGAGCACGGGACCCATGTCTGAGCATACCCTTCCCACTCGGGTGACAAATGCAAAAACAACAGTTGATGGACAGAAAGCAGAACAATGTCATACATTCACCCCAGTAAAGAGATCTGGGCCTAAATCCATCGTTTTTTTGCTCACCATGCCATTCCAGTTTGAACCCAGCCATATGAAAATCAGTCTTGACCCTGTGCCTCATGGGAGCAGTCCAGCCCGAACTGCCAAGCCAGGTCCTCCCTGGACTGGAAACAGGCATCCTAGGACTGGTTTCGGGGTTTCACCCCTCTTCAGCCAGGATAGCTTGATTCCAGTGGCATGGAGAGCACAGGACTGGGGTGGCGTAGTGGGCAAAAGAACGATGGATTTAACCCAGATCTTTTGACCGGGGGAGAATGTTTGCATTGTCACCATTCTGTCTATCATTTGTTTTCTGTAACACTTTTCGCCCTAAGTGGTATGGGTATGCCCAGACGTGGGTCCGTTGCTCACTGTGCCACTGGATTCAAGCTAGCCTGGCTGAAGAAGGGTGACATACCCTGAAACCGGTCCCAGGATGTTTGTTTCTGGTCCAGGGAGGACCTTGCCTGGCAGTTCGGTCTGGACTGTTCCCATGGGGCACAGGGTCAAGACTGATTTGCAAATGGCTGGGTCTAAACTGGGGTGGCGTAGTGGGCAAAAGAACGATGGATTTAACCCAGATCTTTTGACTGGGGGAGAATGTTTGCATTGTCAGAATTCTGCCCATCATTTGTTTGCTGTAACACTTTTCGCCCTAAGTGGGATGGGTATGCCCAGACGTGCGTCCCTTGCTCACTGTGCCACTGGATTCAAGCTAGCCTGGCTGAAGAAGTGTGACATACCCTGGAACCGGTTCCAGGATGTTTGTTTCCGTTCCAGGGAGGACCTGGCCTGGCAGTTCGGTCTGGACTGTTCCCTTGGGGCACAGGGTCAAGACTGATTTGCAAATGGCTGGGTCTAAACTGGGGTGGCGTAGTGGGCAAAAGAACGATGGAATTAACCCAGATCTTTTGACTGGGGGAGAATGTTTGCATTGTCAGCATTCTGTCCATCATTTGTTTGCTGTGGCACTATCTGGTAGGCGCTACCTAGTGGCGGTGGCATTGTGGCTGCTAGAAGGTGTCGCTTTTTCTCTGGCAGACAAGAACAGCTAAGGCCGGTACCTACCAGTCTCCTCGTCATCTACATTCATCCGATTTGCATCCAGATCCTGACAGTTTACAGCCCCAACAATCTGAGTCTGACTCAGAAGATATGGAACAAGCTTAGGGCCTCTGCCAGGTCTTTCAAATTGACCAAGCCCAGGCCCTAGTACAGACAATCCAGAAACAGATGCAGGAGCTGCAACAACTGCAAGATCAGAACCTGTTTGTTTGGCAAGCACTGACTGCTAGCATCTGATGTCCCAGCCTCATCTTCGGCAACCCCATGCTTCTCAGGAGACCCTAATAAATTAAAGGAATTTTTGGATTCCCATACTGTCTTCTTTGCCTTTTGTCCTTCTCAATTCTCTCACGGCCAAGGCAAGTGGGGTAACTGATTAGTGCCTTGGCTTGGACAACCCCCTTGGTAGCCACAGAAGATCATTGCCTCTCTAATTACTCCACTTTCCTGTCGACGTTCTAACAAATGGTCAATAGACCTGACCTTACATTCTCTGCTAAAAAGGCATTATGGGATGTTCAGGAAGGAGGGCAAGACGTTTTGTCTTATATATTCCGTTTTTGACGGCTAGCAGCAGAAACAACATGAGTGGAATGAACTCTGGTTAGTCTTTTTCGCAGGGGCCTTAAGAAAGAGATCAAAGACTAGTTGGTCCATTCTGCCCAAGTGGACAGTCTCTCTACTTTAGTGGATCAGGCCCTACATATTGAACACCAAATTGCTGAAACATCAATCTGAAAGACGTAGAACATGTCCTTCGCCTGCCATAGGCAGTACTAGACCACCAATACAAAAAGTAGAAGCTTCTCCTGATAAATCCGCCATATCATCTAGCAAATCGGCATGGCCCGTGGGCCCCTTATACAGTTTGAATGAGATCACTGATGTTAACACAGACTTTGTATGTACTGTAGATTTCCATAGCAACTTGTTGTAGGGAACAGATACTGGCCATACTAGACAGTGGTGCCAGCGGGTATATCTGGATGAAGGCTGGGCCAAAGAGCAAAACATTCTTCATATCACTAAGGAGACTCCTAAACAAGTTCACACTGTTGATGGAACACGTCTGGTTCCTGGACCTGTTAAAGAAAGGATCATACCTCTGGTTCTTAGTTTTAGTAACCATTATTAAACTATCTCCTTTGATCTCATTTTCTCTCCTAATCACATAATCATCCTAGGAAATCCCTGGCTGACACGCCATAACCTGTATGAATTTTGTTACTGCACAGAAGATTACTGGACCCCCAAGGATCTAGTCATCTCTCCTAGAAGAGGCTCAAGTATGATTAACGTCTTGCACAGAGTGCCCGACCAATATCTGGAATTTGCTGATCTGTTTGTGAAGCCAGGGAAACTCATTCTGCCACCCCATCAGCAATTAGATCGCACCATTCCCCTTGAGCCAGGAACCATTGTCTCCTTTGTATGTAGGAGATGTATTCCCTCTCCGAATCTGAGAAGGTAACTCTAAGGCTATATTTAGAAGAGAATTTACAGAATGTTCTTATTATCCAGTCCTCGTACGCAGCTGGTGCTTTCCTGTTCTTTGTCTGTTGGAAGTTGAATAATGTAAGACCTTGCATCAACTATAGCGGGTTGAACAAGATTACAATAAAGGATCGGTACCCATTGCGTTTGATCAAAGATATCTTGGAAGATATCAGAGGTTCTAAGGTCTTCAGCAAATTAGATTTGCGCGGAGCTTACCACCTATTATGCATCAAGGAGGAAGATGAGTGGAAGACTGCCTTTAATACTCCACTTGGCCATTTTAAATATCGTGTCATGCCCTTCCGATTTAGCAAAACTCCAGCAGTTTCTAATGTTTTGTGGACCATACTTTCTCAGACATGCTTAATCAATGCATGGTAGTCTATCTTGATAATATCTTAGTATTCTCCACTCTTACATCATCAGCATGTCAGCCAGGTATTACTTAGACTTCGTCAGAATCAAATGTTTTGTAAACTGGAGAAATGTGAATACAACCAAACCGAAGTAGAATACCTAGACTATCGGATCAACAGTACGGAGTTCTCTATGGATCAGCTCAAGGTTTCTGCTTTTCTGGATTGGCCAACACCATCTAATGTGAAAGGAACCCAGTGTTTTCTTGGGTTTGTTAATTTCTACAGGCAATAATTTATCGCCCAACTCACCAGCTGAATTACTCAAATTGTAAAGAAGGACATGCTTCACCACAGTTTTCACCTGGATGATATAACTGAAAAAGCATTCCTACGTTTAGAAAGAGCCTTTCCACAAGCAGCAATCCTGGATCATCCAGACCCCACTAAAAAGTTAATTGTGGAAACTAATGCCTCTGACTCAGCTATTGGAGCAGTGCTTCTGCAGCGGCAAGAAGATGACAGTCTGGAGCATCCAATCTTCTATTTGTCCCATAACCTGTATGATACAAAAAAGAATTACTACGTTCTCGAAAGACAACTACTTTCCATGAAAAGGGCCTGCACCGAATGGCAACATTTTTTAATGGGAGCCCAGTCATTTTTTGAAATACAAACCGATCATTGAAATCTCCAATTCCTCAGAAATATGGAATGCAGAAATAGTCCCCAGGCTCATTAAGCATACTTCTTTAGCCAGTATGACTTCAATAGTACTTTTATACCCGGCACCAAAAACACGCTAGTAGATGCGCTATCACGCAGATATTCTGAAACTCCAATATTCTTTGATAAGAACCTTCTTCCTCCTCAACGAATAATAGGAATCATACAATCCTTCTTGAAGTAAATACAAGCTGAGTACCCTAAAGTCTCTCAAGTGGAATGGAACTCCCTACGAGGAATAACTGTTAGAAAACAAATATTTAGTGTTTAAAGGAAGAACACTCTTTATTTCCACAAAAACACTCCATCTCAAGGTGCTCAAAATGTGCCATGACTCACCAACGGCTGTTCACAGGGCTGTCAAATCCACTCTGGAGCTCATGCTTCGTTCCATTTTGGTGGCCATCTATGAGAAAAGACATTGAGTGGTATGTGGGTTCCTGTCCAGTCTGCGCTCAAAGTAAGACTTCCCATTCTAAACCTTCTGGGCTACTCCAACCTTTACCTTTCCCTCCAGAACCCTGGCATACCATTTCCCCAAATGTTATCATTGGATTACCCCAGTCTGATGGTATTGATGGTTATAGCATCATACTAGTTACTGTTGGCTCTTTTTCCAAAATGGCTAATTTCACGGCACTAAAGAAACTACCTTCTGCTAAAGAAATGGGAATAATATTTTTAAATAAATTTCCGGTTGCATGGGTTACCCCATGTTATAATAGCTGACTGTGGTCCCCAATTTGTCTATCATTTTTTGAAATCTTTTTGCAAATCTCTTCAAATCGAACTAGCACTGTCTTCTGGTTTTACCCCTCAGATCAATGGTCGGACAAAATGCAAAATGTGTAAATCAAGGTTTGGAACAGTATCTCCGTTATTTTTGTAACTCTTTGGAGTGATTGGTCTTTCTTTTGCCCATAGCTGAATTTTTGTACAACACAGCTGTTGATAGTGCTACTAAATCCAGACTATTTGTGTGTCTTTATGATCTCCATCCTAGGATTTTTCCTTCTGCCAGTCCTCGTTCTGTACAGGTACCTGTTGCTGCTGGATTTTGACAGCAATTATAGTCCCTCAGACACAAGATTTTGTAAAACATGATCGACCTGAAAACCAGGATGACATCTTTTGCTGATCTCCATTCCACCCGTTCACCTGTTTATGAAGTCGGGGACAGTGTATGGCTCTCATCTAAGTTTCTGCCTGATCGCCTCTCCCAGAACAACTTCAAACTCCAATTCTAGGGCCGCTTCAAGATTCTCCAAACAATACATCCGGTGGCCTTTAAGTTACAATTGCCCCTTAAGTGGAAGATACATCCAGTATTTAAATCCTTTTAATTTAAACCATACAAGCTGGAGCCTTTTCAGGACCTTTTTTCCAGACCTCCTCCTATCTTGGTTGATGAAGTTCCTGCATTTGAGGTTCAGGAGATCTGTGATTCCTGCTTTTTCAGGAAGAAATTATAATTCTTGATTCTCTGGAAAGACTATTCCCCTAGGGAGCAGTCCTGGAAAGATGCTTCCACGGTTCATGCCCCTGTTCTGATACGTTCGTTTTTTTGACTGCTTCCAGGATAAGCCTGGGGCCTTGGGAGAGGGGCATACTATTGTGCTGCTGGAACCCAGCCCAAAGCGGCTTCCAGAGACTACTTCAGGCAGACTGGGAACGCAGCTGCACAAGTGCCATTCAGAGCGGGGAGAGGCGGGCGGGCTGCTGCGCTCTTAGCCTATACTTGCCTGTAGCAGCCAGCCCACCATTATGAGATCCCACGCTCCCATTCTTCCTTCTGGGGGTGCCTTGCTGGGGGCAGACCATTTGCATTTCCTCATTCCTGGGGAATTCTTTTCCCAAGAATTCCCTCTACTGAATAATATCTTGCCCAGTCTAAGATCACCACCATGCCTTTTTCCAACCCGTTTTTCGCAATCTAAAATGGCGACGCACATTTTTTATGTAATTTCCTGTGTACTAGAGTATATAAGGGAGCCTTTCATTCCTCCTAGTGATAGGTGTGTACCCTCAATCCTGATTTCTATCCTGAGGTCTCAGTTTTTTCCTGCAGTTTAAATTCCTGCGTCTTCTTCTGCTTTTGGCCTCCTGCCCCGTACTGTTGCCCTGGGTTTTTAATTGCTGTCTCCTGGAGGTTTTATTCCTTTGAGCTTTTCCATCCATCTAGGGCTTGCTCCTGAAGGGACTATCTGCCAGGTGCTCTCCTAGTGTCAGCGGCTTTGTTGCTACTTGAATGGGCTGCCCTTATCTCTGGCACACAAGACCAGCCAAGTCTGGGCCTACCTATCTCCTCATCGTCAACATTTTTCAGATCGGCATGCGGATCCTGACATATCGTGCTTGAAAAATATTGATTGGACTGAGCAGCCCTAACGTTACAGTATGACCATCAAGGGACTTTGTTTATCAGGTATCACAACCTCCGTAATTTTTATGGATGGTAAAATTTTCTTTTTCAGCCTCATTTTGTGGCTACTGTCCGTCTCCTGGTTGTGTAAACTAACGGACATAATTTAGTTTGTCAAACTTCAGTTTTCTGATTGAGAGTTTTTATTCTATTGTAATGTTAATATTAATTATATATCTGATAATGAGTATTAGAAACTGTATTTATGCAATACTTTTATATAAATCAAATGTCATTACCTTTCAATATTAAGGATCCGATTTAGAGTTTAGCAGATGAGATACTCTGTCACATACTTGACAGCCTTATTGCAGGTGGCATCGCATATCATGCACTTGTACAACAGTGAACAGGATATGCGTCAAATTTGTGATGGAATATTCCATCCATCAAATTCTAAAAAAGGACCCAAACCTTTAAATATGTTACAAGTCTTTTTTTGTTTTATTAAAATTTTTCTTATGGATATGAATGAGGTTTGCTGCTAGGATCATTACAGAACAGAACCTGCACCCGGCCATAGTCGTCAGGGATTGAAAAGTGATAGGTGCAGAATGGGTATTAAAGGTTGAAAAAAGACACACATAGAACGATGGAATGCTTTTCTATATTATACTGAGTAAAACACTCATAACCTGTTATTAAAAGGTTGTATAAAGCCACTGGGACTACCTCGGACATCAGGCTATGCAGTCCTTCTTTGACAGCTGTCTTATTGCAATTGTGGGTACATTATTTAGATGCGAGTTGCTCTTCTGTGATTGGACCGGGGGAACCACTCACTGATGGACCTGGGAGAAGCCTGTTAGAGCTTCCCCAGTATTTCATGGAGGCAGCAGCGTGGACTCGCTGGCCACATGGGTAGCATTGATATTTGGCTGTATTTTTGCACATTCCAGCTTCATAATCTATTAAAAATATCATTTAGGGGGGGTGGGTGTGTCCAAGATGGCACCCAAACGGTAGCTGAGCTGTGGAGCTCTTCCGTGCCGAAGTTGAAAGCAGTGGTCCCTGGGGGGCTTGTTGCTCCGCCGAGACAGCGTTCAACGGGGGAGATTGGGGGTGTCTCGCCCCGGGGCCCGACCAGCTGACGGGGGAAGGAGATATTAGTTCGTCGGCCTGTCCGGCCCAGAGGCAAGATGGCGGGTGGATGCTTCTAAAGAGAGGCGGCGACAGGCTGCTGTCCTGCTGGGGAGCGTGTGCACCCCCGGTGACCGGCTGAACCAGTGAGAGCTTGAGCTGCGGCGAGGGAGCGGGGGGTGAGAGAACCGGCCCTGCGGGAGAGCGACCATCTGCCTACCGCTGCCTCCTCCCAGCCTCCCCTCCCACTCCCTTCCGAGAAGTAGCACACGGTGGGGCCTCCCGGGCCAAATTAGACACTCCAAGTCAGGCCACTGAGACCATCAGCGTCAAGGCTGCCAGCAGACTAAGGGCACCGGGCGCTGTCAGACTCCGGTGGCAGCGATCTCAGAGA
The DNA here is from genome assembly GCF_964204655.1 of Triturus cristatus. Lineage (NCBI taxonomy): Eukaryota > Metazoa > Chordata > Amphibia > Caudata > Salamandridae > Triturus > Triturus cristatus. The sequence goes on along the minus strand of NC_140584.1, from coordinate 939,374,910 downwards.
GCACCCGAAGCTGCCTGACTTCAAGATGGTGGCCGGGCGGTTCTGACCAGGGAGAAGCAGCGCAAAGGGGCCACGACTCTCCTCCCAACTCAACCATCAGAGCAGAGAGGGGTGTCCTCTGGAGGCCAAGATGCGGCGACTGGGTTGAGGGCAGGGGTAATGGGCGGAATGGACAGAGTCCCCTGAGCTGGTGACTGAACCACTTAAGTGATAACATGCCTTGAAATTGACTGAAATAGCAGCCACAAGAGAAAGGGCGAGCCAGAGGCCCGGAATAGCTTGAAGGTGGGCTCTAGGAACATACCGGGGCCACAACCGAAGAACAGAGAGGTACTGGTCAGCATGGGGAATGACATTAGGAGAACAATCTCAGGACTCACAACCAGGCCGGCTGTGGAACCTCTCTCGGCTGTGCCTTCGGCTGATAGTGGATTAAACTGGTTGGGCTGGGTTGGGGTACCGGGAGGGTTGACGGCAGACGCGGGCCCATCGGGAAGTGGAAGTAGTACCTGCCCAGCCACTGGAGGAGTGAACAACACTGAAATTCGAGGGCAGCTCTGGAGGCATCATTAGAGCTGTCCCCATGACTTCCACCATGACAAAAAAAGGATGCCACCATCAAAGATATCCTCCCCAAGAGCTCCGCTAAACGAACAGGCCTATCTCGCAACTGGATTCAACGGACCCTGCCACCTTAGATATGGCAGGAATGCAGAAAGTGAGTGAGGAGGCTTCCATCACTCGTAGCTTTATGGAGTCTCTCTTTAGCATGCTGCAAGAAGACATAGCAACTCCGAGGACTGAAGAAACTAAGGAGGTCAAAGAGCTACTCCACGACATGAGCGTACTGGAACAATGGGTGGACTCTGTGCATAAGTCAGTGGATGCAAGAGAGGAAGAACTAGAAGAGTGTCGTGGGGAGATTTTAGAACTCAAATATCGCAATGCTGACCTTAACTACCACTTAGAAGACTTGGAAAACAGGTTCCACAGATCTAACATCCACATCAGGGAAGTCCCATTGCAGGCGAAAGCAGTCCTCCTGGAAGAGTACGTTCTATGTTTGTTCCGCCACATTGTCCCAGAGCTCGAAGGGAAGGACCTCCCGCTGGACCGAACGCACAGAGCTGATCACCCTTTGGGGACACCCGGCTCCACACAAGACATCCTTACCTGCCTTCATGATTACCGCCAAAAGGAGCTCGTAATGGCTGCCATAAGAGACCAACCAACTATAACCTTCGAAGGGAACAAGATCTGCTTCTACCAGGACTTGTCCATAATTACCTTGCAGCGACGATGCACCATGAAGCCAGTCTCAAAATTTCTAAGGGACAAAGGAGTGCGTTACAAAGGGGGACACCCTTTTCGCCTAATCTTTGTCTGGGAAGGGGAAACACATGTGGTCTGCACACCCAAAGAGGAGGCGACGATCCTGGGAATGGATTTGAAGCATGGGGACCCGCCTCAGCAACAGAGATCCCAAGGCCCCTTCCGGGACCGCCGCAGACAGCGGAAATCCAAGACTCTGACTAAAACAACAACTGAACAAACTGTCAGCCACCGAAAGCCTCAGAGAGAGATCAGCAATATTACAACACCTCACCGAGCAAAATCACCAGAGCAAGAAATTGATTAAATTAGGCTATGCTGAAACTGAGACACAATACTATTGACACGGCTGCAGCTCGCAATGGGACATCTCGGCGGGCCTATCTGCCGGGTCCCAGGGGTTGGTGCCCTGATGATTCACACCCCCTACCCACCCCCGGGGTCAACCGTCAACAAGGCAATGAAGCGCAGGTAGCGGCAGAGGCACCAGCACCCTTAATACTTTTCTGTGAACTGCTGCAAGGAACCGACAACATGGACCCCTACTATGTGGTTGCTAGTTTAGCACCGATTGGTGCTTTAGTTCGTTCAGTTTCAATTTTTATACACTGCAAAGCTTCACTTTCTGCTATACTGTCTTATCACCCCACATGGTATGGGAGGGGGGGCATTGCCTGTTCTACCTAGAACCCTTGTTGCTGGTAGCAATTCTCTTATTAGATGGTGCGAATAGTTAGCCTCAACGTGAGGGGTCTGAATTCACCAGCTAAGAGAATAGCTCTGTTGGTGGAACTCAAGGCCTCACATTGTGACATGTGTCTTCTGCAAGAGACGCACCTCCAAAGGAAAGATTGGGGTCGAATGCGGTCCAAATGGTTTGACCGACAAGTATGGTCTGCAGGTTCAGGGGAAAAAAAGCAGGAGTGGCTATTCTTATTGCCTCACAGTTCCAGGGACATATCATCCAAACACACTTAGTGATAAAAGGCCAGATGCTATCAGTACGCATCTCACTACTCAGTCATACATTCATGGTAGCATGTATTTATGGCCCTAATGACCACCAAGAGCCCTTTATTCGCCAAGTAATCGGGACCATACTCACCACACCTGATGTACAAACAGTGGTGGGGGGGACTTTATTCTGGCTCTAGATGCTGCCTTGGACTAAACTCCCCAAAGGTCAGGGTCTACAGGGATCATCTCCCCAAAGGGCACTCACTGGTTGGCAGACGCAGGGCTGATCAACATATGGAGGACGCTGCATCCTTCCACACGGTCTTACTCCTTTTTTCAGCCGCTCATCAATCCAATGCCAGAATCGACTATTTCCTTCTCTCAGCATCTCTTCTCTCTGTAGTGAGGCATGCGGACATGTACATAGCTTCCATTTCAGATCTTGCCCCAATACAGATAGTACTGTGCTTCCCGACCTGCAATCAAGGCTCCAGGATGTGGCGTTTCAGTCCCAAATTGGTAGCATATGAACCCGCAGTCAAGGAGGTGGAGCACGTAATTGCTGACTACCTCGCGATTAATGACACAACACACCCAACAATAGTGACGCTCCAGGCAGTGGTGCGGGGTACATACATAGCATAAAGGCACATCTCAATTGGGAGCGCAAGACAAAGCGCAACGGGTGAGGGAACTGGAGGAAATGCATAGACAGACAGGCTCTCACAAAACACGGAGACAGCTGACTATTGCCCGGAAACAGCTCAAAGCCCTCGACATGGACATGGCGGAGTATACCCTGCTCCGAAAGAGACAGAAGTTCTATGCAGGGGGCAACAAGGCTGGGAAGCTACTGGCACATAGGTTGAGGGTTCAAACGTTTTCTAGACGCATACACAGCTTGATAGGCCAGGATCAGGGAATCAGGACGAGAGCCGAGGACATAGTGGAGGAGTTTGGTCAATTTTATGCGCAACTGTACAAGGTGGACACGTCCCTCACTACTGATTGCTCCTCTTACATAGCGCAGTTATTGCTAACACCGATTCTGGACTCAATAGCGGCACCATTGGATGCTGCCTTAACAGTCCAGGAGGTCAAGGAGGCAATAGAGAGACTTAAGGTAGAAAAAGCCCCGGGCCCAGATGGGTACATAGCTGCCTTTTATAAACAGTACACTGAACTCATCTCCCTTGTGCTGGTGCGGTTGTACAACTCCTTTAGTTCCACAGGAACACTCAGACTCCATGCGTACTGCAATAATAACAGTCCAACCAAAACCTGGGAAGGAGCCTCAGTTTTGCACATCCTATAAGCCTATATCTCTACTCAATGTGGATGCAAAGTTTTTTCACAAGGATTTTGACCCGTAGACTAGGTCAACACATGCTCGGGTTGGTGGACCCTGACCATTCGGGGTTTAAACACACTTGTGGAGACAGCACTAAGCGCCTCTTCCATCTGCTGGATAAGACCCAGCGATCTAAGACTCTGACACTGTTCCTTTCAATAGACGCTTAGTAGGCGTTTGATCGGGTCCACTGGCCATTTCTCCGCATGGTCTTGGACGCCTGTGGGCTTGGTCCCCGCTTTAAGAAATGGATTTGGGTAGGGTATGCAAACCCACAAGCACGGGTCAGAGTCAATAACTCCTCCTCATTTTCAGTCTCTAGGGGAACGCGACAGGGGTGTCCCCTCTCCTGTTTGCACTCTGCATGCAGCCGCTGGCAGAACGCATTAGGAAGCATACCCTAATAGAGGGAGTCTGGATGGGTGGCTAATCACACAAAACAACCCTTTACGCATATGACGTTCTGCTCGGAATCACTAAACCTTCTTGTCTCTGGCTTTAAGTTGAGCAACTCGAAATCTCAAGCACTAAACATCATCATTAGTCATGACGAACATATCATGCAGCAGAGTTCCCCTTTGCATGGGCCAAGCAGGGAATCTCCTACCTTGGCATACTTATATTCCCCACCATTGAAACCTCAGTCTCGCACAATTATTCTGAACTATTGACCTTGGTGAGAGCTCTCATTCAGTCCTGGCATGGTTACCCCATCTCATGGTTGGGACAAATAGCAGCCATGAAGATGTCATTGTTGCCCAAAATCCTCTATCTCATGCAGGTAATGCCGTTGCAACCGACTGCCTCTATGATCTACAAGCTGCAGTCAAGTATAGAATCTTTTATCTGGGGAGGTAAGCGTGCCAGAATGGCCAAGAGTCGTACTTATCTTCCTGTAGCAAAGGGAGGGCTCGGTATACTGCACCTACTGCATTACTATCAGGCCGCACAGCTATGCTTTCTCGTGGAATGGCAACGTCCACTTACAGAGAAGCACTGGTGCTTTTTTAGATCAAGCGGTGGCCGGAATCCATATCTGGAAGATACCTTGATGGCGCTCTTCCATGTGATTGGTCAATATGTTTCTTCACAATTCTACAAGTCTAGAGGGGATTCGTCAGGACCTAAAATTAAAAAACTATCTACACCAAAGTGGAATGGAAAACAATAATGAATTATTGTTTAGGATTTAAGCCACCATGACTTACTCTGTCTAATGGCTGGTAGTACTGGTTCTACCCTAATTGCAATGTGTCCAAGGACCTACCCCCTTCTCCCAGTCCCGGCAGCAGTGGGTAGATCCTTGGACACATTGCATACTACGCAAACTATATGGGGAAGTTCCTCATATCTTGACCTGCCGGGATAGATGAAGCAGTAGTATATCTCAGTTAGGGTAGAACCAGTGCAGATAGTTTTTTAACTTTAGGTCCTGACGAATTGCCTCTAGACTTGTAGAATTGCGAAGAAACATGTTTACCAACCACACGGAAAAGCGCCACACCTAAGACATTAACTTAGCATTGCGCCTTTCCTCTTTATTTTAACTAGGGTAGGAGACCCCACAATTAAAGTTATTTTTGCTGGTACTCCCAACCCTGTTTTAACTCACATAAACATCACACACCCCACTTATTCATCTACACTCACTAAATCTCCCACCCCCACGGCACCAAACGGCTATTTGGAATAGGATCTGCCCCAAAGTGCCCCTCATCGGTAGCCCATTAGGCATTGCAGCGCCGGCCAGACGAGGAGCAGCCCGATGAAGAAGCCTGACACCCAACTCTTTGACTCTGTAGCCTACTGTCCTTTGTATATTGCTGAATTCTAGATCATTCAGGAACAGCACAACTTTAATTTTCATACTATACCTGCACACCTGGCCCAATGACAACAAGCATTGGCATAGCCAATAGGTCTTGCCTTTCGGACATTATAAGTATTTAGCCATGCAGCACACAAGCTGCGAGTTTACAAACATCAGAAACACTTTAAATAATGCCCAATACTTACATTAATTTCTTATGAAGTGTCCCCCGTAAATATTACGTTTATCTCTTTTTAAAAAAAAGAACTTTATCAAGTTTAATCCCTGCTGTTACTTAACCATTTAAGTACCAAGAACAGTATACAAATGTCGCGTTTATGGCGAAGAGATGGAGTAGACTTTTTTTGGACTCAGGCACTAGTTTCAACATGTTTTCCTTGCATGGTGAGAAAGTGTCTCTTTAAATGCCTCACGGTGTGAGCCTGTGCTCACGGGACACAGCGTTAAGTGTTTGTACAACCCATTCACATAGCTGCCAAGCGTCGGCTCATTCAGGGTAATTATCAGCCCCATTCAAGGCCCCGTTTTAGGGGAGTCACACCTGGAAATGAGCAGTCCTCGCCGCTGCATTACAAAGGGAAGAGCTCCAGTCGCCTACCTGTCTGCAGAGAAGGCTGGGCGAGGGATGGTGTGGATGAGAGCCAGGCCCGTAGTTAGGAAGTTCTCAATTACCACACCAGAGACAAGATTATTTTATGGTCGTGACGTTTGACAGTGTGAAATGTAAGAGGCTGTGAAAAAGATGGAGGGGTTTTTGTTCACCTGAAAAGGAAAAGGTTTGTAACAATTTACCATAATGCAAGCTTGGAAAATGCCCCCTGGTTAAAAGTATAAGGCAGTCGTAATCTCCGGAAAGTGGGCTGCTCGCACTCTTGGGTCCGCTCCGGTGTCACTGCACCTGCTGCACAGTGGCCACGCACCTGAATGTATTGTTGCTACTTGATATTTATAAACCAAATCCACTGTAAGCAGCATGACACGGGTAATGTTTTTATAATTTTAAAGAGACTTCATACTATATTTACAAAAAGTACCAAATTTTGTTGTGGTTTATTTTTAAATGACAGGCTCAAAAAACTCAATGTGCTCATTTGTACTGTCGAGCAACGGCAGTTGTTGACGTGGAAAGCAGGTCGGATATTTCGGCATCCTTCTTCCTTCTCTCTAACTTGAATGATTCAGAGCGGGGGCCGGGCTGGCGCCTGAGCGCCATTACCTTCAATTACAATAATTATTGCCTATCCAGTTTTTTTTTTGCCATTCCCCCTGGGGGAGCGCTCACTCTCCTGTCTCTGCTGCGAGTCATCTCGCTTCACGCAGGACTGATCCACTTCTGTCTGTCTCTTTGACGCCTTCAGATCCCGGCGCAGATTAGAAGAGGAATGCGAACCTCTGGCTTCAGCTGATCTGCTCCAGCCCTGCTCGGTTCTGACTCAAATTATATTTTATTTTCAGATGTGTCACGGTAAATAGAAATTAGTTACACTGGACAGACAAGCCAGACAGCCTCATGTCATGTGTAATGCATTGAGGCAGCCAGTTTCAGTTTGATAGGCAAAGCGATTTTATTTTGGAAACTGTTGAAAGCCCACACGCACAAGCTCTGTCCCGAAATAGGCGGCGAAAGGGAAAGCGCTGCCTTTGGAGCAAAAGTGCACCAGGGCCAGCGCGACCGCCATCTGTTTCCAATTAATGCGACCGACAGACGCGGGCGCGATAATTCGAAAGAGATGGCGCTGCTGCTCGCTCCCGAGCTCCCTAGGCCAGGGGAGAGAGAAGGCGGGACATGCACCCGCCTTTGTCCAATTGTGTGCTGTCTTTCTTAGAAAGGCGCATGCAAAGGCCAATAGCGGGTGATAAAAAAAAAAAGCACACGCACGAGCGTGTGTTCAGAGTTTAAAGCCCTTACTAAAAGCCTCGCAGAGCAGCGCATGCGCGCTGGCTCAGGCGAGACCTAAAAAGGAAGGTATGGTAAATGCTGGCGGCAGTGCAATCAATCTGGTATGCTTTCCCACTTGCTTTGGCACTGCTCAAAACTTTATTGGTACTGGGAGGGGGTGTTGGCAGATGTAGATCAGATGTTCGATACCAAACCCCCCCCCGTTTCCCTAGCTATATCCTCCTGGTGTTGCCCAATGTTCAGACATATCCACTACGTTCCACTAAGGGGAGGGCCATTAACTTGGTGCTATTCGCAGCAAAACAGGTACTGTTATCAAAATGGGGATCAGACACAATCCCATCACATTTAGACTAGCTGCACAAATTATGGGATTTGGTGGGCATGGAGAAGCTGTCGGTGGTGATTAACCATTCCCTGCCCAAATTTGAGAAGACCAGGGGTTCATGTATAAAACACCTCTCCTCTATGTTTCGCGAGCTTACCTGTCCAACATATTTGCGTATATTACGACTTACGTCCAACACTCATTCCTGAAAGTAGCAAGCCTTTAGAAGTGGGAGAAGATGGACTTAAATGATTTCATGGGAGAAGAGCATGGCTGTTGTGTTTTATCCCTTCTTATGTTGTGTTCCGACCCTCTTCTCCTTGTCCCCCCCCCCCCCCTTTTTCCTCCTGTATTTCTCTCCGCCTGCCAGATGATGTAGGCGGAAGATGTTGTACTACAAAACCAATAAAAAATGATCCAATTCTAAAAATATAATTCTGCATTTTTAACATTTGGGGAATTTTTATGTTCCGTTAACTACAGCGTCAACTGTTTAGACGCCAGTCGCTCTTCTGTCATTGGACTGGTGGAACGAATCACTGACGTGCCTGGGAGGAGCCTGTTAGAGCTTCCCCTGTATTTCATGGCAGCAGCAGCGTGGACGCGCCGGCTTCGGAGACAACATTGATATTTTGCCGCATTCTTGTACATTTCAGTTACATAATCTTTTAAAAATATGGCTTTGCATTTTTAACATTTGAGATATTTGCATATTCTGTTAACTACCTCGGCGACTGTTAAGATGCTCTTCTGTGATTGGACCAGGGGGAGCCAATCCCTGACGGGCCTGGGAGTAGCCTGTTAGAGCTTCCCCGGTATTTCATGGAGGCAGCAGAACGGACGTGCAGTGTAGGCACGCATCGGGCATGCCACTGGCGCACCAAAGTCATGCCAAATGCAAGCCTGTCTACACCCGTCCACACATGGACAGCTCCAGGGGCCAGGCACCCTGTTTCTTTCAACTCTCACAGGTTAGTTTATTCCCCTGACGCACTCCGTGCTATGAGGGTCCCTTTACAGTTCTACAGTGAGCACAAGTGGTCCCAGATGAGCTGCCTCAATGCTGCAAGACCTGTAGTTTCACGATTAGCTCTCCCATACCTATCATTAGGCCGCCTCCTCAGATTTCTCCCCAGCTCTCGGAGTACAAGCTTTACAGCATTAACTGTCGCTCCCTGGCTAAACACAATGCCAATGTCTTTGATTTCATCCAGGACTGTGCCCCAGATCCCCTGTCTCTCACTGAAACCTGACTAAGCCAGGTCACGGTAGCGGAACCTTCCTTATTGCTCCCTTTCGGCTACCACTTGAAGAACACCAATAGAGCCAGTGGCAGAGGTGGTGGCATTGCTGTGATCCACAGAGATAGTTATGTCTGTATCCTTTCCCACTGCACTATCACAGACTGCGAAAGTGCTCTTTTTAAAATTTCTTTGAACAGTAGTTTCACCTGTTCAGGCCTTCTTATTTATCGTCCCCCTGGTTCCTCCAAAGCATTTAGGGAGGCACTGATCACTTTTACTGCCCCATTGATCATTAAATCAGCCAATTTTAACATCTTGGGAGACCTTAATCTTTATTTGGATGCCACCATGATAGTGACATTGCTAGTTTTATAGATGATCTAGCTGCATTGCAATTAATTCAATTGGTGTCTGGTGGTCATCTCTTAGACCAGTTTCTTTCTAACCTTATCTCCCTATGGGCCGCAACCCCGCTTTAGATGCCTTGGACCAACCGCTTCATGATCCCCCTGGCTATTCTCCTGTTTCGTCAAATACAGACATCATCTCTGATTGGATTATGAAACAACCCAGGAACAAACTCAATCCCCAAAAATGTTGGGGTTTTATTAAGACTAGCCGTCCTCAGATTGCCCCTAACAGAGGCAGCCAACAATACTCAGCAATCCTTGCTCACCTCAGCCTTAGATATTTTAATTCCTGCTGAACAGGTCTCTAGTAGGAATGAGCACACCGCGCACTAGTTTAATGTGTACCTCATTTTGGTCAAAAAGCACTGCAAGGCTTCAGAATGCTCCTGGAGGAAAGCTTATGATCCTGTACAAAAATACAATGCAGAGCAGCCATCAAAACCTACCACAAACTGATTTTGAAAGCAGGGCTGAACATTTTGCTAATAAAATTAAGAACAGTAATAACCCCACCAAAGATATTTTTAACCTTATGAATAGCCTTATTAAACCAATACTTTCAGCTGATCTCATTGAAACCTCTAGCGCACACTGCGAGAATTTAGCGTACTATTTCATTGGTAAGATAGAGGATATCTACTTGCACTTTTCCTCTGATGCTCCCTCTGTACGGCTAGATGATACAGTACCTTCTGCTGTTAGCAGTTCTGTGTCTTTCTTCAACTTGTTTCCCCTCCTGTATGTGCCTGAGCTGATTACCCTCTATAGTCAAGTTAAACCTGGTTCACCTGTAGATCTGCTGAAACCAGATCTGTTTCTCAAGCTTTGTGACCACGTCCTCCCATCTTTTTTAGAAGTGATCAATCTTTCCTTGTCTTCAGCCCATGTATCCAGCCCTTGGAAACATGCACAGGTTATCCCCTCTCCTGAGGAAACAGTCTTTGGATGCCTCCAAACCTGTAAACGTCAGATCTATCTCCCTTTTGCCTTTTCTTCTGTAGACAGAGAGACATGTTAATGGCATTCTGACCAAGCTCCTGGTTGAGGACCACATCTTGGATAGCTCCTAAAACTGCTTAAGGCCCGGGCACAGCACAGAATCCATGCTTCGTGCGAGTACTCAGCAACTACACAGTGCCCTGGATGAAGGGTGATCTTTGGCCCCGATTCTACTTTATTTGAGTGCCACATTTGATAAAGTGTCTCGTAAAATTTTATTTTTCAGTGCTTGCAAGGCATTGGCATAGGTGGGGCGGCATTGTCCTGGTTTGCATATTTTTTATTTAAACGCTCCTTCCAGATTATTTCCCCCCTTCAGAGTTCCCAACCCCACACTTTACACCCTGGTGTTCACCAGGTCTCTTCACTGAGCTCTACCTTGTTCAATGTTTATATTCAGCTGTTAGCACATGTTATCAAATCTACGGGGATTGTGTTGATATCGTATGCTTATGACACTCAGCTTGTGCTCTCCTTCACAGATAATCCCATGCTCGTCTGGGCTAACTTCCAAAGAGGATTGCTAGCTGTTGCGGAGTGGATGAATTCCAATGGCCTTTGCTTCAATGTGAATAAAACGGAAGCAATTCTACTGGGAAAAGATACCCACTCTTGGGGTGACCACTGGTAGCCCTCCTCCTTCCAGTCCCCTCCTGTGCCTAAAGCCTCCATCAAAAAGTTAGGTGTCTTCATGGACAACACCCTGGTAACTTCCAAGGAGGATTGCTAGCTGTTGCGGAGTGGATGAATTCCAATTACCTTCGCTTCAATGTGAATAAAACTGAAGCAATTCTACTGGGAAAAGATACCCACTCTTGGGGGGACCATTGGTAGCCCTCCTCCCTCGGGTCCCCTCCTGTGCCTAAATCCTCCATCAAAAAGTTAGGTGTTTTCATGGACACCACCCAGGTCTTTGAGGCTCAAGCCAAATCAGTTGTGGGCACCTGTTTGTCTTTTCGACGCTAGCACTGACAAACCATCATTCAGGCAGTAATTCTCTCCTGGTTAGATTACTGTAATATCCTGTATCTGGGAACCAACAAGTCAGTTATTAGAAGCCTCCCGCTTACCCAAAATGTTGTGGCCAAGCTGCTATTCTTCCTTCCGAAATTTTGCTGTGACTCCGGTCTTCTTTATAAATTGCATTGTCTCCCAGTGGAGAAGTGCATCCACTTTAAGAACTTGTGTGCTGCTCATTAGATCCTGCACTCCCAGGGGACCCCTATCTTGTCCAGTCTTACATTCCCTTACCGACTCTTTTGCTCCTTACGTTCAGCGGATCTAAATTTGGCCACTGTCTCTCAAGTTAGGAGAGCGAAAGGCCACTCTTTTCATGCCAAGGCCCCTTTTCTCTAGGAACTCACTACCTCTTTCCATCAGGAACACTCAGAACCACCTGCAATTCAGGAAAACCCTGAAGACATGGCTTTTTTCCATCTAGTTATCCCTCATACAACTATCGCTTAGGTCCAGCGCTGGGTAGCTCTGTTGTTGGAGCAGCTATGCGCTTTAAAAACACTATAATGTAACATTATTTTTACGTCACGCATACCACACAGCGCAAGCTGTCTGGTTACAAGAGACATAAAGTGGGCTTACTAAATGCCTACTGGAACTTAAAGCCCACCTATTGCTTAGCATTGGTTGGTTTTACTGTCATTCTTATGTGGTGCTTTCTATTCAGTGGCTTTCCTTGTATCAGCTTGCCTATCTTATGTCTGTCGCACATGGAGCCTAACCTCTTTAATATCTCTTTGATTGGCTGGCTTCAATGCTTCCTGTGCTTACTTTTAGAGAACTCAGTTTTTTTTTGTGCACGTCATGAGAGTGCTTGTATTTTCCAGCTGTCTCCCTCGTATGCTTTTCTCCTCCCCATCCATACTTGTGCTGCTCTCTTTCTCCTGTGTACTTCTTCCCCCCACTTTTCATTGCTCACTTTCATCATTGTTTCTGCCTTTGTCCTCGTCTTCCCTCCCTCGTGTTGCTTCTCCCACAGCCCCCTATGTTGCTTCTCCCACTGCCCCCTATGTTGCTTCTCCCACTGCCTGCCGTGTTGCTTCATGCCCCACCCCTTCCCCAACACGCTCATCCATTTTCACCTTGACAGCTTTTTTAGCGGAACTGTGGATACATCATTCTTAGGTTGAGCATACCAATGAAAGCTGGTTGGTTGCGGAAAACATAATGTGGGCTTACTAAGTTCATACAGGGATTTAAGACCACCCATTGCTTAACATTGGTTGGCTTTACTGTCATTCTTGTGGTTGCTTTCTGTTCAGTGCCTTTCCTTGTTTCAGCCTGGTATTTGTCGCTCATGGAGCATAACCTCTTTACCATCTCTTTGATTAGCTGGCTGCTCTGCTTCCTGTCCTCGCTTTTAGAGAACTCCGTTTTACTTTTTGTTTAAACACTACATGAGAGTGCATATATTTTCCAGCTGTCTCCTTCATGTGTTTCTCTCCTCCCGATACACAACTGTGTTTCTCTCTTTCGTTTGTATAGTTCTCCCCCCGCACTACATTCCTCACTTTCGCCCTTAAGGTTCTGCCTTTGTCCCAATCTTCCTCTCCGTTGTGTTGGTTCTCCCACTGCTCTCCATGTTGCGTCTCCCACATACTCCCCCACCTCCCCAACCCTCTCATCCATTTTCTTTATTTTTAAAAAGCGCTTTCTTTTTATTTACTGGTCCATCTTGGAACAGTACATAGAAAGAATAAAAAAACTTGTGTCCTCTTCTAAGCATGCACATGCGTCTTAAACATATGCACGCACCTACAGAATGACTCAACTTTGCCTTTTTTTTCTTTTAGCCGTGCTGCACAGCAACCTCGATTCTGCAAAGAATGGCTTAAAAACGTAGGCAAAGCCAATAGGTCTCATAGGCGACACCTATTGATTTGTCAATGCGTTATCTTGAAGACAAAGCATGTTGTAGCAGAAATATTTTGCTGTAAAATGATGCAACAATTTGTTGACATTTTACCGCAGAGCAAACTCCGATGCACTCTAGGCACAAGTGTTTGCCCTGAGGTGATTGGCATCTTTTTTTTGTTGTTGTTGTTTTTTTACGGGGTCCACACTCACCCAATTCTGCTCTCCAGGGCCCCCGCTTCCCTCCCCACCTTGTTCATGGGCTTTATACCACCTCCACGTGCAGCACTGTTTAATTAGGCGCAGCAGTGTAGGCGATGAAATGTCCATCGCCCGAAAAAAAACTGTGTTACAAAGTCTGTATACCGATGCAAACAGGTTCAGTTACATTGCATTCGAATGGGAATATGGTACTTAGGCTATCTTGAAACTGATGAGGATTAAACTACAGGTGTTAGTGGCCCTGTGTGTCTCTTGACCTTAGAGCTTGGATGTTGCTACTTGAGACTGTAATGCTTGACTACCTTTCATTGGTTTTCTCATTGCTCGATTGGAGCTCGTAGGGCACTGGGAACACATTGGTGATTATTTGGGTGCAAGTGCCATGTCTGATGGACCCCAGTGGTAATTTGCTTCAGGATAATGAAATTTGACTTGCATAACCCCGACTATTGAAGTAAGTGCTGGGAAAATTCTCTAGATTACTATTCTACTGGTGCATTGTATGGCACCATGTTGGATGCAATCCTAAAACTCTCAGCAATCTGTACCGTCAATGAGGGCCATGTTGGCATTGTGTGGGTGGTCAGCAGTGTCCTGCATATGTGGGGGCAATGTTGTGACCGGAATTGTACATAAAGGCAGCCCACATTAACAGAAGAACTTTTCATTTGTCCTAAATGCTAGGTAGAAATTGTTCCTAAACCTGTGTCCAACCTCAATTGACCTTTTCCTACTACACACGTGCCAATTACTCCTGACATGCCTTCTTGGCTCTCTCAATTTGTTTGCCTAAAAGGATACTCATGCACCGACCTGGCATAAACACCCTTCTTCTCTCAAAATACTATCAGTGTATCAAGCTGTCCTTTGAACCTGGAATTGCCTATGGATCTCCTCCTACTTCAGTGCCTGGAAGATGATCAGCATGTTGGCCTTGGCCAGAGAAGCAACCTGCTTCCTGACTCTGCCCTTTTTTCAGATGACCGCTCTGCTTCTCTTCCAGAATAATTGTTTATTCAGTTGTTAATGGTGTTATGATTGTTCTGCCTACATTCACAACTTACTTTTTCCCAGTCCTCTTACCTGCTAACCTTTTCACACCCTTAATAAAATAATGTCCCTCCTGCTGGAATATGACAGGGGAATGGGGTGGGGAAGACCTAGTGTCCTAGAAGGTGAAAAGCAGAACAAAAGTAAGGGCAGAGACAGTAAATGTCAAAAAGCCATAGTGGCAACATTTTGAGAAAGAAATTCTGGAAAGAGGGTTAGTGATATATAGAGGCTTTCAGTTTTCAGAAACTAAAGCAGAGGAGAGAAAAGAAATACCCTCAGTACAGAAAACTAATCAAAAATAATTTATAAATAGATGTTACACACCTGTTACAAGTTAAAATTTCACATGGTACCCTACCAGTGATTCCTTCTAAAGATAAACTAATGCAGTGGTCAGGTCAGGCTTTTTATTAGAACTAGAAGTTTATTAAACTAGCTAGCAATATTCAGTGTGAGATCAACTGGTTTTGTTCTGACGAGGTTACTGGTCTGATGCAAGTTGCATCCCTTTGTCACTTACTGAATGGCAGACAGCAGTCAAATTCTAGCTTCTAGGAATGGTTGTCAAGATGAAGGTTGATACATTACAACAATTATATTACACAATAAACATGAGTGCATAGTCTACGTTCGTTTAAAAAAATAAAAAAATAAACCTGTTGAAAAGAGACAAAGTTGGTAGCTTCAAGGCTGTAGTCCTAACCTTTGGAAAAAAACTTTTTCTGTATAGTCTCATTCCATGATTGTGAACTCTTCTGGTGGTCAGTAACTCCTCTCATAGAAAACACAGAACCAAAATTCTCCAGTATTGAATCTTTCATAGATTCACATGCTTGTAGCTTCCCCATCATCATGGTGGGAGTCTCACGGTAAAGGAAATAAAAACAGTAAAAAGAAAAAACTGCCTAGATTCTATAGATAAGCATAGACTTTGGTAGCCCAGTACCATCATTATGTGGTCCAAATGCCAGCCAATGAGACGCCAGCCCTGAGATCACACTCCCCAGCAGAGCCACCATACCTCAGATTTCCAACCGCCGTCGTGTGAGAAGGAGTCTCCCTGAGCATTGCTCAGTTTGTTCCCTTGATTGAACTTTTGACCTGTATTTACAGCATTTCCTCTGGAACTGAGGTATTGGTTTTTCTTCAAGGTTTCTTCAAAATGTCTGAAAAATCTAAAAAGAGGCTGTTCAGACCCTGTAGGTCTTGTGGGAAGGCCAGGTTGTTCTCTGAAGACCCCCACAAGGATTGTTTATACTGCTTCTATCCAAAGCACGTCCCTAAGTAGTGCAAACATTATAGGACTTTTTCAGCTAAGACACTTAAGGATAGAGAGCCACGTTTGATATTGTGGCTCCAAAAGAAAAAGGCCAGTTCAGATTCTGAGGATGATTCTAAGGCTCACTCCTCTTCCAAACGCAAAGGAGGAGCTTCTGAGGTGAAATCTGATTTAAAAAAGCAGAAAATCAGTAAATCAAAGGAAAAGGAGTCCTCTTCTTCCTCTCTGCCTCATACTTCTGTTAAAAAGTCCTCAGAGACGAGGGCTCCGTCGTCAGATCCGTCGACGAAGAAAAAAGTTTCTACGACCATTCCGTCGACAGTTACAACGACGATCTCGTCGACAGCGATTACGAAGACGACACCGTCGACGATTGGCTCATCGATTGCACCGTCGACGACGGGTACGGAGATGACACCGTCGACGACTACTTTTTTGACACCGCCGTCGATCTTGTCTACGATCGCCCCATCGACGACAGCTTTTAAATCCCCAATGAATAGATGGCTGATGACGATTTCCATTAGAAGGTTACCACCGTCGACTGGCTCATCGACGGAGAGATCAGGCAATGTAGAATTTACCTCTTGGACAAAAATTTCTCCGCTGCCTCTGTCAAACCTTGTTGAGATGCAGGAGTCTGGAGAGGAAAGTCCAGAAGAAGTCGCATACAGTCCTTCTCAACTGAAAATCAAAAGTCAGGACACTGATGAGGAGGAATACCAAGAAGTGCAGGAGGATTTCTCTTTTAAAGATCGACCTCTAACTGGTTCAAAAAGATATGAGTCTTTTCAACAATCCTACGATTACGAGGAGGAGGATAACGCACCTAGTGTCAGAGAGGAGTCTGTGTCCCTGCCTCTATCGCTGGTATCGGATCTCAGGAGCATGATCAACAATTACTATTGTCGCTTCCCTGAAGCCAATACCTCTTCTTTGGACGTTGCAAGTAAGCAGCAACCTGTCGTGCAAGTTCCGGTTAAGCAGCCTCCGCCTCCAGTGCAGAAGGTGCTCACTCCAAGCGTCATTACCATCAGAGAAGACTCAGCTGACACCGAGGTTGAAGACCAACCTGAGGAAGGAGAACTGATCCAAGAAGATCCTGTGGGGGATGAATGGGACCAATACATTATCCCTTCTTTTCCATCACCGTCACCCTCCCCGGCGACATCTCCACCGGAGGACATACTGGGATTCCATGAACTCATGGAAAAGGCTTCTAAGAGGTTTGATCTCCCTCTACCAGTTAAGGAAATGGAATGTTTCCTATATGATTTCAAAGAGTCTTCTAGGAAATCAATAAGGACAATCCCCATGGTAAAACATATATGGGAGGAAGGGTTGAAAATTATGAAGAATCCGGCTTCTGTCGCAGCCTCGGTTCCCAGAATAGAGAAGAAATACCGGGCTCCAGAATGCTCCCTGGCATGTCTTATTGGACATCCCCGACCAGAGTCTGTGGTAATGCAAGCTGCATAAAGACGATCAAAGAATCCATCGGCTACATGTTCAGCTCCTCCTGACAAAGAAGGAAGGAAACTTGATGGTACAGGCAAACGCTTTGCAGTCATGGCGGCAGCTTCTATTAAAGCATCGAATATGCTTGCCATAATTAGCCGTTTCAACTGGCAAATATGGTCGGATATAGCGCCTCTTTTATCACATCTGCCGGAGGACAAGAAAGAAAAAGCTACACCAATTTTACAAGCTGGAGCTTGAGCAGATTAAGAGTCCATAGACATAGCCATGGATATATCAGCGGTGGTGTTCAGACAAATGGCAGGAGCCATAGCACTTCGCAGACAGGGATGGCTTAAGGCTACCTCATTCAGGCCGGAAGTGCAGACTAAGATAGTAGACATGCCCTTCGACTGAGAAAATTTATTTGGCAGCCAATGGATCAATCAATCAATCAGAACATTTGTAGAGCGCACTACTCACCCGTGAGGGTCTCAAGGTGCTGGGGGGGGGAGGAGTGCTGCTACTGCTTGAATAGCCAGGTCTTGAGTAACCTCCTGAAGGTTAGTAGGTCCTGGGTATGCCGTAGGAGGATGGGGAGGGTGTTCCAGGTCTTGGCGACGAGGTGGGAGAACGATCTGCTGCCGGTGGTCGCTCTTCGGATGCGGGGGACGAGGGCAGGGACGGCGGAGCGGAGCTGGCGGTTCGGGGTGTAGAAGGTGAGTCATCTGTTGAGGTATGCCAGTCCGGTGTTGTGGAGTGCTTTGTGTGCGTGGGTGAGGAGCTTGAAGGTGATCCTCTTTTTGACGGGAAGCCAGTGCAGGCCTCTCAGGTGGGTTGTGATGTGGCTGTGGCGAGGGATGTCGAGGCTCAGGCGTGCAGAGGCGTTCTGTATGCGTTGTAGTCTTTCAGGAGGCTCCTGCGTAGAGGGCGTTTCCGTAGTCCAGCCTGCTGCTGATGAGGGCCTGGGTGACCGTTCTTCTTGTTTCGGTGGGGATCCACCTGTAGATCTTGCGGAGCATGCAGAGGGTGTTGAAGCAGGAGGATGAGATGGCGTTGACTTGCTTGTTCATGGAGATTGTTGAGTCGATGGGTGTCAGAGCTGCTCCCAGTGTGGTCGGCCTCCAGGAGTCGTCCCAGGCTGAGGGGGTGGAGCCGAGGATGAGGTCCTCCGTCTTGTCCGAGTTCAGCTTCAGACGGCTGTTCTTCATCCACTCAGTGACGGCCTTCATTCCTTCGTGGAGGTTGGTTTTGGCGGTGAGGGGGTCCTTGGTGAGGGAGAGGATCAACTGGGTGTCGTCGGCGTAAGAGATGATGTTGAGGCCGGGCGACGTCGGCGAGCGGTGCCATGTAGACGTTGAACAATGTCGGGCTGAGGGATGATCCTTGGGGTACGCCGCAGATGATCTCGGAGGCTATGGAAAGGGGGGGGATGATGCCCTCCTTTCGTCGCAGTGGATCAAGAGGACATTTTCAACAAAGATCGTCCTATCAGTCCAATAGGTACCAGCCGTACCATCAACAAGAGTATCGATAGTATACAAATACACAGCAATTTCGATCCTCAAATTCGTCTTACCAGCAACAGTCCAGACGAAAGCCATTGACAAGAGGAAAATTACA
This sequence comes from Triturus cristatus, assembly GCF_964204655.1. Lineage (NCBI taxonomy): Eukaryota > Metazoa > Chordata > Amphibia > Caudata > Salamandridae > Triturus > Triturus cristatus. The sequence continues at coordinate 939,356,052 of NC_140584.1, read as the reverse complement.
GACAGTGACAATTCCAAGGCGCCAATCACCTAGTCATTCCACAGCCTGCATCAGACCCATTACCTTTCTTCCTATTTCCACCAATGGATGTCTATAACATTGGACAGATGGGTATTAGACCTAATTCGTCAAGGCCACACCCTAGAATTACTCTACAAACCTCCAGATCGTCGTCCCGTTCACAGAAAACAGCAACATCTCTTGGCCCTCACGGCAGAAATTCTGTCACTTCTGGTAAAAGGAGCAATAGAGGAGGTCCCTCTTCAACAGCGAGGGAAAGGATTCTACTTGCATTATTTCCTCATACGGAAAAACCAATCAAACAAATGGAGACAGGTAATGGGTCTCAGAGGCATAAACAAGTTCATCAGGAAGCAATCCTTCCGTATGCTATCTCTTCAAGAAATTCTGATGATGTTGAGAAGAGGGGAATATATGACATCCCTAGATCTATTACATGCATACTTCCATATTCCAATCCATGTACGACATAGACGGTATCTCAGATTCCTGGTGGCGGGGCGCCACTACCAATTCAATGTGTTACCCTCCTTCGATCCGCGCCAAGAGTGTTCACGAAATGCATGGCGCCGGAGGCAGCGTATCTGAGGCAACAAGGTCATCAGATATACCCATATCTGGACGATTGGTTGATAAAGAGCGCATCATACAGAGACACTCAGCAATCGCTTGGAATGTTGCATAAATCTCTTCCAGTTTCTGGGTTTACGGATAAACATGGAAAAATCATATCTAACTCCGTCCCAGTCTCTTCAATTTCTAGGAGTGTTATTACAAACCAGAGAAGCAAAAGCGTACTCTTCAGAGGAACGCATCCGAAAGATTCTGATGCTTACCTCACAACTAAAGAAAAGAAAGCCCACTTCAGTAAGGATATTCAAATCCGTGTTGGGGATGATGTCATCCTGCATCCCCTTGTCATGGAGGGGAATAAGGCAGAACTTATCAGAAGGGCTAATCTTCGAACCAAGATCTCCCAGTTATATAATGACAACAGATGCATCATTGCAGGGATGGGTAGTGCATCTTCAAGACGTAGAGATCCAAGGACATTGGAGCAAACAAGAGCCTCAATTACACATCAACCTTTTGGAGCTAAAAGCGGTGTTCTTGGGTCTCCAAGCCTTTCACCCCAGGATTCACAATTCTACAGTTCTAGTCAAGACAGACGGTACAACAACAAAGTTTAATTTAAAGATGTCAAGAGGTGTTTAAAATTTTATATTGATAAGACAAAGTCCTTTTGAAAGACAAGTCAGTTGTTAATAGCGTTTGGTGTCCCAGGAAAGGTTTGGCTTTATCAAGGACTAGCATATCCAGATGGATAATCTCAGCCATTACTTTGTGTCACAAGAAAGCCGGAAGTCCTTTACGCTCGATGGTTCAAGCTCACTCAACCAGAAAAATGGCAACTTCGGCTGCATTGTTTGCGGGAGTATCTCTTCCGGATATTTGCCGAGCAGCAACATGGAAGAATGTTCACACGTTTACCAAGCACTACTGTCTGGACACAGCTTGGAAAGCAGATTCAGCAGTGGGACAAGCTTTGCTACATCATATGTTTCATTAAGGTATTTACCTGACAATGTTTTCTCTAAAAAATGGCTCTTTTTTCATGTCAATGTCTTTCCCTAAAATGCTATATTGAATAGTGTTTTAATATGTCATTGAAATTTGCGTAATATATGGCGTTATGATACATGTCGAAGCATAAAATCTGTTCTCTCTTCTAGAGGATATTTATTAGCCTCACAAACAGAAAGCACAGCTTGAGAAAAAAGGGTGCTTTCCAGGAAACGTTTACTTGTAAGAAAGAGTACTGCTTTCTATTCTGATACAAGCATGTGAATCTATGAAAGATTCAATACTGGAGAAGAAACAAGTTACTTACCTGTCCACTATGGTTCTCCAGTATTGATATCTTTCATAGATTCACATGCGACCCGCCTGCCACCCCGTTTCTCAGGTAGACCCTTTTTATCTCGGATTACTTCCTTGGCTCTCATTCAGGGCTGGAAATCTGAGGTATGGTGGCTCTGCTGGGGAGTGTGATCTCAGGGCTGGCGTCTCATTGGCTGGCATTTGGACCACATAATGATGGTACTGGGCTACCAAAGTCTATGCTTATCTATGATATCTAGGCAGTTTTTTCTTTTTACTGCTATTTATTTCCTTTACCATGAGACTCCCACCATGATGACGGGGAAGATACAAGCAAGTGAATCTATGAAAGATATCAATACTGGAGAACCATAGTGTACAGGTAAGTAACTTGTTTCTTATCCTATTATAATTCAGTATCCGGGATCTCCCGTAGCCGTTTAGGGTGTTGACAGTTTCCAAAGTTGGAGTAAATTTAGGGCCTGGTTAAGGTGGACAAAAGACAAAAAGTCCTAACTTGTATAGATATTTTGAGAAATAATCCAAAGTCTAGATCCCTTCAGATCACTGCTATTCCTGTTTGGTAAAAGCCTTTTTATGTCGGTTCTTACTAGGTGTGGTCAAGATTTTATTGTTTGCATGGAATTCATGGGTCTCCTTTACACTCAGCAAAATCACAGTATAATTCACAGCACCAATGTCAGAAATAAAAAATAAAATCCACCTGCAACTGGGACACTGCACTTACATGCTGTATAGGTGACCCAAAAAGCTTCAAACTAAATTTACTTGTAATGTTCATTAAACATTAATACATTCTTACTGCATTTGTGTCTTTCTGAAGGATACTTCTACCTGCAGATTCCTCATCTTCGAATATCCCAGATGCAGACTGAATCCAGAAACATTTGCCATATCCCTCTCTGGTGCCGGTAGGTGGTGCTGGCTCTACGTCAGCACTGGGAGAAGAGTTGTGGTGATGTCACTGAAGACATAAAACATTTTGATCTGATAGAGACATCCAGCTGCAGATTCCTTACCTTTGAACTTCCAGCCGTCAAGCTGGATCCAGAAGATTTTTCTTAGTTGTACCCCTGTGTGCCTGTAGGTGACACCGGTCGACTCCACATGACGTCGTCTGCATTGTGTTCATCGTCGACGTGACAAATTCGTTGTCAATATAACCGCCACTCCATCGCACTGACGTTAGTTCTTTTGTTTCCGAACCAGCAAGGGCCGATCTGTTAATCAATTTTTGATAGACTTTTTTTTTTACCCTTTTGTCGACTTCGTTGGTGTATTTAGGCATGTCGAGCAAGAAGACGTTGGTGTTTAAACTGTGTGGCGCCTGTCACCGCGCCATGTCGGTCACATACCCCCATTTAGTGTGTCGCTGGTGCCTGGAGCGTGACCACGACATAAAGTCGTGCTCCGACTTCCAGGCCATTGCGCCGAAGGCGTGAAACCAGTGGTTTGGACACCTCCCCAGACTCTGGCATGATTTTCCCTCCTACCCTGGCTACGAAGGAGGAAGCATCATTTGCCATGGTGGTGCATAGGGCTCCGGAGGTCCTGGACCTGCAGCTTCCTACAGTGACGGTCAAGGCTAATGTCTTGACAGAGGTCCTGCAGCATGGGTTCTCCAGCTCAGAACCCCTACTGCCCTTTAATGAGGCCTTAACAGACGTCCTTCTGGGTACCTGGTCCAAACCCAGCACAGGAGCTCCTGTGAATAGGGCGATCGCCCGCCACCATCACCCTGCACCGAGCAACCCACTTTTCGTCACCACCCACCCCACCCCACAAAGCCTGGTGGTCCAGGCTTCCACTTCCCATGGCGCATTCCCTTCCGCACCTCTGGACAGTGAGTCCAAGAGACTGGAGAGTTTCGGAAAGAAAGCCCTTTCTTCCGCCAGTCTGGCATTGCGGTCGGTGAACACTGCATGCCATTTGGACCGCTATTCCCTTTTCATATGGGACACGGTTGCGGAAGAGCTTCCCAGAGTCTACTCTGGGAAGCTCTTGCCAGAGTCTACTCTTCCCAGAGTCTACTCTCCTAAGCTATTTCCGACAGGAGAGAAGCAGCTAAGTTCATGATCAGATGTGGCTTGGACACAACGGACTTGCTGGGCAGAGCGATTTCCACGATGGTGGCCGTTCAGCGCCATGCCTGGCTGTGAACATCTTGTTTTTTGGGGGACGTCCAGGCTAACCTCATGGACATGCCCTTTGATGGCTCCTGTCTCTTCGGAGACAAAGCGGATACTGCCCTTGAGCGTATCAAATACTTGCGGGCTATGTCCAAGTCTTTGGGCCTCACCACAACCCCTAGGGCCTCATTCTTTTGCTCCTTTCGTGGCTACTCTGGCCAGCGGGCCCCACAAGTTCAGCAACCTCTACGGGGCATGGATGCGGCTCACCCCGACCCCGTGGGTCGGGAAACCAGAAGTCCAGCCAAGCCACAATCCTCTCCTCCATTACAAAACCTTCCTAGTCCGATCCCCCAGGATCACTCTCAGCCGGTTGGTGGCAGAGTACGCCATCATCTCCACCACTGGCGAAACATCACATCAGACAAGTGGGTATTGCAAATAGTCTGAAGGGGCTATGCCCTCCCCTTCGAGTCTACCCCTCCATCTATGCCTCCGTTGTACGATCGGCTGACGGAGGATCACCTTGCCTTACTCCGTGAGGAAGTCAAGACATTCTTCCAAGGGAGCTATAGAGAGGGTTCCCGGGCCAAAAGTCGGCAGTGGTTGTTATTCCCGCTACTTTCGGGTCCCAAAGAGGGACGAAGGCCATCGTCCTACCCTAGACCTCAGAACCCTCAATTACTTCCTCAAAAAGGAGAAGTTCTAGATGCTCAGCCGAGCTCAGGTCCTGCCTGCCCTGGACCCAAAGACTGGATGGTAGCGCTGGACTTGCAGGATGCCTATTTTCATATCCCCATCGTCGCTACCTGTGGTTTACGGTGGGCCACGAGCACTTTCAATTTGCAGTGCTTCCCTTCGGCCTCACAAGTGCCCCTCGGGTGTTTACAAAAGTGGTGGCGGTGGTTGCAGCCCATCTTCAGAGATCAGGGGTTCCAGTCTATCTCGATGACTGGTTGTTGAAGGCTGGCTCGCCCCAAACAGTTGTCTCCCACCTCCAGACTACGTCGAACCTCCTGCATTCGCTGGAGTTCACTATCAACGTGCCAAAGTCACACCTGACCTCCTCTCAGACGCTCCCTTTCGTTGGAGCGGTTCTCTACACAGTGCCGTTTCGAGCCTATCCTACCGAATGGCGAGTCCAGGATATTCAGGCTATGATACTGATGTTTCAGTCTCTATCCTGGATTTCGGTGAGAATGACCCTGAGGTAGTTGGGCCTCATGGCCTTCTGCATCCTGCTAGTGACCCATGCACAGTGTCACATGCAGGCTCTGCAATGGGACCTGAAGTTCCAATGAGCACAGCATCGAGGATATCTCACCGAACTGGTTCAGTTTTCAGAGGGCACTGTGAGAGACCTGCAGTGGTGGCTAACAGACCACAGTTGGTTTAAGAGCAGACCTCTCTCCCTTCCCCACACAGATCTCACAGTAGTGAGGATGCGTCCCTTCTGGGATGGGGTGGCCATCTGGGGGAGGTGGAGATCAGAGGACTTTGGTCTCTGGCGAAAGCCAAGCTCCATATCAATTTGTAGGAGCTTCGGGCGATCTGACTGGCACTGAAAGCCTTTTTTCCATTGATAAAGGGATGTTCATGGACAACACTACCGCCATGTGGTACTGCAACAAATCGGGCGGAGTGGGGTTGTGGACTCTCTGCCAAGAGGTCCTGTGTCTCTGGACTTGGCTGGAACAACAGGGCATTTCCCTGGTGGTTCCACACCTGGCTGGTTTTCTGAACACCAGGGCGGACAAGCTCATCCGAAGGTGCCTTGTAAATCACGAGTGGCATCTCCATCCGAAGGTGGCACAAGGTCTCTTTCAGTGGTGAGGAGAGCCTTGGTTAGATCTGTTCCCCTTCAAAGAGAACGCGCAATGTCAACAGTTTTGAGCGTTGGAGTTTTCAGGGCGGCTCTTGCGCGGCGGTGCTTTTCACCATGAGTGAAGCTCAGGCCTTCTATACGCCTTTCTTCCCATATCGCTCCTACCCAGAGTGCTAAAGAAGATCAGGAGTAACCGGGCACAAGTTATTCTTGTGGCTCCAGACTGAGCACAGAGAGTTTGGATCCCGAGCTTCTAGAAATGAGCATCGATCCTCCGGTCAGGTTGCCCCTTCCGGAGGATCTTCTATCTCAGCAGCAGGGGAGGATCCACCACCAGAATCTGTTCCCACTGTGCATCCTTGCGTGGAGATTGAGTGGTGACAGTTGACAGCTTTCGGCCTCCCTCCCGAAGTCTGGGGGGTATTTTGGCAGCCAGGCGTCCCTCCACAAAATCAGTATACGCCTGCCGATGGAACAAATTTTGTAAATATTGTACAGTCTATTGACCCTCTATCAGCCTCTTCATCTGATGTCCTCCTGTTTATACCTTCCTCAGCCCGACAGGGCTCTGCTCTGGGCAGCTTCAAGAGCTATCTTTCGGCCCTTTCCTCTTTTCTTCGGCTGCCAGATCAGCCTTATCTTTTCAAATCTCCCCTGGTGCAGAGATTCTTGAAGGCAGTTGACACACTTGTTCCCCTCTTCACCCTTTTTTATGCCACAGTGAGACTTAATTTGGTTCTCACCTTTCTCATGTGCGCACCGTTTGAGCCGCTGCTCAACTGCCCTCTACGGCTGCTCACCATAAAAACAGCCTTTTTAGTGGCAATAACATCTGCTAGGAGGGTGAGCGAACTGCAGACACTGTCATCACAGCCTCCTTACCTGACAGTGTTCCCGGACAAAGTGGTGTTCCGTACAAGGGCATCTTCTCTCCCTAAGTTGGAGGGTGCAAAGAAAGGGTGTGCTGTCCAAAAGAGGACTATATCCCGCTGGGCTAGTCTTTGTAAACAAATTCGCTACGCCTTAGCGTAGAAAGATCCCAGTGAAGGGCTTAAGGCCCATTCCACCAGGGCACAGGGGGCCACCATGGCTCTCCAGCGTGGTGTCCCTGTTTCTGATATCTCTCAAGCAGCCACGTGGGCATTGCTGCACATGTTCGCTAGACACTACTGCCTGGATTCCCAGGTTCATAGCAGAGAAGGCCTGTTTGGTCATTCTGTTTTGCAGGATTTTCTGGTATGAACCTTTCCGCAGTCCCTCCTCATTGGATGATATTGCTTGGGTATCTGTTCAAAGGTAAGGAACCTGCGGCTAGACGTCTCTATCAGATGGACAAGTTACTTACCTTCGGTAACGTCTTATCTGGTAGAGACATGATCTAGCCGCAGATTCCTTACCAACCCACCCATCCTCCCCGCACTTCGGAATTGTTTTTTGTGTGAGGGATGTTCCCCCTTTAGGGTCCTAGCTGTTAATTTTTTAACACACCATTATCAGTCACTTCATGGCTTTGCGCTTCTGGCGTGAAAAGTCGTGAAAAGTACTGACGCTAGCGTGCTGAAGTGGTGGTTTTATTGATGCGGACGTCACCACGACGACGTCATGCAGAGTCGACTGACGCCACCTACCGACGCGCAGGGGTACTGCTAAGAAAAATCTTCCGGATCCAGCCTGACGCCAGGAAGTTCAAAGGTAAGGAATCCGCATCATGTCTCTACCAGATAAGGCGTTACCGAAGGTAAGTAACTTGTACTATTGTGCCTGTCGACATGGAGCTTCTACCTTCACCTCAGGAAAGGAAAGAAAGTTGGTGCTGTGCAGTGTTAATGTCACCTCCGTAGAAGTCGGGGTTCATGCCCTTCCAAAAATGTGATGGACAAATGCCCATTATGGAGCCACACTCGGCTCCAGACATGATTTGTCAAGGTGTGATATTTGTCTGAGTCTGAACCCAAAGACATTAAAAGAACAAAAAGACAGGCTTCTCAAGGCCAAGACAAAGGACGACTGAAAGAGTTGTCACAATACTAGATCTTTCTAGGGCTAAGACGGGATCAAGGTCCTCTTCTTGTTCCTCTCCTTCATCTACAGCAAGAGAAGAAAGACAGCCCCACAAGAGAGATCCATATTAAAGGACAGGACTCCTTCCACAGCTTCTCCTCAGTGTTCACCTAACCACAGTTAGTGGCGTAGTCTCCTTTACCGGGTTCACCAACTCCAACGCTGACCTCGAAACCACTACTACTGCTGCCTTCCCCAGTACAGATGCCAGCTTACCCTGAATTTCCGCCACTGGGAAAGGATCCGGCATTGTTTCTCCAAGTATTGCCTATGATATTCCAGAAAAAAGAGATTCATTCTGGTTAGCCACTTGATACCACAGGTTTTTTTCTGGGTGCATTTGTCTCCATTCCAGCACCAAATGTCCAATTGACTCCATGTGCTTCAATGGGTGTTACTCCCCTCCTGGCTACTATTCAAGGGCAGACGCTGGTGCTGAGACAGATCCCAATTGTGACCTCAGCACTGGCACTGTAGATGCCTCAAATCATGCTGCCCTCTCCAGTAACCCAAGTCGAAAGAGTCAGGTCAAGAAGGTAAATACAAAGGCACCTTGAGGAAGATCAATATAGAGAGAATGCCCAGAGTGTTGACTGGGATCATATTCATGAGTTGTTTGGCTCAGACTCCGCTTAAGAGCAGGCCAACACTCAAATTGCTAATGGTTCCATAAGTACAACTATTCAGGAAGCCAGTGATTTTGACACTTCTCTTGAAATAGATATTGATCCAACTCCCGTTTCAGTTCCAACAGAAATAACTGCCTTTCATTTAGTGTTTATGAAAGCAAAATAAATGAAGCACTGATAGAAATCTGGAAAGGAACCCTCGTTATGTCCCACCACTAAAGCACGACTATTACATGGGAATACAGACCAGGTTCGAATGACCCTGCCCTTCTTTCATTTCATCTGTCTCCTGAGAGCTTGGTAAGTCAGGCTTCTTTTGTCACTATGCTAAATGGGTGGGCATTCCCCACACATCCTCCAGACATAGAGTCTTAGAAATTAGAGGATGCAGGCACGAAAATGTTTTTCTGGGAGAGTCCGGAGCTAAAATCACTGAATGCAGTATCCTTGGCTGCTATACAAACTCCCTTTGGGATATTCCAACTACGGTTGTTCCTAGCCTTCTGGACCACCTCAAACCATATTTTGCTGAGGTACACAGTAGACCAGATGCAGCCTATCACATATTAAAAGCTAGATTGGACACTGCTGAGTCTATTGCTTGGTCCATTAACTCCTGTATCCTTAGGGAGACATAATGTACTCCATTCCTCAGACCTTTCTGGGGACACCCAAAACAGGGAGACTTTTGACAAGAAGAAACGTTTTGGGGTGAAAGCCTGATGGAGGATTAGAAATGTTCAAGGAGGGCCACGCTCCAGCTTGTTCATTAGTTCTCCAAGCTTTCATGAGAGGCACGTTTAGTAAGCCAAGGCCTTTTTCTAGGGCTATTCCTACAAATATCAATATTCTTCACCCCCCAACAACAGCAGCCCAATTCCCTCATGCACCAGTACGGAGGAGGAGAAAAAGAGCATGCAAAACCGCATCACTCCTGCTTCTCTTTTTACTTCCCCATTGCACCACCTGGGAATCCACAGTCGCTTGGTTGTGAAGAAACATGTGCAGCCAGTGGTAGGACAGGTAACCTATTTTCTGCAGGCTTACTTCAGACCAAAGTGGAAAAGTGGTATGTCCTACCTTTTCAACAGCTACCCCGCAGAATGCCTCCCCATCAGTCCCTTCAGTCTGAGGAACATTAGAACATCCTGCAGCAGGAAGTGACAGCCCTGTTGCAGAAGGAGGAGTGGAGTTGGGGCCAGAGCAGGAATAAGGACAGGGGTGCTAGTCTTGTTACTTTCTGATTCCTAAAAAGGACGGCGATCTTCGTCCGATTCTAAACCTACAGCTCTTGAATCTCTTCTTACGCAATAAATAATTGCTGTCACTAATTTAGGTCCTTTTGGCACTGAATACAGAAGACTGAATGGTATCTCAACTTTCATACTGCCTATTTTCATTCCTCAATCTGGCAGCCACACAGGAAGTGTGAGGGGTCCACTCATTACCAGTTTGCATTTCTTCCATTTGGCCTCACTTTAGCTCCGAGAGCCTTCACCGAGGTGATAGTGGTACTAGCAGGTCATCTCAGAAGGTTGGGAATCAATGTTTTTCCTTACCTTAACATATTATTTCTATTTGTTTTACTTTATATGAGCCTACACACAGGCACATATATATATATATAGCTATATTAGCCAGTGGCAGTCTCTACTGGATAGTTCTAATTAGGTTTGCGTTTCCATAGGTCAAGCATTTTTTAGTTTGCTTTTAACTTTAGTGCCGTTTGCTTAATTTTCAAGAAACTTTCCACAAATCTGATCCACCTCAGCTCCTTTCCTGGAAAGTTTCAGGGGGATCCGGCTAGCAAGGGCCAAGACAAACGGGGGGGTCTCAAAACATGTTTTCCTAATTCATTTTTCCATTGGAAAATCGTACAGCTATACCTCGAAAACTGATCAATGGAATTGCAACTAATATGGCAGAAAGCTAGATCTTGGCCCAGAAAGCATGTTTTTGTGATTTGGGGTAAATCTGTTCAATACTTTTTGAGAAATAAGGCTCAAAAACCTTGTATATTTCACACCGCAGAGGATCCTCGGTGTCGACAGATATTAAGATAAGATCTGATTGGCTACCACCACATCAAGAAAGATGTGGCGGCAGCCATTTTAGGACACAGGGGCTCAGTCCCCTGTCCTAGAATGAAGTAAAAAATAAAAAGATAGGGGGAATGTTATAGATTGTTTAACAAAATCATTTTTATTGCCATTTTCTTTGATTAAGTAAATCACATCAGTATCGGTGACATTAATACAAAAAAAGATGTATTACATTCATTTTACACCTGAACATGAAATTGGAGAGCATAGTGTCGTATGGCCCCCTGCACAGTCCCAATAATTGGTGATGTTGCTGTGGGACGAGTGGTGAGGCAATATGGGCATTCATGTAGGGGGAATTTTATAGATACCCTCCCCCACCCTGCCACGGGTCCAAAAAATACAATTTTTTATTGACTCCGATTTAAAAAAAAAAAAAAAACATTGTCTGTCTCCCACCTTTCAATAACCCCTATCTCCATTTTCTCCTTCCCTGCATCTCCGAGCAACTGGGTAGAGGGTGAATAGGATCGAGCCGAACACAAAATAGGGGTATAATCATGGAATTCGCAAAAAAACAGTAAGACGGGGCCAGCGGTACAACCACCTCTGGACTTTTGTACCTGGAATTGATGAGACCTTTTATACACCGTCGGTATTAGTTTGTATTGTAATTGCATTTGTATAGTGCTTACAACCCTTATGAGGTGTTGGAGTGCTTTATGCCAGGTAGCATGCTCCTCTTGAGCCGAAGGTCAGTGGTTAGGCCAGAGGTTATTGGGATTAGCTTTCTGTTCAAGGAATCATTCCATGTGTTGCTTCCACTTTCTTGATGGTAGACTAAATTAATAGGATTTAGGTTTCATCATTAGTTAGGGGTATGTGAGTTCATTCAGATGATGGGTGACAATATATGAGCTGGATGAGATTAGATATTGTTAGGCTTGAAGGGGTATGACTTTATAAGAAACAGCTGTTGTGATCTTTGAAATGAGGTGCAGGCAATTTGCAGGAAGCAAACACAGTAAAGGTGATGGGAGGAATGCTTGCAATAAGTCAGAACGATGGGTTGGAATGATACCCCGAGCGATTGCCAGTGGTTAGACTTACTGTAGGCATTCCTCCCGTTATCTCTTGGGTGTTTGAAAATTTGCAGAAATACGTATGAGTTAGATCAGTCTGTGCTCAGAGAGAGGAGGAATGCAGAGGATGAAAACTAAGGAGACAGTCATTCAAGAGAAAAAGGAGAGGCAACAATTAGAGGTCAAGGCCATGCCAGCTTTAGGAATAAGTAAGAGGCCTTTTGAGATAGCATGCAATCTGAGAATGTAATACTAGATAGAAATATGTTTTTTTGCAATAGCAGGCACTAGACTCACATGAAAAGTCTGTCTGCTGCTATACCACCACTTCTGCATGGACAGCTGATCAGCTTGGCTGTTGGGTGCGTAAATTAATGGCTAGATGGAGATATAGGGAACTTTCAAGGGCTGTAGACTGGCCTTGAAGAAAATAGTAACCTGATGATCGTAGGAAGATGAGAGAATATATGTGGTGAATAATGGTAACATCAAAAAGGAGATTCTGCAAACACTGAAGCGGATGTCTTTCGTTGTTCACCCTTAATGTTTGGCTCACAGTAATAATTACAAAATGAAAGTGGGATCTATTTTGGAGATGCCTAGATACTATGTCACTGGCTAAGGGGGAGGAGAGCTTCCCAGTCAATGGAAGTGTATTGCCTGCACTCCTGTTGCTGTTGGGAGGAGAAATAGACACTGAAGTGAGGGTGGTGGAGAAAGTGCTCCATTAGATAGTCTATGAGGCCTTTTTGCTAGCAAAGAGATGTAGATTCCCCTTCCTGAGCACTGCCATTTGGTGAATTGTAGAGGTGAGAGGTGGGACGACAGTCTGTTGTGCAAGGTGAGGAAACGTTTATGTGAGTACTCCCTTTGTCTTTCCCTCATTACTGCTTCAAAGAGGCAGATGACAGTCAGGTGTAGAAACTTCACAGCTCTTTTGTGACTCTGTCATCGGTGCTCCAGGTTGGAGACAACCGTGCTGTGAGAAGCATCACACAAGCTGATTTCCTCTTTCTTATATAGCTCTCTTCTCTGCCAGTTGCCCCAAAGAGCTGGAGAACCTTGCTAGATCCACCAACTGCCACTTTATGTGGCTGGGGGTCTGCACAATCATTCTTTGCCTTTCTTATTCATGGTCACTGGCTCTCCCCTTTCCTTCCACGGCTAGCTTTATTTCCCAATCCATTTGTTCTCAATGGTCTGAGCCTGTTTTCTAGCTGTAATAACAGATGTGGCAGCAGCAGAAGAAGACAGAGGTGTAAGTTAATTTCTAGTTATATTCAGTTTCTCCATTAAAAGATATTGTCAGGGAAGCTTAAGCAGAAATGTGTCTTTCTTTAACCTAAATTCGAAGTAGTAGAATCAACTTTTAAACCGGGCTAAACAGGCAAAGAACTGGAGAGAACAGAAGCATTTGGGCTTTTCTGCCCCCTTCTCCCCTTTCGACTGGCTCATTCGGTCTTTCTTTGGTAATAACAGATTTCCGCTCCTCCTTTTTCAAGCCCCTTCCTCACTGTTGAACTTGAGTCCCACCTTTTGGCATAGGCCATGCTGCTCTTGCATAGGTATCACCGCTAAGAAGAGAGTAATACAAGTAGTCAGTCAGTCAAGTTTATTCGATCAATAACATGATCATACACACATACATAGAATCACAATACATACAGTATTTCAGTAATAAAATACACAAAAGAATAAAAGGCAGCACTGTCTCCACAGTCCTATAGAGCATCCAACGGTAAAATTAAAAGTTGTGGCTTGATTTGAAAGAATAAAATTATTTTTAAAGGCTATACTAAGCATTAAAAATGAAATCAACAGTTAACAAGACAATCCTATACCGTTGTTTACACTACAGTACCCGACCGTGGCCTTGGTATATACTTTCCCTATGTGAACCTAAAGTCTTGCTTTACAATGTTATTTTGTCAGTTTGGAACTCTGCTACCAAGCGTAAAGGAGATATCTTGATAGAGTGAAAACAAGCCACCTTGTCGTGTCTGATCTAAATACACGTAGAGCGTCTGATGGACGAGAGAACGACAACTGACAAACAGGGATAATCTATGTTTTTCTCATGTTGAGATAAGCAGGACAAAACAAAATAAAGTGTTCAATGGTTTTGGAGGTGGAGCTACAGCATGGGCACATAGGGGTTACAGTAGCATTTGCCCAATTGGTTTTCATGGCATTCAAAGGGAAAACCCCAAATCTGAATTGTATATAAAGTGCTCGGGGGGTTTAACATCATCCATATAAGTATCAAAATTAAAAGAACAGTTACCATTTAAAAATTTGGTAGTTAAAGTGCAAAGTGACCTAGTATCAGTGCAAGAAGAATCAATAAAATTCTAGTACCTTATTTTAAGCTGAGATACCATTTTTTTTTAGATAGACTGTGGACCGTCCCTCAAGTATTTGTTGGCATGGTTTGTTATAAACTTTGTGAAGCTCCAATCCTTGCTTCCCGATCTAGCAACCCAAGCTGTCTGCTTGTTTGTTACAACATCATGTGTTTTGTTGTGTGGGAGCTGAGAGTCCTGTAGGGCTGTAGAGAGATCCCCAGCACTCTCTCTTCTGTTTGCCCCCGCAGTATGCCCAGGACAGTAGTCTCCAATTGCTGGGAGCTCTTTGAGGCTGCAAACAGCTGAGGATCTAGGAGAGAAGAAAGATCCTTGTTCACAAATATACTCACATCTTGTCGCCTGCTGAGGCCACTTCTGGTCTGCACCCAACAGGCCTGAATCCTTTCACTCTCACTACTCCATGCCATGTGACCATCTACCGCCCGTGGCTTAATCCTGAACCACCTCCTGGAGAAAATCCTGATCCACCTCTCGTGGTGACAACTGGTTCATCTCCCACGGCAACTCTTGACCAGTTGACCTGTCCGTGTCTCTCCCAGCTTCTTGTTTGCATCTTGCTCAGAGCCAGTGTTGCATACCTGCTCCCTTATTTGCGCTATCAGTAAATGGCAGCAGCTTCCATTTCAGCTGGACATAGCAGCTCGCAGGGTGTATCTCAGGGTAACAATAAGCTGCAATAATTAATAATTTTGGGACCCTTATGAGGGATTCAGATAAAGATCAGAAATTTCAGTAATATACTCCCCAATTTTTGAAAGTTGACACTTAAATGATTTCTGAGAGAGTAAAAAGTATTTATCATTCCAAGAGGCACAGGGTACTCCCCTCTCTAGTGCTTAAGCGGGGCTGTCACTGGGCTCGAATTAGTTGGTGATGGGTCGTTTACTCTGGCGAGTCGATTATCAAAATGCTCATAAGTACCTCTATTAAGCAAATGCCACGAAGGAGCATTCTGGGCAGTGGGCACAGTGCACAATGAAGGAAACCGACAAAGAAACAATTAAAAAGTGGGGAAAACAGAGGGAATGAGAGAAAAAAGATGTGTAGAGAGAAAGGGAAAAACGAACAGGAGAAGGACGGAAGGGTGACAGGAAGGCATCATTTTTGCAAGGTAGGATGGAATGGTAAAATAATAAATGGATGGTAGGTTGAAAGGTTCAATGGAAGAGTGAAAGGATCAACAGGTGAATGGATAGGACAGAAGAATGGACGAATGCAGAAAAGTGGATGGATGGGTGAAACGATGGGGCAAAGCATAAAGATACTAATGGGTCAATGGGTGAAAAGGTGGTAGTATATTTGAAAAGACGGACGGATGGAAAAAAGTATGGTTAGATTGGGCAATGGGTGGATGGAAAGGTGATGGGATGGACATGGATCGATCGATAGATGGTTTGAAAATGGAAGATTAAAAGGACCTCGATTGACCTCTATTTTTGGTCCTTGTAATGATTATACATTTATTTTAACTTTAAGTCATGAGTATTTATTTTGTTTAGACCTTTTCTTTATTTGAAGTTGGTAATTCAGATTTCATGAAACGAGATAATTGTTCCCCTTAGAGCTTCTTTTGAAAAAAAATTAAAAATAAAAAGGTAGCAGGAAAAGTAAATAACTTATTGTGGCAGGTGACTGGTGTTATTACATATTTGGACGTAGACAGAGGATGACAGCTTGGGAGAATTTACCCGATTATAGTCCGTAAAAGAGGACCGTGCACTGTTCATCTGGTGACCGGCCATACTGAATGCAATCAGGGCCGATCACCCAAGAGGGCGGGATCCAGGGCACAGCCCATGGAGATGATGCCATGCGTTGAAAAGGTGGGCGCCACAAACCACATTTTTAATATTTCTCCCTCTGAATATATTCCTAGGAGAGTAGATACAGCAGCCTCTTTACATACGGGAAATAGCAATGATTGATCAGCTAGAGGTGTTCAATTAGTGTCCAGTGAAGCTGGCTATAGTATGGACATGTGGCGGTGTAGCGTGCACTGCATCATATTGAGCTTTCAGCCGTTAGGTTTTGGGTTATCTACAACGTTTTCTCATCTCATGGCATTTGTATTATTTATATAATAATGAGGATAACAATCAAAACATAGCTTACACGTGCTTGACTGTGTACCGTGCAGTTTTTGAATTGCTTTAACTATGTGAATGCAAGGAATTATAACATTATTTTTTTCTCATTCAATTTCTTTTAGTTAGAAGCATTTAGCCTTTTTCTCAAATTTAATACCTATCAGGTATGAAAAGTGTGCTGTATCTGACGAAATCTGGCCTACTACTTTATTTCTTTCCACCTCCTCTGCTGTTTCTGTGATCACATTAATACATACTCCTTCAAGCAGTTCCAAAAATGCTAGGACATAAACAAAAGCTTTCTTCTCCTGGTCACTTCTGACGCCTGAGAATAAAAGACTTGTTTAAATGTAGTTCCTTGTCCTTCTTAAGGTATTAACGATTTGTAGTGTGACCAGCATCGCCCTCCTTTTCATCAAACTGCAGAGTCGGTTGTATGAACATGCTGCTAAACCCTTCAATAATAAGAGCTTTGAAATTTCTTTTCTGTTTTCAAACTGTTTGATAGAACTATGAGGTGTTCAGTCTTCTTTGTCCAAAATGATCCTGAGGAATGCTCTGAGCCTAGCCAAGCCCTGCTTTACATTAGCATAGAATGCTGGCTTGGCAGACGTATAGCTCCAAACATTACATGTGACTTCATTCAAAACTGCCTCATGACCTGCATTTCTTGGCATGTGTAACGCCTTACGTTTGACAGTTGGGTAGGCTGTATGTGGACTCAAGCATACATCCATTCAGCATATTTGGTCAGTTTCAAATTTGTAAATATTTTACTGCCGGTTTTTGGTTACATTATGGGTTAACCTGGTTTAAAAAAACAGACCTTTATAGTGCAGCACATTTTAGTCAAGTTGAAACAGGATTACATGGTACTCCGACTGCTTAAATAATGGACAACTGGATCGCCTACAATTATGTTCTAAGGAGGGGTTGTTAATATCTTTTGACTAAACAAAAAAATAAAAATAAACCCAGACGCAGAATCACAATAAGGAAATAACTTGTAACGATTACGAAACTAAAAATTAAAAAAATGAGACTGATTTATGAACATACAACAAAGTACATGGCCAAGAACCCTTCGGCTACCCTTTTCCTGAGGACAGCTGAGAACCAGATCGTAGCAGAAGCGTTACTGGTGAGACACTCGGAGATAGTATCTAGAACCATGGCTCTACTAGAAACCAAAAGCGAAAGTGTTCAGAACCAACCTTCTGGAAGCCACAACTAGAATGATGGTGTTATTGGAAGCCCATCTCCGAAAGCAGACTTGAGCTTGCAGACAAAGGGAGAATGCCATAGTGTGGGAATGGCCAATTCGACCCTGTCCAGAACTCTTGGGCTCTCTTTCCACACTGTAGAAGGTGCCACAATCAGGTCTAGGAGGGATGTTGTTCATGGAGATTGTTATGAATTTAGCTTACACAATAGCTAGCCAATGAAGCACTTGCCGCTGACGTGTCGTCTATGAAGTGGGTCTTGAGGTAAATCCTGGCAGGGTCAACTGAGCGTTTGATCTTTCTGTTGCATAAACATTAAGCATCATTAAATTAGGGATTCTGTCATCTGTTAGTTGAGGTATTTTAAAACTACAAAAAAGGTGGTTAGATATACTATGAGATGCAAGGAAAAATCTAAATAAATATTTTTCTTAGGATTCAAATTTCATCAAAGCAGTACTTCAAAATATGACTCCCATAAGCACTATCAAGAGCCATCGCGTCTGCCCTTTTCGCTGGTGTTATTTAGCTTCCCTGGGGCATGTTTAATCATGTATTGAAGTACTTTTCTTCCACTGGAGAACAAAAATGAGAATAGAAATTGAGGCCTACGTCTGCTGAATTAATGATGGCATACCTCTTTTAAGCCATGCCCACGAACCGCGACCTCTGTGGATCAGAAGGCCTCAAGCAAAGCCATACCTTGAATATTATGGGCAGGGCACTGGAATTATGCGATTGTGTGGCTGCAGACGTTTCTGCATAATTAAGATTTGCTGCATCTGCTACATAATCCATCATCTGCCGTATAATCTGTGGATTTTAACAAAATAAAAATTTGTATTTAGCTCAAATGTTTCAAAAGTTACTAAAAATGCAGTGACACATGTTGACGCGCAGTGGAAGGCCCTTTGCAAAGGTTGACTGGTTAAATTTCTATTGCTATATTTTGGTGCTAAACTGATACTAATGAGGTACAACCAATGTCTAGGCAGTGTTAACAGGTGGAAAAATGGAAACATAATGAAGGAATACTATCAGAACATATGTCACATTACACCACATAATTTGACTTTTGTTGCCGCATAATTTGCTCAACCCTAATGCACCCATGACGCAAAATTCCAGTGGCCCTTATTGTGGGTGACTCCTAAAGGGGAGAACCCTATGTGAACTCTATTCATCGTGCACAGTATGCATGTGGGGCTAAGTAAATTGTGGAATGCTGTTGTATTATACTACTCTTCCTTTTCCCTTACCATTAAATATAATACTAAATGACTCCTTTCCTACACACGTGCATTGAAAATTGTAAACATTGTTTCCCAGTGGTGGCTGGCATGTACCAGGGTAGTGGGGGACAACAACGAAAAAAATTAAATAAACTTACCATCCTTTCTTCGCCGCGCGACGTCCTCCTCCCTCCATCTTCTGTAAGCAGGAAACTGCACTACCCAATCCTGGTGCTGCTTTCACAACATGAAAGCAGCGCCACAATTGGATAGAGCGGCCTCTCTCAGCGCTCCTAAAAGCACTGGAGGCCTGCACTTTTTCTTAGAGAACTTTAAAATGCGATTGTCTGGCTGGCCGGCCCAAGATGGCCAGCCAAAAAGACGTGCATTTTAAGGTGCATAGCTCTCTGCTGCTGCCACTTGGCAGCGCTGGCCCCGACTCCGTCCTGACACTTAGTTCAGGATGGGTTGCTGAAAAATAAAACGGTAATAAATAAACTTTATTACAGTTTTATTTTTCAGCTCTGGGGCTTGTGGGTTGACACTCCTCCCATCAACTGGAGGAGCTTCCCCTGAGTGTCCCATCTTTTTTCCCATATTGTTTGCCTGGAGCTTCCCAGTCTTTAAGTTAGATGGGGCAATTTGTGTGTGGAATACATTGCGCAACATTAGTGAATCTATGTAAACTCAAAAATGGGGGTGTTCACTTTTTGAACATTACATTTCCCTGACCCCTAATAGACATTTGCTTTACAGATCCTCCAAATACGAGCTGAAAATAGGGTGACCAGACATCCTGGATTAGCCCAGACAGTCCCATTTTTTTCAAGGACTGTCCTGGCATCCCAACACTTTTTACTACAAGCATTGGCAAAGCCAATAGGTCTTGCCTATGCGAGAGCTATTGGCTTTGATAATGTTTTATGAAAAAACAACAGTTGATGGACAGAATGCAGAACAATGTCATACATTCACCCCAGTACAGAGATCTGGGCCTAAATCCATCGTTTTTTTGCTCACCATGCCATTCCAGTTTGAACACAGCCATATGCAAATCAGTCTTGACCCTGTGCCTCATGGGAACAGTCCAGCCCGAACTGCCAAGCCGGGTCCTCCTTGGACTGGAACCAAGCATCCTAGGACCGGTTTCGGGGTTTCACCCCTCTTCAGCCAGGATAGCTTGATTCCAGGGGCATGGAGAGCACAGGACTCGCGTCTGAGCATACCCGTCCCACTCAGGGTGACAAATGCAAAAACAACAGTTGATGGACAGAATGCAGAACAATGTCATACATTCACCCCGGTACAGAGATTTGGGCCTAAATCCATCGTTTTTTTGCTCACCATGCCATTCCAGTTTGGACCCAGACCTGGGTCCCTTGCTCACTTTGCCACTGGATTCAAGATAGCCTGGCTGATGAGGGTTATGAACCCGAAACCAGTCCTAGGATGCTTGTTTCCAGTCCAGGGAAGACATGGGTTGGCAGTTCGGGCTGGACTGTTCCCATGAGGCACAGGGTCAGACTGATTTGCATATGGCCATGTCTGAACTGGGGTGGTGGAGTGAGCTAAAGAATGATGATGGATTAAACCCAGATCAGTTGACTGGGGGTGAGTGTTTGATTTGCTCAAACGCTCCGTCCATCATCCCCTTTGGTATTGCCTTATTTGACCTAAGTTGGCAGGGTATGCCCAGACGTGGGTCCCTTGCTCACTTTGCCACTGGATTCAAGATAGCCTGGCTGATGAGGGTTATGAACCCGAAACCGGTCCTAGGATGCTTGTTTCCGGTCCAGGGAAGACATGGCTTAGCAGTTCGGGCTGGACTGTTCCCATGAGGCACAGGGTCAGACTGATTTGCATATGGCCATGTCTGAACTGGGGTGGTGGAGTGAGCTAAAGAATGATGATGGATTAAACCCAGATCAGTTGACTGGGGGTGAATGTTTGATTTGCTCAAATGCTCCGTCCATCATCCCCTTTGGTATTGCTTTGATAATGTTTTAGCCATGTTGTCTAACAGTGTGGCTGCTGTTCAGCATGGCTAAAAGTTAGTGGCGTTGAGGAAAGTGGCATGGATTGGAATGTCGTAGAGTGGAGTAGGGTGTTGTAGAGTGTAAAGGAGTAGAGTTGCGTAGAGTGGCGTAGCATAGAGTGGAATGGGATAGAATGGAGTAGAGTGGCATAGTGTGTCATGGAATGGTGTGGAGTGGAGCATTGTAGATTAGAGTGGAGTAGATTGTCGTAGAGTGGAAGGGCATAGAGTGGTGTAGAGTGTTGTAGAGTGGTATAAAGTGGCGTGGCGTAAAATGGAGTAAAGTGGATTAGTGTAGAGTGGTGTAAAGTGGGATAGAGTGTTGTGTAGTGGCATAGAGTGGAGTCGTGGCATAGAGTAGAGTGTCACAGAGTGGAGTTGTGTAAAGTCAAGTGTGGCAAAGTGGAGTGTCGTGGAGTAGTGTCGTAGAGTGGTATAGTGTTGTAGAGTATCGTAGAGTTGAATATTATAGATTGGAGTGGCATGGCATACAGTGTTGCTTAATAGAGTGGCATGGATTGGAGTGTCATAGAGTGGACTAAAGTGGAGTGGCATAGAGTGGCCTAGAGTATAGTCGAGTACAGTGGCGTGGCATGGCGTGAAGTGACGTACAGTGGCATAGAGTGGAGGGGCATAGTGTGGCTTAGAGTAGAGTTGAGTGACTGAATGTGCAGCAAATGAGACTAGATAAAAACGAAATTTAAAGGTCTGTTTATTGCTCATTCACTTATGAACTCCAGCAATGTTATTGTGGGTGTTTTAGCACCCCCCATTTCCAGTGCCTATGACATGG
The DNA here is from genome assembly GCF_964204655.1 of Triturus cristatus. Taxonomy (NCBI): domain Eukaryota; kingdom Metazoa; phylum Chordata; class Amphibia; order Caudata; family Salamandridae; genus Triturus; species Triturus cristatus. The sequence continues at coordinate 939,334,625 of NC_140584.1, read as the reverse complement.
GCACAAAATTAAGGAAGAGGATTGTTTCTTATGCTATTAGTAATGCGCACTGACCAAATAAACAAGCTCATAGACAGAACATTGTTCCTCAACTGACATCTCTGATAGTGGCAAAGATAAGTAGAATACGTCAAGCAGAAAGTTAGAGGCAGGAAACCTTTTCAAAGAAATACAGCTTGTTTACTGCTTCCTACTTTCTGAACTAGCATACAAGAGAGACAGCTGAAACCACATCCACTCTCCTGGAGTGCCTAAAGAAAAAGAAACAAAGTTCCCAGAAGGCGCAAACTTGTGGAAGAATATCAGGAGCCAGTCAGAGAGAGGATAAACAGGTAATGCTCCACAGGAAAGACAAAGGACACACTGGACATCCCAACACAAATGAAGCTAGCAAATAGAATACAAACCAATGCGAGATACAAACCAGGAAGCCAATGGTAAGATGATAAAAAGTGGGTGGAATTCATTTCCAGAGAAGCTTTCAGAATGTCCACAAGAAGTCTTAAGCAACCAGACAGCTATGGCCTAAAAATAAATATATGTGCTGGTTTTGAGAGAGGCTCGTGTGAGCACACACATTTATCACTGTGCTGTGACAGCTCACCTTCACACCGAGGCTCTCTTACACCAGGGACAGAGTTTTATTTAAAAGAGTCTCCTGCTGTGCTGCCTGACCTCATTCACAGAGCACAACAGGAATCAATTTGGGATGAAGCAATCTCTGTAGAGTTCATCACCCAAAGCCAGGATAACAAACCTGTCCTTGCAAAACACCCCAGCATGGCACACCCTCGCCATGCAATGCTAATTACCCAGCATATTACATCACCCATGACATGTTCTATGACTTCATTGATAATATCACTGCCACGTTTGCAATGACATCATTGATGACAAAACTGTGCATGGCGGTGAATTTCTGTGCCTTTGTACATATAAAACAGCATGCTTTAAATGATATTTTCACCTATTATAAACTCCCTTTAACCTTTGTTTTTTTCAGTTATAAGATCAAAATAAAAAATGTAAAAAGTAGAGTGCGTGTGTGGGTATATATATATATATATATGTGTGTGTGTGTGTATATATATATATATTTTAATATTAATGTAGGACTGCCAGTGACATAGAAATAGGTCTAAATCTTGACACTGAACTGACCAGTGCCAACATTTAGTCCCATTTGGCTGTCCGAATTTTTTATGTTCTGCAAATCTGGCCACCCTAGCTGAAAAACCACTCTGTGCAAGGGTTTCCGGCTCACTGTGTGATAGCGGCATTTCACGGGTTAAACGTGTGAAGGGAGTCTTCAACTGGTAACCGTGTGAAGGGAGTCTTTCACGTGACACATGGTGGCATTGAGTGTGTTGGCAGGTCTGTGTAAATTTGTTTTCTGAATGAAAAATGTGAATTTACACTCTTAAATCCACAAATGGCTTTTTAACTTGATACTTTTTGATTGGCACACAGGTGGGTAAGAGAACGGAATCGTATGGTGTTGGATGGGCAGTGGCTAGCTGTGCATTGTCCATTATAAGCATCTTTGACACACCTACTTACTATGCAGATGTTTTATAGCACACTATATTTGTTTGGGCATATAAAGAAGTAATAAAGTAAATAAAAAAATGTTGTTGTGCACAAATACAGCAAAAACATTTACTCTAAAAGCGCCCTTTGAAAAGTGATCATGTTATCACATTTTTCTCTTTTTAAATTTCAGGAGGTGCGGAGGTGCTCTTTTTATTTTTTAATAGTATGTAAGATTATGCCTGGCTTATCACTGGATTTCGCCATGGCTTCCCCTCTGCTGAGAGGGTGAAGCTAGAATATTTTAATTGATTAAAGCATGATCTTATGCATGCTCCTATTCCATCCATGTAGAAAGTTGGCTCTGTATATACTATACCAAAATGAGGAATAGTGTGCACAGAGTCCAGTGGAACCCCAAAGGTAGGCAGAGATAAAAGTAGATAGCACCTTACTCTCTATTTGTGGTAGTGTGGGCGAGCAGTAAGGATTTATCAGGGGGTAGTTTTAAGCATTTGTTGTACACACTCAGGCAAGGAATGATGTCACACACTCAAATACTGAACTCAGACCAATGTATTTGTTCCAAAAATATTTAGTTATTTTATTTCTAGAACCAAGCCAAGCCTGGTGCAGGTAAATTAAATAATACTTTGCAAGTTTTTATGCAGTGAATTACAGTTGAATACAGGTTCAAATGCAGTTGGTTGAGTTACAGGTAAGTAAACAGTTCGACATTACTTTTCAGTTACTTTACAAATTACTGTGCACTTTATTTCTTAGATTACTTTTTAAGTTACTTTTGCTAACCAGTGTGATATGCCTAGATATGACACTGGGACATCTCCTAGACAAAAGGTAAGTAATACAGTTATTGTGTATTTGCTGTTTTTCAAGTTTTCATACAAACCAAGTCCACACTTGGAAGATTTTTCAAAGAAAATCAGTCAATGCAATCCTATGGGAGGAAATTAAGTTATCAATTTACAGGCAAGTACTTTGTTGTGGGAGTTGGCATTCTGGGGTTAGCACCAGGGTTCTCCTACGTTCAAGGATGCACTCTTCAAGCACCCTCAGCGGCACTAGGGCAGCCAGGTGCAGAGGGCTGAGGCCCAATGTTATCCAATGGGGGATAGGGGGCCTCCAGTTGGTGGCTGCGCACGAGCAGGCCACAAGGTTGTGGGACCAAAGCTCCTGGTGTTAGGCTCAGGGCAAAGGGGGATCCGGTTTAGTACACAAAGTGCATCCGCAGCGGCACTGGGGAGGCTGGGTGCAGGGTGCTGTTTTGGCATCGGGTGCCCTGTTGATTTCAATAGGAATTCCCCGGTCGCAACAAAGACTACAGGTTTGGGGACAAAGATTTGCTGTAGGTGACTACCGGTTGGAGAGGTAAGTTGGTATGCCTGGGGATGCTGGGACACTGTTGGTTGGGCTACCCAAGGCCGTGGGAGTTCGGGTGCAGGGGTATCTTTAGGCATCTGGTTTTCTTACCAGATCTGGTCGCGGTTGGGGGGGATCCTCCAGACAGGGGCTGCAGGCGTCGATTGGAGATTCGATGCAGGTCAGAGATCGCCAGCTCTCAGGTCAGGATCGCTGGGGAGACCTCATCGTGGTATTGGGTCACTTGAACCCGGGCCGTGGGGTCGGGTGCAGAGTGGTGCAGACTCGCGGATTTGGCCGGAGCCAGAGTTTGTGGGTGAGCAAATCCGGTGCTTATGGGAGACAAAGTCTTTGTTTGGGATGGCAGAACAGGTCCTCTGGGTTCTTGGGAGCTGCTGGCCACAGGACACACCGGGATTTTGCTGGAGCAGGTTCGAGGTGGGGACAGGCCGAGTCAGTGGGCGTCCTCCTCTTCTTGTTTCAGCATGGCTTCTTCGGTCCTTCTTCTTTTCTTCTGGTCGGTTCTTGTCTTAGGAGGCAAGGTTCTGGTCTGCCCCTAAATACTTAATTTTGGGGCATTACAGGTAGGTAAAGGTCGGGATCAATGGGTCCATTCTTTGGGGTGGGTACACCCCCTATTAGGCCACCCTCCACTGGGAGGGGGGCATATGCCTCTCTCTGGTTGGCTGGGTCCCCCCATCTGCTAGATGGCGGGGACAGAGAGTTGTGCTTCACCTCGACTCCCCCACCTGAGGGGTGAGGTTGGCAAAGGTGGGCCCACCTCCCCTCCTCACTTGGTGTTCCTGCTGATTCTCCTGCTTAAAGTGGGGATCAAAACCGGTGTGGGCCAGCTGCTGGAAGCAGCAAATGGCTGGGGTAGCTCACAGCCTTTGAAGCTTCCCCCCTTCGTGGACCCTGCCAATCCTGGGAGGGGTGGCTTGTCACCTCATCCCAGGATGTGCATTGTTTCAGACTCCTGAGAACAGCAGGCTTTCGACCCAGGGGTCCAGAAACATGTCTGGTGGTGGCAGCTGAAAGCAGCCACTCAGCCTGGACACTAGTGGTAGGTCGTTTTTCAGGAGGCATCTCTAAGATGCCCTCTGAGTGCATTTTTCATTAAATCTCACACAGGCATCAGTGTGTGTTTATTGCGCTGAGAGGTTTGATACCAAACTTCCCAGTTTTCAGTAAAGCCATTATGGTGCTGTGGAGTTCGTAATGACAAACTCCCAGTACCATATACTCTTAATGGCATTACTGCACTTACAATGTCTCAGAATTGGCTTAGACACTGTAGGGGTACAGGGCTCATGCACCTGTACCCTCACCACTGGTATAGTGCACCCAGCTAGAGGGATGACCTATGCCAGGGCAGTGGGTTGTAGGCATGGCACACAGGGATGTGTGCCATGTCAACTTTTCACTTTGTTCTGCACCAAAACCCTGCAGCCTGCAATGGCTCATTTTGTTTGTATCCCTCAGATGTATTGGGTATAGGGAATTGATAGAGCTTCAGGCCACGGTGACCAGCCTTCTGCTCTTTACACGTGCAGCAGAAAAGGCTTTTTTTTCAGCAGCAACTAGCACTGCAGCTACTAGATGTTGCCATGTTACAGCACGGGGGAGGTGTGGCTGGTGGAAAGTAGGAGTGCTCGTTTCATCTGTGTTGTTGTGGGATATAACAATGCACCCCCATTGCAGTGCATTTTGAAATGTAGAAACCGATTTTTGGATAACTCTGCTTCAATTGTAACAACTGAGGCTTCGGTTTGGCTTCAATTGTAAAAAGTGAGGTCCTGGGGCCACCTCACTATTGCACCTAAATTGGGAACCAGTTACACTATTGGACAGAATCTCAAGACCCTCCTCCCAGACCCTTTAGTGTTTGCAAACATCCTTTCTTGGATTCTTCCCCTGGCTTCACATGAACACCTCTGCAGCAGTTTCTAGCGGCTGCTCTTGAACCTCAAGGTAGAGAGGCAGAACCGTCCAATGGTTATTCTAGGAAGTGTGAGTTAAAACTCAAAACTTCACAAAAACTCAGTAACTTAACAAATCAATATCTAAGAGGTACTCTCACAACTAAATACTAAGCATAAAATTATAAATCTATTCATTGTAAATCATGTCTCCTGAACTAGAGATGTATGTAAGTAGGTCACTTAGAATTAAACAATGAAACGTTACTTCCTATTTGTGTTGCAGCGTTCCTACTGTTCTTTTGAAGTGTTTACACCATTCAAAACCCCTTCCTGCTGTAGTTTGCAAGGAATCTGTGTTAGTAATGTCTCTATCAGTTATGAGCAATGGAATTAATTCATAGTAGGATGACATATATTCGACCCAATCAAATGCCTGTAAAGAAGAAGTACAAGAAGGGGGTAGAGTCAAAGCACCCCTAGGGCCACCTTACTACTCTTAGACCTAAACTGAGCACCAGGTACTCCCATTTAGCACTTGACCATCAGAGTAGCGTGGCAGAGCAGACTCAAGGCTTACTCAGAGAGGGGGGAAGTGTCCACACCAAGTCCCAGGAAGAAGTACTGAATAACAAAAACATGTGCAGTGTATTTCTAAAATAATATTGTGGCACGAAAACAAACATGTTATTATGTAATGTGTGCAAAGCAAACCGGCCTACAACATGTGCAGTTAGACTAACATAGGGGAGAACCACAGTGGGTCCTAAAGGGAACTCACTATAAGGTTGACCAGCTTCTCGGGGGATGTCTAAGCATAGCTTTAAAACATATGATGACCAGGGTTTTCTTTGTAGAATGGGTGGGTGTAAGAATTTAACAAGGCTTGGTGTCATAGATGTGCTGTCGGATCATTTGTTTTTTTCACAAAGGAAAAGATAAATGATATTGCACTTTTCTGTGGCGTGAGGTATAGATGGGTCCAGCAGTGGGTTGATGCAGTTCTTGATTGTCTTGAACAGCGTTCTGCTTCTATTGATGGCTTCACTGGAGGTGTCGAAAGTAGTACTTTAGTTTGGCTAATGTGATGAGCTGTCTGCATGTTGAGTAGAGAGACTTCAGTTTTGAGAGGTCCACAAGAGTTCTGTTTTTTGTTATTTACTTTCTGTGCGTGGATGAGTCATTTATTGTCAGCAAAGTCTTTAGATTTCTTTCGTGCTGAAGGGTTTGGCATGCACTTGCATGTTGTAATTGGGGCATAGGTATTCACATAGCTTTCCAAAAACATGTTGAAGTTGTTTAGAAGAGTGTTGACGTTAGACATGAAGTTGATAAGGTGAAAGATGAATTCAAGTATTAGGTTGTCTATGGAGAAGTCTTTGAAGGATCTCAAGGTTTGGTCTTTTCATTTGTGTTGACCTTGGTTTGTTGGTTGACAGCTAACCATGGAGATTGGGATGACAAAGTTGTCGGTCCAGTCCAGGGGTATTGGTGGGTTGCATTGGGCTGTTGGGGATATTGAGAATGTGGACTTTGGAGTGTATTGGTTGTGTGACATTCTGTACCATGTTAAATGTATCATTGAGTTTTGTTTTTTGAGGTGGTGTTGTCTGAGAAGTTGAAGTCACCCAAGAGGGTGGTGTGGGCATGTCAGATGGACGAGGTGGTGAGGCTATCTGAGAATTCAAAAATGAAGTCCTTGTTCTGCCCAGGAGGCCACTTCCTTCCTCTGTGGAGTGAGGGGACTATTTACCATCTAAAAAGGGCCCAAGTTAAGCAACAGCTCACGATCTCCGATAATTTGTTCTATGCTCTGCATCGGAGGATGCGGAAGGAGAAAGACACAAGAAACTGATGTCAATGCACAGGGGTGACACTTACATGTAGCTCCGCTCCATCACTTCCGGGGTGGTATGGAGTCACTGCAGAGCCAAATTGTGGCCCGTACCGGCATGTAGGAGCTTTGCTTAAATCATTCTCCTTGAAGTTATGAAAATGTTACATCTTTTCTACTGATTAAAGATCCTCATCAACAGAATGACAGAGGAGGAAACTGGATTATTGGAAATGGGAGGTACAGTTGGTGTCTTAGGCAGAGGGGTGGGTGTTTTGTTTGATAAATGTATTCAGACGTCATCATATTAACATTTTTCACTCATTTCGAAAATGTTTATGTGCATATCAAGTAGGAATACAATTGTTTTCTACATGAATATCTGCATATTCTGTTTTACCAAAAACTCATGTCAAAACCATCCTACAATGTGAAGGTACATTTGTATAGAGAGTTCAAGTGTATCCAGATCCAATGTTTGATGGAAAGAACATAGACCACCACAACAGAAGTAGACTGTCTGGCAAAGTCCAATATAGTTTAAATGGAGCTATTTTATTTGAGAAGCTAACTTACGACACATCTTTTGCTGGGCATCTTACCTAGGTAATGCCTTTATTTCTGTACAGTGGTGCCACCTGGAAGTCCTGGGCCGATGACAAGACACGAATCTTATGACAGTTTATCCTCAGATCACAGTGGTCAAGAAGATGAAGAGTGGCTTTCTCAGGTATTTATTTTCGTTGTTTGATATTTTTTATGTAGCAGGACTGCAGCATGTGTGATTGGTGCACTGCACAATTTTAACACTCCGTACAATGACTATATGAAATAAACATTTAACCTTAGCGACATCGTACTGCTTAGGTTGGGGGACATTATTGTAATGGGTATGTTATGTTGAAGAAAAAATGTCTGGGGGTGGAGTGTTTGTTAAGAGCAGCAAGAAAACAAGCTGGACGGGTCGATACAGCAGTGAGTACAAATGTGCAGTTCTAGATAGATCCTAATCTAAGTGGGTTTTTTTAAATAAGAAAGTTTTTTTATACCCAGCTGAAGAAGAGTAGGTCTAGTTGCTGCCTCTGGTTGTATGGTAGAGCTCCACAGACTTCTTGCTGCTGTGGTTAAGAATCCATCTTCCACTTGTTTGATTTTCAATTTGAACGGCATTAGTAATAGTTTGTTTTTGATTTGGAGTCTCGCAATTTCTAAATCCACCAGAGAATGTAAAGAAATTAGTCAGGTAGATGAGTCTCGCATGTTCTATGGTTTTCTGAGTTACGCAGTCCATTGTGAGTTTTATTGGGCCACTATTGGAAGCCATCCGATGTTGCGTATATTTGGCATAATGTGATCAAATTATTTGTCTGTGATTAATATTCCTGTTGAATGGAATTCTGCATTAAAGGGCGTGAGGTGGCTGGCTGGAATTCCTGTTCAAATTGTGTTACCGAATTTAGCTAGTTTGAAAAGAAAACGTTTTTTTGCTTCTTGAGTACATAACAATCATTTGCTGTTTTGCTGATGTGTTTCTCAAGAGATAGGTTGGAATTGATTGAGTCCACAGACCAAGCCTTGGTAGACGTATAACCTTCCAGATGGTTCGTGGAGTAATTCTTGGGTCACTTTGTTTTAGATTTTGATGATATTAGTATGAATTATGTTTCCTGTAGATTTAATATTAGGGAGTTTCTGTTCATCCTTCTTGTAATTTCTTTGGACAATTTTGGAGAGATTTGATGTCTTGAATACTCGTATGCTTCAGATATAATTGGGTGTGATCTGTAATTTGAAGTATTTTGACACCTGTATCAATGAGATGCCTACCTACTGTTTCAATAGTGTAGGTTGTGGTACTCCATCAGATATTTCGTTTATTTCTGATCTATATTTGCAAGGTTTAGCTAGTTGATTCTATATGGTGTGAAAGGATGCAAATTGGTTGAGAATGTGCTTGTGAAAGCCGATTCGGTGATGTAAAACATTCAGTAGTATTGCATGATCTATTGTATAGAACACTGCTGATTAGGTATAAGCTGCCAAGCAGTGTTGATGTGGCATTGCTGTTGCGCATAAGAAATGTGGTTTATTTTACATTAAGGTTAATTGGATGGAATATTAAGAACCTTTAATAATTGTTACATATTTGTTTATATGAAGCGAAGTAATTTACTTGATAAGAGAAAAATTTCAAAGTAGCCTCCCACAGCGCGATCCAGTTACCTATCCTGATACCGCTATGGAAGTTTTACTGTCAATGGTGCTAAATCCTGAATAATTTGTTCATTTCCCTTACTGATTGCACCATGGGGGAAGGGTTCTGTTTGCATTTGTAGTCCATTTACAGAGTCATCATGTAGAAACAAACTGCAGGTGGAATTGTAGACATACAGTGTTCGATTGTATTTATTGTCAATTGAAGCGTGCCTTTTCCTGCTGTAGTACCTATTCTGTGCAAAGCGGTGACTAACACACTGTAGATCAAGAATGGACTAGTGAGTGTTCAAGGGATAACTATTTAAAGGTTTGTCTAAATATATAATTATAGAGTTCTTTCAGGAGTCTTTGTTAGGGATGGTTAAAAGTTGTTGAACTTTTAGAAAAAAAAATGAGGTTTGGATATTTTGTTTCATGAAGGTGTTACACTTTAGATTTGAGTTCAGTGCTTTCAGAGTCATTGCTCTAACTTTGACAAACCTTTCCTTTTAAAGTTGTGTTGGGTACTGTACCAGGTATAAGGCCATTTCTGCTGTGGAAACAGTTAAAAGAAAAACAGCTCATGCCAAAAAATGTGGGCTTTTGATTTAGTGCAAAATAAGGGCGAGAAATTGTTCAATACACACTGTATTAGTTGTTGTGTTAGTAGCAGTGGAAAGAAACCATTTTTCTGGCTTCACTTTTATGCACTGCTGATCTTTCCCAACATAGCCATTTCTGTCAGTATTCTCACCTGTGCTGAACTGGTTATGATAAATCTTCCTCAGTAATGTCTTTCTAGCAAATCATATCAGGAAAAAACTGCTGGAGCGTGAGAAGAGGTAGATTTAGTCCAAATGTATTTAGATTCTAGAGTGGGGTTCGGTCTACCATCCTGCATTACATCTCTTGTTGAAAATCAACAAATTAATATTAAATGAAGAAAATACTACATTTCTGATAGTAGCTTAATGACCTGTCTATTGCCCTCCCAAGATATGACCGAGCACTATAGGCCTGATGTAGGTAAAAGCACTTTTGCGAGTCCTTAATAGCGAGTTTTAGGGAATCACTATTAAGGACTCGCAAAATGCCATGTAGGCAGGAATCGCAATATTTTTTGAAATTCCTTAATATTCCTTAATTGTGAATTGCAAATTGCGATTCGTAATCAAGGAATACCTTCCCATTCATTCCTATGGGCCAAGAGGTCCATTGGAATGAATCGGAATTGCGCACGCAATTTGTGAGTACCTAATAGGTACTCGCAAATTGCGTGTGCAATTTCAAGGGTGCAAGGGTTCCACAGGGACACCCTGTTGCACCCCTGAAATTTGCATGTGTGCACATGTGGCGCACATACATGCCCTAAGGGCATGAATGTGTGCCACATGGCACTTTTAAAAAAGCAAAAAAGTGTTTTCTTAAAGGAAATCGCAAATTACCACCAACTTGAAGTTGGTGGTAATTTGCGATCACTTAAGGCCAAATCGCACTTTCTTTTGTGCTTCTTACATTGCATTTAAGGAATCACAATTTGCGATTCCTTGAATGCAATCGCAAAATAGGGAATCTGCGAATTTCAGCGTTTGCGATCTCAAATTGGCTTCCTATATCTGGCCCTTAGTCCCATTCCATATAACTGCAACCCAGTCACAGATTTATCAACATTGTTGAGAACTGTAACATGACATCGCAGAGAAGCATGCGGACATCTCTGTATGAGTCTGTCTTTTGTACCAACATTTCAGATGCCGCTTTTTTTATTGTGTACAAATCTGTACTACAGACACTTACGGATTTAAACACTACAATGGTCTTTCTTTAAAAATGTTAGTCACACCTGGACCCAATTACAGATCATTAAGAATGATCCTACCTTCCTGTTGCCCAGTGCATGTTAAGCCAGTTTTAAACCATATATATTGACTTTTTCAATATGATGTATCTTGTACACTATACTTGTTATACCCTTGTGTCTTTCTAACTCCAATTCAAGTTGTAACCTCAGCCTTCTTTTACCTTCTCACCCCCAGTGAGTGATTGAAGTATATTAGGAGAAATTACACATTCTAATCACATCTGAAGTTGCTTTTAATACAGTCAACGGCTCCTCAAATAAAGTTAACAACGCAGGACCTGAGGGCTATTTTTTTAGAAAATTGAATCTCGGCAAAATAGAAACCAAAGAGCTCCCCTTCCACTTAGCAGAGGTCGAATGTCGAGCCAGTCCCATATCAGTAGTAGTCAACCGGGAAAGAGCTCCAGGATAAAGCATGCAACACAAAGTTGTGTGAGTGAGAGTTCTAGTAAAATAAAAGGAATTACTCTTTATGGAAAATTGGAAATAGGGACCTATTAATTCCCATATAAACACATTCTTATTCTTTTGAGACATTATTTTCCCGATATTCATATTTTTATTTTTCTTAGCCATCTTACATTATTGGTCTGTAATGTAAGGTGAATTGGTAGAGAGCTGCATGTCATTCGTGAGGGTATCGAAGCGCTATGTATGTGAGCGAAGGCGTGCGGTGAGGCTGGACCTGAATACAGGCTGTCTTGATGTTCCTGCAAGAAGACTAGTTGAATAGCCAGGCCTTCATGCAGAATTTAAGAAGTGTGGAGGAGGCCCTGATGGGTTTAAAAAAAGAATACAGATTTTCTTAATTACAGGCCACCCATGCTTAGTTTTTGTTTGGTTTGCCATGGTTAATGCAGGCAGTATTTTGGGAGATATGTCTGTTATTCAAGTGTAGCAAACATTAACATTAGTGAGTAATAATTGTATAATACCACACCGTGTTTAGTCTTTCTTCTATACTTCCTTTCCTCCATTCTTCCTCTCATTATAGAGCATGAAGTTTTTGTAGTACAAACTGGTGCAAAAGGTATATAAACTAATGAATTTTTGGATGGTGAATATTTGGGCGCCAAGTTTTTTTACATTGAAGGTAAAACGCTATTTTGATTTTTAGCCAAAGCACTGAAGCCCCTAATATTTTGTTCTGGTTTTTTTTTATCAGAGTCGATGTATAGTTATTTTATTTCTCTTTTCAAAACATAATGATGTACATTTGAAAAGCACCTTATGGAATGTCATATCTAATGTATGTTTTTTTGTGCACAACAATAATATATTCCTTATATCATTACAATTATTTTTAAACTTCTAGTATGCTGTTTGCAAACCAAGATAAATGAAATGAAAAAACATGAAGTGAAAAATACCAACAGTAGAACTTTCTTTGCATTACCTAACATATAAATGAAAACAAATGTTCTTTAACTACTGTAAGATGTTTGAAAACAGCATGATAAAGAGAAAACCTATCAATGTTTATATAACCACATACACACCACGTGTGTGTGTGTATTTATATATATATATATATATATATATATATACACACACACACACACACAGATTAAAGCTTAGTTATAATTAGGAAAACGTTAATAATGCTTTCTACAGAAAACCAACTTGAACTAGTCAAACCGTAAAAGTTATAGTTATAACTTACAGTAATAACTTGTGCCCGCTACGAAACATCGTATACCTTTCACACCTCCATACTCAGTGTAGTGAACTCATTAGCCACACTACATTAATTATAACTTGCACCTTCTCTATGCACACGTTATACCCTTTGATATTACATCACTTAGAGGGTGTTAAATGATACCTTTCCTAAAAAAGACTCATGACGTGTAATGAAATCATTTTTGAGAACACTGTGAATGGTAGCGGGTGGAGTTGTCACAGCCAGCCTAAATGAATTGTGTATAAATTTTGGAAGAATTAATTTTAAAAAATGATAGTTCCTAACTCCAGCAGTACCTCTTAGATACTATTGCGATAGCATTGTGCGGTTGCCTAATATCATCGTATTGGTTTATACCACTTTAGTTATAGAAAACAGGAAGTGTATCCCCTTTTAATCATTTGTACTGTGAGTTTCAAAGGTGAAGAAGGTTGTAGTATTACCCTGAAGGATAATCTTATTTGCACCCACCTTTTTGAAACTTGTTTGACTTTAAAATGGTTGAGCAGCAAGAACCTGTCCCGCAGCAGCAGGAGGAGCAGATGATGCTACAGAAGAACTAAAGGTGGAATGCTGAAAAAAACTGAAAGTTTGTTTTGTTGCAGTTTTTTCATTGCCAGCTTGAGAAAAAAATGAAACGTAAAACTGGCGAACTGATGAACTGCAACCTTTGCCAGAAGGTTATGTTGCATGATACCCGTCCTCGTACTCGGAAGGTTATGTCTCATGATACTCATACTTTTGGGATGTCTGGAATGTGCATGCGCCTGGACGCGATCCATTCTACCAGGTTGGCACAGGCCGAAAGTAGATGGGAGAAGGAGTTGCAAGAGATTGTAGCAGCAACATTTCCTCCGGCCACTTCTTCTGACAATACAGCACCTTTAACCACTTCAGCGTCGGCAGGGCCTTATCCAGCACCCACTCCATCTGTCCCGCCATCAGTTCCTGCTCCTGGTACCGCGGTGCCAGTCCATCTCTTGCGACAGGGTAGAGAAATGTTTGAGCCATATGGTAGCACTGCAACATACTCTTTGCTGTGCCATACAGTGTTTGTGGCCGGCGAGACGGTCATGAATATCCGTTGCTAGCTGTTCATAGCTCACTGCAGTCCTACTAACACCCTTAGTTTGTTTTGTTTTTTGCCCTTCCTGTCCTGCTGTTTTGTCCTAACAATTTTTTGTTGGTTTGTCATGTTGACTATTGGGGAAAAAAACTTCCAGAATAAAAACAAAATATATGCAAAAAGAAAATAAAGTAATTTTCAGAATAACCAAATACCTAAAAAAATAAAGAGTTTATACCGGTATTAATCATAATTTTTACAGGTATAAGAAATGCAGCATTGTAATTAATAAAGAGATAAAAGATAAGTGTAAGGTAAGTTAAACATGTGCTTTATGGTGGCTTTATCCTAAATGGTAAGTTTATAATACAGTACTGCAGTGATATCTAGTTGTATTTACAGTGGCGTACAGTGTTGTACAGTGGAGAGTCATACATTGAAGTGCCGCACAGTGCAGTGTCAAGTGGAATCTCGTTGAGTGGAGTTTTGTCAACAGGAGTGTTGTTAAGTGTAGTGTCATACAATGCCATAGAGTGAGTAGAGTCTTGTAGAGTGCAGTGGTATTGAGAACAGTGTAAGAGATTGCCATACAGTGTAGTGTCATACAGTGTAGTGTTGTACAGTAGAGTGGGGTAGAGTGGCATAGAGTGGAGTGTTGTTGAGTGGCATAGAGTGGAGTAAAGTGTTGTACAATTTTGTATGCTGGAGTAGAGTTTTGTAGAGTGCACTAGAGTGTCGTACAGTGGAGTAGGGTGTCGTAAAGTGGAGGACCGCCGAGTCTCGTACAGTGGAGTAGACTATCATACAATGGCATGGATTGGAGCAGGGTACAGTGGAGTTGTGTGTCGTAAACTACAGCAGTGTGTCATACAGTGGATTTTAGTCTCATTGAGACTAGTGTCATACACTGAGTACAGTGTTGTGGAGTGGTGTACAATGGAGTGCCATGTTATAGAGTGAAATGTTGTGTAGTGTGTTACAGTTGAGGGGCTCATATATAGCACACTTGGCATCAATTAACATACTGTCATCAATTCCAGTTTTTCCCTGCCTCATTCATGTATGTTCCGGTGCTCTGCTCAATGATTTACTGATGAAATCTCTCAGCAAATTTGATAGCAGCCAGGTGGAACACCACCTCCTATTGTCTTGGGAGGAAAGTGGAGTGACATAGAGTGGAATAGGATGTCTTAGAGTGGAGTGATATGTCATACAGGTGAGGAGCGTGGTGTACAGTGGAGTGTCCTACAGTCTCATAAAGTGGAGTACAGCAGCGTATAGTAGAGGGACATAAGTGCTTTTGGGAAACTAAATTTCATTGCACTTTTGCCTTTGTAAAACAGCATTTCATTGGCCAAAGATATCACAAAAAGATTATATTCCTGTAAGAGGTTCAACAAATGCCGCAGGAAAGAAGTTCTCTTCTTCATTGAAGAAACGTTCCTACTTCTAGGACCGTTAAGAGACTGAGCAGCAAAGTTGCCTCATGCCAGTCTCTACCTCATTGTTTTTTTTTACAGCTCTTATTATTGCAATGAAAGGACAGTTAACAGCAATGACAGCAACCACCAGCATATGCAGCATTACAATAGAACAATGTCAAAGAAACTTTAGAAGCATTGTTTAATGTCCTAGGCGCTAGCCCCCCCCACTCTCACTATCCTTCTCGGTGGAGCTGTCCCCTTCACTTCTGTTGCTGCACAGCATTCTGATCCAATCTCCCAACAGATGTACACTATATCCCTCTCTTCTCATTCCATCGATGCCACACCCTCATCCATTTATGCGGA
The DNA here is from genome assembly GCF_964204655.1 of Triturus cristatus. Classification (NCBI taxonomy): domain Eukaryota; kingdom Metazoa; phylum Chordata; class Amphibia; order Caudata; family Salamandridae; genus Triturus; species Triturus cristatus. The sequence continues at coordinate 939,319,365 of NC_140584.1, read as the reverse complement.
CGCCCTCTCCCTTCATAGAACATCTTCTCCGCTTGCATATACCAATCCATGTCAAATTCCCAGTCCCGCAGTGTCGGTGCAGGGGCTGCTCTCCACTTCCTGCTATATTTCGTTTGGCTACAGTGAATCCAAGGGTGACCCATATTTTATCCGTTGATGAGAGATCGGTTGATTCCCATGTGATTAACAAGCACCACTTTGGCGAAATCTCCATGTCACCCCCACATGTGTGCCTCATACTTCTTACCACTGCATTCCTATAAGGCTGGAGCACTGGGCATTCCCACAGTAGATGGAAAAAAGTACCTTCCAACCCACACCCTCTCCGGCACCCCGGCGACTCAGCCCTCCGCATTTTAAACATGGTTGTACAGGAGTACACCTCCTCACCAATCTTCTTGAGATTAATGACCTCAAACAACTATGTCAGTCCCCAACCCACAGCAAAGGAGCCATCCTGGACGCTATTATTTCCAATAAGGATCTGGCCTTCCTGTCCAATATCATCCCCATCGACTGGTCCTACCACCACCAACTCATACTGTTCACCATTGCTACCACAGTTCCACCACCCCCCCACTAAAATCATTCAACCTAGAAAATGGACCTGAAATCTAAATCTTATCCCCCCTGCTGAACTCGAGTCTAAACTTCATGCTCAACTTCTCCTCATTCCTCCCTCAAAAAACGCAAATGAGCTTACTGAACACTTTAATAAAGCTGTCACCGATACCTTAGACCAAATGGCCCCACCTAAACAAAAAAAATATCCCTTCAAAACCATGGTTTAACTCAGAGCTCAACAAAGAAAGACGCACACTCAGACTGATCGAAAGAACATGGGGACCGCATCCCTCTCCCTCACATCTGGCACTCCACAGATTAACGAGATCGACATACAAGAAACACATTTGTAACAAAAAGGCATCCTTCTTCCGTACACAACTCAATCAGGTCCAAAATAGACACAGAGAACTGTTCAACATCGTTTGTAACCAAACATCCTCCGCACCTCCAATTCCGTTGGCCTTGACTGCTAGATGTGAAGAAATTGCTCACTTCTTCTCGGAAAAAATTGGAAAGATAGAGCAATCCTTCCTCTCAACTCTGATACCTACCCCCTCCCAACACTCTGCTGACATCACCTCAAAAACTCATACCGCATTCCCCACACCCCCTGACCCCACCTCAAACTTGCCTACTTCTTCACCTCACCCTAACTACTCCTCACACACACCCACTTCGATACCTCCCCTAAACCACTCCCTACACTTACCCACAACCTCACCTCTTGAAACCAATCTCCCTAACTCACAAGTAAAAAAACAATGCCTCCTGGCATAATTTTCACCCTGTAACTGAGCGCGAAGTTTTTAACACCATTGCTAAACTAAAGCCATCCTCCCATACTAAAGACCCCTCCCTTCTAACCTTCTCCAAGACCTAAAGTACATCATTGCCCCATCTTGGACCTCTATCAGCAACACCTCCCTTGCCACGGGTTGTGTCCCTATTTCCCTTCAACTTGGACAAATCACTCCTATTCTTAAAAACCCTCTGGCTGACCCCAATGACCTAAACAATCTCCGCCCCATCTCTAACCTCCCACTTCTTTCCAAAGCCCTTGAAAAATGTGTCCTGCTCCAATTAGATAAACACATTGAAAATTTCAACTTACTTGACCCCCTACAGCAGTGGTCTTCAAACTTTTTAAACACGCGCCCCCCCAGTGAAAAAAAATTATTAACCGCCCCCCCCCTCCCCCCCAGAATATTTACAATTATACCATTATATTATGCAATGTTTGAATGTGTCTTGCCTTATTTAGGAGATGTATTCAAACATTACAGTTAAACTATCTTACTGTTTAAAAAATGCAACCAAATAAATGATTGCCAAACATACTATTCTGGTCAGGCAGGCCTTACTAACGTGTTAAAATACCCCCAGTGTGATTTTTAGAAATGGGGGTGTCGGTGTAGAAGAATATTTGGAGTCCCTGCTCTTTTGACACCTTTTCCCAGCCAGATATAAATGACAAAAGTTGTTAGTGATGGCCCATTACAGAGAGGCTTACTGCCACAATTGTTTTTCCTGCTTAAAACAAAGCACTGCTATGAGCTTAATGCTTCTTTTGGCCACAGCCTGGCGCCCCCCCTGGGATCACTTGAGGCCCCCCTAGGGGGGCCCGCCCCCCAGTTTGAAGACCTCTGCCCTACAGTCAGGCTTCAGGAAAGGTTGCAGCACCGAAACTGCCATGCTTAACATTGTCTGACATCCACCACTCTCTAGACAATGGCGAGACCTGCCTACTTATCCTCCTCGATCTCTCCGCAGCGTTCAATACAGTTAACGACTCAGCCCTACTTAATGTTCTCAGAGATCGCGTCGGCCTCAATGGTACTGTCCATAAATGGTTCGTCTCCTATCTCCAACACCAAACACAGCAAATCAAAATTCACAACTGCTTATAAAACCCGACTCTGGTCTCCCTAGGAGTCCCCCACGGATTTATTCTCTCTCCCTCTCTCTTTAACCTCTTTATGGAACCCCTCTCCCTCATTCCTAAACAAGCTGGAATCAGCTACCACCTCGATGCCGATGATACCCAACTCTACTATAAGATCAAAACCCACGCGGACATCCTACACCTTAACAACACCCTCACTAAGATTCAATCCTGGTTCCATTTAAATCATCTCCAACTCAACCCCCAAAAAACTGAAATCATTCTCTTCTCCCCTAAAATCAACCCTCCCCCCCATTCAAACCTGGATCTCCGACCTTAATGCCCTCAACTCACTCTCCTTATCCAACTCAGTAAAATCTCTTGGTATCTCCATCGATAATAGCCTAACTCTTAATGTGCACATCAAAAACTTGGCTAATGGAGCCCTCTTCACTCTCTATCATCTCAAGAAAATTAAGCCCTTTATTCCTACTGATGACTTTAAATTAGTAGTCCAATCTCTGGTCCTTTTGCGTATTGATTACGGCAACGCCATCCTCACCCGAATCCCATGGTTCACCTTGCCCCACTCAAATCTATGCTCAACCTTGCAGCCAGGCTCATCACTGACTTCATATGCTTTGACCACATCTCCCCAGCCCTCAAAACCCTTAAATGGCTCCCCATTGAAGGTAGATCCGCCTACAAAACTGCTTGCATTACATACGAAATTCTCCATCAAAATACACCGCCATACCTCGCCAAATAAACTTTGCAAAGCGGGCAGCACACGACATATGAGAAGCACCAACGCTCTCCTCCTAGTCCCACCCCTGCTAAAAAAGAAATCCACACAATCCCACTCCTTCTCCGGTAATGCCCCAAACATCTGGAATGCAACCCTTCCTACATCAACTTTAAAAAAGTCCTCAAAATGCACCTCCTCAATAAATATTGGGGGTCTTACTTAACCAGCGCCCGGAATTCTCCCTCACCCCTTCCACTTTTCTGGTCCTTCTTACTTTCCTACTGTCTCTCCCCCCCCCCCCCCCCCCCCCTCTACATCCTACTGGCTCACCTTTCTCCCTTCTCCACTGCTCTCATCTGCTCCATCTCATAGTCCTTCCCATCCCCTCCCACTCCCCCCCTCTCTGCCCTTCATGCCTTCCTCCATCCCTTACCATTAGACAAAATCTGATCTCCCTTTTCCATGTTATACATGTATATAGCCCTCACTCTATTGATCTGTTTAGTGCGTAAATTCAAGCTGTTTCTATGTTGTTAACCAGCCAGTGCTTCCTGCCACTCATCATCGTTGAGTTGCCCCAGGTCTTCCCCCCCATCTATCTCTGAGGCATAACAGGGGGTCTGGAGAGTTGTTAATAATTTTATGGTAAGTCAAGGAGATAGCTCATCTATGCATAAATCCGTCTAGCAACCTGTCCTCTAACAGTGCAGCCTCTGGCAACTCCATCCCCTTTGGTATCACTCCCCAAGGGCATGTCTAATTTGATGGTATTGATATGACCCTGTAGGAGCCAACTGGTATTCCCTGCTATGCTCTTCAAAGGATTTCACTGCTCCCTCCGCCCACAGGTCTTTGACTTATGAGATACCTATTAAGTCCCATGTCTTTAAACCTTGGTATTTGGACAGTAAACCCAGTTGGGCTGTATCCCACAGTGGGTTCGCCTGGGTAATTCTGCCACGCGTCCCTAGCACCGGAGTTGCAGAGTGCCAAAGTCTCACCGTAGTTGTTGTCGGGCTGGGACAAGAACTGCTGCTCCCTCCCCCATAAAGCGCTCTGTGATATCACCCTGGCTGCATTTTCCAACGATCCATTCTGTAAGCTGGATCCTCATGAGGGAAGTAGACCCAATGGTTTATCACTACTAGTTGGGCCGCCCAATAATACTGTTGAAGAGCAGGGAGAGATATACCCCCATCATACCAGCTCCTAGACAACTTTGCTAATGATATCCTAGGGGCCCTACTATCCCACAGGAGCGTCCGAGTGAGAGTCTCTATCGGTCTGAAATCGGTAGGGGGAACCAGAAATAGGGTATTTTGCAAGTTGTAGAGGGAACGCGACAACACCATCATCTTGAACAATGCCACTTTCCCTAACATGGACAGGGGTAAAGCCTTCCATTGTTGGGCATCACAGAGGTTCCAGATTATGTTCCTGGAAGGCCTGTGGGTCCCTAGTGATAAACAGCCCTAAGTATCGAAATCCCTCTGTGACTACCCTGGCCTCACATCGTCGGGGAAGCTGCACATCTGTCTCACTAAGTATATAAATTAAAGACTTGTCCCAATTTATCGTGTAGTCAGAGTATCTACGATAGAGTTAAAAAGTATGCAGTATTCTATGAAGTGTGGTGTATGGGCTCGCCACATAAAGTAGGATGTTGTTTACATAGAGGAAGATCCTGTCCTCTCAGTCTTCTATCCATTTGAGTCCTCTAATTAAATGATCTCCCCTATCCAGACAGCCAGTGGCTCTAACATCAGCATGGAGAGGGGGCAACCCTGTCTTGTGCCCCTCCACAGCTGGAACGCTGCTGACATTCCTCCATTCGCTGTTACTTGTGCCAAGGGATCCTAATAGAGCAGACGAATCCAGGGCGAAAAGTTTGGACCAAATCCCTGTTTTTCCAAGACTGCGAACATGAAAGGCCACTCAATAATAATGAATGCCATTCAGGCATCTAAAGAGACTACCAGTCTTCCTGAATTGTGGATGTGTGGCCCAGTACCCCATATAGACGCCTTAGGTTCCGTGCCATGTTTCTATTCGCCATAAACCAGATTGATCTGGGTGTATCAATGTGTTAATAATTGGGGACTGTCTAGTGGCTAACCATTTAGCCAAAATCTTTACTTCCCGGTTAAGCAGCGAGATTTACCTGTAAGAAGAGCACAACTCTGGTGGTTTACCTGGTTGGTGAATGACTACAATTTTGGCCAAACGCTGATCAGCTGGTAATGTCCCACTCTCACGACTTTTCTGAAACATCTTTTTGAGGTAGGGGGTGACCTTAGATGGGGTGAGCTTATGCAATTCGATGGGAAGGCCATTAGGACCCATCGCCTTCCCCGCATTTAGGGCAGGAATGGCTTGAGAAATCTCACCATCTGTGAGTTCTTGCCCCAAGCAATCTCTGTCGTCAGTCGCTAGTCTGGGCATATGCAGCCTCGAAAGAGACCTGGGAAGATGGGGTGTATAGTTCAGTGTAATACTTCGCAAACTCATCTGCAATCAGTTGCCTGTCTCTAACTCGCTTTCCCGCAGCATTCACTATCCCGAACACCCAACGCAATGACATTTCTCCCCTGTCTAACCATGCCTCACTTTATCACCTACTTCGTACAAATAACATTGTGCTACCCTATATCCCGCCCTGGCTGCCTCCTCAGCCACAGCTTTGTATTCTTTCAGTTTCAGCGCCAGGTGATGTTGAACATCCCCTTGGGTCTCAGAGGGAGTCTTAGCTTCTAATTTCAAAATCTCTTGTTCAATCGATATCAACTTTGCTGCTTTTTCATTTTTTCATAACCTGCAATTAGGGAGATGCCTTGACCGCTTATTACCGTCTTAAATGCCTCCCAAAGTCCCCTGCCAACTCTACCAACTCCTCGTTGTCCCTAAAGTAATCAGCTGACTACTGAAGGACCGATCCTATATGGGGAATTTAAAAGTACCAGGTGTTGAGGGGAGGGGGTATGTGTCCTCCCTACCTTTGTAGTCGACCGAACGTTGCTAGAATGGGGGAATGGTCGGAGGTAGGTAATGGATATCACTGAATGCTGGAAGCTGCTGCAGCAGGGGAAATATATAGTGCAGTCGGGATGTGGATCCGTGTGCCCCGGAGTGAAAGGTATATTGACGGGTTGTGGGGTGAAGCGCCCACCATATATTGCCTAAGCCTATTCCCGCCAGAAAATCCGACAGCAGTCTACCTGCCCACTCACTTCTATGTGCGGGCCAGCGGTCCATCTGTCCATCTCTCTATCAACGACTGCATTACAGTCACCTCCCACCAATAATTCACCCTCTGGAAGATTGAGAATAAAAGAACTCAGGTCCGCAAAAGCCGAAGTATGCAGTCTAGGAGGCACGTACAGTGAGATAAGATTGAAAAGTCACTCCTTCCAGTACCCCATGAGGGCCATAAATTGACCCTGAATGTTGTGCGTGACATGTGCTAAGGTGAAAGGGAAGGTGTTGTGGAGTGGGATGCCCACTCCCCTGGAACCACTTGTATAGCTACTGTGCACCACTAACTTATGGCCTCATCTATTTAATACACAATAGAAGGTTCCCTGGAGATGGGTCTTTTGTAGGAAGACCACATCTGAGATATGTCTCTTCAAGTACTGTAGGACTACACTCAGTTTTATTCTGTCTCCTAGGCCATTGACGTTCCAAGTAAGGATCTTGAAACTACATGTCTGTGTACGGATCGGCATTGGAAACACACAAAGAATGTCTACACATATGGACGGGGAAAAGGTCACATATGTTGTCTGCCTATCGCCTGGCTGTGGAAGATGCGTGTGGCCTCAGTATTACAACAGGTATACCCCGGGACAGTCTTATTGATGTCACTACAATCTTATTGCTGGAGGAGCCGTCATCACAGCAACAAACAATTACCCTAAAACTAATAATATAAGAATAAGAAGAACAAGAACTCTCCCCCTCCCTGCCTCCCTGCACAGTGCACTTAATCCTGCCCACCCCCCAACTTTGCAGAGTGCCTGTTAACCCCCACCTTGTTATCTATTTGTAGAGGAGCGTAGGCTTGCCAAGGAGCCAACCCATCTTTACTGAAGGCATTATTGTACCCTTCAGTTTAAAAGTCAATTGCATTGGTGTGTTCTGGAAAGTTCAAATTAAACAGTCCCCGTTCCCTACCACCTCTGATGTGGGACACCCTCTCCAAGCCAAACCCACCCCCACCAAACCTATCCCCGGCACCAAAGGCCCCCAGAACTGCACATTGGATCACAGATAAATTCCATCCACACAGCAGACCTAAGATATTCTGTTGTCTGACTCTTCAGCTGCCCCCTCTTCCTTTTGATGTTCTCTCTGGATTTTTCAAGCTTGGGATCGTTTGTCTTTAACCGGCCTTACAGCCTTCTAGCCAGTTCCATGCCTCTTCAGGTGTTTCAAAGAACCATGTCTTTTCATCTGTTTCTACCCGGAGTTTTGCCTGTAAAATCATAGCATATTTCAGGCCTCAATCACGCATGGTCTTCTGAACTTCTAGGAAGGAGCACCTTAATTTTTTAACCCGGAGGATAAAGTCTGGGAAAAACTTAACATTGGTGTTCTCAAGCTTGAGTGGGGGCGCGGGTCGGGCCGTCTGCAGGATCACATCCTTGTCTCTATAATTAAAGATCCATGCTACAATTAGAGGGAGGGTGGCCCTGGTCTTGGTGGGCCCCCTGGTACTCGGTGTGCTCACTCTACTGAAAAATAATTGGAAAGTCCGTGGGGCTGTAGTTGTTTCAGCACCAGGTCTTCTACGAAAAGGTTGGCCAATGGACCCTCCGCTCGTTCCGGCACTCCCAATATGCGTACGAATTGTGGCGTGACCATCCTTCAAAATCCTCGAGCGACTTCTGCGGTGACTGCATCGATCTTACCCTCCAGGGTCACCCGTACAGCCTGGATCGCCACCATGATATCCTGCAGTGTCAGTTCTCCTTCTGTTGTGGGCGCCAGGACTTGCCGCTCTCCCCAGGGTCCACCACCTTGGGTCTGGTCTGGGCATACTTTTCCATCTTGTACTGATGTGTGCCAAGGACTCCATTGTTGATGAACATTGTTGTATTGTACTGCGCCAGTAAACTCCCACCAGTTGGAAATGTGCCCCGGTCTGATGCTCGAGTGGAATCGGAAAGAGTCACAGCAGCCAGACGCGGAAGGGAGGCTCCCCTCGGAGTGACTGCCGCCTACCAGAGGGCTACTGGGCCCCCTCCGCAGCCTGTCGGAAGCTCGACGTGGCCCCCCACCAGTGATCAATCACTTCTGCTCTCAGGGACTCACGATTCTCCAGTTGCGTGGTAAGGGGCTGGATACTTCCCCACTTCACAAGCGTTTCGCTACAATGTTAATGCCCAGGCACAAATGTTGCAGGCCCCAGGTTCACTTGTTGGACCCCGGGTTCTGCAGTAGGCCAGGAGGCCTCTCCACCAGCACAGATATCTCGCTTTCACAGACCGGATCACCGTATAGTCATCTGGGGGCCTAGTTGGTCTCTCTGCTGCCCATCAGCGTACTTCAATATCTGTGCCTCACCTCACCTTGCACCTCGCTGCAGCCGTTCCATCACCACCCCGGCTAATCTCTGCACACAGGTCCCTACAAACTTGGTGGGGGTGCTCTCAAATGTCCCCCCTATGTTGCCACTTGCGCACCGGGAACAGCGTCAGAGCCGTCGTAGCAGGTGCTCAGCCCCTCTCCACTGTTTACACCTCCGTAGTCAGGCTCCGCCGCTAATCCAGCCCGGAGTGTCTCACTCTCCAGCAGGCCTCTGTCAGCGGTATCACCTCCGTAGCACTGATTCTTCCGAGAGGGGCACTGCGGGTTGTAACCCGGCACCGCACACCTCGTGCTGCAGAAAGGATTCGACGGGGTCAGGATATTTGTACAGATAGACTAGGGTTTATACGACGGGCATCCAGAGCTCTGTTACAGCATAGCCATCTTGCTTGACTGCTGCCCACGCCCTCCCTCTTTCTCATTGTTGGAACCAATTCTTGTTCTGAAGATGATGAAGGTGGAGCTCCCAACTCCATCCATTTACCCTTCCCAGATAGAGGCTTTTTGACAGGCCATGTTGGATATATTCCAGATGGGCCCACAACCCTGTGGACTATCTCAAGTGGGGGACATGATCCTACTATTTTCAAACAACTCTAACCTGAATGTTTTCTGACCCCATTCTTCGCAGGCTCTAGACTCTGCTCCACTTCTGAAGAAGCTCTTGTTTACTGAGGTGCTGATCCTTCTTCCTTCTGTGCCAGCTATAGCACAATCATCTGCACCACCCTTGCAGCCCAGTCAGCTGATATTACCTGAGAAGGAAAATAAATTGTTTCTGCTTGCTTGGATGATTGACGTCTGCCAGAGAAGCTCCCTACTGCCCAGAGATTAACCTGGATGGAAGAGCTTTTCAGATTAGATATTGATGCCCTGATATGCCCAAGAGAGATTATAGATGCACAGGGAAAGACAATTTACTGCCTGTCAACCTCATCCCTCTTCATAATACAGCCTTTATGTAGACTTACAAAATGCAAGTAGCCTTGAGACGTCACCAGAGCTGGTGACACAAAATCTAACATCTTGACTGAAATCCAACAGCAATCCACAGATACTCCAGGACCCTTGTTGCCATTTAATGAAGCACTGTTGGAACAAGTTCTGGCTTCCTGGGAGGAATCCCTTCTCATGCCGGGCAGTCTATAGACTTATAGCAGGGCCACACCATTCAACTCATACATTTTGTTGACTCATCCTTCCCTGCTGAGTTGGTGGTATAGACATCATGTGCCAACTTAAACCCTTACACTTTCCCCACCACTACTGTCAATCTGGAGTCTAAAAGGCTTGATTCCATGAGCAGAAACGTTTTTGCATTCAGCATCTGAGCCCTGTGCCCTGCTTATTACAAATCTTGTTTACTGATAAATCCACATCTTGTGGAAATTGGCCAGGATGGACGTAATCTGTCTTCATGACCAAATGAAGAAGCCCTTCTCTGATCTGGTCAGCAATGGTTTGGAGGCCTCCAAACAAATTTTGAAATAGGGCCTTGAATCTATGGTTATGACAGTCACATTACTATAACACAATTGTATGCCTTTCACCAGTGTTTTGGGAAATTGTCATGCAACCTTGACAGATAAGTCAAGCTTCATTTTGAGAAGATCGACTCCTTCCCGGAACACTTCAAGAATAGTCGTACCAGAGTGCACTTGCTTGGCCTGGCCTCACCTGTCATGCAGTAAAACACGCAGTATTGTTGATTCAATGGCATCTCAATATCTCAATATATATCAATATAACAGTGGCAACCTTTCCATCTGGTTCAAACTCCCCAGCACTTTCATGGGCCCTTTCAGGGCAGAGGTAGGCCTAAAGGACGAATATCAAAAGCAGAAGCTCTAGTCTCCCCTTAACGTTTGCTGGACCTGCCACGAGCATCTTGACCCTCACTCACCATATTCCAGGGAGGTGGAAGTGTCTCTCTCTTCACCACTAATGGGAAGATGATCACAAAAGATTGCTGATTACTTCATTGTTACATCTTTCTCTCCTTGTTCTCCCCTTCCAACTGCCCTCCATCTGCAATGTCTCGAGCTTGGACTGAGGGGTTTTGCCCTGTTGAAAATAATGCTGAAACTGGTAAAAGCACTTATCTGAAAGAAACATGTTCGTTATAGATTCCTTACCTTAGAATTACCCCCAGGCGTCAGACTGGATCTGGAAAGTTTTTCGTCAGCAGTACCTCTGTGCGTCGAAAGGTGGCGTCGGTCGGCTTCACGTCCGGTGTTGGCGCCGTGGTCGTCGGGATGATGTTGCGGGAGCTACTTAGACGCTGCCCTCGCGCGCTGTCGTTAGTTCTTTCTTTTTCTGTGCCAGCCAGCGCAGATCCAGAGAGAGCGGTACCTCCAGTCACCTTTTGAGCGACTTTTGTCGACGTCTTTTTCGAGTCTTCAACTCCTGGTGCACGTAGGTATGCCCGGATTCAAGGCTTGCGGTTCCTGTAGCCGACTGATGTCGGTTACGGATCCGCACCGCGTGTGCCTCTTTTGCCTGGAGCGCAACCACAACCCCAAGTCGTGCTCCGACTGCCGGTCCATGGCTCCGAAGGCTTTGCGGGAGTGGGCCCAAAAGCTTCTTGAGCGCCGGCAGTCGGCTCCGCGGCGTTCGAGGTCCCGGTCATGAGGGAGGTCGTGGGACCGGTTGCAGAGCCATCATCACTCTTCCAAGTCTTTGAAGTCTTCGCACTCGGGTCGGGTAAGTCAAAGCACAAGAAGAAGTCGAAGAAGCATCGTCGCTCTTAGACTTCACCCTGTCAGTCAGCTGACGCAACGAGGGATGTGGGCGCGCGGGACCCAGGGCGACTCCTGCCCAGCTTTGGAAATTTTGTGAGGCGATGCACGCCATCTTTGGGCAGCCCGAGCCCGCTGGCGCGCCTTCGGGCCCCGCGGACTCGATAGGGGGACCTAGGCCTTCTCCGCCGACGGTTACGGCCCCAGCGCCGCAGGGCCCCCTTGGGTTCAGGCTTGGATCCTGATCAGCGTTGGTTGACCATATCACACCTCCACCGGCGCTGCTTCCTCCGGCACCGCTACAGCAACCGACACTGGTCGTGCCCCAGGCCGACGTCGATCCTGGCCTCCAGCCTGATGTGGAGCCGGACCGGCGTCGCTTTATGCCGGATCCAGCACCAAGAGGGGTTTTTGTGCTCCTGTTCACTCCTGGGGTCCCTTTTCAGCCAGATTGGCACCCAGAGGATGAGGAGGACTGGGAGGGGTCAGGTGACCCTCTAACTGATCAGCTAGACTCTGAGATGGACTGGAGAGAGGACCTGGGGGATGCCAGTGGTCTAGACACTTCCCCTGACCTTGGCATGTTGTCTCCTCCTACCATGGGTACGGAGGAGGGAGCGTCATACGCAGTGGTGTTGCGTAAGGTGGCTGAGGCTCTCACCCTCGAGCTTCTTATGGTGGCGGTCAGGACTAACCTCCTGACAGAGGTGCTTCAGCCGGCTGTGAGCTCTTCGGAGCCCCGGCTACCGTTTAATGAGGCCCTTACCGACGTCCTTTTGGGCACCTGGTCCAGGCCCAACACGGGGCTCTCGTGGATAGGATGATTACCCGACACCACCACCCGGCTCCAGGCGACCCCACTTAACTCTCCCAACACCCCACCCTGGAGAGCTTAGTGGTCCAAGTCTCCACTTCCAAGAGCGCCTACCCTACCGCTCCACCGGAAAGGGAATCCAAGAACCTGGATAATCTTGGAGAGAACGTTTTCTCTTCCGCCAGCTTGGGACTGCGGTCGGTAAACACCCCATATCTTTTGGGCCGTTATTCCTACTCTGGGTAGGATACGGTGGCGCAGGTGCTGCCTCAGTGTCCGGAGGAGGCCTGGACAGTGCTCTCCCAGGCTGTTGCCGCCGGGAGAGATGCGGCGAAGTTTACCATCCATTGTGGGCTGGATACCGCCGACTCTCTGGGCAGGACGATTTCCACGTCAGTAGCCCTTCGTCGCTAGGCCTGGATGAGATTGACTGGCTTTTCGGGGGATGTTCAGAATACCCTCATGTACATGCCTTTTGATTGCCGTTGCCTTTTTGGCGACAAGCAGAGAACGCTCTAGAGCGTTTCAAGGACTCACGGGCTGTGGCCCAGTCCTTGGGCCACGTCCCCACGGCCGGGGACATGGGAACCACCGCTGTTGTTCAGGAGGCCAGTGGGCGGGCCAGTCCACCAACCCCCCTTCTGCTGCAGCCTCCAAACCTTCCTAGTTCGGCCTTTCAGGCCAAGCAAACACCAGTGGGTGGCAGGATCCGCCATCACCTCCCCCCCTGGCACACCATCACGTCGGATAGGTGGGTTTTACAGATAGTCCAAAGGGGCTACTCCCTCCCCTTCCGAGGATACCCCTCCCGCCATGCCACCTCAATACCACCGCATGTCGGAGGATCACCTGGGCCTTCTCCAGCAGAAAGTTACGGCTCTCTTGGCCAAGGGAGCCATCGAGCACGTTCCTGTCCCAGAAGTAGGTCATGGTTGTTACTCCCACTACTTTCTGGTACCCAAGAAGGACAAGGGCCTGCGTCCTATCTTGGATCTCAAGAACATCTAACACTTCCTCCGGAAGGAGAAGTTCAAGATGTTGACGCTCGCTCAGGTCTTGTCTGCCCTCGATCCAGAAGACTGATGGTAGCGTTGGATTTGCAGGACGCCTATTTTCATATCCCCGTCCTGCCGGCCCACCGGCGTTACCTAAGGTTCATGGTAGGCCACAAGCACTTTCAGTTTACCGTGCCCCCCTTTGGCTTTACCAGCGCCCCTCGGGTATTCACGAAAGTGATGGTGTTGGTCGCAGGTCATCTGCGCAGATCGGGGGTTTCAGTCTTCCACTATCTCGATGACTGGCTGCTGAATGCGAGCTCGCCCCAGACAGTCATCTCCCACCTCCAGACTACGGCCCACCTCCTGCATTCGCTGGGGTTCTCCATCAATGTGCCGAAGTCACACCTGATTCCCTCTCAGAAGCTCCTCTTCATCGAAGCGGTTCTGGACACGACGTGGTTTCGGGTCTATCCTCCCAAACAGTGAGTCCGGGCTATTCGGTCTATGATTCCGATCTTTCAGCCTCTATCCCGGGTTTCGGTCAGGATGACCCTGAGGCTGCTGGACCTCATTGCCTCCTGCATCCTGCTGGTCGACCATGCCAGGTGGCATATGCGGGCTCTGCAGTGGGACCTGAAGTTCCAGTGGGCGCAGCATCACGGGAATCTGTCCGATAGCGTCCAGATCTCGGAGGGCACTGCACTACAATTGCAGTTGTGGCTCACGAACCAGGATTGGGTGAACGGCAGATCCCTCAACCCTTCCCCAACCAGAGCACACAGTGGTGTCGGACACATCCCTTCTGGGATGGGGCGGCCACATGGGAGAGGCAGAGATCAGAGGCCTTTGGTCTCCAGCGGAGTCCAGGCTCGATATCAACCTTCTGGAGCTCCGGGCGATCCGTCTTGCACTCAAGGCATTCCATCCCTCTGTCCGAGGAAGAATAGTGCAGGTGTTTACGGACAATACCACTGCCATGTGGTACTGCAACAAACAGGGCGGCCTGGGGTTGTGGACCCTATGTCAGGAGGCCCTCCGCCTCTGGACGTGGCTGGAACATCAGGGCATATCCCTGGTGGTTCAACACCTGGCGGGTTCACCGAACACCAGGGCCAACAAACTCAGCTGCAGGTGCATGATGGATCACAAATGGCGTCTTCACTCGGAGGTGGTGCAATGTCTCTTTCGACAGTGGGGAGAGCCTTGGTTAAATCTATTCGCCACCAATTCTGCGCGTTGGAATTTCCAAGGCAGCACTCGCAAGGCGACGCTTTTCGTCACGAGTGGAGTTGCTTTCTGTTGTACGCGTTTCCGCCTATACCACTTCTGCCCTGAGTGCTGAAGACGGTCAGGCGCGACTGGGCCCAAGTCATCCTTGTGGCTCCGGATTGGGCACGAAGAGTCTGGTAACCCAAGCTGCTCAACATGGTCATCGATCCTCCAACCCGTCTGCCTCTTTGGGAGGATCTTCTGTCGCAGCAACAGGGGACGGACCTCCACCCGAACCTGTCCAGCCTCCACCTCCTTGCGTGGAGATTGAGCGGCAGCAGTTGACGTCTTTTGACCTGCCTCCCGAAGTTTGTGATGTAATCTTGGCAGCCAGGCATCCCTCCACTAAGACGTTATACGCCTGCCGGTGGAACAAATTTGTGGCATGGTGCACAGCAAATTCTATGGATCCCCTCTCTGCCCCTCTTTCTGAGGTTCTCTTGTTCCTCCTTTCTTTGGCCCAGCAGGGCTCTGCTCTGGGCACTATCAAGGGCTATCTCTCGGCCATCTCCGCCTTCCTTCGGCTTTCAGATCAGCCTTCTCTTTTCAAGTCCCCGTTGTTAATCATTTCTCGAAAGGCATAATTCATCTCTTTCCTCCTATTCCCTTCGTTATGCCTCATTTCCTTCGTTATGCCTCAGTGGGACTTGAATCTAGTCTTAACCTATTTAATGTGCGCTCCCTTTGAGCCGCTCCACAACTTTCCTTTGAGACTTCTGACGCTTAAAACTGCACTCCTGGTAGTCATCACATCTGCCAGAGCGAGCTCCAGGCTCCTTCATCCAAGCCTCCTTTCCTGTCAGTCCATCCGGACAGGGTAGTTCTCAGGACTCGTCTATCCTTCCTCCCCAAGGTTGTCACTGCCTTTCACATCGGGCAGACCATCACTTTGCCCACCTTCTTTCCGCCTCCATATCCTGTGAAAGAGGAAGAGAGGCTCCACCGTCTGGACCCAAAATGTGCGCTTTCCTTTTATATGGATCGCACCAAGCAGTTCCGGGTGGATGACCAGCTCTTTGTTGGCTACGTGGGCGCCAAGAAAGGTCGGGCCGCACACAAGCGGACTATCTCCTGATGGGTCATTTTGTGTATCAAAGCCTGCTATTCTCTGGCGAAGAAGGAGCCTCCAGTGGGGCTGCGTGCCCATTCCACCAGGGCGACGGCGGAAACTACTGCTTTCGGACGAGGCGTTCCTCTGAACACTACTGCCTTGACAGTCAAGTCTGGAGAGACGGCTTCTTTGGCCGTTCTGTTCTCCGGGATTTTCTGGTGTGATCTTGGTTCGCAGACCTACCTCTGGGGTTGGTATTGCTGGGGTATCTATTCTAAGGTAAGGTATCTATAGCTAACATGTTTCTTTCAGATGAACAAGGTACTTACCTTCGGTAACGATATATCTGTAACAAACATAGGTTAGTTATAAATTCCTTACCGCCCCACCCATGCTCCCCGTTCTGCGAACTAATTTCTAGGGTTAAGGATATCCTTTCAGGGCCCTAGTTTTGTGCACCAGTGGTCAGTGTCATGCATGGCTCTGCGTTTCTGGCGCGGAAAGTCGTGTACAGAACTGACGTCAGCACGCGAGGGCAGCATATAAGTAACTCCCGCGACGTCATCCCAGCGACTTCGACGCCAACAACAGGCACGGAGCTGACCGACGCCACCTTTCGACGCGCAGAGGTACTGCTTACAAAAACTTGCCGGATCCTGTCTGGCACCTGGGGGTAAATCTAAGGTAAGGAATCTATAATTAAGCTATGTTTCTTACAGATATATTGTTGCTGAAGGTAAGTAACTTGTTTGTATAGGTTTATTTTTTTCTCTTTCCCCGGCTGAAAACTGTGTTTTTGGAGCCCCAAGACCAGCAGGGTTATCTTGAAGATTCAAACCCACATTATATAAATGGAGAAAAATTAAGGGGACTATAAAACAGAAAAGAGGGAAGAAGAAAGTAGAGAAAAAAGGAAATCATTAGAAGGACTTGTTACTTACCGAAGTCTTCTTCTTTTCTCAGAGAGTGAAACGCCCCATGCCTGGTCCACCACTAGAGCCCTAAAAGAGAAAAAACTAACCTGGCCTGTCTACCATTTCGCTACCTCAACCAAAAGATGGATCTTAGACAGTGGTAATTGTGTTCCATTTTGTGTTGAAAAAAACTCTGAAACCAAACTGTAATTAAATTCTGTCCAGAATAAGAGCCTTCCTCATTCCTCTTCATGTTGTTTTACAACTTAGGACCTCAGCCACCTTCTTCAAAGATCCAGCATAGCTCATCAGCCACCACCATCAATGCAGATTCTGTAATATGTAGCAGCCTAAACCACAATTAAGCAGGATCTAGCACCGCTTTCTGCTTAAAAAGGGTAGAAATGTGTTTATTAGTATGTTTTTCTAGAATCTTAATAGGAACTAGAATTTCAGACTATAATTGCTTAGTATATTGGGATGAGTTGCCTTTTTCTATAAAGGTGTCACCAATGCTTGTTTCCATATGGGCAATACCAAGGCAGAGAAAAGAGAAGCGTTACATAAACAGGTAAGATGTGGCCTGAAGGTGTTGATCCTCAGATGTAGGATCTGAGCTAAACCAATTTTATAGGGGGATCCTGATTTGAATGATTAAAGTTAAAGCTTTCTTTGGTTCAATAGTAAGAAGATTTAAGTCAGTAAGAACATAAGCAGTTTTAACCTCTTACTGGGGGCTGACAAAAACTGCATCAACTTCCCTGTGCATAATAGACCACTGATATATATAGAAGAACCATTTTTTTTTTTTACTAAAGACAGGCATATTTTAGATATAACAAAAATTCAGCCAAAGTCTCTCAAAACTCTTGATGGCGTCATATGTGAAGATTTTGCAGCTAGGGTTAAAAAGAAATCCCCAATTTGTATTTCTTTTTATGTATTTGGTGCCTCAGCAATTTGTTTATACAAAAATGCTGCTTTAGCTCCACTAGGGAACTTTTTATAGTTCTGGAGTACAGCCAGTTACATGCGTTTCGCCGTGAATTTGTAGTCCGATTTTTAGTTATGTTCAAGTGTTTGAAATTTTGCTTGACGTGGGCTAACTTGGGCACATATCATGCAACAAGGATCTAGAGCGACAGCTAAAAATTAATTTAACCAGTGTATTAGTGTACAGGAGACTTACGGTCTGATTTAGATCTTGGTGAATCTGGTTTCACCGTCACTTTTTGACGGTTTCTCCGCCCGCCTACTTGGTGGTCCACCCGTTCTATTTAGATGATGGCAGGTCTATGGATGAAAGACCGTCCGAGTGCCTCCGACTCAGTCAGGATTTTGCGTTATAGGCAGCAGTGGCTGTCAGCAGGAGTCCAGCCAGTATTACTGCCGGGCTAGTCACAATGTGCCTTTCTGTCGAGGAAACTGTGACGGGGATACCTTCTACTCTTAGTTGGTGGAATCAAAGGAAATTAGGTAGAAACTTATCTTTTTTTGTTTCCCACTTCCCTCTTCAACCCATTGTCCATGTCCTTCCTTTGCTGCTTGGACTTGACCACGACGGTAATGAACTCTGTTTTCACCAGGATCTAAGGTGAGCTTCTTTTACACTTGTCATATTATGAATCGTGTGTTGACCATTACTTTAGCCTTGTGTATGTATACATTGCTCTTATATGCAATTTATTTCTTTTGTGTAATGCAGTAGTGTTCATGTTATGACTTATCAAGGTAAAGTGTACACACCTATATTGACATTTAAAAAATATTTATTTATTGTTGTGGGTGTTGTGGTTGTGGTGCCTGTGGGTGCACATTCAGTAGCAAGTGTATGTTTGTGTGCTATGCTATATGTAAGAAAAGGGACATTACCTACATATATTTTTGAAGCACACACAACATATGTGTCGCCTAGTCAAGGGATCGGAGGAGAACCTCGAGAAAGACACCATTGACGGGACCTTTACACCTCCCATGCAGGGTGCTGGCGGCCCCTTTAACGTGGACTGGATCGATACGGAGGGAGGTGCGGCGCTGACGACGTCACTAGGAACGGACGAATCCGACAGCAGGGATGCCCGTAAAGCGGAAGTCCGGAGAACTGACGGCGCGAAAGCCTTTGGAGCCGGAGACGGAGCGAGCAGTGCAACGGGAACGAAGAGTCGGGAGGAGTACAGAGGACGAAAGCCAGAGATCGGAGGAGCGGCCGGAGCCGAGCTGTCTGCAGAGCCAGGAGGCCAACTTCAAGGCGTCTCGCCCCGCCACGCGCCCGGAGGAGCGTGGCTGGGAAAGGTACGGGGCCGGATCCTGGGGCTACTGTCCACAAGGGGAGGGAGTTAATCCGGGTGGGTTTTTGTTTTTTGTGTGGGGAGGTCACGGGGTGTCTTGGGGGGGGTTGGGGTTTTGTTTTTCTCTCTGGGTGTGTGTTCCTAGTACCCGAAACACTCACGGAGCTTCCCTCTGATCATGTGTGTAATTACGGTGATGGACCCCCGGTGACTCCTCACTACCCTTCCCCCCTCAAATCTCGGACGTATCAGGATAGTAACCTAACCCTTGCTCTTACCTTCCTTTACGCATCCCGCTGAGGCAACCCCCACCAGAAACAGGACCCCGCCGAGGTGAAGACAACCGAGACGAACAAGGCAACATCCTGACCAGGATCCATACTTGCGTGACTGCAACCTCAGCCCTTCCACCATCTTGCGAGGAAGAAAGAAAGAGGACATCCGAACACTGTGTTCACTCTCTAAATAAAGCCTCAACCCTATCCATTCGTCTAGTGCCGTTCTTGTCAGATACCAGGAGAGGATAGCGCCTAGGCGACAAGTGGCGAGCCAGATAGGAGCCTTTGCGAACCACCACCCGATACAGGATGGATACCATTATTCACCAAATGAGGGAAGGGCAGGCGAAAATGGAGTGGGCCATAGAACGGGCCTCCACCCAAGCAGAGGCCGATCGGGCCGTCTTCACATCGGCCATCCAAACACAAGCGGAGAATCTGGTCAAATCGGCCGAAGGACAAGCTCACCTTACGGTCTCTCTGGGTCAGGCTAGAGCTGCCGCCCCTCCAGGAACTGTGGTCCCTCTTCAGAAGTTTGCCCCAGGAGAGGACCCCTTAGCTTTCTTCCTGAACTTCGAAAGAGCCGCCAGGGCTAGTGCTTGGGCGGGAGAGAGATGGCCCTTTTATCAAGCCCCCTTGTTGGTGGGGGAAGCCCAGGCGGCGTATCAGACTGTCAATAAAGATGGAACCGCTACCTACGCCATTATAAAGCAGTATATTGTAGACAGACTGGGGGTGGATGACGAGACTCATCGGCTGCGGTTTCGGCAGGAGCGAGGAGCACCTGGCGACCTACCAAAGGCTTTGTTCTTTAAATTGAAAGAAGCGGCGGATCAATGGCTAAAACCCCAGGACTCCAGTATGGAGGAAGTAATGGGTAAGATATACCTGGAACAATTCCTGGAGGCCCTCCCCTATCCCAGCCAACGATGGTTGAAACAACATGCCGGCTTGACTCTAGAACAAGCTGTGGATATGGCCACATCCTACGCCCGAGCTCAAGGCCGCCCTCTGAAAGAACCCGAGAGACACATAAAAACCTCAGTATACCACCCCCAGGCAGACGGGTTGGTCAAGCGCCATAACGGAAGCCTCAAACTGACCCTAAAAAAACTTCTGTCTGGGGATGGGAGGAATTGGGATCAAATGTTGCCTTTGGCTCTGTTTGTGTTACGGAGTCAAACTCAGTCCAGCCTAGGGGCTTCTCCTTTCGAGCTCCTTTTTGGGCGGAAACCAAGAACCTTGCTCGAAATAACGAAAGACAGTTGGGAAGCAGAGGGGAAAGAGGAAGCAGAGGCCTTCCTAGACTATACCCGGCAGTTGCAGTCTAGGTTACATAAATTAAGGACTCTAGCCCATGAACACCTAGCCATCGCCCAAACCAAACAGAAGTATTTCTATGACAAGGGGAAAAAGTGGAGGGAGCTAGATGTGGGGGATTGGGTCTTGGTGTTGCTACCCACATCGGCTCAAAAGATGAGAAAAGAGTGGCAAGGTCCCTTTCAGGTGGTGAAAAAAGTGGGTAGAACCTCCTACGTTCTCCAAATGTCTCGAACCAAAACTCAGTTATATCACATTAACGTCCTGAAAAAATGGCTGGGAACCCCTCCGACTTTTTCTCAACGGGTTTCCTTATCCACCCCTCTGTCACATACCATTCCTGAATTACCTATCAACCCCGAACTGTCAGCCTCCCAGAGGGACGCTATTGATTCCCTGCTACACCACTTTTCCGGGATATTCTCTGACCTGCCTGGAAGAACACACCTCGCTGTACACACCATACCGACCCCATCGGGGGTTGTAGTCAAGCAGAAGCCTTATCGGATACCTGAGGCCCGGCGAGCGGCCTTCCAAGCCGAAATACAACAAATGCTAAAAACAGGTGTCATCGTCCCTTCCCAAAGTAATTGGTGTTCCCCGGTTGTTCTGGTGCCAAAACCTGACGGAAGTATCCGTTTTTGTATTGATTTCAGGGCGGTCAATAGGGTTTCAAAGCAGGACGCGTACCCTCTTCCCCGGGTTGACGAGTTGGTTGAACGCCTTGGTGAGGCCAAGTACATAACCACTATTGACCTCACGAAGGGGTATTGGCAGATTCCCCTTGCCCCGAGTGACCAGGAGAAAACCGCCTTCTCAACTCCCTCGGGGCATTACCAGTTTACGGTCCTCCCGTTTGGGTTGCATGGAGCCCCGGCAACCTTACAACGGACCATGGATACCCTTCTCCGACCACACCTTCCTTATGCTTCTGCCTACCTAGACGATATTGTCGTCTTTAGTAAGACATGGCCAGAACACCTTCACCACTTGAACCGCATATTAGACAGCATTTTCCAAGCTGGGTTCCACATAAACGCCAAAAAGTCCCGGGTGGCCTATCACCAGGTGAAATATTTAGGGTTTCTGCTCGGTAACGGGAACCTAAAACCCCAGACAGAGAAGGTGGCCGCTGTGCAGGCTTTGACCTATCCCAAGACGAAGAGGGATCTTAGGGCGTTTTTAGGATTAGTAGGCTATTACAGACGGTTTGTCCCACACTTTGCTAGAATCGCCAGTCCCCTGACTGATCTCCTACGAAAATCCCAGACTTCGCCCCGCTTGCGGGCTCCCAGTGAGCCGGAAGCTATGGCCTTTCAGGCCCTCAAGGACGCTCTTACCTCTTCTCCTGTCTTGGTAGCCCCTGACTTTCAGAAACCCTTCATCCTCCAAACTGACGCCTCGGGGGTTGGGATAGGGGCAGTACTTTCCCAGGAGGATGCTGAGGGTCTTGAGCGCCCTATATTGTACATCAGTAGGAAGCTCTTTCCCAGGGAGCAGGTCTACTCCACCATCGAGAAGGAGTGTCTGGCTGTGAGGTGGGGGGTGGAAAAGCTTCGCTATTATTTGGAAGGCAGGCCCTTTATCCTCTTTACAGATCATGCCCCTCTCACCTGGCTCCAGCGGAACAAGGGCCATAATGAACGTATACTCCGCTGGTTCTTGGCATTGCAGCCGTATCACTTCGAGGTGAAACATCGCAAGGGGTCGGATCAGGGCAATGCTGACTTCCTCTCGAGATACCCTATTTCCCCCGATCGGGAAAATCCGGGGATGGGGATGTGTCGCCTAGTCAAGGGATCGGAGGAGAACCTTGAGAAAGACACCATTGACGGGACCTTTACAACTCCCATGCAGGGTGCTGGCGGCCCCTTTAACGTGGACTGGATCGATACGGAGGGAGGTGCGGCGCTGACGACGTCACCAGGAACGGACGAATCCGACAGCAGGGAGGCCCGTAAAGCAGAAGTCCGGAGAACTGACGGCGCGAAAGCCTTTGGAGCAGGAGACGGAGCGAGCAGTGCAACGGGAACGAAGAGTTGGGAGGAGTACAGAGGACGAAAGCCAGAGATCGGAGGAGCGGCCGGAGCCGAGCTGTCTGCAGAGCCAGGAGGCCAACTTCAAGGCGTCTCGCCCCGCCACGCGCCCGGAGGAGCGTGGCTGGGAAAGGTACGGGCCGGATCCTGGGGCTACTGTCCACAAGGGGAGGGAGTTAATCCGGGTGGGTTTTTGTTTTTTGTGTGGAGAGGTCACGGGGTGTCTTGGGGGGGGGGGTTGGGGTTTTGTTTTTCTCTCTGGGTGTGTGTTCCTAGTACCCGAAACACTCACGGAGCTTCCCTCTGATCACGTGTGTAATTACGGTGATGGACCCCCGGTGACTCCTCACTACCCTTCCCCCCTCAAATCTCGGACGTATCAGGATAGTAACCTAACCCTTGCTCTTACCTTCCTTTACGCATCCCGCTGAGGCAACCCCCACCAGAAACAGGACCCCGCCGAGGTGAAGACAACCGAGACAAACAAGGCAACATCCTGACCAGGATCCATACTTGCGTGACTGCAACCTCAGCCCTTCCACCATCTTGCGAGGAAGAAAGAAATAGGACATCCGAACACTGTGTTCACTCTCTAAATAAAGCCTCAACCCTATCCATCCGTCTAGTGCCGTTCTTGTCAGATACCAGGAGAGGATAGCGCCTAGGCGACAATATGTCTAGTGTCATGTTAATAAGTAGTACTTACCAGTCCCCACTCCACCAGGGACTCACTGAATCCGACATCTGCCGCTAAGACAACGCCAGCACAATGGGGATATCTAAATAGTTTTGGTGCAAACTGCCAGCATGGTGGCGACAGAGTACTATTAGCCAGCAGAGGAATCTGCCGAGTCGACGGAGGTGTGCCGCTTACGCAACGGTAGACAGTCTGTTGATGCGGATGGCCGGTCAGCTATCCCACATCTAAATACGACAGACGGGACTCTGTCAGCTCGACGGAGTACTTGTAACTGCCACCACAGAGGGACATCGGGAGTCCCACCAAGACCTAAATCAGGCCCTTAGTCACCCAGAAACTCGAAATTAATTTTGGTTACTTCAAGATTGTCAGAAGATGCAAAAGGAGGGTCTAGGACTTGAACCAATGCAGCTTCTGGAATTTTAGGCCAATGTCAGCTGATGATTCATTTCTGAACTGGTTTGTGTAAGTGCTAATTTAAAAATTCCCAGTCAAAAACCAATACTCTGACGCTTAGGATGCATGCTTGGAGAATAAGCGTTGCCAACAAGAGACATTCTGTTTGCCACATGAAGTGACAGACCTCATGTTGGTTGCTGAGAAACCTGCTACAAAACCAATCAGTGTGAGTTACTGATCAAAACGTGTTGAGTTGGAGGGTTTGAGCCAATTCTAGTTTGATCTCTCTGATGTTCTGTGCTTTGTGCTTACTCTTGCTTAGTAGAGTCTTGCAGTCCTCACTGTGAAAACATATTTGACTGCTTTGTCAACCTTAGTGTGTCTTTCTGATCAACCCTCTTTGTTTAGTTCGCCCTCAGTGGTATGTCTTCTAAACGGCTTATTTGTTTATTTATTTATTTATTTATTTATTTAGGAGTTTTATATAGCGCTAGCCAGACCCGAGGGTATTGGAGCGCTTTACAACATAAGTAATGGTGAACAAACTAAACAAAATGGTCGCACACTGCTTACCTACCAACGTGTTACCCCAATGAACTGTGGTCCCTGTAGTCAGCGTCGGCGGGTACGCCTATGCTCAGTGGTGCGTGCAAGTCAGAGTAGCGTTCGCCATCCCTGGACACGTGTTTCGAGGTTGTTGCCTCTCGTCAGCAGGGAGTAGGAAGAGTGTAGGGTTGCTAGTGTAGGCTGTTAAAATCATATCAGGTCTGGTACCTCTCGTAACAACGCAGGTGCATAACCTAGAGCCCGTCGGCTCTCGGGGCTCAGGGAGCCACTAAATAACTAAACAAAATGGTCGCACACTGCTTACCTACCAACGTGTTACCCCAATGAACTGTGGTCCCTGTAGTCAGCGTCGGCGGGTACGCCTATGCTCAGTGGTGCGTGCAAGTCAGAGTAGCGTTAGCCATCCCTGGACACGTGTTTCGAGGTTGTTGCCTCTCGTCAGCAGGGAGTAGGAAGAGTGTAGGGTTGCTAGTGTAGGCTGTTAAAATCATATCAGGTCTGGTACCTCACGTAACAACGCAGGTGCGTAACCTAGAGCCCGTCGGCTCTCGGGGCTCAGGGAGCCACTAAATAACTAAACAAAATGGTCGCACACTGCTTACCTACCAACGTGTTACCCCAATGAACTGTGGTCCCTGTAGTCAGCGTCGGCGGGTACGCCTATGCTCAGTGGTGCGTGCAAGTCAGAGTAGCGTTAGCCATCCCTGGACACGTGTTTCGAGGTTGTTGCCTCTCGTCAGCAGGGAGTAGGAAGAGTGTAGGGTTGCTAGTGTAGGCTGTTAAAATCATATCAGGTCTGGTACCTCTCGTAACAACGCAGGTGCGTAACCTAGAGCCCGTCGGCTCTCGGCTCTCGGGGCTCAGGGAGCCACTAAATAACTAAACAAAATGGTCGCACACTGCTTACCTACCAACGTGTTACCCCAATGAACTGTGGTCCCTGTAGTCAGCGTCGGCGGGTACGCCTATGCTCAGTGGTGCGTGCAAGTCAGAGTAGCGTTAGCCATCCCTGGACACGTGTTTCGAGGTTGTTGCCTCTCGTCAGCAGGGAGTAGGAAGAGTGTAGGGTTGCTAGTGTAGGCTGTTAAAATCATATCAGGTCTGGTACCTCTCGTAACAACGCAGGTGCGTAACCTAGAGCCCGTCGGCTCTCGGGGCTCAGGGAGCCACTAAATAACTAAACAAAATGGTCGCACACTGCTTACCTACCAACGTGTTACCCCAATGAACTGTGGTCCCTGTAGTCAGCGTCGGCGGGTACGCCTATGCTCAGTGGTGCGTGCAAGTCAGAGTAGCGTTAGCCATCCCTGGACACGTGTTTCGAGGTTGTTGCCTCTCGTCAGCAGGGAGTAGGAAGAGTGTAGGGTTGCTAGTGTCGGCTGTTAAAATCATATCAGGTCTGGTACCTCTCGTAACAACGCAGGTGCGTAACCTAGAGCCCGTCGGCTCTCGGGGCTCAGGGAGCCACTAAATAACTAAACAAAATGGTCGCACACTGCTTACCTACCAACGTGTTACCCCAATGAACTGTGGTCCCTGTAGTCAGCGTCGGCGGGTACGCCTATGCTCAGTGGTGCGTGCAAGTCAGAGCAGCGTTAGCCATCCCTGGACACGTGTTTCGAGGTTGTTGCCTCTCGTCAGCAGGGAGTAGGAAGAGTGTAGGGTTGCTAGTGTAGGCTGTTAAAATCATATCAGGTCTGGTACCTCTCGTAACAACGCAGGTGCGTAACCTAGAGCCCGTCGGCTCTCGGGGCTCAGGGAGCCACTAAATAACTAAACAAAATGGTCGCACACTGCGTACCTACCAACGTGTTACCCCAATGAACTGTGGTCCCTGTAGTCAGCGTCGGCGGGTACGCCTATGCTCAGTGGTGCGTGCAAGTCAGAGTAATGGTGAAATAAGTCAAAGAAAAACAATATTATACATATTGAGTCATGGCGAATTAAAAGTCTGAGAATATAGTATCACATTATTGGCATGAAAACGCATTATATAGGAGTCGTATACAAATTGATTTGTGTGAGGACCTTTTTTGGGAGGGGAGGCCCATGTACCGTTCGGGTGGTGGGTGAGGTAGAAGTCTTAATGCTCAGGTGGCTGAGTGCTGCAGTGTGCAGGAGTTTGCGTTTTGGCAGCGGCTATCCATTAGGAATGGATTGGTTGAGGAAGAGATCTTTGAGTTGTCTTTTTAAGTTTACAAAGGAGGGGGTGGTCCTGATATGGACTGGGATGGAGTTCCAGATTTTGGGCACATTTCCCGAGAAAGATCGAGATGCGTTTTTTTGTTTGAGAGTTCTCGGGGAGATGAGGAGTAGAGTGTTGCTACTGCTGAGGCTCCTTGTCTGGCCTGCTTTTTTGAGTTTCGTGGCCAGGTAGGCGGGTTTTCCGGTGTTAAGAGCTTTGTGCGTGAAACAGGCAGTTCTGAAGTTCGCATTTTAGATCTCTGAGTGCAGGCGAGATGTGTTCAAATGTTTTTACTCCAGTGACCATTCTGGCTGCTGCCAGGTGGGATTTTGCTGCTCCTGTGAGGGTTGCCTTCCCATAGTCCAGTCTGGACAGCACTAGGGCTTGATTAGCTTGTTTAAGGGCATTCGGAGGGATGAAGTGCTTTTTTTTTTGTTGAGCAGTTTGAGGTTGAGAAGGCGTTCTTGGCAGAGTTTTTGATGTGTTTGGCCATGTCTAATTTTGGGTCCAGTGTGATTCCCAGTGATTTCACTGAGTCGGCCAGGGTGAGATTGCAGTTGAGAGCATCAATGGCTTTCAGCCATTCTGTCATTTGGGGGTTCTGCTCCTTGTTGGAATTTAGAAGGATTTCTGTTTTGTCTTGGTTGAGTTTCAAGTGATTGAGTGATAGCCAGTGTTGGACGTCTCTTAAAGTGTCATTTAGTCTTTGGATGTCGTCCATGGAAGAGTTTTCGAGATAGATCTGGGTGTCGTCCGCATAGAGGTGGAAGGGGAAGTTGGATTTTTTTAGTATGGCGGTGAGGGGTTCCATGTAGATGTTGAAGAGTTGTAGGGAGAGAACCGATCCTTGGGGTACACCCCTGTTGACTGGGCATAGGTCAGACAGGAAATTGTTGATTTTTATCTTTTGGGTGTGCTTTTGTAGAAAGGAGGCGAACCACCGTAAGACCACCTCGTCCGCTCCCACCCTCTCTTGTAGTACCTTAATGAGTCATTTGTGGTCAACCGTGTCGAAGGCTGCCGATAGGTCTAAGAATATGATCAGACAGCATTGGTCATTGTCTAGAGAGTTGTGGATGTCATCTATGACGTTCAGGATCGCTGTCTCTGTGCTGCATCCTTTTCTGATGCCTGGTTGGTGAGAGTCTAGGAGTTTATTGCAGTCCATGTGTTGGGTGAGTTGGAGGAGAGCACACCTTTCCAGGATTTTAGCTAGGAAAGAAAGGTTGGAGACAGGTCTGAAGTTGTTCAGATCATTTGCGTCCGAGCCGTTTTTTTTAGTAGAGGTGTGAGTTGTCCAGTTTTGAGACAGTCAGGCATGACTCCAGTTCTCAGGGGGCTATTTATAATCTTGGTCCAGATCGGTGCTAGGGTGATATTGATCTTTTTGGCCAGTTGGGACGGAATGGGGTCCGAGACGTGAGTTGAGGAAGTCGAACTAGCAATCATTATTGCTATCTCAGCTTCAGAGATGGGGTTGAAAGATTTCCATTTGTTTGGGTGGTGCTTCTGTCTCAGTGAGTGAGCTACTGTCAGGGTGGCAGAGGTGGACGTCCAGGGAGAGCCCAATCTTTGTGATTTTATCATCGAAGAAATTGGCTAAGTAATCACATTGGACTTTGGAGGCCTGCACAGTGGGTGTGGGGGGCTTTGAAGTTTGTTGTCTGTTGACATTGAAGAGTTCTTTTGGCCTGTTTTTTGCGTTGTCAAGGGCCCTACAAAAGAAGGACTTTTTTTCGTTCTTGATGTGCTTATTGTATGCCCTGCAAACTGATTTGAGTCAATTAAGGAGGAATGTGGATGAATTGTTCCACCAGAGTCTTTCTGCAGCTCTAAGCTGTCTTCTCTCTGAGTTAATGTCGGAGTTGAACCAGGATTTAGAAGGGGTGTTCCTGACTCTTTTCTTTTTCAAGGGGGCTAATTGGTCCATGATGGAGGTCATATTTGTGTTGTTTTGTGAGGTGAGTCCTGTTGTGGAGAGGTTGTCTGTGGTGATAGGGAGGAGCGCGCTTACCTTTACTTATAAGTCCCTAAGAGGAATTTGTTTCAGGTTTCTCGCCCAGTGGGGGGGTTCTTGCGTGCGTGACAGGCATTGGGTAGTTTGGTTGATGTGGAATAGAAGTAAATGGTGGTCTGACCAGTCCACCGGCAGGATGTTGTCAATAGTGACTGTGTGTGCTTGGGCTATGATGGCATCCAGGATTTATCCTCTGTTATGTGTTTGTTCTGTACAGTGTTGGGTAAGATTGGTGTTGTGCAGCAGTCCATTCAAGGTTTGGATCATCGAGTTGCTTTCCTCATTCCATTGTAGGTTGAGGTCACCAAGAATTATGCTGTTGGGAGTCCCAGAGTGCACAGTGAGTTATCAGGTCGAAGAGGTCTTCACCGAATGTGGGGGTGTTGCCAGGTGGATGGTACAGGAGATGGCATATTAGAGTTTTGTTTTCCCGCACCTTAATGTTGGCAGTTAGGCATTCAAATGAGTTACAGTTGAAGGAGTCATTTCCGTTACAGAGATGCTGTCCTTGTGTATGATTGCATTATCCCCACCTTGTTTGATTTTTCTGTTTTAATTAATGAGATGCCTGGAGGTACAAGCATGTCCATGGATGGGGCAGAGAACTCATTGAGCCATTTTTCAGTATTGATCATGGTATCTATGTCGTGTTCAAGGATGCTTTCAGTTAGGTAGCATGTTTTGTGGCTGATCTGGAGTTAGTGAGTAGGCATGTTGTACATACTTTATCTCACTTTATCTCACTTCTTTTATTGTTCTGCACTTGGATTTGAATTTAGCGTTAACCTCCCTTATTTTTTTGTCATTCAAACCGATATAGAGGTGCTCGGTTCTTTTGCTTACTTTGAAAACTTTATTCTTAGTGGCAATAACTTAGGCATGTATGGTCTGCGAATTACATGCCATCTCTGTTGTTCTTTGCATCTACACTTCTTTCTTTTTTAAAGTCATGGCTGCCTTCTGTCTGGAGTTCAGTCTGTCTTCCATCATTTCCTCCTCTTCCCACCAAAAAGAGAGATTGCATACACTGGATCCCAGACATCCTTCCTTTTACTACGTCAACTGTGCAAGACAGGTCAGTGGGTGATTAGCTCTTCATGGGCTTTGCTAGAGCAAAGAAATGCAAGGCAGTCACTGCTAGGCATGCAATGTTTAACTTTGGGTCACTCTGTATATCCAAGACAATCTTTTGACTGGTATTCAAGCAGACTCCACAAGATCCATGGAAGGCTCTATTACTCTCAACAGGGGTGTCCCAGTGGCTGATATTTTTCAGGCAGACACTAGGTCTCCATTGCACACCTTTGCAAAACATTACTGTCTCACCGCTCAAGAAATGCAGTGACAAATACTTTGTCAGAGCAGTGTTGCATGACTGCTTTGCTTAACTGGCACTCAGGGCCAGACTGCGGAACCAAATGCAGCCATGGCACATATGTTGAAACCAGCCCCACTCCATTTTCTTGCTTTCTGTCCTCGCTCTAACTCTCTCTTTCCATCCATCCATTCTCTGTAGCTCCTAACTCCTCTCTCAAGTCTCCCTCGCTGGTTGCTCTGCCCTCTCTCCATCCATCTCTCCCCCTCTCTCTTGAAGTTATCTGTGTCTGCTGCAGTTAATCTTGGGGAGTTTGGAGAAAGGCTTCAATGGCTCCACGACAATTTCTGATGGAGTATGAGGCCAGTCTGGCCCTGTAGGCACCACTCAGTCAATCCCAACTATCAGAAGATATTGCTTTTGTCGCAGTTGTAAAGTCTCTCTCAGTTCTTGATGAGGTGCAGAGTAGGGTGACCAACCGTCCGTAAATTTCACGGACTGTCCGTAATTTGGATCTCATGTCCGTTGTCCGTGATGATTCTTTTTACAGACTCTATTTGTCCGTAATTTTGGGAATTGGGGAACATCACTGTTCCCTGCATGAAGCCTCTGCACCCTAATGGGGCTGCCTCACACTCACCCTTGAAGCACAAGAGCAGCCCCACCTGCCCATTGTCATTCTGTATGTGGCTGATTGCCACATACAGAGAGACAATGGGCCAGTCTGGGCTCTTACAGCATGTGGTGGCCTCCTCCAGGCTTGGTCTAGGGCAGGACATTCAGTCAGATGGAAGAAAGGTAAAACGTCCATACTGCAAGGTGAGAATACAGTTTATATAAAGAACCCTGTGAAACAAGTAAAAAAGAACGTGTTATAGTTCTTTCACTGTCTCATCATTTTAGAACTGACACATTTTCAATATTATATTCAACAATGCCATGGTTGCTGCTTTTTTATTTTAAGCAACTAACAACCATTGACAAAGCCAATAGTCCTGACTTCTTGTTGGTGTAATGATACTTGCTGTATTATATATCTGGATGCAATGACAGAAACAGCATAATACCAGTCGGGCAAAACACTATGCTAAGCACAGATTTTTAGCCTATGTGTTTTTAAGCCATGCCCTTAATTACATTGAACACCCCCTTTGAAGAGACCCCCCCCAGTTTTTTTACCCCATTTAACACCCTGGAAACAACACCATGTCACAGTCACCGCACGTCCTGGCACTGTGCATCATGCATTAATCATGACTTCTATGTTTTCAGATTGCCTATGTGCAGAGGCATAGTGAACCCACCCCCACGCCACCCTTTGCTTTAGGAACTACAGTGAGGGTGAAGTTCTTGATGGGCCTCTTCTGTCTGCAACTCTGCAGACAAAGGCTCAGCTCATAATGTGAAAAGGTGGGTGAGTAAATAAGTGAAGGAATGTGTGAATGGCTGGATGGATTAGTGAAAGGATGAATGGATGGATGAATGGATAGATAATGAAAGGATGGATGGATGAGAGAAAAAGTAAATAGATGGATGTATGGGTGGAAGGATAGATGGATGTGTAAACGGGTGGATGGGTGAGTGAAAGGATGGATGGATGAGTGAAAGGGTAGATGATGGGCAAGTGACCTAGTGGATGGATGAGTGAAAGGATGGATGGATTGATAAGTGGAAGGGTGAATGGATGGATGGATGAGTAAAAGGGTGGATGTAAGGATTGATGAGTGAGTAAAAGGGGGGTAGATGGACAAAAGGATGGATAGATGAGTGAATAAGTGAAAGGGTGGATGGATGAGAGAAAGGATGGATGAGTAATAGCGTCAATGGATGTATTCATGAATGGATGAGTAGATGGGTGGGTGGGTGGCAGGATTGATGGATAAGTGAAAGGGGGATGGAGAGAGAAAGGGAGGATGCATGACTGAAAGGGTGAATGGGTGGAAGACTAAGTGACTGGGTGGATGGATGAGAACGTGAAAGGATGGCTGGATGGGTGAAATGGTAAATGGCTAGATGGATGAGTGAATAGATGGATGGAAGAGTGGATGGATGAGTGTACGGATGGATGGTGTGAAAGGGTGGGTGGATGAATGAATAATGGATGGATGAGTGAAAGGGTGGATGGAGGGATGGATGAGTGAAATGATGGATGGATGGAAGGATACATGATGGATAGGTTTGCAAATGGTTGAATATGTTTGGACATAGATGGGCACACAGATGGGAGGACAGAATGAATGGTAAAAGACTGAATGATAGATAACAGAATGATTACACCTTGTAGCACTCATTATCTTAAGTAACATTTCGTATACATTTGACTTTCACATTAATGAGTTATTGCCTCTATATGATGTGTGTGTGATGTAACGCATTGCTCTCATACTTAGGATGAGTAACACTATAAAAGAAATGAAATACACATGAGAGCTGGTCTTTGTGAAGAGGAAGGTCACCATTGGAGGGTGCAGCAAGGCCGGACTGGCCAGACCGGACATCGGGTGTTTCCCTGGGAGGCTGGGAATTGTGGGGGGGGGGGGGGTTGTCACTGGGGGCTGGTACTGCAGAGTTACTTGTATATCCAGTAGTTTTCACTCAACAGTAAAAGCGGCCTCACTTATATTCAGGTGTGGTTCACCATTGTCTGGTGACTAATACCTGCTGGAGCAAGATGCAAGTTTTGAAAAAACGTGAAGTGCACGATTGTCTAAACCTAATATAAACTTATTTTGACTTGTGCTTAAGTGTTTGTCTATTTACTTACTCTTATACTATTGCACAACCTCCTCTGACGTGTCTGTAAAACTTACCTTTTGTCCCGAAGTTTTGTCCTGAATTTTGACCTCCTGTCCTGAATTTTTGTACTGCATTTTGACCCTTTGCCCTGAATTTTTACACTCACCGTCCTGAATTTGCACCCATGGCAGTTGGTCACGCTAGTGCAGAGAACACCGAAGAAACTGACGCACGTAATCACATGTCGTCACCTCCGGGCTTTATGGCGCTCTATTGCAGTTGTGTGGTGCTAGCTGACGCGCTGGAGAGACGTTGCTGAGGAAAAGGGTATCGTATCTGGATCCATGAGGAATGGGACGGAAGATACAATATCCACTGAAAATATCGTTTCTCAATGCAAGTTTTCTTCAGGGGGATTAAAAAACCTGCG
Organism: Triturus cristatus; assembly: GCF_964204655.1. Taxonomy (NCBI): domain Eukaryota; kingdom Metazoa; phylum Chordata; class Amphibia; order Caudata; family Salamandridae; genus Triturus; species Triturus cristatus. Next base: position 939,286,524 of record NC_140584.1, on the reverse strand, counting down.
ATGAGCATCACAAGTTAGTAGAGCTGACCTAAGCTGGACACAGGAACAACTGAAACAACCTCCAGGGGGGCACCAGAGCATCTCGGGTGAGGGGCTTCGGAAAGCAGTGATGCGCGCGCTCTCTCTTCGGTTTGGAAAGCATCCTCTTCAGCCGAAGCGCGTCCGACAGTGTGTCATCGACAAGCATACAGTGAAAAAACCCTGTCCTTCACTTCAACTTTTCAACTGGAACAGTGGGTAATGCGTGCTGTCAGTGGGATGCAGAGACAATATGTTTGTCCCGCACACAACAGGAGAGTGAGTAGGAACAGCTGGCCCTCTCCGCAACGAAACGCGGAGGCATCTGTTTACCTCTCGGCTCTGTGGCATCGATGATTTCAAGCTTAAAATATACAGAGTGCTTTATCTGTGGCCTAATTTACATTGCCATACAGTGAAAAACGTAACCGAACACTGGAGATCTCTGCGGGCTGTCTTGAGTCACCCAGAAGGGTCTGCGAAAAGCCAGTCTAGTGCGTGCTTGCATCCTTCACGGCTCATAAAGGCCTCTTAAAACAATACTTACAGCTTTTTTGGTTCCCGTTTTTTTTTGTTTGGTGGCAAACCAAAGTTGATGCTTGAATTTAGTTACTGTCTGGAAAATAATGCACTGAAAGAGATTGGTGGAACCCAGCATCTGTATGTAATTAAAAAACAAAAGATGTTTGGGAGCACAGTCTGGCTGCAGGAATGCTTTCTTTTTAGAAGCCAGTAGTCCTGCTGCCTTCTTTGTCAGAGATGTTGAGTGTACTTTCTTATTTTGAGGAAGGGTCTGCGAGCTAGCCCATGTTGAATGTGTGGCCCCCTGCTCTTTTTTTTTTTTTTTAAATATCTATCATCGGCCCTGTATAAGTTTAGTTTGACATGTTCCATCGTGGCCTGCTGGGAGTTTTCATGCCTCTTACGTGCATACAGACAACATCCTCGGTATGGGCATACATAATATGGCTCATCTCCAGGCTTCTTCTTCTCTGTTGGTAACAACTGATTATAAACATGTATCCCTCTTTTTGGCTCGTTAGTTTTATTAAGTGGGGCCTAGAAAAAACGTCAGCTGTTTCTAAAAGAAAAAACACACACACGCACGCACACACACACGCACACACACACACACACACACACACACATTTTACATTGCCGCATAAATTAGGCAAAATAACGAAGCAGGGAACTCTGGGTTGTTCCCAAGATTAGGTAGAGAGAAGCTCCTTTTTATGGAGGAGCCTACAACACCACAGACACTCTGAATCTGCTAAGCCCAAATGTCTATTTTTCTAGCAGTGTTTTAAGCATAGGATTAGCACAGTGCCATCAACACCAAACTAGAAAGTGACAAAGCCACTTACCATTTTTACAGCTAAGTTTTTAAGCATAGAATTAGCAAGTGTCATCCACGCCCAGCTGAAAAGTGACACAAGACGTTTAACATACCAGGCCCAGTCTTACGGTTTTGGATTAGTAATATACCATCCAGGTCAACCTACAGTGAATAAAAGCAACCACAGACATGTGTTTCGCTGTAATTAGAGCTCATCAGAGAGATATAGCTTTGCCTATTTGTCCATACACAAGTGAGTACCCAGTATAAATCAAGACAATACCTTTTCAAGCTAAGAGTGCTGTACAAATAATGCAAAAAAGGAAACAGGAAAGTCTGGGTAGTTCCCAAGTTTAAGTGGAGAGCAGCTACTTTATATGAAACACCCTACCACACCACCAACACTAAATCTAGTTTTGTCTTCAGGGTAATCTGTCAAAAGGGGGCGGGGTGCAAAACGTAATGTCCCCGTGAAATTTTCATTTGGAATTTTAGACAGAACTATATACCCAAAATGGATAAATAGAATTACACCAAATTTGGCAGAAAGCTAGATCTTTACACAGAAAGCATACTTTTTGTTATTAGGTGTAAATCCTTTCAGTAATTTTGAAGAAATGAAGGTTCATATTTTATAGATCTATTAACAGTTCAAAAATTCAAGCCGTCTGATTTGGCTGAGGGGGCTTTTTTGGAGTGAGCGCTCCTATTAGCTGGCTGCAACATAAACAGAAGTGTTTGCTCTGGCCCTTATAGGACTCATGGATTTGGTGCTTGTCCTGAAAATATTTAGAAAGTACCATATATGTGGCCAGGGTAGAGGTACCCTGGCCCTAGTGCGAGGTTCTATGACCCCCCACCAGGTTCCCAAAAAACAACAATTTGGGCGTTGCACCCAAGGGACTCCTGAAGGACTGGGAAAATTAATTCCAAACAAAAATGTGGGTGGACATTCATAGGGGGGGTGTTCCCCACCCGTGGGGCGTTGGATGCTGAGCCTGGCCAAGACTGCACATGGCTGAAGGCTGTGCGCAGCAGGGATTTGATTCGTCGGGGGTGGCACACGGCGTGTGGTTGGCTGCCGCGTGTTGGTCATCTGCAGGATAGGTGGGTGCAGGGCATGGCCTGCGCCCAACTCAGTGTCTACTGAGTTGCGTATGGTAAGAAGATCTTACTTTACGTTTAAAAAAAACAAAATAGAAACTCATTAAAAAAAAACAAAGGTTAAAGTAAAGTTATCGTTAGGTAGGATATTGATATCTTACTTTTCATGAATAAAACTCAGAAATTTACTGAAAGAAACAAAGATTAAAGCGATGTTATAGTTAGGTCAAAGTGTCATTTAAAAAGTTTTTAAGCTGTCTTCATGTTACCATACTTCAAAGCAAATAGTATTTTTCTTTTTGCTAGTAAGAATCCTATTATTCTGCCAGGTCCCTTAAAACTCAAAACGGTTTCTATACCTGTTCTAAGTAAAAGGGACTGCCTGGTAATACCCGCACTGTACCAGTCTATTAAAATGATATGTGGTGGTTAATTAATCCTGCCAAGGACAGACCTCTTGACTTTGACAATGTTTGGTTCTACTTGTGCTGAGAGCAGTAACCTTCAAAGTCATTGGCATAGATTAACTTTTTTTGATCACCCTTTTCCAATTGTTGCTCATATTTATTTACTTACTAATCACTTTAACCTCTTCTGTGCCCATGACGAGATAGTCTCGTCATGGAGCACGGTCGCGCTGTGCCCATGACGAGACTATCTCGTCATGAACCCCACCCACTAATTAAACGCCCGGCACAGGAGGGGGAAAGGGCGTGGTACAGAAGGGGTTAAGTTGTATTGTTATGGGCGTCAATTCACCAAAATGGCAGGGGTAGTATAAGTAACATCACATGCCATTTAACCTTTACTTTAACCCACACACACATGCTTACAAATACACACACGTTCACAAACCACTTTCACATAAACAATCAGTCAATGCACTTATAAAGCGCACTACATTCCCATTAGGGTCTCAAGGCGCTGGGGGGGGGGGGGGGGGGGGGGGTGCTGCTACTGATCAAAGAGCCAGGTCTTGAGGAGTCTTCTGAAGGCCAGTAGGTATCGGGTCTGCTGTAGTTTTGTGGGGAGGGTGTTCCAGGTCTTGGCGGCGAGGTGGGAGAAGGATCTGCCACTGGCGGTCGTTCTTCGGATGCAAGGGACTGTGGCGAGGGCGAGGCCTGCGGAGCGGAGCTGGCAGGTGGGGGTGTAGAAGCTCTGTTGAGGTATGCTGGGCCGGTGTTGTGGAGAGCTTTGTGCACGTGGAGGAGGAGCTTGAAGGTGACCCTCTTGTTGATGGGGAGCCAGTGCAGGTCTCTCAGGTGGGGGGTAATGTGGCTGCAGCGGGGGATGTCGAGGATCAGGCGTGCCGAGGCGTTCTGGATGCGTTGCAGCCGTCTCAGGAGCTTGGCCGATGTTCCTGCGTAGAGGGCGTTTCCGTAGTCCAGCCTGCCGGTGACGAGGGCCTGGGTGACTGTTTTTCTCGTTTCTGTGAGGATCCACTTGAAGATCCTGCGGAGCATTCGGAGGGTGTTGAAGCAGGATGATGAGACGGCATTGACCTGCTTAGTCATGGAGAGGGTGGCGTCGAGGATGACCCCTAGGTTGCGTGCGTGGTCGGTGGGTGTCGGTGCTGTTCCCAGTGTTGTCGGCCACTAGGAGTCTTCCCAAGCTGAGGGGGTGGGGCCGAGGATGAGGACCTCCGTCTTGTCTGAGTTCAGCTTCAGTCGGCTGTTCTTCATCCATTCAGCGATGTCCTTCATTCCCTCGTGGAGGTTGGTTTTGGCGGTGTGAGGGTCTTTAGTAAGGGAGATGATTAGCTGGGTGTCGTCGGCGTAGGAGATGATGTTGAGGTCGTGCTGCCGGGCGACATGGGCGAGGGGTGCCATGTAGATGTTGAACAGTGTCGGGCTGAGGGAAGAGCCCTGGGGTACGCCGCAGATGATCTCGGTGGCTTTGGAGCGAAAGGGGGGGAGGCGGGCGCTCTGAGTTCTGCCAGAGAGGAACGATGTGGTCCAGTCCAGGGCCTTCTCTTCGATTCCGGCGTCGTGTAAGCGTGTTCGTAGTGTGTTGTGGCAGACCGTCTCGAAGGCGGCTGACAGGTCCAGGAGGATGAGGGCCGCTGTTTCTCCGTTGTCAAGCAGGGTCCTGATGTAATCGGTGGCGGCGATGAGGGCGGTTTCGGTGCTGTGGTTGCTGCGGAAGCCGGACTGGGATGGGTCCAAGATGATGTTCTCCTCGAGGTAGTGGGTCAGTTGTTTGTTGACGATTTTCTCCGTGACCTTTGCCGGGAATGGAAGCAGGGAGATGGGTCGGAAGTTCTTGAGGTCCTTGGGTTCCGCCTTGGGTTTCTTGAGAAAGGCGTTGATCTCGGCGTGCTTCCAGCTCTCCGGGAAGGTTGTTGTCTCGAAGGAGATGTTGATTACTCTCCGGAGATGGGGTACGATGGCTGTGCTGGCTTTGTTGAATATGTGGCTGTCGTAGATGTCGGCGATCTTGTGGTGGAAGAAGGTGGCCAGTGAGTCGCACAGGTCTTGCGAAGGCGGGATGTCGTTGGTGTTGAAGTTGGGGTTGGAGAGTTCCTTCACGATGTTGAAGAGCTCTTTGCTGTTGTGCGCGTTGTTATCTAGGCGGTCCTTGAAGGAGGCCCTCTTGGCGGCTCTGATGAGTTGATGGTGTCTGCGGGTGGTGTTCTTCTGGGCTGTGTAGCTGTCCGATGATTGTTCGCGGAGCCAGTTCTTCTCCAATTTTCGGCATGTTCGTTTGGAGGCCTGGAGGTCTTCGGTGAACCAGGTGGCTTTCTTGCTGGTGCGGTTGCTGGAGGGTGACTTGAGCGGGGCGAGGGTGTCGGCGCAGTCGTTGATCCATTGTCTGAGGTTGCGGGCGGCGGTGTCGGGATCGGTGGAATCGGCCGGCGGGTTCTGGGTGAGGGTGGCGGTTAGCTGGTCTTCGGTGACTTTGTTCCAGCAGCGTCGAGGCCTCTGTTGAGTGCGGTGGTGTGTGGTGGGATTCCTGAAGGTGAAGTGGATGCAGTGGTGGTCTGTCCAGTGGGGTTCGGTGGTGTGGTTGAAGGAGACGTGGGGGCTTGCGGTGAAGATGGGGTCGAGCGTGTGGCCGGCGGCGTGGGTGGGTGTTGTCATGAGCTGTCTGAGTCCGAGGTTGTCGATCAGGGTTGGAGTTGACGTTGTTGTTCTCGAGGTGGAAGTTCAGGTCTCCTAGGAGGATGTAGTCTGTGGAGGCGAGGGCGTGCGTGCTGATGAAGTTGGCAATGGAGTCGCTGAACTGCGGTCGGGGTCCGGGTGGTCTGTAGACGAGGGTTCCTCTGAGGGTGGTGTTGGGGTCGGTGTGGATCTGGAAGTGCATGTGTTCGGCAGTGCTGAGGGTGTACTCTCACCTGTAAGCATGCACGCAATATACATTTAAAATCATTTTTTACTGACCTTATCTGGCAGAGAGTGCCATATTCTAGCTAATTGTACTCTGTTAGACCTAGCATCCTTGGCGTGGTTTTCCCTGTCTTTGCTTTGGGCACTTTGCCACTGCTGATCAGTGCCAAAGTTCAGGTGCTCCCTATGTAAATTGTGCTTATGAATTGGTGTGTCCAAGATTCGCTCTTTTAATTTACCTTGAAGTCCCTAGTACAGTGCACTGTGTGGGCCCAGGACCTGTAAATCAAATGCTGCTACGGGGCCTGCACCTCTGGTTGGGCCATCCACACAAGCAGCCCTTCAAAAGGTTCTCAGACCTGCCACTGCAGTGTCTACGCGCAGTAATGGCTGCCATGTCGACCTGGCAAGTGCAAGCAATTGCCAGGTCCTAACCTTCACTTTTCTTACACGTCGGGCACCCCTCAGGTAGGTCCAGGGTACCCCCATGGGCAGGGTGCAGTGTATGTGAAAGGTAGGACATGTACTGGTGTGTGTGACATGTCCTGATAGTGAAATACAGTGTATTTCGATTTTCACTATTGAAAGGCTATCTGTCCTGTACTAATGAATGGGAGTTGCTTGGTAACGTTTTACAAGCCTAACTTCCCATTGGGATAAGATTGAGAAATGAAGTTTGGGCTCCTTGAACTCCGAATTTAATAACCCATTTTTAGTAAAGATGGTTTTTAACTTGTGAGTTTTAAAAAGCCACTTAAAGAAAGTGGGTATTTTCTTGCTTATCCATCCTGTGTGCCTCTGCTGGGTTGTGGATTGACTGTCTGGCTTTGGAGTGACAGGGGCTAGGGATGGGCATTCACTGTAGACAGCCACTGGGTGGGTTGAGGTGCGTCCTGCCTTTCCTAGATGAGTCAAGGCTGGGCTGAATAGACCTAGGCTGCATTTAGAGTAGTGGGAGGAGATTTCCTTGCACCTGAATAGACTTGGTCTGCCTTACACAATGCTAGCTCCACCTCCTGCACGGAAGCTGGACCAGAGAGGACAGAACTGGTTTGGACTGAGCTAAGAGACTCTCTGCCACAAGAGAACAAAGGAAAATGTGGTATAAATATTGGGGCCCAGACCCCAGAACTTTGGATTACTTCTTGTCTCAAGAGGAACCTCTGCCAATGAGAAAAGCTGGTAAAGCTGAAGGAGAAGTTCTGCCCCTGTGCTATGTGCTGTGTGAGGTTGACCTGCAGTGGCAGTTTCTGCCAAGGAGAGGACAGACTTAACGGTTCTGTGCATCCTGCTTGAAGAAGATCTCAAAGGTCTGGGTGTAGAACTTGCCTCCTGATCTGAAGTCTCAGGGACACAAATACTTCATTTACTCTGTCCTCCTGCATCTGGAACTGCTGTTTCAGCTGCTACAGAGGGAAATAGCAACACTGATGCCGAAGGACGATTCCGCGACCTGTAACAAAGCCGTGGGCTCTGCTAGTGAATTGCACGACACACCGCCCTGACTTGCACTCAACGGTTCTGTGCATCCTGCTTGAAGAAGATCTCAAAGGTCTGGGTGTAGAACTTGCCTCCTGATCTGAAGTCTCAGGGACACAAAGACTTCATTTACTCTGTCCTCCTGCATCTGGAACTGCTGTTTCAGCTGCTACAGAGGGAAATAGCAACACTGATGCCGGAGGACGATTCCGCGACCTGTAACAAAGCCGTGGGCTCTGCTAGTGAATTGCACGACACACCGCCCTGACTTGCACTGCAGCCCCGATGCCGCACCATACTGACTCTGTCCCCGAAGCAGCCACTGCCTGCACCAGAGCTGGGGGCACAGCTCGTGACGCTTACGATAAACCTCCCGACTCGCACTGAAGCCCCGACCTCACTTACACCGATGCTTCATCCTTGCAGTGCCGATACCTAACGTGGGTGACCTCCCTAATCCATCGACACCGCATCAACATAAGGAACCGAAGCCTCAATGCCACCGCAATGTCACCTCCCCAGCAACAGTAAGGAACCGACGCCTCACCTCCCCTGCATCACAGTAAGGAACTGACGCCTCACCTCCCTTGTGGTTGTAAGGAACCAACGCCACCTGATGCCAACAAAGCATCACTTCCCTGACACCGTGCACCATCTTTGTTTTCATCGTTTGCCAAGGGACTGTTCTTTGGGGTGCGTGTGATCCGGGCCCAAGGCCGCGCACCTTGCGGTCGGTGCTGTACTATGGGATTTTCATCTGTCACAACGTCTTAATAGCCCCAGGTGGAGCTAATAGTTGCTACAAGCTTTATTTTTGTGAATAACCCGTTTTTGGTGATATCTTGATATATGTATGATTGATTTTTGTTGTTTTGGTCTTGTTGTGTTTAGATCAAGATTTCCTATTTTTCTAAACTGCTGTGGTGTCCATTTGTAGTGTTTTCACTGGGTTACTGTATGTGTGCACAAATGCTTTACACACTGCCTCTGAGATAAGCTTGTCTGCTCGTGCCAAGCTACCAAGGGGGTGAGCAGGGGTTGTCTAAGGGCGCAACTCCCTTACCGTGACTAGAAGCAAGGGTCCATACTTGGACAAAGGTGCAAACCATTGCCAACTAGAGACTTCCATTTCTAACATACTCGAAATTTGACAGAAAGACAGGAAAGTGAAGCAATAACTGTTGTCCATGACAAGGTGCTCCTGTCTTCCTGGCACTGATTTTGCCGATTTTTGAAGCCAGGAGCCAGCAATGCAGTGCCTGGTGTTGCAAAGGGCAAGTCAGGGGGCAGAGCTGTGACCCCTAAATGATGTCAATGTGTGTTATCAAGCACTGACTTGGTACCTTGCGGCCACTTGACATCGTTGAGTTTGGACCCGGTTGCAAACTTTCAGGCATGGGATTTGGGCACACTGGCAGTTAAGCTGAAGGTCAGACACATTGAATCTAGAAAGATTGCCACCTGTGAGTGACTGGTCCCTTCTTGCGTGGGTGGCTAGAATTCCAGTGCTAACCCAGTGGTTCAGTAATTCCTCAAAAGAAAGACCCTCTTGAATGATAGCAGACAATGTTAGATCCGAGGGTGTCGGTTTCAAGCTGTTTCGAAGTTGTTAGACTCACACTGCTCCCTGTGTTGGTCTTACTTCCTTATTCCTAAAACAACTTTGTATGTAGTAGGTAGTTATTTGAATACAGTTCTTTCTTCTACTAATACTCAGCAAATGTATTTAAGGGCCAGGGTTTTGTAGTCCTATTTCTTTCGGTTCTGACAAAGTCTGGTCTTATGTCTGTTTTTGCTGGAGCTTCAGGGTTTGTTTCTGGCATAGGTTATGTTGTAATATACAGTCTGAAAGTCCCATGGTTCTTTGATTCACTTTTCATCTGGTGAAGCGGGAGAACTGCTGATGGTTGTTTTACATGTGGCTTTAGATCTGTTTATTGAAGGACAACTTGGATCGAACCTATTCTAAGTTTCATTTACTTTATCAGCAGTGTAGCGACTTGCTCCCAGTAATTAAGGCAAGGGTGGAGGCAGAGTATATGCCTCTTAGGGCCTTTTTACATTTGCACTGAAATTCCCATGTCCAATCAGGGATTACAAGGTCTCCAGAAACAACCTGGACCTATCATGTGACCTCCAATCGTTTAGTCTACTAAAAGCAGCTGAAACCTTTGTGAGCAGCTTTAGGGGAAAATAAGGAGTTACCAGAGAATCGGACTGATTACTCGAAGGATTCGAAGGGTTCTGGATATAATCCTGTTAATTCTGCACCCTTCGAATTAGTGAGCTCACGGTATTGTTATCTCTATGTATGTAAATATGTATAAGGTATTTATATACCAAAAACCTATCCAAAAGGCAGCGGAGAACTGTTCACTGTCGAAAAGAAGCTTAAAGTCGGCGAATAATAGGAGAGGGAGCCGAGTTGTGGATGGTTAATGCATTGTGATGTAGTGTTCTTTAAAAAAGCAAGTCTTCAACTCTTTCATATATTGGACTAGTGTTGGGGCGATGGATACAAGGATTTTGTTCCAGATCCTGGGTGCATAGATGGAAAGGACGTGTAGTCTGTTTTTTTCTTTTTTACACTTCTTAGTCTGCAGTTTAGTGGTGTCCTGGCTGTGAGTGTTGAGAGAACCATCAGCGATTGTGCTTTGTCTCCAAAATAAGTGGGGGTATTGGGTCTGGCAGATTTATAAATGGCGCAGCAAGTTTTGAAGATGGTACAGGCTGGCAAGGGGAGCCAATAGATTTCCATGAAGTTGTGGGTGATGTGATCACATTTCTTCAGGTGCTGGATGAGACATGCTGTGGCATGTAGAATGCCCGTAGGGGGTGCCACTGTAGACTCTGGGAGGCCATGGAGTAGGGCATTACCACCATCAAAATGCAAGAGTACAAGGGTTTGAACAGCAGTTCCCGAACTCACTATCTGGAAGAAATGGTTTGACTTTCTTTAGGAGAAAGAGCTGGTACCAGGCCATCTTTGTGTTTTCTGGCAATGTTCCTTGAGGTAGTGATTGGTGTCAACGGTGTGTCCAAGTAATTTATGAGAGCTGGGGTTCAAAACCGTCAAGGTTCATTGAACAAGGTTGTAGGTTGTACTCAGTGCTTAATTTGTAAAATCATAAGTGCCGGGGCTGTCCTCGGGAGACCACTGCAGCTTGCACCACACATAGCCCCTGCCAGCTGCCAATGACACTACAAACACGACAAATGCAAAAACAACAGTTGATGGACAGAATGCATTTGTCTCCCCGAGTGGGCTGGGTATGCTCAGATGTGAGTCCCGTGCTCTCCATGCCACTGGAATCAAGCTATCCTGGCTGAAGAGGGGTGAAATCCCGAAACCGGTCCTAGGATGTTTGTTTCCAGTCCAGGGAGGACCTGGCCTGGCAGTTTGGGCTGGACTGGTCCCATTGGGCACAGGGTCAAGACTGATTTGCATATGGCTGGGTCCAAACTGGAATGGCATGGTGAGCAAAAAAACGATGGATTTAGGCCCAGATCTCTGTACTGGGGTGAATGTATGACAATGTTTTGCATTCTGTCCATCAATAGTTCTTTTTGCATTGGCCCCAATGGATAGGCAACGCGCCCCAGGTGAGGGCGGCTGGAGGCGGAGAATACAAGTTACATCTCCTAGCCACTACGTTGGGATGGGCGGACGTCTGGTGGGACTGTCATCCGGAGGTAATAGCATATACATACATGTCTGCTGTTCATGGGTCCCTGTCCAGTCTAAACTACATGTTTACACCGCGGCAGTGTTTTTCCAGGGTCTCATATACGTCTCACTTATCGCGAGGACTTTCGGATCATTCCCCAGTTCTTTGCAAACTCAGCACTTAGACACAGAAATCCCCCTTTAGATGGCTCATGTCCCCTTGGCATCTCCGGGATCTAGAATATCAGGAGACTATATCTAAGACGGTATCAGAATACCTGACGGATAATGTACCCTCAGCCCCACCCAAAGCTACTCTCTGAGAAGCACTCAAGCCCACCATTCAGGGAGTAGACCTAAGCTTCCGTACAAAGATCAAACGTAAAATATGGGCGGAGTTAGATGATCTTGAAAACCATCAACAGAGCCTCGAAGATCAACTCATAACAGATCACAACCCACAGCACCAACGAAATTTACTGTTAGCGCAACAGAACATAAGGCAGCACCTCACACAAGAGGCGAGAGAAATCTGTCTAGCCTCACAAAACAGGGTATATCAGTGGGGGGACGAATCTAGTAAAATTCTACACAGGCTGTGCCAGGCGAATAATTCCCCTTCATGTATTCCAACACTGAGGGGGCTTGACAGGACTATATACTCTTCCCCCACAATGGTCGCTGAAGAATTTGCCAGGTACTTCTCTGCCCTTTATAGACGCACCGAGCAAATTTCGGAAGCACAAATCGCCAAATTCCGACGGGATATTCCCCCCCCCCCCCTGCACACTCTCAAATGATATGAGAGAACAGCTAGATGCCCCTATCACGGTCGATGAACTTACTGCCGCACTCAGTAATATCCGCCTGGGCCGAGCCCCAGGTGACAACAGGTTCCCGGCTGAATTTCTTAAATCTCAAATAGGGATTTTAGGCCCACACCTCTTGGATGCAATTGATGAAGCATGCGACATTCGACTGCTGCCTGTGGACTGGCGGCATGCAAAAATCGTCCTATTTTTAAAACCTGGCCACCCTCCTAAAGACCCATCATCGTATTGCCCAATCTCCCCCATACATTTTGAGCCCAAGATACTGGGCTAGGTCCTGGCAGACCGCCTTCGGACCTACATCCTAGATCTGATCCACCCGGATCAGTCTGGATTTATGCCTCATCGCTCCACCAGGCATAATATACAGAGAGTTCATAATGCGTTGGCCAAGGCTCCAGAGCTCGGTCTCCCCACGGCGATCTTATTAGCAGATATTGAAAAAGCATTTGACTCCCGTTGCTGGAAATATCTATTCCAGCTCATGAAAGCTGCTAACTTTGGTCCGCGCTTTCAGACATACACCAGATTATTATATACAGTTCTAACTGCCTCCGTCCGGGTGGCAGGACACAGCTCGACTCCCTTTACGATCGGCCGGGGCAAGCGTCAGGGTTGCCCCCTGTCACCGCTACTGTTTGCTCTAGCTGTAGAGTCCCTTTTGTCATGGGTCCGAAGTGACCCGGTGATCAGGGGATTTGACTCGACAGAATCGTGCTCCGACCGCATATCACTTTATGCTGACAATGTGCTATTCTTTATGACAGACCCTTGGATTTCTGGTCCTCGTATCTTTCAAATACTCCCAAGTGTTGGTGAAATGTCCGGTCTTCATACTAACCCCGCAAAGTCAGTTCTCTTCCCGGTGAGTGGGGAACAGGGACATTCCACTTGGGCGGCGCAACTGTCACATGCGACTACAGGCTTTACATACCTGGGCATATATGTCTCTCCATGCCCAAAAGTCTTGTGGGCCCCTAATATAACCCCACTACTGGCCGGCTTGAGGGATGAGACGACAATTTGGTCTCACCGACCTCTGTCACTCTATGGCCGTTCAGCGATCTTTAAGATGGTCTCCCTCCCCCGAATTTTATATAGAATACAAAATTTCCCATACGACATACCTCGAACGTGGTTCTCACAAATCAGTGCCATTCGTAACAAATTCCTATGGGATGGCGGGGTAGTTAGAGTGGCACTGAGCACTTGTACACAGTCCACGTACTGTGTTGGCATAGCGGCGGCAGACGTGTTTGCGTATTATGCAGCGTACCATTTATTAGTCATTAACGAGTGGTGGCATAATTCGTCAATGGATCCTGCCTACCAGTTGGGACATGGAACTCTGGAACGTAAACCTCTCCTCCAACTCCTTTATAGTCCCACCAGTGTAGATTTCTTGCTGCCTGCTGGTAGAGTAGTGATACGAATTTGGCGACTCGTGGTTCGGCGGATGCGTTGGCAGGGTCGTCTGACCGGCTTGACGACGCTATGGGAGGGTACTTACTTGCGTCCTGTGGCAGCGCTGGGAGGGTTTCGGAAGTGGGATTTACTGGGGATTTCCACCCTGGGCGATGTCATGTGGGGAACCATACTGAAGTCCTTCACCCAGATGCAGACAGAGTTTCAATTACATAAGTCACAATTTCATAAGTATCTACATTTGAGACATTCACTTCACCCCCAACTTCACGCATTAGAGACTCTGCCCGAGAATCACCCTCTAGAAGGGCGTCTGCTCACAGGCAACATTGGGGCACACAAAATACGCCTGATATACCAGACACTGCCCACGCATGCCCAAGCCACCATACATAAGACAAGGGCGGCATGGCTCAGGGACCTACCGGATATGACTGACGATGATTGATTAGAGGCTCTGGCCAGCCACCGAGGTGCAGCGGTGTCCTCACGATACGCCTTATTCAGTTCAAATATATACATTGTATATATTACACGATTGTGGCGGATGGGGGCTATTCCGTCCCCAATGTGCCTCCGCAGTGAGACGGAAGAGGGTTTGTTTCTACATACTGTGTGGAGCTGTGGTGCACTGCAGCCATTCTGGCGTAGGGTGACGTCCCACCTAGAGCAGGTCCTGGGTTGGGACCTCCTATTTGACCCGCAACTTTACCTATTACACAGCACAGACGAAATAGGGGGAAACATCTGCAAACAGCATTTACTTATCCTGACCCTCACCTTGCCTAAGAGGGACATCCCACAGCAGTGGAAGGCAACATCTCCCCCAACACTTGGTGGCTGGAAGAAAGGTTTAGATTCGTGCATGGGGGCAAAGGTCGTAGTATTCCAGGCGAGAGGGTGCCCCCACAAACATAGCAAAATATGGTCTAGGTGGGCGAGTTATCGAGGAATAGAATTACCGCCTCTGCCAGACATAGATCCAATATAGAAAGGTCCCCTACAAGCTGCCTGTCCCTAAATAACTCAGGACCTCTACAAATGGGTTGATGTTCAAACGTGTGCTAATTTATCTAGTCTTGTGGCGTTTTAAATGCTCTGTGTCATGTTTCTGGTTAAGTTGTATAGCCTGCAAGTTATGCAGGTGGTTCTATGTGTTTGCTAATGCAGGTACTTTAGCCTTATCCGATGTATCAACAGTTTACTGCGAGCTTCGGCACGATTTGTACCTTGATAATCCAATTAAATATGTTTTAAAAAAAAGAATAAAGTGGAGCTAAGAGGTTGGGGACCCAATGCATGTCAATTGTAGCTTTTTCTTAATATCAGCCAGTGAGTTTGGAGCACAGAATTAGCCAGAACATTAAAATACCCCCCACTTTGAACCAAAGTTCTGATGGCACTAAGCAAGAGAAACCCGTGAGCCTGACCCTCCTTAGAAGAGCTCCCTTGCCTCTTCCATCTAAACCTCTATCCATTCATCTTTTCACCCTTCTGGCCTCCCACTGAATCTTTACCATTTCATCCTTACATTCTGTCATGCATTTATTATTTCATCCATAATTCACTCTTTCACCATTCCATCTATTGACTGGATATTCCATCCATCCATTCACACATTCATCATTTATGCATGTATCCATCCATCCAACCCATACATCCCTCATTTGATTTATCCAGCCATCAATTGATCTTTTTGTCCATCCAACCACTCTGATTTCCATTTACTCGCTCATCCTTTAACCCATCCATCCTCTCCGATTTCCATTTGTTCTGCCATTCTTTCACGCAACCATTCATCCTCTCAGATTTCCATTTACTCTGCCAACCTTTCCACCCACCTATCCTCTCACCCACTCATCCACCCATCCTTTCACCCACTCATCCATCCATCCTTCATCAAACCATGCATTCACCCACTCATCATCCATCCTTTCACCCACTCTTCAGCCATCGATTCACCCACTCATCAATGCTTTCAATCACCTATCCTTTCATCCAATCATTCATCCATCCGTCGTTCCTTTTTTTATCAACCCATCTTTCGTCCTTTCTTCCTTATAGCGTTAATTATGAGTTTTTGTCTGCCAAGTTGCAGACAGAAGAGGCCTATAAAGAACTTCAATCCTGCTGTTGCTGCTAAAGCAAGGGTTTCACGACGCCCCTGTGTGGGGGCATTTTCCTTGCTTGCATCAGAGTCCATGGTGCCCTTGCTGCACAGCTGAGTCTGCCATGTGATTCAAACTTCTGAACTTTTGATCATTGCACACGTTAATATCATGCAGTCCATTTTGTAAGCGTTGCATAGTATATCCGGAAGCAGCTTATGCTTCAATTGAATCTTAACACCCTGTTCCTAAAACATTTCCATACACAGTGGTTAATACAAATGGCACAGTTTTGTGAGTGTATGCCAATCATTTAATATTAAACTTGGTGAAATGCTTTAGGCTATGAGGATCCGTGTTGGTGTTGTTCATAAATATATTAGGTGTACACGTTCCAGAAAACCAGAGAGTAACAAGTTGGCATATTTATTTGAGGAAGATCAATTAGGTGTTTTCCAGAGTAGAAGAATGTGAATGTTCGAAAATGGAATTTGTGATGTAAGGTTTTGGCTTTTCAAAATGCCTACAAAAACTCGAATAAAGAAAGAAATGCCAACAGGGCTCAAAACAAATGTCAAAATATATTCTTTCTCCTAAAAAGGTAATTCTGAAGTAAATGAGTTCCTACATTATTGGCGCAATAAAGTGTGAGATATCTGCAGTTTTCCGTCATTAACCTTCCTGAAGCATCAATTATGGACAGACACAGAGCAGGCCTGGACTGGACACTTCCCTACCTTGACTAGCAGAAACTGCTGTGCCATCCTTCACCCCCACTGTCTGCCAAATAGCAGTGCTCAGGAAGAACTAATCAGCAGCTCCTTGCTAACAAAGTGTTACTTATTTACATGTTCATATATACTTTGTTATTGGTTTTAGATTTTGTTGGTACTTTGTATTTGTTGCTTTAAGGGCACTGTATTTGTTTCTTTAAGGCCACTGTTTTTATTTCATTATTCATCTGCTGCCTGTTTCCCTCGGTTAGGTTCTGGATCTAGAATTGTGTGGTGTTGGGAGTTGTCTGACTAGGCTGTAGGCAGGTACCGTGCTGTTCTCCCAATAAACGTTTGGAAACCTTACATGGATGCCTTATTTTCATTGTAACACTGTCAGCGAGCTGAAGAGGTGCTTTCTACTTTACGCACAGTACCGGAGTGGTGCCGTATTTTTTGAATTATTGGAACCCATTTTTCAATATTTTATTTGTTGCAATAATTTAGCTCTTTGAGCTAGATTTAGTGACTTCGTGGTACGACCTTCATCTGAATTGTTGATCGTGCCTCAGGCATTGGGGTACCTTGAACCATTACCGCAAATTTGTGCTGGTCGCATCTTTCAAACCTTATGCCTTCCAGCCCGTGTGGTGGAGCAAAGGATCTGTTGCCAAGAGACAATTCAACCAATATTCTTAATGCATGCAGCGTACAGTGGTAATAGTCGTTGTGGTGGCTGAAGAATGTTGCCTAGCAACGTCTGACGAGCAGCTTAGGCATCTGAAAAGCGTGGACGTGTGTAGACGCAGACGTGCAGGCACGCAGACGATGCAGGATACCGTCAGTGGTGCCATTTTGAATTTGGTGCATATAACTTCCGACAGGTGGACAAACTGACGATGCAGGATACAGTCAACGGCCCCATTTTGGATCAGTATTTATTTTTTTCAGCACTGATGCACATGTCTTGAGTGTAGTTGCTTGTTAGCATTTTGTCTTCTGCGCCAATGCGCACAGCCGTTAACAAGTATTTATTGGTTTGCCACATCCTTGTGCATGGCTTTGACATTTTGTACATCGCGCCGATGTATGTTCACCATATTGTTTAGTTAACTCTCTGTTTTTGAAGTATAATTCTACTGTTTTGAATTTTGTGCAATATATTTGAAGGCTGTTATCCACACATACTCTTATACAAGGTGAATTTTAGGTGTTTGCGTCTGGTTATACTCCATATTTCTTGCATAATAATGCAATTTAAATCTCCTGTGAAATTCTTACTACACAAGGGGGATCCTCCCATACCTTGGGCAAGATGGAAAGAGGAGTTCCTCACATATATGAAAGCAATTGATGGGGTTATGTCGGGAGCGGAAAGGAAATAGAATATTTTACTCTACTGCTTAGGCTTGGAGAGCCAATTGACGTTTAAAATGTTGCCACAAGTTCCTCCATAGGAGAAGGAGATATAAATGTGTTTTAGGAGGCTTTGTTATGAATGGAACATAGGTTTAAACCTTCTTCTAGTTTTGCATTGAACAGGTTCAAGTTTTACATCAGAGCTCAGTGTGAAGGGGAATTGTTTGGTGACTTTCTTACAGCCTTGAGAGGGCTTTCAATACACTGTAACTTTGGAGCTATTACTGATAAAATGATGAGGTACCGGATAATTGTGAATGTTAAAAATAAGAAGGTACAAGAACAGTTATGGGTAATGGGAGCCCCAAAGTTACAGGAAGCCCTTACCACCGCTAAAGCCATTGAGTAGTCGGAGAAATGGATGAAGTCTGTGCAAGATAGTGCTGCAGAGAGTGTGAAGATGATTGATTAAGTGTGTGTAGTTGGGGATAATTCAGTATGTCAAAGTGGACACGCAGGAAATAAGTATGACAAAACGCTTACTTGTTATAGGTGTGGTAGTTTGAGACATTTGTTTTCGCCACCTCACTGTCCTGCCATTGGAAAGGAATGCATTAAATGTGGATGGAAGAGATATTTTTTGCCCTTGCGAAAGGGTGAGAAGAAGAAAGGTATTATTCCATTCAACGGTAGGGCGGCATGGGTGAGGGAAGTATCTTGTGTAAAGTGTGCATGTGGTGGAGACAGTGAGAGGTAAAAGGGGTTAGTTTTATTCTTGAACTCTCAGGAGGGGGAGATGAAGGTTAGCAAACCTCCTAAGTGCAGAGTTCAGATTCTTAACATATATCTGGAACTCATGGCGGATTCAGGGTCTCGGACAATAATCTCTGAGCAAAATTTTGTGGAAATGTTTAGTGATGCCATGACTCAAAATTACTTTAAAGAGTCAGATTTTGTGGCTCAAAGTTTTGATTGGCCTGCCATTGAAATGAAAGGCTATACTGTGGTAGTTATCCCATGGTTGTGGATGTTGTCCCATGCAGAGGGTGAGGGTCCGAGGACAAGAACCTCTGTATTCTCCGAGTTGAGCTTCAGGCACCTGCTGCTCATACAGGATGTGACGTCCTTCATTCCTTCCTGGAAGTTGAGTCTGGTGGTGATGGGTTTTTTGGTGAGGGAAGAGGAGGAGCTGGGTGTCATCGGCGTAGGATATTATGCTGAGTCCGTGCTGTCTGACGATGGCGGCGAGGGGGGCCATGTAGATGTTGAAGAGCATGGGGCTGAGTGATGATCCTTGGGGTACTCCGCATTTGATTTCCGTGGGTTCGGAGAGGAAGGGTGGCAGTCTGATTCTTTGGGTTCTGCCGGTGAGGAAGGAGCGGAGCCAGTCGACTGCGGTTCCCTGTATGCCGGCGTCATGGAGTCTGATGGTGAGTGTGTGCTGGGAGACAATGTTGAACGCTGCAGAGACGTTGTGTAGGATCAGGGCAGCGGTGTGTCCTTGGCCGAGGAGGGTGCGAATGTCATCTGTGGTGGCGAGTAGGGTGGTCTCGATGATGTGGTTGCTGCGGAATCCGGATTGGGAGGGGTCAAGGATGGAATTTTCTTCGATGAATTTTGTTAGTTGGACATTAACGGTCTTCTCTGTGACTTGGCCCGCGTAGGGGAGGAGGGAGATGGGTCGGTAGTTCTTGAGGTCCATGGGATCTGCTGAGGGCTTCTTGAGTAGGGGTCTGACCTCTGTGCGGTTCCAGTCCGTTTCCAGAAAAACTCAAGAGTATTCTGGATGAAATGTTGAGTGAAGGTATCATTGAAGATCTGAAAGAAACACATAGTGATAGATTCCTTACCTTAGAATTACCCCCAGGCGTCAGACTGGATCCAAAAGGTTTTCTTCAGCAGAAGCCCTGCGCGTCGGTAGGTGACGTCCTGCGGCTCCACGTTCGTTGTTGGCGTCGTAGTCGCCGAGATGATGTCGCTGGCGCTACTTAGACGCCTAAAAGCGCCCATGCACGCTGACGTTGGTTCTTCCTTTTTCCACACCAGCTCAGATCCGGGAAGAGCAGGTACCCCCCATCATTTTTGACTGACTTTTTGAGGCTTTTTGTCTCTATTTTTTCATCGAGTCTTCGACTCCTGTGAGGACTGTCACCGCATGATGTCGGTGATGGACCCACATCGAGTGTGTCTTTTCTGCTTGGGGCGCGACCACGACCCCAAGTTGTGCCCCGACTGCCGGGCCATGGCTGCTGGTGGCCCGACAGTCGGCTCCGCGCTGTTCGAGGTCCTGGTCCCGTGGGAGGTCGAGGGACCGTGCGCGGAGTCATCATCATCGATCTTCGAGATACAAGTCTTCGCACTCGGGGTCAGGTAAGGTGAAGCACAAGAAGTCGAAGAAACGTCATCGTTCTCCGACTTCCCCTCACCAGTCACGCGACTCGGCTGAGGGAGCGGGTGGTTCCTCCCGTTCGGCTCCGGCGGAGCCTGTGGTGACGCCGCCGGCCTACCCGCCCTTTCCGGGTCCGTCAGCAACTCCGGCCCAGATACAGGAGTTCCTGTCGGCCGTGGCTTGCCTCTTTGAGCTGTTGGGTCCCGCTGGTGCGCCTTCGGGCCCCGCGGTCCCGACTGTGGGTACTCGCGTTCCATCGCCGGCAGCTCCGGTGCCTCTGCCGGCCCCAGTGCCGCAGGACCCCCATTGATCCAGGCCTGGATCCGGGTCGACGCAGGTTGACCTCGTAACACCTCCACTGACATCGACCCCACCGGCACCACTTCCGACGTCGCCCGCTCCTCGGGACGACATCGGCCCTGGTTTCAGCCCCAAAGGTACGCGGTGTCGGGACCGCATCGATCGATGCCGTTCTTGACGTTGCTCTGGGATTTCTATCCCCATGTCCCTGCGCTTTTTTTTAGGCCTGTAGAATGGCCTAAGGAAGACGGAGAGGACTGGGAGGGATCTGAGGACCCTCTCGCAGCTGATTGCAAGTCTGAACAGGATTGGGCAGAGGAGTTGGGGGAAGCCAGTGGTCTGGATACCTCACCAGACCATGGCATGCTGTCTCCTTCTACCATGGTTACGGAGGAGGGCGCTAGTTATTCTGTGGTGTTGCGTAGGGCGGCCGAGGCTCTACACCTCTTGCTCCCTACTGTGGCCGTCAGGACTAACCTCCTGACAGAAGTGCCTCAGCCGGCAGCTACTTCGGCGGAGCCGCTGCTCCCCTTCAATGAAGCTCTTTCCGACGTTCTTTTGGGCACCTGGTCCAGGCCCACCACAGCGGCTCCTGTGGATAAGTATGTGGCCCAACGCCTTTGCCTGGCTCCGGGTGACCCCATTTTCCTCTCCCAACACCCCACCCCGAGAGCTTGGTTGTCCAAGGCTCTGCTTCCCCAACCGCCTTCCCTTCCGCACCACCGTATAGGGAATCCAAGAAACTGGATCAGTTCGGAAAGAAGATTTTTTCTTCTGCCAGTTCTGTGCTGCGGTCCATGAACACCGCTTGCCTCTTGGGCCGTTACTCCCACTCTCTGTGGGATTCGGTGGTGCAAGTGCTGCCTCAGTGTCCGGAGGAGGCCCGGACAGCTCTCTCCCAGGCTGTTGCAGAGGGGAGAGACGCAGCTAAGTACATGATTCGTTGTGGCCTAGACACCGCCGACTCACTGGGCAGGTCGATTGCAACGACGGTGGCGGTCAGACGCCATGCCTGGTTGAGGACAACTGGATTTTCAGGGGATGTCCGAAGCACACTTATGGACATGCCCTTTGATGGCCGTCACCTCTTCGGCAACAAAACAAACAGCGCATTAGCGCGGTTTAAGGACCCACGAGCTACGGCCAAGTCCTTGAGGCTCTCCGCAGTCCACCCTACTCCGCCTTCTGCTTTTCGCTGCTTTCGTGGCACCGAAAGGGGCACCCCGCAGCATTTGCAGCAGAGCCACAACCCTGCGCAGCAACAATCTCAACTCGGACGCGGGTTCCGCCTTGGCGGACCAAGGGGTCAGCAGGTGGGTCAGTCTGCCTCCACCCCGGCCACCACTGCCTCCAAACCTTCCTAGTCCGAACTTTCAGGCCCATCAAACGCCAGTGGGCGGCAGGCTTTGACGTCACCTCCCCCACAGGTGCACCATCATATCGGACAGGTGGGTTTTAGAGATAGTCCTAAGGGGCTACTCCCTCCCCTTCAAGACTACTCCTCCAGTCATACCACCACAGTACCACCGCATGTCGGGGGATCACTTGGTACTTCTTCAGCAGGAAGTTTCGGCCCTCTTGGTCAAGGGGGCCATCGAGCACGTTCCGATTCCAGAAGTAGGTTGTAGTGGTTATTCCCACTACTTTCTGGAACCAAAGAAGGACAAGGGCCTGTGTCCTATCTTAGACCTCCTGAACGTCAATCGCTTCTTCCGCAAGGAGAAGTTTAAGATGCTCACTTTGGCCCAGGTCTTGTCTGCTCTCGATCCGCAAGACTGAATGGTAGCGCTGGACTTGCAGGATGCTTACTTCCACATCCCAGTCCTGCGGGCCCACCGACGCTACTTGCTGTTCACGGTAGGCCACGAGCACTTTCAGTTCAACGTGCTTCCTTTTGGCCTTACCAGCGCCCCTCAGGTGTTTACGAAAGTGATGGCGGTGGTCGCAGCTCATCTGCGCAGATCAGGGGTTTCAGTCTTCCCCTATCTCGACGATTGGCTGTTGAAGGCGGGCTCGCCCCAGACAGTCGTCTCCCACCTCCAGACTACGGCCAACCTCCTGCATTTGCTGGGGTTCTCCATCAACGTGCCGAAGTCGCACCTGATTCCCTCTCAAAAGCTCCTCTTCATCGGAGCGGTTCTGGACACGGCGCAGTTTCAGGTCTATCCTCCGGAACAGCGAGTCCGGGATATTCTGGCTTTGATTACGATCTGTCAGCCCTTGTCCCGGGTTTCGGTCAGGGTGACCCTGAGGCTGCTGGGCCTCATGGCCTCCTGCATCCTGCTGATCGATCATGCCAGATGGCAAATGCGGGCTCTGCAGTGGGACCTGAAGTTCCAGTGGGCACAGGGAAACCTGTCCGATCACGTCCAGATCTCCGAGGGCACTGCACGACAGTTGCGGCTCACAAACCGACATTGGGTTGACAGCAGATCCCTCTCCCTTCCCCAACCGAAGTTTACAGTGGTGACGTACGCGTCCCTCCTGGGATGGGGCGGCCACATGGGAGAGGCAGAGATCAGAGGCCTCTGGTCTCCGGCGGAGTCCAAGCTCCATATCAACCTTCTGGAGCTTCGGGCAATCCGTCTTGCACTCAAGGCATTCCTTCCCTCTATCAAGGGGAGAGTAGTGCATGTGTTCACAGACAACACCACTGCCATGTGGTACTGCAACAAGCAAGGTGGGGTGGGGTCGTGGACCCTATGTCAGGAGGCTCTGCGCCTCTGGACATTGCTGGAACATCAGGGCGTTTTCCTGGTGGTTCAACACCTGGCAGGTTCTCTGACTGCCAGGGCGGACAAACTCAGCCGCAGGTGCATGCTGGATCACGAATGGCGTCTCCACTCTGAGGTGGCGCAAGGTCTCTTTAAGCAGTGGGGAGAGCCTTGGTTAGATTTATTTGCCACCGAAGAGAACGCTCAATGTCATCAGTTCTGCATGTTGGAATTTCCAAGGCGGCACTCACTCGGCGACGCTTTCTGTCGCGAGTGGAGTTGCGGTCTGTTGTATGCCTTTCCGCCTATACCTCTTCTGCTCAGAGTGCTGAAGAAGATCAGGCGCGACCGGGCACACGTCATTTTTGTGGCCCAGGGCTGGGCTCGAAGGGTATGGTATCCCGAGCTACTCAGTATGAGCATCAATCCTCCGATCTGACTGCCTCTTCGGGAGGATCTTCTGTCGCAGCAGCAGGGGACGGTGTTCCACTCGAACCCGTCCAGCCTCCACCTCTTTGCGTGGAGATTGAGCGGTGGCAGTTGATTCCTTTCGACTTGCCTTCTGAAGTTTCTGATGTCATTCTGGCAGCCAGACGTCCCTCCACTAAAGTGGTATACGCCTGCAGGTGGAAGAAATTTGTGGCATGGTGCACAGCGAAGGCTGTGGAACCCCTTTCTGCCCCTCTTTTTGAGGTCCTTTTGTTCTTTCTTTCTTTGGCCCGGCAGGGCTCTGCTCTGGGCACTATCAAAGGTTATCTTTCTGCCATTTCGGCCTTTCTCAGGCTTCCTGATCAGCCCTCTCTTTTCAAGTCCCCGGTTGTAAATAGATTTCTCAAAGGCATTACACACCTTTTCCCTCCTATTCCGTTTGTGATGCCACAGTGGGACTTGAATCTGGTTCTTACTTATCTTATGTGTGCTCCTTTTGAGCCCCTTCACAACTGTCCTCTTCGTCTCTTGAACTTGAAGACTGCCTTCCTGGTTGCTATCACCGCCGCTAGGCGGGTGAGTGAGCTCCAGGCTCTTACTTGTAAATCTCCCTTTCTGTCGGTCCATTTAGACAAGGTTGTGCTCAGGCCCCATCCTCCCTTTTTGCCAAAAGTTGTTGCAGCCTTTCACATTGGGCAGACCATTACCTTGCCCACCTTCTTTCCGCCTCCGCATCCTTCCAGAGAGGAAGAGAGGCTCCACCGTCTGGACCCAAAAAGTGCGCTCTCATTTTATCTCAACCGCACACAACAGTTCCGGGTGGATGACCAGCTCTTTGTTGTCTACGTGTGCACCAAGAAAGGTCGGGCGGTACACAAGTGGACTATCTCCTGCTGGGTCATCTTGTGTATCAAAGCATGTTACTGTTTGGCTAAAAAAGAGCCTCCGGTGGGGCTGTGTGCTCATTCCACTAGAGGAACTGCAGCCACTACTGCATTGGGATGAGGTGTCCTCCTGCCAGACATCTGTCAGGCAGCCACGTGGGCCTCGCTGCACACGTTTACTAAGCATTATTGCCTGGACAGCCAAGTCCGGAGAGATGGCTTCTTTGGCCGTTCTGTTCTCCGGGACTTCCTGGTGTGATCTTGGTTCGCAGACCCACCACCCGGGTTGGTATTGCTGGGGTATCTATTCTAAGGTAAGGAATCTATCACTATGTGATTCTTTCAGATGAACAAGTTAATTACCTTCGGTAACGATAGATCTGTAAGAAACTTTAGTAGTGATAGATGCCTTACCGCCCCACCCATCCTCCCCGTTCTGCAAACTGATTTCTAGGGTTAAGGTCATCCCTTTCATGGCCCTAGTTTCAATGCACCGGTTGTCAGAATCTTGCATGGCTCTACGTTCCTGGCGTGGAAAGTCGTGTACAGAACTGACGTCCGCGCGCGTGGGCGGTGTCTAAGTAGCGTCCGCAACGACATCTAGGCGACCACAACGCCAACGACGGACGCGGAACTGCACAACGCCACTTACCGATGCGCAGGGGTACTGCTGACAAAAACTTTCCAGATCCAGTCTGACGCCTGGGGGTAATTCTAAGGTAAGGAATCTATCACTACTGATGTTTCTTACAGATATATCTTTACGGAAGGTAATTAACTTGTTCATTTGGGATCTTCTGAAAGGGTGTTTACCATAGTTTTGGTACGCAAGGCAATTTAAAACTTTGAGTTTGTGTTGACCGTAGAGCGCTCAATACTAACATTATGGTTGACTGCCACCCATTTTCAAACGTTCACGAAGTAGTGAATATGTTGGAAGGTACAGCTGTGTTTTCTGCACTCAACTTACAATCAGCCTACCATCACATCGAGTTGAGTGAGGATTCCACATGTTTGACTGCTATTGTTACTCCACAAGGCTTGTTCCAGTTTAAGAGGATGCAGTTTGGCCTTGCATATGCGGCATCTGTGTTTCAGAGGGCGATGTTTCAAAGGCACGGAAGCCTATGTTAAGTGCTTCCAGGATGACATTCTGATTTTCTCCAAAAACAAGCAAGAACACTTCGAGCACTTGAAAGAAGTATGTTGAGTGTTGGAAAGTAGCAAGGGTTGACATTGAAAGAGGGCAAGTGTTAGTTATTTCGAGTGTCTGCGGAATATCTATGACATACTTTGCCTAAGGAAGGGGTTGGTCCCAAAAAGTCATTGGTGAATGCCATTGTCAACGCACCTGCACCGGGCAATAAGGCAAAGTTGCTTTCATTTGCAGGTCTCTGTGAATACTATAGTAAGTTCATCAGAGACTTTGCAACTAAAATTGAACTGTTAAAAGAGCTGACCAGGAGAAATGTGGAGTTCTTGTGGTCAGAGAGACAACAGCAAGCTTTTGAATTATTTACATCAGAGATTGTGGGAGCACCTACACTTAAACCCTTTTGTGTAAACCGAGAATGCATAACTACAGTAGTTGCTAGTCTTTATGATGTGGGAAGTGTGTTGTCACAGGAGTGTGGTAGTGAAGAATGGATTGTGATGTTTGCTTCTTTCACCCTGAACGATGCTGAAAGAAGGTATGCGGTAATAGAAAAAGAGTTGCTTGCATGCGTGTGGGTGGTGGAACATTTCCGCAATTATGTATGTGGGCTCTCATTTCATCTTAAAGACATATCACAAACCGCTGGTTGGAGTGTTGTCTCCTGGTGGGGAGACGAGGTGTAATGCCACTGCATGCATTGCAAGGTTGATATCCAGATTCCAGAAGTAGAATTTCAAAGTGGAACATGTGCCTGCAAAAAGCAATGTCATTGCTGACTGTTTGTCAAGGCTACCATGAGACAATAAAGAAAAAGTTGGTGAGGCAGGAGATTCAGAGGTAATAGCCAGCATAGCAGGTGAGATATCCAAAGAATTTGAAGGTGTGCATGAGGAAATGTGGAAGATTGCTGTAAAAGGTGATGTGTTATTCAAAATATTTTGGGAATTCGTAAAGGAAGGGTGGCCGAGAAGAAAGGAGATTTCAGCTGAATTATTCCCTTACTGGAAAGTTTCTGTGGAATTGGAAGTAGAAGGAGGGATGTTATTTAAGGATCGAAAGTGCACATCACCTGTTGGGTTGCAAGATCGCATTCTGGGCCTGATTTAGATCTTAACAGAACTACTGCTGTCCTGCCGCTGCGGCGATTCCAAGTATTTAGCCGAGTTGAATGCGGTCTGACTGCTGTATTTTAGATGTTGCGGCAATAGACAGGAGACAGCCGCAGCAGTGGTCTTCTCTGTAGGCTAACAGTACTCCGTCGCCATCAGGCCTACAGGTTTGCGCCGAGCTGATTTAGATGTTCACGTTGTGCTGGCAGTTTCCGATTGGCAAAGTCGTGACGGAGTGAGGCCATGGTGGTGTGTAGACTGGTAAGTACAACTTATACATGTGTCAATATACGTGTGTCATGTTTGCTTCAAAGGCATATGTAGGCAATGTGTTATGTGCCTTTGTGTTACACATTGCATGCACACACTATTGAATGCCCACCTTCAGGCAACACTAGCACAACACCCCCCTAGCATCACAACAACAATTATTTTTTTAATTGTCAATGCAGGTGTGTTCAGTTTACCTTGATAAGTAGGAAAATAAACACTACTGCATTGCACCCAAGAAAAATATTGCATGTAAAAGCAGTGCAGAAATCCACAAGGCTACAGCAGTTGTCAACACACGATTCATAGTAGGACAATTGTACAACTAGCTTACCTTAGATCCAGGCAACAACTGAGTCGTTTGGCCTCATGGTGGAATCGGAGCAGCAAAGGAGGGACCTGGGCTATAGTGTACAAGACAGAAACAGAAGCGGGAAGCAGGAAAAAAGGTACGTTTTTACCTCATTTCCTTTGAGTCCACTTACTCTAAGTAGGAGGGATTCCCGCCACAGTTGCTTCGATGGAAAAGCACATTGTAATCAGCTCGGTGGGACTCATGGCTGAGGTCCCGCTGTAGCGGTCTTTCACCTATGGATCTCCAACATCTAAATCATGGCGGGCCATGTCGGCGGGCAGGAAAACCGTAGAAAAAGTGACAGTGGGACCTGATCTGCCAAGATATAAATCGGGCCCCAACTCTTTAGTCCGTGAGGGACATTTGGAAATTTCATACATGAAGAGGGTGGTCAAGGACATCGTTTTGGTGGCCAGGGCTTGATAGACTGGAGGACAGGTTTGTACAAGAGCGTGAAGTATATGCAAATAGTGAAAAGATGCTTAGAGTGGTTCCGGTGCCTTTGTGTCCCATTGAGTGGCTGGGGTTTCTGTGGCAGAAGGTAGGTTTTGACATTTATACTCCTTTTAATTAGTTACCCCATGAGTGTAGATATGCTGTGGTTCTAGTGGCTTACAACTCTAAGTGGCCGGAAGTAAAACTTATTTCTCAAGTTACCACTGTGGCAGTAATTGAGTTCTTCAAGGAGCTGTTTAGTCTGGAAGACTACCCTGAGTTTCTTATCACTGACAATGGTGTGCAGTTAAGGTCACATGAGATGGAAAGTTTCTTAAGTACTGCAACATCCGCTATGTCACCACCACGTGACTGCCTGGAGGGTTGTGTTCAATACCCTCCAGGTGCGTGTGAGAACAGACTGCTTGGTGCTAGTGGCTGGCTGTGAAGTTCACGGTATTTGCACACTGGTAGAACGTTTACTTTGCTATTTTGCACATTGCTGTTTTGGCCTCTTTTAATCTTTTTAAAATAATCTGCATCATTTGCAAAACTGTACTGTATGGTGAATATCCTACCTTGAGGTCGCTGCTGAAGCCTGTTCGCCGGTCTCTACCGCTTCGGACCCGGTGAGCGGCGGCCATCATTGAGTTAGCGCTCTAGTCGCGCTATAGTCGCTCATGCTACATAAACACGCCCTGAAGCGACCGCGCAGCAGTGATTGCCTGGAGGGTTGTGTTCAATACCCTCCAGGTGCGTGTGAGAACAGACTGCTTGGTGCTAGTGGCTGGCTGTGAAGTTCACGGTATTTGCATACTGGTAGAACGTTTACTTTGCTATTTTGCACATTGCTGTTTTGGCCTCTTTTAATCTTTTTAAAATAATCTGCATCATTTGCAAAACTGTACTGTATGATGAATATCCTACCTTGAGGACGCTGCTGAAGCCTGGTTCGCCGGTCTCTACCGCTTCGGACCCGGTGAGCGGCGGCCATCATTGAGTTAGCGCTCTAGTCGCGCTATAGTCGCTCATGCTACATAAATACGCCCTGAAGCGACCGCGCAGCGGGCGAGCTGATGGCGCGCCGAAGGCGCGCCCAAGGCTAGCCCGTCTGCGCCCGTCCGCGCTCATCCGCGCTCGTGCCGGGCTCAGGGCGATGAACCCTGCCTCCACGCCAGGAAAACACATCTCTTTCGCAAAGGAGACTCTCCTACGACTCAACCCTGCTACCGACATCTCACCTTGCCCTAGATTCTCCCCCTCGATACCAGTTGACACGTTGCCCCATTTATGTGGTAACTGTTCTGGTGAACTTCCTTTAATTCTAGCTGCACCTATCAAAATCCTTTCTCATGGCTGCTTAGGAACCGAGCCACCTATGAAGGCGTCTCTTTTCAAATGCCTCTTGGTGAATGCCCGGTCGCTAGTGAAGCAAAGCCAAGAATGCTCCATCCTGATTGAAGATCAGGATGTTAAGATGGCCTTTATTACCGAATCCTGGACAGACAATGCGTCGCGACCAGGTTTGGTTGAAGCCGCCCCACCTGACTTTCTTAGCTATAGTCTGGACCGCCCTCTGAGAAGAGGGGGAGGCCTGGCAGTGATCTACCACAAAAGCCTCAGCCCCACTTTTGAGGACGTGTCTAACAGCTCTTGTGAAGCACTTTCTATTAATGTGCGGTTTGGCCCTCATGATTCACTTAAAGTGATGCTCATTTACCGTCCCCCAGGCTCCAAAGTGGCCTTTCTCGACTCAATAGGCCTATTGCTGGAAGATGGCCTCTGCGCCAAATCCTTCACCGCCTTAGGCGATTTTAATTTTCACTTAAATGATCCCTCGGACCCTGAAACGGCTCGACTGGTTCACTCATTGAGTGCCGTTGATCTTCACCAACTAGTATCTGGTCCCACTCACAGGGCCGGCCATACCCTGGATGGGATTTTTACTAACTCACCCTGTTTGTCAATCACGGGTACCTTGTCCTTACCTTGGACCGACCATTCGGCTATTCTCTTTGAGATTGCCCAGTCTACCCCTCCGCAAGTTCTCCAAAATCTTAGGGACGGGTTAGCCATTAGGGCCTGGAAAAATATCAATTCATCCAACCTTAATGAAGCATTGACTAACTCCGCCCCGGACCCAACGCCTAATATAGAGGATGCTTCTGCAGCCTATACTGACTGGATTAAATCAGCTTGCTGCCGTCTCGCACCGGTCAAATGGCGCATCCCCAAACGTAGAACCCCTTCTGCCCCTTGGTTCTCGCAGAGTCTTCAAAAGCTGAAAACAGAATGTAAACGTTTGGAGCGATTATGGAGGAACGGCTATAACTCCATCAACAAAGACCGGTACAGATCCTGCCTCCTAGACTATAAAAACTCGCTGCTTACTGAGAAAAAGGCCTTCTTTTGCAAGAAAATCATCGAACCCAAATCTTCTGCTAAAGAACTTTTTTAAACTGTTACTGCCCTTCTTGCTCCCCCCAAACCCACCCCGGACAGTAGTTATGACTTCTGCAATACTCTTGCACAATTCTTCCTGGCTAAGGTTGATGCCATCTTTTCCTCTTTCAACATGCCCTCAGGACCCCCCGCTGATATTAGCACCGACGTGATACTGTCTAATAACCTCCCCACCTTTGATAATTTCACGCCCCTGTCTAATCAGGTGGTGGTCAATCTGTTGCTGGGCTGTAATTCTGGTTCCCCGAAAGACCCTTGCCCTGCCTCTATAATCAAAATGGCCCCAAATACTATCGCCAACACTCTCACTCCACTTCTCAATCAGATTTTGGCTTCTGGGCAATACCCCTTGTCCTGGAAAACCGCCTCGATCCTACCTCTCTTAAAAAAAAAACAATCTCGATCCGAAAGACCCCAACAGCTACAGACCTATTTCCCGTCTCCCCTTACCGGCCAAAATACTGGAGAAGGCGATGAATTCGCAACTCAGTCTTTTTCTGGACACCAACACTCTGTTGGACCACTCCCAATACGGGTTCCGGGCCGGGCATAGCACGGAATCGGCCCTGTTGAAAGCCACGGAAGAGATTAGGGAAGCCGTCGACCAGGGAGGTTCAGCTATCTTGATCTTACTGGACCTGTCGGCGGCTTTCGATACGGTTCACCATGTTGTCTTAACAGATCGACTCTCCAAGGTCGGCATTCAGGGCACTGCCCTTGCCCTCCTTAAGTCCTTCTTGTCCAACAGAACCCAAAACGTGGACATGGGCAACTTATGGCGAACAAAGCGGTACAATTTTGTACCGCTTTGTTCGCCATAAGTTGGCAGGGTATGCTCAGACGTGAGTCCCTTGCTCACTTTGCCACTGGATTCAAGCAAGCCTGGCTGAAGATGTCTGAAATGCCAGAAACTGGTCCTAGGAAGCTTGTTTCCGGTCCAGGGAAGGCATGGCTTGGCAGTTCGGGCTGGACTGTTCCCATGAGGCACAGGGTCAGACTGATTTGCATATGGCCATGTCTGAACTGGGGTGGCAGAGTGGGCTAAAGAACGGTGATGGATCAAACCCAGATCTGTTGATTGGGTGTGAGTGTTTGATTGGTTCTGATGCTCCGTCCATCACCACCCCCTTTTGTACCGCTTTGTTCGCCATAAGTTGGCAGGGTATGCTCAGACGTGAGTCCCTTGCTCACTTTGCCACTGGATTCAAGCAAGCCTGGCTGAAGACGGCTGAAATGCCAGAAACCGGTCCTAGGAAGCTTGTTTCCGGTCCAGGGAAGGCATGGCTTGGCAGTTCGGGCTGGACTGTTCCCATGAGGCACAGGGTCAGACTGATTTGCATATGGCCATGTCTGAACTGGGGTGGCAGAGTGGGCTAAAGAACGGTGATGGATCAAACCCAGATCTGTTGACTGGGTGTGAGTGTTTGATTGGTTCTGATGCTCCGTCCATCACCACCCCCTTTTGTACCGCTTTGTTCGCCATAAGTTGGCAGGGTATGCTCAGACGTGAGTCCCTTGCTCACTTTGCCACTGGATTCAAGCAAGCCTGGCTGAAGATGTCTGAAATGCCAGAAACTGGTCCTAGGAAGCTTGTTTCCGGTCCAGGGAAGGCATGGCTTGGCAGTTCGGGCTGGACTGTTCCCATGAGGCACAGGGTCAGACTGATTTGCATATGGCCATGTCTGAACTGGGGTGGCAGAGTGGGCTAAAGAACGGTGATGGATCAAACCCAGATCTGTTGACTGGGTGTGAGTGTTTGATTGGTTCTGATGCTCCGTCCATCACCACCCCCTTTTGTACCGCTTCTAACCATTAGGACGTTGAGGAAAATAAAGCCTTATTTGACCACCGACAGCTTTAGATCTGTTGTGTCCACCCTAGCTCTGTCCCATCTGGACTACTTAAACAACCTTTTTCTTATGGTTCACAATAAACATCTTAACAGACTCCAGATGGCACAGAACGCGGCAGCCAGGCTGCTAACGAACACTCCTAAATTTGTGTCCGTTAGCAAAGGACTACGAGAATTGCACTGGCTACCCATGAAACATCGGGTTCTTTTTAAGTCCCTCTGTATAGCTCATAAATCACTTCACGGAACCGGACCTCTGGACCTTAGAAATCGTTTCCAGTGGTACATTCCTGGGAGAACTCTTCGCTCTAGCGATGCCAAACTGGCGGTAGTAACTAGGGCCAAAAAGGCAAACTGGGGCGGGAGGAGCTTTGTTCGCAAAGCCGGCCACGCCTGGAACGAACTCCCTTTATTTCTCAGGTCCACTACTGATCTCCTCTCTTTTAGAAAAGGTCTAAAGACCTGGCTGTTCTCATTCTAGACTTTCTCTGCGCCTCTGGTTTTAGTTGTTCATTGCCTCTCCAGACTTTCTGCTACAGCGCCAGGACACCTTCGGGTATTAGAGCGCTCTATAAGTTGTTATAACATAACATAACATAACCACGTTATACGAACCTTCGGGAAAATGGACAGGTGGAACGGTTCAACCATGTGTTGAATGAGAGCATTTTGTGGGCATGTGATTTTGAATGAGAATGGAAGGACAAACTGCAGGATTACTTCTCATACCACCACAGAAGTTATTCCGTTTAAACTGCTTAAAGGTAGGGATCCTGTATCAAAGTTGTGTCCCTTGTGGTTCAAGAAAGAACATGGTGGCAGATTGGGTCAGGATTTGCAAGCCTGGAGTTTTGACCAAAAGTTAGCCCAGATTTGGTAAGTCTATGAAAGTTGTCAAGGTCAATAATGTGGTCACTCAAGATGGCATGGTCTGAAACGTCAGAAGGGTGGCTAGATGTGAGTGCTGGGAAAGAAGGGCTCTGTTTGATATTCCAGGCGGAATGGATCCATTCGAGAGTGTTGCTTCAAGGGTCAAGCAAGCTAATTGTGACAGGAGGCCTCCTTGCAAATTTGTAGATTTTGTATAGTGAGTGGCTTTTGTCTGGTGGTCGTTTTTCGCTGTGTGTGCAGTTTTTTTTTAATTTTTGCGTGTTCAGTGTAGCCTTTTGTTGATGTGTGGCTGTTTTGTAAGGGGGAATAGGTGTGTTAGATTTGTACATGTAATAACCTTGTGTTTATTGCTTTAAGGGATAGAGGAAGAAAGGATTAAAAACAGGATAACAGTCTCCTCGACGACTCTTCATTTCAGGCTTCCTAAACTACTTTACAATCCTTGCACATTACCTCCCCCAAATAAATTAAGAAAAATAGCTGTCCTACATGCCATTCAGTAAAAATGAACTCTTTGCTGTGTGTAATATTTTCGAACTGTGCTCTTTATTCTATGAAAAGTATGCCATCGCTTTAATACCACAATTAACCACACTCTGGGGTTCTGCTTGCCCTGCTGTTGTGACCTTAGACAATTTTGAAGCGTTGGTATTTCATGTCATTTTTTGTTCATTGCTTCTAGGTTGAAATAGTGACACACACTGGTCCTCACCGACGGCTGTGGATGGGCCCTCAATTTCAGTTCAAGACTATCCATCCTTCGGGGCAGACAACAGTGATTTCATCCAGCTCTTCAGTCCTGCAGTCGCATGGCCCCAGCGACACTCCTCAGCCTCTTCTCGAATTTGACACGGATGATCTTGATCTCAACAGTCTTAGGTAAGGTACTGAGAAGTCAATTAAATTGAGCTCCATTTCCAAATGGACTTTAAGGGGCACCTATTTATTTACATGTGCGTTGCCCAAGTGGCCAGTTGTTAGGCAATCTAACAATTCAGACACTGTTTCTCAAGGACACTGAGTCTTGTGCTAGCAGATGATGCAGACTGTATGTCTAAATGTGGTAAAGATCACTAGGAGAGAATGAGGGTATACAAAATACATACCATTACATGCTCAGGCTTCAGTGGATTAATTTACGTATTTACAGATGTTCTTCTATTGAATACTTTGTTTTTGTTTATATGATTTTATTGAATAAATAACGTCAAAATACAAAGCAAGGTAACGTTTATAGGCAATAGTAGGGCAATAGCGGCGATACACAAATAGATGCATAGTAGTGTACTTCGATACATTTTCATTCAGCTGCGCATTTTATTTCCCCAGGCAGGCCATATCAGTCATGTTACCGGAAAAAATGAGAGGCAGTGTCCAGTAGTGCATTGTTGGTCAACAAGTAAGTGTGATGCTTGCAATAAACACGGCAGGTCGCGTCAAACAGACATCGCAAATCACAAACACAGCTAAACAGGCATAAGTGGGATTTTGCTCCCTTCAAATCCTACTTCCCTAGCCACGGATTCCCTCTCCGGCCTTAACGTTACGAAATTGTGACCGGACCCCGTATGTTCTTGGGACTAGACTTGACCTGCATCAGCTCCCAATATGCCTCAAGTTCTCCCTGTCAGTAATCAGCATCATGTATTCAGCTTTTACCCTGAGGACAAAAACGTTGTGCCCAATCCAATGCATTGCCACCTAACGTTGGCCAGTAAGAGGAAGATGGCCATAAAGCATCTAACACCAACCAGTACTTTTTTGACATATCCATATATTGCCCCCAGTGGGACTCATAGAGGGC
This sequence comes from Triturus cristatus, assembly GCF_964204655.1. Lineage (NCBI taxonomy): Eukaryota > Metazoa > Chordata > Amphibia > Caudata > Salamandridae > Triturus > Triturus cristatus. The sequence continues at coordinate 939,252,105 of NC_140584.1, read as the reverse complement.
GATAGTCATTGATTTGTTTAATTATATTAAACACAGATGTCCACAACACAGCTACCTGAGGGCAACCCAAAGCTATGTGCATGAAATCAGCATCATAAGCTGCATGACACAAACAGCATGAACTGTCTGCCAAACCCATGCCGTATAGTTGGCTGTGTGTGTGCTACATTCAATGAAGAAATTTTAATATGGATAAGGCGTAACCTATAATTAGGTGAGGCTGCGCCAGTCTGGGTGCAGTAGTACCAGTCTGGGTGCAGTAGTACCTCCATTTGGTCCTCCATTGGTAAAGGGTCTAGGTCCGTCAGCCATCTGGTTCCCGCTTTCAGGATGCAGACAGGGTGCTTGAGTTGCGTAGTGGTGTACAAGCGGGTGACCAGTTTCTTAGAGGAGGGAGTCCCTGGGAGTACTCTGAGCACATACAGGCAAGAAAAGCAATTGGAAAAGATAAAGTTTAATTCCCTGCATGTAGCCCTAAGTCGATGATACAGGAAGGCATTAAGGGGAGTGGAGTGAGTATCGTCTGTAATAGGCTGTAGTGTAATGAATTGCCCATCCGGGTATAAATCTCCGAGTGTATTTAGTTGCAAGCGTCACAGCTGAAGACACGCCCCTTATCAGCTGTGAATGGTAATTCAAGGTCACGCACAATTGGCATTTCGTTTGAATATAAGTAGTCATGTTATGTTCAGAGGCGAAGATGACTCCAATCTCTGATGCTTCACAGATGAGCAGAGATCAGCGTTTAGGAGCCAAGGAACAGCGCAGTGGGGCCCAACAGCAGGGTGCGGCTAGATTGGTCCAGGGCACTGCCAGTAATGTGCAAAATGGACCTACGCATAGTAATAATACAGCTTCAAATCCGGGTGAAGATCTCCCCTATTCAGATGGCAGTGTGAGTGTCTCTCGGGCTGTTAGCCTACCCAAGCCAGTGCTTTAAGATTAGATCGAATGCGATCAAGGAACTACCTAGTAAGTGGGATAGGGGTGTTGATAAAGAAGTATAGGAACTTGGGACGCCCCACTATTTTGGCTATAGCGATTCTGCCAACCTTGTAGAGAGCCAAACAGACCATGCTAGCACCTGCGCCTCCAACTGTGCAATCAGCCTCCCATACTTTTTCCTCCTAGTAACGTCCATATTTCTTCTAATCCATCAAAAAACACACATAGGTAGTAGTGTTCCCTCACAGGGAAATATCCACACATTCACTAAGCACAGTATAATCCGTAAGTATTAGGCGTGAAAAAGTTGAATTATTAAGCTTTTCTATAGCAACCGGGTGCTAGATCAGCCCCAAACAACTACTACATACAGGTGTTGTCAGCACAAGCAAATGTGCAACCAACTAAACAAAAAAACTGAGGCTCTTTCAGCACACCATTGGATCAAATATGAATCAAATATAGTACCGGTCTACTCTGTTAGACCCTTAGGTATATACCACTTCTAATCCATATACTTAGGTGCTTGACTGTGTCAAACGACAACTTCAATGGATACTCAGTCAAAAGCGCTCGTGGTGGGGGTGATTGGTAATATAACTGATTTCAGTCAGTTGATGGTAACTCCTGCGAAACTGTCAAATTTGATAACATCATGAAGTATGGGCAGGATATTAGATTCAGGGTTTCAAATGTATAGTGTAACATCTCCAGGATATATTAATATTATCCACCTATGGGCGATGTAGCTGAGGCCCCTATGAGAGTGATGTTGCTACAGGCTGGCCTCGAAAGGTTCCATAGTGATGGGAAACCGGATGAGTGACCGGGAGCAATCCTGCTTTAGTATTTATGGCCATTGAAATGAGGGCCATCAAATTAATCGAGCGCTACAGCTGATCTGTTCCAGCAGAATGAACTGATACTCCACTCCACTCCAATGAGTCAAACACTTCTTCTCACAAATACTTCATCAATCTTACGCTCTGTGCCAACTTATAAATAACTAGATTATATTAGTGCTTATTATTTATTTGATTGAGTCGATGCCAGCTTCAAAAGGCAACCATTCAACATGCAAAAGTTGCAGATGCTCGAACTATTTTACCAGTTTGAATGGTCTGGGTCCTGCATTGACATGGACATGGTTTCAAATAGTTATTTCAATGATCTCCTATAAGATGAAGGATAAGGGATAGCTACATCAGTGGGGCATATTGTAAAAGTGACTTCTAGTGCTTCCACTCGTAGTGCGGCTCTGGTAATCGGGATATAGGGTGTGCAAACTCCGAACCACCGCCAGTGCTTGTGGGAATGCTTAAGAGTTTGGGGGATTGTTTCCCTGCTTTGTTTGTTACAGGAGCGGATATATCAGCATCTCTATTTACGTTGATAACTCGATGAGGTTCCTGAGATAACTATTAATCGGTTTGTGTTTTTTGGGCCTTGGGAAGCAGAACACAATATAATTATGATATGATTCATCTGTCGAATTGCCAGCAATAAAAATATCATGGCAGTTACTCAAAAATGTATTCAAAACATTGGTTGACGACTGCCGGTTCTTGATTGTGACCTATTCGTTCCTGAAGGAGATATAAAATGCTTTGCTTAGAGCACTGCCCTTGCACACCCAGCCGACATTGGTTTCTCCCAGGGAACCTTCTCCAGAGACCTCCTGGGGTCCTGTGACTGACGATTCATGACTCTTTCCTAGTGTCTCCGGTCATTTGTATACATCGACGAGCATGGTCTTTAGACTCGTTTAGGACTCTTCAGTTCTTTCATATTTTCTGTGTCGTAACTGTGTGCTGTACTTTGCCATATTATTCTTTCTTACGATGGCAAAGTATTTAACTCAATTTCTTTACTTGTAAGAATGCCTGATAGGGCGGTTGGTGCTAGCGCAATCGCTTAAATGGAGTAGGTTGCAAAGTGAAAGTGGAGAAATCTAAAGAGAGCACAATCAGCTGGTGTGGCCATTCCAGGGGTAGTGGTCTCTGGTATATTGCATTTATTTGCCAAGCTCCATGCTCCAGACCCAAATGTCCTAATCCGGGAAAATACTTTTTTTTTTTTTTTTTTTTTTTTTTAAAACCTTTATTTCTTCAAGAGTCTGGACACAGCTATTCAGCCGACAACCCGGAGGTTCGGCAGCTTCGGTAGAGAAGGACAGAGAAGCGTCCACATTGCATTAAAGGAGCAGTGAAAAGATTCCATTTTTAAATAAACGCAAACACACAACAAACCCCAGAAAGGCAAGAACACTGAATGCCCATGGTGATAGCCCCCCAGGGGAGGCCGGACCCCAATCATCTAACAGTCACAGTACTGTGATAAGAGGAAGAAGGGGGACAGCAGAGGCCCAAGAAGTCAATTAACCATTAAATCTTATATACTGAGCTGGAAAGAATGTCAAGAAGAAAGCTGTTCCTCGGGGGGATCCAAGTCAGGGGCAAGACATATTCCCCCCTTGTATTGATTCCACCGCTCCCAGATGGCGTGCCACTTCCGAGGGCGGCCTCTAGCGCAATATACTGTCTTTTCCCTGAGCATACTCCAGTCCATATTTTCTTTCCACGCGGTCAATGTGGGGGGCCCCACGGAGCCCCACAATCGCGCGATATCTCTCTTAGCGACCATGTTACCCAGAGTCACCCATTGGGTCTGTGCCTCATCGTGATCAGTGGGCCCCCAGACATTCAGGAGACAACACCGCGCTTCCGGCTGCATAGCAATGCCCGTCACCTCCCCCATCACTGCATGGACTCTCCTCCAGAATTCCGTGATGAAACCACATTCCCAAATGATATGCAGGAAAGTACCCACCATACCACATCCCCTCCTACATAGGCCTTCCTCAGAGAATCCCATATGAACCAGCCTTGGCCCCGTCACATACACTCGATGCAGTATTTTGAGCTGCACCAGCCTCAGACGCGACGGGATCGCAACCTCCTTGGGAGAGGAAACAGCAGACTGCCAATCCTCGTCATCCAACTCGAGTCCATCCCTAGTCCACTGGTCACGCAGCCCCAGAAGCATATCCGCCCGGACATTTATCAATTTCTTGTAGATGAGCGAGATCGTGCTCTCAGGCATATGGCCACCAAGGATCCGGTCCTCCAAAGGAGAGGACTCAGGCACCTTCTCACCCTCCACGAGCACTGACCGGAGGGCATGACGCACCTGGACATAGCGGAAAAACTCGGATGTCCCCAGCTCATACTCCTTCTGCAACTCTTCAAAGGACTTCACCCTCCCCTTAATCAGCACATCTCCGACCCTGGAGATGCCGATCAAGTCCCATTTATCAAAACCTTTTGTATGCCAAAGCCTACCCAATCTTTCAGATTCAAACAGCGGGGTAGCAAGGGTGAGCCTATCCTTCCAGCCCAGCGAGTCAGTTGCCACCTTCCACACACGCACCGCCACCCCAGTGGGCCCCGTGAGGGACGAGTCCAGGGACCGCGAGTACAACGCCCTGTGATAGTTACCACCACGCAGCAACCACCTGTCCATGGCATAACCAGGGCTGAGGGAAAATACTTTTTAAAAAGAAATTCCCGCGCTATGATCACATCTCGAAGACTTTAAGGTACAATCAAAGGGGGCTTATACAAGCCTACTGTGCAGTGCAAACGACCCCGAACTAAATTCACATGACTATTGTTAGCCATGTAAAGGCCCTGGGAGCAGGCTCTACGTGCAACCTGTGATTATATTCAAGAGCAGATATGTTTCAGAAATGTGTCAATACTATACGAGCTTCAACAGCTAATGTGGAAACTATTCGATTGACCATTTTCACAACTGAAATCAGATCAGACCACAATCACTCGATGCACTCGCTGGTGTCGGGTCTGTTCCATCTGGGACAGAACCGCCATATTGGCAATGGTGCAGAGATGAGGTGCAAAGGACAGGCTGAGGTCAATGATAACATCTAGGGGCCTCATTTACTATACTCATGGTTACATAAAGGGGTCACAAGTTGTGCATAGACTTTTGCAACGGGGAGGTTTTTCTGCCAGCTGACCTATGAGCTAATAGGTGGTTTCTCAAAATAAGGTATCTCAGAACGACCTGACCAATTAATATTCATTAAACAACGTAATTTACAACCCCCTACGTTTTGCTACAATCACCAGGAAGGTGTCTTGTAGGGGACAGCAGAGCACATTCCTATGATTACAGTTGAAAAATTACGTTTCATTTTTTTAATTAAAATTTTTGTATTAGAGTTTTCTGTAGTTAACACAACAAACATATAGGCATACCAAAGATAACATAGGTACATGTGAGCAAGTGCACAGTGAGTTGTATTATACATCAACACGTTATATGGCCTTAAACATACGATGAATGGGCACCAGGCAGATGATAAGCTAGTACAAGGTTTGTCAACCAGTATTCAGCTATGTGTGTCTAGGCTGCTCTTCGCCACCCCCAGGCCAATTCCATAGTAGCGCAGCCAGTGACCCCATATCTTAGTGAATTTCCTTGGGCATCCTCTGGCTTTGTATTTGACTTTCTCAGCAGTCATATAGGGGTCCATCCCAGCTTTCCAGTCTCTGAGCATGGGGAACCAGGCGCGCCCCAGTGTGAGGCTACATCTCGCTTGGCGACTACTAGGCCTAAGTTACTAAAGACGAGCTTAGCTCTGGGGATAGCTACATCAGTGGGGATAACCAACAATATGTATTTAGAGTCCATTTGTATTGTTTCTCCCAATGCTCCATTTAGTTCCTCTACAGTGTTTTTCCAGTATCTATGAATGTTAGAGCATTCCATAGTGTTTGTATGAATGACCCTCTCTCTGCCCCACAACGAAGACAACTAGCGGAGTCAGCTATTCCACAGCCATGCAACCGGTCCCTGTCATAATAGGCCCTATGTAGAACTTTGATTTGGATCAGTCAAGGGATTGATTTAGTAGTGGCTCCCCTGGGGTGCATAAGACTGCATCCCAGTCCAGGCCGTCGAGGTCTCCCACTTCATATTCCCAGCGTGTTCTTAGTTTCATTAAGGGGTCTGGCCTATTTGTGGTAATTGTTTTATAGGTCAATGACACTGCTTTTTATGGAATTTTCCCCATCAGCAGCCTCCCTTCTAAAGAAGCATATTCTGATATATTGTCAATGTCAAGTTCCTCTGTCACCCAGGCATAATGAAGTTGGAGGTATTTGTAGTGTTTCCAAAAGGAGCTAAAAGGGATTATGGCCCCTCCCTTTAGGATGTCCCCCCGTTTAGAGATCCCAAGGGTATCCCAGTTCCTGAAGCCCTTCAATTTCCTGAACTCCTTCAGGCATGTACCCTTCCACAAGGGGCGGGGGGGTCGCATGTAACTTGTGCGTGTAATTTCATCCATCTATCTGACCCTTTCCAGGTTTCTAGAACTACCTGTGTTGCTGGCAGAAACTTCTTCACCCCTGTCCTGCCAAAGAGATAGTGTATATAAGAGTGGGTTTGAAATTTGGCCAGTTCAAGGGCATATGTGGGGTGGTCTCCAGGCATATGTCACCAGTCATTGATGAAATTTAAATGGGCTGCTCAGTCATATGCTTTTATGTCAGGCAGAGTGATACCCCCACCGTATTGATTCCTTTGCAGGGTGTGCAGTGCCGCCCTTGGGTGACCTCCGGTCAAGAGGAACGCCTGAACCTTCCCTTGTATTTTGACGAATAAGTCTTCTGGGACCTTGTAGTAGGTATTTTGAAGTATATACAGGAGATTTGGCAGAGTTATCATTTTATACAGTGCAGCCTTGCCCAAAAGCATCAGTGGCAATGTTCTCCAACTTGCTACGTCGTTGTGGAATCCTATCAAGACTCTACGTATGTTGTTCTCTTAACTATCGTCCCTGTTTATGCTCATGTATATACCGAAGTAGGGGGAACCCCCGACAATCCACCCGGAACTGCCCCGGAACATCTTGTAGGTCAAAGTGTCTACCCGCTGGGTATAAGTTAGATATGTTCCAGTTGACTTGTAGCCTGCGTGTGCCTCATATGTGTCAAATATCTGGAAGAGCCCGGGGAGCGTCTGTTGTGGGTTTGTGACATATAGCAAGATATCGTTGGCGTAGATTTATTCATCTCCCAGGGTATTCTTCTTTTCCAGGAAGCCTGTAAGATGTGGGAGTGTATAATGCATGCAAGTGGTTCCAGCACAAGGGCGAATATTAGTGGGGATAGCGGGCATCCCCTGCACGTAACCCTCTCAATAGGAAATTCTGAGGATAATTCTCCATCCAACCTCACTCGGGCCACCGTGTCTGTGTATAGCAGTACCACCTAGGCTCTAAATTTGGGACCGAACTCATATTTCACTAGAACTTGCCGTAGGAATAGCCAGTGGACAGTATCAAATGCCTTCTCAGCATCTAAGGACAGTAGAATGTGAGGACCCTCCCTGTTGTGTATTGTTTCAAGCCAATTGTATAGCCTGCGGAGGTTACCCTATTTTGCAATTCAGAAAAACTTTTCTGCATCGGAAAATAGGGTTAGTATATTAGAAAAAGGGATTTTGCAGTTGAGAACCCTGTGATGTTGCGAATCACAGACTTAGCAACAGCAAAAATCCCTTAGTACATCTGGCTCTAGTCTGCTATTGAAGGAGTAAACAAGGACCCGCTTATAGAACTGTGCTCAAGATGTGTCAGACAATAAGAATTTCTCTTTTTGAGGGGTTTAGCTTAATGCTTACAAAGCTTTGGACCAGAGTGAGTCAGTTGGCTTCAGCAGGATTTGGGTATTTAGATAATTTAAAATGTGTTAAACCAGATTAAGAGAAGCTCGTAAAATTTCTTCGACTATAACTTTAATACACTGAACATTGGCATGATTCTTAATTCTGGGTATCTAAGAGGTTTAAACAACATAGTTAACTATGTTGAGGCATGAGATACACTGCCAGATGTTAGAAAAAAGGAAGATGTAACCCCTTCGGTGCTCATGACGGAATAGTCCAGTCATGAGCACCAGTGCTCCAATGCTCATGACGGAAACATTCCGTCATGAGAAGAGGGGCACTAAATCCCTCGGGATTTCCCTTTTTTTTTATTGGCCTCAGGAGGTTGGGGAAGAGTTTCCCCAACCTCCCGAGGCCAAATTACATTTTCACTGCAATGCCGATCGTGCGCATGGCGCGCTGACGTCATTGCAATGAAAATAAAACTGAAATGAGCCAAAAGGCTAATTTCAGTTTCACTTTCTATGTGCTCAGGGGACTAGCTCAGCCCCCTGAGCACATAGAAAGTCAGGAGAGGTATCGTTGGAAAGGGGATCCCTGCTTGGGGATCGACCCAGGAGGGCGAACCCCAAGCAGGGATCCACCCACTAGGCACCAAGGAGGGGGGAGCGGCCCATTGAGCAAGGGCCTTTGCTTCCCCCATATTATTTTGGGCAAATTTAGTCTTTCTGCCCTCTCTGGGGGGCAGATGGGGCAGTAGCCTCCAATCTGCCCCCGTGGGGGCTGGAAGCCCACTAGACACCAGGGATTTTTGTTTACATTTTATTTAGGGGTGGGGGCTGCCCAATATGGGCATACCAATGCCCCCACCCCTCCCCCCACAAAATTCCAGTCTTTCTGGCCCCCCTGTAGGGCAGATGGGGGCAGTAGCCCCCAATTTGCCCCCTCAAGGGGGCAGAAAGCCCACTAGAAACCAGGGATTTTTTTAATTATGTAAATTAGGGGTGGGGGCTGCCCATTATTGCCACGCCAAAGCTCCCAACCCCCCCTGCACAATAACAGTCTTTCTGTCCCCCCTGGGTGCAGATGGGTGCTGTAGCCCCCAATTTGCACCCCGTGGGGGCAGAAAGCACCCTAGATACCAGGGATTCTTTTTTTTATAGGCCCGGGTGGGGGCTGAAAACTAAAGACTTGCTTCCCCTACAGGAGGAAGATGGAGGCAATAGCCCCTGATCTGCCCCGGGGGTGAAAGGGCAGAAAGCCCACTAAGCGCCAGGGATTTTTTTGTTTTATATAGGTAGGGGTGGGGTTTGCCCAGAATGGGCATGTCAAGGCCCCCACCCTCCAAAAAAAGATGCCACAGCCTTTCTGCCCCCCCCAGGAGGCAGATGGGGGCAGTAGCCCCTGATCTGCCCTGGGGGGGGGGGGGGCAGAAAGTCCACTAGGCGCCAGCGATTATGCTGGCTTTTCTATTAGTAGGGGTGGGGGCTTCCCAGAATGGGCATCCCTATGCCCCCACCCCCAAAAAGAATAGCCACAGTCGTTCTGCCCCCCTTGGGGGCATATCTGGGCAATAGCCCTCTTTTTTCTCCCTCCCCAGGGCGGCAGAAAGCCCACTAGGCACTGAATTTTCTTCAGGATGTGCCTACCTGTGGATTTTGGGCCCTAGCGCAACTGGCACATAGGGAACCTTAGCAAACCTGTACATTTTTTTAAACTAGACACCAAAGGAAATCCAGGATGGGTTGATTTGTGTGCCTCCCACCAGGTTCTGTTACCCAGAATCCCTTGCAAACCTCAAACTTTGTCTAAAACCCACATTTTCCTCACATTTTTGTGGTGGAAAGTTCTGGAATCTGCGTGGAGCCACAGAATTATTATTATTATTATTATTTATTGGGCTTATTGAGCGCGACAGCTACCCAAAAAGGGTTTCCTGGCACCATAAAGGCAAGAGAAAGTCTCAAGAAAGAGACCGGAGCAGGTTACTGGTTGAAAAGCCAGGTCTTAATGGCTTTGCGGAAATGAGTGTAGCGAGTTTCCAAACGGAGAGGTTGGGGGAGGGAGTTCCAGAGCTTGGGGCCTAGAAGGGAGAAGGATCTTCCTCCCATCCTCGCTCGGCGTGTTTTGGGGACACAGAAAAGGCCTTGAGTGGAGGACCTCAGGCATCGAGCAGGCGTGTAAGTGTGCACGAGGGTTTGGAGGTATCCGGGGGCATTGCCCCATTTTATTCTATGCATGAGGCTAAGAGTTTTGAATTTGACCCTATTTTCGATTCTTAACCAGTGGAGCGCTTTAAGGTGACCGGACATGCGTTCACTCCTATTGCATTTGCATAGCAGTCTGGCTGCAGCGTTTTGTACCAGTTGGAGGCGTCGCATGACTGCCTGTGATGCCCCTAAATAGAGGACATTACCGTAATCTAAACGGGAGGTGATTAGTGCGTTGACCACAGTCTTTTGTGTATCGTCCGGGAGCATCCAAATGATTTTTCTGAGCCATCTCAGAATTGTAAAACAGGTAGCTGTGTGGTTGTTGACATGGGGCTCCATAGTTAGGCCATTATCAATGGTAATGCCAAGATTACGGACTTGTTGCGACGGGGTTGGTAAGGGGCCCATTTCAGATGGCCAGTGTCTAGAATTCCAGAGGTTTTGGTTAGGACCCACTATTAAGACCTCTGTTTTGCTGCCGTTGAGTTTAAGCATATTAGTGCTCATCCAGGTGGCGATGTTCATGAGGCCTGTCTGCAGGAGGGAGGGGGAATCGTTGTCACTATTAGAAAGGGAAAATACGATTTGTGAGTCGTCGGCGTATGTGAACATTTTGAGACCAGCTGCTTCAGCAATCTGGGCGAGCGGGGTTACATAGAGGTTAAAAAGCAGGGGGCTTAACACCGATCCTTATAGCACTCCATAGGGGGAAAGATGCACATTAGATGCTGCACTGCTGGAGGAGATTTGAAATGTCCTGAGAGTCAGGAAAGATGCGAACCAGTCTAGTGCATTACCTTTAATGCCCATGTTGGAGAGTGAGGCAAGCAGTATGTTGTGAGAGATGGTGTCGAACGCTGCGCTGAGGTCGAGTAGAATCAGCGCAGCTGAGTCTCCTTTATCGACCAGTAGGCGGAGATTTTCCATCACTCCAAGTAGTGTTGTCTCCGTCGAGAAACCGGGGCGGAAACCCGATTGGGAGGGGTGCAGGATGTCGTTAGCCTCCGCAAACCTTACGAGGTGTTCATGGACATGTTTCTCCAAGATTTTGGAGAAGACGGGCAGGAGGGATATTGGACGGAAGTTTGCCAGGATTTTTGGATCAGCCGATGGTTTCTTGAGTAGAGGTGAGACCATGGCATGTTTCCAGGATGACGGGACCTTAGCCGTGGAGAGGGATAAGTTCAATGTTTGACATATCACGGCAAGTAGTGGGGTGTCCAGGAGTCTGAGTATTGAGATCGGGAGGGGGTCGGCGGGCGAACCAGATTTTACTTTCCCTAAGATGTCTCGCAGACCCTGAACATCGATCCCGGGCCACGCTGTAAGTGGCTCATAGGATGGATGAGGTTGAGAGGAGATGTCCTCTCCGTTAGGGCCGGGGACTTGCACCCTTTTAGCATGAACCTGGTGCTGTTTTAATATCTCCTGGTAGATTGTCTCAATCTTTGTTGTGAAATATTTCGCTAGTTCTTCACACTGGAAACTGTTCAGAGGAAGAGGTTTGGCTGATGTATTACAGCCTGCTAACTCTTTTACAAGGTTAAAAAGAGTCTTAGATTTGTTTGTAGCTTCAGAGATAGATTTGGCTACATAGTTGGCTCTTGCCGTGTTACAGGCTTTATGATAAAGCTTGAGCTCGTTTCTATAGTTCGAGCTGGCAACCGGGGAGTAATCTTTCCTCCAAAGGCGTTCTAGGCGTTTGCATTTGGATTTTGTAGCCTTCAGTTGCTCATTATACCATAAGGCAGGGGAGTTATGAAGGGTGGATTTTTTGTGAGCTTGGGGCAGGCAAATGTCTAGGGCACCTAGGCGCCATTTGTTAATTTTGGTGGCTACGATCTCTGTCTTCGGTGTCAAATATTTCATCCAGAGGGGCAGCGATTAGACGGACGCGAATTGGTTTATGTCCAGTTTTTTCCAATTTCTTGTGAAGGACTTGCTTGTCCCGCTCGGAACGCTAGAAGTCGTATGATCATCCACGTTGAATTTTATTAGGAAGTGGTCTGACCAATCTAGGGGCAGAGCAGGCTGGCAGTGTAGCAGGGGAAGGCTGGAAAAAATAGGGTCCAGGAGGTGGCCCCCTTTGTGTGTTGGGCCCGAGTTCCATAAGGTGAGGTTCATGGCGGCCAGGTCATGAACTAAATTGTTTCCTGGTTTGTTTGTTGGGTCGTCGAAATGAATGTTCAGGTCGCCTACGATAGATAGGTTGTTGTAGTTTACCCTTACTGAAGCGGTCCAATCCACTAGTTGGGTGGCCCAAGGTTGTATAGGGCCAGGTGGACGGTAAATCAGGAGACCTGTGAAGGTGAAATTCGGGTGGAGTTGGAGTTTAAAAAGGGCCATCTTACAGGCGGTTAAGGGAATGGGTTCCAAAGTACATTGCAGCGATTTTTTGAAGATGACTGCTATCCAACCTCCAATGCCGGTGGTTCGGTCTTTTCGGATGATGGCATAATTCGATGGTAGGGCTTCAGCAATGTCTGGGCCAGAGCTGACGTGTAGCCATGTCTCAGTGAGGAAAAGGGCGTCTAGTGAGTTGTCGGACAGAAGGTCAAATATGTCTCTTTTGTGTTTGCTGAGTGACCTGCAGTTCAGGCTACCAAGACGCCATGTGTGTGCCGACTTACGGCCATTGGATCCGGGCCGACAGAGCTGCGGGACGTCAAGTTGAAAGTTGCATGCAGGGCATGCAATACAGGTGTTCCTATAGTTGTGTAAGATTTCACAGTTATGTTTAACAGGGGGTCGCAGTGAATGTAGCAGCTCAGGCGTATAGATGTTAACTATACTGGAGTTTCCTCCAGGGGTTACGGGCCCTGGGCCCGGCCTGGCGCGGACGGGCGCAGACGGGCTTTCGTTTGGCGCGCCTTCGGCGCGCAAACGGCACTCCCGCTGCGCTCGTCCACTGCGCCTCCGGAAGATGCACATTTTTATACAGAAAGGGAGAGGGTCGGTGTGGGCGTGCCTCAGGAGATTCAGTGCTTTAAGTGGCGCTTGCAATCAGCGTCCTTAAATAGTGGAGTCAGGGGGCGTGGCCTCTCGTAAGGGGCGTGGCCTGTGGGCTCGCCGGGAATGGCGGCAAAGGACTTTAGGGTTTGTCCCGCGGCAGCGCTAATATCCGCTGCGCGGGTGTGCCAGGAGCGTGGTAGAGCCCCGAAAACAGAGTGCACGTAGGATTAAAAACAATATAATCGTGACACTCAAATTTAAAAAAATGTGCTTTTGCGGTCGTGCTCCCGGCTTCCGCCTCAGGAGATTCAGTGCTTTAAGTGGCGCTTGCAATCAGCGTCCTTAAATAGTGGAGTCAGGGGGCGTGGCCTCTCGTAAGGGGCGTGGCCTGTGGGCTCGCCGGGAATGGCGGCAAAGGACTTTGGGGTTTGTCCCGCGGCAGCGCTAATATCCGCTGCGCGGGTGCGACAGGAGCGTGGTAAAGCCCCGAAAACAGAGTGCAGGTAGGATTAAAAACAATATAATCGTGACACTCAAATTTGAAAAAATGTGCTTTTGCGGTCGTGCTCCCGGCTTCCGCCTCAGGAGATTCAGATTCAGTGCTTTAAGTGGCGCTTGCAATCAGCGTCCTTAAATAGTGGAGTCAGGGGGCGTGGCCTCTCATAAGGGGCGTGGCCTGTGGGCTCGCCGGGAATGGCGGCAAAGGACTTTGGGGTTTGTCCCACGGCAGCGCTAATATCCGCTGCGCGGGTGCGACAGGAGCGTGGTAAAGCCCCGAAAACAGAGTGCAGGTAGGATTAAAAACAATATAATCGTGACACTCAAATTTTAAAAAATGTGCTTTTGCGGTCGTGCTCCCGGCTTCGCCTCAGGAGATTCAGTGCTGAAAGTGGCGCTTGCAATCAGCGTCCTTAAATAGTGGAGTCAGGGGGCGTGGCCTCTCGTAAGGGGCGTGGCCTGTGGGCTCGCCGTGAATGGCGGCAAAGGACTTTGGGGTTTGTCCCGCGGCAGCGCTAATATCCGCTGCGCGGGTGTGACAGGAGCGTGGTAGAGCCCCGAAAACAGAGTGCAGGTAGGATTAAAAACATTGTGGGTAAGAAAACTTTGGTGGATCCACGCAAGCCATATCTCCCTGGAATCCCCTGGGTGTCTAGTTATTAGAAATGTGTGGGTTTGGTAGGTTTCCTTAGTTGGCCGACGAGCACGGGGCCAAAAACCCAGGTGACCCCCCTTGCAAAACCAGGTCGTTTTGTGATAAGCAATTTTGATGTCGCCTCAATAGGTTTTGGGACCTTGCCTGTTGCGGGTACTTGGGCCTCCCACACAAGTGTGGCACCATTTTTATCGGGAGACCTGGGGGAGCGCTCGGTGGTAGGAAATTTGTGTCAGCCCGGTGAGGCCACAACTTTCCCACACAAAAATGTATGGAAAAATTGATTCTTTCAGCTAAATTTGAGGTTTGCAGGGGGTTCTGGGTAAGAAAACGTTGGGGGATCCACGCAAGCCATACCTCCCTGGTATCCCCCGGGTGTCTAGTTTTAAAAAATTTATAGGTTTGCTAGGTTTCCCTAGGTGCCGGCAGAGCTAGGGCTAAAAAAATACAGCTAGGCACTTTGAAAAAAAAGGGTCGTTTTTCACTGTGAAAATGTGGTGTGTCAACCTTGCGTTTTGGGTCATTTCCTGTCGCGGGCACTAAGCCTACCCACACAAGTGAAGTACCAATTTTCTCGGAAGACTTTGGGGAACGCGGGGTGGGTGGAATTTTGTAGATCCACGCAGATTCCAGAACTTTCCAACACAGAAATGTGAGGAAAATGTGTTTTTTTGACAATTATTTAGGTTTGCAAGGGATTCTGGGTAACCGAGCCTCGTGAGAGCCAGTCAAATCACCCCGTCCTGGATTTCCCTGGGTGTCTAGTTTTCAAAAATGTATAGGTTTGCTAGGTTTTCCTAGATGCAGGCAGAGCTAGAGTTGAAAAACAACAGCTAGGCACTTTGCAAAAAAAGGGTCAGTTTTCACTGCGAAAATATGGTGTGTCCACGTTGCGTTTTGAGCTGTTTCTTGTCGTGGGCACAAGGCCTACCCACACAAGTGAGGTGCCATTTATATCAGGAGACTTAAAGTAACACAGAATTGTAGAGCAACTGTTATTATCTATTGACTTTCGATGTATTTCTGCCTTCCAAATGAAAGACAATGCTAGTACTCCCAATTTCGGAAATGTGCAAATATCTACTGTTTCTAAACTCTATATTTTGTTCCCACTTCAGAAATACATAGGTGTCTTTCATACCAATTTTTCCATGTATACATTTTTACCAAAATAATTGCTACATACCCCGTACATAATAAAAAATCATTGCAAGACTCTGCTCAGTTATTGGCTCTGGGTTCGTCGGGTTCTTGGTGAACCTACAAGTCCTATATATCCCCACAACCAGAAAGATCCAGCAAATGTACCGGTATATTGTTTTCAAACAACGGCCATAATTAAAAGAAGTTACAGGTGAAAACGTTGACACAAATGGCTGTTTTTTTCAACGAATTTTCAATTTTTCCTATATTTTACTGTTAATTTCTATGAAGAAACCTTGAAAGATCGACACAAATGACCCCTTGCTGAATGCAGAATTTTGTCTACTTTCCTAAAATGTTTAGTTTTCCAGGATCCATTATTGCTTTCATACCCATTTCTACCATTAACTGGAAGTAGGTTGAAAGCACAAAAAATAGGCTATGTCCCAGAAAAATGCCAAAACTGTGTAAAAGATTTTGGTTTTCTGACAAAAGTCTGCTTGTCCTTGAAAGCTGGGAAGATGGTGATTTCAGCACCACAACCCCTTTTTTGATACCATTTGCAGGGAAAAAAACAGACGCTTTCATCTGTAGCCTTTTTTTCCAAACAAAAACAAAATTTAGCTGTATTTTGGCTAATTTCTGGGTACCCTCCAGGGGAATCCACAAACCCTGGGTACCTTTAGAATCCCCATGATGTTGGAAAAAAAGGATGCAAATTTGGCGTGGATACCTCATGTGGTCAAAAAGTTACAGGGGCCTAAGTTCGAACTACCCCAAATAGCCAAAAAAAGCCTTAGCACAATGGGGGTAAAGGCCTAGCAGTGAAGGGGTTAATCAGGTTTGAAAGGATGGAATGTTGATAATAGGTGAAATTTCTTTTAGAAAGGTAATTAACTCGCTCTGTCAGCACCTGATCTGTCGGCGAAGCCTGACCTTGATCGGAGTCACCATGTTCTCTCGTCCAGTGTCTTGGTTTGCAAGTGCAATGGGGCCAAGTAAGAAATATGGGAACCTTAAAGGAAATTACAAGACTTTTGAAGTTCATCAAGAGCACTCAGAAAATTCCCAAGTCAATACACTAAAGCTGAGAGAGCTCTGAAACCTTCCAGGGTGTATGGAACTGATGCACTTGCTTTGTATGAGAAAGCAGAGATAAAGGCCCCCGAAGACAAGAAAAAGCATCCTGTCATTGGCGTTTCCTTCGATCGTGGCCTCTGCGGTGCTGTTCACTCCTCTGTCGCAAAATCCATCAAAAATGAGATTTCTGCCTTTTTGCAGTACTGGGAAGGAAGCCCTGATTGTGGGAGTTGCAGACAAGCTGAGCGGTATTCTTCAGAGAACTCACAGGGATCACATTTTGCTGATGTTTAAAGATGTTGGCAGAAAGCCACCCACTTTTGGAGATGCATCTATTATCGCCACAGAACTCTAAAATTGCAGATATGAGTTTGATCAAGGATCTGACATCTATAACCACTTCAGGTCTGTCATCTCCTACAAGACGGAGGAAAAAACAATCTTCTCCCTTGACACAGTTTCAGGTTCTGAAAGCATTATTATCAATGACGACATTGATGCTGATATACTCTGAAACTGCCAAGACTTCACATTGGCCAACATCATCTTCTGCGCGTTGAAGGAGTCCACTACCAGTGAGCAGAGTGCAAGAATGACTGCAGGGGACAATGCCACCAAGAATGCCTCTGAGATGATTGACAAGCTGACTTTAACTTACAACCATACCCGTCAAGCTGTTATCACCAAAGAGTTGATTGAGATCATTTCTGGCGCGGCAGCACTAAACTGAGCTAAGAAAGATGTCCAGTCATAAGATAGGGCAGTTGACTGCAGATATTCAAGTTCCACCTCCATGTCTTGCTTCAGACTGATCCATCACCATATGAGGATTTTTTGGGAAAAGGATTAAGTATATTTTGTTAATTATATTACAATAAACATCTTAGACCGAGAAAAAAAGAAAGGTAATTAACTCAAGAAAGTGATGTCTTCCTTGTGCCAATTCTCCGCTTAATCTACCTCCCTGTCGCCCTTTTACATTACCCCCTTACCCTCTACACGCCTTGAACCAACGGATGTAACTTGTAATTGACGTACCTTCTGTAACAATGTGTAACTTGTAACCTATGTAACTCTCCTCATGTAAAGCGCTCCGATACCTCCGGGTCTAGCCAGCGCTATATAAAACTCAAGTAAAAAAAAAAAATCAGAGTAATCTAGCTGCTTGATCAAGATACCCCTAAAAACTGTGTTGAATTAGGCAGAAAGGTGATGCAAAATAAGAACTCCTAGAAAAGTATGTCCACGATACAAGACTTGGCTCTGTCTCATGATCTAGTGGGACGTTTGATCGAACCGGGACCCTCAATGAGCAGCTGGAGTTGGCAAATGGCTGCAGGTTCAAGTAGCTGAGCAGGGAACTGCAAGTGGCTGTTGTCCTGCAATTAAGCAAGCAAATCCAGAAATGACTTTGTAGTTAATAGTTAGCTAATATCTTTCAAAGACTGGCAGGAGCAGACCAGAGGTGAGTAAATCATTTAGGATATGAAACTACCAGACCGGGCTGGGTTGACAATGCCTTGCACATGGAGAGAGGGCAATCGCTCAAAGAAGAGCCAGATATTTACATCCTTTCATTTAAAGTAACCCATGTATGGTATGGGTATTTACATAGTAATTACTGTCTCTGACATGGTTCTGAAGCACTCTGCATACGGATAGCATGCCACTTCATGGAAGCCCAATATTGGTGATTAATCAGAAGGCAAGTCAAGGCTTGCAGTGAGTTATGCATTTTTTATTTGGTGCCATGCAACCTTGAATTACTGTTTGTAGGAAACGGCCTTTTAACATGGTCACTCTGGATTTTTTGGGGCCTTTTCCTGGCCCTTATATTTTTGCTGCCTTAAGAACTCTGTGCCATTTCTCCCTGTTAATCAATAGTAAAGTGCCTGTACTCCCCCACAGTTGTAGCACAACAAGCTACAAGAGGACTTTTCCTGGAAGTACTCAGCTGACCACTGACAACTGGACCTTAACTGTACCCTCCTGCTGGCATCTGCCTGAGTCCCTGTGAGTAAAATTTCTTACATTGTTTTCATGCAGATTAGTGTGAGATTGTGTAGTTTCCATATATAGGCCCTCATTACAATGTAGATGCCAATAGATGGCAACTGACAAGCCGTCGGTTACGGTCCGACCAACATTGGGTGCCACAGTTCGACCACCGCATTAGGATGCTTGGCGGTCAGAGGCAGCTGCTGAGGGACCGACCAACGATTCCGGCGGGCTCAAGGAGCCCGTCCGACTGTTGGTCGGAATGTAATTCCCTACAATACGAGTGTTGCTGCTCAGGCACCGCCATAGGGATTACGATGTTCCTTTCAGACAGCCTTTCAATGGCGGTCTGAATGCCATTGAAGGCTGTCGGAAACAGACTTTGGGGGCCCGTAGCAGGGCCCCAACCCTCCGCAGCCTCAAACATCCATACCCCGTAAGCCAGACACCACATTGTGCGTGGCACATGGTGCATGGATGCTTGCAAAAATCAATTTTCCCAATGCGGCTTGTGCTGCGGCCCTTTTCCGGCCGCTGCAAAAGCCGCAATTAAAAAAATGTGTGTTTCCGTCCACCTCATGGACGGTTGCATCCTAATTCGTCAGATGGAACCACCGACTACTAGACGGTCGGTTTCCATTCCAACATGATGCAGGACGGATGCTCGTTCAACCGGCATCGTAATCAGGGCCATAAGGTTGAGTTCATGTATTTGAAGAGGACGCTACACCCTATTAGTAACTTTGTCGTGCATATGTATTATATATTGCCATACTGTCTGTAGTCATGCGTATCACTAATCCTTTGTAATGACTTTTAAACAAGGTTTTTCACACCATTATTTTGAGATACTATTTTTATATAGTAATATACACATTTATAATAAGGTGTGATTTTAGTCTATTGAGTATGGATATTTACATTTCTAGTATAGGATTGTGTTTGATGGGACAGCAAAGCTGTTATTTAGGGAGAAAGAATTCATAATATTTTGTAGTTCAAGCATACTGCAGTAGTATCTTATTTAAAACTGATATGCAGGGTGTTAACTTATGCAGTAATGATTTTACGTTTTATGAGATGGCTGTGAAAATTGTTTATTAGGAGCAAACAGTGGGAAATCCCAGATTGTTAATGGTTCTTTTTTAAACATTTACTTATACCTATTATTACATGATTAGAATTATATCAATTGTTTCTCCTCTGGTTGGCATTGTCACTAAGAGTGAGGTTCTTGTAGTCTTTTCTGTCCTGTTTGTTTGAAACTTATGGGCTGTCCTTTGGTCTCAGTTGTGGGTATTGGGTAATTTTCTTGTACTAAATAGGATTTTGTGGTTCTTATCTTGCAGATTGTTTAGCCGAGTAATAGTAGTTTAGTATCTTTAGTAGATTCTGGTGGGGGAAAGCTAATACTTCACCATCTCCTTAAATGGTTATCAGTGGCTTCTATTCTTGCTGAAATTGAAATCCGTAATTTTATGTCTTGGATGCAAAAGAATGCCCCACCAATTGTTTTTTTCCGATATGGTGGAGTAATTATTAGGATGCTAATCTGGAAACTGTGTCCATTTTTTGTATCTCTTAAACTTCATCTTAAAGAAAATTGGACCTTTTCCATTTATTCCCCTAAGTGTATTATAAAGTATTTTGAAAGCAGATTTTCTTGCAACAGGAAGACAGTGAAAGTCCTTCAACACTAGGAAGATGTGGTCTGAGGGCTTTATATGTAAGAGTTGTCTTCGCACTGCATTCTGGATCCTTTTGTGGTATTTCATAGCTGTAGTTGGTGGTCCTTTGTAATAAGCTATTGACATAATCTATTCAGTATGATCAAGGAAGTAGTTGCCTGGATCTTCTGAGGACATCTGCTATGTGGAATGACATGCTAGAGTATCTGCATGATATGAAATGTTGATTTGCGTACTAGGTTAACTTGAAGGTTCATAGTAGGAGCAGAGTCCCTGATAATTCCTAGGTTTCTTCCGGTGAAGCTGTTGGTAGTGCTCCTATAGTTCTTCTGGCCAAATTGTCAATGGATCCAAATTTTTCCATCCCCCACATGTTTAAATCTTAGTTTTTGATGCATTAAGTTAAGATCACTCTTTATCATTCAGTGGTTAATGGCTCTGAGGCAGTCACCTAGATTTCAAACTTGACAGTCATTAGGGTTTTCCACTTTAAGTATTATCTGGGTATCATTAGCATACTTACAACATGCAACGTGAACTATGGTTAAGTGTCAGGAATTTATCTGATATATTTATATAAATGAGTTATTTTTTTAGGTAAAATTAAAATGTTGTCAAGTTACTGAGATAGATGTAGGAGTGACTGTGAAGATTCTGGCTTGCATCATTCTTCCAGAATTTTGGAATTATATTTTTGCTCTGATGAGGCAGGAAGAAGCAGTGTAATAGATCATATTTCAGGCCTGTGATGAGGAGATGGAGCACCAACCAAAGGTATGTTATTGATTTCCTCCACCAGTCTGGGCTTTCTAAGCTGCACAGTTGGCCTAAAAAATTTGACCATATGTTCTCTTAAAGATATTCATTTAGTTGAAATGCACTATTTAAGGGGTATCAAAAATGTTATTTTGAAATGTTGTTCACCTGGTTCTAAACATTTGGCAATCATGCCATAAAAAAGCTCTAGGCCTAAAAGTGTTGTAAATCTGACCCTAAAAAGCTACAAAAATGTTCCCATCCCTACTTCCCCGTACTTTCAATTGGACTAAAAGAGCTTCAGACCTTGAATAGAGCATGCTGCATTGGACCACAGAATGATGCTTATCTAGAATACCCTTCTGGAGTTCACAACCTTATATATGTTGCCGTTTCCTCCTGCTTTTTCACCTCTTGGTGAAGAGGAAAGTGCATGTTTTCTAAAACATTCTTACCTTAAAAAATGAATTGCAGTGCTACTGCTCCAGTCTACCCTTCCTCCAAAAGAATAACAAAACTCGTCCAATAAGCGCCCTCAACTACAAAATATTTCTCCTTCAATAAAACCTGTACTTTGCAACCACAATGATTACCTGGAAACGTCATCACCGCTGCATGGTTTATGTCCCCTAGAAGTAACTCTCTTGTTAATGCACCTTCCTTGCGAACATGCAATGCCTTTTGGGTTTCTTGTATACCCGGCATCATCTGTGCGCCTTTGACCAAAGTATTTTCTTTTGTCCTCTCATTCGCACACCCCTTCAGTATGATGCTGTGCTCTGTAGAAAGCCGTTACTTTCATCCTCCTTCTGTGGTTCATAGGCCATGCATGTGCCACCTTCGGGCTTCATATTTTTGGAGGCCCCAAGGTATCGGCTAGATACCTGCATTCTCAAGGGGGTCACTCTGAAGATACTGAAAAGTATGCTGGCTTCAGATTCCATCTTCGTCATCTCGCTTATAAACTGTTACTTCAAAGCTTTTCCACTCCTGTTTCTGATTAGCTTGAGTTTTACAACATTGCCTATGCATTGTACTATTCACAATCACTTACAAAACAATTTTTCATCATTTCATTCTAGAAATTACCTTTCCCAGCATCATTACAAATCTACACACATCGAATTGGTGACCCTTCATCTCTTAATCACAAAAAATGAATTTATCTCAGCAAATGACCAGGCGCCTGTTGATTGGTCCAATTAACTCTTGATTCCTTTTGCAGTATTCCTCAATCATCTGTGGCCTAACGAAAATAAAAGATTTATGGTGTAGAGACGCTAAGAATCTTGATCTGAACCTCCTGCGGCTCTAAACTGCCTTTCTCCTATTAGCACCAACATTGATGTCAATGTCCCCACCAATAGTCTCAGCGCTGCTCTGGATATCTAGCCCCTCTTAATAGTAAGCAGAAAAGATCCAAATCTTCTGCCCCCTGTTTTTAAAGGGTTATTTGAGGAATGTGACTCTTTGAGACTGATTAAAAGCAAAACGAAACGATCACCCTCCCCATCTCAATTGGAAACCCTCAGGGCAGCCAAAAGAAGGTATAAGAATGACTTCTATAAACATCTACAAAGCCAAAGCTACAGATATAACATCCCTGATAACTGCCCAGAACAATTCTTTGATATAGTCAAAGCTGCCAACAACCCTTTCCATCCCCTAAAATTGAAGACCCAAGGCCACGTCTGATTAGTCTACTCAATAGAATTAACTGTATCCTACTCTCAGAAAGACTTCAGTCTTTTGTGCAAAGGTAAGACCAAATGGTAATTTTTAACCCTTTCTCTAAAAGTGATCTAGTAAAAATCATAACCAAAGTCGAACCCTCAAAACGCTTCCTGGACACTGTTCTGTGGAATGCAGCCAAAGGCTTGACACCACATCATATACCTCATAAAACCAACCAGATTATCCTCCGTCTTGCTCAAAGATGGGTCCCCAGTTTTCGAAACATTTGCCAAAGCCACTCCTTTACTGAAAAAAACACACCAAGGGATCTAAACATTTTTGACCTGTCTCAAGTCTGTCCTTTCTAACAAAAGTGCTTGAGAATTGTGTTGCCACACAACACACTTAAAGCATTGCGGATAACTATCCCTTTGATGAGTTTCAGTCCCACTTTAGAAAAGGCAGTAGTACGTAACTGCACTGCTTTAGGTAGCGATAATGCACTCTGCATCCTAGATGATGGCAGCTGTATGGCATTGAAGACATAGGGCCTGATTTAGAGATTGGTGGGTGGCCTGCAGTCCACCGGGAGTGGACATAACCTCTGAAGGCATTGAATGTTTTCTGAGTGCCTGCCGTGTTTCTGCTTGAGTTTTTCTGTAAAACAAAAGGCTAATGACCCTGAGACGGTGTGCGCCCTTTTTTCTTTTCTAGATCACCAGGCTTTTACTGGCAGTCAAGAGGAGAAACAAAAGTACATGAGACTACTCTAAATAGGTCGGACAATGTGATGTTCTTACACCAAGAGCCCTGAGTCCATCGGGCAATCAGTGAAAGGTTTCCACTTGCGGGAGCACCACCGGCAAAAACATTGATGGCTTTCTCTACTTTACACAGAGCGGACGGGCTGTCAGTTTGGAGGACAGGGTACTCCACCACATTTATGGCAGAGTACCCCAGTGGCTAAACTCTGAAGCAGGCCCATGGCCCCCAACTAGTTCGTCTATTAATCAAACATGTTCAATATATCAAAATTGACAATAATTCTCCAGCCCTGTCTCAATGACACAATAGTTCCGATAAGGTTGATACTCATTCCTATCCTTTTCACTTCTATATCGAACCCCTTGGAGTCCTTCTCAAATGTTAAGGGGTGCTATATTGTCAAAATTATGACAATACTGAAGTCTATCCCAAGGTCAGTTCATCTGAGAGCATTCAGTTTCTACCCAAAAAATGCAAAAGGTACAAGACGAAATGACCTTATACCACCTAAAACTCAATCCAATTAAAACAGAATTTCTTTCAATCTCACCCATTCGTTTGAGTTTACCAGTACAATCCTCTGGGCCATGTTTTTACTGTATAGAACTGCACAAATAAATAAATGACAAATTGTTCACATCTCCTTGAATTGTAATTTTAATAAGCAATTGACCCTCAGTGTGAGTGACATGTCAATTCCGATGGGTCCCGGTAATGACAGTTGCTATTTCTAAAGGAATTAGGAGGTTCACAAAGAAACAATGTGGATCCGTTTACTCCCTTGAGTAGATTTTAGATGGTGAAAGCAGAAAACTGTTGAACTGTCCATGTGAAAGTCTGGGGCAAAACAAATAATTACAGGGATAATTGGATTAAAAATACTGACTCCCTCCTGTAATTGCTTATTCCTCGGTTGAACCTAAGGATTCCTTCTGTAATCCCTGTTCACTTTACCCCTGTAGTTATTGGTAGCCCCAGTATTGCTTATCCTTGGGCAGGGGTGGATTTAACTGTTCAAACTCTGAGGGCACAATAAAGAGGACAATAGTATTGTATGCTAGAAATGAAAAATGAGTAGTCATATTGCGAACACTGAATGATGTATCATTTACGCTTGCAGGATTCAACCAGTTCGGTCCGAGCCTGTGAGCATGCCCGGATCATCATGTCCTGCGACAGACCATCGAGTTGCATCCACCGTCATTGACTCCGGGTCAGGTAGGAAGCTCGTTGGGAGGATCTGAGACATGAAATACTGTTGTACATTTTCTGTTCTCTAGGAAACCTGCGGCAGGTCTGCTACATATGTTGCAGAATGAATCTAACCAAGGCATCAAGTCTGCAGTTCCAATAACTTGTTTCTTTCTTTAACACTTCTGAGGTGGGGTGGTAAGAAGTCTGTAGTCTAGTATAGTTACAGCTGACAAACAGTGGCAGTGTTAACTGAGAGCAGTTGCAAGCATTCGAAAATAAAACAATCTGTGGTCTTGCAAGGGCACAAAAATTACCACCATTTATAGAAGAATGAATTGTCTCAAAACACTCCTCCAAATATTATCACTCTGTTTTCCCACTGATGCACCTCATGCCTGCCATGTTGTGTTTGGGATTTTCTTGTACCCAGAGACGTTTCAAGGTATGGGTAAAGTGGGCAATTGGCCCGGGCCCCCACTTTCCAAAGGGATCTCCTGGGAAAGTAAACTTTCTCTTTATTTATCTTACCGTGGTCTATTTCCATATAACAGCCTCTCTCCTCTCTGCCTACCTCCACGTTTTGGTCCCTCCACTTGCTTTTCCCAGTGGTATCTTATGAATTTTGTAGCGCCCTGGAAAGACCTATTTCACCTGATTTTGTGTGAACCCCATTGCTGAAAGCTTTTTTGGCATCATGTAAGCTTCACTCAGCAGAAAATGGGCAGTCAAATTACAGAGGCTCCAAATGATGTCTTGCCCAAACTGAAAAGGCTTTAAGACGACACTGCTTGTACCGGTGGCGACCACAAAGGCTAGCCTTTTAACAAAGCACGAGACAGAGATAGTTCCAGGCGTGAACCTCCTGAACAGATTCCTTTAGTATGTCACATTTTGCGTCTTTGGTGTGAAGCCCAGTCTTAAAGTTTAATGAATGAAAGCAACATGCCTCTCTGGGTAAGTGTTCTGTCACTAATGCAAAATATCAAACACCTCCTGAGATGCCCAGTATTAGACAGTTAGGAAAACTAGAATGTTTCCTGGATTGTACGAAGGAGGGAAGTTTGTAGAACTGCCTCTGAGTGTTGGAGCCCAAGTCCACCAGATCAGCACCTGTATCACAGCACAGTACCGCAGACACTTGAGCGGAGTATGGGATGCTGAGAAATTACAATCTTGAGACAATGATGACCACTCTAGAGCAGGACATAGAAATACCAAGATGGCGACACAATGCACAACATATTACTGTGTAAGAAGAACAAAAAAACAAAACCAGTCTGACAGGACGCTTAACTGAAAGACTTGACAGGGTCCATTCACAGTGTTTGCTGAAGACAGCTAATGTTAACTCTGCATTTAAGGTCTAGATGGGTGTGCCGGAAAGAAGGAGCAGGGAACCCATGGGAATATCAGAGGGAAAAACCTCATCAGATCACACAGTTTTATTAAACAAGTAAGAGTGGTTATTGCATAAAGGCCATCATGATGTCAGGAGCGTGCAAATCAAGAAAACGGGTAGCACGGTTTCTGCACAAGGGACAAGACAGCACCAAGAACACGTATTCATGTGATACATGTCTCTGTGGAGGCAATTGGAATATCCAGTTTCCAGAATAGGAATGTAGTATTTGGTTTAGGAGCTGCATCAAGACAAAGACAGCCAAACTATATTCAGGAGTCCAAGAAAGTCAGGAATAAAGTGCACTGCTTCCCAGAGATGGTTTTCTCCACGAATCAGACATGCAAGAGTATCCGCACTGGTTTTCATTCGTAGATGAGATACAAATTGGTGAAGCAAAACAATGTTCTTAACTCTTACTGTGGCTTCAGACCCTCTTAATGGGCCATTTGAGAGCACCTTAAAGGGGCGTCCTCCTCCAGCCTCGGGTCTGATTGGCTGCTGCCTCCGCCTGGCTCAGGCAATTCATATTTCTAGAATGCATCATGCCAGCAAGGTTGTAAGTTTCTGTTACGTACTTGTAGCTCTGTGCCGTGTGCATTTTGCCCTCACCTTCAGGGATGGAAATAGCATTCTTGGATTCCAGATCTTCGATCAGATCAAATCAGTGCATTGTACATGATGTGGTTTCTAGCGTATGATATGCAGCATCACTGCAACAAATACAGAGCCTGGCTCCTGCTCTTCCACTGCATTATGGGAGCTATAGAGCTTTTAACTTGTTCATAAAACTGACAGTGGATTTAGACAACCTTTTCCTGCACTTCACAGTCTAAAACTGCCAGCTCTTGTCAGCCCTAGGGCCATCGGGCACCAAGCATGACACCTGGGGCTAGTGGGGTGCAAGCAGTCTCAGAGACACTGCAAAGATTTTCCTGCAAGGGAATACAATATCACTTAGCACTTAACTTCTATGGGTTTGAGTGCTTTTGGAATATCGAGTCCTACGCTGTGTCACGGATTTCCTTTTGGGATTGTCCCATTTCAGAATACCTAGTTAATGTGATTTTTGTTTATTCCTTTATTTAAGGATTTTAATGTGCTGAGCAGGTCACTTTACAGCGAATCACTCATCAGCCGCGGCAGGATATTTTTAATCTATGGGTTACTGTGTTTAACTTGAGCACTGAAAGCATTACAAAAATAACTTGTAATTAGGTGTGGAGAAAGTGGTAAAGGAAATGACTGCAGAGTGGAGATACAGGATTGAACTCCTAACTTCGATTCTTTCTGTTGTCTCCTTCTTGCACCAAGAGTCCGCAACAACTTTGCTTAGCAGGATGCCATCAAGGCAGTGGGTGAGGACTGTGCCAGGGATGTGTTGCACTTAACTTGATGCCACCAAGCATGTGTCGACTGCTTGAGATATCAGGGGAAACTCAACGGGCACAGCTGAACATCCACTTGGAATGTCTGGATCACCTACAATTCCCATTGTATGCTTGTTTTTCACTTACTCTCAAGCGTCTTAGCCCAGCTGCCCTTTTTTGAGCCTGACCTAAAAGACTTCTGTGGCTATGTTATGCGTTAGCTTTGTTGGTTGCACATTTATTTAGATTACAAATGTTCTTCTTACCCCATTTGTGGGCCTTCTTTGAGGGGTCAAATAATCGCATCGCCTTTAGCCCTTCACCCCCTTCCTGGCTTATGCCGTCACTACAAGGGATACAGTAACTTCCACTGTGAACGCAAACAGTCTTTTTGCCAATTTAAAATTATGAAAATTGCCTTTGCACCCAGGGATTTTTCAAAAATAGATAATACCTGGAGGACTTTGTGGAGGGAAAACAGTGCTTACATTAGAGTACATTGTGGTAGAACATGTGTAAAGATTGTCACCATACATTCTTCCCCACTTCCAGTGGGATAAACTTGGAAGAATCCTTTTGAAAGTATTGATTTTTGATTATATATTGTATGAAGAAGACTCAAAAGGGTATCAGAGTGCTTTACATAAGAACTGTTACTGCTGCATACGAACAATTTGTAAGAGGTCAGTTACATAAATGTTGTTGATAGATTGTATAACCAACAGTTTACACAGGTATCAGTTAAAACAAATGTCTAAAAGATGACATGAGCCCCTAATGCTCCTTTCACCTCTCCTGTTCTCTAGCCATGGCCCCTCTCTCCGCAAGCATGGCGCCCAGCCTATGCCTCCTCCAGTAACCTGCAAGCCCCTCCCCCAGTACTTATAGGCGAGCGAGGCACCAGCCTCCATCTCCAGCACATGCCAGTCCCTGCTCCTTGCCTCAATATTGACTGTGCATAAAATCCTCCTCTACCCGGTCACTGATCGGTACCTTCAAGTGCAGCAACACCCGGTCCCTCCGCTGAAGTCTCCTTTCCTTCATCATTCAAACTCCAGAGTACTTGAACTGGCAGCCTGTCGCGGTATCGCCCTAGCAGCTTCCTACAAGTCTGGACCTGGTAGGGCTAATGCCTCACCCAGCAGTCTCCCACCTTCCTGCCACGGCCCTGGTGCAGGGAGTATCTCCTGCTGGACGATTCTACCAGGCCTTGTCCAGCAAAGCCATCCAATCTTTCTCCCTTGTGGACTTCCTCAAGCCACGCAATTACTAACTGAGGGCTCCAAGTGCCATCTTCCCTCTGTGGTACAATGCGTAGTCCCCAGCTTGCATCCTGGTCTGCGGCATATTGAGGCTCCATAGGTGAGATGAATACGCCAATAAGCCACTAATAGAAGTGGGGGGTCTCCGGTACCAAGGGGCATATGTATCATCATCTCCATTTGCGATTCTCAAATAACAATTTTTTGAGAATCACTATTTGAGAATTGCAAAACGGGATGTATTTAAAAAATCGCACCAATTTTGCGATTTCTTAAAATTCCTTCATTGCGATTAGCAAATTGCGAAATCGCAATTAAGGAATACCTTCCCATTCATTCCTATGGGCCAGGAGGCCCATAGCAATAAATAGGAAGTCCTTCTCAATTTGCGAATCGCTATTTGCTAATCGCAAATTGAGAATATTTTCAAAGGTGCAAGGGTGTCATGATGACACCCTGATGCACCCCTGAAATCAGCATGTGTGCACATATGGCGCACATACATACCCTAAGGGCACGTATGTGCACCACATGGCACTTTGAAATATGCAAAAAAGTGCATATTTCAAAGAAATCGCAACTTGCGATTTCTTAAGGAGAAATCGCACAACTTGGGTGCGTGTTACATTGCATTTAAGAAATCGCAATTTGCGATTTCTTAAATGCTTACGCAAATTTAAGTAATCGCTAATTTAGCAATTCCTTAAGATTGCGAGGCTGAAATGCCTCATACATCTCCTTTTGTGATTTTGTATTCGCAAACGCTGTTTTTTTGCAATTCGCAGCACTTGCAAATACAAAATCCTTTGATACATATGCCCCCAAGTCTTTAGATTCTCTAGGCAAGGGCTAAGTCTGCGCCTGTCAATGTGAATCCTAGCAGCAGGCCCCATGCATACCCTGCATCCTTAAGGAACAGATAGAGAGCCCTGGCGCCCTCCGTCAGCCTCCGCAGTCTCTCTGGGTAAGCCAGCTGTAGGCAATACTAACCATATTTTGCCGGGTCCCTATGTGTCCCTGATTTCACCAGCGCACTTCTCTTGAGACCGTGAGGGACACTGAACTCGAGTAGACACTTGGCCTACCTGCCTTGCCGCCTGTGACGCGCTCTCTCTCTCACCCTGGGCCCTGCAGCACGCGCACTCTTTACGAGGAGGCGGGAACAGCAGGACTTCAGTCTCGCGCACAGCTGCGTGCTGTCCAGAAGATGCGCACAGCAGGGTTTTGTCAAATAAAATCTCTCACAAGTAGAATTATTAAACACACAGCATTACTCAAACAGTCAAGAGTCGAAAGGGTTTTAATGTGCGGCGGTCCCGAGATCCCCCGAGAGGCTGCTGATTGGATTGAGGTTGGAACTGTAAAAGCAAATAGTAACAAATACTGAGCGAGATTTGTAAAGGTTGTTTTAAAGAGAGTTAAAACAAACGCTTCTGTTCCGGCCCCGGCTTTCTGTGGCACTAGCTTAAAAGTGCGTCCCCTCCCACGGTTTACAAGCCGGGGTCGGTTTTTTCTCTCCTTTTAGTTTTATGGAAGCCCCTTGTGAATGTTGTATCTCAGAGTGTGTTCTTCGAGAGGTATAGGTCGGAGTCGCCTTTCACTGACAGATCCGGCGCACGTCTCCTCAGCCAGCACTTGAACTTTATGGGTTTCCTAATCCCCGCTCCGGCCCCGCTTTCAAGGAGGGAGTTTGCTTCCAGGGAGATAGATGCACACGGTCCGCACAACAGGCTTGTGTGAGCATCGGGCCGCGCCCCGCCGCACTTCACTTTTTCAGCAGATCTGCGCTCGCCGCTGCAGAGCACCGGGAAAGGCTGCGCGCTTCTCCTAACACGCAAGATAGGAAGGCCCTCCTTTAAATGGGAGTGAAAAGGGCGCGAAGCAGAAGCAATGTCTGGTGATTAAGAAACCGGGCATTCTGTTTGCTCAACACAACTGACACCGTATTGGGGAGGGCCACTGGAATTATGCTATTTTTAAACGGCGACGTTTTCCGCATAATTATGGATTTACACTGCAGTATTTTTCACATAATGCATCATGTGCTGCATGATTTGCAGATTTTAACAAAAATAGTTTAAAGTTGAAACAGATAAAAAGTTAACAAAAACACGCAACACGTGTTGCCTCGCAATGAAAGACCCTTTCCAATAGTTGACTGGTCTCCTTTCTGTTGCTTTTTTATGTAATTGTGTGTTAAACTGGTACTGGTGGGGTGAAACCTTTGCCCAGGCAGTCTTAACCTTTGTGGCAAAATGACAAAATAAGGAAGTAATACTATCAATCCATGTGCTGATTTATACTGCGTAATTGGTCTTTTCTTGTCACATAATTTGGTCAACGCCAGCACATAATTTGGTCATCATCTGCAGCATAATTCTAATGCTCCTGGGTGTATATAGATTATTTCTGAGGTATACCTGCCAATTTTGAAAAAAAATTTAAATGTAAAAGGGGAAGTCAAGGCCTTGGATGGACAGATGGTGTTGTGCTATGAGCTCATCACTTCCTGGCAAACCATTAAGCGCACGAGACCAAAAAGAGGAGGTGGGGCTCGGAGCCCAACTCGGTAAGAGTATAGCAGAGGCAACCTAGCTTCTGAAGCTGCAGTCAATATCCTGGACTGGCTTCAAAACCCCTGAATCACGTTAGCAGTGTGAAGCCTCTCCACATGACCTGGGAACCCGCTTTTTTTTAGGGGTGATGCATGTTCTTCACTGGGAGACACTGTGTGAACAGAGCAAATATCATGTGACACCCACGGGCACTGTGTGAGTTGGCAGCAGGCCTGCTAATGAATACTTCTAATCACAGATTCTTCACCTTCTTTATCGCCCCATGCGCCAGACTGGATCTGGAAACTCTTGCATTAGTTCCTATGTGCCAACATGTGACATCATCGATCTCCATTGGGATTCATCCCGTCTCAGGATATCATGACTGATGACTCGAAGATGTATAAAGTGTTACTCCTGCGCTCTGATGTCAGTTCCTCTATTTCCATGTCCAAAGACGTGGATATGGAGCTTCGCTCCTCCTTATTTCAGTTTTTCAACAAATTCTCAAATCCTTAGCTTTGGCAATGTGCAAGACCGCCGCACCTGAAGATGACAAGTTTCAAGCCATGTGATGGGTTTCTGAAGCAGAGGTGTAGCTTGTGTTGGTGCAGCAGCTGCTTTGGCACCGTGGCCCATTGAACCCTGGTGATTGCTGTATTATATAATTCAAACAGCAGCCAGGCGCACCCATTTCCTTCCTTGTACTAGGGCCCATGACTACTGGCATGAAGCAGATGTCGGTGGCAGACACACACATCTCCTTATGGTACCCCTACGCCAAGCATGACTCTAAATTGTGCGTCAAGTGTTCCTTGATTCACCCAAAGGCCATCAGGGAAAGAGAGGCCATGGTCTATGCCGCGGGGCTCAAGAAGTGAGGTCTGTCTCGGTCGAGGTCTCCCTCATTTGGTAGATATAACGCAATGTTGAAAGACAAGTCAAAAAACAAGTTAAGGAATAAGAAATGCACCTGAAGCTCTTGGACATCCAAATGCTCCCACTCCAGAAGATGTAAGACAGTAGGTGGTCACGGCACACAACTCCATCTTTAGTGTGTCACTTGGACCCTATGTCATACTTGAAGCTGATGTGCCCCAAATTCCTCAGACCATCGTCGACTCAAGTTCCTCGGGCCGTCGTCAACTCCGCAGCAGGTTGTGGCCTTTAAAAGAGGCCGTGCTGCAAAATTGTAAGTTCATTCAGGCTCCGTCTGGGGTGCCTTCCATCCCCATGAGTCCACTGGGGCCTCCAGTCGAAGTTCACTGGTGGGCCATCCCGGTGCCAACTGACCCTGGATGAAGTCAGCCTATTCTGCCAGTGGTTGTGATTCTGATTCCAATTACATTGTCTCTGGATCCACCATTAGCACTAGCCTCGGAGCCAT
The DNA here is from genome assembly GCF_964204655.1 of Triturus cristatus. Classification (NCBI taxonomy): domain Eukaryota; kingdom Metazoa; phylum Chordata; class Amphibia; order Caudata; family Salamandridae; genus Triturus; species Triturus cristatus. Next base: position 939,219,878 of record NC_140584.1, on the reverse strand, counting down.
CTTCAGACAGAGCTAACCTAATGTTAAGGTACACGATTACCATAGCAAATGCTGTGGGTCGATTAGAGCTCTCCTCCAGTCTGTCTGTCATGGCAGCTGTACTTCTGGAGAATGGGGGGACATTTTTGAGTTGGATCAAAAGGACATTTAAGGTCTTCAACATGTCCCACATGATGAGGATGACTATGAGGAGACAGATAATATTGCTTCCACCTTATTATACAGATACCTGCTTTTATTTCGATTTGCAAAATGCCAGTGGCTCGAATTCTTCCCCGGAGTTCGCCCTTGATTCACCTTTTAGATCTCTTATGGAGGAAAGTGACTCCCTTGCGGGAGTGTTTTGCAGGGCTGCAGAAGACCTGGAAATATGGATACCCTCAGAAGAGACAAAGGCTAAACTCCTCATAGAAATTTTACAACCTGCACCGTTGACCTCTAAATCCTTGTTGACTTTAAAAGATGCAATGACTGACTCCGTCCTGGCTGCTTGCTCAAAACCATTTTCATCTCTTGCTGTGAGTCACCTTATTGTGAGTTGTCACAGGCCAGAGCCAGATGATTCAGATTTTTTTCACTAAATATCCAATATCAGAAAGTCTTGAGTATCCATAAGTAAGGTGAACTGTCAAAGAGAATCACTACTGCGGGCAAAAGCACATTTTCTCCTGCCGGGCTGGCATTATGCTCCCTGAATGTGGTTTGTCTCTTGAGCCATTAGACACATGCCCTTGGGAAGCTTGCTCACGAGGTGTAGTCTGTTTTGCCCGAGGACATCTGCAACACCTTTGCTTAGACAGTACATAATGGTTAGTATGCTGCAAAGTATTTTCTATGTTTCAGACTGGACACAATGGATTCTGTCACCAGCATCATTATTAGAAGATATGACTGGACGTGTTCCACTGGGTTCTCAAACGGCCATATAATGGATCTAGGCTTGATGGCAAGGAAGCTGATGTAGCCTTAGAGAAATTTAAAGACATCAGAGCTACTGAAAAAGAGAGAGGGAAAGAAAGTAGAGGGCAGAGAAAAGTGAAGGACAGGAATAACGAGAGAGCATGGGGGTTGGAGGGGCGAGGGTGTTGATTGAGAGTTCCAGATTATCTAAGTAAGTGTAAGGGAATCAAAATAATTTGTTCTTAAATTAAGCATTTCTGGAAGACTCCAAGTTAGTTAAGCAGAATTTCTCAACTGTATGCAGTGTTAGCTAGGCGCGGGCCGTCATTAAAGGCAGAAACCCCCCCACACCCTTTTACAATTCATGTAGTTTGTCTCTCAGGCAGACAGACACTCATTATTCTCTGGTCAGGCAGCCAACTGCTGTATACCTGGCAGCCTGAGCCAAACTTGCCTGGCTGAAGATTTCACAGCTCTGAAAGTGTGACCTCCTCAGCCCAGCAAAGCCCTGTGAGGGTATATCCCGCATCATGAGGGGCCTGTCAACTATAGACTCAAACCTGGGCACCTCAGTTTTAAGTCCTGAGCATTTCAATTTTAAGTCCTGAAGTGCCTAGGGCTGACTGTCAATAAATGATGCATCGTCACAGAGTGAGATGAGGTCAGCGATTCTCACTGACCCCTTCCTACTCTATGACAAGCCCAAAGGATACAGTAGTGGCCAGGTGCTAGCTCCCTGTGGCTGCGACGGACAGTCCCCGCAGGATTTGCTGAACTTTGTTTTTATGTAAATTGTATGAAACCCCCGAAGGCATTTTTTGGTTCCAATTTGAAAAAGAATGAATTTTAGACAGGCCCGTCCTGTTCTCATGTACCTGCAAATGTTGAAAGAGGACTGCATTCGTTTTATAGTAGGGTTTTTAAAAGCATCAGTGAAATCTAGGGCCTGTATGGATGTGTAGATAAAACGGATGTTTTATGTATGACTTACTAGCTTAATAGGTCTAGTTTTTGCAATAGATATTCCTAACAGGGTGCTATTTCTTGCGGGCACATTGCACTTTATGGTTCTGAACATCTTGGGTGGCTGGGGACCGGGTTTTTAGCTATGAACTGTGTAGAGCGTCTGATTTTTCTTACCTGTTTTTACTGTGTCTTATTTATGTACTAGTGTTTTTTAGGCATCTGTATCTGTGTAACTTTTATGTTTTTTTTGTAAAACCGAATAAAGTTTAATGATTGATTGAAAAACATCTATGACGAGTGAGGGAAGGTCCTCCTTTCATTGGCTGATCCATGACAAGGCCATGTAGGCGGCAGGTTCTTCTTGTTTTCTCTGCTCAAATCTTCCAGTTCTTTCCGATCCACTGCCCATATAGTGGTTAGAATCGATGAGCAGAGGCAGTTGGCAGTGCACTGCTTGTAAGGAAGGATGGTATAGGGCTGTTTGACAACCAACCACCTGTGATATGGAGGAATGGGTTGGGGCACAACTAGCAGCAAAGAGAGATAGTGTTGGATTAAGTGCCGTGCCATATATCTTGCTATGTAGGAATTCTATGGCTAGTGCCTGGTAGGGTTGTGATGGCTAGGCTAGCAGTGAATAGCTACTGGTCAGGAGGAATGGCATTTATTGTTGTGCTTTGTGTAGTACTAAATGTCACATTTAGGTTTCTTCTTAGCGCTGGCCTGCCTGGCACGTACAGAGCAGGTGGGCATTGAGTGGAGTTACCATAGCACTGCAGAGCTAATGAAAATTAGGTAATGTGAATATGTACAATTACACCTCTTGTGGTAGAGTGAGACTATGAAGAGGTTACACAGCTGTTAAGTTAATGGTAATGTGGAGAGTAATACAATTACACAGTGATGCATGACTACTGGTAGAGTGTGTAATTTGCTCGGGAACTTTACAAGATAACTTGATGGTGTCACAGCTGTAGGATGCATGTGAAAAATTAACAACTAGAATCAATATTGTAGCTAATAGGGCTAAAGTGCATGGCATAACTTTTGGCAAGGAGATTTACGTGCAACTGTGCAGGCCTGGTTCAGTGGTATTGGATATGATGAAGTTATGCATGCTGCAAAGCTAGTAGTCATTAGCAATGTGATAGGGTAACTACATGCAGTGATGATGTAGGATGTCCTGGTAACCATGTTCCTTGCTTCTGTACCAACATCTTATTCAGCCATAAACTTTTTTTCCCATTCTCTTATTTGTTGCTTTACTGTCACAATTGGTGGGACCAGAAACAGCTTAAAGCTGTGCTTGCAGAGCTTTGCATGCTGGTAATGCACATGTACACATGAGTCCAGCGCTCCCCTTCAACTAACTTCTGCTCAAGTAGCTTATACTGCAGTGCCTTGACATTAATCCATGTATGTTGTCACTAACCATTTGCAGCAGCTGACGACATAACGTTTGCATCTCTTATTTGGGAGCCATTCATCTGGTGCTTGACGACCCTCTATGTGCTACCATCGGCACTTGGGAACAAGCTGTTTGATCCCTTACTAACGAGGTCTGAAGGTTGCATATTGAATGTACCCATCCTGCTTTAACTCAAGAACATCCATTTTGTAGTGGGAAACCATCAATACCAGTTTATTATATTAACACTATATCCTAGTGCCACTCTACAGGTCTTTCTCAGGATTCTGGCATTGTGGTGGACTTTCTGCCACAGTAGACGGTTCACTGCAATGAATGCCTGGGGCTAATCCGTCAGAGCAGCATCAGAGGAGGATGGAGAGCCTGATCGCACTCTGACCCTCCGAATTCTGTACAGTTTTGGGATCTCAGTTAACTATCCCAAACCTTCCTTGGTGTTCCCCAAGAGGACTCAGTGAATTGTGAATTTTTTTAACTCCAGTTTTGCGAAGACCTTCCCTTCTAAGGAGCAGCCCCATCATCTCATTTCATAAACAATTAAACTGTGTCGGCCTGGAGGTTCCACAAACTTTTCAGGCTACAAATATCCTGTATAGGTGTGGTCCAAATTCACTCAAGTTCTTTCATCTCTGCCCCAACCAAGCAATTGTGGAGACACATCCAACTTTTAGGTGGAATGCCCCTAGCTATAGATCATGGTCTCCATTAGTTCATCAGAGTACAGATGAGAGGAACCCTCTGTCAGTGCTCACGGGAAAGGGTGGTGGGCTTCAGTTACATTATCCCCACCATGATAAAATGTGCATATTACATAATGATTATTTGAGTTGAACCTTGATTAAATAACACACACACACTTGTGGCATGCTTATTTGTCTGAGTTTTTTTAAATAGATTGATTCAACCTTTTTGGATTTAGTCTGAAATATTTGGTTATTTATATATTTGGTACACACCGGATAGGACTGCACAAGTGCTTGGCACATAGAGTAATTCTACTTGAAATGTTTCGTTTAGGAGTGCCTTTTTCTGTATATATATGTTCTGTATGCATCTGCCTGCAACAGTGGCACAGGTGGAGATAGGGAAGGTTTGCCTTGCAGCCACAATTAGGACCTAGGGAGTCCTTCTCCATGACCAGCGAAGCCACCAAGTGACATCTGACAAGCGTGATACATCTGTTCCCTTTGACCAGACACTTCACAGTCGCTTTAGACATCAGCCTCATTCCAGCCAGGCTGATACTGAAACTCCTTGACACTGTGCGATCTGACGCCTTTTTAATTTTTTTATTCAAGATTTATTTTGTAGTAACATTAGCCGTTAACATAAGTGGCCTACAAACCTTTTGCACTTCTGCACCATTCACAGTGTGCACTAGTACACAGTAGACCTGAGGCTTCATCACCCCTTATTCCAAATATACTGTTGGACTTCTGTTTGAACGAAGATACTGCTTTTCTTTTTTTACGTTCTTTCTCGACTTTCAAGACACTACACACCCTTAACAGCTGGTGCACCTTGGACTTTTTACCTTGACCTAACCAGAGACTTACAGGCTATGTTAACTGTGTTTGACCTTAGGAGCCAATGATGGCAGCTGAGCTTTAGCCAAGGCCGCCACAGCCGGATAAAGTATGGCATCTATCACATATTCCTTCACACTCCATGGAATACATCCTCAAGCTCTAAACGTTTAAAGGAAGTTTCCTGGCTTGCCACTATGTGGTTGAGTGCCCATAACAGTGGTAACACTAGAGTGCAAGATCTAGCAGCACAATGAAGGAATCTATTGCACTAGCACTCTACATGCTAGACGGGAGCTGATTATTGGCTAGCCATACTGCTAGGCTAGCATTACTGCTGTGCAAGTGATATTGACTGGCTAAGGTCACTGCTGGGTTTGTTAATGCTCGGTTGGTGTTGCTGTTTGCTGTCAATGCTGGGCCAGTGTTGCTGCTTTATGTTCCTGGTTGGTTACTGTTGCTGCTTACTCTCCATGCTGAGGTAGCATTGTTGATGTGCTAGTCTCATTGCTTCGATGTTATCACTGTTGGACTAGCACCACTGCTGTGCTAGTGGCAACGCTGTGTAATTTCCATAGGTGTGTTTATGCTGGATTAGTATCACTTCTGGTTTAGTGTCACTGCTGGGATAGCAGTACTGGTGACCTAGCATCACTGTTCCATTAATGAATTTATTGAGACGTTACACTTGCACTCCCCTGAGGCTCTGGTATCCCAAAAAGGAATCCAAATACAGCTATAAATTGATGTTGATGTGATGCTGCTGCCAGAATTGTGCCTACATAAGGGCTCAAACCCTCGATGAATTGAGTTACTTTTCCATGTGGTGTGGTATTTAGCTGGCTTTCCAATTCTGATTAGAGCTTCAGAATACCAGTGGTTCAACTGGGTATAGTGTTGTCGCATCAGTACACTGATTTCAGGTTTGCGCTCCATCGTCAAAGAAAAGTACTTCAAGGACAGGCAGTTCGTAGTGGATTGTAAAGGAGGGACACTGACCTATCAGGTGGTTGCTTACCAGGATCACATCTGTGAGAAATTGTAAGACTCTGTCCCCCTTCCTTCCTTAACATCGTGGCCGGAGTTGGTGGTCTGGAAACGTTTGGAGCTGACAGTAGGGCTCCGGGAAGTGGGGTGCAGCCTATTGTAATGCCTGGAATCAAATTAAGCTAACAATCGCAACAACAAAAACTGTGGTTAGTGATAATTCAAAAGTACAACAGGAGAAAAAGATATGCAGGTGTTGGTCCCCTCTACCACCCGCAGTACTCTGCTGGTAAGTGCAGATGAGCTGCATCAAAGCACTCCCACCACCAGGAGGTGCTCTACCGTTGATGCGGTCTGATCTTAAGATGGCTTTAAAAACATGCTGACTTGATTAAACAAGCATTTGCAATGCATTAGGTCTCGCATTTACGCGAGTTTGAGCTATTGACATTGCAAATAACAATGCCTATTGGCATTGTCATTTACAATGCCAATAGCTCAAACTCGCGTAAATGCGAGACCTAATGCATTGCAAATGCTTGTTACAAGTTAAACTCGGTCAGATGCGCGGCTTGCAGCTATTTAGAGAAATCGTCACTTTAGGACCAAGAGCAATGAAATGTGTTCATACCAGTGGCGGCCGACACAAATAACAAGCAGGGAGGGGGTGGCAAATGGTGATCACTTTCGCGGGCGCTTTGATGTCCTCAGTGGCCGCGCGGCTCACTGAGGACATCAAAGCGGCCGTGAAAGTGATCACGCAGTGCTTTTCAGGCTGCCAAATGGTGCGCGCGCCCGGCGCACATGCACTGTAGTTGGAGGCCTGAAAAGCACTCGTTTGCACTTCCAGATCCCCGTTTTCTAAAGCTCTCGCCAGAGCAGCGCTAAAGCGCTGACTCAGGCGAGACCTAAAAATGTATAGCAACAACAAATTACAAATATATTTTATATGCATGTAAATACAAATACTTCCAGCTTCCTTATCAACTGAATAAAATACGACTCCTTTAAAATCTTGACAAGACCCATAGTTTTAATCAAAGCTTCGTTAATCTGAATAGATTGTTTTGCCTGCCAGAATGAGATGTTACCTACCTCAGTTCGATAGAAGGCCTAGCTTTGCGTTCAAATTGTGGCAAAGTCACTGAGCAAATTGCCATTTTGATTGTTGGTGAACTTGTTAAATCAGGAGCTGTATTTATTAATAAATCTTATTATTTAGAATACTTACTCTATTTAAAAGCCGTCTGACTTGCCACTTTTTTCTCTCATTCCTCCACCTTCAGAAATTTCTCAACTTTGGCACCTGACCTCTGTTCCTCCTTACTTACTTCCTATGCAAGTCGTTTTGTCACCAGGCTGGCTGGCTGGCTGGCAAAGCTGGGGGCCAGTACACCTTCTTCACCTGCCACAGCCTGTCTGATATGTTCTTGCTCTTGGATTGATTTTCACTTGTTTTCACACTCCCCGTGTATCTATTTGACTGTTTTGAACGGAAACCTTTTGCCGCACTTTTCATTCCATCCTTGTCTGCATTTAAATTTTTCTTGCTTTGCTTTTTTAATGCTACATTCATCCAGAATTGAATTGCCTGATTAGTGGCTTCAACATATTGTGAAGCAGTGCCTTCCAGAGGAAGACCACTTTCATATTTAGGTCTTGCTTACCAGACAGTTCAAGCTCTCTGGTTGCGAAAGACGTGCTGTGAATTTACATTGGGCTTGCAGCTGCCCCATTGTTCACCATTGGTTGGCTTTGCCATTCTTATTTGCTTGCTTCTTATTTGATGGCATGCCTTTTTCTTCTTGTGTTTGCCCCTCTCATGGAGCATAGCCTCTTTACCATCCTTTGATCGCCTGGCTTGTTTACTCCCACTGCTCACTTTTAGGGAGCTACTTTTTTCTTTCTTGTTAAGCACTCTTTAACAGTGCATTTGTTTTCCAGGCCTGAACTTCCCCCAACCCCCTCCCAGAAACATCAGCCACCCACACCGATGTTGTGCTGTCCCTCATCTGTCGCTCGATCTGTGTGCTGCGTGTCATGTGCTTCTCTCTCCGAACTCTGCGCTCCATGTTGCTCTTTTCATCATGCACTTTCTCTCTGCCCCTATGTTGCTCTCTCCCTTGTGTGCTGCTCACTCTTGCTCATGTGCTTCTCCCCTGCCCTCTCCCTCGTCTCCTATTGCCTCCTTCTTCCCTCTGCTCCTCCTTTGCCTCCTTCCACGAGGACCCTTCCTATTTATCTTTTTTAGCACTTTCACACAAAAAATGCTTGAATTTCTTAATGATCCAAATGACGTCCGCCATTTTGGCTCAGTAAAAAATAGAAAATGGGGCCACTTCATGTGGTAGGTGTTGCATGCTAATGCATGGTGATGCTACATGCACCTAAGAATGACGCAATCAGCAGCATTGCTTGCATCATGGTATCTTTTTTCTTATTCTTTTTGCCGAGGATGTACAGTAGCAGGAAACTACATTTGCAAAGCCATAGTTTCAAAAGACGAGAGTATTGTCTTTGCCTATGCTTGTTGTAATTGGGGTCAAAACTCCTGTGACCTTGTTACAGAATGTCTGAGAAAATATGTTTTTCACATAGCTGTACATTTAACGGTGACAGGCCTTCATTGAATTTTGGGTTTAAATTTCCACTACTTTTATGCACCCATTTTTTTTTTTTTTTTACCAAAACCTGATCATGGCATTGTTGCACGTTGTTTGTTATGTTACTTGTCTAATATACGTATATTACGCAACTTAAACTGATAAGTATCATTAACCAACCCAGGCCTTTTGCAATTTTTCTCACCAATAAATTTAAAAAGAACATTAATTATATTGGAACTGATGCTGGTCACTTTTCTTTACCGCCAGACCTTAGCAGCTGACACTTGAACAAATCTTGTGAGCCTAGCTTCCTTGTAGCTTCTCCCTCTACTCCCACCTCCTGGGTTTTAGGGCGGTGGACTCATTACCTGCGTTTAAGGTTGGATCCACGACCCACCTCCTCTCCGAGGATGTCCGGCATCTGAGCCTCACCGTGACATGTCCCTTGTGGGGATCCCAAGTGATGCCTTGATGTACCCAGAGAGGGCTGTTTATAACTGTGCGTGCCGGCCGGCTGGTCGTGCCAATGTTATCTGTCCTTCACTGTCTCACTTGTGCCCCATGTTACAGTTAGCGCTCTAGCCTTTGGCTAGAGCGCAAGGGAGAACGCGTAGTTTGCGCTCACGTCGGCGGACGTGAGCGCGCCTGTATAAAATAAAGGGGCGGGCGAACAAGAGGGGGTTCGCGCCCAACTGAGACACTGGGTCCGTGTGCTCATTGCGCGCTGCCCGCGCTAGGCCCCACAAGCACGTGGCGCGCCCCCACACGCCCCCAGTACCTGCTGCGTAGCAGATCCCCAGAACACAACACTGGCAACGAGGTGGGCCCCCACCCCACCCCCTCCCTGCACTGCTCTCCGAGGCTACGACCAGCCCAGTAGCTCCTCCAAAGGACAGCTGCAGTAACCGGAGACACACACACGACCTGCTTGGTGGTCGCAAGGCCACACCACCAGCCGACGGAGCAACAGACGCCCTGCAGGTCAGAAGGGTTCATCGCCCAGCAAGGCGGCACGGCGCGCCAGCATAAAAGTGGACAAGTTTGTCAAGTGGGTCAGTGGCCAGAATGAGATGTTACCTACCTCAGTTCGATAGAAGGCCTAGCTTTGCGTTCAAATTGTGGCAAAGTCACTGAGCAAATTGCCATTTTGATTGTTGGTGAACTTGTTAAATCAGGAGCTGTATTTATTAATAAATCTTATTATTTAGAATACTTACTCTATTTAAAAGCCGTCTGACTTGCCACTTTTTTCTCTCATTCCTCCACCTTCAGAAATTTCTCAACTTTGGCACCTGACCTCTGTTCCTCCTTACTTACTTCCTATGCAAGTCGTTTTGTCACCAGGCTGGCTGGCTGGCTGTCAAAGCTGGGGGCCAGTACACCTTCTTCACCTGCCACAGCCTGTCTGATATGTTCTTGCTCTTGGATTGATTTTCACTTGTTTTCACACTCCCCGTGTATCTATTTGACTGTTTTGAACGGAAACCTTTTGCCGCACTTTTCATTCCATCCTTGTCTGCATTTAAATTTTTCTTGACTGTGGGTCAGTGTACTGGTGCACCGAGCACGTGGTTCCTGCGCCACGATGAGTGACACAGAACAGCCGGACCAAGCCAGGGCACTACCCCATCACCCCCCGACAGGGGTCCTGCCCCCGTTCAGCGAAGTTGCTGACCCCACGGCAGCTGCCCCGCGATGGCAGACCTGGCTGGGCAGACTGGAGAACTATTTCATTGGTTCAAGGGAGACAGATCGAGCGGTGAAGAGGTCCCTCCTACTCCACTACGCAGGAGAAGAAGTATATCTCCTTTTCAAACACCTGCCTAACACGGGGAACCCGGATGACTATGCGGCGGCAGTGGCAGCTCTAAATGCGCATTTCGACCCGCATTTCGACCCCCAGGTCAATCCGGACTATGAACATTTTAAACTCCGCCAAGTGTGGCAGCGCAAAGGGGAATCAGTGGATGCCTTCCATGCACGGTTAAGAGCCCTCCCGGACACGCACCTCGTAGGGGACAGGGCCAAAGAGGAAATTAGGGCGCAATTAATACTAGGGATCCGGAGCAAGACGCTTCGTGGACTGATACTTCGCAGACCCAATATCCCGATGAACGATATCCTAGTCCTGGCCAGGACGCATGATCTGTCGGCGGCACGAGCAGAGGAAATGGACCAGGCCCTGGTAAAGGGGATAGACAAACAAGTGGAAGTGAAAACAGAAAAGGCGGATGCGGTGCGAGCGCGGGAAAGACCACAGAGGCCCCGAGACCGGCGACCCCCAGCCCAAGCCCGGCTGTGTGGATACGAAGACCAACCGCTCAAGACGTGCCCAGCCAGAGGGAAAGTGTGCACAAACTGTGGGATCCAAAACCACTGCACGTCGGTCTGCCGGAGGAAGACGCAGAAAGGCGGGAACAAGTGGGACAAGCTGCAGAGGAAGCTGGTAAGACAGCTCTCGCACATGTCGTTGTCATCCCAACCGCCACCAAGGTACGAGAAAGCTAGAGGCCACAAGGACTCGAGCACAGAGTCTGAGGATGGAGAAGAAACGTATTTCATATTATTCACCAAAGCCCTGAAAAGTACCAGGCGACCGCAGCCGCGATGCGACCTACTAATAGCTGGAACAGAGGTCAACGCTGTGATAGACACGGGTGCGTCCGTGACAGTAATGGGTATACAGCAGTACCACCGTCTCAGGCCGAGACCGGGGCTCCGACAGTCCAAGACCAAGTTCTACGCCTATGGGAGCGACACGCCATTACCGCTAAAAGGAAAGATGACGGTAGCCGTGCGTGCAGAAAACTCAGAAATAGTCATTGACATTCACGTAATTGACCAAGAGGTAGACACCCTTCTCAGCGGACACGCAGCCGAAGACCTCGGGCTGATCGCATTCCTCAGGAAGATCCAGGACAAGCAAGCCGAAGACCTGCTGGATACATTTAAGGGCCTTTTCTCAGGGCTAGGGAAGATTAAGAGGCCACCAATACACCTCCACATCGACCCCGCAGTGGCACCGACAGCCCTCAGGCACAGGCGGATACCGTTCCACCTACGGCCGCTGGTGGAGGAAGAACTCCAGAGATTGGAGGAGCAAGGAGTGATCGAGAAGGTGACCGGACCCACACCGTGGGTATCACCCATGGTGATCGCCGAGAAACCACGTCAACCTGGGAAAATCCGTTTGTGCATAGACATGCGGCTTCCGAACAAAGCCATCAAGCGCGAGAGGCATATCACACCGACTATGGATGACATTGTGTCTGATCTAAACGGAGCTCGGTGGTTCTCCAAACTAGACTTGAACGCGGGATACCACTAGCTCACCTTGGCAAAGGAAAGCCGATATATTACTACGTTCAGTACGCACCTAGGACTAAGGCGATACAAACGCCTGAATTTCGGGATCTCCTCGGCAGCAGAGATCTTCCAAAATACCATCAAGGATATCCTGCTCGGGCTACCTGGTGTCTTAAACGTGAGTGACGACATCCTCATATACTCCAAGACGGTGGAAGAACACTACAGGCACGTCCGAGCCACACTATCACGGCTGCAAGAACATGGTGGCACCGGGAGAAGTGCCAGCTATTTCGACAAACCATCGAATTCTTCGGCTACGTCTTCACTAAAGAAGGCATCCAAGTGGATCCCCGGAAGTCCCATGCCATCAAAGCGGCCGCAGCTCCGGCGTCCGTGGCAAAGGTCCGCAGCTTCCTGGGGATGGCCACTTACTGTGGGCGGTTCATCCCGAATCTGGCCACTCTAGCCAAACCTCTCAGGCACCTCACCAAGACCGATGTAATGTGGCGATGGACAGATACAGAAGAGGAAGCGTTTGAGGCAATCAAGAAAGCTCTATTAGATCAGACCACACTAGTCTACTTTGACCCGAGCGAGAAGACTGAAGTCCTAGTAGATGCGAGTCCGGTAGGGCTAGGAGCGGTCCTAATGCAAGAGCAGGAACCGGGGCAGTGGGCAGCCCTGGCATACGCCAGCAAGGCCCTCACGGACACGGAGAAGCGCTATTCCCCAAATTGAGCGCGAGGCACTAGCGATTCGTTGGAGCTGCCATCACTTCCATTTGTATGTGTGCGGACACCCATTCACGGTGGTGACGGACCACCAGCCACTAGTGCCACTCTTCCGAGGAACGGCGCCACATCCTCCCCCACGAATAGAACGATGGGCCATCAACCTTCAACAGTACCACCTCACCGTGGTATACAGGCCAGGAGCTAAAAACCCAGCAGACTTTCTATCCCGACACCCCGAGACCCATAGAAAACCGATACCAATGGATGGGGAGGTGGAGGCTGAAGGTCATCTAGACATGGTAGCTGCTCTGGCGTGCCCCCGGGCCTTAACGCTAGAAGAAATCTTGAAGGCGGCCGAACAAGACCCGGTGCTAACCAAGGGCAAGGACACCATACTCGCGGGAACCTGGCAGCATTTTCTCCAGGCAGCGAACTCATGGTCTCATGAAGGGAGAGACGACCTCCAACACATGTGGAGAGTGCGTCACGAGCTAAGTGTGACTAGAGGGGGGCTCGTCATACGAGGCTCCAGAGTCGTCATCCCAGCCGCCCTCAGGACAAGGGCTACGCAACCGGCGCACAAAGGACACCAGGGAACGGAGAGAATGAAAGCTCGGATGAGGGAGAAAGTATTGTTCCCGAGCATGGACGCCTACGTAGACTACGCAGTTTGCAGCTGCCAGTCATGCCAGTTGACCAGCGGAGCCCAACTGCCGGCTCCCATCATCACCGAGGAACATGGGAGAGGCCCGTGGGAGAAAATCAGTGTGGACTTTGGGAGCCTACCTGACGGACGAGTCACGCTAGTGATCATTGACAGCTACTCGAAGTACCCACTAGCTGAGGCGTTGCCGTCCACAGCCGTCGCGCACGTGGGCCCCGCCCTGGAAAAAGTATTTGGGATGTTCGGGTGCCCCGAGGAACTGCGGAGCGACAACGGGCCCCCATTTCAAGGACATGAGTTCGGAGAGCTCCTAAAGTCACATGGCGTCTGCCATCGGCGCATCACCCCGCAGTGGCCACAGGCCAATGGAGAGGTAGAGAGGCTCATGCGCACCATCAACAAAATACTGCGCATCGCCGTATCTGAACAATCCGACCCAGAACAAGAACTGCAGCGGTTTCTGGGGGAGTACTGCAGCACTCCTCACTGCTCCACTCGTCAAGCACCATGGGCCCTGATGTTCAAAGGGGCTCGCCGGGACGGACTACCAGTCGCCCCAGGCTGGACAGCCCTGCCGTTCGACGCGGAGAGTGCGTTCCGGAGGCACCAGGAGCGCAACGACAAAGTCAGCAAAGCGCGAAGAGCGGTGCCCAGGGAGATCCACGCAGGGGACATGGTGGTTCTAAGAGAGCGGCGACCCGGAGGAAAATTCAAGACTCGGTATGAACAGGGCTACTGGAGAGTAGTCGACCGGCAGGGGACCATGGTGACAGCACGCCGGGGAGGCGAGCTGGTCACCCGAAACATATCATGGTTCAAGGTGGTGAGGAGGCCCGCGGTTGACCATGAAGCTACAGTTGTTGGTGAAGAGCCTGACCCAGGGGTCCTCCCAGCGAGTGTGCCTAGCCCCGTCTTGCAGGGTAACCCAGGGGCCGGCCCGGGCAATACCGAGCGCCCGGACAGCGGACCAGAACAAGGGGCCGCACCAACAACCCAAGCCCCGACCCCTCGGGGAACCGCGAGGTATGAGCTAAGAGAAAACCCCAGGCCCAGCAGCCGATTGCGAGACTTTGCATGCCAAGTAAGTTGCGCCGCAAATTAAAGTTTGAACTGTTGTCAAGGACTAACTTGGGGAGGGATGTTACAGTTAGCGCTCTAGCGCAAGGGAGAACGCGTAGTTTGCGCTCACGTCGGCGGACGTGAGCGCACCTGTATAAAATAAAGGGGCGGGCGAACGAGAGGGGGTTCGCGCCCAACTGAGACACTGGGTCTGTGTGTTCATTGCGCGCTGCCCGCGCTAGGCCCCACATGCACGTGGCGCGCCCCCACACGCCCCCAGTACCTGCTGCGTAGCAGATCCCCAGAACACAACACCCCACAATCCAACCTCCTAATTGTGCACGTAAAGTACCATTTGTATCATGCACAGCAACTACACAAACACGAATGTCGTCATTCTGGCTGCAGCGGTATTCCCATTTCGGGCTCAAACGGGAGTTTGTGCCAGAATCGGGGATACAAGCAGTGTTGCAATACCTCATGTTTCTATGCACACATTCTGCCAGTCAGAACCTGACAGAATGAAGGGGTGGCAGCGTTCATATTACTGCATCTTGAAAGAAGGGAAACGTGCAGTAGTATCATTGCACCAAACACTCCCCATTGGAATGTGGGAAAGGCTTTTACTGGGTGTGGTATCACCTGCCCATATACTGTGCACTTGTAATAAGGCCTCAAGTGGGAATACATACAAAAATCTGCTCGTGCACTATGGCGATAAATGTTAGCTTTATGCTGCAGTGCCCTATCTTTCGATCCTGCAGACCCTGTGTACAGCAAAGGCTTTCATTAAAGCAAGGTTATATCAGAGTGGCTTTTTTAGTGTTGTTCTCAAGGTCATAAATGTTTGACTGAGCCTGAACCAGGAAGTGACTGGCCTGTGCGGCCTGGTGCTTGTGTGTCTGCCTCACTTTATGAAGATGCTTATCGCGCGGTTTCATTGCCCGCTGCCTGGCGATAGGCGCATTTCTGGCGCCTTCCCTTATCAGACTCCATCACTTTGTCCTACCTTCAAAGGCTGCAAGTTCATGTTTATCATCAAGAATATTTAATTGTACCACCAGCGCATTTTTATGGCATTTCCCCCCATTGCTGACAGGTTCTGCTCTTTATAGCTAACGTGATTGCCCTGCAAATATTTTTTAAAATGATTATGTTAAGATTTATGTCTGCAACGTAATGATGTCATAGAATTCTGCTTGGTGTGCTGAAATTGTGAGAATCATTCTTGAAGAGGAAATGGAGCCTAGGCAAAAACTGCAAGATGCCCCTTGTATTGTTCGTGTGCTTCCTTCAAACCCGCCAAAAAACCTAGAAATAGTTGTTTATTATGCATAACCAGTGTCACCTTAAGGATTTTGGGAGCCCCACACAAACATTTTTTTGAGGACACCTGCTTGGAACAACATTGAATTTTACTACCCATTTTTTCTAATTCAAGCCCTGTGTTTCCTAACAATATATAAAAAAAAATACATTAACGGTTAAGATACCGAAATACACAGAAGTGAAATAGAGAGAAAGTCCACTTTTCCAGTGGGCCCCTTGGAAGTTGGGGGCCCTTGGCATTAGCATACTTTGCCCATGCCTTAAAATAACTCTGCGTGTTACGTGCTGTATGTTTTACGGCACTACATAGCTCTGTCCTAGAAGAAGTAGCATTAGAATGCAGTGGTAGCCACCGTTCAAAGACACACAGTAGTGCCCAATAAAGAAGAAAAAAGATCATTTCCATGTTATTGCAATTTATATTGCATTGTGGACTACGTGGGCGGCTTTCCCATGCTACACAACACTGACCGATAAAAATAAGTGAGGGCAAGGCGGAGGGGTGTGAAGAGAAGCAGCTGCCAGAGGTAGGGTTAGCAGATGATGAAGCCGGTGGTCAGGAGATGGTGCTGCTAGATGTTATGTTACGCACTTTTCATACAGCACACATCCAACCAGTGCTGTATGAAAGGCACTCGGAGGCGTGTGACGACATGAATAGTACTGGTGCAATGGTCTTAGTTGAGCAGAATATGTTTGTCCGCAGGATATGACAGCTCTCTGTGCAGTACAGATCTGGTTGGGGTTTGCATATGCACTGTGCGAAGAACTGTTGGGTTGTCTTGACGTGGTGTGCTCCCAGCATCTTTGCATTGAGACATGGCTGAAGAAGTCAACTTGATCACGGTTTTGTTTGAAGGCTGTTCACAAATATATTTCTAGGAAGATTTAAAGAATATGATGGGAAGATAGCAATTATAATGGATCACAGAAGTGGCTACCGGTCAGGCAATATGAGGTGAAGCCCACCCCGCCAGGTTTGTCTGAAATGTTGCACCTGAAAGGAGGGCTGGGTTAGCACAGGAGGTCTGCTGATGTAAGATGCCTGCAATTTGCCACCCTGTGTTATAAGAACTGTACCAAGGGGTCCTTTGCCAGGGTGATCACATACTTATCGATGTTTCTGAAACATGTATGTACATTGATCCTGATGTGCTTACTACTAATAAAAATAATTGTTTACAAAAATATATATATATATATTGGGGGGGCTAGCGGGCCAAAAGCACAGGCTCTTCTAGCGAGCCTCAAAACTTTCAGAAAAGGATGCAGCCGAAATTAAGATGGCGGGATTGGATAGAAAACATTCACAGAGCTTATATTGATAATGATGCAAGTAAAAGATGTGAGTTGCTGCAGACTTTTTAATGCATTTCACCCGCATTGTACTGTTTCAGTCCCTAAGTTTTGCTTGGGGACTGTATTAAGGGAAATCAGGCTGCCGGGCCTAACTCAGATGCCTCATCTTACTGAACCCTTTTAGATTACATTTTTATATTGCATCAAGGCCACAAAATACAGGAATATCAACATTCATCAGGTACAAACTATATATTAAATTGTTTTACCTTGCAGTCTCACATTTCTATGTCCAACAGCACTTTTCATCCTCCTTAACAGCAATCCCTAGTTAGGGGATGCCTTTAATTACTCATACAACCTAATAAATAAGAACTGTGAAAACTTATAGGTCCTCCTTTTAGATCCCATCCAAAGGTTTGCAAGATAGATAAGGTAGACTTTGCAGCCCATTGTCAACAATTCTTTTTTTATGTTTTAAAGTTCTGGTTTCTTACGTTTTGTGGTCCTGTTCAAGTCTACGAAAATCAACACTTTTTCCCCCTGATAAGAGAGCCCTCAGATTTTGGAGACTTTATGTATCACCTCTTCCCTTGGTTGCAGATTTCCCAGGTCGAACAAGACCACCCCAGTTTCAGTATTTCTATGCTCTCAAACTCTTATGTAATCAAATTGCTCAGCAAACCTACAGGGATGCTGCATTATCGGATCCAGACACATTCGATCTCAAGCATTACCTTACTATCTTCTTGATGTCCTCTTTATCATCTAAGCAGAGAAAATCTATGACTCTTATGTGTGCAGCCCACGCAGAGCTGTCCAGAACCTTAACTTCTCTCTCTAGCTGAAGCATGGTGGTAATCATTTCTTGAATTTCTCAAAGTTCTCCATTGACCCACTTTCCCTTTGAGGTCTTCTAGTGTTCCTGCAATCACCATGACCTTGCGGTCAATGCACCCCCTCGTAGCCCTCATGTCTCTCAAATATTGTGGCTCAGTGTCTCACCTGGTTTTAGACTGGCGGCAAGGCCATCCTCTTGGTCTTAGGCCATCCGGCATTTCTGGGTGTTGCTACATGACGTGGAGAAAAATTATTTTGTCTTTGGTGCCTTTGGTTTTATTCTCCTTAGGCGGTGTGGTGGTATAAATTCCTTCATTCTGAATTCCGTCATTGAAGACCTGGGTGATGACTCTGGATTGGGGCCAAAGTGCTGCCTCTTAAGGTTTCGTTTCACATTGGTTACTGTCTGGGAAAGTTTCATCAAGGTCTGCCAGGCCCTGCGTGCATCCCACTTTGGTTTGGTCTATCACCCCCGGGCCTCACTGTGCTGCCACACTGGATTTTGAACAAGGGCTAGTGTGTTCTCTAGCCTCATCCTATTGGGGCCCTAAAGATTCTCCATGGTGGATTTCACCCCTGTAATGGAGATCTCTCATCTAAGTCTCACGGTGGGAGCTGTGATCTCCAGCGGACATCTCACAATGCCATTTTGAGGATCAGTGGTAGAGGGTGATAATTCCACCCCTCGATGTTTTCAGGTGAAAAATGCTGCCCAGACCCTGATAGCGGGCCGGGTAGATGCTAGTATTAACAAATCGATAAAACTGGGCATTTACATTAACCCATACACATAACTGTATGACAATATGAATGGGAAACACATGATCGGGTCTTAATTGTTCTGAATGACGTTTTTAATTCATTTTTTTTTTTTTTTTTTTTTTTTTTTGAAAAACCTTTATTGACGTTTCAATCATTTACACGTATGGGCCTACAACCCCCCGGGGCCGGCCGCTAAGTAATCAGAACAATAAAAGCAAATGTAAACACAGGCGGCACCTCGGAGAGCAAAATCTTCAATCCAATATAGTCCGGCCAATAAGCCGCGCAGGTAGGACACCAGGAGAAAAAGGGTTTTTCATTTTGTAATAAAACAAAACAGTAGGATCAGGTGCCAAACAATTTCCCAACAGCGACAAGGGGCAAGGATAGGAGACGTAAGCAATAAGCAGCAATATATTGAATCAATGGCGCAGACACGGGAAATTCCGGATGGGGAAGAATATCAAAAAACAGTCGCGCCTGCAGACCCCAGTACCTAACGCCCAGCGAACACCCCGGAAACTGTGGCACACATGAAGAGGCAACGATTCACAATAAGGAAGGTGTACCGCGCTGATCCCAGAAAAAGGAAGACAAGAATAAACAGAGAAGAAAAAGGAGGCCATGGAAAAAGAGATAAAGACTAAAGAGTCCCCTCCCCCAACCCCCCACCCTGCACCTCTGCGAATGAGTATGGCCCCACCCCCCATCAGTGTGCCTGTCGCCCTGGAACTAGACCCGAAATATAGAAGAAACAGGGAAAAAGGAGTAAGAAAGAACCCCACCAGACGGGGGGCGGAGAGAGTATAATAAACTGGAGGAGGGCCTTCAAAACATACCCCCGGCTTCTCCCTCCCGCACGGTGAAGTCTCCCCACAGCAAACAATTAGCAGCACCAAGTCGATCATATCAAAAAAAAAAAGGGGGGGAATGGGGAGCATTATGCACCAACTATGCGAATAACCATGAGAGCACGCAACCATGAGTCCGCCCGTCTACTAGGTGACCACCCCCGAAGGATCAGCCTCAGCCTTGACCACTCTTTGCGATTCTGCCCATGCCTGCCCCTCGACCCAGCACCATGTCCGATGTTCCAAGGTACAGGAGTGTCCAAAAACAACCGGGAAGCGACGCACACAGGTGGGGTGGAAGTCTCTGAGTACCAGCACAGACCGCATCATGGAGGGGCGTCTTTTCCAGTGCTGCCCCAGGATCTGCACTGCACACAAGGTCCAGACAGGCTGAATCAGCCAAAGGAGACACACGTTGCTGGAATTGTCCCTGGGTCGCCGGAGACCGTGCACGGGACAAGGCCACCATCTTCCACTCAGGTCCAATACCTCCGGAACAGATCAAGCCCACAGTTAGCCGACCACACGGTAGCATACTGTCCGGAGTGTCCGGCTGTGCACTAATCGCAGGGGGGGCCGCAACATCTTCCTCCTGTGTGCAGTGTGGGAAGCCACTGTGTACCTGTGGACCAGCATGCCGCCACTGTCCCAACGCTGATGCCACACCATCTAGCTTCCTCCCCAGGACCCCGGCGCCATGAGCCAAGGAGAAATGAAGGGCACCAAGGGCCTCCAGGAGGTCGCCGTACCCCAGAGCAGCTCTCTCCGATCGCTCTGCCACACTCCCAAAAGTCACACACCCCCAATCCTGCTGCGACCCAGTGGACAGGATGGTAGGCTGCATAGCAACAAAATGGCCGCCGGGAAGGCCCGACTCGTATTGGGGCCAGGACCCCAGGACAAACGCCTCGAGGTCCACGTCGCTGAAGACAGGGATCCTGGGGCAGACACAAATTCAGCCGTTGCGCGGTCACGGGCAACAGTCGTCTCCGCCACGGACCAGCTCCCGCGAAAAGCCGGGAGCAGCCCGCAAGGATCAGGGCGAGCTAGGGACGGCGTCCGGGCAGCTCACCGTCAAAGGCAGGGGCAAACACCACAGAATCCGAGAATTGCACCCCCGGGCATGTCCTCGGTCCGCAACGCTCAGCAGGGGGAGCGACTACGGCAAAATACAGGCCGAGGGCAGCACCACTCCGGCGGACCGACTCCACCCAGTCACCACAGGCCGCTGTTGTTAAACTGCCACCCGGCCAAGGCGTCCACTCGAGGTCCCGGCTCCGGGGCCGCACGGGCCGCAAAGTTCAACCGCTGATTTCTCCGGCGGTACGGCAGCCAGAAACCTCGGAGTCACACGATCGGTTGCCACTTTCGTTTACAAACACGATCTCATAGCGCAGAATAAGGATCTCATGCAGGATATCCGTGCGGGATGCGGAGGTTCACGGAGCCGGGAATCTACGCTGCCGTCCCGGTCGCCATCTTGGCTCCTCCTCTCGTTTTTAATTCATTTTGAGAAATGTTTTTCATCTCAAATCTGCTGATAATTTTGATGTACATACTAACTAGCTAATCTCCACCTCACAGTCCTGCATGAGTGGAAGCAGCATGCAGAGCTTGGCGACAAAACAGGAGATAAGCACAAGATCGCAAACTGTCACAATTAGTCACATTTTGAATGAAAGAAATGTCATCACAGCAGTGTATTTTAAAGCGAAAATGAATAGATATAAGTTGGAACAATGGTATCAAGAATTACCTGATAATACATACAGCAAGGTTAGGAGGTGCTGAGCAATCAGGTGAAGGATTGAGCCTAATTTATCTACATCTAATTGTTAAGTGAAAATCAGCAAAGCAAAGCAATTTATAACAGAATCAAACATAACTTGACATTTGCACTAGAAAGGCATAAATCAGGGCTAAATATGGGTAAGGAAAGTCTAACTGGGCTGAAGGTAAAGTGGATGAGAAAGGAATTGTAGCACAGTAGGAGATATACAGAATATCTTTCACACAAAGTTGACAGATTTGGAGGGTGGAAATAGTTTTTAGAGGGAGAGGAGGAAATCAGGTGACTCGGCCCAAGCAGACGTTCGAGTGCACAGATCTGCACTGAGGAGGCGTGCAGGAATTGTGAGATTTGGCAGTCAATTGCAAATATTTCCCTAGGAGCAGGTTCTTTAAGAGTGACTGGAAATTTGGAAACGAAGGATCATTCTTGATAAGAATAGAGTCTTCCATATTCTGAGATTATTGTTGGCAAAGGATCAGTCAGTGTAGTTAGTAACTTGTGTAATTGTCTCGCACATTGGTCATTTCTTCCCCTCTATGTTGTAAGAGCAGCGAGGAATATTGTCTCCTTGGTGCGGAAGGGGAAGTTAGAAGTAGAAGGGAAGTCGTTGGGAAAGGGAAGAACGAAGTTGTGGAGTGGCAGGAGAAAGCTGGGAATGGGCTTCAGAGCTCGAGAAACAACTGTGTTGGAGCCAATGCTTAATTTGAGCTGGTGGTTGCCGGTGGGGGCCATCTGCACTCATTTCTGGGGACAAGCTCTTATTTTTCCTGATCAGATATTTCTTGAGAGCAAGAGAGAGAAAAGCAAACTAAGTGGAATGACGGGGGAAGAGTAAGACGGAAAAAACGTCACCAAGGAAAAACGTAGGAACCTGCAAGAGTGAGATAAAGGGGTAGGGAGAGTATGGCAGTGGATTAGAGGCAGGAGGTGGATTCAGGACTACACCACCTTGATGTTCGGCATGCCAACATTTAATAGCACCCGCAGTGGGCTTCTGAGCAATGCTGAGGGCACTGGTGCTCATTACTTTACAAACTAAGCATGTACTGGCAGCTAACAACAAACAAACGGGGACAGCTGGAGATTTACAGGCAGGCGTGCTGTTTGGACCACAGGTGACTGTGAAAGGGAAATAAGAATTAGTGAAAGTACTGGAGGAGTTGGGAATGGGGAAAAGGGAGTTGGTAAACAGTTGGAGGAAGTGGCCGTGACCATGGAGTGTAGGAGTTGGGAAGAGGCTGAGATGTAAGGGGAATAGATAGAAGAGAGCCGGGATGGATTGGGGGTGGGGGTGTGTGGTATCCTGCTGCTCAGCCAGTATGACTGCCTGATAGAATGTTAGTGTTTGGAATGTGTGCGTGCGTGAATCAGTTGGATGAAGGGCTGAGCAGCAGGGAAGCTGCTCCTGGTGGGGCTCTCTCTTACATAGACTCTTACTTGGATTCCTGCTTTATTCAAATCTTATCTCTGTATACCATATCCCTTCTCTGTGTGGATTGTTTTTTTTTTCATAGGTACTGCTTCATCCTGAAGTTCTATTTTGTACCCATTCTTGGCTTATTGGAGATAGAAGCTTTGCTTTTGGACAGTTATGGTGAGCACCATGCTGTAAAGTGTTTCAATTGGACAGATTATAGAATTAGTGGGGTATATTGACATTAGTTCGCAGGGTCATGCAACAAGCTGAGTCTGATGATTTGAAAACTCTCTGCCAGCGAGTATGAAACACCTCCCATTCCTGCCACATTCTCTTCTTCGGTGCGACAGTCATGGTGTCCCTGCCCAGGTGTCCTAAGTAAAGGGTGGTCAAATCTAAGGGCGACTCTTTTTTTTGCAAATCTGTTTTTATTGGTTTTGCAGTTTGGTGTAGAAATACAGCATGCTTTACCCACAGTAAGACATAAACTTATACAGGTTGGCAGATCATGCCGGCAGTCAAGAGGAGACAACCTGTTGTCTGGTTGCGCGCCAACCACCACCCGCTTGGGAGCCGGCCACTTTACCCTTAGCAGTTCCGGTGTCTTCTCTTGAGGAGGGGCCATCGCCACCACCCACCAGCCATTGAGCCGTACATGGAAACTAATCTCGCCTACACAACTGAGGCATCAATAAAGACAGAAAAGTTACATGCAATACAAAAAAAAAAAAAAAAAGAAGAACCCATAACAGAGGCAGCGTGAACAGTGATTCGCATGGTGTGCTCCTTCCCCCCCCCCCCCCCCCCCCCCCCCGGAACCCCTGGATCGCCCCTCCCAGCCCCCACGGGGAATCTAAGGGTGACTCTTGTTCGAAGATGCTAAGACTTGGAAGGACCAATGAGCTGAATGCCAACTTTCACTCCCAATTTCCCAATGCTTTAGATCTACGTGGATGCTTCTGCAACGCCTGAACGGTTAATGGTGTTGGTCAGTGCCGATTCCAGCAACGTTAGGGGACTTCTGTGGCCTCCTTCCAAAGGTAAATGGTATAGATGTCGTTCAGTGCCCTGTAAGGTCATTGATGCATGGCATTCATGCCGTTAAACTGTTGGTGTGACTGGAATCCTGGTATTCTGCTGTAATGTCTTTATGCTGAATGGTGTGCTGTCACATTATTGAATCCCTGTTAAGTGAATGGTGTTGAAGAATAGTGCTGAAACTTCCCCTTACAAAGGAGCCCATCCTGCTATAGTAATGTCATCCTAGTAATGTAGATCCTATTGTTCTAAGGTTTTAAAAACTTTAGAGTACAAAAGATGTTCTCGTTTATTGCTATGGTTTCATGCGATGGTAATAGTATTCTTGTGTACTGCACCCCCCAACGACAAATAATGACCCTGTTTCATTGTGGCCCCTTTAAGATAAGATGTTAATGTCCACAGCTATAGTCCCTCGAACCAGCATAAAGATGATGCTAATCACTGAGCAAGCAGCCACTGTCATTTTGCCTCATGGCCCCTTCTTCTCGCTTCCCAAGGGCTTTCGCCTCCCAACAGTGCAGTTATAGCAGTCATCCTGTCCACCACTGCGGACCAGTAGGTCCTCAATGATGGGCAGCTCCACTTCATATAGTGGTAGGTTGACAAAGGCACTGCACAACGGGGACAGGAGGCAGTGACAGACGTGGAGATTTTGTTGAACTTGCATTTCGTGAAGAGGTTTGTGGATATGATGTCATCTTCTCCCACTCTTTCGTTGACTCTCTGCCTAGTTTGGTTTATCTAACGTCTCGCAGGTGATAAAGCAATAAGTGCGCGTGTGACAGAAGTGCTCTATGTTTTTTATTTTATACAAACTTTATTGATTTTCTAAACATTACAACTTCGTGCATACGCATTAGACAGTAATATAAGTTCGGCAATATGTCTCAGACGTATTCCAAAGGTTGGAGTATATAACCAATAATGTTGTTGGGACATCAACTGCATGTATGTATTGAATAACGTACACATTCCCGTGTATTACACCGGCTAACGGGTCAGTCCTGTTTACAACTTTAAAAAGTATGTATATTGCAGTGTAAGACACAACCCTTAACAGACTTAAAACAAACAAAAAACAAAAATCAATATTAACCTAATCCGCCCCACCCTGCGAAATCAGTTTTGCATATTGCCCTTCTCTGTTGCGTACAGCGACACAATAGAGATTTAAAAAAAATGCTGAATGGCTTATTACATACTGTATATATCTGACACATACTACAACATTCCCACATCCTGGTCCGTACTTTCAAATGATCAAGTAACAATGGGCACAGTGACTGGTTAACAGTGCAGTTATTCTTGCGTTTGTACCTCTGCTGCTATAAACCCTTCTAATATCACATTCCATTCCAACGATATAGGTTTTTTTCATAGACCCCTTTGTTCTTTTCTCTGTAGTTCCTCAGCTGTGCCCCATCTAACCACTTCATTATACCACTCCAGTGTTGTTGGTGGTTTCTTCGCTTTCCAGCGCATTGTTATGGTACGTTTAGCTAAGATTTGTGCCAAGTTAACAAATTAGTAGGCGGGATTTCCAGTTTTGGTTTTAGCGCTTAGACCTAGAATGTAATATTCTAATTTCTTTTTTTATTTTTTTTATTTCTTTTTTAATTTATTTATTTCTAATGACACTTCTCTTCGCCCTGAAACCACTGCATTTAATATGGCCTGTATTGTGGACCAATATTGTATAAATTTCGGGTAGGCCCATAACATATGAATCAAGTTAGCGTTGGTTTCTTGACAACGTGGGCATACATCTGCTATGTCCGGAAACATGAGATGTAATCTGTGGGGGTTAAATAAGCCCGATGTAGAATCATAAATTAAATAAATTTAAACTTTGGATTACGCAACACCTTTCCCGGGTATTCAAGAATTTTACCCCATTCCTTGTCTGTAATATCCCTTCCTATGTCTGCAGTCCACCTATCTCGAAGAGCCTGCAGTGGTACTGCTGTATGTACTCTAATCCCGTGAGATAACCATTTGGTTAAATGACTTCCATTCCCCATTAGGTATTGCAAGTGCACCAATTCATGTGTCGAAGGTTCAGCTCCCGTGGGCGCCCAAGTGTTTCGGACGTATCTTGCTATGTTTGCATTAGAAGGAATAATGTATTCGGCACTCCCTGTTCCCTCACAAATGTGGCGTGGTCCATCACTTTACCATTAAAGTGCTCTATTTTAACAGCTAATTCTCTTCTTGCCGTTTCTCATCACATATGTTGTCTGCACCCTTGATTCATTTGTAAAAGAATGAGTGCCAGTACCTCACTTAGAAGTCTGCAGCCAGAGCAAGCATGCAGAATACCAAGGCTGCATAGTCTTGAGTCCACCTCATGCCTCTTTAATCCACTACCACACACTCCTTGCCTGTTTAGCTTACTCTTGTAGGTACCTGTTTTCTCCCTTAGTGATGTTTTTTCCATCTTTCCTTTTATTTCTTTTTCCCTCTGTTGCTCTCAGTAAAGGCCTGAGGCGGAAAAATAAGTGCAGGTCCCTAAAAATGAGTTCTGATAGATCGCACCGGCAATCACCATCTCAAATTAAGCTTTGGTCTGCACCAGAGTGTGTCGTGGGCTCTGTCTTTGTGATCTGCCACTTAGCAATAAGGGACTACCCTTTATGGAATTCAAACTGTTCTCGGAGCGCCTCAAATGAGAGGACTCAACAGTACTGAAACAGGTCTCCCAATGATGTGATTCTCATTTCCTCTCGCCACTGTAAATCGCTAGCAGCAAGAGGACTGCGTCTTTTGGGCAGAAGAACCAGTGGAATAGCAGGGGCATATGCTATGATGTGGTGGGGAGTTCGGTTTGGTCGAAACAGTCTAGAGCTGTACATAAACGCTGAGGCAGTCTACACCTGGGATAAGAGCCCAGGATAAGTACCACATGTAACCTTCCAAGTCACAGTGGGATTCCGGATAGGTATTTTTCTTCGAGCAAGTGTCCCTAAAAGCAGGCAGCTTGTCCATTGATGCTGCGCTGCAATATATGAATACTCAAAGGTCAGTGCCCCCAACTGGCCCTGTTCTATTTGGAGATGCAGCTTGGCCAGAACGCCCCCTTACCAGCTGGTGCTCCATATTAATTCTCCCAGTTGGGCGCCTAGGCCTTGGAAGAACTGCATCGTATGGAGGAAAGGTACATTGGCTATGTAGTATAGAAGGTGGGTTAGCCAGAGATACGTGTACCATGATCGATAGAGGGAGCGTCCTCCACAAGGCTATTTGTGCTTTCAGGTATGGTTGCAATGAAGGAGATTTCCGTCATAGTGGTATGTTCTAATCCCAAAATAGGGAAAGGAGATGACCCGCAGTTGAAAGGCACAACTGAACTCTGCATGTGTGTGAGCTATAATCTTGTGGTTACCCTTGACATCTCTGATGTAGACCATAACATTATCCGCGTACAGAGATACCACGTGGGTTCTATCCACCAATGGGATGCTCCAAGCACACCTCTACAGTCTCAGTCTGACGGTTAGCGAGCGCGGAGTAGAGAGGACAAGGGGTACTCCTAACGAATTCCATTTCATACCCCAAAGATCAGTTGGCCCGTCTGGACTCTAGTTGTTGGGTTTGTGTAGAGCAATCAAATGAGCATCATTGACGGTCCCGAAATTCAAAATTCAAATCTGGCCAATACTGCGCACAAATGGTCCCAGTCGAGGGTGCCGAATGCCCTTTTTAGTTAAAAGGCCCTGTCGGGGAGCCGCCTCCATAAGTCTGTTCAACCGCCTACCGTTGAAGAAGTGCCAATCTGAGTGCTAATTTCCCATCAAAGGTTTGATAAAAGTTTGATTGGGGCCCATTGGTTCATGTTATTTTGTTGGTGGCCAACTCCCTGAGGTCTCCCTAATGTTTTGGACTGTGATAGAATCATCCATTTCGCCCTTCAGCTCAGGGGGACCCTGGGCGATGAAAGTCTGTTGCTCCACAATCTTCCATTGTAGAGCCATCAATAATGCTCGTAGATGGCCGTATGGGTGTCTTGCACAGCTCGTACTATAATTCCTTGTGCCTTCTGGTGTAATGAGATAGTAGCACACCCATGCTTTTCGTTTACAAGCCAAGCCAGTAATCTTCTTGCCTTTTTTTCCCTCTGCGTGGACTGTGCAGCAATTGCTTGGTTATAGCGACCTGTTCTTCTCACACAGCTTTAAGGGAATCCAGGAGCGCTGCTTCTTTCACCAATTCTAGCTCGATTTGGGTTTGAGAGTCCTCTACCCTACGCAGTTCCGTTTTGAGTGCTCTATGCTCGCCAATCACAGCATGAATGCTGTGATGCTGCGTGACTACTTTGGAGACCTCCCATTCCATTAGCTGGGAGGAGGAGGATCCCACATTGTCTGTGAAACATTTGTGAATTCTATCAGCCTGGCTACTGCGGAACGTTGCATCTTCTAACTTGGAGCCCTGAAGGTGCCACAAAGGAACGGGATGGTGAACCCTACCCCACACTGGAGTAATCTGGGGAGGAGACAAGAGCATAGACTGACTCAGAGCAGACCACTCAGTCCAAGCACACGTAAGGAACTTGGAGAAGGGAATAGGAGTACAGCCTAACCCTTGGGTTATGGAACCTCCATACATCTACCAAGGACCATTGTGTGAGCCATGGTGACAGCGCCTTCACGTTGTGAACTGTTTGCACCTTAGATAGTGGTGGAAGTGACCTGTCTGATGTGTTGTCCAAAGCAATTTCATTTGTTACCCCGAATGAAACCAGTGTGCCCAGACATGGATCCTGTGCTCTCCATGCCACTGGAGTCAACCTAGCCTGGCTGATTAGCGGAGATAACCTGAAACCGGTCCCAGGATGCTTGTCCCCCATCCAGTGAGGACGTGGCCTGGCAGTTCGGGCTGGACTGTTCCCATGGGGAGCAGGTTCTAGACTGATTTGCATATGGCTATGTCCAAACTAGAATGAAGTGGTGAGCAAAAAATGATAGATTCAGGCCCAGATCTCTGTACTGGGGGTAAATGTTCAACATTGTTCAGTGTTCTTTTTAGGTCTCGCCTGAGCCAGCGTGCATGCGCTGCTCTTCCAGGGTTCTAGTAAGGACTCTGACCCAACGCTCGTGCGTGTTTTTTTTTTTTTGCTCACACACTATTGAGCTTTGCGTGCATCTTTCTAAGAAAGACAGCACGCAATTGGCCAAAGGTGGGTTCATGTCCCGCCTTCTCTCTCTCCTGGCCTAGGGAGCTTGGGAGCGAGCAGCGGCCCCGCACTGTGCCTGCTGAATTCCTTAAATTCTTTGCAGTGCGCATGTGCGCACTACTCGCGTTTTTTTTTTTCTTTTCTTGTTTTTATTTCCTTTGCATCTGCCTTGCGTTTTGCATTGTCATTGTATCGCAGCTGGCGGCATACTTGTGCTTCTGACATTTCTTTCGCCATTAACTTTTGACCGGCATTTATTTATTTTGCCTCAGCACTACTTTTATCATTATCATTGCATCACAATTGTCGCTGTGCTGGTGCTTGTGAGAACTTGTTTGAAACAACAACTCTTTTTAGCAAACTTTGGTTTTTAGCGTTTCACGTCTGCATCTTTTAATTTCGCATGAGCATTGCTTTTCTCCTCATCATTGTATCACTCGCTAAATGCTTATTATAGGCACTACATTTATCCGTTTGCACAAAGTTCTTTTAACAACGCTGACCAGCTCCGTCTGGATATGAATGCTGTTGTGGTGTCTAAAATTCAATCGTTGTTCATTTTATAGCACTTTCAGATGGACTCTGCCTCTCTAACAATGTAATCCGTGGGAAGCGCTTTAAAACACCATCCAGTTCCCAGCACTACTGTTGCATATGCAATATATTGACTTTTGTAAAGAGGCTCCAGTCACACGGTTACTAGCTGTGCAGTTGCACTTTAATAAGGCAATAAACTACACTTATTATTTATTGCTGCAATGTAGCCAATGGTTTATAGCGCACTCAGTAACTCTCATACTGTACGGTGTTATTGTCCTCCGATTTTTAGCACATTTCTTATTGCCTTACAGCTCTTTCAACTCACAGCTCTCATCCATACTGAACAGCAGCCAGATTATTCAACAACATATCTAAAACACATTGCCAAAGTCAATAGCTCTCCAAAGGTGAGACCTATTGGCTTTACCAATGCTTGTTTCATAATGTGTTAGCTAAAGCTCAGCTGAGGTCTCCACCCTCACCCCCAACCCCCAGATCCATGGTATATGTAACCACTTGGCCAGCTATTTCGAATATGACACAGGAAAGTGTGTTGATCTGTGCTGGGGGCATAAATGCTGCCAAGCAGCCAGGAGCGCCGTCTAGTCTGCCTTCTACTAGGAAAACTCTGACCTTCACATCCAGCTTGACAAACTCGGGTTCCAAGGGAACTCCCGCCCACACCCAGATTATCACTCACCTAGCGTAAACTGAGAAATTAGTAGAGAAGATATGACCTCGCACATGCTTCTGAAGTTTGGCTCCTTCAATGAATATAATATGAGTTTCCTGTGGCAGAACCAATTTCCCCCCCTGGCCCCCATACACACACACCTGATGAGGCAGCTCCGGGCTGGGAACGCAATAAGCTCTAGCAATTTTGTCTGGCCAGCCCCCTGAGTGGAGGGGAGGGGTGCTCAAGTATGCACTGCTTCTTTTGTTACTAGGGGCCGATATTGCAGCACAGTCACAAAACCAACCCCCACCGCTGAAAAAACACCCCTTACCATTCCAGCCTCCTGTAGAAATGTGAGATGCCCGCTACGGCCAGTCTGGCCCTGGTCTGAGGAATGAATAGATTTGGTAGTGCCTGTAAGCGGTGTGCATCCCTCTAACATTCCAGGTGATTGTGGAGAAGTTGCCTGGTTGTTCCATTGTAGGGTGTAGTTGGTAGGTGCTGGTAACTGGAAATGCCTGGTGCGTTGCCCCATGATACTTACAGAAGAGGAGCAGCTGTACCGCTGAAGTGATCCCAGAGGGGAATATCAAACCCGCTCAAGTCCTGCCAGGGAAAACCAGAACAGTAGAAACAACAATATGATGGACGTAGGGTAAACGGTTTGCCATTAAACAACATAAGCAACCTTTGGTGAGTACATCTAGGGTGTGGTATGTGGGAACCACCCTAGCTCCCCTGTCTGCCCCGCCAACAGAGGCCATTGTTCTGACTGATCCTTTACAGCTTACAATTACAGGGATATGGAATGATAGTAACAATGTCCATCCGAGCAGATTTCTCGCTCCCTCCAACAATGCCAGTTCAGATCCACAACTATACATACAATCTCAGCTTGGACAACTCAGTGAAGTAACCAGCTATGTAGACCATAATCATAAGAAACACCGTAAAGGGACATGCAGAGCCCTTCAAAACTGGCAGCACACTGAAAACCATAAAACTGTGTGTCGGTCCCACATCTCCTTATCTACCACACTGCTATGCACTTGTCCCCTGTGTCCCATAACGCTATAACCGCTTCTTAGTGGTCATCACTCGCAACATGGAAACACTTCCCACATAGGTTCACAAAAAGACAACCCCCTTTCAACCACACACCCTACATGGCATTGCTTGCTACACATGTAGGTTAGGTAAGCACTACAGTGCTCATGTGTTATATAATGCTTCAATACAATACCATACTGTTCATCATCATCATCATAGCACTTTAGTTCGGTCATGTGACCATAAAAGTGAAAGTGCAAATGAATACATTAAATGCATTAAAAAATAGCAGCCAAAGTTAATACATAATCAAATTTTTGGATAAAACATTCAATTAGTCTTTTATAAAATCCTCTGTTAGGGAGGTAGAACTATAAGCAACATACACCTCAAGAAAAGACCTAAAACTAGGCTAAAATGGTCCCGCCATGGTGATTAACTAGTCCATATCAATATGAGGATAACCTAATCTCAACACTCATTACTGTTTGAAGTGACCACAATCTGCTATTAAGTAATTAAAATCAGGTAACATGACAAAACATGGCACATGCTCTCAAAATCAAATATAAGAACAGTATGAGCATATTAAAAGGTGCATTTCTAAAAAAATAACCTATATTTCCAGTCGACACCAAAAAGTATTTATGATGGTTACAAGTTCCCAACTGCAAGTCTTTTCATTTGCATGGCCCATCTGTAGGAAGCAAACACTATTGACTCTTTCAGGTTGCTTTTCAAAATTCGTTGCACATCCCAATAATGTCTTATGCCTTATATCTTACACAGTGCAATTATCCATTTTTAGGTCTCGCCTGACACAGCGTATGCGCTGGTCTGGCGAGACTTATTGAGAGGGCTCCAAAAAGTGCTACCAGGCCAGCCTAAAGCTACAGTGCATGTGAGCGGGCGCGCACGCCGCGCTTTACCGCGATTATATTCACTTTCGCGGCCGCACGGCCGCTTTGATGTTTGATCGTGATCGCGATCACTTCCACTTTCGCGGCCGCACGGCCGCTTTGCATAGCCAATAGGTCTCGCTTTTGGGACCTTATAAGTA
Source organism: Triturus cristatus (assembly GCF_964204655.1). Taxonomy (NCBI): domain Eukaryota; kingdom Metazoa; phylum Chordata; class Amphibia; order Caudata; family Salamandridae; genus Triturus; species Triturus cristatus. The sequence goes on along the minus strand of NC_140584.1, from coordinate 939,187,868 downwards.
TTTAGTCATGCAACTGTTGCATGGCTAAACACTTATAAGGTCCCAAAGGCGAGACCTATTGGCTATGCCAATGCTTGTTTCCATTTGTTTCGTAGACTAGAGTATCTAGGGCAGAATAAAAGGGAATGCTCTTCTGTTTCCTTTGTCAATGGACAAAAAGGGCAATACTCAGGTCCACATACAGTTTTTAGCCCCAGCTCGTGGTGAATGATCTTAAAGGCAGAGTACCACTTATAAACGCAATAAACAGGTGTGTGGCCACAAGAGGATAAATCCTATCCATGTAGGTTTCAAATCTAGGTGAGCATTTATGGGACGAAAACTCCCCTGTAGAGGACCCCGCCCTATGCTCAGACCATATTCTAAACATAGCCTATTCCCAAAAGATTATTTTAAAGATCTGCTTAGCACCTTTAGTGGCTTCTTCAGACACTAAAGGCTGGGAGTCCTGCCTCCTCAGGCAAGTGTTAGCATCTGCGCTCCTGGCGCAGTGAGAGATGGGGGAGAAAGTCCCCTGAAATCCTTGAGGGCTCCAGAGAGGTGTGACCCCAAATTGTTGACTGGATGTCCCACGCTGGGGAAATGCAGAGCGTCTTTACTGATGGGGCTGGATGCCCCGCACCCTCAGGCAAGTGTTAGCACCTGAGCCCCCTGGCATGGTGAGAGATGAGGGAGGGAGTCCCCTGCAATCCTTGAGGGCCCCAAAGAGAGGTTTGACCCCAACTTGCCAGCTGGATGTCTCCCACTGCGTAAATGCAGAGCCTCTTTACTGACAGGGCTGGATGCCCCGCACCCTCAGGCAAGTGTTAGCACCTGAGCATCCTGGCGTGGTGAGAGATGGGGGGGGGAGGTCCCCTGTAATCCTTGAGGGCTCCAGAGAGAGGTGTGACCCCAACTAACTGACTGGATGTCTCGCGCTGCGGAAATGCAGAGGGTCTTTACTGACGAGGGCTGTAAGCCCCGCCACCTCAGGCAAGTGTTGGCACCTGAGCCCCCTGGCGTGATGGGAGATGGGGGAGGGAGTCCCCTGCAACCCTTGAGGGCTTCAGAGAGAGGTGTGACCCCAAATTTGCTGACTGGATGTTGTTCCTTCTCAGAAAGAAAAAACACATCCTATATGTGGTTATTACTAATCTAGCCTGCTGTACGCTTTCATTTCAGTGAGTTAGAAGGAAGTTAATCTGACAGAAAAAAATCATGTTGTGTTAAGAGCCTTGGAGAAGGTAAAAGAGGGAAATATATGTCTAGGGGCCTATAGTGCTAACGTCCTGGGAGTCCAGTGTAAGATAAGTCCAGGCAAAGTTCAGACCCAGACCAGTCGACTCTACGTTCGGAAGTGGTTCAGCAGAGACGAGCTGTTGTCAGTGGAATCAGTTGAAATAAAGGCCAAGTTCCCAACCGGGTCATGAAGAGAGACCAGGCTGTTTCTTTGAGGGAGCACCCATAGGAGTCACGTCCCGGGCAGGCTTGGGCCTCGGTTTCCTGTGCTTGTACCAGGTGGCCCGGCACTTCTACCTTTGCGGTGCATCCACCTGCAATGAGGAGTGCTGCGATTCAGGCCAGTCCCACACGGTTTCTGATTTAGTAAAGAAAAGGACCTCTTGTTGACTTAAAAGCTTGAGCATCAAAGGAAAAAGTACCAAGTATTTCAGTCTCATCTCCCTAAGTTTCCTTTTCATGCTCAGAAAGGATGCTCGCTGGTACTGGACTGCTAGCATGAATACTGAAGGAGATGAGGAGCTGATGGTTGTCTTTTTGTAGCTGTTCTGCTTGCTTTGCTGCCCACAGTCCATCTAACTAAGGTCCATATTAAGGAGTTGACACATGTCCACTCTACACAGAGGAGCACATTTTAATATTGGCAGTCTCATGAAATATGTTTAGGTGCTTGCTGCCATAGATGTAATAAAGAATTAATGGCTGATTGAAGGTTTCTATTTTCGCTTGCCGTCAGACTCGGCAGACTTGCGGCCTCCTTGGCCCTTTGCAGGAAGACTTGCTGCAGTTGGTTGCGGACCACCTTTGGTAGTCTGTTTTCCTGCTGTTCTCCCAGTGATTATGTATCAATGTGCAAAGATTTAATCTCCGGCTGAAGTAGAGATTGACCTTTAATAGGGGTAGTTCTGGATAAGGTGGAGGTCAATGCAGACTCTTACAGCGAGACTGGGACATTCAGTATATGAACTCAACGTCTCAGGCTCAATCCTGTGTTCCAGCTTGGACGTTCTGAGATTCTTAGTCCTGGCCCCATGCAACCTTCTGCTGCCTTATGCTCATTGGGACCTGTGGATTATACAGTGGAACATCTCCCTTCAGTGGGTTCAGCACTGGGGATACTGCTCGAACAGCATCCAGCTAGATCACAGGGCAGCCCAGGACCTACAGAAGTGGCTGAAAGATACCACAATTACCTGCTTCATACTGTTTCTCCTATCTAGAGCTAAGGGTAGTGACAGGTGCATCTTTTCTAGAGGTATGGGTCAGAGTGGAGCAGAGACCCCATATCGATCTACTGGAGTTGTGTGCAATTCTCCTGGCCCTCCAGGTCTTTCTGCTGTCTATCAAAGTCTAGCCTGTTCAGGTCTTTACAGACAGCAGTACTGCAGTGTGGTACTACAACACGAAAGTGCTATGGCTTTGGAGGTAGCTGGATCTTTCAGGGATTTCCCTGATAGTCAACCACCAGGTGAGTTCTTAGATGCCAGGGCAGATAATCTCAGCAGCCACCATTTAGCCAATTACAAGTGGCATCTCCACCCAGAGGAATTTGGAGGCGTTTTTAACCCAGTGAGCTTTGCCTTGGATAGATCTGTTCACTACCATTGAGAATACTCAGTGTGCCCTCTTCTTTGCCCTGGAACTTTCATGTTAAGACTCCTTAAGAGATGCCTTTCACCTTCAGTGGGACTGCGGTCTTCTTTGCGTGTTTCCACCTCTACCGCTGCTTCCATGAGTTGTGAAGCAGATCAGTGAGGACTGGCTCAGGTTATCCTGGTAGCCTGGGCTCAGAAGGTTTGGTACTCCTAACTGTTGGGCCTGTGTATTTTTCCTTCACTTCGTTTTCCTCTTTCAGAGGATATCTTGTCCCACTAACAGGACAGGGTTCATCACCTGAACATCCACAACCTACACCTCCATGTGTGGAGATTGAGCAGAACAAGCTAAGTAGTTTAGGCCTGTCTGGGAGGTGGTGAATATTACCTTGACTGATTGACGTCCATCCACAGAGTTGATCTATTCTGTATGGTGAGCAAGGTTTGTGGCCTGATATGAGGTCTGTCGAGTCAATTTTCTGCAGACACAGCTTTCTTATATACTTCTATTCTGGCTTTGGCCAGAAAAGGCCTTGCTGTAGGCACAGCTAGGGTTTGTTAGTCCTCTCGGCCTCTCTATTTTTGCCTGATCAGACATCTCTCTTTAAATCAGTAGCTGGGAACGCATTTATTTTTTCCATGTATGTTATCTCCGGCAAGTTTTTTTATGTCACAGTGGAACCTTAATTTGTTTCTTACCTTATTGATGTGATTGTCTTCCTCATTTGATTACTTCCCTGCCAGTGAACTGCAGGTTTAGTTGGTGCACCCATTTTATACCACCTTCTTTCCGGACTATCTGGCATCCTTTCTGCCAAAAGTTGTGTTGCCTTTCCATGTAGGCGGTACATCAAGTTTCCTGCTTTCTTCTCTCCTCTGGATCCATCTAAGGAGGAGGAAAGCCTTCATCATTTGCACCCCTAGAGAGCCCTTAGCTTTTATATTCATTGGAGTAAGGCACTCCGGGTGGATGATCAACTTTTTGTTGGGTTAGGTAGGGAATGGGCACCCAGAAACAGACCTCATGCAGATGGATCAATCGATATATAAAAATGTGCAGTGCTTTGGCCAAATGGGATTTTTCAGATGGTATTCTAGCTAATTTCACCAAAGATCAGGCTGCCACTGCGGCCTTTACCAGGGGTGATCCGGTGCTTGACATCTGTCAGCTGTTACTTAGGTGTCGGTCCATGCCTTCACCAGGCATTACTGCCTTGACTCTTGGATTCAAAGGGTGAGCTGTTTTGCCCACTCAGTCTAGCAAGATTTCCTGGTGCAAAGTATAGTCCTTTGACCCTCCACCATTTGGGAGGGACTATTTTGGTAACTATTGAAGAGGCAAGGAAGAACAATGTTTTTCCTTTGGTAATGCTCTTTCTGGTGAATACTCTACCTAGCCACAGATTCCTCTTCCCCTTCCCCCCCCCCCCCACCTTCTTTGGAGTCAATTTCTAAATTTTAATAAGATTCTGTGTTAGGGTTTCCGGTCGCCTGTTTTGTTAACAGACTCAAGGGTAGTCATTTTATCGACCTTCGTAAGCTGAAAGGCTGAGTAGATCTGACAAGAACTGTACCTGTGAACAGAGGGTGAAACGGGCAGTGGGATGGAGCTATCAAGTGAGCTATTGATTCCGTTTCGTTGACCTAGCTTCATCTTGTATGGGTGAGAGCCTTGTGAAATGAATGTGTCAAGAATGTGGCTTCTGCACTGCAGTGGCGGCCGGTGAACTTTAAAAGTGGAGTGGCGTTTGTTTATTATGCGGTAAGAAAAAGCAAATGATGTGGCATATTATAGCACATTCTGTAGCTGAGCAGAAAGTATGAAAGCGAGGCTGGCAAGGAGAATGTATGTAGTGCGGTGAAGTAAGCAGGAGAATATATCCAAGCCTGTTCCAACGGACTGGCCAGAGAGTTGTGGCTGAGATCGGCCTTGCCCAGTGGCGGCTCCTCGTTGGAGTGCGGTGAGGCGGGGAGGGGAGGGTCGGGTCAGGGTGGGGGGTAGTAAACTCCGGCATTAAGCCAAACGGAGTTCAGTTAATGAATAAATAAATGGGTCTAGTGATGCTTTCCGCCGGACTCTGACGTAAATGTGTGGTGTTGGGTAAGGGGGACAGTTGGGGCTCCGATGCTTTCCTCTTCGAAATCTGCAGCAGTCTTGCATAAAGGTTTGAAGGTGCATCTGTGCCCTTACCAAGCACAAAGCACACCCTGCAGGCCTCGCAGTGTAACCAAACCCCACTGTATTTTAGAATGAGGGCAGTGAGTCACAGTGGCAAGAGAGGTTGGACCAGCATAATTGTGAGCTGCCTTTGCAAGTGGGTGGGGTAAGAAGGGAAACAGATGGAAAGAAACTGGGACAGACTAGAGAAAGGCTGAGAACATCTGATGGTGTCTCACTGCAGTATGTAAGGAAGTCCTGGACCCAGTACTTCAAATGGGCAGGTATTCTGAGGTACTGATCATTTGAAAGAGAGGCTGCCTACCTGCACTGCTCAGCACTGGTGCAATGCTTTTAGTGAGAGAGTACCAGCTCGGCTCAGTAACAAACAGGTACTCTGGGGCATTGCTTCTACCCGTTACTTTTGGCAGTCTGTTGATCAGCTGTAAAGTTTTAGGTTTCACTGATCATATGCTGCACTAAACTTTAGCAAAGAGTTCTTCATTGCAAAACGTCCCTTTTTATGTTCTGGCTTCACAGCACAGCTGTCACAAGACAATTATGTGAGCTTCACTAGAGAGGGTCTTTGGTCACTAGCAGGGCCGGACTGGGAACCAAAACCAGCCTTGGCGAACTGCTCAGGCAACCCTCACCCCCCCCCCCCCCCCCCCCCGGGGCTGTATGCAAGGGCCGGGCTCGGACGATTTTGTTACGGTGGGCCGATCTTGCCAGCCCCCGGTAACAAAAACGGACCCCCACCCTGGCAGCCTGCCGGGTAAACGCCTGGTGCACGCTACGGCCAGTCCAGTCCTGGTCACATGGTGGGAGCCAGGAGTACATGTTTTGATTGGGTAGAAATTGTGTGCTTCTGCAAAAAAAAACTTTCAGAGGCACATACATGACATTGTAATGCTGTAAAAGTATCTTAGACAACTAGATAATTTTTTGTGGTTTTCTCTGGCAGCACGACAGATGGGAGAAGGGCAGTCTTTAATCTACATGGATGTTTAGCTCTGGCTTGACAGTGCAAATGTTACCTAACCGTTAAACCTACACCAATGTTATTCTACAGTTTTCGTTCCCACACATACATATCCATTACCTTGCTATTTACTTATAATGGTTTACATTGCCATACAACATGCCTTTAAAGCCAGACTTACTGGCATTACGGATGCTTGGTTAGCTCTGCTAGAAGGAAGGCTGTTTCCTTCGGTAATGTGATGAGGGCTTACATGAAGGTCATTATAAAATGACATGACGTTCTTAGAAACATTTCACAAACTGAAGTCCTTGTATGTAGCACTTCTCCCTTTCCGCCTATCTGTTTACAGTAAACAAATGGTATAACTAGTGCTTTGTGCGAAGACTTTGTATGTTCTTGGCTGCACTGAGCTCGTGATACAGCAAGGTAGTTGATTACTGCGGCCTGTTTCCCTGAGTACAGTAAGCACTCATAAAAACATTCAAAGACTAAGGCAGACATACCTATTGACTATGTCAGTAGAGGTGAGATTATACTGGATGTCTATAACACCTCTGACCAGTGGCATAGCTAGGCCTGAGGCTGCCAGGGGCACCCCCTGCGTTTTCCGCTGGCGGTGGCCGAATCTAAGAGGGGGGGGTGCTGACGATTCCTGCGGCGGCAGCCCGGCGATGGCCACAGGTAAGAACGACGGGGTTCGCGGGGCGTCGGTTGCCGCCACCAAGACTTGTGCTGCCTGGGGCAGACCGCCCTCTGCCCCACCCTTGCAACGCCACTGCCTCTGGCATTGAGCCTGGGGCACAGAGTTGGCAGTCTTCAAAAAAGTTTTCCTCTGTCCCATTTTTATATTGAACCCATCTGACAACACAGCTGTATGGTTGAAAAACGTTATATTGTCAGCCTATCAAAAACTTTCAGCATCTTTAAAGTCAACCCATTGATTACCATTGGTTGGCTTTGTACCTCTCACTTGCTTGCTTCTTATTGGATGTCTTACCTTGTCCATCTTGTGTTATCCCTCCCCTGGAGCGTGCTCTCGTTTCTTGTATCCTTCCACTCCCCACTTTTAGGGAACTACTTTTTTCCCTCTTTGTTTAAGCTCTCTGTGAGAGTGGATGTATTTTCCAGTTGTCTCCCTCATATGCTTCCCTCGCCTTCTGTGGTCCTGGTTGCTCACTCTCTCATCTGTGTGCTTAAACTACCCCCATGTTGCTCTCTCACCCGTGTGCTCCTATCCCCCCTGCTCTCTGTGTTGCTGTCTCTCACATTTGTGCTTTTCCCTGTCCCTGTGTTGCTTTTCATAATGTGCTACTCCCATACCCACTCTCTGTTGCTTCCTGCTCCACCCTTGCCTCCTCGGTTCTTTATTTTTTTTTTTACTTTTTAAAATAATTTGAACCGTTTTTTTTTGGGAGGACTAGGTAGCAAATTGCTGCAGACCCTCTGCTTTCTGAATTAAAGCACTTTCCAGCTACTTCAGTTTTTTTTTCCCAATTATCCATCATGGATGGGTAAAACGAAAGGCGCCTGCGTCACACAAATTCATGATGATGTGTATGGCAGCGATGTCTTTGCGCTTTTTAACTAGCAGGGACAATTAAAAGGCATTGGCAGAGCCGATATATCTCAAAGATGATGCTTATTGTTTTTGCCAATGCTTATTACGTTAGTGCTTCTGTAGTTTAAGAAAAAATAGAAGCCATGTCCTTCCTCGTACTATCAAATGTTAATGTAACGTGACGCTGCCAGGGCTGTGTGGCGCAGTGCATATCCGCATACGGGTAGCGGAGATGTGCGCGTGCTGTTGAAGTCGCCACGTTACAAATTCCCAGCCTGTCCTTATTGCCGGAGGCAGGCACTGACAGGCCCGAGTGCTCATAGGTCTCCCGTTACAGCAAAGTTAGGGCCTTGCTGTCTTGGCGTCACCGATACTTGAAAGCCCTCACTGCCTGAGTTGATAGGGCCAGTGCTGGAGGGTCCTTGCACCGCAGAGATGTCATCGATACTCTCGGGAGTCCTTGACCTGAGCCTGTAATTACCTGAGCAGTATAAAGGCAGTTTGTTGTGACAGATCGAGCCTGCATTCAGGCCTTCTGCATATGGCGCTGCTCTGTGAATGTGGGGTATAGGCTGCTGGCGTGCCCTTCACCAGGACCCGAGCATTTGATAATACCCGTACAACGTGCTGCTCTTCAATGACCTCATCAGCTTAACCCCCACAGGAAAGCATCTTTACGGCTCTGACTGGCAGGTGTTTAGTTCATGATGTCTACACTTACTGCTTTAGTGTCTGTGTGTGCGCGTGTATGTGTGTGAAGATATATATATATATATGTATGTGTGTGTGTATGTGTCTATATATTCACTGAAAAGAGCAAAAGTTAAAGTAAGGTTAGTTTTGATTATAACACCTTCAAATATGTTAAAAAGAAATTAACTTTAAAACACGAAATTTAGAAGCTGTCGTTAGGACCGCAATCCTTACCTTGTACGAAGGTTAACCAAACCATTACTCACACACCAAATTGTGAGTAATGTAATTACAAATGACATAAATCATTTTTAGGTGACATTATGTATCACATTAACACAAATGTGAAGACAGTATCTAATAGAGACTTATAGCCGCAGATTCCTTACCATAGAATTATCCCTAGGCATCAGACTAGATCTGGAAAAAATGTCGAGACCTGTACTCCAGAGTGCTGATAGGTGGCGTCGATCTGCTTTGTGTAGCATTGTCTGCGCCCTATGTGAGGTGCACGGTGCCTGTAGAGGCGCCATACGAGTGCGCTGACATCATTTCCTTTTTTTACATGCCAATCAGTGCAGATCCAGGGAGAGCTACCCCTTCACTCAATTTTTGACTGAGCTTTTTCGAGTTGTTGAGATTTTTTAAAGAAGTTTTCTCCTAGTGTGGTAGGAATATCCTCTAGGAAGGCCGGCTTCAAGCCCTGTGGCACCTGTCACCAACCAATGTCGGACCTGCATCTTGTTTGCCTTTGTGCCTCGAGCACGACCACAAAGTTAAGACTTGCGCTGACCACGACTCCATGAACTCGAAGGCCTTGAGGGAGCGGTCCCCCAAGCTCCTAGCGGCTTGACATGCGACACCCTCGATCCCAGTCAAGGGAAAGGTCCCGGGATTGGTCGCGGAGCCCAAATTATTTGTCGCACTCAAAGTTGTTGAGTTAGCTGGGTAAGTCCCACCACAGCAAGAAGAGCAAGAAGTCGAAGAGGTCTTCGACTTTACTTTGTCCGTTAACTGACAAGATCAGGGAGTGTCGACATTCGAGGCCTCGCTCCTCTGTTGAGCCAGCGTCTGGGTTGGCTCTGCGCTTCCCCAAGTTTCCGAGATACAGAGTGACTCACGCTCAACTTCACTAGTTTTATGAGGCCATGAGCCTCATCTTTAAGCAGACCATTCCCGCTGATGCACCTTCAGGCCCTGCGGAATCGGGGGGTGCCCTACTGGATCCGCGCCGGTGGCTCCAGCCTCAGCGGCAGTCGAGTCTCTTGGATCCATTAAAGGCTTCGAAGCGGTGCCGGCTGTACCATCTCAACCTTCCCCGAATCCGAGCCCGATGCCAACGTTGCCATTTCACACAGCAATGCCATCCCCATTCGGATCACTGACTGACACGGGGTCGGGTGGGCATCACCGGATGCCGACTCTTGCTATGCCTTCCAGGCCGGAGCCTGAGCCCTATTCTTATGGGCTAGGACTCGGGGAGGATTGGAAGGGGGGTAGTTCGCTGGACCCTGAAGAATACCAGCCCTTTGAACCAAACGTGGACTGGTGTGAAGATTTGGCGGAAGCCAGCGCACTAGACATCTCTCCAGATACTGGCATGCTTTCTCCACCTACGGAGGAGGGCGCGTTAGTTGCAATGATGGTGAGAAGGGCGGTTGAGGTGCTGTACCTCAGCCGGTCGTCTGTCGCAGTCAAGACAGACGTCTTAACGAAGGTGATTTAACCGGAAGTGTCCCCCTCAGAACTGCTTCTCTCTTTTAATGAAACCCTTAAAAACGTCCTGCTTGGGACCTGGTCCAAGCCCAGCAAAGGGTCTCCTGTGAACAGGACGATTGTTCGCTAGCACCACCATGCTTCAGGGCACCCTAACTTCCTCACGCAACACCCTACCCTGGAGACCTTGGTGGGCCAAGCCTCCACCTCCCTTGGCGCAATCCCTTCTGCACCCCTGGATGCGAAATCCAAGAGGCTGGACACATTAGAGAAGATGTTTTCTTCCACCAGCCTGCGGTCTGTAAACACTACATGCCTTTTGGGCCACTACTCCAGCGCTCTGTGTGATATGGTTGCGCAGCTGCTGCCTACAGTCCTGAAGGAGGCCCAGGCCATCCTCTCCCAGGCTGTTGCTGGCGGGAGAGATGCAGCTAAATTCACCATCCGATGTGGACGAGATACTACCAACTCGCTGGGTAGAGCGGTTTCATCAACAGTGGCATTAAGGGACCACGCCTGGCTAAGAGCAATTAACTTTTCTGGGGAGGTTCAAACATTGCTTATGGACATGCACTTTGAAGGCTCCAGTCTCTTCGGAGACCAGGCAGATTGAGCGCTTGATTCCTTTGGTTTACTGATAGAATATCGATTTCACAAACATCGATGTTCTAAATATCGAGTTAAAAATATTGACTACAAAAATATCGACTCCTATACCTTAACAGGAATGTACAAAAATATTGACTCAAAAATATCGAGGTGAAAAATATAGATGTAAAAAATATCGATTTAAAAATATATATCAAATATATTAAATAATAATATATTTTTAACAAAATAAATTAAATTTAATATACATTTTAACTAAATATAAGAAATAAATTTGAATAAAAAAATATAAACACACAAACATAATCATTTATACAAATACATATATTTACTTTAAAATACTTTAACTATTATCTTTATTTAATTTTTAAACTCTAAAATTATATAAAAATAAAATATATGTGCATCAATAATTTAAAATAAAATAAAAACATTCTATAATAAATTAAAACATTAAACTATTAAAAGAAATGTAAACTAACATTTTTCAATAAAATAAGTGCAACAGTAGGCAACGTGTTGGATAGCGGAATTATTACATTTACTATTCCAACTCCAGTGAATACAACAGTAGGAAAAGTGTTGGATAGCGGAGGGGTAAAAATTACTATTCACACTTCAGTGATAGCAACAGTAGGAAAGTGTTGGATAGGGGAGGGGTAAAAATCACTATTCCCACTCCAAAGAGTGCAATAGTATGGAAAGCGTTGGGTAGCAGTGGGGTAAAAATTACTAATCCTACTCCAAAGAGGGCAACAGTAGGGTAAGTTTTGGATAGTGAAGGAATTAAATTTACTATTCCAACTCCAGTGAGTGCAACAGTAGAAAAAATGTTGCATAGCAGAGGGGTAAAAATTACTATTCCCAATCCAGTAAGTGCAACAGTAGGGAAAGTGTTGGATAGCGGAGGGGTAAAAATTACTATTCCCACTCCAGTGAGTGCAAAAGTAGGGTAAGTGTTGTATAGCGGATAATTTAATTTACTATTCCAACTCCAGTGAGTGCAACAGTAGGGAAAATGTTGGATAGTGGAGGGTTAAAAAATGACTATTCCCACACCAGTAAGTGCAACAGTAGGGAGAGTGTGGTGGATAGGGAAGGGATAAAAATTACTATTCCCACTCCAAAGGGTGCAACAGTAGGGAAAGTGTTGGATAGCGGAGGGGCAGCAATTACTATTCCCACTCCAGTGAGTGCAATAGTAGGGAAAGCTTTGAATTGCAGAGGGATACAATTTACTATTCGCACTCCACTGAATACAACAGTAGGATAAGTGTTGGATAGCGGAGGGGTAAAAAAATGTATTCCCACTCCAGTGAGTGCAACAGTATGGAAAGTGTTGGAGAGAGGAGGGGTAAAAATTACTATTCCCACTCCAGTGAGTGCAACATTAGAGAAAATGCTGGATAGCGGATGGCTAAAATTACTGTTTCCACTCCAGTGAAGTGCTGGATAGCGAAGAGATAAAAATTACTATTCCCACTTCGGTGAGTGAAACATTAGGAAAAGTGTTGGATAGCAGAGAAACAAAAATTACTAATAACACTTAAACAGTTGGAAAAAAAACAAAAAATATTCAAAAATTAAAACAAACATAAAAATAAAAATATACATTTTAATCTATTAAACATATAAAAAGAACACATATTATAATATTAATTACATATAACATAAACCTATAAATAATATATAAAATAAATTAATACATTCATTCATAAACAATAATTATTTAAAAGTAGCAAATATTGACAAACAAAAAATTATTTGAAACATGAATGTATTTATTTCATTTCATACGCTTGACACCACACCAATAACAAAATACTTCAACATTTTTAATTACATTTATTTCCATAATTAAAATAAATAAGTTAAAAAAACATCTTATTATTAAAAAAATTAAAATGAACATTGAGTACACAAGCGTTAACACTCTGATATCCACAACACATACCGAAGTTAAACTATAAAATATTAAAACACAATTATATAATCTTTTTTAAAGAAAACTATTACTACTATCAACTAATAATTAAATAACATTTTATTTAATACTGACCCTTTACCCCTTTAAAAGTAAAAACAAAACAAAAAAATAAACATTTACCCAAAATAAATATCAAATAATTAACATTAATTAACTATATATTAATTAATTAAAGACAAATTACTTCCCACCCTTTACACTGAATACCACAACACACACACAAAATTAATTACACAATTGCCAGAATGAATTACCAATTAATTAAAATTAGTTAACAACTTATTATTAATTCATCAATGAAAAATAATTTACTTCCCACCCTTCACACCTTTAAAAACTACCGCACACAAATATAATTCATTACACAATTCAATCAATCAAGTCAACTTTATTCGGTTTTAAAAAAAATAAAACCATAAAAGTTATCAATACATTAAATTTCATAAAATATCAGCACAAATAGTCACAGTTAAAATACTTTCCACAGCAGTCCATGGTAATCTGTAAAATAAAATGCAAAATACAAATGCAAAAAAGCGTTCCACTAGAATTATCACATCCCACTGGTGTATATACATTTTAAAAGAGATCTAGTACACTGACCCTTGTTAGCATTTAGTCAAGGCAAGCCTTAGAGTTCTCCACAGATTTCAAATAACCAAGGACAAAGAAAATACAATCATCATTCAGCAGTTGTAGGTACAGAAGAGCTGAGCGAGCTTGCCTAAAATTCATCCTCTTTAAAATCGGAACTATAAAAAGCTTCAGAGGAACCTCATAAAATTTACAAAATAACACAAAGTATAGCAAGTCCTGTGAAGACTGTCCGTCGCAGCCACAGTGTGCTAGCAACTGACCTCTACTACTCCCCCTAGGTATGGCAAGCAGGAGGTGAAAAAGATCCAGGCGAAACCAGGTCAGTAAAAAACGTTCATAAGCAGTTAAGAGCTCCAGAAGGTAAGGCTCAGCTAGAGATGTAGTCTTTAACATGCGAAATCTACGGACACTAAGCTTCCTCAATTCCAGCTCCTCCCTCTCCAGTTTCCTCAAACTGCTAAAAGACTCCCTTGTTATCCCCACATCCTTTTTTGTTATTTGTTCGGGGTTGGTGTACAGTTCAACTCGTCCTAACTTTTCAAAACTACTCTTAATGTATCGGAGCCTTCATTGCTTGACTCCCCGTTACCTGTGGCGTCCTTCATCCCCTGGTGTGTGGCGTGGTCTCTGGCATCCTGCTCCATTCTTGCCGCTGTAGCCTCTACAAGTCCGCCGAGCGCAGCGGAGACGGACTACACTTCCCAGCAGCCTTAGCGGCGGACCCGGAAGCCGCCGGACGTTATCTCGCGCCTGGAGGCGCTTAAATACAAACAGTGCCGCTGACAGAGCGGGCGAACTATTTCAGAGCCTTCATTGCTTGACTCCCCGTTACCTGTGGCGTCCTTCATCCCCTGGTGTGTGGCTTGGTCTCTGTCAGCCTGCTCCATTCTTGCCGCTGTAGCCTCTACAAGTCCGCCGAGCGGAGCGGAGACGGACTACACTTCCCAGCAGCCTTAGTGGCGGACCCGGAAGCGGCCGAACGTTATCTCGCGCCTGGAGGCGCTTAAATACGAACAGTGCCGCTGACAGAGCGGGCGAACTATTCCAGAGCCTTCATTGCTTGACTCCTCGTTACCTGTGGCGTCCTTCATCCCCTGGTGTGTGGCGTGGTCTCTGGCAGCCTGCTCCATTCTTGCTGCTGTAGCCTCTACAAGTCCGCCGAGCGGAGCAGGGACGGACTACACTTCCCAGCAGCCTTAGCGGCGGACCCGGAAGCCGCCGGACGTAATCTCGCGCCTGGAGGCGCTTAAATACGAACAGTGCCACCGCATCGCGGGTCTGCGCCGGGCGAAGCCCGGGCAAAGGGCGGGCCGTCTGTGGCCGTCAGGGGCAGACAGAGGCTGGGCTGGGCCACTCCCCTAAGCTCCTGAGACTGTCAAGTAAGACTTATGGCATACTCTGACTGACTGTGAGCATTATATGTAGTTATTGGATTCACTGTTTACTGTAGCGTATGATATCAAATGGCCGGGAAAGGGAAGCGCCCACCGGGAGCTGCATCAGTGACTGGTACTCTTGACCAGTTCATTACAAGAGCTGTCTCCGTTCTCGAGCACGAAATCGCCATTACTGAACGGCGTCTCTCAGTTGAGCCAATGTATGCTAGACGTTCATCCATCGGCGCGCTGGCTCTAGCTAAGTCTCCAACTAGGCCAGTGGGGCACCCTAGTGGCGATCTGCTCCATCATAGAACCCTTGAGGTTAGTCCTACTGTGTTACTGTCCACTGTGAGCGCTCAGGTCGCTAACGATCCCCCCGCTTTGGTTTTCGAGGGTTCTTCAAGCCCTGAAGTATCTTTCCCATTAACCAGGGCCAGTAACAAAGTAACAAAAGCTCCTAGACCAGCCAATCCCAAGAGGAAGAGAGGTGTGGATGCTCAAGGTCCCAGGCAGAGGAAAATTCCTAAAATTACCAAAAATGTGACCATGTCTATTGCATCGCCCCATGAGGACTGTACGGTTGTGGGTGAACCCCCTAGTAGTCCTCCTGGTCGGCCGCATGCTGAGGATATGCTACTCCAGATAGAGCAGGTGGTTCGATCTTTAATGTTGCCCCTTTTGGAAAGAATAAAACTAGTTGGCGGAAAAGTTGACAACCTAGAACAAATGATTCTTGACAACTTTTGCTCGCTAAAAAACTTAGTTAAACTCTCCTCAAAAATCTGCGTTGAACCTAGTTCTATACCCTTAGACAACTCTTTATCTGTTGTTTCTGCCTCTATTGGCCACCCCCCTGTGGCACCTAATGTTAGCCCTGGCTCCTCTAAGCCTAGGGCTAAAAATTGTAAGTTAATTAAGGAGGTTGAACGGGCAACTACTATACCCGGGGAAAAACATGCTAAGGTTGACAAGCTAATAAGACCAGCTGAAATTCTGAGTCCCGCAAAAACCCTATAGAATCCTCCCTGGCCCACATCCATCTCCCCCCAGACTCCCTTCCTTACGTGGCGGTATTAACTGGTGTCCCCGAGTTTAAAAAATGTAAAACCCGAATCCTTCGAAGAACTCAAAAACAAAGTGATCTACTGGCTAAATAAGAACACACCAATCCCTTATAATATGGATGGGAAGATTTTGTTTGTCAGAAGGGTTAGCTGGGTAGGATCAAGATCTATAGAAATTTTGGGTGACTGTATAATTATTAATTTTAGAGATAGTCGCATAGCGAGTTTTTTATGTGACCATGCCCCTTTTGGGACCCACACGGGGATCCAGGTGTACGACTTGCATTATTTTTATATGCAATCAAATAGCCGTGATGACAGGAGGGGGCAGCTCTGGGAGAGGAGAGGAATGAATCATGGTTCCTTTAATTTGATTCCCAACAGCAATAATGGCACGAGAGACTTGGATGATCTGGATTGGCCGGAGTCTAGTCTACCAAGTCTAACTGCTTCCAGGGGTGTCCAGGCAATCGTACATAAGCCCCTGGGCGTTTCAGATGTAATCCACCAGGTCCAGCTCAGTTCTCCTGCCCCTCTTAGGGACATAATTTCGAACTCGCCTATGCAGACTGTGAGCTCACAAGAAATTACTTCTAGCCTTGTCACTCAGAGTAGGTCATTGGGAGCCAAGCCAGGATCACTGATTTCCTGGAATATAGCTGGCCTCAGGGCGAAGATGGATTCCCCCGTATGGGTTGAATTTATAGGTAACTTTGACGTCTGTCTATTCCAGGAGACATGGTCTGTCGAGCCCCTGTTCTTGCCAGGTTATTTGAATTTCTATGTCCCAGCATCTAAGGGCCCAAAAGGCCGCCCTATGGGTGGTCTAACCATCTGGGCGCGTCAGGATTTATTTCCCAAGGTCAGTGAGATGTCAACTGGGTCCCCTGATAT
Source organism: Triturus cristatus (assembly GCF_964204655.1). Classification (NCBI taxonomy): domain Eukaryota; kingdom Metazoa; phylum Chordata; class Amphibia; order Caudata; family Salamandridae; genus Triturus; species Triturus cristatus. The sequence goes on along the minus strand of NC_140584.1, from coordinate 939,171,415 downwards.
TCATCAATTAGGTTGCCTTTGGCCTCTAAGGGGGACCTGGTTATTTATAACCTGTATCATAGAGGGAGCAAGGGGCGTAGGTCGCAAGTGTTGGACACTCTGGATTCCCTTATAGATGCTCATTTGAGCAAGTGGGGTGTGATCATTGCGCTACGTTTGAACTTTTCTTAGCCAAGGACTCTGAATGGGGACTTGATCCTGAGGAGGACCGCCAGTGGGGTATTCCTGGCTTGGCTCTTGCCCCAATTAAAAGATGGTCCGAGGTTGTAGTCCAGATAAATTCCCTTTGCTATGAGCAAGGCCTTAGGGCATTGAATGGTAGAACCTTGGGGGATAAGGAGGGTGCTTACACCTTCGATAATGGCCGCTCTAAAAGCAGGATTGATTACGTCCTTTGCTGTCTGAGTTTATGGAATTCCATCCTTGATATGGTGGTTGAACCACGAGTAGAGAGTGACCATAACCCCATTTGTGTTACTCATCAGTGGTGGGGGGGTACTCCCGCCGTAGTTGAAGCAACAGAATTTAAACTTCCAGGAGTTGTTCCCTCTAATGACATGCGTAGGCTTAGGTGGCGGGAGGTGAAGAACAACGACAAGGTCATTGCAACCATTGATGCCGAGTTGGACAGAGTAACCCTGCAATTAGTGGGCGCAATGGCTACCGAAGATGGTGTGTCCCAAGTCACCGGGCTCCATGAGTCTTTTTTTGAGGGAATAAGGAGGTATTTTTTAAAACCACTTAACAAAGGTAAAAAGCTCGCTCCCAAGCGGCTTCGTTGGTATGACGGGGAATGCAGAAAAGCAAGAGCTAACTTAGCTGTAGCTCTCTCTAGTGGTAACAGGACCTGTGTCCAGCAGGCCAGGCAGCTGTATAAAAAATGCCTTGATCAGGCAAAAAAGAACTGGGACAAGCTTTTCTGGCAAGACCTGAAGAGAGCAAGTTATGCCAAGGATTCCAGATTATTCTGGAATATTATTAAATGGAATAAGGGTGGCCTGCCTGACAGTCCTTTAAATCATGTCACCCAAGAAGAGTGGTTTAACTATTTTAAGCCTCAATATGCATGTAGTCTTTTACATAATCCCCTGGTAACAACACCCTACGTCTTCTATTGCAAAGGTCCTTTTAGTCCTAAAGACGTATTAACAGCCTTGGGTTCAGTAGCTACTGGTCGTGCACCAGGTTCAGATGGGGTTCCGTCGGATGTCTTCCTCCACAATAGAACTTGCTGGAGCAAGTACATTGCATTAGTGGCCAACGCTGTGGCTGAAGGCGCCCCAGTACCAAAATCCTGGGGGGGTGCCATTATTATCTCAGTCTTTAAAAAAGGAGATAAGGCACTTCCATCTAACTACAGACCTATTAGTCTGATAGACACAATCCAGAAGATCATTGGGAGGATGGTCCTGAATTTAATTCTGGATTGGGTAGAGGACAATGGGATCCTATCCCCGTTTCAAGCTGGTTTCCATAAATCAATTAGCACAGTTGACCAGGTCTTTCGTTTCATCCAATTACACTGGAAGGTTGTGACTCTGGGGAAAGGCAGTCTCTTTGTTGCTTTTGTAGATCTAAGAGCTGCCTTTGACTTAGTTCCCCGTTCACGGCTGTGGCTCGTTCTTGATAAGTTGGGGCTTCCAGTGGAAGTTCTGACCCTGGTTATGAGATTACACGAGCCTAACTTTGCTAAAATCCAGTGGGGAGGTCCTGACGAAGTTACCCCTGAGTTTCCAGTTGAGCGTGGTGTGTGCCAAGGTTGCACCATGGCCCCCACGCTCTTCTCTTTGTACATTAACGGGATTGTAGAACGCATGCTTAGTGTCACTACTGACGCTCCAAAGTTGGCAGGGGTAGTTACTCCAATTTTGATGTTTGCGGACGACACTCTTATTGTGTCTAAAACACCAAGTGGTCTGCAAAGAGCCCTGTCTGTCTTTGACGACTTTTGTCTTGCACACGGTCTGGAAGTTAATGTGTCAAAGACCAAACTTATGGTTTTCAAGCCACCTCCTAGCTACAGAGCGAGGAAGTTCTTTATGAATGGCCAGCCACTAGAGGAGGTTAATAATTTTATTTACCTAGGTATGCATATAACTAATGATAATAAGTGGAGTAAGCATATCACGATGTCCTCCTTGAAACTCAGACAGTTCACTGGGGTTCTACTCAGTGAGTTTAAAACATCTCTCACTAAGCCAATTAAACCAGTGCTTCAAGTTTATGAGGCTGTATGGGGCTGAGCTATGGGGTCTCGACGCGTTAACTACTCTAACGACAGTTGAGAATAAATTTTTCCGTAGCATTACAGGCCTCCCCCAGAGTACTCCTTTGGTTCCCCTTGTTGCAGGGATTCTGCTTATACACAGAACTATGCGTAGAACCCCAGGACCTCAGTGAATTGTGGTGTACCAGAAACTCACCTCAGAACCCAGAACCCAGTATCCGGCTAGCATAAGTGTCCCATTCGTTATCCGAGATTTGGCTCGGCGGTCCCAATGAAAAGACAACCCAGAACAAGCGACTCAGTGTACTCTCAGGAATGGTGGGAATCGGAAATACCTGTTCGTATATTATTCTCACATCAGTCCACAACAAGAATCAACAGAGACACGGTGAAAATAAAAAGAGTTTATTTTTATAGACCACGTGTCCTCAGATGCAGTACTTTGGCTAATACAAGCAGACAAATGATTATAATTAAAACCATCAGCATTGTTACAATACCATAGAATATAAAAGGAGTGATCATGTTATAAATGACAGTGGATACTACCACCTTCCCTTTACTAAGAAGCTAATATTATTATTATGCTAATAGAAGGTCTCTTAGGCTTGAATAGGGGACCCCATACCTCAAAGATCAGCTTAGTGAAATCACATCACAGGAGCATCAGGAGTCTTCTCGCAGGAAGGCTCGTCTTCGGTCTGAATATTAAACATGATGTCTGCAATATTAAAAGCACCAGCTTTCAGGTATTCGCAGCTGCCTGTGTGTTCTGGCTAAATAGTGGGTCGATCAACCTAGAGTGGAAAACATGCATTGTCTAACAACCCAGACTGTTTGTCACACCATGTACAGACCAAGGTCGCTGCGCAGAGCTCGGGATGGTAACAACAGATTGCTTCCGTGTGAGGCAAAGCTCGAGTCAGCAGTTTGTTTAAACAATAACATGTAAACGCAGTGTCGTGCGCAAAAGCAGCAAGATGGCTTTCTAACATCTAACGTGGTTATGCTAACTTAACAATGTATGTACGTATTAAGGGATTCCTTACTACATGCCCCCTTGATCGAAGCACTAACCAGTAGAGAAGAAATGAGAGAACGCAGAGTTCAGTTTCGACAGAGCAGAACAAGGCGTATTCAATTTGAAAACAAGTATCGGTTCAGACAAAGTTCGAAAACGAAAAACGAAAAGGGAGAAAAAAAAAAAACCTCAAACGTGGAAAGGAAAAAAATGAAAAAATGTTGCGCTGGGCAGCAGTCCAAAGGCACAGGTAATATGCAAGACATTGGAGAGAAAACATAGTGGACGACAGTTCACTCAATCCAAGAACGTATATGCAGCATACGTGGCAACTGCTTCCAACAGGAAATCGTTTGCAGAGCCACTAAAAGTTTCAGCCATCCAGTTAATCAAAGAAAAGGAACATACATGTTCTTCAATAAGCGGAGCCTCTAGCACGATCAGAGGGCAACCGACGTGTTCCTCCAGATAGCTCATATCCAAGAAGTCATAGGCAGCCCTTGCGATGTCCCAATTACCCAGGATACCATGCGCCGCACCACAGGCCATAATCCGAACACCAGAACAGGCAAACTCGTGAGACACTAAGGGCCTCATCAGTCGATCATAATCCGGCACCGGAGACACCGTGTTGGTTAAGCACAAATCCAGAGGCCATTCAAAGGGACAATCTAGGCAGTGAAAGACAGGTTGTACGCAGGTGAAGTCGGAATAGCCCACAAGTTTAAAAAAATGAGCCAGGCCGGTTGTGGACGAGGCATTGAAAATTATTTGGATCAAAGCGCCAAAATGCAGGGGGTGGTCAGTATTCAAAAGCGCCTGTACCTCAGTGCGCGTATTTGCCACGTGAAGGACAAATGTTTCTCAGGAGGAAGTCAATGGCACCTCCTTTTGGGACAATAGAGCTCTTATTCTGCTCATCTTGTTGAACTCTGCTTTCAAGGTCGGAATCGAAGGCCAGATGGAAACATCCAGCCGCCCATGCGGGGGTGGAAATAGAACATTATTGCAGCAGACTACTCTCTGCGATACAGTTACTATATATGGGATTCCCACTAACATCCTGCAGCAAGCTTCATTATTCAAAATTAAATAACTACCGTTTGCAAGCAGCGTGAAAGATGGTGTAATTACTGGCACTGGGATACCTTTGAGGACGCAGGCCAAATTCGGGGCGTGTACATTGCATGCACCGTGTAACTGAATGTGCCTACAAACTACAGAATGATCAGGTGTCGAGGTACACTCCTCACCTTTCAGATAAACCTCTGTACCGTCTCTTGTACATCTATACGTAAAAGGGAGGGACCAAACCTCATGTATGAAAGCGGTACCCAGCTGTTCATATCTACCCAGAGCATAGTGTTTCATGCATGACGTAAACTTAAAAAGCGCGAAAGGGAGAGTGATCAACCCATGTACTAACCACACGGCTGAATTTAATTCCGCCACAGAGAAAGGTAACGGCTCCAATTTTTCAATGTGCAACAATGAATACGTAGCATCCTTCATGGACATGAACTGTTGCTTTACACTAAGGTTAAAGGGAAGGAATAATGATGTCGTATTCAGATAGTCCCAGGGGACCTTTCCTGCCTTTAACGTTTGTAATGTCCATGCAAACTGCATAACAGAACGCAACTGGTTTTGACCATGATACAACACAGACATATCATCATGTACAATATCAACAATCGAAGAAACTATACTGTCTAATGTATAAATTCTGGAAGAAAGAGTGTTAATGCTGTTATCTATAACGGCCAATACCTTTTCCATATTTGCTTGATCAATAGCCCTCAATCTTGAAGCCGCCTCAATTTGCGACAATTTCCATACTTCGTTGTAAATAGCATACGCCCACCTCTTGGATATGCCACCCACAGGATCTTTAACAAAATCATTCAAATCTATTTTGTCATGTAATTTCGATAAATGAACTTTGACAGATGCCAAGGTGGAATGTCGCAGCCAGGATTGACATAATTTCCCCACAGAGTAGGTAGTTACTGTATGAGATGACTCAAACCGAGGGTCTACGCGCTGCTGAGTATACCCTGGTTTCAGACCTAGAAAACGACGTTGACAGGTATCGGAACTGCTTTGCCAAATTAACCATCCTTCACTACTAAATTTTGAAATATTGAAAGATGTATTGGAAACCAATGACTGCAAAGCAGGAAGGGATAGATCTGTGTGGTTATCCCAATTTGGGTAAGCGCCCAGATCCGGAACAGAAGGGGAATTTAGTTTTTTAGAAGTGGCCAATCCGAAACAGGTGGTCTGGATGATGGTTGAATTTAAAAACAACATATGATTTGGTACAAGACAGGCACGATGTAAAGCTTCAGTTCCCTGAACCTGCCATGGTTTGGAACCCCAAACCGATTTTAGATCAATAGTAGCCTTCCACAGATCATATCCTTTGATTGACAACTCATCCATAAAGGACTTAGAATAGAGTAATTTGGTGTGTGTCAGTCTAACCTTCGAGGCAGACTCAGGCATCACTTTAAAATAATAGGATGCCGGGCTGACAACACTGAAATCAGTAAAATAAGTATACTTATCAACCAATGTAGGTGAACTGCCTAAAGATGGTGTGGGACAGTGTTCCCATTGGGTAAAATTTACAAAATTTCGAAAAGTATTCGCTTTATGCAGGAAGTGATTGCCATAATGCTGAAAACAATACTGTTCCGCATAGTTAGCTGCATTTTCATATAAATCTTCTGCATCAAAAGCGGCATAATATTTTAGATCAGAAAACAGTGCTTCAACGGCATGAACATCCCAATCATCTGAACGAATGTTCTGCTTAACCACATCACCCATAGAAACACGAAATACATTAGGTACATTGATGACCTCTGTAGGACCATGAATTTGGAATTTAACAGCATCCCACGCAATTCCATCCAAAACGGGCCAGGCAGTAATATTCACAAAAGTCTGGTCCCTTTTCATGATGTGGGACGAGGAGTGGGGGGCCAAAGTTCCATTGATAAGTCTAATTGTTGATCTCTCTTCGAGATAGTGGCCATCCCCCAGACGGAAAAACACTATTACAAATCCAATGGACATAAACAAAAAAATACTGAAAAGCACCAGCCAGATGTATGTCCAAGGGGTAACCAAAAAATGTCTTTTAAACCAACTAGCAAAAACAGCAATGTTCGAAGGGGGAGTGGAGGGCAATGAGTTGGTGTCAAAGGAGAAACAGGACTGGTCAACCGCCGTAGATTGTAAAACAGGCGAGTGACCATTTGTAGGATAAGCATACTCAGTCTCTTCGGGCAGACCACCAGCCGGTGGTATTAACAAGGGATCAGTAACTGACTGCATCTCGATGGCAACATCAGACAAGGTGTTAGAAGCAGGAACCAACATTGAATTTCTTTGCATCGTCTGGCATGAAACTGCTGGAGTCAGACTAAGAAGTATTGGCCACTCGCTGAAGTTTGACATTGTCAATAGAGATGTACCTGTTTTCTTTTCGACCAGGAAGTGGAGGTAAAATGACTGTTCTTGTACCCTGCACTCCAAGCACTGGAACCGGTGCACGATAAGAGGGGCCGAACTCCTTCTTGTTCTCCACCTTCTCACGGACCAGGTCTCCAACTCGGGGTAGCCAGCCGACTACCGGAATCTGAACCTCAGCTTCAGACGTGGAGGGCAAGTGTTCCTTCGAAAGAGTGTCTCTGGCTTCTTGTAGAGTCTGCAAAACAGCACAGTGATCATCTACGTCAAAGGGTGCGGTCGACGCCGCCATGTCTAGACCATCAAGGTCTGGGACAAACATTCTGATTCCGAAGAGCATCATGTACGGGGTCCGCCCACCCAGAGACCTTCTAGGGAGATTATTAAGTGCACGTTGGACGTTATACAAATGGGCTAGCCAGTTCCGGCCTGTGCCTAAAACACGTGCTGTCAAAGATTGCTTTAAGTCACGGTTCATTCGCTCCACCACACTATTACCCTCAGGTCGGTAGGGGGACGAAAATTTGACTTGGACCCCCAAATTTCTCATAGCCTCCTTGTAAGCCTTAGAGGCGAACGCAGGGCCCTGATCAGAATGGAAGGTACCACACGCAAAAGTTCCCACAAAGACACGCAAATCCCTGATGACAGTCCGCGAGTCGGCACTCCTTTGTGGCCATACCCAGAGAAAACGTGTGCACGAATCCACTGCAACCAAGATATACTTGTACGCAGTATCAGAAGAAAAAGGACCGCAGTGATCTAAATAAACACAACCAAATGGCTTATTAGATATGTACAACTGTGTTTGTGGTGGACGCGCAACAGTGGAAGGTTTAATCTGTTGGCAAATGTCACAATCAAGAACATAAGCGCGCGCTTGTTTATATAAACCAAACCACCAGTAACGTTGTTGTAACAGAGATATAGTAGCGGACATGCCGGCGTGGGCTGACGCCAACCCCTTGTGCGCTGCTAGTATCAGAGCTGGTCTGCAGTCCGCGTTGGGAATAATTCTGTCACCAACGTCGTTAATCCTCACTAACGGGACGTTATCAGGACTTAAGTGATAAATATAACGAGAAGGAAAACCCTTCGGGTAATCACTTCCCTTCTCTGTAGCAGCAATAGCTGCCAAGATGTCATCATCAATCTTACTTTTGGATCTTGTAACTTCTGCCACTAAGTATGTAGCCACTGCGGTTTTTGCTGCCTCGTCAGCCAAGCTGTTACCGACAGCATGGACACCAAGTCGTTGGTGACCAAGAGTATGAATAACATTCACGAGAGGGAGACAGTCTTTAAAGTCTGCCACTCGAACCCAAAGCAGTTTATGCTTAATTGTGCTACCTTTGGTATCTCGATAATCGTTTTGAGACCAGAAGTGTAAGTTGTCATTGTAGGACTGGACACAATAAAAGGAGTCACTTACTATAAGAGTTGTGACTCGGGGATCAGCAAACTCCAGGGCAAGCACCAGAGCCCGGAGCTCCGCCAATTGCGCGGTACATTTACCCAATGACTGCGTATGCACTGCATCAGATTGGAATTCACCATTAACGAATGTACCAACGACAATTGCGCAAGCCGCAGAATAAGCATGCTTCGATCCAATCACGGGCTGCGCCGAGCCGTCAGTGTATATGACACAATGGTATTCTTCGAGCGGGCGCAAAGACAGAGGAGCTGGATGAACAAATTCATACTGCAAGTACTCCTGAGTCTGTAAAGAAGCGTCAAAGATATAAGTGACATCCAGGGACGTCAGAGTCGTGGCCCATTGTATCCACCGTGGATGCAAAGCTTTAGAATTTGGTACACTTGCCTTCGTCACTGCCTCCAGGGCAGGATACGGTGTCACCACCAGTATCTGTTTTCCATGTGACAGTGCGCGTTCTTTAAGGATCGCCATCTGTACCGCTGTCAGAACTTTCTCGACTGTGGAAAAACGCAACTCAGCAGAGGTGTACAAGTGTGATTTATACGCAATGGGGACTGTATCGCCCTCATTGAACGTCAAGTACGTGAAACCCACTGCGCCTGGTACTATTCTTATTACCAGGTTAGTGTGATTATCACGCGTCAATAAGTATTGTGAAGCAAGAAGATCAGCCTGTAAAGACTGAAGAATAGCAGTATGTTCTAGCTGCCAGCTAGACTTCGAAAAAGAAGGTTGTACCAAGGCGTATAGCGGCTTGATACGCTGGGCATAATCAGGAATATACGTACGACCGAAATTCAGAAAGCCCAGCAAAGATTGTAATTTTTTCAGTGTTGTAGGAGCACGCAGGCATGCGCACTTCTCCAGAAAGTGAGGAGCCAATCCCTTACCTTCATTGTTGAGCTCATAGCCCAAAAACAACACTGTATATTCCGCGATGTGAGACTTCGCAAAATTAAATTTGTAGCCATAGTCAGCAAAACTCACTATAATATTGTCGACTCGAGACAGATGTGGCATCAGCTCATCATCCGTGAGGTAGATATCGTCAACATAGGAGTATGCGTCGGGGTCTATTCTCTCTAAGAGAGAGACCACGCGAGCGGAAAAGACGCCAGGGCTGTTTTTGTAGCCCATGGCTAATCTCGTAAACTGTTTTTGTTTGCCGCCCGAAGTAAACGCCGTCCACTGGCTACTCAGTGCGGACAGGTTATGGCTAAAAAAGCCATTGGAAATGTCAAGTGTCGTTTTAAATCTCTTACGCACGAGACTGTCGACAAGAGCCGAGCTGTGAGTATTTTGTACCGCGCAGGTTCGGCAATGCGAATTTAGGTGCCGGTAATCCAAAACTAAACGGTACGATCCGTCAGGCTTCGTCACAGTGAATAAAGGGTTATTCATAGGGGACACACAAGTTTCAATAACACCCTGATATTCCAATTGTTCAAGGATTGCTGCGACGTGCGGTCTAGCTTCACGACGCATGGGATATTGGGGTTGAGGCTGGGGCATAGACCGCAATGGAATCTCATGGCAGGGGGACAACCGGTCCCAACCCACCTGAGTACGATACACCGCCGGCGCAAGCGCCAGCGCCCACTCCTCAGCGTACACTTCAGCCTGGTCCTTAGGCACTGTGTGCGCAAAGGACGGGAGGATTACCTCCTCCCCTCTAGGAGCTTCTAAAATGAAAGCTGGGGGCCAATCTGCCTCCGCTAGGACGATATCATAGGTGGTAGTCAGATTATCCCAAAAAATCCCCTTTATTGTACGTTGTATGTCACCCTCAATAAGTAAGACTATTTCGTAAAGTCTGTCAGGGGGAGCCACTCTGGTGTCAGCTGTTTCAACAGTAACCAATATATCAGTTGCTGTCGCCGCCAGAAATGGACGCAGAGCTTGACGGACTATGGTAATTTCCGCTGCGCTGTCCAGTAGCGTCAGCGCCCATGTCCGGTTCCGAAGCTGGGTCCGCACTATCTGAGGCATACCTTGCCGTCAGAGCAGCCACTTTCTTCTTCTGAAACGGGGGTCTTTGTCGTGCAAATTCGTCCTGCTTGCCTTTACCCTCAGTCTGCCGGGGCTGGTCACGTGTTTGTGGAGCACCCCGACCTTTGCCATCGCCACCGGACTGTGAAGCCGATGTTTCCTGTGAAGAACGAGGAGAACGTTGTTCAGAAACCTGAAATCTATCAGGAGACTTAATAGTAGCACGATCTCGCAGATCATAAGTGCGTTCACTACCTGACTGAATGGGAGAGGCAGGCCGAGAGCCCTGTTTCTGCTGCTGCTTTCCCTGTTGTTTTGACCGCCAATTCTGTTTCGGAAAGTTTGGATGGTCATCCTTACCAGAGGCTTCCGCCTTACCCTGCTGCTTAATTTCGGGAGTTTTGATCACAGGCTTAACTCCTAAAGAGCTACGACCCAAATCTCTGCACACAGACGAGATTATTTTTGCAAATTCCCGCGGCTTATCCTCATCAGCAACTTTCTTCAGTTCATTACGAACTTGGAATTGCATAGCATCACCCTTAAGGTTACACATTATCATGGTAGCCACCTGGTCAAACTGTCCGAGGAGCCGCATGCCTAATTCTATTGCAGACTCCGCTCCGTGGTTATCTTGAACACGTTTAATAACGGAGGGCAGCACCGACATAGACGGAGTGCCAAAGCACTGCGAGTACGTCGCTGCCAAGACCTTGCCCCAGTTTACACAATCATCAATGTCGGGGACCAAGTCTTTAGGCAAACTAATAGTAAGGATCCTGTGTTTCTCCACAGGAGTAGTATTCGGGTAAACCGCTTCTATCTGGTCAAATTTTTCAGCAAGCCAAAAGGGGAAATCATCCCGCGTTTGGGGGCGCTTGCCCATAACAGAATTAACCATAACAGGACTAATGACCACCGCGTGGTGGTCAGTAGGCTGTCCCGCAACAGCAGGTGCCCCCGCCTGCATATTGCGCGACACGTACTGTACCAACGCCCTATATACTGTAATAAGGGCAGTGTGTAGTACACGCAATTCAGCCACCGTCACCGTGAGGTAACGGGGATGAGGCGTAAATCCGGCTAGTACCGGCCAAGTGGCCCCTGCAATTGATAAAGGGCCCATTCTCGGCGGTATAACCACATGGGGAAGGGCGCCATTAAACCAAATAAGATGCTGCCAAGCAGATATTGGTATTTCCTGTGTCCTATACGGTGTATAGTTCGCTGGCACGGCAGTGGCAGTGTAAGAATGAAAGGTATTATCGTCCTCACTCACTGCCGGAATCGTCATCCAAGAGTAGAACAACTCATAAGGATGAGCCACATCGGCTCCTACCACAAAGATGACGTTCATACCAGTGTCCGGCACCCCATACTGCGTCAAATGACGTTTCAGAGCTGCACGGCTATGCGCCGCAACATCTACCGCCATAAGGACAAGCTACAATCGAAGTAATCAGTAGCACAAGGGTTCAAATAACCTTTTTAATGATCAAGCTTGAAGAAACCTATATCAACAGAAATAGGTAGGTTTAAATCCGTCAGACTTGTTATCCGGAAACAAGAATGAGGGTGTTGTGGACTAATATAAGCACTACTAAGGCGTTTCAACTCATAGACCAAACGTTAGGTGCGCCATGTTGCAGGGATTCTGCTTATACACAGAACTATGCGTAGAACCCCAGGACCTCAGTGAATTGTGGTGTACCAGAAACTCACCTCAGAACCCAGAACCTAGTATCCGGCTAGCATAAGTGTCCCATTCGTTATCCGAGATTTGGCTCGGCGGTCCCAATGAAAAGACAACCCAGAACAAGCGACTCAGTGTACTCTCAGGAATGGTGGGAATCGGAAATACCTGTTCGTATATTATTCTCACATCAGTCCACAACAAGAATCAACAGAGACACGGTGAAAATAAAAAGAGTTTATTTTTATAGACCACGTGTCCTCAGATGCAGTACTTTGGCTAATACAAGCAGACAAATGATTATAATTAAAACCATCAGCATCGTTACAATACCATAGAATATAAAAGGAGTGATCATGTTATAAATGACAGTGGATACTACCACCTTCCCTTTACTAAGAAGCTAATATTATTATTATGCTAATAGAAGGTCTCTTAGGCTTGAATAGGGGACCCCATACCTCAAAGATCAGCTTAGTGAAATCACATCACAGGAGCATCAGGAGTCTTCTCGCCGGAAGGCTCGTCTTCGGTCTGAATATTAAACATGATGTCTGCAATATTAAAAGCACCAGCTTTCAGGTATTCGCAGCTGCCTGTGTGTTATGGCTAAATAGTGGGTCGATCAACCTAGAGTGGAAAACATGCATTGTCTAACAACCCAGACTGTTTGTCACACCATGTACAGACCAAGGTCGCTGCGCAGAGCTCGGGATGGTAACAACAGATTGCTTCCGTGTGAGGCAAAGCTCGAGTCAGCAGTTTGTTTAAACAATAACATGTAAACGCAGTGTCGTGCGCAAAAGCAGCAAGATGGCTTTCTAACATCTAACGTGGTTATGCTAACTTAACAATGTATGTACGTATTAAGGGATTCCTTACTACACCCTTAGATACGATCTAGGTAGGAAGTCCATTTTGTACCTAGCCAAACTCCGTCCGGTCTTATACTGGCGGAGGTTGTGGACTACCCCGGAACTTTCCTCTTATGCCAGCGGGCTTTTGGATGTTATTAAGTCCGATACATTCCATAAGATCGGCTGGTTGAGGAATCTGCGAGCGTTCCTGACTGACCTGGGTTTGGAGGGGCTGTGGAGCGATCCAACATCTGTTATATTCCCTTCCAAGAGTTCTCTGAGAACAATCTATTGGGAACACATTGATTATCAGACCTGGAGTAAAGTAAATTGTTCTTGGATGACTAGTTGGTATTTGGAGGCGAAAGTTACACCAGCTCTGGAACCCTACTGGGACCTGATCACCAAACCTAGTGACAGGAAACTGTATTTCCAGTTGAGAGCTGGTTCTCTACCGCTCAGGTCCCTTACAAGCAGGTGGTCAAGTGTGGGTACGGATACATGCCCTGTTTGTGGTTTGCAAACTGAATCAATCGCCCACTTTTTGTTTGTTTGTCTTGCCTATGTCGTTCCAAGACGAGTCTGGTTGTCGCCATTGTGTAAAGTTTTAGGCACCAGGAGTAGTGCTGTTGCCCTAAGGATTTTACGCACTAATACTTTACCAATTATTTCTATTGCTCTCGCCAAATACCTGGGTTGGGCATGGTATTTAAGGAATAAAGCTGCCACACATACTTTGTTAGTCATTGTAGCGGGCCGGAAGGATGCACACGGAGTCGCGGGGAACTTAGTATGGTCTTTATTGATTTTACAGTGTTCTTGGCAGTCCTACTGCTCCGGTAGTATAGGAGGGGACCCTCAGGAAGGCGGGATTCCGGACTGGTACGGCTTCGTCTCTCCCTGGTGCTCCGGGGTTTCTCCAGGATGTTCAGGGTCCGTTGCGCCTCAGGGGGGGCCGGTGGGAGGGGGATGCCCAGGAAGGAAAGAGAAGACACGAAGGGATCAGGTATAAGGAAATATGCGGAACACGTAGGGAAAGGGAGTGAGGAGTCACACGGTGCGTTGCTACAATACCCAGACAGTGATACGGTGCGAGGTGCTCAAGGAAGGGACAAAACAACTGTCTGCCGATAGTGACTAATCGGGGAGTTAGGTCGGGTGATTCACGGAGATTTGGCAAGCTTCGCTCCCACCCACACTCTGACTCGGCCCCGTACCTGTTGAAGCCACACTTCCCTTGAAGTGTGGCACGGGGATTCGCGGGAACGTTGGCCTCCTGGCTTAGTCTTCGGGTCTTCCTCCCCGTCCTCGTCTCCTCCACCGCTTCTTTGATCCGCTCTCTCTCTCTCTCTCCACGGCTTCTCCCTTCGCTCCTCTCCAACCTCCACAACGCCTCCAGGTGTAAAACACACCGTCGTATGGTCCTTCTGGGTTCTTACAGGTTCCGGGACTCTGACGTCAGAAGAGGGGCCGGGTCTTGGCTCGTTGTACTCCGCCCAATTAAAGAAACAGTCTGCTTTGCTGGTTTCTGCCTCTTCGCTCCCACAATAGCTGGTTGACTGGTCCCCGTGTGGCTGTGGGGAGAGATAAGAAAGCGGTGACCTACTAGTGTCCATATCACGGAGGCTCGGCACCTCGTCACACACCTCCACCCCCGGATGCTCCCGATCGGGAAGCGGAAATCGGGAGAGGTAATCCGCACTCCCGTTTTCGGCCCCTTTACGGTGTCGTACCGTGAACGAGAAAGGTTGTAGGGAGAGGAACCATCTCATCACTCTAGGGTTTAAGGAGGCGTTCCGACTCATCCATTGTAGCGGAGCGTGATCGGTAAATAACGTGAATGGGTGACCCTCCAAATAATATCTAAGCTTGTCAATCGCCCATTTCACTGCGAGACATTCTTTCTCTATGGTCGGGTACCTCATCTCTCGGGGAAACAATTTGCTGCTGATGTATAGGATGGGGTGGTCCAGTCCATCAGACCCTACCTGCGAGAGAACCGCTCCCACCCCATAGTCGGAAGCATCGGTGTGCACCGTAAAAGGTTTAGTAAAGTCGGGGGAGGACAATACTGGGGCGGTGGTAATGATTTTCTTCAGTGTGGCAAAGGCATCCCACATCTCCTGGGTCGGGGTATGAAATAAATGGGCCTGAAAGGTCTGGCTCAATGTATTGGTGAGGGGAGCTGCTAGGGCTGAGAAGGACGGGATAAATCGGCGATAATAACCGATGAGCCCTAGGAAGGCTCTCATCTCCTTCTTGGATGTCGGGAAGGGAGTTTCAGAGATGGCTCGGATTTTCTCGATTTGGGGTTCGATTATTCCGTGTCCTAGCACGTACCCTAGGTATATTACCTTGTGGAATCCAATGCGTGATTTCTTTGAGTTGATATGCAAACCTGCCGTGCGGAGTGCCCGGCATATTATCTCGAGGTGCTGTAAATGCGACTCCCACGAGGGGCTGATTATTATGATATCATCCAAATATGCGGAACTGTAGTTCTGATGGTTTCTCAGGACTTCGTTCATGAGCCGTTGAAATGTCGCGGGTGCTCCATGCAATCCAAACGGCAACACGTTGCATTCATAGAGCCCGTCGGGGGTAGAGAAGGCGGTTTTCTTCTTGTCTTCCTCTCTTAATGGGACCTGCCAATATCCCTTAGTCAGGTCTAATGTACTGATGTATTTGGCGTCGCCTAGTTTTTCGATGAGCTCGTCCACTCTGGGTATGGGATACGCATCAAAGGAGGATACTGCGTTGAGGGAGCGAAAGTCCATACAAAAACGGGTGCTGCCGTCAGGTTTGGGCACCATAACTATTGGGGACGACCAGTCACTTCGAGAAGGTCGGATGACCCCCAATCGCAACATTTCTTCTACTTCCTTCTGCACCACGGGTCTCTTGGCAGCGGGAACTCTATAAGGGCGTAATTTCACTGGGGGTCCAGGTCGGGTTTCGATCCGATGTTCGGCTAGAGTGGTCCGCCCTGGTAAATCGGAAAAGATAGGGGCGAAGGGTTGCAAAACGTCTCGCAGCATCTGGGCTTCTGTGGTTTTTAAGTCTTCGTTGACGACCAGCTGATCCAGGGTAGAACCTCGGGAGTTCCCGCTCGGCAGGGCCAAACACACATCTTTTGGAGGGGGCCCAAGCCATTTTTTTAGAAGGTTAATATGATACGATTGGGTCTTCCGGGAGGACACCTGCAGCCGATAGCTGGTTTTCCCTATGCTTTCCAGGACCTTATAGGGTCCCATCCATTCCGTTTGGAAGCGCTTCGTGGGGGAAGGGAGCAGAACCAGGGCCCAATCGCCAACCTCCAATCTCCTCCATCTTTTCCCTCGGTCATAGTACTCTTTTTGTTTGTTTTGCCTTTTCTCCAGGTTCGTGTGGGCGAGGTCTCTCAGCTTTCCAAGGGTTTTCTTGAGAGACATGCTGTAATCCAATATGGACCTTTCCTCATTCTTTTCCCCCTCCCAGGCTTCCTTCATCATCTCAAGGAGGGATCGGGGCTGTCGTCCGTATAGCATCTCGAATGCCGAACAGCCGAGACTGCTTTGCGTTTGTCCTCGTATCACGTACAAGGCGAGTGGTAAGAGGAGGTCCCAATCTTGTCCGCTAACGGACAGCATTTTTTTTAGGGTGGTTTTTAATGTCCCATTGTATCGCTCTACGAGCCCATCCGTTTGCGGGTGATACACAGATGTTTTTATTTGTTGAACGTGCAGGACCTTACACACTTCACGCATCAGGCGGGACATAAATGGAGTTCCTTGGTCTGTTAGGACTTCTTTCGGGAAACCTACTCTTGAAAACAATTCGATGATCCTCTCGGCTATGGCTTTAGAGGTTGGGGTTTTGAGGGGAAAGGCTTCCGGGAATCGAGTGGCGTAGTCTACTACGACAAGAGCATATAGGTTGCCTTTCCTACTTTTGGGGAGGGGACCTATGAGATCCATCCCGACTCTCTCAAACGGTGTGCCAATAATGGGCATAGGCTGGAGGGGAACCGCGGGAGGGCGATGGGTGTTTTTCTTTTGACAGACCTCACAGGAGACGCAGTGGTTTTTAATCTCTTGGTATATCCCTGGCCAAAAGAAATACCTCAGGACGTTGTGGGTAGTCTTTTCGCTCCCTGCGTGGCCTGCCAACAAGTGAGTATGGGCGTAGAACATAATCTGTTCTCTGAAGGATACGGGGACCAGTAACTGTAAGGGGTCATCCTTCTTTCCCTGTCTGTAAAGTAGGCCCTCTTGTATGATGAACCTGGGATAGACTAGGGATCCCCTATCGTTTTCAGCATGTGCTTGTTCCCATGCGTTGAACAGCGAGGGGTCACTAGTTTGTGCGAATTTGAAACTCCGGTCACTGACCCACGGATCAGGGGATAGTAAGGTGGGTATAGCCTTGTGTATGGGGGTCGGGGGTCCCTCAAGGGACGCTGAAAACAATGGGTGGAAGTGGGGATTATCCGTACCTATGATAATCTCCTCTGGCAGCGTTTCGAGAACCCCCACCCGGACAACTTCTCTCGGCCCCTCTTCTAATTCAAGGGGCACCTGGGCTAGGGGATAGGCTCTCACGTCCCCGTGGACACATTTAATATACACCCACCTGTTAGGGACCACCTGGGTAGAATGCACAAAAACCCTCTTTATAACAGACTGTTTGCACCCGGAATCTAGTAGGGCTTTGGCGGGTCTCCCATTCACAATAACCCTTACGTGATACGCTCCGCCTAGTTCGGCCGAGTAGAGGACCGTCTTTGGCAGGTATCCCACCTCCATGGGCTCTTCGGTTCCCTTCTTCTGGGGGCATAATCGAGCGATATGCCCCCATGTTCCACATTCGAAACATTGTGGGCCCCTAAAGGAAGGCACATCCGATCTAGGTGGGGCTCGTGGGGTAAGTACATCCAGGGGGACTCGTGTCTTCCGTTCAGGTCTAGGAACCGGCTTTGATGCTTTATCAGATTCTCCAGCGTATGGTCTCGGCTGCGCCCGGGAGTAGGTTACGGCCATCTTGACGGCTTGGGCGGTCGTCAGATGGGAGTGTTGGCGTAACCATCATTGTGTTCCATAAGGGAGAGCGTCCAAGTATTGCTCCAAGTATATCTTATCCATGATATCTTCTTTTGTGCTGCTTGTAGGCGTGAGCCACTTATCTGCCGCCGCTTTTAAACAGAAGAAAAGTGTTTTAGGATTTTCGCCAATAGCTCCTTTTTCCTTGCGAAACCGTACTCTGTAAGCCTCGGCGTCTAACCCCAAATGGTCCAGAATAATAGTTTTAATCGTCGCGTATGGGGTGTTGCCTGTGGCGTTAGCTACTTGGTAGGCCGCTTGGGCCTCTCCTGTAAGGAGGGGGGCGAGGAAGAAGGGCCATTTGTCTAGGGGCCATCCGCAGGCCAAGGCAGCTTGTTCAAAGTTCAATAGGAAGGCGTCGGCGTCTTCTCCTGGTGCGTACTTTTGTAGCGAGATCCCCGAAGGAGTGGGCGGCGGGCGGGACTCCCGTGGTAGGGGGGTCCCGGTTGAGTCAGCCACTAGCTTCTGTAGCCCTTCGAGCTGTGCCGACACCGTCTGGGTGAAGGTTTCGCGATCAGCTTTGGCGGCATTGAGCTGTTGTTCAACCACCCAGCCCAATTGTTCCTGCCCTTTCACTAAATGGTGCAGCATTTTGTCCATCTTCGGAGTGCAGATGGCTACTTCCGTGCCCGCATTCTCCACCACTTGTAGCGGGCCGGAAGGATGCACACGGAGTCGCGGGGAACTTAGTATGGTCTTTATTGATTTTACAGTGTTCTTGGCAGTCCTACTGCTCCGGTAGTATGGGAGGGGACCCTCAGGAAGGCGGGATTCCGGACTGGTACGGCTTCGTCTCTCCCTGGTGCTCCGGGGTTTCTCCAAGATGTTCAGGGTCCGTTGCGCCTCAGGGGGGGCCGGTGGGAGGGGGATGCCCAGGAAGGAAAGAGAAGACACGAAGGGATCAGGTATAAGGAAATATGCGGAACACGTAGGGAAAGGGAGTGAGGAGTCACACGGTGCGTTGCTACAATACCCAGACAGTGATACGGTGCGAGGTGCTCAAGGAAGGGACAAAACAACTGTCTGCCGATAGTGACTAATCGGGGAGTTAGGTCGGATGATTCACGGAGATTTGGCAAGCTTCGCTCCCACCCACGTTCTGACTCGGCCCCGTACCTGTTGAAGCCACACTTCCCTTGAAGTGTGGCACGGGGATTCGCGGGAACGTTGGCCTCCTGGCTTAGTCTTCGGGTCTTCCTCCCCGTCCTCGTCTCCTCCACCGCTTCTTTGATCCGCTCGCTCTCTCTCTCTCCACGGCTTCTCCCTTCGCTCCTCTCCAACCTCCACAACGCCTCCAGGTGTAAAACACACCGTCGTATGGTCCTTCTGGGTTCTTACAGGTTCCGGGACTCTGACGTCAGAAGAGGGGCCGGGTCTTGGCTCGTTGTACTCCGCCCAATTAAAGAAACAGTCTGCTTTGCTGGTTACTGCCTCTTCGCTCCCACAATAGCTGGTTGACTGGTCCCCGTGTGGCTGTGGGGAGAGATAAGAAAGCGGTGACCTACTAGTGTCCATATCACGGAGGCTCGGCACCTCGTCACAGTCATTAACTGAGCTTTTGGTATGCTGGGCAATGGATTCTTTCTTCCTTGTCCTTATACTGTTGTATTTTATATGCTATTTCACCATCTAGTCGTTCGACTTCCTGTTTAATGCTTTTTTAATTTTTTAGTATTTATGACTCGATGTATTTTATGGACTTTGCATCTTTTAGTGTGTTTTGTTGTTTGTGTCTTTTATGAAATGCTATTTTCGAATAAAAACTATGATGATGATGAGTAGTGTGGTCAAGGGTCATACACTCTTTTAAAATTGACTGGCTCAACGATAATCCCTCGTTCAGCCAGATGTTTAACCAGAACGTTTGGGGCTGGAGTGCCAAAATGTCAGTTTAATAAGGCACTCTCAGTTCGTCATGTAGCACCATATTAGACAGGCCACACGGAACACCCAGCAAACGCTTCAAAAATGTGTTCTTGGCCACCAGGAGAGTTCTCAGTGGTGGTGTGCCCCCATATTTTGCTCCCATAAGAGGCTGTCATAACACTCTTTGCTTGGTAGATCTTCAACAAAGCTGCAACGGGTCTACTTCCTAGTTTAGAGGCAAAGTTGACTATGTCCGCATTCACCCGTACCAGATCCCACTTCTTCCTTTGTTTGAGAGGCCCCCATTTTGTTTGATCATCCAGTATGACCCCCAAATATGAAAAAACGTCAGTGCGAGGTACCTTTGCATTGCCTACCCTGAATTGAAAACATATTTTTCGGCGTATCCCCACTTTCATGACGTAAGATTTTGAGTTATTTATAAATAAGTCCTGTTCTAACATGAAGTCGGAGAAAGCATCAAGCAGGGTATGAAGCCCCCTAGCAGTCCTAGACATGAGAACTGCGTCATCCGCATAGAGTAGAACAGGGAGACCACGTCTCCCTACATGCGGGTAATCTACCCCTGTTGATAAGAGGGCCTTATCTAGGTCATTGATATAGAGATTAAACAGGAATGGGGCCAAGATACATCTTTGGCGTTCACCTCTTTTTATATCAAAATTCCGGGACACACATAGATCTTGCAAGAATCTAACGTTGGCCTTAGTTGCCTTGTAAAGATCTTCTAAAAAATGGACGATGTTACTGCCTACCCCGATATCTTTCATGGACTGCCACAGTTTAGCCCTGTTCACATGGTCAAACGTGGAAGATAGGTTCATGAAGGCTAGGTAGATTGTGCCAGACCGTGCGACCGAGTATTTATTGAGAATCCTGGTAAGATTTAGGCACTGGGCCACGGTGGACCGACCTGGACGGAACCCATACCGTACATCTGAGAGTATCTCATGTTCCTCTGCCCAGGTGGCCAGCCTTTCTAAAAGCACACGCCCACCACCTTCACCTCTGCATCCAAAAGAGAGATCGGCCTATAACAGTGTGTACTGTCACGGTCGCCCTTTTTAAAAACCGGTACTATTGTCGAGATAGGCAGGGCATCCACTCCCTGCGGCATTAATTACAGCAGCAAGGACCGGTGCCCAAAATGTTGGGTCTGATTTAAATAGGTCCAGGGGGATACCGTCTGGTCCCAGAGCTTTATTACTTGTTAGACCAGCGATACCCCCCTCAACCCAAAGGTTAGATCGGGGGAATCTACCTCTCGATCTGTCTGGCAGATAGACTCTGGCGGGCACTCAAACATGGTTTTAAAATAGAGTACCCACTTATCCTCTGTAATGTGTGCACCCAATGTGCTGCCTTCGTCATGCTCTAAAAACAGGCTATTGATAATGCTCCAGAATCTAGAGCTGTTCCCCAGAGTATTTGCCTCAGTCAACTCCCTCCACACATCCTCCTTGAGAACAGACTTGCGTTTGGCAAATTTCAGTTTATTGTCTTTACGATACGCTCTAACCAGGGTCTGGTTTCTCGGTCTCTTGTCAAGGGCTTCCGGCAACTTCCTCGCCGCCAGCGAAAGGGAGGAGTCAAACCATCTAGGGGTCATAATGACTGTTCTGCGGGCCAGGTCACTTAAAAGGTTGCCTATTTTAGAAGCGATAGAGTTGAAAGCAGTGATAACCTCCCCCTGGGATGTACACGACGCGGTACATAGAGCTAGTTCAGTGGCGCTGTATTATTTTACCGATTTATGGAAAGCATCTGGGGAAATGTGTGTCCACTTGAGCCGTCTTCTTCCATCTGTTGGTCTAATTGAACCTTTTATTCCAACTCCTCTTTTACTTGTCAGTAAAGGTCCATAAAGTTGAACACATAGAGGATTATGGTCACTATAGGCACTTTCCTGTATTGAGAAACCCCGAAATTAGGATTGTAAAAATGATGAGATTAATATAAAATCTATGAATGTGCCACCACCTCTTCCTTTAAAAGGAGGAATGGGTGCCTTGCTACAAGGATCAATTAGTGACATAAGGGACATTAGGTCAAATTCGTGGAGGAGATTATTCATAACAACCCCCTGAGTGGAATGTTCAAAGTGGATCCCCTTTACACGTGGGCAACCTAGGTCAGCCAGTCTTCTGCCTCCAGGGTCTCCACATAGGTGTATATTAAAATTCACGGTAATCATGAATTTTTGTAAACAGTTTTTTTAATAAAAATTATTGAGAAGATGTGCATTTACATCTTCACCATTGACAGAATGTTACATTGACAGTCTCACATTGGGCAACAATGCATACAATATATTACAGTTATATACATATTGTGACTTTTATACCTCCTCTTTAGATTCCTGGTCAATTGCTGGGGGGTACATATGTTCCCTCTACGGGCATTCCATTTACCCCATACTCCCTCCCATTTCTTGGGGCACCCTCTGTGTATATATGTGTCTTTTTCGGTCAACATAATCATGTCCATGTCTCTGCACCATTCCTCTAGAACTGAGGCCTGTACCACCCCCCCCACTTCTGGGCAATATTTTGTTTGGCTGTTATCATTCCTGTCGTTGCCCAGTTTTGACTATCGCGTTTCAGATCCGTTGGTTCCCATATATTCAAAAGGCAACGCTTTGTTTCAGGTGGGACTGGGCTGGCGCTGACCTCTGTGATAGTGTTTCATCACGGCTGACAAGCATAGTTTAATGACTGGGCAATCCCACAGAGTGTGATAGAAGGTGCCTATGTCGTTGCATTGACGCACACAGCGTTGGTCCGTGGCTTTCCATGTTTTGCATAACGTCACTCTTGTAAAGTACGTCCTATGCAGTATTTTATGTTGTACCAGGCATAATCTGGAGGATACCGCCACCACCCTGTGTGATTCCAGTGCTTCCTGCCAGTCGATGGCATCCAGTTCTCCCACCTTTTCCTGCCATTTAGCCCGTAGTGTTAATATGGGGTCCATTTGATTTTTAATGACTTTCCGAGATGTAAGGGAGATGGCTTTCTTATCTAAGTGGTCCGTTAGTAGCCGGTCCTTTAAGGGGGAGGCTTCAGGTATAGTCTCCTCTGCTGGAATAGAAGCTTCTAGCACGTGTTTTACCTGCATGTACTGTAACATCTCGGCGGGAGCCATCTCATATTGTTCCTGCAGGTGAGTAAATGTAACGGCCTTCCCCCCTTCCAGAGGTCGCCCAACCGGGAGATCCCTATTAGATCCCACTTTTGGAACCCCTTGCTCTTGCCCAGCTTGTAGGTATCTCATAACGGGGTGTGTTGGGTCTGCTCACCCCAGGTACCATGTCACTGTATGCCACACGCGAACCGTATGCGCAGCTGGTGCCAGTAAGCCTAATTTTTTCTGTTTATGGTATAGCACTCGGTTTACGCCTCCTGATCTCAGAGCTAATCTGTCTAGATGGTATGCAGGGTCGGTGTGGGGTGCATGGATCCACTGATTGATTACTACCAGTTGGGATGCCCAGTAGTACGCCTGGACCTTAGGCAGGACAATGCCGCCATCATACCAAGTTCTAGTCAGTTTGCCCGCAGCTATTCTAGCCGGTTTGTTCTCCCATAGGAGATTATTGACTTCTGAATCAATGGCTTTAAAGTATGATTCCGGGACACAATAGGGCGTGTTCTGCAGGGCATATAGAAACCTGGGCAACGCCATCATTTTAAAAAGTGCCGTCCTACCCAGTAGGGTGAGCGGCAATGCTTTCCAGTGTTTGATATCTCGCCACAGCCACTGCAGTGGCTCCTGGAGGTTTAACACCTGGAATTCATCCGGATCAGACGTCACATGAATTCCTAAGTACTTAAAGCTATCCGTTCCTATTCTAACTGGGCAGTTCCTTGGCAACTTTGGATGGGGCCCGTATATGAGATTTAGTACCGACTTCGCCCAGTTGATCGTATATCCGGAGATCTCCCCGTACCTCTCACATATATTTAATAGTCCATGAATGGATTGCGTGGGGGAGGCTATATATAACAGAACGCTGTCTGTATAGAGGGAAATCCGATCTTCCCAACCCTCTGTCCAGCGTAAGCCTCAAACCATTGGGTCTCCTCTGATCCATGCAGCCAATAGCTCTAAGACCAGTGCAAAAAGGAGTGGTGACAGGGGGCAACCCTGCCGCGTTCCGCGTCCCAGAGTGAATTCCTGTGACATATGTCCATTAGCTACTACATGTGCGATAGGGTTAGTATATAATAGACTGACCCAGGAGCAGAACTTAGGCCCAAACTTAGGCGTCAAAAAGGAATCGCCATTCTACGGAGTCGAAAGCCATTTTCGCGTCAAGAGACAGGATCGCTGCCTCCTCTCGTGTTGTGTGTTTGCGGCCAAGGACGTTGTGCAGCCTTCTAAGGTTCAGGGCTGTGTTCCTTCCTGGTATGAATCCCGATTGATCCGGGTGAACTAGTTTAGTGAGATAAGGGGTCAGCCTGAGCGCCAACGTTTTGGCCAAAATCTTGGCTTCTGCGTTAATCAGTGAAATTGGTCAATAGGAAGTGCTCTCGTACGGGGGTTTGCACGGCTTGCAGATAGCTACTATGGTAGCAATGCGTTAGTCCTTAGGGAGCTGTCCCTGGACCAAGCTTGCTTCAAACATGTGCAATAGATATGGGGCCACTTTATCCGCCGTATGTTTGTACAGTTCTATTGGGATACCGTTTGGGCCACTGGCTTTTCTGGACTGTATCGTATGGATGGCCGCCTTAAGTTCGTCTGCTGTGAAGTCAGAGTCAAGCTGCTGGGCCTCTTCTCGTGTGAGTGTTGCTACACGTATCTCTTTAATGAAGTCTAGCGCTTCATGTACCATGGTCGTGATCGTGGAGGCATACACCTGCCCAAAGTGCGCTGCCTATCACAAATAGACTTGATTACGGAAACGCCCCCTACATCGGAATCCCAGCACATGTCCTATGCCGACTCCAAACCACCCAGAATGCCGCCTTCACACTCATCCTGAACACCCAGTGAAATAACAACCTCTCTCCTCACGTCAACAATCTCCACTGGCTCCCAGACCAGGAAAGATGTAAGTTCAAGCTTACAAACACTGGCCCAACTTACCTCAACCACTGCCTCAACTTCTGGCTAACCGCTCAGACACCTGCAATCTGTGTCCCAGGCAGGAGCACACCTCCCTGGCATCAAGAAGGGTAATCATGAATTTTTGAAGTTCTGCTGTATAGTATTGCCTTGTAAAAGAACCCAACAGAGTAATGTTACACCCACTGCATGATACAGAATTATAAAAATTAATAAGAACCATTTTGTTGGACCCCTTTCCTAAGACCAGAGATTGTATACACGGGCTTGTCGATTACAGAACCTGTATCTGGCATTCTAGCACCAAGAAGATATAAATACCAAGACCACCCTTTGGTCTGCCAGCCCTAGAGAGGGAGGCCGGGACAAAAAAGGACTTGTAACCCTCTAACAGTCCGCCAACCATGTTTCCTGCAGACAGATCACACGAAATTGTTTCACAAATACCATCCATGTGGGGGTCAGAAAACGTATTGGCCAAGCCTGCAACATTCGAAGATAAGACATTATTATCATGTACATGTAGCACCTCTTCACTTTGCAACAATGAGACCTGCTGGGTTATCGAGTTATTTGGGACCTTTGTTGGGGGACTACTAAGTCAATCACAAGCATCCATCGTAGACAGTGGAGTAAACCGATTAAACAATTCCAAGGGTGGGGGACCAAGGTTCTGTCGGCATATGGGTCTCTTTTTAGAATGAACTGTTAAAGGGGAAAAGTTCAGATGACCATTTCTAGCGGATAAAGTTCTCTGCATCGGACTATCAAATGGAGCCATATTGGTAGTGTTCATATGAATATAGCGTGATGGTTCCGTTTTGTAAAAGTATCCAAGTGGTAAAGCCACAACGGTTGACTTTAAACCGCCAGGAGCAAAGTGTGAGTCGGTAAACAAAATCCTTTCTGCTATGAGAGGCCTGTTAAAATTTACAATGACACAATCCCCCATACATGATTTACGAGAGCTAACTATCCATCTGACTCTTTGGACCATGTTGATATTTTTCTCCACCCTTATTCCCAGGGTTGTGTTGTGCGATAACCAATATAGAACTTTATTCTTTAACTGGAAACAGTCCTCCTTCATACCCTGTGGCAGAGTTGGCACATTCCCCAGTACCACTACATAGGGTGTAGATTCCGCTGGCAGATGAATTACTGGTAGCCGCTGCAAGTGGCCTTCCTTTTTCCCCTGGGGCTGTCCACCTGCTGGATAGTTCTCTTCCAGGACATATGCCTGCGTGGGCAATCTGTCCTTGTTTGTGTTGCTTTCACTTTGTATTGGTGCTACCTAGCTAGCGGTTACTTGCCCCCCCCAGTGGATGTGACTGTGGTAGTGGCTTTCCCCTACTATTTTGGGGCAGATTGTCCAGAGAAAGGGGCTCCAATAAAGAACTTTGCCCTGCTTGGATAGCTATCCCTCCCGTGGCTGCAGGTGAAACACAGCGTTTAAGGTCCAATAGACTATTTTTGATCAGCGTCAGGCGATGGATTATTGGGCCCAGTTTAGAGTCCAACAGATTCATCAACGTTACCTGGAAGGATTCCAGTGCCCCCGTCAGGTCAGATTTTGACAGAGTGACACACGCTGAGGCAGGGTACGCGGCAAAGAGTAACACGGGCTCACAATGTAATTACAAATTAATTAATTAAAATTAACAACCAATTATTAATTCATAAATTAAAAATACATTTCTTTCCACTATTTACGCCTATAAACACCACAAAACACACCTACAATTAATTACACAATTACCATCATTGATTACCAATTAATTAGTTAATATTAATTCACAACCAATTATTAATTAATAATAAATTAATGTACACATTTAACACTATAACATCGCAAATAAACAAATAGTAATAAATAAAAATGAATCAATAAATTAAATATAATTAAATTACTTCCCACCTTTTCCCCTATAAACCCACAACCCACTTCAGGACTAAACATGCAAAAATAAAATAAACTAATAAATGTAATATAATGAAATTACTTCCCACCCTATTCCCCTATAAACCCACAACCCGCTACGGGACTAAAAGCCCAAAATTCAAATAATTTTTTTTTAATAACTACAAAAAATGTAACACATATATTAAAAATACAAACAAATCTTATGCAAAAAAACATACATCACATGCATATAAAATACGTACTAAAATACATAATAATAAAAAACGATATTTTTAACAACTGTATTTTTGCAAATGATGTTTAACACTTTGATATTTTTAAAAACAATATTTCTTACCTTAAGTCGATATTCTTGACCACGGTATTCTTGCTGTCGATATTCCTGACCCACAATATTAATAATTAGATAGTTGTGCAACTCTTTATTTTGTACTTATCTGCCTCTGCACCATTGCTTAAAGGACAGCAAGTCTACGGGCCAGGTCTTTGGGACTTTCCATGACCCCTCGCCACCCTCTATCCGCTTTTCTCTCCATTCGTGGCCATGGAAGGGACTTCCAGATGCATCTATACCTACCCAGCCTCTGCGTGGCCGAGGACACGGTACCCAAAGACTTTGAGGCAGTGGCATAGCAAGGACGGGTGAGCTTTGGGAGCAGCGGCCTCCTCCAGCTCTTACCTGCCATCTCAGGGTGGAAATCGCCAACCCCGCTCTACAATGCAGCCATCTTGGGGCGCAGTCAGTGGAATTTCGCCAGCATCTGCCGTCCAAAACCCACTCCTTGCTCTTCAGTGTGCCCGCCGTGGCAAACGCAGGGACTGCCACGGGCAGCCAAAGGGCTAGCTACGCCACTGCCTTGTGGGTCAGGCCAGTCCACCACCCCCTCAGAAATCGTAGCCTCCAAACCTATATAGTCTGCCCCCTTATCATCATGGGCACCCAGTGGGCAGTAGGATCCGCTATCACCCGGCTCACTGGTGGTCTATAATATCCGACCATTGGGTTCTATGGATTGCCCGAAGGGGCTACTCTCTCTTCTTCGAGACTGCTCCGCCACTCATGCCACCTGCTTGTGATAGGCTGACAGGGGACCATCGTTCTTTACTCCCCCAGAAAGTGACGCT
Organism: Triturus cristatus; assembly: GCF_964204655.1. Taxonomy (NCBI): domain Eukaryota; kingdom Metazoa; phylum Chordata; class Amphibia; order Caudata; family Salamandridae; genus Triturus; species Triturus cristatus. Next base: position 939,143,623 of record NC_140584.1, on the reverse strand, counting down.
CTCTTGGCCAAGAGAGCCATAGAGAAGGTGCTGACGCCAGAAGTAGGTTGTGGTCGCTATTCCCACTACTTTCTAGTGCCCAAGAAGGACGGAGGTCTACTTTTTAACCTAGATCTGCACCCTCTCAATTTCTTCCTCAAGAAGGTGCAGTTCAAAAGGATCACGCTCACTCACGTCTTGTCTACCCTGGACCCGGAAGACTGAATGGTAATGTTGGACTTGCAGGACACATACTTTCACATTCCCGTCCTTTCAGCCACAGGCGTTACCTGCGGTTCACTGTGGGCCATAAGCACTTTCAGTTCGCTGTGCTCCCTTTGGGCCTTACCAGCGTCCCTTGGATGTTCAAGGTGGTGGCTGTGGTTGCAGCTCATCTGTGGAGATCAGGGGTGTCAGTCTTCCCCTATCTTGATGACTGGCTGTTTAAAATGGGCTAGCCTTAGGCTGTCATCTCCAGACAACAGCAGACCTCCTTCATTTGCTAGGGTTCACTATCAACATGTAGAAGTCACCCTGATTCCCTCTCAGATGTTCCCTTTCACCTCAGCTGTTCTGGACACTGTGCTGCTTCAGGCCTATTCTCTTGAACTGTGAGTCCAGGATATTCAGGGTATGATACCGAAGATACAGCTTCTATCCTGGATTTTGGTGAGACTGACTCTGAGGCTGCGGGGCCTCACGGCCTCCTGCATCCTGCTGGTGACACGTGCCCGGTGGCACATGCGGGATCTGCAGTGGGACCTGAAGTTCCAGTTGGCCAGCATCAGGGAAATCTCTCCGACATGGTCCAGATCTCGGAGGGAACTACAAAATATCTGCAGTGGTGATTAACGAACTGTGATTGGGTCAGCAGCACATCCCTCTCCCTTTGTCAACCAGATCTGACAGTGGTGACAGATGCATTAGTCCTGGGATGGGGCGGCCATCTGGGAGAGGTGGAGAGCAGACGCCTCTAGTCTCCAGTAGAATCCGGACTCCACATCAACCTTCTGGACCTCCATGTAATCCGTCTGGCAATACAAGGCTTTCTACCCTCCATTAGGGGAAGGCTAGTGCAGGTGTTCATGGACAACACCACCGCCATGTGGTACTGCAACAAACAGGGTGGGTGGGGTCATGGACCCTTTGTCAAGAAGACCTGCATCTCTGGACATGGCTGGAACCTCAGGGCATTTCCCTAGTGGTACAACACCTGGCAGGCTCTCTGAACTCCAGGGCTGACGAGAACCGCAGAAGATGCCTCGCAGATCACAAAGGGCTTTTCTATCCGTAGGTGGTGCAAGGTCTCTTTCAACAGTGAGGAGAGCCTTGTTTAGATTTGTTCGCCACCACCAAGAATGTGCAAAGCAACCAGTTCTGTGTGCTGGAGTTTCCAAAACAACTCTCGCTCTGAGATGCTTTTTGCCTCGAGTGGAGATCAAGCCTCCTGTACGCCTTTCCGCCTTTCTGCCAATGCCACTTCTGTCCAGAGTTCTCATGCAGATCAAGAACGATTGGGCCCAAGTCATCCTTGTGGCTATGGACAGGGCTGAGAGAATTTGGTATCCTGAGCTGTTGAGCATGGCCCTCAGTCCTCCGATCAGGCTGTCCTTTCGAGAGGATCTTCTGTCGCAGCAGCAGGGGAGGGTTCTCCACCTAAACATGTCAATGTTCCGCCTTCTTGAATGGAGATTGAGCAGCAACTGTTGACATCTTTCGACCTTCTGCCTTAAGTCTGCGATGTTATTCTGTCAGCCAGGCATCCCTCCACCAAAGCAGTATATGCCTGCCATTAGGACAAGATTGTGGCATAGCGTCCAGAAAGGCAGGTTGACCCCCTTTCTATTCCCTTTCACTGGTTCTTCTCTTTAGTCTTTCCTTTTCCCAGCAGTGCTCTGCTCTAGGCACCTTAAAGGGTTATCTTTCTGCTATTTCATACTTTCTGCAGTTGCCTGACCAGCCATCTCTCCTTAAATCTGCTATTGTACATAGGTTCTTGAAAGATTTGCAACATAGGTCTCCTCTTTCACCCTTTATCATGCCTCAGTGGGACCTTAATCATGTCCTGACGTTTCTGATGTGTGTGCCCTATGAGCCCTTACACAACTGTCCCCTCAGGCTCCTCACTATCCAGACGACTATCCTGGTGGCAATAACATCTGCCTGGAGGATCAGTGAGCTTCAGACATTGTCATCTAAGCCTGCATACCTGATCATCTATCCAGACAAGCTGGTCCTACAAACCACAGCTTCCTTTCTACCGAAAGTCATCACTCCTTTTTATGTAGGCCAGTCCATCACTCTGCTTACTTTTTATGCTCCGCCATATCCCTCTAAGAGGAACGACTTCACAAACTGGACCCTAAAAGGGCATTGTTGTTCTACCTTGCCCACACCAAAGAGTTCTGGGTGGACGACCAGCTCTTTGTGGGGTATGTCAAAGCGAAGAAGGGAAAGGCTGTGCAGAAACTAACCATCTCCTGCTGGATCGTGCTCTGCTTTCAAATCTGCTACGCATCGGCCAAGAAGCAGCCCCCTGGTGGTGTGCTTGCTCATTCCATCAGAGCCAAGGCTGCAACCACTGCGTTAGCATGCAGAGTCCTAGTCCTGAGCATCTGCTGGGCAGCAACGTGGGCTTCCTTGCACATGTTCACAAAACACTACTGCCTGGACAGTCAGGTCCATCAAGATGGGCACTTTGCCTGTTCGTTCCTGCAGAACAATTTGGTATGTAATTGTTTGCAGACCCACCTCCGGGTAGGTATTGCTTGGGTATCTATTCAAGGGCAAGGAATCTGCGGCTAGAAGTCTCTATCAGTTGGACAAGTTACTTACCTTCAGAAATAACTTATCTGGTAGAGACTATCTAGCCACAGATTCCTTACTGACCCTCCCATCCTCCCCGATATGCAAACGGTTTTCTGGAGACAGAGCTTTCCCCTTTCAGGGTCCTAGTTTTACACACCAGTCGTCAGTGTTCTTAGTGGCTCAGCCCTCCTAGTGTGGAAAGTCACAAAAGGAGACTGACGTCAGCGCGCTGGGTTGGTGCCTATATAGGCACTGTGTATGTGATATCTGGCGACGATGATGCCACGGAGAGCCGATCAATGCACCTATCGGCACGCAGGGTTACTGCTCATGAAAAAAAATTCAGAATCCAGTCTGTTGCCTGTGGATCATTCTAAGATAAGGAATCGGCAGCTAGATAGTCTCTACAAGATAAGGCGTTATCGAAGTTAAGTAACTTGTCCATTAATGAATAGTTTTGAGTATGTGTTCTCACTTTATGACTCTGTGCTTTAGATGTTGTTACTTATTGGTATAAATGTTCTAAGGTCATAAGCATTGCATTTGGAACAATGCATTTGGGATGACGTGAGAAAAATAGTGTTTACTGTCTCAAAGGTTGCATAGTACTATTACTTTACACTGGGAAACAACTCTTCTAATAGCTATGGGGCTTATTAAAAAGGATTTTGTTTCACGGTACAATTTTAACCCCTTGTGCACTCACTCAATCATGATCCCTCCTCACACCCAACAATGGTGTACTAGTAAGTTTAAATTCAGTCATTTCGTACTATAGTCGAAAACTCTAATTTCATTTTATTATAACAGAACCTCTTTGCTGTCTTGAAAAAGCATTGTTTACTGTCTAAGAGATACCATTTTAGAATCATTTATCGGTTTACAGTAAAAGCAAAAGTGGCCAATCTTCCAAGACAGTTTTTGTGATTTTATCTCTCTCCTTGTGTCATAGCCTCTCTCCACATTAAAAAATGGTAGTAAACAGCATTATACCCTCTTCGATCTGCATGTGTACTGTGTGTTTGTTTATTTATGTATATGTGTCTGTATGTATTTATGCTGTACCCGTGAAAATAAAATTGGTCAAACTTTTTGAAACAAGTGCACTAATAAACACTTTTGCACTTCTTTATTACCACAGTACGTTGTGCAAATCCCCAATTATTACCACAGTACCTTGTAACTGAGTTGAGAAAACAATGTGTATCACACCGATTTCATTCTAGAATTAGTTTACAGAACAAAAGAACTGTGACCATGCACACATAGTTTATTTGTGATTTATCTCACTGCCTGGGTTTCACTCCTTGTGCTCCTCATATATTGACCTATATTTGTGTACCCCTCCTGCACATGAAAATAAAGCACAGCATAAAGTATGCATGCAGATCTATCTACTGAGTGTAATATGCAATGTATTTATTTGATGAAAGAGAGGGGCACAATGAGCCACTTGATGATGCACCTTTCAGGAATCATGGCCCGCTACTTTGTCAACAGTGGTAATAAACAGCATCTCATAATCTGTGCATCTGCGTGTGTGCTCTCTATGCATTCACGCATACACATATACTGCAAAAAACAAAGTAGTGTTTTAGTTAGGTGAAAATTAAGTTAAAACATAACATTTAAACTAAAAAAAATACTGAAATCCAGCAGTTATAGTTAAGAGAAGTAACAGTAACTTGCGCACTTGCTATCACAGTGATGTCATTAATGACGTAATTACAGATGTCACCAGTGTTATAAGAAATCATATGTAAGATCAGAAGCAGTGCATTGTGAGTGTGCAAGTTACTTCTGAATGATCCCTTAATCGTTGCAGTATTAAATGATTTGTTCTTTTTTTTTTACCACCCTTTAACTAAGTTCTCCGGCACCCCCTCAAGCGGCCTTGCAAATGCCCCCGTGAGTCACTTAGACCCTCACTAAGAGTTGCCCTGAGCAGTATTTCAGGGAGGGGTGAGCTTGGAGGGGGGAGTTTGGCAGTATCTACAGGCCCAGAAATCTGGGAGGGGTGAGCTTGGAGGGGGGAGTTTGGCAGTATCTACAGGCCCAGAAATCTGGGGCCACCAACCAACTCCAGCCCTGATAACTTTGAGTCCAGAGACTCCGGACCTTCAGTTGTGTGAGGCGTTGCCGCGTCCAGCCCTGCCCACCCTCATGCTTCAGCATGTGTGGAGCTGGTGAAGCTTTTCCCAGTTGAAGCAAAAGGAACTCTCCCCTCCACCAGCTCCAAGCAGGTGCTAACTGCAGGGGGCCTCTTATTTTCCCTCAGAAGGAAAAAAAATGTGGAATTGGACCTGGTATTCCTAGGTCTGCGTGTTATTCCTCATTCTTGGGGAAATTACTGGTAATAATTGTTACCTCACAGGGAGATACCATCAGAATCATTCACTCTTAACAAGCTTTTCAGTCTATATCAGCATGATTCGAATTAACACTTTCGTATTTTCTACAGGATTTGTCATCTTTTAATTAGTTTTTCTTCTTGTGGTATTTGCAGCCTTCTTATATTCTATTTCCATTTTGAGTTTTACGTTTTTGAAAGAGGTGTGTTAAGATGCGCTTGTAGTGTTAACTTTAATGTACATGCATGTCTGTTATGTTTTCTTTGTGAACGGAAGACCTTTTGGGAAGTTGTTGAAGGGATGAAGTGGGTTACTTCAGGGCGAAAGTGGAAAATATCTGCCAAGGATGTTTTTTTTTTTGTGGGCCTTTGGAGGTCCCATTAACCGACCGTCGCGGTGTGAATCTTCCCCACTTCTTATACTTTTTGCCACCGAGCGGATGACATTGGTCCTTCTTGCGGGAATGGCGGCGTCCACTGTGCCTTCACGGCTTGCAGTGCACCCCCACTTGGTTAAAGGTGAGGAACTATGACCAGGGCGAGCTCGCTCTCGCGTGGGACCCAGGGCCTGCTTCTTCGGGACTGGATGGGCGCCGGGTGGTTAGTCGAGGGGAGAATCCGCTCCTTGTTTACAAGGCTCATTTTACTCTGTATAAACATTTAAGTGGAGAATGGTGCCGGGTTTTTAGTGGAGTGTGTTTATAGCTGCGTTCCATCACAGAAAATTTGTTTAAGAACACAAACACGAACATCTCCTTGGATGTGCCTCGACGTTTACATTACATCTCTCCATGGTTGTTTAAGAAGATCTGAGGGCGCACATATGACACAAGTAACATTCTTCTCCCCACAGCCCTCGGCTAACCATTTGTACATCAAAACAGAAGAATACAGCAATCGGCAGGGCCTGGCGCGCTCTTTATTGTGGGTACAGTGTGGGCTTCTTCTGTTTCTTGAACGCTTCAAAAGTATGTGTCACATTGGCGCATATCTTCAGTTCTCCAGGGTCCCCCCCTCAGGGTCACAGTGCGGTTGAAGTTCTTTGCATTCTGGGAACGAAGCATACTCTTAACATGCGAGAGAGTCAGTGGCAAAGCTCTGTGTGTGTGTGTATGTTGGGCCGTTTCAGAAGGGCGGGATGCTCGGCATGGATCGCCTCCAAGCTTCCCACCTCTCCCCATTCCACCGAGCCGAGTGCGCGCCTGTGACATCTTTTCAGTCCACTGTGCCTAACTCAACCCCACTACCGCTGGTCAGCCCATCGGTCTAACGCAACCGTGCCACTTCTCTTCAGTCGACCCTGCCTGATGCAAGTCTGCTACCTCTCGCCAATCCAATATACCCGATGGAAGCTTGCTACCTGTTTCCAATCCACCAGTCCTAACGCAACCCTGCTACTTCTCTTCAGTCGACCCTGCCTGATGCAAGTCTGCTACCTCTCGCCAATCCAATATACCCGATGGAAGCTTGCTACCTGTTTGCAATCCACCAGTCCTAACGCAACCCTGCTACTTCTCTTCAGTCGACCCTGCCTGATGCAAGTCTGCTACCTCTCGCCAATCCAATATACCCGATGGAAGCTTGCTACCTGTTTCCAATCCACCAGTCCTAACGCAACCCTGCTACTTCTCTTCAGTCGACCCTGCCTGGTGCAAGTCTGCTACCTCTCCCCATTCCACCTGGACTGAAGCAAGCCTGCTACCTCTCGCCAGTCCACTATACCTGATGGAAGCTTGCTACCTGTTTCCAATCCACCATTCCTAACGCAACCCTGCTACTTCTCTTCAGTCAACCCTGCCTGATGCAAGTCTGCTATCTCTCGCCAATCCAATATACCTGATGGAAGCTTGCTACCTGTTTCCAATCCACCAGTCCTAACGCAACCCTGCTACTTCTCTTCAGTCAACCCTGCCTGATGCAAGTCTGCTACCTCTCGCCAATCCAATATACCAGATGGAAGCTTGCTACCTGTTTGCAATCCACCAGTACTAACGCAACCCTGCCACTTCTCTTCAGTCAACCCTGCCTGATGCAAGTCTGCTACCTCTCGCCAATCCAATATACCCGATGGAAGCTTGCTACCTGTTTGCAATTCACCAGTCCTAACGCAACCCTGCTACTTCTCTTCAGTCGACCCTGCCTGATGCAAATCTGCTACCTCTCGCCAATCCAATATACCTGATGGAAGCTTGCTACCTGTTTGCAATTCACCAGTCCTAACACAACCCTGCTACTTCTCTTCAGTCGACCCTGCCTGATGCAAGTCTGCTACCTCTCGCCAATCCAATATACCTGATGGAAGCTTGCTACCTGTTTCCAATCCACCAGTCCTAACGCAACCCTGCTACTTCTCTTCAGTCTACCCTGCCTGGCGCAACCCTACTGCCTCTCCCCATTCCACCTGGACTGAAGCAAGCCTGCTACCTCTCGCCAGTCCACTAGGCTTGACACAGACCGGCTACCTCTCTTCAGTTCACCGGGTCATACACAATCCTACCTCTCACTATTCCACAGTGCTTCACGTAACCCTGCACCTCCCTCATTCCACTGGGCTTAAAGCAAACCCGAAAATTCTCCCCATTCCATCAGACCTAATGCAACCCTACTACTCTTCGCCTATCCACTACTTCTGATGGAAGCTTGCTACCTGTTTCCAATCCACCCGTCCTAACAGAGCCCTACTACTTCTTCCCATTCCACCAGTCCTAACGCAACCCTACTGCCTCTCCCCATTCCATCAAGCCTAACGCAACCCTACTGCCTCTCCCCATTCCATCAAGCCTAACGCAACCCTACTGCCTCTCCCCATTCCACCTGGACTGATTCAAGCCTGCTACCTCTCGCCAGTCCTCTACGCTTGACACAGACCTGCTGCCTCTCTTCAGTACACCGAGTTAGGCACAAGCCTACCTCTCACTATTCCACCGTGCTTAATGCAACCCTGCATCTCCCCCATTCCACTGGGCCTAATGCAAACCGGGAAGGGTGGGTGCTGGATTTGCTACTGGGGGCTGGTTTTGCAGCACTAGTACACCCCCAGTCCCACCGCTACTGGGGCCAATCAAGCAGATTGCCAGGGCTGGTTGCTTTTCCCAGTCCGGCCGTGACCACCTCTCACCAAGCCTACTACCCCTTGCCAGTCCACTGGGCCTGAAGCAAGCCTGATAATTCTGTCCACTGTGCCTGAAGCAAGTCTGCAACCTCTCTGTCCATTGTGCCTGAAGCAAGCCCTCTACCTCTCTGTTCACTGGGCCAGGGGCGTAACACAGGCCCCCGCATCCCCCACGGTACGGGGGGGCCCCAAGTTCCAGGGGGCCCCCTCCACACAGTACTCCATCCTGAGAGCTCCTGATTGAGCTCGGAGGGGGCTCCTCCAATTACCTTGCAGGGGGGCCCCCTCAAGTTTCGTTACGCCACTGCACTGGGCCTGACGCAAGACTGTTTCCAGTGTACGGGACATGATGCAAACCTATGTGTTGCCAGTCCACTGGGCCAAACACAAGCCTGCTACCTCTCGCCAGTGCACTGGTCATAACTCAAGTATTCACCCTCTTGCCAGTTCACTGAGCCATCGAGCCAGGCGCAGCCTTTTAGCTCTCACCTTTCCCGATCTTAAGGCACGCCAACTACCTCTCGCCACTACACCGGTCCTAAGGCACAACTACAATCTCTCACTTCTACATCGAGGCTGACACAAGCCTACAACCTCTGTCCACCAGCCCAGATACAGACCCATTGCATTTCTCCAGTCCACCAGGCCAGATGCGAGCCTACTAACTCTCATCAGTGCCCCCAGGCAAATGTAAGCGTAGCACCTCTTGCCAGTCCACCTGCCCTTACAGCTGCTTGTTACCTATCCAACAGGACTGACGCAGGCCTGCTAACTCTCACCGATGCCCCCAGCCAAATGTAAGCGTAGCACCTCTTGCCAGTCCACCTGCCCTTACAGCTGCTTGTTACCTATCCAACAGGAATGACGCAGGCCTGCTAACTCTCACCGATGCCCCCAGCCAAATGTAAGTGTAGCACCTCTTGCCAGTCCACCTGCCCTTACAGCTGCTTGTTACCTATCCAACAGGAATGACGCAGGCCTGCTAACTCTCACCGATGCCCCCAGCCAAATGTAAGCCTAGCACCTCTTGCCAGTCCACCTGCCCTTACAGCTGCTTGTTACCTATCCAACAGGACTGACGCAAGCTCAACCCCTGTCACTGTCCACCGTCCTGAGTCCATTTCACAGGGACACAGGGCCAGTCTCTCATTGGACCATCAGTTGTTATACTCAAACGTGCACTCCTGTTACACAGCACCCTAGCAATACAGATCATGCGTAATAATGAGGTCATAGAGCACATGCTCTGATAATGAGTAGGAGATGTGGTTGTAGTGTCTGTTGCTGAATCTGGGACCATGATGCTTCAGTTCTAATTATGTCTTTCCCACTTCACCAAATTGTGTCATCTGGGCCCTCACCTTCACCTATTAATCTTGAGCCACTGTTATGGTGGCATTTAAAACAGGCAACAGGTGTATTAAGCACAAGATTAAAAGACCGGGAATCTGTTTGTAGTAGTATCCAAATGTTCAAACACTGATGAAGAATCTGCTTCCTCCTCCTGTTCCACAAACATAAAGAAAGCCCATCGGTGTCCCGGAGGCCTCCCCGATAACTCGTCCTTTTAATTAAGCGGTGCAGGGAGCGCTGGGGTGGAACGCGCGACGGCCGGTGTCGCTGCGCTCGTGAGCACGTCACACCCTCTCCTTGTCCCCAGTGACAGCTTCGCCTTTAATAGCTAATTACTGGTAAGAATGGCCGCGCGGCCCAGCGGCCTGTGTCCGGCAGGTGCGGGCCCTGGCGCGCGGGAGCCTGGGAGCAGAGGTACCTGCGTCTTCACAGCTGCCCTCTCAGGGCAGCGCCTGCTCGCTGACAGGTAGATGGATGGCGCCTCTCTCTCTCAGTGGCTAATTGATAATTCTTCCCAGCTATCTAGTCAGGCATTAATTGGAAAGGTCTGGAGGCAGGGCTCGCTTTTAATACATGTGTGACACCTGTTGTGATGGGTCAAGCATTTATCGCCTTGCTCGGTGTGTTTTTCCACTGTTGTGGACAAAATAAATACTAATGGTAACCCTCCGGCAGCCTTTGCAGGGGGCACACACAGAGCTCAGTGACACTGATGAAGGAAGGGTTTCCTGAGCTCTGATGCACGCAAGGAAGATGCCCCCGCAGCCTCCTTCTAATGTCGGGATTGAAGCTAGTTATAATTCTGGGGCAACGTTCCCTTGAACCCCTGGGCACCGGTGCACTGGATCTGCGATGCTAGTGATTGCTGGGTCCTCCTTCCGCCCTTCCTCCCCTCTCTATGCGCTTTCATTGACTTAGTACTTTTCCTCTGCTTGCTCTCCTTCATCTTTTTTTTTCTTTCAAAGTACTTGAATGGTTTTTTTTAAAATTCTTTTTATTAAACATGAATAACAAGCTTCAGATAATCATCATCTACGTAATTACAGTACAGGATATACGTTTGCTACAGGTATCACAAAATGTGGCAACAATCAGTAGCAATGACCAGCTGGTACCATCCATACACTCGAGGGATAAATGAACATCGCGCCCTCCTGGCAGTTTCTGAAACACTCCTTATGGCACTGTCTATGTCTGTTGGCCTCTGTATTTTGCTCACGCCCCCCCCCCCATATATTTTCACCTTTAGATGGGCAGCCCCGACTCTGGTATATCGCTTGCTCCGCCCCTTGACACCAATCCATATCTTTCTTCCAGGCTTCCAACGTGGGGGCCGGCGTTTCCCCCCTGGGCAATATTCCTCTGCTCCCCTTCAGTTAACCTCTCCTCTTTTTTCTTTTTTCCTTTTGCCTCACCCCACTCACCTTCTAGTCTTTCTCCTCTCTAAGTCCTACCCTTTTCTTTCCCCAACCTCCATTTAATCTCTGTTCTCTATATCTCAACCCGCCCTTTCTTTTCCAGATCCTTTCTCCAGTTCTCTCCAACATCCTTATTTCTGCCTCCTTTCACTTTCTCCTATCTAGCCCTTTTGCCCCTCCCTATATTCTTTTTAGGTCCTGCTATCTGGTTGCAAAAGACCTTTTGTGGGTTTACCGAAAATGTACTGTGGGTTTATAGCTCACCCTCACCTATAGCTTACCATTGGTTGGCTTTATTGTCAATCTTATTTGCTTGCTTCTTATTCGATGGCATACCTTCCTCTTATTGTTTTTTGTTCCCATGGGGCATAGCCTGTTTACCATTTTTTGAAAGGCTGACTTGTATCCTTCCGCTGCTCACTTTTAGGGAACTATTTATTTTTGGGTTAAGCACTTTATGTGAGTGCAGGTGTTTTTCAGCCTTCTCCATTGTGTACTTCTCCCTGTGCCATATAACAATACTGGTGGCGGTGGTTGCTGTCAATAACTAGAGCTGTCTGTTGGGCATTATGAGTGTGCAAGTTACTTTTGAATCATCCCATACTTGTTGCAGTATTAAACTAATTGTTCTTTTTACCATCCATTAGTGTAAACTCCAAACAATTCTAAATTCGGAGGATGGGTGCTCTGTCAGGATGACAGAGTATTTTACTCCGTTGACCTGATGGAGTAAACACTGTCCTCTGAACTCTAAATCAGACCCTTAGTTTGGGTTGCTTTGGAATGTTTCCTGTCTGGCCTGGTCTTCTACCTCAATCTTGGGATTTCAGCATTCAAGGCAGCTATTCTGATGTTCTGGTCGGTTTAACTCTAGCTGGTCTCTCTGGGCACATCCAACAGCAATGGTAGAATGTGCCTTTCTCGGAGCTCCTTAGATCCTGGCTGGAGTTTTGACCCCCTTCTGTATGTCCCTCCTTTGTGACAAAGGAGAGTTGAGACTCAACTAAGATTCAAAGGGATTTCTTACATGTGGGAGGATTTTGGGAAGTTAGTGAAAACAAACATTGGCATAGTCAGTAGGGCTTGCTTGTGGGACCTTTTTGCTTTGCCAATGGCGTTTAGCGATGATGTACAACATCGAGGGGGAAAAAGCAAAATCTGTTTTCTCAGTGCATCATCAGTTAAAAAAACAGCTAAAAAGCGCAATGATGCGACCAACCATTTTATTCCTCAGGCATGCTCATGAATAACAACTCCTTTAGGACGTGGATGCAATTTTAATTTTTTTATTTAATGAGCCAAGATGGCAGACACCACTTGGACTGGTAAATTATAGAATGGCGAATGTTTTGTGCAAAAGCACAAAATATTGTTTTTTACAAACTGTGTGGGGAGTGCAAATGTAGAGTGGGTTGGGAAAGCACGTGATGGCCGGGAGGAGGGGACAAGTAGCACACAAGGGAGAGAGCAGAGGGCGATAAGTGCATGATGGAGTGAGGAGGATAGGGTAGAAGAACTGGGATCACTGGGTGTGTGGAGAGGGGAAGTACTCGAGAGTGCGAGCAACACACTAGGGTGATAGCAGCATAGAGAGTTGGGGAGGAGCATGCAGGCCGAGAACATAGTAGAGGTGGAGTTCACAAGAGAAACATGGAGCATGGGGTGCTTTTAGGGGGGACACACGAGGGAGATAGCTGGGAAACACATGCACTTTGCAGTGCTTATTCAATATAAAAAAAGTAGTGGAAGGACTGAAAAATCAAGAGGATGATAAAGAAGCTATGCTCCAGGGAAGGGACACATAAAAGATGGGCAGTGCAATCCACTGAATATAAAGCAAGGAAATTAAAGTGACAATACAACCAATCAATGGTAAGCAATGGGTGAGTTTTAAGCCCACTGTAAGTTCTTGGTAAGTTTACAATAGGTATTTTTCAACAAGACAGCTGCACTGTCTGGTAGTGTTGCAGGGATTCTGCTTATACACAGAACTATGCGTAGAACCCCAGGACCTCAGTGAGTTGTGGTGTACCAGAAACTCACCTCAGAACCCAGAACCCAGTATCCGGCTAGCATAAGTGTCCCATTCGTTATCCGAGATTTAGCTCGGAGGTCCCAATGAAAAGACAACCGAGAACACGCGACTCAGTACATACTCAGGAATGGTGGGAATCGGAAATACCTGTTCGTATATTATTCTCACATCAGTCCACAACAAGAATCAACAGAGACACGGTGAAAATAAAAAGAGTTTATTTTTATAGACCACGTGTCCTAATATGCAGTACTTTGGCTAATACAAGCAGACAAATGATTAAAATCAAAACCATCAACATAGTTACAATTCCATAGAATATAAAAGGGGTGATCATGTTATAATGACAGTGGATACTACCACTTTCCCTTTACTAAGAGGCTAATATTATTATTAGACTAACAGAAGGTCTCTCAGGCTTGAATAGGGGACCCCATACCTCAAAGATCAGCTTAGTGAAATCACATCACAGGAGCATCAGGAGACTTCTCGCAGGAAGGCTCGTCTTCGGTCTGAATAATAAACATGATGTCCGTGATATTAAAAGCACCAACTTTCAGGTATGTGCAGCTGCTCGTGTGTTATGGCTAAATAGTGGGTCGATCAACCTAGAGTGGAAAACATGCATTGTCTAACAACTCAGACTGTTTGTCACATCGTGTGCAGACCAAGGTCGCTTCGCAGAGCTCGGGATGGTAACAACAGATTGCTCTCGTGTGAGGCAAAACTCGAGTCAGCAGTTCGTTTAAGCAATAACATGTAAATGCAGTGTCGTGTGCAAAAGCAGCAAGATGGCTTTCTAACTTCTAACGCGGGTATGCTAACTTAACAATGTATGTACGTATTAAGGGAGTCCTTACTACATGCCCCCTTGATCGAAGCACTACTTAGTATGCAAGAAAAGATAGAACGCGGAGTTCAAGCGCGACAGAGCAGAACAAGGCGTATCCAATTAAAAAAGGAACTGGTCAGTTCAGGCAAGGTTCGAACAGGAAAAAACCTCAAAAATAGAGAGGAAAAACAGAAAAATTCAAACTGGAATCGGGGAGGTGAAAAAACTGAAAAAACGCCTCACCGGGCAGAAGTGTAGACGTACAGGGCCAGTTCAAGACACGTGAGGAAAACACTGTGGACGAAAGTTCACTTAATCCATAAAAGTATATGCAGCATATGTGGCCACTGCTTCCAGCAGAAAATCATTGGCACGGCCACTGAAGGTTTCAGCCATCCAGTTAAGTAAAGAAAAGGAACATACGTGTTCTTCTATCAGCGGAGCCTCTAGCACCATCAGAGGGCAACCATCGTGTACTTCCAAATAACTCATATTCAAGAAGTCATATGCCGCTCTCACGATGTCCCAATTACCCAGGATACCATGTGCCGCACCGCAGGCCATAATCCGAACTCCAGAACAGGCAGACTCGTGAGACACTAAGGGCCTCATCAGCCGATCAAAATCCGGGTCCGGAGACACCATGTTGGTTAAACACAAATCCATAGGCCATTCAAAGGGACATTCTAGGCAGTGGAAGACAGGTTGCACACAGGTGAAGTAGGAATACCGGAAGGATAATCCATATGCCAGGCTCAAAGTCGCCAACGGTAGGACACCATAGTAATCAAGCATCCTGTCACGAAGAAACTGCAGACGGGACAGGCTGACGTGTGGCACAGAAAGAGCAGCCATTCCGCAAGATGAAAAGTAAAAGTAGCACACCTGCCACTAGAGCCAGAATTAACGGGACACCTCCAAAGACGCTGGAGAAAATAGAATGAAAAAATGCCGGAATCACACCAAAAATAGTTTGGAAAGAGGTCACGAGGCCCGAGCCCAAAAGTTTAAAAAAATGAGCCAGGCCAGTCGTGGACGAGGCATTGAAAATTGTTTGGATCAAAGCACCAAAATGCAGGGGGAGGTCAGTATTCAAAAGCGCCTGTACCTCGGTGCGCGTATTTGCTACGTGAAGGACAAATGTTTCCCGGGAGGAAGTCAATGGCACCTCCTTTTGGGACAATAGCGCTCTTATTCTGCTCATTTTGTCGAACTCTGCTTTCAAGGTTGGAATTGAAGGCCAGATAGAAGCATCCAGCCTCCCATGTGGGGGTGGAAACAGGACGTTATTGCAGCAGACAACCCTCTGTGTTACAGTTACTATATATGGGATCCCTACTAACATCCCGCAGCAAGCTTCATTGTTTAAAATTAAATAACTACCGTTTGCAAGCAGCGTGAAAGATGGCGTAATCACTGGTACCGGGATACCTTTGAGGACGCAGGCCAAATTCGGAGCGTGTACATTACATGCACCGTGCAATTGAATGTGCCTACAAACAACAGAATGATCAGGTGACGTCGTACATTCTTCACCCTTCAGATAAACCTCAGTACCGTCCCTTGTACATCTATACGTAAAGGGGAGGGACCAGACTTCATGTATGAAAGCGGTACCCAGCTGTTCATATCTACCCAGAGCATAGTGTTTCATACAAGAGGTAAACTTAAAAAGCGCAAACGGTAGACTTATCAATCCGTGTAAGAGCCACACAGCGGAATCGACTTCCGCAACAGAAAAAGGTAACGGCTCCAATTTCTCAATATGGAGCAGGGAATATGTAGCATCTTTCATGGACATGAACTGCTGTTTGTCAGTAAGGTTAAAGGGAAGAAATAACGATGTTGTATTCAGATAGTCCCAAGGGACCTTCCCTGCCTTCAATGTTTGTAACGTCCATGCAAACTGCATAACAGAACGCAACTGGTTTTGACCATGATACAACACAGACATATCATCCTGCACAATATCAACAATTGAAGATACAATATTATCTAATGTATAAATGCGAGAAGAAAGAGTGTTAATGCTGTTATCAATAACTGCTAATACTTTTTCCATATTAGCCTGATCAATAGCTCTCAATCTTGAAGCTGCCTCAATTTGCGACAGTTTCCATACTTCGTTGTAAATAGCATACGCCCATCTCTTGGATCTGCCACCCACAGGACCTTTAACAAAATCATTCAAATCTATTTTGTCATGTAACTTTGACAAATGAACTTTGACAGATGCCAAGGTGGAATGTCGCAGCCAGGACTGACATAATTTCCCTACAGAGTATGTAGTTACTGTATGTGACGACTCAAACCGGGGGTCCACTCGATCTTGAGTATACCCCGGTTTCAGTCCTAGAAAACGACGTTGACAGGTATCAGAACTGCTTTGCCAAATTAACCATCCCTCACTATTAAATGTCGAAATGTTGAAGGACGAATTGGAAACCAATAACTGCAAAGCAGGAAGGGACAGATCTGTGTGATTATCCCAATTCGGGTAAGCACCCAGATCCGGCACAGAAGGCGAATTTAGTTTTTTAGAAGTGGCCAATCCGAAACAGGTGGTTTGGAAGATGGTTGCATTTAAAAACAACATATGATTTGGTACTAGACAGGCACGGTGTAAAGCTTCAGTTCCCTGAACCTGCCACGGTTTGGAACCCCAAACCGACTTAAGATCAATAGTAGCCTTCCATAGATCATAACCTTTGATTGACAACTCATCCATAAAGGACTTAGAATATAGCAATTTGGTGTGTGTCAGTCTAACCTTGGAGGCAGACTCAGGCTTAACTTTAAAATAAAAGGAAGCCGGGGCTGAAACACTGAAATCAGTAAAATAAGTAAACTTATCAACTAATGTGTGTGAACTGCCAAACGAGGGGGTGGGACAATGTTCCCACTGGGTAAAATTTACAAAATTTCTAAACGAATTTGATTTATGCAAGAAGTGATTGCCATAATGTTGAAAACAATATTGTTCCGCATAATTAGCCGCATTCTCATACAAATCCTCTGCATCAAAGGCGGCATAATATTTCAAATCTGAAAACAGTGCTTCAATGGCGTGTACATCCCAATCATCAGAACGTATGTTCTGTTTAACTACATCACCCATAGAAACACGAAATACATTAGGCACATTAATGACCTCTGTAGGCCCATGAATTTGAAATTTAACAGCATCCCATGCGATTCCATCCATGACGGGCCAGGCAGTAATATTCACAGAAGTCTGGTCCCTTTTCATGATGTGGGATGAGGAGTGCGGGGCCAAAGTTCCATTGATAAGTCTAATTGTCGATCTCTCTTTGAGATAATGGCCATCCACTAAACGGAAGAACACTACAACAAATCCAATGGACATGAACAAAAAAATACCAAAAAGCATCAACCAGATGTATGTCCAAGGAGCTATCAAAAAATGCTTCTTAAACCAGCTCACAAAAACAGCAATGTTTGATGGGGGAGGTGAGGGCAAAGAGTTAGTGTCAAAGGAAAAATGGGACTGGCCAAGCGCTGTAGATTGTAAAACAGGCGAAGGTCCACGTGTAGGATAAGCATACTCAGTCTCAACGGACAAACCACCAGCCGGTGGCATCAGCAACGGATCGGTAACTGAATGCATCTCGATTGCAACATCAGACAAGGTGGTAGTAGCAGGAACCATCATTGAATTTCTTTGCATTGTCTGGCACGAAACTGCCGGAGTCATACTAAGAAGTATCGGCCACTCGCTGAAGTTTGACATTGTCAATAGAGATGTACCTGTTTTCTTTGCGACCAGGAAGTGGAGGTAAAATGACTGTTCTTGTACCCTGCACTCCAAGCACTGGAACTGGTGCTCGATAAGAGGGGCCGAACTCCTTCTTGTTCTCCACCTTCTCACGGACCAGATCACCAACTCGGGGTAGCCAGCCGACTACCGGAATCTGAACCTCAGCTTCAGACGTGGAGGGCAAATGTTCTTTCGAAAGAGAGTCTCTGGCTTCTTGTAGAGTCTGCAAAACAGCACAGTGATCATCTACGTCAAAGGGTGCGGTCGACGCCGCAATGTCTAGACCATCAAGGTCTGGAACAAACATTCTGATCCCGAAGAGCATCATGTACGGGGTCCGCCCACCCAGAGACCTTCTAGGGAGATTATTTAGTGCACAATGAACGTTATACAAATGGGCTAGCCAGTTCCGGCCTGTGCCTAAAACACGTGCTGTCAATGATTGCTTTAAGTCACGGTTCATTCGCTCCACCACACTATTACCCTCAGGTCGGTAGGGAGACGAAAATTTGACAAGGACCCCCAAATTTTTCATAGCCTCCTTGTAAGCCTTAGAGGCGAACGCAGGGCCTTGATCAGAATGGAAGGTACCACACGCAAAAGTTCCCACAAAGACACGCAAATCCCTGATGACAGTCCGCGAGTCAGCACTCCTTTGTGGCCACACCCATAGAAAACGTGTGCACGAATCCACTGCAACCAAGATGTACTTGTACGCAGTATCAGAAGAAAAAGGACCGCAGTGATCTAAATAAACACAACCAAATGGCTTATTAGAGATGTACAGCTGTGTCTGTGGTGGGCGCGCAACAGTAGAAGGTTTAATCTGTTGGCAAATGTCACAATCAAGAACATAAGCGCGCGCTTGTTTATATAAACCAAACCACCAGTAACGTTGTTGTAGCATAGATATTGTAGCTGACACACCGGCGTGGGCAGACGCCAACCCCTCATGTGCAGCCAAGATCAGTGCTGGTCTGCAGTCCGCGTTGGGAATGATTCTATCACCAACGTCGTTAATCCTCACTAACGGGACGTTATCAGGACTTAAATGGTAAATATACCGAGAGGGAAAACCCTTCGGGTAATCTCCTCCCTTCTCTGTAGCAGCAATAGCTGCCAAGATGTCATCATCAATCTTACTTTTGGATCTTGTAACTGCTGCCACTAAGTATGTAGCCACTGCTGTTTTCGCTGCCTCGTCAGCTAAGCTGTTGCCGACAGCATGGACACCAAGCCGCTGGTGACCAAGAGTGTGTATAACACTTACGAGTGGGAGACGGTCTTTAAAGTCTGCCACTCGAACCCAAAGCGTTTTATGCTTAATTGTGCTACCTTTAGTGTCACGGTAATCATTCTGAGACCAGAAGTGTAAATTGTCATTGTAGGACTGGACACAGTAGAAGGAGTCACTCACTATAAGAGTAGTGACTCGGGGATCAGCAAACTCCAGTGCAAGCACTAGAGCCCGGAGCTCCGCCAATTGCGCGGTACAATCACCCAATGACTGCATATGCACTGCATCAGATTGGAATTCACCATTTACGAATGTACCTACGACAATTGCGCAAGCCGCTGAATAAGCGTGCTTCGATCCAATTGCGGGTTGCGCAGACCCGTCAGTGTATATGACACAATGGTATTCTTCGAGCGGGCGCAAAGACAGAGGTGCCGGATGAACGAATTCATACTGCAAGTACTCTTGAGTCTGTAATGAGGCATCAAAGATGTAAGTGACGTCTGGCGACGTCAGTGTTGTAGCCCATTGTATCCACCATGGATGCAAAGCTTTAGAATTGGGTACACTTGCTTTAGTCACTGCCTCTAAAGCAGGATATGGTGTTACAACCAGAATCTGTTTCCCATGCGACAGTGCGCGTTCCTTGAGGATCGCCATCTGCACAGCAGTCAGAACTTTTTCGACCGTGGAAAAACGTAATTCAGCAGAGGTGTACAAGTGGGATTTGTACGCAATGGGGACTGTGTCGCCCTCATTAAACGTCAAATACGTGAACCCCACGGCGCCTGGTACTACTCTTATCACCAGGTTAGTGCGGTTATCACGTGTCAGCAAGTATTGTGAAGCAAGAAGGTCAGCCTGTAATGACTGTAAAATAGCAGAGTGTTCTAGCTGCCAGCTAGACTTCGAAAATGAAGGCTGTACCAAGGCGTAAAGTGGCTTGATACGCTGGGCATAATCAGGAATATACGTACGGCCGAAATTCAGAAAACCCAGCAGAGATTGTAATTTCTTCAGTGTCGTAGGAGCACTCAAGCGTGCACACTTTTCCAGAAAGTGGGGGGCTAACCCCTTACCCTCATTGTTGAGCTCGTAACCCAAAAACAACACTGTATATTCTGCGATGTGAGACTTCGCAAAATTGAATTTGTAGCCATAGTCTGCAAAACTCACGATAATATTGTCAACGCGAGACAGATGTGGCAGCAGCTCATCATCCGTAAGATAGATATCGTCAACATATGAGTATGCTTCGGGGTCTATTCTTTCTAAAAGAGAAACCACGCGAGCAGAAAAGACGCCAGGGCTATTTTTGTACCCCATGGCTAATCTGGTAAACTGTTTTTGTTTTCCGCCCGAAGTAAACGCAGTCCACTGGCTACTCAGTGTGGACAGGTTATGGCTAAAAAAGCCATTGGAAATGTCAAGTGTCGTTTTAAATCTTTTACGCACGAGACTGTCGACCAAAGCCGAACTATGTGTATTTTGTACCGCGCAGGTCCGGCAGTGGGAGTTTAGGTGCCGGTAATCCAAAACTAAACGGTACGAGCCGTCAGGCTTCGTTACAGTGAATAAAGGGTTATTCATAGGGGACACACATGTTTCAATAACACCCTGATATTCCAATTGTTCAAGGATTGCCGCGACGTGAGGTCTCGCTTCACGACGCATAGGATATTGAGGTTGAGGCTGGGGCATTGACCGCAATGGAATCTCATGGCAGGGGGACAATCTGTCCCATCCCACCTGAGTGCGATACACCGCCGGCGCAAGCGCAAGCGCCCACTCCCCAGCATACACTTCAGCTTGGTCCTTAGGCACTGTGTGCGCAAAGGACGGGAGGATTACTTCCTCCCCTCTAGGAGCCTCTAAAATGAAAGCTGGGGGCCAATCTGCCTCCGCTAGGAGGATATCATAGGTGGTGGTCAGATTATCCCAAAAAATCCCTTTTATTGTACGTTGTATGTTACCCTCAATTAATAAGACTATTTCATAAAGTCTATCAGGGGGAGCCACTCTGGTGTCAGCTGTTTCCACAGTAACCGATATATCAGTTGCTGTCACCGCCAGAAATGGACGCAGAGCTTGACGGACTATGGTAATTTCCGCTGCGCTGTCCAGGAGCGTCAGCGCCCATGTCCGGTTCCGAAGCTGTGTCCGCACTATCTGAGGCATACCTTGCCGTCAGAGCCGCCACTTTCTTCTTCTGAAACGGGGGTCTTTGTCGTGCAAATTCGTCCTGCTTGCCTTTACCCTCAGTCTGTCGGGGCTGGTCACGCTGTTGTGGAGCACCCCGACCTTTGCCACCGCCTCCGCCACCGGACTGTGTAGCCGATGTTTCCTGTGAAGAACGAGGAGAGCGCTGTTCAGAAACCTGAAATCTATCAGGAGACTTTATAGCAGCACGATCGCGCAGATCATAAGTGCGTTCACTACTAGACTGTACGGGAGAGGCAGGCCGAGAGCCCTGTTTCTGCTGCTGCTGCTTCCCCTGTTGTTTAACCTGCCATTTTTGTTTAGGAAAAAAGGGCCGGTCGTCCTTACCAGACGTTTCTGCCTTACCCTGCTGCTTTAGATCGGGATTCTTTATTATAGGCTTAACTCCTAAAGAGCTACGACCCAAATCCCGATATGCCTCTGCGATTATTTTCGCAAATTCCTGCGGTTTGTCCTCCTCAGGAACTCGTTTCAGTTCATTACGAACCTGGAAATGCAAAGCATCACCCTTCAGGTTACCAATTATCATGGTAGCCACCAGGTCAAATTGCCCGAAGAGCCGCATCCCTAACTCTATCGCAGACTCCGCACCATGGTTCTCTTGAACTCTTTTGATTACGGAGGGCAGCTGCAACATAGACGGAGTGCCATAGCACTGCGCGTACGCCGCTGCAAAGACCTTGCCCCAATTTGTACAATCGTCAATGTGTGGGACCAAGTCCTTCGGCAAACTAATGGTGAGGATCCTGTGTTTCTCCACAGGTGAAGTATTCGGATAAACCGCTTCTATTTGGTCAAATTTCTCAGCAAGCCAAAAGGGGAAATCATCCCTAGTAAGGGGGCGTTTGCCCATAACAGAATTGACCATAACAGGACTAATGACCACCGCGTGATGATCAGTAGGCTGTCCCGCAACAGCAGGCGCCCCCGCCTGCATATTGCGCGACACATACTGCACCAACGCCCTATATACCGTAATTAGGGCAGTGTGTAGTACACGCAACTCAGCCACCGTCACCGTGAGGTAACGGGGATGAGGCGTAAATCCGGCTAGTACCGGCCAAGTGGCCCCTGCAATTGATAAAGGGCCCATTCTCGGCGGTATAACCACATGGGGAAGGGCGCCATTAAACCAAATAAGATGCTGCCAAGCAGATATTGGTATTTCCTGTGTCCTATACGGCGTATAGTTCGCCGGCACTGCAGCGGCAGTGTAAGAATGAAAGGTGTCATCATCCCCCACCGCTGGAATCGTCACCCAAGAGTAGAACAACTCATAGGGATGAGCCGCATCGGCTCCCACCACAAAGATTACGTTCATACCAGTGTCCGGTACCCTATACTGCGTCAAATGACGTTTTAGAGCCGCTCGGCTATGCGCCGCAATATCCACCGACATTAGGACAACACACGTGAAACTATCAGTAGCACAAGGGTTCACTAACCTTTTTAATTATCAAGCTTGAAAGAACCTATATCAATAGACCTAGGTAGGTTTAAATCCGTCAGACTTGTTATCCGGAAACAAGAATGAGGGAGTTGTGGACAAACGCGAGCACTACTAAGGCGTTTCAACTCATAGACCAAACGTTAGGTGCGCCATGTTGCAGGGATTCTGCTTATACACAGAACTATGCGTAGAACCCCAGGACCTCAGTGAGTTGTGGTGTACCAGAAACTCACCTCAGAACCCAGAACCCAGTATCCGGCTAGCATAAGTGTCCCATTCGTTATCCGAGATTTAGCTCGGAGGTCCCAATGAAAAGACAACCCAGAACACGCGACTCAGTACATACTCCGGAATGGTGGGAATCGGAAATACCTGTTCGTATATTATTCTCACATCAGTCCACAACAAGAATCAACAGAGACACGGTGAAAATAAAAAGAGTTTATTTTTATAGACCATGTGTCCTAATATGCAGTACTTTGGCTAATACAAGCAGACAAATGATTAAAATCAAAACCATCAACATATTTACAATTCCATAGAATATAAAAGGGGTGATCATGTTATAATGACAGTGGATACTACCACTTTCCCTTTACTAAGAGGCTAATATTATTATTAGACTAACAGAAGGTCTCTCAGGCTTGAATAGGGGACCCCATACCTCAAAGATCAGCTTAGTGAAATCACATCACAGGAGCATCAGGAGACTTCTCGCAGGAAGGCTCGTCTTCGGTCTGAATAATAAACATGATGTCCGTGATATTAAAAGCACCAACTTTCAGGTATGTGCAGCTGCTCGTGTGTTATGGCTAAATAGTGGGTCGATCAACCTAGAGTGGAAAACATGCATTGTCTAACAACTCAGACTGTTTGTCACATCGTGTGCAGACCAAGGTCGCTTCGCAGAGCTCGGGATGGTAACAACAGATTGCTCTCGTGTGAGGCAAAACTCGAGTCAGCAGTTCGTTTAAGCAATAACATGTAAATGCAGTGTCGTGTGCAAAAGCAGCAAGATGGCTTTCTAACTTCTAACGCGGGTATGCTAACTTAACAATGTATGTACGTATTAAGGGAGTCCTTACTACAGTAGGCTCATATTAAAAAGGCTTTGCTTGTGAATATGGTTATTCTTTCTATCAAAATTAACTTCCATTAGTGTTTGCCAAGCGCAGCCCAGTTATAGGTAACTATTTCTGATGATCTTAAGCCAGTTATTGCTATTAGAGAATCATTTAGCATTGTAATGGGGAGATAAAAGCATGTATCCTCATGAATTGCGGAAGTGAGCAGATGCTTTCTGGAACGGTATGAGGCTGTGACTTCAGCATTGGATTCTGTTTTCTAGGAAAAATAACTCAATGTGTTTGATTAAATGCTATAGCAATTATTCAGTTCCTGGTTTAGGTAATATGGCGTGGATTAAAGTCAACAGAATAGCTACTTGCACGCTCATACAGTGAGAGAATGTCAAATGTTTACTTATCAGGGAAAGAAAAGGCAGATTTTCAGATTTATTTAACCCAGTATGTAGTCAGTCACTCAGTCATTATACAACTGAAATAAGACTTACATATTTGGAGATGTGCTCAGGAAGCCAATGATACAGAAGTGAGGATTCAGGGGAAATACGAATAAGGAGTCATCGTTAGATGAATATGGGTAAGTATGGTAAAACATTCTTTTATTGTTTGAGGCATTTAAAGAGATGGGCAATTATGTAGGTGAGTAACCGATGTAAAACGATTAGCTGTGTCACAGTTCTTGTACCGACAAGCCTAACTTGGTGATTGTAATGGAATGTTGATTATTACAGGGCTGCCCTCTCCATCTTCTACAAATTGCCATGCCAACTGTGGAAATCCTGTAATATACATAATTGAACATTGTTATTATAGAATTGAAATCGGCCGTGTAAGTGAAGCATAGTTATTATATAAGGTCTTTGAAAGACATTAGTACTATGATACAATATTGTAAGAATACGAAAGGATTCATTATGTAAAATTCAAGAATTATGTCATTTTTTTGTGGCCCATATGAGGGTAGTAGAATTTCTGACAGGATAGTGTTAAATGTAATATATATGAATGTTTCAGTTTAAAAATGTTACAATGTTTGAGAATTGCTGTTCAAATCTAGCCTTGAAAAAGAACGAGGGCAGGTTGCTGATATGAAAATACCTGTAATTTTCTAATTTGGGGATCCCTGGTTGTGATATACATGGTTTCCATGTTTCTTTACTTTTTACCAATACTGCTGTTACCAATATACAGAGTACTCGAGGTCTGAAAATGTCATCTCCTGGTTATGGTATTTCTTCATGTAGCTACAGACAATAACTTAAGGCAGAAGCATCGTTCATGTAGCCATACAAATGATGTACTGTGAGGATTATCTGTTTACTATTGGAGTTTTCTGAACTGTCTCTAATTGTTTTCATTTGGCTACACAGGCCATAAAATGTGCATTTTTAGGTGTTGTCTTGGTCTGTATCCTTGGGTCAGTAATTTCCCTTAAAGGGTCCTTGCTATCTAAACCTGCTGAAGAGCTCTTTGATGTCGTGTGTGTTGTTGTCCAGTCTGTTTTTGAAGGAGGATCTTTTGGCCATTCTGATGAGGTGGTGGTGTCTACGAGTGGCGTCCTTGTGGGCTGCGTGGCTGTCAGGTGTGCGATCCTGGAGCCATTTCTTTTCCAGTTTCTGGCAGGCGCGTTTGGAGGTCTATAGCTCGTCGGTGAACCAGGTGGCTTTCTTGCTGGCGTGGTTGATGGAGGGTTTCTTGAGTGGTGCGAGGGTGTTGGCGCAGGCTTCAATCCACTGTCTGAGGTTGCGGGCTGCTGTGTCTGGGTTGGTGGAGGCCGCAGGTGGTTTCTGGGCGAGGGTGGAGGTCAGTTGGTCTTTGGTGACTTTGCTCCAGCAGCGACGTGGGAGTTGTTGGGTGCGGTGGTGCGTGGTTGGCTTCTTGAAGGTGAGGTGGATGATGCAGCGGTGGTCGGTCCAGTGGAGTTCGGTGGTGTGGTCAAAGGCGACGTGGGTGCCTGTGGAGAAGATGGGGTCCAGCGTGTGGCCGGCGGCGTGGGTGGGTGTGGTAACGAGCTGTCTGAGGCCGAGATTTGCCAGGTTGTCGATCAGGGTTGTAGAGTTTGCATCGTTGTTGTTCTCGAGGTGGAAGTTCAGGTCCCCGAGGAGGATGTTGTCCGTGGAGGCGAGTGCGTAGGTGCTGGCGAGGTCGGTGATGGAGTCGCTGAACAGCGCCCTGGGTCCCGGGGGTCTGTAGATGAGCGTTCCTCTGAGGGTGTTGTTGGGGTCGGTGTGGATTTGGAAGTGCAGGTGTTCGGCGGTCTTGAGGGTGTCCTCTGCGTGGGTGGAGACCTTGAGGGTGGACTTGTGGACGATGGCTATTTCTCCTCTGATTCCGTTGGTGCAGTCTCTGCTGGTGATCTTGTAACCGTCAGGGATGGCTATTGTGATGTCGGGCGCCGAGCAGTCGTTCCACCAGGTCTCGGTCAGGAAGGCCACGTCGGGGGCGGCGGTGTCGAGCAGGTCCCAGAGCCCGGCGGCATGTCTGCGTGAGGAGCTGGTGTTGAGGAGTATGCAGCGGAGGTGGTTGGGTCTGGTCTTTGGAGGTTTGCTGGCTCTGTCGCAGGTGAAGCTGCAGCTGTGGCAGGAGAAAGGTCCACGGGGGCGCTTCGGGGTGGCCTGGAAGCAGCTGTGGTCTCGGCCGGTATTGAGTGCCTGGAGGGCGGCGGCGTTGTAGCGGTGTCTGGCGTAGTGGCGTTCGTGGGGTCCAGGGGTTCTGGCGCTGGGCGCGGGCCAGACGCAGACGGGCGCAGACGGGCTCGCCAGCGACACGCCCGCTGCGCGACTGCGCAGCGGCCTGCATTATGAGGGGGGACGAGGGAGGGAAGAGCAGCTGGGAGGGGGGAGCAGGATGAATCGGGACACGGGGGGGCGGGGCCGCAGGGGAGGCAGCGGCGGGAAATGCGGGGCGGCGGGAGGGGGTGTGGAGGAACAAGCGGACGGGGCACAGAGGGGAGCAACAAACAGGCTGACAGAGCAAAGGGGGC
This sequence comes from Triturus cristatus, assembly GCF_964204655.1. Classification (NCBI taxonomy): domain Eukaryota; kingdom Metazoa; phylum Chordata; class Amphibia; order Caudata; family Salamandridae; genus Triturus; species Triturus cristatus. The sequence continues at coordinate 939,116,983 of NC_140584.1, read as the reverse complement.
GCAAGGGGCAACAGAGGGGGTACAGTTAGCAACAGTAACAACAAAAAGGAATAAAAACGAGAACAAGTGGAAAAACAAAAAAAATGCACGGAGCACAATCAGACACACAGTCAGGGGCAGACAAGGATACTTAAAAGCCCACCACTGGGCCACCAGGGATGATGCGCAGGCGGGAGCCTGCGGGTGCTGGAGGGCCTCGAACTCACGGCAGTAGTGGGGCAATGGACACGACACTAGCAGGGTGAGCTAGCGCGGTGGGGAAGCGGCCTGACCTGAAATCAGGGTCTAGGGTCGCAGTGATTGTTATCAAGCACATATTTAATTTAAAGGAGAAGTAATGCATGGTATGTATTCTATTCCCATTTGCAATGTGACAGGTAAACTGTTTTAAACATAGAAAGTCTATGTATTTCACTCTCACTCACATTCACATCTCGCTACCCTTTCTCGCATCTCATTGCCTCACATTCACGCCATCTCATTTACAGGACTATTAATTGATAAGAGTGCTAAATCCAAATGTTTTAATCAAGAAATTACTGGACAGGTTGTGGATCATTCACTTACTCCTTACTGAATATCATGACATTGTTAGGGCAGTCAGCCCTGCCAACAACATAGTACCTTGTGAAACTGTTAACATTTTGAATGACAGCAGATTAATTTGTAGCTCTACATTCAAGGCACCTGAAACTTGATGCCATAAGCATTCTTGCCACTGATTACTTTGCACACTTCACCTGATCACATTACGGTGGCGCTGCTGTTGTGTGGGCATTCGTGTAAGTGTCCCCATGGCAAATGCCTCACTTTAAATCAGCCCTGACCTTATAACAGACATCACATCGTATTCTTGCATTTGACAGTTTACTGTTAACATTGTAACTATGGGTTCAAAAGCACACGAGTAAAGTGCAGTTAAGATTTAAAAAAAACAGGATTAGCTGAAGGTATCACATAAAAATGGGACACCTTGCAGCTATGAAATTTGTTGGTAGTGGAAAGGCTTGTGTTATTTTTTCACTACTATCCGATGTACATATTGACAGGTCTCTTTTCACAAGTACCTATTAGTACACCTTATATTGAATGAGTAAAGCCCAGAGTGTTTGGCAGATGACCGGCTATCAATGCTGACTTGTTAGAAAAGGGAACTGATGTATCAAAGGGTTTGACCTATTCTGTGTCTGTGGTTAAATGTGGTACATATTCACCAAGATTCTTATGAGCTAGCCATTTCAACATTCAGTGAAAGAAGTAAACATTGCCAAAAGATCAGCTATGATTTTATTATTCTCAGGTTCCCTACAGTGTGTACAAATATGAGTTCAGGCCTATATCACACTTCTAAACCCAGTACCTCCAAGCACACAAAACTGGAGAAAACATAATGATTTAAAAACAATATCTTGGTGTCATCCCTAAACAACAAAACTCAAGCAGAATAATCTTAGACCAGTCTTTCTTGCTGCTACCTTGTATAACAAAGTTACATTGTGTTGGCCCGCCCAGAAAGAAAAAAATGACTAATTTCTCTCACTTTCATTTTTTAATTGCATTTTAGTTTGTGGTTGAGCGGGTGTTTATCAGTGTTTATATGTCTCCACTGATGAGGGTTGTTTCCCCCTCGTTTGGATTTGATCAGTTATTATTGGTTTACACCTAAAACAGGATAGCTTATTTACAGTCCATTCTTTTTTTCACCACTGTGACACTTGCGACTGAGACTAGCAACGTGCAAATAAGCTGTGATGCTGCTTCCAGTGGAACTATCTATTCTGAGCTGTCATTCCAGATGCACTCCAGACTGGTATACCAGCAATTCAGTCTACTTTGGGCATTATCAGTGAGGTGCGGCTTGAATGGTATGACATGATGGCACCCACATCTGAGTATACCCTTTAACCGAGGTGTGTCTGAACATCCTCATCGCACCTAGGGCCTCTGCCGCATTGCTTGAATAAATCTCTGCAACTGGTGATTTCTTGGTGCCATATTCCATTCCTTGATTTTGTGCCCAATGCCCTCCCCTGCTGGACAATTTAATTGTGTAACGTGCACTCATTTTGTGTCTGCTACAGTGTTTTACAAGCGGTCAAAACAGAGTCGGAGATCGTAATTGGCTCTGATACCAAGTTTTCTGAATCTTATGGTGTATTCAGTGCATCTGTAAATAAATACCTATACTCCGGTGTAAGGTATTTAGTGGGTGAATTTTAGCCTTACGTCTAGATGCAGTGTATACCATACCATATTCTGCATGCTTTTCCTTGTTCTAGCTAGTTTACCAACAATACATTTCATCAGGTTTGAACTGCTGAAATTTACCTAGGGAATATTGCGGGTGTACTATTTACTGCAATACTCAGAACTTTGATGGCTGAGCAAACTCCTATTAATGCATGGATCAAAGTTTAACCCCCAGCTTGTGATGAGCCATACAGTAGAGATTTGGCTGTTATGTCTGAAGTCGAACTATGACTCTTTTTCCTTCACCCAATAGGCAGCAAGTGCGTTCATAGAGTTTTGTCTAATTAATTATAAAAGAACTATAAAGTGGTTTAGCGAACAGTATATGGTGTATGCTTGTTTTTTTATAATTGATTTTAATGCCATCAGATTCCCCTCTGGCGTGTATTTGTTATCAAGATTGCAAGAGTGTGAGGATTGCACTTTCATAGGTATGTATTATATGGTGTTTTAAATCGATTTGTTTCAATACGCACAAAGGCTCATACTTGCTACAAATGAGGAAAGTGGTTTTCAGTCACCTAGAGGTGTTATTAAGTGTTTCTGTAGCCTATCTGGAAAAAAGTGTTGATTGTAATTGGTTCTGACACTGAGCTCTTGCATCATGGAGCAGCACATAAACCGGCAATCCCGGTGGGCCTCAACCAAATGTAATATTTACAGTGCTGGGGATCTGAGAGCTCCCTGCCAACAGATGAACACACAGCACAAGTTCCTGGAATTACCTCTTTCTCTTGTCTTGTGTTTTTGTAGTTCACTCTGAAGGCTAGTGTATAACGTGGTTTTTTTTCTTAAAGTTTTCACTTCATTTTCTTCTAGAAATATCTTATTTCGTTGCTAGTTCATTGAAGACTCACTACATTAAACCCTCAATAAATAAATAAATACTTTGTGAAAATGAGTTACCTGTCATATTTCTGTGCATGTGGTGGCCACGTTCCTAATTTGCTTACAAATATGTCTTCCCTTCTTCATAGTGTCTTGCCAGTGGCGGGGGGAGGAGGGTGTGTGTGTTGTTTGTGTGTGTGTTGTTTGTGTGTGTGTTGTTTGTGTGTTGTGTGTGTGTTGTGTGTGTGTTGTGTGTATGTTGTGTGTGTGTTGTTTGTGTGTTTTTTGTTTTGCGGCACCTAGGTTCAAGTCTACATTTCAAGAGTTAGGCTCTGGGAACCTGTGAATCAAAGCTGGCTATAGGTTCTCTGTAGGGGGAGCGGAGTTTGGGATGGATTATCCCCTATATATTTGCATCTATTCTTGGAGGTAATATTCCCGAAAAAAGGTTGATTGTAGGATCGTGAGGCAGGATTGGTGGGAGGTGGTTGTTATACGAAGTAGTAAAATTGGGATTGGTGGAAGGGTCCTGGTATTGAAGACACAGAGGCTGGATTGGTGGGGGTTGTCTATTTTAGGACACATTTACACTGTGATTGTCCATGGGGTCTTTTGTAGGAGGTGTGATTGTTGGGATCTGTGTTTTGTAGGAAGAGGCGGGACCTGTGGGAGGTGACTGGTGTAGAATGAAGTGGAGATGAAATTGATGGGAGATGGCTTTAGGAAAATAAATAAATAGTAATGGTAAAGTTGATTATAGCGGAGGAATTAGAAAGGACATCAGCTGGGGCTGCTTTCCTATTGTGAAGTAGAGGCACGATTGGCAAGATGTTGGTGTTGTGAGAGGAATTCCAGGTTGGGTTGATACAAACCTCATCTGCCAAATAAGAACCCCCAGGGAGACCTTAGTCCAACAACACTTATAATTTTGCACCTAATTATGTTGCAGGTTTTAGGTTGTTAGTAACCAGGCTAACAGTCAGCGTAGTGAATTTTTCTGAGAGGGGGATCCAAGACAACACAGTAAAACATTTGTCCTAAATTGTGACTGTTTTCCACGGAGTCTTCTTGCAAAGTTCATTTGTAAATACTCCTTGGATGTATTTTTTTTTTTTTTTTACTATTCCGTTTTTTTATATCAGAATGAGAAGAAATCAAATCTCTGTAGCACCAGATCTGTGCAATCTGCGAATTTCATCAGTCTCCCTTATTTACCACTGGTCAGGCACTGCAAAATATTTGATCAGTGCAATAGTATATTTTTAACAACCATAAAGTGGGGTGGGATCGGGCTCGGAGGTGGTGAATTTTCTTGTAATGGCTGTCTCAGTTCTGGCTTTGAAAAAGTTTTCTGTCGCAGAAGAATGATACAAAGTTGCTAACTGGAGGGCGTGGGAGCAATGGCACTCCTCTGAGGTACCTTCTGCACCCGAGGCACTGCCGTAGACCCATTACTAACCTGCATATTGCCCTCTCCAATGCAGCAAGATGGTGATGTTTGTCACAGATGACCCAGGATCTCGCTTGCTGATGACAATTAGCAGTGCTTTAAATGGGCAGGTGCAGTCTGGTACTGAGTACCTGCACTGCTTTCATTTGAAAGAGAGAGTACCTGCACTTCTCAGCTCTTCCGAATTACATTTAAAGGAAGAGTACCGTCCCTTATCAGGAGCAATCAGGTACTCTAAACAGTAAGTACCTGCGCTTCTACATTTCCACTTACAGCACTGGGTAAGCCGTGGTGATGCTTGTGAGCCTCCAGTGGAACCGAATGTACATGATTATTACCAAACCTGGAGGTGAGGTGGCGATGAGAAGCGGCACTCAAAAAGTAGGGGGAGAGGCATGTAGCTCTGAACATGAGCTTACAATATTACATGGGCAGCTTGCTCCTGAGGGACAGTAAACAGTGTTTTATGAAGGACAAAGGAGATATTTTTCACACAGAAACTCAGACCTCATCGAACGCCATGCAAGGGTCATGAAGGGGTCAGGTCAGTACTCATCTGTGGGGCAAATCATTAATTATGACCATGCATCCCCACCAAAACTATGAGGCCTCACATAATGTGAACCAAAGTCTGTGTAGTTTCAGGTCACATTAGCAGGACACTGCAACTACCTTTTCAGCCATAATTAGTGTTTTTCTTTGGTGTCCTGGACAAAGAGGTTTGGTCCATATTCTCAGTAGGCAGGCTGTACAGAATTTAAATCGGTTTTTTTGTTGCATCACATATTTTTCCTCTACAAGTGAAATAATTCTCATAGCGTATGCCCCAAACACAGCATTTCCATGCCACACTAGCAGGTGGCCACATGCAAGTCATGTTGAGGAGCAAGATGAATGTTTCTTATGCTAGTATCATCTATGTTTGTAGAATAGCAACATTGATTGATTTGCATGAGTCAGCAGGGCACAATGACAGGTTACATACAAATCATTTTGTAGCACCAAGTTTGTGTTTTTCCCTTTCATTAATTTAGAGATGAAAATAATGTCACTGTTTAGATCTCAACATTCACAAGACCCACCTATCCTCTGGCTGATTGTTTCCTCAGTGCACAAGGGGTGCTACGGTTTCCTTAGAAGCTTTATTTTACTCACCTTTTTGAGCAATTACATTTAGGCAAATGTTGGAGCCGGATTGTGCTTTACATTTTTAGTTTGCTATAATGATTAGTAGTAAGATTGCAGGTCAGAGGATCACGAAGACGCTATGAGAGACAGCCTTGATGTTAAGTTGATGTGTTGTAACGCATCGAAATACGATCTGCTGTAACATGAGTAGTTAATCCACAACAGGACTGTTGCAAATATGTAATATGTAATTGAAAATAGTGGGTTTTTCTTGACACACTGTTATGTCATGTACCTTGAGAAAAAGGAAAAATATGAAAAGACCAATAAAGATATTTAAACAAAAAAAATTATTAGTGGTGAGATATTTAGTGGTTAGATGGGCAAGATAAAGACTATGTAGGAGTGTAGCAAATTCTCAAGTCAGGGAGCACACATTAATGCAAGACCTATCCTGTAGCTTAAGACCAAATTCATCTACAGGTTAAAAAACATGCTTCTTAAACATAGTGCTGAATTCCACATCTACGTTACAAAGACTAAATAAAACACAGTCATCCTGTTGCTTTGAAGATCCCTGTACTGATGCCCGGATGTCCATTGATCATCAAGTGGAAGGCAGTTAAAATCACCTGGCTTGTGTTTTGCTCTTAGGATGGGTGTAGGCTGTGCACGTGCGCATGTTTGTGGTGGGTTTTAAAGTAAAGCAATGTAAGGACATGGGTATGCTTGAATGCAGAAGGTGTATACATTTTATGATTTGGAACAAATTACTTTCAAGTTTGATATTTGATGGTAATGCTTTCACTTTTTGGTGTAGCCATAATAACCTGGTCATTGACAACAATGACCAAAACCCTTTAACTGGAAGAAATATGGATTAATATTAACACCTTTAGATTTAGTGTGTCTTTCGTTCAGATTAGCATCTAGGAATGTCTACTGTTTACTCTGCATTGCATAGAACCTTGAAAATGTAAATGCTTTCCTCAAGGTGCGTTTTCAAGCACTTCTCAATGCTCAGACATAGAAATGTCATATTATGGAAGGTAAAACAATCGGAGCAATTCAATAAAATCTCTTCTTTGTTTTGTTAAGATGTAAGTGGTTTCAAGCGTGTGGGGTAAAATGTACGTCCTTGAAAACATGGCATTTGTGTTTTCATTCTCAGCTTCTGTTTTCTTCTGCAAAGCTCCATTGTTAACCGAGTCTTCCTTGTTTAATTGTGGTATGAGTTTCTGGATTACTTCTGCTTCCATTGGGTATGCCACTCTTTACAACTATTTAATTTCAATAGTGCATCACATGTGCAAGGCAAAATGTAAAAGGTTTGTGAGCAGAGCTTCTAGAGAGAATGCCAAAACATCACCCTTAAACTTATCCTGTGGTGCTGCTTTCCATAGGAGAAAGATGGACAGTGATGGGGAGAAAGGGTGAAGACGTGGAAAGGGTGAAAGAGCTAGAGAGGCCTCCTGGGCTGGGATTGGTGGAGTTAGTTTCTCTGCATCTCTTTTGCCTCTTAACGGCATGTTTAACAAGATCCCATGAACTTTGCTTAAGACTTGATTAACTAAACTTGGTAAAGGGACTTTCTCTTTGTCCATTTGCTGCACTTTAAAGGGAGCTGTCTACAGGATCTGTGGAAGGTTGTTTTCGGGGCATATGAGAAAAGTCTTAAGCAAGTCTACTATAACATTCTCTAGTCTGTATTTGTTTATCTCAGAGCAAGCATTACTCTACTGGTACTGACAGTTTTACACAGCAAACATCATAAGATGCGGGAGGGAGTGCTGAAACTTTTCAAACATTCACCCCCAGTCGAGAGATCTGGATTAAATCCATTGTTCTTTTGCTCACCATGCCACCCCAATTTGCACGGAGCCATATTTATTTATTTGCGTTTTTTATAAAGCGCGACACTCATCCCATGGGATATCACGGCGCTTTATACCAAAATAAGGACTGCTGATGGCGTATGCTGAGATGTTTAAGGATTGGGGAAGAGATGGGTTTTCAATTTTCTACGAAACTGGAGATCATTTGTAGTATGTCTTAGGTCAGTGGGGAGCTCATTCCACCTTTTTGCTGCTAGGTAAGAGAAGGAGCGGCCGCCTGTTCTAACTTTGTAGATGCGTTTGATTTTAGCCAAAGCTGATTGACATGAGAGTAGGTTCCTATTGGGCAAATAAAATTCAATTTTCCCTTGGAGAATTGTGGGGCCAGTCTTGTGTAAAGCCCTATGGGCATGGCTAAGCAATTTAAAGGCAGCCCTCTGACGCATCGGGAGCCAGTGAAGTTTCTTTAAGCATTCTGATGCCGAGTCTCGTTTACCTTTGTTGCAGATGAGTTTGGCCGCCAGATTTTGCAAAACCTGTAAGCGGGAGAATAAATGTTCGTTCATCCCTACAAACAGCGCATTGCCATAGTCCAGGCGACTGACCAATAGGGCCTGTGTGACTGAGCGTCTGCAATCTAGGGGTATCCAGGGAAATATCCTGCGGAGAAGTTTTAGTATGGCAAAGCCCTTGCCAAAAAGGGATCGGACGTGATCCTTCATGGACAAGGCATCGTCCATGATGATTCCCACGTTCCTTGCATGTTGTTTTAGAGTGGGGGCCAATCCCAGTGAAGGTGGCCACCATGTGGCATCCCACATGCGTTTGGCACCACCGAACAGAAGAATCTCCGATTTACCTGCATTCAACTTTAGGCAGTGATCATGCATCCATTGTGCCATTTCGGAAAGGCAGTCATGTAGCTTGGTTTTGGTTACATCTGGCCCTTCGTCCATGGCCACCATCAGCTGCGTGTCGTCCGCATAGGAGCAGATGCCAATGCCCCACTTCCTTCCGATGTCAGCAAGAGATGAAATATAGACATTGAAAAGAGTGGGGCTCAGTGAGGCGCCCTGAGGGACCCCGCAGCCGATGGGGTTGGGCCTTGAATGGAACTGACCCATATGTACTGCCTGAGTACGGTTGCTCAGGAAAGAGTGTAGCCAGTTCAATGCCGTGGATTGAACTCCCTTGCTCTGAAGTATGTTCATCAGACACTCGTGGGATACCGTGTCAAATGCCGCTGACAGGTCAAGCAGTTTCAGCTCCACCGCTCCACCTTGATCGGTGGAGGATCTGATACTGTCCGACACTGCCAGCAACGTTGCCTCGGTGCTGTTATTGGCTCTAAAGCCAGTCTGGGAGGGATCCAGAAGGGAGTTACTTTCTAGGTACCTAGTCAGCTGTGCATTGACCAATTTCTCCAGAGCTTTAGAGAGGTAAGGAAGCTGGGAAATCGGTCTGTAATTCTCTGGATTGAGAATGTCGGATCCTGCTTTTTTCAGAAGGGGGGTCACATAGGCATCAGGGAAGATAGCAGTGATTAACGATTTATTGAAAAGTTGAGTGATCAGGGGGCAGAGCGTGGGCGCAATTTATGAAAACACGAAGTGGGGACAGGGGTCCAAAGGAGATCCAGATTTAACTGTGTTTAGAACTGCTAGAACCTCATCTGCAGAGAGTGGTTCAAAGCTGGTTAAGCGGGGTGCATTTCCTGAGTCTGGTGGGGCTGTGGGTATTTCTGGTAGCATCGCAATCTTAGATGGGTTATCTGAGTTGCTGTGGGTATGTTGGGGTGTGAAAGTAGAGTATATTTTCTTGATCTTTTCAGAAAAGAAGATACTGATACGCTCACAAGCCTCGGTCGAGGGGGTGAGTGTTTGTGAAGTGCTGGATGGTTTGCTAAGCTCCTTCACTATCCTAAACAGTTCTTTCGCTGAATTACTGTTTTCTTGAATACGCTGAGTAAAGTAATCCTTTTTTGCATTTTTGATGGCAAGAATATACTGCTTTCGTTTATGGACATAGGTTAGTCTCGTTTCACTGTCGTTGGACTGTCTCCATAGATGTTCAGTTTTTTGGCATTCCTTTTTAAGATTTTTTAGATGGGGGGTATACCATTTCTCTGTTACAGATTTTTTTCTGGATTCCCGCATCGGGCTAGTTTATTTAATGTTTGCAATATTCCAGCATCTAGTAGGGCAACATCATTACAGACAGAGGAGTCCTCCGATAATTTAATAATAGCCTCTTGAAAGTGTTTCTCAAAATTGGATTCGTTGATTAGCCTCCAAGCTCGTTTGGAGATATGAGGGGCTACCTTGGATTTCGGAGGTTTACCGGGAAGGTCAAATGAGAAGGAAATAAGGGAGTGGTCCGACCAGGATAGGGGGTGGACCTCTCTTATGTTGGTGGATTCGATATTAGTAAATAGTAGGTCTAGTGTGTGGCCAGCTGTATGAGTGGGGCCCACTACCCACTGCTTAAGATTGAGAATTCCCATGTCATATTCAAGCTGGGAGGCTCCCGGGGCATCCATTTTCTCGTAGTGAATGTTAAAATCGCCAACAATTAGATAATTTTTGTGTTTCAGACAGAGTGGCAGAAGTTGATTCAAAAATTTGGCGCCGAGACTGGCTTGTTGTCCAGGGGGGTTGTATATAACTGCACCAGCTAGGATGGTAAGGCCCTCGTAAAGTACTTTAAAAGGTAAGGTCTGATGTTCGATGTGGGCAGTTGTAGGTTCCACAAAGCATGTTAGTTGTTCCCTGAATATCACAGCAACCCCCCCTCCTCTTTTACCAGGTCTGTCTTGCGTAAGGATTTTGTAATTAGAGGGGAGGGCGTTTGCTAAGTCTGGAGCATTGGTCTCGGATAGCCAGGTTTCGGCTATTCAAATCCGTCTTGGCCCTGCTCCCCGTGGAAACAGTCCAGCCCATACTGCCAGGTCAGGTCCTCTCTGAACTGGAAACAAGCATCCTGGAACTGGTTTCAGGATGTCACCCCTCATCAGCCAAGCTAGCTTGAATCCACTGGCACAGCGAGCAAGGTACCCATGTCTAGGAACAGTTTTACAATCAGTCAATCAAACATTATTTGTAGAGTGCAGCTTGTCACCTGCAAGGGTATCCAGTCACTTGATGAAGGTCTCATTTGAAGAGTCAGGTCTTGATCCCCTCCCTGAAGTCAGTCAGCGGGGGCAAGGTGCGTAGGTGGAGGGTGTTCCAGGCTTTGGCGGCAAGAAGGGAGAAGGAGCGTCTTCCAGCGCGGCATCGGCGTATGCGAGGGATCTGAACGAGGGTGAGGTGTGCGGAGCGGAGGTTCCTGGGGAGACTGTGGAAGTGCAGACGGTGGTTCAAGTAGCCGGGTGCTTGGTCTTAGAGGGCTTTGTAGGCGTGAGTCAGGAGCTTGAAATGGCATCTCTTCTGGACCTGAACCCAGTGAATGTCTTGCAGGTGCTGATTGATATGGGCTTTCTTAGGCAGGTTGAGGATGAGTCTGGTGGCTGCGTTCTGTATTGTCTGGAGTCTTTTAATGAGTTTGGTGGTGGTGCTGCATAAGATTTGGTGCTGTAGTCTAGTTGGCTGGTGATGAGGGCATGCGTTACTTGTTTACTGGTGGTTTTACCACAATCTTCACCAGAAATAGCAAGCAATATGGGGTTATATTGTAAGAAGAAATCTGAATACATTTTATTCTTTGGTTCCATGAGGATATTTTGAAAAAGCAAATCTCAAAATCCAGTCTTTATGAATACAAAGTTCAGTGTATTGTCAATCCTGGAATTAGTGTTAATTGGAAGCCCAGTTCCGATCCATGAAGGAAATTCTCTATATGGCGATGGGGAAGTATTAGCTCGCACCTACCTCCATAACGTTAGAGCGTCTAGTACCTCCTTCACAACCCCAAAATCATTGGTGTTTCTACGAAGACTCTTATTTCGGGCAGATTTTCTCCACAGTTTTGAAATGGACAGATTCATCATCTGTTGTTAGCATTTGTCTGGTGTGCACATCCCTCCCTTCTTTCATCTCTGTCTCCCTCACACTCTGCTGTGTGAAAGATGAGGAGTCTGTGTCGCTCCATTCACTTCTACCCCCTGACTTACTTCCGCTACTAGCTCTACCAAGAGCATGACAAGCGCGCGCCAGCCATCCTGAGAGGAGATCGGAGGGGCTCTCCTCGGGTCTGCCAGGGTCGTGGCCTCGCGGTTCTCGGCGTCAGCTCTGGACCTGGGCGTCGCGCTGCAACTGTCCTCAGCAGAGGTGACAACTCCCGTGTTTGTCATTTACTTTAACATTCCATATATTTTTAAAGGGCGGGAGGGCTCGGAAGGCCCCAGCTGCGGTGCGTAATGCTAAGCGAGCTTGACAATTCACTGATGCGGACGGCCATTATCTCACCTTTGTGGCTCTAAACGACAGCCACTTGCCTCTGCCTGTTCCATAATACATGCACTGCCTTACAGCTGAGGAACTTTTTAACACCTCCTGGATACATTAAATAACGAGATATGCCATGGCGGCGGTGGAGGGTTTAATAATGGATGAAGGTAAAAAAACGGGGGGAAAGTCAGGCTGCCTCGCCGTTTTAAAGTCATATTTCGTTCCGCATCAAGGAACGCCGAAAGTGCCAGCCCATAGCTGCGAACATATGGCCGCATGCTTTGCAAGAAGTGTTCTCGAGCGGGGGTCTCTCTCCTCTAGACAGCCTGCCCCTCCCCAATCCGCCCCTCCACACGAAGCATTTCCTTTGTTAGAAATATTAGTCTTTCTGATAACTTTCCGGCTTGAACTTGTTACCTCTCTACTGGACGGAATACTTGTAATGCGAGGCTTCTGTAATGCGTTTGTAGTTGTGTGTGTGCATGTGTACCAGTGTGTTGCGTTTCATCTGAAAACATGGCACATTTCTTCATGTACGTTGTTAGAAAGTGGTTGTCAGTCAACAAATGTGTTAGTGTGAGATACTTGTGTTGTGTGGTAGCTATCAGAAGTTTGAGTAAGGGCCCCGCCCCCAACAGCCTGTGGGACACTGTTGTGATGGGGGGAGTGTTCATCTTTTGTAAGACCTTAAAGAAGTTGTTTGGCACTATGTCAGTCCAAGGAAACAACTCTGTTGTTTGTAGATATACCAGCTGCTTAACCGAGTAAATACGTACACATGAAGGCCATTGCTGCCTGCAGTGTAGCAACGTTCATAGTATTGACCCAACTGAATATAGTATTGAAATTCAATATGCAGGATATTGATTTTAACTACTGTTGGCATCACATTGAATACTCTCCCCTTCCGCGTCCATTTCCCCATTAACATTGTTGACTCTGAAAGCATTCTGAAGGTCCTAAAATGGTATATGGTGCTGTGCAATTCTATTAAACAAATAAATACATGAATTAACAATTGCTTACTAGATGATAATTTGACACTGTGCACAAAGATGCTTGAACTAGTCTCCCAAGTTGCATTTATTGCATTTACTTGAGGTCCATATAGATGGTAATCACCCATGAGTGTTACATTGCATGTCAAGTTGTTGAGGTGAGCAGTCAACTCAGAAGTTCTTCATATGCATTTACGTTTGGACAAGATCTCTTAAATAACAGAAGGAAGTCAAAACTGTGAGGTCATTGATGAGAGATGCAGAATATTGTTCAATCTTAGACAAAGATGTTGTGTTGGCGCAAGATATTTACCATTTCAAATCAGCCTTACCTGTCCATAAGTAAGCTTCCGTGCCCGCAGTCAGCATTCAACACACACAAAATCAGCCATGGTTGCCCACAATCAAACTTTACAATTGACCTTCTTCACCCACAATCACCCTTCACATACTGCAATCAACTTGAGATCTGAGATTCAGCTTTGTGCTTCCACATTCATCATTCACCCACTGCTGTAACCCATTACCATTAGATCCTAAAAGTGATTGCTGCTGTTCTGGTATTGAGACTTGTGTCATGACCTGTATTTGCTGACACCATAATGGTTACCCCCATACATTTTTTAACGCATACATCTGCTTGGCCTCAGACTGTATGATTGTGAAGTCATGCTTTTGATTGTTATTGGCGACGGGTGGTTGCAGTTAGTGATAGCAGTTTGTGGGATGAAAGATCTTTTCAGTTGGTGAAGACACAATTTGGTTTACAATGTCTGATTAGATTCAGGAAAACTGGCTAAAGTTGATGAAATTTAATTGAGGTTGGCAAAGGTTGATTATGGGTGGGGAAAGTTGATTGCTGTATTGTATTGTAGAATTTAAATTGAACTTACTATCCTACTCCTCTGTGAGACACTACACGTACACCCCCTACATGAGTAGCAAGCTACACTGTGTAGGGGGTGTGGTTGGAAGGATGTTATTTTTGTTTTGATCCTATTCGGGAAGTGTTTCCAAGTCGGTTGTGATGACCACTGAAAGTAGGTTTTCATGTTATGGGACCCAGTGCATAGGATGATGAAGAGTAAGAGACAGACGTGCAGATTTATGCTTTTCACTATGCTATTAGCTTTGATCAGCTCTGAAGGTCTCTTTATGGTGTTTCATAAAATACAGTCTGCCGGTATGGCTTTTTACAGCACTAGGTCGTCCAATCTGAGATTGTGTATGGTTGTGGTCCTGAGCTAACATGGTTGGAGGGAGGGAGAAGTGGTGAGATCTGTTGGGATGAGCATTTTTTTTATTACAATCCCATATCTGAGTGACTGTGTGAGATGTAAAGAAGCGGTCAGATTGTATAGATAGTTGGGACCTGCAGTGAGTGGACTATAGAAAACTCCTCCACATTATCCAGTAATGTGTAACAGATGTCTTCAGTTATTTGACGCCTCTTCATTTGGTGATGTTTGTTTTGTGTTTTTTGGTGACCTAATGTTGGTGATGGACAACCTTCATAGCAGATATATCTTATGTGAATTTAAGAGGGATAAATTACAATTTGTTGCTGACTGCTGCGTATTATGGTTTTAGTATTATTGTGAGCCATAACTGTGTAATATCGAAGTATGTATATAATGCTACAGCGAACAATATGTCTGCCCTTTAATGCTTATCTGCATAACGAAAGCAATATGCTGTTTGAGTTGTTTGCAATTAATGGGTTGTATGCTGAGGATTTTGCTTGAGGGTTCAACTGTTTCTTATGGTTAATGAATGATTAATTTATATAGCGCGAACAAATACCCGAAGGTGTCAAGGCGCTGCAAACAGTTCAGCTATCTGATAGGAGCAATGAGTCTTCATAGGTCACTTTTTACAAAGTAAAGAGCCAGGTCTTCAAGGCCTTCCGAAAAGGAAGATGCGGCTCTACACAGGAAATAGGAGGAGGAAGGATATTCAAATGAAGGTCAGGTGTGTGTGGCAAGCTTTGTTCACCTTTTCTGAAAGTTGATTGTGGTTGGCAAAGATTGGTTTCATTTGGGGAAGATTGTTAGCTTTTGGGCTAGGTTGATTAAAGCTGGTAAAGAGACAGTTTGGTTGGCAAACATTGCTTGTAGGTGACAAAGTCTAATGGTGATTGCTGAAGGCTGATGATGGTTGGTACGTTCTGCTGGGAGGTACATTGACCAAAAATACACTTTAATCACGTTAATGTGTGACAAGTTTAATGCTCCCATTACATGTCTGTTTTGTAATTGAGATTCTACTGTATAATTATGAAGCATTGGATCTGTTCTTGCCATCCAGTTGGCTTATTTAAGTACTAAGGATTTTGTTTCCATTCTTAGTAAAATAACTTTCTTAACTTTCGTTCAGGTTGGTATCGAAGTATTTTCTGCATTTTAAAAAATATGATCAAAGGTTTTTTTTAGCTGACAGTGCTATATTATCATCTTATATTTTTGGTGCATTGTATGAATGGATTATTTTTATTGATGGGGAGAGAGAGGGCAAAGTTGTTTCGGATTATTACAAAAAGAATAATTGATTGACTGAATGGTGAACAATGTTAAACATTCGTCCTCATCACACAAATCTGGGCCAAAATCCATTGTTTTTCTGCTCACCATGCCATTACAGTTCGGACCCAACCATAAGCAAATCAGTCTGGACCCTGCTCCCTCTAGGAACAGTGGAGCCTGAACAGCCAGGCCAGGTCCTCCCCGGAAACAAGCATTGCGGGACCTTTTTCGGGGAATCACCCCTCATCGACCAGGCTAGCTTGATTCCAGTGGCATGATGAACAAAGGATCCATGTCTCGGCATACCCGTCCCAATCGGGATGACAAATGCAAAAAGAACAATTGATGGACGGAATGCTGAACATTGTCGAACATTCACCCCCCAGTACAGAGGTCTGGGCCTAATTTCATCGCTTTTTGCTCACCATGCCATTCCAGTTTGGACCCAGCCATATGCAAATCAGTCTTGACCCTGCAGCCCGAACTACCAGACGCGGTCCTCTCCTGCGTGGCTGATGAGGGGTAATACCCCAAAACCGGTCCCAGGATGCTTGTTTCCAGTCCAGGGAGGACTTGCCTGGCAGTTTGGGCTGGACTGTTCCCATGGGTGGCAGGGTCAAGAATGATTTGCATATGGCTGGGCCCATACTGGGGTTGCGTGGTAAGCAAAAAAAAAAAAGATGGATTAAACGCAGATCTGTGACTGGGGGTAAGTGTTTGCTTTGTTCAGCATTCCATCCATCATTTGTTCTTTTTTGCGTTTTGGGATTTTTAAGCCATTTTTGTTGTATGCAGGATTTAGTTACTATAGTCGTTATAAGCCTGTGGCTTGAGCTTTTATAGTCCTGAGCATGTACGTGACTCTCCAAAGAGTTCACAAAAGATTCTATAACATTTTGGACTTCACCATAGAACACTAAAATGTGAACTAAGGTATGTCTGAATCCTTTTCCCTCTCTCGTCTGGGGAAGGGAGTGAGGGTAGAATCTGCACAATTCCCTAAACAAGGAATCATACCTCTGGCAGTGTTTCCGGAATCTTTTGCACAGGAAATCATCAGTTTTTTGCTTTGTGCAAACCTGTTCCACTTGTAGCTGCTTGAACTCAGCATTGCCACATTTAGTATAAGCTGGCCTGTCTCGTGATCAGTGGTCCTTGGAATATGATTTGAGGTTCAGGTTCACCAGTCCTCAGTAGATCATATCTCAATGGCCCATTTATAGCTTATTTATAGATTTAAAACGTAGAATATTTATTTGATTGCAAGTTCATTAGAAGCTATTTTGGAGGCAGTCTTGCTCATTTGCTTTTCGTCACCATCCACCTCCTTCCTCCCATCCTTACCTCCTTTCCACCACCTGTTGTTACCCGTAGACAGTCAATAGGCATAACCTTTTCCTTATTATACAGGGCCTTGTTGTTGACAGCTATATTCACTCATGAGCCGTCACCATACATACATATACATTAGCATATTTGAACAAAAATGCTTGGGACGCTTGACAGTAGGTGGGCCTGATGCGCAAATTCTTTGAAACCTCGCACGGGGCTCTTGTTTGTTTTCTAAAATTGAGCTCCTTTGTAGCTGCCTCGCTAGATAAAAAATTGCCACCCTATATTTAATGCCCAAAGGAAATCATTTTTTATTTTTTAATATACAACTATTTTCTACCAATATGTTTTCCGGATAAATCCTTATCGTGCACTTTATTAATTGTTTTAATGTTTAATTTTGGAAAGAGGAACTCCCTGCTGGATACGTCCGCCTTCGCCAAAGACTCAACCTGTAAATGTCTTTCAACAGCACCACTCAGCAGTTTTGAGATTCTTGCCAAATGATCCCAGGTGTGGGATTGCAGCAGGTAATTTCCTGCGTGGTATTTGTACAGATGATTTTCTGTGTCCGAAGATGGTATCGGCTCACCTGGGCCCCTTGGTGACAGAGAAGCCCTTTGTTTATTCATTTAGCGTCCAGATTAACCCTAATGAATATGGCTTCCTGGAAATAGATACAGGTGACAATGGCAACCAGAGTGCTGGGGGGAAACTAGGAGCATTCCCCTTTCTGTCCTCACTTCTAAATAATGGCAGCTTTCTTAGGAGAGTGTTTCGAATCAGCATTGGAACGCAGACTATGTCAAGTAAAAATTCCTGATGCAGATGGCGTTGTTCCCCTTTTCTGCTGCACTTAGATTGGGGGGGGGGGGGGGGGTTCTTTTCTTCGTGGTTTCAAGAATGATTCTAGGAACTTTTCAGTGCATACTCAATGATAAACTGCTTTCTTTCAAAGTATTTCCTCGTGATTTTTAATAATTTCTGGACAAGATGGGTTAAAGCATCCTGTCGGTTCCAGATGTGTACAAGTGAGTGTTTTAGTAGCTGAAGAAAGGCATTAAGAGGCTCTTATTCCGTGCATTTTAGTGTTGAATCTAAGGTGCTCATTAACGCACTCACTCTCTCTGTCTCTCTTTCCCTTTCAGAGACTTTGTTTTTGATACCAACAATTCCTGTACTGTAAGGGTCTCCCACCTTGATTGATAAAAGCTGGACAAACATGGAAGCAACATGCTTTTTTCATATCTATAATGTCTTATTAATGTATTACTTGAGGGGAAATGACATGTTAAAAGGGCTAGTAGCTGAAGCCTTTCATATTTCCACAGAGAAGAAGGGTTCCCTGAAACTCTATGTATATATTTACCTTGTCTTTATGGGCCCAGTCAAACCAATAAAGAATTCAATTGAATTTCTGTGGAACAGATCTGCAATCAGAGTAGCAGGAACTCAGGCACGTACAAGCTGCAAACATTCATTGAACAGGATAACCTTGGTGTTTCTTTTTGTTAGCAATTAGCATAAGCCACTAAAGGGCGCACAATATATATTTCAGAATGTGGAAATGTAGTTTGGTCAGAAAAAAGCCTGATCAGTGTTGTTTGCTAGGACATTGAGTGGCTATCCATGGCTTTAGTGAACTATATCGCATTCAGAGCGAAACACAGCTAAAGCTTTGAGCTTCACCAAGTCAAAGCTAGAACAGGTGAATTCTTTGCTTCTGTAAGCTTTTATAAGTTACTGTTACTAAATAAATCGCTAGACCAGTTGTGGTACTGTGCCTCTGCTGTGGTAACTTAAATAAAAACAATCATAAAATGGCACTAGATGCCAATTGGAGGCTTACAATGATCCTATGTCTTATGTTTTGTGTGCAAACAATGTGCATTGATCATTCCTATGCTGGGATTGTACAAATGTCCAAATTCTGGATGCATAATTCATAACTTCTGTCTTCGATTTTCCTTACTAGTGGGATCAAGAGTCCCAGCAAAGGAAATTCTTGGTCAGCCTGAGATCTCTCAGGTTTATTACCCTGTGAAGGACTTTCCAGTTCAACAGATAGCCCGGGCACATGCCATGCAAAGCTTCAGGACACCCTTTTCTCATCAAAGTGGACCAGGAAATATTTACTAGGAGGCGAACGGTGATCAAAGATGATCTGTATTATGTCCTGGAAAAGAAGGATTACCAGATAGTTGATGAGTTCCCAGCATACTCCATCTGACCTCTAATCTTTCCATTCTTGCATACAGCTCAGCATACTTTCAAAACAAAATAGGCTGAGAGGGATTTTGAACTGCAGCTGTTTCTGTCTGTCATGGTTAAAAAGACCCACAAGTGATTGATATGGACCAGAGATGACCATATAAGTGACCACCATAGGTGGTTTTAAAAGACAAACCCCAATGTACATTTGCGTAACCCCAAATGTAATTCTTTAATGTGCGTAAAGCACATGATTCTTATTTCTAAAAAATATTCTCCTAATTCAAGTCTTTTAAAACACTCTCAAAGTGCCACTTCTCCTACATTTATCAGCTACTGGCATGTTGAAACAAATCCTGGAAAACCCCAAGCCCTAAATCGGTGGAAGCGCAACACACAGATCATTGGACACTTGAAAAATAGAGAAACCCCTGAGAAGATTTGGGTGTGGTATTTGAATGGGTGCTAAGTGCTAAACAGAATGAAAAGATCAACTCATCTTGCTGAAAAATGCAAAAACTACAAAGAAGTTATCCAGTAGTTTGCTAAATAATACCAGGACCTATTTATGACAAGGTGGTTGGCAAACTAAGAAAATCGAAACCAAGCGGACATGGTCCACAAAGACCATCAAATGTGTTTAATTTGTTAAACCACGAGGACTTAACATTTGTTCCTGCTCTTGGTTACATGAAGGCAGTGTTCCAATATGCCAATAGTAACTTTGCATGTCTGGGACAAAGAAAGCTGTATGCCTGCTGTATGTTTATATGACACTACTCATACAGTAAGACCTTCAAATGGATCCCCCTCTCACACAGAAAGACCGTCACTCACGCCCTGGTCATCAGCAGACTCGACCACCGCAGCGCACTCTATGCAGGAATAAACAAAAATCTCACCCACAAGCTACAGAACATCCAGAACGCCGCCGCAAGACTGGTCCTCCACCTGCCAAGACACTGTCACATCTCCCAGCACCTGCGCACACTCCACTGGCTCCCCATCGAGGCTAGAGTCACCTTCAAGATGCTCAACCACGCACACAAGGCCCTCCACGACACCGGACCAGCATACCTGAATAGCCGACTCAAATTCCACGCACCCCAAAGGACCCTACGATCAGCCCAGCTCTCCTACGCTGTGGTCCCCCACACCAGAAAGACCAGATCGGGAGGCCACTCGTTCTCCTTCCTCGCAGCCAGAGCCTGGAATGCCCTTCCGCTCCACCTCAGACAGACAACATCGCTCCCTATCTTTGCAAGAAACCTCAAAACCTGGCTCTGCGACAGACCCCCTCCTTGATGGACTGGAACCTGCCCCCCCCCCAACCCCAGCACCTTGAGACCCTTACAGGTGAGTAATCGCGCTCAACAAACGCCTGATTGATTGATACAGTAAGGATTGTGCTTATGATGGGAGTCGATGTGTCTACTGTCAAGGAACCATTGGAACCCAGTGACCCGGGTTCCAGTCACAGCTTTGGCACTTGACCAAACATTGTTTTGTGTTTAGGCAGGCAAACACTTTTTCTCCCTGTGTTTGAAACTGTAAATAAATGTAACACAAAGAAATAGTGTTGATTGCGCATAATGTATGTTGTAAGAAAAACACTGTCATCATGTAGTTGCATTAGTCACCAGTCACCTGCATCACTGATCTTTGTAATGATATCACTGCTTTTGGTTGAACTTCCTGTGTTTTTGATGAACATGCTTCATTTTCAAGTAAATAAATTCAGTACATTCCTTTGTGGTGGGGCAGTGCAGTCAATCAAGTTCAGGAAGAGGGCAGTGGCTTACGTGTGGTGGACTGCAAAGCAGGTGTAAAATACTCACTGCATTGTATAATAACACATTTGTACTGGTGCATAGATTTTATGATTCATCATGATTTCCCATTTAGCTGCCGCAGTCAAAAAGTAGTTTGCTTGCCTTTCGAACTTCTCTGTTTTTTGTGTGCTTTTTATTAGACTCAATTTGGAGACGTTAAGGCTTCTTGTGTTGCACTGGTCATCTGAGATCTTGGTGTATTCTACTAGGTTGGGTGGCATGATAAAAATTACTGCTGCCTAGATAATTCAGCAAGCCAATGGCTTTCCTGTAGTTTATGTTTAATGCTCTAGTATTTTCGCAGTGTTTTGAGTCTGGTGGCTGCATGTGCGACACTCCGCAGTTGTCAGATTGATGTCCAAAATGCTGGCAAGCATGGTGTTCCACCATCCTGCTGTTGTGAAATCTTCTTAAAGATATATATGACTTGGTTATTCTCAGATGTGAGGACTAGACCTGTGTTTTTGTTGGTTTCTTTGCTAATTCCAGCGTTGCTGTTCATGTAGAAGCTATTTTATTTTTGTGTTTTCTGGGAATTGGCTTTTGAATCCATCTCGGTTCAAAGCTGACATCCAGTCTAGGATCCACACTTGCTTTTTATCACCGGTGAAGAGAATGAATTCACTTATTCAGGTTGTTCCGTGTCAGTTAAGTATTAAATGTTTTGGACTGGATTACTGGTGCATTCTTTGAGTAGGTTTAAGTCACGTTGGTTGGTGCCTTCAGGTAGGGCTGCATGTTGTCAGCTTACTGGAAGATTTTGATGCTCTTGTTGGCCACCAGTATGTCTCATGATTAAATGTGGAGGTTAAAATTGACGTGATGTTCTGGAACCTTGAACACAGCTCACATTTCAGGGATACAATCAGATCTAGAACTGTTCATCAGGACGATTTTGTGTCTTTAGGTCAAGTAGAAGATGGTGTCATCAACATGTATTTGAGCCACAACGGTTTGACGGTTAACCGAGGCAATCACATCAAATGGGTCTAAGAGGACGACAAAGCACTGTTTGCCCATGACAGTGGAGCAATTGTTGCTATCAACCAATAGTTACTGTCGCAGTAATATATCTGTTTCTGAAACCTGTTACATAATAAAGAGGATAATTATGAGGAAAGGCATATATTTTGATTTATTTGTGCAATGATCTTGCTAACCAAATGCAAGGCTTTCGTCAGCAAATTGACAAGCTGTCCAGGTTTTGATAGCATCAGAGAAGATGCTTTTGATAAATGAGACATTGGCAGAGGCTTGAATTTTCATCAGTGATGGACTTCGAAATAGGAGAAGGATTAATGTAATGTTTGTAAAAAGTTGCTTTGACTGAATTCAGGAGATTTGAGGTCAGCGACCATAACTGAGTTTACGTATTTCCATATGGATGCATTACAAGATGGGACTGGAAGTGTGAAAGTATATGGGTTTATATCACTGATGAGCTTTCTGATTTTGTGAATATTGTCTAAAAAATTAATTTCACTGTGTTGGAAAACGAGGCAGCATCTGTGAGGCCTGCACAAATAACATGACTACATTTGTCCTTCACTGGGAACCAAACACCCAATTGTAGCGCCTGACTCTCAGAGGGTAGCGTTGCAGAGCAGTCTGAGGCTTCCTCAAGGGAGGTGGTGTGGGCTAGTATTCGCCATTTGCAGGTGCACAAAAATAACACTCAATAATTGATTGTCCAGTCTGTACTTTGCTTTATAAAAGTAAGAGTACATTTATTAAACACACACACTACTCAATACTATGCACCAATTTACAAATATACATAAGCTGTTGGAATTACTTTGTGACATTGCATAACATCTCCACCCCTCCTGCAGGGGGGGGGGGTGGGGTCTAGTACCACCACTCCCATGTATGCACATCAACTTGCCCCCAATGCAGTTAGTTGAACATAACCTGGAGCGAGGGCCCTGCGCACTGGCACCATCCCAGCGGCAACTCACCCCATTACCTCAACAAGCATTAAAAAGGGGAAAACCTGCCTTGGTGACACATGACCCTGACTGAGCATCTCCTACTGACCATAAAGTATGCACCTCTATATCTTAAGGGCTAGCAGTCTGGGGTCTTCACCTAAGCGCAGCAGCAAGAATCCATGTTTACGCACACTTTAGAATGACAGTACTCATCACCTTGGTTGATCATTTGAATGCATTGCAATTACAGCCCCTAAAGACATCACAGATGAAATCACAGGATTGCGCATATACAGCCAGACACCCTAGCAGGACTGTCTGGCAACATAACCCCACTTGGCTTATGACATCTCCTTACACATGTGACTTACAGTCCCTTCAAAAGAAATTCTCCTGGCAACTACACTTCTCCTGCAGTGCGCCTCTTCACTTTAAAAGGAATCACAGGTAAACGCATGGGATTACGTAACCAGGGGCTAATGGTAGTAACATTTTGGATTACATTCATTTGAGAATATAACTCCAATACTCGAGAGTGTAACCTTATACTAGAAGGCATTTGGCAGAAGGGGAAGCCCTTCTCGCCTATCAGGGTGTGGGGTATACGCGTCTGTCTCGACCAGTAGGGGGGCAGATATACGCGCCTGGCGATACTAGTAACTATAGTCCCTAGAGCCCTGTGAGCACATAGGGTGTGTTAAAGCGTTTCTTTGATGCCAGCTTGACATTATGTATTAGCAAGGTCTTGATACTAACTTCTTGCCAGGACACTATGGGAAATAATGATCACAGGCATTTTTCATAGTGAAATATAAATGGAAGGATTATGTACATCTTTGTGATCTCCCTCCTACAGTGTGTGACTACAGAGGGTCGCTCTCTACTCCAGTGCCTGTTCGAGCAATTTACTTGATAAACTCTGGTAAGAAGCGGGACAGGTGGAACATCACATGCACTTCTGTGATTTAATATGGAAATCCTTGATTATGAGAGGGGTAGTAGTACCCAGATCTCTTTTAACAGCACTTTGGCATTTTGGAATGGTTTTTCTCACTTGTAGCAGCACGTTTCTTCCTTTTTTGTTTGTGGAGTATAGTTATGAATGGATATTAAGCACAAAATATGAGCTTAAGGAGATACCATTACGAGGGCCAATGTTTGCCCACTGATTGATGACGGTGGAATTTGCACCATATATGTTATAAAGTTTTGGTCACACCAATTGGGAAGTTGGCATTTGCTATAGTTGGTCTGCGAGCACACATTTTATAATATTGTCTCTGTATTTCCTGTTATAATGAGAGTCATTGGTGTGTATTTTACCTTTCAGTTCCTATTGTGGAAGAGTAAGTGACATCTAAGACTTCAAACTTACAGGTGGAGTATAAACCCACGATCGTGGGTAGTACGAGGGGTTGAAAAAAGGCATAGGGATCTGACTTGTCCTGAGGAATGCCGGAAATTTGGTCTTGAACCGGCAGAAACATGTTGACCGCTATGCAGAATGGAGGGGTGGTGAGCACCTAAATTAACTCATTCCACCACTATCCATTTGGTGTATATATATCTCTTTATATATACCTTTTTAATCTGACTAGGGAATCCAGGAATAAAATTGTTATAGAGATATCCCTGGACCAGTTTTAACATTCATTATTTCTGCACTAAAGGATCCTGCCTTTTTTGTTTGTCTGTATCACTGTTGTATTGTTTTCCCCTCCCTATTGCTCCGCCTCTAGCGTTGGTCTGCGCAGAGGCGTTAGTAGCAGCCCAATGATGAAGCATGCCACAACTTGTTGTGGGTGAGGGCAGTTTTTACAGAGTATGTGTGCTCCCATTGATCAACTTAGCACTTGCTGAATAAAAAGTTGGCCGTTTCCCTACCTCCTTGTTTGTGGGTTATTACGTAAATATAGCCAGATTACCCTAGCAGGAAGGTCCAGCAACATAACTCCATTTAGCTTAACATCACCTTACACAGGTACTTCACTTCACACATGTAATTTTCAGTCCACCTAAAAAGAAATAACCACTAGTAAATGCATTTCGGTGCAATTACACCACTCCACTTCACCTCCAGGGGCTGCACTTCTTCACACATCCCCAACTCAGCCATTCACTTCATGATGCACTTCTCCACACACCCTCAGCTGTAGAACAAAAGTTCCAGCCTAGAAGGTGTTTAAATGCTAGCTGTGCCCTTGAGGGGTAGTTTCTTTTAGGTCCCCATGACACTGAGGGTGGGACTTTTCTTCGTGCTGGGGGAGGGGGGGGGGGGAAAGACTGCGCTTCTCCAGCAGCTCTCCCCAGCACCTTTTCACAAGTGAGGGTGACCCCCCCCCCCTCCTCTGGGGGCCACAAAGCACCAAAACTGCAGATTTCCAAATGCCTGGCGAGGCATTATGGGGCGCTTCATGCTCCTCTTTACCAGCCCCAGCCACTGGGAACACTCTCCTCTGCCCTCTGAGTCTCTGAGAGGGTAGATTCAGCAGGGTGCTGTCTTCACTGGCTCCCTGCGCCAGCCTTTCGCCTGGCTCTCCTCCTTGGCCTCTCTTCTCCCTGCGCAGAAGCCACTGCTCCTGCGCTCCGGTCCTGGGCTCTTCTTCTGGTGCTGTTAGGGTACTGGGGGCAGTCAGGGGGTCTCTCCTTCCAACTGCCCATTGCGCCAGGCTCCAGCACCTTCAGCCTCAGCAGACCACACCCCAGAGAGAGCTTCTCTTCCTGTGCAAGTACTTTTTAAAATTTGAGTAGGGGGCTGGCAGGAAGTCTCTGTTGGTCCTATCAAACAGCGACACATCACTTTCCTGCCCCTGCTCCCTCCTTCTTGTCCAGCCTCTGGGTTTGTTCAAAATGGCGTCGTCCAGTGTCTCTGGTCACATGTCCTCTGAAACCCAACTCCTTCCCTCCTTGGTGCAGCCTGGTGTCTGGCACCTAGTGATGGATGAGCCTGCAGCCCCACCCATCATCTCTTCATGGAGAGGAGGCCCTCGCTTGTGGAAGAAAGGTTATCAATCCATCCAGCAGGGGTCCGTCCTCAGCCTGGGTCTGGTCATGGTTGGCTCAGAGAAATATGACAGTTCTGGATGACCCAAAAGCAGTACAAATATGACTTTGGACTCTGCAGAATACTTATTTTCACATTCGCTACATTGGACTTAAGTGCGTGTCTGGAATCTGTAGGCCTAATGGAAGTTAATCTAGCCATGGACCCCACATCCCCATAGGGGAATATGAAGTGAAAACACAGTAAAACAGACTGACTTTCCCTGGCATGTTTCTTTCCAGTGTATAAAGCCTGTTCCATGTCACCACCCAATACTGCATAAGTCCTGCCACACCATTCACTTTGTAGCTGCTCCTGGACCGCGCACGCTAGGAATCTCCCCTGCGCAGCCCATACACGTGTGCACACGCATGTACACATGTGTCTGCATGTAACCAGCCCGGTGTCCCTTACTCCAGCTGCTGCGCAGTGGCCTGGTCAAGCCAGGGGAACACCAGTAAAATCCCCATGCAGTCTCTTACATCTTGAGTTCACTGTGGGTGAGTCCCAACTTATGAGGCTCCCCCACAGTAAAAGCTCAACAATTAGGTGCTCAAAAAGTGAAAAATCCGGGCGGCCCGTAGTGTCAGAACCACCTTCTAACACACTGGCATTGTATTTGTCGACATAATCTTCTGTTAGTGGGTCAGGTTTTGGCTGCTATTTGTCGATAGGAAATTTGCATGTGTCAGTGAAAGTGGTGGTAGTGATTTGGACACATGTCTCTAGCCAGTCGCTGCTGGTGACTTTTGAAAATGGAGGGTCTGGACGTAAAAGTGCAAATGACAATTAAGGGGATATGGGGGCTCTCCCCAAAGCTAAAATTGTGCATTTTACAACAAATGTTGGCAGTGCTGGCACCTACCTCGTCCTTGTGCAGTGTTGTTGACCATGCTGTACAAAGGCAAAAGAGCAGACTGCCAAAAAGACGGTCACCGACACTTGGCCATTCACTATGTAGCTTCAAAATAAAGCCACACATTGATTGGCCGCTCATGTAATTCTCCTGCTACCGTGAAGCCATGTGTGCCCTTGCCTGTGGGACTACAGGCCAGCCTCCGGAGCCAATCCAGGAGGTGATCGCGGACTGTTTGCAATAGTAAATGGAATAAGAAGAGTGCCATATTTGGTTGGAGCAGGCAAATCCAGAACTTCATGGGGGGGCTGGGTCTCTGTTTCCCCAGCTCCCTAATACAGCACCGATCCGGGAGGCCCTAAGCAGGGCCGGACTGGGAACCAAAACCGGCCCTGGCAAAGAGCTCGGCGGCACCCCGGTGTGCCGCCGAGCTCTTTGCCAGGGCCGGTTTTCGGCCGATTTTGTTACAGGGCCGATTTTGCAGCTAAACGGCCCTGTAACAAAAACAGCCCCTGGGGGCCCAAAACCAGCCCCCACCCGTGCGGCGCACAGGGGAATTGCCCGGTGCCCGCTACGGCCAGTCCGGCGCTGGCCTTAAGTGTGCATGTCGGTCTAGACATGACAAGACACTCGTCCAACCTGACAAGGGCACTACACTGTGTTCATCATGCCATAATGTGAGTCATTACTGTTTCTGCCAATACAAGGATTGGCCACACCCTCTAAGACACCTGATGTTTGCAGCAGCATCACAACGGAAAGCGCACCACAATCAGACATAGGGGTTTGAGAGTAGGGCAAGGTATTTTTATTTAAACTAGAGCAACAATGTCATTAAAATAATAATTTTAACGTGATGTGGCAACTTGAGGACAGCAGTTCAGCGTCCAGCGTGCCCCAACAGAGGAACCTTCTCTGGTTATAGCATTTGACAATCATAGTTTAGCACAGCCACAAGTCAACAATATAGCCAAATAGAGTTTATAGTCTTCAGCTTGAAGTTAAATGGGCCAGATGAATAACAGCACAACAAAATCAATGCTTAGGCTAAGGAGGAAGTCTTAAAAACCTAAAATATTTCTTACTCGTGTACCTGGTCTATAAATACATTAGAAAAAGGAGACTGGCTAAGATCCTAGCGTTAGGTAGAGTCCATAGTACAATGAACGCAATGATTTTTCTGCAGAGTTTGATGATGTCTGTCATGCATTTGTTGGCCAAGTTCCTGGAAGTGCATGGTCAATTAGGAACAAGGTGGTGAATCTTCCAGAATCCTCACAATTCTTATTAGTTGTAGTTCAATGTTTCCAACAAGAAGCAAGATTGATTCAGCAGGCCTTTCTGTTCACTGTACTGTCTCTTTTTAGAAGCACAAGTTTCACCGCAATGCCTTTTGTAATTTCAGTTATATCCTTTCCGAAACTTTGGAGCTTTTTATACAGAAACATTTTAGCGTTTCTTTATTTTGAAATGTTCTCTGTGTCAAAGGTTTTTCTCTAACGAAAAGTATTAATTTAAAAAACCGTAACTTACTAAAATACATATACCAAGGCTTGAAATCTGTGGTAACGTTTCTGAGCTAACATAGCCAACAAGCATTGGCAAAGCCATTAGGTCGCGCCTATGTGAGAGCTATTGACTTTGCCAATGTCTTTTTGTTTGCTGTGTTGTACAGCAGCGTACCTGTGCAACATGGGTAAAAGTAAAGTTTGAAAAAAGGCATTAGACGCAGTCAGCGCTGGTCTCGAGTCATATCACTTCTGTTTCGGGTGGGAATGGGCAAGCAAGGACCAGGGTAGAGAGTGGGGGTACAAGCAAGCAATAATGACAGGGTGGGGTGGGTGGACAGGGGCACCAACATGGAGAATGGGTAGGTGGGAGAGGGAGGAACCAACACGAAGAAGGGGTGGGTGGGAGGGGGATGAAGTACCATGGACAAGAGGGAGTGGGAGGGGATGAAGAAATAGTACCTTAATCACAGCGCAAGTAGCGGACTGACCCGAATCAATGGGAAGCAATCTGTGCTTGGTCCATGCTCCGCAGCAAGAAAAGGAAGTGATGCCCGCATGCGCTGGCTAATTAAGTGCCAGCAAAGAAGAGTGACAATGAAGCCAATGAATGGTAAGCAATAGGCGAGCTCCTAACCTTGTGTTGTAAACAATACCCCATGCAGTGACAGCACATGTGCTGTCGGTAGAAGAGACCTAAAAAGGAGTCAACCTTACCTTTGTCTGCTTATATCTTTTTTCGCCCACCCTTGCTTTCATTTGCCCATGCCTTAGTCTGCACTTGTCTGAGTCTGCAACTTTACTTTCCACTTCATCAACTAGACAAGATTGTGTGGAGCAATTTTTTTCCCGTTGTATCTCTGTATGTCTCGTCTTGACATATCTTCATACATGGAGCCTTTAGGAATAAGCTAAATGTCGGCATAAGGTTATTAGATAACAAAGGGCGAACATTTTTGCCATAGGTACGTTTGAGTGTGTACTAGCACCCTTGACAGTGAGAAATGTTTTTTTGAATGTGTATGCATTTAATATAATTTCCTGTACTAGAATTACATGATCTTGTTTGTTTAAACACAACTTTAAGATTTTTTGTAGCTTTATGAGGGTGATTTGCATCGTTCTCCAAAATATAGCACCATAGTTCCCTGCAACCGCGCCCCAGAAATAACTTTCTACGTCTTGTTTTAATTCAATGTTTTTTTAGGAAAAAGGAATTTATTCTCACATTTTTATGTGAATGGTACTCGAGATGCATTAGTCCCAAGGCAGGAATGTGTAGGCACAGATGTGAAAGTCTCCTAACTTTCAACCAAACTTTTCCAGATCTTATCAGTATAATTTATTCTGTGCTCTCCACGGACCAGAAAAGGCGTCTTCCTTTGCATAACTTTATACATTAGAGAAAAAGAAAAACACTCTCTCCACATGCAAGTGTCAAAGGGTGGATGCTGCTGACTTTCCCATTCGGGCTTGCTTGGGTTTTAGTACTTCCCGTGGACCGTTAGAATGTCAGACGGTGAAGTAAAATAACAGAATATTTTCTTTTATCACTTCGCATGCGGGCTTTGCCACCTCTTAATCACAGCACGACACAGCCCTTACCTATTTTTAATCCCCTATTGCAAAATCCCGCCTATGAGCTTCCACTCCGAGTTTTCAAAATTGCTCCTTATATGTCCAGGACAAAGCCTGCAACCTGAATGTGAAAGCCCAGCTTTCAATAAAGATAAGCCTATGAGACAGTCTTTCTCAGGAAGTGCTCCCAAGGTCTGGGACCCCTATCCGTCTGCTTCAGGACATTCTCATCCTATGTAGATTTCACTGAAGAACTACACACCTGCTGTTTCACTGATACTTCCTACTGTAAAGGGCCACAATGACTAGGAATTCTGCTCTCTATTGTAGTGATACCCTTCTGATAATTAATAATTCTCTTTTCCATACAGGATTTCCTCTCACTGTATGTATTGTTAGGTGTATATACTGTTGTTATTTGAATATACTTGTTTTGCGTTTGTATACTGTTGGTATTTGAATGTATTTCTTTTGTGTGTTTTCAAATTTCTATGTTGTTTTGCTTTGTATTGCACACATGCTCTTTTATCAAGTGCTCTGTCCTCTTTTAGGTTTATTTGTACTGTATAAAACTGCTAATAAATTATTGAATAAAACTAATAGTGAGCTCCATTAGGATTAGGGCTTAGCCCAGTCCCTCATAAATGTGGTCTTGGGGAAATCTGATTTAAGGAGGATGTCCAAGGAGAAAAGACATTTTCCTTAGAAAGATGCAGTGTTAAATCTCAGAGGACTTTACAAGGTATAGTGCTCACCTGTTGAATGTGTCCCACGACTTGTTGCAGGTCAGTGTAGCACACTGCAATGTGCATTATGTCTGTTTCCAGAACCCTTTGATCTCGGTGACCAGCGCCTCCCATTTTATCTGATGGCAATTGTCGAACTGGAGCTACCACTCCCCACATGTTCTTTTTTAGGTCTGAATTTTGGTAGCACAGGTCTCAAACAGATCTTTTGCTAGTTGTTTATATTGGATGGGCTTTGGGCCTGCCCTTTCACCTCTTGGGTTTCTTTGACATGCCTCTTTCTGCCATTGCCTTGAGAATGTATTAATCACATCTGGGCACAGCCCACTGGAGTGTTCATCTTTCACCCAATGCCATTGGTTATTTGAGTGTATTCTTTCATCTCCACTCAAATTCTTACTTTGAACTGAATGAGGGGACACTTTACAATTATTGCCCTCTCGGTCCACTCCTCCTGGTTTCCTACTGCGAATGTACTAACACTTCGTGCATTAGTACATGAAGTCCAGGCCTACTGGGGCCTATTCACAAACTGCATTTTGTACTATGTGGTTTGTAGTACAACAATAGTACTACAATCGTACTGCAAAATGCTATTCACAAATCGATGTTTGTAGTTTCTGCCTCTGCATCTCATATCTTTTTCTGTGCGCAGATCTCAACCACGAGGCACAGTCTCTGCATATGTTTTAATAGTAAATGTGCGAGAGACAGGAAGTGTAAGCAGCTGGAAAATGAGGATGCTTTACTACTAAAGGGGAGGGGATTAGCGAGCAGAAAGGAGGATTTAAGAAGGGCCAAGGAGAGGTTTAAGGAGTGATGTGTACCCATTCACATAAGAGTAGGCTCATTGCTGTTTACCAACTGCACTTCTGACGTTACTGCAGCAAAAAGGGACCCATAACTATTCCAAATTACTCCAGCTCAGACCTGAAGTAAGTCCAGCGTCACCCATGGCCAGCCACTGGTACTGCAACATCCTCCCATAGAAAATAATGGAGGTAAGTACTTTTAATAAAACACCGTTGGAAATTATTTGAAATAAAATGATTTTAAATAGTTAAAAATGTAAAGACATTTAGTTGAATGTTAACAAAAATATTTAAAATGAATACATATTTCTTTTTTTACATATTTTAACCAATTTTGTAATAAAAAAATTAATGTAAGTTAAAATGTGAATACATTATCAATGTATTTTCATTATTATTATGCCTCACTCATATTAATTATCAATGCATTTTGTTTAACTTTATTTGGTAATTTTATTTTTAAATGAAACTTCTGAAAAAGTATTAAAATATAATTTATAATATTTATAATAATTAAATATGCAATGTTAATTTTAGTAAACTCCACAACTAAAAGGCTGTTTAATGATTAAATATGGGGGAATGTTTGTTTGAACATCTTTGACATTTTCCTTTAAAACCATATGTTCGAGATTTATATAACAAGAAATAACGAAAGATGTGATTGTTCTCAACTCCACCACCTATCTCCAACTAAAACCCATTTCAACAACAACCAGGCATAGCTAGGCAGGTGAACGTCTTTGTAGGTTTGTCCTTTCTTTTGAGGAGAAATTACTTGACGAGGAGAGAGGTTTTATAGGCAAAGGATTAACATCTTTGGGATGTCCAGGGAAGCTGACATTTCCAGATATAATTTCTTATCTGATGTGATCCTGGACATGGTTGTTGACTGGGAGCCGGAGCTGGATTTACCTCCAGCCTGTTGCCAAGCTATCCGAGCCTACCTCAAAATACTGGCTGCCTCCATTTTATGGCCACTGGCATCTCACAAGAAAGCTAGTCTTGACGCTTGCATCAGGTGCTGAGATGCATCAATAGAAGAGTGAAAGACGTTTATTGCCATGCCACAGTCACAGTCAGAAAGGCAAATAGTGGCAAGGGAATTGTATTCATTTGCTCACATCCTTAATGTTCTGGGCGCCATTGACTGCACCCACACGGCACTTTAACCAGCTCACCACACAGTATATCTTTTCTGCAATAGATATCGCTGAAAGTCCATCAAAATGCAGGTTGTCTGTGATGCCAGGGACTGCTTCTGATGTTTACTATGCCTTTTTCCAAAAGCACGTAAGACAGCTACATTTTCCGACAGTCACCTCTTCCGCGTTGTTTGGTTGCTGGGGATTTTGGTGCTATGTGGCTTACTGGTAAGTAACAACACTTCACACTGGGTGTACATTTGAATCTGGGGTTAGGATTTCATAATCAATAATCACTACAACACAATACATACATATTTCCCTCACATACACCACATTCAGATAGGTATGATGTAGTTCAATTAGAATAAATACCCCATTCTTAAAGAAAAAAAAACTTTCTTTTTTGCGGGTGAAACTGAGGATGCACTCTCTTCCCATCTCCTTACACCCTACAAATGTCCAACCACAGTATCTCAGCAGAGGTACAATAGGGTACATATACGTACAAGAAACATTATTTAAAGCACTTTTGGGGTCCTCAAATCACAATTCATATATCTTGAGTGTACAGAGGGGTGTGCTGGTGTTTTTCTCAGAAGTTGTGTGCAAGAGTGTTGTAGCCTGTTGTGTGTTGCACGACAGGCTTACATATAGATCTTGACCCTGATCTATACTGATTTCCAGGTACCAGGGGTGGTGTCGCCAGCGTCGTTGGCGCTGGATGTGATGTCATGGCCGCCTTTATAACCGCCACTCGGGCGCGCAAACGTCAGTTCTTTTTTTTTCTGCACCAGTTAGCGTTGATCCTGAGAAGAGCTACCCCTTTGTCTCTTATTGACAGACTTTTTTTCGACATTTTATCTAAGAGTTTTTCTTGTGTGTCAAAGGAATGTCCTCTAGAAAGGTAGGATTCCAGTCATGTGGTGCCTGTCATGTCCCATATCTGTTACCGACCTGCACCTTGTGTGCTTATGATGTCTCGACGGCGACCAGGCCCTGAAGTCGTGCTCGGACTGCCGGGCTATGGTGCTGAAGGCTTTGAGAGAGCGGTCCCTAAAGCTGCTTGCAGCCCAGTAGCGACGCCATCTAGCGTGACTTCTAGGTCTCTGTCCCGATCGAGGAGAAGGTGGTCACGGACTACTCCAGGAGCCCCAAGCAATACGTTACTGAAGGTAAGCCACCTGTTCGTTGGGTGTCTCCCTCTCGCATGCGAAACCTCTGCCCCTGTTTGAAGGTACTCCTCTGAACGCAGGACAGGATCTCCGCCTATTGCAACAAACCTGAAATGACATACAGGAAGAAGTCGGACATTATGTTTCATTCAAAGTCATCCTTTCTTCTCAACCTCATCCTTTTCCATCCTGCTGCGCATTTCCACAATTTTGCGCCCAACATGGCTGAGGCGCTTGATGAGAAAGCCCCCTCATTCTCCAAGAGTGAATTGAATATTATCACTGACAAGTATGGGGGACCTGATCCAGTGCAGCGCAGGGCCCAAATCTGACGAGACATCACCACTTTCTGCAGTGCAGTGGATGTCCACACTCAGTGAGGGAAGCCTTGTTGGAAGTGCTGGTAGGACCTTTGTTGCCGTTGTCCATTTTTAAGGCCCAGAACTTTATGGGCTTGTCCTCCCAGCAATAGATACCATATACACAGCACCACACATGACACCACTGTACCAGAGGATCCAGAAAGCTGCCTGAGCAACCCTCCATGCTCAGCTGAAAGATTTTGAGCAACAGGGAGATGGTAAGAAAGTGTATGTTTCTTTTTATTGAAGAAAAGACACACAGCTACCCTGTCAGTTATAAATAAAGCAATTGGATCCTTAGGCAAAAGAACAGAGATTTAACTTACCATGGTGTATAACCATCCTTCTGCTGTGTGGTGCCAGTCCTGGTGTTGTTACACAGCTAGGAGCAGAAGTTGATGTTGTGGCAGGTGGAGGATGGAACAACACAGAGCCTTAAAAAGTAAATATGCAAGCAGTATTTTGTAATAGTGTACCAGTGTACATGACAAGGTGAGATTTGAGTACAATTAAAAGACATGGCAAAACACATATTGGAATTTCTGTTTTGGATTAAAAAAACAAGTGAGAACAATCCTCTATAGTGTTAGCTTGTGGCATAGGGACATACCTGTTTGAGTGGGTGGTTTGCATTGTAAGACCTGCTCTGTGTGTTGCCCTGCTGCAGTTGCAGTGACGTCTGCCCCAGCTGAAGTAAACACATTCTGCTGTATTAAGAGTAATATAATCAACATTAACACAGCATATCTGAATTTTTAGGGCTTGTGTTACAGGGTGTTTTTGAGGGATATATATGTGATGTGCTATTAACATCCTTGGGATAGCTTCGCACTCACTGCTATTCCGCTGCTGGCTGCTGCTGTATATCTTTTTTAAAAATCGTCCCGTTTTGTCTCTTATTTTAACTCAGTTACTCGTTTTTTCCCCTGGTTTTAAAATTTAGCCACTCGCATACCCGCATTGCTGCCACCTTACTTCCACCTAATCTTGGTTAAAGCACCGCGTTTTAGCGGGTCCCTGCCCACTGTCTCGTGTTGGTGGCCATCTTGGGAGGGGGGACATTGCAGGAGGCGCAGGTAGCGCTCTAGTGTCCCTAGTGTCCCTCGCTCGGCGAGCATAAAGCCAGCCATGTTGACGCGCAGCGTCATCACGCAGCGTCATCGCCGGACTATCGCCGGAGTTTCGCCAGAGTCAAGCCCGTCTGTGCCCGTCCGGGCCCAGACGGGCCCAGGGCCTGCCATCATGCCCGACTCTGTGGCGCCATTTACTACTAGGCTTCGATATGGGAGGGACGCCTTATTGACTTTGCGGCCGCCCCACCCCATTAGTTGTAGTTTTGCACAGATGGGAACTATTCCGTTTTTACCGTGTAGAGCCTGCCCCTCCGGCCACAATTCAGTGGCTGTGAAATCTGTTCTTTCCATGGCTTTACTAAATTGCCGGTCCTTGCCAAGCCATGCTATTGAAATTAACTCTCTTATCTTAGACCACGAGTTGGATGTGTTGTATCTTACTGAGACGTGGCTCGCCCCCAGCTCTGGTCCTGATATGGTCAGAGCACTCCCCCCGGGCTTTCACATAGCCCATCTTGATAGACCTAAAGGGAGGGGAGGAGGAATTGCAGTCCTCTATAGAGACACGCTTGCTTGTAAGATTCAGAATGGAGGGGTGACTGATTGTGAGAGCTTACAGTTCTCCCTCCGGTTGTCACCTACAGTGTCTTTGGTAGGTTTGTTGATTTACCGCCCTCCTGGACCCTTGGGTAGCTTCCCTAATTCCCTTCTTGAAACTACTGCACTCCTTGCCTCTTCAACTGCCAACTTTGTTGTCCTCGGGGATTTCAATATCCATCTCGAGGACCCCACCAATGCCGCGGGAGTCGATTTGCTCGATGACCTTAAATCTTTCGGAATTAATCTGGCCAACTCGGGCATGACCCATGTGAAGGGCCACTTGCTTGATCCTATACTTTCCAACTTGGACCACCTTATTTCATCTTCGGCTCTTGCCCTGCCTTGGACAGACCACTTTTTGGTGTCCGCTACATGGCAATTCGATAGCCCAACTGCAGTGGTCTCACGGGTACACACCCTAGAGAGAGCCTGGTCGAGGCTCCCAGTTGACACCTGGGTGGCACACCTGGAGGCCACGCAGCCCCCTCTGGGAGCTAATCCAATAGTTGCTGATGCGAATCTTCATACCTGGCTCGTGGATTCTCTGGATACTCTCCTACCTAAAAAGAAACAACTTACGAGGGGGAAGAGAACGGGCTCTGCACCTTGGTATTCGCCAGAACTGAGAACCCTGAGGAAGGGATGCAAGAGGCTAGAGCGGTCCTGGAGGAGAGACTGGAGTGAGGCGAGCCGTAAAGAATATCGTGCGGCCCTGAGCAGGTATAAATCCGCTATCCGGGTGGCAAAATCAGGATTCTTTGAAGAGCGTATAGGCTCGGCGGCCAACTCTTCTAAAGAGTCATTCAGGGTTATTAAGGAGCTACTGAATGCCCCCGATCCTCAGGTTCTCCACGAGGACCCTCGCAAAAAATGTATAGAATTGGCCTCGTTTTTTAAAAGCAAAATTGATAATATATTGGCCTCCCTTCCTCGGCCAGGTGAGGTCTCGTCCTTGGAGGATAATTCCACCTCCCAACGTAAGTTGCAATCGGTGGAGCTGGCCTCCCTTGGTCCGGTCACTAAGGAGGAAGTTTTGGCGGTTCTGGGGTCTATGAAGAGCGGCTCCCCGAAAGACCCAGTACCGATTAAATATCTCAAACAGGTGTCATGTACAATTGGTGGCCCTGTGACGGACCTGATAAACCTGTCTCTCGTCCAGGGGGTAGTTCCTTCTAGTTGGAAAGGGGCGGTGGTCAAGGCCCTTTTGAAAAAACCTAACCTTGATCCCGCCGACCTCGCTAACTTTCGGCCTACTTCCTTGCTGCCGGGTATCAGTAAGGTGGCTGAGAAGCTGGTGAACAGCCGCCTTTCGGACTTTCTGGAAACCAATTTCCTTCTGGGCGACTCCCAAACGGGTTTTCGCCCTGGTCAGGGGACTGACACCGCCCTGCTGGCGGTCGTGGAGAATGCGAGGAGCATGCTGGATTCGGGAGGTTCAGTGGCAGTGATCCTCCTGGATCTCAGCGCTGCTTTTGACACCGTGGACCACCAGGTGCTTCTCCAACGGCTCTCGGGGGTGGGGATCACGGGTCTGGCCCTCAAATGGTTCGCCTCCTTCCTGGAAGGTCGCTCATTTGAGGTATGGGAAGGCCAGGAAAAATCATCTTCATCCCCTCTCCAGTGTGGTGTGCCACAGGGCTCTTCATTGAGCCCTACCTTATTTAACGTTTACATGGCCCCCCTGGAGAGTGTGGTACTGCCGCTGGGTATTAAAATCATCAGTTATGCTGATGATACTCAGCTGGTGGTTGGCCTTTCCCAGTCGGCGCACCATCCCGACCGCCTGCACACGTGTCTTGAAAAGATCTACACGTGGATGTGCAGCTCAGCCCTAAAGTTAAATGGCTCCAAGACGGAATTGATGCTGCTGGGGAACTCTTCTCCATCTCTGTCCCCCAGCAGCTGGCCAGACTGTCTGGGACCGGTACCCCCCCCCAAGCGGGAGATCAAGAGCCTGGGGGTATGGCTGGAGCAGGACCTATCTTTTAAAACCCATGCCAAAAAGACTGCTGGCGTGTGCTTTGGCCTGCTCCGCTCAGCCCAGAAGATTCTGCCTCTACTCCCAGTAGCCACTCGTAGGCTTCTCATCCAGGGACTTATCATCTCGCGGCTGGATTTCAGCAATGCGCTTTTCCTGGGTGCTCCCGAAGCTACCTTGAATAAACTGCAGCAAGTGCAGAACGCGGCTGCTAGGCTTCTGACGGGTCTCCCTAGGTGTCAATCTGCCCGCCCGGCGTTGAGGGCATTGCACTGGCTCCCGGTGAGGGACAGGGTGAAATTCAAGTCACTTTGCATCGCCCACAAAGTTCTGCATGGGGTAGGTCCACCTATTTTGGAGGAAATGGTCCAGCCTTACAAGGCCTCTCGTTCTCTCCGCTCTGACCATCAACATCTCCTTCAGGTTGGCAGGGTGAAAAAGGCAAGAACCGGTGGCAGAAGGTTCTCTATAAATGTGGCCTCTTTGTGGAATTCATTGCCCCTACAACTGCGCGCGGAAGCCAGTCTTCTTCGGTTCCGTAAACTTTTAAAAACTTTTTTGTTTCCCGTGTAGTCCCTGTATTCTTGCAGTAGTGGTTTGTGCCGGCAAGCGCTGGGATGCCTATTTGGTAACCAGGCGCTATATAAAACTCAGAATAATAATAATAATAAGTATGAGTGAAGGGCAGATATGGATGAGTGCTTGTAGGCTTGGTTCTATAAAGTTAGTGACAGTCATGTCTGCCAAGTTTCCCAGGTCCATGCATGACTAGGCCAGTCCCAGTTTTTTTCCTAGAGTTCTAGGACTTAAGGCCAGATGTAGAAAGGTTTTTGCAAATCGGTACATTTGAGAACGAAAAATGCCTTTTTCAATGTACAAAGGCCCATTTTGCCATTTGGAGACCTATTGCCGAATCGCAAATTGAGTTTGCAATACGGTATTAGGAAGGGGTGTGTTTAGAGTATCCCTTCCTCATACTGAATCACAATGGTATGTGTATATGTTTTGTGACTGAAATGTGTTCACAAAACACTTGCATTTTACCACCTACTTCAAGTAGGTGGTAACCCATTCGCAAATAGTGAGGGGTCCCTAAGGAACCCCTTACCCTTTATTAATGTTACTGAAAACATTTATTAAGAGCTGGCAGTGGTCCCGAGGACCACTGCCTGCTCTAAAAAAATGAAAAGAAAGCTTTTCAATTTTCTCTTTGAAATTCACCTCATTTTCCTTTAAAGAAAACGGTCTGTATTAAAAAAAAATTGCTTTATTGAAAACCTAACACAGACATGGTGGGCTGCTGACTCCAGCAGGCCACCATCCCTCTGTTTTTTGCGATTCCCAATGGTTCGCAAACCGAGGCCTACCTCATGAATATTAATGAGGTAGGTCTATTTGGTACCCACTGGGAATCGCAAACTTTGTTAAACACACATTTGTACATAGGTGTTTGCGATTACCAAATAATGAATAAAAAAAAATGTTATTTGGTAATCGCAAACCATAACCTACATACATCTGCCCTTTAGTCTTATTAAGCCAGTGTAACACCAGGATTACAAGTCCCAGAATTTAAAGAAAAAAACAGGACTGGCTTACATAGTCACACAAGGACCTGGTAAGCTTGTCAGTTACGGAGAGTAGGAGGGCAGGGGTGATCTTACCTGGCACCCCATTAGTGTTATCCTGAAACGGCAGCCCATTTAGGAAATGTGGGTGCATGGTGGAGAGGACATCATTCTCGAGGGCGGTGAGATGGAGACAGGATACAGTGGGTCTTCCAGGAAGTACTTCAGGCAGATTAATCTTGAATAACTCCTTCGTACTCCTCCTCTCATTTTGCAATTTTTTCTTAATGATCCCTGTGGTACGAACCACTTCTCCCAATGCATTCACAGAGTTTGTGATCTCCTGCCATAAGGCTGCCTTCTATGTATTACTGAGGGAGAATGGATGCAGCTAAAGTAGTTGCTTGTAGTATTTAGCCACAAATTCTACTACAGGGGCTGTCTCCTCCTCGGTTAAATTTCTCCTCCTCTTCAACATAGTCAGGAAAGACACCGTGGTGGCTGCACAACCCAAAAGCTGAAGAAGAAATAAAACAGATCCTATGTTGTGACCAGTATTTATATGGTTATAAGGGAATGTGTATTAGGTGTGTCTGTTTTCTTTTAGAGTGTATATCAATTTCCTAGTCCCTGCCTTGTGGAGCTCTGTGCCCTTTGTGCTTGGATTCCATCCCATGTGTGGTGGTCTCCTATTCACTACCATGTGAAGTCTGGGCTCCGATGTCAGAGTGTCCGCCTCAAGTGCAGTGTTCCTGCTAGACGTAAAATATGGTCATAAATTACATGTACCAACTGTACAGTAATACATTACGATTATTCTTGCTCTACCCCTAAACTGAGAGGTGGAGACATGTAAGTCTACACTTGGATTTTGTAAATAGCCAAAAAAAGTAAAGTTACTCAAAAGTGTAGGAGTAAATTGCACACGTAAATTACTCACAAGTGTAAGTTATCTTTGTGAATAGCCCAGATTGGCTTTGCCTATGATTGTTGTCTTAGAATGGTATAGAGACTGGTATGTTGCTTCCCTGTGTTCTCTGTAGGCCTCTACGACTGAACACCACAGTCTTCCTAAAGTAGGCATATCCTATTCACCTCCAAACATTGCAAAAGGCATCACCCTTTGAATGCAGTGCATCCCAAGTGCTTACAAAGGATATGGGAGATAAGGAAAATTAAGTACACAACAGTCCCCTTCACACGCCTGCAGTATAAAATCAAAGTTACAAAGAATTAGTAATAAAACAATCCGCTGCTTGATCTTTCGCTTAGGTTTAATGCTTCTTGTCTTTTTGTGGTTCTCCCTACCTCTTTGCACCGCACACATACACCACATTTTACTTAATAGTTTTGCATACTACCTGAGAGCGCCAATAACCTATTAGATCTACCACCAACTTTGTAATAGATAAGGAATATTATGCAGTATATAGGAAATGGATATTCAGATTTGATCTACGAAACCCATTATTAGATTCTGCACAATAATGTTTACTGAAGGTGTGCACAGAAACCTATAAGGCAGCCTTACAGATTTCTACTAGAGAAAAGTATCTCATGATATTAGTGGAATCTGCTTTAATTTTAGTGGAATGAGTATTTAGCCTTTGAAACACAACCTTGTAGCAAAGAAGTGGAAAGTCTGTCTGGTTGCTATCTCATTTGTAATGGTTTTCTCATTATACAATTTCCAAAGCCAAAACATCAGACTTTGATTTTTCTCAAGGATACGCTCTGACATATTCCAGTTGCTGAGAGCTATGCTTGAGAACATCTGATCTGATAGAGACATCTAGCAGCAGATTCCTTAACTTAGAATATCCCCAGGCGTCAGACTGGATCCGGAAAACTTTCCACAGCAGCACCTCTGCCCGCCGGGGGCGGCGCTGCACGGCTCCGCCCTGACATCGTCCACGGACGTGACATCAGCGGAGCCATATATGCCCCTCCAGGCACGCTGACGTCAGCTTTCTTCTTTTCCGTGTCCCAACGCGGATCCTGGAAAACCAGTGGTTCCTTGGCCTGTTTTTCGAGCCTTCTCGACGTCTTCGGCGTCACGGAACAGTGTGCGATGCCTCGGGCTTTTGGGCGTGTGAGACCTGCAAGCGACTGATGTCTGTCACGGATCCGCACGTGATATGTATGTGGTGCCTGGGGGTGCACCATGACTCCGAAGAGTGCGACGCCTGTCAACAAATGAAAACTAAGTCCCTTAGGGAGCGTCGTATGAAGCTGCTGGCCGCCCGGATGTCCGGTCCTGCACCTTCACGCCGCCAATCTCCCTCTCGGGATCACGATCTCTCACGGGGTCGTTCCTGCGGACGTCGTTCGGAGACAGGTAAGCACAAGCGTAAGTCACGGAGGTCATCCTCCCGTAAGCGTGTCGCTGGGGCCCGCTGCTCTCGGTCCATGCCAGACACGGGCGCCCAGCAATCGTCTCCACCATACCCACATTTTCCGGGTGTCGGAGCGACAAGAACCCGAATGGAGGCCTATTCTAAGGCTCTCCGGTCCCCTCTCCCTGGTGCACCTATGGGTCCAACAGAGGAGGAAGGCACTCATGTCGGGTTTTCGCTGGCGGATTCGTCCTCGGCACCGGCTGTGTGCATTGACTCCATCTCCGGAGTCGATACGACGTCGACGGGACACGGCCCGCAGGGGCACCCCAGTCGTCTGTCCAGCCCGCCCGTCCAGTCAACGCATAGCCTCGTGCGGCTTCCTGCGCTGACGTCGGCCGCGACACCGAGTTCGACGCCCTGTGGTTCTCCTTCCTCCCCACAGGTGGAGGTCGAGTCGCCATCCAACCGTGCCCGGATCGAGTTTCCCCTAGAGGTTCTCGACGTCGAGGCGACTCCGTGTCGGCGTCGTTCGATGCCGGTGCCGGCGCCGACGGCTCATGTATTACAGGAGGATGAGCTCCCTTTGGGCTCACCATGCCCATGGGTCGTTTCAGAGCTCCTTGGTGCAGGTGCCTAGTGTTCCTTGACCTTTGGATCAACCCCAGGCTGTTCGGCTTTTGTTCTCAAGTGGGCGAATAAGCCTTTGTAAGTTTGTTGTCGACTCCAAGGATGGCGACAGAGGCTAGTGCAGCCTTCGTAAGGGCTATTCACAGGGCAGCGGATATTCTCTGCTTGCAGCCACCTAGGGTTTCCCTTCCCACTGATCCTTTACTGGATCTACTCCACATGAAGCTTGTGGACATGGAGCCTTTGCTGCTCCTTGGTGGGTCTTTGTTTGATGTCATGCTTGGGACCTGGGCACGGCCCTCTTCTGGTGACCCTATTGATAGGGCCATTGCTCTCCGTCAACGCCCGGCCCCAGACGATCCGGTCTGCTTGTCCCTAGAGCTCAGGGTCTGGTTGTCCAGGCGGCTTTCGCCTTGCAGCCTTCTTTTGTTCTACCGTTGCTCCCTCCCACCAGGGAGTCTCGGTGGCTGGAGACATGTGGACACAACATTTTTGCCTCCGCCAGTGCGGCCATCAGTGCCTTAAACACGTATTGCGTGTTTGCATGTGCTTCCTTTACCCTTTGGGACTTGGTTGCGCTTCTTATTACTTCTGTCCCAGAAGGGCCCCGTGCTGACTGGCGTCTTCTTCTTGATGGCCGGAGTTTGGCACAACATTCCATTCGATCGGCCCTGGACGCTACCGACTCTGTTAGTAGAGCAATGGCCCGGTCAATTGCTTTGCGCCGCCATGCATGGCTACGCGATAGTCGTTTTCCCGACAACGTTCGGGACGCCCTATGGGATCTGCCATTCAATGGTGTGGACCTTTTTGATTGTCACGCTGATTCAGCGGTCTCTTGCCTCATGTCTGGTCTCCTGTGATTCGCTGGCCCTCGCGGTCCGGCTTTCTTGACTTTGTGGCCTGTTTTGTCAGACAATGTGTGACTTTGTGTTGCTTTCCTTGTTTGGCAGCGTTGCCATCCTTGTTTGGGACCCTGGGTTCATGACGTAATACCCAGATGGTCTGGGCAAATGTGCCGCTGTGTTTGCCTTGGTTGGTGCAGCTAGTCAGCTGGTTCTACCTTCTTTGCAGTCCTCTTTCTGTGAGCTTGGCTCAAGAAGAGGCCCCCTTGCTGGGGTTAAGACTTGCCCTATGTGGGGTAATTGATGGCTGTTGTGTAGCTGCCTTCGTAAGAGGAAGGCTTGGTACGCTCCTGTGGAGTATTCTTAACAGGGGATCTTCTATGAATCGCCCTGTCTTCTCTTTCTACTGTATGCGTCACTCATATTGGTGTTGCTGTATTGTGCTTATATTTAAAGGTTGTGGTCTACGGTTGTCCGTACTACTTCCAGGCATTGGTATGGGTTCCTTACCATGAGGCTTCTGCCTCTCCTGCCTTTCACTGGGACGTTCTTCAGCATACCTGAGCTCCTCTTTGTCCAGGTTGGCTGCTCTTCTTTTCGATGGCCACTGCCCCTTGGGGCCTTTGTTCGGTTCCGTCCAGGCACAGTTCTTCCATGGCTGAAGACTTGCCTTTGTTAGCGTCAGGACAAAGCTGCTGCGTGGCACGCTCTTCGTGTTTGCACGTATTTGGAGTGCACCCTGGTATGATTCGCTATCACAGGTGTTCTTTTCCCGCTTCTGCGGTGCTGGTTCTACCCTCCCCTCTTCAGGATAGGTATTAGTTTCTCGTACTTCAGCCCTGTCTGGACTTGTTCTTCAAAGGAGCATCTACGCTATGTACGTCTATGCTGTACATTGCCTTATGCACTCCATTGATGGCCACTTCCGCAACCGGAGTTTTTCCTCTTTTTCTTGCTGCATTCTGCACAGGTGTTTTCCACACTTCTGCGTTGGGTTCCTGCTGTAACACTCTCAGAGGAGTGTTCTCCTCAGGGTGCTTGCTTCTTGGGTCCCTGGGCCATTAGGTTTGTCATAACTGTTTCCACTATCGTGTCTGGCTCCATCTCCTCATCTGTCTAGCGGGGGACTGTGGCTCCTCCCAGGCGGGTGGCTGATGTTGCTTGCTTCTCTGGACATTGTCATGTCCACTTCTGCTTCCATATGACTGTTGGTATTTTCACGTACCCTAGTCTTTTATCAGGTTAACCATAATTTTTACACGTATATTTTCTTAATCTATATCTGCTCGGGGCTCTTCACACAGCAGAGTTGCACAGGCAAAGTTCCTTCCTGCAGTGTTCGTGGTCTTCGCCCCGGTCTGCTCACTGTGTGGGTGTCCAGCTTGCTAGATACCCCTTTTTACCAGTTGCATACCTGCTAATGCATCCTTCACATCTGGGCTGCTCACGCTCCCCTACAGGTTTTTTTTCCTTTACTTCGTGTGGTTCTACCGTCCATACAGTATGCTTATGTGTGTTCCTGTCTTCCTCATGACTATCATTCTTACTGTAGTCCTGTTTGGGTGCTTCTGCTTGTTACCATCAGCCCTCTCACATGTCTTGTGAAGGAGCGGCTGCGTCCTGGAATGTCTTGTGTTTCTGGTACTACCAGCACTTTCTGGGCGTGGGTCAGCATCCTGCCAATGCTGCTCCACGTATCTTGGCTGGTGCGGGTTTGACAGTGCTTTTTTCCACTGTTGTGCATACTGGACCAGTATGTGCTGACTCTGTCATACCAGTTTGTCATCTCTCTGGGTTTTACTTCCAGTCAACACATCTGATCCTGCGGATCCATCAGACCCTAGACTCAGTTCCTCTTCTTGGCGAAGCCATGAACTCTCACTTCTGGCTTTATGCTTTCTTTTTCTCAGCCCAGTATACATACGGGGGGTTTTCGTGCTGTTCTTTGACGGCTTGTGGTGCCTTTGCCTCCCATTGTTTC
Source organism: Triturus cristatus (assembly GCF_964204655.1). Lineage (NCBI taxonomy): Eukaryota > Metazoa > Chordata > Amphibia > Caudata > Salamandridae > Triturus > Triturus cristatus. The sequence goes on along the minus strand of NC_140584.1, from coordinate 939,072,045 downwards.
CGCTCTTTTCAGAGCTTCGTGGTCTGGTGTGGCTGCGCTGGCTTTGCAGTTCCCACTGTGTTTCGTCGCCTTGCTGACAGCTAAGTTCTCTCGGGAACTTGGTGGGGTTCAGTCGCAGAACCGCCTCCTCTATGGGTATGGCTTTGGTATCTATTCTAAGTTAAAGAATCTGTGTCTAGATGTCTCTATCAGATGGACGCGTTACTTACCTTTGGTAATGATATATCTGGAAGAGACACAGTCTAGCCACAGATTCCTTAACGCCCGCCTGTCCTCCCCGTTCTGCGAGGACCTTTTCAGGTTGAGCTTCCTGCATTCACCTCCCTCCGGGTGGCTTTGTCTTTCTGCGGGGTGACATCTTTCACTTCACTCCTACACGGAATGCTTCATTCTGTTTTGCTTGCTCTACTCCGCCCATTCTCGTGATTGGGCGGTATGCTCATGTGTCATGTGTCCTTTACATCCCTATGCCATGGGTTGTCCAGTGTGAGATCTACTCATGTTTCCCCACCCCCCCGCTACCCCTTTCTCAATCGCCTTGGGGTCTTCCTCCCCTGCAGTCCTTTGGTTTGAAGTCTATTGCCTCTGCCTCTGCCTATAGGTCTCTTACTGGGGATACGACGTCCCTTCTGGTGCCGTCTTGTGGTGGGTTGTCTTTGCTCATGTGTTCCGGACTTGTTGTCCTTCACGGTTATATATTGTGGTTGCAGACTTTCTGTCGTCTGCCATGATGTTTTTTCACTTCTTCTTCTACCTCCGGGGGAGGTTTAGCCTTCGCTTTTGCGGCGTTGCCTCTTTCCCTTCACTAGTTTTCAATATACAGTGGTTGGCACTGTCCTTTATGGTGCCTCCCATTTGATTTCTTTTGCTTTTTCATCTTTTTCGCACACTATTCCCATATTGTCACAGTTTTTGGTAGTGGCTCCGCGTTGTGGCGTGGCAAAGTTTCACTGACGAAAACTGACGTCAGTGTGCCGGGAGGGACATGTATGGCTCCGCTGACGTCACGTCCGTGGACGAAGTTAGGGCGGAGCCGTGCGCAGAGGGGCTGCTGCGGAAAGTTTTCCGGATCCAGTCTGACGCCTGGGGATATTCTAAGTTAAGGAATATGCGGCTAGACTGTATCGTTACCAGATACATCGTTACCAAAGGTAAGTGTCTCGTCCTTTTCCACTTTTCCTAAATTTGGAAAGCAGAATGTTTGAGTAGATGAAGCCTGATCACTGTGAAAATCTCAACGTCTGAAGTGCTTATTGAGTCTGAAATCACTGAGACAATGAAAGCAGATATTGACCAGGCCAGTGTACATTGTAGGCTAGAGGCATGCTGCAGATCTCAGGAGCAACGAACAGAGAGACAGGGGAACACTGTCAGATGCATTATTGGAGAAAGAGCTTTGTGAAAGAGATAGAGATCTAGTCAACAGGCCAGGGTCTTACACACATGAGATAAGAGATTTAGAAATGGGGGCCTGTTGGAAAACGAGGCAGCATCTGTGAGGCCTGCACAAATAACATGACTACATTTGTCCTTCACTGGGAACCAAACACCCAATTGTAGCGCCTGACTCTCAGAGGGTAGCGTTGCAGAGCAGTCTGAGGCTTACTCAAGGGAGGTGGTGTGGGCTAGTAATCGCCATTTGCAGGTGCACAAAAATAACACTCAATAATTGATTGTCCAGTCTGTACTTTGCTTTATAAAAGTAAGAGTACATTTATTAAACACACACACCACTCAATACTATGCACCAATTTACAAATATACATAAGCTGTTGGAATTACTTTGTGACATTGCATAACATCTCCACCCCTCCCACAGAGGGGGTGGGGTCTAGTACCACCACTCCCATGTATGCACATCAACTTGCCCCCAATGCAGTTAGTTGAACATAACCTAGAGCGAGGGCCCTGCGCACTGGCACCATCCCAGTGGCGACCCAACCCATTACCTCAACAAGCATTAAAAAGGGGTAAACCTGCCTTGGTGACACATGACCCTGACTGAGCATCTCCTACTGACCATAAAGTATGCACCTTTATATCTTAAGGGCTAGCAGTCTGGGGTCTTCACCTAAGCGCAGCAGCAAGAATCCATGTTTACGCACGCTTTAGAATGACAGTACTCATCACCTTGGTTGATCATTTGAATGCATTGCAATTACAGGCCCAAAGGGCATCACAGATGAAATCGCAGGATTGCGCATATACAGCCAGACACCCTAGCAGGACTGTCTGGCAACATAGCCCCACTTGGCTTATGTCATCTCCTTACACATGTGACTTACAGTCCCTTCAAAAGAAGTACTCCTGGCAACTACACTTCTCCTGCAGTGCGCCTCCTCACTTTAAAAGGAATCACAGGTAAAAGCATGGGATTACGTAAATACAGCCAGACCCCCTAGCAGGAAGGTCCAACAACATAACTCCATTTAGCTTAACATCACCTTACACATGTGACTTACAGTCCCATCAAAAGAAGTACTCCTAGCAACTACACTTCTCCTGCAGTGCGACTCTTCACTTTAAAAGGAATCACAGGTAAAAGCATGGGATTACATAAATACAGCCAGACCCCCTAGCAGGAAGGTCCAGCAACATAACTCCATTTAGCTTAACATCACCTTACACAGGTACTTCACTTTACACATGTGACTTTCAGTCCACCTAAAAAGAAATAACCAATAGTAAATGCATTTCGGCGCAATTACACCACTTCACCTCCAGGGGATGCCCTTCTCCAGACATCCCCAACTCAGCCCTTCACTCCATGATGCACTTCATAGTACACCCTCAGCTGTAGAACATAAGTTCCAGCCTAGAAGGTGTTAAAGGCTGGCTGAGCCCTTGAGGGGTTATTCTTTCAGATGCCCCGTGAAACTTAGGGGTGGACTGTTCTTCTTTATGCTGGGGGAGACTGCGGTGCTCCTGCAGCCCCCCTGCACCCCTTTTCACACATGATGGTGGCCCCCTCCTCTGTGGGCCACCAGGCACCAAAATGGCAGATTTCTTCGTGCTGGGGGGGGGAGACTGCGCTCCTCCAGCAGCTCCCCCAGCAAAACGGCAGATTTCCAAATGCCTCACGAGGCATTATGGGGCGCTTCATGCTCCTCTTTACCAGCCCCAGCCACTGGGAACACTCTCCTCCGCCCTCAGGGTCTCTGATTCAGCAGGGTGCTGTCTTCAATGGCTCCCTGCGCCAGCCTTTCGCCAGGCTCTCCTTCTGGGCCTCTCTTCTCCCTGCGCAGAGGCCCCTGCTTCTGTGCACCTGTCCTGGGCTCTTCTTCTGGTGCTGATAGGGTCCTGGGGCAGTCAGGGGTTCTCTCCTTCCAACTGCCCATTGCGCCAGGCTCCAGCACCTTCACCCTCAGCAGACCACACCCCAGAGAGCTTCTCTTCCTGTTCAAGCACTTTTTAAAAGTTGAGTAGGGGGCTGGCAGGAAGTCCCTGTTGGTCCTATCAAACAGCGACACATCACTTTCCTGCCTCTGCTCCCTCCTTCTTGTCCTGCCTCTGGGTTTGTTAAAAATGGCGTTGTCCAGTGTTTCTGCCACATGTCTCGGAAACACCTTCCCCCCCCCCACCCCCCACCCCCACGCTGCCTTCCCTCCTTGGTGCAGCCTGGTGCCTGGCACCTAGTGATGGATGAGTCTGTAGCCCCTCCCATCTTAGGCCCTCGCTTGTGGAAGAAAGGTCATCAATCCATCCAGCTGAGGTCAGCCCTCAGCCTGGGTCTGGTCATGGCTGGCTCAGAGAAATATGACAGTTCTGGATGACCCAAAAGCAGTACAATATGACTTTGGACTCTGCAGAATACTTATTTTCACATTCGCTACATTGCACTTAAGTGCGTGTCTGGAATCTGTAGGCCTAATGGAAGTTAATCTAGCCATGGGCCCCACATTCCCATAGGGGAATAATGAAGTGAAAACACAGAAAAACACACTGACTTTCCCTGGCATGTTTCTTTCCAGGGTATAAAGCCTATTCCACGTCACCACCCAATACTGCATTAGTCCTGCCACAACATTCACTTTGTAGCTGCTCCTGGACTGCGCACGCTAGGAATCTCCCCTGCGCAGCCTGTACACGTGTGCACACGCGTGTACACATGTGTCTGCATGTAACCAGCCCGGTGTCCCTTACTCCAGCTACTGAACAGTGGCCTGGTCAAGCCAGGGGAACACCAGTAAAATCCCCATGCAGTCTCTTGCATCCTGAGTTCACTGTGGGTGAGTCCCAACTTATGAGGCTCCCCCACCGTAAAAGCTCAACAATTGGGTGCTCAAAAAGCAAAAAATCCGGGCGGCCCATAGTGTCAGAACCACCTTCTAACAGGGCCGCTTTGGGATTTTGTGGGCATTAGATGAACACCTACTAACTAGAAGCACTGGGTCCTCTTGACATTCTTGTAAAACCTGATGTTCCTGATCAACCTGTGCATCAGGGGAGTAGGTGCAAGGAGAACACACACTGGTTTGAAGTCCAGGTTCAGCTCAGGCCACTCCTTGGCGAAGTTTTGTTTCACTAAATGTCTCTCTTAGGTACAGCCTGGAAAGTTCAAAGTTAATCTGTCAAATTTCTGAATTCTAGACCTATCACACTATCTGAAAACAACAGCACGATTACACAAAAAAACCTATTTTCTTGGAAGCCAATGGAGAAAACTTGAGAAATTACTACTTGTTAATATTTTGAATTAATCGTATTAGTCTCATCAGAATAAATGCCAGATTACTCACACAGCTCACTGTATAGCAGTTCCTATATGTAAATAGCGTATGAACTGGAGGTGAATTGCTCTAGAACGTTTCTTACATTTGGTCGTGATTTGGCTATATGAGTTCTTAAAAAGGAACAACATTTCATTATTGCCTAATAATCTGATTTACAGTAAAGATTATTTCATGATTTAAAAGGGGCGTTTATACAATTTCTTAACAGATTGAGGTCACCTTTGTTTGACCTGAAATTGTTAGGATTGTGATTTGATTGAATTTAAGGTGGGGTTTCCATTTATTATTGATAATGCTAGTACACTTGGGTGACTCACTTCTCAAGTCTTGCTTCACAGGGGTTCATAATGTAAATTATACACGTTCTATGTAAATAGGTCTATGAATTTTAGATATTCAAAGATTAATGTGTAGACAATTTACATCCCCTATCGTTCATTAGAATTTATAATATGTTATTTTGGATTAGCAGTTATATCAGTTCTGCATGCTTGCAGCTAAGAATGCTTGAATGGATTTTATTACTATCTTAAGAAATTCTTTTTAGGTCTCGCCTGCGTTGCAGCGCATGCGCTGCTCGCTGGCGAGAAATTTTGTGAGATTGGGATTTCAGAAAAGGGCTTTAAGCCCCGCCCCTCATTTCCATTGGCTGGCGTCACCGTTTATGCTAAACGGTGGCCTGCCATTGGAAATGAGCTGTTTGAGTTACCTCCCTTTCGCCTTTTGGTCCCGCCCATCCGGACTGGGTCACCTGCTTTGCTGCTGTTGCAAAGCACTTTCTTATCTTTATGGGGCCATGTATTTCTAATTAGCGTGGAGGGGCGCACTGCCCCCGACCTCTCAAAAGAAAAAAGTCTTGGTTTCGTCAAGAGTTTTTTCCTTTGCTAACACCTGGCCCCATAAAGATAAGAAGACGAGAGACAAAATACATTGCATTTCAATAACAGTTCTCTGTGGAAAAAGGAGCTGGGCTGTGGCATGGTGTGTGTTAAAGGGAAGGGAGCTCGGTAGAGGCATGTGACTTTTTTTTTTACCATAAAGGACCTTAAAATAGCAAAATCTTTCACCACACAAATGTTTGCCTTCATTTGCCGCATATAACTTCCATACAAATGGTTCTCTTGCTTTGCCATAAAACTTTCCCACAAATGTTTGCCTCCGTTTGCTGCATATCACTTTCCCAGACGATAGCAAGTCATGAGAGTGAACGCTGAGCGTCCCGTGCAGAAACATCTCCGCAGAGAATCAGACGATAGCAAGCCATGAGAGTGAACACTGAGCGTCCTGTGCAGAAACATCTCCGCAGAGAATCAGACAATAGCAAGCCATGAGAGTGAACACTGAGCGTCCCGTGCAGAAACCTCTCCGCAGAGAATCAGACAATAGCAAGCAATGAGAGTGAACGCTGAGCGTCCTGTGCAGAAACATCTCCGCAGAGAATCAAAAATTTTACAAAGGAGGGGAGCGGCCATCTTCAAAGGGGTGGGGCCTGCAGCAAACACGGTCTTTTACCGCACAGGGGGAGGGAGGGGCACCCGCCATGGTTTACCACATTTACCACATGATGTTTGCATCCTTTACAGCAGGGCGTGTGGCACCCACCACATTTTACCACATTTACCACATAATATTTGCATCCTTTACAGCAGGGGGTGAAGCACCGCCACATTGTACCATATTTACCACCTTATATTTGCATCCTTTACAACAGGGGGTGCAGCACCGCCACATTTTACCACATGATATTTACATCCTTTACAGCAGAGGGTGCAGCACCAAGATATTTTACCACATTTACCACGTCATATTTGGATTTTTTACAGCACCCGCCACATTTTACCACATTTACCACATGATATTTGCACCTTTTACAACAAGGTCGTTTCACATCCACTGGTGATGCAGGATCTTAAGCCAGTGACTTTACCACACAGACGTTCCCCAGGGGGCTTTTACTACCGGAAACTCCATCCTTAGTGAAAAGCATGTATCCCAGAGTGCAGTGAGTGGAGAATAAAACACTTCCTTCTGCAGCCAGCAGGGCCGCGGGTTATAATAATGTCTAAGGGCCAGGGATATGGACGCGCACAAACACAGGGTGAAGGTAGAAGTGCTGAGCTCTAATGGCTCCGTCCATGGCGCTTCCTTCAGGAATGTCTCCGTGGGCTCTGGGGGCCGTTCAGGGCTCGAGGCCTTGTTACCCAGTGGGAGTGAGGGCCGCGACCACAGCACCCGTGACACACACGCTTTCCTCTTTCTACTCTCGGGACTTTACCACACAGGGCCCCTGCCAGCTTTTACCACACGTCACCAGCAGGCCTTACACCAGAGGGGCAGGAAGATGCCCTACAGCATGTGGGGCCGGGGTCATCCTCCCCCCTCTCATCACACGGGGCCCACCAGGCCTTTCACCAGAGGGGCAGGAGCACCCCTCCCCCACCCTTCAGCCTGTGGGGCTGGGGTCACCCCGCCCTCATCACACGGGCCCTTATTTTTACCACATGGGCCTCTTAACTCAAGGCTCCCTTCCTGACTCAAGGCGCCACCTCTTCGTCTGGGAGCTCTACCCTCTTTGGGGGGGGGTCGTGAGTGACCTGTGGGGTTCAGGGCCTCTGCTCCCCCAGTGGGGCCCCCGGCAGCCCCTCCAAGGACAGCCGGTCACATCTCTCTACCCCTCACTGTCCATCTTATACCTCACTCTGTTCCTCACTGTCCAACTCTCTTCCTCGCTGTCCACCCCTCCGTTCCTCACTGTCCTTCTTCTTCCCTCCTGTTCCTCATTGTCCTTCTTCTTCCCTCCTCTGTCCCTCACTGTCCTTCTTTTTCCCTCCTCTGCACCTCGCTGTCCTTCTCCCTCCTCTGTCGCTCACTGTCCTTCTCCCTCCTCTGTCCCTCACTGTCCTTGTTCTCCCTCCTCTGCCCCTCACTGTCCTTCTCCCTCATCTGTCCATCACTGTCCTTCTTCTCCCGCCTCTCTCCCTCACTTTCCTTTACCCTCCTCTGTCCCTCACTGTGCTCGTTTTCCTCTGTCCCTCACTGACCTACTTCTCTCTCCTCTGTCCCTCACTGTGAGAAGTTGGCCTGGCATATGCTGGTCACTAGTTATAGTGGCCACCTTGCACCAGTCCAATTCGACTGTTATGGTAGATAGGTTTAAGACAACCTTTTAAAGAAAGCTATCCTAGTGGTAGCTGTGGAGAGCAGCCTTCAGGCTAAGTCTCAGAGGAATGTAAAGCAGCTTGTTTTACCTTATAATCTCTTGAATTACCAAATGAAAGGACACCACACAGGTATATATATCAAATATATATGTATTTATTACTAGACACACTCTACTAATCTCTTTATGAGATTAGAAGCCAGATACATATTCAAATGTCAACGTTCCTCAATAAATTAGGCACAAATAGGGCTGGAGCCCTAGGGGCGTACCAGACCATATGCTAAAAAAATGGTACTTCTAGGGCCAACACACACTAGGGCACCGGAGTGCACGAGTTTCCTCACCCAGGGAAGCCAGGTGCATAGGTGTCTTTTGGTGTCGGGTCGCGTCGCTGTTTTCTATGGAGACCAAAGAAGACTTGCTGCTTGCGTCGACTGAAGAAGTGTCCGGTGGACTCCAAGGGTGGATTCGATGCGGAAGACCTGAAAATTGAAGGGACAGTGTTCAAGGTCACTTGCCAGTGACCGGTGGCCAGGAAGATGGATGACCACAGATGTCGGGTGATTTCAGGTCGTCTATGGTGTTTTGACTCTTCGCTCACGAGGTCCAGGAGGGATCGACGATGACCAGCGGCTGGATTCGGAGTGTCCCACGACGTCTGCAGCTGATGGCGGTGTCGGCAACCGGATTGGAGCCAACAAGCCTTGGCAACTGCAAGTCTCGTGTAGACTGAAGAAAGTCGATGGTGCAGACCAGCAAGGTCTGAGGGACTCAGCCAGCAAGGGTAAGTGAGGGCAGGCCTGGAACAACCAGGGGAGCCCTTTTAGTCGATGAGAAAGTCTTCGGGGGACCCATAAGCCAACGGGCAAGGGATCGGGAAGGCGCCTCTTCAGGAAATGCTTCACAGAAGCCCATGGTCACTTGGGACAGGATAGGCCTCTGATTTGCACTGCAAGACCTGCTGGAGGGTTGGGCCACAAATGGTCCAATGCAAAAGTCCGTAGGACGTCGTGAAGGGTTTGCGCTCGACAATAGTGCACGGTCCCCGGGTATTGCTGTTCCTCGTCACTCGTGGGGTCCACTCGCCACAGCTTTGCTGGGGACTCACAATGGCCGTCGAGAAGTCAGGAAATCCCCTTCTGGGGCAGCAGGGACTTCGAACTCCGGCGTGAACGGGAAAGTTTGCAACCGTTGATTAAGGTTTTTGGTGCCTGCCAAGCAGGGGAGACACTCCTTGACTCCAAGGGAGATTCTTCTGTCTTCCAAAGGTAGTGGCACGTCGAAGGGCCAGGATTCTTCTTTGTAGAGCATCGTCCAGGGTTATCTGTTTTGCAATGGCAAAGCTTGCTACCTTATAGTGAAGATAGGGGAGGGACTAGCTCTATGACCACTCCTCTAGGAGGGTCAGGGGAGGGGGTGGTTACACCCACTTCCCTTTGTCCGGTTTCGCGCCAGAGCAGGGACAGGTAGCCCCTGAACCGGTTTGAGCTGGCATATGCACAGAGGAGCCTACTGCTCCCCCAGTGCAGGACTTCAAAGCACTCTAGGAGTGCACCCACCCAGCCCCAATACACTAAATCCTGTCTGGAAGGTGGTGACACCTCCCTGTGACAGGATGCCTTTTGTTGGGCTTCCTCCACTGCGAGTTTCAGTCAGCAGCAGGACGGCAACCCAGTGTCTGTGCTGGTGGCATCTATTTTGTGATGCCAGGGCTCTATAGGATTTCTATCGTTTTACATGTCGTCCCCTCTAGAAGGGTGGGATCATGCTCCCACATCATGGACTGATGTGGGGGGTATGATTCCAAGTTGTTTGACACCAAACACGATATGTTTTGATGCAGTCATTCCAAAGTTAGCATTTTAATGTCCTTAAGAGTATATGGTTTAACCGCATCCACAAACAGCCATAGAGAATAGACTCTGGTAGCTGCAGAGAGGCTCTGCTCACGCAGAGGCACCCCCTCACATTGTAAACCACGCACCCTGCCCTCAGGATTGATAGGGCCTGCCATAGGGGTGGCTGATAGGTTTATATGTGTGTGTATATTGAGATATAGGAACCTATATCTCAGTGAGGAGTGGTAACACTACCTCACACAGGCTGCAGTAGCAGGCCTGTGGTGTCAGATTGAGAATGCTTCCCAGGGGTGGCATAATACATGCTGCAGCCCCTGGTAGGCCTGTGAAGTGCCTATGCCCTAGGTGCCATATTCTAGGGGCTCATAAGGTACCACAGTATCCAATCACTAGTGCATCTAATATGCACACCAAGTCGTTTAGAGAGAACAGAGAGACTGGGGCCCTGATTAGCAGGGACCCAGCCTGACTATAGCCAGAAACCAGTGTATACATCAGAAAAAAAGTGGGGGCAACATAAGTGCAGCTCCTACTCTCCTACACTCACTGTCCTTGTTTTCCCTCCTCTGTCCCTCACTGTCCTTGTTCTCTGTCCCTCGCTGTCCTTTGTCCCTCGCTGTCCTTTTTCTCTCTCTCCTCTGTCCCTCACTGTCCTTCTTCTACCTCACTCTGCTCCTCACTGTCCAACTCTGTTCCGCACTGTCCTCTTTCCCTCCTCTGTCCCTCACTGTTCTTCTCCTCTGTCCCACACTGTCCTTCACCCTCCTCTGTCCTTCACTGTCCTCCTTCTTCCTCCTCTACCCTTCACTATCCTTCTCCCTCCTCTGTTCCTCACTGTCCTTTTCTCCCTCTTCTACCCTTCACTGTCCATCTCCCTCCTCTGTCCCTCACTGACCTCTTCTCCATCCTCTACCCTTCACTGTCCTTCTCCCTCCTCTGTCCCTCACTGTCCTCCTTCTCCTCTTTTCCTCACTGTCCTTCTCTCTCCTCTGTCCCTCACTGTCTCTCTTCTCCCTCACCTGTCCCTCACTGTCCTCCTTCTCCCTCCTCTACCCTTCACTGTCCTTCTCCCTCCTCTGTCCCTCACTGTCATTGTCTCCCTCCTCTACCCTTCACTGTCATTGTCTCCCTCCTCTACCCTTCACTGTCCTTCTCCCTCCTCTGTCCCTCACTGACCTTCTTCTCCATCCTCTACCCTTCACTGTCCTCCTCCCTCCTCTATCCCTCACTGTCCTTCTTCGCTCTCTCCTCTGTCCCTCACTGTCCTTGTTCTCTGTCCCACACTGCCCTTCTTCTCTCTCCTTTGTCCCTCACTGTCCTCCTTCTCCCTCCTCTACCCCTCACTGTCCTCCTTCTCCCTTCTCTGTCCCTCATTGGTATTGCAGTCTCTCTCTTCCATGTCTCTTCCTCTCTGTGACTTTCTGACTGAACTCCGCTCTCCCTGTTTGAAGGATCCAATCACAGGCCTCCCCTGCCCTCCCAGCCAACCAATCGCGTGCGTCTGAATCCCGCCCTGTGTCCTCCTGCTCCAGGCTCGGGGCACTGCACCTGCGCAGACACAAGAGGTAAAAGGCAGGAAGAGCGGCCGCCGGCACGGGCTCCACAGCTCCGCAGCTGCTGCACGTGCCCTGCACGTGTAGCATGCAACACAAAAGACCAGGCTCGAGGAGTGCGACATGCACATGCATGTAACACCACAGACCAGCTGCGAGGAGTGCTACATGGATGTAACACCACAGACCTGGCGCAAGAAATGCGACATGCACATGCATGTAACACCACAGACCAGGCGGGAGGAGTGCGACATGCATGTAACACCACAGACCAGGCGCAAGGAGTGCAACATGCATTCAACACCACAGACCAGGCGCGAGAAGTGCCACATACACATGTGATGTGGTTTTAGGAGTACTTCAAAGTAAGTTTGCTCAACCGTTAGAAGAACGTTATTTTTAGTACAACAGGCACAATCTACGTTTAACGTGACAGTACCAGCACTTCTCAGCGTGCCTGCTGAATGTTCATCCGCAAAATACCAACACTTTACGCAAGACTGCCTTACTTTAGTGGAGAGTACTTGTACCTCTCAGTAGAGCTGTTACACTTTTAGTGGCTGAATAGCATAGCACTACCATTTCTCATGGGCCTTACAAAGAAGCTTTGTGTGTGTGTGGGTGAGTTGGCTAACCTTGTGCCTGATAGTAATTATCTCATGGCTCAAATGCCACGCTGTTTTGATGGGTAGTTGTGCCTTATTCATGCCTTATCTGTGAATTAAACTTGAAGTTCTGGGTATAATTCGGGGCACATTTTCTCTAGGTAAATGTTGTCCTTCTGCTTTGTTACTTGTTCTGAGGAGAACGACCACTTACTTGCAGAAAAAAGATTAGTGATTCACTAAGCTTTCTTTCTGTGAATAGGTTAATTAACAACAACTAAGACAAAAGTGATCAAATAAAATAATTTTGTAGAGGGCCTGGATAGTTGGGTATAATTCAGACAGGACACGGGGAGTATGTGGTGTTTATAACATCGCTGAGAAATGTCTGCGTCACTCTCTATGGAAATATCACAAATGACACTGCCATTAGACCAGGACACTGAAGAGGGACAATCTTAGTTCAACAACTCTCTTTTTTTGTCTAGTTTTGGTGACATTTTTGAATAAGGGATTTGGTAGTGAATTGTTTTAATGTTTTTTAAGGGACTACATCTTTAAATATAGTTGACACTATGCTGTGTCCCATGTTTTTACTGACACTTGACACATTAGATCACCTTAAACCAACCTCCCACACCCCAATCCATGTAATGTTTTTTTACCCAGAAGCACATTTTAGAATCTAAAATAAGTAACCAGAAAAGTTACATGCAGTTCAATCTGATTTTTTTTTCGTATTTGCAAAACATTTCTGCAACTCCATAGCTCGGAAAATATTCCCAGTACAGATCACAGTGACCCTTCCTTTAACAGCGGCAGCGGACCTTTCTTTAGAAACCCCTCATCCAAACAAAGAGGTGAGGCCTCTTATTACTCTGAAAATGCTTTATGGGGCGCTTGAAAACAAGCATTTGCAATACAATAGGTCTCGCATTTTACAAACTTTGACCTATTTGGCCTTTTATTATGTAGGTTTTATAAACACATAAATAAAAGGCATTGTCATTTACAATGCCAATAACTCAAAATCTCGCAATTGGGAGACCTATTGCATTGCAAATGCTTGTTTAGGTTGAGCCTGGGCAGCACTTGACCTGCTCTGCGGCATGCTGTGTTGGAGTATGGAAAAGATGCCCCGCCCACTCTCCGCCCATATTTGTCATTGTCTTGTTTCATCGCCCTTCGTAAATGCTGGCTTCTGATTCGTTAATAGGCTTGTTAGTCCCCCCTTAGTACCGCCTTGTCTTCATTTGCAAACTCCCATGAGGACTGGCCCTTTTACTTCAGTTGTTACGCAGTGTGTCTTTTTTTAGTCTAAAAGCACTATTTTCTTTAATGAGTTTCTCCTGTTGCAGGCACAAAATGCTTTCCTGCTACTTTCAGCGCGCCATGCGTGCTTTCACTTTCCGAGCGGCCCGGGAAAATGGTGTCCGATTTTTTGAATAAGTCTAGAATTTACAAGTTTGAACTATTGGCATTGTAAATGACAATGCCTTTTATTTATGTGTTAATGAGCAAAACAGATAAATAAAAGGCATTTTCATTTACAATGCCAATAGCTTAAACTCTCACAAATGCGAGACCTATTGCATTGCAAATGCTTGTTTTGTTTGTTCACGGGGTACGGGGTGTTCTCTCAGGTTTGATAAAGGTGTAACATGTGTTGTATAAATGAATTTAATGAATGGGGCACTTTATGTATTTTCTTGCCCTGATGAAGTACTGTGAAGCCACCAAATGAAACACGTGCTGACTAGAAAAGTTTGGAGAGGAACTATTTCTAAGAATAAAATAACATTCTGAGTAAAGACACCTCGTGCCCTACAGTGTGCATTGAAGCATAAAAGACTATAATTTGGGTGTTTACTGAGTTTGGAGGGCAGTGCAATGTCTGCTCTCCCCTTGAGTTTTCACCTTCTAGGACTAATGTGAACACTCGAGTACTTTTTGGCAGACTTTCCGCTAACATTATCCCTGCCACCAATTTCTCGTTCTCATTTTTCTTATTTTATATTTTTTGTGGTACTGTAACAAATTTATTTTAATAAAAATCTGTTCCCCCTTTGCCTTCCCCAACTCTGGCCCCCAACTTCTCCAGGAGGCCCAAGAGCGCTAATTTGGACGTCAGTCAGATTGAGTGATCTAGGACCCTGGGTCACTGTAACAATTAGTGTGGTATATCAGCCTCGTACTATTTGAGAGGACAGTAATGCAAAAAGCAGTTGGATATACTTAGAGCTTGCATTGATGTTTGGAATGTAGCACAAGTGGGTGCTACCTCCTGTATTGTGTAGATGCACCCCAAGCATGCATAGTGGAGTGATAGTGCGGCTCTAAATTTAAGAGTGTAGAGCAAACAACCCTACTCCCATCTGATAGAGAATCGAGGGATTCCTCCTACTCTTCACCATCCATGAGACACTAGTGGAAGCCGCCCTACTTTTCACTACTGTGAAAGACATTCTAGATATCGTCTTCTCCCAGATCCCAGAAGAGCCTAATTGAGGTCCTTGAGCTCTCCACCACACCAAGATGGCGTAGTGGAAGCCCTTGTATTTTCCCAGGCCCAGGGGTTACAGGTAAAATCTATTCTACTTTGCCACCACAGCAGAGAACAGTGGGAACTATTCAGTTTTGTCACTGTCAGAGGAGAGTAGTGGAAACTGTCCTCTAGCTCCACCCAGAGGAATCGAGGAAGGTGTGTAAGTCGTATATCTTGTTCCAGTACAAGAGGGAGTTGTTGAATCCACCCTAGTCTGTGATGCCCAGGAGAGAGTACTGGAAGTCCTCCAACTCTGCCTTGGCCAGAAAGGGTAAGGAAGGTGTAATGGAAGTCATCCTGCTCTGCCTGTCCCTGGAGATGGTAACTGTGGCCGTTGTAGTCTCCTTTCACTTCTAGGAGGGAGTAATTGAAGTCATCCTACCAGTGGGCACTCTTAAAAAGCCAGGTTCACTAGGCCCTGCTCATTGAGTCGTCTGATGCTCACAGCTGTGAGGTGCTCTCCGGTATCTGGAGGACTGCCATTACTCATCTGCTGAATCCTGTTCTTGCTACTCCGAGCAGAGCTCATTTCAAAACATCTTACAAGGTAACAACGAAAAGCGTTCACCCCTGCAGGCAAAAGAGCGAAATGTGCCTGGTTGCATGCAAGTTCAAATGAAGGCGCGGTATAATTGGGAGCAGTAAAAAGGAATGTAGGGTCAGGACGGGGACTGTTGACGTGTGGAGCCGAACGGATATCCTGGCTGAGGCTTTCACACGTAGCTCCAAGCTTGTATGTGGTGCATTTTAAACAGCTATAAATTTTGCATGAATTTGTTTGCTGTACATTTAGACCATTTCATCCCTCCTAAAACTAATGTTTACGTGACCTTTTATTAACCGCCAAATAGCCCAAGTATTTGTTAAGGGGTGAGAATTATTCTCTTGGCGCGCGCTGCGAAATCTTCACGCAGCCCAGTGTGTATCCATCCACGTCCGGCCTGTGTGTGGCAGCGGAAAATGTGGACATAAAGGTGACTTTTTAGAAATACTTCGCGAGTGTTAACATTTGGTCGTTTGCATACCGCAGTGGGTGCAGGGTATTTTTTAGGCCTGGCCTTCGGGGCTTCCAGCCAGCCCTCTTTATCCGTTGATCTGTTATTGTGGCATCCCTTTTCTTCCTCCCACTATGCATGGGACACTTGGTCAGGCCTTTTTAATCACTGGCTAACTTCTAGGGTTGACAATTTTCCCTCAAAAAAATACCGGCCATCTGTTCACATTTTAACATTCTGCAAAGGCTCGACCTAATTTGTAAGTAGAACTTTTCATGGAATGGTCTCCTTTTTAACATGGCCTTTCTGTCTTTGTTTACTTTAATACTCAGAGACCATTATGGCAGCTGTAGAATGCATTTTAAAGTGATTACTTCTTACATTTATTGTTTAAAGTATGTACTGATAAAAAGAGAAAAAACCTGGCATTAGGTGACTTTCAAATAACTATAAAACTGGCTAGGTGGCAGCATACTAACCACACGGAGAGTGATGGCATTCTGCCCTTTCAAAAAGTGCACACCCACATACAAAATAATTCTCTTAGTACCATGCAGTACTGTGTCAATGTGTTGGTTTTGAGAGCTGAATTTTTTTTTGCGTTTGGCCAATATTTTTTATAGACTGCGGGCCCAGCAGTTTTCACAAGAATAAACTTTTGTAAAAAAAAAAATACAAAATAAGCATTGACAAAGCTAAAAGGGTGAAGGCAAATGACAGACCGGTACTAGACATTTATGCCACTTTTGCTTATTCACCTCAGACTGGTTTATCCAAGATCTTTGTCACAAGGTGTTATCTTGAAGGTGGTGTGGAACTTGGATTCTCCAGGCATGAGAAACCTAAAACAAGTGTGCAAATGCAAGGGAGGGTGCCCCACTAAACTACCTATTAATCTGTAAGAGGCCAAGGCAGGGTGGCGGTGAAACTCCTGAGCTTCAGAGGGACCCTCTATGTCCTATCCTACACCCCAAAAGTCTGACATATGACAAGGCATCCCTTAAATGTACTGGAAAGGCCATGCAATCCTCATCTACTGCCTGGGGTCTCTCCAATTCTTCATCTTTGGTACCACTCAGCTGTAACAATTAGAAAATGGATCTGAATGTGGCTATGACCAGGTGTATCACATGTTCTCCACACATGCATCCTCTATACATGTACAAGTTGCACACACGCAACATCCACATACCACAGGGATGGTCAAAAGACCCGGTTACAGGGGACTGCAGACCAATTTACAAAAAGGTGGGAGAGGTTGGAAGGGGGGGCTCTTCCTGGCACAGTAAGTACCAAGGCCTGCTTTTCCACAGTAAAAGGTATCTGAGCCACCACTGTCAGTTCTCGACAGCACTTTGAGCTGACAGTAGCCAGACTTTGCTAAACCGGGTGTGCATGGTGTACCCTTCAAGGCCACAAAGCCTTGCTGGGTTTTCAATCTGTGTCACAATGTCCTCCAACACACGTTTCGCACGTGCTGAGGTGGCGGTTAAACAATCTGTAGCTTGCAATGGTGAACTCGAGGCATCAGTGTACTCTCTTCCAAGCGTGTGTTGACCTTTCTCATCCAAACAAGAGCATCCTCATTTTGAAAAATATCCTACTTGTGCTTATTTATTAAATCATTTCATACATAATGTAAAATAACTTTCTCTTCCAGTTCATATTTTCTTCCCATTTCAAATCAATATACCATGGTCATATAATGCTCTGCTTTTTCGGCAACAACTATGAGCCCTTTCTCAAGAGCTTTTGTTTTTAGAGTATCAAAACAATAAAATGTTTCAATTATGTGGAACATAGTTTCAAGTTTTCAAAAATGTCAATAAGGTTTGAAAACCAAATCAAGTATTTTTGAAGTTCTTTTGAACACCAAAAGAAGTCTCCTAGTAGAATCACGTGGGCATAGTAGTGTCTCTTGTGATGAATCGGTCAGCCAGGCACCGGTATGCCACTCTAATCGCCTTCTCTTTCATTTTCAACGTAATACCTCATACAGCTCATCATTTGCTTTAGCTCACGGCTTGCAGTGTATTTCTTCTACAACTCAAAGATTTGAGATTTTGGGTTTTCAGTATCGACAAACTCAATTCTCCATGCTTTTCCTTGGTTAAGTCCCGTGTTATCCCCCCACCCCACACCTTTCCGTGATATGTACAGTTTCATGTATCTGGTGATGATAGTCATGAAAATAATGAGCTACGCTTGACTGTCCATTTTTTAAATCCTAATATCAGACTTTTGTTTGTATTTTTCACTCATACTTTTTGGGAGGTTTCCCCCACATATTGCTCTGCACATATACATTTAGTAGCATGAGCCACCTGCTCCTTTGTTCAGATTGCAAAGTGTGTCAACATGATCTGTTGGCCTGTTTGTGGATGTATTCTATGTGGACCATTTAGGACAATACTATAACTGCCTCACTGTAGATAAGGAAAGGGTCCTGTTTGTTGCTAAGCCACTTTCAATAATGTTCTGATTATAAAGTTTTGATAATGGAATTATTGATTAAATAGTCTCTTCTGTTTCTTAGGTAATGGCCAGTGTACGTAGTATTCAAAAATTATTTTTATGTTTCAGAATAGACAAAGCTATTATTGTGTAATCCACCAACATATGTTATTGTCTAAAAAGAGTAGTCCTGCATTAATGGTATATGGTGCACTTGTTAGGTGAAGTGTTTTTACATGTTTTTCAGTTGCATCTTCCTGCTTAGAGAAAATTATACTCGAATAAAATGAGTTAAGTGTAACTCGCTGGAGGGACATACTGTACTCCACACTGTGTGAACTCTCTAGTTGATGCTACACTCCATCCTGTGTGTAGTTGCCTGCAGTAATGTCGCACTCCGCACTGTGTGTGACTACGTGGTAGAAGGCTGAAGGCCTGGCTATGTGTAACTTTATGGGGAATGCCATACTCCCACACTTTTTGCAATGCTCTGATCAACATTACATTCAACTCTGTGTTTCTGACTCTTAGGTGCTGTACGTTTTGTAACACATCTGAAGAATGTTTCACTTCTTTATATGTATAACTCCCTGGGGAGAAACTGCACTTCACACTGTACTGTATGTTTTCCCAAGGCTAAAAATACCTTCTTGAAGGTGCCTCACTCCATGCCAAGTGTGTCTCAATGGGCTTTATGCAGCACACCACTCTATATGAGTTTTACTTTCAGCCATGCTGCACAGCAGCCTTGTTGCTGTACAGCATGGTTACAAACATTGACAAAGGCTTTAACTCTTACGCAGGAGAGACCTGTTGGCTTTGCTAATGCTGAAGGCCAAAAAAAAGAAAGGGGAAACAAAATGACGTGACGCGGCCAGCGGGAGCAAGCAACATGACGGAAAGTCGAAACAAATGCACTCTTATGCTATAAAAGCGCGAGCAGTGGAAGGACACTGGGCAGGGAAGCAGTACTGGGGCCATGCTCCAGAAGAGGAATAAACACAAGAATAGGAAGTGAAGCCAGTACTCACTGACCAAAGACAAGCAAGCAAATGAGAGTGAATGATGAAGCCAACCTGTGGTAATTACTGGGCAGGTTCTAAGCCCCATGTAACTAAACAAAATGTCTCGCAAACGACAGTGCATGGTGCCGTCTCAGGAGAGACCTAACAAGCAACAGCAAATTCTCTCTCTCAAGCGAGACCTAAAAAGGGGGTGGTCATTACACTCAGGTCCTCAAATTATTCTCTATTACCATGGGAATAAGTAGCAATGCCTGTTATTCCATGTGGGGACACTGGACGGATTTGGAAAACCTCTATCCCCAAATCTCCCCCTGGTATCCCTGCACTAGATACCTGGCAGCTATACAGAAGCCTTTTGTGTAACGTACTGGATGGATGCTCCACTACTAGCTATGCTTAATTCTCTTGGCGATTAGTGCACTCCAATCCGTGTGTGCTTTCCTTGCTCTTTGGGGAAGCTCCGCTATGTAATTAATATGTGTAGTAGGTGCTGCACTTGTGCCTATTTGCAACTCCCTCATGAGCTGCATGTGTGATTTCTTGGGCAACGCTGGTTTCCACTTCAGGAATACATTTTATGATGGCGGGAGAGAATTGATTTGCTTTGTGAAAGTAATACTGATTTCAGCAAACAATTGGCAGACCTTGTAAGTTCTAAATCCGTTGCTGCCAGGAAGGCCAAACCGCAGTTGAAATTATCTTGAGGCTCTAGTGGTTTGCCAATTTTTTTTGGTTGATTTGAGTCTTAGCTCGCTTAGCCACGCTTGAAATTGAAGCACTGCTGCCAGTTTGCCACCATGTTTTTAAAAAAGTGAATGGCATTTTAGCCATTTTGGTTATCTTATTTGTAGGTAATTGTATTAACTTGTAGTTTACTTTAATTATTGGCATGAGCATCATAGCCATTCAGAACCCTAAAGCTTCATAGTAGAGAGTGGTGCTCAAGCTACTGTGTTTGTATGATGCCTGTTTAAATCTACCTTTGCTGTTCCAGCCCTCTCATCTGAGTACTGTTGGAGACTGCTAGTGAGGTCCTTATGGCTGGTGAGCCTTGAAAATGTTCAAATGATTTTGTCATGCTGGCCAGTGGCAGAGTTGAGCCATTTTCTGATTGTTTCAACTCAAAAGTCTATTGATCTAGGGCCAGATGAACTAACAACATAGGGTCCACAAAAAGTGGTCGCAATTTTCACACTCACTTTTTGTGAATCCTGTGGTATTTTGCAAACCAACCTATGTACTAAAATGTCAGTTCACAAAATACTGAATCTCAGTGGGTCGTAATTCGACCTACCTCATGAACACTATTGAGGTAGGTCACATATTGCGACTGACTACAATTCCCTGCCATCACAGGGATGGTAGCTTGCTGGATCAGAAAACCACCATGTCTGTATTTGCTTTTATATGAAGTTATCTTACATTTTTTTTTTATTATTGCCTGTTTTCCTTAAAGGAAACTCTACCTTCACCATCACAACCCTACCCTTCCCACCATCCTACTAACCACCACCCCACCGTTACCACAGCCACCACCATAATCGCCACCCCTACCCAATCACCCCCTTACCCTAATCACCATCCCTGCCACCACCACCCTTATCCTAACACCACTGCCTTGCTGCTATCCTCCCCTACCACCACTGCCCTACCACCTTAACCACTCCCACTCTAACCACCTCCACCCTATCCACAACCACCACTACCCTAACCACCTCCAAACTAACACCACTCTGCCACTCCTACCTACTCCCATCATCACCCTACCAATCACCCTAACCATCACCATCCTACCCTACGCAACATCCTACTAACCACCACCACGACCCTACCCTAAATACCACAACCACCACCCTCGCCACCACAATCTCCAATACCCTAACTACTAGCACCCTAACCGCCACCACCCATATCCTAACACCGGTGCCCTACCACCATCATCCCCTACCACCACCGCCCTACTTCCTTAACCACTACCACACTAACCACATCACCCTGTCCACAACCATCACTACCGTACCCACCACCCTACCACTACCAAACTAACACCACCACCCTGCCACCATCACCCTACCCACCACCATAACCACTACCACCCTACCCTACCTGAAGCACCACCTCCCTACCCACCACCACTCTACCCTAAGCACCACCACCCTAGGCACCTACTTTAACTACCACCTTCCTCACTACCCTACCACCATCACTCTACCACCACCTTCAATACTACCACCTTAACACCACCTACTGTAACCACCACCGCCCTACCCTAACCACCACCACCCCTTAATCACCACCATCAGACCTTAACCACCATCACACCACCACCACCCTACCACTTCTCTACCACCACCCTACCCACTACCGTAACCACCACCCTACCCTCGCCACAACTACCACCCTACTAATCACAACCAACTACCCTAACCGCCACCACACCACCCTGCTCACAGCCAACACCCAAAACACCACCACCAGCCTAAAACCACCAAAATAACCACCATAACCACCACTTTCACTACCCTCACTACCAGCACCCACACCCTAACCACCAGCACCCACACCATCACCACTACCCTAGCCTCCACCACCCTAACCACCACCCCAAACCACTCTGCTAACACCACGCAAACAACCACCGTAAACACCACCACCCTCACCAACCTATGCACCACCACACTAACCACTGGCTACCCTAACACCACCTTAACTCTAACAGCACCACCACCACAACCATAAGCATTACTATAATCACAACCACCACCCTACTTTCACATCACTCTCTCGACCATCACTACTCTAACCTCCACCAGTCTACTTTAACCGCCACAACCCTACCCATCACCCTACTCGCCAACACCACCCTACCCTAATTACCAACACCGTAACCACCACCACCACCCGACCCTGACCACTGCCACTCTAACCATCACCACTATAACCACCACCATCCTAACCACCAGTACCACCAAACTAACCACCTCCATCCTACCCCCACCCTAACCAGTCCAATCTACTACCACCAGCCTACTTCCACCCTAACCACTACCACCCTGCCTTAACCGCCACTAACCTTCCCTAACCACTACCCTACCCGCCACACTACTGTAACCACCTTCCTAATCACCACCACCGTCCTAGCCTCCACCCTGCCCTAATCACCACCACCACCCCAACCACCACCACTCTCACCCTAACCATCACCTCCACATTCACTACCTTCACTCTCACCCTAATAACTACCACAGTTACCAGTGCCACCTTAAATACCACCACCCCCCAACAACACCTCACCCTAACCATCATCGCCACCCATACTACCATCACCACCACCCCAACCACCTCCATTCTAACCACCCTAATAAGCCCACCACCCTTCTAAACACTCCTACCATCACCCTAACCACTAGCACCACCCTACCCTAACCACTACTACCCTAACATCCCTACCATGATCAGTGCCATCCTTTCACTAAACATGGCTCTCAATTCCTGTAGAAGCTCTTCATTTTATAACAACCATTTCGGACTCATTCCTTTATTGTTGTTTTATGGAAAGTTGTGTCTTGTGTTTGCATTTGTTTACTATTAAGTAACTTTTCCACACCTGAAACCATGCATCTAGTTATCGAGTTCATTAAGCCATATTAAAGACTAAGAAACGTTAGCACATTGTCTACAGCTATTAATCTTTTCGACCTATTCTATGGATACCAGTATGTGAACATTGAGAAGGAACTCTTTGATAGGATGTTCCTGTGAACCCTAGGGCAAGTGCTCATTGGGCTGATTTACATATGCATAAACTTCTTATTGCATTGCCTTGTACATTTTAATTGCTGTGCAGTGGGAATAAGAAAACATAGTGTTCATCGCACTA
Source organism: Triturus cristatus (assembly GCF_964204655.1). Classification (NCBI taxonomy): domain Eukaryota; kingdom Metazoa; phylum Chordata; class Amphibia; order Caudata; family Salamandridae; genus Triturus; species Triturus cristatus. Next base: position 939,049,233 of record NC_140584.1, on the reverse strand, counting down.
TGTGGCATGCTTATAATAAAGCAACCTACAAACTAACTCAGTCCTGCTTCGAAGACTGGTTGTGTGGGCTTTCTTACCTCGACTTGTGTCTATCCCTCCCCTGGAGCAGGGCATCATTACTTGTGTCTTTCCACTGCTTACTTTTCAGACACTGCTTTTTTTCTTTTTGGTTGAGCACTCCCTGAGAGTGCATATGTTTTCCAGCTGTCTCCCTTCTGTACTTCCCTTCGCCCCTCCACTGTGCTCCATGTTGCCCTTGCCTATGTGATTCACCCCCTTACGCTCTGTGTTGTGCTTGCCTTTGTGTGATTTAACCACCACATTGCTTTCCTGCCCATGTGCTTTTCCCACATTCCATAGTGTCTCTCTCTCTCGCCTGTGTGCTTCTGTCCCCTGCGCTTCATGTGGCTGTCAGTCGCCAGTATTGTGTTCCCCCCCTCCCCCCCGCTCTCCATGTTGCGTCACTCCACCACTTTTTTTTTGTTGCACAAAATAACACTTTGGCACAAACTTTTTTTGCGAACTGCTTGCACGCCTTTACAATATGGCACGGCTGCTGTATCATAGCACCCCTTGTTTTTGTTTCCTCTTTAACCGTGCTGCACAGGATCACTAAAAGCATTTGGAAAAAACGAATAGTTCCTAAACGCAAGACCTATTGGCACAGAAATGGGGAACTGATGTCACTGGATGAAATGGCTCCTTTATGGACTTGTCACATAACTTGTAGCAGTGATGTCGGTGATTGCCTAAGCTGGGAGGACTCAGGTTTCCAGGCTGAAATACATCCTGTGGTTAATTTATTGAAAAGGAACCCAAGTCTCTTTGAGATCAGTAATGGGATCATTTCAAGTGACCGATTTACAGCTCTTTTAAAATGAATGGTTTATTGTAAAGAATATAACTCCCCGTAGTTCGTAATCTCCTAAGACACAGTACATCCAAAATATTTGTCAGTAGTGGTTCTAGTTCGTGACAGGTGACACTTGACAACCCACAACCATGGAGTTACCGATTTCAGTGCTTTAAGTGACGTGACAACTCCATAAAAGTACCCCCTTTGCTCCACAGTCGAGAGCTTTCTGCCCATTTTTGCTCAGTGTTTTTCACATTTTTGAAGCAGTGACTACATTTTTCTAGCCACAGTAATGTCGCCTGTAAATGTCTCAGGATTTATTTCCTGTGGAGCCTGTAAGACAATCATGAGACTTAGCTTTGGTGTCAGGGCCTGCTGATAACACAGAGGCTTGCTAATGTGTCCCTTGAAGGAGACCTGACCCCTCAAGGAGGGAAAGGGGCAGCTGTGTTTGGCATCACACCGTGCCACCTGAGGACACCTAACCCAATATGAAAAGATCTTTTCCACCGTTCTTCAATTATAAGACACATAGAAGCACAGATGTTCTGTCTTCTAATTTCACCTTTTGTCAAATTCTGACAAATGACATCTGCACCTTTCTAGAACAGTCTTGGAAATTTCGGATTTCTCTTTCAAACCCATTCTGGTTCTTAAAAAAGATTATCCTTTGATCAGCTTTGGAGTCAAGCTTTCATTCTGTGACTTTGAGCATGATGGAGAATGGGACTTTCTGTACTACAATGATCCAAATATCTGCATATGTTCCAGCGACCTCTAGCATACCGTCTGGAGATGCTGTTAAGGTGGAGTAGACTCTGTTGCCACATCAGTGATTTCATTTTGCAACAGCCCCTCCGGCTTGCTTATTATTGATTGCGGGATATTTACAGTTCCGCCCAGCTCATACAGCCATTCAGAATCCTGTGAGGTGTGGGCTGTGGTGACGCTGCCTCCTCTTGATTCTAATGGCAATCATATTCTGAAATTGGCTACAGAAAAAAAGGAATACATTTAGATGATGAAACTACGGCTAAGAAGGCTCCAGAACCCATAAATGTACCATGTTTAAAGCATTTGGCTCAAATTTGAAAGAGCAAGCATTCTGAGAGACGTACCATATGTACAATGATGATGATGATTCAAAAGGAGACCTTTTGCTTCTTTTCTATGGGCTCTGGTAGCAGTTTCCTCATAGACCTTTGGAATGGCAGAAGGTTGGTACATCACCTTGGGGGGGGGGGGGGGGGGGGATTTCTGATAAAATGCAACTACTTGTGGAAGTAATTTGTAAAACTGCCAAATAATTAGATCTTCTATTACCATCTGTGGAGAAATCAAAATTTCTAAGATAGCTATTGGCCCCTTCAGCACAATCAGGTGAGCCTTTGAGTAAGCACTACTAGATTCTATCGTGTCATCTTGGAAAGAAAATCGTTCTAGAGGTCAAACCACACGGAAGCCCTGACAAGCCCCTAGATTCTTAAATGGCCACTACACCTCTGAGACAATCTGCACTACTGAGCTTCAAATAGTTTCAAGATTTCCAGTGACTACTGCGATGCTCTCAGGATCAACTATGGTTATGACAGCATCACAACCAAACCCTGTCCTGAAATGACCATGTCTATAGTTTTGACTCTTGCAGTCCTCTACTTTAATTATATTGGATGGGGAATCATTACAATTTCGTTTGACTCAAACATCTCCAGAGGCAGGCCTCAAGAAACCAAAACTGGCATTTTAGACTCTGGATTCTTAGGTGCCCATTCTACCTCTGAGAGCTTGGTGGTGTAGTCTTCTTCAGCCAAGATAAAAGTGAATGCTTTCCCTTTACAGCGTCTTCATAGAGCATGCAAAACGATCAAACATTTGGGAAGATAGTTATTTTCATCCATCACATTAGTATTGAAAGCTATTATGGCCTAGTTCATGCGCTCCAAGTGTTCTCATACTCTGTGGGATATGGCCAACCTGGATGCTTCACACTTTCCAGATCACATGAACGGACCTTTCTCCAAGATTCTTAATGATAGTATGGGTCATCTTTCACCACTAGGCATGGATACAGGGATCTGGCTTCTCTGGTGATATGTAAGCATACCTCAAGGACATATACTTTGACCTGCTAGAACTTTGACCTGCATTATGTGTTCTGTCTGGTGCCATTGATTCAGAAGGTATTCCAGAAAATCAGAAGATATGTACCTTCATGAATGATGTCATTACCCCCCTTGGTCTCTCGCATGCCTACGGCCCTCGGGACTGTTTATTTGGTAGCTTGAAGACTGCAATACTAACTCAACTCTGATACTTGATTTGTTGACAGAAAATATGTTGGACAAAGTGTTACTGGCTAGATGCCATCTACTACTTATTCAATTGTTGTGGAAGTCTCACTGACTAATGTATGCAAGAAAGGCATAATGCACTTCCAACAAGTTCGTCAACAGTTTTGGAATGCACCCTTTCCTTGGTTAAGAAGGGATCTAAAAAGGAATTGCCAGAGGCTTTTCTGCACACCCAGGAGCAATGATATTTTTTCACTTTCAGTTGTTATACACATTTTAAATTACTAGAAAATTACTTTTTTCTAAAACGTTCTCATTTCTGTTGAATGGGACCATGGTGTGGTATTCATAGGAGTATTGTTTGAGAGTCTTCATACACACTGAAAGTTTTAATTTGAAAAGATCTTTGTTCTCATGGTGATTAGCTAAGCCATAAGAGTAGTGTTTATCCCTACCTTTCGATGAAAAGTAGTTCCTGAGTTTCAAATTGTTTTAGAAAGTTAAGACTACTTATTTTTTCTTAAAAAATGGAAGAAACGTCAGCCGCATTACGTTCCCGGAGGAAACTATATGAAAAGATCAAAACAGTAATAAATGACTATCTTCTTATTGACTTTCATAGATCCTAAAGGGGAAGTGAGGACAAAGCTAACTATTTATAGATGGACGGTGCCGTGCAGTAAATTGTGTTACAAATTTGCAAAAAAGGATCTGTTCAAAGTTATCAGAGATGACTCTACTGGGAACAGTTATGTCTGCATTCTTTAGGAGAGATCCAGTTTGAACATCTGTAAGATGGCCATTTGATCTTCTGTTTATTCCATCACAAAATATGACGTTTTTTTTAATGTTGATGCAAGGGCTGATGCAATTTAGAAGAGCTGATCGTCGGCAGCTTCTAGTATAAGTGATGATGTGGTTCAGTCCTCAGATCATCCTCTTTTATGGTTGCTGCTAATAGAGGGTTACTGACATGAGGATCTGCAGGGAGGCACTACATGTAGAATTACTTACCTATGGCAGTATTCATTCTGAAGGATAGTTGATCTTTTTGCAAATTCATTTTTGCTATACCATCTGAATTCTTCTTGAATTAGGTGTGCTGCTGCATCTTGTTTTCATTTTTACACCATGGCTTCCTCCACCTGTTTTGGTCTTGTCTCACTAGAGTTGGTAAAATGAACAGAACCGATTGTGGGTATATGGAAACATCATGTCTCTTATGAGTGAAGTCAACAAAGATGTGTCCTTGACTTATCAAGTGTCACATGGTGCCAGTTAGGGCCATTGCTGAAAAATGTATTTTCATTCTATGCCGGGGAAAATCTAAGATGATAAAGTAGAAGGAAGACCATTTATTAAAAAGAATGTTATTCTGGGTAAATAACTTATTCTTGAGTTGTTCAGGTTGGCTTATGTTCTATCTTCCACATATATATGAGGAATGTTACACGTAGGTCCTTTGTTTTAATTTTAATTTTGTTTAGTTACCATAGGAAATAGTTTTCTTTTTAGGGGGGATAAGTGCCCATCACAAGTATTAATCACAATCATTGCTGGGTGAACCCTTAGTCACTAAATTAACCTGAGCTCAGCACTGACTCTGTGAGCTATAGAGCAGACAATCTTAACTTAGAGGCAATGTGTAAAGTATTTATGCAGTACTAAAATAGTAATAAAGTCAAAATGCAAACCAATAAAAGACCCAAACTTAGAAAAATAGCCTAAAATGTAATAAGCAAAATGGCACCAAAATGACAAAAATCCAAAAGGGCGAACCGTAGATATATGAATTTTTGCATTTTTAAGTAGAAATCGCACCAAGAAGCACAAAGTGTCAATAATCGCGGTAGAAAGGACCTAAGCGCAGTTTGACGCGGACTGCAATAGAGCTAGGTTTGGATGCACTAACCAGGTGCGTACTGGTCAAAGATTTTACCTTTTGAGTATTGTCCTTTAAGTTTAATACGCCTAAGACGCCTAGGACTTTAGGGAAGGCACTTAGAGACTCACATGGCTTCAGGCAGATGCCAACAGCAGGATCCAGTCCAGGCCTAGTTGTCAATTGGTCACCTGGGCAGTTGCAGGAAAAGCCGCTTGTAGCTTGTTTTTTTCCTGTTGCTTTAACAGGAGGTCAACTTTATAACCCTTGGAGTCCACTTCCTTGGCCTTGGTGAAAATTGGAAAGTAGGTCCAGTTGTCTAGGCTTTTCTCAGGTCGCAGACCACAGGTTCAGTCTTCTTCTGATCTTCCACAGGTCCAGGAGTGCTCTGAAGTGGGTTAACTGAGATGCCCAATGTATGCCAGGCATAAGCTAGTAGCTGGGAATGATGCCTGGGGATGCCCTAACTAATAAAGGTTCCCGGGGCTAACCCTACAAACTTTGGCCCTTTTCAAGATGGCCAACGTCTTCCGCCACACTTAACTTGGGCTTTAAGGGCTGGTGGGGTGAGTGGGAAGTCTACTATTGTAATCCTCATGTCCTCCCACTTCGAGCACTAAAATCCAGATTTAGGCTGTCTCTATACCACAAAAAACTCCGAGATAGAAGTCTGGTACAACAAAGATGATCTTTCAGCAACCGCACAGTGGATACACACACGTTGTTTTGGCATTATTTTTCCGTCCTTGAAGTATGCTCCAAATGTTGTATCGCAAACCCCAGCTGGTCTTGTCAGTCCAGCAGGATCTTTCTTTTATGGAGATGTCAGCAAGAGTGCCACTATGATAGAGGGTGGTCTCTGGCACCGTGATGAATTAGCTGGGATGTGTGGGGCGGGGAGTACAGCACTAAGCAGGGAGGAAGCAAAGAGACTGAGACAACACCCCATAGCCGAACAATGGAAAGTAATATTAACTGCCTGGGAACACTAGAGTCAGACAAGCAGCGAAGGGGATAGTAGCGATGACACAGCCAACTAGACTGCACTGCTTAGCTAAAAATGGCTAGGATCTCTCCCGGCACGGTAGTACAGAGAATGTATCCCTCCTCAAAAACGCGGGCCCATCACTACAAACATAAGTCGTCATTCGTATGATAAGACCTGACTCAGATAGAAACCTACCCACCATTAACTAGACACTAGCAAGCTTCCCCAAATAAGAACTTTCAGATACCCATACATATCCCTCTCCTCCACCAGTTGAGTTCCAATGTTTGGTTTCAATGTTAGTTTACTATACATAGATGGCATTACGACATTCTCCACCTGAGCTGGACGGTTCTTAATTAAAAAGCGATGGAATATATACGAGATACAATCTGGAGTATACTGCTCTGAGACACACGGAGAAATAGGAGCTCCACACAAAGACTCAAAATAATGTTTGGAATATCCTTTGTAATTGCAGATATTAGCTCTACTCTGTAATAGAGAATGTGATGTGTGACCTACAAAGTAATGAGATAGGTAAACAGAATGCCGCCAAACAATGGTGTACTACTATGTTTATTAACCAAATGCCAATAAAGATATCTTTTAAAAAAAGGATGGCGGGATGGGTAGGGGGACAAAGTAGGCCTCTTTGAAGTTAATCAATGCCTTTGACCCAGCCCACAGGCCATCATGTTACGGCCACAACACCACCTTCCCACACCCTAGACCTTTTATTCCTGTCCTGTTCAGACCTCATTCACACCTATTCAAATGCTAATTACTGGCTGGTGGAAGAATAAAATGCAGATTTATCTTCTAGGGACTTCACGCAAGGCAATGGTATTTTATAAAAGGCATCTTCCCAAGATATTTATTCAAAATCTGCCTCCGCTACTGTATTGAACTTGTAATAAATATTTCAAAAAGTCCAAAAATTAAATTTGGAGTTGTTGGCGGTGATAACATTTATTAAACTCAGTACTGCCTCCCAATGCTCTCCTATGGAAAGGCCAACCCTGGCACAGTGAAAATAGCTTTAAGGGGTTATTCACTGTAAAGATATGTTTAACATTAAAATGTCAATTTTTAAATTTATTGCACTTTGCCTTATGAAATGACAAAAATTTATAAGAAGGGCAACACATATTCAAAGACATCAAGGCACTAAAGAAGAAAGTGTCCCGGAAGGAGATAAGGTTAGCGGGAAGAAGGTTATAAAAGAAAAAGAGGAAAAAAAACCTGCCTTTAGTTACAGGGTGAAAAGCCAGGTTTTCAAGGCTTTTCAAAAAGCTGCATGGGCCTGCAGGCTAGTGATAGAGTGTGAGAGGGAATTCCAGGGTTTTGATGCAGCCACCGAAAAGACTCTATCTCACCACCTGGTCTTACAGATTTTAGGAACAGCCATAAGATTATGGCTAGCAGACCAGAGCTGTCTATAAGGAATGTATTGCTGGAACATGGTTCTCATTCCTCTAGGCCCGGCATTCTGTAAGGCCCTTTGAACTATGCAAAGAGCTTTGAAGGAGATGTGTTTGTTCACTGGTAACCAGTGAAGTTTGGAAATCCCTGCTGAGACTGATTGATATTTAGGGATGTCAAGTGTCAGTCTTGCAGCTGCGTTCCGCATCAGCTGTAGCTTGACTTTTGCCGCTTTTTTGATCTATGGACAAAGTGCATTGCAATAGTCAAGTCTGGAGGAGATCAAGGCTAGAGTTACTTGCTTACGCACCAGCAGATGAATAAAAGGAAAAATCTTCCTAAGGGTCCTGACACTCCAAAACTCCCAGATTTTTTACAGTCTGTCCCAGTGGGTAATGCGCTCTATACTTCCGGCCACCAGGAGATGTTTCATATAGATGGATGGTTACCAAGGATCAAGACATCCGTCTTGTCTCCCTTGAGTCTAAGGTTGTTGTTAACCATCCAGGTGGCTTGCCGTCATGCACCGAGCTCTATAGCGAGCAAAAATAGGGTTCAACAAAAAGGCAATAAAATCTGGGATGACCCTGCATAAAGGGCAAATATAGCTCACATTGACCTCTCAATTACCTCTTAACAAAACATAACCTGTGTATTTCTAAAGGGCACGCTTGCTCTTTTCTGTAAATATAATGTGTATTTGGAAAGAGCCTGTTCACCCTGAAGGGTATCTTGGCACATAAATAACAAATACCTTTTGTTACCCACCCCAGTAGTACTCATTTTATCGACCTTGGAAGCATGAAAGGCTGACTGGCCTGTGGCAATGAGGTCAAACACAGGTTTCTGGAGTGCATGCATTAGTCTACTGAGACATCAAACATGGCATACCTTTGCTGCTCCAAATGTGGGTATAAGAAGAAAAAGATTTTCAAGGGGTAAACATTTGCCCATAATCACTCAATTTGGCGAAGTAGAGATGCTGGGAAATCACATGAATCCTTGTTGAGTAGTCTTCAGTTTGGCTTCAATATCACGTTGTTACCATTAATCAGGATAATTAGCAGCGTTTCTCATACCCAGAGACGGCTCACTGCATCACTGGGCCAGCACACCTCCCACAACCCACTGTCTGAAGGTCAGAGGCATCATTTTTTACCCAGGATAAGTGATTGTTTCTCTAAATCTTCATACGTATATTTTACATCAAAAGAAAGTTATCCTCCTGTGGGATGTGCCGCCTTCTCTGCTTATAGGTATTCCTATTAGCAATACCTAAACGGTATCTTGGCCTGGGGAAAACACCCTCCCTCCAGAGAGTTATGGCCTGCTCTTGGCACTTGAAGTAGGTATGACCAAACTGTGAGGTGCACAACATATTTGATTAATAACATATCCGTCTGGTTCAGTTCTATACCAATCAAAGAATGATCTAAAGGGAATCTCTGATCGCTATAAGGTGGCTTGTCTGACATGAAGAATGTAATGGTTTTTCAGTTTTGGGACCGCTCATTACAGCGACTGCCTTAGCCATTTGGAACATTAACCAATGTGAGACTTGCTTATTGACCAAGGATTAGTATTCGTCTCCTTGCACCGCACTTTCCCGCCATTCAGTGGCATCGATGCCATCTTTGTGACCAGCACGGGTCGGGGTAACGATGAGCAAGGCGGTGCAATAGGCAGATGGGTGAAGCTGATGGAACACTCAAGTAACCTTCTGCAGCTGTCATGGGTGTTACAGCATCTGTATTCTGCATCCCCGCCATCTCACTTGGGTGTTGAAAACAGTACTTGACCAGCACAGTGTGGAAAATGGGGTAGCCAGAGAGGCACCAACAGTGCCATCCTCCACCATATTCCTCGATCGTGCTGGCATTTACCGGATTGGCTAAATAAACTCTCATTTTTCACTCGAAGAAGGGAGTAAAAATAGGTCAGAAAAATCCTCGGTGTAGAATGGCGATCTCTCTCCGGAGCAGACCTGTCTGTCTGAGTTAAATGTTTGTATTTCTTTTCCCTCTAGTGAAAACCAACAGGACAGCAGTCATTATACGATTTTGCGTTTTAAGTATTTTCATAATCCAACATAAATTGGCCCACCCAGGGATTATGTCTTTCTTATAAAGATGTGTTTACACAGTCCTTGGGTGAAAGATTGCAGAACTTGAACCACGAGTTTTGAAAGTTGAGCCAGGCCAGGAAAAATCAGGATACAATTTGGCACTCGAGGAGGCTAAATGATTTCCTCTCGAGCTGCTGATTTCTACTGGGAAATGTATCCTTGGACCGAAAATTGCATCCGGAAAAATGTTTATGTAGTGTTTTTCAAATGACTGATTATACCCTAACCTTTAACACGCACTGTGTTTAATTCCCTGCACATTAACCGTTTCCCAACCAAAGGAATGCTCTGTTTGTGCAGGAATTAAACTAAGACGAGAACGAGCGCGAGCTGCTACCGTTGCCTTGTGACGTCCCCTTTCTGGGATCGCGTGTTATATGTTTGCCCTGGCAGGGCCGGCCCTTCATCATGCAGTGATTTATATGTGTGAAAAGGACAGGCCCCGAGAGCGGAATCTCACACTGCTCTCGCGGGCCCGGAAGTGTGGGTGTTTAAAGGATGTTATTAGGGGAAATTTACAATGAGCTCCGGCGAAGTTGGCAGCCAGCACTGTCTCGGAGGGATTCAGAGAGGGAATTTGAAAAGTATTATCTTAAGGAAATGTTCACACACAAACGAATGCATTTGGTCGCTTGCTGCTTTGCATACAGTTTATTCCGGGGTAATGTCCCGAGGGGTGGGCTCACGCCTCGGCAGGGTGGGGTGGGAAGGAAAGGGAGGAGGGGAGGAACTATGGCAAGAGAGCCAGTTATGCTGGTCGCCTGGGACTGCGCATTACACGTTCATCCGAATTTTGGGACATATGTGCTGCCGTGTGAAATTGGCCATTTGCCCAGCATTGCAGAAGTGTGTGAGAAGCGGGGAAGGCTGGAGGTGTGTTTGCCTCATTGCTTGCACGGTGCCTTCAGGTGGTATTTAGTTCCCGCTCTTTTGGCACAGGGTCAGCACAGTGTTCATGCACATGGCCACCACGGTGTACTCCACCCTTAGGGGCATAAACATGTCTTTCCCACAACCTCAGATAGGGAGAGGCTATGTGTATCCACCAGAATTCTTTCTGCCACGAGATGGGTACCAGAAGTAAATGACCTTTCATCCCTGGAAGTACATGGAACATAACCCTGTGTCTCGTGATATTCTTCTGGTTCTAATGATCACAACTCACTTTGTACAATCTTGTAATCCCCTGCTGCATCCCAAAGCCAGAAGGAATGGCTTTGAAGGGTACATGTACAGTACCTTCAGCTTTGTAAATTAGCGTATTGGAGAGTGCGAGGGGGCGAGTGGGTGCACTTGGGCTTGTGTATGTGCGTCTGTTGTGTCATCCAGTTTCTTTATATCATTCAATTGTTTTATGTTGAGCAGTATAAAGTGACCGGATGTTGACTGTAAGATGCTCATACATGCATTCGACCCTGAACCAAGAAGTTGCACGTTTATTATAATGCCCTGCTTGGATTTTCACTGTACAGCCCTCCTCCAATCCAAGACGTGTATAAGTGGGGAATTCAACTCATGCTCATCTCCTAGTGCCTGTTGGCGATGAATCGACAGAAGCAAAGATTGGGCCGCATCCTTGCGCTCGCGTTGTGGTGGGTTTAGTACTTGTATCAATGTGTTGTCTCAGGAACAGCTATTCTCATCCTGATAGCTTTTTGTTTTTATACATTTACATTTGCCAAGGAATATGTAGGTTCTTTTCTTTAGCCCATGAGATGCTGACGGATTCTCAGATGCTCAGTGCGGTCTGCTAGGCACTGGACGTGGTCTGCTGGACGTGTTAAATGTGTTTGACTGTGCAGTTCTGCGGTTTCTGGATGCAGCAGATGTGTTGATCCTGGAGACTGGGATAATGCTTATTTTTAGTGTTGGACCCAACAGGGCCAATGGCGGAAACTGTTGACCCCTCTTTCAGTTGCGTCCCGGCGTGAACATCTGGAAATCGTCATGCTTGGCCGTATTCTCACAGAATGATTTTGCATTCGCATGGTTGCCTTATCAGATAAACCGTTCTCATTTTTCACAGAAAAAGGAGAAGAAATTTCAAGGGTAAAATTGCTAACTTGTACGGCTGTCAGAAGGTCAAGTGGTGACTCTTCATGCTGCCTGCGCTAAATCCGTGTTAAGTTTTGAAAATCTGGGGTGCTTCACAAAAGTTGGTAAATATTAGCATGCTTTCCAACTCAGCTCCCTATGTCAGACACAAGGTGGAGTGTTGGTTGCGGCAGGGAACTAATTGTTGTTGTGGGGCACAGAATGGGTGGAATGACAAGCAGGATGGGACGGTGCTGTTTTTTGTGAATATTTCCACCAATAGGGAATCAACTTGGCGACTAATCTTGCAGACTAATAACTCGAGGAGCGATAGACCGGAAACACGTCTGCAAATGTGTGAGAAATAAGGAGTTGTGAGATCTACATATGCCCCTCGTCGCCAAGCAGTGTTTGGCTGGCCACCAGATACAAATAGAGATAGATAAGTGAGTTCTTTCCCGTTTCAGGTGTGTGTAACAAGAAGGTCACATTCAACTGCCTACAGGGCTTTGCAGACTCAGTTGTTTATTCTTGAGAAGTCGATAAAGTGAAAAACAATGATAGGCTTGTTTTAATGTAGATTCCGAGTTCAGCGAGACTGGCATATCTTACCAGCGCAAATTCCTCATTGAATAACTTTTAATAATTTCTAAAGGAAAACATAGGGTTTTTACAACCGACAGAATCAAAACCTCATGTTATTGCCCATTCTGACATGGCAAATGTGTAATTGTCCAGTAAAACTGCTGGATTCTCAATATGTAGCCATTACAAAAATGGGGTAACCCAATAGTGGTCACGGACCTGGGTACAGTATGAAACAAAAAACAGCGGTCCTAGACCTTCATTTGAAAAAGACATAAATCGATAACCCTATTTGGTATATTCAGCCAATCATTTTTTGAGCATTCTTAGGAACAAAGTAATTGCTCATAGTACTTAATACATTATTTACAACAAAACAAAAAAGTGCAACAAACCATAATCTAAATCACCATGCATTTTATTTTTATGTCAAATGGTGAGACAATCAGACAGTATTAGATGTACGTTATCAATTTAGCAGGGAAGGTTGCTCCAGAGGGAACGTGCATGAAGTAAGGGTGCCCAAGTGTAAGGTGGTAAAGAAGAGTATTCAAAAGAGTGACATAGGAAAGTTAATACATTAAAACATTGGACTGGATTTTAAATCACCGTCCTAGAGAACCTGGCCACGCTTTTCAATACACAATCTCAAGTATATTGCAGTTTCAATTTACATAGAAATCCATCGTAGAGTGGCACGTTGGGGGTAAGTTCGGGGTCCAGGCTAGTTTATGGTTTAAATCTTTTATTGACATTTCAAAAACATACAAACAGGCTCCCACCCCGCTTGTTACGAACTCCGTGCATAGTCTCTGAGTGGTGGACGGGCCCCACCTATCTCTGCCGCAGTTGGAATTGCACGTGGGCTAGATTGGGGAAGTCGACGTAATCCCTGTTAGCTATCGTGGAGCAAAGTTTATGTTGAAGGTTAAACACCCCTTTCCCCTACCCCTCCAGGCTAGTTTAAAGGGGAGTCAACGTTTCGACCCATCTTATGGCCATGAGGGTGGATCGATCCTCGACCTTGCAGATCTTCATCAGGACAGGGTGGGGCAACCTAGGAAGGTATGGGGCCTTGTCACATACCCGCCGTTACTTGTGGTATGCTGATCTGTGGTTGAGGCGAAGGGCTAGCGTCCACAATTGCTATGGCTAATGCGAACAATTCTGCTGATGGATGTGCTTAAAACCGGTAGCTTGTCTCCATTATAAGTGATTTATTTCTCTTACGTAGGTTCTCTTTGCAGAATAGTAGTGGTCTGCATTGTGGAAACTGATTATTCATCCTAACAAATCAGGCAGAAATATTTAGCCACTAACTGTGCAATCAAGTGGACAGCTCAGGGACCCAGCATGCCATATCAACTGCCAACTTTGCCTCCAAACCTGAAATTTTAACAGAAATACAGCTTGACAACAGAAAACCTCCATGTTTATCTAGTTCAGTCTAAAGTTTAAAAGACTAATGCTACTAGTATGGGACCCTCCACAGTAGCTAGATTAAAATTACCTGAAGGTGATCAGCGAAAACATTATTATACCCTGCTGTAAGATTAAAATCAGATGATGGGTATATTCAACTATGTTGTCCCAAAAGGTATCCAGCAAGTGCTTGCATCTGTAGAAGTCCTGAAAATGGTAAGCCCCCTATTTGTTGAAGGAAACATCATAGTTTGTGGTTTTAAAGTATATGTGTTGGGAAGCTGTATGGCGGACCCAGTAAAAGATTCCTCTCATTCCATCCTCGTAAGTTGGTTATATTTGGTGTAATATTCCCCCATGCAGGAAATACTTTCATTGGAATGCATGAGCGACTATTTTACATCTGAAAAGTACACTCGAGCATCACACTGAAATAATAATCCACATTTGTAAAGCGCGAACAATCACCCGCAAGGGTCTCTAAGCGCTGGGGGCCGTCGGGAGGATTAAGCAAGCTATTGCCCAGAGTCACATGGTGCTGGGCTAATCTGTCGCCGGGGATCGAACCATGATCCCCAGATTCCGGAGTCAGTCACCCTGGCCACGGCGCCACACCTCTTACACTCAAGCATCCCACTGTCTCCCACATTCAGTTCCTTTATCTCCTACATGCACTGACTTTTATCCCAGATTTGGCAAAGGCAATAGGGCTGTAAACAGCATTTGTTAATGCCTCTGTGTACATATGTTGGCAAATGAAAGTCAGACCTATTGGCTTCGCCAATGCTTATTGACATTGATCTTGTGACAAACACAAGCCAGAAGCCACCTCTAGAAAAGTCTTTTTTCTTAGAGTAACTTGCTTGAAGCTAACTTTCATTACGGTATGTGATATTGCTTGATGGTATTATTCAGCTTGAGAAAATCAAGATGTTAGAAAAACATCAAATTCTGAGTGTTTTACCTTACAGTGAACATAACTGAGCTCAGTGATAATAAATTACCATATAAGGGCATCTTGACATAATTGCGAAGAATGTCTGCTGGTTTGCACCTAGGAGGCATTGATGGTTCACTGACTTGATATTTTAATGTTGACTGCTGGGGCTGAGACTCCTCAAACCTTAGGGGGATCCCCTGACTAAGTGGCTTGCCCGTTGCTGTTATTCTTTCCCTCTGAGTGCTGATTAGTGACATGTGACAAGCAGGCTGATTTATCGTTGGCTGGCGATGCCCTTTTAGGTACCTACGAGTAAAAAAAAGTCTCCTGCTGGAGTCCCGGTTAAAAAGGGAGAGGAAGACAAATGGATCACAGGAAGTCAAGAGCCGTCCAGGCCCAAGACTGTCCAGTGTTTGGGAGAAAAGGTAGTGCTGTCCACAGGAAATGCTTGCTCACTCCTATTATTCTCATGGAGCTGCGGCCACTTTTCCCTCTTCCTGTGTTTGAACTCTTCCTTAAACTGAACTCCTCTGCATTTCGAAAAGTTCTGTGATCATCCCTTAGTAAATAAATACTTGATTCGAGGTTTTTTTCACTTGACGAAGGACAGTTTTAAAGTTTTTTTCATCTTTCCCGTATTAGATTTCGTGCTCCTAACAATGTTATTTAATCATCATGTGAGAGTCATTCCACCTCTTCTTCAAGGAGTGAAATATATATGCACTACTCCTTAACAAACTATGAATAAAAGTTCATTAAAATGTAAGTGGGTAGTAGTGATATGCTGCTCAAAAAGTGTGTCATTCGTGGTGCCGAAAGCATCTCAAATTCACGATGATAAAAGTACATCACCCAACTTGAGGAAAATTACTCCAGCACACATCTTATCATATCTACACTGGATGGTAGTTTTTTGTCAGGGTGATGTTTGTATAGCTACAGATCCTAATGTATATACGTCCAGGGCCGAACTGGAAACAGCAACCAGCCCTGGCCGGTTGCTGCTCACCCGGCCCTGGGGGGAAAAGATGTTGCTAGCAAAAAGCACCACTCCCGCTTTTTTTTTTACAGTGGGGCGATATTGCAGCACTGCTGCAAAACCGCCACCCAGTAGGACAAGCAGCTTCAGCGGGCACAAAACCGGCATCCCGACCTCCGGGGAACTGCCCGCTGCCCTCTACAGCCAGTCCGGCACTGTATATATCGTTCTGGTGGAAATGTTGTTTCTACAACGTAAACACAAACCAGTCTATGAGGGTTTTATTAATCACCAGAGATTTGGTACCCCACAGGAAGGCGGTGATAATAGTCCATCACCAGTGTATGATAGTTTAGTTATCAACCCGTCATAGCCTTCAGTTAGTCATTTCGAACAGCTGTAGGCCTCTCACCAGCCTAGCAAGAAACCTGACCTGTCTTTTCTTTCATCAGGTCTCGTAAATACAAAGTATTGAAGTGAAATCCGATTTAAAACGGCAGGGCCAAGACCTAGCATCTGAAATGGTAATTAAAACCCTATTCTGATAGCATCAGCCATTTTTCTTATCATATTCAGTACAGTTGACCCATTCTATGGAAAGGTCCCTTGTTCTGTTGGTATTTGCGCAGTCATTAACTCCCTGAATCTAGCGAACACTTATTGTCTGCAAGCTCTGGCTCCCCTGTTCAATTATTCCTAGATGAATTGGTAGCCCTGGGTGTTTCCAGAAATCCTTTGATTTGTGTTGCTTGTGTTGTTCCACATTTAGTTCATTTGCAGGCATCCAGCTTAAGTGTGCAGTCCAAACACAGTTAATAAAACAATACAATGGCTTCTCCAGTATTAAATAGGGAAGTCACTGGAAAGATCTACCCCATGTCCTGTAGTGGATATGGAGAAGTGGGGGGTCATTACGAGAGTCCAGAAATAGTAGTGGATGATTTTGGAGTGGAATAGAATAATTTTAACTTTAATGTATTTGTTTCACAGATATTCTTGGAACGTGGCTGTCAAAGATAACCTCAATTTAGTCAGAATAGGGATCTATTTGGTTCCACATCTTCAAGGCAGTGACATTGGTCAGCACTGATAGGGCCTCCAGAGACACACCTTCCTACCTGCATACTGCAGTGCCGTCTGCCTGCCACAAACCTATAAATGACTTAGGATAAGGTGTAGAGGGACACAGTAGGGAAGTACAAGTAAAACTACGCTGGAGACCCAATCGTGCCCTGTGAACCTACAAATCTTTGTGCCTTTTAGCTGCTGCTTAGCCGCTTCACCTAAAAACAATGTCCTCGGCTGGGAAATGCAGCTCCCGTTGATAGGTTTGGACAATTCTCTGTGGGTCCCTTGGGCTTCAAATGAGTAATCTTTGGTAGAGAAACATAAGCCCAGTTACAAATTAGTCCAAACGTGAGTGAGTAGAAGTGATAATTCCACTGCCCTGTCCTGATGTCTGAAACTGCAGAAGTTATGATGTGTCTATATTCCAGCGCCTCTCACTCCCACTCCGAAAGGAACAGCCTGAATTACAATTTGATATATTCTCTTAAACTATTGCAAGCCTTTCTTCCCTCGTAATGATGTTCCTCCTCACAACAACCAAGCCATCTGTTTATCAAGGTTAACATATTTCTGAACTTGAAATGCTTTGAACGTGCAGCGAGATGGCACCAGTAAGAAAATAAAAATCCTGCAGGAAATTTTGAGTCACGAGATGTGTACATTTTCAAGGGGTCGGATAGCCCTTTGTTTGCACTGAGCCAATGATGGCTGTGGAATGGCTATTAGTTCAGAAGCAAGATCCTTATGGCTGCGTTGTTGGTATGTGAAAGACCACAAATTTGCTTGCAAGTGGTATCTTTAAATGCCGAGTGCGATAGATCTCACAATTATCAATTGGTCCTGTACATGTTTTGGCAGTAGTTCTTCTCTTCCTAGAAGTGCCCAATTCAGAGACGTTTCACAGCTCCTTCGAGTTAGGCCATACTGCACCAGTCAGATTCCATCACCATCAGCCGCCTTCTAATTACCAGGAAATTTACAGCTAAATTAGGTAAATGTCACTACACCGCATTAGCCTCGAATAAGAGCATTTTCTGCTCTGAGTTAGCACTGTCGGCTTGGCATGTCTCAGCAAGTCCGTCCAGTCAGGCTACAGGCTTTATTTACGCACAACCATGTTAGTGATTCTTACAGGCAACTGAATTCATGAGATGTGTATTTTATATTGATTAAATGTTAAGGTCATACATTACTTCTACCTTGTGCGGTCTCCACTGGTTCCCTGTGATGATTCGCTGCTCTGCTTAGCTGTGACAATCAAGCTGGCAGGCTGAATAAGGCCTGCAAGGTGTTGGTCAATGCGTTTGAATGGCATACCGGTGCACTAGGGTAAAGAACACTATAGTCGTAAGTGGCGAGCCATGTGCATAGTGGGCATTGCACCAAACATTAGACGGATGAACTTTATCCACTCGCACCCGAGGGACTTGGGCACTTCACAGCTAGTCCTGACAGCACTCTCACCAGAGCTTATATGTGCACCAGCTTATCCCCCCTGTGATGGGCGATTACCTAAAATGTAAATATTATGAAAATGAACTCAGTGAACGTAGTTAGTTGAAGCTGCAGAGGGGTATAAATTTGAGAAAGCTCATCTCTTGTTACTGTGGAAGAACTAGGAGCCCAAGGTGGTGGCAATTAGTGTTCCCTGTGTCCTAGGAGTGTTAGTCTAATTACTGTTTCTTGATCCTTGCAACTATTAACTAATAGGCTAGATTCATACTCAATAATGGCTCTCTGAATGGGTGTATGAGTCTGTTCTACGAGGATGAATTAAGTGAATTCACAAAAACATTTACCATTTTTATTTGTAACATTAGTGAATTTGCTAAAAATCTGATTAACTGATTATTTTTTAACAATTTCATTTCAGAAAATGACAAACTGATATTTTAAGTTTATTTGTTGAAAACGGAAGCCTGGGATTTGGCAACAAAATTGAAGTATATGATGAAAATGACACGCTGATATTCAGGAACTTTGGGGCAAATGGAACCGGAGGCTGAAGCTGAGGTTTTCCTGGTGTCTTCAGATAAAAGGCAACTCTCAGACACTTACTATGCCTCAGTTATAGGGAATCTTCAGACTGTGACCTCACAACATGAGTTGGAGTCCATAAAAGGTCTAGGTGCCTTCTCATGCTTTCAAAAGGTACCTCTTATTGTCCTGAATTCAAGAGCAAGGGGAGCGGGAGGGGATACTGAGGGCACTAGGGAAGTAAGTATACTTGTTCATTTAAATGTGATGAGATTTACAGGTGATTTTGGAAAAGAGTGCACGTTATCACCGTGGCTATTTATTTTTTTGTTCAGTTGTAATTACACCATTCTACATTCATTTGGACAGATTATAATATTTGTGCAGAAGGTTCTTAGTCTGCTGCGCTCTCTTTAGGTTACCTAGTCTTTGACTACAAATGTCCACCATCTCTGAAATTGCCCTGTGTTTAAGCCAATAACCTAAGATGCTTAGAAGGTTTCTGTTAATTATGAGCAGGCTTAAAGGTTGTGGACCCTGATTACAGAAGGAATACTGTATGCCTGGACTGAGATTCATCTATCTGCTTAGTTTTTTTTGATATTCAAGTTTGATTGGTCTTGAACATGTGAAACAAATCAGCAAATAAACGGAAATCATAAAGATAATTACATTTCCATAATCAATGCAACCCCCAATAACGAACCCCAAAAGACAAGCACAGGCAAGATATGAAGGCAGGTTACTCAAAACCCTCGACATTACCCAACCACTTTCCCCACACTCTACGATACCTTTTGCCGCACCCCTTAGCCATGTACAGGGCTTTCTCCTGGGTTGCGCACCAATCCACCCCTCTACGCCACCTCCCCAGAACAGGTGGATCGGGACCTATCCAAGCCGCCGCTATGTCCCACTTGGCCACGATCATGGCTGTATTAAAAAATAACTTTTAACTTCTGGACCCATCCAGCCCATCCGTGATTCCCAGCAAAGAGTGACTTGGGTCATGAGGAACCTCCCAAACCAATATCTCTGCAAGCTCCGACTCAAGAGACCCCCCGAATTGCTCCAACCGGGGGCACGACCAAACCATATGGAAAAAGTCAGTTGGGGTGTGGGAACATCTCGCACATGACTCATCCGGGCGAAAGCCCGCTCTGAAAAGGCGCAGGGGAGTGAGATAAGCCGCATGCAGGTAGTAGAGCTGAATCAATTTGAGTTTGGCAGAGACAGTGACTGTCCTGGGGGCCATGAGTGTAAATGCGACAATATCCCAGCAGGATATACTGAAATTATTTAAAAAGGTATGTACAAGACATTACAAGGAACAAAAGAGAGGAAACTCAAAGTTATTTTTTCAAAAGCGCCAATCGGCGTCATATATTTTGATAGATCAAAAGAGCACAACAGGGTATAAAATACTCTGGCAACCCTAGTGAAAAAGTGTACAAAGTGCTCGTGCTAGTGAAACAACGGCGCTAGTGACAACGTGAAAAAACAACACAACAGCCGGCGCATGAAGGCAATATATACAATACAGGGTCCATATAACAATTTACTCGATAGTAAGATTGGTAATTTTCTTTTTCAAATGAACCAGGTTTGTGTGCGCCAAGAACGTTTAGGCTGGTGGGTAATGGTCAACGGCGTTTCGATCCTGCCAATTTAAGGATCATCATCAGGACCTGGGTTGCTTAAATTGGGAGTGCTCTTGTGCATGGGGAGAGGGCTAAGTGTTCACCAATAGGTGAATATAAATGTGGAGGGCATGGGGAGGATGTCTCCCTCGGAAAGCGAAGTAAAAAGGAACTTCGCGGGAAAAGCAACCGATGCAGGGGGAGGACCGGTATGCAGCCCAAAGTAGAATGGAGCCGCAGTCAAGGATCTGGTCGCGTAGTTGATTAGCGATCAACAGCAATTCAGGAGTAAATCCAGAATGGGAGAGAGGACTAGAGGAGCCAACTACATGTGCACCACCTAATCGACCTAGGTGGTGCACATGTAGTTGGCTCCTCTAGTCCTCTCTCCCGTTCTGGATTTACTCCTGAATTGCTGTTGATCGCTAATCAACTACGCGACCAGATCCTTGACTGCGGCTCCATTCTACTTTGGGCTGCATACCGGTCCTCCCCCTGCATCGGTTGCTTTTCCCGCGAAGTTCCTTTTTACTTCGCTTTCCGAGGGAGACATCCTCCCCATGCCCTCCACATTTATATTCACCTATTGCTGAACACTTAGCCCTCTCCCCATGCACAAGAGCACTCCCAATTTAAGCAACCCAGGTCCTGATGATGATCCTTAAATTGGCAGGATCGAAACGCCGTTGACCATTACCCACCTGCCTAAACGTTCTTGGCGCACACAAACCTGGTTCATTTGAAAAAGAAAATTACCAATCTTACTATGGAGTAAATTGTTATATGGACCCTGTATTGTATATATTGCCTTCATGCGCCGGCTGTTGTGTTGTTTTTTCACGTTGTCACTAGCGCCGTTGTTTCACTAGCACGAGCACTTTGTACACTTTTTCACTAGGGTTGCCAGAGTATTTTATACCCTGTTGTGCTCTTTTGATCTATCAAAATATATGACGCCGATTGGCGCTTTTGAAAAAATAACTTTGAGTTTCCTCTCTTTTGTTCCTTGTAATGTCTTGTACATACCTTTTTAAATAATTTCAGTATATCCTGCTGGGATATTGTCGCATTTACAAGTATTTACCCAATCTCAGTTGGGTCTATGGGTATAACTCCTGTGATTATTCTACTGGGGGCCATGGGAGCATCGCGCCAATCCACTTCATCGAGGAGGCCCACCCATTTCACCCTCAACTTATCTAAGGAGGCGGGTGTGTTGTTAACTAAAGTGCGGTAAATACGGGATATCCCCCCTTACCCAAGTCCCCCATCATTGTCTGTGCCTCAGTGGGTCTGTATTTGGGGAGCCTCGTGTCATCCGGGATGTGTGTGTGGAGGGCGTGTCTCATCTGCAAATATTTATATAACTGAGACGAGTGCAGGGAGTCGCGATTTTGGAGCTCCTGGAAGGTGAGTTGATGGCCTTTAGCCCATACATCCCCAAGTTGAGAGATGCCAATAAGATCCCAAGTTTTAAAACCTTGTAGTCCGCTAACCTCCCGGAGCCATATCCCGTGCCAAAGGGGTGTACATTGGGTCAGTTTATGCGTCCATCCAGTTTGATGCAACGTGGCCCGCCAGGCCAATAACACAGATCGCGTCACCTCGGGCAATCGAGATGGGATGGGCGCCCCTGTACATCATGGCCTCGATGTCAGTTAAACCTAGTTCACTCAACTCCAGCCTATAGGCCGGGTCAGAACAGCCCCCATTGAACCAATCGTGGACCACCAGGAGACATACGGCCAGGAAATAAAGGTAGAAGTGCGTCATCCCCATACCCCCATTAAAGGAGGGAATCCGACATGTAGACAGAGCCAGGCGCACCCTCCCACCGCTCCAGAGAAACCGGGTAATTAAGCTGTCCAGTTTGCGGAACCAAATCCTGGGAAAGCAAAAGGGGGTATTTTGGAGGACATAAAGGAATCTAGGGAGTATCATCATTTTAAACAAGGCCACCCTCCCCAGGGGGTTCAGCGGCAGCGCTTTCCATTTAAGGAGATCTTCCTTGGCCTTCTTAACCAACGGGGTTACATTAAGAGCCCAGCCCAACTCGGGAAGGAGAGTAATCCATATCCCCAAGTATTTAAAGGATTGTTGCCAGAGTGGTATAGTGGATTGCCACTCAAAGCATTCCCTCGAGAGATGCAGGGGGACCAGAACCGATTTCCCATGGTTTAGCCGCAGGCCGGAGGCCTGTTCAAAAGAATGTATGGTCTGGAGACAATATGGCCCGGAGGAGGCTGGATCAGCCAAGAAGACCAGGACATCGTCCGCATAATAATGCGATCTTGTCCTTTTCGGTAGTAGGCCACTCCCAGCCCCGAATGCGTTCCTCTGCACTCGCCAGGGAAGCCAAGGGCTCCATCTCCAGGGCGAATAACAGCGGGGAGAAGGGGCAACCCTGCCTCGTGCCCCTGGCAATGGGAAAGGCCTCCGATAGCACAGCGTTGACCAGCACTCGTGCTCTCGCGTAGGGGTAAAGGACATGGACCAGTGATCTAATTTGAGGCCCGAACCCCATCTCGGCCAACACATCCTGCAAATACGTCCAGTCCACCATATCAAAGGCTTTTTCGAAGTCCACTGACAAGAGTGCTAAGTATGGGGTAAGCACATGCCGGTGTGCCAAAGCCAGCTGCAGCCTCCGGAGGCAATGGCGGATCCCCCGCTGAGGCATGAACCCACATTGGTCTGGATGGACCAGCAGGGTCAAGTAGGATTTCAATCTTTGAGCCAGAATGGTGGCAAACAACTTAATTTCGGTGTTGAGGAGGGAGATGGGATGATAGTCTGCGCATCTACAAGAGGGGGGCTGGGATTTCCGGAGAACCACAATGGTGGCGATGTCCATTTCCTGCAGAAAGGTACCTTTCTCCACGGCTTCATGGAATAAGCTGGTCAAGTGGGGCGTTAGCGTGTCTCAGTATGCCGCATAATACTCCTGAGGAAGGCCATCGGGGCCCGGGGTCTTACCCAAGGAGGTGAGAGCGATCGCTTCTTCGATTTCTTTGCGTGAAATGGGGCGATCCAAGTCTTTTTGAGCCGCCACTTATAGCTTAGGGAGAAGCACCTCACCCCACTCAAGGAGGTCCGAGAGTGACAGCTCGGGGGCTTGCACTGTGTATAGTCTCCGGTAGTAGGCCGGGAAGGTGTTAGCCATCGCCAGAGGGGCGCGATGAACCGCTCCATCCTTGTCAGCCACCTCTAGGATAATACAATTCGCCCTGGGGTACGTGGCTAGCCTGTGCAGGATTGTGCCGTTTTTGTCTCCCCGCTCATAGATTCTCGCCACTGAAGACCTCCAATGGAGCTTCGCTGCTTCCAGGGATAGCTGTCTAATGTCATCCCGAAGGTGGGCAAGCTGCCGGGCTTGGGCGACATCCCCTGATGTGGATAGTAGCTGTTCCAAGCGGAGTGCCTGCGCTTCCTTGGATGAGATCTCCTGCAATTGCGCCTGCCTATGGATCTTTAGCTGCCCTTTAGCGACGCCCCATATGGTTGCCTTCCCTGCCTCCCATAGGGTATCCGGGGAGGCTACAGAACCCTCATTAGTAGCCAAGTATTGTTTAAGCTCCTTCCCTACCACTTTTTTAAAGGCTTTATCTTGGAGGAAGCAGGCATTCATCCTCCATGTTTGGCGAGCCGAAGGAGGGGGAGCCCCTGTGCTGAGGAGTACTAGAGAGTGGTCGGAAATGCTTCTGGGCAGAATGCGGACTTCTAGAATCTCAGAACAGTCAGGCGCGGGAACAAAGATCGCATCTATGCGCGCTTGTGTGTGGTGGGCCGCGGAGGTATGAGTGAATTGAGTGGTGCAAGGGTGCCATGTGCGCCATGCATCGCAAAGTTCTAGGGACTTGGACCATCTCTGCAGCTGTTTTGCTCGCGCTGTTCGGGTAGCGGATGGAGGACCTGTTGTGGCAAGGGTTGCACATGAGCGTATTTTTTATCAGGGCAGCCGTGTGCGCAAGTGTGGACGTGAGCATCGAGGGAGGGGGCATATACCGCCATGAGAGTGAGAGGGGAGCCAGCCAGCGGCCCACAAACTGTCACAGACGACCATTGGGGATCATGAATTACTTGGGAAAGAACAAAAGGCAGGGTGCGCCTCAGGAGGATAGCCACCCCTCTCGAGCCCCTGGAGAAGCCGGAGTGCCATACTCTGTCATAGCCATAGCGAGCCAAGAAGGGGCAGCAGTTACCCATGAGGTGCGTCTCCTGAAGCATAAGAATATCTATGTGGAGACGCTGCGCATATCTTAGAACCGCTGTGCGCTTGTGCCGGTCCAGCAGGCCATTGACGTTCCACGACAACACGTGGAGAAACACCCTAGGCGCAGTGTTAGCGATCATGGTAGGTGCTGCCTGGTTCAGGACGTGTAGTCTGATAGGGGTATGTAGCTGCGCGTGGGAGCTCGCACTGGCATGAGCATTCGCTTGCTATAAGAACGAAACCTATCCATCTAACAAGAGTCAGTGCCTTTCCGTGATAGCTGAAACAAAAAACAGGGTGCAAATCCGGATGCTGTGTGAATGTGGATGTAACACAATTAAAAATAATAAAAACAAAACTGAACAATAAGACCCCAGGGGACAACGGTCCCCCTCTCCCTCTCCCCCTCCCCACCTCCTGCCCTACACTTCGGGAACGGAAGCATCTGTCGCCCCAACAATGAACAAATGGAACAGGACCAAACTAAAACGCTTGGAAGTAGGGAAGCGTGGAGGACCCCTCCTCATGAGAGGATCTACATAAACGAGATCATCAGAGAAAGAAACATAAGTCAACACATAACACAGTCCCCGGCTGCGGAGCCAGGCCTGACAGGCAGGGACGAGATCAGGCCGGATCTCTCAAAAGCATCGGGCTACGTGAAAGGTCAGTGTCTGGAAGATCCAGAAGAGAGGGCCGGGGCGAAGCACCTCCACACTCCAGGCGGCCTGAAGAGCCAGAGCGCCTCCCGGCTGAAGACTCCCCAGAGAGCAGTGTTGGTTGCGGGGAGCGGCCCGGGGGGGAGTCCGACTGGGCCCGCCTCGGACTACGGCGCCTGCGGGGGCGGTTGCGCTACGGCTGGGGGGGGGCAAAAGGTGTGGGATGGCCAGCTCCGTCGCCCGCCCCCCCAGGGGTGAAGTCTGGCCGCCGGTCCGCAGTGGGTGCTCTTCAGATGCCCATGTCCAAGCCTCAGTAGGAGAGTCAAAAAACAAGGTTTTGTTGGCGAACACCACTCTCAGGCGTGCCGGGAAGAGGAGGCGATATGGGATGTTGAGTGCCCTCAGCTTCTGCTTAACCTCGCCAAAGGATCGTCATTGACCCTGGACCTCACCGGTATAGTCTGGAAAGATCATGATTGCGTGATTCTCGTAGAGGAGCCGCTGCTGCTTGCGGGCTTCAGCCAGGATGGCATAACGATCTTTGAAGTTGAGAATTCGCATTATGACTGGTCGAGGAGGAGCACCTGGTGGCGGTCTAGAGGCAAGAGATCTGTGGGCCTGCTCAATCGCGAACCATGGGGAGAGAGAACCCTCAGGGAACCACGACAGTAGCCACTTATCCAGGAAGTCCGTCGTGCAACCCTGTCCGCTCCCTCCGGAAATCACACGAAGCAGAGGTTGTTGTGCCGGGACCTGTTTTCCGCATCCTCCGCACGTCGGTGTAACTCTTGGGTGTGCGACTGGAGACGGGCCATCTGCCCCTTGAGTTGCTCGACGTCGTCTTCTACAGTGGAGATCCGGGTTTCAGTCTCCTTGATCCGGTCAGTGGCATTCTGAAGATCCTGCCGGTTGAGGGTCATGTCCACACGCACCTCCGCGATCTTGCCCTCCACAGACGTTTGCGAGGTGTGGATTGCCTGTAATATAGTGGACAGATCCGCAGACCATGGAGGCTCTTGGTCAGAGGGGCCCCCGGTCGCTCCGACATCCGATGTTGTAAAGTGGTCCATCTTGGTTTGCGTGGCTGGCCCTTTGCCGACCTGTCGGTTCTTCCCATGGTGATACCCCCTGGAGCCGCCAATTCCCAGCCTCTTCGCTGGGGGGTGATAATCCCTTTCAAGCAAAACAAAGTCAAATAGCAGAAGTGGCTAGAGCAAAGGAGAGCCCCAGCCAAATCCGCTGCCGCACAACTCAACACCCAAAGTACAGGATGGGGCAGGAGCAGAGGGGCCAACAACCGGGCACAGATGAGTCAGGGCTGGGTGCCCAGGCAGTGGCGGAACAGCGGTGGAGCAGGGGGCGGGACCAGGAGAGCCCCCATACACACCAAGTTCATCACCCAGAAACTGAGGGCAAGCCGGGTGCCCAGCAAACGAAGGACGGGCTCAGTCCCGTACCCCCCCACTGCTCGATCTATGTGGCCGAAGACGTCCCCGGAGCAATCCCTGGCCCAGGATCACTGCATGCCATGTACAATCCCACAGGAGGGCTGCAGAGTCCGGAGGGAGCGCGTTCACTCTTGCTTGGTCCTGGTGAAGTGGGAAAGAAGGACCCAGACCGCACTAAAGGCAGATGAGGCCACACGAAGCTGATCCACACCAGTCCACCTCCTGGCCGATCCCCCGTGTGCACGGGGGCCCCCCACTTATATTCCAGGACCCCCCCCGGCGCCTGGCTCTCCCACCAACAAGTACTCCACAAACCTGGGGCCCTCATATACCTTTCAACCACCGTTCCGCAATCCCCGATGTCCAGCGTGACCGCCGGTCTCACACCCGGACCGCCAGACGAGATCGGGGCACGTGAAGGAATAAGCCCCATGAAGGACCAGAAGGTGGTGAGGTAGGAGCGGGTGCTGCCGCGGACTAACAGCACCCTGCCGGGCCAGTGTACAGGTAGGGGGCATCTTCCACCGTCCTGATGTGCCTCCGCTGGGCCCCCGAGGAGTGTAGCTTGCGAGCCGCAGAGGGGCAACAGGTACCGCCCACCCGCCATCCGATATGGCGGCCGATGGCTTCTCCACACCGCCGGGAGAGACAGAGGCGGCAACGAGGGTCGCAGCTCCCCGGTACGCCGGGCCGCACCTCCCCGCACCACCAGCAGGGGGGGCACTCGGGAGACGGCAAGAGTGGTTGCTGCCTCAGGGCCCACAAGCACCCTCCACCAGCCTCCACGCTGCCCGACACGACAGCCGATAGAGTGGCAGTGCCGCCAGGGAGGCTGGAACACAGGCGAACAACGCCTTCCTCGCAGTAGGCCACCAGGACTCCGCTCCCTCGATCCGCCACCTCCCGCGCCGGCCGGAGGGGTGCCCCCTCAGTTGTAGCGGGTTCCTCCAGGCACCACAGCAATCGGCAGCAAACAGGGCAGATCACACCGAGAGCAGCCCGGGGCACAGTCAAGGTGCGAGAGTCGCCATCTTGGCCGCGAGGCACGGCCAGCCAGAGCACCGCGGCAGGAGGATGAGGCTCGGGGCACTGCACTCCCAGATCGCAGCCGAAGGTGCCGTGTAGTGGTAGCAGCAGTTTGCCGCTTCACATGACTCGCTCACGGTAAGGATTGCGGGCGGATGGCAGAGGGGTCCAGGAGCACTCTTACAGTGCGTCCACCATCTTGGCTCCGCAAGCCATGACCCCCATCTGCTTAGTTTTAATGCCCAAGTGGTGAAGGATTATAACAAAGTGACTCCTTTCCAGCCTGATTGATAGGCACACACGGAACACGTGTCCACCTATTGGTAGGTAACCTCGGTTGCCTACCCCCAAGAGTTTATAGGGTCCCATGACACAATCTTCCACACCCATGTATTAATGGACCCTTGAGAAATAAGTCATTGTCTCCTGCGCATTTAAAGTGAGGATTCAAAGAGATTGTGAGAATTGACTTATATATTTTTTTTTATAGTGCTAGTGTGACCTTCAGGGTCCTTTGGAGTAATTATCTTGGAATCTGATAGAAAGTAGGGGATATTAGGAGTATAAAATGACATAAAGATGTTAAAAATAGAGTTCACTGCAGTCAGAAGTCAGCTGGATGTAGACCGAAAGCATGACAGAATTTATGCGTCTTCAAGGCCTTGCAGAACTTTTGAAAATTGTATTTGGTGAGAAGAGAAAAGAAAGCAAGTACCACATGGAGAAGCCTTGTGCATGAAATGTTATATACCCAGAACGTTTTTATTTCTACTGGAACAAATACAACCATAGGCATCAGGTTGGAGGGTACGGTAGCAAACAATTGGTAAATTGGAATATTTATGTTGCTGAATGTCTTTGTACTCAAGGTATAGAGTCTTGAATTTAATTCTATGGTTGGTAAGGAGAAAAAGGTGAGTCAGTATGGCCTATGGAGTTGAAGGTTAATTTGTGTGTCACCTTTCCCATGTATCGTTATCTCCATACACACATATCCATATCTTTATTCATACATACAGTCAACTTTTAGTTTCCAAATTGGTACACGCCCTCCATAACTTGACATACCTTCAGCTCTGCTGTGTCTGCTTTTCCTTGCAGCATTTCCACGCATGTTTCCTGATATTAAGCATGATGCAAATAATTGAAACAAGCATTGGCATAGCCAATAGGTCTCGCCTTTGGGACCTTATAAATGTTTACCCATGCAACAGTTGATGTTGTTGCACCAAGGATATTGTGCTGCATAACTAAATACTTATAAGGTCCCAAAAGCGAGACCTATTGGCTATGCCAATGCTTGTTCTTGACTGTTGCCACAACTTACTGGATTTTACCAGCCAGGCTTAGAAGACAGCCCAGTTAGTTCTTTTAACGAACCCTGTAACCAAGCACCTGACAGTGGTCCCGAGTTTAATTTTCTTGCGCAGATAGCTGTCTGCATTTTTTTCTATGTGATTAGCACCAAGACCTTTGCATATGTGATTGACATGTTGCAATGTTTATGTCAGACTATCGTGTCCAGAAATTTCCCACATACAGATTGCCACCTAAAGTTTCCGAAAATATCCTCCCATCGGGTGTAGTTTTAACCAGTGCTGTGACACCAAATGACAGGGCCTCCTGCAAAATGTAATAAGAGGCCTCTGATCATATCTCACTAATATTCATTGACTTTGGGCTGAATCCCCCCCCCATGAAGGATTGGGGACCTCCTAAATGGGGGGGGGGAGGGTTGCGCCGCAGCGGCTTGCGTTACACCCCTGGATTTAACTGCTCATTACACGTTCATAGTTGGTGGACGACATAAGCTTAGTTGAGCATGCATTGCAGTGTGTCACGAGGGGTCCAGCCTTCAGAGGCGGGTTGTTTAGGCGCACACGGTTCTTGTGCAATGCGGTCTGGAGACATCCAACATGTGTTCCAGGTCTAACCTTTTCTTTGTTGTGACACAGAAGTGATGCCAGAACGGGCGCTGGGTACGCCGAATGGCGCAAGTGTACAGAAAGCTGCAAACGCAGCGTCCAGTGGCCTTTTTACGCTTGTTCTCCCGTTTCCTTGGTCAGAATTTAGACTTGCAATAAAATAAAGCCCTTCGGGCTAGCTGCACATGAGGGAGTGGGAAGCACGCGCCGCCGGTTTGTGATGCTCTGTGCATAGGTTGGTGCACAAGCGTCGTGCACAGCGCATATACCGAGCGGACTAGGGTGCCTCACACCACTAGTGCACGCTAATGCATAGCAGAAATATGACGTGTGGTGGCCGTTCAGTGAACAGCATGTAACAGTGTAAGAAGTGACGTGGTTGTGTCTTGTAGCAGGAGGTCACAGTGGGTGTGTAGCGGTCCCCGAGGCAGCAGCATGCCGCATGCGTCGGTCGGTGCACACACACATAGCACCTGTGATAGTGCATGTAAATGTGTGAGGACATGCCCACGTTGTTCAGTGCACAGCTGGCTGCGAGCCTGCCAGAAGGCGAGGCATATGGCCGAGAACACAGCCGAGTCTGTGCGCAGACATACAGCCCCGACAGTGCTTGGATGTGAAGGTGTGCGTGGGGAGCCAGGCAGGGTATATATATAAACCAAGGAGCCAAACAGCTATTTTAATCCTCTCACTGCGACGAAAGAAGCGTGTCTGGAGAAACAAACACTCACACCCCTCCCTCACCCCAATCCGTCCACCTGCTACAGAACAAATAAAACATTTCAACGAGGGGGTCAGAGTGTGCGCCTAGGAAAGAGAGAGACACGTTTTAGCAGGAGAGACAAGACTATGGAGAAAAAATGGCGGCACCAGCTGAACAAGCACGGTCCGCTTTCACTTTCGTCCGTAGTGAAAGCTTTCTTGTCTTTATGGGGCCATCTGTTTGAAACACATGGCTCCATAAAGATAAGAAAACTTTCACGACAAAAGGAAGGCAGACGAGCCCGTCCAAATGGGACGGCTCAGAAAGCCGAGCAAATACGTCACAAACAGCTCTTTTCCAATGGCATTTAGCATAAACTGCGACGCCAGCCAATGGAAAAGAGGGGCGGGGCTTAATGCCCTTTACAGAAAATACCCAATATCATTAAATCTCGCCAGCGAGACTGCTCATGTGCGCAGCCTACGCCAGGCGAGACCTAAAAAGGATTACAAAAATACATAACTAAACAATACAAACTATAAAATATTAGCTCGAACTCTTTGGGACTCTATTACAGTCCTTACGGCCTCTACTTAATGTTGACAGACTTGCCCTCTAGATATAAGTCCCTTATAGTGGCAGGTGATTTCAATTACCACTGGGATAAGGTCCCCATGGGACCCACTGAGACAGAGTTCGAAACCAATCTCTCTGCTCTCCATTTAAAACAACTTGTAATGGGCCCCACCCATGTGAAGGGCCACACTCTTGACCTCGTTTGGTCTTCCCTGTCCCTTATAAAAAATTGAAGTCAGCCCTTGCCTCTGGTCAGACCATTCTCTGATCAAGTGCTGGGTTCCCGGGAGACCCCTTGTCAGCTGCCCCCCTACAAATGAGGAGGAAAGTCCGCTCCTGGAAAAGATTGAGGCCAACGCTTTAATTTCGACTCAGCTCTCCTCCCCCCCCCTAAGATGAGGCAGGCGAACCTGGACTCGTACACTACGACCCTGACGACCTGGATCCGGTCTGCTCTAGATAAGCTTGTTCCTGAGCGACTGGAGCTGACCCGGAAAAAAGGAAAGGGATCTCCCTGGTTTGATGCCTCACTTAAAGAAAAGAAGCAAGCTCTCCGCAAGGCGGAGCGTAGGTGGAGACTCAATTACGGTCCAGCAGAGTCACTAACTTTTAAGTCACTTCTTGCCAGTTATAAATTGGCTATCCTGGCGAGGAAATCCGCCTTCTATGAGAATAGAATTAGGGAGGCCACAAACAAACAAAGAGAGACCTTTGTGATTCTAAGGGAACTCACGCAGCTAAGCGATAAAAGTCTCGTGGTGGACCATCCCGACTGTGATACCTTTCAAGGCTTTTTTCTTCAGAAGGTACAGGATATCCTGACGGACATTGCCACGCTCTCAGACAGTTTGTCTCTGCCATCATGCCCAGACACTCGGCAGCAAGCTGGGACTCTGAATTGCCTCCCAGATATTGATGGAAAGCGACTGGCGGAGCTTGTCTGCCATGTTAAATCGGGCTCCAGCACAGATCCCTGTCCCCTGAAAATCTTTAAACTGGCCTTGCCAGGTATTCAGCCCCAATTGCTGCATCTACTGAATGCCTTATTAGAAGCAGGCTACCTTCCAGCACCGCTGAAGGAAGCCAGAGTCTCCCCACTCCTCAAGAAAGCGGGTGATGACACTAAGGCACTGAAAAATTATAGGCCTATCTCCCAACTGCCTTTTCTGAACAAGATCTTAGAAAAACATGTCCTGAACACCTTAGCCAGCTATCTGGAAGAACACCATCTACTCCATGCCAGGCAGGCTGGTTTCCAGCCACAGCACAGTACAGAACTGGTTATGGCTACGGTGACCGATGAGTTGAGAATCAGAGCAGACAATAAACATCCATGCGCTCTGATTCTTCTAGACCTGTCGGCAGCTTTTGATACGGTCAGCCATACCATCTTGCTGGACCGTATCGCGAAGCTGGGGATAACAGGAAAGGCGTTCAAGTGGTTAGAATCTTTCCTGTCCGGTCGCACTCAGAGGGTTCAGATGGGGGATCAGTTGTCTGGGATTAGGGACGTGACATGGGGTGTGCCTCAGGGATCCGCACTATCCCCCTTACTTTTTAACATCTACTTACAACCTCTGATGGAGGAGCTTGCGCGTAGAAACTGTGAAATCTTCAACTACGCTGATGACACTCAGCTTCTGGTGCAGCTGAAAGAAACAAGAGAAGCCCAGGAATCAGTGAGGAATTTGCTCAGATTCACGGTCAATTGGATGACTAGCAACCTCTTGAAGGTGAATGCTGAGAAAACGGAGGTACTGGTGCTCACCAACAAGGCCAACCCTTGGGATGACTTGTATTGGCCCCCAGAACTTGGTAAAACTCCCATTCCTGGTACCGTGGTAAAGAGCCTTGGCCTAAAGATTGATGTGGATCTTACCATGGCCCCTCAAGTTTCGGCTGTGGTGGGCTCCTGCACGGCCGTGATGCGGCAACTACGCAAGCTAACCACTATTCTCTCAGTCTCCACCTTACAAACCATCGTCTCAGCGACTGTTATTTCGAGGCTTGATTATGGCAATGCCTTATATCTCGGCTTACCACAGAAGCTGCTGAGGAAACTGCAGGTTGTGCAGAACGATGCAGCCAAGTTGATTTTCTCCCTCCCGAGAAACTCACACGCAACCTCACTCCTCCGCAAGCTGCACTGGCTGCCTGTGAAGTTCAGGGTCCAGTTCAAATGTCTCTGTATAGCCCACAAGGCTTTCTTTGGCAAAACCCCAGAGTCCATTAAGCAGCGCCTGAGGAAGTATGTTCCCGGTAGAACTCTACGCTCTGGCCACGCCTCCAATCTGTCTCAACCCAGATTTAATTTAAAATCTAAAGGAGGCTGTGCTCTTTCAGTGATTATTCCACAACTCTGGAATGAGCTTCCGGCCAGTCTGAAGGAAGATTCACAGTTACTCTCCTTCAGGAAAAAACTTAAGACACACTTATTCAGAAAGGCGACACTCCCAGCCTAATTGGAGTCGGCAGACGGTAGTGAGGTGACAGTATGTTTGTGGTTTTTCTGTTGAGCGCTTAGAGACCGGCGGTGATAGGCGCTATATAAAAACCTTATAACATAACATAACAGCATCAAAAAACACCAATACACTGAGGACACAACTTTACTTTACAGACATCCAACTAATCAAATGCTGTCGGCATCTCATCCAGACCTGGAGGTACAACACGTACCTGAAGCTTAACCCCAGTTCAACTACATGAATCTTGACAGATTTTTACCTAATTTTCTCCCAAAGCTAAATCATTTTGATCCGACCTCGATAAAAAACTTCACCCTCAAGGATCTCAATGTGAAATAAAAAATCAAGACGGCCCGGTACTAGCATGAAACCATTTCTCCCAGAAAGTGACTTAAGATTTGCTGTTCAAACGCTTCTACTCTTGCATCTGGATAGCCTCCCAGACGCCACACTTGCCCCCATTATGGACATCCTACACACCAGGGCACACCAGTCAAAGGTTTGAAGAAATATGACCACATCACCCCCACCCTGAAGGCATTCATGTGGCTCCTCTTGCTAGGCCCCACCATCTTTGCAAAAAGCAGAATCATCTACAAAACCTTAACAACTGGCCCATTCTCCTGTCTGGCAACCTCTGATGTCTCTCATCAAACCTGCAGCCAGGATAACATCTGACTGGAAACAAAGAAGTGCAAAAAAATAAAATAAAAGGCACTAGGCCTCCTCAGTTTATGCACTCACAATTACAACATCACTGTGTCTATTGGGACTGCCCCATCCCAGCTCAAAATTAGGAAAGCGCTGAAGACTCTCCTCTTTAAAGTTCACCTCCACTCTCGGAACCCAGCTTCCCATCCGATCACTGATTAACTGTATCTTTGTCTTTCTCCCTGTACAGAGCTCCTCTATTCCATACAAGTACCACATGCATACATACATGCAAGTGAGGGTAAAAGATACCTCACATTACAGTGTACTCTGTGCACCTCTCATAAGCAACTTAGTTCTGCACATAAATTGCATAATGTCCTGTTATGAAAAAGAGGCACAATATATACAGCCATTATTTCCTTCTCGCCCCTCATGCCAGCCCTGGATAATCTCAGGGGTGCTTAGCCGTGCTCTACAAATTCACATAACACATTAGCAGGTGCACAGGAAACGGATCAAGATCATTATTAAGTCTCCTAGTAGATTTTATTTATAAATGTATGTATTTGGAAATGTAAGGTGCTATATAGTAAAGTACTGGGGTAATTTCAAGATCTTTGTTGGCACCCCTTCCAAAGTTTTTGAGACAGAAAACGTTGGCACTATTTGGATGAAACCTCGCCCGCCATGGCATATGACCTTTTTAACTGCAGGCTGGTAGTGGCCAGGCAGAGAAGGATAGCAGAAAGAAATCTGAGGTTGGGAGTTGAGGGTGGGGAAAATGGCCAAAAGACCATTTTTCTGTCTGTTTGGCCATTTCCATCCTGCAGTTCATCGGACTACCAGACACTAATGTTCCTGCTGGGTGTAGAGGAGGACATGTTGTCCCCCATAAAGAGAGGGCATTGTTGGTCCATGTTCCAGGGCCAGACGGGATCCCTTTAGTCTACTCCATATATTGTTGGCTGTTGGCGGGACCTGCTGGTAGTCTTTGCATATCCCACCCAGGAACAGGTTGATCTTATTGGAGATATATGCCCAATATCTACAGCAGTATAATGGTGACTCAGCATTTATTGCTCACAATGACAGAGGAGGGGACCTAATTTCTCTTGAAATACAAATTAGCAATTGCCTAGTTACAGTAAAGGGTGGACGCTCTCACCACCACAGGATTCCACCAAAGGTTGTTCCCACAAGTCACCAGAGTGATGTATTCATTGGGCAGTAGACCAGCCTACTTCCAGGTTGGAGTTTTCACCACCTCTTAACGAGGCCTATAGGGTGACTACCCACCTCAAGGAAAAATCATAACTCTTTTCAGGGTGAACCCTCCAAGTCACTAAATTAACCTGATCTCAACCCCTAATAGCTATAGCACAGAGCAGAGAGGCTTAACTTAGGGCAATGTGTAAAGTGTTTATGCAGTATACCAAAACAATAATGAAATCAAAATGCAAAACAATAAAAATCCCAAACTGAAGTAGGAGAATAGTGTAAATTTAGTAAATAAAATTACACCAAAATTACAATAAGGGGAACCAAAGATATGAATGATTGTTAACGTTTTAAGCAGAAATAGTGGCAGAAAGCACAAAGCGCCAATAATAGTCCATGGTCACAGTGGACCCGGGACCTAGGTGCAATTTTAGGCTGACCGCGATGGAGCACGGGTTGGATACACCAATCAGGTTTGTCCTGGTCTAAGATTTTCCCTTCTGGCTTAATCGTTTAAGTTCCCATCCACGGCAGGAAACCCGGTAGGACCACAGCGTAAGAACCTGTAGACTCACAGGGTGTCGAGCAAAGGCCAACAGTATAGTCCAGTCCAGGTCCAGTTGACACTGGTAAGCTGGGTACTTTCAGGAAAAGGTACCTTTAGGCTTTTGTCTCCCTGGAGCTACACGGAAGTTCAGCCAGCTGACCCTTGGAGCCCATTTCTTTGCAGTGGATACTAAAGGGAACAGGTCCAGACCTTCAGCTCACAGACAGCAGGTTCAGTCCTCTTCAGATTTTTCGCAGGTCCAGTGTTCTGAAGTTGATGCCTGGAGGTGCCACATTTATTCCATGATCCAGCGAAGGATTGGGGTGACTCCTGGGCATGTCCTATCTAAGGGCGTAAATGTTACAAAGGCTAACTATGCACACTTTTTTGTTTGGTAGTTGCTGTTTGCCTTACTGCACACCGTCCCAAAATGCAATTTTAGGGTATTTTCAAGCTGGCAAATGTCTTCCGCCACACTAAACCTGGGCTCTGAGAGTTGGGTGTGTGTGTGGAAAGTGCACTAAGGCAATCTTAGTGTCCTCCCACATCTAACACTAAAATCCAGTTTGAAACAGGTACTGTACCCACGGTAATAAATGGGAGTTAGGATTCCGTTTCACATTATAGGATGTTTAAGAGTGATTTTGTAGAAAATATGGGATGTAGACTTTAATTAATTGCGTTAATTAGGACGGATTAAAAACGTGGTGGGGTATGCGCAAAAAATATTGGTGATTCTTTGTTTATAATTTGTTTTTATAGCAATATGTATGGGGCTGATGATCATTTTTTAATTGTTTTTAGATACCCCTGAGGAAGGTTTATATTAAAACCGAAATGCATTGGGTGAAATCAAAGTGTACTGAACGGAAGGGAGTTTATTTACATGCCAGTGAATAGGCCCAGATGGGCAATTCTTGAGCAATTTAAATGCGGAAAATTTTTGGACTCCATTTCTTTGACGTGATGGATTAAAAATGGTGGTAAAGAAGAGAATACAATTTGGATGAACTTTGGCAATACTAAGGAGTACGAGTGATCATGTTTCTCAAATGTGCATATAGCTGTGCAACTCTTCTGTGGTACGGGACACGCGTGATATAATTCAGCGTTGTTATATATTGTTGCGCAAAGGAACAGGGCGCAGAAAGAGTGCATGCACGCTAAATTGGACTAAAATGGATGAATACTAAATCAAGACAAACCAAAGGGAGTGCTGTAGACTTTTTCAGATTGATAATCTTAGTGTCCTCCCACATCTAACACTAAAATCCAGTTTGAACAGGTACTGTACCCACAACATACCCGGAGACAGAAGACTGTTTGGATAAAAGTATAGTTCTTCAGCAACAGACAGTGGATATTCAAGAATTGTCTTGGCATAATGTTTTCTCCCTTTCAAGTGCACCCTAAGTGTTATGTATGACCCTAGCCAATCTGTCAAGCAGGATTTGACACTCAAACAGGATTTGACACAGACCGCATCCTCCACTTTACATATTCTGTGGTGTTCTTAGGAGTCATCTCTGCCTCTTTAGGTCAGCCTATTGTTTGCTCCTGTGGGGCATTTCATACCTTTTTCACCCTTATTCAAAGCTAATTGCTGGCTTGGAGAAACTGGAAAGCCAATATAAATGCATCCTCCAGGAACTTCAGGCAGGAAAAAGGTAACTTTCTGAAAGTTCATTGTACTTAATATTTATTAAAAATCCAATTCCACCATTGAATTGGGTGTTTAATAACCATTCAAAATAGTTGTTTATCTTTTCCCAGCTGGTTCCATTCTTGAGATACAGTATTAGTATTTTAATATGTTCTCTGGTTTTGTACATAGGGCAGCTAGGCCTGACTCAGTGAAAATAGCTTTTAGGGCATTATCACTGTAGGGGCAGGTCATATTACTTTTCTACCTGTCCCACTTTTAAATACCATGCACCCTACCTTGTGGGCTACAAGCCTCACATTGGGGTGACTTACTAATATTTAAAAGAGAGGTTTTCATCTGTCAAAATTATTTATTTTGACAGGTCGTGGTGCGTATTCTGCACTGTTAGAGTCAGGCTACTTTTGAAGGTCTGAAGCCATGCTCACACTGCCAGTATAGTGGATGGCACAATAGGTGCTGCAGCCCACGAGTGACATTTAACTTCCAGGCTATGCGTCCATTTTGTAGCACGTACCAGGGACTGTTAAAAATAAATATACTAATTTGGTGTATATCAATTTCACAGTGATTGAAGGGGTAGCACAGCCTTTACTACAGTTTAGCAGGGGTAAAGTGCACAGAATTCTAAAGCCAGCAAAAATATAGGGTAACAGGCAAAGAATCTGGGGTGACCAATGCAGAAAAAGTGGATTTCGAAAAAGGCTAGTTTTTATTTGTTTGGGGAGCATGTGTGAGTCATTAAAAGGTGGCTGTTCTCGTTTGTGTATGGATGGGGCCGAGTTCTATAGATAATTCAAGTATATGTGGAAAAATTAGTAGAAACAGGTTTTTGCGAAAATTAATTAAATAAAATGTGATTGGTTTTAGATGTCCTGGGGAAAGACTGGACTGAAATCTGGATATGCAGCTGAGTGAACTTGAGTGTAGTAGTGCTTGTGAACATATCAAGCCAGTTTTTCGAAGTAACAGGTTTAGATGTATTCAGTACAAATGCTTAATGAGAGCGTATATGAATCCCCAAGGGGTCCAAGAATAAGCCAGGCTTGGACTGAAGTGTTTTTGCGATGTCTGAAGGAGGGAGTGAAACCTCTTGCATATATGTTGAGACCATGTGGTAATTTCACAATATGGGCTTGATATCTTGTACTAGATGTTTTCCACTGGCATAGAAGGATTTGTGGTGGTAAATAAGGCAAAGGTGAGCCTGGGTAGGCCATCTCACTATGCTATCCATGAATGCTTTGAGGGTGAGGCGAGGAATCAGATCTTAAGCCTTCTTAAAAGGGGGCCCAGGTGTTGGATGGTGATGGGGATATGGTCCCAGCTGTATAATGTATCTGATCTGTGTTGTGTGCTCTCTGCTAGGTCTTGGCAAGATGATGTGGTAGCATGTTCTTGTTGTTAAGGATGCCATACTGGTACTGTACAAGCAACAAATCATGTCATCTCCAGGTCAGAGCATCATTGGCCCAGTGATCATGTGTTGCTGTTGTTTCGATTCTCTGCCTGTACTGTGCAATGCTGTCGAATACCGTTTTGTGTTTTTCCACATTAAATTGAAAATCTTAATAAAATTATTTCTTTTTAAAAAAAAGATGTGTGCGGGTGTCCTATTGCGTGACACCTGTGAGTTGAGAATAAGCTTTAAAAGATTCAACATGTAAGTAAAATCTAGTTTAAATGCTTTCAGTGCTCTGCAGGCATAGATGCAGAATGCAGTTTATTGTAATTACCAGTTGGCTCTCTTGAACTGCTTTATTTCCCTCTAACTTTGCATTAATACTAAAGCAGTGTGTGAGAAGTAAGGCTTAAAGAGGATGTATTTTCTATGTCCTCGTATTAAAGTGGTCCTATTTCAAAGGTGCATTTCGTAGTGGATTAACTGCAATAACATTATGATCTTTTATAAACTGGGCTCCGCGGCCTTCCCGATGACTAAAGCTTTAATCAGTCTGATGGCGGGAAGCTGCTTTAAACCTGTATGTGGCTCGGGAGCTGTAGGGCTTAAAATATCAAAAGCGAGAGAAATTAAAAATGGTTCAGTGTGTTTTTTCCTGTCTGTTCCCTTATCAGAAATGTTCATTGCGACTCTAACAACTGTTAGAACACGACAGCAAGTTGGGGCCAGCTGTCAAATGTTTGCCATTAACAAAACTCTCCCCCGGGTCAGATGCGACTTTGGCTCGCCTCACCGGCAGTAATTTAATTTTCTCTTGATTCTGACTCGGAAACGGCAGCGTTTTTCAAAAGCTTCCTCCTGCTTTTGGCTGAAATGTTCCTTCCCTGTGAAATGATTTCCACCAGCCTGGAATCCTTTTCTTGTCTCTGCCGTCCTCACCTTTGCTGATGGTTCTGCAAGCCGTCACCAGCCATGCGTCCTGACAGCTCGCATCCTGCGGCGGCGGCGGCGGCGGCGCGCGGGCGCGCGGGCGGGCGCAGGGCCTACAGAAAAAGGAGCAGCCGGAACCGCATTTACGCTTGCAAGACCTCTACATTCACAAAAGCCTTTTTGCTCTAGTTCCCGCGCTCTGCTGCGGGGGCTTATTGAGAGGGGCAGAATGCTCTGAGGAGGAGGGGGGCGCTCTTATCACGCTACTGAGTACATGGTCTTTGGAGACAGACAACAGACGGAAAGAGACATTTCCAACCATCGCTCGAATCTGATCACTGAACTGTGCAACATCGCACCAGACCTTTTAGTTATTCTTAATGGGCTAGGGTTCATATTTTGTGTCAAAATAGTTCTGTTTTTCTTCTCACAACTCTACTGACATTAAAAGGCCGTTTTAAAGCGATAGGTCATCTCTAGTTTTCTGACTTCGGCATCATATCCCCTGACAAATTGGCTAAATAGATTATCTGCCAGTAGCATTACATGGGCGAGGGATTTATTAAAGAGTGCTTGGGCAGCTATTATAATATAACAATAATATTCCATTGTTTAAAAGCAGATTTCTTAAGATGTCAAAATAAGTTACATTAAGCAATTTGAGCCAGATTCGGTATATGTATAAACCGAAACATTCTAAAATGTTGTGTACTTCCAAATTTTACCTGATGTATAGGTTCCGCTGTTGCATAATAATTTGATTTTTGCGTAGCTTTCTAAATGTAGGGAGGTTTTTAGAAATGTTTGTTCAATACTTATACAATGTAGTTTTCTTTGAACATTTTTATAATGTGCCTTTTTGATAAAATGTCATCTGCACCACGTGATTGGCAGACTGCAAAACATCTAATCACTGAAATCCCAACACATGTTAATGTGTGAGTGCAAATGTCCAATCTAAATAGATGTAAATCTGTAGTGTTAGTATATAGTCTGTACGTGTATAAAGACATTGTCTGCTAAGGTAAAATTACATCATCAAAGCAGAGAACAGTATCTTGTCTAAGCAAGTATAAATCTGTAATCCTAAGTGAAGGTAAATGCCTACATCCAAGCAGGCACACACAGGTTAACATAAAAAGGGAAACATGTGTAATGCTGGCAGTATTTTACTATGCAGTCCAAATAGGAGGAAACCGTAAACTAAGGTATAATTCTGTGATCTGAATAGATGTAATAAGCTAACGAGTTTTAGGCAAGTTTAAATCCGTTTTCTAAGAAATGTCCTGCCACAGTTTAAAAAGATGTAAACGCACAGGATAAGAGGTGTAAATACACATTATAAACACATGTGGTAGACTAAGCATGTGTAAATATATATTCTAAGGAGTTAAATAAGCTAAGTAAAATTAAATGCATGGCCTAGGTAAGGTCTAAAAACCTATGACAAGCAGGTAAATCTACAAGTTGGGCCACCGACTGGAACTGTTTGAGAAGCACAAGAGGCTCAGCAAGTACATGCTCATGGTCGGCATATGCAGCATTGAGGTGATGGTGATCGAAACTTAGCTGTCTTGGGAAGCCAACAACTTACCTGCAACCCCATCATGCTGCACCCCAAGCTCCCAACTCCATGGAAATCACTGAGCTCAGGCACAGGAGAGGGACTCTGGCCAACTTCATCACTGACCTGGGGGATTGTCCCTGAAAAAACTGTGCCCTCCTGGCTCATCTCCTGTGTCCTTAAACTCAAACTGTCACTGTTCAAGAGCTGTGCTCCTCTTTTTGTAGGCAAAATATTCTTTCGCAATTTTTTTGACTTTCTTGCTCCGATTTCTTCTTTACTTTGATGAAAGTTTACGTGCTAAAACGTTTTTCATCTCTCTTCTGTAAAACCTACCTCTTGTGTCCCAAATGCTGGTATTTTTGCGTTGTATTGGCGAGACAATGCACCCCATGGCTACCTGGGTCCTTGCTGAGTGGCAGCAGTCCCCAGGTGGGATGCATATCACCATTTTGCTTACTCTGTGCCACTCTACCACTTTCACTGTGAGGCCGCCATCTGGTGCCCTGATCACCTTGTTAACTGGACTGCTAATCCTCTTCAACCTTATCCACTCCCTCTTCGTATGATGTTGGTGGCTGTATTGGAAGTAAAAATGGCACCCAATTGGGGATTTGCTTGTTTGATAGCCGTCACTTAACTATCAGACAAGATTCTATAACTTTGTGTTGGAATTTGTATTTGAACTATGTTTAAAAACATGTGACTGTACATTTTTCTAATATAACAAAACCTTTGTAATTGTTCTTTTGTAAACTGCTAATAACAGTCTAATAAGTGTTCTTATGTAAACCATGCAGATACCCTTTTGAATTTTTTTGCTCTATCTAAAATCAGAAAATAAATAAATATAGCTAGTTTAAGACACATAAGTATGCTATGCAAGCAAGTGTAAATTTATAGTCCAATTAGATAGAAGAATGTAGTTTAAATAGATATAATAACAGCCTAAACGCGTGTAAATGTGTTTTGTAAAGTAGGTTTTTATATATAGGGCTTGATTTAGAGTTTGATGAATGGGTATTCCATTAAAAAATTGACGGATATCCTGTCTGCCTTATTACAAATGGATTATATCCTAATGTAGTAATTAAACCTGGGTGGAGTTCTGATACACGGAACTCTGCTAAGTGCAAAAAAAACCTCCGCCGCTTACGGAGAAATGCCATTCGCAGTGATTTTCAGTGCCAGGTACTTGTCCACACTGTGCAATCGTCGCGAACGGCACCATACACAGCGCAAGTGGGCGCTGGTTCCTTTCTGCCGCTCAAGTTGATTTTTACTTGAGGACAGCTTTCTCAACGCGAATGAATGGTTTCTCAACGCAAGCAGTCGCGAGCATACGCGACCACTCGCTATGAGAAATCTTACCGCCTGCGTTGAGAGATTTCACCGGGAGGATGATTTTCCATGCTCGCGCTCGCCAACTTGATGTTGACGATCGCGAACGAAGAAAAATCTCACTGGGAGGTGGATTTTCCTTACTCGCCAACTTGACGTTGACGAACGTGAGTAAAGGAAAAAACTCTGCTCCGCGTTTCGGAACCCAGTGATCTCCGCCTAACGTGGAATGCGTAAAACTCTGCAATTTCCGCGATCGGAGCAGAGTTCACCGCCCAGACGTACTTGTAATAAGCCAGAAGGTATATCCATCAAACTCTAAATCAGATCCGTAGGCTAAGCAGGCCTAATCATGTAATGAGGTGGAAATACACAAGCTAATCAAGTATATAGCTCGATCCAGTTGTATTAAAACATAATCTATACAGGTGAGTTACAGAGAGCACAGATAACATGATCTATTATTAGCATTGAATGGTTCAGGTAACAAGGCCAAAAGCTATATGGTTCGTATAAGAAAGTGCCCCTTTTTTACATGGTCACCCCTACTTTTTTGCCTGGTAAATGATGTGATTTCGACTGAAAGTGCACTGGGTTCCTGCTAACCAGCTCCCCAGTTGCCAGAGCTCTTTCACAAAACTGTACAATTGTTCCCCCCAATTGGCAAAATCTTTAGCACATTCTGTAAGTCCCTAGTAAATGGTACCCTGGTACCTATGGCTTGAGGTACCAAAGAGGGCCCCTAAGGGCTGCAGTACAAATTGTGCCACGCTACGCCTCATCAAGCACATGCAAGACTGCCATTACAGGCTGCGTGTCTTGGTGCAGACAACAGTGAAAACATGACATGTCACACATCTCTGTGTGCCATGTCCCCTACCACTACATATAATATTTGTAATTCACTCCCCCAACCCAGCAGGCCTAACAGCTCTAAGGCAGGGTGCTGAATATTACATGTGAGGGCATACCTGCATGAGCAGATATGCCTCTGTGCTGGTCAGTCCTATTACTGTCAGTACCAGTGACCAGGGAAGCCATCTTAGAGCATGTGCTGGACACTGGTGAAAATAAGTTCCCCAGCTACATGACGATTTCACTGAAAATAGGGATGTTTAGTATCAAACATCTCGTATTGATAAACTCACACTAATGCCACTTAAACGTATAGTGGCATATAAGAGCATGAAAAGTATTGTATCACAATTTCTCGCTATATCGTCGGTGTTAATAGATAGGGATTGAAGTGTGGGTTTCCACCAAATCATAAATGTACAATGTAATGAGCTCCGTTGATACTATTGTGTGCTCATGTATTTGTCTTTCCAGCCCTGAGGAAGTTGTGATTTCACTCCCGGTCGACGAAACACGTGTTGGCTGGAATAATCAAAAGAAGAAAATAAAATCACAAGAATCCGAATAATATTGTGAATACATGTGTTGTAATCAGGGATAGGATAACTGATGTATGTGTGCTCGGGCTTGGTCTCACTTGTAAGGTAGATCCCCAGGGGTCACATATTGGGGGTTGGATGGGTCCGCCTCCCTTGTGCACCATAATAACTGCCTACAAATTAAAATATTACCTCTAAGAGTGAGCGCCAACACCACACGGGGCCCTATCACCCAATACAGACTTTACTCTTGTAATACTACAGGCTTGCGCCTAAATTCCAAGAGGAAACCAGGAGTACTGCTGACTTACTCCCAGTTTTTTTTTAGCAGTAAGCCCTAAGTACTGCCAGAGCAAGTTAATCTCACTCTCATCAAAATCTTTGTGAATCGGCGCCCAGTTGTCTGTCTGTATTTATGCATGTAGCTAAAAAGGCATAAGAGTGCTGAAAAATGGTCAAAGTCCAGCATAAAATCAGCAAGGAAAGGAGGTC
Source organism: Triturus cristatus (assembly GCF_964204655.1). NCBI lineage: Eukaryota > Metazoa > Chordata > Amphibia > Caudata > Salamandridae > Triturus > Triturus cristatus. The sequence goes on along the minus strand of NC_140584.1, from coordinate 939,004,798 downwards.
GTGCTGGTTTGTGTATTGTTTACGGCCAATGATGTAGAGTTCTTTAAAGAGGTGTGTCTTCAACTCTTCTAAATTAGAGCACCATTGGGGCAGTACTTATGGTTATCAGGATGTAGAGATGGAAAAGACCTTCTCCCTTGTGTGTTTCTGTTGTGCACTGCTTACTCAGCAGTCTGAGGATGGCCTGGCTGTGGGTGTGCTGAGTACCACCTGAGTTGGTGAGCTAGTCCACAAGATGAGCAGGAGTGCTGGTCATGATCGCCTTGTAAATTATGCGGCTGTCTCTGAAGAGGGGGGGGGGGGGAAGCAAGGGGAGTCAATGGAGTCCAATCAGGATTGCGGTTATGTGATTATAGGTCTTCCCTCTGTGGATGAGATGTGCTTATGTATGTGGTATCCACAGATGATTAAGGAAGCGCTAGATGTAATAATGTTTCATTGTGCAGTTTAGCTCCTAAGAAACAGTTTGTTAAAAAATCTCATTGCTTACCCGTGGAATGTATTACTAGCCCTAATACCTGCATTACTCGTTTAGGAAGAGCTGCTACGACATGTAAGTCTCGCCTTAGGGACATTTTGGATTTGTCAATGTTTTTCAGTCATGCAGTAAAGCATCTCTGATGCTGTGAGGCATAAGAAAAAAAGATGCTGTGACCTCGGTGGTCACTTCATTTTGTAGACATGTGCACCACACATTCCTACAAAATGATGTAAGCAGTTTTTTGTTATTTCGAGTTGGATCAGTAAATCGGAAAAGTAATAAATAGCAGAAAGTGTATTTTTGTTCTTTTTGATCCGTGGGTGGGAAAGCAACACCTAGGCATAGGTGGGAAGGAAGCATCACAAAGGAAGTGGGTGGAGAAGTATAAAACATGCAGGTAGAGGAAACACAGAGGGCAGAGGTGGAGGAAACCAGATACAGGGCTTAGGTGGTGGTAAGCCACATGGATTGCATGGGTGGTGGGAGCAATACTGAGGGCATTGGCAGGGGAAGCATAACAAAGGATGCTGGTGGAGGGAACAATCGCAAATGATGCAGGTGGGGGAACCAGCACGAAGGGTGGGGGGTAACCAAAAGAGAGGAATGCAGGTGAAGGATGCAACACAAAGGGTGGAGGGGACAAGTACCAGGCAAGAGAGAGCAATGTCGAGCAGGCTGAAGAGAAGCACACGGAGGCCAGAGAGAAACACGGAGCACCAGGTGAGAGAAGTACATGAGAGCGACAGCTGGAAAACGCTTTCCCTCTTACGGAGCGCTTAACCCGAAATGAAAGCTTGGTGCTTAAAAAGTAAGCAGTGGAAGGACCTGAGTAATTCACCCATGCTCCAGGAGAGCGATAAATGCAAGAAGAGGAAGGAAAGACGACCCAAAAAGCAAGCAAAGGAGAGTTAACAGTAAAGCCTACAGTGAGTGGGCTGTAAGCTCACTGTAAGCTAACAATAGGTCTTTTTGTCAGCAGACAGCTTGTGCTGTCTGGCAGGGGATACCTAAAAACATGTTCAAGTAGAGGATCAGAGGCCTGGCACATCAGTCGCATACATTTTGGATGTTCTCTTTGTTCCGTGCCTGTCTACGTTTTAGGGGAGCGTGTGAGAGATTTGTGACCCTGAGGCGATCAAGAAAGGGTTAAATATATCAAATACTTGGATTCCATTAACAAGTATTTACAAAGCCAATGGGTCTCACCTTTGGGGCATATGGACTTTGCCAATGGTTTTAGCAATATATCACTGTATATATACATTGCTTATTTTACGTAAATAAAGACTTTGAATTTGTTACAGTTTGTAATCTCTCTTTGTTGTAGTGCAATTTTGTATTGTAATTGACTTTACTGATTATTAGCAAAGCCAAGAGGTCTCATCTCTAAAAGGCTCTGCTATTAGCTTTCTCTACACTTGTAATATTAATAATAATCCACATTTGTAAAGCGCAAACAATCACCCGTAAGGGTCTATAGGCGCTTGGGGCCGTCGGGGAGATTAAGCAAGCTATTGCCCAGAGTCACATGGCACTGGGCTAATCTGTCCCCGGCGATCGAACCGTGATCCCCATATTCCGGAGTCAGTCACCCTGGCCGCGGCGCCACACCTCTTCCCATGGTACATGTGAGCTGAGTCTCACTTAGGCTTAGGTTAGAGTTCTGGGTGTGTGAAGGTGCGCTCTTAATGGGACACGATTCAGTCAGAGCTCTGGAGCTGAGGCTGAGTTCAGTGTGTCAGTGGACCAATTCTTGCCCTCTCTCCAGTGCGCACACACTGATGTTCACATATGTATGATTTGTAATCACCAATTCTAATTATTTACAACAAAATCATTGTTATTATTCATTTATATGAAACTGCTAGCACGTAGTACACAATACACATGACCAATAGGTCATGTGTATTGTAGGCATATGATTATTCTTGTGTGATACGTCCAGATTTAGTTGCAGAAAAATCACAGGCCAGTGTCATCTTAATGGTTTTGCTGCCGTGGGCAAGAAATATTTTGCAGCCCCCAGATTGGACCAACTTTGAATTCTATTGCCCATTTTTTGCTAACTAAAGTTCTATGTTGCCTAACAATATTGAATTCTACATTAAAGGGCAGGATAGAGAAATCACAGAAATTAGATCGAGTTAGTTTACTTTCCCAGGGGATACTTGGAAGGTGGGGGCCCTGGTCGCTAGCCCATTTTTTCCTTAAAACGTCTCAGTAATAGGCACCTAAATGCTGGTCAGGCAGCATGCTGTGTAACGCACAGGATTGTAGTTCACATGTTGTAAGCCATGTACATAATTACTTAGGCCATGGCCCTTTTAGAGACCCCCTCTACACCTTTTTCCTCCCACTTAAAGCACTGTGGCCACAATATGCTTATGACTGCGACAAGCTGTTTCATGGGTGAGAACTAAAAATCGTGATACTGATAATGTAAAACTGTGGAGTTCTTGGAGTGAGGAGCCACCTGTTCGCTCCTTTACAGCACTCACTCTGCAACACCTCTGGAAGGGCAGGAGCTCAGCTGCTGTAATGCTTCAAGAGGGGAAAGTGGTGGGCGGCACTTGAAGAAAGCAGAGAGCCTGACTGCCTCCTGTGCCACACTCCAGACTGTGCTCTTTGTGCCCCCCCCTTTCGACGTTGAGCTGCAGCTTTTGTTCCCCAGCGAGGTTGATCCAAACGTCATGGGTGTCATTTGTTACCAGGCGAGGCAGGACCAAGTATCCTCAGCTTCTCTGGGAGACAAGTGCAAAGGGAGAAACACTGGTGAGAGGCAGCAAAGGGAAGCTCTCGGTGAGGGCAATGTGGAGGTCAAGGGCCAGAATCACCGAGAACAGGGGTGGAGGAAGCAGTAGGAGGTGGAGGGGAAGTAACACCGAGGGCAGGGCGGAAGCAGCAAGGAGGTGCAATACAACAAGTGCAGGGAGGGAAGCAAACTAACGGAGAGAGAAACAACATAAAAGGGTAGAAAAAATAAATAGGAGAGAGAGCAAGGGTACACACTGGCAAGAGAGCGCAACACAGAGAGAGCGTGGTGAAGGAAAAAAAGCAGACTAGGGAGAAAGCTGGAAATCAAATGCACTCTGATGGAGTGCTTAAACAAAAAGAAAAAAGCGGTGCCTGAAAAATGAGCAGTGGAAAGACACAAGTAATGCCTCTATACTCCAGGTGAGGGACAAACACATGAAAGGGAAGAAAATCCCACTGAAGCCAACGAATAACAAGCAAGCAAATAAGTGACAATGAAGCCAACCAGTGGTAAGCAATGGGCAGACTCAAAGCCCCACTGTAAGCTAACAATACGTCTCATAACAGACTGCACATGCACTGTCTGATACACGACATCTAAAAAACGCCGTCCTTGAGCTGAAAAAGGGAAACTGCGCACATGTTTGTGGAATGTAAGATCACAGACTCAAGCAGGCCTGCACAGACTTTCAAAGACAGGCAGCCCTCCGTCAGGGCTGGGAGGGGTAAACAAGGAGACCTCTCGCCTTGGCTTCGCGCCTTTTCCCGTTTTATGTGAAAGACTGCAGGGGAGGGACGAACTACTCCTTCAAGTAATCTAGAGGGGTTAAACGCAATGGTTGTTTTCTTTGAAGTGTAGCGCCACAGGGTTAATTGTCAAAACCACTTGTGGAAAAGGTGGAATCAATTGAGGCTCGACTGTACATGGGACAGGCCAGAGATGGAAATCAGGTGTTTGCAGATGCTCTTTCGCCCAATAGGAAAAGAAAGTGAAGAAAGGGAGGGCGAGATTGCTTGTTGGCGACGCAGAATAGGAAACAAGACGCCTGAATAAAAGTGACTCGGAGCAGCCGCTGATTGTGCGCTTACGTTCAGCCAGTCGTACTATGATTGTTGTAGAGCAGAATAGGAGCTTGTTGACTGGCCAGGCGGATTGCTCGCTTCCGCATCTGGTCCCCCAGTATGATGCTGGGCAGGAGATTGTAATTACCGGAGCTTTCATGTGGATGCCTCAGCCCCTTCGGTCTCTGATGTATGAGGCCTTTCTGATAATGCTGTTGGCAGCTTAGCGGCCGAAGTGCTGCTCAACCCCTCACTCTGTGATTCTTGGCCGCGGTTCACAGCGCTGTCCCATCAGTTAGGCCGCAAAGGTGGGCGCAGGTCAGCCTCGCTTTTAGAAGTGCCAACAATGTATCAGAGGAGAAGGAAAGTTTCCGCTGCTTGAAAGAATGTGTATGTTTTTTAAGGGAGGTGCGATGGGCTAGGGCATAATCAGAGGCGCAACTAGAGCCAAATCTTTGGGGGGCTAATACAATTTTCGGGGGTGGGGGGGTTTAATTCTTCCAGCAATAGGCATAGTGGAGATGCAGGGGCTCTAAGAAGGGGTGAAAAAACAACAAAGCCTCATTGACAAGTAAATGGTCTTTTAAAGACCTGTGAAGTACTCGGGTGTGGGTGGCTGCAATAAGAAGGACTCCAGACCAGCCAGCTTACAGCAGCTCTAAAACTGTCTGTGTGTAGCCCGTCTCAGCCTGGGCTGACACACACGGCAGGGGGGGGGGGGACATGGGGTTCTGAAGCCCTTTGAGCCCTATGGGCTTTGTGCGCCTGGACATCATGGATATCTCTGTGGTGCTGAAGCTGGCCAGGTCATGAGCAGCGCAGAGGTGACGTCAGTCAGTTCATAAAATATCTGGGTTAGCGGGAGTGACACTGTATAATACCCTTTGACACCCAGTGACATCACATGGTTGACCTCCTTCTGCACTACCCATCAACAGCATCCTATTGGCTGCTGGGGACTGGGTGTAGGGGAATAAGTGGAAACTACAGAAAGCGAACGGGGCTTCTCAGAATCATATTCACTTTATGTTTATGTCACTATCTTAGTGACAACTGAGACAAAGGATAAAAATAAAATAAAGGGCAGAGCCAAAGATACATAGGTGGCCCTGGCTATCACAAATGGACGTGCATTGTGACCTGCAGCGCTGGAAATGGAAACATTTCACTCCGGGAACTCACACTTCGAGACTGGGCCGGGTTAGTTGGTTCTGGCACTCACGAGGGCATGAAACGTAAGAACTGGCCAGCTCATGAGGGTGGAGTAGTAACTGTCACCCTGCTAGCCTTTATCCATTATTTTTACAAACTGACCTTAGAGCCACAGTCAACGAAGAGACATACTAGAGTATACTGCTGTAGCATGTGGGTGCATAAAGCAGGTGTCAGGTATACAGCTGCTGGCGGGCACTTAAGAGGCCTGCAGCAGAGATCTATATGTACTGTACGTCACTGTTCGGTAGGCGTTCAGTGTCGAAATTGGCTGCCCAATCTTTAGTTGACCTTCTTCTGCACAACCCATCAACAGCATCCTATTGGCTACTGGGGACTGGGTGTAGGGGAATAAGTGGAAACTACGGAAAGCGAACAGGGCTTTTCATAATCATATTTACTTTATTTTTATGTCCCTATCTTAGTGACAACTGAGACAAAGGACAAAAAAATAAAGGGCAGAGCCAAAGATACACAGGTGGCCCGTGGCTACCAAAAATGGAAGTTCATTGTGACCAGCAGCGCTGGAAATGGAAACATTTCACTCCGGGAACTCACACTTCGAGACTGGGCTGGCACTCACAAGGGCATGGAACGTAAGAACTGGCCAGCTCATTAGTGTGGAAGCAGTAACTGACACTCTGCCAACCTTTATCCATTATTTTTACAAACTACCCTTAGAGCCATGGTCAATGAAGAGAAATACTAGAGTATAATGTTTTGCCTACTTTATTGCTTACAAATAGACCGCATTGTAAGGTAGTTCAGGAGTTTAGTCGCCTGCAGTAGCATGCGGGTGCATAAAGCAGGTCTCAGGTATACAACTGCTGGCAGGCACCTAAGAGGCCTGCAGCAGAGATCTATATGTACTGTACGTCACTGTTCGGTAGGCGTGGAGTGTCGAAATTGGCTGCCCAATCATTAGTCCTGTACCATCATCTTAAATCAGACAGATACCACTTTGCAACAGTTTGAAGATGCCATGAAGGGAATAGTACCTTTCTGGGGCCCCATGTCTAACAGTCTTCATATTCGTCGGCTCACAAGAGTTGTAGAAGGGGTTATTAATACAACAGCAGGGATTCTGACCAATAAGGCTCGTCACTTTACAAAACCGGATGGTGTTAGACGTCTTCCTTGCTGATCGGGGTGGGGCCTGCTGCATTATTGGCAGTAGCTGCTGTGTGTACATCCCAGACCACACCCCCAATGTATATGCTGCCATACATACGTTGTTTAGGCTTTCATCTGATATACACCAAGAAAATGGTACCTGGACCCTTTCTGGATGATTCTGGGGTATAATCACGTCCTGGGGTTGGAAGATTCTTACCTTCCTAGTGGTAATTACTGGTATTATTCTCACCTGTTGTCTTTGCATACACTGCCTCTTTGCTTGTTGTGCTTATTGTGTGAACAGCCTGAAGCCTAAAAGAAAAGTAGTGGAGCCTGTTACTAATGCCACTATCAAGATGATGCAGGATGCCAACAGTCTTATGTTAATAGATGAAGGTATTTTTGAATATTGATAATGCATATATTAGCCTGTAGTGGCACTATATGTTCTGTATGCGGTTATTTGTTTTAAGGCAGTAACTAAATGCTTTAGCTCATGCTTAAAGGAGGGTTTGTTGGAATAAAAATGCTTTTAGCCGAGTTCTCTATGCATTGTATGACTTAAGTTAGCATTCACTGCATCATTTTGTATTCAGTCGCCATTTTGAGCCATGATCGAAACTAACTTCTGTCCCACTCTGTCTGCTTCAGCAGAAAGCAGCTGCAATATTTTTTTCGTAAATCGCGAAGGTTGAGCTTTGCTGTACTAATGAATAGACTGTGTTTTGTCATTACATACCTTTCTCACTAGATAGGCCTGCTCCCACCCTTAGAGCGGCGAGTGCAGGCAGAGTAACCTAGACGCTGATATAGCATGTACCCGGTCCTGGGATTGCAACTCACCCTTCTGTATCTCCTTTGTTTACCAGCTACCAACTGGAAATTTCCAGTCTGGTCGTGTCTTTAGTGGTTGAAGATGTACAGTAGGCAAGGAAATCCGTGTTTATTCTCGCTTGACGGGAACATTTTCAAAACGTCCGCCATGTGAGAGCAAACACTAAGTCCACTCCCAGCAGGCTAAAAAAAATACTCCTGCCCACTTAGAGCAGCAGACTTTTGATCTTTTTCCTTGCCCGCAATTGATGCGGGCTGGGAAACACAGGTCAAAATATTGCTACCGCCCGCCTTTTGACTCCCCCTGCAGACCCTAACAAAACTATGGTGGGTGCCCTGGGTGGGCACCAGGGCACCTACCTTTAACTGGGCAGAACCCAAGGGATGGGGCCCAGGGTTCCAAAAACAGCCCGGAGAGGGGGGCTGCGATCCCGTCCCTCCCTGATAACTCCAGGTCCCAGGGGATGGGGCCCCCTTGGTCAAAGTCAGCCTGGGGATTAGGGCCGCGTTCCCCTCCCCTTTAATAAAAAGCAGCTTTGGGGTTGGGGTTCACAGGGCCTAACAAAACAAGGCTTGGGCAGGGGGGGCACGTGGCGTCCTCCCCTTTAATAAAACATAATGGCCCTGGGAGATTGGGTCCCCAGGGCCTAATGAGGATCTGGGAGGGAGGACATGCAGCCACCCTCTCCTTAAAAAGAAAAAAAGACCCTGGGGGCTGGGGAAGGCTGTGCTCAGCGTTGGGTTGGCTAAATGTGGAGTCTGGATTTACGTATCGTAATTAAATATTACTTTACATTAAAAAACCTTGACATTTACTGAAAAAAGCAAAGGTCATAATAATGTTATAGTCAGAGCCACTGGAATTATGCGGCAGGGAAAGGCTAAATTATGCGGCAGGGTTGAGTAAATTATGTGGTAAGGAAAGGTAAATTATGTGGCTTAATGTGGCCCATTTTGTGATAGTATTACTTAGTTATTTTGTCATTTTTACACTTGTGAACACTGTCTGAGCATTGGTTGCACCTCATTTTACCACCCACATATAGCAATAAGCAACCAGTGAACCTTTTCAAACAGCCTTTCACTGCACAGCAACATGTGTCGCTGCATTTTTAGTAACTTTTGAACCATATGAGTTAGTTACAATTCGTTTTTGTAAAAATCTGCAGATTATCCGCACCGATTTCACTAGATACCGACTATGAGGGGCGGGGCTGATCGACTCCCCCAGGTGCCTAAAATGTGATGGTGAAGAGGGTACTCGACTGCATACTGTCTGGAGCTGTGATTCACTGGGTTGGTTTTGGAGGGGGGTTATTCATTGTTTATCTGAGGTGTTGGGTTGGGTTATACCTCACTCGCGTAGGCTAGCCCTTCTGCATATTACGGATGAAATTGGAGGCAACATCTATAAAAGACATTTATTGTTCTTGGGTCTTACCCTAGCTAAGAGGGATATTGCAAAAGCATGGAAGGATCCGTCTCCACCCAAATTGAGTGCCTGGAGGGCGGGTCTGGACTGGTGTATGGGTCTGGAACAACCTATTTTTACAGCGCGAGGGTGCCCCCAGAAGCACTTTAAAATATGGAAACCCTGGGCGGACTATAGGGGCCTTTTACTGGAACCACCTCCGCCACACCCTGATGATATCAACAATGTATAGAGACGTAGCACAGGGCACTAAGGATGCACAGCTAGATATGATGCGGGGGATGTGCTTTAGGGGCATGACCAGGTTATAGTTTTGCAGTATATGACACAGAGTTTTGAAATGTTTAGGGCTGTCGTTTAAGGGCCCGAATGATTCGATTTTTTGTTTTTCACTAATAATATAATATTCACCTGCTCAATAATCAATATATGGATATTTGTATGCTATGACAATTTTGCAATTACTATATCTGTTGACTCAATAAAAAACAGTTATAAAAAAAGAAAAGTCTGCAGATTATGCAGCAGATGATGGATTATGTAGCAAATGTGGCCAATGTATAAGTGGCCCTGGTTATAGTTATGTGTGATAAAAATATTTCTGTTTGAAATATGAAAACTTTCAAACTCACTGAAAAAAACAAAGGTTAACGTAACTTTATAGTTAGGTGAATTTGTCAATGACAACATTAACGTTTTAAACTAAAAAAAAACACATTAATTCACCAGTTATAGTTAGCAGCACTAACTATAACTTGTGCCATCGCCATGCCCTGCTTATGACCTCACAAATTACATCCCTCATGACCTGTTGTATGCCATCATTAATTACATCAGTAATTAGACCTCCTTGATGTGCAGTGCTTAATTTCTATCGTAATGAGTGCCAGTGCTCAAAGCACTGCTCCAAAGACAGCAGGTACTATTAAATGTCCCCACGCTGAATACCAAGACGGCGTAGTCCTAAATCCACCTCATGCCTCTTTAATCCACTGTCAGACGCTCCCTGCCACTTCATCTCACTCTTGCAGGCTCCAGCTTTCCCCCTTCTTGATGGGTTCATCTCACTCTTGCAGGCTCCAGATTTCCCCCTTCTTGATGGGTTCATCTCACTCTTGCAGGCTCCAGCTATCCCCCTTCTTGATGGGTTCATCTCACTCTTGCAGGCTCCAGCTTTCCCCCTTCTTGATGGGTTCATCTCACTCTTGCAGGCTCCAGATTTCCCCCTTCTTGATGGGTTCATCTCACTCTTGCAGGCTCCAGCTATCCCCCTTCTTGATGGGTTCATCTCACTCTTGCAGGCTCCAGATTTCCCCCTTCTTGATGGGTTCATCTCACTCTTGCAGGCTCCAGCTATCCCCCTTCTTGATGGGTTCATCTCACTCTTGCAGGCTCCAGCTTTCCCCCTTCTTGATGGGTTCATCTCACTCTTGCAGGCTCCAGCTTTCCCCCTTCTTGATGGGTTCATCTCACTCTTGCAGGCTCCAGCTATCCCCCTTCTTGATGGGTTCATCTCACTCTTGCAGGCTCCAGCTATCCCCCTTCTTGATGGGTTCATCTCACTCTTGCAGGCTCCAGCTATCCCCCTTCTTGATGGGTTCATCTCACTCTTGCAGGCTCCAGCTTTCCCCCTTCTTGATGGGTTCATCTCACTCTTGCAGGCTCCAGCTTTCCCCCTTCTTGATGGGTTCATCTCACTCTTGCAGGCTCCAGCTATCCCCCTTCTTGATGGGTTCATCTCACTCTTGCAGGCTCCAGCTATCCCCCTTCTTGATGGGTTCATCTCACTCTTGCAGGCTCCATCTATCCCCCTTCTTGATGGGTTCATCTCACTCTTGCAGGCTCCAGCTTTCCCCCTTCTTGATGGGTTCATCTCACTCTTGCAGGCTCCAGCTTTCCCCCTTCTTGATGGGTTCATCTCACTCTTGCAGGCTCCAGCTTTCCCCCTTCTTGATGGGTTCATCTCACTCTTGCAGGCTCCAGCTATCCCCCTTCTTGATGGGTTCATCTCACTCTTGCAGGCTCCAGCTTTCCCCCTTCTTGATGGGTTCATCACTCTTGCAGGCTCCAGCTTTCCCCCTTCTTGATGGGTTCATCTCACTCTTGCAGGCTCCAGCTTTCCCCCTTCTTGATGGGTTCATCTCACTCTTGCAGGCTCCAGCTTTCCCCCTTCTTGATGGGTTCATCTCACTCTTGCAGGCTCCAGCTATCCCCCTTCTTGATGGGTTCATCTCACTCTTGCAGGCTCCAGCTTTCCCTCTTCTTGATGGGTTTTCTGTCTCCTCTCCCTCCGTTTTTCCCGGTTGTATGTTTTTCCCTCCGTTGCTTTCAGGGAAAGTCTGATAAGGAAAAATGAGTGCCGGTGGGCCCCACCGGCTCAAATTAAGCACTGAAAAGTGGCTAGGGAGTATATGTGTGTCGTAGATTCAAACGTGTTATTTCATAACGGCCCGTTTTGGTTTTCCAACGTCAGCATTTGAGATGCGCTGTCTTGAAATGGTGGCGCTTATGAGTCGCTCACATTTTAGCCCTGTGGCTTGTTTTCAAGGACCTCCCCGAGTTCGGAGTCTCACTTTACACATTTCTTTCTCTTAATTGTGTGCACGTTGTCAAGCTGTGATTTGAATGTTAATTTTGTGTTTTAATACTCTGTAAGTGTACGGTTTACCCTCTTCAGTGGACCTATACCCCTGGGTACTGTAAACAAATGCATCGAAGTGTGTCTATTATGACCGCACCTATACAAATTTAGTTTAGATTGGAATATTTCTATTAAGTTTTGTGTGCTGAGGCTAGTAATGTTGAACAGAAAGTATGATCTATTTGCACTATTTGATTTAAAGATTGTACACTGAACAAAGCGAAACATGCAAGTACCCTGTAAGTGCTGTTGCCTGTCGGCCACATTTGACAGTAGTGAACCTAGTCCTGTCTTTAAATTACACTTTCAATAAACAGCTAAGTAGCCTATTTGTAGTTGCTCCCAATGTTATCATAACTAGGGAAGTGGGGCACAGCCTGGTAAAGTAATATGTGCAAGGCACACTGATGTGCTCGAGTGAGGAAACCAGCGTTCTAACCCCCATCCTGGTGACAAGACTTGCATCACAGAAACGCCGCCTTTAAAGATTCATTTTCTCTCTGGATTTCCCTTCTCTTTTTGAAACTCAGAAGCAGCAACATCGTCGTGGTGTCACCAGGGCTCTAAGTCGAAGCTTTTTCAATATTCTATATAAGCCATAGTTGTTGCTTATTTATCTTATGCAACTAACAACTATTGACAAAGCAACAGTCGTAACTGTTTGTAGGTATGATGTTACTTGTTGTATCATATATTTGGATGCAGTGATAGAAACAGCAAAATACAAGTCGGGTGGCACCCTATGCTAAGCACAGATTTTTAGTTTAGTGCTTTAAGCCACGCCCTTAATTACATTGGCCACGCCCCTTTGAGAGACCCCCAGTTTTTTCATCCCGCTTAAAGCCCTGACAGGAGGCAAGAATGTCCTGAGGGCTTCACCTCCGCACCCTTCATTCTAACGGGCGCACAAATCCCACGTGGCATTATGAGTGCATCAAGTAACGAGGCTAGCCTGGCGGGGGTAGGGTGGAGAAGTGTGCATAAACCTGGTAGGGCCTCACACAGGCCTCCACTCATTTACTGATGGGAATCCTCTTCCCCGCCTCTCCGTTCCAGTGGTATTGCCTCAGCCACCGAGCATCCAGTTTAATTGATCTTTCAGTGGTCCCGTTATTTCATGTATCTTTAAGCAGCGAGCTCTGCTCTCTTTACTGAAGTCATGCCTCTGCCTGGCTCGCGAGAAGTCACTGCATTATCGCGGGACCAGAATGTGTGCACAAGAGGGAAGGCAGAGCTGTACCGCGTCTACTGCAGCAGCAATGGCAACGTTTCAGAGTATTTCAATATTCATCTTAGAGTGACTTGAAGCCTGGGAGCCCGCGCATGTTAGCTAACTCGCCCCCCTCACCCCGGAAGCCGCGCGTTTGACGGCGCCCCCGTGTGCGGCAGCGGAGATGGCAATACACCACTTTCTGGTGAAGTGAAGGCCTCGGCGGCTCTGACGCTGACCCTCGCTGAATCCCGCCATCGAGGCCGCATGCTGACATCATCGGCCTTAAGCGATATCCCAGAAGCTTGCTCTGCGGCTGTCTTCCTCGGGGGTCACTGGGATCCGTCTGTAGATACGTCTCTGTCTTTCCTCTTTCTTGCACACTTACTCACGCTCTTGCAAGTGCTTTTTCCCCTTATTCGACTCGCATTACTTGCCCATTTCCCTTTCTCTGCTCCACACATCAAACAGGATATAAATTAGCGCAGGAGAGCTGCCTGTGGCAGACACAGGCCCTGCTTGTTGCAGGAGCATTAGACAGTGAGTGTACCTTCCCGCCTCTCCTACTCCCGGCCTCGCTCTCCTTCAGCTCCCAGCGGGAGTGTTGTTTATAGAGCATTATAATTTATAACTGGAGAGAGTGGATTTAATTTCAGCGGAGGGGCTCGCCAGCAGGGCGCCAGCCTGCAATCATATGAATCAGCACGCTGCGAGCGCTATTGAATGGAAAGTATTATCGCCGGCCACAAACGGACACTGTTTCTCCTTAAACAACTCCCTCGGTGCAGAAGGACCTTGTCTTCGTGCATCTCGTTTACCCATCTCCTCTTCTTTTAAAGGCTAGTTGCAGAAATTAATATCTAAACATGAGACTGTCCAAAGACGGAGCTTGCGTGTACACATGCACGCACGTCACCTACCCCCGGGCTCTGCTGTGAATCAAGGCAGCGTTGTTGTCCATTTGTGTACATAGCGCAACAGTGCATTGTAGTTTGGCGAACTAATGAGCACTTAAACAGGGTAAAGAAGGAGAATATTGGAGACCATATTCACCTGCGAGTAAATAGGGAACACTGATGCTGCTTGGGCACCAGGACGCCTCCTTCTCTGATGTATTGTACTTGCATTGATAAAGCGCTTACTAACCCTGACGAGGCATTGAAACGAAGGCTTTATTGCAGCTAGCTGCTACACAGTAGGCCACAATTAGTGGTTATTCGATTAGTCTTGTGCTATGAGGAAACTGGAGACTTTCTTCCGTTTTCAAGGGGTTCTGTATAGGCCTGGGCTAAAATTCCGTTCCGCTCGCGGAAATTGCGATAATTTGACATTTTCGCGTTCTGCAGAGAGCGCGAAAATGTCAAAATTTCCACAATCCGTATTTTACCGGAATTTTTTTCCTTGCTCGCGCTGTAAAATAATACATTCTCGCGTGCGCGCGATCGCATTACCTGAATCCCTGCGTTCGCCGACAAGTTTTCCCGGTCCGGTCGCGTTCTCCACGAGATGTTGGATTGTTGGTAGCCATTTGCGCGACAGTTCGCTCCCGCAGTAAAGTTATTCGTCGCGTGATCACGTCTTTCTTCTCGCGATCATGCACCGCGAGACAAGTGAAAAAAAGATGTCCGCGCCCGTGAGCAACCGCATGGGTAAGTTGGCGAGCCTTGACCACGCAGAAAATACCGCGAACGGGCAGGAAAAAAACTTCTGCATCTTCGCGATATTTCCGCGTGTTTGCGGAGATTTTTAACATTTTCGCCATAATGTGCGAAAGTGAATTTCGCAAATTCCGCCCACCCCTAGTTCTGTATCACATTAATAGGTGTTAGGTGTAATTATTGGAGTGCATAAATGTAAGTGGAAAAGAGGGGTGAGGAAATAGGATGGATGAGGTTAAATATTGTGAGATAGCAAGGAGAGGTCAAACAGACTAAGACGTGATTTATGAGAGTGGGATGAGTAGATGAGTTAGGTAGGTTTCGGTGTTGCAGGAACAGTTAATACTTTTTAAGGAGAGGTATGGCTATGTTATTAAGATTTAGCAGACAGTAAGGCAGCAGGTTTATGTAAGGATAGGATAAACTTAGAGGCACTAAGGCATGCAGAGGATGTAGTATAAGAAAAGTATCATTCAAATTTAAAGGCAGGAGAAAAAAGAATCCCTAGCTATAAATCAGGTTGTTATGCAGATTTTTTTGGAAATGTTGAGGTAGGAAGCAATCAGAGGAAGTAGAAAGAAAGGCTGAAAGTTGATTAACGGTGGGAAGGTGATATAAGGTGTTCCATTTTACGTTGCTCCACCTGACCCCCAGTGGCACTGACATTGTGGTTCTCTTTCAAATAGATATTAAACATCCTTGAAACTGTTAAGACTTTGTACTTTTTTATCTGTTAAGATTTTGAGGAGCAGACAAACAATTGGGCTCCCATTGACCATACTGTTATATATTTGAGGAAGATTCATGGGTGTTGAGTTTCTAGGGGGATGTGGTTCTCCCTGATATGAGGGTTTTTTGTTGAAGGATCTTGCTGATTTAGTAGTGCCTTAATCACACAGAGCCCTAGAGGGTATCTATGTGTGGGAAGTGAGAATGTGTGAATTCTTTGTTGGTATCACAGACAATAATCAGATCTTAACCATCCTTCTGAACTCTGTGATTCTTAGTGGCTTGGATCTTTGCTGGTAGTGAATTCCAAAGTTTTGTCTCTTGTATGGCGAACATAGTGCCACCAATTTTCTTGATAATGCATTTATCAAGTGCCTCTTGGACCATAGATATTCAGATCTTATAACTACACAGGTCTTCTATTAATACCTACGAGTATGTTCCCTTAATGAACTTTGGTTTCTTCAATTCTTTTTTCAATTTGCTTGACAGCTTGCGAGCGGTTCATTATTTCAATGAATTCTGAGATCTGGTGAAAGGCTGCTGTTTCCATAATTTTGCTAAGGAAAGAGACATTTGGGATTGGTCTGTAGCTGTTTGGGTATTGAGGGTCCAAATTATTATTCTAAAGTACTAGGTATATGAATGTCTTTTTTAATATCTCTGGGAACGTTCTTTTTCTCAAGGAGTTGTAGCAGTAGTAGTAACGTTTATTGTATAAATATTTCAAAAAAATTAATCACAATATCCAACAAGTAAAACAATACATAAAACATAAATATGTTAGGTAATTCTGAATACATAAATAGACAATATTAAAAATCATTTGAAAGATAAGAATAATAAAATAATTCCTTATCCCTCTTAAGTGAATCAAATGTAGCCCTTTGCCTTAGCATTCCCAGTGGTTACATTATCATTTAATTTGAGCCTTTTATAAGTTATATCCATATAGCTTATTAATCTCCCAATAAAGGTGTTCGTTTGTAACTGAAAGCAAGATGTGGCGGCCTCCTTTATGGTGCGCAGTAATTGCTTCCTGAAGCAGGGAAATAACATTTGTTTTCGAATGTTGCTCAACTCTCGTCAGATGCAGATAATATATTCTACGGGTTCATTTCGATACTTACAGAGTCTGTAGTTAGGGGAACTAGATGTGGATTTCCAGGAGCCTTCGAATTCTTACAACTGAATATACAACAGACTGAATCACAGAAATGTTTGTTTTATTTATACCTCTAAATTTGAATCAATATATTTCTGGCCGGACTGAAAGTATGATTCCAAAGGTCACTGTGTATGTTATAACATGAAACTTTAAATAGATATCTAAAACTAAAGGATTCCAGAAGCTCTCTCCTAATGACGCTCTTACAGGTTAATTGTTGCATCTTCAAGAAATCCTTAAGCGGAGGTCGATTATGTTTTGTACATTCTATTGTGCCTCTGCAGAGACGTTTTGTCTTGTGAGTTTTTGGACTTGAACCACCTGCATCAAAGTGTTGTGAACTGCCCCTTAATTGTTTTCAGCTCTTGTTTCATCCAAGGGGCCTTCTTTTTCCTTGTTTCAAACTTGTTTTTGGAATGAGTATGTCAAAGACTGAGAACAACCATTCACAAAGTTTTTACTCTGAGGTTGTTTCCAGCTGAGTGTTTGTTGATGTGATTCCAACTCCTGCGTGTTTAGTTTGTTACACTGTCTTTAGGATATAGTAGATTGGTGCAGTTTAGTTGATGTTTTATTTGGGACCTTTTCAAGAGGATGATGATGGATGGATGGTTGGTCAATGTGGCAGGTGAGTTTTGTTGAATTTTGTTTTTAGTTGTGAATTAATGTAAACTACTACGAATTAATGCCCTGCTATGTAGGTGAGTCCAGAGATGATCTTTTGTAAATTGTGTGTATTTACACCTGATATGATAGCATTTGGTTGAGGCTTATTTGGTTTATCACACTAGATGTTTAGCACACCGCTATAGATATATATGGTCCAGTTTTGTTGATAGATCTGAGACTGTGTCCGAGAAAGCACCAGTAACACCTTTGTTGTTGGGTGGAAGCCAGTGGAGCAAGAGGAGGTGGCAGGTAACATAAGGGTTAGGTTCACATCTATGAAGTAGTGCTTCACTACTAGCTCGTATAGTTACCATTTCAAGCTTGGTGACTGTTGTGGTGTCCTTAAACACAATAGATAGTCCATCTCATATTTTCCTTCACAGTAATGTGTAGTGGCTTGATAATCGTGGTGTGGGGCAGAGGATTGGGATCAGAGGATTGTTGGGATAGTTTCATGCAGTACTGGGGCCATGTCTTTTCCAAACCAGGTTTCAGGGATGAATAGTGTTTGGTTCTGCATCTGTCAAAAATGTTGTATTTATTTTTGCTCATTAAACGGGTATTCATTAGCAAGAAGTGATAGGGTTCTTTTGTGAAACTTATTGTTGCTCTTATGTCATGTACTCTTTGTGGCTATGCGGTTACTGTTGGTTAAGATTTGGTCTTTTTAGGTCTCGCCTGCTTTGCAGCGCATGCGCTGCTTCGACTTGGCGAGAACTATTGTCGTTGCTGTTCTGTCCGGCTTCTCTGGAAGCGGGGTTGGTGTCCGCCCTGTCGGCATTAGGCCCTGCCCACCCTGACTGCATATTTTGCGAGCATTGCTCAGGCTTTTTATGAAGCGTTCTCGGCATTTTTGGTGTCCGCCCTGTTCATTAGGCCCGCCCACCTTGCTCGCGCGCAGCAGCGCAGGCACGGGCCGCCGTCAAGCACGATCCCGAGTGGAGCAACGGCGACCTCTCCTCGGTCTCTCTGGCCCTTTAAAGGCTGTGTCCTGCTGGCGGCGGCGGCGCTCAGGGGTGAGCTCAGCTGCTGCTTGTGTTTACCAACCCCTCTATCCTTCACGTCCGTCTCTCTTCCCATACCACATGTGAGGTGTTGGAAGGGCGCATGCCTTGGACGCTTTCACAGCTCCGGTCTGTGCAGCGTGTGAGGAAAGTATGCACTGGTACTGCCAAGGCAGTACACAGTGAAAAGAGTGGGGATTTTTAAGTGAAACGGTGCGTGTATGTGTATGCTGTGCTCACCAATGTCGCATGAATGGTATCAGTAACATGCCGTAAGAGAGGAAAGCTTGCTTTGATCCTGTTCAAGCAGAACTGGGTCTATAAGTTACTAAAAGTGAGGGTGCGTGTCTGTGTAGCTTTCCTCTGCCTGTACTGTACTCATTGTGGGTGTGCGCGGCCTCTATTAAATTTCAAGCGTGGCAATGGGGCTCTTGGAATCAGGCGCTGGCATGCAGTATTGGGCGCTAGTCTAAGGTTAGTGTGAACCACTCTATCTGGTTGACAGTTAAAGGCACTGTTTGGCACTGTCAGGTGCTCATGTCCATGAGCAGAGTTAGTAGTTGGCTCTGGTATCAGAGCCACATGCTGACGTTTGAGGATAGTCTTGGACACTGGTTGGCAGAGTCACGCTCTAGAGAGCCAATATCAAGCGCTGGATTCCAAGGGAAGTGTCAAACGCGGCTACGGAGGGTAGGGTGAGGTGTTTTCCGGGACAGTTCTCGGCCACTCGCACACCATGAATCGAATCGGAATTTCACCGAACCACCAACAAGGAGGGAGTGGGACTCAGTTTGCAGTTGGCGCCAAACAAGGTGTACTCGCTCCTATAATTTGTTTTTGGCGCCCCAGTCTGTCCCCAAAGTACTGCTGTCTCCACACCGTAGCCCTGTACTCACATTTCCTGTCTTCAAACCTAGAAATCACCCTGTGTGCCCCAGACCCTCACCTACTGCAATATGGAATCGTCTCCCTCTCTCCAGTCCTGGCTTTTCTGACACAAATCGTTAGATCGTTCACACTCGTACTTAGCAGTCAGCAGGTGTGTTAGTTAATTAGTTAAATGGCAGTAGCTAAGACTACAATTCCCAGAACAAACTGGTTTGACTGATGAGAGATCTGTACGCAACAAAAAATAGCTGTGCAGCAGTAAAATGCCTAAGCCCTGGTGTCGCCAATGACCAGAGTCTAATTCTAGCTTCAACCTTTGACCAAACGGGCATTTGCAATGCAATAGGTCTCGCATTTGCAAGAGTTTAAACTGTTGGCATTGCAAATGACAATGCCTTTTATTTATATGTTTTAAAACCAACACACAAATAAAGGACATTGTCATTTTTGCCAATAGCTGAAACCCTTGCAAGACCTATTGCATTGCAAATACTTGATTGTGTATGGGAACCTGAGGAGGTAGGTAGTCACAAATAGACTACGTTACCCTAATCTGTCCTGGATGCCATGACAACATTTTCTGCTAATGTAGCTTGAGGAGGATAAAAAGCAGAATTTTACTATCATGGCAATTTGGCCTTGGACAGCTGATAAGGCCTAATTGAAGTTGTTAAAACGTATAGATATCTAGGGGTGGTGTTCGATAACCAAATATCCTTCACATTCCATTTTAAGGACCCAAGGGCCAAAACTGTGACCTTGATTCATGCTTTTAAATGCTTAAAAAAATCACTGAATTGTCAATCGTATGACTTTATTTTTAAAGTCATCAAAGCTAAGGTACAACCAACCCTCTTATTTGGCTCACCCATCACCGGAGGGAAAGATGCGAATGTCCTGGATCTATTGGTAGTCAAGGTCTTCAAAGCAACTTTTGGGATTGCCAATTCAGTATGCCAAGCAGGAATAAGATTAGGGTTTGGTCTCCAGAGACAGTGCCTGGTATCAAAATGAGCATTTCTGAAATGTATGGTCGCTATGTCTTCATCAGCCCCTGCATCCTTAGGGAACATTTGCTGGTTAGAAATAGATAAGTCTGCCTATGCTGCTAAATGGAGATCTCATATTTTAACCTCCCTAAGGGATATTGGTCTGCAAAGAGCACTGCAAGATTTGAAAATGCCCAATTATAAGTTCATTTTAAACAAAACGGATCAAAGCTGAATCACTCAAGGTGGACAAAAATGCATTAGTAGGGAAAAATCATGCATGGTATGTGACTAATTCATACCAATCCCCACGCATTCAGCCATATTTACTGCTTATTTCTCAGCAAAGATTAAAAATATTTTTTTAAGGCTATGAATGGCAATAAATCCAACGAAAGAGGGCACGCAATCATGGATCAAGCAGTGGCCAGACTCTAATTGTAGACTATGTGGATGGCCACATGAAACATTAGTACATATAGTATGCATGTGCCCCAAGCTGATAAACATTCGATGTGCCGTTTTGAAACCACATTTCTTGAGGATCGGGGTTAGATCAGGTCGTCAGGCTTTAATTATGTTATTATCTGGAGAATCAATTCTGTTACTATGTCAATTGGTAAAATGTTTAAGTGCAGCTGAAAAATGTCTGATATAATAAGTTTGAGCTTCATTATTTTAATGGCTCTGGAACCTAATAGTTTACAAACTATTCATATCCTGTATATCTTAGTGATTATGCAGCTAGGGTGATAACTAGAAATGTAACAATAGAAGTTTGACCGTTACAGTAACTTTTGATGCACTTTATCATTGTTTTAATATAATGGACATTACAATTTCTGAGCGTTAGCACTTTAAAATGCAACGTGTAATATTCTGCTGCAGAAATTATTGAAGTATTTTTTTTAATGCATTTTATTCTTGTTAGATACAGGGAATTAGTATGCTGTGCACGCTGTCACTTTAAATTGTTAAATGTGCAATATTATGTTGTAGTATTTAATGATGTATGGTGATTTGATCTGTTTTTTTGTGTACATAATTATGATTGTATTGGCAAATTTGTAAATAGTATATGTGGTACAGTTTTTAAATATTATGTGATGTTAAGATGCTTTGATTGTAATGATTTGTATTAATCAAGCATTAAAGATTATGTACAAAAAAAACTTGAATCGGTAAATGTGAGAAATTGGATTGTTATTTGTGGGGGGGATGACTACCCACCTCAAGGAATAATCTCAACCCTTGTCACAGTGAACCCTCAGACTCACTACATTAACCTGAGCTATACCTCTGCTAGCTATGGCTCAGAGCAGACATGCTCAACTTAGAGCAATGTGTAAAGCCTTTATGCAGTGCGCAAACAATAATAAAGTTAAAATTCAAAACAATGAAAACCCTAAATAGAATTATAAAAATTGCATACATTGAAATAAACAATATGACAAAAATCCATGAAGGGGAAACTGGCATGTGAAGTTTTGAAGTTTTTAGTAGAAATAGCTCCAATAAGCCCAAAGTGCCAGTGATTGACTGGGGGAGAATGTCTGCATTGTCAGCATTCCGTCCATCATTTGTTTGTTGTAACGCAGTGATAGTCAATGGGCGCAGTAGAACAGGACCAAAGCATAATTTGAAGATGACTACGAAGGAGTGCTGGTCAGATACGCTAACCAGGTTCACCATGGTCAAAAATTTTGGCCATCTTAAATCAATCTTGGATTTGATTGGAAAATGTTCTGTCGTGGGTTTTGTACCTGGCATTTATAGTAAAATTTGCCCCTTTCAAGTTGAATCCATAGAATCAATTTTTTTCTCGGGACTGCCTGCAAGATTTATCTTTAAATATATGTATATATTGAATGCTTCTATTTGCCTGTATTTGCTTGAAGTTAACATAAATACATATATAGGTCTGAAACATGGGGAGGCGGAGGGGCTATATCAGTTTCATGGTATTTGCATGCATTCATTCATTAGGTCATGTAGCGAGCCTGAAATGGCATTCTTGAAAAACAATAATGTAGTTAATTAACATATTTCTATTTCAAAGTCTAATTAGGTCACGTGGTCACCTATTTCACCTCTGTGTATTCATTATGAAGCACACTGTATGCTATATTACTGAGGTGTGGTAGTGATTAACCAGGCTTAGAGTGTTGAACATGAACCTTATATGTTTGGAATGTTGAAAAGCAGCATATTTAACTCAGAGCCTTTTAAGTGCTGTACCCATGAGCCAGAATACCTCCATCTTTGAAATATTTACTATTCATATCTAACAAAAGTTCTTCAGGTGCTGACCATTTAACCAAAGGTTCACCTGTGCTGTGCCATCCATCTTGGCGCCTCCACCATAGCTTTTGCTGTCACTGAATTGTCAGTCATTCAACCTGGAACTCTCAAGTAACTTAGGGGCCTGATCTACAAAGCTTTTTGCGGACGCAGAGCCTTCGACTTGAAAAATCACAGGGTTTGTGACCGCAAAATAGCTTTTTAGTATTTACTAAACCATTTGTGCAATTTGGTAACAGGTTACCTAATCGCAAAATGGATTTAGAAACTCATAGCAAATCGCTTTTTGGATGGGGTGTGTTTATGGCGTCTCTTCCAAAGAACGATTCCTACTCTAAATAAACAAATAAATATGATATGTATCAATATTTTGAAACTGAAATCTAGTTGCATAACTTCAACATTTTGCCAACACCTCAAAGGCAGTGGTAACCTATTGGTATAGAGAAAAGGGTTCACTTGGGACACTTTCTCCCTGGTAAATCTTTAAAAATAAATTACCAACACCTCAAAGGCGGCGGTAACCGGTTGGTGAAGGCAAAAGTGTTTACTTGGAACCCTTTCTCCTTTGCAAATGTTTTTAAAAAAAAGTTTGTTGGGGAATAGTCAGTGTCCCACAGAACTATTGGCAATGATCAAAATAAAAAACTGAAAATAAATGATTTTTTGAGTGCAGCTCCATTTCTTCTAGGAGAAAACAGGCTGTATTTTAAAAAAATGGAGCAAAGTTTGTTATTTAAAATGCAATCACGCACATGGTGATCTGCTGACTCCAGTAGGCCACCATGCCTCTGATGGCATCCAGTAATAGTGAGTCGCAATTTGGAACCTATCTCTTAAATATTGAGAGAGGTCGGATTTCGACCCACTGTGATTCAGAATTTTGAAAAACGCCTTATTTGTACATAGGTGGTTTCACAAAATTCCTTTCCACATGCAATAAATCAGTACACAATTTGCAACCACTTTTTGTTAGTGGAAATTTCGCACCTCATTCCCCTAATTCCAAGCAAGATTTCCAAGTTTCTGAACAATATGTACAGGGCTTCCTAGAGATTATAGTGTCTTTCTCACTGGGACTACTCAAGCTCATTCTGATAGGTGATTTATGCATCTACTGCAACTCCCAACGTGCACTGTTCCACAACTATTTCATTTTCACATTCTGCGGGCAATCTCTATTGATGCTCACATCATTGCTGTCCTTCAGTCTCCTTGTCTCTCCGGAACCAGGATTGGGTTGAGGCTGGGTCAATTTAGCTCACGGGGATAATCGTCTGGAATATGAAGGTGCAGCAGTCGGTACTATGCCCAATTAATTTATCAATTTGTGTCTGCTCCAACCGGTACCATCATCTCTGCTACCAGATCTGTCATTGCACTTCTCTACCTTAACCATCCTTCATGTGGTGCGCCAAAACCTAGGACCGGGAGCAGTGTAGTCCGGACATAGATTTTGGTGCTCCCCGAGTGGAGCTGTCACTCTGCTTAGTTCAGTAGCAGGTGATAAACATTCTAATAAAAATTAAATAAAAGGATTAGAGGTTCAAAGCGTTATATAAAGAATTATAGACAGGTTACAGAATATATGCCATTAGGGAATTTAGTAGCAAAACATAAAAGTTATAAGTACAAAGAACTCAGTACAGTTATAGGTGAAATCCGGCATAGATTCGCCTTCTAAGAGTGGGGAAATGGTAAATCCTTCCCATAGAAATCTATTTCCTTTTATAAGATTTTAGACAAAGACAGTCTTACATTCTACATGGGTTCACATTTCTCAGAATATGCACCAATAGAGAAGAAGCAATAAGAAACATTTTACCACAGAATACATTTTGAGAACATCTCATGGGATCACTACATTGAATATGCAGACATTCTCACAGTTAGTTCGGCAGTTCAATGGATATGTTATATGACATAGCCTGCATCAGTTGAAATGCCCTTTATACGTAGTAAAGAGGTCTCCGGGAAAAGTTTTCAATTTATTAGTGTGAGTCTTGCAGTTCTTTATTTGAATCAAAAGAACAAAACAATAACACGTGATCTTGGTACAGTCGGTCCAAGAGTGAGGACATAATCACAACTCGTGTAAGCCCGAATTGGGATGCATTTTAAAGTGAAAGGAAATCAACTTCCACAACAGCTTTAGACATGCAGGTTACAATCTTAATGAGCCCTATCAGAGTTTGGCATCATGTGGATGATAAATTGAGTACCATTGAGTTGGTTTATTTAACCGCTTGCTGCGGTGTAGCGGTTTGAAAAAGTGGGCGGAGAGAATCGGCCAATGGAGGTGTGCAGCACTAGCCAGGTAGTGCTCGCGATGGCCGTTGGCCGACAGAAGCACGGAAGGGGTTATTAGAGAATTTTTGTAACATACCCATGTGTTCTCCAACTGCAAATTTAGAGCTCTTGTTTCATATGGTTCACTTTCTACAATGTATTTATTTTTTTGTATTTCAGCATTTCTATAGCACTGCAGCTGATGTACCTATTACCAAGCTCCCAAAGCACTTTGTAGTTAGTTGATTGACTTTGTAGCTACTCCATTTGTATTGCATAGATAGGTGAAGGATATTTGATTGATGTGTCATCTGTTGGTGTTGTATTTTGGTGTTGTGAGTGAGGCCTGAAGACTGTCCCACAGAATTGGTGGAGTGGCTTGTATATGTATCTTAAAGTCAGGGTTGTAGTGTGAGGATCACTTGGTTTCTGATCCTTATTCTTGGGTTCTGATTTTGGAAAAAACAGATCTTTATTGCTTTTTTCGGTGGTTGTTAATGGCCCCAAATCTATTTAGGAATGTATTACACAATTTTGCTTTGCCAGTCCTGAGAAAGACATTTCCCCCTGAGTAGGTGTTTCAAAAAAGGCAGAATTATCAGGGGTGGGGCTATGTTTATTCTGAGGCTTCTCTTTTGGCTGTATAATCTAGATTTAAATTGGAGAAAGGCTTTTCCTGTCCTGTGGACTACTCAGTGAACAATGCTGACTGATTGGAAAAAGATTTTTCTTGTAACTGTAGAGTGGTACGTGCTAGTGTAGTGTGATGCCCTCTGCTTAGGTTTAGGACATGTCTTGCTGCAGTCTTGATTTCTGAGCAGGGCTAAGCATCCTTTGGAGATTGCTTGATTTAGAATGAATGTATCTTTACCTTGCCAAGTTTATATGATAAAGAATATGTCCAGTTTGAAAGGGGTTAGATTAACATTTTGATCTGAAAGAGACTATTAGTTATGGATTCCTCACCTTAGAATTACCCCCAGGCGTCAGACTGGATCCAGAGATTTTTTTCTTCAGCTGTACCCGTGCGCGTCGCTAGGTGGTGTTGGTTGGCTCTGCGTTTGTTGATGGCGTCGTGATCGTCGGAATGACGTCGCAGTATCTACTTAGGATGTCGCCCCTGCGCGCAGACGTCAGTTATTTCTATTTCCGCGCCAGCCTGCGCAGATCCGGAGAGAGCAGTACCTCGAATCACTTTTTTTACTCTCTTTTTGCAACTTTTTGTCGACATCTTTTCGAGTCATCCAACTCCTGGTGCACTGTGATGTCTTCTTAACAGACTGGCTTTAAGCCTTGTGGATCCTGCCACAAGCTTATGTCAGTGACGGACCCCCATCTCGTGTGCCTATGATGTCTGGAGCGTGACCATGACCCAAAGTCGTGCTCCGACTGCCGGCCATGGTCTTTGAAGGAGTGGTCCCGAAAGCTTCTGGAGTCCCGGCAGTTGACTCCGCGCCGCTCAAAGTACTAGTAGAGAGGGAGGTTGCGGGACCGGTCACAGAGCCATCACCACCACTCCTCGTCGAAGTCTTCGGGTAAGTCGAAGCACAAAAAGAAGACGAAGAAGCATTGTTGCTCTTCGCGTTCTCCCCGTCCGTCGGCCGACGCGACACGTGTTGCCGAAGGTAGTCGCCCGCCTGCGGATCCTGTGGGGTCTGCTCCGAGCCTCCCTCCCTTTCCGGGAGCCGGAGCAACCCCTGCCCAACTTCGCATCTTTTACGAAGCCCTCCACTCCATCTTTGGACGGCCCAACTCCGCCTGCGTGTCTTTGGGCCCGCTGACTCGGCTGAGGGTTCTAGGCCTTCGATGCTGGCGGCTTCGGCACCGCAGGGCCCCCAGGGATCCAGGCCTGGATCCAGATCTGCGCCGGTCGACCTTACGACACCTTCTGCGGCGCTGAACCCATTGGTGATACCGCCACCTCCTCTGACGCCGTTTGTGTCCCCAATTGACATCAGCCCCAGCCTCACCCTCGATATGGAGCCGTACCGGCGTCAACCAAAGTTGGGACCGGCGCAGACCGGTACTTTTGTACACCTGTTTTCCCCTGGTGTTCCCTATCGCCCTGAGTGGCTACCAGAGGAGGACTGGGAGGGGTTTGAGGACCCTCTGGCAGACCAGTTAGAAGAACCAGACTGGAGAGAGGAGTTGTGTGAGGCCAGTGGTCTGGACACCTCTCCAGAGCATGGCATGCTATCTCCCCCTACCGTGGCTACGAAGGAGGGTGCCTCATGCGCAGTGATGTTGCGTAGGGCGGCCGAGGCCTTAAACCTTGAGCTTCCTATGGTGGCCGTCAGGACCAACCTCCTGAACGAGGTGCTTCAACCGGCAGCGGCCTCTCGGAAGCCCCTGCTGCCGTTCAACGAGGCCCTCACGAACATCCTTTTAGGAACTTGGTCTAAGCCCAACACATGGGCTCCTGTGGATAGGATGATTGTCTGACGCCACCGCCTGACCCCATTTTCCTCTCCCAACACCCCACCCCGAGAGCTTGGTGGTCCAAGCCTTGGATTCCAAGGGCGCATTCCCTACTGCTCCACCTGATAGGGAATCCAAGAAGCTGGACCATCTTGGGAAGAAAATGTTTTCTTCCTCCAGCTTAGGACTACGGTTGGTGTACACTGCATGTCTCTTTGACCGTTACTCCTATTCTTTGTGGGATACGGTCACGCAGGTACTGCCACAGTGCCCGGAGGAGGCCCGGGCCGTGCTCTCCTGTGCAGTTGTCAAAGGGAGAGACACAGCAAAGTTCGCCATACGATGTGGGCTGGACACTGCTGACTCGCTGTGCAGGGCGATTTCATCATCAGTAGCCCAGAGACGCTACGCCTGGCAGAGGTCCACTGGCTTTCTGGGAGATGTCCAATCTACACTTTTGGACATGCCCTTTGATGGCCGCCGCTTGTTTGGCGACAAAGCAGACAACGCGCTCAAGCGCTCTAAGGACTCCAGGGCTATGGCCAGGTCCTTGGGCCTCACTTCTACCTCTCACCCCGGGCTATGGCCAGGTCCTTGGGCCTCACTTCTACCTCTCACCCCGCGCAGTCTGCTTTTTGCCCCTTTCGTGGCTACGGAAGGGGTGCCCTGCCATGTTCTGTCCAGAGCCACAGGCCTGGGCAAGCTGTCCAGTCTCTGCGTGGCCAGGGATGTGGGACCCACCGTCGTGGGTCTGGGGGCCAGCAGGCGGGCCAGTCCACTAGCGTCCCCTCTGTGGCAGCCTCCAAGCCCTCCCAGTCCGACCTTTCAGGGCCACCATTCGCCAGTGGGCAGCAGGATTCACCGTTACCTCCCACACTGGCTCACCATCACGTTGGACGGTGGGTTTTGCAGATAGTCCGAAGGGACTACTCCCTCACCTTCGAGACTATCCCTCCATCCATGCCACCTCAATTCCATTGCATGTCGGAGGATCACTTGGCCCTTCTCCATCAGGAAGTTACTGCTCTCTTGGCCAAGGGAGCCATCTAGCGAGTTCCTGCCCCAGAAGTAGGTCATGATTGTTATTCCCACTACTTTCTGGTGCCCAATAAGGACAAGGGCCTGCGTCCTATCTTGGATCTCAGGAACATCAACCGCTTCCTCCGGAAGGAGAAGTTCAAAATGTTGACATTGGCTCAGGTCCTGTCTGCCCTCGACCCTGGAGACTGGATGGTTGCGTTGGACTTGCAGGACGCTTATTTTCACATCCCCGTCTTGCCTGCCCGCTGGCGTTACCTACGGTTCACGGTAGGCCACGAGCATTTTCAGTTTACCCTGCTCCCCTTTGGCCTTACCAGCGCCCCTCGGGTGTTCACAAAGGTGATGGCGGTGGTCGCAGCACATCTGCGCAGATCAGAGGTTCCAGTCTTCCCCTATCTCAATGACTGGCTGTTGGAGGCGGGCTGGCCACAGGCTGTATTGCACCTCCAGACTACGACCCATCTCCTGCATTTGCTGGGGTTCACCATCAACATGCCAAAGTCACACCTGATTCCCTCTCAGAAGCTCCTTTTCATTGGCGCGGTTCTGGACACAGTGCAGTTTCGGGCTTATCCTTACGAGCAGCGAGTCCGGGAGATTCGAGCTATGATTCCAATCTTTCAGCCTCTATCCATGGTTTCGGTCAAGCTGACCCTGAGGCTACTGGGCCTCATGGCCTCCTGCATCCTGCTGGTGGACTATGCCAGGTGGCATATGCGGGCTCTGCAGTGGGACCTTAATTTCCAGTGGGCACAGCATCAGGGGAATCTTTCCGATTGCGTCCAGATCTCCGAGGGCACTGCACACCAATTGTAGAATTGGCTAACGAACCAGGATTGGGTCAACAGCAGGTCCCTCTCCCTTCCGCAACCAGAGTTCACAGTGGTGACAGATGCATCACTTCTGGGGTGGGACGGCCACATGGGAGAGGTGGAGATCAGAGACATCTGTCTCCGGCGGAGTCCGGGCTCCACATCAACCTTCTGGTGCTTCAGGAGATCAGTCTTGCACTGAAGGCATTCCTTCCTTCTGTCAAAGGAAGAGTAGTGCAGGTGTTCACGGACAACACCACCACCATGTGGTACTGCAACAAACAGGGCGGGGTGGGGTCGTGGACCCTATGTCAGGCGGCACTTCGTCTCTGGAAGTCGCTGGAACATCAGGGCATGTCTCTGGTGGGTCAACACCTGGCAGGTTCTCTGAACGCCAGGGCAGACTAACTCAGACGCCGGTGCATGATGGATCACGAATGGCGTCTTCACTCAGAGGTGGTGCAAGGTCTCTTTCAACAATGGGGAGACCCTTGGTTAGATCTATTCGCCATCGAAAAGAAAATGCGCAATGTCAGCAGTTCTACGCGTTGGAATCTCCAAGGCGGCACTCGCTAGACGACGTTTTTCGTCACGAGTGAAGTTACGGTTTTCTATGCACCGTGTTGGACTTTCCAAGGCGGCACTCGCTAGGCGACGCTTTTAGTCGCGAGTGAAGTTGCGGTCTTCTATACACCTTTCCACCTATACCTCTTGTACCCAGAGTGCTGAAGAAGATCAAGCACGACCAGGCCCAAGTCATTCTTGTGGCCCCGGACTGGGCACGAAGAGTCTGGTATCCTGAGCTTCTGCACATGGCCATCGATCCTCCGATCAGACTGCGTCTTCGGGAGTATCTTCTGTCACAGCAGCAGGGGACGGTTCTCCACCCGAACCTGTCCAGCCTCCACCTCCGTGAGTGGAGATTGAGAGGCAACAGTTGACAGCTTTCGACCTTCCTTACGAAGTCTGTAATGTTATCTTGGCAGCCAGGCGTCCCTCCACCAAAATGGTATAAGCCTGTAGATGGAACAAATTTGTGGCATGGTGCGCAGCAAAGGCTGTGTATCCCTTTTCTGCCCCCCTTTCAGAGGTTCTCCTCTTCATTCTTTCTTTGGCCCTGCAGGGCTCTGCTCTGGGCACTCTAAAAGGCTATCTTGAAGCCATTTCAGCCTTTCTTCAGCTTCCTGATCAGCCTTCTCTTTTCAAGTCCCCTATTGTAAATCGCTTCCTTAAGGGTATTACTCACTTGTTTCCTCCAATTCCTCTTGTAATACCCCAGTGGGACTTGAACCTGGTTCTGACCTACCTTATGTGCGCACCTTTCGAGCCGCTACATCACTGTCCTCTCAGACTTTGACACTTAAATCTGCCTTTTTGGTTGCCATCAAGGCTGCTCGCAGGGTGAGTGAGCTTCAGGCTCTTTTTTCCAAACCTCCTTTCCTGGCTATTCATCCGGACAAAGTTGTCCTTCGCACTAGGCCTTCTTTCCTTCCCAAAGTAGTTACCTCTTTCCACATAGGACGGACTATAACTTTGCCCACCTTCTTCCCGCCCCCGCATCCTTCTAAAGAGGAGGAGAGGCCCCACCATCTGGATCCAAAATGTGCGCTTTCATTCTATCTGAATCACACAAAGCAATTCCAGGTGGATGACCAGCTGTTTGTTGGCTATGTGGGTGCCAAGAAAGGTCAGTCGTGCAAAAGCGGACCATCTCTCGATGGGTTGCTCTTTGCATCAAAATCTGTTATTCCTTGGCAAAGAAGGAACCTCCAGTGGGGCTGCGTGCCCATTCTACCAGTGCGACTGCAGCCACTACTGCTTTGAGACGTGAAGTCCCTCTTCATGACATCTGCCAGGCAGCCACGTGGGCTTCATTGTACATGTTCACCAAACATTACTGTCAGGGCAGCCAAGTCTGGAGAGACAGCTACTTTGGCCGTACAGTTCTCCAGGACTTTCGGGTGTAAACTTAGTTCGCAGACCCACCTCCGGGGTTGGTATTGCTGGGGTATCTATTCTAAGGTGAGGAATCCATAACCTATAGTCTCTTTCAGATTAACAAGTTACTTACCTTGGGTAACGATGTATCTGTAAGAGACATTTATTAGTTATGGATTCCTCACCGCCCCACCCATCCTCCCCATTCTGCGAACTGACTCCTAGGGTAAGGGACTCCCTTTCAGCTCCCTAGGTTTTGTGCACCAGTGGTCAGTGTCTTGCATGGCTCTGCGCTTCTGGCGTGGTCTGTCGTGTAAAGAACTGACGTCAGCATGCAGGGGTGGCGTCTAAGTAGATACCGTGACGTCATACCAGCGATCGCGACGCTAACGATGAACGTGGAGTCGACCTACGCCACCTACCGACACGCAGGGGTACTGCTGAAGAAAAATTTCTCCGGATCCAGTCTGACGCCTGGCGCTAATTCTAAGGTGAGGAATCAATAACTAATATATGTCTGAAACCGATATATTGTTACCGAAGGTAAGTAACGTGTTGGTCTTGCTTAGAGATCTTGAGTTTCCTGATAAGGGTTGTGGTATTCTGTTTTTGCTGTAAAGGCAATAGAGCGTCATCGGAACTTGTTGGGTAGACTCGTGCCTAAGAGGTGTTTTATGGGTGTCCCTGCATCGAGCAACTTAGTTAGCCGGAGGTCAGTTGACCGCTCTAAGCAGTTTGGCAGCTGGGGTAATGTTGAGGGCAGTTATAGCTAGCACAAGTGTGGATAATTAGGTTATGTTGTGTTAATTATTTGTAAAGCATTGTAGCTTCTTCATGCTGTATGAAGCTGTTATGAAGGAGGTGTTGTGTTTTCCTGCATATTATTGGCCATGGCTTTGCTACTTATCGGGTGACTGCACTGGAGGCAGCTCTGATTGTTGCTTTGATTGCTGCTCTGGCCTGCATGATAGCCAAGGATGTGAAAAAGGTTTAGTGTATGTTAAATTCCTTCAGTAAGGTGAAGTAGTCGCTTCACTGGGCTTGGTTAGATGGGAGAGATGGGAGAAGTGTGCGGTATTCCTAGTTTTTTCTCTGAGCTGCACCCTCAGGGCAGCACTCTCTGCCATTCAGAATTACTACTTTTCAACCATTCCTAAAAGTATTTGGGAAATGTATAACTTTCCCCAAAATATTCCAGGACTGTTTGAGTGCTCAGAAAAAGATGGCTTGAGCAGTGACGTTGGAATTCATGGTTGACTGGTAGACAGTGAAGGAAAATGTGGGTCAGTTGAGGGAAAATGAAGTTGTACAAGATGGGGGTATAAGGAGTCCTTGATGCACTTATATATTTTCTTTTCATATGACCCATAGTCCCATGTTTATTTATTGTTTTAGTTGGCTTGTTAAAGTCAGGTTTACCGTTTTACTTGGTTATTGTTTATCGAAGTTTTGATACAACCAGTTTTTAGAGTGTGCTGAAGAATGTGCTATTATTATTCTAAACACTTCAGCCCAAGTTCCCTTCTGATTCTCTGTACCTGGAGGTTTTAGTGTTTCATGTAGTGTCCCTCAACTTTTTTGGTGCAGTCGGCCATTTACTGGTCGTCTGAATGTAAGCCTAGGAATGCTAAAGTACTGCACCGTTTTTGTTGGTTTAATAAAAGATACTCATACGCAGGCGCGGATCGTCCATTGAGGCGTTGGGGCGTAGCACCCCCACCCCCGCGCACCCGCCCGCGCACGCAGCTCCCTTCGTGTCTCTGAACTTAGATTACTTAAGTTCAGCGACGCAGAGGGTGGGGAGAACTAACTGACAATGCATGTCAGTCAGCATGACGTCGGACCGTGGGCGGTCCGGCGTCATGTTGACTGACATGCATTGTCACAAGCCAGGGAAAGGCAGCACAAGTGCGCATGAGTGGGCATGGAGATTAATTTTTAGTCCGTGCCCAGTCATGCGTACTTGTGTTTTTACTGCCTTGCGCATGCCCATTAGGAGCCCCTCGGTCTCCTAATGGGCAGGCGGCAGGCGTAGCGTAAGCTGTGCCCTCAGCCAATCCTGGCGCTGCTGGCAGCGCCAGGATTGGCTGAGAGGGGTTGGCAGGCCCCTCCAGTACCGTTGGTGAAGGCGCCCAGGGGATAAGAGGTCTAAGAGGTGGCGTGGACCCTTGGACCGGCTGTGAGGTAAGTTTAAAAAAAAAAATATTTCATTCCCCCCCCCGTGCGCGGGAGAATGTCAGACATATTTGCCTGAATGAATAACAACACAAAAACCAATTTAAATGCACTAATATATTTTATTTAAATATTTTATAGCGCTACTCATCCCAATATAGGGTGTCAGAGCACTTTAGAGCACATTCATACACAGTGATTAATTTGTAAACAAATAGGTGCCAGGGCTCTTGTCAAGAGGCAGCTTGCACCATCCTCCTGTCTCATGTTAGTGCTGCCTAAAACAGAAACAACTACTAACCATGAAACCCTGCAAGTGGCGTAATGGCCAAAGCTGCCGATTTGGAGCTGGGGAACCAGGTTCTAGGCTCGGCGTGGCTCAACATCCTTTGATTATGGACAAGTCACTTAAGCTCCGTGTGCAAGTGATTGTGTCCTTAACTGGTGCTATAAGTGCCAGTTTTGATGATTAACTGGAAATCACCAGCTCAAATTAAGCACTGCACGCATACATTATAAAGAGACAATAACTCATACAAGTCTGTAAATCAAGGTAATGGACATGTAGCATAAGACTACAAGAGTTACAAGGTATAGAAGTCAAATATCATCCATACTAGTAGGCATTATATGTTATGAGTGCATGGACGGGAGAAACAAAGTCTAGATTTAAAACGTAACTCAGTGGTTGAGGTTGTGTCATACATCCACAACATTTACACCCTACCAGTTTCAAATGTCACCAGCCGCCACTGCTCATACGAACCTGACACTATACGCATATCATATGGCCTAGACACTTTAGTGTCAGCATGTGCGCATCCAGACTATAGTAGCTGAACAAATCATGGGAAAACCATCTTAACAACAAACAGAGCTATGCAAAAAAAAACAAAGTAGAAACAATAGTCCCTCTCTTTATGGCACATAGCTCCTTAAAAAATGAGATACCTAACCTACATATCTTTAATTTTGCAGACACAAAAGGCACCTTTATGTTCAGTATACAAATTATTTCACTATACACATAGATCCATGTTTGTTGGCTTTGTCTGTGCTTTCTTTGGAGGAAGCAGTTGAACGAGTGTTCCTCTTTGGAAACCTAGTCGTGACCGTATCACAGCGATTATAGTGTATGCCAATTCCGTGGCTTCACGCAGAAGGATGAGGTGGGTACCGTAGCATAGAAAGCCTCTGGCCTTGCCTCCTTTATGCCTCTTTGATGGCCTATGGCAGTGAAGGCAGATGCACTCGGGTCAGGCGATCCAGGCAGCTGGCTGGCAGCTAGAGATTAAAATGTTTCTGACCCACAAGAGTAACCGAATGTCCATATTTCTTCATTTAGCATAATTAATACCTTGTACTTACAGTGACTTTGATAAACTGGCTCCTTTTTTCCCTCTGCCCTGGCGGGTAAGGATTCCTGGAGATCTGTAGTTAAAATGTTTTACAGACTCTGAAGAATAACATGTCTTAGGGAAAAAGCAAAACTAACATCAAAAGTTGCAATTAGGTCACAGCCTAGCAGGAAGCTCATAACCACATTAAGATGGAAAAGTTATTTCATTTTTAGCATACTATATTTCAGCAGTCAGAGTAGCAATTCAGAAAGCTATAAAATCACCCTCCAATGACTGCCCACGTGAATCCAAATTGTGTGAAGGACATGTAATTAGAAAGTGTAAGGTAAATAGCTTAAAAGGGAACACGTGTTGCTTATATGTTGGTGTGGCCCTTGGAGAGAAGAGTGCTGTGTTTGCAAAAACGTTGTCTGCGATGAATTGTTTTGCACACACTTGCTAAAAGCTTGCAAACGTATGCAAGATATTTCCCTTCATCTGTTTGCAACCTTATTTCTACAAAACTGGGCTGGTTTGTCAAATTTAAATTGCTTTTTTCCAGGCAATGCTTTTAGGACTGGCTAATAGAGCTTTATGTTTTTTGGTTTTAATTTTTTATCAGTACAAGAATATAGGAAACGACAACAGATTATACCAAACAGCTTTAATAATAAACATATCGGCCCATTGGATTTGTCATTCCCCTTATATGTTGTGGGTTGTGCAACATAAAATAGTGCACAGGATAGCATACAGGTTTTTAAAGAAAAAAGCTTGAATAAAAATAACGCACCTGGCAGCTGATGAGATGGAATAGTTTATTTATAGATCATGAAACAGTAAATGAGTGTTTATTTGCTGAGAGGTTGTCAAGAAAGCAAATTTTCAGTAGGTGGGCAGATGCGACATGTAATATACTGTTAATAAAGGTTTTTTAAAATATATTTCTTTATTTGTATGAAAAATACGTCAACATGGTGCACACTGAGCAGCAATAGTTTCAGCATCATGTCAGACAATT
Organism: Triturus cristatus; assembly: GCF_964204655.1. Classification (NCBI taxonomy): domain Eukaryota; kingdom Metazoa; phylum Chordata; class Amphibia; order Caudata; family Salamandridae; genus Triturus; species Triturus cristatus. The sequence continues at coordinate 938,969,616 of NC_140584.1, read as the reverse complement.
GTAACAACCCAGCAAGCATATTTTTTCATGTGTAGAAGTTATGAATAAAAGTATTGGACCACAACCATAGCTTAACCCCTTCAGCGCGGCGCGGATTTCCGCGCCACGCTGAAGGTTCTGAGCGCGGGCGGGGCCATGACGGAACGGTTCCGTCATAAGCACAGCCCAACCGACGTGCATGACGGAACCGTTCCGTCATGCGCGTCGAAGGGGTTAAGGGGTTACATCTGCACCGTTGGATAAAATCTATTCGTCAAGAGCACTGGCCCAGCAATTTTCCTTTGTAAGGAGATTATAACATATTCTGTGAGAGGGTAAGCAATTAGGCAGTTGTATGGTATTAGCATGGAATTTGACCTTTGTGCTGGTCAATATGTTAATGCAAATTGGACGGATATCAATCTATCTAGCTATATAATGCAGAAACGCAAAGTGTAATACGCTTATGACTTCACATCATTTATATTGATAAATAACATCTAAAAGAGAAATGTAATTAAACATCAACATGTAATCAAACCAAATTCTACTGTGTTCTTAGTCGCCCCTGTCAAAGTTGTAAGAGTACTGTGATATATATATCTCATTTGTAGGGTGATTTACAACATTTCTAATTGCATCCGCTTCATTGTGGATGAAGTCATCAAAATTGGTTATTATGGTTGAGGTCCTGAGCATTGCATTTGGTGTGCGAGTTATGGTTTGCATAGCAATTGTGCCAGTTATGGTTTGTCGTCCCAACCATACTCAATCTTAGTTTCAGACATGTATTACTACACTGCAAAAGTGAAGTATCATGTTGTTACCAAAGTACCTGGTAGTCTTTTGAGTCACCACACACAAGATGTTCACTGTATCACACAATGGACCTCTGTATTGGGATTGTGCTCTGGGTCTGCTTCAAATATGTGTTTGCCGTTAATGCTCATGAAAGAACTCCATGGCATAAAGCAGACTTGCAGATCCTCTGGCAGTGCTAGTATGCATGGATAACATAGCCGTGCAGAGAGTGAGGGGCTCAGTAATCGCAGCATTCAACAGCCCTTGCAGCGGGCGCTTAAGAGAAGCTTCAGACCTCTCTGCTACTTTTTTTTGTATTATTTACTTATTGTTTTGTTTTTACAATTTAAGTAGTGGCCTAATTCATGGCTTTGTTTAGCAGAAAGCAGCAAGAGTTGATTCAGGTTGTGGCGATGCCTTGGCTCAGGGCTCCGTTGCCTATTCACTCAAATTCACCAAAAATGATCATTTAGCAGCACCCAGTACCATTGCTGTCAAACGGAACAGTTCATAGAACAAAGTGACATAATTATGTTCTAAATATCTTTGCTTAGAAACTGCAGATGTGCAGTTTGAAGCACTATACAAAATGCTCTTATAGGGCTGTGTTTTGAATTATATTTTAAATGTGATGCATTATAACGCTGGTGATGGTGAGAATTCCAAGGTGAGACATCTCTCCGTCTACCTGGCCGTGCTTGAAATTAGAAAAAGCCGCACTATACTGTTTGATCTTATGAGCTTTATGCTGAGAAGCGCTGATGCTCCCCTAATATAAGGAGGGCAGCCAGGCTTAGAATTTCTGGTCTGTCCACATTTAAAGTACAGTAGCCATGCTAAGAAGTGCAGTACTGTCGCTTTAACTATAAAGTAATACCAGCCCTACTGCCCAGCGCTTGTACCGTGCCGTTGCACTTCTAGCAGCTATGTAGATGTAGAAGGTGTCAGCAGGGGCGGTGCTTCCACGTGGGCTCTGCTCTGTGCTGGCCGGGAGCCGGCGCACCTCTCGCATTAGCTCAGCCGGCAGGGCCAGGATTGGGTTAGCTGAGCGCAGCACCGTCTGCCTGAACCGCTGATATTTACCCAGCAGCCTTCAGTGTTCTGGCGTCTTTCCTCTCCTGTGATCTTTACAAACAGAATTGCTGGACAGAGATGAACAGCAGCGACTGCCCGTGATGAATGGAACTCGATTATGTCGCTCAGGCGCACTGTAGGATAAATGTTGTACCCTAAACAGATTAGGTTTTTTTTTCTCCTTTTTTTGAGAAATTGAAGCCTACTTAGCAGCCGCAGGACCAGTATTAAGCTGTTTCACATAGAAACGATTCCTAGGATCAGCCGAGGATGTGAGAAAGGCAAGACTTCTGTCCAGTTTTAAAAACAATAGAGTACATGTTTGCAGCAAACACATTAAGTGGATTATTGTTTGCATCGAACCCACAGGGATGCCAGACTTGCGTACAGGGATACCAGAGGACTCCATGTCACTGGGACACACCTCTCCAGTCCTGGGCTTTCCTTTTACAAACCATTCGTTTCGAGGGAGCTGGTCTGGTTGGTTTCTTTGAACTGCACTAAGCCCACAGCTTCACAATGCAGGAGTCTGTTCAGACTCATCAGGTAGCTTTACACAGTTGGATGTTTTTTTTTTTTTTAAAAAGCCGGTTGTATTTTTCTTACCGAGCCCTTAGAAATGGTCAGTATCCTGTTGTACAAATATCCCCAATTTGGATGCTAAAAAATGTAAATACCAGAGATAAAATGATTTGCCCAGTGTGACAAACTATTTTCAAGTAGGGAAGTGAGAATTAGACGTCAGTACCACAATTAAAGTGATTGACTCTATGCCACACCTCGTCTACATTTCTCGGTAGATCATTTTTTCTTAGGTGTCATTGCAGTATAGACCGAATCCCAATCATTCCATAGATGTCAGTTGAAACTTGTGATTATTTTAGGTTGCATTGTATAGACTAAGTTCTAATGAAAGCCTTTCCGATTTGTCGGATTGTCTCACCTAAAAAGCAAGGTATACAATTCATTGCATTCAAAAGGATTACTCAGAAATATTTTGAAAAATTAGCATGAATACATCCACATTTCCAACACTCAAAATCCTGTATTGTGATGTTGTGATCACTTGAACCCTATTTTGTTAGCACCATGCTCAGGAGGTGGGAGGGTGGGCACCTCGGGTGTTAGATTTTATATAACACCTCCCTGGCAGAGGGCTCAGTGGGTACAGGGTCTGTTTTTCATTTGTTGTTGACTCACAGAATGGGACGGATTTGCAAAGACTCAACGAGGAGTCATCATGGGGTGTTCAAAGTCACCGCCCTGCTGTTGAAGCATAATGTTATACACAATGATGTGTCATTATTCCTATTCTGAAAATGCATCTACCCTATTTTGCTTTTATGGCCTGTCCGGCTCTGCACAGTTAGTGCCCGTCTCGGCCACAGATTCTCCCCTTTTTTTTATCATCTCCCTTCTCCATCACTTTCTCCAAGAGATGTGGTATGTGCTGGTCTCCTTCAAGGCTGCCTCACTCTGAGCCAGCAAGAATATTTTGTGGAGCAATGATCAGTTCTGTCTCCCCCGTTACCCCAACTTAATCCCAAATACTCAATACACTATGTTATGCCCCACTGCCCTTAAATATGATTGTGGTCTTTCCATGCAGACAAGGTGTGTGCTATTTCACTGAAGAGGACTAGCGATAGCATCTTCATTTGTTTGGATTGACCATTTGCCTAGAGTGTAAAGATTTCAGTAGTATTTCTGGTAGATCTGCTGCCGATCGGACTTATTTGAATCAGACCTTACTGAGCACGTGGGTACCAGCCCTTACTCTCTGAAGACCGCCCATGCAGAGAGCCACATGGCTCATTCCAGGAAGTTGCACATCTCCTAGTCATTCGGGCACTTTGTATTACTGTCTTAACATCAATCCTCCTTAGCGGCCATCACCGCAACACCATCACATCACCAGGCTACCCCCTCTTAATTTAACATTTGAATTAGCTTTTTGAGTTGGTGTGCTTTAATACTGCACATAATACTGCATGTTTGGTGTCCTCGCAAGATAAATACATTTTGGCTGAATCTGACAGTGTGAGGGTTTTCTTTCCTACAGAACATGAAGCTGCTATTTGGCATTGACCTTTTAGAATACATTAATCGGAAATGTTGTTATAGCTGCCATAGAGCGACTCTTAAACATCTGCTGGCAAGTAAATGGGTGACGACAAACGGCACACAAGCCCTTCTACTCTTTGATGATATCATTATCAAACACTCCCCTAGAAGTTCGAAGTCTGAAACACACTACTGTATTCCATCAAAGCCTGATCAAAGGTGGGCGAGAACCTCCTAATCAGTGGTAGTTAAGAGTGCCAGAGTATATGAATAGCCCACTCCAAAGGCATATGGTTAGCAGCTATGTACGGAGGACATTTGATTCCCTTGGATTTTTGTCAGCTCAGTGCTGGCAAGTGCACCCTGTATTCGGTGCTCCCTGTTCCTAAGATAGTTTACTCTACAGGGCGAGAGATGACACCAAGGCCTAAAGGAACAGCTCAACAGCCAACATGTAAACCTACAGGAAGAGCAGTCAGAAGACCCACTTCTCCTGCTTATTTTTGTTACTGTGTACACTACAAACAAAGTTACTAACTAGATTGAGTTGGGGGGGGGGGGGGTGTTATGTGACCAGTAAAGGCTAGGGTTTAAATGAATTAACACAATGGACTATTTCCTCATGAACTTGATAAAATAAGACATAGGGAGGCTGAGGAGCAACTTAGCCATAGGGTACTGCCAGTGCCTGACCTCTTCATCACTAATAAGCTTCACCACCTTTCTACGTTAGCATTCCGAGGTCAATGTCTTTTGAACCGCCATGACACTACTTAGCTTGTTTCTGAGTAGAAATGATTTACTCATAAATAAATGGGTTCATGGTTTTTTGTCAGCAAGACACCATTTCAGCCATTTATCCTCCTCTGTACAATCAAACCCCTTCCTACTGCCCAACAGCTTTCACTCCACTAACCAGGCTGTTGTCTTGTCCCACATAGATGTTTAAACACCCTGTTTATTAGTTTCCCAGACATAACCGTGGTCCAATTTCAAGCTCTTCTGAATGCCACCGTCCACCTGATTTCAAACTATATAATCACATCAGCCTCATGCTAAAACAAATCTATTGGCTCCCATCTATAACTTTCATCAAATACCAGTCCTACTAATTTATAAAACCATGCATAAAAAAATATATTACCTCTGTCAACATCCATATTTACAGATGCATCTACTCAACCCACTGCTCGTCCTGCATATATAACCTGCATGTATATATGTCCCTATTGTAGTCGCCACTAAGTAGTTTGAGTTAGGGCATGTCTCCATAGGAAAAGTATTTTTTGGTTTTTGGTCCTAAAACGCATTTTCCCCATTAATTTTCCCAGAGAAAAACTAGACGCAGCTGCGGCTCAATATAATTACACCAAATTTGTCCGAAAGCAAAATCTTGGTCCAGAAAGCAGATTTGGTATAATGTTGTTCTGTAGTTTTCGAGAAATTAAGGTTAAAAAATAAATATAGATATTTTAATTCTACGGGGATCCCTGGAGTCAACAGATCTTGAGAAGATTTGACCTGATTGGCTGCCACCACATCAACAGAGATGTGATGGCAGCCATTTTAAGACTGGGGGACTCCGTCCCCTGACGAGACAAAAAGTGTAAAAAAAAACATATAAGGGTCAGAGTTGGGATATCCTGCCCGTTTAGGCCTGGTTTTGGAAGATTTTCTTTTTTTTTAAATGTATCTTTTTATTGAAAGAATTATGACAGCAGTTACACAATACATTCAGCTGTATCAGGTTAATGCACATATATATGATGAATATAGCTTTCTTATTTCGGCTCCCTTTAATATCCAACTGGGCATATTACAGATTAGCTTACCCCATTCCTCCATCATCTGTACTCCCGCCCATGGCATGCATCGCAGGGCTCCTCCCCCCTCCTCCTCCCCTCTGGCTCGGTACAGATCCCCCCTCTGTATTCATTCCAACTGGCCCAGATCTTCCCCCACTTTCGTGGGCACTCTCGGCCTTCATGAATTAATTTTTCCGCCATCATACACCAGTCCATATCTCGTTTGCAGTCTTTAAGCTTTGGCGCTGACTCCGCTCCCCACAGTCTCACAATATTCCTCTTTGCCACCATAAGCCCCAGTGTGACCCATATTTGCTCCATCCTACCCAGTTCAGAGGATTCCCACACATTCAATAGACATATTGGCAGATTTTTTAAATTATACCCTGATTTCGATATAAGATTAAAAAAAAAAGCATGGGCTTTGAAAAAAAAGAACTTGGGTGAAACTGGGGCTGAGGTGGAACATGTTTTATAGGGGCAGGGGGCTGTGGCCCCCGTCCCTCAGCCTCCTTGAGGACCTGGAGAGCCAATTCCCTGCGACCGATATGTTAATTAAAGGGTATTTCCAGAACCCGGGAATCCCATCTCCCAGTGCTGATTCATTTAATAAGGGGAGCGGAGCAAGCGCCCCCTCTCTTCCTCGATCCTTCATAAGGCCCTGGGGACCCAATGCTCTTGGGCCAGCTCTTGGGCAGTGTTCTAGGGACCTCAGCTCTAAGGACACTGTTGTTTTCCTGCCCACTATAGAGCAGGCAGGGAAGTCGTATGTGTTCCCACCTGGAGGGAGCAGAAAGCTGCTCTTGTCGGATGGGAGCACAAATGTTTCTCCCTGCCCGCGCTCTTGCAGGCAGGGAAACACAGAATTGCTCCTGGCCGGTGGTCGCAAAACAATAGCTGCTCCTTTCTCACCTGGGATGGGTGCTGGCAGGAGAGCTGGCGGTAATGTGAGGGCCTTGGGACTGCCCCTGCAGCCCCCAACTGGTCTAATTTGCACCCCACTGTTTAACAAAACCAATGTGGCTGGTCCCTGCACTTCTCTCCTCCCAGTGGCTCAAAATAGTAAAAGATGCTGAGGGGTGCCCACGGCGGACATTGGGGCACACCGAGTGAAAACAAAAAAATAATGTTGCTGGCTCCTGCACAACCCATGGGGCCACTTGCAGGGAGCCTGGGGCCCATTATTTACTTCTACTACGTGGAGCTCCCTATAATGCACTGCAAGGGCTTTTTACAGATTTTATTTTGGATCCTTGTGGTGCCTTTAGAAGGGGCAGACACCACCAAGAATCTTTTTAATGTTGTGTGGGCTGCAAGGAGTGTAACAGCCCCCTAGCAACAATAGAAAACAACCAGTAAGTTTTCTGAGTCAAAAATACATGACTCCAGGCGAGCTTACCATGTGTTTTTAAGAAGCATTCTGAGCTAGAGCTCAATGCTCTTCAGGTGGGGTGCAGGTCCCTCTTGTGGTTGTTTTATGACTGCATTTGAGGGCTGAAATGTTAAATGCAAGACTCAAAGACATGTTGATGTTATTGATTTATAAATTGTTATTAAATTTTGTTATGACAATCACTTTTATTAAACATTGTAATGTTTATTATAATTATTGGTGATTTTTAACTAAGAGAATAGGTCTGCTTTATATATGTTGATATGCTGACCCCTTGATAAGGCCATAGACCCACTTTTTATATTTTAGTGTTCTGACCCCTCGACAAAGTCAGTAAGTCTGCATCAATTAAAATAACACCCTGAAAATAGTAACATGACATAGTCCGCCTGCTCAAAACACCAGGCCGTGTACAGCGGGGGGCTGGGCACCAGTGAAGGGTTGGGCGCTGAGCTAGGGTGACCAAACATCCCGAATTTGCCTGGACAGTCCCAGGGTTTAAAGATCTGTCCTGGCGTCCCAACACTTTCATCTAAAACAAATAAAATATTCCTGTTTCTAAGGGAGTGTCGGGTAAACCTGCACTTTAATCCCAGCCTTGTGCAGGTTCACATTTTAACAGGCCCTCTTAGAAACCTGGGAAGATGAAGGGTCCCAAGAAAACAGCAGCGGGCCAGGGCAAGAATCTGGATCACAACGGATACAATGAGTCACAAGGAAATAAAATATCCAAGAAAGAAGTGACTCAAACAGATGGCCTCACCAAAGAACAAAAATATATTTCCACTACTTTTCAGCTACTGCCTTCCTCAGGTAGTACCATCTTATACTACCAGAAGAAGGCGGAAGATGAAGAATATATTTATTAAAAGCAATTCTTCCAGATGCATTACAGCATAATGCCTTTCTCAATGTTCGAACTACTGTAACATTATCTGGTGTCTAATTGGCTTGTATTTCATATCCTCATTGGTGGAATCACAGCCAATGGGAGGGCTGCAATATGTTTACTGATACTCCCCTCCTGCAATGTTTCTGTGCATCGGTGCTGTCACTGCGCTCACATAAGTCACATATCATCCACGAATGACAGATCAAAAATAATAATCCTCGATGGGCCGACTCAGATACCAGTCCCGATGCCTTCAACATATTGCTGGTCATGTTGTTTATAAAGTCCCTCCTAGCCCCTCCATAGGGGCGACACGTTCATAATACGCCAAATTAATCTTCGCCTGCCGCTGGATGCAAGAGCATGATGCGACTGCAAGCACCGGTCAAATGGCTTGGCGTCCTTGGACATGGATAGCTCACTGCCTTCATTGGCTGGCGGAGCAACCATGCCAACGGCATTTCTAACAGTCTCACAATACATTCTTTGCTCAATGGTCCCAACATTGACTGCTGAACAACTTGGGCGGGTGCTACCGTGGTGGAGGGTAGGGACTCGCATATTACATAACCGCTCCATCCAAAAAGGATACGGATCACTCGTGGGGTTAAAAATATATTTATTAAAATTAATATATTATATATTTTATGGGAAAAAAAGAAAGGTTAAACCTTTTTATAGTTAGGAAAACTGTATTTATTCTTACTATACAAAGCATAATTAACCATTACAAAAGTTATAGTTAAAGTGAGAGGCTGGGTTAGTATATGGTGCTCATTTACGTAGGTGTAGCACCCTGCACTAATCCAGATGACCCTTATGGTGATTTTAGTGGTGTTAGACAACCTTAGAAAGCTCTCTAAGTGGTAGCTGTAGAGAGCAGCCTTCAAGCTTAGTCCAGAAGGAGTGTAAAGAAGCTTGTTTTACCAGTACTTAATCTTATGGTATAGGTTAAGTGAAAAAGAATCACACAGTGTAGTGATAAAAATATGTATTGTATTACAAACACTCACTAACACATTACAGTATCTACCCGGAGATATATTCACAATACACACAATACTTTGAGAATAGAACACATAAGTAGCACAAATACACAGTGGTCTCCAGGGGAAGACCAAATCCTATGCTGAAATAGTGGAATGCAAACCACAACTTGAGTTGAGACTGGACCCAGAAGACGTAGAAGAGCGGGGACCCAAGGAACCACCCGTGCGGAGTGGGAACAGGACCGCGTGCTCAATGTTAGTCAATATGTAAGTCGCGGTTGTCGTAAAGAAGGACCCTTCCCAGTAGACCCTGAAGAAACCTCGTGGAAGATGGAAGGTTGGAGAGTCAACCCACCCGTCGATACCCCAGAAACCAGGATACCTCACCAGGGAAGCCAGGTGCATAGGTGTGAGAAGTGACGTCAGAAACCACTGTAGACCACAATGGTGGACTTCAGGTAAAGTGCCGCTGGAGAAGAAGATGAAGGAGTCCGGAGGAACCCAAAGGTGGATTCCAGATGAGAGGAACCTACAAGCAGAGGGAACAGAGTCTATGTCACTCTGGAGTGACTAGAAGGCCCACCGCTGTCGATAGATGCAGGAGAGTTGATGGTGCCCGTAAAGTTGCAGCTGTGTGGACCAGGTAATGCTGTGGAAGACCAGGAGCCGTTTACGAGCTGTCCCACGTTGGATGTCAAGAGCCAGGGGGTCAGTGTTCGTCAAGAGCACCAACAAGCCTTGGCAGCTGCAACCGACGTCGAAAAAGGTGCAGTGTCGGGACCAGCAAGGTCCAGGGGCCTCACCACGAGCAGGTTACTCAGAGTACGCCCGGAGCAAGCAGGGGAGCCCACTGGAGCCAAAGCAGACCCTCAAGAGGACCCACGAGTCAAAGGCACAAGAGTCACAAGAGGACCTCGAGCAACTCACTGATGAAGAAGGCCTACGGTACAGAGGAGGCGGTGAGGACGAAGATCTTGTCTGCAGGAGTTGCTTGAGGTTGGAGCTTCTTGGAGCCCGGAGATCTCTGGAGGAGAGAGTCAACAAGCCTTGGCAACAGCAAGTGCACAGGGGTTCTGTTGCAGCGGTCCCGACTAGGAATACTGGCCTCAAACTCGGTAAGAAGACAGTGCAGGCCTCCAGGGGTGGTCACACCCCCATGTGACAGGATACCTATTGTTCTGCCTTCCCCTGCTCGAGATTGGCCGAGCAGCAAGAGGGCAGAATCGTATCTCTGGTCAGCCTCAGTCCTAGCTTGCTGTCCGATTCTAGAAGCCTGGTACCGGGACCACTGAGAACCTCCCTGAGGAGCTTTACAGTGTATGGAATCATACCCCAACATGTTTGATACCAAACATGACCGGGTTCAGAGATGGTCATTGCGTAATGATGCTTGGCCACTCTATATATTGTAATAGCTGATGCACTTACAACCCGGGAGAATGGACTCTGAAGGTTGTAGGGGTGCCCCGCTCATGCAGGGGCACCCTCACACTTAGACCCAAGCACACTGCCTTCAGGATTGAAAGGCCTGCCTTAGGGGTGACTTATTTGTTTAAGTGCAGTGACCTCAGAATTAAGGAAACTTGTATCTGTCGTAAGTGGTGCTAGCACCAGCTTACACAGGCTGCAATGGCAGGCCTGTAGTCACAATTTGAGAGGTCTCCCTTGGGTGACATAATACATGCTTTAGCCCATGGGAGACCCCTGGCGTACCTATGCCCTGGGTACCTTAATATCATATACTAGGGACTTACCAGGGTACACCAGTAGCCAATCTGGAGTGTACCTAAGCACTCACCATGTCCAATTTAGGGAGAAAGCACAGAGACTGGGGTTCTGGTTAGCAAGATCTCAGTCAGACTAGTCAGAAAAACATAAAGACACCAGCAAAAAGTGGGGGTGACCATGAAGCAGATCATACTTTCCTACATATAGTTACACCTTAGATTTACAATTTATGCACCATTTTTTAAATTATTATAACTTTATTTATTCTTTATCTATGGACCTAACTTAAACTACACAAAAATGTTAAATTCTAACCTTATACTTATACCTTTAATTTATGCCACACCTTCAAAACTGTATTACTTGTGCACCTCTTTACACAGTGTATTCAACCCGGTAGCCACACTACATGAACTATAACTCACACCTTTTCCATGCAATGCTTATACCCATTATATCACTTATACCATCTAAAACATAGGCAATCACTAACATTTTCCCTGGGGTCACAAAGTTTGCTCTTTGATGTGACCAGGGGCTGCATTGATACTAGCAGGTTGGCAGGGGAGGGGTTGGGGGGTGACAGATTATAGGGGAAGCAAAACATATACATTTAGTTATTAGAAAGCAAAAATTGGAGAAATTCCTATCTCTGGGAATCCGAGCTATAACTACAGAGAGGCTACCGCCCCTCTGTGTGCATATATTACCTACTGGCGGTCGCCAGTAGGTAGTTATAGTTAGGACCTAGTTACTATAGGAAAATGGCAACATTCTATTCGCAATAACTTTGGCACCGATTGACGAATCTTCGCGAAATTTTCAAAACTAATTCCTTGTTGAGATTAGCTCATATGTTGAAAGTTTGGGGGTGATTCGTCAAGGGGGGGGCCAAGAAAAAAGGGGGTCCCAAAACGTGTTTTCTCCATGTTAATTTCCATAGGAAAGTTTAGACAAGGCTACAGGTCGAACGGGTGGACGGAATTACCCCAAAAAGAATGGTCTTGGTCTACAAAGCACGCTTTTGTTTATTTGGTGTAAATTTGTTCAGTAGTTTTTGAGAAATATGGAAATTTACAGTTATTGATATTTGGGAATTCTGCTATCTGATTGACTGAGGCAGCACGAGCTTGTTGCTGATTGGCTGCGAGCAGTGCGAGCGGTTGCAACTAGGAAGTGTTGGCCGCCATTTTGTGATTCCTTTGAAGCGAGTAAGGTGAAAAAAGGGGGAAAGGAGTGGGAAATAGGAGGGTAGGAGCACTGTAACCTCTGTGGGGTGTTTAGGGTGTGCTATAGAGGGGATGCGAAGCAAAGTATTTACCCCTACCGGTGTGTAAGTGGTGGGCTACGGAAATTAAGTGAGGTATTGGGTAGAGTCTGATGCGGTAAGGTGAGCTGGTGCGGGACTCGGGGATTAAAGCGTGAGCCCAAATTGTGTGTCTTATGCTGTGAAGTCATGTGCCGTGACTGCTGCACTACAGTTGTGGAAGTAGTGTCCGGATGTGTTTATAACTACTAGGACGAACTACTGACCCGTACTGGTATGAAAGTCCTTGGGTACGGAATATATGTGAGGTATTGTCTAGAGTCTCATGTTGCTAAGCTGAGCTGCTGCCGGAGTCGGGGATAAAAGCGTGAGCCCAGACTGTGTGTCATATGCTGTGAAGTCATGTGCTCTGGCCGCTGTGCCACATCTGTGCAAGTAGTGTCAGCATGTAGTTATAGGTACTTGGATGAACTTTTGTTTAGAACATTGTAGCCTGTGTATGGTGCTTAGGTGGTGTTGTATAGGGAGTCGAAGGTAAATCAATATGGTATTTGTAGAGCGCAAACTACTCACCCCTATGGGTGAGTAGAGCTGGGGAACAAAGCGAGAGGTCTGTGTTGCAAAGTGAGATGGTCTGGCCGCTGCACCACAGCTGTGTGGAGAATAAATTTGGGCAAGGGTGCGTGAGTTGGTGTTATCGGGCCCTGAAATAGCGGGCCTAAGTTGTAAGTTATCGGGTGGCTCTAAAAAGAGCCCTTGTGTTCATTAGTTGGAGCTACATATAAGTGCGGATGGTCCTAGGCTGTCAGCAGGCACCCCGGATGCTCACTAACCTTATAGGCCGAATACAGCAGGAGCGATCCACGACGCTAGAGTCCACTCTCCCCAAGAACGGTGCTACTGATGAGAACTCTTAGAAACCCTCAATAAGCAACACCACCCCAGGGGAAAAAGGAGGGGGGAAGGATAACAGGGGACGGGCTGCGGCGACTACACGGAACTTGCTCTCAGGGCACCCACTCCTGTAGAGAGAGAGAGAAGGACAGGTTGAGTCACCGGTTCCCATACCTCAGGGAATAACACCAGTACAGCAGAGTTGATATCCCCAGCACACCCACACAGACGGTTGTCCGTGTCGCCCAATCAGTCTCCCCCAGAGCTAGGTACTCACGGCTCAGCAGGTATTGGCGAGGAGGTGGAGGGAGTCCGTTCCGGTCGTAGATACCAAGGGAAGGGAGGCGGGGCCGCTCTCCGAGCCTTTCAAACGGCTCCAAGCGCAGTAACAACACACGGCAGGAGCTTACGGGTGATGCGTAGTCCGGGCTCTCTCCGAGCCTTTCAAACGGCTCCAAGCGGAGGAGGGAGAAGGGTCTTGGGGGAGATAGGAAGCTTCCGAGGTGGAGAGAGACTCAAGTCAGGTCTCTAGACACGGCGGGGTCCACTGGTATAACGAGCTTCTGTGAAGCCAGGGAGGAAGCGCGGGTCAGGTTGAGCGCACTCGAGCGCCAAGGGCTTCTTTGCCGGAATCAGCGGGGTAAGGTCAGGTCCGGGCTCTAGAAGCAGGGAAGCTCTGGCGATCGGAACCGCGAGGTTTGTGCCTCGCCAAACGCCAGGTGGAACTTGATTGTCAAGCCCCCGGCCTTCCGTGTACGAGGCTTTTGTACAGCCTCCGGAAGTGCGCTCGCGCGTTCGCTAGGGCCGATGGGTATTGTAGTTTCATACCCATCGGCTCCCTGGCGCCGCGCGGAGCGTCACGGTCTTGGCTCAATGTCGACGCCTGACATAGGCAGTGCCTTATTTGTTCTGTAATCACACGGGCAGTACTTATGGTGTTATAAAATGATACACTCATAGAACTCTTGCAGTTGTGCAATTACCCAGGCTTCATTTGTCTAATAGTCAGATTATGTTTGGTAGGTGCACTCTAATATTAAATAATGTTGTCCTTAAAATCTCTTAAAAGCAGATGATTTTCACAATAAACAATAGACAAGTGTCGTCAGAAAAAGAAGACCTATACACTCAGTTATTTATTTAAAAAAATAAGTAACCTTTATTAAAACAGAAATAAATAGAAATGTAACTTTAATAGAACAGTATAATAAAAAAACGTTGGTTGGACTCCAGTGGAAGCAGCGTAGGAAACCTGCAAGACAAAAATGAAACATAAGTATGTGTGCTATGTGGAAGAGGTAAAGAAAGGTAGTCCGAATGAAAGGACAATAGTGAGAATGGAAGGGAGGGGGAGTGGGTGGAAGGGAGAATGGGAGAGAGAGTCAAAAGAAGAGAGGGAGGAGGAGACAGAGCATTGGCCTATTGCACCCAGCCCTTAGTGTTTACCCTCCATCACCCGTTTGTCTAGAACGCTGGGGTCTGCGAGAAAGAATGTGGTTCAGCAAGTCCTTAAAATCGACTACATGAGACCAGAGATTATGGGCCATATTATGAAGGAAGGGCGATAACATTATCGCTGCTTTAGCGGCAGGAAACTGCCGCTAAAGCAGCGATAAGGGGTTGATAATATGCCCTTGTGAATTCCCTTACAAGCCCAGGTTCTGGTGTGAACCTGGGCTTCTATGGGAATTTACAAGGGTATATTATCAACCCCTTATCGTCGCTTTAGCGGCAGTTTCCTGTCGTGGTGATAATGTTATCGCCGTTGTTTGATAATATAGTCCTACATTATTAGCTACGGGAAAATCGCTTGCATGCACCTGTGCACCCAGGGTGCTGCACCCCAACCCCTTCCCCCGCACTGTGCTCAATTGTAGATCTTGCACACCGAGGCTTCACTACTCACCTGCCACCACTGGTGTGTCCCACGACGTGTTGGTGCATGCTCCTAGTCCGGGGTATGTTTGTCTGATAGACCAGGTCTCCGGTCGGTGACGGTGTCTTGATACCACGATGGAAGGTGTCAGAATGCCAGGGCATCATTGCGGGGTCAGCTCCCGCTCCGCCCTTCTTGTGGCAATCAATGGAATGTCTGAAAAGGGAGAAATAATTTAATGGTGGAAACGTCTGGAGGTAAATGAAGGTTTATTTCAAGCTTGATTCAAAATAGGAGTTGAGTGTATCCTTCGTTTTTGAAGTACGATCTACCAACTGTTAGTGGTAATCGTGGTTCAAAGAGGAGTTGGAGTGCACGCTAATACACAAGGTTAAATAATATGACAATGTTCACATACAAAGGAACAGAGCGCATGCTACAAGCATAATGTGCGCGTGTAATGCAGTGGTGGGAGCTTGTGTGCATGTGCACTTAGTAAGGAGCTCACTACAGTGTCCTAAAAGCCAACGCCACGTGTCTGTAGGGCAGTGCTGCCCGCTGGCTCAGGCCTACAGTACGGTCCAGTAGGTCCTTAAAATTAGACCGATGTGACTGAATGAGGTCTGAGATCACATCATTACGCACAGCAACATCGCTTTTTCGCATGAGCGCACTCAGGGTGATGCACCCCACCTCTCCCGCAGAACCGCCCTCAACAGGTGTCTGTAGGGCAGCGCTGTCCGTAGGTTCAGGCCTACCTTATGGTATAGCAGGTCTTCAAAATGAGACAGAGATGTGACTGAATGAGGTCAAAGATCACATCATAACACATGGCAATATCGCTTATTCGCACCTGTGCAGTCTGGCTGATGCATCCCATCCCTCTCGCAGCACCGCGCTGAAGAAGTGTCTGTAGGGCAGCACTGCCCACTGGCTCAGGACTACAGTACAGTCCAGCAGGTCTTTAAAATGAGACAGAGATGTGATTGAATGAGGTCAAAGATCACATCATAACACATGGCAATATAGTTTATTCGGACCTGCGCAGCTAGGCTGAAGCACCCCACACCCCTCACCGCAGCGCACTCAATTGGAGGCCCTGTGCACCCAGGCCGCTCTGCTTACCTGCTGTCATTGTTGTGTGAGCAAACACTACAGGCAGCAGTGCTCACAATTCAGATGGAGTGTTGATTGCAGGAGAGTGTTCACCTCATGGATTCCTTTCGTAGACGATGGGCAGTAGGGCTCACAATTTAGAGCCCGTGTTGATTGCCAGTATGGAGTACACCTCATGGATCCATTTCTTTATTTTATTGCGCATTGTGATATGCGAGGTGGATGCAGCAAATCATTTGAGGTAGTGTGGAAAAAGAGGGACGTGTGGCTTCGTGGTTATCCTATTTATACGTACGCAAAGTGGGCTGGGCTTGCGTACGCCAGGCCAGCGTAGGGGTGTGAATAATTATTCTGGGGACTTGGGCGTTGTCCAGTTCCTGCCTGGCCAGGAAGTGTACTTATGTGGTTTTTTTTTTGTAGTTTTGACCTCGCAGAGTGTGCAATTTAGATTAGTGTAGCATGTGTCGGGAGGGCGGAAGCTATCGTTAATGAGATCTAGGATGTGCAGTCTGCCCGTGGCTGATGATGCTCCTTAGAGCCAGCAATACCCAGGCCGAAAGGCAGCACAATAATGTGCAGATACACACACCAGGGGCATCGTGTAACACATATTTGTTTTTTGATGGAACGTTTGAGATGCATGGCAATCACACGTGGAAGGCTAATGTACAGAGCATGAATATTGATCAAGATGATCGTTGTGTGTAGTATAAGATATGTGTATACAGGAAAACACTTTTCAAACAAGCTCTCTAAGCAGCAGAGGTGTCTCATCAAACGCTGTAGAGAGAATGAGTAAAATGGGTGGGGTTGTACAACTGTTACAATGGGAAATGTTATGAACCAATCAAATGCTTTTTTTAAGGTCACATGGCAATCGCGCAACGAGCGCGCAAGGAGGCCGCGTCCGACGCGATTTTGACAAAATATATTTATCATAATATAAGTTTATTACAGTTAGAAATATATAAATGTTTAAAATAATTTAGGTTTTCGCTTGCTCTCATATACTGTTTAAAGTTATTTAGATATACTTTTGAGACAACAAAAAAAAAGGGAATGGCGTACCCGGCGCGATACTATACATCTGTGACGTAACACAGGGCCTGGCAGTGTGTACTCGTCGAATACGCAATGCGCAGCAGGCGCAACCCCATACATACATAACGTAATGCGTGGCCTGGTACTGCGTACCTGTCGGATACCAAAGTAGTACCTGGGGTGGCTTCATGCGTATATGATGTTACGCGGGACGCGGTGCCACGAACTCGTCGGATACGAAATCCGCATCATTTACGAATATGGCGGATAGGATTCGTGTGGTGATGGAGCTTGGTACGCTACCGGTATGGGAGTGCAGTTTTCTCTCCCAAAAAAAAATATACATATTTTTGGGGGAAGATATAAATGATTTTTAAAGTTAAAAACAAGAAGTATAATAGAGTTCCAAAATATTTTAAAATATAATAGAAAAAATATAGGTTTTATAAATATTAAAATATGAAATTAATATTGAAAAAACCTTTGAAATTCACTGAAAAAAACATAGGTTTTACAGACGTTATAGTTAGGAATTAGCATTTAAAAAACTTTTGAAATTCACTAAAAAAAACATAGGTTTCAGGGACGTATTAGTTAGTTGAACATTTGACTCATATAAAACCAGAGAAATTTGCCTGTTCTAGTTAGTTGAGCTAACTATAACTCGCGCACCCGCAATGCACTGCTGATGATGTCACATATTACATTACTCAGTGACATCACTGAGGACATCTCAAATTACATCACTCATGACATCATCCACGTGACAATCTGATGCACATACTGATGCTCTAATATGAACTTTTATACACCCATTCTAAAATGCTGACTACTATTTTTGAAACCATACACAGAAGAATGCCATATACTACATAGCACTCACTATTTCCTAGGCCTACACACACACACATCCAGTCACTTATACATGTAGTTACTCATCAATAGAGGACTATAATATGCACTCATACATCTATACATGCAGTCATACGCTGCCACTCATCCATAGAGCTACTCACATGCCTAGTCAGTAATACAAAGAATGAATCACATACCCATTTAATCATGTATACAGTTATACATACCAACTTCGTTATTTTTAGACATACCACATCACTTATTTATACAGATACTAACACATATGTACTGTCTTATACAATCACTGATAGAAGCAGACACTTATTTATACACCCACACTTGAAATAACTTAGTCTCACGTATACTCATTTATATACTCCAACACTCACATATAGTGGCTTAAAACATATGTAGTTAGTCACAGATATACCACTGAGACATTTATTCACTCACCAACACACCCATAGACACACTAACTCACCCATACAGCCCTTTCCAGATACACTTTTTAATCCATACAACCACTGAATCACCCACTCAGACATCTATGCACAGACTCATACACCCACCCACCCACACAGACACTCAAGGACCCATACAGATACTCAGATAACAAATCAATAACCTATATAGACACTCATGTAGGTATTCAGCAACCCATGCAGTTGCTTACACACCAATGGAGAGACTAATACAGACTTTTACACAGTTTAGTCAGTAACCCATGCATTCAGTAAGACACGTTCAATCACTCACTTATACAGTCAGTCACATACATACGAAATAATTCCTTTAGGCACTTGTAAATGCATTCATTCCTCAATACACCTTGGCATATATATATAAAATATATTTACATTTTATAGAAACACACATTCACTGGATGATGTCAAGAGTGATGTCATTTGAGATGTCATCAGTGATGTCACGGACCATGTCATGAGTGATGTAATATGTGACATCAGCAGCAGTGCATTGCGGGTGCGCAAGTTAGAGTTAGCTCAGTTAACTACAACAGGCGAATTTCTCTGGTTTTATACGAGTCAAATGTTCAACTAACTATAACGTCCCCGTAACCTATTTTTTGTGTGTGTGAATATATATACATATATATATATATACATATATATATATATGTAAATCCTGTTTGCGGTAAACACTGGTGTGCTGCCTGATCGCTGGCGGTGCTTTTGGAGTGGCGCTACCGCTTGACTGCCGAAACGCGTCCCTGCTATGTCCATGGGTCCAATGCAACTTGCACAATAAACGAGAGAACCCCCACGACGAAGAGTGCTGGCTCCTTAATTTAACTCGATTTGGGATTATATTTCATGTTTTCTGAGCGCGAGCGGTAGCGCCACTCCAAAAGCACCACCAGCGATCAGGCAGCACACCAGTGTTTACCGCAAACAGGATTTACATTTTGAGGCAGGTGTGCCCCCATGTAAGGAGAGCGGCGATGGAGAGGAGGAGAAGGCAGACGTGGAGGAGCGGGTTCATACGCTGGGAGCCTATGCTCCCTTGGCGGGGACTGGAGCTTCTTTGCTCATTGGCGTATCCCCCCCCCTGGTATAACCTTTCCCTTCATGGAGCTGGGCACCGCGAATGGTACTGACCAAGAATGCGGTGATCTCGTGGGTCCGTACTGCTGCTTATCGGAATTGGTTTCATTGAACCCAAGGATTTGAAACTTCGAGGAGTTGCCACTGTGAGTCTCCTTATATTTTGGAACAATGGTACTGAATTAAGGAATCTATCTTGCAACAAAGAACAGAATGCCCTCGAAACGAGTGCTTTTTTTAAAAATGACCTTTTCAACAAAGTTGGTAACAATCCTTGAAGTATAATTGCAATGAACTTGAAATAATGCGTTGTTGTGAATTTTAAATGACATTAAGCAGATGCTGTGTTTCATAGACAAGGACAAGCAAAAAATCCAGTCCGGGTTTTATGGAAAGCAGAATGTAGCATGATGGGAACTTCTGGCAAATGAAATGAACTAGAGGGCATTAACGCAGAACAGCACAATATGTGAATTACTTTAAGAGTGATTTAGAACTGAAGGATTTACACTGTTGTGGCTTGTGGAGCAATTTGGCGATTTTTGCCGATTTTTGAATGGTTGTTAGCCCACGTGCTTGCTTTAACCCAATCATTTTGAAATGTAGTGCATCTTCAATGTCAATGAATGTTTTAAAAACAAGTACCATTATGGCGCATTTCAGGTTGAGAAAGGCAGCTTGACTGCCGAAACGCGTCCCTGCTATGTCCATGGGTCCGATGCAACTTGCACAATAAACGAAAGAACCCCCACGACGAAGAGTGCTGGCTCCTTAATTTAACTCGATTGGGGATTATATTTCATATATATATATATATATATATCCACAAAAGTTTCTTCAGTACTAAGAATCGGAGAGACACAGCAGGGAATACAGGAAGGGTCTTTTATTCACCAGAGCAATGGCATGACGCGTTTCGCTCTGTACCTTCATCAGATGCCTGCTCCAACAAAGTTCTCACACCAGGAAACCCACAGGAATACTGCCGGTCGTTCCGCCATTACTAGCTGTTCAGATGGGCGGAGTTAGAGTCCCAAACGGTAATGCAGGCGCATTGGCGGACTGCAATTACCAGCATGCACCTCTCACGGCTTGCAGGTAAGTTTTTATATATATATATATATATAGAGAGAGAGAGAGAGATAGAGAGAGAGAGAGAGAGAGAGAGAGATAGAAAATGAAGAGGTGCACACTAGGCGAGATGCTCTCACAGGTAGGTTTTATTAGCAAAGCACGGAATTGCTTAGTGAACAAAACAGTCCATCAGTTCTCCGCCGACGCGTTTCAGGCTTTACGCCCTTCATAGGCGAACTGCAGGGATTGACGACAAGCAAGTACTGCCCAGTATATCCCCAAATCCTGCTTGATCACTCTCAGGTGAGTTCCTGTTCACTTTGCATGCTGAGACTAATACACCCTGTGGGTCGCTGTCGTCACTGCCAAATAAAACAAAAGTTATTTATGTGAGACAATGTTCAAAAAGTCATTATCACGTGCTCACTGCACCCCCTTGTCTCACATAAAGAACTTTTGCATGTATATATATATGGGTGTGTGTGTGTATGTATATGTATGTGTATATATATATCAAGGACCGCAAGGCAACAAAATTTCTACATGATAAGCTGGACCACCAAAAGGGCCAAATTTACACCTTTTCTTGGCGTTTTGACAATTTGAGGCGCCAACAACTATCTGAGAAAGTGCTCTCCTCCTCGCTATTTCAAAGCAAGGAAACAAGCTCAGAACTCAGCTTGGAAGTGGAAACGAATCCAGGTGAGGGTAGCGCTACAGGTGGAGTAGGATCCAGTAGAGACATACCAACAGTAGTGGAAGAGCTACGTTTTTTTACAGTTTGATCGAACGCTCAGTCTCAGACCTCTGCCTCAGCGCAAAGATAAGGAGGGAAGAGGAAAGGCAACCGAAAATAATTACGGGGGAGAAAGCCAAAAGAACAAGTCAAAACCGACACAGAACAAGCAATGATGTAACTTGACAACTCTAAGACAGTTATAAACCTTTCTAATATGGAGTTGTGTGAAGAAGAGGAAATAATTTTATCATTAGGACTTTCATACTGTTTCCCTACTAAATTTGATTATGCACAAACTAGAATAGACTTCTTCAAATTTGTGAGAAAATTAAAACTACACAAGTATTTCAAAGGCAGATTCGGTCAGTTACTGGGCGAGAATCAATATCTTCCATCAATGGAAACCTAGCAGTAGGAGATACGCAACTACTACATGACCTTGATAAACTACAGAGTGGGAAACATCAAGGGAATATGGCCAGATCTACCGTTGATAGCTGCAGCTATGGGAGTGGACATTTATGGCAGTGTACCAACTCTCTCCAAACCAAAATCTGTTTTTGTACCTGTGATGCCTATGAGATGTGTTGGATATTTTTGCGGAAACTGTGATTACAGATCTTAAGCAACTGGCTATTGAATCTAGCCAGCGGTTTTTACACTCAGATTCCAATGTAAAATTCTGATATGCACAGGTTATGAAAAATGTGAAAGATAGAAATGATATAGCAGTGAGATGGTCTGATAAGTGGGGCAACTTTGTGCTCTGGCCCATAGACATGTGCACAAATGATGCACAAGGACAACTATAAGACAGGGAATGCTATTGTAAAGTCTATTTTGCATGTCTAAAGGAAAGTAAAGACAATTTCCACACTGAGCTATATAAATGGAGAGGTCTTGGTTTAATTTCACAGGAAGAGTTAGGTTATCTGAAAGTGGAACATCCGGTAACCCCCATCCTATACCTCATCCCAAAAGTCCGCAAAAGTGCCACCTACCCACCTGGCCGACCTATTATCTCGGCAATAAGAGGGTTCTTTGAGAGTCCGTCCAGATACATTGATCATTTTCTTCAGGAGCATGTTCGCTCACTGCCCTCTTTTATAATGGATACAGGAGACATCCTGCACAGAATATATGATATAGCGTGGGATGACTCCTATGTCCTTATGACGATGGATGTCATGGCTCTGTATACGGGTATTAGACAAGAAGATGGTATCAGAGCTTTAAAACACTACCTTGGCACTAGACACATACATCTTCACCAGCACACACGCATGCTAATAGATATGGCTGAGTGGTGTCTTAAAAACTTTTTCTTTTTGTTTGAATAGTATACATTCAGACAGATCCAAGGGACTGCTATGGGTACCTGCTTCGCCCCCAGCTATGCAAATTTGCATATGGACTTGTGGGAGGAGCAGGTACTCGCAGTGGACTATGCGAAAGAGTGGTCAGAAAACATTGTTCTATGGACCAGGTTTATTGAATGACCTGTTTATTTTATTGAAAGGGTCACCTGAATCTGCTAGAATGTTCACACAGTAATTTAACACCAATGATCTAAATCTCACATTTACGTATGCTGTCAGTAAAGAGGAAGTGCTTTTCCTTGATCTAGTAGTATATGCAAGCGAGAATAGGCTACATACTAGGACCTACAGAAAATCGAAATCAGGCAATTCAATACTCCATGCTAGTAGCTTCCACCCTACTAAATTGAAGAGCAGCATCCCCTATGCAGAGAATCTATGCATGAAGCAGAATTGCAGTAGTGAAGACACACTCAGGGAGGTACAACAGAACCTACACAAGAAACTTAGGGTGTGAGGTAATAGCCAGGCTGTGCTAGATTCAGCTCAGGAGAAGTTTAAAGCCAAAAAGAGAGAAGAACTTTTGTTTGGTGCACAGAAAGGGAAATCACAAATCACTGATACTATCCATATCCGCCTGATTACAGGTTACTCAGCTTATGATGCTAGACTGTGCAGTAATTTGCACAGGCACTGGAAGCTTATTAAAAGTGATCCGATGATATGACATGACTGGTTGAGAGGCAGTAGGGGTTTTCAGAAGTGCTCAATTTGCAAAGCTTGTCATCATGGTCGCAACTCCAAGACCATGCAGACACTGCTGCGTGAGACACCTATAATTATCCGTGGGATGTTTAATTGCAGGAGTGAGTTTGTGATCTGTGTGCTAGACTGTAACTGTCTGAAACTGTATGTAGGTAGTACCATTCACATGGTCCATGTTAGGATTCCTCAACCCCTAAGGGCCAAAGATGATGAAAGTTATCCTGTAGCTAGACACATCCATGAGCACCATCAGGGCAATGCAAATGAACTGGTGTATTATGTGATTGACGCTATCCCCAAAACCCCTAGAGGGGGCAACAGGGAGCTACAGCTCAGGAGATTGGAATTGCATTACATACTTATGTTGAACAGCAAAATTCCGCATGGATTAAATTCGGACAAAGATTTATTTTTACATTTATAGCTATCTTTATCAGCTCCTTAGCAGACCTTTGTGGTGCAGATTAGTTTATTTGATTTATTTTATGTCATGGTTGGGGCATTAGAACTTCGGTTTTGACACTGTCTTGACGTATGTAGTCACTGTTTTGTTGAGGGGAACATATCAACTGGAGTATTCTAAAGTGGCTGTGGTCATGCACTTGAATACGATTCACGTTGGTACTAGGGATAGTGACAAGTTCAATAGTAAGCTCACTTGGGCCGAATTCCTGTTTTTGTTTTTATGCTTCCGCTCTTTTTGCTTCATTATTGCAATGGTTCACTCGTGCATCGTATCCTATTTTACATTGAGGTATTCATTGATGTAAATAAGTAACAGGAGTGTTACAGTGATACAATGGACGGCGGATGTCAAAATAACTATATACAAAAAATCACTGATATATGGCTGGAATCCCTTTCATGGAGCATAGTGGTGTCACTGTATTCCACAGTGCGGCTTGCAAATGTTAACTAGGTTTTCCACTGAAATGTTTATTTTATAAATTGGGTTTTATATTTTTGATTTTTAGTTCCATTGCCAATTTTATATTTTAAAATGTCATTTCATTGTGCTAATAAAATGCTTGTATTAACATGCTTGTATTTCTTTTGATGTATTTTCTTTCTTTCTATGTCGGCGACATGGCTGCCATGAAAACACTATATATATGTCTATCTTAATGGCACCGAGTTATGTGAACATGGTGGTTCTACCACCGAAATGCGGTAGGAGCCTTCTGTTCAATAAATGGTGAACTTACACCCAGCGTGCCGGTGCCTGTTTCAACACTTTGGAAGAGGAATTGATGTATATATACATATATATATATATATAATCTCCAAACAAACGCCGTATCTCCTTGTTCAGGTAACAGCAGGCCACGGACACCAATTGCTTTCAAGCAGTGATTTATTTCACAGAAGGCAAACCAACTCAACGCGTTTCGGGAAACCTGCCTTGTTCACGAGATATGTATATATCCTAGTCTCCCGTCACTTTCAATCTATTACTAGACCGAAAGAACCAATAATGGGGTTCTTTCCCTGTATGAAATGCAAGGCATGCAAATATAGTCATAAAAAGAACACCTATGAGTTACTAGGAAAAGACTCTAAATCCACCAGAAACATAAAATAAATTATTAAATTGCAATTCTAAATTTACCATATACTGTCTGGAATGCCCTTGTAAAAAAAGGTATAGTGGCAGCACTATAAATCCCACCAAGAAACGTGTGCTAGAACACATGCTGGCAATTGCCAATAAAGATAGAAATTATCCTGTGGCTCGCCATTTTGAAGACTGCCATATGAGCAATTGTGACCTTTTGGCCTTTTACTGCCTGAATAATGATGAGGAATTATGGGCCCATTTAGAATGAGGTCCATGCCCCTTAGGCTGCTAGACCATGAGTCATACTATGAATTGTTTACACTATATGAATATATTTGATTTACAATCTATACAGTTAAAGAAACTTCTAACAACTTAGATGGTTGCTCAGATGGGATAAAGATAGATGTTTGTTGTTACTCTTGATATCCTTCTTTTGTATACAACTGTGACTATAATTTGACCAGGTTCGTTTCTCTCTTATAACTTTGCTTTTTTGTTTTCAGTTTTGCTACACAATTTAGACACTTGTTTCTATGAGGTAATAGTGTTTTTCTGTATGCCTTTTGTCCTCTTTTTTTAGATCAGTCATGTAACGAATAGATATAACTGTATGTTCAATTTTGAACTGAGGGTGTCCGGAGATCCTTTTGTTTTGGATCATGAATGCCCATTCAGGGTTTGATGGTTGGGTGTAACAGCCATAATTCCAAAGAAAACTGTGAAGCATAATTATTAACGAAGATGGCTTCGCACATGAAAATAATATTCAAAAAGATTGAAAAGAATATATAAAAGAGAGAAAAACGATTTACTTTCTCTTTAAATATTGTCTACATTAACAATGAATATTGTCGATTTTGGAATTAAGATACCTTGTTCCATACACATAGAGGCTGAGTAAACGGTTTACTATTTCTTTTAATAATGCTGTTACAAATGTTAAGATGGCCGACACAAAAACAGGGCATTATGCATGTATTGAGCTGTCTTTTAGGTTTACGGTTTTTTTCACTTGCACTTTTTTCACTTTAAAAATGATGGTACTTTGTTAAACACATTGACAAAGCCAGAGTGGTGAAATGTGTCTGTCAGCACTGAGGGGGGATCTACATGAATTAAAAAACATTTTCACGGACTTTAGTGTGCTCCTGTTTTGTGTCGGCTGACACAATTTTGGTCTTGGACTGTTTGTGCTGTGAAACGCGGCACACCACCACGTAAAGAGGCACCCAGGGCGAGTGGCTGCAACGACGGTGAACTTCCGTTTCTTCATTTAGATATATATATATATATTTATATATATACATATATATAAGTCGAGATAACTTTATTCGGTTTCAAACGAAAACCATAAAAGTTCATAAAAACGTTCACAACAGACTTTTAATTAAAAAATCTATATACAAAGCAGCAGGATAAAACAGTTCATACCAATCTCATCAATTAAGTAAAGGTGAACTTATTTAATTTTAAACATAACCATAAAATTCATATTCATAAAATCGTCATAATGGGTTATTGTTTTCAAAAAACTGTCTACAAAGCAGCCAAATAAACAGTTCATACATATCAATTCATTATATAAAAGGAGGGAGAATTATACACCTTCAAACATTCCTCTAATAAAATGTACAGTCTATATTACAAGGCTCTCATCATAATTTCGTTATACAACTCCCTCCATAAGTCAGGTTCAGTAGCAAGACCTAATACCGTTTCCTAATCTCCAAAGCTACTTTGATATAGTTGGAAACCCTAATACATATATCATAAGTAGCCAAAGAGGATAGGTAATAAACCCTTCTATATAAAAAAATGTTTTTTAAATCGGGACTAAAAACCTACCTCTTGGTACCTTATAGAGGGGGCAAAATAGCACAACGTGCACGGTGCTCTGGGCTACCACGTTATCACATGGGAAAGCCACCAAAAAATGCAGGGTAAGTAAGCGTAATCTAGTTAAATAAAAAGGAGTCTGTACATTTGTTGTAAAAGTTAGATAAAATTGCTGTTGATTCGGGGATAAACAAAGGCGCCCTGTTACGTCATAGTTAGAACGTGATGTCTTCACCCCTGTAGAGTGTACCTCTTTTATGATGTTTTTAGCATTTTCATGGATGCTGTCCGGACAATAATAATAATGACCCAAACCTAGCTTACAGAAACTATCCCTTACGAATCGAAGCCAAGGGATAGAAAGTGCTCCATCTAGGTTAATACAGTTCTTGATGACCTCTCTGGAGAATACAAGTTCTTCAGACAACCATATTTTGGCCCATATTAACAGAGGGGCAATTCCAATACGATCCTTTATGTAATCAAGCCCCAGCTCTTGATGACAGAAGATTGTGGGGACACTATTATCATCAATAATCTTTTAATACATTTGTTTTCCATAACTTCAAGCTGTTGGTTGTTATGGTATCCCCACACTCCTGCCCCATATGTTACAACGGGCACACATATGAATTTGTACAGGCTAACCAACTCAGACACCGGCTTATGGCCCAGCTTTCTGGCAAAACGGAAAAGCCCCTCAACTACACTGCCTGCCTGTTGCACCCATGCCGTAACTAACGGTTTCAGCTCAGCCTATTATTAAAAACATTCCCTAGATAGTTAAAATTATTCAGTTCATCAATATTCTTATCTCCCACCATGTATTTTCTTGTTTTTGTCATTTTCGGGCCACACACCATAATATACAATCTTATCAAATTCACTTTTAAATCAAGAGCCAGCATAAAATCTGTAAATGCATTAAGCAATTTTTGGAGGCCAAATGCTGTTAGTGCCATTAACACGGTGCCATCAGCATAAGAGAGTAGCGGGACTCGTGTGGTGTGCCTCCAATATGTGGATAATCAATTTGTATGTCTATTAAGAGGGCCTCCAAACCATTGGTGTAAATTAGAAAAAGAAAGGGGGGCAAAATACATCCCTGCCTTACACCTTCCGTGGAGGCTATAGGCCTAGTTTTCTCACCTCGGGGCCATATCTTTTTTGAAACGGAGGTCGATGCATGAAGCCTGCGAAAGAAGGAGATCAAAGCCTCCTCCACACCCATGTTTCCCATCATTGCCCACAACTTCTCCCGGTTTACAGTGTCAAAAGCACCGGACAAGTCCATGAAGGCGGGATGGAACCGTTCCTGGTCCTCGTAGTTACCCATCACCAGTGACAAGTTAAGGCACTGCTCTTCTGAAGCCATATTGCGATCTTGCCAATACCCTGTTAACAGTCGCCCATGTTTCAAGCCGGGCAAGGACAACCCTCCCTAGCAACTTTGCTGTAGCGTCAATAAGTGAGATTGGCCAATAGCAGGCGGGGTCACTTCAGTTACCTTTCTTGAAAACGGGGATGACGACGGCCTCTCTCCAGGATACTGGATTGGGCCAGTAATCACTGCCCTAAAAACGTTGGTCAGCACTGGAGCCCGTAACTGGGGATTACTTTTAAAAAGATCTAAGGGGACCCCATCAGGACCTGGCACTTTCATACAGACTCCTTTGGTTATGGCTTCCTCGACCTCGGCCACTGAGATAGATAAACTTAACTCAGAAGCCGAGGTTAACTTTAAGGGCAATTCCCCACTGGGAACATCTAGATGGCAGCCATGAGGGTTAAAAATAGCCGAAAAATGAGTTTCCCAAGCCTGTGATCAGGGAAGCTATCCTCCTCACATCTTTTGTGAAAAATGGACGGTTTATAACCTCCAAAAACATTTGGAATCTTTGAGGGAGTTAGATCTCTCCAGGTCGTCCCAAGCTAATGACCTTAGTTCTTCCTTCCTCTGCTTGACTGTGGTTTTGTGGAGCTTCCTGGCAGTTTTAATTTGTGCCCAGTCATGAGGATTAGCGTGGAGGGCCGATTTCAATATGTTTTGAGCATTAGAGCAAGCAGCATTAAACCACCTTGTCTCCAGGAGATCCCTGATCTTAATTGATTTGGTCAGGTTTTTAGCTATATCTGCACATATCAGTTCGAAATCACGAATGATCTCGGATGGGGACACACCAAAGTGGAGACACCTCATGATTGAGTCACAATTATCTCTTACAATTTTTGAATTAAAATCAGATCTTTGTGCAGTGGCAGTCTCGTAGCCAATGAGGTCTATCCAAGGCGTGATTATTGCTTATGGAAAACTATATATATATATCTGTCATTGAAGAAGGCATTTCCGCCGAAACACGTCTGCCAGGTGGTTCACGAAAAGTGCACTGAGAAGATTGTATCTCATGTCTTGGTGGTTCAATAAACTCACCGCCTGTGTAGCTGTAGTGTCAGAGCTTGTTCATATTCTGGAGCTGGTTTTGGAGGTCATATTTAGGAGCAGCCGGCGCTTCAAACTTACACGCCTCTCAGTCTGGTGCACTGCGTCAACTGGCAACTAGTGGAAAAGGTGTATGAAGCTACACAACCTATTGCCCCCCGAGCGGTGACAGACATGGTTACAGTAGGGAGAAAGACAGGCAGTATCACTGCTTGAACGGGACACGGCCGATGTGAGTCAGACCACCATAGCCTCTCCTGCAAGTGTGGTTTTGCAACCGAACAGCTGACGAAAGTCGGGGCATTATTATGTGCAGGAGCCGGGGTTACTTAACCCATGCCCGTAGATTTGGACTACCTAACATACACTTTGTGGCACAATACGAAGCACATGAAGCTGTTTTAGGGAATAAGCAACTGTTATGGACTGAGAGGACTACATTTGAAATGCCATTCAATATTTTACTTAACATTGCAGTTCTCTTTCTATGACGCCTAACATTCTCCAATGGGAGTCACCAGAGAGACTTCAAAATTCCCACAGCTGTCAAACTTCCCACAGGAAACTGACATTGAAGAAGGCATTTCCGGCGAACGCGTCTTCCAGGTGGTTCACGAACAGCGCACTGAGAAGATTGTATCTCATGTCATGGTGGCTCAATAAACTCACTGTCTATGTACCCGTAGTGTCAGACCTCGTTCATATTCTGGAGCGAGTTTTGGAGGATATATATATATATATCATAGGTTTCACACATGTTATAGTTAGCTGGACATTTCCCTCATAAAAAACCAATGAAATTCCCCCGTTATAGTTAGTGCAGGCAACTATAACTCACGCGACCGCAATCCTCTGCTGATGACGTCAGATATTACAAAGGCTAGGGGGTCAGGAACTGTCCACCATGCCCCCGTTTCACATTCTCCACCTTTGTTTTTCTCTGCCTCAGACTGCGAGAGACAAAATGGCGGCCGACACTTCCTGATTTCGACTGACTGGAATGTTTACTGTCATGTAACCACCAATCAGAATTACGCTCGCGCTCGTCAGCGTGCGCGTACGGTATGCTTACCGTACGCGCACGGTGCGCGCCTATAGATATATATGTACTTTTAACTGAAATTTTCTCAGGAACTACTGAACAGATTGACTCCAGATATTCAAAAGGCACATCCCTGACCTGAGGACTTTCTCTTTGCCAAATTTCAAATAATTCTGTTCAGCCGTTCGGGCTGTACCTTGGACTAAAGGTCCCTATGGAAAAATGCATGGGGAAAACGTGTTTTGGGACCCCCCTTTTTTCTCGGTCCCCGCTTGACTAATCACCCCGAGACTTTCAGGGTAGGAGCGGAGCGGAGCGCCCCACCTATTTTGAAAAATTCGAGAGGATTCGTCAACTGGCGCCAAAGTTATTCAAAATAGAATTTTCAGATTTCCTATGGAAACACGGTCCTAACTATAACTATCTATCTATATATATATTCACTGAAAAAACCATAGGTTTCACACATGTTATAGTTAGCTGGACATTTTACTCATAAAAAAACAATGAAATTCCCCCGTTATAGTTAGTGCAGGCAACTATAACTCACGCGACCGCAATCCTCTGCTGATGCTAATACTGTATTTAGACACTTATTTGCCCATGTCTTCTTCCATTAAATTTTAGCTATACATATATTACAAATATTTTTTTTTCATAAAGACACATATGTCATCAGCAGAGGATTGCGGTCGCGTGAGTTATAGTTGCCTGCACTAACTATAACGGGGGAATTTCATTGGTTTTTTATGAGTAAAATGTCCAGCTAACTATAACATGGGTGAAACCTATGGTTTTTTCAGTGAATTTGCAAGGTTTTTTAAATGCTAATTCCTAACTATAACGTGTGTGAAACCTATGGTTTTTTCAGTGAATTTGTACGGTTTTTTAAATGCTAAGTTACTTTACGCCGTTCGTGGCGTGCGCGCCCACTTAACGCAGTTCGTTCCGTGCGCGCACCGTGCGCGCACAGTGAGCACGCGGTGCGCTTCGCGCACCGCGCGCCCACTTTACGCAGTTAGTGCCGTGCACGCACGGTGGGCACGCGGTGCGCTATGCGCACCGCGTGCCCACGTTACGCTAGATGGGCCATGTACCCACGATGCGCTTCGCGCACCGTCCGCACACGGAGGATATATTAGGCGCTTCGTTGTGAAAGGTAAACTATTAAATGTTGTATTTGTCGATATGCCTTGCACAAAAGGTGCCCTGCAGGCACCTTTTGAACATGGGGGGGGGGGGATGTGTGGATAATATTTTTTAAAAAATTAATTTTTACCGTAATCGCCGTTTTTTCGAAAATATATAAAATTGAATTTTTTGCCTTGGGGGTACTTTTGGGACACCTTAATCTAGGCTAGGTGGTTAGGAGCTGTCTAACCTGCCCCTTTACATGTTTTCTACCTTTATTTTTCCTCCCCCTCCTCAGAGTGCGAGAGAGAAAATGGCGGCCGTCGCTTCCTGGTTTCGACCGATTCGAATGTTTACTAAGATCTAACAGCCAATCAGAATCGCGCACGGTAAGCGCACCGTAAGCTGCCACAGATATATATATTGATTTAAATGCTATTTTCTCAGGAACTACTGAACAGATTTAAACCAGACCTACAAAAGGCACTTCCTTGACCTGTAGACTACCTCTCTGCCAAATTTCAAGTAACTCTGTTCAGCCGTTCGGGCTGTAGCTGTGTCTAAAGGTCCTATGGAAAAATGCATGGGAAAAACGCGTTTTGGGACCCCCCTTTTTTCTCAGCCCCCGCTTGACGAATCCCCCCGAGACTTTCAGGGTAGGAGCGTAGCGTAGCGCCCCATTAGTTTTGAAAATTTCGCGAGGATTCGTCGACCAGCGCCAAAGTTATTCAAAATAGAATGTTGCGGTTTTCCTATGGAAACAGGGTCCTCACTATAACTACCTACTGGCGACCGCCAGTAGGTAATATATATATATATATATATATATATATATATATATATATATATATATTAATCCTGTCAACGTACATAGAGGGCTATTATTTGGCTTTGATGTCATAATGGTATTGAGCGACATTTTAGGGTCTGCTACTAAGATTAATGTACATATTGTATTCTACACTGTGTCCGCCAGTAGCTCCATATTCTTGTGATTTGGTAAATAAAGGTGGCAATCATGCATACAAGTCACAGGCAAGTAACCACAAGTACAACACAACAAAATGGTGTGTGTTAAAGGATGAAGTGCTCACGCTATTATATATATATGATATATTATAAAGTATATATATATATATATATATATGTTATAAATAGGAAAGGGAATTTTAAAGAACTTTAGAGGTTTACTAAAAAAACAAAGGTTACAGGTACGTTTTAGTTAGGTTCAGATTTTACACAGAAAACCATAGAAATTCAGCAGTTTTAGTTATACTTATCTCAAGAAACTATAACTCATGCCCTAAGGTAAGTATAACGTGTGCCCCCGTGTCTGTATGGATGATTCATTGGGTGCGTAACTGACTGTATAAGTGATTGATTAGGTGTCTCAGCTAATGTATGGGTGAGTGACTGGGTTTTGAGAATGTCTGTATCAGTCTGTTAGTGTCTAAGTGACTGTATGGGTTGGTGAGTGGGTACATGAGTGTCTGTAGGGGTGATTGATTGGGTGTCTGAGTACCTGTATGGGTGTATGAGTGTCTATGTGGCTTAATGAGAGGGTGTGTGACTGACTGCCTGCATGGATGAATGAGTGGGTGAGTCAGTGGCTGTATGGGTTAGTGAGTGTGTAAGTGAGGAACTGTATAGGAGACTGAGTGTGTATATGTCAGTGAGTGAATGGATGTTTCAGTGGTATGTGGGTGAGTAACAATATGTGAAAGGTAGTATAGGTGAGTGTTGGAGTATATGAGTGACTGTATGTGTGATTGAGGGATTGTCATAGTGTGTGCTTGTGTCTGAATAAGTGAGTGACTATGCATTAGTATCTGTATGAATAAGTGAGTGGGTGTATGTATAACTGTATAGGTGAATAAATGGCTGTGTGATTGACTCTAGGTGAGTGAGTAGGTGTATGAGTAGCTCTTTGAGTGACTGACAGCATGTGAGTGGCTGTATTAGTGAGTGAGTTGGTGTATGCGTGGTTGTATGGCTAGCTGAGTGGATGTGGATGTAGACCTATGAAGTAGTGAGTGGGTGTGTAAGTACTGGTATGGGTGTGTCAATGGTTTTGAGAATGGTAGTGTGGAAGTTGAAGTGGGTGTATGAAAGGTTATTTGGAGGTGCAAGCGGGTGCGTCAGAGATTCTGTGGATGATGGCATTAGTGATGTCATTTGAGATGTCATCAGTGATGTAATATGTGAGGTCATAAGCAGTGCATTGTGGAGGCGCGAGTTATAGTTAGCTCAGCTAACTATAACGGCTGAATGTCTGATTTTGTACGACTGAAACTTGAGCCTAACTATAATGTCCCTTGTTTTTTTCAGTGAATTTCTAAGGTTTTTCAAATTCTTTATCCAACTATAACATCAATGTAACCTGTGATTTTTTATTCCGTTTTTAAGGTTTTTAAATTTTATTTTTTCTCTAAAAAGGTTCTATCAGGTGTATTTTTATAAGCTTGTATTTTCTCCGGTGGATTCATAAGCATAGTTTTTTTGGGGGTTTTTTGGATTTTTTTTATATTCACAACAACGTGATGATCGCTATCATGTCACAAAATCTTAAAACAATTTAACGACCACCATCACTTTCCAAAAATGTTAACTTAAAAAATGCATTCTAAATATTACAATACACACATTACTAAGTTAAAGAACATGTTTGTACACAAATTTTTCAGCAGCTTTTGAAAAATCTGTGTTTAAACCCTACTTCCTGTTTTCGCGATTATGCAGAGAGTCGCAATGACTCCAGTAACTGCGACGATTGCGCCTATTTTATGGGGTGCAAAACACATATATGCACACATCTTTCAGTATTTTAGACTCTAGGGGTTTATTGTTACACTGCTTAAAGTCATATTTTTGTAGAGAGTTTGTATAAAAACAACCACTTAAACCATTTTTCTGTTTTCGTAGTTATGTCAGGCGTTGCAATATCGGTAGCCGCGATCGCCGTGATAACGTTGCAAAAGACAAAACAAATGCAGACATTTAATAGACACCACCACATTCAGAACTTATAACTGCAAAATGGATTATAAGCAACAGACTGAACACATTACTATCTAAATAACTGTATAACAGCATGTGCAACTCCCTTAATAACTCTATAGCACAGTGCATAACTTTTTCATTGTAATCTATAACTGCATGCATCACTGTACTCTCATTCCATGTATAAATATTTCAGTGAATCTGTAACACGGTGCATCAGTCTATCAATGCTTCTATAACAAACTGTGTGACTGTCTCAATGCATCTATTAGTGGGTGCAGGAGTGTCTCAATGGGTCTGTGATTTGTTGGATGACTCTTGGTAAATATGTGAGTAGTTGCATGAGTGCCTTTGTGCACTTGTAAGTAAGTATATAACTGTCTGACTGGATCTGTGAGTGGATACATGAGTGTGTAAGTGGGTATCTGAATGGGTTAGTGAGTGGGTACATGAGTCTCTCAGTGGGTCTATGACTGGGAGCATGAGTATCAGAGTGGTTCTGTGAGTGGGTCTGAATTGGACTGCAAGTGAGTCTTTAAGTGTATGAGTGACTGGGTGCATATGTCTCTGAATAGGTCTGTGAGAGGGTGTGAGTGACTGTATGGGTGTGTGAGTGTCTGAGTGGGTCTGCAAGTGGGTATATGAGTGCCCGAGTGACTCTGTAAGTGAGTTTACAAGTCTCTCAATGGGTCGGAGTGAGAATAGAAGTCTCTGAGAGGGTGAGAGAATGGGTGCATGCGTGATTGTCTGAGTTGATCTGTTACTGGGAGGGTGAGTGTCTGGGTGGGTCTGTGAGTGGATGCATGAGCCTTAGATGAGTGATGTGTGTATATCTGAGTGGGTGTGTGACTGAGTGTATCAGTGAGGGACTGAGTCCATAAGTCTCTGAGAGAGTCTGTGACTTAGTGTGAATGTATGGCTGTGTGAGTGGATGTATGAGTGTCTCAGTGGGTCTGTGAGTATAAACATGAGTGTGTGAGTGGATCTGGAAGTGGGTACGTGAGTCTCTGAGTAGGTCTGTACATGGGTGAATTTCTCCGAGTGAGTCTGTAAGTGGGTGCATGAGTATCTGAGTGGATCTGTGAATGGGTGCATGAGTGCCCAGGTGGTTCTGTGAGCGGGTATAAGAGTCTCTAAGTAGGTATGATATTCGCAATGTCCCTGCGACGGTACAAGGGGGTTGCCCTGGCGTTCGCGGCGTCATCGCGAATATCGTGTGCGATCAAAAATATCAGTTTTAGATACATAACTTGTGTCCCTGACCCAATGTTTGAGAAATGGGTGTGTTGGAGTATCTCCACCCTGACCACTTATGTTAGCTTCCACACTAATTTTCAGCTGCGGTAACCATTCCCGAACAATAAAAAGCGGCTGCAACTTTCTGTTCAGGTTGCATCCAGCCAATCAGAGCATTTCAGGTGGCGCGCGCATCTGCGATTAATCGCAAAACCACAGCGAAATATCTGCAGCCAGAGATATATCTGTAATGTTCCTCTTAAATTTCTCAAAAACTACTGGATGGATTTGCACCAAATAACAGAAAGCACAATCTGCGTAACATCTACCTTTCTGCCAAATTTGGTATAATTCCGTCAAGCAGTTCGGGCTGTTGGTTCGACAAGGCGTTTCTATGGGAATTAACATTAGAAACGCACCCTTTTTTCGCACCCCTATATCTTGGTTCCCACAGTACGGATCACCCCCAAAGTCACCATGGCGCACAGAACCTACTTTGGCACTATTTGGGGAGAATTGTATGAATATTGGTTAAACTATGCCAACGTTATAGGCAAGTCAAAAAATGATTTTCCTATGGAAAGTAGGTCCTAACTATACCTACTGGCCTGTAGTGTGTAAATATGTGTATATATACATACTGACCCCACAGCTGACCGATCTGAAATGTGTGCGTGCAACCAACCACTCTCAGTCTTGTAGCCAAATGATGGTATGTATCATTTGCACATGTGCATTCTGCTGCGGTACCGCATGCTCTGTCTTGCTTATCTTTTTCCGAACCAAACGAAAATCTTCACGTATATGAAACCTGCACACAGTCACAAAGCGTTTGTCCCGCAAAGTTTGAAAATTAAATCCCATTTCATTCAAATAGATAAAGAACAGTTTTCTGAAATCCTCTTTGTGTTAAACAAAAACAAGTTTAGGTTTTTATTCTAAGATTCTGAGTTAGCATGTGGGTTATGGCAAATACGGTGTAAGACTTGAGCGTTGCTATCTTGTGGAATGGGCTGGTGACCTGCAGCGGACACAATTCTGTTATCGGGCCTAAAAGGCGAGGAGTACGAACAAGTACCCGATCTCTCCAGGGGTCCCTAAGGGACAATCCATTGAAGAGGGCTTCAGCGCTGTTGACCTAGAGAGAGGAGAGAGAGAGAGACTGCTGCTCCAAACGACGTGCTCACTGTGTTCGCAGGAAAAGGCATTTAAGAGCAGAGGCATACCTCACGAGAAGTGAGGCATCTTTGATGAAAACTTCAGACCAAAATGTTCTACAGGCCAGAGATCAGATCGAGTCTTCTAAATGTGTTGTAGTATTTCTGGAGATGCCCAGGTGATGGGAATGAATACCTTGCCTCCCGATTGCAGATAAATGAGTGCTTGTTTCAATTTGCCAGTCTGACTGTATGAGGCTTACTGCTTCCCAGGTTCTTAACTATTAAACTTTTATCAGAGGGATCGTTTTGCTCAGGAGCTGGTGACGCAGTGAACGTCTTTTGGAGCAAATTCCTAAAAGGCAAATACATTTTTTTTTTAAATCCGTGCATGTATTCATGTCAGTAAATGGTTTGTCTAGCGCCTATTCAATCCTTTCAGTCCTGCATATCTTGTGTTCATTTGACTTTGTTGTCTGTCCTGGAGTATGAGGATAAATGGACGTGGATGTCCAGGAATAATTGATGAATGCTGCACACTGCCCACGTCCATATGGCAACACTTAGAAGATTAAGAAGGGCTTTGAAGTTTCAGCCCTGAATGTTAGGGCTACAGCTTCTAGACCTCTATTTAACGGTTACATCACTCATTAATTAAATGTAGGCCCCTCCAACTGCACAGCACCCCAGGTCTCTACCCACTCCTCCTTTGCCTTGTGTCTTGGAGATGATTAGTGAGATTGGAGCGCCTGGCCAGGGCTGGTTCTCAGGCCTGTTTCTTGCCCACACCTTTGTTCTCCATGGTCTGACAAGCAGAGGTGTCTTCCTCCTGCCAGTTCTCCATGGAGGGATGTCTGAGGTCTAGCAACTGATTAGAAAACATGCGATTCGCCCCACTGATCAAGCAGTGAGGTTGATGGATGCTGGAGCAGAGGATGGCACTGTGTGGGAGAGGGCGGTCCCTGCTCCGTGCTGTCAGCTTTGAATTTCTGATCAAGGTCACCTCCAGTTCACTAAATTCCGGGGAGGGCTGCATCCATTGGAAATTATAATATAGTTCCACGGTACCTTGTATTTGACATCACCAGCGCCGCACAATGGGTGTGGAGCAGCACTTAGTCTCATCTCTGATATTTGTGATGTAGGATTCAGGTGCTGGAGGCGTGCTCTAAAGCTGCTTTTAACCTCTTTAGAATTATGGAAAGCATAAAAAGAATATACCTTTAACTGGGTTTTGTCATGCTAAATTGGCAAAGTACGTTATTTTTCAGAACTTTGAGGCCCGCCCATTCGTTGAAACAATGCTTGGCTTTTCAAAAATGTTGTGTTTTTGTTGTTGTTTTTTGTTGTTCTCGTAAAGGCATAATATAAAGACATGAAGCCAATGTTCACATCTCCGCTCGGCTGCATTTGAGCAGGAATGAAGCTGAGAAGAACCTGCTGTTCGATGAATGGAAACACATCTTGATTTTGGCAGGCCTTTGGTGCATACATTATTATACACGGTGAAATGAAAGGCCAACCACTGCAGTTTGTAATGTCAGATTTGTGCGCACTCTGTATGTGAAGGTCTGCATTTACCTTCACTAATATGACAGGCTTTTTAATTAAACCTAAGTCTTCATTGTTATGTCCATTCGGCTCAGACTTCCTTTCACCCAATGGGAGCATTGTTTGCCTCATACACCAATAAAATATAGTATGGAATTAAATTAGAGAATTCAAATCCTTCACTCCAGAAAACGGTAAATATTAGAAATGAGCCTTGCATTAGGCTTGAAAACAATCAAGATTTGGTGTGTTCGGATTGCTAGTGGGGAGAGCATTTCAGATCTTCAGAGGTATATTTGAATTAGCTAGCCATGGTTAAATGAGAATCCTCAGGACATTAAAACAGGATGAGTGGGTTCTCACGATACAAATTCTGTTTGTTTGGCGCATGAGCTAGATTCTTTAAATGCTGCAATCCCGGTGTACACACTGCCCTATAAACCATCTCAACTGTTTTGAATTGAGTTTGGAAACTCTCAAAGTCACTCCGTATTACGGAGAATGGGATGTGTATTTAAGAAACGTCTGGCAAGTCGTGTTATGTAAGCCACTTTTTCTGATGGATACGTCTGCCTGTGGATTCCTCACCTTTTGAATTACCCCTGCACCAGCATTCCCTGGAAACTTTTTGCTTAGCTCTCCCACGTCGACGAGGACGTCACAATGGCAAGGCTCCGCTCGCGACTCTGTATGACATCACCGGAGCCATAAGAAGACCTCGTCGGCGTGCTGACGTTAGTTCCCTTTTTTCCGTGCCGCCGACGCGTAACGGATTTCTGGGACTTTCCAATTGGTTTCGTTATTACTTTGTTTCTTCTTCTCCCTTGGAGTAGCAGTGCGATGGCTACTTTGAAGAACTCTGGATTCAAGACTTGTAGGGAGTGTGGGGGACATATGTCCATCATGGATCCCCACGACAACTGTCTCTGGTGTCTCTCGTCGGGAGACCGTCGGAGGTTGTTCCAGCTGTCGGAAGATGAATCCGACGGCACTGAATGAGCATGAGGCTAAGCTCTTTATGGTGTGAGCGAGAAAAGGGAAGAGGGGTCGCAAGACGTCAAAATCGAAGTCGTCGACCTCGCATACTTCGAAGTGGAAGAAACACAAGAAGAAGCGAAGGAATGGATCTCGACGTCTATCTTCGAAGGGTAGGGCTTCGAGGTCGCCTTCTCCAGCTCTGCAACATCATTCTAAGGATGCCCTCTCACCGTCGCCTTCTCCTCAAGCAACTCCGGTCCACTCTCTGACACTGAGGGGTTCTCCGGCGCCCAGAGTTTCTCCGGCACCAAGGGATTCTCCGAAGCCCAGGGAGTCTTCACCTGTTCCTATGGCTTTGTCTGTACCAGATCCGACGTCCCCAGCGCCGCAGCCTCACCTTCAACGTGGCCTCAAATGGAGTCAGACTCGGCTCCTTATCCACCCTTTCCTGGGCCAGGGTCGGATCCTTCGCATTTTCTTAATGCGATGTACGGCCTGTTTGCCAGGGCATCCTACCCTACCAGTGCGCCGTCTGGCCCCGTGGGTCCGCTTGCCTTTAATTTAGGAATCCCACAGCAGTATGCCCAGCCACCCTTCGTGCCCTTTTGTGACGTCCTCGTCGACATGGGAGAGCTAAGAAACATGTTTCTGTGGAATGCTGGTGTAGGGGTAATTCAAAAGGTGAGGAATCCACAGGCAGATACTGTATCCACCAGAAAAAGTGTTACAGAAGGTAAGTAACTTGTTCTTTTTGCAGTAACCAGAGTTTCTTTATCAATACTAGGAAAGATTTGCATAGAGGGTAGTTTTGTAATCCAACCATGGACATAGAATTGTGAACAAGTAAAGTCAAGAAGAGGGCACAAGTTCAGGCTGTTTCCAGGTTTGAGGGCACTACACGTACCTAAATTTGGAGGGAGCA
Source organism: Triturus cristatus (assembly GCF_964204655.1). NCBI lineage: Eukaryota > Metazoa > Chordata > Amphibia > Caudata > Salamandridae > Triturus > Triturus cristatus. The sequence continues at coordinate 938,929,529 of NC_140584.1, read as the reverse complement.
TACACCCACGTTCTTAAAAATGCTCGTTAGAAGGGAAAGGTGCCCTGCTCCATATCTAAGTGTTCTCAACAGTAAACTAATCTTTGTTTTTAAGTGGAATCTCCTCCACAGAAACACATAATTTAACTAAATGTTTCTCCTTTTTAGGTACTACCTGCCGACAGTGCACGCTCTGTTGCTGCAAGGTGCATTGCTTGCTATATAGGGCTAGGAGCCTGTTCATTGCTTACCATTTAGTTGCATCATTGTGTCTCTTCTCTGCTGCCTCCTAATTGCCCAGTACATGCCAGACGTCACTTCCTTTTCTAATAGGAGGAGGGTGGGCGCCCACTGCCTCACATCCCAGCACTCAGTTTGCCCCGACGCATCATGGTAAATGCAGTGCATGATAACACTTACTTCAGTGGCAGGCTTTAACTTTTCACCGTTGTTGATGCAGCGAGTGATGTACATCTCTAGACACGTATTTCAGGATAGTTATCCTTCTTCAGTAGAGAGCAACACATTATTTTTGAGGGTGCTGTAAATGCTGCTCAGGCCTCTGTCTGTGGAGCATGGACCAAGCACAGCTTGAATTACCTTAATCACTGTCTGTCTGCTGCTTGCGGTGTGATTGAGGTACTATTTCTTCTTTCTTTCCCTCCCACCCACCCTTTCTCTGTGTGGCCTCTTCCCCCTCCCACCCACCATTTCTCTGTGTGGCCTCTTTCCTTCCACCGTTTCTCTGTGCGGCCGCTTCCCCCACTCACCCTCACTTTCTCTGTGCGGCCTCTGCCCCCTCCCACCCACCCTTTCTCTGTGCGGCCTCTGCCCCCTCCCACCCACCCTTTCTCTGTGCGGCCTCTGCCCCCTCCCACCCACCCTTTCTCTGTGCGGCCTCTGCCCCCTCCCACCCACCCTTTCTCTGTGCGGCCTCTGCCCCCTCCCACCCACCCTTTCTCTGTGCGGCCTCTGCCCCCTCCCACCCACCCTTTCTCTGTGCGGCCTCTGCCCCCTCCCACCCACCCTTTCTCTGTGCGGCCTCTGCCCCCTCCCACCCACCCTTTCTCTGTGCGGCCTCTGCCCCCTCCCACCCACCCTTTCTCTGTGCGGCCTCTGCCCCCTCCCACCCACCCTTTCTCTGTGCGGCCTCTGCCCCCGCCCTCCCACCCTTTCTCTGTGTGGCCTCTCCCCCCTCCCACCCACCCTTTCTCTGTGTGGCCTCTACCCCCTCCCACCCACCCTTTCTCTGTGTGGCCTCTCCCCCCTCCCACCCACCCTTTCTCTGTGTGGCCTCTCCCCCCTCCCACCCACCCTTTCTCTGTGTGGCCTCTCCCCCCTCCCACCCACCCTTTCTCTGTGTGGCCTCTCTCCCCTCTCCCACCCACCCTTTCTCTGTGTGGCCTCTCTCCCCTCCCACCCACCCTTTCTCTGTGTGGCCTCTCCCCCCTCCCACCCACCCTTTCTCTGTGTGGCCTCTCCCCCCCCACCCACCCTTTCTCTGTGTGGCCTCTCCCCCCCCACCCACCCTTTCTCTGTGTGGCCTCTCCCCCCCCCCCCACCCACCCTTTCTCTGTGTGGCCTCTCCCCCCCCCCACCCACCCTTTCTCTGTGTGGCCTCTCCCCCCCCCACCCACCCTTTCTCTGTGTGGCCTCTCCCCCCTCCCTCCCACCCTTTCTCTGTGCGGCCTCTCCCCCCTCCCTCCCACCCACCCTTTCTCTGTGCGTCCTCTTCCCCCTCCCACCCACCCTTTCTCTGTGAGGCCTCTTCCCCCTCCCACCCACCCTTTCTCTGTGCGGCCTCTTCCCCCTCCCACCCACCCTTTCTCTGTCGTCCTCTTTGCCCTCCCACCCACCCTTTCTCTGTGCGTCCTCTTTGCCCTCCCACCCACCCTTTCTCTGTGCGTCCTCTTTGCCCTCCCACCCACCCTTTCTCTGTGCGTCCTCTTTGCCCTCCCACCCACCCTTTCTCTGTGCGTCCTCTTTGCCCTCCCACCCACCCTTTCTCTGTGCGTCCTCTTCGCCCTCCCACCCACCCTTTCTCTGTGCGTCCTCTTCGCCCTCCCACCCACCCTTTCTCTGTGCGGCCTCTCCCCCCTCCCTCCCACCCTTTCTCTGTGCGGCCTCTCCCCCCTCCCTCCCACCCACCCTTTCTCTGTGCGGCCTCTTCCACCTCCCACCCACCCTTTCTCTGTGCCTCCTCTTCCCCCTCCCACCCACCCTTTCTCTGTGCGGCCTCTCCCCCCTCCCTCCCACCCACCTTTTCTCTGTGTGGCCTCTTCCCCCTCCCACGCACCCTCCCACCCACCCTTTCTATGTGTGGCCACTTCCCCCTCCCTCCCACCCACCCTATCTACGTGTGGCCTCTTCCCCCTCCCTCCCACCCACCCTATCTACGCGTAACCTCTCCCACCCACCCTTTCTCCGTGTGGCCTCTGCCCCTCCCACCCACCCTTTCTCCGTGTGGCCTCTGCCCCTCCCACCCACCCTTTCTCCGTGTGGCCTCTGCCCCTCCCACCCACCCTTTCTCCGTGTGGCCTCTGCCCCTCCCACCCACCCTTTCTCCGTGTGGCCTCTGCCCCTCCCACCCACCCTTTCTCCGTGTGGCCTCTGCCCCTCCCACCCACCCTTTCTCTGTGTGGCCTCTGCCCCTCCCACCCACCCTTTCTCTGTGTGGCCTCTCTCTCCTCCCACCCACCCTTTCTCCGTGTGGCCTCTTACCCCTCCCACCCACCCTTTCTCCGTGTGGCCTCTCACCCCTCCCACCCACCCTTTCTCCGTGTGGCCTCTCACCCCTCCCACCCACCCTTTCTCCGTGTGGCCTCTTACCCCTCCCACCCACCCTTTCTCCGTGTGGCCTCTTACCCCTCCCACCCACCCTTTCTCCGTGTGGCCTCTTACCCCTCCCACCCACCCTTTCTCCGTGTGGCCTCTTACCCCTCCCACCCACCCTTTCTCCGTGTGGCCTCTTACCCCTCCCACCCACCCTTTCTCCGTGTGGCCTCTTACCCCTCCCACCCACCCTTTCTCCGTGTGGCCTCTTACCCCTCCCACCCATCCTTTCTCCGTGTGGCCTCTTACCCCTCCCACCCACCCTTTCTCCGTGTGGCCTCTTACCCCTCCCACCCACCCTTTCTCCGTGTGGCCTTTTACCCCTCCCTCCCACCCACCCTTTCTCCGTGTGGCCTTTTACCCCTCCCTCCCACCCACCCTTTCTCCGTGTGGCCTTTTACAACCCTTTCTCCGTGTGGCCTCTTACCCCTCCCACCCACTCTTTCTCCGTGTGACCTCTTACCCCTCCCACCCACTCTTTCATCGTGTGACCTCTTACCCCTCCCACCCACTCTTTCTCCGTGTGGTCTCTTACCCCTCCCACCCACCCTTTCTCCATGTGGCATCTTACCCCTCCCACCCACCCTTTCTCCATGTGGCATCTTACCCCTCCCACCCACCCTTTCTCCATGTGGCATCTTACCCCTCCCACCCACCCTTTCTCCATGTGGCATCTTACCCCTCCCACCCACCCTTTCTCCGTGTGGCATCTTACCCCTCCCACCCACCCTCTCTCTGTGTGGCCTCTCCCCCCTCCCACCCACCCTTTCTCTGTGTGGCCTCTCCCCCCTCCCACCCACCCTTTCTCTGTGTGGCCTCTCCCCCCTCCCACCCACCCTTTCTCTGTGTGGCCTCTCCCCCCTCCCACCCACCCTTTCTCTGTGTGGCCTCTCCCCCCTCCCACCCACCCTTTCTCTGTGTGGCCTCTCCCCCCTCCCACCCACCCTTTCTCTGTGTGGCCTCTCCCCCCCTCCCACCCACCCTTTCTCTGTGTGGCCTCTCCCCCCCTCCCACCCACCCTTTCTCTGTGTGGCCTCTCCCCCCTCCCACCCACCCTTTCTCTGTGTGGCTTCTCCCCCCTCCCACCCACCCTTTCTCTGTGTGGCCTCTCCCCCCTCCCACCCACCCTTTCTCTGTGTGGCCTCTCCCCCCTCCCACCCACCCTTTCTCTGTGTGGCATCTCCCCCTCACTCCCACCCACTCACCCTTTCTCTGTGTGGCATCTCCCCCTCACTCCCACCTACCCACTCACCCTTTCTCCGTGTGGCTTCTTCCCCCTTCCACCCACCTTTTCTCCGTGTGACCTCTACCACCTCCCACTCACCCTTTCTCTGTGTGGCCTCTACCCCCTCCCACCCACCTCTTCTCCGTGTGGCCTCTCTCTCCTCCCACCCACCCTCTCTCTGTGTGGCCTCTCTCCCCTCCCACCAACCCTTTCTCCGTGTGGCCTCTTTCCCCTCCCACCCACGCTTTCTCTGTGTGGCCTCTCTTCCCTCCCACCCACGCTTTCTCCGTGTTGCGTCTTCCCCCTCCCTCCCACCCTTTCTCCATGTTGCGTCTTCCCCTTCCCTCACTTTCTTTGTGTTCCTTCTTCCCCCTCCCTCCCACCCTTTCTTCGTTTTCCTTCTTCCCCCTCCCTCCCACCCTTTATTCGTGTTCCTTCATCCACCTCCAACCCACCCTTTCTCCGTGTTGCTGCTTCGTCCCCTCCCACCCACCCTTTCTCCATGTGGCATCTTACCCCTCCCACCCACCCTTTCTCCATGTGGCATCTTACCCCTCCCACCCACCCTCTCTCTGTGTGGCCTCTCCCCCCTCCCACCCACCCTTTCTCTGTGTGGCCTCTCCCCCCTCCCACCCACCCTTTCTCTGTGTGGCCTCTCCCCCCTCCCACCCACCCTTTCTCTGTGTGGCCTCTCCCCCCTCCCACCCACCCTTTCTCTGTGTGGCCTCTCCCCCCCCTCCCACCCACCCTTTCTCTGTGTGGCCTCTCCCCCCCCTCCCACCCACCCTTTCTCTGTGTGGCCTCTCCCCCCCCTCCCACCCACCCTTTCTCTGTGTGGCCTCTCCCCCCCCTCCCACCCACCCTTTCTCTGTGTGGCCTCTCCCCCCTCCCACCCACCCTTTCTCTGTGTGGCTTCTCCCCCCTCCCACCCACCCTTTCTCTGTGTGGCCTCTCCCCCCTCCCACCCACCCTTTCTCTGTGTGGCATCTCCCCCTCACTCCCACCCACTCACCCTTTCTCTGTGTGGCATCTCCCCCTCACTCCCACCTACCCACTCACCCTTTCTCCGTGTGGCTTCTTCCCCCTTCCACCCACCTTTTCTCCGTGTGACCTCTACCACCTCCCACCCACCCTTTCTCTGTGTGGCCTCTACCCCCTCCCACCCACCTGTTCTCCGTGTGGCCTCTCTCTCCTCCCACCCACCCTCTCTCTGTGTGGCCTCTCTCCCCTCCCACCAACCCTTTCTCCGTGTGGCCTCTTTCCCCTCCCACCCACGCTTTCTCTGTGTGGCCTCTCTTCCCTCCCACCCACGCTTTCTCCGTGTTGCGTCTTCCCCCTCCCTCCCACCCTTTCTCCATGTTGCGTCTTCCCCTTCCCTCACTTTCTTTGTGTTCCTTCTTCCCCCTCCCTCCCACCCTTTCTTCGTTTTCCTTCTTCCCCCTCCCTCCCACCCTTTATTCGTGTTCCTTCATCCACCTCCAACCCACCCTTTCTCCGTGTTGCTGCTTCGTCCCCTCCCCCCCACCCTTTCTCCGTGTTGTTGTTTCTTCCCCTCCCACCCACCCTTTCTCTGTGTTGTTGTTTCTTCCCCTCCCACTCACCCTTTCTCCGTGGTTTTGCTTCTTCCCATCCCACCCACCCTTTCTCCGGTTTGCTTCTTCCCCTCCCACCCACCCTTTCTCCGTTTTGCTTCTTCCCCTCCCACCCACCCTTTCTCCGTTTTGCTTCTTCCCCTCCCACCCACCCTTTCTCCATGTTGCTTCTGCCCCTCCCACCCACCCTTTCTCCGTGTTGCTTCTGCCCCTCCCACCCACCCTTTCTCCGTGTTGCTTCTGCCCCTCCCACCCGCCCTTTCTCCGTGTTGCTTCTGCCCCTCCCACCCACCCTTTCTCCGTGTTGCTTCTGCCCCTCCCACCCACCCTTTCTCCGTGTTGCTTCTGCCCCTCCCTCCCACCCTTTCTCCGTGTTGCTTCTGCCCCTCCCGCCCACCCTTTCTCCGTGTTGCTTCTTCCCCTCCCGCCCACCCTTTCTCCGTGTGGCCTCTTACCCCTCCCACCCATCCTTTCTCCGTGTGGCCTCTTACCCCTCCCACCCACCCTTTCTCCGTGTGGCCTCTTACCCCTCCCACCCACCCTTTCTCCGTGTGGCCTCTTACCCCGCCCACTCACCCTTTCTCCGTGTGGCCTTTTACCCCTCCCTCCCACCCACCATTTCTCTGTGTGGCCTTTTACCCCTCCCTCCCACCCACCCTTTCTCCGTGTGGCCTTTTACAACCCTTTCTCCGTGTGGCCTCTTACCCCTCCCACCCACTCTTTCTCCGTGTGACCTCTTACCCCTCCCACCCACTCTTTCTCCGTGTGGTCTCTTACCCCTCCCACCCACCCTTTCTCCATGTGGCATCTTACCCCTCCCACCCACCCTTTCTCCATGTGGCATCTTACCCCTCCCACCCACCCTTTCTCCATGTGGCATCTTACCCCTCCCACCCACCCTCTCTCCGTGTGGCCTCTCCCCCCTCCCACCCACCCTTTCTCTGTGTGGCCTCTCCCCCCTCCCACCCACCCTTTCTCTGTGTGGCCTCTCCCCCCTCCCACCCACCCTTTCTCTGTGTGGCCTCTCCCCCCTCCCACCCACCCTTTCTCTGTGTGGCATCTCCCCCTCACTCCCACCCACCCTCCCGCCCACCCTTTCTCCGTGTTGCTTCTTCCCCTCCCGCCCACCCTTTCTCCGTGTTGCTTCTTCCCCTCTCACCCACCCTTTCTTCGTGTTGCTTCTGCCCCTCCCACCCACCCTTTCTCCGTGTTGCTTCTGCCCCTCCCACCCACCCTTTCTCCGTGTTGCTTCTGCCCCTCCCACCCACCCTTTCTCCGTGTTGCTTCTGCCCCTCCCACCCACCCTTTCTCCGTGTTGCTTCTGCCCCTCCCACCCACCCTTTCTCCGTGTTGCTTCTGCCCCTCCCACCCACCCTTTCTCCGTGTTGCTTCTGCCCCTCCCGCCCACCCTTTCTCCGTGTTGCTTCTGCCCCTCCCGCCCACCCTTTCTCTGTGTGGCCTCTCCCCCCTCCCACCCACCCTTTCTCTGTGTGGCCTCTCCCCCCTCCCACCCACCCTTTCTCTGTGTGGCATCTCCCCCCTCCCACCCACCCTTTCTCTGTGTGGCATCTCCCCCTCACTCCCACCCACCCTCCCGCCCACCCTTTCTCCGTGTTGCTTCTTCCCCTCCCGCCCACCCTTTCTCCGTGTTGCTTCTTCCCCTCTCACCCACCCTTTCTCCGTGTTGCTTCTTCCCCTCCCACCCACCCTTTTTCCGTGTTGCTTCTGCCCCTCCCACCCACCCTTTTTCCGTGTTGCTTCTGCCCCTCCCACCCACCCTTTCTCCGTGTTGCTTCTGCCCCTCCCACCCACCCTTTCTCCGTGTTGCTTCTGCCCCTCCCACCCACCCTTTCTCCGTGTTGCTTCTGCCCCTCCCACCCACCCTTTCTCCGTGTTGCTTCTGCCCCTCCCACCCACCCTTTCTCCGTGTTGCTTCTGCCCCTCCCACCCACCCTTTCTCCGTGTTGCTTCTGCCCCTCCCACCCACCCTTTCTCCGTGTTGCTTCTGCCCCTCCCACCCACCCTTTCTCCGTGTTGCTTCTGCCCCTCCCACCCACCCTTTCTCCGTGTTGCTTCTGCCCCTCCCACCCACCCTTTCTCCGTGTTGCTTCTGCCCCTCCCGCCCACCCTTTCTCCGTGTTGCTTCTGCCCCTCCCGCCCACCCTTTCTCCGTGTTGCTTCTGCCCCTCCCGCCCACCCTTTCTCCGTGTTGCTTCTTCCCCTCCCGCCCACCCTTTCTCTGTGTTGCTTCTTCCCCTCCCACCCACCCTTTCTCCGTGTTGCTTCTTCCCCTCCCACCCATCCTTTCTCCGTGTTGCTTCTTCCCCCTACCACCCACCCTTTCTCCGTGTTGCTTCTTCCCTTTCCCACCCACCCTTTCTCCGTGTGGCCTCTTACCCCTCCCACCCATCCTTTCTCCGTGTGGCCTCTTACCCCTCCCACCCACCCTTTCTCCGTGTGGCCTCTTACCCCTCCCACTCACCCTTTCTCCTTGTGGCCTTTTACCCCTCCCTCCCACCCACCCTTTCTCCGTGTGGCCTTTTACCCCTCCCTCCCACCCACCCTTTCTCCGTGTGGCCTTTTACAACCCTTTCTCCGTGTGGCCTCTTACCCCTCCCACCCACTCTTTCTCCGTGTGACCTCTTACCCCTCCCACCCACTCTTTCTCCGTGTGACCTCTTACCCCTCCCACCCACTCTTTCTCCGTGTGGTCTCTTACCCCTCCCACCCACTCTTTCGCCGTGTGACCTCTTACCCCTCCCACCCACTCTTTCTCCGTGTGGTATCTTACCCCTCCCACCCACCCTTTCTCCATGTGGCATCTTACCCCTCCCACCCACCCTTTCTCCATGTGGCATCTTACACCTCCCACCCACCCTTTCTCCATGTGGCATCTCCCCCCTCCCACCCACCCTTTCTCTGTGTGGCCTCGCCCCCCTCCCACCCACCCTTTCTCTGTGTGGCCTCTCCCCCCTCCCACCCACCCTTTCTCTGTGTGGCCTCTCCCACCTCCCACCCACCCTTTCTCTGTGTGGCCTCTCCCCCCTCCCACCCACCCTTTCTCTGTGTGGCCTCTCCCCCCCTCCCACCCACCCTTTCTCTGTGTGGCCTCTCCCCCCTCCCACCCACCCTTTCTCTGTGTGGCCTCTCCCCCCCTCCCACCCACCCTTTCTCTGTGTGGCCTCTCCCCCCCTCCCACCCACCCTTTCTCTGTGTGGCCTCTCCCCCCCTCCCACCCACCCTTTCTCTGTGTGGCCTCTCCCCCCCTCCCACCCACCCTTTCTCTGTGTGGCCTCTCCCCCCCTCCCACCCACCCTTTCTCTGTGTGGCCTCTCCCCCCCTCCCACCCACCCTTTCTCTGTGTGGCCTCTCCCCCCCCCTCCAACCCACCCTTTCTCTGTGTGGCCTCTCCCCCCTCCCACCCACCCTTTCTCTGTGTGGCCTCTCCCCCCTCCCACCCACCCTTTCTCTGTGTGGCCTCTCCCCCCTCCCACCCACCCTTTCTCTGTGTGGCATCTCCCCCCTCCCACCCACCCTTTCTCTGTGTGGCATCTCCCCCCTCCCACCCACCCTTTCTCTCTGTGGCATCTCCCCCTCACTCCCACCCACCCACCCACCCACTCACCCTTTCTCTGTGTGGCATCTCCCCCTCACTCCCACCTACCCACTCACCCTTTCTCCGTGTGGCTTCTTCCCCCTTCCACCCACCCTTTCTCCGTGTGACCTCTACCACCTCCCACCCACCCTTTCTCTGTGTGGCCTCTACCCCCTACCACCCACCTCTTCTCTGTGTGGCCTCTCTCTCCTCCCACCCACCCTCTCTCTGTGTGGCCTCTCTCCCCTCCCACCAACCCTTTCTCCGTGTGGCCTCTTTCCCCTCCCACCCACGCTTTCTCTGTGTGGCCTCTCTTCCCTCCCACCCACGCTTTCTCCGTGTTGCGTCTTCCCCCTCCCTCCCACCCTTTCTCCATGTTGCGTCTTCCCCTTCCCTCACTTTCTTTGTGTTCCTTCTTCCCCCTCCCTCCCACCCTTTCTTCGTGTTCCTTCTTCCCCCTCCCTCCCACCCTTTCTTCGTGTTCCTTCTTCCCCCTCCCTCCCACCCTTTCTTCGTGTTCCTTCTTCCCCCTCCCTCCTACCCTTTCTTCGTGTTCCTTCTTCCCCCTCCCTCCCACTCTTTATTCGTGTTCCTTCATCCACCTCCAACCCACCCTTTCTCCGTGTTGCTGCTTCGTCCCCTCCCCCCACCCTTTCTCCGTGTTGTTGCTTCTTCCCCTCCCACCCACCCTTTGTCTGTGTTGTTGTTTCTTCCCCTCCCACTCACCCTTTCTCCGTGGTTTTGCTTCTTCCCCTCCCACCCACCCTTTCTCCGTTTTGCTTCTTCCCCTCCCACCCACTCTTTCTCCGTTTTGCTTCTTCCCCTCCCACCCACCCTTTCTCCGTTTTGCTTCTTCCCCTCCCACCCACCCTTTCTCCGTGTTGCTTCTTCCCCTCCCACCCACCCTTTCTCCGTGTTGCTTCTTCCCCTCCCGCCCACCCTTTCTCCGTGTTGCTTCTTCCCCTCCCGCCCACCCTTTCTCCGTGTTGCTTCTGCCCCTCCCGCCCACCCTTTCTCCGTGTTGCTTCTGCCCCTCCCGCCCATCCTTTCTCCGTGTTGCTTCTGCCCCTCCCGCCCACCCTTTCTCCGTGTTGCTTCTTCCCCTCCCGCCCACCCTTTCTCTGTGTTGCTTCTTCCCCTCCCACCGACCCTTTCTCCGTGTTGCTTCTTCCCCTCCCACCCACCCTTTCTCCGTGTTGCTTCTTCCCCTCCCACCCACCCTTTCTCCGTGTTGCTTCTTCCCCTCCCACCCATCCTTTCTCCGTGTTGCTTCTTCCCCCTACCACCCACCCTTTCTCCGTGTTGCTTCTTCCCCTTCCCACCCACCCTTTCTCCGTGTGGCCTCTTACCCCTCCCACCCATCCTTTCTCCGTGTGGCCTCTTACCCCTCCCACCCATCCTTTCTCCGTGTGGCCTCTTACCCCTCCCACCCACCCTTTCTCCGTGTGGCCTCTTACCCCTCCCACCCACCCTTTCTCCGTGTGGCCTCTTACCCCTCCCACTCACCCTTTCTCCGTGTGGCCTTTTACCCCTCCCTCCCACCCACCCTTTCTCCGTGTGGCCTTTTACCCCTCCCTCCCACCCACCCTTTCTCCGTGTGGCCTTTTACAACCCTTTCTCCGTGTGGCCTCTTACCCCTCCCACCCACTCTTTCTCCGTGTGACCTCTTACCCCTCCCACCCACTCTTTCTCCGTGTGGTCTCTTACCCCTCCCACCCACTCTTTCTCCGTGTGACCTCTTACCCCTCCCACCCACTCTTTCTCCGTGTGGTCTCTTACCCCTCCCACCCACCCTTTCTCCATGTGGCATCTTACCCCTCCCACCCACCCTTTCTCCATGTGGCATCTTACACCTCCCACCCACCCTTTCTCCATGTGGCATCTCCCCCCTCCCACCCACCCTTTCCTCTGTGTGGCCTCGCCCCCCTCCCACCCACCCTTTCTCTGTGTGGCCTCTCCCACCTCCCACCCACCCACCCTTTCTCTGTGTGGCCTCTCCCCCCTCCCACCCACCCTTTCTCTGTGTGGCCTCTCCCCCCTCCCACCCACCCTTTCTCTGTGTGGCCTCTCCCCCCCTCCCACCCACCCTTTCTCTGTGTGGCCTCTCCCCCCTCCCACCCACCCTTTCTCTGTGTGGCCTCTCCCCCCCTCCCACCCACCCTTTCTCTGTGTGGCCTCTCCCCCCCCTCCCACCCACCCTTTCTCTGTGTGGCCTCTCCCCCCCCTCCCACCCACCCTTTCTCTGTGTGGCCTCTCCCCCCCTCCCACCCACCCTTTCTCTGTGTGGCCTCTCCCCCCCTCCCACCCTTTCTCTGTGTGGCCTCTCCCCCCCCTCCCACCCACCCTTTCTCTGTGTGGCCTCTCCCCCCTCCCACCCACCCTTTCTCTGTGTGGCCTCTCCCCCCTCCCACCCACCCTTTCTCTGTGTGGCATCTCCCCCCTCCCACCCACCCTTTCTCTGTGTGGCATCTCCCCCTCACACCCACCCACCCACTCACCCTTTCTCTGTGTGGCATCTCCCCCTCACTCCCACCTACCCACTCACCCTTTCTCCGTGTGGCTTCTTCCCCCTTCCACCCACCCTTTCTCCCTGTGACCTCTACCACCTCCCACCCACCCTTTCTCTGCGTGGCCTCTACCCCCTCCCACCCACCTCTTCTCTGTGTGGCCTCTCTCTCCTCCCACCCACCCTCTCTCTGTGTGGCCTCTCTCCCCTCCCACCAACCCTTTCTCCGTGTGGCCTCTTTCCCCTCCCACCCACGCTTTCTCTGTGTGGCCTCTCTTCCCTCCCACCCACGCTTTCTCCGTGTTGCGTCTTCCCCCTCCCTCCCACCCTTTCTCCATGTTGCGTCTTCCCCTTCCCACCCTTTCTTCGTGTTCCTTCTTCCCCCTCCCTCCCACCCTTTCTTCGTGTTCCTTCTTCCCCCTCCCTCCCACCCTTTCTTCGTGTTCCTTCTTCCCCCTCCCTCCCACCCTTTCTTCGTGTTCCTTCTTCCCCCTCCCTCCCACCCTTTCTTCGTGTTCCTTCATCCACCTCCAACCCACCCTTTCTCCGTGTTGCTGCTTCGTCCCCTCCCCCCACCCTTTCTCCGTGTTGTTGCTTCTTCCCCTCCCACCCACCCTTTGTCTGTGTTGTTGTTTCTTCCCCTCCCACTCACCCTTTCTCCGTGGTTTTGCTTCTTCCCCTCCCACCCACCCTTTCTCCGTTTTGCTTCTTCCCCTCCCACCCACCCTTTCTCCGTTTTGCTTCTTCCCCTCCCACCCACCCTTTCTCCGTTTTGCTTCTTCCCCTCCCACCCACCCTTTCTCCGTTTTGCTTCTTCCCCTCCCACCCACCCTTTCTCCGTTTTGCTTCTTCCCCTCCCACCCACCCTTTCTCCGTTTTGCTTCTTCCCCTCCCACCCACCCTTTCTCCGTGTTGCTTCTTCCCCTCCCGCCCACCCTTTCTCCGTGTTGCTTCTTCCCCTCCCACCCACCCTTTCTCCGTGTTGCTTATTCCCCTCCCACCCATCCTTTCTCCGTGTTGCTTCTTCCCCCTACCACCCACCCTTTCTCCGTGTTGCTTCTTCCCCCTACCACCCACCCTTTCTCCGTGTTGCTTCTTCCCCTTCCCTCCCACCCTTTCTCCGTGTTGCTTCTTCCCCCTACCACCCACCCTTTCTCTGTGTTGCATCTTCCCCCTACCACCCACCCTTTCTCCGTGTTGCTTCTTCCCCCTACCACCCACCCTTTCTCTGTGTTGCTTCTTTTCCTCACCACCCACCCTTTCTCCGTGTTGCTTCTTCCCCTCCCACCCACCCTTTCTCCGTGTTGCTTCTTCCCCTCCCACCCACCCTTTCTCTGTGTTGCTTCTTCCCCTCCCACCCACCCTTTCTCTGTGTTGCTTCTTCCCCTCCCACCCACCCTTTCTCCGTGTTGCTTCTTCCCCTCCCACCCACCCTTTCTCCGTGTTGCTTCTTCCCCTCCCACCCACCCACCCTTTCTCCGTGTTGCTTCTTCCCCCTACCACCCACCCTTTCTCCGTGTTGCTTCTTCCCCTTCCCACCCACCCTTTCTCCGTGTTGCTTCTTCCCCCTACCACCCACCCTTTCTCCGTGTTGCTTCTTCCCCCTACCACCCACCCTTTCTCCGTGTTGCTTCTTCCCCCTACCACCCACCCTTTCTCTGTGTTGCTTCTTTTCCTCACCACCCACCCTTTCTCTGTGTTGCATCTTCCCCATACCACCCACCCTTTGTCGGTGTTGCTTCTTCCCCCTACTACCCACCCTTTCTCTGTGTTGTTTCTTCCCCCTACCACCCACCTTTTCTCCATGTTGCTTCCCCCTACCACCCACCTTTTCTCCATGTTGCTTCTACCCCTACCATCCACCCACCCTTTCTTTTTGTCGCTTCTTCCCCCTCCCACCCACCCTTTCTTTTTGTCGCTTCTTCCCCCTCCCACCCACCCTTTCTTTTTGTCGCTTCTTCCCCCTCCAACCCCACCTTTTTTTTTGCTGCTTCTTCCTCCTCCCACCCATCCACCTTTTTTAGGTCTCGCCTGACCCAGCGCATGGGCTGGTCTGGCGAGGCTTATTGAGAGGGCTCCAAAAAGTGCTACCAGGCCAGCCTAGAGCTACAGTGCATGTGCACGGGTGCGCGCGCCGCGCTTTACCACGATTACTTTAACTTTCGCGGCCGCATTGATGTTTGATCGTGATTACTTTTGCGGCCGCACGGCCGCTTGGCATAACCGATAGCTCTTGTTTAGCTTTTTGTCCCTTGTCTTGTTAGGATTGCCTCAGCTTCTAGTTTAGAATTGTTGTTTATTGATGGCCTCGGGCCCGGGAAACCTACGTGCAATTGTTAATGCGCTCCCTGTGTGGGTTTTTCTCCACACCTCACTACTGACACGCGCCCCTTCAGGACTGCGGCTTTGGTGGCTGCGTGATATCTTATTTTTGTCCTCCTCTCTTCACTCAATCTACCAAAGGCCGCCTGCATTTGGTGCTTGTTAGCTTTTCACACCCCGCACCATCGCTGCTTTCAGCACTGCATTTATAACCTTAACTTCCAGAACAGGTCTTGTGTCTTTTAAGGCCTTTAATTTTAAAATGAGAATGCAATATTTTTGTTTTCCAAGCACTCCGTGCATGTTTTCAGGCCGTCTCCCATATCCCTGTCCATTTTGCTTCTTTTCCCTCCCGCCCCTGTGCCCCCGTCTGTGTTCACCTCCCTCCACCTGTCCACATTTCCGTTTCTCCTCTCCCTCCATCCGCCCGTCCCGTTACTTCTCCGCCACCCAGCCCATGCCTGTTCTGTTTGTGCACCTCCATGAAGTCATGGGTTTCGACAGGGAACAATGATTTCTTCACTGTAGTCCCCTTACTGTTTAGAAAGCGCGCGGACGTGGGTGTGTCATCACGGGCTGGGATGGTGGCACTGGTGTCCTCCCAAGCCCCCCACCTACCCCCTTGCAGTAGCCCCTCGACCTAGCCCCTAACTCTGGCTTCTGTGCTCAGCCTGTGGGTTCCTGCTCACTTGACCCAATCAGACCGAGTATGGGCACCGATCCTACTCCCCCTGCACGCAAGGGCCCTTCAGAGGAGTCTGGCTGGGACTTGTATTGTGTTGTAATTCTTTTTGTTGAGCACTTAAAACACCCAACGAGGCGTTGATGTGCTTATCTTGTAAGTGAAGTAAACACTACGGTCCCTTTTACAATCGGTATTTCCTGATTCGGCCAGAGATATTGTAATCATTCCCGAGCCCCCTACCCCTTCCCAGTCCGACATTTTACCACCGCTTCATACACATAACAAATCAATGATTGCACCACTGAAAATGTCACACCATCAATCACGGCACTGATGACATCATGTATGACGCCAGCAAAGATATTGTAGGCTCTTGGCATGTGTGGATCGGTTTGCTGATCTAATCGATTTCCCCCTCCTGCCAACTGTGAAACTGGCTACTCCAATCCATTCTGGTAATTGCAGTTTTGGTGACGATGCAAACGTAGGGCTCGACTCATTACCTTCCATGTCCTTTTTGGTAGTGACTAATCCGCACTCGGCGGCTCGGACTCATAATGGCCAGGGTGCGGGGCTACCTCGTGCCAGAAAGTGCACGTTTCAATCGTCGTAAGGCAGCTCAGAGGGTAAATGTGCATGCTGTGGAGATCAGCATGCAGACTGTTGGTTACATGTTCCAATCATGTAAATTAGATCTATTCTGTGGCAGATATGGACAGATTGCTCCGCTCCTACTGCAGGGTACATGTGCCGACCATGACAGGGCCGCTTCAGACCTTTATCCATTTACATTCTATATAATGAAAACCATGAAGTCGACTAGCTGCACCAAGTAAACAACCCATCGTGTGTTTCTCAAAGTAATGCATGTCACATTGTTCATTACTCTCCACAAAAGTGTCATTTCAGGGCAACCTATATGAATACAGCTAATTCGAAAAATCCATTTACAGAACCAGGGAAGGGAATTATCGGAAAATAACGAGCACAACTATATCATAACTATATTATTTCTTTAATGTTCTAATCAACAAAGTAACCAAATTCCACGTTACTGGCACCTGTAATTTGATTAGCAAACTGGATGTTTCTTTTTAATTCTTTTCACCGCCAAGATTTTCTGATTTCCATCCCTCTTCCTACTTTTGATGTCCAGGCACATTTTACGCTGGTTCTTTTTTATGTTTCATAACAAGGAGCACACGTTTTACACTCTCCCCCTGCCCTGCATATTTATTATTTACATCACCTCCTCCCTCCAGCAGCATTGTATTTGATATGTATTTAATATTTCTTGCCCTCGTCTCAGTTCCCTCCCCAACCACACATTTCCCCCATGTAGTGCCGCAATGCACCCACGTATATCCTTTGACGTGTTCTGAGCCCCACTTGTCACTAAAGGGGCTAGAACTGGAAGAATGCATGAGACAAATTTAGGCTGCATTTAACCTGTTGTCTCTGCTTCCCTCCACCACCCTCACTCAGCACAGTCCTTGCGTTGCACACTCTCGCTATGCATAGAGCATAGACTGTCCAGGGAGGAGTTAGTTTCCTATACTGTCTGCAGCAGCTCAGCTCCCTCAGCAGAAATAGTTAAAGGGGCAGATGGAGGCCCCCTGAAGCACTTGAGTTGGCCAATGCCTGGTCCCCTCATTAATTACTCATTCCAAGTGGTAATTCCTCATTTGTTAGTCCTCTAATAATAAAAAATATGATTTACAATGCCAATAGCTCTAACTTTAAAAAATGCAAGACCAATTGCATTGCAAATGCTTGTTTTGTGTTGCTTCTTCTTTTCCCCCTCACTCCCAACGTCTGAGAGAGTTGTCCTAGAGCTCCCTGATTTTTAACTCTGAAATGTCTTTGGTTTAATCCTGTGATTAAACAAAGAGGACTAGCTTAAGTTGACCAAAGTGTTACAGTACTCAAATTAGTTCTGTCACGGGCACCTTGTTGGTGTATTCATGAAGCCCTCACCCACCAACCTAGTTGGTGGCATGCTTCATCATCGGGCCCACCCAGTGACACCTAGTATGTCCCGGGTGTGCTACGACGCCTGATTACAGCTTTGGGTTATTAGCCAAGGCTTCCTGGAGGGAACCGAAGGACGACGGCGGGATAACAGGTACAAGTCAGGCACTGACCAGAAAGTCTGGTCATCCCCTTACCGCTTCCCTCCAGGAAGCCTTGGCTAATAACCCAAATCATATGCATGAGAAGGGAATCCCCCTCTCACATATAGAAAAACGCCTTAGTGAGTGTATCACATAGTCTGTACCACAACACTAAGTCTGTTTTATTTCACCACACCTTTTTATAAAAACGGTCCTGAGGAAAGCCAGAACACTCTAAGGCACTGGCTGAAACATGTCGACCATCTGAAGGACGCTGGGGGCAGTAACTCGCCACCCTAACGCGTCCTGTAGCCTTACTTTTAACCGCTGGTGACGGCCCAGTTATTTAAATTTAATTTACCCTCGGGTACTGGGACCACCACCAAGCCGTTTTAAATCACAACTCACCCAACCTCACTGCACTCTCAGGAATATACCAGCTCCGCTGTAATCAGGCGTCGTAGCACACCCGGGACATACTAGGTGTCACTGGGTGGGCCCGATGATGAAGCATGCCACCAACTAGGTTGGTGGGTGAGGGCTTCATGAATACACCAACAAGGTGCCTGTGACAGAACTAATTTGAGTACTGTAACACTTTGGTCAACTTAAGCTAGTCCTCTTTGTTTAATCACACATAAACCCTCGGGGACTCGGACTAGCTAACTATTCCTCTCTCTCCCTCTTGTTACACGCATTTGGTTTAATCCTCCCACAGTCTATTCTATTCTATTCGATTTGTAGAGCACATTTGCTTCCCAAAGGCATCCCAGCGCAAGAAGAGGTGAACAATTCTTGCATCTTCTCACAACAAGGTGATTGTTACTCACTATCATTCTTTATCATGATTGAGTACCGAATATGTCTGATCTTGTATGTAAAAGGTTTTTAACATTTGTAGCTCCACAACACTGCCACCACTAGGCTCCATCTAGTTTATCCCCAACTGGTACGATATATGTTGCTTCCTTGCCCACTAGTTCCTCCCAGTCTAAAATGCATTTATTTGTAAACAAACCAGTTCTCGCAGAAGCGTTGTACATGCTAACAAACTCCTGTGTCTTATTAAAGCCATCAGATGTTTACATAGATCGTAGGTCGAGATAGTTGTTAACATATTGTATTATAATTGCATTTATATAGCATAAGACTTTGAAGCGTCAAAGAGCACTTAATTGGCAACTTGAGCAACTCTCCATATCACACTGTGCCACTCCACGCCTCACAGTGGCACTGTACTCCACACAATGCCACTCCCCACCACACAATGCCATTCCACTTAGTGCCACACAATGTTACTCCATGCCACATAATGCTACTCCACACCTCACAATGCCACTCTTCTCCACACCACAGAGTGCCACTCTTTTCCACACTACACAGTTCCACTCCATTTCACACAATTAATTTATTTATAAAGTTTTGTATAGCGCGAACAATACCCTAGAGGGTATCCGAGCGCTTCACATTATAGGGTAGGTAAGATACAGTTGTAAGAAAAGACATTCGTTACATGTACGGGAATCGCATAGTAAAGCTTGAGTTCGTGGTTGCACATCAATGTAGTGGTAATTCATGGCATAGGAATAGTGGGCAGGTAACTAAACAATAGAACCTAAAGCAGGCTTCTCCAACGAGTAGGTCGTGAGCCACTAGTAGCTCTTCAGCAACCTGCACGTGGCTCTCCTGTGTGCATCCCAGCCTACTGAACTAGAAGTCATTGCTTGTTTAAGTATATATATTCATCCCAAAATTGAAATACGTGTGTTTGAGACAAAAAATGTGTGTATACTCACAGGCTGATGTTTGGAAGAAAATGGTTAGATTTCCAAAACATATTTGAATAGGATATTTGAGTGATAAATCATAAGATGTTGGGGACGCTTATTATTACCATGATTATTAACTTGCAGTCAGTGGCACTGCAGTTGTAGCTGTTATGTAAATACAAAGTTGAGGAATTCGATATTGATAAAGCCTTTTACACAAAAATGCTGGCAACCCTGACTGATGAACTGAGGTGATCATTGATGCTAATCTTGCATGGAGAGATCATCTTTCTTGATGTTGTCACTATCACCCCACTGATATTATTAGTAGCTCAGTATGATTTCCATTGAACAGAAGTAATTCTTCTTACAGAAAAGGTTGGAAACCCCTGACCTAAAGTATCTTAGCAAAAGACTCACAATGAATGGAATGCAGAACAAATCAAAACATTCACCACAAAGTCAAGAGATCTGGGTTAAATCCATCATTCTTTTGCTCACCATGCCACCCCGGTTTAGACCTGGCCACATGCAAATCAGTCTTGACCCTGTGCATCATGGGAACAGTCAAGCCAGAACTGCAAAGCCAGGTCCTCCCTGGACCGGAAACGAGCATCCTAGGACCAGTTTCAGGGTTTAGCCCCCCATCAGCTAGGATAGCTTTAATCCAGTGGCACAGTGAGCCCAAGACCCACGTCTGGGCATACCCGGCACACTTAGGGCGAGAAAGCAAAAGACACCCAATAGATGGACGGAATGCAGAACAAATCAAAACATTCACCCCCAGTCAAGAGATCTGGGTTAAATCCATCATTCTTTTGCTCACCATGCCACACCAGTTTAGACCTGGCCATATGCAAATCAGTCTTGATCCTGTGCCTCATGGGAACAGTCCAGCCCGAACTGCCAAGCCAGGTCCTCTGCCATGCCACTGGAGTCAAGCTATCCTGGCTGATGAGGGGTGAAACCCCGAAACCGGTCCTAGGATGCTTGTTTCTAGTCCAGGGAGGACCTGGCCTGCCAGTTCGGGCTGGACTGTTCCCATTGGGCGCAGGGTCCAGATTGATTTGCATATGGCTGGGTCCAAATTGGAATGGCATGGTTAGCAAAAAAACAATGGATTTAGGCCCAGATCTCTGTACTGGGGTGAATGTATGACATTGTTCTGCATTCTGTCCATCAATTGTTCTTTTTGCATTTGTCACCCCGAGTGGGACGGGTATGCCCAGTTGTGGGTCCCGTGTTCTCCATGCCACTGGAGTCAAGCTATCCTGGCTGATGAGGGGTGAAACCCCGAAACCGGTCCTAGGATGCTTGTTTCCAGTCCAGGGAGGACCTGGCCTGGCAGTTCGGACTGGACTGTTCCCATTGGGCGCAGGGTCAAGGCTGATTTGCATATGGCTTGGTCCAAATTGGAATGGCATGGTGAGCAAGAAAACGATGGATTTAGGCCCAGATCTCTGTACTGGGGTGAAAAGTATGACATTATTCTGCATTCTGTCCATCAATTGTTCTTTTTGCACTTATAGTGACTAGCTTTCAAACTCTATTTTTCACAGTTGCAGGCGTAGTTGTTCTATGTAGTAAACCAGAGGACAGATTAAATCATAATACTGAACCTTGGGAATGGGACTAACTAGAAAAATAAACAACTATTTTCTAATGATTTAATCTTCATACAATTATATGGTCCTAAAGATAGTCTCACAGATGCATAACAACTGAGACTGAAACGCCAACACCTAACCCAACTTTCTTCTTAGATACATTCATTTCTTGAGTCTAGTCCTTCTGTTAGAGACAGACTGTGTTTGTATATTTTGAAAGTGGGCTTCAACATACATGACAAATTAACGTTGAAAGATATTAGTGTTCAGTGTCAATGTTTGTGGAGATTTATGTTTTGAACCCCTATACTTGTAATTTTTAATCTCAATACAATTTTGTTATAAAGACATATACCTGCATTCTTAAATGTATTTACTTAATGAATTGAGTGTATAATTTTCATTTAAGTTATGATGTCATGCTTAGACATCCCAAATAACTTATTTTTATGTTAAATCGTTTTTTTCACATATCCTTTGTTGGTACTAATTACCTACCTGATTTCAGAAGAGGTTTGGCACCATCTTGTACTAGGAAAGACTAGCTCTGGTAATGAAAACACTTAAGAATTAGAAATAGCAATATTCCCACCAGCAAGAGTCTCTACAGACAGAAAAGTAAACATCAGGTTGAAGTCAGTGTCTTAGCATTATTGTTCCATCCTTTGTGTCGGGAGGATCTTATATGTGTGCCCAATACGCCTATAACCAAAGGTAAAGGGATGCAGAAAGAGAAGACCTCATGAGCGCCTGCCTACATACACTTTTCTACTCTCCTTACCTCAACCACCGCCTGATAAACTGCAGAAAGGGCTATTTTAATCCCAAATTGAGAGAAACTGGGGCGCATGGGGATATTTTCAAGCTTCCAAATGCACTTTCTTTTTTTTTTATTTCAAAGTTTTTTTAGTTTGTTTTTATTCAAACAAATACAATAGCATTCTGTCATGGGGTTAGCCAAAAATAGTCTGTATACAATGGTTACATGTACTTTACAGTAAGATATCTGTTTTAGCTAAACCCCTCTTACATTGACTTGCCGGGAAATTAGGCAAAGGTTGATAGAGAGAGAGAAACAAAAAAGAAAGAGGTGAGAGGAGGATATGAGAGAGGTTCTTTGGCACTTTTTGACTAATGTGTCCAGATCAGTGACTTGTTTTCCCGGAGCTATAAAGGAGCTTTAAAGTGACAAACGTGCGTTTTTCATGAATTACCAACTACAAAGTTAGAGTGATTGTTCTAAAACAAAGCACAGTTTAAAATGCGAATACTTTATGGGCCCTTCATTGCCTTCTGGCACATTGTAAGCTTGCAGAAATGCGAAAGAAAGTAGTACTCATATAGTCCAGGGTATAGCTGAGAGGTGGTACTCTTTGTAGTGGCTCATTAAGCCTCTTTGTGACCTTTGAAACATCAGATTGTATGTGTAGATACCCTGTATGGGACTATGGCCATACACAGGTGATGAGGGGGGGCTTCGGTGCAGGGTCTTATGAATGTAGGTCCTCTGATCTGGAGTCTGGGCAGCTCACAAGTGGTGCTGCATGTGGCCTATACGGGGAACTGTTTCCATTTGTTGGGAATGTAGTTGGGCTCCTTATGGGCCGTATTTACATAGGCCCTCACTTTAACACGTCCCCAGTGTTGTGTTAAAGAGAGACCCAGCATGACCCCTAACATCTATAAGTGATACAGAAGCTTATACCAGAATGTGTGGGGAGTGCATACGGTACTAGTCAACGCAAGAAAACAATGCACTACTTATATACAGTTAAACGCAGACTGGTCATTTTCAAGGCCTGAAACGCTTTGAAACATGTATTGCAGCATTGCCTCTATTACTACCTGCCACTAATCACCCTCACCCTCACCCATCTATTCCAATTCTGAGGTCTGCTTTGTCCCTAAATTATGAACAGCTTTAAAGGGGAAATCATGCCTCACTTGAAGCCCATTCTCCACTCCTACCACTGACCCCCGCAAACATCTATCTCCTTTAACCCCGGGTGTTACATCCTGCACTCGGAAAACCAAGTATGGGATCCCAGTGCATCCTTGCAACGCTGCAACATCCTTTCCGATGAACTATTTGTTTGGGTGGCTGTATGGCAATAACATGGAGACTACTGGCCGCTTCAGAACACACTTCAAAGTGTGAGCACGCAAAAATGTCCAAACTAAGCCATAGTTCAATGGACCCAGTAGGCATTAGGCGTTAAGGGGTACAGGCTGACCAAGGTTTACTGTTGTTTATACATGTACAAAGCGCTGCCCATCCACTGCATGCATTGGTAAACCTCACATAAGCTAAGCAGCTCTATAAAAATACAAAAAGATCAGGCCTTTTGAACCAGGCTCCATCCATCAGATGCCCCGGTGCTGAGTGCGCTTCGCTTTTAGTCATTTGGAAAAGCAAAAGTAAAACATGCAATTGCCCTGTATTGCACAGAGCCACGTGTAGACGCTATTTTCAAAATCTGTATTACAAAGTCTTTTATTCCTTTATTAGTTTAGTACTTAAGCCCTAGACATAAGAAAAGAGCCTATCAGTGAAAATCAATTGAAATGTGGTTAGGGATCTGATGTACTCTGCTGCAGGCTTGGGCGCAGCACAATAAAATCAATTAAGGCCTTCGGAGCGCCATACAGGGTTTTACCCAGCCAATCACTTTTCACACATTCCCTCCATTAGCTGGGTTCAGGGTTTTTTTTTGTATGAATTATGATGAATGAGCGCCTTGTTATGAATATATGGATGCTTCATTACCCGCTGGTGCTGGCTAAGCCTTGCTGCTGTCGCCTCATCAATAAAGACGGGTTCATCTGCCTCCTGGCCGTCCGGGGCAAGCAGCGGTACTTATTCGCTCCCATCCCCATAACAATGTTAGGATTATGTTGTAGGCTTAGCTCTTTCTGGGCCTTCTAGGCTATTCTCAACCTCTTTGCGCATGTGCTATGGGATAGGGGATAGGGGAAGCAGGGCTTATTTATTTAGAAGTTTTATAAAGCACAACCCAAAACCTATGCCTTCTATTCATGTCCAACAACACACCCTACACAGTGTAGCATTCTTTTACTGTAAGCAAATGCTCCAGTGCCTCATCTAGGGACAGTAAGTGCTGTGTAAATGTTGAAATACTATACCGAGTCACCCAGGTGACCAAACAGTAGAAAAGACATAGAAAGAAGCACAGCAGGGCATGGATCTGGGGGCTTTCGGGTGTTGACTACACAGTATTCATTTTAGTGGTAATTGTAGCGCTCCAGTGTCAGGAACGACTGATTGCGGCCTAGGAACTAGAGAGGCAATAATTACACAAACACACTGTTAGCCTAGTATGGGCCGGAAGTCCTGTGCGACCTCCACCCGTTTATTTAAGCTCTCTGGCCACGCCTGGCCAGAGAGTGTTACAATGTCAGGATGCTCTTCCGGGCAAAGGAGGCAGTCGTGGGTGATAACAACTAGACTGCTACATCCCATCCCAAATCAGTGTTCAAAGAGATTTTGACAATGAATCAACATGCAAAGTCTGCCAGTCTCTGGTTCGGCCTAGGGTTTGGCCTTAGGCTGTACCGGCATTGTATATTTCGCTGACTTACCACCGGGCTGGCGGCCGGTAGAGTTTCTATGGTGTTGTGTTGTTCGCCATCCTCTGCTATAGTGTCAGGTCCGGGAACTGGGCATTGGGCATTGTCGGGTCGTGGGGACGTACCGTCTCTCAGCGCGCCCTCATCTTCTGGTTCACCGGGGTATTCCAGATCAGCATTGTCTGGCTGTACTTGTTTGAACGAGGAAATGTTCCGGGTGATGATCTCCCCTCCTTTCTTGGCAGTGATGGCTGTTCCATTGATGTTTAGTACTGTCCACAGCCCCGGCTCATATGCTGTGCGGAATTTTCCCCCCGCTGCGGCGGTGACGCACTAGGATGGTGCATCCAGGTGCTAGGACTCTTGGTCGTGCTCTTCTCCGGCTGCTAGCTTTGTTGTTGGTGGCCCTCCGTCGAATTTGTATCCCGACAGGGTTATATGGCTCAGGTATCCAGTTGTCAGCCACTGGGATGGTATCTCTTCGAGGACCGGCCAACATTAGGGCCCACGGCGATCTTTGTGTAGTGCAGTGTGGGGTACTGCGATATTCCCTCAAAAATCTGTGGAGCGCCATTTCAGGGTCTGATTGCTCAGCTGCTGATACACAAAGAATTTTATTTAGTGTTCGCATGAACCGTTCTGCTTCACCATTGGCTTGAGGCCATTGTGGGGTGATGCGGTAATGCGGTGATGTTTGATTCCCAGGTGTGTTAACAGTTCTTTAAAGTCCCCTCCTTGGAATGGAGGTCCATTGTCGGTCTTTACAACCTGAGGCAGACCGAAGAGAGCAAATGTTTTTTCGAGGACCGGCTGTAGATGGTTGAAAGATGTGGACGGTATAGGATACTTTGTGTAGCTGTCAGCTAGCACAGCAGTGACTCTTCCGTCTGGAAAGCTCCCGAAATCTAGGCTCACCCATGACCTCGGGGTTGGCGCTGCATCATCCGTTACCACTGGTACTTCTGGGTTGCTGGTAAGTTGGCAGGCCCGGCAATCTCTCACAACGGTGTCTACCGCTGCTTTCAAACCAGGGAACCACACTTTTTCTCGCATCCGTGACTTCATTCTCATAGTACCTTGATGGCCTTCGTGTGCTAGGACCATTGCTCGTTCCTGGAGGCCTACCGGGATGACGATACGGGACCCTCGTAACACAACGCTGCTGTCAGCTGTGCTTAGTTCGTCGTGGACTCACCACATCTTCCCCAGCCGCATTCGGTCTGGTTCGTTCCATCCAGTGATCCCTTGGAGGAAACCTTCCCAGGACCCGCTGCGTATAGCTGCAAGTACCTTTTGAAGGACTGCGTCATTGTCCGTTTCCGTCTTTATTTCCTCTACTGTGAGGGCTCGTGGACAGGCCCATTGAGACAGCATGCATACATATTCTTCGGTACTTTGCTCTTGTTGGGCATCCACCTGGAGCCCGTCTACCGGGTGCCGAGACAAGAAGTCCGCAGGATTCTTGGCTCCAGGTCTGTACTCTATTTCCATTTGGTAGTGTTGTAGTTGTATGGCCCATCTTTCAATCCTGGGCGGTGGATGTGGAGCGGTACCTCTGAATAGCGGAAGTAGTGGTTGGTGGTCCGTTACAACTTTGAAAGGATGTCCGCAGATGTATAGATGAAAATGGTTACAAGCCCACTTGCTGGCTAGTGCCTCTCGTTCAAATTGGGAGTAACGAGCTTCGGTTGGTGTTAGCGCTTTGCTTGCGAAGGCTAAAGGGACCCATTTTCTCTTGCTCTACTTCTTGAGCGAGGAGTGCCGCTAGCCCCACGGGGCTGGCGTCCACCACTACTTCCATGCGTCGTGTCATGTCAAAGTAGGCCATGGTGGTTTTGCTCAACAGGGTCGACTTGACCTTTTGGAATGCTTCTTCCTCCTCTCTCCCCCATTGCCATGCTGCGTCCTTCTTGGTGAGGGCTCTTAACGGTTCAGCTACCGTAGCCAGGTTTCTGTATGAACCGTCCACAGTATGTGGCCATGCCCAGAAAGCTCCAAACTTCTGATGCTGTGTTGGGTGCTGGTGCCTGCTGTATGGCTTGTGACTTCCTGGGGTCTACCTGTACTCGTGCTTTGCTGAATACGTAGCCAAAGAACTCAATGGACTTTTGGAAGAATTGACATTTGTCCCGGTGGAGTGTTACGCCATGGTCAACTAAACATTGCAGAGTGGCTCTGAGATGACGATGGTGTTCCTCGAGTGTTACCGAGTGAATAAGTATATCGTCACTGACGTTGAGGACTCCCTGGAGCCCTGATAGCATCTCCCGGACGGCGTTTTGAAAGATTTCTACTGCCGAAGATGTGCCGAAGTTTAGTCTTTTATAGCGGCGTAGCCCCAGGTGAGTCGAGAAGGTCGTAATATACCTACTTTCTTCCGCCAGCTTCAGCTGGTGGTACCCTGCATTGAGGTCGAGTTTAGAGAACCAGCGGGATCCGTTTTGATCATCTAGTATATCGTCAACCATTGGGGTAAGGTGTCTCTCCCGCTTTATTGCTTGATTTGGCATGCGCATGTCAATGCAGAGTCGTATCTTCCCTGGCTGTTTCGGTTTCTCTGCTATGACCTTGGGTGACACCCATGGTGTCGGTCCCGTGACTTTTCCGATCACTCCCTGCTGCTCTAGGTTTCGCAGCTCTTGCTCGACGAGTGGCCTGAGATGAAAAGGTATGCGACGGTGTCGCAGGGCAATTGGTTTTACTGCTCTGTCAATGTGCAATTTCACAGGGTCTCGTTTCATACATCCAAGGCCTTTGAAGAGTTGTGGGAATAGCTTGAGTATATCATCAGCCTGTAGGGTCTTGACCGCGTTGGCAAATGCCACCAGCCCCAGATCTTCTGCTGTGTGACTGCTCACTAAGATGTCTGCTTCTCGGTCTATGACGTGGAACGTCGTGGTGACCCCGTGAGTGTCTGACTTGATTTTCACCATCATCTTCCCTTTGAGGGGTAGTGGCTTCTGACTTCCATATGTCAGGATTTTTACGTTTGATGGGATTGGTGTTGGTCTCGGCTTTATTTGTTTATACTGCTGACAACCCATTACATTGACGGATGCCCCTGTCAATTAGAGCCGTTACTGATGTTCCTGCAATTTCGATGGCGCACGTCAGTTGGGGCCTCCGTCTTCTTTTCAGGTCACTTGCAAAGGATGTCATATAGGCCTCCACTTCGTCCTCTGTGGATGATTCTTCTAGGTATTGCCTCAGACTAGCTGGAGCTTTCGCCCCTTTAGGCTTGTCCGCTTCTTCGAGTGACAGTTGTCGTACTGACTTGGACGGCGGACGTCTTCCTCGAGCTCCTCTGCTTCGGGCTCCTCCCCGGCAGACACTTGCATAGTGATTGGGGATACCGCATTTAGAGCACGTTATACCTTGAGCAGGGCATTCTTCGGGTGGATGCTCTTCGTTACCGCAGTAGCCACAGCGTGACCCACGCGGGTTTCTGTTCACCCATCGTCCTCGGGTGCCTCTGGCTGGGGTTCGTATTGCATCTGCTCGTTCGGTCTTTATTGTTATTGGCTTTTCTGCTTGCTGGGCAAGCGCGGCGTCCATCACGGTAGCTCTGGCATCAGACAGTTCGTGGGACCTTGCTAGGATAAGAATGTCTTCCAGGGTGATTCCTGGTTGGCGCAGTATGAGGGTTCGGAGATGTTTGTTGCGGTACCCTTGGATCACTTGGGCTCTTACTTCCATGTTCTGGTCATCGTCTGTGCAGGTACCGGCCAATTCTTGCAGCCGAGCGTGAAAAGCGTCCATGGTCTCGCCCTCTCTCTGACACGCTTGACGGAGTTTGAAACGCTCGTAATCCGGGTTAAGTTGTGGGTCAAAATGGGCGTTTAACGCCCTGACAGCTGCGTCGTAATCAGTGGGAGCTCCGGTGTCTGGAAGGTGTGCAAACAGCTTGTATATTTCCTCGCCACCAAAATGAAGCAACATCGACCTTTTCACTGCGCCCTCCGTCTCACGAGTGGCAGTAAAGTAATTGTTGAGCCTGCCAATCCAAATTGTCCACCTCGGAGATGCAGTCACAGGATCGATGAGCTCGCTGAACGGGGGCAGCGCTGTGATTTGTGTGTGTTGCGACGCGATTTGTGCTGTTGGCTGTGCAGGAGGCACATTTTGTTGGGCCGCGGGCACGGCTGCCGTCGCGGGACCTGACATGATGATGCCTCGGTAGTGTAGGCGCAACAGGACCTTCTGCTGGGGTTGACCACTGCTCCTGTAAAGCCAGGTGTGGTGTGTGGGTGGAGCAGGCTTCTGCAGGGGCCCCTACTTCATGTGCACTGGGACAGCGCTGGAGTGTTGCAGCAGATTAGAATGTAGTCCCCCTCATAGGCCTGGGAGTATGCCCAAGTGAGTGCCTGCCTCCACAGTTGTTATAGGATACAGTCTCTTCAAGCAAGCTGGTGCAAGATGTGCAGGGATGATGGGGCAGAATCTCAGACCAGACACTGCAGGCCAAGCGTGCACAGTCAATTAAATTAATGAAGCAGAAGTTGTGTGCAGTACCTCTGTCAGCCAGCAGGTGGCGAGCACTTTGAGTTCGCAGAGCTTGAGATCGTGCTGGCGGGCAGGCTGTTGCGCGCATATGCACTATGTTGAAACATAGCGAGGGTGACACAGCGCTCGTGCGCGAGTGGTAGGGCGCTCCAGGGACACCCACAGGGTATGCTTGCTCGACAGCCGGTGAGCCCCAGGGCAGCCTCTCTGAGATCAGATGTGGCCGGCCTTCCTTACCGCATGCATGCGGCTGCGCTGCGGGATACAGCGGGACTCCGACAGCCTTCCGCTTGGGGGAATCTGTGCCCAGATGACGATGGCGGTCAGCAGCTTGTAACGGTAGGCAGCACGTGCTGGTCACGGTGCCCACCCTCGTCGCCAGTGTAGTGCTCCAGTGTCAGGACAACTGATTGCGGCCTAGGAGCTAGAGAGGCAATAATTACACAGACACACTGTTAGCCTAGTATGGGCCGGAAGTCCCGTGCGACCTCCGCCCGTTTATTTAAGCTCTCTGGCCACACCTGGCCAGAGTGTGTTACAATGTCAGGATGCTCTTCCGGGCAAAGGAGGCAGTCGTGGGTGATAACTAGACTGCTACAGTAATGAAAGGCGACACCAACCAATGGAAGTAGGACGAGCGGCTCCTCTGCTAAGGCAGAGGAGCGTCTCCGCTAAGGCAGAGTGTCACCCCACTGCTCACAGAGCAGTGGTTAAAGAAAACAAAAATGATAATAACTAGTGTTATTATCATTTTAGTTTCCTGGTGCGGGCGGGGCTGGCGTGCCAGAGCAATGCAGGGGAGGAATGGTTTGCCCACTCCAATGTGCGCAATGACGCTTTGACCAGCCCTCTCGGGCTGGCCAAACTGTCATGCGCACTGTGCATACTCTTAGCCTCGGTGCAGAACATGCCCCAGGCTCCCATTCCCTGCCTGCGCACCGATCCACGGCGCTCAGACCAATCACAGCGCTGCATTAAATTACTGTGATTGGCTAGAGGAGTCAGGAGCCTGGGTGATTCCTGTTTTCTGTTTACAAGAGCGAGAGGCGGCGGCTGGCCGAGTGGCTGGCCTGAAGGTAAGTGTTTTTTTTATCTTTTCGTTTACAACACTCCTCATCCCACCCCTACCACCTCCGGTAAATAGCGGCCGCCACTGGATGAGGGGGCCTTTCATGCTTCTGAGGTTGATAAATTGAACATTCTGGACTTCGGCAAGATCTGAATCGGTTGTCTTGCCGATGCTATACAATGATAGGTACCATTGTGCAACCTGCGATCTGCTAATCAGAACTTTGTCACTACACCTAAAGCACCATGTGCCTCTTACATTTTGAATGCATGTTACCTGCTTAGGTATGCATTCGGGCCTCAAGCTTGCTGCAGTGAAGTGCATTAAAAAAACATCTATTCGAGCTCGAGAAACAAGCTGGACAACCACACGCTCTGTTGTTTATCTGTATGTAGTATTTCTCCTGGACGCTAGATACGCAATTAAATGCAGTTTGTAGTGTATTTGCACCACATGCTGGCCTTGCCAGTTCTAAGTCAGACGTTGATGCATTTTATAACATGACTAATCCGTTAAATGTATTTTATGTATAGATATTCTAATCATCCTTGACCTATTAATCGTCACGGATCCTACGTAGAACATTTCAGATAAAAATGTTATATCGCAGTAAATAAATGGATGTGCACTGTATTAAGGCTCAACAGTATGATTATATTTCCAAATATGGCGACTAATTATATGAACTGTGATTATGCAAGTGCCTCTGACAATACCCATTAGTGGGGGCGAGGGGCCGTCGCCAAGCATACCTCTCCAGCCCTCTCCAAAAAATCAATTTCCTTCCTTTGGAGTGGCGGCAGCGAGTGCCGGATTTGTTATGAATGTGTGTCATACGAACGGGAGAATAACTAAATAATCTGTGACAATTAGAGCAGCCGCTTTGTCATCTGCATGGTTTATGCAAATGAGCAGACGGCTAAATGAGGTTCCTTGAAAATCTGCTCTAGTAAACTAAGGGCGGGGGCGGTAGGCATGTGTGCTGCCATTGACAGCTGTTGTATTTTAATGAAGCCTCTACAGATATGATTTGTGTTTATCCAAAACTAGATAACACCCAGGTTTATTATTTTAATAAATTGCACAGTTATTATTATGACCATTAAAAAAAATACACACCAGAAGCTGAATTGCCTCATAGTGCTTATACGACAACATTAACAGTGACCAGCTTAATGATACATTCCATCTACTTCAGTAGACTGAAAGTCCGAGCCAGTCCTGTTTGGGATTTGAAGCTTTGATCTGGAAAGTAAAGACCCCCCTTAGTTGTCTCCGTGGCATTGTGGTATCTTTATTTGTAATGGTTGGTTTTTATTTTAGTTATATTCTTTTTTTCTCTCCTTACAATTAAAAATGTTTGTTTTGAGTTGCTCTGGGCTTCTTTGTCGCTTTGAAAGATGCGCAGCTTTTGTATCTGTTATTTTATGTGTAAATAGTTTGAGTACTTTTCTCCTGGTAGGAAGCTTTAAAGTATGACATATTGGCTCTCAAATTCCCTGCAGGGTGTAATAGGTACTTTCCAAAGATCCCTGTGACCTATATGTGTTCAGGCATATACATCGATTTCCACGAGATGATACATACGGAGTAGAGGGACGCCTTTAGCTCTAATGCGCAGTAGAAAATACCCTTTCCCAGCGATATTCTAAAAACTGCACAGCCCACCTGCATCCCTTTATCAATGGATTTCACCCTAAAATCGAGGTTATATGGAAACTCACGTTTCCTTCTGGGCTCAAGAGCAGACTGGCCATTAAGTGCCTTTTGGTGGCTACATCAGACTTGGATCCTGACCCAAGTGGCCATCGCTAGTTTTAAACGTGTTTCAAAAACAGCTGCATGCATGCCTCTACGGGGCAGCTCCACGGGTCGACCGCACAACGTCCTGATATCCCTGCTTACTTGTATAGTTGTTCAGGCTTTAAATGGTCGCCGTACTGCCGCCTGGTTGGGGTCGGTGGCATGAACCCCCAACGCAAGCACTGAAAATGTCTCGTGACTACAGATTAGGTGGTAATAAATGATTATTGGTTCAGTGGACCCTTCCACCCCAGGGCCCCGCTGCCACTGCACCTTCTGAAATGGCAGCTGTCCCATGTTTGGTGGGAGTTGTCACCCCAGTGCGTTCAAGCTGCCGCGGCCTACATTTTTGCCACTACGTTAATTGAAGCAGCACGGCGAACGTGACAAGCTCATTAGCATGGGTTGTAGGTATCATGTGCGGGGGCCTCGCATTAAGCCGCCAAAGGCGGCCCCTCCATGAGGTCAGCGCTGCAGACGTGTTTGGCGCGCGCACAGCCTGACGCAGACCCGGGCTCCGGCGCTGGAGGAGTTAACAGACACCCTGAGCCGTGCTGATCTTCGGGCTTTGGAGAGCCTTAATCTGTAAGCTTGATTACCCCCCGGCCCTCGGTCGCCTGCCTGCCTCCCGCCCGCGCGCGGCCGCAGTTTTACGGCTGCATTAGTGGCATCCTGCCCAGCGCGGGCTTTAGGGAAATCAGTCAGAAAGAAAGGCAGGACGACGGGCACCGGCTCCTGCCGCCACACGGGGGTGGGGTGGGGTGGGGGACATGAACGCCGCGATGCCTGGCAGCACTAGCCCGGCCGGGTGGTAAAGGTGGCGGGCCTGACTGCAAATTACAGGTTACATTTCACTTTCTACTCAAGTATAGGTTATCTGCGACTGGCCGTGCTGCGGCGTCCCTTCGAATCCCCGAGCTGTGCTGGATGCGCGCCCGCCGTGCCAGTGGCCCTTGTGGAGAAGGGCCCTGCGAGGAGTTCTTGGTGCCCGCTGGTCGCTAATGACTGCCGTGTGACCGAGGCAGAGCCCGAAGAAATCACGTCAGATGATATGACAAGCGTGGTCATTCACGGATTACATTTTTTATTCATAGGAACATAAATTCTATCGTGTGGGCAATGTCTACTACGACGTCAGAGCACTTTGCAAAATAGAGCAATATATTAACAAAACGAATGAATGTACGATGTAGAGTGGTCAGAAAACATGATTGTTTTAATATTGATGTTGGTTCTGTAGCATATTCGAAATGTAAAATGAGAATTTTAAGAGCGGTTTTTTTGTACATTAACAAAGCATGCTTATTTGGCGAAGCAAGCAGCCCAGAATTGGAGTGCATTTAATGCGTGTATAGGTTGGGGGAGAGGTGTGTGTGTGTATGTTGCTGGGGCAATCAGGCTGTTCCTGCCCCTGGATCAGTGAACACATTTGGCATTTTTTACACAAATTTCACACATAAAGACATTTTGGTTTGCATCTGGTATTGTATATCGAAAATTCGATGTTGGATGCACACCGGAACGTACGGGTAACTTGAAACACATGCTTCTAAGAACTCAACTTATTTCTTCTTCCTTCTTTGGGAAAGTTGCAGTGGACTTTTTACCCCACCTGATGATTTTGCACATGACACCGAACTTTTAGGTCTTGCTTTAGATGTAATGTTAAAAACCCATGGTGGAAAATGCTGGTATTTACTGTAGGCTCTGGGTCTGCACACTGTTTACTTTTGGTTGGCTTTCTTGTCAGACTTATTTGCTTGCTTCTTATTAAATGACTCTTCTTTGTCTTCTTCTGGTTGTCCTTTTCTTGGAGCATCCTTTTGAATGGATGACTTGTATCCTTTCACTGCTCACTTTTGTTTCAGCATTTCATTGGAGTGCATGTGTTTTCTTGCTCTCTCTGTTGTGTGCGGCTTCCCTCCTCGAATACCCGCAGTGTAATGGGCGTTGCTCCTCCCCCCAGCTTGTTCAATGCATCCCCCACTCATATCGGCCTTTTTTTGTTTACTTTGTTTATTTCCACAGAACGCCCAAGTCCTCTACGATCTTGTTCCTAAAGTGCTCCCCTCTAGTTCCTCAATTTTTAAAACCATTTTTTGGGAGGGCTAAGTAGCTGCAATTTACTTCCAGACCATTCCCTTTTTAGGTTTTGCTTGCACAGCGCTTGCGTAATTTCTTGTAAACCAAATAAAACCCTTAAAACTCCTCCCTTATGTTGCATGCCTCCCATACCCTCCTTGCATTGTCTGTGCTCTTTTTTTTTTTTTTTTTTGTTGCAGTTTAGCACCAACTTGACCCATAGAAAATGGAGCACTTTTACAGGAGCACCAGTTACATTATACAATGTCGGATTCATTCATATATTCATATTTGTATACCTTGTAACCGTTTGACAAACTTTTCCCACCTCTTTGCAGAAGGACGACATTCACGAGAACAGACCAGGCAGGACAGCAATGGAAGCAGCGTGCATGTGCCTCCGGGCAGGGCTGCAATGGAAGCAGCGTGCATGTGCCTCCGGGCTGGGCTGCAATGGAAGCAGCATGCATGTGCCTCCGGGCAGGGCTGCAATGGATGCAGCGCGCATGTGCCTCTGGGCAGGGCTGCAATGGAAGCAGCGCGCACGTGCCTCTGGGCAGGACAGCAATGGAAGCAGCGTGCATGTGCCTCCGGGCAGGGCTGCAATGGAAGCAGCGTGCATGTGCCTCCGGGCAGTGCTGCAATGGAAGCAGCGTGCATGTGCCTCTGGGCAGGGCTGCAATGGATGCAGCGCGCATGTGCCTCTGGGCAGGGCTGCAATGGAAGCAGCGCGCATGTGCCTCTGGGCAGGACAGCAATGGAAGCAGCGTGCATGTGCCTCTGGGCAGGGCTGCAATGGAAGCAGCGTGCATGTGCCTCTGGGCAGGGCTGCAATGGATGAATTGCTTGATGTTAGATGACCTAACTGTGGCAACTTGTTTTTGTTGTTGCAGTTTTAATATAGTGCGAACTCCGCATTAGAGTGCTTACATGAGCTGTAGCACCAGATACCGATAGAAATGGTCAGATTAATAAAACAAAATTAGGCTCTGGGAGATTAACTAATTTGCCCAGAATCAAAGAATCGTGAGGCAACGCCTAGACATGAAGCCGGTTCCCTAGTTATCAGAAGCTCTGGCCTAACGCCACATCCTCTTCTCACGACCTCCCTTCCTCGTGTTGCTTGCCCCTCCTGCTGGCCGTTATGTTTCAGCCCCCACCCTATCCCTCCCGTCTGGCACAAAAACATTAACAAAGCCGAAAAGCTCTCACATATGCACAAGCGCTATTTAGCGTATCAATGTTTTTTAGACATGTTGCACAGCAGAGCTTACTACTGTGCAACATGGCTTAAAGTCAGGGCCACTGGAATTATGTGATTGTGCTGCCGCAGTGATTTGAATCGTATAATTATATATTTGCTGCATAATTCATTTATTTTACGCATAATCTGCAGATTTTAACAAAAGTAAACGTTTCTAGCTCAAATGGTTAAAAAGTTACTAAAGATGCAGCAGAACACATTGCAGTGCAGTGGAAAGTTATTTGCAAAGGTTAACCAGTTACATTTTTGTTGCTTATTGCTATATTTGTGTGTTAAACTGGTACTAATGAGGCACAACTAATGCCCAGACAATGTTAATAAGTTTGAAAATCACAGAATAGTAAAGTAATACTATCACGAAACATGCCACATTATGCCTCATAATGTGCCTTTTCGTGTGGCATAATTCACTCAGCCTCACTGCAAAATTTGACCCTCCCCTGCCACATAATTCCAGTGGCCCTGCTTAGAGTAAAGAAAAAACAAAGCGTTTTGATGTAGTCAACACTGGCTGCGATTATTTTTGTTTACTTTAAATCATGTTGCACAGCAGCCCACGTTGCTGAGGTAAAGTCTAAATAAACTTTGACAAAGCCAATAGATCTTACATACGCAAAACCTATTGGCTTTGCCAATGCTTGTTTGATTGAGCTTTTGTGCAGATTTAGTGCTTTCTTTTCTTTTTTTAAATGTACTGCTCCAAGATTGCCATCTACATTTTGGAACAGAAAATCAAATGGAAGACTTTTCATCCTGCCTGTGTAGTAATACAAGTGCGCCAATATGTAATTACACTGGCTTGATGCCATAGCGTAAAGATGGACATATGTTTTGATGGTTGCATGTGCTTGCGTTGGTGCCTTTTAAATATATTTACTTTTTTGCCAATGCTGAACAGTATCTGCAAAGCATTGGTAAAGTCAATAGATCCGAATTTTCCCCCTAAAAGCACGACCTGTTTGTTTTTCCAGTGCTTTTTAGGTCGAGCATTCGAGAACTCTTGTATATTCTTTAGTATATACTTATTATATACTTATATGTGTATATACTTTGTGGGCTCTGGAGATCACCCCTAGGACTTGTCTGCTTCCGCTTAGGGACTTTTTTCTGTTCAATTGCCTCTATTTAACTGTCTTGATAGAAAACGACCAGCAGAGGTCTGTAAAATACCAGAATCACTTTAGCATTCACTAGATTCGAGTCCATAGAAATTGTCTTCCACGAGCATCCTTAGACAATAATATTTTTTTCAAATCATGTATTTTCAGTGATATGACCACCAAAGGCCCTGATTTTATATTAAAACAGAGCTTTGGACTATACCATTTCCCGCTGAAAGGCAATAGTTCTCACCTTGTTTTCCCATACCTGGTGTGTCACGCAGTTTGGTGCTTACTTTCCCTCCATGTTAAAGAACAGTAGATGTTTCAGCACCCAGGCTAATCTGCTGCATAACTAAATTCATATAAGGTCCCAAAAGCGAGACCATTGCAAATGCTTGTTCTGAATAGGTACAGAGTCCACGCACGGTCTGTGCCTCAAATTCTAAAGCACCTCATCACCAAAAGAGAGGGAGGTTTTTTAAAAAAAATTCCGGGAGGAAATCCTGTTGCTTGTTGCACTTCAGGCTATTTTAGATCAACTCAATTACACATTTATATAATTTAATAAAATTGTGATAGATCACCTGTATATCTGCGTAAGTCTAAAATAGAAAGCAAACCTAGGAACTAAGAAAAGGCTGCTTAAGCTATAAACTGCATATATAAGTGCTGTGCTAGCCTCATGGTGAATGCAACAATGGTCTCTACACTAGTGAAAACCCACCTTGGGCAACCTAAGGGCAAAAGATGGCAGCACACCCGTGAAGAGGATCCCTTATAGAGAGATGGTTAGTAAACAGCTACTTTTACTGTTTTGTGAAAAATTGAAGTTTAACACGATTTATGACCAGCTGTGTTATATTCCTTTAAGATGCTTCGAAAAGAGCGAAATACTTATAGAATTGCACTAACGTATTAGTTATACTTCAGTGACCATGTGTAGGAGAGTAGGATCTGCTTCTTATAGTTACCCCCACTTTTTGCTGATGTTTTACTGTTTTCGACTTAGATTGACTGGGATCCTGCTATCCAGGACCCCAGTCTAGCTGCTTTCTCCTCTAAATTGATTGCATGTACTTTAGGTACACTCCAGATTGGATTCTGGGGTACCCTTATCAGTCCCTAGTATATGGTATACTATGTACCCAGGGCATAAGTACCCCAGAGGCCTCTCAGGGGCTGCAGCATGTATTATACCACCCTGGGAGACCATTCAAAATGACGCCACAGGTCTGCTACAGCAGCCTGTGTAAGGTGGTGCATGCACCCCTTACTTAGATATAGGGTCACTATATCTATACCATATCACTGCACATATAAACCTATCAGTCACCCCTGTGGCAGGCCTTATCAGTCCTGAAGGCAAGGTGCTGGGTTTTATGTGAGAGGGTGTGTAGGAAGGTGGATATCTGACTATGGTTACCCCCAAATTTTTGCCTAGTGTCTAGCTGGTTTTTCGACTTAGTTGGCCTGAGATCCTGCCATTCAGGCTCTCAGGCTATCTGCTCTCTCTGTAAAATGGACTCCATGTACCCTAGGTACATACCCAATTGGTTGGATCACCCTGTCAGCCCCTGTACCAGTGTACACTAGGTACCCAGGGCATTGGTGTACCCAAGGCCTGCCAAGGGCTGCAGCATGTATTATGCCACCCCAGGCTTGGCCTAACAATTTGACACAACTGGCTGATCACTCAGCTGGGGTAAGTTGGTGTAATCACCTCTTACTTAGGTGTAGTATACCTATACCTAACCTTAAATGGGACACCTGGTAACCTATAAGTCACTCCTATGGCAGGCCTTAACAATCCTGAAGGCAGAGTGCTTGGTTCCATGTGAGATGGTGCTCTGGCATGAGCTGAGCCTGTCTGCAGTGGTCGGAACAACTTCCTTCTACTGTTTCCAGATATCGTCATACCATATACTCTTAAGTGCATTATGAACCTCGCGGTTAAATGCTAACTTTGGTTTGGCTTTATCAAAACATGTCGAGTAAGGTGTCATACGAATTGGAATACTAACCCCTCGCCAATTCTGGCGACGGGGTTAGCATTCCACCCTTCTAGAGGGACACGACATGTACAGTACCTGAAACCCGGGTAAAATCAGACATAGCCTCAGCTCCACAAAATGGATGCTGCCACCACAGACACAAGTCTGCCCTCCTGCTGCTGGGAGTCCTTCCAGCTTGGGAGGTGTGGACAAAGGGTTTCCTGCCAGGGGAGGTGCGTGCACCACCCCAGACAGGATTTTGTGTATTGGTCAGGTAGGGCTTGAAAGAAACCAGACATGCCTGTGGCTCACAAGGAGCCTCGGTGCATATGCCAGTTCAAACCGGTCCTGGGGCACACCAGTCCCGGGCCTGGGGCGAGCTGGACAAAGGATTGGGGGTGTAACCACCCCCCTTCCTGGTCCCACCCTTAGGGAGGGACCTAGCAGGTAGTCCGGCCCCTAGAATCCGAATAAAGGTAGGAGCTGTGTCCTAAGACTTCAGACATCCTGGAATCAACTTGAAACTAAGAAGAAGACGGGAACTTCGACATTCTGCTGCACAGAAGACTGAAGAAAATCTCCCCTGTGGTCAGGGAGTGACCACCTTGCTAACGCAAGCACCATCCAGCGAATCACCGTCTGCTTTGCCGCCGCCTCCCGCCGGAGCCCGAGCCCAGAGACTGACAAGACCTGGACCTCCAGACCTCTCACCGCCCGATCCACAGTCCCTGAAAAGAGGAGACCCGTGGAGGCACCGAGACACGTGGAGCCAGCCATCTTGGAACGACTACGACAAGCTGACCAGTGCAACAACCGAGGCTCCCTCCAAGTTGTGCTTTGGGTCCTGAGAAGCCCAACCCTCGAGCAGCATCTGCACCAAAGGTGAGCCCTCCAGCATCTCCACGATCTGCGTGGGGCCCTTCTGCATTTTGCCACTCGACGCGCCTAACCGGTTGCTGGCCCGCTGGCTAGTGGCCATCTTGGCGACGAAATCTACGACAAACACCGCTGGTCTGGTTGCTCCAGACTGGCCCTTGCTCCCCTCCAAAGGAGCAATCCCTCTGACCTTGCTGGTCAGAACCAACAGCTGATTTCCGAATCCTCCTGCAATTGCTTTTGCCAAGGCTTGTTTGCTTCGATCAAGTCGCCGACACCGCCGACAGCGAGAGCCTGCGTGGGACAGCTCGTGAGCCGACTCCTGGACGTCGTCGACCTTCAGGGACCACGTGGCTGCGGAGACAAGCTACCCCTCATCACCTGTTTGCACCCGACATCGCCTGGTACCCACCTGGTGCCACGCTGGTCACTGGCTAGTGACTGTGAACACTGTCCCCTCTGCTTACAGGTCTTCAACATCTCCGATCCACTCTTGGATCCACTGCATCTCTCCCGGACCGACCGCCTGCAGCATCTTTGTCTTCAAGCTCCACGGAACAGATAGAAGAAACCCGACGCACTTCGAGGCCTATGCACCCGCTTCCTGTGGGTGAGGTAAAGCTGGCACACCTGTGCCCAAGTGTAGTAATACATCTCTAGTGCCTGTGTTCCAAATCTTAAGTTCCTAGGTCATCCGGAAGATTCCTTTTGCAGTAACTTTGTACTTTTTACGCACCCATTGAAACCTATGGGAGCACGCGTGTGACTATTTGCTCTGCACACGCCACCCGTGGACCTCCTGGTCACTAACTGACGTTAGCTCCTTGTAGGCCCAGCGATTCTAGAGGCCCTAGGCCTTTTCCCTTTTCTGTTCGTGGTACTTATACCACTATTTTAGTATATGGTTTGAGTGGCCACCAGGGCCTATCCATATAAAGTGCAACTTCTGTGTATTCTGTGATAATCTTGTTTGACGATTTGTGCTCCTGTGCTCATAAAGAGACTAGGGGTTACTTTGATAAATAAATACATATATATTTTGAATATATATCTGTGTGGTGTCCTGTCATTGGTATAAAAGGGGGTTGCATTTGGTAAAACAGCTGGCTTAACACGCTTCACGAGTTTAGCCTCAAAGACTGCTTAGCCTACGCTACCACTAGGGCAGCTAGTCCGAAAAGGTTGACTTACAACCACACCATAAGGGTTGCTTGGCATGGTACAAGGTGATCACTTTAACTAGTGAGCATCATATACCAGGCCAACTTCTCACATTGGTGAGCAGCGGTTG
The DNA here is from genome assembly GCF_964204655.1 of Triturus cristatus. Taxonomy (NCBI): domain Eukaryota; kingdom Metazoa; phylum Chordata; class Amphibia; order Caudata; family Salamandridae; genus Triturus; species Triturus cristatus. The sequence continues at coordinate 938,889,733 of NC_140584.1, read as the reverse complement.
GATTTGAGCTTGCTGTGTTTTACCATTGTAATCTCTTGGTTACCAATTGAAAGATCACATAGGTACCTGTAGGTACATATAAAACAAGATTAGATATACATAAGTTCTACTGAACTTAGTTGTTGTAGAGCAAAGGGAGTAGCACACCCTGACTACAACTGCTAGATAGGTTTAGTAGGCAAACCCAAGTGTAGGTAGATTGCAACACATCCACCCACACTTAAGAGCAATGGCCGGGGCAGAGGGGTCCACTGTACCCATCTCTGTTGAGAGTGACCCCCAGAGGGCACCATCCAGCTTTGCTACCCTTAACCAGAATGAGCTCAGGCATTTGGCAACTCTTAGAGGCCTTAAACAGCCCAAGAACCCTACCTCTGCTGAGCTCAGAGAACTCTTACAAAATGATGAGAATCAGAGAGAACTCAGGAAAGCTTCCCAGTTAGCCCCCTTAGGGTCAGGAACAGGAGGCCCCCCTTCTGAAGATGCCACAGAGGTACCCCCTTTCAATAGTCACCCCTTAGATGGGATGCCTACCACAGAGGAAGAAAGTGATGGGGATACAGATGTGAGTGGGGATGAAGGGAGAACTAGCCCAGTGCCAAGTGTTATACTTGGCCCAGCTAAACTAAGGCTATTGGGGACTGACAGTGGGTTCACCCCATTGGATCTCCCCAGTGGACTTAACACAGGGCTTGGAAGGCAAAGGAATCGCTCAGGTGACTCCAATGCTTCCCATGGCTCTAGAGGCTCTCAAGGTCACTCCAGAAGGAGACTGACCACCCCTCAGAGGAGGGAACATGAGGCCAGAATGCAGGAAGCCCAGCTGAGGATCAGGAAGCAGGAGCTAGAAGTAGCCCTGATGGAAGAAAAACTGAGCAAGGCTAGGCAGCATAGAGAGAGTGGGTCTATACCCACTGGTGGCAGCAATGTCCCTAGGGACAAAGATAGGGTCTTTGACAATAGGAACCTGTCCAAGATTGTGCCCCCCTACAAAAGTGGGGATGACATCCACAAATGGATGACTGCTCTTGAGAGAGCCTGCAAAGTGCAGCAGGTTCCTGAAGACCAGTGGGCAGCAATCTTATGGCTCTCCTTTGAGGGGAGAGGCAGAGATAGACTCCTCACTGTTAGAGAAGAGGATGTCAGAAATTACAGAGTCCTGAAGAGTGTCCTAGTTGATGGGTTAGGCTTAACCACTGAACAGTACAGGTTAATGTTCAGAGACACCCAGAAGACACAGACTCAGGACTGGTCTGAATATGTGGAATGTGCCACTAAGGCTTTGGAGGGTTGGTTGCTGGGAAGTAAGGTGTCTGATTATACAGGATTGTACAATTTGATGATGAGAGAGCAGATTTTAAGTAATTGTCAAAACCAGCTTCTCCATCAACACCTGGTAGACTCAGATTTGACCTCTCCCCAAGAATTGGGAAAGAGGGCAGATAAATGGGTCAGGACCAGGATCAGGCCTAAAAACCAGGGTGGTGACCAAAAGAAAGATACCACCAAGCCTCAAGAGAAGGGTGGGGATAAAGAAAAAGAGAAACCTTCCTCAGGGCCCCAAAACTCCACACAGGGTGGTGGGTCCCAAGCTCCCTCCTCTACCACAGCTAAAAAGCCCTACTGCCATGAGTGTAAAACTCCTGGGCATTGGAAAACTGACAGCGGTTGCCCAAGGGCTAAAAACAAAACTGTTCCTCCAATTACTCCTGTCACACCACCTATTACTGTCAGCAGTAATCCCCCAGGTGGTGGGAGTGCCCCCAGAAATCTGGGTGGGTTTACTTGGGGAACACAGGGGGACCCTGGCTTAGCCAATTCCCCTACAGCAACCACTCTTGTCTGTGATGGTGGCATGGGGTTTGCCAACTTCACTGCCTGTCCCAACACTTTGGGTAGGTACAGACAGGAGCCCTACATCAATGGTACAAAAGCTGAGGCCTACAGAGACACTGGGGCTAGCATCACAATGGTGGCCCATTGGCTAGTTCCCTCTGAGCAGCTTTTGCCCGGTTTCTCCTACCAGGTGACTAACATTGATGGCAAACAGAACAGTCATCCCATGGCAGAGGTATGTCTCAGCTGGGGAGGGGTCACTGGCCCTAAAAGGGTAGCAGTGTCCCCAACCTTGCCTGTAGACTGCTTACTGGGGAATGACTTAGAACTCTCAGCTTGGGCTGGAGTTGAACAAGACACCCATTCTAAAATGGTAGGCCTTTCACAAAAGGGTAGGGGGGTTGTGCCATTCACAACCCCTGTCCAAATAGATTTCCTCCCTGAAAAGGTTGGAAGGGCAGTGGTAGCCACAGCCCAGGCACAGACAGACTTCCCTGTAGGGACTGGCAGAGCTGTGACAGTCACAGCTCAAACACAAACTGAGTGCCCCCCTGAAAAGGTTGGCAAGGCTGTAATGGTCTCAGCCTATACTCAGACTGACATAGGTGTAGTGAAGCCTGAAACAATGGATCACTCCACACAAACTGAGAGTAGTGGGGAGGAAGAAAAGTCTCCCTCTCCCCAGACATTAGGAAAAGGTCAGCCTCCTCAGGGATCTGACCTCACCCCTTGTGAAGGAACTGCCCCAGAGGTAGCCAGGCCTGGCCTGGCAGAGCCTCTGATGTCAGTGGCCCCTTCCAAGGTGGGATCCAGTCTGGTGCAGGTAGCCTGCCTCTCTCTACCCTGCCTCAGTCAGCCCAGGGCTGCAGAGGTCAGGGAGGCCAGTGGACCCCCAGAGGGCCCCTGTCCACAAGAACCCCCCCATCAAAAGAATGAGGATTGCCTGGCTAGTAGCCCTAGTCAGGTGATGGGTAAAAACATTCCTGAGGGATCTCCTTTACAGGTAGTTAGGGACCTCCCCCAGGGGGATTCTGTTGGGCACAGGCAAACATGGGACCTTAGGGCCCCAAACCTGACCTGTCCCTCCAGTAAGCCCACAAAAGGGACCCAGCCTCCAGCTTTAGGTAGCCAGAGGCTGACCCTGAGAGCACAGTGCAACTCAGTTAAAGAAAGAAAGGCATCCATGGTGGAGGATGATTGGAGGAAGCTGAGGCCTCACTTTGAGGACACTCACTTCAGTACTCCATCTCAACACCAGCCTTTTACTTTGCCAAGACACACCACAGGTAGAGATTCCCTATGGTGGAGACCCTCTGATACCCTTAGGGTGAGGGATTGCTTAGTGGACCATGAGACAGGGGGTAACCATGCCAGTGCTGGTTCCTCCTTATATGGCCACTTGGGCAATATAGGCTTACCTGGTCAAGGTCAGCCTTATCTCCCTTCGTTTGGGGGGGGGTTGTGTAGGAAGGTGGATATCTGACTATGGTTACCCCCAAATTTTTGCCTAGTGTCTAGCTGGTTTTTCGACTTAGTTGGCCTGAGATCCTGCCATTCAGGCTCTCAGGCTATCTGCTCTCTCTGTAAAATGGACTCCATGTACCCTAGGTACATACCCAATTGGTTGGATCACCCTGTCAGCCCCTGTACCAGTGTACACTAGGTACCCAGGGCATTGGTGTACCCAAGGCCTGCCAAGGGCTGCAGCATGTATTATGCCACCCCAGGCTTGGCCTAACAATTTGACACAACTGGCTGATCACTCAGCTGGGGTAAGTTGGTGTAATCACCTCTTACTTAGGTGTAGTATACCTATACCTAACCTTAAATGGGACACCTGGTAACCTATAAGTCACTCCTATGGCAGGCCTTAACAATCCTGAAGGCAGAGTGCTTGGTTCCATGTGAGATGGTGCTCTGGCATGAGCTGAGCCTGTCTGCAGTGGTCGGAACAACTTCCTTCTACTGTTTCCAGATATCGTCATACCATATACTCTTAAGTGCATTATGAACCTCGCGGTTAAATGCTAACTTTGGTTTGGCTTTATCAAAACATGTCGAGTAAGGTGTCATACGAATTGGAATACTAACCCCTCGCCAATTCTGGCGACGGGGTTAGCATTCCACCCTTCTAGAGGGACACGACATGTACAGTACCTGAAACCCGGGTAAAATCAGACATAGCCTCAGCTCCACAAAATGGATGCTGCCACCACAGACACAAGTCTGCCCTCCTGCTGCTGGGAGTCCTTCCAGCTTGGGAGGTGTGGACAAAGGGTTTCCTGCCAGGGGAGGTGCGTGCACCACCCCAGACAGGATTTTGTGTATTGGTCAGGTAGGGCTTGAAAGAAACCAGACATGCCTGTGGCTCACAAGGAGCCTCGGTGCATATGCCAGTTCAAACCGGTCCTGGGGCACACCAGTCCCGGGCCTGGGGCGAGCTGGACAAAGGATTGGGGGTGTAACCACCCCCCTTCCTGGTCCCACCCTTAGGGAGGGACCTAGCAGGTAGTCCGGCCCCTAGAATCCGAATAAAGGTAGGAGCTGTGTCCTAAGACTTCAGACATCCTGGAATCAACTTGAAACTAAGAAGAAGACGGGAACTTCGACATTCTGCTGCACAGAAGACTGAAGAAAATCTCCCCTGTGGTCAGGGAGTGACCACCTTGCTAACGCAAGCACCATCCAGCGAATCACCGTCTGCTTTGCCGCCGCCTCCCGCCGGAGCCCGAGCCCAGAGACTGACAAGACCTGGACCTCCAGACCTCTCACCGCCCGATCCACAGTCCCTGAAAAGAGGAGACCCGTGGAGGCACCGAGACACGTGGAGCCAGCCATCTTGGAACGACTACGACAAGCTGACCAGTGCAACAACCGAGGCTCCCTCCAAGTTGTGCTTTGGGTCCTGAGAAGCCCAACCCTCGAGCAGCATCTGCACCAAAGGTGAGCCCTCCAGCATCTCCACGATCTGCGTGGGGCCCTTCTGCATTTTGCCACTCGACGCGCCTAACCGGTTGCTGGCCCGCTGGCTAGTGGCCATCTTGGCGACGAAATCTACGACAAACACCGCTGGTCTGGTTGCTCCAGACTGGCCCTTGCTCCCCTCCAAAGGAGCAATCCCTCTGACCTTGCTGGTCAGAACCAACAGCTGATTTCCGAATCCTCCTGCAATTGCTTTTGCCAAGGCTTGTTTGCTTCGATCAAGTCGCCGACACCGCCGACAGCGAGAGCCTGCGTGGGACAGCTCGTGAGCCGACTCCTGGACGTCGTCGACCTTCAGGGACCACGTGGCTGCGGAGACAAGCTACCCCTCATCACCTGTTTGCACCCGACATCGCCTGGTACCCACCTGGTGCCACGCTGGTCACTGGCTAGTGACTGTGAACACTGTCCCCTCTGCTTACAGGTCTTCAACATCTCCGATCCACTCTTGGATCCACTGCATCTCTCCCGGACCGACCGCCTGCAGCATCTTTGTCTTCAAGCTCCACGGAACAGATAGAAGAAACCCGACGCACTTCGAGGCCTATGCACCCGCTTCCTGTGGGTGAGGTAAAGCTGGCACACCTGTGCCCAAGTGTAGTAATACATCTCTAGTGCCTGTGTTCCAAATCTTAAGTTCCTAGGTCATCCGGAAGATTCCTTTTGCAGTAACTTTGTACTTTTTACGCACCCATTGAAACCTATGGGAGCACGCGTGTGACTATTTGCTCTGCACACGCCACCCGTGGACCTCCTGGTCACTAACTGACGTTAGCTCCTTGTAGGCCCAGCGATTCTAGAGGCCCTAGGCCTTTTCCCTTTTCTGTTCGTGGTACTTATACCACTATTTTAGTATATGGTTTGAGTGGCCACCAGGGCCTATCCATATAAAGTGCAACTTCTGTGTATTCTGTGATAATCTTGTTTGACGATTTGTGCTCCTGTGCTCATAAAGAGACTAGGGGTTACTTTGATAAATAAATACATATATATTTTGAATATATATCTGTGTGGTGTCCTGTCATTGGTATAAAAGGGGGTTGCATTTGGTAAAACAGCTGGCTTAACACGCTTCACGAGTTTAGCCTCAAAGACTGCTTAGCCTACGCTACCACTAGGGCAGCTAGTCCGAAAAGGTTGACTTACAACCACACCATAAGGGTTGCTTGGCATGGTACAAGGTGATCACTTTAACTAGTGAGCATCATATACCAGGCCAACTTCTCACAGGGTGCACCTGCATGAGCAGAGCCCCTCTGCAGCCTTCAGCACCTGATTTCCGGGGTTGTTTGTAATGCAGCCAACCATATATACTTAAGTGCATTATAACCTCGCAGTAAATGCTAACTTTAAAACAGCTGCATGGAAACATGTTGTGTTTGGTGTCAAACACCTTGGAATCATACCTCCCCGCCAGTAACTGGCGGGGGGGTAGGATTCCACCCTCCTAGAGGGGCAAATGTGACATACCGGGCTACCCGGTACCAGCTTTCTCGACCTGGGCATCACAAAATGGATGCTGCCAGCCACAGACACGAGTCTGCCCTCCTTCTGCTGGACGAAACTCGAGCAGAGGAAGGCCTAACAATAGGTTTCCTGTCACAGGGAGGTGTGACCACATCCCAAACAGGCTTAAGTGTATTGGGGCTGGGTGGGTGCACTCTGAGAGTGCTTTGATGTCTGCACTGGGGGCACATTTGGTGTCGGAGCCGGAGGGTCCTGGGGAAAGTTTTGAGACCACACAGGATTTATTCCCCAACACTAGAACAATAAACAGTACGAAATCCTGGGGTCTATTATAATGATTAGAAAGTGTGGAGAACCATTACTGCCTGGTTTACAAAATAAAGAAAACAAATATGAAAACGGAACCAGTGACTAAACCCAACAGAACTAACTTCGGGCATTTCCCTTTTAAGGACGAAATCCCTCACTCACCATAGGTGACATGCTTCATCATATGGGACTCTCCTCCCAGAGGAAAAACCTAGTTCCTCTGGGGGCTACAACCCTCTCTCTGAGAGGGAGGAGCTCAGGGATGTTTTATATGTTCAGTAGGATATCCTAAATCCACATATGAAAAGCGAGCAGTGTGAGTGAGGGCGCAGCGCAAAAGAATTCAAAACTGTGAGGAAGGTGAGGTTAAAACTAGCTCAAAAGCGCAAAAAAGAGACTTTTATTAAGATGCGCTCTTTGCTAGGATTAAAAATACAGTGCACCAGCGGTATGGAATTAAACCGCGACGGTGGAGTGAAAGAAAAAAGGTCAACATGTTTCAGCCATATAGCCTGTAGGTAGGCTAGGCTTTCATCAGGACCTATGATGCTGCTGCCAAGTAAATGTGAGTGATATAACACAAAAGGATACAGGGACAGAAGACTTCTTAATGTGCCTGTTTCATGAAGAGAATTACCTACAATCAATAGAGATGCCAAAACATGATTAGTTCAGTGATCGTAAGTATACCAAAACAACTGGTTCTGTTCAAGGAAGGATCAAATAGAAAACTCACCTGTTACTACTGGGTAAGTGACCTCACTTCTACCTGGCAACCGCACAGGAAAGGAGCACCGCTCTGTAAAAAACGGTGTCAAACAATTGTTAGTGATTTCATGTCTTATCCAACTGGGCGGGGTATGACCAACATGTCAATATCCCAGATAAGCATGTATTGAAGGAGCCAATCTAAAACGAGGGAGACTAGGAGGGTTGGTACACAGGACCAATCAATGACTGTGACCAAATGCTAGATGACTGGTTTGTTAAAATGGCAACAAAGAAAACTAGAAGACTTAGATGAAATCATAGACTGCTTGGTGATGAGTTAAAAATTTACATACATCATTGTGTTATAAAGGTGAGTTTGTCAAAACAAACAACCAAAAACGTGACCTCAATTTGAGCCAATACCTCAGTATGGATTAGAAAATGCTCAAAAAGACTTTCATGTTTATGAACAAACGATAAACTCAAGAGCACCTTTAAACCATGTCTTACATATGTTAGAAAAGAGACCCAACTGTAGGCGAAAGCATGTTAATCGATAAACCGCCACAGAGTGCCCAGAAAGTCACTAAACCAAGGCATCATAGCGCAGTATCAAAGCAAATGGCAGATGCCTGACTAACCAGATATCAAAGCACAAAGGAACGAAGGAGGGCTTACCTATCCGTCGGTACGCCGGTACAGATTGAGCCTGTGACCGTAGGCAACTTGGTACCGGAAACGGCCTTCTTTTATGACACGCCGTGCGCTGCCAATCAACTGCATGTGATTGAACAATGCAGACGCTGGCGATTGCGCATGTGTATCCAAAGGACGCTGTATTAGCAGAAGCGTGCGGGCCGGTCTGTTAAGTTGAAGCCCCTGTCGATGTTAACGCTTGAGCACCCTGGGTACGCTACGTCGGCAGGTGTGGACGCCAGACTGTTTTAATGAAGAGTGAAAACAGACCACATCCAAACCAGTAGAAGGCGAGACTAATAATCAAGACTCCGTGTACAAATCTACTAAATATGGCCCAATCATTCTGGTGGCAAGGTTTCTAAATAATCATACCGTGTGTGTGTTATCTAGCAACACTGATGTACAGTTAAGGACCCATGATCTCAGTGATCCTATATCAATTTCGGTGGTGACAGATGTCAAGCGCAGTAGCAACATCAAAGATCGCTTAGTCCATACTCGTCCCCGGATCAACAACAAGGGTTCACAGAGTACCCTTTGGGGCTTACCTCCTATACAAGGCCACTTCCCCTGTGGTTTGTGTGCGGCATGTCCGCACACATCTGTCAGCACCAAAATTGATATAGGCTCACTGAGACCATGGGTCCTTAACCGTCACACTAATTGCAACAGTGACAATCTGATATATCTGATCACCTGTCGCTGCTCTCTTCGATATGTGGGTATGACCACACAAGGGGTGAAAACTCATATTCTGGAACATAAAAGCACTATCAGGTGCAGGAAGTCCACGACTAAATTGACAAATCACTTCCTTGCAACGCAGCACAGTCCACAAGATCTGAAGTGGACAGTGTTGGAAAGACCATTCATTCCACCTCATATAACTGATTTAACAACTTTTCTGTTCAAGCGAGAACAATGGTGGGTTCATAAACTACAGACTGATATTTCAGGCTTGAACAATGATATTCTGTGGGTGCTATTGTAGGTGGCCTGCTCAGTTTATCTCGAGTGAATCTTGTTGCTCAGCAGTAAAATGGCTGCTTTGCTATTCTGGTGCCTAATTAAGATCGTGTATATGAGTGTCATCAGTTAATTCCAAAAGACCCAGGCATTCATTTTTACACATTTCTGATATATAGAGATATTTGTACTCACATCTTTGAGTCCCTATTACCGTACATCACCATCGATGTTGAAAAGATTTTCGTTACATCAGTGTTGCTAGATAACACACACGCGGTATGATTATTTAGAAACCGTGCCACCAGAATGATTGGGCCATATTTAGTAGATTTGTACACGTAGTCTTGATTTTCAGTCTCGCCTTCTACTGGTTTGGATGTGGTCTGTTTTCACTCTTCATTAAAACAGTCTGGCGTCCACACCTGCCGACGTGGCATACCCAGGGTGCGCATGCGTAAACATCGACAGGGGCTTCAACTTATCAGACCGGCTCGCACGCTTCTGCTAATACAGCGTCCTTTGGATACACATGCACAATCGCCAGCGTCTGCATTGTTTAATCACATGCAGTTGATTGGCAGCGCACTGCGTGTCATAAAAGAAGGCCGTTTCCAGTACCAAGTTACCTCCAGTCACAGGTTCAATCTGTACCGGCGTACCGACGGATAGGTAAGCCCTCCTTCGTTCCTTTGTGCTTTGATATCTGGTTAGTCAGGCAGCTGCCATTTGCTTTGATACTGCGCTATGATGCCTTGGTTTAGTGACTTTCTGGGCACTCTGTGGCGGTTTATCGATTAACATGCTTTCGCCTACAGGTGGGTCTCTTTTCTAACATATGTAAGACATGGTTTAAAGGTGCTCTTGAGTTTATCGTTTGTTCATAAACATGAGTCTTTTTGAGCATTTTCTAATCCATACTGAGGTATTGACTCGAATTGATGTCACGTTTTTGGTTGGTTGTTTTGAAAAAGTCACCTTTATAACATGATGATGTATGTACATTTTTAACTCATCACTAAGCAGACTATGATTTCATCTAAGACTTCTAGTTTTCTTTGTTGCAATTTTAACAAACCAGTCATCTAGCATTTGGTCACCGTAATTGATTGGTCCTGTGTACCATCCCTCCTTAGTCTCCCTCGTTTTAGATTGGCTCCTTCAATACATGCTTATCTGGGATATTGACATGTTTGTCATACCCCGCCCAGTTGGATAAGACATGAAATCACTAACAATTGTTTGACACCATATTTTACAGAGCAGTGCTCCTTTCCTGAGCAGTTGCCAGGTAGAGGTGTGGTCACTTACCCAGTAGTAACAGGTGAGTTTTCTATTTGATCCTTCCTTGAACAGAACCAGTTGTTTTGGTATACTTACAATCACTGAACTAATCATGTCTTTATATCTCTATTGATTGTAGATAATTCTCTTCATGAAACAGGCACATTAAGAAGTATTCTGTCCCTGCATCCTTTTGTGTTGTATCACTCACATTTACTTAGCAGCAGCATCATAGGTCCTGATGAAGCCTAGCCTACCTACAGGCTATATGGCTGAAACATGTTGACTGTTTTTTTTCATTCCACCATCGCGGTTTAAATCCATACCGCTGGTGCACTGTATTTTTAAACCTAGCAAAGAGCGTATCTTAATAAAAGTCTCTTTTTTGCGCTTTTGAGCTAGTTTTAACCTCACCTCCCTCACAGTTTTGAATTCTTTTGCGCTGCGCCCTCACTCACACTGCTAGCTTTTCATATGTAGATTTAGGATATCCTACTGAACATATAAAACATCCCTGAGCTCCTCCCTCTCAGAGAGGGGGTTGTAGCCCCTAGAGGAACTCGTTTTTTCCTCTGGGAGGAGATTCCCATATGATGAAACATGTCACCTATGGTGAGTGAGGGATTTCGTCCTTAAAAGGGAAATGCCTGCAGTTAGTTCTGTTGGGTTTAGTCACTGGTTCCATTTTCATATTTCTTTTCTTTATTTTGTAAACCAGGCAGTAGTGGTTCTCCACACTTTCTAATCATTATAATAGACCCCAGGATTTCGTACTGTTTATTGTGGCACATTTGGTGTCCCTGTCCATAGTCAAGCTCAGACCGGATGCAGGAGGCATTTGCTCCTGCTTGGGGCGCAAAACTGGACAAAGGACATTGGTGTAGCCCCCCCTCTGTCCTGACTCTCCCATAGGTGGGTCCCCAGAGTTTGTCCCACCCCGTCCTTGGGTATAAAGTATGAACCCCTGACTACAGGACTTTAGATTTTACCTGGACTAAACTCTGCTACAGAAACCAAGTACTTCGACGATCTGCTCCACGCTGGATGACCGAAGAATATCCCTTGGAGTAAAGGAGTTACTCCCCTGCAAGGCAGGCACCTAAAGGCATCTGACCGGTTTCGATCTCCCGAGCTCCTGAGGACTCCGAAGATTTCTGCAACACAGGAGGTGGGTTCCTGTGGTCTCTGAGGTTGATCTGCGCTCTCAGTTATTCTGAGGCCCATATCCCTCGTGGGAACCGTGCAACCCGAACCCCTGTGCACCACGTACATTTGCAGTAGCATATGCTTTTTGGCGATCCCTGAGGCTGTGCTTCCGCTACTTGTAGTCCTGACCCCCACCAGTAATTGCACTGAAGATTTCCGGCCTACACTCCCATGTGTGTTAAATAGGCTGGTATTTTGTGATTCAACTTGAGGTCCCTTCGCGATCCCTTTTCCGTTGGCCTGTGGGTCCCTGTGAAGGTAACTTTGACTTTCCGTGGGCTTTCCTGGTTGCTCCAGACGTGCCCTGAATCTCCGTAGCTTGGAGAGTCCCCAGGACCTTGCTGGTCCTCACCGAAGCATCTTTCCTCTGCCCATTTGAGTTGCAGTTGCCAAGGCTGTTGGTGTTCAGTCCGGACACTGACCCCCCAGCACTCGACATCCTTCGTGGGACAGCTTACCTCCGGACTTTGGTCGTCGTCGACTTCTCCTGGTCCCCGTGGCTGCAGAGTCAAGCTTCACCTCTTCTCACCTGAAACACCCGACATCGGTGGGCATTTGTCTATCGTGCCCCTGGTCACTGTGAAGTGACCCAGACTCTGTCCCCTCTGCTTTCAGGTTCTTCTCAGCTCCGATCCAGGCTTGGATCACACCGGACATTTTTCATCTTCCCGGCAGCAGCACTTTTCCGTATCACGCCATTGAAAACTACAAAGGTTTCCGACATCACTTGACCCCTATGCACCCGGCTCCTCTGGGATAGGAAGCACAGGTATCTCAGTACTTTCAAGGGTGCTGGCCTTAGAATCTTCTATGTTTAACTGGGTTTGCTTAAAGTCCTCTCCGAAGTGTCCTTAATCTTTAAAATTCCAACCGCGACTTTCCCATAGAGTTGTATGGAGCTCGCGTCTGTGTTCTCACACTTCACCCGTCCTCCGTGGGTACCCTGTGTCACTATCTTGAGTGGTTCCTTGGGGTCCCAGCGATTCTACGTGCTCTAGGCACTGTGTCTAGTCAAGTTGTGGTTGTTATACCACTTTCTTAGTATATGGTTTGGTCTCCCCCTGGAGCCCACTGTGTATTGTGCTATTTACTGTCTTTCTAGTGCTTTAATATCGTGTGCTTTGTTCTCTAATCTCATAAAGAGGTTAGTAGAGTGTGGTTAGTAATAAATACATATACTTTATATATTCCTTATGTGGTTCTCCTTTCATTTGGTCATTCAGGAGGTTCTAATCTGGTAAAACAAGCTGCTTTACATTCCTTTGAGACTTAGCCTGAAGACTGCTCTCCATAACTACCACTAGGATAGCTTTCAATAAAAGTTGTCTTTAACCTAATCATCAATAAGGGTTGTTTGGACTGGTACAAGGCGCCTACTTTAACAAGTGGACAGCATATACCAGGCCAACTTCTCACACCATGCTCTATCTTGGGATACTGAACTAAAAGAATAGAGAGCTTAAGAGCTACTTAGAAAAGACTTGGAAGCAGTTCAACATTTCTAAGTAGAATATCGATTAGCCTAGAGACCACATAGCTCTCCCCCTAGCAAAGATGTTTGCGGAAGAAAGGGATAGTCGTGTCAAGATATGTCTCCTACATAGTATTACACCAATGGATTTAATTAGGGCCTGAAATCTTTGAGGTGTAAGATGTATGAATTTGCATTGTGTGCTCGATTCACAAATGTTTTTTCCTCTGAGCACTTTGGATTGTATGAAACAATGATTCTTAACATTTTGACTTCAGTAGACCCCCGCTTAATCATTACTGGATCTTGGGGACCCCCACTGAATCATTATTGGAGTCCAGGTAACCCCATTGGAGCATTACTGGCAGCCATCAGGCTCCTGGCCTAGGCATTTTAAATGATTTGAATTACAAAATAATGCACAAAAAATATAGAAACAAGCACTCATTAAAAAAATACACAAAGAATTACATTTTAGTTGATTTACAAACAAATATTAGAAAAAATCAAAATTTTAATAGAAGGGGTGACTCTTTTGTACATTCAATTGAGGCCACTCCTCGTTCATACTATATTCTGTTTGATGTACTTGCACTGGTCCCATGTATCAATCTGAGAATCCAACTTAATTTTTAGACTCCAATTTCAAATTCCCTCACGGTTTAAAATTTTCAATTGCACATTTTGCTTCTTTAGTGATATTCACTTTATTAATCTGTAAATAATATACATTTTATAAGCAGCCGCACACCCCAGGGATCCCCGGACCACAGGTTAAGAACAACCAGGATAGAAGATAAGCAAAAACGATTGGACTAAACATTGGCAGTGAGCTGGACTTCATTCAGCATTCCACATCTTTGACGGTACATTACAGGGCAACAGTGTTATATGGGCTGCCCTAGGGATTTCCTTTGCATTAGGAGGCATAGTTTGAGAGGTAATGAAGGAATCTCTCCCCAGACATCAGTCGATCAGCAGGCACAAGATCTTGAAATAGGAGGTTGTTTTCATGGCAGCCAGTTTAGAGTTGTCATTGTCATGTAGATGCACGCACCCCTCTTTAAGGTAAGAGTAAGTTGGCTGTATAGTTGTTGGCACAGTCAGTTTGTTCTTTTGTTTTTGTTTTTGGGCAGGTAGCATGAAATAGAATCCATTGCATTAGCTTGTAGCAAGGGACTTGTCAGGGTCGGTGCAATCCTTTTAAACATTGTTAAGGGGATCCCTCAACAAAGAGTCCACTGATAAAATGCTGACTTTGCAACCTATTCTCTTGCAGTGGTTGTCACTCATCCAGCACTTGAGATGCAAGGGAATATCAGATATTTGATAACCATATAAGTGACAACCACCCTTGTAGTTCCTGAGGATTGTCACCAGTGGAGTCATATAAACATTTTAGATGGTCAGCAGTAAGGCAATACTTAAGAACATTTTGTGTTTGAGGAAACCCAGAACCTATTGATTTACACCCAGAACCCAGAGCATCCACATGATGCTATCAATGGAGAGGACATACTGCTTCCAGCATGGGTCTGACACTTGTGACAGCATTAAGACAATGTTTTAGGTTTTAGGTAAACATTACTGACCCGGTTAAAGGAGGTCTTGAGACCACCTTCCACAGTCAGTGGTATGACTGTGATTAACTGCCTGATATTACGATAATTGTTTCTTTTCTGTTTGTGCAAGTAGGTAAAAAAAAAATACTCTGTAGCAAAAGGGAAGGTTGGAGTTTTTGGGTGGGCTAGACCCCCCCCCCCCATAATTTGTAGTATACATTGCTTAATTTTAGTGAAAGCTTTTGAAATGGCTGTTCTGATTATAACACAAAACTTTGTAACTACCATTGATTCCTTGGAGGCTAGATTTGTCTGTGAGGTTCCTATGCCCATAGATAAGGATGCCAGTGCCATGGGATGCCAACAGCACCATACCCCAATGATGCCCTTGCTCTCTGGTGCAGTCAACTCCCTCCCCTCCTCCTACCTCTTCCTCCTTATGCTTTGTAAGATATTCAAATGGCTATCCCAAAGCAGACGCATCATCATCCAGGCCCTCATCTCCAGCAGACTGGACTATGGCAACACTGCCCTGGGATCACAGCTCATCTCCTCTGACTACAAACCATAAAGAATGCTGCAGTCAGACTCGTCCTGGATCTCCCTAGACTAACCCCATCACCTCCTACTAAAAAGATGCCAGTTCAAGATCCTGAATCATGCATACAAGGCCATACACAACTGTTGACCCGATGACTTGAACCCCCACCTGAGCTTCTGTCAGCCCACCAGTGACCTCCGCTCCACTTCTCTTTTTCTAACTCTCATGACCCGCATTTGACATAGCAGCTGCGGAGGTCAGGTCGCTCCTTCTACCTAGCAGTAAAGTCATGAAACGAGCTACTCTTTCATCTCTAGACCTCGCCATCTCTTTCAGAGTTTCGAAAGTCCCTGAAGGTCTGGCTTTCCAGCTAATCTACTGGACCCTGCCAGGGTCTGGATACCCTCATGGGTGACAAGAAGTGTTCTATGAATCTACTGATTGATGAGGTCACCCAGTAATGCAGATGAGATAGGGTTGCTGTGGCATAGAGGGAGGCTTCAGCAAGTGCCATGTGTATGAGTGCTGGAGTTGGGCCTGTGTGTGGAATGCTATTTAAATGTGCATTGACACCCCAATCTTGCCATCAGCCTCCTAAACAATTGGATGTTAGGCTTTGTTAAATCACAAGATCGCCCATAATGTCCCTTGAAAGAGCTCCTCGTCGACCCACCTCCTTCATGTGACGTCACAGGCAGTTTGGCCTTTTGTAACAAATAATTTCATAAACCAAGTGGAACCACTGGAAATAAAGTATTTTCAAGGCCTCTAAGAAAGATTTCTGAGGCAGTTAGTTAATAAAGCGCTAATTTAAGCAGAATGTTCCTGAAGCAGAAATCTCTTACATCGGCAGGAACCTTAAACTTGGAAAGCCGCTCTGGCAGGCGACGGCCCAGCATTGGCTACGATTGTCTTTGGTGACCAGGCGGTGACCTTTCAAAATAAAAGTTTAGATCGGAAGTAACTGGCTGACAATTACAGTGGTTGATATGCTCCAGTTTAAATAGAATTGCCCTCAGTTAAAATATGGTTCAGGCATCGGTCAAACAGCGATCGTTCCCTTTAATTGAATTAAGATGGCAAATGAAGGATGTGCGCAGGACACGCCGATTGGTGGGGAGGGGGCGCCCTTCGCGAGTCACAGTTCCTCTCTGTTGGAGAGTGTAAGGCGAATCAATTAGAAGCATCTTTTCCTCATGCACACGAGGCCGGGCCAGAACACGCTTTATAAAAATAGACATTTAAAGGGGACAGTGAGCCTGGAAGTGGCGTACACAATTATGAAGGATTTAATTTACTTTTGTATCGAAAAGCCGGACAGAGGTTATCTGGCACTGCCCAACTGTTAATAGATGTTACAGTTTATTTAGTTTGTGTTTTATAACTTACATTTAGGAGATTGCTAGTTTAAGGAAACCTTATCACTCCATATCATCGGGGGCACCCACAACCCAGTCTAGTTTTTCCTTTGGCAAACCACTGCATGTGCAGCCTGAAGTCCGCGGCGCGCGGTCAGTCCGGACTGCAGCACCCAGAATGAATCCGTGTCTAGACCTGGAGCATGGTGGTCCCTGGAGACATGTCTGGTGACCTCGTAATCATGTCAGATTTGTTTCTATCTCAGTGGGTTGTTTAAAAGACGTTTCACGTGGATTAAGATGATTTACTTTCCTATTTTGTCTGACAGTAGCTGTTTGAAGTGTCAATGTTTTGGTTATAAGGTAATATGGCCATAGATCCTTCCTAATGGAATTGCATCCATGTACTTTTGCAAGAATGGTTTACTGTGTGGTTTGCCATACCAGGGTTCTAGTGTTGGGGAAGTGTTTCTCTTGTAGGTATGGCTCTGCAGTTTGTAAAATTGCCAGGGAGATAAACAGTTTTTTTTTTGTCTTCGTTTATTGTGTGTGAAGTTTGTGCTGACTGAGTGTGCCAGTCTATTAGCGCAAAGATTCGATTCTTTGAATAAACGTGGAGGACCTTTGCCAGGCGGGCAGAGGCTGTACGAATCCCTCATAACATCACTCTTATTTACCATTACCATTACCAATACTCGCTGGAGGGAACGTATGTATGTGGTGCTCCATGGTTATTCAGTGCTTGGTTTCTCTGCTGAGATAGCCAATGAGAGCCACATTAGATGTAACTTTAAGTTATCACTTAGAATCAGGTTTGTTTGCTATTGATATGCAGTCATATTTGAGATGATGTGACCTAAAGTTGAAAAAGCTTCTTGTAGCAAACTCCAAACTGTCCATCTTTAACTTGACTTGGATGCTGGACTTAAATTGGGCTTCATGGTACGAGCTATGAACACAGAATAGACAAAAAAGTAGCCTGTGTCGGCACAAATGGAATGTCTGCAAGATAACCAAATGTTCTTTTCCACTTGAGAAAGCACATTTGCTTAACAGATATGAGTAAGTTCTTTTTACATTTTCTCAAGAAAATCTGAAAAGGGAAACTTTGGACTCACACCAGGCACTTGAGCCTGTGTGTGCATTCCACAAAGGTACCACTTTCACTCTGCAAGTTTTTTGAAGAATCATGTCATATCTTCTTTGTCTCTGAAAGAGGTTACAGGCTCCCAAACTGCGGTTTCCACCTTTTATCCAAATAGTTTTTTAAAATGGAAAGCTACACCCTACCATGGGGCTCACAAGATTAGCTTTAAATAGCCTAATTATGTCCAGCAGTGATATACATGACGCTTTATCAGCAATGATAAAAGAATAGCTTTTTTTTTTACTGGTCTTCTGTGCAAATGTGAGATTTGTTTTTATGTATATGTTCTTGTGGCTATGTCTTGTCGTCTATGACATTCATTCTGTTTTTCCTCTCACTGATGGCTTAGCTGATGATGCACCAATGCCAATTTGAGCTCTCCCACCTGTGTCCTAATTGGCATTGTAACCTTGAGGTGTTTGTTTTTGATTTAGCTTCCAAGCAACTTGCCAACTTGGCTTCTCACATTATTGAGAAAGGTGCTCTGCCTCCAGCCTAGATGCTTTAGTACGTTTCTTCACTTCCTAGTAGACCAATCAGTGGCTGTCATTCTGCCTTTATATATCCATACTCTTTAGTTATGCACATTGGTTGTTCCTAAATGAAGATTGCCAAAACTGGTAGTTTGTACGAGTCTGGTTGAAAAGGAGTCATGAGGATGACAAGGCTCAGCTCATGCGCCCATCACTATCAGAGGGCATTGCGGCCCTGGCATTTTCATGACATCAGAATAATGGCATAATCTGCCCTAATGTTGATGACCACCAATATAACTTGATTTTTGTCCTTTTGCTCAACCTAATAGTAATGGTTCACTTCCTGTTTACTCTCACTTTGTTTGCTCTTCATCAAAATAGCCAGAAAACAATCTAGAGTTTTGGCTTAAAGGCAGCAAGGCCAAGCCTAACAACATCAATGAACAAAAGCGCCAATGCTGCACTTTTTTTCAAGCTTAATCACAGTACATTGAATGAAGCAATGACAGAGCCAACCACTTTTTCAGTTGGATTTAATCCAAAAAGCTTTTCACAAACTACATTAATTCTCTATCAAAAAATATTTATCCAAAAATACAAACCGACATCTTTAAACCAAAATGAGCCACCTTTTATTTCTTCTCACACACACCACAACAAATATTACTTAGAATCTCTATACATTCTTCATAACCCATTCATTCTGACAGTGCCCCATTCACATCTTTCAATCATCCCACATTTTCTCACTACACACTCCACTCACTAACCAATCACACTCTATACACAACATTTATGTCATAGTAACATATCAAATGTTGAATTCAAAGACTGACCAAAAAGCCCATCAAAAACATCAATTTATCCCAAATGCGAAAAATACACCATTTGTTTTTTATATATAGATTGGCCTAAGAGGCTCGCAAGAGGAGGGATTCGAAACGCGTAGACCTTGTTGTCTTAGGCCAATCTATATATAAAAAACAAAAAACAAATGGTGTATTTTTCTCATTCGGGATAAATTGATGTTTTTGATGGCCTTTTTGTTCAGTCTTTGAATTCAACATTTGATATGTTACTATGATATAAATGTTGTGTATATAGTGTGATTGGTTAGTGAGTGGAGTGTCTAGTGAGAACATGTGGGATGATTGAAAGATGTGAATGGGGGCACTGTCAGAATGAATGGGTTATAGAGATTCTAAGTAATATTTATTGTGGTGTGTGTGAGAAGAAATAAAAGGTGGCTCATTTTGGTTTAAAGATGACGGTTTGTATTTTTGGATTAAGAATTTTTGATAGAGAACTAATGTAGTTTGTGAAAAGCTTTTTGGATTAAATCCAACTGAAAAAGTGGTTGGCTTTGTCATTGTTTCATTCAATGCACTGTGATTAAGCTTGAAAAAAAGTGCAGCATTGGCTCTTCTTTTGTTCATTGACTTTATCAAAATAGGACATAGAGCACGTCATTTGCTTTAATCTCTACCAAAATATCAGTTATTAGTTATCAACTTTTTCCTCCCCTCTCCAGTTTTAAGAATACCCATATTTATTATAATCTGAGCAAAGTATGCACTAGGGAGATTTGTGCACTGTGAGAAAATTTAAATCAGCGTAGCTTCTTTTGACCTGCTTCAACTGTGTCAATGTTGTTGCTTCCACTGCAAGTTGTAACATCCCCCACCCCCAAGTCTATTCTTTAATACATAGTTCTAGTGACTATTAGCCATGTGGCAGAATTTTTTTTTCCGACGTTATTGGATCCTGAATGGTTGTTAATGTGTCCATCAAGTTTTTCATTATCTTTCTGAGAGTTACAGGTTTAGGGCCTCAAGTCTTCGGTCATTTGCTTGATGCAGCACCAGGGTGGTGTAATTTTCTTGGACTTTTTTCTATTTTTAATGATTCGAACTTGATCAAAATGAGTCTTGTTTATTAATCCTTCTTGAGTTATCTGCAGTGTTTGGCTTGGTCAAACACAATATTTCCGTGAACCTCTTAGATCCTGGGATAGATATCTCCGGTATGGTATAGAAATGGTTCTCCTTCTTCCTACAAAACAGATTTCAAAGAGTCCCAATCAGCCACACCCTGTTTGACCAGACATCAGTCACAATTGGCGTACCCCGAGGATCTATGCTCTCCCTCACTTTGTTTAACCTATACATGGAACCCCTAACCGAAATCCTTAAACTCTGTAACATCTCCTACCATATGTATGCTGATGATACACAACTTTGCATGAAAATTGCCTCACCCAAAGACATCAGCATCCTCAATAACACGTTGCCTTTACCTCTAACATAAACGACTTCTTGCAGCCTTTAACTGTATCCCACAGTAAATTCCCTAGGAATGAAACTGGATAATAACCTATCCACGCAGAACGCTTCCTGCCCATAGCTGATCTCAAAATAGCAGTCCTAGCAATTGTGATCTCCAAATTCGATTATGGGAATGCTACCCCCGTGGGCTTATGGAAAATAAAACTAGCACTACTGAGGGCCACCCTGAATGCTTCTGCTCTGCTCATCACAAGCACCCGAAGAAGTGATCACATCACCCCTGTCCTACATTCATTGAATTGGCTACCTTTTGAGTCTGAGATTTCATCAAAACATTGCCTGTGTGCCGCACAAAGCCATTCACCATGACACCCCATGCTACCTAGCCTAGAAATTTATTTTATCTGGTGGTAATAGATCTTCTCGTAGCATAAGCTGCCTACTGCTAAAACTCCAAAAATCCAACAGAAAGAAAACCTACAACCAAACCTTCTCAGGAATTGCTCCAAAAATGTGGAACTCTTTTCCCTCTGGAGACCAGAAACAACCCTTCAATACCCTTCTTCAAGAAAGAAGTAAAAATTATACTAATGAATAGTCTCTTTCCTCTCTGATGCAATTTCTTGTACCTGCAGGAATCTAGTTGTTCTTTGCAATTCTTTTCTCTGTTTCCCTCGTGTGACATTCTATTGTTTTTCGTTATGATACTACCAATTATGTTCTTGACATCTCCCGTCCACCACAATTTATGGGTACGTTGCATTACTATGTCATCGTTTCCTCTTGATTTCACCATGTGACTCTGTGCTACTTTGTGTAGATGCCATGTTATTCTCCACTGGACAATACTTTGATATTACCCTATGAGTCTATGTTTTACTCTATGTACATTCTCTGTTAATTTTCGCTGTACAGGGTTCAGACACCAGAAATGGTCTTGTTTGCGATATATGGAACCTCATAAATAGAATAAAATAAATAGATTGGTATTTCAGATCAGTAATAAATATGAGTTTTGGTTTTATCCACTTTTGGTGCCACATGTTTTGTTGGCCTTTTGCCAAATTACAAGAAACAGGTTTTCATTTTGCAAAACTCGATTGAGTTCATATATTGCATGCAAAGGAAGCAAGCCTGTCCGCTATAATCATAGCATGTGTCTAGCAGGCTGCAGCCACAATTCTTTATGCACATTGTGGCTCTAAACTAGCGCTATAAAGAACAGGCATAGTCATAACTCAACTCCGATAAACCTTGAATGAGAGCTTCTGTGTTGTGCTTAACGTTGGGATTGTTTAGCAGTTGTACCTTTGTTTTCGATTTGTGAAGTGTTCCCATGCACTTCATATCCTGAATCGTTCTTGCGTATTATTATTCATTTTCTTAGTGTGGCCCCAAAGGGCTGATTTGCCTGTACGTTCTGTTGGACATTAAATAGCCAAAAGAAGATTTTCAAATTAGGCATAATAGGTTAGTGCTTGTCTGATCACCGTTCGTGCTCTGATAAGTGAATTAAAGATTATCTTGCGAAGTGGTTTTGAAATGCAAATAAAGAGTGTATGTGAAGGGATAATCAATGAGACAATACATGTGGCAAACACTACATACAGTAGATCACTTCATTCTCAACTTCTTAGACTAAGGTTTCTGTTCACTGTAATAAACTTTGAATCATTGCTTCGGTGCCAGGGGTCTGCCATAAAAATATAAAAGCAGCCATCCTTCATTGATAATCCCTGACTAATTAGGGAGCACATAAACAACAGATTTGGAGCTGTTTATTGACGCCCCTTGCCCACTGGCGGTGCAAATGCGGACACAGGATTTTTTCAAGACAAGACCGTTGCCAAAGGGCAGTAACAATTTCAGCACTTTAAGTTCCTGTTATTTACACCAGGAGCAGGCGGCACATAAACAGAACCACCGGTGACAAGTCAAAGGTTAGCATCTGGGGCCAGACGTGGGCTGGGGTCATACACCATTAACCTTCCTTCACCACCTAATTTTTCTGGCCCGTGTTTTGTACAAGGCGTATGCTGCACTTTAGAATTGTGTTTTGTGGTGTGTGACCTGTATGAAAAAGTTTTAAAATATGACTTGCTTATTTTGATGCGTGTTAACAAAGCATGTTTGACATATGAAAAACACGTGTATCTTATAAAGAGTTTTTTAAGTCCTTGGGTAGAGTGTTAACTTGTGGATGAAAATATTCAGGACTCGATGTTTTCTGACACTGCAGAAAAACGAAAAACATAGCAAGAGAATATACTAACACAACAATACGGGCCAGCAGGTAGCTGTTTGTTAAATTTTGTAGTATGTGTGTGTGTGTGTGTATATATATATATATATATCCAAACACAGTCTCCTGTTATGAACAGAGCCCACAAGCAGGTAGATAATGGCCACAATCTTTATAAATAAATAAATCCGTATTTGTAAAGCGCGAACTACTCACCCTTACGGGTCTCAAGGCGCTGGGGGCCGTCGTGGAAATTAAGTGAGCTATTGCCCAGAGTCACACGGTGCTGAGCTGAGCTGCCGCCGGAGCCAGGATCGAACCGTGAGCCCTGTGCTCCGAAGTCAGCTGCCCTGGCCGCTGCACCACACCTCTCTGCAATAAAGATTGGAGAACATCAAGGACTATGAGGTGCCTTAAACGCTGTGACTTTACTTTGCGTCCAGTGACCATGAAGAAGTGTTAAAGAACACGAAACGCGTCGACTTGCTGGACTTTATTCCTGAAACTGTGCTGATGGTCCTTGAGGTTCCCTGCAATAAAGATTGTGGCCATTACCTACCTGCTTGTGGGCTCTCTTCATAACAGATGTTTGGATACAAAAAGCACAAGGGAAAAGATAAGATCATCAACAAAATCATCATGTGTACCATGCAATTTGTGGTGTACATTCTGAAGGGTCCATGTGGGCTACGTTATATAGGGAGCACAAAGTTGCCCTGAAAAAACGAATTTTAGAGCATCAGAGGGCAATTACTAACATGGATTTTAATTATCCAGTTGCCTGACACTTCTACAATGCACACAATAGTGACAAGAAACTACTTACTTTTTGTGGCATTGATATGATCCTGAAACGCATCCGGGGAGAGGATAGAGAAAAACAACTACGTATCCTCTAATCGAGGTACATAATTGACCTCAATACAAGAACCTCTTATGGACTCTATAGGGAGGAAGAACTGTGCACCCATATAGGCTTATAATGAATCATGTCCATGCCATTATGTCTGTATCCTTATTTTTGGGAGTATGTCCTCTTTTTTTAACACATTTCTGTATATAGATGAATATTTTCTCTTCTTTTCCTCACGTTTTTTCCTGGTATTGGGTAGGAGAAATACCCAATATATATCTGTATTTTACCTCATACATTGGGCACACTTTCACGTACGACCTAGAAATTGTGGCTATTTGGCAAGGGGCACTTGCCCATTGTAATTTCTTTGAATTATTTATCACACAGGATCCTTAAAAGGAATACCCTGGATTATTGCCGTTTGGCTATTGGGTATGTTCCTGTGTGATTAATTGGCATATATCCCACACCTTTATTTAGTGGAATATATAAAATTACAGCCTCCGCCACAGCATAGGTCCATATAAAATTTTGGGCACATGAATAGATTTTCACATGTTTGGATTGCACAGGAATTATGGTGATACCTAGCCTCAACTCACACATTCCTTAGTTTCCTAACCTATGCAAGGCTAGAAGATGTCATGTGGAATTGAGATTATTATTGAATAACTATTTTGTGTTTATTTCTTATTGTTTGATTAATATGCTCAATATTGCAATTGTAGAAGTGCGATGCGGGGACGCATTCTTACTATTTGGAGTGCCAGGTGATGTACCAGTATTTGTTATTGTCCACTTACTGACCTCAGGACAAGATCAGTGGCCGTATTATAATGGGCGCTTATATAACGTATGGAATTATATTTTGTTCCCTTATGAAGCTATGGTCAATTGCATTATAGCAGTCCCTGCTTTTTCCAATATTTTGGCATAATAAACATCATTGTTGAGCAATATGAAATTTACGTCTAGATTAACCAGAATTATTTTGCTAATGAATTGGGGTACCTTGGAAATAATTAGTATTTCTTCCATTTCTAACATTTAGCCGGAACAACAATAGTAATTTACTTTCAAAAGAATATGGATTGTATATTTGAAATTTATGTTTCTGTATTACTCATTGCGAAAATTAATTCTTTGTAATCATGTATTATTCATCCATCTGGAGCGTAATGTTACGGTATTGCCTCTATATCTATCATGACGTCATGAATATAAAATGGCAACCAAGGAAGTGTTGAACAACTTGACAAAGGCCGTTTTGCAGCTGAAACACGTTGTTGTTGGCAAATAAAGTATTGGACCGTGGATTGGTGTGCCGCCTCTTTCCTCGAACTGTAGATTGAATTTTGTATGTATTGTGGCTGACTGCCGACACGGCTGGTACCAACGTTTAATTGGCAGGCAAACGGCATTTCTGGCAGACTTTGGTAAATTTATATATATATATATATATATATATATATATATATATATATATATATATATATATATATATATATATAATCAATCTACTGGCGGTCGCCAGTAGATAGTTATAGTTAGGACCGAGTTCCCATAGGAAATCTGAAAATTCTATTTTGAATAACTTTGGCGCCGGTTGACTTATCTTCGTGAAATTTTCAAAACTAATGGGGCGCTCCGCTCAGCTCCTACCCTGAAAGTCTCGGGGTGATTCGTCAAGCGGGGGCTGAGAAAAAAGGGGGGTCCTAAAACTCGTTTTCCCCATGCATTTTCCCATAGGACCTTTAGTCAAAGGTACAGCCCGAACGGCTGAACAGAATTACTTGAAATTTGGCAAAGAGGTAGTCCTCAGGTCAGGCATGTGCCTTTTGTATATATGGTGTCAATCTGTTCAGTAGTTCCTGAGAAAATTGCAGTTAAAAGTACATAAATATCTATATGCGCGCACCAAATGTGCGCGAGCGTAATTCTGATTGGTGGTTAGATGTCAGTCAACATTCGAATCGGTCGAAATCAGGAAGTGTCGGACGCCATTTTGTGTGTGACAGTGAAAAAGAAAGGTGGAGAATGTGAAAAGGGGGCAGGGTAGAGAGTTCCTGACCCCCTAGCCTTTGTCAGGGGGTCCTTGAAGGTTTTTCACGCACGGTGAAAAACCCTTAAAAAATATATATATATTTTAAACGGTTTATAAGTTTATAGAGGATATTAACTATGCTGTTCAACTTTATCCAAATTCAAAATAAAAGAGCTGAGCCCTTCCATATTAAAGGATACAGTCAATCTATAACTATATACATAGGTAGTTTATTGTAAAATAAATATATATAAAATATAATAATACATACATAAATTAGCATTTAAAAAACCTTACAAATTCACTAAAAAAAACATAGGTTTCACACACGTTACAGTTAGGAATTAGCATTTAAAAAACCTTGCAAATTCACTGAAAAAACCATAGGTTTCACACATGTTATAGTGAGCTGGACATTTCACTCGTAAAAAACCATTGAAATTCCCCCGTTATAGTTAGTTCAGCTAACTATAACTCGCGCGACCGCAATCCACTGCTGATGACGTCACATATTACATCACTCATGACATGGTCAGTGACATCACTCATGACATCACTGATGAAATCTCAAATGACATCACTGATGACATCACTGATGACATCATCCAGTGAATATGTGTCTTTCTGAAAAATAAATATTTTTTATATATGTATATCTAAAGGTTAATGGAAGAATAAATGGGTAAATAAGTGTCTAAATGGATGTTTTTTTTTGTAAAATTAATTGTATAACTGACTTATTAACAGTATCTTAGTGAATACAGTGATGTAATATGTGACGTCATCAGCAGTGGATTCCGGTCGCGCGAGTTATAGTTAGCTGAACTAACTATAACGGGGGAATTTCAATGGTTTTTTACGAGTGAAATGTCCAGCTAACTATAACATGTGTGAAACCTATGTTTTTTTAGTAAATATGTATATATATGTATATATATATACATATGTGTGTGTATGTATATATATATATATATATATATTTATATATGTATACGTGTATATATGTATTCAGATTCTTCCCTTTTATAGGTCGAGCCTATGGCAGCGCGCATGCGCTGCATAGGAAATCGACCTCTTGGAATCACTTCAGCTTTCTTCAAAGTGCATGCATGTTGTGCTCACACGCTATTGGCCTTTGCGTCTGGCTTCAGCACACAATTGGCCAAAGGCGTGTGGATGTCCCAGCTTCTTTTAAAAGGTTTACTCCCAGAGCATTTTGCTCTCGGGAACCAGCAGCGGCGCGCAGGGGCCATCTGTTTTGTGTTAGGTTTCCTTGGTTGGGAAATGTTTACTCCGAGCGGGTCGCTTTCAGTCTCCCCTTGACCCAGCTTGCTTTCATAGCCTTCCTCTTTCCTTTATCCTGCTTGGTGTCCCCTCTCTCCCCCCTCCCTTCATCACCCCCACCTCTCCGCGCTCCCCTTTCCTCTGACCTGGCTTCCGAAAATGGGTTAAAGAGCCGTTGAACTCCACTCAGCATCGATCATGGCCCTGCAGCATGAGAAGCATTGTGGCGCTGCGGGGAGACTATAGATCATGATGCAGTGCTGTGACCCCATGTGGCTCACTGCCACTGCCGCCGGACCCGGCCGCGGCTTGTTTTAATGGTGTTAACAATGAAAGCAGAGGCCTACATTTCGGTTTCCGTCACCGAATCCTGTGAACAAGGCCACCATTTTGTATCGCTGCATTTTCTGGCTCGGTACACAGTGTACCACTGAGCTGGCAGGTTCACTGCAGCGCGCTATGCCACTGCCTCCCTTCCGCCACAGCTGCTATTTACCAGATAGGGAGTTTGTGGGAAGGGAGCTGGCACCAGGCACGGTCTGGGCATGCTGAAAGGGTTTAAGGAACGCTTAGCCGGATGATGTCACTAGCGTTTCCAAATTAGCTGCACGTGTTTTTTTGGGATATTCATATGTTGTTGTTGTCTGTTTGCATATATCCGAGCAGCCAATCATCCTCTGCGTCTCTTAAAATGGCCGAGTGAGCACCTTCTCAGATAGAAAATATGCAAGAACATTACAACTTTTCTACGATGTGGGTGGGGGAATTAGAGAGTATTTTATTGGTTAAGACATAGCACTTCTCAGGACAAGGTTTGCCATGCCAGAGAATGTAGTTAGCTGAGTGCATAAGTGTTTCACGAGAAGGGGTCGAGTGCCTTGAGAGCTTCAGGTATGAGAGGAATCCCAGAGTGAGAGGGTGCGAGTGTTAAACTTTGTGAAGTGGAGCCCGGGTGTAATGTTGCATTCGTCTGCCCCCGTCTAGACCGCAGCTGTAAGTGATGTCTCCTGCCCTTTGTGAAAGCCCGTTCTGTGATGTGTCAAGTGTTTTGTGTACTTGAACCTTGTAAAGAGGACATTCCTTTATGATTGCGGTTGCCATGGCAACAGTGGGGGTGGTTTATCTGTTTATTCATTTTAGATGTTTTGTAGTGCGCTGGCATGTTGCCCCGTGACTTCTTCGGAGCAGTTGGTTCTTGGCGAACACAAGTGGCGTAAAAATAGGCAACAAGTGGGTGTGTAATACGCACAAATAATTGATAGGGGCGTAATGATGAGAGGACCCTCGGGTGGCAGATGTGGTGCTTAAGACAGGGAACGTAAAGTTCAGGATAGAAGTGCAGTGGGGTCCTCAGTCACCCTTTTCTGCCCATCTATTTTTCGGGCTCAGATTGTGCAGTCCGGACTCTTGTTGCCCCCGTCTCTTCCTTTCATCCTTACAGAGGGAGTCAGACAGTCCACAGCACCTGACCGGCGGCTGTGGAGGTGTTGGCTGCACCCATTGGAAGCCTTCTGTGTAGGGTCCCGGGTGGTCCGGCTGGCTCGGGGCCGATGTGCAGAGCTCTTAAGACCGGTGGTGGTGGTGTGAAGCGCTCTGAAGCCGAAGTGTTTAGGCTCGGCTTGGGGGTGCTGTAAAGAGTTCTGAGGCCCGGGTGGTTTGGTCCAACTCGGGGTCGGTGACGCGGTGTGCAAAGCTCTGAAGTTTAGGCACTTCTCAAGGAGGGCATGCAGAGCTCTGAATCCCAGGAGGGTAGGGCCAGCACGGTACAGTGTAAAGAGCTTTGAAGATTGGGTGGACAGGCGCGCTTCGCGGTGGGTGTGCAGAGCCCTGCAGACTCGATGGTTAGGCCCCACATGGGAAGCTGTTAAGAGCTCTGAAGCCCTATGGTTAGGCATGGATTGGAGTTGGTGTGCAGAGCTCTGAAGACTAGCTGGTTTCTTCCTCTTTCCACTCCATCCATCGCCCCCTACATAAAACAGCATCATTAGCGGCTCCCCCTCTCACTGCCGACACTCCCCCTCTTTCCGAGGCAGCGGGCCCTTTGCCCTCAGCATCTTTTTTGCAGAGGACACAGTGTTTAGCTCTTGGTTTTATTACAATAATCCAAGTTGGTGAAGCAGGGGACGAGTAGCGGACGGTGATGTATGTCCCGTTTGTGGGAGCAGCTGCCGTGTATCCCCAATCACTTAACATCCCCCTGAGATTGCTATATTCAGCAGTTAATAGGTAAAAAAATACAATGAGATACAGAAAATACCACTAGGGGATGGGTTCATAAAGGCAATACGTCGTAGTTGATGGTGTGTAGATACCATGCACACAATTTTTGGGGGATTGCATAACTAAATACTTATAAGGTCCCAAAGGCGAGACCTATTGGCTATGCCAATGCTTGTTTCACTTGCATGTTATGCATAGGTTTCAAATAAAACAAAGGTGCTCAGGGAATTTATGTATGCGGTCTGGGGGCATCCGGCTATATATACGGCAGAATCAGGCAGTAGTGATGATGGCATAATAGAGGCAAAGAGTTTGCTAATCTAAAAAAAATATATGAACTAGAAGATTAAGCATTTTATTTTAATTGTGAAAGAAAATGTGCATCTCTTTCCAGAGAACACTACAACATCATGAATTGTGTCTCAAAGAAAGACATGTTCTTGATTATAAAATGCAATTCAAGCATAACCTCTGTATTTGGATGAAGGGAGCACAACTAACATTTGAATAGGGTCTTTTTTGTTTGAAAATCAGTGATTATAAATTACTCTTCTCCTTCTCCCCGTCCATTGGCCAACGCGACTCGGGACGTGAAAGGTAGTCGTCCGGCTCCGCCTGCGCAGCCTGTTGGGTCGGCTCCGAGCCTCCCTCCTTTTCCGGGAGCCGGGGTGACCCTGCCCAACGAAGTAACTTTTACGAAGCCCACCACTCCATCTTTGGGCAGCCCAACTCTGCCCGTGCGCCTTCGAACCCCGCAGACTCGGCTAGGGGTTCTAGGCCTTCGATGCGGACGGCTTTGGCTCCACCACTGCAGGGCCCCCAGGGATCCAGGCCTACGTCCGGATCTGCGCCGGTTTACCTTACAACCACTCCTCCGGCGCCGAATCCATTGGCGACACCGCCGCCTCTTCTGACACTAATTGTGTTGCAAGCCGGAGTCGAACTCAGGCATCCGCCTTGACATGGACATGGAGCCGGACCGATGCTGTTACCAGCGCCGACTGGTACTTTTGCACCTCTGTTTATCCTGGCATTCCTTATTGCTCTGAGAGGCAGCCAGAAAAGGGTGAGGTGGACTGGGAGGGTAGTGGTCTGGATACATCCCCAGACTTTAGTGTGCTTTCTCACCCTACCGTGGCTACGGAGGAGGGAGCCTCCTACACTGTGGTGTTGCGTAGGGTGGCTGAGGCCTTGGGCCTTGAGCTACCTATGAGGTCTAACATCCTGACTGAGGTGCTTAACCAGCAGCAGCCTCTTTGGAGCCCCTGTTGCCATTCAATGAGGCCCTCACAGACATCCTTCTGGGCACCTGATCCAAGCCCAGCACAGGGGCACCTGTGCATAGGAAGATTGCCCGACGGCACCGCCCGGCCTTAGGCGACCCCACTTTCCTCTCCCAACACCCTACCCATGAGAGCTTGGTTGTTCAAGCCTCGGCGCGTTCCCTACTTGGGTGTTCATCAAAGTGATGGCAGTGGTCGCAGCTTATCTGCGCAGATCATGGGTTCCAGTCTTCCCCTATATTGACGACTCTAGCTCGCCCCAGGCTGTCGTCGCCCACCTCCAGACTACGGCGGACCTCCTGCATTCGCTTGGATTCACAGTCAATGAGCCGAAGTCGCACCTAAACCCTTCTCAGAAGCTCCTTTTCATTGGAGCAGTTCTGGTCACAGCACAGTTTTAGGCCTATCCTCCCAAACAGCGAGTCCGGGATATTATACCGATGTTCCAGCCTCTATCCCGGATTTCGGTGAGAATGACCTTGAGGCTGCTAGGCCTCATGGGCTCCTGCATCCTGCTGGTGGATCATGCCTGGTGGCATATGCGGGCTCTGCAGTGGGACATGAAGTTCCAGTGGGCGCAGCATCAGGGTAATCTGTCCGATGTCATCCAGATCTCGGCGGGGTCTGCTAACCAGTTGCAGTGGTGGCTCATGAACTAGGATTGGGTCAACCGCAGATTTCTCTCCCTTCCCCAACCAGATTTCACAGTGGTGACAGATGCGTCACACATGGGATGGGGCGGCCACATGTGAGAGGCGGAGATCAGAGCCCTCTGGTCTTCGGGGGAGTCCAGGCTCCACATCAATCTTCTGGAGCTACTGGCGATTTGTCTCGTATGGAAGGCATTCCTTCCTTCTGTCAAAGGAAGAGTAGTGCATGTGTTCACAGACAACACCACAACCATGTGGTATTACAACAAACAGGGCGGAGTGGGGTCGTGGACCCTCTGTTCGGAGGCCCTTCATCTCTGCAAGGAGCTGAAACATAAGGGCATGTCTTTGGTGCCTCAACACTTGGCAGGTTCCTGGACGCCAGGGCCGACAAACTCAGCTGCCGGTGCTTGAAGGATCACGAAAGGTGTCTTCACTCAGAGGTGGTACAAGGTCTCTTTCAGCAGTCGGGAGAGCCTTGGTTAGATCTATTCACCACTGAAGAGAATGCGCAATGTCAGCAGTGCGTTGGAATTTCCAAGGCAGCATCTCGCTAGGCAACGCATTTCGTTGCGAGTGGAGTTGCGATCTTCTATACGTCTTTCCGCCTATACCACTTCTGCCCAGAGTGCTGAAGAAGATCAAGGGCGACCAGGCACAAGTCTTTCTTGTGGCTCCGGATTGGGCACGAAGAGTCTGGTATCCCGAGCTCTTCAACATGGCCATTGATCCTCCAGTCAGAATGCCCCTTCGGGAGGATCATCTGTCGCAGCAACAGGGGATGGTCCTCCACCCGAACCTGTCCAGCCTCAACCTCCTTCCGTGGAGATTGAGCGGCAACAGTTGACAGCTTTCGACCTGTCTCCCGAAGTCTGTAATGTTAGCTCGGCAGCCAGGCATCCCTCCACCACAACGGTATACGCCTGTAGATGGAACACATTTGTGGCATGGTGCACAGCAAAGGGTGTGAATCCCCTTTCTGTCCCCTCTTTCATAGGTTCTCCTCTTCATTCTTTCTTTGGTCCAGCAGGGCTCTGCTCTGGGCACTCTAAAAGGCTATCTATCGGCCGTTTTGGCCTTTCTTCGCCTTCCTGATCAGCCTTCTCTTTTCAAGTCCCCTATTGTATATCGTTTCCTTAAGGGCATTACTCACCTTTTTCCTCCTATTCCTTTCGTAATGCCTCAGTGGGACTTGAACCTTGTTCTAACTTACCTTATGTGCGCTCCCTTCGGGCCCCTACATATAATTGTCCCCTCAGACTCTTGACCTCAAAGACTGCTTTTCTGGTTGCCATCACCTCTGCTAACTGGGTGAGTAAGCTTCAGGCTCTTTCTTCTAAGCCTCCTTTCCTTGCTGTCCATCCGAACACGGTTGTCCTTCGAACTCAACCTTCTTTTCTCCCCAAAGTGGTTACCTCTTTCCACTAGGACAGACCATCACTTTGCTCACCTTCTTTAGCCGTGCATCCTTCTAAAGAGGACAAGAGGCTCCACCGTCTGGATCCAAAACGTGCGATTTCATTTATGGCTATCTGGGCGCCAAGAAAGGTGCAAAAAAGAACCATCTTTCGGGTCATTCTTTGCATTAAAATCTTTTATTCCTTGGCGAAAAAGGAACCTCCAGTAGGGTTGTGTGCCCATTCCACTGGGGCGAAGGCAGCCACTACTGCTTTGGGACGTGGAGTCCCCCTTCATGACACCTGCCAGGCAGCCACATGGGCATCATTGCACACATTCACTAAGCATTACTGCCTGGACAGCCAATTCCGGAGAGACGGCTTCTTTGGCCGCTCTGTTCTTCAGGACTTCCTGGTATGAACTTGGTTCGCAGACTTAACTCAGGGGTTGGTATTGCTGTGGGATCTATTCTAAGGTAAGGAATCCGTAACTAATAGTCTCTTTCAGATGAGCAAGTTACTTACTTTCGGTAACGATATATCTGTAAGCGACATATATTAGTTATGGATTCCTTACCGCACCACCCATCCTCCCCGTTCTGCAAACTGTCTTCTAGAGTAAGGGACTTCCTTTCAGGGCCCTAGTTTTATGCACCAGTGGTCAGTGTCTTGTATGGGTCTGTGCGTCTGGCACGGAATGTCGTGTAAAGAACTAAAGTCAGCGCACAGGGGCGGCGTCTAAGTAGATACTGCGACGTTATTGCAGTAATCACGACGGATTAATATTGCTAAATGATAAGGTTTGGACCTCGTCAATGCAGGTCTGAAACGCCGGCATTAGAAGAAATTTGCTTTATGCAAAACTCAACAAATAAAAAAAAACAATGGTCTCCTAAATACCTCCATTATGAGAATTAAAATCGGTAATTTCGTGTTTTTGTGGATTTTTTATTTTTTTGCAAAATGTATCTCACAGCTGTTATTTTTTTATTAGTGATTCGATGGGAGGAAATGAAGCAATATTACACTTTGCAGCAACTCAGTTCTATTTTACAACTATAGTGTTACCAATGTGCATGCCATTGGATAGAAATGACAATGCCTTTTATTTGTGTTAATTAGCAAAACAGATAAAGTAAAGGCTTTGTCATTTATACAATGCCAATAGTTTAAACTCTCGCAAATGCGAGACCAATTGCATTGCAAATGCTTGTTTTTTAGGTCTTGCGACCTGCGTTGCACTGCGCAGCAGTGCTCGCGTAGGCGAGAGTCCTTTTGTCCGGGGTCCAGAAATCGACCCTGGAATCGCACACGCACGTGCGTGTGCGATTCCTTTTCAGCTCGCCCATTGGCCTTTGCGTGCGTCTTGTTCTAAAAGACTGCGCGCAATTGGCCCGAGGCACGCGCATAGCTCCTCCCATGGCCTGTTGGTGTCTATTACACACACCAAGCGCGTAATAGACACCAATAGGCCATGGGAGGAGCTGTGATCGTGCCCAGACACAGGCGTGACGCGCGCACCACTTGTCTTATTTTGTCTGTGTTCCACGTCTTGGCCTCTGATTTCCGTCTTCTGCAGCCCACACACTCGGCGCTTACGTTCTTAAACTGCACTGTCTTCACTTCCACCTTGTCCCCAATTCTAGTTTATCCTACACCCTTTTACATCAATGTGTAGGTGCCCTGGGCCATTTCACCAAGGGTCACTTAAAGGCGCAAAGGCATGTTTTGCGCCGCTGTGTAGCTCGCATGCTTTAACCGTGTGCATTTTCCTCTGCTCTGCCTTGCCATCTTACCTTCGTTTGGGCCGTTCTTCGATTCTCGCTGAAAGAAAGGTGGAGAACGGCTCGGGCCACCTTGACTTGGGTGATGGGGGGCAGGTCGCAACCCGGAAGGATTTATTTTCCCGGTGTTTCCCTCGACTGTCGATGCCTCCGGAAGTGCCTCTGGAAACACCAGTCATATCCGTGTCTGCGCCGCACCGCGGAATTTCGCTTCGCGCCAGATGCAAACGGTTCAAAAACAGAACCATTAGACTTGGGGAGACCGGGTTCCCTTTTTCCCCCCACGCCAACAAAAGGAGAAAAGGGACGTAAACAATCAAACGCTCGCAAAAGCGCGACGGGCTGCAACGGATGGTGTTTCGCGGCAAAGGCACTTGTGTTTTAGACCAATTGTGCTATTATCTGCCAACCATTTCTCAGGGTTTGCACAGGTTTGTAAAAATAAAATACCAATTTTCCGGCCATGAACAATGCCATCTATTTCCAGAACCTCGGGTAGAAAAGAACATTTATCCCTTAAACAGAAAAAAAAAAGAAATGGTGTGAAGTAACATACATGCTAATAGACCCGATTCCGGCTGGAGACTCCCGTTTTAAGAAGGCAAATTAGCTTTATTTTATCTGTCTTCCGCCTGAAATTACCTCTGCTTTAGTGGCAGTCAAAGGGGAACATTAATTCCCCCGATTTATATTTTGAAAATCCTCCACCTTCCTGTTCTAGAAAGGTTGGCATGTATGACATTAATGATGTGAATGAACGTTGCTTGTTGTTCATGGCGTGGAAGCACATAAAGGGCGTAAAAGCAAAGGAGTGTATCCGTGAAAATGTTGAAACTTTTAACTGCCTCTTATGTCTGCAGCTTCCAGAGGATAAACCCGTCTTTACAGGACTGTGCGTACTCACAGCATTCGGTATTTGTCATTCAAGCCCTTTCGAACATCCTAAAGGTAGGTATATTACTGAGGGCTTTATAACCTGCTCTTAAATAAAGCTTTTTCAATAAAATAAAAATCATGTTGACTTATGAGATAAATCAACATTCACACTGCTGTATGTTTTCAAGGTTGCAATCGAACAACTCACAAGTACCACATACAAGACTGCAAATACTAGTAGTGCAAGCCATCGGTGGATGAAAATGTCCTTAAATCAAAAAAGGGCCCCCTGTCTCAAGAGTTTTTACTTAATGGAGAGCCGGTTCAACCCACCAGCCAAAGTGTTTACTCAGTTTTGTTCAAGGATGTGCAGCGGTTGGAAGTGGTGCCTCTTCGTGCGTGTGTTGCTACTGGCCTAGTTTCAAGGTTTAGTCCTCTGCCCCTTTGAAAGCCATGCCTTATTCGGAAACTGCCGATTCAAAGACCTCAGGGACCTTGAAAATAAAGGGCCCAATTTACAAGGCCATTTGCATATGCAAATCTGTCTTACACAAACACATGGCTCGATTTAGGATTACAAGATATTCCCAAACAGTAACTTTGCAGTCACAAATCGTTTTACTCTGAGCAATATTATCCCACAATTGCATAATATTGCCCATGAGTGAATCCCACTCTAGTGGTCGAGAGTGGAGGTTGCACTGTGTTGGTTTCCTTGGAAAGTTAGGAACAGCCACAACCTGCTTTTCATTCTACAAATAAAGATTTACTCTTGTTAATGCACAGGGTAGTGGAACATCCGTAAAATGTGTGGGAATATAGGCTGAGCTGTTTCTCCACAACACAAATATTTTTCCATTGAGGAAAAAAAAATACAGGAATAGTTGTACTGTACAAAGAAACTGGCAAGTCACCATATTTAATTTTATTATGTGTACAATTGCACCTTGGGGAAATGTTGATGTCACAGTGAACAAGCATTTGCAATGCAATAGGTCTCGCATTTACGAGAGTTTGAGCTATTGGCATTGTAAATGACAATGCCTTTTAGTTATGTTTTAAAAACGAAAACATAAATAATAGGCATTGTCATTTACAATGCCGATAGCTCAAACTCTCGTAAATGCTAGACCTATTGCATTGCAAATGCTTGTTTTTTTTTTGAACCAGCGCTGACATGCTTTTTAGGTCGAGTCTGTAGCAGTGCGCATGCGCCGCTCTGGTGAGACTTCTTGTAAGGGGCTTCAGAAAGCTCACCACACACTCGTGCGTGTGGTTTTGTTTTTTATAGGCTATTGGGCTTGGCGGGCGTCTTTCTGAGAAAGACAGCACGCAATTGGGCAAAGGCAGGTGCATGTCCCGCCTTAGCTCCGCCCACGGCCTATTGCTTGCGGTTACCCGCACGGGCCACATCTGTTTTCCATTATCATGCACAGATGCGTGCGCGATAATGCAAAACAGATGTCTCGCTGTGGCACGCGCTCACCACTCGCGTGGTTCGCAGGACGCTCCATTCCTTGAATTCCGTAACACACAGCATCCGAATGCACATCCTGGCAGTGCTGCATGTAATAACTTAATACAGTGTGGAAGTGTAATGAAGTTCAAAGGTAATTATATCATTTACATCAACCTAAAACCTCACATCAGCAGCTCAGTCTGTCAGTGCAGTCGTTCGTCTAGTTGCACACCCACACACACACACCCAATGCACAGCTCGATGATCGGGTTACAAAATAGGAGGACAACACGCCCCTCAGTCTAGAGAATGCACTAAGTGGGAAGTCTCCTTTGGTGCTGGCAGTTGTCGGCATCCCCTGCCTGTCCCTCTCTCTCCTGCAACCCCAAACATGTTCAGCTTCAAGGGCCAGGTCCCAAACTGAAATATAATAGCAGCTTCCTAATCACACGGAGGACCCGCAGGTCTGTCCTATGCCCCTCTGTCCTACATCTCACTC
Source organism: Triturus cristatus (assembly GCF_964204655.1). Classification (NCBI taxonomy): domain Eukaryota; kingdom Metazoa; phylum Chordata; class Amphibia; order Caudata; family Salamandridae; genus Triturus; species Triturus cristatus. The sequence goes on along the minus strand of NC_140584.1, from coordinate 938,852,839 downwards.
TGACATTCCTATAGGTCTGGGCAGGCTGGCTTTAAAATGAATCCCCGTCACCCGAAGAACCGAAGATGCCACCCCCCACCCACCCTAGCCTCGAAAGAGATTCTACTGAAGCAGAGAGCACAGGTCACAATATGCCCCTCTAAAGCACTGAGGTGTTTCTTATGAGCTAGAGCACATCCAATCAAAAAGCTTCTGCAGCAAGTCTCGAGGTCAAAGGCTGCCAGAACCGGAACCACAGAGTGACGTGGGAAGCACCACTGTGACCCACAGCACAGTAAAGCCGCGGGGCTGAGCGACAAATAAAGGGATTATTTCACTAACGTAAGGATTCACGACTTTTCTGTTTTACCCCTCTGCTGCTTCCGTGATGGGCTGGCAAGACGTGCCATCATGCAGGTAAGATAGCCAGTGGGTTACTGCATCCATCTTTAGCAGGATCACGTGCAGCCTGCAGATCAGAGGTCCAGTTCAGGTCCCACCCTCCCCCCACACACATTCCCTTATTTGCCAGTTCCATCTATTCTGCTACAACCAGTGCTTGAAATGGAAACATAGAATTGAAGGTACTCTGTATCAGAGCACCTGCTTGTTTCTGAGGAGAGCTGGTACGTCGATTAAAAGTATTACGTCTCTCTTGAGAAGGGCCGGCACTCTTCCTCTCAAAATAAGAAAGTGCCGGTACCGACCCATTTCAAGCACTGGCTACAACTGTGAAGGACGCAGACCCTCTGGAAGGGTGATCTGTGCTTCTTGGCACAGTTTTTACGCTATCTGTAATCTCAGTCACACATTGACAGGGCTTTATTAATTACTCCACCTTTTCAGATGCCTCTGCGCCTGCAGCTTTGACATATGTGGACTCTACGATACGAAGTAGCTATCTTTAAGAAAATGCTCTGGTCATAGTCACTTCGGACTGTCTGATGGATTGCATTGAGCATTACTATGGTGTTGTTTTAGGGTTGGTTTGGGCAGCGCAGGAGTCTGCCTGATCTACTGTTATTAATTTGTTACAACATATATACAGTAAGCGTTGGCTCCGCTGAGAGTATTTCTCTCATCTCGTGCTAGTTTTATCGTTGTATCACCCCACCTCCTATGAAGTGACTTCAACAATACATTGACTCAGTACCCTTTAAATGCTTTATCGCATAGAAGCGTTGTAATTAAAACGGGTTTTTCTTTTACTGCAGCAGTCTTTTGTAATATTTTTGTCGGTACTCAAAATGCAAAACCGACTTATTAGCATTCAGAGCTTGATTTCTTAAAGGTATCCAAACGTTTGAAATGAAAACATGTAATCTCACAGTTTAGTCATGAGGCCCGGAAGCAGTCTTTCTACACTGTCAGTGACAGACGGAACCATTTTATCCTGTTAGGATAACCAAAGCCCCCCCCCCCCCCCCCTGCTCTGGGACACAGTCATGGGGTGAAGCATGGGGATTTAAAACATGTTTCTCGTGAACATACTGAGCTACACGTGACACATTCTGTGATCGAAGTGCCTCAGTTACACTACAAACGAGTTCATATAATGTACCTCAAAGTGACTTTAGAAGCTAAAGAAACAGGAAACCGGCCGGCAAAGCATAGATGTCAAACACTGCAGCAGGAACCATGCAGTCCCTCAACTGTGATCACGCTGGCGTGGTGTCCATACCTTGAAGTGTGCACATCACGGTGGCTTCACAGAAACCTTCCAAAACCAGCTCCAAGAATATTTTAATGAATATAGATTGACTTTGGTGCCTAAATCCAAACCGTGTGTTGGATGGGAGAAATATATAAAATTAAGAGCCTTCCTTTAGAGGCTTAGACCCCCTACCACCTTTCTCTAAGACCGGTTTCCTACAAAGAGACCCAGTACCAGTCAATATCCTGATGTACAGCCCACACTAGCTTCCAGCTTCGATGGGGGTCTCGGAGGGTTTAAGAACTAGTGCTCTGAACTAACATCATGCCTGGAAGATCCCTAAAGGCCTAGTCACACTATGATATGGTCACTTGCCTCACACTTCTTTTTTTATTTATTTGAATTTTATATAGCGCTGGCTAGACCCGAGGGTGTCATAGCACTTTACATCTGTATATGTCTACATCAGGATAATGAGTCTAATCACATGAAGAAAGTCAGATCAAGTCCAAACAGTGGTTGCGCATAGTGGAGGAGAAATAGCAGAGGGTGTCCAGGGAGAGCAGAGGGTGAAGATGCTGTCTCGTTAGGTGAATGAAGATCCACTAGTTGAGATATCAGTTGAGGAGGAGAACCTTAAAGTTACTATTGAAGCATGAGAAGGAGGGATCGGTCCTTATATTTTTTGAAGATACTACTTTAATAAAAAGAAAGTACTTTACTCCTACCGGATAACAATAGGTCTCGCCTTTGGGACCTTATAAGTATTTAGTTATGCAGCACAATATCCTTACTGCAACATTACCTTGCATGGCGAAACACTTATAAGGTCCCAAAGGCGAGACCTATTGTTTTAACCAGCTCTTCCTACACAGCCGTAATTGTCACTGAAAAGCAGTGTGAGGCAGCTGAGCAAGCTGATGTGTGCGTCTCTTGCTGTTGCCCCTCTCCTGTCAGCCAGAGGTCGCAAGGCCCAGCTCTTCGACTGTAAGGAAAACTATTGAACTGGGCTTCTCCCTCTCGAGGTGAAGTCAGGGATGTGGGAGGAAGGGAGCCATTAAAGCGTCAGTTGGAGACACCCTCTCGCTGGGTCATCACTGCTCGTTTGTAACAAATGATCACAAGCGAGTAGTAACTTTCTCACTACAGACATGCGCTGATATGAGAAAGCACCCATGTAATAAGAAGATAAGTCACACTCTTTATAGGGGGCTTATCCACACTCACTGATTAAATGGTGTCTGATGATTCCCACCCCCTCTAGAGTAGTGTGCAGTGTGCACAGTACCAAGCAGCCGATATTCAAGCCCTCGGTAATAAGCGTCAAGACCAGCATGTCCGGCCGCTTCCATTGGTGTGCTCCAAAAGCACATTTTTAATCCCGTCAGCAAATCCACACAAATGGTGTGGCCGCTAATGTCTTTGAGCAAGCTGTGTGTGAGTGGCAGATGGCCCGGTAACGTCTTGTCCAGCGCCCCATTCCAGACACTACCAGTGAGGAACAAAAGTAGATTGAGTTGAGAATTCACAGATTTGTTTTTCTTCATCTTTAGTTAATCTGTGGCCAGAGAGGCTTCAAAGATCCCATCAGTTAATTCGCTCTGCACTTTGTAGTAGATTCTGGCACTTTTTGCCTCGGCTAAGCCGGTTGTAAATCTGAGCTACAAAGTACAGGCCATTAAAATACAAACTGTCGGAGCCTGGCTCTTCAAAGCGCAGACACCATGTGCGAGATAAGGGTCTCTTTGGGGACAGTCGGGGATGAAGAGAGCCGCATTGACGGCGGTGGGAGATAGGCTGAATTATTACTTCTTGATTAGCCAATATATATTGTCCTTTTTTTACCCATTTGAGGGTTGGTCATTAAGATTAGTCGAGACAAGATTTACACATAAAGGGTATTTTTTGTGCATGGAAAATATCTTATTTTTATATCTTTTTTTTCTATTGTCATATAATATGTTACTGTTTTTGCTCTCTCAGAGTAGGCTCGCTCTTAATTTGTTGTGACGGCTTGTTATTTTCCCGGTGTTTCTCAACCATTGCAGTGGTGGCGACCTGTAGATCGACCTGGCCCTGAGGATTCATTGCCTCTGGAAGCTGGTTAGATGTTAAGACAGCAAAGAGTATGGCGTTATAGTCAGGGTGTTAGACTTTAGAGCTGGGGGACCAGTTTCGAGTCCCGGCGTTGGCCTAACATCCTGTAATTTTGGACATATCACTTATTCTGGCTGTGCCTTAAAAAAGGAATCTTACCTTGTGTAACGAACCTGCACATGTAAATTGCTCCAGTGCCACGGCCTAGTGTGTGAGATATATATATATATATATATATATATCACCACAAAAACTCCTCCCAAAAGAAAGAGCAGAGGCCACATCGGGGGACAGAGGAAGCTTCTTTATTTCAATTGTTTGGCGAATGCATTTCGGCCTGATTCGGCCTTCGTCAGCGCCGTGATGTGTCAGGTGGCTTTTTCACGCCGTGCATAAATATATCTTGCCGCACTACAATTGGTGCAAAGTCCGCTCCTCCCCTCAGATGTTGTGCTCACCTGTCACAGATCCCAGGTTGCTGTGAGGACTGCGATTCCCAGGGTGCATCAATCAGTTCCCAGGTAAGTAGAGCATGGAGTTGTGCTTAGGATTGTCCAAGTACTTCGCGGAAGGCAGGATATTCAACACAACAATGATTGTCCCCTGCTAATTAAAGTCCAAGATGCTGCCTCAGGTCCCCTTTGACCGCTTCAGCCCTCTTGTTGAATTTCGAGTAGGCGGGGGCAAATATGCCGATGCATTTCGCCCAGACCGAGGTTAATACCCTCGCTGCACCGCTGCGTGTATATATATATATATATATATATTATACACATCCCACGGACGGCCGCTGGTGGGAAGTTATAGTTAGGTCTGCATTTCAATAGGAAGAGCATTTTTTAGTTTGCTAATAACTTTGACACTGTTAGTCAAAACTTAACGAAAATCCCCCTCCCTCCCCCCCACCCCCAAAACCCCCAACATTTTCCCATATGTTTTCCATAGCATTTTGGAACGCAATACCACAAAAAATGCTGCCGCAAATTGCACCAAATTTGACAGGAGGCTAGATATTTAGTGTAAATTAGTTAACTAGTTTTTGCGAAATTGAGGGGCAAAAATATTTTTATATCTGAACGGTTGGGTACAAGGAACTCTCTTGAGAGTCCCGCAAGCTATACTTAATAAAAAATTGATTGTCCCGAGGCTTTTTTCCCTTGGGGTACCACGCCATTGTGGGAGCAAGCACTCGGATTGGCTGGCTGCAACATGAACAAAAATGTTGTGGCAGCCATTACAGGACTTCATGGACCTAGTCCTCTGTTCTAAAAGGGGGCATGGTTGGGATACCATGCCTCCCTAGCCCATTTAGGGGCCAAAAGAAAAAAAAGAAAAAATTTGCAGCAGTGGCGTTGTAATCCTGTAGAATTAAGGGGAGGGGGAGAGAAAATGTTGGTCACCTTTTAAAAAAAAATGCATATGAGGCCATGGGAGGGCCATGACTCACGGGTCAATATATATTTGTTTGATGAGAGGGTCATGTGTCAGTCAGTCCACTTCAGCTACTGTTTTTTTTCACTGAGTGACAGTATTTTTTGCACATTCATCTAGAAAGCAGTAAATTTCAATGCCAAACTGGCTATGTCATTCTTTGACTCCGGTTATATTATAATTAACAGTTTTTTCTGTTATTTATTTCTGCCATGTCATTTCTATATTTATTTATTTTTTGGTGCCACCTTTAGAGACGACAGAGGTTTTACATTTCTATCATTACTTTCACACTTTTAGCGTGCAGCGGATGTTTGCTGTAAAGTGCCTAAAATGACAGGCTTGACAGAGCAAGAACTAGTGTCTTGGAAATGCTTTTTTTTATCTATTTTGCCTTAAAAGTTATCCATGTTTCAGCAGTTTTGAAGGACGTACTTTTGCAATACTTAAGTCAACCACAGTTTTACAGTAGAAACAAATCATGCTTGTGCCAATGAAAAACGTATGCACTTGTTACAAAACACAGAGCATCAGTTAGCCATACATTTGTGCCATAGAAAAGCATTCCCTAACTGATACCTACGGCCTTTTGGCAGGAACAGGGTCGCCACAATGCACTTCTTTACTGACCCACTCCATGACCTGCTCTTTCACTACCGAGACATTCATAGAATTCTTACATTACTTCTTTTCCTGCTACCTTGCACTGCACTGACGTCACAGTCCATAAAGACGTCTACCAAGCTCTTACAATGCTTTACTTGCAGCTAAAGCACTTTATAGGTGGTGGAGCAAAGTGTACAGAGCAAACAAATGAAGCAAATGATCCATATTTTTTCCAAATTACATTGAAGGAGGGGTCTGCTCCCATAAATATTTTTTTAAATGTCAGAGTTGTTTAATTTAACAGTAACATTTGTACGTTCATTTAGGGTGCCCTACTAAATGTTAGAGTTCTCTCATGCCATGCCAGGCAAGCCTGTTACTCCCAGGTGGTGTTGTTGATTCGACTGTTCCACTAATGATTTTAAAAAGTAGTAGAAAACGATGCGTTTTTAGATCTATTTCCCGAAATAGTGACTACAAAACTATTATTACAAGCAGTTGAAGAAATTGGGGAATGTAGTTTCACATGGTCTGTCATTTTACAAAATGTATATACCATCTTTCATCACATCTACATTTGACTTGCTTTCATTTGTCCATGCTCTTCCATCTATGTAGATTCTCTATCATACCAAAATAAGAATTTATGTGGAATTGGCAGGGTGGAAAGAAGTTACACAGCTTTAATCCTCACTGCAGCAAGCAACAATAGAAATAAGGACATACAGTGCTGCAACAACCCAGATTACATGGATCACACAGGTTATAGCATTCTTAGAGGCTCTTGCGTCAGTCAATAGCAGTGATAATGGCTTAAATGATGAAATGTCTGAGCCAAGTCATGAAAGAACAACCTGTATATCAAGTGCCCTCTGGCACCATGGAAATCTTTGCCTCAATAAGTGTCCAGGAACGGGCATGAATTATCCCTCAGGTGGTAGCTTTTGCTCTATTTTGAAAGACAATTCCCAAAACGTCATAATATATGTATCCAATAGAGAATTCCAGCAGCATATTCCTTACCTTAGAACAATCCCCAGGCATCAGACTGGATCCAGAAATTTGTCGTGAGCATTACTCCTGTGTGCCAGTAGGTGGTGCCGTTCAACTCTACGTGGCGTCATATACACCGGAATTAACATGTATGGTGCTTTTTGAACCAGTCAGCTTAGTTCTGGAGAAGCGCTAACCCTAGTCTTTTTTGACGTAACATTTAAAAAAAACTTTTTATCAAGATTTTTTTTTCTCCGTGATTTCTCTCTTGGTGCCGAGGATGCCGATTAGGAAAGTTGGTTTCAAGCCATGTGGCACATGTCACCGACAGATTGTGATGACAGACCCATATTTAGTGTGCTGCTGGTGCTTGGAGCGCAGCCACAATGCCAAGACCTTTATTGATTGGGGCACCATGCACCCCAAGTACTTGAGGGAGTGGTCCCTCAAGCTTCTCTCTGCTTGACGTGGCAACACTCACAATCCCGGCAAAGAGAAAGAAGGTCTCGAGATCGGTCACAGAGCCACTCCAAGGTCTCGTCGTCATAGTCAAGGTCTTTGGGGAAGTCCCACACGCACACGAAGAGCAAGAAGTTAAACAGATCTTCGACTTTGCCATGTCCTTTGAAGTCATCTGATGAGGCAAGGAAACGTTGGCTTTTGAGACCTAGGTCAGTGGCGGAGTCTGTGCCTGGGCCGTCTCCGCGTCTTCCAGAGTTTCCGGGAGACGGATGTACCCCGCCCAATTACGTTAATTTTATGAGCCCATGCACTTCATATTTGGGCAGCCCGTCCCCGCTGCAGCACCGTCAGACACCATGGGCTCAGGAGGAACCCCTACTAGTTTTATACAGGCGGGTTCGCCCCGCCGGCACCATTCGGGCCCTTGGATTTAAGGATGGATCCAGAGCGGCACCGGTTGAGCCACCTTGACGTTCCACGGTTCTGGCGCCAGTGCCGGCGCAACAAATGCCGCAGATGCTCCACGGCGGCACCCTCCCCATCGTCATACCCAACTCTGACACGAAGCAGGATGGGCGTTGTCGGGTACCGACGGGGCAGACTCCCTATGACAGAGTCAGTGCCTTATTCCTATGATAGGGGTGGATTAGGAGATGAAAGAGAGGGGTATGCACGGACCCTTATGGATGCCATTTAGAAGATCCTGAGGATAACTGGTGTGAGGATCTGGCGATGCGCGTGGACTGGACTCCTCAATTGACACTGGCCGTCTCTTTCTCCCTACAGTGGCTACGGAGGAGGGTGCTTCATTCGCAATGGCGGTGTGAAGGGTGGCTGAGGTCCTAGACCATATCCTACTCTCAGGGGCAGTTAAGACAAGCAATTTGACAGAGTTGCTTTAGACATTAGTTGCTCCCACCGAACCATTACACCCATTCAATTAAGCCCTGACTGATGTCCTACTCAGGGATTGGCCCAAGCCCTGAACAGGGTCTCCTATGCATTGGACACTTGCCTGGCGCCATTGACCTGCCTCAGGGGGTCCCACTTTCTTCGACCAGCATCCCACCCCAGATAGCTTGGTGGTCCAGGCCTCCACCTCCAAAGTTAATCCCAACACATTCCATACCACTCCACCAGACAGGGAATCCAAAAGGCTAGATACCATCGGGAAGAGAATGTTCTCTTCCACCAGTCTGGCACTGTGGTCAGTGAACAACACTTGCCTTTTGGACGGATACTCCTTACCTTCCGAGACTCGGTTGAGCAAGTGCTGCTCATGGTCTTGGATGGCCGAGCCATACTCTCTTAAGCAATTGTTGATGGGAGGGAGGCAGCCAGATTCACCATACGATGTGAGCTGGATACGACCGACTCGCTGGGCAGATGGTTCAATGATTGGTGATCCTTAGGCGCCCCGCCTGGCCGAGCACCACTGGCTTTTCGGGGGATGTCCAAGCCTCGTTCATGGACATGACCTTTGATGGCTTTCTGTTGTTTGAAGGCAAACTCTGCGCTTGAGCGCTTCAAGACAGCAGAGATATGGCCAGGTCAGTCGGCATTTCCAATGTCCCCTCGCCAACCCCAGTCCATTTCCGCCCCTTTTGTGGCCATGGGATGGGCTTCCAATCACGCCTTTACAGGACCAGCCAAACTGGCCAACAAACCGCTCAATCTTTCGATGGCCGAGGATGTGGTTCTCGCATACTACATGGGACAGGCAGCCAGAGGTCAAGCCCGTCCATCACCACCCCCAACTCCCCGGCAGCCGCAGCATCCAAACCACTTTAGTATGCCCTCCTACCTTCATGGACATAAAGTAAGGGGCAGGATTCACCAGTAACACTGGAGGTCGATATCATCTGACCATTGGGGTTTGCAGCTAGTTCATATGGGCTACTCCCTCCTCTTTGTGACCAATTCTCCACCCATGCCACCTACTTGCGCTAAGCTGACGGAGGACCACCTCTCTGTGTATTATAGGAGGCGTTGGATTTCTTGGCCAAGGGAGCTATACAGAGGGTGGCAACATCAGAAGTAGGTCATGGTTGCTATTCCCACAGCTTTCTTGTGTACAAGAGGGACAGAGGACTTTGTCCTATTTTAGATCTGAGCCTTTTCAATCTCTTCCTGACAAAGGAGAAATTCAGAATGAGCACGCTCACATAAGTTATGTTTGCCCTGGACCCAGGAGACTGGATGGTACCGCTGGACTTACAGGATTCTTATTTTCACATCCCTGTTCTTCCTGTCCACAGGCGTTAACTGCTTCACGGTTGGTCAAGAGCACTTTTAGTCCGACATGCTCCCCTTTAGCCTTACCAGAGCCTCTCAGGTGTTTCACAAAAGTGATGGTGGTAGTAACTCATCTGTGGAGGTCAGGGATTCCTGTCCTTCCCTACCTCGACGATTGGCTGTTGAAGACTGGCTCCAGCACCACTACTCCACTGGTGTGTTATAATATTAAGTCCTTCTGGAGACAATAATGATAAACAATGAAGAAAAATCCAATCCAAAAAACAGATCCACAGCAATTTCTTTCTTTATCCTCAGATTAAAACGTCCTCCACCATATTCTCTCATACAAGCATTTCTATGAATTAATACTTGTATTTCCACAGTCAGCACATGTTCCAGGGATACACCTCTTCCTCAAGGCTGAAAGTCAAATAAAGAAAACAAATTAAAATCTTGCAGGACTAGACAACATTTTTACAGTAAAGACTCTAAACATAGACAACAAAAAACAAATCAAACATATTGCTAAATGTCTTAATTAGTCTGTCTCTCTTGAGTTCAATTTTGCATTATCATACATTCCATTAAGAGCTAGGGTTTTACAATGAATCTTCGTACATCTAGTGTTGTGTATGGAGTTTAACAAGATATTTATTAATTACTTACTACTCATATCACAACACACTTGTGCCTTATCTTTCTCCATTTTGCCTCTCACGTTTGAAGAGTAAAAAAAGGAGATCACAGGAGATTCCAGTAATTCTAATTCTTGTGTCAAATCTATTGGTAATTTGCAGTAATTATCAAACTTTCAAATATATCCCAAATTTTAATTAAAAATTCATCCAAAATATACCATGACCACATCCATTCCATCAAAATTGTTATTAATGCAAACATCTCCAGAAGTTCTCAATTCATTATCAAAAAATAAACTTTTGGGCCTCATGTCCTCATGCATCCTTCTTGTGACACATGTCCATTGACATATGAGGGCTTTGCAGTGGACCTGAAATTCCATTGTTCACAGCATAAAGGAAATCTCTCTGACATGGTCCAGATCTCGGAGCAAACTGCAAAAGACCTGCATAGGTGGCTAACGAACCGTGATTGGGTCAGTTACAGACCCCTCTCCCTTCCCCAACCAGAGCTGACTGTAGAGACTGATGCCTCACTTCTGTGCTGGGGCAACCTTCTGGGAGAGGTAAAGATCCGAGGACTCTGGTCTCCTGCGGAATCCGGACTCCACATTAACCTCGTGGAGTTCTGACTGATCGGGCTAGCATTGAAGGCCTTTCTTCCTTCAATCAGGGGAAGGCTGGTTCAGGTGTTCACAGGCATCACCACTGCCATTTGGTATTGCACCAAACAGGGCAGGGTGGGGTCATGGATAGTTTGTCAAGAGGTACTGCGCCTCTGGACATGGCTGGAACATTAGGGCATATCCCAGGTGGATCAACACCTGGTGGCCCCTCTGAACGCCAGAGCGGGCAAACTCAGTTGTCTGTACCTGGCAGATCATGAATGGAGTTTCCATACGGAGGTGGTGCAAGGTCTCTTCCAGTAATGGGGACAGCCTTGGTTAGATCTGTTGCCTCCATCAAGAACGCATAATGTCAGCAGTTTTGCTCGCTGTAGTTTCCAAGGTGGCTTTCGCTTGGAGATGTGTTTTGTCTCGAGTGTAGCTCAGGCCTCCTTTACGCCTTTCCAGCACTACCTCTCCTGCCCAGACTTCTCAAGAATAACCGGGGCCAAGTTATCGTTGTGGCCCCAGATTGGGCATGGCTTGTCTGGTATCCTGTGCTGAACTATTGAGCATGAGCATGGGTCCTCCAATCAAGCTGCCTCTTTGGAAGGATCTTCTGTTGCAGCAACAGGGCAGGGTTGTCCACCTGACCCTAAAAACATTTTGCCTTGATCTGTGGGGATTGAGCTGCGACATTTGACAGCTTTGGACGTTCTGCCTGAAGTCTGTAATGTTTTCCTGGCAGTCAGGTGTCCCTTCACCAAACCGTATATGCCTGGAATTGGAGCAGGTTTCTAGCATAATGTACAGACAGCTAAGTTGACTCTCTTTCTGCACCCCTTTTATAGGTTCTGTTGTTTATTCTTACGTTGGACAGCAGGGCTCTTCTTTGGGTACAGAGAAAGGCTATCTTTCTCCCATCTAGTGTATTGTACTATAGCTATAATGCCAGCATTTTTCAGCCTTAACAGCTGTTTTAGATATAGCTATACTGCAAACAGTTTTTAGATATAGGCAGATAAAATCTTTTAAAAGCAAGTTTTTTGTCTACTGGCTATTTCTTTCCCTTATCCAGGTCCTCTAGTTGTGTATGTGATAGACTACTTTGACACTGTTTTGTAGCATTAAGTTGTAATTTCTGATCTCTCTGGTGCTTCTCACTTATGTTTTCCTTGATTGTGGAGAAGTTAGCTCTCTTTTCTTTTGTGTGCACTTTGTTTTCCATATTGTCTCCTCTTGCTTCCTCTTTTTGTATCATGGTCTTTTCGCTTGAACAATGCCTGCAGATATATACCGTATACAACTTCTTTTCTTGAAATGTTACTTGCAAATATGAGCTAATCAACTTAAAACTTTACAGGGTTAAGAGTTTGTTCCAACTTCTCACTTCTTTTTCTATCTGATTTGGAAAAGAAAGCACCTATGGCCTTTAGGAGTGAATATCTAATAGAATAAAAGTTTTCTTTGTAAATGGCTTTCTGCCCATCTAGTCATCTATCTACACTATTCAACTTTTATCAGTATCCACTCATCAGTCAATTCCGAATTCATTCACCCATGCAGTACAACAATCCATCCAAATCAAATTCAGAAACCTGTGCGAATAAACCCTCCTAATCTTGCTCAAAACCTCACCCACCCAAAAATCTTACCAAAGACCCCACCCAAATCAAAAAATACATCCACCCAAAATTATTACACACTCACCAAAACACCACCTACCCACCAAAGTTCATTTGAACCATTCTGTGGCGTCTTGGCTGGAATCTCATTAAAGGTGTGTAACCCTATGTCAGCTGAGATTCCAACAAGGGACAGTTGGCCTGGGCTTCCTCTCCTGAGATGATCTATACAAGCGTGCTTAATACGTTTACCTTATAATAAGTATCTTGTCTCCTGTGAAAATGCAGATGTAATACTGGCGATCAGCTTGCCGTATATGGAGGGAGGCCTAGTGTCTTGTGGTAAGGACATTCAACTTCAGAATTTCCTCAGATAACAATCCAGTTTTGAGAGAGTGGCGTCTTTACTGGTGGAGTATGCTTGACATCATATATACCAGTGAGGCAGTCGTTTACACTGAAATTTGTGGGGAAAAAGGTGAGCGGGACTTTGCATGTGAACAGCACGAGAGCAAGAACTCAGTGCCAGAGCTCACACGCTGGGAGTAAGCATGAGCGGGCCCAGCGCTTGTGCACAGCACATGAGCAGGAAGTCAGCGAGAGTGTTGAGTGTACGAAGACAGTGCGAGCACTGGAACCTGAGTCAATCGCATGGCAGTTCTTAGGCAGCAGAAGACGCTCACGCAGCATCAATGCCAATTTGCAGAGGCCATATTGTAAGACTTATAGCAACGCTCAGCAATACTGGTTTGCTCATACTTTGAAATGTTCAGTTATATATTTTTTTGATTCACCTTTCTGCATATATCCGGTGATTCGCACACCAGCTTTTAGTGTTAATCCTGGTTTGCTTACACTTCGCAGACTTTTTACTATACGTTATCTGGCAACCAGTTCAGCTATATTTCTTGATTTACCTTCCCACATATATTCCTAATTCGCATTCCAGTTGTTAGTATTTGAAGTGAATCTTGACCAATCTTTAGAGTGGTATAAGTTAGCATAACTAGATCTTACACATTTTGATGATTTGCACACTGGTTATTTATTGTACTCGTTAAGTGGTGTTGCAGGTTTTTATAATAAAATAGAGAAGGTATTACAGCACCTGCACCCTTGAGTGTAGCACAAAAGGAGGGTGCAGTTTCTCATAGGGAGGGGGTAAGGCTCATCAAGTGTCATCAGAAGGTTGAGCTCATCCAATTCGCTAGCTTCCTCTATGAGGTTAAGGACATCCCTTGTGTCCTTAAAAATAGAGGGAATCTTCTTCTCCAGAGGTTGTAAAAAGTAGTCGCAGAATTTGCTAAGGGGTTCCAGGAGGGAGCCGATGCCGCAAACAATCCATGTGAGTATGTTATATCTGTTTGCCAAATAGGTGGCTGTGCTTCATGACTCTGCCTCAGATTTTAGCCCTACTTACTGGCAGTCGCTTATTTTTACCAGTTTTCCCCGCAGCTAGACGTGGTCCTCTGCCCTACCTAAGGCGCATTATTACCTCTATTATAGGATAAGTCAACAGTTTACCCTTATTAGTACTATGCATAAATTAGTTAGTAAAACACTCTGGGTGGTATGACATTGGCGGAACTGGTGGCTTGGTTGCCTGATTTTATATTACTACCCTTCACATGTGTTGAATCACTGATGAACAGATTTGTGTTTGTGTTATGTGTTTTTAACTGCACACGTTGTTTAGGAAGGCTTCTAACCACCACTGTATCAAAAGGAGTGGGGAAACCCAATTAACCATTGGAGGCTCGGGCAATCAAACTAGAAATATGTTAAAAAGTGCCTACAAGGCATTTTATTTCTGAACTTAGTTCAATAGTTTTATCCAAAGAGATTATTTTCTGTTCAACTCTGATTAGTGGTGAACTAATGATTAATCAAACAAAGGAAGGGAAAAGAAATTATTCTTTTTCAGGCGAACATTTGTCTCAAAAACATAAATTGGGTAAACACGGGGCACATTTTTCTTCAAAAAGAAATATATTTAATATAGGCAAAAATAAGAACAAGGGAAGTACAATTTAGGATCAACCAAACATAATGTTGGAGGTGTCACAAATTAACCTGTGAAGCAACTATGTATACATCTATTCAATGAATTAACTAAGGAAATTATAGGAGGATACCGTTTGGTTTTACAATCAACCCTACGTCCTGAAGATGGTCTGACGGTCTTATTGCCAACACAGACTGAAACGTCGACTGCAACGTCTATTTCTTCACATATTTGTTAATCTTAAGGAACCATTTTCTGTTTTGAAAGCTAGTTTTCCTTAGTTAATTCGTGGAATAGATGTATACATAGTTGCTTCGCAGGTTAATTTGTGACACCTCTGGCATTATGTTTGGTTGATCCTAAATTGTACTTCCCTTGTTCTTATTTTTGCATATATTAATTTTTTTTTTTTTGAAGAAACGTGTGTCCCGTGTTTACCCGATTTATGTTTTTGAGATAAATGTCCACCTACAAATGAATCATTTCTTTTCCCTTGCCCAATTTATGTTTTTGAGACAAATGTTCGCCTGAAAAAGAATCATTTCTTTTCCCTTCCTTTGTTTAATTAATCATTAGTTCACCACTAATCAGGGTTGAACAGAAAATAATCCCTTAAGATATAACTATTGAACTAAGTTCAGAAATAAAATCCCTTGTAGGCACTTTTTAACATATTTCTAACCACCACTGACATATGCTGTACCAACGGGCAGCATCTTGAATTAAATGTATATTTATATGGCACCTTGCACATCGTAAGTCGACTGCCTGCCACCTGAATCTATGGGGTCACAAGCGTATGGCTGTCTTCCTGCGTTTCTTCTCAACACTGCACTACTCCGGTTTCAAATCAGTTCTAGGGTAGGTATACATACCTGGTCCTGATGAAATGCCATGACCCTCCAGGCACTGAGGCATGAAACATGTTGACTGCAGTCACCCTTGATGAAGCTGTCTTGGTACATCATCACCAGTGAATCCTTGTTTTTACTTTATCAAGGGGGCTACTTTACTAATAAAAGTCTCCCGGTACTCCTTAGGCTATTTTAATCACCTGCACACCACCCTACACTTAAAGACCCCCTCACTTGCACTCATCAGTACGGCTAAGATCAAGATATCTCTGCTAAAGAGTACCCACCAAGGGTCCCGTTGGGCATTGCAGCACTAGCCCAACGAGGATAAGTCCCATGATGTAGCATGACACCCTTCTTGATGTGTGAGGGCATTCAATCTGATCACTTGCATCCCCGCCAGATCCCTCTGATCTACCCACCAGGTCCTTCTGACAGCCTTATCCCCTCCCTGTTTGGAACCCTCCTTTTGTACTAAATTGTCCATTTAGGAGCTTGGATGTTGGACCTGAAGGGTTATGAATTTATGATCTTTGGGAGGGGCTGCAGGCTCCCATAGAAATCCCAAAACCGCACCAAGAACTGGGCTGGTATGAGAACCTGGGTGATGCCAGTGGCCTGAACACCTCCCCAGATTCTAGCATGCTGTCTCCTTCTAACCTGGCTACATAGGAGGGATCTTTTTTTTTGCAATTGTAGTGCGTAGTGCACGAGGGTCTTGGACCTGCAGCTTCCTACGGTGGCAGTCAAGACTAATGTCTTGACGGAGGTCTTGCAGCCTGGTGTCTCTACCTCAGAACCCTTGCTGCCTTTCAATGAGGCCTTGACTGATGTTCTACTGGGCACCTGGTCCAAGCCCAGCACAGGGGCTCCTATGAATAGAACTATTGCCTGCTGCCACCACCCTGCACCAGGCGACCAAGCTTTCCTTCCCACCCATCCCACCCCACAGAGATTGGTGGGCCAAGCCTCTACGTCCCATGGCATGATCCCTTCTGCAACTCTTGACAGGGAATCCAAAACTATGGACAGCTTCGGCAAGAAGATCTTTTCTTCCACCAGCCTAGCAATGTGGTCAGCAAACAACGCATGCCTCTTGGGCCATTACTCCTATTCGCCATGGGATACGTTTGTGCAAGTGCTTCCCAGAGTCTTGGAGGAGAACCGGGCTCTCCTCTCCCAAGCTATTACAGACGGCAGAGATGCATTAAAGTTTGCCATTCGATGTGGCTTGGACACGACAGACTCACTAGGCAGAGCAATTTCCTCTATGGTGGTCGTTAGGCACCATGCCTGACTGAGGACGTATGGCTTTTCGAGGAATGTCCAAGCTAATCTCATGGACATGCCCTTTGATGGCTCCCGTCTCTTCGGAGACAAGGTAGATGCAGGGCTTGAACGCTTAAAGGACTTGCGGGTTACGGCCAAGTCCCTGGGCTTCTTCACTTCATCCCAACCTGCGCCTGCCTTTCCCCCCTTTCGTGACTACGGAAGGGGCTTCCAACCAAACCCACCCTATTCTAGCCATAGGCCCCCGCAGACGCGGTACACCCTGACCTTGCAGGTCGGGCGGCCAGAAGTCAGGTCAAGCCACTAACCCCTCCTCCATTGCAAAACCTTCCTAGTACGATCCTTCCGGATCATGGCCGTCCATTTGGTGACAGGATACGCCATCACCTCCCAACATGGGTGGGATATCACCTCTGACAGGTGGTTGTTGCAAATAGTCTGAAGGGTCTACTTCCTCCCCTGCGAGACAACCACTCCCTCCATGCCTCCAACTTACGATCGGTTGACGGAGGATCAGCTTGCCCTGCTGTAGGAGAGTAGGTTCTGCACTTATGTTGCCCCCACTTTATTTTCTGATGTTTACACTGGTTTCTGGCTATAGTCTGGCTGGGTCCCTGCTAATCAGGGCCCCAGCCTCTCTGTTCTCTCTAAACAACTTGGAGTGCATATTAGATGCACTAGTGATTGGATACTGTGGTACCTTATGAGCCCCTAGTATATGGTACCTCAGGGACCAAGGGCATAGGTACTTCACAGGCCTACCAGGGGCTGAAGCATGTATTATGCCACCCCTGGGAAGCAGACTAAATCTGACACCACAGGCCTGCTACTGCAGCCTGGGGTGAGGTGGTGCTAGCACTCCTCACTGAGGTATAGGTTCCCTATATATCACCTTAATCACACATATAAACCTATCAGTCGCCCCTAAGCAAGGCCCTATAAATCCTGATGGCAGGGTGCTTGGTTTACATGTGAGGGGTGCCTCTGCCTGAGCAGGGCCCCTCTGCAGCCCTCAGAGTCTATTCTCTGTGGCTGTTTGTGGATGCGGTTAAACCATATACTCTTAAGTGCATTATAACCTAGCGGTAAATGTTAACTTTTGGATGGCTGCATCAAAACATGTTGTGTTTGGTGTCAAACGCCTTGGAATCATACCCCCACACCAGTAACTGGTGTGGGAGTATGATCCCACCCTTCTAGAGGGAAAGACATGTACCCACTGTGGAAACACTGTAGAATCCTGAAGAGCCCAGGCATCACAAAATGGATGCCACCAGCACAGACACTAGGCTGCCCTCCTGCTGCTGACTGAAACTCGCAGTGGAGGAGGCCCAACAATAGGCATCCTGTCACAGGGAGGTGTAACCACCTTTTAGACAGGATTTAGTGTATTGGGGCTTGGTGGGTGCACTCCTAGAGTGCTTTGAAGTTCTGCACTGGGTGAGCAGTAGGCTCCTCTGTGCATATGCCAGCTCAAACCGGTTCAGGGGCTACCAGCCCCTGCTCTGGTGCGAAACTGGACAAAGGGAAGTGGGTATAACCACCCACTCCCCTGACCCTCCCAGAGGAGTGGTCATAGAGCTAGTCTCTCCCTTTCAGTATAAGATGGGGAACCCTTGCCATTGCACACTAGATACCCCTGGACGACGCTCTTGAAGAAGAATCCTGGACCTTCGACTTTCCACTATCTTTGGAAGACTGAAGAATCTCCCTTGGAGTCGAGGAGTGACTCCCCTGCTTGGCAGGCACCAAAACTTTGAATCAACGGTCGCAAACTTTCCCGCTCCCGCCGGAGTCCGAAGTCCCTGCAGCCCCGGAAGTGGATTTCCTGACTTCTCGACGGCCATTGTGAGTCCCCAGCAAACCGAAGGCGAGTGGACCCCACGAGTGACGAGAAACAGCAATACCCGGGTACCGTGCACTATTGTTGAGTGCAACCCCTTCACGACGTTCTACGGACTTGTGCTTTGGACCACGTGTGACCCAAGCCTCCAGCAGGATTTCCTCCGCAAATCAGAGGCCTACCTCGTCCCGAGTGACCGTGGGCTCCTGTGAAGCGAATCCTCACGAGGCATCTTCGCGATCCCTTGCCGGCTGGCTTGTGGGTCCCCTGAAGACTTCTTCATCGAACCAAAGGGCCCCCCCTTGGTTGCTCCAGGCCTGCCCTGAATTACCCTCGCTGGATGAGTCCCTCAGACCTTGCTGGTCTGCACCACTGACTTACTTCACATTCCACGAGACTTGCTGTTGCCAAGGCTCGTTGGCTCCAATCTGGTTGCCGACACCTCAGTAAGCTGAAGACTTCGTGGGACACTCCGAATCCAGCTCCTGGTTGTCGTCGACGCCTCCTGGACCTCGTGGCTGAAGAGTCAAGACACCTGTGAATCACCTGAAATCACCCGACTACCGTGGGCATCCATCTTCCTGGCCCCAGGTCACTGGCAAGTGACTGTGAACACTGTCCCTTCTGCTTTCAGGTCTTCCTTCTTCTGAATCCAGCCTTGGATTCCACCGGACACTTCTCTTGTCTTCACAAGCAGCAAATCTTCTTCGGCTTCCATTGAAAACGACGACGCGACCCGACACCAAAAGACACCTATGCACCCGGCTTCCCTGGTTGAGGTAACCCGTGCACTCCGGTGCTCCTGTTTGTGTTGGCCCTCAAAGTACTTACCTTGTAAGTGGCTTGCTTGTAGACTCTTCCAAAGTACCCTAAAACTTTAAAAATCCAACCGCGACTTGCTCCATTGAAATAAATAGGGAACCCGCGGCTGTGTTCTCACACTGCACGTGTCTCCCGTGGGTCCTTTACTTACCTGCCTTGGGTGGATTAGTGAGGCCCCAGCGATTCTAAAGGCCCTTGGCCTTGTCCCCTTGCAAGTCGACATTCCTAAACCTCTTTTTTAGTATATGGTCTGGTACGCGCCTAGGGCCCCAGCCATATACGTGCTTAATTTGTTGTGAAACATTGATTTGTGCATATGTCCTTGACTTCTAATCTCATAAAGAGATTAGTAGAGTGTGTCTAGTAATAAATACATATATATTTTATATATATACCTGTGTGGTGTCCTTTCATTTAGTGATTCAAGAGATTATAAGGTAAAACAAGCTGCTTTACATTCCTCTGAGACTTAGCCTGAAGGCTGCTCTCCACAGCTACCACTAGGATAGCTTTCTTTAAAAGGTTGTCTTAAACCTATCTACCATAAGAGTCAAATTGGACTGGTGCAAAGTGGCCACTTTAACTAGTGACCAGCATATGCCAGGCCAAATTCTTACACCTGCTCTGCGATGAAGTCAAGACTCGCTTGGCCAAGAGAGCTATAGATAGGGTTCCCGGGCCAGAAATAGGCTGTGGTTGCTATTTCTGCTATTTTCTGGTTCCAGAAAAGGGCAGAAGCCTTCGGTCTATCCTAGAATTCAGAGCCCTCAACTACTTCCTCAAAAAGGAGAAGTTCAAGATGCTCACCCTTGCCCCGGGAAACTGGATGGTAGCGTTGCACTTGCAGGACGCCTATTTCCATATCCCCGTCCTGCCTGCGATTTATGGTCTACCAAGAGCACTTTCAGTTTACCTTTCTCCCCTTCGGTCTCACCAGTCTCCCTCGGGTGTTCACAAAGGTGATGGCGGTGGTCGCAACCCATCTGCAGAGGTCAGGGGTTCCAATCTTCCCCTACCTCGACGACTGGTTGTTGAAGGCGGGCTCGTCCCAAGCAGTCATCTCCCACCTCCAGACTACGGCGAACCGCCTGCATTCGCTGGGGGTCACTATCAACGTACTGAAGTCACACCTGACTCCCTCTCATGCGCTCCCTTTCTTTGGAGCAGTTCTGGACAAGGTGCAGTTTCGGGCTTATCCTCCTGAGCAGAGAGTCCACTCTATTTGGGACAATCTGTCACCCTGCCCACCTATCATGCTCCTCCACATCCCTCTAAAGAGGAGGAGAGACTCCCCCATTTGGACCCCAAAAGAGCATTGTCGTTCTACCTTGACAGCACAAAAGAGTTCCGGATGGACAACCAAGTCTTTGTGGGCTATTTAGGAGCTAAAAAAGGTCGGACAGTTCAGAGAAGGAACATTTCATGCAAGGCAGTTCTATGTATCCAGGTCTGCTACGCTCTGGCAAAAAAGCAGCCTCCTGAGGGCTTATGAGCCGATTCCACAAGAGGAAATACTGTGACCACAGCATTTGCTCATGGGGTACCAGTCCTGGACATCTGCCAGGCATCAACGTGGTCCTCCGTGCACACGTTTCCTAAACACGACTGCTCGGACGATCATGTCCGCAGGGACGGGCATTTTGTCAGTTTCGTCCTGCAAGACTTCTTAGTATAGTCAGTTTGTCCACATGCCACCACCAGGCTGGAACTAGAAGTCTCAATCAGAAGAACAAGTTACTTACCTTTGGCAGCGCATTTTCTGGTAGAAACAAGATCTAGCTACAGATTCCTTACAGACCCACCCATGTCTCCCCACTCTGCGGACACATTTCTAGGGCTAGGGTTGTTCCCCTTTCAGGGCCTTAGTTTGTTGGACTTGCACTAGTCAGTTCAGTTCATGGCTCTGTGCTTCTGGCGTGGAAAGTAGTATCTGGCATTCGCGCACCTGGATGACACATATATAGGTGACTGCAATTTCATTTACGGTGCCAACAATGTCAGCGACAATGCATGGAACCGAACGAAACCACCCGCCGGCGCGCTGGGGTAATGCTCATGAAAATGTTTCCAGATCCAGTCTGACGTCTGGGAAATTCAAAGATATGTCTCGGTATCTAGATATTGTCTCTATCAGATAATGCGTTACTGAAGGTAAGTAACTTGTTCAAAGAGGTGGATGGAAAATCAATTCACGTCTGAAACAGATTAACCCACCCGCCAAATTCCAAATCAGATCCTAAATCCCTTAAACTGGAGGGTTTTGTCAGAGAATCGTTACATTTTTGCTGTTTTTACTGTTAAATTACTTATCTTTGTAGCTCTTTATACCTGTGTAGTACATAGGTAGATGCAAATGGTATAACATGCTGTTTCATACCATTGCTGTCTGTGGAGAGGGGTCGTGAGTGGGCTTTGATGCCTCTCCCCTTCTTCAACAGTTGTAATACAGAGCATTATACTCTCAACTGATCTGCATATATAGTTTATGGCATGCTAATTTTTTTAGGTCGAAGCTACTGGTCTGCTGAAGACTTCTTGGGAACATTTTGAAAGTTTCCCAGGGAATGCAGTCCGCCCATTGCTTACCATTGGCTTTGTGTTTTGTCTCTCACAGTTGCTTGCATTCCATTTCCCGGCTTTATGTTTTAGGCTGTCCATCTTGAGTTAGTACCTCCCGTGGAGCATAACCTGTTTACTGTATTCTTCCACAATTACTTACTTTCTGTAAAAAGGCCTGTAAATGTTATTATTATCTTGTCTCATTTGCTGTGCATTCAAACGGTTTGCTTTTCTTTCTCTGACTTCAAAGTGAGAGAATTTGTGTGACAAACATGCTGGACACTGGTGGTGTGCTGGAGGTAGGCTGTACGAACAACAACATTAAAATATCTGTAAATGAACTGTGCAAATATTTCAGAATTAGGTAAGCACAAATGAAGCGCATTTTTTCATAATTCTGCAGTGTGTTGGAAACAAATATTTTAATACGGTCAAAACAAATCAGTATAGTAGGTGATACTATTGCCACACATTATCGTTTTTGCACTTTATAGTTTTATCACTAACACTGTATGTCTGTGCAAATGTAATGGGCATTTCAATTAAACATGTATTGTCTGTAATGGCAGTGCACTTCCACACTATGCATACTCCATTCTACAGCACTCTACTCCACTTCATTCCACTCTGTGCTCCTCCAGTCTAAGCCACTCTACGCAACTCTGCAACACTCTACTCTACTCCACTTTGCGGCTCTCCACGACACACCACCACACTCCACTCTACTTTATGACACTCTACTGGTTTGATCATGAGTGTTCTCTGGCCAACCGCGAACTGCGACTAGTCTTATCTGTTAGCCCGAGGAATCCGACTGATGTAAAAAACGCTAGGTCACGATATAAATTGGCCATTAGGAGAAGGAAGGAGGAGATTCTTGAGGAGCGCTGGGAGGTGCTAGTACAAACTGCCGCCCGGGGTAGGGGAGATATTTTTTGGGCCGCTGTCAAAGACCTGCGTTGTGCGGGTCAGGTCGCGACCCCAATGGATTGTACCATCCTTGGAGCTGCATGGGTGGACCACTTTTCTAAGATCTATGCGGTTCCACCTTCTGCGGCGGCCATCCCAATATTTAACAGTCCCCCATGGGCCGATATATCACTATCTGAGGTAGAGGAGGCTATCGCACAGAGCGCGGGGAATAAAGCCCCTGGCCCAGACGGCCTCCCAATTGACATTATTAAGACCCACCCTGATTTATGGGCCCCACTCTTATTGAATGTTTTTAAGAATTTAAATTTTACCTCTTTACCGCCCCCAACCTGGTCATCTAGTATAATAGTGCCTATTTTCAAGAAGGGTGATCGTTCCCAACCATCATGCTATAGGCCTATCTCCCTTATTGACAATACTGTAAAGATTTTAGGGAGAGTACTGTATAATAAAATCCTGTTATGGGCCGAGGATAATCAAATCCTAGAGAGTTGTCAGTTGGGTTTCCGCAATAAAGTGGGAACTGCGGAGCAATGCCTTAATCTGAACCTTATTTTGGGCAAATACACCGTAGCACGTAATTGCCCAATTTATCTGGCCTTCATGGATTTATCCACTGCCTTTGACCTTGTTAATAGGTCATTACTTTGGAAGGCCTTATTGGATTACGGTTTGGATGAATCGCTGGTACACTTCCTGGCCTATTTGCATAGGGATTTGAAGGCCTGTGTCAGGATTGGCACTGGGGGTGAGGTTTCTGAGCCAGTTATAGTCAATAGAGGGGTCAGACAGGGATGTGTCCTAGCCCCTCTTTTATTTATAATATACATTAACGGCCTACACAAACACCTGGTCTCTCTAACCGGTGATGTCCCGACCATAAAAGATAACCATCTCCCCGCACTACTATATGCAGATGATGCGGTCCTTATGGGACGCACCCCAAACGCATTACGCATATTGGTGAATGGTTTTGTTGCATATATGGATTCCCTAGATCTGAAGACCAATTTTAAAAAGTCCTTTGTAATGTCTTGTGGCCCGAAGAGGCATCATATTGGCAGTATAGTTGTGGGGGCAGAAAGACTGGGGTCAACTGGCAGTTTCCCGTATTTGGGAGTGGTCTTTGCTGCGAACAACTCCTGGAGTGGGCATATTGCCCACGCCAGGAGTAAGTTCTCAAAGTCCATCAATTCAATTTTGAGCCTCCCCCGTCCAAAACTGACCGGGGCATTGCCTGCTATCCTAAAAATATACAAAACTCAATGCGTCCCGGTTGCTACTTACGGCGCCGAGGTTTGGGGTACCGCCAGTTGCTCAGATATAACTACCGAGGAACATAGATTTTGTAGGAAACTTCTCTGTGTTCCCATTACTTCCCCACATTTTATATGCCATAGGGAATTGGGTTTGCATTTTATAGGGGATTTTATTCGTGCCCGCCCAGCCCTTTTTTGGCTGTCGATCTGGAAAAATCCCGCCGCCAAACTGACTAGGGACATCATTGAGGATTGTCTCCGCTGCGACAGGGGCATGACCATTCCCTGGCTATCAGGGGTGCACAGCGTTTTTCGCAGCGTGAACTTTGAAGACATTTTCCTAAAACCCTCCACTACTAAGCACCCCACTAAATGTGAACTCAAAAAAGCACTTTATACGTCTTTTGATGTTGAAAGGGTAGCAAGGGAGTCCTTGAAATCTAGTGTTTCTGGTTACTTAGCTTGTAATTTTATAATATATCCCACACCCAGATATTTAACTCTCCCGTTGAGTCATTGGGAGCGAGGCCTTATATTTCGCCTTAGGGCAGGCACCATTAAACATGCACTTAGCTTCCCTTTATGGAATTTTAATGACCAATGTGTTGAGCCATGCCCCTGTGACTACCAGAGCAGGCAAACAACACTACATTTTTTATTCTTTTGTAAGTTTTATATGAAGTACATTAAATGGTTTTTAACTCCGTATTTTAAAAAATCTAAACCAATTAGCCTGGAACTCGCATTTTCTATGATTTTGTCCCTGGACGATGATGAACTTGTCTTTCGTGTGAGCTCTTTTTTAAAAACTGTGGTTCGTGTCCGGTCTACAATGTCTTAAAGTTTTGATGGACTATTCCCCATGTGTAAACAGTATTTTATCTTATTGCATGATTTTATAATTGTTTTCTTTTGTACTTTTATGGATTGTCAATGATCCTAATAAAGTTTTCATTGATTGATTGATTGACACTCTACTCTTCTCCTCACTGTACCACACTCCACTCCATTCCATGACACTCTAGGCCCCTCCACTCTCTGACACCAACTCTAGCCCACTCCATTCTACTCCACACCACTCTGACTTTATATTCCACTCTCCACCACTTCACTCTGGCATACTCTACTCCACTATACGCTGTGACACTCTACGCCACTCCACGACACTCCATTCTATGCCACTCCACTCCACGACACTCCACTTTACCATACTCTATGCCACTCCACTCTACCACACCGTGCCACTCTACTCAATGCCAGTCCACTCTGTCACTCCATGCTAATACACTCCATGCCACTTTACTCCACTCTGTGACACTCCACTCCATGACACTCTATTGCACTCCACTCTACAACACTCAGCACCACTCCACTCTGCAACACTCTATGCCACTCTACAACACTCCACTCTACAACACTCTATGCCACTCTACGACACACTATGCCACTCTATGCCAATCCACTCTACTACACCCTATGTCACTTTACTCCTTGCTACACCACTCCATACTAATATACTGGACTCTGCTTTACACTACGCCCCTTCACTATACGACACTCCACGCTATGACACTCCACTCTGCGACACTTTACTCCTGTCTGTTCCACCCTACTCTACAACACTCAACTATCCTCTACAACATTCCACTCTACTCTTCATCACTCCACTCCACAACACTCTATTCCACAACACTCTATGACACTCCACATCAATGCACGACACTCCTTGACACTCTACACCCCTCTACTCAAATCCACTCTACGTCATTCTACTTTGCTCCATTCTATGACACGTACTCCACTCTGATACTACGCTCTGCTCCACTATTTGACACAACGCCACTCTACTTCCCTCTACTGTACTCCACTCTACATCATTCTACTACACTTTCTGCACCTCCATGACACACTATGCCACTCTATTTGACGCCACTCTGCTCCACTCTACTCCATTCTGCAACACTTCACTCCATTCTGCAACACTTCACTCCTCTTCCTGACACGATACAATATAATGCGATACTCTACATCACTCTATTCTAATCCACTGTACGCCACTTTACTTTACTCCACTGTATGACACTTTACTCCTTTCTACGACACTCCACTCTGACACTCTACAACACTCCTCTACACTTTACAATACTCCACTCCATGCCACTCAACTCTGACACTTTATCCCCCTCCAGTCTACAACACTTTACTCCCTTCCACTCTGCGCCACACCATTCTTCGCCCATCCACTCTACTCCACTCCACACCACTCAACTTTGTTCTGTGCCATACTGCTCTACAACACTTTACCCCACTCTACGCCACTCCACTCTATGACATAACACTCCACTACGCTCCACTCTACGACACTCCACTCTGTCCCAATCCACAACACTCCACTCTACGCCACAACACTCTTTGTCCTTCCACTCTACGACATTCAACTCTATGACACTCTACACCATCTTACTCCACTTCACACTTTTTTTTTAAATGCCACTGTACTCCACACCACTCATCACCACTCTATTTCACTCTACTCCACCCTACTCTAATCCACGCTACACCACTCCACTCTAATCCACGCTACACCACTCCACTCCACTTTACTCTACTCTACTTCGTAATACTACACAACACTCCACATTGCTCCATGACACTCTACGACGCTCTACGAGACTCCACTCTAGGTGCGGCACTCCTCTCCACTCTAAGCCGCCCCACAACCCTCAGCTCCACAACGGGCCATTCCTTGACACTGCGCTACTCCACTCTACTCCACTCTATGACACTCTCCTCCACACCACTAAATTTTAGCCATGCTGAACAGCCCCGCAGGTTTACAACATGGCTAAAACATATGGCAAAGCTAATAGCTCTTGCATAGGCGAGACCTATTGGCTTTGCCATGCTGTTTTGTCATGTCTCGAATTTATTAATGAATGTATTTAACTTGATCTGGAGCAGAAGGGGCTTAATCCATAGAGTAAGATAAAATCTCATTAAGTACGCCTGATAATGAGCCCTGTTGCTTACCTCTGCTAAGTCTTCAAAACGTGGAATGTGCTGGACCGTGAGCAAGTGACCTTTCTAGCTGAGTTGGGTTACAGTATTGTAATAACATTGGATTTCACATGTGTGTTTCAATAATAATTGTGTTTATTATTTCGTCTGTCCAATAATATTTTTATTTGGTTACATTTATTTTCACTGACCTGGCATAAATGTATTTTTTTGTGTGCATGAAAATGTATGTTTTTTGTGTGCATGACAATGAAAACGTGCCCCCCACTCACAAATATTTGCATGCGACGCTAGTGCAGATAAGTGTGCACGCTAGGTGGAGGGAGGAAAGGTGAGTGTTTGTATTTGTAATACACACATTATACGACGGACACAGTTAGTATGAGTCTGTGTGCACATTTTTGGAAATTGGATGCGAATCCTTAATCAGCGTGAGGATGCTTCTCATCTTGTATTTTGTCTGCCGAGGCTGAGTGTCCTGTGAAATTCGCCCAGAGGGAAACACCGGTGCCGAGGCCTGCACTGTGCGGCCATTGTGTGCGCCGCCACAGCCGTGACACGAGAGCTGTCTGCATGGCGTGCTAACTCCAGCGGGGTCAGTTCCACTCTGTGGCCGATAGAAATGAAAAACATGCCCCAGCCGGGGACAGGCGGCGGGTCAACAGCTGGCAGAGGATATGGCAATCATTTATATAAATATGCTCTCGCCGTCCCGCAAAAACAAAACTCCCCAACCCAACAGCTGGGAAGGGTTGCAAGTAGCCCCAAGGCTGGTTAGTTCCCTTCCAGATGGGGAGGTTAGACGGGGGCTAGGCCGACTGCTCCACATAGACTTCCGATTCGCATTAGGAATAAAAGGAGCGCGAAGCAGGCAGGAGGAAGCCGAAGTACAAGCATGACTGCCCCACTCTTCACCCAACCTAATCAAATAAGTGAGAGTTTCCGAGGCGGAAGGATTGCGTTTATTGGAATTTACGCTGTTGTGCGCGTGAGTCACCAGGTCTCGACAGCTCGCGCCCCTTCCAGAGGGACAGCGACGGAGAACGTGTGGCTGGGCTTTTTACCTCATGTGATGGCCATGTCATGGTGAAATCTTCCACAGGCCATAATGCTGCGCTTGTGTAGTCCAGTGCGAACGAATGGGGCAGCAAACTTGGAGCAACTCCATATTTCTTCTGAGTGCAAAAAACTCAGAAATGTACTAAAATGGTTTATCTGTGTAGTGTGTTATTCAATCCATCATTTGTAATGACCTGGAGAATAACGTTTTAGAGACTCACCCGGGTTTGTTTTTGGATTGGGTTTTGGCATAGCACCAGGGAGGAAATTTGTGGTTGCATGATCTTTGAGACTTAGAAAAAAGAGTCCTGAAAATGCCGGCCTCAGTAACTAATCTGGAAGCAGCCACACACAAGTGTGACTTCAGTGTTGGTTGCCACTATGCACGCTCACCTGAGTGTATCTGCTTTCGGGTCAGTTACTGAAGTCTGGCACAATATCATTAGTAGTGTGTGCAAGTCATTGAGGTATATTTCCATTTGCATGTCACACAGGGCTGACCGTTTGTGACTCTGCCTCAAGATAAAACTGGGACACAGTATATTAGATCATTATAACTCTTAGTGAAACAAGCATGTGTAGTGACACTTACAAGAAACACTATATATGCAATTTATATAATTTTATCCCTTGAGTTATGATTAGTTTCCTAGTAAAAAAAAGTAACCCCGCTCCCTGCCAACACAAGTTTGTGATTGATACAATTACAACTGACACATACAACTTACATAGTGACTTTCAAGTGTTATGAATTTTGAAAGTCAGTTCAGTTTGTGGTTGGTGGGTAAATGGCCGAAGGTTTGATGACGGTGGTGAGAGATTGGGGTGTGTTCATGCCAAAGCTCATGCTGTTTTGGAGACATTTGAATTATTTGGAAATGAATGGCAACCCTTATATTTGAGTGAGCATTGTGAACATACTTTAATTGGTTGGTGGATCTCTTCTGGAAAAGGTCACAAAATAATTGGATGGTAAAGATTAAACGTGTCACCTGGGTGGATGGACAGGCTATTCCTCTTCATTGTCCTTTCTAATTAAATCGAATGCACCTCCATTACAGCTTATTTCAGATCAGTAGTCCTCCTTACTCACTGTCCAGCAATAATCATTGTTGCAAACCTGTGTATCTGGTTATGTTTGATATAGCATTGCGCTTATTCCGTTCCAAATGTGGAGACTGGTGCTTGGGCTTAGTGCTCTCATTCAATGTGCTGTAGTTTATACCTTGTGGGTGGTCTAGTGGATACCTGTGGGTTGTGGAACCACAGGGCTTGTGTTCTACTTGACATGCTCCTCTTTTTTTTAATTAATCAGATCTTCAATGATTACAAAAACAATACAACCAACAAAACCAGCCAGTCATTGTTATAGCATATACATTATGTTGCCAGGTGCCATACATAGGTTTACATATTACAGTAGTGGTCTTGTCATTTCCATATTAGGCAAAGCACAATGCTAGAATAAATCCAGGAGTTTCAGGGGCTACAACCATTAGCATAATTGCATGTAGACACAAGCGTATAGGACTCAAAGGCAATCATCACAGCTGTTATACTGCTCCACTCTAACCCGTGCAATTGGCTCTAGAGTTTATTATAGCCCATAGCATAGGGAAATCAGAGTGCCACCACTGTGTGCGCAAAGTCCCCCCAGCTTACCCCTCCCCACCTCAGAGATTACCCATCAAGGGTGTCACCCTCCTTCTCCATGCCCTGTCGCTCCTGAGCCCAACTCACAAACGGTTCCCAGATATCGCGAGGTCGGGATGCGGACGGAATCAACTCCCAGAACGTATTCAGCTGTGTATGCCCATACGTTACGGCAGCCAGCCAGCCTTTTAACGTAGGCACCCACCGTCTGCCCCAATGGAGCGCCACCTGTCTTTTAGCGAATAATAGAAGCAGCGCATGCAGTTTGCGCGATTTTGGTGGGGTGTCCCTGACATATCCCAATATACCAATTATAGGGGACGGGATATCTGAGCGTCCAACAATCTGGTTTACCAAGTTCAAAATCTGAGACCAATATTTCTCTAACCGTGGGCAAGACCATGCTATGTGTAAAAAAGAGGCGGGGGAGCACCTACATCTCCAGCACTCATCAGTCTCTCGGAGCCCCATTCTTTGCAGACTGATAGGGGTTCTATAGAACCTGTGCAAGTATTTAAAGTGTATTAGCCGTAGCTTATAGTTGGGAGAGAGCTCAGTAAGCTGTCCACAGCAGAAATTCCACTGGTCCTCGGACAGTGGGGATTGGAGCTCCTCATTCCAATACTGAAGGGATTTAGGCGTGACCACCGGCGCCTTGTTTTGCATTTGCCGGTATATACGGGTGACTAACTTGCGCGGGGACGGGGAGCCCACCACACCCTCCAAAGCAGTAAAGGTCGGAGGGGCCTCAGGGAAGTCCCCGCTGAGCGTGTGGCGACATGCTCCTCTTAACCAAATTGTGTAATTCTGCTTCCCTCTGTAACTTACAGCAAATGAGTTAGTTGAAGAGTGGTGGCTGAACGTGGGCGTATAAACGGTGAAAGAGTGGATCAAAGATCTTTGCAGAACTGAGGGTAAATCGACAGTGGATAGATGCTGAATGCATTGTAGGTGACTGGTGAATCGATAGTTACTGGATGGTGAATACAGATGACAGAATGGTGAATAGATGGTGGACAGAGAATGTATTTGAATGATCATTATAAATGGGTGGTGAATGGATTATGAGTGATTGTGATTGGCGAATAGGAAGGCAATCTTTCAACAACACCATTGCCAATCAGTGTACTCCAGACACCCTTGTTAACAGCCATGTAATTGCAAGTACTCAAGTGACTGATATGTATATTGAATTACCTCCTTTCGGGACTTCCCTGTGAGCCCTATCAAGAACACTTTCTTGATGCCCTGGTGAAGGGCAGCTGTTTGTGGGACTGAGTTAGGCAGGTTATTAAAGAGAGTAGCTGTGAATGGTCCGTGTTGACTAGCTCATCTCACTGTGGGCTTCCGTGGTTGAACTTCAGTGAAATAAGGGAGGGAATGAGAGCAGATGAATGGGACACTTTGCCATGAGTGCATACCTGTACCTGCAGCAGGATCCCACAGCATAGATGGGGTAATCAAAAGCCAACTATGCCTTTCGATCAGCATAGGTCCCCATACTCTTAGCCTACTACTATCCAACGCACGCTTGAAAGAAGGTATTGGGCCTCCTTGTATAGGGGTGGGGTAAACTGGAAGATGACCCTGGAGTACACGAGTACTGGTGAGAGGGTAGTGGAATGGGCATAAGTCTGTCATCCCCTATGGAACAGAAGAGGAGTTACTCCGAGGTCCTTATCTATATAACATGCTTCCTCTAGTCGCTGGTGACGTAGAACCAGAACTGGCAAAAGGAGAGATGTGTTCCCCTTCTTCTCCACAAGGAGTTGAGAAGTAAAGGTGGGCGGGTAGGTACTGTACAAGTTGAAGGGTTGTTTACTCAAGAAGGGAAGAACATCCAGGACTGGTAGGAGGAATAATATGTTCATCTTCTTCTCCACAGGCCAAGTAGTATCACGATGAGAATCAAAAATAGACTAATAAAGCCAGGAATAATTAGAACACTGGTTAGCATGTTTCCTAGGAAGACCCCCGCGAAAAAGAAAGAGGCTGGGGATAGGGGACCCAGAAAAGAGACGGACTGACTGCAAGCCCTGCTGTGATGGAGTGTACAGAGGGCTACTTTCTATTGCATGGTACACAGGTATACAAATAAAACTGTAACTGACACGAGTGGCTATGAAGTCCTTTTTCTCATCCACACTTATTGACATGTACTTACAATAATTCAACATTTCCATACAATGGCATCCCCAGATCCCCATCCACCATGACTGTTTGCACCCCTTAGATTTAAATATGTGCAAATATGTTTTTTTTCAAAGATGAAGATCGTTGCACCCTAGGCACCCACCATCAAAAATCTACAGATCCCAAGGAGGTGTAGGAGACAGCTACATATCTAAACAAATTTCAAAATGATCATCCCTGTGACATGAAAAGACTCAAAACCTATGGACAGTGAGTACATAAGGAAATTAACTTCTGTAATACAATGCAGTTGGTCAAACAGGGGAAGCCGAGCAAGGCCTCTTATCCCTGCCAGCTTACAGAAAAACGAAACACAACTTGGTTGAGTCACAAAATATACTTTTTGTACTTTAGTACACAGCACTGAACACATGCACAGGTGCCCCTTTACAAAGAGTGGCAGATCTGGTAAAAGTGTAGTGAAAGGTATGAGCAGGAGTCAAATTAATTATTTACGGATTGTGTGGGAAGGAACCCATTCCTTTTCAATTCTTCCAGCATGGGGTCCACAGATGGACACTGTAAAAGATGTTAGGATGTTAGATTCTTCAGCCATTGAACAATAAATAATTTCTTTTTCTTATAGTCCCTATTTTTGTCTTGACATGGGCAGAAGATGCTGCGTCAAACCACATGCTCTACTGACCCTGTCTTGTACTTGTCATAATACATTTGGCCACATTGTCACTTAAGCCCAAACTATGCTAAAACATGATAGCACCATTTTCCCAACATTACTACAGACCGATTGGTAGGAGTATGCACGTTAACCATACATAAGTGAGATTTCACTCACAAAGCTTACCAAGTATACAGAAAAAGAACTTTGCAAAAAGTAAGTATAATAAAACTCTGCAGACGAATTGGGCATGAGCAGTGAAACCCTCTGCCAGAATTGTCCCTGGCCCATTTCAGTGAAGTACCCTGCAATAAGGTCAAGTGCAGGAAGACACAGCACATTAGTATGCACTTCAGATGGGTTGTTCTTTATATATACTGATCCCAGACAAAAAGTCAGCTGTGGTTTAGCCTCACTATTTCAGGATTCTGTCTTGCAGCGCTTGAATGGTAGATCTGAAGAAGTTTTTGATTGTTCAATGACCAGGTCTCGACAGGATTACCCACCTTTGCCAGTACAAGTTCCTCTTTCGCCAGTCCTTCTGGGAGCACTATGGAGACACAGCTTACAGCTGTGTGAGCCTGAATTGAGTGCTGTCTTAGTGATGCAGCTAATTTACTATTTAAATTATTCCCAGTGGTTTCAATGTTCTCCTTAGTTTAGGCAGCAGTGTTCCTTCCATTCATTCTACCCAACCACCCCCTCCCCAAGTATTCAAGGCCTTTACTTAGTCAATCTAAATCGACCCCATTTAGAACAATTAGGTGTACAATAATATGTTAATACTCAGGGCGAGAAGGAGGTGTGGATGACAATTAATGAACTGGTGATTTGTAGGGTGCCACATGATTCCAGGAGATCTTTAGGACATCTTGGTTTTGTTAGAGAATATGAGTGTTCCTAATCATTGTGGCAAATTTGACTTCAAACGGAGATGTACGCAAACACAAATAATAATACAGTGTAAATACATTCGAGGGAAGGAAGAATGTGTTGTTTTTTGATCCATGTCCTTTGTACCATGCTGGGGTGCAGACCTTTTGCCGCACGTTTATCCTAGAACCTAGATGGTGGCTTTTCTCAAAGGTAAATGACTGAAAAGAATAGTCTTGATATTTTTCTTAAAATCCCAGTGATTACTTCGATCTTTTAATTCAGGAGTGAAAAAGTGCCACAGAAGCCTTGGCTAGGTGTGGCTACTAGGATGGAAATTGACCTTAATGTTTGGAACGCTATCTCTGCAGAGTACAAAAGTATACCAAAAGATCAGAAAACAATGCTACAGATATAGGCATGAAGAGCTGTTTCTTGCCCAAACCCGGACTATGGGTTGGAGCAGAACACGAGGATACATAATGAACCAAAAACCTATTAAAAGCAGTTAATGGCTTGACCAGCTGGGCTATAGCGGAACTAATACCTGATTATCCAGTTCACTCTGTAGAAAGAAACCACAGATAGTCTTCAGATGATATTTGAAAAAGAGTTTCTTTTTTATGTATAAGTTATCACCTCATCCTGCTTCTCCTGCTCTCCGACCACCTCCTTTTCAAACCCATCACATCCCAGAACCCTGGGCATCACATCTTGATTAGAACTCTGGGCTCGCCATTCTAGCTATAGAATATCACACACTCACTGATTGGGTCTTATTTTCTGTGTTGCTCTCTTTCCCTCCTTTGCTTTGTATTTGCATAGTCTTACTTTGCTTGTCCCACTCTCCGTCCTTCGACCTACTCTTCTTTCCTAGCCCTGCTATCACTCTCTCCTGCTTTTCACACTTTTGCTCATTCTGTTTCCCCACACTCTTCTTTCTCTCTCAAACGCTCTTCTAGATCCACCAACCTTTCTTTTTGTCCTGTGTCCCACTTTATAGTTATTCTTTTCATTCTCCTGACCACTTTCATCTACCGAGCCCTGCAGCTATGCTTTATTTTACTATCCTTGCTGAGTCATCCCAGCCACGCTGTGCATTAATTCCCTATTCCACAGTGTTGTCTCTGCACCCATCCACATACTTTCTCCTCCTTGCTGCTCTGTGACCCATACTCTGTCCATCACCCCATTTTGTCATCCAGGGCACACTGCTTCTTTGTTTTCTTTTTCTAGCCTCTTTGTTTCTTCCACCCTCGTTGCCCCGGCCTCCTCCACCATGATCTATGTTTGGACAGATAGAGTGTCTCAGAAGGATTTGAACTCAGTCAAACCACAGCACTTAAGGCTACAACAATTCCAGGCTGTTTAACCAAATGTTCTCTTCTGTGTGCTTAGCATAGTATTAGTAAACATTCAAAATGCATTGTCTTTAAATAATTGCTGATCACCCAAGTTATGCACCTAGTGCCATAGAGTGCTGATTTTGCGTTGCTGGTACGATAGAGAAATTTGTAGTGAACTCAAAGTCCATGTGCCTACTGGTGGTAGATGTGAGGGTTTAGAAAATGGATACTGGTACTTGCACCATTAAAGGAGGCTGGAGGAGTCTAAGTTGGAGATTGTCCCTTTTCCAAAGAAAGGTAGCCTAGGCCTACCTAGTCAATATTGCTAAAATATTCCAGGGTTAAAGGGAGACTGAACCCTAATTAGATTAGCTTGGAAGTGTACGTCTTTGCTTCGCAGGCCCCAACTATTGTGTAAATGACATATTCGCGAGGTAGTTTTTTTTTTTTTTTTTTTTTTTTTTTTTTTTTGTTTTTTTAAAAAGCTATCGGTCTGTTTAAAGGGTAGCTGTCCATGGGACATGTGGAAGGTGCTGCAGTCTTAAAAGAAGTACGTTTTTGAATCTGACCTACGTCTCTAAACTCAATACTTTATTGTATATCTGTTGATTGAGTATGAGATGCTGATCTGACTTTTAAGTATTTTCACTGTTCATTAAAAAGTCACTTTTTTAAGTCACCAGCCTGGGTTAAGGAAATCGGCTGATTTCCCTTTTAACCGCCTCACGGCTAGCTCACTCATTGAATTGTTTATTACGTGTTCCTCAATATCACTATAAATATTTTTTTAATCAATTGCATTGATCATTCTTTTGAACTCCAATTTCTTATTGTAGTGATTGTGATATTTATTCTGACTCCTGTTGAATGGGACCACTGTTTCTTTAAAAATAGCAGTCTTAGAAGAAGTACGTTTTTGAATCTCTACTGCCACATATGTGAGTGATTGTAGGCCAGTTTGTTGAGGCTCATGCCAAGCAAATGACTACAAAGAGCCCTACCACTGGAACTGCACCGTTGGCAGAGAAGCGGAGAAAATACTACCCTAACCCTGAAGACCGGAAGTGCCCGAATTAAGGTTTGCTTTTACTAGAGTTTTGATATCAAATTGAACGTGGAGTTTTTATGCCATGACTTAGCACATAATGGATCGTTAAATTACGTTTTTCAGATGTGCTATT
Source organism: Triturus cristatus (assembly GCF_964204655.1). Classification (NCBI taxonomy): domain Eukaryota; kingdom Metazoa; phylum Chordata; class Amphibia; order Caudata; family Salamandridae; genus Triturus; species Triturus cristatus. The sequence goes on along the minus strand of NC_140584.1, from coordinate 938,817,004 downwards.
ATGCCTCGGCAAGTGTTTTATTTGAGAATTGAAGATAAACTAAGAACGGTGGTATTTGTAAGAGGAAAGAGAAGACAACTAAAGTGCGATTTACCGCTAAAGATAACCCTGCTTTAGCATAAATGGCAGCCGCGGCCTGCACGGTTTGCTACTCTGCTTCAGCTTTGAAATATGAAAACAGCAAGTCTATTTCTATCTCAAGTTCGAGTCTGTGTGAATGGCCTTGAATGAATGAATACATAAGTAAAACAAAGACTAAAATTGCACGAGACTACCAAACTGAATCAGCTCAAAGTTCTTGCAGGATGGCAATGTGTTTTCTTTTCGGGAGGTGGTTGTGTTCAGTCGCATAATCTTAGAGGGTGGCACATTCCAATAACGAGGGTCCTGGCATCAGGATATGTCTGCAGTGCTATACTCCAAGCAGTTGAGAAACTGGAGGAAGAGTTTGGGGCCGAAGGGGGACAAGTGCATGGTGCGTACTTTCCTAACAGTTTTTAAGTCAGCATTTTGCTGTAGAGTCAGTATATTTTGCTGTAGAGAGGGCCAAGTCCACGAAATGCTGACCACTTTAATCCAGCAAGAGGAAATTACTTTTTGGCCATATGTTTATCACACATCTAATGGAAGAGATGCCAGTTGTATGTACAGATTTTTAGGTCGAGCCTGGGACTTAGAGCCCATTGCTAACCATTGGTCGGCTTTATTGCCTGTCTCATGTGTTTGCTTCTTATTTGTTGGCTTTTTTTTGTCTACCTTTTGTTTATCCCTCCCCTGGAGCCTTCTTTGCCATCCTCTTGGCCGGCTTTATTGCCCGTCTCATGTGCTTGCCTCTTATTTGATGGCTTTTCTTTTTTTTTTGTAAACAATTTTTATTAGAATCAAATTGCAGCGACATTGACATTACATTGATATCTCTGGCAAATGTTCATAAGATTACAGCATTGCATTACCAACCATCAATCCCGCAGGAGCCCAGTGGAGTACACTCTGGAAACATCTGAATATTCATTGTGAGGGTTATTTCTGCGTCCCCGGGTCAGGAAACATTACCGGTCCACCCTAATCATAGCTGTCCCTGTTATTCATCGTAGTAGTCTCATCCTCTCCCTCAATCGCCAACAGTCTCTCCCTCCTCTATTCCACCGTAGGTGTGTGGTAAATAAAAATTCCTTTACCGGGACTGAATTTGATACAGAAACATTATAAAATAGCTCAGTAAAATGAGAGGCAGAATCCGTGATATTAGAGTTTCGGAATGGGCTTTATTCCAATAATCGATTATAATCGGATGCTTCAAGTTCCATCACCACGGGGGTTCAGGAAGTGAAGTACATACTTTATTGACAAGAAGTAACTTTTATAGTACATACATTATAATGAAGTGAATACAGTAGGCGTAACAATTGATAAGGACATTGACGTTTGGTTTGCGTAACCGAAAATGGGTGTAATAATGAGTAAAAAGGAACATGATTGGTTATGATGTAATACATAGGTGGATCTATAAGATAATACTTGGCATTGATGCGCGCGCAGCAGTATGACGTGTAATTGACGTGTAACTAGGGGGTGACGGGGACTTGACATTTAGCTCTATATGTGGAGACAAGAAGTCTGGGGGGTCAAGTCAACCTAATCCCAAATCATATCTAACATCCTATGTTTAAAGAACTATGTTATCCATAAAAGAAGGACTCTCGGACAGAATCTATTCTATACTGACTGTGCGTGCATGTACAAGCGTCTAAGTGTCTACACTGAATGCGAGGGGGTAGGAATATTCCATGGTAACCGGGCTATGAATTACTTGCATGAGGACAGAGAAGATGGGCCTTTTTGCTTGGTAACTGGAAGAATGTTTACTTAAACTACTAGGCAGGAATGCATCGGCTGAGGGGGAGGCAGATAATTCGAAGGTGAAATACAGTTCTTGGCAGAGAGTAAGCTGAAGTCAGGCTTCGTGAGCCGCGCAGAGAATGAGACAAAGTTCATGGTCACAGATGCAGGCTCGGGCTGGAGCTTTTAGAGGCAGAAGGCAAGAGGAGTTTTGATGACAGAATCAGGGCCTACTTGCCTGGACTGAAAAGTGGCATAAGTGAACCATATAAAGCCGATGGCCTTTCATATTTAGGAATGGGATATCCGGCCTATACATGGCGGATCTGTCAAAGGACATGTTGACGGTGGACGCACATGTATTTGCGTCTTCATAACTGGAACTGGGGGGAACATACATGTACTTGTGACATGCACATGGAACCGTTGGGGTCCAAGATAGGGGACATAACTGACCAGAAAAATCCATATTTCCACATTCCCTCCTTGTCCCCTTCTTGCCCTTCAAGAGATATCAATCTTCATCAATCCATTGATCTGTTCATATAGCATCATTTGTTCTTCTTTCTTCTTCCGGGATCTTGAATGAAAATCTTGATGTGGAATGCACGATGTGGTACACAGACCACAAATTGCTGGTCCACATTGTAGACATAGACAGCAACTGAATAGTATGAGAAGGCCAATACCTAGGAAGGATAAAACTCTCCATCCCCAGGCTGATACCGCATTCCAAAACCAACTGGACCAAGTCCAAGTGCCTGGGTTCTGGTGTATCTGGCTTACAATCTTATGAAGGCGAGTGATGGCTTTATATACAGATGGCGAATTTTCTGGTATGAACACGCAGCAGCTTGATCCGATGACCCTACAAGCTCCGCCCCTATCAGCCAGGATGACGTCAAGGACAAGACGATTTTGAAGCACAACAATCCGCATAGCAGACTGCTCTTCCGTTAAATTGCCTAAGGCGGAAATAGTCTCATTCACTACTGCTTCAAGGGTTCTAGTTAATCTACGTATCAGCTTACTATTAGTAACAGTACCTATATAGGGAAAGATGCCTTTATTAAAATCTACATACTTGTCCCATGCCGTCTCAGTGTAATCGACAATGGGGAGATCTCTCCGTTCTCTGTTGTGTACTAAATGAATATTTCTGTAATAATCAGGAGGAGCTAGGAAAACAGGTGGCAAAAGGAATGCTATGTAGCAGGTACCATCCCAATCTAGAGGTAGACGCATATATGCAGTCTGACCACATATAAAGTAGGAGTGGTGATATGCTCTGAATGAAGATTTGCCTTGGTCACTGAATTCTACTGTAGTAGTGCATTGACTGTGGCCCATATGTATGGAACCAACCTTTCTTACACATAATTCACCTTTTGCTGGGAATACTGACATGGTGGGTAAGACTAGCTCAACTTCGGATACGACATTTAGAATCATGAGATTAGGTGTAAAATTACCTAATCCATATACTTCATTTTCTAGATCAATTCCTGTTCTTTTGGGGCGACCCTCCTTGTCAGGGTAGCAGACTTTGAATAAAACTAGGTTCAGGTTTCCCCATACCCAATGATCTTGGTAAACTGCTGTGTCTGAGTCTATGGAATTAATTAAGCTAAACCATGCTCCACAGGAGCCATTATGTGTAAATGGATGTGGAAAGAAAGGCAGGACTCCTTCATAATTCTGATAGGGAGGGAGTCGGCCACACACCCAACAATTGGTGGCATTACTAGTCTGATGGGAATGATGTAACATACTAATGAAAGTGTTATTGCGCAGCGCAAGTCTATAAGACAATTCATGCGGAGGTAAGTCACTAAAAGAATGTTCAGCAGTAACATTGTAAACATTTCTGGCAATAGGGTAATATATGTGCAACAATATACTTGCAGTAATTATTAAAAGACTTAAGAAAAACAAGGTTAATAATGTCACTATGCAATGACTACGCAGTGATTTACAATACGCCTGTCGTTTCAACATTTTTCGGGTATTTTCTCTACTCAGGTCCAAGGGATACATGTCAGAGACAATTCAACCGCTTCACCTTGGAGAGGACTTAAACAATCAAATTGCTCGACTGGTTGGGCCTAAGCTTTAGTTTGTAACTTTCAGATTTGTTAGGTTCAACAAAAGGGAGTTTTGTATCAGTCTGTGAGGGAGTGCAGGGCACAATGTCTATATCCGAAGATAGTCCATGAAATTTCTTGATGTGGCTTGAATGAATCCAGCCCTTGCGGCCCTCGATCTTCACGGCTGTTCTTGTGGTCAACAGGACCAACTTGGGTGCTTTCCACCTGGGCTCCAGCTGAGTCTTTCGGTCGAAATTCCTCACAAAGACAAGATTACCCGGAACAACGTCATGGGGTTTCACCTCAGTGTTGTCGGGAAAGGCTGCAGCTACCTGTGAACGAGAAGATTGTAGTGCAGACATCAAGGAAGCCAAGTAATCTGTCAGCATATTACAGTCAATATCAGTTATTTTGCGTGGTATAGGCGTCCCCCACATATTCGGTGGTCTACCGAAGATCACCTCATACGGGGATAGCCCTGTTCGAGAGTGTGCTACCATTCTCATGTAAAAGAGTGCAACTGGTAACGCTACTACCCAGTCGACACCTTTCTCTCTGCATATTTTGGACATTCTAATTTTCAGTATCTGGTTATGTCTTTCTACGAGACCTGCTGCCTCGGGATGTCGGACACAGTGGAATTTCCACTGATATCCTAACAGAAGTGAAACGTGTTTCATTAATTCGGATGAGAACGGCTGGCCGTTATCTGAGTAAACAGCACGTGGTAAACCGTATCGTGGGAAGAATTCTCGAACCAACTGTTTGGCAGTAGTCGGGGCAGTGTAATCTGAAACCGGGTATGCCTCCGTCCAACGGGACAGAGCGCAGACAACTACGAGAACATATTTGAATCCTCTGCATCGTTCCATCTGGATATAATCCATCTGGAGTACTTCAAAAGGATGATTAGGGGTATGAAATCCACCCTGTTCTACGGGAACGCTTTTTCCTGGGTTGAACTGACAACAGATCATACAGGTACGGACCTTTTGTTTTGCTGCTGCTCGTAAATGTTTATTGAACCAAATGTGTTGAATGCTGTCTAGCATAGCTTTTTCTCCTAGATGTGCTGGACTATGTATAGTGTTAATTATAACTTGGACCATTGAATCAGGAAGGAACCATACAGACCTTTCCTTCATCATCCATCCTTGGTCCGTTTGGATCCCTCCTAATTCAGTCCATTTCTTTATTTCGTCTGGTGTAGCATGTGTCTGTATGTCAATTACGTCAAGAGTAGGATCTTTAACTGTCATACAATGTGTCGGTGTCGGGACTATTGTCTTTGTCATATCGGGGGTTTGAGTTTGAGCAGTCAGTTTAGCTGTTCTGTCGGCTAGATCATTGCCTTGGGAAATGATATCAGTAACCTTTGTATGGGCTTTACATTTCATAATTGATATTGCAGTGGGTAGATGTATTGCATCTAATAATGCATGAATGAGGGGTCCGTGCTGAATGTGGGCACCGTGGGAAGTTAAATAACCTCTCTCTCGCCACAGCACGCCGAAGTCATGTACAACTCCGAATGCATAACGTGAATCAGTGTATATGTTGACTTTTTTATTCGTGGCTTGAATACAGGCTTGTGTCAGAGCGATGAGCTCTGCGGCTTGAGCTGACAAAGTATTTATATGATTAGTTTCAATGACTTCAGTATCTGTTGTGACTGCATAAGCGGCTACTAACTCTCCTGTACTTGTTCTCATGCATGAACCATCGACATAAAATGTCAAGTCTGGATCTGACAATGGAACATCGGTCAAGTCTTGTCTGGGTTTTGTCGTTACAGTAATAACTTCAATACAGTCATGGGCTAGTGGGTCTGTTCCGGTTACTGGTAAAAGTGTGGCAGGATTCAATGTGTTACAGCGTCTGATTTCTATATGTGGCTGAAACAATGTAAGCTCGTATCCTGTAAGTCGCGCTACAGTCAAGTGTTGTGTTTGCGTTCTATTTACAAGAACCTCTACCGCATGTGGTACTTGAACTGTCAATGGATGTCCTAACACTATGGCATCGCTTTGTCTGATTGCTAAAGCTGTTGCTGCTACTGATTTTAGGCATGCAGGTAAAGCCTGAGCTACGGGATCTAATGTACTAGAAAAATAAGCACATGGTTTGTGTGCTCCTGCTTGTTCCTGTGTGAGTACTGACAAGGCCGTACCTTCGCGTTCTGTAACAAAGAGTGTAAACTGTTTTCTGTAACATGGCGTTGCTAAAACGGGTGCTTGACATAAAGCTTTCTGTAAGCTTTCAAAAGCTTGTGTGTGTTCCTGAGTCCAAGGGAGAACAGTCGGTGTGGCTGCCTCCTGTGTTGTCAACTGAATGAGTGGTTTTGCTAGAAATGCATATTGCGGGATCCACTGTCTACAGTATGAAGTGAGGCCTATGAAAGCCCGCACCTCCTTTTGTGTCTTGGGTATTGGCATGTTAGCTATCAACTGAATGCGGTCGGGTGTAAGCTGCCTTCCCTCCTTGTCCAGCGAGTGTCCAAGATAAACAACTTGCTGGACACAGAATTGCAGCTTAGAAGGGGACACCTTGTGCCCTTTTTCGGCTAGAAATTGTAAAACTGTCAGTGATGCTTTCTCACATTCAGGTTCGCTTCTTGCGGTGATCAGCAGATCATCGACATATTGAAGCAAGGCAGTGTTAACTGGCATGTGGATACTGTCGAGTTCTCGTTTCAGTGCTTGGCTATAGATGCTGGGGCTTTCTGTAAATCCTTGAGGTGCGCGGGTGAATTTAAAGCTACGCCCATTTAAACTAAATCCGAACAAATATTGACTTTCCGGATCTATTGGGACGCTGAAAAAGGCATTTTTGAGATCAATTACAGTAAAGAATGTTGCTTCGGAATCAATAGCTGTCAATAATGACGAGATATCTGGGACCACAGGAAATTGTGGCACAATACATTTGTTTAACTCGCGCAGATCAATAACCAATCGATATACTGGCGGAGCTGTAGGATCTGTTCGTTTAAGAATCGGAATTATCGGTGAATTACATACATTGGAGTCTGTTTCTACAACTACTCCTTGGGCAATAAGCTCGTCAATGATTTGTAGTAAAGCCGTTACAGCATCTGGTGGTAACTTGTATTGTCGCATTCGTGGTAGCACCACTCCTGCCTTTAGTGTGACTCGATATGGTGTAATATTCATGCAACCAACATCGGTAGGGCCTTGTGCCCATAGATGTGTAGGTAAAGTCTGCAGTCGGGGATCCATGTCTCTAGATACATAGTGACCTTTAAAATCACGTAAAAACAACCTTACTCCTTCCGGAGAACAACATATTATGGCTCCTAGGGCTTTCAACGTTTTTATTCCTAACAAGTTTTCTGGACATGATTTAGTAAGCAATAAATCTGTAGTTCGGGTCAGAGGTCCTATCGTAAGTGGAAGAGGCTGTGACACTTCATTAACAATAGGTTTTCCTGAAAAACCAAGGGAAATATTCTGTGAGCCTGAGAGGGGTGCCCCTGGGACTTCACTTCGTTTTATAGTTGTTCGACTTGCCCCTGTATCGAGTAAAAATTTTCTATCTTGACCTAATAATTCACTATGTACATAAGGTCCTTCTTGATCTACAGGAATCTCGATAAGGGGTAAGTCAACTTCCCTCTCTAGGCTAGTTCATGCGTAACGTTGATACTCCGGATATTCATACTGTGCAGTCTGATACATTTGTCGTGTTGTTGTCTGTGTGGCAGCAACAGGCAACGGTGGTGCAGCTGGCACAAACTGTATTGGCTGTTGTGCGGCTGGCATGGCCTGGGCATGCTGCGTAGCTCCTTGTTCATTCTGATCTTGTCTTAGTGGCCGTGATCTTTCTTGTGTTTTACCTATGGCGATATTATGTTTTAGCACTGGACAATCGTGTACGTAATGACCTGGCTTTTTACAATAATTGCATGTCCCTTTTACAGGTCCTGCTGAATCGGAATGTGTCATACCCTTTTTATGTCCTTCAGCTGGAACTGTCTGGGAAACTAGCATTTTCATTTTTGTGTCTTTCATGCGTCTGTGTTCATGTTCTTGTTCCTCTTTAATTCTATTGTGGTGGTACTGTAACATTTGTAACATTTGTGTTGGAGTGTTACCTTGCCAGGTACTCTCGAATTTTAATACTCTATTCTTTACTGGGGGCAGGGCATTTTCCACTAATTTTGTTACAAACAGATGCGGGTATGATTCGCTACATGCTTTTATGCCACTATTTATACCAAAACATTTCTCGAATCGTGCATAGTAATCGCTAGTGTCTTCATCTTGCTTCTGTTTACAGGCTGAAATTGTACCCCAATCTTCCTTTTTCGTAGTTAATAAACGTGGCAGTACCTGTACTAGTAGACCTGGTAGTGCTTTAGTTTTGTCCCCAAGCCCCGAACCTGGACCTCGGGCCCTTTCTTCTGCTTCTAATGCTGACCATTCTATCTTTTGATCACCTACCTCCCACTCTTTTTCCTTGAGTTTCTCATAAATGCCAGTAGGCATCAACACCTTTAATATTGTCATAATGTCGGGGTAGGTATACTCTCCCATGAGTAACATGTCTTTAATTTCTCGGTGAAAACCCGCGGGGTCCTTGTCGTGACTGGGTACTACTTTCTTCATTTCTAACAATTCTATTTTCGATATAGGCGTATATACAAATACACGTTTAAACTCATTGTCCTCGCCTTTTATTGGGTGTACTTCTCGTAAGGGATTCTGTCTATCCAGGTGATACGTCGTTCTTTCCTTGACAGGCAATGAGACATGCTCTGAGCATACAAAAAGAATATACTGCTTTCTAGATACTAGAATTTCTTTAATTAATTTGGTACCTGGACCTCTCCATTTATTCATAAGCAATTCAGTCAATATGTCAGGTAAGGGACCAGGGTCCGAATGCTGACTCTGATATAGTATAATGAGTTGTTGAATCATATAAATCCCAGCTAACCTCTGCTCATCTGGGGTGAGATTCAAAAATGTGCGTACTACTGTCTCATCACTATATTTTCCGGGACTGTCCACCCAATGAACAGCTGCCCTCGCTAAGTCTTGTTCATCCATAGAATCGAGAAAATGATAACCCCTTCGTTCTCGGAGTAGTTTGTCGGCGGTTTGGAACGAATGCTCGTTAGACCTTATGTTAATTATAGGTATTTGGAAATTCCTGTCATTATCTGGACATATTGGACGTATTGGGTCAGTATGACATCTAGTCTGATTCCTATTACAAGATCTTCCTCTACCTACATAGGCTATGGTGTCTGACTGTCCGGCGGGCAGTCCTGACCCTTCTTCCTCGCTTTGCTCGAACTCGTCTGTCTCTAATCTCTCTTCGTGTAGGCGTTCTATTTCTTTACGGATCTTTCGGCACATAGCTATTATACAATTTTGCTTATCGTGTCTCCCTTCTGATATATTCTGGCTCCATTTTGTAAGAATTTTCATTGCTTCCGGATCTACCCCCGGTCGGTCTTGATTTCTGATCACACAGTTTATGAGGAAACGCAACAGTTCCCCCTGTATCTCTACTTTCTGGTATTCCATAGCTCTGTTAATACATTCTGGATCTCGCCCTGTTTGAACAAAATGATATATTTTATCTAGATGCGCAGTCATTCCTGGTAGCTTCGTTAAATACCCTGCGGCTCGTCTGATACGTAATGATGCCAGGATCATTTCGTCCTCTTTACCGAGCACCGGGTCATATCTACAATCTATAAGAAGTTCCTTAAGCGTACGATCACTTACGAATTTGGGTGTACGTGAATGCGCTGACTCTTGGAAAATAAGTTTATTTATTCTAGGTGGCGTAGAAAAAATATTGGTAGCACCTCCCGTGGCCCCGTCTGGGGCGTCGGGTGTGAAAGGATTCGTCGAACGTGACACAGCAACTATAGGTGTGGACTCAGCTATAGAAGTACTTGTAGGAACAGATGCAGAAACAGATGTGCTTGCCGGAACTTGTGACTCGATTTGTTGCTGCAGGGATACGGGTGCTGGATCTTGGCGTTGGACCTCCCTGGTATGCGGTCTACGTGGGGCGGAATTAGCATACTCGGGAGCTGCGTCATCTAAATATGAGGAAAGAAAAACATCTTCTGCGGTTCTAGGATGCCCTTTAGGATGTACCTTGATTGGGAATAATGGGGGTGGCAAGTCTTTCGGTATCTCTGGAGTAACCTTAGGTAATCCTTCGGCCAGAAGGGGATACATACCATTCATAAGGGCATTTCTTTGTCTGTCTACTTGTTCTGATTTCACTCGGATACCTTCCTCAATTAATAGATTCTCTCGAACTTTATTGGAATTCTCTTTACTCTTCTCTTCCTGTCTACGTGCTTTTTCTGTTCGTCTATGTGATTCTTTACGCCATAATTCAACGGCGTCTTTCTGTGACTGTCTGACTTTTCTTTTCCATAACTCTTCCTCGACTTTCATGATGCACTCTGCATCCCAGGTCCCCGCTGTGGGCCACCTCTGACTTTCTGGTAATCCCTTGGTATAGTCTACCCATAAATCAAGAAATAATATAGCGTCTAAGCCATGTTTGTGATACATAAAGTGCCCTGGAGTGTCCCTAGGAGGAATAGGGACGGCTTCTTCGAGAACCCCTTTTCTGGTAGTGATCTGTCTTAATTTCGAAAAGAGCGGCATATTGAGAACTGACCTTATACTTGATTTTGACCTGATACTTGAATTCGAACGGACTTAATACAATAAACACGATAATGAACAGTCATTCATACCACGATATACAGAACATACTTAAACACTTTAAACATTTAACATTAAACCTTTAACTGAAACAACAATGATGATCGTCTGCATAACTAATCACCAAGCTTAATTCTCGACAATAACTAGACAATAACTAGATACTTCGGAATACTTCGGAATACTTGATATACTGCTAAACAGTACAGATACACTGCTAAAACAGTGCAGACCGGATTTGTGTACCCAAACCCGTCTTGACCGGCACAACCTATGTGCACGTCAGAAATGCCTCCCCAGCAATGGTACTCACCGGGTAGCTTCGGAAACGGAAGGCCTCAGTAACTTGAACTTGAACCGGACTGGACTCGACTCGACTCGACTCGTCGGACACTCGGCTTGACTTCGGACTGGTGGGTCTCTGTATACCTCGGATCTTGCTCTCTCAGCTAGGCTCTGGTCGGGATACTTCGCACTTCTCACCGCCTCGTCTGGGTGTTGATCGCAGTCTCAGTCGCCCCCGCTTAACCGGAGGGAGATACAGGAAATCCTGCTGGTACGCGTTATTGTCCGTCCAGCTGTGGCAGGAGACCGGGCCTGCAACGCACCGCCGGCGCGTGAGATGAGAAAGTGTCCCTGTTCGGGCGCCATCATGTGGTAAATAAAAATTCCTTTACCGGGACTGAATTTGATACAGAAACATTATAAAATAGCTCAGTAAAATGAGAGGCAGAATCCGTGATATTAGAGTTTCGGAATGGGCTTTATTCCAATAATCGATTATAATCGGATGCTTCAAGTTCCATCACCACGGGGGTTCAGGAAGTGAAGTACATACTTTATTGACAAGAAGTAACTTTTATAGTACATACATTATAATGAAGTGAATACAGTAGGCGTAACAATTGATAAGGACATTGACGTTTGGTTTGCGTAACCGAAAATGGGTGTAATAATGAGTAAAAAGGAACATGATTGGTTATGATGTAATACATAGGTGGATCTATAAGATAATACTTGGCATTGATGCGCGCGCAGCAGTATGACGTGTAATTGACGTGTAACTAGGGGGTGACGGGGACTTGACATTTAGCTCTATATGTGGAGACAAGAAGTCTGGGGGGTCAAGTCAACCTAATCCCAAATCATATCTAACATCCTATGTTTAAAGAACTATGTTATCCATAAAAGAAGGACTCTCGGACAGAATCTATTCTATACTGACTGTGCGTGCATGTACAAGCGTCTAAGTGTCTACACTGAATGCGAGGGGGTAGGAATATTCCATGGTAACCGGGCTATGAATTACTTGCATGAGGACAGAGAAGATGGGCCTTTTTGCTTGGTAACTGGAAGAATGTTTACTTAAACTACTAGGCAGGAATGCATCGGCTGAGGGGGAGGCAGATAATTCGAAGGTGAAATACAGTTCTTGGCAGAGAGTAAGCTGAAGTCAGGCTTCGTGAGCCGCGCAGAGAATGAGACAAAGTTCATGGTCACAGATGCAGGCTCGGGCTGGAGCTTTTAGAGGCAGAAGGCAAGAGGAGTTTTGATGACAGAATCAGGGCCTACTTGCCTGGACTGAAAAGTGGCATAAGTGAACCATATAAAGCCGATGGCCTTTCATATTTAGGAATGGGATATCCGGCCTATACATGGCGGATCTGTCAAAGGACATGTTGACGGTGGACGCACATGTATTTGCGTCTTCATAACTGGAACTGGGGGGAACATACATGTACTTGTGACATGCACATGGAACCGTTGGGGTCCAAGATAGGGGACATAACTGACCAGAAAAATCCATATTTCCACAGGTGATACACATATCTCTCCCCTATATTTATTCCATCGCCCCCATTTATGACCCCATTTCCGTGGAAATTCTCTCCCTTTGTATACAGTTTTTTCGGCAATCATGGCATGGTCCATATCTTTCGCCCAATCTCTCAGTTGTGGTACGGTATCTACGCCCCACTTCTGAGCAATGTTCCGCTTCACTATACTCCACCCCTTAGTGGCCCATGATTGTTCAGCTTGTGTGAGGTCTGTTGCTTCCCAGATGTTGAGGAGACATAGTGTGGGGGATGGATGTATTGGTTTGTCACAAGTCCTAGTCAATTGTCTGGTGATGTCTGTCCAGTATTGTTGTATGTGGGGGCACTCCCACAGGATATGCAGAAATGTACCGGTCTGATTACATTGTCGGAGGCAGAGTCGCATCGGGATGGCCACTTCTCAGGGTTAGGCCACTGCCTCTGACCAGTCCTCATCTGCCATTTCTCCCAGGTCAACCTCCCAACTCGCCCGCAGCTTCAACATCGGGTCGGTCCGATTATTGATCAGTTTCTTGTATGTAAGGGAAATGGCCTTGCGAGCCATTGGTTCCAGCAAGAGCCTGTCTTCAAGAGGAGAGGAGTCTGGAAGGGGGGCATATTTTGGGAGTGTGGAGTCTATGGCATGACTGATCTGAAGATACCGGGAATGTTCCGATGGTGCTAGCTGATATTTAGTTTGGAGATCCGTAAATGACGCCTTCTTGCCCTTTACCCATATATCACCCACAGTGGAGATTCCGATCGTGTCCCATTTATCAAACCCCGCAGAGGTACTGAGTCGTCCCAGAATGTCTGGGTCCCATAGAGGGGTAGCCTTCGTTAGGCGCCCCTGCCAACCCAACCGCTGCTGCACCCCATGCCACACTTCCACCGTACGCGCCGTAGGACCGGTCAGGCGTAATATCCTATGATTAGTGTATAACGCCCTGGTAGAGCCTCCCCTCCCCATTAGCCAATGGTCGGTGCGAAAGCTGGGATCATTATGTCGCCCGAACACCCATTGATTGATGGGCGTGAGTTGTGAAGCCTGATAGTAAAGGCGTATATCTGGCAACCCAATACCCCCATCATACCATCCCATAGTGAGCTTGTTTATGGCTATCCGAGGTGGCTTATTGTCCCACAATAACTCTCTCACTGCCGCCTCGATCTGTAAAAAATAAGTGTTAGGAACGGGGTTAGAGGTGTTTTGCAACGCGTAAAGAAAGCGCGGCAGAGCGAGCATTTTGAATAAAGACGCACGTCCCAACAGCGTGAGAGGGAGCGTCTTCCAATGTGTAACATCCGAGCGAAACCTCTGTAGCGGCCCCAACAGATTATGTTAAAAAAATAGTGTGGCATTGGTTGTTATAAAAATCCCTAAATAACAAAAGCCCTGGGACGCCACTGGGATAGCATACCCTTGAGGACTTTGTGGGGGATCTCCCCAAAGTGGGTACATCTGGGATTTAGATCAGTTGATCTGGTACCCAGAGTGCGCCCCGAAAATATCAAAAATATGCAGTGAGCACGCCGGCGAGGCGAGATAAAGCAAAATATCATCCGCGTAAAGTGATATATGGTCTTCGTGTTCATTCGTCCATTTAAGGCTCCTGATATCTGGGTCTCCCCTTATCCAAACCGCCAGAGGTTCAAAAGTCTCAGTAATCCCCTGAGTGTCTGTAATCAGATCGTTATCAGGACCCCTAATGTCACACACCTACCACGGCCAACTGCTCTTTGCGTTCCAACCATGCCAATAATTTGCCGGTTCGTTCGCCTTGTTCGTATACCCAATGTCAGGTGGCCAAAGCCCATCTATTGGTGTCCTCAAGGAGCAACTGTCTATATTCCTGCCATGTAATATTTAGCCGGTGTTGAGCTTCAGGATCTGGGCCCTGGGAAATGGCAACTACAAGACGTAAGATCTCAGTTTCTAATTCTAACACCCTCCGATTGCGCTCAGCCCTGTGCCCCACCATAGCAGACAGTGCCCTCCCTTTGATCACTGCACCATACGCTTCCCATAGTGTAATTGCCGACTTAACTGAACCTAAATTCTCCTCAAAATAATACTCCGTATCCTTCCGCAAGGTTTCCTTGATATGTGGAATTTTTAGTGCCCATGGCTGAATCATTATTGGGCCAGGTTGTGGAGTGCGCTGTGTACCGAGGACTGCCAGAACAGGGGAATGATCTGAAACCCCCGTGCCAAGCACGCAGAATCAGAAAATTAATGTATGTGTTGCGCATGTGTGAACAAATAGTCGATCCGTGATTGACTGCCGTGTACACCAGACTGAAACGTAAAGTGTGTGTCATGGGGGTGCGACTATCTCCAGATATCCACCATCCCCAGGGCGTTAATAAAATCCCGTAACTGTGAGCAGTGTACCGAGTCCCGTCTGGGCAGGGACTGGTCTAGTAATCCGTCCATCATCAGGTTAAAGTCGCCTCCCACAACCAAGGTCCCCACTGGTAAATTCAACAATAATGCCTCCACATCTGTCAATGTCAAACGTTGCATTCCTGGTGGGGCATACACTCAGACAATATTTAGAGCTCTTCCCTCCCACATACCTGTGCAAGCTGCGTACCTACCCTGTGGGTCCGTCCAAGTATTTTGTATAACATAGGGGCATCCTTTACGAAGGAGGACCCCCACACCCCTGGACCCGGTGGTGAAACCCGAATGTGCCACCATTCGATACCCCTTCCTATTGAGGGCCATGCAAGAATTGCCAATCAAGTGGGTTTCCTGTAACAGCGCTAAGTCAAGCCCCTGGCGGTGGACATACTGTAGCACAATACCTCTCTTAATTTTGTCTCCCAACCCGTTGACATTCCATGTAATAAGTTTTAAGTCCCCGACCTTTCGCCATTATTCTCAGATGATAATACAGTGTTAATCATGAAGGATATATAGCGCAGCAAACCCTCCATATCGTCTGTCTGGGCAGCCTCTAGGGCTTTAACGTTAAAGACAATGCATTGAAATTTCGCTTCCGTGATCTGGATATAGATGCCAGCTATAATGAACATATCAAATCTGCCACTTTGTCCTGCTGCAAAACACCCAACACTGCAACCCCCCCAACAAATTAAACCCACACTTGCCCCCTGCCAAGAGCACTCACCCCCCTACCTGCTGCCCTGCTTAACGGGACTAGAACCGCCCGCCACCCCCAACATGCAGAGTGCCTGTCGCCCACCCATAAACAACTCCAGGGAACGTGAGCTACCCCACTTCCCGCTTATTCACAATAAATCAGTAGTTGCTCTGCCCCCCCAGCCCAATCCCCACCCCCGAAACAATATAAAGTACAGAGGCCCAATACGGCCCCCATCAGTCGTCCTGCGGTGCCCCAGTGTCAGGAGCAGTGCGGCAACAAACCCTTAGTGAAAAAGAACAACCATGCCATTGCTAAACCTGCTGATCAATCATACCCATCAGAATCACTAGCAGGCCATCTAAACTTTAGGTCAAAGTCCTGAACAAGGGCCAATAACATCACACAGATCCCAGGATCCCCCCCCCCCCCTTGTCCATCACCCAAGTCTAAACACCAATGAGCACATCTTCCGGAGGCCGCGCCATCTTGTCCACAAGTAGGAGCGTTCCAGGAAGCCTCAAGGGCCCAGGATCGACCCTATCTAGCCTTACCAATCTCCAGGTCAGCACCTGCCTTTATGTCCCTGGGAATCAGAGTCAGAATGAGGAAGGGATCGCCTCTGCTGGCGCCAGTCTGCATTGTCATCCGCCGCCGAGAATCCCTTCTTCCCCTTTTTCTCGA
Organism: Triturus cristatus; assembly: GCF_964204655.1. NCBI lineage: Eukaryota > Metazoa > Chordata > Amphibia > Caudata > Salamandridae > Triturus > Triturus cristatus. The sequence goes on along the minus strand of NC_140584.1, from coordinate 938,800,742 downwards.
ACTGGCGCCAGCCTTCCAGCCAGTCCCAGGCATCTTCCGAATGAGTGAAAAACCACGATTTCCCATTGGCTTCCACTCTCAACTTGGCGGGGAACATCATTGCATATTTAATTTCTTGGTCACGGAGAACCTGCTTCACCTCCAGGAAGCTACGGCGCTGTTTCTGAACACGTAGAGTGAAGTCCGGGAAAAACATGATTTTACTGCTCTCTAGGGTGAGTGGCGGGGCCGCTCTCGCTGCCTGAAGAATAGCATCACGGTCTCGGAAGTTAAATACCCGAGCAAGGAGCGGTCGAGGGGGCGCTTCCGGCGGCCCCCGGCACCCGGTGAGCTCTTTCAATCGTAAAGCATTTGGAGAGTCCTCTGGGTTGTAGATGCTTAAGGAACAGTTTCTCAACAAAGAGGTCCGCCGCCTGCCCCTCTGCGCGCTCCGGAACCCCAATAATGCGGATGATGTTCTGTCGCATTCTACCTTTATAGTCGTCCAGCTGTAGGGCCATCGCCTCATGGGAAGACTGCAGTTCGGTAATTTGTTTCTTGAGCAGGGCAGTGTCTGTGACCAGTTCTTTTGTGGTGCTCTCTACTGTGCCCACCCTCTCTGCTATTTTCTTCATGTCTTCCCGGATCAGTGCTACATCCGTGGCCACTGTGTCAATTCTCACCTCGAGAGAGGTCCTTATCGCCGTGATCGCCTCGAGGAGGTCTTTATTCGAGGGTTCTGTCCCGTCACTTGGAGTCACTGTCTCTGTTCAGTCTTCGGCCTGCTGCTTCTGCCAGGCAAATTTCACAAGTTTAGTCTGGGTCGTCGTCCAGTTATTGCATCCGGTTGCCATTTTCCCTGACACGTTGGCACCACTCGGAGTCAGGGCACAACCGCTAGTCCCCGCCGCCTGCAGTGAAGACTTTCACCCGGCCTGTCGGTTTTCGCAGAGAGCACCCTATTAAGAGGGGTATATTACTAGACCGCTACACTGTAATTGCAGCAGTGGAGACCCTGTACATCCGTTTCTTAGTGATGGACGATGGGTGCCGGAACAGGTCTATTTTACCTCAGCTGTCAAGACCACCCTTCCGCCACTCCTTTTCATGCCCCTCCCGTGTGTCAAGCTAAGCGTGGAGGGAAACAGGAGTCTTATAAACCCTCAGGGCAGCAGTACCTCCGCAAGGTGTGTTGGGCGCACTGATGATTTAGCCCATCCACGAACGCCGCCACATCCCGCCCGCAAAACGTCCCAGCACGCAGGGGTCTATCCTACTTCAGGCCACCCAGGGGCCCCTTCGAAACCCGCACCCAGTTTCAATGTCTAGCAATCGCAAGTCATCTGTTTGTGCCTACCCCAGATCTCAGCAGTTCATACTTGGGCCGGGCGTTGCACTTGTGCAGCGTTGCGTAGGCCAAAGGCCACCAAATTAGCACATCCGAGCTGCAGGTTGCCAGTAGTATGTCTCCCGGAGACTATATATTGGCTTAAGGGCAGCCCCCAGTCCGTGCCCACGAGCCGTCCCCAGCCCGCTCTGCTTCACGCCGCCGGGGTCACCGCAGCCCCAGAAGCTGTTTTCTGGGCCACACTGCCCAGCAATTATCAACAGTCAACAGTCAAATGATGCCCCCACCGGGTGTCAGCAGTCCGCTTCTGGACTGCGTGGTGCTCGCATTAGGCACTGTTTGGTTCTGGGGCCCCCAAAGCGCGTCCTCTGAACAGTGGGCCACCCGCAGCGTGTCTCCCGCAGACTGCCCACAGGCCCCAGGGCCACTGTCGGACGACGTCCGCCAGCCGCCTCCGGCTCCCCACTTACTTTTACCACGGGGGCCGCCACACCAGTCACACGGCCCCCAGCACTCCCGAGGCCTCAGGAAGGTTCTCCGCCACTGCCGCCAGCCGCTGGGTGAAACCTTGTGCGCAGATGGGCCTCACCCGATAGTCTTCCGGAGCTCCGCCAGGGCAGACCGCAGCCGGAGTTCTGTGGGCTGGATCCTCGCTGTGCGCGCCGCCGTCAGGAATGCGGCGGAGAACCAGGCGCGCACAGCGAGGATCCAGCCCACAGAACTCCGGCAGGGCAGTGCCGCCAATCATCGCCCAACTCAGCCAGATTATCGCTGGACACCACTGTAAACTTACGAGGGCGATAATCGGGCCAGCGGGAGCCAAGGAGATCAGGATAATTTGGGAGTGGCGCTCCGGAGCAAAGCTACCGAGCAGCCATTCACATCGGCAGTTAGCCACGCCCCCTTGATGGCTTTTCTTGTCTGTCTTTTTTGTTTATCCCTCCCCTGGAGCCTTCTTTGCCATCTTCTTGGCTGGCTAGTGTCCTTCCACTGCTATCTTTTAAGGGGACTACTTTTTTTCTTTTTGGTTAAGCACTCCCCTTTTGGCACATTCCCAGGGCTCTCCTTTTTAGGCCTGTCCTAGCATCACCTCTTATCTGTCACTCGTATTTAAAAAGAGAAGTCATACTAACAGTAATAAAAATACATTACATATTGTTCCATTGGTCACTTTAAGTGTCATTCACGTATTCACCAAAGTGCAGTGGGGCAGTCCTCTTTGTTCATTGGCTGCCTTGCACTGTGAATGAAGGCATTTGCCTGTTGACATACACATAGCCACCTGAAAAGGAATGGGCTTAGAGGCCTGTGTTTTTTTTTTTTTTTTTAATTCGTTTATACGTTTGCCAATTTTTTTGCATACTACATGTTTGCTAAAATAACAAGCATTTACAATGCTATAGGTCTCTCAATTCCGTGTTTTTAACCTCTGGTATTGTAAAAGTTAAAAAGAGGAGCGTGGTGTCCCTGAAGCGGGCGCCGCGCTCCGAAGCAAAGTAAAAAAAAAAAATAAACAAACAGAGCGGGTTTTCCCTGAAGTGGGCGCCGCGCTCATCTTCAAACTTTTAAAAATAAAATCTAAACTGAGTTGCGGTGTCCCTAAAGCGGGCGCTGCGCTCAGCATACACATACAACAAAAAAAAGCAGCCGCCGTTGTCAATAAACTAAAAAGCATGCCGTGTAACGTGCGAAGTAAAAGGTCCAATCCTTATGGGCAGTAGCAAATGGAGAGAGGGTGGTAACAAGGGGGGACTAACAAGTCTCATAATGAATCGAAAGACAGCATTTACCAAGGACAATGACATCAGCCAACGAAAAAGTATTGGCGGAGAGTGAGCGAGCCTTCCACAGTATACTCTACTACAGCATGTCTCCCAGAGCGAGCAGCACATATGCACGCTGCCAATGGCTCAACCTAAAAATGTACATGCTTGCCAAGACCATACCTATTGGCTTTGCTATTGCTTGTGTTTTGTTTTAGTTTCCCTATTTGCTAAAAACACCTCTTGTCTCCATCCCCAAAAACACATAAGAGTTAACGAGTTGTGCTACATTTTGCACCTATTTGCTTTGCCTATCAAATCATTGTTCATTGATCAATGCTGTAAATTATTATTTTGTTTGTCGAGGTTTTTACCCTCGGCGACACTAGGCTTACTGTACAGCGCTGAAGCATGCTGCGGCGGGTATTACTGCCTTTGTATTAAAAGTCCAAATCCAAGAGCGCTGTTTGGAACTATGTAAAGCAGGGATACTCATAGTACGGCCCGCGGGCCGCCAGCGGCCCGGCAAGCCTTCCTTGGCGGCCCGCGGACCCTGCAGACATCGTAAGCACCGCCGGTTGCAGCAGCGCGGAGCTATGGGGGCCGGGACGGGTGATTCTTTTAAAAGCCATTCACTTGTTAATAAGGCTTTGTTGTATTTCACCTCTTCTTAGCGCCCCTGCATCTCCCCTCTGATTGAGTGGAGATGCAGGGGCGCTAAGAAGAGATGAAATACAACAAAGCCTCATTAACAAGTGAATGGTCTTTAAAAGACCTGTGAAGTACTTGGGTGCGGCGGCTGTTTGTGTTCCAGGGAAGCTGACTCTGCGCCAGGTGAGGTGACGGACAGGGGGCGGGGGGTGAATGGTAAAAGACTTTTGTCCTATTTCAGCTCGTCATGGAAGGAAGTTGCTAATAATCGTAAACCTAAGACTTATTTGTGAAAATGGCAAAAGGCTCTGTTGCCTTATTTTAATCCCAGCCTTATTTTAAGCTTCTACACATCGAATTATATTTTTCATGACATGTTTAATTTTCTTTTCAAAGGAAAAACAAGGTGTTCATTGAGAAAAGTGAATGCTAGAATTGCTACATGTTGCGCAGGTTGAAATTTTTTTCAAACAAGGTGTTGCAACTCCCTCCGTGATTTGTGGCTGCACTTTGAACCCTGAAGGTTACCTACTGAGGGCAAACACGCCCTCGCTGAACAAATGGATAATGCTATGGGAGCTCCAAGGACTCCTTCATCTTTACAGGCCGATGTCCAAGGGGTTCCTTCATATTCTTTTGGAAATTGATAAGAAAACAAATAGAAAAGTAGAGACAGAGAGGGAGGTAGACAAACGCAGTGAGTGAGGCAGAGGGAGAGAGAGAGAGACAGGGAGAGGGAGAGTGATAGAGGGAGAGAGAGAGAGACAGGGAGAGGGAGAGTGATAGAGGGAGAGAGAGACAGGGAGAGGGAGAGTGATAGAGGGAGAGAGAGAGAGACAGGGAGAGGGAGAGTGATAGAGGGAGAGAGAGAGAGACAGGGAGAGGGAGAGTGATAGAGGGAGAGGGAGAGACAGGGAGAGGGAGAGTGATAGAGGGAGAGACAGGGAGAGGGAGAGTGATAGAGGGAGAGACAGGGAGAGGGACAGAGACAGGGAGACAGAGACAGGGAGACAGAGAGAGGGAGAGGGAGAGACAGGGAGACAGAGACAGAGACAGAGACAGGGAGACAGAGACAGGGAGACAGAGAGAGGGAGAGACAGGGAGACAGGGAGACAGAGAGAGGGAGAGGGAGAGACCGAGACAGGGAGACAGAGACAGGGAGACAGAGACAGGGAGACAGAGACAGAGACAGAGACAGACAGACAGACAGACAGACAGACAGAGATGTGTGAATGCCGGGTCTGGTGGCTCAGTGGACGAAGGCGTCTGCTGCAGGGGCCTGTGTTCAACCTCATGGCAAAGTTTTTTTTTTGCTCTAGCCCCGCCCCCTCCCCCACTGACCCCGCCCCCACCGGTGCGGCCCTCGGCCACAAACTACACTGTAAATTTGGCCCCCGAGAGAAAGTTTGTGAGTACCCCTGATGTAAAGCCATATGTAATTTAACATTTGGTGCAAAGATAGATGTGTATTGCCAATAAGAAAACATTTTTCATTTTTTTATTTTAATTAGGGATTGGTAAAGCTCCAGCGCTTTGTGTCATTTACATAGCCATCTGATGATCAGTTTTTGCATCGCTGCATACACTAATTACATCAATACTTAGGCGATTCATAATTTTTAAACAGTTTGAAAATAAAACAAGTCAGACTTAACTTTAACTGAACTCAAAGAAAGGCAAAAAGGGTCTTTATTCATGAGCGTTGCACATTGATTCACCCAGTTAAATTGGGTCATAACCTCCCCATCCTATCATCAAGCCATTTTTAGGTTGCGCTTAGTAGACTGCGCATGCCTGTCTTTCATATTGTGACTTACCAAGAACATAGAGGGACTTGGAGCTCACCCATTGGTTGGCTTTCCTTGTCACTCATTTGAATGATTCTTATTAGTGTCCCAGCTCGTCAGTCTTGTGTTTGTCTCTCCCATACAGCATAGACTCTTTTTACAATGAATATGACACGTTACAACGCGTACTAATACCACGCATGTCATTACAATGTGGCTAATACTACGTGTAGTCATTCACCGCGACCCACCATTACAACGCATACTTTTACCACGAATATGCCTTTACCACGCATGCCATTACAACTCAAAGGCATGCGTGGTAAAGGTATACTCTTGGTTAAAGTATCTAAGGTAAGTTACACTACCCTGCCATACCCTAAACACTAATTTAGTACCCCTGCATGACCCCCCCGAGCCCCAACCCTTTCCCTACCCTAAATCAGTACCCCTGCATGACCCCAACCTCCAATCTTTTCCCTACTCTAAAACACCAAGCCTGCACGACACTCCCCCAACCCCCAGTCTTCTCCCTACCCTAAAACACTACCCTGCACGACCCCCCAACCCTATCCTAAAACACTACCCTGCACGACATCCCCAACCCCCAGGCCTCTCCCTACCCTACAACACTATCCCTGCACGACCCTCCCCACCGCCCCCAATCCTCTCCTTACACAAAAACACTGCCCTGCATGACCCTCCTGACACTACCCTAAACTCTAAAACACGACCCTGCACGACACTCCCAACCCCCAGTCTTCTACATACCCTTAAACACTACCTTGTACGACCCTCCCCCCAGTCCTCTCCCTAATCTAAAACACTTCCCTGAACGACCCCTTCGGCCCTACCCTAACCCCTAAAACAGTACCCTGCATGACACACACACCTCATCCGACCCCCTTTTACCCTAAAAAAGTAACCCCCCACCCCAGGTCCAATCCCCCTTACCTCTGTCTCCTCGTGGTTTCTCTCGCTCCTTGTGGTTCTTGGCTCTGGTAGTCTGAGGGACGGTGCACGTCGTTGTGAGGAAACGGAAGAGCCTCTGTTTCCTCACAGCGACGAGAATCACCTAAATTATTTTACAACATATGTACTTTTACCACACATACCTTTACAACGAAGTTAGTTGTAAAGGCATGTGTGGTAAAAGCACATAAGTTGTAAAATAAATGCGTAGTAATGACTACGCGTTGTTACAATGCATGCGTGGAAATGCTTGCGCTGTAATGGTATGCGGGTAAAAAGCTGCGTTGTCTGTTTCCCCTTTACAAGCTCTCTAATTTATGGCATCACTGCTTCCACTGCTTGGATTTCAAGAACTGCTTTTTTAGGTCTCGCCTGGCGTTAGCAGCGCGCATGCGCTGCGCTCACCATGCGAGGGCTTCTTGGAAATGATACGGTTTCCGAAGTGTGCTTTCAGCTCTGCCTGGTATTCTGGTTGGTTCGTATCATAACGTATGCTAAAGAGGGTGTGATGATTATAAGTGAGGCTTTTTAGCCCCTCCTGGTTACCACCCTGTCCACTGTTGGCCCCGCCCACAGGGACTGGAAGGTTTACTGGCGAAGTTACACGGTCCTCTTGAAAAGCCTGAAAGCACTCTTTATTTTTCATTGTCGCGGTCACCTTCAATTGCACAAACTTGTTTATTTATTTATTTACTTCATTGCACAAGCGCGGTCCGCATCGACCGCGCTTGATTGTTTATTTACTTACTAAATTGCACAAGCGCGGTCCGCTTTGGCCGCGCTTGATTATTTCTTTATTTACTAAATTGCACAAGTGTGGTCCGCTTCAGCCGCGCTTGTTGAAATAATGAATAAACCCATCAATACTAATAGCTACTAGTGAAACCCCTGTCCTTAGTCTTTCTCCGCTGCTGCAGCGTGCAGAATGTATTGTGCCGTGTTGTAATTGCATTTATGTAGCTCTTACTACCCCTGAAGCGCTTCGTGGAGGGTTTTTTGCTGGTCTGGTGGTTGTGTCATCTTTGAGCGGGTTCCCTGTTGACATTTCCTAGGGGAACAGCTTCCTCTCTGGCAGAAAGCGCCGAGAGACGGGAGTGCCTGGAGAGGGCCGTGTGTGTTTAATCCCCTGCAGCCAGCTGCACACAAAGTCGGGGAGCATGGAGAGGGAGCTGTGTTTGAAAGCTAATTGTGTTCTGTCTAATCTGACAGGGCGGAGGGCAGACTGCACGAGGCCTCCTGGGGCTGCTACAGCGCCTTGTCCTTCCCACTGCCCCCGCCTGATGTTGGATGCAAGCACAGTGTGCGTCAGTCACGGGGAAGCGCTTTGTGTGGCACAGTGGTGTAGCGCTGTGTGGTTCACCAATGTCTGCGACACTGGCGTATCTCCAGCAATCTTGTATGTATGTTCAGTGTTTGTGTGCAGCATTGCTGAGTGTAAATGTGTAGTGTGTTTGACTGACAACACTGTCTGTGTGCCATTGGTAGCCACTGACGTTTATTTTGTGTGTCACACTGTGCGAACTGTGTGTGCATGTTACAACACTGTATGCTATTGGTAGCCACTCACGTTTGTTTTGCGTGTCACATTGTGTGCGAAGTGTGTGTGTGACTACACTGTGTACTATTGGTAGCCACTGACGTTTGTTTCGTGTGTCACACTGTGTGCGAAATGTGTGTGTGACAACACTGGGCCATTGGTAGCCACTGACGTTTGTTTCGTGTGTCACGCTGTGTACAAACTGTGTGTGCGCGTGTGACTACACTGTATGCCATTAGTAGCCAATAATGTTTGTTTCGTGTGTCACACTGTGTGCGGTGTGTGTGCGTTTGAGAACACTGTGTGCCATTCATAGCCACTGATGTCTGTTGAACTTGACATTGCGGTGTGCGCGGTGTGCCTGTGTGTGGGACAACACTATATGGCACTGTTAGATATTGGTGTTTGTTGAGAGTGTCATCACTGTGTGCGTCTGTGTGTCTTTTAGAGTCTGGTGCTTGTCGAGTGCGTCTGTGTGAGGGTCTGTGTGTGACAAACCTGTGTGTCTTTTAGATTCTGGCGTCGTCGCTATACGAGGTGTTTGTGCGTGTGTGAGACAACATTGACTGAAATGAAATGAAATACCAGTATTTGTAAAGCGTACAGCTACCTCCGAAGTGGTGTCCCGGCACTGGGGGCCCTCGGGAAGATTAAGCTAGCTATTGCCCAGAGGCACATGGTGCTGGGCTAACCTGCCACCGGTGCCTGGGATCGAACTGTGAACCCCGTAGTCCGGAGTCAGGCACCCTGGCCGCTGCGCCGCACCTCTTCCGTGTGCAGCTACTGCTGTATTTCGTGTGTCATTGTTGTGTGTAAGAGGTGTGTGTGAGTGAGTGAGAGAGAGAACTCTGTGCATTTGGTGGCCACTGATGTTTGTTGATTGCATCATCGCCCTGTGTGTGAGAGACACTTGTGCCTTGTGCAGCCTCTGCTGTTTTGTGCGTCACGCGTTGCCACCTACAAGAACACTGCGCTCTACGAGGCTTTGCTGGCAGTAGTGTCCAAGCCAAAGAAGACACAATGGGGGTGTCTTCCTTTTCTGCTTTGGCTCCTAGAGGCTGGAGCTCCTTGGCCTGATCTATCAGGGCCATTGTGGGCCCGGAGTCTGAGATGTCAGCAGAAGACTTGGCTATAATAAAGAGATCTACTCGCCTCCTTAAAAATGCACTAGGTCTCGCCTTTCATTAAGTTAAAGCCATTTACTTTGCTATACAATACCTTTAGCAAAGCAAATGGCTTTAACTTAATCAAAGGCGAGACCTATTGCATTTTCAATGCTTGTTCTTTTATGTGAAGCATGTGGTTTTCGAGCTGTCTCCCTCGTGTACGTCTCTTATCTTGCACTCGTGGTGCTCCCTTTTGCCCGACTGTTTCCCCTCGCACCCTCCCTCTTACATTCACCCATGTGCTTCTTCCCATTGCTCCCCCACCCATACTCCCTGTGTTGCTTTCCTCAAAGCCTATGTTGCTTTTGCGTCCCTTCCAGCCCTGCCCCCTGTTGTTTTCGTGACCATTTCCCTGTTGCTTTGGCAGTAAACTTGCTGATTCACTGTTCGCCCCATACCTTCCTCGTGTTGCTTCAGCCCGGTTTATAAAAAAATCGTTTGCCCATTTTATTTTCGTCTTAGTTACTGATCCAACTTGGTTCTGTAACTAGATTTAAAAACAGATCCAGTCTCATTTTGTAGGCGAATCCATGCGTGGTTCACGCAGCAACAAAAGTACGTGTTTTAAAAAAAAAACCTTTAAACACTGCACAGCATTGCGGATGTTGTGCTCTGGGCTACAAACCATTGGCAAAGCCAATACCTCACAACCGCATGGCCTATTGGCTTTGCCAATGCTTGTTCCCTCTTAGTGAGCACTCCGAAGAAATGGAAAAGCGACACTGCCCAGTAGTAACTGGGGGGTGATGGTGTACGTCATATATAGCGTAGCAAGGCTGTCCTGAAGAGGGAACAAGTGTTGATGGGCGCAAGTGGAGTGATGTAGTCCTGTGGGCGCCGGGCCTGTGCCTGATGTCAGCTCACTGCTGTGGTGTGGGCGGGGCGCGCTGGAGGTGGGTGTCACTTATGCACTGCCTTTATCTAATCAAGATACGAGTGCTTGCAGATTTTACGGGGTGTCCTAAGCGGCTGTATTTTTTATTGGCCTAACAAACGGAGCTAGAATTGTTGAGTATGACTCCGCGCCGCCCTGAAGACTAAAATCTACACGACGGGAAGGTAAAATAACTTTTATCTTTTTTTCAAGTAGCAGAGTAACAATTGTTTGGTGCAGGATTTTTTTTTTTAGCACCACCGTACTGAAAAAGCCAAACGCATATATGTTTTTAGCATGTGTTTTTGATCAGGCACGCACGACTGGCAAGGATTTTTTTTAACAATGGACTGCAAGTGACTGCTGAATTTGACTGTGTTCCTGTGACCTGCGTCCTGCATTCATGTATGTTATATCCAACTCTGGGGCTGATCCTATCTCCCTTTCCTCTTGCCAGTGACTAGCCACATTTTGGTAATTTAAGGTCACCTGAAACCATCCTCTCAGTGCGCCACCTTACATGTTGAGGCCCTGGAGCGGTCACCTCTTGACCTCGGGAGGTTATGGGTCTAGTGGTTTTTATTCTCTCTGATTCGGCAGTATCTGCCTACTTCCTTTGCAACATTAGGGCCTTGTTATATGAGGAAATTGGAAATACCAACAGGTCCTGTAAGAGGTCAAAGATCCCTTTGTGACACCATGTTTGTCCACCGTTCTGAAGCAATTGCGAAAGGGGGCATTTATCCAGAGCCCCTCCCTGCAAATCTACCGCCGCCACTAATTGAAAACTGCTCTGCAGCGCTTTGCTGCTCTGTGGGATTCTGCCCCCAGTTCACTTGGAAACATTTATTCCTGTTAAGGTACCATTAAACCTCCGACCTATCATTGTAAGAGTGGTCATTTTTTTCATAGCTGTTTTTGTCTGATTTTTGTTACTTTTCTGTTGCCGCATGTATGGCCATACTGACATTTTAGCTCCGCATGACAGTTTCTGTGTCTTTTTACACGCTGTAGGGACTAAGTACAACACTAATAACATAGGTCGTGTAATACAGAGATGATCTTTGCAGCAAGACGTGATGATCAGGGCATTTTATATTTTAAATCAGGCTTACCAGATCTCAGTGTCTACAACTAATGGATTCTGGGAGTTGCAGTTTTTTTCACACCCCTTCTACGAAAATATCAGAAGTTAGCTGTTTGTAAATGGGGAGCTCTTTTCTGGGAGTGTGACTTGTACTCGCTGCCTAATCGTGATTGAATTGTGTGCAAATGCTTTTTTCCAGTTTAAATGACTCATCTGCTTGGAGCAGAGCTCTCAAGTTGCCATGTATCAGTTAAAAGCAGGTATGTATCCTTGATTGTTTGTCTTTGGATTCATGTACTTAAAGCTTCTGATGGATATTCCTGACCACAAACTCCCCCCCATTAAATTATCCCCAGGCCTCTGACTGGATCCAGAAGACTTTCCAGCATAGATCCAGCGGCTGCTCCTCCGCAATGGGGATGTAGCGCAGCCCCCCTTGCCAGCAGCCTAAAAACATGAAAAATAAAAAGATAATAAAACGTGTTTATTACTGCTCTAATTATCCTTCCTAGCCTGAGTCTTTGGGTGCCGGGCCATCGGGGTAACAGTGACCAGGGGGAGTAGTGGGCATTGTAAGTGTGCATGTGGGTTTGGCGGTCCGTCCTAGGACTGCCATACCGACATGCGCACTAAAGCTGTCTCCAACCCGAGCTGCATTGCCGGGTTGGAGCCAGCAGGCACAGGCTCCCAGTCTCTCTGGGAGCGCAAATTGAGGGTGCTTAGGCAAATCCGGTCACTGCTCTCATGCATGAGAGCAGCATCAGGATTAGCCACAGGGGAGTCTGGGAGCCTGTGCCTGCAGTGGAGATGAGCAGAGCAGTGCAATGTGGTGGGCGGCAGGTAAGTTCTTTTTTTATTGGTTTAAAAATAAAAAAATATCTGTCCACATCCACATTCTGTCTCCCTCCCCGAACCCCCACCCCACCCTGCCACTCTTCCCTGGCACAGCTGCTCCTGCATAGATCCTGCACCCCAGTAGGTGGTGTCATGTTGCTGCATGTTGACTCCGCTTCTCAATGGAAGTGATGACTGGAGACGCATATAGGCTCCACCAAGGCATGCTGACGTCAGTTGCTGTCTTTGAGCTCATTCGTACATGAATCCGGAGCTAGCCTCTACTTTTTCTCATCAGCTGACAAGCTTTTTTTCCCCACAGAAACTCTTGTCCAGAGTGCAAGAGAAATGTCACCTCCTAAAACCATTATCTTTAAATCTTGGAGGGACTGTCGCAAACAAATGTCTGTGACGGATTCCTCCACGGCCTGAGGGGAGTGTGCCCTGATGAATCTGAAGGCGATCTGGGACTGCGAAGCCAAGCTGTAGATCATCGAACATTGCCAGTATTTACGTAAAGGCCATTCTTGTTCAAAGTCAAGACACTTTTACTCTAACGACCGGTATTTCTTTGCACTCCAAATCTTCAGGTAAGTCCAAATAAAAAGAACACAAATAGTCCAAGCAGACCGCATCCCAGCCATCCCACTCTCCTGCTCAGAATTTGTGAGGATGTCAAAGTTCCCCATGATCTCACTTCCGGTCCCTTACTGAAGAGCAGGTTTCACAACTGATGCCAATGCACCCCAAGTTTCTTGTTTTGTTGGTGATACCACAGCAAATTGAGCCATTTCGGAAGGCCATGCTTTACATTTTTGCCACCTTACCGATTCCCTCTGTTGCACCTCCAGGCCCCATGGATTTGGTACAGACCTCCACCTCGGCGCTAGCAGTGCCTCTTAAAATGACTTCGGGTTCAGCTCCTACTCCAGTCGATTCCACACCCGGCGCCAAGGTCCACTCCAGGTCCTGTCGTATTGACACCGACGCAGACACAACTGATGTCAGACGAGGGTGTCAAGCCTATATTTCTGTCCGACTCCGAGACAAATCTTTCTAGATCTTGATCGAAGCCATGCACAAGTTCAGTTCCTACACTCCAAGCCTTTGCCTAGAGACCGCCCCCCCATTACTCAAACAGTTCTTTGGGTTGAACTCTGATCAGCGCCAATCTGCTTTTGATGATGATGGCAATTATGGTGATGTTGGAGAGGATTTTTACCCACCATATGGTAATGACAATTTCTATATAGACCTACAAGAGACCAGTGGGCTGGATACTTTCCCTGACATTTATGTATGTTATATCTGACTCTGGGGCTGATCCTATCTCCCTTTCCTCTTGCCAGTGACTAGCCACATTTTGGTAATTTAAGGCCACCTGAAACCATCCTCTCAGGGCGCCACCTTACATGTTGAGGCCCTGGAGCGGTCACCTCTTGACCTCGGTTAGTTATGGGTGTAGTGGTTTTTATTCTCTCTGATTCGGCAGTATCTGCCTACTTCCTTTGCAACATTAGGGCCTTGTTATATGAGGAAATTGGAAATACCAACGGGTCCTGTAAGAGATCAAATATCCCTTTGTGACACCAGGTTTGTCCACCGTTCTGAAGCAATTGCGAAAGGGGGCATTTATCCAGAGCCCCTCCCTGCAAATCTACCGCCGCCACTAATTGAAAACTGCTCTGCAGCGCTTTGCTGCTCTGTGGGATTCTGCCCCCAGTTCACTTGGAAACATTTATTCCTGTTAAGGTACCATTAAACCTCCAACCTATCATTGTAAGAGTGGTCATTTTTTCATAGCTCTTTTTGTCTGATTTTTGTTACTTTTCTGTTGCCGCATGTATGGCCATACTGACATTTTAGCTCCGGGAAATGAGGTGTTGGCCAAGGCCCTTCTACAAAAGAGTGGGCATCCTTCTCCATGGTGATTAGAAAGGCAGCCGAAGCCATAGATTTACAGCTGCCGTCAACTGAAGTAAAGACTATCGTTCACAGAGATTCTAAAATCTTGACATTCTTCCTTCGAACTACTGCTACCATTTAATGAAGCCCACCTTCACATCAACGTGCTGGAGTTGAAGGTCATTCACTTGGCGTTGAATGCCTTTCTGCTCTCCATCAAGTAGAAACTGGTTGAGGCCATCACAAACCACAACACCACTATGTTGTACAGCAACAAGTAGGGTGGAGTGGGGGTCCTGGAATCTGTACCAAGAGGCTCTGCGCCTCAAGGTTTGGCTGAATTGTCAGGGCATCTCTCCAGGCGCGGCTGGTGACTTTTCAAAGTGGTGGGGGCGTAAATGTTAGCCGCAAGTTTGACTGAGTGAGCGAGCTCAGTGAGCATGGCTGAAGGACATTAGGGAGGTTTGTTTGCTTCTCCCCCACAACACTTTTGGAAAAAGTAGGAACAAATAGCACACTTCAAAGCTAGAACTGCCACCGTTGTACCTCTGCTCTGGTCTACCATCTCTAGAATTCCCATCTTAGTTTCCCCATCGGAGATTCACTAAACCTTCACCCACAGATGCCCCTTTAGTCCTTAGAGTATCCTCTCTGGTCTGGACCAAAATCCTAAATGGCCCACGGTGTGTCATTTCAGGTCTGAATTGATCATGATTCAACCATACAATGCCATCAGTCTTAAAATGCCCAACTGCTGTGCCCTCCCAGGACTCCACTGGACCAGCACCTTTGGGAAGTCCGTCTGGCACGTCCTCTCTAGTTTGCACTCGACCATCTGTCACAGTAGCCCCTTTTTGTGCACTCTCAGGTCGCCACTCGGCCGTCTCTCATACAACACCCCTCTGCTGTTTCCTCCAGTCCACACTGAAGCGGGCAGAATGATGCAGAACATTCAGTTTTGGTCACTTGATTATAACCTCTTTCTCATTTTTTGGGTAGAGTGAGGGGGTGTGTGTTAGCTATAGATGCAGGGACAAGCGTTTGATTGTGATGCATTTACCAGTTCCAATGTAAAAATAATTAACTTAAACTGTTCCAGTAGAGTCTTCATTTGCTTTGGAGCCTGGGATTTCGACCTATAACCACGCAACTTTACACATTCCACTCAAAATAAGATGCAAAGGTCATACATAATAGCACAGTCTCTTCACATAACAACACTGCTGAAGCGTCTCTTTGAGGGAATATCAGATGGTATTTATAATAACCCCATTAATCCCCCTTCAGTCCACCTTGTGTGCTGGGGAAGCTCCCCCAGAGCTTGGGGTTCGTAAACCTCCAATGTGGAGCGCCTTGAAGCCTTGCAGCAGACGTTACTCATCGGAGGCGGAGGACCCGGTCATGATCCTTGTAAAACTGTAGAACTCGCACCAAAGCAAAGCAAGGCGCCTCACTGCAGCTCGATGCAGCCACTGCAGTATGTTTTAAGCAGCACTGACCATTGTGACAGTTGCGGCCGGCAAAACGGGCAGGTGGGTTCGCGTGGGGGGAGGGAAGTGGGACGGACGGATAAAAATAAAATAATAAAAAAACGTTACCATGAATCAGACCGGGGGTCCCCGCTGGAGCCCACCCGGCCGCTGCTGCAGTTTCTTCAGCCGGTTCCCCCGTCTCCCGTGGTAGCAGTGAACACAAGGTGTGTACTCGACGAGGAGGCTCTGAAGTCACGCTCGCTCCTGCCTGGCAAGTACCGCCTGCGTCACGGTCTCAGCCAATCCAGACGCTGCTCCAGCAGCAGCGCCAGGATTGGCTTGAGCAGTAGTGCGCATGTTCTGTTTAGGGCTTAACAAATTTTGCGACCAGCCCGAACATGCGCTCTAGGCTGCTCATTAGAAGAGCGGCATGGAACAACCTTCGCTCTACTAATGAGCAGCGTAGTGTGCGCATGTTCGGGCTGGTCGCAAAATGTTTAAGCCCTAAACAGAACATACGAACTCTTGCTGTGTGCACTCCACCAACCACTGACCTGATACATATTCGATTCGTGAATGCACTTGCACTGAACTCCTGCAGTGCTGCCCCGCCCCCTTCTGAGCCGACTGCCTCCGGTGGTCTGGGATGGATTGTAATTTTCAAAAATGTGAGTGAGAACTGTGAGACTGAGAGTGACCGCACGCACACGCTTGTTACTCGACTCGAGTCGTGCCTCAAATTAATTAGTGGGACAACACCCAAGCGCCCTAATGGACGCACCGCCCCTGCATCTCTCTGATTGTACAGCACCTGGCAGGTTTGCTAAATGCCAGGGCAGATTAACTCAGCTGATGATGCTTCGCAGACTACGAATGGCAGCTGCATCTGGAGGTGGCGCTGGATCTCTTCCAATATTGTGAAGTTCCCTGGTTCGATCTCTTTGCCATTGTCGAGAACGTGCAGTGTCAACACTTTGACGTGTTGGAGTTCCCAAAAAAGCTATCCCTTCGAGACGCTTTCCACTTACAATGTAGCTCAAAACTCCTGCTTACTTTCTGGCGTCAACCTCTCCTGTCAGACTTCTTTTCCTTCAAAATGTTTTCAGTGTATTAAGATGCCCTCTCCTAAAACCACAGGTTTTAATCCAGGCAGGGACTGTCAGTGCTAGATGTAAGTGACAGACTCCCACAATATCTGTCTCTGGATTCTCAGCTCCAAGCACGACTTGGCACCATGTGACTGCGGCGCGAATGTGAACCAAAAAGCCATCCGCCATCGCCAAGCCAAATATTCTGTTGCAGAACTCCAAAGGAAGTCACAGAAGACCCGGTCCTAGGCTGAGGCCATGGGTGCACCCTTGCTTTCAAGGTGGGTCTTGTGATCGAGTTGAAGTCACAAAGCTCAGGTAAGTTGAAAAATAAAAAATAAAAACACAAGAAGTTCAAACACACCTCACCTTCGTCCCACCACTCAGATAGAGTCTTGTGGCAATCTGGGTACCTCCAGGCTGTGGAGTCGTCAGAACCAATTCAGACCCTGATCCGCCCGACTTTCCTAGGCCATTTGATCAGCCACAACAGCTCCATGACCTGAGGCTGGCCATGGACCAACATTTTGGTACCCATCCAAATCCCTCTGAAGTGCCTTCTGGCCCTAAAGATTCAACATGGCCTCTGGTTTGGTTACTGCCTGCAGATTAATTCCCGACTGTTCACCTAGACTTGAGATGGGCTACTTCCTCGAGCTCAGCTCTGCCAGCTCCAGTGCCACCATGACCGACACCACCCATTCGAGCCTCAATGCCTGCATCTACATCAAAATCAGAGCCGATAGTTTTGTGGGAATCGGAGACAATTCTGCTACACCCTCTGAGGCCTCATACAACACACCTGTACTCGCACTCGGGAACTGAAACATCCCAACAATACAAGAACTACAACCCGACGATCTTTGTGATGATGACAATCTCTTCCAGGGCTTACAAGATGTCAGTGGCTTGGATACTTCTCCAGACATTGGCCTTCCCCCAATTCTACAGTGGCAACAGAGGAGTCTGCATCCATTGCCACAGTAATTTCGAGAGCAGCAGAAGCTTTAGACCTCAGTGTACTTAATACAGAAGTCAAACCAAATATCCTGACGGAAGTCCTTACCCAAGCCGGACGAATCAAGAACCTCTTCTGCCCTTTATTGAGGCTCTCTCTGGAATGCTGATGGGCATCTGGACAAAGGCAAGTCTTGCCCCATTCAACAGGCAGGTTGCATGGTTACATAAGCCTGCGCCCAGAGACCCATATTTTCCCTTCAAACATCGTACTCCAGCGAGTCTAGTAGTGCAGGTGTCCGCAAGCAGAATGAACCCAAATGCTTTTTGACCACTACAATTGATAGAGAACCCAAATGCATGGAATCATTCCATTCGTCAAATGCATGTTTTCCTCTTCTAGGCTTGCTTTTCAGGTCTGAACACTACAGACTGTCTGGGTAGGTCACCGAGGACCAGTGTGAGTGCTTAGACAACATGCATGGATTTCCTGCACTGGCTTCTCAAATGACATCCAGCAAACCTTAATGGGCATGCTTTTTTTTTTTTTTTTTTTTTTGAAACCTTTATTACAGAATGCAAAAGATATGCAAAGATGGGCCTACAACCTTCAGGCCGGCCGCTAGCAAACAGTGAGAGCATAAAATACAGTCATTAAACACAAGCGGCAAGTGATAAAGGTCCCAGAAGTCGAGGGAAGCGTTGGCGGCCACACCGGCCGGACCCCACAAATGGCGGTTCCATTTTTTATAAGAAACCACAAACAAAACCACAAGGCAGCAAAAGTCAAAGCAGCATTATGAGCTCCCCTGGGGGGGACCCTACCGATCCACAGGAATAGGGGGGGGGGGGACAGGCCGGGACAGAAACAAAGTAGACACAATGCCCAGAACCAAGGTGACAAGCAGACTAGGGAGACTGGGCCACTGCCAAGTCAGGCGTCAGCGGCGGGGTACAAATCCCGCCACGATAGGAGTTCCAGGGGCCCCACACCTTCACCCATTTCCCAGGCTTACCTCTCGCCACATACACTACCTTCTCCCGAAACATACACCAATCCATGTTGTCCTTCCACACCGAAACTGTTGGTGACCTCTGGGAGCCCCACAATTGTGCTATGTCACGCTTGGCCACCATATATCCCAGAGTCACCCACCACGTCTGCGGCACCGTATAATCAGTCGGCTCCCACACATTTAGCAGACATCTCCTAGCCTCGGGAAACAGCGCCACATGCGTGGCCGCTTGCAACACCGCATGTACACCACGCCAGAATCGCGCCACCTCCGGGCATTCCCACAAAATATGGATGAAGGTCCCTAACAAACCACACCCACGCTTACACAGTCCATCCACGGCATATCCCATACGCATCAGACCCGGCCCCGAAACATAGACCCTGTGGAGTATTTTGAGCTGGACGAAGCGAAGGCGGGCCGGTATGGCCACCTCTTTCAGGGAGGCCACCGCAGACACCCAGTCCTTGTCATCCAGCTCCAATCCATCGGCGACCCATGCCTCACGAAGGCCAGTCAGCAGTCCCGAGCGATCGTTGATGAGCTTTTTATAAATCAATGAGATAGTGCCATCCGGTACATGCCCATCTAGCACTCTTTCTTCCAGAGGGGAGCACTCCGGGATGGAGGCAACATCCGGGAATACAGAACACAGCGCGTGACGAACCTGTACATATCGGAAGTACTCCCTGTCCTGCAACTGGAATTCCTTCTGCAGCACATCAAACGTTTTGAATCCCCCCCTCGTCCAGAGATCGCCCACCCTGCTGATGCCTATCATGTCCCACTTCTCAAAGCCTTTCGAGGTCCACAAGCAGCCCAGTCGCTCAGATGCATACAGTGGCGTCGCCCGGGTCAACCGATCCTTCCACCCCATAGCCAAGTTTGCCGCGTGCCACACCCGTACCGCGACCCGCGTGGGGCCCGTCAAACGTGCGTCGAGCAATGTAGAGTAAAGCGCACGATTATAGTCGCCACCCGGCAGTAACAGTTTGTCCATTTCAAAAGCCGGGTTAAGGGCGGGCCCATAAAGGCCGTGGTTTATCGCAGCCAGCTGGGAGGCCCAGTAATACCGTTTGATGTCTGGGAGGGCGACCCCCCCGTCATACCACGGGAGCGTCAGCTTCGCGAGGGCGATACGCGGCCTCCCATCCCAAAACAGGTGGCGCTGCAGACCCTCCACCTCCCGAAAGTAGCGCGCCGGGACGACGTCCATCGTGTTTTGTAAAGCGTATAAGAAACGTGGCAACGACATCATCTTAAACAGTGCCGCACGGCCGAGCGGCGAGAGCGGCAAGCGCCTCCAATGCGCCACATCCTCCTTCAGGCGCTGGAGGGGGGGGAGTAAGTTCTGTTTATATCGGGCCGCAGCGTCCAGGGTAATAAAGATACCCAGATACTTAAATCCCTGCGGAGCAACCTGGATAGGACAACCCCGCGGAAGGATAGGAGCCTCCCCCGAGAGGACATACACACAGGATTTAGCCCAGTTGATAACTAAGCCGGAGTTGCGGCCGAATGAACGCAACACATCCACTAACACAATCAGTGATTTGCGCGGGGAAGCAAGGTACAAAAGAATATCATCCGCGTAAAGGGATACGCGATCCTCGTACTCGGGGGTCCATCGGAGACCACGAATCGAAGGGTGCCACCGCAGCCACTCCGCCAGGGGCTCCAAGGCAAGCGCAAAAAGGAGCGGCGACAGCGGGCAGCCCTGCCGCGTGCCCCTGCCCAGTTCAAACGGCGCCGATACTCTACCATTCACCGCCACCTGCGCCAGCGGTCCGGAATACAACAGTTTCACCCAGCCAATGAATCCCGGGCCAAACCCAAACTTAGCCAGCGTCGCCCAAATATATGGCCACTCAAGCGTGTCGAACGCCATAGTGGCGTCCAAGGACGCCAAAATGGCTGGCTCTCGTATGAACGGGACCCTCGCGAGCACCCCGTGCAGACGCCGCAAGTTAAGCGCGGTGTTGCGATGAGGGATAAAGCCGGACTGGTCCTGGTGGATCAGATCGCACACCACGCCAACCAGCCGATTAGCCAGCACCTTGGCGAGAATTTTCGGCTCCGCACTCAACAGCGAAATGGGCCTGTAAGACGTGACCCGATCCCGCGGCCTCCCCTCCTTATGAATAACCACAATAGTGGCAAGGCGCTGGTACAGCGGGAGGGAACCCGCCGACCGGGCCGCGAGGAACATAGCGCGGAGATGCGGAGCCAGCGTATCCGGTCGTAATTTGTATAATTCAATGGGAAGGCCATTAGGACCCATGGCCTTGCCAGAGGCGACCGAACGTATGGCGAGGGCAATCTCCTCAGATGTCGGGGCCGCGTCCAACGACAATTTATCCTCCTCCGAAAGGGAAGGCAGCGCAATGTCTTTAAGCACGTCATGGGAATCCTCTTCCGAGTGGGAAGATACCGGGGAATACACCCCACGGAAATACTCAGCGAAACATTCAACAATTTCCTCCGAATGGGCATGCTTTTTGATGGCTTTTGGCTCTTTTAAGCTAAGGTAGATTTGGCCTTGGAAAAATTTAAAGAGAGCAGCTGCTGCAAAAACATAGGTTATCCTCAGCAGTGTATGATTTCCCAGTACGAGGCCACATCTCCTTTCTTCTCCCAGGGTGGAGGAGCATCATATCCAACCAATGGGTCCTCCAAATTGTGGAACATGTTTACTCTCTTCCCTTACTGTCTCACCACCCACATATGCTACTCACACCACAAACCCTCCCGAAAAAACCACCTCTCCATACCCACAAGGAGAAGTTCAGGCTCTCTTGCACAAGAGAGCCATAGAGCGGGTGCTTGCATCAGAGACCAGAAATGGCTGTTACTCATGTTATTTCCTGGTGCCCAAGAAGGATAGAGGCCTTTACCCCATCCTTTATCTTTGCCCTCTTGAACCTTTTCTTCCAGAAGGAAAAGATCAAGTTGCTTACCCTGGCCCAAGTTCTGTATGCTTTGGACCCGGAGACGCAATTGTGGCATTGGGTTTGCAGGACACCTATTTTCACATCCCCGTCCTGAAATCCCACAGATGTTACCTGGGGTTTTAGGTAGGCCTGAAGCACTTTCGGTCCTCCGTACTCCCTTTTGGCCTTACCAGTGCACCTTGGGTGTTAACAAAGGTGATGGTGTTGGTTGCAGCCCATCCGTGGAGATTGGGAATACCCGTCTTTCTTTACCTACCTCGAAGACTGGCTAGTGAAGGAAAGCTCATAAATCACCTCCAGATGACTGCCAACATGTTGACATTGTTGGGCTTTTTCATGAAAGGTGGCAATGTTAGGGAAGAGGAGTTGGCCTAACGGCCAGGGCTGTCGCCCTCGAATCTGGGGAACTAGGTTTGAGTCTCGGCAATGACAGCTGAACATCCTGTGATTGTGGGCAAATCACAAAAATGTATGTGTCTTCATGTAATGCAACTGGTGCTATGTAAAGCGCTGATACCAGATTCGGGTCAAGTTCGCGCTATATAAAACACTGTAAAAAAAAAATTGACTCCTTCACAAAGGCTCCCACTCATCTGAGCCATCCTGGATAGGGTGATTTTCTGAGACTTTACTCTACCTCAACAAGACCAGGAAATTTGGGCTATACACTGGATGTTTCAACCTTTGACCTAGGTCTCCGTGAGATCAGTTGTGAGGCTTCTAGGCCTCTTGTATCCCACTTGTGGACCACGCCAGGTTACACATGCCGGCTCTACAGTGGGATCTAAAGTCCCTGTGGGCTCAGAACTAACATCCAGGTGTTGGAGGAGACTGCAAAAGTTCTGTGGTGGTGGCTGCTTGACTGCAATTAGACCAGCAGTTGGCTCACCCAGAGCTACAGGTTGTGACAGATGCATCATTGTAGGTCTGAGGAGGTCATCTAGGAGAGGTGGAGATCAGGAGTCTCTGATCTTTGGTGGAGACTTGCCTCCATATTAAACTGCTGGAGTTGCAAGCAATTCGGTTGGCATTGAAGGCGTTCCTTCCATCCTTCAAGGGGGAACGGGTACAGATTGTCGCAGACAACTCTACTGCCATGGGGTACTACAACCCACAGGGCAGCATGGGGTTTTGTATCATGTGCCAGAAGGCTCTACACCTCTGGAAGTGGCTGAATGCTCAGGACATCTTCCTGGTTTGCCAGCATCAGGGAGGATCTTTAAATGCCAGGCTGAACAAACACAGCTATCGACTAGTGAATCACGATGGCAGTTGTACATGGAGGTGGTACAGGGCATCTTCCTCCAATAGGGAGAACCCTGGCTCTATCTCCTCACCACTTATGAGAACGTGCACCTCAAGGGTTGGAATGTTGGAGTTCCCAAGACAATTCTCCCGCTGTAACCTCTTTCTTCTGGACTTGAACTCAGGACTCCGGTATGCTTTTCTGTCCCTGCCTCTCCTCTCCAGGTGTCAAGGTCTTGTATCTTCAGGATCGGATTGATGCTAATATGGTCCACCTCCCGATATCCCCAGTGTCTGGTAAATGAATTACAGACACTAGAGGCGATCAAGTGGGGGAAGGTAAGGAAATGAACAGCGGGAAGGAAGACCCGATAACACAAAGAATTGCAATCAATACAAGTCCAGCTGGAGCATGCTATTCTCAAAGATACTTCTTTGGTAATTATACCAAATTGATATACCTGAAAATAAAAAGGTGTGCTGCCTTATGCTTCGTTAACTGGAGAATAGGATACTTGTCATCCACTTCACATGTAATCTACTGACAAGAACACCAAACAAAATGAAAGCATATTGGTAACCACAATGTACTGAATGGGTGGTGTACACAAGTGGGCAGCAAAATCACACCTACCCACTATAGGTGGTTGGTGTCTTAACAGGGGCGGAGAGATAGCGCATTCCTAGAAATCTCGAAACAACCCAGGCTGTAAAACAAAATAGAAAAGAAAGCACTGGCAACATCCATTTGCTATCTATATAGCCTAAAGTAAGTGAGGCAGCACTTTGAATTTATCCATACAAAGAGAGACAAAGAAAAGGAAACTGCACCCCTTTGATTCCCAGGGTGCACGAGGCAATAACCTTGTTCTCCAATTACAGTAAATGTCATCAAATCGGAAGTTACAGCGGACTGCTGTACCACCAACGTTGTCTTTCATTATCAAAACCAACAGACCCCTTTCTTCACTCCGCATAAGCCACGGCAGAGCACGAAGTCAAATGGGTACTCCCTTGTCTTCTTCACTCGGCATGAGCTACCGGAAATTGCAGCTCTCTAACTCGAGTGAACGGGGAGACAACGTATTAAACTGCTTCTCCAATTACTTCTTGGAGAGGCCAAATGTCAACAGTTCGTACACGCTACCCAGCGCGTGCAATACAATGATCTTTTCACACAAATATACAGCCTACCACTGTAAAACAAACTTTGTTGGTGCGTGAAGCACCATTACCGGACCTTCGGCTGTCCGACGTAGTTCAGGATCCAAAATAATTGACACTGGTACAAGCCTGGAAGCTCCCTTTTGAATCGACTTCCTGGTAAGCTTGGCGCACATACGTACGCGCTGCAAGTGTTGCTGGGAACATTAGTTCTTTCCCGTAATGTTCCTGCATGCACACATACGTGCTGCAAGTGCTGCTGGGCGTGGTAGTTCCTGTCTAGTTAAGCATGTGTCAGTGTTCCTACGCAAGGCTGACCTCTGCGTTGATGCGCTCTGACACCAGGGTAATGAAAAAGATCAAGAAAGACTGATCCCATGTCATAATAGAGGCCCTAGACTGGGCGAGGAGAGTGTGTGTCCCAGAACTTTTGGCAAGGAGTATCTGCCCCCTACTTCCTGGTGAACCTTCTGTTACAACAGCGCGGTTGGGTCTTGCGTCTGAATCTGCACAACCCACACCTCCTTGCGTGGAGATTAAACAGCGATAGTTGATGACTTTTGATCCTCCTTCCTAAATGATTGAAGTAATTCTAGCAGCAAGGTGTGTTTCTACTAAAACTATATATTGGATGCTGAAAGCAATTTGTTGTTGTGTGTGCTTCCCTGTGACATTCAGCCTTTACAGATAAAGTTATCTGATACCCTAACTTTTTTCTCTTTTCTTAGGCCGACAAGGCCTTGCTGTAGCAATAGTTAAGAGTTATCTTTCGGCTTTCTTGTGTTTGCCAGATCAGCCATCTTCTTTCTAGTCAGCTGTTGTGATGCGTTTCTGGAAGAGACTGATCCACATGCTCCCACTATTATTATTTGTAATGCCGCACTGCAGTCTTAATTTAGTTCTCACATACTTAATTTGCCCTCCTTAGGCACTTATGCACAGCTATGCTCTATGTCTACTTCCATAAAATCTGTATTTCTCATTGCCATAGCTTTTGCCCAGCGAGTGAGTGAACTCCGGGCCTTGTCCATCCAACTGCCATACGCATCTTTCTTCCCAGATAAGCTAGTCCTACTGGACAAAAGGGAAATTCTTCCCAAATGTAGTGACGCCTTTCCGCATAGGACAATTCATCATCTTGCTAGCTTTCTATGCCCCACCTCATCCATCTGGGGAAGGGGAACAGCTCCATCGGCTTGACCCTAAGAGGGTCCTTAGTTCTTACATCGATCGGACTAGAAAGCATTGATTGGACGACCAGCTTTTTATGGACTTCACTGGAGCAACAAAGCAGAAAACACGGCAAAAAGAACCATATCCCATTGGATTTATTTTAATGTAAGTCCAGCTGAATGCGCACTTCACCCAATCTGTCATGCGGGATTTCCTGGTCTTAGTCATTCTACAGACTAATCACCTTGGGAGGTACTACGTTGCTATCTATACACAAGGTGAGACATCTGTGGTTAGAAGTCTGCATCAGAAGAACAAGTAACTTATCTTTGGTAACGCCTTTTCTGGTAGAGACTCTGACTGCAGATTCTTCACCGACCCACTCACCTCCCGTTTCTGTAGAATGACCTCATACAGCCCTTTAATAGGATCCCAATCGAGACAACTGCACAATGACAAATTCAGATTATATGGATTCCACGTCCGAATGCAAAGACACAGATCAGAAAGAAACTAACAGCACGCAGAGGAGTACCGATATAATGTCCTCAATGTTACATCCAGGGTGGGGTGGATAAGATGCAGAGCCGCACCATGCCACGTACCGACGCACGGGGGAATTGCTAATGAATAATCTCTGGATCCAGTTTGGTGCCTGGAGTATTCACAAGGTGAGGAATCGGCAGTTAGACAGAGTCTCTACCAGAAAAGGCGTTACCGAAGGTAAGTAACTTGTTCTTCCTGTCATGAGCAACTGACCTCCAAAAAGGCTGCCCCTTTGTGAGGATCATAGCAGCAGGGCAGGCTTTTGCACCGGGGAGTGTGCAATCTACACCTCCGTGTGTGGCGATAGAGCGGTGGCAGTTGACCGCATTTGTTCTACCTGCCAAAATAGTGGATGTCATCCTGGCTGCCAGGCGTCCTATGAAATTCATTACTGCAGAACGTTGGGAAGGGCGTGTGGCTTGGTGTAGCACCCGTAATACAGACCCATTATGAGCCAAATTGTTGGATATATTACTATTCATCTTCTCTGTAGCCCAGCAAGGAATTGCAGTGGGCACTTTTGAAGATTACTTGTCATCCCTTTTGGCCTTTTTGCATTAGCTAGACCAACCGTTCTTATTCAAATCACCAGTTGTAAGTTTTCTCAAAGATTTGGTCCAAATGTTTCCCCTAAACCTTTTATGATTACACAGTTGGACCTTAACTTGGTCCTTACTTTCCTGATGTGTACTCTCTTTGAGCCGCTATACATGTGTCTTCTACGTCTGCTAACTCTGAAGACGTTTTTTCTCATCCTGATGACCTCTGCCCGTAGTGTGAGTGAGCTTCAGGCTCTGTTGGTTCAGCCGCCTTACACCACCTTCTTTCCAGACAAACTAATGCTGAGGACCAGAGCGGTGTTTCATATCAGCCAATCCATCCATCCTTCTTCCAACATTCTGTGCCGCGTCTCATCCCCAGAAAGTGGAGAAGAGACTTTACTATTTGGAACTCAAAAGAGCACTTCCATTTTTTATAACGATTGTACAAAAGACCACCTGATAGATACTTCTAGCTGCAGATTCCTTCCCTTTGAATTCCCTAGGAGTCAGGCTGGATCCAGAAACTTTTGCGTGAGCAGTACCCTTGCGTGCGCCGTCGGGTGGCTCCATTCAGCTCTGCGTCATGTAATCAGCGTCATTAGCGTTGATTATGAAGTTGCACTCACCTATATAGGCGCCACCCAGGCGCACAGACGTAATTTCTTTTCTTTCCGTGCCAGTTATGCAATGATCTGGGAAAAGCTACCCCTCTGTCATATTTTGGCAGATTTTTCCAAATTTTGGAGGATGTCTTCTAGAAAGACAGGGTTTAAACCATGTGGCGCATGTGACCGCGCCATGTCGGTAACTGACCCCCACTTCGTCTTTCTCTGGTGTCTGGAGTGCGACCACGACTCAAAGTCCTGCTCGGGTTGTAGGGCCATGGCTCTGATGGCCTTGCAGGAGTGGGCTATGAAGCACCTTCCGGCCCGACAGTCGACACCATCCAGCGAGACCCCGCGGAGATCCCGATCGAAGAAGAGGAGGTCGTAGGACTACTGGAGTTTTTTCCTCCCACTCAAGGTCTTCGGACAATCGGGGAAGAGGCACAAGAAAAAGAAGTCCAAGCGGACTTCATCTTCGCCTCGACTTTCATCTGTCGACGAACGAGGTAAGGAGCACTAACTATGCACAGTTCTGCGGAACCGGAGCCAGGGTCTACTCGGTGTCTCCCTCCATTTCTGGGAAATGGAGTGACCCCCACTCAAATAAAATTATTTTACGAGGCCATGCACCGCGTATTTCAGCGGGCCAACCCCTCTGGTGAGCCTTCGGGCCCCATGGGGTTGGATGGGGCCCCATCGGATTCAAAGCCGTCTTCTCTGGCTGCGGCGCAGGTGGAGCCCAATGGATCCGATTCCAGATCCGGGATGGCGGCGGTCGTGCCAACATGACTTTCCCCGGCATTGGACCCAAAGTCGGTGGTTTCGGTGTTGCCGTCGCCAACCCCATCTGTATCCCTGATGACTCACGATCGGATTGGTGTCGCTTTTACGCAGACTCCAGTGCCTGTAGAACCCTGAGGTTCTATGTTATTGCCTGGTCACTTACAAGATTTTTCAGGCATGGAAGAGGACTGGGAGGGGTCTATGAGATCTTTAGAACACCAGGATGTGGCTGTGGAACACATGGACCGGTATGTGGAACTTGGGGAGGCCAGTGGACTGGACACATCCCCGGATACTGGCATGCTTTCTCCTGAAACTGTGGTTACAGAAGAATGGGCTTCTTATGCCATGGTGGTAAGGAGGGCAGCTAAGGTCCTTAGACTGGATTTGCCCTCTGTGCAGGTCAGGGCTAATCTCCCTACCCAAGCGCTTCAGCCTGGGGCTTCCACCTCTGAACCCCTATTGCCCTTTAATGAGGCACTTACTGATGTCCTAATAGGCATATGGTCCAAGCCTAGCACAAGGGTTCCTATGAATAGGATAATTGCACGATTACTTGATTACTGGCTTTTGAAAGCGTCTTCGACCCAGACTGTCCTATCCCACCTTCAGGATACGACAGATCTCCTGCAAGTGCTGGGGTTCTCTATAAATGTGCCAAAGTCACACCTGACTCCTTCTCAGACACTCCCTTCCATCAGGGCTATTTTGGAGACAGTGCTGTTTCAGGCTTATCCTCCCGAGCAGCGAGTCCAGGATATTCAGGTTATGATTCCGATGTTTCAGCCTCTATCCTGGATTTCGGTGGGAATGGATGAGGCTGCTGGGACTCGTGGCTTGCTGTATCCTGTTGGTAAATCACTTCAGATGGCAAGTGCAGGCTTAGTAGTGGGACCTGAAGTTCCAGTGGGCGCAGCATCAGGGGAATCTCTCCGACATGGTGCCGATCTCGGAGGGAACTGTGAAAGACCTGCAGTGGTGGCTAACGAACTGCAATTGGGTGAGAGGCAGGCCTCTCTTCCTTCCCCAACCAGATCACACAGTGGTGACAGATGCATCACTCCTGGGAAGGGGCGGCCATCTGGGAGAGGTGGAGATGGTCTTGGGCGGAGTCAGGGCTCCACATCAATTTGTTGGAGGTTTGAGTGATCCGGTTGGCTTTGAAAACATTTCTTCCCTCTGTCTTGGGGAAGTTCATGCAGGTGTTCACAAACAACACCATCACCATGTGGTACTGTAACAAACGGGGCGGGTGGAATTATGGCCCAAAGAGGTCCTATGTCTCTGGACATGGCTGGAACAGCAGGGCATAAGCCACGTGGTTTAACACCTGACAGGTTCTCTGAATGCCAGGGCGGACAAACTCAGCCATTCAAAGGTAAGGGATCTGCAGCTAGATGAACAAGTTACTTACCTTCGGTAATGCATTATCTGGTAGAGACAATATCTAGTTGCAGGTTCCTTACAGACCCACCCTTGCCTCCCTATTCAGCAGACTTATTGGTTAGGGATAGGGTTGTTCCCTTTTTCAGGACCCTAGTTGTGTGACACAATAAAGTCAGTCAGTTCATGGCTCTGCACTTCTGGCATGGAAAAGGGAAAAATACTGACATCAGCACGCCTGGATGTCAACTATATAGGTGATTGTGAAGTCCTAACCGACGCTCATGATGCTGATGACGTCACGCGGAGCCAAATCGAGCCATCCGACAGCGCGCGCAATGTGTATCTGAAAGAAACACGTTAGTTAGATTCCTCACCTTAGAATATCCCCAGGCGTCAGACTGGATCCGGAAGATTTTTCGTCAGCAATACCCCTTGCGCGTCGCTAGGCGTCGTCTGCGGCTCCGCGTCCGTCGTCGGCGTCGTGCGCCGGGATGACGTCGTCGGAGTACTTAGACGCCGCCCTCGCGCGCTGACGTCAGTTCTTCTTTTTTCCGCGCCAGTAAGCGCAGATCCGGGAGAGCTACCCCTTTTAGTCTTTTTTGACTAAATCTTTTTGATCATTTTTGATCCTTGTCTGTCGACATCTGGTGCCGGTAGGATGCCTGGGTTCAAGGCTTGCGAAGATTGTCATCGACTGATGTCGGTGACCGATCACCACCGCCGGTGCCTCTACTGCTTAGGCCTCGACCACGACGCGGAGTCGTGCAACGACTGTCAGGCCCTGACTTCGAAGGCTAGGCGGGAGCGGTCCCGCAAGCTTCTCGAGCTTCGCCACTCGGCTCCGCGTCGTGCGCGATCCCGGTCCAGGAGGAGGTCCAAGGATCGCTCGCGGAGCCCTAGCCGACGCCACCATCGATCGTCGGGCTCCAAGTCGTCGGGTAAGTCCAAACACTCTAAGAAGTCCAAGCGGCGACATCGCTCTTCGGACTCCCCTCGCCGGTCGCGCGACTCGGCCGAGGGTCCAAGTGGTTCCACCCCCGCGGCTCTGGCGGAGCCGCAGGTGCCGCGTCCGCCCCCATACCTTCCGGTCCCTGGGGCTGACGCGGCGCCGGCGGAGATCAGTGCCTTCCTCTCGGCCATGAGGAGCCTGGCCCCGCCGTCGACGCCCGCTGGCGCGCCTTCGGGCCCCGCGGACTCGACTGGGCGACCTCGCGTGCCGGCGGCTCCGGCCCCGGCGCCGTCGACGACTCCGGTCTCGACGCCGCAGGTCCCCGCGGGGCCCTTGCCTGGGCCCCAGTCGACGCCGGTTGACCTTGTCACTCCTCCACCGGCGCCGACGCCTGAACCACCGACGCCGTCACCGGCGCCACCGACGCCGACGCCTGTGACGCCGACGCCCCGGTTTAGCCCTCATCCGGACCCGACGCCGGCACGGCGTCCGCCGACGCCGCATCCGACGCCGCTTGAGTCCTACCATCTCTACAGTCCGGTTCCGATCATTCCTCCTGTTTATCAGGAATCGGAAGAAGGGGGCGACTGGGAGGGGTTCGAGGACCCTCTGGCTGTTCAGTCACAGCTTTCTCAGGACTGGGCAGATGAACTGGGGGAGGCCAGCGGGCTGGACACCTCGCCAGACGCTGGATTCACTTCTCCTCCGACCGTGGCTTCGGAGGAGGGTGCAGCATTTTCTGTGGTGCTGCGCAAGGCGGCTGAGGCCCTTGGGCTCGAGTTGCCTGCCGTGGCTGTGAGGACCAACATCCTCACTGAGGTGCTTCAAACCTCAGCAAGCTCCACTGAGCCTCTGCTGCCGTTCAACGAGGCCCTCACTGACGTTCTGCAGGGCACCTGGTCCAAGCCCTCCACAGTTCCTCCTGTGGATAGGAACGTTGCCAGGCGCCACCGCCCTGCTCCGGGCGACCCCAGTTTCCTGTCCCAACACCCCACCCCCGAGAGTCTGGTTATCCAGGCCTCTACTTCCCAATCCTCCTTCCCGACCGCTCCGCCGGACCGGGATTCCAAGAGACTCGAGCAGTTTGGCAAGAAACTGTTCTCGTCCCTTAGTTTGGGCCTGCGGTCCTTAAATACCGCCTGTCTCTTGGACCGTTATTCCCATTCCCTGTGGGATACGGTGGAGGACGTGCTGCCCCTGTGTCCGGAGGAGGTCCGGACGCGTCTTACCCAGGCTTTGGCCGATGGGAGGGATGCAGCACGGCACGCCATAAGATGTGGGCTTGACACCACGGACTCGCTAGGTCGGGCGATTTCCACCACGGTGGCGCTCCGCCGCCACGCCTGGATGCGGTCCACGTCATTTTCCGGGGATGTCCAGAACACCCTCATGGACATGCCCTTTGATGGCACTCGCCTGTTTGGTGAGAAGGCGGACAGTGCGCTGAACCGCTTTAAGGACTCCCGGGCTACGGCCAAGTCCTTGGGCCTCTCGGCTCCGCGGGCGCACACCTCCGCTTTTCGCCCCTTTCGTGGCCAAGGAAGGGGCGCCTCCTCACGTCCGCAAAGCCACCAGCCGCAGAACCAACCTGCGCGCGGTCGCGGACGTGGCTTCCGCCGTGGCGGAAATGGAGGCCGACGTGGTCAGCCCACATCCACCCCGGCAGCATCCGCCTCAAAGCCTTCCTAGTCCGAGCTTTCAGGCCCATACCACGCCAGTGGGCGGCAGAGTTCGCCATCACCTGCTCCACTGGCGGTCCATAACATCGGACAGGTGGGTGCTGCAAATCGTCCGAAGGGGCTACTCCCTCCCCTTCGAGACGACCCCTCCAGCCATGCCACCGCAGCACCACCGTATCTCGGGGGATCATTTGGATCTTCTCCGCGAGGAAGTTTCGGCTCTCTTGGCCAAGGGGGCCGTCGAGCGCGTTCCGAGTCCAGAAGTAGGTCGTGGTTGTTATTCCCACTACTTTCTGGTTCCCAAGAAGGGCAAGGGGGGCCTGCGCCCTATCTTGGACCTCCGGAACGTCAATGCCTTCCTCCGAAAGGAAAGGTTCAAGATGCTCACGTTGGCTCAGGTTTTAGCTGCCCTAGACCCTGGAGACTGGATGGTAGCGTTGGACTTGCAGGACGCATATTTCCATATCCCCGTCCTGCCGGCCCACCGGCGTTACCTGCGGTTCACGGTGGGCCAAGAGCACTTTCAGTTTACCGTGCTCCCCTTCGGCCTCACCAGTGCCCCTCGGGTGTTCACGAAAGTGATGGCGGTGGTCGCAGCTCATCTGCGCAGATCAGGGGTCCCAGTCTTCCCCTATCTCGACGACTGGTTGTTGAAGGCGGGCTCGCCCCAGGCAGTCGTCTCCCACCTCCAGACTACGGCGGATCTCCTGCATTTGCTGGGGTTTTCCATCAACGTGCCGAAGTCACACTTGAGTCCCTCTCAGAAGCTCCTCTTCATCGGAGCGGTTCTCGATTCGGCGCAGTTCCGGGTCCATCCACCGGAACAGCGGGTCCGGGATATACAGGCCCTGATTCCCATCTTTCGGCCTCTATCCCGGGTTTCGGTCAGGCTAGTGTTGCGGCTTCTGGGGCTGATGGCCTCCTGCATCCTACTAGTGCATCACGCCAGGCGGCGCATGCGGGCTCTGCAGTGGGACCTGAAGTTTCAGTGGGCCCAGCATCACGGCAACCTGTCCGACCATGTCTTGATCTCGGAGGGTACTGCACAGCAGTTGCAGTGGTGGCTCACGGACCGCGAGTGGGTCAAGGGCAAGAGCCTCTCCCTTCCCCAACCGGAGCATGTCGTAGTGACGGATGTGTCCCTCCTGGGATGGGGTGGCCATATGGGAGAGGCGGAGATCAGAGGCCTCTGGTCTCCGGCGGAGTCTCGTCTCCACATCAACCTGTTGGAGTTGAGAGCGATCCGGCTTGCACTGAAAGCCTTCCTTCCCTCTGTCAGGGGAAGTGTCGTGCAGGTGTTCACGGACAACACCACCGCCATGTGGTACTGCAACAAACAGGGCGGGGTGGGGTCGTGGACCCTTTGTCAGGAGGCTCTGCGCCTCTGGACATGGCTGGAACACCAGGGCGTCACCCTGGTGGTTCAACATCTGGCGGGCTCTCTGAACGCCAGAGCAGACGAACTCAGCCGCCGGTGCATGATGGATCACGAATGGCGTCTGAACTCCGAAGTGGTGCAAGGCCTCTTTCAGCAGTGGGGAGAGCCTTGGTTAGATCTATTCGCCACCGAAGAGAACGCGCAATGTCAGCAGTTCTGCACGTTGGAATTTCCAAGGCGGCACTCGCTCGGCGACGCTTTTCGTCACGAGTGGAGTTGCGGTCTGTTGTACGCCTTTCCGCCTATACCACTTCTGCCCAGAGTGCTGAAGAAGATCAGGCGCGACCGGGCCCAAGTCATCTTGGTGGCTCCGGATTGGGCACGGAGATACTGGTATCCCGAGCTACTCAGTCTGTTGACCGATCCCCCGATACGTCTGCCCCTTCGGGAGGATCTTCTGTCGCAGCAGCAGGGGACGGTCCTCCACCCGAACCTGTCCAGCCTCCACCTCCATGCGTGGAGATTGAGCGGCGGCAGTTGATGCCATTTGACTTGCCTCCTGAAGTCTGTGATATCATTCTGGCAGCCAGGCGTCCCTCCACAAAGTCGGTATACGCCTGCCGGTGGAACAAATTTGTGGCATGGTGCACAGCAAAGGCTGTGGATCCCCTTTCCGCCCCTCTTTCTGAGGTTCTTCTTTTTCTTCTTTCTCTGGCCCGGCAGGGCTCTGCCCTGGGCACCCTGAAAGGTTATCTTGCTGCCATCTCCGCCTTCTTGCGGCTTCCTGATCAGCCTTCTCTTTTCAAGTCCCCTGTTGTTACACGCTTTCTCAAAGGCATTACACACACGTTCCCTCCTGTCCCTTTTGTAATGCCTCAGTGGGACTTGAATCTGGTTTTGACATTCCTGATGTGCGCTCCCTTCGAGCCTCTTCACAATTGCCCTCTTCGTCTTCTAACTCTAAAGACTGCTTTTCTGGTAGCCATCACCTCGGCTAGACGGGTGAGTGAGCTCCAGGCTTTATCTTCAAAGCCCCCTTTTCTATCTGTTCATCCGGACAAGGTTGTCCTTCGGCCTCGTCCCTCCTTTCTTCCTAAAGTGGTGACTCCATTTCACCTTGGGCAGTCTGTCACCTTGCCCACCTTCTTTCCGCCTCCGCATCCTTCCAAAGAGGAAGAGAGGCTCCACCGTCTGGACCCAAAACGTGCGCTCTCCTTTTATCTGGACCGCACAAAACAGTTCCGGGTGGACGACCAGCTTTTTGTTGGGTACGTGGGCGCTAAGAAGGGGAAAGCTGTGCACAAACGAACCATCTCTCGGTGGGTCGTTTTGTGTATAAAAATCTGCTATTCCTTGGCTAAAAAGGACCCTCCTGTTGGGCTGCGCGCCCATTCTACTCGGGCCACGGCGGCTACTACTGCCTTGGGACGGGGAGTCCCTTTGCAGGACATCTGTCAGGCGGCGACGTGGGCTTCGCTACACACGTTTGCCAGGCATTATTGCCTTGACAGCCAAGTCCGGAGGGATGGCTTCTTTGGCCGTTCTGTCCTCCAGGACTTTCTGGTGTGATCTTGGTTCGCAGACCCACCACCGGGGATGGTATTGCTTGGGTATCTATTCTAAGGTGAGGAATCTAACTAACGTGTTTCTTTCAGATGAACAAGTTACTAACCTTCGGTAACGATGTATCTGTAAGAAACATTAGTTAGTTAGATTCCTCACCGACCCACCCATCCTCCCCGTTCTGCGAACTGACATCTAGGGTTAAGGTTGTCCTTTCAGGCCCCTAGATTTTATTTTTGGCACCAGTGTCGGTCTTTGCATGGCTCTGCGTTCCTGGCGCGGAAGGCTATGTACAAGAACTGACGTCAGCGCGCGAGGGCGGCGTCTAAGTACTCCGACGACGTCATCCCGGCGCACGACGCCGACGACGGACGCGGAGCCGCAGACGACGCCTAGCGACGCGCAAGGGGTATTGCTGACGAAAAATCTTCCGGATCCAGTCTGACGCCTGGGGATATTCTAAGGTGAGGAATCTAACTAACTAATGTTTCTTACAGATACATCGTTACCGAAGGTTAGTAACTTGTTCATTGCGCATGGAAATCTTTCCTGATCCAGCCTGACACCCGGGGAATTCAAAAGTAAGGAATGTGCAGCTAGATATTGTCTCTACCAGATAATGCATTACCGAAGGTAAGTAACTTGTTCATTAGTGTCACGATCAGCTCTTTGTTGGGTTCTCTGGGGCAGAGTGGTGCAAAGTGACTATACCCAGATGAATAGTCTTATGTATCAAGATCTGATATACGATGGTTAAGAAACAGCCTCCAGAGGGGTTGATTGCCCATTCCTCCAGGGCCAAACCTGATACCACTGTCCTCCCACATGGAGGGCCTTTTCTGGATATCTGTCAGGCTGTGACATGGGCATCAGGTCACACGTTCACCAAGCACTACTGCCTTGACAGCCAGGTGCGATGGTTAGGGCATTTTGACCTTTTTGTCTGACAGGACATGTTGGTTTGGCCCGTTACACAGACTCACTACTTTGGAAGGTACTGTTTTGGTATCTATTCACAAGGTGAGGAATCTGCAGTTAGAAGTATCCATCAGAAGAACAAGTTACTTACCTTCGGTAATGCTCTTTCTGGTGGATACTCTCTCAAACCGCAGATTACTCACCTCTCTAGTTCTTTCCTGTTCAGTTGAATGTGTTCTTTTCCAGCAAATTAGGTCCCAATTTTAGAGATCTGCACAAAGGCACAATTGATTACTATTGGGTTCCGAGTCTGAGGATGCCAACGATATTCAAAAAGAAAATGTCATTGCCCCTAGGTGGAGGTGGCACCTATATACACCTCCGGTTGTCGCTTCTGGGGTGGAACTGACTCGATGCAGAGCTACACAAAGTCACCTGCTGGTGCGCAGAGGCTGTGCTGGAAAAATAGTCTGGTTCCAGTCTGGTTCCTGGGGATATTCAAAGGTGAGGAATCTGAGATTAGAGTATGTACGAGAAGGGTGTTACCAAAAGTAAGTAACTTGTTTTTTGCTTACCTCATTATAAATGAGGTAATACTAGAACCAGGACACACAGGGAAATTCTGAGGAACCCACTGAGCCTTATGTTGAGCATTGTACTGGCCTTGGCACATTGTTTTTGTATAACAGCAGAAAACCAAGCCAATGATGCGAAAATCTGGAAGTAGAATTAGCATTATTGCACACTCAAATTATCAATTGACAACTGCATGGGTGGGCTGAACAATAGGACAGCATCATTCAATAGGAAAAGCTGTTAGCTTTGCCTTATCGTTTTTTTTTTAATTTGCAACTAATTTGCATGTTCTATTTTTTACTAAATATGTTTTAAAAAATGGATTTAAGTTTAGCATTTCCCCTCAAACAGTATTATTGAAGATGAGATAGAGGAGGAAGCCAATTTTAGAGCATAATGGCTGAGAACCTGTAAAGAGTAGGGTGTCAATGTAAGAACTGCACATAGTTTCTTCCCTACAGAATGTTATTTGTCAAGCTGTGTACAGATATCAAGGACACTGATGTAATCTCCTTAACATAAGTTAACAGTTTGGTGTAAAAATACATTACAAGAGGTTGAAAGTCATTCTGCAGCAGGAGCAGTCTGGAATACCCTACTGCGGTCTGTAATTAGGTTCGCACTGATCTGAAATATATTGAAAACACATCTCATATGAGCAAAAAGAACCATTCCGACAAACACAACTTAAGGACATTTGGAAAATGTCTCACTTCTGGGTGCTACCCAGATTGTGACTGTGACTATGGAAACAATGGCATGCTTTTCCAGATGTCTAGAGCACACAGGATACAGCAGTTACACTATATCTGAGTGTAAATTGTGTATACTTGCATGTATCTGCTTTCACCTGTTGATCCGTTTATAGAGAATTTGAATTGCATACTGGATATTATGTACTGATACAGGAAACTTCCTTGAGTTCTGTGGTGTTTAATACCAACTCATTGTCCCTTTATCATTTAAATAGTAGAGCATCGGCTACACCCTGCTCACAAGGAATCTGGACCATGGGAAAACCCTCTATGCCTTGCTCACTCTATGCCTATGCTCACTCTCAACCTCCTACACTACACTGATATCACACCACACCGGAAGAAGCTCCCCGGGCTCCCCATTCACAAACGAGCACAATTCAAACTTCTCACCCACACTTTCAAGGCGCTACATAACACTGGCCCAGCATACCCCAACAATCGCTTCTGCTTTCACAAACTTTTCAGAGGCCTCCACCCGTCCAGACTCCTACTTGCACATATCCCACTCTTAAGGAAAACCAGATCCGGTGGTCGAGCCTTCTCCTACATTGCTCCTAAAGCATGGAAAGCCCTGCTCATACACATAAGAGCCTCCTACTCACTTCTTAAACTCTACAAAAAGCTTGAGACCTGGCTTTCCGAGTAGTCCCACAAGGCCCTAGGTATGGCTAGACTCACATCTGCTAATACCCTCCCACTGATAGGGCTCTCTACAAATATGTATAACATAAAAATACAGATTGGCTGATTCTTATGGCGAGAATTTGGTTATTTTGTTTTCCTGTGTAGTGAAGAGCAAATTAAATGTAAATATAAAAGTCCTTTTTTAAAAAAAAAAACATTTTGCTATTTTTCAACTATTCTCAGTTTTGGCAGATAAAGAATCTAATTTACCCAAATACACAATGTGTGCTTAGATGATGACACTGGGAATTGGAACTCTAGTCTTTTGTAAGTATGCATGTGTGTGGTATTTCTATACCACAGAACTAACCAAAAGGCAGGGGTGCTGTAGAAGGTCAAAGACAAGCATGAATTTAATGGGTGATAGTAGAGGCAGCCTGTTTGTGGATGATTAATGCATTGCAATGTAGTATTCTTTACAGATGTGCATCCTCAAATCGTTCCTAAATTGGAGCATCATTGTGACGTTCCTGATGGCAATGAGGATCTAGGATGCAGAGATGGAAAAGATCTGCTGCCTTGTGTGTTCTTCTTTTTTACACTTCTTAGTCTGCAGTCTGGTGGTGCCCTGCCTTCAGGTTTGCCAAGATAACAGATATTGGGAGCTTGTTTGCAAGATAAGCAGGAATGTGTTCTAAATCAGAATGGTGGTGATAAGCGAGGCATGCTGTATTCGAGTATGGACTTGAAGCTCCGCCCATATTTTTCATTGGCTTGTCATTGTCCTTCGTAAATGCTGGCTTCTGATTCGTTAATAGGCTTGTTAGTCCCTCCTTGTCTTCATTTGTAACCTTCCATGAGGACTTTCCCTTTTACTTCTGTAGTTACACGGTATGTCTTTGTAGCGGGTCGAAATGAGGGGGCAGGAGACCAGGTCGGCTAAAGGATGGTTTTATTTTGGGAAACACTAGTCTCCTTTGGGTAGCCAGTCTTTTACTAAGAGTTGGGGATAATAGTAATTGGGGAGAGGAGTTGGCCTAACAGCTAGGGCGCTCGACCTCGGACCTGGGAAACTGGGTTCAAGTCTCGGTAATGACGCTGAACATCCTGTGATTCTGGGCAAATCACTTAATCTTCCCGTGCCTAACAAAAAATGAATGTGTGTCCTCATGTAACGTAACTGGTGCTATGTAAAGCGCTCTGATACCCGATTGGATTCGGGTCAAGTTTGTGCTATATAAAGCTCCGCAAAAAAAAATAAAAAATAGTGTCTTATCCCAGCGCTCCGGGTCTTCCGGCGTTCTCCACCCCTTTCTCATCCACCTTCGTCGGGTCTTGCCGCGGTAGGGGGTCCGGACTTCAGACAGGCAAATGTAAAGAGAAAACACGGAAACTGTGTAAATGAGGGGAACTAGCACACAATTAAGGGAGGGAAGTGAAGGATCACAAGTGGATACCGCACGTCTAAATGGGAAGGTGAAGTGCTCAGGAAGGGGTAACCAGTCGGGAACCAGTAGGGAGTTTGTTACCCTATACGTCTGGTCTCTCCCTCCTTCCAATCCAACCCGCAAACCTCTCTCGTACCTGAGAGAGCCATGCTTCTCCTGGAGCGTGGCTGGGCGAACCGCGGTGTTGTTGGCCTCCTAGTTTTCTTGGTTCCTTCAGCAGCTCCGCAGTAAAGACTCCGCTCGGCAGCTTCCACTCCTTTCCACACACGTCTTCCTCCAACTCCTCGTCCTCTCCCGCTCCGGTGATGCCACACACCCTCTTCCTGGCTCCCGGCGTTCTTGTTGGCCCAGCAATCGTGACGTCATTGTCGAGGGCGTTATCCTCGGGAGCAATCTCCCAGTTAAAGGAGTCGTACCTGTTTTCACTCGCTTCCTCCTGCGTGGGGTTAAAGGGACAGTTCCAGTCCTCCTGCTGTAGGGAAATAAGAGGAAGATCGGCAGGCGTCGCATTGTCCGCTCCTTGCCCTCCCGGATCATATCAACCCCATTACAGTCTTATTTAGTCTGTAAGCACTATTTTCTTTAATGAGTTTCTCCTACTGCAGACACACTATGCTTTCCTGCAACATTCAGAGTGTGTTCTTTCACTTCCCAAGCAGCCCGCAACAATGGCAGCCGCTTCTTTGAAATGAAATAGGTCTCGCATTTACAAGACTTTGAGGTATTTGCATTGTAAATGACAATGCCTTTTATATATGTGTTAGTTATCAAAACAGATCAATAAAAGGCATTGTCATTTACAATGCCAACAGCTTAAACTCCTTCAAATGCAAAACCTATTGCATTGCAAATGCTTGTTTTAAAATTGCTGGCGGGAAGGCGGGGCGTGGGGTAGCACAGAGGGTGGCAATACAGAGGAGTGGTGGGGGGCAAGTGATATGACACGGCCAGCAGTGTCAACGTCATAGCACTTTTGTTTGTTATGGCGGGTGGTGGGGCAACATGGAAAATGGAGGTAGGGCGGATGGGTAGTTGGGGGAGACATGGACAACAGAATGGGGGAGCCCTTTGACACAGGTTTTCACATTGTTTGTGGATTGAGCGATAGTAAGGGAAGGCAACAAGCTGCTCTGTCCAGCACACATAATGACCGTAAAGCTGCATTTGTATTTATTTGTATTTTTATAAAGGGCGGACAGTGCCCTTCTGGTGTAAAACATGGCAAGACAGGCCCTTCTGCTGCCCTGCCATTTCTAGGGTAATCTGCTGACTAGAGGCGCTGCTTTCAGAGCAGGATGTGAGTCAACAATGCCCCCCTCCCCCCATAACCCCATTCTGCTGGTGTGAACATTGTTTTCTGTGCTGATTTTGATTTCCAGATTGATCACATTACGTGAATGTGATTAGAAATCAGCACAATGGTGCCATAGAAAACTGAATAAAATCACAAAAGTGAGTTGAAAAGTGGCCTGCTGAATTATATTTAAAACAATTAAATATCATTAAATGATGTATGCGACAAGCGACAGTAAAGTGGTCTACATAGAATGCGGACTGCCGGGGTGCCCTACAATACCCGGAGCCGGGTCTGTGGTGACTTGGCTGGGTGTCAGCGACTGGAAGCTGCTGCCTTTACTGCAGGGTGGCGTCGCGCACTGAGGCGTCAAAGGGCCCGCGATAGCATCTCTTCGAAGCCGCCAGGCACCGGAAGACCCGGACGTGAGGGAGTCGGGTGGAGGTGGCGTCAGTGACGCTGGCCCTCTCCAGGACCGCCACCTCCGAGGATTGATGTCTGCGCCCTCGGGTGTGGCCGGGGCCGGGCACGGGCACGCATGCTGTCGATGGTTGGCGAGCACAGCGCGCTCCCGTCATCTTGAAAAGAAGGCCTGGGTTGACTCCGGCTGAGACAGGAAGCAGTCTCCGCTATCTTTATGACAACCGAGGAGTGCTTTCAGCCCCTTTTTATGTGACGCTGTTTTCTCATTAGCGGGACAATAAACATATTCTTTCAAAGGTGACCCACCGCACTCGGCCTGGCCGCGGCGCTTGTAAAGTAGCTCCTCAAACAGGAAACCTTTGGAGCGCGACACGTTATCCTTGTTAAGAAGCGGCGGTATCAAAACATGGCTTTAAGTGGCGGCCGCGCTTGTGCGACCCGTTCGAGTACACCTTGGTGCAGATTTATGAGCCCCTTGCGCCACTTTTGCGTCACTTTTATCATGGGAAAAGTGACGCAAAAGTGGCGCAAGGGGCTCATAAATCTGCCCCCTTGTTTGGAGGGATTTCCTTTGCACTTCCAAGAAGAAATATGGGTGCTTCGGGTTACCTTCGACGACACAGTGGGTCAAGCACCCTCGGCAATACATATATAGGACGCAGCTTTGGTTCCCGACGGTCTCTTCCATTGCTGTAAAGCCAATGAACTATGAGCGCAGTAACCGCCGCTAAGAGACCAAGTCAAGGGCGCGCCATGTACACCTTGTGAGTATTATTTATATATTGAGTGCTTTTATACCGCGCCCAAAGGCCTTTTAGCAACAGAGCACGTCACATGGAGCATAAGAGTATGAAGTAACAAAGCGGCCAAGAGTCCTGATCAACAGTAATATCTGCAGGCTGATTACAAATATCAAAGCGTTATCCCCATGTGTACAGCATATACAGGGAACGAAGAAGTAGCTGCGGACCTACACGCACAGTCCGGATTGTAAAAATCTAAACTGTTCAGCTAGGGAAAAAAGCTTTATGCTGTCCATTGTCACTTCACAGGACGCTTAGCGCCTGGGAGCACCTTGCGTGCTCGTAGGCACAGCGCTGCATGTCGACATCAGAAGGCATTTGCTGGGGAGCAGGAGAGGCTATGAGTCAAGCACCACATTTTTGTGGTTTCATTCTAAATCAGGCCTCTTTAGAAGATGCAACTCGGCGGAGAACGAGTTTGAGTATGAGTACACCTCTTGCCCTAGGACCGGGTCCAATGAGAATGCTTTAGCCATCTAACCAGGACTCCGGACATCTAATCTCATCTTTACCACTTCACCTACATACTGTGGTAATGAACGAAGGCTGGGCAGGGCCCATAACACAGTGTGATCTCCATGGGTAGGGCAGCCCCTTGACCTTTCTATCAGAATCACTGCCCATCCAGATGTCGTCTAGTGCGCTAGTGGGATACATGAAGCCTGGAAACTGTTTTTTAAAAAAAAAAAAAATCCTAGCCCATTTGGCTAAATTGTGAGCTTTTGGGCAATCACCTAATGAACCT
Source organism: Triturus cristatus (assembly GCF_964204655.1). Taxonomy (NCBI): domain Eukaryota; kingdom Metazoa; phylum Chordata; class Amphibia; order Caudata; family Salamandridae; genus Triturus; species Triturus cristatus. Next base: position 938,758,753 of record NC_140584.1, on the reverse strand, counting down.
TTTCCTCTGCTCCTTGTTGCAAGATGTGGAGTTCTTAGAATCAATGAAAAAACTGCTAATAAGCTAGTGGTCAAACACGCATTTGCAAAGTCAATGCCTTGCGTACGCTAGAGCTATTGGCTTTGTAAATGTCTTTTAGCCATGCTGTACAGCAGCATGGGTGTGCAGAATGGCCAAAAGTAAAGTTTGTAAACAAAAGCGCTATGACACGACTAGTGCTGGTGTTGCATTATTGCGCTTTTTTCATGCAGGACAGCCATTAAAGGACAGAGGAGGGTGGTGGGGATACGAGCAAACAGTAAAGGGTGAGGGAATGGGGGGTGCAGCAACTCTGGGAATGAATGAATGGGAGAGGGAAAAATAAACCCAAACAAGGGGTGGGTGGGAGAAGGAAAAATAAATAGTATCTCAATCACAACATGAGCGGCTGACAGACACTCAGAGAACTCAATCTGTGCTTGGTTCATGCTCCAGAGAAAGAAAAGGAAATGATGGCTGGCACGTGCTGGCCAATTAGGAGGCAATAAAGAAGAGTGACAAGCCAACGCATGGTAAGCAGTGGGTGGGCTCTAAACCCTTATTGTAAACCTAACCCCTCGTAGTGACAGCCCATGCATTGTCAGCAGGCAAGACCTAAAAAAATATACTGGCTATTAACTGGGTGAATGGAGAAGTGCCCAGTCTCATCAAAAAGCAGTATGATGGTAAATGCCATTGCAGGAGTTAGCAATGTGGTGCAGTTTCTGGTCTACTACTTTAACAAATTGTTTGATCTTAGAGAAATCATACTAAGGGCCACTGAAATTATGCAGCTGCGAAGGGACAAATTATGTGGCGCGGTTGACTAAATTATGCAGCAAGAAAAGGCAAATTTTGCGGCATAATGCAGCACATTTTGTGATAGTATTACTACATTGTTTTGTCATCTTTAAACTTTTTAACACTGTCTGGGCATTAGTTGCACCTCTTAAGTACCAGTTTAACACCGAAATTTAGAAATGAGTAACAGAAAGGTGAACAGTCAATCTTTTCAAAGGGCCTTCCACTGCGCAGCGAAACGTGTCACTGTGGTCTTAGTCATTTTAAAACAATTTCAGCGAAAAACTAAGTTTATTTTGATAAAATCTTCAGATTTTGCAGCAGCAAATCGCAGAATCTCAGTGGCTCTGATTATACCCTAGCTGTGCTTCTGTCCACTGATTTGCCAATATGTCAGCACTTGAAAACATCCTTAAAGGAAGAAATAAACACTATGGGCATACTCCTAGGACACGTCCCTAGCATGGTATTTATTCACATATTCATGGTTGTTTATTAGCAGGTGGCTGGATTTGCATCTAGAAAGCTGAAGGTGCTCCTGAAGCTGCATTATGTGGGACCCCCTCCTTTGTTGCGGCTCCTCCCCCCTAGCCACCGATAGATATGTATTTTATCCCCACATGACTGGAAGAGAGAGATCCTTGTCCTTATATAGGGTTAAATGTAGCAGGGAGCCAACATGCAGGGCAATGGGCATCCCCCAGTGCCTCTGTGTGAGCAGTGGTACAGAAGCAACAATTGCAAGATAAACCTGCAAAACACAGGACAGTTGGCCACTCTAGGTTAGGGAAAGGCATTTATCAGAAATTGCTTATATTCTCTTTTGAATGCAAAAAAGTAGGCAATTATCTGGATAGACGTAGGAACTGAATAGGAAACTTTGGGAGCATTGCCACAATAAGAGTGACACAAGGCGTGTTTTTTTTAAAGATAAGGATTTACAATAGGAGAATGTCAGAGCTACATAGTTGACAGATGCTTTAAGAGATCTTCAATTTCCTGGCAAGAAAAAGAATGTTCTCCGAGTTTGTGAACTAAAATGTAAGTTTCAGTGCACAGCAAGTATGGGGCGATATGGCCAAAGTATTAAGTCCCCGAAATCAGGCAAGCATCTGCATGCAAAGTGGCTTTGAGTGAGGCAAAGTGAATTGTAGGATTGCCTGACAGTATGGCATTCCCATAGTCTAATCTAGCAAATATGAAAACTTTGAGGTCGTATTCTGGTAGCAAAAGTTTGATTCCCTCTTATTGGTTTGAGCTGATATTTGGCACTTAAGTCCATGTCTTTAATATGGTACTGAAAATTCAGACAATTACCAAGGATAATACACAGCAACTTGGAGCATCCATTGAATGGAGTGTAATCCAGGATGACAATAGAGGGTAGTCAGCTTTGAATATGTTTGGATGCTGATAGGGGGAAAATATGTTGGAGCTCAGTTTTGCTGGAATTGAGCTTTAGATGGTGGGCCAACACCCATGATTTAATAGTATTAAATGCTGAAGCCAGTAAGGAGCTGTCCATGAAAGAGAAAGCCTTTAGAAAAAGCTGAGTGTCTTCAGCATCTTGATGGTAATATGACATCCTGATATTACCCAGTGGTTCTAGGTAGAGGTTAAAGAGTAGAAGAGCTAGACCAGTTCCTTGTGGAACTTCTTGTGTTATGGGGGAAGGCTTCGATAAAGAGTTTTGAATCTTTAGCATATGTGTGCAATGGCTAAATAGGACTTGAAGCACTACCTTACTTTTAATGTCCATACGGTAAGGTTTGCTTGAGTATCTCATGGTTGACCATGTCAGAAGCCATCAATAGATCAAATGGTATCAAAAGGCAGAAGTCATTGTTGTCCAAAATGCGCAGAAGATCATCAGTGATTTGCAAAATGAAGCTGTTAGTGCTGCAGCTGGAAACTGGAAACTGGGCAAAAGTGATAGCGATCGCTTGTGTATGCATATGGTCTCTTCAGGAGAGGAGAGACTTGTCTGTCCTTTTAACAATCACGAAAAACTCAATGTGTAAGTGAAGGTTTGGATCATTAAAGCGCCAGATATGTTTGCATCTCTATGGGAAGGTTGGCTGGTAAAGGATCACGGACATGATTGCAGAATCTCAATTTGGAGATGTGTTAAAGCTGGGAAATCTCACTAAAGGCGGATCAGCTGATTGGCGATTTTCTACTCAAAACCAAATAGGGAGTAAAGTAATCAGTTGAGTGGAAAAAAGAGTTGTCAGTTGTTTTGATTTTCATGTCAAAAGAAGGCAACTTCTTCACATTTCTATTCTGGTTTTTCTCTGATAAACATAGAAATCGGAGAAGGTTCTGAGACAGTTCTTGCAGGCCCAGGGAGATTTTTGTGTCATTTTTTGGCCTAATAAATGTGGGATTTTTTTCCATAGTGTTTTTTTATTTGCAGGGCATAAGAAAACCAGATAACAAGCACCACAGCATTGTTACCAAGGCGACTCTCACTCGGAGACGCTTTTCGTCTTGAGTGAAGCTCAGACCTCTTCTAAGTCTTTCTGCCCATACCACTCCTGTCCAGAGTTCACAAGATCAGGAACAACCAGGCCCAACTCATTCTTGTGGCTCCAGATTGGGCACCGAGATTCTGGTATCCCGAGCTGTTAACCATGGACATCTATCCTGTCGCAGCAGAAGGGGAGTGTTTTTGTGTGGAGCTTGAGCGCAACATTTGACGGCTTTTGACCTTCATTCCGCAGTCTGTGACATTATCTTGGCAGCTAGGCGTCCATCTTACAACATGGTTTGCAACTACCACTGAGCAAAATTTGTGGCATGGTGTACAGACAGACAAAGTGATCCCCTTTCTGCTCTTCTTTCTCAGGTTCTCCTGTTTATCCTTTCTTTTGCGCAGCATGACTCTGCTGTGGGTACTCTGGAGAGCAAGCTTGCCACCATTTCAGCTTTTCTGTGGTTGCTTGAGCAGCCATCCCACTTCAAATCTCAGGTTGTAAATAGGTTTCTGAAAGGTTTCTAACATTCTCCCATTATTATGCCCCAGTGGAACCTTAATTTTGTATTCACTTTCCTTATGTGCGATCCCTTTGAGCCTCTGCACAATTTTCCCTCAGGCTCCTTACGATCAAGACAGCCTTCCTGATGAGAATAACATCTGCCCTGAGGGTCAGTGAGCTTCAGGTCTTGGCATTCAAGCCTCCTTATCTTGACATCTACCCAGACAAACTAGTGCTTCGTACGAGAGCTTCCTTTCTTCCAAAAGTGGTCACTCCATTTCACATAGTCTAATCCACCCCTCTGCCTACTTCTCTGCTCTGCCTCATCCCTCCAAAAGAAGAGCGACTTCACCGTCTGGACCCTAAAAGAGCGTTGTTGTTCTATCTTGACCGCACAAATGAGTTTGGGGTTGACAACCAACTCTTTGTGTGGTATGTAGGAGCAAAAAAGGGATGGGACAGATAAAAAAGGAACATCTCACGATGGATTGTACCATGTATAAAAATCTGCTACGTATTGCCTAAGAAGCAACCCCCTGATGAGTTTGCGTGCACATTCCACCAGAGCTAAAGTTGCAACCACTGCATTAGTAACTTGTTCGTTTAGGGAAATGCATTGACACTGGTATTTCTAGGCAGATCAGTGCTGCTCTATATTACGTGAAACACTTTCCACGAGCTCATAGCCCCCTGCACTTCCTGCTGAGATTTGAATACACAGACTTGCAATGGAAAAAGTGAAGCTAGAAGTGTGGCTGACCATGTCTAGTGGAATACGGAGGTACCTGGACTGTTCATTACGAACTCTATCCCAAAGTAGATATGGCTCTCGTCTTGATTTTGCAGTGAGGAGACCTTGATGTAATCCTGCCTTCTAACTTGACTGATTTGTGTCCTCTTTGTCAAATTTGTGTTCCCACTCCTTGTTGTATTTCCCTTGTTTGCCTAAAATTAAAGTGCTTAGAAAAAGAGCAAAGTATAAAAATCTAAAAAACAAAACCAGATTGCTCTGTTTGGTTTAGAGGAGGTTTATTTTACGATGAAGATATCGTCCCTGCACTCCTGTCCAGGGGAGAGAATTAATATTTTCGATGACAAAGGCACCTGGCTTAAGATACGGTAGATATTTCACACACCTCCCTAAATACATGAATAAACTGTCTCTAGTGATCCTTTGGTGTTCACCCTTGAAGCCAACAGACCAGTCACTTGAGTCTAGAGTGGTCACTCCCTGACTATTACCCCCTCAGGCCTTGTTCCCGCTTACAAGGCCTTCTTTAAGTGTATTAACATCCGGCCTCACCGTTGACAGAAATTAACAAGATGTTTGTAAATTGTGTTCTGTCAAACCCCGCTTCCCTAGTGACAGGCACGCGCTTTAAAAATCCAGTTGGATTACGTCAAACTTTTGGATAGCTGTGCTCCTGGTTTTTACCCTGATCGTTTCCTAAAGTTTCCTCACTCCAGGAGGTTTGATATATTCTTTGTCATGACGAGAGGTTCAGAGAGCTGCGCTCCTCTGACCCCTACGAAACCTGCTTTCCTTTACAGTGTTTACAAAGTAGTATTGAGTGGTGCGGGGAAAGCTATTCTGATGTTCAAGATCTATTTTATGTCAGGTTTTTCAAAGGCGCTGCATACCTGCTAGCCGTAGGCCCTCCGCTCTTGGTATTAGATGGGCATGTTTCGATTACAGCATTTTTGAACAACAAGTGCCCCTTTTGCTCCTTTATATACTAATACCCTGGAGTTCAGAATGTTATGTTCTTTTCACACCAAGATTTGTATGGCCTGCGATTTACCGTTCCTTTTCACCTATTAAATATGGCCAGATTTTCCTGATGACATTTACTTGGGCCAAAATCCAAGGTGTATGAAATCTCTGCACATCTTACCTTTATCACACCACTCAAATGCCATAGTCTACTTACTGGCGTGAGAGAAGCACACAATGAGCCAGCAGTAGCATATAGTCATCTGATGACATCCCTCGTCCACGTATGCTCACAGACTGGTAAAGCCTTAGTGGAGCATGAGTATAGAGTCTACTGATCGACTCAGGAAGGCAGAAGACACTGCATTCCCAAATGACAAGATAGGCATAATGGTGCAGCAAGCATCCTTTTATTTTCATTGTTTTATGCTGTCCTGGAGTTGCATTTATATTGAGCTCAAGCTCCATATCCCCAAGGTGTTGAGGCACTGAAATAATTTCAGAAATGTAGGCACGGCTAGAGCACACATAATATGTAGTTGTAAGACAAATGGTTATTAATTGGGGAGTATGTGTGGCGTTTCCAAGTATTAAGTCCAAAGTCCTGTTGGGTCCAACACACAAATTCAATAGATAAACCTGGTCTCAATTGTAGGTTGCTATGACACAGAGCAGTCAGGTTTAAAAGTGTGTGTAAAGTATTTAGCAGTACCAAAACAAAAAGTCAAAACACAGGTCAATGAAAATCCCACCCCCAGTTTCTAAAACTAGAGTAATTTAATAAGAAAAATACCAACAAAATGGCTAAAATCAAATAAGGGTTTATGATAAGATATGAATTTGACAAGTTATAGGCCAAAGAGAAGCAAGAAAAAGTAAAGCGCTATTCAGAAGTCACTGTTCTCTATGTTGGTGCAATTTCATGCCGACCACAATGGAGCAATAGAGGACGGATACACCAAGCATGTTGTCCTGGTCAAAGATGTTACCTTCTTAGGTAGGTCGAAATCCTCCTGTGGAGCAAGTCTACAAGCTGTAACCAGTGAAGTCCTTTCAATAACCATTGGATGAGTTCCCACTGAGATCACTGGTTTTGGCGGGAAAGAATTCCAATTGGGAATATTCTAATTTTGCACTTCTCAAATCAGGTACAGCCCCTCAGGTCTCAACATAGGTCACAGATGAAGGTCTTGTCCTCTTCTGTTCTTCAGGTCCAGCTGGGGTTGAAGTGCCTTTTGTAAGATTGACTAGTCAGTGGTTGGCAGTAACTCCTGGGAGAGAAAAGGTCCCAGTGGCAACCTTTCACACTTTTGCAGCACATCCTATTTGCCTTACTGCAAACTATCCCACAGAGCACTATCCTGAGGCAGATCCAGAATGGCAGCACCTTTCTGCCCCTGGAGGCTGTTGTTGGTATGCCAGCCAGGGCTATGCTTAAGGAAATGAGTAGTTCTCTCCTCCTTAACTACACCAAAGTGGTTCTGGGACAAGCTTCCCCTCCCACTGGGCTGGTGCCAAGATGTCTGCATATGGCGCAGGAACAATTGATTTTCTTCCCTAGGTCTCCCTTTAGACGGAACTGTGAATGGGCAGGCCTCACACTGGTTCCTTTGAAGTTAATTATATTCCTGGACCCTACACAGCTACCCTTCTTGAGCTGATAAGTCACATACCTCATACCGAGGTCTTCCTACTAGAAGGCCTAAGCCATTGGTTCTGCTCTGAGAGCAGTTTATACTAACAGTGGGCAGCTGCTGACAGGCTAATGCTAACTAGCCTCCTGGAGGTTCAGCAAGACAATGTCTAACTTATTGAAAGTTACTTTTCCTAAATATTTATTAAAAATCTGACTTCTCAAGTTAATTGGATTTTAAGAAACATTAAAAATAGTGGATCAGTCATTTCAGCAGCTTGTCCCAAACCAAATATAGCAGGGTTATGTTTTTATTTGTACCTTAGTTTTTTCATAGGTCAGCTACAGCCCTTTTACAGCTTTTGGGTACATGCCTACACTAAATTCGTGCATGTACTACCTTTACACTAAATACTAGTTTAAGGGCTACATGGCCTACTTACGGTGACCTATGTAATATTTAAAAGTAGGGTTGCTTCTTGTTTAAAAGGTTTATTTTTACAGGGTATGTTGCAGTTTTAAGAGGTGCATCAGTCAGGTCACACAGGTAGGCCTGGAACTAAGTTTTCTTTGCCAGCCTAGTGGATGGCATAATGTGTTGCAGTCCACAGATGACTTTCCAATTTTACAACGCCATTGGTATATCTTCCTCAACCACACACTGTGGCTATATTGGAAAGTTAGACATGCTAATTAGGATTAGGGCAATTCCGTAATGTTATAGCGGTTAGAACACTTATATTAGTGCCTGGGCAGCAGTTCCCCAGTGTGCAGAGTTTCAAAAATAACTTCAGCAGTCCACAAAAAAATGTGAGTGTCCACGTAAAAAGAGTGCTTTCTCACTGTAATACATTTACCTTTATATCAGTTGGTCTGACCACCTTTTCTTCTTCTCAACAAGTCACAAGCAGACTTCAGTTGCCCACCTCCACTCCAGCTCCCACAATGTAGTTATTTATGCCCACCATACCAGTTTCCAGGGTAAGTCCTCGTTAGTCTTCCGTGATCCCCGTCTCTTCATTGATCCACCCTTATAATGAAAGTGACATACCCCTGGCTAAGAGGTCCCAGAAGCCACTTCTCCCACATAGCCACTTTGAAATATCCACCAAACACTTGTCCTCTCTCTTTTAGACTGCTGTAAATCATTTTTATATGGTCTGTGTGAATCGCTGGCACTCATGCTGCAAGTAACCCACGACTAGACAGCCAGGTTGGTAGTGGATCCAAGTGGCAGGGATTCATTACACCGACAACACTAAGATGACTACCCTCTCTGAGACATGGGTAATATTAGAATGTGCATGTGTTGTGCCTTAAACTGTAAAAGGCCTTCTTACCTAACTGTCCGATCCCGCTGATGCACGACTGCTGTGACGCTGAACCAAGCATAAACTCAACGCTTTCACTTGGCGAGTCTTCGGGCACGGCACCACACGCTTCTGGAACTACTATCCAACTAATGTCGGGGTTGACATCATCTCCTGACGTTTAGCCAACTACTTGAGACCTGTTGTTCCAACAGATCCTAAACTTAGCGTTGTCACCGCCAACACACTGCAGCCAGGCCCTTTAAACACTGCCATCATCTGTCCAGCAGCCAAATGCCCTGTGTTTGTTGTCCCTCTGCACACCTAGCAGTCCATTTGTACACTCAGCAGTTCCCAGAATGGAAGGAAATAAATAGACCATGCTGCACATACCGTGTTTCTAGGCACCCGTGTTTGGCAGATAACGGTAGTGCAGCATTGATAGATAGGTGATTTGCCCAGGATCACACAGTTTGCTCAACTTGTGGCGATTAGAAGTCGAATATTTTAGGTCGGCACCTTTCTTATTAACATACTAGACCACAGTTTCTACATCAGTTTATGCTCCCAATTAAATCATTTGTGGTTTTATGTTTTATTTAGGATTCTTATCACTTATCTTTTTTCATATATCAAGAAGCTGAATGACAAATTTAGCTAATATTTCACGCTCCCCTATATGCGGAAAGCCAGTTCCCAGGGTGTGCCCCTACCCCAAAGAGGATTCTCTTCAGGGCTTCCTACTGGTTAAATAGTAGGTGGCTGTTAACAGTTTGGCGGAAGGGCGGGAGGCTTAAAATGCCATTATGAAGTGACCTGCACTTAGGCCAAGCACTGTAACCGGGACTACAGTGCAATATTGGGGAAACGATCACTTGAAACACTTTCCTTTTCTGCATTTTCCTATTATTACTAGTTTCCTTCCTCTGCCTTTATCACCGGAAGGTCACATAAGCACATTTCGGGATGCGGAATTCCCTGTGCTGGTCTGACAGCGGAGCAGTTCACAATTGACTTCCTATTCGGGACCCCAGAGCGCTTAGTGTAAAATAATGATGCGCCAGAAGAATTTCTCTCACAGTCCCTTAAGTGACTCTTAAGTCTCCATTTTTTATGTTTATCAAACTTTACTGCTTTGTTGACCTTTTTTAAAACAAAAATATACTATTTTCAAATGTCTATTTTAGTCGTGTCAGTCAAGTGGAATAAGCAGGCAAAAGCTGACAAAAAAAGGCTATACATCCCAAATGTAGTTGTTGGCCCAGCTAGCCACCCACGAAGCCCATTTATGCAAATACGGCCTATGAAGTGCTGAGGCCACCATCAAAGAGCGGAGTCATCTTGAGTTCAGGGGTTCAGCCCTACAAATTATCAAAGCTCACGGCACACGGCTGTCGATACCAGGCCTTCGCCATGACAGGGACACTCAAGCCTTCTAACAGTGGCTTAAGCTTGGGGTTCAGCTCCATTGTTTATTCTTGCAGATATTGGGGTGCACACCAAGAAGTATGATGCAACTGCAACATTCAGGCAAAGTCCATACACCCCTCCACCAAGCATAATCCATAGATCATTATAGGGGGTGTAGATAGATATCATTTGAAGATTCTCGCCTCAGTTGTCTTTCTATAATTCTAAATGTGACCCTTTTTCGACGTGGAAAATCCAGAGAGTAATTAAAATCTGTTTCGTGTCCAGATAGGCGCAAAGATGCGCTTAGATCATGTTAGCAATTCTTACCTGACATCAAATCATTTTGTCTCCTGTCCTGGGAGGTGATTTTGGTTGTTTTTTCACATGACGAATTGAAATCACTGCCACGAGAAGTGATGAAGGCATGTATATTGCAGGTGCATACGGGTTGCTCTGAGCTGCTCCTTTGTGGTCCTCGGGGCACATATCACAGCTGCTTGTGTAATGCTTTACCAAAGGTTGCTACTCTGGGCCCTTCTGCATGACAATCCACAGAGCACATACTATAGTTGGGAGTAGATTGCACCTTCCAGAGGTCGCACTGTCCATCTCTTGTTCCATTGTCAGTGGGGTTTAAACTAAATGAGACAGAGTGCTCCATAGTGGTAAGTATGCATGTGCCTGACCATATGTGTTCTTCTCACGCCTTACTACCACACTGCTGTGTGCACAGCTGCATGCTTCCAGTGACACCAAAACTCTCCATACGCAGGCCACACTGCAGTCGTGCACTTCCGTCTGTTCATACACTAACATCTGAAGGGCAAGTGCACTATCTCACTCCTTTTCACTTCAGTGCTCGCCAAGGCACAGTGACAAAGCACAACTCTGGGAACATAATCAATACGTGCGACATGGCAGACACGCACAGCATCTGTCCAGGCGCTCCCATGGCCACCAGCCTGCAATGCTCTTTGGCGCCATTGGTAGGACACACTAGACATAAATGCATCTCCAATACAGTCCATTCTCCAAGGCAAGTGAACTCTTTAAGATGCCACCAAGCAGATTGGTAGCATAACTTGTGCCAAGTCCGGTTTACCCAGGGCTTTTGCCCGGCTGTGAATTTGAAGCATTTTCATCCATATCCCACGTTTTGAATTGGGTAGCTGCCACCAGGGGTTGGGTTAGGATAACATAACAGGCAGCTGCCGGTGCATAGATATGTTCACACGTAATCTTTTTATGACTAACTGCTCACAGCCTAGCGATCCCATATGCTTGGTTTACTTAAAAAAAAAAAGAAGTAAAGTCTTCCTTATTTGTAGTTTTTCTTTTTACTGTGCTTTAGTCAGCTGGTTCAGTTTCGCTTTGTTTTTACAGTAGGATCAGTTTTTGTGATTCTTGCAAAGGCATGTTCGACTCAATGCTTTGCAATACTTTTTATTGTGTTTGCCTGCATTACCAAACTGGAAACTGACAGTAATATTTCATGTTTTTCCAGCAAGATAGCACAGCTGGTTCAGTGTTGGATGTAGAAATGTGTGTATTGCCAGTAGGTGACTGGCTCAAATCATGGCAGGATCGGGTCAGTTATAGGCTGGTATAACGAGTAGTGTTGAATTATGTAATGAAACCAGAAGTTGAATAGTGAACATGATTTATTTTTTATTTCACCTTTAGCATTGGTATGATGAACTTTAGCCATTTGTAGGGACAAGTCATCCCTGTAAACGAACCCAACTAGCAAGGTAGTCTTTAGCTGGCATTGTGTACTAAAACAAAAATAATACATGATGGCTACAAAGGTGACATGCAGCTGTAAGAAAGAAGCGTTGCTTTATTTGATATTATTAGTTTAACTTCTGCCGGATATCCAAACAAAATCTCTCTCTTAGTTATGACTTTTCATATCCTCAATTTTGTGTCCAGCATACAAGCAGCTTTTAGCTATCTGTTTGCTAAAGACCCCTTGTTTACCATACTACAATTTGCTGTGCACTTATGGGCAGCCCACTGCTTACCATTTGTTGGCTTTCTTGTCTTCCTTTGCTTGTTCTCTTCTTGCGTTTGTCCCTCCCCTGGAGCACAGATTCGTTACTGTCCTTTTGATTTGCTGCTCACATTCAGATAACTACTTTTTTTTCTTTCAGCGCTCCTTGAGAGTACGTGTTTTCTTACTCTCTCTGTGTACTACTTCCATGCGGCTGTCATTTGCTGCGGGGCTACTCCATTTGTTTTCATCCACTATCTTGTAATGGTAAATTAAAAAAACAAAATGGCTGTCGCCTTATGTTCTGTGTGCACATATACGTGGTGAGGCAATTGCACACATATGTCAGAAGGCTGGGCTGCCATAACCTCATGATGAATTCGTACACATCATTTTGTTCTTTCTTAATTCTTTTTCTTTTGCACTAGCAAACACGTTTCTTTTTGTCAATGCTGCATAGCATCAGCAAAAGCCATTGCCAAAACCAGGAGGCCCGAAAGGGAAGACCTGTTGGCTGTGCCAGTGCTTGTGTCAACAGCGTTCAAACCCTGAAATAGAAATTGACATCAAAAGAGGCCAAGAAATACGCAGTCTTCGAGATCATTTGCAGAAGTAAACGTGCAACATAAGTTGTGTCCTCTTGTTTGGTGGAAAATAATAGGAAATGCAACCTTTGCATATTTTCATTTGACTGTATTAGTCAGATGTAATTTAGGTTAGTGCAATATGCATATTAAAATGAGATAAAGTTAAAAGGTTCTATGATGGACAAGTTAAACAAGCACTGGAAAAGCTAATGGGTCTCTTTTGGAAATTGCTGGCTTTGTCAATGCCTTTATTGACGCTGTATACCATCAGCAAGATGCTGTGCAGCATCACCAAAAGAAATTAAAATGGGGGAGAGTGGAGGCGATGATGCAGCTGTGTCATTTTATAGACACATGCTTTCGGTAATAATGTGTGTGATCATCTGTCATGCATGTATGCCTATAAAATGACCAGCGCTATATTTTTGTATTTATTGATGCAAGATCAATTGGTAAATAAAAAAATATAATGAAAAAGAAGCAGTGCATAAGTGCATTTTTTAGGCACAGGGGCCGGCAGCAATTTGCTGCCTGCTCCTCCCAAAAACATAATAATAATAATAATAAATAAAAAGGGAAATATCTAGAAAAGGGCGAGGGGGGCAATGGAGGAGCAGGTGGGTTTAAGAAGGGAAAGACAGCTGACGAGAGAAAGCACAGGAGGTGGAGGAGAAGCACACAAGCAAGAAAGTAATACATAGCGTGGGGTGGGAGTGAGTTTGGCTGGGGAGAAGCACACAAGGGAGAACTTACAACACAAAGGAGATAGTAATATAGTGTTAAAGCAACCATGATGCACTGCCAGGGAATCGTACCAAGTGCCCTCAGCAGAAATAGGACACTAAATACCCGGTGGGGGAAATGGGGACTAACTCTACTACATAAGTTCTTAGTAGATGATTGTGGAAATGGTGTGCAAGATAAGTCAAACACTGCTCATGCAGTGAAAATTAAGACTACCGATTGGGCCAGACAATATACTTTTCGCTGTTTCGAACTCCGAAGAAGTAAAATCTGGAGAGATCTGGAATAGCCCCTCCGAAGGCAACACACAGCTCATGCAATCTTTACAGGTGAAAAACATAAGCTTGCAGATGAGCTGGTGAGAATATGTCCGTGATGAATGACATGCCAAATGGAGGTGTACTGAAAGGTATTAGGTTCTCTGCTCTTCCATAGCAAAGTTTCTGTTGAAAAATAGGTGGTCCTATCCAATCAATGAGCCACCAGAAAAGTGACATTTCATGTTTAGTACTGCCAAGATTTAATGGTGTTCCACTTAAAAGATTTAACAAAAGTTATACAGAGTCCAGGTACCCGGGTATAAGCTGTGCTTGTAGGTGTCTCTTGGAAACAACCTTGCACATTTTCAGAGTTGGACGGCAAAAAAGCAGGCCCTCGATTATTACTTTTCCACCTCATCTTGTACAAACCTTGCGAGCACCATGGACTGAAGCAGACAGTACTCACACCTCCATCGTTGTTGTTCTTCTGTTAGAAGTTTGCGATACAAGTGGTCTAGAGTGGTTTTGTTGCTATGGGAGAAAGACTAAAAAAGATGGTATCTCCTCTAAGCTTAGCCCCACCGGGTATTTAGTGTCCTATTTCTGCTGAGGGCACTTGGTACGATCCCCCGGCAGTTCACCAAGGTTGCTTTAACACTGGAACATATGGTCTTAAAAGTCAATGATACACTGCCTTTAACGTATGCTGCCAGTCTGTAACAACTTCTGCTTCTCTACCGGCATGGGAGATATTGAAGATATACAACGATAACAGCAAGAGTTATTGGGTCGAGAGAGGAATGATTTTATGTTAAAACTCAATAGCAGATGAGACCATATTCATGATTGGCGGTTTCCTCACTTCGATGTTGTTCATTGGCAGATTCTTAATTCCATTGTCCATTTCAATCCTCGAGTTAGGGTAATCTTTTTTAATATAATGCAATTATCTGCATAATGACTCTCTTTGACTTCTCTGCTGTGTCCTCCCCTTGCAGGGGCCAAAATGTCAAAAGACCGAGTAGATTGGTGTGTGTGGGGGAGGGTTAGGGTTACATAGAATTCACATTGTGCGGCCTTCACGAATAAAGGGAAATATTTGGAATTTTCTGCTAACTGGCTTCTATTTATCTCAAATGTCAAAGGCAGCGGACAATGTATTTTTAAAATGTGTTTTGTATGGTTTGCCCTCGTTCTTGCCGTGGTCGTAAATCCGGTGGGTCCTTTCTTGTAAGGCGTCTCTTTGTGCAAAGTGACAAAAAAGAGAGAGCCTGGAGTACTGGGCTGCCATTGTTCCTGTGCGGCGCTGTAAAATTTGATTTGAAATTAGGACCTCGGGGCAGGGCCCTTCAATAGCCAGTTTTTATTTTCTGCCAGCATTTTAATCACTCCCGGTTCGAAAGTGGACGGCCAGCATAATGCCTCTTATGTCTGTCAGAGCAGCTCATATCTGGAAGGTCACTTGACTGAATTCAGAGATCTGTCATCTGCTCAAAATTAGTCTTTTCTGTTTCCTGTCTTGCTGTTGCCTGCGACGCCCCATTCCCAGACAGCCTTCCAAACAGGACAACATGACTGGGAGAAAAAAGGCAATCAACCGCCATTTCCTCGGTGTTTTCTCACATTTCAGAAGGCGAAGGCTTCCACACAATTCCACAGTAACCAGTTAGCTTATTGAGAAAGTGCAGTGCTGAATTGGTTTTCGATCCACTGGCTGTTCAACAAATATAATTTGTTGTTACTTTCCAAACTCCATATATGGAATCTCATTCTGAGTCCGGGGGGTGCTGGAGGGGGGCGCGAATAAATCTGAAGTCTGGTGCAAGTAATGTTTGTGACCTATTTCGGTTTCCTAGTAGCGAGAAATGATGGCACTCACAGGAGTCCCCCATACCTGGGCATACATCACCAGGCATTCACGTGACTGCAAAATTATGCTGCCGCATCAACACAATTTTTTTTCTTTTTTTGTTGGCCATACTTTAGACCATTGCCACAACGCATTGGCAACGCTAATATGTCCCAAAGGCGTGACCAATTGGTTTTGGCAATACTTGTTATATTTTTCATTTTATTTCACTATCTACAACATGTGGATCGTTTTATATGTTTAAATTATTAAAGGTTAACAAAAAGTACAATACATTTTTCTTCATCTCTTCTCTCCACCTCACATATCTCCACTGACAACTTTTTATGCAAGGCTTTTGACAACCCCTTTTTTTCGATATCAAGTTTCCCGTGCTCAGGTCTCCTTGCATATTGATTTGTAAAAGCCTCTTCGAAGACCCACCCAATAATTATGAGGTAGCCCAGGAGAAAGGTTTATTCTTTCCTCTAAGCCTTCACATTTTTCCAGGTGTTTCTGTGCCGTGTGTTTTTAAGTATCAGTCCCGAGTTTTTAGCCAAAATCTTTTTGCATTCTGGAATTGGCATCAAAACAATTTGTATTTAATTTTTACTACAAACTGCGCTATCGACCGCCTATTTTTGTAACCGTAAACTTTTCACGCTTTGGGCTCCTTTGTTTGGATAGCATTTTTTCAGCCAGTTGTTGGCAGTTTTGTAAAGGGATGGTTGATGTTAGTTTTCGGCAAAGAGGAGCGTTGTTCCTTTTTTTGCCCAGCGGCGACCAACATGGCTCACTGGTAGCAGGGTGGGTATGCAAGGGGGGGGGCCTCGGGCCACTATGTAAAAAAATATAACACTTACCTTGCTGCCGGGTCCTGCGTCTCTGCTCCTGCTATCCTGCGCCGGACTCCAGGAACAGGAAGCACAACCATGCTCCCCTGACCAATCACAACGCTGCAAGGCAGCATTGTGATTGGTCACCAGGGGCTGGAGCCATTTTCTCCACGCAAGCTGTAATGCAGCCTGTATGGACCACATGTAAGTGCGCATGACTGTTATGGATGGCTCAAGAGGGCCGGCCCAATAGTCATTGAGGAGAGTTCTACCACTGCTCTGCTCTGCAGCCCAGCCCCACCCCGCCCCCTCACGCAAAGCTGTCGCAGCAGGAGGGCAAAATAAAATGATAATAACATTGCAATATTATCATTTTATTTTTTGCTTTGTTTTACTACTGCAGGGTAGTGGGGCGATGTCCTCCGCCTTAGCGGAGGAGCTGCTACTGTTTTTTGCTGAATTAGGGATGATTCGCTATAATTGTAAATGTTTAGTGTAAGTGCATTCCAGACTCAGGATCTTGCCCTGAAAGATATTAAAGTTCGTTGGTTTGCCTCTTCCAGAATGGTGTTTCCATTATGAGACATACGCTTTGATGTTGTATTGCTACCTTTGTCTTTCCACGTTAAAATGATTTGATATATATATATTACTGCCATTAAGCCACCGACGAGGCAATAATGGCAAACCACAGCATTTGTGCAGGAAGACAGAAATAATAGTAAATATTGAACACTATTGAAGCAAACTGGCTTAATCAATTGAAGATAGAAGGGCAAAAAAACATATCAGCATTGGTATAACCAAAATGCGCTCTTTTATTCATATAGTATGTTTTTTCTGCGTGTCTATGCCGTACATATTTATTTATGTATTTATATATTTATTAAGCCATTTGTATTGTCAAATTTTTTATCTATTTATTGAAATGTGATACAAATTAGACTTTAATTTTTGTGATGTCCTAGAAAAATGACAAGAACAAAGGATATATGAGGTTTCTTCATTTAGCAAATGTTGAAAGTATTTTCTCGATGTTCATTGACATGTGACATGGAGGGGGTGTGTACAAAGCAATTATAAAAGACTATGGCGGACAGCACTCCGTATGTGAACAAGGGCACTCATTGCCTGAAATGCGTAATCGATGTGAGGAGAGAGAGTAAATAAACATCTGGCCAAAACTATCACCACGGTGTCCGTTACTCTCTCTTCGCCGAGAGGAGGTTGTGAGAGTGTGGAGGATTTCGATGTATATATATCTATATTTGTGAGGGGCTGTAACACTAACCACAATTAGCCTGCCTTCTGTGAGTGCAAATTTGTAATGGCATAAGGTTCACAAATTAGCCGTTGCACAGAAAGTGACCAATGACATAGGACTGGGGAATACCATGCAAATAGTTTATATTATTAACCATCATGGCATGCACAAATAGTGCATTTACTCAATCTGCAGCCCAAGGCCGGACTGGCCTTTTACTCTATTGAACATTTCCCCAGTAGGCTGGAGCAACTGGAGGTTGGTTTTGAAATTTCAGGACCTCTACTTTCACATTTCCCAGCTTCCCTAGATTTATTGCAGCAGTGATCTTCAAGAAAGAGAATAAGAGGGAGGTAGGGACAGAGTGCGAAAAAGGGGATGGATAAATGTATACAGAGAATGGTCTACCTGTTCATTGTGAATTGTAGCATTTGCTTATGGTGCTAAATTATACCGTGAAAAGGCCAAGAGGCGCAAGTTAAACACACATACTCTTACTAAGAATGAGAGAACAGGGAAGAAGAAACCTCTAAGGAGGCAAAATATTTAGTTACACAATCAGCTAATACCCAGATCTAGATATCTTTCCTGAAGCAATGCAGGAACCAACCTACCATTTTATGGCAGGTCATTTGTGATAGAGGGCCAGAATGGTCTGCCCCATTTTCAAACCCACAGGGACTGCAGGTCATTCCAAAAGTCAAAGCACGGGCCAAAGCCTCTAGCCCACTTCAAGTACTTAGTAGATACTTTCGGTGTCTGAGCGTCAAGACCTGTATGGGAGTCTACATTTCATTCTCCTGATTGATGGCTACATTCACAGAGAGATGGGTTTAACAAAGTCCTTTCCTTTGCCAGGAGCCTTTGGGAAACATAACAGCATCTGTCCTGCTAACCACGTGATGCTGCAAACATGGTAATTCAACATTTAGAAAGTCATGTGTTCTCTGAATTAAGCGTCTTCTGAAAGCAGCTGATTTTTAGATGCAGTAGCATGGTTTAGTATAGATGTAAAGCGAGTGAAGAGGCTAAAAGAGAGAGTGCAGTTATTGTTGTGTTTATTACAGTACGAGTCTCTTCTAGACATGGCTTTCCAAGAATGAAATCGAACAGGGAGGTGGTAAAGAAGGACATACCATGTCTTGATAGGGAAAGAGTGACCAGGAGATAGTAGTGGTGTGGAGATCAAACTAATGAACATTCAAATTAAAGACATCCTTTAGTATTGTGAAACGTGCCAATGGCGGAGTAGTTCATGCCAGGCAGGCAATCTCTGTGAACTGTATGAAATAAAGCCGCTAGGACATCAGATCATCCTCTATGTGAAAATAAAAACTTGACCGTTTCTGAAAATATTCCAGAGTTGTTAACAATGTATTGACGCAGCTATGGTTGGATGGGACTGTACTTGGCGACTAAGTGGTAGCTAACCAGACCCCAGAGAAGCAAGAGGTTAACATTCTCCATTGTCTTGCACTGCTCTCCATTCACTCAGGGCTGGGAGATGTGTGGGTGTCACACCATGTGGGAAGTGTTTTTCATTCAAAAGTCTGAATATTTTGTAAGGAAGTGAATAGTTGCAAATAATCGCCCCTGTAATTCTGGGACGACGCATAAAAGAACTATTCTTAAGGAAGACTGAGCCCACATTGTTTGCAGTCCTTTACAGTAGTTTATAGAACTACCCTAGACTTGACAAATTCATATCCTGCTTCCCTGCTGCTCCTCTGGAGACAACAGGAGTTGAAGCGTGTGGCAAACATTAAGCAATAGTGCTTAAAGGACTTTTAAACATGGTTTCCTGTGTACTCTACATATATTGAATTATCTATCTATCCTTAGGCAGTGGGAGAGCTTGCCTAGCATTTCTTTGTAGTTCAAATCATAAGAAGTGCACACACATCAATAGCCCATTTCAGCGCTTCGAATTGCTTGTCTTGTGTTTAGTGCTTGTGACACATACTGTCGCTAAATTAATCAGGAAATAAGTTATATATGAACGGGTGTCACTCACAGTTGCGCTATTCAGTTGAAAATGTCCATCTTTGTTACTCAGTGGCATATCCAAGCAGTTATCTGTTTTAGATGTGGCCTTTAATTTCATGTCTTCTGTGGCTAATTCTGCTGTTGCCTTATTCGGGAGAGAGGTGGGAGCAAGTAGACATCACTGCAGTTAGTCATTTGATTCAGTTGTATGCTTGCTTCTTAGCACCAGCAGGCCACTGTATCTTCTAACAAATGAAGGGAGATGGGGTAAAATGTAGTGGTCAGTCAGATGTGCGTGCTCACTGTTAAATCTGACTCAGAAAGTTGCTACGACTTAGGTGACCACATGGAACTGTGTTTCTCCGGACACCATATTTGTCGTCTTGTGCTTGACTGCTGTGGGCCACTATTCATTCTTTTCTGGGGCAAGTACCCTCATTCTCCACATATAGTTCTGCATTTCCCTTTCCTTAGTGGTCATTGATCATGACCCATTGTGTCCCATGTTGTCTTCTGTTACCATTTGAAACTCTGTTATGTGTTCCTGCATTATTTGCTCATCTAAGCCCATGCACTCATGCCTCTCTCACCCACAGCAGGAGAACAGTGAGATGCCTGTCTCCTAGTTGCATAAAGTCATGGTCTGTTGAATCCAGAATTACTTTGTGCATGTGTGCTGCCATGTGTTCATCACATGCCACAGTGGGCATCTTTGTACCCAGTCCTGGCAGAGTAGGACCTGCTATTCCAGCAGCCAGAGTCCACTATCTAGAATTTGACATTGAGTGCAGGAATCCTTAGGAGAAAGTAAAGAGTGGGCCTATGGGTAATTCCTGTTTCCGCAGCCCTTTCTTCGGTCTCTCCTTTTCTTATACATACCTATTGAGGGTGGGCACAGGAGGCAGCTTCCTTGGAGCGTCCTATATTGATCAGGGAAGGAGGGATTGTCACCTTGCCCATGTAAAATGGAGTAAGGACTCTTGAAGTTGAGCAGTGAAAGAGGAAGAAGGATGATATTTCATCCCACCACATCTTACTTACAGTGCAAGTCATCCCCTTATGAACTGCCTGGTCCCCTTGATACGATATGTAAAATGTGGTGCATAATTAGTATTCACAGGCAGGTTGATTATAATGTTACAGGTTATTCGAGAGGATTTCATACGAGCAAGTTTCTTTTTTATACGAAACCTTGCTCCATCACCGGTTGCAAAGAAACAGGAAGGTCTGCGATTAACTGCAAATCTGCTAAGAAGGGCTCTCAAAGGAAGAAATTTGGTGTGTCCTGATGATATTTGCTGAAGACGGAACCAAACTTTAAAAACAATGCTGCATTTACCAGAGGTCACGCTCTCCGCGTTATTGGCCTGGCGGTCCGCTTTGTGACACACCAAGTGGACGCACACTGACTCAATGTACACCCTTGTGGCAGGGGACCTGGATCAAAGAGGTTAATGGGCTGCGGGGCTTCCGGGCATGGGACCTCATAGTTACCTCACAGTTAGGCGATGTATGGGTGGGGGACTACATGCGGTCCTTCGAAGACCTTCAAAATAGATACTCCCTGCACCAATCGCAGTTTTATAAGTACCTGCAATTACGACGGGTTCACGACTTCCTGACCATACCCCGCCTGAGGCACAGATCATGTTTGGGGATCTGGGGAAGGGTGGCATTTCCTGTATCTACTGCACACTGATCAATAATACCCCTACTTCCCTGGACCAACTGCGAACCCAATGGGAGGAATGGGTGGGCACCCTGGAGAAGGAGGACTGGCACGATGCCCTTATGGCCCCCAGGACGGTCACCACCTCCGCCAGACTACATTTGGTACCGCTTTATTATTTACATGCAGCCTACCTTACTCTGATGCGCCTCCACCAAGCGGGGTTTCGCCCAACCTCAGCCTGGAATAGGTGCGGGCATGATCCAGCTGATTTTCTCCACATGGTGTGGGCGTGCCCCTGCCTGTCGCGGTTCTGGGGGAATATCGACGAAGAACTTATCGAGGTACTGGGGTGGGAAGTTCCTCACAACCCAAAACACACACTCCTGGGTATTACTGATGGATTGGATGGGTCTCGGAATGAGAAGTTGTTATTCACTACGGCAATGGTGGTAGCCAAAAGGGACATAGTGGCCTCCTGGAAATGTCCTGAACCCCCGAGTGTTGGACGCTGGCGGACGGGGGTGGATTGGTGTGCCACACAAGAAAAAACGATTTAGGAGGCACGCGGGCAGCCCAAGAAATATCATAGGGTCTGGGGGAAATGGTTGGCGGGTATGGTTTAGTCCCGAAGGGAATGTCCTAATCCATGTTGTTTTATATTTATTAATGTCTGTACACTGAGTTGCTGTACTCCTGAAATTTCTTGGTGTCGTGATGATTGGCTGGTGTCCTTAGTCAAAAAAACAACGCTGCCTTAGAGAAAAATGCATATAGTATTTCAATCAGAAGCTGAATGAATCACAGTACTGTTGATGACAGAGTGGAAATTAATTTGAAAAAAGGTCAAAAATACAAGAAATAATCGTATGTGTGAACAACTGCCAAAAACTAAGAGACTGTAACAATTGTATGCAAATAAAACACTGAATCACAATTTATAGAGAAGCCTCAGTTGTGCATAAGGGATCTGATTGCTTTGAAGTTCAGACAATTTGTGGCCAGTTCGTTAATGTTTTTCTCCCCACGTTGAAATGGTCTTCGTCAGGAAAACGGCAAAGTCATTAGCTACCAAAAAGACAAATTCATGGTAAAAACCTCCCTAATCTGGGCAAACTGACATCCCAAGTGAGAAATAAAAAAAAGCAGTGTTGTGGAAGAACAGGTCAGATAACCAGTCAAGAGATACCACAGGAGTCAAGAATGGACACTGCTGCGGCACCAGGGTCGGCCATACGCAGTGGAGATGAGGGACTTTTCTCTGACAAATTGCGCTTAGTAAATTGACCTAGGTTGTGTGTGTCCTCTGACAGTTTATTAGTTCCGGACTAGAAAGACCTAGACTGCAAACATGGGGTCGCAGTGACACGGAGCCAGGTACTAACTCTGGCAATGATCTCTGACCAGAGAGGTTGGTACATGTAAAGAGTCGGTGTGCAGGTCAAGCAGACGAAGGATCAGCACATTCAGGCCTCCATCCCTGCTCATGTCACTGAAGAAAGCTCAAAGCATTTAGATGATATTCTTTTATGTGCTTAAGAATTCCAATTTACTCTCAGATTGCTGAAAACACTTCTTCAATATAAAAACATGCAGCTGCGTTAACTTTTAAATCAAAAGAGCTCTTGTGATCTTTAACGAAAACAATCCTGAAAGAAAATATCCCTCTAAATGAAGTCCGCACTCCTGTTTGTCCCATTGATTCCAGTCTCAAAACTAGCATTTAAATTTTCCTGCGTAATGTCATATAAATAATAAAAATTCATCGTACCCTCAATATTACTCACACCTGTAAAAAGTGTATTGCAGGCCCTCCTCAAGTGTTGACTTAAACTGGGTTCTCTTTCTGTTTATCAAGAATGCAGTTTTACTCTCAAAACAAGGGCCTTCTTTTGTGAATAGCAAAAGTGATAAATGTATTGTTAACTCGGCACCATTCAATACAGTGAGTTTATTCTTCAGCTCGTCATGAAGTGGTCAGACGATGGGTGTCTCGATGAAGAGACTAAAGGCCATTGTTTTTCTAATCTAAACCTTCACTTAAGTTTATGCAGTAATATAAAACATGGGACAGACAGTCAGAGGTTCGACATAATTTCAGGTGGAGCGTTAATATAGCATATTATATTGCATTTGCATTTCAACATGGCAGTAAAGGAACACAATGTCGGCTCGCATATTGAGGTAGTTGTGATATCGGACCGTATTTGAGGTATCCTGTGCTAGGGTGGGGCGAGTGAACAATTGCCAATAAGCATAGTGTGTTGTCTCCTCTTAGCATTTCATGTGTCTGGTTGGCTTCCTAGGACGTTGAGTGAGGAGTCTCAGACGTCTCTGGCCTTGAGGGCAGTGGAGTGGTCTTATGTAGGCCTCCACTTGCTCGTTACTGTGCACCATGCCTTTTTTCCAGTCTTTGTGTTCGTGCCACGAGGCTCATCTACCTCATAGCGGTGGGGTTGTTTCTTGCTGGAATGTAGCTATGTTCATAGTTGTGCAGTAGTATTGATGAAAATATTTACTGTGGAATAGTCTATGGCGGTGTTAAACGGAGCCAGAGGGACTTGGTCCCAGCAGTGCTCACAGTATTTGTCACTCGAGGCTGTTTCCCATTGGTACCTTGCTATTGTAGTTTGTTTATCATTGATTGTCATTGTGTAAATTAAAGAGGATAATTGTTTCATGTAGGTTCCCTCAGTAATTTGAGTTAATACTGTGTATTCCGTAGGCGCTGTGAGAAGGATTGTCACATCTTTTTAGTTGTGTTACAAAGCCTAAAATAAAGCAGTTTTGCTAGAGGTTCTTCACCCGCTCCTTTGCTTAACTTTGTCTACAGTTATGAATCTCCCATCTGGCAAGAGGTCTCCCTGCAGAGCCACTCCAAACATGCGCAGTATATTTTTAAGACCAGTTTCCAGCATTTGGGAAAGCTCTGGATTTGTGAGTAATGGGAGTTAGGGGAAGTATACATGTTGTATTCCAGCTGTCAATGCCAGCTTCCACAAAGCTGCGCGTGTAGGTCCACCACTTGCCAGTTCATATTACCGACAGCGGGTTTTAGGCATAGGACGGTGATCAGGGGTCATTCGGGAATTCTTCTCTATTCATAAATGTTTGTTCTGAGCATCAGGGTGAAACCACCGGGCAGTACATTGCTCTTGTGCTCAGCTAAGTAATATGTTTTTAAATCTGTCACCCAGAGGCCTTCCTTTGCTATGGGCCTAGTGAGCGTTTCCCTGCTGACTCTGGTCTTGCATCCCACCTAGATCAATCTGAAATGTATATAAATATATAAATGATTTATAAAAATAAATTCAGATTCTTTAGGATTGGTATGTTAACAAAGTAGTAAAACAATTTGGGCAGCACCACCATCTGAATTTCAACAATATAGCCCATCAGGAATAGCGGTAGAGTCATAAATCTATTCACCCAATTGTCCAGTTTGTGTTGCACTGTGCCATAGTGCTCTCTAATCATTTCTTCCTTGTCCTTACAAATTTGGATTACTAAGTACCTTATCACATCTGGCCTCCACAACGAATGGGTATTCACTGGTTATATCCTTGGACCCTTTAGTGAGTGGAAACACTTCAGACTTGTTTAGTTGATTTGCAGGCTGGAGTATCCCACAAAAGCACTTCTTCATATAGGATCTACGCTGGTTCTTGATAAGTTTTACGTTATCAGCAAAGAGGGACACTATCTGCGGATTGTCCCAAATTGAGAGGCCTTCATTCAGGTCTCTGCCTCTAAGGTGTCATGCTTTATAGCCATTGCAGATAATAATGGTCACAAAAGACACTCGTGCTGGGTGGAACATCTGATCACAACCAGTTGATACAGATGTGAGCTACATGTCCAGTTTGGTGAGTCTCATGGAAAGTCTCTAAACCAATTTGTCCTCAAGACTTCTATCAAAAAAGGACACTGTAGAGAGTCACATACATTTTCTGAGTTGAGCAGCAGGGTGGCTGCTCGCAATTTGGAGTCCATGTAGTTCAGGCATTAGTTTAGGCGTTAGTTTAGGCTCATCAGAATCAGGAGGGTAGACTGGATCGGGATGAAGCCAGCTTGGACACAGAGTACCATAAGTGGTATTACTGCGGTTAATTTATTGGCCAATAGTTTCACTAAAATTGTATTTTCAGTATTGATTAACCAGAGTGGCCTATGTAAGGGGCATGTTTCTGGGTTCTTGCTTGGTTTCAGTAAGGCATCATGGACAACAAGAGAGGGGGCGTTGGTGTAAGTGGTGTTTGGGAGGGGCTGTTCCTTTTTGAGGGCTTTCTCAAATATATGGCGAAGCTGACTGTCTATTTTATCCACTCATTGAGGAAGGCCATGGTCAGCCTGTCCAGGCACTCAGCGTTCTTCGCAGCAAGACTTTTCATGGCTTCTTTAATTTCTTCATCTGAGATGGGGTTCATTCAAATATTCCATTGCTTCTTCCTCAACCCATGCTAGGTCCGTTGCATCTAAGTAGTCAGAAATCTGGGATATCGGAAGGCCGTAGTTTTGTATCGCTGTGTTACCATTCATGTCTTTTAGTGCTGTTATGGTTACTTGCTCCAGCATGTCCCCCAGGGACAGTATTTACTGCTAAGCAATGTCCCTGAAATATTGCAATGTGGCAGGGCCATGCATTTTATCATATTCAGTTTCTAGTATGGATAGCTTGGTTTCAAAGGTGGTTAATCACCCTTGGATAACCTTTAGGACCCCTGTTTCATTAGAGATGCATATTCCTCCAATGTATACTTTGAAGGCCTCCTAAAGTGTTGCCATACCCTTGACAGAGCCATTGTTCAGCTCGAAGCACTCTTTTATTGGTATTAGTGTTTCGGGTTTAAATACAAAGTCAAGCAGTGAGGTGTCTTTGAATTTTCAATTTCCGCCCTGGGCGCAGGAGGTTTATTCCAGCAAGGTGATTAAGATAGGGGAATTGTTTTCCAGACATTATGTAAATCGTATTCGCTCATTTTTTGTAATAGGGTTGTAGCAGATTTTGAGGGGACTCCAGGTGCTTTGCCTGTTTGATCTTTACCCAAGTCTAGTACCGTCCTGAAGTCTTCTTCCCACTTTATTTGGGAGCCTAGTATGTCTTTGCAGTCTCTTTGCAGATCATCATAAATGTCCAGAGTATTCGTGTTGGGGCTGTAGCACTTAATATGAGTTACTTTATCTGCTTCATCTGCTCTAGGCTGTTATGATGAAATAACTGCAGTGCTTGTCAGTTACACTGTGTTGAATCGTGAATGGCATCCTTTTTTGCATTAATGTTATCGTTCCTCTTGAATGTGAATTATGAGAGAGGTATCCTTGTGTCCCCCTTTTGGTCGAAAAGATGTCTTTGTTTAAGTATTTAAGTGCATTTCCTGCAACAAAGTAACATCCATGTTTCTCTCTAGGTAAGCTAAAACCGGTCCACTTTTTTAGGAGTGTTCAGGCTCCATATGTTCCAACTCAGTAGTCTACGTTGGATTAGTTTACTGCTAACAGGTCCATTCGTTATAATTTTCAGACATTTTTATGTGTTCTCCATGTAGCAAAGGTTTGCCTACTTCTGAGCCCTGTCATTTGAATAAGGGTTGTGTCCCACCCTGCACCCATGCTAGGGTTGACAGAAATCCACCCTACACCAATAAAATTCAGCAAGTCCTTCCTTAAATCGTTCAATACAATCGGCAGTTTGTGGGGAGGGTTGGTCAGTGTCACACAGCAAATCCAGGGTGGCCAAGCTCAGTTGACCAGACGGTTTGCTAGCCAGAAAAACAGGTTACATTTCTCTCTGCCCAGTTTTACAAACGAGCCGAGGTTATTGTGTGCATAGGAAAGGTGTTTAAAAAAGAAAACATTTTTCAGAGTACACACATCTGTCAGAATAACTTGCATGCAAATACAAAATCAGAGGAATAGTGACGATTATTCTTTGTGTGTTATATATATATATATATATATATATATATATATATATATATATATATATATATATATATATATATATATATATATATATACACACACACATACACACACCCTTCTCTTTAGGATCAAAATCCCAAGGTGCTGTTTTTAGTTTCCATCTTGATAAGACATTGAAAGAATAGCTGTTGATCAGGTAACTTTACTTGTTTTAGTGCAGTGCGGCCCAGGAGTTTGTTATCCAAATACCGCTTCTCTAAAAATCTTTTACTCCTCAACCCGTGCGCACTTCGTCCCATTTTCTTTGTTTGCATTATGGCCCATGGCACCCTTTCTACTCCACTCGCTTAAGGAGGTCAGATAGTACTTCTTGGATTATGGGCCTGTACCTTTCTGCACAGTTTGCCCTATTGGATCAAATCTACTCAAGCAATATATCTATTTTCAAATCTGATTTCCTAGCGTGAGTCTTCTCCATCACATGTAGTAAGACTGCAAACATCAGGTTTCATTGCATGGCACCCGGAGGGAGTGGGAGGATTAAGAATACGTTTAGATTGTTAGTAGTTTCTTGCCTATTGGGCCATGCAAAACCTGTAGATGGATATAATGAACTGCGCCACCTCACTCCTGCTCTCCGCAGGCTTTATCCATTCTAATGCGAGTATTGTGCCTCTCTGTGAATGTGGAGCTATTTCTCCTGATGCCTTTCATCTGCTCGTCCGCAGGGCTGGTGAAACTGTTGGAAGTAACTAAGCAGGGTCTTGGGGGCTTGCCTAGGCTGATAAGTAAGGCCTCATAACTGAACATGATTAACTTTACACATCTCCCGCCACGGGTCCTTCTAATCCACTTCATTGCGTGATTTAATTTTCCCTTTATGTAAACGCAAAGAGCCAGCTTACGCCAAGATGAATTTAGAGGATTCATTGGATATGCACTATTCCATCCTTGATCCCTACAGGGTCTGCCTTGCGGTCCACAGACGTGGCGGGCAGGGGGACCTCGTTAAGAAGAGGGGGGCCTCGTTAAGAAGCCACTCTCTTCGGTTCTTGGAGCAAGTGTCCGTGAAGCTGAGCTAGATAGGGCAACCGGAAATAGGTTTGTACGCTTGTGACAAATGTTGGTGTAACCCTTCGTGCAACGTGCCTGTTTTTTTTTTGCTACATACCACGTGAGTGGCGACCCCCATTGAAGTGGTTGCTGTTGGGGCGTATGCGAGTAATATATTAGCACAAAATGCACGTAACTGATAATTATATAATTCTGCCACAGACATGCAAACCCTAATACAGTTATGTTTGTATTGTATTCATATATGCACAGTATTCTATCGACACACTTGTAGAGGTGCCAGACTGCCTTGCCTCCATTTGATATTAACCACCCAGAGGATACATCGTCCAATCACAGTACGCCCAGAATTATTTTGTAAGTCCGTGCAAAAATTGACTTTTTGTGTAAAATGTATCTAAGCCAAAGCTGGCCTTTCTTCCAATAAAACCAAACGAATTGGAAGCATAGATTTGGCCGTAGTGTATTCAAAAGTGTCCGAAAAAGACTATCTTAAATGTATTCAGAACATTAAGTGGGTCAAAATGTCTCCTAAAATGTGTCCTTCCATTTTTCCTGAATGTGCCTCGTTTGGAGTTAGTGTGTCAAAGAGCTATCCTTGCATATGCATGTGGACTTGTAACTAGCAGCTTGTGGGCATTGTAAGAAGGTCTGCTTATTCTTGTTTCGGTTTCTGTGTGCAGAGATGCACTGGGGATGCTGCATCCAATATATAGCAATAGTGATTAAGATTCAGAAAAAAGTGGGCTATTTATAAAACACTGTACATGTTCTCAACGGTGTACAGTAAGCCAGGGGCTGCTGGTAACCATGCCATGAAGGTTACCAGTAACTCAAGATTTGCAAGCCAACAGAGGGTTGTTCTCACTCAGAGCAGAAGGAGCATTGGTTTCTGTATGCGATTATGAAGCTGAGCTGCCAATGCAACTCAAGTAGTCAGCTTTGTGAAAAGTGTTGGAAGACTTTGCTGTCCATATATATTTTCTTGTTCATAACTGTCCATCTCAGCCCTTTTCAAATTAGCTTTGGCAGCAAGGCTCGTTGGCCACTCCACAAGAATTGAGAACAGGTTTAAAACCAGCCCTCAGTTTTAGATCCTTTGCTAGTTGCTGCTTGTGATTGAAGAGCCATGTTGTCTGAGCTGGGATGCGTTTCTTAGATGGTAAGAACAATGGCAGACTTTGCATGTCTCAAAGCAAGCAAGTTGGGAGCCGGATCTCTGCCATGGCCAGTTTCATCTTGCAGAGAATTTTAGGATAACTCATCATAGTACCCCCATGCCAATTAGTGATGTTGAATATCTTGCCATCACCATTACAGTCTCAGCTTATACTGTTTTTAAATGTATCCTAATCTATAAACCTTCTGGATCAGTACATAATGGATTCTCTGGTGTTTTTTTTTTTTTAGAAACAGTAACTACATACTTAATAAATACTGACAGTTTACTGGTCCTGGGTGATTGTAATCTAGATGATGATCCGAGAATCCATACGAACCTGCAGACGCCTCGAAAAGATATGGAGGAACTCCAAAACAACAGCTAATCTCGATAACTTCAAAGCAGCCATCACTGCCCATCACAAACACATCAGAAACACAAGGAAGAAAGCTCTCCAGAACAGACTCTCTGCCCATGCACACAACAACAGCAAGGAACTTTTCAGCATCATCAAGGAGATTGCCCAACCCAACAGTGAGACAACCGACATCCCCCCTCCCAGGACCTCTGCAACAAACCTCAAAATCAAGACCATCTACGACAAATAAGACGATGACAACCAACACGCAGATTCCAAACCCCCCTCCTGACACCCCGCAACCAACAT
The DNA here is from genome assembly GCF_964204655.1 of Triturus cristatus. Taxonomy (NCBI): domain Eukaryota; kingdom Metazoa; phylum Chordata; class Amphibia; order Caudata; family Salamandridae; genus Triturus; species Triturus cristatus. The sequence continues at coordinate 938,728,873 of NC_140584.1, read as the reverse complement.
TTGACAGCTGGACCGCCCTCTCAATTGAAGACACCCTGAGGACCATGAATTCTACCCACTCCAGAGCCCCCAGGGACTCCTGCCCCCACCACATCTACCACAAAGCCGCCGACATCATCGCCCGAGCTTCGCCAAACAATCAACCGCTCCTTCGAGACCACCTCCTTCCCTGACGACTGGAAACATGCCGAGAACAACCTGCTCCGGAAAAAACCCTCGACGGACCCCACCAACCTCAAAAACTTCAGACCAATCTCCTTACTCCTGTTTCCGGCGAAAGTCATTGAAAAAGCTGTCAACAGCCAGCTCGCCGCCGTTACTGAAGAAAACAATATCCTCGACACCTCCCAATCCAGCTTCAAGAAAAACCACAGCACCGAAACCACCCTCCTCGCCCCAACAGACGACATCTGCTCCTTCCTCAACAGAGGGGAGACTGTGACCCTCATTCTCCTGGTCCGCTCCTTATCCTTCGACACAGTCTCTCACCGCTTCCTAGCCCGCAGACTCCACGACGCAGGGATCTGGAAAAAGGCCCTCGACTGGATCCGCTCATTCCTCTCTGGCAGAACGCAGCGGGTCAGACTCCCACCCTTCTTCTCGATCCTCCATCAGCCCCACCCTGTTCAACTTCTACACGGCCCCGCTCATACCCATCGTCAGATCCCAGTCTCAACATTGTATCCTACGCTGACAACACCCAACTCATCCTCTCCCTATTCAACAAACTCAATGTCTCCAAACACAACTTTCAAGAAGGAATGGAAGCAGTCACCAGGTAGATGAAGAACAGCTGCCTACAACTCAACATGAACAAAACCGAAGTACTCATTATGGGCCCACACCCAGATGCCTGGAACAACACCTGGTGGCCCCCTAGCCCTCGGGGAGCCCACCCTCCCCCACAGACCACGCACGCAACCTCAGAATCATTCTGAACTCCGAACTCAAACAAACTTGTAATATGACACCTTGATTAATTAAAATACTGCCATTTAATAACGGTTTTGGTCCTTATTCGTTCCTCTCGAAATCAAAGTCCAAAATTCATGTTAAGTGTTAATTTGTTTTTTGACTTTCTCTTGACACAATCAAACATGGGATACTGCCCCCTGGTACACGGAGCCATTAAGAGCAGCTAAGCGAAATTGCAAGAGAAGCAAAAGCATTTGGAAAAAGGCGGGTCAGAGCAAATCGGCAAATAATAACCTTATCGAACAATATAAAGAAACCATTTGAAAAGGCTAAAGCTCTTCACTATCATAACTGCCTTTTAAGCTCAAGGAACCCAAGTAGAGATATCTTTTATTTATACAACAGTGAAATTCTGAAATTGACCCACAACTTAGGTCACGCAAACAACCCAAAAACACTGGAACATAATGTCAGTATGTCTGCTTTGATCTTCTAACCATGGAAGAAATCACTAAAATGTCACTTACCTCTGCTTCTCTATCTGATGTCTGCCCAGTCCACCAATTAAAAAAGGTATCTGACCCCAGTATTGTTACCTCTGTAATTCTTCTCTCTGAGGGCTACCGTTCTCTCCAACAGGAAAAAAGACCATAGTAACCTCTCTATTGAAAAAGCCAGCACTTAATCTTACAGTGTTGTCCAACTTTCGCCCTCTCTCTCTTCTTCCTCTGTTGTTCCAAAATCACTGAATCAGTGGTGAACGTTCAGCTCATGGGCTTTCTGGAAACATGCTTTCTCCTTCACCTGTTCAGTCAGGTTTTCAGAGGAGCTTCAGTTCCAAAACCGTTCTAGTCAAAGCCACAAATATCATCCGTTTTAGTCTGGATGAAGGAGGAGTGGTGGCGTTAATTTTGTAATATCTATCGGCCACTTTGATACTATCTCTCATAACATCCAGTTTGAACGTCTTGCAGTAGCTGGTATCATGAACACAGTTCATAGCTGGTTTGTCTCTTTCTTAAAAGACTGATCACAGACAGTTTGAATGTCTGATTATCCAGACTCAGTCAAGCTAACTCTCATGAGGGTTCCTCAAGGATCGGCCCTCAGTCCGATACTTTTCGACTTGTACATTGCTCTATTGGCCAGATAGATTTACTTTTTCTGCCTTATTTCTATACCTACGATACCCAGCTTATCGGAAGGCAGGTTGGGAACATAAAATTAACATCCCGCCAAACGTACACAAAACTGAGATTCTTAACCTTGGAGACCCCTGAACATGGATAGATGATTTGTGGCTTATTTCTCTGGGTCCTCTACCAGCTCCCTCCCAACTTGCCAGAAACCCGGGAATTATGTTTGATTCCAAACTTGGGTCTGAGGAACACATTAAATCTCTCACGACCTCTTGCTTTCCCATGCTGTCTGTCATCAAAAAGATTCTTCCTTTTCTTCCAGCATCTTCTAGGAAGAAGCTAGGGACTAGCAGTAGACTCTGAACACTTTCAACGCTTCTACGGTACGGTAAGGTCTGAGACATTTATTGATTTTTCAAGCGCTATAGTGTTGAACTGACTATGGAACACATGTGGAAACATGCAAACACTTGATGTGGTCTCTCTTACAGAGGGGGATAGATGTAGCACACCTCAAATACAACAATTTTTGACTATACCTTTATGGGAGCAGCCAAATATGGCAGCTAAGCCTTTTGGACTATATATGATGACGACTTTTTAGGAATTGTAGTAGAAACATTCCGGGCCAGATGTACGACTAGCAATTTTGCGACTTGCAAATCGCGTCGCAATTGCAACTCGCAATTTGTGAGTCGCAAAACTGGATGTACAACAGTGTGTTTAACACTGTTTGCGATTCCCAATGTGGTCGCAATTTGCGAGCCCATTGGTAATGGCCGGCCCACCCAGGTATGGTTGCCTACTGGGCTCAGCAGACCTCCATGTCTGGGAATGCTTTTAAAAAAAGCAGTTTTTTTTTTTTTAATGCAGCCCATTTTCCTTAAAGAAAAACAGGGTGCATTTAAAAATAACAAAATGAAACGTTTTTGTTTCATTTTTTATGGGCAGCAGGTAGTGGTCCCTGGGACCACTGCCTGCCCTTAAAAATATTTTCAGAGCCTGTCACAAAGGGGAAGGGGTCCTGAACGAAACGCGTGTCAGCTGAATCATCTGTATTTTGTATTGTTCGACCAACTGTATCACAATTTTGATTGTGTCAAGAGAAAGTCAAAAAACAAATTAACACTTAACATGAATTTTGGACTTTGATTTCGAGAGGAACGAATAAGGACCAAAACCGTTATTAAATGGCAGTATTTTAATTAATCAAGGTGTCATATTACAAGTTTGTTTATTTACAGGTGTAACAAGTGCTCCATTATTTGTTGTTTGATATGATTTGAGCAGTGATCACCAATTTGTTTCGGATCACGCTTAAGCACATTGTGGCAACAGATGTGAAATAGTGTATGAGCACTAATCTTTAATGTGACTGTGCTTCAGAGGTTGGGATGTGTGATACCTACAACACAGTTGCCTTTTTCTATATATGATCTTCTAGGAAGACCTGCTCCAAGCCCTTATTATATCAAGCCTTGACCATTGCAACACGTTACTAGTGGGTTTTCCTAATTATGGAGTGCATAAAGTACAGATAGTGCAAAATGCTGCTGCAAAGGCTATTTTGGGATTAAAAAGAAGCGCACAGCTAAGTACCCCCCTCGAGCCGCTCCATTGGCTGCCCGTTTCTCAAAGAAACCTTTTTAAGGCTCTCACCTTTTCCTCACAACGCTATACCATATTGTATCTCGCTCATACATGTCAAGCATGTTTTTAGGGTATTGTCCATCTCGTCTTCTACTCTCAAAATCACAATTTCTGATCAACATATGAATATATAAAAGAGCCAGCATCCACTGCCACTTCTAATGACCAAGGTATGCAATGCCATGCCTACTTCCCTTTGTGCCCAACCTAATTATGGAATTTTTTAGAAAGTTGATAAAATCCTACCTGTTACAAATAATTGACCTTCTATCTCTCTGGTTGAGTGGTTTGAGTAGTGGGAGACCTTTTTTTGATATTTCATTAATTCACTCATTCCTGCAGGCATGCCAGTACTCTGAAGTGTATTGGAGGCCATGGTTCATAGGTCAATTGCCACAGTAGAACAGGTGGAGGTCGCAAAGAGACATCTAGAACCAGATGACCTGCAACTTATTTATTTATTTATTTAGTTTGAGAGTTTTATATAGCGCGAACTAGACCCAAGACATTGGGTATTAGAGCGCTTTACATGAGTACCAGTTACGTTACACAAAGACACATTCATTTTTGTTAGGCACAGGAAGATTAAGTAATTTGCCCAGAACCACAGGATGTTGAGCGTCGTTGCCGAGGCTCGAACCCGATTCCCCTGCTTCGAGGTCGACCGCTCTAACCGTAAGGGTAGATCCTCTCCCCTATTTTCTTATTAGGGAGAAGTAAAGGATCTTTAAAATATGATTATTCCAAAAAGTAGGGAATCGCATCCATCCTGTTGAACTAATAGTATTTTGGAACATACACACATAGGAAAAGCTTTATACAGTTTATTTTGTACTGATTGTCACACATCACATCATTCTTACATGACTACCTGTTACATAGATTGTCATTTCATTCTTTAGTATGCAGCTGGTTTTTGTAAGGCCTCTAACATAACTGCATTTAGCGATATCTGAATATCACTGGTAAGCAATCAGATCATTTCCAGAGGCAGTATCTCAACACATAAAATATGGTTTTCTATTGAGGAGGGCAAAAGATGGCCCTTTACCTTGTTAAGGCATCGAATGTAAAAAGAACCTCGCTGAAGCTCAAAGTACAGTTCCCCCCATGCACTGCCACGCAGAAGGGAATGCAGCAAGCCTCCTGCGCCCCCTGGAATATCTGCCTTGTCAATTTCACGACCATTTGAAACTAGTTTTCTGCGTAAAAATGGAGCTGCAGCTTCTCGTGCAGCATTAGATCCATGATATCGGAGCGCTTTATTGAATATTTCATTGACTGCCTGCCCGCCCTGCGCTGCCCTGCCCGACATCCGAAGTCTGCCACTCTCGTGAGATGCGGTGTCAGTTAGGATCAGGCAGCCGAGCACACATTTCCCCTTCACATTTCCTGTGAATGCAGCTCATCCCAGCAGGCAGTCACTCCGCCCGCTGAGCATCACGGGAGTGTTCCGAGCCGGAGAGCTGAGAGCCGTGCAGTGGGAGGTTTCAAGGTGGCATGAGAGGTGCTTTTACTGGAAAAGACATGTATCAGCCGTGGGTGAAGGAGGAAATGAGCATGATTTCTCTTATTTGTGATCCTTCTAAGCGCACCTTGGTATGGACGACGAGAGAGTTTCCAGCACCATTCCCACTGCCAAATCTAGAAGCTGAAGTTGTAGCTCATAAGCGCCTGTACCGGAAAATTGTACATTCTTCCTGAATTAAAGACCTTTTGGCTTCCGTTGTACGTTGCATATACATTACTTTTTGGTTAATGAACTGTTAGGGGTCAAAATGGATTATAATTGTAGGGAACGAAGGTTGTTCTTGGGAAGCGGTCCCCAGCGCATCCTGGCTGGTCTTGATTCCACCTCATCCCTCTTCCTTGTCCACCATACACGTCGTGTCGCCTTATCTTACTCTTGCAGGTTGTTTCTCATCCCTGCTGTCTCTAACATTATTTCATAAGTTTCTCTTCCTTTCCCTCTTGCTCTGGGTCAAAGGCTGATGAGGAAAATGAAGTCTCATTACTCCAAAATGAGGGCCTGTGCCCACCATCTACAATCTCCCATAAAAAGTGAACACTGTCAAAGAGTGTTAAGTAATAGCACAGTATGCAATAGTAATATATATGTCTTATTAAACTTTTGCATTATCCGTTGTGTTTAAAAGCAATTCTGTGACCCGCTGGAGAACTGAAAGATTGAAACAGTTCTTCTAGGAAAGAGACATGGGTAAGCCGTATGGAAACTCAAGCTGTTATTTTCGAAGATGCAACTTGTTATTCTGTGCATTGGTCAGCATGCCCTCTTCCAGTAGTAAGATTCTGGAGGCGAGAAGGGTATGTCCATAATGACAGGGACCTATGTGCGTAGCCCTTGCCAATCAGCACATCAGCGGGCAGAATTCCTTGATGGTGTCCATATGCGGTGGTGGGATGGTACATGGGCTTAATGTTGAGAGATTCTGTAGCTTGTAACTTGAAGCTGTGTTTCTTAGTTATCTATGAATAAACACTGTACATAATGCATGCCATGTTCCAATAATCTTATCAGATTGTTAAACTTTACTTCAGAGTTTATATTAGCTGTGCATCTGTCAGGGAAAAATAGTATTGGCAACTTCTTCCAAGCATTGCACCCTATCCGAACATGTACCCAAGAAATCTCTTCTCCAAAAAGCAACTGACGTAAATTTATTTCTATTAATTACAAAGGCTAGGTGTGGGCGAGATTGGTAGTAAATGCATCCAGATGCAGTTGCTACGTAACGTTGGCACTGCACATTGGTGTTTAGTCGACACTGATGTACAGTTGTTCGTATGAATAATGTTCCTCTAAGGTCGGATAAGTAACAGAAGTAATGTAACCTTGATTCATTTCATATTTAAAGTTAGAGGTTGCGTTAGTATGTTTATAGTAGCTACTTCTAAATCTGAGGTTACTTACCAAGGATCGTGCATTTAGACCACAGAAATCATAGCTTGATGTCTGAGTTAACATGTTTGTCTCTAGACCACATCCTCTTCTAGGGTAAGTACTTATGTCCATCACTAATTGCAGAGTTTTAAGCTAATGTGTTTTCTTCCCTCTTGTCTGGTCTCCTGCTTATCTATAATTTTTAAGGTAAAATCTAAAAGCTTTGCTTCTTCTTATCCAGTGAGTTAATGTTTCTATTCTTTACATCTTCTTATCTCTTGATGTAAAATGTGTAATCTTTGCACCTGATTGTCTGATATCTTTGAACCATTGCCTCATCAAACATGTGGTATCCTATTCTGAGAAGCGGAATATGTTTCTATATGAAGTTGCCAAAAAGATCCATCATAGTTGCTAAATTGTTGGCCCATCAAATTATCTGGCCACGCCATAGCATTGTTGAGATTCGTGCACTGCTTGATCTCACAGAAAAAAGGCAACTGGATAGAAGCCCAGGTTCCCAAGTCAGAATGTACATGCTACAAAATTCAGGTGATGTAGTTTCAGATCTCAACGGGAGTAGGGATAATTCCTTTCCGTCCTTGGAGTACACTCATGAGTCTGGGGTGAGGGACTGCAGAGTTTGCAAATGTCATACTTTCTTAGCATGTACCACTGACTTCAGCATCATAGGTTTATCTTGTGTCAAGGATATTGTCGTTAGTGTCTTTCATGAGTCAGAAACGCAAACTTGATGCGATCTCTGTTTCTGACAGTTTCAAATTATATGGGCAGTCTAATTAATTTTACTAAGGGCCAATATTTGTGAATTTTCCGTGCTTTGAGCTCAGCCAAAATATATATTTAAAGTTTGAAATTCATTGCATAGGCTCTCTGAAGAGAATTGGTTGTCTGACTTGGTTTTGTGCTCTAATTTGAGGGCACAGAATAGTCAAGGTGACACTTGTTCCATGTTTAACTAATTTTAACTGCTATAGGATAATGGCTGTTTATATAGTTGTTTTTGTTGGTTTGTCGTTGTCCAGCCCCAGAAGCATCTGTCTCTATTCTGTCTGTTTTGTGATTAATGGGGAAACATGTTGTGCCTCAGAGGAAACAAAACGTGCTAGTTATACTTTTATTTCATAGGATGGTAGGTGATGGGAGTTTTATGGACGCGTTTAGGTATTTTTTGTTTTTTTCTCTTCTCTTCAATTCATTAGTCTTTCCTTTTTAGTTTAATAGGTTATTTTGTAATATTTAAATTTCAATAACGAGTTTATCGAAGAAATGTCAATAATATTCTGATACTGATAGCAGGATTTATACTAAAGAGAAAGGTGCACAAAGGAGAATGCACAATATGCATAAGGATACCAGAGTACTTGGTCAAAAAAAAGGACAGCGGTGTGGCATAACTAGACACTCATCAAAATGGTAACACTTTACAGAGCTACGTGGGGGCCTCTGGTGCTTGGGGCTGTAACTCACTTATACCTTTATGAAATGACTGCAGGAGTGTGGCGCAGGGAAGAAATGGCAACACTATAGCAGATGTTGAGGCTATAGCTGAGCTCCAAGCGTGAACAAAGAAGAATCAAGATTTTTACCAACGGACACATCGCTCTTGCAAACTCTAAACCTTATGTGGTGGCACCAAGTGCTCTGTGACAGTAAAATGGAATAGATCCCCTCTGGGTGCAGGGTTTAAGGACAGAATAGTCAACAAGGCTTTAGCACTCCTCGAGACGCTGGAGAGACAAGTGCCTGGAAGCAGTGTGAGTGACCTCAGTGTGGGGGATCCAGCAGCTTACAGTCTGGCTGCGTTCCTGTGAGCCATAGGAGTAGATGGCAGCACGATAAGGTGGGGCGAACCTTTGTTTACTGAGTGGAGACAGAGTTCACTGTGGTGGCATCAGGAAGTCCAGCATAGATGATGCACATCTCCTGTCTGGCTTGGCCTATGGTTGGTGATGGGATTGAACGGTGAAGAGGGACTGCTGTTGCTGCAAACCTTTGTGGGCCCTTAAATGAATATCCAAGAGTATCTTTTGGTGGAGGCAATGACCAGCATGAAGTTGAAAGGTAATAGGAAGGAAACTAAGACAGACTTCTTTCTTCCACACCGGGAGAATTAAGAATAATGCAGAGGCATAAGACACTGACCCACCATCCTCGGTGTCTCTGCCTAGAGACCCTATCTTGTTGGCCCTGGAAGATTGAAGTATCCAGCTCTAATTTGGATGGAATTTTAATTTTTTGAGTAACGGTGCTGGAGACCAACGTGTCTCTGGTGGAAACGCTAGTGGAGGTGATTCCAATGCTTAATTTGTAAAAGAGTGCCGATGACCAAAGCTTTACTCAGAAGCCTGTGGCTTGTGCTGTGAAATGTCGGCACCGAATGCCAATGCTGCGTAGTCTTGAATCCTCCTCATGCCTGTTTAATCCAGTACCAAACACTCCTTACCCCAATATCTCACTCTTGCAGATTCCTGCTTTCTCCCTTTGTGATGTTTTTTCTGTCTTTTTGTTCCTCCATCTTTCTGCTTTGTGTGTTTTTCCCTCTTTTATGCTCGGTTAATGTCTGATTTGAAAGTGCCGGTCACCAATCATTAGTGCCAGTGACCCCGCACTGGCAACCACCGGTTCAAATTAAGCACTGTGATCACCAGTCAACAGACAAGATTATCCTTCATGCTGGCTTTGTTGATAAGAGAACATAACTCCTAATAAAGAAGAACACATCCCTTGTGTTTTGGACTCAGCTGCTGGAGAATACTGTGCAACAGAAACAGACAAGGGTTTTAGGTCTCTCTGAGGGAGAGGAGTGGGTGGGATCAAACCCTCTTCATTTGTAACTGGTTCTTTGTATTCTTAGATCTAAACACAGAGAATGATCTAATATATACGGACAAATGCTTTGGGAGCTGAGAGAATAGAACCAACACTAGGGTTCCATGCCAGTGACCGAGGGGTAATTGGAAATATGTTTCCTGGGAAGCAAAGAGCCTTTTTTAGTGCTGTGTTTAAGCAAGAAACTGAGAATAGCATTCGGGAGTGGCTGATTGGTGAAAGGAGAGTTGCTCGTGCTCTGCCTTCCTATCGTTAAGCCAGTGTGGCGATATGTTACCATGGGGGTGGTTTTTGTTCTTATTTTCCAGGCCATAATAATGTGTCATTGTGTATGGAAATGCGGATGGTTGACATTTATAGACTTCTGGGTCCATATGAATTTCTTATGTGGATTGCTCCAGAGACTCCTACTTGATAAATATTTGATTGATTGGTCTCAGTTTACTTCATTAGATATGTGGAGTTCTTATTGGAAGAATGTGCATCATGTCCTGTATTTGTCATTCTTTGTATACATAAAATAATCAGAAAACTTTCAAAGGTTCGGGCAAGTGCATATTTGTAGAGTGCAGAGAAGTATGGACAGAGGACATCAAAGTACAAGAACGATTGTATTTATGTAGTGCCTGGCAAGCAGTGACCCAAATCTCAAATTTAGCCCAAACACTAGCAAAGAAAAGATTGAATTCTTGGATATCTGAATTCAAGTGGTGGAGGGGGTTATCGAGGTATCCCTCTACACGAAACCGACCGCTAGAAATACCCTGCTTCAGTATCAAAGTTTCCACCCCCGCAGCCAAAAAGACAGCATTCCATTCAGTCAGTTCTTGAGGCTGCGGAGAAATTGTACCAGCATAAGAAACTTTGAGATACATGCGGAAGAACTCCGGAACAAACTGCTTAATCGGGGATACCCTCACATGCTTGTGAGGGATGCCTACAAGAGGGCTAAATACTACAATAGAGATGCCCTACTTCACAAAAAACACAATACTGAGAGCACCAAATTAATGTGTGTGACGCGCCATTCGAATTTCAATAACAAATTGTGCCAGGTGATATGTTCCCAATGGCATATCCTCAACTCCGGACATCAGTCTAACCCTTTACCTAGACTGATACTTGCATTCCGCAGAAATAGAAACCTGCAGAATTTATTGGTTAAAGCTAAGATTGAGGATTCAAGACAATTCCTCCAGAAATCTATCATGGGCAGCCTGCCAGTTAGTGGCAACCACAAATGTGGTAACTGCCACGCCTGCAGTATGGCTATTGTTTCCACTGAACTCCAATGGGGCAAGAGAAAATACTATCTTAAAGAGATGGCGAATTGTAGATCTGCTAACATCATCTATTTAATCCTGTGCCCCTGTAACAAAGGGTACGTAGGCGAGACTGGCAGAGAGTTCAGAACTAGACTGAGTGAACACAAATCGGCGATTAAGAACAAATGAAGAGGGGCCCCTCTTGTAGAACATTGGCAGGAGAAACAACATTCTGAATCGAACCTAAGATGGATAATTCTAGGAAAAGTACACAATCCCAAAGACAATAACATTAATGGCCTTAGAGGTAAAAGACAAGTGTACTGGATATACACTCTCCAGACTGCGACCACAGGACTCAATGAGCATTGCCCCTGGCAAAACGCTGTTATAACAGGTTTATTTGTCCCTAGTTAATAACCTGTTGGTACGATACATGACTCTCTATGAGGGTACTTGCATTAATCATTCTTGGTAACGACACACGATAGGTGGCACTATGTCTTGGTTGGCAGATTTTATTATTCTTATCCTCTTCACGGTTTGGTTTTTCTAAATGAATATCTAACAACATTTTGTACTTACCCTTATGTATTGGGCCAACGGTAGCTAGGGCCATTTTGGCTCCTATTGCTGCTTGATAGCGTCCAAAGGTATTTGCCACTTTTTTCTGACGACTTTGCATCATTGATGCCTTTGTGATCTCTCCCCCTCTTTGCCATGCGCTATTTAGCCCTTACGTTCGAGGTCTTTTTTGGCTTAGCTTGAGATTGGCCCGTAACATCGAGTTGTCTGTTATCTATTTCTAGTACCCGTTAGGTAGCCTTTGTTGCCTTGCCTGAACGTATGGCCACAATTGTGTTTACGGCAGTGTGGCCAGTGTTTTCATCGTATTGGATGGCTTTCTATTCCCACGTGACGTAGTATGTTGCCCGCACAAGCTCCTTTATGATCGACTATGAAGTTACCGACATGGAAGTCAGTGATACTCCCAATATGGCGTTAGGTCTTTATTGGTGGTGGGCTGTGGGGACTAGCTTATTACGTCTGCATGGGAGTGCCCATACCAGGTGTCTGCAATTAAGCTTCTTATTTATTTACGCATGCGCTGCGTTTTGGGTCACTAATTCCCATGGAAGCAGAGAGACCCCCCGGCTACCACGCATCAGAAGGACTCACCAGGCATGCTCATTCTAAAAGGGAGATAGTGGACTTACAATCTTTGCTGCTTGCTAAGTGTTTATTTTTTAAGGTATATTTGACCATTGGTCCCTTCTTGTTTTTCCTAGACTCGAAATGTAGTTACCTGAGACCCTTCGATATCGAACGGCCCCCATCTAACTCTAGTGCTTCTCTGGCCTCCCGCTTTTAATGCATTGCGTAAGCAACTTTAGCTCTATTCTGCGTACGAGACCCCTCCGGTTTTCCTACTAGACCCACTTTATTAGCATTTAAGTCGGAGGACCGTGTACCTAGATCTGTAGACCCAGAGCTTTAATGTTTAATTCATTCTCTTCTTTATTTTTATTTTTGAATTATCGTCTAGGGTCTTTTCTTCTGCCCTTGGTGATTGACATACAGCTTCCTTATGACTTAGTGTCTGGAGACTCTCATGTTGTCCACATCTGACCGGTTTACCATTGGTACTGGAGTAAGTCCCTTTTTCATCTCCTTTCCTTTCTGGTTCTCCATTATCGTTTTGTAATTCTTTAGAATTGGCGGCCATCTGATATCTATTCTGATGTCACATTTTTTTAAGGGTCCTTACCCAAGTGTAGTCCCAATTAAATAGCTTTTATTCAGTGCTAGGTATGTAATATTTTCGGGAGTGGGTCACTCCACTATGGTAGATTTACTTGTGATGCAGCGATGTTTTCGAAAACGCCAGATCCTGAATATTCGATATTTATTATGTCTGTTTTACTTTTTCAGCGGGTTTTATCTTCATTTCATTGTACTTCTGACCATCTTGAAGTCAACCTGATGTATGACTGAGTCTTTGGTCTTTGCCTGCTAGTCCGTGCCATCTAAATAGGTTTACCTGTAGGACTTTATTGCCCATTGCTTGTTACCACACTGGACATCTCATGTTATTACATTTCTCCAATAAGTAGCAGTAATGGTCACCCTGGGATGTGGTTCTCTACATCTTCCTTATTTTTTTCTTGGTTATGGTTGTCTGTTCTTTAATCTCTATATCTACCTGAATCTGGTTAAGACGTTGTTATCTTCTTTTACTATGGTATTTTCTCTAGTAGATTACTTTGACTTCACTCTCTCTATTCGGGTGTCTTTCATGTTCACCATAGCTCCAAGTTATCTTGGTCACTTTTTATACATTCATATATGCTCTTTCATTGTTGCCCGCAGATTATGTTTATGTGCATTGATACATTGTGACAAAGGAGCCCCCAACACCACTTTCTATATATATAATTGAGAAACTCTGGATGGGATCTGACCACCTCATGAATTGTACCTTCTGTGCCCTGACGAAGGAACTGTCCACTCAGAAACGCTTGTCTGTGCTTTTGGTTTGTTGTTCCATCATGATGTTTTGAAAATATTTTTTGTCTGATTTTTGTAATTATGGTCTGTTGGAGGTATTGTTGTTCGTTTTTTCTTTACTGAGGTATGTTTGGTGTGCCTGGTGTCTGTGAGTTGTGGTGGTGTTATGTCTGTGATGATTTTGTACTATGTCATAGTGGGGCTGTTCTAGTGATTTTATGTATCGGAATGATTAAGATTGGTTATAATTGAATTTATATATATAACTCCCCCAAAAAGTTTTTGGATAAAATAAATTGAGAAACGAATTTTATCTGTGGGACAATGATGTTATTCCTATTTTTGGATTTATCACCTACATATTAATTAATGGATAGGGAGAGGTCTGTTGTTATTACTCTGTGATTTTCCCTGCCTTCTACTCCCTATATTTTGAAACCCAGGGACCCTCTTCTGTTTTTTAGTGCCTGGCAAGCAGGTCAGAGAAGCCTTTGAGCAGTACTGAAAAGGTATAGGAATGTGTATTTATATGTACATAGAAAAGGTGGACTGACAAGCAAGACATTACTCAACTAAAGTATACAACATGGTTGCTAAGAGGGCTGGGTCTTAGCAGTGGAAGAGCATTGGCAGAAGGCTGAGATGACTCGTCATTGTGGAAGAGTACTTACAGTTGATTGTATAGCATATACTCTGTGTCTCAGTGGAGTAATACAGCTCCAGCTGCCTTCTACAACGCTGAGATGGAAAATGAAAGTCAATTTACAGGTCTGCCCTCTGAGGGGAAGGTGGGTGAGAAATGCTCTCTAAGTCATATTTATTTGGACACAGGCGAACCTGACAGTGGTACCTTCTAACTAACAGCACCTAACCTGCTATCCCTTCACCAGTCTTGTCCCTGCTGTGCTTACTCGGGTCTGTGTGCGCACTGGATCGCACGCATTGTCACAATGCTAGTTCCCTTGGGAACCTAATAGTTCAAAACACAAGCACGGGTGCACCACACATCAAAAATTCAAACTAAAATAAGAACAGTTATAAAGTCCATATCCAATAAAGACGTTCTTCAATTTCTTTCTTTTTTTATTCCATTTCTAGTGAATTAAAAAACGGAGTCAAATTTTTATGACTCTTCACACAGTACAGCCGACGCGTTTCGTGCTAGTGCAGGACTTCTTCAGGGCACTGAATATTGGGTGGATCAAACACATCCAAAGGCTAATGAATCACAGGCTTTGTTGCTGATAGACTGTTCCCTGTCAGGTGTTATCTCTAAGTTACGCGTGAAGGCCTATAGGTAAGGTAAGCAACTCCACCTGATAAAAATGAGCATGAACAATGTCGGTCTCCACAGTTACCTATAGTACATCAGAGCGTAGAGAACGTCCCAATATAAATATCTTGTGAGTTGGTTGGGAAATTAAATGAACCGGAAAACAACAGCCGGAATGAGGCTGTCGCAGGCAGCCAAATAACAGAGGGATGTAGCAACACTGTATTAGCCGGCAATATATATTTATTTGGCTACAGAATATTCATGGATCAAAAACGTCCTTCTGTTTGCAATAGGCATGCAAGTTTCTGTCAGTGTAACAGTCAGTTGTTGAAGCAGAGGATTTCTGTGATCTGGCTGTGTTTTAGTTTTTAGACTATTCTGAGCCCCTCTCATGGTATTGTTGGATAATCAATCGACTGTTGATCTATAAAGTTTAAACTGTCAAGATTGGTGGCCTATTTTAGAGAAATGGATAATCTGCTGTAAATCGGTGGGTATCCTCTTCTTGCCTCCTTCATGGTTCCCTGGCCTTATGTAGCGACAGAAACTGGTGAGTTTCTGACGGTGGAGCCTCAGCTAGCTTTCTTTCAGGAACTCTTTGCCATCAGCTCATCTGCGAAAGGGCAGCTGGCTGAATAGCATCAGAAGGACTGCCCTATTCAGGACAGGTTTTTACACCCTGTTATTTCCTGCTCATGACCCTTCTAAAGAAACCATCGGCTGACTCTAGCGAGATCAACAACTACCGACCAATCTCTCTGCTCCCATTCCCAGCCAAAGTATTAGAAAAAGCCATCAATCAACAACTCTCCTCACATCTAACACAGAAACTCTCACTCGACTCCTCCCAATCTGGATTCCACAGAAACCACAGCACCGAGACAGCCCTCATCTATGCTACTGATGGCATCCAAGCTTTACTGAGGAAAGACTGCGGCTCTGATCCTCCTAGACTTCTTGGCAGCATTCAACATGGTCTCCAACCACACACTCATCACAAAGCTGCACAACATAGAAATCCAAGGAGCCACTCCCAGATCTATTGTCTCTTTCCTCACCGGGAGAATGCAAAAAGTCTGCCTTCACCTCTGAACTCAAGGAAATCATCTTTGAAGTACCCCAAGGATCCATACTGAGCCCCACCCTCTTCAACACTCATATGACACCTCTGGCTAGCATCGCCAAAAGCCACGGACTTAACATCTTATCCTACTCCGACGACACACAACTCATCCTCTCCGAAGACACCACCAACACCAAGACCAACTTCCACAACTGCATGACAGACTTCGTCAACTGGATGAAGGACAACTGCTTGAAACTCAACTCGGACATGACAGAGGTACTGATTTTCAGAAACCAAAAACACCCCCTGGGATACATTCTAGTAGCCCTCAGAACTTGGACCTGCTCCTACCCATACTGACCACACTAGGAACCTAGAAATCATGCTAGATAACAAGCTAACCATGACTTAGGTCAACTCCGTCTCCTCCTCCTGCTTCTTCATCCTCTGCATGCTTCATAAGATATTCAAATGGCTACCCCGAAGCTCAAAAGCACCATCACCCAGGCTCTCATCTCCAGCCTATGACAATGGCAATGCTCTCCACACAGGGATCTCAGCTCACCTCCTCTGGTGACGGCAGACCATCAGAAGGCTGCAGCCAAAATCATCCTATACCTCCCTAGACAAACCCACATCTCCCCCTACCTCGGGGAACTCCGCTAGCTCCCTGTACAGAAAAGATGCCAGTTCAGGCTCCTGACCCATGCATACAAGGCCCTACACAACTGCAGACCCGCCAACTTAACTACTGCCTGAACTTTCATCAGCCCACCAGACACCCCCGCTCCTTGTCCCTTTCTCTAACCATCACCCCTGTATCAATGTAGCAGATAGCGAGCTCGCTCCTACCTAGCAGCGAAGACATGGAACGAGCTGTCCTTTCATCTACGGACCTCCCACTCGCTTAACTTTCTGAAGACCTAGCTAGTCGGCTAATCAACTGGATCCTGCCAGCGCATGGATGCCCTCACAGGTGACAAGAAGCACTCTACAAATCTATTGGTTGATTGATGACCCCCCAAACACAAAAGGCATGATGTTTGCTAATATAAAAAATGCTGAAATGTTCCCTCACAGACAAAGGAAAAGCTCTAAATGAGTCGGGATCATTTCCGTTTTGATTTTCAAAACCTCCCACTTTGATGGTATGCTTCTGAAACATTAGAACAAAATCGGTGGGAGAACTTATGGTGAAAATTCAACCGCCATAAAGGTGCGCAGCACAAAGTTTTTGTCAGGTGGCCCACCACTAGGCTGAGAGAGGCTGGGCCTCCACTGTCTTTGTGGCTGTAGCGGTCTGTCGTCCAATCTTTAAATGCCCCCTGTATGTCATCTTTATTTGCATTTTACATTACAACTAACATAAATGAAGCCCTACATTCATTGTGGGAGTTTCTTTGTGTTGCTCTTTCCTTCTGCTTCATTTTTTTGACGTTATGTGATGAGTGCAAGAGGCGCTTATTCGTGTGAAAAGTAATGAGGTAGTGTAGTGGTTGATCATTGGCTTCTTCAGGTAGACTGAATGACTACTAGCCCAGTAGTAAAGTTTTCTGTAACTCCAGATTTTGACAAGCATGATTACTTCATGCATTCACAAATGATCTCTTTTCAAAACAAACTTTCGGATTTGTACCTATCAAATAGTCTGTGTGCTTTTGTATTCTTTGCACTTACCGAGTAGATGGAGGTATTGGAGGAACAAGTAAGTTTTTTTTTTTTTATAAAGACTAAACGATTCGGTATTTTGTGGAGCTCTCTAGAGTGGGTGGGGAGACTCCAAGGTGGATGAAGCTGTAAGCAAAGAGAAGTATCTTCCCTGCAGAAGATTGGGAGAGTGAGGTTGTGTTTGAAGGAAGGTCTCGATTCTGGTGTTTATGTGTAGTCTGATCGGTGATCTCTGTGCACCTGACATTGGTAACTGAACCAGTTTCTTTCTTCCCTTGTGAAAAGAGCCCAGCCAGAGTTTGTAAAGCATGCGTCCTTGTGGGTTCGTGGATGGGGAGCATTTGAATGGAGTCATCAATTGATATGCTATGTTTGTCTCTGTTTATAATCTAGGCACACAGATTAATTAACCTAGGTGAACAAAGGACCCTGCTTTAAAATGTGTTCTAACGCGGTCCTTGGAATCCCTTTCCTTGTTTGAAAGCATTAACTGGTAGGACTGGAGCCCGGGAAGATCGAAAGGGGGATTTAATTGACAAATGCTTTGACCTTTCGGTAAATACGCTCGTTTCTTTGGCAGTTTCCCAACTCCAGCTCTCGGCAGTGAAAAGTTTGGATGCTTTGGAAATTCTTGAAAGAAGCCCTCTCTGGCAGAGGTCACCCCTCCCCCCGCCACGCTTCGCCTGTCCTAGGATTGACCCGTCTCTTGCTTTCACCAGCCCAGGGAGTTCATCAAAATTTGATGCAGGAATTAGGTTGTTGCTCATCTGGCACCTTCCTGTTCATAGTATTGACAGCACCACTGAACTGCTCGAGGCAGATAGCATCTCGGCGATCGCCGCGCTCTCTCAGCTTTCCACTGCTGACAACATCAGAAGTGTTTTAACAGGGCTTTAATGGGTAGGCTCGGTGGCTCCTTGGAGGCTTGCAAATAGCTGCTGCGAAAAGCCTCTTCTGCGGCTTTCAGCCGACATGCCCTCCTCCTCCCAGGCAGCTGCTGCGTTCCACGAGTGACAACTGCATTTACTCCTGGCTTCTGGACACACAGGAAGGGCCTCGGTGTGGGGCCAGCCGCTTGAGCTGGTCTGCAAGGCAGGTGTTCGCAACTATTCGTGCAAGCCAACAGTGGGCGACCTCATCGTGCTGTTCATCGGTCATTAGATGCACTAGGAACACACAATACAGCACCTGCATGTTCTGAGCAGCAAAGGAAATGGAAGGGCAGAAAATAGAAGCAAACCAGCACATACCTTATTTAGAGGAGGGTGGTAATGAGATGCCTGCCAAAAACTGACCGATGTCCCCATGGTCATCTTCTGCTTCCCTATCATGCACAGTGCAGTGATTGTGCTTTTTCAATGTTTAAGTGACAGCATCTGTTCCATCTAGGAAAAACCCTGCAGCAGCCCAGATGCAGATATTGGAGGACTGGGGTAGATCCCCTTACCGCTGGGAACCGTCTCCAACCCTGCCGGACGTCGAACACTGATCCCGCTGGGTTTCCTACCCCCTCCCCCACCTCTTCCCTCCTTCATTCTTCAGTGTGTGCCCGTGGCCAAAGCACTCCTCTCCCCTTGTTGGGGAGGGATCCAGCATCTATGCCCTGGAGTCTCAGCGCCCCGCAGAGAGAGTCCACCGCGACAAGGGAATCCCACATAACGGAGGATTGGGAATAATCCCTCTACTGCGGGGAGACGTCTCCCACCCAGCCAGACGTCAGACACTGTTACTTCCTCGTCGCCACGCTGTGTCTCCTACCCCCTCCCCCACCTCTTCCCTCCTTCATTCTTTGTTTACCTCCCCTATTCCTTTCCTCTCTCTTCTGAATTTCTCTCCCCCGCCTGCTTTGTTTATCCTTATGCCTGTGCTCCGCTTAATCTCCCTCCCCGTTACCCTTTTACATTACCCCTTATCCTTCTACACGCCATGAACCAACGGATGTAACCTGGAACTAATGTACCTTCTGTAACAATTTGTAACTTGTAACCTATGTAACTCTCCTCATGTAAAGCACTCTGATACCTCCGGGTCTAGCCAGCGCTGTATAAAACTCACGTAAATAATTTTTTTTAAAAATGCCGTGACACAGTGGGGGGCAGTGGCATATTTTCTCATTCGGAACACCGTGTAGACCATGGAGTACAGTTATGGACAGAAAAAGTCCTTGAATACCTCCCAGTTCTGAGGTCCATAAGTTATGTTATTTTCAAACATGACCACTTATTTGGGGTCTGCCTTCGGCAATAACATAGGTGATGGTAGGCCATGTTTTCTGCCCCAAAGAGTTTTCTGCTATGGTGCAGTCTCCGGTACAGGAGAATTGTACACCGACACAGGGGTAACTGTAAATTTGCTGGGCTTGCTTTGCCTGCTAAACTGACCCCCCCGCCCCCTCTTTTTCCTTAGGATTTGCAAAGTGAAAATATTTTGATGCTTTATGTGATGAAAGACAAAAGAAATGAGGGAGAACCATGAAAAGGTCAGGGCACAAAACCAGAAAAAGTAGACTGTGAGACTTTTGGGCAACAAAATAGAGCTGCCCAAGTAAGCTGCCCCGAATATGACATGTGAGGTGAGCTTCATTGCATGTTATGTAATTACTAGCTTGGGTGAGGCCCCTTTTTAGGTCGCAGCCTACCAGACAGCGCAGCTGTATGGTTTGCTAAAGACATCTTGGGGACTTTCAAAAGGTTGACCTAGTAATGCATTCCACCCATTGATTACCATTGGCTTTTTGGTTTGTAACATACATTTTCTGGCTTTCTATTTGCTGGCTTTATTTGCTTTAGGCTCTCCAGGTTCAGTTTGTCCCACCCGTTGCCTAAAGCGTGTTTACTGTATCCTTCCACAAACTCCCTTTCTCTAAACAGGCCTTTAAATCTTGTTCTTATCTTGTCAGATTTGCTGTGCATTCAAAGAACGAGGTCAAATGTCAGGCGCTGTCTTTCCACAGTGCTTGTTTACTTGCCTTTTACTGACTTGAGAGGATTTATGTGACAATCTTGCTGGATACTGGGTGGGAAGGAAAGATTTTTTTTCTAGCACACAACAACATTTAAATGAACTGTAAGCATTTCAGAATATATCAGAATTAGGAGCACAAAAGAAGGATTTTTTTTATTTCTGAAGTGTGTTGGGAACAAATACTTTAATATGATCAAAACAGGGCAGGCACGCGGGCGCACAAAATAAAATTAAAAAACAAGCTTACCAAATGCAAAGTCCTTCGATGCGGTCTTCTTATTTCCACAGGAACTGGATGCAGCAACTCCCTTGACCAATCCTGGCACTGCTCTCATGCAGAATGAGAGCAGCACCCTGATGCAAGGGAGCTCTCTGGAGGCCTGCACTTTCTCTTAACTATGCTGTCTTACGACAGCTGGGTTAGAGATGTTTAAAGTGTGCTTGCCGTTGCAAGATGGCCAGGCAAAAGGACATGTGCACTTTAAACAGTGCACAGACAACCCACCCTCTTCCTTGGTGCTGTCACTCAGCAGCAGCCCCACCCCCTTCCTGACGCTCTGTTCGGGACGGGGGATGAAAAATAAAATGGTGATAAATGACCATTTTATTTTTCATCTTTGGGGGGGATTTTAAGTGCATTTGTGCACTGTATAATATTATTAGTAAAACTGTATGTCGGTTCAAATATAATGGTAATTTCAATTGAAAATGTGTTGTCAGTAATGGCAGTGCGCTACCATACCATGCATATTCAACACCACCCTACTTTACACCACTCCACGCTACTGCACTCTGCACCACTCCACTCTACGCCACAGCACTCTATGCCAGTTCATGCCACATCTCTTTACTCTACCTTGTACCACTCTACTATATGCCAATGCACTCTTTGCCACCCTATTCTACACCACTGCACTCTTCTCTATTCCACTCTGCACCACTGCACTCCTACACTACTTTGCAACACTGCACTCTCCGCCACTGAACTCTATGCCATACTACTCTGCACTACTCCACTCTACGACAATGAACTCTATGGCACTATAGTCTACACCACTCTATTCTACTCTACTCTGCACCACGCTATGCAACTGCACTCTATGCCACTTAACTCTACTCTGCGCACTGCCCTCTGCATCACTCAACGTCACACCACTGCACTCTGCACCACTATAAGCTATGCTACTCTATGCCACTGCACTCTGCACAACTCTACTCTGCACCACTCTACTCAACTCTACATTACTCCACTCTGCTCCACTCCACTCTAATTAGAACCACTCTAATCTACGCCACTGCATACTATGGCGCTGCATTGTATGCTGCTGAATTCAATGCTACTGCACTCTACGCCACTATACTCAGCAACACTCTATGCCAATGCTTTCTACACCAGTCTATCAAAAACACATAAGGGAGATAATGAGCCCTTCTAGAGGCTTATGCCTGCCTCTGGGACAGACACTCAAAACACAAAAAGTGGCGTGATGCCCTCTGGTTATGTTTGGGGAGAAATTCCTCTTATGCTAGTTTCTGTGATCCTGACTTCCTACTGCTAATGTCCCTACACAAGAGCAGGCAATTTCCAAGAATTGGATGAGCTAGGCTTATTTATGTAATATGACATGCTTCATCATTTGCCGCCTCGTCCCACCCTAGTGAGATGGGACTACCAGGTCAGACTCCATCCCAGGAGGGGGCTGACCTGGGGGAAGTTCTTAGAATTAAAATTTTTCTCTGGATAAAATACTTGGATCCAGTACAGTACAACCTTTGGATATGCCACAGAGTATTCTTTATTCAGGTGGTATCCTAGACTTGGTTAAAATACCAAACGATAATCTCAGAGAATGCACTGGGTTGCTATGATCCTTACGTACTACTGAGTTATCATGCCAACATGTTTTTGCCCTTATCTTTAAAAGCCTAAACAAGGTTTCGGGCATTCATCAGGGCTGGAAGTATGTATCCCTACACTTAAAAACTAATAGTGAAGGGTACAGACAAATAATTAGAAAGGACATACCTCTCTTTGAGCAAACACCAGGAAATAATACCTAGTCAGGGGAAGAACAAGGATGTAAAACTGCAGCATTCAAGCATCACATGCATGCACAGGTGCTAAAAACACACGTGGGGAAGGGGTTCTGTTTATCATCCCAATAACGGCACTCAAGCCATACTTTAACTAAGGCCAGGGGGCCTTTTGCCTCATGGTCTGTTCTGGGTGGGCACCTCCTGTAGTCACAATCTGCAAGTTTTTTTCAAGTTGATACAAACGGAGGGAAACAATGGGGAAATAATATGTTGTACCCCAAACAAAGTTTCTCTGAGTGCACTTACAAAGTTATTTGCTAAAAATGCATTGTCCCATACCGTGGGCTCTGCTTACTAGGTGTGTCATTGCCATGGCACTTACTTATTCAAGGTACAGCGCTCTCCACGATCCTACTGTGCCCCAGGAAAACAGCCGACTGGTACTCACTGGGCAGTAGCTGCACCTGATTTTTATGTTTAAAACGTTTTTATTGAGACAAAACAAACCATGGGGGAGGGGGATAGGAGGCAGGATACATGGAATACAGTCAAAGAAGAAGGGATGCATCTCCAGAGGGTTGGCAATAGGTGGCGCGGTGGCTCAGAGGGAAGAACACAGTAACTGAACGCTAGAATTACAAGCTGTGGAATCCCACGCGCGTATCCGACACCCCAAAGCTGAGCAAGAGCATCCCCCCCCATCAACACCTCAACAGAACACAATCCCCCCCCTCCCATCCCCCATCCTCCCAGTAACAAAACAACAACCCTCCCCCCTCCCCCCCGTCCTATGGTCCCGCATCAAAGTAGCCCTAACCAGGAAGCCCCGCACCCCCCCCCCTCCCCGGGGGTCCCCATCTCACATGTAAGCTAGTCCGCCGGGGTCACCGGCGGCCTCAGCCTGAGAAGCCTAAGGTACCTCGGGCAGGTGAGCTCCCGGAATTCAGTGGACAGCAGCGCTAGAAAGGGTTGCCATAGCTCTTCAAATTGGTCTATCTCCCCCGCAACCGTAAGCGACAGCTTCTCCATCCCCAGCACATGCCAGAGCCTATGCAACCAACCGGTGATGGAGGGGACGGTGGATGTGCGCCAGTGGATTAGAATGTTCTGAACCGCAGACCCCAGCGCTATTGCAATCTGCCTACCCCTGCGGGACTTCAGTGGGTACATTAGGTCATTGGGGAGGCCCAGCAGGACATACGCCGGGAGTCGCGGCAGCTCTATCCCAAAGCGCTCATCCACCTCGTCCAAGACTTCTTTCCAGTAGGCGGTCAGCACTGGGCAATCCCATAGAATGTGTGTAAGGGTACCTTCCTGCCCGCAGCTCCGCCAGCACCCCTTGTCAGTGTGTTTATGCATTTCATACAGTCTCTCCGGGGTGTAGTACCAGTATGTGGACACCTTAGTGAATGTCTCCGTAAGGCCCGTGTGATATGCAGAGTGCCGAGCCCGATACGCAATTTGGTCCCATTCCTTGTGGCTGAGTGTCCTACCCAATTCCCTGTGCCAACGCTCCCTCCCCGGGTTGTAGTAGTGAAACGGCGGGGGTTGTAGGTGTTTATACAGATCAGTGATCAGTTTAGCGTCGGAGGTCCGAGTAGCCAACCACCGCTCGTACGGTGTAATTGGACGGGCAGCGGTGGCACGCACCTGAGGCTGGAGGGCCCAATGCCGAACTTGCATGTAGCGCAATCTGTCCAGCTCCGTCAGGCCGAACTCCTGGCGGAGTTGCTGAAAAGGAATCACGCCTTCCGGGCCATAGATCTGGAAGAGTGCCCTGCAGCCCGCCCGTACCCAGTGGGAGAAAACCCCCGGCTCCATCCCTGGGGAGAAGTCCGGGTTGCCCGCAATGGGCGTGAGCGGCGAAGGGAAGGTGGTGAGGCCCCGGGTTTCGCAGACCGCGTCCCACACACGCAGGGGGACCCGCGTAACAAAGGAAGCGTAAAGATTAGGGGGGCGATGCGTGCGGCGCAAGAATGGAACCTCTTGTAAGGTGCGGCCCGCCACTGCCTGGTCTTGAAAAAGCCAATGTTTGTCGGACTCCCACCTGCTCCACTCCACCAGATAGCGAAGCTGTGCCGCCTGAAAGTACTTACGGAGGTCCGGAATGCCGAGACCCCCCGCTTCCGGAGCAAGCGTGGAGAGGACCCTCTTCATGCGTGGCCTGCGGCCCTGCCAGACAAAGCGGGAGATGTCAGCCTGCATTTGTCGGATCCAGCCCACCGGGGGTTGGAGCGGAAGGGCTCGGAAAAGATATAGTATCTGGGGCAGCACCGTCATTTTGACCGCCGCGATTCGCCCCAGCCAGGACAGCAGGCCTTTGTTCCATCGGCCAAGCTCGACCTTGATCTTCCTGCTGAGGGAGGCATAATTGGCCGTAACCATCTCCGATAATGTAGGCGCCAGCAGAATCCCCAGATACGGCACCGTGGACGAGGACCACTGCATGGGGAAGAGCCGTTGAAGATCCCTCCTGGTTTCCGCAGCCAGGGACACGTCTAATGCCATCGACTTGCTCATATTCATTTTGAAGCCGGCCACCCCCGCAAAGGCGTCCAACTCTCGGAGGCAAGCAGGCAGCGACCTCCTAGGGTCGTCCAAAGTCAGCAGGACATCATCCGCGTAGAGACTGACGGTGTGGACGTACTGGCCCATCCGGACCCCGACAGCATCCGGATTATTACGGATCCTCTGAGCGAACGGCTCCATGTAGAGGGCAAACAGGAGCGGCGAGAGAGGGCAGCCCTGCCGCGTGCCGCGCTCGATGGCGAAGCCACCAGAGCTACACCCGTTTACCCGCACCGACGCTGAAGGATGCTTATAGCAATTAAATACCATGGTGCGGAACTTATCGCCGATTCCCAGTTTTTTGAGGACCCGCTCAAGATACGGCCAGTGAACTCTGTCGAAGGCCTTCTCCGCATCAACGGACAACAACATCCGCTCCCCCGAGATCCTTGAGGCCTTCTCCAGAACATGCGTCACTCTCTTGGTGTTGTCAACCGTCTGTCTACCGGGCACAAAACCAGCCTGGTCCGCCTCCACCAGGTCGGGGAGGTGTGGACCCAGCCTGGATGCGAGAATCCCCGTGTACAACTTGAGGTCGACATTTAGGAGCGAGATGGGCCGGTACGAGCCGCAGAGGGCCCAGTCCTTCCCAGGCTTCGGGATTACCGCGACCGTCGCCCTCAGGAGATCCGGAGGGATGGCTCCCGGTTCGGAGAAAGAGTTAAACAGCCGCGTAAGGACAGGGGCCACGGTCGTGCAGAAAGTCTTGTAGAATAGCGACGTGTACCCGTCCGGGCCCGGGGCCTTGTCATGTTTCAGCCGCGCGATAGCCGAAATCACTTCCTCCACATGGATGTCCCGCTCCAGGTGGTCAGCCTGAGCCGGGTCCAGTACCGGGAGGGTCACCGACTCCAAATAGCTATCGGCATCCCGTGGCGAGGAGGGCTCCTCAGCATACAGCGCCTCGTAGAAGCCGCGGAAAGTCTCCGCTACCTCCGCGTCCCCGGAGACAACCCCCCCGTCCGCACCCACCAGTTCTTTCACCACGCTGCGCTGTTGCGCGACCCGGAGCCGGTGTGCTAGGAGCTTGCCACATCTGTCCCCCCCAGTGTAGTAGGCATGTTTCAAGCGTGAGGCGGCGTACTCCGCCCTATCAAGATCCAGAGCCGAGAGGAGCTTCCTCGCTGCCTTCAACTGCCTCCATACCCTCGGCGCTCCCGTACGGCGGTGGACCTGCTCAAGCTCCCGGACTTGGGCTGTCAACTCATCCCTCTTCAGTTGCCGCTCCTTATTCTCGGCTGCAGAGATAGAGATGAATTCCCCCCGTAGGACGGCCTTCAGTGCCGCCCACTGTGTCGCCTGCGAAGTGTCAGTGTTGCTGTTGTGAGTGAGATAGTCCTGTATGACCTCCCCGACGCGTTGTACCACCGATTTTTTGTGTAGAAGTGTGTCCCGGAGGCGCCACGCCCCCCGAGAGGGGGAGGCCGCCGGCCACCGGAAAACGCCGGTGACTGGAGAGTGGTCAGACAGGGTCAGGACCCCGATGTCCGCCGCCGTGGCAGCGGCACGCATCGGTCCACTCACCAGGAGGTAGTCCAGCCGTGAGTAGGTGCGGTGTGCGTGCGAGAAGAAAGAGTAGTCCCTATCCGTGGGGTGCAGGGAGCGCCAGAGATCGTGCAAATCCATTTCCGCAATCCGGGCCTTCCCAGCCTGGGACAGTTCCCCCGTCTGCGGAAAGCGCTGCGCCGATCTGTCCATCCCAGAGTCAAAGACAATGTTGAGGTCTCCGCCCAAGATAATGTGTCGGTCTGGGGAAGCAGTGACATCCACCAGCGCGGAATCTAGGAAGCGCTCTTGATGCTCGTTTGGGCTATAAACGGAGCCAACCGTAAATGCTATGCCTCCCAGGCGCATGCGATACGCAAGGAGCCTCCCCTTCTGTTCAGCACACTTATGCAACACCTCCCCCCGAAAGGAGCTCGCTAGGAGAATGGCCAACCCCGCTGTCTTGTTCGCTGCCGAGGAAAAGAACTGGGTGGGGAACTTAGCAGAGCGCATCCTATGGCAGTCTCGGGGCAATAAGTGTGTCTCCTGCAAAAGGCAAATGTCCGCCTGCGTCCCCTCCAGCAACGACAGGATCGCTCTGCGCTTCACCGGGTTATTCAGACCCTGAACATTAAGGGTCACTACCTTTAGGCCCGGCATTCCTCGCAGGGATCGGGAGCGCCATGCAATGGGTAGGGAATCAGCGGGTGGGGCGCGCGGGGCCGCAGCGCGGGACAAGCCAAAACAAAGCGGGCATAGACAACATCGGACGGGACCTTCCCAACCCCAAAACAACCCCCTCCCCCACCCAAAACCCAACCTCGGCAACTAGCCATCCCCAAACTCAAACACCCCATAGTCTCAGTCAAGCCCCAAAACGGGCAAGTCCGTAGAAAAGAGCAAAGTGGACGTCCAGCCACTCACCTCCACCCGCTCCCCTCAACCCCCCCGCCCCGTGCCAAGCATGTTAAGAAGCTAAAGACATCTCCCCCCGGAGTGTGTGTTAGGCCGTCAAGGCCACGCTAGAGGAGCCGGTCGAGTCCCCGGCCGCCGCCCTCAGGGCGTCAGCCCTGTCCGCCCTAATGGTAGGGGAGTCCGGGCGCCCTGCACTGGTCGCTGAGCGCCGCCTCGTTGACCTCCGCCGATTCCGTCCCTCCGAGGACCTCCACGACGGCGTAGCTCCCTCCTCCTCCGCTGCCGTGAGCCCCAGGACACCACAAATGTCTTGCAAGGAGCGTAGCTGGTGTAATACTCCGTTCCACCGAAAAATCAGGCGGAAGGGGTGACCCCAAGAGTACGGCGTCTCATGCTCGCGCAAAAAATCAGTGGCAATCCTAAAGGACCTGCGTTTCTGCAGAGTGATGGCGGAGAGGTCCTGGTAAAGCGCCACCGGCCGATCCCGAAAGGTCAGGGGCTGTTTCCTGCGGGCTTCAGCCATGATACGCTCCTTTAGTGGAAAGTCGGGCAGGAAGGCCAGAATGTCCGGCGGGGGTGCCGATGGCTGGCGCTGACGGCCAACCCTATGCGCCCTGTCGATGCTGATGGGAAAGTCCGTGGCCTCCCCCAGGATCTCTCGGAACAGGGCCCGCAGGTAGCCCCCCAGATCGGACCCCTCATCCGCAGTCGGCACGCCACGCACTCGGATGTTGTTCCTCCGAGATCTGTTCTCAAGGTCCTCAGAGTGGGCCTGGAGCTCCACACACTGTTCCCGGAGGCGAAGAACGTCCTGCTGGAGATGGACTATCTCCTCCGCTCGCTGTTGGCCCTCCGTCTCCGCCGCTTCCACACGCTCACCTAGGCCCTCCACCTCTCTGCGCACTTCTCGGACCTCGCTGGCCACCTCCCGCTTCAGTGTCTGGAAGTCCTCCCTGAGGGAGCTAAACAGTTCCTCCATAAAGGCCCTCGTGACGGGTGGCTCCCCTCCAGTCACATCTGCCGGAGCCCGGGAGGGCCCCGGTGAGGGCTGTGTCCTGTCCCGCAAGTGCTGGGCCCTGCCAAGCATGTCCGGCAGAGTACGGTCCCCTTTCTTCGGGCCTCCTTTTCCAGACATCGCCAGCTCCGCAGTCGGGCACTGATCCAGGCGCCCCAGGGATGCTCAGCCGCCGGCAAGCACTCGGCCCGGGTATCCCCCACAAGTGAGGTCGCTGCGTCACAGGTGACAAAATGGCGGCCTAGTCCGGACACCGTCAGCCGCAAGAGCTAGCGTGAGACAACCAAGGGGGCCGCAGAGGAGGGGTCCCAACAGCTCATCCCTCCGGTAGTCAATCCAGCAATAGCGGGAGGTCGCCCGCAGCCAGCAGCCAGGACTCCAGCGGAGGCCGCCACCACTGCCCCTTCGGGGACAAAATGGCGGCCGGTCGGAGCAAGCCAAAACGACTAGGCCTGGCGACACCTCCGGGGCCTCCGAGGCACCCCGCAGTAAAATAAGTTCCACCCCCGGCCCCCGATTGTCACGCACAGGGGGCCAGATGGTCCGACCCCATCAGAGAGTCCGCCGTACCTCGGCTAGGGGTCAGGGCTTCCGCAGTGCAAGGTGTCGCCATCACCAGTCCGAGTGCCGGGGCACCCGTCCCAAGCCTTCCACACCGTCGGGCCCCTTCCCGCCAGGCTCCTTCAGTCACCGTCGAGCGGCGGGCCAGATCCCCTCCAGACCGCAACTTTCAGCACCAGGCCCAACCGAGGCGCCCGGACAGCTCTCCAATACGCTCCGCCCCTCGGGCTCGCCGCCGTCGTCCCTTGATCTCGGGCGAACTTTTGGGGGGGTTCCCCCGGGGCGATCCGGACAAAAACAGCACCGGTGTATGCCCCTGATGTTCCGCCACGCTCCTCTCCCGCGCTGAGCCTCAGCGGGGGGAGAGAAGCATAAGAAAAGGGCTTTAGCTTGGCCGGGCCGGAGGAGCTACGGGAGGAAGCGTCCGCTCACCCCGCCATCTTGGCCACGCCCCTGCACCTGATTTTTAAAGGGGAAACCGCTACACAGGCCAGCCAATGCCCCCGTTCTTTCAATTACCCAACCTATTAGTGGTTGTTAACCCTACCTGTGTTCAGACGCAAACTCTATATCACTCTGTATTAGGGGGAGGTGTGGAATTGTGGATCTACCCGTGATCGGAGATGAGGTTTGTAACGCTCCAAGGCGTGGAATTCAGGCTCCACTGTACTCTATACCACTGCATTGTATGCCACTCAAATAGATGACACTCTCTGCCACTCAATCTATAACACTCTACTCTTTGCAATTCCACTCTATTATTATTATTATGAGCTTATAAAGCGCACTTATACCCGAGGGTGTCCTGGCGCTAGAATACTGAGCATCCCTGGAGAACGAGGGCCTAGTCCCTAAATAACCAGGTCTTCAGCCCCCTCCTGAATGAGAGAAGTTCACCTGCTTTCCTAATATGCGCTGGCAGGCAATTCCACGCGGTGGCCGCACCATAGGAGAACATCATTCCTCCCCAGCTGGCCTTTTTTGTCCAGGGCACAACCACTAGATTACTCTCCGCAGAGCGAAGTGCTTTCCCTGGCACATACCGCTTGAAGCAATCCCTCAGAAACTCTGGGCCAATGCCTTTCAGTGCTTTGAATACCCTACACAGGGCCTTAAATTGAGAAAGTCTGTGTATCGGCAGCCAGTGTTGTTTCCTTTATCCTTTTCGCACTAAGGCATACCTGGGAGTGCCTCTCAGCAGTCTAGCAGCCGCGTTTTGTACCATCTGCAGTCTGTACAGATTGTTTTTTTTTTTTTTACTCTGACACTCCACACTACTTTCCTCTACGTCACTTACTTTTAGCCATGCTGAACAGTAGCCATGCTGGTATACAACATGGCTAATACACGTGGGCAAAGCCAATAGCTCCTGCGGATGTGAGCCATATTGGCTTTGCCAATGTTTGTCTTCATTGCTGATGTCGTGCATAAACACTTTTCCAGAGCACTGGGGCCGTGTATCTACTTGTAGTTGCTCTTGACAACAAGACACGTACAGTTGGTCTTGTCTACTCAGTGCACGCAGTCAGATGCTGAAATGATATACTCCGTTTTGTGATCTATTGACAAATAATCCTTTGTTTTGTTTTAGGGGCGGTAGCCGACCCTCTGTCCAATGCATTCCTTCTTCTGATGGTGGCGTCCCTAAGCTCAACACATGGAGCATCTTTATGTGAATGATTGTATTTTAAGGCATGGTCTGAAAAGCTTGAGGTATCCTGTTTGATGGTGACAGTACAAAGCCCAGGTCGACACCAGGATGTGCAAATTGTGCTCCAACTGGTTTGTGTTCTGGGCTTCATTTTGTGATGCAACCAATGTACTAATCAATCACGCTGTAAAAATATAGTTTTCAGGAGGTCAGAAAACCTCTTGCCTAATGAATATTAAATAGGTACGAGATATTCTGCTACCGCTTGTGGATGCCTGTGAATGCATGCATGAAGTCCTGCAAGGTACAGCAGACTTCTATCCCTCCATTCACATTCATTACAAATGAGCATTTTTTTAAAGCAGCGCTGGTCTCTCAAAGGAACACATCTGTGTTTACTTTATAATTTGGGCAATGAACTATGACTGCAATCTGCTCCACGGGTTCGGTCCAGCGACATACTCAGGTATCCTTTGGCCCATAACAGATGTAATGAGCTTTCAAGGAAGCACTGGAGCAGGCATATCCACTCCAATTTCTGCATTGGGTGGTCACCGCTGGAACTGCAGACAGTTTAAAGGGAGAGCAATCTGGTTGGCAGACACTTTTACAAAATATCATGAAATATTCGGTGGGAGTGGGTGGGTGTGTGTGCGCGCACACCTTATTGCATGGATGGTGCATAAAGAGAAGTGTGTTCAATATATGTTATGCTGGGTGGCAAATGTGGCTTAGCTCCAATTCCTCCAAACCATTCTAATTCCAAATGCTCTTCAGCATATCATTTGCTGTCCCAAAAAGTAACTGTGTTCGTAATTACCAAACACATGACTTTGAACAAGCAAAATCAACAACTCTACAAGTGCCTATATGAAAGAAGGTTTTAAAGAAATAAAAAAAGTTCGGTGTTATTTACTAATCACCGTAGTGTGCACATATCAATATCACTCTGGGGTTCTGGCATCTCTGGGGGGTTTCCTGAGTTCAAGAAGGGACCCCAAGTCTATGGCCGTGGTGGGAAGAAATGCACCACTCTTGTATGAGGAGTTATTTGCCTCCCACTCTCAGCACTAATGGCTGCTGAAACGGACTGGTCCATGAGGAACACAAAGGCCTCTGATGTTGACTGGAATGCTCTGACTGGGTCGCTGACTCAAGGGTCCCGAAGAGACCCTAAATCCAAGATCCTAAGAGACAGAACCTTTGCCGTCCCCGAGGCAACCTTAATCTCGTGCTCTTGGTCCCCGGCAGTGCTAGCAGATGGGCCATTCCTCCCCACGTGGGGACAGATTGCATCAGATTCTGGTTTTGCCTCCATTGTCCCTATTTCTATTTGTTCATTTTTGGGTTTGGTTTTGGGAACGTGCTACACACAGCTGGTGGCTACCTTAAATGCTTCTGTTTGGAAGATTATTAAAAGGGATACAGTTGGCTCAGCAGAAGTGTCTGAATATGTTGTGGCTCTGATTCGGTCTTTACAAGAATGGTGTTATAGTTGTTATGGCACTCATGAGAAATGGCCGGTACAAGGATTGACCAGGCAATAGGAAAAAATAAATACTGTGTCATGACCATACTCCATATTACGACCTGGAAAATGATAGAGCGCCATGAGTTATCATGCCCCAGCCAACGATTTGACAAGTGTCGCAGCCCAAACTTAGACACCCTAGATGGCTGCACAGCATAGTAGAAAAAGAGGATTGATGCGTATGTGTTCCAACAAGACGGTTGATGCTCCTCCCAGCCACAGGCTAGTCTGAAGAGTTGTTTCTACAGTTATGGAGCTTAACGAAGTACTTGTCTTCATGTAAATAACAAAGCCCAGGTAACAAAAGACTGCTTTTATTTTTATTGTTATCTGACTCAGAGACAGCACAGCGATCAGCTGACCATAATGTTGGGACCAGTTAAACATAGCTCAGTGTGCCACTTACAAGTGCGCAGTGAGAACAGCTTGAGGCGAACATTCCAACATTGATATAAAAGAAATACAGAAGGTACAGGATGTAACAACAGAAGATATACCAATATGACAATAAGTGATATATATGCTAATATAACAGTCTTAGATGCGCAGGAAAAGCATCTCAGAGTGAGGAGTTGGATATGCGAAGGGGTCTGCTTTCAGATCTATTAAATGTGACTGCGTGGACAGCAAATGGTCATCCAAGTTCGCCACAGTCGTTTCATGGGGAGCGGTGACCCCAGACTCTGACATTAATGTTGCTTTAAGCAGCTACCATCTTCCAGGCCTCATGCCCTCTGGTTCGCTAGTGAATTAAGACAGCTGAAGGCAGGGTGCAAAAAGCTGGAATGGCGCTGTTCAAAAACTTTAATTGACAAATCAGCTTTTAAATCTGCTGGGATAGGTTTGAACCTTTTACCTTAGATCACATTTTAACACTTCTGACTAAAGTTAAATCAGGTTCCCCTGTTGATATCTGCCCCCCTAGGATTTCAGTTACTCAGAGAGTTCGCTCCTTTCATTCTATCAATATTCAGTCTCTCGCTTGAATGTGCCAAATTACCATCAGCTTGGAAGACTGCTTAGGTCCCTCCCATTCTCAAAAAACTAAATGTGGACCCCAGAAATCTGACCAGCTATCGTCCTATATCCCTCCTCCCATTGTTAGGGAAAATGCTCGTAGGTTGTGTGAACAAACAGCTTACAACATTCTTAGAGAATCATGCGATCCTAGAGCCCTCTTAATCAGGATTTAGAGTGGGCCACAGTACCGAGATGCCACTATTTGCAGTCACAGTTTCCATTCATCTTTCTTTGGATGCGGGGTGCTCTTGCTATGCTTGTGCTGCTGGATCTTTCAGCGGCTTTCAATGCTGTTTCTCATACAATACTGATTAGCAGACTGCATAAGATCGGTGTCGTTAGCTGAGTTCTTAGTAGATAGGACTCAAACTATCACTCTGGGTCCTTTTAACTCTCGTCGGGTTCCCCTCACCGCAGGAGTACAATAGGGCTCATTGTTGAGCCCGACGTTGTTTAATATCTATGTTGCTCCTTTGGTCCAGATTGTTAAAATATGTGGTTTTGAAGTAATATCTTATGCCGACGATACTCAGCTAATCATTACCCTGGGACAGGACTTTGATAGTACTATGTATCATTTTCCAGACTGCATGAGGAACAGTCTTCAGCTGAATAGCGAGAAGACAGAGGTTCTGTTGTTTGGCAAAGCCCAACATCTCTGATCTCTTGACCGGTGGCTTTCTGAATTGGGGTCAGCGCCCGGCCCTTGTCAATCGGCAAAAAATGTAGGTATTAAACTTGACCAGGAATTGTCTATGAAAAGCCATGTAGCTGCCACAAGAGGGACATGTTTTGCCATCATGTGGCTCTAGAGCAACATTTTCTCCTGGCCATCATCCTCTGCTAAGAAAACGCTAGTCCAGGCTTTGATAACCAGCCATTTAGACTACAGCAATGCTTTCTTATGCAGCCACTGACTTCCCTTTTGACCAAATTACAGGTGGTGCAAAATAAGGCGGCCCGGTTAGTTCGCAACCTTCGAGCATGCTCCCCTTCTGCCCCCATTTTCAGGTCTCTTCACTGGCTTCCGGTCAATAAGGCCATTATCTTTAAGATCTGTTGTTTTGCTGACAAAGCTTTATTGGGCAGGTCCCCTCTGTATCTCTGAGACAAACTATGCTATTATTGTCACTCTAGCACTTGTCCATCCCCTGCATCGGTGCAGCAAGATATGGAGGCAGAGCATTTTCCTATACTGCCCTGATGGTGTGGAATCAGCTTCCGGGCTACCTCCGCTGCTGTGTGGATTTAGCTCAATTTAAAAACCTGGCTGTTTTAAAGAGTAGATGTGGCTTACGAGGTCGAGCGCTGAGATACACCTTCGGGTGTGATTGGTTGCGCTTTATTAAATGGATATAGCATAGCATAACCTCAGATGTTTCGCTTAGTTGACTGTGGTGAGTGGTCTTTCCAAGGTATACTTGGGGTGTGTCTCTGAATTACCATATGGATGTAACAGTCTTAAATTGCATCATTTACTTGATTGGAGGGAGGGTGGGGGGGTCCCTGTATGGTTTTTAGTGCTTGTGTGCTCAGTTATGGTCATCGCTGTTTGAAATAAAGGGGAGTGGATGAAAGGGACTATGTGAAAGACACAGTTTACCGAAGGAAAGGATTCCTAACTCAAAGAAACAGATTGAAAGTAATGAACTTTTCCTTCTTCTTCGCTGGACCAGCAAAAATGAGAATCTCTAAAGATGGGAAAGTTTTCTACTTTGACGAACCGAAAGATCTAGAAACATTCTTGGATGACCATGCTCAACAAAAGATGGATACCTAGTCTCTGCTTTTATAATATTTTATAATTTTTCTGTGGCCAGATACTGTCTGGCTGCAGTCCAAGCTGTCTGGTCAATACTAAACTAACTGCTTGACATCTAACTATCAAAAAACTACTGTTAAATAACTAATAGGTCCTAACCCAATCACCACTTGGACATCATCCAAGTTCCTCCTCTCTAGACTAACACATTAATGTACACCACCACCTGTACCACCAAGCTCTCCAAAGCATACGTAAGTAACCAGACCAGCCTTTTTCGTTTTTGTAATGACTAATTCCAGATCAAACAAAAAGTACACTCGCAAGAACTATATCCTATATTATTGTTATGTTATGTTATGTTAAGTGTTGCTTGTAAAGCGCACTGACACCGAAGCTTCCTGGCGCTGGTAGACAGAACAGAGTGAGGAGGAGGTAGAGGTAACAGAATCTACGTGGGGGTAGGGAGAAGATAAGTTTTTAGCATTTTCCTAAAGTTGAGAAAAGAAGAGCAGGATTTGATAGAAAGAGGGAGGGAGTTCCAGAGTCCAGGGGCCAACTGGGAGAACCGGCGTCCGCCGAATCTCTTAGTTTTGCCCCTGGGGATGATCAACAAGTCAAGGTGGGCGGATCGAAGATGGCGTGTAGGACAGTAAGGGTGGATGGAAGATTTCAGGAAAGCAGGGGAAGGGCAGTGAAGTGCCTTGAAGGTAAGACAAGCCACCTTGAAGGCAGCCCTTCGCTCGACCGGGAGCCAGTGCAAATTCACAAGCAAAGGTTTAGCTGATTGCCATCTGGGTGTTCCATGGATCAAGCGGGCAGCCTGGTTCTGGACGATTTGGAGGCGTTGAGTCAGGTATTGTGGTAGACCGTGATAGATGGCGTTGGAAAAATCCAGACGGGAAAGTACCAGCGAGATAACAGTTTGGGTGAGTGCTGCCGGGGGAAGAAAGTGGCGGATTTTGCGGATCCTCCGAAGTTGAAACATACAGGAGGAAACCACCGCTCCCACCTGAGCCCTGAGAGAAAGCTCGGTGTCAATGATGACACCTAGACTTTTTACTGTTTTTGCAGGGACGGGGGGGGAGCCGAACTCTGGAGGCCAGAACTGTGGACCCCAGTAGGTGGAACTGAGTCCAGGAAGTAGGAGCTCAGTTTTACCGGGGTTCAGCTTCAATTGGTTCTGGTTCATCCAGAGTTGGATATGAGTCATGGCTCCATGAAAAGTTTTGATGGCATTTGGTGAGTTGAGGGGGAAGATAATCTGGAGATCGTCAGCGTAGTTATAAGTGACGATGTCCCATTTCAGAAGTGATTGAATAAGTGGTCGGAGGTAAAGATTAAAGAGGAGCGGGGAAAGGGAAGAGCCTTGGGGAACACCACAGGATGTGAGAGTTTTTTTAGCAGTGTAGGGGCCAAGGCGGACCGCCTGTGTTCTCCCCGTAAGAAAGGACCTGACCCACTCAAAAGCAACGCCCTGGATGCCCGCCTGCCCGACACGGTGGAGAAGGATGTCATGATCCACCGTGTCGAACGCGGCCGACAGATCCAGTAGGACGAGGGCTTGGGGTTTTCCCGCGTCCGCGTTGCCTCTGAGTGTGTCAAGGACTGCCAGGATAACGGCTTCAGTAGAATGGGCGGGTCTGAAGCCGGCCTGAGTTGGTACAAGGTAGCCAGAGGATTCTATAAACCTGGACAGGCAGCGAGTGACGTGAGCCTCCATAAGTTTAGAGAAATAAGGGAGATGGGGCGGTAGTTCGATGGCTCCAACATGTCGGCGCCAGGTTTTTTTAGTAAGGGTACCAGGATGGCTTCCTTGAAGGCAGTGGGGCAGATGCCGCTACTGAGGGAGCTATTAAGGAGATGTAGGATACTGTCAGGTAAATTGAGACATATGCTCCGCAAGACGGACGGTGGGCAGCAGTCATTTGGGGAGCCGGATTTTACACGAGTGGCTAGTTCCGCCAGAGAAGAAGAGTCTAGAGCCGGGAAAGAAGTGAAGGACAATGGGTTGTTAAGGGATGTATCCGGTAGTGACAGTTGGGGGAGTGAAGGAATGGATTTTTTAATTGTGGAAATTTTTTCTAAAAAGAACGAGTTCAGGGTGTCACAGGCCTCCTGAGTAGGGGTCTGGGCTGGTAGGGTCCTGTCGTCTGTGGTTAACTCGTTCAAAACTCTGAACACCTCCTTAGATTTGTTAGCTGCCAGAGAGATCCTACTGGCGAAGTGTTCGGTTTTTGCTGAACGGATAGCTGTCTTAAATTCTTTACGGGCAGTCAGGTAAGATTGTTTGGCTAGGTCAGAATAATCATGTCTCCAGATGCGTTCCAACTGGCGAGTTTTGAGTTTCCGGGCTTTGAGGTCGTCGGAAAACCATCTGTGAGAGTTCCTGTGTCTGGTACAGGGGAATTTGACCAAGGGGGCAAACAGATCGCTGGCCGACTCAAGCCAGGTGGCCACGTTATGTTCTAGCCTATCCGTATCAATAGGGTCAGAGATCGCCGGGCAGGAGTCAGCCAGGGCAGTAAGAAATCCCTGGGAGTCATATGAACTCCATTTGCGGGCAAGGCCGCCGGCCATCAAGGGAGCAGGGGCCTGAACAGCAGCCGTGATGATGGTGTCTACCAAGTAATGGTCAGACCAGGCACACGGACGTATGACTGGTGGGGACAACTCCAGGTTGCAGGTCCAGATCTGGTCCAAAACATGTCCCTTGATGTGAGTGGGTGCGGAGACATGTTGGACAAGGTTCAGACTTTTAAGCGTCTCAAAAAGCTCAGTAGCATGAGGGCCGGCGTGACTGTCGCCAAACCAATAATTCAGATCGCCAAAAATGGCGAGGTGGGAGTGCGATATAAGAAGGGAAGACAGTTGTTCACTAAGAGTGGTGGGAAAAGATGGCATGGGGTGTGGGGGCCGATAAAGTAGAAGGAAAGTGAGGGGACCAACGTCCGTTTGCACGCTGATAATTAAGTTCTCCACCTCAGGTAACGGAAGGGAGTAAGAGGATAAGGATATCAGACGCTTGGAGATAATGGCCGCTACTCCACCCCCAGGCCGGTCGCCAGGGCGGTCGGCGCGAAGGATGTAGTAATCGGGGGGGAGGGCTGCCAGAATATCCGGCATGGACTCTGAGGTAAGCCATGTTTCTGTCAATAAAAGCATGTCAGGGTTCGAGCTGGTTAGCAGGATAAAAATATCCTCAGAGTGCTTCACCAGTGAGCGGGTATTAAGATAGGATACCCTGAGGGATGTAGTGTTCGCTGGTGGCAATGCTAAGGGTATACGGCCCTTGGGGAGGAGTTGGTTAGGGCGCGAGAGGCCTGCTGACGTAATGCGATGCAAAGTCGTAGGGGATGGTAGAGTGACGGTGTGCTGAAGGTCTCTGAGTGCTTGGGGGGAATATGTAATAGGCTGGGCGGCATGGCATGCCCTCAGGCCCGTCCTGGCGCGGACGGGCGCAGACGGGCTTGCCTTTGGCGCGCCTTCGGCGCGCTGCCGGCGCGCCCGCTGCGCCCGTCCGCTGCGCGGCCGTGGAAGGCACATGGTTTATGTAGGTGAAAAACAGGAAGGGGCGTGGCCCGTGATGAAGGGGGCGTGGCCTCACCAGGCTTCCCCGGAATGACGTGGCAAGAAATGGCGGCCCGCGACAGCGTTCAGATCAGCTGTGCGGGGAAGGGGTAACAACTATCAACTAATCTCTAATGCTTAACACTAACCACTCCTACTCACATGAACTCTCTACTGGATAAGGTGTAGCTAGCTGGTTAGTTGGTCATAGTTAGTTATAAATACGAATCTGTTATTGTCTGACACTTTTTCCGCTGTTATGTCTACCATCTGATCGGTTTTTCCAGGCTTGGTGGGATGCCCACGTTATCTGGAATCTATATTCGCCCTTTTAACGTTCAACCACTCCAACATTGTTCCGCTCTAATTCCAAAAAGAAATCAAGTTCAGCTAGATTCATTATAGCTAGGCTGACATGACGAGTTTACTTAGACATCAGTCCCCTTCTCTTAAATACCCCAATACAATTCCAGATGGCGTGCAAAACCAACCTACGATTAGGTTTATTATCATTAGCACTTGTAGAGTGCATGGCTACCCATAGGCATCTCAGCGCTGGTAGTACGGCAAATATACACAACAACGGGAGAGGTATGTGTTACTGCGATATGTTTTGAAAGAGCCATGTTTTAAGCCCTTTACTAATGGGGAGTAGCCGGTTTTCAGAACGCAAGGACAAGGGAAGGGCATTCAAGGGTAAGGCAGCTCTGTATGAGAAGGATCGTCTTCGTACTCTTTCCCTTCGGATGCGAGGAATAATAGCTAGATGAGCAGTAGAGGAGCTCAGTGTTCTGTGAGGGAAATAGAAAGCAAGGATTGAGAGGTCGCAGG
This sequence comes from Triturus cristatus, assembly GCF_964204655.1. Classification (NCBI taxonomy): domain Eukaryota; kingdom Metazoa; phylum Chordata; class Amphibia; order Caudata; family Salamandridae; genus Triturus; species Triturus cristatus. The sequence goes on along the minus strand of NC_140584.1, from coordinate 938,689,721 downwards.
ACCATTACCCCCACAAGGCCTTGTGGGCAATGCAAAGAGACTTAAACCTGATTCTCTCATCCACAGGCAACCAGTGCATCGAATTCAAGGCTTGTCTGGCACATTGCGACCTAGGGATGTCAAGCAATAACCTGGCAGCACAATTCTGGACCACCTGAAGTTTCCTAATTGTTCATTTTGGGGATCCTAGATAAAGGGAGTTACCATGATAAAGGGAGTTACCATAATCCAATCTGGATAGAATGAGGGCCTGGACCATCAGTCTCCTGGTGGTAAAGGGCACAAGAGGGAGTATCTTACGCAGCATTCTGAGTAGACCACAGCAGGTGGCAGCAAGCTTTACAGCCTGATGGTCGAAAAATGTAGGGTTTTATTGCATTTACTATACAGACCTATATCTGCACCTCAAGCGTATTATGATCTGTGCGCTATTAATGTGCACTCAGTTATAAAATCAGTTATATCCACCATATTATCAGTCCACTAGATATATTCTCCTGCAAAGTACACTAATGTATGTGCCACTAAAAGCTAATACTCCACACATTGGCAACACTCCAGATACGCTGTTATTGTACCTCAGTAATGTTGCATTTCATCAATGTATGGACTATATGCTTTTTGTAGCATCTCGACAACATGTTAAAGGCAAGAATTAACAGAAACTAGGTTAAAGTCAAGTTTAATGTTAATTGTACTCTCCTCGCGGTGATTGCTGTACCTCCTATTCCCCCCCCCTCTCTCAGCGGCCCGGCTCCCTGAGGCTACCACCACTGCTTCCTACTTCCCGGAAGGTTCTCACTGGGTGGGTTATGGGTGGATTACAGGTTGTTTCCCTCACCTTACGCTTTTTTTACATTTTTCCTATGTTCATCTTTCCTCCTCCTTCACTCCTATTTTATCCTCCCCTCTTTCTGATGTCACAGTCCATAACAACAAACTATTCCCCTACAACGACTGGCTCTTACATATCCCACATACTAACTAAGCATTCAATCACTCATTGCTACCCCAACGGCCGAGTAAGACTGTATTGAATAGCATACTTCAACTTAATTTCAAGTATAAATGTGAGACATGGTCTCTCCTCGCTTCACCCCCACATGCTACCAAACATCGGAAACTACCACCCTCATCATCTGCCATACTACAACACTCACTGCGTATTGCCTCGGATCCCACAGCCCCAACATGACCACATGAATAACAACTAACTTAAAGTAATCTCCTTCAACACAAAAGGTATCAACCACCCGGTAAAACGCAGGAAAATCCTCGACAACTGAACCAAACTTAAGGGTGATATCATCCTCTTGCAAGAAACACAGCTAGGACTCTAAGAATGCAACTCCTTGCACTACTATGAGATTCATAGCATTTCCGCCTCCCCAGCCAACAAAAATAAAAATGGTATCATGTCTCTTATAACTAAAAGATCTAACCTAGAGGTCGTAGACCTTATCCATGGTAACGATGATAGGTGGTTAATCACTAAAATTTTAAACTTTCCATTTTATTTTATATAATCATATTTACGCTGCTATGGCTAATGATGCAGAGTATTGGATTACTTTGAACAAACAACTCTGCGATTTCCCAAATGACTTAAGCATTCTCCTGGAAGGAGACCTTAATCTTCCCTGGGAACCAGTTTTAGATAGGAGTTCCGCATGCAGGCCCAATAAAGCACATAAACAAATGATAAACCTCTGTAAAAATCACTGCTTACATGACATATGGCACTTTCATCATCCAACAGGAAGCAAATTTACGTTTTAGGCACACCCGCATAATACACTCTCAAGAATTGACAACATTTGTACGATCGATGTACTCCCTCCGATTGCCTCAGTACCAACAATCTAACCAATACTAATATCGAACCACACGTGTATCTCAGTGGACTTAGAAATTGGTCACAACCCCGCCAAGTCAAAAAAATTGAGATTCAATTAAGAAATTCTTAAAGACCAATCATAAAGCTCTATCGACAACTTCTTCCACGATGATGACAATAATGAAATCTCTAAAGAAACCTTATGGGACGCGATGAAGGCTACCATTAGAGGTGACCTTATTAACATCATATCTAATATAAACAAATGCACAAACAAAAATGTCAACGATCTGGAACTATCAATTAAACAATTGAAAAAAACATTTGGTGTAGATAAAAACCAGGACCTCTTACACCAATTTAAGAGACTAAAATAGGAGTACAACAAGCTTCTGAGCTGCAGGGCCCATACCTAGGTACAACATAACAAAATGAAAAAAATCAAAGAGTCAAACAGAGGACGTAAAACACTGGTGAATTACTTAAAATTCAGAAATAGCAATAGCTATATCTCATCCATTAAAAAAAGTCAAATATAACTACCAATGACCCACTAGAAATATCAAAGGTCTTTCGCAAATTCTATAATGACCTATACAATCACAAAGAAACAGCCACTTGTGGAAAATACTTGGACACTATTCAACTTCCAACGCTCTCCGAACTAGATCTCATATCAACCAACCTTTCTCCCACTCAGAGATCACAAATGTGATACTTTCCCTAAAACCAGGCAAAGCACCAAGGCCTGATGGCTATACAGCCACCTTCTATAAAACCTTCCAAAGATAACAAGATGCTCAAATGGAATCCCTTTTCCAACTATTCGAGGAGACCAGTAAACTCACAGGTACAACCTCCGAAGCCACCATCACCGTAATTCACAAAAAAGGGAAGGATCCTCTAGAAGTAAAAAATTACAGGCCTATTTCCCTCCTAAACCTAGACTGTAAAATATATACAAAAATCTTGGTGACTAGGCTTGAGAGAATTCTCCCTTCTCTTATCTATCTATCACAAACTGGGTTTGTAAAAGGTAAGCACGGATCAGACACCTTAGAATCTTATGCCACAATATTGAAAAAGATAAATTCCTTACTGCACCAACAATGACAATGTCCTTGGATACAGAAAAGGCCCTTGATAAGGTCTCCTGGACCTTTTACACGCTGTCTTGTGTACATTTAATCTCGAAGATATGTTTATCTGCCAAGTTTTTGCATTATACTCCCAAACTTCTGCATGCATTAAAGTTAATGGCTTCCCCGCAAATAAAATAAACTGCGCACAAGGGACTAGAGGAGGTATTCCCCTATCACCCCCTACTTTATCTCTTAGCAATCTTACTTCTATTCGCCAACATCAGAACCAGCTCACTCATTAAAGGTATTTCCATTGGGAACACTCCCTACAAAGTTGCCACCTATGCGTACGACATCCTTATTTTCTCAAAAGAGGCAGAAATTGCCATCCCAACAATCCTGGACAATATTAACTAATATAAAATGGTCTCAGGTTACTCCTTGAACCTAGAGAAAACCGAAGTCTTCCCACTTAAACAATTTAACCCTACCAAACATAGCAAATAACACTAAACTTCATTGGCAAACTTCACAGATCAAATATTAAGGCATATATTTCAAAGGTAATCTAGAAGACACAAAAAAAGTAACCCAAGAGACCTTTCTAAAAAAAGAATCAAAGAAACTCTTTCAGCCTGGTCACCGCAATTCATGACCTGGTGGGGTCGCACGGAATGTATCAAAATGATGATTGTCCCACAAATAAACTTTATCAACTCCATTCTCCCCATACAACTAAATATTAATTGCTTCAATAAAATAGACGTTGTAATTTCTGAATTCCTCTGGAAGGGGAAAAGAGGTAGAATTGCTCTAAAAAAACAAAAATAATTAAGCGCTCTGAATGCTGTAATATTCTCAACTTACACAAATACTAACTTGCCTTACTAATCAAACAAGCCACCTGGTGGTTAAATACCCAATCCCAAGATGCACCATTATGGGCACATATTGAAGAATCTCTAGCCAAACCATACTCCCTAATCACAACGCTAAGTATGAAAACACCCCCATGGAGAAGAAAAGGAGTAGCTGAAGGAGGATTACAGCCCCAGTGCTGTTTGCTATCTGGGGTTGGCCTGCTTTGGTTATTTGTTGCCAAGGAAAGGAGAAAAGGAATGTTTGCTTTGTCATCTTGAGGAAGATCTCCAAGGGCTTGAACTGAGCTTTCCTCCTGTCTGAAGTCTCAGGGACACAAAGACTTCATCTCCAACTCCCCCTGAATTTTCTTGCTGGAAATTTTAACCTACAGGTAGGTACCTGCAGTTGTTTAGGACCTCTAGAGACTGTTTGTGGTTGGGAGCTGGAAGTGTGATGCAACGAGGAAAAGCGTGTTGCCGCCACAGCAGTTGCCGTCGCACCGCCGAAGAAGCGTGTCGCATCCCCCGAGAAGCGCGCCACCGCCGCTGAGGTCACAGTCGCATCACCAAATAAGCGTGTCGCAGGGCCATTTGTAGTGTTTTCACTGTATTAATATATGTGTTCACAAATGCTTTACACACTGCTTCTGAGATAAGCCTGTCTGCTCTTGCCAAGCTACCAAGGGGGTGAGCAGGGGTTATTCAGGAGTGTATCCCCTTTTCCCTCACTAGAAGCAAGGGTCCCTATTTGGACAAAGGTGTGTACCAACTAGAGACCCCCATTTCTAACAACCCCCTTTCCTTTTTCTTTTTGTATCCCTAAAAACTGATAACATTATTTTAAATTTAAAAAAGTAAGCATTTAACCATCACTCCCATTTAAGTTAATCTCAGCCGCTGGTAATTAACCTCGGCTCCAAGCTGGTCAGTTTTTTACCCATTATGCCACTCCTGTGAGAGACCAGCCACATAAAAATCAGACTTGGACCTGCTCCAATAGGAACAGTCCATCCCATACTGCCAGACTGACCCCTCCAGATGGGAACATAAACAACTCCAGACTGCCTTTGCACTACTTGGGTATCTTTGTTGAGCTTCATTAACATAATGCCTAAATCCAGTGCTCGGGTGTGGGACTTTTTAGAGGTCACTCTGTCACTGATTGGCAGGTCACAGGTGCGTTTATGCACAAGTAGAAGTCGATAGGTTAGCTTCAAGTCTTACGGCACTCCCCGCCAGGCGCTGTGGTGATCGTCTTAGCTCACCAATAAAAGCAATCGGAGCATATCTACAGAGTTCTCTGACTTCACAGCTCCAAAGAGGCATGCATGGAGGGAGCAAGATTTTTATTTATTCATTTATTTTGAGAGTTATATAGTGCTGGATAGACCCAAGGTTATCAGAGCACTTTACAACACTTGTAACACAGATACATGTACAAGACACAGAGACCGTAGCATTGGTAGAAGGATTACATGTTGTTATAGTCTGGAAGGGATAAAAACATTGCAACAATTATTTATTTATTTATTTCTTTCTTTTAAAGGTTTTAAATAGCGCTGGCTAGACCCGGAGGTATCGGAGCGCTTTACATGAGTATAAGATCATAGTTGCAGGTTACATCGTTACAAAGGTTACACAGTTATTATAGCATGGCAACATAGTTACTTGTAAGGTCAGGATAAACAATAAGCACATATACGTAAGGGAAAAAGCAGGCAAGGGGAGAGATTCAGGGGAGGGGGTAAGGAGCAGGGGAAGTAGACAGAGAATGAAGGAGGGAAAGAGGAGGGGAGGGGGAGAGACGCAGCGTGGAAAGAGGGGGGGGCGATGGGGACACAAACCGGAAGACAAGTCAAAGCTGCGTCCAAAGTCCAGTAAGCTGTGATCATAGGGGAAGTGGTATCGTTTCCCCATCTATGTTGCGAGAGGCTCCCTTTAAGCAGTGGACTCACTCAGAGGGGTCTCTGAGACTCCAAGGCCTACATACTGAATCCATTCCCCAAAAAGGGGAGAGGGAGTGCTTTGGCAAGGGGGGCCATACCATACCTCCATTGTGAGTGGCTCCCTTGGCGCTGTGGACTCTCTTAGCGGGTTTGCTGAGACTCCAGGGTATAAATATTGTATCTTTCTCCAACAAGGGGAGAAGGAGTGCTTAGTCAAAGGGCACAAAGGACAGGGGGCTAGTCGGTGTAGCAGGTAAGGGGAGAGATTCGGGGGAGAGGGGATAGGAGCGAGCGTTTTACATGAGGAACACTAATGTTACAATTTTACAACAGTGACAAGTTACAGAAGTATCACGAAAAGCATTTGAAGAACATAGGGGACACGGTTAATGGAGCAAGGAAGGGTAAGGAGATAGGGTAAAGGGGTAGGAGGAAGAAAGGACGTAGAGACGAGAAGCGCAGGACTGGCACCGCAGGCCACACTCCTTGCCGCGCACCCAGCATCGTGCAGCGGGGGCTAGTTAGGGCGCAAAAGTTCACAAGTGTCAGCAGGAGTTTCCGCATCCCAAGCAGCCGGCCAGATCTGCTAATTATGTGTACTATATATGTATATCAAAAAGTAGCATATAACACAACATTATCCATTGGTGACGGATTAAACGCTGAATTGGGACGGTGAATTGTATCGAATGATCCTGTTGATGTAAGAGGTTCAGGGGAGTGAGTTGAAGTATTTGTTCAGCAATAATGATTTGAGGTTCTTTGAAACAAATATAGGACGGATTACACTGGAGGTCTTTAGGAAGTGAGTTCCAGATCCATGGAGCGTTACCTGAGAAAGAACGTTTCTGGCATGATTTTCTTTTTTCAATTTGAGCGGGATGAGAAGGAGTGAGTTGGAGCTTCTTAGTGCCCAATTATAACCCGCTCTCGATAGTTTGTTTTCTAAATATTTATGATTTGCAGTGCGGAGGGCTTTGTGAGTGACACAAGCTGTCTTGAAGATGCATCTTCATTCTATTGGGAGCCAACTGAGGCTCTTGAGAGCAGGTGAGATGTGGTCAAATCTTTTGGTACCTGTGTGGAATTCTTTTGCTACCTGTGAGGAGTCTAGCAGCTGCATTAAGAGTTGTTCTGAGAGGATATTTCAGATGTTTCAGGTAAGCATTTACTGGGAGTATAGATTCCACTCCTAATGGAAATATGAATGAATAACTAGGAATTCATTCATATTCATTCATAATGGCAATCGGTGAAATCTATCCATGATATTTAGCGACATTGTACACCATAAACAAGATATAAGTAATACGGACAGACTTCTTTGATGGGTTGCCCACACATACTTTGGAGATTCGTTCTAAAACTTCCCAAGGCATCATCCAGTTCCTGCTATTCTGCCCTCCTGGTTGGTTGCACCCTTCCTTAAATGTTATGCTACAGGGAGTTACATAGCACTTTACTGCCATTACAGTTGCAGCATAGTACCATGGACATCATTGTTAAAACCACATGGAGTCGTTTGTGTACCTGCAACCTGAAATAGAAATGTAGTGTTTGGTTGTAGATGGGTAATTTAGTGTTTGGTTGTAGAGGGGTAATTTAGTGTTTGGTTGTAGATGGAAGGGCCCATCTTTTGCAGTGTTCTATCTGATGTAATACGCATATATTGACAGGTTTCACACTCCTTATCATAGTATTCATTTATTACCCACATAATGTTTTGTCTTCCTTCAGCATTTTTGCCTTATCTGTGTTACTAAGCACAATGCCATGGTTAGATTTCGGACTTGGGAAATCCCTAGTAGCCCCAGCCCTCCCGTTTTAAGGTCCGTGATGGTCTGGTGTCTGTGTCACTATGACAGAACATCTGCATGGGAGGTTTAAAGGTAGAGTGACCGGATCTTGAGAACCAAACACCGGGACATTTCGGGAACATAGAAGGACTACAATTTTTCATCCACGGAATGGCGAAGAATGACAGCTCTCATCAACATAGGATAACAAAAGATGTATTCAGAAAATAAATAAAATGTAATTTCTACAACCAGCATCATACCTATTAATCACATTGCTTACTTATAACAGCTGCTAACTAGCTCCGCTTTAGAATACCCAAATAAGTGCCTCTCACTGTTTTCAGTCGACCCCCTCTAAAAACCAGGACAAGAGCCAAAATTGCCAAAATCTGCCGGGACAGCTGGTGGAAACCCGGGACTGCCCTGGCAAATCCAGGACATCTGGTAACCCTATCTAAAGGTGACCTGGGCGATAGCACTTCACAGTAAACAGGGTACCACAGGTTGAGGATGTTGGCTCAGAAAGCAGGATGGAAGGACACAGAATGCTCATGAAAGAAGACCATGTATTACAGTTATGCCAATGTAAGGTTGCTAGTCCTGGTCTGCATGTAGTCAGTGGGTGACAGTCATTTGGTGGAAGGTAAAATTGCAGCTGTCATTGGTTTTTGCTGCACTTTTCACTATGTTGCCATTTTGCCATCTTCCTGTGAGGTGATTTCTGATGTAAGGGATTGAGTTATTATTGAAAGAAATGCCCTGGAGGTGTAACAAGCGAAATAGATGCGAGATTGAAGCCCAAGGCAGAAGCGGAGGCTGGTGAGGCAGAGCTAGCCCTCATGTTTCCCAAAGCTGGAGGCACCATTGATGAGCGACAACTGTGCATGGGGCTCTGTCGCATTATGCATACCTGCCATCTCACGTGACACCACTGTGTATCACGCAGTATCAAGACTCTTTACACAGTCTCCTGCTGAAGAGCAGATCTCTCACAGTGAAGTGAAAGTCCTGGCAGAGTAGGTTTCCAGCTCATTGTTCCGGAGCCCATGCTGTGGTAGTAAAACACCTATTGGACATTGGTGGCAGCCTAAGAATCTTTTTTCAATTGCTTTTTGGAGGGGTGGAGGGTCTGCATGGACAGTGCTGGGCTCCAAGCCGCACCCAATCGCCTTTCCTCCCATCCCCCGCCATCCCCATAGTTGGCCAGGGGGTGATGGGCTCAAAGGCCTGCACCCTCAAGGCCCTGCCGCCTCCTCACATGGTAGAATTAATTTCAAAGTTGGTAGGTCTGAAAATGCAAACTGCAGTCCTGTAGCTCTCAGTACAGGAGCGACCTGATGTACTCGATGGATGAAGGAAGCGTGAAGTGGGTCTGACTCCAATGTTAAAGTTCCTCAGGGAACAAGAGGCATGTTTCTTCAGCAGTACATTGAATGTAGGCTTGATATCTTTTCAAGGGATAGTTTCCCCCCTCTTCCTGACTGCACCATGTGCATTCATGACCTCGGCTTCATTAGAGCGAACCTTATTTTCGAGAACCTTTCAGCCTGCGCACCCATGTGAAGTGTCCCCGATCCACCCACTGTCTATGGCTCCCCTGCCCGCCACCTCGACCCAGGTTATTGATCCTCTCTCCTCCAGCCCTTTAATACCCTCTGCTGCCAACCTTCTATGGATGGCACTCAACGGGCCTTCCCACCACCCCCAGGCCCTACCTCCCTGCTCCAATCTTTTATACCTACCCCCGCCTTGCATAATGATGTGCTGCTTTGTAACTACGTTTATGCTGTACAAGCCCCAAACACACATATATAAACTTATAGTGTTATAGGGTCACTCTAATGCCTACAATGATTGATACCTGCAGTTGAGTGTTAGTTTGCCTTTGCTTTTCTGATGGTATGTTCTTGCTGGTGTCTGTTGAGATGCTGCCATGTGCAGTGATGTGCTTTAGCCAGAATCTTATAAATATCTACGTCTGAACTCGTTGCTGTAAATAAACCCACGTTGTCCTCTGGTGGTGCACTTGCAGTAGAACAGCTCCTTCAGAATTATTCTAAAATATTGGTTTTTAATTTAAACATACCATACTTGCCACAAAGGAAAACATTAAAAGTTGTCTGTTTCCGATGTCAATCCGACTTCTTCAGTGCAGGGAGAGTTTGCCACCGACGATTTGCGCATAAACTATATAAAAACATCTGTCACGTGACCTCTTCCAATTTAGGGAGCACCATTGTATTGGGTGGAATGATAAACAAGCATTGTCAAACTCAGTAATGCTTTATGACCCCTTATTGGCTCTGCTAATGCTGAATACTTTTTAATGCTCTAGTACTGGGACAGCCAGTAGCAGTGTCCTGCCATGCTAACGTATTCTGTACTGTCACGGTGGGTGCCAAGTTGTATCACGCATTGGGATGACACGCCATCACCTTGCACGATGCAATTGGCAGCCTTCTTGAAATTGCAGACAATTCGGAAAAAGGCTGTTTGCTATACTTTCAAGACCGCTGCCTCGTTGCATCCTCGCTTTGCCTCACACCATGTGTGGTGACCATCTCGGAAGTTTAGAAACAGGGTTTTCTATACTTCTTGCGGGACTGGTCGCAGTTATTGGCTTTGCCAATGCCAGCACATCATTAAAGCATTTGGCTTTGACAAAGTCAATTGCCACAGCCAGCATGGAACTGGAGTGGGGTGGGAGGAGAGGGAGTGAAGACAATGGAAAGGGGGTACCAAGTGGGGAGGGGTGGGAGAGCAACAGAGGTCCTGGGGAAGGAAGCAACTACAAGACAAGTAAGGGTGGGGAGCAATGGAGAGGTTTGGGTGGGGAGGGGCAAGGGATCAGCAGAGGGAGGAGACTAAAACTGAAAGCACTGGCGGTGGGAGTTTTGAAGGGGGAAGTAGCACGTAGGGGTGAGAGAGAGAAAGAAAACATGCAATTCCACTGAGCACTAAGAAGGAGAAGAAAGAAGAACCTTCCTAAATGTAAGCAGTTCAAGGACACAAGTCATCCAGTCAAAAGAATGGTAAATAATCTGTGATCCAGGGGAGGGACAAACCGCAGACGTTGAATGATGGTCATGCAACTGAGATTGACAAGAAAGCCAACCATTGATATGCAGTAGGCTGGGCCAGGGCCCACTGTAAGTATTGGTATTGTCCACAGGAGATCTATTTACAACAGACCACTAAAAGCTCTCTGTGGATAAGATCTGAAAATAGCCTTTATACCTCCACATGTTCCACTATTGGCAAAATTCAACTGAAATGTTAATAAAAGAAAAATTACTGGACTAGTCCATTTGTATGATGCCTTACATTTCACTGCATGATGCATATATATAGGTTGCCATCAAATTTATCAAACCTAATTTTGTGATACCCAGTTACGTCCCTTGGCCGGATTTAGAGTTTGGTGAGTGGGCACCCAAATGACTGGGCACCTTTGTCTCCCTACCTGCAAACCGACTTGAACATTCTAGACTTGGCCACCCCATTGTACGCCTTTGTTTACCAAAAATAGGAATAGTTTTGGTAAAAACAAACAATACCAATTGGACCGCTACACCATGGCGGCATAGCAGACAGCTCACTATTTATCGCTTTTTCTATAAAGCACAATTGTGTATTTGGAAAATAGCAATCCGTGCCCTGCCGAAGTCGGAGTTGCTGTCCCAGTGTATAAGAGACCGTATTTGTTTTTATCTGTCTGGTACTGTAATATGTCGCCTCAGTGGACAGAAAACGCACTGTTTCTTAGATAGTCATGCTATACGAATAATATGATATACATACAGAGTGCACCAAGCAATGTGGGACCAAACACTTTCCCCTGCTTTCGTTTACTTACTGTTTATTGAACTCAGTCACTGAGAAGTAAGTCGTGTTGGCAGGGGCGTAGCTTCAAGGGGGGTTTATGGGGTGTTAGACGCCCCCAAATAAATGTATTCTGTATTAAACAGTTGGTTACAGGGGGTCACAATCCGGTATGGTAAGGTCTCTGTCTGATTTGATCTGGATTTTTAAATATACACACATATGAAAACACACACAATCTCTCTCTTTCTCTTTTTCACTCACTCTTTCTCTCACCCTCTCTCTCCCTCCCTCCATTCCTCCCTACCGCCTCATCTGTTTTTAAGGTCTTTGAGAATGTTGATTGTTTTGCAAAATATTGTGTTTTCTGCCACTTAGTAGGCTTAGCAGTCCACACTCCGGTCCCTCGCAACTGCTGCTTAAGCGCCCTCATGCCATGCTTGCCATATAAACATTGTAACTGGATATTCCAGCATCATTGTTGGATAGTCAGAAGGTCACCCGCTCCTATATTTCTGACCAAGATACGCCCATACGTGTTGTTGAACGCATTATTTCATTTTTTTTTTACAGGTGTTACATAGCCATTATGGGTTATGGAACTACTGGGGTTCATCTGCGCAGTTGCTGCTGCTACCTGGAAGCAGCAGTTGGGTGGGTGGGGTCGGATTAAAAAAGAAAACATTGATCTCCCGGCTGGCTGGCCACCGCCGCATCCCCTGTGTCCTCTTCTGGGCTTCTTGGGAGAAACAGGAAGCACCAGGGCAACCTGCAGCCAATCACAACGCTGCATGATTAATATGAACGCCGTGACACAGGGCTCAGCCAGGGGCTGGAGGGTTGAACATGTTCACCACGCAGGCTGTAATGCAGCCTGCATGGAGAATAGGAAAAGTGTGCATGTCTGTTTTGGGCGGCTCAAGAGGGCCGGCCAAACTGTCCTTGCGCACAGGAGTGTTCTACCACTCCTCCCCTGCAGCTCCGCCCTGCCCCGCCCCCTCACGGAAGCTGCCTCAGCAGGAGGACAAAATAAAATGATAATAACATTATGTTGTTATCATTTTATTTTTTCCTTTCTTTTGCTGCTTCAAGGCAGTGGGACGTCGCTCCTCCGCCTTAGTGGAGGAACCGCCACTGCATCTGAGTCTCTCCAAATTTATTTGTGTGAGCACTTGACCATTCAATGTGAAATGTTTGTTAATTTTGTAAAACGTCTGGAAAGACAATAGGTGAAAATGACTTGCTTTGTGGGAATATCATCGAATCAGCAAACAACGAGCTTTGCATCCTCTGGAAACGCAAATATCTGGCTTCGGAGGCCTGGTCACTACTACGCATCCATCATGGCAGCCACGGGAGGGGTGTGCTTAATGTGTGACGTACCTCCTGGGGGAGATGGCCTCCTCTATGGCACAGGGCGGGTTCCTACGGCCGCCTCTCTGCTCCTTCTTGCTTGGATGGGCCCTCTCTTAGGAAGTGAATGCAGCTGTAGCCGCCTGCCCCAGTTCACAGGGAGTCCAGTGAAGAAGGACGTTCACACACTGCCTACGATGGAAATAGCTCAGAGGAGCCTCTTCCCACAGTTTCTGGGTTTCCACCCAGGGGCTTCCCGCGAGGCACTTTGTCCCGCGTGTCGCTTGTTCCTGGGAGCCTTCCTCTGTCCTCCGTTTGTTTCTTGGTATTTGATTGGATGCCAGCACGCCCCGTTGGGAGATTGAAAACACTAGCTTGGAGTGCGCGAAATAGTAAAGCCAAGCAACACCACTGCAAAGTACCTCAAGCAATACCATACACTTTATTAACCTGAACAAGCAGCACAGAGCATTCATACCACCCGCACCGCCAGAGGACCAATGATGTTACTTATCCCCACCTGCGTTCTGCTAGTGATGTTTTAAGGCCTCGTGAAGAAAAGTGATTTTTTTGGTCACCATCATGATTGCTGCATTTTTCCTTACAGTGAAATTATAACTAGCTCAAATAAGTAAAAAAAAATAAAAATTAATTAGTCCGTGCATTTGCGTCGGTAAGTTTAATTGCGGTTTGCTTCGTAGGTTTGGAGCAGACCCCCACCATAACAACCAGGCTGGATTTTTGTTGTTGCTAGGTTTGTAGTTCTAAACTGAACAGAGATTTTCAGATGCACAGAATTAGGTAAATATACTAAGGCCATAATTATTTTAGCGGAACTTTGACATGTTGGTAACACTAGTCGGCTGTTTTTTCGTAAGCCTCACCGTTGTACTGCCATACAGTGATACATTCATTCTGTCCGGTTTTGTTCAATTTGTGCCCATGGACGTTGATTCAATAAAATGCCCAGCAAAGTGGAAGTGAAATTAAGCACCCTATAACCCCAATTACATCACCGGAGGTGTTGTCATATTAGCTTTCACCCTAAATCTTCCCACGAAGTGATGTTACATGACCTTGACCCTAGTGAAATCACAATGATTGACATTGCTGAATTTAAGAGCGCATAAGTGCATAATTGCATAGTTTATTTCATAACACAACAGTTACATAGATCGTTGTCTATTTGATATGCCACCTATATTTTAAATTGGCTTCTGACATGGTAGGAACATTACACATTTTCTGTTTATTGGATGGAAATGTATATGTTTGTTCACATAGGACGATATAGTACCACTGAAAAGCAGAACAACAGTGGGAACTAAAATTAACTATACCACGGACTGTCGTGATTGAATGGTTTCCTTAGTTCATACCTGAACAAAAAATGTATTGGTAAATGACAGGAAGGCGCATAAAAAAGATTTAGATACAAAACTGTGGTTATGTCTTCCTGTTATAATTCACATAGACCACATATTAAATATAAACTGTTAGCAGCATTTTATTCCTCTTCTTAACATTTTTTACTATGATCCCGCAGGTACTATGACTCGTCAAACATATCACGTCAGTTTTCATACGTTCATAATGATGAAACTCGGCAACGAACTGTTTAAAAATGTTTAGGTTTGTTTACTTACTAGTTTTGTAATTTATTCAGAAAAAGGTATTCAGGTGCTAAATTAGTTTGTTTTTCAGAACTAAAATCCTAATGTTCTTGGCCCCAGTGGGAACAGCAGAAGACAAACAGTGCTCATCAGAAGATTGCTTATCTTCTGTTCTTGACACTGCTTTTACAACCTCTGAGGCTAAGGTCGCCAGAGTAGTGCCAGGGGTCTCAAGGGGCTAGCCGGGGTAGCAGCCGTTGCCTCTGGCGACCCATAAATGATATCCACGCTCATACCTTTTTCAGACCTTTATCGGATAGTGACAAATATTCTACTTTGCAGATTGGTCAGAAAAGCCCGGCGGCTTAAACCTACAGCCTTCTAGGAGTTCACCTAGGTGAGGAGCACACCTTAATGCACAGGAAGTGCTCCACCGCAAAAGAGAAGAGAAGAGAAGAGAGCTCTTGCTTGTGACATTTGATTTGATGTGGCCATCTGCAAAGCGCTAACTCCACTGGGGCAACCAGGCACTTGTTACACCTAGGCTGACACACTCCTGTTCTGTCATTCAGAATTGAAGTCATTTTGTTTTTATGGGGAGAGCCATGTGATTCGTGAGGACAGTGGTTGGAATTCACAGGAGCCACTGAGATGATAAATATTCATTTGGCAGCAAACATCCAGCCATGTGTGTCTCATTTCTAGGTGTGGCTGTTATCTGACCACGTGCTATACTGATTTCGATCAAGGTTGCCCATTGTAGGTCCAAGAGGATTGGATACACGCCAGAACGTCAGACTGACTACTGACTAAGTAATCGATTTCAATTTAGATTAATTACATGCAAATTTATCTTGTGATTGTCCTAGAAACTGGCATGAGTCTGGCAACCAGGATCTGTGATGGCCACCCTTGATTTAGGTCCAGTCCATAAACATCATATCTTCATTCAGTTTGCCTCTTCACTGTATAGCTTTCAGACGACAAAATACTTACTTCCCAAAAGCAAATGTGGTAGCCTACCTAACGTTTGTAGCCGGCTGCAGCCACAGAGGTGTAACTCAGTTGATTCAAGTTAGCTTGTTGAGTCTGCCGTTTATAAAGTGGATGCTGAGCAGTGCGGTGCTGTATCTGTATGCCTGGGGCACTGGAACACACTCTGCCTGACTTCTTGCCTCATGATTTTTTCACCATGGCTGCATCCGTTCCCCACCGCTGCTCGCTAGCATTATCAGTTCTGTAAAAATTGCATTGGTCTCATTTCTGTACCTGACCTTGCAATCCCTCCTAGCACTTTGAAGCCTCCTCAAGGCTGCAATAAGCACTTTACTAGCAATCAAAATAACATATCATTGCTGTAGAGACCTACTTTATGCATCAAATGTTTTGTGTGTTTTGTTGTATATTTAGCAATGATGTGAAAAGGGATACTGAAGAACCGGGCTCATTAAGCCTGGCGGCGCAGGGTACGCCTGAAATCTTCTGAGTTCGCCTTCCAAATTACAGAGACACGGAACACTCTGTTTGGCATAGGAACTTCAATTTATTAGCTGCAGCTAGGTACAGTTGTCCTAGAAGTACATCAGTGGTAGGTTCTCAGGAGACTGCCACTTCAATCCGTGGCTCACAGTCTTTCTAAAATATTGAGCTCAAAACTGCCGTTCTGTGGCCATCGTAAAACACCATCTTTCCTAGTATAGCGAACCCATGCCTCATTAAAAGCTATGGGGCCAATACCATGTTTAGAATATACTTCATAAGTGGGAGTTCCGGCCGGAGGAATTGGACAAGAGTCCTCCAGTCTGGAAGCCCTATCGCGATTACAACAAAACCATCTTCGAAACTTACTGAAACCAGGCATCGCTACCACAATAGTTTCTTTACAAACTTCAAGGGGTTAATTAGTCACTTTATAGTACAAAACTGCACTCACCCCTCGGTTTCGGCTTTTGCAAAAGTCGAACAAAGACAAAACAAAGACAAAGGAGTGGCCACTATACTTAACTTAACCAGATGTTTTCGTACGCCAGCAGAGGTCCGTCTGATGTCTCGCGATACAAATTACCATGGGAGCCAAAGCTTGGCCGCAGTCAGGGCAGCAGGTCTTTGCAGCCGTTGGAAGGGAGAAGCCACACGGTAAAAAACCTTCGGTCCACTTATGACATGCAGGGGTTGATCACGTGGTGCGCGTCCTCCGGAATTTCCTTGCGGGTCTCCTCACGATCCTCGGGCTGGACCCACGACCTCTGAAGCGGCCTCACAGAGGGCACCAAATTGAAGAACCGGGCTCATTAAGCCTGGCGGCGCAGGGTACGCGTGAAATCTTCTGAGTTCGCCTTCCAAATTACAGAGACACGGAACACTCTGTTTGGCATAGGAACTTCAATTTATTAGCTGCAGCTAGGTACAGTTGTCCTAGAAGTACATCAGTGGTAGGTTCTCAGGAGACTGCCACTTCAATCCGTGGCTCACAGTCTTTTGTAGTGATTGAATCCCCTAAAGCAACAACCCCCTCAATGTGCAATAAAAATACAAATCGTCCACAAGAAAACATTCTTTGTACAAGATACAGGATAATGGGTAATAGAAATTCCTTCCCTAAGGCCGTGTTCTCTACCCGACCCTATAGGTCAGGTGGCATAGTCATTCCTTGATTAAATTAATTTACGACAGGACGTGTTTGCGTGTTGAAGATGGTGATTCGTAAAACTGGAGAGGCCGAGAACGGTCACCAAGGGTCAATAGATGGTTATCTCGGGGATTAGTTGCTTCGAGCGGGGTCTCAGAATGGACTTAGCTCAGGGAAACAGGAAAGGTCGTGTAATATGTGCAACAGTATAGAATGTGAAAGAAACGCTACGAAGGTTGAAGGTGCCTGAGTGAGGGCAACAGCGTAATGGTGTTACTAGGAAAGATGGGGCCGTATTTGAATTTCCTCAATACAGTGGAAAACAACACATAATCTAATACAAATAAATATCTAGCGGGTGACCTTGGAATGTTTTCTTGTAGTGGCATCTTTGGGTGAACGTCAAACCTGCAGCATTCAACCTTCAACTAGTTGTCTGCCCTATCGCCAGAACCCCAGACTCGACCATTACACTTAACTCTTGCTATTTTATCTCAGAACGTTTTTAGTGAGATTATATAAAATAAATAGGTGGCCAATTATAATTTCAAGGAGCAAAACATCACTTTGTGTTTGGCGAGATAGTTCTAAATACTTGTACAAAGGAATGCATTACTCGAATGATAGTTAAAAGAGTGCAGAGATGGAGAAAAATGTGAGAAGGAAGTGAGGTAGTAATAGGAAATATAGAGAAGAAAGAAGGGAGGAAGGAAGGAGATGTATCTGGGATATAGGGAGAAGAAAAAGGGAGGATGGAGCCACACTATTTGCCTCTATGTAATATTGATGTAGTGTTTGTGGGAGAGGGGATATTTGTGAGAATAGTAGTATTGTAGGAAATGGTATGGAAATGTGGTAGGGAACATTTTGGTGGTTTCATTTTTTCAAGGTATGGTATTTATCTAGTTTGCTCAATAACGCTCTGAAGGATTTGGGGCTGAAATTATGATTGTGGGTATTGTTGTTTGCACTTGTGATAAAATGTTTCCAGGCCCATCATGTGTGTTGGGAAATATTGTTGCCATTCTTCCAGTGTGCTAAGAGGGTTTTAATACTAACAGTTATTAGTCAATCTAGGAGTCTGAAATCCCACAAATCAGGGTTAGGAGGTGGAATAATAACCATTGGACGTAGAGTAACTACAAGGTGATTGAGAGTGATGTTGACGTGGAAGATCTTATTCAGTGATTGCTCACATTGTTTTCCAGAAAGTTTCTATTGTTTTTTCAATAAAAGAGTAAGTGCTCTAGGTCTCCTGAGGGTTCTGAACAGTACCAACATTGGTCGGAGTTACTTAGGTCCTCTTTGGATAGTTTTGCTGGAGCCCTAGACATTTATATATGATCCATAATTTAAACTGGTAGAGCAGGTGGACTACTTTGTGATGTTGAGCGAAGTTCCAAATTTGTTACCAAACACCAATAGTAGGTAGGATGAGGTTTTTAGTTTTACAAGACTGATTCCATATTTCTTGGATGTACAGGTGATTAGAAAATTGTTTGTCTAGGAATTTGTGTATTTTTACGGTTATATGGTCCTTTTTTAGAAATACCACTGAGTAATTTAATACTATCAGAGGGATATGGTTTTCTGAGCTTCCTAAGCGTAATTTTAAGTTTGAAGAAATTATAGATTTTTATCGGTTGAAGTTAAAATTTCATGGATCATGGCAAAGGAAAGAGGATGCTCCTAGAAACCTTAAGAAATGGACATCAGAGGATGCCCAGTCCTCCCAGAAAATTGCATTTCCATTGATCATGATATGTGGGTTATAAAATTGTTCCCAGACAAAATAAAAGGATCTGTACTCTTTTCCTTATATTTTGTTTGGGAACAATTTATCAACAATTCTAATACTAATAACATTTATAGTGTCTTTAATAATAGATAGTGAATGTGGTACTTTCAGGGAGCTTAAAATAAGTATGTTCGTTAGCAAGAGAAGTTTGACTAGATCCAATTCAATATCGATCTAGGAGGCCAAGAAATGGACCATTCATTAAGCCACCAAGTGGGTTGTAAACTGATAAAAGCTGTCTGGTAGCTGTTAAAGTTCAGTAGTCCCAGGCCTCCTCTAAATGTATTTGTTTTTAGTTTACTCAGAGATTCTAGCCTTCTTGTTGTTCCAGATAAAGTTAGAAATCAACCTGTTTATAGATTTGTAGAAGTGAGTGGAGAGTTGGAGTAGAAACATTCCCAGAACAAAGTTTGGTGGTTTCTATTTCTCCCTACCATATGATGTATCTAGAGGACCATGATTTTAAGAGATTTTTTATTTCATTCAGTGAGTCCAATATAGGTCTTTGATTCATCTTGTTCTTGAATTATATACCTAGCTATTTTAGTGGTTGAGTTGGCATTTAATATGCGACTGAGAGGCTGTGAAGGCAAGGCGTAAAACAGTTAGAGGGAAAATGTTGGTCTTTTCGCGATTGAGTGAATAGCCAGAGACTCTCTTGTATTGGGTTACTATTTGAGAATTTCTAGGAAGGATGCATCTGCATTTTTTTGAGAAAATCAGGACATTGTTCACATAAGCTGCTAGCTGATATCATCCTGAGGGTGAAGGAATCCATTTTATTAACGGTATTGGAGCAAATACAATGTATCAGTGGTTCTATGGGGAGAAAAAAGGTAAAGGAAATGGGAAAACCTTGCCTGGTACCCTGTGAAAGGCCAAATGTCTTTTAAATGTAACCAATTGTTTTGATGTGGGCCGTGGGTTAGTACTGAGAGACAAGGCCGGTTAAATTTGGGAGAAGGACCACAAAACTTTGACAAAAGCTTTATTTGCGTCAAGTGCCATTACCATTGATGGGGAGGACAAGAGTTTATCCTTTTTAATGATGTCAGAATAATCTAATATTATCAGGTGCTAGTCTTAGTTTCATAAAGCTCATTTGTGTTGGGTTTATCAGGGAAGGAGGGATCAATTCTAAGCTCTAAGTGTACAGCTGGATTTCGGCATATACTTTATGGTCTTTATTTATGAATGATATGGGTATGTAGTTCTTATGCTCAAGGAGATACCTGCCTTCTTTATGAATCCCTAATATAAAGGCTTCAGGAGCTAACCTTCTCTTGTAGGGGATTTCCGTGATAGTCATAATCACGTGAATAGTCCCGCCCATGTGCGTGGACCCCGGAGCACTTCATTACATATATTTTCTTAAGTTGTCATCTCCTGCCTTTCTTCAGGAAGGCCTGCATAGACACTTAAGAGATAAAAAGACAATAATGCAGCCTAACCAACTAGGCTACACTGGCCATTACTTCATCTTGAAGTGAAAAAAGATAGCCAGTTTAACTTTCAAATTTAGCAATAATACTGAGTTTCACACATAGAAAACTCCCCTTCACAAAACTCCTTTTTTCATGATGGAGATGAAAAGGATTGGACAGAGAAGCCCCGATAGGCTGCCATGATGTGTCTGCAAATGGATACCATGCCTTTAAGAGTCTCCAGAGACCCCCGGTATCCCATTATGCACAGCCAGAGGCAGTTACTTTCAGTTCTTTTTTCTGGCTCTTGCTAGCAGGACCCTGGAGCATTGAGCTCGACCTTTTTTGGTATTCCATTCAAAATTTAATTCTGTATTTGGATTTTTGCAGCTTCACTCAACGTCGTTGGCCTTTATCTACCTTCTGCTGTAATTTTTTGGCAGAATTTCTACAGTTTACTTGTCAAAATGCCTTCTCTGATTGACAAGTGTCCTGACTGCGGTAGGAAGAAGACCAAGATTAATGCACACAGAGTCTGTATTCTGTGTTTGCCTGTTTCTCATGTCCCTGACACCTGCTCTGTTTGCAAGACCTTCTCTAGGCGCACCCTGCGTGACAGGGAGAAGATTCGGGTCCAAGGGTTGGAGCAGAGAAGACAGAATGCAGCATCCACAGCCTCTGGGCAAGGAGAGGGTAAGTCCTCTACCAAAACCCATGCTTCGACCTCTGTGGGGCTTCACAGTCAAAAAACGGTAGAAAAACAACGCCGGTCCCGATCGATGTTGAGAGCAGGTATGACTACTATATGCTCTCCGTCGACTCAGGGTTCTGGGTCGAAGCGACGTCGATGATCCACGTCGAGGAGAAGAACGGCGAGGTCTCGGATGAGATCACTGTTGTGGGTGTCCCCGCGTTCAACATCAACTCAACGAAGATAGCCGTTGAGACATCATCATCATCGTCGATCGCAGTCACACAGGCAGTGGCGGTCGCCGTCGATGCGTAACTGCCGATCGCCGTCTCCGAGAAGGTCGACATCTACGAGAAGGTCGAAGTCGAAGAGAAGGTCGACGTCGAGGAGTCAACACCGACGTTAGATGTCGAGGTACCGTTCTGGGACTCGCTCCGTAGTGAGCCTGTTGACGTCGGCTGGGAGTTCTCTTTCCAGACGACGTCAAAGCTCGCCGTCGAGCAGTAGATCGACGTCAAGGGGGAGGTCTGACGTTGAGTCCAGAGCGGCTTCTTCGCGGCCAGCTTGAAAACGGAGGAGGTTGGTCTCTTCTTCAGGTTAGGAGTATTAGCATACCTATTCGCCATCAAGGACCCCTGCTGCTCCTCGTCAACCTGTGGCCCTGCCAGTGTCACCACTAAGACAGCGCTACGACCGCCAAGTCCTCCTCCTCCTCCACCGCCTCCTCTACCGCCACCTCTTCCTCTGCCTCATCCTGGGCCCACGGATTCAACTGTCGCAGCAGGCTCTCTAGTCCATCCGATGGTGGTGTTCTCCACGTAATCTCCTCCGGGGGATTCCCTTCCATAAAGAGATACCGACGCAAACCATAGTGACGGATGCTTCTCTCCATGGCTGGGGTGCACATTCCGACCACCTTCAGATACAGGGCACGTGGTACAGGAAAGACGGCAAGTACCACATCAACTTCCTGGAACTTTGAGCAGTCCATTTGGCGCTGAAAGCCTTTCAGTCATCATTTCACACCAGTTCCCTGCTTGTCCAGACGGACAATACGACCACGATGTTCTACCTCAATACGCAGGGGGGCTCAAGATCTCGAACATTATCTCGGGAAGCCCAGGCCATCTGGAACTGGCTGTTGGCCAGGAACCTGACCATCACAGCAACTCACCTCCCAGGTGTTCAAAATGCTCAGGCAGACGCGCTCAGCAGACTCATTCAAGAAAATCACGAATGGGTCTTAAACAATGAAGTGGTGCGAGACATCTTCGGAAGATGGGGTACTCCGGAGGTCGATCTGTTTGCTACCGCGGAAAACAGCAAATGCCGTGACTTCGCCTCCAGGTTTTACCAACCAGGGACTCTGGGGACCGCACTGTGGATTATCTGGTCAGGCGGCTTTCTCTACGCTTTTCCGCCAATTCCCCTGATCCCGACCGTACTGATCAAGCTCTCACAATCACAGGTCAATATGATCCTCATTGCTCCGCAGTGGTGGTTCACAGACGTACTTCACCGGTCTCTCCTGCCACATCTCCGTCTTCCATGCCCGCCGGACCTTCTAACGAAGTTCGGCGGACAGATGGTGCACTCCAATCTCTCGTCATTGAATTTGGTGGCATGGCTCCTGAGTTAGTACAGTACGGACATTTGAATCTCCCTCGGGACTGTATGGAGATATTGAAGGAGGCCAAACAACCATCTACACGCACGTCCTATGCAAAATAAATGGAAGAGATTTTGCATTTGGTGTGAATCTAAGGATGTGGATCCTACCTCTTGCAAGGAAGATGTCATCCTTCCTTACTTGCTACACTTGGCTCAATCTGGCCTTCAGCTTCATTCGATTAAAGTTCACCTGGCAGCTTTAACTAGGAAATGGCCTTCACAAACTTCCTTTTTTTTAAATCCCAGTCATCATAGATTTTCTTGAAGGATTGAAGAAAGTGTTTCCTCCCATTAGGCATCCTTTGCCTCCTTGGGAGCTCAATGTGGTTCTTTCTCGACTGATGAGGGAACCATGGAACCCATCCATAAGGCTTCTCTTCAGCATCTGTCTTGGAAGACGGCTTTTCTTGTTGCCATAACGTCTGCCCGCAGGGTTAGCGATCTTCAGGCATTATGTGGTAAAGAGCCTTATACAGTCTTTTATTCCTCTAAGGTAGTTATGAGGACCCTGCCTAAGTTCCTACTTAAGTAGTTTCAGAGTTTTATGTGAACCAAAATAATACATAGCCTACATTCTTTCAGAATCCCTCTTCTTCTGCTGAGAGGTCGCTTCATTTCCTTGATGTCACGAGGGTCTTGAAGTTCTATTTGGACAAGACTAAGGACATCCGTTGATAAGACTAGTTATTTGTAAACTATGGCTCGGTCCAAACTGGTCTAGCTACCTCTAAACAATCCATTTCTAGGTGGATTGTTTCCTGTATTCAGCTGTGTTATCAGAAAGCCAACAAGACTCTTGTTAGTAAGCCTAGGGCTCACTCTACCAGAGGTAAAGCAGCTACTGCGGCTTTACTTCGTAACATAACTATTTCAGAAATCTGTAAGGCTGCCACTAGGAAGTCACTCCATACATTTCCTAAGCACTACTGCCTAGACACTGATGCTAGGGTAGATGCTCAGGTTGGGCAGGCTTCACTTCGGAATCTATTTGCACAATAGTGCGGTTGTTCTCTGTTTCTTCCACCACTAGGGAGTTGTTTTGGGATGGGCTTGCTAGTCAATTCATATGATTATGACTATACACGGAAATCCCCTATAAGAGAAGGAGTAGTTTCTTACCTGTAACTCCAGTTCTCTTGTAGGGGTATTTCTGTGATAGTCATAAGTAACCCGCAAGCCTCCCCGGTGGCAAACACAGGCGTACCTAAGACTCAGCAGACTCTGCTTCTTTTCGCCTTCAAAAAGAACTGAAAATAACTGCCTCTGGCCGTGCATCATGGGATACCAGGGGTCTCTGGAGACTCTTAAAGGCACGGTATCCATTTTCAGACACATAATGGCAGCCTATGGGGGCTTCTCTGTCCAATCCTTTTCATCTCTATCATGAAACAAGCATTTACAATGCAATAGGTCTCGCATTACTTAAAGTGTGAGCTATTGGCGTTGCAAATGATAATGTTTGTTAGGATGTTTTTGTTGTTAAAAAAATATCCCAGCAGTAGAATAAGTAATAAAATACAATCCATGAAGCAAGAAAAGGGTGCAGTACCACAGGCTCTTGCTAGGTGTGCCTGTGGAGTTGTAAAGGGACCGCTATTAGCCACATAAGGTACTGCCCCTTTACTTAAGTTACTGCTGGGATATTTGTAAAAAAAAAAAAACTATCTAACAAACATTATTATTTGCAACACTAATAGCTCAAACTTTCAGTAATGCGAGACCTATTGCATTGCAAGCGCTGAGCAGCAGCTATAGGATGAGGTGAGACTTCCGTGTGCATGTTAAACATGTTTTCTCCTGTGCACAGCATTAGGATTCTGTAATCAATTAGGGGAAACACTCAATTCAGTGATCTCTTTGACATGTGAGAAAACCTATTGCATATTGTCATTTACTGCACATCACAGCAGTGACTGAGAACACTGTTCCAGATGCACAGCTCAAGAGAGGAAACCTTAGCATAGTTCATCATGTAATACTACAGGTCCAATCAGGCATTTGCCCTCACTTTGTCAAAGGGGAGAGATTCTCAGATGCAACCACAAGTTGCTAAAAGTCTAGCTGTTGCAAAGAATCTCACGCAAGTCAATGGACTGTGATGGCAGTGAACAATGATGACAATAGGGGGTTTATGGACAATGTAATGTGATGGACGATGAGCTGTGGCGGCAATACGTAGAAGATGGAGGATGAGCTGTGATGGCAACAGCTAGAAGATGGACGAGGAACTGATGGCAATAGGTAGAAGATGGACGATGAGCTGTGAAGACTATAGGCTGGTATGGACAATAAGCTATAATGCAATGAGCAGTGATGACAATAGGTGGCCATGAACAATGAGCTGTAACGAAGTGAGCTGTGATAACAATATCTGGGGATGGTCAATGACCTATAATAGCAATGAGCTGTGATGATAGGTGGCAATGGAAAATGGCGTGTGATGGCAATAAATTGTGATGACAATAGGTGGGATTAACAATGAGCAATGATGGCAATAGGGACAAAGATCTGTGAGGGAAATGTCCTGTAATAATAGGCAGCGGTAGACAATGAGCAGTGATAACAATGACAATATGTTTAAATTGCATTTATATAGTGCTTACTACCCCTTACGAAGCGTCGGAATATATGGCATGGACAATGACTTGTATGGAATTGAGTTGAGAGGACTTAAATAAGAATGAGCCCCTTCTGTGAGGGAAGGCTCTGGGAACAAGGATGCCTTTTCTAGTAACTTTAACAAGGGTAGCTAGCATCGGAGAATGCTTCGTCTGAATGCATACCCCATCGGGGTCCTTTCACAGGGAGATTCGAGACAATTATTTCCACAATACCTTAATAAACACACTAGACTAATTGTCCATGTCTTCATATTTCATATGACGGATTAACTTTCAAGACGACTATTTAAGACATTTATAAAGGCTTGCAAATTCAAAAGTGTATGTTCTGTGTTTTACCATTTGAAGATTGCTAATATTTTTCAAACCCCCACAGTTTACTAGTCTGGACACCTACACGCTAACCTACTCAATAAAGTACAAAAACTGTGATACCATTTGTAATATAAATTCAGGAGGCGCTAGATGGGTTAAACATAACTAGCTGTTGTCTGTGCTTTGACAGCCAGGACAGAAATGCTGTGTACCAGTACAGGTAGGCGCAGTACAATCAACAAGAAATACTCGGAACCCGGCAATAATGGAAATTATGCTGCTACAATGAAGAAACTATTTTAAAAATGATCACAGCACTGAATCCTTCCAATCACTTCACAGACCCTCTCCCAGCAACCCATTTAAAAACCTTCACTCCATTGCTATTGCCCCTATGGACCAGGATTATAAACACTTCTCTTTCACAAGGAACCATCCCAGACATCCTCAAGGTTGGTCAGATATCCCCCATCCTAAAAAAACCTTCGGCGGACCCATCTGACCTGAATAACTATCGCCCAATTTCCAACATCTCGACCCTCGCCAAACTGCTAGAAAAATGTGTTCACGTGCAGCTTAGTAATCACATAGACCACTTCAACTTGCTAGATCAATTCCAATCAGGCTTTCGATCGGGGCACAGCACGGAATCAGCCATGACCCACATAATTGATGACGCGCTGCAAATCTTGGATCAAAACAAGGGATGTCTGTTAATCCTGCTTGACTTATCCTCAGCCTTCGACACAGTCAAACATGACAATCTTCTAGACCTGCTGAAACACAGGATGGGACTATCTGGTACTGTGTTAATCTGGTTCACGTCCTTCCTCCAAAACAGAACACAAAGATTCAAGATTAACCAATCGCTTTCCAACCCCTCCCCGGTCACTCTGGGAGTACCCCAGGGTTCATCCCTCTCCCCGACACTCTTCAATATGTTTATGGAACCTCTCACTGAGCTACTCAATTCATCTAACATCCAATATCACATGTATGCCGACGACACTCAACTCTACATTAAGGTCCACTCACTTGATGACATCAAGTCCCTTAATTCAACACTCCTTAAAACACAGATCTGGCTGGCAGAAAATCATCTAAAACTAAACAGTCTAAAAACTGAATTTCTACTAATCGCCCCTCCCAACCAAACGGCCACCATCCTTGAATGGATGAAGCACATTACAGCATTCGATGGTCAACCTATCATCATTGACTCAGCTAAATCACTGGGAATAACCTTGGACAATAAATTAAATATGCAGAAGCACATCAGCGCTGCAACCAAAGGAGCTAATTTCCAGATTAACACCTTGAGAAAACTGAAACCCTTCATATCGGCCAGCGACTTTAAACAGGCTGTTCAATCTCTAGTAATTCCCAAAGTGGATTACGGAAGCATTGCTCTCTGCGGCCTACCCAGATCAACGACCGCTCCTTTAAGAGCCACAATCAATACAGCTGCTAGGCTCATCACAGGCTCCAAAAGAAACAGCCACATCTCCCCTGACCTTCGTGCCCTCAACTGGCTTCCTTTTGAGGCCAGAATTCAACTGAAAATCGCTTGTATGACGCATAAGGCCTTGCATCACAAAACACCGAGATACCTAGCGGAGAAATTGGTACTTTCGGGTGGTAACAGATCCACTAGGAGCTCCAGCAATCTTCTACTTAAACCACAACGGTTCTCCAAGAAGAAAACTTACTACCGCTCCTTCTCAGGAATGGCTCCCAGGATTTGGAATGCCTTGCCACATGAAACGAGACTTAATCCATCCGCAGCGTTTTTCAAAAAAGAAGTAAAATCTATTCTTCTATCCAAATTCACTTGACTCTCTGATATTCTCATGTAAATACATGCTATTCGTGTATGCTCATCTTTACTGTATTCACCTACTTCACGATACCTATATGTTTTTGTTTTTTTGTTGTTGATTCTCTGTACTGTAAAGCGCTCTGATACCTGCAAGGGTCTTGTTCGCGCTATACAAAACTGCTAAAATAAATAAATAAATACATAAATAAATAAATATGTCAAAGCAGCTTAACATTTACATAAAGAGAAGCCTGTTAACCAAAAGCCAAACTTAATTCGAATTAAGCAGCCTGGGAGAGGCTGAAGGAAAGTGTATGCTGCTCCCGTAGTCTCAAACTTTGAGCTTTGAACACAAAATAAATGAGGGTCCGTAGGATCCTATTGCGAGCTGCCGGGCTCTCGAAAAGCACAAAAACAAGTCTGCTTTTCAAGCTAGCAGTGTGGTGCAGCTTACGGAACTGCAAATATTTTTAGGTTTTAATGTTTAATTGTCACGGTCTCTCTAGGAGCAGTATGTTCTTTCTACAGCATTTCATTTAGACTGTTGTGATCTGGTACTTCAATCAGTTTAGTATAATTGAAGTAAACCAAGACTACAGCTCCCAGTTTGCAATAGATGTTAAAATGAAACCGAAATACCGCGTGGTTTCACTTCTGATAGAGATAAACCTATATCCAGTTTAAAGTTACCTTATTCGTACAACCAGGAGATGACATTAAATTCGAAGTAATATATTTAAAAAAATCCAAGCTTTGTAAACTCGAACGTAATTGTAAAGTTTGGTTATGGTGCTGGGTTAATAAAAACTCTGAAGACTTTTGTAACTTTACAGAAAAATGTGCTCAAGTAATTGAAAGACTGTGACACTTCGGCAATTCTGTATATTTTCCTTTGTAGTCCGGCTTAACAAATGTGCCAGTTTGTTAAAAAAAAATCCTTTTCTCTGAAAACACCTTCTAATTTCATATTTATGAGTGATGTTACAAATAGTGTGGAAAAAAAATGTTTCAGCAAAGCAGTAAGAAAAACACAAGTTAAAACTGTGTCTTTATGAAGTGGTCCTTGCTTTCAACCGCCTGAAAAACGGGGTCCGACTCCGCACATGAGTATTCATCACCAGGGCCGGACTGGCCGTAGCGGTCACCGGGCATTTCCCCTTGGCTTGGGAGGGTACGTAATAAGGATACTGGAAGGGGTCTGTTTGCACCCCGTGAAGGAGTGAGTTAGAGGGAGGACTGGCGAGCGGCCGGTGAGGGAGTTCATGCGCTGAGAATGTGGCAAAGAGGACGCTGGGCTCGAGGCACGGGGAGGGCCTTTGTTTCACCGCTTAGGGCTGTGTTCAACCTCCTCCGGTCGTCATTGGTACTAATTAGATGCGGTTTCCCGCAGGAGAGCGACCGTAAGGAGGACGCGGCCGCCGTGGGACGTGTTTGCAGAGGGTACAGCAAGGTTTAACATTGGAGGGTGCTGTGGTAAGATTGTCTTTGAACAGAGTATGTAGAGGGGTTCTCCTGGTAAGATTTTGACTCCCAAAGAGGGGGAGGGCTCAGAGTAAGGTCTTTATTTAAATGCTGGTAGGGTGCGATCTCAGAAAATGGAGAGGACTTGGGGAGAGATGAGGGCTTTGAGAGCCAGGTCGTTCACTTGAGGGAGCCTGAGGGGGGCGGCACATATAGACTAACTGCTGCCACGTTTCACATGCCTATAGCAGTGAAACTCGGATAAGACTAGGAAAATTATGTGCGACCAGATAGAAGGGGGTTAAGGCGCAGAGATCTACCGGCTAGTAGACTCGGGGGCAGTTTTTTATAGAGACAGTGCGATGGTATGCCCACAAACATGCTGAGAAAGCGGAAGGCAATTTGAATTGTGGGGTGGATCAGAGGATCCGCGCAAATATTTTAAACATGTGAGTTGAACGTTATTTTAATGTATTACTTACAGGGCTCAGCAGCATGCCCAATGATCACAGGATAGATTAGTGCTAATCCCAGTAGCGGGCGAGTCAGAGACACCGGTCTTTGCCCCAGGCTCTTCCGCCTTATCATGAGGCGTGGGCCTTGTAAAATAAACCAAGGGAGCAATGCGCTCTAAACATGTTCCAGCCCACTTAACAGCATCAGCTGATTACTGAATGTGAGCAGCTATGGTGGAAACCAGGTTCGAGTCTCCGCATCGGTTCTCCCCGTGCCTTTCAATAAACACAATTTAAAGACGTGGCGAGCCTTAACAAATAAAACAACGGCAAAACCGAAACAAAATGCTGTACAAGTAATGAACAGTACCAAAACAAACCCTCCTCGGGTGAACAGGCAAAAACCAAATAAAATCAAGCAGGGACCTCGAAGGGGTGGTGGGGGCGGACAGAGGAGAAAAAAATAAACACGCGTGTCTGGAAGAGACGCCATGCGCGAGTGTGCGCGAGCTAAATCTCCAGTCCGGGTGGGCGGTGCCTAAGGGCAACAGGGCGGACACAAGCCCTGCTTCCAAAAGAAGCGAGACACAAAACCAACGACTATAGGTCTCGCCAAGTCGAGCGGCGCATGTGCGGCAACGCAGGCGAGACCTAAGAAGGAGTTTTGTGAAGGAGTTTTCTATGTGTGAAACTCAGTCAAATTGCTAAATTTGAAACTTAAACTGGCTATCTTTTTTCACTTCAAGATAAAGTAATGGCCAGTGTAGCCTAGTTGGTTAGGCTGCATTATTGTCTTTTTATCTCTTAAGTGTCTATGCAGGCCTTCCTGAAGAAAGGCAGAAGAGGACAACTTAAGAAGATATATCTAATGAAGTGCTCCGGGTCCACGCACATGGGCGGGACTATTCACATGATTATGACTATCATGGAAATACCCCTACAAGAGAACTGGAGTTACAGTTAAGAAGCTACTCCTTATCATCTTGCAGGTTAATGATGAGTGTTCAAACGATTCTTCAAGGTTAGGGAGCAGTGTATTTTGAAAGGTTTTGTAAAAGGTGGAGGTGAATTCATCTAGACATGGGGCCTTTCCGTTCTTAAGTGAGTGAGTGTGTGGCCATGATTATTTCAGTTCTTTCAATCATTATATTAAGACTCTTGTTTATTTCTCTGTAAGTGTAGGAAAGTTTGGGTTATCTAGGTTTTTTTGCACAGATTTGTGTTGGATGACTCCTTAGAGTTGTATAAATCAGAGTAGAAAGTAAGAAAGGCTTCTGCAATCTCTGCAAAGTTCCTTTGTAAGGAACCCTCTCTTTGATTGCAGATATTCAGCTATTATTATTTTTTGTACTTAATAGGCGATCTAGAGATCTTCTGGCCTTATTTCTCTCTATGAGGTTTATAGCTTTAAGACCATTTGACCATTTTTGCGCTCTCTTGCTTAGATTCTTGTTATATTTGTACATATGTGGTTTAGTTTAAATAATATCTTGTGATTTTAAGTGCATAACTACTCAAGTTCCAATGGAATTATTTATGATTCTAAAGAATTTAGCTTAAGGTTTGCCTCTGTTTTTCTTTGTCATTATTCCTCGTATCTGTCCTTTTATGGTGACCTTCATCTCATCCCATATAGCCTCTGCTGAGAAGTCTGATGTCATACTCTCTTTAAACAGGTTGGATATTGAGTTGTTTATGAGATCAAGGACCAGAGGATAGTCGATAATGCTCTCATTCATTCTCCCAGATCGATTCTTGGGTTGCATTTTGAAAATAGTAATGTCTACGGGTATGCAGGCATTATTAGAAATCACTTTGGGCTCTGTATAAGGATTCTTGGAGTGCGCAACCAGGGTGTTGCTGCTGAGTATGTAATCTGACCTGGTCACCTTGTTATGTGGATGATAATAAGTTATATTTGCTCACCATCAGGTTGCAGAGGTGCTGTATGGCTGAAAGGCTGTTATCTTAACATAGTTGACGCATTGGTGTTTGTGATTTGTTAGGTGTGTATATGCATGTGGATAGTGTTTCTAGGGTGGTAACCAATGGAAGGTTAACAACTGATCCCGATATTATATTACTTTTATTTGGTTATTTGGTCTCGTCTGGCGTAAGACTGTGCAGACATGCGCAGTCTCGCTGGCGAGATTTAATGATTTGAGGAGATTTCTCTAGTGGGCTTTAAGCCCCGCCCCTCTTTTCCATTGGCTGGCGTCACCGTTTATGCTAAACGGTGGCCAGCCATTGGAAAAGAGCTTCCAGTGACGTACACTTTTCTCTTTTAAAGCCGTCCCAGTTGGACTGGCTGCCCTGACTTACTGCTGGCGTAAAAGTTTTTTTTATCTTTTATGGGGCCAAACACATGGCCCCATAAAGATAATAAACCTTTTACAGGGGAGGCTCGCTCAGCCGTCCGAGTGGGAGATGTTACAAGAGAGGGGGAGTTCAGGGGGAAGCGGAAGTTGTTGACCGAGATTGAAAGTGGCCCGAGCGGCGGCTGAAGGAGGAGCAGGAAGCCGAGGAGAGGGGTCGAGGCAGGCGGGGCATGCGGGGGCGCAGCACGGCACAACTTTGTGCAGAGAGTGCAGAGAGAAGTGTCCTCACGGCCCTGGGGACTACTGAACGCTTGGTTCCCTGAACACGGACTCTTCCCCCCTCCAACCCGGAAGCGGCGGTAGAGGGTAGGAAAGCCGGGGAGGCACCAGCAGCCCCGACCACAACAAATGCATGCGGACTGCAGGCTGCTGCCGCTGGGGCACACATAGCGGGGATGGCTGTCCGAGCCTGCCCGCTGCTGCTGGCCGCCTTGCTGTTGGGCATCGGCCGGGCTCAAAAAGGTGAGTGCCGTCTCCCTCCTCGTACCTTCCTCAAACACTGCTGTCTGAGACTTGTTTCATTGTTTGAGTAAGACTCCCCGGAAACGTGTCCATGATTATCCATATTCGCTCATCCCGAGAATGAGGAGGGAGGGGGGGCTGAGTCAACATTGGTGCCGTTCTGTAACAGTGTAGGAGCTAACAACAGGTAATGGAATGCAAAACCGACACTCTCAGGCTTTGACCAGCGAAGTTCCATCAACAGCGTGTGTGACGGGCCCATGAACAAGCATAAAAGTCCAGTCACTATCCCCCAGGGGCTGAATGTTTTGCAACCCTAACCTGGGGCATAAGAACCCCCCACTTCCAAGTCAGCACATGCTCCGGGTACACCACACTCACCCGTGTGCAAGAGGTGTTGGCGAAGGTCTGTTCTGTGTCCCCAAGACCACTTTAATGTAGCTGCCTTCTTCAGCCCCCTCCAGTCTACTTGGCACGCCCGATTTTACTTAAGCATTTGGTCTCAGTGGATTACATTATTTTTTTAGGTTAGGCCAGAGACAGGTTTTGCTGAAACCCTCAACCTCACGTTTTGAAAAACATGTATACACACAGAGAAGGGCTTTGTCAGCCCTCTTCGCCCATTGGTCTATTCAAATGCCAAACACATTTTGTTTCCGCCCCCAGAGCACACAGCCTGGGACAATGGGCCAGGCCGCTCCAGACACTTCACTGTCAGTTAATGTCTTCCTCCTACTAAGCCACCTAAACTCATTCAGTAACAACACTCGGTGTGTAGTCTCCATTACATTTATGTGTTACTTTATTTGGCAAAAACATGCACATAATCGTTATGCGGCAACAGTTTTACTCCCCTATACTTTGAAACTTTGTTGCACATTTTTGCAATAAATAAATAAAAATTTTAAAAAACAGTCGGGCAAGACAAACTGACTTTTCCCTTTCCTACAAAGCCACCCTGGAAGCACCTTCCAGTGGAGGCTGATGTGGTTCCGGGTAAAGAGGCTGCCAGTGATTGACCACAAAGGGGATTGATTAGCTTGTGGCCTGTTGGTTTGACCCCGGATAGAGTGTCTCCCTAGAACAACGACGCCACCTAGTAATGAGGGGGTGGGACGGCGTTTCCTTGCAGGCCTCTGATAGCCCCTTGGTTGGCGTTTCAGACAGACAGTTGGTGTTAGTGTACCTCCGCGGTGACCAGCAGGTCAGATTCAACTGTCCATCCAATGCAGCCCCCCCCCACCCCACGGCAGAAACGCAGTGCCAGCCATTTCCAAGGCAACAGGGCAGAGTGCCTGAACCCCCTGTCAGCAGAGGCCACCCCCCGCCTTCCAGGAGCAGTTCTAATGTGCACCCCCCTACAGTGCACATGCCCCCCCTCCCCCCCATGTGCGCCCCAAACAATCAGTAGTGGACAAGCTGCGCACCCCGACCTACGAGCAGCATAACTGGTGTCTCCATTGCTCCTCGCCCTGGAAACTCCCGGGCAGACACACTTTCACCCCCAGACTCGGGGGGGGGGCTACACTCCACAACAGATGCAGGGGGTGCTTGAAACACATTTTAAACGTCAGGTTAGGCCCATACTGTTTTCACACAGGCCAGTAAGGAAGACCACGAGTCCTTCCACCTTGTAAGTGGTGCACGGGGCTTTACGTTAAAAAGATGAGGGAAACGGTACCCACTGACGTTAGCGCCCCCCCCCCCCCCCCAGCCCGTGACATTGTAGCAGAGGTCAAAGAACCCACCAGTGAAGGCAGAGAAGGTGTTCTCTGTTCACCCGAGCACATCCTCCCAAGCTCCTACACCAGACCGTGCGGACTTCACAAGCCCATCCGAATATAGGCCAATGGCCTCTTTCCAATGATTCCTCTGATGGCGCACATTGTCACAGCTTGGCCTAGCATCTCTGGCTGCTTCGTGGAACCTTTTCAAATTTCCAGGCCAGAGCAATACACCAACACGTTTCAAAGTTAAACTAGAATATGTAGCAATGCTAAGCGCTATAATCCTAATGCTGGTCTTTAGGCGCTCTTAGAACTTACATCAAACTCAAGAACGTGGGGGCTTTGGACGCTCTGCTTAGAATCAGCCCAACAGCACCACACACTCTCTCCATCCATATTTTGGTGAGGGCAGCTGAGGGGTGCGGTGCACACATGCGAGCCGGAGGAGCAGCCACAAGTCTTCTTCCAAGCCCCTAAGAAACCGGATCCAAGCAAGCGGAGGCCACTGCGCGGGAGGCAAACATGGTCGCTGCGCTTTCAAGAGCAGGGAGAGCATTTGAGGGAGCACAAGCGTAGCCATGGCTGGAAAATAATTCACCACGGCAAGCTTGGATTGCAACCAAATAGATGGGAGGGGTTTTTGTTGTGTCGAGGGACCGACACCAAGTAGCTGAGGGTGCAGGAAGGAGCCACCACCGTACACACGTTAAGAGCCGCCGTGCTCAACACTGAACATACAGAGGGCAGAATCCACCCTGTGGGATACAGTAAGCGCCTAGAGGCTTTGATTCTGGTACTTCTGGCATCGCAGTTTAGGACCCCGTGACTACTAAGTGACCCTGTAGAGGGATAAAATTTGGGAGCGTTCTAGGTCCTGCCATGAATATTAAAGTGCCTGGTAAAGTGCTGCACGCCTGTCCGCAGCAGGCGCTGGTCTTCTGCTGCAGAGACCGTGATGGAAATCCCTCCAAGGTGCATTAAAACAGCGCGCACGTTTCGCACTTTCATTTCTAAAACAAGACAAAAGCGTGCAACAACTGAAGTAGCACTTCAGAGAAGAGGGAATGTGTTGCTGTTTGATTGCCAGCACCCCAGCAGGAGGTGGAACTCAGTCAAGCTAGAATCAGGCTGTCCCAGGTGTGCATACAGTGAAGAACTGACACGAATAGGGATCGTGATAGTATTATTCAGGTGAACTGGTTTCTGGGATGAATTATGAAGCACAACACACCTACTTATCGAATTAGACTTTTTACAGAGCACTGCGAGTCACTTTACTGCTACTTCAGCGTGCTGCACATATAGAATTCTGGTAAGTTTGGAGAAATGAGAGGACAGTGGGTCTGGTCCACCAGAATGGGAGACAACTGAAGTGAAGGAGGTGGAGACTGAGGTATCCACCACACAGCCGACGTTTGTCACAGACGGGTCTGCAGCTTTGACAGCTCTGGGAGGAGCCACCCTCTCCAGACCTCAAGGCAAACAAGTATTGAAAATGCAATAGGTCTCGCCTTTTATTAAGTTAAAGACATTTCCTTTGCTAATGGTATTATATAGCAAAGCAAATGGCTTTAACTTAATAAAAGGCGAGGCCTATTTCATTTTCAAGGCTTGTTTATTTTGTTGAGATTGATCCAAAATTGGAGATTGTCTCCAGTAGTGGCAATAATATTGATGACTTAAAGTGTACTTGCCTTTGGTCAATTTTGTTGTTAAAAGGGATTCTTTATTTAAATTATAGTAAAAATGCTTTTTTTGGTATTGTGGGCTGGAGAACCAACACTATCTCGGACCCAAGAGTGTTGCATACTACGAGCCTAGATAGGTCCTATTCTTATCTCTTGAATAAATGTATATTTCCCCGTAAGTTTACGACAGTAGTCTAAAATCTTTGCACTTGACAGGGGTGGGGTGAGACCTTTGGTGTTGAGCGAGAGAATTTTCAAAGAATTGCCCACCATCATAGAAAGCACAGATCCGATTCATGAAGATGCGTTGTGTATAACATGTGGTACCCGTTTTGCATTTAAGAAGTGGATCTTATGGGTGGTGTGTTGTCAGTGAAGGGTTTGTAGTCTGCTTGTAAATATTAAGTGCAACACAGTCACTAGTTACTCTAACTCCAGGGAGAGGAATGTAGGATTGAAAGGGTGAGAGTGAATAGGATGAATGAGTAGAGATAAAACAAGAGAGGTAGATATAGCAAACAGCAATAGAAGTAAGAGTGAAGACCATGTAAGTAAGACTCTATCCCTAACTCACCGCCCTCCCCAAACTCACTTCCAACCCAAGAATGGCCATGAGCGGGGTCAGACTAACACAGGCTCAATGCCAACGGGATGGATACCAATTTACAACCTTTACGGTAATAAAGTTAACAGGAAAACAATATATATGGTACAACCAATCATTTGAGGCAACAAGTGCACTGTAAGGTGGCAAGCATATGCCAATATATTAAGCATTACTTTTTAAGCATTACTGATTAAGCAATACTACACATTGATGAGTAATCTGTAAGACCAGCGATTAATAGTGAGTGAGGAATTGCTGAGGAAATAGTAGAAACAGCAATCACTAGAGGAGTTTTCTGGTCACCAGTAGTTGCTCTGAAAGGAGTAGATTGTTGCTAAGCTTAGCATAAATAGGATGTGGCATATTAGACCGGAGTACTTGAGGGAAAGAAGACAGGGCATTAGTACAGGTAAGTATGATGAGTAGTAGTGGAATCATAAGAAGTAAAAAGTAATATGCTGGTATAAAGAGTAATCTAAGGCCTTTTCAGATGAGCCTTATTGATAATCCTGAGAGTAGGACAAGACTCCTGATATCACTATAGAAGAAAGGCAGTCATATAAGGAGCATACATGTATGAAGAGTACAGAGGAATGCGAAGCATATTGTTAGAAAGGATAAGAAAGAAATGTAGCTAGCCTAGTAACACTAGCATTGTGTAATTTAATAGAGAACAAACAAATACTGCAAGCAACTATTGTTGGAATGAGCAACACTAATATTGAAGAGAGAGAACAATATTTCAGGAATTTAGTTTAGTTAGTGAGACATTTGAGTATTAAGTAAGTATTTCAGGAAGGATTCCTATTCCATCAAGGCTTGTTGAGCGTCCATTGTGCTGAATTCTTATTTTTGCAGGGCATATGAAGGGGAGGAGATGTTCAAAGATCTTATTTTGCTTCTTAAAACCAGGAATCCTTTTCTGCCTGTTATTCAATTTGTGCATAGTCTTGTGAGATACCAATTTTAGTTGGGATTCTGTGGGCTTTTTCAATTTCAAAGCCTATCTTGATTCCTAGGATTTGTAGTATTCATGCTTTCACAAAGGAGACACAAGGTTGTTCATCTTTTTCCATATTTTCTGGAAGACTGAAAATTCTAAAGTTACCACTCCTGTTTCTATTTTTGAGTTCTGTGATTTCTTTTTTAGTGCTTGCATCATCTTGGACATAAAGTCTGTTGTTTTTTTCCTTTTCCACCTAGGATGTTCTGGTTATCTTCTGTTTTTCTAATGAGTCTTCAGTAACTCAATTTTGTTACATAGGACTTTTAGATAATTTCTTAGCCCTGCTATCTCTGATTGCAAAAATGAAACATTTGAATTGGAGCTCTGGGTAAAATCATGTAAAGAATTGAGGGTTGTGGGTGCTGTGTGTGCTCTTCTACCTTCACTAAGCAAACAAAAGGATGGCATACCCTGCCAACTTAGGGCGATCAAAGCAAACAAAAGGAGATGATGGACAGAGCGCTGAAATGTTTCAGACACTCACCACTAGTCACAGATCTGGTTTGAGTTCAATCATCATTCTTTAGCTCACTTCGCCACCTCAGTTCAGACCCAACTATATGCAAATCAGTCTTGACCCTGTGCCTCATGGGAACAGTCCAGCCTGAACTGCCAAGCCAGGTCTTCCCTGAGCCGGAAACATGCATCCTGGGACCGGTTTCTGGGTAACACCCTTCATCAGCCGGGTTAGCTTGAATCCAGTGGCAAAGTGAGCAACCGACCCACGTCTGGGCATACCCTGCCAACTTAGGGCGAAC
This sequence comes from Triturus cristatus, assembly GCF_964204655.1. NCBI lineage: Eukaryota > Metazoa > Chordata > Amphibia > Caudata > Salamandridae > Triturus > Triturus cristatus. The sequence goes on along the minus strand of NC_140584.1, from coordinate 938,651,899 downwards.
AAAGCAAACAGGGCACAGGGTCAAGACTGATTTGCATATGGCTGGGTTTTCTTCTTGTATTTGTCACCCCGAGTGGGACGGGTATGCCAAGACGTGGGTCCCGTGCTCTCCATGCCACTGGAGTCAAGCTATCCTGGCTGATGAGGGGTGAAACCCCTAAACCGGTACTAGGATGCTTGTTTCCTGTCCAGGGAGGACCTGGCCTGGCAGTTCGGGCTGGACTGTTCCCATTGGGCTCAGGGTCAAGACTGATTTGCATATGGCTGGGTTCCAATTGAAATGTAATGGTGAGCCAAAAAAACGATGGATTTAGGCCCAGATCTCTAAACTGGGGTGAATGTATGACATTGTTCTGCATTCTGTCCATCAATTGTTCTTTTTGCTTCTACCTTCACTAGCACCGCCGCTCTGTGTCTCCTCAAATCAACGAAGTAAGCAACTGGAGGGGTATCAGATTAGAACTGGGCGGTGTGGCATCTTAAAGCCAAGTGGGCATGACCTGATGTGTAGCACGATGCCTGAAGCATCATTTTGTGTAGAGCAGAATAGTAAGCTTCCACGGAGGCTGCATCTGAGCCATTGTGTCAATGGCTTTGTTTTCCTCCTGCTACCTCACACGACGACTACTGCGAGAGCAGCAATGATGAGTGTACATCTCTTATCCGGTATAGGCAAATAAAAAGTATATTTTGACCGCATTAGAGAGTCTTTTTTCATAAACGGAGCAAGGCAGTTAGTGGGCCATCTTCTCCGGGCGTTAGCCACACCTCCCCACACCTAACTGTTGCTATGTTGCCATTGAGAAGTTCAGCCACAAAGTAAGAAGTCAAGGCTTAGATTTCATTAAACAAAAAAAAGTGTCAGTTTGTGAAAGTATATGCTTGTAGCCTGCATCCATAAAAATATATTTTTAAAAATGTATGTAGCCTGCATTGCATCAACGATACAGAGAGGAGTAAAAGGAAATCGCAAACTTTATGAACCTGGGGGTAATGGCATTTAAAGCCTTGTTTTCATAGGAAAATGCAACCTTAACAGAGATTTTAGGCCAGAGCTTTCCAGAGTGCAAGCACACCCTCTGAGAAAACCAGCCACTTCAGTGGGAAGTGTCTGGGACGCAGCACCAGCAGACTGCTTCAGCCTGGAATAGGATCTGTAAAGGCCTTTTCTGAATTTCAAGTAATGTTGGCTCCTGCCAGCGGGCCCCCTGAATCAGGCTTCAAATGCCAGCAGTAGCTTGGTAGTCATAGCTAGACATAGGTACAGTTGCTTAAGAGTAGGTAAAATGTAGGCCCTTCTGCTTATTCTGACGACTACCTGTATCAGTTGCAGGAGAATTTCCATGTCTCTATGGACTAGATATGGTTGTTGCTCTAGGCAATGCTCTGTTCTCCTGTTGGGTTAATCCACCCTTGAGCTGTCTACTACCGAAGACAGATTCTGACACCTCTCAGTTCCAACTGAGTGAAAGTGATCGCGCGTTTAGCACCGATGCCACATGTACAGGAACGGCAAATAAGCAGAGCTGTGAAGGCCATGTTTAATGTCTATATTTCCACTCGTAGGTCTAATCCTTGAGGCCCGCATTACGACTTAAAGGTTACATTTCGATCCCTGTGCACATACATGCTTGCTCAGGGATCGTAATTACGAGTCATGTGATGACTAGCTCACCCTTGTAGCTTTCCCCTTGTACATTCTGGCAACCTTTTATCAGAATAAAGGCACGACAAACATGATACGTGTGAAATTTGGCACGATAAAGACCAATTCTGATCTTATGGCCCACTAAATACTTTAACCTCCTTGGGCAATGATATTTACCATGTGTGGTAAATACCTCACCCTGACAAACTCAAACTGAGGGCCTCCAGGATGGGACTTAGATTGGGATAAGAGGGTTACACGAGTGACGTTATTGAGCGACAGAGTCATTTCAGGTCCCAATGCTGCCTTAGGCAGCCCCCCTGCATGTGTGTGTAGTACATCATCTTTACAACCCACACGTTTTCTTTCTGGCTGTACCTTCGGAGATGGCGAAGCTGTTGATGACAATTGAACTTTAAGAGCTGGGTTTTAATCTCAAATTCACAATTTGACCAAATCTTGTGACTCGCAGGCGATGTCCAAATCTTCCTTTACTTTAATTCCTCTAATCTGCCGTCATTGGGAGCACCTAGTAAAGTGATGAATGCCAGATACTGGGCCGTAGGTGTGACGCCTTCTTGCTCCTGTCCTGGGGTGAGAGTGCAGATTAGCCTTCAGTTCACAGGACGTCCTGTGTGTTGTTGCATTGCCCGGAAAGAAGGCCTGCAGCCAGAAACTGGTTTTGCTTTGTTAATATGCAGATTGGGTGACACCAGACCAGCTCTGCTGGGCGCTTTGAAGTCAGTGCTGTGGCTGTCTCCTGCTACAGGCTATGTTCGTGCTAATCTGATATCCGAACGATTTCCTCCGCTTTCAAGTTTCTCTGCTGCTTTGCTTTATTCATTTAGACCACTACAGGAAATGGTTTGTCATTGGACTTGGTTTTCCCCCTTTTATTAGCCCTTCACCACACTTTATCCTCACCTTTGTCTGCTGATGTTTAATATTTGGGCGAGTCACAGAAGGTTTAATCTGGTGACGTTGGGCCTTGGAGGCAGACGGCCTGCTTTACAACACTAGTTTGTAAAATGATCCTGTGGAAGTCCCTTTAGCTCACTGAATCTCATTTTCTGTGTTTGCCGAAAGTGGGAGCAGAGCACAGTACTTGGCCGGCCAAACAGTCATGTGCACTTAGGAGTGGGCAAACCACTCCACCCCTGCTCCACGGTCGTCGGAGCAGCCCTGCTCCAAACTCAAAGCTGCAGCAGAAGGAAACAGAAAATGATTATACATTATTTTAAACCGATTTTATTATTTTTCAACATTTCTCTTCATTTACATACATATTAGGATGATCATTTGACACTAGTACTATGTGAATTCCATACAGTTTACATCTGCCATAATCATCATAGCTTAGATATTATGATCCCTTTATTAAACATCTCCTAACTAACTTCCCCCTTCCTCCGCTTTACTGCAGGTCCGACATTGTTGAGTTTACTTTTGTATACATGTTAGCACACTCCAGGGTCAATCCTGCCCCCCCCCCCTTTCCTGGAATTTGGCCCATCTTCTTGCGTTCAATAACCTATAATAGAGCTATCTCCTACTTGAGGTAAGATGCGTACTTGGGCGCAAGTTCCCTTCTTGTTCATGACAGGGTGGGGTCCCCTGCCGAGAGTGTGTTAAGGGTGAGGATCAGCCAGAGTCTGATTCTGGGTTTCTCATTCCCTCTACCAATGCCTCCCACACTCTAGCCCATTCTATTGCTCCTATTCCACTACGTGCATTCCTGAGTAGCACCCTGCTCTCACATCCCGCCAATGTCTCCAGTTTCCGCCTCCACCCAGCCAGACGGGGTCCTCCCGGCGCCTTCCAATGTTTTGTGATTTCTCATTTGGCCAATATACAGGAAAGGTCCAGAAACCTATTGGTGAACCTAGTTTTAGTTGTGTGGGGTAATGAACCGAGAAGGCATTGCGCTGGCCCACCGGGCACTATTCGCTCTATTACTGCAGCCACAGTAGTTGTGATGTATTGCTAGAATCTGGGCACCTCTGGGCAATTCCAGAACATGTACATCATATCCACTCCATTTTCTCCGCACCTAGGGCAGCACGCATCCTCTCTGTGAAAATATCTATTAATAGGCTCCGGGGTGAGGTAGGCCTTATGAAGTATATAGAAGTAAATTAATTTAAATCGGGCATTTCTCGAAACTTTATAAGTTCTACCTAACATATTGATCCAGTCAGCATCCTCCATTGGAGTACCCAAATCCGCCTCCCACTTGTTTCTTAATGCCATCAGGGGTTGAATGGAATCTCTGCCAATCGCTCCATACAGGCACGTGACCGCTTTAATCTTACCCCCTGCTCTTCCTATATATCCACTTGTTGCATGGCTCTTGGGTTCTACCGTTCCCATTCCCCGGTGTCTCTTAATCGCTGTAGTAACTGCTCCATATAACAGGAAATGTCCCTAAGGGATGTTCCAGCTTGTTCTAAAGTCCTCAAACGACCTGAGCTCTCCTTCCTCATAGAGATCGCCCATTTTCGTGGCCCCCGCCACTGTCCCCCATGTGGCAACGTCTGCAGCATTATCATTGGAAGGTCTGATGAGTAGGGCACTCTGGTTTGCGTTTTTTAAGGCACCTCCCCCAGCAACGTCGCACAACGTGCAGTTAGTTGGTACCAGCTCGAGGTGCTCCCCCGACCCTCAAAAGTGTCTGTAGGAGCACCGCTCAGTCCGGTATAAAGGGTCCCAACTCTCTCTCCGGCGCCATTCTCCCCCGCTATCCATTGTGTAAACCATTGTAGTTGCCCTGCTATGTAGTATGATTCAAAGTCGGGGACTGCCAGTCCCCCTTCCTCCGTTGGTCGTTTGAGGGTCGCCAGGGCCACCCTGCGTCTGCCTGTCCCCCAGATAAACGTCACCAGACAAGATTCAAGCTCCTGGAACTAGGCCCTCGAGAACATAAAATGATAATAATGTGAGTTATCACTTTATGTTTCCTTTACTTCAGTGCTGCGAAGCAGTGAGGTGACGCTCCTCCGCCTTAGCAGAGGAGCCGCCACTAGTAAACACGCACTTTGTACTTATAGTTGTTGCTTACAAGAAGTAAGGCTGGCAGTAACTGCGCCTCTTTTACTGCCAACCTTGCTTCTCGTAAGCAAGGACTATAAGTATAAAGTGTGTGTTTACGCACCTCTTGCAGGTTTTCAAAACACATAAATAAAAGACATTGTCATTTACAATGCCAACAGCTCAAACTCTCGCAAATGCGAGACCTATTGCATTGCAAATGCTTGATTTTGTTGTTGTTAGAGGGAGATTTGCTAGGATTCGAACCTGGGTCCCTTAGATACATGATTTGCTGCTGTAGCTGCAAGACTCCCCAGTTAATCACGGACATGCCCCTTAAGACCACCTGGCGACCAGATACCTTCCACACCTAGAGTTGTTTGCATACTTAATTCACAAGCAGAACGTTATGCCACTTTCATGTTTATAGGTAAGGGTCACGCCCCCCCCTCCTCATGTTATTGGGCCACTCCATTGTCTCTGAGCCAAGGCCTGGCTGGAGATGGCAGACCCGACTCCAGGGGCACTTGAAAGGTAACAACGGTAAAAGGCTGACGTGCCCTGGGGTGAGGGGGGGTGGGCAAGGTTAAAGGTACCTACAACAATGCCAGATTCTTTTTCCCATCCTGGTTTTTCCTTTTAGAAATCATTGTTTCTAGGACTGTAATTCCATCTAGTTTGCATGAATTTAACAATAACTACAGCTCCAGAACTTACCGATTCATTAAACAAAAGATCAGGACTAAAATTGAGGTGTGTTAGTGACATGGAGTTATCTCTTTATAATAGCTGCAATTTACTCCAGTGTCATAACTTGCATGTTTTCCCAGTCCTGCTTTTCTGGTAACAAGTTTCATTCTGGGACTTGTAGTTTAGCTTTTAGCACTGTAAGCACTGGGTCAGACATACCACCAGTCAGTCTGGTATTTCTGCTAGAATGGTTGAAGGCGCTTAACGTGACGTTGCTGTACAAGTCTTTCATCTAGATTGTATCCATCTGTTGCTCGTGTAGTCCAGGTTTTTCCCCGATCATGCTAGTACCTTTAGTTGACTGTACCTCCCAGAGTGCACCTGGACGAGCTGCGCAAGCATTGGAACACAAAAGAGCCCTCGGCTCTGAATGGGGGAGGTGATTTCACTGAAGGTGTTGTGGGGGAGGAGGGCGGTACAGGGTGTGGCCCTAAGGGAAAGGCAAGCACAGTGTAGTGTGACAAGGACAGGCATCTGCCTCGGGTGACCTGTTTATATCACAACAGCGGCCGGGCTGGATAGAGGGAAACTGAGGAATGAACACGAAGGACAACGGGGGTGACAAAACCTTATCCATCACCTGATGCTGTGGTTATATTGTTCGGGGTGTGTTCTCAGCACGAGGGGTGCTATGTATGTATTGCGTCAGAGCTTATATGGGCGAGGCGCAATGAACCTGCTGTGAGTGTGATGTATGTTTTTTGCTGCTGAGGTCCTGTGCATTACACTGGCCTTACGGCACACTGCAAATAAAAGTATCTTAAGTATGTGGTCTGGATTCTGTTAGAGACAGTCCGGAATACCAGGGTCTGCGATTTCTCGACCATTACCTTGTTAAAACCAGGTACGTCATACGAACATTTCGCAATCGTGGTGCGGTGGGTCTTCCAAATAATCTAAAAACATCAAACAAAGTTTTATTTTTGGCGAAGGTTATCAGCTGACAGTGCGCCACCAAGGACACAGTGCTCCACTTCTGGGTGTTTGCTTAACAATTTATTGTATTTTGGGACTTGTAGTTCCAGTTTACTTCAGTTGAACATAAGCATTTGCAATGCAATAGGTCTCGCATTTGCAAGAGTTTGAGCGATTGGCATTGTAAATGATAATGTCTTTTATTTGTGTGTTTACAAAATCTGCAAGCGGTGCGTACACACCGCTTGCAGTTTTTGTAAACACATAAATAAAAGGCATTCTCATTTACAATGCCAATAGCTCAAATTCTCGCAAATGCAAGACCTTAAGCAATCGCAGCAACTGTGCTTTGCTTAGGCGGTTGAAAGCTAAAGCGCAGGTGCCGCAATTGCTTTAAAAGTAAAGTAATAGAAAAAAACTTTTAAAGCAATCGCGGCACCCGTGCTTTAGCTTAAGATGTTGAAGGCTAATGCGCAGGTGCTGCGACGGTAACAAAAGTAAACAAATAGAAAAAATGGCAACGGCACTCTTTTTTAAAATTTATTTACTTTTGTTACAATGGCAGCACTTGCGCTTTAGCTTGGAACATCTTAAGCTTAAGCGCGGGTGCCGCGATTGCTTCACAAGTAAACAAATGAAAAAAAGGTGTGCACTTAATTTTCTATTTGTTTACTTTTAAAGCAATTGCGGCACCCGCGCTTTAGCTTAAGATGCTTAAAGCTAAAGCGTGGTTGCCGCCATTGTAAAAAAAAAAAACCCAGAAAGAAACAGAGAAAGAAAGGCATGTTGCCACGTTCGGCCAGCAAATGATGATTAAAAAAAAGTGCTGAGGGAGAGGTGTCCTGCCTGTGTTGCAGGCAGAACAAACCTATTTAAGAAAATAGTGCTCGGATGCTGTAATTAAAGCCTACTGAGTAACAACACATATAACAGGGGTGTCCTCAAGGGAGGTTACAAGCAGAGAAAAGGCAGTACTAAGGAAGGACTACTTAGCCTATGGACCAATGAAAAGCCACCATTTACAAAGGAAAGGGACAAGAGCCAATTATATTCATGGGCGTAAAGTGGGCGGAGCTTAATGCCCGTATCCTGAATACAGCACGTCTCGAAGAGACAGCGCAAGCGCTGCCTGGGTGAGACCAAAAACAACAGGGTACTAAGGGGGTATTATTGCAACTTTGACATGGTTTTATCTATGTGAATTAAGTTGCTCTCCGATAAGGGCTGCTAAATAATTATGCTCCGGAGCACATGAAAATGTGCCTCTCTCTGTGTTGTGGTGACCTCGGCACGTGCTAAATTTACTGAAATCTGGAGACAAGTGGTGAAAACCCGCATCCATCCGCAAATCCAGCAGCCTTGTGTTTGAATTTCCTCAGAACCTATTATTAAAGGAGCAACGGATTCAAGTGGAATGAAAAATCTTGATCTCTCAAAAGGGCGTGGCTGATAATTAAGGTTGTGACTTAAAAATATGCAAGGTAAAAATCTGTACTTAGCATAGTGTGCCGCCCTACTGGTATTTTGCTGCTTCTGTCGGTTGTATGATCGTACAACGCTTACCTGAACCACGCGGTCTCTACTACCATCGCATCTTTACCATGCATGCCTTTACCACACAATTTCGTGGTAAAGACATGATGGGTAAAGGGACATGCGTGCTAAAGATCATATCCCTGCCCTGTAAACTGTCCCTTTTCCCTCTGCCCTAAAAATTCAACCTAAGCCTCAAAAACTACCCTGCCCCTGCCCCCCCTACCCTGTGGTCTAAAACTGCCCCTGCCCTATAAACTGCCCCTTTCTCCCTCTGCCCTGAACACTAAAAATTACCACATGCTCCAAAAACTATGTGGACCCCAGCCTCTCTTCCCTGAGCCCTAAAAACTGGCCCCTACATCCCTGAAGTACCTCGACCCAGCCCCTCCCGCCCTGAGGTCTAAAACTGCCCCCTGCCCAGTAAACTGTCCCATTTCCACCTCCCCGCCCTTAGCCCTAAAAACTTCCCCCGACCCTAAAAGCTACCCCGACCCCAGCCGCCCCTGTCCTGAGCCCAAAAAAACTTCTTCCTGCCCTACAAACAACCCCCCCCCCTTGAGTCCTAAAACCTTTACCACGTCCTCTTCCGTTTGTCCTTCCTCTTCCTTTCTTCCTCTTCCGCCCATCTGCTCGGCAACTAGACCACCATTTGCCTTAACCACACATACAAGTTGTTAAGGCATATGCGTGGTTAATGCATGCGTGGTTACGCTTGCGTTGGTTGGACACGCGTGGCTGAGCCCTCATTGTGACCGTTTCCCACTTCTGTCACTGCATACAGATATACAATACAACAAGTAACATTACATCTACAACAAGTCAGGGCTATTGTCTTTGCCAATGGTTGTTAGTTGTGTAAGATAAATAAGGAAAAACTGCTGCTTCGTTGTATAGAATATTGAAAATGCTTAAGTACTGAAATGAAGAGACAGTGAAAGAACTATAACGAGTCTCTTTGAAGTTTCTTACCTCAAAGGCAGCGAAGGGTGGTACTGCTGCAGAGTTAAGTTTTTTTTTGTATCCTGTGGGCAAAAATGGAGAGCCCGATAGAGACCCGTCTCAGCACCTGCTTTTTAGAACTGCCCGTGCTGAATGCCGGCAGGACCCGGCCCAGTTAAAGCCCTGAAAGGGGCCATGCGCGTCCTTTTTGCACTCTCCATAATGTCCCTTTTGTATTATAGGCACTTGTACAGCCCCTTCAGTAGTGCACATTGACCAAAAGGCCTTAGCCAGGATTTTCTGTTTTTGAGGGCATGGCTCCCTATAATGACGTGAAGTAATTGTTCTGGTCAGGGCCGATTATTGACTTCTTTTAGCATTTTTGCCGAATATGTGTGTCAGATATTGTAAGTTACAGCATGTTGAGCCAAAGCCTTTACAAGGAATGGGGGAGGTTGGGGTTTTCTCTAAGGATTTTAGGGACAATTAGTGTCCTGTGGTGCACTTAAAGCAGGTCAGGCACCTTGATCAAAACTGGGCATGATTTAAGGAACAGAAAATAAGGTAGTATGAACAATATAAGGCACATTTTGCAATTGCAAGGAAGTTTTAAAAAAAATACTTCTCGTATTGTATTTTTGTATCGTGAAATATCAAGACACACTTAATTTGTTTGAAAGCAGGCATATGAAAATATCTAATAAGTTAGCCAGCGTCCTTCTTGACTTCTGGGCATCAAGGTTTTTGCTCCAGGACTTTCCTTTAGCAGTCAAAGCAGTCTGGAAGTTGTAGTGTTAAATATTGATTTGCTTCTGTTATCTGATTAATTGCTACAACGATTATTTGTAAAGGAAACTCTGGTACTGCACACATGGCCCAATCAATAAAATCTATTTCATATTTAAGTTCAGCTTATTAGTATAAATTACTTCACTTTTGCAATTCACACAAAGTGAATCTGCACTTGTGCAATGATTTATTCACATGTAATATTACCATAGGAAGGCAACATATTAGTTGTGAATAAATCTGATCTCATGGGTTGGAATTGGCCATTCAAGGGTGAGAATGATTTGAAAGGGTTGTGCGCACACCCACAAAATGTTCCGAATGACATTCTCACTCAGGAAGTGGTTGCAGTATTATTGCTGTCAAGAGCAGTGGTTAATATTTTTCCTTGGTAGAAATATTCCGATATTGGTAGGCTAAAGGAGAATAACTTAAATATTTCCCTCTTGGAGAAGAGAAAAAAACAGAAGGAAAAACATGATTACACGAATGCAGTCTTTTTGTATGCACATTTTATACACGATATAATAATGTACATATAAATGGCTTCACATAGAAAAACATAAAGAGTAATCCACGTGTATCCCAGGAGGAGTTTTGTAAATCACTGAAAAAAAAACATATCTATGAGTGCAGAGTTTCACATCTAGAGAATCGGGCGCTCAGTTTTTGTGGAGTGTTTTTGCAGTTTTTTATAGCGCCAACTTGACCCGAAGGTATTTAAGTGCTTTACAAGAGCACCAGTTACGTTACTCAAGGACACATTCATTTTTGAAAGGCACAGGGAGATTAAGTGATTTGCCAAGAATCACAGGATGTTTCCCAGCTCCAAAGTCGGCAGCTCTGTCTGTTACGCCACGTTGTGTTTGATGTAGATTTCACGGTTTTGGCAAAACAGCTTGTTGTATGACAATACCAAACACATGAACGTACTAAATTTGAAGTGCTTTGTGTTTACGTTTAGAGCAAAGGGGACACAGTTGCAATGGCCTTACAGAGACTGCATTGCTACCGCCTGTGACCTACCTAGGGCAATGAATGAATTAGCATCGATACTGAAGTGTCACCTTCACGCAGTGGAAGCGGCCATGGATTGAGTGCTACCAAAGGGGATGATGGACGGAACGTTGGAGCAAATCAAACACTCACCCCCAGTCAACTGATCTGGCTTTAATCCATCATCATTCTTTAGCTCACTCCACCACCCCAGTTCAGACATGGCCATATGCAAATCAGTCTGACCCTGTGCCTCATGGGAACAGTCCAGCCCGAACTGCCAAGCCATGTCTTCCCTGGACCGGAAACAAGCATCCTGGGACCGGTTTCGGGTTCATAACCCTCATCAGCCAGGCTATCTTGAATCCAGTGGCAAAGTGAGCAAGGGACCCACGTCTGGGCATACCCTGCCAACTTAGGGCGAACAAAGCGATACCAAAGGGGATGATGGACGGAACGTTTGAGCAAGTCAAACCCTCACCCCCAGTCAACTGATCTGGGTTTAATCCATCATCATTCTTTAGCTCACTCCACCACCCCAGTTCAGACATGGCCATATGCAAATCAGTCTGACCCTGTGCCTCGTGGGATCAGTCCAGCCCGAACTGCCAAGCCATGTCTTCCCTGGACCGGAAACAAGCATCATGGGACCGGTTTTGGGTTCATAACCCTCATCAGCCAGGCTATCTTGAATCCAGTGGCAAAGTGAGCAAGGGACCCACGTCTGGGCATACCCTGCCAACTTAGGGCGAACAAAGCGATACCAAAGGGGATGATGGATGGAATGTTTGAGCAAATCAAAAACTCACCCCCTGTCAACTGATATGGGTTAAATCCATCATCATTCTTTAGCTCACTCCACCACCCCAGTTCAGACATGGCCATATGCAAATCAGTCTGACCCTGTGCCTCATGGGAACAGTCCAGCCCGAACTGCCAAGCCATGTCTTCCCTGGCCCGGAAACCAGCATCCTGGGTCCGGTTTCGGGTTCATAAACCTCATCAGCCAGGCTATCTTGAATCCAGTGGCAAAGTGAGCAAGGGACCCACGTCTGGGCATACCCTGCCAACTTAGGGCGAACAAAGCGATACCAAAGGGAATGATGGACGGAATTGAGTGGGCATGGACACTAGTACTTGCCCTACCCTAAATTAGGTTTAAGTCACAATTGCTGTAAAGATTAAGTGGTTATGAAGCTTGTACCCATTCATCTGTCCATCTTTCTGTGTGTCATTTTGTCCTCCTTTCTCTCTGTTTGTACCCCACTGTGTGTTACTGGATTGGCACCGTGTGGTACAGTATGTATACCTGAACGAGTGGTGTCTGTATGTTTCGACCCCTCACTGGATTGTCCTGGCATCTCTCTAATACCCTCCATAAAGCTTATTCTCCACACTGTTTACCACCCCGCCCCCTTGATTTATACCTCTTACCCTTTCCTGTCCCCTCCGTCTTATTCTGCAGGCTATTTTTGTCTCCTCCTTCCTCCTCAACAAAATAAGATCATTCTATTCTATACACAAGAATGTCCTCTTATTCCTCTCCCCTTTCCCTTGTTCCCTCCTTTCAGTTAGCGCTTTGAGATGGTCATAGTGCAGAACCAAGCGCAGTTTACGCTACCAGTTATCTCCTGGCCTGTGTGTAATGGGGGACTGCATGTCTGACGGGGTTTGTGAATGATTAGGAGCGAAGTCTGCGGGCATGGGTGCTTGCTTGTCTGCTCATCTATAGGTTTGGGAGGTGGTTATTGTGTTTGTCTGTATTTGCATGGAATGTCGCTCTTCTAGTTTGTATATTTGTCATCTTTGCTATTGTGTGCGTGAATATTGTGTATCTCCGCGCCTCTGCCCATGCACCATACAAAAATCAAACATCAAACTTTTGACTTTGTCAACAATTGTGTAAATATTTGGATTGTAATTATAAATTGTATTCATATAGCACTTACTGCTCCTGACGAGGCGTTAAATCACGTTGTTGCAAGTAGTACTCTGGAACCCAAGGTTAGAGGTAACAAGCATTGGCATAGCCAATAGGTCTCGCTTTTGGGACCTTATAACTATTTAGTTATGCAGCACGATATCCTTGGTGCAACAACATCAACTGTTGCATGGCTGAACACTTATAAGGGCCAAAAAGCGAGACCTATTGGCTATGCCAATACTTGTTTGAACATTGGATCATGCAGGAGGCACATCATATCTGTCTAAAAGGCGAATCTAGCCAAGCCTGGAGGCGCCTTGTCTGGTACATGAGAGCAGAGAAAAACTTGTGGGCTATACTGACACTGAACCCTCAAAAAAGGAACAGGAATAATGTGAATTCATCATGTTTGTATATCTCGTAAAGTGGTGACAGACGAGGAAAGGTCTGGGCCATACTGTCATTGAACCCTCGAAGGAGGGACTGGAATCAGAGAAGGCTGGCACCCTGAACAGGACTTTAAAATCCTGCAGTTGAGGGGGGCTTGGACGGGGTTTATAGGGAAGAGGTACAATAACGGGAACAGTGCAATATTTAGTGATGCTGCATTTGGGTTATGGTCTAGGAAACTTTTGTGGTGAGATAGCGGGAGGAGGTCAAAACTTAATGTAGGTTGCATTGGGGTTGGGCACGTGTGAGGTAGGGTGTGTGTTTTAGGGTGATGCAAAATAGCTTAGTGGGATAATGGTATTAGTGCAATGTTTGTTGAAGATTCCCCTTTGGGCGTTGAAATTGTGAGGAAACGTCTGTGGTGCAGCAGCGGGGTGATGACAATGGGGATGGGCGAGGAATGGATGTGCCTTAGGGTGCCACAGAAAGCTTAGGGCAGTAACGGGATTAGTGCAATATCTACTAGAAGCTCTCTATATACTAGAGAAGCTTTTGAGGAAACTCAGCATTTTATGCATCTAAGTGCATTAACGAGATACCATCCACTCCAGGCTGATTATGAGCACGCAGGCAACCTTTTGAGGGCTATCGCGAGATTAGAGCAATACCCCCTATGGTCTAGTTTTATCGAGTTCAATGGTCCGTTGTGGGCACGGCACGTGCTAGGCCATTTAGGATGCTAAAGGAAGTTTAGTCCAATAAAGAGACATGTGCAATACTTATGGAAAGCTGTCTTTGGGCTTGGTAACTACAATACTTTCCCACGGTTCAGTGAAATGTTTACCAAAGGCCCATTTCTGGCCTGTAAGATAGAGGGGTGACACTGAGGGCAACAAACGGGGCTAGCGCCGTATTTACCGAAGGCCCATTATGGGCCTGTACATGGTGGGGTAACGTTCAGTGCCGTTAATGAGGCTAGTGCATTACTTACGGAAGGCCCGTTTCCGGCCTGCAGCTGGAGTGGTGACACTGAGGGCAATAAATGGGGCAAGCACAGTACTTGCCGAGTGCCCATTTCGGGCCTCTACCTGGAGGGGTTACATTGTGTGCAAGAAATAAGACTAGTGAAATCATCACTGAAGGCCTCGCCAACAATTAATTCTAAAAAGAGCAACCAATAAGGGGGAAAAGCTTTATAAGAGAGTTTATAAATTAAATGTGGAAATAAGGTTGAACTGCTGATTTGTTTGAATTACACTCTTCATCTGTGAGGAGTGTGGGGGGGTGCATGTATTTGTTTTTAATGTAATGATATTAATTAATTGAACAGTCAAATTCTGAAATCCTCTGGGGTTGCACACATGGTACCATAAGGGCCTAAGAAAGCAAAACTACACACTCAAATTACACATATCAAAGGTGTCAGGCTGCAAAACTGGAGACTGTTGAGGCACGAGTGTGAAACGTGACCCCCCCCCCCTATCATGGAGGTGAAAGTCTCAGTGAGTTCGTTAGCTACCCCCCTCCACTAAAAATCTCAATGCCCGTTCAGTGAGTTCGTTAGCCACCCTCCCCCTCCACTAAAGAATGTCAATGCCCCCTAGCCCTTGGATGGGTGAACCTGATACTGGCAGGGTGTGGCGTTCACCCCTCCTGCCCCTCGATGCACCTCCCCAGGGTGGAATGTTTAGGGGGAGGGGGCAGTATGGAACACAGTGAACCTGGAAATACCACCGGATACGGAGTCAGAGCCCCACTCGTCGACTCCTCGGCTCCAAAAGGCACTTTTCAGCAAGTTTGCAGGTCAAAGGTCAGGACAGTTATTAACGGGGCTCTAAGGCTCGTGGTAAACTGAGCTTCTACAAGCTCTGCATTTGCAGCTTCGCTGTCCTAGACTTCATTACATAAAATATCTCTAACTTGAAGGATAGCGCTGCTGTCAGAGGCTGGACTGAGCCCTCCCACTGGGGCACACAGAGCTATACTTTATTACCAGTTTTTTATAGCGTGCACAACAATAATAAGCGTGTGTGTGGGGGGGTAGAAGTGATTTACATATAAACAGTTTAGTGAAAATCGAACATATATTATCTTATAAAATAATACAGCACCGTTGCCCAGGGTGCGTAGAATGTTTGTTTTGCTTTTACCATGCGTGACGCACCCCAGTGTCAGGTTTTGAAAACCAGAGAATAATAAAACATAGAAAGGAAACGAAAAACAAGAACAAGTATCTATGGCTTGAAGTGGCTGCCACAAGCCAAACAAAGCAAGGAGGCACTGCTCGCTCCCGCAGGAAAAACGCCGTGGGTTGCGAGGAATGCAGCTGCCCCCTGCTTGCTCAAGGCCGTGGGAGTGAGCAGTAAGGGAGGGGCGGAATAGCGTTCAGAGAGATCGGGCGCTGAAAGCTGGCGGTTGCGCGCGTGCACGCTCGCGTGAACGTAAGCGCTAGGCCAGCCAAAGCTTGGGGTAGTACTTTGAAAACACCTACTAAATGTCTCGCAGTGCAGCGCATGCGCTGGCTCAATCGAGACCAAAAAAGGCAGTAGATTAGTAAAAGCGTTATTTTTGTTTCCTTGTGGATTAGTTATGGTAAGTGTGTTACTTGGTACACTTGAGAATGCATGCATTTAGTGTATTGTTTTGAAAGGGATAGATTGAAGTGAATTAGTAAAGGCAAGATGTGGGGTGTTATTGAGTTTGGTGGACAATTGTGCCTGTTAGTTGGATTAATTGGATAGAGAAAAGAGCTTGGAGACCATATTTAGGAGTCCATAGCAGTCAGAAAAGTTTGGGATGAGTCAGGGGATGGAGGTAGAGGCAGAAGTTCAAAGGGAAATATGTATATATTTTCCCCAATAAGTAAAAATTCATGTATGCATGTAGAGACATACCCACATTGCTAAGTATATATAAGTATGTATACGTATGTACACACATAAACATATGTTAAATTGTATGTACAAGACACCCCATATATGCATACCCATGTGTACATACCTTAAGTAATATTTACATAGTCCAACATTTACATGTGTGTTGTGCATAAATATACATAAACTTTGTAACAATTGTTATTTTTTTCTATCTCTTCTATATTTATGTAACTCCTTATTAAAGGAAGCACAATCCCATGTACATAAAAGAAAGTATATAGACAACGTTATCTACATATATATGTCGACATGTGTGAGTATAGATGCACTGGATATATATATATATATATATATATATATATATATATATACACATACATACATATATATATAAATGTGTGTATATATATATGTTAATTCTTTTTAAATATCTAAATAAATTTATACGTAGACAGAAGCATAACCCCATATACACAGCCAACCGAGTATCTAGTTATGTACATATTATGACATACATATAAATATTAAGCATAAACATAAATGTTTTGTTTATATGTATATATATTTTTAACTAAAAAGCAATGTATACAGCCAAACCTACATATCTTAGTATATACATAGAATGATTTGTATACATACACTCATAATGCATTACCCTCAGTAATATTTCTGTGCAGTGAGTTGATCCATATATATCTATAGCCATATGTTTATTTATTTGAGTTTTTTTCTGGTGCTGGCTGGACCCGAGGTTGTCGGAGCACTTTGCAACGGTTGGTGTTCGCATCAAAGATAACAAGCTTATAGGTTTTTTAAAGCTTGACGATTAGGTAAACATTGAATCTAGCGCGCTAAAGAATTCCCTCTCCTAGATTCCAGAACTATTGACTCTCTGCTATACATTTTTGGAACCTTGGCACTGGAAAAGAAATCTGGATTCAGATGAAAAGGAACACGAATGAGTTCTCTCGGTCCTGCCATGTTTTGCATTTAAGGTTTTGTGAAGCAATGGGAATGTGTATGCTTCTGTTGTTTGTATGTCTGATACCATCGGATCTAGCTAGCACTATATATAAATCTCTCAAATAAATAAATGTGATATCCACGATTAATTGATTTGATCTGATGTGACTTAGATGCTCTGTATGGATTTGTTATCTTTGATGTGAACATTTACTGTTGTAAAATGTTCTTATTCCTTTAGGTCTGGCTAACGCTATATAAAACTCTCAAATAAATAAATATGTACTTACACATAATAATATTTACATATTCAAATATATATAGGCATGCTGGTGGTCCATAGACCAAGCGTTTTTTGTTTTGCTAATAACTTTGGCACCACTTGACGAATCTTCACAACATTTTCAAAAATAGTGTACAACTCACTTCAGCTGTCTGGAAAGTTTTGTAATGATTTGTCAAGCACGGGCCGAGAAAAATAGGAGGTCCTAAAACACGTTTTCCCTATGCAATTTCTCATAGGGATTTCAAATATGACTACAGCCGGAACCACAAAACGGAATTACACCAAATTTAGAAGAAAGCTAGCTCTTGGTCCAGAAAGAGCCCTTCTTCTAATTTGGTGCAAATCCGTTCAGAAATTTTGGAGTTATTCAAGAAAATAGATTTATAGATATCTAGGGCTGTCAATCTTCCACGGGTCCAACAAGATATCTTGGTGAGATCTGATTGGTTGCCAACAATTCAACCAGGAAGTGTTGGCAGCCATATTGGACTTGGAACTGAGTCCCCAAAAAATGCAAAAAAACAAAAGGGGGCAGGGTAGGAATACCCTGACCACATAGGCCTGATGGAGGGGCCACACAGGGAACCTGCAAGTACCCCACATTTTTTTCCATTCATTGTTGCCGCAAATTTGTAGGGGTTCTGCAAATCTGCAGTGACATTTTAAAAAAAACAAGCCAGTTCTCCTGCCCTTTTTTTTTCTAACGGTCCCTGGGGTGGGCCAGATCCTTGGGGGGCGGGGGGTAGTTGGATACTGCGGGAGGAAGCGCACACGGCTCACTCCCTGGGCTGCTTTCGGCCCATAGGACCGCTATCCCCTGGGCCACATCCTCATAAAATACTTGGAGGGGACACGCGGTCCCCCTTCTGGTTCAGTTTCACCTCTGGGACTGCTACTCTCTCAGGCCTGGCTGTATCAATTAAGTGGGAGGGGGGGCCCGCCCCCTCCCAGGCCATGAGGGCCCCAACCCCCAGGGCCTGTCCATGTAAAAAAAAGAGAGGGGGTTGCATGGCCACCCTGCTAGAGTCATTAATGGCCCTGGGGACCCCATCCCCTAAGGCCGGCTCAAAAATGTCTCCATGTTGCCCACTCCCGGAACATATCAGCATGGAGACCTGTGTTTGCTGCCTCATGGCAGGAGTGATATTTAAAACTCCGGCCGTGCAAAAGCAAACACTAAGTCTGCTCCCAGCGGGCAGGAGCTTCAAAAATGCTCCCGCCCACTGGAGCAAACTCATCTGCATTTCTGCCCACACTGAAGCGGGCAGGTAACAGATGAAAAAAGTGCTCCCTCCCTCAGGGAGCAGCAATTTTAGCTGCTCCCTATAGCCGAGAGCAATGCCGGCTCCCGCATGTGGCATGGAGACGGCTGGGGCCTGCTGGGGCACAGAGACTCCTCCTGCGGACACAGTGGGTGCCCTGGGTGGGACCATTTAATGGCTTGGCCATGTAGGATGGGGTCCCAGGGACCAAAACCATCCCAGGAAGGTGGAGCGAATGCCCCCCTCCGCTTATAATTATGGCTGGGCCCCAGGAAGCGGTGCCCCTGGGGCCAGGCATCGGCCAGTGGAGGGTAGCTGTATGCTGCCTCACCAATTACAGTAAGGCTGGGCCCCAGTAGATGGGGTCACTGGGACCCAAATACGGCCTGGAGAAGGGGCCATGTACCCCTCGCCCTAAGGGGGTAGGCAACCGGTGGCCAACCCCATTTAACTGAGTAAAAAAAAAAAAAAACACCGACATTTACAAAAAAATTCAAAGGTTACATGGACGTTATAGTTAGGAAATAGAATTTTTAAAATCTTAGAAATTCACACAAAAAAAGAAAAGTTACAGGGACGTTATTGTCATCTCAAGTAACTATAACTCATGCCCTAAGGTACCTATAACTCGTGCCCTCACCTGCTAATTACCCCACATCACTCATGACATCATCTATGACATCATTGATAATATCAGTGCAACATTTGCTGTAAAATTATTGATGAGAAAACTATGCATGGCGCAGTCGTGAGTTATAGTTACCCTAGGGCACGAGTTATAATTACTTGAGATAACTCTAACTATAACAGCTGAATTTCTATGGTTTGTGTGTGTAAATTCTGAACCTAAGCATAACGTCCCTGTAACCTTCGTTTTTTTTTGTGAATTTCTTTTTTTTTAAACTTATTTTTATCGGCATTTGGCATTTAATCATAACAGGCATCCTTATATAATGCAATATATTAGTGGTCCAACCCCCTCCCTTTTGAGTGGTGGCGTGTCTGTTCCTCCTCTGCACCCGAGCCCTAATATATGTATTACAGCCTTTACGGGTGATCCCTAGGTCCTCCTGTCAATCCTAAGTGGTCAGTGATTGTGTATACTCTGAATAGCATATCTCACTCCAAACCTCACAATATCTGGGCCGGGATGTTCCCCAAGTATTCAATGCCTTTCCCATCCGTGAGTGTGTGATGTTCTGGAATCACGCAATGCGCCTTGTAATAGTACCCTAAACAAAACTACAACCCTCTAACTGCCATCTCAGGGTAGATAAATGCCTCTTCTGTGATTAGTGGGGCTCGGGTGCAATAGGTCCATCCCACCAACACTAGGGGAGTAGAGGCGAAGTGGGAGTCACCCAACCCCTCCACGTCCAGAGATCCCCAGCTCCCTTAGTAGGTCAGGGGGAGCCACTTCCTGCGTCCCCTTCTCCAGCAGCCTTGGGCCAGTCTTTCCCTACCACCATGTCCTTTCAGTGCTGTGGCCCACTCAGTCAGTCAGAGCAAGACCCATGCCCCAGCCATCCTCTCGAGGTCTCTCAGTCTAAGTCCAAGGGGAGTTCCCATTCAACAACTAGGCTTAGGCTTAGTTTAGAGAAGACCCCCAAAAGGCATATCTCTAGTGTGCGGCTCAGGGTCGCATTAAGCTTTGAGAGGACCGCCCCTCAGTACACCAGCAGTTGGGTGCACCCCCACTTCATATGCTTTAAGTAAGTAAGTAGGGGTTTTATATAGCGCTCGATTGCTGAGGCGTCGTGGTGCTGGAGAAACATAGAAGGAAGGGTAAGTCCACTGGTACACGATCCACTGCTATACCTGGAAAAACCAGGTTTTTAATAGGCCACAAAATTTGGAAAGAACTGGTTGAGATCTGATATCCAAAGGCAGGCTATTCCAGAGTTTGGGAACCAAGTATGAGAGGCATCTCCCACCTGGCCTTCATCCATTTCGGGATTTTAACCAAGGCCTGATTGGCAGACTGTAGTGAACGTCCAGGACAGTACCATTGGAATAAACTGCGGTACGCCATGGGACCTCCGCCATACAAGGTTTTGTGGACTAAGCAAAGAGCCTTAAATTCAATACGCTGCTTGACCGGGAGCCAATGAAGACTCCTAATGGCCCCGGAAATATGCTTGAATTTAGGTATGTTAAGTAATGTACGAGCAGCAGTATTCTGAAGGGATTGCAGCTTAGTAAGCTGCCGATTGTCAACTTCTAGATAAAGGGCATTACAATAGTCAGTGCGAGACAATACAAGAGCAACCACCACAGTCTTCCTTAGCTCCATTGGACGAAATGGTAGGATCTTCCGTAGAATTTTTAATGTAAAATCACATGCTGAGGTGACTTGATTAATCTGGGCAGAGAAGTTGAGCTGTGTGTCCCAAACCACACCCAAATTTCTCATCTTGTCCACTGGTAACAGGCACTCTCCTGCCCCCGTTGGCCACCAGGCTGTGTTCCAGATTGAAGGGCCATTGCCAAACTCCATGATTTTGGTCTTCTGTGTATTTAGTTTCAAATAGTTGGTGTGCATCCAATGTATGATGCGGTCAAGACAACTATGAAACCTTCACAGCATCTCATTAGCTGACGATATTGGAACTATAATTTGAGTGTCGTCTGCCTATGACACGAGGGAAAAGTCAAAGTCTCTAACTGGTTTGGCCAATGGCGTCACAGAAATATTGAAAAGGGTGGGTGAGAGCGCCGACCCTTGTGGGACTCCACAAGGGAGATAGAATATGTCCGATTTAAGATTATCCCAATAAACCTTATGTTCTCTGTTTGTCAGGAATGATGAAAGAAGAGCCAGCGCCTTATCACTGATCCCACGTGCCTTCAGCCGTTGCGTAAGAATTAGATGATCTACTGTGTTAAACGCGGAGGACAGGTCAAGTAGGATCAGGATCACCCTTCCACCACTATCAATTTGCATACGAAGCTCTTCCGTGGCCATGACCAGTGCGGACTCTGTAGAGTGATTTGCACAGAAACCATGTTGTGAAATATCCAGAGTGTTATTGGAAATGAGAAAGTCATTTAGTTCCTGGTTAATGGCTTTCTCCAGAACCTTGGCCGCCAGAGGAAGGCAGGAGATAGGTCTATCATCCCTAGGGTCCATGGAGGACTTCTTTAAAATGGGCCTGATGCAAGCTATCGTCCAAACTGTAGGACAAACTCTATCTCCTACAATGGTGTTCAAAAGGGGGGTCAGGAGAGAGCTTGTTAATCTAGAGGCATCATGAATTATGTTCGGTGGACAGGGGTCCTCTGGTAAGACGGACTTAATAGACAGTAAGAGATCATTTACTGAGTCTTGAGTAAGAAGGAGAAACTAGATAAATGATTCGAGAATATTGACCCCTTCTCACCATCCTGAGCGGATGGAGTATGGGGTCCAGAGTCCAAACCCTCCAGTTCATTATAGATTGTTTGCACTTTTGACTGAAAGTACCCGGCCATTTGGTCACATAAATTTTGGTCGGGATAGAACAAGTCTCCTTGTTGGAGCTTGGATAAGGAGGAAACAGTCTTAAAGAGTTCTCTGGTAGAGTTCTTCGCCTTCTCTATCTTGCCAGTATAAAACTCTGTTTTGGCTCTACAGATAGCTTCTTTGTACTCTGTAAGAGACTTGTTGTAACTAAACTTGCTTTCTGCGGTATAATGCACCCTCCATTCTTGTTCAATGCGCCTTCATTTTGATTTCAAATCTTTCAGTTCCGCAGTATACCAGGGGGCAGTAGGTTTGTATCTGCTTTGGGAGACTGATCTTAAAGGAGCTAGATGGACTATTGCTTCTCCAATCCAATTATCATAGTTAGCTGCATCCAGATTAGCATTCGAAGTAGACATGGCAACAGAATTCATTAACCTCTCAATGAAGATCTCATGATTAAAATTCCGCCAAGACCGTGCAAAAGTTGTAGGAGGACAGTGTGCAGGGGAAAGAGGGGTCGTTTCCACAAGTAGATTAAACATAATAGCCCTATGGTCTGTCTAGGTTAATGGCACGATCTTATCAATCTGAATTGCGGGCCAATTAGTAAAAATACCATCCAGTGTATGTAATGCATTATGAGTAGGTCCAACCACTCACTGTAATAAACCAAGGGCTTTGAATCTATCCAATAGTGACGAGGTCATAGAATCAGTGAGGAGTTCAAGGTGAAAATTAAAGTCACCAAGAACACTCAGTCAATCATAGCATTTGTATGGCGCACTACCTACCTGTGAGGGTCTCAAGGCGCTAAGGGGAGGGGGGCGTGCTGCTACTGTTCGAAGAGCCAGGTCTTGAGGAGTCTCCTGAAGATCAGTAGGTCTTGAGTCTGCCGTAGGTGGATGGGGGAGGATGTTCCATGTCTTGGCAGCGAGGTGGGAGAATGATCTGCCACCGGCGGTCACTCTTCGGTTGCGGGGGACGGAGGCACGGTCTGCAGAGCGGAGCGTAGCTGGCGGGTGGGGGTGTAGAAGCTGAGTTGGATGTTGAGGTACGCTGGTCCGATGTTGTGGAGTGCCTTATTACTTTGGGCAGGAAAAATAAGAGTTCTGCTAACTATCCGTATCCAAAGTGTGATTGGCACACTTACCAATATTTAGAGCCTCTAGTTGGCTCCTTGAATAAGTTGTTCTGTTAAAACTGGCAGGGGTTCTGGCGCTGGGTGTGATCCAGGCGCGGACGGGTGCAGACGGGCTTGCCTTTGGCGCGCCGGCAGCGTGCCCGCTGCGTGGTCGCGTCAGCATCACAATTTATCCCCTGAAGTGTGAAACAACTAGCACGCTAACCACACTACCGTTTGAAAGCTGGCCTGCTCTAACTGATGGGCACCGCAGGACGCATGGTTACAGCACCAAGCGCCAAGAACTAAAGTGCAGTGGGCAGGTAGAATTAAAACAGCATTTATTAAAAGTTAAAAACGATGTGAGAGCGAGCGAGCGTGCGATTAAACAGCAAGAAATAATGCCGCCGCGCTCCTGAATTGTAACCAAGGAACTTCCTTCAATCTATGCTGTCTATGAATGCCGTGTTTAGCGTCGCTCAGCGGATCACGGCCTAGATACGCCCCCGTACACTGCCCTGATCCTGCGCAGCATCAAGTATGTCCTGTGTGTGTAATTGTACTGAATATATTTAAGTCCGGTGTTATGGGACGTCCTTCTATGGGTACGCCAACAGTCGCCCCCATTCAGTGTCCGTTATATTGCACCCAACTCAGCGGTCCAGCACTCCCTGAGGGCTTCCAGCGGTTTCCCAACCATCGTATTCAGTGCCATGTAGAGCCATGTAATCAGTTGTCTTCCTATCCCCATTATCAGTAGTAGCTGTAGAACTAAGTGGGTCAAGCATTCTGCTTTTCCCTTCCCCCAGAGTTTGCGGGACATGTGCAAAAGTGCCTCATGTATTAGGAATTAGCCTGCCTTAACTAGATTCCACTCCCACAAGTCAACTTTGTGGTAACCTTGGATACCTAGATATTTAACGATACGTGGCACCCATTGGATGTCGGATGGATAGGCAGCAGGCTGGGGGGCATCCTAGTCACTGGAAAGACACGTGTCTTTGCTCCGTTAACCTGGAGGCCAGAGAAGGATCTGTTTCCTTTGAGGAGCTGCAAAATGTAGTCTATGTCCTCATCCCCATTCTGCAGGTAGATCAGCAGATCATCTGAGTACAGAGAGAAGACATGCTCTTCTCCATCCACTGTGAGTCCCTTGCTCCTGCACTCAGTTCGAAAGCGCTCTGCCAGTGGTTCAGTAGCTATGTCAAAGAGGAGTAGAGACAGTGGAAACCCCTGCCTCGTAACTTGAAAGATGTCATAAGAGTCCAAAATGGTGCATCCCTGTTTCACCCCTGCTGTGGGGCTCATGTACAACAGCTGCACCCATTTGGCCCATTTCTCACCAAGCCCCATGTGGAGCATGACCGCTTCGAGGAAGTCCTACCGGGCGGTGTCAAAGGTCTTCTCCAGATCTACTGATATGATCATGGCATGGGGGTAGTCTGGCCAGTCACGACTATAGATGATGTTGTACCATTTCTGGAGGTTGAGGGAGGTGTTGCGGACGGGGATGAACCCATTCTGGTTGGTGTGTATCAGTTCTGGCATGTATTGCTGCAGCCTGGAGTACAGTACCTTGTTCAAGACCTTGAAGTCGGTGTTAAGCATGGAGAGGAGTCCGAAATCGGGTGTTCCGGCTTCTGGGGTGCTATTTTTGATCTGACAGTTGTGCTAGCACCTCCTTGTACAGTACATCTAGTCTCTGAGCCAGAACCCCAACATATGTCACATAGAGCTCTAGGGGAAGCTCGTCCAGCCCTGGAGGCCTTTAAGTGAATTTCTAAGGTTATTTTACATTTTTATTCCTAACTATAATGTCCCTGTAATCTTTGTTTTGTGTGTATGTGTATATATATATGTTTTCACCAGGATAAGATCCGAGAATTCCCCGTAATAAATCCAGCGGCACACCAAGGACAAACACAATAAGAGCTTAATTGTGTCAAACAAACAGAACTACGCGTTTCGGCGAAGCCTTTGTCAAGTTGATGACCTATGCCCAAATTCCCCTAGAAATACAGGTCATGGTTAATAGACATGGAAGAAACATTGTGAGCGCACCGTCTGGTTCAAAACAAAATTCATACATCAATGATAATTTTTCTTTCCTTCACACAGACATGTGAAAATTAAGATCATAATCAAATTGATAATTTAACAAATTAAATGAACCCAATCATGTAGCACTTTCAATTTCATAAAAGGCGAAGAATATATATTTACTTAAACATGGGTAATGTACCCAAAATGTCAGCCATCTCATAGGCAAGTGCCTGAGTCACCGAAAAGCCCAATTATTGCACATTCCATTTTTTTTCTTTTTTCGAAGAAAGGAAATTGTTATATAGATTGATATAGGTAATGTACCCAACCCATCTGTCATATGAAGGGTCAGTACCCAATCACTGTGCAAGGAGCTTATACCGGTAAAAAAATAAAATATAAAAATAAAAATCAATGCCATAGTCCAAACCTAATCAATATAACGTTTGGACAGGTACACTTATCGTTACAATTTATCTTTCTGCCAGTTAGGTCTATATCTTGGAGTCCACATCATTATTGGGGAACATAGCCAGGGGTATAGGTCAATTACTGTTTGTAATACGTGCAAGACAACCATAATAAACCAATAATGAACATGATAATAATCAATGAAAAAACAAACACACCAAGTGAATAATAAAGCAAAAATAGGTGCAGACAATCTCAATCACTACGCTAGGCCTAGCTAGTAGTGTGAAAGTTCATGAATAGTGCTCAATCAATCAAAAGACTGCCCTAAAGTAATATTTCCAGACAACCATATGTATATCTGCCCTATGCTATCATATTAAAAGTACAATGTTAAAAATTCAGTACGGGAGCGCAGAGAGGGACATATGGCACAGCAGTAAGTCAATTAGCCTATGTGAGTGGCAAGTTCCTCTCCATAATTCATTCCATTGGGAATTTTAGTATTGAGTTCAATAATATACTTGGACTCAGTGATTCTTAGGAGTTTCTCACGGTCACCCCCTCTAGGGAGAGGTAGAATTCTATCAATGCCGAAAAACTTAATCAGGTCGGCATTGCTCTGATGTTTGTCTTGATAATGCCTCGCCACTGGGTAATTGAGATCATTATTCATCACTGCCCTCATATGTTGTAGTATGCGGGTTTTTAACTGCAGTTTTGTACTGCCCACGTATTTTAAACCACAAGGGCATTCCATAACATAGATTGTATAGTCACTGGTGCAGGTAATACATTTTCTGATGGGCTTTCTCAATTTTGTATTCTGACCAAGAGTGTAACTGTCACGATTATTACTGTGTTTACATGCCTTACAGGAGACACATTTTCTAAAACCCTTTGCTGTTCCTAGCCATGTGGTGTTATTTGATACATTTTGATAACTATGTACAAGTTGATCTCTTAATGACTTAGATTTTCTATATGTTATTGCAGGTGTTGTGCCTATATCTGGGCCAATTATGGGGTCAGATTCAAGTAATCCCCAATGTTTTTTCATCATATACCTCAGAGTGTTGGATCTGCAATTATAGGTGGTAATTAATCTAGGTGTCACTGTATTTCTCTCTTCTTTTTTACGTGATGAGAAAAGGGCTTCATTTCGTGGGATGTTGTCAACTTTTTTGCTTGCAGTGGAGATCACTTTGGGCGCATAGCCTCTTTGTTTAAATCTCCTCTCCATAATACGTTTCTCGTTTGAGTAACCACCTTCAGTATTGCAATTCCTTCGAGCCCGAAGGAACTCCCAAAGGGAATACTGTTTAGTAGTGGTGCGGGGTGATTACTGTTTGCATGAAGCAAAGTATTCCCCGAGGTTTCTTTGCGGAAAAGGGTGGTCACTATCTGATTATTCTCTATGTTAATGGAAATGTCGAGAAATTCACAATGTGAGGTGCTGATAGAATGTGTAAATGTTAAGTTGAGATCATTCTTCCCCAATTTATTAATGAATTCTTGTGCTAAATCCAGGGGTCCATCCCAGATCAGGAACAGGTCATCAATATACCTGATCCAAATCGGGATGTGCTGTATAAATCTCTCATTCTCATCTACCCACACTACACATTCCTCACACCATCCCAGGAACAGATTGGCTAGGCTGGGTGCAAAAGATGTTCCCATAGCTGTACCGGACTTTTGGCGATACAGTGTTTTGTCGAAAATAAAAATGTTTTCCTCTAAACAGAAGAGCATCATCCTCTTTAACATCTGAGTATGTTCCCATAGTGACACGTGTCTTTCTTTCAGAAAATACATACAAGCCTCAACACCTTTTTGTTGATCTATACAGGTATAGAGGGAACAAACATCTAATGCTATCATATGATAGTTACTTTCCCATGTAATGTCATGTATTCTACGTAAGACATCAGTGCTGTCCTTACAGAATGATCTTAGTTTGGAGACAAAAGGTGCAAGAAAAAGATCTAAAAAGATCGAGGTATTTTCTAACAGTCCTCCATTTGAGGACACAATGGGTCTCCCCGGTGGTATAGTGGGGTGCTTATGTACTTTGGGGAGCAAGTAAAAACAGGGGACACGTGGATTTTCATTCTTCAACCAGGAAAATTCATCTTTGGACAGCATACCACCCACCCACCAGCTTTCCAGCAGTGCATGATACTTTGTAATTGAAGCTCTATAAATGTCCCAACTTATCTCCTCATAACATGAGGTATCATGCAATTGTCTTAGAGCCTCCTGATTATACTGGGAAACATCCATAACTACTACGTTACCCCCCTTGTCCGAGGGTTTGATAATTACACTAGTATCCTGAGATATCGCTCTTAGTGCCTCCCTTTGTGTTTTAGTTAGATTGTCATTATGTCTCCTGGTTCTTTGTTCCTTTAGTTTGTTGATTTCCCAAATCATAGTTTGATTAAATGTCTCAATGTTATCATGCGGAACATTTGGATTGAACCTAGACTTGGGTCTTAACCCTGTACAGTATGTGGCATCGGGCCGAAATCCCAAGTCCATTAATATTTCACTTTTTTCTTTTATAGACAATTCAGTCACATCTTGCTCCATGTGGTGTAAATTCATAATAAGATTTGCATCTTCAATGTTCAGATTGTATAAGTCAATGCGTGTGTTAACAATGTCAATATCCGTCGTGGGACAAAACGAAAGTCCTAATTGCAATAATGACACTTCCTCTGATGTCAAGACCCTAGAGGATAAGTTGATTACTGACTTATTTGTCTGTTCTTCCGCAGTGGATATATGCAATATATATTTAGTTCTGCCGCCACGTCTGTTCCTTAATCTGATTCTTTTCTTGTTCCTGCTCCTCTCCCTCTTTTTGCGCCCCTTCCTTTTCCTCTTCCTCAACAAACAACAACATATATATATATATATATATATTAATATTAATATTATATCTAAAATATATTTTCATACCCTTACAGGTACCTTCCCTCATATTTACATAGTCAGACATATGTTATTTTTATAGAAAGGAGCCCAAACCAATATGCAGACTCTGATCTACACATATGTTATCAATATTGAGTGACACATTTATATCTTTAATGTAGATTTCTAAAAAGACCTCATTATATGTATTTTTGTGTGCATGTATGTTAATATGATCATTAATAAATGTTTGTTCAAAAATATATATAGACTGAGGCATATATGCATATGTGTTCACATACAAATACAGGGAACAGTGCCATTCCTGTACCAAACACAGACTTAAATATATTTTTTGTATTAAATGTGTACATTTATGGTTTAATGTCTTGTAAATGATATTACTGTACATTGCTGTGCTGTTTGTATTGTGTTTATGTAGGGAGGAGACAATTCTTAACTAATCTAAAGCAGCGATGGTTGCCATTGGATCTTATATTTGCTGTAATGATTTCCATAGTTTGACTGCTTGTACAGAGAAAGATGTTCCGCGTGTTTTTTTTCTTTTATGCTGGGATTTTGAGGCATGGTACCAGTTTAGGGTGGAGGTTTCTGTTTTGTGTATGTATTTTGTGATTGATGAAAATTGGTTCTTAGCCTTGTATTTGTTTGTGGGTGATACAAAGCAGCTTGAAGGTGGATCTTCTGGTGACTGATAACCAGTATGGGGACTCAAGGCAGAGGAGATATGTGCTTGTGGTTGTACATGCAGGAGTAGTCTGGCAGCAGAGTTCTGAATTCTTTGTAACCTTCTCATGGTTGATAAAGGTAAGCCTTGCAATAGACCATTAGCGTAAACAAGTTTTGATAGGACAAGAGAGACTGTCTGTTGGCCCTTGGGAGGGAATCCTAGGTCTGGGAAGATGCGTTGCAGCGTTTTTATGGTAAGACAGCTTAATCCACTGGAGCATTTATTGGCAGGTCGGAGTCCATGGTAATTCCGTGGTTTCTTATCTCACTGGATATTTCTGGTGGTGGTCCTAGATCATCAGGCTGGGTCCAGAGAGGATTATATGTTTTCCAGTCACCACTGATGAGAATTTCAGTTTTGAACACATTCAATTAAAGGTGGCTCAATGTGATCCATTGCTCAATGGCCCCGAGGCAACTAAAGACTTTGGAGCTGAAAATCATTGATCGTTCCTGGTAATAATTTCATGTAGATGTTAAAAACCATGGCTGAGTTGATAGAGCCTTGAAGGATTGCCCAATAACACATTTTTCATGATCACATCACCCTTTCTCAGGTCATTCAAAGGCGTGCAAGACAGCTAATTTTCAACTTGGACATAAAAATAATGTCAAGGTGTTTTTTTATTTTAAGGGGGAGCATACATAATTTAGACTAGCTGGCTTGGTTAGTCCCCACAGAGGCTGTGGCCTGGATTGCACTGTGGCAAAGTTAGCAGCTTCACAGTGCACCTTGGGTATCTCCTCATTTGCATTTGTGAGTGACCCTATTGAGACGAGAGAACCCATTTGCCAGTGTGCCTGTGCCATTTTGCTGCTGTTGGCTTAAGTAGCCTGTGTGCCGGCCTGGAAATAACTGAATGTCATACGTGAATGCCATCTTTATGAGGAAAAGGTGGGGGCTTCCCTCTCCCCCAATACCCCTCAACACACACTCAAATGTCCAGCCAATATGCGCCAGCAAAGACACGGACACTGCAGCAGGGGCTGCGCTATTAGGATCTCTGAGTTTGTGCCCTAAAATATGGCTTCTGATTCAAGTGGAAGCCCCCACTATCCGTTCAGCTTTCAGTCTTCACCCATAAAGGTCATGGGTACTGTTGGTGCCTAATCATTTATTTATTTTCTTGTTCCTCTCATGGTTTCTCCTACCGGCTTGCTTGATTCTTAAGAACTTAAAATTGGATCTATGTTTTCATCTTGTTCTTGGAATGTTTACAGATTTATTTGCAGTTTGAATTCTCGTAAATGATGGAGGGCAAAAAAAAAAAATTACCCCGGCAACCAGGATGTCCATCTTAGATTCCAGCTATTTGAGTGACACCATATGATGGAACGGTTATGCAGACTTGGTAATATTTTAATGGATCCGCAGAACGACAGAGAAATGAGATGCTCAAGCATTGCTTTAAAGAGTTTTAGAGTGCCTGTGGACCACTATTGTTCCTCTCCAGAACTACGTTCAGTCGTGGCCGGGATTAATCATGGGTTAGGGGACAAGGGGTCACGCAGGAGGAGGGGGGTCCCAATTTAACAATAAATAAATAAAAAACGTACCTGTCCGCCGGCCGGGTCCTGCATCTTCTCGACTGCCGCTCCTGCACTCCTGCCTCCGGCAGGAACAGGAAGCAGGCAGGCTCCCTCCCCTCCCCTCCCCTAAGCCAATCACAATGCTGCAATGGCAACGTTGTGATTGGTGGGGACGCTGCCCAGCCTGGGGCTTACGGGTAAGCCATGTTCTCCATGCAGGCTGCATTGCAGCTTGCATGGAGAAAGGGCAGAGTGCGCATGACTGGTTTGGGCGGCCCCAGAGGGCCTACAAACATTCTTTGCGCCCTCAGGAGTCTGCACACCACTCCTCCCCTGCTCGCAGAGCAGCACCACCCGCTCGCCCGCAGCTAAACACAAAATGGTAATAACAGGAAGTTATTATTTTTTTATGTTTCTGCTTCTCGCACTTCAAGAAAACAGTGGGGCGACGCACCTCCGTCCTAGTGGAGGAGCAGCCCTTGACCACGTTTTATGTCTGTTATGGCATTTAATTAAACTATAGCTTTGCAGATTGGTAACTGTGATATCGTTTTTCAAAATAAATGTTATATATATATATATATATATATATGTGTGTGTGTGTATAGTGTTATTGAGGGGAAATATTGAGTAAGTGAAATGCTGGACTGTATTGTACTATAAACAATTGTTTTGTATTGAAGAATGGAGAATTTTAGTAACAAACATTGCTTCTGTTGAAAAACACATTCTGTCTGTAGAAGGGTGAGTTCTCTTTAAGGTGCAGCTGATAATGGTGTGACTGTTATTAAAGTGTTCAGGTTATGTGTACCTTCAGGAACAGATAGTTGGTTAAAAAAAATAAAGGAATGTTGGTCAGTCAGGGCTTGTGTAATTATGCAGTTTTGTGCTTGTAGTTTTTACTTACCGTACTTTTCACATAATTTGTACTTTAATAAACAAAACTGGTGTTTCTAGCTTGTTGTTACTAGCTCAATTGAACCAACCAATTTGCCCAGATGAGTGGCATTCTACCGTGTGGGAATGCGTGGTTGACAAGTTGATGAACTTGTGATCCTATGTGGGAAGTGTTTGGTGTCATGCCTGAGTAAGCATAAAGGTGCTCTTGTGGTTAGTACCAGGCATTGTAAATGAGGATTAATTTTTCAGCTGCACAGCACCAGGCTAGCAAGAGATTCACAGGGGTTCTGTGTGCAGGTATACAAAAAAGGGGGTAATTAGTAATCCACATGGCCTGCTTCAAAGGTGACATCTAGTAAGGGGGGTGGGGGAGAAGCAGAAGCTTTGGTGGAATGGAAGGGACTGTTGGCAGATCCTGCCTCCTCTCATTGGTCAGCCAATGAAAGGTTCCTACCTCTTTACAGAGTGGAATGGTGTCAGTGAGAGTTGCTGATCCTACTCTTACACGAGGTGTCACTGATTGATGCTCAGCCCAGGCACTTCGGGGCTTAAAACAGAGGACTTAAAAGGGGCTTTGCCGGGCTGAAAAGGTCACTCCCTTAAGGCTGTAAAATTGTCAGCCTGGCAAAGTTTGGCTCAGGCTGTCAGGCGTCTGAGCATTTAGTGCATCTACATGGCATGGCTGCCTGACCCGACCATGAAGAGTGTCTGTCCGGCTGACTTTAGCTCAGCCTGACTTACGTTCTTCATGCTTTACACAAGGTTAGGTAGTATAGCCCCCCTGCCTTTAATGACGGGCAGCTGCTGGTTGCACACTAGTGTACTGGGCCATGCTCCTAAGTGATCAGGTTTTATTGTACAGCCTACATTAGAAATGATTGCCTTAAGGAGATTCAAGATTCTAAGTAAGAAATGTGTGTGTGCCTGTAGTAAGGGTTGGTTTGAGTGAGCTGGGGTTTAAGGTTCATGCCAGCACTGCAGGTTTCTGTGCATAAGCAGTTCGGAGCATGCATGCTCAGGGGTTGGAGCCTGGTGAGCAACAGGTAGAATGACATCCTTGGTTTACATCTGTGCCCCTTGCAAGGAAAGGCCATCTTCGACGCAGGTTGGCTCCTAAACACCCCTTTCAGGCCCTCGAGCAATGCTAAAGACTGACCGTCTACTGTCAGTCAAGTCTGCCCCAGAGAGACTGGCACCCAGCATGTGTGAGTCTGAGACTAACCACCGGTGGTGAGCTGCTGTCCTGGCACTGGTGGAGTGTTTATCTGAAGTTTAGGATAATAAAATCTATATATTAAGGCTGCATGACATTGTTACAATGCAAAGATTGGTTCAACGTTCTTAATTTAATGTAATAACAGGCACCCCAAGTTTAAGTCCTTTTTTTATTGGACTAATTGACAATAATATGCTCAATTTGTACAGAGCATGCCCTTCCAAACTCGCATACGCTTCTTCCAATGGGAGTGATACAGAGATCTATACCACGGCCCTCCTAAGGTGTCTGTGAGTAGAAAAGCTGATGCAATGAGTATCATATAAAATTAATCAGCCCAATAAAATGAACACGACCCGCAGAGGTTTAACATCTTTAGAGCAATGTAAACCTCAGCCCCAAGTCCTCCTCGTATGATTCACTTTTTACATCGGTAAAGGGCTTCCCCTTCAAATACATTGTTTGTGTGTCAGCAGCTAGTTTTTCAATTCTGAAAAGAGGCAGTGCTTACTGAATGAGAACACCACCCTTTCTAGGCACAAGGAATGAACACTTTTATTGTAATGTACAGCAATCGCCTTCCTTCAGGGCCAGGCAGTGTATGGGCCTTAAATGTCTGAATGAAGTTATTTAAGTGTATAAAGTCGCACCAGAACCACTTATAAACAACACACTGTGTCATGTTCAAAGATCAGCCCTTCCACCTGTGTTGATGAATCCCATTGCATTCCTTATTCCCATATTGATGCTTATTCCCATAGTGTTGCTTATTCCCATGGTACAGACCCGTATATGTTGCTTATTCCCATGCCACCCCCCTACCCGTGTTGATTATTAACCACTATTGTTTATTCAGATGTGTTGCTTATTCCCATCCAATATGACCAAGTTGCTTATTCCCATTCCAGCCCATGTTCCTTATTCCCATACCAGTGTTGCTTATTCCCATGCCAATCCGTGCTGCTTATTCCCATCCCACCCGCAAACCTGCGTTTCTTATTCCCATATGTTGCTTATTTCCAACCATTGTACTCACTCCTTTGCTTATTCCCATAGTGTTGTTTATTCCTATATCACCCACCCACCTGTGTTGCTTCTTCACCTGGCCCTTTCACCATTATGGCCCCTCCTTAGGCCAGGCTTTCACTGTTTTCTTTAGGAATTCCCTGCCCCCAGTCCGCTACCTGACAATCAAAATAAACAAAAAACGTGTCTTTCCAATGTTCACAAAACATGTTTTTGCAGTGATTGTTGCAAATAACATATTGACGTAATGTAGGATATGTAGTGTATTCCAGTTGGCAGTGTGTCCAGTGCAGTGGCGGCTGGCATGGACCGGGGTGTGACGTGGGGGAAAGCGAGAGAAAATTAATGTACCGTCTCACCGCTTCCTCGCTGTTTCTCTCCGGCATAGTCCCTCGCTCCGTCCGGAACAGGAAGCACATCCAGACTCCCCATAGCCAATCACAACGCTGCAATGCAGCGTTGTGATTAGTCTGTGCGCCGTGGTTCGGCTCTCAGCCAGGTAATTGGAGCCTAGGCATGTTATCCACGCAGGCCGTAATGCAGCCTACGTGGAGAACATGCAAAGTGCGCATGAATGTTTGGACAGCCCGAGACAGCCGGTCAAACATTCATGCACACTTACACAATGTGCTCACCACTCCCCCTGCTCCTGTAGTTAGATCAGCCCATCCTGCCCTGCAAAGCCGCAGCAGCAGGACAAAATAAAATAATAATGCAAGTTATTATCATTTTATTTTTTCTTTATTTCACTGCTAAAAAGCAGTGGGGCGACGCTCCTGCACCTCAGTGAAGTAGCCGTCACCGTTATGTTAGACTGAAAGTCTGTGTATTGCACTTTCAGTCAAACTCCTGTCTCATTAAAGCATCAAGTTTCAGGTTCTTTACAATTCAGGGCTACAACTTAATCTGGTGTCATTAAAAACTTTAGGTTTCACAAGATACCATGCTGTTGGTAGGGTAGAACACCCCTCCAATGTCATACTATTCAGCAAGGAACAGGTGAATGACCCCTAATTGTGTCCTGGAATTTGTTCATCAAAACATTTTAATATATCACACTTACTTTTTATTAAATCCATTATTAGTTCTATAAACAAGAGTCCTGATAAAGTAAGTGTGAGAAGTAATGAGATATGTGTTTAAGCATGCTCACCACTGATTTTCTGAACTCTTTACCTGACTACATTGAGTTGGTGCTGCTGAAGACATTCATAACTGCCAAGTGTCCCCATTGCCAATGTCTCACTTTTAAGTTGTTCCTGACCTTTAAACAGATATCGCATTGTGTTCTGGGACTTCAGAGGTTGCTTTTAATTTTTGACTATGAGCTGAAAACCCTAGCAGTAAAGTGCAGTTAGGTAAAAAGACAGGATTAGCAGACGTTATCACACATAACAAAGGGGCACCCCGCAGCTATGAATTTTATTGGTATGTTTTGTGTCATGTTTTCACCACTATTCCATGGCATGGTGACAGCACTATTTTCACAGGTACTGGTCACTAAAACTTGCACTGAATGTTTAAAGCCTGAAATGATTCGCAGGTTACTTATAAATACTTCCTTAGAAAAGGGGACTGATGTACCAAAGGGTTCTACCCGTCCTAGGCCTCTGGGTAAATGTGATAGTTCATATTGGCCATGACGATTCTTAGGAGCCAGCCATTTCACCAATCAAATAACCTTCAGTGGAATAATTAAACACTGCCAAAAAATCTAATATGATTTTAATATTTCCAGATTCTCTGCAGTGTAGGAAATAATCAGCTCCTTCCCAAAGCATGTTTCTAAACTCTTCGCCTTTAATCCAAGCACACACAACTGGGAGGAACAAAAGGAAAAAGAAATCATATTTTGATGACAATCCTAAACAACAAAACTCAAGCTGAATAATCTTGGACCGGCCTTTCTTGCTAATACCTTACATAACAAAGTTACAGTTTGTTGGCTCCTTTGTGACTAAATAAAAATGAGTCATTCTCTCTCATTTGCCTTTCTTTGAAAGCCATTTTAGTTGGTAGTTGTGCAGGTGTTTATCAGTTTTTTATGTTTACACTGATGTGGACGGCTTCACTTTTGGTGGAGTTTTATCAGTTGTTATAGGTTTAAAACTAAAACAGGATAGCCTATCAATGTGCCTCAAGCTTCTCCTACTGCTCCATGTGCTGCATACGCTGTCTTTCTATGGCCCCAGGCATTTGTCTTTCATGTGCACCAAGCTTGTCTCACTGTTTTTTCCTGTGTGTCCCCTTTTTGTTGCTGGTTTTCTGGCACCCCATGGCCAACACCCTACTTTTTTACATGTGTTCCACACTGGTGACACTGTTTCTCTATGTGCTCCCGTCTTGTTGAACTATATTTTTATGTGCTTAAATCTTTTTGTAGTGTTTTCATGTGTACTAAGCTTTTCTCACTATTTCCTCATGGGACCCAATGATTGCCTCACTTTTGTTTTCAAGAGCCTCACATCATCTGGGTGCATTTAGAAGTCTCCCTCCCTCCTACTCTGCAACAAAGGCCCAGTTTCTTTTGGCACATGACCTGAGCATGACTGAAGCGTAAAAGTGTCATCTTCAAAAAAGCACACATTTTTTAAAACAACCTAACCAGTATAGTCGCGCTAGGATGCCACTTTTATTCGTTTCAAATATATTTTGGTGTTAGATTCCTACACTACATTGGCCCCTTCTTGTGACAGAACTACTGAGTGCAGTGGTCAGCTGTCTGCATACTTTTGATACACCATGAATATTCTTCTTGAAATCTACATCATAGTAGAATGAAATATAATTCCCTATACCCAGGGCCACTGGAATTATACAGCAGGGAAGTGCCAAATTATGTGGCAGGGTTCAATAAATTATGCGCCAACAAAGGCAAATTATACTGTATAATGCAGCACATTTTGTAATAGTATTACTTCATTATTGTGTCATTTTTAAACTTGGTAACACTGTCTGGGCATTGATTGCACCACATTAGTAGCAATTTAATACTCAAATTTAGCAATAAGCATCAGAAAGGTAACCAGTCCAGCCTTTCGAAGGGCCTTCCACTACGCGAAAAAACGCGTTGCTGCATTTCTGGTAACTTCTGAACCGTTGAAGCTAGACACAAATTTTTGTTGTTGTTAAAATCTGCAGATTATGAGACAGATTATTAATTAAGCAGTAAATGCAGCAAATAAATAATTATGTGAAAATTGCCACTGCCACACAATCACATAATTCCAGTGGCCCTGCCTATACCATAACCTACTGTCTCACTCTGATAACATTATTGTGTCTGAGCCATATTGGAACCAGAGTGAGAAAACTCTCTCTGGTGGCTTCGCTGTGGGACTGAACATCATGTTTTCTAGTAGTGTCAGTATTATCTGGTGGTGTAGGGTTATCGTGGTGAAAGTAATATCATTAGTAATATGTTAAAGAGGGCTTGTTAAGACAGTTTTGCAGTGTGGTAGCCTTGCTGTTTCCAAGTCCATAAGCCCATGTAGAGTCTCGTGGAAATATAGTTTCTGAGTGAAAGGGGTAAGTTGCTTAACACTCATGTTTGAATTTGTTAATTTAGTGTGATGTCCACTATTTAAAGCAGGGAAACAGCCCGAGTAGTTTTCACCAGAAAGGTTTTAGTGAAACCCGAGTGCAAATATGTTCAGAAAAAGGACAGCAAGCAATGATACCGAACATTAATCCTCATCTTTTTGCCCAGAATGCTAAATCTGGAGGTAACGCAAGGGTAGCATCGTTAGCACTCAGAGATATTACCGCTAGATTTGCGCACAACTCGAAGTGAGTGGCTAAAATGGTTCTACATCATAGCACAAAGAGTGCAGTGTTGGTCCTCGGCATGCATGCTCCTAAACACTTCCATGGACTAGCTGGCTACTCGTCTGCTAACCTGCTTTGGAACCACGCCTGGGTGTATAGCATTATATAAATGCAGTCAGAAGAATGAAATGCCATGCCTTGTTTTGAACCTGGACATTCAGATGTCCGCCATGCCAGATCAACACACTGTGCTATCAACCCAATATAATTATTATTTCAAGATATAAATTCCACTTCACTGACATACAGCCACGACTCAGCCCAAAACATACCAGACCACGCATGGGCAATGCCAGTAGGCCTGGCTTTATAGGAATGTTGTATGTCAATGTGAAGCATCACAAATAGATAGCATGGGAATGGATATGTGTTTCAGGGAGGCAAAGGACTGTAGGATAATATTGGTATAGATTAAAAGGTCAGGTGACAGTTGCACTGTCAAGCCAGCCCTAAAAATCCATGTAGGTTAATGATTGCTCTCTTCTCGTCTGTGCTGCTGCCAGAGAAAAAGATCATGGATTATCTAGATATTTAAGACACCTTAATAGCATTACAATGTCGTGTGTACTCGGGCAGCTGGATAAGAGATTTTTTGTGGAAGAACACAACTTCTGCCCAATCAACATACGTACTCCTGGCTCCCATCATGTGAGGGGAGCCACCCTCCGCTGGTGATTTTCACATAATTGTATGACGACAACTGTGCTATTAAGTCAGACCATAAAATTGTGCTCCATTTTCTGTGTATAGTGGCCCAGTCAGTGCCCCCTAGACAGGCTGAACTGAATGTAGAACAACTTTACCCCGAGTGCCTGGGGCTACTTGGCTGCATGGACTGAAAGAATGGGCACTCAAATAGTCCAGCCATTGTCTACCCTGCCTCTTGTTTACAGTATTCACAGTGGGCTGTTACCACAGTAGCAATGAATGGTGCCTGAAGTGTGGTTTCGCAGTAGTAGTAGGGAGGAACCCTTAAGTGGAGAATCAAACTAAGCAATAGGGCAGGGACATTACCATCTAAGTGTATTTGTGTTTTGTAAACTGGGGATGTCTGGGTTTCAAGTGGATACCTAGGTCATTGCTTTGCATTTCAATTTGTTTAACTGGGTTTCTGTTGGCTACTCTTTCACCGGGACATGAAAGAAGCAGTCCCAACCAATATATTAAGTGCTGATTGAACGCTGTGAGAACAGCACCTCACCTTACCTTTTGTTGTTCCCCTGATCTCAGAGGTGTATTTAGAGCTGTAACCTTCTACTGTGCTGTTAGGACCAGAGCTGCCTACTTAGGAACTCTTCACAGCTATGTAACTTTACATAGCATCTTCAAACACGGAGGAGCCAAGGTGTAAATGTGGGGCTACGGTATCACCAGGTATGCCAAAGTTACGTTAAATCTTGGCACAGGGTTTCCATCGTGATCCGAACGTAAGATTTTCAGCCGTGGCTCAGGAGATGTAGGGCGTATAGAGCACAACTTACTCTGGCTTTAGGTCGAGCTTTCATGAAGCTACTGCCAGAAGGAGCAGAGTCAAATCTGGTGGGAGCTTGAAATTGTGGGCTAACAAAGCAACCCTCCCTACAATGCAGCATGAACTAAAGGACATTTGAGATGCTGTTACAGCCACCTGTTTTGTCGAATATCATTTAGGTTTCAGTTTTAAGACTGTAACAAGATGAGATCATTTATAAACTATATGAATAGGCCCCAGTAGAATGTGGTTGGCCCATGTATTCCGGAGCTTATTAGTTTTGACATACTTTTTGTGCAGTCCCCATTAATCAAAATGCCTACGTGATTGACATCTGCTGACGACAAGACTTTGCTGTTGTTGTCATGTTGTTTGTACATGCCTCTGTCACTGCGTGCTGTTCAAGGTAATCCTTCTCTGGAGATGATGTGTCTTATTGATCAATTGTGACTGCAGGACTACAAGAGACATAGGTTTTAATCCCATCTTCAACAGTTGAGTTAATTGTGTGAACCTCCCTGCTATTCCGACGTTTTCCCTTTAAAGTGTGGGTGGTTCCGCAGGGCTATTCCTTAAGCCCCATACTTTTTACCATCTACCTAAGCCCTGCCGCAGACATTGTCAAGGAGTTTGGAGTGTCAGTTGTGTCCTATGCAGACAACACTCAACTTGTCGTCTCCCTTTGCCCAGAGAGAGGCTTATATCCGCAGTAGTTCACTCAATGCCTTGAGAAGGTTGCATGGTGGATGTTGAATGATTCGCATAAGTTGAATGGAGACAAAACAGAGGTGATGATTTTAGGAAATAAGTATAATCCCCAAATGTATATTGGAGTGGCAGGGAGTCTAGGAACACTTCTACCCCCACTTCTCCCATAAAGAGTCTAGGAGTGTGATTGGACAGCTCCTTATCTATGGAGGCTCAGTTAAAGTAACTTGCTGCATCCTGTTTTGGTATAATCAGAACCCTACAGAAAAGTCTTGATCTCCTACCCACTCACTCTAGGAGGACAGTGGTCCGGGCTCTGATCCTTTCCCATCTAGATTACGAGAATTCCCTGTATAATGGCTCTATTACTAATACTTTATTAAAAGACTTCAGCTGATCCAAAATGTGGCAGCCAGGTAGATCGTGAATCTGCCCAGACACTCCTCAGCAAAAAGTGTGCTGGCCTCTTTGCACTGGCTGCCAATAAAGGAGAGGATCAATTTCAAGGTGCTCTACATTGCTCACAGAGGAATAAACCGGAAAGGGCCCTCACTGATTAGGGACCTCCTCATACAGTACAGTTCCTCGAGGACCCTAAGATCCTCTAATGCTCAACTACTTAAGGCCCCACGAATCCAAAGGACCAGATGCGGTGGCAGATCCTTCTTGTATCGTGCCAGAAGCTCTGGAACTCAATGCCTGTTGACTTGAGAAATGAAACGAATGAGACCTGTTTTAGGAAAATGCTTAAAATGTGGCTGTACCCAATTAGCCTTTATCCTAGGTTAAACCCTCTAGTGCATACTCCGACTTACTCAGTGCTGGCAAGCCTTCAGGTAGCTATGCACTCTACAAATCGATATATTATAGTATATGATCCTGGGAACATAACTATATCTCCCTGTCACTTAATTCCTTCATTTACCAAAAAGAGTGCTTTGAAACTGGTTACACCCTAGTAATATCTCAACACACCTGATTTACGCTTGCATTTGTTCTACTTTAGGCTTTAGAAAGAGGAACGACTTAGTTACAGTGGTTTAAAACGTTGTTGATGCAGTAGTAAGCCAGTAACCAGCCTATGTTCCATATCATAAAACAGGGCATGCTTCATTGATGATACTATACTTCAGGGGTGGTTCCTCCTCGAGGGCGGAGGACCGTCGCCCTGTGTGCTGCGAGTGCAGCAGGTAAACACACATTATAATAGAATGGTATTCATTACCATTTTATTAATCTGTCCCAGGCTCGCACTGTTAGTGCGAGGGCAGAGGGCGGGTCTGAGTGATTCCTACAATTTCACTATTCCTCCAGCCCCGCCAATGTGCATTTTAGATTGGCCGGCTGTCTACAGCCAGCCAATGTGTCCTGTGCACTTCAAAGCCTGCAATCCCAATGCTGTAAAACAGCCGAGGGATTTCAGTTAGAGGCCCCCAGCCTCAAAATTAGTGCTGTGTTAGCCTGCTCCAACCAATCCTGGAGCTGCTCTGCAACTTCAGGATTGGTTGGATTTGAGCTGGAGCAGGAGGGAAGTTCTTCCCTTTCTGCTGCAGTCACCATGATCCCCCACGAGGAACAACTGCCCACCGCCGAGGAGTTGTACTCAATTAACATGTGAAGACCCCCGTCGTCTTGTCGCAATTATACAGGCCAGGAAGTGCAAATATATGGGGAGTTTTTCAGTCATTGCGCCCTGCCATATTTTAGTGTTGTCAGCCACCAATGCTAAACTTTGTTTTTCTGCACACATTTCAAAGCATCTTAAATACATGAGGATCTCACTTGTGAGATGCTCTGTACTGGGGTTTGGGTTGGTGGGTGCCATCTTTGTCAGTTTGTTAATTCTCAGATGTTTGTGAGAAAAAAATATATTTTAAGAAGTTGGATAGATAGCTCTTTTCTGTGAGAGCAGCTGTTTAATGGTGCTGGCTCTTATTCTCGTCAGCCTTACTCTTGGACCCATCTGGGTGTTCCAGGAGCGCACCTCGGGCACCCCAGCCACTTTTGTCTCCTGATGAGACTCCAAGACAGACCCTGCAATTTCTGGCTCCAAATTCCTGTTTTCCAATCCACCCTACTCTATAAGATAAACCAGGCGGCATATTGCATTTTGCTCGGGTTTTGCATTTGGTGCAAACATGCTTTGAAATAAACTTCTTTTAGTCTGGTTGCTGTAAATAGGAGAGTAGGGAGTATTGTTGATTCTCAGATTTTTCTGCAACTCGTGTTTCCCACTGCCACCAGTTGTTGTCCACTGGGTATGGGGAACTGGTCAGGGCCAAGGCGTCTGAAGTGTTTTAATAGTTACTCAGGACCGTCTCCTGAAGGGGTGCTCGATGGTGGTTTGGGCAGTACCACGATTTGTGATGCAGATAGGTTTTTATACTTGAGGTCTAAACGTGTCTTAGTCCTTTTTCATTTTCATGTGAGATGCAATTATGTCATACCAGTGTTCACCTCTATTCTGAACTGCCTGTAATCATTAATGTGAAACATAACTGTGACCTTTAATAATTTCCACAAGCCGAAATAGTCTGGTTTCTTTTAGTGCTCTTGGGATTCCCAACTCGCTGGGACCTG
The DNA here is from genome assembly GCF_964204655.1 of Triturus cristatus. Taxonomy (NCBI): domain Eukaryota; kingdom Metazoa; phylum Chordata; class Amphibia; order Caudata; family Salamandridae; genus Triturus; species Triturus cristatus. The sequence goes on along the minus strand of NC_140584.1, from coordinate 938,609,649 downwards.
GGCCTAATATGATCTTATTTGGTGGACCTCCATCCCAAATGAAACGAGCGATGCGTTACTGCAAACCACTGTCATTCCCGCCTCAAACCTCCAGCCTCACGTTGTTTGGTTCATGAAACAAGAAAGTCTGCCATAGAATGCAGATCCTTCTCCAGCACATGCACCAGCAAAGGAGCCAAGCCCTGCGACAGGAGCAGTCCTTCAGGGAAAGGCCAAAGGCTGGCGCTCTTCAGAACCTGAGCCTGGATACGCCTTTGTCAAGGGACAGTTCTGGAAACCTTGAATATGGATATCCATTTAAAAAATGCACATTGACCAGCTATCTGGTGTCAGCAGGGCTCGGCATAGGTGCAGAATACAAAGTTAAAACCAAGCGCATATACAAGAATCAGCCAAACTTCCCGCGCGCATCACATGCAAGAGATTTCAGGACACAAGTTGTTATCAAGCCTCTCCGGATGGAACACATCAAAACTCATTTTCCCTTCTGAGGTCATGGGACCCGGTGTCCTACATGAGGAAGGATGAAAGCAATCACGGCCAGCCCTCATGCTGATGAGCCCATGCAAGAAAGACAGTGATTTAAAAAAAAAAAAAAAAAAGGTTGCAATGAGTATCATCTCTCCCATTAACTTTCATCTTTCCGCCTCCCTTTGTTTTCCATGTGCTGAGGTTTGGCACGCAGGTCTGGGCCCTGCCTGATTATTTATTAAATGTATAATTTACTGTACACCCCTCCTCGGCGCGCTCGGCGCGGGCTGGCCCCGCCCTCTCATTTCTTGCCTCTCTCGGGTTGCATGGACATCTTGAACTCACCTCACCCGCCAACCTGACATCTCTGGAGCCACTGGGTTGTCATTATCCGACCCCCGCATATTTGATTTAATTTTGCAAGCTGTGGATTAATTCCCACAATTGGAAGTGCTTTCTGCTCGTTAAAGTCGAGCGCAGTGATTGGGCCTCGCGAGCTGGGATTTCATCAGTTTCATAGCCATTTTAATTCTTGCAGTTTTAAGTTGTTCTATAAATATGTCTTTACAGACGACGTTTTACTAGCTTAAAAGACATCTAATTGAAACCAGTTGCTTAAATCTCTTTGGATCAAGGGGCTGTAATAAGCAAAGACAGTATCTTATCCCCACAATCCAGAAACGCTTAGTGCCGGCTATACTTGGGGCATGTGTAATCAGTTCACTTTTAGCCTCCGGTTTCATCAAAAAACACCCAGGCTCATTCGGTGTACTCGCATGCCTCCTTGGAAGGGCATGTTCAGTCTCTTTCCCAGCTAGTAAAACTTCCACTTAAAATGGCGTGATCCGTTTGCAATATTGCAGGGTATGTAACCAATCTCGTTTACTGTTATTCGCGCCTCGTGCTGTTTGTCGTCCACACACCTCCCCTACGTGCTGGCGGAAAGTTGCTGTTCCAGGACAACAATCCTGAATTACATTTGAGCAGCCCCAGTACCAGGTTTTATTAGTAACACAGTGACCGACCCTTTACAGCTCCGATCTGTAGGCCTCAGAAGCATCCCTCTCAGACTGCCAATTAGGTTGCCCTGTTAGGTACTGGTGTAACATGTTGCCCCGAGTCATGGAACGCAGCCTCAAGTATAGCAGCTTGAGTGCTGCCTTATGCTTGTTAATAGAAATTGTCATTAAAAGGAGAATACTGCTTGGCTTAGAGTCCATGTTTACTGAACATAACCTAAGTCAGTCATGGAAGCTGTTAGATGAAACATTAAAACGATGTAAACGTGTCTGATTCTAATGCACAATAGGTTTACGGTGCCTTTGTGTATTCTTATACCTCCTATACACCTGTATTTTGTTTTAGCATCTTGCTTTATGCCACATATACTTCCATGTTGTTTGCAGTATACGTATAATACATGGGATTCTGCAATCCCTGTATAAATGCCTGTCTCTTATTTCTTTATGATCGACTTGTGATTCACCTAGTCACCGATTATAAAGAAAGGACGTCAGAACTCCACTGCAATAATATATTAGAGTTGAGTTCTGATGTCACAATGCCTACTGCTAGAGCCGCAACCAAGGTGAAAGGCAAGTAAGGTCACTGAGCAGCTGTTGAAAGCAACAAAAAATGAAACCTTACTTTTCTTTCTTCTGCTCTATTTTTCTAGCTTACCGTGACTAGCAGAAGAACGTGATTGTATTTTGCATTCCTTAGATAATTATAGAAAAGTTAGAGTCTTTCTGCATGTTTCTACACATTCTGAGCTGGCCAGATTTTTTTTTAACTGACTTGTATTGAACTGTTTTAAAACTTTTTGAAACAAATATCTAAGGTTTTTGATGTGTTTAATTCTGCACTAGAGGTCATATTTTTCTCCTTCATGTGTGCAAACATGCTCTCTCTTTCATATGAAACAGCTATGCACCAAAGTTTTAAGTGGTTTGTGGGAAAGGTAATGGTGTGACCATGTATTATATGGGATAAGGTACCCCCTGCCGGACTTGATAGGGATGCAAGTCACCTCGGCGTTCCATAACTTTATAAAGAAACACAGCCTTCGGCCTCGTTCTTCTGTATGGTTATCGGTGACTTGCAATATCTTTATAATGTGCTACAGGGGTTACTTTATCCCTTTTATAATCATTTGCCTAGGTGAGTTGGATCTTGCAGTTTGATGATCGTGCCTTAATCCTCATGTGTACCTCTGACCCTGCACAGCGCTCCACTGCCTTTTGACTAAGTTTGTATTAAAAAAAACACTTCCAAAAAAGATCTTCAAGCAAGTGTAAACACTCATTATTGAAGCTGGGTGTCCTGATGCCCACCCAGGGCACTCACCATGCACCTCTTTGGGGGCCAAGGAGGAGCCCCTGCCAGTTCCCCACATCCTGCAGGAGACTGCATTATGCCAGCATGGAGAGAGCAGCTATTTATGATGCTGCCTACGGGTGCAATGTGAAAAGTCTGCTCCCAGCCGGCGGTAGATTGTTGTCTGCTCCCAGCCGGTGAGAGCATTTTCTAAGCTCCCACCCTCTGTGAGCAGACTTTTTGTTTGTTCCTGTTTGGTGGCAGTTTTGAAAAATCAACAGCCAGGTGGGAGCAAACGCATGTTATCCTGCACATGTGGGCAAGAAAACTGCTGTGTCCTAGGGTGGGCTACCCATGACATGGTATGTGAGCCGGCCCCAGGGATGGTGTCCCCCTCCCTGAGCCTTTAATAGGCCCTGGGGACCCCATCCCCACAGGGCCTCCACTGTTATAAAAGAGTAAGGGTCTGCATAGACCCCCCCCTTAAAAAATACATCGGGCCCCAGGGAGTGGAGTCTCTGGGACCCAAAACGTTCTAGGGAGGGAGATCACGAACCCCTTACAAAATATGTCGGGTCCCAGGAATGGGATCCCCCGGGCCCCCCATAAAAATAATCACGTCCTTCCCCCCCCCCCGGGCCCTAGCCCATGCTGGATAAAAGGTTTAAAAAAGAAGCACAGGAGCCTGCACTACTTTATTATTATTTTTTTTTAAATGTTTGCCGCAGATACACAGATTCTCTGTGAATTTGCAGCATCATTTAAAAAAAAAAAATGTTTTTGACCCCAGGCGGGGTCCCTCTGGGACCCCACCACCATGCTTAGGGAAGTTTCAGGGTATCCTTAACCTGCCCACTTATGGCTTTTAGTGGTTTTTTAGGACTCTGGACTGAGGCCAGAGTACTAAGATGGCTGCCACCACTTCCTGGTTGAGGTATTGGCAGCCAGTCAGATATCACTTTAAGATCTGTTGGCTCTGCGGATCCTCTACGACTTGAAATTTACAAATATTTGGAACCTCAATTTCTCCAAAACTACTGAACAGTTTCAAACCAAAAACACACTCTTTCTGGACCAAGATCTAGCTTTCTGCTTAATTTGGTGTAATTCCGTTCAGCTGTTTGGGCTGTAGCGGTGTCTGAAGTTCCTATGGGAAAATGAATGGGAAGAGCGTGTTTTGGAACCCCACTTTTTGTCAGCCCGCGCTTGACCAATCACCCGGAAATTTCATGTACAATCTAGTCAAAAAGTAGCACTTTTATGGAAAGTTTTGTGGAGATTTGTCAGAGGACAAAAGTTACTAGCAGCATAAAAAACGCATTTCCAATGGAAGAATAATATCAGTAATAGTGCTTCACAAATCAGAGGGGCAGAGAAAACAGCACTCGCTCTTCACTTTCAAGATGTTTTATTTCGGTGGATGTGGCTGGTTTCTTTTACGGGAATCATATAGAAATATATATATATATATATATATATATATATATATATATATATATATATATATATATATATATATATATATATATATATATATATATATATATATATATACATATATATTTCTATATCGATCACCTGACATTTATTGGGAAATTATATTTTTTGAGTTTTTTTTATTTTAGCTATGTGAAAAACAAAGAACTGTGCTGGTGTGTTAAAAGATAAAAGGAAGATGTACAGGTACAGCAAACAGTTCAAGCAATAATAGAGATATTCCTAGAGAAATGAAGTTCAGGTTATACAATACCATCATTTGAGCTATTGGATACATAAATTACAACAAAGTTATGTTTACGGTGCAAAGGTTGGAGTGTGTTGTCCCAGTTAACTCATGGTAGTTGACGTATTGTGTAAACCTCTGTTGTCAATAGAGGGGATGGGGGAAACTACGAGGTTTGCAAGGAGAGGAGAGTATCAAAGTGAGTGGCACGCGCAAGGTTGGCAAGAGGAAATTCAGTAGAAAAAGTAATGGGTGTGGGCGGGGGGGATCTAAGGTACGGAGGTGGCTGGTGTGGTAGTCGCTTCGGCAACCAGGTCACCCTCCCTAGCAGCGTCGGGGCGGTGGAGGCCAGCGGCGACCAGAACAGGTAAACCTAGTGGGTTGGTGGTGCAGGGCTGGGTGGGATGAGAGGGAAGTCGACAGATGACAGAATAGGTATGATTAAATAAATAACACCTATTCTGTGAGCTTCCCTCCCTGCTGCGTCCTGCCACGCCGTGCTTACCTGTGCACGCCGAACGCTGGTGGAGGCGCGTGACTTGTGTTGAGGAGGTGAAAAAAGGGCTGTGGGGTTGATGCACAGTGACACCATCAATACATTGCCGAAGAGGGCTCATGGTGATGGTGGGGGGGGGGGGGGAAGGGGGTCTTCGCGAATCAGTTTGCGATATTGGTTAGGGATAGTGTCCCAGGCCGCTGCTGTTATGAGACGCTCAGGATGCAAGCCAAACCCCCCCAAAAAAATGAACCTACATGCGCTGTAACGTGGATATTTAGTAGAGCTCAATATCCTTTAACACTCTGCTAAATAGTATGTTAGCTTGAAAGAGCCCTAATAACTGCAAATTATTGTACTATGAACCCGGAATATTTTAGCAGCAATTTCTACTTCTCCCCAGCAGAGGAGTGCCGTGTGCCATTGGAAAACCACCGGGGGTTGTTGGGCTCTCCAGTGCATGGTTAGGAGACAGCCAATAATAAAGTGAGATTGGAAAAGTGTGCCCGTGCTTTGACTCTTCTTCCATTTAAAGATTCTCAAAGCTGTTGCTTCCCAGGAATTCAGCATTGTATGCTCTGTAATGGTGGTTAGGGTGTTGTGTATCTAGCTAGCTGGCAATGTTAGGGCAAGAACAAAGCATGTGTTGGAGGTCGATCCATTTAGGCCTGATATCTGGGGCACGTTAATTGGGCTATGGGAAAGTACAGTTTAACCATCAGGGTGTGGGATGTGCCCTACATAGCACCATGTACTGGATGTTTTTGAATCGCACATTACGAGATATATTCTGGGAAGTCTCTTGGTCCATGGTCCATTCACTATTGTGTAGGCAGCACGTCAGATCCTCCTCCCAAATGTGTTGGAGTTGTGTCAGGAAAGCCCCAGCTATTCTCTGATGGCTTTATACAGCCGGGTTACCTGGTGACGTCCTGCCCCCGTGGTATGTAGTGCATGTATGACGGCCTGAGTCGGGGGGTGGGTCCTCATCCACTGTGTGCCATAGAGCCCGGATCAAAATCACCTGACCTGTTAGTGTACATACAATACATACAATGGTATTTTTATATATGGATTCATGTGTTTTGAATTATTTTCCCTATTGGCACAATAAACATTTTTTTAAAACTCTCTTCTACCCTTCTGGATTTAGTAGCAGAATGTCAAAATCCGTTCACCAAATGGCTAATAATTTACTGCAAACATTTAGCCCACCTCCAAGAGCCAGGTACTCGTATCCCCACAAATGCTGTAGCCGAACCAGATATGTGTTTTTGATCTTATTCTTTAAGCCCCTCCGTCTAGGTTCTTGATAACAGGTTCTGGGTTTCCTAGGATCAAGATTTCCAGTGGCAGGAAATGCCCAACATAGTGATATTTCGGGTGTGTATAACTCCTATCTGTTGGTCGGATCATTATTTAATAGAATTGAGTATTAATCTTCTTCCTACTGCCTTCACGACACCCGACGTTACTGTTATGTCGAGAAAAAATTGGAAGTCACTTGACATGGCCAAATTCAATGAGGCACTTCACGAAAATCCTCCTAGGAAGGTCCATAACATGAACAGCCTGGCGGAAGCCACTCACAAATGGCTCAGCGATGCCGCTGACTACTGTCTATCTACCACTTCTACTAAAGGAAATAGACACCGTCATCCCGCTCCATGGTTTAATGATCTTCTAAAAAGTGAAAAATCAAGATGCAAGGCATTGGAGCGCAAATGGCGCAAAGACTACGCCCCTGAAGCTAAAAACATCTATCACGAGGCCAGGAATTTATATCACGCTGCCTGTGCAAAAACACGTGCAGCTTTTGTTTCCCACTCTATCACGGAAGCAACTAACAAGTCGAAAACTCTGTTTAACCTGGTCAAGGATCTAGCTGGCGCACACACCACAGCCTTGGCTCCCCCACTTAACTCGCAACAATGCCAAGATCTTGCATGTTTCTTTTCTGAGAAAATCGAGAAAATCATTACGGACATAAACACCAACAATACCGTATCTCCCCCTTTCATTGATTTGGAACATGCCTCCCTCGGTGAAAATACCTTGGAAGCCTGGCCCCTCATTACGGTAGATACTATGAAAACCATACTTAAAAACACTAAATCCGGTTCCCCCAGGGATCCCATCCCGATTAAAATCATTAAACAACTTGATGACCAGTCCTTAGGAGTTATCGTTGATGCGCTCAACGCTTCATTTGAACTCTCCTCAGTTCCGACTATCTGGAAACACGCTATGGTTACGCCATTGTTAAAAAAGCCTACAGCTAATCCGGAACGTTTGGCAAACTATAGACCCATATCCTTGCTCCCTGCCTTCTCCAAGTGCTTGGAGAGACATGTCCATACGGCTTTATCCACCTTTGTCGAAAATAACTCACTTTTGCACCCCTCACAATCTGGTTTCTGAGTTGGTTTCTCGACTGAAACCACTCTTCTTGGAGTTACGGAACACATCCGTAATCTCCTTGATAAAAGTCAGACGGTCGCGCTCGTGCTCCTAGACCTGAGCGCGGCCTTTGACACCATATCCCATGAAATTCTCATTAAGGCATTGTATAGAAATGGTGTCCGGGGTAAAGCACTTGAATGGATCCGTTCTTTTTTGGGAGACCGGACTTTCCAAATAACATCTTCTATGGCCTGCTCTGATTTTTTCAATGCCCCCCACGGCGTGCCTCAGGGATCTATACTTAGTCCACTATTTTTTAATATTTATCTCAGACCCCTTGCTGATTTAGCCGAAGAATCCGGACTCTCCCTTATGACTTACGCCGATGACTCCCAAATTATTTTTTCCCTATCCGAACCAGGTTCGTCTTCTTCATCTCCCCTCAAACTCGGGCTTCAAAACATCCTTAATTGGATGACTAGAAACCAATTAAAACTTAATGGAGACAAGACAGAGGTTCTTCTCTTAGGAAAACAGCAAGAACTCTGGAATCCCTCTCACTGGCCTGACCAGTTGGCCGCTTTTCCCATCCCAGTGACGCAAGTTCGCAACCTGGGTTTCATCTTGGATAGTGCCCTTTCCATGAGTAAACAGGCCAATAAAGTTGTTGGTCTTTGCCTCACCATCATCAAATGGTTGAGGAAAATTATCTGGATGCTGCCCTCTTCTACTCAGAAGACTGTAGTTAATGCCCTCATCACTTCCCGACTTGACTATGGTAACATTCTGTATCTCGGGTCAAATAAAGCAGTAGTCAGTCGACTGCAACTTGTGCAGAACGCTGCAGTCCGTTTACTGTGCAAAATTCCTAAAAACTCCGGGGTCTCAAGCTATCGCCGGGAACTTCACTGGCTCAGGGTGGAAAGCAGAATTCGCTTTAAAGCCCTGACCTATATGTTCAGAATCAAGGCAGGGACGGCGCCTAAATACCTTCTAGCTTTGGCCCATCCTTACATCCCCAAGCGTAGTCTTCGTTCACAATCACATTCCAACTTTTGTGTTCCGAGATTTAAATTGGCAAGAATGGGAGGCAGATCGTTTGCCTACCTTGGTCCGTCCCTCTGGAACGCACTCCCTCCTTTCATTCGAAAAGAGGAGAACTATGTCAGGTTTCGAAGGAATGTTAAGACCTGGTTATTCGAACAATAACTAGAATAGCTAGTATTTCGCCCCTGACATTTTTTGCTGTATCTTGGCGCCGGGAAACCCTTTTTGGGTAGCTGTTGCGCCTTACAAGTTCAAAAAATAAAATAAAAAATAAAATATCCATCTCAGACTATCAGTGCCTTGATCCCCACCAAGCGGGTTTTCGCCCCTCTCATTCAACAGAGGCAGTAATACTGACTGTGTTGGACAAACTAAGGAAGGAAGCCGATAAGGGCACCTCTCAGCTTTTGGTGCTCTTAGATCTTTCACTGCCTTTGACACGGTCGACCATGGAATTCTGGTGGACCGTGTCACGGACACAGGACTCCAGGGTCCTGCTCTCAGATGGATTTGTCCTTCTTGGAGGATCGCTCCCAGTCTGTCTGCAACACCCACTTCACAGTGCCGTATTTTAAATCTACTCGCGGAGTGCCACAGGGATCTTCACTATCCGCGCATCTGTTCAATCTGTACCTACTCCCTCTAATTCCGTCCCTAAGAGAAAGAAATGTGTGCACGTTTAATTATGCAGATGACCTGCAACTCATTTTTACCATCAACAACACATCTGATTCAATTCTCAATTTCCAATCCATTATGCTGCACATACGTAACTGGATGAACAGTAACCACCTAAAGCTAAACCGGGATAAAACCAAACTGATCCTGATAAGAGGTGTCGGGAACCTTTGGAGCCCAAATTTCTGGCCAGTTGAGCTGGGCTCTCCCCTAGCTCCATCTTCCGCTAAGAGCCTTGGGGTTACAATCAACTGCGACCTATCCATGAAATCCCAGATTGGGATGGTAGTCTCAACCTGTTTCTTCTAGCTGGGAAGATAAGGAAAATCAGAAGATTCTCACTTAGAAAGCACTGGTTCAGGCTGTCGTATCTTTGGCCATTTCTCAGACTGACTACGCCAATTCACTCTACTTCGGTCTGCCATCATATTTAGTCAAAAGACTGCAACTGGTGCAGAATCAGGTCGCCAGATTGATTTTCCATCAGCCCAGATGGCAACACGCTTCCCCCCCTTATGAGGAAGCTACATTGGCACCCCATAACACAACGCTGTGCTTTTCAAAATTGGGTGTATCACTTTTAAATCTCCGCATGGAACCTGTCTGAAATTATTTTAAAATCTTATCCAGTGTTATAGACCTGCCCGCAATTTGTGCACAGCCCACATGAACCTCATGGCCACAACGTCCTACAAATGGAAGAGACAAGGCGGTGGTAGATTTGCGGTGTTGGCCCCTCACTTCTGGAACACCCACCCTCTTGACATTAAATCGTTTACAGATTTTTTGACATTCAGGAGACTTCTCAATGCCTGGCTGTTTATCCAGGCATACAAATAACCTACCTGGACCCAGGCTACACCTATGTTAGCGCCAAGAAACCAACCGATGTACGTGCGCTCTACAAATCATTTTAACTTAATATAACAGCGCCTGGGCTTCTGCTCCAAGAAGCATTTGGGGTCTAACAGAGTTATGCCCCTTATATGTTTTAAAAGGCTTCGTTGGGGTATTTAAATGAGCACCTCTTCACAAACCCCAGCCCTTTCCCAGTATCAAACTGGACCACGAAAGTACCAAAATATTTCCTCAGTGCACTTTTATAGCGAATTTAAATTAAATTGTACTCAAATATGTGTAATTAGATCACTATTGTGTCAAAATGTACTTGGTAAAAATACTCTTTTCCTATACTTTCCTTTAAGAAAGGATGCTTGCTTGCTGTGCTAAATTGCAATAATTCAGGTCAGATATTACACCACACCACTTTCAAAGATCACAAGCCACCACTGATTAGGTAGGCTAGAGTTTGCCGTTTACTTGCTTACAGCTTCTTTGCACGCTTTTGGTTCATTACTGTCAGACATGTAAGAGGTTACTACTAGCACAACATTCAAGATTTTAAGCTAAAAGTGAAAACACTTGTTCATACACCCTTGCATGCCGAAACCCAAATAAACAACTTGTGTTGCCGGGTGTAGTGAGAGCACTGAAGGCTTAGGGTGGTGTCTGTGCAGGTCAGAGGTTGGTGCTAGTGCCTGACATAGGTAGTGCAATTGGTAGAAGTGGGCAGCACCATCAGTAGAAACTGGCAGCATCATCAATGAAAGTGGGCAATGGCCTCTAAAGGAACAAATGTGCACACCAGCGCTTATTTATTTATTTATTTATAATATATGGGATTCTACAATCCCTGTATAAAAAACAGTTTCCAATTTATTTACATTAGGTGGCTTGTTAGGCACCCAGTTGTCTTGTCTATGCTATATGGGATAAAGTACCCCTACTGCACATAATTAGGATATTACAAGTCACCAACGAGTTCCATGACCATATAGACCGAGTTCCTTTATAAGATTATGGAACTCAGAGGTAACTTCCAATATTCTTATCATTTATGTCGACTTATAATACATGGTCAAACCATCACTTTACCCACAAACTACTTCAAACCTTGATGCGTATCTCTTCCATATGAGAGCGAACATTTGCAAACATGAAGAATATAAATGAAATCTCTAGGGCAATATTGAACACATCAAAAAAGCGGTTAGATATTTGTTGCAAAACGATATTAGATTCAGTTTAGTACTAGTTCGTTTTTGACAGAAAAAAGGTACAGTAGCTCAGAATGTGTAGAAACATGCAGAAAGATTCTAACTTTTCAATAAGTGTCTATGGAGTGCAGAAAATAAACTTGTTGCCGTAAATATCTCCATTTTGCTTGTCAATGTTCAGCTTGAAAAACAAATCTGAAGAAAGAAATGCAATGTTTAATTTTCATTCTTAAAACAGCTGCTTTATTATGCTCTGTGTCCTGAACTGCCTTTCCCTTAAGATGCTGGCTGTGGCAGCAGGCATCGTGAAGCCAGAACTCAACTGTAATGAGTCATTACAAGTTGAGTTCTGTGTTCATTCCTTTATAATAGGTGACTGAGTGCGTCGCAAGTTGCATATTATGAAGAAATTAGAGACAGGTTTTCTAGAGGGATTGTAGAAACCCATGCATTATAAGGAAATTACGTCACTATGTATGCTTGAGCTAGAGTAGAAGTGATAGCTTAAGAGGTGAGTCTCAGCATTTGCATCTGAAAATTGGGACGAAGGCTTCAGTGTCACCATTTGCTTGCATCATATTTGCTTGGGAGAAAATGTCCTACATTGGCCGATACCACGTCAGAGAGCCCCAAATCAAGATCTTCTTACATGTCCTAATTGCCTTAACTTCATGGATTTCTTCCTGAGAAAACATTTAAATCAAACATCTGTCAGCAGCAGCTGTGTATTTAATTGCCATTTTCTTGTGTACATCCTCTTAATGTTTTGAGAAAAATATGAATGACCAAGTGAACTGCTGTATAACTGCACTGAACATTTGTTTATTGATAAGATAGCAGAGTGGACTTGTTTTTAGTAGGTCACTGTGGGAAGTCCCGAGAATACCAATTTGCTTCGGTGAGGCTGGGGCACCAGATTTTTGTGAGACTTGCTGCTGTTCACCAAACGCTCCCTGCAAGCTGTTATCTTCACCAAGTGTTAGATTTTTAGCATCTGATAGAGACTTTAAGCCGCAGATTACTTACCTTAGAATTTTCTACAGGCGTCAGAAAGGATCCAGAAATGTTTCGTGAGCAGTACCCTTGCGTGCTGGTAGGTGTTGTTATGCTACGCGTGGGATCGTCTGAGCCAGAAGTGACGTGCGCGGTGCCTATATAGGCAACAACCATCACAGCACGCTGATGTCAGTTATTTTCTTTTCACTCCAGTCAGCGCAGACCTAGAGAGAGCTACCCCCAGTAATATTTTGACTGACCTTTTTTGACTTTTTTGAGCTCTTCTCCTGGTGTGGCAGGTTGTCAACTAGGAAGGACACCTTCAAGCCCTGTGGCACTTGTCACCGACAGATGTCAGTGATGCGGCTTGCTCCTTGTTTGCCTCTGGTGCCTCAAGCGACCCCGACACAAAGATCTGCGTCGATTGCTGCAACATGGACCCCAAGGCCTTGAGGGTGCGCTCCCTCAAGCCCCTTGCCGCTTGACGTGCGACACCGCAATCCCAGTCGAGAGGAAGGTCCCAGGATCGATCGGGGATCCTCGGCGCATTCGAAGTTGTTTAAGGGTAAGTCACACAAGACAAAGAAGAGTAAGAAGTCAAGGAGATCTTTCACTTCGCGCCATCTGCTGAAGTCATCCGACAAGATGAGGGAGCGGCGTCATTGGAGGCCTGGCTCCCCGGTTGAGTCTATTCCTGGGCCGGATCCACCTCTCCCCAAGTTTCCAGCTTGGAGTGACCCCGCCCAACTTTGTGAATTCTGAGAGGCCATGCACCTCATATTTGGGTGACCCATTCCTGCTGGCGAGCCATCGGGGTCGGGAAGGGTCTCCAATGGTTCTCTGCCGGCGGATCCGTCCCCGGCTGCAGTCGGGTCCCTTGGATCCATAAATAGATTCGGACTAGCATCAGTTGCACCACCTCGACCTTCCCCGGTGCTGGTCTCGATGCCAAAGCTCCAGGTGGTGCTGTCCCCATTCTCATCTTTGACTCCAACACAGAGCCGGAGGGTCGCCGTCCGACTCCAGCTCTGGTGCCAACTAGAGATATGTCTTCCAGGCCGAAGCCAGCGCCTTTTTCCTATGTGCTTGGAGTCGGGGAGGATTGGGAGGGGTCGCTGTACCCTAAAGAATACCAGCCCCCTTGACCATAACATGGACTGGTGTGAGGAATTGGCAGGCGTCAGCACACTGGACACCTCTTCAGATACTGGGATAGTCCCTCCTTCTGTGGATACGGAGGAAGGAACCTCTTTTGCTATGGTGGTAAGAAGGGCGGCCAAGGTCCTGGACCTTAGCCTACTGTCAATGGCAGTCAAGACTAAAGTCTTGACAAAGGTGCTTCGGCCGGGAGTGACCCCCTCAGAACCGTTTCTCCCATTTATTAAAGCCCTGATGGACATACTGCTTGGAACTTGGTCAAACCCTGCACAGGGGCTCCTGTGAACAGGACAATTGCTCAACGCCACCGCCCCTGGGGACCCCAATTTCCTCACACAACACCCTACCTTGGAGAGCTTGGTGGTCCAAGCCTCCACCTCCCATGTAAATCCTGGTGCATTCCCTACCACTCCACCGGATTGGGAATACAAGAAGCTGGATACCTTAGGAAAGAAAATGTTTTCTTCCGCCAGCCTGGCTCTGCGGTCCGTGAACAACGCATACCTTTTGGTCTGTTACCCCCATGTACTGTCGCATTTGATTTCGCAGGTGCTGCCCATTGTCCCGGAGGAGGCCCAGCCATACTCTCCCAAGCCCTGGCTGATGGGAGAGACGCAGCTAAGTTCACAATTCAATGTGGGCTGGACATGACCGACTCTCTAGACAGAACTGTTTCGTTGTCAGTGGCCTCGCAACACCATGCCTGGCTGAGGACGACTGGCTTTTATGGGGATGTCCAAGCGTCACTTATGGTCATGCCCTTTGATTGCACCCGTCTCTTTGGAGACAAGGTGGACACTGTGCTGGAGTGCTTCAAGGATAGCAGAGCTCAGCCAGGTCCTAGGGCCTCTCTGTGGTTCCTCTCAGACCCCAGTCCGCCTTTCGCGGCCACGGAAGGGGCTTTCAGCCCCGTCTGTACCTCCCCAGCCAGCATGGCACACAAGCTTCTCAGCCTCTCTGTGGTCGAGGATGCGGTACCCACAGACCCCGTAAGTCGGGCAGCCATAGGTCATGCCAGTCCACCGCCCCCGACAATGCAGCCTCCAAACCCCTTTAGTTTGCTCTCCTACCGTTATGGGCACCCAATGGAAGGCAGGATACGCCATTGCCTGCCCCACTGGAGATCAATAACATCAGACCGTTGGGTTCTTCAGATTGTCCGAAGTGACCACTCCCTCCCCTTTGCAACTTCTCCACCACCTATACCACCTACTTGCAACAGACAAGAAAGTAGCTACTCTCTTGCCCAAGGGAGCCATAGAGAGGGTGCTGATGCCAGAAGTAGGTTGTGGTTGTTATTCCCGCAATTTTATGGTGCCCAAAAATGATGGAGGGCTAGGTCCTATCATATACCTGCGCCCTCTCAATTTCTTCCTGAAAAAGGAGAAATTCAAAATGCTCATGCTCGCTCAAGTCCTGTCTGCCCTAGACCCGGGAGACTGGATTGTATTATTGGACTTGCAGGATGCATACTTCCAGAGTTCCGTCCTGCCTGCCCCCAGGCATTACCTGCGGTTCACGGTGGGCCACGAGCACTTTCAATTTGCTGTGTTCCCTTTTGGCTATACCAATGCCCCTCAGGTGTTCACTAAGGTGATGGTTGCAGCTAATCTGCGAAGATCAGGGGTTCCAGTCTTCCCGTATCTCGACGACTGGCTGTTAAAGGCAGACTTGCTCCAAGCTGTCTTCCACCTCCATACTAAGGCGGACCTCATGCACTGACTTGGGTTTACTATCAACGTCATACCTGACTCCTTCTCAAATGCCCCCTTCTTTCCGACACTCGGAGGGAACTGCAAAAGATCTGCTGTGGTGGTTAACGAACCTTGATTGGGCCAGCGGCAGACCCCTCTCCTTTCCCCAATTAGATCCGACATTGGTGACAGACGTGTCACTCCTGGGATGGGGCAGCCATCTGGGAGAGGTGGAGATCAGAGTCCTCTGTTCTCTGGTGGAATCCAGACTCCACATCAACCTACTGGAGCTCCGGGCGATCCGGCTGGCATTAAAAGCCTCTCTGCCCTCCATCAGGGAAAGGCTAATGCAGGTGTTCTTGGACAACACCACCTCCATGTGGTACTGCAACAAACAGTGTGGGGTCACGAACCATCTGTCAAGAAGCCCTTCATCTCTGGGCATGGCTGGAACGTCAGGGCATATCCCTGGTGGTTCAGCACCTGGCGGGCTCTCTGAACGGCGGGAGGACAAACTCAGCCGAAGATGCCGAGTGGATGACGAGTGGCATCTCCATTCTGAGGTAGCACAATGTCTTTTTCAGAAGTGGGGAGAGCCTTGGTTAAATCTATTAGTCATCGCCGAGAACTCACTATGCCTGAAGTTTTGCACGCTGGATTTACCAAGGCGGCCGTTGCTTGGAGACACAGTTCAGGCCCCCTGTATAACTCCTGCCCAGAGTTCTCAAGCAGATCAGGAATGACTGGGCCCAAGTAATCTTTGTGGCTCTGGACTGGGCTCGGAGAGTTTGGTAGCCTGAGCTGTTGAGCATGGCCATTGGTCCTCCGATCAGGCTGCCTTTATGGGAGAATCTTCTGTCTCAGCAGCGGGGAAGGGTTTTCAAACTGAACCTGTCAACGCTCCTCCTTCATGCTTGGAGATTGAGCTGTGACAATTGGCAGCTTTCAACCTTCTGCTCGAAGTCTGCAAAGTTATCTGGGCAGCCAAGCGTCCCTCTACCAAAACTGTAAACGTCTGCCGTTGGGGCAAGTTTGTAGCATGGTGTGCAGAGAAACAGGTTGACTCTCTTTGTACTCTCCTCTCTACTCCTTCTATTTATCCTTTCACTTGCCCAGCAGTGCTCTAATTTAGGCACCTTAAAGGGCTATCTTTCTGCCATCTCATCCTTTCTGTAGTTGCCAGACCAGCCATCCTTGTTCACATCCCCTGTGGTGATTAGGTTTTTGAATGAAAGGTTTGCACCACGTTTCTACCTTCGCCCTTCATTATGCCTCAGAGGGACGTCAATCTCGTCCCTACATTTCTGATGTGAACTGCCTTTGAGCCACTGCACAACTGTCGTTACCAAAGGTAAGTACCTTGTTCATTAAAACCTGTGTGGTTTTGGAAAAGGTGTCATCCATAATAACCTTGTGAACAAAAGTCCTTCTTTCCCCCGAAAAATGTGTTCTATTTTTTGATGGTACCTGTTCAGCTACTACACGTCCCTGCTTTAACAGGCGTGCCAGGGCGGCCTTCGGTATAGGTATTTCTCTCATGCCTGCCTGACCCAGAGAGGCTAGGTCTTCTGTTTTCTGGCACTGCGATCTGTGGTTTACTGGTTTCAGCTGCTTGTGCAGTCTTCTTGGGTGTCGGCACCCACAGCTAATGTGGAAAAATGCTGTTGCTTTGTTGCCACAGCTCAACTGGAGCCAGCGGTTCTGACACCTCGCCCTGCCAGGAGTGGGCTGGACACCCAATGGATTGTATTCTTGGCAAGAGAGTTGCCACTTGAAGGTCTGGTTCATGAAGTGAAGCTCACAGGCCAAAAGAAACACTTTCCCTTTTCTGTCCAGGAACTAGTTACACAGTCCAACACCTACAGTACACAAAGAGAAGGTGAATCTGTGAGGTTTCATCTGTTAGAACACTTTTTTAGTAGGGGGAAAAGTGCGGAGCTTGTGGGCACGGCAGCGTTCAGTGCTAAGGAAAAGTAAAATTGTGCCTTTCGTGATTACAGAGATTGAATGTTTAAAAATAAAAAATATGCTGGATACCACGTAGCCGTGCTTTATGTGAAATGAAAAATATAGGCGAGAGTTCTAACAAAGGTGTGGCCCAAGAATCGTAACTAGGATTCCCTTCAAGAAGTGTGGCCTATGTAATTAAGGTTGTGGCTTAAAACGTGCCCTAGATCCTGTGCTTCATATAGCATGCCACCTGACCAGTATTTGGGTGCCTCTCGGCGAGCTTTCTGTTATTGCGCCCAGGCATGCGTCACAACAATTAACACATCCGCCTAAAACAAGTCCGACATATTGGCTTTGACAGTGTTTATTAACAGTATCAGGCAAATGTAACAAGTTGATTTCTTCTGGACCCAGTGGTGATTTACTGTTTGTACCTTGAAGTATAAATGCTTAGCCTACAAACGCAAGGGGAATTTTACTTGTGAAGTAAACAACAGTAATGAAAACTATTAGACACCAATAACCGTTTCCAAGTGGTAACTGGAATCACCTGAGGCTTTTCAGGCCTGGCTTGAAAGTGCAGCTATCTACAAGTTCTGCCGGTGCCGATTCTTTAAATTAAACATAGAGTGAAAGTTGGCTCCGCCCAGTCTAGTATTTCCCTCTCAGCTCATGCTGTTGACTGCTCAGTGCGTCAGTGCACCTCCTACTAAGTGCTTGGTGTGCAGTGTACAAGGGACTGTTTTACAATTCAAAAGTATACTAAATTATAACACAATAAATTATTTATCTAATAGATGCATAGTATGCAGAATTCAGTCATTGTTTTTTTTGTAATGTTTTATTCAGGCCCAAAAGTTCAGGCCGGGTCTATTGGCGTTTCCAGTGCTTGTTCTGTAAAGCAGTTAATTTACATTCCAAAAGTCAGCGGGCCAGCTACTGATCAGGTAGAAAACAGCTTGAATTTCGACCAGAGGATCAGAATTATTGATACCTCACAATTTAATTTGTGACTGCATCTCATATTTTCACTGAAAATACATTTTAATGAAACCATTACATTTGAAAACATTTACCTGAAAATTAGATTGCAGAAACTGCAAATAATCAACGTAGGGTTAGTACGGTAAAGGATAGGATATAGGTTTAGATGAGGAACGTTGTCAAAGGTAGTCTTAGGGATGGCTAAGTTCAGGGTAAAGTTAGAGTAAGGTTACATTTTAACATTAGGGTTAGGTAGGGGCAACGCTATGTTGGATTAACCCTCCTCTTTGGGGTAGGGAGTGGATTTAAACTAGGATTTGGACTGCGGTCAAAGTTTAGGTTAAAGGTCAGATTTGGAGGTAGTGCTAGGTTTGGGCACTTATAACGAAGAGATAATTTGACCGAAATCAATAGCTTTTTGCAATGAAATTGTCATCCAAATCAATATCCTGGCAATTGCCATTCGAATGCAAAGTATTGGAAAATACAATTCAATAATCATTGTTTATTGAAAAACTTTCAGTGCAATTAAAGATCTGTAAAATATATTTGGATAAGTGACCTAGATCAGTTCTTAGTGTAAACTGCACAGGCTTGGTGCCATATTATCGAGTTTTTGCAGTGGTACAGAAAAAGAAGTGTAATCAATTTACACAATGTTTGCTGATGGTGCAATATAAAATGGTGCCCGTGGACAAAATGGTGAAACATTTTAGGTAACCAAGTGAAACACAAGTGTTGCTTTTAAATCATTTTAAATGGGTAATTGATATTTTAACAAAGGAGCTTTAAGTCCAAGAATAAACATTTGTTTCAAATGGAGCAATCTGATTTTGCACTATTTTGGTATTTATGTAATATATATAGTTCGCATCAAACGTTTGTTTGCTCAGTTACATGTTTCAAACTTTAAACTTGAATTGAGCGAATTTCTCCACTTATTATGTAAGCACAACAAAATAAAGCATAACATCAGTTTGTGCATTGTTTGCCCTGATACAAATACTGTTTGCTCCATTCCCTGTTATACAAATAGCTACACAACTGTAAGGATAACACAATGGGTTAAACAATCACTGTTGAATACAGTGATCAGCTGGTCACAAGGCTAAATCCCAGCAATTCGGTCTCTAATGTCCATCCTTCTAAGGTGGGTAAATTAAGCACTATTAAATGAGTTCATAGTATCACCTGTTATTTACAATGCTTAGAAATTGCATGTGTGTAGTATGAAGCGTTACACCAAAATAAGTAATTGTTAAAAATGTTGCAAGTGGATTTACCCTTTCGTCTATTGTATTGTTTACGTCAGCGCATAGTTCTTGTAGCCTCTGACTCTATAAACAAACATCCCAGTGAGGCATTGTTTTCTCTATTTTGTCCCTTTGAGGGCACAGTCTTTTTTGAGGGGGTTGTGGGGTTTAGCATATATATTTCTCAGGCTGGATTCTTCTCTTCGTGGTTTCTCAGTTACTCCAATTCTCCCTTCTTACTTGTAGCAGATGCTCATGTGGGGGCATTGAAATGACTTTTTCAGTGTAAAGATATTTGCATTTGAAACCTGGCAATCCTCAGTGCTTAATTCAGGATCTCTCTGTGATGCTGCATAGCGCTGATATCCCGTCGCCAGACACACACGCGCACTGAATAAATGTATGCAAAGGAAAAGTCCACAAGTGAATGACTGAGACCACACCAGTTTTGTTTTACGAAAGTTATGTTGTGGGTGTAATTGGTAAGTTAATGGGTTAACTTATGGGTGAGCCAAAAGCAGCTAATGACAATATGACCTAAGATGGTTGCTCAGTTTGTTTGTCAACTGAGGACCAGGAATACACAACATCTGGTGCTAAACCATCACAGAGACCTGGACCAATGCATCCTCTGCCCCCGATATCAGCACCGCCATCCCAGACGGATACAAGATCCAAAGGAAAGACCGCCCTAACCACCCAGGAGGGGGCCTCGCCATCGCCCACAAGAGCACCCTCCGCCTCATCTCCTCCAGCGAAACCTTCCCCTCCGCCGAACACCTGCACTTCCAGATCCAGACCACCCCCAAAGCCACACTCCGTGGAACCCTCGTCTGCAGACCCCCTGGGCCCCAAACACCCTTCGCCACCACCATCACCGACTTGATCGCACCCCACGCCATGGCCTCAACAAACTACATACTCCTTGGATCCCGGAACTTCCACCTCAACAACCCCAGCGGCCCCAACTCCACTATCTTTCGTGACAACCTCACCAGCATCGGACTTAAACAACTCATCAACACACCGACCCACAGAGCAGGACACACCCTCGACCCCATCTTCGCGCAGGAAACAGTGTCCAATTCAGCCACACAACGCAGCCGCCATGGACCGACCACCACTGCATACACTTCGCATTCAACAAACCCAAAGCACCCAAACCAGCCCCATGTCCACCACGAAGGAACTGGAACAAGGTTACTGATGAGCAACTTAAGTCCACCCTCACCCGAGACAACCACACCTGGGCACCCGGCGTTAACGACGCAGCCAGAAAACTCCACACCTGGATCTCCAACTGCGCAGACGAGCTCGCCCCACTACGCAACCCTGACAGACAACGCCCCAGGAAGCCGCCTGGTTCACCACCGCTCCCCAAGAAGCCAGACGCACCTGCAGATGCCTGGAGAAGAACTGGAGAAACACTAAGACAACCGAAAACCACACCACCTACAAGGACGCCATGACGGACTACCACAACCAGATCAGAGCCACCAAGAGGAACTTCATCCTCAGCAAAATCCTGGCCAACTCAGCCAACTCCAAGGAACTTTTCAGTGTCATTCAAGAATTCACCAACCCACGCAGCGAAGCCACAGACATCACCCCATCCCAAGACCTCTGCGACAAGCTTGGAACCTATTTCCACCTCAAGATCAAAAACCTCTACGACATCTTCATCGACCATCCACCAGGAGCCACAGACGGCCCCCACATCCCAGAAACACCAGCCAGCCCACCATCTGGACAGCGATCACGGCCAAAGACACCGCATCGACCATGAAAAGCATCCACTCGGGGCCCCACTGACCCCTGACCCCCACACATCTACCGCAGAGCCGCAGCTGCCACCGCACTTGAACGACAATGCACCATCAACACCACCTTCAAAACAGGCACCTTCCCAGACCACTGGAAGCGCGCAGAAGTCATACCCTTGCTCAAGAAGCCCACAGCTGACCCCACCGACCTCAAGAACTATCGGCCCATCTCGCTCCTCCCCTTCACAGCCAAAGTTGCAGAGAAAACAGCCAACAGGAAACTGACATGATTCATTGAAGAGAACGCCGTCCTGGACACGTCCCAATCCGGATTCCGAAGCAACCACAGCACAGAGGCCACCCTACTCGCCGTCACAGACGACATCCGCACCCTCCTGGACCAAGGCTACTCCGCAGCCCTCATCCTACTCGACCTATCAGCAGCCTTCGACACCGTCTCACACCGCACACTAGTCGTCAGACTGCACGACGCAGGCATACAAGCAACGGCCCTGGACTGGATCCGATCATTCCTCACCGGAAGAAGCCAAAGGATTAGACACCCATCCTTCCTCTCCGACCCCATGAAAATCACCTGCGGAGGCCCACAGGGTCCTTCACTGAGCCCCACCCTCTTTAACATCTACATGGCCCCCCTCGCAGCCATCGCCTGACAACACGGCCTCAACATCGTATCCTATGCCGACGACAGCCAGCTCATCCTCTCCCTCACCAAAGAGCCCAAAACTGCCAAACTCAACTTCCAGAAAGGAATGCAAGACGTCGCAGTCTGGAGGACCAACAGCTGCCTGAAGCTCAACGCCGAGAAGACAGAAGTCCTCGTCCTTGGTACCACCCCTTCTGCATGGGACAGCACCTGGTGGCCGACCGCCCTCAGAAGCCCACCTACCCCCTCAGACCATGCCAAGAACCTCGGCATCGTACTCGACTCATCACTCACCATGAACCGACAGATCAACGCCGTCACCTCCAGCTGCTTCAACACCCTCCGCAAGACCTTCAAGTGGATCCCCCCTCAGTCAAGGAAGACAGTCACCCACGCACTCATCACCAGCAGACTGGACTATGGACACGCACTCTACTCCGGCATCAACAAGTCCCTACTCCGCAAACTCCAGACAATACAGAAAACCGCCGCCAGACTCGTCCTCGGCATCCCCCGACATGAACACATCAGCCAACACCTACGTAGTCTCCACTGGCTCCCCATGGAGAAAACAGTCACTTTCAAAATCCTCACTCACGCCTACAAATGCCTACACAACAACGGACCCAAATACCTCAACGACTGAATCAACTTCCACCTACCCAAAAGAAACATCCGATCTTCCAACCTCGCACTCAATGAAACCCCACGCATCCACAGAGCCAGCGCAGGCGGAAGATCCTTCTCTCACATTGCAGCCAAGACCTGGAACAAGCTACCGGCAGACATCAGACGCACCCCTCCCTAAACACCTTCAGGAAGACCCTCAATACCTGGCTCCTCTTCTAAACGGCTCTGCGGGAACAACCACCCCCCCCCCCCCAACCCCCCCCCCCCCCCCCACGCCTCAGCGCCTTGAGACCCCCACGGGTGAGTAGCGCGCTTCTAATTCCCTGATTGATTGATTGAAACTTTTGGGGGTTCACTCCACTCCCGAAACCTAGAGTCGATAAAAATAACTCCCACAGCTCTAGAGTCAGAGCAGTACCAGGCAAGCCTCACTTGCTCGCCCCATAGCGCCAAATAAGAGAAAATAAAATATCACAACACTTTCATTACAGCAGTAATCACAAACATGTCAATAAAGGTAGATGCTCTTGAACGAGCATTTTTTTATATCCTGTTAAATGTTTTCAGAATGACATTCGGTCTTTTATATTGTCACCATATTGTTTGACGGATGCACAAGAAATAAAAATACATTGTCACAGCTGATAAATAGCTCTAGTTTTAAGCATACTTTTTCCCCATCATCCTGAAAGACATGACTTTTTTAGAGTGCTTTGGGGAATGGAGATGTTCTATTTGTGTTGCAGAGCATTTGGAAGTTGTTTTCCTGGGTGGTATGATAAGGTTTTTGCACCTCGTACCCCACCAGGGACAGGACGCCTCAGTGCTTCAGGATCACTGAAGGAATAGAACAGCGAAGCACACATTAAACCAAGCAACAGTGAAAAGAGCTGAACACAGAACACCTGATTACTTAACAAAGTTCTCACAGAGGCAGTTGGACGTTGCTGGCTGCCTGTTGTGGCAACAGCTCCAACTAACGTTATTTTGGTCTGGATAAATGGAGTTTTAACACTGATGCTTAATTATTCTTTTCATAAAAATGTAAGATGAGGCCTGTTACTGTGGCAGCCGCATTCCAGTCTCATTTATGTGCCTATTAAACATGTCACTCATTGGTCTTTGCCGAATTTCTCTTTCAGAAAGACTGCAACCATCAGCTAACTGAGCTGGTAAGATAGCCCCGCAAGTTAAGCACTGGTGGCTGCTGGAATCAATGCATGTCAAAGATTAGAATCCTAGCATGGTGGGCTTGTTGGTAGATTGAGTACTATTGAATTGGGAAATAGTAACACCTATTATTTACAGCACAATGAAACAGCAGCCCTGCAGTTACAATTATCAATTAAACAAGCATTTGCAAAGCAATAGGTTTCGCATTTGGGACCTCATAAGTATTTATCTATGCAGCACATTATTGTGGGTACCACAACATTTCCTTTTTTACTGTGCATAAAGCAGTGGAAGATTTCAGTACCACAGGTTATCACTCGGGACCTCTCTTGCACACATAATGTATTGCACCCTGTGAGGGATCGTGCTCAGCAACACATAAGGCATTTATAGAATAATATCAGCAGTGGGGAAACCCGATCTGTGGAGCTATTGCCGTTGTAAATGGCACGTTCTCCAAAAGAAAGGCAGAGCCGCCATATTTCAAGATTAAGCGCGGCATGCTGCGCCTCAACAAAAAAAGTAAATTAATAAAGAATACTATTAGATACGTTTCTGCAAACATTCCATGCTGTAACAAAAGTAATAATCTGAAATGGCAGCAGCAGTGAATTTATTCCAAGCAGAGCGGGCTGCTGAAGTTAAAGGCACAGTTTCCATAAGCAGGCAGCGGGAGGAGTGTTGAATAAGCAAGGTTTTTTTCCTCTGGAGGGAAGGAGGGCACCCCATGGGGAAATGCAGGGTCGAAGCTGCAGGTAAAAGATAAAGCACAGAACTCGTGAAACCGGCGCCGCGCTGAGAGTTAAATTATGTTTAAAGTTATTTGTTTAAAAAATGAAGGTGGGCGAGCCACACCTTGCAGAACAAAAGAAAGGCACAGCCGCCATACTTGAAGATAAAGTGCAGCATGCCGCGCTGCACCAAAATAAACAAAATACATTAAAAATAACATTATGGTTGGGGAAGTGCAGTCGGGAAGTGGTAGCTTTGTGCCTGCAACACTAGCTTATTAAGAAAATAGTGCTCTGACATTGTAAATGAAACACAGATTAAGATCACATATTAGACGGATAGTTCTTTTGGGAGGTTACAAGAGTAGAAAAGGAGGGACTAAGGAGAGTCTACTAAGCAAACTAACCAATGGGAAAAAAAACATTTACACAAGACATATAAGAGCTAATTGAAAACATGGGCGGGAAATCGGCGGAGCTTAAAGCTCATATCCTGAACATATCATGTCTGGAAGAGTCAGCGCAAGCACTGCCTAGGCGAGATCTAAAAAGACTGCTTTCCAACTGCCACGCCTCTTCAAATGGTGCCATGTCGATATGGTTCACTTGGTTTGAATCGTTTCACTGAAGAGTAGATTCCGTAGAACGATTGTCAGTAATATTTCGTTTACATTGCAGCAACTGGACCGAGGCATGCACCTAGATTGTTCACAACACATTACACACAGCCACACAGGCTATCCACGAAAACAGGCCTCTTACCACTGTTCAACTGCTGAAATAAGACAGAACTGCCATCTACAAAACACTGTGAAACGGACAGGTGTTTGTGGAGAAAAAAACACTTCTCATCTGCTAGTGAGCACGTGCCCATTTGAGAACAACATTTTACAAGTTTGTTCTTGCATTTGGATGAATCTGGACAAGTGCTTCACACAAAAGGAGGCAAGGCAGGCACAGTTAAATAAAGGTGAACCAAATGTTAGCACCCAGGTTGTGCATATGTGCAACGTGGCGCTACAACTCTTCATTCCTCGAAAAGCTGGCAAGCAGGGTTTTGGTAACTCCAGTGGCCTTGGGAATCACACAAAACTTTGGCTAACATATAGGAAGCAAAGCTTTAACAAGTAAAGTTTTCTGATCTCAATCGCAATCAACATCTACGTAATGTTTTGTTAACATTGACAGGCACTGCTTGTATTTTACGACTCAATGGTAACAATAGTTTTCTTAAATAAAAATAAATTCAGAGATAGTTTTGAAGCACGATAATTGCAAATTCCAGTGAAGTAGAAGAGTGTGAATACATTTAACTTCACTTGTTAGATACGGGTGATGGACAATTAAATCATCAGCTATTTATCTAAAGTTGCAAAATATATATTGTGGGGGCGAGCATCACTTAAGCACACGCACCATTTGTAAATGGGACCATCCAGTGAGCTTTAAACAAGTCTATAATCTTTTTTTCGATAATCAAATTTATTTGCATTTGTAAGAAACAGACAAAAAAAAGACAGCAGGTGATTACACAGTAAGTCAAAGTCCATCTTCGGCAGACAGCATAAGTTCCGGCCATAATTCACACCTTTCAAGTCAGACCCATCATTGGAAAAGCAATAGAACAGAATAGGCGAAAGAAGAGGCACATATCTCAAGACAGTAGATTCAGCCATTTGGCCCATATCTTATGAAATTTCTTGGGACATCCCCGGGCCTCAAAGAGGGGCTCTTCTTGAGCCGCACTCCAATCCACCCCCCGTTGCCACTTTTGTATGGTAGGAGGTTTGGCCTGAGCCCAGGCCGCTGCGATGTCTCGCTTGGCCACCGCCGTACCCAGGAAGCGTTTGGAGCTATGGAGGCTGTCGAAAACTCCCAGAAGAAGGCATATGGGGTCGTGAGGGATCTGCCACTCCATAGTCTGTGGAAGCTCAGACTCCACGCCCTACTAAAATGAAGCGAGGGCAGGGCATAACCAAGCTTGGCCACATCGTGTGCAGTCTGGGGAGGAAATATGGATTTTTCTGATCAGTTATGTCCCCTATCTTGGACCCCAACGGTTTCATGTATGAATCACAAGTACATGTATGTTCCCTCCAGTTCCAGTTATGAAGACGCAAACACATGTGCGTCCACCGTCAACATGTCCTTTTTCAGATCCGCCATGAATGGGCCGGATATTCCATCCCTAAGTATGAAAGGCCACCGGCTTTATATGGTTCACTTATGCCATTTTACAGTCCAGGCAAGTAGGCCCTGATTCTGTCATCAAGCTTTTCTTGCCTTCTGCCTCTGAAAGCTCCAGTCTGAGCCTGCATCTGTGACCATGAACTTTGTCTCATTCCCTGCGCGGCTCACGGTGCCTGACATCAGCCTTTTGCCTGCCAAAAACTGTATTTCACCTTCGAAATTATCTGCTCCGCTCCCTGCCCAATGCATTCCTGTCTAGTAGTTTAAGTCAACATTCTTCCAGCTACCGAGCAAAGGCCCGGCTTCTCTGTCTTTATGCAAGTAATTCATAGCCCTATTATTATGGAAGACTTCTGCCCTCGCATCTAGTGTAGACACTTAGACGCTTGTACACGCACTAACAGTCAGTATAGTCAGTATAGAATAAGATTCTACTCTAAGAGACCTCTCTTTTGGATAACATAGTTCTTTAAACATAGGATGTTAGATATGATTTGGGATTAGGTTGACTTGACCCTCCAGACATCTGTCGCCACATGTAGAGCTAAATGTCAAGTCCCCTTCACCCCCTAGTTGCACGTCAATCACACGTCATGCTGCTGCGCGCGCATTTCTGCCAAGTATTTCTGCTGACATTGCGAAATTCTTTCATGGAACCACCCTATTATGACATCATACCTGATGACGTTCTTTAGTTACACCCAGTTACGCCCACTTTTGCTACGCATGTATGTTTTATCTTTACTATCAATTGTTACGCCTCCTGCATTTACTTCACTGTAATGCCTATTGTATAAAAGTGATTACTTATCAATAAAGTATGTACTTCACTTCCTGAACCTCCGTGGTGATGGAACTTGGAGTCCACGATTCGAATCGTCCATTGGAATAAAGCCCATTCCGAACCTCTAATACCACGGATTTTGCCTCTTATTTTACTGAGATATTTTTATTATTTTTCTGTATCAAATTAAGTCCCGGTAATTAAATTATTTACCACACCATGTCGATATGGTTCACTTGGTTTGAATCGTTTCACTGAAGAGTAGATTCCGTAGAACGATTGTCAGTAATATTTTGTTTACATTGCAGCAACTGGACCGAGGCATGCACCTAGATTGTTCACAACACATTACACACAGCCACACAGGCTATCCACGAAAACAGGCCTCTTACCACTGTTCAACTGCTGAAATAAGACAGAACTGCCATCTACAAAACACTGTGAAACGGACAGGTGTTTGTGGAGAAAAAAACACTTCTCATCTGCTAGTGAGCACGTGCCCATTTGAGAACAACATTTTACAAGTTTGTTCTTGCATTTGGATGAATCTGGACAAGTGCTTCACACAAAAGGAGGCAAGGCAGGCACAGTTAAATAAAGGTGAACCAAATGTTAGCACCCAGGTTGTGCATATGTGCAACGTGGCGCTACAACTCTTCATTCCTCGAAAAGCTGGCAAGCAGGGTTTTGGTAACTCCAGTGGCCTTGGGAATCACACAAAACTTTGGCTAACATATAGGAAGCAAAGCTTTAACAAGTAAAGTTTTCTGATCTCAATCGCAATCAACATCTACGTAATGTTTTGTTAACATTGACAGGCACTGCTTGTATTTTACGACTCAATGGTAACAATAGTTTTCTTAAATAAAAATAAATTCAGAGATAGTTTTGAAGCACGATAATTGCAAATTCCAGTGAAGTAGAAGAGTGTGAATACATTTAACTTCACTTGTTAGATACGGGTGATGGACAATTAAATCATCAGCTATTTATCTAAAGTTGCAAAATATATATTGTGGGGGCGAGCATCACTTAAGCACACGCACCATTTGTAAATGGGACCATCCAGTGAGCTTTAAACAAGTCTATAATCTTTTTTTCGATAATCAAATTTATTTGCATTTGTAAGAAACAGACAAAAAAAAGACAGCAGGTGATTACACAGTAAGTCAAAGTCCATCTTCGGCAGACAGCATAAGTTCCGGCCATAATTCACACCTTTCAAGTCAGACCCATCATTGGAAAAGCAATAGAACAGAATAGGCGAAAGAAGAGGCACATATCTCAAGACAGTAGATTCAGCCATTTGGCCCATATCTTATGAAATTTCTTGGGACATCCCCGGGCCTCAAAGAGGGGCTCTTCTTGAGCCGCACTCCAATCCACCCCCCGTTGCCACTTTTGTATGGTAGGAGGTTTGGCCTGAGCCCAGGCCGCTGCGATGTCTCGCTTGGCCACCGCCGTACCCAGGAAGCGTTTGGAGCTATGGAGGCCGTCGAAAACTCCCAGAAGAAGGCATATGGGGTCGTGAGGGATCTGCCACTCCATAGTCTGTGGAAGCTCAGACTCCACGCCCTACTAAAATGAAGCGAGGGCAGGGCATAACCAAGCTTGGCCACATCGTGTGCAGTCTGGGGAGGCGCGCATCCCTGCCCTATATAGGCGCGCAGGAGTGAGATAGGCCATGTGAAGATAGTAGAGTTGGATAAGACGTCGTTTTGAGGAAGTAGTCAGAGTTTTGGGGGCCATAAGGGCATTGCTCCAATCTAAAACAAGTCCATAATCTAAAGCTAGTTTTACACTCCTTCACAGAAAACAACAGTGGTATGATTTACTTTTAGGTACATTCATAACCAGAAACATGCAGGAAAGCCGGTTTTGTGGTATGGGGATTTTGAGAATAAAGATGGCATAAGTGGCGTTTTCTTCAGATGTTCTGCATGTTAGGGCATCCAAGTTACATTTGAAGTAGATAAACAAGATGGGGCGGATCCTCTACAGCTCAATAGGGCACTCTGAGGCAGCCACGCTAAAAGAAAACAGTTCTATGCTGCTACTACTCTTCTCCTCTAAGTGAGGACGTTTTGGGGGACAGCAGACAATCATGAAAACCTATGGGAAAGTAAGGAGCGCAGCTCTCTTTGTATTGCCCTGCTCCCTTCCCTGGTAGAAAATATGCACTACCCATGATAGGTAATGCAAGATGTCTTGCTTCGTTTGGTGTCATTTGAGCCACAACATAGCTCCAAAGCATCGCGTGGTGCACAGTTGGTTCTGTCCAGCACAGTCTTAGGATACAAGAATACACCGATCAGGCACCACCCTCACGTGCAAGCGACGGCCTGAGTAAAATAAATAAGTGGCTTGAAAAACATGAATATAGAAAGGGGACTGGAACACTCTGCATTTGTATTCCTCTATATAATGTTCGATTTAAGGGTTGGTAGAATAAAGATTTATCTTTCTTCAGGGTAGCACATGGAGAATATATGAGGTTCTTTGAAATGCATTATGTAATAGCATGTAAGATCCAGCAGGAGCAGCTGGGAACTGCACCGTTGAGATGCCCAGGAGGAACCGTGTGGGGGTTGCGAGGAGTGACGACAGCATAGAAAACTAAATAAAATTAGCATTGCACATAGTCTGTAAAATTTAAATAAACAAAAAATAACATTGCACAAAGAGTGTGCAGAACAAGCATCAGCTCTGAAGCAGAAGCCCTGGTTAATGATTCTGCCAGAAACATTTCGGAGTAAAGATAACACGCACGAGCAGAGGCAGGCCCACAAAAAGAAAAGAGTGCTCGCCAAGTCCCATAATTAACGCAAAGTGTAACAGCACATGTAAAAGGAGCATTCCTCATGTGAGGTTACAAAAGTAGAAAAGCAGGGACAACTAAGCATATTAACCAATGAAAAGCATCCATTTACGAAGGACAGCAAAAGGAACCAATGAAAAAGATGGGCGTTTTTTCAAGCACATATCCCAGATACAGCATGTCTCGAAGAGACAGCACAAGCGCTGCCTAGGCGAGATCTAAAAATGTATTATTAAGTTAAAATTGTGCAGACAGAAGTTGCTAGGAACATTGTGGCTCTGGAGTTTTTTTTTTTAATGCTCTCTTGTGAAACGGTTACAAAGCACACTTGCTGGTGTGCTGAAAAGCAGATTTATACATATATTGTAATATAATACTATATATATATTAATGTTAGAATGGCCACCATACTGTGTAGTCACATCTTTATCTAAAGTACGAAAAAGGTACCCCCTAATTATTTTGAGGTTTAAGAGGAGGGGGAAGCAAAAAACGAACCAGAAAAGTCTCTCAACTGACCTATATTACTTTAGATGCGGCCAATAAGTGGCCAAAAACTACCACAACCCCAATGTAACTGTCATCCAACACATTTGATCACAAAAATGTACATTTTTATTTTATTTTTCTTTATGCGAAATTATTTTGTGCTTTTTCAGAATTTTTATTATCATTGTACAGTTGCTTAAAAGAGACAAATTCATGATTGCCTACACATACATATACACAAACATTAATTGCAACCAGCAATTACTTAGAAAGATATATAATCACAAACATTTGGGTGTGCAATAGTCACATATCATTTCATCCCTGGAATCATAAGTCGGTCTTGAATTATTTCATGTGTCCTTATATACAAACTAGGTAATCACCCAAGCATTTCTTAAATCAACATATAATAACTAAGAAACACAGAATCCATACATGAACAAATAATCCCACAAATACCATCCGCAAAACACTCTCACCATCCAGGCTTGCTCCTTCACACTCCTACTTAAAAAGAGATTCGAGCATAGGGGAGATCCAACAATCTAATAGTGACAGACTCTGTTGTTGTTGGTGATGTGAATCACACCAATCAGATGCCTCTGGTGTGTCTGTCTCTAAAGGAACTCTCCACATATGTGATGATGAGGTTTTTCTTGTTAGTCACATCTTTATCTATCCACGGCCACATTTCAAGCTCTTCATCTTTGGCTTCGTGTCTAGTCTGAATTGAAAAGCAAATGCTGTCACAATGTTAAATGCCACTGAACTTAATATGCACGCTTTTATCTATAGTCCTTCAGTGATCCAGAAACACCCCTTTAAAAACAATGTTGCTTGCGGGTACTAATGCGCACAATAATTATGCTGCATAAAATATTACACATCTCTTGGCCAGATCATTAAACATTTTGTTATGACTAGGTGCGATTTAATTGTGCGTACTCTTCACTTTCTCCTGAATTTCAGGAGTAAGCCAGTAATACTACTGGGCTTACTTCTTGGAATCAAAAGTAAGACAAAAGTACTCCAAGAGTAAACCAGATCAAATCTTTATGTCTTAGGTCCTTTGTCATCAACACACAGGTGTTTGTTGCAAATTTGACCTCAGTCCTGTTGGCTCAGTAAATACGTTTGTTCTGCAACTGTTGTGCATATGTTAAAAGAATATAGCTACGTTAAAAAAGTAATGCTTTTAACAGAAGCTCGAATTCTCCCACTAATCAAAAAGGTGCCTAAGGCCAAATTTTTCATTAAAATCTTTACTTTTTAAAAAAAATGTGTTAGTAGTCTACCCATTCGTTCTGTTAAAGTGGTCTGCACGCTAGTCAATGGTCACGTAGTAATGCAGGATGCAACAGTGCGACTCCTGGACCAGGTGGGAATTCTGTGGAATGTGCTTCCACTTAACACAGATTCCATATGTGTATACACGACTGCTCTGTCGGTATATCCCCACTGCTACATGTTCAGCAGTGTGCAATGAGATGCCAGCTCACTTGTATTTTTGAAGGTATTCAAGTGATTGTTTGACATAATTTAAGTGTTTTAAGAGGATCTGTTGGAAATTTGCTCCCTCTCTAGTAAAGAACTCGGTGACGGCGGATGGTAAAGTACTTTGCACAGTGCAGGCGAAGTTCAAGGGGTTCAAATGCTCAAGTTCAGTTCCATGCGGGTCTTCACACCTGACTGTCCCAGGGGGAAACCCGAGCTTGAGATTTTACTGCAAAACCTGAGCATTTCAGACCTTCCAGTGGCTAATGGATCGGGCAGACCTGCTTTTACTGCCAGGTCTCTCCATTAGTGAGTTCAGGCTGATTTCACTCTTTGGAAACCCAAACAACTGTTACTTGGAATTCTGTCAAGGTGAGAGGAATTCAGAACAGTAGGCTTTTTATTCAGCAGTGTGTATGATAATCTTGCAAGCCTGAGTCGTGTGTAAGGGTCAGAAACGGGACTGTTAAGATGAAGCATGTTCCATCCATGTCATACATAGGCCCAAGCCACCAAGTCTTTACCAATTTATGTGCTTGGGATTGAGGATTCTATGTAACAAGATCTTTTCCAATGGAGCTTCACCAGTATCTCCTCGGGTACTTTCTCTTCATGCGGTCATTCATACCTGAGTGATGCCTGCAAGAAACACTATGCCAGCCTAGATAGACTGACCCACCTGCAGAAATCAACACACATTCAATTTCACTAAGACAAAGTTGGTAATAGAAGTCTACAGTGACAGTTCAGGCTTCTAAAAAGACACTCTGACAAACATTCCGAAACATTAAAAAGCCACAGTGTTGTGCTCGCATACATAAAGATGAGGTCATGGTGGCAGAAACAGAGATATTTGTAGGCATAAACACATGAACAGATCTACGTAGTCAAAAGCTATACACAACTTTATAAATAAATAAAATAAAACTGTTTATCTGAAAGAAACACGTTAGTTATAGATTCCTTACCCCCAGGCGTCAGACTGGATCAGGAACGTTTTTTGTCAGCAGTGCCTTTGCGCGTCGGAAGGTGGCGTCGGTCGGCTCCAGCCAGCGCAGATCCGGAGAGAGTGGTACCTCCAGTCACTTTTTGAGTGACTTTTTTCTGTACTTTTGTTTTTTGAGTCCATTGACTCCTGGTGCACGAGGGATGCCCGGCTTCGAGGCATGCGGTTCCTGTAACCGAGTGATGTCGGTGACGGATCCGCACCACGTGTGCCTCTTCTGCCTGGAGCGCAACCACGACCCCAAGTCGTGCTTCGACTGCCGGTTGATGGCGCCAAAGGCTTTGCGGGAGCGGTCTCGATAGCTGCTTGAGCGCCGGCAGTCGGCTCCGTGCCGTTCGAGGTCCCGGTCGCGAGGGAGGTCGAGGGACCGGTCGCGGAGCCATCACCATTTGTCCAAGTCATCAAAGTCTTCGCACTCGGGGTCGGGTAAGTCAAAGCATAAGAAGTCGAAGAAGCATTATCGCTATTCGACTTCTCCTCGTCGGTCGGCCGACCAGACGAGGGATGCGGGTGGTGCCCCTTCTGCCGAAGCCCGAAGAGTCGACTCCACGTTTCCCTCCCCTCCCCTCCCGGGACCCAGAGCAACTCCTGCCCAGCTTTGTATATTCTACGAGGTGATGCATGCCATTTTTGGGTGGCCCGAACCCTCTGGCGGGCCGGCGTGCTCCATGGACTCGGTTGGGGAGCCTAGGCCTTCTCCGCCGACGGCTCGGCCAGACGCCGCAGGCCCCCCTTGGATCCAGGCCTGGATCCGGATCGCCTCCACCGGCGCTACTTCCTCCGGTACCACTACCGCATTCGACACCGGTCGCCCCCCTCTCCCTTCCGGCGTTGACCCCGGGCCTCCATACTGATGAGGACCAGGAGCCGGACCGGCATCACCCGACGCCGGATCCAGTGCAGAGAAGGGTTTTTGTGCCCCTGTTAACTCCTGGGGCCCCTTTTCGGCCAGAGGATGAGTAGGAGGACTGGAATGGGTCAGGAGACCCTCTGACAGACCAGTTGGGCAGTGAACAGGACTGGAGAGAGGAACTGGGGGATGCCAGTGGTCTGGACACCTCCCCTGACTTTGGCATGTTGTCTCCTCCTACCATGGCTACGGAGGAGGGAGCGTCATATGCAGTGGTGTTGCTTAGGGCGGCCGAGGCTCTAAACCTCGAACTCCCTACAGTGGCAGTTAGGACTAACCTCCTGATAGAGGTGCTTCAGCCGGCGGCGAGCTATTCAGAGCCTCTGCTTCCATTCAACGAGGCCCTTACTGACGTCCTTTTGGGCACCTGGTCTATGCCCAACACAGTGATCCAGTGGATAGGATGATTTCCCAACGCCACCGGGCGACCCCACTTTCCCTGGTGGTCCAAGCCTATACTTCCCAGAGCGCATTCTCTACCGCTTCCCCGGAAAGGGAATCCAAGAAGCTGGACCACATTGGGAAGAAGATTTTCTCTTTCGCCAGCTTGGGACTGTGGTCTGTAAACACCTTGTGTCTATTGGGCCTTTACTCCCACTCTGTGTCGGACTCGGTTGTGCAGGTGCTACCTCAGTGTCAGGAGGAGGCCGGGCAGTGCTCTCCCAGGCTATGGCCGCCGGGAGGGATGCAGAAAAGTTTACCATCCGTTGTGGGCTGGATACTGCCGACTCTCTGGGCAGGACGATTTCCACGTCGGTAGCTCTTCGACGCTACGTCTGGATGAGATCGACTGGCTTTTCTGGGGATGTCCAGAATACACTCATGGACATGCCCTTTGATGGCCGTGGCATTTTTGGCGACAAAGCAGACAACGCTTTAGAGCGTTTCAAGGACTCACGGGAAACGGTCAGGTCCTTGGGCCTCTCCAGCCACCCTGCGCGGCTCCGGAAGTGGTGCCCCGCTACATCCCGCCCAGAGCCACAGGCCACAGCAAGTTACCCAACCTTCGCGTGGCCGGGGACGTGGGAACAACCGTTGTGGTTCCGGGGGCCAGCGGGCGGGCTAGTCCACCAAGCCCCCCTCTGCAGCAGCCTCCAAACCTTCCTAGTCCGACATTTCAGGCCCATCAAATGCCAGTGGGCAGCAGGATTCGCCATCACCTCCCCCACTGGCGCACCATCACGTCGGACAC
Organism: Triturus cristatus; assembly: GCF_964204655.1. NCBI lineage: Eukaryota > Metazoa > Chordata > Amphibia > Caudata > Salamandridae > Triturus > Triturus cristatus. The sequence continues at coordinate 938,574,573 of NC_140584.1, read as the reverse complement.
GTGGGTTTTGCAGATAGTCCGAAGGTGCTACTCCCTCCCCTCGAGGCTACCCCTCCAGCCATGCCACCGCAATACCACCACATGTCGGAGGATCACCTGGCCCTTCTTCGGTAGGAAGTTACGGCACTCTTGGCCAAGGGAGCCATCAAGCATGTTCCTGTCACAGAAGTAGGTCGTGGTTGTTACTCCCACTACTTTCTGGTCCCCAAAAAGGACAAGGGCCTGCGTTCTATCTTGGATCTAGGGAAACGACAACCGCTTCCTCCAGAAGGAGAAGGTCAAGATGTTGATGCTTGCTCAGGTCTTGTCTGCCCTCGACCCGGAATACTGGATGGTAGCGTTGGACTTGCAGGATGCTTATTTCCACATTCCCGTCCTGCCGGCCGTGCTCCCCTTTGGCCTTACCAACGCCCCTCGTGTGTTTACAAAAGTGATGTCGGTAGTCGCAGCTCATCTGCGCAGATCAGGGGTTTCAGTCTGTCCCTATCTCGACGACTGGCTGTTGAAGGCGGGCTCGACCCAGGCAGTCGTCTCCCACCTCCAGACTACGGCCGACCTCCTGCATTTGCTGGGGTTCTCCATCAATGTGCCGAAGTCACACCTGATTGCCTCTCAGCTCCTCTTCATCGGAGCGTTTCTGGACACGACGCGGTTTCGGGTCTATCCTCCCGACCAGCGGTCCGGGATATTTAGGCTATGATTCTGAACTTTCAGCCTCTATCCCAGGTTTTAGTCACAATGACCCTGAGGCTGCTGGGCCTCATGGCCTCCTGCATCCTGCTGGTCGATCATGCCAGGTGGCATATGCGGACTCTGCAGTGGGATCTGAAGTTCCAGTGGGCGCAGAATCAGGGAAATCTGTCAGATTGCATCCAGATCTTGAAGGGCACTGCACGACAATTGCAGTGGTGGCTCAAAAACCAGGATTGAGTCAACAGCAGATCCCTCTCCCTTCCCCATCTGGGAAAAAACACAGTGGTGATGGACGCATCCCTTCTGGGATGGGGCGGCCACATTGGGGAGGGCGGAGATCAGAGGCCTCTGGTCTCCGGCGGAGCTTTGGGCGATTCGTATTGCACTCAACGCATTCCTTCCCAATGTCTGGGATAGAGTAGATTCAAGATGTTCACGGACAACACCGCCGTCATGTGGTACTGCAACAAACCGGGCGGGGTGGGGTCATGAACCCTATGTCAGGAGGACATGGCTGGACCATCAGGGCATATCTCTGGTGGTTCAACACCTGGCAGGTTCACTGAACGCCAGGGCCGACGAACTCAGACGCAGGTGCATGATGGATCACAAATGGCGTCTTCACTCAGAGGTGGTGCAAGGTCTCTTTCAACAGTGGGCAGAGCCTTGGTTAGATCGATTGCCCACGAAGAGAACGCGCAATGTCAGCAATTCTGCGTGTTGGAATTTCCAAGGCAGCGTTCGCTAGGCGGCGCTTTTTGTCGCGAGTGGAGTTGCGGTCTGTTGTACGCCTTTCCGCCTATACTACTTCTGCCCAGAGTGCTGAAGAAGATCAGGTGCGACCGGGTCCAAGTCATTCTTGTGGCTCCGGATTGGGCACGAAGAGTCTGGTATCCAGAGCTGCTCAACCTGTCTAGCCTCCATCTCCTTGCGTGGCGATTGAGCGGCGGCAGTTGACGTCGTTTGACCTGCCTCCCGAAGTTTGCGATGTTATCTTGGCAGCCAGGCGTCCCTCCACTAAGACGGTATATGCCTGTTGGTGGAACAAATTTGTGGCATGGTGCACAGCAAAGGCTGTGGATCCCCACTCTGCCCCTCTTTCTGAGGTTCTCTTGTTTCTCCTTTCTTTGGCCCAGCAGGGCTCTGCTCTGGGCACTATCAAGGACTATCTCTCAGCCATCTCTATCTTCCTTCGACTTCCAGATCAGCCTTCTCTTTTCCAAATCCACGGTTGTCAATCGTTTCTTGAAAGGCATTACTCATCTGTTTCCTCCTATTCTTTTCGTTATGCCTCAGTGGGACTTGAATCTGGTTTTAACTTATTTAATGTGTGCTCCCTTTAAGCCACTTCATAACTGTCTTCTGAGGTTTTTAACTCTTAAAACTGCATTCCTGGTTGCCATCACATCTGCCAGAAGTGAGTGAGCTCCATGCTTTTTCATCTAAGCCTCCTTTCCTGTCTGTCCATCCGGACAAGGTAGTTCTCAGGACTCATCCATCTTTCCTGCCCAAGGTTGTCACTGTTTTTCACATCGGGCAGACCATCACTTTGCCCACCTTCTTTCTGCCTCTGCATCCTTCGAAAGAGAAAGAAGGGCTCTACCGTCTGGACCCAAAACGTGCGGTTTCTTTTTATCTGGATCGCACCAAACAGTTCCGGGTGGATGACCAGCTCTTTGTAGGGTACGTGGGCACCAAGAAATGTAGGCCCGTACACAAACGAACTAACTCCAGATGGGTCATTTTGTGTATCAAAGTCTGCTATTCTTTAGCAAAGAAGGAGCCCCCAGTGGGGCTGCGCGCCCATTCCATAAGGGTGACGGCAGCAACTTCTGCTCTGGGACGAGGCGTTCCTCTACATGACATCTGTCAGGCAGCTACGTGGGCTTCGTTGCACACTTTTAGGAAACACTACTGTCTTGACAGTCAAGTCTAGAGAGATGGCTTCTTTGGCTGTTCTGTTCTCCAGGACTTTCTGGTGTGATCTTGGTTTACAGCCCCACCTCCGGGGATGGTATTGCTGGGGTATCTATTCTAAGGTAAGGAATCTATAACTAACGTGTTGCTTTCAAATGAACAAGTTACTTACCTTGGGTAACGATATATCTGTAAGAAACATTAGTAAGTTATAGATTCCTTACCACCCCACCCATCCTCCCGCTTCTGCGAACTGATTTCTAGGGTTAAGGACATCTTTTCCGGGCCCTAGTTTTGTGCACCAGTGGTCAGTGTCTTGCATGGCTCTGCGTTTCTGGCGTGGAAAGTTGTGTACAGAACTGACGTCAGCGCGTGAGGGCGGCGTCTAAGTAGCTACTGCAACGTCATCCCGGTGACACGACGCCAACGACGAATGCGGAGCCGACCGATGCCCCCTTCTGACGCGCAGAGGTACTGCTGATGAAAAACTTTCCAGATCCAGTCTGACGACTGGGGGTAATTCTAAGGTATGGAATCTATAACTAACTAATGTTTCTTACAGATATATCATTACCGAAGATAAGTTACTTATTCATTACTGGTACTGACCTATTGAAATAATGTAGTTTATACACAAAGGCCACCAGTGGCAACTGGTATTGAACGAGGGTGGTGGGGGTTTAAAAAAAAAATCTCACTTAAAGCTACTGACTCTCCTCCGTCGGCGTCTCTCATCCGGTACTCTCCCGGTCCGGAGTCAGGAAGCACATAGGCCCCCCTAAGCCAGTCACAACGTTGCAGTGCAGCGTTGTGATTGGTCTGAGCTGTGTGGTTCAACAGTCAGATGGGGACTGAGAGCCTGCTCATGTTCTCCACTCAGGCTGTGTATTACACCCGTTGGAGAACATGCAAAGTGCGCATGACTATTTGGCCGGCCCAAGGCAGCCGGCCAAACCGTCATGCGCACTTAAGTGCACATATTTCCTGTGTAATGTGTGTGTATAATCATATATATACACACACACACACTCACATGCGCATGTATATATATGGTGATGGCAGGATTGCTTTCAAATTGTCTAAAACACTGGAAATCTAGGCAGCTTTACAACCTGACTAGCCTTTGTGCCCAACTCTCTGTAGGCCAAAAAATCTATAGTCCCCTTGCCAACGCCTGCTGCAAACAACTTTTGGCGGTGCTTAGCAGGCATTCACCACAGATCCTGGTCTCCATCCATGGCATGCACCCAACCCACTGGAGTCCTCCAACTCCTGTTCCTCACAGACTTTGACCATCTGCAGCGGGGTTGGCTGCAGGGCCTTGCTCCTGTCCATCCACTGTGCCTAACTCTCGACATATGGCCAACACCCACAGCAACGCAACCTTCATCAGTGTGCAGCAGGTTCTGGCCTAGCTCTCAACTTTCCACAGTTGGCCATCCCCTCTTGCACCCAGCCCTCTAATTTCTGCAGCAGAGTTGACTGCAGGGCCTTGCATCTGGCTAACCCCACAGCCTACTCCTCCTGTGCCCAGCCTTTGGCTGTGCTCACTGGAGTTGGCTGTAAGGCCTGCTGTCTTGCCAGACCCATGGCACAACTCTCCGTGGGCAGCCAATTTTTATGCACCTGATCTTCAGCTGTGCGCAGCCTGGTTGGTCACAGGAGGTTGGTCACATGGCCTGGCCTCCAGGCAGTCCCTGCTCCTTACACTCTGCGGGCTGCCAACTGTCGGTATGGGCAGCGGTCTGTAATGTGATGCAGGGATTTCTTTGCAGGCCTGGAGGCAGCTGGTTGTTGTTTCTCCCACCCTTTTGCATGGTGCTGATCCCCACATGTGCCTATTGTCCAAGCACGCAGTGCTATAAATACTTTCTTTTTGATCAATGTTTTGCTGACTTTGCAAATCATATGCTGGATTTGTGTCTCCTGAGGTCCATGAAAGTCCTAGGGAAGATGCAGTATTCGCAAATATTATATTAGAACTGCAATTCCCATGATAGAAATATTTTTTAATGGCTCTCTCTCTCCCCCTTATGCCCTTTTTTTATCATTCTCAACACTGTGCTTAGTGCATTGTGTTGGGTAAAAGTGGCTGCAACAGAAATGTGTCTGTGATGGTCAGCCAATCAGAATAAAGCAGATCTGGAAATGTTGGGAAAGAGTTGGATTAGTTGACCTGCAATGCAAGCGGGAAAAGGTTCCCTAGACCAATGAGGGTGCCTTTATTATTTTTTGTTATTGAGGTGTGAATTTCCTATGGATTTGCAAATTAGTTGAAGATCTGCAAATTAACAGTCAAGATTTCTCTAAAATGTAACCTCTTCATTACCAAACCCAGACACTTTTTAAATGCTAATTTATCAAAGGCTACTGAACAGATTTAAACTAAACCAAAAAAAAGCACAATCATTGAGTAAAGTTCTACCTTCTTGCCAAATTAGGTGTAACTTCATTCTACTGTTCTTTCAAAGAATCCTATGGGAATTTCCATGGAAACGGCATTTTTAAAAAAAACAAATGTATTTCTTTATTAGGATTTCGTTCATAAAATCATTACTTCAGAATATATAATTATTAAAGTGCTTGAGAAGCTGTCGTCTCTCTAGTGACCTTGTATCTTATCATATCATGTGATATAGTACATCCTACATGTCAATCACTATGGCAATATCATATAGTCTACCTAAATGATGGCAATTAGTTTTCCCTCTCCTTTGTGTTCTCGAATTAAAGAAAGAAAAGTAAATAAGCTAACATGCATCTTTAACAGGAATGTGACAACCAAAGAAAGAGTTGGTCAGTGAATGTCACTACGGCTACCAACAGCTCTATCAAATGCAATAGTTTTGTATCTCCCTCTATTGGCACAGTAGGGTGCGAGGAATGCTGAGGGGTCCCCTGGGAAGTAGGTACCCAGCTGTTTTCCATGCATGTGTCTACACCCCAGTAGTGTTCTTGTTTGTCTCATCCTAAGGGTTCACAATCCAAGAAGCTGGCCACCACCTTCTGCCGTAAGTCAGTAGATTGGTTTCCTGCGCAGTCCTCTAGATTCTTCAGCATGTAATGCAGCACCTTTTTCTAAGGCCCATATTTCTACTTCTACCCGCCTTCTGCTTTATGGAGGGCGTTGGGTGATTTCCAGAGTGACAGACTATGTCTCTGCAGGCTTTACCCAGGACCAGGTATAGGAACTTGCTACCCATTTTTTTCTCTGCCCGCCTCTTGTATAGGCCAAGAAGGCATACCTCGTACCTGCCTGCATCCAGAAACACTGTATAACTGGGCAGCTCCACACCATGTGTAAAATGGCCACATCAACCAGAGTGCACCTAGGGCACCTCATGTCAGTGACGTGAAGCATAACATTCAGTCTTTGTGGTGTAAGATACGTACAGTGTAAATAATTAAATTGAGTGAATTTGAACCTTGTGTAAGAAGTAAGCCTTTAAGTGTGCTCTGTTCTCCGGTCCCACTCCTTCCTACTGAAAGCCCTACCAAGCCAGGTCTCCCATTTGTTCCGCAATGGAAAGTACCATTTTATAAAGCCAGGAGATAAGGTGGCATCCACTGTCATATCTCAGCAGAGATTGCAATAGTTCATGAACAGATGGTTCCAGGTCCAGCACCCCATACATATGCTGCATTGCTATAGCCAGCACTCTGTAAATGAAAAATTGGGCACCCAGTAAGCCATTGTCGATCTCCAGCTCCTCCAGAGTCCTAAAGGTGCCGTCAGCATAACAGTCCTCAAGGGTCTTCACGTCTGCCTCTGTTCACACATCCAGTCTCAGCCAGAAAAATATCCACCCCTGGTTTCCGGGCACCCCACTAGCTGCATCACCGGGGCATAGAGTGGAACCTACCCCACATAGTGACAGGCCCCTCTCCAGCAACTAAGTGCTACACATAAAAGGTGAGGTCCGGAATTCAGGGACAGTTTCAGCACCAATTTGATCCCTAACAGCATGGCCATGGCCAGCAACGACGACTCCTTACGCACTGTCCCGTAGTCTCCCAGCTCAGCCATATGAAGCCCCGCCAGCTAGCGAGGGATCCATTGCAGCTGCGCTGTGAAATATAAGACTGGAAGTCTCTGACTCCAAGGCCCCCCTGGTAGTCATTCTCTAGAGCGTGCACAGGGACACCCGGGTATGCTGTCTGTCCCAGATCAGTTCCCAGAGCAAGCCATTGATGACTTTAAACCATGCCTTTTGCACCCAAATAGGTACATTTGCAAAGTGATAAAGTACTCTGGGCAGCATGACCATTTTAGTCGGGGCCATGCGAGCCCTGACTAAAATGGTGTCCCCCAGAATGCTGAGGTGCCTCAAAGAGCACGTAGTTCTCTTCCCAAGGTTGCCCTCTCTAATGTTGCTGTCAGTATGATAAATCCTTATCCCCAAAAATGTAAGGGTTCTGGTTCCCACTGGAGTCAACCTTTATCACCGCCTCAGGAAACACTGGGAAAGCTTATAACTCCTGCCAAATGTGTTGAGTACTAGAGACTCGTCCAAACTCCTCCAGGAGAGCAACGCTCCACGAATGTCCATACCTGCATCTCCCAGGAAGAGGAGCATATTGTCTGCATAGAGCAAAACCATGTGTTCCCTGTCATACATTGAGATTCCCCTCCCATGGGCCTCCGCCAGCATTAAGCATGCAAATGGTTTGATTGCCAGTGCGAACAGCATGTGGGAAAGCGGACAGCCGTGTCTCCTAATGCGGTGGGTCTAAATTGGGTCTGAGATACACCTGCCAGGGCGCAAACGGGCTCTCACATCTGCATATAATAGGGCAACCCGCCTAGTCCATCCCTTTCCAAGGGCCATCCGAGTCATGACCACTTGAAGATAATTCCACTGCATCTACTCAAAGGCTTTCCTTATATCTACCAAAAAAACACCTCTGAGAACTGTTCTACAACATTTTTGTCGAGAACTGGGTACAAGCACCTGATATTGTGGGAGGTGTTGCGATTAGGGATAAGTCCATTTGGTCCTCATACACTAGGGCTGGAACAAGAGGCTGGAGTGTGTTCACCAGGACCCTGCTAAGATTCTTATATTGCAGGTTGAGCATTGATAGATGTCGATATGCTGTCACATGATGGACATTCCCTGCTGATTTAGGGATAGAGACTATAAGAGCCTCTCTGGTTGTCACCCGGAAGGCGCCCGCAGCCTAATGCTTTAGCCAGCCAGTGGAGCCGGTTGGATAGCATAAGTCTGATAACATTTAGCTGGGAGGCCATCCATCCCAGGTGTTTTATCGCAGGCTAAGTTCTTTATGACAGCACAGATTTATGGCTCCACGATGGGGGCACTTAGTGCCTCCCGCTACTCAAGCGGCAGCTGCCGAAGAGTCACCCAGCTTAGAAAGCCATCAAGCATCTCTACTGACACCAGGTTGTTAGCTCTGAACAATTCTCTATAATGTGCTGTGAATACCTTATGGATTTCAGTTTGGGAGTATACTCTCTTCCTTGTCGAGGCAGGAAATTGCGTAGTAGGTCTCCCCTTGTCCTCCGTCTGAATGAGCCATGCCAGCAGTCACCCGGCTAGTATCCCCTCTATATGTGCAGAATTGAGGTATTCTCTATGTTGGAAGTAATGAAGACTACCCTGCACTTCTGAACGTTTCTTGCACTCCTTTCTCAGGGCTTCATGGCAGCCCCTCGTTTTCAGGTGCTGGATGGTCCCTTCTCGCATAGTCCATTCCACCTGCAGCAAGCGGTCCACCCACACTGACTGAGACATTGCCAATGGACAGCAGCCTTAAGGGCAACCCAGTCAATGTTGTCATGGGAGGCCCTTAGCGTGGTATTGGCAAAATAGTCTACAGTCACATCTTCCAGGGCATCCTTGAAAACAGGCTCGCAAAGTTAATTAGGGTGGAGCTTCCAGATGAGTATAGGTGAGAGGCGCCTACCAAAGCACAGCTCGACCCTTAGGAGATTGTGTTCAGGCAGTGTGTCGCTCAGATATTCAGCTCACCCAACCTGAACCGCGAGTACTGTCGTACACAATAGAGTTTCTTATCACACATGTAAGTCATGCATTGAGGGGTAAAAAGAGTACTTCCTTATTTCCGGGTTGCGATTCCACCACACATCCCTGAAAGCCCAGTTGTCTTGCTCTTTTTGGAAATTCTGTGTGAGCCTCACCACAGGGGAATCAGCCAGAGGGTGGGGAGGAGCAGAGCTGTTGAGTACTCAATCCACCACTCCATTGTAGTCATCCCCCAGCAACATAAGAGCATCTACATAACATGAAATGACCTGGGAGAGCGCTGTGAAATACTACATTAGACCCGTATTCCGGGCATATACGCTACCCACCAGTATCCGAAGCCTATTAAGCCTCCTAACCATGATTCCATATTGCCCCTCCTTATCAATCTAAGTCTGTTCAGTTTATAGAGGGGTTCCTGGATTAACCCAGACCAACACTTCTTTGGAAAAAGCTGAATACTCTGTCGCAAAAACATCTCCCCTCCACCGTCTCTGTAGCTTGAGTGTCTCAGACCCTGTTAAGGAGGGCCACATAAATGTTCCTATGTTTCAGGAAAGAGATAATTTTATATCTTTTGCTAATGGAACCCATCCCCCAGACATTCCATGTGAGAAAGGAGTAGTACATTTTCTTCTCAGTCATGGTGGAGCAAAGTATTGAAATCCCATCTTCCCCTCTGAACACCTCCTTCACAGCCATTTGCGCACACTGAGCAAAAAAAAAACATTTCCCAACTCCTAGGTCGGAGTAGCAACGGCCCTCCAGCCAGAACTAAAAATCAAACGTAATTGTAAAACCCAAACCCCCATTCCTAGTCTATTGAAAAGAGTTTTCCAGTGAGGGGACGTTACCATAGTATCTTCACAGGGAGGTTACCCCTCCATCGTTCTCAATAGGTAAATGCATTGTAAATTCTAATACACCTAAGGGTCTCCGTTGCAGTAAAATATGGGTTGATTCTCCTTGCAACCGTTCAAAGGGCACAGCATTTCGATAGGAGACCCCTCTGTGCTGGGGCAAGCAAGCCCAGAGCAGCTGCAGGGAACACCTTACTCATATGGGACTGCCCCCTCGTTAGAGGTTGTCTACCATCCCGGGGGTAACATGAGAACCCTCAGCGAGTTCCTCCTGCAAAGCGTCAGGTTCTAAATGTTCTGAGGAAGCCGTAGTGCTGCCGTCCCATGGAGACCTCGTCCGCGACGACCCCAGGGAATACGCTGCTTCAAGCGCCAGCACTCTCCTTCTCGGCCTCTCTTCGGTCCGGGCGTTTCAGATGGCTCCTCCTTTGAATAGAGGTACCTGTAGCCATCTAAGACTATTCCTATCACAGTTGTAGTCACAGCTGACAAGATTTCCCTTTGCTTATGTGTCACATTTCCATGTTTTCAGGCTGCCTATGTGTGATATTTCAGTACCTGATTTTTGTGACACTTTAAGAAACACTTCACCTTCAGTAAAACAGAGCAGTCACCTCATTTGCAGTCCTCTAATCTTCTGGTGTGTGATCTTACTGTGCAATGGCATAGGTTACCATATTAATAATAACAATAACCCGGTATTTGTAAAGCGCGAACTAACCACCTGCAAGGGTCTCAAGGCGCTGGGGGCCGTCGGGAGATTAAGTGAGTTATTGCCCAGAGTCACATGATGCTGAGCCGATCTGCCTCCGGATCGAAACAAGAGCCCCGTGCTCCGGAGCCAGCCGCCCTGGCTGCGCTACACCTCTCACATGAGGTATGTAATCAGAGAGGACTATTACACCACTTAGACCAGAACAGTGACTGAGGTTAAAACACATGGGGGTTTCTAGCCTTCAAGACATGGTGTGTTGTTTTTAGGTCTCGCCTAGCGACGCAGCGCATGCGTTGCTCGCTTGCGAGACTATTGTTGTCGGTTTTGCTTTGGAAGCGGGGTGGAAGCTCCACCCATGCTTTTCATTGGCGAGCATCAAAAATGCTCGCCTTGGATTGGCAGGGAGGCATGTTTGTTTCCTCCCTGTCTCCTGGTTGCCGTGCCTGCCTGGACAGGAGATGTGCATGGGCACGGCGTCTCTACGGGCTCACGGCGGACTCGACATGGCTTAAATGTGTACTTTTTATCGTACTTCAGCTCAGCCTGCGTGTTCTAGTCACTAGCAGCTAATGGGACACAATTACACGACTGCGCGTTAGCCAAGCATAAATGTAGGTTACTGTGGGGAACTGAGCTTTGTGGAGTAGTGCTGTGTTTTGGGGAGCTGTGTGGTGCACGTGTGTGTTTTAACAGTGCGTGCAGGGATAACGCACGCCGGGGGTGGGGGCGATGGTCGTCACACAGTGAGGACACTCCTACCATCCTTGGACCCCATACGCTCTAACGGGTGGATTTACGTTAGGCCTCTGTTTCTCTTGTTATTTGGATCCTTTAACAATGCATTTCTTACTTTGGTCCCTTAAATGCAACCATACCAAATCTCATTGAATCCATGTAGTGGCACAGCTTATGTCCCGTTTAGGCTTTATACGGAAGTTATTTTTAGTTGGGTTTGTGGATGTCACAGCAGGTTAATGTTTAGGCTGCTAAAATGCTTTACAATGGTCGTTGTTGTGCTATCGTCGTATTTTGTTTTACACACAGTATTCCAGCATGCATGTTTTTGTTCTTCCACTCTCCTGCACAGCTATTCATCAAAGTTTCGAACATGGCACGCTGATGCGACTTGACTTTGTTGATGTTATCGCCAGCTGACCTCTCTATTGGTACTATAAGAACATCTTGAGGTGGGATCTGAAGTATAGCCTCGAGACGTTTACTCTGCTCTGCCGCTTGTCCCCTAATAATGTCATTTAGTAATGTATGGTAATGAAATGAGTGTCGTATTTTGTTTTCAGTTTTATATAGCGTGGAGTCGGCTCGAGGGCTTTAGGTTGCTTTAGGTTGCTTTACATTAGCACCAGAGTACATTACAAAAGGTTAGTCATTTTTTAGGCACAAGTATTTTGCCCCGGATCACAGCATGTTGAGCCCACATTGGGCTCGAACATGTTCCAAAATCGGCAGGTCATGCTGTTTGACCTCACCTCCTCCTGTGTTCTCAAGAGTGGAGCCTTCCTAAAATGCTTGGTCTTCAATATGGTCTTATTTGGGAGAATATTCATTGTAATTTGACAGATTTTGATGAAATATGCTGTATTATCTTGCAGATTTACCGAATTGTTTTTTCTTCGCTCTTGTGGATGGGTATGTTGTGAAGTAACACCTTGGTCCAAGGGGAGGGTGGGGGGTTTATGTAAATATTATATAATTTTGTGAAAATCGCTAATAAAAATCATTTAAATAAAAAAAGAGTGGAGCCTTCCTTATATGTTCGATAGTTGTTTGGAAAGAGAGGAGGGTTAGCTTGGGCAGTAAGATGTGGTGAGGGGTAAAATAAACAGGCAGACCACTGCTCTGCTGGAGGATGCATGTCAGATAGTGCACGGATTTTCAACTGCCTATACAGTATATCCTCCAAAGAACCCAGTGAGAAGAATGCTGTTTTTTTGTTTTTTTATCTGAAATTAAATTTTAGTTCAGATTTGTTAGACCATCATACTGTCAAAGCTAATCCTGAGGGTGCATTTAAATTCTGAGGGTGCATTTGAGTGCCAAATCTGAGGTTGGGATTGCAGTCTAGTGCCAAAGTAGAGGTTGAGGGTGCATTTAAATGGAGAGGGTGTTTTCGGGTGGCAAAGGTGAGGGCGCATTCGAGTGTGAAGGCTGAGGGTGCATTTCAATGCTGAGGGCGCATTTGAGTGTCAATGCTGAGGGCGCATTTGAGTGCCAAAGGTGAGGGCGCATTTGAGGGCCAAAAATGAAAACTGCCGAAGCTGCAAAACACCACTGTCCTGGCAGGGAGTAAAGCAACTATGCACCAGTAGGGTGTTGCTCACAATACTGTGTATTTTACGTAGGTAATCAAACCAAACATAGTGTGCCGGCCTTATTCATCTATTATAGATAATACACAGTCAGTGGTTCAAATGGGCAGAATCGATAAGCACAGCATGCCTTCCCCCCACTTTTTGGTACAAAACGCAATTGTATCTGAAGGGTTAATGCCGACATCGAGGTTTTTGGTAAACAAGCATTTGCAATGCAATAGGTCTCGCATTTTTGAAACTTTAACCTATTGGTATTGTGAACGACAATGCCTTTTATTACTGCAGGTTTTTTTAACATAAATAAAAGGCATTGTCATTTACAATGCCAATAGCTCAATATCTCGCAATTGCGAGACCTATTGCATTGTAAATGCTTGTTCCTGAATGTTATAAAAAGGTACGGTGTAGGACACAAGTGAATATTACAAAAAGGCAACAAGGCCCATCACGGGACTCACTAGAGAATTCCAGCCTACTTTCCACAAATTGAAAGGTTTAGCATGACATGAGCTTAGGGCCTCTGCTTTCCACCATTGTCCCAGTCATGGCTACACGCTTGAGCTCTTACCTAGTACACACTCCCAGCAATCATAGTTGGTGATAGTTTGTAACTGACTGCAGCTGTTCAGACGATCTAGTCATGTGGCACAGTACCCGGTGCGAGGTGGGCAAGAGAGCCACTGTACACTCATACCCCCTGGCAACCACTTATCCTCGACACAGGAAAGCTAATTTCCGGCAGCAGCTAAACGCGATCACAGCACTGAGCCTCAGTCCCAGCTCTGGCAAGTTCTTTTGCTGGGAAATGGCGACGAAGTGAGCGGAGATGAAGAGGGAGTTTGGATTTGTGAGAAGGTTTATTTTGGTGCTGTAATGCTGGGGTAAGAGCACCCATGCACCGCTAATGAGTGACACTTGGCAGGCCTGTGTATTCTTAATTGCTTTTTAATTTCAACCTAAACTAATCCTGTGATAAGTGGCCTGTGGTGTGAGATGGCTGCGCCAAGAGAGTCTTTGGTTGCAGATCCTTTCCTTGTTGATTGTATCCTTCCTAGCAGCTCGACAATAGAACTTCCTTGACCTTTTCACCTCTAAACTGTACTTGAACCTGGAGAGAAGACTTGTCAATTACAAGAAAAAGGGCGGCCTGGGGATGGAAGGGGAAGAAAGAGTGATTATGTGTTACTGTAGCAGTAAGTATGAAAATAATCCTCCTATTGTGTATGGAAGCTCTGCTACTACCGGCTGCAGGGTAATAAGCTCATATGACATGCCGGGAGGTAAATTCCGGCCTGCACTTTATTGGGTGAATATGTAGACAAAGGCTGATTATGCAAGCAAGAATTCGGACTGTATCAGCCACTGGACCAGGGACATTATAGTTCATAAAATGTGGCACCTTCGGAGCCTGGAATGTGACTATTTGAACTGAATCCTCCTTGCCAGCATATTTCGAAGTCACAGAACTTGAGTTTTCAGTCGGTGCCAGGCCAGCTTTAACTCTTGGCAAGCAGGATTCGACTGTTGCCACCTATTTTACCTAAATGTTTCCAGGGGGACGCAGGAGAATCAGCTTGTTGGAAACCGGGCAACCGGGTTAGCAGTCACCAGGTTCCCAGCACAATGGTAGCTTGGCTCGAGCGGTTGGGGGTCAGGCACCGTGTTAAGCGTACGTCACACCCTCACATTCATCCGTTCCAAAAACGACACTACACCGTAAAAATAATGCAAGTCAAGTTGAAAATATATATATGTCTTTATCTTATTTTCTCTTAGTTGCAGGTTTCATTACACAAATACAAGACAATAGAATTTTCCTTAAAAGAGCAGGTCAAATAAATAATACTACATTGGAATTTCAATAAATAGGTTCAGATCATAAATAAGCAAGGAATAAATAGATGTGCAATAAATACAGATGGCAAATAAATACAGTCAGACAATAAATATAGTGCAGGAATAAATTAGTGGATGACAATAAATAAAGCACTTCCAATAAATAAGGTAAAACAATCAATGACAGTGACAATTCAAATCATTTACATGAGGTCACTTGGTCTTACTTTGCCCATACACAACTTAAGGACACTTGGTTGGCATGGGGGTGTCCCACCTAGATTGATCAAGGCTGGGGCCTAAGCTGAGGCAGAACAAGAGTAACCTAAAGATCTGGCCCTCCAAACTACACAGCTCTTTATGTAGGTCACTGTACCAGTCTCAGTTCACCCCTGGCACTCCCAGGCTGGTTCTAACACCCCTTTAGCCCCTAGAATGGTCTTTTAGGGCTCCACAGGGCCTCAGATACCCCCTCTACCACTTACTGCCCTTTTCACGATGATCGGCTCCGCTCGGCGCCGTGTCGACGCCGTGAGGCGGCTTCGGATCGATGTCGTTGGGCGGCCTCGACTCGATGTCGCTGGGCGGTCTCGACTCGATGTCGCTGGACGGTCTCGACTCGATGTCGCTGGGCGGTCTCGACTCGATGTCGCCTTCCGGCGTCACAGGGACTCGGACTCCCCACTTCCTGGTGTCTCCGGAGTGCGATCTCCACTCCCGACCTCCGGCGCGCTTCACCTCGGTTTCCGGCGACTCCGGTGGGCGGACTTCACTCCCCCGTCGACGCCTCACCTCGACCTCAGGTGACTCCCGACTCGACCTCCGGCGCCTCTCCACGACCTCCGTCGGCGCCCTCACTCGACCTCGGGTTACTCCTTACTCGACCTCCGGTGACTCTCCACGACCTCCGTCGGCGCCCTCACTCGACCTCTGGTGGCTCCGGGTACGACGTCTGCTTTTTGTCAGCGCCGCTTCTCGACCTCAGGCCCCAGGTCTCCAGGCTTCTCGACGTCAGGACTCCAGGAGGACACTGCTGAACAGGTCAGGAACTTGCTGTTCTTCTTCTTTAAGGCCTGTTTCAAATGTTCAGTTCCTTAAGATGGTTTTTCTGGACTTGGTCCCACACAGGGCTCTAGGCTGGGCTTGGTCAGTAGGGACTAGCATCAAGGGTGGGTTTCTGGACCCCACTCCAAGCACTGGTTTCCACCCCTGCTGCCTTACTCCGACCTCCTTCTAACTCTGTCCTCTCTCTTCTCCAGTCAGTTGCCAACTGCCACTCTGAGATGGCCTCCCAACATTCTAAACTGCCTCCCGCAGTCACAGGGTTCTAGAATGTTCTGGAAACCTCCAGTGGGTTCTGGTGATGTCACAGGTGACAATGGGTGGCCACCATTTTGTGTCTCAGGCCCTCAGACAGAAGTTCCAGGGGTAGGGAAAATGGCTCCCTGACCCTGCATCAACACTAAAAAGTCTGGTGGTTCCCAAAAAGGAAAATTTATAACAGGGTTTGAGGCAGAAGTGGGACAAAATAAATAATGATGAGGAGGGACCACCCAAAGGGCTGACAGGTCTAACACAGCTGATGGCATGTTTTAATCTCGTGTTTTTTGCCATGCGGAAATGGATGTCTTGAGCACATTGTCCTCTCACCCCCTTTTCTCTGACATGCTAAAAAAGTGCTGAAAGTGAACAAGACTGTCGATTAAAAGTGGAACTAGACATGCAAAACCTACAATTCTTCCAGTTTATTGTAAAATATGACACTTGGAAAGTGCTATGAAGAATTTGATGTCTATCTTTAAACCTGGCTTTTAGTGCATTCCTGATAAGACCGACGGCAGGATATGAAATCCGTCCCAGCTGCATGATCTTCTAAAGTCAAAAATGGAAAAAGCATGAACTTGCAAATATGTCTCAACCATATTGGTGTGGACAGTTATCACTATATAGTATTGGCCACTTCAAGGGTAGCTGTCACAATTTCCACTTATTAAATAGGGTAAACCGCTTTTCAAAAGGTATGCAGATGTGGCTGGCTTGCTCAAGGGCTTGGGCGATATTGAGTCAATGAAGATATACCAGACTTTTCTGACAGAATTGAAATATGGTTGAAGAATAGTGGTGTCGGCCACTAACTTGGGTAGTTTGACTCCCATTCGTGACCACCTTGTCTGTGAGCGATTTTACTGCTTAGGCAAGACCTTAATTTAGCAGACATGTGAGGTATTGGTGACATGGGGGCCTAGTCACAAACTGTAGTTTATATACATTTAGTAGTATTACAATAGTACTGTCGATATACTATAAAATGTTATTCACAAACCTAGGTGCAGAGGTTCCGCCGCCGTCTTGCCTCACTTTTTCTCTGTGGAGATCTCAACCCGAACTTGGAGTCTTTGCACATTTAAGTACATGTTTTGGTAGTAAATGTGGGTGGGCCAGGAAAGAGTGGAACACTTACTACTAAAGGGGAATGGTTGAGTGAGATGAAGGGTTAAGAGGGTTACTGAGTGGTTTAGGGAGGGAAGTGCGCCCATCCACAAAAAAGTAAGTTCATTCCTATTCACAAACTCTACTTCTAAGGTTCCTACAGACAAAAGGCACCCAAAAGAGTCAGAAATGTACTCCAGCTCAGCGCTGGAGTAAGTTCAGGCCCACAGACGACCAACCACTGGTCCTGCATCACCCTCACATAGAAAACAATGGAAGTGAAGATTTAAAATAAAATCCCATAGGAAATAATGTCAAGGTACTTTAAATGATTTAAAATAGTTACAAATATAAACAAATGTTTAAAAACAATAAAAAACTAAACATTTTAAATGCATTTTTACATATTTTAATATTTTTTTATTTACAAATTGACATTTTCTAACAAAATGTAAATAAATTACTTTTAATTCCTTAGATCACTTTAAAAATTATAAATAAATATATATAAAATAATTAAAAAATAAAATAAATTAAAAAAATATATATGAATAATTATAAATACATATATATATTTTTTCTTCCAATGGGGGACTTTTTCAATTTAAACTTTAGAAAGATAATTTTATTTTAAAGTTAAGGTTCTAATGTTGTAACCTTTTTTGTTTTGTTCTATATTTGAAATAAATAAAAGAAATAATTAGCATTAATATTTAACAGAAAAGTTTAACGAAAAAATATTTTTCTAAGTTTAACAACGTTTTTGTCTTCTTCCTGTACTTTAGAATATAGAGATTTCTGCCAGTGTCAAGTTGTTTATTGTGTGACGAGTGTGTGCGGAGGATGGTTGGTGTGTGGTGACAGCATAGGTAAGAGGAAGATGGGATGGCAAGAGAATGATTGGGTGTTAAAAACAGCGTATGCAGCATGTTAAACAAGGATTAAAAGCGTTTAAACAAGTATTTTGCCGCTATTTGCATGACCTTAATGCAGAATGCTCTGTGTGCCCCTCTCAAGTTTGGGGACCTGGTCTGGGTGTTGGATACCAAGGAAGGCGATTACAGGGACTCAAGCTGCAAAGACCTTAAAGGCAAGAGCGTCTCCAAGGTGAGAGCGCTGTTTTCCTGGAAGAAACAACCTAGAGGTCATCTGGAGCATGCACAAAGGAACAAAGTTGTTACCTTGCACTTATGATGTAACTTCCTCTTTTTACTGCCGTAGTGTGAAGTCCTGCATGAAATCCATGAACTTCTCACATTAGAGTAAATAAGGAAGTGGGTACAAGCAAAACCTGCTTCACAACGGTGTTTTTTTCATTGAAGTAGGTGCGGCATTGTTTGTCAGTTCTGTTGTCCTATTCCTTCGCACTCTAGTTTTTTGCTTAGAGTGCCTCAATTTGTGTTCACACTCTGTATTGTCTCGAGACCCCACTTTTCTTTGACTCCTTCCTCTTGCTTCATTGCTTCCTGTTAGCCCAGGCCCAACTTCTCTGTGCCATTTGTACTCTTAATCCTCTGCAGCTGTTATATCAGCGGAATATCTACTCCCACTCTGAATCTTCTGTGTGCTTCTTTACGCTCAGCCCCGTCCTGATACTCCAAAAATTCATACTTAAATCTCTACTGGCTGCCTGTCATCTGCACATCTCTCAAAGACCTCCAACAAAATAAGAACTTGAATTAATATTTCCATCTACAAGATGAACTGGTCACAATTCATTTGATATCTGAAGCTACTACCAATTTGTTTCAAGGTAGTTGCTTGAGCCTCTGCTGTGAGTAAGTTCCCTTCGCATCTGTTCAGATTGACACTAGGTCCAGCTCACCCATGCCAAAAGCTGGTTTTGCTTGTCAGGACGAAGTTTGCCCTGTCTATCAGGGTTGCTTTTCTCACCTACATTTTTTAAGAAACACAGGCTGAGTAAGAAAAAGGTGGTCTAGGATCCTTCCTGAACCAAGCTCATTAGTGGTGTCATATAATATGGTCTCCTAATTTGGCCTCAGGGCTTACACTGATTGAATTCTCTGAAATCGTTGCAGTTACAACCCCTTCTCCATAGGAACAAAAGCATCGAAAGGTGTCTATTGAGGATGTTGACTCAGCCAGTCACAGTTTTGAAGTCTATCATTCACTGTTGTCAGTTATCTGATTCTTGAGAAGCTTCCACACACTTGACTTACACTCAAGAAGCAACAATGAGTGCCATTGCCTGAAGGTACGTGGATGTCAGACGTGGCAGCATCCTTATATTAGAGAAACCCTGGACTTTGTTCTCCAGTCCTTTCTTTTTGTAACAAAATATTAGTTAATCAGTCAAACAAGTCAAATTTATAAATCGCTAACTTTTCACCCAGGAGAGTATCCAGGTTCTTTATGCTGGTCTTAGTCGAAAAGTCAGGTTTCGAGTCCCTTCCAGAAATCTGTCAGTGATGGTCAGTGCGGAGGTGGAGGGGTAGGGTGTTCTAGGTTTGGTAGCTCGGTGGGAGAAGGAGCATCCTTCAGTGCAGTTGCGGCGTATGTGGTGTATCTCTGTGAGGGCAAGGTGTGCTGAACGGAGGTTTCTGTGTGGCCGGTGGAAGTATAGGCGTTGGTTCATGTAGGCAGGTCCTTGTTCATGGGGTGCTTTGTTGGCGTGGGTTAGGAGCTTGAAGTGGCATCTCTGCTCAACTAGGAGCCAATGGAGGTCCTTCAGTTGCTGGGTTATGTGGGTTTAGGATCATTCTGGCCGCCGCTTTCTGGATCTACTATAGTCTTTGCATGAGTTCGGTGGTGGTTCCGCCATAGAGTGCGTTGCTATAGTCCAGCCGACTCATTCCACCAGGGCTAAAGCTGCTACCACTCCAGTCCTGGACATCTGCCAGGCAGCAACGTGTGCTTCCCTTCACACGTTTACTGAACACTACTTCCTGAACAGTCGGGTCTGCAGGGATGGGCACTTCGCCCGTTCAGTCGTGCAGGAATTTCAAGTATAGAATTTGTGTGCAGCCCCCCACCAGGGATGGTATTGCTTGGGTATCTATTCAAAGGTAAGCAATCTGCGTCTAGATGTCTCTATCAGATGAAAAAGTTACTTACATTCTGTAATGCATTATCTGATCAAGACAATATCTAACCGCAGAATCCTTACCGTCTCTGCTCTGCAAACATATTACTAAGATTAGGGTTGATCCCTTTCAGGGACCTAGTTTCGACCACCAGTGTCCGTGCACTTCATGGCTCCGCGCTACTGGCATGGAAAGTCATGAAAAGTATCTGACGTCAGTGCTCTGAGGTGGCGCCTATATAGGGAGTGCGGATGCCACTTCAGGCATGCACGAGGCCGACGACGCTGTGCCGAGCCGACAGATGCCATCTACTGGCGTTTAGGGTTGCTGCTCACGCAAAAATATTCTGGTTCCAGTCTGATGCATGGGAAATTCAAAGTAAACAAGAATGTGCGGATAGATATTGTCTCTACCAGATAGTGAGTTACTGAAGGTAAGTAACTTGTTCTTTAATCCATGCCTTTAATTACTTGGCCTACAAACCTTTTAGAAACCCCTCTCCCCACCTTTTTCTTCTCACTTAAAGCATTGTGGTCCATTATAGGCTTTTGACTGCAGACAGCTATAAGCTCTCATAGGCGAGGCCAAAAAATTGTTATGATGTAAAACTGTGAAGTCCTGGGAGTCAAATGTAAAAATATTTAGAGCAACAAGGAAGAGTAACCGCTTTGCTCCTCTGCGGCACTCGCTTTGAAAAATCTCTGAGAGCGCAGTATCACAGTTGGTCTTACATGTCATGGGGGAGTCGTGCATTTCAGTGACAGAAAGGAGAGAGCCTGACCTCCTTCACTGTGACACCCGAGGTCATGATTGTAGGTTCCGGGGCTCTTAGTGCCACTGCATTCTCTTAAAAGTGGAGTTGCAGTATTTGTTCCCTGGTGAAGTTGATCCAAAAGTTGTGCAAGTCATTTGCACGCTGGCGAAGCAAATCCAGATATCCTCAGCTTCTTTGGTGTTCGAGTGCAAAGGAAGAAAACACTGGTAAAAGATAACAACATGGAGGGCTACAGGGTGGCGGAATCACAGAGGACAATATTGAGGGAAGCAACAGAAGGGTAGGGCAGAAACAACACTGAGGTATCTGTGGGGGCAGCAACTCAGAGAATGCAGGGATAAAAGTAAGCTAAAGTGGAAAGAGCAACAGGGTGAGCGGAGATAAAGGACATGGTTAAGAGAGCAATTGGAGTGTGCAGGGGAGAAGAACATGGGCAAGAGAGAGTGCAACATGGGGGGAGAGAAGCACACTAGGTAGACAGCTCGAAAACTCATGCACTCTCATGGAGTAATTAATCAAAAAGAAAGAAGTAGAGCCTGAAAAATGAGCAGTGGAAGGACACAGAGCAGTGGAGGGATACAAGAATGTGTCCAGGCTCCAGGGGAGGGACAAACACAAGAAAAAGAATGAAAGGTCACTTACACGAATAAGAAGCAAACAATTGAGAATGACAATGAAGGCAACTCATGGTAAGTGAAGGGTGGACCTTAAGTCCACTATAAGGTAACAATTTGTCTCGCAAGACAGCACATGCATTGTCTAGTAGGAAAGACCTAAAAATAAGTGCCGTTTGGTCACAATCTAGTACACAAAAAATGCCAAAATATGTTTTGAAAACAAATAAATGTATTTAATGTAGTAAAATAGGTGGCATTTGCTCACAATCTAGCACACAAAAAATTGCAAAATATGCTTTGAAAAAAATAAATCTACTTAATGCGTGTACTTTGCTCAGCTCCAGTATTCTGTAGTGTTTGGTGCATTCAAACTTTGTATCCACAATAAGTCACTCGTTTTACTGTACATTTCCTTTTTTGGTAATGCCAGTATAGGTTTTTGTAAAAAAATTTCCGCAATAGCATATCTTGGATAATATTTATTTGCCAATAATCGAGAAAAGTAAAAAGGGAAACAAGCTACTGCAGCTTGAGTTGCGTTGTTGGGAACAAGGTAGAAAGATGCGAGGCTGCGTTAAAGCCAAGACGTTAAAAGATTTGTAATCAAGATAAAGAGACTGTTTTTGAAAGCTCTACCTATTCTGTGGGAAGGGGGATGGGTCAGAAATAATCCCTGCCTTTAATAGGAAAGTCCTGAGGAGTAATGGTGGGTTAATGTTTCACTTTTACTACTATTTTAATCAAAAGACTTTAGAACTTGACCTTTTAAAATGCGGTTATTTTGAAAAGAGCACGCGGGCACTTTGAACTGTAAGTGCTTCTTGGCAGAAGGTTGTAACCTCTGCTGTTTTACAAGGAGTCCAGTGTAATTCCTCTGCTGCTTGGGGAATAGTAGGTGCGATAGGGGTCAACTGAACCTCTGCAGAGCGGCACGGTTGTGAACACAGGGTCTAGATGGATTTGTTTTTGATGTGAAAAACCAGCAGCTGAACCAACAGAGATTTTCTGCCCTCCGTTTTTTAATGAAACTTTCATGGAATGGTGAAAGTGCCGTACCAGGTCAGAGTCTAGGCATATGGGCCAATATTTTCGAATGGGAAAGTGGGAGATTTAAAATAATAATCCGGAGGATGTATTGCTCCCATTGACTTGTATTGAAGCAGAGGCAAAATCTGGTCTGTTGGCATGCATGGCTACAGAAGAGGAGCCGCGGCCACTCTTCAGGCCCACTACTTGGAAGCACGTGAATTGGGGGGTCTGGGACTGGAGATGAGGTGGCTCTCAGGCCTCCCTCTACAAAAGCTGAAAAACCTTAAGAAACCACCTCCATTTACCAAAAGGAAGTTATGAAATGCGTCATGGATTTCTTTCATTAGTAGGAGGGGTTTCCAGCTCACCGTGTAATACTGACTCTTCACCCAATGCCCAATGTGAAGAGAGCGGATCTCGTGCGACAGACAGGGGTGCCCTATTAGTTGACAGGTCAGGCACTTTGTTGTGAAAGCACAGTCTTGAAAACAGATGATGAGTTGAGGCTAAAGACTGGGTTACATATATAAAAATATTTATATGTGGGTGTGTGTATATACGTATATATGTGTGCGTGTATATGTTAATGTTAGATTATATTTATAGAGCGCCAATCACCAAATGTCTCTAGACACTTGCAGCGTGGACCATAAGCCGGGAGTCCCTTGGTCCCGAGGATATTCAACGCACAATAGGTGGATTTAACCAAATGCCTCAGTAAACAAGATGGTTTTGAGTTTCTTCCTAAACGGAAGTAGCATGGTTTCCCTGTGCATATTGTCCGGAAGCTTGTTCCAGATCTGGGGGATCACCACTGAGAAAGCCCGCCCCCCCCCCAATGTAGCTCTGTTAAAGCATGGGCAGGCCAGCGGGCTAGCCTCAGCTGACCGTAAGTAGTGTCCAGGCACATAAGGCTTCAGGCGATCTTTGATATATTTGGGTGCAACTCCACGCTGTGCTTTATGCGCAATGCACAGACCCTTGAACCTGACCCTCTGCTTGATAGGGAGCCAGTGTAGCTGTTTTAGCATGGGGGTAGTATGTGCTCTTCTTGGTAATTTAAAAATCAGCCTTGCTGCATCATTTAAAACCACCTGAAGTTTCCCCAGGAGTTTGTCAGGGAACCCTGTATATACTGCATTGCCGTAGTCCAGTTGTGACAGTATTAAGGCCGTCACGACGGTATGCGTGGTGGAGAATGACAACAGGGTCCCGAGCTTGCGGAGTTGCTGCATCAGGCCTGTGCAGCTCCCCACTACAGCTGACACCTGATTGTTTAATGTTAATTTGGTGTCCAGTTTGATGCCCAGGCTCTTTACGGCTGGCACTGGTGTAGGGGTGGTGCTGAGCTCTTCGGGCCAGAAAAGGTTTGACCAGGGTGAAGCCTCTGTAGTTAGAGCTAGCACCTCTGTTTTATCCGGGTTTACCTTCAGTGAATTAGAGGTAATCTAGTTCATGGTGAGCCGGAGGACATTTTGAACGTTGAGCTGTGCTTGGGGACAGTTATCAACTCGTACAATTAACTGGGTGTCATCAGCGTAGTTGAACACTTGGCAGTCTAGTTTTGCCAGTGCTTCGACCAACGGCTGGAGGTAAATATTGAATAGCAAGGGGGACAACGCAGAGCCCTGTGGGACCCCCAATGCAGAACACCCTGCCTGGATCTACATTCTCCTAGTTGGACTTTTTGAGACTGATTTTCCAGGAAGGAGGTGATCCACTGAAGTACCGTCCCGGTAACTCCCAGCCGCCGGACACGGGTCAGCAGCTGCGCATGGTCCACCATGTCAAACGCGGCTGGGAGATCTAATAAGATCAGTGCCGAGGGAATCTTCTTGTCAGCTGCTAGCCTTAATTCATCCAGCACCGAGAGCATTACCAACTCGGTGCTGTTGTGGGCTCTGAATCTTGCTTGTCGTGTGTGTAACAGCTGATGTTCTTCCAAGAAGGTCGAGAGGGCTCTGAGCACATGTTGCTCAAGAACTTTGGCCAGGAAAGGCAGTTGGGATATTGGTCCGACGTTTTTCAAATTGTCCATGTCTGCCCCAGCTTTTTTCGGCAGTGGGATCACCATGGCTTCTTTAAATGTTTGGGGTACCTACCCTGTGGTCAAGGAGAGATTTATTAGGGACAGCTCTTCTGACTCTACTTCCGGAACAACCCTTTTGAACAACATAGGTGGGCAGGGATCTTCTGGTGACCCGGATTTTACTTTGGCCACAATGTGGGCTAGACCATTTGAGTCGAGTGTCGGGAAGCTTGAAAGAGAGGCGTCTAGAAACTCTAGTGAGTCCACCACAGATAAGGGGCAGGGGGTAATACAGGTATTGCCTATTTCAGTGATGATGTTTTTAACCTAGGCTAGGAAGAAGTCCTGTACCTTTTCACAGTCTGCTTGATTAGCGACCGTCCTTTGTGCGGCTCAACTCCTTGAGTACGTTGAAGGTCTCTCTCTGAATATTTGTAGCCTCCCTAATCCTCCCTTCATAGTACACGGATTTGGCTCTAATGATTGATTTTTTGTAGAGGGCTAATGTTGCTTTATACTTCTCTTGGGATTCTAGGTCGTATGATTTCCGCCAGTGCCTCTGGCATTAACGGAGAGCCTGATTTTCCCCCCTTATTTCTTGCGTGTACCAGAGGGCACCCTTCATACTGTTTTTTACCCTTTCCCTTTGCATGGGAGCCACTATATCGAAAGCTGCCCTTAACCCGGAAGTGAGGTTTTCGTACGCCAGGTCTGGATCCCCGGACAGTAATTCTGCTTGTACTGTCTCGTTTAGTGCTTCCCTCAACTTGGCGTCCTCTATCTTGCGCCAGATCTGTGCTGCCCTCCAGATTGGGGGTAGGTGTGTAGGGCAGCTCTCTACTGGGAGTTGGAAGCTGATCAGATAGTGATCTGACCATCTACATGGTCTGCAATCTGTATGTATCTTGGCTGAGGACGTGGTCCAAATAAGATCTAGAGTATGACCCTTCACGTGGGTGGGGGACTCCACAATTTGCTGCATCCCCAGCATAGTCATAGCCTCTTCGAATGTACTAGATACACTTTCCTTGGGTATTAGATCCCAATGATAGTTAAAATCCCCTAAAACCAGGATCTGTTGGTATCTTGAGCACAGATCACTAATCACTTCTCGGAGCAGATCATTGAATAGTGAGGTTGGCTTGGGGGGGGGGGGGGGAGGGGGGAGGGAGAGGGGAGGGGGGTGTGTGTGTGTGTGTGTGTGTGTGTGTGTGTGTGTGTGTGTGTGTGTGTGTGTAATACCACTATCAGGCAAGATGATTTGAGCCTGATCTTAATCACCAGTACCATTGCCCCATCCAGGCTCTCTGTAACTATTCTCTCGGTGGTAAGCGACCTTGTTTCCCTGCCGATTATACGTTAAGATGTCGTAATCTGGGGGAAGGAAGGCCACTATATCGCGACCGGAGGTTTCCTCTAACCAGGTCTCGGTTAGTGCGAGGAGGTCAAAGAGTGAGAGAGTGAGAGAGAGTGAGAGAGAGAGTGTGAGAGAGTGTGAGAGAGAGTGAGAGAGAGTGAGAGAGTGAGAGAGAGAGAGAGAGAGAGAGAGAGAGAGAGAGAGAGAGAGAGAGAGAGAGAGAGAGAGAGAGAGAGAGAGAGAGAGAGAGAGAGAGAGAGAGAGAGAGAGAGAGAGAGAGAGAGAGAGAGAGAGAGAGAGAGAGAGAGAGAGAGAGAGAGAGAGAGAGAGAGAGAGAGAGAGAGAGAGAGAGAGAGAGAGAGAGAGAGAGAGAGAGAGAGATATCCTTTTGCTTGAAAGAACCGGGGGGGACACCATGGGGTACTTCAAAAAGGGGATTCATTTCAAAGAGCATGGGCATGACACGTTTCGGACATTGTCTTTCTCAAATGCCCGCTCCTCACCACAGTTCCGTTTAAATTCCTCCAGTCGTTCCGCCATTGGTGGCTCTCCTGATAGGCCAGTTAAAAGTCACACACAGACCTGCAATCCCAGTAGTAAACTGCAAGTCTCAACAGGCTCTCTCACCGCATGCTAGGCAAGTGACTTGAGCCGGCAATATCTGTGTGTATATATATATTCATAGAAAAAAACCATAGGGTTCAGGGGTGTTATAGTTAGCTGGCCATTTCACTCATACAAAACCATAGAAATTCCTCCGTTATAGTTAATTCTGCTGGCTATAACTCGCGTGCCCGCAATGCACTGGTGATGATGTCACATATTGCATCATTCATGACATGGTCAGTGACATCACTGATGACATCTCAAATGACATCACTGATGACATCACTGATGACATCATCCAGTGAATGTGGTTTAGTTTGAAATTTAAATATGTATTATATATATATATATACCAATCTGTATTGAAGACTGAGTGGATATATAACTGTCTGGATGGAGGATTTAGTAGTTGTCTGACTGTCTGTTTAAGTGAGTAATTAAAAGTATCTCATTTAATACATGGATTAGTAACTAAACTATGTGAATGTGTGCATCACTGTCTCGGTTGTTGTATAACATGCTACATCAGTTGGTCACTAACTACATGAGTGTGTATATTAGTTATTGATTAGTTGGGTGAGTATTTGTATGGGACTCTGAGTTTGTGTGTGGTTGGATGGTGTGTGTGTAACTCTATGCATAGATGTGTGAATGGTTGATTGACTAGCTGTATAGGTTTAAGAGTGCATGTGGAAACAGTTGTTTGGGTGACTGAGTGTATTTATTTGTGTGTTGGTGAGCGAATATATGTTTTAGTTGTACCTCTTCAAGAAAGTAAAAAAGTAAAAGTCATTGTATGTGAGAGTTGGTGTATATAAATAAGTATGTGTAAGAGTCAGTGATTGTGAGAGTAACTATATGAATGAGTGTATAATTGTAATGGTGATTTTTTAACATATTAACTATGAGTTACTATGTGTTTGAATAAATGAGGTGTTGGATAATTGTGTAAGTGAGTAAATGTAAGTGTGATTAATTGTTTTCATGAGTGAGTAGGATGACTGCATAACCGACTAAGATGACTGCTGATGTGTCAATGTCTATATATGTGTATAAGTGCATTTGATAGCGTTCTATTAATCAGTGACTGCATGTATAAATGATTCTGTTGTTGAATAGGTAGTTGTGTGTGTAGACTTAGGAATCAGTGAGTGGGTATGTAGTAACTGGTATTGGTGTGTCAATGGTTTCAAATATGATACTCTGTATTTTACAGTGAGTGATGAAAGGTTATACTAGTGTATGATGAGGTGAATCAGATTGTCACGTGGATGATGGCATCAGTGGTGTCATCAGTGATGTCATTTGAGATGTCAACAGTGATGTCACTGACCATGTCATGAATGATGCAATATGTGACATCATCAGCAGTGCATTGCGGACGCGCGAGTTATAGTTAGCAGAACTAACTATAACGGAGGAATTTCTATGGTTTTGTACGAGTGGAATGGCCAGCTAACTATAACACCCCTGAAACCTATGTTTTTTTCAGTAAATTTCAAAGGTTTTTTAAATGCTAATTTTTAAGTGTGATAGTTATACCTATTTTTTTGTACTGATTTTCTTCAGTTTTTTAACTGTTTATTTATAAATATTGTATTCATTAAATAACATTATATATTTTTCTGAAAACTGCAACAATTCTTTTTTTTTTTTTTAATTCAAACTGAAATATTGATTACTTTTTTTGTTTTCATTTTTTATTTTAATATATTTATATTATTTTCTTTTTTTTAAAAATGTCCAATTTTTTTTCGGAGTCGCGCACTCAAAGCGTACACATCACGGTGGGTGCGCGGATTCTAGCCGCCATTTTAGAAAAGTCGTGAAGGATCCGCGTACGGTGTGCGACGGCTGTGTGTTTTTCAGTTACATCATATACAGTTAATATTACGTGATGTGCGCCATTGGTATGCGACCAGTCCGCGACTTCTGCTCCCGCGCATTCGCGACACATGCACATTACGGTACGAGATGCTTGCGCGGTGGCGGGTCCCACGTGACGTCATATACGTGCTGGGGCACGCTGGGTGCCCAACGCCCGCAAAAATATTTTATGTTCCAAAATGATATGTATGTGTCTTTAATATACATATTAGGGCAAGAGATTTTCTAAGATATTCATAAAAATAATATATTTGTACTTATAATAAACGTATATTATTTTTAAATATATTTTCGCGAAGTCGGGTGCGTGCATCGTGAGTGCAGAGAACCAGGTTAGCAGAGCTGCTGTAGAGCCAGAGAAACTAGGTCAGCAGAGCCGTTGTAGAGCCAGAGAACCAGGTCAGCAGAGCTGCTCTAGAACCAGAGACCCAGGTCAGCAGAGCTGCTCTAGAGCCAGAGAACCAGGTCAGCAGAGCTGCTCTAGAGCCAGAGAACCAGGTCAGCAAAGCTGCTTTAGAGGGAGAGAACCAGGTCAGCAGAGCTGCTTTAGAGCCATAGAACCAGATCAGCAGAGCTGCTCTAGAGCCAGAGAACCAGGTCAGCAGAGCTGCTCTGGAGCCAGAGAACCACGTCAGCAGAGCTGCTGTGGAGCCAGAGAAACCAGGTCAGTAGAGCTGCTTTAGAGGAAGAGAACCAGGTCAGCAGAGCTGCTTTAGAGGGAGAGAACCAGGTCAGCAGAGCTGCTTTAGAGCCAAGGGACCAGGTCAGCAGAGCTGCTCTAGAGCCAGAGAATCAGGTCAGCAGAACTGCTTTGGAGCCATAGAACCGGGTCAGCAGTGCTGCTTTAGAGCCAGAGAACCAGGACAGCAGAGCTGCTCTAAAGCCTAAGAACCAGGTCAGCAGAGCTGCTCTAGAGCCAGAGAACCAGGTCAGCAGAGCTGCTGTAGAGCCAGAGAAACCAGGTCAGTAGAGCTGCTTTAGAGGGAGAGAACCAGGTCAGCAGAGCTGCTCTAGAGGCAGAGAACCCGGTCAGCAGAACTGGTTTAGAGCCAGAGAACCAGGTCAGTAGAGCTGCTTTAGAGCCAGAGAACCAGGTCAGCAGAGCTGCTCTAGAGGCAAACAACCAGGTAAGCAGAGCTGCTTTAGAGGGAGAGAACCAGGTCAGCAGAGCTGCTTTAGAGCCAGAGAACCAGGTCAGCAGAGCTGCTCTAGCTGACACTGACTGACTGACACTGACTGATTGACACTGACTTACACTGATTGACTGACACTGACTGACTGACTGACAATGACTGACGGACACTGACTGACTGACACTGACTGACTGACACCGACTGACTACTCTCTACTACTCTCTCTCTACTACTCTCTCTCTACTACTCACTCTCTACTACTCACTCTCTACTACTCTGTACTACTCACTCTCTACTACTCTACTACTCTCTACTACACACTCTCTACTACAAACTCTCTACTACTCTACTACTCACTCTCTACTACTCACTCTCTACTATTCACTACTACTCACTCTCTACTACTCATTCTCTACTACTCTCTCTCTCTACTACTCACTCTCTACTACTCTCTACTACTCACTCTCTACTACTCACTCTCTACTACTCTCTCTCTACTACGCACTCTACTACTCTCTGCTACTCACTCTCTACTACACACTCTCTACTACTCTACTACTCACTCTCTACTACTCACTCTCTACTACTCTCTACTACTCACTCTCTACTACTCATTCTCTACTACTCTCTACTACTCTCTCTCTCTACTACTCACTCTCTACTCACTCTCTACTACTCACTCTCTACTACTCACTCTCTACTACTCTCTCTCTACTACGCTCTCTACTACTCTCTACTATTCACTCTACTACTCTCTACTACTAACTCTACTACTCTCTACTAATCACTCTCTACTACTCACTCTCTAGTACTCGCTCTCTACTACTCACTCTCTACTACTCACTCTCCACTACTCACTCTCTACTACTCACTCTCTACTACTCACTCTCTACTACTCTGTACTACTCACTCTCTACTACTCACTCTCTACCTCTCTCTACCTCTCTCTCTACTACTCTCTACCTCTCTACCTCTAACTCTACACCTCTGCCTCTCTACCTCTCTACATGCACACATATGCACACATATGCACATATATATATATATATATATATATATATATATATATATATATATATATATATATATATATATATATATATATATATATATATATATATATATATATATATATATATATATATATATATATATATATATATATATATATATATATATATATATATATATATTAAAATGAGCCCAGAATTAGGCTCATCAGGTACATGGCTTAAACCAAGGCAGGGTTTCCATAAATATTCCTCATGTCGTGCCTGTAAATTTGGCATCAACACTACGCATTATGCAGTCCCTTTTTCTGACACCAAGGTGGCCATCAATGGTAGCTTTGGATGTAGAACAGAGTAT
Source organism: Triturus cristatus (assembly GCF_964204655.1). Classification (NCBI taxonomy): domain Eukaryota; kingdom Metazoa; phylum Chordata; class Amphibia; order Caudata; family Salamandridae; genus Triturus; species Triturus cristatus. Next base: position 938,543,939 of record NC_140584.1, on the reverse strand, counting down.
GCTGTTTATGTCCTGACGTGCACCTGTGGCTTACGTTATGTGGGAAGTACTAAGCTACAGGTGCATGTCAGGATTTTACAGCATCTCAGGGCAATTGTCAACAACGATAGTACATATCCTGTTGCCAGACATTTCAAGGCCATACACAATAATGATTTAAGCTGCCTTACATACTACGTGATCCATGCTATTGCACCACTAAGGAGAGGGGGCAATAGGGAAAACTTATTAAGAAGATTGGAGACACGCATCATTTTAGATCTAGACAGTAAGGTACCCCATGGTCTTAATACCACAGAAGACATGCAGAACTTTTTATAAATAGCAATCAACTTCTGGCCATTTTTTTGTAGTTGCATGTCAACAATATTTTGTATGACTGTTTTTCAGGTGCATTAGGTTACAACAAAATAAGGGACTATTTTTTATTGTTTTTTTTTATCTGTTTACAATTGGTGACTTGTTTGCTGGACTACTTTTTTATGTATTTTTATATATATATTTATGTATATTAACTAGATAATTATAGAAGCACTTCGGATGGGTGTTTTTAGTATTATTTTTTTGTCGTTGTTCTTATTAATTTTAAGATGTGTATTAGATTAGGTTTCTTCAAATCCATGGGCTGTACGGTATATACAGTATGTTTTTGGTGAAAATATAAAAAAAACTCTTTTTTAAGCACTAAGCACTTTTTAGATACCACATATTTTATAGGAGATCAGGATGACAGGAATAACAACATCCGAATTACAACCTCAGGTATAGTTTGTATATTATGGAAACACATGAGATGTTATATTTTGGTCCAGTATAGGTGAATAGTCAGAGACATATTGACAATGGTAAATTGCATTTATGGAGATAATTATCTATGCCAACGTTAATACAAATGACACTGCCCAAAAGATGAAATAGATTAATTATCTTTTTTTGCTGCTATATTTATATGTTCTAATTTGCACATTTGCACAAAAAGCGAATTTTTGCACAATTATTGAAATGTTATATCTATTGAGAGAATATATATTTATTGATGTTTATTTATTATCATTTATGTTTTAGCTGGTCATTTCAAAAACATATATATATATATACATAGGCATGTTCTGTTATTTTCAAATGTCTCTATCTATTTTTAAAGCATTACGCAGACCAAAATAGGCATTATATTTGCATCTCTACATGTTTCCAGAAACGCGATGTATGTCCATAAGGTAGAAAACAAAGATACCGGTTGTTTTTCAGAGAATTCTTCTATGTCTATGAAAATGTGATTGACCAATGGGTGGACACCTAGCATTTGAAAACATTGGCAGACATTTGCTTTCTCGTGTGATCAAGGGCACAGGGTGCTCGAAACACGTCGCAGAGGGAGTTAATAAACTACATCAACTGCCTTACCTGTTTGGGTCCGTCTCTCTCTGTTCGCCGAAAGGAAGTACGAGGAGTTTTGGAATATATATATATATATATAAACATATAATATGCATATCTATATAAATACAAATATGAATGCATGCATACATATACATATATGCATACATATGCATGTTATGTACATGAAAGTTTGAAAAACACTAATAAAAGCATAGCTAAAAAGCCACCTAATTACAAACAGAATTGCTCTAACTTAAACGAGGGCGAGACCTATTGCATTTTCAATGCTTGTTTACTTTGGTTCCATCAAGAAGGCATTCAGATGTGTCACACATTTGCCATAAATTCTGAATGTTAGCACTCTAGTTGCTCATTAGATCACTGTAGTAAAGCTACTGATCACCAGGGAAGTCTGCTGCTGGTATTCAAAGTGCATGTTTCAGTCTGCATGTCACAATTTTGTAATGAAATAGAAGAGGATTTGAGAAGTCAAAATGTGCCCTAATTTTTCTTTCTGCAGCACTAATCATAATTTCTATGGCAAAATGAACCCCCTCATTTTGTTCCTTTGCAAATTAAATGTTTTAAGTGTTACCACTTTATTCCAATCAAGATGGCTTCAGGTGTGCCATACTTTTGTCATAAGTAAGACTGTTAGCGCTCTAGTTGTTCTTTCTTACACTCTGGGAGATTCTGTCATTGGGCTATACTTGGGCTACATCTGGGTGATATTTGTGCTACATTTGGGCTCTTTTGTCTCTGGGGGCCATCTTGGGAGGCTTATTTGTTATGAAGTTTCCTAATTTCCTCATTTACTACAGTCTCCTCAGTAGGAATACTTTCAGTTTTTTACTTTGATTCCATCAAGAAGGCATTCAGATGTGTCACACATTTGCCATAAATTCAGAATGTTAGCACGCTAGTTGCTCAATAGATCACTGTAGTAAAGCTACTGCTCACCAGGGAAGTCAGCTACTGGTATTGAAAGTGCATGTTTCAGTCTGTATGTCAGAATTTTTTTATGAAATAGAAGAGGATTTGAGAAGTCACTCAAAATGTGCCCTAATTTTTCTTTCTGCAGCACTAATCATACTTTCTATGGCAAAATGAACCCCCTTATGTTGTTCCTTTCTAAATTAAATGTTTTAAGAGTTACCACTTTATTCCAATCAAGGTGGCTTCAGGTGTGCCATACGTTTGTCATAAGTAGGACTTTTAGCGCTCTAGTTGTTCTTTAGAACACTCTGGGAAGCTACAGTAGAACACAAAGGAATCAACTGACAGTCTCTGCCCTTGTTGGATGTACATGTTTTACTGAGAATGTCAGACTTCATTCTCACAGGACTGAGAAAGATAATGTGAATTTACAGAAAATATGCTCTCAGTTTAGCTTATAGATCACCTTCCAAACCTCTGTGGGAAAAGCATGAGAAAATAGTTTTCTCTCAAACATGATTCATGATATCCCAGCAGAAGGCTTTTTCACATGGTAAAATCACCTTAGAACACACCACAATTCCTAAAGTGAGTATGGTACCATCAACAAATGATTTATAATGTAACTAAAGTCTTAAACCATTCTATTAACTGTGGTGCTTTTTAATGAGGTGCTATCATGTATATTGGTCCGAAGATGGCTGCCAACACTTCTTGGATGAAGTGCTGACAGCTAATCAGATCTCACGATGAGATGTGTGGTTAGGCTCCGCCCAGATATATATGTGATTTTGATTTTCTCTGGAACTACTGAACGGATTTACACCATTTGAGCAAAAAGCACGACTGAACCAAGGTTTACCTTTCTGCCAAATTTGGTGTAATTCCGTTCAGCGGTTCAGGCTGTAGCTGCGACTAACGGACCCTATGGAAAATTGCATGGGGAAAACACGTTTTTTGACCCCCCTTTTTTTCTCAGCCCTCGCTTGACGAATCACCCTGAGACTTTCATGATAGGAGCGGACCGGAGCGGGCCACGAGTTTTGAACATTTCACGAAGATTCGTCAACCGGCGCCAAAGTTATTCCAAATAGAATGTTGTGGATTGCCTATGGATAATAGGTCCTAACTATAACTACCTCCTAGCGACCGCCAGTAGGTAATGTGTATATATATATATATGTGTGTGTGTGTGTGTGTGTGTGTGTGTGTGTGTATATATATATGTGTGTGTGCATATATATGTATGTGTGTATATATATATATATGTGTATGTATGCCACCAAAACAGATGCCTGCTATGAAGGAAGCCTCACGAGAAGGTGAGTAAGTGTTCAGCCACATTAATTCAAGGAGGAAAGCAGTGTGGGGGAAACACAACTTGCAGCAAAACTGAAAAGTCACGACAGCTCATGTGAGAAAGATTGGCACCACAAGTACCATCAGGCCACTGGGGTGGCCGCGCCCACCAGGGCGTAACTTCATCATTTGAAAGATGGTACCGAAAATCATCGTGCTATTTCCTGCACAGTTCGGTGCCTTTGAAGAAGTGCTCCACGCACGAAACGCGTCAGGCAGGACTTTACTTTGCTGCAAGTTGTGTTTCCCCCACGCTGCTTTCCTCCTTGAATTAATGTGGCTGAACACTTTCTTACCTTCTTACCTTCTCGTGAGGCTTCCTTCATAGCAGGCATCTGTTTTGCACACACTTACACAAACACACACACACACACACACACACACAGTCACAGACACACACACACACACTCTCTTCACCAAATTCCCCCAGCTGCTGGCTGACAAGCGGGACATGGACACCAGTTCAGTGCATAGATTTTTCTTTTTATTTGCTGACGCCATGGAAAGGCATGCAGTCTTTTGTATTGGGGGCCTGTTGCGGGCCACCGGGGTGTTAGGGGGGGGTGCAGTTGAGGGTACCTGTCACGTTGTGCATGCAAAAGCACAACATGCATTTTTTACATTGCGGCGGGTGCTTCTTATGTAAAAAATTCGGGATGCGACCGCCACTGTGGCGGTCGCATCCTGATTGGCATGGCAGGACCGCCGCACCTACGGCGGACGGTCCCTTTCGTCCGCCCGCCCGCCATCGTAATGGTGCCCAAAGTGTCATAAACCTGATCACATGTAAAGTGGATCCATTGATTAAATTTATATTTACATATCTCTATTGGCTCTACAGGTCATTTCTATAATTCCGACAACATCGTCCGGTACAATACTCTGATTAAAAATCATGATAAAACTCAATAATATTCCTCCTCTGTCCAAAACAAACTCATAATCAATCTACCGAGAACACCTTAATAAAAGTTTCATTGTGCATAGCAAGTTCCCAAAACTTGCTGCTGGGTAGTCCAAAACCATAGAGGAGTTAAAGTGCAAATAAGTGCATTTAAAGTGACGGTGAAAAAAACAAAAAATATTTTTGAAAACTTAAATGTTGAGAGAAAGGGAGGCGGTGTCCTCACATTCTATCAAATAACATATAAAAACAAAATCTCAGTCTATATAATGGACAAAATCAGATGGTTTAAATATGTAAGTTGAGAGCACATTTGAAAAAGTCAAGGGGTATTTCTATGGCCAAGATATAAATTCCATGGTTGTCCAAAAAATTTATTTGAATTAAAAAAAAAAAAAAATTGTACGTTTTTTCTTTTCTAAAATTCTGCACATGGGACCAAACCTGTGTAGATAAAAAAACACACTAAATTGGATATATTAGTAGGAACCATAAATTAAGTAGAGAACATTCATATAAATAATCCATAAATATTCATAAATAGCTATAAATATTCATAATAAATCATAAAAAGCTAAAAAAATCTTCCCCATTGTTCAATCCATTTGGCGTACGTGTGTCCAGTTCTAGTATAAATTTAGCCTCCATCTGCCTCAAAACCTTTTCTCTGTTGCCTCCCCTTCTCATTGGAGGAACTGCAGCTATGACAAAATATTTTAAATCATCTAGTTTGTTTTGATGTATAGCCTTAAAATGTCTGCCCACCGGATATGTCATGTCTGAGTTGACGATGGCTCTAAGATGGTGCAAAATACGCACATGAACTTGCAGCTTGGTGCTGCCCACGTATTATAGCCCGCAAGTGCAGCTCAATACGTAAACAGCATATTCAGTGCGGCAGCTGTATCTGACCTGTATTTTGCTGGAGCTGAGGCCATAAGGTGTATTGAGAAGTGTTGAACCCAAACTTGCACGCTCTGCATGTATTACATTTAATGAATCCACCTCCATTTACCAAAAGGAAGTTATGAAATGCGTCATGGATTTCTTTAGTTGGTAGACAGCCCCAGGAGGGGTTTCCAGCTCACCGTGTAATATTGACTCTTCACTCAATGACCAATGTGTAGAGAGCGGATGTCGTGTGACAGACAGGGGTGCCCTATGAGTTGACAGGTCAGGCACTTTGCTGTGAAAGCACAATCTTGAAAACAGATGATGAGTTGAGGCTGAAGACTGGGTAACATATATAAATATATATATATATATGTGTGTATATATGTATATATATGTGCGTGTATATATATATATATATATCCAGCAAACAATCAATCTTTCTTAGTTCAAAGACTGCGCCGAGCCCCAATTCTTTTCAATAGCGTGCTTTATTTCAAGCAAAGACAAACACTGTCCCGACGCGTTTCAGAACCTTAGTTCCTTGGTCACGATATATATATATGTACATAGATATAGTACATATATTATCAAGTACATTGATTTGTAGAAGCCATTCATTATTCCCGTTTTAACATTGAGGGCTTCTTTTTGTTGTACACCAGTTTGAGCTTGAAAATATAGCTTTGTGATAGCACTGCAGGTATTTCAACAGGGGGCAGAAACTTTCATAAAGAAAGCATATCAGAGGGTGTGGGGTGAGGAATCCGCAGAAAAGCTATTGTAGGTAATGAAATCGGTTACTTGGCCAGGATTGGCTTATGGGGAAGCATTGCTTCCGTCGGTGTAATTCGTCAGTTTTGCCCTTAGTCGGTGGATTTTTAGTCAGATTGTCATGAGCTCTGAAAATCCCCAGACGGGGAGACCGGAGTTATCCTCCATCGACATGGGAGAGATAGTATTCCGAGAGCTCTTTGTATGCTAGAAGGCTACAAACATCCTTCTGAGGCCTTGAAGTGGCGGCCAAGGGTTCTCCAGGAGTCGCAGACACTGTGCTCAGTGTACACCTCGGAAGCACGGGGTTATTGCTCTGCCCTCTCAGGTCAGGTGAATGAGTCATGAGAACAAACGTTTGCACAGTCGTGGAAAGTGCAACCGGGAACTTGCTGTCTATTTTTGTATTGCTCTAATTAATATCTGGGCCTAGTTGGACCAGCATAAAACAATATTTTATGCGGTGTTTTGTACTGACCAGAATGTCACTTTGGAGATCCCCTTAGAGTACTATGCTTACTTGGTGGCTAGGTAGGAATAATAAGGACATGTTGGACCTGCAAATCATCGCAGATGTTATTGGTGAGCGTTTAACTCCCCGATCTCACCGAGCCCTCCTGCCAGCTTCTACACTTGCCTCTCCCTCCCGCCCACTGGCATTATGTGATTCTGCTGCCTTTTCAACATAATTATGGCTATGCTCCCTGTGCCACATAATTAATCATCTGCTGTATAATTTGCATATTCTCACAAAAAAATGTTTCTAGCACAAACGGATCAAACGTTATTCAAAACGCTACCATGTGTGTAGCTGCGCAACAGCAGACTTTTTGCCATGCTGACATGGCTCACATTTCAGTTGCTAATTGCTGTATTCAGGTGTTAAACGGATATTAATGAGCTGAAATCTTCTCCCATAGAGTGTTAATATGTGTAGAAATTACAAAATCGTGAGGTAATCCTGCTTCAAAATGTGCTGCATTATGGCGCATAATTCGTCTTTTTATGCCCCCATAATTAAGTGAACGCTGCCGTATAATTTGGTCCTCCCCAGCCCATAATTCAATTGGCCCTAGTCATAATCCTAAATAAGTAAGTATCTTGAGTATAATCTATAATGACCTAAACATAATACACACGTTAGGCATTATTAACTCACGTATGCCTTGTGTTAGGAGGTGACTTGTTCATGTTCCTTGTCTTGTGCATCTTCATTTGTCTCCATTTCCCATTAAACCCGGGCCCCTAACCTCATCACCATGGGACCAGTTTTAAGGCAGAAATAGTAATGAGATGTCGGTTTCTAATGAGTTTACAATTATTTTATGAATATTCTCGTTGAACAAGCTGTGAACAGTCGTCCTGCAGATGATCGTGCTGTGATAACACACGTCACTTCCTAGGGTTAGTTTGTTCCCATACATTACAATAACAGCATTATCTGGAGAGTGTGACTTCATGCTTCTTTTTAACAGTATTATTTATTCCTTTCGACTCCCCTCGGGATGGCCTGCTTTGACGTGCAAAGCTTGGTAGAAATGTTCATTTTTTTGTTGCTGCTTCGGTGTTTTCTTCACGCAAACAGACGACGGGACTAGGGTTTAAAACCGTACCATACCGCACCCTTAGCCTGAATCATATTTCGGGACATACCACCCGCCTCTCTAAAGTTGGAAAGGGCGCGGTGCTGTTCTGAAGGTTCATAAACATTTTAAAAGACCAGACAAGGTTGTGTTACTTGTTTTGGTGCATTTATTGAACGAAATGCAGTGACAATAAAGCCCATATTTGACAGTCTGCAGAAGCTTTAACATTGCCAGGGTCACTAAGATTATGTGGCAAGGCGGACCAAATTATGTGACACAAATTCAAGTGATACATTCTGTTCTCTGTCAACATTATTTGTATCCATTTGAGATAGACACAAAATATTCGGCAACATTTGCAAATGTTGTAACACATTGTGCAGCAGATGCAGTAAATACATAATCATGCAGTAAACTCTGCAGCCATAGAATCATATAAAGCCACTGATCCATACCTTGCCCATTGTTTTATTAACAACATATTCAAGAAAGGTAAACAAAGCCCAAACATCCTAATTCCAGTTGATACCCATTGTTATCTGCACTTTGAAGAAAACCGCTTTTTCAAGATCACTGACCCGAATTAAACACGTACCGTATAAAATACATAATGTAATATGTATGCTATGGCCCAGTATTGCCAAATCCGGGTCCGGTGACATTTACAAACCACTCAACCTTTCGCTTTTTTACTTGGTGGTTTATGATGGCACCAGAACCCCTTCATTGCAATATTTGACCTGTTAGGTATTCTCTCACTCTCTCTGCCTCTCTCTCTCTATATATATATATTTTATATATATATATATATATATATATATATATATATATATATATATATATATAAATATATATATATATATATAAAATATATATATAGAGAGAGAGAGAGGCAGAGAGAGTGAGAGAATACCTAACAGGTCAAATATATATATATATATATATATATATATATATATATATATATATATATTCTACTGGCGGTCGCCAGTAGATAGTTATAGTTAGGATCGTGTTTCCATAGGAAATCCGCAACATTCTATTTGGAATAACTTTGGCGCCGATTGACGAATCCTCGCGAAATTTTCAAAATAGGTGGGCGCTCCGCTCCTTCCCTGAAAGTCTCGGGGGGGGGGGGGATTCGTCAAGCGGGGGCTGAGAAAAAGGGGGGGTCCCAAAACGCGTTTTCCCCATGCATTTTTCCATAGGACCTTTAGTCCAAGCTACAGCCCGAACGGCTGAACAGAATTACTTGAAATTTGGCAGAGAGGTAGTCCTCAGGTCAGGGATGTGCCTTTTGCAGGTCTGGTGTAAATCTGTTCAGTATTTCCAGGAAGTGTCGGCCACCATTTTGTCTCTCGCAGTCTGAGGGGGTGAAAAACAAAGGTGGAGAACGTGAAAAGGGGGCAGGGTGGACAGTTCCTGACCCCCTAGCCTTTGTCAGGGGGTCCCAGAAGGACCCCCAAGGGCCAAAATTTCCTTTAATTTTTTTGCAAAAAATCGCGGAGTACGCGTAGCGTGCGCGTACGGAAGAAACGGAAAAATTCCGCGAACTGCGTAACGTGGGCGCGCGGTGCGCGTACGGTACGCGCACGGTGAAAAACCTTAAAAAAAAAAAAAACATAACTTAGCATTTAAAAAAACGTACAAATTCACTGAAAAAACCATAGGTTTCACACACGTTATAGTTAGGAATTAGCATTTAAAAAACCTTGCAAATTCACTTAAAAAACCACAGGTTTCACACGTTATAGTTTTTTTTTTTTTTTAAGTTTCAAAAACCTTTATTATGATTGCAAAATTATTGTACATCATCACGCCTACAACCCCTCGGGCCGGCTACATTGAACCACGTATACTTGCTGTCAGCTTGTATATCCACAGCCAGTTGTCCGACATCCCGGAGGCTCGGAGGCGATGTAGTACACTCAAGATCACAAAGCATCCGCACATATGTTCTGGCTAACCAAGGTCCTCATGGCTATGGTGTGATATTGGCCACCCCACTATAAAGTACTACCACTACTAGGTCAGATGTTTGAAGCAGGTGCTCCCCTCTCGTCCAGGCGGTCGTTCCTGCACACCTATATCACCCTTTTATGACAACCGTATGTCTCACCCCGCTGCCCAGCGCCCGCCCATCCTTATCCAGCCACACGGGACAACCCCCGCCCATGGGTGCTAACTCTCCGAAGCTGCAGCGGATCCAGCGTTACTCGCCTCAGGAGATCCGTCATTCTCAGCCATTGTCTGTGCCTCCAGATATGCTCTGAGCGGGTCCCATATATCCACGGCCCTACTACTCAACGGTTGCGTTTCTGCATATATTGTATTCTGTCCCTGACAATACAATAAGTCCGCTATCCATTCCTTAAATTTCGGTGCACGGCCTCTTCCCCATCTGCACGCCACCCGTCGTTTCGCCATAAGCAGAGCTATATTCCCGAATTTCCGATGTGCCCTGGCTATATCCATCGTATACCCCAGGAGCATCACCAGGGGATCACAGTCGACACTGGCTCCCAGCATCGCCGTCAGCGCCGTGTGTACCTGCACCCAATATTCAGACACCGCCGGGCACAACCACGCCAGATGTAAAAACCCAGCTCCTTCCGCGCGGCACCGCTCGCATCTATCGTTATCCGCAAGCCGAAACCGTAGGTTCCGCACCGGCGTGCAGTATAAACGCTGCAAAAACTTATAGTGAATAATACGCAGTCTACAACTAGCCGATATCTGCGCGGTCTGTGCACAGCAATATTTCCACTGCGCCGCTGTAATATCTCTCCCCAGATCCGCATTCCACTGGCCAAGCGCTCTGCACACTCCGCCACCACTGTGCTCTCTAATACTACGATAGAGGTGCGATACCAGGTGTCTGCCATCCGCGGACGTAAGCAAGACCCTCAGAGGCTGAACCACATCAGGTTCCTCTGGGAACTGTGGTAAAATAGCCTGGAGCCCCTGCCGCAGTCGAAGATAATAAAACACTTCCAGCGGAGTAGGCGGTTCCCCTTGAAACCACTCGTCTCTCGTTTTGAACCGCCCATTCAGGAATAAATCACCCCAGCTACATATCCGCCGCCGAGCGCACATCCCCTGGAACCCTCTCTCCTGCAATAAGGACAACTTCGGGTGATACGCCAGTGGCAGGGTCGGTGCATATAAGAGCTGAAGCGCCACCTTACTTAGAATACGTTGCCACGCATCTATCGTGCAGGTCACCGTAGTAGCCGGTGTCTCAATCGCACGAACCGGGCCTTGAATTATGCCGTGCAGCGGTAGCGGCCTAACTATCCAGTCCTCCACAGCCACCTGCGGCATGAATGGAGTGGGTACAAACCAATGATAGGCATACTGAGCTTGAGCACTCAGATAGTATGTTAGAAAATCGGGGACATCGAAGCCACCTCTGTCATATGGTTGGGTTACAATCGACCACGCCAGTCTCGGCTGCCTCCCGGCCCAAAACAGTCGTATCAGCTCTGAGCGGAGTCGTCGGAAGAAATATGCACCCGGATAGTACGGAACATTTTGGAACAAATATAGGAATGGGGGCAGCACCACCATCTTAATGAGTGAGGCTCTACCCGCCATAGTAAATGGCAAAGAAATCCACCTAGTCACATCATCCGTTAACTTGGCAATGGCAGTTCCATAATTTAGACGCACCGTCTCCTCCTGAAGCCTCGACACCTGAATCCCCAAGTATCGTAAGTCCTCGTCGCACCATTCGATCGGATAGTCCAGTGCGAACCGGGGCACCGCAGGAGTCAGGGGGAAGAACTGCGATTTCTTCCAATTAATCTGTATACCAGACAACCGGCCAAACACCAAAAATTCTCTCAATAACGAATTGAGATTGGTCTGTGGATCTACCACGTATAACGTCAGGTCATCTGCATAGAGGGACACATCTATTTGACGCTGCTCACAGCGAAAGGCGCTGCCTTTGTGCAGCTGCCGGATACGGCACGCCAGCGGCTCAATTGCGATAGCGAATAGCAGCGGGGATAATGGACAGCCCTGTCTAGTACCTCTGGTCAAGGAAATCAGGTTCGACATCTCCCCATTAATAAGGATCCGTGCCTTCGGATCAGTGTACAGCAACCGTACCCATGCTACAAATATCTTGGGAAACCCCATCCTATACAAGATCGCAAAGAGATAGTTCCACTCCACAGAGTCGAACGCCTTAGTGGCATCAAGAAATATGGCAGCCACCGGCTTATCCGGCGCTATGGTATGCATCAGTGAGAAGAGGGTGCGGAGATTGTTAGCAGTGGATCTCCCAGGCACAAAACCGGACTGGTCCGGAAGGGCTATCTTAGTCATCAATAAGGACAGCCGATTGGCCAGTACTTTCGCCAATATCTTAGCGTCACAATTAATCAAAGACAGTGGTCTATATGCATCACAATCAGCAGGATCCTTGCCCGGCTTTAACAGCGACGTAATCAACACTTCCCTCATCGACCGCGGCAACATGCCCACCTCCAAAGACTCCTCATACACCTCCTTAAGGACTGGGGCCATTATTTCAATGTAGCACTTATAAAATTCCACTGGTAACCCATCCAGGCCACTCGCTTTGCCATTGGCGAGGGACATGATTGCCTCCCGAATTTCATCTAATTCAAACGGCGCACCAAGGAACTCCCTATGTTCGTCGCTCAGCCAGCACAGCGCCACCTCATCCAGAAAATCCCCCCATGCAACATCCCCCACCTCGTGGGCTGTATATAGCTCGGTGTAGTGCTGAGTGAAAAGCTCCAGAATATCTTTCGTATCCCGCCGCGTGGTCCCATCTCGCGCATGCAATTCCAATACATGAGTCATACCTCTCGGCGGCCTCGTAACCTCCGCCAACGCGCGCCCCGGTCGCTCACCTTCGCAATATCTACGGGCCTGCCAGTATTTACCCCGGAACTTAGCCTCCCGGTCCGCTTCCTGTTCAAACTGCGTCAGCCGTTCCCTGAATTCTGTCTGAACGGGGCCCATCGGTTCCCTGGTCATCCGAGACTCTAGGTCCCGAAGCTCTCCCTCCAGTCCAGCTAATGTCCCTCGTATGTTTCGTAGGACCCCGAAGCTTTTGGATATGTAAAATCCCCTAATCGTCACCTTAAAGGCCTCCCAGATGGTGTCCACACTTTCTACTGACCCCTTATTGCGAGGGAAGAACTCCGCGATCTCCTCTCCCAACTCTGTCTTAAACAACGCATCTAACAGTGCCGTAGGGTGCATGCGCCACCGGGCTCTAGCGCTCCCGTATCCCGGGACCGTTAGCTGGACCAGAACCGGGCAATGATCCGAATACGAGCGCGGCAAGTGCGCTACCCGTCCCAAATCCGACGCGATACTCCGAGACAAAAAACAATAGTCCAGTCGAGCCCACGTGTTAGCATGCGCCGTAAAGTGCGTGCCCTCCCGGAGACCACCATGTGCAAACCTCCAGCTGTCTACCAATCCCCCCTCCTCTACTATTCCCGCTAGAGCATCTCGGGCCTTCGGGTGATATCGAGGACTATTGTCTGACCTGTCCACCCCAGGGACTAAAGCCACATTGAAATCACCGCCCCATATGATATGCTTAGAGCCAGTGTCTAGTACCTTTCCCCATAGATGTGTGAAGAAGGATGGCGTATCCACATTGGGACCATAGCAGTTGACTATCGTGACCGTGTCGGTGCCCAGCCTACCCCATAACACCACAAATCTCCCCTCAACGTCCACCTGTTCCCCCATCATCACAAAGGGTATCGTTTTTTTTATTAAAATCGCAACTCCCCTGGCATACCCTGAGTACGATGAAAAGCTACGTATTGCCGCCCATCGCCCCGCCAGTTTCTAATGTGGTCTGGGACTAAGATGTGTTTCCTGCAGTAATGCAATATGCACCTGATGCTGCTCTAAGTAGGCCACCACCTGCCTACATTTTCTAGCGTCATTCAAACCACGGACATTCCAGGAGAGAACCGTGAGCCGTACCCCCCTCCTCATGTCAGCCATCTTACAGCGAGTCCCCACTTCCTTAGCACCCAATCAGCCCCCAGTGATAGTCTTCGCGTCAGCAGTAGGTCAATGATCAGCATACATCCCAGTACCCATAGCCTCGGGCCTCCCAGAAGAAACTGTACACACTCCTCCACCCATAACATCCATGCTTTGTGCTTGAAATCAACTCTCAACCCCAACCCAACCCCCCCTCCCGCCCCTCCCACCCCCCGCTCCCCCAACCATGCCAGAACAACCTCCCATCCGCCCCCCGCCCACTGAAGCACTCCCCAACTTGCCAGCAAATTATCCCCCCCGCCCCTCCCACAAACACCCCAAAAACCGAAAAACTTAGCATTACACAACCACCCCATAGAAGCTAGGGTATTTCCCGTCAGGGATTGCGTCTAGGTGGCATCGCAGTTCCCCCCTCAGCCGTCTCAGACTACCAAGGGACTGGCAGCCTGCCTCAACGACCCAGAGGGGGGTGTCCAGCGTCATGTCCAGCAGCAGCTGAGAGAGTGCACTTCCACACAACATCTGATTTGTCCCATAGAGGCGGGACTGCAGTTGCACCCACCGAGCCAAAGCCAACCCGTCAGGCCGGTCAATAATCAGCACCATAGCCCCTTCTCATTGCAGCATGGACATCTTATACCGCCCTTCAAGCCAGTGTGCCGTTTATGGCCATCAGAGTCCCCAAGTAGTGCTCCTGCAGCTAGTGTCCCTGCAACCCCAGGTTAGCAACTCACAGCATTTATTAACCCCACTCACTGTTCACCGTCCATCTCCTCTCCGTGCTGCGGCGACCTCTCCGCCTCTGCCTCTGCCACAGCCCCAGATCTGGCAGATCGCTTGTAGTGTTTGAGGAATTCCTCCACCTGTTGTGGGTTCGTGAAAAATTGTTGTTTGCCCTGGGTAGTAACTCGCAACCGGGCTGGATAGAGCAGTGCATAATCCAGTTGTAGCTGCCGAAGTTTGGCCTTCACGGCTATAAATTTCCTGCGTGCCTCTTGGACCATCGGCGTGAAATCCGGGAACAGCGTGAAAGAATTGCCCTCATAGGATAAGGAGCGCGTCCCGCGCGCCGCCCTGAGTGCCGCGTCTCGGTCCCGATAATTGAGCAATCGAGCTATAATGGGCCTGGGGGTCGCACCCGGCTTCGGCCGAGGGCCTAGAGCGCGATGCGCGCGTTCCACAATAAAATGGGGAGATAAAGCCTCCGACCCGATCGCTGCCAGTAACATCTTCTCCACATAGTCCTCCATCTTGCCTGTATTGGTCGTCTCAGGAATGCCTACAATGCGGACATTATTGCGCCGGCTTCTCGCTTCCAAGTCCTCATTCTTAGAGGCTATCACTCGTAGTAGGTTGTCCATTCTGGAAAGCTGCGAAGTATGCCGCGTGGCAGTGTCCTCTGCATCTGATATACGTTGTTCGGCCCCATTAAGGCGCTCCTCATGTGCATCCAACTTTTGCACCACCGCATCCATACGGGACGATATGCGGTCCACCTTGTCCGCTATCGTTGCAAACCCTTGGCGCATCTCTTGCAGCACCTCGTGTAGACTGGCCTCAGCAGTCGCAGGGTTCCCCGGTCCTCCACCCGCAGTAGCCGGGGCAGGCCCCGCTTCCCCGGTCTTTGCGGCCTTCTTTCCGGAGTCGAAGGTGAGCTTAGCCTGTCGCGCCTCCGTCTTGCCCATGGCTGTTGGCAGGCAATGTGGTAACGCTCACCGTGGGCAGGTCCACACCGCAAATCGGCGCAAGCCAGCAGGGCTAGCCGCACCGCAGGCACCAGCCTCCCAGCAGTATCCGCCTCGCCAATCCTGCCCAAATATTGGTTCTGTTGCCGACAATCCGTAGGCCTGCCGCACGCCCAGCGGCGCCGTCGACAGAGCCGGCGTATGTGGCCGCCAACCCTGCAATGGCGGCCCGTCCGACTCCCAGCCCGGGGGCACCAACGATATCCCCCAGCACTCCTACAGAGCGCCCGATACCCAACAAGCGCCGCTGGGAGAGAGGATCCCCGGACAGTTCTCACCAGGCCGCAGGTGTCCTGTGTATGGGTCCGCAGCTCACTTCCGCATGTCCGGGCCACAGTCGGTCCGATCTACCCAGCTCCACACTCGCCGAAAACCGTGATCCAAGAGCCCCAATGAGTCCAAGGACCGGATCGAGCGATGCCAATGGGACGTTTCCGCACACCACACTCCCGTCACCCCGGTGACTCCTCGCGCTATTTCCCAGCGTCAATCTCCAGGAGCATCGCAGGCACCCCCAAGAGTGCGGGGGGGCGAGAGAGGGATCCTCCGCCGCTCACAGTCCACAGTATCGCACTCGAACCCGCAGCGGCAGCCACGCACTCGTCTCTGGGGCCAGTCGTCTCCTTCCGCGCTCTCTCGGCCCTCAGCCGTTATTGCAGCCACGTTCTGTCCCAGCCGCCGTCGCCGACAATGCGCTCCACAGTCCCCAGTCGCGTGACCCGGCCAATCTGTCTGAGCCGCTACCGACTCGAGCCCGGCACCGATTGCAGCCAAACTTCGCTTGGTAGTGGTAGACCTTCCACACCACCGCTGTGTGCAGTTTCATCTCCCTCAGCCACCGCAAAAGGATAATTTAAACGGATAATGTCGCCGGACTGCGGGGAGCCTTACTCAGAGGCAACCATACGCCAGCGCGCCACCTAGCGTCCCCTTCACACGTTATAGTTAGCTGGACATTTCACTCGTGAACAACCATTGAAATTCCCCCGTTATAGTTAGTGCAGGCAACTATAACTCGCGCGACCGCAATCCTCTGCTGATGACGTCAGATATTACATCTCTGATGACATATGTGTCTTTCTGAAAAAAAATATTTGTAATATATGTATAGCTAAAAATTAATGGAAGAAGACATGGTTAAATAAGTGTCTAAATACAGTGATGTAATATCTGACGTCATCAGCAGAGGATTGCGGTCGCGTGAGTTATAGTTGCCTGCACTAACTATAATGGGGGAATTTCAATGGTTTTTCACGAGTGAAATGTCCAGCTAACTATAACATGTGTGAAACCTATGGTTTTTTAAGTGAATATATATATATATATATATATATATAGAGAGAGAGAGAGAGAGAGAGAGAGAGAGAGAGAGAGAGAGAGAGAGAGAGAGAGATATCTCTCAATGTAGGGATTAATTGGTCTATTGTGTTGTTTAATGGAAATTAAAACCAATAAAAAAAATCTCTCTCTCTCTCTCTATATATATATATCCATTAAACAACACTATAGACAAATTAATCCCTACATGGATATGCGAATGGCTGCCTCAATAAGTATATTGTTAAACATTATCTCTTGTGGAGACTGAAAGAGTATATATCAGATGGTTTCTATCCTGCACCAATGGCGTAGCGCTTGATGCAGTAGTTGTACTGTCTGTTTATATTAATTGTTAAAACGTCACATGAACGCCAGGCCACCCACGAAGTTTGTTGAAAAAGACATATAAACATTAGCTGATGCACTTACAGAAAATAACTAAAAAAGTATCCGAAAGTTAAAGCACAAATTTTAAAAAGTCTTGGGGCTGGCTCGGGACTTGTGTGTCGGGCATTAGAATTATGATTTACAGACAGGATTGTGGGCACATAAACTTTGCTTGTGCATTTTGTTTTGGAATTGTTCATACAAACATGTTTGACAGTGAGTGGAGTTCAAGAACTGATCAGCTCGATTTTTTTAAATCCTATTTCTTACATTAATTCAATTATTTGTCAACATCAGAGAGCATTGCATTTGACAAATTATCGTTGTTCGCTACTCAATGGGGTTGAAAACTGTGGGTTTATGGATATAAGAAGGTTAAAGATTATATCTGTCGCACTTGGAAATGGTAATTGGTGTCTTATGTATTGGTACCAGAAAATATCAGTTATTTTTTCAGTGGTGCACGTTTATATCTATGCCCAAAGTCAATTTACAGCAAATGCATCCTTTGTTACACAGGGGCGTTTGCCACTGGGTAGTTACTGTGTATTTATAGTTATGTCACATTTTCCGCAGGAAGAGTGTTTTCTTTTTTTGCTGATAACTTTGGTGGTGTTTCACAAATCTTAATGAAACTTTAAAAAAAAAAAAAAACTACATCTGCTCTTTAAATGGAATGTTTTGGGGTGATCCATCAAGTGAGGGCTGGGGAAAGGTGTGTGGGTTCCAAAACGTTGCTTTCCTATAGTAATTCCCCTAGGACGTTTTGGGAAGCGATATCGAAAAAACACAGCTGAACAGAATTGTGCAAAATTTGGCTCAGAACTTTAGTCAGAAATCATACATTTTTGTTATTTTGTGTAAATCTGTTCAGCCATTTTTGAGAAATTTGCATTTAAAATATAGTGATATCTGGACAATTGGTCATGTAGGACTCCCACGATACTGCAAATTTAATAAATAAAGTGATCTGATTGGCTGATACGTTTTTTCCCTCCAGTTAGTTGTTTTGGTCCCACAGGACCAGTCCCACGTGACCGAGCAATCTGCTTGGCTGGTCGCACCAAGAAGAAAAATATTGCACTGCTATTACAGGACATGGTAACTTGGTCATGTAAGGGATATGGTAGAGGTTAAACTGACTCCCTGACATTTCTGGTGGTATCCTCCAGGGACAAAAAAGAAACATTATAAATGTTTGTGTGTGGGTTTTGCTCCAGTCCCATAGGTTCCAGAGGTCCCGCTCCTGTGAAGTACATCTGGACCCCTGGGGAAACCATAGTACCCCAAGACTGCGCAAGCTTTACTTGAGCTGTGGTACTGCAGTAGTACCAGGATATCGCAAACAAAAAAACAAGAAAAAGGTTGGTTGGGAGTCCGTTGGGCAAGGCTTTGCTGCAGGCCAGGTGGCAAGCACCATGCTGCGCAGGGCCTAAAGCTATGCTCACTGAGAGAGCTGGGTAAATATGATCAAAAACCCCAGATGTTATAGTTAGGTGTTGTAATAATATAAAAGCTAATGTTTGAAAACCAAAACCACAGAAATGTACCAGTTATAGCTAACTAAAGCTTGCATCCCTGCCATGCACCGCTTATTGCCTCACATATTACATTCTCATGACATGTTAAATGACATCATTGATGATAACAGTGATGAGATCTCAAATTACATCATTGATGACACCATCCAACGGATATGACGGTTTGCTATACGCTTTTTATATTGGAAGGTATTCAGCAAGATGCATTTAGACCCAGTTTTCCAAAACATCTGTTGTACTAATGGGCGTATCCTTTCACAACAAGCAGAACAACCAGAATATGGAGCATATCTGTGATATCACAGTAGGTAGATAGAATGCTCTTCTGTTTTTTACTGGTATTGAGGTGAGATAGGAATGTAATGGCTCTGTAGACATTACTGAGATCAGCAACTTATTAAACGTTGAAGACCATTCAAAAACAGTGTTTGGTTATTATTTACCTTAATGACATGTGCCTGTCAAATACCTCATCTGGCATAGAATTTTAAGAGAAGTGGTTCACTTCTATACATTAGCAAATTAAAAGACATGCACTATCTGAAAGAGACTGTAGTTATAGATTCCTTACCTTAGAATTACCCCCAGGTGCCAGACTGGATCAGGAAACTTTTTCTTAGCTGTACCCCTGCGCATCGGTAGGTGGTGTTGGTCGTCTCCTCATCCGTCGTTGGTGTCGTGGTTATTGTGGTTGCCGGGATGACATTGCGGTGTCTACTTAGACGTCGCCCCTGCGCGCTGACGTCAGGTCTTTCTTTTTTCACGCCAGCCAGCGCAGATCCTGAGAGAGTGTGCCCCTTAGTTGCCTTTTGACTAATTTGTTTTTACTTTTGTCAACATCTTTTTCGAGTCCTTCGACTCCTGGTGCACATAGGGATGTCCCATCGTCGTACCGGCTTCAAACCTTGTGACTCCTGTCACAAGTTGAGGTTTATCACGGACCCGCACCTCATGTGCTTCAGGTGCCTGGAGCGTGACCACGACCCGAAGTCGTGCTCCGACTTCCTGGACATGAACCCGAAGTCTTTGCGGGAGGGTCCCAAAAACTTCTGGAGGCCCGACAGTCGGCTCCGTGCTGCTCGAGGTCCCGGTAGAGAGGAAGGTGTCGGGACCAGTCGCGGAGCCATCAACACTCATCATCGAAGTCTTCACACTCCTCGGGTAAGTCGAAGCACAAGAAGAAGGCGAGGAAGCATCGTCGCTCTTTGCCTTCTCCCCGTCCGTCGGCCGATGCGACGTGGGAACCGGAGCATCGTCGCTCTCCGGTTCTGCCTTCGGAGCCCGCTTCTGGGACAACTCCGCGCTTCCCTCCCTTTCCAGGAGCAGGAGCATCCTCTGCCCAGCTTCGAGCTTTTTCCGAAGCGCTGCATGGCATCTTTGGCCAGCCCGACTACGCTGGTGCGTCTTCAGGCCCCGCGGACTCTGCTGGGGGCCCTAGGCCTTTGATGCTGGTGGCTCTGGCCATGATGCCACAGGGCCCCCATGGATCCAGGCTCGGATTGGTGCTGGTCAACCTCACGGTACCTTCCTCGGCGCCGATTCCAGTGGCGATGCCCCTGATGTCGCTGTTCCCCTAGCCGGTGTCGACCCCAGCCTCACCAGACCTTTCTCTCCCTGCCGTGGCTATGGAGGAGGGGTCCTCCTATGCTGTGGTGTTGCGTAGGGTAGCTGAGGCCTTGGGTCTTGAGCTTCCTAAGGTGGCAGTCAGGACTAACCTCCTGATTGAGGTGCTTCAGCCAGCAGCGGCCTCTTCGGAGTCCTTGCTACCTTTCGATGAGGCCCTCACTGACATCCTTCTGGGCACTTAGTCCAAGCCCAGCACAGGGGCTTCTGTGGATAGGATGATTGCCCGATGCCACCGCCTGGCCCCGGGCGACCCACTTTTCCTTTCCCAACACCTTACCCTCTAGAGGTTGGTGGTCCAAGTCTCAACATCAAAAGGCGCATTCCCTACTGCTCCCCCAGATAGGGAATCCAAGAAGCTGGACCATCTTGGGATGAAGATGTTTTCTTCCGCCAGCTTAGGACTGGGGTCGGTGAACACTGCATCTCTCTTGGGCCGTTTCCCACACTCTGTGTGGGACACGGTTGCGCAAGTGCTGCCGCAGTGCCCGGAGGAGGCCCGGGCCGTGCTCACCCACGCTGTCGCAGAGGGTAGAGACGCAGCAAAGTTCGCCATCCGGTGTGGGCTGAATACTGCTGACTCGCTGGGTAGAACGATTTCGACGTCAGTAGCCCTGAGGCTCTACGCCTGGCTGAGGTCCACTGGCTTCTCTGGGGATGTTCAATCGACCCTTTTGGACATGCCCTTTGATGGCCGTCGCCTGTTTGGCGACAGGGTCGGACAACGCGCTTGAGCGTTTCAAGGACTCTAGGGCTACGGCCAGATCCTTGGGCCTCGCTGCCACTTCTCGCCACATGCAGTCTGCCTTTCGTGACTATGGAAGGGGTGCCCCACCACGCTCCACCCAGAGCCACAGGCTTGCGTGAGGTACCCAGCCTCTGCGTGGCCGGGGACATGGGACCTAATGTCGTGGGTCTGGCGGCCAGTGGGCGGGCCAGTCCACCAATGCCAACCCCCCTCCCGCAGCAGCCTCCAAACTTTCCTAGTCCGACTTTTAAGGGCCACCGCGTGCCAGTGGGCAGCAGGATCCGGCATCACCTCCCCCACTGGTGAAACATCACATCAAACAGGTGGGTTTTTCAGATAGTCTGAAGGGGCTACTCCCTCCCCTTCAAGACTACCCCTCCCTCCTTGCCACCTACACTCCATCGCATTTCAGAGGATCATTTGGCCCTTCTCTGCCAGGAAGTTGCGGCTCTCTTGGCCAAAGGAGCTATCAAACGCGTCTCTGTGCCAGAAGTAGGTCATGGTTGCTACTCCCACTACTTCATGGTGCCCAAGAAGGACAAAGGCCTGCGTCCTATCTTAGACCTCAGGGACGTCAACTGCTTCCTCCGGAAGGAGAAGCTCAAGATGTTAACTTTGGCTCAGGTCTTATCTGCCCTCGACCCTGGAGACTGGATGGTAGCGTTGGACTTGTAGGACGCTTACTTTCACATGCCCGTCTTGCCTGCCCATCAGCGTTATCAACGATTCACATTAGGCCATGAGCATTTTCAGTTCACCATGCTCCCTTTTGGCCTTACCAGCGCCCCTTGGGTGTTAACGAAAGTTATGGTGGTGGTCGCAGCTCACCTGCACAGATCACGGGTTCCATTCTGATCCCATCTCGACGACTGGCTGTTGAAGGGGGGCTTGCCCCAGGCTGTCTTTTCCCACCTCCAGACTACGGCAGACCTCCTGCATTTGCTGGGGTTCACTATCAACGTGCCGAAGTCGCACCTGATTTCTCTCAGGAGCTTTTTTATCGGAGCAGTTCTGGATACAGCATAGTTTCGGCTGATCCTCCAGAGCAGCGAGTCCAGGATATTCGGGCTATGATACTGATGTTTCAGCCTCTATCCGGATTTTGGTAAAACTGACCCTGAGGCCGCTGGGCCTCAGGTCTTCCTACATCCTGCTGGTAGATCATGCCAGATGGCATATGCGGACTCTGCAGTGGGACCTGAAGTTCCAGTGGGCGCAGCATCAGGGAAATCTTTCCGATGCCGTCCAGATCTCGGAGGGGACTGCAAGTCAATTGCAGTGGTGGCACACAAACCAGGATTGGGTCAGCGACAGATCCCTCTCTCTTCCCCAACTAGAGTTCACAGTAGTGACAGATGCGTCACTTCTGGGATGGGGCCACCACATGGGGGCGGCGAAGATCAGAGACCTCTGGTCTCCGGCAGAGTCTGGGCTCCACATCAAACTTCTGGAGCTCTGGGCGATTAGTCTTGCACTGAAGGTATTCCTTCCCTCTGTTAAAGAGAGAGTATTGCAGATGTTTTCGGACAACAGCACCACCATATGGTACTGCAACAAACAGGGGAGGTGGGGTCGTGGACCCTATATTAAGAGGCTTTTCGCCTTTGGACATGGCTGGAACATCAGGGCATATCCCTGGTGGTTCAACACCTGGAAGGTTCCCTATATGCCAGGGCAGACAAACTCAGCCACCGATGCATGATGGATCACGAATGGCGTCTTCACTCGGAGGTGGTGCAAGGTCTTTTTCAGCAGTGGTGAGAGCCTTGGTTAGATCTATTCGCCACCGAAGAGAACGCGCAATGTCAGCAGTTCTGCGCTTTGGAGTTTCCAAGGCGGCACTCGCTTGGCGACACCTTTTGTCGCATGTGGAATTGCAGCCTCCTATAAACCTTTCCACCTGTACCACTTCTGCCTAGAGTGCTGAACAAGATTAAGCGCAACCGGAACCGTGGCTCCGGACTGGGCACGAAGAGTTTAGTACCCTGAGCTCTTAAACATGGTCATCAATCCTCCGGATCAGACTGCCTCTTCGGGAGGATCTTCTGTCGCAGCAGCAGTGGACGGTCCTCCACCCGAACCTGTCCAGCCTCCACCTCCATGCATGGAGATTGAGCAGCGAGAGTTGACAGCTTTCGACCTTCCTTCTGAAGTCTGTAATGTCATCTTGGGAGCCAGGCGTCCCTCCACTAAAAAGGTATACGCCTGTAGATAGAACAAATTTGTGGCATGGTGCACAGCAAAGGCTGTGGATCCCCTTTCTTACCCTCTTTCAGAGGTTCTCCTCTGCATTCTTTCTTTGGCCCAGTAGGACTCTGCTCTGGGCACTCTTAAACGCTATCGTTTGGACATTTTGGCCTTTCTTCACCTTCCTGATTAGCCTTCTCTTTTCAAGTCCCCAATCGTTAACAGATTTCTGAAGGGCATTACTCATCTCTTTCCTCCTTCTCCTTTCGTAATGCCCCAGTGGGACTTAAATCTTGTCTTTACTTATCTTATGTGTGCTCCCTTTGAGCCACTGCATAATTGCCCTCTTCGTCTTCTTACTTTGAAGACTGCTTTCTTGCTTTCCATCACCTCTGCTCGCAGGGTAAGTGAGCTTCAGGCCTTATCCTCTAAACCTCCCTTTCTTGCTGTTCATCCAGACAAAGTAGTCATCCGTACTAGGTCCTTTTTTCTGCCCAAAGTGGTTACCTCTTTCCACATAGGCCAGATAACCACATTGCCCACCTTCTTCCCACCTCCGCACCCTTTCAAAGAGAAGGAGAGACTCCACTGTCTGGCCCCAAAACGTGCGCTGTCTTTCTACCTTGACCGCACAAAAGACTTCCGGATGATCAACTCTTCGTGGGTTATGTGGGCGTTAAGAAAGGTCAGCCAGTGCACAAACGTGCCACCTCTCGATGGGTTATTCTATGCATTAAGATCTGCAATTCTTTGGCTAAAAAGGAACCTCCAGTGGGCCAGCTTGCCCACTCTACCAGAGCGACGGCAGCCACTACTACTTTGGGACGTGTAGTTCCTTTACTTGACATCTGCCAGGTAGCTACGTGGGCATCCCTGCACACGTTCACCAAGCATTACTGCTTAGACAGCCAAGTCCAGAGAGACAGCTTTTTCGGCCGCTTTGTTCTCCGGGACTTCCTGGTGTAAACTTAGTTTGCAGACTCACCTCCGGGGTTGGTATTGTTGGTGTATCTATTCTAAGGTAAGGAATCTATAACTACAGTCTCTTTCAGATGAACAAGTTACTTACCTTCGGCAACGATGTATCTGTAAGAGACTTATGTAGTTATAGATTCCTTACCGCCCCACCCATCCTCCCCGTTCTGCGAACTGACTTCTAGGGATAGGGACTCCATTCCAGGGCCTTAGTTTTGTGCACCAGTGGTCAGTGTCTTGCATGACTCTGCGCTTCTGGCGTGGAAAGTCATGTCAGAGCTAACGTCAGCGCCCAGGGGCGGCATTTAAGGGCACATCCTGACGTCAACCCGGCAACCACGTCGCAGTGGCGTAGCGAACGTTGAAGGGGCCCCCCTGCAAGGTACACAGAGGGGCCCCGCTCCGGATTTAATCCTGAGCTCTCCGGCATGATTACAGTGCTGAGGGAGCCCCCTGCAGCTCGGGGGATGCGGGGGCCTGTGTTATGCCCCTGCCACGACGCCAACGGTGGAGTCAACCGACGTCACCTACTGACGTGCAGGGGTACTGCTAAGAAACAATTTCTCTGGATCCTGTCTGATGCCTGGGGTTAATTCTAAAACAAGGAATCTATAACTACATATGTCTCTTACAGATACATAGTTATCGAAGGTAAGTAACTTGTTCATCAGGCCCTAAGGACAATCCCCGTAGTATGTAAACCTACTCTACACGTATTCCTCACATGGGTAGACTGGTGTACACCATTTTAACAATGTTTCCAATCATACCGCGTCCTCAGACCTTGTGACTATTGGGACAATCTGTGATATTGCACATAGACCTAAGCTATCCAGAATTGGGGAATACAATGGTATTGATAGATTGGTATAAAGTTTACCATCTGTGCAGAGGTCAACATGTGTGATTATTTTTTATATCCCCACTGAAAGTGTGCTTTGCTTGCCAAGTCACTTAACCTTGTCCTGATTCAGGACACTGGCTCTATAGTAAATAGATACAAATACGTTCAATAAAACAATATACAATTTCCGACGATTGGAATCTCTTACAGTATCCCGGCACCAAAGCATCACCTTTCACTACCACCAAAGCCTCGACGGTGTTTGAATGTGAAACATTGTGTGATCCAGCTTGGAGTATTAGCCATGTTGACAATGATAGTCACAAAAAGTGTTTATGTGCCAGGATCCTGCAGAACATTATTTCCACATCCTCTTACCAACAGTGAGGTACATTCCTCCAGGGGCAGGACAACTTAACTTGGAATTGTGAGTTAGCGCGAGCTTTGCCAGGTAAGAGGCGCCATGACAGGGCACTATGCCTGATTTGACGGAAACAGCACGGTGCTGTATAGCGTATTACTAGATAGTCTCGAAAAAATAAATAACATTGCATCTGTGTAGTTATTTAAAGCTTAAATACATTTACCAACTAGGTAAAAAATGTTAATATTGACAGTTGTAACTAGTCTGCCTTTTTTCCTTCCCAGAGCGTTAAAATTCTGAGCTCTCTGGTGTTCCTGTGTTCCTGAGAAGTGTCCTATTATTTGCGCTGATCCTGCCAGCTCACAAGCTCAGGACAGCGAGGGCTCCCTTCCTCCTGCCTTCCAGGATTAATATGCATCTTGAAGTTATGAATACCCATTCCGAGGTCAACTTGAGTGTTCTGCTGTGTTATTTTTACATTTCACAGCATTTCTTTCCTAATCTGGTTTCTTGTGGGAAAACGAAAATTGCTTTTGTACTTAAGCTAAGTTGATGGGAACTGTCTCGAACGTTGCATTCTTCCAGTGGCACCAGGGGCTATTTCCCTAAGTGTTTTAGAGTGTCCCTTCTGCAATTTAACATTCATCTTTTTATGAAAACTGGATTGAGTGGGATATTAAAACCCCGGCTCCAGCTACTGACAGACGGGAACATTGTTTGGTTTCAAAAACAGCCTGAGCTCTCCGGGTTCAATTTGATAATTTATGGATCTGTTAAATATCATGTTTGCTCATTTTATTCCTTCCCTCGCCCCAGAACGCGTCTCTAAATCAGGAAACACTTGAGGATTATTGCAGTCCACAGGAACAGCTCAGTCAAAGGGATTGAGCGGATGGGGTCAATCCGCAGTGACATGTTGTTAGGAATACTTGTCTCTAAAGCTTTTCCTAGGACGGACATGAAAATGGCAACCAGACAAGATCTGGGCTGAAGCCTTACGTTGGGGCTTTTCTTTGCTTCCGGCTGTGATGAGATTGGTTTGGAAATAATGTGCCATTCTTCCAGGTCTTCTGATTGGGCGCAGTCACAGGTGCAGTTTGGGTACTACTTTTCATCTTGGAAACATGTACCAACTGTATGTTACTCTCTCTTGTTGGGCCTCTGCTAAATCTTTCTCTAGTTGATTTATGTTCAAATCTTCAGACAGAATTTATTTTCTCCTGACAAATATTTATGTGGTATGAATGACCCTGAAAGGACCACTCCTGTGCTCATTTACGTTACATTACCCAGATTCTTAGGGACATTGAGCAGTTCCCTCTTATCTCCCTGCTGTGTGAGTAGGGTCACAATCATGACATTGTTTGCACATGGGAAATGTTGCTTTTTGTTTTCAGTGCAAAGAAAGAAAGCTAAGACAGGCTGCAGCTCTTAATGAGGAGAGGGCATTGATCAGGCTTGGTGGTGCCTGGTCATTTTCCTGGGCAAACTGCCGGAAGCTGACTAGGGTGGAGCCTTTTGCAGTTAGGGTGACCAGCTGCAAATGCTGAAAAATGGCTCCTTATTTTGGCATGGTGGAAATTGGTCAGAGGAGATGGTCGTAGGCCGCAAGGTCATATAGTACACTTGCTGACTGCCAGGTGTAAGCTGTGTAATTCCGTCGTCTGGTGGTCCCTATGAAATAGTAGAATAACTAGAGGAAAATTAAAACACGGTGTAGATCTGGTGTAACTTTTAACTTAGGACTTTTGCCCTCACAGCATAAACTTTCATGTAGTATTTTCATGTGGACATGTGTAAATATCCAAATACATTGACCCCATCTAGCTAATGCAAGCGATGCCCCTGGATCGATAAAATGTAAGTTAGATTAGTATGGCCTGCATCATGTAGTCCAGGGGTACAATTCTTTTTGTAGGTTCAGGCGAACCATTTACTATGAGGGGTGGGAGAAGCCCAGTGTCCAAGGTCAGCTCATTCCCCCCCTAGTAGAGTCCTAGGCTTCAGCGGCTTTCTGGAATCCTTTGCCTCCACTGCATCAAACTGCGGTTACAACAAGTGATACCGCATTACGGAGGGATGAGGCTCCGGGAAGGATGCGACTGTGCCCGGAAAGGAAAGCAAAACTATAATTGAAAGGGATAAAAGCTTACATTTAAAAGACTAAACTAATTAGCCCTCCTTAAGGAGGGAAATATATCTATATTTTACCATCAAGAAATAATTTTTATGGGAAACTAATCATGACAATTGGAAATATATGCAAATGCCAGCATTTCTTTTAAGTGGCAGTAAGTGGTTTGGCATTTGTGAAATTATGTGGCCAGTTGCAGATGAACTTTTTCGAGGTTTGTAGAACTTTAGCAACAGTCGAGAGAGGGCGCTGTCTCATAATGTTGATGCTCTCTAGAGGCATCCACTGGTGCTGGTAGGCTGCGTCGCTTTATCTCTGTTTTAAGAGTGTAGAGAGAACCAAGACTACCTTGTACTGATAAACTTTCCACCTAAAGCAGAACACTACAGAAGCGTGGGCCCTGTGCAGTGCAAGGGAGAGAGTGTGGCATTACGTCTAGAGCTCATGACTTTGGAACCGGGAACCCGGGTTGAGTCCCAAAGTTGGCTCAACATCCTGTGTATCTGGGTAAATCATTTCATTTCCCCGGGCCTAAAAAAAGAAATCTCACCTTGTGAACTGGTGATCCTGCAAAGCACGCCAATGCCCTTAGACCGAGTTTGTGCTATATACAACTGCAAAAATGAATAAATACATATATAGAATATCATTACATTTGTGATGAGATATGTATAAGCATACGGAAGCTACTGTTGTATAAATAAATACACAATTTAAGTGAAATACCTGGCTTGGCTCCAAAACCCGTGCATGAGCAGAGCCGTGAAATTATTTGGCATGTAAGCCATGCAACAAATATCTTTTAAAAATCATAAAGTTGCTTCAAAATTTAAACAAGTCTATTCTTTAGTACGTGGATGCGTTTCTGTACTTCATATAATGTCACTGTATTGAGAAGTATTTAATTAAAGTGATTTGTTTTTATACTTTAACCTAAGAGCATTCCTGCCCCTACCGCCCTCCGGACAATGCCATTAGTGAACTAAGAGGCAAGTCAGCTGTCATGTGAAATATATATATATATATATATATATATATATATATATCTATCTCCATCTCCATATCCATATCCCACAACGCAATCCGGAGGCGGCTCCGCGAAATATCTTTCAAAACTGTTGTCAGGAGACAAACAACACTGCGCACTCGGGCTCATGGAAATTAATTACATTTATTCCAGCTTTTCTGCAAGGAATCAAGCTAACACAAACGCTTTTCAGCCACCTGGCCATCGTCAGTGTTCGTTACCACATTAATTATTCATATTTAAATAACAAAGCTGATCATTCGTCAGAAAAATTTCATTACAAAAATAAAGAAAGGACTTAATCAAGAGTGGTTTCTTTCAGTGTTTCTGTGTCTGCCATCTTAAACTGTTCCCTCATGCTATAGCAACACATTTGAATGGCATATAATGGGGTCATATAAAAGATATTAGAAAGGCTCATGATAAAAATGTTTTGACAAACAATGTTGATTATAATATATATATATTTGATTTTTATTGCAAATGTTGCAACATTATAGTCTATTAATAGGTTTTTATATAACACACATCCTATGCTCTTATTTGAAGGCTGTCTCGAATGTGATAATGAAGAAAAAGGCAAAGGGGATCTTGGTGGAATATAATCTTTGCCTAGGATCACACAGTATGGTCAAGCGGGATTTCTTACTTACTTTACTCTGTGCAAATCGGCCACTAGATGGTTATCTGTTTCTCTCTTGTCCTTTAGACATACCATTGCAGATTGTCCCGAGGAAAAGGCAGTATCTAAATCAATAATCTAGCTTAATTCCAGTCTAAATTGGTGATAATTATGTGCACATAAATTCGGAAAACCTGTGTTTAATATTATAGGAACTTCTTCTCATCTCTGAGATAAAAACCCTAACTTTAGGGGTAATACTGGATCTACCTGGCAGTAATGCCATTTGTAGCCTGGAATCGTACCCGTAGACATGATTTTCTGAATCACAGTCCAAGAGTAGTAACCGAAACATATTAATAATCATGTACCAAATATAAGTAAACCAGTCCTTTTAAATATAAAATTGCAGACCTCTGTGAATAAAGTCCATTGTACATGCTCGGACGTCCTGTTCGTAATCTGTTTTAACTTTGTCACTTGCTGCACAATGATGTTTCTACTAGCTTACGGATAAAATTCAAAGCTCTGACGCTTGCGTTCAGATCTTTGCATGGCTCCTGCCCACTTTACCTAAAAGAACGCCTTCCAAGATATTCCCAAAGCCGTGCATTACGGTCTAATGACCGTGTCCTATTGGTCGTCCCACGAGCAAAAAAGGCCCGCCTTGGCGGTCGTACCTTCTCAGCAAACGTCTCCGTTCTGTGGAACTCTCTCCCTCAAGCAATCCAGCAGGTTCCATCTGAACCCTGCTTTAAGAAGATGCTTAAGACCTGGCTCTTCTCCCAGCCACGCTAGGTCTTCTATCTCCGCCCCAGGACTTCTGTGGTTCCTCTAGCGCCGGGACACCTCCTCGTGAGGTAGCTGTTCGCGCTTTACAAAATCCAGTATTATTATTATTATTACCACCCATTTCACAGATTTGTTGACTTGTCTGCAGCTTCGTGTGGTAGAAAGGCGTCATATGGCCAAATGTCTAGCTGTGGAATCAAGACTTGTGATTTCTAATCCTGGCCCCAGTTCACCAAAATGTGACACCTTTTTAAAATTGGTAATATCTTTGTGACTCAGTTCTGGAAAGCGCTAACTACCTGCCAAGTATTGAGCACTATATTACTGTGGCAAACCTGCACCATGAAGCTGAGTATGAAAAGCTACCGGTTACGTTTATTTTAACATTGTAGCCCTTGTCTAAGGCTACATCAGTTGTTAAAGGCCCTAAACCTGAGCTATAAGCCTTTAATAAAACTTAATTTTACTCACTGTATTGCTTGTTCCAGATGGTCCCATTCATTTAATGGAACAAATGGAAAACCAATCTACCATTTGCCAGTGGCTTTTTGATGTCTGCCTTGTTGCAAAAATTAATTAACACTAACATAAAGTCACAGTCACCATCATGTACGTTACTTTTTTTATACATCCACTACTTTCAGGCTGCCTGATGTTCCAGTGAATCACTTATTTCCAGTCCTTACCTAAGGATTTGTTGCTGTTCCAGACCCATTTTCCTCCGATCGCTGTTCCTATGTATGAGTAAGTGTGTGCACCTTTCTTGTGCACAATGTGTACGTAACGTCTAAATTTCAAATACAGCTCACTCTTTGTAGTATCAAAGATAGAATGTAGTTTGCAGTTCTTTATGGGGTTGGCATTCCCTGGGCTAGTGGAATTATGTGATATTACAGCTGCAGCATTTTCCTCATAATTATAGATTTGCTACATTTGCCACATAATCCATTATCTTTTGCATAAACTGCTGACTTTAATCAAAAAAGTGTTTCAGCCAGGGGATGCTGCTGCCAATCTGAGGTGGGGGGACGGGAAAAAAAGAAATATATATATGTGTATGTATATAAATATATATATATATATATATTACCTTTTCTGCCGGTTGCCACAATCTTTTTCTCCTGTGCCTTGCTGCTCCTGTTCCAGCACTACAAATCCTATGAGCACAGTCACCCAGACCCCACGCAATCCCAGCGCTTCTCTCATGCTATTAATCCCAGCATGAGAGAAGCGCTGGGATTGGGTGGAGCGGACCGGTTTTGCGCTCGAGCAGGGTCTGGGAGCCTGTGCCATGAGCACTAGGATATCTCCAGGGAACGGCCTGGAGATATATAAGTGTGCATGTCGGTTTGGCTAGCTGGGGACGTCTGGCCAAACCGACATGCACACTTTCAGTGTCTACCACTCCTCCTCCCCCTGTGGTGTGAGGCTGCCGCGTGGCCCCACCCCGCCATACACCCGGCGGACCGTAAGTAAAAATAAAATGACAAAGTAGTTTTATTGTAATTTTATTTTTATTCTGAATGCTGCATTTCAGCAGTTGGGCGACGCTCTCTGTCATAGTGGGGGATCTGCCCCTGTTTTTAGCCCAAACAGCTAAAAAGTTACTAAAAATGCAGCAATGCGTGTTGCTGTACTGTGGATGGCCCTTCATGAAGGTTGATTGGTGCTTATTACTGTATTTGGGCGTCAGGCTGATACTAATGAGATGAAACCTTTGCCCTGATAGTGTTAACATTTGCCAAATCACTACAAAAATGTGCTACATTATCCATTACCTGAGGCTGCTGACTCCACCCCACTCTGTGACGAGCCTCACTGATAGACACTTAGCCCTGGGCACTTCAGGGATTAAAATTGAAGCATTGAGGATATTAGTGACGCTCTCACTCGTCAGGGGGTGGGGGTGGGATCCCCAAGCGCTTTGCCAAGCTGAGGAGGTCAAACGAACAGGGCTGTGACATCTCATGCCCTGCAAAGTTCAGCTCAGACAGCCAGGCCCATGCACATTTAGCGCAAGTCCAGCTCCTGGCTGCCTGACCCAAACATGAAGAGTGTTTGTGAGCCTGACTTTTGCTCAGCCTTACAGCACTCCACACATTTGGATAAAGGTGGAGGAACCGGGCCCCTCCGCCTTCAAAAAAGTGCTGCCACTGATTTCGCCATCTATGAAAATTCCTCCCTATATGTCTGCAACCTGTAGTTGACTTTTCGTCTTTTTTTTTTTTTACAAGAAAAGTGTCTGTCTAACACCTTCTAGCTTCAAAATATACAGATGTTCTTGTTTGGATGGAGGGGTGTATTTCACTCTGGTTCAATCGTTGAACGGAGGAAACGTGTCTTACAGTGAGATTCAGCCCAGAATCAGTCCACTCCCCTTGTACACAATGTAACGTCAATAAACTGAGGTGGATATTAATTTTGGAAATAACATCTCCCTGTGTATAGCTCCCCTTTTAATGTTGTTTTTTGGCTCGATTTGATTTTTTACAGCAGGATGTAGCCATCAGATCAGAAAGTGAGAAGCCTGTTTTTCTATTTTTTTAAGTTTATTGGCATTTTAAAAATTACCCTAGGCAAATTGGTTAAAGAAATAGCACAAATTCAATATTATTTACAAGAATGATCACAACAAAAACCAACTATGTTAGGAGCCGTCGATGTACTTTTTTCAGATTGCCTAAAAAGTGGAATAAATGGTGAGTGGCATGAGAGGAGGAAAAGAGGGGAGCAGAAGGAATGCCAAGTATGGTAGTGAATTGGGACTCCGCTTAATATATCCACATCAGAACCCATGCCCCCACGCCTCTCCTGTAGCAGTTCAGATGTGCATTCAGTAAGAATGGTGATTTTACAAGAAAAAGGTAAGGGTTTGGATTAATGCGGGATTCGCTTCTGTGAATTTCATGAAATCATGCTAAAAGCTTTGTAAATGTATTGAAATCATCCTCGCAGCACACATCTGTGGGGATACTTGGCGGGAAGGGAGAGCTAATAAGAAACCAGATCTCCCAGTGCAGCCCTTCCATAGACTTCTGATGTTATATTTGCACAGACTCAGCAGCACACATCTGTGGGGATACTTGGCGGTAAGGAAGAGCTAATAAGAAACCAGCTCTCCCAGTGCAGCGCTTCCATAGACTTCTGATGTTATATTTGCACAGACTCAGCAGCACACATCTGTGGGGATACTTGGCGGGAAGGAAGAGCTAATAAGAAACCAGCTCTCCCAGTGCAGCGCTTCCATAGACTTCTGATGTTATATTTGCACAGACTCAGCAGCACACATCTGTGGGGATACTTGGCGGTAAGGGAGAGCTAATAAGAAACCAGCTCTTCCAGTGCAGCCCTTCCATAGACTTCTGATGTTATATTTGCACAGAATCAGCAGCACACATCTGTGGGGATACTTGGCGGTAAGGGAGAGCTAATAAGAAACCAGCTTTCCCAGTGCAGCGCTTCCATAGACTTCTGATGTTATATTTGCACAGACTCAGCAGCACACATCTGTGGGGATACTTGGCGGTAAGGGAGAGCTAATAAGAAACCAGCTCTCCCAGTGCAGCGCTTCCATAGACTTCTGATGTTATATTTGCACAGACTCAGCAGCACACATCTGTGGGGATACTTGGCGGGAAGGAAGAGCTAATAAGAAACCAGCTCTCCCAGTGCAGCGCTTCCATAGACTTCTGATGTTATATTTGCACAGACTCAGCAGCACACATCTGTGGGGATACTTGGCGGTAAGGAAGAGCTAATAAGAAACCAGCTCTCCCAGTGCAGCCCTTCCATAGACTTCTGATGTTATATTTGCACAGACTCAGCAGCACACATCTGTGGAGATACTTGGTGGTAAGGGAGAGCTAATAAGAAACCAGCTCTCCCAGTGCAGCGCTTCCATAGACTTCTGATGTTATATTTGCACAGACTCAGCAGCACACATCTGTGGGGATACTTGGCGGTAAGGAAGAGCTAATAAGAAACCAGCTCTCCCAGTGCAGCGCTTCCATAGACTTCTGATGTTATATTTGCACAGAATCAGCAGCACACATCTGTGGAGATACTTGGCGGTAAGGAAGAGCTAATAAGAAACCAGCTCTCCCAGTGCAGCCCTTCCATAGACTTCTGATGTTATATTTGCACAGACTCAGCAGCACACATCTGTGGGGATACTTGGCGGTAAGGGAGAGCTAATAAGAAACCAGCTCTCCCAGTGCAGCGCTTCCATAGACTTCTGATGTTATATTTGCACAGACTCAGCAGCACACATCTGTGGGGATACTTGGCGGTAAGGAAGAGCTAATAAGAAACCAGCTCTCCCAGTGCAGCCCTTCCATAGACTTCTGATGTTATATTTGCACAGACTCAGCAGCACACATCTGTGGGGATACTTGGCAGTAAGGGAGAGCTAATAAGAAACCAGCTTTCCCAGTGCAGCGCTTCCATAGACTTCTGATGTTATATTTGCACAGACTCAGCAGCACACATCTGTGGAGATACTTGGTGGTAAGGGAGAGCTATTAAGAAACCAGCTCTCCCAGTGCAGCGCTTCCATAGACTTCTGATGTTATATTTGCACAGACTCAGCAGCACACATCTGTGGAGATAGTTGGCGGTAAGGAAGACCTAATAAGAAACCAGCTCTCCCAGTGCAGCGCTTCCATAGACTTCTGATGTTATATTTGCACAGACTCAGCAGCACACATCTGTGGGGATACTTGGCGGTAAGGGAGAACTAATAAGAAACCAGCTCTCCCAGTGCAGCGCTTCCATAGACTTCTGATGTTATATTTGCACAGAATCAGCAGCACACATCTGTGGGGATACTTGGCGGTAAGGGAGAGCTAATAAGAAACCAGCTTTCCCAGTGCAGCGCTTCCATAGACTTCTGATGTTATATTTGCACAGACTCAGCAGCACACATCTGTGGGGATACTTGGCGGTAAGGGAGAGCTAATAAGAAACCAGCTTTCCCAGTGCAGCGCTTCCATAGACTTCTGATGTTCTATTTGCACAGACTCAGCAGCACACATCTGTGGGGATACTTGGCGGTAAGGGAGAGCTAATAAGAAACCAGCTCTCCCAGTGCAGCGCTTCCATAGACTTCTGATGTTATATTTGCACAGACTCAGCAGCACACATCTGTGGAGATACTTGGCGGTAAGGAAGAGCTAATAAGAAACCAGCTCTCCCAGTGCAGCCCTTCCATAGATTTCTGATGTTATATTTGCACAGAATCAGCAGCACACATCTGTGGGGATACTTGGCGGTAAGGAAGAGCTAATAAGAAACCAGCTCTCCCAGTGCAGCGCTTCCATAGACTTCTGATGTTATATTTGCACAGAATCAGCAGCACACATCTGTGGAGATACTTGGCGGTAAGGAAGAGCTAATAAGAAACCAGCTCTCCCAGTGCAGCCCTTCCATAGACTTCTGATGTTATATTTGCACAGACTCAGCAGCACACATCTGTGGGGATACTTGGCGGTAAGGGAGAGCTAATAAGAAACCAGCTCTCCCAGTGCAGCGCTTCCATAGACTTCTGATGTTATATTTGCACAGACTCAGCAGCACACATCTGTGGGGATACTTGGCGGTAAGGAAGAGCTAATAAGAAACCAGCTCTCCCAGTGCAGCCCTTCCATAGACTTCTGATGTTATATTTGCACAGACTCAGCAGCACACATCTGTGGGGATACTTGGCAGTAAGGGAGAGCTAATAAGAAACCAGCTTTCCCAGTGCAGCGCTTCCATAGACTTCTGATGTTATATTTGCACAGACTCAGCAGCACACATCTGTGGAGATACTTGGTGGTAAGGGAGAGCTAATAAGAAACCAGCTCTCCCAGTGCAGCGCTTCCATAGACTTCTGATGTTATATTTGCACAGACTCAGCAGCACACATCTGTGGAGATAGTTGGCGGTAAGGAAGAGCTAATAAGAAACCAGCTCTCCCAGTGCAGCGCTTCCATAGACTTCTGATGTTATATTTGCACAGACTCAGCAGCACACATCTGTGGGGATACTTGGCGGTAAGGGAGAACTAATAAGAAACCAGCTCTCCCAGTGCAGCGCTTCCATAGACTTCTGATGTTATATTTGCACAGAATCAGCAGCACACATCTGTGGGGATACTTGGCGGTAAGGGAGAGCTAATAAGAAACCAGCTTTCCCAGTGCAGCGCTTCCATAGACTTCTGATGTTATATTTGCACAGACTCAGCAGCTCACATCTGTGGGGATACTTGGCGGTAAGGGAGAGCTAATAAGAAACCAGCTTTCCCAGTGCAGCGCTTCCATAGACTTCTGATGTTCTATTTGCACAGACTCAGCAGCACACATCTGTGGGGATACTTGGCGGTAAGGGAGAGCTAATAAGAAACCAGCTCTCCCAGTGCAGCGCTTCCATAGACTTCTGATGTTATATTTGCACAGACTCAGCAGCACACATCTGTGGAGATGCTTGGCGGTAAGGGAGAGCTTATAAGAAACCAGCTCTCCCAGTGCAGCGCTTCCATAGACTTCTGATGTTATATTTGCACAGACTCAGCAGCACACATCTGTGGAGATACTTGGCGGTAAGGAAGAGCTAATAAGAAACCAGCTCTCCCAGTGCAGCCCTTCCATAGATTTCTGATGTTATATTTGCACAGAATCAGCAGCACACATCTGTGGGGATACTTGGCGGTAAGGAAGAGCTAATAAGAAACCAGCTCTCCCAGTGCAGCGCTTCCATAGACTTCTGATGTTATATTTGCACAGACTCAGCAGCACACATCTGTGGAGATACTTGGCGGTAAGGGAGAGCTAATAAGAAACCAGCTCTCCCAGTGCAGCGCTTCCATAGACTTCTGATGTTATATTTGCACAGAATCAGCAGCACACATCTGTGGGGATACTTGGCGGTAAGGGAGAGCTAATAAGAAACCAGCTCTCCCAGTGCAGCGCTTCCATAGACTTCTGATGTTATATTTGCACAGACTCAGCAGCACACATCTGTGGGGATACTTGGCGGTAAGGGAGAGCTAATAAGAAACCAGCTTTCCCAGTGCAGCTCTTCCATAGACTTCTGATGTTATATTTGCACAGACTCAGCAGCACACATCTGTGGGGATACTTGGCGGTAAGGGAGAGCTAATAAAAAACCAGCTCTCCCAGTGCAGCGCTTACATAGACTTCTGATGTTATATTTGCACAGACTCAGCAGCACACATCTGTGGAGATACTTGGCGGTAAGGAAGAGCTAATAAGAAACCAGCTCTCCCAGTGCAGCCCTTCCATAGACTTCTGATGTTATATTTGCACAGACTCAGCAGCACACATCTGTGGGGATACTTGGCGGTAAGGGAGAGCTAATAAGAAACCAGCTCTCCCAGTGCAGCGCTTCCATAGACTTCTGATGTTATATTTGCACAGACTCAGTAGCACACATCTGTGGGGATACTTGGCGGTAAGGAAGAGCTAATACGAAACCAGCTCTCCCAGTGCAGCGCCTCCATAGACTTCTGATGTTATATTTGCACAGACTCAGCAGCACACATCTGTGGGGATACTTGCCGGTAAGACATAGCTAATAAGAAACCAGCTCTCCCAGTGCAGCGCTTCCATAGACTTCTGATGTTATATTTGCACAGACTCAGCAGCACACATCTGTGGGGATACATGGCGGTAAGGGAGAGCTAATAAGAAACCAGCTCTCCCAGTGCAGCCCTTCCATAGATTTCTGATGTTATATTTGCACAGACTCAGCAGCACACATCTGTGGGGATACTTGGCGGTAAGGGAGAGCTAATAAGAAACCAGCTCTCCCAGTGCAGCCCTTCCATAGACTTCTGATGTTATATTTGCACAGAATCAGCAGCACACATCTGTGGGGATACTTGGCGGTAAGGGAGATCTAATAAGAAACCAGCTTTCCCAGTGCAGCGCTTCCATAGACTTCTGATGTTATATTTGCACAGACTCAGCAGCACACATCTGTTGAGATACTTGGCGGTAAGGAAGAGCTAATAAGAAAC
The DNA here is from genome assembly GCF_964204655.1 of Triturus cristatus. Taxonomy (NCBI): domain Eukaryota; kingdom Metazoa; phylum Chordata; class Amphibia; order Caudata; family Salamandridae; genus Triturus; species Triturus cristatus. Next base: position 938,505,771 of record NC_140584.1, on the reverse strand, counting down.
CAGCTCTCCCAGTGCAGCCCTTCCATAGATTTCTGATGTTATATTTGCACAGAATCAGCAGCACACATCTGTGGGGATACTTGGCGGTAAGGACGAGCAAATAAGAAACCAGCTCTCCCAGTGCAGCGCTTCCATAGACTTCTGATGTTATATTTGCACAGACTCAGCAGCACACATCTGTGGGGATACTTGGCGGTAAGGGAGAGCTAATAAGAAACCAGCTCTCCCAGTGCAGCGCTTCCATAGACTTCTGATGTTATATTTGCACAGACTCAGCAGCACACATCTGTGGAGATACTTGGCGGTAAGGAAGAGCTAATAAGAAACCAGGTCTCCCAGTGCAGCCCTTCCATAGATTTCTGATGTTATATTTGCACAGACTCAGCAGCACACATCTGTGGGGATACTTGGCGGTAAGGGAGAGCTAATAAGAAACCAGCTCTCCCAGTGCAGCGCTTCCATAGACTTCTGATGTTATATTTGCACAGAATCAGCAGCACACATCTGTGGGTATAATTGGCGGTAAGGGAGAGCTAATAAGAAACCAGCTCTCCCAGTGCAGCGCTTCCATAGACTTCTGATGTTATATTTGCACAGACTCAGCAGCACACATCTGTGGAGATACTTGGCGGTAAGGAAGAGCTAATAAGAAACCAGCTCTCCCAGTGCAGCGCTTCCATAGACTTCTGATGTTATATTTGCACAGACTCAGCAGCACACATCTGTGGGGATACTTGGCGGTAAGGGAGAGCTAATAAGAAACCAGCTCTCCCAGTGCAGCGCTTCCATAGACTTCTGATGTTATATTTGCACAGACTCAGCAGCACACATCTGTGGAGATACTTGGCGGTAAGGGAGAGCTAATAAGAAACCAGCTCTCCCAGTGCAGCACTTCCATAGACTTCTGATGTTATATTTGCACAGACTCAGCAGCACACATCTGTGGAGATACTTGGCGGTAAGGGAGAGCTAATAAGAAACCAGCTCTCCCAGTGCAGCGCTTCCATAGACTTCTGATGTTATATTTGCACAGACTCAGCAGCACACATCTGTGGAGATACTTGGCGGTAAAGGAGAGCTAATAAGAAACCAGCTCTCCCAGTGCAGCGCTTCCATAGACTTCTGATGTTATATTTGCACAGAATCAGCAGCACACATCTGTGGGTATTATGGCGGTAAGGGAGAGCTAATAAGAAACCAGCTCTGCCAGTGCAGCGCTTCCATAGACTTCTGATGTTATATTTGCACAGACTCAGCAGCACACATCTGTGGAGATATTTGGCGGTAAGGAAGAGCTAATAAGAAACCAGCTCTCCCATTGCACCGCTTCCATAGACTTCTGATGTTATATTTGCACAGACTCAGCAGCACACATCTGTGGAGATATTTGGCGGTAAGGAAGAGCTAATAAGAAACCAGCTCTCCCAGTGCACCGCTTCCATAGACTTCTGATGTTATATTTGCACAGACTCAGCAGCACACATCTGTGGAGATACTTGGCGGTAAGGAAGAGCTAATAAGAAACCAGCTCTCCCAGTGCTGCGCTTCCATAGACTTCTGATGTTATATTTGCACAGACTCAGCAGCACACATCTGTGGGGATACTTGGCGGTAAGGGAGAGCTAATAAGAAACCAGCTCTCCCAGTGCAGCGCTTCCATAGACTTCTGATGATATATTTGCACAGACTCAGCAGCACACATCTGTGGAGATACTTGGCGGTAAGGAAGAGCTAATAAGAAACCAGCTCTCCCAGTGCTGCGCTTCCATAGACTTCTGATGTTATATTTGCACAGACTCAGCAGCACACATCTGTGGGGATACTTGGCGGTAAGGGAGAGCTAATAAGAAACCAGCTCTCCCAGTGCAGTGCTTCCATAGACTTCTGATGTTATATTTGCACAGACTCAGCAGCACACATCTGTGGAGATACTTGGCGGTAAGGGAGAGCTAAAAGAAACCAGCTCTCCCAGTGCAGCGCTTCCATAGACTTCTGATGTTATATTTGCACAGACTCAGCAGCACACATCTGGGGAGATACTTGGCGGTAAGGAAGAGCTAATAAGAAACCAGCTTTCCCAGTGCAGCGCTTCCATAGACTTCTGATGTTATATTTGCACAGACTCAGCAGCACACATCTGTGGGGATACTTGGCGGTAAGGAGGAGCTAATAAGAAACCAGCTTTCCCAGTGCAGCGCTTCCATAGACTTCTGATGTTATATTTGCACAGACTCAGCAGCACACATCTGGGGAGATACTTGGCGGTAAGGAAGAGCTAATAAGAAACCAGCTCTCCCAGTGCAGCGCTTCCATAGACTTCTGATGTTATATTTGCACAGACTCAGCAGCACACATCTGTGGGGATACTTGGCGGTAAGGGAGATCTAATAAGAAACCAGCTCTCCCAGTGCAGCCCTTCCATAGACTTCTGATGTTATATTTGCCCAGACTCAGCAGCACACGTCTGTGGGGATACTTGGCGGTAAGGGAGAGCTAATAAGAAACCAGCTCTCCCAGTGCTGCGCTTCCATAGACTTCTGATGTTATATTTGCACAGACTCAGCAGCACACATCTGTGGGGATACTTGGCGGTAAGGGAGAGCTAATAAGAAACCAGCTCTCCCAGTGCAGCGCTTCCATAGACTTCTGATGATATATTTGCACAGACTCAGCAGCACACATCTGTGGAGATACTTGGCGGTAAGGAAGAGCTAATAAGAAACCAGCTCTCCCAGTGCTGCGCTTCCATAGACTTCTGATGTTATATTTGCACAGACTCAGCAGCACACATCTGTGGGGATACTTGGCGGTAAGGGAGAGCTAATAAGAAACCAGCTCTCCCAGTGCAGTGCTTCCATAGACTTCTGATGTTATATTTGCACAGACTCAGCAGCACACATCTGTGGAGATACTTGGCGGTAAGGGAGAGCTAAAAGAAACCAGCTCTCCCAGTGCAGCGCTTCCATAGACTTCTGATGTTATATTTGCACAGACTCAGCAGCACACATCTGGGGAGATACTTGGCGGTAAGGAAGAGCTAATAAGAAACCAGCTTTCCCAGTGCAGCGCTTCCATAGACTTCTGATGTTATATTTGCACAGACTCAGCAGCACACATCTGTGGGGATACTTGGCGGTAAGGAGGAGCTAATAAGAAACCAGCTTTCCCAGTGCAGCGCTTCCATAGACTTCTGATGTTATATTTGCACAGACTCAGCAGCACACATCTGGGGAGATACTTGGCGGTAAGGAAGAGCTAATAAGAAACCAGCTCTCCCAGTGCAGCGCTTCCATAGACTTCTGATGTTATATTTGCACAGACTCAGCAGCACACATCTGTGGGGATACTTGGCGGTAAGGGAGATCTAATAAGAAACCAGCTCTCCCAGTGCAGCCCTTCCATAGACTTCTGATGTTATATTTGCCCAGACTCAGCAGCACACGTCTGTGGGGATACTTGGCGGTAAGGGAGAGCTAATAAGAAACCAGCTCTCCCAGTGCAGCGCTTCCATAGACTTCTGATGTTATATTTGCACAGACTCAGCAGCACACATCTGTGGGGATACTTGGCGGTAAGGGAGAGCTAATAAGAAACCAGCTCTCCCAGTGCAGCGCTTCCATAGACTTCTGATGTTATATTAGCACAGACTCAGCAGCACACATCTGTGGGGATACTTGGCGGTAAGGAAGAGCTAATAAGAAACCAGCTCTCCCAGTGCAGCGCTTCCATAGACTTCTGATGTTATATTTGCACAGACTCAGCAGCACACATCTGTGGGGATACTTGGCGGTAAGGGAGATCTAATAAGAAACCAGCTCTCCCAGTGCAGCCCTTCCATAGACTTCTGATGTTATATTTGCCCAGACTCAGCAGCACACGTCTGTGGGGATACTTGGCGGTAAGGGAGAGCTAATAAGAAACCAGCTCTCCCAGTGCAGCGCTTCCATAGACTTCTGATGTTATATTTGCACAGACTCAGCAGCACACATCTGTGGGGATACTTGGCGGTAAGGGAGAGCTAATAAGAAACCAGCTCTCCCAGTGCAGCGCTTCCATAGACTTCTGATGTTATATTTGCCCAGACTCAGCAGCACATTTTGAAAAGTTTCACTTCAGTGAGAAGGAGCCCGTTCAAAATACAATCTGACCTCATCTCTCTTCCATCCGCAAAAGAGGTCTAATGAGGAATGATGCCTTTTGTCTTGTAACAGTGCCCACATGTTTGTGTGATGTGTGGACTTGAAATTGAGCCCGTGGACTCTGGACACACCCTGAGTGTGGTGACTATGGTTCTCAGGTTTCATTGGATGCTAATTCATGAGCGCCTGAGTCCATGCAGCTCTGAGGGGGGGCCTGGCCTTCTGCTGGGTGGGATACTGTGCCCGGTGCATTTCAGAATCTTACAAAAGACGGGGTTACGGTGAATGCGTGTATAGCGTGCGCTCAGAGCTCGTGCCCTGCTGCGCAGCGGACCAACCCCTGAAAGCCACACTCGTGCCCTACAGAGGCTTCCAGATCGAAAAGGTAAATATTTGGTCTTGGGGCGCCTACAGAAACCGTTCTGGGGGGGCACTCGAGAAGCGGTGCTGGGAGACTGTATTCCGAGCCGGGCTTTGACTGGCGTCTGACGCACCCCTCGGTAGTGGCCATTGGAGAGGAAAGAGCAGAAAGGGTCTCATAAAAATAGCTGAGATCATTCCGCAGTTATCACGAAACAGATACTGCACTTTTATAAGAGTCCGCTCCAAAAGCACGGGCACTCTTAAAAGGCAATTAAAGCGCATACTCGAAAACTATAAAAGATTTTCTTTTCATCTGGAATGTCGCGGGCAGATTACAGCACATTAATGCCGCGTTGTTTGGAGTTGGGTTTCTGCTGTCTTCCAAGCGCAGTCTGCCTAGATTAACCAGAAGGAGCCGCGTGCTTTAAGGGGGCTTGTAAAGGCAAGCAATGTGGTAAGATTGTTATGAAAAGAGAGTGTGTTTAGGAAACAGCACTTAGCGGGGTCTCTCTGAATGGATGCCAGGTCAGGAAGCTGAAGTGCAAGGCTTGGCCCTGGTTCAGGGCCCCCCCAGTTCCAAGCCTTGACCACACACTATGTCAGGGACATGTCACTGGCAAGACAGGGTGCCGCTGCCGCCCGCGCCTGCAAACCCCAGCTTGGCATCGGCCCCTTTCACATAACCCAGGGCTCGGGAGCGAAGGAGCGGCGCAAACATTCCAGGGGGCGAGGGAACGTGTTCATTTCTAAAATAGAAGCGGATAAATAGAGATTCATGGGAATGGCCTCTCTTGTGGTTCCTGTGCCACTTTTAGCATGACCCCTGGGTGCAGCCTGTCCCCATTCCTCAAGCCTGGGAGGGCTGTGGGGCTTCTTTCTTCTTTTTCATTTGAAGGGTGCAAACTTTTACCAGTCAGGTGAGATGTAGTCAGTATCTTCGCATCCTGCCCTTCACGAGATAGAGGCACCCCACTCCATGGGTACGTCCAGTAAGCTATAGCAGAGAGGATCAAACCTGCTCTCCCATTGGCTGCTCTCATAGAGGTGTCATAAAGGGAGGCCTTACCCACAATTCATTCTGGTTTTTAACCAGACGTGATCTGGTAGGACCAGGGTCTTGTAATGTCTGAAAGTGGGGTCAGTAAAGTGGATTGACTTTCTGGTCTGGTTAGTCAAGGCCTCCATCAGCCTGGCTCTCCTTCCTCCCTGTAAGGAGGGCCTAGATGAAGTCACGTGACTCAGAGGGCCCTGTGTGTGGGCGGAAATGCACCAACGCACCTGGACACGGTAGAGGTATCACCGCTTGGAGAGATATCCTGGCTCTGCAGTAGTGGCGGATCCCATTGATCCTCCAAGATGACTGTTCCCTGCTTTTAGCAAATGTAGGCTACATATGTGCGTTTGGATGCAGTGGCAGAGAGAGCATGTGCCCAGTGGACCATCTCCAGTCTTATCCGCTTTCATCTAACATCAAGATTGATGTAGTGTATGGCTCTTGAGTCCACAATAGCAGAAAAACACATATCATTCCAGGGCCACCTGCAGCGCACTGCGATCTGAGGTATGAAAACATACAACAACTTGATTGCATTTGTGCAGTACCCTTGTGCTGGGAGAGAAGAATGGTGGTCCAAGTGGAGTACTGAAATGCCTGTGCAGGTTTTTGGACATGATGGTACTTCTAGGAAAAGGTCTGCCATACTGCTGTGAAGACGAAGTGGATTGCACTACTATTAGACTATGGTCTCCTGCAGCTCCTTCCTTCAATGAGGTTTTCCTTTAAGTCATCCACTGATGATCCTCCTCTCTGCGTTCTCTCGCTTCAGCCTATGCATCAGGTGCAGTGCACGTGATCACATAATACCTCCAACATCTGCCCAGCAGCCTTGTTTCTCCCCCACTGGATGGAAGGCTCTATCCTGCTCTGCCCTATATTGAGTCATTGGATAAATACTGCATTATTGCCACTCTGGTTTTTATTTTTTTAGGTGCCAGTTTCCTGGGTGGAAGGTGATTGAACTTTCTTTTACATCTCTCTTTAATTGGCCTATCGACAGACCAAGACTGAAGACGGGTTTAGTTCAGTGAGTTTTCTTATTCCAGTCAAGGGGTTTGGTTCAGAACAAATTTTATTTTAGTCGCAATCTCTCTGGAGTCGTCATTCTTTTCCTTTCACTGCCGTCCTATTAGCTCCCTCTATTGTGACGGGGAGTGATCCTGTTCAGGCAATGTGGGTCGAGATTAGTAGATTGTCAGTATACAAAATAATGCCCCCCACCATGGATTCATGTAATAATTGTGTAGGCTACGTGATTATTCCGCTCCTCTTTCAAGCAACACCACTCGTTGGATATATTTTTTATGTTATTCTTCATGTGTATCTTCACACTTCTATAACTTTCATGCTCGCTTGACATGCATGAAAATAAAAAAAAGCCTCCCTCCATGTTTGTTGAAAACGTACAATGTGACTATATATTTGGGACACTTATTTTTGTTGATATAAAGGTATGATGTGAAAAAAGTCAATATATATATATATATATATATTAACCAAAGAATCTCTACTCTCCATCAGGACAAAGAGCACGCACTCGAGGGCTATTCAGTTAAAGGCTTCTTTATTGAATTATGCCTCCTCCGACTCAGCAAAGAGAGACGCGTTTCGCCTGTCACAGCAGGCTTTCTCAATATATATATATATATATATATATATATATATATATATATATATATATATATATATATATAAAGAAGTCCCATTTGTTTACATATTTGTCTCCTTTTTGGTTGTCATTTATGTGATTTTGTTTCGTATTACTTTATGAATACATCTTGTGGACGGGCCATAAAGATCCAAAAGAAGGAGTCTTTCCTTGTATAGTATTTATTATTTACTTTTGTGTTTGTGTCACTGGTTTACCAGTATGTCTTGATGTGTATGCATATCATGCGAGCATCAAATGTATAGAAGTGTGAAGCTACACATGAAGAATAACATAAATAAATATCCAATAAGTGTTGGTTAAAAGAGGCGAAGAAAATCACGTAGCCTGAACAATCATTACATGAATCCATGGTGTAGGGGGCATTATATTGTATACTGATTATTATCTGCCTCAGCAGTCCTGTAGACCCTGCCCGTCTGGGTTGGTTCTAAAGAAAGCGCATTTTCATCCTGTCATTTGCCTTGGGTCAATTTCAGATGCTTGGAGACAGCCTTTTTTATTTGGGGAGATATAAAGAGGCTTGAGGTCTGTAAACCTTTCTACATCTTGTTTCTGGGTTCTTCAACATTGCTGGGCTTCATGACCTATGATGGCGCTGTAGTGGAAGAAAATATATAGGGGTCTTGAAGTAGAGAGCTGTTCTCGTCTTGATGCAAGCCGCACCTGATGATTTACAAAGCTCTGACTTTTTTCAGTGGGCAGTAGTGAGATCCTGACTTGTTTTTGGGTCCATCTCCACTCATGGAATGCTCCGATTCTCCAGTCAAGGGCTTTGTGCGTGGTCACCCTCAGAATATTTTCAGGTATTATTGAAGAAATACATTGACCTCCACGCATTGCCGAGCTTGGGTACAGGGTGTCCTAGGAAATACGTGGTGAGCCGCCATTTTCAGTGGGTGGCCAAGCTTTTGGGTCATGCAGAGCTAATGATACCAGTGAGCCCTTATTTATATGAAGCGCTAGATATGACAGTTTTTGCTGTGAATCATAGGTGTTGCTGTTGTCTGTGACAGTTTTCAGTTAGATACCCTCAGAAGGATTGCACTGGATGTGCAAATTGACCTTGCCTGACGTTCATATCACAATTGTCCGGTCACAGTGGTGCATGTTTAACTCGTTGAGATATGGTGATCTTTGGTAAGCGCACACTATGAAACAACAATATTGTAGGACTGAAGTTGTAGGCTACTGCCATCAGAGATGGTCTGGGAGGGTTCAGATTTAAGTTAGTCGTGACCGCTTTATCCATCTCGCCAACCTCATGTTTTCAGACAATTTATAATAAAAATAAAAACAAAGATGCATGTGCACAGGGGCTTTGGGTCAGCCCTCTTGATCCTTTGGTCTTTTCCAGCGTCATTCAAGTTTTGCTTCACCCAGCACAACTTATTGCCTGAGGTAGTGGGTCAACCATCTTCATCCATTGACTGTCTTGTACTGTGAGGGATGGCATTTACCTGATCATGTGTACAGAGCTGCCTGTAAAGGAGTGCACTTCAGTGCCAGGGCTGGTTGCCTGGGCTTCTGGGCAATGCTCTTATTTTCCAAATCTTTTCGCATAGGGCATAAGTTAACAAAAAATGAAAAAGCTGTTGCATAAATGCTTATGTTGAGGGTCACTAGAATAAACAAATGTGCGGTGATTTTCTCATGAATATAAATTTGCTGCATTTGCCACATAATCTATCACCTGATGCATAATCTGTAGATTTTAACAAAAAAAGTTGTTTCTAGCTCAACCGGTTCAAACGTTACTGAAAACGTAGTGACACGTTTTGGTGCACATTTCAAGGCACTTTGCATAGGTTGACTGGTCACCTTTCTGTTGATTACCACTGTGTTTGGGTGTTAAACTGGCACACTAATGAGTTGCAACCAATGTCCAGACAGTGTTAACAAGTTTAACAAGCATTTGCAATGCAATAGGTCTTGCATTTACGAGAGTTTGAGCTATTGGCAATGCAAAAGCTTAAACTCTCGCAAATGCAAGACCTATTCCATTGGAAATATTTTTTTATTTACTGGCGCTCATGTGGCGATTTCACATTTATGAAGGCCGCGCCCCTTTCTTTAGACGCGGCTAGTCTAAAGAATGGGCGTGGCCGACATTAAAGTGAAAGTGCGGCATGGGGCGCTTTGGAAAAAAAAGCATCTGTTTGTCAAGTTATCAAGCAGATTTTTTTTGTAAAAGCGCCCATGCCACGCTTTCACTTCAATAGTGGCCACACACACTTCTTTACAAACGGTTTCTATAAAGAAAGGGGCGTTGCCTCCATGAATGTGAAAGCGCCGCATGGGCTCTAGTAAACAAATAAATAAGCACGGCCGCTATACTTAAAGCGGATCGCACTGCTAAAATAAATAAATAAATAAACGCAGCTGCAATAGTTAAAACGGACCGCCGTTAGTAAGTAAAATAAAAGCGGGCGGCATGCTGCGACCTAGTGGCTGGAATAGGGGCAAATCATTAAAAAAAAGGGCTTACAGACAAGATAAAGCAGACCGTGTAACAAGACAAGTAAAACGTCCAGTCGTTATGGGAGGTAACAATTCAGACAAGGCGGTATCAAGGAGGGACTAACAAGCCTAATAACAACTCTGAAACCAGCATTTACAAAGGACAATGACACAAGCCAATCAAAAATATGGGCAGAGTGTGGGCGGGGCTTCAAAGCCATCCTCAAATACTGCATGCCTCGCAGCAGCGTATGTGCTGCCCAGGCTCGACCTAAAAATGACAGAAGAATGCAGTAATATCATCACCAAATGTGCCGCATGATGCAGCATAATTTGCCTTTTCTTGCCACATAATTTACCCAACCATGCCGCATAATTTGGTTCTTCCCTGCCACGTAAATCCAGTGGCCCTGCTTATAATTGGAGCCTGGATGTTGATTGGTGCCTACATATGCTTTTCATTCAACCAAATGTCTTATAGATTATGGTGCTTTTTTGGGCCTTGCATTTTTCTAGCAAAAATGTTATTTTTAGTTGGATGTTGAAAACAGCTAAAGACACACAGGGTGATAAGTTTAATAGTTGCTTGAGTGTGATTTGGAGGTTCTAGACAGGCGTCGTTCAGACAGTGTCCCCAGCAAGTTCTTTCTTCCCTTTCTAGCTCTGTTCTTTTGTTTGAACCTGAGGGTCGAGGTTCAGCCTTTGAGCTAACCTAAAGTCATGCTGCTCGGATTCTGATTTCTGACGAGCTCTCAGTCTCTCCTCTGTGAGTGCAGCTCTTTATATTAACCCTGGATTGCCCTATATTTTGTTCTCCGGGTACACGTCAGAAAGCTTCTATAGCAGGCCTGTGCTCTCATGGGTGGGGAGGTTCCTTTATTTGTTCCTCCTGCATATATTGGCTCGGTTGCCCAAGAACAAGCACTACAAATCTATGTCCTCGGCCCACCTCCACTTCATAGGTATTTTGATCTTCCTAGGAGCTTGTGCAGCTGGCCTGGACATGCGAAGAAGGAAGTAGGACATTAGTAATGAACAAGAAAAGGATTGATTTTCTATGTAGGATAATTTTCCATGCGTTGCCATATGATTCCTTCACATTTGCAGCTTCTGTCAAAGATGACGAAGCATAAAAGTCTGGAAGGTTTGATGCTATATTCCAATGTCTGACTTGCACAGAACAATTTGTTCAAGTTAGGCATCTTCTCTGGAAGTGGCATCCACCAAGTAGTGTACACGAGAACCATATAGGTCAGTCTATGTGGCTCCATATACAAAATGTTAACTTTACCTTTGGAAATCTACAAATGCTCCTTAGAACTTATCATTTCTTTGGTCGCCACTGGGCTGTGGAGCCTCTAGGGTCATTGCAATGGGAAATGCAAGACTAACTTTAAATTACTACTGAAGCAGAACCACAAATGGTGAAACGCCCCAGAGGTTGATAGCCCCCTGGTGCAGTGGGTATGTTATTTTGAATCTGATCTCGTCAATAGTTTATTTGACCCATGTAGAAGGACTTGGGTGAGTTAACTTCTGGTGGAGGCAGACTTAAGAAATTACCATTGGAATGAAGGAAAATAAATACACAGCCTGATTATTTCTGTGAAAAATTACAGGGTTCAAACGCAGACAGCCAGTAGTTACTGACTCATATGGCTACTAGGAAAACCTTTTTCCATGCCAAGATCCTCAAGTCGTAGGCAGCCACAGCCTCAGAAGCAGGCTTGGCTCACGAGGCTGAAACAGTATTGAGCATGTGGTTTCATTACTAGCATATGTCCGTCAAAGTTTCTTCAAGCAGCTGAGCTGGAATCAGATAAATGCGCCACTCAAATCTTTCTGGAAACCCCATTATAGGTCAATTAACTCTTAAAGGTTTCAACTTCAATACCTTGAACAACCTCTGCATCACCGCAGAGGAGATGCTGAAGTTTATTTTTTCATCGGATTTATTCGTTGTGTGTTGTTTTGCTAAGACTCAAATTGGACGCAGATAGGCAGAGGTGGCCAAACGCTGAATGTTCATGTGCCAATCTTTCACGTCCAGTAATTGAAGGGACAGGTGAAAGTTCCTCTCCTCTTTTTAAAGCGAGAGGTGCCTCTGGGAAAGATTCAGTATCAAGTCTTCTGTTCGGAATAGGAGAAATCTACACTTGACGTTGGGTACCTAGGCAGGGGTCAGTCAGGAGAACCAAAGAGCAGTATTTGCTATGGCTCGTTATCTGAATCTCTTTGTGGAGCACTGGAGAAGATTTTGGGAAATATGAAAACGGATCTCCCTGGCCCTGGGAAGCATGTCATTGCTCACCTATTGCACTGAGTGGAAGCATTATCAGAGAATCTCCATTGTGTAATCCCAAAATGTTATGGGTAAATAAATGTCTTGGGTCTGACTGCGTTCACCTTGGTTTCCTTCAGCAAGATGGTTTGGACAAAAGTGATGTTCAGGGTCCATTAGTGAGTTCCCATTGACATCGTTATCAGAAGGGTTGTAGTTAATACAGCCTCACTTGATCAGGTAAAAGTATGTGCAGTGTTTAATGTGTTTACCAAAACCTCGTTCCCTTGGATGGGGGACATACAAACATTTCATGACTGGACATTCACTTCAGGCTCTATGCACTTACTATGGAAAGCCTTGTGCTTCACGGACCTGATCTGAAGCCTGTGAAGGAAAACCCTTGATGTTTCCACTCGAACATTCACCATGCCACTTTGGCATGCCGCATGGCATCTTTCTTTCTCTCATTATGGTTATGTATGGTGGGACTGCATGGGCTCATATGTTGTTACATCCACTAGGCTGCAAGCGAGATGCTCCATGGCACTAACATAGATGTAACTAATGGGGCTTTGTAGTGGTTTTATCTACTATTTACAGTGAACCTTAGCCACTGTGATGTCTTGATTTACTAAAAGTATCCAGTTGTGAAATGTCTTAAGCCTACCTGCAGACTGGAGAACTTGAGCATGCGAAATTGACATACGCTCCCAGAAGTCATAGCTGAATACCTACCATATCAGACACGCTTTTGAAACACATTGGTGCTGCATGGAGGCAAAAAATATTAAAGTCCTGTAATCCGAATTCAGGCCTTTAACTACTTTCCTTATGTTTCTTTGTTTTCCCAAGAAGATAAGTGGAAATGTGTGTCCCGCGACCTGGTGAACCTCGAAAGTGCCCTCAGTTGAGTCGATACTACAGTTTGGATCAAGTTCACCAACTTGAGCTTCTGGAGTAAAAGGATATGTTTGAGTCCCAAGTCTTTAGGCGTCTTTTTTGCCTCATGTCTATGTGGAAGGGATACAATAGTGAGAGATAGCATACAGAATGTCACCCTGAATACCATGTGTGCCAAAATATCAAGGCCCGAGATGGCTTCGCTGAAACTAAAGCCTAATATGGACAAAATTGGCCTTCGAGCTGTGACCCTTTTCAGATGAAACATTTTCTAGCTGCTGGGGATGGGTGACTGCTTTTGGAGCAGGCCAATACTGAGTTGCATGTGGTTAATCCCTTCAGTAATAGCACAAACAAGATAAAGAAACATGAAATGAAATGATACCTGGAGGAATAGCTAGTTGTTACACTTTATTCAAACATCCCCACACGTTTTTATAGTTCAACTAGGAAATCTGCTCGTACATGTAGAAGGCCTATGGTGTCTCAATTCAAAAATGGGATTTCGTATACACAACTGTGCCCATATTTCGTAATAATGTAGTTCGTTGATATGCTTCATACCCCAAATTCAGTTGTCTCTTGACACTCTAAACTATAGGGCCCGGTTTATGAGTGTAGATGCTATTTACCTTCCCCCATACATAATGATACCATAGGGTATGTTATTTATCAAGTGTGATAAATAAGAACTATTCTGAGATTTTGGAGAATAACATGCGCATTTTGGTGCTTAACTCCCCAAAATAGCGCATTTTTTTTCTCTTTTGAATTCCAGTGTGTTTGATGTGTTGAAATGTAATGCACCAAGTAGTTAATGGATGCATTAAACTCCTCACCCTCGTTAAATACCACCCAACTCGGAATTACGACTCCTGCGCAAACAGAAGGATGATAAGCTGATTCGGCTCTGCCAAAATTCTAACTTGTGACTTCTTGATTTGAATAGCTGGCAATGGACACCCAAACCACTGAAGGGTATCACATAGTCCATTAAAGGAGATGCCCACTTTGCAATCAGAGTAACTAAATAAGTAATGTAATGAGTTTTTACTTGTGGGTGTAGGTATCCAGAGCACTATTATGAAATGGTCACTTCCGCGACAGAAGAAGAACTTGAGTGTCATGTGATGTTAAATCTCCACACTACTGTCCCAATCTCCTCACCTCCTCGTGTTTTGTATTATTTAGGAGCAGGCCACCTATCTGGTGTGTAAACATGTGTGTCTCTCTCCTCCAATAACTCATTGAAATAAGCACTACACCTCACCACTGAACACCACATCATGCAAGTTAGGCAGGGGGTTTCCCTGTACGAAGTACCACCACAGTGTTGCACCAGCCACATTGCCAATATGCCTTCTACAGAGTATTTGATTATTTGCTGCATGGCAAATCATTTTTTTGTGCTGGTTTCCAGTTTTGCACAAATTGTCTCTGACAATACGTGCACAGTGCTCGAGACAGTGTCTGCGGCGTTCTCTGGGCCCTGTGTCATTCCCTCAGTGGCATCAAAGATTTTTAGACTCCCTTTTTTTCCTTGTTGCTTCTAGAAGCCCAACTTACTGCTTATATCTACGGCTCCTCGAACTCATAGGCATCAGTTGTAAGATTTTTAGAAGCACAGAAACCTTTGAGGCCACACACGAACATCTTGCGCACACCTGCCACATCTGCAACACACTCCTCCGCAGTTATGTTACTGTGACATCAATGCCACGCGGGTTCAGCAGTGGTGTTCGAAAGACCACAAAGCCTTGGGTGTCTACTGTAATGACCATGTAGTGTGCTGACTTCAGCACTGCCACACACATGCACCTCCATCATTGCTGCAGACTTCAGGCAGAAAGCTGTTCATTGGTGAAATCATGTGCCAAACAGCTTGCCCTCAAACTTATATTCATTTTCCTATTTTTATATATTTAACGGTGAAAGTGAGTGCGTGTATTGCCTGTAATTCCTGTAGCAATTACTAAATGTTTGGCTCTGGTCATTCAGCAGCACCTTTAATGTGAAAGAGGTGCTGCCATGAGTAAGAACATTCAGTTGCTTTCGATAAACAGAGGAGCATTCATTTCTTAATAATTAAGAAATTCAATCAAAACCTGGTAGTGTTTGCATTTGGCTTTGCAGATTTAAAATTCTAAATACAATGTTCAAGGGGATGCTGTTTGCGAGCTACTGTGACACTATGTGGTTACCTGGGATAGTCCATGAAAAGAAAGAAAATCTAACAAAAGGTGCATAAAATATAGAGATGCAAAATTAGTAATGCTAGCCATCTCTAGGACAAACAGTAATCCAGACTGGAGAAGAATACTCAAAACGTAAAAACGTGTGATAAAGAGCAAAAATTGTCCTGCACGAGTCCTTTAGAGCCACCGTTTTCTCAAAACCGCTATTACAGGTATCGTCGTCTCGTGTAAATGCAGGCAGTAGAAGCTACTGTTTGAGCTAGGAGTGAAGCAGTAGCTCTTTGGCCTATGATTATATTGGCAGCCAGCCAGGAGGGTTTGCCAGGGAATCTGATAACTGAAAAGAACAGGACAAGGTTGAACTGAGAGGAACAACCAAAAATAACGATTCACAGCAGAGTGGACATTATTGCCCTGCTCCTAGTCCCTGGAAGCAGTGTAATCCCGCCTGTTCCCTATCACTGAAATAGAAGCTGCTATAGTGGGAATATGTTATAGGGCGCTGAGCGCTTGGTTTTTCTCTTGAAATTGTAGTGAGAGACATGAAGGCTGACAGCTCTCTTCCTGTTGTAGGTCAATGCTTGAAGGAACTTTGTACTCTTCCCACCAGCTTTGCTCTCTCCTGGAACTCACGGATAAATTTAGATACTGTATGAACTTTTGTCGCACAAATTATAGACGCTTTGAGAAGACGAGGACAACTTTCTCACAGGATTCTTGATGTATTCGGAGTGTCACTGTGCAATGTCACTGTGGGTTTGAGAACTTCAAAATGTAAGCCTGGTGGCAGCTCACGACAGAAGTTCAGCCGAGTTGACGAAGTGTTGCCTCTAGTACTGGGGATAATAACCCGAGAAGCGTCGTGGCTGTTTCACTGCTCAGGCCGCTTTTTAGGTCTCGCCTGACCCAGCGCATGCGCTGGTCTGGCGAGACTTATTGAGAGGGCTCCAAAAAGTGCTACCAGGCCAGCCTAGAGCTACAGTGCATGTGCGCAGGCGCGCGCGTCGCGTTTTACCGCGATTACTTTCACTTTCGCGGTTGAGGTTTGATCGTGATCGCGATCACTTTCACTTTTGCGGCCGCACGTCCGCTTGGCGTGGCCAATAGGTCTCGCTTATGGGACCTTTATAAGTATTTAGTTATGCAACTGTTGCATGGCTAAACACTTATAAGTTCCCAAAGGCGAGACCTATTGGCTATGCCAATGCTTGTTCTCTTTGAGCCTTAGAACACTTGCATGAGCATCAGCCAATATATTTCTGCGCTTTTCTTTATCATGCATTCAGTTCATGACTAAGCACAGTTTATTGGCTTAACAGACGCTTGTAGGTGCCCAAAAACTCGAAGGGCCTGTTGGAAAGTACTGCAGTGAACATTGCCTTTACGTAGAATATCATAGGCAGGTCACACTTTACCATTGACCTTATTTAAATCAGCTGTTATGTAAAAAAAACTTTTAAAGGGTTTTAAAATGTGTAAGATTTTTGAGTGAGGAAAATATTGCTACAAGATGTTGTAAGATATCGTTTTAGAAAATAGTGTACAATTCAGTATGGGTTCTTGAAATTTCAAGACTAATAGTTGAAAAAAAATATGCGACTGCATTTTTCTTCCAATTGTCTCTTCGGTATTTCTTACTCATAACTTACTCATTTTCAAGAGCCTTTCTTATTTGTTTTTATATTGTGTCTATTCCTGTCTATATGTATGTGCTCCTATGGCGACATATTACTTTAAGAGGACCTTAACGTAAAGTAGGCACAAACAAAAACAAGTGTTTGTAGTGAAAGCGTGCAACAGATCTTCATCCTAGGAGGTTAACAGAATGAAGATGCCACATCTCCATAAAATTCATTTCTGTGTTTTTACTTGCAAAGGGTGGCCATAGGGTTTATGGTAGAAATGACATGTTTTGCTAGCAATCTGACAGTAAATATGCAACTACTAGCGACTTCTTTAAACGCTAAAAAGGAATAAAAAACAAATAACTTGACGCTTGCCTCTTGTCTCTATTGTTCCTTACTTTTTAAGATATGTTTTCTTCTTGACTCTCAGATGCATTCTCACATGGATATGAAAATATTTAGTGCTCTCCATGAAAATGTAGATTATATGTTGGGTTTGCCGTTTGGGCAGTGTAGGCCACAGCAAATCAATCAATAGTGACATTCCCATGATCAGGTTTATAAATCTGTCCATGCTGGGTAGACTGCTTCAGAGCATATGTTAGTACAAGAATAGCAGATGAAATCGGCCTTAGAATGTTTTTATGGATTTATTTATGAAGAATTGTTGTTGAGTGCTGCATGTCACCTTTTGGTTACTGCAGATTGCTGAGTTGATCAGCTCTTTGGAGCAAGACCTTCTCTCTGGTGGCAGATAGGATTTTCTATTTGTTTTGTACATTGAAGTGCACCTCTGAAGTTTAGGTTGCTCCTAGTTTCAAAGGTGGTTCTAAATCAGGGTACATGCACTCCTTTGTCTACTTCTAAACCCACCTGGTCTTGTGTTTCTTATGTTTAGAGGTTCTGCGGCATCAACCTCTGGCCAAAAACACTGCCTAACATTAGCGAGTAGTAGGATAGCCATATCAAAAAGAGAGAAAGGAGGGAAGGCCCGGTTCATCTTAGGTGTAAATTTCACTTAGAACAATGCAAGTACTTGTGTATCCATGTTGTTGCAGTGACACTCAGCAACTCCCACTGCAGTGTTGGGGCCACTGGTATTTTGGGCTGCATGTAAAAAACTCTTGCTTTGGCTGTTTTCATGCAGAAAAAAATACTGTGCCAATCTGGCACATCAAACAAGGGCCCGTTTTGTAAAGGATCACTGCCTTTAGTGGGGCTGCAGTTAGCGATGGCTCCACTGGAAGTACAGAGATCTCTACCAAGTAGGTGGGGATCTCCAACTCTGGCAGTTGGTAAGGTCGGGCTGGCCGTACCGGCATCAGGTGTTTCCCCAGGAGGCTGGAAGGGTGGTAGGCCAATTTTGTAGCAGTTTTGAAATCACCCACTGAAAAGTTCCTTGTATATCCGGTAGTTTTCAGTCAACAATAAAAGTGTCACGATAACTCTGGTGAATAATGTACCTGCTGAAGAGAGATCTCAGTTTTGTCTAGTGGGCAGTTTTGACTCATCTAAGGTTGCGCATAGGGTTGAAATACTTGCTGCAAAGGACGTGTACCATGCAGTTCACAGAACAGTATTTTATCTGCATAGCTTTGTGGCTTACTGCTTTTCTCACAGAGACTCTTTTGTTACTACGCAGTTCATAAATTACAATCATAATCTAGCAAAGTGAGCTATGAAGTGTCATCGAAGAGCAGCATGCAAACTACATGATACAGGTTAGAAAGTTTTTTTTTCTGAGTCTTTCATTGACCTCATGTTGCTAAAAAGTGTTTGTTTGGGTATAAATAAATTCTTATTAGTAAAGCCAACCCTAATCACTGGGTTAGGTTATGAACCCTGGGTTTGTGCTTCTCCAGACCAACCCTTCTTTAAAAAATGCCTATTAGTATGGATGACATGAATCCTACACCCTGTAGTCCCCTTTGTCTTGTGTAACATTTTCTATACACTGATTTATACACATATGATTCATTGTCTATGTATGTGTGTGTGAGACGTAAACTGCTCCGACACCCTACAGTGGTATGAAAAGTGGTATAAAACAAATGAAATAACATGTGAGAGAGGCTATGGAGAGATGACGGGCACTGTTGGAGGGTGATAGTGAGGGAATCATTGAAGAGCCCCAATAAAGATTGTCATATCCTGATGCACTCTAAGGTCTTCATTTAATATGCTTTAAGAGCAAATACAATTGAATAAATAATGAAAAATGTGTTGTGGAATGCACCATTTTTGCCCACATTTTCTTGGAGTGAGAACCCCTCCAAACCCTCCTCGTATTGGTCACGCTCACTCACTGCACTCACTATGCACTGTACGGGGGCAGGTCTGACAATATTTGCCCGGGCTGCTTTGAGTTCGTAGTCCGGCCCTGGCGGTCCGTCCTCTGACAGAGAGAGGAGTGGAGGCCATAACCCCCTCTGACCTAGTGTGCTGAACGGTAGTTCTTAAAATACCCCAATTGTCTAGCACCTTTGCCAGTGAAATGGCATTTTACATTTGGGGGAATGAACTAAAAATGCTCTTGTACACTTCCCCTTTAGTAGGTCACGTGTATGGCCTCTTCAATGTGGGAAGCTACAGTGCTGAAACCGCCCCTGCGGAACCCTCTGGAAAATGCTTTTGCATACTAGTGCCCTTGCAGCAAGCTTCAGGTCTCGGAACAGATTGTTTCACCTAATCTCTGTAGATTTTCAGTAGCATGAGCTGCACTATCAGGCTGCAATAACAGTGGCAAACCTGTAAGGGTGCCTTTCCCCTTTGAACAGATAATTACTATTCATAGGGGGAATCCTCAAGCCCAGGGATGATTCTGAGGGCTTAGAACCGGAGAGAGAGGGAACAAGTTATGGTCTAGAAGGAGCACCAGTCTGTAGGTCACATGTAGTCTATAGTTACGTTTCCAAACACTTCCCTTGGCAGCAAGGTCTTGGTTGTGCCTGTGTGGCATAATAAGGGGCACAAGGGGATGGAAAAATATGCTGCCAAATGATCTTCCTCTGTGCAGCAACAATATTAAAGAAAAGGTTCCGGCAAATGTATTTATCCTCTGTAAGTGCAGTACTTCTTGCCTGTGACACTTTCCATTTGATGTTGTTTTTTGGTTTCTGAAGCAACTTTACAGTGACCTGGTGGCTCCGTGACACTGGGGATACTGTGACACCAGTTCCTGGCATTAGTGTAACAACTAATGCATTCTAGTATTAGTGGTTGTGGTCCAGTTCAAGTGAGCCAGTGGGATGGAGTACCATGGAGCAATGTTTTGCAAAAGAAAAGCTCTTATTAGAGAACATGGCGTCCCTAGTGGCCTGGGGCCTTATGATCACAAGTGTCAGCTTTGGAATGAAATTAACCTGTTAACAACTCTCCTTTACTCTCTCTCCGTTTAAAGGGAAAATCTCTGGCTTTATATCCTGGGATCTGCCAACTCCCTCACATCTCAGTGGGGTGGGTTTATCCTTGGATGATAAGCAATCCGTTGCAAGAACTAAGGAGGCCATCTCAAAGGTGGCTGCATTTGAGATGGTGTCGTTGTTGGAAGTACACCGTCTCAGTGTAGGAGCTTCTTGAAAGGTACACTTCACTTTCCTAATGACTTAGGATCAAAGCAAAAGACCCTAGAGGTGTTCTTAAGGAAACTTGGAGGGATCTAAATTCCCAACCATTTTAATAATATACATTATTCCTTTTGTTTTGCTCTTGGATTAGTAAAAATATACTTAGAGTTTTAAAGCAACGATTAGTAACCAGTTGCTCATAATGAGTTTTACAAACTTTGGGTCCTTATTCATGGAAAGGGAGGATGTGGGTGTATTTTTTTCTATGTGGCCATTTTTGTTCTAATTGTCCTATTTTCTTATAATGGTGGCAAGAACATTGAGACCGTAACTTTTGCATTTGGGTAAACTTGAAACGGATTCAGAAGGTCAAATCAGGGGTTCATCTTTTCTTTTTAAAAACTTAATTTATCGTTTTTGCCAACCCCACAAATAACAATCAACATTATACATGGTCCACGGGAATTCTTTTTTATATTGATTGCAATAGAGTTGCAAGACCTTCTTCAAAGTGTTAATCATGCAATGCAGTACGTAACCGTGGTGCCATAGTCCACATCCAACAGCATACCTTGGTAGTATAGTACCTGCTACTACTCCTGCTCCATGCTTCGCCCATCAGACACATCACCCTCAGTACCATCGATGTCAGAGACACTCCCAGTGCCCCCAAAGAGCGCTCACAAGTGCCCCCCAAGTCTCCAGGTCTGCCTGCAAAAGAATCAGGGGTTAGTCTTTAATATGGAAGTAAGGATGTCTTTTGGAGCGGACATCTTGTTGTGAAAGTTCATCTGTGTGATGGGAACTGGGACTGTGGGTAGCTTGGGCTGCGGACCCGATTCAGCATCTCCCATGATGTGTACCACCAAAGTCATCAGGAAAACGGCCACATTTCTTTCAAAATCAATTGAATAGAGTGTCCCGAATTAATAGGATCGATCTAAAGAGCGTGAACGTTGGTTTAGGGTAGTGAAAATGGCATCATGCCGGCCTTTTCCCCTTCTGTCCCTCCCACAGTGACATCCCAGGTTTGCCCTCCCATCAGCCCTCAAAACTCTTTTTTTGCTGCGATAGGCAAAGGGAAAGCGGGGCAAATACAATAAATAACTAGGGTTCTCAATGCCTGGTTTATTTTTTTCTTGCCCTGGACCCTTGAAACCAGGAGCAGCAGCTGCAGCGTCAAGATTAGCACACGGCAGATCCTCCGTGACGCGCATGGTGAAAGCATGGGGCGTGTCTGGACTGCACACTTAGGAACAGGGTTATCCATACCTCTCAACTATCGTCATTTCACATGATATTAGAGGTACACAATAACACCAACAAATGAGAGTAGAACGATTTTGATCCTTTTTACGAAAATGAAAGACTGACTTCTTAATTGATATAAAAAAAGGTTGGACCAACTTGAAATTATAGCCAATCTACCTCATTTAGTAGAGTGCTGTAGTGAGACAGTGTGGGTGAAAATAGAGGGTCAACTGGTGACAGCACCAAAATGCAATTCATGCCACTGCTGTGCAGGTGAGGTGCAGTTTGTAAAAGACACAAAAAGCGGAGAATATATGCCACTGAAATTATACAAAAGTACACCCAACCTTGGACTAGACATCTTGCTGGGGTTACAAGCACTAAAGCTTATTTTCAGTATCCCTTTCTTTTTTGCACCAGGGAGCCAATTCTTAAATTCTTTTGTGCTCGTTGTGTAAGTTACTCGTATAAAATATTGTCTGTACAGAGCTTTATTGCTACAACAGGTCATGATGGTGTTAAATGCAAGTGTGCAGACCCCCTTCAAAGTATTAATTTAATGGGTAGTCACACTTTTTCAGTGCACTTGCAACACATAGGCCCTGATTACGATGTCGGATGGACAGCCACCGACAGACTGTCGGTAGCGGTCCGCCCGATATCTAGGGCAGCGGTTCGACCGCCGGGTTATGATACAGGGGGTCGGAGCACAGAGGGTGAGGGGAAAGAGTGCTGCCTCTGACAGGCTCAAGGAGCCGGGTGGGTGGCGGCCGGACAGTAATTCCTACAATGAAGGCGGTGCCTGCGCAGGCACTGCCATAGGGATTACGATGTCCATTTTCACAGCCTTTTCATGGTGGTCCCTCTGCCATGGAAAGGCTGTCAGAAAGGGACTTTGGGGGCCCCTAGCAGGGCTCCCATGCCCCGTGGGCCTCCACTATGTAGCCAAGGGGACACGTGGTGCCCCCCCAAACATCCATGCACCGTGTGCCTGACACCACATGGTGCCTGGCACACTGAGCATGTATGTTTACAAACCTGCCTTTTACTACTGCAATAGTAAAAGGCGTGTTTCTGACCACCTACACAGTGGTCTCATCCTAATATGGCAGGTGGAACCGCCAACTACATGTCAGGCAGTCTCCATCCTGCAGCGATGGGGGTTGGACGCTTGTCCGACCGCCATCATAATGAGGCCCTCAGTGTACTTCTAAGATTACGCCTGAATGTGGAGGTAGGGTAAGTATAAGAAAGGCGCCCGTAGTGCTCCACTCTTTAAGGACTTTCTTAACACTGATAAATGTTTTCCATGTGTTGAAAAGGAAAATAAATATTTTGCAAATGTGTATTTTCTCTACCCATACAGATGCAGAATGTCTGCACTACCGACTGTTCAAAGGAGCAGGGTTACGGGAAACAGGCGCATGGTAATTAACAAAGGGTAAAGATTGCTCCAGTGTATGCCTTTAAGTTTTACGAATCGGGGAAACATCGTAAATCGCCATTGGTGTAGGTTTGTGTGCTCACATTAGATTTGAGACTTGAATCACGAAGCCTTGGGTTACTCTTAAAATGATGCACACCCGGAAAGATGTGTGATTTGTGCAACACAGATCAGGGCTGCTTGTGCACAGCGGTGTTGTCCTGGTGCCCATCTTCAAAGGAGGCGCGTGGTGGGACCACCCTTCCAGGACCCATCACTGCATGATTCGATTTTTCAGGACTTTTCGCCGCGATGCATTCATTAGTCACTGTGGCTGCTTAGGACGGCGCCAGGGACAGGCGTAGGAACAGTGTCGCCACCCCATCTTTATGGGAAGGGATGATATCAAGGCAGGCCTCGCCCCGAAGACTCCTTCTGCACAGTAACCAGCAGAGGGTCTGCTTAGTGTCCGGCGCCCCTTTAAAGTCAGCCCTCCTTGATTACTCCGCGTTCAGGACTCCGAGCAGCTTGTAAATGTTTTACCACTGCTTCTCAGAGTGGGGGGCCTAGTGTCAGCCCTTTGCTTGCTTTACGCACATCTGTTTTCCAACCTCATTACTCCTGTGTTATGACGGTCATAAAGAACAGAAAAGAAAAACGTGTTTATTTCCATTCCGCGACTTTTCTTTTGTACGCCCCGAAAAAAGAAATAAATTACTGAACCAAATTGTTTTTTAACTTGGACTTGAAAAGCCTTTGATTGCAGGGCCCTTTTCGCACGTTGCTCTTGGTGGCTGCCGCTGGCGCTCCTTCTGGCCGGGGGCGCAGGGGGGGGGGGGGGGGGGGCAGAGGGTGCTGTGTTTTTCCGAGCGCTTGCTTTCAATCTGTAACTTTGAAGGCTGAACGCGGGCATAATATCGAAACGTAAAGGAAGCTTTGTGGTCCCTGTCGCCTGTCCTCTTCCGCACGCAGAAGCCGAGGCATCTCTCAATCTTGTAGGGGGGCTCGCTTACCTGTTGACCACCTCTTTTGACGGAAGCCGTCTCCGCCCTGATCGAGATGGGGCAAACGCCAGCACACGGGTTTAAGGCATTTTATTTTGAGTTTGGGCTCTAAAAAGTTACAAACCGGTCCCCTCGAATTCCTCACTAAGACGAATTTTCAGTATAATCAGTGAATAGCAAACGAACCCTCTCATATCCTCTGTATACATATTTATTTATCTGATGAATCGTAACCGTGATCCGTGGAAATCCCAAATAATCACCTGGATTCGTTGCTTGGGGGTCGTCAACACGTGCGCATCATGTGGAAGATGGGGGGCGATATGGAATGAAATCTTAGTATTTCTGGGTGCAAGTCGTGGCAATCATATAATGTCACTCAGAAACGTCTTTACCCTCGGTTCTGTCTGTAAAATGTTGGCATAGCTTTACGAACACAAATCTCAGCAGCCGCCCCCGACAGCATTTAAACGTTAATTCCACCTGCTCGTGTTGTCTGCAGTCGTTTAGGAAGTGGGTTCCGTGTTTCGAGGGCAGACGAAGCATCTTTTCAAATTCTTTGTGTTTTTAGGGGGATGCAGTCAGGGCTCAAGCTCTAAAAAAAGAAGCGGAGCGACTCACCAAATTAGGTAGAATGGGTGTGACATCACTGCACATGACAACAAACTAAGGGACATCGCGTGTGGCATCACAGGAAGTGGCATCACAACCCATGACCTCACAGGAACTGACATCAGACCTTAAGACCTCACTTATGTTTAGCAGGTATATCATTAGTGCATTTGAGCACATTACAATATTTAACAAATTAGATTTTGCATTGGGGTTGTGCCAAAATATTGACACAACCTGACGCAAAATCTGAGCCTCAACTTGTACTTCTAAGTTTTTTTAAACTCTGGCACAAACAAATTAGCAACAAGGAGTAACATGGCAGTAAATCTGTTCTGATTATTTGGTTGCAATACCTGTATTTTGAAATATCATATGGGGCTAAGGCACCTGTTGCAGAGATCTTTGTGTGACATCGAAATATCATGGAATATGAATAATGGTAACGTAACTCCGGAGTATAGCGTATTTGCTGGCGAAATGTGGGTTTTGCCTAGTCCTAGTTTTGAATCAAAGTTGTAAAGAGGGTTAGTATGTCTCCTGCAAAGCACATTATGTAACACGCAGATGGCAGATTTGTACTTTATGTAAATGGGTAAGTGGCTTGCTGCTTTTAAGGCAGAGATCGGTTTGTTACTTGCAGTTCATAAATTGTAATCCTTCTAATATAGCGCAGTGAGGTATGCAGGGCATGTGGCTCCTACACCTTGTAACCCTCACTGTCTTATGTAACACCGCCTTTATATTTGTGTACACGTGTATCACTTATTGTCAATGTATAATATGTACATGTGATGTAAAGCGCCCTGACACCCTTCTTTGGTATGAGTAGTGCTAAAGCGCTATAAAAGAAATAAAACGAAATAGTGGTATTTAAATTGTTATTTGTGTAAATACTGGGGCGACCAACACATCTGTCTTTCTTTCTGTGGATGCATCTTTTATATGCAAGGACTGAACAAAGTCAAGAGCATTTCTCTTGTAAGTCCTTGCAAGTGATAAGATGTGAGCCTTTGTTTCTCCTCCATTGCATCTAGGTGTGAGGCTCCCGATAGCTCTCAGCCAGGATACTCCAACAAAAGGAGGACTAATGGCCCCTTAGCTCCGGCTTTTGTTATGGGTTTGTTTTGTTATCTGATAAGCCCCTCCCCCGCCTGCATGTTGCTGTTTGGAACAAAATCAGACAACATGCAGGCGCTGCTGAAAGTATCTTGGTGTCAGAAAATGACACTGGGACGAGTTCAGCAAATTTGGGTGAATGCCGGGAGGAGTAGCAAAGGAATGTGGCATTCCAGTGAAAGTGGACAGCTTTGCAGCAGGGTAGACGGCGTCTACCCTCCGAAAATAGTGCGGAGTCTGCGTCTACCCTCGACTCGAGCCCTGGATGCAGTCTTCCAGATGTGGTTTTCCTGAGTGAGGAGTTCCACATCTAAAGACCAGGCTGCTCTGCTGAGAGGAAAGCTTGTCTGCTGGTCCATGTATATATTAAGACTGCACCTCACTTCACGTTACGTAACAATAGCAGCAATCATGGAAGAAGGGTCTGGTGGAATTAAAAGCCTTACAGAGGTAATGTTGTGTGGAGGACTGCAATAAAGGAAATAATCAATGTGACTGAAAACGGATGATTCCCTCCCCATGCCACTCTAGAAGTACAAACAAAGTGGATACGACAGGGTATGTTGTCCTTGCACCAACACACACCACTTGTGCGATTCCTGCTTGCGTCCATGTACGGTGCCAGTGAATTGTTCCATTCAGAACCTTTTAATTCTGTGTTGTAAAATCAATACGCTTTATACATTTTAATTTAAGAAGGACTGGACTTCAAGTAGATAACGGACTGGTACAGCAATTTGTATTCTGGTCCCGTAGTAAATTTAACAGTTTTTAATCCCCAAGCTTACACACCTTTTTTCCTTTACTATAAAAACATATTAGTCATGTTGTTAGTAAGGGTCCCCAGGAAGTCGCTCACCCCAGTCAGAGCACTCTGTTTTGCAACTCTCATCATAATGGCATCATTGTTTACTATTATCATTTTTATACTTTATTTTTATTAATGTTTATGCCAAAATTATTTATAATACTGTTAGGAGAATTCACATATCAGTGTGCTCAACAAGGGCACACAATAACATAAGTAGTCCGAATTCAATCTCGTTATGCATAGAACATCAATTTGCACTGCTAAATTAATTTATGCCCCTGCAAAATGACACTTGTATATTGTAATGTTGAGTAGAAGTAAATATCCTTGTAGGGGTGTGTTGTGGGTGTTGATCATCTGTTAAAGATTGAATGTTCCCACAAACTAGCAACTTTGTGGTTACTAGCAAATCTTTTACAGGTAGTTTCAAATCCTGAAAACCCTCACAGATTTGCTCCATCCAAGAGCAGGAGTAAATCAGTTTTCATGGGGGGTATAGGGGAAGGAGTTTACTCCACTGAGAAACATTTTTCCAAATGTTGCAGTGCAAATACCCTGATGCATTATATTCACAGCCAGAATTATATATGCATTTGCTACATTCGCAAATGTACACAAATGTGAGTACTTCAGGGATACTGCAGCAACTGCATCATCCCAGGAGTAATCGCACACTAGTTTGTGATTCACTAGAGGGACTGACATTTTCTCCAAATGTAAGAGCAACTCTGTGGGAGTAAATGTCTGATCATTCAGTGAGACTTAGCAAGTGGTCATTATTACGATTCCCCATTAAATAAGATAATGACACTCCTAATTCCAGTGCTTAGAAACGGCACAGATGTGGCATGAAGAACTTTATAAAAAGCAACATTTTATTATTAGCACCTTTACATAGTACTTTGTGTTGTTTGCAACGTCACATGATTTCGTTCGTATTACTCAATGGTAAACCAAGAGTTCCTAGAAAGGACCATCTTGAGAAATCTTTAATAATTAAGTCTCTCAGTTTTCTATTTTTTCTGATTTTTCCAGATGAATACAGACAGAAATCTGTGTGTTTCCGGTCTGTATTTATTTTTAATTGCTGAAAAATACAGAAATTTGTACCACTTTTAAT
Source organism: Triturus cristatus (assembly GCF_964204655.1). Classification (NCBI taxonomy): domain Eukaryota; kingdom Metazoa; phylum Chordata; class Amphibia; order Caudata; family Salamandridae; genus Triturus; species Triturus cristatus. Next base: position 938,478,173 of record NC_140584.1, on the reverse strand, counting down.
CGACTCTTAATGCTGTCATTCTTAAATTCCATGTCATGAGTTGTGCATATTGACAGCACAGCATGGGGGGTTAAAATGGTATGAGAGTTCCTTAAATGACTTTACTTCTTAACATAAGTCTGTGCTAAAATGCTAATTTTCATTTGGGTGTAATGTTTTATTTATTTTTGGCTTCATAATACACTAAAAGTATGAGTGCGCCTCTATTGGTTAAATAATTGTGGAAATATAAAAATTACAACTTAATTTATTCACAAAACACAAAATAAATATGGAAAAATACTGATAAGATGGCCCAAAAATAAATATGGATAATTACAGACGGAAATGTTACAAAAAAAAATACCATAAAACCGAGAGCCCTAACAATAATCCACGTGCAATAGCGGTTTTAAAAAAAGCAACGTTTTTTAGCTTTATTATTATGACTTAGAACAGTCTTGATAAAGCACATGCAAGTCTCTGCAGCCGGTGCTTTGTTTGTCCTTTTATGGAAGTGTTTAGTTAATTGGTACAGAGTGTGTCTATAAACAACATAAAATGCTTCCAAACAGTTCTTTCTACATACACAGCATTGGTGTGGGGAGGGGGTGCGACACGTCTGACCTTTGGGTTCATCTTGACCACTGCTTAACATCATGAACATGATATAATTGGAATTAATGCCAACATTTCCAGAGGACGTGGGCAGTACCAAGCATCTTTACCAATACAATAATCCTGACCATCCACTTAATCCCCAAAAATAAATTCCAGCATTCCCTCTGGTGCTGGAGAAAATAAATCTACTACGTCCACACTCCATTTGTTGCAACAAACGCTATGACTCATGGTGAAAAAGTGCTTTCTCTGCTGGTACGTGGCGATATATTAGAAACGCATGTGCCCTGTCATTGAAGTGTATTTAGTCTGAGCTTTGTTCCACTTTGTAAATAATTTTTTTCCCAAAAGGGTAGAACACCCAGGCGATTTATTTATTTCAAATTAGCCTTAATTGAACAAAAAGCTTGAGCAGTTATTGTCACTCTGAAAAGTTCTTTTCATTGGCGTATGATCAGACGAATCCACGAGTGAGGCACAGCAACTGAGCTCAATCTGTGTAGTACCATTCCCATTCCAGCAGCCCTGCCCCATTGTCTACTCAAGTGGAGAGTAACTTCAGCCCTGATTTACCACTCTTTGGAACTCCTTTTAAAAAATGTTGGTCTCAAATACAGAAAAGTTTTTTTTTCATTTTAAACTGTAATTAGGAATTTTCCAAAATAAACAAGATATTAACAGGCATTAAAACAAAACCTATACATTCATAATTGCTAACAATTTCAGCAGAAGCGCTGGAATAATTGTGTCAGAAAATGTTATTAGGTATGCCGATTCTTATGACGTGCATTAAAATTATGCACTGTAGTATAAAATATTGTGTATTTTTCAGGATACGTGGGAGTCTTTGGACATTTTCACAGTTAATACTTTATCTATTATCTGTTTAATCTGTCGAGGGTTTTTGTACTTGAAAACTCTGTATAACGTTTTTGCTCTAATATTCTTTAATCTGAGTGTTTTTTGTATTGCTGCTGCCTTCTTACTATTACAGCAGGTATGGAGCACATGCAAGACCTGTCGAAATCTAGTGACTCTCTTTAAATTTATGTTGTAATGTTATTTCTATTTCATCTCTTTAGTGTAGAGGTGGTGTCAGTTTCTCCGGCATTGTGACCTCACAGGTGGGCAAACCACAGCATTCATATAGTTGGATTGAAATAGACGGGTACCGAGTACCTGCACTTCTCAATGGGAAGGTACTGGCACTTCTAAGTAGCACACAGGTACTCTGGGTCAATGAGTAGCTACACTTCTTTCATTCCATTTTAATCACCGTAATTATGGAAATTCTGTAGTGCTCATTTCCTATGTTCTGGATTTGCAGCTTAGCTGTGATGAATGATTCCAATCTCAGGAACCAGTTTTTGATTGAGAACGAGAGTGCAAACATGGACTGATTTCCTTCGTCCTAATCACGGGGTATATCATCTCGGATCATGTCTGGATCTACGGACATTGGGGAAGAGGCTCATTTTCTACCCGAGTCAAGATTGGATTTTAAGAGGACATTTAATCATGGAGCTGTTTCTTCAGGCATTGTGCAAGTTTATTAGCAAGCTTTTTGTGGTTATGCCTTACGAAATAAAAACCCATGTTTGTATCCTAGTTTTCTGTGTGGCTTTGTATCCTAATGCATGAATCTTCTTCTTTTGATAGGGACCTGTTTCTTGTGCTTTCTGTTTTTTAAATGTTCTTGGAGTTTGAAATAAAGTAACAGCAGTACAGGTTTTCCTGAAGATGGTAAAGAGCAATTGATAGCATTTGTTATCACCAATTCTTTTGGCATGAAAAGTACAACAACAATAAGCTATGGCAGAAAATTGGGAAAACGCACAAACTAACAGTGACTGTAAATGTTTCCAAATACAGTCTAACTCCAATGATGGCTGAAACATCCAAGACCTATATTACATAAGCTGCCCTCAGCTGCTGGGCTCACTTTAAATGGAACCTCATTATGCATGCTGTACTGTTTGGCGTATAAGTGCACATTGCATCATTGTGCAGCTGTGATCCCTTGCTCAGACATACCCCTATAAAGTGGTGTTCTTGGCGGGGAAGAGGTGCATTCTGCCTCATCCTGCTGAATACTGGAGCCTGGAAACCCTGTTGCAAGCACTGTATCCATGTCTCTGCTGCCTGATTTTCTTCCAAGGACCACAGCTTGACATTTGGAGAGTCCTGGAAAATATCCTTGACCCCTACTGAAAAGAGAGCGGTGGCAAAATAGAGATTTCCGTCAGGTAAAAAGTGTGACCTTGGGCCAAATGTACGACCCTTTTAGCAGTCGCAAACGGGAAATCCGCCCGTTTGCGACCGCTAAATTGGTTTGTGGCATGTACAAACCTTATTTTACTAGTCTGTACCTTATTACCAACTCGCAAAATAGGGTTTGCGACTTGCTATTAGGAAGGGGCTTGCCAAGGGCATCCCTTCCTAATAGCGACTTGCAGTGCCATGCACAAATTGTTTGTGACCCAAATGCAGTTGCAAGACATTCACATTTTACCGCCAATGGAAAGTTGGTAGTACACCAGTCGCAAATGGGATAGGGTCCCTAAGGGACCCCTTCCCCTTTGCGAATGTGGGCACAAATATTTTTTATAAGTATGCAAAGGTCCCACGGACCACTCACGGCCTGCTCTTAAAAAGTGAAATTGAAACATCAATTTTTCTTTTTGAAAACGCATCTCTTTTTCCTTTTAGGAAAACGGGCGGCATTTAAAAAAACATTTAAACTGCTTTATTAAAAAAGCAGCCACAGACATGGTGGTCTGGTGACCCCATCAGGCCACCATCCCTGTGAGTGCTGGCCATTCCCGCTGGGTTGTAAATTGCGAGCGGCCTCATGAATATTAATGAGTCAGGCCCTTGCGACCCATTTGAGAATTACAGTGTCTTAGACACTGTTGTACATTCCATTTTGCGAGTCGTAAAACGTCACAATTTACGACTCGCAAAATTGAATGGTCATACATTTGGCCCTTTATCTTCTACCAAAGGGAGTTTGTGTCTTTGAAAGTGGGGTGTCAAAAATAATAATGGAATTTAAGTTATGTTATGGTGTTTTCTTATAGTGATCGAGCATTGGTTACTCAGCCTCTTATAGCTTTAGGTTACCGTGGACAGACCTATGTCTGCAGTAGTGAGTCTACCTGATGGAGGGTGTCCATGGTGGCTTTCTTGACTTAAGTAAGTGTATTTGGAAGGTGAGGGTTTTCCCTGCAATATTTTTTTGCATGAGGAGCAGATCTCTTGATCCTACAACCCATCCTGAGTAGGTCGAAATTAAGTCGTGAGTTCTGTCTGTAAGATATGGTCCTCCACCTAAGCTGAGTTCTCTTTGGCAGTGCTGATGTGTTGAGCAGCGGCATTGATATATGTAGTGAGTGGTATGGAAATCTGAATTTGTATGCACTGAGGCAACAATTATAGAATTTTTAATCCTTACTCATTGTCACAAAACGTAATTCTTTTTACCCACAATTTTATTAATCACTTTTTCGGTCAAACCATAGTGTTTAGATATCATTCAGTTAAAAACATATTATAAAAATATTCATTAAAAAATGATTTATACACATAGATCTGTTGTTACAAAAAACCAACTGATGTCAGAGCAAATATTAACTTAATATTGTCTTGTATCACATTCAGGTATTTCTATTTTGACAAATTCCTGCCTATCTCCATTCTATATCAAAGATATTATCACACTTTCAGTTTCAAAAAAGAACTAGCAATTACTATACTCAACTTCAATGCACACTTCTTTGCAGGATATATAATACTACCCTGTGTGAATTGCATATATTCTTATTAAAAAACAATACTTTATTATTGTCCAAATGTCGACGCGTTTCGGTGTATCTGAAAGTTCTTAAACACCTTCCTCAGGACTCCAATTAAAAACATGAAACTTTTTTTCAAACTAGATCAAGTATCTACAAAAAGAAATAATAAATGCAATTAAATTCAAAATATACGTGTGTGAAGCTAATACAATTGTTATATTGGTTCAGTGCCATCTCAATGTATTAAACATATAACCTGCTCCTTGAACAGGTTGTAAGCTAGAGGAACAAAGATTGAATGGTTCCTACATCTTTTTTCAACAACAGTTTGCTTTGACATCTTATTTTGTCAATAGTTAGTAAAGTCTCTCACCTTCTGTATTCTTTATAGGGGAACCTCGATTGAGCGGATGGACTTGTATCAATACTCCATCTTCTCACGTTAGTTGTCTTTAATTAATGAAAAACAACCATCTAAAAGATATTTTATTTTATTGTTAGCACTAAATGTCCTCTGTGTAGCATATCTAGTGGTTAGCAATCTAATCCTTATACTTACACAATAAGTATACTTACACAAAAATTGTAGTGTTCGCTTTACAGACTTTTATTTCATTTTTTAACTCGTTCTGTATAGAAAGTTTTAAAATTTGTGATATGACGATATATATGTAAAATATTATACGTTACTATTTGTGTTAGTAAATTATATCGATGGGCAGATACATCGTTTAGGGAATGTGATTATATAAATATGTCGTATTCCCATATTATAATGATAAAACTATAAAACGGTTAGATTGATATTACGGGACGCAAAAAGGGAGTCTAAAACTGACGTGGTAATAAAGAGCGTATGTTTATCCTTTGGCCTTTTAAATCAAGGGCGTAGTTTAGTAAAGTTATACAGCCCGGAATTCGGGCCCGGTAAACAGTAGTACTAGAAGTGAAATTTGTCCGCATAATTAAACCATGAGCGGAGGTACAAAATATGTTGAGTACGAATTATAAGAAAATCAATAGCTAGAAAAATAAATCTTTTAGGCCCCTAACATTAGATCAATATAATGGAAACCAAATAAATTTGCTAGAATTGTCATAGGGCAACATCTAGCATTCTCCTTTTATCGCGTGTATCATGGAATATGCAACTGACCCATTAGATGAAAGGTAGTCATATCATTTAAAGGACAACATTTAAGATTCCATAATTTTTCTTTATTCTCTCCTTATTTTTCTTGGTTACAATCAGGAATATGAAACCGACCCAATTGATGAAAGGCAGCCGTATCATTTAAATTAGCTTTTGTGATAATATCGTCGCTAAATAATAAACTTGGAAATTAACAAAAGGTTGCGGTGAAAAGAGATTTTAGTAGTGGGTAGTGTCCCATAACATTAAATGAATCTAGACATTTCTATGGATAAGGATCATATGATTAATGAGATGCCATAATTTTACACACAGAAACAAAGAATCTCATAGGATTTGCTGATACTGCAGGGTACATGCGGTCGTTATAGCGCTTATTGTGTAAGTATAAGGATTAGATTGCTAACCACTAGATATGCTACACAGAGGACATTTAGTGCTAACAATAAAATAAAATATCTTTTAGGTGGTTGTTTTTCATTAATTAAAGACAACTAACGTGAGAAGATGGAGTATTGATACAAGTCCATCCGCTCAATCGAGGTTCTCCTATAATGAATACAGAAGGTGAGAGACCTTACTAACTATTGACAAAATAAGATGTCAAAGCAAGCTGTTGTTGAAAAGAGATGTAGGAACCATTCAATCTTTGTTCCTCTAGCTTACAACCTGTTCAAGGAGCAGGTTATATGTTTAATACATTGAGATGACACTGAACCAATATAACAATTGTATTAGCTTCACACACGTATATTTTGAATTTAATTGCATTTATTATTTCCTTTTGTAGATACTTGATCTGGTTTGAAAAAAAGTTTCATGTTTTTAATTGGAGTCCTGAGGAAGGTGTTTAGGAACTTTCAGATACACTGAAATGCGTTGACATTTGGACAATAATAAAGTATTGTTTTTTAATAAGAATATATGTAATTCACACAGGGTAGTATTATATATCCTGCAAAGAAGTGTGTATTGAAGTTGAGTATAGTAATTGCTAGTTCTTTTTTTAAACTGAAAGTGTGATAATATCTTTGATATTGAATGGAGATAGGCAGAAATTTGTCGAAATAGAAATACCTGAATGTGATACAAGACAATATTAAGTTAATATTTGCTCTGAAATCAATTGTTTTTTTGTAACAACAGATCTATGTGTATAAATGATTTTTTATTGAATGTTTTTATAATATGTTTTTAACTGAATGATATCTAAACACTATGTTTTGACCGAAAAAGTGATGAATAAAATAGTGGGCAAAAAGAATTACGTTTTGTGACAATGAATAAGGATTAAAAATTCTATAATTGTTGGTTCAGTGCATACAAATTCAGATTTCCGTTTTATAAATCTACTACGACACAGAAGGGAATTTTGTTTAGTGTGAACTGACCCGGTTCCTTTTGGTGAAACCTGGGGAACTCTCTAATTTTTTGATGTGAGTGGTATGAAAGACTGATGGGCAGATGCAGTTCTTGTGTACCTAACATCATCATGATGGCACTGGGGGATGGAGAATAATTGGGTCCCATGTGCTTCATGTCGGATGAAGAAAGGCTCAGCGCTCACGTGGACAAGTTGAGGGCTTGTGTTCACCAAAGTGCCATGAATCATCCCAGCCTGGCTCCCGGAAGAGCCAGATCAGACTTTTCACAGCAGTTTAATGCATTGGTTTTGGCCTCGTCTCCGACTATAAGCATTTGTCCTAAATACTAAACGCAGGCTGCTGCTGGAGCCAAGATCCAGTCTTGCTTACTAGGGCCTTTGAGGCTCTGCAGGCCTGCCACAAGCTAACTTGGCCTTGGCTGGATAAACAAGTGTTATCAGCCCCTCAGCCCCCACACGCACACTTAACTGACATCCCTCAGGAATGTAAATCACCCCATCATGGAAGGAGGGTGCTCCTAATTTGCACTTAATCAAAGTCAATTAAGACTGCAACACTGTCTGCAGACGCACTCACGCCTTCGTAAATAATACTATTATTTTACAAGATGCCCAGTACTGGGAGCAAATATGGCCGTCTGCGGCGAGCCAGACAAGCCTTGTTCCAGGGGAAATTACCTCACGTATGACTTTCGCGACACTGTCAGCACACAGGGTCCACCAGGGAGGGAGAGCAGGACAGGTGGCCATGAGAGGTTCTGCACTTGGTGCAAAATGCTGACATTGTCATCGCCAGTCAATTTCTGTTTGATAAGACATGAGGTCAAAGGTAAAATTATTTCTAAAATGTCCCCAGAACCTCACGATTGCATTATTGAACCATAACACATTATTGACATTTTAAGTTGTTAAATTTACACGCTTAACTCGTGGAAAGGAGGTTATAAATGTGAATAAAGGCTGTTGCTTGTAATTCTTACATGTAATATCGTTCCTGTGAACTACAGGCTTGGAAACGGAGCTCTTTATGAAAGGACAATAATGTTTGGCCTTGCGGTGCATTATCAGGATGTCACTAAGATCTTTTTATGGCATTCTAAGACTCTATTTCAGTTACATTTAGTGCATCGCATTTAAACCCTTAAAATTATATATATATATATATACATACATGCCACATTGTAGCCCTTGTTGACGCCGGCGCTCAAATCCAAGGCGGTGCGTTTTTTCCGGCAGGGCTACGCCGGTTTCAATCAAAAGAAGGTCAAATCTCCTGCTCACGACAGTCTGATTCTGTTTAGAAAGACGCACTCACTCGTGTTTTTCAGAAGTTTAGGGCGGCTTTATTTTAATTAATTGCCGTACCCATCACGTTTCACCTTTACTCAAGGCTTGATCACGGGATATTCTACACCAGAAATAAACATCTTTTATTTCTACTAATGCCCAATCACTTACTGTTTTAAGTGTGATGCATTGTGGTTAGTGTGGTTCATTTTTACACAAACTTACAAACATGTGAATTTATAAATAAAATTTAAGGTGCTCATATTTCTAAGTGCTTAAATGAATTGTTTTACATGGCCATGTATGCTTAATGTCCCACAATGCATCACACTTAAAACAGTAAGTGATTGGGCATTAGTAGAAATAAAAGATGAAAGGGGAAAGGCTGCCACAGTTGTAATAAGAATTAATCTGTGTCTTCAACAGTTGTATGACTGAAGAAACATTGCCAGCATCATACTACATAAATCTGCATGAAATACCTCAATATCTATACTTCTGAGCAGCACATATGGCCATACACAAGGAATCCTGTTTGAAGAGCGCAGTACTGTTGTCCACCTCTAGATGTCCTGCCAGATGATGTAAGCGAGGGAAAAGGCTGCTGCGGTTGCACTCCCAATTTAGAGATATCTCTAGAGACAGATAATTCCGTGTATCACAGTCGCAAAACTGAACATCTACACCCCTGTGGAAATTATATTGATAATTAAGGTTCTGTGTTGTTAATAATAAAAATGTATTTTTCTCTGTCAGCAGACATATTTGAAAAAGTGAAGTTGTTTGCATTGTTTCTGACATAATTGATGATTCCATTTGTGATCGATTCAGTAGTGACTTTCATCCACTTTCTCCCTAGCGCGCTACTCTCACTGTCGACTGGACATTTCCTTCGAGCTTCTAGTCTGTGCAGTGTCATCTTAAGAGGTTTTGGGGCCCTGGGCTAGACAGGTTTTGGGGGCCCTTGTTCGGAACAGATTTGAATTGTATTGCCTATTTTCTGCTAATTCAAGCCTTCATCATTATTGTCTATCTGTCTGTCTATATATCTTTCTACTTACCTATTGACCTACCTACCTACAAGTCTTAAAAGAGAGAGAAAGGGTCAGAAGTGGAGGTCCTGATAGAAAAATAGACAAGGGTAAGATAAAGTGAGAGAAAGATTACATTGCCTATGGAGCGCCTGGAGGTGGGTGCCCTCGGCAATTGCCCACTTTGCTCATGCCTTAAAACGTCTCTGAATCTGTGTCCAGCACCAGAACCCTCTGAACGTAGCCATTCGCCATACTCATTCAGTTCTCACATACAATGTGGATTTTAGCCATGTTTTGCTGTCCTTCTCCACACCCCCTACATTTGTAAGCGTCTTTCCTCTCTGCAGGACCTCCATGAGTGTTTTTGGCACTCAGTGCTTCAAAGGATTTTTAAAGGTTTTCATATCAGTTCACAAATTGGAAACAGATTCGGGAACAAACTGAGGGATGCCACATCTTAAACAGCATTTAGCATGCCACTGCGGTTGAAGGGCTCTCCTTTCTCACACATGACTCCAGCAAAATTAATTTCAGAAGTTTGTTATTCTCCTAGTGTTGACTCGAGCTAAAATGATTGTCTTTTCTCAGTCGGATCATTAACTTGGCGAGTTGGTTCTTGAACCTGTAATTTTTACTTTCTTTAGAAGAGCAAAAATACATATTCACCACTGCGCAATAATTAGGTTGAGCTGTGTTTGTCATTTTCTTGTTTGGCCTCAGTGTTTTGTTCACAAGATTCCTGAAGCAGAAGATCCGGTTGTCAAGCAGTAAAACTATCAATGGGAGAAAAGGGTCTGAGTCAATCAGAAAACATTTTAAATTCAAGTTTAGGTTTGAGAACATGGTCATGGTACACATTGTCAGAATATTCTATTGGAAGGATTTAAAAACCACTGGAGTGTACAGATTGAGCAGAAATCACAGAAGGGTGTCTAGTTGTTTTTGAAACTGTTCGGCTTGGTATAACTCAGCTTTGTAGTAGATCTCTGTAACGTTGATCAAGAGTCCCATATACATGTTGGCTTCATTTTTCCAAATGACTTCCCCTCCTTGACCAACATCCACACACAAATCTCAAAAATCCTTTTTAGTTGTATGAAAAATTGCATTTAGATTCGTCAAGCATCGCTACCGCTGGAGATCAAGAGTGCTTTTCCGGTGCATTGGTCATCTGAAGTGGCTGTGGAGTTATAATTGAGTTGAACTTGAATAGGAAAACTTTTGCCCACTAATAACCTCATCTCTTCTTAAAAAATCCATATAAATATTGATGCCAATAGGTCTAATGGGTGTAAAGAGGGGGCCCGTTTGCTACTCAAATTCGCATAGTAATTTTTGCTCAACCCCACAACAAAAGTAATGCTGTCTCCAACTCATGTTCCTTTCCTGATTTAATTCAAATCCTTTCAGCAATTTTATAAAATGCCCAAACTACGTTTTTTAAAGATATATTAACAATTGCGTTTGTGAACTTGTTTTCGAACTGAAGTTTGAATCTAAGAAAATCTGAGTGGTTGTGAACAACCAGTCATTTTAGCTCTGATAGCCATTTTCTGACTTGTTAATTTAAACCTGTTCTCCCAATACCGTTGTGAAAATAATTTCAGTGGGTTCATTAAAATATTTTGATGTTTGGCGCAGCTCAAATACTTAAATATTTACTATTGTAAGTTGTGGTTAACGCTGGTGTTCATAAAACATTTTGCAAATTAGATTAAGTGTTTGTAATAAACTTATTTTTTGTTATAATTATATAAATTAGGCTGAAGAAAATTCAAGGAAGAAAATGGATATGGAAATTCACTTTAGTGGGTTTTTATAAATTGCATTTATAAAGCAAATTAGTAAGTTTTGGACAGTAAGTAGTAAAAAAAATCAAATGCAGCCATTCAGCTCCCATTTTGATTCCACTGTAAAACTCCACCAGCAATTTAGTGGTGGTCTGGATACCTTTGCTTGTTTTTGAGTAAAGCACCACCTCAAAACGTCTCTGTCAGTGGTTTAACATGTTCTAGTCATAGCTAATATGTATTGGCAGAGCCACTCACACAGATATGCTTGTACATAGGTTACATTAAAGAGCTTGAAGGAATTAGCGGTGGATGTTAACAGAAGGCCAGTGTTTGGGTGAGAGGGCATTGAATGTGGCCGTACAAAATGGAGTCTGCGGTTTCATCTAATTCCTTAAGGTGTATTTAGAGATCAAGAAGTATCTATTTAGGTAATAAAGAGACCCTTCAATCGGCCAGACAAAGAAAATAAAATTGTACAAAAAGAATAACTTAAAGTACTAGATTAGGTACATGAATTTTAAGTATTGTGTGCAGTGCCTGGAAGTAAATGTGCTACCACACCTCTGCATGATGTTCATTCGAGGGTCATCTTGAAAGTGTTCACAGTGGTAGCTTCTCTTAGGTGAAAGGTAAAGCTTTTCCAGCATAGGGCCCCTGAGAAAAACATACTTGAATCTCGCGGCGACAAACACATTGAGGCACAGTGATGTGAAGTTGGGGTTTTGATAAAACAGGTGATGAGGTGTTAAAATGAACAACGTTGAAAAGAAGGGGTGTCCACTTTAGGTACAAGAGGGCGGAACTATGCTTATTTTTGAGGCTGTTCCGAAAGAATACATTTACATTCAGTAGTTGGAGTGGAACACATTTACATCGTCTGTAGTAATATTGAAAGTATTGCAAGGGTGTAAAGCGCCTGGACGTGCGTTGGACACCCCTGGTGTAAAGTTAGTCAGACTTCTTCTAGGTATTCTTACAATGAGTTGGTCGTTGCTCTGGCAAAGTTACACCGAAGTTAACTTTTGAGGCATTTTCAGGCATTGCAGATGCAGTCGAGGCCCAGAAGGAGGCTGTGCAGTAGTGCAGCTTCTGACGCCCAAACGTTAATCGAGTCTTGGCAAAGATGGCGGTAGGTGTGGTCGGTGGAGAGTTTACCGCAGGCTCACCGCCTCCACCACACTGGCATTCTGAGCACAGTCCCTCTGCACCGCGGCAGCTCGCGGGTTAAAGGGTTCTATCAGGCAGGCCGGGCCAGCAGGAGTTGGCGCACTAGAGCAGGGGGGACGCCAGACTGTCTCCAAAACTTTTTGTCCCTCCCCAAGTGCCGAGATGAAGGAAGAGCCCCCCTATAAATCACAGGAGATTAGAGAGCCTGTTCTTGCCGACTCTGCAGGGCTGCGCTGCTTAATGTCAAAGCCTCGCGTATTACTTTAACAGCACTCCTTTTCTTTATTAAATCCACTTTGGAATAAAAAAAAAAGACCCGGATGATGATCTTTCCAGCGAGGGGGAGGAAGGCCCGGACAGGATTCCCAGCCTATCTGTGCTGTTACGTTACCAGAACTAATGACTGCTCCGGGAGCCCGGCAGCATTTCTGCACCACTTTAGCAAAGAAGAAAAATAGATTTATAAAGGATTTCTTTTGAAAACCAAATATGCCCGTGTTTTTGAGTTTACGTTTGCAGTTTTCGTTTCTACTGGCCCGTAAAGGTTCAAATAACGATGACTGTTTCGTCATCCGGTTAAAAGAAAAAAAAAAAGTCATTCGCCGGTGTCAGTAAGCTTCTTCGTTGTTGGTACCTGTTGGCTCAGGCTTTTCATTTCTTCATCTTCCAGAGGGGCCATCTTGAACTACATTCTGCAGTTCTCTTCTCTCGCCCACTTTTGATTATGGCATGTTTCGTTAAACAACATAATCTTCCCCGAGTTTCCACCCTCCTCCCGGCTGGAATCTTGTTGGGCCTGGGGAGGTCTCGGGCATTAAGTAGTAATCCCGCATGTTGACATTAGCGCTTTCCTGATTCCTTTGGCCCGCCACTTGTTCAAATAAACTGCAGCGCGACTATCGCGCGCTATCAGGAGCGAGTAGTCCGCGCGCAGGGAGAGTCGGGATAGGGCGGAGGCACAGACGTAAATAGAAGAGTCACAGCGCGCGCATTGTGTACATTAACGAGCGTTGTTTATACACAGGCGGCGGGGTTATTTCCACTTATGCTATGGGTACAGTGGTCAGCCGCTAATGATAATATTCAGGGGAAAGGGCAATAAAGTCAGTCCCACAATGTTCCTATTGTGCCCTGTTGAGATTACTGGAGTCGTGTTCTGTTCATAAATTAATATTCTAGGTGATGCAGGTTTGAGTATTCGTTTCTAAGGAACATTTATTGTTGTACACGCTTGTTCACGAGTATTGTTAGTCACTCTAATATCTATAGAAGCAGGCTGTTCATGGGCACGGGTGAGAGTGCGTGGTTTCCGCTCATGCCAACTTAGAAGTGGGCTCGTCCTAGAGATTGGTTCTTCTGACCTCATAGTAGCGGGGCGCTGGTTATCTGAGCTCCTGGGTGAGCTGGCGATATAGGTAGGGCAAGGCAGACTGGGATTGCTGCCAACCCTTAGAGAAGGTGGACCAAGTTACCTTTGCTCAAGGGGACGGAGGACGATGTGAACAGTATCGGCAGAAAATAATTGGTGCCAGTCTTTATAGATGGGGGCACCAGTTACCTCAGCTCAGGGGCACATATGTGCTATAAGTTGCATAGCAGACATGAATTGGTTGCCAACCTCTGTAGAGGGGCAGGGGTGTGGAATTTAATGAAATATCTACTTGTGCATGGGTCAGGTTGCTTCATAAATCTACTTGTCCTGTAACAAAACCCACTTGCCCCTTTGGTGCCACGCAGTGCGGCGACACATTATGGCACAATCTCATGATATAAGAGCTCTGATAGCTTCTCTGATTATACCAAAGCTCATATTACAGTAGGATTTGAAATCTTGCAAATCCCTTAGTTTGCCACCTTACGCAGATCTACATAATGGGCTAGAGTTAGCGGCAAGCAGTAGTTCTAGGCTTGGAATGCCCTTTAGAGTGTGTGAACCTACTAACTTGCATGTTCTCATTTGCATGTTTTAGGGGTTTTCCCCAGCTCTTTTCTAACCATTCCCCATACTGAGAAAGACCAGGAATTTACTTCTGACAAGGGCAGAAGTAAGGCTACTTCCAGGGTTGGGGAGAAAAGTGGTTGGAGGGAAAGTGAATTTGAAAACACTCCACAGATTTTTGTATGAGCTAAACTGGCCTTAACAAAGATCTTTTGTTTTTATTAAAATTCTATCCATCTCTCTATCTGCTGGCTTCACTGTGAGTGACAGCATTCTGCTCTTTCGCAAGGAGCATATCGGCAAACAAAGTAGTTTTGTTCAGTGCCAGGGACTATTGTGGCAATGTATGATTTTAAAAACCTCTACATATTTTGGCAGTTTTCCCAAGCTTGTTATAAAGGATGGCAATTTCCACAGCAATATTTTACAAAAACTGTCAAAACAAGAAACGCAATTGCAAAACCAAAAGGCTGACCCCCAGTGGCAGACCTCAGGGGTGTGGAATTTTATAAAATATCTACTTTTTCATGGGGCAGGTTGCTTCATAAATCTACATGTCCTGTAACACAATCCACTTGCCCCTTTGGTGCCATGTAATGCAGTGACAAAATATGGCAGCAATCTCATTATATAAGAGTTCTGATATAGCCTGGTCAAAATGCCAACCTAACGGGTCGCTTTTTTGACATTAAATCTATACCATCTAGTGAGGCATATTGGGATATTATAGAAAGGGCCACTGATAGAAAACTGTATTTTCAGTTTAGAATCGGGTCCCTTCCAGTAAAAGCGTTCACCCATAGATGGTCATCTACCCAGGATAATAAATGTCCCCACTGTAAAGATCTGATTGAGGACGCAGGACATTTGTTGTTTGTATGTCCCTTGTATATTGCTCCACGTCATAGGTGGTTAAAACCAGTATGTTCAAATTTGGGAACACGCAGTTACAAGGTGGCCCTAAGAATACTTGAATCTGATTGCACTCCCTGCCTGGCTATTGCTGTTGCTAAATTCTTAGGGTGGACCTGGATAATACGCTCTCGCACCCTAAAATCCTTAGAAGCAGGTCAATGAACTTTTGACACCAAATGATGCATGATTAATTTAAAAAAAATGAAGATTTTACTTTTTAAATAGATTAATTTTATTGATGATGTTCTCTTCTCAAACTATTCGCCAGCATCATGATTTAATGTATTTTTAAATGCATTTTTATATAGTATTTATAGTATTGTTAGGATGTTTACTTGCTTTTATGACATGCTGTCGAATAAAGCTCTGAAACTTAAAAACTTGATATAGCCTTTTTGATCATGCCAGGGCTCATACCATAGTAGTGTTTGAATATGTTTCCTCAGATTTACACACTGGGGCTAAAGGTAGTGGAAAGCAATAGTTCCAGGATTAGAATACCCTTTTGAGTCTGTGCCAACCTACAAACTTGCATGTTTTGAGGGTTTTCAACAACCCTTCTCTAATCGTTTCCCATACTGAGAAATGTTGGAAATTTACTCCTGACAATGGCAGACGTAAACCTTCTTCCAGAGTTGGGAAAAAGTGGTTGGAGAGAAAGTGAACTTGCAAACACTCAGATTTTCGCATGAGCAAATTTACACCTGCATATTTGCTCATGCTAAAATGCAGTTCACAAATAGTATTATTTCTTGTCCTACTGCTGTAATGCTTGGGAATTCACGAAAGCCATATAGCTGCACTTAATGCAAGGACATATACCATGGGTGCACTTTTGAGAAATTCCTTAATAATTGGGCCCCTATTTTTTGGTCTGGCATTGACCGTGACCTTTTGTGTTTATTAAAATTCTGTCTCTCTCTATATACAGGCTGGCATCACTGTGAGTTTATTTTTTTTTATTTTTTTTTATATTAAACAAATGGTCCTTCAAACATAGATAAGTAAGAAAGCAATGAATATAGACCAGAATCAGTACTATATTAGGTGAAAATGTCCATCCGGACATGTAGATTTAATATTTTAACCGTGATTATTCTGAATCAAAACGAACGTAATAGAGTGGGACACAGTCCTGTATCCTTCAACATAGAACAATTAGCGACAATCACACATAAATAAACATTTTTCAGGCAAAACATAAACTTAACGCCAATTAAAATGGTATGGGCAAGCTTTTAGAAGGTAGATAGTTATGCACTAGCTTTAACAAGTGAGTTTAACGTGCATGCTGTCTAAAGAGTCGATGACGTTTCGATCTGTATCAAGATACACAGATCATCATCAGGACGTGCAGGATCACCAGCAATCCTGCGCGGTCCAAATCGGAATTTATACAGCTCTCCTTGTGATCGGCAAGCAGCCTGGCACCACTGCGGACGCTCCCGGATATCTCACCCACAGCGCCGCTACCATCCGCCCAACGGAATTAATCCTCCAACAGGGTTAAATTCAACCCTTAGATAGCTACCATATCGCTATACCAACTTCCTTGGATGCCTTGTTCCCCGCACTCGCTATCAGGCAGTGTATGTTCAGGCTAATTAAATTGCGTCCTGATGATGATCTGTGTATCTTGATACAGATCGAAACGTCGTCAACTCTTTAGACAGCATGCACGTTAAACTCACTTGTTAAAGCTAGTGCATTACTATCTACCTTCTAAAAGCTTGCCCATACCATTTTAATTCACGTAAAGTTTATGTTTTGCCTGAAAAATGTTTATTTATGTGTGATTGTCGCTAATTGTTCTATGTTGAAGGATACAGGACTGTGTCCCACTCTATTACGTTCGTTTTGATTCAGAATAATCACGGTTAAAATATTAAATCTACATGTCCGGATGGACATTTCTACCTAATATAGTACTGATTCTGGTCTATATTCATTGCTTTCTTACTTATCTATGTTTGAAGGACCATTTGTTTTCTATAATAAGTAACTACCCGAGGTCCTCTTCACCCTATGGGTTCCATTGTTTTGAATACACACGGCTTCACTGTGAGTGGCAGCATTCTGCTCTTTCACAAGGAGCATATTTGGGCACAAAGTAGTTTTTTTCAGTGACAGTAACTACTGTGGCAGTGTGTGCTTTTTGAGGCCCAAAAACTATTTTTGCTTTTGCTGGTGTTTGTTATAATGGTGAGGGCCCGGCAGCTCCCACGCCAATACGTTTTTACAAAAACCATGCCAAAACAAGTCATACCTTGACAAAACTAAAAAGCTGACCACCAATTTCAGACCTACTGGCTTTGCCAATGCTAGTTTATTTTTGTTTCCCATAATCTTATTGAAACTGGTTTCATTGATTTTCCATTATGAATACTTTTGGGAAATACTAGCATGCATCAGTACATGTTACTCAATGATGCTGCAAAGAAATTGTACCTGTAGTTTAGCAAAATGTTTTTTTTCCTACTTTAATTTTTTTAGGAACATTTTATTTTGAAAGCGCATCAAAACTGTGGGCGGTGAGGGCATCGTGGGCATGGTGGAAGCAAGGCAGCTAGAGCCGAATCGAGGGGAGAAGTGAGAGTTCAGCTATATTTTGCTTTAACCTGTTCCCTTTAATGTCTGTAATAAAAAATAAAAAACCTTTGCCAACATGTAAGAATTTTACCTGTACTCCGATCGTCCAACATTTCTTTTGGTTACTGTTTCAATAAACTCATGACAACACTACTGGGTGATTTGTATTGCTTTTAAGGCACTGACCCTGGGCTTTGATAGGGAACAGTGTATTTATGTGTCCATCAAGAGCTTTAGAGGAGAGGGCTTTGTTTGCTGAAAGGGACAGCAGGGTTAACAGTTGTTATGTTAAATGTGGTGGTGAGATCCGGGTTAAGGTGGATGGGCCATTTGTACTTGTGTGCATCTATATCTCTGTATTTGTTGCATAATACTCTGAGAGTACTGGTGTGCATAGTTATTGTACAGTGAGAAGATAGTCTTCCTACTTAGCCACTTCTTATGAGTTGGGTGAAGATAGCGTTGGAAATTCCTCGACCAGTAATTATCAATACTGCCAAGTGCAGTACTTCTTGAGTTGTATGTATCCATCCCAATAATTCATTTTAGTTTTTAGAATGAGATTTAAGTGCAGAAACCTGCTTATGTGTTTCCCAGCTTCGCAATTTGCCCTTTAGTCCGGGAAGTGGAAAAATGCAAAGGAAGAAAATATCAGATATGCAGATTTTCCCGCTGCATTCATTAACCCAGTTCAAGACACACTCCCTTTTATTGCCAAATCTGGTAGGGCGGGTGATATGACAAGCATGTTAGAAAGTGTCCTGTTTTGCGAAATTGGTATTTTTTCCTAACAACTGAATGTGGATTTGGATTGTCCATTCAGTAGCCTATTTTAGTAGTCCAATTTAGCGAACACTCATGCATTCATCAGGAATTTGGATCTTTGGAATAAAAGATGCTGGTGGATTTTCTATATATTATGCAGTCGGAAGAGCAAGCTGGGAGGTATGAGATGAATTACTTTTGAGATTCATGTTGGAGTCACATTATGTCCCCATATATGTAGTTGTGTGTGATGGTCGCAGGCTGGAAATTGATAGGAAGTAACATAGTAGAAGCAGTAGTGTCAAGAATGTAAAAGGATCTGAGAGGTTTAACTGCATCAGGAGGCGCGGCATCCAGTATTTGTTGGCTCTTAAACTGTTGGAGATTTTGGATTGAAGATGAGGTGCCAAAGAAGAGAAGCGCGAGGATACTTAAGTGTCATCGTCCGCTCCAAGAGAAGCAGTTTAATGAGAGAACAATAATGTTCCTCATAAAAAGCTTTTGGGTACTCTAGAGCAATAGGGAAGAAAAGCGTGAGGAGCCCAGGACAAAGAAACTAGCGATTGGAGAGGTAGGATGAGTCTAGTCGGGACGTTCAGTTCACCATTGATCTTCCCTGAATTTCTCCAATTTGCACCAAGCAAAGATCTTTGCTATTGTATAATGTTCATTTTTAACTCAACACAATACTAGGGTGAGCCTGTTTTAAGAGCTCCCTGCTGAGGGAACCGGAGCACAGGGAGGTAATAATTTCACTAAGAATACGCAGTTTAATCAAGGAAAGAAGGTCAGCATTCCAACTTAGATGCGATGTTCTGCGGATGGTAAATTAGCCACCGGACCTC
This sequence comes from Triturus cristatus, assembly GCF_964204655.1. NCBI lineage: Eukaryota > Metazoa > Chordata > Amphibia > Caudata > Salamandridae > Triturus > Triturus cristatus. Next base: position 938,458,905 of record NC_140584.1, on the reverse strand, counting down.
ATGTCTTCAACTGTGAGACCTCTATTCTCTTCTCTGCAATTGGACATTTTAAAACCATCTGCAGAACTAGCTTGCAGTGAGTAAACGGTATGCAAACTCCATAATGACGCTGTCTCAATGGTGGACTTTTCACTTGCTGCTCCTGACTGCAGCAGATCAGCCAACTCACATGGTGCCACCTCGTGACACACTGTTTTCGCACTCATCATTAGGCCAACCGGTAAAGGGTGATGGTAAACCAGAGGCTGGGTCACTGGAACTATGTGGCAGGGGAGGGCCAAATTATGCGACCGGGTTGAGTAAATTATGCGTCAAGGAAAGGCAAATTATGAGGCGTAATGCGGCACATTTTCAATTAGTATTTTTTCATTTTTACACTTTCACTGTCTCAGCATTGGTTGCACCTCATTAGTACCAATTTAATATTAAAATACAGCAATAAGCAACAGAAAGGTGACCAGTCAACTTTTGTAAGGGGCCTTCTGCTGCGCAGCCACACGTGCCACCGAGGTTTTAGTAACTTTTGAACGTTTGAGCTTGAAACAATTTTTTTGTTGTTGAAATCTGAAGATTATGTGAAAAACTCGGCAAATACATCATAATGCGAAAATTGTCTTGGCTGCACAATCGCATAATTCCAGTGGCCCTGACAATAGAGTAAACTGGATCAATTGCTTGTAGGTGGTTTCCAGCATGTACGTGCAGGTTCTACACTCCAAGATTTCAGTTGGCCTTTAAAACCACCTAGAGGCAAGAGAAAGATATTTCAGAGGACTACGTATTTATGATGTTCGGGGTAAGTCTGAGTGTTCGGGCAGTGCTAGGGGTTCAAAGCACCACCCTTTCTCATTGGCTCTGCCCCCTCCAAGACACCACTCCTTGATTCCCCATGCAGTGACATGGTAGAAGTTATTCAAAAATTGTCAGGTCTGATGTGGTAATACAAAGAATGGCCAGACAAGGGCAGGGGAAATGCTGAAGCACTGGGAGGCAAAACTAGTATCGTATGGCAAAAGAACGTGGGCAGAGGAGGTAGAATGGAAGATTCTCCCTGCTCACTGACCCCCAAATAGCACAAGAAAATAGAATAAGCATTGGTAATGGCAGTACGTCTGAATTTTAACTGAAAGTGCCTCTTAAATCATTGATGAATTTAGGCTGTTAGTAAATCAACATGCATGCACTCTATCACTCATCCTTGCACTCATGCATCTATTCATCCACCCACTGACTCATTCTTACATTCACCAGCTGGCCTAATGGCAATAAAACAAACCCACAAACTTAATAAGTACATACAGGATAAATGAAAAGATTAAAGTTTGCAGTACAAAAATAAAATTAAACATACCAGGGAAAGGCTGTCTTGCTGTAGTATTTTAATTAGTGTATTGTTGTTTTGAAGTTCCAACATAGGTGCCCATTGTAGAAGCAAAATGTTTGCCAACTTGCAGTGAAAAAAATAATTGTACACTATGCACAAAACTTTGGTGCATGTGCACAATGCCCAGATGACTCAGTAAACATTGTACTGGATTGCCATCTTAAAAGCTAAAGTCTGTAGTGTGTCACTGTTGGGCTGATCCATGATGACCAACACAATGCTCCTAAACCTCGTGGCTATCTATTGTGGGATGGTGAGCAGTGATACATTATGGACAATACGATTCCAAGATGGCCATTTAGTTTAGAAATAGATGATCTTAAAAAAGGAGGAGAAACTAAATGAAAGCTGATCTTTAAAAGGGAAAAACAACACAAAACGAATAGACTAGCCATTAGCCCAGACAATGAAGTACATTTATTTTCAAGCAGATTTGCACATTCCATTTGGCAAAATGCATTACTCACAGGGCAATGGAGTCAGTGGCAGAAATGGCCTAATCCCTTGCCCCGTGCAGCATGCTGTCATGGGGCGATGAGAAAGAGAGTGTCAAAGGCAATTTGGCAGAAGAGGCCTGACCTAAAGAACCTCAGAGTAATGTATGTGTGTATGTAGAGTCTTTTTCTAACAAGGGCTTAGCAGATAATGACACATGCCAGGTTCTCCTTAGAGATACTAGCAAGGGTTGTTACAGGTGTATATCTTCTACACCAGGGTTTGTCAAAGGACGTCACCAACAACAAATTCTTTGCTAACTACAGTAACCCGTGTAGCCTCACTCCACTTTTAAAGGTCTATTTGCTGTAACACATGCTTTTCACAGTAAAAAGCCAGGCGTGTACTGCCTTTGTCATCACTTTTTTTAATAAACACATCAGGCCAATGGCATCTGCTATAACCCTTCCAAATGAACCAATTAGGCCTATAACTTTTCTCACTGGGTTGTCACTATCACCAACTTGGACCTTCTAAAGCAAGCATTAGCTGCCTCACAAGCAAAAGAGTATACAACCCTTCCTAAAACAGCGTAACGGGGATTCTCATAGTGCAACTCTTCTGCCCCAAAGGTTTGTAACAGGGTATGACCAGAACCCTGCATATGTTTTCTGTGAGATTCCCTTTAACACGGTGTAATGCCAATCCACCATCAAAGGCCTATTAGCTTTGGCATATAATTTTTTCACAATAAAAAGGGCAGGCCTACTGCTTTTGCCATAGCCTTTCATAATGAACACTTCAGACTTATTTCCTTGATCAATGTTTTTTCACCATAATGAATTCAAATCTCCTGTTTTGAATTGACCAACTCATAATACTTCCCACAAGGCAAAAAAGTGTGCAATATAAGCACTCTTTTTCAGCACACAACTCCTGCCCAATTAGAATCTGTACACTAAACATTTGGGCTGAGCCAAAGCTCCTCTCTCATCAGTCCTTCTTAAAGCTCTTTTCTTTTTCTGTTATCACATAATGTTTGACAACGGCTGCTCTGTCAAGCCAGACCTAAAAAAGTCAAAATAGGTGGGGGATTCTGCTTCAACCCCATATCTCAAACACATTTATAAAAAAAAAACCACTCATTAAAACCGCCCTTCTAGTACACTTGTATTGTACCCCTGACAAGGCAGTGAAGCACTGAATGGAAGCTAGAACGCTAGTGTGTAACCCAAACTTAATGGTTACTTATTGTAGTATATTATTGATTATTGGGTTCATATTGTGTTTTGATTGAGCTAATAAAAGGCTTTCCTCCAGTTTCTTGTGGTGAATTATGGTAGAAGTGTTTAGGGGTTATATCTAGGTGAGTTCATGCAAATAGAAAAATGGAATAAGTAAATAAGGTAGAGGAGGTTAGAGATTGTAAGATTTTAAGGAGAGGTTGTACAGAGGATACTTTCTGATGTATGAGAGAGGAATGAATGGATAGGCTAGAAAGGGTTAAATATTACCTAATGGTTACTTAGTGTGGCAGGCAGGCATTTGACAGAGTAGGGTACACTCTGAGACACTAAGGGAGGCAGAGGATGGCAAGTAAGGAGACAATCCTTCAAATAGGAATGTAGGAGAGAGGATATCCCCCCATCTATAAATCAAGGTCAATTTGCATGCAGAGTTTGTTTAGTTATATGGCGGGGGTAGGATATTGAGATAGGATGCAATCGGAATAAGGACAGAATAGGAGGGAAGATTGATAGTTGATTACTGGGGATGTGATGATGTATGTTGTTGCATTTTTGGCCGATGGTGGTGCTGATTCAGTTTGTCCATTTTCTACATAAATATTGAACATTATTGAGATTGTTTGACTTTGTACTTATTTTCTTATATGAGCTACTGGGTTATGTGGTGTGTGCGGAGAGCGGGTTCTTTAGGGTTTGTCTTGTAAGATTTTGAACAGTGGACAACATCTGGAGTTGAATGGATCATTCCGTTATGCATTTGTTTGAGACAGATCAATTGGTGGCATGTTTCTAGGGAGATATGGTTCTTTTTGATAGGTTGTTTGTGAAAGGATTCTGCTAGTTTTGCTCTTTCTTGATCTTAGAGGGACCTGGAGGTCATCTGTCTGTAGGCAGAAATGGGGTTCAGGTGGATTGTTTGGTTACATTGAAAATAACCAGATCTTCTTCATCATTCTGAACTCTTCAGTGACTCTCAGTGGCTCTCTTCTTTTTAGGTGGGGACAGGTGCAAACCAAAAGACAGGTAGAGAGGTGGGGGGAGGGGGCACTTGCCCAACAGAACCCACCAAGGGACAGTTACCAGGGTGAAATGTGAGTCAATGGCTTTCTTGCTGGAAAATCTCCTCCTATAATCAGAGTAAACCAATGACATATTCTTGAAAGAAGTGTGAGAGTTCTCCTTTAAGAATGGTGTTCAAGGAGTGGTTTTATGCTCTAAATTAAAGAAAATAAATGTCTATTTTTCCGGCAGATAGATGTTTTGGCCTTGGCAACTCATTTAGTGTCCATTAAGCTATGAAGGCTCTTACTGTGCTATTTTAATAGCCCGGGCTCTCACTGCAGAATTTCTGTGAGGCCGATTCAGTTAGAGTCAGGCCTGATGAAAACACCACAGTCCTTGACAGAGAGGGTGTCAACTCCACTTCTGTCATGTTACTTTTTAGCTGGCTGGTCATTTATCTCTTTTTAGTCAAGTTGTGTGACATTTAAAGCAGCCCTCCTACCCAACAAGCAGCTGCTTGACCCAAACTACGCTGGTAACTGATACCTGCCGCTTCTTCCAGATTCAGATTTTTGGTTCCACTGTACATGTGAAATATGCCATTTAGATTAATATTTTTTACGAGCAATAATGTGAAAAATTGAAGTCCTTGAATGAATACTGCTGGAAATTATTCCAGGAAGCATTCCATTCCATCGATTTGTCTGTTTCTTTTCAGAAGGGGGCAAGCCATATGTAAATCACTTGCTACAGAACAACGTAAAACCTCCAACTATAACTAAATATTCTACCCTAAAATTTAAAGCAGTTAATTGCACCATTTTATTTTGGATCTGGTATGGTTGCGGCTTTAATGTACTGTTAGTGAGGAAACACTATGGGGCGAAAGAAGGAGCATTTTTATGTTTTGTTTCAGGCAGCCACACAGGAGGTTTATGCAGGGTTCTTAAAATCACACAGAGTCTGTGTGGAGCTGGCATAGAGCACCATGCCTTCCCTTGAGAGCGATGCTCCTTGTTATTGTGTGCCCCTGGGGTATTTATTTATTTAGTTATTCATTTATTCAGTGTTTTGTATAGCGCGAACTTGACCCCGTAGGGTATAAGAGTGCTTCACAGATCATGACGAAGTAAATTATCCCGTACAAAGTTCTGTATAGCATTAAATATATTCCAACCCAGTTTAAAGTTGACATCTCTATTTCTTTTGATAACTGTTATAGAACGTTCGCATGCTGTAATACTAGAGGGACCATGTCCTGAAGGGAAGCAAGAGCCCTGTAATGGACAAACGACATTAGCTCTAAAACTCTTGTGTCCTTGAGTGAGAGTATGTGGGCGAGCCATGTGTGGATGCTCTGTAATGTTTACGGTAGGAATTTACTCATTAAGAAGATCTTGGTTTCTTTCTTGAATCTTGCGTGGTTGGGTAGCCTTCTGATGTCTGGGGGTGCGTTGTACAAAACCTTCTCTTGTATTCGATTTAATCGGTAATATGTTGCTCCATGTTTAATAAGAATCTAGGCCTCTCATAGGGTGCGCTTGGCAAATGATTTATCTCTTAGTTAAATAATGGCATTGTCATCAGGGTTTATGTTTAAAAATTATCACTTCTAATTATCACTTCTAATAAATGCTAGTGATCTGATTTGATGTAGCAGGGTGAAATAGTTCCGCAGGATAAAGAAATACCTTTTATTAACTCTGAAAAGACTATCATATTTTTGACAAAACATTTTCATGGCTTGGCTTAGCACTGGCTCTTGGATCCAAGTCAGACTGCTGGCTGCGCTCTGGCCTGGCTTTCCCTGTTAATTTGTTGGCTCACTCACCTCTACGCAATAGATCCATGTGATGCGTATCTGTCTCAGAGTTTCATGTGCAATCTTCTGGTTACAGGTTCAAATCTCATCGGCTGTTCAGTCTTTCATCCTTATGAAGCTGGTAAAATAATTCCCATGGAATTGAAAGGTAATGACACCTGTCATCAAAGAAATGAGGGGCAATTTTGCTTGTTGTGTGAGCTTCAAAAGTGGACAAAATTATTACTGGGCTCAGTAATGAGGAAATATTAAACACACCAGGTATTTATGCCTTGTGGATGGCGTGCTCTTTTACCCACCATCTCCCTGGATTCTAGGATAGAAAAAGTTGGGGGGGGTGGGTGGGTGGTGTGTGTGTGTGTGCGTGTGTGTGTGCGTGTGTGTGTGCGTGCGTGCATGCGTGTGCGTGTGTGTACACACACACACACACACACGCGTTGTGTTGGGTGAGCACCTCCTTTCAGGTCATTAAGGACACTGTCTCCAATGTTTCACCTACAAACTTTTCATTTCAGGCGTGTGGGAATAACATAGTTACATTGAAGCAAAAGAAGACTATAAACAGGACTCTAAGTGGGCCGGGTCCTGCCTGTGCTCAGTACTGGCAGTTCAAACAAGCAGGTGCTCTCCATTTTCACCCTCACCCTTTGGGTGGGAAACACAATCTTAACTCTGCAGCAGTGCCACCCTTCACCGGCTTTGACTTCAAGGAGACTCCTTACAGTTCTTTCAGTCTCAACATTTCAGAACTGAAGCATTTTCAATGTTACATACAACGAAGTCATAGTTGTTATTTTTCTTTTGCAACTAACAACCATTGACAAAGCCAACAGGCCTGGCTTGTTGTAGGTGTAAAGTTACTTGTTATATTATATATCTGGATGCAATGACAGAAGTATAAAAAATACCAGTCGAGCGGCACACTATGCTTAGCACAGATTTTAAGCGGAAGTGTTTTGAAGACGCACCCTTAATTACATCGGCGACGCCCCTTCGAGAGAGCCCCCAGTTTTTTCATCCCACTTAAAGCCCTGCCTACAACACCAAGGACGCATTTTATTGTCACACAAAAGTCTGCCCTCCGTGGCGTTTGAGCACCATAGCGCGGTGTGCAGGCGATCACACGGCGTGTTCCTTTTCTGCTGCCGCATATGAGTGATTACCTGAGCGGCCCCTCTGCGTACCTACCTCTCGTGCAAGCCCTGAGATCGACTCCCTGGCCCGGACACACAGCTGGAAAGTGTTACCTTGATAGGATTCTGACACATGGAACAGCAGGCGCTCACTTGTGAGTTCATGCACTCCCGGCGCTTTGGTGTGGTCACGAGCATTGGGTACGTTCAAACGGCGGGACTCTTAAAATAGCTGCAAATGTGGTTGGAATTTAGATTTCATGTAAAATAAGCAAAGGAGTCAGCCGGTGGACGTCCTAGAGCGCGGAGCAACAGGAACAACTTGCAAGTCTGCGGTTTGGAGATCTGTCTGTGATGGTGCAAGGCTGACCCCCACACCTCTGACAGCTACGCGCACGCAGCGTCACACGTCCGTGCCTCGGAGGGCCTGGACACAGGGATCCCTGGACTGCTCGCTCTGGCGAGTGGCGATGCACAGGCGGCCACTCACCAGAGGAGGTGCCACCGAGTCACGAAGGCCGCTGCCGTGCACGCAGTGCACCATCATTCCTGGACAGGCCAGGTCCTCGAAAAGGACGGGTGGGATGGCTGTCTTAGAGTAAAGCACACAGAGCCACAGCAAGACTCTCCTCGTAAATAGTGTAACAAAAGTGGTTTAAACGTCTGTCAAAAGCTCTTGAAAATTCAAAAAATGATTAAAGAGCAAGTGTGAGCAGCGCGTGTAATAAAGAAACGCGCCCTAAAATGGTTCACTCACCTCTGCTTTGCATGCTACACACAGTCTGGTCATCCCTTAAACTCAATGCACCCACCGCGAATCAAGAAGTACACACAACTCCCAACAGGGAATTATCGACTCTTCCACTTACGAGCCACGTGGAACTCCTAGAACCCACAGTGGCCATCGGAAGTAAGGAATGAAGCAAGTCCCTTCTCTTGCTCTGACCTGTGAACCTGACCCACAATCCTTAGGATGCCCAATGCCTCTGAATGACCAGTGTTTATGGCTATGTTGTACTACTCTGAGGGCTCCCGTGTTTGTGGCTCTGTATTTTGATATTTAGATCTCTATTTAGCCTTCTTTTTGTCATTTTCTTGCATTTATGCAAATTTATTTTTAGGTAGGTGAAAAAATAAGGTGCAATTAGTGTCTTTCTACATCTATTTAACTGATAAATGTACACTCTTTTTTCAGTAGTGTTTTTAGTTTGCTAGGTAGCCATATGCAATAAATCAATGTACTTGTGTGAAACCATTCACTTGTACACTTTTACATTTGCAGCTATTTAAGCTTCATTAGAGAATCTCACATTTTAATTTGATTTAACTATGTGCTGTTAATATGCGCAACTGTGTGCCTGTTTTTTCCCTTTCTGCAAGTGTCAATGAGTTAAAGTCAGCAAAAAAAAAAGAAAGCTGTGGGTCTTACACATTTTTGTGATGGGTAGTTCATGCACAGCTGTGATCCCTTCTTATCGCACTAGGATGCCATTTTCGGCAACCTCTATTGAAAATAGGTGCAAAACCAATTCACTAATGAGATTCTTTGAATGCTTATCATACAAACATAATGTTCTGCTGTCCCCACGGCTTCGATTAATTTCCCAAAATATTAGATGTTGCAGAACCTTAAAACCTTGTACTTCCTACATGTATCTAGTCTGGCCTTTTCGTTACTCAGCGTGCCAAAAAACAATTGGGGTGTGTGCTGCGCTCTAGCAGTAAACCTCTTGACCAACCCCTTCTCATAGGTGTTTATTTTTGCTGACTAGAACTAGGTACCAGGATCCGTATTTGGGGGCAATAGTCCTCACTTGTGTAAATTACTACTAAATATAAGAATTTTTGTTTTTTTCGTTTTGTCCTACACATGCCACTCACAGTGTTAATAGAGCGCTGTGTGTGTTGTACATTATATCAGTTCCTGGACTTTTGATTGACAGATAGCAGGCTTGACCCCTGCAGATGATTTTTAGGGCACTCCCCTTGTTAAGCACTGAGCTCAGGTACCGCAGTGTTGCCGCTATATATCCAAATAAGAGTAGCTGTCATCAAATTCAGACGTGCCTGTAAGGTATGCATACTCACCCCTCTAAAACCCAAGTCATCAACACACTTAGGGCTGTTTGCAGAGGAGTGTCGCCCTTTTCAACTACCTTTATGTGGTTCAGCCATGGGGTTTATTTTGAAGTCACTGTTTGGGCACTTTAACAACAGCCTGTCTGTACCTACCTCCCTGTCACCAGCAACAATTGGGCACTGTTAGTAAACCAAGCAATGTTCTGAAAGCCTGAAAAAGCAACTCACTGGAGTTGGTCCCATTCACAATCCCAAAACATCTCAGTAATTTTGTAATTTATGTGGCAGTACCCAGGGACATAGCTTCAGGCGGGATGTTTGGGTGTTACACCCCCTAAAAATGTATTCTGTAGTAAATCGTTGGGTACAGGTGCTTTCAGTCGGGTATGGTGAATTGTCTGTTGGATTTCACCCAGGATTTGTCTACACACACACATGCACGCACGCACACACCCCACCCCCCCAACTTCGATAGTTTGAAAACTATTGTTGAAGTACCTATAACAATCTGCACTCCTTTCTCTTTCCACTTCCTCTTAAGCCCCCTCGTGTCCTACTTCTCATAATGTATTTTAACAAGATATGCCAGCATGATTGTTGGGAAAGCTGAAGCTTACACCTCCCTCAACTCCCCCCAATATACAAGCTACGCCCTTGTCAGTACCTGGGTAGCAATGTCTAAGAATACTGTACTTTAGAGCTTCGAAGCTCAAAAAGGTTTCAAATGTACCTCACTTATTAAAGCGTAATGTTTGCAAATAATAGCTAGGGCAGCCTGCCCATGGGGTAGATTTAGATTAACTTTCTAGGCCCGTTTGAGAGCAGGTTTTGAACACCTAAGTTTTTTTATGTCTGCAAATGGGATTGACACACTCTAAAATCCAGAAGTAGGATGGAATTTTCACGTTAACAAATCTGTTCAAAGAGGCTGGTTTTGGGGGCGTTCCTAAGAGGGTACACTTGTGAAATTCGGTTCTATGTAATTTTCTGCCCTGGAAATATTGGTAAATTCAAGGACAGAAATAAAAGTTTTTTTAAAGGTATTGAAATGGAGGGACACCACTATGTCCGAGCGAGTGTATAAAAGAGGCTTTTCCAGCAATAAAAAATACTAGTTGAAAGTGTATATCCACATTTCCACATGCACACCTATTTCATAACTGTATGTTTAAATTGTTACATATTTGAGTACCTATGGGTATGTTAAACCTGCAGAAATATCCAGGATTATCATAGAATTTTTTTTTCTCAGTTGCTAAAAAGTGAAACATTTACTTTAAGTGTACACATAACTTTACAGTATTAAATTCTACTTTTTCTTTGGGACTTTCTAGACTGAATAGACCAAATGTTTACTCCTAAGTTGAGAAGAGGCTTGTAGAAGTTTGTATATCAAATTCTTGTTATCTTTTTTTCTGTTTTTATTCTGTATACAACTGCAGGATGTCAAAATATATACAACTTTAAAGGTCATTCACGGTTACTCATCCCAAGTATAACTTTTGTATTTTTTACTCTGGCTTCTGGCCAGCATCTAACACTCCTCGAGTGTGATGTGGAAGCTAAAAAAAAAAAAAGAGTCATATCCCAGGATCACATGATGCTGATGGCACTATGAAAACAGAGGTAGTAGCATCCCTCTGGGAAAGGTTCTCATTCAGAGGTCATGTGATACATATAGGCCAATTGAAGGATGAGATAGTCACACCTGAAGAAAGGTTCAGATCCAGGGATCATGTGATCTAGATGGGACAGTGATAGGACAAGATGGTAGTCTCCTCCTTAGAATGGTTTGGATCCACGTGATGCTGATGGGACAACAAAAGGCGAGACAGTAGCCTCATCCTGAGCCAGGGATCACATGATGCTGATGAGACAACGATAGGCGCGACAGTAGCCTCATCCAAAAAGAAGGAGCAGATCCAAGGATCGCATGATGTTGATGGGACAATGATTGGCGAGACAATAAGCTCGCCATAAGAAATGTTCTGATCCAGGTGCCAAGTGATTTTGACTCCTGTGAGCAAAATATGCAAGATTACAGCCTCATCCTAAATAAGCATTGGCAAAGCCATTGGGTCTGTCACACTATTCACCATGCATTTACAGGCACAATGCTTACCTTACAGTCTCATGGGCAGTTTTTTACCAATGGTGTACTGGAAATATAAGTAAGAAGCAATAAAGAGAGTCCACTCAAGTATGATGGAACATTGGCACAACCAACAGTGCATGAGAAGAGGAACAAAGCATTTGAGAGGGTACGTAGGACCGAAGCTAAGACCTGAGGTACTCAGGACAAGTGTCTTTTGACCAGTCACAGTATCTTGAACAAAAGCAGTTTATTCACTGGCACCTTGTTGAGGAATTTCAACTAGGATTTGAAAGACTCATATTGAGGGATTTTGAGCAACAGACATGACTGGTGCTTTTGCACACCCTGAAGGTAACATGCAAGGTATTTAGGTAAGCTAAGAAACAACTACATTCCTATAATTCAAGCCGGTTGAGATAGTTGTCTGATCGCCGACCTTCTTCTTTCAACTCAGAGGTAAAGAAGAATTTTCCTTAAGCTCTTCAAGAGGGTATAACCTATACCAATGATCCTGTTGACATACAGGCAGAAGGTAGATCAGTATTGATAGTAACACCATCATTTCTGGACCTAGTAATTGAGGGTTGGCCAAGAACCAGTGACTTCCAAATTGAGGTCCAGATCTAAGGATGATTATGTAGAACGATCAACTCCAATTTATCTGCATTCAACTTCAAAAGACTGTAAGTCATCAAACATGCGACTGAAGCAAGACATTTCAAGTGTTTAAGGCAAAGTCACAGTTATTATCACGTTGTTTCAGGAAATAAATATAAACGTCACTGTTCAATAAAGTAAAGGCAAAAGAATCAATTAAAGCAACTAAAGGGGTTAAGTAAATGTTAAAAAGCTTCACAAACAGCACAATAATTCTTAATGTCAATGTCCAGTGCTTTACTTCTAAAAAGAAAATAACTTTCATTCACACACAACTAAATGCTAAACATAAAATTAAGAATGTACACAATGACAATAAGTCCTCTGTAGCACCACCTGAACTACCGAGCAGTGCCTTAAGGTCTTTTAGTGTGAATGTATGGCCCTTCCAGTGGTATTTGTCACTTAATGAGAAGTACTTTATATTGTAGTTATCAGAGTTCTCACCATTTCCCTGTTGCTAGAGAGTTCAGAATGTAAACACTCTCCCTAGTGGATTTGTCAAAGATTTCACAATGTAAAACCTGACTGTTAGGGTGTTGGAGCAGAGCAGCCCAAAGCCGACAAGGACGGTATTGTTGGGTAGAAACTTACAATTGAGTAACACACAAAAATAACACACAATAAAGCAATGTCCACCCAGGGCTTTTCAAAAGTACTTTAATGCACACACAAATAAGTAATGTACTCAAAATGAAAAATATTTACAGGATTTCAGGTGGGATTACTATTTGAAGTCCTTCCTTTAGGGGTCTGGCAGATAATTCAGGATGCAAATCATGTATCCTAAAGAAATATCACAGGTCACAACTAACCCTAGTCTGCTCCCATCATTTGAAAGGCGATGTGTGGCAATTTGTGCACCAGCAGTCTTTTTCCTAAAATCCAACAATGCTCTTGTGTGGGCCTAGTGTCAAACCTGCGCCTTTGCACAATCAAAAAGGTCATGCATGTAGGCTTTGTAAAGTTGCTCACAACATAAAAAAGAAAAATACTCACCTCGTTTAGTAATCAATAAAGCAAGCCTGTTCATTTTGAACATAAAAATAATTAAACATGATCATATGGCCTCTGGTACACAAAGCCATCGCATTTTTTGTTAGACCCCAAGCATATATTTACAGGTACATAAAATCTCCTGGAGAAAAGAAGCATTTTTGTGGACAGATCTAAAAAGGGACTTGTGAACTAAACCCCTTCCTATTTCATTAGAGAGAAGGTTCACAGTGTAAGGCACCTTACTGTGGTGGTTGGCAATAGGTTACAGTGTATCCTCCTTTTTAGGTCTCGGCTCGAAGGCTGCGCTTGCGCAGTCTCGATCCGAGATTTAATGACTTGGAGAAGAGGGGCTTGAACCCGCCCCTCTTCTCCCCTGTTCTCCATTGGCTGGCCTCTTGAATGCTGGCCAGCCATTGGAGAAGAGGTCCGTCACTCTGAACAGGCCCCGTCCTTTTCGGATTCGGGGGCGTGTTTTTTTCAAGAAGTCTAATTATCTCCTCCAGCCAATGGCAAGAGGAGAGTAAAGGAAAACACGCCCCCGAATTCGAAACCGCCACTGCGTTTCTCCGAGGCATTTCTGCTTCGCCTCGGAGAAAGGCAGTGGTGTGCTTGTTCCCTCTTGTCTTGGTTTCCTCCTCAAACCCCCCAGAAGTTGGCCGCCTTGGTGTTTAGAAGCTGCCTGCGGGGTCCAGGTAGGGAATTACAGCCCAAAAAAAAAATCAAGACCTGCAACGTTTCCGTTTAAAAAAATATTATTCTGCTGTTATCGGGTGTTCCATTTCCTTCGTAGCCATTGGCTCGCTTACGCTCTCCGATTTAAAATGAAAACCAGTTTTACTCGTGCAGAGTTGAGCCCTCGGTACACGTCCCAGCCCCTGGTTCCTTCAATGCCTTTGTATTGATTCCCTGCAGCCGGGTGCAGCAACAACACCACACGGCGGCTATCTTGTGAGGAGACTGGGTGGAGCGCGAGCGCCCGGGGGAGAAGGAATGCCGTTGTTTTAGTGCTTTCTTGTCCAGCAAAATGCGACCTTACCGGCTTGAGCACCATTCAGAGGGGGCACCATTGCCAATAATTCCTCGCCTCGGAGAAAGGCGGCGGTGTTCGGCTGCTGCTCTTGTCTCCTCCCCCCGTGTTGTTATGAATACTATTTACATTGTATAGTAGTTCCTTGCACTTGGAGATTGATCTATTCGATACTTGTGCATTTCTCATTTTAATATGATTCAATTTCTGTTTTGTGTCCACTTATCACTCTCTTACTAACCATCACGCACAAGATGTGTTTCTAGTTATATTTTGTATATGGGCACAATTTTTGGCTCATTGCATACTTATTCACTCACTATTCTGACCTCATGGCTACACCTGTAACTTCGATTAGTTAGTTTATTTTTGCTTTGACTAGTCCATTTCAAGATGGCGGCCGTTTGTGAATATGTGCCAGGGACCGCCTTTTTTTCCAATGTACGTTTGCATACTTGGATTCGGTCTTTCATGATTATATTGGATCCATATTAGGACCCACCCGCGTTACAGTGTTTATTCAGTATGTTCATTTTTTATTGAGATGATCTGGGAAATTCTACATTATCGGCATTAGTATGTGTCTTTCAACTGGCAACCTGGGAATTATCAGTAATAGCTCATAACCTCTCTCCCCTATAGGATGGCGCCTTTTTTGGTTACACTAGTCCGCCTTTTATTTCCATTTTTTGGTCGCACGCGCACTTGCAACCACGTGACTGTCGTGGTTTGTTCTGCCTATTTCAAGCTAGCGTGTTTGACCCCAACTACAGTTTACTGGCGAGCGTTATCATGCACGGTGACTTCTATGACACCTTGGGAATTTATGAGGTGAGTCCTTGGGCGTCTTCATATGTACACAACATTTGATACGTTTTATATACGGGGTCTCGTTTGTCTACTGATGATATAATTTATAAATTTGCAGGACTTGACGCATCATAATCGGGATGTTTGTTTTCCGACCTTACTTCTGGTCATTATACACTTGCCTGTTATAGGAGTTGAGTGTTACGAGGCATGCCAGTTAACTTGTGTATACATTGAATAGCATAGGTATACACTAGACATTAGGTTGTGTTTATTTCATGTTGTGCACTGTTTCCCTGCAGTTTGCTCCATTTTGAGTTATATGTTTGGCACACATCAATCGCATTAGTGATCATTGCTCAGTGTAACTTTAATAATATTTTGGGTGAGGTACACTATTCACGGAGAGTAGTCTTGCTTTGCATGCTCATTATCTGACACACTCGTGCATAGCTTTACTTATTGCTGACACTCTCACAGTATGCTTGAAACTTGTAGTTTCTTTATATGAGAAGCAGAAGGACGAGCAGCAAAACAAAGGACAGGATAAGGGTTCCTGTGTTCGCTGACCAATCGCCCCCACTATGGCCACCTCAGAAACCTTTCAGATAATCTGTCAATTTTTATTAGTCATTTATTTTTTAAATGCTTAATTTTTAGTGATAAATGCAAAGATCTAGAAACAACGGTGCCACTTCTGTTTTGGCTCCCAAGATCAATGTGTATGTGTCTAGATCTATGTGTGTGTGTGTGTGGTTCTGTATGTGTGTGTGGTTCTGTATGTGTGTGTGGCTTTGTGTGTGTGGCTCTGTGTGTGTGGCTCTGTAAGTGTGGGTGGCTCTGTGTGTGTGTGTGGGAGGCTCTATGTGTGTGTGTGTGTATATGTGTGTGCCTCTGTGTGTGTGGCTCTGTGTGGGTGGCTTTTTTTGTAGGTGGCTCTATGCGTGGGTGGCTCTGTCTGTGTGTGGGTAACAGTGTGTGTGTAGGTGGCTCTGTGTGGGTGGCTCTATTTGTGTGTGGGTTGCTCTATGTGAATAGCTCTGTGTAGGTGGCTCTGTGTGTGTGGGTGGCTGTGTGTGTGTGGCTCTGTGTGGGTGCAAATGCAATAGGTCTCGCATTTGAGAGAGATTAAGCTATTGACATTGTAAGTAACAATGCCGTTTCTTTAAATGTTTTAAAAACAAAAACATAAACAAAAATAATGTCATGAGCAATGCCAATAGCTCTAACTTTAACAATGCCGAGACCATTGCATTGTAAATGCTTGTATGGTATTTGTCAGAGAGTTCTGTGTGTCAAATCCCTTCCTATATTATTTGAGAAATCTGGTGCAGGAGGTCCTATGGCATTTATATATTACTATCTCCAGTTGTGTCAATACAGGTCTTTCACCGGTGATGTCCAGGTGCCTCCGTGCCCCATATCCTCGTACTGGTGACAAAGTTCTTCTTTGTAACACTTGTCTCCATGGGTAGTTAGGCAGAGCAGTCCACGGCTGACTTGGGGAGCTGCTGTAGGATAGAAACTCAGAAAACTGCAACATTAAAACTCAATAAATGCATGTCCAGCCAGTTCTGTTTCTAACAAAATTTAAATGTCATTAATGCACTCAACTAAATGCTATAACCAAAAATTACAATAATATTTATGATTTGGAATGAAATTACAAATAGGAGCCCCCCAGGTAATTAGTCAGCCATATCATATGGGACAACAAATTCTGTAAATGGCCGCCATTTTAAACTCCCGATTTGGACATAATGAGAAAACATGTTAGAGTGAAATTCCGGTTAAGGTCTGGAAAGTTCCTATAAGCTGCATTCAATCAATCAGGGGCTTATAAAGCGCGCTACTCACCTGTGAGCGTCTCAAGGTGCTGGGGGAGGGGAGGGCATTATTTGGCTGCTCCTGTTACTGTCTCTGCTTAGTGTCGCATTTATAATGGGGAAAGCAAAAAACAAACCCCTAAGTAACAAAAATATAGGACTAGATGAACTTACTCACTACTGAGACTGGACTAGAGGAGGCCTTGAAAGACTATGGCAATGAAATAATAAAGGTGTTCAGTATTCTTTTTGTCTCCAACAGCTTTTATGTCAGGTTAGGGTCTGTGTCTTGTCTGTCAGCGAGCAAACCTTTAACACAAGACATAGAGCAGTAGAATATTTTTGAGCCTCTAGGTACATCACTTAAGGGGAGATTCCTTCTAAAACAGTCCCACGTTGAGCCAGGGTGGAATTGTCAGTGTGCAAATGCCAAGTGTATCCATGTAAGGCCTCTTGGGAATAGCAAGGGCTCCTCGGAATCTGGAGTTTAGTTAAACCTCGCTTATACCATCTGGGAAAAACTATAAATTGTGAACTTGGAAAAGCTGAAGGTTAGCACATGAGCTACTACGGGAAGCTGGTTCGGGAGTACTGTGCAGGGCAGACGCGGGCGCGCTAAATCAACTTGACGTCCCCATGTTTCGAAAGTGAACTCTTTCTCTTTTTCGTTCTGGAATATTGTATTTCCTTAAATCGTAGTAAAATGGCTTCCATCTGTGACAGCTCCTTGAATCTGAGAGATTATCTTATTTAGTCTGCATTTTTTGTGGGATTTTGTGCACTATTTTGTAGACGGATAAAGTCATTGCCGCATCCTTTTCATTTGCAAGGCTCCCCGTCCTCTTGGCCCGCAGTGCTCTGTATTGTTGCTGAACCTACAGTGTTTCTGCATTGCTCCAAAGGCTGTGTTAGTGCTGTTTAAAGAGGATCTCCCGTTTGTTCATGGAACGCATACCATTTTACATTTATGATATCAATACAAAAGTATAGATAATATAAAATATTCGAATACTTTATCTTCAGATATGGTATATACAACACGGACAGTCTGTCATGACTGATTTTCGATGGTGTCAATATTATATAATTGCCACCCTAAAAAGTTACACCAGCCACTGTATAGTTCCTGCTTGTATCATCTGGAGATTCACAGGAAGGCCTCGTATGAGGGCAAAGACATAGTAGCAACGGGCGTAGCCCTCAGTGCTGCTTTTTAAAACAGGAAGAGTGCTGTGAGGGAGAACATATACTGGTGCTTTTAAGTCTGTCACTTGACTGTCTTCAGCAGACCTCTCAGCGGTATTATGAAACATCATGGGCAGTAGGCATTGTGAAGCACCCTTCACAATGGGAAGGTGGCAGAGCAACTACAATGGTTGAGCAGTCGTTAATACAATGCAGCTCATTGCTGTCTCTGCCCAAAACCCACATCAATCACCATTTGCAGTTTAAATGAAGTCACAGGGCACAGATCTTGATAAACAGAAGCTTGCAAGGCATGCCTAGTTTATTAAACCCAACATTGTTCAGTATTTGTTAGTATCTGTGGCAAATGTGTTCCGCCCATGTAGTCCACCAGGATTCTTTGCGAGTGACTACCCACTTTTTGGATTTTTTAAAACTTTTAACAACAGTTTTTATTGTGTCGCTCGTCATATACAATGCTGTAACCCAGAGACGGACTGCCACATGATACAAAAGAAGTATTGCGATGACTTTTGGTATATGCATTATACAAAACTGAAATAATAAAGAAACAACCCCCCCCCCCAATGTACTGTCTTTGCACCACACAGTTAATAACATATATTCGCCCGCACATTAATGACATAGTCCGCCGGACCCTCCAGGTCCAATACCACAACTCCTACCCAATTAACCCTTAACTGGCACATTCCCCACGGCTGGGGGTTCTAGGTCCAAGCCTCTATAGGTCGCCCACCTCCTCCAAATCTTAAAGTGCTTCTGCGGGCATCCTCAATCTTTAAAGATAGGGGCCTCCAAACCCATATTGAAATCCAGACCATTTTTCCATGCTGAGAGCAATGGCAGGGTCCCAGCCTTCCACTTACGAGCAATGTCTCGTTTAGCCAGCGTAAATCCCAGTAGCATCAGATGGCGCTTTATATTTCTCCCCTCCATTATATGTAACAGCATCAATTTTGGGGAATAGGGGAGCTCCCACCCCAAAACCTCAGCAAGACAGGCCAAAACCCCCCGCCAGAACTTTTCGAGCGCCGCACACTGCCAAATTGTGTGGAACAGGGTACCAGTCGCATGGCCACATCGCAGGCATTTTGGGGTCGCTATCAAGCCCGCCCTTCACAGCCTGACGTGAGTATAATATACTCGGTGTAGGTAATTAAATTGGATCAGCCGAAGGCGAATGGCTATTGCCGCCCCTTGAGAGGAAGCAAGTGCTTCCGTCCAGTCCTCTCCATCCAGGGGACCAAGGTCTTCCTCCCACGTTTCCCTAAGTTTATCTAATGTAGTGGGGCAGTTTGTCACTAGGGATTGGTATATCTTGGACATTTTATGGTCCTGCAGGTCGCCCATAAACAGTTTAGCTTCAACAGGACGAAACTTGGGAAGAGACTCCAAATCTGCAACGCTGGGAAGGATGGCATGGCTCAATTGCAAGTGTTTGTAAAATTGTGTTTTCTGCATCTGAAATTCATGCTGGAGATCCTGAAAAGATTTTAGAACCGTGAGGCGCATTACGTCCCCTAAGGTAGAGATCCCAATATTATCCAAGTCCCGGAAACCCTCCAAGCCAGCAAGTTGTGGCAATCTACCGCTTTCTTGGACTTTTTACTCTACTTGAGTCTCGCTATTTGAGTCTTGCGGTAAATTCCAGGCAATTGGACTGAGTGTGTTAACCTTCAGCACATGCCTTTTAAGATCAGGCCACTGCTGTGCTGCTAGAGTGAGAGGTACTAGCTGCTTAAACGCAAACATGTGTGCACATGTGTGTGATACTACCACAGTTCGCAGCCTGGTATCTGCACACAGACAACTTGTCACAGAAGGGACTGCAAGGATTGAATCGCTACAGTGATTTCCAACCATGCCTTCACCGTACTGAACTTGGCACTAGTGGACTGGACTATTATTAGCATGCCAATGCGAAGGCAACAATTTGCCTTGGTCCCAGTCTCCGTTGCAAGTTTAGTTTTGATGCAGTTCTGTTTGTTTCATCTTCCATAAACACAAAAAGCTTTGAACAAGGATCTCTTTTTAGATATACCTTGCACTGGTGATCAGATATTTTCATACTGGAGTGCTTTATAGTCATAGTTTAGAAAGGACTAACTTTCAAATGAATGTTACAAGTGATGAAGATAATGTAACTATGGCGCAGGCATAAAATCGATTTGTCAAGGATCACACATGGAAAAGAAGCGAAAACCAGATGTGAACTTGGGTGTGTTGGTTGCGCAGGCTAACTCTTAAGTCATGTAAGCACACTGCTTGATGCAGTAAAACCAACCAAGAGATATTACTGAGATGCTTAAAATGTAGGCACCTTTTATGAAATATTTCAAGGTTTAATATATCCCTCAGAAAGGGTTCTACATTAGTCAACAACTGACTAGGTAGTGTGGTTCTCGTAAAGACGGTATGAATTAGAAAAGTGGGAACATGAACTCATTTCTAGTGGGTCACGGATTAGTGGTCACAACATCTGGAAGCATCTTGTTAGAGACACTTGTCTTCCATCTGTCGATTCATGTGTTTCTCCTATCGACAGTCGTGCGATTGGCACTTTTGAAAAATACGGTATATAACCCTATTGCCTTGCCCAAGTCTGAAGTTGTAATAAGTCTGACATCAGCTTTATGTTACTATAACAGTGCTGATTCTCGTTGTATAAAGTGCATCATCGTGTGAGGGGTGTGTAAAAACGTGTACTATTTCACTGCATCATTGCAGTAGAAGTGTTTGAGATGGAATGGCTGCAACTCTTGAAAGGAAGGGAAGATACAAACACTATTTTAAGGTAAGCAGTAAGTACTGTACTGCAGCGGAGAATGGTAAAATAAGGTATCCTGTTGCTAATTTGTAACTGTTTAGTTTTTTTATTAACTTGATGTGAAAAGTGGAGTCATATTTACTTGCAGTGCTCGAAGCTAATGTGTGCTTCCTGGCTAGTGATGTCAGCGTCTTGAGTGCAGATGTCAAGGGATGATCTATTTCGAGACAGATCCTTGCTAGGTGTGGAGTCGAGTGCACATGTTGACATCTATGCAAAGGTCCTGTGAACTGTGCCCTGAGATAACCAGCTCTTCTTATCAGAGGGATGGCTTTGCTACCCTGTCTCCCTGCAGTGGAAATGTGTGATTGTTCCACTTCCTGAGTGTGGCATGGTGACGAGCGGTATGCTAATTAAAGCTCAGAGTTTTTTCATTTTTACTGTTGGGATGGAAACTCGAAACACAAGCACCCCTTTGACTGCACTGTATTTGTATAATAACTTCCAAACCTTAACTTTGAATTGAGCCCATGGTAATGAGGTTTGCAGACGTATTTCTGGAGCCCACTCCACCTGATCCAGCTTATTCGAGGTCAGATGAATACTGTGACTACCAGGGTGCTGTGGCCCATAGGCCTGGTTTCCATATAAAAAGAACCAGGACTGGCCACACTTTCCCAGTCCATTGAAACATACATAGTCCATCATTTTATGTAGCGTTGGACACCCAGCTACCATAACTTACACATGGAAAGTGGGAAGCTAGTCCTAAAATAGATAGGGAAAACTATAACTCCTAGTCATAGGAGGAAATGTGACAAGGTTGCGTATCCTTCACTTGAATGTGAATGGGTCTGTTTTCTAGTCAAAACTGAGATGCAAAAATCACTAGATGTATACTACATTTTTGTTTTCATAAAATTAGGACAACTTATTTCCTTGTTTACATTGAACTTCCTCATTCAAATTGTATGTATCTGTACTCATTCTTGTTTTCAATTACTTTCCATATTTTGCTTTTCAATTAATTTCCAGACGTTGGTGTCTTTTTCCATAAAGTTCTTTTTATTAAGTATCCAATTCCATCATACTTAAAACAGACCCAGCCAACGTGTTTCATCCCTTATAAGGACTTCATCAGGGCCTAAACAATTTTTTTTTTAAACATGTAATCATTGCTTTTCACTTACAACTACAATCAACAACTCTGGTTCTTATTTTACATAATATTTCTAAATGTTTCAATTTTTTTGTTTTGTTTCTTTGTGTGTGTGTTTAATTTTTAATCTAACATGAACCACTTCCATTTCAAGGACTGTATCGATCAAAATTTCTGTACCAACCTCTGTTAGGTACACAGACTAATATATACACACCATCCCCAAAAACAAAATTAATCCGTGTATTCCTAAACCAAAAGACAGCAACTTTTTACAGAGTGATTGCAGTTACCAAGTGCGTACTTCCGAACTAACACCTCTAGTACTCCTCAAATGCGCATACAAGAAGATTACTACTTTG
Source organism: Triturus cristatus (assembly GCF_964204655.1). Taxonomy (NCBI): domain Eukaryota; kingdom Metazoa; phylum Chordata; class Amphibia; order Caudata; family Salamandridae; genus Triturus; species Triturus cristatus. The sequence continues at coordinate 938,436,895 of NC_140584.1, read as the reverse complement.
TTTATAATTTGATTTATACTCCTTCTCAAAGTTCTTCTTTTCCATTCATTCCCCGTTTAAATGTCTAGGCTCCTATTGTCAAGAAAGCAGTTTCATGTGTCAATATGTCGAAAGCCTTTCCATCATATTAAATTATGTTTCTCCGTGTTTCTTTCTAACCTGCTTGCTGCAGTGTTAGTGAGCCATCCCCTGATTAACTTCCAACCCCTACAACAGAGTAAGCCTATATTCCTGGCAGAACTACATTTCCCCTTCTCCCATATCATATCCTGAATCATTTCTCTAACATATCATTAAATTATACCAGCATAGTTATATGCATGTCTGATCGATCAGACAGGACTAGGGCACACACCGAAAGTCTGCCAGAAAGGTAAGAGACCTAGTGAGTTATGTGAGATAACCCCATGGAGAGGGACTAAGATCAGAAGGAGAAATATGGGGTCTGAAGGGACTGTATATGATGATGCTGGTATAATTTAATGATATGTTAGAGAAATTATTCAGTATATGGGAGAAGTTGGTGTTTTTTGGTTTCAGGAATACATAGATTAATTTAGGTATTGGGGATGGTGTGTGTATATTAGTCTGTATACCTGAGGTACCAACATTTTAATCGATACAGTCCTTGAAATGAAAGTGGTTCATGATAGATTAAAAATCACACACAAAAAAGTCGATTTATTTTTGAAAATTTAATGTAAAAATAAGAACCAGATTTTAATAAGTGAAAAACATTGAGTACAATTTTTTTATTTTATGTTTAGGCCCTGCTGAAGTCCCCAGAAGGGATGAAACACGTTGGCTGGGTCTGTTTTAAATGTGATGGAATTGGATACGTAGTAAAAAGAACTTTATGGAAAAAGACACCAATGTCTGGAAATTAATTGAAAAACGAAATATGGAGAGTAATTAAAAACAAGAGTGATTGCAGATACATGCAATTTGAATTGGAAAGTTCAATGTGTACAATAAAATTAGGTTGCCCTCCTAATATCGTGAAAACATGGACCGAGGATTGAGTTTTGTGGGCAGTCAGAACTTCAGGAGTGGGCATAAGAGAACTATAAGATTGGGATATTTGACCGGTGCTGTCCAGAATCACCCCTTTTGGAAGGTGTATACTAGATGTAAGTATAATATACAGCATCCCTGTTCATATATAAAGTACATGTGTTCAAACTTTTTTTGTCTGTCACTGCAAAGCGACAGTGCAGAAGTCAAAACACAAACCTGCATTTAAACAAAATAATGCACTAACTTAAAAAAATTCAATTATTTCTGCCATGCATTAAAGCATAGAGTAAGGAACATAAAGGTTGCTTTGAAAAAGCTCAGACCTCCTTTGCTGTCATTCTTTAAATATTGATCGCATTAAATTAATAGCATTGGTAGTGTATCCTTTTAAGTATTAGTGATACCCTAAAGATAATGTGGCATAAGTGAAGTTTTGTATTCACGATTCTCCAAGATTTGTGTTCTGTTTTTATTAGCGCTCAGAAGCGTCCTTTAGCTTGTTGGAGCGCAATACAAAAACAATAAACAAACTGGATAATACCACACATAGAGTGGTTGATCAGCTTTTAAGTGACATCAAGTGACAACCTTTTTAAACAAAGAAGAAGAAAGCTTGGCTGGTATATTTAAAGAGTTCTGTTTTCAGTGAACATAAACAAAAATGTTTTAAAATGTATTTGCTTAGTGATAGTGCTAGCCCCTGATAGCAGTTGATCCCATATATGCTTTTTCTCTGCAGCCTTAAGATGTGCTAATGCACCTAAGACCTTTCTAAGAAGGAGGCAGGCAGAGCCTGGCAGAGTGAGTCGAGCCCAGAGGTGAAAGGGTTTCCGTCAGCCTTCCTAACTTGTCCCAGCCCAGTTGGATGTTCTTTAGCTTACATTGCAGATTGATAGGGTGGTCTTCCTTCAATGCCTCTAACAGGTCAGAAAAAATGGAACAATCCCATGCATGAATTATTGGTGGCTTCAGAAGCCAACATAAGCTGACTCATATGGTTGTGACTCTTGAGAGATGTCTATTCCACGAACATATGTTTAAGAAAAGACAAATCCTCCTATGTCTGATAACGTTGGCATCTGTATCTATGAGGGGCATCCTACACATAAACTTGTCCTTCTTATTTGAAACAAGAAAGTTGTCGATCAGTCTGAATAGAATTCATCACCAGTGGTACATATGTGGTTTTCATGGTGCAAGAAGCTCCGCACTCCAAGCATTTTCGAGGATCGATTCGGAGATGCTAAAGGTGTACACACCTGACCTCTCACACACAGAATACCTAAGATCAGTGTAAAACTCGTACAGCTCACCCTCTAAAAATCACGACTGGGAAAACTGCAGACTCCGGGACACTGCCATGAAAAGGGAGTTGCTGACTCCATTTTGAAAGTCTAATACAAGCACTGATGTGCTAGAAGTCTCCGCGTTCTTTTGTATTATGTGCATGAGCTCGGAGTAGGCACACATCTGATGACTTTTCTACTCGAGCTTATTTCGAAATATTTAAGAGAGACAAATAGCTTCTATGAACAATACTTATATATAGAAAGCAATATCTCAAAACACAAGTATTTGTGAACTTATCACTAGGTGAATCTAAAATTGGCAATAGAAGACAAGTAAAGTAGTTAAGCGTCGGTATTTGCACATAATTCTATCCAGACCAATGAGAGTTGCAGGTAAATTGAAAAGATTCCAAATGGTTAGTTTTTTAGTCTGGCTTTAGACGAGACCTTTTAATTTTGGTAAAATTATATATATAACTTACTTAAATTTAGGGGCTTTCAACAAGCCCTCTTTAGCCATTGGTCTGTTTATGTACCATTCATATTTTTCTTTCACACACTAAAGCAAGCTGTATGGGGAAAATGATCAGCATGCGTCAGCCATAGGCTAACATTGTGAGTGACGTCATTCACCTCTTTCATAAAGAGTGCGTCTACACACAATATAGTTCCCTTCAATTCCAAGCACTATTATGTCAATGTGTGCACAACGAGCACAATATTTTTGTGTTTTTAAAAATATATGTTGGTTAATATTGGCAGGGGCCTAACAGCTCTCATGGCAATGTTCTTTAAACACCATAGCAAAACGAAGGCAAGCACTGACAAAGCCAAAATTCTGGCAGCCAGTTCCGTCCAATTGGCTTTGCCAATGCTTCCCCCCCCCCCCTTTCAAGCAACACAGTCGACCTGATCTCGGGTATTTAATAGAGCAATTATTTATAGAGTTAATACAGCAAAACTAGGAATTTGAGATAATAAGGAGTAGAAAAGAGCACATCATGTAGCACAAATGTTGCTGGAAATTACTGTTATTGGTCTGAAGGCATTGCGCCTGTGGCCATTTTGCATTTGTTTCATTTTCAGCTTTGAGATAGAGGCCCTCTTAGTGCCCAGTGCTCAGAACTGTAAGAAGGTTATACTGCAAACTGTGGGACTGAGAACTTAACAGCGTGAATCTCAGAGAGGATACACATACAGGAAATAAGAGTTTTCTTTGGCAGTGGAGACAACAGTGGAAAGGTTAAACAGAATTACAGCTTTGTCTTTGTATCCCCATGGCTGAAATTTCCATTTGTAGTGTGCGTCTACTGGTCTTTTTATTGATATTTTTGGTTAAGTGCTGTGACAGACGTGTTGAAAGACTCAGATCCTGTCATGGCCCATAGGCTGGCGTTGCTTCAACTGAAAGTGATGGTTGACTTTTCACCAGAGAATGCAATTCCTAGTTAATTTTCAAAAAATGTTGTTTCTCAGTCTAGTCTGGAACTAAATGGAAACTTTTGTTTCAGCCTATCTGTGTTGCAAACCCGCTCCTTTGTGGTTGTAATCTACTTCGCTTCCTATTTTGGTGAATGTTCATGTGTGTTTGGAGTCCATTTTTAGGTCTCACTTGTGACAGCACATGTGCTCTCGCTTGCAAGAGATATTGTATACAACAAGGGTCTCGTAGCCAACTCAGTGCTTACCATTGGTTGGCTTCATTGTAACTCTTATTTGCTGTCTTCTAATTGGCCAGCGTGTGCCAACTTCACTTCTTCTACTTTCAGCTGGAGCCGTGGACCAAGCTTGATTGCTGGCTGTCCGCTGATCGTGCTGTGATTGAGGTATTATTTTTAGGTCTTGCATACACAGTGCATGTGCTGTGGTGCAAGATATATTGTTTACAATGCAGTGCACTTACACCCCGCCAACAGCAAACCATTAGTTGTTTTCATTGTTACTCTGTTTTCCAGTCTTTTGATTGCTTATCTCCCATAGACTTAACTTCTGTTATTGTGTTAGCTGCTCTCTGGAGCATGGACCAAGTACATGTGTTCCTTTCCCATCTTTTTGCTACACACTATTTTTTTAAATTTTATAGCGTTTTTGTATTATTTGTGAACGTGCAATGCACATTCCTACTTTTAACACAGGCATAGAGGGCTTCTTATTTATGCTGCTTTCACCCTACCTGCCTTCTCTATTGGCACCTTAGATACTTACACCTACTACTATACTACTCTACACTACTCTACTCTATGGGAGTCTGATGTTCTCCACAGAGCTCCACTATGATTTACTTCACATCACTCTACGCCATTTCACTCTACTCTACGCCACTCTGCTCTGTGTCATTCTACTCTACACCACTCTATTTTACGTCACTCCACTTTTTTCCACTTCACTTCACTCTACTTCACTCCATACCACTCTATTCTATGCCATTCGAAACAATGCCACTCTGTGCAACTCTACACCAAACCACTCCACCCCACTCTGTGCCACTCAACGCCACTCTACTTTCTGCTACTCTATTCTACTCTGCACTAATCTACTGTGTGCCACTCAACTCTACGCCCCTCCACCCTGTACGATCTACTCTACGCCACGCTACTCTACGCCACTCAATACAAGTCCATGCCATTCTGTGACACTCTGCGCCGCTCTTCTCTACGCTAATCTACCCTAAGCCCCTCTATGCGACTACACTGTATACCACTAGATACCGGTCTACTCCACTCCACTCCATTTCACTCTACGCCAATCTACTCTATGCCACTGTACGCCATTCAACCCTATGCAACGCCAACCTACGTCACTCCACTCTCTGCCACTTCTCTCTATGCACTCCAATATTCGCCACTCCAGTTTGTGCCACTCCACGCCACTCAGCTCTTTGCCACTCTACTCTTAACCACTCTACGCTGCTCTAGCCTACGCCAATTCTCCCTATGCTGCTCCACTCTATGCCACTCTACGCCATTCCACTCTACACTCCTCTACACCTCTCTACTTTAAGCCATGCTGACCAGCAGCCATACAACTGTACAACATGGCTAAAAGGCATTGGCAAACCCAATAGCTCTCACAGAAGTGTGACCTATTGGCTTTGCCAATAATTGTTTTCGTTTTTCTACTTACGCTGTCATCCTTGTCTGTGTTGCTATTTTCCTCCTACCTCCGTTGTCTGTGTGTTGCTTCTTCCGCTCTCCCTCCTGTGTCTGTATTTCCTTTTCCTCTCTCATCCCCTAATTGCTTCTTACCCCTCCCAGCCTGCCTTGTCTGTGTTGCTTCTTCCTCTCCCACCCCACCACCCACCTGTTGTCCGCCAACTGCTATAAGAAAAAAAGCGCTTTGGCGCAGCCAGGGCTGGCTGCGTCATAGCGCTTTTTTGTCCAGTTTCCCTTTCCCTCCCTACCTTCGTCTCATTGTCAGTGTTGTCTGTTCCTTCCCACCCTCCTTCCTGCTGTCCGTGAATAAAGAAGAGTTATGAAGTGGCTAGTGCTGGCCGCATCATATGTTTTTTTTCTAACTTAAACACTCCCATATTTGATTAATGCACCCTGTTTTCTAACAAACTGTTCATAAGCAGGAGGTGGAAACCATTTTTAATTCATCATACTCGTGAAGACCATGCAAAAAAGCTTCACAGTTTGACCCTCACACTCACTCACTCACTCACTCACTCTCTCTCTCTCTCTCTCTCTCTCTCTCTCTCTCGCTCTCTCTCTCACACACACACACAGTGTCTCTCTCTCACACATTATCTGACTCAGGAAAACACACATAGCTCTCGCCTGGTGGAAGAAAACAAAAACAGCTGCTCCCTCCAGGTGGAAGTAATGCTGGCTCATACAGCATGGGTGCATGCCGGGAGCCGGCTGGGGCCACAAAGATCCTAGACCTCCCCCACAACCCCAAATTAATGTTTAGTAGGTGCCCCAGGTGGGCACTGGGGCACCCACCCACAAGCCGTATTCGCCCAGGGGATAGGATCCCCACGGTCACTATAGATACGGGAGAGGGGGCTACGCACTCCCTCTCCTTTATGGAAAAAAAGCCCAGTGGTTTGGTTCCCCGGGGCCCATAGTGGGTCAGGGAGGAGACTGTGCACCCTCCTACCCTTAAAATGTATTTGTTGGCACCAAGGGATGGACTCCCGACACCACTAGTGGCTCTTGGAGGGGGTCCGTTTGTCGCCCTCCACTCAAGGGCCTCGAGAGACGGAGTTCCCTGGGCCGCTTGAGGAGAGAGGCCATGCCCTACTCTCCCCTTTCTAAATATCTTTTGGACCCCAGGGATAGGGTCCCCAAGACCAATTTGACTTAGGGAAGGGGCAGTGCACTCCTTCCCCTTAATTAAAAAAGACCCTGGGGGATGGGGTCCCAGGGACCCAAAGTGGCTTGTAAATTGCCACTAATAGCCCTGCTTCCACCCCCACACCGCGCAGACTGACCACCTGCATAGAGGTTGGACGCAGGCCCTGAATCCAATCTCACACCACTTACAGCCGAATGCCCTGTGCGCATAGCTTTGGCTGCCTGCAGAGGGGTTGGCTACAGTGCTGGACTACAGGCCAGGCCCTATGGCCAACCCTTTCGCTGTGCGCAGTGGGTGGTTGGTTTCACGTATGATAATAAAATATTTATGTTAAAAAAAAAGAAATTTTGAAATTCACTGAAAATACCAAAGGTTAAAGTATCATTATAGTTATGTGAAATTTTCACTGAGAACATAGCGTTTTAACCTTACAAAACCACTGAAATTCACCAGATATAGTTATCTCCCGTAACTATAGCTCGTGCCCTGAGGTAACTATAACTCGCGCCGTTGATGTACTCCTAGAATTCTGTGAACTGCATAAATGTAAGCACCTCTAAAACATTGGTCAGATATGTATATCTTTTAAAGTGAATCAGGTCAGCAGTTACTCGAAAGTGAAATTATAGTGCACAAATAGCACCAGTTATGACTGCAAAGTAACCAATGTTTTTCCCAGACTTTTAAGTTAAACCTACAAATGAATATACTCGCACACAAAGTTTCAAGAACATGGCGGAAGTTTATCTATAAATAAATCTCACCTGGGAGGTCTGTGGGCCTTGCGGAGTAGGGATGTCTTCAAACGCTGGAGAACACCTCGTACCTTTGAAAGTTCAAGGGTTTTCACGAAGCTTTTGCAGGTAGCTTAACACCCTGAAAACTGCCTAAGATATACCTTTGGTAAGGGCAGGAATACATCCAATTTCAGAGAATGTAATAGATGGGGACACCTCCCAAAAATCAGTGGAGGTGTAAGTAAAAGAGATTCCCCACTGGGAAAATGTAAATAACATGGCAAATGTACATATGCATTACATTTTGCCAATCTAAATGTACATTATGAAATGTGTAAATGCTTATGCCTGCGAGTTCTCCTGGGAAGCTGCAGAAAAAGCCGCCCTAGAGCTTTTGGTCAATTCCAAGAAATTCAGAAATGTGGTAGTAACCCTATGGAGCAAATTTGCAACTTTCGTGGTACATCAAGACATATGAGACTCGGTCTCCATTAACACTCAGGAGAACGAACAACAGTTGTCAAGGACTAGTGGGGAAGGAGGCTGTAGGAACATAGTCTCCCGTTTGATTAGCAATAACGACTCTTTTGGCAATGCATGAGAATCTTAGTAAACCACAGGCCACATCTTGAGATCCTCTACCCTAGAGGAGACGTATTATCTTACCTTGTGACAAACGTGAACCGCCTGCCCTTGTACCATCGGCAGTATCCTTGGTGCCCCCCTTCCCCCTGGTGCTCTGTTTTCTCAAGTTGAAACGCAATTCTTGAAAACATCCATTTTTAGGTCTCGGCTGCGAAGGCTGCGCTTGTGCAGTCTAGCTCCGAGATTTAATGACTTGGAGAAGAGGGGCTTGAACCCGCCCCTCTTCTCCCCTGTTCTCCATTGGCTGGCCTCTTGAATGCTGGCCAGCCATTGGAGAAGAGCTCAGTCATTCCGATTAGGCCCCGTCCTTTTCGGATCGGGGGGCGTGTTTTTTGCAAGAAGTCTCATTCTCTCCTCCAGCCAATGGCTGGAGGAGAGAAAAGACAAACACGCCCCCGAATCCGAAAATGCCGCTGCCTTTCTCCGAGGCATTTCTGCTCTGCCTCGGAGAAAGGCAGTGGTGTGCCTTTTGCTCTGCCTTGTTGTTCCTCTGGGAAGGCTTTAGTTTTTACCTGGTCCGGAGAGAGGCTGGCTGTGCCGCCCAGACAGGGGCCCATTGACGAGTGTGACACAAAGGCAACCGGAAACATTTTCAAGCGAGGCTTTTGTGCGAAAGAAAAGGCCTGGCCACGCAGAACCGATCAGCATTTTAATCATTTTAATTCCCAGTCTCCGAGTCACGAAGCTCTGCGGAAGTCGGGCAGCAAGCGAAGGCTGTGTCTGCGGGGGCGATGGCTGAATGGCTGTCTTGCTGTGTTGTTTTGGGGCCTGCCTGGGGATACAATGTTGCTTTAAACGCCCTCACCATCTGCCAACAAACTTTCTGCCTCTTTCGCGAAAAATAGCGTTTAAAGAGAGGCTGGCCGTGCGCATGTAATGGTCCCTGCCCTAGACCATGCTTGTCTGTGCAACACGCGATTAAGCAGCATGTTCACCTTCCCCGGAGCGCTGTCCTGCAGCAGTGAGGCCAGATATGACTAAACCCCCTCGCGCCAGTGCCAGACACCCAAGGTCACTTAGACTGACGGAGGAGTGAGTGAGTGTGGGTCGGGGAGAGGGATAAGCGCCGCTGCTGAACAGGAAATGTCGGGCTAAATTGCAACACATATAAAAGAAATAATCTTTGTGAAGTAAAAGTCAATGGAAAGTTCCCGCGGAGCATGATGTGAATTTGTAGCCCTTGTGTGTACTGCTTAAACCGCATTGGCCGGTCCTGTATGTCTGAGCTCGTGGCCGCAGATAACCCGTCTCCATAGCAAGGCTTGTTTTCAAGCTGCGCAGGTGAAGAGGACAGACTGAATGATTGCGATCGATTCCTCCTTCCACCTTTTTGCCGCACCTTACAACCCACTTTCCTCCTCCTGCCTCTCCCCCTTCCTTTGCCTCTCCTCCCCCCCCCCAGCCGCGCCCCCATAACCCCCCCCTCCCCTAACAGGTTACCTCATTGTCTCTCCTGAAGTGCTGGCCCGTTAAGCGCTATACAAACAACCCATGTGACATGATAGCAACTAGTGGGAAACCAGGCGCGTATTTGAAATACCGTATTGTACGGTATTTGTGAAGGATACTTCCAGGGCCAGAGGTGATCTGATAGTCTACGAAAACACGAGTCGCTGTGGCTAGTAGGTTAAGAAATTGAAGCGCCATAAGACAACGATTAGTCGATGATTATTACAATATTTCATGCTTTAAAGGGTTAACATGTTAGCAGTAAGTCTCTTTTTGGTGGGACTTGCTAAGAGTGATGTTTTCACACGGCAGTGGAATGGAGTAACACATAAAAAAAAAATCGATTTTTCTAAATAATAAGTGTAATTATTTGGGAAGAATTCTTAGTGACGCAGTTTCCTCGCCTCTTGCTGACGAGCTTCATCGGTTAATACTTCCTATTTTAGCATGCACTGAGTCGCCTCTGTACAGAGTCAGCCGTGGCACAGTATCTCTCCTAGCACAGTTGGGTCTACACGAAGTTATTCTTTTGTGAAACCCCTGTCATTCTTGTGAGTATTAAAAAGGACTCCATGCCGCTTGCAAAGTTTTCAGCATGTGCTTTTCCGGCTTAAAAGTTGGGCCCGGATTTACTAAGATTCTGCACCATGGTTGCAAAAGATGTCACAGGAAGTGAATGTGGAATGGTTTGTGTGCATTCCCAAGTAGTAATAAAACAAACCTGCACACAGTTGTACTTAAACAAGGAAACGATATTCATTGGGCAAGAGGGCACAGCACAGACCATGACAACTTGTAGTGTGAAAAAGGCTACTTAATGAAGCAGGTGCACATCACAAATATTTCTACAACCCTAGGCAAATCGTCTTGCACAACTATTGTTCTCACTATATGTCAGTATTTACCTACCGGTTGCCCCCCGACCTTATTTGTTCCTCGACAATTTCCCCCCAGCTCAACTGCCTCTCAGTATATCTATGCTCTACACATCCTGAACTGACTTTACTTCATATTGTATTGTAATTGCATTTATATAGCGATTACTACCCCTGAAGAGGCGTCAAAGCGCATTTTCGGCGAGTAGCACGCTACTCTGGAACCCATTAAGCATTAGCGGTGAATTAATATAGTGAAATATGAAAGTAATGTGAGTGGTGGATATTAGTCAGTTATTTGGAGTGCGTAGGATGTCACTGTAAACCTTTAACTTCTTGCTACCTGCAAGTGCCAAATTACTCCCACCCTTCCCTTTAAACTGCTTCGCCCACTCCAACAAGCTAAACAAGCATTTACAATGCAACAGTCTCGGCATTGTTAAAGTTAGAGCTATTGGCATTGCTCATGACAATGCCGTTTCTTTAAATGTTTTAAAAACAAAAACATAAACAAAAATAATGTCATGAGCAATGCCAATAGCTCTAACTTTACCAATGCCGAGACCATTGCATTGTAAATGCTTGTCTATATGGCCTTCAACCAGCTCTACCTTTGCATAGGGGAGAAACTAAAGAACACTGTATCTAAGACATTTGCTTTCAACCATTTGAACTGGAACCCCTATGTAAATTTCTGTTTTGCCATCAGTGCTCGGAGGTGACCAAAGCGATGTGTCTGCATTTTACACAACATTGCATGTAAATAAATGCATGTATTTCTTTCAGCACCCTTGCAAACCTTCTCTTTGTCTAATCTGCTCACTTTGGATCTGTTGGACTTGAGCCACTCTAGGCTGCCTAAATGTGACAACAAAATACAGCAGCAAAAGTAAGTAGAATAATTTTAGCTGCTGCAAAACAATGTTGGCGAGAAAGAGAAAGCGTAACAAGATGTGAAAATGACATTCTTTTCCTAACAACCTCAGAAAGAGACAATACTAAATAATGCTGGAGTCTTCCAAGCGCTATGAATGGATTGCAGAACCCAACCACCACTGCAGACCCATAGAACGCAGGGTGGTGCCAAGCAGGGAGACACAATGGGAATCATTGCCACATGGGGGGGGGGGTCTATATGTCTGTTGCTTGCAGGTGGCATTGATTCTCGTCTATAGTCCCAGTAAGCGCCTGACTTTTGTTGGTCTCCAATTAATGTTACAGTTTATCTTTTAACATAAATCTCTTGGGTGATTTGAATTATGCCCAATTATCACTTGGTGTAAATGCGTTTGCCTTTGTATCAGCGGCAAAGAGATCAGAATGCGTGAAGTAAGAGCCGCAGATGATACTAGGAACGCACTAAGAGCCGACTGTTGCTGCCAATAACGAGAAACTTGACATGCCGTGTATACCACAACAAGCTGTATTACTTATGTGGCTATTAATAACAGAAAGCAGCTGATAGAGAGCGAAATACGCTGACTGACCGACAAGAGGTTTGCAGTTTGACTAGCATGGGGTTGCAGAATTAGTAGCTGCACAATCAGTCCAAATGCTTTTCGTCGCCAAATACAATTCTTGGCTCTACACAATGGCAGCGACACATCGCATGGAACAGTGGTGACATGCCAGAGCAAAGGGCACGGGAGTGCTGTAGTATGCCAAAGAAAGCCATCTAACGTGCACGGCACAGAGGGGGCGCTTGGGTATCCTAGAACGGCAGCATCACCTGCCTCCATGAAGGAGTACCCTCTGTAGCCTTTCATGGTTGTCTTTGAAGCTGAAGAGAAATCAACAGCTCCTTTTAGGAAATTAGACTGATCTAGTGTGTTTCTTCGTTTAAGGGGAGTGGTTCCAGACCTTTTCACAGTTATGCCGTTATATTTTCCCCCCGTTTTGCAATAAACATTCTAAACGGCCTTTATGTGTGTAGCTCACAGGACTGCTAGATTTTTGACTGGGTCTGTTGTTTAGCTAGTCAACCCGTCAAAGACAACCATAGCTGTTCTTTGTTGACCAGTTGGCAACATGTTAACACTTTGTACAGTATTCCCAACTCCGTTGTCCTTTGCTAGTTGCAATTAAATTACTTATAAGAGACACCCATGCCCACTGCATGGGGACAAGGTGCTTAAAGGGAAATTCGAGGGTTAAGCATCAAATAGCTTTTGATGTGTAGACTTCAGCCTTCCCCTCTGGCGTGTTAAAAGTACATCCAATGCCGCCGCCTTTTCCTCTGCACCCACTGGCTCTTCTTATGCTTTAGGAGGTCCCAGGTAGGAGATGCACAAATACACGGGTTTACCCTGCAGTACACAGGGTCCACTTTAAGTCTGTGTCCTGTATACAGGTGACTATGCGAAATAGCATCTTCAGGGCGCTTCGCACTATTTTGCATAAGATTGATATGATTTGTACTGAATAACTGACCTTTGTATCGCTCAGGGATTTCTCCGATGTACTGAAATAAAAATGCGGCCTGACCAACGTTTTCATCACTGGAAGGCCTCCCCTTCATTTTGGGGGATTGTGCTCGTCATCAAAATGAAGGAAATATGAAGAGACAAAGATGGCGGCTTTCTGGCACATTTAATGTGGCCACACACCTGAGGAAATCTGCAGTTAGTGAAGAAGTTTCCAGTCACAGGAAATAGCCACATTAGGGAAAGGACCACAAGGCAACACCTTCTTATTACAGAAATGATACTTAATAAATGACATTAGGGTCATGTGAGCTCTTAACCTTTGCACAAAGGATGTGGTCAGGCTGCATTCTTTAACGTTTGCGGTTGTCCTTTCTGGTTCATTTAATACATTCTTGTCTCTTTACCTGTTGGCTCTGTATCTAAGGTCAGCACACCAAGGCAGTACTCCAAATGGGGTCGGACTGGGAACGGAAATAGTCCCGGGCACTGAAATAAAGATGGCCCCGATTAGCAATCCAGATAGGTAGAAAAGTGGCCTACGTTGGCTAATCGGACCAGTTTTGAACTTGTAAAGACTTGGTGTATAGAAGACTGCATACATTTGTGTTTTCTACTAGCAGTGTTTGTTGTAATATCAGGAAAATTAACAATACAAAACGGCCTACCTGATCATAAGCCAGGCCATCATACTGCAAAAATATAAATCGTCCCATGCACCTATCTGCCAGACCAGCCCATTGGGCACTTCCTGATAGCCCTATAGGCCAGTCCTATCCTGACTCTAAAAAAACAGTCTCTCCCTTCTTTGTAGTATAGTGCATATTGATGGCTGCAACGCTTTGGCTCAGCTTAAAAGGCTGCTGAGCTTGTCACTTACCTAGTGGTCAGCGTGAGTAATCAGTAGTTTCTATTAGCAAAAGTAAATGCAGAACCATGGTGTGACCACACTGACGTCTCCAAGTGCTTGCCGTTATTTCAAAGTAGCACCATATGTCCCAAGAAGTAATCTGTCCTTCCACCAGCAATCACTGCCACCTGAACACATTGCGCTCTGTCACCACCACTCAATGACAAAGCTATTCTTAAGGATGGAGATATCTAGCCACAGATTTCTTACCTTTGAATTTCCCAGGCTTCAGACTGAATCCAGAAGATTTTTCTTCGAGCAGTACCCTAGCGTGCCAGTAGGTGGCATCAGTTACATCTGCGTGGCGTCTGCGCTGGAAGGGGTCTCACCAAAATAGGTGCCACCTCGGCACGCTGTCATTTATTTTCTTTCTGCACCAATCAAGCACTAATCCATGAAGAGAGCTACTTTCTGTCACTTTTTGACTGGATTTTTTGACTTTTTGTCGACCCATTTTTTGCTGGTTTATAGGAAGTCATGTCATCTAGGAAGACTTTAGGGTTTAAATCATGCATCACCTGTCATCGTGCCATGTCGGTGACAGACCCACATATTGTTGGTCTATGGTGTCTAGAGCGCGACCACAACACCAAGTCATGCTTTGACTGCCAGGCCATGGCCCTGAAGCTGCTTGCCACCCCCAACTCCTCAGTGGTCTCAGTCTCGGTCGAGAGAAAGGTTCCGGAACTGCTCCAGGAGTCACAAGTCCTCTTCGTCCCACTCGAGATCATCAGGACATTCAGGTAAGAGACGCAAGAAATAAAGTGTGCTTCGACTTCTCCCCGTCCATTGGCTGACGTAACGAAGAAACATTGGCATTCGATGCCTCGTTCGTTGGAACCCACGCCTGGGTTGGCTTTGAGCCTTACCCCTTTTCCAGGAGATGGATCAACTACCGATCAATATAAAGAATTTTATGAGGCCATGCTCCTCATTTTTGAGTGCCCTGACCCCTCAGGCATGCCTTTCGTCCCCACAGGGTCAGATGGATCTCCATCGGGATCCGCGCCAGTGGCTCCAGCCATGTCGCCAATGCCCTCCTCCATGGATCTGAACCGGCGCTGGTCGTATCACTGTGACATTCCCTGCCGCCGGTCCCTACGCCGACGCTCCCGGCACCCCTGGTGGAACCAGGCCTATTTATCATCACAGACGATTCTAGCGCAGACAGGACCCATAGGTCCTATGTCGTTCCCTGAGCCTTATTCAGACAGGCCAGGCTTGGGAGAAGAATGGAATGGGTCACTGGACCCTTTAGAATACCAGCAGTATAATCAGGATATGGACTGGTATGAGGAATTGGGTGAGACCAACGGACTGGATACTTCGCCAGATACTGGCATGCTTTCGCCCCCTACCATGGTTACGGAGAAGGGGGCATCTTATGTAATGGTGGTGCGGAGGGCGGCTGAGATCCTTGACCTTCAGCTACCCTCATTGGCAGTCATGACTAACGGTTCATCTTGACGGAGGTGCTACAACCGGGAGCTTCCTCCTCAGAAACCTTGCTCCCATTTAAGGAAGCCCTTCTGGACATCCTACTGGGAATCTGGTCCAAACTCAGCAAAGAGGCTCCTGTGAACAGGACGATCGCCCACCATCACCACCCTGTCTGGGCGACCCAAACGATTTTTTTCTTCCTCCAGCCTTGCACGTGAACACCTCATGCTTATTGGGCTGTTATTCACAATCGGAAACGGTTGGGCAAGTGCTGCCTCAGGTCCCGAAGGAGGCTCTGTCCATCCTCTCCCAAGCTGTATCAGACGAGAGAGAGATGCTGAAAAATTATTCTCAATTAGATGTGGTTTAGCCACAACCGACTCACTGGGCAGAGCAATTTCCATGACGGTGGCTGTTAGACACCATGCCTGACTCAGAACATCTGCCTTTTCAGGGGATGTCAAGTCTTCTCTCGTGGAGATGCCCTTTGATGGCACCTGTCTCTTTGTAGGCAAGGCAGACACAGCGCTGGAGTGCTTTAAAGACTCACGGGCTATGTCCAAGTCCTTGGGCCTCTCAGCTGCCCCATGTCCCCAGTCTGCCTTTCGTGGCTACAGAAGGAATTTCAACCGCACCAGCCCTATCCAATCCACAGTCCTACGCAAGTTTCACAACCCCTGCGTGGACAAAGGCAGTGTACGTACCGACCACATGAGTCGGGCAGCCAGTGGTCCAGTCAAATCACCCCCCTCTGCCCCTGGCAGCTACAGCCTCCAAGTCCTCCCAGTCTTGCCCTTCCAGACCTTGGGTGTCCAGTTGGTGGCAGGATCAACCATCGCCTACTCCACTGGCAAAACATTACATCGGACAGGTGGCTCCTCCAGATTGTCTGGAGGGGCTACTCCGTCCCCTTCGAGGCCACCCGTCCATCTTATGACCGGCTGAGAGAGGATCATTTAAAATTGCTCCAGGAGGAAGTAATGGGTGTCGTGGCCAAAGGAGCCATAGAAAGGTTCCGGCGCCAGAAGTAGACTGTGGTTGCTATTCTCGCTACTTTCCCAATCAAGATAAAGGGCCTCCTTCCTATCCGAGACCTACGAGCCCTCAACTACTGCCTCAAAAAAGTGAAATTCAAGATGAACACAGTAGCTCAGGTCCTGTGTGCCCTGGACCCGGAAGACTGGATGTTCACCGTGCTTCCCTTTGACCTTACCCTCATCTCTCTGGTGTTCATCAAGGTGATGGCGGTGGTCACAGCTTATCTGCGCAGATCAGGGGTGCCAGTCTTCCCCTATCTCAACGACTGGCTGCTGAAGGCAGGCTCACTCCAGGCTGTCATCTCTCACCTCCAAACTATGGCGAAGTTCCTGCATTTGCTGGGGTTCACTATCAATGTACCAAAGTCACACCTTACTTCCTCTCAGACGCTCTCTTTCATCAGAGCCATTCTGGACACAGTGCAGTTTCAGGCCTATCCTCCCGAACAGTGAGTCAAGGATATTCAGGCTATGATACCAATTTATCAGCCTCTATTCTGGATTTCGATGAGAATGACTCTGAGACTGTTGGGCCTCCTGTATCCTGCTAGTAACACATGTCAGATGGCATATACGGGCTCTGCAGTGGAATCTGAAGTTCCAATGGGCACAGCATCAGGGTAATCTCTCCGACATGGTTCAGATCTCGAAGGAAACTGCAAGAGACCTGTAGTGGTGGCTGACGCACCATGATATTTTTGGGGGAACGTTTTTATTAAATGCTGAGGAACCATGATTGGGTCAGAGGCAGACCCCTCTCCCTTCCCCAACCAGATTTCACAGTAGTGACACACCCGTCACTCCTGGGATGGGGCGGCCATCTGGAAAAGGTGGAGACCTGAGGATTCTGGTCTCCAGCAGAATTTGGACTCCACATCAGCATGCTGGAGCTCCGAGCGATTTGCTTTACATTGAGAGGCTTTCTGCCCTCCCATCAAGGGAAGGCTAGTTCAAGTGTTCTCAGACAGCACTGCACTGCCATGTTGTACTGCAACAAACAGGGCGGAGTGGTCTTGGACCCTCTGTCAAGAGGCCCAGTGTCTCTGGACATTGCTGGAACAGAAGGTAATTTCCATGGTGGTTCAACACCTAGCAGGTTCCCTGAATGCCAGGGCAGACAAACTCAGCCGTCGATGCCTAGTAGATCACAAGTGGCATCTCTATCCGGAGGTGGCGCAAGGGTAGACCCTTGGTTAGATCTGTTCACCTCTGCCGAGAACTCCCAATGTCAGCAGTTTTGCTTGCAGGAGTTTCTAAGGTGGCTCTCGCTCGGAAGTGCTTTTCGTCTTGAGTGGAGCTCAGGCCTCCTGTATACCTTTCTGCCTATACCACTCCTGCCCAGAGTTCTCAAGAAGATCAGGAACAACCAGGCCCCTGTCATCCTTGTGGCTCTGAGCTGGGCAAGTAGAGTCTAGTATCCCGAGCTCCTACAAATGAGTATTGATTGTCCGATGAGGACGCCCCTTCTTCCGCAGCAGTAGGGGAGGGTCCTCCGCCCGAACCTGTCAACTGCCTTCTTGCATGGAGATTGAGCGGCGGCAGCTGATAGTGCAGACCTTCCTTCCAAAGTCTGTAGTGTTATTCTAACAGCCAGGTTTCCCTCCAACAAAAAGATGTACTACTGCTGATGGAAGAAATTTGTAATGTGTTGTACAGAAAAGTCTATTGACCCTCTTTCTGATGTGTTCCTTTTTATTTTTACCCTTGCCCAGCAGGGCACTGCTCTGCACACCCTGTAAGAGTATCTTTCTGCTATGTCTGTCTTCCTGAGGCTACCAGAATAACCCTCCTTATTTAAGTCACTCCTTGTACATATATTTCTGAAAGGCCTTGTACATATGTTCCCACCTGCTCCTTTCATTATGCCTCAGACCTTAATTTGGTTCTCACCTTCCTCATGTGCGCTCCTATCGAGCCCCTGCATAATTGTCCCCTCTGGCTGCTCACTATCAAAATAGCCTTTTTTGTGTCAATTACATCTGCCAGGAGGGTGAGTGAGCTGCAGGCTTTATCATCCAAGTCTCAGGGCAGCTGGTACCCTTTGAAAGTGGTGGGGTGAGTGAAGTGACCCACCATTTCGCAAAAAAACAAAATAAAACACCTTGTCAATCTAAAACCACAAAGTAAACCAGCCCCCCCAAAAAAGATCAAAATAAAATACCCCCTCCCTCCAAACAGCCCAAAATAAAACACCTCTCCCTCAAAAAGTTAAATAAAACACTAGAATAACATTTTAAATAAATAGTACTTACCCACGGCAGCACATCCTCCATCCTCATCGGTGTTCCACTTCTGAATCTGCAGTTGGGTTCCCCATACCATTCCAGATGCTGCTCTCATGCTTTTAACCAATATGAGAAAAGCGCCTGGATAGGATGGAGTGGGCCAGCTGGATGCTCCTTCAGGTCCTGTAGGCCTGTGCTTGGTCTCCACCCAGCTGTCTAAGACAGCTGAATGGAGAGCTCCAAAGTGCCCAGGTCACTTTGGCTGATGCAAGCCTACCGGCAAAAGTGACATGCGCACTTTGAAGCATCCAGCCAGCCACTGCTCCTGTCCTGTGCTGCCAGTCGGTAGCAGAGGACATGCCTGTATGTCTCTGGGCTCGAGGTCGACTGGCTTCTTCAGTGCGCACGTCGGAAAATAAAATGGCAATTAAATCATTTCATTGATGTAGGAAATTGCCTCTTTTGGACATGGTTAGCCCACTCTTTTTGCCTGAAAGATGTTGTAATTTCAACTGGAAGTGCACAGGGTCCCAGCCAATCAGGTCCCCTGTGCCAGAAGCTCTTTCCCTAAACTGTAACTTTTGTTTCCCAATTGACACAACTTCAGACCCCCTTGTAAGTCCCTGGTAAATGATACCAGTGGTACCTGTGGCATTGGCACTGAAGAGGTAGCCCAAGGGTAGTAGCATGAATTGTGCCACCCTAGGGCCCCTCACCAAGGCCATGCCCACTGCCATCACAGAATGCAAGTCTTGGTGCAGACAAAACCGAAGAGTTGACATGACACACATCCATGTGTGCCATGCCCACAGACACTGCATGAGATATAAGTAAGACACCCCTCTGGCAGGCCTTTTATCCCTAAGGCTGGATGCACTATATCTCCTGTGAGGACATATCTGCAGGTGCAAATATGCCCCAGCAATATCCATGTCTTTTCTTGGGTATTATAAGTGAACATGGAAGCCTTAGAGAGTACGTGGGCTGGACTTTCGTCATTACTAGTTCCCCAGCTCCATGATGGTTCACTGTATTATGGGATGTTTGGTACCAAATGTATAGTCTTAATAAACTTGCACTGATTCCAGTGTCAGATGCATTAATAATTGCGCACAGAGGAACCTTTAGAGGAGTCTCCTGAAACCTACCATCCCTTAGGGTGGTCACCGTCTGGTCTAAGCCAGCCTTTCCCCACCAGACAGAGTTCTGAGCTCATGGGGTGAGCGCCAGTGCGCTCAGAGGTCGAGAACAAAGCCTGTCCAGAGCGAAGGTGTTGACACCTTCCCCTGGTCAGGAAGAGCCATTCTTGGCGGGAAGCTTCAAAGGCCTTGCCATCTTTGAAACACGATCCCAGCCTCACCTGACAGAAGGAGCAGGCCCCGCCATCCTATCCTCTCCCCCTCTTGGCAGGAAGACATGTGGGAAAACTTAGAAGGAATAGGAGGTTTGCCCCCCTCTGCCAACTCTACCCCTTAGGTGCTGGAGGCGAGGTGAGGCACATTTTTCAGTGCCCACCGTCTTGAAGATGGCAGGACTTCTCCTATCAGGACTAGGGCTATGTCCCCCTCCCACTGGAGGTGGGCATAATAGAGGGTGTAGACACGCCAGGTAAGGGTCCCATTGGCCACTACCTTTCGCTCACTTGTAAACTCCCCTAAATTTAGTATTTAGGTGGCATCCCCAGACCCTGAACGGTAGTGTCCATGGACACAAGAAGAAGACGAACAGAGAACCACTGTTGGAACAAGAACTGTAGACCTTGTGATGGACTTTGGGCGCAAACTCTTGCACACAGCTAAAGAACTTGACAGTCGCCATCCTCCAGCTTGTCTTGTCGCTGTGTGACCTGCACAAACCCCTAAAAGTATTCAACACTTCGCAAATCGCCAGAGAACTCCCTGGAGATGAGTTATTATCTCTCTGCTGCTGCAGGCCTCTCAAAATATCAAAGTCCAGTCCAGCGTCGTCCATGCCCCCAGCCAAGCTGACGTCTCCTAGTGCCAGCGGAAGGCACACTTGCTCTGGAGGGTCAGGCCTCTGCACCAAGTCTTATTATTTTTTTATTTCTACGGAGTTTTATATAGCGTGAACTTGACCCGAAGGTATCGGGTATCAGAGCGCTTTACATAGCACCAGTTGCGTTACATGAGGACACATTCATTTTTGTTAGACATGGGGAGATTAAGTGATTTGCCCAGAATCACAGGATGTTCAGCGACATTGCCGAGACTCGAAACCGGTTGCCTAGATTCGAGGTTGACCGCCCTAGCCGTTAGGCCAACTCTTCTCCCCAGTCTTGAGGCCACAGGAGCTGAAAGGCACCAATAACCAGGGTACCGAACCCTTGCTGCAAAAACCTACAAAACTGAGTGCAGGCAGACTCCAACTCTACAGCGAGCCAGCACCCGACGAGGAACTTCAGGACTTGAGACCCACCTCAGCAGTGGCCCTGAAGCTCCAGAACCTTCACTCCAGGGTGCTAGCTCGAGGTGCTCCTTTGCGCGCCCTTGTCCACCTACACATCTTCACTGCACACAGGTCGCGCAGCTTGGGCATCGTCAATCCATTTATGCTCCTGCGGCCCCAGAGCTCTTGTGACTTCTACTGTCCCTTGAGAGCCCTCTGACTTGCCTGCAGGTCCCCTTTCGGTTTGCTTTTACAGGTCTCCCCCTGGCTTTATATTGCGCCAGCAACCAAGTCCCCATTTTCTGTGCTCCTGTGAAATCCAGGAAGCTCCCAAGCACTTGGCCTTGGAACTTTGGCCCCCGAATCTTCTGATTCCAAAGGGTGAACCACTAAATGTAACTGCATTGCACTGATTTTATGCACTGAAATATATTGTGCGCTATTCCACACAACTGTAACCACTGCATTTATTGTGATTTTATCACATTACAAAATGTATTTACCTTGTACCCGAAGTTCTTGGTCTAAATATTTATATAAAAAGAATTCTATTTTTCTGTGTTTGTTTTCGAATGTAATCATTGAGTGTGTGTATCATTTATTCCCTCCGTGAGTACAACAAATTCTTAATACTACCCTCTGATAAGAATAACTGCTTGCCCACGCTACCACAAAATAGAGCATTAGTGCTAGCTACTTTTGCCTCTGTAAACCAATAAGGGTCTCCTCGACCTCTCTGCACAGTGTACCCTGTTGTGTTGCAATTTATAGAGAAATGGGTTTCCTACAATTGCCATTTAATTTTTCCTGCACGGCTGGCAGTAGGCAGGGGGAGGCAATGCTCCCCTGCCCTCCTGTAGAAACCATTGCTGCCAAGCCTCCCTTTTTGACAATATTCCCTGACAAGTTGGTGCTTCGCACTAAGGGCCTCTTTCCTTCCGAAAGTGGTAACACCTTTCCATGTAGGACAATCGGTCACCTCACCCATTTTTATGCTCTCCTCCTTATTGTTCTAAGGAAAAGGAGCGACTCCACCATCTGGACCCAAAAAGTGCATTGCCGTTCTACCTTGACCGCACAAAAGAGTTCCGGGTGGATAGCCAACTCTTCGTGGGGTATGTTGGATGCGAAGAAAGATTGGGCAGTGCAGAAAATGACCATCTCATCTCTGCTTCAAGATTTGCTACGCTCTATCAAAGAAGCAGCTTTGTGAAGGCTTAAGGGCTCATTCCACCAAACATAAGTCTGCTACCACTGCATTAGCACGAGGAGTCCCATTCATGGACATCTATCAGGCAGTAACGTAGGCATTCCTGCACACATTTACCAAACATTATTGCCTGTATAGGTAGGTCCGTAGGGGTGGGGATTTTGCCTGTTCGATCCTCAGGACTTCTTAGTCTGAAACTTGTCCACAGTCCCTCCTACGAGGATGGTATTGCTTGAGTATCTATTCAAAGATAAGAAATCTGTGGCTAGATGTCTCTATCAGCTGACCAAGTTGCTAACATTGGGTAACGCCTTATCTGGTAGAAAAATGATCTTGTCACAGATTTCTTACCGACTCACCCTTCCTCCCCGCTCTGCAGACATGTTTTTAGGGTTGGGGCTGGTCCCTTTCAGGGCCTTAGTTTTCAAACACATCAATGCCAGTACACTTCATTGCTTCACGCAGCTGGCATGGAAAGTTGTGAAAAAGTAGCTGATGTCAGCTCGCCGTGCTAGCACCTATATAGGTGACACGGACGTCACTTCTGGTGTGGATGACGCCCACAAGGCCATGTGGAGCTGACCAATGCCACCTACCGGCGTGCACAGGTATTGCTCAAATAAAATCTTATGGATCCAGTCCTATCCCAGGGAAATTTAAAGGTAAGGAATCTGCAGCTAGATCATGTCTCCATCATATAAGGAATTACCGAAGGTAAGTAACTTGTTCAACAAGAGAATTCGCCAGCTAGCCACCATTTTGGTCATGTTTAGCTTTCTTTGCCTTGGCACCTACTGCACTTCCCCAAAATCCGAGTTTTTTGATCAAGGACCAACCATGGTTACATATGGATGACCAAAGTTTACCCTTGTTTCTTGCCACAAACTTGACTGAAGCTTTCATATATTGGCACAATTATGAGGTAGGTGGGAGATTCTGTCAGTGCCAGAACACCCTTGATTCGGTATTGACTAAAGTGACTCAGTGGAAGCCCTGAGGTTAACATGGTGGTGAATGCCACCAACCTCCAAGGTACTGCAACATATGAATAAGGCGGACTCCTTGTGTTTCACTTTACGAAATGGGGTACATTGCCCCCGATTTAGTCACAATGGTCACAGGCCACTTCCTGCAACCAGGAATGGAAACCAACATTGCGAATATTGGATGACTATATAAAGATTTAGTAAAATAATATAGTGGAGGGTGTAAGGCTTTATTTAATCTGAGATACTGATAATTACTTATGTCACATTCCAGTCGGTTATATTTGTTTCTGTCCACGGTGCTGTTCAAGACAGAAACCAGCCATATGCAAACCCTAATTGGTCCTACTGCAATAGGAACAGTCCCACCAGAAGGGCCAGGACCCTTACAAATGGGAACATAAGTTCCCAAATGGGTTCAGAATGTTCTGGTTCTATCACTGAGGTAGGTGCAGCTTGCCTCGAATGATGTGGTGAGCATGGGACCGTCATTGGGCATAGCAGTTGCACTTGGAGCATCTCACTTAGAGAAACAAAGAAATGATGGGTGGAATATTTGAAATAATATCTTGGGCCGCATTCCAGTCTATTATTTTTGGCCACTTTAGACAGAAACCAACTATATGCAAAACAGGCTTGGCCCTGGTCCAGTAGGAACAGTGCAGCCATGATCTAAGGATGCCATTTCTCAATTTAGGTTGTAATTCATAACTGTGACTGCATGTTACAATGTATGAGAATATATCTGCTGTGCAAGAGACGCATTATCCAAACATTTACTGTTAAGGGTCTAACAATTGTGAGCTGCACTGTAAAAACCAAATGTTTGCGTGCCACAAAAGGGGGCATATATCGCCACCTAAAAGTGGCAGCAGTGGTGCAACCGAGGCCCCCCGCACAGTATCCTGGCGTGACACCTCTTGAGTCCGGAGGGGGGGGGGGGCCCTCAAGTTTCGTCACACTAGTGAGTGACACATTGTGGAAACTCTGCCCACCATTCTACAAGTTCAGAAAAAAACAGACAATTCGCTAAATCTCATAAAAAGTAATGTCTGCAGATTTCTGTTTAACCTCTCAGATAGTCGTGAAAAGCTGCACCCTTTTTCATGCAAGTTACGACTACGTAATGTATAGCCTACAATGAGCACTTTTAATAAGATAAAAGTGCTTAAATAATAATTAATTAGAATCTAATGTCTGGTAGTGTGGTGTGCTGGTGGCTACTCCAAGTGAGTTAAAGTTTTTGTTTAGCAGAAGAATGTGATTTTGGAGAAAAAAAATATTTAATGTACTGTATCATCTAATGATTAGATGATACAGTACATTATTACGGGTCTGTCTATGTAATTTTGAGAGTTTTTTTCAGTTGTTTTCGTCTGCATCCATAGCAATCTACTTTTAACACGTGTGCCTACATTTGTACATACATCATTCTTTAAACACCTCGGTGCAGGAGATGAAAGTACGCTTATGGCCCACACAATTACAAGTATTTTTTTCATCTGGCTTCCAGATGATCAACCCTCAGTTCTGACAGTTTTGACAAATCAGATTATTAAAGCTGCAATTGTGGCCCAGAGCAGTTCATGTAGCTCGGGGAGCCTTGCGATGTCCCCGCGCCGCATTATGTTCAGCCATTTCATTATTGGAGGTAAATACTGTGTGGACTTAGACGCAGAGCAGCTGGTCTCATGTGAGAAGGCAATCCAGAGATTAAGTTGCCAAATGTATTACCAGTTCATTTCACGAGGCTGGGAACGTAAGGGTATTTTCAAAGAGATGTGACCTTGATCGTGTCCACACGCATACAAAATGCCCTCATTTGTAAGTCTAACCTGCGACTGAAATCCTCCTGGGTCTGGTGCACTATGATGTTTGCCTGGCGCAAAACCCCATCGGCCTCATTAGCGAGTGCCGTTTTAGGGACTCGGGGAACAGGATCCTGGGTATAATCTTTACAAATCTTTATTAAAAGGCATGTTTTCCAATTCAGCATAATTCCCCTTAATGAAGTTATGGGATTTGAAGACTGTTTCCATTGATAGCCTGACAGCCTCAGCCTCTAGATACCTTGTCACCAGCCGTCAAACAGCAGACTCTGCATGGCCTGCGGTAAGTAGCGTGCACCAAACCTAGCAATGGGGCCTAGTAGGTAGGCAGATGGAATCATTTAATATAGTATTCTGGAAAGGCATCATTCTGGGCTGCTTCTTCTGCTCAGACGAGCCTTGACGCTGATCAGCGTACGGTCTGTTCCATTAGTTGCTGGAGGCGGAGATAAATGGAGCTTAGATTATCTGCTTGGATCAATAACTCCAGGAGAGGAGGCAACCTCTGCTCTGGGGAGTCCCAGTCAGCAAACATCTTGCGATAAAGAAAACACTAGTGTATCTGACACGTCAACGGCTCTTGGTGTTTGCCTACAACCCGAGTGCTTGTCACTACAAGGAGAGGCTTGCATCCAGCCCGCTGGTTCCGCCGCCAGGCCCTCCTAAGAGATGCTTTTAGTCAAAGCTTTGTTTAAGATACCCCAGTCAAGTACGGCGGGGACTGCTTTTTGAAAGAATGCGCCCTAAAAGATTTGCCCACTTGAGCAGACACTCTCCGAAGCTCATGTCAATTTACCGCACACATGGCGGCCTATCTCGCGTCCTGTTTCGCTTAAATTGATAATTGTGAACGAAGGCATGTCGATGAAATCACCGGCTAATTCTGTGAAGGGCAGCTTCGCAATGACCAGGACACTTAGTGCTGCTTTTATAAATCGCTTAAAGGCACTACAGTAGGCCGCCTCACACTTACTCTGATGTCGCTAGGAGGCATCTAAGCATTTCCTTACTGCTTGTTTGTGGAGGTTCTCCTGGAAGGAAATTTGTTCAACACAATGAATACTACAGTTATGGCAGTTCATCACAATAGCAGCGTTGGCAATTACAAACATGTCAAATGACATTTTTTAAAGAATGGTAAAGATCAAGCCGACCGTGGCATTACAAGATTGAAGCTCTCCAGACTGTGAGATTACAATGTATTTATAGAGTACACAGATTGCCCAGACTTGCAGGTTTTGAGATATAAGACGACGGGACAAAAGGCTTGTAGTCTTATATTCACATTCAGTTGTTGGCCTTTGCAAAGAAAAAAAGTATATTGTACACGCAATCAAAATTGCTGCATACTGGATGCAGATTCTTGTCACAAAGCTACATAATGAAGAATTTTAAACATAATAGAAGCAAAAATAGGCAAGCAAGCGCATTTTAGGTCAGAGAGCTTGGGGATGATAGAGGGACTGCTATGGAAACAAGCATTGGCATAGCCAATAGGTCTCGCCTTTGGGACCATATAAATATGTAATTATTCAGCACAATATCCTTGGTGCAACATCGACTGTTGCGTGGCTAAACACTTATAATGTCCCAGAGGGGAGACCTATTGGCTATGTCAATGCTTGTTTTTTTGCATGTTTTCCAGATTTTGAACCAGTACCCATATTTAGTCCTTTCGATTTTAGCCACGCCCATTCTAAGAAATTGGAGCTGTGGACATCTCCTGGTGTTGAGGGTTTATCCACAATCAGTCTGGTAATAGGGTATTTGGGTCTACACACAGATTATGTAGAAGTCTTATAGTTACCCCTTGTTCTCGTCTGGTGCTCGCTCGTGGTCTCAAAAGCTCTAAAGTGGCCAGAAGGCATCATGCTGGCGCTACAGCAAACACCGAAAGGAAATATTTTGGAAGCTGAGGGGGGTGCACTTACCCCAGTAAAGTGATGTACTTCAGTTCTGCGGCCAGACTGGCATCGACCGTCACTGAAAGGAACGGGGTGTCGAAGTCACTTCTCATCAGGACAAAGGTAACGGGACACCTGCAGGACCCAAACACACAGGTGGTCCGGGGGTCCCCTCGGTCGGATGAACACATTCCACCAGAGGCTGGTTGGGATGTTCATTCTGTACATTAACTACGAGCAATGCTTGCACTTGTCGTTAGTTCGGGTCCATGTGTTCTTTGTGCATTAAAACCACTACCGAAGCTAAACGATTATAATGTTCATTATTACATTAACGTTATGCACTGAATGTGGTCTTTGCCTATAAAAAACGGGGTCCCAGATGAGCCGCTGTTCCCTGTATGTGCCCAGGATCACAGCGGCTGCTGTTGGTTCGAGTAAGACGGGAGGATGAAAGGCTGCATTACCCGTCGCAGATTCCGGGCGTGGATGCGTCAGTCCCCCAGGCTCCCAATCCTGCCCCGGATGCACGTGAAGAGCTCTTTGTTTGGGCATCGTTGTAGTTTTGAGATCTCTGTGTAAAGCAGCAGTCAGGCGAAGAAGGCAAACATTTGGGAAAGCGCGCGCATCAGCAGGCGCAGCAAAGCGCGGTCTTTGCTTCGCAAGTATGTGAGGTTAGAGCCGCGCAGCTGACGTCACTGAGGGAACAACATGACGTCAGCCGGCCCTTGAAGAGCACGGGTGCTCTCTGGGCCCATTTCCTGAAGGCAGCAGGACGCACGCGCCTTCTTCGGAGGAAATATGGTGCCCATATGTAGGGTGAGATTAGAAAGCATTGAAAAACCGCACGGGTGCAATGTTGTGCAAACCCAGGCCCGGTGAACGACGACAATAAACCCGCACCCTTACATCCAGCCATTCCTGCACAAGAGGCAAGTATACCCTCGACAAGAAAGGGGGTGTGTATCAGGAAAGAGTGCAGCCCTAGAACAGGAATAAAAGGACCCCGAGGAGGGGGTCCCTTGTCACACTAGAGGCTTCCACTACACTGTGTAAAGCACGCATTACATCTTCACTGTGAGAACAAAGCGCTTCATCTGCCCTGCAGCAGCACTACACAGTGTAATGCATGCATTACACCCTCACTGTGGGAAGAAAGCGATCCATCTGCCCTGCGGCGACACTACACCGTGTAATGCACGCATTACACCTTTACTCTGAGAAGAAAGCGACCCATCTGCCCTGCGGCGGCACTACACCGTGTAATGGATGCATTACACCCACACTGTGAGAAGAAAGTGACCCATCTGCCCTGCGGCGGCATTTCACCGTGTAGTGAAAGCATTACACCCTCACTGTAAGAAGAAAGCGATCCATCTGCCCTGCGGCGGCACTTCACCGTGTAATGCACACATTACACCCTCACTGCAAGAAGAAAGCACCCGGCTGCCCTACAGTTGCCATACACCATGCAATGCATGCATTACATCCCCATTGAGAGAAGAAGGCACCCCTTCGGCCTTGCAGCTGTACCAAGCACCTGTCACTGAGCCGTCTCGTCACCAGACACCAGAGGGAAACGGGAGCTATGTGTCAGAGAGAATGTGGGGCGTACAGCCAACCACGTAGGAATACCTTTCAAACAAGCGCTAGCAAAGCCAATAGGACGTGCTTTAAGCCATCTCATCACCATACACCAAAGGGAAACGAGAGCTATGCGTCAGAGAGAATGTGGGGCGTACAGCCAACCAAGTAGGAATACCTTTCAAACAAGCGCTAGCAAAGCCAATAGGATGTGCTTGCAATTCCAGACAACACGCGTACCATTTAAAAACAAGCCTGGAAGTGGTGCACGCGCAAGCGCGCTTGTGCCCGCCGCGGCGAAAGGGAAAACGCCCGACACGATAATTGGAAACATATGGCGCTCATGCTTGCTCCCGCGGACCCTAGGCCACAGAACAGAGAAGGCGGGACATGCACCCCACTTGGGCCTATTGCGCGCTGTCTTTCTTAGAAAGACAGCACGCAAAGCCCAATAGCAAGTGATAAACTCCAAGCACACACACGAGTGTGTGTTTGAAATTTAAAAGCCCTTACAAAATGCCTCACAGGGCAGCGCATGTGCGTTGGCTCAGGCGAGACCTAAAAAGTAGTCTCTGTTGTGATGCAACTGTTTGAAAACGAAAAAGATGTCCAAATCTCAACTTTAAAAAGGGATGAACCTTCCACTGGAATCAAATTCAGCCTCTCTTGGTCAAGCAAAGATATAGAGGTATGTGACGGAAACATAATATTCCCCCTACATTCAGTTAAGCCTCTTTGTAGATGAAAGTTTAACTTTTTTGGTGTTGGAATAACTAGAATCTTCTTCGCTAACTGAATGTCTCTAATCTTTAGTTTGGTGTCAAAGGCCTGGCCGTTTTATCCTGTATTTGCTCCTTTGCTCTCAATGTATAGCTACCGGGTGGTTGTATTTCTTTGCATCCCTAAGGTCCAGTTGTTATTTTTATATTAACGTTTTTGACTTTTGGCATTTCTAGTTTCAGTTTTGGCTTCCGGTGGTTCATTCCTGCCTCAGAAACTGCTTGGGTTACACTTCTGACACAGGTGTGAATACATTTCGGGAGGCTGTTGCTGGTTGTACCGGGGGAAGTTTAGTCCTTTCTCTTCGGAAGACTGCATCAGTAGTGTTTTGGACACAGGTTTAAAGAAGCTTTTTTAGAAGATCGGCACAAATGAGATCAGTTTTTTTCAATTTCTTTGGGACTCTTTTTGCAAAACATTTAATTACAGCTTTCTGGGACACAGTTTATTTTTCAAGTGCCTTATCTCATCATCTACACATCATGCTTCCCTATGGACTTAGAAATTACATTTCCTAAATTTCTTCAAATAATCAACAGGGCATTGACCTAATATATGTAGTCAAGAAGTCCTAGGGAGTCTTCTGGCTTTCAGTAATCACCTGAGTGGATGTGTCTTGAAGATCTCTATCTGGTTCTGGGTCTTTGTTTGTACCAGCTGAGGATTCAACATCGTCTTTCCTTCCTCCACCCCCAATTGTCCTGTCGTTTGACTATTGTGGACATATTTTGTCATATTCTTTTTTTCTTTCCTTTGAGCTTTTGGTCTGCAACTCAAAGTGGAGAGATCTTTTATAATTATTCACCCCAACTGAGCCCCACGTCTTCGTGCCCTGATATCAAGACTACATCTCTTGCCTACTCCTAGTAGACTTTGTGCTAGACTCACTCTTTGTCACAAAAGGTTATTGATTTATCTGGCCTGCATGTGCGGGATTGTTTTCTCTTTCTTCTTTGGGCTTCTACATCCTCCTCTGCGTGTTGACCTGAGTGTAGTTCAAGCTATGAAGCTGTTTGGACTCAGTGGGACTAGGGAATACACCTACTACTTGCACTTGGCATCTTAGTGTGTTAGGCTGAGCCTAATTTGCACATTATAATCCCTGTAATTCTTTACTTGGACCTTGTCTTGGGGGGTTAACGCTATTGAAATATTAGATGTATCTTTCAAGATGCCTTGATGGACGATGGGGATGAAATAATCACTGCTTCTCTTGCAGTCCTTTTGTGGATGCATGACTTTAACAGTTGGCATGGGCTGAGTCAGTGGGCACTTTTCAGGCTGTTGGGTGCTTACCATACAGGCTTCACACACTGTCAGTAAATCCATTAGTGCTTATTGAGTGCCAGTTTGATTAACTGTTTCATTTCTGAAGCCATGGGGCTTGCTATCTTCACTTTCCCTGATCTGCACTATTCACTGCCCTTGCTGCTTCACATAGACTTTCTCCAGTAAGTGCAAAACTACTGACCACCAGGTGCGCCCCAAGCAGCCGCATCAAAGCACCTACATAAAAGAAGGATTGTTAGGTTATTGATTTGTATAGTGTCCTAATCGCCCAAGAGGGTATTCAGACGTTTGGGCATGGGGTGTAGGTGTGTGGTCGCAAGGTGCCTGTATGAAGAGCCAGATCTTCAGCTTCTTGCGGAGCTCAAGAAGTGAGGAGTAGGCTCTGCTGTATTGAGAGAGGTTATTCCATGACTTGGGTGTTATATAGGAGAATGAGCAACATCCAGTTTTGGTTTTCGGATACGGTGCATGTGCACGAGTGAGAGTGAGGCAGAGCATAGGTGTCTGGTGGGTTGGTGAAAGTGTATGCGATATTCTGGTGTTGTGTTTGGCTTTGTATGTGTGTGTGAGAAGTTTGAATTGGCTGTGCTTGTGAATGGGGAGCCAGTTAAGCTTCCTGAGGTGTGGTGTGATGTGGGTGCGACATGGGAAGTCAAGTATGAGTCTTGCGGCTGCTTTCTGGGTGGTCTGGAGTCTGTGTAAATGTTGTTTGGAGGTTATGGCATAGAGAGTGTTGCCTGCTGGGCGCCAGTGCTTGCGTAATGGTCCATCTGGTGTTCTGACGCAACCATTTGAAGATCATTCGCTGCATGCATAGGATGTGGCAGGAGGAGGTGTACACTGAGTTTACTTGAGTCGTCATGTTGAGCGTGTCATCTTGATGATCCATAGATTTCTTGTGTGGTCTGCTGGTGTGGGTGTTGGTCATAGCCCAGACAGCCACCATAGGAATCCCATGGGGAGGTTTGGTTGCCGAAGACCAGTACTTCTGTCTTGTCGGAGTTGAGTTTCAGGCAGTTGGTTCGCATCCACTCTGCTACCATGGGCATGCACTTGAAGTTGTTTCTGGTGCTGTTTGTCTTGTCTGTCAGGGGAAAGATGAGTTGGGTGTCTTCGGCGTAGGAGATGATGATAATGTCTTGTGAGTGGATGATGTTAGCTAGCGGTATCATGTATATGTTGAAAAGAGTGGAGCTGAGAGACGATACCTGTGGGACACCGCTTATCAGTTTCTTGGTCGCTGATGTGAAGGGTGGCAGCCTGACCCTTTGGGTTCTTCCCATGAGGAAGGAACAGATCCATTTAAGAGCGTATCCTTGTATGCCAATCTTGTGAATTCTTCTGATGAGGGTGTTGTGGGAGACAGTGTCAAAGGCTGTGGAGTAGTTAAGCAGCATGAGAGCCGCTATTTCTCCTCGGTCCAGGATGTTTTTAATGTCGTCGGTGGCCACAATGAATGCTGTTTTACTGCTGTGGGCTTCTTTGGGGGGGGTGGGAGGGGGGGGTGCCTTGATTTCTGCAAGTTT
Source organism: Triturus cristatus (assembly GCF_964204655.1). Lineage (NCBI taxonomy): Eukaryota > Metazoa > Chordata > Amphibia > Caudata > Salamandridae > Triturus > Triturus cristatus. Next base: position 938,405,031 of record NC_140584.1, on the reverse strand, counting down.
CCATTCATCTGGGAAAGTAGCAGACGTGATGATGATGTGGGTAAGGGTGGTGCTGATTGGTGAAATTCCCAGGTTGTAGATGTGGGGGGGGGGGGGAAGCATAGGTCCACTGGGGCCCTGAGTGGATGTTACACCTTCTGGTGAGGGTTGTCCATTCAGTCAGTGGCCGTTTTGCTTGGTTGTGGGTAGGTTGGCAATGAGTTCTTGATCCAGTTGTTGATGTCCTTGTTGAGGTTGTCGGTGGGGCTAGGCTGATCAGTGCTGAGGGCACAGAGATAGTCTACTTCTGTGCTTCTGCCCCAGTTGCAGCTTGGAGTGCTGAACCTCATAGGGGTGTCGCTTGAGGTGTGTTGATTTGGAAGTGGATGATGGAGTGGTCGCTCTAAGTGAGCTGTGTAATAGAGTTGTATTTGATGGTGTGTTGGTTCTGTGATGAGCTGGGTGAGTTTGATGTTGCCTAAGCTTTCGAGGAATGGTATGGAGCAGGGGGCATTTTGGTCTTCCAGGTGAAAGTTTAGGTCACAGAGGAGAATGTGGGCTCTGGAGTTGATGGTGAATAGAGCGACAAAGTGGGCGATGAGGTTGATAAAGGTCACTTGTGATCCGGATGGTCAGTAGGCAAGGGTTTTATTCAGTATTAATTTTTCAAAGATTTACAGCTTGAAGTGCTGGTGCTGCATGAATGGGGTGGCATTCTCTGTGGATATTGTGCATTTGATGGATTCCGTGTAGATGACAGTGAGTCCTCCTCCTAGCTTGTGAAGGCAGTACTATTGGACGATCTTGTAGGCCACTGGGATTGTCGTAGCAATGCCGGGAGACAATGAGGGTTTGAGTTCTCTGTGATGAAGAGGATGTCGAGTGTGCTGCTGCTGAGAAGTTCACATATTTCGGTTGTATGTTTGAGTGATCGTGTGTTGAAGAGCATTATTGCAAGTGGATGTTGACATGCGGGTTTGCTGCGGTGTAGGGTGGGAGAGTAGGCATTTTTGGTGCTTGTGTGGTGTGTGTTGGGAGGGGGTGCTGAGGGTATTGTTAGTATTTTTGTGGGTGGTGTCGGTGAGTGCCTGCTGGAGAACTGGCAGTGGGTTCTGGTGAAAGCTCCTGCTGTGGCATGAGGTGCGGCATGTCAGCAGTTGGGGGAGGGGCATCCAGGGTCTAGCAACCTAAGGAGTGCTGCAGAGTATTGGTGGGGGTGATTCGACCAGTGTTCCTGGCGCTGGGCGCGGGCTAGATGCGGATGGGTGCAGACTTGCTTGCCTTTGTCATACCACTGGTGTAATTTCTTGTGCTGATGGATGATGGGAAATGAAGTCCTCTTGCTTGGCTTCTTTTAAAGACAGTTTTAGTAGGGAAAACCAGTAATTTCACTTCTGTCCAGATGGTTGATAGGAATTTCAGCCGTCACTTCCTATGCAGGTGGATGGGAGATCAGTTATTTTGTTTACCTAGAGCATACAAGGACTTACAACCCAACCATTGCTTATCATTGGTCGGTTTTATTGTTCTTAGCTTCATATTTGATGGCCTTCCTTGTCCCATCTTGTGTTTGTGTTATGCGCTAGGACTCTTTGTTGGAAGCAGCTGCATGCTGTAGAAATGGTTTATTATTATTTTTGGTTTCTCCTTGAGCATACTGTTTTTACCATATCTCTGATTTTCTGGCTGTTAGCCTTCTACTGCTTGCTTTTAGGGGACTACTTTTTACTTTTGGCTTAAGCACTCCATGAGAGTGCATGTGTTTTCTATCTCTCTCCCTCGTGTTCTTCTCCCCTCCACCAAATAACCCAAATTCCTGCCCTCTCACTGCATTGCTGTCTTCCTCATGCCGCATGCAGTCGTTCATGTGCTTATCCCCTGCTTCACCTTTACTCCCCCGCTCTCTGTGTTCTTCCTTGTGTGCTGCCTTTCCCCTCCCCGTCCACTCCCTGTTGCTTTCTGCTAACCCACTCCCCTGTTTCGCCCCACACCCACTATGTTCTTCCTTTTGGCCAGGCTGCATAGTATTTAGCCAATGCCCTACAGCATCCGCAAAAGACATTGGCAAAGCAAGTAGTTCCAGAAGGTGAGACCTATAGGCTGTACCAATACTTGTTTTGATGGGATCCTCCCTCATCTTTAATCAGAAATAAAGTTATATACACATTTTCTCTCACCAAAGTAATCTCAAAAGCATAATTTACCTCTAAAGCCCTTTTTCTTTGTCATTCCCAGATCTCCCTTCCATGCTCACTCTCAAGGCCCCTTGCGTCTCTCTGGTCCCTCAAGGCTGGAGTCGCTCAACTGCCTCCCTGCACCGCTCTGCAGCTGCAACAGGCACCGCAACATGTTCACCGTGCATTGCAGTGTGTGTCAATCCCGTACTGCTTTGGCTGATGCTCATTATAAATCTAATATAGGTTAACTTATTTGTCTAAATGAAATTGTGCTACATATAAATGGCATTTAAAATAAGAAAAATCTTCTAAGCACTGTGTGCTTTGGAAGTAGGTGAAAGCCCCTTTAAATATATATTCTTCAGTGCAATGCTTTCTTTGTCAGTTTGCCTTCTTTCCTCTCACCCACCGCCCGCTGTGCTCGAGGACACTGTTCACCTAATAACCCTGTCTTTTGCCTTATGGCCTTAACACTTCAGTTGTCGCTCTGATGTCACCTGACTGAGCACAGTATCCATGTGACTCCAAAATAAGCTAGCTAACTGTCCTGTCCGGCTGTGTGCATGGTCTGTCCCGGTTCCCGCACTGAGCTGTGCACAACTCTTTTTGCTACTGACAGCTATCTGCGTGATGGGACCCCTCAAACTGTTTGGCAGAGTGTCCGCCTCTATTTCAGCTGTCTACTAGATGTGAAAGAGGTGCCTTTCTGTGGCAGGGAGGGGGAAGCTGTAGATCAAATAGGCTCCTGTACAATGCGGCTTCAAAGAGGCTATCACCCGCAGAGATACTAAAAGAGAATGTGGAGACCCGCAGTTAGAGAATCCTGAATGTGTAAATGAAAACTGTGCTGGGGGCATGTGCTGGTAATAAACTCTTGGTGGTTATTTCTTCCATGAAGCCTCCTTCACTGAATGCACATTTTGACAGATCAAGGGACAGATGCAAACAGAGAGTATGATTTACCCAAGATCAAACAATTTAATAAAGTTGGAGGCCCGGGATTTTAACGATGTATTACTCTTTCCGAAGGCCTTTACCGCCATATTGCATTTTAGTAAATAGACCATGATGGTGGGGTTCTGAGGGAATATCCAGTCAAGATTATTTTTAACTGCCAGTTTACTGTTTTTAGATGGAGTCTATATACTCCCAATCTTGGACCAAAAATGAGGGCAAATGAATATGTTAAAAATGTGATTGCCCAGGACCACACAATTTAGCCAGATGGGAAATCCCGGATTAAAACCACGTCTTCTGGGTCCATAGTTTTCAACTAAACCCTTAAACCACATCTGGGGTAGCAGTGATTCCATGGAAAGACCACGAGAGTAACCTTCTTCAGGAACCTTCAATGTATTGTAGGCCGTGCTCTTATTTATAATTCATTGTTCATTTTCAATATGTTTGGAAATGAGATAAAGCCAGGATTAGATGCCAAGGCTAGTGGTGCTGTCTGCCCAACCCTGTCATCGGCCCACTTTGTTAGGGGTTCTGTCAAGATGTTTTTTAATAGCAGTCACTGAATGTATTGTACCAATTTCTTAGCCCCACTCATGAAAAATGTCATGTATTTTGGGAACAAGGTAAACGTAGATTGTGGGACCTTTTCCTTTAGGTCCGGTAGCAGCAGCCGTGGTCCTTGCAGGTACAGCAGTGTGGCCGGGTCAGGGGGAATTTCAAGGGACAATGCCGAGGGGAAATAAATAAATAATTATTTTTCCCTCGGCATCGTCCCTTGAAATCTCCCCTTACCCGGTCCCACCGCTGTTACCTGCACGGACCGCGGCTGTGTGGCAGTAGGTGGTTACTGGGCAGTAACCATGCTGGTTGGTGTATACTGCTGCTTACTATTGGTATTTAAGCTTTTTAATTAAACTTGGATGAAGGCGTTATTACTTTTGTGAACTTGTCTCTTCAGTGGTGCCTATAACGAGCTGTTTATGCTTATTCTAGGAGGTGGGAAAGGATTAGAAGCCAAATACAATATAACCCAGTAATCAGGATTGATAATCTGACCTAACGATATATTTTAAAGGGGTCTGATTTAGAAGAGGAGTTATGGAATTTAACCCCAGAAATGTGCTTCGAAACTCAAAATCTTTCCTTCTCTCCAGCAAATGATTCCTGATGTGTCAAGATGCACACAAAGAGTCTCTTTGTGTGCAAAGTGTTTCCACGCACCAAAGTGTGCTGCGAAGTGATAATGGAAAGTTGGACACCTTACTCTAACCTGGACACCGGGTTGAGCTTTGAGTCTGAAGTGGGACAGCATTTGTTTTATTTAATAAAATAGTTTTGGTGTTGTCAGCTTTTGATTTAACAAGGATGTTTCTTGTTAAATAATTTTTATTGACAATGAAGAACACAGAGATACAAATATGATAATTACGTTCAGATGAAGATATGAGTATATAGTTATACAATGAGAACATTTGTAAACAAGTAGATTGAAGATATGTGAACAGAAGATTGGATGAATTCGTAATAATATTCTTAAAAAACTACTAATAAATAGCACATATGTATTTTAGGCCTGAACTGTGAACTAGAAAAGAAAACACTGTATACCGGTGAAAAAATGGGTGGGTAAACTATATCTAGAGGATTTTATTATAAAAGAAAAAAAGAAGGAGGGAAAGGAATATAAAAAGAGGGATAGAGAGAGACGAAGATAGGAAGAAAAAAAAGAAAAAGAATTGAATTGAAAAGATAAAGTTATAGAGAAGGTGAATTCGATGACAGAGAAGTCGTGAACGGTAGCCATAGTAGATCAGATTTAATCTGAAGATGAATTGAAGCATGAGATACTGAAGCAATTCTATGCTCATCGCATATTAATTTCCACCAGAGTAGAAAGGTTAGTTTAGAGTTGTCTTTCCAGCAGATTAATATAACCTTAAAAGCAACAGCAATAAATAAGTCAAATAAAATGGATTTTTGACGGAGATTGTTCAAAATCTGGAGACAGAGTACCTAAAAATACATTTTGGATGTTAAATTGAATTTTATAAGAAAAAATCAATAGACATTTTGACCAAATAGTTTTCCAAAAAGCATGAACCTTAGGACAGTAGTAAAGTAAATGTGTTAAAGAACCTTCAGCATTAAGACATGACCAACAAGAAGGTGAGAGTGATTTGTTGAATTTATGTAGAAGAAGGGGAGTAAGAACAAATCTATTATAAATAAAATATAGGGATTGTGTGATATTTGCAGCTTTAGATGACTTGAAGAGTTTTTGCCATAATTTATCCCATTGAGAGATAGATAATGTTAGGGATAAATCCTGTTCCCATTCCAGCTCAATATTAGATTTATTCCGTGTGCAAGTGGGCAACAAGGATGTTTACGGAACTTAAAGAAAATGGGGAAAATCTGACAAATATATTTTTATTTTTTTATTTTGGCGCTTGTGGCTAACAGTCAGTCCTGTTCATAAACATTGGTACTGCTGCCCGTCTGAGGGCATCACTTTGAGAAGGCTGTTTTGTTTGTGGTAAAACCACCATTCGGTAGCTGTTACCACCAACAGTATAATTAATGCGTTGAAGGTTCCAGCGAATGCTTCAAGTAATTACTCCTCTTCAGGAACTCTAGAAGCATTCTCTGAACTGTTTGTCAATACCAGCAATAACGTAGCTATTGACACATATGATGAGGAAACGTTTTGCTGTTGGATCGCTGATTATATGTCAAATGCCTTATAGATTGTTTCGTTTGCACAGAACAATTGTGAGGGGGCGCGGCCAGGCCAGATTCCTTCCAGCACACTTTTGATTGTATTTTAACAACTTTCATTTTTCCATGACATTTTAATGCCCTTCTTCTGCAGCTTCCAGTGGAGTTGCAACATTTAGTTGTCATACACAGCACCCCATAGGGACCATAAACCTCAGCCCTCAAATACCACAAAGTAATCGAGAGCAACCGAGCAAGACGATGACGTCGTCGGCCAAACCCTTTGAACTCAGTGACCTTTCACAACTCAGCAATTCAATGTGACAAAATATTGCGGAACATTTTCCCGTTACAGAAATAATTTGCCTCACAGATATGGTTTTGTCCGGTGGCTTAACGGCTCTTGAAGGGGTCGGGTCCCCTGCAAGGTACATGCAAGACTCTCCCTTACCGCCCCCCACCCCCTCAATAGGAGCTCTGAGACCAGGGTAATTTGCTGAGGGAGCCCCCTGGAGCTCGCCCCAGCGCCGCGGGGGCTGCTGTGGCCTGTGTTACTTACGCCAGTAATTTTACCCTCTAACTTCACTGATCAAGAACGCCTTTTAACACCGTAGTCCCGCGCGCGCACAAGCTGGCGCGCGCTCACGGTACAGCCAGGGTTGAGTATGTATGGCTTTAATTATCTGCAAGGCCAAGAGGAGTGAAAATTCGAAGGAATTTCTGAGCTAATGAAGACTGTCTGCCCGGCTTTACGACAGCGATAAGTCATCCCCGCTCGATAAAAGTTGAATCTCCGCATCTGAGAATTGTGTGAGACAGCGTGACGTGCGCGCGCGCTTCCATCCGTACGCGGCGTCCAGAAGGAAATCTCTACCCGAGAACTAACGTCTGCTTGGATCCGTGCTGAAAAACACTTCAAACAGGTTGCTTGGCTGTGCCAAGGGATGCCTGTTTTCCATCATCGGAGTATTTAAAGGGATTTATGCAAAGAAAGATTGTAATAACAAAAAGCATTTCACCTCTGACTGCGTGGCGTTACCTGTGGCCACGGCGTGTTTTTCATCCCTCCGCTGTCTCGGATTTAGCCTGGGATTAGCCAGCCATATATTGATGAAATTTATGTACCCGACGCGTTTCCTGTGCAGGGTCTTTTTCTGCATTTAGTTCCTCTTGGTGTTATTAGTACAGTGTCCAGAATAGAATATTAAAAAAGCAAAACAAGGAAATAACGGCTCAGCACTGTGCAGTCATGTATTTTATACCGGCGACCCATTTCCTTTGCGTGCCTAAATAAGTCATTTTATTCCACTGAGCGTTATAATTCAAAATGAGACATAATTGTGATAGAATTTATGTTTTTTTCACCCGGACACGTTAATGGTCCAGGAAATGCCTCCCCAGTGGGAAAGTTCATGGCCTCGACAGCGTCTGTGAGAATCCACAAACAGCACGAGTTGCCATCTCGCCTGCCATGCGGTTTCCGGCAGCCTCGGTAGGGCCTGCTGCTCCCTGGGAATTGTAGCTAACCTTTTCTCATGGGAACATACCAAAGAGTGGCCTTTATATTCATAGTGTCTGTTCCCTAAGCGGACTTATTTAAGTTTGTGTTTGTGTTTGTGCCTGGCAGAAAATACTCAGGAGTAAAAATAGTCCGGAAATGGATAGGCGTCACGTCCAGTGCCAGGCATGGCTTCATGTATGGATAGCTGCTAAGTGACCCTATATCACAGGAGACACCCTCTGACAGTCTAGACTTTTTATTCAAGAGCACTTTGCATGCTGGGCCAATAGGAGGGGAGAGAGGGGGCTCCAGACTCAAACGGGGGGAAATTCCAAGTCCCAAAATCCCAATAATTGTAGACTAAAAGACCAGGATTCGGTGACGTTGTCACATGGTTCAGGACAAATTGGCAGCCATGTCAAAATCACAACGGCATTTTAATAGGAGTAGACACACAGCATGGAATAAAATTGTAAGCCAGTGTGTTCTAGCTCAGATCTGTATATAGTTGTGGGGTTTTCTTCGGTGCACCTAATTTGGCACTATCTCTTCCTTTACACATACCTAAGCACTTTACTTTTTGGGTTGTTACCCATTCTTCCTCCTTTACACAAATCTTATTTTCGGAACGAGGGTAGCTGATGATGAGACCTTGAGGTAGCAGGCGAGTACCTTCCTGCTTAAACCTCCCTGGTGTTGCTACCGTGAGGCTTCCTCGCTCCTCTCCTACACTTTTTTCGTCACTATTGGGTGTTCAGAGACAGACACTTGGGGACCACAGAGACTAATGTACCTCGTATGAATTTCTTTCTTCTTTGCAAATTGGTGAACCATACCCATAAGTAGCATAGATGGTGTTACCACATGCTGTATAGATTGTCTTAAAATATATGACAACGGGTATAGATGTCTGAATTGTATATTCACCTTGGGAACAGGTCACTTGTTGTATAGAGCCATGTCAAAATGCCCAAAAAATTGTGTATGATTTTCACACCTGGACAGCGAACCAGATGCCACTGCACAACCTCTGACGTATCCCAACTATCATCAAATTCTAGGTGCAAATGCCAGTGTTCCTTACAACTGCCATCCAGTTTGACATGTCATCTGGCTTACCAGTGTCCTGATCTTAGCTCAGTATAATCATATGTCTTCACTACTGCACATGTAAGTAACACTAAGCCCTGCTCCTTTAAACCCAGGTTTAGTTGTCTAAATCATTGACTGATGAACGTCACGTGTACCGCACATACTACCTTAGATGTCTGTTGTCCAAATTGATGCAGTGGTCCAAAGCGTAACCTTATAAATATATCTTCACATAGTCCTACAACCACTTGAGTTGAACTTCTATCTGGTTTCCTACCATTTTCACTTTAGTGGTTGCAGAAAGGCCAAAATGCTGAAGAAATGCACCTTGTCTTCAAATTCAAATGGTAGGATTGACTCTAGCTGCCTAGAGCTTAATGCAACAAAACAGAGGTTCTCATAGTTGCCAAGCAACTGTCTGTGTGGTCCTCAGCGTGGTGGCTGCGGGCATTAGGCCCCACTCCTAGCCCAAAGCCTAAGATAAAAAAAATAGCAATATGGTTCAACGCAAACCTCTTTCGAAGGCCAAATAGTCTGCCTGGCTGGAAGATGTTTCATCATTCTTAAAATGTTAGTCAAGATCTCTGTTCTTTTTCCCTTGGCAACTAGAAAATCTGTAGTGCAGGCCCTTGTGATCTCAAGACTAGATTACTGTAACAGCCTCTACAACGGAGCCACCCAGGGCAGGATCCGGAAGCTTCAAAGAGTGCAAAATGCAGCTGCCCGACTTCTTTTGAAGCTCCCACGACGAGCGCATGTGCCTTGGCTGAATTACACTGGCTCCCGCGGGAAAAAAAGTATCATCTTTAAGGATATATGCCTGTGTCAAAAAATTCTTAACAGAGAGACGCACTATCTTTCCAACTTGATGAAACCTTACTCACCTGGTCGCAGCCTTAGATCCTCTGGAACAGCACCTGCAGTGATTCCTTGTGCTAAAAAGGCCTGGAAGGGTGGTTGTTCCTTTGGATTCCGAGCTTCCGAGTTCTGGAACACCCTTCCCCCCTACTTGACACTAGAACCTGCTGAGGCAACCTTCAGGATTTTTTTTTTTTAAACTGTCTGTTTAGACAGTTAATTCCCTATAGGGCTTCACAGTGGTTTGGCATTGGTCGTATGCCTTGGATGCTTTTTAGGTCGAGGACTACCGGTCTGCCGAAGGCAGAACCGGAATTCGGAGATTTAATGTTTTCTAGAGTGGCTATTTAGCCCGCCTCTCTTTTAGCTTCTCCTCCATTGGCTGGCTTCCTAAACGGAGGCCAGCCGTTGGAGGAGAGAGCCGTCCCTCCAAATAGGCTCTGTCTTTTTCGGATTCGGGGGCGTGTTCCTTGCTGTTCTTTCCACTTTTTAGCAACGCCCTTTTTTAGGCGTGTTTTTCTCTCCTCCTGCCAATGGCAAGAGGAGAGAAAAAGAAACACGCCCCCGAATCTGAAAACGCCGCTGCGTTTCTCCGAGGCATTTCTGCTTTGCCTCGGAGAAAGGCAGTGGTGTGCTTGCCTTTTGCTCTGCCTTGTTGTTTTTCCCGCTCGCTCTAATGATTAAACGTCGACAGTGCGGGACAAGAGATACTGACTGTATTCGGTGGCGCGCGTGTGATGACCTTAAGTATAGCATCCGGCTAATCTCCGCCATCTTGTGTGTGGCGGATTGAAGCAAACTAATGGGTTAAAAACTAAGAAGAGTACAGCTTGTATTACGTGGTTCACTATGTGACGTTTTGAACTTTAACACCACATCGTACAATGCATTGCTGGCCCCACGTTCTAACTGGCAACATGTATTACTGAAGGAGTTTAATTCCACGGTGTTTTTGCTTGAGTCCTCCTTCTCTCTCCTCAGAGGCGATGGCCACGCCCCTAGAGCGTGCGCGCGTTCCATAGAACTGCTGTAACCCACCACGTCTGCCCTGCTGCCAGATCCCAGCTTGACGCGTTGGCTGTCCTGAAGGCGAAGAGTTTGTGTTTCTGAGCCCCCTGCACCTTGCCCCCACCATGGCGGACACCCGGCTTCCCCGGCGAATGTTTTTAGTCGCACTTGCCGGCATCTACCTGTGTGCTTTCGGGTCGCTCTATGTGCAGGCCCCTGGTGAGTAGCACACGTACGACAATGGCTAAGTACGAGATCACTAGTCGTAAGGGCAGAGTGTGTAGACAGTTGTAAGGAGAGGAAAGGGAGGCTAAGAGGGCAAAGTATTCCGTTTGCCAATTGGTGAAATTCACGCTTTATGTAGCAAATCTGTACATAGTCACATCAAGAAATGCTTGTTTTGGGACAGTTAGTATCACACCCATTCGTGGAATTAAGTAGAGGGAGCAGATGGGCATTGTTCGAAAAGGGTAACGTGTAGGTGCGAATGAAGGGGCGGAACCCTGGAATGAAGGGGATAGAACCCGGGAGTAAAAGGCAAGAGAAAGGCCAACTAGATGAGGATGAACAACAAGTATAAACTAATGGTGTGCAAAGTGTATTTTGCAGCCTTTGTAACCATCTATAGTACGTTTTGCTTAGTGTGTGGTTTTTTTTGGGGGGGGGGGGGGGCGATACCGCATTCAATTGAAATACTTACTTTTTCCATCAGTTTAAGTTATGTTTTCGTGTGTGTCACTATATCACAACACACTCTCTCAAAACTTCACTACATCACTCTCTCACTACCTCGCAAATTCACTCTCTCTTTCTAACTCACTAATTCACTCTATCTCACTACCTCACTCTCTCTCTCTCAAATACACTTAGTCACTTACACTCACTCTTTCACTACATCACTCTATCTCACTACTTCACTACATCACTCTGTTTCTATCTTAATACCTCACAACATCCCTCACTACCTCACTCTCTCTTTCACTACCTCAATCTTTCGCTATCTCACAACATCACTCACTGTTTCTATCTCACTACGTCAGAAAATACCTCTCACTAACTCACTCTTTCACTACCTCACTCTCTATCTACCTCACTCTCTCACTACCTCACTCTCTCTTTCAATACCTCACTCTCTCTCTATCTCACTACCTCACTCTCTCTCTGCTAATGCAATAGGTATTGCATATGCAAAAAAAAAACTAATGCCAATATAAATGACAATGCCATTTATTTAGGGATACAAAAATGATAAAAAAAATAATGAGCAATACCAATAGCTCTACCTATAATATTGCCGAGACCATTGCATTGTAAATGCTTGTTTCCTTTAGGGTCTCAGCTAGCTTCTTGCGTTCTTTTTCTCTTCCTGCAGGTTAGCGATCCTAGCACAGGGACGTTTCAGCTGGAGTAATCTGAGCGCTTTAAAAGCACTGCTAACATAACTCGCTATTAGTGAATATTCACTTGAAAGTCCAGTGTTTAACATTTGCATGTACGACTAATACAGACATACTTGTATGTACAGGACTGGCTCATGTATTACGCTCCCAGCCAAACTGTGATGCTCAATGGATTATCTTCTCAGGATGCCCTTTTCGAGGTGCGCAGGTACGTACTCAGAGTGCACCTTTTCCTAACATGATCACCTTCAGTAGTGCTTTAAAGAGATCCCTGTTGATCCTAATTGTCACTGGTGACAATCCCATCCCACCTCCCCTAAGTTTCCTGCTGCTAGAGATGCTTACGTTTGTTTGCAGTGCTGCATGTTACAAATGATAAAATCAAATTATATTGTTTTTAGCCCCTTGCCTCCCACAAGGAGAATTTGCAAACAGTGGATTCAAGTTTGGTCCCCTAGAGCTGCCATGACCCGAGCAAGGCTTTACATTTTGTTTATTCTTCTCTAAAATGTGAAGTAATGAGGATTGATTGATCCGGAAGAGAACAGACTCCCAGAATCCCTTTAACCCGGACGCTGGTAATTTCAAAACTGGAGAAAGCATATCAGTTAAATCAAATCTACCAGTTTTGACCTGAGCACAATGCCAAACGTTACTTGTTTGGGTAATGTAACTCTGGCACATTGAAGTTTTCAGTTGTCCGGCTTAATACCAAAGTCTGAGTTTCCATTTGGTGTGTATGTTACTGCTTTAAAAGCCTATCAGATGAAGATAAATTAGGAACATATAATTAGGAAATAGAAGAACAACAACGCAGAGCTCATGGTTGAAAAATGTTGGCAGTGAACCACCAGAGCACCGGAGTTCACTTTTTTTTTAAAGGATGGGGCCCACAAATCTAACCCAAGACATAGTTAAACAAATTTTGTTTCTTAACTTATAATCATGAAGTCTGCCTGGAGGGATGCTGGACTTCGTATCGAGGCCTGGAAGGAATCATTATATTAGATGAAGATTAAAGATCTTTTTTGTAAGGTTGGGGAAAGCATATTAGCGAGCTTTATCAAATGAAATATAGAATTTAGGGTCGCTGCATTCCAGTCTGTCAAATACAGGGATCCTGTGGGGCCACTATTCCAGGAGAAAAGTGTGTGTTTAGTTAATCTTTTTAGTTTATATTTAGGTCACTACTTCACCATTAGCCGAATGTAGATGACTTAAAATGTGTGATGACTCTGCATATTTACAATGTAAGAACATGATGATAAAACGTTGACAATCGCATATTTAGGGTATGAAGATTTGAAATGAATAGGAGGGACGATAATTTTGAGCAAAATAAGTATTTGTATATAAAAATTTCAAATCTAGGTCCCGCTTAAGAAAGCAGCGACCAGGAAATCTTTAGTACTTTAAGACTTGCAGAATAATGGTGCCATTGTCAGGTCACATACATTAGTCCTTTAGGCAAAATGCTCCAATGACACCAAAGACTTCTACCAACATAAAGGCTGCACGTTTATTTGTATGCAATTACCTCAGTCCATGTAACTCACAAATCGTTATTACCAGTGGTCAAAGTTAGGGGAAAAAAGTAGGGGAACTGTGGGCGAAGAATCAGAGGGTGGGAATAATCCGAGGATTGGGTCAGTGGGCGGAGTCAGAGGTGTGGCCTAAAAGAGCAAAACATCCCAATTTTTAGTATTTGTTTGGTATTTCACTTACAGCTTATTGCGTCACTTAATTCAACCAATGGATACACATGTTTATTTAAGGTTTAATATGAGTTATTGACATTAAAATACATTCACAAAGTGGGATACGTTCCCAATCACAGAATGTCCCAAATACGCTTAAAAGAGGAATCACAAGCCATTTGTCTCTGTTTCTGTCATCAGCACCTCTCCCTTTTTCCACAAGAGCAGTTCAAACATGAATGGCAAAATATCCTAGTTTGCAAATGTTTTTTTCACATAAGCATGGCTCTGCCATATTTGCCACATAAAACATCATCTGCTGCATAATCTGATGATTTTAACTAATAAATTGTTTGCAGCTCAAACGGATCAAAAGCCACTAAAAAATGTGATTTGTATTGCTGCGAAGTGGCAACCCCTTGCAAACGTTGACTGGACTCCTTTCTCACTGCTGCATTTCTATGTTGCACTGGTTCTAATGAGGCAAAATCTTTGCACAGACTGTTAACATGTGTAAAAAGTTCAAAATATTAAAGTATCAGAAAATATACTGCATTACGCTGCAGCCTTTTTTATGCTGCATAATTTAGTCAACACTGCTGCATAATTGTGTCCTCCAATGCTGCATAATTCTACTGGCCCTAAAGCAGACAGCACATGTTAAAAGTGCTTGTGCATGAAGCAGGGAGACCTTGAATTTTGCAAACTTAGTTTGGTGTGCTTGCAAATCCTGCATTGCCGATCCCTGGTGAGCTGCAGCTACTGCTGCTGAAAAAGGCTTATGGAGGTACCAATGGGTGAGGCGGAATGGCCTAAATAGTGTGTGACCTCAGTGACAGAGTCACTGCCGCTCTGGGGTGTACTGCTTCCTAGGCCTGCCTCAAGACTAGAGTCAGTAACAGTATGGTGGACAAGCCTTCAATGTTAACCCACACTTACCCCCACTAGGGTCCACCTGTTGGTGCTAAGACACCAGGGGTGCTAAGGTCTAGCGAGGCCTTCTCAGGTCTAACATGGGAATGTGCTCCCTCAGGAGAGTGGTTTTGGGGACTGGTCATGACGGCTGAACCTGGTTCCCAGTTCCAAATTCGGCAGCTCTGGCCATAGTGCAACATCCTCTCCCACACTGAACACGTTACTGCCCCACTGAGACAAACTTGCACTGCCTTCAGCTACAACCCAATTGTGCCCGCTATAAAAACCTGGATGCGACTCAATTCAAATTATGTACTAGAAAAGAGTAATATGCTGCCTGAAAAAAACATAAAGTAATAACATCCTGGAAAAAGCAGACACTCATAGGTAATGCAAGACTAAGTAAGGCATATGAAATGTAAGCAGGAACAACATGGTTACCTTAACGCTTTTACACTCATCATTCAGAAGTCAATTAATGTTTTTGCCTGAAAAGTTAAGGGCCCAGGAGGGACCATTTCAATGTCCATTTCTTATATCCTTACAAAATGTAAGCAGTATGGTTTAAAAAGACCACTTCCGTGAATACAGGAGCGCAGTACACATTTTGTTTTCCAATCCACCCACCAACCAGGTATTGCAGTACCTCCAAGAATGGTGCACTTACCCACCCGGGCAAAACAATGTTGTTCTGGCCACTTTGTAACCACTCTGTCTTGCTTTAGTTAGTTATTTTTCATATATTTAACGTTTTATTTCTCTTCACTTTAAAATAGAATGACATTTCAAGTAAAGGTGTTTTTCTGTTTTTGGATCCATTTCACAGGGGAACAAATAAACTATAGGAGAGGAAAAAGAGGGTAAGAAGAGTTTCTTGAAGCCACGTTTTTCAGCAAGACAGAAAGAGAGGGAATAAGAGGAAGAAAGTGACAGGGCAGCTGCCAGCAGCAGAGCAGGAGAAGTGGACACTGTCCTTGTCCTTTTCCTTCTCTGCCAACCCGCCTGTCCTTGAACGTCCACGACTTGCAGTCCTGGGATGCATTCTTCAAAATAAGAATTAGGGGAACGAATTCCACTACATTAAAGAAGTCGGGGCGCGCCGTGCCCTGCCGATCCCGCCCACTTCAACCACTGGTTGTTACCCACAAACATGGTAGGATTTTTAACGTAGAGGCCAAGCTCTGAAGGAGCATGGTATCTGAAATGTTAGCAAATATTTTTACTTAACGAGGCGATCCCTCCAAAGTAGATACTTTGATGCGTTTGATGCACACTAGCAACATTTGCATTGTGCTTTTCGTGGTTTGTGGATACAAAGAAGACTTCATAGTCCATAGCCTAAAACCCTCCGACCACTCAAATGTGTGCTGAACATGTTTTCCCTCCGGCAATCCCAAATGTACTTCAGGTTGGAGGCTGTGGCATAAACATTACTTTGCAGAACCTGGGAAATGTAATTGGACCTTTCGTAAACCCTCATTGAATAGGGCAGGGGGGGGCGGCGTTGCGTGGGAGATTGTGCAAGGGGCATGGCTCGCGGGTGGCGGGATCACGCAGGAAAGGGGTCATGCGGGAGGGGTTGCGCATATAAAAGTAAACTTTAAAAAAATTAACTTACCTTTGCGCTGGGACCCGCGTCTCTGCTCCTGCTTTCCTTATGGAATTAGAGCAACAGGAAGCAGGCCCCACTGACCAATCACAACACTGCAATGCAGTGATGTGATTGATAAGCACCCAGGCTCCACTGACCAATCACAACGCTGCACTACAGCGTTATGATTGGTTTTGAGTGTCCTGGTTCGACGCTGAACCAGGGAATGGGGGCCTGGGTTTGTTCTCCACGCAGGCTGTAATGCAGCCTTCATGGAGAATGGGGAAAGTGTGCATGACTGGTTTGGGCGGCCTGAGAGGGACGACCTAACAGTCATTGCGCACTTAGGAGTGGGCAAACCACTCCTCCCCTGCTCAGAGAGCAGAGCAGCCCCGTCCGCCCACAAAGCAGCACAAAGCATAAAATGATAAAAAAAACTAAAAGTTATTATCATTTTATGTTTCTTCTTCGCACTGCTTAAAAGCAGTGGGGCTACGCTCCTCCACCATAGCAGAGCAGCCGCCACTGTTACAGTCACCAAATGTTGAGCTCAGCCTGTGCTGTGAATCAGTGCTATGCAAGCACCTGCATGTAAGTACTTTTAAAGACCAAAAGTGCTTTGTGTTTTTTGCTTTGCTTATGGTTTGGACAGCAGTCACTCGCATCCCTGTGATTTCTCCAGTTCCTATTTTATGGGGATATGGCACCATCCTTTGCTGACTGTTTCTGACCTTTTAGCCTTTAATAACCAGAGCTGTGCTCAGCATAGGCAATGCTTTTCTACTCAATTACATAGCATGACATTTTTTATATTGAAAGTTATCAAAGTCATTTCTATATACTCAGATCTCCATAGAACTCAACTCTTTCACCTGTACAATTACAACTAGAAAACTCTCTCCATTCGTCATTAAATATCAGAAATCTGGTATAAAGCCAAGAGCTTGTTGGTAAAAGTTTGCCATACCCATTGTTCTGACGCAATAGGTTATAGTGACACAGTCTTCTGAATTCAAATTAAGGTATTTCCGGAAGTAATCAATAAAATAACTATTGGTCTGAACTTTGGGTGTCCTAGTAACCACATAAGATGTGACCTCATGTGACCTCGATCGGAAACTTGATGAGGAACTGGAAACCAAGGCCTCTTATCCTTTGCGTTCACTGCTTATTATCTCTTTTTGAAGGAGAGATTGACTGCTGCAGGTGGGGTAGGAGGGTGCAGAGATATTAAATAAACGTGTCCTCATGAGTTAGCACATAGGGAGGGATACCCAAGCTTTCCTCTTTTTAAGCAAGTTCATAACAAGACAAGATGCATAGCCATTCCGGTCCTCCTAATATGATAGTTCAAGTCTGATTATGACTGCTTACTCATGTCTGCAGTACTTATAAAATTACTTTAGTTGTAAATGAACTATTTTTATATTTGTCTTGACTGTCACAAACCTAGGCACCTTCAAGTTAGTGCGGCAGCAGTCCCCATCACAACGTTGAGTCTCCTATGTAAATACCGATATCCAGCACCTAGGTACACTGCTGTTGATCTTGACAGATCCTAATAAACCACCTTTACTTGAATCAGAAATCTTTTATGATCAGCAGTGGGTAAATCTGTTTGAAACAAACCTGTTCTCCAAGTGTTTCTTTCCACAACATATTTGGAGATTGTGTTGGACAAACTCCAGTATCGCCTCCAAACCATCCAACACTCGGCAGCTAGACTCATCTACAACCTTCCGAGAAGATCCAGCATCACTCCGCACTTCACTGCCCTCTATTTGGTTCCCAGTTCAGAAGAGATGTCTCTACAAGCTCATCAAGCACGCCTACAAAGCCGTCAACAGAACTGGACCTGCCTGCATCAATATCCGCCTGACTTTCCACCAACCGACTAGAGAGCTCCTCTCCTCCACCCTTGCCTTGTCCCACAACCCCAACATCCGTCATAGCCGCTGTGGAGGTAGCTCTTATTCCTACCTCACCACAAAATTCTGGAACCGCAAATTCCTGGAACCACAAATTCACCTCCATCTTCACACTGGGACTTCAGGAAACCGCTCAAGACTTGGCTCTTCGACCACCACCTCTCCGAACGAGGCTTGCACCTCCAGCCAGTGGCTGGAGACCCCCACTGCGCTCTACAAGAACCTCTGATTGATTGATTGACTTTTGTCTTATCAACGTAGGCCATGAGAACCTTTGCAGTAATTCCATGTGACATGACGTATTGTTCTTCCTGTGCCAGAGGGTTTTCTTAAATAGTTATCGGCAGAATCATAGGAAATTCCTTGCATTGCCAATAATAGGGCAACCAGTTTGTACCTAGTAATACCTGCATCAAATATGACTTATTGAAGCTAACCTACATGTAGTGAGAGGCGAGGAATTTAATTACTGCATGACTGGCTAATGTTTCAGTGTTACGGAGCTGAGGATTTTAATAGATGGTTGGGGTCGTGCGATTGACGAGGTAGCCCCCATTATTAACAAAGTCAAGGGGATGAGGAAGTTCTCCCCCTTCATGATTTTCAGAATGCCTGAAAGATCTTCAACTGTAATGCCGTAAGCAAGAACGCAAGTGGAGATTGTTACGTAGCTCAGAGGAAAAGGACAAACGCAAAGAGGCAATTTCGAATTATAAAAATGCTATTAAAGAGGCTAAATCTGCATATTTCTCGCTCAAAATAGGATCCTCAATTAATGTACCTAAAGAACTGTTTAAATTGGTTCGAGATCTTACTTCGCTGCCAGCTCAACAAGGGCTGGAAAACTCTTTAGATTTCACCAATATGGTGGCCTCGTTTTTTTAGGACAATGTTTGGAATTTCAGGTGTTGGAGGTTGGACCAGTGTCATTTTAGGACAAATTACATCAGGCTCCCCTGATGACCCTTGTCCAACTATGGTGATGCAACTCACACCAAATCTAATAGTCATTTTGTTTGGAGAAGGTGTATGCCCAGGTGTTGGATTCTGGGGTGTTTCCCCAATGCTGGAAAGAAGCAATTGTGATACCTCTAAAAAAGAAACCAAATGGAGATACAGGAGACCTGAAAAATCTGTGCCCGATCTCCTTATTACTGGTACCTGCCAAAATCCTGAAGATTATATTAATTAGGAACTAGCACTGTGTTTTATAGATGCTGAGCTGTTAGATTCGTCACAGAATGGTTATAGGAGGAGCCACAGCACGGACTCTGCACTTATTGCAGCGGCGGCCTCTATACGCCACCAAGTAGATCAGGGAGGCGCTACGATTCTAGTCATGCTAGATTTATCCTCAGCCTTTGATACTATCTCTCCTATGCGACTGGTGCAAAGACTGCGCCAGGGTGGACTTACGGGTTTGGCTCTTAACCTCCTAGAGTCCTTTATGACAAATAGGACCCAAATAGTGAGCTGCGGTGACTTTAGAGCTAAGTCTTTTCAGATTCTGTGCGGGGTCCCGCAGCGGTCATCCATCAGCCCCACACAGTTTAACCTTTATGTCGCCCCTTCTGGCTAAATTGGTCCGTTCGTTTGGATTTCAGGTACTGTCCTATGCGGACGATACACAGATTATTTTCTCTATATCAGTTGACTGGAAAGGCAGGGCCGATACGTTCAGGGTGTGCATGGGGCTAGTCAACACCTGGATGCAAGAAAATTGGCTCAGGTTAAATGTAGAGAAGATGGAGATTTTGATTTTGGGGGCAGAGAACTCTGTCTGGTCTGATCACTGGTGGCTGGAGACCTGTGGCTCACTACCTACTCTTAAAACTTATGCTAAAAACCTGGGGGTGTTGTTGGACAACACCTTAAAATTTGATATCCAGGTCAAGAGGATGGTGAGCTCCTGCTTCTGGATCATCAAGTAACTGAAAAAGATCTTGCCCTTCCTGCCCGGAGGAGCTAAGAGAATGACTGGTCATTGCCCTCATAACATCTTGCCCTGACTACTGTAAGGGTCTGTATTTGAATGCCAACCAGTATTCCCTGAAAAAACTTCACGTTATTCAGAATGTGGTGGCACGACTGGTTTTGGGAGTTTCCAAACGTGAGGGCGGGGCTGAGGGCTCTTCATTGGCTCCCAGTTACGATTATCTGGTCCGAGGAAAGTTATAATCCCACGCATCAGGAAGGCCAGATGGGGTGAGCGGGCAGTCTATGTGGCACCTGCTAAGCTATGGAATACTCTCCCAGTACATATTGCTAGCATTGCTGCATTTCACAAGAACGTGAAAACATGGCTTTTTTCCCCAATCATAATAGCTGTCTGGTTCTCCCCTGTATTCTCTCACTGCTTGCAGCGCTTTGATGACTTTGATTTATTGTGCTCTTTAAATGCCCATTTACATTACATTTACAAGATGGCGTTTTACCATCTGATGTCCTAGGAGGTGTAGTAGCAAAGAGTTGGAAATTGTAACAAGAAGGCACTGGCACACACTCTAGATTTACAGATAGGTGGTGCTGAGAGAAGCAGTGGATGGGCAAGCATACAATTTCTCTTTTCCCTCTCTTCATGAGGGAAGATAGAATGGTCCAAGATTAGCCAGTGTAGAATATTAATTAATAGATAAATATGTTCACATCTTGTCCGCACTTATGCTGCAGTCTCTTGTTCGTCATGGAGAACACACTTTTACCAGTATCACTCATGAGTATAGTGTTCCTTGATATTTTGCCCATCACAGAGCTACCCTTAATTGTAATCAGTGGATGCCCAGCTGCACAGACGCCTATCAATCGACCTCTCCTTAAACTGTGAAGGGACATACCTGCTATGAATGTGAGAAACATCATGCCCGAGCAATTGAAAGGACTTCTAAATGAGATCCAAAAACAAGAGTCAGTTGTCTACTCTGTATAGTCGCATTGTTGAATCCCTGTGGGTGAAGTAAACTATGTTGTTTGATAGACAAGGCTTTCAATTTTCATGTGACCTAAGCATTGCTAGTGTCAGCTCTGAGGAGAACAGTTGGGCCTCAGGCATGCTGCCTTTAACAGGTGCATTCTTAACTGGATTGAGAGCATACCTTTGATCCACATCAGGGCGGGAATCCTTATACAAACTCCTGGAGGCACCCTTAAAATAAACTGAAAATTCCACAACTCTGGTCACCCATCCCCATTTAAACAGAGAGATACCACGGCAGACACATATTTAGACTTAGAACTAAATATCAATAACCTCCTACAGTTGTTTTAGTAGCAGAATATATTCCCTATGACTCTGCTCCTGCCTAGTCTACCGCCGAACCCCCCTACCACCAGTCCACTCTCTTTTATCAAACCCTACCAAACTTAGGAAATATGTGCAGCATATCAGGCGAGGAGCACTAATCCAAGCAAATCAGGACCTTAAAGGAAGCTGGTTGGGTTAAGCACCATGCAGGCATACAGAGGTAGCATTAACATCATTCACAGAAATGTGGGAGACTGAAATAGTCAGAGTATTAACAAGGACGGCTCCTCCTCGGGAGCGGAGGAGCGTCTACCCGCTTGCTGCGAGTGCAGCAGGCAAACACAAATAAATAAAATGGCATAATAATCAATATTTGTAAAGTGCGCACATATCACCGCTTAAGGTTTCAAGGCGCTGAAGACCATCGGGGAGATTAAGTGAGCTATTGCCCAGAGTCACATGGTGCTGAGCTGAGCTGCCTCCGGCGATCAAACCATGAGCCCTGTGCTCTGAAGTCAGCCACTCTGGCTGCTGCGCCACACCTCACCCTTCATAGCATGACATGAAAATGCCATTTTATTTATTTGCCACTACACCGGCTCACGCTGTGTACAGCCCGATGGTGGAGGCGGGGTTGAATCCTGCAAATGCAGGATGGCAGCACTTGTTTACAGTGCGCATGTCGTATTGGCCGGCTGTCTTGCAACAGCCAGCCCGACACATGCAATGCAGACCCAGCAATCCAAAGGCTGTGAAACAGAACAGCCTGGACCACAGCCTCAAAATGAGCACTGGTTGAGCCTGATCCCACCAATTCTGGAGCTGCTTTCACAGCATGAGAGCAGCTCCAGGATTGGTTGGAGATGCTTTCCATAAGCAGGAGGTAAGTTCTTCCTTTTCATTCCTGCTTGTGAAAAGCAAAGAGGAGTGCTGCAGCGGTCATGCTCCCAAATTTATGGTGAGTCGCGCGCCTTTGCGCCTCGCCATTTTTTATTTACTGAAGCCGCCACTGAGTATTAAATGACCGAGTGGGATAAGGTCATAGTATATCATCAAAAAGTATCACGTAATGACATATTGCCTAGAGCCTACCTCCCACCAGGTAAAATTAACAAAATATTCCCTTATTCATACACCGGCTGTCCTTCGCCTTAAGTGGGATTAAAACACATGCTGTAGATGGCCCGCCGGAACATATTATTGGACAGATGTTCTTGATGAGCTGACAGAAGTGATACGTCTGATCGAATGTTGTATGCTCAGTCTATACAGATGAAAAATGGAGAGTAACATTAAAACCTGCTTCCTCCTTGAGGTAGAAAGCCAGGGCACCTCCAACCTTCACTAACTGGCTGAAAGGGACACTCTCCTGGGAAGACGCTGAGAATGCAAAAGGTCTGAGGAGCACTGTATGGCCAGGGCCGCTGGAATTGTGCGATTCTGTGGCCGCAGCATTTTTCATATAATTCTGACTTTTTTGCCGCATTTGCCACACAGTCCACCATCTGCGGCACAATCTGCATACTTTAACAAAAAAACGTTTGTAGCTCAAATGGAAAAAAAAGTTACGAAAAAGATGGCACAAATGTTGTGCTCAGTGGACGGCCCTCCACAAAGGTTAACTGATCATCTTTGAGTTGCTTATTTCCGTATTTATTTGTCAAACTGGTAGGATGAAGTAAAATCTTTGCGCTGACGGTATTCCATGTATAAAAAATTCAAAATAATGAACTAATACTGTAAAAAAAAATGCTGCATTATACTGCATCATCTGACTTTTCTTACAGCATAATTTACTCGACCCTGCCGCATAATTTGGTGCAACTCAACTGCATAATTCCTGTGGCCCTGTCTATAGCATAATAATGGGACGAAATGGTTCACACAATTAGCAACGATGTAAAACCTCGTAGACTATCAGATGACTGAACCTAGGTTTCTGCATCTGAGTGGAAGAAATCATTCCTCGTGTTAGTAATTCCGCCTCCTTCGTTAATAAACCACACACAGGACAGACACATTTAGTCTGCAAATACGTTTGTCGTGACGAGCAGTTGGCCGACTTTACGAATGTCACGGATCAGATCACGGTTACTGGTTTCCCTGATATCCACGTGCAATCATTTCTTTTGTTGCAGTAAGTTACTCATAAGTCAACCTGAAACGCATATGCTAGCCCTTTCTACTTTGGTAATATCAAAAAATGACGATTATCAATTGTAAGTAGTCATATTTGGCTTATTGAAATATCAATATAGATAATTTATATTTATTTTTAAAAAATCACTTAGCCCAAAATGTGTGTACGAGATGTTCACTGTCGACCACAGACGTTTTAGCGTCAAGGGTTCCAAGCAAAATGAATGAGTGATAACATGGTTCAAAAGAAGCAACACCTCAGAGGAGACAAACAAACCTCAAAGATATTCAACAATCACAGTTGATGTTTGCCCTTTTCGTGGCTTATCATTCCCTTGTTGCTGACATGCTTTAAGAGCTATGAAGCTTGAGGAATGCACAGTATCACATAGCCTACATGGTTTGGCATATAAAACGCATTTGAGCTGCATTTGTTGATATATTTCTGGAGAAAGTCTTGTGTTTCTGGTAACTGATGTGGCGTCATCATTGAGTGAGACACAGCTTTGCATTTTCCTCGGCTCCAGTTCCACGTTTGTGGAGACCCGGCTGGTGGCAGGAGACAGACTTCAGGGAACATTTCATTTTGCTGCTGAAAGACGTCTCCTGGGCTTGCATTGTCGAACAATGCCACTTGTTCTGAAGTCAGCGCCATGACAGGAGGGGCGGCGACCTCCCCGCGGGATTAAAATTCCTCGCGTTTCGCTTTGTTTGCGCAGGCTTTGGCAGATTTGGGGACCGTGACCTGGAGCGAGCCTCCAAGAGGTCCGCTAAATGATTTTGTCTGAGCCTTTTGCAAACATGTTCACAGGTGAAAGGCTGACAGTAAAGCCACAGACATGCGGTGAGCGTTTCTTCCAGCCCGCCAGTCTGAGTGGTTTTCATTGGAGTATGTGGGCCGGCCGTGACCCCTGCAATTGAGATATCAACGAGGCCAGTCACTGACACGGACCCTGCCCGGCTTGCACGTTTGTACTTTGAACACCCATGGTTTCTTTCCCCAATCCCAGAGACTCCCAGCCTTCCTGACTGGTTGGCACATGGTCCCAGGACCAGTTACCCCCTATAACGGGCGACTTGTAAAGTTCAAAGCTGTGGGCACCATATAAGGGGGAAAGGAACATGTATTTACTCTCTGCCTCACAGATACTCGGAAGAGTATTTCACCTGCGTGCAGTCTTATACGTACCTGTTCTTTTTTTAAAGAAAAGTATCGCTATTGTGCTAAAAAATTATTTACTGATCCAAGTAGCATCCACCATCCATTTTCGATCGTTAAATAAAAAATGTAAACAAATGGTTCGGTGCTCACGTCATTCCGCTGGCGTTTACATACGCAGTAACGCATGCGCGTCAGTGGAACGATTTGGCCGCCATTGTACATTTGTTTATGTAGATTGCCGGGAAACACAAGCTGTAAGCTAATCATACAGTTCAGAGGTCATGTGAAGTATGCGCAGTTCCTCCATTTTATGAGCTATCAGAAAATGTTGTGGCCGTTAGCCAACTTAGTTAGTAGCAACCACATATCGGCCTAGGAAGGATGGAAGCTCTAGTCAGCCTTTCCATGACACTAGGCTTTCAGCAGCAAGTGATGAATTCGGGCAGCTATCTTTCGCTCTGTCTGAGGTGGCGGCTGAGAGGCGGCAGACACTCTGTACACGGGCTTCTGCAAAGCGATGTTCGTCTCCTTGCCGGTACCCCAAACGTTTGAACGAAGATCCCAGAGTGGAAGAGAAGGGATTGTTTGAATATTAGATGCGAGTTCCTTTGTAATGTATAACATCGATACCAGGGCACAAGTCCTAAAAAAAAGAAGTGGGGGGACGCTCCAAGTTAGGTGGTGTCACCGGAAGTGACCTCACAGCCGGAAGTGACGTCACGAGATGGAGTCCCCACTAATTAACAAAGGTTAGAAGGCGATGGGGGCAGGTTCAAAGGGCAAAGGAGAATGTTTACGTTGGAATTAGTCACCATATTGACACTCAAAGGAGCGGGGAAATTAAAGATGCGCTTGTTCGGTGCGTATTTATTGCCCACAGTAAATTTGCCGGTCTCCGTCTGAAATGCATAAACACATACTGACCTTTTCTAATATACGGCCACGAGCGCCCGTCTGTCATACTGAACGGCTCCATCAACGTGAAACAACTTAAAGAGCTCTGTTCGCCCTCTCTCGACAATAGAAGGTTAGGTTTGGTGAGTGCTGAGCGCGCGCGCAGGCTCGGGTACCGGCTCCATCTTTTGAGCAGGGTGGACAGCGTCCACCCGGTAAAAACCCAGTAAAATAAGTGGGGGGACGCCGTCCACCCGCGTGGTACCCCGACTCGAGCCCTGATCGATACGCTTTAGCAAGGCCTCCTGCAAGGGACCCCGACCAGTGCAGTGCTGCCTTCTTTTACACTCGCCACACATCTTAGTTGTGTCTGTCTTCCAGTACTGTGTGCTATTATCAAGGATATTCTTTTATATGTGAGCTGTGGGATGCAGCGTGCGTGCTCGGCGTCCCCTGTTCCAAGCAGAGCCCTGAGCTCGAGGTCCCGAAGCAGCCCCACAGACACGATCTGAGCGAAAGAATAAATAGATTCAGTAGCAGAGACAATAAATCTTTAAGATCCTGCGCCACTAATAACTGAAAGACCCGCGCAGCCCCGGTTGTTTCAAGGGCCCGCGGTGCCAGTGGTTAGTCTGGTCGAAGAGTCTGTCTCTGCGCACAAAGGGTCATTCAATTAGCACTTCCAGCTTTCACTGTAGTGTCACCATTTCCAGAGCACGCGTCCCCTGCCGCTGGCTCTCTGCACTGCAGGCCTCTCCTAGATGAGCTTCTCTGGCGATCATAGTGCCAGGCTGACACGAGAGCGGGTGCAGAGGGAACCCAAGGTTTCAAGACATTTCACATTCCCCATTAAATTGGAATCCTGTAATTGCAGCATGGAGCGCCTTCCGCGGTGCAAACCTCTTATTCCGTGCAAAAGAGTCGCAGGACAGTTCATGTCTCGCCTGCTGTCTCTTAAAAAGGCTGTGCCGCTAATCTTCATGTCGAAAGGTGACTGTCTGCTTTTTGATCAGGTGTGTTACGCTGTAGTTGTCACATTTTTGGTAAATTAAATGTCTTCGAGCTTTTGTGGTGCATAGGCTTGAGTACCACAAGTGTATTTTTCATTGTATGCTTATTTCACGGTTATGCTACAAGGGCGCACACCTTTAATTTGTATATGTGTTATCACTAGTTGCATCATACAAGCTGCCCCGAGCAGTTGATTTTTGTTTGCCGGTAGAATAGGGCTTTGGGAGGGCGGCCGACAAGCGGGAGGCTCGCCCTCCCGGGGGGTTTTGGGCCGGGGGGAGGTGGGGGGGGGGTCATCCGGAGCACGGGGGGCGGACTTCCGGGCTTTGGGCTCCTTGGGCTCCTTTTGGGCTGGGGGGATATATAGCCGGCCATTTTGTGTGGCGACCCATCATTTGGTGGATCGTGACACAACGGCCGGCTGGGGGTGGTTGGTTTAGTTTTGTCCCGCCCTCCCTCCCTCCCTACGAGCTGGTGGGCCCCCACCCCTCTTTTAGGGGTTGGGGGGTGTCTTTCTGGTTGGAAGCCGGGGTGGTTTTCTTGGGGACAGGTGCATCGGGGAGGGATGCTTTGTGGGGGAGTTGTTGCTGGAACAGGTGCTGGTGTGGTGCGCTAGGATTTGGGGCATTTTTCCTAGGTCATGGGGGACATATACTGATTTATGTTTACGGTGGGGTAGGACATAAGAATTTACCTAGTTAGGTAGGGTAGGAAAGTTAGGAATTGTAAGTTGGTTTATGATTGTTGCAGGGGGGGGAAACATTTTTAGGGAAGGGGGTGGGGGGCCAGATAGGAAGGCTATATTTAGTGAGGATTAGTTTTGTACGGCACAGGCCAAGGGATGTTTCTATGTAAGGTGCACCTGTTTCCAATAAAGCGGCCTTTTTCACACCAACAAGCTAGCCTGTGGTCTGTGTTGCCCCCCCCCTGTAGGGCCCAAGATGTCTTGTGAGTGCAACTTCGCGATTTGGTCTCAACCAAGAATTAACATTAGCATGCATGGCCCATTTTTTAGGCTGAATTAATTAAGGCAAAAACCTGAACGTCGCCGACTTTGAGACCTTCTCAAAGATTGCAACGATTTTTGAAAAGAAGATGTTGGTGAGCAAATCTGCAAAAAGTGGATTTTACTGGAGAAAATGTATTTTAAAAACACTTAGCAAAAGTGTATTCACACAAAAAACATGGTTTAGGGAAAAAGTCTCCTGGTTCTAAGTTTACCTTCCAGTAGCTCACAAACATAACACAGTTTTGAATATTTTACTATTATGCGGCAAAAAACACATCTCCCCAGCCTGCAGGCATGCCCCGTTCTTATTTCTATTTTATTTAAGGATTACCATCTGAAATACCAGATACTTTTCATATGTAGCAGTGCCAAAAGCAGTCGATGCTTCAGATAGGTGCGTTTTGTCGCTGACACTTCAAACCCTTTGCTGGAGCGTTAAGGCGACTATTTGATCCAGACTTGCCATTAGTGTCTATAACACAAAGGAATTGAATGAATAAAGCTTTGTGTAGTTTAGTCTCTGATTCCTCAGGTTTCCACCATGGTGAAAAGGGTTTTCACCAGCTGTGTAGTTTTCAAACCCATGAACTCCATCCCTGCTGGGAAGCCGTGTTATAACCTCCAACGCACTGGCCCTTACAGTAAAGGTATGCGTTGGGGGCTCCCACAAACGAAACAAATTGAATTTGCCAGCTCTACAACTTTAAACATCAGACTAAGATCCACAAAGACCGCCCAAAACTGTGCACCCCCTTACTACAGTTTATTGACAAATGGGCTGGGGTGAGTGTCAGATGCAGAGGAGTGACTGAGACCGTCTGAAGAGTACTGGCCGGAGATCTGTTTCTGGTACTGGGCCATATGGTGTGGGCTGTGGGTCACTAGGTAGGAATGTTTATTAACATTTCGATTTAGGTATGAGATACAAATGCAATTATATATTAATTTATTGTGTGAAGGTGATAAGATATATATTTTTTTAATGTAAGTTAAGTGACTATAGGTGTATGTTAGATGAAGAGCAAATGTAAATTATGCCCTTCTCTTCTTTTTTTTATGGATGTACATTTGCTGCGTGTTTATTGTAAACATCAGATACCAATAAAACTTTGGTGCAGTTAGGGCCCCTATCTGTCTTTTCCTCTACATGGGACAGTTCAAGTGAGAACCTCTGAAAAGACTTATGTGATTTTCGGACCAGCGTAGCAGTCCAAGGTAGTAGCACATTTTGGGAAGAAATCTTAACGCGGAATGCAGATTTCCTTCTTTTCAGTGCACCATCTGGAGCGTCAGGTAAAGCAAGTTCCTTACAGAGGATGTGTTCTGTCCAGCCTGGGAGGACCATCTGCAGCCTCCATTTGCTATTTCATGACCCCAACAAAGAGCTCCTTTTGTACGAAACCCCCCGGGGACCACCAACAGGCTGTTTTTGTCACTGCTCTTAGTACCACATCTGACGTGGACCGTTGGGTCTTGGACAAGACGTCGAGCAGGTGAAAGGCACACTGTCGCAAGCCTGAAGGCTTCTGTTTTTAGCAAACTGCATTCTATTTCACACGCGTGGTGATTTATCGCAGTTAAGAACACAATGTGTTCAATCTGGACTGTAATATATGGGTTTCAGTCCATCCCTGCACAATCGCTTTACTGCTCCTCTCCGCATACAGCTGCACCATCGTTCATCTGTTTTTTAGTGATTTGATGTAGTCTGGATCTAGTTTCAGTGAAAAATGTATTTAAGGTGAAGCGATACATAGCACATCAGTAGAGTACTATGGTGTGAGTTAAAAGCTAGAGCCCAGTTTACAGAAACCAGTACGCGATGGGCACAGTGCAGTGGAAATATGTAATAGGGACACTATGCTGGCCAGTTTGCATTATGCATCTTAATAATCTAAAGAACAGTGAGATAAAGTGGTTTACTTAAATTGCATGTTTGTTGGGTAAATTCCGAGGCAAGGATTAGAACCTAGGTCTCTAGTTTCAAATCAGCAATTTAGTCATTAGAGCATATCATCCCAAGCAAGTTCTATTTAGTGTGAACACCCAGTCTATAGAAGGATAAATAGCTGCATACTAAAGTTGCATTTGGCATGAAAAATTGATAATTTAATTACGTGGGTTAAACAGAGATGCCACAATTCTAAAAACCACTGTTCTGTTAACAAATCTGACGTAACAGAGAAATTGCCTTTTAAAGAAGGTGAGTTGAAAAACAGGTTAAAATGCAGAAATAAAGAAGCAAAGCACATAAACCGAAAGGGAACAAAGAAAAGGTTGCCATTGTTAGTGCTGTCAATTTTAGCCCCAGATTATCATGGTTGTTGTTGCTCTAAGTGCCTCTGTGAACAGAGGGTGTGTGGGGGGGGGGGGGGACATATGAGGGACAGAGGGTATTCTGACCATTTGAACTTGAGACCCCCCAAGAGAGTCCTTTATTCTAATAAAGCAGCAACATATTGGATATATGACACCCTCTACATCAAACTCTATCACATTAGGGAACCTTAGAACTCCCGCCTGCAGTCTGGCTGGGTACATTACAATCCAGCTGGGATCAGTCGAAGGAATAATTACATCTATTTATTTATTCCGCTCTCAGAATGTTGACACTAGTTTTTCATGCTGTCTCTGTCACTGAGAGTCATAATTAAATAACATGTCAGATGTATCGATCACGTGTTTATAGATTGGGTTGATAGATCCGAGCAGCCTTTTGTCATTTTGACAGCCGCTGAGGCAGAGCAACGAAATGTTACCCCAGGAAGCAGCGCAATGGTGAAGATTTTTTTTTTGTTCTCGCAAACCGCAAATTCCTGATGTCTTGTCATTTTGACATCGCGGCGAGCCATCTCCTCATTTAATTTGAGCACAACAAGGCATCTCTTTTCAGACCTAAATTCTATTTGGGAGTTAAAATGACATCACCATGTGATGGGGCCCGTGGACTGCCTTGGTTACCTGCTAGATGTCTTGCAATTGGTTTCTGATTCAGAGAACTAAAGGCAAGCTCAGATTGTTGACATCGAATTGCTTAGCAGGGTACATCAAGGACAGATGCAAATACAAGGGCCATTTTCCTGTTGGGAATGTGGACCTTGGCGTCTCCCTGTTGAAGCAGAGCATGCGCGCTTTGGCTCCACTTGACTAGCTACCAGAATTGGCAAGTGATATTTTCAAAGAACATTGACCTCTCCCTTACTGGCATCTGCTCTGTTATAACTTTACAAGTTAATCATGGTCGATTTTAAAGAGTAAGAGGTACATTTTCAGTTTAAGTGTTATTTACTAAGTGCTGTAATAAGTAGGGTAAGTCTGGATGTGTAGTGCCAAGCAGCTGAGCCTGGCTTCATCTTTTGACGCTCAGCTCTACCATCTCACCACTTGGCAACACATCCTCCCACAATGTAAAGCAATTGACACACTACTAACTATTCAAAGTATCTTTCCCTCAATTAGTCAAAGTTCCTTTGGGTCATGCTATGCTTTGATTTGTTTTAATGGAGATCAAAGCTGTTTGTT
Organism: Triturus cristatus; assembly: GCF_964204655.1. Taxonomy (NCBI): domain Eukaryota; kingdom Metazoa; phylum Chordata; class Amphibia; order Caudata; family Salamandridae; genus Triturus; species Triturus cristatus. Next base: position 938,374,229 of record NC_140584.1, on the reverse strand, counting down.
GATCATTCCCTTTGTGCCATTTTGCATCTTTTAATAATCATGATTCATAATCTTGAGTTACTTCTACGGGGCATTTAAACAATCATTAGTTCCTGATAATGCGATTCTGAACGTATGCATCAGGCCACTGATGCCACCTTGTAGACATTGGGACAATTTAGCACCATTCCATTGTCATTAGAAATATTATAGAATGCCGCGTTTGTCATCCCTTTGCGTCTTGACAATAGCCACCGCTGCCTTTTTTAGTACGTTCAGGGGTTTCATTAATAGTCATTGATGCCATCTAATGAAATTTAATGCCAAGAACTGCTCTCATTCTATGGCTATTCAAAATGATTCTTTCTTGCCACTTTTGCTCTTACGAAGACATGTAATCGTTCATGCATGATGGTGCTAATCTGTTGCCCCAATGTTTTATTAGTCTTGACAACCTGTGCCTCCCATGTTAATTAAGGACTTCACAGACAGCCAGTGGTACTGTATCAGTTGTGTGAACTGTTCTGCTTGATCATGGTGCACATACTGACAGTTCACAGTTACTGGCCGCTTTCACCAAAGTTTTTCAATCTTTCTTTATGACCACTGGTGTCATCGCAAGGACATTATTCATGGCCAAGCGGGCTTTGAGTTAACTTCTTGATTTATCAGTGCCTCTACAACAGGTGCAGATGGTTAGGATGTTCACTTGTGCCACCAGAGCACATTCAGATGTGTAAAAGGCTGTAGGTGTCTCCCCAGGTAAGCACATTCAAATAATTATTAATAACTACCAGTGGCACTCCTGTGACCATGATGTTCACTTGGGCCCTCTCATTGACATTTAGACTATTATGACTTTCCATTGCTCCCAGACACAGTGAGAGCGATCACAATGGCTCCTGGTGCCATCTCAAGGACATACTGTAAGCAACTGGCCCTACCCAAGACCTTATATGTCATACGTTTAGGAGTTTGTTCCATTAATTCTACCTGAAATGCGTGGCAGTTCAATTCATGTGTAAGTTATTCTTGCTTATTGGAGATTTAAAATGCTTACTGACTGTTCATCCAAGTCCTGCTGAATACTTCTGAGTTGCAGTTTATGGTGTTATGAGCTGTGTCGACGCCATTCTTGACAATGATGTCTGTTTCTGAGACAGATAAGAGCCTGCACATTCAAAATGAATAAAAGGAAGTCAGAAATGATCAATAGCATGAAAGCTAAAACATCAATCCGTGCGTTTTAAGACACTAAGTTCCTGAATACTCAACCATGTTGCTCACACCTCTCATTGGTGGTACTCCAGGGAAGACCAAGCACTCAATCATAGAGCAGTGAGCAGAATGTGCAGGTATGTCAGTGACAGTATACCACGTATACCTGTGTGTTTGCAAGTAATCCAGTTAGTTCCTTCCACTGTCCATGCTCTAAGATCCGGGTGCGAGAGAGCCAGATTCTCTAGTTCATATCGTGCATACAGTGCACATGGCCATGCTGTAGGTGATTATTAGCAGGGAAAACCTTAAAAAGTTTTGTGGACTTCTTCCTCTGTTTGAGATTTGCTGTAATTCATTTCCGAGATGCATCTTTGATTAGATTCTGAGGTTCATATTTGAATGGAGACTTCTTTTGGGCTGATATGTGCAAATGTTCCTCTCAAGGAGCAAGTCCATGTTTCATGTAAGGAATGATAGGTGATGCCAAGAGCCTTGAAACCCTTCTTCCAGCTAGAAAAAATATAGGGCATGGGGCGTGATCTGATGTAGTCCTTTGTTTGCAGATTCAGAAGTCTTGCTGCAGTGTTTTGAGGTCTGTGGTAATATGCACACCAAGTTCGATGACACTGGTGTAGTCCAGGAGCAAGAGTGCACGGGTGATGGTCATCTGCATCTGGGAACGGAAACCAGGAATGGGGAGATTCATTTTAGGTTTCTAAGGCAATGAAGGTAAATCTTATACGTTTTCTGTTTGTTATTGGTGGTCAGAGCAAAGGATGGCATGGCTATTGCTGATATTCAAACAGCTTGATAATCAGAATAAGCCAATGAGCTTTGCACCTCTGCGAACTAAACTAACTGGAGACACATCATGGTTGGATGAAGGGGTCAGAAAATGGAAGCCCAATCATTAACCACCTTTTGATCTCCTGGATTACCTTGGAATGGGTATTGGCTGTATGTAGTGCTGTGATTAATTGTTTTGAGTATTTGTGAATATTTCTGTGCATACACTTATGAGATTGGACTTGAGCATTGACTGGCATCTAGTGTACTGATATTAGGGCCAGGGAGGTTGGTTACATGTTCTCTACCGTGAATTGTGTGGGTTGTTTATCCTATTAACATTTAAGAGAACTGTTTTAGAGACCATATTAATGTGGTGCTTTACAGTGGATGGATTTCAAACCCAGTGGCAGCCACCACACACAAAGTGGGGGAAGGGGGGACAGGGGACGGGAAAATCAATAATTAAAAAAAAAAAAACGTACCTTTAGCTGCTGCCTCTGACGCCAACGGCCGCCTCAGTGCTCTCCCAGCAGTCTCTGGGAAGGCAGAGGCTACCCAGCCAATCCAGACGCTGCTCTCTATGAGAGCAGTACCAGGAGTGGTCTGAGCGGCCTGCTCTGCCACTCAGACACTGCCGTGTAGCCAGTGGCTTTTCTCCAACCCGGCTGTGAACACAGCTGGATTGGAGAAATAGAAGTGCACATGGCCAGCCAAGCCTATAAATGCCCACTTCTAACTGCTCACTCTTGCCTGTAAAGGCTCACCCCGCCCTACACGCATGCCAGAGCCAGTCTCAGAAAAATAAAATGATATTGTTTCAATATCATTTTATTTTCTGTGACTGACTCTGATGAGTGGGGTGACGCTCCTCCGGCATTGCAGAGGAGCCGACCCTGTTTAAACCTACATTTCAGTTACTTGCCCTGAGGTATTTGGAACTTGCGCCTGGTAATCGAAATGAGAAAAAGATACTTTATCGAATTTTACTCAATACTGTAAATCCACATATTAATGACATTTGTGTACGTTGATTGGTGGTATGTCACTCATTGAAACTTGTTTGATTGTATTTGGACCAACTAAAGTGCTTGCTGAGGAATTAAAATAGAAAAGGGGATACATAGCAATATTTGGTGTGACTTCTTAGACCAGTAGTCGTGTGGCAACCCCAAATTTGCTGTCCTGGTACACCCTCCCCCTTGCACCTTGGGGAAGACAGCTGAGAGTGTTCTGAAACTGACAGGGCTGAACAAATCAATATCACATATGTCTCAATGATCCCTTCTCTTCCAGATCAATTATCTTTTGAAAAGAATCATATTGTCTTTGTGTAACTCACGCTATGCACACCAAGCCCGATCCAGCAAGTGTGTCTGGCCATACACAGGGCTCTTGAGCTGGTCCATTTCCTGGATGTTTATATCAGCTTTTCTTATAATAACATAAGCTTTGTCAAATTTGCTCTGATTTAAGGGGCGGGAACACACGCACCAAGATTACGTTTCCTTCACTAAATTTGCCTGGTTTGATGTGTGGCTCGGCCAAAACGAGGACAAGCAGGTTTCTCTTCTGATCTGCTGCATGTCTTAGTATTAAAATGTAGAGTAATATACTCCTTCATTCTAATGAGCTTTGCAGCTCTGACCTAAAAAAGTGTCGCCCTGCTTCTTTGAAATGAGTTTCCTACAACTTGTCCTGAGCTGATTGTGTGTTTTAGGGGAGGTTAAATGGGTTAAGATCCTTAGCTCTCCTAAAGCCACCGCCAGTGATTCCTTATTAATCTTTTTCACCCCCTAAGACATCATCTGCAGATCTCGGCGGCTTTGCTGCACCGGATAACATGCTCGACTCATCCACAGCTCCCAAAGCATGGCTAAAGATGAAGGCGGGGCGCCAGCGCGACGGAGCATGAAGACAGGCTTCATATTATATGCGGTTCATGACAACGTGCCAATGTTTATGTGTATGTGGGCTGGATCTGTAAAATTCATCCAGGTATCCTCAAATCATGACCCTGCTGCCACTCACAGTTTGCTCTTTTGCTGCGACTCGGTTTCCATAATTCGAAACACTTGTTATTTAGGTTTACTGTGTGTCACCGGCGCCTGGACTGACTAACAGGTGACATATTGGAGCTCTGAATACATGAGTTTGATGGCTTTATACATAGTGACAGTCTTCCATTGCTTCTACCCAAGCATTGCATTTGTTCAGAGGACTTGTGCCACCTGGTACTTGAAACATATGAATACCAAGAGAAGTTTATTGTCCATCTTGTTTTGTGTGTCAGAGTCATAATATCTTTGTCATTCGGTTTTCTTATCAATACTAGTTTTTAAGATACGTTTACTGTGTAGCTGTATAGAGCAGCAATGGTGTCTTTTAGAGGTACAGTGACCCTTATCGGTGTCGTAGGTCGCTCCTGCTAGTTTGCACAGTGTCGTTGGGCGATTGTAGAGGTGCCCGAGGTATGACTTGTGGTACCCAGGACTGCCCATTTCAGATCTTGCTATAACAGTTTTTATTTGGAGGGGAGGGGGACAGTTTGGCTTTATAGCTCGTTGAAGGATGTATATCAAGCCTTTCACTGTAGTAGCTGGAGCACGGAGGGCTTCTGGGTCGACCAGGGAAAGCATATTTGACTCGTGATTGGTTTGAAGAAGGTAATATGGTGACCTGGCGGCATGAGGGCACAGTGTTCAGTTGTTCTCTGTGGTGAATAACTATAATCTTCCAGCTTGCCTTGGTGAAGATTACTGCACTCCGTGTTAGTTTACAGTTGGTGCCTGCGAGGGTGAAGCCCCGCAAATGAGAAGTAACAAGCCTTTGTCTCTGCAATGCAGGCTTGGACTACAGGCCGCCGGCACCACTGCATGGAACACATTCCTAATCCCCCAGCTTGATTGTATCTATATAGCAACTCTTTCTGTGTATTGAAAGCGCTCCCCAGTCTCACTCCTGAAGGGCAGCATTTGAATCCTTTTTACAAGACAGGCAGGATCATAAGCAACCTGTCCCCCTCCCTCATATCCTTGCTTAAGCCCCCAGAATGTGTGCCTCCTTGCTGTGGTTCTTGGTACTGGTGCTGTTGTCCTGCATGTGTGACTTTTTGTACACTAAGCTTGGCCCAGCGTAATTACCAGCCCAAAAAGATGAAGGCGCTGGAGAGATGAAGGCGTTGTTGTCCTTGGCTGGGCCTGAACACACATGCTTGCACCCCCGTCATCCCCTTGGCTCCAGGTTGCAGAAACCCCTCGCTGGACCCAGAGGGCCATCCACAGAGAGATGAAATGTGGAAGCGATCAGTTAGGGTTGCTGATACAGAGGAGAGATACATGGCTCTCTCTCCCTTCAGCCTTTCTCCTACTCAGGTCTAAGGCTTGCCAACTGGCCTCCTTCCCCAATGTCTGACCCTGTTTTTGGCAGATGTATCCGTTATGTCAGCAGTCCTGCCAAACAAGTTTCCACTAATCTGGCCTCTGGTTGAAACAAACAAAAAAAACCTCAACGGCTTCCATTTTCTTCCTACTTGGATTTCATTGCTGCGGCAAAATAGGAGCTAACGTTCCAGAATCCCTCACTTCCGTTTTTATTAACTCTTCTTACTACGGCGGATGGATAGTCCAGTGAGGAGTAGGTGTTTTATAAAGTGTTTTATGTTAATAGATGTTAGTATATATTCGTACTTGTGGGGAAGAGTTGCTGTTCACCACTGAAAACTGCATCATCAGCAAAGTGGAAACATAGCCCACACGCTTGGGAGTCATTGGATGAGACATTTTGATTTGATAAAGAGGACGAGGCAGAAGTCAGGGTTGCTTGCTCTGCAGTTAATCCTCTCACAAAATGTATGTGTAAGACACAATACCCCTGCTCTGCAGCGTCCTATGTATTAAAAAATGAAATATTAATAACTTTATTGACCTCTTACACATATGAAACAAAGAGGGACTTTTATAGTGGGATTCCATACTAATACAATTGGACGTCCATTCAAAGGGACTCAGCTTTCAAATCTGGACCTCTTACTTCTTAGACTATGAGGCGGATGGGAAGAGTATGTTCTATTATTGCCAAAAAGCATGCAAATGTATAGGTTCTCCACCAGAGCAGGATGGTCATGATGCAAATTCATGGGTTCTACTTTGTGCTGTAACTCACACTGGAGAACCATACTCCATACTTGCCAGCATAATTTTGCCCTACCATGCCAGCATGTGATTTCCTTCTTCACTGCACATCAACTTTTACAACTGTTAATAGAAGTCAGAATTTTCATGAATGCGTATATTTGCAACAGGGATAATTCAGCTTAAGAAATCTTTAAAATAAAACATTTGTTTAAATGCTGGAGGTGTGCGAATATCCCAATTTTGGAGAAAGCAAGTGTCTAGTTTTCATTTAGTGCTTAATACTGAATTTGAACAGTTTAAAAGCGCCCCCCACCTTTTGGAGGGATGATTGAGTCAGGGTCCAAGGAGCTTAGATGATTTATCCTGTGACACAATTTGGTTCGGTGTGAAAGCAAAAATAAAAACCCATGCCTTCAAGTTCTATATAGCTTAACCACACAAACAGCAACCTTAGTACCATTGAGATAAATATACCGACCAGAGCCTCATGCACATAACATGACATCATAGCTGAAAACAATCTGCAGTGGCCGGCCTACAGGAATCTTAGCACCTAACTCACAGAATAACAAACATCCGTCTATATGCGAAACGCACTACAGAATTTATCAGCAGGTACAAACTCATTTTACTTTCACATAAACCAAGACAAACCATTACCAAATGAGACGTTTTCTAAATCTCTACAAATCACTCACTCCCAAACCACCATACACAGCTGATCAGTGTAAATAGATTAAGAAAGTGCTTAGGAGCCATACTGGCAGTGGCGGCCGGCATGGCTCGCTGGGCAGGCGAGGAGGGGGTCGCTCGGGGGGTGCGCAATATAACAAATAAATAATCGTAACCTTGCCGTTGTGTCCCTCATCTGTGCTCCTGCTCTCCTTGTCGAACTTCAGGAACAGGAAGCACAGCCAGGCCCCACTGACCAACCACAACGCTGCAATGGTTCTCTCTGAGCGTCCTGGTTTGACAGTCAGCCAGGGAATGGGGGCCTGGGTATGTTCTCCACGCAGGCTGTAAGGCAGCCTGCATGGAGAACAGGGAACAGTTTTGGGCAGCCCGAAAGGGCCGGCCAAACAGTCATGTGCACTTAGGAGTGGGCAAACCACTCCTCCCCTGCTACGAGAGCATAGCAGCCCCACCCGCAAAGCAGCACGAGCATTATATGATAATAAACTCAAAGTTTTTATCATTTTATGTTTCGACTTCGCACTGCATGAAAGCAGTGGGGTGACTTACCTCCGCGATAGTGGAGGAGCCGCCACTGCATACTAGTGGGAGAAGGCTCTATGTAAATTCTTATTTCATTATGTTATGGAAAAGCCCAGTTTTATGTAGTATATGCACAAGCAGAACTTAGCTTTCAGGCTTTTAGGTAGTTTGATAGCAGCCATGGCACACTACGGAAATGATTATTTCAGAGTAGCGTAAAGGCTAAGAGTAATGATGTAATTTGTGCTGTCTTGGATTCGGCCTCAGAAAGAACTTGCTTTGGTTCTGGAAGTCAGGAGAACATCCATACATCCCCCTCCATCATGTCGATTTGAGTTCGTGATAGCACCATTAACTGCAGGACAGCTTGTTGAGTTGAGCTGTTTGTGCCAGATGCGGAAGTTCAACTCTATAGGAATTCCTGTTGGTCTTTAAATAAAGAGCCTCTCTTTATTTTTAAGTGTACAGGAATTCCTGCCTCTTGACAATGGAGCTTGTTACTAGACCCCTCAAGTTTCATGACAATTAATCATGCCTTTTGGCTTACACCATAACTTTTAGTGGAAATTAATAATAGGGCAGCACAAAAGCGTGTCAGGTTGTTATCGCTTCACCTGGAATGACACATAGTTTGTGGGAATTGTAAGGAAGTTCATGCCACTTAAAAACCACACACAAGAACATTATTTAGACAGGGCTACAATCACTGCCCTGGCCGCGCTGTAAATCATCTCGCCCGCTGTACACCACTACTAGTTGCTTGCTTCAGTTCAGGCACTGTTCCCTCAAGCAGAGTTCCTGTAAAACCGCAATCCTTTGTGTATCTCTGCTTCCCTGAATTCAGCCTTCAGACCTTGGATTGCTGCCCTTACATCGTCGACCCTCCCTGCTCACGGATCATGGAAATACCTAAAAGTCCTCTCCCCCACCCCCACTCTTCCATGGAACGTGAGTGGTAACTTCATCTTGCCATTCATATCTGGTCAACTTGGAGGCCTTCTATCATCCTATTCTTCGTTAATATCGTGAGGTTTTGTTCTGCCAAGCATGAGATATTTCCTATGAGGTTATTAGTTTTACAAAATGGGTTCCTATCGCTTCACACACAAGCGGAATGCACAAATTGGCAGAGGTCAAATGCTTGTATTGAGTGACTAGCAGGGACATGCAACTCTTCCTCAGTTCCAGGGGTGATGTTTTTTGGGCTGTATTTTATTGTATTGTATTGTATTGCACCGTTTCTATAGCACCGTCTGACGACCTGTGTGGTCCGAAACGTTGTCGTCTTCTTGGGTTTGTGACAATCAGGCCTAGTATACATGGGTGGGAGGTATGTTTGCAGTGTAGCCTAGGTGGGAGGCATTGGATGTCACGCAAAAAGGGCAGAGGGGTGCTCCAGTCATGTTGCAGTGGTTTTGGTACCGCGTGTAGGCATGACACTGATGCAGAAGAGCATGATGTAGAAGGGGAGTGTTACTTCTTGACACAGCAGGTACATTGGATATAACATTACTTCTGCTTTGCGCAGTTGCTTTTCCTGAGAGAAATGAAGAGCAGTCTTTCTGTGCTTCCATGCATGTCTGAACCCTTCATCTTAGGAAGGAACTCTTTGAACCCGATATGCTGAATAAGTATAGTGTTCCATCTTAAGAAGAGTATTTGACAACATCGGAATCCTTTTTGTATCAATGTTAAAATGTCAACATATCTGCATATTAATGCCACAGATTTTGCCACATCAGTTGCCTTTTATTGCATAATATGCTGCATAATTTGCCACCCCTTGCTTCTTAATGTATTCTTTCTTTTGGCATCATCTAGTCAATCCTGCCTGCCATTTCTGAACGATTTTAGTGTCCCTGAGTGTATCCATTGTCTGGCTAATGGTGCATACAACCAGGGCAGTAGTTCAGTCATTTAGGTGCCCACTGCGCACATCTGTGTAGCTGAAAGTTAGAAGTGTGAATCTTGGCAGGACTGCATCCTTTTTGGGTCCCCTTAGTGTTCACATTAAATCAGGTAAGTATCAAACCTCTGTTTTAATGAGTGCTTGAAATATGTGCCATGTGATTAGTCACTATTGTTATTTTTACTATCATAGTGCACAAGGTAACTTTAGTGCTGCTAGAATGAGGCAGACGCAAGTCCAGTTAAAAGTACATTTCCTGTATAATAACACAAGGCAGTCACAAGTTCTGTTGAAAGTACATTTCCTGTTTAATAAAATGAGGTAGTCACAAGCCTTGTTTAAAGTACATGTCCTGTATAGTAAAATCCCTTACCTACTTGGTAGCACTAGAAATATTACCAAGTACTAACATTTCAGTTAGACGCACATGAAGAGGAGGAGACACCAGACATGGGCAGTGGTTGGTGTCAGCTTTTGGATAGGAAATGAACGTATGTCTATAGGGTTGATCGTAGCAGGCAAAATATATAATGCAACAATTTCTGCTCAGTTCCACAGTTTTCTGCAGTACTGGCTCCTGTGGAATACTCCACGTTGGATTGTAGGTAGCAAGGGGCAGAAATCACTAAATATACATTTAAGCTGTGTGCTGGTGCTGTGCATTGCACAGAATCCTGCCCGATCCCTAGAGGGTGAAAACATTGGCTTCATGCCCTATAGAAGCAGCAGGTAGACGGCTGGTGAGCTGCAATTGGCTGTGGCTCTGCTGTCCAAAGGCACTTTGCCTCTCAGGATCTCGCAGTCTCAGCCTCTGAAATCCTGTGAAAAGCCAAGGTCTAAAAACACCACTTGCAAGGCACTTTAGGTATTTATCCGCAAAGCAATCCAAGGACTTCTTGTGTGCGTTTGTTAATTACTTATAATCCGACCTCATTTCTCGACTAATTGAGACGCGCAACATCTGTCCATTACAAAGAATCTTACCCACTTCTTTACATGGTACTTGGCGTCGACCTTACAGGACACGTGTAAGGCTCTTAGATGGATAATCCAGCCTTCGTCCTGAGAATTATGTCGCCATTGGTGGGTCACTGGTGTGAGACAGTGCAGCCTGAGGTGCGAAGTCCAGCAGAGGCTGACACGTGGTACCTAGAGACAGCTGGCAATCTCTTAATGTGCTGATCCGTGCTTTTAAGAGCAGGTCCTCATCCCACATGTGTCAAAGGATAAGGCAAGAGCGGCCTTTCTTGGCTCTTGTGGACTCTCGGAGTGTGCTGATCCGGAGTCTTAATGGGTTATCGCCCACAAGTCCCCAAGAAAGGGAGGACCGAGACACTAGTGGCCTTTCTTGTCCTGTGTTGGACCTGGGAGCTATTAATATACTGATCTGTCTTCCTTTACATGTGCCCGAGCATAGCATTGAATGCCTTTGCTTGCCTTATGGTGAGCCTGAGATCCCTTAATGCAGAACACTGATGCAACGTTCTACAGAGAGTATCCTGCCTGCTTCCTCTTCTGTGTGGGTCTGTAATCTTTTACTATACTGAGCTCATGTTTTACAGAGTCTTATTATACTTGTGACAAAGGGTCCAATGGCCGGTATTGATCCACTGATCGCTGATGCGCTATTCTTGGGGCAGGTTTTACAAGGACTCCTTATGTCTGTGGCAAACAGTGAAGGGTCCAATGACCATGTTCATCTTTGAGCCTCATATCTCATATACACTTTATTAATCGGGGGTTTTATAGTGCTCTTATGCATGAGCCTAAGGGTGAAAATGCAGTGGCTTTGTGGACTCACTTGTCTTTTATTGGGCTTCAGATCTCTTCTACACTATTCTGATCATGGAGTTACAGTCACATTATGCATGCAATCAAGGACATATGCACCATTGGACCATGTTTTAATTTGGCGGGCCTGAGATTTCTTAATACATCGTTCTGCTTTGGAGTCTTACATTCTCCTTTATGCATGGTAGGTAGACAGTTGAGCGGCATCGCTGTTTTCTTGGTGGGCCTGAGATCTCATAATGCATCATCTGAGCCGGAGTCTTACAGTCTGTTGCATACACCCATGGCTTGCGGTCGAGTTACCTTGCTGGTCTCTTGGCTGGCCTGAGATCTTTTAATGCATCATCTGAGCCACAGTCTTACCATCTCCTGTATACACCCAAGGCAGATGGTTGAGTGGCCTCGCTGGTCTCTTGGCTGGCCAGATATCTTTTAATGCATCATCTGAGCCACAGTCTTACCGTCTCCTGTATACACCCAAGGCAGACGGTTGAGTGGCCTCACTGGTCTCTTGGTGGGCCTGAGATCTTGTAATGCACCATCTGAACTGGAGTCTTACCGTCTCTTGTATACACCCAAGACTGATGGGCAAGCGGCCTCACTGGTGTCTTGGTGGGCCTGCAATCTCTTAATGCATTGTCTGAGCTGGAGTCTTACAGTCTGCTGCAGAGACCCAAGGCAGACGGTCGAGTGACCTCGCTGGTCTCTCTGTGGGCCTGCGACTTCATGTGGGGTTGTACAGAGCGTCTCCCTTCACATGAGCCCGAGGCACAGGGTTGAGTGCCTCTCTCGTTCCTTGGTGGGCTGGAAGCTGCACGTCTCTGTCAGTTCATCCCCTTCAGGCAGCGCTGGGCACATTACACGCTAAATTCCTCACCATGGGCCATATCTAATTGGACAAATTCGAACAGCAGGCCGACAGGCCAATCACAGCATGGAGCGCTGACATACGACCCAGGCAAGTGTTACAAATGCGTCCTTTTCAAGGCCGGCCAGGACCCTTAATATAACATGTTGTCATGGATATCACTATGTATTCCATTTTGAAAGAAAATAAATAACAATTCAAGTTGTCAAGTTAATAGAACAAAGAAACACAATGTTTCTACATAAAATGAGAATTCTTTTTCACACTCTTGTTAACATTTAATCATTATTTTTATTATTATAAACAATATTAGCAGCAATTACATTTTCAGGACCTAATAAAAACAAATTAACTCTCGGTAGGGATAATCCACGTATACAATTTAAAAACAGAGTCAAGCACAAAGCAGTAGAAAAGGAGCAGTGTGCCTCTATGGTCTGAGAGTGCCTTAGTTCTCCCTACTGAAAATACAGCATTGCCTCATCGTTGTGCCTTTATTGGGCCTTGCCGTGTTTGCTTGAATAGTGCTTGTGCCAGCCAATGGCCAATAAGAAGCCCTACAGAGGAGGAGAAGGAAGTGTAGGAGCGTTTAGGAAGGGACCTGGATGTGATGCCCCCGATGTGCTGCAGAGTGCAGGGAGGGGAGCAGAAGAAACGGCAAGGGGACCTGAGAGTCTGGAAACACCACGCACATGAGCTTGTATTGCGATTATTGTTGAAACCCCTGGCGCAGTCCATGTGCCACCCTGCTCCTAGGTTTATCGTTCTTACCCATCTGGTTTGATTCCTTATAAAGTAGCTGTTTTCCCTCACAAATGCTTCACATGATCAAGTATGTTGCTCACCAATGGAGTGTGACAGCAAACAAATGATGGATGGAATGCTGACAATACAACCATTCTCTCCCCAGTCAAAAGATCTGGGTTAAACCCATTGTTCTTTGCCCACTTCGCCACCCCAGTTTGGATCCAGCCATATGCAAATCAGTCTTGACCATGTGCCCCCTGGGAACAGTCCAGACCGAACTGTCAGGCCAGGTCCTCCCTGGACCAGAAACAAGCATCCTGGGACCGTTTTCAGGGTATGTCACTCTTCTTCAGCCAGGCTAGCTTGAATCCAGTGGCACAGTGAGCAAGGGACCCACGTCTGGGCATACCCATCCCACTTAGGGCAAAAAGTGTTACAGCAAACAAATGATGGACGGAATGCTGACAATGAAAATATTCTCCCCCAGTCAAAAGATCAGGGATAAATCCATCGTTCTTTTGCCCACTACGCCACCACAGTTTGGACCCAGCCATATGCAAATCAGCCTTGACCAATGAAGTGCCAGGCTCTTTTGGCACTCCTTTTAACATGGATGACTACTACTGTCGTGGCCAGGCCATGACATGGCTAATGCTTGGTGGCAGCTGATAGATAGTAGTAGAGACACAGGCCTTTTTATTGCACCTCAGTAGAGTGAGTGTCACCTCCTTCCCCGTCGGAATCTGTATAGTACATCATGATCGGGCCGTGCGATTACCCCCTGACTGTGGTGTGCATGATAGTGCTTAATAAGGTTTAGTGGTAGTCAATGCTGCTGTCTCCCCTTCCCTGCCTGACCCAATGCACTGCTCCCACCTTTCCACCCTCCCTGTTGCACCATTGTACAGCCAAGTATATGTGTCTCATTTTAAATTGCATCCACTGATTTGCGCAAGAAGAATCCTTTTTGCTTACCTGATCTAGCCCAGCCTCCTGCCAGCAGGTCAGTCGGTGGCAAAGGCAACACATGAACAATGACAGAGGCCAAGGGAATGGACAAAGGTGCAACCCTTACAAATACAGATAGTAAGCTTGCCAGTGTCCAGTGTCTCGTTCTAGTAGGATGCTACTAGGGTCCAGCTACAGCATCTCATGCTCAAAGGTCGTCTGGACCTCAGTCCACAACCTCAAAGGGGAGGTTCCCCTGAAGCCTGATTGCCATGGAGTTGTGGCACACCTGCGGTAAATACACTTTATTATGATTGGCTCATTCGGAAGATTTATAGCCTCATTTAAGTCTGTTCGACCAAGTGCTTTGTATTGGGTAGAAAGTGAGTTATTTGGCTTATCCTTTGCTCACCTTGTGCTTGGAAGAAGCTCTGTACACTGCTGTAGAGCAAGGCTGAGATCTGACTCAGCAGTCAGTCCTGGAGGGGTAAGAAATATATCGCAGGACAGAGAAAGAAGACTGCTGTTGCTACTTCCCAAGGAAGAGAAGGAGCTAGCCTGCCTAGCACGTAGAGAATCTTCCTTCCGTGTGCACCAGAGCCTGGGACCAGTGTTCCGCATATTGCCGCTTAGAATTGGAGCCTACCAAGACATGGAGACCTATCCCAGCACCACTGGAATTATGTGGAAGGGGAGGAACAAATAAGAAAAGGTAAAGTTTGTGGCAGTCTTACTTCACTATTTTGACGTTTTTACAGGGTTAACAATGTTTGGGCAGGCGCTGCACCACATTAATGTCAATTTAACACCTAAATGCAGCAATCAGAAAAAGAAAGGGGACCTGCTACGTCACAGCAACACATTTGACAACTTTTTAAATAACTTCTGATCCGTTTAAGTTAGAAAATGTTTTTAAAAAAACCAGCAAATTATAGAGGAGATGATGCAACACGTGGCAAGAGCGGTAAATTTGTAACAGTGGAAAATGCAGCGGCAGCAGAATTGCATAATTCCAATTACCCTGTCCATGACCCGGATCAATTCTGCTCTGAGGACCTCGGCATGTGACAAGGGCTCATGTGCCACCGCACCCAGAGCATCCCTCTGAAAAGCATTTCCGTGTGACTGCAACCCCGAGTCAGGGGCCGTGTGCCTCCCCCTTTATGTTGGCCCTTGATATTTCTGCCAGTGGCACTGACCCCCCCGTTGGCCCGATGGTTCCTTTGCCAGGCTACTGACAAAGCCTAATGCTTGCCATCGGTCTGGCTCCTGGAGACTGCAATCACTGCATATCTGTGAAGTGTGTAGGAAGAGTAGGGAGGGGCTTCTACCAACTACCATGGGAAGTGCGACCGAACCTCAATAACTGACCTGCGGGATTGAGTTGTGACTGTGAAACCAATGCCGTATTTCCAGCATTGCATCTGGCTGTAGCATTGCATGCTTCTCCCGCCTGTTGTACCTTATCTTTTGAATTGCACAGTGTACCTAGAAAACACAGCATTGGTTATAGATTAACAGTGATTATGCCATACCATTTTCCGAAGTTTCTCTGCATATGGGCTAACGTGTAGTACTTGTAAATGAAGTCCAAGCCCTTTTACAAAAAGAGTAACTTGGACATTATATTAAGTGTGAGCGGTGTATGGAATAACTGAACTAAGCATTTTACGTCACACCACCCACTGAGAGCGAAACTGAACTGTTCAAATTTGCAGCCCACTCTAAAGTCGAAGTAATATGTACTTAGCAGTGGAGTGAGATCGCAGTTGGGCCACGGTCACAAAGATAGTCTGATTGCCCTGAAGTCTCATTTTCTGGAGGACTTGACCAGTCGTTACTGTAATGATACAGACTTGTTTTATAAAATGTAAGCATGTGAATCACAACCTTTGTTGCTTTCACAACAGTGATCTACACTGTGGGTTTCCACTACAGATAAAGGGCCTGATTATGAGTCTGGCAGTCCGCGGACCGCCAGACTCACAGTCGTGCGACGGTGACGTTCTTCCGATTGCCTTATTATAACTAGGGCGGTTGGACCGCCTTTGCTCTGCCACAACCGATAGGGATCATAGACCCCTGGCGGTGCAGCGATGGTCTTAAGGCTGCAATATGTTTGGTGGTCCCGCCGCGCGTATTTCATGTTTCCTCTCTGCCACGGTTTTCATGGCAGTTCCACCACCATGAAAATCTTGAAGAAGAGGAAACATAGGTGGCCCTGCAGGGCCCCCTGTTGCCTCGGCACCATGGGTGCCTGCAGGGGAGCACAGTTTGTGCCCCCCTGTGTGCATGCACCCCAATACCTGCACGTCATGGACTGCACCAGTCCATGCCTTTCAGGTACTGCCTTTGACGTTCCCATTGCGGTGCCCATTTCATAGATACCGTCATGGGCACGCCAAAGAACTGCCTGTAGGGACTGAAAAAGTCATAATCTGAAGGGCGGTGCGCACACAGGTTTTTCGGTGCAGGAGCGGGGTCACGGTGTGGCCATCCCGTTCCTGCACCGCCAAACTCATAATCAGGCCCCTGGTCTGCACATAGAAACCGATGTCGTGGAATACCCTGAGAAGTGCAGTAGAATGGGGTCTAATTTTCAAGTCTTCAACTGTTGAATAATAATACCATATTGGCTATCTCGGTGCCATCAAATGAGCATTTTATGTTATGTTAGACAAATAACTTTCTTGCCCAGTTATTTAATTCACTGTTTTTATCACTTGACAATATGCTAAAAGCTAGTATTGAACACTGCATGAACTCAAAAAGAAATATTGATGGACAGAATGCAGAATAATGTCATACATTCACCCCAGTACAGAGATCTGTTCCTAAATCCATCGTTTTTTTGCTCACCATGCCATTCCAGTTTGGACCCAGCCATATGCAAATAAGTCTTGACCCTGTGCCCAATGGGAACAGTTCAGCCCGAACTGCCTGGCCAGGTCCTCCCTGGACTGGAAACAAGCATCCTAGGACCGGTTTCGGGGTTTCACCCCTCTTCAGCCAGGTTAGCTTGATTCCAGTGGCTTGGAGAGCGCGGGACTCGCGTCTGAGCATACCCGATCCACTCGGGTGACAAATGCAAAAAGAAATGTTGATGGACAGAATGCAGAACAATGTCATACATTCACCCCATTACAGAAATCTGGGCCTAAATCCATCGTTTTTTTGCTCACCATGCCATTCCAGTTTGGACCCAGCCATATGCAAATCAGTCTTGACCCTGTGCCCAGACGTGGGTGCCGTGCTCACTACGCCTCTGGAGTCCAGCTATCCTGGCTGAAGAGGGGTGAAACCCTGAAACCGTTCCTAGGATGCTTGATTCCGATCCAGGTAAGACATGGCTTGGCAGTTTGGGCTGAACTGTTCCAATGAGGCACATGGTCAAGACTGATTTGCATATGGCCATGTCTGAACTGGGGTGGCGTGCTGAGCAAAATAACAATGGATTAAACTCAGATCTGTGACTGGGGGTGAATGTTTTGCCAATGTGCAACATTCTGTCCATCATCTTGTGTGTTTTGCTGTTTGCCCTATGTGTGAAGGGTATGCCCAGACGTGGGTCCCGTGCTCACTACGCCTCTGGAGTCAAGCTATCCTGGCTGAAGAGGGGTGAAACCCCGAAACCGGTCCTAGGATGCTTGATTCCGGTCCACGGAAGACATGGCTTGGCAGTTCGGGCTGGACTGTTCCCATGAGGCACAGGGTCAAGACTGATTTGCATATGGCCATGTCTGAACTGGGGTGGCGTGGTGAGCAAAATATTGATGGATTAAACCCAGATCTGTGACTGGGGGTGAATGTTTTGCCAATGTGCAACATTCCGTCCATCATCTTGTGTGTGTTACACTGCATGAATTCTACATTTATGTGTGTATTTATATTAGCAAAAAACTATTTTTTTTAAACAATTGTAAGCAGTTATGAGACAGGTGAACATTTGAGAACCGCTTGTGTGCTACTGATAAATTCAGCTAATTTCCTGGCAGCGTTCTCTTTAATTATTCATTTTGATGAACCACACCCATAATTTCTTATTTAGTGGTTGTGCAGACTGAAATCTGTGCATTAACTAGATGTCTAGAAACAAGGACGAGGCAGGAAGGCCTGACATCGGTTTGGGTAAAGAATGATTTCGGAAATGGTGTCTATCAAAAATAAACAGTTCTCTGTCTTTACATCAAAAAAGCACAACTAAAATATGACGTTCACTATGTTAGTTTAACTCATTCCTGTTGATATTCTGAAAATTAGAGCTACAAAAGCGCTCTGTTAATAGTAACTAAATTTGCAGTAAATATTTTAGTTGTGAAAATTATAGAATTTTACTCTCTTTTTTATAGGTCTACTTTGTTATAAATATAATTAGAATTCAGCCTACTTGTGTTTGATCTGATAAATAATAACACATTAAAATTAAATGACAGAAACATTTAATTTAACAAAAACACGAAAACGTTAGTCAGAGTAAAATGACTGGGTATGAGAAATAAATGATGTGATCTGGTCCAGAAGTGCCTTTGTTGAATAGTTTTCTGGATGGCACATCAACAATTTGGGTTGATACAGCAATTACGTTTTAAGACCCCAACACGCTGTACACATGCTCCAAATTCCAGCTGGCCCCTAAGTGTCTTAGGTTGTTCAGAAAAACAAACTCGTAAAGCCTGTCTCTGAAGCCTTGGGAGGCCGTACTTTGAGTTGTGTGTGTGCCACTGAGGCCAAGAATGCGGTAAGAAGAGACTAACATGCCATGGAGCTCACACCAACATATCTGGCAGAGTCACAGTGTGGGTCACTATTTGAAGCACCCACCCAAAACCTAGCTCTCACATCTGTGTGGAAGAGGTGGACATGGTATTGGCAGTGCCCCTGTGCCATCTGCGAAGGCGCAATAGCTGCAGAGGTTTTCATTTTAAATTTATTTGCAGTGTTTGCCTGGGCACAAGCCGGGAAACCAGAGAAATCCTTGCTTCATTGTCTTGCCACCTTGCTCTGAAAAGAAGATATTGATCTGCTGCAAAGATGTAGCAGCAGTGCTTAATTTGAGCAGTTATTGCAGGTCAGGCCCATCAATACTCACTTATTTTTCCTCACCAGACTTTGGCCTAGAGCAAGAGAGAGAGAAAAAACACACAAGGGAAACAGGAGGAAGAGAAATACGTGGAACCCGAGATAGCAGGAACCTGCAAGAGTGAGATAAAGGGTAAGCGAGTGTCTGCTGATGGAGAAAGGAGGCCTGAGTTGGAGTCAGAAACTACACAAGATAGATATTCAGCACACCAGCATTCTGTAGCACCAATCGTGGCCTTCTGACCGAAACATAGGGCGTCGGCACATATTCTTTTACAAATTAAGCACTGTAGCAGCCAATCTGTTTGTACAGTGTTCTAAAAAAATCCTAAGGACCATTGAAAGTAGGCTCTTAACTCCACTGGTTGCTCTAAGGTTTAGCCAATCTCACATGGGAGCAACCAGGGGGATTCCACTCGCAGGAAAAGACAGTACTTCACTCCAGAATGCCTGATTAAACCCAGTAGCAGCTGGTGTCAGAGGAGAGTGGTGGGTGGCAGGGTAGATGGCGGCGACAACAAGAAAAAGAGAGAAAAAAGAACTTCTCTACCGTCTAAAGCCTGCCGCATCGCTGGTCTTCTGCTCCTCTCATGGTTCCACTGCAGGCACAGGGTCCACAACTACCCTATGGCCAATCCTAAAGCTGCTCTCATGCATGACAGCAGCTTCAGGATTGGCCTGAGCGCCCTCAATTTGCATTCTCAGGGCAACTGAGAGCCTATGCTTGCTGTCTCCAACACGGCAACGCAGCTCGGGTTGGAGACTGCTTCAGTGCGCATGTCGATTTGGCCGGCCTCAGACGGCCAGCCAAATGGACATGCGCACTGATAGCAGTGCATACCACTCCCCATCGGTGCCTGTCATCCCCCTGGCCCTGTACCCAAGACTCGGCCGGGAAACGCAATAAAATGATAATAAACCTGGTTTATTAATGTTTTTTTTTTTTTTACGCTGCTGGCGGGGGGGGGGGGATGCAACGCTCCTCCGCCATAGTGCAGGAGACACTGCTTATTAAACCCTCCTCCGTCTGCATGAAGGCTCCAGGGTACAGGTTTGACAGTGCACCACTACCTTGCCCTAGGTAGAAAGATGCTACAGCACTAATGGTCTCAGTGATTTTAACTTTCCACTTCTTTTTTTTGTTTTTCTGTGTTTTCTTTTTAGTGTGTCTGGCAGTGTTTATTGTAGATGCTGCACAACAATTATTTCTATACAATAAACTAAACCCAATTGTCATAATTGTAGGATAGCTCAGCTGAGTGAATATATATTGCAAAGAGCTGTGTGTTCAACCTGCAGATTTTAATACCAGCAGACCAAATTAGCATGTAATTCTTGAGGTTCGAGAAATGAGTACTAGCGAGCTGGGTTACACATATTTTTAAGTGCCAGTCGATAATTTAGTTAGTGGTGTTTGTGATCAGTTGATGGAAAATATAATAATCGAGTATTATTGTCCTTTGCTTAGAGGATTAACAGCTGTTAATTGCCCACCAGGCCTAATGAGGTGAAACTCAGCTAAGAGCAGCTTGGCCAAAAGGGTATTAACACCCATCTCCAGTCTCACCTACACCCATAGAACACACTTTGTATCCGCATGCCTCTTACCCCTAATTCTCACTTTAGCTAAACGCAGAATAGGGTCACATAATAGTTTTTGTCTGCACTTGCGAGTGACTGAGCTACTCTCAACATCCTAAAAAAAAAAATGTCAATATTTCTTATTACATTTTCTTCTGCCCCTATGTTGAGTGGTTGCTGAGCCATAAATGGTAGATGTACTATGTAAAATCGAAGAGAAGATACATAGAATGCTCAGATGTTCTGGAAGGAGATCTCATCCTTTAATAGCCACATGTTATCCCCTCCTCTTGGGAAATGTGTCTGCGAAGGTGTGCTGGTGAGAAAGATGCTAAAAGGCTCCAATGTAAATAGCAAAGAGTATTTTTGTCACATTTCTTTTGTCGAAATGAGTGGGTACTTGTTCAACACCGACCAGCAAATTGCCATTTGTCTGTTTTTTGGTTACCGTAATAGAGAAACCTTAATAACGACAGCTATAAAGGACAGCAGATCTATCAAAGCTACTGCGCAATGATTTGCATTATTCCTTCTTGGGCAGGAAAGAGGCTAGGATTTTCAACATCGTAATCTATTCAATTGGTTGCTACAAAGCATATGGCACAATTTTGTTAAGACAAAAAAAGGACACAGCTCTTGGTAAATTATTGGGAAAGGGCCCCATCTTTGGCCTGGCACAACTGAGGCCTGACCCCTCCTTATCAGGTACTGTCCATCTCCTGTTATTAGGATGACCACCATCAATCCTTGTCCCCATGGGGAGCCGGGTTGAGTAGTAGTAAACATTTGTCAATAGTGCCAAAAGACCCATTAGTAGTGAACATACCTGTTATGTACGTGAGCAGGAGCCCCACTTGCCACCCCTCTGTTACAAATGCATTCACCCATTTTGCTTACAAGTAATTTGTTTAACCCTTCAGAATAAACCTTATCATTTTCATTGTGTTAATATTTCCCCTCCCCCTTTTTTCTTTGTAGTATTTTTCCAGCCTCCCCGAAAAGCTTATTGACTTGCGGTATTGTGTAGCAAGAAAGGACAGCAGTATGAAACACCCCTTAAATCACTCAGCACTCCTTTGGCTGTTCTAGAGTCTAGACTTAAATGATAAATCCTCTGTGCCTTGCTCTAGTCTTTCTGGAGATAGGATCCATGCAATCTTTGAAGCTTGCCATCCCCTATGAATCATCGAAGAACCACTGATAGGTCAGCACACAAACAGTCTGTCACTCAAACATCAGGTGGAAAAAACGCAGAGGCAGATCCATTGGGGTACCTTTTTCCCAGCTCTGTTAGTATTCAGTCAGTGCTTAAGATAAGTTAAACCACCAGCTGTATACAAGATTCCTAACAGCAGACCTGTTCACAGCAGCCTTAAAAGGGCATCGTTTCCACTTGACCCGGGGGCAAAGGAATGGCAAATAATTCCCCCCCATGTATGTTCGTTAGATTGTGACTACTGGATTTGTTCTCTGGGTGTAGATTTCTCTACTGTTTAAATGGTTGAGGTTTGCAATAGTTTGAGATGTTTTCTTAGGTTTAGATTGAAGCTATAGGTATAGTGACTATTTATAAGCAGGCTTACAATGAATTGTCTATGACTATTGTAGATAAGAACATGTCTTTACTCTGAGTCCATAGCTGTAAATTGCACGTCTTGACCACACTGCCCATTAGCTTTTTCTAGATATAATTTTCATCAGTAAACCTTTGGTCGAAGCAGATTTGCTATGGAGGGTGCTAGTCCTTAATAGGATTGGGAAATGCTGTAGAAGTCCCAGTAGCCTGTTTTGAGACTCAAGTTTATGAAATGTTCTCCCATCCAAATTCTTTAGGACATTCTTGGAAGCTGTGGAATTATTTTTCTGACCTCGGTACATGGTTTGTTATTATTTGCATAAGAGTGAAGGAGTATTCCATTCCTTTGTTCCATTTCATTGCAATGTTTATGTTAAAATGTATGAATGAGAGAGCAGAACGTCTGGAGACTGTGTACTAGGATGGTTTTAGAACAGATCTAAAATTTCACATTTTGACTGTCTTGGTAGTTTTGCCAAAATGACTTAGGACTTTATTGGCATTAGGGGAGCTGATCAATCCTAATTTTAAGTGCCTGAGGCAATGTTTAGAAGGAGCAAGCTGGTGACGTTATCTTCCTGTGGGAGTTGGGAGTCATCCAAGGCATTTAGCATTACTGTTTCTGTTCCATAACTTTTTATTTGAAGTCGCTTTGCTTACATTTTATCTCCTTTCACATAATGAATTGTCATTGGCACACCCTATGTTCACCTGTTACCCCAGCACAAGGTCGGACTGGTACAAAAAATCATCTGGGCACTCAAAAAAAGTGACCCACATTAGCAAACCAGACAACTAAAAAAGTGGCCCACATTTACAAATCAGACCAGTTTTTAAATTGTTAAGACATGCTGTATGGGTATTTTGCATGGTATGGGAGTCTGCATCTATGTGTGTTTACCTGAGGCAATATGTGTGGTGATATCAAGGAAATCAACAGTGAAAACCGACCCATGTGGCCATAAAAGGGCCCTACACACTGATCTGTCAGACCAGCCCATCATGAACTTCCTGATTGCCCTATAGGCCAGTCCGACCCTGGCCCAGCATTCTAGTGGGCTTCTGCCTAGTAGTCCTTTTGCCACTTCATAGTATTTCCCTGGGTGAGTCTCAGTGGCACATTGCCAGTCCAGCTTCTCTCTTCCTCCAGTGGTTCTCTGTTTCTTCCTGTTGCCTTGGCTGATCCTCCGTTTCCTGATCATGTGCCATGCACTTGGCTTTGTGGACCTCTAGGAGGGATTCAGTCCCTGGGGGAGTGCTTTGGATCAGCAGAGTCATTACTTTTAGCTCTTCTTTCTTGAAAAGCACTGTTTACTCTAACTTCTGTTCAGCCATGCTTTGTGTGGTAATTAGTGGGATTTCTGTTACGCAAAAGCTTAAACTTTTGAAAATTATTTCAAATTAGCCCGCATCCTCATTGTCTTCATACATATGGCTGCTCTGACCCTCGCCTAATTTGTTAGGGATTACGCTGCCCTATTTGTGTGTGCGTGGCGTTGGACTTCTAAGCTACAACTTTTTCAGTAGTTTGAACTGGAGCAGGGAGATTTATCATAGAGTTGATTTCAACTAATGTTTACTGCTAAGGTAGGGTTCAATTAAAAAGTGTTGTTTTAGTAATAGGGAGATGGCATTACTATTTATTATTTGCATTATTATTGTTGGTGGTGGTCACTTCCTTGACCTGCCAAGATTAATATAACAAGGTGAATACTGGAACCTTCTGTGGTCCGATCAACCGACACCAGAGGGACAGCGGTCTATAAGCTTGTTGGGAAGTTAGCAGGTGGGCCTGGGGTCGGGTCAGTCGGATGTCGCCTGACATGACTGGCGCTCTCAGACCTGCAGGCCTGTGGGAGGAATTCTGCCTTTGCAGCAGTTTTCAGACTTCTCGTGTCCTGGCTGCTTCTGCTCACATCGCACATCACAGGGAGGAGTGTGAGAGGCGAGTGGTTATTGATGGAGTGGACTCTGTAAATCTGGTGAACACGTGTGTGCTCTTTGCAGGGCAGGGTTCCCACATTATTCTGCCCGGAGAAGCATTGCGCTCCTCGTTGTGAAGATGTCCCCGGTGCTGTGATGAGGCCACGGCTTGGCGCGCCGCTCCCTCCTGTAGTAGCGCGGATCCCGCCCCAGCGAGCATCTGCTTGACCGATGCACGCTTCTCTGCGGCTATTTCATTTTCTTTTGTGGATAGGATAATATTTTGGAAGGGCCGTCTATGTTCCTGCCTTGGCCGGCTCCGTTTCCCCCTTCGGAGTTTGGTAACATATGGTCTGTAAATCAGCCCCGGCCAGTGATGTGCTGTGCATCAGGAACTGAACTGCGTGTTCCGTGAGAGCTGAAGTGAAGACGCAGCCGCTGCCGCCTGCTTTCTTCCTCAGAGTGCCTGGGCGAGGTGCCAGGCTGTCAGGGCTGAAGAAGCCCATTTATCCAGCACCGGGAGCCGGGGCACGAGCGTGTCTCCACGCTCCCTGGCACCTTGCCCACGCCCTCTTCCAGGGCAGCGTGGTACCAGGGTGGTTAGCCCTACTGGACTCTGCTTTGTAGATGGTCTGTGGATTCCTTACCTCCTCAGTGTGGCAATGTCTGGCTTTCAACATACCTCACTCTCAGCAGCCTTCATTGTCCTTAGTGGCAACACCACGATTCCTCAAATAAAGCACATACAGGCACATCAGGGGCCCAACATTGCCCGAATGCGCAACCCAACTAACCCACTACAAGGCTACCCCCTAGGAGATGTGTCCCCTAGCTGCCTGGCACGAATACCCATCTGCCAGGCAGTCTGCTCGCACACTGCATTAGACGAAGTCTGCCCCATTCACCTAACAGAGGTACACTCAATCACCCTCATAGCAAAAACCCCTCCCCTCCCCTGCAGTGGAAACCCCAGAAACCTTTGAAAGTATCACCTGAGCCCCTGAAAGCACTGCAGTACTTGAGACCAGATGCATACTACACATCTGACAAATCCCATTCATAACAACAGCAGACCAACAGTGTGTAGACATGAACGTATGGACAAACAAGGCAAAAAACCTGTATCTTTAATCCCAGGATTCGCTCTCTAGTAGGAAAGTACAGATCCTCTTAACTCGTGCACCTGACAAAATGTTGAAAGTGAAATGTGGCGGTGGTGCCCTTACTGCTGTGGCAAAAACATCTACTATATTGCCATTTTCATTACACAAAGTTCAGACCTAACACCCAGTTTCCCATCTGAGTATGGTGTGGTAGGATGTCTTACTTGACACTTTGCACCATTATGGGGGGAATTAAGACTCATACTTTTGCCTTCCTTGTGCCATGGAGCACTGTGGCTGCTGGGGATGTTGTGGGAATCTCTGCTGATAAGAGCAGGTCTACACATCCTCAGCAGTGCTGTAGCACGGATAATTGGAAGGTTGGCCTTTTGTGACTAAAAGTGAAAACTGTAAAAGGGAAGTTCGTTTAACAATTTGATTACAGCAATCTAAGATGGCCCAATCTCCATAAAGCTTACCAGTGAAATGGATAGATCCCCATGTTACAGCGGACACAGAAATTAAGCTGGTTTAAATTAGGGAAATGTATATTTTGGAGAGAAACATTACCTGCTGTTCAGACTGTGAATCTTTTTCGACAAAACGTAGACAATCTCATCGACAGAGTAAATAGTTCAACATATGCTAGATGCTGAGGATACATAGAACTGCACATGGATGCACAGTCAATGAATGCTTTAACCCTGGAAGTGCTAGACCAGCAAGAAGCTGATTGACATCAAAGAACAAGCACGCAAGATAATAGGGTTAGAGGGGATGGTTTTCTAGAGAATCTAACCAAACCTGTTTCTGGATAATGACGAGCTACTCCACAAATGTGCAGTTGACAGAACACATATGTTTCCTTGTAGAGGCGCGAATCCTTGCTTCATACAAAATGATCCACTTGATGTGGTACAAAGATAATGTGAAACTTCTTAGGGGCCGTAAACTTCAAATGTACCTGGATGACAGTCATGGAATACCAAGACCTACGACATTCTTTGGCATTGAAAAGAGATCCTTGGAGAGAAGTAGATGAAATATACATTGCTGATTCTGGCTAGACTTCATGTGGGCTTTAGTGGCATGACGTAGTTCTTCACTGAACTTAGTTCTTCATCTTATTAGAGGTACAGTATTAACCACGTCTCAAGTAGAATTGTAAATCACTGTTTCTACAGCCTGACTTATCTCAGCCATTAACTTGCTGTGTAAAGACCAGAAGGTCATTTCATCTGCAACTACTGAACAATTGGTGAGACTGTCATTGACTAATACTGCTATGTTTTTCCAACTTGATCTGGCCCCAAAGAGAATCTTATTGTTATATTTTTATTTATTGTTTTCTGAAAGTATGCAAAAGGATTGGATTTTTTATACTGCACTTAAGCAGGCACCATCGTGGTGCTAAATGTGAAAAAAAGATGGAACTGCGTAGTGCATTAATGTCCCTTGTATTTGGCCAAATTATTCATGCTATTATGTGAGCTGGCCGCGCCGGCTGGAAAAACACGATGTAAAGACAACTGTCATGTTCAAATACAGATTATGATTTTTTTTTTCTTTTTTATGTAATTCCATTTTTACATTTGCACCTTAAACCACAAGCAATTGCATAGGTGTAAATTTGACAAACAAGTTGAGGACTTTCAAATGATCTATTGGATAATTCAGCATTTGTTTTAGTTTATTTACTAAACTTGACAACAAGAATGTGGCGATGATAGTATCTGGACTAGAAGAGACTTGCTCTGTTGCATTATTTGTTTACCAAGCAACTGAAATCGGGCTTTTGAACTATAAAAAAGACCTTCATTTGCATTAACCAAGGGGAGGATGCACCATTTACATTTGAGAACGGTAAAAATGCCCTCAAGCCTTGGAAGACACTTGAGATGTGCAGTTTTCATTCAAGTTCATCCTAATAATAATCCGCAATAGGCTCACCATCTTTTGGGTCCATGTTGCCCTCTTGGTTCTAACAGCTTCTTCTCTTAGTAATTCAAATAAAGATGACAGTTTCCTAGGCCTGGGACACCCTGTCTGGGCAGCCTTGCACTCAACAAACCCAGAAAGAACAAAAACATATTGGCCTGCTGTTATCAAGCCATTAGCATGACATGCAATGCAGTGCTTTGGAAGCAGTCCACATTTTACACTGGGCCCCTCCGTCGTTTTTAGGTCGAGGACCGCCGGTCTGCCGAAGGCAGAACCGGAAGTCGGAGATTTAATGACTTGGAGAAGAGGGGCTTGAACCCGCCCCTCTTCTCCATTGGCTGGCCTCTTGAATGCTGGCCAGCCATTGGAGAAGAGGTCCGTCATTCCGTTTAGGCCCCGTCCTTTTCGGATCGGGGGGCGTGTTTTTTTCAGAAAGTCTAATTATCTCCTCCAGCCAATGGCTGGAGGAGAGAAAAGACAAACACGCCCCCGAATTCGAAACCGCTGCTGCCTTTCTCCGAGGCATTTCTGCTCTGCCTCGGAGAAAGGCAGTGGTGTGCTTGTTGACACGGGGAGTTTGGGTGACTGGCCCATGATCGAGGGATGTGGGGCCGGGATTCGACCCTGGCTCCCCAGTCCCCGGGCCACTTCTTCGTATTCGCACTCTTATGGAAAAGC
This sequence comes from Triturus cristatus, assembly GCF_964204655.1. Taxonomy (NCBI): domain Eukaryota; kingdom Metazoa; phylum Chordata; class Amphibia; order Caudata; family Salamandridae; genus Triturus; species Triturus cristatus. The sequence goes on along the minus strand of NC_140584.1, from coordinate 938,346,748 downwards.
AGTAAAATAAACATTTCGCCGGGCTCAACTACTATAATTCTGCGCCACCGTGCGTCAAGGTCTGCGTCACCACTGCAAAATATATCTGAAAGAAACACGTTAGTTAGATTCCTCACCTTAGAATATCCCCAGGCGTCAGACTGGATCCGGAAGATTTTTCGTCAGCAATACCCCTTGCGCGTCGCTAGGCGTCGTCTGCGGCTCCGCGTCCGTCGTCGGCGTCGTGCGCCGGAATGACGTCGTCGGAGTACTTAGACGCCGCCCTCGGGCGCTGACGTCAGTTCTTCTTTTTTCCGCGCCAGTAAGCGCAGATCCGGGAGAGCTACCCCTTTAGTCATTTTTTGACTAACTTTTTCGATCCTTTTTGATCTTGTCTCGACTCCGGTGCCGGTAGGATGCCTGGTTTTAAAGCCTGTGCTGACTGTAGCCGCTTGATGTCGGTTACGGACCATCACCGCCGGTGCCTTTACTGCTTAGGCCTCGACCACGACGCGGAGTCGTGTTCGGACTGCAAGACCCTGACCTCGAAGGCTAGACGGGAGCGGTCCCGTAAGCTTCTCGAGATTCGCCACTCGGCTACGCGCCCCTCTCGATCCCGGTCCAGGAGGCGGTCCAAGGATCGGTCGCGGAGCCGCAGCCGACGTCATCATCGGTCGTCGGGATCCAAGTCTTCGGGTAAGTCGAAGCACTCCAAGAAGTCCAAGAGGCGACACCGCTCTTCGGACTCCCCTCGCCGGTCGCGCGACTCGGCCGAGGGTCAGGGTGGTTCCACCCCCGCGGCTCCGGCGGAGCCGCAGGCGCCGCGCAAGTCCCCATACCCACCGGTCCTTGGGACTGACGCGACGCCGGCGGAAGTCAGTGCCTTCCTCTCGGCATGAGGAGCCTGGCTCCGCCGTCGATGCCCGCTGGCGCGCCTTCGGGCCCCGCGGACCCGACTGGGCTTCCTTGCCTGCCGGCGGCTCCGGCCCCGGCGCCGTTGACGGCTCCGGCCTCGACGCCGCAAGCGCCCGAGGGACCCGTTCCCGAGTCCCCGCCGACGCCGGTCGACCTCGTCACGCCTCCTCCGCCGGCGTCGACACCGGTACCACCCCCGACGCCGACTCCGCTCGACGTAGAGCCCCAGTTCAGTCCCGCTCCGGGCCTGGCGCCGATACGGCGTCGATGGACGCCGCGTTCGGCGCCGCTGGAGACACATTTTGTCTATCGCCCGGCTCCGATCCTTCCTCCTGTATACCAGGAATCGGATGATGGGGACAACTGGGAGGGATCCGAGGATCCTATGGCCGCTCAGGCTCAAATGTCACAGGACTGGGCAGATGAACTTGGGGAAGCCAGTGGCCTGGATACCTCTCCGGACACTGGATTTGTCTCTCCTCCGACTGTGGCTTCGGAGGAGGGCGCTGCTTTCTCTGTGGTGCTGCGCAAGGCGGCCGCAGCCCTTGGGCTCGAGCTGCCTGCCGTGGCTGTGAGGACTAACGTCCTCACTGAGGTGCTTCAGTCTGCAGCAAGCTCCACTGAGCCTCTGCTGCAATTCAATGAGGCCCTCATTGACGTTCTGCAGGGCACCTGGTCCAAGCCCTCCACAGTCCCTCCTGTGGACAGGAACGTCGCCAGGCGCCACCGCCCTGCTCCGGGCGACCCCAGTTTTCTGTCCCAACACCCTACCCCCGAGAGCCTGGTTATCCAGGCCTCTACCTCCCAATCCTCCTTCCCGACCGCTCCGCCGGACCGGGATTCCAAGAGACTGGAACAGTTTGGCAAGAAGCTGTTCTCCTCCCTTAGTTTGGGCCTGCAGTCTTTGAACACCGCCTGTCTCTTGGACCGTTATTCCCACTCTCTGTGGGATGCGGTGGAGGACGTGCTGCCCCTGTGTCCGGAGGAGGTCCAGACACGACTTACCCAGGCTCTGGCCGATGGGAGGGATGCAGCGCGACATGCTATCCGATGTGGGCTTGACACTACGGACTCGCTGGGTAGGGCAATTTCTACCACAGTGGCGCTTAGACGTCACGCCTGGCTGCGGTCCACGTCCTTTTCGGGCGATGTCCAGAGCACTCTCATGGACATGCCCTTTGATGGCGATCGCCTTTTTGGCGAGAAAGCGGACAGTGCGCTGAATCGCTTTAAGGACTCCCGGGCTACGGCCAAGTCCTTGGGCCTCTCGGCCCCGCGGTCGCAAACTTCCGCCTTTCGCCCCTTTCGTGGCCAAGGAAGGGGTGCCTCCTCACGTGCGCCTAGCCACCAGCCGCAGAACCAACCTGCGCGCGGTCGCGGATGTGGTTTCCGCCGAGGCGGTTCTGGAGGACGACGCGGTCAGCCCACATCCACCCCGGCAGCATCTGCCTCAAAGCCTTCCTAGTCCGAGCTTTCAGGCCCATTCCACGCCAGTGGGCGGCAGAGTTCGCCGTCACCTGCTCCACTGGCGGTCCATCACATCGGACAGGTGGGTGCTGCAAATCGTCCGAAGGGGCTACTCCCTCCCCTTCGAGACGACCCCTCCAGCCATGCCACCGCAGCACCACCGTATCTCGTGAGATCATTTGAATCTTCTCCACGAGGAAGTTTCGGCCCTCTTGGTCAAGGGGGCCGTCGAGCGTGTGCCGAACCCAGAAGTAGGTCGTGGTTGTTATTCCCACTACTTTCTGGTTCCCAAGAAGGGCAAAGGGGGCCTACGCCCTATCTTGGACCTCCGGAACGTCAATGCCTTCCTCCGGAAGGAAAGGTTCAAGATGTTAACTTTGGCTCAGGTTTTAGCTGCCCTAGACCCTGGAGACTGGATGGTAGCGTTGGACTTGCAGGACGCATATTTCCACATCCCCGTCCTGCCGGCCCACCGGCGTTACCTGCGGTTCACGGTGGGCCAAGAGCACTTTCAGTTTACCGTGCTCCCCTTCGGCCTCACCAGTGCCCCTCGGGTGTTCACAAAAGTGATGGCGGTGGTCGCAGCTCGTCTGCGCAGATCAGGGGTTCCAGTCTTCCCCTATCTCGACGACTGGTTGTTGAAGGCGGGCTCGCCCCAGACAGTCGTCTCCCACCTCCAGACTACGGCGGATCTCCTGCATTTGCTGGGATTTTCCATCAACGTGCCGAAGTCACACTTGAGTCCCTCTCAGAAGCTCCTCTTCATCGGAGCGGTTCTCGATTCGGCGCAGTTCCGGGTCTATCCACCGGAACAGGGGGTCCGGGATATTCAGGCCCTGATTCCCATCTTTCGGCCTCTATCCTGGGTTTCGGTCAGGCTAGTGTTGCGGCTTCTGGGGCTGATGGCCTCCTGCATCCTACTAGTGCATCACGCCAGACGGCGCATGCGGGCTCTGCAGTGGGACCTGAAGTTTCAGTGGGCCCAGCATCACAACAACCTGTCCGACCATGTCTTGATCTCGGAGGGCACTGCACAGCAGTTGCAGTGGTGGCTCACGGACCGCGATTGGGTCATGGGCAGAAGCCTCTCCCTTCCCCAACCGGAGCATGTCGTAGTGACGGATGCGTCCCTCCTGGGATGGGGTGGCCATATGGGAGAGGCGGAGATCAGAGGTCTCTCCGGCGGAGTCTCGTCTCCACATCAACCTGTTGGAGTTGAGAGCGATCCGGCTTGCACTGAAAGCCTTCCTTCCCTCTGTCAGGGGAAGTGTCGTGCAGGTGTTCACGGACAACACCACCGCCATGTGGTATTGCAACAAACAGGGCGGGGTGGGGTCGTGGACCCTTTGTCAGGAGGCTCTGCGCCTCTGGACGTGGCTGGAACACCAGGGCGTCACCCTAGTGGTTCAACATCTGGCGGGCTCTCTGAACGCCAGAGCAGACGAACTCAGCCGCCGGTGCATGATGGATCATGAATGGCGTCTGAACTCCGAAGTGGCGCAAGGTCTCTTTCAGCAGTGGGGAGAGCCTTGGTTAGATCTATTCGCCACCGAAGAGAACGCGCAATGTCAGCAGTTCTGCGCGTTGGAATTTCCAAGGCGGCACTCGCTCGGCGACGCTTTTCGTCACGAGTGGAGTTGCGGTCTGTTGTACGCCTTTCCGCCTATACCACTTCTGCCCAGAGTGCTGAAGAAGATCAGGCACGACCGGGCCCAAGTCATCTTGGTGGCTCCGGATTGGGCACGAAGGTACTGGTATCCCGAGCTACTCAGTATGTTGACCGATCCTCCGATACGTCTGCCCCTTCGAGAGGATCTTCTGTCGCAGCAGCAGGGGACGGTCCTCCACCCGAACCTGTCCAGCCTCCACCTCCATGCGTGGAGATTGAGCGGCGGCAGTTGATGCCCTTTGACTTGCCTCCTGAAGTATGTGATATCATTCTGGCAGCCAGGCGTCCCTCCACAAAGTCGGTATACGCCTGCCGGTGGAACAAATTTGTGGCATGGTGCACAGCAAAGGCTGTGGATCCCCTTTCCGCCCCTCTTTCTGAGGTTCTCCTCTTTCTTCTTTCTTTGGCCCGGCAGGGCTCTGCCCTGGGCACCTTGAAAGGTTATCTTGCTGCCATCTCTGCCTTCTTGCGGCTTCCTGATCAGCCTTCTCTTTTCAAGTCCCCTGTCGTTACACGCTTCCTAAAGGGCATTACTCACACGTTCCCTCCTGTCCCTTTTGTAAAGCCTCAGTGGGACTTGAATCTTGTTCTCACATTTCTAATGTGCGCTCCCTTTGAGCCTCTTCATAATTGTCCTCTTCGTCTGCTGACGCTTAAGACTGCTTTTCTGGTAGCCATCACCTCGGCTAGACGGGTGAGTGAGCTCCAGGCTTTATCTTCAAAGCCTCCTTTTCTCTCTGTTCATCCGGACAAGGTTGTCCTTCGGCCTCGTCCCTCCCCATCTTCCGAAAGTGGTGACTCCATTTCATCTTGGGCAGTCTGTCACCTTGCCCACCTTCTTTCCGCCTCCGCATCCTTCCAAAGAGGAAGAGAGGCTCCACCGTCTGGACCCAAAACGTGCGCTCTCCTTTTATTTGGACCGCACAAAGCAGTTCCGGGTGGACGACCAACTTTTCGTTGGATACGTGGGTGCTAAGAAGGGGAAAGCTGTGCACAAACGGACCATCTCTCGGTGGGTCGTTTTGTGCATCAAAATTTGTTATTCCTTGGCAAAAAAGGACCCTCCTGTTGGGCTGCGCGCCCATTCTACTCGGGCCACGGCGGCTACTACTGCTTTGGGACGGGGTGTCCCTTTGCAGGACATCTGTCAGGCGGCAACGTGGGCTTCGCTACACACGTTTGCCAGGCATTACTGCCTTGACAGCCAAGTCCGGAGGGATGGCTTCTTTGGCCGTTCTGTCCTCCAGGACTTTCTGGTGTGATCTTGGTTCGCAGACCCACCACCGGGGATGGTATTGCTTGGGTATCTATTCTAAGGTGAGGAATCTAACTAACGTGTTTCTTTCAGATGAACAAGTTACTTACCTTCGGTAACGATGTATCTGTAAGAAACATTAGTTAGTTAGATTCCTCACCGACCCACCCATCCTCCCCGTTCTGCGAACTGACATCTAGGGTTAAGGCTATCCTTTTCAGGGCCCTAGATTTTATTTTTTGGCACCAGTGTCGGTCTTTGCATGGCTCTGCGTTCCTGGCGCGGAAAGCTATGTACAAGAACTGACGTCAGTGCGCGAGGGCGGCGTCTAAGTACTCCGACGACGTCATTCCGGCGCACGACGCCGACGACGGACGCGGAGCCGCAGACGACGCCTAGCGACGCGCAAGGGGTATTGCTGACGAAAAATCTTCCGGATCCAGTCTGACGCCTGGGGATATTCTAAGGTGAGGAATCTAACTAACTAATGTTTCTTACAGATACATCGTTACCGAAGGTAAGTAACTTGTTCTTTAATATTTCAATACATTTTCCACCACGTTGCTTGCTTCTCTGAAAAACTTGCAACTGGTATAGTTCAACAGGGAAAAAAGACGCATTTCTGACAGAAAAACGAAACGTCCCTCATGTTTGCAGTGACTGCAACTTCTAAGAAGCCCCTGCAGTTAAAAAACACTGGAGGCCACGTCATCGTGGCAGAACCAACATACAGTAGACAGTCAACAGACATATGAAGCAAGCGCGGCAACAGTCTCGTTTCCTACGAGAGGGCGGAGTGGCCCCAATGTATGCGTCTGTTATCCTGTGTAGTGAAGAGATGAGGGATGTAAAATAATGTTTGCAAAATGTACCCGGGCCCTGCTAAAAGCGTAATAATCTCTGGCCCCAGGGGCACCCCGTAGTGTTTTACTTGATAGTGTTCATTTGTCTCAGTTTAATTAAAAACTGCTGTACCGCGGCCGTCTGTCGCGGGAGGGACACGCCGCATTTAGGGTGGACGAGAGATCATGCAGACGAGCTCCGCTTCACCTAACACGGGAAATTGTTCGGTGCTTCACCGCAGCGGGGCAGGTCCTGGCTTCAAAGGTGACTCGCCTCTTCGTGGGTTGACGCTCTATGGCGAGCTCGATGCGGGTCGGCCGCCCCAGCGGGCCTCCCCCCAACCAATATTGCCTCTTTCCCCCTTCCCCCATTGAGCTCCTGCAGCGTGTTCACGGACGGCCTTCAGCCACCTCTTCGCCTCAATAAAGGTTGCGCAGTGGCCGCCTTTGAGCGAGGTCTTTGTTCCCTCTCTGTGAAAATAATTGAAATTATGTGGCTAAAAATATCACAACCTCGTCCTTGCCAATTCCATCAGCGCCTAAACCCTCATTTCTGAGATGACCTTGCTATCCACTTTTGTATAGTTTTATAGAGCCAATTGCATAGCAAAGATGCAACAATTTTCAGTCCTCCAGGCGAAATCAAATTTGCATGTTGGAGCGCTCCCCATACAATCATTCAGTGCTACCACTAGATGGTGCCCTGAGGCTACTACCTTACTTGCCTTGTAGGGGCGCAGTACCCGCTCAGTATAACAACTTGCCCACGCCGTAAAACAAAATGCACATCTAATAAAGTGGGTCCGATCTTATTCTGACGTAGACAAACCTAAGGTGTCTCAGTCTTATAAACATAGCTGTTGTGTGGTCGTGTCACAAGCTACATCTCCAACCAAACCTGGGTTTTTAGAAAAAAATACTTTCTATGCTGAGACTTTGAGACCTTGTATCGTATTACAAGTGAAACTACAAGTCCCAGAATGCAAAGTGCTACTGGTGAGAAGTACACTTGACACTGTTTTAGGGCTAAGGCTCTGGTCAGACTTCAACGGTTACATCCAAAAAAGGTTCCAAGACGTAGCAGGCACCTCAAACGGCCTTTTCGACAAATATTCTGACCGTAACATTTTTTTTAAAGAAGCAGTTTAATTATGTTTTTATTATATGTTAGCTTAAAATCAGAGTATTTCAATCCGCGACAGTAGTAGATCTCTCTATTTAAGAGTTTACATTGCATAAATGGCATTGTTTCTCATGCATCACAGCAAGGCGATGGCCCCGTTTGCCACCTGAATCCTTTTCCTCTTGTCATATGTTCCTTCTCTCTCTCGACATTACCCTTCTTTCACGTTCCCTGCAGCCCTCTATTCAATTCATTCTCTACCCAATTGCTTTGTGCTCCGGTATCCCCTTTCACTCTCATTCCGTTGAAATTTAAGGGTTACAGGCAGGGCCTTCAGTGGGATGAAAGATTGGGCGTGGGGGTGGTGGGTCTCAAAGGGGCGTCGTCAATGTAATTAAGGGCGTGGCTTAAAACACGTAAGCTAAACAGCTGTGCTTAGAATAGTGTGCCGCCCAACTTGCATTTTGATGATTTATTGCTTATCTCGTCACAGGTGCTGGAAGGTTTGTGGAAGCCACTGTGTGTGGGGCTCTGTGTGTGTGGCTCTGTGTGTGTGGCTCTATGCGTGGTGGCTCTGTCTGTGTGTGGGTATCTGTGTGTGTAGGTGGCTCTGTGGGTGGCTCTATTTGTGTGTGGGTTGCTTTATGTGAGTGGCTCTGTGTGTGTGGGTGGCTCTGTGTGTGGGTGGCTGTGTGTGTGTGGCTCTGTGTGTGAGTGCAAATGCAAAAGGTCTCGCATTTGAGAGTGATTAAGCTATTGACATTGTAAATAACAATGCTGTTTCTTTAAATGTTTTAAAAACAAAAACATAAACAAAAATAATGTCATGAGCAATGCCAATAGCTCTAACTTTAACAATGCCGAGACCATTGCATTGTAAATGCTTGTTATAGACTGCAACTTGTGCAGAATGCAGCTGCGGTTTATTCAAATGGTTTTATTTAAATAAAAGCAATCACTTCCGGTGCTTTTAGGGTGCATGCAAGAGGCTGGAAGTAAGACTGAGAGGAGATTGGGTAAAGCAGCAAATGTCAAACAAAGGCAAATGATTGCTGAAGGCTGAACCCTGTGCAAATTGAGTGACAGGATTGAGTAGACGTAATGGCAATTTTGTAAGAGAACAATTTTCTTTTTTTTTTTTTTTAAATCTCAATGGCTTCTCTCAGATTCGGATGCTTCCTGGAAGCCCCGTGGCTTGTAACAGGGCTACCTTCCTGATAGTCGAATTAGGAACTTCATAGCTCCGTATTGGGAGACTAGTGCCTGTATTTCATAATCTTTATTCCATCCACTGATTTTGTGTACTGCCTGCACAGTAGGGCGGTTACTTCATATTCATGCTAATGCTGTGTGCAGGTCTGTAGCTATTTATGATGGTTGGATGTGTTTTGTGTAAAAGTTACTAAAATCAACATGGCTGGGCATTAGTAGCCTGTGTAGGACTTTCGGAACCAAAAGGGGGAGGTGCGAAATCTCTTGTTGCCTCAACAAATCACCTGGGCTAGCTGGTTTTGGATGAATTAAGGTTCGCAACATAAGTTCGCCAGCAGGGTCACTTAGTGATCTGCCTTCGTTCGTACACCTACTATGATCCTTACTGGTACCTGAGATATTAATTCAGTTCAAGCTGGCCATTTTGGTAAAGATTAACTATTTTCATTTAAACATGGAATTTGTCTGCAGCCAGCAGTGATCTAACCTTCAGGCAATGGATAGCACTGGTTGGTCTCTTGTGGCCCCTATTAGTGGACGTTTTAGACTGTTTGGGATTAATGCATACTTCCTATTTGTTCAAAGAAAATTTTAATTGTCCATTTGGCCTACTTATTTGCCCAACATTGTAGCAGCATAACTTGTGTTCCGATTTATTGGGAATATCTAGAAAATTAATCCATATCTAATTAGGCTTCCAGTGTCCATTCCTAAAGTTTGTCTCGCCAAGGCGGCTTAATGTTTGAAGAGCATTGCATATAATATTGTTCGTATGACCTAGATTTGCACGTACCTACATCTCTGTGCCATTTTTGCCCATGTATAGTCAAGTGCTTTCATGTGAAATGCTTACGTTCTGCCTTGAGATCAGCTATTGAATCATGCTCTACAGAGCATGGCAGGGAATCACTGGCTGCTCATTTTTATTTGTAGTACACGTATCGGTACCAGCATTCTCAGGGTTTGCTGCCCATCGACTCCACATTATTAGTTGTACACCATGAACTTTCAATGTCATAATCCCCTTTTCACTTTATAACATTCCCTCCTTCACTGTCACCTCCTCCTCTATCTGTCCCTTCCTTACATCTCTTGTTCCCTGCTTCTCTGGGGCCTGTCACTGGCTTTTATCATGATGCACCCAACCAACATAACAACATATTGTGGAATGATAGAGGCATAATAAACTTGTAGCTTATATGCACACCTCTGTTTTCTTCCAAGTCGTCTTACATTCCAGACTGCTCCTGCCTGCCATAAAACGTAAAGATTTATAATCACTTTCCTGACTCTCGACGTATTCTCAGTCCCGTTTGACCTAGACTGGATTATCATGCTTAAGTGTCTGACACCATTTCAATATCTGAAGGATCTTTACAGAAAAGTCCTCCCATTCTTTAACTGACCTACTCTTCACTTATCACCAGGAACCAGTGGTGTAACAAAGACCCCTGCAGTGCATGGGGCCCAAGCTCCCGGGTCCCCCTCAGCACAGTACCCTGGCCTGAGAGCTCCTGAGTGAGTCTGGAGGGCGCCCCTCTATGTACTTTGCAGGGCGGCCCCTCAAGTTTCGTCACACCACTGCCAGGAACAAGTAAATAAATATTCCTTGCCATATGGCAAAAAAAGCATTTTTGTTGACCCTGATGGTTTTGTTCCTACCTGTCTTACCTAGTGCCATGTGCTCAATGTCATTGCCTTGAGTTATTAGGAGCAGTGGGAAACCTATTATTGAAATTGTGGGTTCAAGCAGCTTTAAAGAAATAGGAAGGGCAGGAATGTTAAACGTAGGTCCAGTCTTGTGGACTATCTATCTGCAGAAAATAAAAAAAAAATCACCAGAGCTTGACGTTCCTGAACACTGACATGAAAATCCAACTTGGTTAAATACTTTTCCCACTAATAGTAAGGAACATGGTGCCCATCGAGTGACACTTAAAAACAGGTAATGTTAGCATAACTTTTTGCATGACCAAGAGATGTCTTTTAAGCTACTGAGGTTCTATCTCTAAAGCTTCTTTTCAGATGTCTTGGTGTCTGTGATACGTACAAATCATTGTTATAGAACATTTAAAAAGGTACATACACATTGGTCTTCATTGTTCGAAGATAATAATTGCAGTATTATTGACACCGGACACAGAGGATTGAGGGGCCTTTCCTCGCACTGTCCATCTTGGAGCACCTACCAACGAGAAGGAACCCATGTCTTGATGTGTCACCCAGTCTACCCACCTCAAGTTTTGTTAATTGGTAGCATCATCAGTCAGATTCTTTTAGCAGTAGAACTACCATTCTTTTGTATTCGTTTTATATCGCGCAAACTCGACCCGAAGGTATCAGAGCGCTTTACATGAGCACCAGTTGCTTTACAGACGGACAATTTCGTTTTTCAGGCAATGGGGACATTATGTGATTTGACCAGAATCACAGGATGATTGAGCCTTACACCAAGACAGGAACCTGGTTCTCCAGCTCAGAGGTCTGCTGCTCTGGCTGTTACGCCTCATCCTCTCCCCATCCTCCTTTAATGATTCTTACGACCATCAGAAAGAGCAAGAACTTGAGCAAACTTTTAAGGACAGAGGTAAAAAGTAGAACATTCTGCATGGAGCCAGGGTTTGGGGCCAGTTGAGTGCGGTAACCGTAAGCACTGAGCCTTCATATCACAGTGCAGCGTCCCAACAGCAGTCTTGGATGAGACGCACCTGATGTACCATGTGGTAAATGCAGGGAATGCCTTGTTTTTTATGTAGTGCTTCATACCACACTGCTGTGATTTCTAAGCACTGTAAATACCATGTTTTACTGTTAAGGGAATCACACCCACTTGATCGCCTTTGAAAGAATAAAAGCCCGCCTTGGCCTGAAGGGTTTCAAACGTGTAGCCTGACAATCACAGATGAACGCAACTAGTTTACTTTAACTCAGCTTTGTTGCACTATAGCTGTATCATGCTGTAGAGTTTGCCATTAATATCCGTCCATTCGAGCCGGGCGCAGACAGTGGGGAGCTTAGGGGTTGTCTGGAATGTGTCACAACGCTGGGGTCATTTTCAGAACAGTTGACAAGCCAGTTTACCCACAGTTCTGTCCTCCAGGAGCCCTACCCGGAAACCAGGTGGAGTGCCTGCATGACTGCACACGAGTGGGTGCTGTTCTTCTGGGGTTTCAGTGTTGTAGTTTTGAGATGGAACATTCCTCTCTCGTGTTTAAAAGAACAGACGAGCACTGTCTCCTTTCCTAGAAAGGACACAGTCCTCGCAGGCTCGCCCGTGGAGCGTGTCTTTATCACCGACCAGAGGCTTCCAGTGGAACGGAGATCGTGCGAGCAGCAGTAACGTTTGATCTCCCCATTTTTCGCCCCCTTCTTTTTAATGTTGTGTCGCTGAACTTTTGTGTGTGTGTTAAGCCCTCGGAGGCCCTGCACCCACATGGCTGTGCTGGAAGCTGGCTGTGCTAAAACTCCCAGCTCACAGGTCTGCAAAGCAAACTTCAGCCCGCTTCTATTTACCTTGGCAAGTGTGGCCCCAGATTGACGATCTGCAAAGTGGATTTGTGATTCGCCTGTTTGCTTTGGCAGCTCTTAAAAGCAGCCAGCTGATTGCCGGCCCAGATGTCATTGCATACATCACAGTGCACTATAACTTTCGCTCACAGTTTTAATTTCATCCACAAATACTATTAAGCTCTTTGCACCTCTCGCCTTCAGCTCTCGTATCTTGGCTCTTGAGAGCCGACAGCCTCCATTTCCTTCTGCTGTCTAGTAGTTATTCGTGTCAGCCTGTGAGCAGGAAAGCGGCTTCGTATGCTACTCTCATTTGTAGCGTTGTCCATTGTAGGGTGAGGTGGGTAGCGCCCTGGGAGAGAGTGTAAATGAATCGGCTACATTGGAACATATCCTCCTGTAGTTACCCGTTGAATGCTATTGACAACCAGGATTAGTAATTCAACAGTCTCCTGAGTCTCAGTGTGGAGACTATGAGGGTCGTACCAAAGACATGTTCACTCATTCCGTCCTTCCTTTTTGCCAGGGATGATGGTGACAAGGGTGGCAGGCAGCACTTCACTGGAGCTGGTGGTTGCAGGTGGGACCCACCAGCACTTGTATTTGGGCACCGGCTATTATTTTTCCTCATCAGACAGAAAAACACAAACGGGGGAAGAGGGTGAAAGACGGAAAAACAGTGTAAAAGGGATTAAGCAGGGACAAAAAACGTGTAGGAGTGAGTTTGAGGGACTTGGAGTGTGTGGTGATGGATTAAAGATGCAGGAAGGGGAATCAGGACTATGGAGTCTTGGTATTCAGCACCACAGTCTTCTTCAGCACCGGCAGTTACTTCCAAGCAAAATGTTTGGGCCCTGGCACTTGTTTTCAATGCTAGCACTGGTGGTAGCATTAGTCACTTCGGGCTAGCGCTGTTAGGTTAATTTCTGAGCCTTATGAAGGAGCCCCTCTGAACTTCGCCACTGGTTAGTGTCTGAGACCTTCAGTACAGAGAGGAGAAGCCTGGCATTTCCAGAAGTCCTTTGCCTGAAGGGAGTGGCATCCGACAGGAGTTACTTTAGAAGTGTGGGTGATGGTGAGACTCCTGTTGAGTTTTAGCTTCTCATACCCTGAGTTAAAAGCAGTCTTTGAAGCAGCATGTAGCATTAGTACTTTTTATGTCTCGCTGGTGGGGTTGATGGTGTTGCACATGGTTTGCTATGCTTAGTAAGTGATGTTAGTAGCCTTCATGCATTGTGATTTTCAGTGGACTTATGACTAAATCCAGGTCGTCGTTTTATTAGACAATGTTGGGTGGTGCCTTTGTGTTAGTGGCTCATCTTTAAGGCAACTGGGTCTGCGGAAGGAAGGAGAATCGCAGGTCAGCTAAGTGGTTTTCAGCAGTGAATCATAGAGTACTCGTCTCGAAGTCCATTGTATTTGGTGTGGGATCAAGACTCTGAATTGAATAAATTGCCTTGCATTCACCACAGACATAGCATTTCTCATGGCCACCTTGAATCGCTGTACATTTCGGTAAGCCATCCATCATCTGGTCTGTTTATCTGCACAAGGGTGGACTTGGTTAGGTCTTGCTCAAGTTTCATCAGTGCTGTGGTCATCTGCCACCCTGAGCCCTCTCGTTATCTTCTTTGGGCAGGTCTTAATTTTTCACCCACCTCATGACCAGTGCCCTTATGTTCTATCACATTACCCTATTCTGCATAGTCTGTACTTTGAAGCGAGGTTTAAAGAGAACGAGGCCAGTTCAATCATCAAAGCTTATTAATTCCTCCTAAAGTAAATAGTTACTGGTGGGGGTGTCAAGTAGGTCTACCACCACATGTGCAGTGACTTCTTTCGGCGGGAAACTCCAAAATGTCAGAAAATAAGCACACAAGTCTATCATTTACGGTGCTTGACTTCTTTCTCTACGTGGTGCATTCACTGTCTGGTGTTTGCAAATGTAAGTCTTTTTTTGCCTTTTATACTTTAATGACTGCAAACATTCTTTGTCCTCTCTGACTGGTATGTTGGTAGGCTCTTTGGGGCCCACTAGATGTTTTTAAAAACTTCTAAATAAATAAAGAGACTATTGCTCTAATGTACTAAGGACTGCCACGTCTGTGGGAGCTGACCTCCTCTCCAGCTCTTCCTGTATCTATGCGATTGACAGATCGCTCTGGCGGCCCTGTTGGGGTTATAATTCTTCCAGATGGGAAGACTTTTTTTGACTTTTGAATCATTCATGAATACTTTTGAAAATCATTTCGGCAGATGTTTCTACCCTTGTAGCTGGAGGGTGAGAATCGTGCTTGTTTGCTCAGAAACTATGAGTCATGTGCGAACATTGATTTTGTGAACTGTGTGTGTATGGTTTCTGTTCTAACATACAAAGATTGCTTTACTCTTTATGCATGTCAATATCATACCGCCATTGCTATTGTTTTCAGTTATATTTTCGGGTTTATGATGATGTTTGTTGCTTTTATCTGCATTCCTTTATAATTTCCCTGTAATCCTCACTTCTCCGGGTTTCAGTTGCTACTACTGGAAGTCTCTTAGCTCTTAGCTTTCCTGTTGCTTACGATTGGATGGCTTTATTGTCGCTCCCATGTGCTTGCTTCCTCTTCTTGTGCTTCTCCCTCCCATGGAGTGATCTCCTCTTTACCATTGTTTTGATTGTCTGACTTGTATCCTTCCACTGCTCACATTTAGGAACTACTTTTTCCTTTTTAGGTCTCGCCTAGCTATTGCGTTTACGCAATCGCTATGCGAGACTCTAGTAAGGGGCATTTCAAAGTGCTCCCAAAAGTGGATTGCATGGCGAGCACGCGCACAATCATGTGCATCGTGCCGCCATGCAATCCGTTTTGGGAAGCGCTTCAGCCCACTGGCGTCCTCGGCATCAAACTTCAAAGGGTCCGCTCCCCAGCCTGGAATGAGCTCCCCCGCCCCCGCCAAGCGCTTGCTTTCACTTTCGCACGGCGGGCGCTCACTCGCGTCCGGACCAATTTGTCTTGTTTTGTAAACATCCATGTTTAGGTGGTGGAATGTTTCTTTGTTTCGCTTTTTCTGATGTGTGCTTGTAAATCGTGGATTGGTGAACTCGCTTCCGATATCCTGGCTTGAGGCTTTGCCTAAAGCTTCTGCCTGAGTCACCCCGGTTGACAGGGGAACGGTAGATGAGAGACACACCTCAATTGTTGGCTTACTCCTTCCTTTCTGCTATCCCACAGCTCCCTCAACGCTTCGTGACGCATTAGCTGATGAGCAACTTCCTGCCCTGTGGAGTGCTTCCGAGGCAACCACGTCAAGCATGTCGGACGCCCACCTGGCCGAACCATGCTGCAGATTTCTAGGCAGCAGAAAACCCTTTACCCCTTTCTTGTCATACTCGGCCTCTCTCGCGGATTTGCCTACGGGGAAGGAAACAGACAGTGTAAGAATAGCCAAGGATTACACTCTAGTGTCGGCACATTTTTTGAATAGCGCGCAGCCCCTCTCACCGCCTCCGCCCACACCTTTTCAGCGCCTAAATAAAGAACTGCGATAAGGCGTGAGCTGTCAGTCTCGTGCATCGTTTTGCTTTTTGTTACCAAGTCTAACGTTCAACTCCCATCCGAGGGCGCGGCAATAGTTTCAGAATCCAATTTAGAGCTGTGGGTGCTAACGCGGTGTTTCAGTTCGGATGCTGCTTCAGGCAGCGACGCAAGTGTCAACGCGGAGGTTTTCTTAGGCGCCCACCCCGCCCATACAATATATTTTGTAATGCAAGTAGCATCAATTCCATAAAGGGTTCCCTGCTCACATTTACATTCATTCTAAAATTAACATACCTGCAGCATTCTGTAAAATACGGAAGCTTCATTTCAACAGATTTCTAAACCGATCTTTTCCT
Organism: Triturus cristatus; assembly: GCF_964204655.1. NCBI lineage: Eukaryota > Metazoa > Chordata > Amphibia > Caudata > Salamandridae > Triturus > Triturus cristatus. The sequence goes on along the minus strand of NC_140584.1, from coordinate 938,330,899 downwards.
AGGTACCAACCCGGACCCTTTCGGAGCGCGGTATCAGATTATACCCAGCTAGCTTGACATCATCATGACACGTGCAGAGTCTGCTAAGCAGGCACACACTTTCAAAAGCCTCGGAAACAACAGCTGTACGGTGTGATGTCACCGCCACTAAGCCCACCATACCAAAAAAAACCCTGACACATTCGAGGCTAAAAAAAGAGCTTCATTAACATTTCAGGAAGGAGTGCTAAAGAAGAGGTGCGAAACAATGGATGTGCCATAAAAAATAGGCTGGCAGCATTTGACGTGTTGCTCTTATCATTAATCCCATCGTAAAATTTGAGACAACTGATATGGCAGAAGTCTCCCTGTAAATCTTAGCGGCTGACGCCTGTAAACATAACAAGCATTTGCAATGCAATAGGTCTCGCATTTACGCGAGTTTGAGCTATTGACATTGCAAATGACAATGCATTTATCTGTTTTTAAAACTTAAATAAAAGGCAAACTACTTTTTCCTTTTTCTCTTAGCACTCCATGAAAGTGCACACATATGTTAGCTCTCTCCCTTGTCTGTTGCACCTCCTTCTACAAACCCACTCTCCCCAACACATAATCTGTGTTGCTCCCTCATCCCTTCCTTTTTAGTCTATTGCTTCACTGCTCCCTGGCTTTTTTTTTTTAATTCTCCCCAACCTCAAGTCCCTTGGTTGCTCCCTCACCACTGCCAACTCTCTGTTTTTAATAGACATTACGTTTTTTGGAGAGTTGCTGCCAGGCGCTTTAAAATATTAAACCACTTTTGTGCAAATACTTTTTTAATTTACCATTCCAAGTGGCATCCACCATCTTGGATCTGTAAATAAAAACAAAAGAAATGGTGCTCACGTCATTCTTTAGGCATGAATATGTGTGGTGACACATACATGCGCTCATGCAATAGGGCAGCTGCCGGTTATTGAAAGGTACTTTTGCCATTTTTGGGGCGGTATTTCCTTATGCTGCACAGCATCAGTAATTTTGCTTTTTGAAGATGCTGCACTGCATCAGCATAGGCACTGGGAAAGCCAATAGATGGAAAAGTTGTGACCTGAAGGCTTTGTCGATGTTTATTTGATTTGCAATCACTTTGCCAGACTGAAACAATGTTATTAAACATAAGCAAAATAAATGCACTAATTATGAGAAATATTACTGCTATTTTTATGATCGTTCCTTCAGAACAAAAATAACCATAAGTGGAGATCAACTCTGAGTGGGACAAAAAACATTTATAACAAGATCCTTTTTTAACAAGAAAAAACCTACATAATTTAGAGATGTCGATCAGGAAAACTGCATATGAAACACTGAGGGGTAATTACGATGTGGCCTATAAAGGCTCCGTCCGACGGTTTGAGCCTTCCTGGTCACATCGTAATGGGTCTCTCGGTTTACATTCCGACCGCTGCATTATGATGCTGGCAGTCGAATAGTAAACCAGCCGGTCATTCTGGCTGGCTTACTATGGGCGGATGGAACTCGTCGGACAGTCGGAGCCGTCCTGTAATCCGAAAGGGCGTGTCTTTCCGCCCTTGAGATTACGATGCACGGTTTCCAACATGGTTTCCATGACGGCCTGTCTGACATGAAAACCCTGTCGGAAAGCATGTTTGAGTGCCCATAGCAAGGCCTCCTTTGGTGCGTGGCCTCCGGTTGGGGGCTGAGGGGGCACCTATGATGCCACCCTGTTGTTCCCTGCAGTCCTTGGCAGGCACCTTGAGGTGCCTGCCAAGGGGTGCAGGGATGAACAGCACCTCCCATTTCCCTGTGGGAGCATGTATTAAGGCCGTTTTACCGCCGATATGCATGCTACCATAGGGAAATGCAGGAATGTGACTGAACAGTGTTCGGTCACATCCCAATGAGGCAGTCAGGATCACCGACCAGAGGTCGGTCAGTCTCAGGACAGAGTCGGTTTCGGGCGGAAGCAATTCCGCCCGACATCGAAATTGGCCCCTTAATGTTAAACAAAAGTGAAACAGAATGAGAGGACTCGGAAATCACAAAACATGCTCTATTTGGTTGAGGGATGTTTGTAATTCACTAGATCCAGTACATGTATGTAGTGGCATGCAGCTTAAATATAAAGAAAATGGTGTAAAACATATTGATCTGAAAGACGCTGCAGCAATCACTTTATAATTAAAAATAATGCTGTTGAATGCTGTCATATACAGTAAAATGTCATGTTGTAAGTGTCGATCAGAATAACCTCCACTCCACTCTTCTCTGCCTGCATCCACGTGGATGTTTAAGGGCTTATGCAGATCTCTTCAAGATACACGCCCCCCCAACACCACAAGTTGCATACACCAAGTTCATCTCTCATTATTCCACCGCTACAGTTAGCAACCTATTCTGCAGGACGTTTGTTCAAAGAAGCTAGTGATTGAATGACTCCAGCTAGCTACAAGGTCGCAGCTGAACTTTCACTTCCCAACCGCTGTAGGGTCAGTGTAAGCCACTGGAGCCCTGAGCTCTCTTACATATGTGCCATTCATGTACTGCGCCCTCTGTTGAGACACATGGATCAATAGAACATATATTAGTGTATGTTACTGAGGAGGCTGGGCCCGGCCTTCTACCTCACTTCATAATTGGAGCACCTGTAAAGCCGAAGAACTGGGCAGATGTGAAATGTGTTACTCCTTCCACATGAAGAGGCCAGTGATAAGGAAGAGCCGAGGAACGGAAGTGCTAAGATCTAATGCGGCAGCTGAGTTGAACAAGCCCTTAGCCATTTAGAGATGGCCAAGAGGGAATGTGCATTTGACTACGATGTCTATGCTTGTAGCACCTTTGCTGCAATGAATTGGACACATGTGGAAGAAAACTTACACCACACCACGGCTACTAAAACCCTGAAGCTGCGTGCTAGGTATGTCTACAATGGAAAGTGGTAGGAGGGAGGAACGGAACCTACAAAAAGAAAAGGTGGGGCGGAGCTATATTTTACATAAAAAAGGGGTGAGGCGCACTCTCGTTGAGTGGGGACTGTGAGGAGAAAGACATGAGGAAGTAAAGTGGCAGAAGTTTTTACCATTACTGGACTTTGACTTTCTTTCCATTGCAGTGTCATATTGTGAGCTAAAAATAAAACTGTTAGTTCGCTTCTCCTTTATGCATTGCTACATTATGAACAGGGTTCCCTCATCACTATCTTTATTCATAAGCCTATAAAGATGGCTCCTGTGTCATATATCATGGACGGAGATGTGATCAGGTAAAAAAGTTGTTGAAACCAGAAAACGTGATGAAAATTGTCTGACACTGGGGCAAAACTAAAAAAACAGCCTAGCTCTGATATTTAGAACTACATAAAAATGTTTGATTTTTGTGAGAGTGCGGCTTCTTTAAGAAGTCTACCCTGGGTGGCATAACTTTTTCAGTCCATGAAGCGTGATTACTGTTCACCGTTCCTGCCTGAATGGAATCCGAGCTCCACCACATCACATGTTGCCTTACGCCCGTGTTCTGGAGACCAAGCTGTGTGGCTTTGGCATGGTTAGCCCACAGGCTTCCCGTTCAATGGTTGATTTCCTCTCTGCGCATCTGTTTTTTTTCTTTTTTCTTGTCTTGGTGTTGCAGCTCTCTTTTAAATTCTACAAGGAATAAAGTGGCATACACGTCTGAAGTCCATTTTTCCCCACCCGAAGAAACATTTAGCTCTAGTGCAGTAAAACTCAAAAGTAGAAGTGGCTTAGAGAAGCTTTTTCATTGATATTTTTCTTTGTGCTGAACATGTTTTTCAACCCTCATGAGCATCCGTCTAAAAATCCAATTCGTTTTCTGCTAATATGCTAGAATGCTTATCAGCTTCCTTGCCGGTTTGAAAAGGGTCAGTAATAGACTAGACTTCTGTAATTTCTTTTACTCAAATTAAAACAAACCAAACAGGACTTATAAAGCACGGCTAATCACCCGTAAGGGTATCCAGGCGCTGAGAACCCTGCCGCTTAGGGAGAGTTTATTTGAACAACCATGCCTTGAGTCCTTTCCTGAATTCTAAATTACTGTTGGTTAAGAGTCTCAGAGTAGCCAACCACCATCTCCTCTCTCATATTTGTGTCCCACAAGAACACAATATTCAGGACCTCAACAATGCAACAGCTTAATCCTGCACGGCATAGCACACCCACATTTTGTCTTCTTCAGGACACCTTTAACAATTTCATGTTGGCATGCTTTTCATCCGCAGAGTCTTGAACATTTATCAGACGCACATGAGCCATAGCAAGAGGCAGCAGTGTTTGTAGTGTACCATTTCATATGGCATAACACTATCTTTAGGGTGTTTTGAGGAAAATGATTGTGATTCACCTGTGCCTCAGCTTCTGTGTAATTAGCCCCATGTGTTTGTTGCTTGTCTGGTCTTGTGATGACACATGCCACACCAGCACATCTGCCATATTTTGGCATGTCACATGGCTGACAATAGACCTTCATATTAAAGATAAGGCAACTAGGTTTCATTTCTGACAGGAACATTTCATCATTCGGCTTTTTCTTGTAGCTTGTAGCGTGTGATGTTCATGCGACAAACTCGCAATTGGATCACCACTTCAAAAAGAAATTCTTAAACATGATTGTAGGCAGCTGGTCATCTTGCCCAATCTTTTTTGCTGGCTTTAGAACTCTGTGAAATGTACCCCTACTAAGCAGTAATAAAGTGCCTGTACTGCCCCTTTAAACATGGCCAAATTGTCATACTCCTAAATTGGTTTATTTAACTTGCCTAAAAATCCATAGTATATCGTACAAAATGTACCCAGGGCCTAGAATTTAAATGCCAGTAGTGGACTGTGGTACCTATTGTACTATTCACTATAGTGGCAGTGCAAACATGGCTTTGAGCCGACCATTTTAGCCAAACTGTAACAGTGCAAATCATGCCCTGCGACCTGTCAAAAGGTAATAATCTCCCATTTAAATATAGGTAAATCACTCGGGTATGATGCCTGGTATTTAAAAGTGGGACATGTAGAGAAAATAATGTTACAATATCCCTACAGTGACATGGCTGTAAAAGCTATTTTCATGTGACAGGCCTAGCTGTCCTATATAGAAAAACAGAGTGCAGATTAAAATGCTAATAATGCATCTTGGAAATGGGACCAGATAGAACAATAATTTTAAAAAAACAATAATTAATCAAACAACGATTTTAATAGTTACTAAACATTAAATTCAATTGTGAAGTCAGATTTTTTTTTTAAATATTAAAGAAAAGTACTATTAAAAAGGCTACCTTTCCCTTCCTGAAGTTGATGGAGACTAACTTGCTCTGGCTAACAAGCTTCTCCTAAATGGTGATTAGCCTTGAATAGGTGTGAAATGCCTCCTAGAAGCAAGCACAAGCAACAGGCTGACTTTAATGAGCAGAGAGGACTACTCTAAACTCCATAGAAAGTTAACTATGGGGGCTGTGAACATCATTTTTGACGCTACAGGGTAGGAAGATGGCTGTCTATATAGTGCACTAAAACAAAGCACACTGTGTAAGGAGTCCTGATGAGACCCATATTGGTATACAGAAGCAAAAGTAGATAATACTAACGCTCTATTTGTGGTAGTGTGGGCGAGCAGTTAGGCTTATCAGAGGGAAGTGCTAAGCATTTGTTGTACTCGCAGAGGTAATAAATGAGACCCACACTCAAGAATAAATCTGTAACCAATTTGCAAAAATAACACACATTTTTATATAATTTTTCAGACCAAGAACTTTGCTCACAGATAAGTACTTATTTTGTTATAAATTTTTAAAGTTCTGAAAAGAACACACCGTTGTGCGCAATTACGCACAATGCAATATGGGAGAAAACACATAAAAGTATAAAAAATCGTGTAGGCGGTTTTTAGGGTTCACCTTCGGGTTTTACGGTAGTTGCGAGCCAAGGTCCAATGTTCCACCAGCTGATCGTCGGGAGCGTCCCGGATTCAGCCGGGAGCAGGGTACTGAGGTTGTTGGTAGTAGACGCACTACAAGGTTGGGGGGGAGGTCACCTCAAAACAGACTGAGCAAGGGGACTTACAGGTAAGTCTGAGGAATTCCAAACGAGGGATCAGGTCGCAAGAGCCTCAGGAGCATGGGAGCACAGCTGATTTGTCAGTACCCAGGCCAACGAGCTGGGTGCAGAGCAGGTTGGTCAGCTGGGCTCTGTGCATCAAGGCGATCTTCACGGTAAGAGGCAGGCAGATTTTAGGGACAATAACATGACAGCTGGGTCACTCATGGAGTAGGTCTTAGGGGTCTGGACATCCCTTTATGGGTGCTTTCTCCTTGGGCTTTTGGAGTCTGGATTGGTAAAGGCTGCAGGGGAGCCGGTATCCTGGGGACCGCTACCACACGGCCCCGGGGCCTGCTGCCTTCACACTTAGTGGAGAGACAGATCTGACCCTCCGGAGCTGGTGTACCTCTTCTGGTTTGGTTGCTGTGTCGCCGTTGTCGGAGATCAGCAAGTCGGTAAGCCGGACTCCGCGGGTTCGGTGCCTGTGGACTGCAGGGGAGTAGCTCCTCTAATCCAAGGGAGATCTTATGTGATTAACGAAGGGCTAAAGATTCTCTGGGGTTCTTAGAGGACTCACAGCATCAGGACAAGAAAGCACACCACGATGGTCGAGTCCTTGAAACAGCAGGCAGGATTTAGGGTCAAAATTCTGCAGCAGGTCCTCCGTTCTCCGGTTCAGCATCTCTTCTTTGTCCTTTTTTTCTTTAGGTTCGTTGAATCTGAAGATCTGGTTCAAGGAATGTCACTTAAATACTACATGTAGGGGTATTAAATGGAGTTACAGGTAGTAGCCACAGGGCTACCTAACTTTAGGGTATCTATACCCTCTATGTGACCACTTAATTAAGGTAGGGGCACAACCCTGACCCTGATAGGCTAAGTCTCTCCAACCCAAGATGAAAAAATTGGAAAAGTGGGGTCCACATCACCTGGTCCACCGGAGAGTTGGTGCTGGCTGACTGTGGGCACACCTCCTAATCTTAATGATTTTCCTGCCATCCCTCCCACCATAAGTGGGGTCAGGACAGGGGGGGTTGGCATTTTCTACTAAGTGGAGAGGCATCAGTCGCATGTCAAAGGTGGCATGTCCTTTGAAGCCCTCCCCTCAAATGGCAGATCCTGCTTGGAGGAGGTTTGAAAAAACCCTCCCAGCGCAGGCTTTGTTCTTGGCCTCTGAGAGCGAAAGGCTCTCACCACAGGAGGCTAGAAACATGTCGAGTAATGGCAGGCTGGCTAAGACCTGTTGGTAACAACACATGTAGTTGGTAGGTTTGCAGGGGACACCTCTTAGGTGTCCTTTGTGTGCATTCATTAATAAATCCACACTGGCATCAGTGAGGATTTATTAGGACAAGATGTGCGGTACCAAATATCTGTGGGTACAGCAAAGCCATCAAGGAGCTAGGGAACACGTACTGACAAGTATCCAGCCCATGGTCTCTTTATGGTTTCCCTGTGCACTTACAATTTCAAAGAATGGACTTGGAGATTGTAGGGTCATATCCATTAAGGCAGATATTTCCACACATAGGATATAGTGCACCCTGCCTTAGCGTTGTAAGCCCTGCTGTAAGGGTGGCTAACCTAAATCTCATGCAGTAACTGTGGGCATGGCACACATTTTGACTCTTCAGTTTTCTCTGCCAGAAGACATGCAGCCTGCACTGGCAGTGTGTATGATCTTGGTGAGGGGACCCTAGTGTGGCACAATTCATGCTGCAGCCCTAGTGGACCCTCATCAGTTTCAATGCCCTAGTACCAGGGATACTAGGGATTTACAAGGGAGCTGAAGTTACGCCAATTGTGGAACAAGGGTACAGTTTGTAGGGAAAGAACATTAGTACTGGGGGCCTGGTTAGCAGGGACACAGTACTATTCAGTCAAAGTTGCATTAAAATACAGGCAAAAACGGGGGGTTACTATAACAAAAACCCAGTTTCCACACACAGTGTCAAATCCTGCTTTACAGGTCTGCTGGGTTCACACATTACACTTGGGGCGTGCTTGAAAGTGAGAGAGCAGGATACCAAAACAATTATTGTGTATCATCTATTTGGTTGCTGAAGGACCTTGCTTTTGTTCTTCCAGACTTCAGTCTATGGGTTTGCATATGATACTTAGGGCGCATTAGAAAGGGAGAGGACAGGATGCCAATACAGTTCTTGTGTATTCACTATCTGGTTGCTGGAGGACCCTGCTTCAGTCCAACCAGACTTCTATCTCTGGGTTTGTTGTGGGTACAGTACTTGCTCCAAACTGAATTTTAGTGTAAGGTGTGGGAGGACACTAGGATTACTATACTGCACCCCCCCCCCACACACACACCCCAAGCCCTCAAAGCCTACGTTTAGTATGGCTGAAGATCTTTGCCATCTTGAAAATGCTCTGACATGTTACATTTTTGGCCTATTTGCAATAAGGCTGTAAAGAACTACTGAAAAAGTCGGTAGAGTTGGCCTTCTGGAACGTTTACCCCATTGGTTAGGGAGGGGCCAAGAGTCACACCACTCACTAGCTGGTCCCAGGCATAAATGTAGCATCTACAGGCACCTGCCTCAGAAAATCTTTTGGACCTGCTGAAAATCAGAATAGGATTGAACATGCAATCTGTCTGTCTGTGACCTGAGACGAACCTTGAAGGACTTGTCTTGCTCTTTCTTGTACCCAGGACAAAGACTTGGACTCCGAGGGTCAGTTGGCTAACCTCCTGTGTGGCTACAGGAAGAAGAACAAGCTGCAAAAGGTCTTTTCCTGTCAAATCCAGGCTGACCAGTGGTAACTGGGCCTGGACTGGACACTGCTTTTGGCCTTTGCCTGATATACTACGAGTCCCTAAATTTCTCCTCTGAGGTTCTAAGGGCCTTCAGAAGTGTACTCCTGTGGTAGATTGGGAGCTAAAAGGCTAAGTCAGAAGGTAAAATCTTTGACTAGGACGAACCTGTTTAGTGTATTCGACCTATGCTCTATCGCGGTCAGCCTCAAATCACACCTAGGTCCCAGTCTATTGTGACCGTAGACTATCATTGGCGCTGTGTGCTTTTTGATGCTGTGTTCCGTTAAATCTTTAAAAACTGATATCTCTGAATCCCCTTATTGTATTTGTGCGGTTTTGTTTTTACTATTTTATTATAGTCCAATTCAGTTTGGGATTTTTATTCTTTTGCATTTTGACTTTGTTACAGTTTTTGTACTGCATAAATACTTTTCACATTGACTTAATGTAAGCCTGCCTGCTGTGTGCCATAGCTACCAGAGGGTTGAGCTCAGGTTAATTAGGGATCACCCGGATATGGGTTGTAATTATTTTTTCAGGGTGGGTAGTCATCCACCCCCAAATAATAATCCAGTTTCTTACAAGGCTGAAGAGCCTTTTCCATGGTGCATATAAACTGCAGACCAGGGCTGTCAGGCACCATTTTCACCACCAAAACTGATCTTGTGGGCTTAAGGTTGGTTAAACCCTCACTGTTTTCCTGGCTGCTCATGCCAGTGCCTTTGAGTGCTCTTTTTTGCCTTTGAGGTTTTGTGAAGTTACCATTTTCGCCCTTCACAAGGTTTGCAAAGTTTCCTGTGCCGTCGCTGTTTATTTATGAATAGTGAGATTTTTCTCACCACATAGCCAATGCCTGATCATTTTATTCTGTTCAATTACCGCCAAGCTGGAAGATGTATGCAAAATGTATCTTTGCAGGTTTATCCTTTGCACATCTTTTCAATCCACAGTGACAAATGTAGACCGTTTCTCTCTGCAAATGTATCTTTTGTTGAACCTTTCCCTGCAAAAGGGCTGGGCACAGAACCAATACTGTTTTTCTGTGAATGATTAATTATGGGGAACTATTTGGTTAGATGGATATGTGTGACATAAAGTATCGCATAAGTCATAGTAATCATATGGATGGGATGAAACGAAAAACTTGTCACATTTTCAGAATATTCAATAGACCTTCGTTAAGGTTGCAACAAAAAAAAAATATTGCTACTTCGCACAGCCATATTCGGAGCGTTTGTGATCAATTCTCTCTTGCCTCATGCCAGGCGGCCAGTGAGCTGCACACTAAAATGGAAACACCTTTACTAAAGTGTGTCCACTCATTAGACAGCAGAATAACAGTTTAAGCAGTATTCATTTTCGAATTTCTAAACTGAACGCCTTTTGGCATTCGGGTACTAAGTAAAATGAATGTCTTCCGCCGAGGTGTCAGTCGCCGCAGTGCACACCGGGAGTTATTTCTGCCCTGGTGTGTCCGCTGCGCCTGTAGACCTACTGACGAGTCTCGAGTTTCCTTATCGCGCTCCCTCTGGAAGTCTTCATCACTGGACTTGGCAATGGAGCGAGCTCGGTGATTGGCTCCTCCGCCTGACTCTGAGCATCTGGCCAGACTGCTGGCTCTGTGGTTTGCAGTTTCCAGCCCTCCTTCCATGGGGCTGTCTGTCTTCTTTCATGAATAAAGGACTGAAGCCCGGCCCGCGGAGCCTCTGTGACCTGGTTCTTTGAGAACGGGTTCCTATCCCTGAATCCAGTGCTTTAAATGGGGAAAATATAGTGTAGGTACTCATTTAAATGTGGCGAGTGGGCGGGGCTAGGGGCGGGGCTTAATGCCAGACATGCGAAGTTTATCGGCTTATATACTAGCTGCAATACACACACCCAGAAATGTCTTTTTATAAACAAATCAGGTTAATTCCTTATACAAAATGAAATTCAAACAGTGATATTTTAACCTTTCCTCATTTTGTAATATTTCTCACAAAAACACACACACACAAGCAGGCAAACAGACCCACATAAGCAGGCACTCACACAAAAGAATCAGGTGAGACTAAAGCCCTTTTAACCTTCCATGGCTTTTCTCTTTCTGCTGTCACTGGGTTGCCTCGATTCCTTGCAACACAGCATGACGGTGAACACTGGGATATCATGCAAATGAGCCCCGCTGAATAGTTCAGCGGGGGCTCAGCTCAGGGCTTTAAAAGTGATTTGGCTGAACAAAGAGACACGCTACCAACACTAGAGGCCAATGCACCTACCCTCCATGAGTACCGGTACTCTCCACGGCCGTAGAGAAGTGCCGGTACTCAGGGTGATAAAAATAAGAAGTGCCGGTACTCAGTACCGGTGAGTACCGGCCCATTTAAAGCACTGCCTGAATCTGTTCTTGGACCAGGCGCACTGATGCTTCATGGCACATCATTGCGTTGTGCGCATTTGTATTGCACGTTCCGACCACTTTTTAAGCTCCCAGATAACTTCAGCTCAGCTATGGGGTCGCCCTTTACCGTGCTGGGATTCTCATTGACCGGACCCAAAGTGATTGGTAGACATTGTATTTCGCCGCGTTGTCATGTGATCGCCTTTCACACCCTTCCATTCTTACCTTTGGGCAAAGCCGCAGTGCTTATAGTAATATTTTTGTGAAGCGTGTGTTTATATCTATAATTAGCAAGTTCTGCATTATGTCTGCTTTGCCTAGCCGCAGTGCTTATAGTAATATTTTTGTGAAGCGTGTGTTTATATCTATAATTAGCAAGCTCTGCATTATGTCTGCTTTGACTTTATATCTCCGGTCCATAAATGTTCTACTTCAAATGGATGTCCGGCTGGGCGTTCCCTATGATGCGAGGGCTGCTTGTGTTCACATAGCCAATATGTAATTGTGTGGCCCGTATAAGTTGTACAACCAGGCAAATTCTTATCCGTACCTTGCAGGAGTCGCAAGAGGATGTCTTAGCAACCATGATGAAAAAATCTAGTGCTATTGCGATTCTTATATGTTTCTGAGCCCTGTGAACTTGATTCTAAATCCGTATTCCCCACTGTTTCTAACAGCAGTGATGTGATTTCACCATCCAACATAATTGTCAAGTGTGTATTGGATTAGAAACCAGGGTGCTTTGACTGGCAGCAATTTAGTACTTTTTGGCCAAGTTTTCAAACACACTGGTCGCAAAAGGTGGTCCCAAATTGTGCACCGACTTTTTGAGACCATTCATTAAGTTTACAATGCGACCCATGTATTCACAGGTCACATCGCAAAATCTGCTGCAGCTGGGGTTACAGAACATCCTACCTAGTGAATATTAATTAGGCAGGTCGCTATTTGTGATACCCTGTGATTGGCTTCAAAGACAGGGATGGGGACTTCAAAGAACAGCACACCACCATTGCTGGGCTTGTATTCCACTCTATTTAATGTGTATGTGGCACCCGGGCAAAACTTATAAGATCATGTTGGATTTGAAACCATCTCTTATGCCGATGATACACAACTGGTCATCAGCATGGCCCATGACCCAACACTGACTAAAGCCAAATTTAAGAAATGCTCACTGACAGTAGCCACATGGATGTCCAACAACTGTCTACAGCTGAACATGACTGAAACAGAGATTCTCCTGTTTTGGAAACCACATACAGCCTGGTCAGCTAACTGGTGGCCTTCGGAGCTGGGCCCTCCACCTGTTCCCAGTAAATATGTTAAGAACCTAGGAGTGCTCATTGATGACAAGCTCACTATGAGTGAGCATGTCAAAACGGTCACTGGAACCTGTTTTGACCTCATGCGATTACTTAAAAAAGGTCTTAAAATGGACTCCTCTCCATGCCAGGAAAACTTTGGTACAGGCACAGATAATGAGTCACCTGCACTATGGAAATGCCCTTCTGGTGGGTATCAACCAAAGCCTCCTAGCCAGGTTTCAGGTGGTGCAGAATTCTGCTGCTCGCCTGGTCCTTACCCCGCTCCCCGTCAGAGCCCTCTCTCCGCTCCCTTCACTGGCTCCCGATCAAAAAGCATGCCCTTTTTAAACTTCTCTGCTTGGTTTGTAAGAACATGCATGGAAAAGGTCCACTCTACCTTAGGCACAAGTTGCAGCCATACATCCCAGCCAGCCGTGGTCGGTAGTGGGAGTAGCTGCCGGGCGGTGACGTTGGGAGGGGGAGGGGCAGGGTGGGGGGTAGTAAACTATGGATTACGGAGGTTTACAGGTAAGTAAACATATAAATTAATAAAACGAATTTTGTTGCTTGTACTGCATCGCATTTGGGGATGCTGTGCGCGCAACGAAATTCGTTTTATTAATTTATGTTTACTTACCTGTAAAACTCCGTAATCCATAGTTTACTACCCCACACCCTGCCCCTCCCCTTGCTCACGTCACCACCTGGCAGCTACTCCCACTACCGACCGTGGCTGATCCCAGCCCGTCAGCTTTGAACTAGTGATCTATTACTTTTATGCCTCAAACGCATTTAAACGACCAGGTTCGAAGCCGCTGCTTCTCATTTTTGGTTCCCCATCACTGGAATTGGCTACCCCTATCTATTTGAGCATGCTCTCTCTTTCCCACTTTTAAAAAACTTCTGAAAACATGGTTATTCACTCCGTAATCTCTCCATGTACAGCTTGCCCCCTCACTGCAAAGCCGCCTAGGGATCCCCCCAGGGATGAGTCATGCGCCTAACAAATGGAACAAATAAATTGTGCTTGTATTCCAAAACTGGAAGTTTTTTTTAAGCAACCCATTTGAAGGAGTGTCCGAGGTCCAATGGAACACTGTATGTGCCCTCTGAGACACTATTTCCAAAGTGAAAGTTGTCCAATGAGGACAGCTACCCCTTTGCAAATATCTTACCCATGGCTTAAAGTGGGATGATAAAACTGGGGAGGGGGAATAGCTCAAAGGGGAGTGGCTGATGTAATTAAGGGCATGGCTTAAAAACACATGCTGAAAATCTGCATATCTTAGTTTGCAGAACGAGTGGTATTTTGTTGCTTTCTTTCATTGCACGCAGATATATAATACAAGTAACATTACACCAACAACAAACAAGGACTATTGGCTTTGTCAATGGTTGTAAGTTGCATAAGATAAATAAGCAACAACTTTGGCTTCATTGTATAGAATATTTAAAATGCTTCCATTTTGAAATGATGAGACTGTGAAAGAACTATAAGGAGTATCTTTGAAATCACATCAAAGGCAGGAAAGGGTGGTACTGCTGCAGAATTGAGTTGTCTTTTTTTCATCCTGAGGGTGAGGGCAAAATTGGAGAGCCTAATAGCGACCCGTCCCTAGCACCTGCGGACCCGGCCCACTTAAAGCCCTGATTGTACCACATCTTTTGAGGAGTCTGTAATGTTTCAATGGTTTACAACCTTAGTTGTAATCACAGACTATTTATACATCTCATTGCGAATTGCAAAAAGGAAGGGGAGACTTTTCCTATTTACGAGTTGTTAATCCCATTTTGTGATTTATAGATGCTTTACTGAATTGCAAAATGGGATTAATATATGACAAGATGCCCTTTTGCTGTCACAAATCCTGTGATTTTTCAAGCTGCAGGATTTGCAACTGCAAAATGGTTTCTTGCTACTTGCCCCTAATTTCGAAACTACATGTACTCCCTCCAAAGAAAAATAAAATAAAAAATAAATGTATTTAGGTTTCCTCAGCATGTTTTTGCAATAAAAATCTTACCGTTTGTAAATAGAAATGTTTTCAATATTAGAAGTTTCATGTTATGATATATTACCAGCATTTGTAATCAGTGTGTCTTTTTCTCATGTTGTTTTAATGCCGCTGGTGTAGTAATGCTCGTTGTGGTTCGCACACATAGACACAATGGGTTCTAAAACCGAACGCACTTGGTTAATGTAGTTTAAAGTTGGACGTTGTGATCTTGAGGAGGTCTTATAATTATTTCGTTAATGCATTGTTCTGCGTGAGTAGCAACCCGGACATTTTTAACAATGCCTTGCTTTTGGCCCAAGACGCTATCATTGTCTTGGGGTTTGACTTGTTGTGGTAATTCCTTTAAAGCCTCTTGCATTGCAGGAGTAAGCAGAGTGTACAAAGTTCCTCCTCAAATAATGACAGGTATACGTTTAGGTTCTTTATCGCCAGCAAACCTTTACTTACAAGTCCATTTCAAGATAGAAAAGCAACAAAGAGTAGCGAACTGGACATTAAGCTATTTTTATTGATGGTATGTGGTACTTTAGTTTGAGTATTTGTATTTAGCCTGAAAAAAAACCTTTAGGAGAACTGTGGTCATTACCCTCAGTTTAAAACAAAATCCGCATTTCCAGCATGGTTAGCGATGCAATTATAGCACCCCTACCACTCCTCATGACTGAACACATCATTACCTGTGTCATGCTTTAAACATATCCCGCAAGTACTTTGGTCCAAGTACCACTGCCCACTGCTCTTAATGGCAGCTTTGTATAACTTGGACCCATTCGCCTTGCTCTGGGCCTACTGGATATGGAGCTGTTGGCAATGCCCAGCAGGCTCTGGGCCAAAGCCATGGCTTTCAGCCATGCACTGCACCCAGTCTCTCTGCCCAAAGGTCCGTAGGGCAGAGTCTTTTGCCACTTTGTTAAAATTGCTCTGAACAAAAGGAGTGACTAGGTTCAGTGCTCCTGATGCTGGAGCAAACTGAGCAAGGCATTTGTCGGTCACAAGCAGTCTCTGGGCAAAAGACATGATCCTCTGCAGGACCTTTGCCCAGTTCTGCCACATTACGAATCTGCTAGATCCAGGATTTAGCTGTCTCCATCAGGTCCTACGCCAGTCCCTTTGAGAAAAATACTATTCTATCCGTGTGATACCCCTTCTCTAGGAATCTATAATTATTATTTATCTAACAGTAATGTAAAAGTTTTTTTTAAAGTGCGCATTGGTGTGTGAACCAGGAAAACAGCTTTCCAGCCAATGAGAATGTTCACAATGTGGTTCCTGCATATTAAATTTAGTCTTTAAGCATGAAGTGTGCTTATCAGACCCCCATCAATGTATTTCGAAATTTGATGAATTTCAGTCAATCCACTGCTGATGACGTCAGATATTACATCACTGATGACATATGTGTCTTTCTGTAAAATAAATATTTATTAAATATGTATAGCTGAAGGTTAAAGGAAAGAAAAATGGGTAAATAAGTGAATAAATACAGTGATGTAATATCTGACGTCATCAGCAGTGGATTGCGGTCGCGTGAGTTATAGTTCCCTTTACTAACTATAACAGGGGAATTTCATTGGTTTTTTACGAGGGAAATGTCCAGCTAACTATAACAAGTGTGAAACCTATGGTTTTTTAAGTGAATATATATATATATATATATACACATACATACACATATGCATATATATTACCTACTGGCAGTCGCCAGTAGGTAGTTATAGTTAGGACCTATTTTCCATAGGAAATCCGCAACATTCTATTTGGAATAACGTTGGCGCTGATTGACGAATCTTCGCAAAAATTTCCAAACTTGTGGCCAGCTCCGGTCCGCATCTATCCTGAAAATTTCACGGTGATTCGTCAAGCGGGGGCCGAGAGAAAAGGGGGGGTCCTAAAACGCGTTTTCCCATAGGACCTGTTGACGCAGCTACAGCCCGAACTGCTGAACGGAATTACACCAAATTTGGCAAAGAGGTAGTCCTCAGTTCAGACTTGTGCCTTTTGCTTAAATGGTGTAAATCCATTCAGTAGTCCCTGCGAAAATTAGAGTTAAAAAGATAGATATATCTGGGCGGAGCCTAACCACACATCTGATCGTGAGATCTGATTGGCTGTCAGTACTTCATCCAAGTAGTGTTGGTAGCCATCTTGGAACCAATATACATGATAGCACCTCATTAAAAAGCATTGCAGTTAATAGAAGGTTTTAAGACTTTAGTTACATTATAAATCATTTGTTGATGGTACCATACTCATTTTAGGAATTGTGGTGTGTGTTCTAAGGTGATTTTACCGTGTGAAAAAGCCTTCTGCTGTGATATCATGAATCATGTTTGAGAGAAAACAATTTTCTCATGCTTTTCCCACAGAGGTTTGGAAGGTGATCTATAAGCTAAACTGAGAGCATATTTTCTGTAAATTCACATTATCTTTCTCAGTCATGTGAGAATGAAGTCTGACATTCTCAGTAAAACTTGCACAGCCAACAAGGGCAGAGACTGTCAGTTGATCCCTTTGTGTTCTACTGCAGCTTCCCAGAGTGTTCTAAAGAACAACTAGAGCGCTAACAGTCCTACTTATGACAAACGTTTTGCACACCTGAAGCCATCTTGATTGGAATAAAGTGGTAACTCTTAAAACATTTAACTTAAAAAGGAACAAAATGAGGGGGTTCATTTTGCCATAGAAAGTATGATTAGTGCTGCAGAAAGAAAAATTAGGGCACATTTTGAGTGACTTCTCAAATCCTGACACATCTTAATGCCTTCTTGATGGAATCAAAGTAAAAAACTGAAAGTATTTCCTACTGAGGAGACTGTAGTAAATGAGGAAATTAGGAAACTTCATAACAAATAAGCCTCCCAAAATGGCCACCAGAGACAAAAGATCCCAAATGCAGCCCAAATATCACCCAGATGTAGCCCAAGTATAGCCCAATGACAGAATGTCCCAGAGTGTTCTAACGAACAACTAGAGCGCTAACAGTCTTACTTATGACAAAAGTATGGCACACCTGAAGCCATCTTGATTGGAATAAAGTGGTAACACTTAAAACATTTAATTTACAAAGGAACAAAATGAGGGGGTTCATTTTGCCATAGAAATTATGATTAGTGCTGCAGAAAGAAAAATTAGGGCACATTTTGACTTCCCAAATCCTCTTCTATTTCATAAAGAAATTCTGACATGCAGACTGAAACATGCACTTTGAATACCAGCAGCAGACCTCCCTGGTGAGCAGTAGCTTTACTACAGTGATCTAATGAGCAACTAGAGTGCTAACATTCAGAATTTATGGCAAATGTGTGACACATCTGAATACCTTCTTGATGGAATCAAAGTAAAAAACTGAAAGCATTTCCTACTGAGGAGACTGCAGTAAATGAGGAAATTAGGACACTTCATAACAAATAAATCTCCCAAGATGGCCACCAGAGACAAAAGAGCCCAAATGCAGCACAAATATCACCCAGATGTAGCCCACATGTAGCCCAATGACAGAAGAGTGCAAAACTCTTATTTTTTGTGTATTTGCAGTTTTATATAGTGCAGACTTGTCAGGTATTGGAGTGCTTTACATGAGCATTGGTTACATCACACAAGATCAAATTCATTTTGGTTGTAGACATGGGGAGATTAAGTGATTTGACCAGAATTACAGAATGTTGAGCTGAAGCAGAAACTCCAACCTGGTTCCCCAGTTGCAAAGTCTGCAGCTCTGGAAGTAACACCTCATCCTCTCCCCTAGGTGCAACATTTATTCAAGTGGTCAACTGGATAAAAAAACATAAAGATTACAAATAATTTAAAAGTTGTTTGTCGCTATTTGAAAACTCAGAAAATATGTCCTCATTTTAGTTTTTTTAGAGCATTAACCATAATTTTGATGCAAATAAGACCCTCTCATATATGTAATTTCTAAAGGAAATGCTCTAGGTATTACAGTTTTGATTACATCAAGATGACGTCAGGCGTTCCACACTTTTGTAATAAATATAGAATGTTAGCAATCTAGTTGTTCAATGGGATACTGTTGAGAGGCAGAGGCCAGGGGCACGGACTCTGAAAATTGAAGGCAGGTAGGAGAGTGCAGAGGCAACAATTTGACCACACTGGGCAGGCAGGAAGGGCAGTGGGAGCACAACCGACTATGGAGGGCAGTGGAAAGGGGGGCAGGGGCAACAAACCAACAATACAGGACTTGCAAGAGAGGCTGTGGCAATATAATAGACCATTGTGAGCAGAAGGAAGAGGCAGTGGTAGTACAACCATACATGCCAACAGACCCGTTTCAGCCAGGAAACGTCCAATGTTTTTAAGCTCAAATGGGCTTTATTTGATCTGTCTCCTGTCTACAATCTCCTCTTTTTCAATGTAACTCAAAGGGGAAAATCAATATCCCCGTTTTTTTTCAAAATCTCCCTCTTACCAAGTTCAAAATGTTCGCAAGTATGGTACATTGGATCATGGTAGGCAGGAGGAATTGGGGTAGGGACATGGACTCGGATAACAGAGGACAGGAGGTACATGGAGAGGTGCACCAAACTGACCCTACATGGCAGGCATCAGGGTTTGCCGCAGCACAATTCAGCACACAGGGCATGCGGGACGGGAGTGCAGCACAACAATCCACAGAAAGCAATAGGGAGGGGACAGGACCATGCACATGGACAACCGAGAACAGAGGGGAAAGAGGCAATGGTAGCTAGCTGACTATAATGGACAGACAGGAGAGAAAGCTGCAGCATAACAGACCATAAAGGGCAGGAGGGACGGATCAGGGACATTACAATGGAACAAACAAGCCAAGAGGGAGGGAATAGGGGTCTGCACATGGAAACAGAGGGCTGGGGGCAAGGGGGCAGGGCAGGAGCAGCAAGATAACCATGGAGGTCAAGCAGGATGAGCACTAGAAACAATACAAACCATGGATAGCAACAATGAGACTATGATGGCATACACACAGACCATGGAGGGAAGGTGAGAGGGTTTCAGGGGCAGCTAGCTGACCACACAGGGAAGGTGGGAGGGGCTATGGCAGCACAGAAGACCATGCATGGCAAGCGGGAGGGTTAGTGGCAGCACAATGACTATGATGGGCAAGAAGGAGGGTGCAGGGGCATGCAGAAAGGACCATGGAGGATATAAGGGAGGGTCAGGACCTGGGCACAGACAAGAGAGTTCAGGGGAAGGGGCCTCACAACAGACCACGCGGGGCAGGCAGGCGGAACAGTTGCAGCACAACAGACCAGGGAGGGCAGAAGGGTGTGGCAGTAAAATGGACCATGGAGGACAGGAGGAAGGGGATAGGGGCATGGCATGTGGACAGGCAGGGTGGAGGTGGCCGGGACAGGTTACAGTCATCTGACAATGCTAGGTAGGTGGGAGGGGAGTGGCAGCTCAACAGAACACTCAGAGTACATAGGAGTGGCTGGTCCATGGAACATGGTGGGCAAAAAGGATGGAGCAGGGGCATGCACAAAAACATCGGAGGGCAGGGGGAAGGAGAATAGGGGCAGCAAGCTAAGCACAGAGGCTAAGCAGGAGGTCAATGATGGGCCATAGAATTGGGCAATGGAGGGCAGGAGGAGTGGACTGGTACATCATGCTAAATCGAGGGCAGTGGCAGCACATCAGACCATGCATGGCAGGAGGGAGGAGGCTAGTCCATGCATTCAGACAACAGAGCATAGGGAGGAGGTGGATGGGGCAGCAAGCTAACTGTTCAGAGAAGGTGGGTATTAGGAACTTTATTGTTTTTAAAATGTGTGTCTGTGCGAACTACTTAAAATATGAACAAGTATGCAGCATAATCTCACTTTTATTCAGGAAGAAGAGGACGTTTGTGACTGTGACTCCGGGCTCACTTGGCAGAAACACCCCCTGACCCTCCACCCGCCATCGCAAAATGTAATGCCCGTGAAAAGGGTAGGTGGACGCAGTGTTATATAGAACATAGTCCTGAGAGCACGATTGAAAATGAAAACTAGATATAGTATATGGTATAAACTATGCACCAAAAAGTGTGATATAAAATGAACCGGGGCATGAAATATAATATGCAATACATTGTGCGCAATGACAAATTCATTGGAGAGCGCGAGATAGAACAGGCACTAGCGCGTGCTATGCGATATGCGCCTTGGAGTGTAATATGCACAGGGCAGTGTTGTGTAACCTAACTAGTCTCTTAAGATGTAATATAAAATATGTGCTGGGGAGTGTAACGTTGCATATGCACTGTGACAAAGATATGGATCCCAGATTGTAATATGTATGGCATAGCGCTGTGCGTTATAACATAGGCATCGAGGAGGGCGCGTTAGATGGGTTGGTGTTACAGTGCACATGGGCTAGAGAGTGTCATAGCATACGCACTAGCTGGTGGAATACAACACAGAGGTGTGTGGCACTCGGCGGGCACTGGTGGGTGTAACAATGCATTGGGCTCAGCCAGGAGCACGCTGTGACTCTCAAGTGAGGTTCGTCTCCTTTCCAGAGAGTAAAATAAAAAGTATTACACATCCGGCGGTGGATGTGTGTTTTATCAACCGTGAGGGGGGGGTTTCTTGCATAGTTTGGTCGAATTTTTGTTGAATCCCCTTTGAATGGCTTGGTGTCCGTGTGTATTAAATGTGCCCGTCAATAGCTACCCATGTTTGTATATATAAACGACAAGGGTGTCTACTTGGAGAGTACCCTCCGGCGGGGGTGCCGGGATTAGGCACGGTAGGGCGTCAGACACGTCAGAGCTTCACTAGCGGTGTAAATACATTCCATGTGGATTCATTGTATGCATAGTCACCTTTTAATGAATATCACGCAAATCGTCATGGTGATAGGTACATACGGTTTGTCCAGCATGTCCTAGGTGTTTCTATAAATATATTTTTTTCAAAAATAATAAAAAACAAAGGCCGGCCCCGGGGGATGGGGTCCCCGGGGCCATAAGTGGAGTGGGGCAACGCAGCCCCCCTCCTAAAGAATAAAAAAAACAAAAGGCCATGACCCGGGGGTTGGGGTCCCTGGGGCCGATTAAGGCCTTGGAAGGGCCAAATAATTTTTTTCAACAAAAAAAATTAGGGTGCTGGCCCTGGGGATGGGGTCCCCAGGGTCAATAAATTAGAAAAAGAAGGGGGGCCACACAGCCCTCCTTCTTAATTAAATAAAAGACTGGCATCGCGTCGGAGGCCACGCCCCCTCCTTGCAGCACTCTGCAAATGCGCCCCCTGGCCAGTTGTAAGTTGGGGAATTAATTCCCCTTCAATACTGAGGGTCCCTGAGAGCCAACTAGCCCAACAGGTATCTCCAGTATGCGCCAGGGAGCTGCGTTGCAGACAGGTGTTCTGAAGCCACCCCCCTTTTTACACCTCTATGCAACGCAGCTCTGTGGCGCTTACTGGAGGTACCTAGTGGGCTAGTTTGACCCTAGGGACCCTTAGGATTCAAGGGGACTTAATCTCTCAACTTAGAACGGCCACAGGGCGCGTTTACACAGTGGTGAAGGGAGAGGACGGGGCCTGAGGTGACGTGTGCAAACACGCCCTATGGCGCGTTTTAAGTTGGGGAAATAATTCCCTTTCAATCCTGAGGGACCCTGGGGGCCAACTAGCCCACCAGGTGCTTCCAGTAAGCGCCACTGCTCTGCGTTGCAGAGAGGTTTTGTAGGCCGTGCCCCTTTTTACACCTCTCTGCAATGGCGCTTACTGGACGTACCTAGTGGGCTATTTTGCCCCTAGGGACCCTCAGGATTCAAGGGGACTTAATCTCCCAACTTAAAAAACGGCCACAGGGCGTGTTTACACAGTGGGGAAGGGAGGGGACGGGGCCTGAGGTGACGTGTGCAAACACGCCCTATGGCGCGTTTTAAGTTGGGGAAATAATTCCCCTTCAATCCTGAGGGCCCCTGGGGGCTAACTAGCCCACCAGGTGCTTCCAGTAAGCGCCACTGAGCTGCGTTGCAGAGAGGTGGTCCAGGCCGTGCCACTTTTTACACCTCTCTGCAACGCAGCTCTGTGGCGCTTACTGGAGGTACCTAGTGGTCTAGTTGGACCCTAGGGATCTCAGGATTCAAATGAACTTAATCTCCCAAATAAAAACGGCCACAGGGCGTGTTTACGCAGTGGTGAAGGGAGGGGACGGGGCCTGAGGTGACGTGTGCAAACACGCCCTGTGGCGCGTTTTAAGAGGTAGTTTTAATCCCCTGCCCTATTATATACTAGGGTCTTACAGAGGAGGTCATGCTAATCACAGGGGGACCCCAACGCATAGTGTTCCCTAGTGTATGTAGGTGTTTTCACTGTATTCTGAGTGTCTTTTAACATAGTACTGGCTCTAGGACTGGTTAGTCAGACTCAGTTACCACCAGTATCCGTCTGAAAAAGTTGAGGGTACAGGATGATTTTGCAACAAGGCTTCTTTCTGCTCTTCTGTTTGTTCTTTCTGCACGTTATCCTTCTTCCTGCACTTTTCTTCGTCTTTGAGGACTTCTGTTGCTTCTTTCTGCATTTCTTTTTTTTCTTTCTGTGCGTTTTTTCTTCTTTCTTCACATGTCCTATCTCTGTAGGCATAGTTAGAAATTAGCATTTAAAAAACCTTTGAAATTCACTGAAAAAACTATAGGTTTCAGGCACGTTATAGTTAGGAATTAGCATTTAAAAAACCTTAGAAATTCACTGAAAAAAACATAGGTTTCAGGGGCGTTATAGTTAGCTGGACTTTTCACTTGTACAAAACCATTGAAATTCCCCCGATATAGTTAGTTCAGCTAACTATAACTCACGCGCCCGTAATGCACTGCTGATGACATCACATATTACATCACTCATGACATGGTCAGTGATATCACTCAGGACATCAGTGATGACATCTCAAATGACATCACTGATGACATCATCCTTGTGATAGAGTGGCAGACCTCCTCTCCCCCTAATATAACCTTTGATACACACATTCAAAAATAGAAACTAAAATTTTCAAAACAATGGACATACCAATCCCAGTTACAACAACCTATTCAGTAATTTTAAGATCCACATACACATCCACTCATTCACCAACAGTCCTATACAGTCACTCATACATGTAGTCTCTCATCATATGTACTCATACACCTATACATCCTGTTACAAAACGCCACTCATCCATAGTTACTCACACACATAGTCACTCATGCTAATAAAGAATCAAACATCCATTTGCTTGCATATACAGTTATACACACACCACCGCACTTACTTCTACAGAAACTTACACATACATAGTCTTTTAAACAATCACTTATAGAAACACATACTTATTCATACAGGATCTCTTTCAATCTCTCACTCTCACATATACTCACTTATATACACCAATAGTCACATATACTAGTTTAAAACATATGTAGTTACTCATAAAGACACTATTGAGACAGTCATTCACTCACTAACACACCCATGTACACACTCATTCACCCATACAGTCCTGCACACATGCTGTCTTCAACACATACAAACAGTGAGTCACTCATTCATGCACCTATGCACTACGTAATACCCCCCACCGAACCATTCAGACACTCATACTGATACTCAAAAAACCAACTAATAACCTATATAGACACTCATGTAGCTACTCACCAACCCATGCTGCCACTTATACACAAAGTGAGAGACTGATACAGATATTTACATATTTGAACGTTACTCACTAAGCCATGTATTCACCAAGATACACTTAATCAGTCAGTTATACAATCAATTTTTCAAAAACAAATCATCCATTTAGACACTTATATACCCATTTATTCGTCCATCGACCTTGAGATATACATATATAAAACATATGTAATTTTCAGAAAAACACACATTCACTGGATGATGTCATCAGTGATGTAATCAGTGATGTCATTTGAGATGTCATGAGTGATGTCACTGACCATGTCATGAGTGATGTAATATGTGACGTCATCAACAGTGCATTGCGGGCGCGCGAGTTATAGTTAGCTGAACTAACTATATCGGGGGAATTTCAATGGTTTTGTACGAATGAAAAGTCCAGCTAACTATAACGCCCCTGAAACCTATGGTTTTTTCAGTGAATTTCTAAGGTTTTTTAAATGCTAATTCCTAACTATAACGTGCCTGAAACCTCTGTTTTTTTGAGTGAATATATATATATATATATATATACACACACACACTGCTATATAGAAATAGATCTATATATATTATAAATAACTGTAAGGCTACATTTAGAGTTTTGGTGTGGGTAGTAGTAAAGGGTGACATGGGTCATTTCAGGGCTTAGGAGTGGGTAATGGTAGGTACGGGTAATTTTAGGGGGTGGGTAGTGGAAGGTTAGGAGTAAATTAAAAAGACTTGGTTTGGTGGGGATATATACATTTATATGTTTTATTTGTCTTAATTATATTCACCATGCATGGTAAAGGCATATTTTGTAAAGTCATAAAACCAGAAGGGGTGCCTATCTCAAAGCTCCTGAGCTTTAATGTCACAACTTACCTATCAGCTTAACACGAGAACTGAACTTTATTTTTTCCCCTATATTTTATAAGTACAAAATCTCAAAATACAGCAAGAAAGAAGCCAGCAAACAAAATTATATTGAAAAATTACCATTCCTCATTGGCGATAAACTTTTTAAAGCAAGTGCAGCATTTCTGGTACTCAAAAGCTGAAAATGAAAATGGTGGGGTTGTTGTGCGAGTGAGAACCAATAAAAAGGGTAGTACAAAATAACCACACTTACGTGGGCCTGGCCTTCCTTGTTATTCGAGAAAAGGTTTGCTGCCATACCTTGTACGTTGTTGCTGAGCCTGGTTCTGGGAATGTGTATGCTGGCCCTCTTGAGATCCCTTGTACCTGTCACCCAGATATAAGAATGAGCATGCCTGCAGTAGTACTGAGGGCCAAGGCTGCCACACAGCTGACTATACCCATCATGTACTGGAGACAGGAATAATATCCTGTTACCAAAATCCAGCCCCAGGGCTTGACAGCTCTGCCTTCCCTCTGCACTGAGAACTCTCCGGTACTGCAAGGCTTTATGAGCGACTAAGATTTTAAGCTTTATTAGCACAGTCCTGATACAAGCCAACAACGACGATCTAGAGTCTTTTGACGCCCTCTTCCCATCTCTCCGGACTGCCCAATCTCACGCATTCCACCCCTTCCCGCCCCTACTCCTCCCTCTGAAGAACCGGACCCGCCATCAGAACTCACCCACCTTTCCGATGCTCCCAAGTAACCACACCTGCCCTTTGCCACGTGACATCACCCTCACCACCCCCAAAGAGAACAAGACCCCTTCACTTCCCCCTCCCACCTATATGCAGATGACACCCAGATCTATCTCGAAACCTCCTCCTTAGATGACATCCTCAGACTAAATGACACTCGAAAAGAAATCCAACACTGGCTGTCTCTAAATCACCTAAAACTCAATCAAGACAAAACTGAGATCCTACTCATCTCCAACAAAGAAGAAACCCTCAAATTGCAGAATGGCTTCAAGCGATGGATGCTCTCAACGGTAATCTTACTCTAGCAAACTCCGTAAAATCACTAGGAATCACCCTAAACCCAAAACTCGACATGGCCAATCACATAAAAGATTCCGCAAAGAGTGTCTTCCTCAATCTGAAGCTACTCAACAAAATTAAACCATTCATACCTACCAAAGACCTCAAACAAGCCACCCAATCACTGGTGCCATCCAGACTCGACTATGGGAACGCAACCCTCACTGGTACAACAAAATAACACCTAGCTCCCCTAAAAACAACCCTCAACTCAGCAGCCAGAATCGTCACTGGAATCAGGAAATACGATCACATTTCACCAGCACTAAGAGAACTAAAATGGCTCCCAGTCGAACAGCGTGCTAATTTCAGACCTGCCTGCCTCACGCACAAAGTCCTACACACAGGAAAACCGGACTATCTGGCTGCCAAACTCAAGAGGTCTGGTCAGACAAGAAACCTCAGGAGCTCCAACACCCTACTTCTCATCCCTATGAAAACACGCAACCAAAAAACCGCTGCAAGGTCCTTCGCCGGAAACCCGCCCAAAATCTGGAACTCCATCCCTGCAGATATCAGAACTATCTCGTCCTAGACAAAATTTTAAAAAGACCTAAAAGTCCTCTTCCTCTACCACTCCCTCCCAAATGGATAACCGCCCCCTTAACGCAAACCCCGACGCCATTGCTCTCTGACTGTGTATCACAAAGACCATCAAAGTTCAACCCAAGACAATGTGCAATCAACGAGGTTACCTCAGGACTCACTACTACCTCAATACTGCACAACACACTTGGACTTCCGAACCATGATGTATAACACTGCTCTATTATATAACTCTTGCGATAAACTGTTGTAAAGTGCTCCGATACCCCCGGGTCCGGCCAGCGCTATATAAAACTCCTTAAATAAAAATAAAATACATTTATCAGGAAAAAAATAGAGGTAGAGTAAATATGGACTTCTTGTCCAGTCACATAGCTCATGTCGCTCAACTGCATGCTGGCACTGTACCTAGAAAAGCCATTACCCCTCTGCAGTGCCTTCAGTAACATAGCCAGTGTGTCATGGGCCCTAGTGCAAGGTAGTAAATGCCCCCCTCCCCCAGCTGCTATTTGAATGATAAAATACCACAATAAACAATGCTCACTGTGGCCCAGTGCTGCTGCTCCAATGCACCTGCGTACTTCTTTTCCGTCCTCTAGCCCAGCTGATACTGTGCTCCAGCATTGCCTCTGCTAAAGGATGGCTTAAAACAACGCTGGAGGCTGGACTAGCTGGAACACAAAAATAATGACAAAAGGAAGAAGGAAAAGGGATAGAAATGAAACATTTTGAATACACGAAACCTAGGTTTGGGATTGAAGATGGAATATTTTCAGTCTACCTTATGGAGCCTGTCATAAGATAGGATACTGGTGTTTCAAGTTGATTGCTTCATGTGCATACATGAAATATTTTATGTCGTACTGTCACCCGCAGGAGCCAGGGTTGGACTGGCCTATAGGGCAATCGAGCGGTACTCGAGGGCTGGTTTGACAGTTTGGGTCGATTCTTTTTGGTTGAGTGTGAGCCTGTTTTATAGTTTGGTGGGCTGCTTTTTACTATTGATTTCCCTGATATTATCACAAACACAGCCTGCAGCAAGCTCAGATCCATGCAATCTCCCATACCTTGCCAAACATTTCTAAAGCCTGTCTTTACAAGGTCAAACCTGCCACAATTTGCAAACATTGGCCACATGTTTTTAGCAGTCTACTTCATTCATGGGGGCCACTTCTATCTGGGAGTCCGGGCATATTTTCTGCCCCAGTCCGACCCAGGTTGCAGCCTTGTAGCTTCACGCACTTGCTGTAGGTGACGCAGATTGAAATACAAATACAGATTGCTGGAAGAGGGAAGACGGAGGCATCTGTGTGAGTGATCTCGAGCCCCTGTAACCGGAAGCCAGTGGAGCCTTCTGAGCCGGGATCATTTACTCTGATTGGCGTCCATTAGTTATCGAGCGGCCTCTTCTCTTCGAAAGGGCGCTGTAATCCCTTCAGCAGGATAGCAGGCAGGCCAACGACTTGGCGCCAATTAAGTGTTTCAATAAAATATTTATTGTAATATGTTTCTTAACGATCTGAGTTGGTTGGAGTTGGCTTTAACCACATCTTTTTATGAGTGTTTAGTGAGGCTGAATCTTCTTAAGAGACTCCAGTATTTGGAAGGTCGCATCACGTGCTGCAGTGTGTTATTTTTACGCTCTACCAAGTGTTCGCTAGAACGTGTAAACAGTTTTCCTGCTCATACATGCTCTTGGCGGTGGCGTAAATGTTGGCTTCTGTGACGGACACAGTCAACCGTGCCTGAATTAAGACTTTCGAAAATGTACTAATTTCACTAATAACTGTCAAAATGAACTACAGTGAAAGGTGCAAGTGAGCCTAAAGTAGTTCACTTCTAATACTCGAAAAGAGGTGAAAGGATAAATCCAATCAGCCAATAGCTTTAGGTGAGAGCGCAATGCTCCCCTGAGCCAAGCCATGAATGATAAAGTCTAAAACCAATGTCTGAAAGAGGTTGGACAAAGAAAGCAAATGGTTGAAAGGGGAGTGCCCAAAGGCCAGGTTATGTATATTGTATAAGCAATAGGTCTGTTGACAGCTTCACTATCAAAACCCAATCCCAAATGTATTTTCATGTGTCTATTAAAATTGTGAATTCAAATATATCATGTACTCGTCCTCATTCATGGCATAATGCCATGATCTTTGTTTTCAGTTAAATAGTCTCTGTAGTTTTATAATATCAAGTTTAAGCAAATAAAATGTGTTGCCAAGCTGAATATAGGACAGACATCCTCCCTATTCTCTCATCGCTTAGTAGTACGTGGCCAATAAGTTACTCACTCAAATGGACTAATTGATTTTTCATACACTATTCTGTGTTAATCAACCTATTCACCTCTACGCTCATATTAACACGTCACCATGTTGCGATTTTTACAGTAGTTTTAACAATACCTTCAGAGCCACAAAACTGTTATGCTTTTGACGTGCCACGTCACTTATATGCACTTATAAGGTGTTCGATACCAAACAATTTCTCAACATACTGTATTCCTGTTTTGATTTTCAAAGATGTCTACCTTTAAGTGAGATTACTAGCGCATAGCTTTCAAGGTAGCTAAATCTTAGATCAATTAAGGTTTGCTTTTTTCATTATTATACCTCCATAGTGTATGGAGACTTACTTTGCTAAGCGCCTCCTACTTCGATACAAACAGGCCATTATGTTGGCTAAATCGTCCCTTTTTCACTGAGAAAATTAGTGCTGCTTACAATTCTTCTAAGCAACTTTTTTAGTGAAGGAACTGTCTATTCCTCCTACTCGGGGT
The DNA here is from genome assembly GCF_964204655.1 of Triturus cristatus. Taxonomy (NCBI): domain Eukaryota; kingdom Metazoa; phylum Chordata; class Amphibia; order Caudata; family Salamandridae; genus Triturus; species Triturus cristatus. The sequence goes on along the minus strand of NC_140584.1, from coordinate 938,301,489 downwards.
TCTCTTAACTCATCTACAGAGTTCTATGATGGAGTAGCACTTTATTTTCAGGATAAAATTCTTAATATCAACTTGGATATTAACTCGCCTGTGACATGCAATTTCCTTTCCAGAAACCCCACCACTTGCCCTCATTCCAATCAGCTCTCTGAATGTTTCCCTATTTCCTATCAGCAAACCAAAGACTTACTACCAAGCATAAAATCTGGATCTCCTTCTGATCCCTGTTTGCCCAAAACGCTACAATTGGCCCTTATTGTCTGTTTTCTGCAGAACGTGTTGAATCTCATTCTGCAATCAGGACTTTTCCCTACCTCCTGGAAGAAAGCGATCATCACCCTGTTACCTAAGAAACCTAATGCGGATCTTGACTACCCAAAAAATTTGCACAAATTGCGGCTGCCTGCCTTATTCTTAACATCCCTAAACTTCTCTGTCAGTAAAGGGATTTGTTCCCTTCACTGGCTCACAGTTAGAAAGCGGATTACTGTCAAGGCTCTTTACATGGTCTTTCTAGCCCTACACTATAAAAAGGCCCTAGCCAACTGAACTTGCTCTTTCACTGGTATACTCCCAGCAGGCTTCTTAGTTTCTGTTTTGGTAAGGTGATGATTTCCAGATTTCGGAAGGCTAGATGGGGAGGACTTTCCTTTTCGGTTGCTGCTGCCAAATTGTGGAACACCTTGCCAGCTCACATTTCTGAAGTAGATTCCTTTACAGCATTTAAAAAACATCTGAAAACTTGGCTTTTTTCCTCCTAGAATCTTTTATTTGCAGCCACTCAGCACCAGACTGTTTGAGATCGCGTTAGTGTGCTTTATAAATTACTTTCATTTCATTTTATACTGCCCCTTCCTTTCCCACCCCTTAATGTTTTGCATGAAAGCAGCATCACTAACAGCCTTCTCCGTGTACCTGCCAACTTTACACTCCCCTTCATATTTTGGGCGTATGTTTTACTTATCAAAGTTAATCAGTAATTAGACTGGCACACAATCACCAGTTATCACTTACTGAACTCTCATTATTTACCACTAAATTGAATTCCTGTTCATTTTCATATAAGGTGAATATGATCAGACTACGGTGACAAGAACACTTATTTCTTATAGCACGAGTACTCACAAACATTTTCCCAAAGGGCTGAAAAGTTTGGTCTTTGGTGTGACCAAGGGCTGCATTGATGCAATCAGGGTGGTGGTGGTGGTGGTGGAGGGGCGTAAAGTGAGTGTAGGGGAAGTGAAGAATGTGCATCTAGTGGCTGAACTGAATTGCGCAATGTGGAACCAGAAAACCTGGAAACTCCATTATCACATATAAGACGACCTCAAAATACATGCCTTCAGGATGTGTGCTGTACAAAACCACCTCCTGTGTTTGGATTTATTCACTAATGGAATTGTTATATTTGACAACTATCACTTTTAAAAAAAATACAAAAGAATGCACTACTATAATCTGATGTACTAAAGTGAAACGGTTCTTCAGGTTAATGAAATACACTTTATGAATTTTATATATTTTTACAAGTTTGCTGTCTTTAAGAATGAAGGTGTTCTTAAAGATAAGGGATGCAATACATCCTACTTCATTTCTTTAAGTGCAACTAACCTTTAAATAAATTGTTGCTGTTTATTTAATAATTTTTTTATGTCAGTACTGAGTCAAGTAAACAGCAGCCTTATGCGTAGAGGGCCATATGTAAAGGTCAGAATGGACGCATGCGGCCTCCGAGCCATACTTTGAGTATCACTGTATTATAGGGTGAAAATATTTTATCAATGCTTGCCACATTCAGTTTTCTATTTTAAACACCTCTCATAGGGTTGAATTATTTTCGCTTGGCTTGGCAGTCATTCTTTCTCTCCTGAATTAGCTGTATCAGTCCTTCATCATAAAGGATAATTGGTACATATGCGCTTTAAATATAGATTGTGTATCAATTAATGATACTTAACTCGATCCATAAGATCACTGACATTAGCCAAAAATAACCACCCAAAAAGTTTAAAAAATATTTCGAGTTTATATAGCGCAAACTAGACCCGAAGATATCAGGTATCTGAGCGCTTTATATGAGCTCCAGTTTCGTTACAGATGGACACATTCATTTTTGTTAGGCACGGGGAGATTAAGTGATTTACCCAGAATCACAGGATGTTGAGCGTCGATGCCGAGACTCGAACCTGGTTCCCCAGCTTCAAATGTGAGTACTCTAGTGGGCTTTAGTAAACTTTTGTGGATTCTGTTGTTTTTAGGACGTTAGGCTGCCACTCACCCAATTGGTGGCATGCATCATCATTGGACCTCCTCCCAACAACGGTCATAAAAATCCAGGGGACGTAGTATACAGTGCGGCGCATTTTCCTTGTTTGTGCTGGTGCATCTTTCAAAAGGTGCACTCTGCGCTAACAAGGAAACTGTGCCATATTAGATTGAATGTGCTGCCCCCAGGGTAGCCTTGAAGCCGTGAAATATGGAGTGGCTTTGAAGCAGCCACTCCATGTTTCATTGTGCAGGCGGCAACCCGCCTGCACTTTTAAAAGGGGTGAGAGATCCCTTTGCAGGGAATGTAATGAGTGATTGCAACAGCCTGTAAGGGAATATCTAGGGGGTCCATAGGACCCCCGTCATCCCCTCCAGATGGCTGTCATCAGGGGGGTGCGCTGACAATGGGCCACCTTTTAGGTGGTGCGCTCGGAGCGCTCCTCCTGACCGCTTCTTTACTTTTGCACCCGCGTCTATAATATGGCATGGGCGCAGAGGCGAAGAAATTCCTTATTCCCCCATGCAAATAAGGGAACGCTCTTTGATGATAGCGCTGGCGCTATGTGTGTGCCAGTGCCATCTATATTTCAGAAGTGGCAGCACAAGCGTCTGCATCCCCTTCTGTAATACCAAAGTGCCCCGGGGGCGTGCAAAGTAGGCACAAATGCCCCTTGCGGCCGGGGGCACTTTGTATAAGACGGCCCCAAGTGTCAGCTTCTACCCTATTGGGGGGAGTAATGGGGTTGTTTAGTTGGTATCAGGATGGATTTTTGATGAGCAACTGTGGATATTTGGCCTCAAGGCAGAGGGCAGTGAACATAAGCTAAAACTACCTATTGATGGAGAGTATCAATTTAATCGGGCCCCAAGGATAGGAATGTGAGAGAAAGTGGTGAATTTTTTTTTGACCCACGTAGAGAGGTTAGCATGTTTCTCCCCAATACCATCCTCAATTGAGGTGTTTGGGTGTTCTTCAGAACCAGAAACGCCCTCTCTGCTCGTATAGAATGTAGAAAAAGATATAGAATGAATTACATCCAGTGGTCAAAACTGTGTTGATAGATCCAGTTGGTTGGAGCCCCAGCCTCTAGGGTTGCTCTGACCTATAATACAAATATCAGGGGCGAAAATCATCAGGATCAGACTTTGAGAAAAGCACAGTTCTGATTCTTAGTTGGGAGGTGACAGTTCCTATGGACGCTTCGTTTTTAACTGTATTAATGCTCTTACCCAAAACTAAAGCTTCTATCATCTAATCTCATTGGAAGAAGTAAGGAGCAGGATCATTAAATAGTATAATAAATGCAATCAAAGAAAGAACATAACATGATAATATTAACGTTCAATTAATTGATTCAAATGCACGTTGTAAGTGGGCACTACAGAGTGAAGCCTGCGCTATTTGGTCGATAGTGATGTCGACACACGTTGGGTGCCATATGAGAGCAGCATTGTCATCCTGTGAAGCCTCATTTGCTAGTAAACACGATGTCGTCATAGGCGAATAAGGCTTTAATGATACCATGACGCTCTCCTTCGGAACCCAATGCGGGTCGACAATAACATGTCGCGTTACTTCCCTTGCCTGCTTCTGTGGCCAGGGGTATAATGGTTTATATGGGATGATCTCTGTTCCTTTGTCGTGGAGTTATTATGAAGGCAAGCCTCGTGCAGCGGAGCCCTTCTCCTGCCCTTTGTCTGCAGCCTGCCCAGAGCCTGAGTGAGATGAGTTAAGTGGCTGCGAGCCGTAGGCCAGGCCGTGCCAGCCGCAATCATTTTTTCACTCAATCATCCCACCTTGGAGTGCCACTCCGCCCTGTGCAGCCACCGGGAGGCTGACGGGAAGCACACATGACAGGGCCGCAGCACCCCCTTCCTCTTAGAAGTGAAGCTGCCCGGCCGACAACAGTCCCCGGCAGACGCACGAGACGAGCATCGTTTCCCCTTTGGGGATCCTGAGTACGAATGCATCTGGATATCCCAGTACTGATGTTTTCTAACCTGTAAGAAAAAAAACAGATAAGACCCCCAGCAACTGCACAGCTTTACCCGTCAAAATAGCTGTACTCGGACTTCGTGGCAACGGAATGCGTAGCGGGAACGTCACAGCACTGCACAGCCTGCGTCACGTGCGTCAAGCGCTCGCCCGCACACGGGTTGCGTCAGACATACTAGAATAACCATTCTCACCTAAGAGCAAAGAACCAGGCAGTGCTGCTGGAACAGCTGGCAGACTGAGGGTGCTGCCTTCAATGTCACATCACCGACCCCATTGGGATTCTGAAAAATTCTAAGCACCTCGCAAAGAACAAATGTTTCGAATAAGCCAAGCTGATGCAGCAGGAGAATAGTAAGGGTGCATGTAGGAACACTCTGTCACATGTATATTACTAAAACATGGTGTTCTGAAGACATTCTTATGCTTTAAGGCCATAAGTTAGTTTGATTTAAGAACACGTGTTGCAGAGCAGTCCATAAGAGTTGTGGGCAGTTTTATTTAGGTACCAGCTGGCAGCAGTGGCAGGTGTCAGGGAAATGTAGGGGGGCAGTGTGTGTGTGTGGGGGGGGGGGAGTCAGAGTAGGGGGAGCCTGTAACAAAGAAAACAATATAAAAAACATACCTGCCGGTCTTATGCTCTCCTGTCTTCTGCTCCTCTGGACACAAACTCGAGCTCCTAGCCTTCTCTACTTCAAATCCAGACACTGCTGTCATACTCTTGAGAGCAGTGTCGGGATTGGGTGGAGCAGGCTTGGTTTGAGCTCCATCAGGAGCTGGGAGCATTTTCCTCTGGGTCTCTCCACCCAGCAACACAGCTGGGTTGGAGAAATGCCAGTGCGTATGACTGGCCGGCCTAAGACGGCTGTCCAAACCATCATGCGTACTGACAGCAGTGCCTACCACTCCTCCTTCCCTTGGTGCAGTGCTGTGGCCCCGCCTCTCAAGACTCAGCAGGATGAATAATAAAATGATCTGCATTTTATTTTTCGTTTGCATCTGTGGGCAATGGGGCAATGCTCCTCCATCATAGCTGAGAAACAGCCGCTGTGGTACCCCCATGTACCATACACTGAATTTGAGTGATCAATGCTGATGACATGTCTAATAACAGGAAAGGACCACTAGCACCACCTCCCACCGCCCCAGTGAGCCATTTTCTTCCTTCACCCAGTCCCTACTTAGTACTTACCATTGATCTTGCGTACCAGTGAATCTTCTGCCTTTTTCCTGAGACGTGTTGTGCCGAAAGCATACTTTGTGTTCGCTTAACAATATGAGGTCAACATAGACTGTCCATGCAAGGTTCCATGGTTAGTTTGTCCATTGGGGTGTTGCTCCATAGCACATGGTGTGTGATTTTAAGAGTGCACCGTTTTGCTAACAGCAGCTGTAGGGGCCAGAGTGCGCCTGGAATTCTTAATGTCTTCCTAGCTTGTCAGAAACCTACCAAGAACATATTTGCCAACAGGTCTAAAAGAAAGTAATTGTACATATTGTGATATGTAGCTAGATAGACCTTAGCAGTAGTATAAACAAAAAAACACAGGCTCATGTAGCCCACCTTATTCCTGCCTGCAGTTACACCTCAGCAGTAAAAAAAAAAAAGGAAAAATAAAATGTAAATAACATAATGTTATCATTTTATTTTTCCCTGCTGAGGCAGTTTTGCGGGGCGGGGCTGGGCTGTTCTGCTCAAAGAGCAGGGGGAGGGGTGGTGGGCACTCTTTAAGTGCGCATGACGGTTTGGCGGGCCGGCCAAACACTCATGCGCATTCATGCGCACTTAGCATGTTCTCCACCAGGCTGTATTGCACAGGCTGGTTGGAGAACATTCACAGTCTCACTGTTCCTGTCTGAGTGCCGAACCACGGCGCTCAAACCAATCACGAAGCTGCTTACAGCAGGGTTGTGATTAGCTTGGGGGAGCCTGTGTGCTTCCTGCTACTGTTCCGGCCGGACTCGTCGGAAGAGACGCAGAGAGATGACGGAGGAGAGACGCGGCGAAGAAGTAAGTGTATTTTTTTTTCTTCACACCATCTCCACACCACCTCTGATCCGTGCCAACCGCCACTGCACCTCAGTCTCTGCATGTCTCTTGCTCTCTTATACTATATGTTTTAGTTAAAACAAATTGTCACTGTGTTGTTCAACATAATGGCAGTAAAGGACACAATTGAAAAAAAACAAGTACCATTGTCACATTAGGAATTCTGAAATATAATTGTGAACACATACGAGGGTGGCAGAGGCGTCGGCCCTGTGTTGTATTTACAGTTTCTTTAACAACACCTTTTGTTTTGCCAATGACTACCTAACCCAATGATAATTTCACAGAAACAGAGAAGATGTCAGCGTCCAACAAACAAATCCTTTTCACTCCAAACGCAAGCCAGGCCCCAAGTACTTGTCAGCGACGATTATAAACTGTGTTACTGATCTTGGCCCCTCTACTCCCACTAGAAGCCAGTAAATGCATTTACCACCCTTTCCTTGTGAAGACCTTCCTTGTCTGCTCCTCCTTTGCCCGACAAGCCTCCTCTTAGGTAATGTGTTTTTCGAGCACTGCACCTCGACGGGCCCGTCCTCGCGCCTCAGTCCATGAGGTCATGAGGTATTTCGATGCCCCTGAGGAGGCTTGGTTGTTTGAAGAGTACAGAGCATTGCATCACACGGGTGGATCACCATTGCCTGTGAGATCTGGATGCAATTCAAGCATCCAGTCATTTTCGTTTCACTTGTCTTAGCCCGGCAGATGTCAGGAAACAGAGGTTAACCTGTTGTTCCTCATATCTGGCTGGAACTCTATGAAGCCAGAATCTTTGCACATGGTCTTCACATCAGACCAGTAAACCATTTTGACAAATAAATGGCTCAGGGTGTCTTTTCGTCTTGATCCTCCTCCTTTTTTGTTTTTGTTTAAAGATGCATGCCGTTAGCACTGCAATTCACATTATAAAATCCACGGTGTAATAAGGTGTTTATTTTTTAATCAAATGTTGAATTAAATGTTTTTTCGTCAGAACGATCCCTCAAAGTTCTTATCAGACGTATTGATACAATCATTTCTATAAGTGACATTTCTGAAAAAAATTGGAACTGTTCATATTGGATATTCAAGATACAGAAGAGTATTGTAAAACAACGAAATAATTAATTTTCTCTGCCTCTGTAGTGGGATATTACCTCGTTCGCTGAAAGTCTTAAGGCACGTGGCCACAATATTGTGTAGGCCAAGGAGGAGCAGGTCATCTGCTACCGTCCACTACGCTATTAGAAATGGATTAACAGGTTGCATGGGTGGGTGTCAGCAGGTCTGCTCCTTTGTGCCCCAGACCATCATGATGGCCACTGAGGGTTGAGGAACCTGCCTATCATTTAAAAATACTTGTAATCCTCCCTCCAACTTAGGCAAAGCGAGCAAGGGATTGGACGCCGACTACCCCACTTTGGTCATGGCAGTTTGGTACATTTGAGAACGCCCCTCCCCCCCTGAACGTTACCGGCACTTACAACCCAGGCTCTTGGGCAAGGCTGGGGTTATACTTATTAAACAACCCACATGCCTTTGGGCAGTGCAGGAGGTTTAAGAATATAATGACTCTCCGTGCAAGAGTTAAATTAATCCCCTCTTCAAACTGTTTTTCTTCAAATCGATCCTGATGTTCGCAAACATATATATAGATGTGTGTATGTGTATATATATATATATATATATATATATATATATATATATTTTTTTTTTTTAAAGCATGGGAACACATGGTGGCTGCAGCAGTGCAGCGGAACATAGAGAAGGGGCCGCAGGGCAGTGCAATGCACAAGGATGCAATGAGACAGTGACCACAGAGGGGCTGCAGGGGGACTGGGCATAGGGGGGAGTATGTGGGCACATTGAAGCACTGCTTGAGGTGCAGAGACAGATAGAGTGGCTGCAGGGCACAGGCAGGGCAGCCCACAAAGGGATTGTAGGAAGGCGGGGGCACACCACCATTATATGTCCACAGAAAGAACCAGCGGTGGCTCCTCCTTAATGACGGAGGAGCGTTGCCCCGACATAGAGCAGAATGAAAAATAAAACGGTATAGAACAATTTTATTATCATTTTATTTTTCACTGGTAGCCGATGCTGCTGAATCTAGGTGGTGCGGGGTCAGGCAACCCTCTGTTGACTGGGCAGGGACTGAGAGGAGGAGTGGTGGGTACTTGTAGATGTGCATATCTGTTTGGCCAGCTGTCTTCGGTCGGCCAAACAGACATACGCATTTAGGTTTCTCCAACCAATCTGTATTCCAAAGCCGGGTGGAGAAACGGCACAGACTCCCTGTGCCTGAGCGAGCGTTAAACCATCCCACTCAGGCCAAATCCCCAAGCTGCTTTCATAGCATGAGAGTAGCGTCTGGATTGAATGGGGATTCCGTGATGGGACTGCTGGGAGCAGGAAGAGCAAAAGAGGACCAAGGCGCGAGGTGGCCGGCTTCTCAGCATCGGGTACGTTTTTGGAAAATTATTAATTCCTTCCCTTCCCCTCCCTCCACCCTTAATGCCGCGGCTGTGATTTTGCCAGCTAAGCTAAAAGTCATGAGAGTCCCTAGTTAAGGTACTACCTTCACCTAGTGTCACAGTTTTTAGGACTGGCGTCAGCCAAATTCTTTTAGCTTTAATGAAATTATATATAATATACATACATGGGCTTTCAGGTTAGCTCTCTCTCTTTCTATTTGTCTGTGACATTCACATTTTTGTTCCGGCCACCTCAGCATATAACATGAGGCACATAAGTCAGCCTGCTTCAGCCATTGGCTTACCTCTCTGTGACTGATGGCGTGCTGCTTGTTTATAGTGCTCAGTTACATACCAAAAGTAGAGCCCTTGTACATTTTTTTTTTACAAAACAAATTCACCAACATTGACAAAGAGAAAAGGCAGCAGTCAATGCAGGACCTATTGACTTTGTTAATGCTTGTTATTATAGCAGCTGTATAGGTATGGCTCAGGTGCACCTTCAGTCGAAAGGCCTATTTTGTCTTACTAATTACTTTGGCAGTGTCTGACAAGTCTCCATGCATTCAGAAACTCATTTGGTTCACTGAGATAACTGTTTGCATGTCAGGTTATGCACAGATGCGTCTAGAGGGGGAAAGTTAAAGGGGGATGGTGGTGTGTGGCTTCGGAAGAAGCAGTTTCCTTTCACTTATTTTGGACTTTTGCTTTGGGAGGCATGATAAGCAATGATGAAATACTAAAGAAGGGTGGAGAAAGCTGTCTCCAAAGGTACAGAAATGCCTTTTGTTTTAATGAAAAATATTTTTTATACGTGAAATTTGCAGATCTTTTGAAATTCGACCTTTATTTAGAATATGCAAATGATGTGGTTAAGCTGCTGACTCTATTGAAAAGGAATTTCTTTGATTTCCTTATTACTTTGGTGCTGTTTGTTAAAGCTGCATGAAATTTGACAAATGTTTAGCATGTTTACCTTACCTTTGGAATGTCAAATTTCACTTAGGTCCATTTAGGGATTGCAGTCTTTAATGTGGGACAAAAAAATATTACATATATTAAAAACGGATGCACTTTTGCCAAATATACTTGAAATTTGTCAGTCCGCAACCATGTAAGCCCATTTCCCAAATCTCAGGATCTAAAAGAGACAGTTAGTTATAGGTTCCCTACCTTAGAATTACCCCCAGGCGTCCGACTCAAACCGGAGAATTTTTTCTCTGCAGTAACCCTGCGCATCGGTAGGTGGCATCGGTCAACTCCCCGTCCATTGTCGTGATCGCGGGGATTACGTCTCATTGGCTACTTAGACACTGCCCCTGCGAGCTCACGTCAGTTCTTTCTTTTTTCGCGCCAGCCTAGCGCAGATCCGGTGAGAGATACACCTTAAGTCACTTTTTGACAAAACGTTTTTGAGTCTTCAACTCTTGGTGCACGAGGGATGTCCCAATGCCGAACCGGGTTCAAGCCATGCGATACCTGTTACAGGCTGATGTCTGTGACAGACCCACACCTCATTTGCCTTTGGTGTCTGGAGCGCGACCATGACCTGAAGTCATGCTCTAACTGCCAGGCCATGAATCCAAAGTCTTTGCAGGAGCGGTCCAGAAAGCTCTTTGAGGTCAGCTCCACGTTAATCCTGGTCTCGTTCTAGAGGAAGGTCTCGAGGCCGCTTGCAGAGGCCCCACACCTCGTCGTACTCAAAGTCTTCGAAGTCTTCGGGTAAGTTGTAGCACAAGAAGAAGGCAAAGAAGCACCGGCGCTCTTGCCTTTTCCCTGCCGGCCGGCTGACATGACTCGGGACCTGGAGCGTCGTCGCTCTAAGGCACCGTCTCCGGGGCCTTCTTCAGGCACACCTCCGTGCCTCCCCCCATTTCCGGGAGCCTGAGTGTCCCCTGCCCACCTTCATAAGTTCTATGAGGCCCTCCACCTAGTCTTTGGGCAGCTCGACTCCTCCGATGCACCTGTGGGCCATGCGAAGCCGGTGGGGGGTCCTGGGCCTTCAATGCTGGCGCCAGAGTTCCCTCGCGAATCTTGGCCTGGATCCGGACCTACGCCGGTTGATCTTACTCGACCTTCCCGGGTGATGCCCCCGGTCCCGACTGTGCCCTCGCTCAATGCCGTCGCCATCCTCATCCCTGGGACGGTGCTGGACCGACATTGGTCGACGTAAAATCCGACACCAGAGGCTAATTTTGTTCCCCTGTTCATCCCTGGTGTTTCCTATCGCCCAGAAGGTGGTGTTGAGGACTGGGGGGGGGGGGGGGGAAAGGGAGTCGCTAGACCCTTTAGCAGACCAGCTAGAAGAGTCAGACTGGAGATAGGACCTGATTTACACCAGTGGTCTGGACACTTCCCCAGATCTTGGCATGCTTTCTCCCCCTACTGTGGCTACGGAGGCAGGAGCGTCCTACGCTGTGGTGGTGAGAATGGCGGCCGAGATCTTGGCCCTTGAGCTCCCTTCAGTGGCGGTCAGGACTAAGCTCCTGACAGAGGTGCTTCAACCTGTGGCATCCACTTCTGAACCTCTGTTGCCCTTCAATGAAGCCCTCACTGATGTCCTTCTGGGCACCTGGTCCAAGCCTAGCACGGGGGCTCCTGTGGAAAGGACGATCGCCCGCTGACATTGCCTGGCCACGGACGACCCAGTTTTCCTCACCCAACACCCTTACCCCGTGGTCCAAGCCTCTTCTCCCTAAACGTGCGCTATCTTTCTACCTTGACTGCATGAAGGACATAATGCTGGATGATCAGCACTTTGTTGGCTGTTTAGGTGCCAAAAAAGGCCGGGCTGTTCAAAAGCGTACCATCTCTCGATGGGTTGTCCTTTGCAGTGTACTATCTCTCAATGGGTTGTCCTTTGCATAAAGATCTGCTACGCTTTAGCGAAAAAGGAACATACAATACTCATTCTACTAGAGCTATGGCAGCAGCCACTTCATTGGGAAGTGGAGTTCCATTTCTTGACATTCATCAAGCAGCCATGTGGGTATCCTTGCACACGTTCACCAGACATTACTGCCTGGACAGCCAAGACTGGAGGGACGGCTATTTTGCCGGTTCAGTCCAGGACTTTCTTCTGTGAACTTGGTTCGCAGACCCTCCTCTGGGGTTGGTATTGCTGGGGTATCTATTCTAAGGTAAGGAATCTAAAACTAACTGTATCTTTCAGATGAACAAGTTACTTACCTTCGGTAACGATGTATCTGTAAGAGACATATTTTAGTTATAGATTCCTTACTGCCCCATCCATCCTCCCGCTCTGCGAACTGACTTCTAGGGATAGAGACCCTTGCAGGGCCCTAGTTTTTGGGCACCAGTGGTCAGTGACTTTCATGGCTCTGCGCTTCTGATGTGAAAAGTCGTGTCAGAACTGACGTTGGAGCGCAGGGGTGGCGTGTAAGTAGGCACCGCGACGTCATGCCAGTGACCAAATTGACGGACGCATAGTCGACCGACGCCACCTACCGACGTGCAGGGGTACTTCTGAGAAAAAATTCTCTGGATCCAGTCTGACCCCTGGGGGTAATTCTACAGTAAGAAATCTATAACTAACATATGTCTCTTACAGATGCATTGTTACCGAAGGTAAGTAACTTGTTCTTTTGTGCAGATCCTTCAACAGGATAGGTAGAAAAGCTGTAACTTGCTGATAACTTTGACTCTGTTTCTTGGATCTGCATGTTCTTTGAGATTCTAGAAATAGGCTTAACATGTTTGCCGAATTATATATGGTTTTATTAAAAGGTACCCTGCTTCCAGAGTCTAAAGACTGCTGCATATGGCCATAGGCTGAAAACTGCTGGCTAAATGGGATGGGGGCATCCAGGCCTTTGGGCCCAAGCCCGCTGTGGACTGTCAGCACTACGCTCAGTGAGACTGGTGGTGGGGGGGGTTTGAGCAGGGCCTGGCTGCATATCAGGCCCTTCATCCAGTCTAATGCTGAGGATTGTGCACACTTAGCTCGGCTGCCTGGGCACTGGCCTAGAGCTTAGTGGGAGGATAGTCCATACTCCCAGGGCCTACTGTGCATTGCTGAAGGAAGTCTACAGCTCACTCAGTGGTGCGGATGTTGGTGCAGAACCTGAGCCACAGGTATGTGCGCATGGTGAATGCTGTGCTCAGTGGGCGTGGTGAGGTGGGCCAGACCCTGCACTCAGAGCCCTCTGATTCTGGCAGTGCGATGCTAGTGCGTGGCCTGGTTGCATGGCAAGCTCTGTGCTCACAGCCTACTAGGCAAGATTGAAGAGACTGTACTAGTATATCATAAAAACCTTCCGTCACAGGACATTCATGTACGTTTATTACAAAAAGCCCTCAAATTCACAGAAAAATACACAATGAAGTTTTGGTTGCAAAGCAAAACCACCAATATTAGCCAGTTATGTTATGCTACGCAAACACCCATACCCTCAATCGTTCATGACCTCACGCATGGCATATCAGATGGCATGCCAAATTACACCATCCATGGCATCACTGATCTCAAATGATATACATGACACAACTGGTGAGGTCACAAAAATCACATCAAGGACAAGGGTTACTGGGGCCGGAAAATACATTTGAGCATTGCACAAGGGAGTACACCCTTTGTTACCTCCAACCTACTCCTCTTTCCAGCTTAGTAGAGGTGGGGGATCCACTTCAAGCTCGAGCCAGATGCAGCGCTCTGGCTCAGCTGAAGGTCCTCTTGGAACCTCGAGTCCAAAACGAGCTGAGCTTGCATGTGACTTCTGCCCGCCACCCTAGCTCTACCCTCATGCACAAACTTTAGAAAAGCATTAACATTTGAGGTAAAAAGGTGAAACAAATAAATACCCATTTAGTGGCTGATCTGTACAGAATGAAACCAGAAAACCTGGGATTAATCCCGGCTTCCCCGCTTAACCATAATGCGTGATCTGTGGCAAATATTTTGTTTCACCAGTTCATTACCTGTGAATGATCCTATAATGTGCCCTATTAATGTCAGAACTGCCGCAAGTTAAAGAAATGCACTTTTTTTTTATTTTAAAGAGACCTTTGTCATATTTCATGCGAGGTTGAATGATTTACATGCCAAACATTTTCAGGGCTTGGCTCTTGCAAGGGCGCTTGGAGCCAAGACAGACCCTTGGCTCGGCTCTCCCGGTTAATTTGCTGGCTCGCCCACCTCTATAGCTTAGTCGAGTCAGTGCTGCACACCTTTCTTGTGCACACACACCTGAAGGCAGCGCAGTCCTTCCTCTGTTGTTTGCAGATAATGCTTACAGAGCTGGCCAGAGTCCCATTTGCCTGCTGTTATAGTAGTGCTGTAGGTGCCACCTGATCCGACCAACGCTGTTAGTGCATTCAAATGACCTGACTCCCCTCAAAAAGCAATCGTGTACGCCAGGTGATGGGAATGTTTCTAAATAAGCACAGGCCAAGGTTAGGGTTCTTGTTCTTCTTGAAGAGCTGATGGTCGCTGTCTAAGGCTCACAGTGCAGTGTTCTGGCAGGGTCTCTGGAATGCCGCTCCTCAGATGGAAAAGCTGATGTAATGCACAGGAGGTTCTTCCTCCAGCTAGGGACGTTGGGTTTACCTCATTGTTATTTGATCCCCGCTGCCTGTCGTGCAGTAAGGGGAATGTCTCAAGCCTTCTAGAGCACTGGGCCTGTTCATTCATCTTTGGCTGTCAAACACTGCTCTGTTACAATAACACCATTAGGATGCAAGCCGATGCCTCTGGACTCCGTGGTGAGCAAATCAGAGACCTGCCTGATTGGCTCTTACGTTCTGCCTGCCAAATGGTGGGATCGGGTAGCCAGGGCGTTGAATCGCTTTGCAGCAAGTGGCATGCTACTCCGGGACCCAAGATTGAAGGTTAATAGCTTGTAGATTAGTAAAAGTTTTTTGTATTATTAGTTCGGTTAGGTTTGGAACCGGAAGTGAATTTCAGTGTGTCAGCGGGTTAGAAATATATTTCTACATCAGTTACATATATGCTAAGGCTTCTTAGTATAATGTTAGTTACATAATTAACTGACAAGTTAGCTAACTTTTTTTTCAAATTAGATTGGAGGCATTTATTCGCACCTGACAACCTTGGTGTAAGGTTGATGCTCTGCCGCCGGTAGTTACCAACTCCCCAGTAGTTTTGCTCAGTTCATTGCCTCCTATGCGTCTGACCTCTTTTCAGACTCTCTGCAGCCAGGTGAAATCCGCTTCTCTGGATGATCCTCTTAAACCAGACCTTTTTATGAACCTACGGGACCAGCTTCTTCCTCCTTGCTTAGAACTGGTCAAACTCTCACTATCCACCGCTTCTATGCCTGGCTCATGGAAGCAAGCTAAAAATATTCCCCTTCTCCAGAAACCATCTTTGGACGCCTCCAAGTCAGAAAACATCCGGCCCATTTCCCTCCTACCCTTTCTGGCTAAGGTGACAGAATGTTATGTCAACAGTATTTTAACTGAATTCCTTGAAGACAACCATATCCTAGATGCTTTCCAGAATGGATTTGCACTGCCAACAACACAGAATTTGCTCTCCTTGCTGTTTCCAAATATCTTAGTAGCACCTCGGATGAGGGCAGATCCCCAGCCCTGATTCTGCTCGACCTGAGTGCCGCATTCGATATGGTGTCCCACCAAATCTTACTTGAGCGCCTGCAATATATTGTTATAGAAGGTGTCGCCCTTTCCTGATTTACTCTCTTTTCTCTCTGAGCGGTCTTTTCAGGTTATAGCTCCCCCTTACAGTTCACAACCTCACATGTTAAAGTATGGTGTTCCTCAGGGCTCGTCCTTAAGACCTACCCTGTTTAACATATATATCCAGCTTTATCTCGGTTGTAGAATCTTTTGGGTTTAAACTGGTATCATGTGCTGACGATACCCAGCTTGTACTTCATTCTTGGGCACTCCATCACTTGACGTGGACAATTTCCAAAAAGGCATGCTGCAGTGACAGAGTAGATGACTAACTTCCTATGCCTGAATTCTAACAAGACCGAAATTCTTCTTGTTGGCAAACATAGCCCTGTTTGGGAAAACAATTGGTGGCCCGCCTCCCACTAGGAGTGTGGATGGACAACACTCAAGAGTTCGAGGTTCAAGCTAAATCTTTTGCTGACACTTGCTATGGTCTCTTGAGAAGTCTTAAACCTATTCTGGGGCTTTTTGACTCCCATGTTTGTCAAATTATAATTGAGGCGGCCATTCTGTCTTGGCTGGACTATTGCAACATTTTATACTTAAGCGCCAATCTGTTTTGAAAAGACTCCAGCTAGCCCAGAATACAGCTGGTAGGCTGCTCTTTTCTCTTCCCAGGTTTTGCTTTGCCTCAGGCCTTTTTACATTGTCTCCCTGTGGAGTAACACAATAATTTTAAGACTCTTTGCATGGCATGTAAGATTCTATATCCCAAGGTCTCCCTATTCTGAACTAGCTTATTTCATTTTACCAGCCCACATGCTCCCTGCGTTCAACCAACCAGAACTTGGCTATAGTTCCCCGAGTCAGGAGAGTCAGAGTGGTGGGGGGGGGAGGGGGGGGTCGCTCTTTTCGTGCTCTGACCCCTCCCTCTGGAACGCTCTTGCCCTTTCTATCAGAAATACGGATAACAATCTTCTGTTTTGGAAGTCCCTCAAGACTTAGCTTGTCTCAATCTAGCTTTGCCCCCTCTTTTCTTGGGGTGGGGGGGGGGGGCTGTCAGCTGCAGTTGTGTGCTTTTAGGTCTGGTGCTGGGAAGCCCCATTGTGGGGGAAGCCATGCGCTCTATAAACCTTGTAACATAACAAATTTAGAGTTACAGGCATATTTATATGAGGGCTGATTCACAAATATTTTTCTGTGTTAGTGTAATGTAGTTCCAAATTAAACGTGGCTTACTGCTGAATTTCTGCCAAGGAATCATCTATTTTCGGGAAAAAAACTTTGTGACTCATGCCCTTTGTTTTTATACTTGCTTTTGATGAGTACTTAATGTGAATAATTGCATGGTGTAGTTACATAATTCATACAGTAATAGCATATTTTAATATAGCTAGAGTACTTGAGTTATAATTAGAATAGATGCATAGTTTAGATATTGATATGATTCGTCTAATTTTAGAAATCACATGGTTACCTCAGTTAAATGCCTAGCAGAGTTACACATTTAGCAGATTTTTTTTTATTATTTAACATCAGCGCAGTTAAAGTGGGGAAATTTAAAAGAGGGAACAGAAGGAGAAAAAGAAGTGCAGCAATAACAGAGCGAAAGAAAAACATTTTTGGGAGAGTAAAGGTGCACATTAAAAATCAGTGTTTCAGAGGCATTTAATGAGACTTTCGAAAGTGTGAAATTACATTTAGGCAGGTGGCAAGAAGTGTGCGGCCCTGTTGTGATCTGGTGATATAATATAGTTATGGTTAGTGTGATTACACAGTTAGAATAGAAGCATACTATACTGCTTATTTAGTTGTCTAGTTAATTAGTATATTCTAGACTACATTGTAACTATAAAAAAGCAGTTAATAGCACAATGACATAGCAACCTTGTCGGCATCGTAACTCCTTTTCATATTATTAAACAGTTTTATTGTTAGTATAGCGAGATAGTTTTGAAGTACAAGAACAAAGTGTATTTGTTAGTGTGTAGCAATATGTGTGGGATTTCATACCTCCTACCACAAATTAAAAGGATATTGCAAGTCACCGAGGAGTTCTGTGACCATATAGAGGTACGAGGACAAAGGCAGCGTTCCTTTATGAAGTCATGGAACTTCAAGGTGACGTGCGATGTTATTTTACTGTACTGCAGAGGGTATTTTATTGTTATATAATACATGGCCACGCCATCATCCTTTCAACAAACCCTTTAAACCATTGGTATCTTGCTTATTAATATCAAAGAGATAGTATGCTTACAGACTTGAAAAATGAAAGTCGAATCTGTAGTGCAAAATTAAACATATCAAAAAGCAGTTATTTGTTGCAAAAGATTTTAAATCAGTTAGCTGTTAATATGTTTGAAAAAATGCTGTAGTTCAGAATGTGGGGAAGCATGTAGAAAGTCTCTCTTTACTGTAATGACCTATACCATGCAAAAAGATGAAACATGTTGACAAAAATGTATTTTGTCTCCTGATCACTGTTCATTTCAGAAAACGCCAGTTTTCGTTTTCATTATTTAAAATGTAGCTGCAGTTAAGTGATGCTCTGTGACCTACCTTGGCAGGTCATAATGCTGTTGCTGCTGGCAGCATGCATTATGATTTCTCAACTCAACTATAATAACTTATTATAGTTGAGCAGCTGTGCAATTTCTTTATTACAGCAGGGCCCCTGGAATTATGCGGCAGGAGAGGGCCAAATTATGTAGCAGGGTTGATTTAATTATGCCGCAAGAAAAGGCAAATTATGCTGCACATTTTCTGATGGTATTACTTAATTATTTTGTCATTTTTACACTTTCAATACTGTCTGGGCATTACCTCATTAGTACCTGGTTAACACCCAGGCATAGCAACAAGCAGCAGAAAGCTTACCAGTCAACCTTAACAAATGGCCTTCCACTGTGCTGGAACACTTGTAGCTGTGATTTTAGTAACTTTTGAACTGTTTGAGCTAGAAACTATTTTTTTAATAAAATATACCGACTACGTAGCAGATGATGGATTATCTGGCAAACGCCACCATTCATAATTATACGAAAAACACTACGTCCGCACAATCCCATAATTCCAGTGATCCTGATTACAGGTGACTAGAGATGCCACAATTTCACTGCAAAATATGAGATAAAGTACCCCCTGTTGTACATTAAAGTGATATTACAAGTCACTGAGAACTTCCATGACCATATAGAGAGGCCAAAGGCGAAATTCCTTAATAGAGTCGATGAACTCTTAGGTGACTTGCACTATCCTTTTAAGGTATGACAAAGGTTATTTTATTGCATGTCACATCATCACCCATTCTCTCTAAAAGTTTAATTCCTTGGTGGCTTGCTTCTTCACATGAAAGGGATATCTAGGTTGTAGACATGAAGAATATACATGAAACCTGTGATCTGAAGTAAAACGCACTCAAATACAGTTTGCTTAAAAATTATATTAAATCACTTTAATGTAAATTGGATTAGGAATCAGTAGCAAGGCGCATATTCTTTAATTCTTGTAATGAACTATGTGCAAACAAAGGTTGACATAAATATCTTCTTTCCGCTGATTACTGTTGGTTTTAGAAAAACTGATCATAAGAACAAAAGGCCAGTTTTCGTTTTCATGGTTTAATTGCAGCTGCAGTGATGTTCCGTGACGTCCCTTGACAGGTCATAGTGCCTTGGCTGCTGGCTGTGGCAGCTTGCATTGTGAATCACAACTCATTTGCAATGAGAAACTTAAAGACAGGTTTTTATACTAGGATTGCTGGTTCCTATGTATTATATGTGGAATAAAGTACCCTTTGCTGTACATTATAAGAATATTGCAAGTCGCCGAGGAGTTCTGTGGCCATAGAGAGTAACAAGGCCGAAGGATGAGTTTAATCTTCCTGGCGTATTCCCATGCAACTGATGGTCTCATAGAGCTTCACAGATGCAGTTAAAAATCTGGTGGCTTACAAAGGGAGTCTTTTATGTTGTAATAGGTAACTTTTTATGAAGTGCTTTTCAGTTTTTAATGAGGGTGATACACCATTCCTGTCTGCATCAACAAGAGAAAAGAATAATTTTCTAATCTTTCATACAGTTGAAGAAACTGAAAAGGTACAGAGCCAGCTCCAACTAAAATTGTGAACAAAATGTTGTCTCCAGTACGCGCATGCATTCTGTAAAATCGGTGTCTATGGGAAAAACAGTAGAAAAGGTATTAGGAAAAGTCTTTCAATAAACAGAGGCCATGGTGGATCATGTAGTATGATCATATTTTTGTAGCAATCAGGATGAAATATGCAGTGTGCATTAAGACCTATGCATATCTTTATCAAGCACTTTTTATGTTTTCACAACCCGACACCATAGGGAAATATATCAGTCGAGTGCATATCAGTGGTAAATATGACGCTCTTCAGGGGCCGCTCTTGCTAGAGTATGAAGACAAATCCAATTTTGTGTCTCCAGGAAACGCGATCTCTCCATGCGAACCCAAGAAACTCCCGAATTGTAAGTTCTTTCCTTACTTGTGGGCAAATGTGATACCCCAAGCGGACCCATTATGTATCCTCTCTACCAACACACAGACCACTGAGCCGATAATAACCCTCTCCTAGGCAGCAGAGCCTTCAAATATGGAACGACAGTATGGTTCTCATTTACAGCTGAAAGAACTGGTGTTGCCTTACACTCAGGGATGTGATATTAGTCGAGTGAATTATCTCATATTAGCTGAAACCATGTAAGATCTTAGAAACATGCGAAAAAAGAGCTTGCTTCAAATACGCGCACCCGGCTTTGGCGTCTGGGCCGTCAGAAATAGTAATATGGCACTTGACACGATAGATGTATCAAAGCACACAATGTCAGTGCTTTAGCATTATGATTGATGTGCTGGCTCAGATAACATAAACCTCCCCTTCATGGTTGCTAGAGTCTTCTCTTTCTACAGATAATACACAACACCCATGTCCCAAGCTTCTCTGCGTCTCCTTACCAGATTACCTCACCTGCGTGCCCTCACTTTGCCTTTTTTGATTTGACAAAAAAGGTTCGACAGCCCTTCTATCCATAGTTGTACTACACACCATGGCCTTGCCAGCTAGCCTCGTCCACCTCTTAGGTGATGATTCATTTCTACAGATCGCAGCTCAGTCGCATCCCTGCTTCTTTCTGAAAGTTGTGCATGGCCCATTGAGCTTGGCACATAAAAAATGTCAGTGGAGTTTGGTTTCGAATGGTAAGAACGCTTGGTATTTATTAACATGATTTCAAATGTGCACTCCTGTGGTAGTAATCGGTATAACGCACTGTATTACTATGTAGGTTTTTGCAGTCACAAACTGCCAGTGAGCGAATCTTGTGTTTGAAGTAGTTTTTTTTTTATTAAATGTGTCTTTTCTACTGGCAATTAATGTGTAGGTTTCAAAGTCTGGCCACCACCACAGACACTACTTATTGTCACTTGATTGTGGATTAAGTTGGGAAGGTCAACTCCTGTGCAGGTTTATAGGCAAGAAGTAGAAGGTTTTTAACCCACAAGAAGCATTGTAGGTCCACCTTCCATCACAAGGGCAATATGCCCTATTGCCTGTCGAATTGGGGAAAGGTCGGGGGAGGTTGTGGTTATAGTGGGGGGGCACGTGGGTGTTCAGTGGGCGTCACGGGGGTGGGAAGGGGATTGCGGGGGTGTTTAAAAAATAAAAAACAATCCATAGCAGAATATTTTTGCCTAAAATAATCTTGGAAGGGGGGAGCTAGAAGAAGCTATGATCCATTCAGCTTCCTATCATTGATTCAAAATCAAAGGGGAATGGATCACTTGTACCTGCAACCAGGGTCCACTGTGTCCTATCCGTCACTACTCAAGTTGATACTTAGAAAACAATCATTCACGTAAGCAGGCCGTGTGGCGGTTTATCTTGATTCTCCGCCTCTGTTACGTATGTGACAGCATCATCATTGGGTCTCTTTTGTATGCTTCCTCCACCTGGAGGGAACCACTGGTTTTCACAGTAGTGATCAGAGATCGATGGTATGTGAAAGGTGCTCATGTGAGGTGCGAGGTTTATAAAGTGATTCTCATACTGCCTAAAAATAACATTTTTATTCCATCTGGTGTATGGGAAGACTGTTTAAAAAGTGAAGTTTGTGCAGGGAAGGACTAGTTATGAGTCCACTGCACTGTTATTGTCCAAATCGATTGTCTTTTTACGTGAATGAGGGTTTTCTAAGTACCAACTTGAGTACTGACGGATAGGACACAGTGGACCCTGGTTTCAGGTCCAAGTGATCCATTCCCCTTTGATTTTGCATTGAAAATAAAACGTATACAATTTTGTGCATCTAAGATTAGTAGGGAGCCATGTCAACTAGGGAAGATATCCGGGATGAATGATGGCTAGTGGGATACGTATATGTTCATTTAACATATGTGGCCTGAATAATAACAATAAGAGGAGAAGGGTAGCTGCAGATCTGCGTTTAATGAAGCCTGATATCTTGTGTATTCAAGAAACACATATACCTTGGATAAAGCGCAGGGTGTTAGAATAGTTGGGATATACATTTTTGGCTACGACCAGGCAGACTATTACTAGTAGTGGAGTTGCTATTCTAACGCGAGGTGGGACTAGTGGGATGGGACGGATAATGACTGACAACTATTGAAGATGGGCTATTGCTGAATGCGTGATAGAAGGAACTAAGTGTACAATTTGTACAGTATATGGGTCAAACTTTGATGAAGCTGCTATATTGGAGAGTTTAAATACAGAACTGGCTCTGTGGCCTACCCCCTTGATCTTGTGCGGGGACTTCAATATACATATGGATGGGCTAGTCTTAGATGATAAAAATGACAAATATATGGGCTGAAAACCCAAGGTTTTTAGAGCATTACAACAATTGCTGAAGGATCATGGGTTAGTAGATATATGGAGGTCTCTATACGATTTAGATCCGGGTTATACCTTTTATTCATATCCCCATCATAAATTGGTGAGACTCGACTATGTATTTATGCCTAGGTCATACATTGTTGGAGCTAAAATGCAGGTATGGCCTAGGATAATGGCAGATCGTGGCCCATTATTGTTAGATATATATAGCTTAAGGCATGTAAAGGTTAGAAGGCGGTTCACGTTCAATAGGAAATTATTAATGGATAAAGCTTTTATCGATCACCTGCTTATTTGGGCTAGTCAATTTCTAAAGGTTAATAGGGGAACCTCCTCTAGTTGTATAGTATGGGATACTCTCAAAGCGGGAATCCGTGGAGCGGCACTTAGCTTTGGATTGGCCAAACAGAAACAAGGACAAATTCTGATACAACTACCTTTGGGGGATCTAAGGAAGGCAGAACAAGAGTTGATAGAAGTGCTTATGCAGGGACTAGAAAGCAGAGATATTCATACTAAGATCGCATGCTGTAAAGATAAAATAAATGCAATATGGTGTAAGGAAATTGCCCACCAATACAAAATGTATAAACAGAATAGATATGAATATGGCGAAGCTACGGATCGATACCTGGCACAGAGGTTCAGGATAAAGCAGTCCGCACAGAAAATACTTGCTATGCAGAATGCAACTGGGACCATGGTAGAAACAGTGGAGGGTATGGTGGGGGTGTTTTATGAATTTTATCAAGAATTGTACACGCAGAGTGATATTGATCAACATGAGATAGAGAACTTTTGTCAACAATTGGATCTGAGCAGGTTAAGCTTAGAAGAGCAAGTGATATTAGATTAGATAATAACAATGGAGGAATTGGAGGAGGCAATGGGGTCGCTTGCGAAAGGTAAAGCTACAGGGCCAGATAAATTACCGCTTGAGGTATATCGTATGTTTTTTCAAGCATTGAAAATAGAAATGCTGAATACTTTTCAAGAAGCTCAAGCTGGGAATCCGCCTCCATCCTATGATGAGGCTAATATAGTGGTGTTCAAAAAGAAGGATAAGCCCCAGAATATGCCTGGAGCCTAGAGACCTATCTCTTTGTTAAATGCAGATTGTAAAATCTCTGCGAAGACATTAGATAACAGGTTGGCTCGAGTAATTACGTCTTTGGTATCCCAGTGTCAACATGGATTCATTCCTGGCAGAAGCACGGCCAATCATATAAACAGGGTGGTCACTCTTATAGACTATGCTAATGTTTATCATAGAAGGTTTGGGTTGATCTTTCTTGACGCAGAAAAAGTGTTGGATCGTGTTTCCTGGGCATTTTTATGGGGTATCATGCAAAAGATAGGATTTGGTCTGGGATATATCAGGGCTATCCAAAGTATGTTTAAGTCACCACGAGTGAGGATATGTGTGATGGGCAGGAAATCACAGCAAATGTTTATTAGCAGGGGAACAAGACAGGGATGTACTTGTTCCCCGTTATTGTTTGCTCTATATATATTAATCCATTTTTGATTATGTTAGAACAAAGTAAGTTGTGGGCAATATCAGGTGCGGGTCTTAGCCTATGCAGATAACATAGCAGTAGCTTCGGCAGACTCTGCTCAGGCAATAATTGAGATTGGAAGACTGGCTGAAAAAATTTGAGGCGGTTTCTGGCTACAAATTAAATTCAGCAAACAACTGATGGACGGAATCCTGACAATGCAAACATTCTCCCCCAGTCAAAAGATCTGGGTTAAATCCATCCATGGGAATGGCATGGTGAGCAAAAAATGATGGATTTAGGCCCAGATCTCTGTACTGGGGTGAATGTATGACATTGTTGCTACCGACACGTGTTTCGCCCAGTGGCCAATCGGCCAAGGGGTTTTTCAAGGCAATCCTTTCCCGGACCGCAGAAACCGTGTGGATCGCAGAGACCACGTCCTTGGATTTTTAACCTAAATTGATCTTGACGTTTCTGACAGACTTTTGCCTTGAAAAAGCCCATGGCCGATTGGCCACTGGGCGAAACACGTGTCGGCTGTTGTTGTTCTCTTGAATCATTAACCTGTGCATACAAGACAATAAAGAAACTATTTATTGTTCAACGCAACATATCTCTTGGATATTTTTTCCCAATAAATCATTGCATAATTAAAGAGTACGAACCTCCACCAACTAATAGTGCTTTCGTTTTCTTGGATGTGAATATATCACCATCTATAGCGTCAAGATACACTTAGAAAGCCTCACGCCATTGTATCCAGTTCAATGGAGGAGAACCAGGATTTGCCAGAAAAGGAGGTGGCTGAGATATTCCTTCCATAACTCTTGAAATGCATGCAAAGTGAGTTGCTGCCGCAATAAATACTAACTTGATAGGACAATGAGCTGTGTTCATCAGCGAGAAATGCAGGTGCACTGTAAAAAGAAAAAAAAATAACAGCAGAAACAGCAGAGCATAAGTAATGAAAAACAAGCAACATACGTGAAATGCAGTAAACTGTGCACATTAATAGTAAGCTGTGCACATCAGCAAAGGAAATAACATGGAAATTCAATAAAATAAAAACAAAGGTTAGCTGTGTGCATCACATGAAGTAAAGAAGCAACCGTTGCTAAGTTTACTTCAAACACATTGCCGAAAATAGCTACCAACATCGTATTGATTCTTAATAGAAGAGCTGTGAGTATCAGCGTGATGAGCAACTATATAGTTGCTGCAGAAACAGCTGATGCGCAAGTGCTGCTAACAAAACGGGCAATACTTATGGTGTGCCTGTCACCGTGAACACAATACTGATTGAAGATGACTGTCGCACATATTGTGCGGCGCGTTGACGTCGTTGTATGCTCCAAAAACAGAAGTTGCGTGCGTACAGCCATGCGAACACCTACTGCCGCACAAGCTCGTTCACGTACCATGCACGCAAGCATAAAGATGTGCCTCCAAATGTCACAGCGGTCCGAAAAGGCCTACCAATGTCTCAGCCACGGACTCAGCAGGAAAAACAGCCAGGAACCCCACAGCACAGGAGAAGTCAGAGAACAGGAAAACGGCAACGCTGCAGGGCAAGACGTCACGCAGAGAGACAGGCCCTCCAATCAAGTACAAACGGGTTCCATGAAGGACGCAGGAAGCATCGAAGAGGTGGACAGACTGACGGTCACTCGTCGCCACTGAAAGGATGCACGGAGCCAGTGGTTTACCATGTAAGTGCTTTCTTGACCGTCAGACATGATCACCAGGCAGCAACTGCCGCCCACAGAACACTGCATCCCTAACAGTCCCAATTCAATCCCAGACCACACACAGTGCTATTAGCTTAGCCAATACTTGTTTTTTTCAATCATATACAATTGATGTTAAAATTGTAAATCTAATGGCAAGTAAAAATATCATTCTTCAAAGTCAGTGTGCATTTTTGCAGAAAACAAGTAAGTACCCACCCTCTCCACCCACTTCCCCAGTCCTTAATCCGACCGCCCACATCCCACCCCCACCGAAAACCGAGCAATCAGGGCACGCCTGAATGATGTACTAATCAGCAAACCCACCACCCATCCCTCCTGTGCCAGAGATAAAAAATTCCAAATCATTTTCGACTACCACACGTCACTTTCCTACCAGCACCACTTTTTAACATCATGCCCTACCACATGAGGATAACTCATTTCAGATGACTGCTACTACAAGGTCCCACATTGAGTTCACTTAGATATCCTTGAGCTTTCATTTCAGAGATAAAGCTGCGAGTTTGACAATTGATTATGACTTTTAGTCTGGCAGGGCTTTGCAGAAAAATGTCTGCGACGATTTTCTGAAATGGGGCAAACAGTGGCATGTCCAAAATCAGGCTGGACAAAAAAGGACACCCCCTCGTGTTCTTTTTTAGCATTCGGGCGAGCTTGGTCATAGATGTATTGACTTAACAAGAAGTTCCCGAAGTACATTAACATTGCTCTGGGCCTCTCGGCTTCATTCCACTGCCGTTTTTTCAACATGTAGGTGAACTGATGTGCACATTGAATCTCCATGTCCCCGTCCCATTTGATTTGATCAGGGAACGCACCTTTTAAAAGGTTCACAATAAACAATCTGGCGTTACCACCCTCCACCCCTTCTGGAATCCCGAGAAAACCCAGGTTGTTTCTACACTGTCTGTTTTCTTGATCCTCCAATTTCCAGATCAGATCGGACTTAAAGGTCCCTTGGGAAGTTCTTTGGGTTTTCAGTGTGTTGACCTCTGCCTCGAGGCTCTCAATCCATCCTTCCACAGTAGTTAAACGATCGGCAATATCCAAACACGTTTTGTTCAACTTCCGTATCCCACCCTGCAGTTTTTGGGAAGCAATTCTCACCCGATGGCTATCATTCCGAGATTCTTCCTGAAATTGCTTTATGGAAGGAAAAATAGTAGCCAAATAGGGCTCCCCCATGTACTCCTTCTTGGCTAAGCTCTCTTGCAGGCTCGTCGTCATCTAGGTAGGCAAGCTGTGTGGTGGAGCCTTCCCATTTTAGTTGTCGGCTGTTCCCACTACACTTTCCTGTTTTTTGGCTTTGCGATGACTTCTTACGTTGAGTTGATAACAGATCCGTCGTTGACAAGCTACTCTTTGTATTTGAGGCCGCCTCAGCACTTGAGGAGATATTGTCATGGGAAGAAGAATCTGATCCATCAGTTAATAAAAAGATTTCCCACCCAGCGTCTCATGTCGCCAGCCCTCGGGGTGCATCTGGAGCTAGCCAAGGGGGTGACAGGCTTATTAGGCCAGCTGCTAGTTGTTTTACATGCTCCCTCAATAGTGTCCAGGAAGTGCAATCCCCTTGTGTAGATTCTGTGATGAATTTGGAACCATCCTGTATCACACTCATTGCCCCATGCATCAAAGAGCCTTCTTGTACCTGCAGCGATGGTGTCTCCAGTCCTGTTACTGGGATATCACTAGTAGATCATTTCCCTTGGAGCTGTCTGGGCTCCCACCCCCAGGCCCATTGACTCTTTAGAGACCGCATCATATAAGGCTTTTCCCTTGGAGCCCAAAGTATAGGAGGCTGCAAACAGATTAGCGATAGAAGACTGTAAACACTCACCTTCTGGTTGCATTAAGCCATGAGTAGATCACTGTGCATTTTTTTGTCCTCCTGTCTCCCATTTCCCCTTAGTGGGAACCTCACAAGAGTTAACTTCTTTGGAGGATTCCGATGGAACCGTGGGGGCCACTGGAGGGGCGACACCCACAACAGACGTCTGTAGAGTTGCTTGCATCTTTGCCTTCTTCAAGCCACGACCCGTCATGGCCCTGGGAGAGTGCGTAAAAACAAGTGTCAGCCTGATAAAGATGTCACCTCCGCATGCTGATTTCTTGGCTGAAATATCTGCATTTTCCAACTGGGTACCAAAATTGTATAAAGTTCTAATAGCACTGTTAGCTCAGTCCCACTTCAGGTACCTCTGAAGTAATACTGCAGTGAGATGAAGGATTTCTTCTAGTTTATTTCAGTAACAGCAGCAGGATGTACAGGTGCCCTGGTTCAAAGTGCCTTGCCTCCACCATCTCGTCTCAGTATGAGGTGTCATGTTTGGTAACCATAATGTGGTCTTGGCTCCTCTACCCATTTATGTTACAGTACAACCCCCACCCCCCTGGATCGAAGGGTCCATAATATACTTTTCTGTGGAATCAGTTCTGCTTAATAAATTGTAGCTTTATTTTTCTATTAATTGGGCCACCTAGAATCTTCATAAATATAATAATATTGAACAAGCATACCTGTATGCGGTCTAGGTGAATTTTAAATCCTCCTGTGCCTCATATCTAGGATAAGAATGTTGTGACAGCTACATACACCACATACAGCACAAACTGGGCACTCACTTGCCAAAGAGAAGGTGTTTGAAGGGTGCACAACCATCCAAGCTATTTGACCCCAGTACTCTCCATATTCCCTGCTCATGATTCATGGATACTTGCCCGGTTATGGCAATCTTTCAGTTTACCATTCTTTGTGTACTCTTCTATCATTTACTGTGACTGTACATGATGCATCTTGAGAAGGGTAGTGGGTTGTGAGCTTTACACAGTGATTGTTTTCTTTTTACACAGTACTTATGGTATTGATCAAGCATTATCGAACTCTACCAATGCCAATAACACTTGTTAAAGATCCCAACCCCTAGTGTCTGGGCCCAAGCGACAGGTGAGGCCCTATAAAGATGGTGAATGCCTTTAAGGACCGCTATATCCCACAGCAGAAGTTCTTTAAGGTTACTACGACATTCCACCCACTGAGGGTACAATCTTATATAATCAAAAAGGAGGAACAGGAAGACAAACCTGATAAATGCTGGAGCAAAAGGTCTGTACCGGCCTTTACTAGCTGCAAGCCACCTCACTGTCTTGAGAAGTGTTCCGATAGACATTATAAATTACATGTGTTCCGATTACCTGATGTAATGGTGCTGAATTTAACAGCCTCCGAATGATGGAAAAATTATATTCAAACTTGTGACTGGAAGTTCACTGCATTTGTCAGCAGCGAGCATTTAACTCGGTAGGACCTTATTACAAGTGGGCCTTTATCTTGCAATTCCTCTGCAAAAGCCTGTTTGCACAGGGATCGTAATTATAAGTGGTGTGAAGTTTGTTGCACTCCATAATTACTGGGTGTGATAAAATATGTGTCCTCTGTTAAATTTCATGAAGTCAAACAAGCCAAATTTAACAAAGGAAAAGGCCCGGTAGTTACCAGATCATACACATTTTGGTGCAATAAATACCAAAATCTGTATGTTGTTTCCAAAAAAAGTAGGGGTAGCCAATAAGCATCAAACCTGATAAATTTCAGAACATCTCAGTCTCAGAGGATGTCCCGCCCTCGGGCACTCTTAAGGCACTGGTCCTGCTTGGTGAGTCGGCTGCACACGTGAGGCACAGCAGCATTCAGGAAGCGCAGACTCTCCTATGAACGGGGGCTGGGGAATTCGGGGTAGGTTGATTCTGATCCTCCAGATGTGAGTCTGAGTGATGTGGCAATACGTCCACAGCATCCTCACTCAGTCCACAGGGGCAAGTCAGGTGCAGTCCTATATGCTCCTTATGACCAATGGGCCATCACGGCTTCACAGTTTTCGGGCTTCGGCCTGACCCTCATAGCCTGATTATTTCTGGGCGTCTCTCCTAGCATACGGGATTGCCTCACCACTGCCACCCAGGCGCTGATCCTCACTGCATGCCGCCAGTCTGTACCATAACAGCCCTCCTGGCACACAATAGCAATCAATCAATTAATCAATCAATCAATCAATCCATCAGTATTTATAAAGAACTGCTACTCACCTGTGAGGGTATCCAGGTGCTGTGGTCTCGCTAGGCTTAGTTGAAAAGCCAGGTCTTGAGTCCCTTTCTAAATTCCGTGAGCGATGGTGATGTTCAAAGGTGAAGGGGAAGGTCGTTCCAGGCCTTGGCGGCGAGGTAGGAGAAGGAACAGCCTCCACTACCGCTGCTACGATCCCAGACAGGCTTCGGCCTCTTTAACCTAGTTTCCAAGGTGACCGCTCCTGGCATATGGGGTTTCCGCAGTGGTGCCGCACTCGCTTTGCTCTCACTGCATGGCACACTTTTTACAACTATCTTCACAATGTCTCTCTCCTGGCATATGGCTGACCCATCTCACTTAAAAAATAACTAAAAGTAATTTAAAAAAAAAACATTATTCGGATTAGTGAAAACAAGCCATTCAGTCTTCTTCTTTAACTTACAGCTTCATATGACATCACAACCTCTTGTAGCTTGAATGAAGTCGTGGGGTCCTAAATCCAACCCACTAAGTTGTTTCCTTTACTTTTATCATGGTTACAAATGTAAAGGTCACTTTTTATTACTGTACTCATTCTATGTGAAATATAGTAAAATATTCTGAGGGCTGGACACCCGGGGGAGTAGAGGGAGGTGTGTCTTGCTTGGGCCCCAGCGTTTTCTTGCCCTGAGTCCTCTGCAGACCTGAAGTTTAGCTAGAGGAGTCAGGTTTTTCTGTGTGGGTAAGCTGTTGGATCACCTATTTCCTACCACCCCATGTTTAACCAGATCTCCCGATGATAATGGTACCTCCCTTGTGTGGGTGGGCCAGGTGCCTGTGACAGGGTAGGGCCCAAAACATATTGTGAAGGCATCAAAACCATCGATCACAAAACAACATTGTTTTGCAAGGGGGTCACCTGCGTTTTTGGTCCCGAGCTCGGCGGCCTTCTAGGTGGAGATCACAAGTTTCCCAACCAGCTATTTCAGCAATCTACTTTTCTGCCCGCCTTTTAACGCTCAATTGGCAGTTCATAGGATACGTCTGAAATTAATCGCTATCGAGCAAGGGTCCTTTTTGAGCTTTAGGTCCCTCCTTACAATACCTCATTATGTACTACTCTCTTTTTCCAGTGCTGTGGTTGTGTTACTTGCTCTGATAGTTATTTCCTCATAGTATTAGCAACACAGGAATCCAACTGTTATAGTGCAAGAATAGGGGGTAGAGGGGAAAGATGATGAATGGGACTTACCTGGAGCTGTGCAACTTGAGATCAAAGTGTTTTGCCTCTGCATACTCACCTACACCCAATCTGTTGCAGTCGATGAGTGTAAATGTTAAGTTTTATGTAGCTTTTAACTGTGGTATGTAGTCAGTTACTAGACATGCAGAATTATTTATGTATTCATTTTATTTAAAAGTGGATAATTGGTGATTTACAACAATCTTTTGACTTCATCTAGCGGGGAATCTGAATCTGGTGTCTAAAGAACTCTTTGACAATTGGGAAAGTGTTTGTTAGGGTCCTTCCAACTGGGCTTCTTGCTGCCCAGTTTTACAGAGTCACCCTATATTGTGGACTGTTATTTCTTATCTGTGGGTATAGCTCATACTTGTTGGGGGAGGGTTTTGTATACCCTGCAAACTGGCATGCTGATCAGTTACCCTTGTATGGCCCTTGCATCGCTGTTGAGTTTGCAGTAATCCCATGATGTTCATGTGGTTTTTTGCAACAGTTCATTCTAAATCTGGCCTGGAAGGTGTAGTAAGGAATGCTCTTAGTAGTATTTTGATTTGAGAGCTGCATACATTTCTTAGGATAAAAGGAGCAGAAGTAAACTCTCTAGCTGCCAAATGTTTTAGGATGTTAAGAGTTCTTTAGCAGATTCAGATTTTTTTGCCTCTTTCGGCCCGGGATGCAGCAGCAGGTACACGAGTAGGAAATCGATTCAATGCTGTTCCACTCATACTTCCAGTAGTGGTGAACCCCGGGGATACACCTCTTTGCCACACCAGAACGCCAAATCCCAAAGCTTTGCCTGCAGATTTCCTCACCCACAATCCAAAGGTAATGCTCTATGGATCAACTAGTCAGGGATACTTGCTTACGCTTTTCCTCCTCTTCCATTCATTCTCCACATGGTTCAGAAGCTCACGCAAACATCCCTCACACTATTTCTAATAGCCCCAACATGGGCTTGACAAGCATGGTTTATAACCCTACTACAACTATCAGTTCGGCTACACGAGAAGCTGCCCATCTGACCACATCTTCTAACTTAGGACCAGGGAAGGATCACACACCCCAAACAACTAAATCTAGCAAGCTGGCTCCTGAAGACTTAAAATTTGGGTATCTCAGTCTTCCACAATAATGTATGACCATTGTAAAACAAGCTTGCAGGCCTTCACATACTCATGTTACGCAGCTAAAAGGAAGAAATGTGTGCATTATTGTTTAGCAAAACAAATCACTCTTCCTTACAGTACAAGACACTATTTGCTACCTGCTCCATTTACAACAGGCAGGCAGGTCTTGCATACACCTCTATTAGGATACACTTAGCAGCACTTGCTGCTTACATGCAAAACAGACAACACATGTATTTAGGATTCTGGTTATTAAAGCCTTTATTGAGGGATTGAAAAGAGTCATTCCTCCCTCAGTCCCACCAGCACCGGCCTGAAATCTAATATAGTTCTCACCAGGCTTATGGGTCCTCTTTTTGAACCACTACATTCATGTGATATACAGTTCCACACATGGAAGGTAGCATTCTTAGTGGGTATAACATCTCCGACGGATAAGTGAACTTCAAGCGCTCACTCTGGAAAAATATTTCTTACACAACCGACCAGATAAATTAGTACGAAGAACTGATCTACAGTCCAACTCAAGGTCATGAATCCAACCTGTAATTGAAAGTATCTTGCATACCGCTGGAGAATCATTGGTTTGTCATATATCATTCAGCAATCCACATGAAATTATCTATCACAAAAGTCCATCTGTTCCATCCCTCCACTATTCCTTTTCAATCCAAAAACAGACGAACATGTCCACCACTCAAATTAATTTCATATTCCTCTATACTAACTCTCCACTAATCCTTGTTTGGGTTCCAGGTAGCGTGCCACCTGCAGAAAAGCGCTTCAACACCTCATCAGGGGTAGCAAGCGCTATATAAATGCAAACCCTTCCCTCTTCTATCCCTTCACTGTCCTTTTCAATAAAAATAAGTGACTAAAATGTCCACTGCTCAAATTAATTTCATATTTACCTATGCTAATTCACCACTAATCCTTTTTGGGTTCCGGAGTAGTGTGCTACTAGCCGAAAATTGCGTTGATGCCTCATCAGGTGTAGTAAGTGCTATATAAATGCAATTACAATTACAGTTAAAATTATTACTATCTTAGTTAAAGGCGGATGTTGGTTTCTGAAAAGAGGTGCAAATCGATGCATACACTTTGACATTTTTGTCATTTTTTGCTATTTATTTTCTGCATAGAATTGGCGTGGGCGGTATATTGCTGTGTGTCACTAGCATGATGGGATAGTTTGAAATTATACACCGACGATGAAAAAAACTTTTAAAAGATTTTTATTTTTACATTTTAAAACATTAAACAAATGCATTTTGTATAGTGGTTATCTAGTGTATGTGTTTTACGGAATCATTTCCGAAATAAACGAATAAACTAGAGAAGATCAATGAGTCTTTAATGTGATTTCTGAAAACATCCAGGTGGAAAAAGCAGGTGTTATGACCCAATGTCTGCTTTAAGCGTACACAAGCAGCAGGCGCATTAACCCCTTGTTGCGGCTGACGAGAGCACGTGGCGTTTATTTAGACAGCTTAATCTTGTAACTGTGGATATTGTAATCCGGACCCACACACAGAGGCCGGCGGTGGGAAGTAGTTCTGTCGGACAGCTTCCATGCCTGCTGCCATGGTTGGGCGGACTGGGGAAATACAGATCTCTTTATATAAAATGTTTTTTTTAAAAGCAGTGTAAAAGGTCAAAAATAATCCAGAAGGACAAGCAGTGCATGTCTGTGTGTATATTGGGTTTCACGTCTGAAATGCAGGCCTGATAAACCTGCAGGCTTTAGAAACATCCCCTTTGATTAATGAAAACATAGCTCCTACAGACCACGGCTTCAGACTTCAAAGCTCCAGCACATGTTTGGGGAAAATAGGAAAACAGGCACGCAAACTATTTTTAAATGAGCGAGGAGCGAATGTGGCAAGTATTTGGAAATAATAGTGTGATGGGAGGCTTGCGGAATAATAACAAGGGCCAGAAGCACGCCAAGTATGTGCTTCCGCGCACAGGGGCCGCCAGCTACCTCGCTGGCACGCTGGGAGTGTGGGGCTGGGTGCTGAGAATGACTGGCGTGTGGTAACTGAGGCCTTTAGTTTATATCAATGCCGTCATCACAACGCGTTCTGGGAGAAGTCGCTGTTATGCGCCTCAACGCCACCAGGACATCAGGCATGTTCTGTTCCCAGTCCTGGGCTCCACTTTCAATAAGCATTGGAATCTGCTTCTTCTGTATAATTGATTGAGCTCAAGTGACCCAAGACGAAAATTCACATTACACACTAGGACGTTATGTTAAAGACCAGGACTGGTAACATTATGACCCTGTGATCTCAAGTCTTCTGGTCACCCTATA
Source organism: Triturus cristatus (assembly GCF_964204655.1). Taxonomy (NCBI): domain Eukaryota; kingdom Metazoa; phylum Chordata; class Amphibia; order Caudata; family Salamandridae; genus Triturus; species Triturus cristatus. The sequence continues at coordinate 938,267,236 of NC_140584.1, read as the reverse complement.
GCCAGCTGTGATACATCAGCTGACACTGACCTATCGATCCTTGTTGCTTTATTATAGGCCTGTCCATTGTAAATCCAGGAGAGCCGGATCAATTCCGGATTTTTCAGATTACAATTGATAATGTAAATGAGTTCTATGAATCTCTACTATATGTAAACTCTGTTTGGGCTGACATCGTGAGACTCTTGAATGGATCCAGCCACCCTTGGACCTAAATGACCGGGAATGAATGCCTTGATTTATTCAAAGTAAACAGAGACATTCCTTGCCAGGTGAAAAGCTAAATTTACTTTCTCATTCTACTCAGTATTTTGCGGCACATGATTTAGGGTTTCACCCTTGATTTGAGGCATACCAAAGCTGTGGCATTCACACCCACTTTCTAGCTTCAAGAAATTGATGCAAAACAAAAGCTCAGAAAATGAGCACATGCAAAGGAGGTGCATCTAATCTGAGCAAAGGCTTCTCACAAAGATTTTCAACCATCACGCCCGCTTTTTGCCATGTTTGTGGCTCGTCCGTGTGATGTGGTCGACTTTCATGCCATAGAAAGCACTACTTAGTACTTACTACCCTTGTATGCTGTGGCATTAAGAAGGCAGGGGTGGTGCTGGACAACCTAGACCGCACATATCTAACACCGTTGTGGGTTGGTGGATGGACTTGCCTTTCATTTAAAGAGCTGACTGAATGGGAGCCCTGTGTCCAGAGCTCTCCCACGAAAATGTCTAAACGGATATTTCTTCTTACCCCTGCAGTCCCTTGTGCACTGTGCCAAAGGGACCCCAAAATAATTGACCACCACCAGCTTTTCCACTGTGGGTAATAGTGCATGACAGATTAAGTAATTGCCAAATTCAAACAAACCCAAACATGACAATGTTCTTGATAACCAGGACCATCCACCAAATGTTCTTAGGCGCCGTATCTGGGGTATATATGCAACTGGAAATCAAGGCAGTACTGAAGCAACTGTTGCTTGCTTTATGTGTGAATATTTCTGAGACACGGGGTTACCAACGCCCGTGATGAGAATATGCAGTGGAACGTTCTGGCTGAACAATAAAATGTGCTTGCTCGCTTAGACAGAGGGCACTAATTGGCATTAAAGGTCTGCTTTCGTATGTTTGTAGTGTTATAACACTCCGCGAGCCAATCAGAACATGGCTCTGACACCTTTCTCTGCTGTTTAGCTTGTTGTTATGAAGTCTAGGCGCCATGTCTATTAAGCAACAATGGAGATCCCTTAGACAAAAGCACACAGTTATGTTCACTTAAAAAAAATTGTGAATTTTATTCTTGGCAGTCATGTTCTAACAATATTAATGGACATTCTGGGTTGGTTAATACTGAAGTAATTTTCTTTGGCATGGTTATTCTTACTAATTATTGGCTTTCTCAGATATTATTTAATGATGGTGCCTTCCTGATTTGTCCCTTTGTTATTAAGTATGATAGAAACCCACTTTTTAATGTTAAAAATTGATCAACAAGTTGTATTACCTCACCCGAAAAAGTTACCACTTACCAGAGATATCTAAAAGAAACAATTTGTTATTGATTCCTCACCTAAGAATTACCTGCAGGCGCAGCCGCGGTCCGGGCAGGTACCAGCGGTGGGGAGGTGGGCCTGGGTAAGCGGGGGATTTCGAGGGACGATGCTGTGGTATAATTAATTATTTATTTAATTTTCCCTCTGCGTCGTCCCTTGAAATCCCCCCTACTCGGCCCCACTGATGTTACCTGCACGGACCGTGGCTGCCCAGGCATCAGACTGGATCCGAAGAATTTTTCTTCAGCAGTACCCCTGCGTGTCGGTAGGGGCCTTTTGGTCGACTCCTCGTTTGTCGTTGGCGTCGTGGTTGCCGGAATGAGATCGCGGTATCTACTTAGACACCGCCTCTGCGTGCTGACCTCAGTTCTTTCTTTTTCTGTTCCAGCCAGCGCAGATCCGGAGAGAGTGGTACCTCGAGTCACTTTTTGCGACTTTTTGTCGACATCTTTTTGAGTCCCTCGACTCCTGGTGCATGCAGGGAGGTATCGTCCTCGAACCTACTTCAAGGCTTGCGACTCCTGTCGCAAATTGATGTCGGTAACGGACCTGCACCTTGTGTGCCCTTGGTGTTTGGAGCACGACCACGAACCCGAAGACTTTGCGGGAGTAGTCCCGAAAGCTTCTCGAGTTCCGGCAGTCCGCTCTGCGCCGCTCGAGCTCCCGATCGAGAGGAAGGTTGCAGGACCGGTTGTGAAGCCATCACCACCACTCGTCATCGAAGTCTTTTTCTTCACGCTTTCCCCGTCCGTCGGCCGACGCGACGCGGGTTGAGGAAGGTAGTTGTCCGGCTCCTCCGACGGAGCTTGCTGCGTCAACTCCAAGCCTTCCTCCTTTTCAATTAGCCGGGGTGACCCCTGCCCAACTTCGTAGTTTTTACGAAGTCCTCCGCTCGATCTTTGGGCAGCCTGACTCTGCCGGCATGCCTTCGGGCCCCGTGGACTCGACTACGGGTTCTAGGCCTTCGATGCCGGCGGCTTCGGCTTCGGCACTGCAGGGCCCCCAGGGATCCAGGCCTGGGTCCGGATCGGCACCGGTCAACCTTGTGACACCTCCTCAGGCGCCGAATCCAGTGGCAACACCTCCACCTCCTCCGACAGCGGTTGTGTTCCCAGCCGACGTTGACCCCGACCTCCTCCTCGATGTGGACACGGAGCCGGACTGGCGTCGGGACTGGTGCCGACCAGTACTTTTGTACTACTGTTCTCCCCTGGTATTCCCTATCGCCCTGAGTGGCTACCAGAGGTGAGGAGGACTGGGAGGGGTCTGTGGACCCTCTAACAGACCAGTTAGAAGAACCGGACTGGAGAGAGGAGTTGGGTGATGCCAGTGGTCTGGATACCTTCCCGGGCCTTAGCATGCTATCTCCCCATAACGTGGCTACGGAGGAGGGTGTTGTGTAGGGTGGCTGAGGCCTTAAACCTCGAGCTTCCTACGCTGGCGGTCAGGACTAACCTCTTGACCGAGGTGCTTCAACCGGCAGCGGCCTTCTCGGAGCCCCTGCTGCCATTTAATGAGGCCCTCACGGACATCCTTTTTGGGCACTTGGTCCAAGCCCAACACATGAACTCCTGTGGATAAGATAATTGCCTGACGCCACCGCCCGGCCCTGGGCCACCCCATTTTCTTCTCCCAACACCCAATCCCCTGAGTGCCTGGTGGTGCAAGCCTCGACTTCCAAGGTTGCATTCCCTACCGCGCCACCTAATAGGGAATCCAAGAAGCTGGAAAACCTTGGGAAGAAGATGTTTTCTTCCTCCAGCTTAGTACTGCGGTCAGTGAACACCACCTATCTCTTGGGCTGTTACTCACTAGGTGTGGGATTCGGTTGCGTAGGTGCTGCCACAGTGCCCAGAGGAGGCCCGGGCCGTGCTCTCCGGTGCAGTTGCCGAAGGGGGAGATGCAGCGTATTTCACCATTAGATGTGGGCTGGACACCGCCGACTATCCAGGCAGGACGATTTCAACGTCAGTAGCACAGAGACGCTACGCCTGGTTGAGGTCCACTGGCTTTTCGGGTGATGTCCAAGCTACACTTTTGGACATGCCCTTTGGTGGCCGTCGCGTGTTTGGCAACAAGGCAGACAACACGCTCGAGGGCTTTAAGGACTCTGGGGCTACGGCCAGATCTTTGGGCCTCACTTTTACCTCCCGCCCAGTGCAGTCTGCATTTTGCCCCTTTCGTGGTTACGGAAGGGGTGCGTCACCACGTTCCACCCAGAGCCACAGGTCTGCGCAGCTGTCCCGCCTCTGCGCGGCCGAGGACGTGGATCCCACCGTCGTGGGTCTGGGGGCCAGCAGGCGGGCCAGTGCCCCCTCTGCAGCAGCCTCCAAGCCCTCCTAGTCCGACCTTTACTGGGTCACCTTTTGTCAGTGGGCGGCAGGATCTGCCATCACCTCCCCCACTGGCTCATCATCACGTCAGACAAGTGGGTTTTGCAGATAGTCCAAAAGGTCTACTCCCTCCCCTTCGAGACAACCTTCCATCCATACCACCTCAATTCCATCGCATGCCGGGGGATCACTTGGCCCTTCTCCAACAGGAAGTTACGGCTCTCTTGGCCAAGGGAGCCATCGAGCGAGTTCCTGCCCCGGAAGTAGGTCGTGGTTGTTATTCCTACTACTTTCTGGTGCCCAAGAAGGACAAAGGCCTGCGTCCTATCTTCGATCTCAGGAATGTCAACTACTTCCTACCGAAGGAGAAGTTCAAAATGTTGACATTGTCTCAGGTCCTGTCTGTCCTCGACCCTGGAGACTGGATGGTAGCGTTGGACTTGCAGGACGCTTATTTTCACATCCCCGTCCCATCGGCGTTACCTAAGGTTCATGGTAGGCCACGTACACTTTCAGTTTCCCGTGCTCCCATTTGGCCTTACCAGCGCCTATTGGGTGTTTACGAAAGTGCTGGCGGTGGTCGGAGCTCATCTGCGCAGATCAGGGGTTCCAGTCTTCCCCCCATCTCGATGACTGGCTGTTAAAGGCGGGCTCGCCCCAGGCTGTTGTCACCCACCTCCAGACTGCAGCCGACCTCCTGCATTCGCTGGGGTTCCCCATCAACGTGCCAAAGTCACACCTGATTCCCTCTCAGAACCTCCTTTTCATCAGAGCGGTTCTGGACACAGCGCAGTTTCAAGCTTATCCTCCCGAGCAGTGAGTCCGGGATATTCGGGCTATGATTCCAATCTTTCAGCCTCTATCCCAGGTTTCCGTCAGAATGACCCTGAGGCTACTGTGCCTCATGGCCTCCTGTATCCTGCTGGTGGACTATGCTAGGTGGCATATGCAGGCTCTGCAGTGGGACCTGAAGTTCCAGTGGGCACAGCATCAGGGGAATTGTTCCGATTGCGTCCAGATCTCGGAGGGCACTGCATGCCAATTGCAGTGGTGGCTAACAAACCAGGATTGGGTCAACGGCAGGTACCTCTACCTTCCCCAGCCTAAGTTAACAGTGGTGACAGATGCATCACTTCTAGGGTGGGCGGCCACATAGGAGAGGCGGAAATCAGAGGCGTCTGGTCTCTGTCGGAGTCTGGCTCCACATCAATCTTCTGGAGCTCCTGGCGATCCGTCTTGCACTGAAGGCATTCCTTCCTTCTGTCAGAGGGCGAGTAGTGCAGGTGTTCACGGACAACACCACTGCCATGTGGTGCTGCAACAAACAGGGCGGGGTGGGGTCGTGGACCCTATGTCAGGAGGCACTTTGTCTCTGGAAGTGGCTGGAACATCAGGGCATGTCTCCGGTGGTTCAACACCTGGCTGGTTCTCTGAACGCCAGGGCGTACAAACTCAGCCACCGGTGCATGATGGATCACGAATGGTGTCTCTACTCGGAGATGGTGCAAGGACTCTTTCAGCGGTGGGGCGCCTTGGTTAGATCCATTCGCCACCAAAGAGAACGCCCAATGTCAGCAGTTCTGCGAGTTGGAATTTCCAAGGCGGCACTCGCTCGGCGACGCTTTGCGTCACGAGTGGAGTTGCGGTCTTCAATACACCTTTCCGCCTATACCACTTCTACCCAGAGTGCTGAAGAAGATCAAGCGCGACCGGGCCCAAGTCATTTTTGTGGCCCGGGACTGGGCACAAAGAGTCTGGTATCCCGAGCTCTTGCACATGGCCATCGATCCTCCGATCAGACTCCCCCTACGGGAGGATCTTCTGTCGCAGCAGCTGGGGACAGTCCTCCACCCAAACCTGTCCAGCCTCCACCTCCTTGCATGGAGTTTGTGCGGTGACAGTTGACAGCTTTCGACCTTCCTCTCGAAGTCTGTAACGTTATCTTGGCAGCCAGGCGTTTCTCCACCAAAACAGTATACGCCTGTAGATGGAACAAGTTTGTGGCATGGTGCGCAGTAAAGGCTGTGGATCCCTTTCTGCCCCCTTTCTGAGGTTCTCCTCTTCATTCTTTCTTTGGCCCAGTAGGGCTCTGCTCTGGGCACTCTAAAAGGCTATCTTTCGGCCATTCCGGCCTCCCTTCGGCTTCCTGACCAGCCTTCTCTTTTCAAGTCCCCTATTCTAAATCACTTCCTTAAGGGCATTACTCGCTTGGTTCCTCCAATTCCTTTTGTAATGCACCAGTGGGACTTGAACTTGGTTCTGACCTATCTTATGTGCGCTCCTTTCGAGTCGCTACATAACTGTCCTCTCAGACTTCTGACACTTAAAGCTGCCATTTTGATTGTCATCACCTCTGCTCGCAGGGTGAGTGAGCTTCGGGCTCTTTCTTCCAAACCTCCTTTCCTGGCTCTTCATCTGGACAAGGTTGTCCTTCGCACTAGGCCTTCTTTCCTTCCCAAAGTGGTTACCTCTTTCCACATAGGACAGACCATCACTTTGCCCACCTTCTTTCCATTCCGGGTGGATGACCAGCTCTTTGTTGGCTATGTGGGTGCCAAGAAAGGTCGGGTCGTGTAAAAACTAACCATCTCCCGATGGGTTGTTCTTTGCATCAAAATCTTCTATTCCTTAGCGAAAAAGGAACCTCCAGTGGGGTTGCGCGCCCATTCCACCACGGCGACGGCTGCCACTACTGCATTGGGACGTGGGGTCCCCCTTCATGACATCTGCCAGGAACTATGTGGGCTTCCTTGCACACGTTTACTAAACACTACTTCCTGGATAGCCAAGTCCGGAGAGACAGCTTCTTTGGCTGTTCAGTTCTCCAGGACTTCCTGGTGTGAACTTGGTTCGCAGACCCACCGCCGGGGTTGGTATTGCGGGGGTATCTATTCTAAGGTGAGGAATCCATAACTAATTGTCTCTTTCAGATGAGCAAGTTACTTACCTTCGGTAATTATATATCTGTAAGAGGCATAGATTAGTTATGGATTCCCCACCACCCCACCCATCCTTCCCTTCAGGGCCCTAGTTTTGTGCACCAGTGGTCAATGTCTTGCATGGCTCTGCGCTTCTGGCGTGGAATGCCTTGTAATGAACTGACGTCACCGTGCAGGGGTGACGTTTAAGTAGATACTGCGACATAATTCCAGCAGCCCGAGGCCAAAGAGAAATACGGAGTCGACCGACGCCACCTAGCGGCGCGCAGGGGTACTGCTGAAGAAAACTTCTCCGTATCCAGTCTGACGCCTGGGGGTAATTCTAAGGTGAGGAATCCATAATAACTAATTTATGTCTCTTAAAGAAATATCGTTACTAAAGGTAAGTAACTTGTTCGTTCCTACTAGTCCACGAAACTGACATGTACCAGAGAGTGAGTGTAAAAGTCTGTTATTAGATTAGAGCGCCACGCGATGTGGGTTTTCCCAAGCAAATCAATTTAAATCATTGTCTCACACTCCTCTCTGTGCCGTGTGAAACAACAGGAACTTGGCACATCTGAGAAAGTCAATTTTTTTCTTCTGCAATTTTCCCTGATCCCTTGTATTTTGGGACTCCTTATTGTACATTTGCTACTAGTCCTTTGAGCTATTATCTTCCTGGTGCTGATCTTTCAAACTTCACTGTACAGCTATTTAAATATGTAAGAATAACATTGGCTAAACAGAGCGAGCTTTCCCCTACTTTAAACCATAGTGTCTCCTGAGGAGTGAGATTGAATTGTAGATAAACACAGTGAAGGCCAATATTTTGGATTGGTTTCACTTGGCTATGCTTTTCAAAAACAGTGTTGAGTGATTGCATTTTAAGAGAGAAATGAGGCAAAGGTTCTATTTTTTCTGCTGGTAAATTTGGAAACTAGTCTGCAGTTTAAATTAGCACGTTTTGTAGATTTCATGCCCTTTACTTTATGTGTACTTTTGTATGTGCATATTTCATTTGGTTATGCTTCCATGTTGTTTTTAATATAACATTTGATATTCTCATGAGATTGCCACGGTCGCTGTCCTGGATTCTCTGGAAAGCGACTATCTGGCGTTTGCAGTGGCTAAGTGTTTGTGATATTATTAGATATCGATGACATTTCTAGGGATCGATGACATCACTGTAGGTGTGGACATTCTTTGGAGCTTCTGACCTCATAAAAGGGCGTTCGACATCAATAAAACGTATGACAGCACTAAGGAATCTGTGCTTTCATTCTCTTAGATATGCAAAAACTCTTGAAATGAAATAAATATTGATACTTACCAATAAAAGACACCGACGAAGGTGATGCCAGTTTAGGTGTAATTCATTCATTTTGGTAGATGTATGCCAACCTTTCTTTTTTATAGTTACTTTCTTGCCTATCCCATCATTTGGTCTGGTGTAAATGTCACGAACGTGTAAACTATCGTGACACGCCATGATTATTTTTTATATTTTGAATATGATAGGAATAAAAAGTCCACTTTCACCCCTGTTTGGTTTAGTGTTCAAATAGTGATTATTTTAAATAATGCCTTGGCCAGTGGTTAAGCAAAGTTTCAAAAGTAGTGACCTTTGATTCCAACACTTTATATTGCTCGCTTTGCATCAGTTGCTATCCTTAAATGAGAGGGTCATACTATAGAACCTTTGTTTGTATACTCGCTGTACTAGTGCACTCATCATTTAGTCCAAAACTTGATACTTCCAGGTTCATTGCTCCAGCCCATCTACCACTGTGGTCATTGGTTACCACCTCGACCTCTTTACCATGACTGATCCCCAAAATCGGCTTGTCTTTTTCCTTGACCTATCTGTACGTCGACTACTGTTCTAACTCCAGGCCTAGGAGCCTTGGTGATACAGTCAATGGTAAGTAATGGCAAGTTGAGATGTTGGTCATAGTCTGTGTCAAAGTAATGTTCATATGATGGAAAGGACATTCACCGCCAAAGCACACTGACAAAGTCCTTCATGCAGGTAGGAATGACCTGTAAATGTGTGAGATATATTAGTAAATGTGTCTTTTGACTTTTACACGGAGGTTAATTCCAGTGATTTGCCGTATATGTGTAGTCTGTGTCAGTAGGTGGTGTGTGGTCCGTTGATCTTCGTCCTGTCGCAGGAGCAGCTCATTCTCGCTCATGGCTTGAGTATATGTTCTCCCTGATGCTGGTTGAACACTCGAAAGCTGTGCCTTGAGGTACATTCACAGTATAGTCTGATATCCCTCAAATGTACTGCATACAGAGGACGCTCAACTACACAAATTCAACCCAAATTAGACCTTTAGAAGTTAGTTAGGTGCCTCTGAGCAACACGTTATGTCATTAAATGATAGTAGCGCGAAAATAGTGCAAAATAAGCATTGTTGTATGTTTAGGTTTTAGGCAGAACGGATTCCTTTACATTGAGTATGACCTAATAGCATTTAGTAGTCATTATCACACACATCTAGGCCTCAGTTTGGGACTGAAAATTGAGGCTTGGAATTGAATGCACGTGTGTAGGGTAAGATTTCATTGACAATTTTGCAATGGACCCTTGCACGTTACCTTGTGCTGATGGAAACACATGTGCGATGTTTTAAGTTACAATTGGCCAATGGAAGCCCCATTGTGCTTATGCTGGTCGCTATACGACAATAGAAGTTGCAACATGCTAATGCAAGGTACAGTGTGATTTATATGCTGGGATGTATTTTATCATTCCACTGTGTTGCTGGAAATGAGTTTGCTAACACAAGTTTTAACAAGATGAATAAAGTTGCAGTGTGCTGATCTAAGTTGCAAAATATTGATCCAAGTTTCAGTATGCTACTAAAAGTTATAATGGACAGATTCAAAGTATAGTGTGCTGATGCAGGCTAAAAAACACGGATGCAAGTGACAGTGACCCGGTGCAAACTGCAATGTGCCACCGCGGGTTAGAATGTGCAGATGCAAGGTGCATCGGCAGGATACAATATGGGGATGCCAGTCACAATATGCCATGCAAGCTAAGCTGTTTCTCTGTGTGTTAAATCAAGTCGCAACGAGCAGAGGCGTAGCTAGGGGGGGGCGGTGGGGGCGGTCCGCCCCAGGCGGCACTATTTTGGGGGCGGTGGCGCGACCCTGGTGGCACATGGCGGCGGTGATTATGATTTAATTGGGAACACGGACACCTCCCCCACACGTGCGGCAGCGGCTGTGAATATATAGCTGAAGTCGGAGCACTGCACACGTGACGGTGACGTGCAGTTAGGTTGTTAGTGAAAGTGCACCGGCTGTAGTGCACGCACGCACCACCTAGCAAGTGATTGTTGCGCGGCGTACCGTCTATGTGGTTCCCAGGGCCGTCAATCATGTTGCGCGCAAAAGCGCTACGAATGACGGCCCTGGGCATAATTTTTATCCAGCCCCTGCGCAGTGCTGCTAAAATGCAGCAGTGACGCGCGCCACCACCACGCGCTCTTTTTACAAAGTAGAGTCTCGGCAGGGGACTGCTGGGCGATATGAACCCTCGAGACTTCTTATTGCTTTCTCTATCCCGTCTAAACCCCCCCTTCCCCATACTTTGTTCACCCCCTCATCTGTATTGGTTCGCTTATTGGGCTAAGGAGCTGTTTATCTGTAATTCTTCTGGTAAAGAGATCTTTTTTGATGTCTTGGCAAAAATGGTGAGTGCATCCCTTCCTTTTGTTTAAGTGGCAGAATGTTGGAACTACAAGTTGTGAGGCATGACTTTGACTATTGAAATGCCTAGGTCTTTGCTCGTTAGGACCTCGGAGCTCGCTGTGCATCAGAAACGTGCAAGGAATGTTCAGCTAGAGTTGTCTCGGTGGTGGGGTGGGGGGTAGGGGGGGCAGAGAATATAAGCTGGAAATGGGAGACCAGGGTATAACAAATGTAAACTTGCAATATATTGGATGATGAACTTGTCTAGTCAATACCAGTAGTCCCCGATTTCAGTCTCTGGCTGTATTAAATGGATTCACTGAATTTGTTTTCACCACTTTTGATTTAAAGATGTTCCTTGTAGTCTTTACGTTTTGTGTGTAAAATACATGTTGTAATGTTACTCCTCCACCTGAAAGCCTAGGACTTAGTTTCTTCAGAATTGCTTGACTTTTTATGTACATTTATTTCTCTTTGGTCAATAGATCATGAGGGTGTTTTTAGTAAGCGCATTCTGCAGTAGTCATGCGGTTTGTCTGGTGTAGACTCATCATGACGCAGCAAATTGGTGTCTTCTTTTTACCACGACCCAAAGCCCCTACAAATGAGAACTACTGGGTGCAGGAAAATTTGCTGCCATGATTTTTGCCATTTTGTTCTCTCTTCTGCCCCACTGTGAAGCATCAGCCTCCGTTGCGAGGAAGTACACCAAGGCTGGAAGACGCCTTTAAACGCACTTGAGTTGCTGGTGTTGTTTTAACTGTCTTCGCTCTCTTCCTGATTTACATCCTAGTCTGAGCTGCATTGCCTCTTATCTTTTTTTTGTTGTAGTTTTATATAGCGCAAACTATCAGTATCGGAGCGCTTTACATGAGCACGAGTTGCCTTACAGACTAATTTATTTCAACCTTTACTGGAAACAAGGATATTTTCCCATTTTACTCGTTACCAAACTGGGATCATAGCAATTATTATGATGGCTGGCGTTTTGCCTATGGTACTTTGGAATACTGTAGAAGTGGAGTTGAACCGGAAGTGATCAGATTCATCAACAGTGAAGCGACTTTAGTTCTTTAAATAATATAGGGCAAGAGAGAGAAACTGCGTTTGGCATTTGAGACGTGAAATAGGTGAATAGCTTGCTCTGCCGAAACAGGTTTCCGTTTTTGATACCTGTTAAGGTCACCCTTGCATTCTCATGCTCGTAATTATTTGTGAGAAAAATGATCATGTGATCAATAGTAGAAACCTCTGTATAGTAAAGTATGAATATGGGACTTGCCTGCACTTGTCCAGGTTGCCTACAGGTGGACACTTGATTCTGTGATTCAGAGTATTACTTTTGTCAACAAGCCTTTTCAGACTCAGATTAGCATGTAAGGAAATTACAAGTTAAAGGGGTACCTTGGTACAATAGCATACAAGTAAGGAGTCTACCCCATTCCACTATTAGTAATAAAGGGTCATGACCTGAAAGCACCATGTCAGGTGGTTCAGGGCCAGGATTGGAACCCACCCTGGAAGTAGAGTGCAGTAATCCCCTCCTGCTGATGTACAGGAACCAGGCTCACCGGGGGAAGGCTTCTAGATGGCAGCTCTGTGCTCACTTGTACCATCTACAAAGCTTCCTTTAGAACTTTGTTTGACTTACCCATTTTGACACACCAAGTCCAAATTCGGCTAATGAAACAAACTTGAGATATGGAATCAAATTTTTTGCCACCTTCTTTAAAAAATTATAGGCCCCACTAGAACATCTTTATTGTCGGCAGAAATGTTAACACTAAAAGACACGCCCGGCCATCCTTGACCTAAGTCTCTTAACAGAACATTAAAACTCCTCAACATGGAGAAAAACTGGAATGAAACTATTTAATATTTGCCCTTTAGGGGGACATACTAGCCAATCAGATGAAAGTTAAATCCAAGGGTTTCCAGTGACCTGCAGAGACGAGATACTCATGTATCATCCTGAATTCTTGTAGGTTTTGCCGCTGCATGACTCCTTCTCAATGGAACTGACAATCATGTTCATCAGGATTTTTTACCTGTAGTTTAATTCCACTTTAGCTACAAATCACCCACACCATTACTGATTGCTAGCGCTGCAACTATAAAAGGAGAAACCAGCTAATCCTCATTTGGTTTTGTTTATGGAGCTGGTAATTAGGAAGTTTAATAATGTCTTCATTAGACAGTGAGCAATATGATAATGAAATTTAATGATTATTGACCTCAGCAATTGTGAATCTTTTGATTTGTTTGTTGGAGATGTAAACAACTATTCACAGCTTTTTCTTTGATTAATATTTCATAGTTTCATTTGGAAGATCCAGATAAGCACCACATTGCGGAAATTGTTTGAAGTTGTCACTTAAGCTTGGAATAGGGATTTCAATTTGATAGGATTTAAACATATTGTTAACCCAGACTATTTGAAGGAATCACTGGAGACCCTATTTAAAAGATCAGACAGATCATCAAATCTGCATCCAGGTAAGGGACATAAAGCAGACTTTTAAGGCAAACTTTCATCTTTTAATTAATATACCCAATCTTAAATCTAATTCCTCAATCTGCTAGAAGACAGCAGGCAATACCTGTTGAGTATGTGATTAACATATTGCGATGCAACAGGCTATGGTCCGTAAAAGTCCTTCAACCCCAAATCCTTTCCCCATCTCTTTTGCAAATGGGTCCCACATTAAGGCAAACATCAAAGGGGAGCAGACACAACCCAATATGGCCCCTCTTCGTAGTGGCAAATTGGCAAGACATCAGAAACTGTTCAAGCACAATTCAGAAACTGCATTTAGTAGAACCTTTAGAATCAGTACAGTAGTACTACTCTCATACTACAAAATGCTATTCACAAACCTATGTGTGGAGACCTCTACCTTTACCACTGCTCTGTTTTATGTGCTGAGATCTCCACCCAAGGAGGTATGCGTTTAAGGTGTAATAACATCTATTCAGACCAACACATTGCCACCGCATATAGGACTCTGGTCATATTTTTGGTTAAATATGCTAGAGGTTGCAAATAAGTCAACCTTGATACCTCTGTACTTGTATATTATTATTGCAAAAAGAACAATTGATGGATAGAATACAGAACAATGTCATACGTTCACTGGACCTAAATCCTTAATTTTTCTGCTCCCTATGCCATTCCAGTTTGAACCCAGCCATATGCTAATCAGTCTTGATTTGCATATTACCAAGTCTAAACTGGGGTGGCATGGTGAGCAAAAGAATGATGGATTTAACCCAGATCCATGGACTGGAGGTGAATGTTTTGATTTGTTCTGCATTCCGTTTATCAATTGTATGTCTTTGTACTGCCGGTGTATTCAACTGTGTAGCCTTGGCCCGTGTCATGTATGTGCATATAACTTGCATGATCGAGGTAACTATTAGCGGTTATACCACGTGTCTCTTGGACCTCTTTCAAGTGCTTGACGTTCTTTTTACCGAGCATCCCCCCCCCCCCCCTTATCCCCGCTACCTGCCATGGGCGGCAATCTGAGGGATAGCCCCGGGCGCCAGAAGCTCTAGCTACGCCACTGGCAACGAGTCGATGCAAGGTTCGAATGGACAGAGGTGGGCGGTTTGAAATGGAGCCAGTCCAGATCCTTGCACTTCCTGTGCACCTCACATGCAGATACGCTCAGTAGTAGAGATAATTTCTCACAAAGTCAGCATGAGAAATAATGATGGTAAGTATCCTATGGCAAATATGATACGTATATGCAAGGCCGACTCTATCCCACATCTTTGCGCTTACACCTTACATAAGCAGTAAGCGCTATAATCAGTGTTGCAATACAATAAGTACTGATACAAATTCACCACTACACGATGGATCAAAATTCCAGGCCTCGTGCACCGCTCTAAAATGCTTCCCACCTAGACTACGCAGTGGAACATGTGCTGTACCAGCCCCGCACACCTAACTGAGTAGTTGCTCATACAGCCAGCCAGAAAGCGCTTTGAAGCCTCATTGGGGTTAGGAAATAGCTGTAAAAATATTACAGTATAATGTGCTTCAAGGTTTTAAGTTTCAAATCCACAAGATATTAATTCTGTGGTGGAAATGGCCTGTTATTCTAGGGCCTAACAGTGGGGGCATCAGTGCTGTAGCACGGGTGCAATGGGCTCTCCTTCTTGGGTAGTAGTAGATCGCCGTAATTGGGGTGCAGTAGACCCCTCAAAGGCCTGAGCCCCGCACTACTGCACTAATGATGACCTCTCCCCTGAGGGATGCTCTGATTAGAAGTAAACTGCTCTTCGATAGATAAGTGAATTGAGGATTAACCCCAGTGTCCCACAATGTGATAAGTTTGGGAGCGGGCGCCATTCAGATCACTTCTTTGGTGGTGTTGTTCCCCAGCCAAGGACATACCTCACGCCACATCTCATCCCCACCATCTTCAGCAGACTTTTTTGGATCACTCCTACTGTGACAGAGCCGCGCCAAAATATATTTCAAAGAAAGATCTCAAACAAAATGCTACCAATTCTATCAGTTTTCTTATTAATCAAAACCAAACGCACGTGCTTGCGAGTGCACGGATTAAATCCAGGATCCGAGATCACGCTGTTCCTCTTCATGATACAGCAAGTGTTCTTGAACGCTGGCTTTCAGTCATTCCCTCTTGGAACCAGTTTACAGATATGGTTTGTTGCTTTAAGCACATACCATTTATTCACCTACTAAGTAACTAAATACGCAGAATTTGTTGGATGTCCTTCTTACTAGTCTGTGGGAGAAAAAAATGCGAATGCCTAGGTTTCTCAAAGTTAAAAGTACATGAAACGCGTCTTTCTTATCAGCCTTTGGCTTTCCGCTTTGATCAGCCGTCAAAAACTATCTACACTCCTAGGCCAAGACTGTGCAACCTCAGCACACACTCTCTGCCAATGACAGGCGCTAATAGAGAGGGCGAGAGACCGAACCCCGCGGCAGGCGGCCCGTCCACTGATAACGACCAAAGTAGTGGGTGATAACTGCCGGTGAACACTAGGGCAGCTGGTTCACCCGGGCATCGGTGAAGAGGCAGCTGAGAGTTTTCAGCTCCAAGGTTGAGGGGCCTGCCTTCCCGGATTCATATGGGTTGCGTTGTTGGCTCCTGAGCGTCAGCAGGACAGGACCACAATGTTCGACTGATCTCTTGCCCTGAGCACAGAGCAGATTCCTGGCACTACAGAGCCTTCAACGCTAAGTTGACCCTTCTAGTGAAGGATCATGGTCCTTCGAAGGGCAGCAGCTCTTCAAGAGCCGAGGAATGTCAGTTCAATATGCACCAGGACCTTCTCAGACATGGACCCTCTTTGGATTAAGGCAGCTCCTCCGACTGTTGAGTCGCTTCGCTTTTCCTGATTCGGCAAGGTTAAGTGCAGAAGAATTTGCAATGTTTGGATGAGTATATGCAAATCCCTGGTAGTGAGGACAATTTTGGTGAGCGTGACTGCTTAATACACTAGGAAGGGACTTGTGTGGTCTCAAACCTTAAAGCTCTGTACCATCTTTAGAATCCTTTTGCCATTGTAATAAAAAATGTCATTACTTGCAAAAGGCAGAATTCTTTTTTGGTTGAATTTAGAACAAATAGTTTTTAGTGCGTGTGTGTAAAATGAATAATTATGTACATTTTTAGGTTGCAAGCGTGCAATTGGCAGACTTTCATTATTCTTTAAAAAGCTTTTTACAAGTATCCAGCTCATTAGTATTTAGAAACACCACACACCAAAATACTTTACAAACCAAAATAAGTGAACATAATGGAGGCATCCACGTGGCCTAACTGGAGAAGAAATAACATTGAAACACAATTTAGCAAAGTTCTTCCTTTAAAAGGGGAAATGTAATAATTGTTGTTCTTTTTAAAATGACATGCCTAACCAAAAATTGTATTACATAAGCCTAACTACTGATATTACTTGCATGTATGTGGTACTTGATTAGCGCGAATCCAGCCGGTAGGCAGTGGAGGGCTTCACATCATCAAGGGCAAAGACAAAGTGATTAAAGATAACGAATGATTAGAGGGATAGCTGGGTACTGAGAACTAAGTAGACTGTACTGCGTCATGATATAGTGGTCGTGCTGGACATGGCATAACAAATACTACACACTGGAACGTGGTTTGGCTCAGCAAGTCCAGTAAACATCTACAGAATTGTTTCCCAAATTTAAAAAAATGTACTCAACAGCTGAGTTGGCTTGTATAATACTGAGTTTAATGTGGATTTCTTTTTTATTTATTAGAGTATTTTGTGCATGATATAGCCAAGCCAGGTCTGGTGGCTTAGTGCACTAATACATCCACTGTAGAAGACTGTGTACGCCCGCCTGGCCATAGGTTCAAATCCAGGCGAGTCCAATCAGCCTTTCATCCTTCTGAGGTCAATAAAATAGGTACCATTGAGTTGGGTAACAATAAACATCTATTGCACTGTCCGCTGTATGACCTTCTTAGTCGTGATAAGGCCCATAGCCTGACATTTGACCTCTATTTTTGAATGCACTGTTAATGTGACAAAAACTGAATTAAAATTTTTTTATTGTTCATTCACCTTCTGAACTACAGTATAGTTATTTCTGGGGATGCTGCAGCACCCCCTAGCACCCATGCTTCCAGGGCCTATGCTTATAGGGCAGTCCAACCTTGTTTATGAAGTCCTATATAAATTATACAATACAATACTAGGTCAACAAATGGTATCATTTCAGAGTGCGCATTCATGTGTGCAATTCGGAGAACATGAATTAATATTCTTTAATCTATGTACAGACATGTAATATCACACAAGGGTGGTCTGATAATAAGTGTAAGTGAGTATGTTCCCACAATGGAATGTGGGTGTTCCAGGGCACAAATGCCTTTCAAAAAATGGAGTTGACTCAAACAATTGCAAGTTTGAGTATTCACAAACTTTTGCAAATCCATATTCCCATCCAGGATGCGCTCTGAGATGTACTCCTTGTCACAGTGACAGGAGAAAAACTGAAATCAACAGTGAGAATGAGGAGGGGTCCCCACCCCCCTCAAAATTGGTGGGTGTGTAGGCAGTGGTTAATTTGTAATAGAATAAGTTCCGGAGCTTTCGTCAAGATGCAGCTTGCACCAGTTTATTTCTCCTATTAGTGCCGCCTAAAACAGACTACTAACCATGAAAGTGGGGAGGGGATGTGGCTAATGGCCAGAGATGCCGACTTCGGACCTGTGAAACCAGGTTCAAGTCTCAGTGTCAGCTCACCATTCTGTGATTCTGGTTAAATCACTTAATCTCCCTGTTGATGAATGTGTCCTTAACTGGTGCTCATGAAAAGCGCCGGTGTTGATGATCAAATGCCTATGCTGAGCACTGGAAACCACCGGCTCAAATTAAGCACTGTGTGTAGGTGAAGACGTTTCACTATTTTCCGTTTGCCTCTGAGTACTCCTGGAAAGCTGTGACTGGTGCAGCTACCCAAGAGTGCTCCTGGAAAGCTGTGACTAGTGCAGCTAGCCAAGAGTGCTCCTGGAAAGCGGTGACTGGTGCAACTACCCAAGAGTGCTCCTTGAAATCTGTGACTGGTGCAGCTATTCAAGAGTACTCCTGGAAAGTTGACTAGTGCAACTACCCAAGAGTGCTCCTGGAAAGCTGTTATTGGTGCAGCTAGCCAAGAGTGCTCCTGGAAAGCTGTGGCTGGTGCAGCTAGCCAAGAGTGCTTGTGGAAAGCGGTTATTGGTGCAGCTAGCCAATAGTGCTCCTGGAAAGCTGTGACTCGTGCAGCTACCCAAGAGTGCTCCTGGAAAGCTGTGACTGATGCAGCTAGCCGAGAGTGCTCCTGGAAAGCGGTGACTGGTGCAGCTATTCAAGAGTACTCCTGGAAAGTTGCCTAGTGCAACTACCCAAGAGTGCTTCTGGAAAGCTGTTATTGGTGCAGCTAGCCAAGAGTGCTCCTGGAAAGCTGTGACTGGTGCAGCTAGCCAAGAGTGGTCGTGGAAAGCTGTGACTGGTGCAGCTACCCAAGAGTGCTCCTGGATAGCTGTGACTGGTGAAGCTATTCAAGAGTACTCCTGGAAAGTTGACTAGTGCAGCTACCCAAGAGTGCTCCTGGAAAGCTGTGACTGGTGCAGCTACCCAAGAGTGCTCCTTGAAAGCTGTGACTTGTGCTGCTACCCAAGAGTGCTCCTTGAAAGCTGTGACTGGTGCAGCTACCCAAGAGTTCTCCTGGAAAGCTGTGACAGGTGCAGCTATACAACAGTGCTCCTGGAAAGCTGTGACTGGTGCAGCTAGCCAAGTGCTCGCTCCTGGAAAGCTGTGACTGGTGCAGCTAGCGAAGACTGCTCCTGGAAAGGTGTGACTGGTGCAGCTACCCAAGAGTGTTCCTGGAAAGCTGTGACTGGTGCAGCTACCCAAGAGTGTTCCTGGAAAGCTGTGACTGGTGCAGCAACCCAAGAGTGTTCCTGGAAATCTGTGACTAGTACCGCTACCCAAAAGCACTCTTGGAATTTATGAGAATTTCCAAAAAATAAATGTACTGCAAATAAAGGTGTATGGTTACTGCTTTAGATTGATAATTTTTTGCAGCACTGATATTTAGGGCTTTTGAAATTAGGACAAGACAAGCCCGTTTAAAGCGCCAAGGGCCCGATGTACAATTTCGATGTCTCATTGTAGTCTCTGTCTTTGCACAGTGACTGATTTCTGATCCGAGAATATTTTTGCGCTGCGAAGTGTGTACCAAAGTGTCACATGGCAAAAACTGCCATTCACAGGCTTCTCAAATATTATGCCACAATGCTTATAAATGAGGCAGGCTTCACCTTTGGAATCTTGTGAATGAATGCAAATGTAGGGGCGAAGGCTTGCTAGAGGCAGCACACTTCCATCCCTACTTTGACACCTGCAAAATGCCAAAATTGCAGCCTCTTAATAATATGTGCTGCCCCCAAATCCCCACAGCACATACACACGGTGGAAAGTGTCCCTAACAGAAAGCTACCCCTTTGCGAATTGGTACCACCTCCTTTGAGGCCTGGGTATCCGGTCAGTGTGTTGAAACTCCAGTGATCCATCTCGCTGGTAATTCTTTGCAAAGGGAGACGTCCATTTGACTCCCCCCTTTCCTACCGTTTCATGAAGAAGCACAATAGGATATCTGCGTTTCATGGTGTAACTTTGCTTCATTGCGAGTTGGTTTTTGTTGCTGCAAAGCCATGCGGTTTTGCTGTTCGCAATCTATTTTTTAACAAAAATCTTTTACACATCAAGCCCCAAGTTGTTATGAACTTATAGTTGAAATTATAATTTGCCTCTCACAGTCCCACTCAGTGCAACACTCGGAGCTTTCTTTCAGAAGACACACTTGTGAAGCGTCTCCCACCCCTGGCTCCAGAGATACCCGCATGAAAGCGGGGGAGACAAGTGAAGTGTGGCCGCACCTCCGCAATCAGGGCCTCGGCGCTGCCAGACATTCCCGCCAGCAGCGTCGTGTGAGGTGCTAAGTGCCGGTCCGAGGGAGGAACTGCGCACGAGGGCGCCATCCTCGTCGGAGAAATTAAAGGGCGCTGCAAAACCTCAGCTTTATCTTCCACTCCCTTTCCACGGGGAGTGCGTGTCTGGTAATGCGTTTTATGCAGGCAGCGCGGCCAGCCGGGTCTACCTACCACAGGGGGAAATTATGTGCTGCGGCTTCAGTCCGTTGGATCAAACCACGGCCTTGCGAGGGGTGCGAGAGAAAGACATCACCGGCATAATTTCTTTACGCCGCCAAGCCCCTGCAGATAATCACAGGAAATATACTTTCTTCCTCCTTCCTACCCTCCTCTGCTCCCTTACTGTTTCTTTTGTCTTCCCCTACTTACCTTCTCCAATGCCCCCTCCCACCCCTGCTTTTCTTTTCCCCCTACAGCTTCCCTCTTTACCGTCCTGATCCCTATATATTTTCCTCTATGCTATCTCACCTCTCCTGATAACCCTTTTCCGTTTCTGCTCTCTCCTTCCATGCTCCATCTTTACCTCTTCTCCCTCACTGCCTGTGCTGCTCCCTCACTCTCTTTTCTTAAGCCTCCAGACCTTCCTTTATTCTATATTCTCTCCTTGTCACTCCCACCCACCCCCTTACCAATGTCGACCTGCTCTCTCCTCCTCGCTCCTGCCCCCTTCTTACTACTGTGGACATCTGCTCACGCCTCCTGGTCTCTGCTCCCTCCTCGTCGCTCCTGTCTCCTCCTTACCACTGCCAACCTCTAATGACGCGTCCCGATCTCAGCTTTGTTCCCTGCCCCTTCTTGTCGCTCCTGCCCCCTCATTGTCGCTCCTGCCCCCTCTGTACCACTACCAGTCCCCACTAATGCCTCTTGACCTCATATTTGTTCTCCTGCTCTGTCACTGTTTCTTCTGTTCTCTCCGCCATACTCCATCCTACCATCTCCTGGTCTTCCCCTGATCCCTCACTGCCTCTTTTCTTACCACTCCTGAACCTTCCTTGATTCCCTGCTGCCTCCTTGCTTCTCTAGCTCCCTTACTGTACTCCTGACACTCGGACTACTGAACTTGATTGTCTCTGGTGCATACATTTGGATTCCTCTGCCTTTCTTGGATCCTCTTTGAGTTCCAAAACAGCATAAGGCGAAATAAAGATTGTTAATTTACTACAATCCGGACCTCTCCTGTGAATGGACACGGGATTTGCTGATTGTTAGGTCTGCATTAGCACTTTAGCCTAAGAGTGAGGTTATAAGAAGGGAACTCACGAGCAGCTAGTCGTGCAAGGTAGCATCTCTCATAACAGGAAATCATCAGAAGCTGCCATACGTTATTGTCTGAATGTCTATCTGCCTGCGCTAAAGGGCAGTGTTAACTGCCCGCTCTGTCTCCGCTAAGCACATAATGCAAATAGCGCTCACTGACAAAAAGCACAAGATACAAATACTGTATTTACAGGGGAAGTCTTGCGTCTAGCGTGGTTAATGCAAAAATGGCAATAAGCAAGCAAAACAATCATGGCAGTTGTCATTTCAAAATACTAGAGCTTTCACCCAAAATCCAGTTGAAGCATATAATGCTAAAATCCTACATTTCAGATGTAATTTTATACATTATTCTCTCAATACAAGTCAATAGAAACATGCACACATAATAGAAACTGTTGCTTTAGCAAAACTAAATAATGACCAGAAGGTAGGATTTTCTCACAAGAAGGCAAGTGCCCCAGCGGAAAGGGGCAAATTTACATATCCTTCCTGCATCACAGACCCAACGTCACATTAACTCATTCACACACGCATTCATTGGTGGGGCCCATAACACCAACACGCATACATCTCACTTCAAATCTGCACACAGGAGGAAAAGAGCGCTGGACATGTGGGGTAACTTGTTACCTATGGGAGGAAAAATTCTTTACATTATATTTATTTCTAAAGTTTTTATATAGCACGAACAAGATCCCGAAGGATATCGGAGCACTTTACAATAAGTTGGTAGAGAGGACAAAATGAAATATACACAGCAATTGTGGAAAGAAAAAAATAAATAACTAATTAAAATAAAAAACAATGATAAACAGTAAGCAATGGTACACATAAAAGGTATAATATTATGCAGACGATACGATCCGTGCCCGTTAGTTGTGCCATTGAGCTAGGAACACAGAGACAGCCGCCTTATGAGTGCCACAACCCCTTATGGTAGGAAATTTCTCATTAAGAATCTTTTGGCTTCCAGTTTGAAAGCCGTCGTTGAGGCGAGTCTGCGTACATTCGGAGGAAGAGAGTTCCATATTTTAGGGGCAGCGCCAGAGAAGGCTCGGTGACAAGTTCTCTTTTTGCTAAGGATGATAGGTTTCAGGAGGACAGTAGAATATACATTAGATAAATCAGTAGCTATAGAATCCTAACTTTAACATCAAGGCACTCCACCACTTGGTCAATGAACCAATTAGTGGGACTGGTTGATGGTGATTTCGAACCAGCTAAAATACATTAAAGCTTCGGAACCTTTAATCAACCTTATTTAAAGAATCACAAACTAATTTTTGTTAATCAATGTTTAGTTTATCTGATTAAATCACTTTCATTGGCATAGTCACCATTTCATCAAATCAGTGTTTCAATGAATATTGTGGCACAAATTTACATAACAATTATATTTACCTAAGTTTTGATATCGGTGACCATTTCTCTAAACCTGTCAGCCCTGCATAAATCAAATCCCTTCTGGTGAAAACGTCCAATCAAATGCAGGCTAAGACCCAAATAAGTCTGGGGAAAAGTTCTTTCGCTCGGCACGACACAGTCCCAAAGGTATCCAAAGGACCAGGCAATCGTGTTAACAAATCGACCCTCCTCACCCGCAGTCCCCAACGGAAATTTGGAACTCACTTCTCTACACCCTCTTCTAAGGTTCCCCTTATATAGTAAATTCTAGGATAAAATGCAACATTTTCTAGAAGTAGAAGAGTCCTGATTGACTAAGTCCCTAGAATTTGAAATATTGAACTCCGGTCCCAGGTTTTATTGGTTCTCAGGGAATTGAACATGTCATATTTTAGCAGTGGCGGCTTGTGACATTTGAAAGTTGTGGGGCGTAGAAGCTGTTGAGTGTTATGTCGCAAGCGAAGTGATCGAGCCTATTATAAAGCAGGTTTGGAGGGAGTTCTTTTTTTCTTTAAACAGTGGGCAAATCTTTGCTTTATAATATCAGAAGTGCATGATTGAGAAAATGTAGGTGTAGGGAAAGCATGGCGGCTGGTGAAAGAACGCAGCAAACCCGGGAAGAGGAACGAGACGTGCGTCCCAGCGGGGGCCCTGCAGGCCCTAGTTGGAGATGCTGAGAAGCACGTGTTATTTTAGAGGCCTGCCCAGAAGAAGCCTTTAAAATAACTGTCGCAGACGAGTCGTGCATGCTGGCCATGCACGAGCCATTGCAACCTTTGGCAATGAGCACCCAGGGTTTAATTTTTAGACACAGCACGTTTTTATTTCTTCACAGGTGCCAGTCTCTGCTACGCTGATTATTGTGGAGTTATCCTAGCTGTTATTAATTGTACTGATCATTTCACAGCCTTTCTTAGAATCAGCTTTGGACGGGGTAGCATTTCTGATCACAGTAGTTGTAGCATCAAAAACACAGGGTTGGGGGTAGAAGCGAGGTTAATTTAGTAGTGAGAACTGGATTTCGTTCGATGGTAAAATGATTGCAGCTCTCGAGGGTGCATTTGAAGACAGCAGAACACAGTTTTGTTTATGGGAACATACTTTTAACTCCTCGGCGACAGTCTGAGGCTTAACCATTAACCGACTGCGCTGCGCAGAGATCCGGATGAACGTATACAGTTTGCATTTGTATTTTAGGACAATAATTTGACATCTTTAGAGCCTCCCAGGGCAAATCATATTCGCCTTATACTTTTAAGTGCTGCCCACTGTTCATGCATTGTAAAAATGCGAATTTAAAGCTTTTTTTTTTCTCAATACAATAATAATTTGATATTTTTAATATGTATTGCTATGGCTTGCTGAAAGCAATACTGCTTGCTTGATTGCACTGCTGCCAAGTGATAATAAAGCATGAACACACACGCATATTATATATTAAAATACACTCTTTAAATTGATCGCATCGTCACTCACAATCTCGTATCACGGTTTATGGGGGGGTTTCCCATGCCCTCCCTCACACCGTGGTATCAGAACGGCAGGGAACGGAACACATTACACAGCAAGGGGGTGTAAGCCTTAAGGCCGGAAAAATGAGGGCGGATCCCCTGCTGCACGAGGCAGGTGTCAGAGAATCAGTGCTCAAGTTGCAATACTCAGCACTGGCTTTTGGGCTAAGCTTCTAGGCGCAGGTTGGCATCTCACGAGCCAGCCGCGCAGTCTGCACAACACACCAGAACTTTGACAGGCGCCATCAAAACTCACCCCCGCAAGCCTCCCCTTTTGTCTTCCTCTGCCCCGCTTCTTCCATTAAGCCTGATGTTAATCTCCTGCCGCCGACCACGGGTCACAAAATGGAGCTAATTAGGCTGCAGCCCGCGAACCGGGTGAGACCTTCGCTAGAAGTTAACAGTCGCGGCCAGCATAATGGGCGGGGGGGTAGAAATGGGGTAGTCAGGTGGGGTATGGGGGGAGGCGGGAGGGGTTAAATAACTTACTAATACTTCAAAATATTAAATAAAACTTACAGAGCTTCTGGATGGGTCCGACGACTTCCGACTCCCGCCGTCCGGTCCAGCGCCAATTCCTGCAGCTCCTCCTCGTCAACTGGAAACGAAAGGCCGCCTCGCTCTGGAAAGGCCGCCTCCCTCCCTCCACCAATCACAATGCTGGTGAGGCGCTGGGGAGAGCGCCCCAGCCGCGCCATTTTCTCCCGCATAGAGAAACATGGAGAGTGGGCGGTCGTGCTCGAGGGCAGGGGGGGGGAGTGGCTTACCCACTGTTGTGGGTATTGACTGTTTGGTCGGCTTAGGGCCGATGGCCAAACAGTCCGTATCTACAACAGTGGGTAAGCCACTCCCCCCCGCCCTCGAGCACGACCGCCCACCCTCCCGCCCCCAACCAAGCACAGAGGCACTTCTGCTTTCTCGCAATGCGAGAAGGCAGAAACATAAATGGTCGTTTTTACCATTTATGTTTCTGCCTTCTCGCACCGCGAGAAAGCAGTGGGGCAACGCCCCAACGCCCTAATGGGGGAGCCGCCACTGTATTTTAGTTTGTACAGTTATCATGCGAAAAGTTCCGAAGTAACAACATGTAGACCTCTGGATACAGGTTGCCATTGTATTTTCTGTCATTCACACTAGCTGAGTCTTGGCAATCCTCCACGTTCCTATCCTTGACAGGGAACACGTAGTTTTATGGCTGGAGGTCGCCCGGAGATCTTCAGAGCCATCCGAGTCTGCGTAGTAGACATCGCGCTCAAATGACGGTAGCCACTTCCGAACTCCATTTTGAATACCGCGGCCTAGTAGGCCCGAATGCCAACTTAAGCAAAACAAACATAAAACATAATTAATATACAGAAATGAAAATTCTAATGTTTAAACCCACACTAATCCCAATATTTATTAGTATTTTCCTAGCTTATAGCAACATTCAAAGCAATAATACTCACCGTTCCGCAATTCCAGGAGCACAAACCATAACAAAGCAACATAAATCATGCAATTTCTATTACAACACATTCTACAGTTAATATACGTACCACAGTTAATCATTAGAATTTATTCGCCATGCAATTAGCATTTTAGTCCCACATGCAATTCATGTTTATTAAGGTGCATATATTGATTAATGATAACACTCCAAACAGGTAATACAGGTTAATATTTAGAATGGTTAATAATTAGTATTTTGTCATGCAAATAGAGAAGGTATACACATTTTTGCTTTACCTGCTCCACCACACGTAAAAGGTCTTTGGAAAATAGACAGGAATACATACACAAATGCGGACTCCACTACTTTCTAAAATTCATGCTTCATGCTGCAATTCCACAGAGGGAGGATGCACCTAGTACATAGTACAAGGAAATGTGCAATTGTACAACACCAAGTAAAATGGCCTCTG
Source organism: Triturus cristatus (assembly GCF_964204655.1). Lineage (NCBI taxonomy): Eukaryota > Metazoa > Chordata > Amphibia > Caudata > Salamandridae > Triturus > Triturus cristatus. The sequence continues at coordinate 938,241,155 of NC_140584.1, read as the reverse complement.
AGACTCATAAAACTTAGCAGCCGTGTTACAGTTAATGTGTATGTTGAATTAGTATGTAGATGGCATTTCAATACAATCATTAAATGTATTTGTGTACGTTAAGATAAAAAGGCATTGGAAAGTTCGCAAAGTATTGGAAGTAATGTACACAAAATATATTATTCTGCTTTCTCTTTGGACCTGATATATAATGATCAGCATTAGGCAGTATCCCTCCCTTCAAAAGGTTGAATAGCTTCTGATCGTCACTGTCCATCTGGATTGCTGTGATTAGACTTAGATGACCTTGCTTCACTGCCCTGTGCATTAAAGATGCATACAAGCAGTTGTGTCATTTATATAGCACTAAGTAGCCATGGGCAACCTAGTGTCTAAACCATGGGCCACAAGAACTTAATTCTAAAATCAGTGAGTTTTTAGAATACTCCTAAGCTGAAGAGGTTGTTCAAAAGCTCTTAGCTGGTTAGGGACTGAGGTGAGAGATTACTTGCCTGCTTGGGGAAGGCTTGAGCTCCAGTGCTGAACATCCATCACGCTGCTGAAAGGACGAGAAGGAGTTCACAGCGGCATAGAGGGAGGAGGAGGGTAGAGTTCATTCGATTGAGACTTTAAACACCCCTTTTGTTATTACTCTAACACTGTTCTAGATCCATATACGATGTCATTTCCTGTCCTTCTTACTATCTTAAGGTTCATTCAGAACTATTGATATGCAGACAGTTGTTCACATACTCTTGAGCAGTGCAGTCGAAGGGTGTACGCACTATGTCAGTGTCCTACGCTTTATCATGAACAAGTAACCAATACTAGTTTATCAGTGTGGGGTTCCATGATTTCTCCTAGGGTTATTAAAGTGCTGCCTGCAGAGTTTTGTAGTAACTGTAACTTCCTCGTATTAGCTGTTGAAGTACCAATTAAATGAGCATTACAGTAATCTTTGTTAGCTACCTTGACCTCCCTTATTGCTTTTGCAGTAATAGTGTAATTGTGTTATGGGTTGAATCCTAAGAAGCTCAAGGTGATAGTTAACGCAATGTTACAGTCGCCATGGCCGTCGAAAGACTTTCTGGAATCCTGGTGTCTTCACAATATCCTGAGGATAAATTTCAAATGAACAGCTTTAAATAAGTGATACCTTCGCTTGACCGTTTTAAAAAAAAAATGTGCATGACAGTGAATCAGGTGTGATTTCTTTTTGGTTCCTCTATTCAAGCCGGAATCCATCCGAAGGTTTTTTCTAGTTTACGCATATCGCTCATAGGGTCATTTGGGAGTTTAAACACCAGTTGGTATCATCTTCATGGTTGTGGAGAGCATGCTCGGTGAGAGAAGAAGATCATGTAGTGGTCTGATGTATGATCAGAAAGGTAGCGACAAAAAACAGGAACCCCGCACTACCCTTCACACCCAGTAGTGTTGCTTTGTTCCTTTATTTAGTTCAAAAGCACATTGTCACTCTCCTCTCGCATGCTAACTTCATAGTGGGATTGTATTTGAAGAGTGGCTGCCTTCTGAATTGCCTTTAACATGCAGAGAATATGGGTTATAGGTCAGCAATATGATAGTTCATTTGGATGTAAGGATGGTTTCATAATTGACGTAGTCATCCAAGCCTTTTACTGGCTCTTTGGGAATCCCCAATGAATGAAAAGACCCATTTATGAAGTCCACCATTATGGATGCTTTTTACTTGCTGCGTTTTCTTCATGAGTTTGGAGGGACCAGGATCACCAGGGCAGTGTGTCAGGTCATTGTTGGAAAACGAGGCAGCATCTGTGAGGCCTGCACAAATAACATGACTATATTTGTCCTTCACTGGGAACCAAACACCCAATTGTAGCGCCTGACTCTCAGAGGGTAGCGTTGCAGAGCAGTCTGAGGCTTACTCAAGGGAGGTGGTGTGGGCTAGTAATCGCCATTTGCAGGTGCACAAAAATAACACTCAATAATTGATTGTCCAGTCTGTACTTTGCTTTATAAAAGTAAGAGTACATTTATTAAACACACACACCACTCAATACTATGCACCAATTTACAAATATACATAAGCTGTTGGAATTACTTTGTGACATTGCATAACATCTCCACCCCTCCCGCGGGGGGGTGGGGTCTAGTACCACCACTCCCATGTATGCACATCAACTTGCCCCCAGTGCAGTTAGTTGAACATAACCTGGAGCGAGGGCCCTGCGCACTGGCACCATCCCAGTGGCGACCCACCCCATTACCTCAACAAGCATTAAAAAGGGGTAATCCTGCCTTGGTGACACATGACCCTGACTGAGCATCTCCTACTGACCATAAAGTATGCACCTCTATATCTTAAGGGCTAGCAGTCTGGGGTCTTCACTTTAGAATAACAGTACTCATCACCTTGGTTGATCATTTGAATGCATTGCAATTACAGCCCCTAAGGGCATCACAGATGAAATCACAGGATTGCGCATATACAGCCAGACACCCTAGCAGGACTGTCTGGCAACATAGCCCCACTTGGCTTATGACATCTCCTTACACATGTCACTTACAGTCCCTTCAAAAGAAGTACTCCTGGCAACTACACTTCTCCTGCAGTGCACCTCTTCACTTTAAAAGGAATCACAGGAAAAAGCATGGGATTACGTAAATACAGCCAGACCCCCTAGCAGGAAGGTCCAGCAACATAACTCCATTTAGCTTAACATCACCTTACACAGGTACTTCACTTTACACATGTGACTATCACCTAAAAAGAAATAACCAATAGTAAATGCATTTTGGTGCAATTACACCACTTCACATCCAGGGGATGCCCTTCTTCAGACATCCCCAACTCAGCCCTTCACTCCATGATGCACTTCATAGTACACCCTCAGCCTGGAAAGTGTTAAAGGCTGGCTGAGCCCTTGAGGGGTTATTCTTTCAGATGCCCCGCTAAACTTAGGGGTGGACTGTTCTTCTTTATGCTGGGGGAGACTGCGGTGCTCCTGCAGCCTCCCTGCACCCCTTTTCACACATGAGGGTGACCCACTCCTCTGGGGGCCACCAGGCACCAAAACTGCAGATTTCCAAATGCCTGGTGAGGCATTATGGGGCGCTTCATGCTCCTCTTTACCAGCCCCAGCCACTGGGAACACTCTCCTCCGCCCTCAGGGTCTCTGATTCAGCAGGGTGCTGTCTTCACTGGCTCCCTGCACCAGCCTTTCGCCAGGCTGTCCTTCTGGGCCTCTCTTCTCCCTGCGCAGAGGCCCCTGCTTCTGTGCACCAGTCCTGGGCTCTTCTTCTGGTGCTGATAGGGTCCTGGGGGCAGTCAGGGGTCTCTCCTTCCAACTGCCCATTGCGCCAGGCTCCAGCACCTTCACCCTCAGCAGACCACACCCCAGAGAGACCTTCTCTTCCTGTGCAAGCACTTTTTAAAAGTTGAGTAGGGGCCTGGCAGGATGTCTCTGTTGGTCCTATCAAACAGCGACACATCACGTCCCTGCCCCTGCTCCCTCCTTCTTGTCCAGCCTCCGGGCTTGTTCAAAATGGTGTCGTCCAGGGTTTCTGCCACATGTCTGAAGCCTCCTCCCCCACACTGCCTTCCCTCCTTGGTGCAGCCTGGTGCCTGGCACCCAGTGACAGCAGTTCATGGATTGGCCTGTAGCCCCTCCCGTCTTCTCTTCGTGGAGAGGAGGCCCTAGCTTGTGGAAGAAAGGTTATCAATCCATCCAGCTGAGGTCAGCCCTCAGCCTGGGTCTGGTCCTGGCTGGCTCATCGAAATATGACAGTTCTGGATGACCCAAAAGCAGTACAAATATGACTTTGGACTCTGCAGAATACTTATTTTCACGTTCGCTACATTGGACTTAAGTGCGTGTCTGGAATCTGTAGGCCTAATGGAAGTTAATCTAGCCATGGGCCCCACATTCCCATAGGGGAATAATGAAGTGAAAACACAGTAAAACACACTGACTTTCCCTGGCATGTTTCTTTCCAGGGTATAAAGCCTATTCCATGTCACCACCCAATACTGCATAAGTCCTGCCACACCATTCACTTTGTAGCTGCTCCTGGACTGCGCACGCTAGGAATCTCCCCTGTGCAGCCCGTACATGTATGCACACTCGTGTACACATGTGTCTGCATGTAACCAGCCCGGTGTCCCTTAAGTCCAGCTGCTGCGCAGTGGCCTGGTCAGGCCAGGGGAACACCAGTAAAATCCCCATGCAGTCTCTTACATCCTGAGTTCAGTGTGGGTGAGTCCCAACTTATGAGGCTCCCCCACAGTAAAAGCTCAACAATTAGGTGCTCAAAAAGCGAAAAATCCGGGCGGCCCATAGTGTCAGAACCACCTTCTAACAGTCATATTTTAAGTATCGAAGTAGCCAAGACCTTTTGATTTTAACATATATTTATTTATGTAGTTAGATTATATATGTGTGTGTGTGTGTGTGTATATATATATATGTGTATATATATATACATATCTCCAAACAAAGGGATCCAAATTCTGGTGCACTCTCGCAGCGGGTGCTCTGCGTACGGGCCGGATCCTGGCCACGAAACCTCTTTCAAAACCAAAGACACGGCACTCTGGAAGGAGATTTTCAAACGTGTGTTTATTCACAGCACAGCTCAACCAACGCGTTTCAGCCTGCAAGGCTTTGATCACGGTCAGTGAGTCCTTTCTTTATCATACTATATATACGCCCACCTGGCCTTAATATGGCATTGTGGGAGTTGTAGTATATTGAAATACATAGTTATGTTTTAACACAAAAGGAGTCAATATTATACTGGAATTAACAGGGAAAGTAATCTTGGTAGAATTTCTAAATCAAGGTATAGTACCGCAGATTTCATTTGATGTATATCGTGTCACATACATTAATATCTCATTATTTCTATGTCTAGTACGTAAATATTCAATATCATTGGTGACAAATACATCATAGTACTGATCTCAAATTAGTATTCCTGTGTAGTACAGTAGCCAAGAGAGCAGCAAGAAATAAAGAGGGAGGGAATCGGGGATAAACGTGAAAATAAGAGGGCCCAGCGTGAGATTTTTATGAGTGAAGGAGATAGGGAAAAGAAAAATTCTAATATCTTAGTCTAAGTTTGGAAAAGCAATAAGTTCATCTATGTTCAATATTTCATTCCAGGTGCACATAAAGTTCCTCATCATTGTTCATTCCTCTTGGTGTCTTAGTTTTGAGTTTGATGATATAGCGGGATTCTAATTGTCGTAACTTCTTGGTTCTATTCCCGCCTCGTTCATTAGGTATGATGGTATCAATCCCATAATAGCACATTGCTCTCCAATTTCCATTTTGACGTAATATCATATGTTTAGCAGTTGCATATGAGATATCTTTATTCTTTACTGCTCGAATGTGTTCGAGGATGCGCTTTTTCAGGGGGCAGATAGTGCTTCCTACATATTTTTGTCCGCAATCACACTCGATGACATAGATAGCGAATTTTGTGCTACAGGTTATTCTTTTCTTTAGTGTTATTACGTTTCCATTAGGCTGAGTGATGTTTTTTACATTTTTACCAATTTTGCATGCCTTGCATGAATTACATTTAATAAACCCATTTCGTTGTTCTGCTAGCCAGTTCGTTCCTTCTTTTTGTACGAAGTGGCTATTGACGAGCATATCCTTTAAAGATTTAGTTTTTCTATATGTTACAGTTGGTTTTGTCCCGACTAATTTGCCTATATCAGGATCTTTTGTAATCAGATGCCAATGTTTTCTGATTTTGCTCATGATAATGCCGCTCTCTTTACTATAAGTAGTAATGAACCTCGGGACTTGTTTTTCGTTATCATGTGCAGGTATGGGCTTAGAAGTTAAAGTGTCCGCTCGAGTCTTGTGATCGATTCTCTTTTTATTTTTCTTTAAAGTAGATTCTGTGTATCCTCTCTGTTTCAATCTTACCATAGATTCATGAATTTTTTCTTCAGCGTCTTTTGGTTGTGAGCAGTTACGTTTGAGTCGCATGAACTCCCCGTAGGGAATGCTGTCCAATAGGGGTTTAGGGTGGAAGCTAGTTCCATGCAAGATACTATTAGTGGCTGTTTCCTTTCTATAGAGTGTTGAGTGGATCTGATCGTTCTCAATATAAATCAGGGTATCAAGGAACGGAATCTCTGACCTGCTCATGTTGTATGTGAAGGATAAGCCAACCTCATTGTTGTTCAGTTTATTGAAATATCTCTGAAAATCCTCATTAGTTCCATTCCAAATTAAAAACAGATCGTCAATGTAACGTACCCATAATATGATCTTGTCCAACTCGTCTTGATTATCTGAATCCCAAGCCATAATCTTTTCCCACCACCCCATAGTGATGTTAGCATAGTTCACAGAAAAAGAAATGCCCATTGCTGTTCCACACATCTGTCTAAAGAGTTTTTTGTTAAAGCAGAAGATGTTATTTGTGAGGCACATTTCGATCATAGTGAGTAGCACCTGTGTGTGTTTCATTTCTGTGATTTTTCTTTGTTTCAGGAAATAATTGCATGCTTTTAGGCCCACCTCATGTCGTATTGATGTATAAAGTGACACGACATCTATAGTAATCAGTAGGAATTGATTGTTCCAGGAGATGCCATTTAGGATACGCAAAAAATCTCCAGTGTCTCTGACATATATGTGTGTGTATGTGTATATATATATATATATGTCATTTGTTTCAGCCAGCCCTCTTCATCCATTGCTCTATTGTGTCATTAACATTTTTCGTATGCCTACTACAGCATAGGGCAATGGGGTCTGCCTCTTCAGCCATTGACTTACTTCACTGTGAATGATAGCATTCTGCTCTTTCACAGTTAACACTTTCCACCCACAAAGTAGTTCCATTTAGTGCCAGGGACTGCTGTGTAATGTGTACATTTTGAGACCAAAACAGTATGCTGCTACAACTGTTATATGCGCTATACCCAGGACAGAAACAGTTTTCATCTGTTCACGGTGTGGACAGTCTTGGTGGGCCCTTCCAGAACACTGGAAAGGTTCAGGACCGCTAATAATCAGGGACGTGCTTAGGTACCTGCCCACATGCTAGATTAGTGTGATGCTAGGGTCAAAGAAAAATCAGGGTTACCAGATAAACATACAGCTGTGCATATGGGGCAGGGGTAGACACTAGTATATCATGCAGGTGGTATTCTCATCCCAAAAATACCATCTTGGCAAACATACTTTAAAAACTCTGCAAGCCAAGAGAGTTGTAGGTTAGAACTCAAAACATCCAAAGTGAAACTAAGCACCTTAAGTAGCAGTGATGGTGTAGATGTAGGCAAAACCGGGCTTCAGGAATTACACTGAACTACAGCTTTGAAATTACCTAGTAGTATTTCTCTAAAAATCCACCTTTTCTTCCCTATGGAAATGGCAGTTGGGTGTGATTTGAAATTATTGAAAGTTTATGCTTTACAAATGCCCTTAGCCCTTAGTTTAAAATGGCTTCCCTTCCTAGTTTTATGCAGTGCTTCAATTCACCAATGGACTCCGTGCCCTCCATAAACTGTTTTCATTTTACCCTACTGCAACTGCCACTTATTGCAGAAGACGCATTGTGAACTATTGGAATTTCAAAACTACTAAGAAAAAGTATTTCCTTATCCTTTTCTACTCTTGTAGTTGTATTTGTTATTTGCTTGGAGTTAAAACCTTAGTGCTCAATCGTTTTTAAAAAAACGCAATGCATAGGCCCTAAACCTTTTGTTAGGAGTCTGCTACCAGCACTGCACAATATCAAGCTTTCTGACTACTAAGGGAGCCTAGGCTTGAAAGAAGAGCTTCAGCTGACTGCCCCAGAACACCAGAAGTACCGTCACGCAAGCATTCATCACAAGCAGACTCAACTATGGCAAAACACTTTACGCTGGGATGTCCAAACAGCTCCTACTTAGACTCCAGACCATCCAGACGACCACTGCAAGGCTTATCCTCAACCTCCTATGCTGTCCCCATATCCGATCACACCTCAGAGAGCTCCACTGGCTCACCATCCACAAACAAAGCAAATTCTAGTTCCTCATGCACACAAATAAAGCATTGTTCAACGTTGGACCACCATACCTGAACAGCTGAATATACTTTCACCAGCCTGCTAGGCACCTACGCTCAGCATCACTCTCGCTTCCCACAGCCCCCGCATTCATGAAAGCATAACAGAAGGGTGCTCATTTTCTTACATCGCACCCACAACCTGGAACAGCCTCCCACAGCACATCAGAGCCACCTCGCTTCTTGAATTCCTCAAGAATCTGAAGACCTGGCGCTTTGACTAACTCTGCAGGGCCTCGTGCCTTCACACCTGCTCAAGCGCTTGGATACACTCATGGGTGATTAGCATGCTATACAAATTCACATAATGTACCATAACACATCACACATTGGGGTACTTTTCATTCCTTCTTTCTCATTTTGTCATTGTTCTGCTATCTTTTTCTTTCTCCCATTTCTGCCATTCTGTCTCTCATTCTGGGTAAAAGTAATTTGGTGAAAAATATTTCTTGGTTCCCAAAAATATGTGACGTGCGCAGCACCTGCAACCACTGGCATAAATAATGCACTGGATAAACCCCTGGAATACCTTCTCTCAGCTTCTTTCTGTTTAGTGAGATCTGTTTCGAATGATCGCTCTGATCATGAAGGGTGCCTGTTTTTGCTGCTTTTATTCATTGCTACTTCCCTTGTGATGCCTTATAATCTTGTCCTGGAATTATGTGAGGTTTGTTTCGATCTTAAGTCGAGCGATAGGATATGCAGTCTGCTGGGTATGCCACTGAAATTTTTTAACCTCCAATAGTTCCTTCCTTCCATTGCCTCTAACTTAGTGGTTTGATGCAGATCAGAGATTGCATAGTAGGGTATGGGGTATTTTGCTGGTTAGACAGTAGTGTTTGTCCATACAGCATTTTGTGCATCATGAGGGTGATATTCAGTTTCTTTCTTGACTTGACTTTCAGCTAGGTTTTTTTCAGTATCTGCAACAACTGGGAGCATTTGCTGCTACCAATTACAGATGCTTTTTAAGTTTAAATCGTTAATTTTTGGTTAGCTGCATTTGTTGTGTATCAGGGATGAAACAGACGGTACAATATACTGACAAATACTATATTAATGACATATTTACTTTGTGAGACGAGAGGAAACGTTGGGCAAGGGCAAGAAGTCTGGATTAACAGTGGTGTTCTGATGCCTGGGGAAGTGGGCCTTGTGGGCAGGCTTGAATGTGGGGGCAGAGGACGTGCGCAGACATCTCTTGGGAGAGGGCACCAGATGAGTGGTTCTGAGGGAGTGGGATGGTCCTTCAGTGTCAATAACCCCTTGAAGGCTGAGATGCCACCACAAGGGAGTAGTGATTCAAGTGGGACAAGAGTACAGGGGGTAAGGAGCAGAGTGTAGGGGCAGCTCACAGCTTCTACGTGGAAGTGGAGGGGTGCAAACCCCCAGGCTGGAGATCAAGGAGCCTGGGAAACTGAACATGAAAAGAACTTTGTGGATGGAATGTGATTCCTGCCCTCAGTCATGACATCGTGAAATAGTCCATTTTGCTAGACATCTGACCTTCCTTCTGTCCCACACATGGTAAATGTAGCATTGTATACCTGTGCTCTGTTTTAATTTGTGTTCGGTTTGCGCATTAAAGCTTCAAGGAATAGACATACATGCTATTGTAAAGACATGTATGGGGCGACAGGCGTGCCGCTTTTTAAATAATACAATGTATATGAAAAGTGCATGGTTAGAAGCATTGGGTTCATTGAGATGGACTTTCTTGGTACAATATTTTCACCGAATTTACGGAAATGCCTTTGGAAGTTAATACAAAAGTATGCAGAAGTATTTGTCAATCGCTTCCTCCCGTAGTTTCCGTTTCTAATACGTCATTTCCCCCTCCTGTTTGCAGGTGGCTACGACCGCAGCGTGACCTTGCTGGAGGTGTGCGGCAGCTGGCCGGAGAGTTTCGGACTGCGTCACATCTCCTCCATTGACAGCAGCGAGGACGGGCTCCGCGAGCGGCTGGCGGACGCCATGTCCGAGTCTCCTGCCAGGGACATCGTCGGATCTGGAACAGGTAGCTGGTTTGAAGTTTCTGCTTAACACCCCGTAATCTAAAATGCATCATATAGCTCACAAATACCTACCTTACCTTTGGAACTGGACCGCCCCTCACACCTCGCTAAGAGATCTGCACTTCTGCCCCTTGCTGTCCCTCACACCTCCCACCCTCATCTTCGTGCCCTGCGGTGACAACGGTCTTCAAACTTTCTAAAGCTGCGGCGCCCTAGTGTGAAATAATGTTATCATGGCTTCCCAAAACAACATTTTTTCTCACTGTTGTTACATAAAAATGTGACAATCTGGCGTGGACTTGAGGGCATACCCTCGGTGTAGACAAACCTGACATGCAGTAGTGCTTTTCGCCTTACCACTATAAAACAAAGCAAGCATGCCGCACTGATCACGCGGAGTCACCGTAGAGGGGATTTTTTTTAAGAGTACCTCAAAATCAATGTTCTCTGTAATTTCTTTACATAGTAAGTATCGTCCATGAAATAAAAAAAATACATTGTGAGCAGAGGAGCCAACATGTGTGCTGGAGTATCCAAGATATTTTGACAAAAATTGATATTCCTTCTTGCCTTTAATTGTTTCACTTTATCTAAACCAGCTAGTAATTTGCTACAAGTCACATATGACACCTTTAACCAGGCCTGTGTTTTTTTAGCCAAAAGCATACAGACTGCTTGGATTTTTGGACATTGGATTGAACATTACAATGTGAAATATAAAAGTACAAGTTCTAAAATGCAGGGCACTGTTGACTAAAATACCTGGATTGGCACAAGGTGTTGTTTTAGACAAGGGCCACTTGGCAGCCATGAACATACACAACATTGGAAACCATTTGAAACATTTTTTCTTTTAAAGCGTGTGCAAATACGCCGTTGGCAACGTGCTATTAAGAGGCATGTCACTCTAAAATGTCCATTTTGTCATCCTCAACCAGAACTGAAATGAAAGTACCTTTTTTAATGCTTACTCCCGGCCTGAACATGACTGACAAAAGGCATTAATGATTGCCCATGTCAGAGTGGCTCACGGCCGCTCTGTTTACTTTCACTATATCACTGCACTGTGTGTTTTTGGTGTGATGCTTCAGGGAGAGGCTAGGTTCTCTCTTCTCTTTGCCAGACCACTATTGCCCCAAAGCCCCATTGGCATCCTTTAATATTTGAGTTTTGTGGAGGTTGCTGTTGCCACTGCGAGCGTCCTGGCAATGATGCTAATCATGCCACATGGCGACAAATAAACGAAATAAGTACATGTGAGCAAAGTTGCCTTCTGAGCATCAAGATAAAAGTAAAATACAAGCAAGCGCCAGGGAGTTAGCTAATGAACGATAAATGTTCTGCAATCATTTCCTAAACATCAAGTGATCCGAAATCAAACGTAGGAGGAAGTGCTTTGGAAGCCACATAGAAACGTTGATTAATGACAGGAAGCACAAATATGCCTACAGCAGCAGAGCAAAGGGTCTCAGCGGGTTGAGATTTGAGTGTCCAAAAGGGCGAGCCCCAGCAAGGATAGGATTAGCTGAAGCGTATGTTGCTGATATTTTGAGAGAGTAAAATAAAGAGATAACAACAATCCAGCCCAAATCTGAACTTTTCCCGAATTATTTAACATCCCGCCTCCATTAGAAGGGAAGGCAATACGTTCCTCAAAACTCTTAGTTACAAATCACACGAGGAAGCAAGCTTGGTCATTTGGAATGAGCAATCTAATTTGTTATCAAAGATGAAGCCCAAATTGACTACTGCGGTCCCCGGAGTAGGGCTGGTGCCCAATGAAAACGGCCCTCTAGTGTTGAGACCAGATCAAAGGTGTTCCTCCTACAGTCATGACCTCAGTCTTGTCAAACATCAGCTTCAGGAAGTTGTTACTCATCTATAAAATAACTTTAGTCATCCTTTGAGGTCCACATGATTCTCACCCTGCATCGCTACCCTCCGAATTCACTTTGAGTGCCGCCAGATGGTCTCCACCTTAATCACTTCAAAAGCCACTGTTCTCCAACACCAATTACTCAGCATCCAAAAGATCTATCTCCATTCACCTTCTTTACATCCATTACCCCCTCAAGTATGTTGATTTGAGCAAGCATGACCATTTCAAAAGCCTCTTCCTTGGTTCACTCAACACTATTTCCAGTTGCATAGATGGTCTCTAAATTTGCCACCTGCCCCCTAGCCAGCATACGTTGCACCATAAGCTCCGTTCCCTAACACCACCCAATCAAATGGCCTGCAGCCTTCTACTGACTGCTGCACAACTCAGGGGCATATCACAGGCCCTCGCACCTCCGCAGTGCGGGTGGGGCCCCGAGCTGCAGGGGCCCCCTCATCACTGTACTCACCCCGGAGAGCTCCGGATTAAATCCGGACCGGGGTTCCTATGTGTACCTTGCAGGGGGGCCCCTTCAACTTTTGTTACGCCACTGGCACAACTTCCTAACATTGGTCTCCCAATCTGCTCATCATATTAAACTCTGATCTCTTATATCTAAGATTTCAAACAATATAGTGCCTTTTAATTTCTAACACTGCTGCATAGTTTATAGATTGAAATCCTTTTGGCCCTTTTCTCCCCTAATTAGAATGCCTTTCTCTTAGAAATCGGAACTTTCTAATTTCTTGTGATCTTTAAGAAGAATGTAAAGCTGCACCTCCTTCTAAATGAGGTGGCAGATCATTAGAGTATTCCAAATAGTTATCAATGGCTGCTTTGCCCATGGCCTGCATAAGGTTCTTATAAACGTTACACCCTGGGCTCTCTGTTGAAGTCTTGTACTGCTCATATTCCCAAATATGCCTGTAGTTTATGGTTTGATTGCACCAACTTACTCAGCTGTTACCATGTGCGCTTCATGCTACCAATATAAATCGATCATTGCTTTCACTTTTACTGATTGATAGGTGTCTTAAATTTAATTAATTAATACAAAATATATTTAAAAAAATAGAGGGTAACTACTTTAAGCCATTGCATGTTTGCAGAGGAGCATTTTTAGAACTAGTTAATTTAAGAAATTTGTTAGGAAGACGAAAGTGGAAACTAAGAGCCCGATTACAGTTGTGGCGTCGGCGGCCAAGTAGGTGGTCCAACTGCCCGATTACGGGCATGGCGGTTGGACTGCAACAAGACCGTTGCCACAGCCTGGATCCTGCGCGGTGGGGTAGGCTGTGGGGGAATGGAGGAGGTGACGATACCGACACCACCCTGCCAATTATGAGTTGCATCAGTCGGCAGAAATTCGTGGAAGGGGCTTTTGCCCACTAGGCATTGTTGCAGGGAGCACATGTCGTGCCCCACTATGCATGCACTGTGGTGCGCACTGTATGCCATGCACGACATAGTGCCTGGCAACAGTGCACGCAGAACAGTGCAGGCGCTGCAGTGCGGTGGCATTGCCTTCAGCTGAAGTACTCCACCGCCTCAAGACCGCTGCCGGCACACCGCCGGTCTGGTGGTTTACTCATAATGCAGTGGTCGGAGTGTCGCCGGCTCTGTACCGTGTTCTCCCGACTTCTGCAACGGTGGTCCGGCAGTCGGATCGCCACAACCTTAATTTGCCCGTGAGTACCAGTACTATTTTATTGATAGTTACGTCACTAACACACATTTCCACTACTTGTCCCTATACATTGCATATGATTTATCATACCTATTGTAATACATTTGCAAACATAACTTTACCCAAAGGAAGAATAAAAACATTTGATGTAGGTGGGGGGGTGCAAAAACTAATTATGACATAAACAACAAAGTTGGTTGCCTATATTTGGTAAAGGCCACCCCTAACTTTTTTTTAATTCACAACTCAATCTCCCACATCACCATCAGTTCTTCCAATGTACATCACTTCTCCATTTCAACTGCTTCTCCATTTCAACACCCCTGCGTGGCTTCTTGGCTAAAGTCCTCTATGCTCCTTCTTCACCAGAATTAGAATGCTTTTGTCTTGAAGATATTTGTTCATCTTATTGGAATAATTCTATTGTATAAGATCCAAGCCTCCCAAATGACCAGCAAAATGGCCTTGCACTGGGATACTGAAAAATAATACTAAAAGCAACTGATAAATTCTAAATACAATATTAAATAGTACTCATCTTGGCCACGTAAAGAAGCTTATAGGGTCTTACAGGGAGTGGGCCAGGAACTGTGTGTCCTTATAAGCACTAATTGGGTACTTATAATCCCTATCTGAAAATGCAGGGCCCACTGCTCTTAAAAGATGGAAGTCTCAAGAACTCACACTGAGCAGCAGCGAGGCAGTTGATGTCTGAACAATCTACGAACCGTAGGCCAAAAGTATATCTCTTTGATATATGAAAGCAGCAGGTTTACAAGGCAATTGACGTACCTCCCTAAATTGCTTTATGCAATCTTGACAAGGAACAGAAAATGGTCTAACATTGCCATACATGACCCCATAAACTACCAAGTCCCCACATACAATTTGGCAATATAGCACATATAAAAGCAGAAACTGTTAGTAGAAGCATAAGAAAGTAACACAGGAATGTCATTGCACACCTCTTCATAGTAGGGAACATTATTCCTTCATTCTTTAAAAACTCAATTCAAGCAGTGCATTTGGAAATTTTAAAGCTTATTATACAACTATATCCCTTAAAATATATATTCTTTAAATGGCCTACCGATTCATGGGCCTGAAGAAGTACAGCACAGGACTACAGGTAAACAATGTGCACACACCTGTGACAAACCTTTAGAGCAACAAATATTTATGAGGCTGTTGCAGACTACCCCTCCTCCTACAGGAGACGCCAGCTCTGGAGGAAAATAAGAGGTCAAGATCAAATTCCGCTTGTGATCCTGTAATGTACATTCATAATAAATAGTTTCATAGGTATGTTTCTGTACTTTGTGATAGAATAGCACAGATTATGCATTTATGGTGTACCCTTGTGCAGTCTGAGGCACCAGAAGGCCCGTTGACCACCCTTTACCACTGTGAGGAGAACCTAGGTGTCCATGACTCAGTGTGCCCAACCGGAATCAGGATCACATACTTGGTATTCATTTTTCTGACTTTACAGCAAACAAAGACACACAGATAACTTCATTCTCACTGATTGTGCTAGAGCTGATGCAACCTGACTAGGGATGGCACTCGCCCAGCTAAAGAGAGAAGACATCAACCCTAATCATCCACTGTGAACTTCTGAATAGGGAATACCTATTGCGAAGAACCCTGTTTTAACTCCTGTATGCCACCACAAGTAAGGTACAGCTTACAAATAAATACATTGTAGTGGGTAAGCTGACCATGGGCCCTCTTGGAGTCAGAAGTCCTTCTGCTTTTGCATCTCTGAGGCAGGTAAACAAGAGGCCAGCTCAGGGCCGCCCCACACAGTGGGGCCTACGGGGCCTGTGTTACGCCACTGGTGCCAGCATGAATCAGGAGTTCCTGTGTTTTGAGTAAGACCTCTTCTTCCATCAATACTCAGTAGACTTCTTTCTTCCAAACCGGTCTTCAGGTGGAGTCTTCGCAGGTCCAGGAAAGTTCTGAGGAGGTGGTGATTGAGTTACCAGACTTATCATGTGTGCTAGCCAGTGAGTGAAGAAATTCTGCCTCCCAATCATATGTTCCAACAGGCATGTCCTCTTTTTTACTGCACTTCCTCTTTGATTTACAGTGAATTAACCCAGAGGCCCCTGTTTCAAAATGACTAAAACCTTCTGCTATCAGGGAGGCTAGACTTTATCTACTCAGCCACTCCTCTGTTTAGATGTGCTCTCCTCCCACTTCGCAAGGTCCATACTGGTTCTCTCCCCACTGTGACTTGAGCCAGGCTGTTTAGACCAGACCTAGGAAAATCCCTCCTTCCTTCTCCAAGTTAAAAGAGGTAGCACTAAAGCTGCCCTTTTTTGCCACAGGTAATCCTCACTAAAGCTCGGCAGTTAACCCCTGTGTGCTTTTCCAAGACTCAGAGTCAAGCTATTGTTCTTTCGTCAGTTATTAATTCTCCCATCCAAACATGTGTATTCCATCTCTGGTGGTGTGATAAGTGGCAGACCTCGTTTAAAGCCACTGATGGCGGAGGCAACATAAAGTACATGTTTACAAAGTTAATTTGCAACTGAAGTTATCAAAATCTTAATTCAGCATTAGATCAGCGTTTGAAATTGAGGAAATAATGTTTAAGCATTTTCCCAGGCGAAGCTAGGAAATAATGATTTTAATCCCATCTAATCCTGCACAAGGAAGTCTGACAAAGCCTACTCAATGAAATATATTTTCGATTTCATTTCAAAGCACACTAACTTTAATATGTAGTATGCCCTATTTTTATGTATTAGCGCCCTAGCTTGTAGGTTTACAAGACACACTTTACTGGTGGCTAGTAAATATATAAAAATAGGTTTCACTATCGGGTAAAGGCACTTTTCCATGCCATGTGTGGCCACAGTGCATTTAAACTTCAGCCCAGACATAACACATTGGTGCTTCTGGCATGCCTATATTTTTTATCATCCACGTGGGTGATGTAAATACACTGCAGTCCTCATATGACTTTTAGCTCCCACATTATAGGTTCATTTTCTGCGTGTGAGAGGCTGGCCTGGTATATGATGTCCACTAATGTTAGTGGGCACCCTGTACCAGTCCGGATAACCCTTATGGTGAGTTAAGAGGTCTTAGTCAACCTTATAAAAATCTCTCTAAGTGGTAGCTGTGGAGAGCAGCCTTCAGGCTTAGTCCAGACGGAGTATAAAGCAGCTTGTTTTGCCAGAATGCAATCTTACAGTATAGATTAAATGAAAAAGAACCACACAAGGTATTTATAAAAATATGTATTATATAATACTCTCTAAAATACGTTTAGATATCTCCTAGGTGGAGATAAACACAATCCACACAATACTTTGTATAGAAATCAAGCAAATTGCACAGAATACACAGTGGACCCCAGGGGGGGAACCAAACCATATACTAAGAAAGTGGTATAAGAACCACGAGTTCCTGTCAAGACAATGTCCAGAGGACGTAGAAGTGCTGGGGACCCAAGGTGAGAGACTAGGAGCCCCACGGAGATCGTGTGCAGTGTGGGAACGCAACTGCGTTCTCCGTACAAATCAAGGTGTAAGTCGTGGTTGCAATTTTAAAGATTAAGGAACCTTCCCAGTGGACCCTGAAGAAACCCCGTGGATGACAGAAGGTTGGAGAGCCACCCCACCCGTGGATACCCTAGTACCCATGTTACCTACACCAGGGAAGCTGTCGGAAACCGCGGTCCAACCCAATGGAGGACTTCAGGAAAGTGGTGCCGTTGGAGAAGGAGAAAGTGTCCGGTGGAATCTGAAGGTTGATTCAGGATGAGAAGTACCTGCAAGCAGAGGGGACAGAGTAAACGTCACTCAGGAGTGACCCAGAGACCTGGAAGACGAATGCCCACCGATCTCGGGTGTTACAGGAGAGTTGACGCTGACCATGACTCTGCAGCTGTGAGGACCAGGCGACGCTGAGGAAGACCAGGAGGCAGGAGCCATGCACGAGCTGTCCCATGTCGGATGTCGAGTGCTGAGGGGTCGGTGTCTGTCGGAAGCACCAACAAGCCTTGGCAACTGCAAACAACGTGGATGTCGACGAAGGTGCAATGTCGGAACCAGCAAGGTCCAGGGGACTCACTACAAGGAGGGGAGTCTGGGCAGGCCCCGAGCAATCAGGGAAGCCCAAAAGAAACAAAGGTGACCCTTAACAGAACCCACAGGCCGGAGGCACTGGAGTCTCAAGAGGACCTTAAGCAGCTCACCAAAAGATGCAGACCACGGTGCAAGCAATGCTGTGTGGACAAAGACTCTGGTCACTTGAGATACTTGAGTTTGTGGCTACTTGGAGCCTGAAGATCTTGGTGGAAGGAAGCCAACAAGCCTTTGCAACAGCAAGTCGACGTAGTGCACAGGGGTGTGGTTCCTGCATCTCCCACAAGGGATACTGGCATCAAAGCTGGTGAGAGGGCAGGCCTCAAGAGCTGTGGAGAACCACCACCTGTGTTGTTGAACCTTTCAGAGTCCGTAGGAGCTCAGGATCAGCAGACTGGTCAGCTTGGTTGCTATACTTGCAGATGCAGGGAAGTTACTCCTTAACTTCAAGGGAGATTCCTTTAAGTGTCTTGGTTGCCCACAGGCCTTGGAAGGTTCCTGTAAGGTGCACAGGCACAGACGATGCAGCAGACTAAAAGGGGAACGAAGTTTAGCCCAAACAAAGTCCAGCAAAATCCTGAGTGCCCAGACGGTAGAAGTTGAAGTTGTGTCTGAATTGAATCGTGTCCCACGACGAATCAAGGGACCCACACATAGGTAAGCTGTTAAGTACCCTTAGGAAAGGGTTGAGATGATTCAGGGGACTCTCCCAGGGAAGGTTTGGGCAGGGGGAAGGTTACTCCCATGTCCTTTGTCCAGTTTCGTGCCAGAGATGGAGCCAACAGCTCCCAGAGCTGGTTTGAACTGGACTGTGAACGGGGACACCAAATGTGCCCCTCATGCAGACTGAGTGGCTCTGGCAAGCGCACTCACCCGGTCCCAGTACACTAAATCCTTTGTGGGAGGTAGTCACATCTCCTTGTAACAGGATACCTAATGTTCTGCCTTCCCCTGTTCGAGATTGGCTCAGCAGCAGGAGGGCTGAATCGTGTCTCCGGTCAGCAGCAGTCATGTTGTGCTGTCCGGGTCTAGAACACCAATACCGGAAGCACTGAGAGTTTAACAGAGGGCTCTCCCAGTGTGCCTCCCACACCGTTTATAGTGTGGGGGTATGATTCCAACATGTTTGATACCAAACATGATAGGATTCGTTGCAGCCGATTTCAAGATGGTCATCCCGTAATTACGCGGTGCCCCTCTATATAGTATATGGCTGCTTCACTTACAACCCGGGAGAATGGACTCCGTAGGCTGTAGGGGTGTCCTGCTCATGCAGGGGTGCCCTCACATTTAGAACCAAGCACCCTGCCTTCAGGATTGCAAAGGCCTGCGATAGGGGTGACTTATAGGATTAAAGTGCAGTGACCCTAGATATAGAAAACCTAGATCTTTAGTAAGTGGCGCTAGGACCAGCTTACGCAGGCTGCAATGGCAGGCCTGTAGTTTCATTTTGAATGGTCTCCCACGGGTTGCATAATACATGCTTCAGCCCATGGGGGAC
Source organism: Triturus cristatus (assembly GCF_964204655.1). Classification (NCBI taxonomy): domain Eukaryota; kingdom Metazoa; phylum Chordata; class Amphibia; order Caudata; family Salamandridae; genus Triturus; species Triturus cristatus. Next base: position 938,221,928 of record NC_140584.1, on the reverse strand, counting down.
CTCTGGGGTACCTATGCACTGGGTACCTTAGTACCATATACTAGTGACTGATAAGGGTACCCCAGTGTCCAATCTGGGATGTACCCAAGTACTGAACATAACAATTTAAGGGAGAAAGCAGAGAGACTGGTGTCCTAATTAGCAGGATCCCAGTCAGACTAATCAAAAACAGCGTATCACCAGGCGAAAAGTTTGGGTAACCATCCAGCAGATCCTACTATCCTACATGACATTATTCTTAGTGGTCCTAAAGGACGGTCAGATAGACCAACTGAGCTAAGCAAAATTTTGTAAAAGTGTTTTGTGGCCTGAGCTCATACACTATGACACTGGAAAGCAGTGTGGCTGTTCAAAAAGTCATAATATCAACAACAAAAGGGTCCAGAATCGGGTGAAAAAAATGGAGTGACCATGCATTTGCTATATCGTCAAGTTGCAAAATAGCTATAGATTCAAACAAGATTATGAATTTTGAACAGCACCTTTGTCAGCCATTTACCAATTGGAAGACAACTTAGTATTTTTCACTTCTAAAATGAGCTGATCTCTTCTTTACAAAATTACCTCTGTGGAAATCAGAAGACCTTTGACCTATAACTTATCACTGGCTCCATCTTCTCTAGTTCTCTGATCGTTTTATTGATCTGGTGATTGCCAGGGTGTTGGGCTGCTTTAAGGTCTTTGAGACCGCAGTTTCAGGACAGTTTCATTGCAGGTGTTCACATTTCTTATTAGCATCTCAATAGATGAAAAACAGTTTCTGAAGCTGAGTTCAGCAGCACACTTTAGTTTTGAAGCTTTTGCCTTCCCTTTACCTAGAAAGCAGACACTTGTCTCTCACATAGACCTCTGCTCAGCTCATCTTCACAATGTACAGTACTGCCAAGGTTGCTTAAGATGCATCCTGTCTGGGCTACTCGAAGGGTATCCAACCTGGATGGCTCAACAGGCATCTACCCTGGGTCACTCAAGGCTTTTCAAACTGACAGTGACTAGAGAATCCCCTCTGTGCACTATGTTGTGTCTGTAAGATTTGAGAATAGAAGAGGCAGGAAGGGAGTACTCCTAGGAGATGCCCCTGTCCTGAAGGGGGACCACTGGATGCTGTGGTGAGTGTTTAGAATAGTGTGCAGGTGAAAATCAGGACTAAAATGAGACTTAAAGTGGCTAAAATCGTGACTAGGTGCTTGCAACACAATATAGTTGGTACCTCCAGAAACCACGCCGTGCTTGGACGCCATGCCCAGACAGTCTCCTATTTGAAATGCTCGAGTAAAGTAACTGACAACTACAACCATATCCCTTCCAGAATATAAATATGGCTGTTTCTTACCCAGTGAGCCTGTGCATATGTCTGGTTTATTCTTTCTCATAACATCTGCCTTGGTACCCTTACTGTTGTTTTTATTGTCATTCAATTTATGGTTCTCTTCTGTCATGATTTTCCTCATCTTTTCTAGCCATTGAATTGTTTACAGTAGGTTTTCTAAACAAATGTGTCCTTCACTGCTGAGGCCTGGATCTCTCATCCGTTCCATGAACATATGGAGGAAACATTACCAATATTTGTGTGTTGAGCCAGCATGGTATTGGGGTTATTCTGTGGCAATTCAACTCTTGTTCGGTATCAAAGTGTCTGGCTCTGATGATCCAGGTCTAGAAATTACCTATCTACTCCTATCCCTCCCTTTACTCACCAGTTGCCTCTACCCACTTGGTTTGTGAGAGTCTGTGCTCATTGGCCGGGAGCTCACAAGTTGAATTGTGTTACCCGAGCAGCGGTAGGATGATTGCAGCCGCAAATATGGACACAGAGTGTTTGTTCAGTGGGCGATTGCAATACCCATAGATGCTACATTCTGATGTCATCTGTTTGTTGGCTCAGATTAGGTTATAAAACAGGTGTGCCACACCATTCCATATTTAGAAGTGTCATTGGAGAGTGGTAATTTATTCCACATCTGGATAATATTACAGCCTTATAGCCCTCCGCAGCGGGCTATACCGGCTATTAAAGGCCCACTCCAGTGTTAAAGTCCCGAGCCGAAGGCGAGGGCCATGAACAAGGGAGTGGGCCTTTAATAGCTGTTATAGGACTCCCCAAGAGGGAGTTCATCAGAGGAAAAGCGATGTACACACTGTTAATGTCATCACACCAGGCATCATTCAAAATTGTCATCAAGAGGGGTGACGTCAGAGCCTGTGCTCCAACATGTTTGCCTTCAAAGGTGGGTTCAGCACCTCCCCACCGCATTCATAGAAACACAGGTCAAAGTTCTTCACAGCAAGTCTCTTCATTGATGACAAGAATTTCGACTTCGAAGACACAAAGACCAATGTCATCACTGTCGGTCCTTGTCACCATTGTATCAAACTCACCAACGCCTTCAAGACACCAACGTTAGACGTTGACAGTGCCGGCAACACCATCAAAACATCAACTCTTTCCTTTGCCCTCATTACCCCCACCAGTAGGGGGAGCGGTATCTCTTCATTTGGAAGAGTGGTCTTCCATCACGAAAGACAAGTGGGTGCTAAGCATTGTATCCCATGGATACAACCTTTACTTCCAAAATACGCCTCTTCCTATACCTCCAATGCCCACTAAAAAGCATCAACTAATATTATTAAGAGAAGAAATTCCCACGCTTCTATATAAAAAAGGCAAAATTTTAAAGTTTCACACATCCAGACATCCACAATACCAATGTATTTCTTGGTAAAATGCAGAAAGGGTCAAAACAGACTTGAAACCAATTTTAGACTTACTTCAACTAAATAAATCAAAAAAGTAATAATTCCACATGCTGGCTTAAACACAAAGGGCCATATGTAGGTATGCTGTGTTTTGCGATTCTCTAATTGCAATTTTTAGGGAATCGCAATTAGAGAATAGCAAAACGCTATGTAGGTAGGATTAGCAATTTTGTTTGCGAATCCCACCTATTCCTTATTTGCGATTTTCTAATTGAGAATCTCAAATAAGGAATACCTTGCCATTCATTCCTATGGGCTAAAAGGCCCATAGGAATGAATAGGAAGACATTCTCAATTTGCGATTCTCAATTAGAGAATCGCAAATTGAGAATGCAATTTCAAGGGTGCAAGGGTGTCAACATGACACCCTTTTGCACCCCTGTAATGAGCATGGGTGCACATGTGGCGCCCATACATGCCCTAAGGGCATGTATGTGTGCCACATGGCACTTTGAATAATGCAAAAAACTGCATTATTGAAGGAAATCGCAAATTACCATCAACCTGAAGTTGGTGGTAATTTGCGATTCCTTAAGCCAAAATAGCACAACGTGGGTGCTTTCTACATTGCATTTAAGGAATCGCTATTTGGGATTCCTTAAATGCATTTGCAAAATAAGGAATCGCAAATTTTGCGATTCCTTATTTTGCATGCAGATTTGCCTTCCTACATCCCACTTAGCAAAATTGCGATCGCAAACGCCGAAATTCGGCGAATTTCGGCGTTTGCGATCGCAATTTTGCTTACTACATATGGCCCCAAATTGTTCCTTATCTAAATCTGAATGACTGGATGTGCTTGATAGACCGACAAGATGCATATTTCCATGTTCCAATAAAGCCACATCACAGAACATTTATGCGATATTAGTAGGACAGCAACATTACCAACACAGAGCCCTCCCATTTGGTCTAAAGCCAGCACCATTAACTTTTTTTAAATGCATGACAGTGATCGTTGTTCACCTGTGAAAACAAAGATATGCATTTATCCACATTTAGAAAGCACAAACCCAACAAAAGGTGAGGTGACTTGAAACCAACTTGTAAACTGTTAGGAAGTCTAGGTCTCCAAATAATTGATCAAAAATCTAAATTATTGCTAATTCCAAGATGAACCTATCTAGAAGTCAGAATGGTTACAGTAAACTAAAAAGGGTATCCTTCTGAGGATAAGGTATTATTAATCTAAAAGAAATATCATTCACGTTTAAACACGGTCAGTCCGATTGCAAGAGAGATATCCTCACTCCTGGGGTCTATGACACCTGGTATTTATATTGTCCCAAATGCTAGATTACATATGAGACCACTCCAACAATGTCAAGAAGACCAACAGACTGAGAGGTACAACAAATTGGAAGACCATGTTTGACACTTTCAATCGCAGCAAAACAATCTCTAAACAAGTGGCTTGTCATAAACAATCTGGTAAAAGGAGTTTCTTTTCAAAAAGAGAAAACACAACAAACAGTTGTCACAGATGTTTCCCTCACAGGATGGGGAACCCCATCTAGATCATCTCACCATCCAAGGTCGATGAACAGAAATGATTTATCACATACATCTTTTAGAATAGAGAACAATTCACCTACCTCTCAGGGTATTCTTTCCTTTTCTGAAAACCAACTCTATAATCCGAATTGAAACAGATAATTTGACTAATATATTTTACACCAACAAGCAGGGCGACAGCATTTCGAGACCACTGTCATTGGAAGCACAAACTACATGGCACTGGGCATTAATGATGAGAATTTAAATCAGAGCAGTGCATACACCAGTTGCAATGAACCCATAAGCAGACTTCCTAAGAAGATACTATGAAGAAAGTCACAAATGAGTATTAGACAACCAAGTTATCTATGATATATCTGAGGAATGGAGCACTTCCTCTATAGACTTCTTCGCTGCTGCAGAAAAAAATGTCCAAGACTTTGCATCCAGACGACCAAAACACTGGTTGAAAGGCAATGCCCTTTTAAAGACTTGTCAACATCACCAAGTAAAATGATCCTTATCGCTCTGTAATGGCCAAGTACGTGGTGGTACACAGATCTCCTATTAGTGTGCATCAAACCACACAAGAGACATACTTGAACCCAAACTGGCTTGAAAAACTTCAGACCAGATTTCATACCCAAACCTGACATCATTGAATTTGGCAGTGTGGCTCCTGAAGTCAGACACTACGGTCATCTAGGATTACCACCTGACTGCATGCAAATCATAAAAGAAGCTAATCATCAACTAGACCATGAAGTGAAAACAACTCTGCATATAGTGTCAAACCAATGGCCACTTGCCTAGAGGAAGTGATCCTTCATTATTTACTTTATTTGGCCAAATCAAAACTACAATTTTCTTTGAAGAAAGTCCACCTAGCAGCCATCACTACTTCCAGAAAATTTTCTGTACAGATTTGTTTCTCCAAGGTATCAGTAGTTAAGGATTTTCTGGAAGACCTGAAAAAGTATTCACTGTAATCAAAAACCTTTCTCCTCCATGGCTGTATATTTTTGGTATTAGCAAAATTAATAGGATCTCCTTTTGAACTCATCTATAAAGCTACATTACATCATCTTTCTTGGCATTTTTAATAGCTATAACCTCAGCTCAATGAATTAGCGAAATCCAAGCGCTATCTTCTACAGAGCCATATACAAATTTTCTCTAATAGAGAAGTAATAAGAACAGATCATTCACTCCTCCCTAAATTAGAGATGGACGAGCCTCTGAACGCTTGAGCTGGATTCGAGCCTGAAGCTGAGCTCTGGCTCAGCTCGTGGGCTTATTGGAACCTCTAGCCCATAACGAAGCGCACTTTCTTGTGGCTTCTGCTCACCACCCTCCACGTATCCTGAATGTGGCTTCAGGGTCAGAGCTGCCAACTTTGGAACTGGGGAACCCAGTTTGAGTCTCGACATTGGCTCAACATCCTGTGATTCTGGACAAATCACTTAATTTCCCCACCCCTGTAAACAATGAGCAGTGACCTTGTGTAATGTAACGACCGCTTATGTAAAACGCTTCTATACCTTCGGGTTGAGTTTATGCTATATAAAAACTGCGGAAAGGTGCATAAAGAGTTAAAAACAAAGCCTTAACCTAAGGAATGTTACAAAGAGGTATAAAGAAAACCGTATCGTAAGGAATGTTACTCTATAATAATGTGGAAAAGTACAGGGTATATATGACAATTGTCTTGCCTCTTAGAGCCAAATGTACAAAGCATTTTTTCAGTCGCAAATGGCCCGAATCGCAGAATCAGGCCGTTTGCGACAGAAAAATACTTTATTCAATGTAAAAAATGCAAAATGGGAATCGGTAACTTGTTACCAAATCGCAATTTGCATTTGCGAATCTGTATTTGGAAAGGGTGTGTTTTGGGCATCTCTTCCAAATACCGAATCGGTATGGTATGTATTATTGTTTTGCAAGTAAATTCTGGCCACAAAAAAAAACCTATTCGCAAATCTCCCCACTCTTAAAAAATTAAACTACAAAGTTTCATTTTTTCTTTTGTAACACATCTTGTTTTCCAAATGGGCTGCATAAAAAAAAAATACTCTATTGAATATCAACCACAGACATGGATTGTGTTCTGTTGCCCTCAGCAAGCCACCATCCCTGTGATGGATGTTATTCATAACGCGTAGCAAATTGCAACTTACCTTGTTAATATACATGAGGCTAGTCTATTCGCGACCCACTAGGAATCGCTAATGAAACTCAAAATAGTTGCATACATTAGGAATACTTATTTCATAATTGCGATTCTCTCCAAATCACAATTAGGAAATGTTTTAAAATGTTCACTTTTAATAAAGTACTTCTCAGTGCAGTGCTATTAATGTCAAAGCTTTCACATGCTAAAAAAGTAAACTTTTTTGAATTTTGAATAGACTTTACCATATTTGAAATGATGTTTGGTCTATGATTCATTAGAAAACATTTTCAGGGCTGGGCTTGTGCACGGGCTCTAAGATCCGATCTGATACTCAGGTAGAATTTAGAATAGGTCAGGAAACTTTAAACAGTCTCTTCAAGTAGAAAGAAGATGGTAAAACACTGTTTACCTTAAGTGCACACCCATAAATACCTATGTATTGATTCATTTATTATAGTTTATACTTTATTCATATTTAAACATATTTAAATATATTTACTTGAATATATACATTTTATTTGTTACTGCTTGTATGTGTATGATTGCAGTCCTTTTTTCTAGGATGCCTCATCATTATTCTCGGAGGAAATGTAAGGTGTAAGGCCTGCGTTTAGTACACATTTAGCTAGCATTTGTTATCAGCTGCACCTTGACTTTCAATACCCATTGTTTCCCTTAGAGGACATTTTTATGCACTTTTCTTGTCATTACCACTAATTTATTGGCTTTAAGCAAGTAATTTACAATATTTGAAAACACAATAAAAAGTTAATTTAAAGTACTTGATACTGCTTTTTTGGGCAAGTGCTGTGCACATTTTCAAAGTGGGCTCTCTGATATATCTTAAAGTTATCTGTCAGGACATTTTTCCCTTGCAACCGAATATGCTTCTCTGACGGATCAGGAGGATACCTTTTGTTTGTTTTTTAACAAACTTTATGGGTTTTTTTTCAGGTGCATTTTTACAACCTTATGGCGTTACTTCAAGCTAGATGGTTCTCATGAGTGTGTGATTCATATTACATATGTAGAATGACACGGAATCTTTACGTAAGATATTCAAATGACATTTTACACAATCATAATATTCAAACAAGAATAAAGTCCTGTACCTTTTCAGTATAACCATGCATCATAAATGTCGTGACTAAGGTAAATATTTATTAAGAACCCAATGCAACCCATCTACCCTATCCCACCCCTGCAAACCCAACCCAACAGAAAAAAAAAACCACAATACAAGCCAATTGCCACAGTGTAGTTATTATCTTTTATCCCAGTAAAGGTACCAGGTGGTAAATATAACCGATGGTGATAGGGAGTAAGGGAATGAGGGGAGACACTAATAATGCAAGGGGCTAAAGGGGAAAGGAGGGGGGGAGCTGGTCATCCATTCAGAGGACATCTGAATCCGGAGGATACCTCGTGAGTTAAAGCATTCACTTTTGTGATTCCTATGTAAACTACAAGTAATTGGTTCTTATGCTGACAGAACCATCTTAAGCTTTTTGTTCTACTACCAAGGCTTGCAAGTGTACAGTAAAATTAGGTAATACAATTTGTAATTTACAACACTGCAAAACAATGTAAAGGTGATAGGAGCAACTCAATTAAAACATAGCTTATTATTATTGTTATTAAGAAAGTGGAGGCTTTGCAGGCTGGTACCTATTTTTAATCCTGTTTGAAGCACTCCAAAGGGATCAGGATTGTGTTTAATTATGGCTATGATATAGAACTAGGTGTATTTCATGTTGACCTGGATTTTAATTGTCTAAGGACTTAAGTGGCAACTCCAAAAGTATCTGTAATGGCTCATTGACTCTGAGGCTAGAAAAAATATTTTGCCTTGAAGATCTTGCTTTTGCATTTGGTGATTTAAAAGAAACAGTGGTCCTTGGAGAGAGGGAAAATACACTTGGGATAAATATAGTCCAGAATCGAAGCTATATTATATTATGGGATGTCCAGCCGGACAACCCTATTTATTTCTAGAATGTAATAATAACAAATACAATAACATACTAATTGTGGGACACAATCCTGTATCCTTTGGGGAAAAAAAGACAATACATGTAAAACAATTACATACAAGGGGGAATTTCAGGCAAGACGTAATGAGCTTTTTTACAAATCCAATGTTAGAAGCTTTTTAAGTAACAACAGTTGCACTTTTTTAACACACTGGCTTAATGTGCAAGTTGTTAACTTGGGTCGACGACGTTTCGATCCTGTCTTAAAATACTAGGATCATCATCAGGACAAGAATAATTGGCTGGCCTGAGCATAAGAAATTGCCTGTGAAAGTAAAAGGAAAAGGGTAGATATGAAGAAAGAAGAGAGTTTGAATTTAGATAAAAGTAAGCATGCCGAACAGTAAGCATGCGACTAGTGATGAAAAAGGCGCCAAGAGGGAAGTGCTATGGGAGAATATATCGCTAGCCTGTGATATGATTCAGTAAAATTAGAAGGATTACCATGCAGACGATGGATTGCGGGTGTGAATCAACGCACTTTAGAGGAGCGTAAAGTGACCAAAATTGAGCTAGAGGCATGCTTGGAGGAGGGCTAACAACTGTATTTAGTGAAGCAACAGAAAGCTGTCTCAGTGCACTTGGGCTACTCAGATGGCATATACATCACAATGGTTTGCCACATTTGTCTGGCATTTTCATTTATTTCGTAGTCTTTTTGTGCTGAGTGCAAGACAAGCTGGGGCAGATTACAGAACACCCCTTCTGTGAAGCGGTTTAATTTGTGTTTTATGTATAAAAGATAAACTCTAATTATTTTAGAGCCTTATCCCCTATCGTTGTGACTAAATGCACGGTGGAATTGTTGCCTCTCAAGCCTATGTTTTCACGCATCCTGATAAAGAGCTTTTTTATTAAACTGGTCGAAATGCTTGGAGATTTTCTTTTCTTTCCATGAGCCCCGACCTTTCTGAATGGGTCCTATTTGCATAGTACGTACACAGACAACATCGATGTGAATGATACCCCACTGTATATGGCAGCCCTTTGTATATTCTGTAAAATCTTTAATTCTGATGAATATTATGAGGGACTATTTGTTAATTGCATAATGCTTCTACGTATTCCCTTGTGCAATATAATATATTTCAAGAAAATCTTCTCACTGTCCAAACGATACCCCACAATCCTTGTATAAAGGCACTTTTCTCTCATACAAAGAATATTGACTTTGTTCCTCTTTGTTCTTTTCATACTACCCTTGTTAATTCACAAATATGTGTCATAAAAATGAAAACTCACTGTAATAAGGAATACGTTTTGCTTAAACACCATGTATTTTTAAATTTTGGAAAAATTGAGGTTTACATATATATATTTACAATCAAGTAGTTTATGGACAGGCCGTTCAAAGTGATAATACAAACTACACATAAATAAATGATACTTGAAGTAAACTATTTGATTGTGCTTCTTTCAGGTCCACCCTACTTTTATGTGTAATCTTCAGACACTTTCGTTTCCAAAACTACCTGTTACCTTGTTATAGACAATTGTTCAGTAGCGTTACACAACTCCATAGTCCTGTATGGCATTTGCCGCTTTTAAATAGATTTATTTTGCTAGGTTTGATGATCTTGATAAAAACAACCCTTAAAGATTTAAAGTATGCCTTTCATGTTCAAGGTCCATTTGTTATGGAGACGTTTTTGCAGCTCAAGGCTACTCACGGTCAACCTCTCCACTTCTGTTGGATCCTCTGCAGGGGGGCCACAGAGCAGAGCTACTTGGCCCCAAAAACGGTGGAGGTCGTTTGCCACTGGCATCTTGGGGTCCATCTGACCATGGCTCTGCAAACTGAGTCCAGTACAACCCTTTACACACTTGACCCTCAGGGTAGAAAGGGTGAAGACACAAATTCTTAAGACGTATTGTGATGGGTAAGAGCTCAGAACTCAAAAGTCAAACAACAGACACAAAAACATGATGTCCAGCCCAATTCTTATCATTATGAAAAGGAATTAAATGCAACAAAACCGAATTAGCACATCACAAAGGTTAGGCCTAAGTTGTGCTTTAACAGTCAAACACTGCACTCCCTCCTCATTCCCGTAAACGATTTGTTTCAAGCTGCGAATATGAACCCGCTATTTCTGTCCTCTCTGTTCTGAGCATAGGCAGGGATTAAAAGATACACAATTGATGGACGGAATGCAGAACACATCAAAACATTCACCCCCAGTCAAGAGATCTGGGTTAAATCCATCATTCTTTTGCTCACCATGCCACCCAAGTTTAGACCTGGCTATATGCAAATCAGTCTTGACCCTGTGCCTCATGGGAACAGTCCAGCCCGAACTGCCAAGCCAGGTCCTCCCTGGACCGGAAACCAGCATCCTGGGACCGGTTTCGGGGTTTCACCCCTCTTCAGCCAGGATAGCTTGATTCCAGTGGCACAGTGAACCCAGGACTCACGTCTCAGCATACCTGGCACACTTAGGGCGAAAAAGCAAAACATACACAATTGATGGATGGAATGCAGAACAAATCAAAACATTCACCCCCAGTCAAGAGATCTGGGTTAAATCCATCATTCTTTTGCTCACCATGCCACCCCAGTTTAGACCTGGCTATATGCAAATCAGTCTTGACCCTGTGCCTCATGAGAACAGTCCAGCCCGAACTGCCAAGCCAGGTCCTCCCTGGACCGGAAACAAGCATCCTAGGACCGGTTTCGGGGTTTCACCCCTCTTCAGCCAGGATAGCTTGATTCCAGTGGCAGTGAGCCCAGGACTCACGTCTGAGCATACCTGGTGCACATAGGGCGAGAAAGCAAAAGATACACAATTGATGAACGGAATGCAGAACAAATCAAAACATTCACCCCCAGTCAAGAGATCTGGGTTAAATCCATCATCCTTTTGCTCACCATGCCACCCCAGTTTAGACCTGGCTATATCCAAATCAGTCTTGACCCTGTGCCTCATGGGAACAGTCCAGCCCGAACTGCCAAGCCAGGTCCTCCCTGGACCGGAAACAAGCATCCTAGGACCGGTTTCGGGGTTTCACCCCTCTTCAGCCAGGATAGCTTGATTCCAGTGGCAGTGAGCCCAGGACTCACGTCTGAGCATACCTGGTGCACATAGGGCGAGAAAGCAAAAGATACACAATTGATGAACGGAATGCAGAACAAATCAAAACATTCACCCCCAGTCAAGAGATCTGGGTTAAATCCATCATTCTTTTGCTCACCATGCCACCCCAGTTTAGACCTGGCTATATCCAAATCAGTCTTGACCCTGTGCCTCATGGGAACAGTCCAGCCCAAACTGCCAAGCCAGGTCCTCCCTGGACCGGAAACAAGCATCCTAGGACCGGTTCCAGGGTTTCATCCCTCTTCAGCCAGGATAGCTATCCCATTTGCGAATGGGCGAAATGGAATGTGTCGCGGGGGGCCTTTGTGTGTCGCCTTCAATTGAACTGCAGAACAATGCCCTCACTGTTGACCGGCTCACTGTTGACCGGCTCACTGTTTAATGGACTTTGTTTACATCAGTGGATATATGCACTGGCCTGCGAGCCTTTATTGTCATTTCTCACTATTACGCTTTTCTGTGACTCGCCTTGGTACCATTAGTTTTGTTAAATAAAAAGAGAATAAAAAAAAAAAAACAGAGGTATCCCAAAAGTGATAGGAGTTCTGTAATCCACATATGTTTGTGCCAGCCAGGGACTAATATTGAGAAGAAATGTTACGTTATGTTATCTGAATTTTTATAGCGTTCTTATCATCCATGAAGGTATCCAGGTGCTTTGAGCCAGGTCTTCAGCTTCTTGCGGAAGTCAAGAAGAGAGGATGAGGCTCTGATGTGTTGTGGGAGGTCATTGCAGGCTTTAGCTGGCAGGTATGAGAAGGTGCAACTCCTTGCTCTGCTTTTGTGTATATGGTGTGTGCGAGCGAGAGTCCAGCAGAGCTAAAGTGGCTGGTAAGTTGGTGGAAATGAATGTAGCTTATTCATTCATGTTACTTTATTTCGACCAGAAGACCATAAATGTACAATACATCAACATCAAACGGGCATACAGTCATCTCATTTAAAAAAAACCGATCAAATAAATACTAAACAAAAGGAATGTAGCTATTCAGGTAGGCAGGGCCTGTGTTATGGAGTACTTTGTAGTTGTAGGTGAGGAAATCGCACACTCCACTCCACACGTCTGTGTGTGTGTGTGTGTGTGTATACATATATATATATAAATATATATATATATATAGTGTGTATGTATATATATTGTGTATGTATTTACAAATATACATATATTATGGACTGTGTGCGCTTGTATATCGGGAGCCAGTGCAGTTCCCTAATGTGTGGTCTGATGTGTGATCAGCGTGGTTTGGGTTTGAGGAAGGAGAAGATCCTCTCGAGGGTGTGCTCCTGGATGCCTGCTTTTTGAAGTCGTTGCATCAGAATGGGATGGAAGACTATGTCAAAGGCTGCTGATAGGTCTAGGAGGATGAGGGTTGCGGTTCTCCCCTGTCGAGGATCATCCGGATGTCATCTGTTGCTATGAGGGTGGTTTCTGTGTTGTGATTGGGTCTAAATCCTGATTGTGATGCATCGAGAAGCTGGTAAGGTGGTCGGAGAGGTGCTTGTTGATAGCTTTTTCAAGATGTTGGCAGGGTAAGGGATATATGTCAGGAATTGGCTAGTTTAATCAGGTCGGCCAAGGGATTCTTAAGGAGGGCATTGAGGGATGCATGTTTCCATGATTTTGGGAAAGCGGCTATGCTCATGGGCTGCAGGGTGAAGTTGCCATAGATGGTAGTGATCTTGATACAAACGAAGTTTGGGACAATGTTGCAGGTGGTAGCTGTGGGGGTGATGAAATCCTTGATGATTGCGAAAATGTCTTTTCAGCTGTTGTACCTGGTGTTTATAATTTCAGCTAGGACCTTCCTCTTAGTTTATTGGTTCGCTGGTAGTACCTTCTCTGGGTGGCTTTGAAAGCATCTCTTTCTACTTCTCCTTGGCTGTTTCTCCATTTCCGTTTCAGTTGTTGGTAGTGCCGCGTGGTCACTCTGAGATCTTCCATGTACCAACTGGCGTGCGTTCTGGTATTTACTGTGTGTGTTGGTATCTTCACGGGCAGCTTATCGGTGCAGTTGGTGATCCGCTTTATGAAATTTTCGATGTCGCATTCAGGAGTTCTGTAGGTACCAGTTTGTTTTCGTGGAGGGCAGATGTCCAAATTTCCAATGCAGGATTGGTCCAGTGCCGGCGTGCTGGGCATGCTGTGGGTGTTCTTCTGTGCTGATGGATGTTGATTGTGAAATTGACCATGGCGTGGTTGGTGCATGTGATGGGTCTGGGTAATACGGGTAGAAATCCCTGATCAGTGTGTCGGGATAGTGTTTGCCATTACGTGAAGCCCAAAACAGTGTGCCTGAGTTTTCTATTGTCCCCTAGAGCAGGAGTATGAGACTGCTAGACTCCTTGCCAAGTCTAGGACAGAGTTTGGGATCCTGAACTGTGCTAGAAGTGGCACTACTGTCAAATGTGTTCATGTGATTGAATGACGTCCCCCTTCAGGGGGACTGGTTGTCCTGAAGAGAAGAACCAATCCCAGTGACCTGCTGTCTGAGAAAGCTGTGAAGAGGAATTTAAAAACCAACTCTACACTAATGATGAGAAGTACTGGGGGAGGATCAGCCCTACATAGAACTGTGGAGTGTGTCCTCACTATCCCTGAAAATCCTAAGTGAGTCTGATTGGCCCTCCTCCCTGGCATGGTATTTTTCAGTGGGATTGCCAGTATGACCTAGTCTCCTAAATCCTGCAAGCCACATCAAAAAGTTTCCAGCGATTGCAGATTTATTCCATATGAGTGTAACTTCATAAAAACATAATTGCGGTTGCACAGTCAAAGTTCTAAGCCCTTTTGTAGTTTTGCTGCGTTAAATTCTTCCACAATGCCTAGTGGTCTCAATGCATACTGTGTGCGTCACAGCTTGTCTCACTTCTCTGCTGGCCAGAGAATCCTGGTGCACAGGCTCCAGCAGCCATCTCTTACTCCCCATTAAGGTTTGCTACTAGACTGAGATCAACTTGTGCCAGGATAGATTCTTCATTTTGTTTGGCTAGGAACTCTGGATGAAGGAAATGGCACCGGAGTCAAAAAAGAGCAGTGGCACAACCCAGTGACAAAAACATGTCTTCTCCCCCCAGCGCATCATCATCTGACATCGAACATGACTGCCCACAGTGTATCTGCTGCTTCTCTGCTCAATGCATGTGCACTCAGCGGATGGGAACCCCTGGTGAGGCTTGCAAACCTCAGGACGAGCTTCAGCAAAGACTCTGCTGCTCAAAGACAAATTCTATTTTGAAAACCAAACGAAATGCTCAAGGAAGCATCTCGAAGGCAGCTGACTCTCTTGGGGATACAACTTATGAAAATGGTTGGAGATGGCCTCATTTTAGGCCAACCCGTTGTGAAAGTCCAAAGGAAAATAACTATTACTAGTGACAAACCCGCTGTCAAAGTCAGTAGTCTGAAATAGCATATTGTGAGCAGGCTTTTAACTATCTAATTTCTTTTTGGTTTTCCCTGTCCATTGATGTTTTTCTCATTAGCTGTGGGTAGAGCACTTTCTTTTTCTTTGTAACGCAAAATACTGGCTGTTCATCGATGTACATATTTTTAATGCATTGTGCTGAGTTTTGAGTATTTAGTCTATACCACCACCCTAAGTCTTGGGCTTCTCGTCCTCGGTACCTTGAGGATCAGGTTTTAAAGGGGTGGGGGATTGGGTGGGGGGGGGGCTTGCTGTTCAGTTCCTGGTTTATTACTGAGATGACCACAGAATCCCAGTGATATAAGTCTTCAATTGGAAATTGAAGGCCAATAATCCCTGTTTACCCTGGGGCCCTGAAACCAGTTCTCACTGGTGCAAGCACCATTTGCATCTGGTTTCAGATTTACTGGGGAACTCCGAAAGAACCTAACATTGTCCTTACCTTGCTTATCCACAGCCTGTTTGTTCCCCCATCCTCCTCATCTGCAGGCGGTCAGGGCCGTCAACTGTTTATATTACTGCTTGCATACTGAATGGGCGAAAATATATTCGTATGAAATAGAAGCGAAGGGCTTAAAATATTGCGCCATTTAAAAGGATTATGAGTGGTTGGCTGTCTCCTGGCTCTGGACTCATCTCATTGGCCAAGAACAGTCATCAGTCATAAATAAGGACTATTAGTACATGGCATAAAGAAGATTACTGGTGAGTAATCGGTCCTTTCATTGAGCCTTTAGAGGGGAGTTTTTAAAAGAAGCATTGTGTAGAGGTGACTGGCATTTTGTGATAAGCAGTGATTTGAAGGCTAGTGGTCTTTTCTCATCCCTGGATTCGTAGCTAAAAGAGCATCCCTTACTGGTCCCCTTATACCACACAACATGTGATCTCGGACATTTACTCTTGCATTAAACAATACCAGTGACAGTGGCCAGAACACATTTTTGTATTCATTGGCGCCTGAGCCCCTCAGTCTAAATGGGTCCACAGTGATCCTCTTAAAAGGATTTACAAATAGATTGCCCCAGTATGAGGTACTATATAAATCCAGTTCTATAATTTAATTTACAGTCATGAACTTCCCTGGGTAATCCGGATGCATCAACGACATGGATTTTCACAGACTGCACATCATTGTGTGAATTGGACAACGCCCACAGAGTGGCAAAAAAGAGCACGACATTTGTCAAAAGATTTGTTGTCCAGTAGCAGAGCGCTGAATTGATGCATTGATGCGACAGAGGCCATTTTATCCTTGCTAAAAGTGTAAACGGACATGTAACGCCCTTCATACTTTACCTAACCGATGCAAGACTATGATGGGCTTCAGTTAAGTTTTATCCCCCCACATACAGTCAATACACTCGTTCTGAGGGTGCCAAGCCTAATTGTGTCAGAGATTCCAAAGCACACTGAAATCTTACTCATGCATGAGGCGCTCTACAAATAAATTCAAATATTAATTTATTCACATCTCTTCTCGTTGTAGTGTGCTGGCGCTTTGTAAACAATGTACCTAAATGGCCGTTGGGACAAGTAAACTTGAAAGTTAAAATGGCTCAGTAGTCGTGGCGCTATAACATTACACAGGTCACATTGTCAGAGGGTTTTGTCTTTGCATTCCGGGGCCTTTGAGTCCTGGGCTTAAGTGGAAAAATCACCACTTCTAATAAGGCAAAAGAAAACAAACAAAAAGGAAATACTTATTCACACCTGACGTGGTACATGGTAAAATCTATGAGCTGCATCTCACTGCCGAGGCACGGCAGAAACCGAAAAAACCTCAAGAGGTTGAACTCCGTGCAAAACATTCTTCCAAAGAGTGTTGCATTCCACACGCTGACCCTCGGCGACCACTCGCATCCATCAAGAAAGAACTGTGTTAGAAATGTACATTTGATTCAGAAAGTCAACACGTTAAACCTCACATATGGTGTAACAACCAGTGTAGTCTCAAACGATCACATCATCGGACCTGAGCTTTTCCAAGGCTTGTAATGTTAATAGTCACAAGGCCTTTTCGGTATGCTTTCAACTCACTGCTCCAATTTTACCCATTATATCCTGGTTTTGGTAAAATGCCTTTTTAAACAAATACACAGCATGGCATAAATCGTGTATAAAGCTGTACAGTGTAATGTACTATTTATATCCATTGTTGAAGGAGAAGCGCGGTGTCATTAAGCCTCATTCGCGTCAAGGCATTGCATCTCATGGGTCACAGCCCTTCCCCAGCTCAACAACGGTAATAAATCGCACACTAGACTCTACACATCTGTGTGTGTGTATATATATATATATATATATGTATGTATTTACATAAATACGCTCAAATATACATATTTTAGTTATTTGGAATACATACATGAATATATATATATATATATATATATATATATATATATATATATATATATATATATATATATATATATATATATATATATATATGTATATATATATATATATATATATATATTTATCTTTTTACCCTCCAATCATCCGTCTTCCAATTTTGATTTCACTCTAAATTATTACTTTCAGGTTAGATGTATTTCATAGACTACACATAAAGATCAGACTTGTGCAACCACAGGGAAAGCAAGTCTAATTGAATTTTAAATATATTCTCCCTTCCCATAAGTACCTACTTCCTGTGACAGGTTCCCACAACACAACTTAACATGACTTTTCATATTGCATGCACTATTTGTCATTATATTTGTCTTAAATATAGTGCAAGGCATGTGATCTTTAATTCAGAGTAATTCACCCAGTTGACATCCGGTTATGTATTGAAAAGAAATTGTGTGTTTATTTGAATATTGCTGCCCTGTAATTCTGGTGACTAGCTTTTCGATGTCGGAGACACCAGCATCTTCATTTAAGATGGATGTTTTCTTTTCGACCTTACTTTCCTAGATGAGATTCGAAGCAGATGTTATACATCTTACATTATTACACGGATACAGTTTTTGCTGTAGATCTAGTACCTTACACATATGCTTAATTATTGTTATAGCATGCTATAGTATTTTATAGTTTGACATACATCATGAGGCTCCTTAGCATTATACTAAGTAAAAGGCTCCTCACATTAAAACTATCATGAAGATCCTTAGGTTTAGGAAGCCCAAATATTTATATCGTACTAATAACCTAACATTTGTAGCCTTGCCAAAAATATCTCTGTTTCATTATAATTGATGTGGTGCGCCTGTAGACCATGAATGTAAGCGCCTGTATCCTTTTTCTAGGATGCTGAATAATTCAAAAGCACTTCGATGGTATAGGGCTCAGGGCATCCAAAGTCCCCAGTAAGCCAGATATATTACTGTATACCTGGGATGGGTTCTACTTGGTGTTTACAGTCTCCTCCGGCTATTGCAGGATATTTCGTTCCCTCCAAACTCTAAATGAGGCTCTAAGTCACTGCAGATCTGTCATACAATATCCCTTGTCTCAAAAACTGTGAAACTAAAATAGCTCACATCTGATAACAGACTGCGTGATTTAAGGCCGGTGTACATTTAGCATATGATTTAATTTACAAAATCTGAGATCCAATTGATTAATTAAGTTAAAAGTTATCTGAAGGAGAGTAGGCGTTTAGCCAAAGCTGTCACTTATTCGGTGCATAAATTCAGTGAGAGGGGATGAGGCTGCAATTCTTCCACCACAGCGACAGTGTTTTGGAAGAAATTTAGATGGTGGTTTATTCTTCTTTATTAGGGATACTTCCATAAATTGGAGGATTTTCAATACCCTCCAAAACTCTAAATGGGACTCAATGCAATTCTGCTCTGTATCTCTCACCTTCCACACCTCTACACTGCTTTTCGCTTGAGACCTCGTATTTACTTACACCTCTGAATGTCATTGTTGAAGACAGCTGGAAAGCATGGGTTTTAAAAGGAACACACACAATGACCAGGAAAAGATGTAGAGTTGTGCGTACTGTCAAGGCATTCGTGTTTAGATGAACTTGTTCACACTTGGCTCCTTTGTAGAGGAAGATGTGGCAGTTACAACTGTCTCTACTGCTTACCAGACATCCTTAGATTGTGCTAGCAAACGTTGCTGTAAGGCTAAGGCAAGCTTCTTCAACACAAAGATGACTCTGGCCACTTTTCATTTTACCTCACAAAGGTCAGTGGGAAAATGTAGGCACCACTAGGCCACAGGAACTACATCACAGTGAACAAACATGAGAGTGGGGTCTATGGCGATCTTTTAGAGATTGATTTAGGGTCAACCACTAATAGCATGGCAATTCCCTCTTTCAAAAACGTTGCTTTCTCACTGGCTCTTCAGAACATGTTTGAAACCACTGAAGAACAAGATGACTCTTTCTTCCTGCTGCAAGAAGATTTGCTCTGAGCTAGTTAACATGGATATTTGGACCAGCAACTGTTAAAAAGTGTGCCAACTAAAGGAGCCTGCTTCAGTGAGCTGTGAACTGACTGTATATCTTACAAGGTCCTGGACCTAGAGGGTGGTACTAACTATATCAATCTTAAACTGAGTACTGGAAGCGCAAAAAAAATAGCAAAGAACTGCATCAACGTTTGGGTTTTGGAATGCTCCCATTTCCGATTTCAGATCCCAACCTCCATTTTCAAACATGAAGCTTCCGCAGCAGTCTGTTGCCGTGTGGCTCGACCTTTTCAAGTAATTCAAGTTCTTATAATAGTTCTAAGTCTTGCACATGTAGGTACTCCTAATTTTTGAGCTTGTCTCAGATGAGCATTTTTGACCAAGTTTCCTTTTAAGGTATAACTGATCACTTTAGAGGCCACTTCTGATGGATCCTTTATGTGAGTATTTTGCGACATTTTTTCTATCTCTCTTTCTCAGTACAAAGGTAAAATCCGTCATCAGTCCCTACTACACCCAACGTATAAAGACTACAAATGCTTGGAAGTTAAAGAACAGATTAGGGCCCCAGTTAACATTTTCGAAGACATCATGAAATAGGTTTGATATATTTACGTTTCTCATAGTTTTCAATGTATTATTTTCCTACATAAATTCCCAGTTGAATACTTTTCCTTTCTCATGGTTATTCATTTTTTGTTTTATTAATTGCCTTCTTTTTACTTAAACTTGGTGTGATTTTCACATTCTTTAAGTCTCAGCTTGTTTGTTATTTGGTTGTGCTTATACACGTAGTACCTCATTCATTTTCCATGGGATTCACTTGCTGCCCTGATTTAGGGACCAAAAGTTTGCCAAGGAATGCTTAGGGAAACATGTTTAGTATGTGGACTGGGCTGGACTGTGGGAGATAGTCTATTATACCAGTTTCTCTATTTGGTGGCAAATCATAGCGATCTGAGAGTTTTTGTATCAAATAGCCACTAAACATATGCAATTATTTTCCAGGAGTTTGTGTCACAATTTTTCATTCCATTTTTGTGTGATTTTTTTTGCCATAAATGACTGATTTGGTTACCGGCTCGGACCTGTTCGCCTCAACCATAAAGAAAATGTGCAAGTTAAGATATATCCTACAAGGCTGCAGATCTGAAGCACAAATGGATGCCCAGGAAAGGATCTCAACAACCCACAGAGGTTTCAACTTTCAGCAGACCCATGACTAGGAGTAAAATCATTAAGGCACAGTTCACTGAATTCTTTGTGGCTGTCATCTCCTCTTGAGACAGTGAGCTATCCAGCAGCTACGAGGACCTTGCAGCCCAGCTAGATAGATTCATCTCAAGAGGCATCTGTGTAACCTGGCTTCGAGGGCCGGCGCAAACCCTTACAGAAGTGCTGATGTACTGAGCATGCAGTTCCATGACCAATCTGATACTTCCCAGAACATATGGGAGCCAGTATGTATCAAATCCCCCCCCCCCCCCTCCCCAAAGGAAGAGAGAAGCATTTCCTCTTTACTGCAGGCCTTGGGTTAGTGTCTAATTAATCAGTTGTCCTGATTCTGAATCAGTAGAATCTTGTTTCTGACACTTGTGGTCAGAGATGTTGGTATTCCACATTCGGTTTAGACAATAACCTTATATTCCAGTTTCTCAGTTCCTACTTTTGAGCCGAAGGGCCCTGTTGGTGGCTTTATTGCCATGGTTGCCACAGCCAACTGAAAATATTGACAGTAATGAGCAAGTTTCAGAATACAGGCCTCTGTAGTTTGGTGCCCCTAGGGGACATACTTGGGTAGTATGGGGGTGTCAATTCCATTCCAGCATCAGAGATCATAATATGTTGACTTGAGACTGTGTGGCTAGTTATATTTTGTAGCTGAACACTTACTAAACAGTATTTCGAATAGGATACCAACTGGTGGACCCCCGGTAGCTTTAGTAATTGGGTAGGAGTTTTGTATATTATTCCATTGGCCGCCTAAAACTTTTTCTTGATCCCTGTTGGGAGAACTTTTCCAGTTGGACTCGTGGGTTTTGGCAGGCAGACTTTATAAAAACACTGTAACAACCACCTGTGAGTTCACAATGTTTACAAAAGAGTTCCCCACAGTTGTTACTCATATGGTGAATTAGCCATTTTAGACCCACTTCATTTTTAGTATATTGCCTTAATGAGATAGCTTTATCACGTGCTGGGGATCATATCTTGACCCCGGAAGGGATGCACATCATTGTTTTAACTGCCCTGATATTTCTACATAAAGATAAAGTAAATATTTTTAATGAAAAAAACCTTGCTCTGAATGATGATTTGTTTCTGTGTGCTGTAGCAAGTTATGTGATTTGGTGGGTTACGTTGTAATATTTTGTCAGGTTTTTATTAGTGTTTGTTAGGCGTACAGATTGTCAGGAGAACTTAGGTGGTGTCCTGTAAGGGATGGTCTAGTGTAATACAACATTGCATATTGTCACGTGGATAGTGTGCTTTGCCTGATGTTGTTGGTGTTACGCTGTGGTAAATCATGATATGGTAAGCTCTAACGTGATGTTGTGTAGATATTTATTTATAAAGTTTTAAATGCATGATATAAATGAAGCATAATCTGGGCGGTTTAGAAACTGGATCGTTAGTGATCCTGCTCAATGCTCCATTAATCTGGGAATGTTTATTTCCAGTTTTGGGTCTGAAATTATGATCTCTACACCCCTACGCAGAGGAAAGTGCTAGCTCCACCGGTGGCTATGCATTATATATCTCTCCACATCACCACAAACTGCACCACTGGTTACATCTAAACGGATGGTACATCTGACAAGGGGCTGCTTTCAGTGAGTTTCTTGGATTGTTATATTCTGCTCAAATTTGCTTTCTGAAGTAGTTGCTTGTAGGACTTTCACCAGCACGTCTTAATAAATTAAATACCACTATGTTTAAAAAATAGAGTTGTGAATCAGAGTGGGATTTTGGCAGGACTGTGCGGACCTTGATAGAGTACTTGTAACAGGAGGATGAACTGGACTCCACTCCAGAGGTGGGTTCAGTAAGCAGACTTTTATTTGTAGATTTCTTAACAACTGTAGTAGGGGCGAACCTCCATACATCAGCGCTTCATTCTAGCTCCACTGGTGTTGTCTCTTGGGTTGTGCTTCTTGGTTGGGAGCACATTGTTGCCTCTGGGAGAAAGGGACAAAGGGCTTAGTAAGGCATGCTCTCAGGAACAGTATTAGTTCCACCACCACACCACAAGCCCTTTAACTGAGGAAATACTGCTATTCGGTTGTAAGTTGCTCTGTGAGCCTAGAGAGCATGCCACATCCCCAATTTACCAAAAACCTCGTCCAGATGGCTGAAATGTTATAGGCCAAAGAAAAATTCCTGTGTTACCTGCCACCATCTTATATTCCCCAACCCATTGTCAGATACTTGCCTGAGGCCACGACTCTGTTCCAGTCATGGCTGCAACGTCCCAAGCACCTCTCCCGGGGGAAACTGCCTTAGTTTCCTCCCGGTCTGCTGCTATCATCTTCTGCGTAGCCTGCTCCAGCCCAATACTTCCTCCAACGTCCCTCTGAGCTCCGCATGCCTCTAGGAGAGATGCTCCGCTCCAGCAGTCGTTCAGCAGGACTCGCATCCTCTTCTCTCCGTGTCCTCGGTCCGCCACGTTTCTTCTCTGCGCCCTTCCCTCACACCTCCATCTTCCAAGTCCGTGCTGCCGCCATTCCAGAGCCCACTCATTTTAACCTGGTTTGTTGCGCTGTCACCAACCACTAGCATGCTGACCTGGCAGCTTTCCGTGCCCCTGAAGGAAGTGACCCGATGAGGGCCACCCGGGTCACTTGCCACCACCTCTCAGCCTTACATACAAATGAAGAGTCAGTCAGACAGTAGAGAATACAAACCAAAGTGATTTATTAGTCATACACTTGAGCGGAGTCCAGTCTGACCAGCCTCCTTGGATTGCTGCGGAGGGGACTGACTTTTAGACAACATGGTGAAGCATAAAGTACATTCCAGTACCCCTAAAGACCCACCCAACTTGGATGTTTCCAGTTGGCAACTAATGAAAGAAGAAAGCACAGAAAAATGAGTTACAATCCTGGGACCAGGCACACATTATCTCGTATTCAAGGTTACTCCGCCTGCCCTCACCACTCTGAGCAGTGGGAGCAAGCCTATCTAGTCAGAAAGGTATGCGATTATAAAACATTCTATTCATTAGCACAGCAAACTCCTCCTTGAAGAAAAACACGTACAGATGACTGTTGGTATCTGCTTTTCGGTCAGGCAGACACAGAGTGGGACAGAAGTTAGTTTCGATCATTGTTCAAAATGGTGGCTAAATACAAAATTGTTTAGCGAATGCTAACTTAAATTGTACAGTGCATAGAGAACTTGGCAAGGGCATTTTTTCCATTCCAACAGACCCTCCTTTTACCATTTGCTAACCCATTTTGCTACCATCTAAGAGCTAACAATACATACACAGCGGAAGGACTACCAATGGCAAGCCAATACATGCGTTATCAATATTAAAAAATGTCTTCATCTATTAACATGAGGTCTTGTATATCCTGTATCATCATGGCTGTTGCCTTAGTGTCAGGTACTAACACCTTCAGTTTAGTTGTTAGAGCCTTTGCACAATGAGCACAGCAAGCAGGGATACAATGTATGCACAGGCAACAGGTTGAAATTATAGCAGCAACTACTGCTAGGAAAATGAGAATCTTCCAGCCCCAGGACGCGAACAGACCCTAGAACCAGTCAGAGAGAGACCAAGTACCATTCTCTTGGTGAATGTCTGATGCGCCCCTGTACAACTTCTGGATGGCAGAGTATACATTAGGGGCGTGGTCTGGGATGTAAACACAGCAACTACTTCCAATGACGCAACAGACCCCTCCCTGATCAGCAAGGATGACGTCTAACACCAACCAGTTTTGTAAAGCTACAAGTTTCGAAGCCTGGAGCTCAGCGGTAATTTTTGTCAGAATACAAGCTGTAGTATTAATGACTCCCTCTACAACTTACGTGAGACGACGAATACTGAGACTGTTAGACATGGGGCCCAAAAAGTGTACGGTACCCTTCATTGCGTCTGTGAACTGTTGCACCGTGGTATCTATCTGATCTATATCTTCTGTGTTGATAACCCTTCTAACTTGGGGCAGGTATGCAAGACTACGTTGTAATCGGTGGTCCCTATGGTAAGTGGATGGTTGCTATATACACTGGGGTAAGAAGGAAGGAGCGATAACAAGTACCTGACCATTCCCTAGGAAGCCAAACATAAGCTTGAGACCCACAGACAAAATAAATATTATGCGGTGAGAGCAGAGGCGGGCTGCTGTTCGTGCTCAACATATTTGTGTAATTGCTCTCTCCTACTTGGTCCTACCCTATTCCTGAACACACAATCCATCTGTTGTGTTGACTATTGGTATTTGCATTGCTTTGTCCTTGGTAATATTATGTGTCTGAAAACATTTGAAATATTCAGTAGCATTGAACCCTGGAAATCTGACATTCCATTTTAAAGCCATGTTGCATTTTGTTCCTGCTCATATACATTCATACAAGCTGTCGGAGACAATGTATCAGGGACCCCTTGCTCTCCTGGAGTAAACCCTTGATGAATACGTATATATTCCAACACAGTGTGATAATCAGATGTTGACATAGCCATAGAAGAGGAGTGATAATGAATATATACCATAGTAAATAATGCTAACCATCCCTCGCAGCTCCCTAAATATGAAAATGGCATTGAAATTAGGACATCACTTCCATGTGTTACTGAGTGCAGCAGACCGCACATCCAACAATTTGTAACATTAGACGTACCGTGGACCTGATGGAGCATTTGCAAGAATACATTGTCAACATATGTTTTGCGATGTTCCCCTTTGTGAGGGGCCAAAGTAACAAACGTGTTGGGCGGGAACAGGCGTTGCACCAATCAGAGAATGCACTGGGTATTTCTCCTCCAAGAACCATGCTACTCAAAGTATTGTTATCAAAAATACTACAACAATCACAATGAAAACTATTTTACTCCTTAGCGACCAACTAGACTCATTCCGCTCTAAACGTGGGGCTGCAAGTGACTGTTCTTCCTGAGCAATGGGTCGGTCAGATGGGTACATTATGGAATCAAGGGGAAAGAATACGAGGACAAAAAGGCAAGTGTTCCCAGCAATTGGTCGGTCAGATGGGTACATTATGGAATCAAGGAGAAAGAATGCAAGGGCAAAAAGGCAAGTGTTCCCAGCATCCGTCAGAGCTTTGCTGGCAGACTCCTATTTTTCGTCAACGTTGGCGCTGTTGAGCACCGGTGGTGGAGCTGTTCGATCCACACTCTTGAAGAAATTCTGCACCGTCCAGGATACTGCACTCCCCTCCAGGGAAGTACATTCGATTTATCCTGTCCAATGTCTGAACAGCGCAACAATTTCGCCTTTCCCTAAACTACAGTTGGTACCATCAGCAAGGTACACTCTAACTGTTGCAGTCCATTCTTGCTAATCTGACTTCTCCTTTGGTACACTGTTCCTCCGTTGGGGCCGCAAATTGTACCTAGCTACTCCAGGCACAGATTGTTCAGCAAAGAGGGGCTCAAATTCAGAGGGGCCAATGGACTGGGGCTCAAGCAAAGATGGGCCAACAGAAAGGGGCTCCTGAATGGTGCTGACCTCAGGAGGCACTGCCTCATTCAGCACTGCATCGTTTTCATCCTCCGTTTGGGTCCACGTTAGCCGGGCATCCAAAAAAGGAACAAAGCGGGGCAGCTGTTTCCACTCTGTATCGCTGATGCCGTCAAGGACCCACTGATCGTAAGGCAGAGGAAGAGGCACTTTCCGACAATGCTGGGTATGAATTCAGTTCTTCCGGCCGACAACCTTGACGGCAGTGCGGGTAGCAAGGAGCACCTGGACAGGCCCCTTCCACCTCGGCTCCAAGGCCTTCTTCCTCTGGTAATTTCTTGTTAGAACGAAGTCTCCTGGCCGAATGTCGTGCCCAGGCCCCTCAGTTGCAGGCGGAAGTGTTTCATGTATCTGTTGGTGAATAGAACACATACTTTTAGTTAACTCATAGAAATACTCTATCAATAGAGGATATTCAATCTGAGAGAACGTACGAGGTCACGGGATGCCCCAAACGTTTGTTGGGTGCCCAAAAACAACCTCATAAGGTGACAATCCTGTCCTAGAGTGGGCGGTCATTCTTGTAGACAAGAGGGCTAATGGTAAAGCGTCTGGCAATTGCAACCCTGTGCTCTCCTGAATCTTTGCCAATTTCAGTTTGAGAGTACCGTTGTACTTCTCAACCAAACCTGCTGACTGAGGGTGATTTGCAGCATGAAACATTTGTTAGATATGTAGTCCCTCACACACCAACTGAATCACTTCAGCATTGAAGTAACTGCCATTGTCACTCCTAATCAAACGGGGCAAGCCGAAGCAAGGAAAGAACTCCTTCATGAGTGCCTTTGCAGTCGCTATGTCTGTATTCTCTTTAGAGGGGTGAGCCTCAACCCATTTATTGAATGCACAAACAACCACCAATACATACTTCAAATTGTTGACTCTCTCCATCTCTATATAATCAAGCTGGAGGACATCAAAAGGGAAAGTGGGAGGTGCGAAATTACCAGGTGATGTCCGGGTCCCTTTCCCAGGATTGTGCATCATACACACCATACAATATTTAACCAAATGAGCAGCCGTCTTTGGGATATTGTCATTCTGTCATACAGGATCTAACAACCTGCAAATGCCCTTAGCACTGATATAAGCTGGCCCATGCGCCATAGTGACTGCGGGAAGAACATATGCATCTCATAGCATTCATCTCTATTTTCCTGACGTATCAGTCCAACACCCATCCTCGTCCAAACGTGCTGTGCTTTCCTGCCATATTGCTAATTCCTCAATCCTTGCCTCACTCTGAATCTCCTTGGCATTTGCCAATGTATCCTCAAACATGGTACCCTTGGGCACCCATCTAGCGGGGCCTGCTACAAACATCCTGTTCATCTTTGTTCGAGCTGTCTCTTTAGCTGTCTGCTGCAAATGCATTCCCTCTGCCCACGTCATCAGTTATTGCCTTGTGGGCGCTACACTTCTCTACCGCTAATTTCTTGGGCAGTGTCAAAGCTGACAAAAGCCTATGTATCAGGGGGCCATCCTGGATCCTCATCCTATGGGAAGTGAGAAACCCTCTCTCTGCGCAGAGCAGTCCGAAATTATGGGCGACTACGAAGGCATGCGGGCGGTCAGTATAGATGTTGACAGCCAGTCCCCTCACTCATCTCACAAGCTCAAATAAGGGCAACAAGCTCTGCAGCTTGGGCCGACTAATAGGGAACTCGTGATGTCTCAACTACAGTATGTAGTGTCGTTATAGCATACGCAGCTGTTGTAGTGCCATCTAGTAACTTGAAACAAGAGCCATTGACATATAGTTCCCCTTGGGGGTCAGTCGGGTCTACCCGTCCTTTCGTCTCTTCCTCTGTTCGGAAGATACAATCATGTATGTCAATTTTCTCACTCTCAGAAGGGAGGGATAGTAACGTGGCTGGATACCGAGTGGCACATCTTTTGATCGTGACATGCCGGGCAGAGACTTAGCTCATAACCCGTCAGACAAGCACTGGTGAGGTGCTGTGTCTTGGTTTTATTCAAAAGGGTATCCACAGCATGGGGTACCATGACCGTGAGGTCAGTGTCAAGTACGAGCCCAGCTGATTGCCTTATTGAGACGGCCACAGCCGTGACCAATTCTAGACAGCCTGGGAGGGCTCTGGCGACAGGATCAAGCAAAGCAGAAAAATAAGCACACGGCCGTTGCTTACCTCCAAAGGCCTTTGTTGGGACAGAAAGCGCTCAACCGGCCGTCTCGTGAATGTACAGCACAAACGGCTTTGTGTAGTCAGGCTTACCAAGTACAGGTGCAGAGCAAAGCGCGACTTTTAATTGCTCAAAAGACTGTTGACATTCATGTGTCCAGGGCAAGGGTTCATGCACATCTTTAGTAATCAAAGCAAGCAGGGGTTTGATTAGTAGGGAATAGGTGGGGATCCAGTGACAACAGTAAGAAGTAATGCCAATAACAGCACGCACATCCTTTTGCGTTTGAGGGATAGGCATTTTAACAATGGTACCAATGCGCTCAGGAGTCAATCTCCTACCCTCCTTCAACAGTAGGTGGCCTAAATAGGTGACCTCCTGTCGACAATATTGAAGTTTGGAGAGGGACACTTTATGTCCATGATGTGACAAATGCAATAACAATTTGACTGTGCTGTCTTTGCAACCCTTTTCAGTGTCAGAAGCAATGAGAAGATTGTCTACATACTGGAGCAACATATTACCTGAGTGAAGTGTTCAGGGAATCTAATTGGGCTTTCAAACTTGACCATATATACTAGGGCTCTTAGTATAGCCCTGAGGAGCGCGGCAGAATCTAAAGCTTCTTCCGGCCAGTGTAAAACCGAACAAATGTCTACTTTCTGGATGGATCGGAATAGTGAAGAATGCATTTTTCAGATCAAGGACAGAAAAGTATTTAGCAGAGGAAGGTATCATCGTCAGAAGAGAAGTAATGTCA
The DNA here is from genome assembly GCF_964204655.1 of Triturus cristatus. Lineage (NCBI taxonomy): Eukaryota > Metazoa > Chordata > Amphibia > Caudata > Salamandridae > Triturus > Triturus cristatus. The sequence continues at coordinate 938,192,959 of NC_140584.1, read as the reverse complement.
GGGACCACCGGAAACTGAGGAACCACTATTTTGTTAACTTTGCGCAAGTTAATCACATAAAGATAAACATCTGGATGGTCATCAGAGGATCCCGAAGGGGCCCTATTAAGGATGGGAATAATAGGGCTATTGCTTACATTCGCAGTCGTCTCCTCAGCCACCCCTGACTTAATCAAGTCCTGTATAATTTGCAACAAGGCTCACTCCTCAGCCTGCGGTATCTTGTATTAAGGAATACAGGGCAGGAGAGCATTGTCTTTTATTTTGCTGGAAACCGGGGGAATCTGCAGTAGTCCTACGTCCGTAACATCCGTTACCCACAACGTGGGCGGCACGTCTTTGAATTCAGCAGGGAGTGGCGCATCCTTCGACAGACACTGTTTGGCATTAACCACATTAGGGCCCATTGTCATGTATACACCTTCAGGGGAACAAAAAATTGTTGCATGCAACTTCTTTAACAAATCTAAACCCATCAGATTTTCGCCGCAATTGGATGTCAACAAAAACAGCGACTCCACAGTAAAAGGACCTATAGTCAATGGAAAAGGTTTGGATATGGGGCTCAAAACCGGCACACCAGAGAAGCCTACCAAAACATTATTTTGGCCAGACAGAGCTGCCCCGGGGACCAGTGAACGAGAAATGGAGCTATTCATTGCACCTGTGTCTACCAGAAATTCCTTAGCTGAGCCATGCAAATCCGCAGTAACATAAGGACCACGCTGATCTACAGGTATCTGAACTGGTCCCTCATTCTGCTCTTGGCTGTCCTAACTGTGAGACATCCCTGTCACCTCATCCATGTCATAATCATCATGAGAATGCTGTCCACCCCTAGTGTTATCAAAGTAGTTACCACCTGAAGTATTCTGTGAGGCTGCGGGATGCTGATCTCTGTCCTGTCCTCCAGCTCCACGACCCCGTCCACAAGAACCTCATCCTCTAGGGACACGACTTTCTGTAACTACACTGGACACTCGCTACTTCAGTGTCCCTCCTCTTTACAATACGCACACTGATTCAGCCCTACAGGCGTAGTAGTTCAGCTAGTACGTGGAAGGTGCCTGTCCAAACCACCACGTCTTTTGCCATTCCCCCTAGAAGCCTGCTGCAACAACACGTTTGTCTTCAACTCTTTATGCTTTTTCTCCACCTTCTCTTTCTCCTCATTTTCTCTGTGCTCTTAGTACTGCGCCATACTCAGTATTACAGAAGGGGAGGAGGTAGTCCAAGTGCTCTCCGAAGCCTGCAACCGACTTGCTATCTCAGGAAGCAAGTTTGTTACAAATCTATTAACGAATAATCGGACACCCCCTTTCACCAACAAATCCTGTCCGCTAAAATCCAAAAATACACTTTCAAACCGGGTGAAGAAATATGACACACTTTCATCTTTCTTCTGACGACATACCCTTAACTTGTCCCAATCTACCCTTCTCGGTGAGTTGAGAGAGTGCATTTACGTAATTATTCAACCAGGCAAAGCTAGTATCTCAGCCTTAGGCTTCACACCAGGCTTTCTTTACTGGTCCCATGCTTTAATCTGATCCCAGGTACCACCTGTTAGATGGTGGTTCTGACACTATGGGCCGCCCGGATTTTTCGCTTTTTGAGCACCTAATTGTTGAGCTTTTACTGTGGTGGAGCCTCATAAGTTGGGACTCACCCACAGTGAACTCAGGATGTAACAGACTGCATGGGGATTTTACTGGTGTGCCCCTGGCTTGACCAGGCCACTGCACAGCAGCTGGAGTAAGGTACACCGGGCTGGTTACATGAAGACACGTGTACATGCGTGTGCACACGTGTACGGGCTGCGCAGGTGAGATTCCTAGCGTGCGCAGTCCAGGAGCAGCTACAAAGTGAATGGTGTGGCAGGACTTATGCAGTATTGGGTGGTGACATGGAATAGGCTTTATACACTGAAAAGAAACATGCCAGGGAAAGTCAGTGTGTTTTACTGTGTTTTCACTTCATTATTCCCCTATGGGAATGTGGGGCCCATGGCTAGATTAATTTCCGTCCAATGTAAGCGAATGTGAAAATAAGTAGTCTGCAGAGTCCAAAGTCATATTTGTACTGCTTTTGGGTCACCCAGAACTGTCATATTTCTCTGAGCCAGCCATGACCAGACCCCGGCTGAGGGCTGACCTCAGCTGGATGGATTGATAACCTTTCTTCCACAAGCTAGCGCCTCCTCTCCACGAAGAGAAGATGGGTGGGGCTACAGGCCAATCCATCAACCGCTGTCGCTGGGTGCCAGGCATCAGGCTGCACCAAGGTGGGAAGGCAGCATGGGGGAAGAGGCTTCAGAGGCATGTGGCCAGAAACCCTGGACGCCGCCATTTTGAACAAGCCCAGAGGCTGGACAAGAAAGAGGGAGCAGGCGCAGGGACATGATGTGTCGCTGTTTGATAGGACCAACAGAGACTTCCTGCCAGCCCCCTACTCAACTTTTAAAAAGTGCTTGCACAGGAAGAGAAGCTCTCTGGGGTGTTGTCTGCTGAGGCTGAAGGTGCTGGAGCCTGGCGCAATGGGCAGTTGGAAGGAGAGACCCCCTGACTGCTCCCAGGACCCTAACAGTATCAGAAGAAGAGCCCAGGACCGGTGCGCAGGAGCAGTGGCCTCTGCGCAGGGTGAAGAGAGGCCACGGAGGAGAGCCAGGCAAAAGGCTGGCGCAGGGAGCCAGAGAAGACAGCACCCTGCTGAATCAGAGACCCCGATGGCGGAGGAGAGTGTTCCCTGTGGCTGGGGCTGGTAAAGAGGAGCATGAAGCGCCCCATAATGCCTCGCCAGGCATTTGGAAATCTGCAGTTTTGGTGCTTTGTGGCCCGCAGAGGGGGGGGGGGGTCACCCTCATTTGTGAAAAGGTGCTGGGGGAGCTGCTGGAGAAGCGCAGCCTCCCCCTCTCCCCCCCCCCCCCCCCAGCACAAAGAAATCTGCCATTTTGGTGCCTGGTGGCCCCCAGCCAGAGGAGGGGGTCACCCTCATGTGTGAAAAGGGGTGCAGGGGGGCTGCAGAAGCACCGCAGCCTCCCCCAGCATGAAGAACAGTCCACCCATAAGTTTCACAGGGCATCTGAAAGAATAACCCCTCAAGGGCTCAGCCAGCCTTTAACACCTTCTAGGTTGGAACTTTTGTTATACAGCTGAGGGTGTGTGGAGAAGTGCATCATGAAGTGAAGGGCTGAGTTGGGGATGGGTGAAGAAGTGCATCCCCTGGAGGTGAAGTGGTGTAATTGCACCGAAATGCATTTACTAGTGGTTATTTCTTTTTAGGTTGACTGAAAATCACATGTGTAAAGTGAAGTACCTGTGTAAGGTGATGTTAAGCTAAATGGAGTTATGTTGCTGGACCTTCCTGCTGGGGGTCTGGCTATATTTACGTAATCCCATGCTTTTATCTGTGATTCCTTTTAAAGTGAAGAGGCGCACTGCAGGAGAAGTGTAGTTGCCAGGAGTACTTCTTTTGAAGGGACTGTAAGTCACATGTGTAAGGAGATGTCATAAGCCAAGTGGGACTATGTTGCCAGACAGTCCTGCTGGGGTGTCTGGCTGTATATGCGCAATCCTGCGATTTCATCTGTGATGCCTTTAGGGGCTGTAATTGCAATGCATTCAAATGATCAACCAAGGTGATGAGTACTGTCATTCTAAAGTGTGCGTAAACATGGATTCTTGCTGCGCTTAGGTGAAGTCCCCAGACTGCTAGCCCTTAAGATATAGAGGTGCATACTTTATGGTCAGTAGGAGATGCTCAGTCAGGGTCATGTGTCACCAACGCAGGTTTAGCCCTTTTTAATGCTTGTTGAGGTACTGGGGTGGGTCGCCACTGGGATGGTGCCAGTGCGCAGGGCCCTCGCTCCAGGTTATGTACAACTATCTGCATTGGGAGCAAGTTGATGTGCATACATGGGAGTGGTGGTATTAGACCCCACCCCCCCTTGGCGGGAGGGGTGGAGATGTTATGCAATGTCACAAAGTAATTCCAACAGCTTATGTATATTTGTAAATTGGTGCATAGTATTGAGTAGTGTGTGTGTTTAATAAATGTACTCTTACTTTTATAAAGCAAAGTACAGACTGGACAATCAATTATTGAGTGTTATTTTTGTGCACCTGCAAATGGCGATTACTAGGCCACACCACCTCCCTTGAGTAAGCCTCAGACTGCTCTGCAACGCTACCCTCTGAGAGTCAGGCGCTACAATTGGGTGTTTGGTTCTCAGTGAAGGACAAATGTAGTCATGTTATTTGTGCAGGCCTCACAGATGCTGCCTCGTTTTCCAACATTGGTGTCTAGCGGCGGGAAACATAGTATCCCATTCTGGTGCACATTTATAGCATTTGATAAGTCCAGTTTTGCCACACATTACCTATGCAGCAATGAGCAAATGGAAGAGCGCAAGGCTCTGAGAAGGGTTCAAAGTTTTGGTTATGTGAACTAGGAAAGGAAAGCCCGCGCCCATATGTGTCATGTGAAGTTATTATGGTTTAAATGTAAGCTGTATTGATATGACCGCGCTATGTTGATTACAATGTGCTAGCGGGATGCTGCTTTCCAGGAAATGATTGCATACAAATGTTCTAAGCCATATTGTACACCTTTGAACCCTAACACTACATACACTACACCTGCATGAGGAGGGTGTCTCCTCAAGAGATAGGGACAGCAAGTGATACCTACATCACAGGTGGGAGTGTAGGGGTGGATTGACCTTCAATGGGGACAGGAGAAGTAGGGGTCCTGGGAGGTTCCCACGCTTTTTAGGGGCAGGGAGGGTTTCCACAGGAGGGGCCTCAGATATTCTTCCCTCACTGGAAGTTTCTTGCTAATGGCGCAGGCCAAAACCACTGGAAAGGTGGGGCAGGAGGTTTCTTTACGCCGGGTAGTAGCGCCCCAGGGGTTCCCATGGTGGGGGAGCCCATGAAAATTTTCCCACGGTGGGAGGAGGGTGTGGTAGAGTTGAGTGTCTGGCAGGTCCCCCAGGTTAACTGGTGGGGAGGTGAGCAACTCAGGGGTGGCCCCTGGTAGTGGGTGGCCCCCAAGGAGGGTAGTTCTTGAGTGATGGTGTGTAGTGGTAGCCCCTAGGTACCCTAGGTGGGCTAGGTAACTGACCCAGTGGAGATCTGAGCGGGGGCGATGTGCTCCCTAGTTTGCAGTGGTAGGGTTAGTGGTGGACCCTGAGGTGTGGTGGCCGGTGACCAGTCCGGTAGGTCCTGTGGGACTTGAAGCCCAGGACCAGGAGCTGGTGGAGGGAACCTGAAGTGATGGCTGGGGCGATGCCTAGCCGGTAACCAGTCAGGTAGGTCCTGTGGGACTTGGACCCAAGGACCAGGAGCTGGTGGAGGGAACCTGAAGTGGTGGCTGGGGCAATGCCTAGCCGGTAACCAGTCAGGTAGGTCCTGTGGGACTTGGACCCAAGGACAAGGAGCATGGGGGTGTTCCCCTAGCTCGATGCAGGAGGTGGACTTCTGCAAGGTAGTACCACCCTGGACACAGGTGGGGCCCAGCTTAAGTGAAGGGACCCTGTGTTTCCCCAAAGGGGTGGTGCAGGCCTAGCCGGGATCTTTAGGGTCCCTGACTGATGGAGGTAGTACCGCCCTGAAGACAGGTGGGGCCTATCTTAAGTGAAGGGACCCTGTGTTTCGTGAAGGGGTGGTGCAGGCCTAGCCGGGATCTTTAGGATCCCTGGCTGAGAGTGGTAGTCCTACCCTGAAGGCAGGTGGGGCCTATCTTAAGTGAAGGGACCCTGCTCTTCCTAAGGGGTGGTGCAGGCCATCCAGGGGCCATGTAGGTCCCTGGGCGGTCTCCCAAGGCGCTGCAGGGAGACCGGGGAGAGCCCTGAGAGGTGGGCCTGGGTCTAGCTAACTCAGGACCCACAGGCTCTCTAAGGGTACTCCGAGAGGAGAGCGCACCTCTCGGAGGGAAGGGTACATAGGCCCTGTTCTTGCAGCGGAGAACAAGGAAGGGGTCTAGGTTCCCGTGGTAGTTTCCGGGTGGAGCTACTGATGGGGGGAATGAGCTGTAGGATGTCTGATGAGGCACCCTCAGAGTTCCTCCCTGGCACTGCCTGTGTGGTGGTAAGGCCCGTCTGAGGTCTTATCAGGGAGCCAGGCCAGTGGCCAAAGGGTGCTTTTCTGTGTGGGGAAGCACAAGTGGCTGTGCTTTCTTTAGGGAAGACAGTCATCCCGAAAGGGTGGTGGTAGCAGAATGACCTCCGCGGCAGGGTGAGGGTCCAGAGAGGTTGCATCTTTGGGGTGCAAGGACCAAACGGAGAGAGGGTACTGGTTGGAACAAACTCTGGAAGGGATACCAGCTAGTGACCGAGGGGATGGGATTTAGACCTATCCCAGAAGACCGCATCGGTGCTGAGGCACTGGACCCTTGTCCGGAGAAGTGGTAGGCATAGTGTTGCATGCCCAAGGGCAAAAGTGAGCCTGGTTAGGCTGAGTCCATGTAGACCATGAGTGACCTAGAGGTATCTAACCTAGAGCCCGGAGGGTTCTTAGGGTAGTCTGGGATCCCTGTCATGGGTGGAGAATTCATGGATGGGAGGAGTAGGTGGTCTAAGCAGATAACTGGTCAGTGAGGGGGGTCTGGTCAGAACCCCTTATAACTAGTTATCGCTGACTACATGAAGTGTACCCATGTAGAGTGGCTACTTCTTCCCTGTAGGAATCAGCTAGGCGCGGCGTGTGTTAGAAGGTGGTTCTGTCACTATTGGCCGCCCAGATTTTTCGCTTTTTGACACCTAATTGTTGAGCTTTTACTGTGGGGGAGCCTCATAAGTTGGGACTCACCCACAGTGAACTCAGGATGTAAGAGACTGCATTGGGATTTTACTGGTGTTCCCCTGGCTTGACCAGGCCACTGCGCAGCAGCAGGAGTAAGGGACACCGGGCTGGTTACATGCAGACACATGTGTACATGCGTGTGCACACGTGTAAGGGCTGCACAGGGGAGATTCCTAGTGTGCGCAGTCCAGGAGCAGCTACAAAGTGAATGGTGTGGCAGGACTTATGCAGTATTGGGAGGTGACATGGAATAGGCTTTATAAACTGAAAAGAAACATGCCAGGGAAAGTCAGTGTGTTTTACTGTGTTTTCACTTCATTATTCCCCTATGGGGATGTGGGGCCCATGGCTAGATCAACTTCCGTTAGGCCTACAGATTCCAGACACGCACTTAAGTCCAATGTAGCGAATGTAAAAATAAGTATTCTGCAGAGTCCAAAGTCATATTTGTACTGCTTTTGGGTCATCCAAAGCTGTCATATTTCTCTGAGCCAGCCATGACCAGACCCAGGCTGAGGGCTGACCTCAGCTGGATGGGTTGATAACCTTTCTTCCACAAGCTAGGGCCTCCTCTCCACGAAGAGAAGATGGGTGGGGCTACAGGCCAATCCATCAACCGCTGTCGCTGGGTGCCAGGCATCAGGCTGCACCAAGGTGGGAAGGCAGCATGGGGGAAGAGGCTTAAGAGGCATGTGGCCAGAAACCCTGGACGCCGCCATTTTGAACAAGCCCAGAGGCTGGACAAGAAGGAGGGAGGAGGGGCAGGGACGTGATGTGTCGCTGTTTGATAGGACCAACAGAGACTTCCTGCCAGCCCCCTACTCAACTTTTAAAAAGTGCTTGCACAGGAAGAGAAGCTCTTTGGGGTGTGGTCTGCTGAGGCTGAAGGTGCTGGAGCCTGGCGCAATGGGCAGTTGGAAGGAGAGACCCCCTAACTTCTCCCAGGACCCTAACAGCACCAGAAGAAGAGCCCAGGACCGGTGCGCAGGAGCAGTGGCCTCTGCGCAGGGAGAGGAGAGGCCACGGAGGAGAGCCAGGTGAAAGGCTGGCGCAGGGAGCTAGTGAAGACAGCACCCTGCTGAATCAGAGACCCCAAGGGCGGAGGAGAGGGTTCCCTGTGGCTGGGGCTGGTATAGAGGAGCATGAAGCGCCCCATATTGCCTCGGCAAGCATTTGGAAATCTGCCGTTTTGGTGCTTTGTGGCCCCAGAGGAGGGGGGGTCACCCTCACTTGTGAAAAGGTGCTGGGGGAGATGCTGGAGAAGCACAGTCTTCTCCCCCCCCCCCCCCCCCCCCCCAGCACAAAGAAATCTGCCGTTTTGGTGCCTGGTGGCCCCCCAGAGGAGGGTGTCACCCTCATGTGTGAAAAGGAGTGCAGGGGGGCTGCAGGAGCACCGCAGCCTCCCCCAGCATAAAGAAGAACAATCCACCCATACGTTTCACAGGGCATCTGAAAGAATAACCCCTCAAGGGCTCGGCCAGCCTTTAACACCTTCTAGGTTGGAACTTATGTTCTACAGCTGAGGGTGTACTATGAAGTGCATCATGGAGTGAAGGGCTGAGTTGGGGATGTCTGGAGAAGGGCATCCCCTGGAGGTGAAGTGGTGTAATTGCACCGAAATGCATTTACTATTGGTTATTTCTTTTTAGGTGGACTGAAAGTCACATGTGTAAAGTGAAGTACCTGTGTAAGGTGATGTTAAGCTAAATGCAGTTATGTTGCTGGACCTTCCTGCTAGGGGGTCTGTCTGTATTTACGTAATCCCATGCTTTTACCTGTGATTCCTTTTAAAGTGAAGAGGCGCACTGCAGGAGAAGTATAGTTGCCAGGAGGACTTCTTTTGAAGGGACTGTAAGTCACATGTGTAAGGAGATGTCATAAGCCAAGTGGGACTATGTTGCCAGACAGTCCTGCTAGGGTGTCTGGCTGTATATGCGCAATCCTGTGATTTCATCTGTGTTGCCCTTAGGGGCTGTAATTGCAATGCATTCAAATGATCAACCAAGGTGATGAGTACTGTCATTCTAAAGTGTGCGTAAACATGGATGGATTCTTGCTGCTGCTCTTAGGTGAAGTCCCCCGACTGCTAGCCCTTAAGATATAGAGGTGCATATGTTATGGTCAGTAGGAGATGCTCAGTCAGGGTCATGTGTCACCAAGGCAGGTTTACCCCTTTTCAATGCTTGTTGAGGTAATGGGGTGGGTCGCCACTGGGATGGTGCCAGTGCGGAGGGCCCTCTCTCCAGGTTATGTTCAACTATCTGCATTGGGAGCAAGTTGATATGCATACATAGGAGTGGTGGTACTAGACCCCACCCCCCATTTGTGGGAGGGGTGGAGATGTTATGCAATGTCACAAAGTAATTCCAACAGCTTATGTATATTTGTAAATTGGTGCATAGTATTGAGTAGTGTGTGTGTTTAATAAATGTACTCTTACTTTTATAAAGCAAAGTACAGACTGGACAATCAATTATTGAGTGTTATTTTCGTGCACCTGCAAATGGCGATTACTAGCCCACACCACCTCCCTTGAGTAAGCCTCAGACTGCTCTGCAACGCTACCCTCTGAGACTCAGGCGCTACAATTGGGTGTTTGGTTCCCAGTGAAGGACAAATGTAGTCATGTTATTTGTGCAGGCCTCACAGATGCTGCCTCGTTTTCCAACACCACCCAATTCCACATCATGGTCCTGTGTCTGCAACTGTCTGCAAATGTCAACGGGCACCAATAAACAAAAGAACATCTCAATATCTGCTAGCGTCATCACCGTCGACGAAGCAGCCTCTGTCAATTCCTTATAATATGCAGTAGGATTTTTCCTAGGATCAGGTAACTGAGTCTTAAGGGACAAACCCTCCCTCCTCTTCCATGGAGTATAAACCCACTGTTCTTGGAATAGGGCCTGTACCCTTGGTCTGATAACAACATCATGCTGGTCCCGTTGCTCTGGTATTTCAGGGTGATATATAGGGTGCACCTCCCTCAACGAAAACTGAGACACCATCTTTGGGCTCTCATCAAGCAGCCTATTCCGATAGGCAACCAACGTCGCAACATTACCAAACACCTGACCAGGGGCCAAATCCGCTACATAAACATGATCCTTATTATCGTAGATAATCTGTGACGCTGCCTCATTGAACTACTGCTCCCAAAGCCCAATCAAATTTGCTGACATGTGCTTAAGGGCATGCTGCTGAACAAAGGTTCATAATCTTTCATCACTTCCCACACAACCTCCACGCTGTAAATGGGATTACGGGCCCACTCAGCAGCCTGATTATCCACCACTAATTCTCTGCTTCCCCCACATCAGATCACATCAACGTCCCTCCTAACCGATCCTTGATTTTCGTCAAGTCCCTGTCCTCAGGGCCACGTACTGGCATCTCAATATTTTGTGATATAGGGAAATAGGGGATAGCAGTGGGAGTGATAACAGGGTTACCGGGCAAAAAAGTTACTATTAGCTGGGTCGTGCGTGTAAGAGCATGAGAGAGGAATGGTGAAGCAATAGGTGTCACCGAAATGCCAACAGACGTACTTTCCACAGACGTCGGAGACAGAGAAAGGCCAGGAGGTGCCGTGGCCAAGGCAGACAGTGCAACAGTAGCAGAGACAGGGACAACAGAGAAAGAAGGACTGGGCAGCTGGGGCTGTGGGGGAAGGACGGGGTATACCCTCTGCAGGGCATACAGAGGCGAGGGTCAAGCATCCAACAATTCCTCCACAAAAGTATTGTTCTCATCTCGGGCAACATAAGACTTATCAACTTGTAATCGGAACTTCCTATCAGCACACTCTATTCCCTTTTCCATGATCTCCCGATCATGCGCTATAGCTTTTTGAGTCAATGTCTGCATTCTCCCCTTCTGGACTTCTTTCCCTGCCTTCATTTGTCTCTGTTTAGCCTCCTTCTGCCACGTTCTGAAGGAATCAAACATCGACTGCCTACTCCTTCTCGCAAACAATTTTTCCTGCAGGAAATTAATTTTCTGTTTGTCAAAAGTACCCGTCAACGGCCACTGTAACTCGGCACTGTCCCTCGTATATTTGTGCCATAGTGTACTAAACATAATAGGGCCAATGCCATACTTCACTTACAAGTCGAAATATGGGGTGCCTTCCGGAGGCGCTGGCTGACTTTTTTCCAATCGAGCATCAGTAGAACAACAACAGCTCTAACACAGCAATTTGCTACAACAAGGCATTTTAAAAGGTAAACAAGTTAATAGCAAACAAATATCTGCAGATTTTCTTTACCCAGATCGGTCCTCAGACCTCTTCAAATACAAATCAAAATGGTACCATGTTCATAAAGAACTCAAACAAATTCAAGCGCTTGTCCAAAGATGGTCCTCAGACCGTGCCAAATACAAACTAAAATGGCGCCATATCCACAGAGAACCAAAGCAAACTCACCTGGTGGACACATATCAAACCAAGTTATTCTCCACTGCCGACTCTTCGGACCAAATTCTCAGATCCAAGGGATTCGCCGTGCACGACCCCAATCCGGATGACCACTGAATTAGGCACCACCCGGTCAGACAGACGGGGCAGCTGCGAGTTCAAGACTCACTCATGCAGGGATCCCCGGTCCGCCCGTCCGACCCGACGTGGCCCCGACCTCCTCACCCGTCCGCGGGCAAGGATGGGTCACTTACCCGATGGGGTCCCTGTTCGGTCGCCAACTGAAGGAAGTGACTTGATTAGGGCCACCTGGGTCACTCGCGACCACCTCTCAGCCTTCCATACAAATGAAGAGTCGGTCAGACAGTAGAGAATACAAACCAAAGTGATTTATTAGTCATACACTCGAGCGTAGTCCAGTCTGACGAGCCTCCTTGGATTGCTGCAGAGGGGAACATGGTGAAGCATAAAGTACATTCCAGTACCCTTAAAGACCCACCCAACTTTGTTTTTTCCAGTTGGGAACTAATGAACGAAGAAGGCACAGAAAGATGAGTTACAATCCTTGGACCGGGCACACATTATCTCATATTCAAGGTTACTCCGCCTGCCCTTACCGCTCTGAGCAGTGGGAGCAAGTTTATCTAGTCAGAAAGCTATGCGATTATAAAACATTCTATTCATTAGCACAGCAAACTCAGACTTGAAGAAATACACGTACAGAGGACCGTTCGCAGCTGCTTTTCGGTGAGGCAGACACCGAGTGGGACAGAAGTTAGTTTGCTAACTTAAATCGTACAGTGCGTAGAGAACTCGGCAAATGCATTTTTTTCAATCCAACACCCCCGGGGTCCTGATGGTCCTGCTGCGCACCTCGCTGGTCTGGAATCCCATCACAGTACCATGAAGAAAAGATACTGCTTTTAGGCTCTCTCTATGGAACATCTGCTAACACTTGTCCTACCATCTGAGAGATTTAGACCAGTCACATGTTGGGCACCATGATCTCTTTCCCCTGTCGCTACACTGTAGTGTAACTTGATGAAAATACATTCTAATAAACTATCATTCCCTTTAATCTGAGAATTCTTCTCTGTGTCTAGTCATCTAGCAATTACAGATCTTTCTGAAACCATATAACTTCTGTAGATGCACTACATAAGTGTGGCAGACATGGCACAATTAGAATGGAATTAGGTTGCGTGTAAGATTTATCACTGACCCCACAATCCCGAGGTTTCTAATATAGCTTGAGGTTAGGCATACTTTCACGGAAGCAGCTGGTGACCAATCGCTACTCTGAAGGAGGGTGTCTATCTCACCCACATTTGTGTCTGAGAATAATTTTTAACACTTAACCTCGAGTTCATTATTTCAAGTTATTTGTGTAGTTTTCTTAGGGGAAGGGGGTGAATGATACGTGCCTTGTGCTTCACCACTCTCGCTTAGCTTTTCCCCGGGTATGTGTGTCTCTTCGTTTTCCCAGAGCCTTCTCTTCATGCATTGCTGTGGATGCCCTTTTCCACTCCTGAGGCTACAGCACTTCACTGACTTAGGTAGAAGGTTGTATTCCTTGCCATTTTCGTCTTCCTGCTTCTCTTTGCCTGACACCATCTGCCACAGTGTATTAATGCCCTATCTGAATGTTCCACTCCTCACTACTGCTGGATCAGTGCAGACACTCTCCCTTGTCCCAGGGTTGCTCATCGTCTTTTTCCCCACTACTGAAAAGATAAGACATCCACCCTTGGACCACTATTATGTTTCTTGGTTTTTTTGGCCATGTATTAGTTTTCACAGCATTGCAGATGATAGTGTACTAAAACGATATATTTTTTTCACACTGTTACTGCTCTATAATTAACTTGTGGCTTTCTACTCCTCAATGTTGCTTGTATTGATGCTATTGCATTCGTTTACTGCCATTTTTAGGTCTCACATATAGCTTTTAGATCTATTGGGGCCAAAATTAATGCTGGCATTTGCTTTGTGTCAGCCCTTTGCTTACCATCGGTTGATTTCTTGTCATTCTCGTTTGCCTGTTTCTTATTTCTGGTCATTCTTCCTCTGTTTGTCCCTCCCCAAAATCATATCTTGCATCCATTTTACTGGATGACATGCATCCTTACACTAATTAACATTCGGGGTATATATGTTTGTTTCTGTCAGTACTCCACGGGGGGGGGGGGGGCAAGGGGGCATTTTTGCTCTCTCTCTCTCTCATGTGCTGCTTTCTCACTCAACTCTCGTGCCGTCTGCAAGCTCGTAGTCTCTCTCCCCAGATCTCCCATTGCTTTCCATGCCCCTCCACATCTCGCTAGTTTATTTTGTTTAATACACACCTCTTTCTCTGTTGCACCCCCAGCTGCCCCTGCCACTAATCAGCGCTTACTCTCCACTGCCTAGCACAATCTGAATCTCCTCACACCTTCACCTCTTTCTTTTTTTTTTTTTTGCTATTTTAATTTTGGAAGTTGCAATTAGCTGCTAAGACACTACTTTATAAGTAGAAAAAGCTTTAAGGTACCTCTCTGAGATGGGCATCAGCTGCCTCGAAACAATAAAATTAAAGCAGAAAACAAAACGCTGCTGCATCCTGTTCTGTGCAAGCGCATTTGTGATGACGCATGTGTGTGCAACCATCATTGCTCTTTTTTTGCCAGTGCAGTTCTAATTGGGCTAACAGGCACTTTTTTATTTTTTTCCTGATGCGAGTAATCATCAACAATAATCAATGGCAAAGACAAAGGTGAAACCTATTGGCTTTTCCAATGCTTGATCTATGTACAATATTTTGGAGTGACAATGGGTCAGAAAGAATATTGACTTTGAGAAAATCCTATTCTTTCTCAGTCAGATTGTCGGCTGCAGCTCATACTTCTATTCTGTTACCAATGTGACAAACTCTGGTTTTCCTTGTTATTCTAGTCCAATGTAGTCCATGTTTGACTCCTACAGACTTTCCTCGCAGTTAGATAATAATGACACGCTGCCAAGAGAATATTTGTCTTTTAGATCAGCCAAAGAATGTAGCATGTTTTAATTTTGCGCTTGAAAAGTTATATAAGCATATTACAATATACACGCTTAGCTAATACTATGTCTCCTTGTGTTGCCTGTAGAAAGTCCTGACGATTTTAAAACTATACAGTTATTGCTGAATTATGATTGCTTTCACCCCTGCTTGTGCCTTTTATGAAAATACAGTTAATAAAAGCAGTTGGTTTGAAGTTTTCTGGAGGCTTGGAATTGGATCGCAGACAGTGACAACCGCCTTAATTTACTTTGCAGACCAGTGATATCTGCCTTTTTATCCTTGTTTTATAGGACAAGTTTGTTCAGTAATTGATTTATGTCATTTGTACAAGAGCAAAACAGTGTCTGAGCTCTTCACGCATCATTATTTTCATTTATTTAAGGAATTTATGTAGTTATAAATCTTGAAGTATTTGTTTTTTTGATTTGGGTTTGCGTTTATATTGCTGGTCTTGTGAGATAGGTATATTGCTTCAGCTTTTGAATGGGAGTGCGCAGAGTGAAGGAGGAGAAGGGGTTGGAGCAGCACATAATTTGTTCCTATGGTTGAATGTCTTGGGCACCAAACCCTTGTTTATTTGGGTTCCAGGACTTATTTTACATCAGACCTTGACCCCTAGAGCAAGAGAGAGAAATGCATAAAAGGACGAAAAGGTAAATAAAAATAAGATGAAAAAGAACCAAAAAGAGTGAGATAAAGAGACCTGAAGTGTAGAGAGCTGCTGGAAAGAGGCATGAGGTCAACTCCAAACTAGGACACTTCGGTATTCGGCAACACGGGCATTTATTTGGAAGCACCAATGCAGCCTACAATGAAAAACCTTGAACACTATGCTTATATTTTTACATATTAAGCACTGGTCTAAGGGCACAGGTAGAGAATTTGTCTTTGAGTTTTTAGTTGAAGCAGGAATAAGAGAATCTCTGTTTTTCATGTTACTATCACCATCTCGATTCTGGAGGGAACCTTTTGCGCCAACACATGAGAATAGGTCTCTAGGTGAAGCATAGCAATAACTGCTCAACGGCAGATCAGATGAGCCCTTCCAAACTTCAAGTAAATTTCTGAGCACCAGCTTTAGCATTTGGTGTCAAGCACACATGTTAATAGTGATATAATAGTTGTTTATATGGAGGTTTTTTTTGTTTGTTTAACCCCTTCAGTGCCCCGCCCTTTCCCCGCCCTGTGCCGGGCGTTACATTAGCGGGCGGGGTTCATGACGAGATAGTCTCGTCATGGGCACAGCGCAACCGTGCTCCATGACGAGACTATCTCATCATGGGCACTGAAGAGGTTAAACGTAGTTTATTAGTTTTCACAACTGTAAACCTGGCCGTTCTCCATGTGAAACATATAGTATTGTATTACATTGATCCGATTTGGAGGCGTTTTAAAAAAATGGAATTTAGAGAGTTTATTGTATTATTTGAAATCTCAGGGTGGGAAATGTACACCTTTTACCAATTGAATTCCAAAATGTGGGTACTTAAAAGGAGAAAACATAAATAGGGTTTGACAATCAGATGACATTGTTTTTTCGGATGATGTTTCCAAAGAACATTTACTAAAACATGTCCTGCCTTCTTAGCTATATTCGACCAATCACTTGATGGGCATCATTAATAAATTTGTTAATTGATTGATATTTTGCCTTAGTAGCATCACTCTGGGGTGTCATGGTAAAAAAGAATATGATAATCTTGTACCACTCTTTGTCTAAACCTTCTCTGCCCCTGCATGTCTTTCAAAAACGTGAACTTTTAATGGTATAATACGCTACATTACTCTGGTACACAATGAATGCTTAAAAAGACTGTGCTTCTCAAGTTTTCAGATCAGGCTTTTATTTGTGTAAGGAGCTGTTGACCAGTGGCGAGTGCCAGTGAAAATAGTAGTAAGACCAATTTGTCTGCCTACCCCACCTTAAATGTGTTGCATGTCAGCAACCAGGCTGCCTTGAGATAAGACAAAGAAGGACAGGTAATGCTTCTGATGCTGGTGGCAAACCAATTTTTATAACATGCCCTTGCATGTGCATTGTGTCACTCTGGCTTTTCCAGTTGATGTTCTTAAAACTAACGTGGGGGCCTTAAAGATTTTGTGTATTCGCCCTGTGCTTCTGTATCCCTACCCAGTCAATCAATCAATCAATCGCATTTATAAAGCGCGCTACTCACCCATCAAGGGTCTCAAGGCGCTGGGGGGGGGGTCAGTGCTCGAAGAGCCAGGTCTTGAGCTGCCTTCTGAAGGAGAGGTGGTCAGGTATGGCGCGAAGGTGGCTGGGCAGAGAGTTCCAGGTCTTCGCTGCTAGAAAAGAGAAGGATCTTCCTCCGGCGGTGGCTTTGCGGATGCGGGGTACGGCTGCCAGGGCCTGTCCGGTGGAGCGCAGAGTGCGCGGGGGAGTGTAGAAGGAGACGCGGTTGTTGATGAGTTTGGGTCCGAGGTTGTGAAGGGCTTTGTGTGCGTGGGTGAGTAGTCGGAAGGTGATCCGCTTGTTGACGGGTAGCCAATGGAGTTTTTTCAGGTGTCCGGAGATGTGGTGGTGGCGAGGGATGTCCAGGATGAGTCTTGCGGCAGCGTTCTGGATCCGTTGGAGTTTCCTCTGCAGCTTGGTGGTGATGCCGGCGTACAGGGTGTTCCCGTAGTCCAAGCGGCTGGTGACGAGGGCGTGGGTGACGGTCTTCCTGGTGTCGGTGGGGATCCAGCGGAAGATCTTGCGGAGCATGCGGAGGGTGTTGAAACATGCCGAGGTCACCGAGTTCCCCTGTCTGGTCATGGTGAGGGAAGAGTCCAGGATGAAGCCGAGGTTGCGCGCGTGGTCGGTGGGTTGGGGAGCCACCAGGAGTCATCCCATGCGGCCAGTCAGTAATAAGTCAAAGAATCTTAAGCAGTGTTCACCATCCCATGTTACTCAATGCAACTCTTGTAACATCCCTGTATCACAAGGTGGTGTTAACTAATTTCCTTGGTTTGTCTCATATGGTATGCGAAAGGCGTCTCTTTAAAGGCAACCCTTAATTTATTTTATTTATTTATTTGAAGTTTTGTATAG
Source organism: Triturus cristatus (assembly GCF_964204655.1). NCBI lineage: Eukaryota > Metazoa > Chordata > Amphibia > Caudata > Salamandridae > Triturus > Triturus cristatus. Next base: position 938,175,653 of record NC_140584.1, on the reverse strand, counting down.
CGTGAACATGACCCAGGCGGGTATCAGAGCGCTTTACATAAGGGTTGTGGGAGACATTGATCGAGTGCTATGGGAGAAATGTAAGTCAGTATACATCAGTTACAGCAGTGACAGAGTGGACTGGACCGTTACAGTCGCCAGTTAGCAATTGCAACAAGATAGATAAGGAATGTCAGAAGACTGGTGGCGGGCGACAGTGGGCCATAGCAGAGGCCACGTGGTACCATAGGCAGGTAAAAACAGGCAGGGCGACAAAGGAGCAAAGTTTCTAGTTCAGGTTATTGTTCATCACTAGAGCTTTCACTTCCCTTTTGAAGGCAAGAGTTGAGGTAATTAGTCTTGTTTCCACAGGTAGGGAGTTCCATATTCTCAGGGCAATACCAGAGAAAGTACGTTTGTATGTTTTCAGTTTTTGAATTTCTTTGGCTTAAGGAGCAGAGTGCTGGTGCTTCTTGAGGGCCTGGCACTACCAGATAGCTCAAGTTTGTCAGGTATATAGGGGTATTGAAGTGTAGTGCTCTGTGGGTCATACACGCAATTTTTAACTGGATCTTTGCCTCAAATGGGAGCCAGTTGAGCGCTTTAAGGTCAGGAGAGATGTGATTGGATTTCTTGGAACCCGTGATAAGTCTAGTCGCAGCGTTGAGAGATGCTCTGAGTGGGGCTATACTGCGTTTCGGGAGACAGCATAGAGTAGCACTGCCATATTCAAGTCTTGAGATGACTAGTGCTTGCATCGTTGATTTGAAGTCTTCTTGTAGTAGGTAAGGTTTAAGTTTTCTAAGGATGCTTAATTGGAAGTTCCCTCCTTTGATAGATGCTCTGATGTGATCTTGCATGTTTAGGTTCTTGTTCAGTACAACACCCAGTGATTTAGTGGAGTCAATGATGTGTTGTGTGCAGTTGAGAGTGATGAGGTTTGTTAGGAATTGCCCCACAGTGGAGGATTGCCTAGTCGGTGAAATGAGGAGGAATTTAATTTTAAGGGCATTTAGTTTGAGGTGGTTGGAAGTTAGTCAGTTTAAAGTTTTGTGCAGTGTTCCGTTGAGTGACTGGATGTCTTCAGGTGAGAATAATTTCATGTACAGTTGGGTATCATCCGCATACATGTAATATTGGATGTTGGAATCTTTGAGGATTACAGTCAGTGGTTCAATAAAAAGGTTGAATAGCGTGGGGGAGAGTGAGGGCCCTTGAGGGACACCCAGAATGCAGGGACTGGAGTCGGATAGGGTTTGATTGGTTTTGATTCTTTCGGTTCTGTTGTTGAGAAAGGAGGCAAACCATTTAAGGACAGTGCCGGAGAGCCCCATCCTACATTCAAGGAGGTTAAGTAGGTTGTCATGTTTGACCATATCCATGCCAATGCATACCAATGCTATCAGGATCCCTGTCATCATGAAGATCCCCTCACTAGCAGCCGGTGGAAGTGGCTCTTGCTTTGAATTAGTTGGAACCTGCAGTGCTCAACTCCTCAATTATTTATTAAAGGGCCATTCACCAGAGGCAGCTTTTAACAGCTTGAGATTAATGAAACACGGAAGTATTTACTGTCCAGGCAGCCAAAACCTGAAACAAATGTACATTTTAGTTACATGTTTAGCCATAGTAACTGTAACTAATCTCTGTGAATTGTACACAATACTTTTCACTAAAAACAGATAAGTAGCACAAATACACAGTGCTCACCAGGGGGAGACCAAACCATATACTAAAATAGTGATATGCAAACCACAACTCAAGTCAAGACTATACCCAGAAGATGTTTAAGTGCTGGGGACCCAAGGAACCACCCGAGGTAAGTAACCAGGAACCCCACGGAGGCCGTGTGCAGAGTGGGAACACGACCGCTGGCTCAATATAAGTCAATGGGTAAGTTGCGGTTGCAATTTTGAAGTAGGACCCTTACCGGCGGACCCTGAAGAAATCCCATGGAAGACAGATGATTGGAGGGCCGCCCCACCCGTGGATACCCTTGGAACAAGGATACGTACCCCAGGGAATTCGGGTGCATAGGTGTGAAGTGCCATCGGAAACTAATAGGTGATGTTACAACGCATGCTATTACATTGCATGCCATTGCAATGCAAACTTTTACTCCGACTTTCTGTGGGAGGGGCGCTGGAAGTTGGAATAGATTAAATTTTTATTCCAACTCCAGTTTGTGCAACAGTAAGGAAGGTGTTAGAGTTAAATCTAACACCTTCTACCCACTGCTGCACACCTTTTGCTTTGCAACGACATGCGATGTAAAGACATGTGTTGTAACAGTTTCGTTGTAAAGGCTGTCTCCCGTTGGATACCACAGTCGAACTCAGTGGAGGATTTTGGGAAGATGCCGCTGCTGGAGAAAGAGAAAGTGTCCGGTGGAACCCAAAGGTGAATTCAAGATGAGAAGTACCTGCAAGCAGAGGGGACAGAGTCTATGCCACTCAGGAGTGACCAGGCGGCACGGAAGACGAATGCCCACCGATGTGAGGAGTTGCAGTAGAGTCGACGGTGACCTTGGAGCTGCAGCTGTGAGGACCAGGCGACGCTGTGGAAGACCAGTAGCCGTTCACGAGCTGTCCCACTTCAGATTTTTGAGAATTGAGGGGCTGGTGTCTGTCGGGAGCACCAGCAAGCCTTGGCAACTGCAAACAACATGGTATGCAAAGAAAGTGCAGTGTCAGGACCAGCTCAGTCCAGGTGACTCACCACAAGCAGGGTAGTCAGGGCAGGCACTGAGCAATCAGGGGAGGTCGCAGAAATCAAAGAAGAGCCTCAAGAGGACCCACAGGCACTACAGTCGCAAGAGGACCTCGAGCAGCTCACCAAAGAAGCAGGCCTACGGTGCAAATGATGCGATGAGGACAAAGATCTTGGTCACAGGAGATGCCTGAGGTTAACAAGCCTTTGCAACAGCAAGTCGACGCGGTGCACTCGGGTTTGGTTCCTGCGGCTCCGACGAGGGATACTGGCCTCAAACTTGGTGAAACGACAGGGCAGGCCTCGAGGGATGTGAAGAACCACAACCTGTGTTGCTGAGCCTTTCGGAGTCCTTTGGAGCCCAGGATCAGCAGATTGGTCAGCTTTGTTGCGGTGCCTGCAGATGCAGAGAAGTGTCTCCTTCACTTCAAGGGAGATGCCTTTGATTGTCTTGGATGTCCACATGCCTTGGAAGGTTCCTGTATGGGGCGCGAGCACAGATGTTGCAGCAGACTTGCAGGACGATGAGACCAGGAGCAGCAGGAGTCTTCTCAGTTGCAGTCTCAGAGCCCAGAGCAAGGTCCAGCAAATTCCAGTGTGCCCAGATGGTCGAAGAAGAAGTGGTGTCTTGAAATGAATCTTGTCCCACGACGAATCTAGGGATCTACCTACAGGTAAGCCCTTAAGTACCCTAAGGAAAGGGTCGGGCGATTCGGGGTTCCCTCCTAATTGAGGGGTCGGACAGTGGGGAGGATACTCCCTTGTCCTTTGTTCAGTTTCGCGGCAGAGATTAGGAGCCAACGGCTCCCTGAGCTCGTTTGAACTGGACTATGCAAGGAGGGCACCAAATGTGCCCCGAGGCAGACTGAGTGGCGATGGCAAGCGCTCCCACTGGGCCCCAATACACTAAATCCTGTTTGGGAGGTGTTCAAACCTCCCTGTGACAGGACACCTCTTGTTCTGCCTTTCCCTGCTCTAGCTTGGCTCATCAGCAGGAGGGCAGAATCGTGTCTCTGGTCGGCGGCAGCCATGTTTTGCTGTCCAGGTCTAGAAGATTGGTACCAGGAGCCCAGAGGGCCTCCCGGAGGAGCTTTACAGTGCATGGAATCATACCTCCCGCACAAACGGTATGGAAGGAGTATGATTCCAACATGTTTGATACCAAACATAACAGGGTTTGTTACAGCTAGTTTAGAGATAATCATTGCATAATGAGGCATGGGCACCCTATGTATTGTAATGGCTGATGCACTTACAATCCTGGAGAATGGACTCCGAAGGTTGTAGGGGTGTCCTGCTCATGCAGGGCCATCTTAACACTTAGAACCAAGCACCCTGCCTTCAGGATTGAAAGGCCTGCTTTAGGAGTGACTTATAGGTTTTAAGTGCAGTGACTTCAGATATAGGGTAACCTATATCCATGGTAAGTGGTGCTAGACACCAGCTTACAAAGGCTGCAATGGTAGCCCTGTAGTTACAGTTTGAGTGATCCCCCATGGGTGGCATAATGCATGCTTTTGCCCATGGGGGACCACTGGTATACCTATGCCCTGGGTTCCTCCCAGTACCGTATACTAGGGACTTATAATGGTACACCAGTGTCCAATCTGGGATGCACCTAAGTACTTACCATAATAATTTAGGGGAGAAAGCACAGAGACTGGGGTCCAGATTAGCAGGATGCCAGTCAGACTAGACAGAAACAGCATAACCCCATGCAAAAAGTGGGGGTAACCATAAAAGCAGATCCTACTTTCCTACAGCTACATATTGCGATTGCCACTCTTATCAATTGTTCCTCCATCTTGAATCCCTCTTGTTCACGTTCCTTTTGTTGTTCTGCCTTACGTGCCGTCATCGTGCCCTTTACTACTGCTTTAAAGGCTTCCCAGACAGTGATGTCCGATTGCACAGAACCCGTATTCTCCATTTTCTCTTAGTTTTGTATAATAGTTTATTTTACAACCTTTTTGTGGCATCTATTAGTCCAAAAGATTTTTTTTTTGTACTCTTAAGCAAAACTGGATTCCCTATACTGTTGGAAATACAAATTCACTATTTACAGAATCCTTCTAATTTAATTAATAGTAAAAAGACTGATAAAAACAAATAAGTGAAAGCTAATCTTTAAATTTGTATGTTACAAAATGGAAAATCAAATGACTTTCAATTTGGGTGCCAATACCTACTCAGAAATAGAAAACAGAGGTAAACAAGCAGTGTAAAGACAATAGGTCTAGTCAATTGTAGACCTGCTGTACAGTAAAGCGACTGCTGTGCAGCATGGCTAAAACTAATTTGATAAAGCACTATGACGCAGCTAGTACTAATGCGCTGTTTTAAAAACGTGCATTAGCACTGGCCACTTCATAGCACTGTTTGTTATTTCTTTTTAGCCTTGTGCTTCCACATTCTTTCTCACCTATCCTCTCCCCCACCTGCATCCGTCTCTTCCTCCGTATTGTATCAGAGTGGGAGGGAATGTGGGAGAGAAGGACGCAGGTCTGTGGGACAAGCACACGGACAATGGAGGGTGGGCTGGGGGAAACACATGGACATGTACACAGAATGGAGTGTGGCAGGGAGGGCTGGAGAGGCACACTGGCAATGGAGGAATGCGCATAGGTGGATGGGCAAACATACGGACAAGAGAGGATAGGCAGGAGAAACATGGAGGGGAGAAGTACACAATGGAGAAAGCTGAAAAACACGCAGTTTCGTAGAGTGCTTAATTTAGAATAAAAAGTAGCATCTGCAAAAGAAATAAGTGGATAGACACAGTAATGCTTCCATGCTCCAAGGGATGGACAAGCACATGAAGATGAAAGAAGCCTACTGAAGCTAATGAATAAGAAGCAGGCAAATGAGAGTGACAGTGAAGCTAACCATTGGTAAACAGTGGGTGGCCTCCAAGTGCCCAGCAAGGTAACAAAAGGTCTTGCAAGAGACCACGCATGTGCTATTTTAGTCAAGACCTAAAAAAGACAGAAGAGGGAGTCCATGTGAATGGGCTGCTTTCTATTGTCTGTATTTAGATTAACTTTTGCCATACTAAATGAATATATATTTTTATTTCTAACATTTTGTTCTTTGATACTCTGTCTTATTAAAAGGTTTGCTTAACCTCTAAGCGTATGTTGCATTTCTTCTTTGTTGCTCTCTATCTTCAGGCTGAAATCACGTTACATAGAATGCGGTTCTTTGCCTTCATCTAGTGTATGCACAGTTCCAAATTTAGAGACACTGACAGCAGGAGTCTCGCCACAGAGGATAAGGGAAGGCAAAGACAGTTTAAAGAGGGAATTACAAAACCCTTTTCTAGCCCACTTTCCTTAGTGTCTTGTTCATTGGTTCGGACTTATGCCGAGCATAAGCGATGTTGTAGAAGAAGCTAGAATGTTTTGCCTTTTGGAGATATTGGTGTATTCACTGCCAGAGGGCAGTACATATTGGAAAAACAGAAGATCCAACGATTTCATGCAATTGCAGGCAGGACTGTCTTGGTTTCCTTTTCTTAAGTGAATAAGAGTCGCCTTGAAGTATGGAAGTCAAATTTAGGATTGTGCTGTTCGGAGCCGGGAGGTCACAAGACCCTAATGCATTTAGCATTGACTGCCCCCCCTTGCAGCACGTCTATTAGTCGGTAATCTGATTTGTACCTATTCATTTGCAGTCCCTGCAGCAGCTCGGGGCTGGGCCCTAGTGTAATTGGTGCTGTCTCTATTTTTACATCATTAGATTAGCCCTGACTCCTGGCCACTTGTTGTCTGCGCTTGTCTGTCCATTTATACAACCTAATGTTACGCAAAATTCATTACTGATCACATTATTTTCAACTCTGAAGGCAGGCTTGTAATAAACATTTTGTTAACCCTCTCTGAGCAGCGCTCAGGCCCGGAGCACAGCAATGCTCCCTGACAGTGACGGAGAGCACTTAGTCCCTTTTCCAGAGTCGGGAGGTGCAGTGGTGTTATGCTGCCACTATCAAGCTGAACTCCTCCTGGTCCAGGATATTGACCAAGTGACGCAAAGAGTAGCGCGAGATACCATCTCCATCTCGCCTTTATCTTTGATCTAAATGAGGGATCTAAGCTGCAGCTGTGAGCTGCAGCAAGAGACCGCCTTTCCCAACCTGGGGCGCTAGCCCTGGCTTTCTCATTGGTGGTGGGAGGCTCTTTATAGAATCAGCTTTGTGCAGTCATTTTTTAAGTCTTGCCTGACCCAGCGCATGCGCTGGTCTGGCGAGACTTTTTGAGAGGGCTCCAAAAAGTGCTACCATGGCCAGCCTAGAGCTACAGTTCATGTGTGCGGGCGCGCGCGCCACGCTTGATCGCGATTACTTACACTTTCGCGGCCACAGCCGCTTTGATGTTTGATCGGGATCACTTTAGCGGCCGCTTGGCATTGCCAATAGGTCTAGCTTTTGAGACCTTATAAGTATTTAGTTATGCAACTGTTGCATCGCTAAACACTTATAAGGTCCCAAAGGCGAGACCTATTGGCTATGCCAATGCTTGTTTAACCTGGACATAACAATGGACATTTTTCTGTTTAAACACGTGCCCTTACTTGTCAGCTCAGGGATATGCGGCACAGTGAGAAAATAATTTTACTGAGGATAACACAGCTTGGTCATGTGGGGAACAGGTCTAGGACTTAAGGCTGCCATAGTCATCAACTTTTTCGCTGAGCAACATCTTCCAGCACAAGTTGAGAAGCCAGGCGTACAAAGACCATTGGGCTAAGAGGGCTTTAGCCGCACCCCCTCTCAGGGCTGACTCGGCTGGGGCTGCTAGCTACGAAGTCTGCAACAACTAAAATAATTCTACTGGACTTGTCAGACGATATTTAATGCTTAACAAAGGCTTATTTTTATTCTTTCCTTTCAGAGCCCTGGGCCCAGCTCTCTTCTCTTACATTTACAACGACCATAAGCATCTTAGACTCTACATGCACCGAGAAAGGAATGGAAGTGCTTATACCACTTCCCCGCCTCAGTCACAAATATGCAGCAGGGACACTCTAACAAAAGACAAGGTTTCATTTGAATTTAATTAAGAGAGGGAGACAAAATTTAAAACAGAAACATTTTGGGAAGGATTTTTCACTTGAAAGGAAAAGTTTAAAAAATGTACAGCATGTTTTACCTTGTTTTGCAATTGCATTTATACTTGTAGCACAGCAAAATGCATTGCACAAAGAAGCTTGAATGAACATTTAAAAGCAAGACATGGACCAAGTCACGAAAGTCTTATTTGACTACACTCAAATATGCATACTTATTTCACATGGACTCCTTTACTGAAAACAAACCATATTTTCTCTAAAGTTACAATGAACACCCGAGGACCCGAGTCCTTTAACCTGCACATTTTCTTTCCTGGGAGGAGGCACATGTGAGCACACAGGAGAGCACCGACTATTACAGAGAGAGGCACTGGGCTCTTAAATTTAGTTCTGGGGTTTATTTTTCATTATAGTAGGATACTCTCATACTACAGTTCTTAGGCCTGATTCCATGGGTGCATCTTTCTACTCCTGGAACCTGTTAAATCTGCCTGTGATCATCGTTTCTCAGAGTGGCAGCGACTGTTAGTGATGCGGCTCTATTTGGCTGGGTCACTCAAGAAAACATTAGATTGCTTTCTGGTATACTTCACATGGAAACTGAATCACCTCTAGCAACTCTACCCTTTAAACAAAACCACCAGCTTATTGCCTTGATATGCACATTTTTTTAAGTTCAAGAGATCTTTATTAAATCGTATACAGGTGTCAATACAGAGTACAACCTAAAAACCACATGGTAAAATATCCAGCATAAACATATTTATAAAAAACACGAATCAGTCTGATAAATATCAATGTAAAAGATACAAGTAACAGCTGAAAACTGAGAACTAATGAAATATAGGAAAAGAAATGAAAAAGAAACAAAAAATAGGAACAATTTGGGGATCAAGGAGGTTTGGGAACTTCTTGCTGTAATGGTTTTGGCTGAGAAAACTGTTGAGCATTGACATCAAGAAACCTTGTAACCGGCGACCATAGGTCCAAACGTTTCGTTGCCAGTGTTAGAGGATAAACAAAAGCAGTGTCCAACCTATGGTTGTGGCAAACATTATACCACCAAGCTCTATATGAAATTTTTGTAAAGTCTTTCCAATTTATAGTGATTTGCTGAAATGCAACAGCTAATAACAAATCAATAATTTTAACATTAAACATCACGTTTTCCCATACAGGTGAAAGGCTTCCCAAGAAAACATTGGTAAAGGAAAAAGGAAACTTAGTATCAAAAATTAAATTGATTTGAACCTAAACTTGTTTCCAGAATTTGCAAACAAAATCACAAGAGAACAGCATATGAAACAAATCAGCCTTTGGAGATTAACATGTCCAACATATATCAGAAACAGTGGAATAGCTTTTGCTTAAAACATATGGTGACAATAAAAGTCTATTATAAGCAAAAAACAGTGTTTGTGTTATATTTGCTGCCCTTGAAGATTTACGTAATTTAGTCCATAAGTTCCTCCAAAGAGGGATTGGCCAAGAAATCTGAAAATCCTGTTCCCACGCTACCTCAATGGTGGATTTCTGTCTGGGAATTGCCGCACTCCGTAAAAATTTATAAATAATGGAAGCTTTGGGTGATTGTTTTAATATGGTAGAGAGTTGTGAGCAGTAATCAGCATTATTTGACTGAACAGGAACATTAGATAATTGGGTATAGGTGTTCATTACGGTTTCTTTTTAGAGACTATATTTAGTGGTAAATGAAGTGGGCAAGTTAAAAGTTTGGCTAAGTGTAGAAAAGGATAAGAAGACTGAATGAGAAAACAACTGATGAACCCAAATCAATCCTCTCTGCCTCCAAGTTTTCCAATAAAACGTTTTATTACGGATGAGCAGTCTTATTATACCAAATAGTAGAATTAAGAAAGGAGTCGATAGTATGTCGTTGAGGGGAAGACGGTGGTCGGAGAAGTTTAGAGGTCAACTTTATTATGGGGGTGGAAAGGGACTGCGGTTTGTTTGAAAAAGAGAGATATTCTCGGAAGGAGAAAGGAGATAAGAAGAGGTTTTCAACCCGAGTCCACAAAGGGCGGTCTTCTGTAGGCTCAAGAAACCAGAAGGACGCCTGGCGCAAAAGAAATGCTTTCTGATATGATCGGAAGTCTGGAAAATTGACTCCACCTTCATCTTTAGAGCGCATTAGCCTTTGCAAAGACATTCTATGTGTTTTATTATTCCACAGGAAGGAGGAGAGGACCGAGTTGATTTTAAAAAAAAGTTTAACAGGAATCGGGAGCGGTATATTAGATATAGTGTATAAAACTATAGGTGTCAACATCATTTTAATCATGTCTAAACGACCCCACCAAGATGGATAAAGAGGATGCCATTTAGTAGTAAGGTCTGTGAGCTTTTGAATACATTTATTCAAACATAAATTAACTGTGTCGGAAGTGCTAGAAGTGATATGGAGGCCCAAATATTTAATATGATTTGGACTCCATGTGAAATTGGAGGCGATATAGTCTGGCTTGAAAGTATATTTGGTTAAAGGTAGAATTTCGCATTTGTCATTATTTAACTTATAACCAGAAATAAGGGAGTACGCTTGGACTTTAGCTAGAAAAGCGGGAACTGATTCATGAGGCTCAGATAAAAAAAAGCAAAATGTCATCAGCGTAAGCTGCAAGCTTAATATGAGAGTCAGTTGTTCTATAACCATGTATATGTGGGTTCTGGCGAAGTTTGGAGAGAAAAGGTTCTAAGGCCAAATTAAACAAGAAGGGAGATAATGGACATCCTTGACGTACTCCTCTACCTAAATCAAAAAATGAGGAGACCATACCATTGGCGTAAACTGCAGCCCTGGGGTTGGAATAAAGAAGAGAAACCAAAGAAATAAAATTAGGACCAAAACCAAACCATTTAAGAGTATAAAACAGGTAGGCCCACTCTACCCTGTCAAATGCTTTCTCCGCGTCTAAGGCAATTGCAGCTAGGGAGTGCTGTAAGCGTGAAACTTTGGACAGGATATTAAAAAGGAGTCGAGTGTTGTCCGTAATGAAACGGCCCTTAACAAAGCCTGACTGTTCTTTCCCTAATAAATGTGGTAAGTAGGAATCTAAACTAATAGCTAATGCCTTTGAAAAAATGTTGTAATCAATATTGACCAATGAAATGGGTCTATAGTTTTTACAGAACTTAGGATCCTTACCATCCTTAGGAATAAGACAAATATGTGCTTCTGAGAAGGAACCTGAAGAATTGTTGGAGGAGGTGAAAAAGCCTATTAAAGAATACAACTTAGGTATAAGGAGTTTGGAAAAATGTGAATAAAACTCCACCGTGAAGCCATCTGGACCAGGTGCTTTATCCTTTTTCAGATGTTGTAATGCAGACAGTAACTCCTGCTGTGTAATATCTGACTCTAAGGAGGACAAGTCAAGAGAAGAGAGGTGAGGTTTTGGTATGTTGGAAAAGAAATGTGCTAAGGACTGTTCGGTGGGGTGTGTTTTGGATGAATATAAAGATTTGTAAAAGAGAGAGAATTCACTTAAAATTTCAGCGTCTTTAAATTTTAGGTTCAAGTCATTATCAAAGATTGAATCTATATTTAACTTGTTCTGCCTGGTCTTTAAGTAATTAGCTAGTATCTTGCCAGCCTTGTTTTTACCACCGTAAAATTTAGCACTAGACTTTAACAAATATAATGAATCGTCATCAGTCGATTGTTTGTTAAAACGCATCTTAGCATTTATGAGAGCTGTAAGGCAACTTTTTGAGCGCGAGGTATAATAGGAATGTTCCAGCCGTTTGATTTCGTGGAGAAGATTCTTAGTTCGTGCGCGAATGGATCTACGTTGCTTGGCCACAAAACCAATAATGAAGTCTCTCGCTGAAGCCTTGTAAGCATCCCATATGATTGAAAATGGGATCTGTTCCGTATGATTTAGTTCGAAATAATCGTTAGAAAAATTAATAAAGGAAGTAGTAAATTCAGGGTTTAAAAGAAGAGAGTTATTAAATCTCCATCTTTTAAGGAGTGAGGATTTGGGCAAAATATCGATACCAGCTGATCTGAAATTAAAATAGGGCCGATATCTGCATTTGTTAGCGTTTGTGATATGTGGTGAGAAACAAAAATATAATCAATCCTAGACTGAGTGTGGTGAGAGGGGGAGTAAAAGGTATATTCCCTGGTAAGCGGATTACACAGTCGCCAAGCATCTAGAAGATTATGTTGGTTTATAGTATGAACAAAGGACTTATGCGGTTTGTTGGGGACAAAAGGAACCCTAGAGTTCCTGTCAATAAAAGGATCAAAAACCTGGTTGCAATCACCTGCTAAAATAAAATTATCTTCCATTGAATGTGTAATCTGTTCAGTCAATGTAGACCAAAAAGAGGGGTCACTGCTTTTAGGGGCATAAACATTAAGAAGAAAAACTGGAACACCTTTTAAGAGCAATTTAACAAATAACCATCTGCCATCAGTGTCCAGCTCTTGGGATAAAAGTGAAAGTGAAAGTGACTTGTGGCAAAGTAACATAACACCATTACGTTTCCCATCCCCCGGAGATTAAAAAACATTCCCCACCCACCCTTTGTTTAATTTAAGTGATTCAGTGGCTGTAAGATGAGTCTCTTGTAAAAATACCAAGTCAGCATTTAGTTTGGCTAAATGAGTAAGGACTCTTTGTCTTTTGATAGGCGAATTTAAACCCCTAACATTCCATGAAATGATCTTCAATGACATAAATAATCAGAAACAAAATATAGCAAAACTGTAAGAAGAACATCTGATTTGTTGTAACAATATTGTAGAATATTAAAAAAAAGTAGAAAAAGTTGGAAAAAATAAACAGAAGAATAAATGCAAGGAAAGCGTGGGATACGTAAAAAATAGATCAAGGGAAAAAAGATAGAATGGATAAGAAGTGAAGCATAAAAGTAATAGGAAAGTTAAGCAAGGATAAGAAAGAAGGAATGCTGAGAAATGAAATAAAAAATAGTGGTACATAAAGGTACAAATGAGAGGAAATATAGAAACGATTGTAGAGGACACCAGAAACGAAAAAGTAAACCTGTGCAGAACAAAACAAAAAACAAGAGACAAAACAAAAGACATACTTACAATAAGGGAAGGAAAGAGTGAGGAGAGGTGGAACCACATGGAATGGACGAACTCCCAACGAGGATCGAACCGGACCAAGAGGGGAATACGCCAATACACGAATCTGGCACTAAAAAAACAAAAAAAAGGAAAAGAAAGGGAAGAAAGACTGAATGAGAAAACAACTGATGAACCCAAATCAATCCTCTCTGCCTCCAAGTTTTCCAATAAAACGTTTTATTACGGATGAGCAGTCTTATTATACCAAATAGTAGAATTAAGAAAGGAGTCGATAGTATGTCGTTGAGGGGAAGACGGTGGTCGGAGAAGTTTAGAGGTCAACTTTATTATGGGGGTGGAAAGGGACTGCGGTTTGTTTGGAAAAGAGAGATATTCTCGGAAGGAGAAAGGAGATAAGAAGAGGTTTTCAACCCGAGTCCACAAAGGGCGGTCTTCTGTAGGCTCAAGAAACCAGAAGGACGCCTGGCGCAAAAGAAATGCTTTCTGATATGATCGGAAGTCTGGAAAATTGACTCCACCTTCATCTTTAGAGCGCATTAGCCTTTGCAAAGACATTCTATGTGTTTTATTATTCCACAGGAAGGAGGAGAGGACCGAGTTGATTTTAGAAAAAAGTTTAACAGGAATCGGGAGCGGTATATTAGATATAGTGTATAAAACTATAGGTGTCAACATCATTTTAATCATGTCTAAACGACCCCACCAAGATGGATAAAGAGGATGCCATTTAGTAGTAAGGTCTGTGAGCTTTTGAATACATTTATTCAAACATAAATTAACTGTGTCGGAAGTGCTAGAAGTGATATGGAGGCCCAAATATTTAATATGATTTGGACTCCATGTGAAATTGGAGGCGATATAGTCTGGCTTGAAAGTATATTTGGTTAAAGGTAGAATTTCGCATTTGTCATTATTTAACTTATAACCAGAAATAAGGGAGTACGCTTGGACTTTAGCTAGAAAAGCGGGAACTGATTCATGAGGCTCAGATAAAAAAAAGCAAAATGTCATCAGCGTAAGCTGCAAGCTTAATATGAGAGTCAGTTGTTCTATAACCATGTATATGTGGGTTCTGGCGAAGTTTGGAGAGAAAAGGTTCTAAGGCCAAATTAAACAAGAAGGGAGATAATGGACATCCTTGACGTACTCCTCTACCTAAATCAAAAAATGAGGAGACCATACCATTGGCGTAAACTGCAGCCCTGGGGTTGGAATAAAGAAGAGAAACCAAAGAAATAAAATTAGGACCAAAACCAAACCATTTAAGAGTATAAAACAGGTAGGCCCACTCTACCCTGTCAAATGCTTTCTCCGCGTCTAAGGCAATTGCAGCTAGGGAGTGCTGTAAGCGTGAAACTTTGGACAGGATATTAAAAAGGAGTCGAGTGTTGTCCGTAATGAAACGGCCCTTAACAAAGCCTGACTGTTCTTTCCCTAATAAATGTGGTAAGTAGGAATCTAAACTAATAGCTAATGCCTTTGAAAAAATGTTGTAATCAATATTGACCAATGAAATGGGTCTATAGTTTTTACAGAACTTAGGATCCTTACCATCCTTAGGAATAAGACAAATATGTGCTTCTGAGAAGGAACCTGAAGAATTGTTGGAGGAGGTGAAAAAGCCTATTAAAGAATATAACTTAGGTATAAGGAGTTTGGAAAAATGTGAATAAAACTCCACCGTGAAGCCATCTGGACCAGGTGCTTTATCCTTTTTCAGATGTTGTAATGCAGACAGTAACTCCTGCTGTGTAATATCTGACTCTAAGGAGGACAAGTCAAGAGAAGAGAGGTGAGGTTTTGGTATGTTGGAAAAGAAATGTGCTAAGGACTGTTCGGTGGGGTGTGTTTTGGATGAATATAAAGATTTGTAAAAGAGAGAGAATTCACTTAAAATTTCAGCGTCTTTAAATTTTAGGTTCAAGTCATTATCAAAGATTGAATCTATATTTAACTTGTTCTGCCTGGTCTTTAAGTAATTAGCTAGTATCTTGCCAGCCTTGTTTTTACCACCGTAAAATTTAGCACTAGACTTTAACAAATATAATGAATCGTCATCAGTCGATTGTTTGTTAAAACGCATCTTAGCATTTATGAGAGCTGTAAGGCAACTTTTTGAGCGCGAGGTATAATAGGAATGTTCCAGCCGTTTGATTTCGTGGAGAAGATTCTTAGTTCGTGCGCGAATGGATCTACGTTGCTTGGCCACAAAACCAATAATGAAGTCTCTCGCTGAAGCCTTGTAAGCATCCCATATGATTGAAAATGGGATCTGTTCCGTATGATTTAGTTCGAAATAATCGTTAGAAAAATTAATAAAGGAAGTAGTAAATTCAGGGTTTAAAAGAAGAGAGTTATTAAATCTCCATCTTTTAAGGAGTGAGGATTTGGGCAAAATATCGATACCAGCTGATCTGAAATTAAAATAGGGCCGAAATCTGCATTTGTTAGCGTTTGTGATATGTGGTGAGAAACAAAAATATAATCAATCCTAGACTGAGTGTGGTGAGAGGGGGAGTAAAAGGTATATTCCCTGGTAAGCGGATTACACAGTCGCCAAGCATCTAGAAGATTATGTTGGTTTATAGTATGAACAAAGGACTTATGCGGTTTGTTGGGGACAAAAGGAACCCTAGAGTTCCTGTCAATAAAAGGATCAAAAACCTGGTTGCAATCACCTGCTAAAATAAAATTATCTTCCATTGAATGTGTAATCTGTTCAGTCAATGTAGACCAAAAAGAGGGGTCACTGCTTTTAGGGGCATAAACATTAAGAAGAAAAACTGGAACACCTTTTAAGAGCAATTTAACAAATAACCATCTGCCATCAGTGTCCAGCTCTTGGGATAAAAGTGAAAGTGAAAGTGACTTGTGGCAAAGTAACATAACACCATTATGTTTCCCATCCCCCGGAGATTAAAAAACATTCCCCACCCACCCTTTGTTTAATTTAAGTGATTCAGTGGCTGTAAGATGAGTCTCTTGTAAAAATACCAAGTCAGCATTTAGTTTGGCTAAATGAGTAAGGACTCTTTGTCTTTTGATAGGCGAATTTAAACCCCTAACATTCCATGAAATGATCTTCAATGACATAAATAATCAGAAACAAAATATAGCAAAACTGTAAGAAGAACATCTGATTTGTTGTAACAATATTGTAGAATATTAAAAAAAAGTAGAAAAAGTTGGAAAAAATAAACAGAAGAATAAATGCAAGGAAAGCGTGGGATACGTAAAAAATAGATCAAGGGAAAAAAGATAGAATGGATAAGAAGTGAAGCATAAAAGTAATAGGAAAGTTAAGCAAGGATAAGAAAGAAGGAATGCTGAGAAATGAAATAAAAAATAGTGGTACATAAAGGTACAAATGAGAGGAAATATAGAAACGATTGTAGAGGACACCAGAAACGAAAAAGTAAACCTGTGCAGAACAAAACAAAAAACAAGAGACAAAACAAAAGACATACTTACAATAAGGGAAGGAAAGAGTGAGGAGAGGTGGAACCACATGGAATGGACGAACTCCCAACGAGGATCGAACCGGACCAAGAGGGGAATACGCCAATACACGAATCTGGCACTAAAAAAACAAAAAAAAGGAAAAGAAAGGGAAGAAATTAAAGATTAAGAATGACTCTAATATATATGTAAAACGCAAACAGTAACCTAAATAGTTACATGATAACAACTAACAGTTGACTAAGGAATAAAAGACTCATATTAATATAGATATGATAAAGAAACCAGAGAAATGACAATCCAAGCAACAACTGAAATAAATCAAGTTCCATGTGAGGAAGACGGACCAGATGAATCCATGGAGACTGCACTATGCGCATTAATGAAACTTCGTAATCGCATTGGATCTTCATATGAAATAGTATTGTTGTTGTAAGTTACTTTAAACAAGCAGGGATGGAAGAGGCCATATCTGGCACCCATGGACCGAAGAGTTGGTCTCATATCCAGAAAGGCTTTACGTCTGGAAGCAGTAGCTCTGGAGTAATCCTGTGCAAAAAATAACGTGGGGCCAGACCAAGTAATCTTTTGGCAGGCTTTGGCAGCCGCAAGGACTTTCAACAGATCTGTATACTCCAAAAAGTATAGGATAACTGCTCTCGGCCTCTGCATGGACATTGCACTGGTGCTAGTATTAACACGACCCAACCTGTGAGCACGTTGGATGTTCAGCCAGGTGTCAGCTGGCATTTGAAGAATCTTAGGCAATAATGACTGAAAGAAGGCAATCGGGTCTGTACCTTCAACTCCCTCCGCTAAGTTGTAAATGTGTAAATTATTTCTCCTATTTCGATTTTCAAGCTCCTCAAGCTGCTTCTGAAGAGTTGACACTTGCGACTTTAAAGAGGTGACGCAATTTGTGGTGTCCTGAAAAGAAGAAACATCCTGTTCCACAGTTGAGTCTAGCATCGAGTTGCAACCAGCTATCAGATAAAGATTGTAATTTGGAATTTGTTTCCTCCATAAAAGGACGGAGGGCCCTGATCTCCTGCAATAAGAGTTTCATAGATACTGGAGAATTTGGTTTTGGTGGAGATGGAGGGTCTTTTTTTAATCTCTTCGTGACCGATTTCCCTGTAGGAGGTTGCACAGAATCCATATCTGCGTCGCACTGGTCTGGTGCAAGGAGTCCGAGTTTGTCTAAGTCTGAAAGTGCTGAGAAGACCTTAGAGTTTTTAACGAAGATGTGCTTAGGTTTTGAAATGGCAGAACCAGTACCTTTTGTTCGTCCCATGTGAGAGGAGTTCACTTAGGTCATACTGCAGAATATGCAAATGAGTGGCATGAGGAGGCACAATGAGATGAGCGGAGACGAAACCAAAAAGTGAAAGAACACTCTTTAGTCGAAGAAAGGTTTTGCCATAATCGCACAAAGCATCATAAGGAAGTCAGCTCAGAACCAATGTGTGCATCATAAAATGATACATATTGTGAAAAAACAAAGGAGAGGCGCCAATGGACACATCACCGCAACTTTGTAAAGGGAGGAGGTAAGCTGGGGTGCTGCAACACCACTGGAATTTCGCCTATGTAATAGGGGTCTGATATGTGCATCAAAGAAACCTTATAGGTAGGCAAAAAGCGAGACTACATCCATCTGAAAACGGATTAAGAAACTGGTGTAATAACAAGTAATGACTAACTTGTCAGTTCGTCAGCAATGCGGCAGCAATAACAAAAAGAACCTGCTGAATAAAAGTGACATGCTCCAAATAAAACATTGATTGCAACACACAGGATTTGTGTCCCAAGGATTCACCAAAAACAATGGGTCGCACTTGTATGTGTAGTCATCCCTCAAAATGGCGGTTTGTAGTGCAGTCTCTCAGAGTATGTGTTAAGCTGAGGGGAAAATGACAGGCATATCTTGGTGAAATACAGTATAAGCAAAGGTAGCCTTCATGGCCAAAAATTGAAAAAAGGACTTAAAGCTGAAAGTTGGGGCCAGCGCTGGTCTTGAATCATTCCTGAGATGATTCCCGCGGTGAACTCCGTCCACAAAATGGCGGCGGCTACCTCGGAAGGAAGCGCGATCGCGTTACCTTTGAAAAGAACTCCGGAATGCCGCTGCCGGAGAACATGAAGAGGTTCCCGTCTGTGGAAGCGTCACTTTAGAGAACATCTCGGCCAGAAAAATACGGGTTAGGAGCTCTGCAGGCGCATTCCTCTATCGCCGGACCGGGAGCCTCAAAGAAGCGCCGCCATCACTGTTGGGCGCCAAGCCACGCCCCCCCGATATGCACATTTTGAGTGTCAAAACCATGACATTCTCAGGTGGATTTTACCCCACACTATCCCCTATAAGATCTTCAGTTGCTTTATATATCACCCCATATTAAATGCCACTATGGGGCATATTCATTAAATATTTTTTTTTAGTATTAAATGCATTTATTGTCATATAAAAAAGAAAACCACAGGTCACAGTGGCACATTTCATGAAATCTCCGAATCAAATGCAAAACATCTTGTCCGATCCTTGGTAAAAAACACAAAATGGTTTTCCACCAGCAGAACCATGTTCTTAAGGACTGCCTCACACTAAATCATATTTCTCCAGTTATTAGATTCCACTTCTACTAATACAACTCCTCCTCTACCCATCTCAGATTTTTTTGGTTTGGGGAAACGTTTATTTGCCTTCCAGATCACTTAATTAATCTCAGTAGGTAAAGGCTACAACAAATGTAATATCAGTGGTGCTGGTAGCTGTAGTCCCAGAGAGTGTTGAGTCATGGCCAGAAACCAAAGGGAAACCGTGCCACCTCTCAATTCTGCTCCTCCCGGGATGCTCCCGTGGAGTGCCTCAGGGCCTGGTCACAGCCTCTTTTAAACCATGGCACCATTTTAGTCTGCAATGTTCTGCAGTACTCTACAGCTGAAGGCAATATCGATACTTCTCCTTCTGCCCCAACTTATATTAGGATAACAACTACACATAGCGCTGATGCACCGTCAGTTTGCAAGCTGGAAAATGCAGGTGGACACAATGGACGATTCTGTGAGAGGGGTGCCAAATAGAACCTCCAACAGAGGTCCAGTTATGGCCTTGAACACATGCCCCACAAAGCAATAACAAGATTTTCTGAGGACATACATCACCAAGAAAACAGGGAGCCAGTTTGGAGTTCCGAAAGAATGTGACCATTCTGGCCCCCAGCCAGCCCCACCGCTGCTGTTGCTTGATTTTGTTTTATAGTCAATTTTGCAGGTGATAAATATCATTAGCAGTCCAAGTACTATATTATTTCTGTCTCATTTCAATGGCTAGACATTATTCTCTGCTCAGAATATGTGGGTAGTAATGATTAGGTTTTGCACTGGTGGCTCAGTAAGCTAATAGATTGACTCAATGGATCTGTGCTTGAATCTCATAGTCACGTGTTAGAATGCTGGTGTGCCAACTCAGCCTTACATTCTTCAGAGGGCACTAAAATAAGTACCATTGAGCTGAGCAGCAATTAACATCCATTGTCTCTCAATAGCACATAGTGATGTACTCGGGTGACCTTGCAATTTACCAACAGCTGTGTTATACTTATGATAGCACAAAGAAGATAGACTCAGGAGTGCTGAAACCGAAGATTCCTCCACAAACAGCAGCACTAGCACTTATGCTCGGTTCCTGGATACAGGCAGAACAAACACATCAAACACATCACATAGGAACCGCGTTCACTGGCAGGTACCTCAGTACTGGATCACTATTACTGAACCATGCAGCGCTCAACTGACTGCTGACACACTGCACCATCCCTGAGACACTTAGGAGATGCGTTAACCCCAGGCTGCATCCTGGAGGAAACTTGGAGACAATCTAACCACCTATACCTTTGCCATTTAGGTTGGCTATATTTATGGAACTTTGCTGATTGTCGAATGCAAAACACATTTTCAGTCCACTTGAAAGATTCACTATGCTGAGAAAAATACATTTAAAATGAAAACATATTTGCCAAGATTAAGCACCTAGTAATATTAGGAGAGGGAGCGCTGACAGGATAAGGGTGAAGAAAGAATGAAGTGGAAGGGCTGGAGTGGAGGTTAAGGACAATTTTTGACAAGGGAAGGTATAGTGAGAAGAAAGTTGAAGGCAAGATTGGTTGATAGCAGTCCAAGGTCTACTGAAGAAAATAGTTCTATGCAGAACTGAATTTGTTAAAAGAAAATAAATAACTGAAGGTACCAAACGTTTTTTAACAGCTTGCCACAGCACTGCTAAATGCCAGGGTTGATGAACACCAGGTATGTCTAGTTTTGATTACTCCTCATGCCTCTTTCCTTCACCACCTTACACTTCAAGCATCTTTATCTCACTCATGTAACTTCTTTTTCATTCTGCTATTGCCATTTGTCACTATTTTCCTATCTTTATCTTTATTTCTCCTTTTTCTGCCTTTCTTTCTTTTGCTCGGTTTCAAAGCCTGATGATGAAACATGAGTTCTGGTGTTCACTGCTCAGAAACCGCTTTCAAAAATAACAGCTGGTTGTGGGGATGGTTATGGCCCAACTGAGAAGAGAAGGATGAGATTTGCCAAGAGAGATGTCGATGGAGAAAGGAGGTGCTATGTGGGTGTAGGATGAGGAGCAGTGAATGAAATATTGAGTGGTGTAGGGTAAAGGGTTAATCAACAGTACAGCGAGAGGTGGGGAAGAAAGAAAATGGAGTGAGGAAGGGATGACAGAAAAATAAATCTCTCTAAATTAACTAGTTGTCTATCTTGCTGCTGTGAAAAGATCAAGATAGAGGCCCAGAGAGAGAGAGAGAGCGACAGAAAGAAAGCCTGAGATTGTACAACCAAGAGTGAAAGCAAGTCAGAGAAACTTAGCATTCTTTGAAGTAAGCAACTTAGAATATCTGAAAGAAACACGTTAGTTAGATTCCTCACCTTAGAATATCCCCAGGCGTCAGGCTGGATCTGGAAAGATTTTTGTAGCAATACCCCTTGCGCGTCGCTAGGCGTCGTCTGCGGCTCCACGTCCATCGTTGGCGTCGTGCGCCGGAATGACGTAGTCGGTGTACTTAGACGCCGCGCTCGCGCGCTGACGTCAGTTTTTCTTTTTTCCGCGCCAGACAGCGCCGATCCGGGAAGAGCTTACCTCTTAGTCACTTTTTGACTAAACTTTTTTGACTCTTTTTGGTCTTCTGTCGACTCGACTCTGGTGCCGGTAGGATGCCTGGGTTTAAAGCCTGTGACTCCTGTCATCGACTGATGTCGGTGACGGACCACCAACGCCGGTGCCTTTACTGCCTGGGGGCCGACCATGACGCGGAGTTGTGCGTCGATTATCAGGCCTTGACCTCGAAGACTAGGCGGGAGCAGTCCCGTAAGCTTCTCGAGCTTCGGCTCCGCGCCGCTCACGGTCCCGGTCCAGGAAGAGGTCCAAGGACCGGTCGCGGAGCCGCAGTCTCCATCATCGCTCGTCGGGCTCGAAGTCTTCGGGTAAGTCGAAGCGATCAAAGAAGTCCAAGAGGTGACACCGCTCTTCGGACTCCCCTCGCCGGTCGCGCTACTCGGCCAAGGGTCAGGGTGGTCCCACCCCTGTGGCTCCATCGGAGCCGCAGGAGCCGCGATCGTCCCCATACCCGGTCCCTGGGACTGACGCGACTCTGGCGGAGGTCAGTGCTTTCCTCTCGGCCAGAGTGCCGTTGAGAGCCAGGAAACAGTCCTCCTGTTTCACTGTGTCAACAGTGAGATCTCATTATTATCCATGTGACTCACATTGTGCTCCCCATGCACTACATTGTGCACGATGTCTAAAGCCGAAGGAGGCCAGGTGGAGAGGTAGTAATAGTTAGCTGGGTTCTGGATGCACAGAGGCCACCAGGGCTGGAAATGTCACCTCTTTAATTGCTGGGGGTAGAGAATAAGGTAAGCGAAAGGGCAATATGTAAGGCCAATTTCTAGTACCCACTTTCCTGAATACCATAAAAGGGTAGACCCTAGTAAGCATGTAGCTCTCTTTTCTTCACATGGCCTACTCTTGTTGATATAAAACTTTTTTCAATTGTTTTCGCTTTTTAAGCCCTACCACTCTTTTTAGAAGCAAATTGTATGCATTTTTACTGCAATTAATTTATCACATCGTTATTGGACATTCACATAAGAAGTCTTACTTCAAGATAGCACCAACCATTACGAAAAGCATACTGAAATACCTTTACTGTGCCATCAAAACATTTGTAAATAAATCGCAGACCAGCTCAGGCATTCCTCATTCACTGCTGGTAGATATGTGCCCAAATGGTATTATGTTCTGCTGCTAACAATACTCGTTGATATGTTGAAACTTTAGATATCTTGTCCTTGTTGTGTCGATACTATGAATACTCACTCTTGGTGATTGCTTTTGGTGCTTTGAGTTGTTGTACAGCCATCTTCATGCCAAATGTGTGTTTCATCTCAGGCATATCAGTTCCTAGAATATTTGGTGGGAGCTGGATCTTTGGACTGCTCTGTATTATGGAGTGCAAATTTAACATCCTATGTATTACAATACATAGACATGAGGAGCCAAATTAAGATGTCGATCGGAGGATCCCTGCAGTTTCAAGATCGTCTGACCTCGGATAAGAGGTCCAAAACTGCAATTACGATGCAACTGCACGTGGTGCGGTTGCAGACTCCCATTTCCCTATGGGAGCTTCTGCGGCGGTCGGAAACCGATGGGTGTCACTGTAAATCCCTGCACCGTGTGGCAGGCACCACACAGTGCCTGCCAGACAGTGCTGGGATCTACTGGGGGCAGTAAATCGTTTACAACGATTTTTTTACAACGCGGACTTTGACCCCGCATACTTTTCTCTGCATAGTGCACTTACCCTGCATTCCATTACTCTGCATTTTTTTACTCCGCGTGTGCATTTAAAACGCATGCCTTTACAACAAAAATCATTGTAAAGGTATGTATGGTAAATGCACATGCGGAGTAAAAAAAAAAAGATTTTAGCCGATCCACGTCGTTGTGAGGAAACAGGCTTTTCCATTTCCTCACATCGACGTGCACCACCCCTCACAGAAAGACGACGTGATGCAGGAAGCAGAAGGCGAAAGAGGTAAGGGGGAATGGGCCTGGGGTGGACGTTAATTTTTTTAGGGATTAGGGTAGTGTTTGTGTAGTGTAGGGTTGTGTTTGTGTAGTGTAGGGTTGTGTTTTAGGGTTTAGGGTAGTGTTAGTGTAAGGTAGTGTTTGTGTAGTGTAGGGTAGTGTTTTAGGGTTTAGGGTAGTGTTAGTGTAGTGTAGGGTAGTGTTAGTGTAGTGTAGGGTAGTGTTTGTGTAGTGTAGGTTAGTGTTAGTGTACTCTCACTTACCTTTAAAACTTTTACTAGGAGTATACCTTTGCCACGCATGCCTTTGCGTTGTAATGGCATGCGTGGTAAAAGTATAGTTGTGGTAAAAGTTTGCGTTATTATAAATTGCAGGGTGATAGAATTTGCGTTGTAAATATTTCGTGGTGACGGTATGCGGAGTGATTGTTAGCGGAGTAACGTCATATATTCACTGGGGGCACCATAAGTGCCCCCTCGGCCCCTAACCGGAGGCCACGGTAGTCAGGGCGACAAAGAAAGCCTGTTGGAAACCGACATCATAAACCCAATGGAGGAAACACTGTCTGTAAGGGATAATGGAGGGTTTCCAACTAGCCGGAATAATAATCGGGTTAGAATTCCAACCGCCGTAATCGGCTTTCCGACCGTCATCCCAATTAGACCCGAGGTGTTGTACCCATGATAGCATGAGACGTCTCGTGTACTAACATCCTATCCTGCAAATATTTTAAAGGAAATGTGTGCTATTAAATGCAATATGAAAATAACATTAACTAAACAAATGTACTTAAACGTCCCCATTAGCCTACAATTTTCTAAAGGAGCTTACGGGGTGGGGGATCAGTGAAATCTTTTCAAAATATTTTTTAAATCTCGTTATGCTGCAACTAATTCAACTGGCCTATCTGCTGATTGTCCCAGAAACTGGAACAAATTCATAACATTTCAGTTCTTTTGACGTTTACTACCACAGTGTGCTAAAAAATGCAACATTTAAGGTTTTGAATTACTAATGGGAGTGATCATCAATAATTTTGACATTGAAGATAGTTCCGTCCCGAACTGTTCATTATCTTAGCCCCCCACCCCCAATTTCGGGCCTAGTTGCGCACCTGTGAGAAGCTGTTCCAAAGCTGATCATTTCAGATTGGGTTAGATGCGTTCTGAGAAGGAATGTAAAGTGTGAATGCTGTGGTTGTATGCAACCGAAAGGAGATCAGCAATGTAATAGTTGGCCAGATGTTATACATGTGCATAGACATGGCACATTCGCCACCATCCTCTTGCACGAATTGGAGCAGTAAATCTACATAGGCGCACCTAGCTGCACTTCAGCGTTAGCGTAGGAGCTTTACCAATCTAGCTCTGGTGCCACGCAGGTGTCACTTTCTTCACAAAGCAAGACTTTAGTGTTGAACAAGACCAAATCTTTAGATGCCAGCT
Source organism: Triturus cristatus (assembly GCF_964204655.1). Lineage (NCBI taxonomy): Eukaryota > Metazoa > Chordata > Amphibia > Caudata > Salamandridae > Triturus > Triturus cristatus. Next base: position 938,150,797 of record NC_140584.1, on the reverse strand, counting down.
GCACAGCAGGTTCCAAACATGGATAGTGTTTTTTATGCTTATACATTGTGTGTTCCTTCTAAGCTGGTGCAAAAGACTCTACACTTTCAATCCAGGTACCAAGAAATGATCACCAGCGTGTGACTTAAATTTTGAGGCAGTGCATTGTTTTCTTTTTTCTAATCTAGCGTCTGGGTTATTTGTCATGGCAGTCGAAAAGAAGGGGGAGAGATAGAGAAAGGAATAATTCAGAGCAAAAGAATTTCCTATTTGGAAAAAGACCCATCACTCACCAACCTGGTTGGTGACATGCTTCATCATCTGGGTCCCACCCTGACCGCCGAATGCCATCAGGGTGTGCTTCGACGCCTGGAATTCCAGCGGAGCGGGTTTTCGTGTATATGGGTGAGTGAAAATGTGAGTGAGGAAAAATAAAAGTGATATTTAAAAGTGTCAGCGGTGATCTTCCTAATAATTGAATATGAAGTCACTTGGCACAATTAAAAACTGGGAATAGATATCGTAACTGGTATTAATGGCCAGTGATATCAGTGTTGGTATGTGTGTGTGGTCAACATGTTTCAACCTTTATTAGAGAGTAGTTTGTTGAGCCTTCAAGCCGTTCTTGAAGGATGATTCGGATGTTAAAAACGCTAAATATAAAGCCTCATGGTTCCCGTGGGGAGCGTGGGCTCTGAACCATTGGTTCTCTCACCGGTACGCCCGTTTACACACCTAATTCGGGGTCCCACAGTTACTGCATTCGGCTCAACAAACTACTCTCTAAAAAAAGGTGGAGTACACAGAGGTTCAGGGTGTGGGTGCACCTTAGCGAGTGCAGACCCCCCGTTCCTCAAATAAATTCCTGGTCCTGACGAAAACCTAAGAATTACTAGAAAGTTTGAAACATGTTGACCACACACACATACCAACACTGATATCACTGGCCATTAATACCAGTTACGATATCTATTCACAGTTTTTAATTGTGCCAAGTGACTTCATATTCAATTATTAGGAAGATCACCGCTGACACTTTTAAATATCACTTTTATTTTTCCTCACTCACGTTTTCACTCACCCATATACACGAAAACCCGCTCCGCTGGAATTCCAGGCGTCGAAGCACACCCTGACGGCATTCGGCGGTCAGGGTGGGACCCAGATGATGAAGCATGTCACCAACCAGGTTGGTGAGTGATGGGTCTTTTTCCAAATAGGAAATTCTTTTGCTCCGAATTATTCCTTTCTCTATCTCTCCCCCTTCTTTTCGATTGAATCTTTCGACTGAATCTTTCTCCCTCCTTTGTTATATACTCATATCCAGACCGAGGGTTCGGGATCCTCATTACCCTCACTCTCTCTATTGTTTTTCTGATTATTTGTCATGGCACCATTTTTCCTGATGTCGTGCCTCAAAGCTGAAAGAGCATTTAAGAATGGACCACCATACCATGACAAATTGCTGAATGCAGTCCCACTTGGCGTGGAGTATATATGATATTGTAGTGCTGTGCATTGTGGCAGTGAAAATAAAAATTTACTACATTGGTTTCCATTTCTGACTGCTCTGCTCTGTGGCTTAAAATGAGAGGGGCCAGACTGATACAAAGCGTCCATTGATAGCTCTCAAGACAGATTAGCTCCTAGGCACAAATCCAGAATTGCAGTTGCAGTGCCTTTGCCCCCAAGCTTGCATTCACACCCCGACCTTCGAACGGTTGACAAAGCTATGTGCTTTCAGCTGTCTGCTTTCACCCATAGTAGTAGCACTCCGCAAGATCTGTTCAATCGAGCAGTCGATACAGCCCCTATTCCAATCCATTTTGCTCAGTTGCATCCAAATATTCACATTGACAGGCGGCTTTTTTTTTTAGTTTCGTAGGTTTATCTTGCCTTTTTTTCTATGTCCCACCCCAAGATTTGGACTTGTACTGAGGGCCAGTGTGCTGTTGGTGCTAAGTGGATGATTTTAAGGATGTTGTTTAAAATTAGTAGAACCGAGAGTGCTGTTTATAATTTTGATGTGAAAGAAGTACCTTTATTGACACTTTATTTTTCTTGGAATTAAATAGGTAAATTAATTGAATTAAATGTATTTTCCTTATCTGACGCATGCAGCTCTTGCGCTAATGGGATGGGCGGAGGTAAAATTTTGTTTTGGTTGTTTTGTAATTCCTTATGCTTATCAAAATGTCTGCGAGAACCAGTGCCTTATTTACTAGAATTGTCGGAGGTGAACATATTCTTTTTTGCATTCCTAATTTTTGTTTGTTCTCAAAGCAGTTAGAGCGACAAAGACTTCTAACGCCTCTAATTTCCCGTCTCCAGACAAGTCTCTAAAGGGGAAAAAGCAGAGGTGAGAAACATCACTTTGATTCCTATAAGATTTCCAACATTTGGATCCTCCCTTCTCATTTTACTCAGTGAATGTCTTGTTGCCGTGTCCACTACCTGGAGATAGCATTTGTTGAAGGCCTTTTTTGCTATGTTTGGGATTGAAAAGGCGCTCCTATGTGGAAGATATATGCAAGCTCGGGCACCTGTGGTACCAATGTAACTAAGGGCCACTGGATCTATGATTTGTTGAAATGCATTCTCCTCTTATCTATTTGCAAGACTCATAAAATGAGACACTTGGTAATTGGGTGAAAACTGTGAACAAATTCAGCCTGTGGAGCGCTTGCGATGAAGGCCGGAGGTCAGATTTATCGAAGGGTCTGAGCCATTTATAGACAATGGAGTACGCACTTTGATAACTCTGTCCCCCAACTGAGCACTTTGAGTTGAACCCCCATAATATTATGCTTGAGACACTCCTTTTCCCTTTTTCCTTCCTAACATTCTGTTTATCCTCTCATCACACATGCACATTTCACATCCCTCTACTTGTTCATTTCTGCATGTTATTTGTATGTTTTCTGGTATTAGAGGCCCTAGTACATTTAGAGCATGTTTAACTAATAATTGCAACCTTCTGTATTTTGCCAAACTTATGTTTAAGGTTATATTTTTCATCTTTACATCTTAGGTTTATAGGGCGGTATTTTGTTAAGAACACTAGAAACATCCTATTTCCCATCTGATGAGCCAGTCTTAAGTACAATCTGCTGATCACCGAGCACAGGTTCGATCTGGGCATTCAGGATGTCTGCAATAAATATTAGAGGTTCATCTACCTACTGTATATCCCAAGGCAGGGTTCTTTGCATATTCATTGGTTATACTCAGACCGGACCTGTATACAGCACTCAAGAACCACCATCCAGTAGCAAGAACTAGAAGATTGTCCAGTGTAAATGTCGAGTTTTTTGTTACACTTAATGCTTGAACGAAGCTTTTTTCCCTAAGGAAATTACATCATGACAGTATGAGGTGGGGTTTGTGCCCCAAGCCTCACTCATCTAATGCAATTATTCCATACTGTCTGTGGTGCGGTCAAAATGGAATACAGAGCTGGAGTCTATTTTAGAAAAAAACTTATCATATTAGGTGCTTTACAAGGGGAACGTTCTGCTCCCTTAAACAGTACTGTAAAAATCCTCTCTCCTCCCTGCCCCTCTTTCTATTATATATATAAATATATGTAAATATATATATATATATATATATATATATATATATATATATATACACATATTCGCACACACATGCGTGCGTGTGTGTAGAAATGTTTTAATGTCCTGTTTTTTATACAGCAAACACATTTGAAAAACTTCTGCGTTATCAAGACGGAATTCAATTTTCAACTAAAATAAAACCACATGACTCCCACAAAGCCCAGACAGGCATTTTGCAAGTGAGAATTTATCATCGGGTCTGGTAAACAATGTCTCCTCGTCTAACAGATATTATAAATAATGTTTTTCTAAGCATTTTACAGCCTTGTCACGTGTTGGGAACGCCGGAGAGGGAATTGAATGACATGTTGCAGGCATCCGCTGAGAAGGAAACACATCCTGAGCGTTCTGCTCGGTAACCTTGGCCACCCGCCCCTCCCCCTGCTTAGGACCTTTAGAGTTTCTTTTGGATCAGCCCACGCCTCACTAGCCCTCGCACAACATGCATGGTGGTATGTCATCTGTGGATCAAACTGATGGATGCAGTGGGCCTCTGTCCTTAATATCTACATACGCGAAGGAGCATAAACTTTAAACCAAATATTTCAGAATAGACAACCCAGTGCAGTAACAGGCTACGTGGACTGTGACCGTAAGATATATTGTATAACCCATAAATAAACTATAGATCTGTACAAAGCTACCAGCTTACTGAAAACCATGAAATGTGCACCTCTTGGTCACACTTCTTCATCCATCACACTGCTGAGCACTATGTCCTATAACACAGTAATCGTATGTCGGTGGTCGTTATACATGGCATGCAAACACTTCCTGTATTGGATCAAAACAAGGAGAACAGACTTCCAGCTACACACTCTTTGCAGTGAAGCATGCTACCCATGATGGCAAGCGCCCCTCCAGTGGCGTAACGAAAGTTTAAGGGCCCCCCCTGAAATGTACGCAGAGGGGCCCCTGCTCCGTATTTAATTCAGAGCGCTCATGCCTGAGTACTGTGCTGAGGGGCCCCCCTGCAGCCGGGGGCCCCTGCACCGCGTGGGATGCGGAGGCCTGTCTTACACCCCTGACCCCACATAGGGGCAGTAAGCACTATGTTAATGCTGCAACGCAAAATGATCTGAGGATGCAAGTGATGGATGCAATGGGGCTCCGTTCTTTAAATATCTACATATCTGTGAATCCAAATGATGGATGCCATGGTCCGCTGCGTCCTTCAAGTAACTACATTTCTCTGAATCCCGTGATGGATGCAGTGGGCCTCTGTCCTAATATCTACATATCTGTGGATCGAGGTGATCGATGCAAGGTGCCTTTTTCCTTCGAATATCCGCATATCTGTGGATCCAACCAATGAATGTAATGGGCCTCTGTCCTTCGAATGCCTGCGTATCTTTGGATCCAGGTGATGGGTGTAAGAGGTGTTTGTCCTCCAAATATCTGCATATCTGTGGATCCAACCAATGAATGTAATGGGCCTCTGTCCTTCGAATGCCTGCGTATCTTTGGATCCAGGTGATGGGTGTAAGAGGTGTTTGTCCTCCAAATATCTGCATATCTGTGGATCCAAATGATGAATGTAATGGACCTCTGTCCTCCAAATATCTGCTGATCTAAACAATGAATGTTATAGGCCTCTCCTTCAAATACCTAGATATCTACGGATCCAAATTATTGATCTAATGGGTCTTCGTCCTTTGAATATCCACATATCTTTGAATACAACTGGTGGATGCAATGGACCGCTGTCCTTTGAATATCTACATATCTGTGAATCTAATTGATGAATGCAATGGGCCTTCATCCTAATATCTGCATATCTATGGGTCCAAATGATGAATTCAATGGGCCTTTGTCCTTAGAATATCGACATAGCTGTTGTTCCAACCAATGAATGTAATGGGCCTTTGTCCTCCAAATATCTACATATCCGTGGACCCAAGTGATGGAAGTAGTAGGCCTCTAACCTTTCAAATATATACATATCTGTGGATCCAAATGATTAATGTAATGGGCCTCTGAATTCTGAATATCTGTACTGTATATCTGTGGTTCCAAGTGATGGATGCATTTGCCCTTCGTCTGTAGAGTATCTACATACCTGTTGGTCCAGGTGATGGATGTACTGGGCTTCCGCCCTTTGAATATCTGCATATCTGTGGATTCAATTAATGGATGCAATAGAACTTTGTACATAGAATGCCTAAACTTTTGTGGATCCAAGTGAGGGATGCAATGGATCTCTGTCCTTCAAATATCTGCACATTTATGAATCTCCCCGAGCTAACTATCCCAAGTTGCCTATGGTATATGGTTTGGTACACTGAGAGATTTTTTGCACAGAATTTGCAAAATTCAAGTGGCTTGGATAACTCACGAAAGGTGTCCATCCTTTCTCTTCAAGTCTGCTTGCAAAATCACATATTTCCACATCTGAAGATTGTATTTCTCTGACATACTTGAAGTTTGTTGATGTCTTTTTATCATACAATGCTTATTTTGCCCTCGGAACACACGTTTCAGTCTAGGAAAGTCCGGCCTCCACCTTTTATTTAGCCGTTTACGTAAAGAATCTGCAACAATAAAGCATCCATTAATAGCAATTTTATAGTGATAAATGTTTCCAGGAGATAGCCTTAATAAATTAGTTATTTGTGTATTTAAGAAAACTAAAAGATACTATGGGCTAATGTGAAGCGAGGACACAATCACGTGATTAGAAGTGTAACGCGCCACAGGCAGAGATCATTGAGATTATCCTCCAACTATCCTGTGTTGGTAGCATGCACAAACAGCCACTCTGTCTATTTTAAGCAGGAAACCACCAACTCCTAAGTGATTTCAAACTTCTGCAACCTAGCTACATTGGAATAAGCCCCCACCCATAAAGGGACAAGCACTTTTAAAATATATGCAATAGAAACATTTCATCAGCATAGAGAATTGAAAGTACTGTTGAGCAAAACACAATTTAGGCCCTGATTATGAATCGGCATAGCAGAATTATCACAAGAGTTTCCTCTCTGACTGATTCTGAGTGGTCCAGTCTTCCTGCACACAGTTTTCTTTGGTGTTGGAACACCGGATCCAATTGTATTGGGTAGTAATTCCAGAAAAATCAGATGAGGCTTTGGTATACGGACACATTAATCACGCTCACTGCCTCAGTATCCACATCATCTCAGACCACCTCTACATTCAATCTGAAGACACCCAGAAATCACCCGCTGTTTTCAAAAACACAAAACAATGGTTCACACAGACGTCTCAAACATATCCAGTATGCTGCCCCACATACATCTCAAGATGACCAACAATAGGTTTCCAATACATTCACCAATAGGTCGTCCCTCGAACCTCTTAATATAGCCAACAGTGGATCGCAACACTGACACCCAGCTAAACACAACAAGATGATGGATGGAGTGCTGTAACAATGGATTCAACCCAGATGTCTTGACTGGAGGTGAGTGGCTGAAAAGCTTCAGCTCTCCGTCCATTATCGTGTTGTGTTTGCTATGGTCTCTGTAGACACGCAACAACAGGCTTCCACAAAAACCTCTACTAGACATTACGAGTTAAAATACACTCAGAGAAGCCTGTAGAATTCTAATACACGTTTAATGCCAAATATATTGGAAGCAGAAATTCGCAATTTCAACAGACTAGCTGTTTGCCGGCCGGCTGAGCCGTTCAAGCATATAATGCTAAATTTGCCTTCTTGTCCACCTTCTTTTATTCAGTTTCTATATTGCAGCAAATAGAGGCTAGAATGACATAATCAAACAAACTCAACACAGACTCTAACAAGCAGGTGCCCACTTATTCTAGTGGGAACAACGTAAAAAGTCCTTGAGAAGGGAGATACAATTGGGTATGGTACAAAGCTGACTTCACGAAATCGGTCATACCTCACTTGTCTATTCCAACTTCTAAACAGCTCTATGTTTACTTAAACAGCCAGACTAACTATGTAGTGTACACCTCTCAAATATGAGATGGCTGTATGTTTAAAATGTGTGGTAATGTGTGGCAGAGATTTGGTTGTGTTTTACGCAGGTATAAAAAAAGAATGTCTCAATGTCCAACTGTGGGTTGCCATAGAGACCTCTCAAAATATCCAACAATGGGTTGCTACATAGACCTCCCAAAATGTTCAACGAGTCACCATAAAGACCTCTCTGGCACATCCAACAATGTCCTCCCACAGACCTCTCAGAACATCCAACAATGTGTCCTCCCACATACCTCCCAAAGCGCACAATAGTTTGCCATACTAACCTCTCTCACACATCCAACAGTGGGTTGTCACAAAGACGTGAAAGCATCCAATAATTGATCACCACATGGACCTCTCAGTGCACCCAACAATGGGTTGCTACCTCTTAAAACATCCAACAACTTGTTACCACCCAGACCTCTCAAAGCATCCAATATTGGGTTGCCTAATGGAGCTCACGAAGCATTCAACAGGTGGTGCTCCACTGAGATTTGTATCCTCTCATCTTTATTGTGTCTCAACTTTCAACAGCTTCTCACCATCACTTACGCATTCACGTCAGAGACAAATTATGTGGACTTTTCAGGTACAATAAATCAATCACTGCTTTCTCTCTTCATTAAGCAGTTCAATCAATTCTCTCACTATACTAGGCCCTGTGATCGTGATTAGATAATCTTTATTTTGGCAACGACCATTGGCAGCTTCGACTGTCAGGGCCTGTGGAAAAATATTGTAAAATCTATGAGCACCCAGCACAAATTATGCATGCAATAATTAACATTTCGGTGGCTTGCTACTTTCCTAACAACCCTGCATGGCCGGCTGAGTTTTTTCAAACTTTTTGAAACGTGCACCTTTATTCGAGCCACCTGAAGCAGTCATGTCTGGAGGAGATGTGTCATATTGATGAAGCTGCTGACCTGAAATTATGGCTATTAGTCCAATTTAGGAACTTCTAAACCTCTATTGTTTCTGGGCAGATCAGTTCGTCTCCCTGTACCTCAAGTTGTAAAAATGTGTTTTGTAAATATGTACACAACAGCTTAGGGTGCTTTGTGAAGTACGGTCCCAATGACTTGCTCCACTCCCTTTGAGAACCTTGGTTTTGTTTTTACGGTCTCAACTGGATCTCGCGCACCTTATTGCTGTTCTGTGTACAACACCTTATTTTCGAAGCGCTCTTGCTACAGTAAAAATGTACTTGTAAAATGCTCCAATGCTTCTTGGCCCCAGTTCCCCCTTGTATGAAAAACCTGTGAAAAATGCATGTTCTTCATCTTTTCTTCCTTGCAATCACATTGCGAGTGGCATTACGCTACGTCCACATAATCAAAGGACGTACCACTAGTAATGGAACATTCACTAAGTCATCCATAATTATTCAACTGCTGGATATACCTGTTGTATGCAAATGATAAACAACTGTCCAGTGATCCCTTTTTCTGGTACGCAATCAATAAACCTTTTTTTCTTGCCAGACGTACCTTCTACTCTGTGGGTGAAGGTCTGTGTGGCAACCGATTTTTGGATGCTTACAGAGGTCTTTATGGCAACCTACTGTTGGTGGAAGAGCTTGACCCTATTGCTAGTGGAGTGTGCTGCGCATCCATTAATTTAACACTTTGAAGTAATAATCCCGGAATGCTCCTCCTTACGTTCGACTCCTTGGTAAAAATGGAAGAAGGTCCTATGAAATACATGGCCACCTATGCTCAGACCTTTGATCAACTTAGAGGTGACTAGTCAAAAAGCGAAATAGTATTTAAATACTGCTAAGCCGTTTGTGGCTAATATTATGGCTTGGCTGCCCCTTTATGTTCTTTGGCCTAGCTCCAGGTGCCCGCATTTCAGCATTTGATACCAGAGATGTTGAAATTTGCACTGACACCACCATGCCCAGACGCCTCTGTTAAGATAGTTTGGACGTGAGGTAGTAGTGAAATAGTTCGGTTGGGGGGCTCTGCTGTTTCCATTTTAAGGCCTCTGTACGTTGCTCAGCTGACCTAACTGAGAAGCAGTGACGAGAGGGCAGAGGGGTGGTGCAATAACAGGTCACATTTGGGCGAGGGATTTGACAGCGGATTAATGTTGAGGGAGTTGGGGGCGACACAACTCCTAAGAGAATTAATTGAGAAGGTTTAATGGAGAAGTGGTTTAGCAGTTAAAATCACAGACTGTCTAAACAAGGAATCTCAGTTCGAATTCTGCTTCCACACTTGAAGATATGTCTGATGTAAGGCAAAAAAGTTGATATCAACGTGCTTTCCTTTGGTTAACTGCCAACATGGGATCTCTGCAAAACATACTAAACACAGCATCAAGCAATAACAAAAAATCGGGATACTTACATTTTAAAGTGGGTTGGTGTCGAAATAATGCACTAGTGTTTGGAATGTCTGCAGCCTGTATATATATCAAATTAAACTCTGTCATAAAAGTGGGTTGATGAGGCGTTAAAATGAAAGAATGAACACTATCGTTTTTAATTTTTAGGTCGAAGCCTACCAGACAGTGCTGTTATCTGGTTTGCTAACAATATCAGGGGGGCATTCTGAAAGCTTCCCTGGGAATTCCATGTGCCCATTGCTTACCTTTGACTTTGTTTTGTAACTCACATTTGCTTGCTTTTGACTTGATGGCTTTATTTGTTTTAGGCTGTCCAGCTTAAGTAATCCCTCCTGTGAAGCATAACCTATTTACTGTATTATTCCCAGAGTGCTCACCTTCTGTAAACAGGCCTTTGAATAATCTTATTTTGTCACATTTGCTGTGCATTCACAGACAGAGGTCAAATGTCAGGTTCTGTTTTCCATGGGAACTTGGTGTTTACTTTTCTTTCTCTGACTTCAAAGTGAGAGGATTTATGTGACAATATTATTGTGAAAGCAGAGGCATTTTTCTACCACACATCAACATTTAAATGTCTGTAAATGAACTGTGCAGCTATTTCAGAATATATCAGAATTAGGAAAGCACAAATGAAGCAATTCTTTTGCAATTCTGAACTGTGGTGAAAACAAATATTTTAATGCAATCAAAAAAAATCAATATACTAGGTGAGGATGTTTCCATACATTATTGTTTGTATGCTGTATTCTTTTCTCAGTAAAACTGTATATCTTTACAGATGTAATGGTAATTTCAGTTGAAAATGTGTTGTTTGTAATGGCAGTGGGCTATCACAGCATGCATACTCCGCACTACGCCACTCCACTCTACACCAATCCACTCTCTACAATACTCTACTCCACTCTAAGCCTCTCCACTTTATGGCATTATAAGACACGCCTCTCCATTTCACGTGACTCTATGACCCTCTATGACATGTCATTCCACTATGTGGCACGTCACCCCACCCCACTCTTCTCTACGACACTCCACTCCACTCTGATATGCCACTGCACTTTACTCTACGACACTCCACTCTACGACACTCGCTCTACTCTACAATACACCACTCCCCTTGACTCTAAAACACTCAACGACACACCACTCATCTCTGACCTGCCACACCACTCTGTGCCACTCCACTCTGTGCCACTCCACTCAACACCACTTCACTCTGTGCCACTCTACGCTACACTACTCCACTCTGTGCCACGAAAATCTACTCCATAGAACACCATATGCCCCTCTACTGTACACTACTACACTACACTCCACTCTGACAGTCCACTGTGCGCCACTCCACTCTATGCTACGCCACTCCACTCCATTCTATGAAACTCCACTCTGTGCCACTACACTGTGCTACACTCTGGCACTGTACGACACTCTACACCACTCTATATCACTCCACTCTACCACACTTTACTCTACTCCCTCCGCACCACTCTACTCCACTCTATGACACACTACTCCACTCTGCCACTCTATGTCACTTCACCACACAGTACTCCACTCTACACCACTCCACTCTGCTTTCCACTCTACGACACTCCACTCTATGATATTTTACTCTTCTCTATGCTACGCCACTCCACTCTACCACACTTTACTCCAGTCTACGACACTTTACTCCACTCTACGCCATTCTGTGAAACTCCACTCTAGGACACTGTATGGCACTTTACGCCCGACAATGTATGACACTGTGCTCCATTCTTTGCCATTCCACCTTACAGCACTCTACGATACTGTACGCAACTCTGTCTGCACTACTCAGTGCCACTTTACTCCACTCTACTTTGTCACACTACAGCACTCCACTCTACCACACTTTCCTCCACTCTTTGGGACTCCACTCCACTCTCTGGCACTCCACTCTACAACCCTCCACTCTCAGACTCCACTCTGACACTTTACCCCACTCTACACTACGCTACTCTATGACACTTTACTTCACTCTATACCATTCTATAACACTCCACTTTGTCACTCCACTCTGACACTCTACACCCCTCCACTGTATGACAGTCTACTCCACTCTATGCAGTTTCACTATACAACACTGTACAATACTCCACTCCCTCTATGCCACTCCATGCTACTTTACTCGATGCTACTTTATGACACACTACTCAACTGCGCCACACTACCACACCCTACAACACTCTACTCTATGCCACTCAACTGTGACATTCTACTCCACTCTCTGCAACTCCACTCTATACAAGCAACTCCACTCTATGCCACCCTACAGTTCAACACTCAACTCCACTCTATGCAGCTCCCTCTATGCCACTCCAAGCCACTTTACTCCACTCTACTGTAGTGAAATGAAATTATAATTTGTAACGCGCGCTAATAACCAAGGGTGTCTAGGCGCGGAAGATCTGATTTTTTTTTTAAAAGGGACTAACCGGAAAAGGAAAAGGCTGGTTGAGGGCCTCATTCTATTTGTTAAACATCCAGGTTTTTAAAAGTTTGCGAAAATCAAGAAGATTGTTTTCTTTCTTAAGGGCCAAAGGCAAAGAATTGCGCCAACGATTGGTATTTAGGGATGGCAAGCAGAAGACGTGGTGCCACATTTTGGAGGACCTGCAGTTTGTTTAAGACTCTAGATAGAGTATTAAAGAAGAGTGCACTACAATAGTCTATCTTTGATAGACTAAGTGCCGAGATTGCAGCTTTCTGAATGTCTAAAAGAATAAAAGGTAGAACTTTCCAGAGAGTTTTGATCATAAAAAAGCAGGAGGAGGTGATAGCATTAATTTGACCTTCAAAAGACAGTTTGGTGTCAAAATGGACTCCTAAGTCTTTTACCTTGGTCACCGGGTTAGGAAGTTTTCCCAGTTTTTGCAGCCACCAATTAGGTGTCCAGAAAGAGGTATCTGAAAGTAACACGTTAGTTATATTCCTCACCTTAGAATATCCCCAGGCGTCAGGCTGGATCCAGAAAGATTTTTCGTCAGCAATACCCCTTGCGCGTCGCTAGGCGTCGTCTGCGGCTCCGCATCCGTCGTCGGCGTCGTGCGCCGGAATTACGTCATCGGAGTACTTAGACGCCGCCCTCGCGCTGACGTCAGTTCTTCTTTTTCCGCGCCATACAGCGCCGATCCGGGAAGAGCTTACCCCTTTAGTCACTTTTTGACTAAAACTTTTTGGACTCTTTTGTCTACTCGATTCGAACTGGTGCCGGTAGGATGCCCGGGTTTAAAGCCTGTGACTCCTGTCATCGACTGATGTCGGTGACGGACCACCACTGCCGGTGCCTTTACTGCCTGGGGGCCGACCACGATGCGGAGTCGTGTATCGACTGCCAGGCCTTGACCTCGAAGGCTAGGCGGGAGCGGTCCCGTAAGCTTCTCGAGCGCCGACACTCTGCTCCGCGCCGTTCACGGTCCCGGTCCAGGAGGAGGTCGAAGGACCGGTCGCGGAGCCGCAGCCACCACCACCGCTCGTCGGGGTCGTAGTCTTCGGGTAAGTCAAAGCATGCTAAGAAGTTCAAGAGGCGACATCGCTCTTTGGACTCCCCTCGCCGGTCGCGCGACTCGGTCGAGGGTCCGGGTGGTACCACCCCCACGGCTCCGTCGGAGCCGCAGGAGCCGCGTTCGTCCCCATACCCACCGGTCCCTGGGACTGACGTGACTCCGGCAGAGATCAGTGCCTTCCTCTCGCCCATGAGGGGCCTGGCTCCGCCGTCGACGCCTGCCGGTGCGCCTTCGGGCCCCGCGGGCTCGACTGGGCGACCTAGCGAGCCGACGGCTCCAGCCCCGGCGCCATCGTCGACTTCGGTCCTGACGCCGCAGGTCCCCGTGGGATCCAGGCCTGGATCTCAGTCAGTGCTGGTCGACCTCACAACGCCTCCTCCGCCGGCGCCGACACCGGTTCCACCCCCGGTGCCGTCTCCGGTTGACGCCGTTCCCCGGTTCAGCCCCGGTCTGGCGCCGCAGCCGATGCTGATGTATGACAATTTCATCTACCGTCCGGCTCCGATTATTCCCCCTGTTTATCAGGAATTGGATGACGGGGGCGACTGGGAGGGGTCTGAGGACCCTCTGGCCATGCAGGCCAACTTTTCTCAGGACTGGGCAGATGAGCTGGGGGATGCCAGTGGTCTGGACACCTCCCCGGACACTGGTTTCATCTCTCCTCTGACTGGGGCTTCGGAGGAAGGTGCTGCATTTTCAGTGGTGCTGCGCAAGGCGGACGAAGCACTTCGGCTGGAGCTGCCTGCTGTGGCCGTGAGGACTAACCTCCTCACTGAAGTGCTTCAACCGTCAGCAAGCTCCTCGGAGCCCCTGCTGCAGTTCAATGAGGCACTAGTGGATGTTCTGAAGGGCACCTGGTCCAAGCCCTCCACAGTACCTCCTGTGGATCGGAACGTGGCCCGGCTCCACCGTCCTGTCCGGGCGATCCCAGTTTTCTGTCCCAACACCCACACCCGAGAGCCTGGTCATCCAGGCCTCTACTTCCCAATCCTCCTTCCCGTCCACTCCCCCGGATCGGGAATCCAAGAGGCTAGAGCAGTTCGGTAAGTAGCTGTTCTCTTCCCTTAGTTTGGGACTGCGGTCCTTGAACACCGCTTGCCTCTTGGACCGTTATACCAACTCTCTTTGGGATATGGTGGAGGTCGTGCTGCCCCAGTGTCCGGAGGAGGCCCGGACGCGGCTCGCCCAGGGTCTTGCCGACGTGCTATTCGATGTGGACTAGACACTACGGACTCGCTGGGTAGGGCGATGTCAACCACGGTGGCGCTCCACGGCCAAGCCTGGCTGCGGTCCACATCTTTCTCAGGGGATGTCCAGAGCACCCTCATGGATATGCCCTTTGATGGCACTCGCCTGTTTGGCGAGAAGGCGGATAGTGCGCTGGTGCAGGCGGATAGTGCGCTGGTGCGCTTCAAAGACTCCTGGGCTACGGCCAAGTCCTTGAGCCTCTCGGGCCGCGACCGCAAACTTACGCCTTTCGTCCCTTTCATGGCCAAGAAAGGGGCGCCCCCTCACATCTACCTAGCCACCGGCTGCAGATCCAACCTGCACGCGGACGTGCATTCCGCCGAGGCGGTACCGGGGGTCAACGTGCCGGTCAGTCCACATCCACCCCAGCAGCATCCGCCTCAAAGCCCTCCTAGTCCGTGCTTTCAGGCCCATTCCACGCCAGTGGGAGGCAGAGTTCGCCATCACCTGCTCCACTGGCGTTCCATCACGTCGGACAGGTGTGTGCTGCAAATCGTCCGAAGGGGCTACTCCCTCCCCTTTGAGACGACCCCTTCAGCCATGCCACCGCAGTGCCACCGCATGTCGGGGGATCACTTGAATCTTCTACAGGAGGAAGTTGCAGCCCTCTTGGCCAAGAGGGCCGTCAAGCGTGTTCCTGGTCCAGAAGTAGCTCGTGGTTGCTAGTCCCACTACTTTCTGGTTCCCAAGAAGGGCAAAGGGGGCCTACACCCTATCTTGGACCTCAGGAGCGTCAACACCTTCCTCCGGAAGGAGAGGTTCAAGATGCTTACCCTAGCTCAGGTTCTGGCTGCCCTGGATCCAGGAGACTGGATGGTAGCGTTGGACTTGTAGGACGCTTATTTTCACATTCCCGTCCTGCCAGCCCACCGGCGTTACCTGCGGTTCACGGTGGGTCAGGAGCATTTCAAGTTCACGGTGCTCCCCTTCGGCCTCACCAGTGCCCCTCGGGTGTTCACGAAAGTGATGGCGGTGGTCGCAGCTCATCTGCGCAGATCAGGGGTGCCAGTCTTCCCCTATCTCGACGACTGGCTGTTGAAGGCGGGCTCGCCCCAGCAGGTTGTCTCCCACCTCCAGACTACGGCCGACCTCCTGCATTTGCTGGGGTTCTCCATCAACGTGCCGAAGTCGCATCTGAGTCCCTCCCAGAAGCTCCTTTTCATCGGGGCGGTTCTGGACTCTGCGCATTTCCGGGCTTATCCTCCGGAGCAGCGGGTCCGGGATATTCAGGCTCTGATTCCCATCTTTCAGCCTCTATCCCCGGTTTTGGTCAGGTTGATGCTGCGGCTTCTGGGTCTGATGACCTCCTGCATCCTGTTAGTGCATCACGCCAGGTGGCGAATGCGGGCTCTGCAGTGGGACCTGAAGTTTCAGTGGGCCCAGCATCGGGGCAACCTGTCCGACCATGTCTTGATCTCGGAGGGCACTGCAAAACAGTTGCAGTGATGGCTCACGAACCGCGATTGGGTCAGCGGCAGATCCCTCTCCCTACCCCACCCGGAGCACGTAGTGGTGATGGATGCGTCCCTCCTGGGATGGGGGGGGCACATGGGGGAGGCAGAGATCAGAGGACTCTGGTCTCCGGCTGAGTCTCGGCTCCATATCAACCTTTTGGAGCTGAGAGCGATCCGACTTGCACTGAAGGCATTCCTTCCCTCTGTCCGGGGAAGTGTGGTGCAGGTGTTCACGGACAACCCCACCGCCATGTGGTATTGCAACAAACAGGGTGGGGTGGGGTCCTGGACCCTTTGTCAGGAGGCTCTGCACCTCTGGACATGGCTGGAACATCAGGGCATCACCCTGGTGGTTCAACATCTGGCGGGCTCTCTGAACGCCAGAGCAGACGAACTCAGCCGCCGGTGCATGATGGATCACGAATGGCGTCTCAACTTGGACGTGACGCAAGGCCTCTTTCGGCAGTGGGGAGAACCTTGGTTAGATCTATTCGCCACCGAAGAGACCGCGCAATGTCAGCAGTTCTGCGTGTTGGAGTTTCCAAGGCGGCACTCGCTCGGGGACGCTTTTCGTCGCGAGTGGAGTTGCGGTCTGTTGTACGCCTTTCAGCCTATACCACTTCTGCCCAGAGTGCTGAAGAAGATCAGGCGTGACCGGGCCCAAGTCATATTGGTGGCTCCGGATTGGGCACGAAGGTACTGGTATCCCGAGCTACTCAGTTTGTCAATCGATCCCCCGATACGACTGCCTTTTCAGGAGGACCTTCTGTCGCAGCAGCAGGGGACGGTCCTCCACCCGAACCTGTCCAGTCTCCACTTTCATGCGTGGAGATTGAGCGGCGACAGTTGATGCCATTTGACTTGCCTCCTGAAGTCTGCGATGTGATTCTGGCAGCCAGGCGTCCCTCCACTAAAACGGTATACGCCTGTAGGTGGATCAAATTTGTGGCATGGTGCACAGCAAAGGCTGTGGATCCCCTATCTGGGCACTCTTAAAGGTTATGTTTCTGCTATCTCTGCCTTCCTTCGGCTTCCTGATCAGCCTTCTCTCTTCAAATCCCCTGTTGTTTCTCGGTTCCTTAAGGGCATTACTCACATGTTTCCTCCTGTCCCTTTCGTAATGCCTCAGTGGGATTTGAATCTTGTTTTGACATATCTGATGTGCCCATCCTTTGAGCCACTTCATAATTGTCCTCTTCGTCTCTTGACGCTTAAGACTGCTTTCCTGGTAGCCATCACCTCTGCCAGAAGGGTGAGTGAGCTCCAGGCTCTCTCTTCTAAGCCTCCTTTCCTTTCTATTCATCCGGACAAGGTTGTGCTCCGCACTCGTCCTTCCTTCCTAAGGTTGTGACTGCCTTTCACATCGGGCAGTCTGTTACACTGCCCACCTTCTTTCCGTCTCCGCATCCCTCGAAAGAGGAAGAGCGGCTCCACCGTCTGGACCCAAAACGTGCGCTCTCCTTCTATCTAGACTGCACAAAACAGTTCCGGGTGGACGACCAACTCTTCGTTGGCTACGTGGGCGCTAAGAAGGGGCAGGCGGTGCACATGCAAACCATCTGTCGGTGGGTCGTTTTGTGCATCAAAGCTTGTTACTCCTTATCTAAAAAGGAACCTCCTGTTGGGTTGAGGGCCCATTCCACTCGGGCCACGGCAGCGACGACTGCCTTGGGTCGGGGAGTCCCCTTGCAGGACATCTATCAGGCAGCAACGTGGGCCTCGTTGCACACGTTGGGACAGTCAGACATTCTATCACGGCGCTTTCTACTCGCTAGCGCTTCGCTTGTCGTAACGCAATTTACTAAGCGTTTTTTAAGCAATACTCCTTGTTTTGTATTTCTGTTAGTTGCTTGTTCATACCCTGTTTTTAACTGTATTCTCAGTCGCCCACACTCCTGCACTGTAAATTGAGACTTCACCGCTACTTTAGCGGATTGCATCACCGTATCACTGCACTTTGGCCGCCATCTTGGGGGAATGGATTAGCGGGTGGTGCCATTGCACTGAGCGCTCTAGTGATCAGCTGGGCGTGTGGGGAGTCATTATTTAATCCTCCCTCAGCTCGCGCAGCGGTAACGCGCAGCGGTCGCGCCTGACTCGTGCCTGAGTCAGGCCAGAGTCCTTCCCGTCTGCGCCCGTCATCGTCACGGAGGCGTGGAGGCGGACCCCTATCGTAGGTGTTTACTCTTCGCATCTGCCGCTCTGGGTATGTCGAACATGTTGCCCAGGGACCCCTTGCCACTTCACGCTCCCTATCGGACGCACTATAAGACACCTGCTCATCCAACAGCACTTCGAGGTGGCCTTATCAATGCCCGGTCTATATGTAAGAACGCCCAGAACATTCATGATTTGATCTGTGACAATATGCTAGATTGGGTGTTGGTTACTGAAACTTGGCTGAAGCCGTGGTGTAATCCTGATCTAGCCATAGCCTTACCACAGGATTACTCCATTCAGCGGTTAGATAGACCCATACAACGAGGAGGAGGCATTGCTATTATTCACCGCAGTACCTTAAAATGTTCTTCCTACGAGTTGGTTGACATCAAAGGGGCTGAAGCTTTAGCCTTCTCTCTGACCATCCATGACTCGTTTACCTTCTCTGGGATATTGATTTATCGCCCCCCAGGCCCAGCGAAGGTATTCCTTGACAACTTGGGAAACATATTAAGCGATTTAGTGCTTAGATTTTCTAATTTTACTGTGTTAGGAGATCTAAATTTGCACCTTGATACTCCTTCTGCTCCTGGAGTTGATAGCTTTATGGAGACTATCAATGTTCTGGGACTCACTCTATTGACCCATGAAAGTACCCATTCAGGAGGTCACATTTTGGATTGTATTTGTTCCAACTCCACCAGTCTTGTTGTAAAATCACCCTGTCCACAGATCTGGTCTGACCATTTTTTCATACCTTTTCATATCTTATTAAATCACAAAACTATGAGACCGAATCGTCACAAGAATCCCACTTCCAAGTCTATGTGCAAACCTAATTGGAAGAACTTATCTAAGAGACCCGATTTGATTGAATCTCTTATTTCTAATGCTCCTAGGACAACAGGGAACACAACTGGAGACAATCAAGGTTTTTGTGATTGGTTAAATAGGATAGGTCACCAATTAGACCCCATTAGGTCTCGGATCTCAAGTTCTAGTACCAGAACAACAAAGAGGAGAGCCCCTTGGTTCTCATCTGCCCTACGGTTAGAACTGACAGAGCTAAAAAAACTGGAACGGAGATGGCGCAGGCTATATGAAGCCTCTGCGCGGGACATCTACAAACAAGCAAGAAGAACCTATCATGCTCATATAAAATCAGCTAAGAAAGCCCATTTTCTCCAGGCCATTTCTATGGCAGCTCAAGGCAACAAGGAGAAAGAAATTTTTAAAATAGTTAAAGATTTTACCAATCCGTCAGTTCTTCGGCAGGAAATCCCGCCATCCCAGAAACTCTGTGATGAAATTGCAGTGTATTTTGAAAATAAGATCGTGGACATTGTTAAGACTTTCCCCCAAACTTCGTCCACGGTAGAATTCACAGAAATTATGGAGAACATTGAGAGCAAGGAAAGTACAGCTACTCTGGAAACATTCTCTCTCGTAACGTTAGAAGACTCTTTAAAGGCCATTCTTGCCTGCAAATCGGGCTCACCTTTTGATCCCTGTCCCGCATTAGTCTTACATACCCTAGCCACAGTAATGAATCCCATTATTAATGGGATCATTAACTCATCCCTTGCCACAGCGGATATTCCAAACGACTGGAAAATTGCTGCTCTTAAGCCTCTTCAAAAAAAAGCACTAGCCGACCCGACCACCCTCTCCAATTTACGGCCAATATCCCTGCTCCCCGCTCTATCCAAAATGACTGAGAAGTTCGTAAATTACCAGCTTACGAGTTTCTTGGAAGACAATAACATTCTGCATTCCAATCAGTCAGGGTTCAGATCTAATCACTCCACTGAATCTGCCCTGCTGTATACAGCAGAGACCCTTCGGATGGCCTTGGACCGGGGTAAGAAAGCGGTATTAATCCTACTTGACCTGTCGGCAGCCTTCGATACGGTTTCTCATAACATCCTTCTGAACCGTCTGGCTGCCGCAGGAGTAGGTGGGGCGGTTCTGGCCTGGCTAAAAAACTTTCTTACAAACAGACAACAAGTTACAGTGCTTGGTAATTTTCAATCGGAGGCCAGACCTCTTAGCTCTGGAGTTCCTCAGGGATCAAGCTTGAGTCCACTGCTCTTCAACTTGTATATGGTCCCCCTGATGAAACTAATTACAAGCTTCCAGATTAGTAGTGTTTCGTATGCTGATGATACTCAGCTTATTTTAGTACTAGATGGTGACCATTTAGATAGTGAGGATAATCTCAGACAGTGCCTAGCTGCTACTTTTCATTGGATGGCGGACAATCACCTCAAATGCAACGCTGGCAAAACAGAAATTATCCCTTTTGGTAAACAAAATCTGTTTTCCCCAACAACTTGCTGGCCCGAGGATGCTGAAGTTCCCCCTATGACCATCACCTCTGCCCGGAACTTGGGCATTAGGTTTGATTGCCAGCTATCCTTCAAACAACAAGCGCTGACTGTAGCAGGCTCATGCTTCTGTATAATAAAATCACTAAGGAAGTTTTTTGACCTCCTGCCATTGCCAGCTAGGAAGACAGTCGCAGTTGCTCTGATCACCTCCAGGCTGGACTATTGTAATAGTTTATATGCTGGAACCACTAAAACAGTTCTACGTAAACTACAAATAGTCCAGCATGCTGCGGCTCGTCTAGTACTACGCTGGCCTCGTAAATCATCTGCATCAGCCGCACTGAACACACTTCACTGGCTCCCTATTGGTAAAAGGATTCTTTTTAAGATCCTTCTACTTACTTTTAGGGCCTTCCATCAGCAAGGCCCGAAGTATCTGTGTAACGGCTTTAAACGTTACCATCCGGCACGTTGTTTGAGATCCTCAGGACTGAATCTGCTCACCATCCCTAAATTCAAGCTAGCCACCAAGGGTGGCAAATCTCTTTTCGTTTTGGGCGCTAAGGCCTGGAATGGTCTTCCCTCTTTTATTCGATCCTTGTCGCAGGAGGCTCAATTCAGAAAGGCTCTGAAAACATGGATCTTTTCTCTTACTGATGCGGCTTGCCTAGCAATGGTGTAGTCTTGGTACCTGTGTGAATTATGTCTTCCCCCCTCAACTATTCCAGCTGGTTGATCTAGCGCCAAGATACTCCTTGGAGTGGTAGCCGCGGGGTATAAATTCACCTTTACATTACACGTTTGCCAAGCATTATTGCCTGGACAGCCAAGTCCGGAGAGACGGCTTCTTTGGCCGTTCTGTTCTCCAGGACTTTCTGGTGTGATCTTGGTTCGCAGACCCACCACCGGGGTTGGTATTGCTGGGATATCTATTCTAAGGTGAGGAATCTAACTAACGTGTTTCTTTCAGATGAACAAGTTATTTACCTTCGGTAATGATGTTTCTGTAAGAAATATTAGTTAGTTAGATTTCTCACCGACCCACCCATCCTCCCCGTTCTGCGAACCGACATCTAGGGTTAAGGTTATCTTTTTCAGGGCCCTAGACTTTTTTGGCACCAGTGTCGGTCTCTTGCAGGGCTCTGCGTTCCTGGCGCGGAAAGCTATGTACAAGAACTGACGTCAGCACGCGAGGGCTTCGTCTAAGTACTCCGACATCATTCCGGCGCACGACGCCGACGACGGACGCGGAGCCGCAGACGACGCCTAGCGACGCGCAAGGGGTATTGCTGACGAAAAATCTTTCCGGATGCAGCCTGACGCCTGGGGATATTCTAAGGTGAGGAATCTAACTAACTAATGTTTCTTACAGATACATCGTTACCGAAGGTAAGTAACTTGTTCGTCACGCCCAAATAAAAGCACCTCAGTTTTTCCTGCGTTCAGCTTAAGACAGTGTTTGGACATCCATTTTCCAACTTCCTGCATACAGCCATGAAATCTAAAAGCGTTGTCTTACGGACCACCAGCCAAGGATGCCACAATTTGCGTCTACTCCACGCCCCTCCACTGTTCTCCACTCTACTCCCTCCACAACACTCCATGTCCCTTCACTCTACTGTACGACACTCCACTCTGTCACTCTACTGTACGACACTCTACTCCACTATATGATACTCTGTGCCACTCCACAAGACTCTACTCCACTCTATGCCCCTTCACTATTCTCCACTCTATAACATTGTACTCCCTCCACAACACTCCATGCCCCTCCGCTCTACTCTACGACACTCCACTCAGTCACTCTACTATACGACACTGTACGCCACTCCACTGTATGTCACTCTACTCTACTCGATGCTTTTTCTCTCTACAACACTCTACTCCACTCTATTCCACTACCTCTGTGCCACTCCACATCACTTTACTCTGTTACTTTATGGCACACTACTCCACTCTATGTCACTTTGCATCACACCACTCTACCACACTACTACATTCTATGGCACTCCACTCTACTTTGCCACTTGACTCAACGACACTCTACTCTACTCCACTCTCTGCCACTCTACTCTATGACACGCTACACTGCTCAACTCTACAACACTACTCTAGTGAGCTCCCTCTATGCCAATCCATGCCACTGTACTCCACTCTGCTCCATGACACACTACTTCACTCTACAGAACTCCACTGTTCGGCACTCTGACTCTCCACACTGCTCTACTCCACTATGTGCCTGCCCCTCCATTCTATCCCCCTCCACTGTTCTCTACTCTGCGTCTCTTTACTCCCTCCACAACAATCCATGCCCCTCCACTCTACTCAGGACACACTACAACACTACACTCTGTGCCATTCCATTCTACAACACTCTACTCCACTCTACTCTATGGCATTCTCGGCCTTTTCCATTTACTCTACTCCCTCCACACCACAACACACCACTCCACGGCACTCAATACCACTCCAGTCTGTGACACACTATGCCACTCTGTGCTGCTGCACAATAATCTGCTATACTCTATTCCATAACTCACTACTCCACTGTATGCAAGTCCATTTACACAACTCCACTCTACGCCCCTCCATGCCATTCCACTCTACGCCACTGTATGACACGCCACTCCATGCTATGCCACTCTCCACGCCAACCCATTCCACTAACATTTAGCCATGATGAACAGCAGCCACACTGGTGCACAACATGGCTAAACACATAGGCAAAGCCAGTAGCTCTTGCATAGACTAGACCTATTGGCTTTGTCAAGGCTTGTTAAACTTTACTAAAGCATTGTGCCCTGTGGACTTCACAGCACAGATCTGTTTTCTGTAACTTCTTGTTTTTTTTTTTTAAAGGCGCATGTGGGTTTTTCTCATAAAACGCAATATTTCCCCTAAAGAACGAACACTCTTCTCAAAGTGCCTTCCAAGCAGCCAAACATTCTAAGCTCTTAGCAGATCTTCCCCTGGGCGGAAATCTGAGACCTTCTTTTAAAGCCCTAGTCCTGTTTAAGAGGACCACAGAGAAGCGCCTTGTCTCTCTAAATGCAGGCTCCTTTATCCAGTGCACTTTTAACCCCGTGTAAAATGCTGAAAGAGCTTACGGTGGCAGCGGGCCAGAGATTCCTGCTATCTAGTATAATATCATGTTCTTTTGCACAGGAATACAGGACAAGCTCCGTTTTATGGGGCACGTTTATTGGCCTGCCACCGCGTGCTTCTTGCAGTGACTCGGTGCACTCAGTGGTGATGCACTGGTGCCATCAGTCTTAACGCAAGCAAGGAAGATTTCCTCCGTAAAGCCCATTAGGTAGTAAAACACAGCCTTTATTAGGGTTCAGTGGCCCTGATCACCCCGGGTCTGTGGTGCCTCTACACGCCCGGCACTAGTGATAGCTAGACCATGTGTAACCTCTGTCAGAGAGAGATGGGCAGCACCGAGTACCAGGGCGGCAGGAAGGGCCTATTCCTTTGCACCTTATCTTTCCCAAAACGAAGGTCTGTATATCAATGGGCTATTGTCAAATCTTTTTGGCCCATGCATACCATTTTCATACTTAATGATTTCGTCCTTCCTGAGATTGGAATTTTGAACATCCAACAGGATCAAATAAATCTAAAATTGTGCATGCAGCCCATTCTGCTCTGAATAAGTGTAATTTAAGAATAGGGAGCCACCAAGGCCAAGGTAAACTGATGACGTTCAGCTTCCACTTTAATACCTTTTGTGTTTTAGATCGAGCCTGGGCAGTGCATGCGCTGCTCTGCGGGACATGCTGTATTTGAGTATGTACTTGAAGCCCCGCCCACTCTCCGCCCATATTTGTCATTGGCTTGTGTCATTGTTCTTTGTTAATGCTCGCTTCTGATTCGTTAAAAGGCTTGTTAGTCCCTCCTTAGTACCACCTTGTCTTTATTTGTAACCTCCCATGAGGACTGGCCCTTTTACTTCGGTTGTTACACAATACGTCTTCTTTAGTCTGTAAGCACTATTTTCTTTAATGCGTTTCACCTACTGCAGGCACACATGTTTTCCTGCAACATTAGCGCGCTATGCACGTTTTGACTTTACAAGCAGCCCGCGCCAATGGCGGCCAAGGTCTCGCATTTACAAGAGTTTACGCTTTTAGCATTGTAAATAACATTGCCTTTTATTTATGTATTAATTATAATTATCAAAACAAATAAAAGGCATAGTCATTCAATGAAGACAACTTAAACTCGCTTAAATGCGGGACCTATTGCATTGCAAATGCTTGTTTTACTAGTTATCAGTGAGAAGAATCTGTAGTTGGAGCTAACTTAAGGTAGTAATGTCTTGGCAAGATTTGCATATATTAAATGAGCAAGATTATCTTTAAAAGAGGGGGGCACTGGCATATTTCTATAGTACCTTATGTTACATATTGAATCTGTTGTGGTGCGCGGTCGAGAAGACACTGAGGAAAAAGAAAAAATATAGTAAGACGGGAAAATGAACTAATCTTAATATTTAAAGTGATGCCAGGAGGACTAGGTCTAAGTTTCGTCTGCTGGTAGCTTATCACACAGAAGGGGAGAGTGGCAGGGAAATATTAAAATACTTACCTTAATACCAGAGAGAGAGAGACAGTGTATCTGTTTTATTTTTCCAATGTTTAAAAAGTGGGGTCCAATGTCAACCTTACTGGAATGGCTACACTCCTGCCCTGTGTCATGGAGAATGAAATTTAGGACCAGGTTCAAAAGACATAAATGGTTTCATGTTTTTTTGTCATTTGAACTCAAATCACCTACAGTCTTTGATCTTCACTGCACTCTGCAAAGAATAGCTTTGCTTGGGAAAACATCCTTGGAAGATGCATATATTCGTAGTAAATTTCTTGTGACTGGTAAAATCTATTTAAAAAAAAAGAAAGAAAGTTATTAAAGTTAAGGAATCAAACAAAACACCAATCTGTTCTTCAACACCCTCCGCAAGACCTTCAAATGGATCCCCCTGAGTCAAGGACGACAGGCACCCTTGCACTCATCACCAGCAGACTGGACTATGGAAACGCACTCTACACCGGCATTAATAAGTCTCTACTCCGCAAACTCCAGACATTACAGAACACCGCCGCCAGACTCGTCCTCGGCATCCCCCAACACATCAGCCAACACCTAGGAAGACTCCTCGCGCCTCACTCACGCCTACAAATGCCTACACAACAACGGTTCCAAATACCTCAACGACCGAATCAACTTCCATGTACCCAAAATAAATCTCTGATCTTCCAACCTCGCACTGGCTGAAACCCTGTGCATCCACAGAGCCAGAGCAGGCAGAAGATCCTTCTCCCACATTGTAGCCAAGACCTGAAACGAGGGGGAGGAGCCAAGATGGCGACCGGGACGGCAGCGTAGATTCCCGGCTCCGTGAACCTCCGCATCCCGCACGGATATCCTGCATGAAATCCTTATTCTGCGCTATGAGATCGTGTTTGTAAACGAAAGTGGCAACCGATCGTGTGACTCCGAGGTTTCTGGCTGCCGTACCGCCGGAGAAATCAGCGGTTGAACTTTGCGGCCCGTGCGGCCCCGGAGCCGGGACCTCGAGTGGACGCCTTGGCCGGGTGGCAGTTTAACAACAGCGGCCTGTGGTGACTGGGTGGAGTCGGTCCGCCGGAGTGGTGCTGCCCTCGGCCTGTATTTTGCCGTAGTCGCTCCCCCTGCTGAGCGTTGCGGAACGAGGACATGCCCGGGGGTGCAATTCTCGGATTCTGTGGTGTTTGCCCCTGCCTTTGACGGTGAGCTGCCCGGACGCCGTCCCTGGCTCGCCCTGATCCTTGCGGGCTGCTCCCGGCTTTTCGCGGGAGCTGGTCCGTGGCGGAGACGACTGTTGCCCGTGACCGCGCAGCGGCTGAGTTTGTGCCTGCCCCAGGATCCCTGTCTTCAGCGACGTGGACCTCGAGGCGTTTGTCCCGGGGTCCTGGCCCCAATACGAGTCGGGCCTTCCCGGCGGCCATTTTGTTGCTATGCAGCCTACCATCCTGTCCACTGGGTCCCAGCAGGATTGGGGGTGTGTGACTTTTGGGAGTGTGGCAGAGCGATCAGAGAGAGCTGCTCTGGGGTACGGCGACCTCCTGGAGGCCCTTGGTGCCCTTCATTTCTCCTTGGCTCATGGCGCCGGGGTCCTGGGGAGGAAGCTAGATGGTGTGGCATCAGCGTTGGGACAGTGGCGGCATGCTGGTCCACAGGTACACAGTGGCTTCCCACACTGCACACAGGAGGAAGATGTTGCGGCCCCCCCTGCGATTAGTGCACAGCCGGACACTCCGGACAGTATGCTACCGTGTGGTCGGCTAACTGTGGGCTTGATCTGTTCCGGAGGTATTGGACCTGAGTGGAAGATGGCGGCCTCGTCCCGTGCACGGTCTCCGGCGACCCAGGGACAATTCCAGCAACGTGTGTCTCCTTTGGCTGATTCAGCCTGTCTGGACCTTGTGTGCAGTGCAGATCCTGGGGCAGCACTGGAAAAGACGCCCCTCCATGATGCGGTCTGTGCTGGTACTCAGAGACTTCCACCCCACCTGTGTGCGTCGCTTCCCGGTTGTTTTTGGACACTCCTGTACCTTGGAACATCGGTCATGGTGCTGGGTCGAGGGGCAGGCATGGGCAGAATCGCAAAGAGTGGTCAAGGCTGAGGCTGATCCTTCGGGGGTGGTCACCTAGTAGACGGGCGGACTCATGGTTGCGTGCTCTCATGGTTATTCGCATAGTTGGTGCATAATGCTCCCCATTCCCCCCCTTTTTTGATATGATCGACTTGGTGCTGCTAATTGTTTGCTGTGGGGAGACTTCACCGTGCGGGAGGGAGAAGCCGGGGGTATGATTTGAAGGCCCTCCTCCAGTTTATTATACTCTCTCCGCCCCCCCGTCTGGTGGGGTTCTTTCTTACTCCTTTTTCCCTGTTTCTTCTATATTTCGGGTCTAGTTCCAGGGCGACAGGCACACTGCTGGGGGGTGGGGCCATACTCATTCGCAGAGGTGCAGGGTGGGGGGTTGGGGGAGGGGACTCTTTAGTCTTTATCTCTTTTTCCATGGCCTCCTTTCTCTTCTCTGTTTCTTCTTGTCTTCCTTTTTCTGGGATCAGTGCGGTACACCTCCCTTATTGTGAATCGTTGCCTCTTCATGTGTGCCACAGTGTGTTCGCTGGGCGTTAGGTACTGGGGTCTGCAGGCGCGACTGTTTTTTGATATTCTTCCCCATCCGGAATTTCCCGTGTCTGCACCATTGATTCAATATATTGCTGCTTATTGCTTACGTCTCCTATCCTTGCCCCTTATCGCTGTTGGGAAATTGTTTGGCACCTGATCCTACTGTTTTGTTTTATTATAAAATGAAAAACCCTTTTTCTCCTGGTGTCCTACCTGCGCGGCTTATTGGCCGGACTATATTGGATTGAAGATTTTGCTCTCCGAGGTGCCGCCTGTGTTTACATTTGCTTTTATTGTTCTGATTACTTAGCGGCCGGCCCCGGGGGGTTGTAGGCCCATACGTGTAAATGATTGAAACGTCAATAAAGGTTTTTCAAAAAAAAAAAAAAAAAAAAGACCTGAAACGAGCTACCAGCAGACATCAGACGTGCCCCCTGCCTGAACACCTTCAGGAAGGCCCTCAAGACCTGGCTCTTCGGCTAACAGATCTGCACCCCCCCCCCCACCCCCTTCAGCGCATTGAATCACGGGTGAGTAGCGCGCTTACAATTCCCCTGATTGACTATAGCAGCACGCATGTACTGACAGCTAACGATTGGCAGACGGATCAGTATTCAGAATCAGCTTGACTTCACCCAATTGCCTTACTTTTGAAGTTTTATGAAGTATAGAAGTTATGTGGTGTTACTCTTCTGTTGCTCTCATGTACTTTTTATATGTCTAGTCTTGAACTTTTTCTCAGTAGATCTGAGTCTGACCACATTATGTTTGTGCAAAGCACTTTTTAAAACAAGTAAGTAAATGAATATATTATTCATTGAAGGGTGCTGCTTTCCAGAAATATAAATCGCAGAACTCTTTTTCATTGCAAGAGAGCTTCGTGACCCCTGTCAATAATTAAAGAACTTATAAGTAAATTTATAAACGAGAAGGAATGAAGAAGGCACTTTGATGAGCGAATCACTTACTGGCTGGTAGCATGTGTAAGGAACTTGAAGTAAGCTCAAGCAAAAATAAAACAAGCATTGCAAAAACCAATAAGTCTCACTTTTGGGACCCGTTGGCTTACCCAGTGATTTTATCCACGCTGGACAGAAGTGCAGCTTCTTGGTGGGTGGTAACTACATTGACAACAGAGGGGTGGCAAAGGTCGCGTTATCAGACAGTGAAGTAATGGACAAGAGTTAGAAAGCACATGGACTATGATGGATCGGTAGGGGGGCACAAGGACCATAGAGGGTGTGCACAGGATAAACACATGGGCTGGGGAAAGCAACATGGGGAGAGTGGGGGCATAAGCAACACATGGAGAGTCCAAAACGATATAAAGGGCGTAGAAAAAATATAGATGGCACAGGGGGAAAGCAAACATGGAGAGAGAGAAACACGATGGAGACAGAAGAAAATAAATTACACTCTCGACAAGTGTTAAATGAAAAGACAAAAAGTAGTGTATATTATTGGGGGCTGCAGAAGGACATTAGCAGGACGGAAGTAAAATCCTCCATGTTACAGTGGTGGGACAAACTTCGACGGTCACTGTAAAGCGCATGTAGGCCATCAATAAGAGTCGGTAAATTAGAGTGACCGTGAAGCCAACCATAGTAAGTAGTGAGCGACGGCTAAGCCCCCTCTAAGGTAACAGGTCTCACAAGAGACAGCGCATATGCTATCTCAGGTGAGACGTAAAAATACTTTGTATCAGGTGTGTGAAAGCAAACAAAACAAATATTAACAGACACTACCTTGATGCGCTTATTGGGCTTAGGCAATAGTAGAAATTAAAAACTAACAGTTGCATTGCACATCACCTGTATCACTGGGCTACACTATTCCTGCTGTTTGCAAATTATTTGTAAGGTTTACTCTTCTCTTTCAAAGCTAGCTTTGACTTTGTCTGCTCTGATTATTTTCCTCCTCAGTGCCGTAGAGTGACGCAGTAGTCTCTCATTTTCAGT
Source organism: Triturus cristatus (assembly GCF_964204655.1). NCBI lineage: Eukaryota > Metazoa > Chordata > Amphibia > Caudata > Salamandridae > Triturus > Triturus cristatus. The sequence continues at coordinate 938,121,033 of NC_140584.1, read as the reverse complement.
TGTCTTAAAGAGTCAATGGGAAGTTGGCAGATTTCTCGATTCCTCTACAGAGTAAATCCCGGACTATGTGGTAGGCTCAAGTAGTACACTGAAAGTGCACGTTTTATGAAATTTCCTATCACATTTCCAAACTTTCTGATGTTAGTTAATTGACCACAGTTCAATATGTTTAATTACAGCACGTTGAAATGGCAGAACTGCGGTATGAAGTGCTATGATAAATATGCACACATTTTTATTATTAGTATAATTGTTATGGTGGGATATGGATTTTGCCCAGGTTGGTTTTGTCGCAAATCCACTCATTTGCTTTGCCGGGCAGTTCCCTGTGTCTTAGAAGGTCTTGCGTTGCTGTAGCATGAGTGCTTGGGTTTTGTCCTGACCCAGCAGTTAATAGCAGGTAAAGAGCCAATAAGGCCTATCAAAAGCTGGAATGTAGAGAAGCAGCTACATTTTTATTTAAAATCCACCTCCACTTTTTGTGTGCCAAATTGGGGAAATCTTTTAATATAACAGTAGCCGGAGGAATACAAGCTTTCTCTTTGACACCAATATCACTCCGATGCCCTGGACTGGAGCAGTCGTCTTTCATGTTTCTTTGACTTAATAGTGTCAATAAGATCTTGTGATTGGTAGTTTTCCCCACAGAGTAGTCACAATGATCTCATTGGTATTCTTCCACTGGAAAGATGATAGTCGTTTGAAGTAGACTTTGAGCAATCCCTAATTGGGTTCCAGCCTCAAAGGATTGCAATTTAAATACAATCTCATGGCTAGCTTGATTTTTAGCCACCGATCGAGAATATGCCTATGCCATTTTCAAGATGGTAGATCAATGCACTTCCTTATGAGATATACAGCCCTATGTCAACATCCACTGCCCCGCCTTTTCCCAATGCCCATGCCCATGGGTAACACTCTTTTTCCTGCATTTCCACTTCATGTTAAAAGGTTTAGCTGAAATCTCCATTATGGTTTGAAAAAAATTGCCCTTAAATCTTAAACTTTTGATGCTCTCTTTAAACACTGCAAGAAATTAAGTGCCAGCAGCAGACTTTTTACGTATAGATGCCTGGATAGTTAGTGGTTCTACAGATGGCATCACAAAAAAATTATGGAATGGATGTGATTTGCAGACGGCAGAAGTATGTTTTCCACAAGTGTGTTTGCGTTCGCTTACGCTGGGAGCAAACAATATTAGTTATTTTTGATTGTGGCCTAGAGACAGCATTTTGACATTTTAAAAAGCATAAGAAATAAAAACATATTTACATGCCAAGTGGAGCTTTGGGTCCGCTGTCATACATTTTTCTCTCAAACAGTAATTCATATTTTGCTTCTGCCCACCAAAACATATAGCATGGGGCAATGGGCCAGTTCATTTGAGGCATTGGCTCCCTCGCCCTGTGAGTAACTGCATTAAATCAGTTCACACCTATATATCCGCCTAACAATAAGTTCAGTTAAAAATATATATATATTCCTAGGCCTGGTAGGCCAATATTTTACTTTGCCCAAACGTTTTCCAATCTGTGTCTTTTCAAGTTACAGTAATTCAAAGCAGCAGTACCTTTTCCATGTCGAGTCATATTTTTCTATGACATGCTTTAAAACTAAAAAGGGTTTCTGTACCTGTCCCAGTACCCTTGCCTGGTAGAAAGTACCCATTCTGTTCTATTAACATTGTATGCGCTGGTTATTTTCTATGTTTACTTGGGTTTAAAGTATATGTTTGCAATAACAAAACAATAAACCTGTGATCATGGCACGAGCTTCTAAAAGCCATACCTATTGGAGTTGTCAATTAATGTGTAATGTGCTGGCTCGTGACATCCAGGATATTGGGGTTAGAGGAGTTAAGTTGTTTGACTCTACGTTTTGTTTCTTTGGCTACTTGAGTTATTTAGTTTCTATAGTCGCTCTAAGTGGGAAGGGTATGCTCAGATGTGTATCCCATGCTCACTGTGCCACTGGATTCAAGCTAGCCTGGCTAATGAGGGGTGATTTCCTGAAACCGGTCCCAGAATGCTTGATTCCGGTCCAGGTAGGACCTGAGTTGGCAGTTTGGGCTGGACTGTCACTGTTCCCATGGAGATCAGGGTCAAGACTGATTTGCGTATGGCTGAGTCCAAACTGGGGTGACATGGTGAGCAAAAAAAACAATGGATTTAACCCAGATCTGTGATGGGGGGTGAATGTTTGACAATGTTCAGCATTCTGTCCATCATATTTTGTGTTGCTATATTTTATCACCATACCCCTCACATATGTCATTTCTCCAAACCTGATTAAAATTAAATAGTTCTCCTATGAATTAATATTTATAGGCCTATACTATCAGATTTTGCAATGCAAAAAGTAGTGTACAATAATTTCACACAATATCTTCTGCTGATCAGACACTAGCTCAAATATCTTTTGAATTCAATATCTCCTCTTAGTATAATAACAGTGGGAGAAAACATTTTCTATATTCGTTTGTTTATTAAACGTGTGCCCATCACCGAGGTCAGCATTAGAACATTGGTTTAACAAATCTCTTTCTCACTTTGTGTGCATAAATACATATATATATATATATATATATATATATATATATATATAGATATATATATATATATATATATATATATATATATATATATATATATATATATATATATATTCACTGAAAAAACCATAGGTTTCACACATGTTATAGTTAGCTGGACATTTTACTGATAAAAAACCAATGAAATTCCCCCGTTATAGTTAGTGCAGGCAACTATAACTCACGCGACCGCAATCCTCTGCTGATGCTAATACTGTATTTAGACACTTATTTGCCCATGTCTTCTTCCATTAAATTTTAGCTATACATATATTACAAATATTTTTTTTTCATAAAGACACATATGTCATCAGCAGAGGATTGCGGTCGCGTGAGTTATAGTTGCCTGCACTAACTATAACTGGGGAATTTCATTGGTTTTTTATCAGTAAAATGTCCAGCTAACTATAACATGTGTGAAACCTATGGTTTTTTCAGTGAATTTGCAAGGTTTTTTAAATGCTAATTCCTAACTATAACGTGTGTGAAACCTATGGTTTTTTCAGTGAATTTGTACGGTTTTTTAAATGCTAAGTTACTTTACGCCATTCGTGGCGTGCGCGCCCACTTAACGCAGTTAGTTTTGTGCGCGCACGGTGCGCGCACAGTGAGCACACGGTGCGCTACGAGCACCGCGTGCCCACGTTACGCTGGATGGGCCATGTACGCACGATGCGCTTCGCGCACCGTGCGCACATGGAGGACATATTATGCGCTTCGTTGTGAAAGGTTATCTTTTAATTTTTTGGATAAGACATATGCCATGCACAAATGGTGCCATTCGAGCACCATTTGCACACGGGGTGGGGATAGTATGGATGCTTTTTTTTTTTTTTAATTATTTTTACCGTACGCGTACGGTAAGCGTAATCGGCGATTTTTCAAAAAAAAAAAAATTGACTTTTTGGCCTTGGGGGTTCTTTGGGGACACCATCATCAAGGCTAGGTGGTTAGGACCTGTCACAACAACCCCTTTACATGTTTTTGGCCTTTGTTTTTCCACCCCCCCTCAGAGTGCGAGAGAGAAAATGGCGGCCGCCGCTTCCTGGTTTCGACCGATTCGAATGTTTACTAAGATCTAACAGCCAATCAGAATCGCGCTCGCGCACGTCACCGTACGCGTACGGTAAGCTTACCGTAAGCGCACGGTAAGCGCACCGTAAGCTGGCTCAGATATATATATTGATTTAAATGCTATTTTCTCAGGATCTACTGAACAGATTTACACCAGACCTACAAAAGGCACTTCCTTGACCTGAGGACTACCTCTCTGCCAAATTTCAAGTAACTCTGTTCGGCCGTTCGGGCTGTAGCTGTGTCTAAAGGTCCTATGGAAAAATGCATGGGAAAAACGCGTTTTGGGACCCCCCTTTTTTCTCAGCCCCCGCTTGACGAATCCCACCGAGACTTTTAGGGTAGGAGCGGAGCGTAGCGCCCCACCTATTTTGAAAATTTCGCGAGGATTCGTCGACCGGCGCCAAAGTTATTCCAAATAGAATGTTGCGGATTTCCTATGGAAACAGGGTCCTAACTATAACTATCTACTGGCGGTCAATATATATATATATATATATATATATATATATATATATATATATATATATATATATATATATATATATATATATATATATATATATATATATATATATATATATATATATATATATATATATATATATATATATATATATATATATATATATATATATATTCACTTAAAAAACCATAGGTTTCACACATGTTATAGTTAGCTGGACATTTCCCTCGTAAAAAACCAATGAAATTCCCCCGTTATAGTTAGTGCAGTCAACTATAACTCACGCGACCGCAATCCTCTGCTGATGACGTCAGATATTACATCACTGTATTACCCATGTCTTCTTCCATTAATCTTTAGCTATACATATATTACAAATATTTATTTTTCAGAAAGACACATATGTAATCAGTGATGTAATATCTGACGTCATCAGCAGAGGATTGCGGTCGCGTGAGTTATAGTTGCCTGCACTAACTATAACGGGGGAATTTCATTGTTTTTTTACGAGGGAAATGTCCAGCTAACTATAACATGTGTGAAACCTATGGTTTTTTAAGTGAATTTGCAAGGTTTTTTAAATGCTAATTCCTAACTATAACGTGTGTGAAACCTATGGTTTTTTAAGTGAATTTGTAAGTTTTTTTAAATGCTAAGTTATTAATATTTTTTTTTTCCAGGTTTTTCACCGTGCGCGCGCTGTGGGCGATGCGTGGTGCGTGCCGTGCGCGCACCCCGCACTTTTTCGTCAAAAAAATAAATGTTTTTTTCACCCTTGGGGGTCCTTCAGTGACCCCCTGACAAAGGCTAGGGGGTCAGGAACTGTCCACCCTGCCCCGTTTTCACATTCTCCACCTTTGTTTTTCACTGCCTCAAACTGCGAGAGACAAAATGGCGGCCGACACTTCCTGATTTCGACCGATTCGAATGTTTACTGACATCTAACAACCAATCAGAATTGCGCTCGCGCACGTCACCGTGCGCGCACGGTGCGCGCCTATAGATATATATGTACTTTTAACTGAAATTTTCTCAGGAACTACTGAACAGATTGACTCCAGATATTCAAAAGGCACATCCCTGACCTGAGGACTACCTGCCAAATTTCAAGTAATTCTTTTCAGCCGTTCGGGCTGTACCTTGGACTAAAGGTCCCTATGGAAAAATGCATGGGGAAAACGCGTTTTGGGACACCCCTTTTTTCTCGGCCCCCGCTTGACTAATCACCCCGAGACTTTCAGGGTAGGAGCGGAGCGGTGCGCCCCACCTATTTTGAAAAATTCACGAGGATTCGTCAACCGGCGCCAAAGTTATTCAAAATAGAATTTTCAGATTTCCTATGGAAACACGGTCCTAACTATAACTATCTACTGGCGACCGCCAGTAGATAATAAATAAATATATATATATATATATATATATATATATATATATATATATATATATATATATATATATTCACTGAAAAAACCATAGGTTTCAGGGGTGTTATAGTTAGCTGGACTTTTCACTTGTACAAAACCATTGAAATTCCCCCGTTATAGTTAGTTCAGCTAACTATAACTCGCGCGCCCGCAATGCACTGCTGATGACGTCACATATTGCATCACTCATGACATGGTCAGTGACATCACTCATGATATCACTGATGACATCACTGATGACATCATCCAGTGAATGTGTGTTTTTCTGAAAATTAAATATGTTTTATATATGTATATCTCAAGGTTGATGGAAGAATAAATGGGTATATAAGTGTCTAAATGGATGATTTGTTTTTGATAAATTGATTGTGTAACTGACTGATTAAGTGTATCATATTGAATACATGGCTTAGTGAGTAATGTTTAAATATGTAAATATCTGTATCAGTCTCTCACTTTGTGTATAAGTGGCTGCATGGGTTGGTGAGTAGCTACATGGGTGTCTATATAGGTTATTAGTTGGTTTTTTGAGTATCAGTCTGAGTGTCTGCATGGTTCGGTGGGGGGTAATACGTAGTGCATAGTTGCATGGATGAGTGACTCAATGTTTGTATGTGTTCAAGACAGCATGTGTGCAGGACTGTATGGGTGGATGAGTGTGTGTATGGGTGTGTTAGTGAGTGAATGACTGTCTCAATAGTGTCTTTATGAGTAACTACATATGTTTTAAACTAGTATATGTGACTATTGGTGTATATAAGTGAGTATATGTGAGAGTGAGAGATTGAAAGAGGTCCTGTATGAATAAGTATGTGTTTCTATAAGTGATTGTTTAAAAGACTAAGTATGTGTAAGTTTCCGTAGAAGTAAGTGAGGTGGTGTGTGTGTATAACTGTATATGCAAGTAAATGTTTGATTCTTTATTAGCATGAGTGACTATGTGTGTGAGTAACTCTATGGATGAGTGGCATTGTGTAACAGGATGTATAGGTGTATGAGTACATATGATGAGTGACTACATGTATGAGTGACTGTATAGGACTGTTGGTGAATGAGTGGATGTGTATGTGGATCTTAGAATTACTGAAGAGGTTGTTGTAACTGGTATTGGTATGTCCATTGTTTTGAATGTGTGTATCAAAGGTTATATTAGGGTGAGAGGAGGTCTGCCACTCTATCACAAGGATGATGTCATCAGTGATGTCATGAGTGATGTCACTGACCATGTCATGAGTGATGTAATATGTGACGTCATCAGCAGTGCATTGCGGGCGTGCGAGTTATAGTTAGCTGAACTAACTATAACGGGGGAATTTCAATGGTTTTGTACAAGTGAAAAGTCCAGCTAATTATAACACCCCTGAAACCTATGGTTTTTTTCAGTGAATTTCTGAGGTTTTTTAAATGCTAATTCCTAACTATAACGTGCCTGAAACCTATGGTTTTTTCTGTGAATTTCAAAGGTTTTTTAAATGCTAATTTCTAACTATGCCTACAGAGATAGGACATGTGAAGAAAGAAGAAAAGATGCACAGAAAGAAAAAAAAAGAAGTGCAGAAAGAAGCAACAGAAGTCCTCAAAGACGAAGAAAAGTGCAGGAAGAAGGATAACGTGCAGAAAGAACAAAAAGAAGAGCAGAAAGAAGCCTTGTTGCAAAATCATCCTGTACCCTCAACTTTTTCAGACGGATACTGTTGGTAACTGAGTCTGACTAACCAGTCCTAGAGCCAGTGCTATGTTAAAAGACACTCAGAATACAGTGAAAACACCTACATACACTAGGGAACACTATGCGTTGTGGTCCCCCTGTGATCAGCATGACCTCCTCTGTAAGCCCCTAGTATATAATAGGGCAGGGGATTAAAACTACCTCTTAAAACGCGCCACAGGGCGTGTCCCCCACTGTGTAAAAACGCCCTGTGGCCGTTTTAAATTGGGAGATTAAGTCCCCTTGAATCCTGAGGGTCCCTAGGGTCCAACTAGACCACTAGGTACCTCCAGTAAGTGCCACAGAGCTGCGTTGCAGAGAGGTGTAAAAAGTGGCATGGCCTGGACCACCTCTCTGCAATGCAGCTCAGTGGTGCTTACTGGAAGCACTTGGTGGGCTAGTTAGCCCCCAGGGGCCCTCAGTATTGAAGGGAAATTATATCCCCAATTTAAAACGTGCCATAGTGCGTGTTTGCACACGTCACCTCAGGCCCCGTCCCCTTCCTTCACCACTGTGTAAACGCGCCCTGTGGCTGTTCTAAGTTGAGAGATTAAGTCGCCTTGAATCCTAAGGGTCCCTAGGGTCACTAGACCATTAGGTACCTCCAGTAAGCGCCACAGAGCTGCGTTGCAGAGAGGTGTAAAAAGGGGCTTGGCCTCAGAACACCTGTTTGCAGCCAAGCTCCCTGGCGCATACTGGAGATGCCTGTTGGGCTAGTTGGCCCTCAGGGACCCTCAGTATTGAAGAGGAATTAATTCCTCAACTTACAACTCGCCAGGGGGCGCGTTTGCAGAGTGCTGCAAGGAGGGGGCGTCGTCTCCGGCACGATGCCAGTCTTTTATTTATTTTAATTTTTTAAGAAGGGGAGCTGTGTGGTTCCCCTTCTTATTCTAATTTATTGGCCCTGATGACCCCATCCCCCAGGGCCTGTCTCCTAATTATATTTTTTTGACCCCAATCCCCAGGGCCGGCCACTGTTTTTTATTATTTTTAAAAAATATATATTTATAGACACCTAGGACATGCTGGACAAACCGTACGTACCTATCACCATGACGATTTGCGTGATATTCATTAAAAGGCGACTATGCATACAATGAATCCACGTGGAATGTATTTACACCACTAGTGAAGCTCTGACTTGTCTGATGCCCTACCATGCCTAATCCCGGTAGACACCCTTGTCGTTTATTTATACAAACATGGGTAGCTATTGACGGGCACATTTAATACACATGCACACCAAGCCATTCAAAGGGGATTCGACCAAAACTATGCAAGAAACCCCCCTCACGATTAATAAAACACACATCCACTGCCGGATGTGTAATACTTTTTTATTTTACTCTCTGGAAAGGGGACGAACAGTTTTTGAGAGTCACAGCGCGCTCCTGGCAGAGCCCAATGCTGTGTTACACCCACCATTGCCTGCTGAGTGCCACACACCTCTGTGTTGTATTCCACTAGCTAGTGCATATGCTATGATACTCTCTAGCCCATGTGCACTGTAACACCACCCCGTGAATATGTCATGCCACACTTGTCTTCGCACAGGTTATATTGCCCCATCTAACGTGCTTTCCTCGATGCCTATGTTATAACGCACAGTGCTATGCCATACATATTACAATCTGGGATCCATATCTTTGTCACAGTGCATATGCAACGTTACACTCCCCAGCTCATATTTTATATTACAACTTTAGAGACTAGTTAGGTTACACAACACTGCCCTGTGCATATTACACTCCAAGGCGCATATCGCATAGCACGCGCTAGTGCCTGTGCTATCTAGCGCTCTCCAATGAATCTGTCATTGCGCACAATGTATTGCATATTATATTTCACGCCCGGTTCATCTTGTATCACACTTTTTGGTGCATAGTTTATACCATACACTATATCTAGTTTTCATTTTCAATCGTGCTCTCAGGACTATGTTCTATATAACACTGTGTTCACCTACCCTTTTCACAGGCATTACATTTTGCGATAGGGGGTGGAGGGTCAGGGGGTGTTTCTGCCAAGTGAGCCCGGAGTCACAGTCACAAACGTCCTCTTCTTCCTGAATAAAAGTGAGATTATGCTGCATACTTGTTCATATTTTAAGTAGTTCGCACAGACACACGTTTTAAAAACAATAAAGTTCCTAATACCCGCCTTCTCTGAACAGTTAGCTTGCTGCCCCATCCCCCTCCTCCCTATCCTCTGTTGTGTGAATCCATGGACTAGCCTCCTCCCTCCTGCCATGCATGGTCTGATGTGCTGCCACTGCCCTCAATTTAGTATGATGTACCAGTCCACTCCTCCTGCCCTCCATTGCCCAATTCTATGTCCCATCATTGACCTCCTGCTTAAACTCTGTGCTTAGCTTGCTGCCCCTATTCTCCTTCCCCCTGCCCTCCGATGTCTTTGTGCATGCCCCTGCTCCATCGTTTTTGCCCACCATGTTCCATGGACCTGCCGCTCCTATCTACTCTGAGTGTTCTGTTGAGCTGCCACTCCCCTCCCACCTGCCTAGCATTGTCAGATGACTGTAACCTGTCCCTGCCACCTCCACCCTGCCTGTCCACATGCCATGCCCCTATCCTCTTCCTCCTGTCCACATGGTCCATTGTACTGCCACACCTTTCTGCCCTCCCTGGTCTGTTGTGCTGCAACTGCTCCTCCTGCCTGCCCCGTGCGGTCTGTTGTGAGGCCCCTTCCCCTGAACTTTCTTGTCTGTGCACAGGTCCTGACCCTCCCTTCTATCCTCCATCGTCCTTTGTGCATGCCCCTGCACCCTCCTTCTTGCCCATCATAGCCATTGTGCTGCCACTAACCCTCCCACTTGCCATGCATGGTCTTCTGTGCTGCCATGGCCCCTCCCACCTTCCCTGTGTGGTCAGTTAGCTGCCCCTGACCCCCTCCCACCTTCCCTCCATGGTCTGTGTGTATGCCATCACAGTCTCACTGTTGCTCTTCATGGTGTGTCTTGCTTCTAGTGCCCATCCTGCCTGACCTCCATGGCTATCTTGCTGCTCCTGCCCTGCCCCCTTGCCCCCAGCCCTCTGTTTACATGTGCAGACCCCTACTCCCTCCCTCCTGGCTTGTCTGTTCCATTGTAATACCCCCGATCTGTCCCTCCTGCCCTTTATGGTCTGTTATGCTGCAGCTTTCTCTCCTGTCTGTCCATTATGGTCAGCTAGCTACCATTGCCTCTTGCCCCTCTGTTCTCTGTTGTCCATGTGCATGGTCCTGTCTCCTCCCTCTTGCTTTCTATGGATTGTTGTGCTGTGTGGTGTATTGTGCTGCTGCAAACCCTGATGCCTGCCCTGCAGGGTCAGTTTGGTGCACCTCTCCATTTCCCTCCTGTCCTCTGTTATCCAAGTCCATGTCCCTACCCCATTTCCTTCCATGATCCAATGTACCATACTTGCGAACATTTTGAACTTGGTAAGAGGGAGATTTTGAAAAAAAACTGGAGTATTGATTTTCCCCTTTGAGTTACATTGAAAAAGAGGAGATTGTCGACAGGAGACAGATCAAATAAAGCCCATTTGAGCTTAAAAACATTTGACGTTTCCTGGCTGTTGGCATGTATGGTTGTACTACCATTGCCTCTTCCTTCTGCCCACAATGGTCTATTACATTGCCTCTCTTGCAAGTCCTGTATTGTTGGTTTGTTGCCCCTGCCCCCCTTTCCACTGCCCTCCATAGTCTGTTGTGCTGCCACGGCCCTTCCTGCCTGCTCAGTGTGGTTAAATTGTTGCCTTTGCACCCTCCTACCTGCATTCAATTTTCAGAGTCCGTGCCCCTGGCCTCTACCTCTCAACAGTATCCTAATGAACAACTAGATTGCTAACATTCTATATTTATTACAAAAGTGTGGAACGCCTGACGTCATCTTGATGTAATCAAAACTGTATACCTAGAGCATTTCCTTTAGAAATTACATATATGAGAGGGTCTTATTGGCATCAAAATTATGGTTAGTGCTCTAAAAGACTAAAATAAGGACATATTTTCTGAGTTTTCAAATAGCGACCAAGCACTTTTAAATTATTTGTTATCTTTATGTTTTTTTATCCAGTTGACCACTTGATTAAATGTTGCACTTTGGGGAGAGGATGTGGTGTTACTTCCAGAACTGCAGACTTTGCAACTGGGGACCAGGTTGGAGTTTCTGCTTCAGCTCGACATTCTGTGATTCTGGTCAAATCACTTAGTCTCCCCATGTCTACAACCAAAATGAATTTGTTCTTGTGTGATGTAACCAATGCTCATGTAAAGCACTCCAATACCTGAGAAGTCTGCACTATATAACACTGCAAAAACACAAAATAATAAGTGTTTTGCACACTTCTGTCATTGGGCTTTATTTGGGCTAAATCTGGGTGATTTTGGGCTACATTTGGGCTCTTATTTGACAGGGCCGGGTCTACGCATCTCGCCCGGCCCGTCATTGATGTTTTTTTCGAAATTAGATTAAAATCCTCACTGTACAGTGTACGTCTCAGTCTCATCAGCGTGTGCGTGTTCAATGCAGCCTCACCTGGCAGAGCCTGAAGGTCAGAGGAGTTCAGTGCGGCTGACCGGCTGTGTGTGTGAGTTCATCGACATTCAAGTGATTCCATCGATCATGGTGGCAGAGAGGCCGCAGCCTGGTGGTAACGGTTTCACTTTCGGCTTTCGCTTCGCCGGTTTAATTGTTTAAATGTTACAGTCAGTGAGTGGGGTGGATGGGCTCAGTGGGCCATGCGGCGTGCGTGCGTGCGCGTCACACTGGTTTGTTTATTGGGGCGCCAGGGGCGGGCTGGATTTGTGGGTCGGACTACTCGGTTCTGTTGTTGAGTGTTCTGATGGGGGTAGGGGGCGGGGCCGCTGTACGCGCAGCGCGTGGCAGCTTTGCCCACGCGCGCCACCGCCGCCACGCCCCAGCACAACTGCAGCCTGCCAGTGCCCACTGCTAACCAGTCCGGGAGTCACACTGCGATGAATCGGAACCGTTCGGTGCACCGTGCACCACGCACGCCTAAAATAACCAGTTATTCCTGAGCTGGACTGCCCACGGCACGGCCCACCCGAGTAACACGGTAAGAAAGATTGAAGGAACGGCATTTTTTTGCCACTGGCACGTTTGTGCAGTGCACACTGGTAACTGGAGAGGGCTGTCACAGCTGTCTTTAGAAACGCTGCACACAGCTGTATTTTTAGCAAAACCGGTTTCAGACAGAGAATAGATTAATCAGCCTTGGGCAGTAACCGAATTAAAGTTCATGTCAGCGGTCAGCCATTAAAATTACCACTGCAACTTCAGAAACATTTAGGGTGCTACTGTCAGGGAGTCTCTCCCTGGGAGAGGCTTCCGGCGAATTTAGAACAGTGACACCGATTCAGTGCGTTCAAATCGATGAAAGAGATTTGTTGATTTCTAGACATTCAAATACGCCCATTGGGTTTCAGCGAAATAATTTGCCCATTCAGCGGGATTTATCCAGTGAGGCAGATTCAGTGAGATACGAGGAGGCATACCGGTGTTCTTGCAGCGGAATAGGCGTCTGCGTATATTGCAGTGAAATTGTGTTAGTTCCGGGCACTGAGAAAGACTTAGTGACACTGAGTCACTGGGGCTGATAAGTGACATTCTGACTATGAACATTGAGATTCAAGCCCACCTTACACCCAGTGAGATTCTAAGAGCCGAATCGTGCAGGTTTACACCCTTAGCTCAAATCGGCGGCTAGATTTAGAGAGTTTCTGAAGGGGATAGTCTCGGTTTTGGGCAGTGGGCATGCTCACTGAGTCACAGGCGTGAAGGAGACCCGGTTTATGTCAGTTAAATAAAGAGTCACTAGGTGCGAAGCGAAGCAGTGTCGTGCGCGGTGGCAGTGAGTTTCCACAGGGAGTTATTTTAGGGAAGTAGCGCCCGATGGTTTCCGGCACACAGGACTACCCGCTGGACTGGAGACGGTGACATGCTTGGTGGCACTACTGTGATACCGTGTGTCCGTGGTGCGGCCTGCGTTCGTGGCTGCCTATTGTCTCACTCTCGTGACGTGTGCGGGAAATTATGTTTCACTTTCCCCAAAGATGATCACCCGGTGCGGGAGTACGTACAAAGCAGTTAAATTCAGACAGGGCTAGAAGAATGGTGATTGACTGTGAGTGCTGACGTGCAAAGAGGTTTGGGATGTAATGGTTGACATTTTAGCCGACTGGCAATTTCTATTTTAAAGAAGCTACTTGTTTCATTTATACGTTTATTCTTGACTGGATGGGGCAGTAGTTAATGTCTTCTAGCAACAGCTCTGGTCATTGATTATGTAGAATTTGCAGGATAGTTTCCTGCAGCAATATTGTTAAACACGACACCAGGAACTGTCGAGGTAGTGAAAAGCCAGGGCCTGCTTTGACATGCTTAAGCAACTTGGTCGTAACACCTTGAGCTCGAGTTTTTCCTGGAAACTCTGAGGTGCAACGTACCCCTGCTGCCCCTATAATGCACCCCCACAGGAGACCCTCCATTCAGCCTAAAATGTATATCTGTATTACTGTATACACGTGAGACATCAGAAACTCATACGATCCACTCTGCAATGTGTAGGTCAACCCCTTATTTTGCTCAATGTCGCTGTAGAATGAAGCAGTCCAGGAGCACAGTTTCTGGAGACAATGAGCAGAGAAACGCAAGGCAACCCAGTACCATTACAGCGCTGAACTGCAAAGCCTGTTATCCCGCCATTGGCAACCTGTATTGGTTGGGATGCTTTTAAAGTGAAATTGGGTGTGTGAGTTTGGATGGATGGATGTATGTGTGGGTGGGTGGGTTGCTTGGGTGGGCTGGGTGGATGGATGACGGTTCTTATACTAGGACCTAATTCCGAGTCTCTCGGGATTACAAAACTCGCAGAAACACCATTGCTCATGATTCTTTCACAAGAAAATGTTTCCTACTCAAAGCAGGCGAAATTTGTGGCGAAAAAACGCTGTGAATTGAAGAGAAATATGAAGGAATTGGTGCATAAACGCCTATCCCCTCATGTTAGTCTCCCATCATCTCTGAATCTGGAATTATTCCCCCTGCCTGGAATTACAGATGGCGATGGCATCGGTGATTGTGTGGTGTGAGAACTCTGGCCTTATTTTTGGTTCACTTTTAATCGGTCCCTACACATCCTTTGTGATGCCCCTTGGGGGGCGCTCCTCAATGCAGGGGTTTAGTTGATGCTACCTGTACAGGAGAATGTACATTTCCTGGTCCATGTGCTAAGCAATCCATAGTGACATGACATCTTTAAGTGTAAATCCAAGTGCCTCCATTTGGGCTTGAGGGTCCAGGACTCCGACATGATATATTTTAGAAATTAAACATTCTCACAAGCCAGGTTGGTCCTATATTTCTTTTGCATTTTTATACAGAACGAACCTCCTATCTAAACCTTACTATGAGGAAGGCTCCCTTTCTGAAATTCATCTGTCTTTTCGCAGTGCCAGTTGACGATGTGGGTGGAGCTAATAGAGGAAATGGGTGGAGCCAATGGAGGAAGTGGGTGGAGCCAGAGAAAAGTAGGTGTGGCCTCCAACAAAGATTTGAGCACCTGCACTTCATATTTTACAAATTAAGCACTGCATCACTGTATTTAGACACTTATTTACCCATGTCTTCTTCCATTAATCTCTAGCTATATTACAAATATTTATTTATTTTTCATAAAGACACATATGTCATCAGTGATGTAATATCTGATGTCATCAGCAGAGGATTGCGGTCGCGTGAGTTATAGTTGCCTGCGCTAACTATAACGGGGGAATTTCATTGGTTTTTTACGAGTGAAATGTCCAGCTAACTATAACATGTGTGAAACCTATGGTTTTTTAAGTGAATTTGAAAGGTTTTTTAAATGCTAATTCGTAACTATAACGTGTGTGAAACCTATGGTTTTTTCAGTGAATTTGTACGGTTTTTTAAATGCTAAGTTATGTATTTTTTATTTTTTTCAGGTTTTTCACCGTGCGCGCACCGTGCGCTTCGCGCACCGAGCGCCAACGGTTTGCCGTGTGCGCAACGTGCGTGCACCTCGCGATTTTTATTAAAAAAAAAAAATGTTTTTTTCGCCCATGGGGGTCCTTCTGTGCCCCCCTGACCAAGGCTAGGGGGTCAGGAACTGTCCACTCTGCCCCCTTTTCACGTTCTCCACCTTTTTTTTTTCACCCCCTCAGACTGCGAGAGACAAAATGGCGGCCGACACTTCCTGGTTTCGACCAGTTCGAATGTTTACCGACATCTAACAACCAATTAGAATTGCGCTCGCGCACGGCAGGGTGCGCGCACAGTGCGCGCACGCTGCGCGCGTATAGATATTGATATGCTTTTAAATGCTATTTTCTCAGGAAATACTGAACAGATTTACACCAGACCTGCAAAAGGCACTTCCTTGGCCTTATGGCTACCTCTCTGCCAAATTTCACATATTTCTGTTCAGCCGTTCGGGCTGTAGCTGCGACTAAAGGTCCTATGGAAAAATGCATGGGGAAAACGCGTTTTGGGACCCCCCCTTTTTCTCGGCCCCCGCTTGACGAATCACCCCGAGACTTTCAGGGTAGGAGCTGAACGGAGCGCCCCATTAGTTTTGAAAATTTCGCGAGTTTTCGTCAACCGGCGCCAAAATTATTCAAAATAGAATTTTGAGATTTCCTATGTAAACTAGGTTGTAACTATAACTATCTACTATATATATATATATATATATATATATATATATATATATATATATATATATATATATATATATATTCACTTAAAAAACCATAGGTTTCACACATGTTATAGTTAGCTGGGCATTTCCCTCGTAAAAAAACCAATGAAATTCCCCGTTATAGTTAGTGCAGGCAACTATAACTCACGCGACCGCAATCCGCTGCTGATGACGTCAGATATTACATCACTGTATTTAGACACTTATTTACCCATGTCTTCTTCCATTCATCTTTAGCTATACATATATTTCATTTTTTTTTTTTTCAGAAAGACACATATGTCATCAGTGATGTAATATCTGACGTCATCAGCAGCGGATTGCGGTCGCGTGAGTTATAGTTGCCTGCACTAACTATAACGGGGGAATTTCATTGGTTTTTTACGAGGGAAATGCCCAGCTAACTATGGTTTTTTAAGTGAATTTGCAAGGTTTTTTAAATGCTAATTCCTAACTATAACGTGTGTGAAACCTATGGTTTTTTCAGTGAATTTGTACGGTTTTTTAAATGCTAAGTTATGTATTTATTAATATATTTTTTTAAACAAAACTTTTTCTCGGCGCGCGCACCGTGCGCCCACTTTACGCAGTTCGTGCCGTGCGCACACAGTGGGCTCGCGGTGCGCTTCGCACACCTCGCGCCCACTTTTCGCAGTTAGTGCCGTGCACGCGCGGTGGGCACGGAGCGCTTCGCCCCCAAGGGCCAAATACATTTTTTTGAAAAATCGTGGAGTGCGCGCACGTTGCGCGAACTTAGCAGAATTTTTTCCGTTTGGGTGGTGCGCGCAAGGTGCGCGCACTCGGCGATTTTTCGAGAAAAAAAATTTGCCCTTGGGGGTCCTTCTGGGACCCCCTGACCACGGCTAGGGGGTCAGGAACTGTCCACCCTGCCCCCTTTTCACGTTCTCCACATTTGTTTTTCACCCCCTCAGAGTGCGAGAGACAAAATGGCGGCCGACACTTCCTGGTTTCGACCGATTCGAATGTTTACTAAGATCTAACAACCAATCAGAATTGCGCTCGCGCACAGCAAGGTGCGCACACCCAGCGCGCACGCTGCGCGCGTACAGATATATATATTGATTTAAATGCTATTTTCTCTGGAAATACTGAGCAGATTTACACCAAACCTGCAAAAGGCACTTCATGGACCTTATGGCTACCTCTCTGCCAAATTTCACGTAATTCTGTTCAGCCATTCGGGCTGTAGCTGCGACTAAAGTCCCTATGGAAAAATCCATGGGGAAAATGCGTTTTGGGACCCCCCCTTTTTCTCGGCCCCCGCTTGACGAATCACCCCGAGACTTTCAGGGTAGGAGCGGAGCGGAGCGCCCCATTAGTTTTGAAAATTTCGCGAGGATTCGTCAATCGGCGCCAAAGTTATTCAAAATAGAATTTTGAGATTTCCTATGGAAACTCGGTCCTAACTATAACTATCTACTGGCGACCGCCAGTAGATAATATATATAAATAATAGTTATTGTGGGCAAAATAACAAAACTTAGCTGTGGCTTATTCAGTCCTAAAAATCAATTACGGGAAGCTTTCCAGGGAGAAAGGCAGTCATCTGCTCCTCATTTTTAGGGTTTTGGAGCTGAAATTAGAGGTCAGCTGAAAGGCTGACAATTTGTACTCTACAAATACCACTACAACTCAAGGTCAAGTTTTGTTCTGTTTCAGAGTTTATACATTGAGGCATTGTGCTCTGGAATTGAAGCGTCTGAAAGTTCACATGTCCAGCAAAAGAACCCATCATTCTGTTAGGATTATCTGCTGTTTGACAGTACATCCAGGATATTTTTGTCTGAAACTTATTAATTAGTTCTGCAGCATGGGATATAATCAGTTATTGAGTGCACATAGATAATTAGATCTTAAACATGGACGTGAGATATAGGCGGAAACAGGTTTTGTCGTGAACTTGAGTCAGAGTGTTGTGATTCATTTAACTGCTATCATATATATTGGGCGTATTTAATGTAAAAAACCAAAAGGGGGTGGGATTGTAGGTAGGTGTGGGATGAGAGAGGGGGGTACTTCTGCTATAACTTTTCAGTGATGAAGACTGAGCACAGTTTTCCACCATTTTGATTCACTGAATGGGTCTGGGTTCTTCCATGAGCCTGTGATACACTAGAGAGCTGTAGCCATAGTATGAGGAGTATTTCATTGACTTCTCTCCTCTTCCTGGTTAGTTAGGAGAACGTCTTTGTACAAGTTGTCCTTTATTAGTCGCGAGTGGGATTTTATGTAGCACACTCACTTTTACTATGACAACTGGGGCTCTGCTGATGCAAAGACACCAGGTCTCCTTCAGTTCAAAACATTGCTGCACAAAGTTTTCCGACTTTGAAGCTATCAGTTTGTGAAGTCAAGTCCCCTTAATTAAATTTGTTGGGGTGTATTTTAAAATATTGTTTAGAAAGGATTGTTTCTGTTGTTTCAATTGTTATCCTCTATTAAGTACACATATTCAATATTTTGTAGCTCCTCTAAAGCGTAAGAAACAAAAGAGAGAGCGAGGAATAAGAACGGGGTACGTCCGTTTTCCCTAATTGATACTCAAAAACAACATGGACGGAACCCACAGGTGACTTATTGAACGAGGACGATTTCACTGTAAATCTAGGGGTGCCAGGAACCACTAGGGTTTTGAAGAAGAACCCTCGCCCACCAGCCTAGTTGGTGGCATGCTTCATCATCGGGTTCCCAGCTGGGCAGCCGAATGCAGACTAGCTGTGCTTCGACGCCTGAATTACAGCTGAGCGGGTTTTGTTTTAGTGTGACTGGTGCTCAAAAAGTGGTGAGGTTAAAAACGCCTCTGGGACTCCTTGCTGATAAACTTTTTATTCTCAGCGGCCCATGACATTTTAAAAATAAAACTGGGGGATGAAGTGAAGACTAACAATTGGTCTTCGTTATTCATCAGGTGCTGGTCGACATGTTTCAGCCTCAGAAAATCGTTTAGAGGCTTTCTTCAGGATCATAAATGTGAAAAAGGTGCTGTGGCAAAACTAAGCCAAATGCTTGTGTTTTTCAGCACACATGCTAAGGTGTGCTGTGCATGCAGTGCTGTAACTGTACTTACGGACCCACCATCTGGTTTAAAACCTGTAAGACAAAGAACACAACATAAAGGACACACACAACATATATTAAGAATGATAAAATTGCTCCATTTTGGTTTATCATCCTTTTGCTCATGGTGTATTTGTCTTATTAACACTCCTAGAGTCATTCGTTCGTATGTACCATCAATCATACATAAGACATGCAACATACACCTAGTGTATGCAAACTCGTGCATGGTGATTTGGTGCAAGCATGCATGTCTTGAATTGTTGGGGCAAGAATAGCTTGAATAGTCCCATATCTATGTGGCGTAATTATTAATGCATGAATTGAGTGGCCTGGTACGGTGGACTATAATTATATCGCTTAAATGCTTGGCGGCTAAAGTGCGGTACTGGCAAGAGAGTATATCCACACTCACACTGAATTTAAAGCTTACAAAACTACCATAATGTCACAAAGAAAGAGAAACCATATTTACACAAGCTATGTGTTTTTAGTAGCTTTCATAGATCCAGGAAGGGGTGGTACCTGTAGTCAAACACTATAGGGAAAACAAATAGTAGCGTTTAGAAAGAAAGTTAAGGCACTCGGTATTGAGTAAAGTTGTTGCCAGGTAGGAATTTTTTATGTTTGTGAAAAAAGGTAGTGACTGGCCCATGGATCAGGGCAGGTTTTTTTAAAAGGAAAGAACTTACTTTGTCAAGGCTTCCCACCCGCTCTTCAAACCTACTCCGGATTTCTGAGGATCTTGACAATGTCCGTGGCCGGAGACAACTCGTTTTTGAAGCTGAGTTCCGGCAGTGGGCTACTGGGCGTTCCTTCTCTAGAAGGCAGCTCTGGAGGTTGGCAGTACTTGGCTCCAGCAGTTCTATCACCACCCAACTCATGTCATTTGTGGTGTGCCCTACTTCAAGGAAGTGGTCGGTTATCCACAACGGATATTGCTCCAGTGTTCACAAATCCGGACTTGAATTTTTCGGCTGGTCATGTCGATGTATTGCAAGCCACATGGGCAGGTGATTCAGTAAATGACATTCACAGAATGGCAGTTTGTATGTTTTCTGATATGCCACGTCCCCGGGTTCCAGATTAAGGGTCTTGGTGGGTTTGGTGAGGTGGCATATGCTGCAATTTCCACATGGGAAATGGCCTGTCACGTTCCGAAGACCCCAGGCATTAAGTATTGTGTTGGATGGCTTTAATATGATGCTGCGGACATGTTGTCACCAGATTGTCTTTGACTTCTTGCTCTTTTATAGGAAAACAGAGTTTTATCCCAATTGACTTTGCCCGTGTTCAATATCCTCCAAATTTTTTGTATGATGCATGATACTTTGTTGGAGATCGAGTTGTAGGTCGTCACGCATGTTAATGGTATTGTGGATGCGGTGCATTGTGTCTGTCCCTATAAGCCATCTCGATTCTGGTTATGTGCTTGTTTTTTTGCTGTGTTGATGACTTTGTCAGTGTAACCCTGCTCTTTGAGTTTAGTTGTCGGGGATTGTGCTTGGTCTTTGAAATCTTTGATGTCACTGCAGTTTCTCCACAGTTTCAGGTATTGTCCAAATGGTAAGTTTTCCCGTAAAGGTCTGGGGTGAAAACTGTGAAAATGGAGAAGCGAGCTCCTTGCTGTAGGCTTAAAGTGTGTTTTTGTCTCCAGCTGGCCCCCTTGTGCCCTGATATTCAAGTCAAGGAAGGTGATGTTTTTATTATTCACGCTGTGCGTGAATTTTGAATTGGGGTCACATTCATTGATCCACTCAAGACATGCATGTAGAGTGTATTCTGGACCTTCCCAATGTACCTTTTGTAGAATTTAATGTTAGTTGGAAAAGGGCATACCGGAATTGAGACGTGTTTTCTCGAAGTTGAAGACATATAGCCCTTCCACACTAGGGGCAAAGGTACTCCCCATTGATGTGCCATAGGTTTGCAAAAGGAGGTTGCCTTCAAACTCAAAAAAATTGTCCTTAAGCGCTAGTTCTGCACATTGTAGCACAAATGATTTGGAGGTATTGTAATCCCATGTTGTTGAATCTAATGATAGTTTTAGTACTTTCGGAGTGTCGTCTTGAGGGAGGCTGGTATACAGGCTCTTTATGTCCAGGCTGACCAAGAATTAAGTTTCCGGGTTGAAGGTGAGTGTTTTGATTAGTCCAAGTAGGTCCTTTGTGTCTTTGAGATAGGTAGAAGTGGTCTGCACAATCGGTTTTAGGAAGAAATCACAGAAACATGAAAGGGGTTCAAGCAATGATTCGCTGCATGAAGCTATTGGGCGGCCTGGTGGCAGACTTTTGTTCTTATGTATTTTGGGTAGTGTGTGAAAATGCGGAATCTTGCATGTACTAGTAGTCAAAAATTGGGCTTCATGTAACTAATTTTGCCCGTGGATTCAGCCTCTTCTACTAGGTCCTTGATTGTGTCTTTCAGGTTTTCGCTGGGACCTTGCTCCAGCCGTTTGTAATTCTTAGTGTCGCTTAGTAATATTCGGCATTCTGTTTGGTAGTCCTCTTTCCTCTTTATTTTGCAGTACTATTCCTCCGCCTTTGTCAGCTGGTTTTTTTGATGATTTTCTCATTGGATTTTAAGGTCTGGAGTGCATCAAATTATCTGCCCCTAGTGTTCCTGAATTGTAGTTCTTCATTGGTTGCTTCAATCTCAGTGGTGGAAAGCTTGTTCGAATGCTGTCATTTCTAACGGTATGGTGTTAGGAGGAGGAATGAATGTGAATATAAGCTTGAGCCCAGTGTCTCCCTGGCTCTCACATGCATCTACTGTTGGCTGATTTTTAAAAAAGCTTTTAGCTTTAATTTCCGAAAATATTCTGCCAAATCTCTGTGTAATTTATATGTGTCAAGTCTGGCAGTGGGGACAAAGCCTAGGCCTTTATTGATGAGGTTTTTCTCTGTTTGTGTCAGTATGTGAGCGGAGAGATTAGTTACTCGGTTTTGTATGAGCTGGGTCCAGCTTGTTGCTCCTTTGTTTTGCTGCGTGTGTTCGCTCCGTGGATCTGGTCTTCCTCCCAGTGTACCTGGTTCTGTCTCCTTCTCCTGCCGCACCCTCTTCTGCCGCCCCCTAAAAATAGGGAACCTTGGATTGGCGTTCATGTAGGGGGGTTGAGGTTGGATGAAAGACCATGCTGTAGAACATGCATTTCCTATTCTTCCGAATTCTCACCCAAAACTCATGTGACATTATTTGTTGCAGTCAGAAACTGTATAAAATGAAACATTAACTGGGCAGTTACACTTCTCAAAGACAGATAGACTCCGTTTACAGAAAGGGCAGCAGTTTAGACCCAGCAGTTTGTCTGCGTACTGGCAGCTGAGAGATACTGCTGCATTATGCAAAGGTCCATGGTGATGAGCACAAGCTCCAGGCCGCTGGAAAATTACACCAGTGAAAAACCTATCTTAACATTTTGAGTGGGCAGACATAGCGGCAGTTATAAGAAGTTATTCCTCATGCACATAAAGTCCTATTACTTTCCATGTTGCCTTGACATTACAGATACTGCAGTGAAATTTAGTACAAAAAAAAACAAATGCAAAAAAAACAGTTGATGGACAGAATGCAGAACAATGTCATACATTCACCCCAGTACAGAGATCTGGGCCTAAATCCATCGTTTTTTTGCTCACCATGCCGTTCCATTTTGAACCCAGCCATATGCAAATCAGTCTTGATCCTGTGCCTCATGGGAACAGTCCAGCCCGAACTGCCAAGCCAGGTCCTCCCTGGACTGGAAACAAGCATCCTAGGACCGGTTTCGGGGTTTCACCCCTCTTCAGCCAGGATAGCTTTATTCCAGTGGCATGGAGAGCAAGGGACCCACGTCTGGGCATACCCTTTCCACTCGGGGTGACAAATGCAAAAAAACAGTTGATGGACAGAATGCAGAACAATGTCATACATTCACCCCAGTACAGAGATCTGGGCCTAAATCCATCGTTTTTTTGCTCACCATGCCGTTCCATTTTGAACCCAGCCATATGCAAATCAGTCTTGATCCTGTGCCTCATGGGAACAGTCCAGCCCGAACTGCCAAGCCAGGTCCTCCCTGGACTGGAAACAAACATCCTAGGACCGGTTTCGGGGTTTCACCCCTCTTCAGCCAGGATAGCTTTATTCCAGTGGCATGGAGAGCAAGGGACCCACGTCTGGGCATACCCTTTCCACTCGTGGTGACAAATGCAAAAAAAACAGTTGATGGACAGAATGCAGAACAATGTCATACATTCACCCCAGTACAGAGATCTGGGCCTAAATCCATCGTTTTTTTGCCCACCATGCCGTTCCATTTTGAACCCAGCCATATGCAAATCAGTCTTGATCCTGTGCCTCATGGGAACAGTCCAGCCCGAACTGCCAAGCCAGGTCCTCCCTGGACTGGAAACAAACATCCTAGGACCGGTTTCGGGGTTTCACCCCTCTTCAGCCAGGATAGCTTTATTCCAGTGGCATGGAGAGCAAGGGACCCACGTCTGGGCATACCCTTTCCACTCGGGGTGACAAATGCAAAAAAAACAGTTGATGGACAGAATGCAGAACAATGTCATACATTCACCCCAGTACAGAGATCTGTGCCTAAATCCATCGTTTTTTTGCTCACCATGCCGTTCCATTTTGAACCCAGCCATATGCAAATCAGTCTTGATCCTGTGCCTCATGGGAACAGTCCAGCCCGAACTGCCAAGCCAGGTCCTCCCTGGACTGGAAACAAGCATCCTAGGACCGGTTTCGGGGTTTCACCCCTCTTCAGCCAGGATAGCTTTATTCCAGTGGCATGGAGAGCAAGGGACCCACGTCTGGACTGTTCCCATGAGGCACAGGGTCAAGACTGATTTGCATATGGCCATGTCTAAACTGGGGTGGTGTAGTGGGCAAAAGAACGATGGATTTAACCCAGATCTCTTGACTGGGGGAGAATGTCTGCATTGTCAGCATTCCGTCCATCATTTGTTTGTTGTAACGCTTTTCGCCCTAAGTGGGATGGGTATTCCCAGACGTGGGACCCGTGCTCACTACGCCACTGGAGTCAAGCTATCCTGGCTGATGACGGCTGATAGCCAGAAACCGGTCCTAGGATGCTTGATTCCGGTCCAGGGAAGACATGGCTTGGCAGTTCGGGCTGGACTGTTCCCATGAGGCACAGGGTCAAGACTGATTTGCATATGGCCATGTCTAAACTGGGGTGGTGTAGTGGGCAAAAGAACGATGGATTTAACCCAGATCTCTTGACTGGGGGAGAATGTCTGCATTGTCAGCATTCCGTCCATCATTTGTTTGTTGTAACGCTTTTCGCCCTAAGTGGGATGGGTATTCCCAGACATGGGACCCGTGCTCACTACGCCACTGGAGTCAAGCTATCCTGGCTGATGACGGCTGATAGCCAGAAACCGGTCCTAGGATGCTTGATTCCGGTCCAGGGAAGACATGGCTTGGCAGTTCGGGCTGGACTGTTCCCATGAGGCACAGGGTCAAGACTGATTTGCATATGGCCATGTCTAAACTGGGGTGGTGTAGTGGGCAAAAGAACGATGGATTTAACCCAGATCTCTTGACTGGGGGAGAATGTCTGCATTGTCAGCATTCCGTCCATCATTTGTTTGTTGTAACGCTTTTCGCCCTAAGTGGGATGGGTATTCCCAGACGTGGGACCCGTGCTCACTACGCCACTGGAGTCAAGCTATCCTGGCTGATGACGGCTGATAGCCAGAAACCGGTCCTAGGATGCTTGATTCCGGTCCAGGGAAGACATGGCTTGGCAGTTCGGGCTGGACTGTTCCCATGAGGCACAGGGTCAAGACTGATTTGCATATGGCCATGTCTAAACTGGGGTGGTGTAGTGGGCAAAAGAACTATGGATTTAACCCAGATCTCTTGACTGGGGGAGAATGTCTGCATTGTCAGCATTCCGTCCATAATTTGTTTGTTGTAACGCTTTTCGCCCTAAGTGGGATGGGTATTCCCAGACGTGGGACCCGTGCTCACTATGCCACTGGAGTCAAGCTATCCTGGCTGATGACGGCTGATAGCCAGAAACCGGTCCTAGGATGCTTGATTCCGGTCCAGGGAAGACATGGCTTGGCAGTTCGGGCTGGACTGTTCCCATGAGGCACAGGGTCAAGACTGATTTGCATATGGCCATGTCTAAACTGGGGTGGTGTAGTGGGCAAAAGAACGATGGATTTAACCCAGATCTCTTGACTGGGGGAGAATGTCTGCATTGTCAGCATTCCGTCCATCATTTGTTTGTTGTAACGCTTTTCGCCCTAAGTGGGATGGGTATTCCCAGACGTGGGACCCGTGCTCACTACGCCACTGGAGTCAAGCTATCCTGGCTGATGACGGCTGATAGCCAGAAACCGGTCCTAGGATGCTTGATTCCGGTCCAGGGAAGACATGGCTTGGCAGTTTGGGCTGGACTGTTCCCATGAGGCACAGGGTCAAGACTGATTTGCATATGGCCATGTCTAAACTGGGGTGGTGTAGTGGGCAAAAGAACTATGGATTTAACCCAGATCTCTTGACTGGGGGAGAATGTCTGCATTGTCAGCATTCCGTCCATCATTTGTTTGGTGAAATTTAGTACAGCACCCAGTAATAGATCAGAATTTTGCAAGTCAGAGTCTTGTTGGTGTGCATGGGTCAGTGGTGGGTGTTGAAGAGACCTGCTGGCATATGTGGTGGTAGAGGGGGTTACCAAGGCCCCACATCCAACCAATCAAAAGTTGTCTGAGTGACCTCTCCATTCGAGAGCAAACTGCACAACCTCCAACCACTAGCCAGACTCATTTCTGCTCGTCGCTCCATGTTAGTGATACCTTCCCAACTAGACATACCTGGAACAAAGAATTATCATACACCAAGGCAAATGGTATTTTTTATGAAATGAAGCTGAACCGATCTTAAAAGTGGGCATGCAATCACAGGTGCTTCAGGCCTGTTATACTGTTATGCATTGTGATTTTGGAATGGAGGCAATGCCCTGCTCGCTGCTTTCACAGCACAGTCTTTGTGCACATCCCCCTAATCTGAAGGGACTGCTTTGACTCCTTCTCAATTCCACAATACATTTTAAGGTGTGTTAAAAGCCACTCTATATGATCAAACCTGATTAACTTCCTTCTGAGCTCCTCATCCCTGGTGGTTCTCCCAGTGCAAGGAGCACACCCCTGGCTAACCTGGAAATCCAGAAGACTCACAAATAAGACACTCCCTAAAAACCTTTTCAGGCAAATGGACTAAGGCACTAGAATGACCGTCATCTGCTCTTCAGACTTGATCCTTTACTGGTGCAATTTGGGAAAGATCTCAGAATCCACTACTTCCCAATTTTCATACCACCACGTATGGATACGATGACCTCCCCCAGTTTCTCTCTGTAGGAAGGTGAATATCTGACTATGGTTACCCCCAACTTTTTGCCTAATGTCTAGCTGGTTTTTCGCCTTAGTGGGCCTGAGATCCTGCCATTCAGGGTCTCAGGCTGTCTGCCCTCTCTTTAAAATGGACTCCATGTACCCTAGGTACATACCCAATTGGTAAGGATCACCTTATTGGACCCTGTACAGTGTACCCTAGGTACCCAGGGCATAGGTGTACCCTAGGCCTCCCAGGGGCTGCAGCATGTATTATGCCACCCCTGGCCTGGCCTTCCAATCAGACACAACTGACTGATCACTCAGCTGGGGCAAGGTCGTGTAATCACCCCTTGCTTACATATAGTATACCTATATCTACCCTTAAAATAGACACATGTGTACCTATCAGCCACTCCTATGGCAGGCCTTAACAATCCTGGAGGCAGAGTGCTTGGTAACATGTGAGATGGTGCTCTAGCATGAGCTGAGCCTGTCTGCAGCTTTCGAAACCATGTCCTTATAGCTGTTCTATGATATCGCCTACCATAAACTCTTAAAGTGCCTTATAATCTTAAACGGTTATGGTAACTATGGTTTGGCTTTATCAAAACATGTCGTGTAAGGTGTCTAACACTTTGGAATAATACCCCCATACCATTTCTGGTGATGAGGATATTATTCCCCCCTTCTAGAGGGAGAGACATGTTAAAAACCTACTTTGCTGTTTAACTCTCACCAAAGCCTCAGCATCACAAAATGGATGCTGCTGCCACAGACACGAGTCTGACCTCCTGCAGCTGGGAGCCCTCCCAGCCAGGGAGGCCTGGACAATAGGTTTCCTGCTTGGGGAGGTGCTAGCACCTCCCCAGACAGACTTTAGTGTATTGGGGCAGGGAGGCCTGAAAGGGATGAGACATGCCTGGGGCACACAAGGTGCTCCATGCATAGTCCAGTTCAAACCGGTGCTGGGGCACTCCAGCCCCAACTCTGGCGCGAAACTGGACAAAGGAAAGGGGGTGTAGCCACCCCCCTTCCTGTTCCCACCCATAGGAGGGACCTTGCAGGTAGCCCAGCCCACTAGCCTAGTATATCAGTAGGTAGCTGAGCCCTGCAGGATTAGATTATCCTGAATCTGCAACTTGAACAGAAACTCTGGACCTTCGACATTCGACCTCAGGAAGAACACTGAAGAATCTCACTTGTGGCCAAGGAGTGACCACCCTGGGCAACCAGGCACCATCCAGCGACTGCTGCTTGCTTTGCGACTGATCCTACGAGGGATGACTGCAGAGACTGACCAGCGCCGTGACTTCCAGACACCTGTGAACCAGATCCACATCGACAGCAAAGCTGAGACCCGTGGAGGCGACGAGGGACGTGGGACCGGCGACCTGGGAAAAGTGGCTAGTAACTGACTAGCGCGACTTCTGA
Organism: Triturus cristatus; assembly: GCF_964204655.1. Classification (NCBI taxonomy): domain Eukaryota; kingdom Metazoa; phylum Chordata; class Amphibia; order Caudata; family Salamandridae; genus Triturus; species Triturus cristatus. The sequence goes on along the minus strand of NC_140584.1, from coordinate 938,093,160 downwards.
GGCTTCCTCGAGGTTGTGCTTGGGGAATTGAGAAGCCCCAATCCAGAGCACCATCTGCAAAGAAGATCAGCTCTCCACACTAAACGTGTTCTGCGTGGGGCCCTTCTGCACTTGAGTTGTTCGACGTGTTGTCCGGTTGCTGGCCCGTTGGCTAGTGACCTCTGCGATGAGGAACCTTTGATTTTATCTTGCTGGTCCGGCTCCTCCAGACTGGCACTCGCTCCTCTGTGAAAGAGAAGCACCCCAGACCTTCCTGGTCTGCACCAGAAGCAAGTCCTCCATTCTGCGTGGGTTCCGCTTGCCAAGGCTTGTTGGGTCCTAGCTCGACATCGCCGCCGCCGACAGCAAGAGCCTTCGTGGGACATCTCATCTCCTGGTCCTGGTCGTCCTCGACGCCTCCTGGTACCCGTGACTGCTGCGACAAGCTTCACCTCTTCACCTGCATCTTCACGACATCGCCTGGTTCCTTCCTGGTTCCTTCCTGGCTCCTGGCTGGTGACCTAGACTCTGTCCCTTCTGCTTGCAGGTACCTTCCTTCTTGATCCCATCCTTGGGATCCACCGGACACTCTTCACTGACTGCCTGTCAGCAACTTTCCTTCAGGCATCCATAGGAGTCAACGACGAAACCCGACGCAAGTTCACACCTATGCACCCGCAGCCCGTGGGTTAGGTAACTTGAGTACTCCGGTGCTCACAAGGGTATTGACTAGCCCAGGGTCTAGTTTCCAAGTCTCGACTTCCTAGTTACTCCAGAAGTGTCCTAAAACTCTTAATTTCTAACTACTACGATTTCTCTCGACTTTTACGCATTACGCGTGAGTGTCTCCACTCTGCACCTGAATCCCGTGGGCCTCCCACTTCCTAACCTTTGGTAGTATAGTGTAGCCCCAGTGATTCCCTAGGCCTAGGCCTATCCTGTGTTCGTGACAGTGGTTCTTATACCACTTACTTAGTATATGGTTTGCGTGGCCCCTAGGGCCTAACCGTATTACTTACCTGTGTGACTTAATGTATGCTTAAATAAGCCTGTGTTGTACTTACCTCGAATCTCATAAAGAGTGCTGAGGGTATTTTGATTAGAATAAATACATTCTATTTTTTATATACATCTGTTGTGGTGTCCTTTCATTTGGTATTCAAGGGATTACAAATGGTATAACAGCTGGCTTCACATGCCATACAGAGTTTAGCCTAAGACTGCTTTTGTCCATGCTACCACTAGGATAGCTGGTCTATAAGGTTGACTTTACAACCAATCACCATAAGGGTTGTTTGGACTGATACAAGGTGTACACTAGAACTAGTGACATCATATATCAGGCCAACTTCTCACACTCTCCACTAATATGATGAGCAGTTTTAGCTTCCTTTGACTTGAATGGTCTTTCTAAATGTACTTGCATGTCATTCTGTCTTCACATGCTGGCTGTGTACTATGTTGCTTTAGACTTCACTCCAATGCTCTCAGCGCAATGTCCGTGCTTTATAAAAACTACCTATAAAAAAATATACAGATAAAAAAATTACATTTTTTTTTGCTACTTGTGAATTTTGTATTTATTATTTCTTGCCATCTGTTGATGATAGAACAAGCCTAGAGGAAGTCAGCCATCTGTTACCTTAAGCTGTGAACCTCTTTCAATAAGCGTTTCTGATGTGATTGTCTGTCAGCGCCATTCAGGAACCTGCCACTGTATCATCAATCAATCTAGAATTTATAAAAATCAGCAATTCACCCATAAGGATCTCAAGGCGCTGGAGTTGCCAACTTCTTTGTAGTTATCTGTTTATTCGAACAGCCAGGTCTTGCTCCCTTTCCTGAATTGCTGGAGTAAAGAGCCAGTCCTGAGGTGCAGGGGAAGGTTGTTTCAAGCTTTGCCCGCCAGGTGTGAGAAGGAGTGTCCTCTGTTGTGGCTTCGTGGATCTGGGGGTGTCTGCGAGGAAGAGGGAGACGGATCGTAGGGGTCTAGTTGGATGGTGGAAGGTCATGCGTTTGATGATGTATGCTGGTCCTTCGTTGTGCTGGGCTTTGTATGCGTGAGTCAACATCTTGAAATGACATCTCTTTTGGATCGGGAGCCATTGTAGCTTCTTGAGGTGGGGTGTGATGTGGGTCCGTCTGGGGAGGTCGAGGGTGAGTCTTGCAGCTAAGTGTTCTGTTGTCTGTAGCCTCTTCAGGAGGCATGCAGCGATTCCTACGTAGAATGTTTTTCCATAGTCCAAACTGCTTGTGACAAGGGCCTGCATGGCGGTCCTTCTGCTGTTGGCTGGGAGCCACCTGAAGGCCTTGCGGCGCAGGGCATAGTTAGTGGAAGCAGGCTGATGAGACTATGTTTACCTGTTTCTTCATGGATAGCTTGCTGTCCAAGATGATGCCAAAGTTGCGGGCATGGTCTGCTGGGGAGAGTGTTGGCCTGGATTCATTAGGCCACCATGGATCGCTCCATGGTGAGGTGTTGTTCCCAAAGATGAGGACTTCCATTATGTCTGTGTTGAGATTGAGAAAGTTGGCCTTCATCCAGTCGGCGACGCTCATCATACAGCGGTAGAAGTTGGCTTTAGTGGTGAAGGGGGACAGTAAGAGAATGAGCTGGGTATCATCAGCGTAGGAGATGATGTTGAGTCCATGCCATCTGACGGTATTAACCAGGGAGTCATGTAAGTGTTGGAGAGAATGGGGGCTAAGGGATGATCATTCGGGGACGCCACAGATGATCTTCCTAGCTTCTGAGGTGAACAGTGGGAGACGGAGTCTCTGGGTTCTTTCGGTGAGCTATGAGGTGATCCACGTGAAGGTGTCTCCCTGAATTCTGATGTGGTGGAGTCTGTTGATCAAGATGTGATGGGAGACACCGTTGAAGGTGACTGACAGGTCCAGGAGGATGAGGGCTGCCATTGTGCTGTGGTGCCGGAGGGCCCTGATGTCGTCTGTGATTATGATCAGGGCTGTCTCTGTGCTGTGTTTGGCTCAAAATCAGGATTGAGAGGGGTCCAAGAGTTTGTTGTGTTCAGATGTTCAGCCAGTTGCTGGTTGATTGCCTTCTCGAGAGCCTTTGCTGGAAAGGGGAGCAGGGAGATGGGCTGGTAGTTCTTTGGTTCTGCTAGGTCGTGGATGGTTTCTTCAGGAGTGGCCTAACTTCAGCATGTTTCCAGTCCTCAGGGAAGGAGGCTGAGGTGATGGAGGTGTTCAGAGCATTCTTGCGCCAATCGTCTTGCCCTTGAAGTTGAAGACGTGGTGGGGACAGGGGTCAGGAGTGCATGGAGTTCATGAATGAGATTGTGGCTTGAGTTGTGAGAGGGTCCCATTGGGTGAGCAGGAGTTCGTGAGCATGAGCTCTTGGAGATCTTTTATGATGGTGAAGAGCTCCTTGCTGTGGTTTGTGCTGGCTTCTGTGTGGTCTGCTAAGGTACTCTTCCTTATTTCTTTCTGAAGGCGGTGGTACTGGTTGAGTGCTGTCTTAAAGATGGTTTGGTTTACTGTCTCTTTGCTGGTATACCAATTCCTTTCTATTTGCCAGCAGTTGCATTTGGTGGATTTCAGATGCACAGTTAACCAGCTGGCTCTTCTGGCAGGTCCTTTGGATTTGGCTGGTTTCGCAGGGCACTTGTGTTGGCACATTCTGTGATCCACTGGTAGACGTGTTTCACAGCCTGTTGTGGGTTTGATGTGGGAGTTGAGAGAGTTGTTCCACTGGTCTTTCCAGTTTCTGTGCTTGAAGCTGGGGGGGCATGGTGCCAGTGTTGGTAGGTCCTGAGATGGGGAAGTGGATGCTGTAGTGGTTGTTCGAGGTGAGATGTGAGAAGTGATTCAACTTGACTCTGGACGTGAAAATGGGGTCGAGCATATGTCCTGCAATGTGTGTAGGGTGGGTGACAAGTTGCTTGAGGCCGATGTTGCTCATGCTTTCCAGGAGGCCGGTTGTGTTAGTTTCTCTGGGGTCATCGAGGTGGAAGTTAAGATCCCCTAGGAAGATGTATTGTTCAGAGTTGATGGCGATCGTGGCCATGATGTCAAGGATGGCTTTGCAGAAGCTGGGGCATGGTCCTGGTGGTTTGTAGGTGAGGGTGTCTGTGATGGTGCTTTTTCTGTCTGTGTGGAGTTGGAAGTTGAGATGCTCTGTTATTGAAGTTGAATCGTCTGAGGAGGTTGTACAGCGGATAGTGTCCTTGTGGATGATGCTAATTCTACCTCCTTGTTTGTTGGTTCAGTCCCGGTTGTTATCTTGTAGCCTTCAAGGGTTGGGGGAGGGGTGCCGGTGTCGATGTCCGAGGTGGAGACAGGGTTCAGCCAGGTCCCCGTGAGGGCCGAATTCCTTAGAAAAGTGGAGGGAGGCTGCGTGGCCTACTTCCCTGAGCCTCAATAGGCCCTGGGGAGGCCATTGTCAAGGCCATGATTAAATTAAAGGTGAGGGGCCCCCTCCCCAAGTCTGTAGTGGCCACGGAGAACCCATTCCCCAGGGCCTGTGTTTATTTTGGGTGGGTGCCCTCGTGCTCACCTGGGGCACCCACCAAAACATTCCAAGTTGGGGGACTGCAGGAGAGTTCCAAGCCCATGCAGCTTCAGTCGGCTCTCCACATGCTCCCACCCTGGGTACTGCGGAAGCTGGCATTGCTCCTGCCGAGCAGGTGCAGCTATTATTGTTTGCTCCCACGTTGCGAGGCCAATGTCTTTCCCTGTCTGCAGGAGCGCGGGCAGGAAAATAAATCTTTAAAAATAATACATTATTTTGTGCTTCAATTGCTCAAAAACTACTGAACGAATTTATACCAAATCACAAAAAGTACTCTTTCTAGGCCAAGATCTAGATTTCTGCCAAATGTGGTGTCTATAGCTGTGTCTGAGGTGCAGTTGGATGAAGTTGTGTATATATATATATACATTACCTACTGGCGGTCGCCAGTAGGTAGTTATAGTTAGGACCACGTTTCCATAGGAAATCCGCAACATTCTATTTTGAATAACTTTGGCGCCGGTCGACGAATCCTCGCGAATTTTTCAAAATAGGTGGGGCGCTCCGCTCCGCTCCTACCCTGAAAGTCTCGGGGGGATTCGTCAAGCGGGGGCTGAGATAAAAGGGGGGTCCCAAAACGCGTTTTTCCCATGCATTTTTCCATAGGACCTTTAGACAGGGCTACAGCCCGAACGGCTGAACAGAATTACTAGAAATTTGGCAGAGAGGTAGTCCTCAGGTCAAGGAAGTGCCTTTTGTAGGTTTGGTGTAAATCTGTTCAGTAGATTCTGATAAAATAGCCTTTAAATCAATATATATATCTGAGCCAGCTTACGGTGCGCTTACGGTACGCTTACGGTACGCGTACGGTGGCGTGCGCGAGCGCGATTCTGGTTGGCTCTTAGATCTTAGTAAACATTCGAATCGGCCGAAACCAGGAAGCGGCGGCCGCCATTTTCTCTCTCGCACTGAGAGTGATGTTTAAAATATAAAGCACAAAAACATGTAAAGGGGCTGTTTAGACAGCTCCCACACACATAGCAATGTTGAGGGAGTCCCCAAAGATCCCCCAAGGCCAAAAACGGAATTTTTATTTTTTCGCTAATTTCGCCGATTACGCTTACCGTACGCGTACGGTAAAAAATTATAAAAAAAAAAAAATTATCCACACTCTCCCCACCCCGTGTGCAATTGGTGCCCAAAGGGCACCAATTGTGCATGGCTTATGAAAGATGAGTTAAACTAAAATATTTAAAAAAAAAAAATAAAAAAAAAAATTATCCACACTCTCTCCACCCCGTGTGCAAATGGTGCCCGAAGGGCACCATTTGTGCATGGCTTATAACATATACGAAAAATTAAAATATTACCTTTCAAAACGAAGTGCATCATATGTCCTCCATGTGCGCACGGTGCGCGAAGCGCATCGTGCGTACATGGCCCACCGTGCGTGCACGGCTCTAACTGCGTAAAGTGGGCGCGCGGTGCGCGAAGCGCACCGCGTGCTCACTGTGCGCGCGCACGGAACGAACTGCGTTAAGTGGGCGCGCACGCCACGAATGGCGTAAAGTAACTTAGCATTTAAAAAACCGTACAAATTCACTGAAAAAACCATAGGTTTCACACACGTTATAGTTAGGAATTAGCATTTAAAAAACCTTGCAAATTCACTGAAAAAACCATAGGTTTCACACATGTTATAGTTAGCGGAAATTTTACTGATAAAAAACCAATGAAATTCCCCCGTTATAGTTAGTGCAGGCAACTATAACTCACGCGACCGCAATCTTCTGCTGATGACATATGTGTCTTTATGAAAAAAAAATATTTGTAATATATGTATAGCTAAAAATGTATAGAAGAAGACATGGGCAAATAAGTGTCTAAATACAGTATTAGCATCAGCAGAGGATTGCGGTCGCGTGAGTTATAGTTGCCTGCACTAACTATAACGGGGGAATTTCATTGGTTTTTTATCAGTAAAATTTCCGCTAACTATAACATGTGTGAAACCTATGGTTTTTTCAGTGAATATATATATAACTCAGTTTTATATTATTTCCAAAAATCTATTACTTTAATCGCTCCAGGGAACAAGGCAGTCAGTTGCTCATAACTTTTAGGATTTTGGACCTGAAATTAGAAGTCAGTTGAAAGACTGTCAATTTGTACTCTGCAAACACCACGTAGTACTCATTTGTAACTGTCATATGGTGCCATGTGTGTTTTAACTCAAGGTCAAGTTTTGTGCTGTTTCAGAGCCCACACAGTGAGACATTGTGGACTGGTATTGGAGCATCTGAAAGTTCACGTCCACCAAAACAGGCCATCATTCTGTTAGGAATTACTGTTATTTGACAATACGTCCAGGAGAAATTTTTTCTGAGGCTTTCTGACAGTCTGAGAGTCTACTGGAGATGCTCTATGTTTTTGCATAGCTTCATAAGCAGAGGACTTGGCTGTTTTGGAATGGGAATACACCCAAAGTGCATCCGCATTGAGAGTGAAGTACGCCTGCGGTACCCTCACCAAGCTGCGAGAATGCTGGCAGTTGGCAGCTGATGACATTCTACATAGGGTATTGTTTTTTTGTATCTCTGTCTCTGAGAGAAGCCTAACAACCAATTGTTGGTGTAATCACGTCGCTCTCCCGTAAGGTCTGTCTCTTTCCCTTGAATGTATATTGTCTGTTTGGACTTACATGTGGTGCGTATATGATGTACTCTGCAAGTACATATTGATGAACCACAAAATGGTGACTTCTTGCACAGAATAACGTCATTCTTTACTCCCCTCACCTTGAAGCAGCCCCTGGTACTACACTTGGCAGTTTCCCATCAGTCTGGCTTCTGGTTGGCACGTACATTCAGTTTGAGTCCTCCCAAATCACAAAAGGGTCACCAAAACTGTCTCTTTTTCTTGGCGGCGCTGGATTTAATTCTTCCTCTAGAACAATCTACACCCCCCCAAAGCTTACTGACTTTCTACACTATTTCTGGCCTTGTCCCAGTGCTTTGTCAAGGACAGTCTGGAAATTGCAGGCAGTGCTCTTGGGGAGTCTGCACTGACTCCCCGTCGAGAGCACTGACTCCCTGGAAGGCAACATTTATCTTGCCCAAGTGGTCCCTGTCCTTCCTCTCTATTGTAAAAGTCTAGATTGGAAGCCTTAGAAGATGATCTCTAATTTGGTTGTCTGTCTTCATGATTTTTAAGCAACCGCCCTTGTATTTATTGTACTTGGGTTCCTGACGGTGCTCCTAGTTTTTGCTAAATACTCTTGTTCTACAGCCAGTACTTTGTATTCATTTGCCACAGAACCTTTCCTTCACCAGCAGTAAGGGACATCTCACTAAGGGTGGAGTTCTCAAACATTCTGTTTTTGCAAATGCTGGGAACAAGCTAGGGGTATGTAGGAATTCCTGCTTAAGTAACCTATTTTGGAAGATGAGGATGCTGTACTACATGATGCATGCTGAGTAGCTGATCTCTTACCAGGACAGCAAAAATTAATTTCCAGCACAGATAAGTTTGTGTGGAGGTTGTCTAATGGGTTTGAATTACCCAGGGACAAGATGAGCTTTGTATCCTTGACGTCTAAAACCAAATTGCAGACATCTGTTTTGCAAGATGCAGGAAGACCTGCAAGATGCAGCATCCATAATGCTGGGACAGTTTCTAGTCCATACTGTTCCAAGGACATTACATTTAAGAGACAAAATTGGACCTTAACCTAGCTCTCATTTCCCTGTAACAGCAAACAACTGGTGACTCTAATTGAGGCCCACTTCTCATGGATGCCCCCTACACTTACAACTTACCCATGCCACCAACTATTCACGGGATACTGGCTCCTAACGTTTGGTGGCCCTGTGAGACCTACTGTGAGGCTATCCCATAGGTCATCTCGTTTATGACTTGTACTTTGAAGACCAGTTATAGCAGCAGCTTGTCTCTTGTTGAATTGAGTTTTGTGTCCCTTTACCACCGAACCCTGGGTGCTCCACTTAGTGAGTACTGCAACTTTTAACTTTGGACCAGTACTTTGGCACCCAGAAACAATAATTTTCAGTGGGTGGGAATTCCACTTCACTTTTAGGCGCCGCTGTTTATATTGTAAAAATATTCTGTGCTAATTGTTTTGGGCTCAAGCCTGCAGTGTGACCAGCTTCGCCCAAAGCAGGTGAAAAATTATGATAAAGGCTGACTTATAATCGCGTACTTGATACATAGTTTGCATTTTATACTTCCATTGACTGGGACTGGAGATAAAGCCATAGGAAAAAGTCACTGAAACCCCAAGTATTACTGAGGACCCATAAGATAACATTGTCTAAAGACGCCAATATTACTTTGAGCACTATGCCTTAGCACCGAAAGCACTATGAATACATTTGTGTCATGTCTCAATTGTTTCTGTTTTTTGCAGTTATGCATTTTAACTGCTCTACATTTTCTGTATGTGAAGAAATTCCTATTTTGTTTAAAAAATGCAGCTGTCAATAGAGTTAAGGTTGGGTGTGATTACAATGCTATGCTGTATTCGAGTTTCAACCCCTCTGCCACCTGTTGGAGTAAGTTAAGACTGCTTCACCTAACTACCCTAGAACGTTCCTGAGTGCTAGGGCAGTAACTTCATTATCCAGTTGGAGTGCAGTTGTTCCTGAGACTCTAAGAAGTGAGTGGTAATTGACAGCAATCATCGTGGATACTGCCTGACAGCTACTAAATACTCTACATCGTGGAATAAGGCTTCACAACACACCTTGTTAGAAGATCAAAACTAAAAGTAAAGTGTGGTAAAATATGACAGCGTAGTCTCAGGAGTCTGACTAGACTAGAGCAAGCAAGATATTGAAAGACTTAATGTGGCTGGCCGTCCTTCTCTGCCATCATTTTCAGGCGCTGATAATGCCAGACAGCACAAGCTGTCTGGTGTGAAAGACCTATTATGCGCTCACAGCCCACCCATTGTTTGCAATTGGTTTTCTTTGTCACCTTCTTTTTTTTGTTGCTTATTCGTTAGCTGGCCTTCCTCCCCTTGTGTTTCTTCCTCCCCTGGAGCATGTCCACTCTACAGTCCATTTGATTGGCATGACGTATATGCTTCTATTAATTATATTTAAGGAACTACTTTTTTCTTTATTATTCAGTACTCCAGATTGCATGTGTTTTCTAGGTCTCTCCCTTGTTTGCTATATCACCACTCAAATTCACACTTGCCCCTGAGGACCCCGCCCACGCTGTATTGCTCTCTGCTCCTCCCAGCTTATATGTTAAAGCCCAGCAACATGGATATTTTTGCTAGGGTATGGTTAAAGAGGAGATTTTAAGGGGTTTTCGTCTTTTTATCTGCTGCATTCCACAGATTGCATGCAAGCATAAGAATTGGCACAAAAGGCTTTCAGTGCACTGGGAGAAGGGCCATCTGCTGCTCTCACTGAGCAGAAGGTGCACTTAGCATGAGACTTCTCCTGGAGTTCCACAAATCTGCTACCTTTGCTCCTTCGAGGAGAAAATGGCTGTATCTTGTGGAAATTAAATTAGGCCTTGACAAGTGTGCGAGTTTCCTGAGTGAAAAGTATTTGAAAACTAACCCATACCTTTTATAAAGGTTGAATACATAAAATACAATGTGCAATTTTGAAGTGCTATAAGATATGTTTGTTTTTCTCCAGCATTTTTAAATGTTTAAATTTTTTTCTTTAAAAAAAAATATATACTTTTCAGACTAACATTGCCAAAGCCAACAGCTTAGCACACACATTATATAGGAGAGGCCTATAGACTTTGTGGATGTTTTTAACTAGTAACAGTGGCTTCCCTTGTTTTATGGCAAGGTGCAAAGTGTTAGTACACTGCGGTGTTCCCCAACTCTATGACCTCCTGACAGAAGATCAAAGTATCTTAATGATTTGTTGTAGGTCTCTGTGACGTCACTTGTATCCTGCTGCTGTTTAACTTTGGGTTTTTCCTCCATTTTACATCTACGTTCCACTATTTTGGCGCAGCTGATGGCTGCAAACCCAAGTGACCACCAGCTCCAGTGCTTCACTAGCAATGCCCTAGGCGGCTGCTGGGAGGTTGGAGACCCCAAATGTACCTCCCCACAAGACTTAACACCAAGTAAATATTCTCACAGTACCCCTTACCAGGAGCTACTGGTTTATAGCATTGATTTGTATTTTTGAGGTTAAACCCCCTTTTATTTTAACCTTCATTTATATTACCTCCTGTTAACAATGATGTCGATACAGCATATCTCAAGTGGTACCCCATAAATGCTGCACAATTACTCTCATCTAGTTAGAAACATATATATGACACAGTCCACAAATAAAATCTGGATGTCTCTGAAGCACTGGTTGCTATTTAGTCCATATCGACTGCCAACAGCCTGAGTTCGTTCTCAGCCACGTACCTCTATAGGGGATCCCAAATATCCTTCGGTCTTGAGGTCGTAGGCAATAATGTGCAGTATATTTCCGCATGCACATTGCAAGTGACTAGGTCTGTCATCCACTCTGTCGTCGTGGTACCCTGCGTGTGCTACAGTGTGGCCACTCGATTGTTCCCGAGCGCTAGTGCAAGACCTACATATTTCCGACTACTCTTTGGGACCTTTGTCCCATATTCCACAGAGCCTATGGTGGATCTGCCACCAACGTCAGTTCTGTCATCTCGTAGATGGTTTGAAAGAGCTTGTACTAGTGTTAATTAATCTGCAGGCAACCCCATGCCAAATGGATAAAATCCGACTCCGAGGCATGACATCTCAAGCAGTTTGCATTTTCTCTCCCATCAAATTTAGCTATGGTGACAGGGGTGTAGTACATTGTATGTAAGAATTTATAATGATCCAACTTATGCTTGCCATTCATAGACACTTCTTTAGTGTGCCCGGCCGGTATTCACACTGCACATCTGTTATGTCACTTCCCAGGCCTCGAGACCATTGTTCCCTGGCCCTACTTGTTTCTGTCAACATATCTTCCATCACTGCACCATACATTAGGGTGACTAATTTCTTGGGAGCTAGGCCTGAGGACGGTCACCAGCGACAGTACTCTCCATCTCTGCATGTTGTGGGTATATGGGGCCCCTTTTTTTTTTACATTTTCCCACGAGCTTTGGCAAAGAAACCCTTCTAGAGGCGAAGCCCCACCTCTTCCCAAGTATTCTGTCAGAGAGATAAACATTTTATTTACATACAAATCTCCCAAACCAAGGAGCCCTCTTTAACATAGCCTCTTTGCTGCCAATGGTTCAAAGGTGAGATCAGATTTAGGATTTCTGCCATATAGTATATGCAGTGAGGATATTGTGTCCAGAGCGCACATCTTTGCCAGCCTGTGCCATGCCCACACTACAGTTTACTAAGTGTATTTAGGTTTTTGGTCTAATTGGGTCTCTCATTATCACTGTGTTGAGCTCATGTGAGATCGATATCGCCCTTTCCGGCCCTCAATGTGGGACATGTAATAGTTATGGAACCAATAGGAGACAGTGCTATTAAGTAGTATATTACAAAATCTGGCGCAGCAAAGCTGCTCTTCCTGTATTGTCTTTGTATTACGTTCCAACTTATATGGGGTTACTTTCCAGCCTAGCCCAAATCTGTCATTCTGGTAGGCAGTTGGTCAGAAAAAAACCCTGCTGAGGGGCAGAAGGAAATTTTGGAATAAAATCAATAGTTTGGGCAATACTACCATTTTCATTAGCGCAATTCTACCAGCCATAGTTATTGGTAATTTCATTCATTTAGACATATTAGTAGCCATTTTCTCCATGGTATTACCAAAATTCTCACTTGTGATGACTGACACCTCTCGATGGAATTGCATCCCCAGATATCTGACTGCTGTTTCCCGACACTGCAGTGTGTAGGCCAAGATTAGCGCCAACCTACTGGACGTACGCGGCATCATAATCAACTACTCATCAATTATTGGGTTTAGATTTACATCCGTTTTTTTTTTACCATTAATAAAATATCATCTGCATATAGAGATAATAGCAGCCTGCCTGATCTATGTCTATCTTTGAAAGCTGGGTCAATATCATGCTTTATTTTTAGCTAGTTTTCTCTTGCTTCAAACAAGAGAAAGCATTTGCAATGCACTCGGGCTCGCATTTATGAAAGTTATAGCTATTGTCGTAACTGACAATGTTTTTTACTTTTGTTTAAAGTGGAGTGATCACATTTGCATAGCGCTATTGCCATTCATATGATCTCGTGGCACTGGAGAACCAGAAATTGGTAAATAGGTTACGAGGGAGGGAGGTGGAAAATAAAGGACACCAATGGAAAAAGGAATTTCAAAAAATAGGTAAGGAGTTGATGTAAAAGGGTCGGGGATAATGCAGGACAAGAGATCGCGTGATACCGGAGCAGGATATGTGCGTGAGAGACAGAGCGAAAGAAGGTTTACGGAGAAGTTGAGTGACAGGGAGAAAGGGATGGTTAGAGAAGAATGAGACAGGGGAAAAGGAGTGAGGAACAGAGGGCAGTTGTGAATTCGTAAGGAAGAGACTATAGCAGAATGGATGAAAGAAAGAGCTGGGGAAGTTGATGCATACAGGGAGAGGAGAGAGTGAGGAGTTGATTGGGAGTAGTCAGCATTCATACATCATCTGAAAGATCTGAATTTATGGGTACATGATTAATGGTATGGGACTGTGACACAAAAAATTTCAGACGTACCCAAAATGTTTAGGAGTGTTGTTATGACTATATTCCAGGTTTTGGTTAAGAAATTACTTTTTTAGGCGAGAACTTAGGATAAAACTTCTCAAATATGGTATATTGAAAACATCGCTTGTGTTTTAATTCACATGGTATGCAATGGGGTTCAGAAAAACCAAGATTATCGTTAATCAGATGCACTCTAAAATAAAAATAAAAGCTATTCCCCAATCTCAGGCATGATACTGTCTGAAAAGATAAACTGTGCCAGATTTTTGAGCAAATCCTGTGCTGATGGGTATCCTTAATATGGTATTATTTAAAAGTGCACTGGATTTGATGCATCCTATCACAAAGTCACTGAGGAACTGATGCTCGCCTTGTAATGAACTAAATCCCCCATATCAAATGGCCTCAACTCCAGTCTGTTATTGTTGTGGAGTCTTGCGTGTCCTTTCTAGCCTGCGCTTCTGACTCATTTGCAACTGTTTGATGTTTCTATGGATAGGGATTGAACAGCACAAGAGAGGGGGCAAACCACACCGCCGCCGTAACCTGTAGCCCCCGTCCTTCTCCGTGTGCAGCCAATGATGGACAGGCAAAAAAAACTAAAAACAAGCACAGTAAATCCAATATGTTAATATTTAAAAGGGCACTGGATTTGAAACATCCTATTGCAAAGTTACTGCAGAACTGATGCTCGCCTTGTAATTAACTAAATCCCCTGTTCCAAAATGGCCACAACTCTAGTCTGTTATTTTTGTGTATACTCCTGGAATCTTGTTCATCCACTCTAGCATGTGCTTGTGACTCGTTTGAAACTGTTTGCCGTTTCTATGGATACGGGTTGAGCAGTCAAAGAGCGAGCAAACCACACTGCCGCCGTGACCCGTTGCCTCCGCCTTTCTCCATGGGCAGCAAAAGATAGACGGCACAAATAAAACGTGGACGGGCAAAAAGGAAAAAATACCCAAGCACACAGTAAATCCAATATGGTAATATTTAAAAGTGCACATGGATTTGAACCATCCTATGGCAAATTATGAAAGGCGCAAATGAAACATGGACGGACACAGGGAGTTACAACGTGAGGAGGAGGAAAGAGGGAGGAACAGGAGACGAGGGAGCATCGGTTGGATGTGGCGTAATGACCAGAGCGGCCCGACCTTGAAGCTGGAGAACCATATTAGAGTCACAGCCTTTGCCCAGCCTGAGAATTTATTGTGTCCATCTGTAATGTAACTGGTGGTCGTGTAAAGTGCACTGATACCTTTGGGTCGAGTTTGAGCTATATGACACTGCAGAAAAAACAAGCATCTCGGCACCAACGCTTTACTTTGAATGTTAAAAGAAAAGCGCGGGTGCTGCGATTATAGCAAAAGTAAAGAAATAGATGTTTTTTTTCTATTTCCTTACTTCTGGTATCGCGGCACCCGCACTTTGCTTGTAACATTCAAAGTAAAGCGCGGGTGCCACGATTATACCAAAAGTAAAGAAATAGAAAAAACATCTATTTCTTTACGCCCACAAGTGGTGCGCGCGCCACAGCGAACATGTGTTTTCACTTATCGCGCCCGTGTCTGGGCACGATAATTGAAACCACATGGCCTTTGGTGCGCGTACCAGACACCAATAGGCCATGGGTGGAGCAATGCGACCGCCTTTGGTCTATTGCGTGCTGTCTTAGTAAAAAACACGCACGCAAAGGCCAAAAGGAAAAGCACACGCACAAGCGTGTGCAATTCCAGGCTCCGTTTCTGAACCCCACACAAAAGGGCTCTCACTACGCGAGCCCTAAAAAGTATACAATTTGACTGAGTTTCAGGAGGTTTATTGAACTTGAAAATCTCCCCTCGTGACAGTTATTGTCCTAGAACCCTTGCCCAGCATAGGGTGGACAGCAGATGCATCATATCTGGCCTGTATTTATAAAGTGCCCGGGACCACACTTTGGTGGTCACTCCACAGACCCTGCCAAGCTGAACGGAGGTTCTGCTACTATCTGATTTCCTATGCCCAAGTATATGAACATCAACAACAGGCCTGTCCAGCTGTTACTTTTGACCCATCTAGGTCCAGATTAAACTTTCCTCTTAGCAGCAACAAGCGCTCTTCTCCCTGGAATTCAAGGTTTGGAAACATAGGCTATCACCCGGTGCCCCTAGATACTGACCTTCCTGGCTTCACTCTCCACTCTTACTCCAACCAAAGGGTAGCCAGTCCTCCCATTGAGTACGTAGTATTTTAATTTTCCAGCATTGAACAATGGTCCAAAAGATAGTCGTTAGATATGACATTAGCTGAGGCCTATGATTTGAATAAAATTATGCGTGCAATATACTTATTTCTAGAGGCTTTCAGCCAGCCCTCTTCATTCATTGGTTTGTAATTGGTTTGTATTTGTATCATTACCATTAGTCTTCCACCTACTACAGCATGCAGTGTGGGACAGTGGGTCCGCCCTCTTCAGCCATTGGTTTACTTCACTGTGAGTGACTGCATTGTGCTCTTTTGCAAGTGCATGTTGGCAAACAAGGTAGTGTCTCTCCAGTGCCAGTGACTTTTATGACAGTGTGTGCCTTTTAAGACCCAAAGAATGATTTTGGTTTTAATTAGGGTTTTATTTCTATTTTATTTGGTGTGGGCTGGGTGTAAGCCCCAACAATAAAGAACAAGCATTTGCAATGCAATAGGTCAAAAATTGTAAATAAGCATTATTCGATATCACAGCGTGAATCATAAAAGCATACACAGTATAAAAGAAAATCTGCAACATTCAAGTTAAGAGCTAATAAAACTATTAAAAACAAGTGCAGTTCAGATAAAAAAGGTATTCTGTTTCTTCTATAGCAGCTTCCTCCAAGTGACGACAGCCCATAAAAATCCTGACAGAACAACACATGTTTACAAATTTGGAAGCGTTTGTAAATATAAAAAAGCTGGTCGACATTACATGCAGTTTATAGGCTTTAACAGTGGCTTAATTAAACAGTTCCTCAAATCTGAATAATATTTACAGAAGAACACAATGTGCATGGTATTCTGCTTGGATAAATTATCAAAGGGGCAATGCACTAAGTCATGTCACAAGTCTCCCATTACTGAAAATTTAAGCTGTTGCTAATATTAATGCAACGCCAATAGCTCAAACGTTTAGTAGTGCGAGAGGCATTGCAAAAAGATCGCGGCACCCCGCTTTAGCTTTACACATCTTAAGCTAAAGCGCGGGTGCCTCGATTGGTCGAAAAGTAGACAAATATAAAAAAAATATCGGGCAAGTGCTTTTTCCCCCTATATATTTACTTTTGTTACAATGGCGGCACCTATACTTTAGCATTAAACATTCTGAGCTAAAGCACTGGTGCCGCGATTGCTTCCAAAGTAAAGAAATAGAAAAAAACGCGCTTTTTATTTTTACTTCTTTACTTTTGAAGATCTTAGAAGCTAAAACGCGTGTGCTGCTATTATAACAAAAGTTAATAAATAGAAAAAAAAACATGCAGCTGCATTCGGTGGTGCAAATAACAAAAGAACTGAATGACCGCCATTATATCAGTTGAGGCATGCCGTGCTGATTACATGCAAAAAAAAAGCGTTGTTGGTGAGCCTGTCCTTTCTGCAACAGCAGGCATGAGAAAGACATTAAACAAAATAGTGCTCCGGGGCTGCATTTACAAAATACCGAGTAAAAACACATATAACCTGGGGTGTCCTCATGGGAGGTTACAAGAAGAGAAAAGGCAGTACTAAGGAGGGACTACTAAAAATATTGACCAATGAAAAGCTACCATTTACAAAGGACAGTGACAGGAGCAATTTAAAACAAGCATTGCCATAGCCAATAGGGCTCGCCTTTGGGACCTTATAAGTATTTAGTCATGCAGCACAATATCCTTGGTGCAACAACATTAACTGTTGAATGGTTAAACACTTATAAGGTCCCAAAGGCGAGATCTATTGGCTATGCCAATGCTTGTTCAATCTGGTGAGCGCCATTTACTTTGAACATGTATACTATGTCACTATCATAGACCTAGAAAACAGATCTTGGTTCCAACTTTTTGAAAACAGATACACACGGATTAAAACTGAGAGAAAGTGCACGCAAAATACATACACGTGAAATACATTCGGTAAAATAAGTGGTCATAATAATAACTAAACAATTATAAAAACGCATAGTGCATTTAATATAAATCCATTAACTGCAAAGTGCATCATCGGACCACTGAAATATACATGCAGTGTATAGAATTGACAATTGTAGTGGAAATTTATCTATTTCATTATATAATAACATCTGCTGTCGTTGTCATATATCTTAAAAAATTACGCAAACCCCTTTCGTATAACATTTAAAAATGAAGCATGCTGCATAAACATGAGGCGTCAGGGAGATAGGATTAAGTACAGCTGATCCCTTAATTAGCATAGAAGCCGCTCAAGGCTAAGCCCGTAAAACACACCCGTAATTGAAATAAAATGCATGGCTGCTCAATGCCGAGTTAAATATAAACAAGTAGGTGCGATTGAAGCTTAAGGTCAATAGAACATATGCCAGACTTTCGAAATGTGACACATAATGTGTGTTTATGATCTCAAGTGCCGATCCATGTATAGCATGTTGAAACAAGCGGGACTGCAAGTCCCATAATGCCTCATTGTAATCACATGCAAAATGTAGAACAGGCAATGAAAAGTCCAAAGGCATCTATAGTATGAATAGCATCCAGACTCAACAACCAAAGCGTAGCCTACAAAGTTATGCTAGTGTTCAGAAAAATCACGTGCCATGCAACACACTATAAGTGAGTGCGCAGCTTCACCACTGAACTCCGGACACGGGCGCCGAGTGGATTCCGGATGGGAAGGACTGTAAATTAAAAAACACCCTAATAGTGTTAATGTCAAGTGTTCTCTGCTGTAGACGCAGCACGCAGTCTATGCAAATTCACTAAAGTGTAGGGAGATCTTTGCGTAAAAATTTACGAGCCAAGCAAACCTCACCATTGCAGCATTGGCATTTCTAGTCAGGGGAAAACAAAGACCTTCTTGCGTCAATAACACACACACACACACGTTCCTTTATAATGTCAAGGCCCCGCGAGTAGCTCGCACGCGAGTGACCTCAGACGAAGAGCATTCAAAGTATTGGCAGCTATTCACTCGCATGGCAGAATGTTCTGAGTTTACACCTCCGAAAGGTCGATAGTGCCTGCCACACACCAGAACAAGCGGCTAAAAGTAAAACAAGCAAATGGTGCGCGTGAAAGTGATCGCGAGCAAGACGTGCGGCCGCGACCGGTAGTTGTGTGCGCGCGCAAAAAGGAAATAAAAAAAAAACACGCAGGCTGGCGAGTGGTGTGTGCGCACTATGACGAGAGAGGAAAGCCATATGGCGCCTCTGCTCATCATTGTGCGCATAACCGCACGCTCTATGCCAGACAAAAGCGTGTGGTAGGACTTTTAAAAGCCCACACACTAAATGTCTCGCAGAGCAGCGCATGCGCTGGCTCAGTGAGACTTAAAAATGTCCTGATTGTGGGCGGAGCTTTAAGTCCATACCTGAATACAGCATGTTTTGAAGAGAGAGCGCAAGCGCAGCCTAGGCGACTCCTAAAAAATTAGAAATCAAAACAGCCATTGACAATGCCAAAAAAACTGGCAGCCAATTTTGGGGTTAGGGTTCTTTACGTGCTCCAGCACACTGACAGTTTATTTTATCACAACTGGGTGGTAACAATGTAGCCAACAATGATCCCTGACCCCAACTGTGGCCCTCAATGACCACAGTCAGACCAGGATTTTTTTTACTACATCCATCAAAAGCTATTTTGTTTTTATGTGAAATGTATGACTTTAGAATGTTTCACAAAATATGTATAGAAGAATCCTTAAACCCTTGAGTGCCCAAAAGAATCATTTGTGCTGTCACAATCTTCCTTTCCATGTCAAGGAGCAAGTATACCCCACTGGGTACCACCATGGACTTGTATGTCAAACCTTCAGACCGGTGCTGAATTCTCATTGGATAATTGTGGCTCATTACATTGTATGAGAGATGTTCTGATGAAACGAATCACCAGACTAGTCAAATACAGGTGCGCAGAACATGGCCCGACCCTCCTACTATTCTCCTAACTATCCCTTAGCCAGTTACGGATAGAGGCTTGAAATGTTCACTCTTGCTTGTAAGTAAGAACTAGTTCAGTACTGATCTTTATTTTGTGACGGTGAACGAAGTTTAATGGTTTCCGACCCAACCTTCACACGGCTTCCCAGGAGTTAGTCCTTTAGTGTTCACTAAGCCACCCGGAAAAATCCAGGAGTGTTTGGAAGCCCTATTGCCTGTCTCTGACGATTTATCCAGCATCGTAGGCAGTAAATACCACACGCAGTGTGATCTTTCACCCTTGGTTCTGCTAGATGGTCTATATGGCAAGAGGACAGACATATCGTGAGTTGAACCATGTCTAAAGTCAGGCAGTGCAATGTACCGCTGAGAACATTTGTTCCTCTTGTAGCCTATAGACTCTACCAGCCCCGCCCTACACTCAAAACCTTTAAGGATTTCAACCTTGAATCAAGGGTCAGACAGAAGCCGTGGTATGCAAATTTGGATTGATGAAATGAATGTAGCCAGAATGCTACTCCTATGGAGCACGTTGTTTAGCTTGATATCCGTATGTGCTGGTCCTCAGAATCGTAAAATTTGAAACGTGTTTTTGCTTCATGTGAAATGCTTGTACTGGCACACTATGTACTGCCAATGTCGCAGTCCTAGCATGAGTCCTTGTGGGAGAGCTGCAGGGGGGGCTGGTCCATGGCAGATTATCATGGGGAACATATCCTTTCAGAAGAGTGATTCCCAACACCCATTAGATCCATGATGCTCTTTCCAGCCTGACATTTTTAAGACCAATGCAGCCCTTGATTTTTTTGTAACAAAAATGCCCTTAGAGATCCTCATTGAATGAAGAAGGGACAGTCGTTCTTGACATCAGCCGGGCTTGAAGGGCTGTGGTGCAGTGAAAAGTGACTGACGTGTGAAAAGAAGCTACAATTCGTTCTTTCCCCCAGCACTCTTCCATTCATTCTAGGGTCACTCCCGGAGCAAGCCAAGGGCCTGAGCGTAATGCATTGTGACAGTTTGAGACGATGGAGAATAATTCCTGCATTCAAAGTTGCTGCTGCCTCCTCGCTCGCCCGACACATCAGGCTGCCTGTCATCGTATCAGTTATCCTGGCTACCTCTCCAGTGCGCGAGCGGTACCGGCGCGCGAGCAATTCTCGGTCGCTAGAGTAACGGGTCAGCTCTTCCAGCCAATGACTTTAAAGGCTATTTTTGAAATGGCGCCCAACGGCCTGCTACAGGCGCTGTCAGACAGGGACGGAACTGCAAACCCATTAAAGAGAAGTAATGCACTAGAGATGGGATTTTATTTCAAGTAGGGCACTACCACACCGAAACCTGTCCTAGGAGGTAGCATTTTGCACCTTCTATGTTAATGTGAGCACCATGAGGTTTCTGCTGGCTTTCAACTAATGAGGCTCAAAGAGGACTTTCTATTTTAGCACGGCAACCATTAGGCTCGATTTTACCATTGAAAATTGGCAGGTTTTACATTCTTGTATCTCCTAAGTTAATCGAACCTTTCATTCATGGTAGTAAAACACATAGAAATAATAGGAGTATTTTTATGCCAGGCAGACAACGCCCAGGCAACCTTTGCATTCAAAAGTTTACAAGTTGCACATCACTAGGACTCCATTGACAAGGATCGTGGGGATGGAATAATAGAGTCTGAGTGTCCACCGTGAATATAGTTTTAATAATGAGTGCTCGAAGGGTAAAGAAAGTACTTTTAAGTTTAGGAAATGAGTCGTTGGTTTGAGTCTGGGTCAAATATCTAAAAAATTGGCTTACGAATGCCATGTATCTAGAACATCCATCAGCACTAATAAACTCCGTCATGGTGATTGCCTCTGTCCTGTTACATTGAAATGGTCAAGTCATTTATCAGTTTGCAATATTTACATTCAGTGCGAAAAGTTGAAATTCATAAGTGCAGGCGTCCATTCTCACAGTGCTGTAAAGTGTAGTAATCCTTTTGACAAATGGCGCTTTAGTTATCTGTTTTTTATAGACTAAGGGGTGCATGCAAACAAAACACAGCAGTGTCCTCCTCTGAGTTACCAAGGGCACTCCTACAGCAAACAAGGCCCACTCAATTCAGAGTGTTGTGATTGGCTCAGTACAAGAACCAATCATTTTACAAATAGCTGGACTCTGCATTGCTACCGTTCTGTGGAGTGTGGAGACAAAGAGGTTAGTTAGGTGCCAGTTCTCTTCACCCTTTCTTTGATACTGTTGCCTCAGTGTGCACCAGCCATTCAAGACAAGTGGGTGGAACAATGGGACTGTGGCACATGGACAATACTTCACTTGGCGGAGACTAAAAGGATATCCCTGATCAACAGGATTTCAGATATGTACATGGAGCTTGGTCGCGCTGCCAAGAGCACAAGGAGCTAGCAAATACGTCCCACATGTAAGGCAAATTGGAATCCCTTCCAAAATCCACTTCCTTTGACAGACCCCCCAGTGTCTGGAATCCTCTAAAGTTGTGTTATGTATCTCTTCAAAGGTCAGGAAACTAGTCATAGTAATATTTCGGCTCCAATTAAAACTGATGGGGCGGCCACTGATAGTTACAGTTCAATTTTACAGCTTGGAAGCACTGCACTGAGGTCAAAGTCATTGTTCTGCCGCTGTGCTCGAAGGCATACGTAATGTAGGAAGGAATGTGTGTTTGATGCACACCCTGAGTGTTCAAGCAAGATCTGATGTAGACTTTGGAGAAGCAGTTTCCGCACTTAAGCACGCCCCAGTCTATGTTGGTCCTTATGCAATTGGGTGAATGTGTTGAGAGCTTGTGGTTTTAAAAATGCGTGTTCTTAGAAAAATTGCTTATCTGTGTTAAAAAGTAATTTTTGAGTTTTACTTATTCAGGGTAAAAAGCTGTAGAATGTATTTACAGTTGCTCGTAAACCTAAGGTACTGCAACATTTCAGTAATACTCGCGTCAGCCTCATAAAATGTATCACAACTTCTGCAAATGTAAAAATATAAAGGCATTCATAGTTTATTAAAAGTCGGGGTTGGAAAATATAATCCATGGTGCAGGAAAACCATTTCCTGTTTTATCTGTTACACGACAAAACAGAACCGCAGCGCCACAAATAAAATGTGGTCTCGGCTTCCCATCCCATGGCATTTTCTCTGTGCATGTGCCTCAACCTATTTCCATGTAACGTATGTAGGTCTTTTTGTGTTTAGTATTCATTTCACAGAAGCCTTACATATAGGTTGGGCCCATATGGATGCATATGGTTTTCCCCCATAGATTATATATAAGATCTTCCCCATATATTGACATATGTTTAACCACTCAAACTTAATATATTTACAAATGCTTCTACCCTATAACCTTATGCGCATTTTCTTGCCTTGAAGTTACCTATTTGCCTTTTCCTCCACAGACTTATGTGTGCTTTTCCTTCATAAGCTTACTTTAGTTTTAGTTTTTCCACATTTGCTTTCTTTGCTTTCTCTTCTTTAGGTTAACATATTGCAAGTTCCAACAAGTTACATACTATCGCCACATCTCACAATGAAATCAGATATGAGATATTTAAAAAGTCCATTCCAGTAGATCTCTCCACAATGTCTCCCTCCAACCTACGCCTTCTCAGGACCATAAACTGTAAACAAAATATCTCACAATAGACATGCTAATTCAGTAACCAGCTAAGTGAACTGTGATCATAAGAATACCATGCAGGGACCAGCAGAGATGCTCAAAGCGGCCAGCTTTCTGAAAACTGAAACCTGCGTACCTCTCTCTTACACTTTCCTTTGCCTACTTCTTGTTCCTGTACCTGCTTATCAATATTTTGTTTGTCCCTCTTATGGCGCTTAGCCTCATTACCATCTCTTTGATTGGCTGGATTCAATGCTTCCACTGGCAGCTGTTAGGGAACTATTTTTTTTCTTTTTGTTTAAGCATTCCAGCACTGTGCATGTGTTTTCCAGATATCTCCTCTGTGTGCTTTCCCCTCCTCCATGTTCTTCTCTTCCTACCTGCATTTGTCTTGCGCTCTTTTGCTTCGGCGTGCTCCCCGCCTCCCACCATGGTTGCTTGCTTATCTGATATTGCTGCTCCCCCCGCCTGCCACATTACTTCTCCCATTCCCCCTAAACCAATCATATATTTTAATTTGTAAAAATAAATTGTAACCGCTTTCACCCTGCTTTTTAGAACTGCTCTTTCGCACTTCTATTTTTTAAAGTTTTCACTCTATCTTGGATTTGAAAATAAAAAGACAAAAAAGCTCCCACATCACTTTATAGGCATGCACGTGCTTATTGAACACATTCGTGCCCACCTAGAAAATGACGTGGTGGCCGATTCATCACACTTTTTTATTTTTAACAGTCATACTGCACAGGACCCATTATTCTGTAAAGCATGGGTAAAAAAGATTGCCAAACATAAAAGGCGAGATCTACTGGCTTTGCCAATTCTTATTTTTACTTTTTCATTGGGTAGTTATCACCAGCTAATGACCTGTGTTATGTGCCAGAGCAAAAACCGGAGTAAGTACTTTTTGCCTTCAGCTCCTACTAGAAATTGGTGCTGAAACAGCTGAAAATATAATTTGTATCCTAATGCCAGGTATTAATGGTCCTGTTATTGTCCGAAGGGAAAACGAGATCTATCATTGTGTGAGCACGTTTACCGTTCTGCTGTTTCATTTGCCTTTTTGGCTTCTATAAGTCCACTAGAGGTGTTGCCCTCTTGCGATTTTACTTCCCAAGTAAAAGTCACATTCGCCTGGACTGGGAATGCACCCAGAGTCTACTTTTAGCCATTGCAAAGAAGGGTAAATGGTGAACCTGAAGGGTGCAGGTAGGTAGATGAGAAACCTGCCAGCCTCTTAGAGTTCTTTTCTTTCACTTACATTTGTGTTGTATGCTTAGGTTTATATGTGGTGTGCATGGAAGCGATGTGCAGTTGTGACTTAGTTCACATGTTGTGGCTATCTGTGATCTTTTGTGCTTTGCTGAAGACTCACAGGTAGTTTCAGAGATGCCTGGAAACTTAATTTCCTTGCCCCATAGGTGCTTCCACTTCTTATTTTACTTTAAGTCCCAGAAGGAGGTTTACAAAGATGAGCATTTTAAGTTGCTGTGTTTCTGCTATGTGGACCTGGCACACAAACTTGATAAAGCTTGGCTTACTAGCAGTGCTCTTAGATTTAGATTAACACTGACCTCCCTTGTGCCAGTAGGTTATTTTCTTGTGGACTTCTAGAGGTCTACAGCACTAGCATGGAGGGACGTCTAACCAGGAGAAGGGCACTGGAAGTTGCTGTGTTCTTCAAAACGTGAACATGAGCAGGACCCCAGTCTGTAGCACTCTTCTAGAAAAGGGGAAGTTGTACTACCTGGTGGGAAAAGGAGCTAATTCCCAACCTTAAGGAAAAGGGTCAATACCTAGTGAACTGAATTCTGGAGGTCATTGTAAGGTACCATATGGACTTTAAAGCCTCACTGGTCATAACCAGACCAAAGGCATCTGCTTTTCAAAGGAGTTGCTGTCCTCGACCTACAGAGGACGTTCAAGGACGTCTTCCTTTTTTCCCCCTGCCATAAGGGCTGAGAAAAGCCTATGCAAGAAATTGGAGCATAATTGGAGGAAACTGTATGATCTCCAGTGCTAAGATCCTCTATAAAGTGGCGCTTTGCAGCTTCTTCAAGAAAACGTGTAATACGATGAGTGAGTACTTAGTGCTTTGTATTGAGAAAGCTGGTAATTCTTCTAGGGAAGTATCCAAAATTGTGAAATCTTGCCCCTGAGGCAGCTAACATTGCCATCGTACCTTACGCCGAACTGTGTGAAAAACTCTGTTTTCTTTGATGAGAAAATTCTGAATCTTTATGCCGTTTCCGGCTGCATCTAAAGGGGGCAAGGCTTCCATTCTGTCTCACGTGGGATATGCGCCCTCTATCGCAACCCTCAGTCTCAAGCCGTCCTTTTCGGAATTCGACCCTATATCTGAAGATGTCTTCTTTAATGAGCTGAAAAAGTGTAAGTCAGGCTCCCCTAATGACGCCTGCACATTTATAGGATGATAGCCCACCATTTTAACCCATACCATAATAAAATCTGGAATTTCTTTCTGTTGTCTGGTGTGTTCTCTATGTGTCCGAAACAGGCGTTTCGTCTGCCGCTTCTTAAAACGCCTAATGCAGACCCTGGTGTCTTGAGTAATTCTAAATCCAAATCACTTCTCCCGGCCCTGCCAACATTGCGGAGAAATTGGTGAACAAACACATGTCTACCTTTGTGGAAACTAATGCCATTCTCCACAATTCTCAACCGGGCTTCTGAGTGGGCTATTGCATGGAGACGGCCCTCTAAGAAGTGGCTGAGTTTGTTAGGGAGAATCTTCATAATAGGACACCTATCAGGGTGTTGCTTCTAGACCTGTTGGCTGCATTTGACACGGTGTTCTATTCCACCTGTTGAACAGACTCTGTCATCTAGGTATTAAGTGCAAACACATTTGTGGCTCAAATCCTTCCTGGAGAGCAGATCACAAAATATGCACCTACACCCTTTGTCTTCACCATCTAAACCATTGGTGTGTGGAGTACCACAGGGATCAGCCCTGATCACGCTTCTGCTTAACCTCTACGTCGCCCCGTGGCTGATCTGATCGAAACCTTGTGTGTAAAAGTAGTGTTGTACGCAGAGGACACCCAATTGCTATTTTCTTTTCAAAATGACTCCGAGGCAGTCTTTCACAACCTCGAAGAGTGCCTTAAAGGAGTCGCGGCTTTGATGCAGTCTAATTGTCTGTAATTAAATTCCAATAAAACTCAAGTTCTGGTTTTCAGTCAAGGAGGGCCGCCGCCATCCACTCTCTGGTGGCCTGATGAACTTAATTCTGCCCCAATACCATCTCCTTCTGCCTGAAATCTTGTCAAATATATTTGACTGTATACTCTCTTTTGCCACTCAAATCAAACAGATCTCTATGGTCTGCTTCCTGAAATTGAAAAGCATAAGGAAGTTCCTTCATTTGGTCCTAGAAGACACTCATAAAACAGTAGTCCACTCGATAGTAACTTCTTGATTAGACTACTCCAACAGTCTCTACCTTGGCCTACTTGCGTGCCTGATACGCAGACCACAGCTAATCCAGAGTGCAGCACCCAGGCTTCTACGGAGAGTACCCTGCCGTTAACATATCTCTCCCCATTTAAGGTAGTTGCACTGACATTGGTGGAAGAGTGCATTAAATTTAAAGTTTTGTCGCTGGCCTTTAGAGATTTCAGCAGAGCTGCCCCAAGCTACCGGATGAATTCATTAACCCCATATACCGAAGAGAGAGTACTGAGGTCTAAAAACTTCCCTTGATGTGAATTCCCAAATCTTTGAAGACACGCTGCAGAGGGGGCACATTCACAATTCTTACAGCCTAGCTATGGAACAGCCTGCCACCTAAATAGTGCTGGTGTGAGTGGCTGGCCATTTTTAAAAGAAAACTCAAAACCTGGTTGTTTGATGCAGTCTAGTTATTAAGATAACGCGTTTGGCTTTCTGTTGTCTGCTTTGAGCGCCAGTATGTTTCTGTGTGATGCAGCTGCACGCTTAACAAATGCTGATTGATTTATTGATTGATTGATTGAATGACTGAGAGTAGTGGCCTGCCCTGTACCAACTCTGGCTTTGTGTGAATCTATAGTAATATATTTTGCCAGTGCAAGAGGAACACATCGGTTGGGCCCACTCATTGTAGGTAATGTCTCGTTCATTGGTGTTGACCATCATGATTCCACAACCATATTGCCCTAGCCTTTACAGGTTGAAAGGCACAACTGGATCTTAATCCAGTCCTCCAGTTTCTACTAGGAACTAGTGTGTCCACCGCTTAGAGTACACAGTTACTACTCGAGCCAGCCTCCTTGGAGAGTTATGTGTAGTAACCAGGTTATCCAGTTGGAGTGCAGTAGTACTTGAGACCCTGGAATAGCAGTAGTTGACATTACCTATCACACACACTGCCTGGAAGCCACGGACTGCCCTGCAGCACAGGAAGGAATGCCCCATAGATTGTAAGCATTGTGTGGGTATTTGCAGTAATGACGTGTTTTACAGAGGGTTACTCAGTTCAGGAATGGCTTTTGTGTCATGAACACATATGTTTCACGTTACTGAATTTCCTCATAACTCCTTTGTGATTGTAAAAGGCTGATAGGGCAGGATAGTTGTGGCATATAGTCGATATCCCATAACTATCCTGCTCTATGAGCCTTTTACAATAACACATGATGCTGCTGGTCTAAGCAAAGATCTGGGCACCGGATAATATTTTGTTCTTTCACAAAATATCTATGTATTTTCTTTTTTACATCTTATTTATTTAAATGGATTCAAACGTTTGTATTCATATTTTGATCGGTTTGTATATCAGTCGGACATTTTCAGGCATGGGTAAAGGGGGCAATTGCCCAGGGCCCCTGCTTTCTTTTTTATTTTTTTTATTTTTATAAGCTTTTATCCATACATACATTTGTTATCCGGGTTTGCTGCCGTTGGTCTGACATGGTATAAAAATAGTATAAGTACATTCCCGGTCGGTTCCCCCATTGCTGGCTATATGTTTATGAAGGGAAAAGGTCTAAAATAGGAAAATAGAGCCAGATTGGAATAAGTTGAGGAGGAAGATAGGACAGAGATACAACTGTATATACTCACTTGGTCTGATCGCAGTTTTGTTTCTGGTCCTTGGCTTGTCTCTTGCTCATATCTGACTCTTATGGTGGCTCGTACGGGACCAGGGCTTTGTCCAGAACTTCCCATAACCCCCTGGATGACGCTTTCCATGGGAAGTATTGTACCTCCAGATTGTCCGCTCCCCTGAGGTGGGTGACCCAGCTTAGCCAACCTTTGTAGGATGTTTTTGAGGTGTCTTTCCAGTTCGTTAGCACCAGTTTAATCGCTGCTGTCAAGAGTAGGTCCAATAGTTCTCTCTCCCCCTCTGTGGGGATGTCGGTTCGAATAAACGCCATAGTGAGTGAGGCAAAACTCCTTGGGATCTTGCACTTAAAGACATTGTCTAAAAAATCGAACACCCTGTCCCAGTAGTTCTCGAGTGTTGGGCATTGGAATATAAGGTGTTCCAGCTCCCCTTTCCCTTTGTTGCAGTTACAGCAAAGTGGGTTATCTCTGAGGCGAGCTGGGGTCCAAAATGTTATGTGTAGTAGCCATATTTTGGTTTGGGCTAGGACTGGGGTGATCTTATTTCGGGTAGCTGAGGCCCACAGCTTTTCCCACTCCTGTTCATTTAGTGGTGGTTGTATAAGTTTATCCCAGTATCCCTTTGTTTTGTGGTTGAGTTCGGATTTGAGGGGTCTTAGTGTTTTGTATAGTGTCGATGCTTGGTGGCCTAATTTATTTATGTTTGCTACGTATTGAAAGATCGAGGGGACGGTGTCCGTTATTTTAGACTTTGTTAGGGCCGTCTTTATCTTTAGAAATCTATACAGATCTAGATCTTCTAGTTGGTAGGATGCCTTCAGTTCAGCGAATGTAATTGGTGTTGTTTTTTTCTCTAGTTGGTATGGGTGTGAGATGCCCTTTGCTATCCGTGTGTCATATCTGAGAGTTTCCCCCTTGTATTTGATATTGTTGTTCAGCCATAGTGTCTCTGATTTGGAGCCTTTGATGCTGACCTCCATTTTTTTGTCGAGTTTTAAGAGCGCTATCTTGGTATTCCTCAGTATTGGGTTGTTCGCGTTTGGGTATACGTTAGTTGTTAGTAGGGCTAGTGGGTCCAAGTTGTTCAGAATGGCTTTTTCCACCTGTAACCACACCGGTGTGTATTCTGGTGTCTGTTCTACCCACTGTATGCCTTGTTTAGCTAGGAGAGCTAGTTGGAAGACCTTGAAGTCTGCTAGGTTCACACCCCCCTGCACTTTTGGTAGTCTTAGTTTTTTTATGCTAATCCTCGCTTTCTTGTCGCGCCATAGGAATTTAGTGCACATTTTATCTATCCTTTGGTGGAGGTCCTTTGTTAAGAAGATGGGGAGCATGCCTGACAGATAATTTATTAGAGGCGTGATCATCATTTTTAATGTTTCAATTCCACCCCACCATGTCATGAATTTAGGTGACCAGTCTTCTAATTGCCTCTTTACTTTTGCCAACAGAAGTTTCTCGTTGTTCCGTAATGTGGTTATCAGGTCACTGCCGAATAATATCCCTAAGTATTTGACGTGGTTTGTCTGCCAGGCCAGTCCCGATTCTCCCAACACATCCCTAGAGCAGTAGATATTTAATGGTTTACACTCTGATTTTTCATTGTTAAGCTTGTACCCTGAAAGTTCTGAGTATTCTTTTATCGTGGACATTAGTGCTTCTATTGTGGCTTTGGGTTGTTCTGTCATTATCAGGATGTCGTCCGCATAGGCCGCTAGTTTTATGACCACTCCATTAAAGTTGACCCCTTTGATGTTTTCATTCTTTTTTACGCTCTGAATTAGGGGTTCTAGTGGCAGGAGGAAGAGTGACGGTGAGAGCGGGCACCCTTGTCTGGTTCCCTGTTGGAGCTTGAACGTGTCAGAGAGTGACCCATTTACCATGATGCGCGCTGTGGGGCTTTGGTATAGGGCCATTGTCATTTTGATGTAGTCCTCCCCTAGGTTGTAGTTGTGCATGCATTGCTCTAGGAAAGCCCATGACACCTTATCAAAGGCTTTCTCCGCGTCTAGTGCTATGGCCACTGCTGGTATCTGTCTCGTTGAGACTTGTTCTAGTACATTGCAGACTAGACGCGTATTGTCGCTCGCCATTCGGTTTCGCATGAAGCTGACTTGGGTGTTACTTATTAGTTTGGGTAGGAACTTGTTCAGTCTAGCCGCCAGGATTTTGGCGTATATTTTACAGTCCACATTGATAAGCGATATGGCTCTATAGTTTTCCGGGAATTGGTCATCTTTGCCTTCTTTCGGTATAATTTCTAATTTCTAATTTAAAATACTTCTAGAGCGCAACATACACCTTGCAGTTTCTTGGCGCTGGGGAGATCGGCAACTGAGGGGGAAAGACCCGGGAGAGGTGAAGGGAATTTTGAGGGAGTTTAAGTGAGGAAAGCCTGGCTGAAGAGGAACGTTTTCAGATCTCTACGAAAGGGGAGATACTGAGTGGCAGAGCGGAGATGGTCAGGGAGTGAATTCCAGAAGGTAGGAGCCAGGGTGGAGAAATTAGCCCCGCCCCACTTTTTGCGAGTGAAGCGAGGGATCTGAAGGAGGGACTTGGAGGAAGACCGAAGTTCTCTTACGGGTACATAAGACTTGATTAGTGAAGAAATGAAGACGGGGGCAGTGCCCTGGCGGGCCTGGAAGACCATGCAGCCGATCTTGAATAGGGCCCGTTCCTTTATAGGGAGCCAGTGAAGCTCCCTGAGAAGAGGGGTGGAGTGGTGATACCGAGGGAGACCGTACACCAGCCAGGCTGCTTGGTTCTGGATGGTCTGGAGTCTACGCAGACTGTATGCGGGGATACCGTGGTAAAGAGCATTAGCGTAGTCCAGTTTCGATATCACAAGTGCGGCCATAATGATCTTAAGTGCTTGGGGGGAAAAGAAGCGGGAGACAGTGCGGATAGTGCGGAGAGAGAGGAAGCAGGAGGACACCACAGAACTAATTTGTGAATGGAGGGTGAGTTGGCTGTTTATTTTGACACCAAGGGTTTTGACCGTGGTGGAGGGGGTCGGTGCAGAGCCAAGGAAGGGGGGCCAGAAGAGAGAGTTCCAGGGACTGGACGAACCACCAGTGAGAACCAACTCGGTTTTATCCGGGTTCAGCTTAAGGTGGTTGTGGTTCATCCAGTCCCTGATAAATGTCATAGTTGACTGGAAATTAGAGACCGAGAGAGGAGAAGGGGACAGATCAAAGATGAGCTGGAGGTCATCCGCGTAATTATAGACGGTGACCTCCAGCTGCTGTAGTGCAAAGATGAGAGGAAAGATATAAAGGTATAACTATTATTGTTGCTTCTGTCATAGATAGTGGGACTCCCCCGAGGTTGCTGTTTGGTTAAAGACCTTTTTCAGGGTTGATGTTAGTTGGGGCAGGAAAGCTTTATAGAAGTCTGCCGTGTAGCCGTCAGGGCCCGGGGCCTTGTTTTTTTTAGTGATTTAACCGCCATTTCTATCTCTGTGCGGCTGATTTCCTGTCCTAGTTTTGCTGTGTCTGCTTGGTCTAGTTTCAATAGGTTCAGTCTTTCTAGATATCTGGTGCATTCTTCCTTGTATAGTATCTTGTGTGTTTTATAAAGCTCTGAGTAGAAGTCTTTAAATGTCTTGAGTATTTTGTTGTGTCTCGTGTGTGTGTTGTTGTGTCGGTCTGTGATTGTTGAGATCGCTACCTGGTAGCTTTTGTGTTTCAGATATGATGCCAACAGTTTCCCTGCTCTATTAGACTCGCACAGGTTGAGAGCTTTGCATTTATCGAACCACAACCCCGCTCTCTCGCTTATGATTTTATTGTATTCATATTTTTGTTGTGTTAGGTTGTGTTGTCTTGTTTGTTGTTTGTATGCTCGAGCTCTAGCTTTTTTATGTCTCCCTCTAGCTGAGTCACCCTAAGGTTCGCTTTCTTGTTTATTCTCCCCTTTATGTTAATTATTTTACCCCTGATAGTTGACTTTAGCGCTTCCCAAAGGCTATTAGTACTAACCTCTTGGTTGTCTTTGTTGATTAAGTACTCTTCTATGGCTTCCTCAATTTCTTTTTTCTTGCCCGGGTCTAAGATGGTGTCATTTCTAAAGCGCCACCTTTTAGGGGCTGCTTCGTTATGGGTGCCGCTTAGTTTTAGGTTGATGGCTAAGTGGTCAGAGACTAATCTTGTTTCGATCGCAGATTCTTCGATCATGTGTGTGTGACTCCCTGAGATTAGGATGTAATCTATCCCCGTGTATGACTTATGAGGGTTGGAGTAGAAAGTGTAGTCTCTCGTGGTGGGGTGTTGTAGCCTCCATGCCTCCTTGAGATTGAATTTGGAACATATGTTCTGTAGTACTGCGTGGGAGTTGGTAGGGGGGTATTGGCAGGGAGATTGTCTGCCTATTAGGGGGTCTAGTGGTATGTTGAAGTCTCCTGCGACGACAATGAGCTTGTCTTGTGGGATTTTGCCTAATGAGTCGGATACCTCCGCCCAGAAGGTAGGGTCGTCTATGTTGGGGCCATATGTTTGCTACATGAATCCTTTCTTCTCCTCTGGAGAGTTTTGTAACAAGCAGTCTGCCTTCTTTGTCGTGTATGTGAGAGTCTATTGTTAGTTTCGATCTCTTGGAGATTAGGGTCAACACTCCCCTCTTCTTTTTGTCTGCGGGTGAGCTTGCAGTCTGCGCTATCCACTTCGCCCTGACTAGTTTGGCGTCCTCTTCGTCTAGTTTTGTTTCCTGTAGCAGGACTATTTCACTCTTGGACTTTGCTGGGTAGTCAATTATCTTCCTGCGTTTAATGGGGTGGTTTAGGACCTTTACATTGAGAGATGTTATTTTTAGATCTGCTGCAAGTGTAAGAGTTTTGCTACTAGCCATTTGCTTTGCTGTGGTGTGGCTGTTCTATATGCCCAGACCTCGGGGTTCTGCACTGGTGCCTGAATCTCAGGTAATGAAGCCTCCTGCCTACATATGGCTGAACTAGTAAGCTGATTGTATTGGTATATATAGTTTGGAAGGAGAAAAGAGTAAAAAAAGAATAGAAAGAGTACTTGAGATGTACTACCATTGCCCTCCACCCCTCCGGTCCCCCCTCCCCCTCCCTTTCCTCCCCCCCCTCCCCCTCCCTTTCCTCCCCCCCCTTCATCATTAGGATATGGAAGGTGCGACGGCGGGATCGCCATTACGCCTCCCGGAGCTTACTTGTCTCGTAAAGTCAATTTGTAGAACTCCTTTTTGTCCTTTGCCCCCAGCAGAAAGAAAGAAAGAAAGAAGGGCTACTCTTTGTCCCTGAGTTTTACTTTTACTTCCTCGTGCCCTCCTCTCCAGTCTGTGGTCTGATTCCGCTGGTTATGGAATGCGGAACAAGACCCTGCCGCATCCTCTGCCCCTTCTGGTATCCCGAGAATTCGTATGTTCCTTCTGGGGTTCTTGTCCTCCATCTCTGCTGCTTGCTTTTGCAGAGCGTTGGTGACTTCTGTTAGCGACTTCACTTCTTTCCTTGTGTCTTGCCCCGCGTCCTCTGCGTCACTGATCCTCTGTTCCGCCACCGACAGTCTGATATTCACTGAATTCAGGTCCGCCCTCACCGCTGCAATCTCTAATTGGATTGTTT
Organism: Triturus cristatus; assembly: GCF_964204655.1. Classification (NCBI taxonomy): domain Eukaryota; kingdom Metazoa; phylum Chordata; class Amphibia; order Caudata; family Salamandridae; genus Triturus; species Triturus cristatus. The sequence goes on along the minus strand of NC_140584.1, from coordinate 938,059,609 downwards.
CTGTGGTGAGTTTTGTTGATTTTGCCAAGTCATGCACCTCCGCTAGTTTCTTGAGAATCGTTTCTAGGGTACTATTTATGTCCGGTCTTTGTTTGATTGGCGAGTCAGATGTCAACAGCTCTCCCTTACTTTTCTTCATTTGCTGCTGGTGCAGCCTATTTTCTCTGTCAGTCATACTTCTTGCCAGTTTTGGTTTCAGTGCTTCTTTTTTGTTATATCCTTGAGCCTTCCCTTTCGTATCTTGATTTTCTCGGCCTTTGACTTTGTCATTCTCCTGTTTTCTTTTGTTTTTGTTTTTTGTTGTTTTTGGAGTCCTCGTCTCAATTTTCTGTTGTGTCCTTGTTCATGTGTGCCCCTGCCTCACTCCTGCCCTCCTTTTTCATCCCAGGTTTTTGTCGTACTTCCCCCACCTGGCGTTGTTTTTTTGTCTCACCCAGTATTCTATCTTAGTTTATTGATAATGGTTCTGCTTTTGTTGCTCTCGATTGTGCACTCCCCCCTCCTTCGTAGGTGCCACCCCTGTCGCTGTGCAGTTGCAGTTTGTCCTCAGGGGGTGGGTTGTATGTGCAAAGTGCGGGGGTGGAGGAGCACTGATATGGTTCCCACTTCACACTTTCGGTTATGGTTCACACTTGTATTGCTCTCGATGGGTTATTAGTGCTCTCCTTTATCTTATCCTTAGTCCCGATTTTGTAACTCTCCTTCAGTCACCTCTTTTTGATTCTCCTCACTCGCGCTGTGTCTTGGCTTACGCTGTACCTTCGTTTTCCTATACTCCGTTCACCTGTACTCTATCTCTCTTTGCTGGTGACATCGAGGGGTGTACTCCGTTTTGCTTTTTGTATCGCTGATGCACCCGTTGATTTCTGTGTATGAGAGCACTTGGACTGTACCCACTGTGGTTTTGTTTTCGTCAGGTTATTCTATTCTCCCACTGGTTTCAATTCTTTCTTATTCCCTCATCGCGATTCGTTTCTGGTTTGTCTCGTTTATTGGCGCCTTGACTCTTCTGTTCTGTTTCGGTTTCGTTTTATTTCCTCCCAACCGGCACCATTTTGTCTCCTCCCCTCGCTCCGTTCCTTTCCCTCCGTTCTTATTTTTATTTAGTTTTTATTTTATTCCGCATCTTACCGGCTCACTCGGGGTATCGTGTGTTAGAGCGGGGAGGAGAGGTACCGAGATACTGTGCAGACCCTGTATGGCGGGTGGGGGAGGTCTAAGTCCCCTTCGGAGGTTTTATCGGTGCCGCGTCCTCTTTATTAGGACTGCTCGCGTGCCTCCACCCCTCGCTCCTCTGCCCCCGCTCACCTCCATGTCTGTAGTCGCTTTCCGTTCTCCTCGCTCGTATTGACGCCGTCTTCACTTGTGTGCTTCACCGCCCAGGGACAAACTCTGCCTCCCCGCTTCGCGCGTTGGCCGGATCAATTTCTTTTGATCTTCGCCATGGGCGCCATCTTATATCTCACTCATGGGAGGTTGTTCCGCTTTTATCCCTTTTTGCCCTCCTTCTTAGTTCCCAATCTTCTTAAGGGCGGTCGCATTCTATAACGATGATGTTCCGACGCCCTAGGATGGTTTCCTCCTCCGTTATGCCTCGGAATTTGATGGAGTTATTTTCTTTCGCTAGCTCCGTTGCAGCGCTTCGGCAGGATCGGGCAGCCATTAGTTCTGCTGTCCAAGCCACGCCCCCCATTGCTGGGGCCCCTGCTTTCTAAGGGGTTCCAGGGAGAGGGACATTTCTCTCTATCACACTTTTGTCTATTTCTCTATCTCAGCTGGTGGGGTGGGCAACATACTTATGGCATACAGATATTTTTTTTTAAAAAGGCACTTACATTTAAGTTATATTGCAGACTTGCCACACGACATCCTGCTCACTCAGGTGTCTTCACTCCTGGAAGCTCCGGATTAGGAAACTGCACTCTCCAATCCTGGCACGCCTCTCAGCATGAGAGATGCATCCTGATTGGAGGCAGCTGCCTCTCACACCGCTCCTAAGAGCACTGGAGGCCTGCGCTTTCTCTAACCTAGTTGTCTAAAACAGCTAGGTTAGAAAAGTTTAAAATGCGCATGGCTGGCTGGCAGTCGCAAGACGACAGGCCGAAGAGACGTGCGCACTTTAAACATAAGTACACAGCTCCCTTCTGCCACTCGGCAGCACTGCCCTGCCCCATCCGTACACTAGGTTTAGAATGGGTTACTTCAAAATAAAATGGTAATAAATAACCTTTATTACCATTTTATTTTTTAGCTGCTTTGGGGCATTTTATTAGGGAGGCGATTCTCTTCCGCTTTCACGGAGGAGCTGCTCCTGTAAGGTAGCCCAGTTAGGTCCTTCTAGAGACCAGATGCCAAGCTGGCCAAGAGTTGTTCAGCCCTCAAATACCACTGCCATGTCCAATGAGCAGTAAGACGTCCCAGCTAAATTATTTAAGCTTTGCGTATGCTTTCAGGATAGCTGAAGAGTAAAATACCCAGGTTTTGTCCACCCAAAGCTGTGTGTGTGCTGGTTGAGGGCTTACCCATAGGTGATGCTAAACAACGCAACCCTGACCCAAACAGTTCCTGCCTTGTCATGACTCAAACAGGTGCTGCCTTGCCAGTGTCCACCATTAGCAGTAGATGCTCTTGAGCCCGGAGGAAAAGGGGGAAAAGGGGTTTTGTGATTATCTTAGCCAGTGAAATTCCCCAGGCTTATACTATGGTATTACAATGATGATCCAGAAGTGCAAAACAGGTGGCCACTTGATTGGCACTGCTACACACATGACCAAGAAACAGTCCCCGGAAGGTCTGAGAGCCCACTCCACCGGGGCTAAGGGTGCTACCACTGCGCTAGCACATGGAGTGGCGTCCTTGACATCTTCCAGGTTGCAACGTGGGTGTTGGTGCATAAGTTCATGAAACACTACTGCCTCAATAGCAAGTTCCAGCAGGAAGAACATTTCACCTGCGTAGTCCTGCAAGACTGTATGGTCTTAGTCCACTCCACAGACAAACTGAGGGGGACGGACTGCTTTTGTATCTATTGTAAGGTGAGGAATCAGTGGTTAGAAGTATCTGTCAGAATAATAACTTACTCTCTAACTTTTTTTTCTAGTGGATATTCTATCTAACCGTAGATTCCTCACTGCCCTTCTACGTCCCCGTTCTGTGAAGTGACCTCTTTTTAAAATCTAAATAGGTCCTAAGTTAGTATTCAGTACATTTATGTCAACAATACCAATGTGCTGAATACTAATGTAGGTTAATTTTCGTTCACTTCACACATCTGAGGGTGGGAAAAGGGAAAAGACAAAAAACTGATGTCAGCATGCAGGAGTGGTGCATATATGCTGCTCTGCGTTGTCACTTCCATGGCGGTGTGGAGCCACAGTGCACCACCTAGTGGCACGTAGGAGCGCTGCTAAGGTAAAGTTTTTCAAGTCCAGTTTGTCACCTGGGGAGTATTTTAAGGTGAGAAATCTGCAGTTAGCTAGAATATCCAAAAGAAAACGTGTTATCAAAGGTAAGTAACTTGTTTATTTGGACTCCACTGCATTCAGGAAACCTATACTTTACTGTTTGCAAGACTCCTGCTACCCGTACCCAGTTCCCAGGACGTCGGTCTTGTAAAAAGACAGTAGTTCTAGAAGCCTCACAAAGAAGAGTCCCAGGCTTCCTTTGTATCCCTTAGCATGGAAAGAGTAGACCTTCGACAGTGAGCCCTCTAAGATTGTTCAGACGTGCTGGAGAAAGTATTTCTGTTTACGGAGGCTTATACCGAGCACACGTCCAAATACTCCAGTAGTAGCTACAAGTCCCAGATATGCACTTTAACGACCCAACATGAACATGTAGTGTACTGCAAAAGTATTCAGCAAAATCTTCCTTTTGGTCTTCCCTTGAATATATGTATATGTTTTATTTATAGTCAGTGGAATTTATTTTGTGTTTTATTTAATGTGAGGAGGCTGAGTTGGACACCTAGAGTTACGTGCAATCTTTTCCATGCATCCTTGTATTTTTTATTGTCAGTGTTCACGGATCCTTGTATTTTTTAACTATTTTGTATTGTCAGTGTACTAAATCTTCCTTGACCAGTGAAGCGGGCAACTATAATACAAAATAGAGATTGTAGTTGTGACAGAATGCTTGTAGTTCTTGGTGGCAGGAGCTTGCAACATCCCAAGGTTTTCTGACCTGCTTGAGGTTCTAAATATTGTAGCAGGTATGCTATAAGAACTCAAACTATGCTAATACAGGAAGTAGTGAGTAAGGAGGGGAACATCCGGAACAACGAGGCCAGAGCCACCAGTTCCGGAAGCCCGCATGCCGAACAACGACTTGCCTAAACAACTTTGCCTGGTTAAGGCAAAGTCGGTCCAGTGTTCGGGATGGGCGGGCAGAGAGGAGCATCGGAAAGAGAACAGGGTAGGTAAGAGGGGTTCGTCGTAGTTTTAAGGGGGTGGGGGGTTTGCGGTAGCTGGTAGGGGGTGGCGGGGATCGGACTAGTTTTTCGGGAATGGGGGTTCGGGTAGTTTTTAGGGGGTGGGGGGTTCAGGGTAGGTTTTAGGGCGTGGGGGTTCATGTAGTTTTTAGGGGGCGGGGGTTGGTGTAGTTTTTGGGGGATGTTGGGGGTTTGGGGTAGTTTTTAGGGGGTAGGAATGAATCAGGGTCGTTTTTAGGGGGTGGGGATTCGGGGCAGTTTTTAGAGGGTGGGAGTTTTGGGTAGTTTTTAGGGGTAGGGGGTTCGGGTAGTTTTTAGGGGTTTGGGGGATTAGGAGTAGTTTTAGGGAGTGTTTGGTGTTCTTGTAGTTTTTAGGAGCATGTGTGGTATATTTAGGACTCAGGGGGAGAGGGAGGGGGTGTAAGCATAGCCACAGATAGCTGTTTACCATGCATGCCTTTACCAGAAAAATGTGTGGCAAAGGAATGCGTGGTAAAGCAATTCATGGTTAAGACGTGGTCCTTGTAGAGACCGCGTTGTTAAGGTAGTCGTTGTATAGGATCTCATTGTTCTGACTTACAACGAGTAGAGCATTCCGTGCCTAGGTTCTCAGCGTTAGCATGCTGCACACAGTCCCCTAACAATAGTACAGTGGATGAATAACATGCTTCCCCTACACCAATGCTAACTGCACTTAACAATGGTCACACTATATAACATGCTAGACAGCGGATAAGCCAAATATCCAGGCTATACTGAATCACTTTGGAAAGACCTCTTACTACACCCATTAAATCTCATAACCCATCTTCTTAACACTTCTTAAACTGTACACCTATATACACAACTGATGTTTAGCGTTCACAAACCAAAGCTAACGGTAAAATCATTGCAGGAAGGTGCCAAACCGCACGAGTGCTGCATAGTCACTCTCATATCTGAATGCATGCTGTATAAAAATGTGGCATAGCATACCATTGCTGGCTCCCAGGTCAGCCAACAGAGGACTCCAAGCACCGGGTCTATTAATGGATTCTACCATGAATCGATAATCATTTTTGGTGTAATGCACTTCTTTGGCACATAATGCATCTCTAGAGACATTTGGTTTATTTAAAGGCATATGTTCCAAAATTGAAATAGCCAGGCATCTACGACAAGACCGGACAGTGCTCCTTAACAAGTTTTTTTGCACTTGAGTCCCTGTGAAAAAATGTTCTGGTCTTTTAGGGACAACGTGCCTAAAACCACCCCTGCCCCTCCCAAAAAGTATTCACAGATGAGCAGGGAGGTGGCGAGCATCTCGCATTTGTTTACCTCGTAGGCCAGTAAGGGAGTGAAACACATTCTACAACCCTGATAAATCAGCCCTTCTCGGGACTTCCGACCAGGCCCGAGGCCCTGCACTCTTCACCCCACAGCGAGCCATCTCTTATCTGCCGCTGGGCCCTTGTGGGGCCTGGGATAGTCCTCTGGAATCAGGACAAGCTCGAAGACACTGCAGATCGCCTGTGTTTTTTTATTATTTTTTGCCGCTAAAAGGCCTGGAAAGCAATTATGGTTGAAGAGAAGTAACCTTGTAAGGAGTTCAGCGGGCTAATGATGTTTGATTGGAGACTAACCCTGTTCCCCTGGCCAGTGCCGGCTCCGCCGTGAGTGAAAGCTCTGACGTGAGACACTTAACCGAAGCCAGCTGTGCACAAGGGCAGATGAAAGCACCAAATCAGACAGCATAAGTACAGTATTAGTGTGGGATACGCCACTCATTGCTGATTTAAATTACTGCTTCTCCCTTGCATGTGAGCGCAAAGATGTGAAGTTAAATAAAGAGGTGGGTACCTGATAATTCCAGACCAAATAAAAACAACCCCCTTGGCCTCTTCCTGAAGGTCACGTTTTAACATTCCTTAGGGGAGACACGGTGTCTTCATTTTTTTTGTTTTTCTTTTACATGCTAAAGCATGTAGCACGATCATTTGGGATGAAAATGCAATGTTATAGTCAGCTTCTTCATGCTGTTGGTACCCAAAGAATCTGCCGCACAGATGATGTTCTTTATTTAGATCTGTTGTGCAGCGCTACTTGCCACCCCTCTGCTGCTTCTGGGCTCTTTAAATTAATACAGGCAAACTGACCTGCAAGGAAACTAGAGGGGGAGTCTTGATGTATGGACCGAGCCTACCCTTTGTAAATTGCAGGTTTGTGGGTTTTGAGGAAGATGTTTTTTTCCTGCCAACTGCTCCTAGTGTATTTCAGACTTATGTAGTTAGTGATTTTGTTCATCTCGGCTGTATCATAGTGGTTGCTTTAACATAAGTGTAGATGAGAAGGCGTGCTGTTGAAACATGTCTAATTGTTGTCCTCTGTGCTATATCTGATTTTTGTCTTGGGTATCAAGCACTTTGGTTTTACCAATGTGACTGATACCTTCTTGAGCGTAAGTGTTGCTAGTCATTAGGGCAAAAGGATGGCGGTTCTTTCAAGAGAAGTGTGGAGGGGTCCCTTGTGTTGTGGCATTAGCAGCTGAAGGTTTTTTGAACGTCTGCAGATTTTTCTGTACATCTGATCCCTTGCTTGCATACTCAGTCAGGTTGGGTTGCTCCAGGGTGCGATACCCAAAATGCTGAGGAACATTCCTCTTTGTTTTGTTCTCTTCAAGTTTATGGCAGGTCTGGTGGTCTGTGTGGGATTACAGACAGCATTCTAGTGGCTAGTGAAGGGCAATTTTCTGTAGGGTTTTGGGTCCATCCTCTGGAATGCCTTGTGGATATTGCAGAAGACCTCGAAGTTTTCCTTTACCTGGTTCTATATACGGTGTACTGCTTTCAAGGCTGGGGAATTCTTGTGCTTTTTTAGGCTCAGGCACATTCTTACTGCCTTGGTTGGCCCACTTTGCGGGCTCCAAGGTTAAAACCTAGGTAGGCTTTACTGTACAATGTTGTAGCACTCCAGCCTTGACAGGATCAGTGGTCTTGCTCATTTGTATCCGGATGCTGGCGTTCATTGGCGATACTTTCCAGCTCAACATGTACTGTTAAAGGTTTGCATCCCCAATGACTGCATTGGTTTCAGGTACATGGCACAGCAAGCTTACCAAACGCAACTTAAAATCTGTGTTTCACAACTGGCATTGACAATGGAGAGTCCATTACGTGGTTACAACCAAAACCCCTCTCCCACTCCTGAATCCTCCCAGATCAGTACGATCCACAACCATGCTAATGAGGGCCAAGTTCTTGACCTCTCTGTACTAATACCCTGAACATGATAGACCCAAAATGCCAGTATGTCTACTGTCCATTCGAAGCATCCCTCATGTAGATAGATAGTTATTGAAACATAAATTTGTTTCTCTTTGGTCCAGCAATGGGTGCGCCATCAAAACTCGGCCAAGCTGCTTTTGCCGTTTTCACTTTTACAGAGCTGTGATAGGACAATCTACATTAAATGTTTTCTCAGTCTACACAGAGCCAAGATTCAGTGTCTCCTTTTACTTTTCCTTCTTTTTACAATATTACTTAGTGCAAAATAAAGAGGGTGAATTTGCCTATAATCATAGTACCTGGATGGGGCGAAAGAATGTAGAATGGTCTTTACCTGGCATAGTATCCCTGATGGGTGGTTCAGTACAGTTCGTGGAATATGACAAAACGCAGACCCAAACCTTCTCCTGTGAAGCACCAAAGATGTGGAACCAGCTGCCTGAAGGCCTCCAACTGAGCCCTTACCTACTCTCCCTCCAGAAATAAGCTTGAAACCTCACCTATTCAGATTGTATTATGAAGACTAATTTAATGTTGTAGTTAACATTGCTGCACCCCTTTGTTATTGTATTGCTAGTTTCACGTGAAACGCTCGTTGCCCATGTAATGTGGCTACGTCCACACTCTATAATTATCTAAAATAAAAATTGGCACTATTTTCTGATAAACATAATTTCTGCAGTGACAGAATATTTTAACTGGTCTCTGTTTCAGTGGCTCACCTTTTTAACAGAGAGTTTCTCGTGTGGTGTACGTTTCTGATGGCCATTGCGTTTCAGTAGCATGATAGCGTTCCTGCCGTGTTTTCCTTGTCCACTGGGCAAAACAAATTGTGTTAGCCACATATGACATCTCTGCATCAGCATAAATAATCCTGTGGTCGCCCTGTACAAAACTTGTGGGTGTATAGATATATTTTGTGCAAACAAGTTTTATGATTCTTTGCACTGTGGGAAAACGATTGTGGCAGTTAGGATAATGGGCCGGATAGGTGGGCATGTCGTGCCATCAGTATCTGGGTGTATGTGGCAATAGTGCATGCAAAATCATCAATTTAGAAGTACACTAATTTTTTAATTAGCATTTCAAGTATCTCATTTTGGCAAGAGACTGTCAGGTAGCTGGTACATCTTGCTCTCACTTTTTTCTTGTGGTTTCGAATGAAAGGGATTTTGTCATCCCACTCTTCTCCTTTTTCCCCTTCTCCTCTCAGCACAACTAGCTCCCGCCTCCCAGAGAATAGCAGTAAACACTCATTTCCATTTTCACTGCTGAGTTGAAACCGCTTTTGCACCAGAGTTAAAATATTAAAATGTATGTAGCGGTTTTTAGATATTCTTTTCGCTTTAAGTATTTTTAACATACCCTTGCCCCCAATATTTTAGAATCTCTCTTTGTTTATTAAAGGATGAGAGTCTGTGTGATTGTAGATAGCATAAGGAGATCGGTTTATGCTCCCGTTCGGTGAGGGTTCTTTATCTGCTTCTGGTACATGTTTTTGGGTGGCTGTCCTACCTATTTGCAGACACCCTGATTTTGAATAGCTTTGCGTCAGACATCCACCATCCCACTCTGGGGGAACGGAAGGGTGGGTGCACTTCTCTAATACCTCATCGTGGGGGTTCTCAAGGGCTTGAATAGACTTTGCAAGCTGATCTACCACATTCTGACATCTCGTCATAAGGTGGTGGTGATGACCCACTTGCAGAATTATTTATGAAGTGTTTTTAGAAAGGCAATATATTGACAAGAAATAGCATGTTGTTAAACTCACGTTCATGGTTACATTTACCTAGGATTCTGCTTTAAACTTCAGTTGATCTCACTCTATTGTTCCTTGACCCACACGTGTAGAATCCCTGCCCTGTAAGCCTCTCTCAGAATAGTGTGTAACTTTTGGATTTCATTATTGTAAGCATTAACTGAGGTAGACATTGTAACCGTGAACTCTACTTCGAGATATTGTCACTGTAACCTAGAGCATTGTGGTAATTGAGCGTTGTTTCGATTATTAGCCCCTACGCTGTCACTGACTACTATTTCTTATTAAATAATGCCGCAATTTGTGTACTGCTTTAGTATTTATTTATTATTGTAATGAGCAGCAAGTGCCAAAGGTCCAGCTTTTCGGCGAAGTAGTAACCAAGAAGGAAAAAGAAAAAAAAAGAAGCAGGTTTGCCCAATAGTTTGGGGAAAGCAGAGCGACTTGAGAGATAAGCAGTCAGCTAGAGAACTGACATCAGAAATCATGGATGCAGCAGGAGGAGCAACAGCTGGAGAGAGGTCAGCAACAGGAGGGAAGGGAGATAGGAGGCAGGGTAGAATGATGAAGGATGAACTAGAGATCAGGAAGATGAAGAGTGGAGTTCAAAGAGTGGCATAGGTGCAGGAAAGTAGTCTTTAGACACGAACATATCAAACAAGTTAGATGTAGAGTGAGAATCATTTTAGGCTTCGCTTAAGGCCGGATAGGCTGTTGGTCAATCTGGAGTCTTCGTGGAGATGGAAAATGGCAGTTATGTTTGCTGGTTAAGTAGAATTCAGTTTAGGCTTCACTTAAACGTGGCGAGGCGGTTGGTCAGTCTAAGGTCTTTGGGGAGATAGTTTTGCTCCTGCTGCTTTCAGTAATATGCCCCCAGATGTGGATCCACACCATTTCATAGTGATATGCCTCCAGATGTGGATCCACACCATTTCATAGTGATTTGCCTCCAGATGTGGATCCACACCATTTCATAGTGATATTCTTCCAAATGTGGATCCACACCATTTCAGGATGATCAGATTGCAGTCAGTGGTAGCGTGAACAAGGGAAGTATGTTAGTGTAATTGGAAGAGCTTAGACAGGGAGTTGAAGGCTTTTGTTTTCGATGCTTCCAGATTATGCATAGGACTTTGAATTGAATCTGGTGCTCTATTGTAAGCCAAGCGAGTTGAGGTCTGAACGATGATACATGGTAGTTCTTTCTCAGTCTAGGGAGGTTGTTCTGTTTTTTACCTGTTTGAGTTTCTGGATTTCTTTGCTTGGCATGTTTTGGTAAACAGATATGCAGTGCTGAAGGGTAGTAGTTACAGTTGCTTACGTTAGGATTTTGTAGTATATTGCAGTTATCCGAGGGCAGATTTTCGATAGTGTTTCGGTGGATCGTGGATGCTTTGATGGTGGCTTGGATCTATGTTTTAAGGTAATTAGTAGTAGAAGAGATTTCAAACCTCCACTGCAGGGGCTGGAGTTTGCGCAAATTCGGTAGTTCAGGTTAGGAGACTGTTTAGATCTCTGTCTATAATATTTATAATAAGTATCTTAGATGTGTCACTGGTTAGGCAGAGGCTGGTAATATTCACCAGTGTATTTAATTGCCAGAAGACAATCCATAAGTGTGGATTGTTTGAGTTGGTACTTAGGTCAGCCAGGAGCTGGGTTCCATCTCTGTTATCATATGGGCTAGGGACACCATGCAGACGTTGAAGAGGGGAGGGCCAATGACGATCCTCAGGCACCTACACAGTAGGTTTAGAGTGGAGGTTTCCGAGGTGTAGTCATACATTTTGATTTGCATTCTCCTTCATTAAGGCAGGATTTGGGACATTCCCAGCTTTTCCCTGGGATACTGAACCAGGTGTTAAGGCATTTTATGAGCTCCTTCTGCTCCACAGTGCCGACGACTGCTGAGAGATCTAAAAGAATCAGCATGGATGAGTGACCCTGGTTCTTTTTTTCAAGCATTTTCTTTTTGATGTCCATGATGGTAGGTTTTGTACCTCTAGAGATGAGATGACCTGACTGAACATCGGTGGTGTGTTCCATGTAGCATTGGGTTTGCTCAGTTACTTTTGCTTCGAGGATCTTTGCTAAGAATGAAAGCGTGGAGATGGGTGTGTTTGTTGATGGAATGGAATGGACGTATCTAGGTGTAGTGCTTGCATTTTAAGTATCAAAAGTGTTGACAGTAATCCTGCAAGATGGTTCAGTGACTTAGGCTCAGCCCTGACATTTCCTCAGACTTGCAGGTCACAAGTTCAAACCCCAGCAAAGACAACTTTGCATTCCATCTGTCCGAGGTTTGAAAACTGATCACCAATCAATTTAGTGATAACACATTATTTCCAGTCTTGCACATCATCCTACTTTCTCTCGAAAAGAGGCCAGCACACCAACAGGATTGTTTAAAGTTCAAAGTGCACTTGAAGCAATCCTATTGGTGTGCTGAGAAAGTCAGCGGATTAGAGACAATGTTACCATAAGGCTCGCAAACCTCTTAGGCAGCCAAGCACCATCTTTCTTTTGGCGCAAGCCGATATTCCGCATAGGACTATTTACATACATTTTTAGAAATGTCCAAAAGGATGTATAAAGCACTATTTTATTATTTGTAATTAATAATAACATGATTATCATCCTCATCAGCATTCATTTATTGATCTGTCACTTATAATAATGTCTCACCATTCAAGTCCATGTAACCTAATAAAGAAGAATATTTTTTTCTCAAATTTTTGATGATTTGCAGCACTATATCACACACCAGCATTAGGAGAAAACTGTAAAAAAAAAAAAAAGTGTATCTTCTCAAGTGCTATGTCTATATTAACACACTAAATCAAGTTCTCATGATGAAATATTAACCAGTAAGTTTTATTTCTTTCCTTTTGTTTTATCAGAACTTCAGCGAGAAGGAAGTATCGAGACCCTAAGTAACAGCTCTGGATCTACCAGCGGGAGCATTCCACGCAATTTTGATGGCTACAGATCACCTCTTCCAACTAATGAAAGCCAGCCCCTCAGTCTTTTCCCTTTAGGATTCCCATAAGGAAGTCTGCCTTCAGTTTAAGGAAGATATCTGTCAAGCTCTGGACACAAGTGGCTCATACTGGTGTGAATGTATCAGTCTGTTTGCTTCCACAGTCCTTTCACTGTGGCTCATGGCTACTTATCAATACAAAATGTTCACGTTGGTGTCACAAATCCATAAAATGTTGACCTCTAATAGAACACAGAGTGGATCGCAATTGGATGTGTGGTTGAACATTCATAAAAAGAGGTTAAAACGCAAACGTCCCGGCACCAGTGGACTGCATATCAATATATCCCTTCACTCAGTTCATTGGCATCTAAAATATTCATGTTTTTGTACTAATAAACGTAGACCAAAGCGGACCATTGGACATAGATTGCTAGTTCTTCTTCACTTCCACCTGTTGATTTTTTTCTGCCCCGCTCTGTCTGCACATCACCCCTTGCCACTCTGCGTGAGTGGGCCTCATTCATGCCCCAAGACCTGATCCTCGCCTATCCCCCCGCATTGCTGGAATTCCATGCGCCCACCTCTCTCTAAATTAGAACTTAAAAAAATGTCAAACTATTTGCATTTGTATCCATCTCTTTACAATCTGCTTGAGACAGGAACTGCTGTTTGCCAACCCTTGACTGTTAGCCATCGCAGCCTGCGCCTCCAAACGGAGGCCTTTGCACCCCAGGCGATGAGACTGCCTTAGCAGTCACACTTTAAAGTCATTTTCACATTTCCTTCACTTCCCGGAGCCATGAGACGATTTTTAACACTGAAGGAAATATGTGGACAAACTTCTTTCTTGATAAAATAAGGCTGTAAAGTGGTGTCTGCACAACTGAGCAACGAGGCAACGAAACTGGAGGATGGATCACAGGTCAGACCGAAGGCAGGCTTCTGGTCTTAGGTCACTGGCAATTCATCTTCATTTGAGGCCTGCACTTTGCAGCTCAGCTCTGCTATTTCTGTCCTGCAAAATGCAAGGAGAGCAGCACGTTTTATTTCACTTTTAGCTTCTGGAAAACGGTTACCTTAATTGTGTATTTTTATTGTAACTAATACCATCAACAGTTATTTTCAAGAAATCGGGAATGTGCAGATGTGTCACATGTTATGCAGAGAACAAACCTAAACATGGCTGTTTTTCTAGAACTGCAATCCCTCCCCATTGTCTAAACTGACTCTCCTTTGTTCTGGAGATAAGCACGTTTTGTTTCTGTTATATGCTAAATGATAATACTGTGTTTGTGCGCATATATGTTTTTCATCTCTGCCCATTAGAAGAGTCAGTGGGATGAAACTGAGGGGGCGCCGCCTTCAGACCTGGTGTTCAGGACATAGAAGCCCACGGGTCACGTCTGTCTGGCAGGATGGGCTGAACAGCTGGGTTCAAACCCGGGTCAGTTCAAAGAGTGCAACTCCAAGGCCGGGGAAGACACACAGGAGGGATTGTGCTGTCACCATGTGTCTGTCGTCTCTTCAGGCTTCGCGGAGAGCATGTCAACTCGGACAGAGCTCCTTTTAAAAGAGGCTGCTGCACGGGGAATGACTTGGGCGGCTGGTTTTCAGCCATGACCACTGGACAGGCACAGTGGGCTCAGTGTAAACATATTTTCCTTTAGCCAACCACAGTAAATCACTTTTTATGAGTAGAGCGGTTTTGTGTGAAGGAAATATGCAGTTTTCAGCGTGAACCAGAACGTTTCCTTTTAGCCCTTAAGCCCACCCCTATTCTCTTTTTTGCACCCTTCTTCCTTGGTAAGGCAATATTTGATGTCAAGCCTCACTTAAAACTCTAGATACTTTCTGTTGGCAGCAGCCCTTGGCAGGTATTCATGAGAGGCATGTTTTACTGAAGATGGCTGAAAGATAATATTGTACGCTTTGCTAGTGATGTTTGTTTTATTTTAAGAGGCAGGTTCAGATGCAGGCCCTAGGGTCTTGTCCTTAACTTGCACAAGTCAGCTTCTGAGAAATTCAGGCTGATGTTTGAATTGTGTGAGAAATCCAGACGGCCTCTCATGTGGCTTTTCTGGCTGGCCACCGATGCTGTTTAAGAGCCCAGCCCTTAAGGTGAATCAGTGCTGGCGCTTTTTCGTCCAACTCTCTGAGCAAAATAACTCATAGACATAGCCACTAAAGATAGTCAACACTAGGCCTGCATTCTCCCTGGCTTTGCCACCCAGAAAACCACGGCGCCAACTCCTTATTCTAACTAGTGCCAATGTCATTCCAGGCGCAAGACAGCAAGAATACCATGCCTTGATGGTTCATTCCCTACGCTCAGCCTACCTAGTGCCAGCCTATGCACATAGCAGCATTGTAGTAATAAATAGGGGCAATGCAGTCCAATATGTACCACCCAACAGTAGCAATGTATCCTACCCAGAAGAGTACCTGAACGGTTCCACATTGACTGGCTTGTTTTTGCACCCGTGGACGCTATCCTAGTGGTAACTTGCTTGTTATTAAATCGGCTAAATTGAAACCAAATAGTTTTGTTGAATTGTTAGCATGTTTTTTTTCCATTTCTATTCTAGTGAAAATGACCAGTTCAAGAACTTCAAAAGCTACCAAGCTGGGTATTGCTTGTCTTAAAACCCCCCAAAAAAGATGGGATTTCCCATCCTGCTCTTCCAAGAAACGTTGATGATCCCGCTGGGGCTTAGTGCAATGCGGTCAATGCTTCGCTGTATTCTCTAGCCAATGCTTCTGTTATTTTGTTGCTCTAGTGCTGTACCCTTCATCAGCACATCGTGGCCAATGGTCAACGCTCAGAGGCTGTTGGAAAACAAATCTCCATATAATATGCATTTAAGTTACCTTACAGAGCATCAAATATGTCCTCTTATGGGCACTTAAGGTTCCTTTCTTAAACTTATTTTGCAGCAGTCGTACATTTTTGCAGGTAGTTTCCTCATGGAGCTATTTGATGCGAATGTAGGGGCATATTTGGGCTTAGTTCGCCCCCTGTGAAGTCTCTGCATGCATTTGTAGCTAGCAAAGTAGGGCAAACAAGACGGTGGCCCATGACTGAATGTAGGTACCGTGCATCCACTGAGCAGGATGCGTCGCCTGTAAGGCCTTACTCGTTCATTATATCTTAGGGGTTCATTCAACAGTTACAGGCTTGCTTAACCACCTCGGTTGTCAAGAATTTCCGGAGGATCGAGTGAGGCACGGTGGAATACCAGTCCTTACTGTGGTAATTCCGAGACAGTTATCTGTAGTATTGGTAGAGCGGAAGGTAAGACATCAATACATACGTCCTAACTTATCTTTGGTGGAGTAACCCAATAGTATACAGACTACACAAAATATCATAGACAGGAAAAGAAAGAGGATAAGAGAACACTGTTATATGGTATAAAACGTTTGCGTTGATGAAAGCTTGATTTAGATAAAGCGTTAATACAAAATCAGAACATAAATGGAGCAACTAGGTAAAGTAAATCAATCAGCCTTTGTGAAGCATAGAAAACGGACAAGGAGTAGTACAGAGCACACACCCTAATCCATAGTATGAGCCATACAGATGTGCAGTTTTACTAACTCGGATTTTAGCTTTAAAAGAGACTTGTTTTACATAACTTTTAATCTTTTGGCCTATTTTATTTTTCTTATTGTTTTAAAGGATAGCTGTTTAAAGCAATCTTCCTAAATTAGATTTTTCTTAGCAGCACATTGTTGCTCCATAAGCCCTCTCTGCATCCAATCACTATTCAGCCTTTTGTTTTTCCCTATTCAAGTATGTGTCATGTCAGATTTTACAAGTCGCATACCTATATCAAGCTTGAGCTAGCCTTGTCTCTTAACTTCAATTTATGAGATCTTTTAATCTGCTTGTGAGGAGAGTTGGAAGTTTTTTTCTAAAATGTAATCTTTCAAAGAAGGATCCCTGTATTTGGTATTTTTCTGGTTATTTGCCTATAGTATAAAGGGAATGGAATGCTTCCTTTCTAGTGAAGCAAAGACTCCCTGCATTGTACCATGTGGGAAATACACGGTCAGCATAAACTGGGAAGGAGCAAGTGTGTTAATCTCTGAGGGTTGATTTTAGCTGACGTTCTAAGCAAATGACTGTAAGAGGGTGTGAGTGATACGCAAGCTCTCCTAACGTGAACTCTTTCCATTAGATGGTGATCGGCGAAGTTAGAATATAAACAGTGAAATCATGTGTATATTAGGTAGGATTTATCATAAACCATGGTGGGCCCAAGAGGCCATGGATTAGTGTTTAGAGTTGATTCCCGAGGGCCAGCGGGTGCCTGCCTTGTTAGGAGCTCAGGTGCATGCTTGCAAGAGAGTGTGGATGGAATATGATCTTTTGAGTATTCACCTATGCGTGTGGCTGAGTGGGTCCTGAGAACGTGTAGACTTTTGCAAGAATTCGATGTGGAGGTGTCGAGAACAATTTGAGGGACAGAGATTTGTTCAGTTTCAAACTAACTACCTTTCCATGTCAAGATATAACTAGATGTTGGCCAGTTGTTTGTACATGAAGTCAGTTGAGTTGAGGCCACAAATGTAGCAGATGTATGCATTTAAGGAGGCTTTTGTTCTTTAAGGCATACTATTGTATTTTTAATTGTCTGCAAATCATAAGCGAGTCCACCTCACTTTGAAGTTTGAGCTTTTTTCTTAGTGGTTTTCAGGATTGGGGTTCACCATAAATTCAGAAATGGTGGGTTGTTTATATGAAAGAAAAGTGCTTGGTCAGTGGATCAAATATGTATATCTGCCTAGCCTTATTAATCTGCATCACTTTCTGCTGATCTATGTACGTTTACTGGGCATAGAGATCATCCTCTGGTGTTGCTGGTTTATTGTGGGGCTTTCATGTGGGTTTGTGGGTGAGACAGAGAGTTGAAACTGACCTAAAAGTTCACGGGGAAACAGTTCATACATGTCAAGTTAGAGAGAGAGTGTTCCAAGGTTTATTTTGTGTTTTTTTCCTTCTTTTTTGGTAGTTATTGGTAGGGCTGATCCTAAGCTGACCATAGGGCCCCGCACTGATGTGTGTGCGTGAACATACGCACAGATGTGTGTGCGCGAGCATACACACAGTCTCAGAATACTAGCACCCGAGGAAGGGAATAAGCTACAGGCAGTTTTGTCGTTTGAATCTCGGATGTTGCTCTTATAAAACATAAAATAATTTCTAAACCGTCTGTCTTTGAATGCTGCTGGAAGACTAGCTGGATTTATGGGTCTCAAACTGATTCCCAGAGCAGTTCCGGGTGCTCCCCTGTGGAGTTCAAACGGCAGTAGTGTCTCCTTTGAAACCACGCCGCCAGTACATCAATTTTACTGGGCAGCCTTGGGCTTTGCTTAAACTTGGCCTCAGGTTTCATGAATTAATGTGAAATATTGCTTACTTACGCGATGTTCTTGAAGTCACTTCATTGTGTATTTCATTTAAATCATAGAACTATGCTGTTGTATTTAAAGACGTAGTGAGTGTCCCAATTTATGTGGTTCCTAGTACACGTTAGAGCCTCTGAGGTCTGTGAGTTTGGCTTCAGGCTACTGCATTTAGAGCCATAGAAATGCAATCCGAGGAGACTTAGTGTCTGCCTTTAGGAACTGCCTCCATAAATGGCTGCCATCCAATCTAGACCCTTGAAAAGTGAGGGACAAGGTAAACAGTGAGGCTTCAAGTCAGGAGAAGAGCTTCTGTCCTAGACATTTCATTTCTACTCCAAGGTGTGACATCCTACGAATGGCGCGAGATATTAATGTAAGACTCGCTGCAACCGAAATATGGTTGGGGTGCTAGAGGTTATAAGTGCTAGATATCAGGGGTAGATATTAGTTGCAGCTGCTGCCCTTGGCTTGTAATGCTTTACTTGTGGCATTAACATTGCTACCCATGGCCTCAGGGCCACAAAGGTAGCTGAAGGAAAAGAAAGTAAACAGCGCTTGAGTACCCATGTCTGCTTTCCCCAATGTTGACACCTTGTCCTTCCCTTAGCTCTTGAGCAGCAAATAAAAGCTTCTCGAGGGGCTTTATGTGAACAAAGGGTCATCCCTAATTTAATCCGGAGTGAAAGGGTACACGATATCTCTTCTGTTACCTCTGGCGTTTTGCTGTATTGCCATCATGAGGAATGGTGCGGCAGGAACTCTCAGAGCCCTCTTATTAATTGGCAAGGGCTGGCAGATGTCAGATTGCAGGTGTGTGTGCTCAGTGGTATATTGGTCATAGTTGGAGAGCTGCACGTCAAGATTTAAGGTTCATTATAGGACATGTGTGTCCTGGTGCTGAAATAGTATCACAAAGAGAAAGCTTGGATTAGGATGCTCCATCACACCTGCCTGTGGGGTCATAGTCCTAAAATAGTAGGGGAATGAGTCCGAAATAATTGTGGTGTGTTATTAGGGCTATACGTCTGTCCTGATGCTGAAATAGGAGGACAAACAGATAACTAAATAGAAAGGGGGTATCAGAGCTGTTTGCAGGGCCTGGTGATAACATGGTAATTGAGTCAGCAGAAAAGGATCAGAGAAGATCATCAGAGCTATGTGTGCATCCTTCTACAGGAGTGGGTGCAGAGTCAGGATTTTGCAGGGCCTGGTATTCGCATAGAAGGCCAGGCAGCAGGCTAGGACTGGTGTGCCCTTCCGAGCTCTGAGTGTAGCACTGGTATCATCAATAGATTCTCTGGGTCAGAATGTGGTGCTGTGGAGTAACTGCGTGTGGGTCTTGCTGACAGCAAGTGCTTCAATTATGGGTAAATGTATAGGTTTGTGATATTATTGTATTTGAAATATGCATGCTTCACCCAAAGCATCTGAGCAATATTAGAACTCTGGGATGGGAGAAGAAATGTTATTTATAAGGCACACAGTTCATCTAAAATTCTAGGCGCTGGGATGCGCACGTGCTTTATAAGTGGACAAGATCACTGGAGAGAGCAGGGGGCAGCAGTGGACGAAGGGAAAATTATATGAATGTAAACCATTGGTAAGTGGGCAACACTGAGTAAGAGGGTGCCTGGAAAGAGGAAGACCAATCCCCACCTTTGATGGCGATTCTTCCAAGTACCATGTAATGTGGGTTTGGTAATCTAAGCTCAGCTCCTTGTTAGCTTACCCTTCTTGGTTTTTTTGGGAGTTTTATATAGCACGAACTAGACCCAAAGGCATCAGAGTGCTTCACATAAGCACCAGCTGCGCTACAGACGGACGCATTCATTTTTGTTAGGCATGGGGAGATTACATTATTTGCCCAGAATCACAGGAAGTTGAGTATCCCTGCTGAGACTCTAACCTGGTTCCCCAGCTTTGAGGTCGACCGCCCTAGCAGTCAGGCCACATCCCCTTGTTTGTTGTCAATAATGTGTCCTACGCTTACAAAGATACAACTGCAAAATTGGCACGTTTGGAAAATCAATTAACTTGTGCCTCACTGCCCAGGTGTTAGGCAGAAGACTTGGAAGAGCCTATTTCAAACATCACTCCTTTGTGGGCAAAGTCACTGTTCATTAGCCTTATGGAGCAGGTGAAGTAGATCTGTAACTGAGAGGTTCCCAGCCATTAACCAAAGTTATGGGTTGTTGTATTGGCGCTGAGTCCTCGTATGTGGCTCCTCTCTCCAGTATACACAATTAACTCCCTCACAAACCTCTTTTCACGAACCAGAACAGTGTCTGTAGAGCTATGTTCAGAGATCAAAATGCACAACCACTTGTTCTGTCTTGTTCCTCACTTTCTGTCTTCCAGCCTCCCTCTTGTGCACACCCTCCTTGCCCATCTCTGTCTCTCATCCTCCTTGACACACAAGGCTGTAAAACGACTGAAACTGTATGTATTGTGCCCTGACTACCTAAGTGTCTAGGCAGTGTTGCTTTTGAGCGGAGGAGGTTTCTAGCTCTACTTAAAGAAAATACAATCGGAGTTGAAAGGTTGGAAGCGCTGTTGAGCGACAGTATATCAAGAGAGGTAGACACTCCCCACACAGCCTGCAATAGATGAGATTCCTATTTTCAGCACAAACAGACACAAGTGTATGTGAAATATATTGCTTATATAGTCCCGGCGCTTGCACAGGCATCCTAAACATGGTATTCCTACTGTAGAATTCCATTAAACATAAGAGGGGAAGATAGGAAGGCAAAAGCGTAAGAGAATTAATACTGGAAGTTTGTTACGTGAATATTGACGCTCTGTTTCTTTCATTTCCTGTTAAAGCAAATTCCAACTATAAGCAGCCGGATAAGAGAAGATCTTAGTACCTATTGGTAGTTGGTAGGTTTTGGTACAGATAGAGTCGCATGTTGGTCTGAGTGATAAACAAAGCAAACAGCGGTGCACCACTTCTACAAATGTAATTCTGGTTCCAAATATATCCACAATATTCCTATAATAGTTGAAATTATTCTCTTTATTGTTGCATCCTCATTGTGTATCAAAAAAGTCAGCCAACATGTTTTGTCCACATACATGTGGACTTCTTCAGGGCACAAAGAGGATAAGAAGTATACATCCTCATATGAAAGAAGAAATATTTAGGTCCATTCATCTAAGGTCGTTGGGAAAATAGTGTCAATTCTCAAAAACAGGGGGATCCATCCAATAAGCCTAGAGCTTGGAGAGACAATCGTGGGAATTTTGAGGTCCCCTGCTTATTAGGATAAGCCTTAAAAGCACTATGTCTCATTTAACAACCTGTTAGTGCTTATTCCTTGAAGATAAGATAGAAGAGGGGAAAGGATCCACCCCTCATCCAACACGGCGGTTGGTGTGGGACAAGCCAGCAGTCGTGGCGCTCCTTGCCGGTTTAAAAAAATCACAACCTGAGGGATCTTAAAGTCACATAGTGAGGTCGCTTTCAGCGTAGATTGTGGGACCAGTTTCATAGTATCTTAAAGAAACCATGCATAGGACCTTAAAGTTATCTCTTTTTGCCACTGGCAAGAAAAGAAGATATATAGTACATTTCCACAATTTGTATGGCCAGTTAGGGTTTTCAAACTCTAGTTGACGGAAATAAATTGGTCTGTTAATGAAGTGTTAGGCTATTTTGTAGCATTTAAATAGCAATCACTGTGTATAGTGCCCGGCAATGCTGAAATAAATTGTTATATTATTTAGTGATTAAGTATAATTGGTGGAGGCCAGCTAGATCCTGCATGAGATCTGTGTGGAGCAGTATGTGGAAAAATTCCTGCGGGGAAGGAGATTGCTGTTAATTTCGTTTTACTGGACTGCGCAAATTTCCATCGTTCAGATTCAGGGGTTTTGTTTTGTTTCAAGGCATCTTTTCTCATGATGTAACTTTGAAATCATTCTATATATAGGTGCGATGAATTTAAGTTTAATTTTATTTTCTATATATAAACTTGAAAACAGTGTGTGTTCTCACTTATGCAATCTGAATATCAGGTTATTTTGCCCTCTTTTCGGACAATGCAAAGGATACTGTGATAGGTCAAGACAAATTGTTATTGAACTGACATATGACTTGAATTGTACATTCTTGGCTAAGAGAGAAAAAAACATGGTGGAATAAACTGACGTATAAGAAGCAAGATTTTACTTTCACCCAAATCTGTGGAATCTGGTATATGCGTGCCTCCTCCTGAGCTGCTACATTAGTTACTTGAGCTACTGAGGCTGGACATTTTCCTAATTCAATAGATCATCTGCCACGTGGGCCGTTATATGATCAATCTACTGCTATCACCAACTCAGTTATTTTGGTATTTAGCATTGATTTAGTAATCACCCTCCTGTCTTGAACTGCTAGCAAGCAATGCACACATTTGTCCTCACTATTGTATGTCTTACTTTGAAGACCTACCTGGTGTCTTCAGCTTAGTTGTAGATTTGATGCCAAAACAGTTTATCAGAGAGGTTAAGGATACCGCATATCATTTAAAAGCTTAAGGTAAGACCAAGAGAAGAGATCCAACAGAATGTTGGCCAAATCCCATTTATTTTCATCCAGCTTGGCTGTAATTACTGGTTCGCTAAATGCTTGTTCATGTTTTGTTACAATCTGCTGCAGAATCTTAGCTAGCTATGGTTAGTGGTTAATATCGGTCGAAAAGTTGGCAGTAACCCTGGATATAGTTGAGATTTCTTTCAAGTGAATGAAGCACAAGAGCCTTTTTCCGCTCCATTTAAAGAGTGACCATCGTAAGTGATCACTTATCATTTTCCTTGTTGAACTAGGTAGTGGAAGAGAAATTAGCTGATTATTAAAGGAAGATGTAAAGATATTCAGGCATGAGAAACAACAGAGAACTACAGAGCAGGTCAGACAACAAGGAAGTAAACACAGCTTTTAGTAGCTGAAACGCGTAGATGCTCCTTGGGCACTAAATAATAAATTAATGGGACACGCCTTCCTGAGTGCTAGTCTCTTTTGATTGTGAAGGTGTGGTAGAAGGTATTGCAGACGCGATTGGCAGCCACTACTGAGTTTATTGAAAAATAAATATATAAAAAAAATAATAATACATACATAACTAAGCATTTAAAAAACCATACAAATTCACTGAAAAAACCCTAGTTTTCACACACGTTATAGTTAGGAATTAGCATTTAAAAAACCTTGCAAATTCACTTAAAAAACCATAGGTTTCACACGTTATAGTTAGGTGGATATTTCACTCGTAAAAAACCAATGAAATTCCCCCGTTATAGTTAGTTGAGATAACTATAACTCGCGCGACCGCCACTCTATCACAAGGATGATGTCATCAGTGATGTCATGAGTGATGCCACTGACCATGTCATGAGTGATGTAATATGTGACGTCATGAGCAGAGGATTGCGGGTGCGCAATTTATAGTTATCTCAACTAACTATAACGGGGGAATTTCATTGGTTTTTTACGAGTGAAATATCCACCTAACTATAACATGTGTGAAACCTATGGTTTTTTAAGTGAATATATATATATATATATATATCTTTTTTGTTTTTTTTTCCGTTTTATCTGCTTTTGGAGAGCCCAGTAGCTTCAATTTGGTACCGAACTGCTCCTTTCTTTTTCATGTGCTTTTGTGTATATATATATTTTTTTACTGATACATGGTTGGTGTCCTCCATCTTATAGTGGGAAGTCACAATAACAGGATCATGACCTGTGCACACGCATGTGTGGTGACTCATGCACGTGTATATCTTCTCACCTTTTTTTAGGCTGATGATGCTGCATCTGCAATAACCATTTTATGTTTTTTGCTGAACAGCATCGGCCAGCACTACTGGCAAAATCAATAAATCTGCCCCACACAGAGTTGTATTTTTATGTGTGTTTGCAGGCGCGGCCGGCACAGGTAAGGGCGGTGGAAGGGGGATTGTGAGTCGACAGATGACAGGGTTTGTAAAATTAAATTAAAAACAAACACTTACCTTGCAATCACCGCTTCGCGAGCGCAAGGTAAGCGGTTTTATTTATTTTTAATTTAATTTCAACTATCCCTTCGCCTTTTGAATTTCCCCCTACCCCACCCCGCCCCACTGCTCTTACCTGTGCCGGACGCGCTTGTGTGTTCATTTGCTGCGCATTAACACTGGTAGAGGGAACCTTAGTTAGTTTTTAAAGGACATTGTTTTCCAGTGATATTCAAAATGTTGGTTATTTGCTGAAGAGGTCAGACCCGTGTTGCACTTTGGATAAATGAGGATTATGGTTCACTGACATCAGCTTGTGAAGGAATCTTTTTAAGCAATTATTCCATGACCTCTGTTAGCTCGATCTTATGCAGATCAATTTGTAACATATACTAGCAATATACTACACTGGCCGCTGGTTTGGCAAAGCCCACCTGAAAAAGGTTACACTGGACAAGTGTTATTTCTTCTTCCAATTACGTGTGCGACGAAGTGACTGATGTGTATGATAACATAAACTTGTGTAAAATTAAAGTTCCCACTGTTTCGTGGCTTGTTCTGTCTACTTCTGCAATGTTCTTCGAATGTGTACGTGCTTATGAAGAAGCTTGCCATGACATTGTATTGACTGAAAAGAAGGAGAATCATATAATGTATATCAAACGTATTATAAAGGGGGAGGGGAATACAAGTAAGCCACAACGCATTGTTTATGTATCTTAGAAGAAAATGATGATAATTGTTTTTATGCTCACAAAAATATTGTTCAAAATAAAGGCGTTAAATCTGTGCAGCATTTTTCTTTCTGTTTATGGGTGTGATTGTATTTCTACAAAGCCTTCTACTCTTGTGACAATTTGGCCAGACTTGTCTGCTCATTTTGATTTATAAGCTAACCCGTCTGCCATTTTCTAAATAATTCAGCTAGTTTTCTTTCATGCCAGCTGCCTGGCAAAGACGTCTAGAAATGTACTTCACCCAGGAAGAAAATGATTCCTTAGCAGTGGACAGCTGTTCCAGGACACTCACAAGCCTCTAGTGCAGGCGTAACACCACTTTACTCGGATATGGTGCATCTTAAACATTCTATAGCAAGCCCATATTTAATGGTTGATGTAGGTGCAGCCACTGAAATTCACAGCAGGGTAGGGCTTTGTATTTTGAAGCAGAAAACTAATCGCAACTATTGCACCATCTCTCTCTGCTAGAGCACAGGTTAACCACGTAGAAATTGCTGCATTCCCCTGACTTGTATAAGGAACTAACAACATAGCTCACAAACTAGACTGCGATGTTAAAAATAGTAAAAATTAGTTGAGTGGGCATCAGTAAAATTATATGGCAGAGAGAAATATTTCAAGAAAATTTGAGACGTTGGCTATTGGGTAAGGTTTTAATGTATTCAGTTATGTGTTGATTCTGTACGTTTTAGGCTACTGTAGTAACAGTGCTTTAACGATTTTATGACCTTAAATTAGTTGAATATAGAGAATTATTAAAAATGTTTTATCATTTCTACCATTCTTCTTCTGTTGTCTGTATATCAAAAAAAAAAACTCGAAAAAAATTTAAATTAGAAAATAGCAAAAATATATAATGCAAAAATAACATTTTGTAAGATGTTTGCTCAGCTGCTGTTACTTTGTGATCTGTGCTGAATCTTGCCCTTTGTCTGACTGCCTTCGTGAGCTCCATTGGGTTCCTTGTGGAAGGGTGAAATGTCCTGGGATTCAGTACCATTGAGATGAACTTTGGGCGCCACTCCGATATCAGGGGCTGTATTATAGACAATGCCCCGGGGGCTCAACGGGCAAGTGCACCACCCGCTGAGCGTCCCCGGGCACTTTGGTTTTGCAGAAAGGGCCGCAGATGCTTGTGCAGGCCTTTCTGTAATACATATATATATAGTGCTATTACCAGAGGGTGTTCCCTCATTTGCATGGGGGTGTGCCGCATGCAAATGAGGGAATCCCTTTGCCTCTGTGCCCGTGCCGTATTGTAGCCATGGGCGCAGAGCCAGAGAATCCGTGAGGAGGCGCACTGGCAGCCCTCTGGAGGGGGAAAATGGTGTTACAATGGACGTCCCCTTGCAGGCAGGTGCAGTCACTCACTGCACCCTCCTGCAAGGGAACCTCTCCTTATAAAAGTACAGTTGGGTTGCCACCTGCACAGTGAAACACAGAGCGGCTGCTTCAAAGCCGCTCGATTTTTCACTTGAATGCTGTGACCCCAGGACAGCACGAATTTGCGGCTGCCCTGGGGGCAGTGCATTCAATGTAATAGGGCGTACTTTCACTGTTTGTGACAGGCGTACCTGTTTTAAAGTGCACCATAGTGCAAACAGGGAAAGTGCGCCCTATGTGTAACAGGGCCCCAGATGTTTTTTGTTACCCAACTCGTTGATGCTCATTTTATTGACATGAGATGGATGAAAGCCTGAGTTTCACCCACCAGGATTTAGACCTGTCTCAATGGCGTGAAACACAGACCCTATGCTGAAAGGTTTTGATTGGAGTGAATGCATTCATCTACTGCGCCACTAGACCTGGGTCCTGAGGAGGAACTAAATTCTACAACTGAAATTTTTGAAAGTTCTAACACTGTCAAAGATCATACCCTTGGGTCCGAAGGCAAGATGGCTTTACTCAGTCATTCAAGAAGATTCTTACTTTAAATTTCCAATTTTAAACACCCATCTGGAATGCATTTAAACATGTATGGGGCAATTGGGCACAATAGAACCACAACAAAAGTCTGACGTTTGGCCTAAAGGTGGAACTAAGATTTTGCTTAGAGTTTTATCAGTAGTGGTACTGCAGTTAGATGTATTTAGTGTAGTGATCCTTAACTTGAAATTTTCCATCACCAGTCAAAACCCTCCCTACAGTCCACTAAGGGAAATCGTTCTGTCTGAATAGGAAGATCTTGGCTGTAGTGGACGACTTTCTCCATCTGTTCACACAGCTGCATGATTATCTACTGAAGGCCCTTGCAAAGGATCTAACAGTGTCACGGTCTTGTTGTTATCTTCAGGACCATCTTCAGTGTTGGGTTCTAAATTAATTTCCCCAAACCCTCCCTAACTCCATCTGGGTCATTCTGAACTCTGGAATCTCAAAGCCCATGAATGCCTCCCCCAGATATAGTATATAATAGACCATGCATCTATTATTGAAAAACAACATTGTGATACCATGGTACGTCTGGGTCTCCAGGCATTTGGCAACAGAGTAGTCCCTAGGAGAAATCTTCACCTGTGTTCGCTGCAACTCCTGCCAGAAAACTATGATCCCTTGCATGATTAGCGGCCTAAGCCTGGCCTTGTCATATCTCTATCTAGGTAACTTGACATAGTGGGCTGGCACTCCCAAGCCTCTGCTAAAGTACACATTTCACCTACCACCTTATTGCTTAAACTAATAGCAGTCATTATGGTATTAAATGTTTTTTCTCTGATGATCAGAACCAGGCTGAACGTGGTCCACAAAGAAAACACCTCAACCCTCTTCTACTTAAGAAAATAGAAGAACTCGTTCATTGCAACTGTGCAAACTGGCAGTGGAGCTGAACTAGTTAGCCGTTTCCCAGGGCATGTGTCTGCTCATATTCTGCATCATTGGGTTTCACAGTCAAATATTAGGCAGGTTCAACAGGCATCCTTCAATACCTCTATGAGTGGCAGCTACATCATGAAATATTTGGCATCTTCTCTAAGGACCATTCACAGATGTCAATTTCTGATGAGTTGGCCAATTGAATGGGAAATGTTCCACAATAAATTGGAGGACAAGCCTATTTATGGACTGGACTATGTTTATCTCTTCCCTCCGACTTAATGATTCTGAAACATCTTAGAGCAACAAACATGCTCAGCACACACCAATAATGAGTACAAGGTGGCATCATGGTTAGGCTATGAAATCATGCTCCTCCTCCAGAGGAAACACATCCACCACCATCATTGTGATGTAATTGTAATTGTTTTCTTATTTAGGTACTGCCCATTGCATGTCATATATTCATGTATTCAAGTGCATATTTTTCCAATTACAAATGCATAGCAATTAGTATTGTTTAGTATTTATTTAATTACTGGTTGATAATTCAGCTTGCATGAATATTTTGTTTGAAAACAACGTGATAGCACAATTTGCAGGCATGTATTGTTTGATGTTTTAATAGCTTGACAGTTAAGTTTTCAAATAATCATCATTATTTCATGCTACTATTTGCATGAAGTACTTTAGTAATCATTAATACATTTAATTAAAATAGTCCACTATCGTTCAAAGAAGCATAATTAGGTGAAAGTTTATTAAAGCTAATATCGTGATTGTTTATTTTTGATAACATTCAATAAGCTGAAAGAAGTATTTAATCTTCCTAAAGACGAAGGTTAGGCCGAAAGGAATCGTCGCTTTCAGTGATTTGAGAGCTGGGGGGCCACAAAGACAGCTGTAAACATCTTTTGCTTTTTGAAGACAAAAAGCAGGCACATCGAGCTGCCAGTTGAGCCTTATTGGCCTACCTGGGAACAATATAGCTGTTGATCACAGATAGACAGAGATAACAGTTTTCTTCATAGAGAACAGTAACTTTGTTGTTCCGCTAAGGTATGCAGGTAAAAGGCAAAGCCACATAAGTAACTCATAATGGTGCTAAGATTAGCTTAGTTAAAGGCAAGGAGGAGGGATTGGAGAACAGATGCAGGCAATCTCTGAAATATTATTATAATGTTGCATTGTTCCTGATATCAGCTGCTATTTTTGCCACTTTTCTGTTTGTTTTAATAGTCACAACTGTACACATCATATACAGTAGAATAGGATTTTTATTTTAATAAAAGTTGTAATAGTCTTTTATTAGTGTGTATTCTTGAGTGTGTCTATTCATGGTGGAAGGAGGTTTGGAACCTACTAACAATAACAACAAGTATTCCTGTGAGTCCCACAGGACTTATTGACTAGGTCTGCGCTGCTAGAGGGTCTAAAGATCCCAAATCTTGGGCCATATTCTGAATACGTTTCAGAAATGACTTATTTGGTGCCCAACGTGTAGCCGTTCTTTGAGTAACCTCGAATGCACATGCAAGAATTTACAAATCATTGCTAATAGCGGCGATATCCATTGTAATATTGGTTTTCTCCTTGGTTTCCTCCTTCATTGCAGACAAGTGCTCTCTCTCTGCTGTGAGTTTGTCAGGCACTTGATTAGTCAAATATATTCCCAATTCTAATTTCCGTTTTTAATCTCATTCTGAATCTGTTGTACAATGGCACAACCCATTCTGTTGGAATTCAACTTTAGGGCTGTCTGTAGCTGTTACGAGGGTGGGTGGAGGGGGGTAGGGGTTGCATTCGGGGCGGTAACCCAGATTCCCGGTTGTGATTGTTATTCATTTGTTAATTAGGATGTTGGTCCTATAGTTTAAAAACAGAAACAGAAACTTGCACTGATATAATGGATGAGTAATGCCGCTCACGAATAGTGAGCTTGTACGTAAACATGATACGACCTGTTAACATCACTGACTGTATACTGCCTATAAGATCCTGAAAATGTACATGTATGTCCTTTGTCCTCGATACAGTGGAAATGGTTTAATAAAAACAAGTTTAAAAAAAACAAAAAACTTTAGGGCACCAGTGATCCAACACCTCATGGCTAGGGGTTTCCCTAGCACAGGGTGAGGTAATGTATTTTACTTGTGGGTGGAATTTGATGCTGTAGAACCAAACACTGGGCACTGTCATACATACGGAGCCGCAGCAATACTTAAACATTATGAACCCCATCAAGATTTAAAAATCTCGTTAGGTTATCAGGAAAGCCACACATGGTTTGGTGAACAATTGCCTCATGTTGGTCAGAATATGATTGGGTCCCTTAAGTAAGGAAGGAGCTACTTGTCTATGTGTCCCGTATTGGCTGGGTATACGCCACATTCAGAGGCAGCAAATCTGCCTGTACCAGAATTAAGACATTTACAAAATCAGTTGGCAACTATAGGCGACTTTGATAGTAGGTTTAACTGTCAACAGCAACTGGGGTAATAGTTATTGGTCATGCAATATAAGTGCATTGTGCAGAGCAGGCAACTAGACCACATATTATTACTGCTATAATTGGCAAAGCACCCATCAAGCGACAAGATTCCATTTTTGATTGCTCACAAAACTAATCAGAAGCAATCTGTCCTCACACAACACCCCAAGATAAACATAGAGTGCCGTAATAAAATTAATAGGCCAGATTGGTATTCTGATTTTTGGTCTTCCCCTTCTTTGTAGGGGAGGGTAAGAGGACAGAAAGGAGCAGACAGACTGAGTATTGCATAAAGGGACAACTATGTGAGTCAGAAAAGTGAAAGAGAGCCAGTGTGTGATGTTGAGGTTAGTGTGAAGAAGAAGAGAAAGGTTCTGACTCCGAAGCTTATTTTAAGAAAAAGAAAGTAGCTGGGTTAACAAAAACATGCCTCAGAAACTGTTCAGAATGACACTTGGACTGTAGCATTTCTGGACAGCACAGCAGAAAAACCTATAGTTCGTCAGACCCTCAAAGAGCATCTGTTAGTGACTCCTGCTAAAAAGTATATGCATGTTGAAACACATGATGGACGTGTAACTCTCCGGATAGGGTTTATGATGTAGAAATACAAATTGAGCGGAGCATATTGCACAAAGTTAAAGACTGGTCTCATTTGTTGGACGCCTGAGACATCATTCTAGCAGAGCATAAGGGATGCACTTTGAAGTAAGGAGGTTCTAATCCAAGAATTTTCCTCCTTAGTTCCTGAAGAACACAGGGAAAATATGCATGAGAATGGGCTTTAAAGCAAGTGCCATCCTTTTAAAGGAATCATGCAGAGTGGGAAAATGACTCTGTACGACTGTCCCTTAAGGAGTGAGCCCCAAGTAAAGCCGGAAGCTAAGTGCAACAAATAAGCCATCTTAGATCAATTGCAATATAATGGAGTAATTAATTGTGCCTTGCCATTCAACCGTGAATGCTCCCCTTTTTCTGATCTTAAAATCAGATAATTCATATACAACTGTTTTATACTATAGAAATTTAAATGTTCATATGGTGCAAAATGCTCACAATACTGGACTGATAACAGACTTTGTTAGGAAAATATACAAAACAACATTAGATATTTTAAATGGATTCTTTAGCCTCCTGAAACCCAGTGTCTAACCGCTTTTTTGTTTGGCGAATTTTAATATGCATATTACATATTGCCCAGGGGATATAAGATTAACTCTTTGCAGGAAGAATAATGGCGATTTTACAGGACAATCCAGAGGTGTTATTATACATTGATAACATATACATTACGGATGACAACTTGACTGAACATCTAGAAATGGTGGACAGAATAATAACAGTCCCAGCCCGACATAGGTATAAAATAAATTTAAGAAAAATGTAAAATGGCATATCTTAAAGTGTCTTTGATTTGATATGAAATATCCAGTGAAGGTAATGGAGTGGCACCTGACTTCCTCCAAAAGTGTATTCCTGAACAATCTTCAAATTCTCTATGAATATTGCAAGCCCTGATGGGGGTTTTGAACTTTGGAAGAGTTTATTAGCTTCATTGCACTGAAGAAAGTCAGCCCTTACGTGAATTATTAACTTCCACATTTAAAAAAAAAAAAAGATGTACGAACAAACACACAGATATCATACGTGGACTGCAACCAGACATTTTACAGAAGCAGCTACTAAAGTTAATATTCTCAGTGTGCGTGCTCTACACCTTTGTTCGGCGCTGTGGGTTGCATCTTTAAATGCTATTGATGTAAAGTTTGAATATGAATGATCCATCACTTCGAACTCAAGAATTTCTACTGTTCACACAGAACATTCCACAAGCTACAAACTTCTTACCCATACATGAGTACATGGCCGTGCTATACAAGGATGGGTCTGCACAGCCTGCAGTTGGCACTAAACAAAAATGTTCTACTGTTTGCGCTGCAGTACAGGGAAACTTAGGAGATGACAACTTCAAGGCGCTATGCCCACATACTAAAGTTTTAGCTGATTCAACATCACAAATAGCAGAAATGTATGCGCTGTTCTTGCTCTTCAGAAGGCTGATCTATCAGTTTTCCCACATTTATTTTGTCAGACTTAGCATTCTGTGTACAGGCTTACAATGTGGAATCCTTTGTGATTCTATCACCATTCATAACACTTGTAACCCTTTGAAGCCTTGCTTGTGAACTGAACTCTGTGCAACACATACTACTTTCATTCCATTTCATCGCACGCTTTTAAAAAACGGTACCTACAGAATTCAAATGACTCGTGTTGTAGGTTGACTTTGGATTTTGAATATATATTAAATGTTCGAAAACAGTAAAATGCTGTGGTATTACATTTTATCCTTCCCCAACAAAGATTTTTTTAAATATCTTGTGGCTGAAAGTATACATGATAAATACACACTTTGATAAATTTAAATAATCTCATTGCGGTTCTTTTCTAGAAATAGGTACCTTTAACCTCTGGGGCAGCTAAGTCTGAATACAAGATTCAGCAACTTTTGCAGACTCAATCCTCAAAGCATTTTGCTGATCTACTGCACACTATATTTCATGCTGGAAATAGAACGGGCATCATTCATGTTTTTAAAACCATTGGATCTGAACTTTACAACTATTTTTGGATTCATCCTTTCATTCACGACTTTTTCAAATCTATTTGGTGGAATATCAACAACATTTCTTAAAGTTGGTTGTGCTTTTTTATTTTTTTTCTAATGAAGAAATAAAAGGTGAGTTCAATGCCAACATCAAAAAAGATAAAACCTTTGAGACTGAATAACAAAGTAAAAATGCTATGGCATTCTATTTTGGACGAGACGTGTTTGCTAAGTTTAGTGAGAACTGGACTTTTCACAAATTCGAAGCTCCTCTAGTGAGATCTCCTGTATTTTGGTGCATACCCTTCTATGAAATAACTTTCCTGGGCATTCCGGTAGAACAACCAGCAATACTGCCTGTTCTCGAAAGTAATTATAGTGATCGGAATACATCAGGCATTCTACAGTGCAATGCAGTTACCCCTCCTCAAGGTTGCTATATATGACACTGTGCAGTCATCTGTGATAACCTCAATAAGCACAGGACCACCAACAATTGCACCATTTTGGACACATTCGGCCACTTAACAGAATACATTGCCAACTGTTTCTACCACTTCAACTCTGCCTTCAACAGCTTACTCACCAGACCATCTGTTTCTGCATCTTTGTTCTTTGATAGGATCATGTCTTCATCATCATCATTGACAACTGATAAGAATCATTCTTCCACTGGAGTTTAATACTAAAAGGCAATCCGAAGCTACTGCTTTCTTTGTCTGTATAGCCATCCTAAGCCAGTCCTGCGCCTTTAATCTATTTTGGATTGAGTTTTTGATTTTTGGAGCATGCCACTTAGCCAATATAGGCACAAGGTATTATTACCTAGCTTTTTTTATTTGTTTAATTACAGATTAATAATTCAGCTGCATGAATATGTTGTTTCAGGCCGACCTGATAGCTTGTTTTATAGGCATGAATTGTTTCACTTTTTTGACGTTTTGATAGTTTGTCAATTATTTTTTCAAATATGTAACAATGTTTCACACTGTTTAATATTTGCTTCAGTAATCATTAATACATATAATTCAGATACTCAACTACCTTTCAGGGAATCAGAAGTAGGTGAAAGTGCATTAAGGCTCATAAAGCGATTGCTGATTTTGATAGCATTCAACAAGCCGAAAATCTGAAAGAAGTCAATCAATCAATCAATCAAATGATCTTTATTCGGATAATTTGAAAACATCCATAAAAGTACATACAAATGCATCACTCATCACTATACACATTAAAAATTACATCGAATGTGCAAAACAGCCAGATAAGTGCAAATAGCAATGTTCAGATTATACAAGGATGCTTCCAAATATAGTGGGCCATGTTCATTTTGTTCTACATCAGGAATAAGAGAAAAAATAAAAACGATAGCTCTATAAAACACATCCATTTAAATATATATAAAACATTACAAGTCATCCCAATGACAGTAAAACAGATCTTGTTAATCAAAGCATATCTAAGGGAACACCCATTGTGCAAAAATGCAATGTGCAATTTATGATACAGACTATCAGACCAGAGACAATACGGTGTATAAGCACCCATTATGCAGAATGTGCGGTGTGCAGATGGTACAAGGTCACAAACACCTATCAGGCCACATTCATTGAGGCGCGGGAACGGACAGCAGTTTGAAGAAAGTGACTAACTCTGAAGATTACATCGTCAGTGCTTAACATCAATAAAACTCTGAAAGCCTCATTAAAATCCGTCTAGGCACTGACTCTAAAATAGGGGATTAGGAAGTGTTTGGTATATTTTGCATAAAAGCCACAAAACAATGTAAAATGCAGCAAACTTTGCTTTCCACCCTGGTTACAAGGACAATCTAAATTCCCCAAGTTGTGGGTATAACCTAAGGGGAAGCAAAGTAAGTTTACCACACTTCCATCCCTGAACCTAAACAGCAAGCTCCTATTCCATCTGCCCAGTTTCTTGCGCAAATAACCTTGGGGCATATTGTGTGGCCTAGCGCAGGGTTCTTGAATGGGGATATACCTGAGGATTGATGGCTTTACGAATTCAATATTTTCTCTATTCACTCGGTACAGGTCGAATAGGGCCCTTTTTTACTATGTTCTTATGCGAAGAGTCTATTGTTTCAGGTGCTAAGAAAAGGTGCCCCATTTCTATGCTTACTAGACTCTTCTGTACCGCCTTAAGCCAGGGAATGTGATTAGCACGCTCACTTTTTAGACAATCTATAATAATATCACGGGTCAACGAGGCAGCTGGGTTACGCCAAATGTTTAGCCAGAACAAAGCGGGTCTTGATTTTATAAAATCCTCTATATAGGGGAGATTCAATTCTCTATGGCACACATATGAGGGTGCCGAAATAACTCCCCCCACGGCCTTCCTGCAGAATTTATTTTCTTCTATCTGGATATTGGTGCAATTCGAGTATCCCCACACCTCGGCACCGTAAGTTCCTGTGGGGACGCACTGGGTCTTGTAAATTTGTAAGAGTGATGGAATGACCTCGATATGCTTTGGTTGGCGTAATGTAATTATAGTGTTAATAGCTTTGCCCAGTTTATTCCTCCCTCTGGCAACATGAGGTTGCCAGGATCCAAAGTCAGAAAACAGCAAGCCTAAATAAGGGAAAGTGCAAGTGCTATTTAGAACATTATTCCCTGACATAATATGGCGAATTTTGTGTTTCTTTGGCCCGCAAGACATTATGTAGGATTTTTTAAAGTTTGTGCATAAGTCGAGGTCGGCCATATGAGAAATGAAGCCTGAGATTAAAGTGCGCAGTGCATTGGGTGTACGTCCTATAAGTACCGCATCGTCGGCATAGAGAAGTACAGGAAGGGGATTGCCATTGACGAGCGGGACGTCGATGGTTAGGTTGCCCAGAGATGTGCTCAATTCATTTATATATAAAATAAAATAAAAAGCAGGGGAGCCAGGACACAGCCTTGTCTTACTCCCCTACCAATTAAAATCTCGCCCGAAACCTCACCATCATTGTTGATGCGAACACGGGATTTTAAATCGCTGTGTAAATGAGCTAAAAAATGGACCAAAGGTTCGTCCAAACCATATCTCAGCAGGGCTGTCCATAGACGGGAGCGGTTAACAAAATCAAAAGCGGAACTTAAATCCATAAAACCCAAATAAAGTGGGGATTTTTAGCTACGGTATATTTATCTAAAACTAAATTTAAGTTTAAGCACTGCTCCACCGTCCCTACATGACTTCTAAAACCTAACTGGCATGGATGTAGAATTTTGTTTACTTCAGCCCAAGTACTGATCTTATTGAAAATGACCCTGCCCAGAATCTTCAGTGTATTATCAATTAATGATATTGGGCGATAACTGGCAGGGTCAAGTCTATTGCCTTTTTTTAAAAATAGGTACGATGGTGCTATTGGACCAGGAATCGGGCAGTGAGGTAATGGATAAATTATTAAAAACATTGCACAATAGTGGTGACCAGAAGTCAGGCTCTGATTTTATTAGATCAATGGATAATCCAGCTGAAAGAAGTATTTAAGCTGCACATACACAAAGGTTAGGAAGGGAAGACTCTTCACTTCTAGGGAGAAGAGAGCTGAGAGGCAGTGCAGACAAAAGCTGTGAACACCTTTTCTGAAACCAAAGACAGGCACATTGAGCTGTTGAATGCAGAGAGAGAGAGAAACAAAAGGTGTCTTCATAGCAAACAGTAACTCTGTTGTTGCGCTAGGGTAGGCTCCTTTTGGTGTTTAGCTTAGTGAGAGGCAAGAAGGAAAGGATGGAGGACAGAGTCTATAGTTCTAATGTAGCACACTCTCCTAATATTCTGTCTATAAGCTGCTATTGTTGCCACTATTTTGTTTGTTTTTATATTCAAGACTAGACACATCGTATGTACTAGAATGGGAGCTTGATTTTATTAAAGTCATAAAAGTAGATTCTTACTATGTATTCTTGAGTGTGTCTATTCATGGTGAAAGGA
Source organism: Triturus cristatus (assembly GCF_964204655.1). Classification (NCBI taxonomy): domain Eukaryota; kingdom Metazoa; phylum Chordata; class Amphibia; order Caudata; family Salamandridae; genus Triturus; species Triturus cristatus. Next base: position 938,023,174 of record NC_140584.1, on the reverse strand, counting down.
GGTTTGGGGTGGAGGAGAAATGACAAGTACTCCTTTGAGTCTCACAGGACTGATCTTGCCTCATCGCCCTCATGTAATGCTCAGGTGGCACGTGGGTTACAGTCCACTGAGTTCTCTGTCTCATGGTGGTATGTTGCGCCTGCCAGAAGGTCGAGAGATCCCAAAGCTCAGGCGAAATTCTGAATACGTTTCAGAAAACATATCAAGGTGACAGACTTGCAAGACACTCAGAAAGTGAAGGGTCTGCATTCTTACTATTGCTTCACTTTTAGCACCTGGTTCTTGAGGATTAAGGGGCATATTAACAAGCCAGGCGACAAAATTATCGCCGTTTTAGCGGCAAAAAACTTCCGCTAAAACGGCGATAATGGGCTTGATAATATGCTCTAAGGAATTCCAATTGAAGCCCATGTTAGATGTCCTTCACATCTAACAGGGGTTTCAATTGGAATTCCATAGAGCATATTATCAAGCCCATTATCGCTGTTTTAGCGGAAGTTTTTTGCCGCTAAAACGGCGATAATTTTGTCGCCTGGCTTGTTAATATGCCCCTTAGTGCATCTTCTCAGAATACAGGATCACTTGTAGCTGCCAAAGGATTTTTCACCAGACTACAATTCACAAGGAGGTGGCTGAGATTTTCCATTGCTGGTCTGTTAAAAACAACCTGCTTTTCTTCCTGTTTGATGATGTTATGTCTTTTAGAAGCTATCTGGTAGAAAGAGACAGTAAACACTACCGTATGGCCATTGGTGCAACAGGAACAGACGGAAGAAGCCTATTGTACTGCCAACGAGGTGGCAAGAAGTCACCACAATTGCATATTACATCTATTTTCACTTGTCAGTGACCGATCAGTTTGGACTGGAATCATGCCCTAGCCAAACTATTGCACAATCACATCAGTGTTATGGTTACTTATGACTTGAAGATTCTTTTGTTAAAGACTTTGATCCTGATGCGCCAACATTTTGCAATTTGGTAAACTGGTTAGTGAGTGCAAAATATGCTAGCTGCTATAGACAAAAACATGAAATTGTGTTTTTGTTAATTTAGCACAGCAATCTGAATCTTTACCAATTTAGTACTTGATTTGTGAATAAGAAATTGTGATTTCCAAATAGCAGTTTGCAATGATATGTACAAAGCACTGGCAATTAGTGAATATTCACAGGAAGGGTGTTTTGCAATTGCAGTTTATCACCAAGTGCAAGCAGATGGTAACTAGGTGCAAAGTATTAAAGGAGACCCAGAATGCAACACACCCTTTCAAAAGCTATCCCTCTATGTGATGGTGTGGCGGATGGGCTTTTTACAAGAACACTAAAAGAGAAGAAGGAAAGATGGAGTATACAGGCAGTGTGTTACACTGTTTGAGCAAAGTGAGGAGAGGTATAGAGTAAAATATAGATGGAGCGGGCAGGTCATATTCGTTCGAATCTATAGGTTGAACCCGGTTTCAAGCAGGAACACCCCGTGAAGTCAGGCAATACTGAAATGATCACAATTACCAGATCACATAAGCAGGGTTTCCTACATCGGCCCCTCGGTCCTAATTGCTGTGATGCCTGCGAGGTGCATTAGTGCCCTGCAGACCCTCCGCACGGCTGCGCCATTCAATGTGTTGCAACGAGACATGATGACTTTCCGGCTGCGCCCCTTTTTGTTTTTAAAGTGTTAACAGAATTTCACTTCAAGGAACATCTGTCTTTCTATGTTTGTTCCTGTGCCAATGGGCTTCCTTAGCTTAAAAAGCTTCAGAATCTGGATGTTACTGGTGCTCTTCAATTACATACGCAGAGAAGCAGGGCTCTGCATCCTACAGATTTACTACTTGTACTTAGGGTGGCGAGGATGCTGGCTGAACTGCACCTCAGGCCACCCCTTCCAAAGGATTGAAGTGCTGCTTCTCCCCCTGCTATGCAAGTGTCAAGACAGGTCATCCCACCAGTATCACAGCCCGCCGTACCTAAGCTAAGACATTGCCCAGCATGTGCAGGGCAGCTGCATGGGCTAGATGCATGCATTGTGCAGGCTTTGTACTGCAGAGCCTTTCTCCCAAAGCGGTGTATGGCCAGATGCTTCTGAAGACTAACTTTGGGTGCACATTACGTTTTTTTTATGCCACCTTCTCTCCTCTACTTCTTTCTGCTGCGGAATCGAGCCCAAAGCTGAGAATAGAAAACATCCAAGATGTAAGAGTGGGATAAAGCTACCCACATGGTGGCTCTGTTACTTCTAGTCAGGAGATTCTCTTTTATTTTCAATATTCTTCTTCCAGCATTTCAGCCAGTATTCGTATAATCCATATATAAAATAAAGTAACTGGTGAATTGTGCACCACAGGATAACCTTGTATGATGCAAGTATACATTCATGGTTCTAGGCGCACAATGTATATCAGAAGCGGTTTCCAGTCGATCTAGGTTGACAAGTGCCCACAAGGTAAGAATAAGGGTGGCATGTTGGTAGGGTGTAGGCACCATGAAGGTAAAGTTATCCTGTTTGCCTGGTGGACATTCTCACTAAGTCCTCTGCACCAGAGTCATATAGTTATTTAGTGGAGTTATTCGGCAGCTTTTGCACCTACATGGACACACCTGTCAAGCCTTTTCAGCTCCATCCGTGTGGTTGAGCGACACTTGTCTGGACACCTTTGCATATGTCGGTCCACGAGAAAACCATACTTACAGTGGGGACAGAACATGTTGACCATGTTAACGAACCATTTATTATAATCAGTAAAAGTGAGCCTTGTAAACCCAAGCGAGGATTTTATTTTATCAGAAATGATTGCTTTACCTGAAGCATAAAAAATGATTAGGCTAAGGAGTACTGCAGTAAAAAACGTCTGTATTCATTACATAATTGCCTTCGCTACAGACATAGACAGATCCTTGGCTCCCCTACCACGTCTTCCACCCTCGCTGAGAATCCTCTCTTACATCCTCCTACCGCCCTTGTTCTCTTGTTTTCACTTTTCCTTGATCAGCCATGCTGTTCTTTGATGTTTGCAGTGGCGGCTCCTCCGCAGTGGCGGAGGAGCTTCGCCTTACTGCTTTTAAGCAGTGCCAAGTAGAAGCATAAAATGATAATAACTTGGAGTTATTATCATGTTATGCTTCATGTCCTGCTGCTTTGCATGTGGGTGGGGCTGCTCTGGTCTCAGAGCAGGGGAGGAGTGGTTTGCCCACTCCTAAGTACACGATGACTGTTTGGTCGGCCCTCTCGGGCTGCTCAAACCAATCATGCACACTTTGTTTTCTGTTCTCCATGCAGGCTGCATTACAGCCTGCATGGAGAACATGCCCACCCCTCCAGCACCTAGCTGAGTGCCGTGTCACGGCGCTCAGACCAATAACTACGTTACATTGCAGCGTTGTGATAGGCTTAAGGTAGGGAGCCTGGCTGCCTGCTTCCTGTTTCTGGAGTCGGAGACTGGAGAGCAGGAACAGAGGCGTAGGACCCTGCCTCCAGGTAAGTTTATTTCTTTTCTCTCCCCCCCCCCCCCCCCCCCGAGACCCCTCGCACTCATCTCTCCACCCAGAGGCATGCTGTCCGCTACTGGATATTTGTATTGTTGCTCACTTTCCGAAAGTAATGTTCTTTGAACAGATTCTTTGTATCAAGGTTGTTACTTGCGCATTATGCTGATACGATTGGGTCTGTACGTGACATATAAAAATGTAATACATAAGTAAAAATGTTTCCTGAAGATAGATCCATGTTTGAAATATCTAGAATTGATTTAATCTGTATGCTTTTAAAGAGATGTATAGTACTGTATAGGTGGGTTTATCAAGAAGGCACATCAGACTTTGTGCAGAAGTAAAGCAAAAAGGTGACCATTCGTGGGCTAAAAAATTACAAGTTTCTCTGAATCCTTCTCTGTCTGCTCAGACAAGTATTGCCTAAGGCGGGAAGCGCACTTCTCTCTGAATCACTCTTTTACCATCTGTTGTTACAGGACATGAAAATCCTTATCCTCCTTTCCTTTTACCCACTTGTTTCGATCATGCAACACACCATGAATCCAAGTCTCATCTGGAACACTATTTGCTTCTTTTAATCTCTGAAGGTCCTGATCTGGCCTTAGCCAAACCATCTTATCAGATCTTGATTCATTTGTTCATAGTTTATCATGATAATGACTGCTATACTTTCTATAGGCAAGCGACTCATCAAAGCAGCTAACTTAGACACATCATTTAAAGCTTGCGCTTTACAAGTTAAATCAAAACTTTCAAACCATTCTGAAATAGCCTGGCTTTCCAAATACACGTGCACAAGTTCTTTTTTAACCTTTTGCAAGAAATCCTGCAGACGTGGAGGGTGTGAGAAGTTGGCCTAGTATATGCTGTCCACTAGTTATAGTGGGCATCTTGCACCAGTCCAAACAACCCCTTATTGATGATAGGTTAAAGACAACCTTTATTGAAAGCTATCCTAGTGGTAGGTATGGAGAGCAGCCTTCAGGCTAAGTCTTGAAGGAATGTAAAGCAGCTTGTTTTACCTGTCTATAATCTCCTGAATGGCTAAGTGAAAGACAACCACATCAGGTATATATATAAAATATATTTATTTATTTCTAAACACACCCTACTAGTCTCTTTATGAGGCTAGAGGTCCAAACACATAAGTTACACTTCAAATAGTACAGTAAAATAGCACAAATACACATTAGGCCCTAGGGGTGAGCCAAACCATATACTAAAATAGTGGTATAAGAACCACGACTTAACTAGACACAAGGCCTAGAGCCTGTAGAATCGCTGGGACCCCAATGAACCACCCAAGGTAGTGACACAGGGGACCCACGGGGGCCGTGTGTAGTGTGAGAACACAGCTGTGAGCTCCCGTTAGCTTCTATGGGGAAAGTCATGGTTAGATTTTTAAAGATTAGGGACACTTAGAAATGAACTAGGACCAAACCCTTTTGGACATAGGAAGTTCTAGGGTCAACACCCATGGGAGCACAGGAGTACTCGAGTTACCTCACCCAGGGAAGCCGGGTGCATAGGTGTCAAATGGTGTCGGGTCGTGTCGTCGTTTTAAATGGGAGCTGGCAAAGAAGTACTGCTGCCGCGAAGATGCGAAGTGTACGAAGAGATCCAAGCCTGGATCGCAGTCGAGAAGAACCTGAAAGCAGAGGGGACAGAGTCTGGGTCACTAGCCAGTGACCAGGGGCACGATAGGCGAATGCCCACCGATGTCGGGTGATTCCAGGTGAAGAAGGTGAAGCTTAACTCTTCAGCCACGAGGAAAAGAAGGCGTCGAGGACGACCAGGAGCTGGATTCAAGCTGTCCCACGAAGGATGTCGAGAATATCCACCGATGTCGGGTGATTCCAGGTGAAGAAGGTGAAGCTTGACTCTTCAGCCACGAGGACCAGGAGGCGTCGAGGACGACCAGGAGCTGGATTCAAGCTGTCCCACGAAGGATGTCGAGTGCTACAGCGTTGGTGCCCAGATTGGACACAACAAGCCTTGGCAACAGCAACCCACGCAGAAAGAAGAAAGATGCTTCAGTGCAGACCAGCAAGGTCTGAGGGACTCACCACGCGGTGGGGAGTCAGGGCACGTCTGGAGCAACCAGGGAAGCCCAAGGAAAATCAAAGTTGCCTTCACAGGGACCCACCAGTCGACGGACCAGGGATCGCGAAGGAGCCTCGAGCACAAATGCAAGAAGCGGGCTCACGGAACACTTGTGGAGTGTAGGCCCACAATCTTCAGTGCAGATGGTGCTCAGGGCGTGGACTACAAGTAACCCAAAGCACGACTTCGAGAAACGTCAGGAAGTCAATGCACTTGCAAATGTGCACGGTGACCAGGCGGCCATATGGGAGGGCTGCGGGTCTCAGCTTTGCTGGGGACTGGGGTCGGCCTCTGAGAAGTCTGGAAATACTCTTCCTGGGCTGCAGATACTTCGGAGTCCAGCGGGAGCTTCGGAGATGCAGACCGGCAATTGCTTCATTGGTGCCTGCCAAGCAGGGGAGTCACTCATTAACCCCAAGGGAGATTAATTCAGTCCTCTAATCTTCAGTAGAGCGTCAAAGTTCCAAGATTCAGTTGCAGGGTTTCGTCCAGGGATATCTAAAATCCTGTTGCCAGGGGTTCCTTACATATACCTAAGAAAAGGGTTGGACTGCCTCAGGGGACCCACCTATGTGAGGGTTTGGAAAAAAGGGTGGCTACACCCATTTCCTTTGTTCAGTTTTGCGCCAGAGCAGGGGCTGGAAGCCCCTGAACCGGTTTGAGCTGGACTGTGCACAGGGACACCAAATGTGCCCCCAGTCCAAGACTTCAAAGCACTCAGAGTGCTTTTACCCAGCCCCAATAAACATCAGCCTGTCTGGGAGGTAGTTACACCTCCCTGTGAGAGGAAACCCATTGTCCAGGCCTCCCCTGCCGGAGTTTCCGTCAGCAGCAGGAGGCCAGACCCGTGTCTGTGGCGGCTGCAGCATCCATTTTGTGATGACTGGGCTCTTTTAAGTTGGTACCGGGTATACCGGTGCTGTCATGTCTCTCCCTCTAGAAGGGTGGGATCATACTCCCACACCAGTTACTGGTGTGGGGGTATGATTCCAAAGTGTTTGACACCAAACACGACATGTTTCTGTGCAGCCAGTCCAAAGTTAGCATTTACCGTTTGGTTATAATGCACTTGAGAGTATATGGTCAGGCTGCACCACTGACAACCCCGGAGAAGAGATTCTAAAGGCTGCAGAGGGGCTCAGCTCATGCCTGGGCACCCTCTCACATATAACCAAGCACCCTGCCTTCAGGATTGAGAAGGCCTGCCATAGGGGTGACTGATAGGTTTCTATGTGCAGTGATAGGTGAGATATAGTGAACCTATATCTCAGTAAGGGGTGCATGCACCACCTTACCCAGGCTGCAGTAGAAGACCTGTGGTTTCATTTTGGAGGGCTTCCCAGGGGTGGCATAATACATGCTTCAGCCCCTGGTAGGCCTCTGCAGTACCTATGCTCTGGGTACATAGTATACCATATACTAGGGACTCACTAGGGTACCCCAGAAACCAATCTGGAGTGTACCTAAAGTACATGGAATCAATTTAGAGAGGAAGCAGCTAGGCTGGGGCCCTGAATAGCAGGGTCCCAGCCAGACTAAAGTAAAACAAACAGCGTTACAGCAGCCAAAAAGTGGGGGTAATCATGAGAAGGATCCTACTCTCCTACAGAGGGAAAATCGCCTTTCCCACATATAGCTGTCTCTGCTGCCATCATGTGTTTCTCTTTCTCTATGGCTAGCCTCACGCTCACTCTCTCTCCCTCTCTCCCTCTCTCCCTCTCCCTCTCTCCCTCTCCCTCTCCCTCTCCTTCTCCCTCTCCCCCTCCCTCCCTCCACCCCCAATTCCCTTTCTTTCTCTTGCCTTTTGTTTTCCCTTTCCCTCTCCTCTCTCTCCCTTTTTCTTTCCTCTCAGATCTATTCTTGCTGTCTCTTCTGCCTCCTGTCCTCTTGTTCCTGGAAATCTAATCGCAACCTCTCCCCTTCAAACTCGCTGGCCTTCTCCTCTTCATAAGCTATAGCTTTTTGGCAAGCCAACTGAAAGTTCCTGGTCTCAGACTCCTTGAATTGTTGACAGTGGTTCTTTTGAAACTGGAGATGGGGTGATGTGCAAATCTGAGGACACACTTGGAGGTTGTCTAGGCAAAGCATACGCTAAGGGGCTGAGAAAGTTCGTCACCACAGCACTGCCTCCCTCTGTTCCTACCAAAGTACCCTTGGTAGGGTCCTTCACAGTTTCTTCCCTCCTGTATAGTTCCTATAACTGGTGCAATTCATAATTCATAAAGCTTTATTTTGGTTAAAAACCATAAAAGCACAAAGATATGGTACATATTGCACATTAATAAAAATTCATAGATCCTATTATACCATAGTACATTAGATAAAATAGATAAAGTGTACTAAAAAGATAAAACAATAAAACAATCTGTGGGCAATTTGGGGACAGTAAGTCTCAGAGTGAAGCATAAGGTGCTAAACATTATTTACCTTAATTATTATATTTCTTACATACCACATAGAGAGAAGAAATCTCGAAGTGGCAAATACAAACACAGGGGTCGTGTCATATTTTAATAATCTATAAACCTCCCTGTAGTCCCTGAGATCTCTTAATTTGCAAAGGGAAATAATCCATTTAGTACGTGCCCTGGTGTAAGAGGGACAAAAAAGCAAAACATGCAGATCGGTCTCCTCCACTAGATCGCAACCAGGGCAAGGGCACCACCTAGAAGAAGAGGGCAACCCTTTATTTGACAGGGCCCGCAGTGGTAAGGATCCGTGTCTGAATTGGAGGTAAAGTTTTTTTGCTAGCGAGGGCTGGATGTCATCCAGGAATTTTTCAAAAACATAATGATCTTTCACCTCCAGGAATCGGAGAGATAACCTGCCCAGGCTAGAGTTCAGATCACGGAGATTCAGATGGTGCTGTTTAAGAATAGCCCCCAACGCCCTCTTACTAATCAGGGGACAAGATGTTTCAGGCGAGGTCCACAAATCTTCCCTGTGCAAATCGTAGCAAAGTTGTTTAACGTGTTTAAGCAACAAGATGTTACCCGATCCCCTAATAGACAATAGTTCGACTAACTCCTCCTTATAGCTTAACAGCTCAGGAGTAGACCAAAGTCTCCTCCAGTATAGCAAAGGTCGAGATAAAATGGTCTCCTGGATAGAGGTCAATCCCAAGTCCAGTCTTAGGGGGGTCAGAGGAGTACTCTTGGGGAGATTTAGAAGACGCCTGATAAAGTTGTTTTCAGTAACGGACATAGAACTGGCGTTAACATGGCCCCAAAGCTCTATGCCGTATAATGCCGCTCCCCTAGCCTGAGCCCTGTATATTTCAACTGGGGGACCTAGAGGTTTATAGGAGCATTCTTTAAAAACCTTTAGGATTCCACCTGTTGATTGGATCAGCTTGAGGTTAACCTTAGCCATATGGGATTCCCACTCCATCCTATCATTCAGGGTGACTCCCAAGTAATCAAAAGTGGAGACTCTCTCTAGAATACGTCCCTCCAGGTGTGGGTGGGGGTAAGTTGAAGGTTTGGAATTAAAAACCATGAATTTGTTTTTTGAGAGATTAATCTCCAAATTTCTAGAGCAGCAGAAAGAACAAAAGGCCTCCAAAGTTCGCTGGGCACCCATTCGAGATTTTGAAAGTAGAAGGGTGTCCTCAGCGAACATTAGGGTTGGTATTCTGTGTGCTGCTAGAGTCGGAAAGTCTAGATCCTTTGCCCCCAAGAGATGTGTAATCAAACCATTAATAAATAGGGAAAATAAAGTGGGGGCCAACACACAGCCCTGCCTAACACCCCTGTCTACCGGGAAGGGAGCAGAGAGCTCACCATTCATACCATAACGAACCCTCGCAAACGTTCCAGAATGGAGATGCTTGAAGAGGTCACAGAGGTATGGGGGAGCGCCCATCTCAAGCAAGATTAACCAAAGCTTGTCCCTCTGTACCAGATAGAAAGCGGATCTAAGATCCACAAACATCAAGTAGAGAGAGCCCTTCCCCAAAAACACTGTCTTCCAGTATACCAGCTGTAGCCTGAACAGCTGGTCGGTTGTGGAAACCCTAGTGCGAAAGCCTGTTTGAAAGGGCTATAGAATTTGAAATTCTTCCATCCAACTTTCATGCCTAGTTAATAAAATTCGGGCAAACACTTTCTGAAGGACGTCGATGAGGCTGATAGGCCGATAATTTACTGGGTCTAGTGGAGAGGCCTTCTTGTGGATGGGGATAATTTCTGCACCCTTCCAAGTGTGAGGGATATCCATACCAAAAAGAATTGCGTTAAAATATATCAATAGGTATGGTACCCAGACCAGCGGTTCACTAATAAATAGATCCCCGGGAATCCTATCTAGGCCAGGGGCTTTACCAGAAGAAAGACTCTTTAGGGCAGCCTGAATTTCAGAGTGGTGGATCGAGCACCCATACTTCGTTATTCACTTGGGGAGATATACTAGTCAGAAGTGGTGGTAATTCAACCGCATGATCACTTGTCGGAAGACTAAAAAGGGGCTTGAAATGCCTCAACCAAACCTCTTCACTTAGGCCAGGTGTTATAGCTGAAGATCCCTCATATCTACCACATCTGACTAAATTCCAGAAGGTCCTGGAATCATGGCTATCCAGGGCGTCCTTTATACTGGCCCACCTGGCAACCTCCCAATCTTTTTTGGATACAGATGTAATAGATTTATACAAGAATCTGGCTCCTCTGATACTAAGCGGGGTACCATTTTTCACCTCCCGCAGGAGTGCCCGTTTAGCATCCCTGCAGCTAGAGTTGAACCAATTAGCTTGATTCCTCGTCCCATTTAACATAAAAAAAACTGGCGGCCTTAGAAAAGAGTTTGGTGTGGATAGTCTCTAGCTCTTGGAAATATGATAAGTCCTGACTACCCTCCATGAGAACAAACGCTTCAGCTAAATGAGTGGCCACATGGGAGTATAGTGCAGCGATTTTATTTGGAGTTGTCAAAAATTTTACCCACTTAATGCGTCGGCCACCTGCCACCACTGTTAGATTGGGTACTATAGATTGGTCCACAGTCCTTGAAACTCGTGTTGGATCCAAATGGTGCAAAAATTCCAAACTGAGGAGATTGTGGTCACTATCAGCCCTATCCACTATGGTAAAAGACTTGAGATGGAACCAAAACTCCACGTTTACCAAGATGTAATCAATGGTTGAACTTTTACCCAGTCTGTTATAAGTATGCTTCCCCGGGGCATCTGGAGCAAGTCTGCCATTACAAGCTTGTTGATCTCAATAGCCAGAGGTGTTAAACGCGGAGCAGAATACATAAGGCAGTCCTGGATGTTCCAAGTTGAATCCTCCTCAGAAGTAATAGAGGGAATACCAGCCAGGGGTTCAAAGTGGCAATTAAAATCACCCCCAATAATCTTATAGGTAAGTTTGGAAAACAAGGTCAAAAGGTCATCGAGGGCATTAAGAATGGTGAGTCCCAGTCATAGTGGAGTGGGGCGTAAATAGATATTGATTACCAGTATCGAGGTACCGTCCCCAAACTTCAAAATAATACAAAGAATATCTAAAGAGTGCGAGTCGATAACTCTAACTGTACACCCCAGGTGGGTGGCCACCCAAATACATAGACCCCCCGAGGGTCGCCCCCTGTGGCCCTGCACCGCCGGGACGCGATAAGAGGCAAAACCAGCCCTAACCGGAGAGGTCGTCATCCACGTCTCTTGAAAGAGACATAGATCGTAATCATCTACCAGTGCCTCCCAGTCAGGATTGGAGAGTTTGGTACCCAGCCCTGCTACATTCCATGACCCAATTAAAGAGCCGGAGTTGACGTCCCCAAAAGAGCTGCGGGGTTCAATCTCTATACCTAAAGGATGGCCTCGGTAAGATACCGAGGTCAATTCTACGTCATCGATAGAAATACCAATACTAGAGCCAGGGGAAATCGTAGATGTATTGGGATAACAAGCGGTAGGAAGACCAACCTCTACACTCTCCCCTCCAACTTGGAGGCATTGGCCCTGCCATAAGATAGACCTGTAACCCCTTCACAAGGGGCTAGTCAAGCTTCGCTGTCCAAAAAGCCAAAGGAGTTGGCAACTGGAACATTGTAAGCAGCAGTTTGCGGGCCAAAATAGGAGTTCCTTGAGGCAGACCTTGTCAAGCCGGCCGGCCGTTGATAGAAATAGCCCAAAGGTAGAGGAAGAATCAAGCTCTGGGAGGGCGAGCCTTGCCATTCAAGAATAAAATTAACCACTCTAGGGTCCCTGAAGTTGATAATAACGCAATCCCCTCCCTTGTCTTTTTGGTTCACCCCCAACCAACTTACCCTTCGCGCAAACAAAATTTCCCCATGACCCCCTCTTGGTAGAGATCTAAAAGTATTCAACCAATGGGTAAACTTCTTCTTCAACTCGGGGAAAGATTCCTGGCGAGCACCGGACAAGGTGGAGACTCCTGAGAGAACCACCACGTATGGCAAGGCCTCCGGAGGCAGCTGTGGGAAAAGTGATGGTGGTAATTGCCCAGAACTATGGTCATTTCCATCTATAAGATGGGGTATCAGAGCACTGTCCACTCTCCTCTTACCAGGTGCTAAAATGGGAAAAGTAGAAGGGGGTGGAGGCACGCTAGAGACGGGCACAGATGGCCTGGAGAGTGAGGGGAAATCAGGTACATTAGAACTTATGGTGGAAAGAAGTGTGTTCGTAGCAGTTGGTACCGGTGCCCTCATATCATTAGGACCAGATACACATGCAGTAGAACAAGTGCCTTGGTGACTGGGCATAGAAGTCACAGGAACCATATGAGTAATCCCACTCACAGGAGGAGCGAATGAATGCCCATATGATTTACTATTAATTATGGATACAACTCCATCGATTTTACTCATCAAGCTTTTAAATTGAGAAGTGATGAGTTGTTCCGATTGAGTTTGCAAATCAATTAATAGATGTGTGGCCCATACCGGAGGTGCTGGAGAGGCAGACAATTGTGTTAAACCTGGGTTCTTTTGAAACTGGAGATGGGGCGATGTGCAAATCTGAGGACACACTTGGAGGTTGTCTAGGCAAAGCATACGCTAAAGGGCTGAGAGAGTTTGTCACTACAGCACTGCCACCCTCTGTTCCTACCAAAGTACCCTTGGTAGGGTCCTTCACAGTTTCTTCCCTCCTGTATAGTTCCTATAACTGGTGCTTAACATGCCCTACAGGAATCTCTCTATCCTCCTCCCTTTAAGCCTTCCACCCTCTCTCCTAACACAGATCCCTCAACTGATCTATGGACATGGTGTCAAGATCTATTCTGACCAACGTTGTATCTGCTATCTCACAGTTTAGGTAATGCTGTGTTTAAGCTAAATTTATTATCTGAAAGAGACCATTAGTTAAAGTTTGCTTACCTTAAAATTACCCCTAGGCATCAGATTGGATCCGGTGAAATTTTAGCAGTACTCCTGCGCATCGGTAGGTGGGGTCTGTCGACTCCGCGTCCGTTGTCGGCGTCGTGGTTACCGGGATGTCATAGCGGTGTCTACTTAGACGCCACCCCTGGCCGCTGACGTCAGTTCTTCCTTTTTCCGCGCCAGCCAGTGCAGATCCGGAGAGAGCTTGCCCCTTAGTCGCTTTTTGACTAACTTTTTGTCAACGTCTTTTGAGTCTTTGACTCCTGGTGCACGAGGCCTTCGGCCCGGTTTCAGGCCCTGTGACTCCTGTCACAAGTTGATGTCGGTTACCAATCCGTACCTCGTGTGCCTTTGGTGCCTGGAGCGTGACCACGTACCAAAGTCGTACTCCGACTGCTGGGCCCTGAACCCAAATGGGCCCTGAACCCAAATCACCACTTGTCCTCAAGAGTCTTCGCACTCCTCGGGTAAGTCGAAGCACAAGAAGGTGAAGAAGCATCGTCTCTCTTCGCCTTCTCCCTGTCTGTCGGCCTTCCTCGGAGCCCGCTGGGATGGCTCTGCACTTCTCTCACTTTTCCGGAGCCGGAGCGTTCCCTGGCCAGCTTCATCAATTTTACAAAGCGCTGCACAGCATCTTTGGGCAGCCCGACTCTGCAGGCGCACCTTCAGGCCCCACGGACTCGGCTAGGGGCCCTAGGCCTTCGATGCCGGCGACTCTCGCCCCGGCGCCGCAGGGTCCCCAAGGATCCATGCCTGGATCCGGATCGGTGCCAGTCGACCTCACGGTACCTTCTCCAGCACCGATTCCAGTGGTGATGCCCCTGATGCCGGTTGTACCCCCAATCGGCCTCAATCTCAGCCTCACCCCCAACTTGGACACGGTGCCGTACCAACATTGACCAAAGTCAGTACCGGCGGCGGAGGGTACTTTTGTACCACTGTTCATTCCTGGCGTTCCCAACTGCCCTGAGTGACAGCCAGATGAGGGTGAGGAGGACTGGGAGGGGTCTATTGACCCTCTAGCAGACCAACTTCAGTAGCCGGACTGGCGAGAGGAGTTGGGTGATGCCAGTGGTCTGGATACCTCCATAGACCTTGGTACACTTTCTCCCCCTACCGTGGCTATGGAGGAGGGAGCCTCTTGCGCTTCTGGTGTTGCGTAGGGTGGCTGAGGCCTTGAGCCTCGAGCTTCCTACGGTGGCTGTCAGGACTAACCTCCTGACTGAGGTACTTCAGTCCGCAGAAGCCTCTTCAGAGCCCCTGCTGCCTTTTAATGAGGCCCTCACTGACATCCTTCTGGGCACTTGGTCCAAGCCCAGCACAGGGACTCCTGTGGACAGGATGATTGCCCGACGCCACCGCCAGGCCAGGGCGACCCACGTTTCCTCTCCCAACACCCTACCACTGAGAGCTTGGTGGTCCAAGCCTCATCCTCAAAGGGCGCATTCCCTACTGCTCCCCCAGATAGGTAATCCAAGAGGCTGGACCATCTAGGGAAGAAGATATTTTTGTCCGCCAGCTTAGGACTGTGGTCAGTGAACACCGCATGTCTCTTGGGCCATTACACACACACAGTGCAGGATACACTTGCGCAAGTGCTGCCGCAGTGCCCGGAGGAGGCCCAGACTGTGTTCACCCGTGCTGTTGCTGAGGGTTGAGACACAGCAAAGTTCACCATTCGATGTGGGCTGGCGACCGCCGACTTGCTGGGTAGAACGGTTTCCACGTCGTTAGCCCTGAGGCGCTATGCCTGGCTGAGAACGTCCGGCTTCTCTGGGGACATCCAATCTACCCTTTTGGACATGCCCTTTGATGGCTGTCGCCTGTTTGGTGACAAGGCGGACAACGCGCTAGGGCGTTTGAAGGACTCTAGGGCTATGGCCAGATCCTTGGGCCTCACAACAACTTCTCTCTCCATGCAGTCTGCCTTTCGCCCCTTTCGTGGCTAGGGTAGGGATGTCCCACCACTTTCCACCCAGGGCCACGGGGCTGCGCAAGCTACCAAGCCTCTGTGTGGTCGGGACGTGGAACCCAGTGTCGTGGGTCTGGGGGTCAGCGGGCGGGCCAGTCCACCAAAGCCCCATCTGCAGCAGCCTCCAAACATTCCTAGTCCGACCTTCCAGGGCCACCAGTTGCTACTGGGCGGCAGGATCTGCCATCACCTCCCCCACTGGCACAACATCACGTCGGACTGGTGGGTTTTGCAGATAGTCCGATGAGGCTACTCCCTGCCCTTCGAGATTACCCCTCGCTCAATACCACCAACATTCCATCACATGTCGGAGGATCATTTGGCCCTTCTCTTGGCCAAGGGAGCTATCAAACGCGTCCCTGTTCCAGAACTAGGTCATGGTTGCTACTCCCACTACTTCTTAGTACCCAAGAAGGACAAAGGCTTGCATCCTATCCTAGACCTCAGGAACGTCAACCGCTTCCTCTGGAAGGAGAAGTTCAAGATGTTAACCTTGGCTCAGGTCTTGTCTGCCCTAGACCGCGAGGCAGGATGGTAGTATTGGACTTGCAGGACGCTTACTTTCACATCCGCGTTTTACCCACCCACCGGCGTTACCTACGGTTCAGGGTAGGCCACGAGCATTTTCAGTTTACCCTGCTTCCCTTTGGCCTTACCAGCGCCCCTCGGTTGTTCACGAAAGTGATGGCGGTGGTCGCAGCTCATCTGCTCAGATCAGGGATTCCAGTCTTCCCCTATCTCGACGACTGGCTGTTGAAGGTGGACTCACCCCAAGCTGTTGTCTCTCACCTCCAGACTATGGCAGACCTCCTGCATCTACTGGGGTTCACATTCAACATGCCGAAGTCGCACCTGCTTCCCTCCCAGAAGCTCCTTTTCATCGGAGCGGTTCTGGACACAACGCAGCTTCGGGTCTATCCTCCTGAGAAGCGAGTCTGGGATATTCGTGCTATGATACCGATGTTCCAGCCTCTATCCCAGATTTCGGTGAGAATAATGCTGAGGCTGCTGGGCCTCATGGCCTCCTGCATCCTGCTGGTGGATCATGCCAGATGGCTAATGCGGGCTCTGCTGTGGGACCTTCATTTCCAGTGGGCGCAGCACCAGGGTAATCTTTCCGATGTTGTCCAGATCTCGGAGGAGACTGCAAGTCAGTCGCATTGGTGGCTCACAAACCAGGATTGAGTCAACGGCAAATCCCTCTCCCTTCCCCAACCAGAGTTTACAGTAGAGATGGATGCGTCACTCCTGGGATGGGGCGGCCATATGGGAGAGGCGGAGATCAGAGGCCTCTGGTGTCCGGCAGAGTCCGGGCTCCACATCAACCTTCTGGAGCTCCGGGCCATTCGTCTTTCACTGAAGGCATTCCTTCCTCCTGTCAAAGGAAGAGAAGTACAGGTGTTCACGGACAACATCGTCGCCATGTGGGACTGTGACAAACAGGGCGGGGTGGGGTCGAGGACCCTACGTCAAGAGGCTCTTCGCCTTTGGACATGGCTGAGACATCAGGGCATATCTCTGGTGGTTCAATACCTGGCAGGTTCCTTGAAAGCCAGAGCGGATGAACTCAGCCGCGGGTGCATGATGGATCATGAATGGCGTCTTCACTCAGAGGTGGTGCAAGGTGTCTTTCAGCAGTGGGGAGAGCCTTTGTTGGATCTATTCACCACTGAAGAGAACGCGCAATGTCAGCAGTTCTGCACGTTGGAATTTCCAAGGCGGCTCTCGCTCGGTGACACTTCTCATCGCGAGTGGAGTTGCGGCCTCCTGTATGCCTTTCTGCCTGTACCACTTCTGCCCAGAGGGCTGAAGAAGATCAAGTGCGACTGGGCACATGTCATTCTTGTGGCTCCGAACTGGGCATGAAGAGTCTGGTACACCGAGCTCTTGAGCATGGCCATCGATCCTCCGATCAGTCTGCCTCTTCGGGAGGATCTTCTGTCTCAGCAGCAGAGGACGGTCCTCCACCCGAATCTGTCCAGTTTACACCTCCTTGCGTGGAGATTGAGCGGCGCCAGTTGCCAGCTTTCAACCTTCCTCCCGAAGTCTTTAATGTCATCTTGGCAGCCAGGCGTCCCTCCACTAAAACGGTATACGCCTGTAGATGGAACAAATTTGTGGTGTTGTGCACAGCAAAGGCTGTGGATTAACCCTGGGCGGAGTTCGTGGAGTGACGCGGAACTCCGCAAAGTGCACAAAAAACGGTGCCGCGCTACGCGGAGCTCCGCGAGCGGCGGTGTTTCTTTAGATAAATGCAGTTTGCGGTGAATGTCAGTGCCAGGTGCTTGTTCGCACTGTGCAATTATCGCGAACGGCTTCATGCACAGCACAAGCGGGCGCTGCTTCTTTTCTGCTGCTCGAGTAGAATTTTACTCAAGAAGCAGCTTTCCCAACGCGAGCTGGCGGTTTCTCAACGCGAGCGGTCGCAAGTATATGCGACTGCTCACAATGAGAAATCTGACCGCCCGCATTAAGATACCTCGCCAGGAGGTTGATTTTCCATACCCGCGCTCTCCGACTTGATGTTGACGATCACGAATAAGGAAAAATCTCTCTTGGAGGTAGATTTTCCTCGCTCGCGCTTACCAACTTGACGTTGACGAACGTGAGCGAGGAAGAAAATCTCCGCAAAGCGAAGCGGAGTTTTTCAGAACTTCATGAGCAAAAATCTGCAAACTCCGCAAACGGAGTTCACTGACCAGATTTACTGTGGATCCCCTTTCCGCACCTCTGTCAGAGGTTCTCCTCCTGATTCTTTCTTTGGTCCAGCAGGGCTCTGCTCTGGGCACTCTTAAGGGCTATCTTTCGGCCATTTCGACCTTTCTTCGCCTTCCTGATCAGCCTTTTCTTTTCAAGTCCCCTATTGTTAACAGATGTCTGAAGGGCATTACTCATCTCTTTCCTCCTTCTCCTTTCATAATGCCCTAATGGGACTTGAATCTTGTTCTTACTTATCTTATGTGTGCTCCCTTCAAGCCACTACATAATTGTCCTCTTCGTCTTCTTACTTTAAAGACTGCTTTCCTGCTTGCCATTACCTCTGCCCGCAGGGTGAGTGAGCTTCAGGCTCTGTCCTCCAAGCCTCCTTTTCTTGCTGTTCATCCGGACAAAGTGGTCCTTCACACAAGGACCTCTTTTCTGCCTAAAGTTGTTATCTCTTTCCACATAGGTCAGACCATCACATTGCCCACCTGCTTCCCGCCTTCATACCCTTCCAAAGAGGAGGTGAAACTCCACTGCCTGGACCCAAAACGTGCACTGTCTTTCTACCTTGACTGCACTAAAGACTTCCGGGTGGCCGATCAACTCATTGTGGGTTATGTGGGTGCCAAGAAAGGTCGGGCAGTGCACAAACGTACCATCTCTCAATGGGTTGTCCTATGCATTAAGACCTGTTATTCTTTGGCTAAAAAGGAACCTCCGATAGGACTGCATGCCCACTCTACCAGGGAGATGGCAGCTACTACTGCTTTGGGACGTGGAGTTTTGCTGGTTCACCTGTGCCAGACAGCCACGTGGGCATCCCTGCACAAGGTGGCCTTGTCCCTGCTTGCAGGGCCGGTCGCTCCACACACCGCGCGGCTCCCCCCGTGAGTGCCAGGACCCCTGACCCCTCCGTTGCTGCCTCGCTACAGCCGTGTGCCTGTAGTGCTGTTGCCAGTATCCTTAGCCTGTGCCTTAGCCTCTGCCCCTGTATTTCGTAATTTGTATTTCTTTGTGCCATAGCCTGTGCCCCTGTATTGTCAGTCTGCTGTTCTGTTTTTCGCCGTCCCCATGTTTTTCCCGCCGCTACACCCCCTCCCCGCTCCCCGCCGCTGCTCCCCTGCGGCCCGCCCACTTTTCTTTTGTATTCCGCCCATTGGACACCCCGCTCCCGCCTCCCAGCTGCTCCTCCCTCCCACTTGGCCATTTATGGAGGTCGCCTCACGTTGGTGAGCTGTGGCCTTGTCCCTGCTTGCAGGACCGGTCGCTCCACACACCGCGCGGCTCCCCCGTGAGTGCCAGGACCCCTGACCCCTCCGCTGCTGCCTCGCTACAGCCGTGTGCCTGTAGTGCTGTTGCCAGTATCCTTAGCCTGCGCCTTAGCCTGTGCCCCTATATTTCATAATTTGTATTTCTTTGTGCCATAGCCTGTGCCCCTGTATTGCCAGTCTGCTGTTCTGTTTTTCGCCGTCCCCGTGTTTTTCCCGCCGCTTCACCCCCTCCCCGCTCCCAGCCGCTGCTCCCCTGCGGCCCGCCCACTTTTCTTTTGTATCCCGCCCATTGGACACCCCGCTCCCGCCTCCCAGCTGCTCCTCCCTCCCACTTCGCCATTTATGGAGGTCGCCGCACGGAAGCGCAGTGGACGTGCGAAGCGGGCGCGCCGATTGTGCACCGAAGGTGCGGCAAAGGCAAGCCCGTCTGCGCCCGTCCGTGCCTGGACCACGCCCAGCGCCAGAACCCCTGGCCCTCGTCGTTGCCAGCCCACCCGACGGACCTACAACACCGCCACCCTCCACGCACTCAACGCCAGCCGGAACCCCGCCTGCTACCGAGCCACCCTGAAACGCACCCACGGACCCTTCACCTGCCAAAACTGTCAATTCACCTGCCTCCGAACCTGCACCGCACCCGCCAAGCCAAGCACCAGCAACAACCACCTCAAAGTGCATCCTGCTCAACATCCGCTCCATCCACAGGCACGCCGTCGAACTCCGGAACCTCCTCGACACAACATCACCAGACGTCGCCTTCCTCACTGAAACCTGGATGAACGCCTCCTCAGCCCCGGACATCGCCATTGCCATCCCGGAGAACTACAAGATCACCCGGAGGGACCGCGTCAACAGAACCGGAGGAGGCATCGCCATAGTCCACAAAAACACCATCCGCATCACAACCAGCTCCGACGACACCCTCACCGCCGCCGAGCACCTTCACTTCTAGATTCACACCGACCCCAAGACCACCCTCAGAGGCACTCTCATCTACAGACCCCCGGGGCCACGCACACAATTCAGCGAAACCATCGCAGATTTCGTCAGTCCACACGCCCTCACCTCCTCAGACTACATCCTCCTAGGGGACCTCAACTTCCACCTGGAGAACAACAAGGACTGCAACACCGCCGCCCTGCTGGACAACCTCGCCAACCTCGGACTCAAGCAACTGGTGAACACCCCCACCCACTACGCCGGCCACACGCTTGACCCCATCTTCTCCTCCAGCAAGCACATCTCCTTCAGCCACTCCACCGGACTACACTGGACAGACCACAGCTGCGTCCACTTCAACTTCATGAGAACCACGTCCCACCACCACCCGCAACAGGTTCCCTGCAGAAGCTGGAGCAAGATCACCACCGTCCAGCTCACCACCTCCCTCAGCCAGAACCCTCCCACCAACACGATGGACCCCAACGAAGCAGCCCGCAACCTCACACAGTGGCTCACCAATTGCGCCGACGACCTCGCACCCCTGAAGAAACCCCCAGCAGACCAGGCAGCAAGAAAGCCTCGTGGTTCACCAACGACCTCAAATAATCCAAGAAAACCTGCCGCACCCTCGAGAAAGCCTGGCGCCACGACCAGACAACAGAAAACATGACGGCCCTCAAGAACGCCACCCGCAAACACCACCAGCTGATCCGCACCACCAAAAGGACAACGTACAAAGATCGTCTGGACAACAACACCAACAACAGCAAGGAACTCTTCAATATCGTCAAAGAGCTCTCCAACCCCGGCGCCTGCAACAACGACATCACACCCTCGCAAGACCTCTGCGACTCTCTCGCCTCGTTCTTCCACCGCAAGATCGCCGACATACACAACAGCTTCGGCGCACAGTCCACGCACCAAACCACCGAACCAGCGCCCCCCACCACCACCCTCTGCACCTGGACCCCTGTCAGCTCCGAAGACACCACCCGTCTGATGAACACCATCCACTCCGGCTCCCCAACTGACCCCTGCCCACACCACATCTTCAACAAAGCCGACTCCATCATCGCACCCCAACTCCGGGACATAATCAACAGCTCCTTCGCATCCGCCACCTTCCCGGAGAGTTGGAAACATGCCGAGCTGAGCGCCCTCCTGAAGAAACCCACCGCGGAACCCACGGACCTCAAGAACTTCCGCCCCATCTCGCTCCTCCCGTTCCCGGCCAAAGTCATCGAGAAATCCGTCAACAAACAACTCTCCGCCTTCCTCGAGACGAACGGATCACTCGACCCCTCACAGTCCGGCTTCCGAGCAAACCACAGCACCGAGACCGCACTCATCGCAGCTACAGACGACATCAGGTCCCTGCTCGACAACGGGGAAACTGCGGCCCTCATTCTCCTGGACCTCTCAGCAGCCTTCGACACCGTATGCCACCGCACCCTGATACAGCGCCTCAGCAACATCGGAATCCGAGGAGCGGCCCTGGAGTGGATCATCTCGTTCCTCGCCGGAAGAACCCAGAGAGTCCGCCTCCCCCGTTCCGATCCACGGCCACCGAAGTCATCTGCGGCGTTCTGCAAGGATCCTCGCTCAGCCCCACCCTCTTCAACGTCTACATGAGCCCTCTCGCAGCCATCGCACGCCAACACAACCTTACCATCATCTCCTACGCCGACGACACCCAGCTGATCCTCTCCCTCACCAACGACCCCGCCACCGCCAGAGCCAACCTCCAGGAAAGAATGAAAGACGTCGCGGAATGGATGCAGCGCAGCCGTCTGAAACTGAACTCAGACAAGACGGAAGTCCTCCTCCTGGGACCATCCCCTTCTGCCTGGGATGACTCCTGGTGTCCCCCGCCCTAGGCACCGCACCCAAGCCAACGGACCACGCACGCAACCTGGGCTTCATCCTGGACTCCTCCCTCACGATGACCAAGCAAGTCAACGCCGTCTCGTCATCCTGCTTCAACACCCTGCGCATAGTCCGAAAGATCTTCCGGTGGATCCCCACCGAAACCAGGAAGACGGTCACCCAGGCCCTCGTCACCAGCCGGCTAGACGACGGGAACACCCTCTACGCTGGAACCACAGCCAAAATCCAGAAAAGGCTCCAGCGCATACAAAACGCCTCCGCACGACTCATCCTGGACATCCCTCGTCGCAGCCACATCTCCGCCCATCTGAAACACCTGCACTGGCTCCCCATCAGCAAGAGGATCACGTTCAGACTCCTCACCCACGCACACAAGGCCCTCCATGACTTGGGCACGAAATACCTCAACAGCCGCCTCACATTCTACACACCCACCCGCCAGCTCCGCTCCGCCAGCCTCGCCCTCGCCTCCGTCCCACGAATTCACAGAGCCACCGCTGGAGGAAGATCCTTCTCCTACCTGGCGGCCAAGACATGGAACTCCCTCCCCACCCACCTACGGCTGACCCAGGACCATCTCTCCTTCAGGAAACAACTCAAGACCTGGCTGTTTGAGCAGTAGCGACCCCCTTCCTCCCCCGCCCAGTGCCTTGAGACCCTAGCGGGTGAGTAGCGTGCTTTACAAATTATTTGATTGATTCATTGATTGATTGATTGATTGAAGCATTACTGCCTGGACTGCCAAGTCCGGAGAGACGGCTTTTTCAACCGTTCTGTTCTCCAGGACTTCCTCGTGTGGTATTGCTGGGGTATCTATTCTAAGGTAAGGAATCTATAACTAATGGTCTCTGTCAGATGAACAAGTTACTTACCTCGTGTCAGAACTGACGTCAGCACGCAGGGGCGGCGTTTAAGTAGACACCGCAATGTCATCCCGGCGACCACGACACCGACGACGGACACGGAGGGGTACTGCTAAGAAAAAATTCTCCGGATCCAGTCTGACGCCTGGGGGTAGTTCTAAGGTAAGGAATCTATAACTAGTATATGTCTCTTATAGATAAATCATTACGAAAGGTAAGTAACTTGTTCATTTGGTTCAAGAAAGTTGGACCAGGAATCTGCAGATCCTACATTGCTTACTGCAAATTACCTGGCCCTGTTTGGTGGAGGGACATGGCAGACAAGCTACTGGGACTCCACTATTGTGGTTGGGGTTGGGGTTGGGTGCCACTGATGTCCTGGCGTGCTACTATGGCTCTGCAAGTTAGGTCAAGTAAACCCTTTTCTCACTTTTTTTTTTTTTTAAACACTTTTTTTTTCCAATAAAGAATAAGAGTCACAGAGCATTGCAAATAATCACTTAACAATCAAAGCAAATAGTTCCTGACAGTTTCTTTATAATAGAGGTTTCAATAGCAGTCTATACAGTGGTCTAGTATAGTACTTCGGCCTACCCCCAGAACGTCTCCCCCATCCCCTCCCACACTCCCATTGCCAGTTAATAGACATCATGGCCAGCAGTGCCCCCCAAGTACAGCCAATCAACTGCGACTCACCCAGATCCTGATGCGCAGAAAAGAAACTCCGGGGGCATCTAAATGATCCCCTCAGCCCACTCCCTCTGGTACTATACCATTGTCTGTCTGTGTATTGGAGGCCTGCTTAGTGTCCTCGAAACAGGCCTTCAGCGGCCCCCATATGCACCCTTTTCTCACTTAACTCTAAGGGTAGCGACGACAAAAAGTCAACTCCTTCCCAGTAATCAAATAGTCAAACAACATACACAATAAATTACTATGAATCCGAGTACCTCCTTGTAGTAAAAAATAGACGACAAAAAGTCAATTGCTTTCCAGTAATCAAATAGTCAAACAGACATAATAAATTACTATCCATCCCAGTACCTCCTTGTTGTAAAAGAAAGTACATTCATAGCAAAAAAAATGTATACACAGTTAGGGGATCAGCTTCATGGTATATGATCTCACTTACGGGCTCTTAGTAAAACACTTCACGCATCTCTAGTGCCCTCGCCTACTCTGAAGTACTTCCCTTAGTATCTATAGAAAATTCTCAGACGTGGTAATAGGGAAAGAATAGACACAGGTGCAAATTCACCAAGCCATCGCCAGATTGGCAATTCACAAGTCAGTTCAAATAGTTCTTGAGCAAAAGAGTTCACACTGTCAAAAAGTTAGCTTCTTAATGGCAAGATTGTCTCTGTGCATTCAAGAAACAGTCTCACTGTCTTACAAGGTAGGGCCTTGTTGTTGGACTTGGCCCTCTCTGCAGGGTCACCCCCAAACCTATGCCTTCACCCTCTTGTTTTCTGAACACATTTTCTTGACTTTTAGGACTCTGCGCACTTTACCACTGCTAACCATTGCTAATGTTCTTGTGCTCTCTCCTTTAAACATAGTAAAATTGTCTTTCTTTTCACATTTACGGCCAGATGCATCAAGCATTTTTCTCCTCGCAAACGGGACGATTCACAGAATCGGCTCATTTGCGATCGTAAAAATGTCTTTGTGATGCATCAAACCCAATTTTGCGATTCGGTAACCTGTTAGGGCGTCCCTTCCAAATAGCGAATCCTAACAGTATGCATGAATGTTTTGTGACCTTGAATGCGGTCGCAAAACATTTGCATATTACCACCCACTTCAAGTAGGTGGTAAGACATTTGCAAATAGGAAGGGGTCCCTAAGGGACCCCTTCCCCTTTGTGAATGTTTGTAAAAGCTTTTTTAAGAGCAAGCAGTGGTCCCACTGACCACTGCCTGCTCTTTAAAAAATTAAAATAAATCTTTTCATTTTCCTTTTTGTAAGGAATCTCTTTTTCCTTTAAGGAAAACAGGCTGCTTTACAAAAAAAATGATTGCTTTATTTAAAAGCAAACACAGACATGGTGGTCTGTTGATCTCAGCAGGCCACCATCCCTGTGATTTTTGCGATTCCTAGGGTGTCGCAAATTGCGACCAACCTCATTAATATTCATGAGGTAGGTCATTTGTGCCCCTTAGGAATCGCAGAAAGTGTACTGCACACTTTCATGCATGCTGATTTGTGATTCC
Organism: Triturus cristatus; assembly: GCF_964204655.1. Lineage (NCBI taxonomy): Eukaryota > Metazoa > Chordata > Amphibia > Caudata > Salamandridae > Triturus > Triturus cristatus. Next base: position 937,998,385 of record NC_140584.1, on the reverse strand, counting down.
CTAATTGCGAATCGTAAAGATTCGCAATTGTGAATCGCAAAACTTTTTTGGATGCATCTGGTCCTTAGTTTACTTGTAAGTCCCTAGTAAAGTGGTAGTACATATACCCAAGGCCCATAAATTAAATGCTACTAGTGCGCCCCCAGCACTCATTGTGCCACCCACTTAAGTAGCCTTTTAAATATGTCTCAGGCCTGCAATTGCAGCCTTTGTGTGCAGTTTTAAACTGACATTTCGACCTGACAAAATAAATAAGCTTGGGCAAAGTTCGCAGAGTCACTTAAATATTCAAAATTGCACATCAGTTGTTTTACTAATTGGATTTTTATAATTTTGGTCTCAAATAATTCATTACATTTCACTCTATTTTTGTAAATTGTTGCAGGATTTTTCTTGTGTTGTGTTTTCGCTTTATTACTGTTTGATGTGCTGAATAAAATGGACACACATTGCGTCTAAGTCAAGCCTGACTGCTTTTGTGCCAAGCTACCAGAGAGTTAATCACAGGTTAATTTGAGTTTTGCTTGTGACTTCACCCTGGCAGAAATTGTGGTTGCTGCTTGAGTAGGGTTTCACCATGGAAATAATAAAGTGTGACAACTCTGCACCTGTCTGTCATTGGCCTTCTTAAAGAAGTAACCAGAGAGCAGACAACAGGACAGGCCCTGCCTAGAAACTTCCTCTCCCTTAACAAGAGAGTACCCCCTAACATCTACCAAATTGCAAGGCACAGTGCCCAGGAAAAATCTTATCAGCAATCCCTTGGTAAAAGATCCTCATAGAATTTCCAAGGCTATCTCTATCTCCATCCTCCTTCACTTCAGTGTCTTGGTCTCCACTCTCCAGCCACAGGAATTCCGGCAATACACTTTCACTGGCTGGGGAATATGTATCCACTCTACATCTTGTGCCATACGAAACTAGGGGCAGTTTAAAATGGATCCTACTCATTCCAGGAACTATAGTCACATTCCATATGGAATCTAACTACCATACATGTGTCACACGTTCATAAAGCATGCACACATGCAACATCCCTAAAGAACGGCCCTACGCGGCTATCCTTCAGGAAGGCACTAAAAACTTGGCTCATCACCAATTAACATGTTATGTACAGCCACATCGGCAACCTATCTGGGCCACCTGACCTTAGCGCCTAGACGCCCCCGAGAATGTGTGCACTTTATAAATGCATAAATCAATCAAACATGCACACAGAATATCAGTGCAAGGGTCGGGGTGGAAGTGAAATAATCACTATGAATGAGGCCAGTAGGCCAACCTCTTCTCTGACACAGAGTAAAAGATGTGTTCATATCTATTAACTCACAAAACTCAGTTTGCTGCCACCACAGCTCCATGTTAGCAATCCAGAATATGGACAGTAGCCTCATGTTCTCAAAGGAGAGCACGCTTATTGTGGCTCTCCAGATTGCAGCACAGCTTCTGGAAATTGGCACTACCAGGGACATGCCTGGACCTTCAGTGGTAAAAAGGGGTAGGTAAAAATTCACAATACCATATTCACATACAGTAAGATCACTTAGAGCATGCTAGGATACCATGTCTGCATCGGAAGTGGAACATAAGGAGGGCCACACCAGCAGTGTGCATATGTTACATAGACCGCATTTATCAGCCCCTTGCCCTACCCGGCCATGCCTGTCCCATTTACTTTGCCCTCAACTTGTGCTGCTGGTGCAGCCGTCTGCTTGCTGCCCACCATGTCTACCATTTGTGCCAGAGTTTGCATTGGAAGCTGAGGCTCCTTTTGGGCTATTTCCCTCTGTTCCCAAATGCCTGGCGTAGCTGCTGTTGGTGTTGCACTGCAGCTAGCAGTTGAACTTTGACTCCATCTGCAAACCCAGTCAGAACCAGGAATGCCCTCGATTGACCTGCGCAGTCAATGCCTCGGTACTCATCTAGCCACTATCACCACCCCCTCCATCTCAGACTGTGCCAAAGTGGCTGCCTGAAGCTCCCTATATCCACCTGGCATACAATTGACGGATTCAGCAAGTTAAGTTCCCTACCTTTTTAGGAACACCTACCAGTCACTGAGTCCACCCGTGCCTCCGGACCCCAGACCTGAGCCTTACATGAACTCTGAGCAATGGTCCTGTCGCAAGACAGCAACAAGAAAACAGAAAGTTCTGTTAGGATGAAGGGACACAGTATATAGGATTTATTCTTTCAAAATCATTGTTTCATAAGAGCCATGGCCGCCTCCTCTAGTAATGGTTAAGCCTATGGTGAGGAAGACGGATGTGGGGATAATGTCTGGACTGCTAATGTGGATCTGCCTTGTGTACTATTGTCTCTGAGTCGAGGTTTTGTTTGGGGACATTATAATGTATTGAAAAAGTATTGTCCTGTACGAATTCAACATGCATTTGAGAAGCTAAAAATGTATGTTGTTGTATTCTTTTCACTTGCAGTTGGGTATGTAGATAATAAATTTAACCATAGACTTTTGCACCATATTTAGTTTTCCTTTAAGGCTATTTTAGTCTCTGGACCTGCTACGTGGTTTTGTGAAATTGCTGTAACTTTCCAACACTTCTATGAGGGGCGTGGTTTGGCAAGCCAACATGGCGGACGCCAACTAAAAGACCTCCGATCCCTCTAACCCTCAAGATCCGGCAACATCCTTCAACCCCCCCCCCCCCCAGAGTGAGCCCACCAGTATCTGGGGCTGTCTGCAACATACCTGCGAGGTGAGACAGCGATGGAGCAGTCCGAGTGACATCGCCTGGATGAGAGTCTGTGTGGCGTGCCTGGTCGGAATGCGCTCTGCCTCTGCCGACATCCTCATTTCCTCATATTGCCATGGCCTAGTGGATCCAGTGACCGGTGATCTTGCCGACACCTGGGGTTTGTGGGCCGACCTGGACTTGCGGAGTCAACCGGAAGAGGACCTGCAGAGGAACCCAACAGAGCTGCCTTGCGGTGGGGGGCAGAGCCCAGGCACACATGGACTAGAGCTGGCTGGGGCCTGCTTCTGGAGCCTGATTGCGATTGTGAAACACGAGGCGGGAGTGCGACCCGGAGGAGAATCGGGATTCCCCGGCGGCTGCACTTCCCGCAACACTGGGGGCCACGCTGTTCCCTCTGGGTCTGAGGGGCTGCCGTTGAGCGGGCGGTGCCTTCTGCACACCACTAGCTGTGAACTGGATCCCACCATCGGGCAGCAGCGGACCCTGGCCACACCTGACAGAACTGCCTCGGAGCAGAGAAGGTAGGCCAGCCAAGAGGAACCGCGCTACTGAGGGGGGCGGCCCCCTTCATCTTGACTCGTTTGGGACCCCCCTTGCAGCACTCTGACCACTACATCACTGGCTGGGACTGCCCCGGGGACCTCCAGGCACCCATGCTGCCCATGACATAGAGGGCTGAGAGGTCGGTGACCACGTTGCTTCCCCGGGGGACAGCGCCCGCAACACATTTGAGTCGCAATCTGGAGTGTGCCATCGGGTGGCAGTGGACCTCGGGGCACCTAATTGCACGGCTACAGACCTTGGAGGGCAGGCCTACTGAGGGCTGCCATTCTTTTGAGGTAGTCGGTTCCCCTGGTCTGCCCGGAACCCCTTTTACAATATTTGGACCCACACAGTTCTACCTGGGCCCTGTGTGGTGCTTTGACTCGTGACTGTGGCTGGGACTGAACATTGCGAGAGGAGCACCAATGGTGGGGAGGCCTGGTTTGAGCCTGGGGGGAGGACGCTGCGGGCTGATGGTCTGGCATGTGTGATCCTGTTAGAGGGTCCATGTTGTGGTAGGCCCTGGGTGGCGGAAGCGACCGAGGGAGGCCTGGTGCGGTGTGCGACCCGGGATAGACTGTTCCCATGAGGCCCTGCCCATGACGTTATAACCCACAGAAAGACACGCGGAGTGGTCTGACGATGTATCCCTGGCGAACCACGGATCTCCGTGTGAAGATAAACGGCGCTACATCCCCATTTGACCCTAGCGAGCCCTCCACATCGCCATTACAAAAGACAAGTCTTTAGCCCCTCCAACAAAGCAAAGCACCTTATACAAGTACAGAACATGAAACAGCCAGCCTTAACAATTATACCTCCGTATATTTGTGACGCACCTCCCAACACATTTCATCACCCAAAAAGAAAGTCTCAAGTTGAGAGGCTATTTGTGCTCAAACGGTGTGCATATCCACCACTCCTGCTGCTTCCAAAGAGAAGTCTCCATGACCAATATACAAATTCACACCAATGTGGAATGCACCACCAGAAACAAAAGCTGTTTGGCTGTCATTTTATTGAATGTGAAGAATAAAGAATTTGTTTCTACAAAATTAACAGTGGATGGATAATCACTTCTTGTTTCTGGTGGTGCATTCCACATGTGAAAAAGCAAAGCACCTTAGACCAATATACTACTGCAAATGCAGGGGCGGCAGGAGGTCCAGAAGGTGCCGGGCCCACTTCAGACAATACCGCCTTGCCTGCTGCCATCATGCAGTCACGCGACATGCTGGACGCTAAGATTGGTGCAGTTGGGGGAGGTATCTTTTCTGCAACAGTATCTCAGGAAGGCGGTAGACCGCATCACTGAGACGGAAACCAGCGTGTCTACAGTAGAAGACACGGTCACTACTCTCCAACAGCAAGTCAACAAATTGACTTTGGTGACCCAGGAATTGGCTGCATGGGTGGAAGATGCCGAGGGCCGCGCCCAGCGAAATAACCTGCGCTTCGTGGGATTCCCAGAGGGTTGCGAGGACACCTCTATGGATACATTACTGACGCAGTGGTTACGCGACTTCCTGCCAGAAGACATGCGCTCTCCTTGTTTTGTTGTGGAGCTCGCATACCGGGCCCTCACGAAGAAGCCACCCCCCCTCCTCGGAGCAAGGCCCCATCCAGTGATCGCTAAACTCTTGAACTACCACACTAGGGATGTTATTCTCACATTTGCCCAGGGCAGTCAGGCCAACCTCACATACGACTCTCAGGACATTATAATATTTCCCGACTATACAAAAATAGTTCAACAGCAGCTCTAATCGTTTGTGGCATCCAAACGCCGGCTCTGGGTACTCAATCTCCAATATATGCTTCTTTATCCCGCTCGGATGCAAGGCATTTACAAGTCCCAGTCCCTGTTCTTCGACACACCTGAGGCGATATTTGCAGGGAATGATAAGACTGTACACCTTAAGCCGCAAACACCATCACCACTGGAATCCGATTCCTCCCAGGGACACAGACCGACCTACCTGAAGAAATCCACATCGAAGCGACGGCACAGGTCGTGTTCCAACTGGCACTCCCAGAGGCAGGGTGAAGACTCCTGTCATGGTGGTCGAGTCGCCAATGAGGGATGCTAACCAGCCCCATTTACTACATCCAGAGACAATCTGCTTGGCCCACTCTCGCAGGGACCACAGGCTGGTTGGGGCCTCAATGAGTTATACCTGAAGTTCTAAAGACCCATGGTTGAGGGAGTTTGGAGGTTGGGGAACCATTGGTGTGAGACCCCTCTGGGCTCCTGTTGGGCCTCCGGGGGTATTTCCGCTGCGACAGACACTTCATGTTCACAGAGGTATTGGGGTGGGTGGAGGGGGTGGGGAGGTCAGACATTTGATGTTACACGTTTCATACCGTTATGGCGCAGACACAGGGGTATAGGTGCTCTTGAACACACCATCCATAAATGGCATCCCCAGACTGCAGATGACTGCCAATATCTCTAGGGATCAACTTGGAGGCATCAGCATCATGACTTGGAACATGCGGGTATCCTTGACAAAATCAAACAAGGGCAATCCTGAAGCAGACCAAACGACTAGAAATTAATGTATTGCTACTACAAGAAACCCACTTAATGGGAACTAGGGCCCGTGCTTGACTCACTTTGGGTTTGATCAGAACTTCCAATCTGGGTTCACCCGGGGCATGGCTATCCTGATCCATTTCAGGGTCCCATATGGATCCACCAAGACCTAGACAGCCCTTGGTGGGCGATAAACCACGTGACAAGATCACTATACGGAGAAACACTGACGTTAGGCAGTTTATACCCCCCCTCCCCTGGGTCAATCATTTGTTGACAGGGTCTTAAACCTCTGGGAGGAACTACTGGAAAGGATGTCAGTGATTGAGAGTGACTGGAATGGCATCATGGCACATGAGTACAGATGGCACGCAGAAGGACCTCGCCAGGGTACAGACGTTTCAAAGCTGTACTCTCTAGTGGCTTCCATGGGGTGGATTGACGCATGGAGAGCCTATCACTCGTCGGAATGGGGATATACCTTCTTCTCCCCAGTCCATGGGTCCTTTTCCCAGGTGGACTATTTATTTATTCCAGGTCCTCAGATACATAGGGCCACGGCGTTGTTTATCCTACCACGGGATCTGTCGGACCATTCCCCAGTAACACTTTGGCTGCAAGTGGGGCTCCAGAGATTTGCTTTCCGGTGGTGCATGTTGCCGTAGCAACTATGTAATTCATCTTACAAGTCCATGTTACATCAAGGGATTACAGACTATCTGGCACTCAATGCAGGCACTGCCCCCTCCGGGGTAAACCTGTGGGAAGCCCTAAAGTCCACACTGCAGGGAATAGATATACGTTTCCATGCCGGAGAGCGACGATGCCGCGACCCACAGGTAGTGGAGTTGTAAGCCCGACAAAGAGCCCTCAAAGCCGAGATCAGAGAGTGGGATGGAGCCCGGGCTAGACGTAATCTGTTCCTCTGCCAACAGAAACAGAGATATCAGTGGGGGGGACAAATCGCTGCACCGCTTTTTCCAAATCGCGCAGGCGCCGACTCCTATGCGGCGCAGCGGGTAAGCAGCACAGTGACCCACAAGCGATTGCCCAGGCCTTCGCTGCATATTATTCAGAGCTATATGCCAGGCAAGAAGTCTTGAACCATGATCAAATCCAAGAAGTTCTGAAAGACATGGCGCCAAAAAAGATCTCGGATGACCCTCGAGCAGAACTTGAGATGCCAATTACTGAGGAGGAACTTGCAAATGCACTGTCTGGCCTGCGCTTCGGCCGAGCCCTGGGATCCAATGGGTTTCCATGCGAATTCCTGAAACTATGCAAGTCCCAATTAGGGGTAAACTTGCTAAAGGCACTGCAGGATGCCTTTGAGTCACAGATCCTCCCACCGGATTGGCGACATGCTGAAATCGTGGTGTTCCATAAACCTGTGCTTCCTCCTTAAGAAAGCTCTTCTTATAGGCCCATTTCATTACTGAATATAGAAGCCAAGCTACTGGGTAAGATTCTCATGTATTGTCTCCTTCCACACATATCCGATCTTGTCCACTCCGACCAGGCAGGTTTCATGCCACACTGTTCCACACGCCATAACATTAGATGGGTCCATAATGCCCTAGCAAGAGCGTCAGAACTCGCCCGCCCTGCTGCCATATTATTAGCGGACATGGATAAAGCCTTTGATTCACTCAGTTGGGAGTACCTGTTCCTTAGTTTACAGGCCCTCAACTTTGGCCCATGGTTTCAGACATATATCCATCTACTCTACACTGTCCTTTCTGCCTCGGTGCGAGTGGCGAGGATGCGGTCAGACCAATTCCCTATCCTCAGGGGAACTAGGCTGGGGTGCCCTCTTTCCCCCTAATATTTGCACTCGCCGTCAAGCCTTTGGCTACATGGGTAAGGTGGGACCCCCTGGTGTGCGGGTTTGAATGGTCCACAGGACGGTCAGATAGGATCGCACTGTATATAGATGACGTGCACTTCTTTCTTGCAGATCCAGGGTTTACATGCCCACAGATCATGCAAATTCTCAGAGTGTTCGGGAAGACCTCAGGCATAAGTACAAACCCGTCAAAAATCAGTGCTGTTTCCCATCTGTGGGGATCAGGGCCACGGAACCTGAGCCACTCACTTGACCCATGCAGGGGATGGGTTTCAATACCTTGGTATCTACATATCCCCTAACCCGACTGTCTCATGGACGTAGAACTGTAACCCTCTACTAACACGCATCTGAGAGGAGACGAAAACATGGCCTTCCTTGCCACTGTCCCTGCTTGGACGATCTGCCATCTTTAAAAAGGTGTCCTTGCCACGATTATTATATTGACTACAGAATTTCCCAGAATATTCCACAGCCATGATTTAAGCAGATCAACGGAGTCCTCAATCACTTTCTGTGGGGTGGTGGCGTAGTCAGTCACCCTCTTCACTTGCATACAGTCCACCTACTGCAGAGATGTAGCCGTGGCAGACATGTACGCATACTACTTCGCCTTCCACCTGATCAATATTAATGAATAGGGGTACAGCGCACAGACAGATCCGGCAAATGCAGTGGAGAGACATACGATGGGCAACGAGCCACTGACAGACTTTCTCTATAGTCACATAGGAATAGCTCACCTGTCCCCAGCAAATAGAGTGGTCATCCGGCTATGGCGACAGACATTCCGGCGGCTAAGTTAGTGGGGAAAATTGACGCAGATGACCCCGCTATGCCATTGAGCCTTCGCCCGACAGGCAGCCACACTTCCAGGGTTTCAAGCATTGAGGCACTGTCAAGCCCCCGCGGTGCGGCCATCGCATCATGCCAGCATCTAATTCAATTTAAATTTTTGCATCGAGCATACTTTACCAGATCTCACCTCTGGCATATGGGGGTAATATCCTCCCTGGCATGTCTCTGTTGTGGTGAGCGGAGGGAACCTTCCTGCATACGGTGTGGAGTTCTGTGCTCCTTCCGTTCTGGCTGGGGTGACCTCTTGCTTGTCTCTGGTGTTGTGCTGGCAGATACCAGTTGAACCCAAGCTAGTTCTCCTACACAGTACGGAGGTGATAGGTGGTAACAGATACAAACAGCGCCTCTTGTTCATTGGGCTGACCCTAGCCAAGCGAGTCGTGGCCCAACATTAGAGGGAGGTTTCCCCACCCTCGATGGGTGGATGGAAGCGAGCTATAGACAAATGTATGGGATTGGAACTAGCAGTTTTTCAGGCACGTGGCTGCCCCCAGAAAGATAGTAAAATATGGAAACGGTGGGCGGAGTACAGAGGAATGTATTTGCCCCACACACAGTCCTCGGAATCCCTTTTAGATCTGGAGATACAGTCATAGAGCCATAGATACAAGGATAGCGGGTAGCCCTTTCTACTATAATGGCATGGACCATTATTTCGGGGGGCTTGGGGTGGAATACTTGGTTGGTGCCAGGGGTTTTCTTAAAGTTTATAATATTGGTATTGCTTAGATTTAAGCTACAATTGATATTGTCTATATATCTGGGCCTTATAGGTCATATTGTATCACCAATAAACTTCAATAAAATATGTTTTTTAAAAAGAATACTTTTAGTCTGAACACACTGCAACCAATTACATTCCCCTTGTAAGCATAATGAGTGCATGAGGAATCAGTCTGGTAAAGTCTTGGAATGCAATAGCAATCAAAGGCTTTCATTAGGACAGAAAAACCAGGATCTGCATTCAATGCTTTCTGTAGATCACCGTATTGAACTTAAACTGTTTTTTTTATTTGGGGGGGGGGGATCTTTTTTTTTTTTAATATAATTAAACCAAAGTCAGCATTACATCGTCATCATCATACTGTTAGGATAGAGTACATACTTCCAATTGCGTTCAAAATCAAATGTACAATCCTTATAATTTTGCAATATAGTTGGACCCCCCACCCCGGATCCTTCCCCTCTTAATTGCCCAGCCCCCCCCGTAATCCCCTGTAATCAGCCCACTTCTGCCATATCTTACTCTATTTCGTGGGGCAACCTCTGCTTTCATAAACTGTTCTTTCTGCAGCACAGCACCAGTCCATATCTTTCTTCCACTGGGAAACCAGTGGCGGGTGGGCCGCCCCCCATGTTCTAGACATATTTCTTTTTGCAGCCATTGCTGCTACTTGCAGGCATATTTTGGAGTATTTAGGCCAGGTCAGTTCTCCGGACACACACAATATGTGCCATATAGCATCTACGGGGACCTGCTGTTCAAGCACTTCAGTTAGAATATGAACTATTTTGATCCAGTATCTCTGTATTATCGTACATTCCCATAAAATGTGAAAAAACATCCCTTTCTGATTACACCCTATTTTACGCACTCTGTCGTGATCTTACCCATTTGAAACAGCAGTGTACTAGTATAGCAGGATCTATGCAGGATCCGTAACTGTACTAAACTGAATCTAGCTCTAATTGCCACTTTTCTTGGGCTTTGTACAGCTTCGGCCCAAGCGTCATGATTCCCATGCCTCTCTCACCTTGAGTAGTAAATCTGGAGAATGGTTTACAATTTGCTTATAGGTAGCTAATAGTGGCTTTTCCGGAATGGGGTCCAACAACAATCTATCCTCTAGTGGACTATATTCTGGGATCTGCTCCCCATCTTTGATATGCCTATCTATGGCGTGTTTCAGTTGTAAACTGTGGGGTTTTAATAACTATAATAGCATCAGCAGTCAGTCTTGCAAAAGTTATATAGATGTAGTTTCCATTCTGTCTAGCCTCACTGAAGCTTTACATACATACATAGCATCACCTTGTTTTGGTATTGTGAGTATTTGGGTGTATTATATGGTATGGTTGTGAGACCTTACCATGTAATCAATTCGCAATCCTTTAGCTCAACCCTGGATAGCTGTGGCTTCAAGCAGGGAGTGAGCTGACGGGCCCTTGGAGTCACTTCTTTGGGCTGTGGATTTTCCTAAAGCCAGGAGCCAAAGGCACAGTCCTCTCTTCTCTAGCCCATGGTGCAGCAGGTGCAGACTAGGCGACGATGCAGCCTCTCTTTGCCAGGCCCAGGGATCAGCAGGGCAGTCCTTCTTTGGTCTTTTCTCCAGTTCCGTACTGATCTGAGGTTTGGGGTGCCATGGGTGTCATATTTATGCCTAGAAAGTGCCCTGGGGGGATAATGTGGTCGAATGTGTGATGGAATCCCACATGCGTTTAGCACGATTGCCTTCCTCATGCCGGCATTAGAACAAACGCGTCATTAAGACACGGTCCTTTAGCATGCAAGTCCTTACACCGACTTGCCTTAGGGGGTGCTGGATTTTGGAATAGTATCATTTACTATTACTTGGCAGCCCACCCCAGAGGTGTGGCTAGCTGTGGGCTACACTCCCACGGGAAAATCTGGTTTGGGCACTGTTCTCCCCTCTCTGTTCCCTCCTTCAGCGTATTTACCTGAACAAAGGGGCAACCTCTCAGGAGTGTGATCGCCATTTGACCACCAAAGGTGGCTTCACCTTTGAAGGTCACCTTTAGGGCCAACTCCCTGAGTGATTTTCTGCAACTAGGAGGGAACACCTACCTCTGTAGCAGCCTACCATTGTTCCTAAGCTTGGAAGTCCCTCACACTATTCCCCAGGAGGGCAGAGAGCTGTCTGGTGGCCAGCAATCATGTGCGGCCACTGGACAAACTGGGTTACAGAGTGGCAACTTTCTAAAAGTTGCCTTTACTTAAAAGTGACATTAAATTCTACTTGAGCATCAGGTTGGACTTAATGCCATGATTAATTTGACATTTGTTTATCTTAGGGGTTACAGATGAAAACAGACCTGCACTGGCTACTACCCACTACATCAGTAACCCAATAAACAGATATGTTGCAAGGAAACATATATTCACATCAGCGGGGAGCCATTATCAACTAGATGCATATTAATTAACCAATACACCTTAACTCTTTTCACTTTTTCTTTTATTGGAAAAAAAATCAGTATATCAAGAACTAGTCATGGGACTTGTGCTTTATTTTAAATGTGATTAAAAAGTTATCACTGTAAAGAATTTTGGATGAAATGTACAGGTACAAGTAAAAAATATTTTTTTAAAGAGATTTTAAAAGAAAACGTTTTTTCAATAACAGAAAAAGCAAAAAAAGCGAAGATGTATGGGTTAATTATTATACATGATTAATTTGATACCTTGAAGTACCTATTTTAATAGTCCAATTCAGAAGTTAGCCGGGTTTACAGGTCAACCTGTAACTCTGTGTTAGTCAATGGGCCTACTAACCTTTCCACAGCAAACAACAATTTGGAAGTGTTGTGGTCAGGACAGATTAAAAGCATATGCCCTACTTAATATTATATGGTTACTTGCCTCAGGGCTTCATAGGTCTTCCTTAGGGGAGACTTACATGTATTTTTAAGGGGAGTGACAGCTTTGCCGTTAGTTGAAACGGCGAAGCTGAACTAGCAGTTTCAAACTGCTCTTCCATGCTGCAGTGGCCAGCTGGGAGCCATTTTGTTCTTTGTCCCACACAGGGTAACACAACCAGTGCTTCAGCCCTGTGGGGACACTCTGTCTTACCTGCCCTAAGTTCTCTTGGTATCATATACAAGGAACTTATAAGTAAGTCAGTTTATGCCAAGGGTAGCTAATTCAACATACACTTTGTAAGGGGTTAGAACACTGACACTGAGGTCTGGTTAGTAGGCGTCAGTGCACTCTCAGAGTCAAACAACCAGCAGAATCAGCCCAAAACCTTGGGGGTGATCATGCGACTAGAGGCATTTCCATTCATGGCTCCCCTCTAAATGAAAGGTAACTAACCCTTGTCCTGGTAGTTAGCATCATTTAAGCGGAAAAACCTGGAAATGCCACCTCGATTGGCATGGTCAGTCCCAGGTCTGTGTTCCACTCTAGGGATTATGTTGAACCATCTGAACAGTTTGGGGTTCTCTCCTCTCATCTATATCAGCCATCTAATAGGTCTGTGGTCAGTTTGAAATCTGAAGTGAGTCTCAAACAGGTAGGGTCTCAGCTTTATCAGGGGCCAAACTACAGCACAGGCTTCTCTCTCAATGTCACTCCAACACTGCTCTCTGTGGAGTCTCTTGATTATTAAGGCAACTGGTTGGTCCTAACATGGTCATTCAGCTGTGACAGTACTGCACCAATCCCATGTTCTGAAGCATCAAAATGTGTCTATTTTATTAATTAGAGATACTCAACAGTAGTATACTAAGGGTGGTTATTTAATGGTTGCTCCTCCGCCTCTACTGGGTGTAGGTTGTGTTTGTGATTTCTCGGCTGCCTGAGAACTGCTGCCTATGAGGGGTTCCCGGAACGAGGGAGGGTCCATATGAAGTCCACAGATGCGGGCTGGTAGTCTTTAACCTGGGACTGTTTGCTGTCATGCTCCTGGGCTCCTGGCTGATGCTCTTTAACTGTTCAAGTTCAAATTAGCAATCACCTGCCTGAGGATTTACAGCTGTCTTTTAAGGTGATTCCACAGATAGTCCACTTAAGATGTTCGTTCTCATTTCTTTTCTCTTTCCATGATGGCTGTTCCCTGTCTTGGTTTCTTACAGTTTCTTCAAGAAACTAGAAAGGACATGGCTCATCAACAAAATTCCATCCAACAGGGAAATACTTAAAAATGCCCTAAACAAATACCAATTCCAACTAAAGCATGTAAGGAAAAAGGCCCTCAACAACTGCCTAAATGCCAGCCCCAATCATAGCAAAGAATTCTTCGGAGAGTTTATCAACCCTACAGCAACAAAGAACTCCATTGCCCACTCCCAGGACCTCTGCGACGCCCTCACGGAATTCTTCCATGATAAGATAACAGCAATATACAAACACTTCGACCCTAAGCCCCTCTTGACACCCACAGCACAATATACACCAGCAATGGCAACACCCCAGGCACCATCTCCACCTGGGAACCAAGCATACCACTGCCACCCTCATGAGCTCCATCCAGTCTGGAGCCCCAAGGGACCTCTGCCCTCACCACATGTTCAACAAAGGAACCAGCGCCATCAGCAAGGAACTCCACCTCATTTTTAACACCTCCTTCTAAGAGGCCTGCTTCCCCACAGCATGGAAGAACGCAGAAGTCAAACCTCTTCTAAAAAAACCTTCTGCAGACCTAACAGACCTAAAAAATTACCGACCCATCTCGCTTCTTCCTTTGTCAGTGAATTCTTCCATGATAAGCTAACAGCAATATACAAATACTTCGACCCCAAGCCCCTCTTGACACCCTCAGCGCAATGTACACCAGCAACGGCAACACCCCAGGCACTATCTCCACCTGGGAACCACGCATACCACTGCCATCCTCATAAGCTCCATTCACTCTGGAGCCCCAAGGGACCTCTGCCCTCACCACATGTTCAACAAAGGAACCAGCTCCATCAGCAAGGAACTCACCCTCATTTTTAACACCTCCTTCTCAGAAGCCTGCTTCCCCACAGCATGGAAGAACGCAGAAGTCAAACCTCTTCTAAAAAAAACCTTCAGCAGACCTAAACAATTACCGACCCATCTTGCTTCGTCAGTGAGAGTCTTGGAAAAAGTGATCAACATCCAACTGAGCAACCACCTCGAATTCAACAAACTCCTGGACCCCTCACAATCTGGATTCCAAACCAACCACAGCATAGAAACCACCCTCATAGCAGCCACAGACGACATCAGAGCCTTCATGGACAAGGGTGAAACAGCTGACCTCATCCTTCAGACCTCTCAGTGACTTTCAACACCATATCCCACCTCATGCTTCTCCAAGGCCTCCACCAGATGAGCATCCAAGGAGAAGCCCTCAAATGGATTGCCTCCTTTCTCACAGGCAGAACCCAAAGCATCCACTTCCCACCCTTCGCCTCAGCTCCAAAAAACATAATCTGCGGAGTCAGTCCCCCAAGGCTCCTTCCTCAGCCCCACCCTCTTCAACATCTACATTGCCACCCTGGTCACATCCCACAACATGAATATCATACCCTACGCAGAGGACACCCAACTCATCCTGTCCCTCTCCGCAGACCCTGCCAACACAAAAGCCTACTTCCACAGGTGCATGACCAACGTCTCTAGCTGGATGCAGAGCAAGTGCTTCACCAAATATAAGCCCTCATCCCGAGCCTACAGACCACTCAAAAAAGTAGGCATTATTCTCGACAGCAACTTATCCATGAAAAGACAGGTGAACGCTGTTGCCTCAGCATGCTTCCACATCCTCTGCATGCTGAAGAAAATCTTGAAATGGCTCCCCACAAACACCAGAAACACCATCACACAGGCTCTTGTCACCAGCCGCCTGGACTATGGAAATGCCATATGAGGAGGGATCAACACAAATCAGGCTCTAAACAATACAGAATGCGGTCACAAATCTCGTCCTCGACCTTCGGAGACAAACCAACATTACCCCCACCTCAGAACTCTACACTGGCTTCCACTCAGCAAGCTCTGTCACTTCAAACTCTTCACCCACACCTACAAAGCCCTCCACAACAAGGGCGCAGTTTACCTCAACCAGAGAGTGAACTTCCGCCAACTCCGCTCCTCCTCCCTCTACCTCGTCCACTCCCCCGTATCCACAGAAGTGGAAGCTGTTCTGTCTCCCACCTCGCACCAAAACTCTGGAACGACCTCCCCCGACTCCTACGATCTGCGCCTACTCTACTGGAGTTCAGAGAGAGACTAAAGACCTGGCTCTTCAACAAATAACTCGGGAGCAGCGAGTGAAGAAACCACCCTCCCTGCACTTGGAGACCCTCACAGGTGATAAGTCGTGCTTCAGAAATCCAGAGTGATTCCTGACTTTCCCAATCCATTATCTTTTCTGTTGTGGTGTTTGATGTCATTTCCTTTTCCTCTTCTTTTCCTATTTAAAAAGTATCAGTCTAGTTGGAGGGTAAATTGCATCGAAACCATGTTCCTTCACTCGTTTCCTTGCCACCTCCACTTGCTGATCCTGACTCTTCACTTTTGGGACTTCCACGCCTGGCTTCCTGACTACTGGTTTTCTCCTACTCCAAGACTTCATCAGCTAGAAGATTTTTTAACGCTTTTGGCTTTTTTCCTCCTCCGAAGGGGGCAGCTTAACGAGGGAACTTGCCTACCAAATATTTTAGTGTGTGGTGACATTTTGTGGTGTCCAGAAACAGTCATCCTTGCTTCAAACAACTTAAGACCTGGATGTGGATTATGGGTAAGCATTCAGTGCCGCCAACCATTTCCAACTGTTTCTGGCATGGATTCTGGTGTTGACCTGGCTATTGTCCTCCAACAACAAATCCTGGAACTGGACAAATTGGGGGCCAAGAATGCTGCCTTTCATCAAGCAATCCACTCTTAGTCTTTTGATCTGCCTGCTATCAGCACATCAACATCAAAGTATTCTGGAGATTCTGCAGGGTTGAAGGATTTTTTGGAAGCCTGATGGTTTATTTTGCCTTTCGACCTGCACAATTTTCCTCTGGCCTGGACAATGCCGGTAGTTGTTGCTGAAGATCCTTGCCTGAACAAACATGCAGAATCATTTCTGGAAAAGCTTCAGAGAATGTTTGAGTGACAAGATTGTGAGGATTCCACCTTGGCTGCCCTGAGTGAGATCTCTCAGGCAAATTTAGAAGTACTCATCTATTAGTTTCACAAGCTTGCTACGGAGACTATCTGGGTGGAACGTACTCAGGTGACTTTTTGTTCATGAACGTCAATTCACCAAAATGCCCGGGGTAGCGGAAGTGACATCACAAGCAATGACCTTTACTTTCACACACACACACATACTTACTCATATTCACACACTCTCACATAAAATCACTCTCACCCGCAAGCAAGCACACAACATAGATTTAAAAAGCATTTTTTATTTACCCTAGCTGCCAGGGAAGGTCATATTTTAGCTAATTGTACTCCATTCTTTATTACACTAATAATGAATAATATAATATTAATCATTATTAGGGTAATAAAAAATTGACAGAAAACAAAACTGAAAGGCAACCAATGTCTATAAGGACTAGTTTCCCATGTCTTCCTGACACTGATTTTGCCATCCCTAAGGCAAGGTGTCGCACTACGACCACTAGAAAATCCTAAATGACATCCATTACTTCATTTCAGACAGGGTTAAAGGAGGAGTTAAAAGATGAGCTATCAAGAGTTACCCAAGCTTTTCCTCATTTTCTGAACTTCTGATTGAACATGGACTTTGGAGTGGCGGCATCTTTATTGGGAACATGTGAACCTTTTGAGGTATGGGCAGACCATTGAAATCTCAAGTTTCTGCAGAGCATGAAGTGTAGAAATAACAAACAAGCTGCTGGACCTATTTCTTTTAACAATGGGACGTTTTTGTTACTTACATCCTGGACACTCAGCACATTCTTGCTGATACCTTGTCTAGACAGGACATTGTGGTTCTGGATTTTGAGACACCTGTTCTTTTGCTCCCTAAATAAAGTAGTTGTCCTTCTTACAGCACTGGAGGGACGCTCACTCTGTGACCTCTCAGAAGACTTTGATGCTCTATAGAGTCAAATGCCTTTAGCTTACCCTCAGAATCTTTATTTTATCAAGCAAGCCTTGTTGGCTGTACCTAAGACTCTTCAAACTGAGGTTCTGGGAATGAGTTATGACACTGCAGCAGCAGGCCATTGTGGAGTGAAATCAACCTTAGACCTTGTCTTATATTCCTTCTGGTGGCCTACTGTTTGCCAAGATGAAGCGCTCTATGCCAAGTCCTGTCCCATCTGTACACAGTACAAGGCACTCCATGATTTAAGCTCTTTGGTTTTCTTCACCCCTTTTTTGTTCCTCCTCATCACACAATTTTTACTGACTTTATTGTGGACACACTCCTGTTAGATGGAAACTGAGCAGTCATGGTCCCTAAAGACCTTTTTTCTTAGGTGACTCACTTTTCTCTAGTTCGGAGGCTTCTGATAATGAGCATGATGGCTAGAAATTCCTGACTGATATATTTTGCCCGCCTGGAATACCTGACACCATAATATTTAAAAGGTGCTCTCAATACATTTCTAGATTATGGCACTCAATCTGCTCCACCATGGATGTTAATCAAGTTCTGTCCTCAGGTGACCAGTCAGTCAGGCTTAAAGGGTCAGTCAGAGCCTTGAGCAATATCGGAGGTGTTTCTGTAATGCCTCTCCAAACAAGTGACAGAAAAGGATTTGCTGAGACAGAAGAAGAATGTGACTTTAAAGACGTAGAAAAATATCTTGTGCGTGTGTTAAAAACGAGTTCTGACTGTCACACATTTGAAGATCTTCGGAACAGTGAGTTCAAGAGATCAGTCTCGCTAAGTAATCTTCCACCGGCATCATATTCTGTGCGTGGACACCTTAAAAGAGAGTCCTCCTTCATCAGAAGATGTGTAAATGTTTTGGATCATGCATATGTAGCGAAATATCTGTGTAAATTTGGTTGGGAAGATATTGATGGTCTGCTAAAATCTACAAAATTTCTAAAGCCTCTACCCACAGAACTTACACGTACATGTACTTGCAAAACCTGTGCCACAAAAGATGTCTCTGTCGATAGGCTCTTTTCAAATGTTCAACATTCAGCAAATGTACCACGAGTGATTGCAGAAACAAATAAAGTGAACTATGAAAATGTGTCTAAAACAAGCGTGATAAACATTATTGTTTTCATATTCAGATCATTAACGTTGTTTATTGTATACATAAAAGGATTAAAAACCATTATTATTTGTTTTATTTCTATATATATATCTTCTTCCACTATTATAGCCATCATTTTGGAAAATGTCAGAAGGGTTGCTCTGAGGCATTATTTTCTGTATCAATAAGACTACTTGACCCCCAATATGAAGTATATAGGTCTCATGGTTCCTGAAATATTATATCATAACTGCAACACATTAGCCATTTTTAAAAATGTCATCCAGAAAAATGTGGCCCGAATCAGCAATGTCTACCCAAGCTAAATTACTTTTCTAATGATCCAAAAACACAAATCAAAATGAAAATCTCTGGACAGCAATTATTTTACGAAGGTATATCAGGGGGCCGGGATTAAAATCCTTAGGATCCTTTATGTTAGATCTCTCCTCCTCTTGTCATGGGTGATAGGGAACCAGAATATGAGGTCAACGAGATTTGTGAGTACCAAATTTTCAGAGGTTGGTTACAGTTCTTTGTTCACTGGAAAGGTTATCCTGCTAGCCTTTTAAGGCGACTCTTCAGGTAGTCCACTTAGGTTTTCATTCTTTTTTCTTTTCCCTTTCCATCAAGGCTTTTCTTCACTTGGTTTCTTCCCAACTCTCAGAATCCATTATGTTTCTTGTATATAAACACCCCTTAGCAACCTGTATTTAAATTAACAAACCGGGAGAGACACGGGCCAAAAGCACAAGTGAAGAAAAAATGACATGCTTTATTCTATCTTACACATAAAGAAACTTAATTAATGTTGTATCTAATCAATGAAGAATAAAAACCTCCTAAACGAAAAATCAATATAATGGTACATAGTGCTATATAAATATGTAAACAATCACAATGACATATTACATACAGCACATGATACAATAGATTAAATCAAAAACAGACAGGACTCATGACATTCCTAACAATTACAAATATTCAGTATGCACATATATTCGAAAACTCCCTCAAAATAGACTAGTAACTTAATGGGTTGTCCACCATAAGCTATGGGATGCAAGTTTGGTTTAAAAAGTTTTACCTTGTCAGAGAGCCCTCATGCGGAGACGTTTTTTGGCACTAAGGTAATCTTTGCACCCGAATCAAATAGCATGTCGACACATTTCTCATTCACTTTCACCACATCGACTGGACCTTTTGTGCCATGTTGTCCAACTTGTAGAGTCACTTCCCCACAGTGTAAATCATCATATTCAACTTCCTCCTCATCATCTTCCTCATAAAGCATGAATTACTTTACCTTTTTAATCTTGCCCTTGTTTTGTGACCTGGAACATTTAGCGAAATGTCCAACCTTGGTACATAAGCGACACTTAACCAAATGTGTCGGACAACTCTTGTCATTGGCTAAATGACTGAACAAACCACATCTGAAGCATTTCCCGTTAAATGGCTTCCTATAAAGGGAAGGTACAAAAGCAAGGCAGTTTTTATCAATGGCCAAATGACCAAATATTCCACACCTAAAACACTTCACTCAAACAGGTTTTCTTGCTGAGACAGATTCATCATGTTTAGACACGGACTTATGCACAACATGTACTTTTTCGAATGGTCGGTTAAGCTCTTTCCTTATGACATCCACACAAACAAGCGAATGTTTGATCTTCTTCGCAATAACAAGTTCTTCATCTAGTTTAGGATCATCTTTCTGCCTTAACTCATCCCTTACTTTCTCTATATTACAACCATGCATACATGGATTGTGAATGCACTCTTCCACATTCCCTTCAAATTTAGACGTAGCAGCCAACTTACGTAAACTTGTGAGGTATCCTTCCACTGTCATGTGAGGTCTTTGTATTCACTTTCCGAAATGATACCTCTCCAAAATTGTGCTCACCTTTGGAAGGTAATGCTTGTCAGGGGTTTTTTAATACAACTATCCAACTCACTTAACTTTTCTGCCTCGCTTACCTCTGGTTCTAAACAGTGTAACAGTAAAGCAATCTTCCTTTCAGCACTTAAGGTACTACAGACACGGACATAGTGAAAAAACATCCTTTTACATTTTGATCACCTAATAGTGGGCTCCCCAGGGCAAGTTAAAAAGAAAGACGGCGGTGTGATATTTTGCATATTGTCAACAGACACTAAACAATGTAAAGTTTTACACTTCATACACCGCTTTCTGTATACCAATGAACACCCTAATATTCACAATAATAAAATAAGAATATATAAATATTTTCAATCAAATCATATGGCATAAATTATAGAACACAGTGTGCTCCACACCAAGCAGTGTTAGGCACTTCCAGCATCGCAGACATGCAGAAAAAGCACAGGAGAACACTTAGCAGAATATGAGTGGTAAGCATGTTTCAAAAAAGGTGCACCTATCAACATGAAGTGTTTCCAATGCCATTACTCAGGGCTTTAAGTGGGCTGGGTGTCCTCAGCGGTGCTGAGCACCGGCAGTTTTTTAAAAGGGGCCTCGAAACGGGTCTTCATCGGGCTCTGTTTTGTGCCCTGGCCGGACTGCAGTGACAGCAGGCAAATCAATGTGCACATGCTCAGACTGCTCACTTCTCACTAGTAGAGAAATTACGGCATGACGTCATGCCAGGTGACTGTTGTAGGGGTAGGGAAATCCTTTAAAGAGAGTCATTTTCTCTCTGGATTTCCCTTTTCTTTTTGAAACTCAGGAGCAGCAGCATTGTCGTGGTGTTGTCACCAGGGCTTTAAGTGGATGCTTTTTCAATATTATATAAAAGACATAGATGTTGTGTTAGACCTGGCATATTGGCGTGGGTCTCCCTTCCATTTTTCCTGTTGCCTCATGTGTTTTTGCTGGTGTTAGATGCTTTGGGCACTGTGCCACTGCTGTCCAGTGCCACAG
This sequence comes from Triturus cristatus, assembly GCF_964204655.1. NCBI lineage: Eukaryota > Metazoa > Chordata > Amphibia > Caudata > Salamandridae > Triturus > Triturus cristatus. The sequence goes on along the minus strand of NC_140584.1, from coordinate 937,977,089 downwards.
TGCAAGTGCTCCCTATTGGAAATTAATGTACGAATTAGTGATTCCCTGATTGGTTGGTTTGGTTTACCTGTCAGACCCTAGTACAGTGCACCAGGAGTGCCCAGGGCTGGTAAACCAAATACTGCTGGTGGGCTTGCAGCACTGGTTGTGCCACCCACAGAAGCAGCCTGTAAAAGTGTGTCTAAGGCCTGCCATTGTAGAGCCTGCGTGCAGTCTGGTACTGTCATGCTGACTGGGCAAGTGCACCCACTTGCCAGTCCCTAAACCTTCCCTTTTCTTCATATCAGACACCCCTATGGTAGGCCAAAGGGCAGGGTGCATTGTAAGTATAAGGTAGGACATGCCCTGGTGTGTGTGGCATGTTCTAATAGTGAATTACAGCCATTTTCGTTTTTCACTATTGCACGGCTATCTGTTCTCCATAGGCCAGAATGGGCAGTTTGATTATTACATCTTATAATCCTAACTGACTCAGGGAACATGGTAGAAATTCGAATTTAGTGTGCCTGAACTCAGAATGATAACATACATCCTTTAGTGAAGTTAGTTTTAACATCCTGTGTTTGAAAATACCACTTTTAGAAAGTAGGCATTTTCTTGTCTAACCATGCAAACCTGCCTTTGCTAGGCTGTGTATTCCTTTTCTGGAGTTTGAGTGACAGGGCTGGGGGATTCCAGGAGACAGGGTGAGTCAGCCCAGTAGTGAATAGAGAGATCTGCATCTAGATGGGAGGGAGGAGTTGCACCTGGGACCTGAATAGGACTGTGCCTTCCCTCCACAATGCTGGATCCACCTCCTGTGGTGCGTCTGATGTCTCTGCCCTGTACTCTGAAAGGAAAGAAGGAGTAATGTAAACAAAGTGCTCCAGGACTGACCAGAACTGGTTTGGACGAGGCAAAGGCCTCTCTGCCTTTATAGAACAAAGAGGAGCTGGGTTTAAATATTGGGACCCAAACCCAAGAACTTTAGATCACTTTGGGAACAAGAAGAAACCTTTGCTGAGGAGTGGAACCAGAGAGACTGAGGAGAGACTATCCCTGAAACTGGGGGATTGGCCTGCAGTGGTTGCCTGACTGCCAAAGAAAGGAGAAAGGACTTTGTATGCATTTTCATTCAACTTGTGAAGGATCTCCAATGGCTTGGAAAAGAGCTTGCCTTCTTCTGAAGTCTCAGGGACAACAGACTTCAACCACCAGCTCCCCAAGAGTTCTTTGGAAGTGCCTGTAGCTGTATTTGGGGCCTTTTGAGGGACTGTGTGTCGCAGGGAGCTGGAAGCGCGACTCAAGAAGAAGAAGCGTGTCGCCATCGCAGCAGCTGCCGTCGCATCACTGAACAAGTGTGTCGCCGCTGTAGCTGTCGCATTGCACCGCATCACAAGAAGCGTCTTGCACCACCGAAGAAGCGTGTTGCCATCACAGCCGCTGCCGTCGCATCACTGAACAAGGGTGTCGCCGCTGGAGCTGTCGCATTGCACCGCATCACAAGAAGCACCTCACATCCATGCAGAAGCGTGCCGCCGTCGCAGCCACTGTCGTCGCATCACTGAACAAGGGTGTCGCCACTGCAACTGTTGCATCGAGCGGAAGCGTCTCGCATCATTGGAAAAGAGTGTCGCCGCCAAAGCTGCTGTCGTCGCATCACTGGACAAGGGTGTCGCCGCTGCAGCTGACACATCGAGCCGAGACATCTCGCAACATCGGAGAAGCGTGCTGCATCAACATGAAGACACCATCTTTGTTTCTTTGCACCAGATCTTCAACGCATCACCGCCTTTGCGTGTAAGGACCTACCGCATCACCTTCCCTGCACGACTTTCGTTGCCCTGCGTGGCGCATCTTAAGGTACATTGACTCAAAGTGTTGCATTTAAGATCTAAACAGAACTAAGCCAATTCTACCATTTTTAAGTAACAGTATTGTGGATTTTTGTCGTTTATGGTCTTGTGTTAAATCTATATTTTGGAGAGGTGTGGCTCACTGGTTAGAGGCGGCAGATCCGCAAGCAGAGAATCGGCCAGGGACCAGGGTTCAATTCCCGACGCGGCAGGGTCTTGGACCAGGGTCAAAACGGACTCGATAATTCTCGCCTCGGTACCTACTCTAACCAGGAACACACTCGGCAACTCTGGGCATTAGCTTGCCTCATCTCCACAACGGCCCCCCACATTCGCCGGGGATGCCTGGTTTCACCTTGGAGATACCCAGGAGGGACCATCTCACAGGGATAGCCAGGACGGGTTCCCCAGCGGTCTACAGCGCCACGACGCCTCAGGGCAGCAGTGCGCTTTACAAGACACATACATTTACACATTCACATATAAAGAATACTTACTTTTGATATAAAACTGGTGTGGTGTCCATCTGTAGTGTTGTCACTTGATTACTGTATGTGTTCACAAATGCTTTACACACTGCCTCTGAGATAAGCCTGTCTGCTCGTGCCAAGCTACCAAGGGGTGAGCAGGGGTTATTTTAGAAACAGCAAAATACAAGTCGGGCGGCACACTATGCTAAGCACTGATTTTTAGCTTATGTGTTTTTAAGCCACGCCCTTAATTACGTTCCGCCACGCCCCTTTGAAAGACCCACCAGTTTTTTCATCCCATTTAAAGCCCTGTCATTACTTATTGTGAGAAATTTATGAACCGCAGACTTAATGAAGGGTCCACAGCCCCAAAATAACAAGGTGTTCCTGTCGCCACATCCAAGGAATGACACTATAAATGATGGAAGGCATACCTATCGCCGAACACAGGCCAATGATGGAAAAGCAAGGCGTGCCTTTCGCCGCAACAGAAATGTTCTGCACTTTGAAAACAGGCCAATGAAACAATATGGCGTGCCTGTCGTCGCAACCTGTAACTTGAACTAAAACTGAGCCCAAAATATGGCCGCCAAAAGTAAGTAACGTGTACGAAGGTGGTAGTCATGCATGAGCTGCAGATAGCACGCAATAAGGTATGCCAATCACCGTGAAGACGGACTCATCAAAATCACACATTACAAAGGGGAAGCAGTCAATGCATCCCAACTGTATAAAATGGCTCCTGGTGCGTGGTCTCTTGTCTGTTTATTTTAGTAGTTGAGTGCGGTGCTGCTGTACGAAGAGACTGTTATTCTCAATTTTGTGATTACTCAGTCAGATAAGATATGTGATCGTGATAAAGTGTGGAAATAATCTGGATGTAAATAATTCCTCAAGTGATATAGTTTGTATGAAATATCTGTATCAAGAGGAGCACAAGGAGCAGAGATGATGCCTTGCAGTTCACGTGAGGACGTGAACACCGTCACATGCGGTTATGTGCATGCAGTGTCAATGTGGACTGTTCATTAGAGGTGACGTGTGCTCGGAAATTCATTATGATGCCGTTACAACGATGTGGGTCCAAACAAATAAATATAGCACAGTATCTTGTTCTCACTTCCAGAGATGCTTGTAGGCCTGGGAAGTTTCAGTACCACAGTTTCATCGAATGTTGATCGAATCCACTAAATACCTCTTAGCAGATGTAACGAATCTTGTAAGCCCCTGAAAGTCACAACGCCAACTCCGTAGCAAGCCACCAACAGCGTGGGGTAGCACATCAACTCTGTAGCAAGGCAGCAACAGTTCCAAATCGTCCCCAAATGTGGTAAGTACTGCCACAACACAATGAGATCAAAGAAAGTTTAATCAAATACCGAGATTCAAAGAAACGTCCCAGCAACCTCAGGTGCAGGAGGACAACTGACTCTCTACATTTCGCACACACCAAGGTTCCATGTTCTATCAGTCCCCAACACGTTCTACACACTACGCACGGTTAATGCAATACAACAGGTTACTACAAAAGCCATGTTCCTTCAGTTGTTTCTTTGCTCCCTCCACATGCTGATCCTGCCTCTTGTTCTTGGGACTTCTTCACCTGTATTCCTGACTTTTTCCTACCTCTTGAAGACTTCTTCAGCAAGAAGATTTATTTACGTCTTTGGCTTCTCCTCCTGAGGGAGTGGCAGCTTGTCGAGGGCACTTGGCTATCACATATTCCAGTGGGTGGTGGCATCGTGGCCACCAGAAACACGCACCCTTACCTTGAACAGCAGAACACCCAGAATTGGATTATGGGTTAGCGTCCAGTCCTGAACAGTGTATCTCTCAGAGCATATATTAAAACTGGCTTGATGCTACCTATTCCCATGGGTTGTTTGAACTATGGCCATTTCTATGGTTTCTCCCCTCTTGCCCCTGTGTTGGCTCCGGAGAGCACACACTCTGATGGCTGATGGTAAAATGCCCATACTTATGACTTCCTCCCTGCCAGTCTGGGGTGGGCTACTCAGATCCTATACTCCGGCTGATTGTACAACTAACTCTGTGGTTCCTTGGTGTGACCTGTTGCATAGTTTGAGAGGCTTTTCGCTATTTGGATGTTGATTGTAGGCATTACTTACTATAAAGGCTGATTCAATTAATTGTCTGAAGGCATTTCATAATATATATTGGAAACATTAAATATCATAACTGCTGTCGGGCCTGAGAATGTAAGACTGGTGCAACCTGTCTGCTCTCTGATCCTGTAAATTCTATGCATTTGAACAGTAGAATAGCTGTATGCACTTGTAGGAGTTGTCTAGTACTGTTGTCTATAACTTGAGACAGAGATTTGTTTAACGTTTGATTTTTTCCATCCTGCGCCCTTTTAAGGCATAGTCTCAGAATCTGGCAGGAAAGGAGAAGGAAATATGAAGTGAGGAAAAACACATATTCTGATAAACGATAGGTCATGGGACATTGTATACTGACTGCTGCTTAACTGCTTGTCCTACTTAAATGTCTGACCAAATTTGTAGGGACATTTTGCTGAAATAAGCATTGTTTTGCCATCTCTTTTACAAATACTTCTGAAGGAGGACAAACACCACTGACCCCTGCCAGGGAAAAGGCATCCTACAAAATATTGAAGTGTTTCATTAGCTCCCGTTCAGAACCTCTGGATTTTTAGACATTGATATGAGAATTCTGTTGTAAAATTCACCATTTGTCAGTTTTTTTTCTCCAAAAATCTTTTCCCCTGAGGCTCCCCCCCCCCCAAACTAAATGGAGCTCGCTGACTTTACTGGCTCTGACAATACAATCAAATACACATATTTAAGTAGCATCACTTTAAAGGTTTAACAGCTGTAATCTGTAGGTGCGTTGTGGGTGTTTCTGCTAAAGGTGTGTGGGAGAGGTGAAGGGGGCAGTGCCAATACTGATAGTGGCCTGCACAGTGGAGGAAGTGGATGGCGGCCTGCTAAGTGAAATTTGAGTGCTGGCACTTTTTAGGTCCTGTCTAAGGGCAGCATGCATGCACTGGTCACTCTGCTAGGTATCCTGTATTGGAGTTTACACTGGAAGCCCCTCCCACTCACAGCCTATATTTGTCATTGGCTTGTGTCATTGTCCTTCGTAAATGCTGGCTTCTGATTCATAAATAGGTTTGTTAGTCCCTCCTTGGTACCGCCTTGTCTGCGTTTGTTCCTCCTACAACGACTGGACCTTTTACTTGGCTTGTTACATGGTCTGCCTTATAAGTGGATGAGCACTATTTTGTTTATTGACTAATAGGGACAATGGCTGCTGCTTTTTGTATTTGCAGCAGGCCCACTCAGGACAACGGCAGCCGGTTTTGTATAGAGCGCTATGCCACTCTTTTTGAGTTTTTATAATAAATCAACAATAACAAGAAACAATACAAAAAATATTACCGAATAAATACCCAATAGTAATAGATAAATCATGAAAAACATCAATTAAATTGCAATAGGTAATCAATGAATATAATATATATAAAACAGAAAAGAGGGGGAGGGAAAGGGAAAGGGAGTAATTATTAATGATTTATACTAGTGACGAAACAGAGTTACTAAAATTTAAAACACTGGATTACTATACAAAACAGTATAAAATTGGAAATAATACATATTTAGGATGATAAATAAATATCAAAAGGTTTCCAAAAAGAATGATATGAAATAGAATAATGATTAATACCATGTAAAGATAAATGAGCTCCTCTTCTAGTAAATATAACCCAAGACCACCTAGCGTGAACAGACAGTAATAAAACATCTTTCCAACATGTTGTAATGGATTTTAAAGCAGCGGACAATAAAAAGTTGAAAGGTTTACCTTCTAATTATTAACTTTTTGTGAAAGAACAACAGATTTGCAAATTATTATATTGAATGAAACATCTTCCTGAATATTAAATATCTTTTTTATAATAATCCAAACTTCATTACAAAATTTAAAAACAGAGGGACTATGATAAAGCATATGCCGTAGTGAACCAGAATGTAAGTTACAGTGCCAGCAAATTGAAGACGGAAGAAGTTTAGCATGAAATAATTGTAATGGAGTCCATAAACAGTTATATGTAATATAAGTTTGTTTGATAAAGTGAAACAGGTAACCAACCAAAATACTATTAAGCCAAATAGTTTCCCATGTATCAATAGAAAGAGAGATTGAAAGTTCATTATTCCAAAACGTTGATATTATATTAATATTGGTACCTTGAGATTTGGATTTTTTTTTACATAATATAGAGACACCATGAGGCAAAGTGGAAACAGTTTGAATATAAATTGATAAGTCAGATTTAATATTAGAAGGAATACTATGAGGAAATGAATCTAAAATAGAATTACATAACAAATCATATTTTCAAAAATCCGAAGAAGGTAACAGAAATTTTGTTTGCAAATCTTCAAATGATAAAAAAGCATTATTGTGATAGATATCCTAAGGTAACAAATACTAGCTTTAATCCAAGAGGACCAAAAGGTAACATTTCTATTATGTTTTATAAGCTGGGTTATACCATAATGACATATCTTCAGTAGAGGATATCGGTGACTGAAAAATTAAATCCAAATCATTAAAAATTAGTTTGGTGGACTTTAAAATAATAGATTTATGAAGAAATGTAGTTTTCTTAGACATAGTTACCAAAGTGGGTAATGGAAAAGGTTCTATTAAAGCCTTTTCAATTAAAAGCCAAGTAGGGGGATTATTTAAGAAAGAGTGATTAAACCAAATAGAGCTTTGTTTTAAAATAAATGCTTTGTGATAATAATAAAAGTCTGGTAATCCAAAGCCTCTATTACACTTAGGAAGTTTTAATTTTTTATAACTGATACAAGATTATTTATTATTCCAAATAAATTTGGAGAGGAGTCTGTCTACAGTTTTATAAAACTTTAAGGGAAATTGTGTGGAAATCATGGCAAGAGTGTAAAATATTTTTGGTGCGATAGTCATTTTTATAGAATCCATTCTACCCCACCATGAAAGATGAAGTGAAGACCATTTGGTTGTTTTAGCTTTAATATAGTTAAGGATGGATTTACAGTTTAGCGATATTGTTGTTTTATAGATGAAGGGAACTCAATTCCAAGATATTTTGATTTATCTCTTTGCCAAATGATATCAATCATAGGTAACATATCAGGAGTCCAATAAATATTTAAAGGAAAAAAATCTGTTTTGTTAGTATTTAACTTATATCCAGAAACTGTGGAATAGAACGATATAATGTCAAGTAAAGAAGGAAATGAGGATATAGGATCACTAATAAATAACAATACATCATCAGCATATGCTAAAGTTTTAATAATAACCCCTTTGATATTAACTCCAGTAATATTATCACATTTTCTTATAGAAACAAGCAATAATTCAATACCAAGAAGAAACAAAAGGGGAGAGAGGGGAAACCTTGTCTTGTACCTTTGAAAAGAAAACATTGACTAAAAATTTGGCCATTAATAAATAAACGAGCAGTAGGAGCAGAATATAAGGCAGAAATCATACGAATAAATACATCACCAAAATTAAATGACAATAAAGTATGAAATAAAAACTGCCAATTAATTTTGTCAAACGCTTTTTCAGCATCCAATGCTAAAATTCCTGCTGGTAGAGGATCCGTGTTCAATAGCGTGCAACGGGGATCTAGTGTTATTTGTTGAAAATCTCTTTTTCATAAAACCAGATTGATCTGGATGGATAATAGAATCTAATCTAATACAGAGAACCAATCTTGGTTTATTAAAAAGATAGGGCGATAATTTGATACAAGGGTAGGGTCTTTATTAGGTTTGGGTAAAACAATAATTAGAGCTTCAGAAAAAGAACCAGTAGTAGTTCCCGTAGTAACAAAAAGAGTAAAAAGCTGGAGTAAATGAGAAATAAGTTGTAATTGAAATTCATTATAAAATTCAGCGGGAATACTGTCAGGACCAGGGGATTTATTTTTTTTAAGAGATTTTATGGCAGTTAGAATTTCATCTTGAGTAATAGAGACTTCAAGTTAATTTTTATCTTAATGAGAAATCTTGGGTAAATCACATTTTGATAAAAAAGAATCAATTAAGGAAGCATCATCAAAATCAGGTTTGTTATATAGAGTAGTATAAAAATCAAAAAATTCATTAACAATATCATTTTGGGATATAGCAATTTTACCATTAGTGCCATGAATTGAAGTTATTTGTGTTTTATCTTTTTTAATGCGTAAATAATTGGCTAACAGTCTTCCAGGTCTATTCGCATTAAAAGCAAATTTGGCTTTAGAATTTGAAAGCTGAATACCAGTTCTTTTGCTAAGAATTGAGTTAAACTCATATCTAAGTTTCTGTAATTTGAATCTGTATTGAGAGTCAGTGGACGTGATAAAAAGTCTTTCATATTTTGCAATTTGTTTTTCTAAAGATTTAATATTTTCATTAAAATTTTTATTGTCACGAGCCATAATAGAAATAGTAACACCTCTAATATAAGCTTTAAAAGCATCCCATCTATTCACCATAGAAGTAGAGCCTTCAGGGTTAAGAGAAATGTAATCAGGTATAGCAAGTAAGAGTTTAGGTTTGTTTTGTTCATTAAGAACAATATTAGAATTCATTCTCCATATGGATTGCGTTACAACATTAGAGTTCAATTTCAAAATAAAAGAAATGAATGCATGATCCAAAATATCAATGTTAATAATATTAGGAGTGCCCAAAGAGTTAATTAGCTGTCTGGATAGTAATAGATAATCAAGCCTAGAATGAGAATTATGTCGGTTAGAAAAGAATGTAAACATTTTGACATAACATTAAAATCTCCACCAACTATAAGAGGAACTTTACCTAGTTTGAGAACTTCAGTTGTCAAAACAGACTAAACGTGAGGTTCATCAGCAGTAGGTCCATAAACATTTAATAAAAACATAACCGAATCGTGAACTTTAACCTTAGCGATAACATATCTTCCATCTGTATCTGAATATGTACTCAGAATTTCACAATGTAATCTTTTTGCAAAAAAAATAGCAACACCATTTTTCTTGCCATTTGCAGGAGATGAAACAATACTATCAACCCATTTTTTTTTCATATACGCTAAAATGTTGTCATCAATATGAGATTCTTCTATAAAGCAAATATCCACTTTACAACTACCCAAATAGTCTAATATTTTCGTACGTTTAACAGGATGACATAGTCCCCTAACATTTAAAGAAACTATCTTAATATTATGAACACTAGCCATAGTGAAAAAGAAAGAAAAAGAAGATCAAGAAGAGGAGACAAAGATGTAGGTAGAGAGAGAAAATAGTAACTCCAAGACAGATGATGAAAAAGAGAGGGGAAGGAGAAAGAAAACAAGAAAAACATAGGAGAAACGACAAACACTAAACATTAATAACAGGAATGCAACGCACACACACGTTACAAGCATGACCGAAACCGCTGGAGCCCCCTAGAAATATAACCATAAGAGTTGTCAGGAAAATTCTTACAACTAATGTTCAGGTAGCACAGTCATGAGTATCCATTGAATGCTGTGAGTGCTGATGCAGGAATAATTTTAACTCATCAGGTCGTTGGAAGGATTTAGAAAAAGTATCTTTCCATATGCGCATTGTTGATGGGTCAAAAAGACCATATTTGAATCCAAGACTTCTAAGCTGAGGGCGAAGAGCAGAAAATTCCTTGCGAAGAGAAACAGTTTCCTTAGCAAAGTCTTGATGAATAACATTTTTATTTCCATTGACCATCATAGAAGGAATTTCTCGTGCAGCTTTTCTTATCAAAACCAAACGATGGTGTCAAAGAACTTTAAAAATCATTTGTCGAGGTTTTGTGTGGAGCGGATTACGATGTGATGGAATCCTATGTGCATTTACAATCTCAAATGTTTCTGGAAATTTGATGTTTAGAAGACCAGGAATCGCCCATGGGGGCGGAGCTTATTTATCAAATAAAATGGTGTCCCTGAAAACGTGCTGCTGAATCCTTGCACAAGTGATTTGCCTGCCAGTGATCAAGGGTATCTAATACTCGAAACGTGTTTGGATTTGAGGAATAGCGCGGCAAGAGTGCAGTGTCTGCAACCACCTGGGGCATTTGTGTGCTCACCCCTTCATGCGTGATGGCTTCACCTTGGGCAACCTTCTTTTTTTGAACTAGCGCGGCTGCTCTAGCCGTGAAGCCGTCCCGCCGCCAGAAGAGGCAGATCCACGAGCCCCGCAAACGCGAGCTTGAGGTGGAATGAAGGGGACCTGAGCCTCAGGTATATATTGGAACGTTTCTGGCTGCCGCTTTTATCTATTTTAGATTAATTGTGCCTTGAATGTTTAAGGACCTTGCAGCATACCCACCTGGGTTCAGATTGGGACTATGAGCTTGGCGGAATACAGATGGACTATCTTGACCATAAAGCCTTGGTGCAAACCATGTGAGGCCTATGGGGGCGGAGCTTATTCATCAAATAAAATGGTGTCCCTGAAAACGTGCTACTGAATCCTTGCACAAGTGATTTGCCTGCCAGTGATCAAGGGTATCTAATACTCAAAACGCGTTTGACTTTGAGGAATAGCGCGGCAAGAGCGCTGTGTCTGCAACCACCTGGGGCATTTGTGTGCTCACCCCTTCATGCGTGATGGTTTCACCTTGGGCAACCTTCTTTTTTTTATATATATATATATATAATATATATGCACATACGTTCTCTTTTGGTCTCTGTGTTGGAAAAATATAATTATTTTATATATGTTGATCTTGTACAAACCCTGTTACTAAAGAAAACAGTATACGAACCATTCCGTCCCTTTAATAGTAATATAATCCAAAGGTAAAGAGGCCATAAAAGACATAAATAATAATATTGCATAAAAAGAAAGAGTTGAAATCAAATTATTGCTTAATTCCAGTGTAAGTCAGTATGAAATTATTTTTACATCATGTGAAATAAATGAGGCTATTGAGTTAGAGCAGCGGAACATGCTCGGTAATTTGATTGGAGCTATCAAGGAATACAAATATTTTTAAGAGACACCAGAGCTCTCCCGGCCAGATCACAAATATTGGTAAATGACTTGTTAAGGTAGAAAGCTTCAGAATCGCTCGTAAATGCATTTGAACAACACTTTGCAGAATTGCCTGCTAAGATGATCCGTTTTGGAAGGTAATCTGTGGTGCGTTTTCATGAAGTCGTGTGATTCTACAAGTCTCCCACATGGTTAGGGAAAAGGAATTTTTTTCTGAAAAATAATATTTATATTTTCTCTCTGAACGCCAGACTACAGGTCCAATCATACACTCTTACTTGCTAACAATATGAATTCTTTGTTTGGAAATAATTATATTCACAGTAGGAAAACACAGTTAGACATTATAGATCTAGCTATCTGTCTGTCTGCTTATCTATTCTTACCAATTCTGTAAAATACACAAAGAGTGGGCATTGGCCCCGCCCAATTAAGTATTTTTCTCTCACCTCATTGTATAGAATTCATGGTATCATTCTGCCTCCTATAGAGTGCTTGCATTGCTTTGCATAAGGGACTATTTTACATCTCTTCGGAACACTGAATTATCACATATTAAATGCTTAACCTCATAGATGCATTGTCTAGGGAAATATATCTTTTTTGTTTTTTAGTTTTTTTTTCACTGCAGCACGCTTTTTTATGTTTTAGTCAGGACTCAATGTGCAAGGCTGACATGTTGGCTTTGCCAATGCTTGTTTCTTTGTGCAACTACATCTCATATGTCAGTGCACATTTTCATGAAAAAATGTTTTGTAGTTCTTTGTTAATCTGGAATGAAGTGCTGTAGCAAGAGGTATTTTGAACATTGATGAACTAATTTTTTTTAAAAATGTTAAACTACATTTACGATCCGAAACCTTGGATTTAGAGCACCACATCTCACAAAATCAGGATTTGGGTATTTTCCACCTATAAATCCTTACTCTGATTGAAAATCCACGAGAATGGTTGCATTTTCATTGTAGTAAGTTTAGGACTGGGTTCATGAGGCCTGATCAGTGCTAAATTTGAGAATTTCGTTGCAAGTGGGGCCCACCAGTGCTCATTTTTGGGGACCGGCACCTATTTTTCCCTCATTAGACATTGACCGCAAGCAAGAGAGAAAAAAAACACACAAAAGGGAAAGAAGCAGGAAGGGAAAGACAGAAAAAAGTTTCAACGGGAGAAAGCAGTAACCTGCACAAGTGAGTTCAACGGGCAGGGATTGTCTGATAGTGGATGGTAGAGCCATGAGGTTGATTCAAGACTATGCAGCCTTGGACATGTAAAAGCACTGACCGTGGGTTCCTGAGCAGAGCTTAGGGCATGGCACTCCTTCTATAACACCTTAAGGACTGGGCGTGATGTACAACGTTTTGCAGTCACAAACCCTGTAATATGCAAAATCAAAGAGTTAGCGATTGTAGAACGGTGTTTTGAGATGTACACAACCCCTTTCTTCCTGACTTGCAAAAGAGATTCTGGACCACATGTATGAAGCCAATTTGCAATAGCAAAAGCCGAAATTCGCTAATTTTTGCGTTTGCGATCGCAAATTAGCAGTGTGCAATGTAGCACACAAAACCCCCCTCGCAAAATAAGGAATCGCAAATTTTGCAATTGCCTATTTTGCGATTGCATTTAAGGAATCGCAAATTGCGATTCCTTAAATGCAATGTAAAAAGCACAAAAGACTAACTGGCACATGCATCAAAGCTTTTTGCGATCGCAAACGGTGCGATTCGCAAAAATCTGCCGTTTGCGATCGCAAAATTAGATTTTGCAATGCATCAAGGGTCAAGGCCCTCGCAATTTGAGAATTCACAATTAATTGCGAGTTCTCAAATTGCGATTGCATTTAAGGAATCGCATTTTGCGATTCCTTAAATGCAATACAAGAACCACTTTGAAGTAGCGATTTCACTACTAGGGTGCGCAAATTACCATGAAGTTGAACTTCATGGCAATTTGCAAAAACTTTGAAAAATGCCCTAAAGAGCATTTTTCAAAGTTGTAGGTTAGACACACACACATGTCCTTGGGACATGTCTGTGCGCAACATTTGTGCACAGATCAATTTCAGGGGTGCAACAGGGTGTCCTTTTGATACCCTTGCACCCTTGCGCCCTTGAAATTGCATGACCAATTTGCGGGTACCAATTGGTACTCGCAAATTGCGCTTGCAATTTCCCATTCATGCCTATGGGCCTGTAGGCCCATAGGAATGAATGGGAAGCTATTTCTTATTTGCGACTCGCTATTTGCGAATGGCAAATAAGGAATGAGTAGGAATCGCTATTAATATAGCGATTCCTACATGCATAAGATTTTGCGAATCCTTGATATTCGCAATTAAGGACCCGCAAAATCCTATCTTGATGCATATGCCTGATAGGGCCATATGAATTAAGCCAATTTGCGATCGCAAAAGTCGATATTCGCAGTATTTCTGCAATGCAAATGCAATGTAAAAAGCACAAAAGACAGTGCGGTTTGGCCTTAAGGAATCGCAATTTACCACCAACTTCAAGTTGGTGGTAAATTGCGATTTCACTTTTTTGCACATTTGTGCATTTTTGAAAGTGCCATGTGGCACACATACATGCCCTTAGGGCATTTATTTGTGCCATATGTGCACACATGCACATTTCAGGGGTGCAACAGGGTGTCCTTTTGACACCCTGGCACCCTTGAAATTGCATTCTCACTTTGCGATTCTCTAATTGAGAATCGCAAATTGAGAATGTCTTCCTATTCATTTCTTTGGGCCTCCTAGCCCATAGGAATTAATGGGAAGGTATTCCTCATTTGCGAATCTCAATTTGCGATTCGCAAATAAGGAATATGTGGGATTCACAAAATTATTTGCAAATCCCACATACATTGCATTTTGCGAGTCTCAAATTGCGATTCGCATAAAATCGCAATTTGAGATTCGCAAACTGTATTTTGTTACATATGGCCCTCTATGCCGTTTTACGAATCGCAATTAGGAGTGGGCTTGAAGGTGGCGTTGCCCTCTGAATTGCGTGCCACAATGGGATTTATCAATAGGTTGTGATTGCAACTGTGGTCGCAAACCATCAATCAGATACAAACACCCAAGTTGAGGTGGTATTTGATTGACAATGGGGAATTGTATCTATTGGTCTTCGTAGGAAGGGCTTAAGGGGAGAAGACCAATGCATGCTTTGCCCTGTCGTCTTCCGAAACTGGAAACAATTCTTTTTAGCAGCGCCTGTTCCTTTATTTACATGAGCTCCTTAGAAAAAACATTTTTTTTTGTTATACACTCAAAAGGACATGTCTCAATCTGGTCATCCTAGTACCAGAATCTCTGTTTTCTCTTTTTTCAGACTAAATACATTTCTTTTAATCCAATGACATACATGGCCCTGGCATTCTATGATGTTGCACTGACTAGTTGGAAATGGAGAGAGATGTCATTTGGAAACTCTCAGGGTGCTATAGGGTGTTTGCAAATAGGAGAATGTAAGTTGTGATAAGTAAGGATGAAAGAAAGCCCCCCTGAGGAATACCACATCATCTTTCTTACTGAAGTTTCCTCTGTTTCAATGTGCACTTCTGTTATAAAGGGAGACGCAGATTCATGTTATGGCTGCACAAGATATCCCAGCTCTTTGTTGGAGCCTTTCAAGAGGATCTTGAGGTTCCTAGTATTCTAAATTGTAGAGACACTAAAATATACTTAAGCAGCTTCCCATTTTTCATCCAAGATGAGGACACGGTCTTTCCAAATAGCTTTACGTGCACATACTGAAACCTGAGTGCAGATTGTGAAGGAGGAGTAGGTCTTTAGCAAACTCTTTTCCCACTGGTTTACTCAAAAAAGGTAGATTGGGGATTGCTCTCAAGATTCAAAGAACAGCTGAATTTGCTGTTTTCTTTTTCCTTCTTTTAGAACGGAGGGATTGCTTTTATGGCTAAATTGATCAAGCATAGATGCCTTAGAGAGGGATTGTATTTGTCAAGCTTGTGATGGTGGCCACAAGGAGAGGGAAAATTGCTTCAAGTAGATTGCAGGTTATGATTCAACCTTCAGGTAAGGTTCTGTAGCTTTTTGGACAGGAGTCATCACGTGGTTGATTCTCATCTGTTTGAAGGGAAAGAGGGAAGTCTGTATTAGTCAATAGTTTGCATTCAGTTAAGATGATGTTCAGATTAACACAATATTATGTTTGAAATGTTTGTCTTTAAGGTCTTAAGAAATCTTTGCAATGCTGAGCAGATTGACATGCTTCTGACCTGATGAGTGCTTGACAAATGTTGAACAGGTAACTAACACACAAAAGAGGGCCTTTTGAGATTTATAGACCAGCAGGGGATGACTTCCCTTTACCCTGAACAAAAACCACAAATAGGGCCTCTGGGTTTGAGTAATATGGAAGAGTGCTGGAGTCTCCCTTTTACAGAACGGTTTATCTCACCCACCCATAGGTGGCATGCTTCATCATAGGGTAACCTCCTCGCATTGCAAACCTGGCCACAATGCAGGCAACAACCCCTTCACTGAGAGGGAGGAGCTCAGTTATGTTTTCAGTTTTAGAAAGAAGTATCCTAAAACCTGTAGATGAGCAGGGTATGATGGAGTAGAAAAGAAAGGAAGTGTATGTGCGATAAAACGAACTCCAAGGTACGCCAGCAACTTTATTGGGGCGTCCGAAGGTCAAGATTAAAAGCAAACCTGCGACAGGAGGGTATTCAACCTGTCATAGAACAGTGAAGGTCGACATGTTCCTGCCTAATACCCTCCAAAGAGGTCTGGCGGCTTTCTTCGGGACCAAAGTGACAGATGGGTAGCATGGCTCATTTCGCAAACATACTAAACCATAGAAAAAAATGATATACAAAACCAGTGGTTAAAGTGGAACGCCACTTGGCCAAGGATCCACTGGTGGTTGTATTCCTTGAAAGAGACAATATGTCTAAATATCATGCACAATTAAACCATTGCACTCACTCCAAAAATACAATGTGGTGTCCCAACTAGGGTCGTTGTGGACACAGTTTGGGATACAAAACTGTCATCCAACACATCATTAGTATATGAAACCGTAATGTGTATGTATGCAGTTCAAGCTTACCCGCAAGGTCAGGTAATCCATGTCACCTTAACCTCAGTGCAAACTCGAGGGGGCATCGAAGTCCTATAAACAGAAGGACAAGTCGCAACTCAATTGTAATACAACCTCAGTGAAAAGCAGCACCGCGTAAACAGTTGACTCCAGTTGTGAGAGGAAGTGGAACATTGTATTGGTGATGCTCATGGTAGTATCTTGAAAAGCTGTTGGTAAATACAAGGGTATGAGTATTAGAATGTATGGTCACAGTAAACATGAATGAATAAAATCAATGCGTGGTCCACTGTATAAACACATTATATGGCACCTGTAATGGGACCAGAGGAGTCCAAAGTGTTTGTATAAAACCTGCAGGCGTAAAAGCCGCAAATTGCAGGACTGGCCATGTGTGTAAATGAAGGGATTCTTGCATTGCTGCGGCCATTAATGTGGAGTGTAAAGCAAACCAACTCTCATCGCTTTTGTACCCCATGGAAAGTTCAAGGGGAGAGAGGAAAGTGTGGCTATGCAGTCAGGGAAGCCGCCCGTTGGACTTAAAACTGATGGCATTTCATATAGAAGATGCCGCTAACGTGCGATCTAAGGCAGACCATCACGCCCCATGTGGTCAGGGAAGCCGCTCATGAGACTTCAAACTAATGGCAAGTCACGTAGAAGACGCGTGCAATCTAAGGTAGACCATCCTGCCCCATAGAACTTAACGCGAGGGGAAGCATAAACTCCAGAGTTGATGAGACTGTGCGGACAGAGAAGCCGACCACGAGGCAGTCTATTTATTAAGCGCAGTGACTGCGTCAAGTGGCGGCAATTCTTCAGCCCTGAAATAGAGAACAGAAACCAACGAGACCTCAACATACTTCAAATCAGAGATGCAATTGGTGCTCGATCGCGGCTTGGAGGGATCACTGTTGAACAGGTCCTTTATTTGGTTTGGTGCCTCGTTGATATATTTGGAATCGTCACCTTTTGAACTTTTCCATGGCATTATGGTAGCCACTCCTGCATCTCTTGCAGAGCGTCATATCCTTTTCAAATAATGACTTGTACCAAATTAATTGCAATGTGCAGCATTCACGTTTCATATTGGACAAAGCATCAGAACACCATTTATTTGAATGTTTCAACCAGTAAATATAAAGATCACATTTGCAAAACACCAAACAACTCCTGTATTTCTAGGAGGCCTAGAGTAAGGGATATCACTACTTAACAATTGTGGAAATTTGTGGGGATCCTATGAAGTTGGAAATCTACTCAACGTGTTGGAGGAAATCTAGATGGGCCAGATTTCCAACTTTCTAAAAGATGCGCATGTATCCACTTTTTAGTAGGGCGGCTGTGTCCAGAAGGTGACGTTAGGCAGCCTTAAGGTACAACTACAATGGGGCCGCAAAGAATTATGTAGATCAACTGTTAGCTGCAAATATGGTGATCTTTCTGGAGGTCAGAATAGGGGGCTAGAGGCAAATATGTATTTTTGCCTTTAGCACCGATAATCCTTGCACTATTAGTTAAGGTAGGCATATAAGTTCTTATTTGGATTTTTTATAACATTTGTATTTGTCAGACATATCCATAACATATGATTTTTGTATTATTAATTTTCTGTGATGATTAATTGTAGTTGTCATTTATAATTACTGTTAACTTATTCAAATTTAAACTCCACCACATTTTGTACAGGGTCCTTCGTATGGCAGTAAGATTCAGTCTAATTACCTTAGTGCGCACCGGCTTCCCTATCTGGTAGCAGGAGTTGAGTTGTAGAGTTTGGTTGGTTTATCTATGCTCCTTCATACTGCATTGTGATCTAGTCTGGCCACAGTGAAACTGACATCCATCCATGACCTAGTCCTTGCAACCTCACAAGGATTGCTCTTTTTTCGTGAAAGTCCACCATCTATAAGAGAGCAATAGATGAATGTACCACACAAAGCAAAGGACTTTGGTTGAACAGTCGCTTTTCTAGAGAGCAATGCTACTTTCTTGAAATTGGGCAATTAGCTATATAGATTTTGGGTGCCCATACCCCTTCTCTAAACTGTACTTACTCACTGGTATTATGGCCATACCCTTCTTATTAATATACAGTGTAACCCACCGGGATCAGCTTGCTCTGTCTCAATGGCTAATACTTAGGAGAGTATTACATCTGGGCCCTACTATCGCAGCACAACCAGAGTACTGCCTGAGTCAGGTAAATAAGCTACTTACTTTTGGTAATGATATTTCTGGTGGATACATAATCTTCAAGTAGATTCCTCACATTATGAATTATGCCTGAAAGCTTTTTCCCACCAAAAGGTCTCCTTTGCCTCCAGGTGGCACAATGTAGCTCCAGCCACAGCCCTACCTCCAGACACAACAACACTTGATTATATCAGGCACCAGCAGGCACACTGGCATCAGTGCCTGTTTTTCCACACCTCATCTATGAGGGTCTGGAGTATTACCAACAACATTCTTCAGCATTAATCTTTGACTAGGAGAAATGTTTCCTGAAAATTTCACCTTTCAAGCGTTTTCGCCGATGTTGCATGATGTCTCGGATCTACATGAGAACTGTGTGTAGTACCTTGGATCAGAGCATGAACACACGTCCTCCTTTTCTTATGTCTACTAGTGTCTGAGATGAATTTAAACACAAAAGACACTGGGAGGAATGCTTGCAAATAGTTTTGCCACAGTCAGTTGCTCAGGGTAGCATTCCAACCACCATTCTTTTGCCCACTATACCACTTCAGATTGGACCCAGCCATATGCACATCAGGCTTGCACCTGTTCCAGTAGGAACATTCTATCCTGAACTGCTGAACCAGATCCTCTTTGAAGAGGAACACAAGCAACTCAAGATGGGTTTGGCCTCAATGAGCCTCTTCAGTCGGGGGCAGCTTTGTTGCAGTAGCAGTTGCAGATGGCTGGGTCCAATCTCAGGTGGCATTGTGGGCAAAAACAGGATGGGTTGGAACGCTACCCAGCGCGATTGCCAGTGATTAGACTATCTGGCAGCATTCCTTTCATCACCTTTTGTTTGTTTGAATTAATCTTAGACACTGGTCATTTCTCTGTCCCGCAATCCATTCCATTATTTTTCCCCATCAGAAGGGCAGTAGTGCCTCTGTGAGCAGGGATAACGTCACTCACCCCTGTAGTCAACTTGCAATGCGAAGTATGGATCCAGGGTGGCAAGCCACGGTGCTTGACAACTGTGTTGCCGATAAGCAGGACTTGTCACAGATCCCGACACCTAGATTGACCTTCGAATGCATGCAGTCACCAGCCTTTAAGTGGGCTATTATATAAGGCAAATTCTACCTGAGAACGGAAGCTATTGGGCTAGTGAGTCGGTTGTTTGCAATATTCTGAAGCCATATCATCAGAAGTGGGCAAATCAAGAACAGCTGGAAACAGTGGAGGAGTTGATAGTCTGCCCATTATAGTTTTCATGTGTGATTTGCCACATAAGATCTAAGGGTAGGGCCTCAGGCCATTCAAGTCCAATCTCTTCAGATAGTTTAGATATTTTATTTTTCAGCATTCTATTAAATTGTTCTACCTTGCATGAAAACTCAGGGTTATAGGCACAGTGGAAATCTTATCAAGTCCCCAAAGCTTTGCATATCTCCAGAACTGCAGATGACATAAAATGTGTTCCTTTGTCAATTCTGATCTTCAGAGGGAATCCAGACTTGGGGACAAAGTCTTGGGCCAGTCTTTTGCCCATGGTGATTGCATCAGTCCATTCACAGATGGACTTCTACCCTCCCCCAGAGCATGCACAACAAAACCTACATAAGAGCAACATTGTGCTATTTAAATTAGATGTATCTGAACATGTATGAATGGATCCCTGTGAAGGAGGATGGGCAACTTGAGTAGTGTGTCTTTTTACCAACTTTGTAAGCTTGGCAAAACATACACAAGTGATAATGTTGCTGAGCTATAAAGGGAAAACACGACGCAAAACAGTGAGTGGCACAGATCACATCATCTTGACTAACAAATGCAATACCATATTAGAAAGGGCCCTCATCAGGTAATCCCGTCCTGGGAGCGACTACTTTACCATCCCTGTCTCGCCACAACCCATCTGGAGGTCTGAGATATACGTACCGTAATGTGTTTGTCTTCTGTTCTCTGGCCCTTACTCCTGGATTGTGGGCATGAGGGTTGCAGTACTTTGGGATACATACAGTTTTACATCTGGGGGTTGAAAATAGAGCAGTATTATCGGCAAGAGCATCCTGCCAAGACCCTTTATTGTTTCCTCCCTTGTGAGTTGGAAGGCATCAGGCAACCCTTTTACATTAGATCCGTTCTTAATAGGAGCACCTGTAGTAGTGAGGAAACTCCTTTGTGTCCATAGAGATCCAACTCTGAAAGCATATTTGGTGAGGAGACAGCTGTGTGCTTCTCTTTCAGGGTTGTAGGACTCAATGAGTCTGGTTTTAGCACTTGGAATAAGAATTCAGCAATATTTCATATCTTGAAATCCTAGATATTGAAAGATATTATGTCTTAGTGATCATTACTAATGCAACAGAGCATGAGAAACAGTATGGGCTACATTTCCAGACACTTCCTGAAGATGGGCAGCTTCAGCACACAGGCACAGGGGCAGCCCTGCCGCCACAGCATTGAGATCAGACAAACAGTAAGCAATCCGTTCATTTTTGTCTCCGTGGTCCCGGCTTAAAGCTCCGAGAGCAAAACCCTCACTCTCTTGACGGTAAATAATAAAAGGTTTTGTTTAATAAGGAAAGCCCAAAGCAGAGGCAAGGAAGAATGTTTTTCTCACAGACACAAAGGTGTGTCTGCTTTAGTGGACCATGGCTAAAGTTCTGAGTTCTCCTTTTTCACAGGTTTCTGTAAAGGCGTCACAATGTTAGCAGAACTTAAACTCCATTGATGACAGTAGCTTGCCATTCCTAAAAGAGTGTGGATTTAGGATACAGTGACTGGAAAGGGGTAACCTACAGACATGCTAGTCTGGTGTAAGTAGAACTATCATTTTTCTTTAGATTCTTTGTGTCCATGCTTGGCTAGTTCACTGGGCAGATAGTGTCACGTTTGCTTTGGTCCAAAGAATCAGAGGCTACAAACAAATCATCCACATACTAAACCAGCGTAGAACCGCATGGGACGGCCAAAGTATCTAAACTGGTTTAAGTGCTTGTGAGAATACAGAACATGGCTCTGTATACCCCTGTGGAAACTGAGCCCAAGTCATTTGAGAGCCGCCAAATGAAAACGCTAAAAGACACTGGCTCTCAGGGTGAATGGCAACAGAGAAGGAAGCAGAACACAAACCAACAACAAACAAAACTGGTAGTTTAGGTAGAATGCAGGGAGGAATGTTCACTAGGTTTGGTGCAGCAGGAACACTGAGTAGCACAACAGCGTCAATGGTCCTCAGGTTTCGGTCAAATAGGTGTTCTATAGATGCTATCTGTAGGGATCTACACCTTTTGATTCAGCAGAGCAGCAACAACTTGAGAGATGTATTCACCCCCTCAGGGTGGGGAGGGCACAACATTATGTTGGAAAGCTTCTTTTTTGGGTTCAAATGAATCTTAACAAGATAAACAGTTAGTATATAGCCTACATCTCTATTATGCTGGGACCACCAAGATGAACGGACTTCTGTTTAAACCTCAGGCCTTTCTGGAGAAAATACATTAGAATCAACATTGAAAATAGGGGGCCAGTCTTTTTCACTAAGCACAGCTAAAATAGCATTTATTTTCAATAAGAACATCCAAAAAGATACCACATTGCTGTAGTACACTGTACAGTTCAGATTACACAAGAGACCCTTTCCTAGAAGGTTTTGCAGATAGAGGAGGCTCAGATGAAAAGCACATTGTTCTGTACTGAGGCATAAAGAAATAGACACTTGACTGGTGACAAGGTGGGAAACAATTGTATTTGTAATGCCCACTGCATCAATTGTTTTGCCCTAAAAAGGAATAGAGGGAACTGCACCTCCCGCAGCCACTATTACTACTAAGCCTCATGCAGCAAGGATGGTAAAACTCAAATGGACTTATTTACAAGCCTCTTGCGCAGAAGGTGCATCGCTTTTTTTTTACGCACCGGCGGCGCAGTGTACTGGCCCATATTAACAAGGCCATGCAAAGCCACTCTGCATGGCTTTTCATGGCCTTGTAAATATACCCCATTTTCACACATCACTTTTCGTGAAAGGGGCGTGCCATGGGTGTTGCTGTAAGTGTTCCCAGGCAACACCCATGGGTTCTGCTACATTCCCAGATTTACAACATTTTGTGAACCTGGGAATGTGTCAGAATCCTATGCCTCCCCAGGGGAGGTGTAAGGAGGTGCAACGAGGAGAAATACTGTTATTTCTTCTAGTTATTT
The DNA here is from genome assembly GCF_964204655.1 of Triturus cristatus. Classification (NCBI taxonomy): domain Eukaryota; kingdom Metazoa; phylum Chordata; class Amphibia; order Caudata; family Salamandridae; genus Triturus; species Triturus cristatus. The sequence continues at coordinate 937,954,279 of NC_140584.1, read as the reverse complement.
CCTCTTTCTATGTGTGCTGCATTCTGCAGCACACATTGAAAGAAGAAAACACCATCAATGATTGTTTTTGTGCAAGAAGGTGTCCCTTCTTGCACAAAACACACTAATCCCCGCAAACTAGACAGTGTTACACCATGGTGCAAGGGTGCCTGTGTTGGCGCACGGCAGTCAATTGTGCGCCAGAGCAGGCAAAAGCACAGGGATGCATCATATTGCTGTAAATATGACGCATCCCTGTGCTTTAAAATGACGCAGCTCGTCGCAGCAAAACGGCTTGTGGCTCAGCGCTGCATCATTTTGTTGTAAATGAGGCCCAAAAGGCCTACTGGCTTCACCTCTCTGTCTTCCTGAGTCTCATCAGTGATTTGTGTCATGGATCATACCATTTCAACTTACATCAGTAATCTGGGCTAACGGATACTTAGAAGTTGATTTTGTCGGAAGTAAGCTCGGATTTGTCCTTCATATAACTAATTTAGTATCCAATATCTCTTGGGTATCTTTATGACCCTTAACTTGAGACTGTATTTCTTGCCAGTGTTTCAAGGCTTCCTCATCGAAATGAGGAAAGTGAAGCACTGCCCAGATGTGGTTTTATTTTTGAGTTAATTTAGTTTTTTAAGGTTATTTAAGCATTCATTATCAAAGGTGCGTTCTTTGAGGGAAATATATATATATATATATATATATATATATATATATATATATATATATATATATAAATATCCAAGAAACAGTGTGCCCATGCACAGAAGCGCACTCGAGCCAGCGTTAGGTTGAGGAGACCTTTATTCAGGGAAGACTGCCAATGTCACGAGAAGTCAATAAAAGAAAAGTGGCGCCAGATTCACGACGCGTTTCGGGTTTATCCCTTCTTCTTGGTGAGACGCCATTGCAGCTACCTGCACCTGAAAGTATTTAGTCAAATCTGCCCTCCAATGGGCCAATCAGGTAAGTGGACTTCCTCAGATGTATTTTGGGAAATGTAGTGCAGGTAAGTTTTCGTGCCTCAGTATTCATGCTGCAAATAATTCTTACATCTAACCCTGGATGGGCCTCCCGTGGCAGCAGCAGAAAACAATCACTCCAATCACGCTGCTCCTAGGAACTTGGCAGATTCCAAGCCCCCTGGCCCCCTACAATCAACGGGGTGGTGCACTTCTCGCGGCTGGGCGGCCGCGCTAAACATCCAAGAAACAGTGTGCCCATGCACAGAAGCGCACTCGAGCCAGCGTTAGGTTGAGGAGACCTTTATTCAGGGAAGACTGCCAATGTCACGAGAAGTCAATAAAAGAAAAGTGACGCCAGATTCACGACGCGTTTCGGGTTTATCCCTTCTTCTTGGTGAGACGCCATTGCAGCTACCTGCACCTGAAAGTATTTAGTCAAATCTGCCCTCCAATGGGCCAATCAGGTAAGTGGACTTCCTCAGATGTATTTTGGGAAATGTAGTGCAGGTAAGTTTTCGTGCCTCAGTATTCATGCTGCAAATAATTCTTACATCTAGCCCTGGATGGGCCTCCCGTGGCAGCAGCAGAAAACAATCACTCCAATCACGCTGCTCCTAGGAACTTGGCAGATTCCAAGCCCCCTGGCCCCCTACAATCAACGGGGTGGTGCACTTCTCGCGGCTGGGCGGCCGCGCTAAACATCCAAGAAACAGTGTGCCCATGCACAGAAGCGCACTCGAGCCAGCGTTAGGTTGAGGAGACCTTTATTCAGGGAAGACTGCCAATGTCACGCCATTGCAGCTACCTGCACCTGAAAGTATTTAGTCAAATCTGCAGGTAGCTGCAATGGCGTCTCACCAAGAAGAAGGGATAAACCCGAAACGCGTCGTGAATCTGGCGCCACTTTTCTTTTATTGACTTCTCGTGACATTGGCAGTCTTCCCTGAATAAAGGTCTCCTCAACCTAACGCTGGCTCGAGTGCGCTTCTGTGCATGGGCACACTGTTTCCTGGATGTTTAGCGCGGCCGCCCAGCCGCGAGAAGTGCACCACCCCGTTGATTGTAGGGGGCCAGGGGGCTTGGAATCTGCCAAGTTCCTAGGAGCAGCGTGATTGGAGTGATTGTTTTCTGCTGCTGCCACGAGAGGCCCATCCAGGGCTAGATGTAAGAATTATTTGCAGCATGAATACTGAGGCACGAAAACTTACCTGCACTGCATTTCCCAGAATACATCTGAAGAAGTCCACTTACCTGATTGGCCCATTGGAGGGCTGATTTGACTAAATACTTGCAGGTGCAGGTAGCTGCAATGGCGTCTCACCAAGAAGAAGGGATAAACCCGAAACGCGTCGTGAATCTGGCGCCACTTTTCTTTTATTGACTTCTCGTGACATTGGCAGTCTTCCCTGAATAAAGGTCTCCTCAACCTAACGCTGGCTCGAGTGCGCTTCTGTGCATGGGCACACTGTTTCCTGGATGTTTAGCGCGGCCGCCCAGCCGCGAGAAGTGCACCACCCCGTTGATTGTAGGGGGCCAGGGGGCTTGGAATCTGCCAAGTTCCTAGGAGCAGCGTGATTGGAGTGATTGTTTTCTGCTGCTGCCACAAGAGGCCCATCCAGGGCTAGATGTAAGAATTATTTGCAGCATGAATACTGAGGCACGAAAACTTACCTGCACTGCATTTCCCAGAATACATCTGAAGAAGTCCACTTACCTGATTGGCCCATTGGAGGGCAGATTTGACTAAATACTTGCAGGTGCAGGTAGCTGCAATGGCGTCTCACCAAGAAGAAGGGATAAACCCGAAACGCGTCGTGAATCTGGCGCCACTTTTCTTTTATTGACTTCTCGTGACATTGGCAGTCTTCCCTGAATAAAAGTCTCCTCAACCTAACGCTGGCTCGAGTGCGCTTCTGTGCATGGGCACACCGTTTCCTGGATGTTTAGCGCGGCCGCCCAGCCGCGAGAAGTGCACCACCCCGTTGATTGTAGGGGGCCAGGGGGCTTGGAATCTGCCAAGTTCCTAGGAGCAGCGTGATTGGAGTGATTGTTTTCTGCTGCTGCCACGAGAGGCCCATCCAGGGCTAGATGTAAGAATTATTTGCAGCATGAATACTGAGGCACGAAAACTTACCTGCACTGCATTTCCCAGAATACATCTGAAGAAATCCACTTACCTGATTGGCCCATTGGAGGGCAGATTTGACTAAATACTTGCAGGTGCAGGTAGCTGGAATGGCGTCTCACCAAGAAGAAGGGATAAACCCGAAACGCGTCGTGAATCTGGCGCCACTTTTCTTTTATTGACTTCTCGTGACATTGGCAGTCTTCCCTGAATAAAGGTCTCCTCAACCTAACGCTGGCTCGAGTGCGCTTCTGTGCATGGGCACACTGTTTCCTGGATGTTTAGCGTGGCCGCCCAGCCGCGAGAAGTGCACCACCCCGTTGATTGTAGGGGGCCAGGGGGCTTGGAATCTGCCAAGTTCCTAGGAGCAGCGTGATTGGAGTTATTGTTTTCTGCTGCTGCCACGAGAGGCCCATCCAGGGCTAGATGTAAGAATTATTTGCAGCATGAATACTGAGGCACGAAAACTTTGCACTGCATTTCCCAGAATACATCTGAAGAAGTCCACTTACCTGATTGGCCCATTGGAGGGCAGATTTGACTAAATACTTGCAGGTGCAGGTAGCTGCAATGGCGTCTCACCAAGAAGAAGGGATAAACCCGAAACGCGTCGTGAATCTGGCGCCACTTTTCTTTTATTGACTTCTCGTGACATTGGCAGTCTTCCTTGAATAAAGGTCTCCTCAACCTAACGCTGGCTCGAGTGCGCTTCTGTGCATGGGCACACTGTTTCCTGGATATATATAAATATATATATATATATTATTTTTAAATGTATTTCTTTATTGAGCATTTCGAATCAACATCAACAATATATGCACATCACACGTGTCAGATGACAAGAAAAAAGGAAAGTCTGACCACTCTACCATCATATTTGGACATGTATCACTCCATTTATAGATATTTCCCAGTATTAAATATGCGTCAGCAAAAGGGCACTAGCCATCGGGAAACCGCAGGCATCAGGTATTGCAGAGACATGAATGCTGTACTGTATTTCATTCCATATCATCACGCTCTATAGATGATAGGTAGGCATGGAAGGGGGACCGGAAGTCTTTGGGTCGTGAGTTCAGGGGTTGAATCTGTGCATAATCCCTGCCCACTTTCTGGCAACGACACATACTCTTAAGCCATCCCGAGGCAGTGGGGAGACAAGCACTACCTCATCGCAGTGCTATTTCTCTTTTAGCTACCAGAGGCGCCATGGAGACCAACCTACGGACACTGCGTGGCACCTCAAGGGTATATCCCAATAATACCATTAGAGGACAAGGTGCAAGCTCTGCCCGTCATAGCTGAGATATGTTCAAACATCGTCACCCAGCAAGCATGTACGACTGAGCAAGTCCAGGCAAGGTGTGGGAAGTCAGCTCCCACATCGCGGCACTCAGCACAGGCATTAGGTCTGGTATGGTCAAACTTAGCAATATCCGATGGGGATAGATGATATCGATGTATAAATTTAAAATGTAGCAATTTGTGGCGTTGACAGATAGAAATGCGATGCGTTGTTGTGCAACAATATGCCCACATTTTGTCTGTTATTTGTACTCCGAGTTCTGTTGCCCAAACCTCTTGCACTCTTTTGGTAGTGTCGGGTTTCAGTCCGAGACAGGATCGATATATTCTGGAAATCATACGTCCTCCCTCAGTAGTCGATACTGTCAAAGTCAATGGGGCTAAATTGTCAGGAGGGAGGGGATAGGAAGAGAGGAGCGATCGTAACATGTTGCGCAGCCTCCTGAAAATGAATTGGTCCATGTATGGTATATCCCTGTCTCATGGTCCCTCCAAAAGGTGTGTAACATGCCCATCCAGGAACAAGGCCCCCATAGTGCAGAGATCATAGCTGTGAAGGGTGTGTCGGACTAGTTTCTCCCTGGAGAGTGGGAGCCAAGGGTTGTCTTGCAGCGGGATGGCGTTACAATAGAGGATGCCACCTCCCAATGGGCAACGCATACGGTGCCATGCCCAATAGGTAGTAGACACCGCTTGTATGTCCATATCGTCGAGTGGAATTCCCTTGAGTAGGATCTGGATGTGTGTGATTCCATTGAGAAGCGCTCACTCAGGACGTAGATAGGGTATTCGAGTGTCAGGATAGTACCAACTATATGTGTAATGGCATTGAGCCGCTAAATAATATAAATGTAGGTCGGGGACACCTAGGCCTCCGCGCTCGTTAGGGAGTGTAAGTGTATTCCAATGATTACAGGGACAAGTTCTTGCTCATAATAATCGCGAGAAGGTTCCCCGTAGGGTATTGAAAAAGTGCTGTGTTAAGGGAATAGGGATATTTGTGAAGAGGTGTAGAAAGAAAGGCAGGACGACCATTTTTATTATAGCAACTCGCCCAGCTATTGATAAGGGGAGTTTTATCCAACGCTCCACCTGTGCATTGAGATCCGTCAACGCCAGTCCGTAATTTCGTTGTAGAACTTGCTCCTTTTCTCTATGGATGTGGATGCCCAGATATTTCGTTCCATATGGCACCCATTTAAGGGGGATCTCAGCCGGAGGAGGGAGCGTTGTGTCTGTTAATGGAAACAGCTCTGATTTGGACCCAATTTATACGGAGGCCCGAGAAGTGACAGAATCTAGCTATCTCCTGCATAAGAGGGGAGAGATTGAGGTGGGGGTTACGGATGAACAGTAAAATGTAGTCTGCATAAAGTGATATTAGTAGAGGCCCATGAGTGAGCTGGAGCCAGCGGCGTAGGTGCCACTCTTGCTTCGTCCAGACCAGAGGATCCATTGCTATTATAAATAAAAGAGGGGACGATAGACCCTTGTCGAGTACCACACAGAAACGGGAACGCATCTGATATAGCGCCTTTCACTCGAATGCGGGTTGTCGGATTGGAATATAGTAACATAATTAATTATATGAACTGGGGGGAAATACCCAGTTTGCGGAGCACAGACAGGAGAAAAGGCCACTCGAGGGAGTCGAAGGCCTTCTCTGCGTTGAGGAGGGTTCACTGCAGCAGGGGGGTATGCGGGGGAGATTTGATTGAGTACGGCACAAACAGTATGGAGATTCAAGGAAGTGGACCGGTATGGAACTAACCCAGATTGTGCCGAAGAGATGAGTTGTTCCATTAGCATTGCCAATCTAGTTGCTAGCACCTTAGCCAAAATTGTATTAGCTAAATTTAACAGGGATAATGGCGATATGACGCACAGTTACCAGAATCTTTACCGGGCTTCAGCAGCAAAGTGAGGACTGCATCTCAGAGCATAGGGGGTAAAGTGCAAACCTATATGACCTCGATGTATAATGCCAACAATCTTTGTGCAAGTTGTTGCTTATATGTTTCATAAAATGTCCTGGTTATTCCGTCAAGCCCAGGTGCTTTTGAACTGCATAGTGTGTCGATAGCTTGGGTCACCTCCTCTACAGTGAGTAACTCAGTGAGGATTTGTCTCTGACCGTCCTCAAGCCACACCATGGCAACATCTGCCAGGTATGTTGAGAGTGCCTCTGGATCATGAGATACCTAAGAAGAGTACAATTTCTGGAAGTAAGTACAGAGCATGGCCGTGATACGTTCTGTTCCCGTAATGGACTCTCTCCATTCTCTGCTATGAGTTCCGTGACATTACTGACCGATCTGTTGAGGCATACAATGCGAGCAAGGGTGCTTTCAGGTCGCTCGTCCTCACCATAGCGATGAGCTTGGGTGTGCTTGCTCATGTATGCAGTTTCCAATTCTGCCAACACGCATTATTCGGCCAGCTATTCCGTCCGTCGAGACCGTCTAGGTGCTCAATCAGTCTCCTCGCTACGCTCCAGCTCCTACAGTTATGTTTCAGTCCGGCTTAATTGTGTGCGGCTATCTCTGAGAATACCCACCTGCTTGCAGATACACACCCCTCTGATAAAGGCCTTGAAGGCCTCCTACAAAGTTGCCTGTGAGGACACAGTTCTGGCATTGTTCTCAAAATATTCGAGAATGGACCTGTGAAGCTCACTATGGAATGCTTGGTCCCGAAGCGAATCGCTGTTGAACAGCCAGCTGAACTTGCAGCCACTTCCATATGAAATCCTTCAGTAAGATTGGATTGTGATCTGGAAGTGTTCTTGGGAGCACTGTGACCTCGGATATCCACAAGTGAGCTGTGGCCGGCAATAGCTAATAATCGAATCGGGTCCATCATGCAGCATATAAGTGTCAATAATGTGGTGGAGTGCCTCTCGTGCTTTGGGTTTGTCAGATGGGTGTGTGCTAGTGGAGTCGGTGTGCAAACAGAGTGGTAAATTAAGATCCCCACCAATAATAAAATGGTCCACCTCGAAACTTTCCAGTCGGGAATGGAGGTTTAAAAAAAAGTCAGACTCATCAGTGTTGGGGGCATATATGTTGACTAATAATGTACTTTTGTCTCCCAGTGTTCCATGTACTAGCAAATATCGTCCATCTGCTTCTGAATAATATGAATGATAAAGAAAAGGTACAGTTTTATGTATTAAGATACAGGTACCACCCTAGGAGGAATTGTAACATGAGAAATAGCGATGCATGCCCCAATTCCTAGCAAACGCATGGTCAGCATGCGCAGAGAAATGTGTCTCCTGAAGAAAAACAATTTTAGCGGAATGTCTATTAAGATATGTCAGTACCTGTTTCCCTTTGCGGGGATTGTTAATACCGTGTAGATTCCAGTTAACTACGCCTGAGTCGATGGACTTGACCATGCTATGGAGTTAGCATGAAGTGATCATACATAGGCCCAAGAGCCTTGTGACATACAACAGCGTAGGTGGTCAATGCTAAGGTGTGATGTGCAGCATCAAAAAACATTTAATCTCTAGTAAAACATTCCCAAAGCGGGGTCCCACCAACACTAGATCCAAAATTATCCAGTGAATCCCATTTAAGCCATCAAAAAAGAAAGAGGAACATAACCCACAACAATCCAAAATGGTGCTCCCTATGGGGGCATGGGAACGACTTGGTCTCCGACGGTCCCTAGAGAGCATGGTATCAGAGCTGGTGTACGTTGCTCGCCTCCATTGAATTCAGATGCTCAAGTGAGGAGGTATGCAATATGAATCATTTGCTGACATATAGAACAGCAAGGGGGCAAGGGCAACAGACCTCAAACCCAGCAGCCCATAACCCCCCTCTTGTTCATTTCAAGATGCAGTGGCCAGGCTTCTGTGTCCCTTCGTCCCATTACAATCCGGGAGCGCGTGGTCAGTCGTGGGAGTTCCAGCACCAATAGATTTGTAGTAGGCCTCGGCATCTGCAGGGGTATCGAAGACCTTGGATCGTCCCTTGTGTTCTATCCGTAATCAGGCAGGGTACTGCATGGAGTAGCGGATGTTCAGTTTGCGGAATGCGTTTTTGACACTGCTGTATATCCGCAAAGCTTCCTGTACCATTGGGGTGAAATCGGGGAAAATGGAAATAGTCGAACCTTGAATTGAAGGGGACTGTTTTCCTGGCCGCAGCGCTGTGTCTCTGTCCCTATAATTAAGCAGACGAGCTATAAGGAATCACGGTGGAGCACCTTACGGAGATCGCTGGCCCAATGAACGGTGTGCGCGTTCAATCGCAAAAGTGTTGGAGAAGATAGAGCGATCAAGGAGGGCCAGCAGCAGTTGTTCAACAAAGTTCTCAGGGTGCCCCTTGTTAGTAGGCTCTGGAATTCCTGAGATACGAATGTTGTTTCGTCGAGATCTTGCCTCGAGGTGAATAATAAGGGGGCCGGCCGGGTGGGGGGGAGGGGGCAGCATGCTCAGCGTTCCCCGCCGCCTCATATCTTCACCCCACCAGATATTCAGACGGTGGTTTCTATCTCAGGCACGCCCGCTATGTAGCAGATGGTCTATGCTACTGTCTCTGGGGGGCTGTCAAGCAGGTAAGTGGGTGCAGCACCACCCCTTTGCACTGTCATACATGTGCCAGGAATTCGTTTTTGCCAAGTAAGGCCAAGACCCACAGGTTAGACTCAATGTTCCTCACCCTCAGCAGCCTCCTATGTGCAGTGTATATGGGCCGGTGCAGGGCCCCAGCCTCGCGGTGCAGGCATCCGCTGGGGGGGAAGCTCAGCTTGCGGCACCCAGACAGCCGCCCGGCTCAAGTCGCACATCTCCCGCGCTCTGGCCTCACAAAGGGGGCCAGCTGCCTCACACCATCAGGATCGGGAGCAGAGCCACGTGCCAGGTCTGGAGGAGCTGACTGCTCCTTAACCCACACATGTAGAAGGGGGAGGGGGTGCACTGGCAAACGATGAGTTCGGGCGATCTCGGCCTCAGGGACACTCGCGGCCCCTGTTGCCGTAGGGCCTCCGAGGTGGTGACGGCGGCGTGGCGTCACCCCGATTCTCTTCGGCCTCAGCTAACAGTGATGCGGGCTGCATCACCGTCACGTCCCCTCAAGCCAAAGTGCTCCTGGTATGCCGTGGGGACCCCACCGTTAGTGTAACACAGTGGTGAGCAGTACATCGGGGACCACCGGAGCCTCACTTAGATACGGCCATTTTGTTGGCGGTCGTGACCAAGCCCCCCCCCTTTGAGGGAAATATTTAATTATGTCATCACCACTGCACTGGAACCAATTTGTTATAAACATGCACATGCCTCTCCCATACTTGTTGTGCATGATGTGGGTGGGAGTCCTTGCAGGTGGAATCTTAGTTTGCTTAGATTTGCCAGTTCTCATTTTCACCTACAATACTCACTTTCGTCACAAGGGTAAAGGTTTTGAGTAGACTGACAGTCTGCTGCTCATCACTGCTGCTCATTCCAACAGAGGGTGGGCCGAAAGCTTTCAGGGTGAGATGGGAGAGTGTGATCCTTTATCCCTCCGGTTTATCCTAAACAAATAAATTGAAACTGCACTCCTGCTTGTCCTCTAGCCTTTTTGCACCTCTGGTCACAACCCATTGAGGTTCCCAGTAAGTCTGAGGCTGTTGAGGCAGTGTACAACCTTCAACAACACTTATCCAAAAGGACTACTATGCATAGCAACAGTGGCATAACACAAAGTGACGGGGCTCCCATGCAGAGTGTGATGTGGGGCCCAGCAGTCTTCCAAACTGGACAGATAATCATTTGGCTTGGGCTCAATGGGTCCCCCAAAGGGTTGAAGTTTCCTCTAAAGGGTTAGAGGGCCCCCTGCACCACAGGGGCTGCATGGGCCTGTGTTACACCACCTTCCATGCACTTCCACTGGGCCTCTGTCTGCCAGCAAGATTTACTTCCCAGATTTGTAATTCAGATTGTTTCTGCTGGGGAAAGCAGTGTGGCTTTCCTGAGCTCTTAACTGTTTCATATTCCATGCTCTTCCATACTTTCTACCCATGCAATGGCAAGGCTTAAGGGCTTCTCTCCAAAACAAAGAACCTTAGCCCCTCCTCCCCGCACTGCAGGTGCTGCGAGGACCTTCATTACTCTCCTTCTTGGCAGCTACGTTGTCCATCCAGAGCCTCCTGCTCTTTTCCTGTGGATCACATATACAGCTCTTAATTACCTACACTCCCCCTCTTTCCACCCAGCCATTCTCTTCCCCTCTTCTCCTATGAGAAGATTTTTATCCAAAAATTAAACTAACATAAAAGTTCTTAGTCTTAAATCAATAAATAGAAAGCAAACTCTCAATTCAAGTTATAAATTAAGCCAATCTGACTTGAGTAGTGTGTAAAGTGCCGGACTGTCCTCCACCGAAGGTCCTTTACATAGAATCCTCTGTTGTACCTTAGGCACTAGGGCTTTTCGAGTGGAGGTCGGTACAGCTCCGGTCACTGCCTCCAGTCAAGTTGTGGTGATTTTCAGTTAAAGCTCCAAAAAGAAAACTCCATCTTACTTTTGGGTGAGTCTGAAAAATATTTATGCAAACATTAGTAGTCTGTGAGTCACAGAGCATACTGACAATGACATTCCCACTACACCTGCAATGGAGACAGGCTCCCTTAGAGAAGGGAAGATACATAGACTATATAAATATATATATATATATATATATATATATATATATATATATATATATATATATTCCAAAACACAATGCCCTCAGGCAAGGCAGCATACAAGCAGCACCGCAATCCAGCGGGTAGAAGACACATCAGCATACCGGTGTCAGCTTGTCAGTCGCTCTTCGCCTGACGCGTTTCTGAGCCGTTCGCTCGTCATCAGAGGCTCGACTGTCCTTGGCGCTTAACACTCCCACTATTTATTCAAATAAAACTCAAATGAGTTTGAAACGCTGCATTGTGGGAAACATAGTAAGTGTTAATTCCCTGAATGGGAGCGCCACAGCTGAAATATGAAAAGCCCCGAATGGGCCCCAGAATACTGCGTGTCCATTAATCCCTTGATGCTGCTTCACCTCAGACTATAGTGAATTCAAGTCCGTGACCCCCATAAAATCGGGGTGGTGCATGCCTCCACGGCAGGGCCGCCGCGTATCAATTCCAAAACATGAATAAATAGTGGGAGTGTTAAGCGTCAAGGACAGTCGAGCCTCTGATGACGAGCGAACGGCTCAGAAACGCGTCAGGCGAACAGCGACTGACAAGCTGACACCGGTATGCTGATGTGTCTTCTACCCGCTGGATTGCGGTGCTGCTCGTGTGCTGCCTTGCCTGAGGGCATTGTGTTTTGGAATATATATATATATTTTTATATATATATATATATATATATATATATATATATATATATATATATATATATATATAATCTACTGGCGGTCGCCAGTAGATAGTTATAGTTAGGACCGTGTTTCCATAGGAAATCTGAAAATTCTATTTTGAATAACTTTGGCGCCGGTTGATGAATCCTCGCAAAATTTTCAAAACGAATGGGGCGCTCCGCTCAGCTCCTACCCTGAAAGTCTCGGGACGATTCGTCAAGTGGGGGCCGAGAAAAAGGGGGGTCCCAAAACGCGTTTTACCCATGCATTTTCCCATAGGACCTTTAGTCGAAGGTACAGCCCGAACGGCTGAACAGAATTACTTGAAATTTGGCAGAGAGGTAGTCCTCAGGTCAGGGATGTGCCTTTTGCAGGTCTGGTGTCAATCTGTTCAGTAGTTCCTGAGAAAATAGCATTTAAAAGCATATAAATATCTATAAGCGCGTACCGTGCGTGCACCGTGCGAGCACCGTGCGAGCACCCTAACGTGCGCGAGCGTAATTCTGATTGGTGATTACATGTTAGTCAACGTTCGAATCGGTCGAAATCAGGAAGTGTCGGCCGCCATTTTGTTTGTTTTCAGTGCGAGAGTGAAAAAGGAAGGTGGCGAACGTGAAAAGGGGGCAGGGTAGAGAGTTCCTGACCCCCTAGCCTTTGTCAGGGGGTCCCTGAAGGACCCCGAAGGCAGAAAAAAAAAATGAAATTTTTTTTTTTTTAAATCGCGGGGTGCGCGCACGGTGAAAAACCAAAAAAAAACCAAATCAAATTTTAATACGTAGTTTATTGTAAAATAAATATATAAAAAAAATAATAATACATACATAACTTAGCATTTAAAAAACCGTACAAATTCACTGAAAAAAACATAGGTTTCATACACGTTATAGTTAGGAATTAGCATTTAAAAAACCTTGCAAATTCACTTAAAAAACCATAGGTTTCACACATGTTATAGTTAGGTGGACATTTAACTCGTAAAAAACCACTGAAATTCCCCCGTTATAGTTAGTTCAGATAACTATAACTCGCACGACCGCCACTCTATCACAAGGATGATGTCATCAGTGATGTCATGTGTGATGCCACTGACCATGTCATGAGTGATGTAATATGTGACGTCATGAGCAGTGGATTGCGGGCGCGCGAGTTATAGTTATCTGAACTAACTATAACGGGGGAATTTCATTGGTTTTTTACGAGTGAAATGTCCACCTAACTATAACATGTGTGAAACCTATGGTTTTTTAAGTGAATATATAAATACACACATATATATGTATAAACACATACATATATATATTTAACTGTCAAATAATAAACTACCGAGTGGCCAATACCTCTGGGAGTGCTGGATGATTATTTCTGAAGTTGGATAATCTTATGTAAAATATTTGGAAACGTGGCGAACGTTTCTTAACCAGCACCGCCGACGCTTTGGAAGCACGCCAGTGTAAATCGTCAATCTATATTCTTTGGAAAGGAGACAGGCGTGCCCCCCGTTACGCTGTATTGGAACATTGCCAGAAGCCAAAAGGAGTGTGGTGACTGAGAGAAGGAGCCCGGAGCCGGTGATCGGAGGATCTCGGAATCGTGGTGAAGAACTTGCGGCGAACTCCGGTAAGTGGGCGAAAGTAAAGGCAGCAACGAGAGTCGGACTGGGAAGTGGAAAACGGGGAAAAAAAACTCAGATACTTAGTACCTGAGTTGAGGAAAGCTTTCTCCCAGCTGGAAGGTAAACACTGAATGTTAAGAAGAGTGACGAAGAATGTGCAGCGAGGCAACAGAAGCCTCAAAACTCTTTGAGGAAACTGCTCCACCAATGCAAATGCAATGCCTATAGGCATCAATGATTTAGGAAAACAAATACAGGAATATGAAAAGTTAAAAAAAAGAGAGATTTCACGATGGTGGGAAGTGGCGTCATTGTGCCAGTATTTACATGTGGGGAGAGTCCCGCGTGGACTACGAATAATGATTACCCCCACATATGAAAATTCGCAATCGGAAATGTTGTGTGAATGGGCGGAAAATAGTGCGACCAGCTCTACGAACATGATTCGCATTTTAGTTAAATATGCAGAAAAGGAAAGACAGGAGGTGGCAATCAAGATAAAGGAGTTGAATGATATCTTGGAAAAAAATGAAGATAAAGCCAAAGTGAGTAAATTCAGAAGTGAAATGAAAACCAGGCTGGATAAATATGAAAAATGCATAAAGGATAGAAAGGCTACTGAATTCCTTCATGATCGTCTGGATTACGAATCGGGGCGAATTTATATGTTCACAAAGAAATTCGATTCAGAGAGGAGACAAAAGATCCAGAGTGGCCTCACTGACCAACAAGCTATCTCACAGGGCGAAGCCAGCTCAGACACGGGCTCAGAACAAGAGCAAGAAGATCAAAGTGGAAGAGAGATTAGGGATGTGAGGCTCACCGTTACAGATGAGTTCCATTTTATGCAACTGGAGTAACAGACAGACCATCGTACTGGGAGAGGCCACGGGAAGAGGAAGAAGCCGAGGAAGAGGAAACAAAGAAGAGGAGGAGAGAGCTATAGGAGGTGCACAAGAATGGCAAACAAAAAGATCTTTGCGCTCCAATATGAAAAAACCAACGAAAAAGTAGTCGAAAGCAAAACGATTATAAATTTGAGTACTGTGATTTTAACAGAAGAGGAGCAATCGATATTAGAACTGGGACTCTCTTTCTGTGTACTTATAATGATTTTGATTATCCTAATAGCAGACTGGACTTGTATCGATTTATTCATAAACTCAAATTATCGAAAATGCATTCAAGTTGCAATTTACAAAATACTCCAATTCAAGAAGTGCAATCAGGTCCTCTAAATGAATTGAATATCCTAAGCGTGAATGATCTACCTGCCCTAACAGATTTAATGACATTATTTGATGATGCTAATACAGAAATGGCAAGCCCAAATAATCCACTTGCAAGTGATGAATCAGTGGAATTTTTGACCCCGAGATTAGGAAAAGATGATCATACTCCATTTCGACCACCCTCGAGATTTACACCACAGTTGGCAAGAGACAATTTGGATATCTTTGGTGAAAATGTAACAAAAGATTTCAAACAACTTTATCATCAAGCCATTCAAAGAAAAAAGAAAATGAATCCAAAAAAAGCTCTGATAAATGAAACTGTGGCTAAATTACAAAAAGAAGAGTGGGTACTGGTGAAGCCTTCGGACAAAGGAGGTAATGTTGTGCTTTGGGCCGCGAATTATACAAAAAAGAAGCGCTCAGCCAACTGAACGATCGCGACTGCTATCAGAGGATCAGTATGAAGGAGTCTGATGAGGTAAAAGAACAATTTTTCATAAGACTGGATGTGTGGAAACAGGAAGAATTATTGAGCTGGGATGAGTAGAAGTTCATCAAGAAGGAAAAGCCAATAATACCTGTTTTCTACATGCTCTCAAATGTGCATAAGAGCACTACAACTCCGCCAGGGAGACCTATTATTTCTTCATGTGGCAGCTTGATCGGAAATGCATCTAGATATATTGACTATTTTTTAAATCCAATTGTAAGAACATTGACTTCATTTATTAAAGATTCTACGGATTTTCTTAAATGTATTCTATGATATACGGTGGAATGAAACAACTATGATACTGGTAACCCTTGATATCTCCACTTTGTACACCAGCATAAGACATAGTGATGGTCTAAAAGCGACAGAATATTTTTTGAATAGGAGTCCGATGAGATTCCTAAAGCACAATCAAATAATATTAGAACTAATGAAGTGGTGCCTGACAAAGAATATTTTTTTATTTGGTGAGGACCTCTTTCAACAGGAACAAGGGGCACCTGCTTCGCCCCCAGTTATGCCAATTTACATCTTGGCTGGTGGGAGAGGCAGGTGCTCGGTGGACCGCCCCTAGAACAGTGGTCAGAACAGATTTTGTTGTGGGTTAGGTTCATAGATGATGTTTTCGTGCTGTGGCAGGGCACGGAAACAGACATAGAATTATTCATCAGGGACCTGAACCAGAATACTCTCAATCTTAAGTTTGTGGGACAGCATAGTAAAACTACCATAGACTTTTTAGATATTGGAATAAAACCGGTGTTATAGAAACTAGAGACCACTGTTTTTAGAAAGGGTACAGCTAGCAACACCATTCTTCACGCAGGTAGTGCCCACCCTGCACCTTTGATTAGGAGTATCCCCTTTGGGGAGTTCTAAAGGGCACAGAGAGCGTGCAGTAGTCAGGAAGAGTACTGTAAAATAGAACAAGAAATGACAGACTGATTTATCCAGAGAGGTTGCTCACCAGATGCCATTAAAGGGGCGGCCACTTAAGCTGGGAATCTAGAGAGAGAGAAAGTGCTATTCGAACCATCTAGAACCCAAGAGAGGAAAAGTAATAGGAAACAAGAAAAAGGTCTGAAGAACCCTAGATTTATAACAACTTTTAACATCAAACATAAAGCAATCAGGTCCATTTTGAATAGACATCTGATAAGAGATGATCCAATATTGAGCCCAAAAGTAAACAAACATCCAGATATAACCTATAGGAGATCTAAATCACTAAAAGATTTGATCGTGAAGAGTGAATATCAAGAGAGGAAAGGAGGAGCCTCTACTTGGCTCCAACAGAAACCGGGTTTTAAAAAATGTTTTAAATGCAAGGCGTGCCAACATGGCCTGAATCGCACTGATTTTAAGAAATTTTTTAATAAAACCATTACCATCAAGAGCTTTTTAACCTGTAGATCAAGTTTTGTTGTTTACCTATTACAATGTCCCTGTTTTAAGATGTATATAGGAAGTACAACCTTACCTGTATACAAGAGAATCTTGCAACACCGTAGAGCAATTGTAAATCAGGATAGAGCTTATCCGATTGCAAGACATTTTGAAATCCATCACCAGAGCAATCTCTCTACCTTACAATACAGCTGTATAGCAGAAATCCCCAGAAAAAGAAGAGGTGGGGACAGGGAAAAAGATCTCAGAAAGTTAGAAACATACTTTATACTGGAGTGCAATAGCATGTAACCTCATGGGCTGAATGTAGAGGGGGATTTATATACCTGTCTATATTAAGAGAAAGATGGAAATAAGAGAATGAAGATGAACCTGCACATAGCGAAACCATTTGTTCTTTTTTTAAATTGTATTTGTTGTAATAACGTATAATGAGGGACGTGGATATAAATAGAGGATGGAATTATCTTTTTCAGTAGTGAATTTGTATGGAGGTTGATACATTTCAATTTTTTTGAAAGGTTATTTGAAAGGAAGCAGTAGAAAGGTGAAGACCTCTTGAACTAAGATATTCTAGTGGTATCTTAAGTATTTTTTAAGTGTTTTTATTTAGTATATGAAGTATGTTTTAATAGAAACAGTTTTCTGCTTTTTTTAGAGAAACAATATACTGTAAAGCACTTGCACTTTCAATAATTTAGAACGGTAGAAAAGTATTCAAGATTTAGGAGAAAATGAACTGATTCATGTTTGCTAAAGCACTGGCACTTTATTTAGAGGTTGTGGACAACCTTCCTTTCCTACATGCACTTTAAAGTATATGAAGTCAATATAATATACTTATGAGTATTTGAACTTTTTAGTACTGAAAAAGAGTATCTGGTTCTCAGTCAAGGGAATTGATTGACTGAGTGGTTCTCAAGCACTAGCACTTTATCAACAAGAATTGCACTGTATACAATATGCACTGGCACCTTTATATAAAAATCGTCAAATAAGTTTTACACATGCATTTTGGATGATGAAGTTATCTGCCTAAAGAATGAATATATGAAATGGGCATAAATTTAAGAGTGAGGGCAACTGTGCAATTATAAATTGATCAACTTATACACTGAAACAGAACGCAAGGAATGTAGGTTTCTGCGTATTATATGAATTCAGATGTGTTGATTATGTACATTTATAGTGTCCAGTTACTTTAATAATGAGCAAACATTCGTTTTTGTAAAAGAAGTATAATGAATGACATTATTAGAAGTGAAACTGCTCTTACAATAATCATTGTTCTTTCGAAAAAGACATGTTCCAAATTGGCAGCCGCTTTTTAAGTAAAAGAGGGCTGCGTGATGGTCAATGTGAATTGAGTCCCTCGTTAATGTTCACTATTGTAATGTGTATTTTAATTAAAAAGAAATGGCGCTCTGACATAGTGAACAAGGCAGCGTGAGACTGCTGAAACGCGTAAATGTAAGTGTCAAATAATAAACTACCGAGTAGCCAAAAAAAAGAAGTAACCGTCATATAATAAACTACCAGGTGGCCAATACCTCTGGGAGTGCTAGATGATTATGTCTGAAGTTGGATAATCTTATATAATACATATATATATATATTATCTACTGGCGGTCGCCAGTAGATAGTTATAGTTAGGACCGAGTTTCCATAGGAAATCTGAAAATTCTATTTTGAATAACTTTGGCGCCGGTTGACGAATCCTCGCGAAATTTTCAAAACTAATGGGGCCCTCCGCTCAGCTCCTACCCTGAAAGTCTCGGGGTGATTCGTCAAGCGGGGGCTGAGAAAAAAGGGGGGTCCCAAAACGCGTTTTCCCCATGCATTTTCCCATAGGACCTTTAGTCGAAGGTACAGTCCGAACGGCTGAACAGAATAACTTGAAATTTGGCAAAGAGGTAGTCCTCAGGTCAGGCATGTGCCTTTTGCATATATGGTGTCAATCTGTTCAGTAGTTCCTGAGAAAATTGCAGTTAAAAGTACATAAATATCTATAAGCGCGCACCGTTCGCGCACTGTGCACTCACCATAACGTGCGCGAGCGTAATTCTAATTGGTGGTTACTTGTCAGTCAACATTGGAATCGGTCGAAATCAGGAAGTGTCGGCCGCCATTTTGTGTGTGACAGTGAAAAAGAAAGGTGGAGAACGTGAAAAGGGGGCAGGGTAGAGAGTTCCTGACCCCCTAGCCTTTGTCAGGTGTTCCCTGAAGGACCCCGAAGGGTGAAAAAAACATTTTATTTTTTTTCCAAAAAATCACGGGGTGCGCGCACGGTGAAAAACCCTTAAAAAAAACAAAAAAACATTTTAAATGAGCCATTCCATATTACAGGATACAGTCAATCTATAACTATATACATAGGTAGTTTATTGTAAAATAAATATATAAAAATATAATAATACATACATAAATTAGCATTTAAAAAAACTTACAAATTCACTTAAAAAACCATAGGTTTCACACACGTTATAGTTAGGAATTAGCATTTAAAAAACCTTGCAAATTCACTTAAAAAACCATAGGTTTCACACATGTTATAGTTAGCTGGACATTTCACTCGTAAAAAAACATTGAAATTCCCCCGTTATAGTTAGTTCAGATAACTATAACTCGCGCGACCGCCACTCTATCACAAGGATGATGTCATCAGTGATGTCATGAGTGATGTCACTGACCATTTCATGAGTGATGTAATATGTGACGTCATCAGCAGTGGATTGCGGGCGCGCGAGTTATAGTTATTTGAACTAACTATAACGGGGGAATTTCAATGGTTTTTTACGAGTGAAATGTCCAGCTAACTATAACATGTGTGAAACCTATGGTTTTTTAAGTGAATATATATTATCTACTGGCGGTCGCCAGTAGATAGTTATAGTTAGGACCGTGTTTCCATAGGAAATCCGCAACATTCTATTTTGAATAACTTTGGCGCCGATTGACGAATCCTCGCGAAATTCTCAAAATAGGTGGGACGCTCTGCTCCGCTCCTTCCCTGAAAGTCTCGGGGGGATTCGTCAAGCGGGGGCTGAGAAAAAGGGGGGGCCCCAAAACGCGTTTTCCCCATGCATTTTTCCATAGGACCTTTAGTCCGAGCTACAGCCCGAACGGCTGAACAGAATTACTTGAAATTTGGCAGAGAGGTAGCCCTCAGGTCAGGGATGTGCCTTTTGAAGGTCTCGTGTAAATCTGTTCAGTATTTCCTGAGAAAATAGCATTTAAATCAACATATATATCTATAGGCGCGCTCCGAGCGCGTACCGTAAGCTTACCGTACGCGCACGCCGCCGTGCGCGAGCGCGATTCTGATTGGTTGTTAGATCTTAGTAAACATTCGAATCGGTCGAAACCAGGAAGTGTCGGCCGCCATTTTGTCTCTCGCAGTCTGAGGGGGTGAAAAACAGAGGTGGATAACGTGTAAAGGGGGCAGGCTGGACAGTTCCTGACCCCCTAGCCTTGGTCAGGGGGTCCCAGAAGGACCCCCAAGGGCAAAAATTTATTTTAAATTTTGAATGAAAAATCGCGGAGTGCGCGTAGCGTACGCGCACGGTAGAAACGGAAAAATTCTGCGAACTACGTAACGTGGGTGCTCGGTGCGCGAAGCGCACCGAGCACCCACAGCACGAGCACGGTGCGCGCACGGTGAAAAACCTTAAAAAAAAATTAAAAAAAATAAATACATAACTTAGCATTTAAAAAAACGTACAAATTTACTGAAAAAACCATAGGTTTCACACACGTTATAGTTAGGAATTAGCATTTAAAAAACCTTGCAAATTCACTTAAAAAACCATAGGTTTCACACATGTTATAGTTAGCTGGGCATTTCACTCATGAAAAACCAATGAAATTCCCCCGTTACAGTTAGTGCAGGCAACTATAACTCACGCGACCGCAATCCTCTGCTGATGACGTCAGATATTACATCACTGATGACATATGTGTTTTTCTGAAAAAAAAATATTTGTAATATATGTATAGCTAAAAATTAATGGAAGAAGACATGGGTAAATAAGTGTCTAAATACCGTGATGTAATATCTGACGTCATCAGCAGAGGATTGCGGTCGCGTGAGTTATAGTTGCCTGCACTAACTATAACGGGGGAATATCATTGGTTTTTCACGAGTGAAATGCCCAGCTAACTATAACATGTGTGAAACCTATGGTTTTTTAAGTGAATTTGCAAGGTTTTTTAAATGCTAATTCCTAACTATAACGTGTGTGAAACCTATGGTTTTTTCAGTGAATATATATATATATATATATATATATATTCTAGTATCAGTCGTATGGTTACATCCTCACCAAGGATAGGAGCAGGTGCAAGATAAGCTCTTTTAGTGAACTGCTAGATGGTCTTTAGGTGTAAACTGGTTTGGCTGAGCAAGCTTTTTTTTCAAAATGTATCTTTCAAGTACCAAAATCCATCTTTCCTGGCCTCGGAGGTGAGCACATCTGGTAAACAGAGTTAGCATCAGCAAACAAAAACAAGGCGGCTATGAGTTAGTATAGTCAAGCATCACTATTTTTAATTACACAGATGGAAGGGGTGGATTATTTTCAGAGGTTAATCAGATAACATGATGGGCCCAAGATTGTTGCTTTAAGAGGAGATTCCTCAACTCCATCCAGAAGTGAAGTGGAAATGCGAAGGACATGTTGGAACAGGATGGGAATGGCGTTTCAGATTGCAAGTGAGCAGCAGGTCTATCAACTTGTACTGTTCTTATGCTTTCTAACCTCCAGATTTGCAATACAGCTTATGTGGGTGTTGTGAGATTCACTGATCTTGATTTTTCTGTCTAGGTATAGTGTGCTACTTCAGTTCACCACCTTCTAGACAATGTAGCAAGTTTTAAAGGTGAGGGCGCCAATGGAGCTATTCGGTTGTAGGGTGGTTCATCAGCTCTTGGAGACAGAACTGAAATGGCACACCTATTACGCGGCTTCTCGCACCTCACCAGGATAGAGGTAATCTAGGAGACCACAGGAACCTAGAGGAAGAAGTAGCTAGAAAATATATAATATAGAAGATAAAAAAGCCAATGCTCAACGCTAAGGTGGATGTAGCTAAAGCAAGCAAGACCGATGGAAGGTCTGCAGGTCAAGTGGAGCTTGTCAGGATTGATAAGATAGGACAAAAGGTAGGAAAAACAGGGCAGGCTTAGAAGTGGGAGATTGGCAGAGGAACATGGAGCAGAATGGGACTCTTAGAAGAAGAATGGAACTTTCCTGGTAAGGAAAGATGGAAAACTGGAATAATAGAGTAAACTGTAGTAGAGAACTTGTAACAGCACAGAGAAACTGAAAGTGGAGATCTGGAGCTTCTCGACCATAATGCAAAGTCTTTTCTAGGAGCACTCGATGAATATGTACAATACTATGTTAATAATCTGTTTTCTTTTTGTTTGTGGATATGGAACAAGTGTGTAACTTGGAATATGTAGTGTTTTCCTATTTTCTACAAGTCGCAGGACATGAGTAAGGTGGCTAGATCACTCCAGTGGTCACCTTGTTAAAATATCAGCATGTATATGATAAGCCTGTATTGTAATTAACAAACACAATTTACTTTAACTGCATTGTGTCAACATAAAAATAAACGTTTCAGCATAGGTCAACAATGCATTTTGTGAAAGCTGCAATAGCACTAAAACCCTGAGCCATCCAGTTCAAGGGCTGCAAGATGACACTGACTAGGGTAAGCTCGCTGTTCTTTATATTCTAAATCATATGTCCAAATTAAATAAAAAACAAATATTTCCTGAGCCAGGAAGTGGGAAAACTGAAGTATTTTTAAATAAACTCACATCAGCCAGAAACGGTGTAAAGAATGACTAAATATGAGAACATGTATCTTTATGTACATTTCCCTTCCCTGAGTACAGAGCAGGCGAGCAAATTAAAAATGAAACAAAGTTCCACTAGCGAGTGTTTGAAATTTGTAACTCCCATTCGGTTCAGTTGAATATGTTCTTAAATTTACATCATGAATGGAATTAAGGTGCCTTTTCAAAGTGTCAACAGGGGTAGATAGGCTGCGGGTAGATGGGTGTATGTCAGATTATCGTATACATAAATATCATCTAATATAAATATTGCGTGGTAAGAATTATTTACAAAATATGATTAACTCCAATGGGGCAATATGTTTGTAGACGATATATAGGACAAGATGTTTATGTCAGATGATATTATGTCTCTGGTGTTATAGTACCACACATTTAACACATGACAATGTGTACTACCTCAAATATGTTCTGCTGCAAAGAGTGGGTGCAGTATTTAGGCCCTCATTCTGAGTTGTATGGATGCAGAGTTACTACATGTTTTACGCTGTACAGTTGACTGGCCGCTTACAATTGCAAGTTGTAATGTGCAGCATACAAGAATCCCACACTGCCAAGCCATGGTCAGGTTTACTCACGTGCGGAATTACAGCATGCCTTTTTTTCCGCATAGGTAAATGCCTCATGCAGAAAAGCAGCTACTCCTATTACAAGGATATTAAAAACAGCCAATAAAAGGTAACATGCCCTGAAAACCTCCTACATGTACAAGAAGGTGGTAAGTCATTCAATTTAAGTTAAAAAGGAATTAGCATATGAAAAACTACACAAACATAAGATAACAGTCTAAACCCTCAATGCAAAAGAATTCTGGTGCAAACGAGCAATACTGAGTTGTATACCACAACGTTGATCCCCTGAACACTATCTACATACAAATCCAACAGAGCCAACTGGCCTTTCAGTGTTCTCCACTGCCCCACTCACATACACGTGCAAGAAGCACCCCAGAAGCACCTTACACTGATTGCTTCTTTAGGCGTCACAAGATACAGTTGCACATACAGCATGCTGTTCTGCTGGTGTAGGAAAGTCAGGGCCCAGGTGGGCTGGCCCCCTTGGATGCCACATTTTAAAGCCCGGGCCGCTTCTAGAGCCTATGTCACTTCCCCGAGCTCCCCAGGGTTAACAGTACAGGCACGAGGGAGGCTTCAAGACAGAGAGTGAGGGAGAGGGAAGGTAGAGAGAAATCGGCCAGAGAACGAGGAGGCAGACAATGGAAGGAAAGAGAGAGATTGTGTGAGGAGACAAGGGGAGAAGGGCTGGTTTGAGCATTTTTGCCAGGACTGCTTTTGGTTCCCCAGTGTGGCCGTGCTAATTCTACAGAGCAAAAGGCCACTTCCTCTTCAGAGGGGAAGACAGTTGCCAAGCCAAGGCTCAACTCCTTCAGCATGTCGCAATCTCACCGCCTGTCGAGCGGTCCACCAGATGTAGCCATCAAGCAGCACTGGAGTCCAATGCTGGCATACGGGTGTCCTAGACCCGCTTTAAACTACGTGCTGCGCTGCATTCTTTTGCCACTGGCAGATACCAGATCTCAGTGGAACGCTGCATGCGGCGGGTGATGAGCACACTACTCACTTTAGTCCCCGAGCACTCTGTCTTTCTCAAAGACATGCACAAAGTGTTTATTGTAAACCCAAACTTGCAAGGAATTTGAGGTTTCACTGATGTCCTGGGTGGAATTGATTGCACTCGTTTATTGCTTATATTTTGGCACCACTGACTTACATACCACTTGTCGCTCCCAGGGCCACTGAGCAAATGCTCCTCGCGTGGTTTGTAGTCTCACTTCCATACTGAAGGTTCTCAACCCTTTTTTAGGTCTCACCTACTACACAGTGTAGGCTGTCTGATTGCAAAAGACCTATTGGGAACTTTCAGTGGACTTATTGCCTGCTCATTGACTACCATTGTTGGCTTTATTGTCAATTTCATTAACTTGCTTCTTATTCAATGGCCCCCCACTCGCTCCTCTTTCCGCCCACCCACTTCTCCAATGCCTGCCAACTCTGTCATCCTTTTTATCTTAATATTTTATTTTTGGGGATGGCCAGGCTGCAAATTGCTGCCAGCCCCCACCTTAAAAAAGCACTTTTACGCTACTTCAACTTCATTGTTTTAATTTAATGATCCACCTTGTATCACTAAATAAAAAAAAGTCTCCCACATCCTTTTGTAGGCGCGTGCATACGCCGTGACACGTGTGCGCATACATCTTCACACGCTTGTTCCTACAAAACAAAGAGTCCTCATTATAGCGCCTCTTTTGTGTTCTTTTTTTTCTATCCAAGTGCTCCAGCATTGGTAAATGGGTTTAGCCGGACCGAGTAAACAACATGCTGTTTTTTGGCCTGAGGGAATAAGCCATGATCTGTTTATGGGGTCTGATTGCCTAACTACTCCTTAGAGCTGGGCCTGGTCGGACAGGGCTTCATTTTGATTCATCACGCCATTTTCAGATGCAACTTGATTCATAAACACCTTCACAAATCTCTTTGTTATAGAGTTACATCTGCGACTTTCATAGATCTGCCCTTTTCTTTGAGATGAACAATAATCCCATGTTGTACAACAAGGGAACATGTCCACACATTTCCCTTAACCACACTGATGCAAAGATCCCAAAGGCTGAAAATCTGCTGCTTTAGGGTTAGGGGGCATGTGAACTTATACTTTGCAGAGAAGTCCCTTCGCCCACCGTATCAAAAAAATAAGTGCACGGGTCACTTTCCCTCCATACATACACTGGAGCCATCGTTTTTAAAACTAAATTCATGTTTGGGAAAAAGAATAGGGGATGTTTTTGGTCACCCACAAAGACCCAACAATGTCTAATGCCACCCCCCATCCATCACACGGGAGCATCTAATTTCCAACCACTTTCAAACATTTATGGCAGCGGGATTGATTTACTGATGGTAAATTCTGTGAAACTCCAAGAGTAAAGGGCGTGTGATGCCTGTGGTGAGCCCGCATTTATTTCAGATTTACTAGTCTTCTGATTTGGGTTGTGGGGAAACGAATTTCAGCTACCAGTGGATATATTTATTGATCTTCAATGAAAGTTGCTTGCAGTCACTGCCTGTCAGCTTCAGTGGTGTGTGCATGTCATTTACATATCTGCATCTCAAAGCTGCTTACACTGTTATTGGAACAGCATATCTTGGTGAACTGATTTGCGATTTTGGGTCACCAAAGTGTGCGGCCCACAAACCCTGATCTCCCAGGGACTGATGAGGACCGTGCACTGATGAAGAATGCCCCCGCCTACAAAATGGCCGCCTTGTTCACAATCCGAGAACAGCTGCCTGGCGCTGACACTAGGACAGGCTCTCCATCAACACCTGGCTGCGGATTCACCGGGGGCTCGGTGCTCCCCTAATTGTTTGCTATCCTGGCTCCTTTATGAAATGATATGTTGGTTTGGCAGGCCCACTTGGAATATAATGAGAGGGCTTCTATGCGCTGCGCTGCTCCGCCAGCCAGTTGGCTGCCAACCCAGCCAACCTGTCTACTTCTGCAGATTTCAGCGGGACGGCTCCGACCTCCCCCAGGCTGTGAAATTCAGAGCAATAAATAATGCAGAAAACGCTGCCGAAATATTGTAACAATCCACGTTTTGTTCGCAGCAGTATCGAGGCATATGGCGTTCTCATTACACGAGATATGATCGTTGCCGTTTTAAGGTTTAAAGTTTTACTCGGGAGGCCTACAGCTAAGACTTTTTTTGCTAATAGCTTTTTAGTTAAAATGTAACTATAGTCTAAATACAATATAAACTCGGCTGTAATATTGTTGAAAATCCAAAATGCTGATTGGGCAAACTGCTAATGCTGTTTAGAGATGTACTATGACAAAGGTGCACTGCACTATATATTTTTAGATTTAAATCCTTTGTCCCACCATGCGTATTTCTGGACTGAATACACTAGGAATCAGATACGTTTTCATGTTAATAATGTGTAATTTATTAATTGGACACTATTGAACACTCTCTGGCTCGTTACTTTGTTTGCTCATGGGCTGGTGAGGCCCGTGGTTGTCTTTGACACTTTCGTTCCATAGGTTCTCAGTTTGTATAATGTTAATGCTAGTAATCTATCCCTCATTGATGAGGTGTAACTAGACAGAAACTGTACGGGCTGTTTGAGTTTCCATCTGGAGGGTACCTTGCAGAATAGGCCTGTGCCTATTGGAGCAGTACCAAAGCTGATTTGCATATGGCCAGTCTCTGTCTACTGTGGCATAGCGGGCAACAAAATGATAGAATGGAATACAGTCCCAAGAAATTATCAGTGGCTGAGATGAATTCAAATGATCGCCTATTTTAATGTGGTACTAGTATTGTGACCTGCTTGTAAGCACTCCCAGCTTTTGTAGACAGGAGACCTGAGGTTTTTTAAAAGACCCCTCACCCATTAACCTAGCAAATAATTCTCCTCTTCCAAGAGCCCACTGGCTTTGGCCTTTGGCCATGGCTAGTGAGCTCAGGGTTCAGATCAGACAGTCAAGCCCAGTGCCCAACTCCCCTTCAGCCACAGCTTACTATATTCACCCTTTGGCTGTACACAATACATTCAGGGCTCAAAATGGCTAAAATCGATATTGCCTTCTTTCTGCAGCCGTAAAAACGCATTTTCATAACAAAGCTTCGTTTGTTAGTATCAGATCAAGGGAATTGTTATCAATCTCAGTTTTCATTCCCTTAATTTTCTTTTAATTTTGACCCTGTGTTACACTTTGAGGTGGTGTCATAACAGAAACACAACTTAACTGAAAACGTACATTTCTCTTGGTGAACGCTGTCTAAATCCCCTACATATAGTATATAGGACAACGCGGTTCTCAGTCTCATCAGCCATATCGGATTCATTACACAACTGGTTGGTCATTTTAGGGAGGGTTACTGCTGCATATGCATTTCCTCCATGTGCATTAAAATATGGGTATGCTTTATGAATATGGATTGGTTATTAATTCCAAAAGCTATCACTAAATAGGGAAGCACAGCCTGCGGATTAAGGAATAACCATGGACCCCCGCCTTGTCTATTGGGTTGCTTTCAGTGCATCACCATTGAAATCCATGTTGCGTTGACCTGTCTTGCCCCTATCTCTATTCAAGACCAAATTTAGGACTCACAAAGTTAAACATAATTTAACATTCATCCATTCATTACTGAGACTTAAGAGCATTCCTGCATAGACAACACCTATGTTGCGGTGGGGTATGGTTAGGTCTTGCAAAAGGCAAATTCTGTGCATGCAGGTAAATATATACATATGGAGAGGTGCATTTGTGCTTGTCGGAGTGAAAGGTAATAGTAGAAAAGTACTACTGACTCATACTGATGAGAAATATGGTATGCAGCAACTACAGCCTGCAGAAGGCTTATTCAGCGGCATCTTCTTGCCAGGTGGACAGGTAGAATATCTTACCTTTCAATTTCCCCCTAGCTCGTGTACTGTGTCACTGCTTCTATGACATATTTATGCATTTGTTCTGGAGGCACCAGTAATACATTGTGCCCAATTTTAGGGATATAGTCCAAGTATATGACCCAGATGGACACACCAAATTGTAAACACTGGTTCCTGATTAAACAGCCTATATTGTGTCTAATCCTCATACAAACTCCTTTTCTCATTTGAGAGAGCTGGGGCCCTATGCCCCTGAATGTCAAAAACGCATAAGTCTTTGTTTGTAGGGTAGGTTTTCCATATCTATAACACTGGCATACATATTAATTTTGCTATCTGTCAAACATGCATATAATATATGCATTTAATTTTCTGTCATCTTTTGATTTCGTAGATAACCTTATAAGCATGAATCGAAAATGGGGTTTGAACATCTGCCAGACTGAACCAGTTCTCGCGTCAGAAAGTAACCGTGCACATGTCTTTTCCCAATAATTCTCCTGCTGGTGTCTTAAACCTAATTAAATCTCCAGTTCTTTGGTCTTAGCAGGTGGGATCTACAGTGGAGCGCACTAGGGGCCATATGTAGGAAGCCTAATACCGGTCGGTAACGGCCGATTTTCGGTAAATATCCCGTTACCGACCGGTATTTAGGCTATTGCTATGTAGGGGGCATATTTCAGGATTCGGTAATTTACGGAATCGGTAAAATTACCGAATCGGTAATTTTACCGAATCGGTAATTTTACCGATTCGGTAAATACCGAATCCTGAAATGATATGTAGGTGACACTCAAATGAGTGATGTCTAGGAAAAAGATTTCGGTATTTACCACCATATATATGTTGGTGATAAATACCGAATACCTAGCAAAACGTAATATTTTGCTGATGTCAAAGTGCCATGTGGCAGACATACATGCCCTTAAGGCATGTATTTGCGCCACATGTGCATACATGGACGAATCAGGGGTGCAACAGGGTGTCAATGTGACAAGGACCTCTCAGCATCCTGCTCAGCTGCAGCAGCACTTTGGCCAGGACCATGGTGTTCCATGAACCTTTGACCTCCTTTTCATCCAGCTTGAACAGAGAATACTGCCTCACTGGAAAGGGTGCTCCCTCGAAGCCATGACTCACTAGTTCGTGCTCAGTATGGTGTGTGCCAGGACCACAAGGTGGTGGGTCTGTGCTCCTCAGCATCCGTATTCCCTTCCTGAGGATCTCAGCTTAGTGGCCACGTGAAGCCATCTCTTCTCTTGTTTTGCTGTGGATTACTTTGCCCATTAGGACCATGTCCGGCTATTTTAAATTTGGCTGAGGTGTGGATTGTTAGGGGCTCACCGGGGCACTCAATCAGTGTCCTCAATCAGGATACTCAATCAGGGTCCCAATCAGTGTCCGGATCAGTGTTACTAGAAGGTTAGGGTTTTTTGCCCCTGTATTATTGAAGTTAGTAAATCCCAGATCTCAAGGTCCAGGGATCCCAGTCCCGGATGATATTGCCCAATATTGATATAAGTAAGTTTGGCGGAGATTCACTCAAGGCACTGGACCTCTATAGCCTCAAAATTGTTCATGTGGAGCATTTCTTTAAGTGTATACTCCTCCTTTTTTTGTATTTAAGTGAGCAAAGAGAAATCTCAGACCCTTTTTTAAGAAAAGCTGTTTATTTATTCTTTGTATATTCTCTGTATAGTCCACCACAAAGGTTACATCCTTGTTTTTAAAAATATTTTTTAGAGATCACATTGATAGAACTTGACCAGCCGACACGTGTTTCGCCCTCAGTAGTCGAGTAGACCGGGGCTTTCTCAAGGCTTCTTAAAACAATAATACATCACAGTTGTTTCACATGATCTCAATTTAAGATTTGAAATTTGGTCAGTCTTCTCATACAGAATTAGGGTGGCTATTTGTATTCTAGATTGGGCGATCAAAGTCCAGGGTCAATCCCTCATATAGGCGTCTGAAGTGCGGGGGCACACCAGGGCACTCAATCAGGATACTCAATCAGGGTACCAATCAGTGTCCTGATCAGTGTTAGTGGAAGGTTAGGGTTTTTTTCCCCTGTATTATTGAAGTTAGTGATCACACTCAGAGTTTTCCTCTCATTATTGTGAATGCTGGTTCTACACCGTAGTCAGTCCTGTGCGCTTAGTGACTTAGAGGTGATTGTGAAGGGTATAATAATGTCCTGCATCAGACAGTGCCAGGTTTAGGAGGCTTACATGGAGAAAAATGTGACCTCCTATAATATTAAATCAGGCTTGGCCACATGCTTGACATCACTGGCCAAAGGTCTGTCCTCTGGGTAGTGAAGGACTGTTAAAAAGCCTTTTCGCCAAAGACCTAAGTGAGGTATTGATAGCTCCTAGCAGCCTACCGGGCAAGCTTTTGGATTTCTCTAGGTTCTTCACCAAAGTATTAGTCATGATCCGAGTAGCCAAGGAGACCATGGAACACATTGACCCAGAAGTGCTGCCCTGCTTTGCACAAAGATCCCAATGCCTTCTGGAAAAATCTAACTGTCATATCGGTGGAGTGATGTTGATCCATCATTATGGTTTACCTAAATCTAGGGGACAAGGTCTAAACTGAGATTCTGGTTTAGTGAGACTATTGTTAAAGAGCTGTTGAAGTTCATCTGGATTTTAACAGGAGTAATGGGAACTGCAAAGTGCGTATGTCGGATGGACAGACGGGTGGAGAACAGTCCCAGGCTTCCAGGCACTGTGTGAACGGCAAACCAGGCTTCTCAGACCAATCCCAGTGCTTCTCTTATGCTGGGAATAGTAATCTAAGCATGAGAGAAGCACTGGGATTGGCATCTGGGAGCGTGCACAGTGTGCACCAGCCCTGGACTGCCGGAGTCAAGGATAGGGAGAGAGGAGCAAGGTGGCGGCTGCTGGAACGGTAGGTAAGTACAATTTTATATATTTTTTATTATGTCTGTCATGATGTTTATGTTTGTATTCCCCTCCCCACCACTTGCGAGCAGCAGCTACTGCCTAGTTTAGTTCTGGCTGTTTCACCTCTCTCAATAATTATCACATTGATAACTGTGAATAATTTGACTGTCGTCTCATATTTATATATGGTATTGTGTTGTGTGTTAGAAGTAAAGCACTTTTTATAGCAAAAGCCTGGTCTGGACCTTGATTGATTGACTGATAGTAGATATCTCATTTATTTCTGAGTTTCTACCTTACACCACCAGCCTGACTAAGTCTTTGACTGCCCAACTTCGCTACCTGGAGTATCAAGTGTTACTCAAGTGATACTCAATATCTCAGTATCTCAATACTAAGGTCATGCTTCTAGGACCTTCAAGCTAAACAAGCATTCAGGATAGAGTCCTGTGAAACCCTTGTATGGCCTAAACCACAGCAACCAATCCATATTCCCATGGACAGCTTCCTGCACAAAAACAATCATTGATGGCATTTTTGTCTTTCTATGCAGCACGCATAAAAAGAGGAGAAATAAAAGTATTTCTCCTTGTTGCGCCATTCCTATGTCTCCCCTGGGAAGAAGTAGAATTCTGACACATTACCAGCTTTACAAAACTTTGTAACTCTGGGAATGTGTCAGGTTCCATGGATGTTGAGTGGGAACACCCACAGCAACACTTATAGAACGCCCCTTTCACACAGAGTAATATGTGAAAGCACAGCAACACTTATAGAACGCCCCTTTCACACTGAGTAATGCGTGAAAGGGCCCATATTTAGAGGGCAATAAAAAGTCACACAGGACCACTTAATGTGCCTTGTAATATATGAGCAGGCACACTGTGCTGCCGGTGCATCAATAAAAGTGATGCAAAAGAAACACAATTGATAGACGGAATGCAGAACAAATCAAAACGTTCACCCCCAGTCAAGAGATCTGGCTCAAATCCATCATTCTTTTGCTCACCATGCCAGCCCAGTTTAGACCTGGCCATATGCAAATCAGTCTTGACCCTGTGCCTCATGGGAACAGTCCAGCCCGAACTGCCAAGCCAGGTCCTCCCTGGACCGGAAACAAGCATCCTGGGACTGGTTTCAGGGTTTCACCCATCTTCAGCCAGGATAGCTTGATTCCAGTGGCACAGTGAGCCCAGGACCCACGTCTGGGCATACCTGGCGCACTTAGGGCGAGAAAGCAAAAGAAACACAATTGATGGACGGAATGCAGAACAAATAAAAACATTCACCCCCAGTCAAGAGATCTGGGTTAAATCCATCATTCTTTGCTCACCATGCCACCCCAGTTTAGATCTGGCCATATGCAAATCAGTCTTGACCCTGTGTCTCATGGGAATGTTCCAGCACAAATGGCCTGGCAGTTCGGTCTGGACTGTTCCCAGGGGGCACAGGGTCAAGACTGATTTGCATATAGCTGGGTACAAACTGGGGTGGCGTAGTGGGCAAAAGAACGATGGATTTAACCCAGATCTTTTGACTGGGGCAGAATGTTTGCATTGTCAGCATTCCGTCCATCATTTGTTTGCTGTATCACTTTTCGCCCTAAGTGGGGTGGGTATGCCCAGACGTGGGTCCCTTGCTCACTGTGCCACTGGATTCAAGCTAGCCTGGCTGAAGAAGGGTGACATACCGTGAAACCGGTCCCAGGATGCTTGTTTCCGGTCCAAGGAGGACCCGGCCTGGCAGTTTGGTCTGGACTGTTCCCAGGGGGTACAGGGTCAAGACTGATTTGCATATGGCTGGGTCCAAACTGGGGTGGAGTAGGGGGCAAAGGAACAATGGATTTAACCCAGGTCTTTTGACTGGGGGAGTATGTTTGCATTGCCAGCATTCCATCCATCATTTGTTTGCAATAAAAGTGATGCAGCGGTGGCGCAATGGCCTTGTAAATGAGGCCCAGTGTTTTGAGAGTTTTCACGGAGGATTAGCTGTGCATGCTTCCAGCTCAATAATACTTATTAGAACCCTCAGTAAATACTGGGAAATAAGCTATCTTTGGCTCCTAAGCCTGGGTAGTTGGGCAGCTGGCAGATGTAGCTCCCAAATCAGTGAAGGACACTCCCTTTGCATCCAGAGACTTACAAGAAACAGTGTCACTCAGCAGAGTCACAAATATAAGCTTGGTTGATTAGCTACTGATTTTGGGCAGAATGTGGAAGAGAAGAAATTATAAGAACGAGCCGAGAATCTGTGTGCTTTCGGAGTGTGTGTGGACCTCAAACTTGTTACTAAGTCCAGACAAATAACCACGGTCGCACAAACATTGTCAATGACAATGGGCCCGATTCACAGAACTAACTTAAGACAAAATCCTAAACTTACTACCATTTTGGTATTCACAGAATGCACTTACTGCTTTTGGTATTCACAGAATGCACTTACTACTTTTGGTATTCACAGAATGGATTTACGACCACTAACTTTACGTCTGCACTCGGGCCGGAAATTCCGGCCCGGAGGTGGAGCTTCCGGCCCGGCGGCAGAGCTTCTGGCCCGGAGGCGGTGCTTCCGGCTCAGAGGTGGAGATTTTGGCCATGGCTAAATCTCCGCCACTGGCCGGAATCCCCACCTCCGGGCCGGAGGCAGAGCTTCCGGCCCGGAAGCCCCACCTCCGGGCTTTATGAGGCCTTGACAGCCAGAATGCCATATCTCAGAAAACGTGGCTCTTTCTGCACACAAAAAGCTCTCTGAGGCTTTTTCCTCTTTCTATGTGCAGCACACACAGAAACCAGGAAAAACAAGAATAAATAAATACATTTTGTCCACGTTACACCTCCCCTTGGAAGGCGTTGCATTTGGTGCATTCCTTTGTTTACTCGTGTTAGTGAATCTTGGAATTCTCCAAACATTCATGGAAACACCCACGCTCCACCCACGGAACGCCTTTCCAGGGCAGAGTAACGGAATACAGCCACTTGTAGTGCCTTTTGTTACTCCAGATTTACTATGCCACGGAGAGCCACATAAGGTGGCTCTCCGTGGCATAGTAATTCTCACTTAAGGGCTTGCGTTACACTTTCGCCACCTTGTGTGGTGCAAGAGCAACACAAGCCCTTGATAAATCTGGGTCTTAGACGGGAAGAAAGGAGAGGGCTGCACAAAGCCCCATTGTGGACAGTAGGGCGCACTGACCCCATCATTCAAAGAAAATAGAGACACAGATGATATAACTCCTTAAAAGAAAACCATTACTAAATTAACCCTGATATGAAACACTATACAACCGAATAATAAACACAACTTGAGCGTACTCCATAGACACAACCATGTGAGTCGGGATATACCTGAAGCCTAGTGCCGCCCATAGATCATTATTTGAAATTAGCGAATAAAGTACCACACACATCACCTCACAATTGCTGTGTATCCCAAAATGCCCATGGCACTACACGACCACTCTATAGGGGCAAACTAGAATTAGGGGGATTTAGAAAATTGTTTTGTGTTGCACTGCCATGCAAGTCTTGATTGCACGTAAGCTATGTTGTTGATGGGGAACTTGAAAACTGTGGGTAGTAAATGATGATGTAATTTTTCGCAATGTACCATTATATGCGTGCCGATTGTTCTAGACCTGCATAATGTAAACTGTTGAGGAACTCAATAAAAAAATATTTTTAAAAACTATCAAATCTGATATCCTCCCAGCATCGAAACATTGTTCCTCATATAAAAATACATTCACAGCAACAAGCGTTCATGTGCATCGTAAACCACTCAATCTCCTTTTCTGCCAAATCCCTTTTTTCCAAATTAAATTACTGGACTGATTACTCCATATTCCATGGCAAGGTCAGAATTTGAGAGGACACACTCCTCACACCGACAGCTATTTTACTTCTTACCTCCATGGGTCGAATCAGCAAACAAATATAATAATCTCAATATAATCCTGTTTTCTATCAAAAGAATAGGTAAACTATTCCCAACGCCTCTAATTTCTGGCAGAATCATCCCCCAAAAAAATCCCTTACATGTTCTGAGATCACTCTCTACAGAAACTCACAGCACACTCCTTTTTTCTTGCCATAGATTCAACAGTCTATGGAGAGAGATGTATTGTGTCCCAATTCATTTAATCTTTTTGTAAATGATGGCCAAAATTTACGAAAGGTTGTTCTTCAAGTTTGTTTCACATTTTTAATGCAGACCCGATGCAAAATCATTTTCGGTATTTGCAAAGCAACTCAAATAGCTATTTGTGTTGTTGTAAAAAAATAAATAACAGTGTATTGTGCTGCCTTGTGTTACTTTGCTTCAAGGGGAAGTTCCATGGTGGTGCATGGGCATTCCTGTGCATCCACCTATGGATTATGACGAAAATCAATTTCTACAAAGACGTGTAGACATGGATTTGTACCAAAATTCTGTGCCTCCCTGAGGCTGGTATAATGAGGAGAAACACCTTCATTCCTTATTGTTATATCCTCTATGCATGTGTGCTGCATTCCTGCACAAAAGCTACCCTGACCACAATGTACACTTGTACTATGGTGCTAGGGGGCCTGCATTTGCTTTAGGCAGACAATGTGCACCAGAGCAGGACTGCACCATTTCTTTGAAGATATGAACCAGTTCATCTGTCTCCAGGTAACAGTAAATCTGGCCTGATGTTTGGGATCTGCACGTATCAGGGCAGCATTAGCCCCAATACAGTGGGGTTTACTGACCAGGCAGCGAGCTGAGGGTCTACAGATAATAAAGGCCTAGAAATAAAAGAAAGGCAACAGCATGAGAATAACATAGAAAAGAAAGACAGAAGCAGGAAAAGATAAAAGGTGGATAGAGACACAGAAATGGGAAGGACTGAAAAAGAACTCTTGATGAGCAGACTTAGAAGATACTGAGGCAGAAGGAGAGTTAGGGAACAAGCAGACTGGAAGGATAAAGAAAAGCCAATGGAACTGAGGAAGAAACAGAGGACCCTGTGTCAAGAAGGTGGAACTCGTACCTAGCAGAAGTTCGAGGACAAGTACTTCGCCAGACGGACTGAGTGGGAGCTAGAGACCAAGGGCGGAGAGGAGGAATTTGAGAGAGAGTGGATTGAGGAGTGGAGGTTGCCTCTTGGGCTCAGTGAAATCTATAATCCCACCACTGCCTAGGAGGATTGTGGCCATGCAGGTGGGTGATGTAAGGACAGAAAAGTTTAAGAGAATCAGATGGTTTTGTTTTTTTGGTTTACTATACACAAAGAAAGGGAGAGAAATAAGTTGGGATGTATATGTGGAATTAATATATCAATCAAATCTGACATATTGATGGTAATTTTACTTTCCAGGACTGAAGTCTGCAGGAAAAGAAAACAGAAAGAAACAACATTAGAAAGTCAATAAAGATTATAAATATTTTTCTCCCATACCTATCCTTTAGTGAAAGGAAAGAGATGATATCAGACATCCCCACCATCGACCTACACTGCAATGTATCTGTTGTAAGGCGCTCCGATACCCTTGTGTCAGGCCAGCGCTATATAAAACTTCTTAAATAAATAAATGATAGAGAAAAATGAATGGAAACGTAGGGAAAAAAGGGGTTTTAGATCTTGAGATTCTCATGGTTTCTTGTACTCACCTGGTGTTATTTTCTTTTCCCCAGGGATGCTCTTTGGAGAGGAGTGTGCCTTCCTGTAACCTACAAGAGAAACGAAAAGAAACCAAAAAGGAAAATTTAGATGTATGTCTGAACATGCTTGAAAGGTATACAAAATGAGAAAATTACATTTGCGAATAATCAACCTTCAGTCATTCATGTATAAGATTTATTCACCCACCTTCCACAAAGTAGTGTCAGAAGTGGGATAAAATATTTATCTGGACATGGATGGTCTGGTTCATCAGTTAGCAGAAGGCCAAGAAAAAAAAAAAAAAGAATATATATATATATATATATATATATATATATATATATATATATATATTTGTAATTTTTTTATTCTTCTTTAGAATACAGTAGCAAACGCATTGTAGTAAACAGATTTAAGAGAGAGGCACACTGAAATAGCATACATTGATACAGCTTATTAGCACATAGGGAACTGATGTTTCTTAAACAAATGCCCATCCTAGATGATCTCCCTCGTCACGGCATACATCTTGATTGCGACAGCTCCCTCCCACCTACTACTAGGGTTCTTCATGTTCACGATGGGCACTCCAGCCACTCCATACCTTTTCCCACTTTTTGGGGCACCCCCTGCTATTGTGCACAACTTTCTTCACCTGTTGACACCAATCCATGTCTTTCTATCAATCATGACTCCCTGGGGGGTCAGTGAGCCTTACGACCTTGCTACATTCCTTTTGGCCACCCGTGCCCCAACCTCCAACCACAACTTTGAGTATTTGGGCCAGCTACACTCCCCGTGTACATTCAGGAGAAGCCACTTGGCATCCATCAGGACCTCCAGTGCCACACACCCCGGATATCACGCCCTCCCAGAAGGTCTAGATAACCGGGCATGTCCACATAATATGTACAATGGTATCCTCTTACTCGAAGCCTCTCAAGAAATGACAACGGCACAATGGCATTCTTGTGTAGAAAGTTCTAGAGTAATAGAACCTGTGCAGGATACGGAGTTGGACCCATCTAAACCCCTGCTCCTATTGCAATAACTCAGGTGCCCTGCAGTGCCTCCCCATTTATCTTCATCCATCCACATGTCTCTCAGGGTGCCCAGTGTGTCTGGGGTGTTTTCCATTATCTTCCTGTGTGTTAGTGAAATGGCCTTATCCAGCATAGAATCAAGACAAAGCCTATCCTCCAATGGGGATTAATCTGCCAACTGCACATCTCCAGTAAAGTGCACCCTCAGGGCATGCATCACCTGTAGGTAGCGATACTACTCCGCGTCCGTCAAGCTATATTCACCTTGGAGTGTCTCAAATGCAAGGGGCTCAGACCCTTCCACAAGTTTCCCAGGCGGTCAATGCCCAGGAGCCCCCTCCTGGAGAAATCCGTCAGGGCGCACACCTTCGAGAGTAAATCACTGTCCCACAAGTGGGTCTGTTCCGTTAATTTTCCAGCCCATCCCAGGAACTTTGTGGCCTATGACCAAACTCCCACAACTGTTCAAGTATAGACTAGTAGGGCCTCGCTCCGTGCTCACCTATATAGCAGTGCAGGGTAGTCTCTTAGGCCCATCACTTCCCTGTCCAGCCGTATCGCCGGCTCCTGCAGATCCCCGTAAACCCAATCGTTTATTAATATTAGCTGCGAGGCCCAGTAGCATTGGAGGATGTCTGGAAAAGATAGGCCACCATTTTAAACCCCCCCTCTGTAGCATGTGAAAAGTTATCCTTGGACTTCCTCCGTCCCACAGAAGTAGGTGGACTTCGTAATCTCTTTTGCAAAAAAACAAGTCAGAGGCATCAGAAATGGGGTATTTTGGAGCACATATAAAAATCGGGGTAAGACCATCATCTTGTATAGGGCGGCCTTGCCCATTAAGGACAACTGCAGAGTTCTCCAGTGACTCATATCATGATGAAACCTGTCGAAAAGCTAATATAGGTTCCTCCCTGAAACTCCGTGGCATCCCATGTGACATATATGTCCAGATATGTGAAGCCCTTGAGTGCCAAGGGTATGTTAACTCCTCAGTGGCAGGACAGGCACCTTAACCACTAGCTGGTAAATGCAGGACTTGATGCAGGAGTTGATGCAGTAGCCAGAGTGATCTCCGAAAATGTGGAAGAAATGCAGCACCCTGTCCACGGACATAGGATTGTGAGAGGTACAGCAGCACATCACCCACGTATAATGAGATACGCTCCTCCCAATCACCGCTGCAGCTCACCCGCATATGAAAGTGTACCTATGAACCCGACGGCCAATGGCACCACCACAAGTGCAAAGATCTTTGGTGACAGTGGGCAACCCTGCCTCATACCCATACTCAAGCTGAAGGTTTGTGACAGCATGTTGACCATCACCCTCGCTACCAGCCTCATATACAGGAGCTGAACCTAAGCACAGAACGTAGGGCCAAAACCTAGGCAGTTCATGATCACTAGAAGATAGTTCCATTCTATGCCATCGAACGCCATCCTGGCGTCAAGGGAGAGCACCACCGCCGGGTCTGTGTAGGCCTCCTGCATCATATGAAGCACAGCATACAGACGTCTCAGGTTGAGTAGTGCCCCTCTATGTTGCATAAAGACCAATTGATCAGGGTGGATTACCGTAGTTATCAGTCAGTGGAGCCAAGTTGCCAGGACCTTTGCTAGTACTTTGGCCTCAACATTGAGCAGAGAGAGCGGCCGATATGACGTGCAGTCAGCCGACGGTTTATCCTATTTGGCAACCACCACAATGGTTGCCATACATGGGTCTATTGGTAACTCCCCCCTCTGCAATGCTGATTGAAACATCGCCAGCATATGTCCAGACAAATTATTGGCCATTCCTTTATAGAGTTCGACAGGGAGCCCATTCTGGCCCATAGCCTTTCCTGAATGCAGGTCTCTCTGTGCAGTTAAAACTTTGTCTGCAGTGAGATCGCCATCAAGGGCCACCCTGTCCTCATCGGCCAAAGGCTGGATCTGTATATCTCTGAGGAACTCACCACAGTCCTCAGATGTTACAGCAGAAGTAGAGGTGTAGATCTCTTCATGGCAGGATGCAAATGCATCCACAATGTCCACACTTGTCTTCCTTTTCTCACCTGTACTATCGCCCCACTCCTTGTGGTCCGCATGTCGAAATCTGTGCACATGCAGGTGCTGCGTAAATAGGTAGTATAAGTGGGAACCGCTGTTACGTGCCGCCAGAGTATGTGTATTGACGCTCACAAGGGTTATGTTTCCGCCACACGTCCACCAAGCCCAATGTCGGCATAAACACTGGCAGAGGACTAGCT
The DNA here is from genome assembly GCF_964204655.1 of Triturus cristatus. NCBI lineage: Eukaryota > Metazoa > Chordata > Amphibia > Caudata > Salamandridae > Triturus > Triturus cristatus. Next base: position 937,914,688 of record NC_140584.1, on the reverse strand, counting down.
TTCCCCTAACCTCCAATTTGCCTCGCCCTGTCAGCCCCGAGGTCTGCCCCAGCATTCATGCCCCCCCCCGAATAAGGACGCCAGTCGGCATGTTGACAACCTAGGAGCCCAATTCTGGAAACGTCTGTGCGTGCAATCTCGGTGAGATATAGGTGGAGCAAAGGTTCAACGCAAGTCCCTTCCAGCTGCCAGACTGTGCCACAAATCTTCCAGATGGGTCACATCACGTGCTGTGCGGGGTGTAGGGCAGAGATTTCTTTAACAGTAACCCCATCTGCCCTAGAGTCTGCCGTTTAGCCAGCATGGGCCTCCATGGTGAACCCCAATCTGTCCAGCGCTTAATAGTGATTGCCCTTAAGGTGTGTCTCCTGCAGCAGTATGATATCAGGGGAGTGACTCTTTAAATATTGCAGTATCATAGTTATTTTGATCTTACTCCTGAGCCCATTCACATTCCAGGTTATCACCTTTAGGTTTTTATCTTGCAGCATTGCACGCACAAAGAGGGGGCCAGTTGAACTCCTACCATGTGCCAAACTGCCTCAAGGAAGAATAATAATCAGGACATCTGCCTCCTTTCCTAGCCTCCTTAAGATCTTCTGCATTCATCTGCACTGCAATACAGCTGAAACACAACAAAAGCAAGTTAGACAAACCATAAGCCTACAGTAATCTAACTCCCCCCACACAACCCACCTGCAAAACAAACTTCGAACTGCCCACCACCCCCATAGGCAGTGTGCGTGTCACCCCTTCCACAACATATTCAAATCACAGGTTGGCTTGAAGTTGCCTGCCAAAGAAATCATTAAACAAACATAACATCCGTTTTTGGAACCAAAATTATTAGTGCCCCATTGTTGGAGATGTTGTACCACGCCAAGTCGCAGTGTCGCTCACGCCCTAGGATCTGCATCCCATAAGAGGCACACACTGCCACCTCCTTGTAGTTTCACAACACCTCGCAGTCAGCTGTACCAAGTACCAAGTGGATCCAAGTGCCGCTCTGCATCCAGTACAGTGTTCAATCTGCATGCATCCCCAATGTATTACTGCTCCTCCTGATCCCCTGTCTTATCCAGGTGTTCTGACCCCTTGACTCCAGCTTTCTGTGACATTTCATCCCTCTAGCCAGCCCCACACCACCTCTGACGTGACAAAGTGCCAGGCTTTGCCCTCCGCAATGACTCGAAGCCTGGATCAGAACAGCATCATATATTTCTATTCCGCTGCATGCAGTGCTTTTTTTCACTTCCATAAAGCTGCAACACTGCCTCTGCACCTGTGGTGTAAAGTCTGGAAAAAAGCACGTTCTCAAATTATTCATCACCCTTCATGAAGGCTGCCTGTAGGATGGCAATGCAATCTTCATGGTTGAACACTCTTGTGAAAATGGTTCTCCGTGGGGCCCTAGGCTTCGGGGAGGGGGGGGGGCATGTGGCCATATGAGCATGAAAAAGTGGGAGAGTCTCTTCGGCCTGAGATGCTTTGTTATAATATCTTCCAAAAATGGCTCCACCATAAGCACATGCTTCTTTACCAGTCGTTGCACCCTCTCTTCGAGAGACTTGGTTGCACCCACAGTCTCTGAAGCTGTCACCTTTTCTGTTATTCTCCGACAGTCCGCCATGAGGAGGGCAATATCTACTGTCACATTTAGGCACTTATCTTTCCTTTTCGGTCTCGTATGGCAGCCGTTATCTCACCCAAAGAGTGTTCCCAGCTGGGCTTATCCCCTCTCTCCTGCGGCTCCTTCGTGGTACCCCCACTCCAGCTGCCGGAGTTACAAGTGTAACAGCATACTTGTCGATTTTATTAAGCTGCGTTGGGCGTAATCCACTTCCTCCAACCATGTCCTTCCTCACACCCCCTGTCAGTCCCAGCTTCACATGACCACCACGGAGGCGGCAGGGTCAATTGCTGCGCCAAATACAACGATGCACCGTGGCGAGTCCTTAGCCCACATGAGCAGGGATATGCGCTGAGCTGGGGGTGGAGAGGGAGAGTGACGGGTGATCTGGCTGAAAAATGAGGCGCTCAGTCAATCTCAGGTACCCTCAAGTAATAAGTCATTTAGCTGCCATAAGCGTTGATGGCTGTGCCACTACTACAGTCTCCTCACAGGGAACCTTCTGTCGCAGTTGTCCTGGCCAATGTGGCACAGCCACCACCAGGATTTTTTAATCTATTCTCTTGGTGCAATCAGTCCGGTGAGCCCCAGGGCCCACCCAGCCCAACTTAAGTTCAGTGCCCAGACACAGCCTCTGTTCTTACCAGTCTCAGGAGTTCAACTCAGACACACTCTTCTGACAATTCCTCAGCTGCCTCTCCAGGCCACTGTTCAGTACCGAAGCCAGACTGGTGCTTATGTGCCCACATGGCCCTGCAACATCAGCTGTACCGCTCTCACTCGTGAGCCAGTCAGGCAAGCACCGCCGCTCTCCTGCTGCACAAGTTTGTTGGACCCTCCATATCAAATATGCTGCCCTCACACCGGGGTCACCACAAGAGTGCTGCTTTGGGCAGATGCATGGACAGATAAAGGGCCATTTTCCTCCACGTCAAGCCATACATCTCAAGGCCAAGAATGGTTTATATGTGTTTTTCATCAAGAGAGCGAGAGAGAGAGACAGAGACAATGCAAAATACTTTGCAAACTCAACAAATCAGTCAGGTCTCTCAGGGTCAGAATTTGGCCATAGGGAAGCTGACAGAAGTGTTACGACACCAAAGGGATCACATGGACTTACCATTCATTGTACTGCAAACATATCAAGTAGCAGAAGATCCCAATTTTGTTTTGCAAACTTCAAGCAGTTATCATAAATCTCTGCATGAAGAGAAATAACAGGAGAATTGCAAGCAGCATATCAAGCTGCAAATCTAAAAGGGGGGGGACTATTTATGAGGAAATAAAAAGAAGCATTCTTGATACGTTATGAATTGGCAAAGAAACTTATAGAGTGAGATGAGAAAAAGAAAACCTGGTTGGATTTTATCACATCAATGATTTGCAGGACAAATGGTTGAAACCTGAGACAGCCTCCAAAGAAGTGATTTGGAAAAATCTATTTAGATCACTTTTCAAATACCATTAGTCCCCTCGTGCAGAAATTGTTAAAGCAAAACAGTTACATAACTTTACCTATGACCATTACAATTGCTTAGCCCAAGTTTATGATGCATGAATATATGAAGAGCAGATTAATATCAGAGAGAAGCAAGTGGTGTTGTGCGAACTAGTGAAAACTCTCTTCCATAAAAAGCAAAAGAGACCACTACATTCAATGGTGCACCCCACACAGTGACCACCTATTCAGGGACCACAATGTTTTGATTGTGGTAGATGGGGTCATACATAAAGTTCAGTTCTGCCCCAAAACACGTTTTTAATAAATCTATTTATTACACTGTGAAACAGACCCATAGATGTTACTGCTCCATACAAGTTAACGGAATGGAAGTCAAAGCATTAATAGATACAGGGTGTATACAACCAATGATCCATCTGCACTAGGTGTTACCAGAGTCCATTATTCCGGGAACCGCAATAGACATCAATGTGTACATAGTTCGGAGTTATCCTGTTACTGCCTGAAGCTTTAATTTTAGTTACAGATTGTTCATGGCTCAATATTTTACTTAGAGACAATTTAGAATTCTCACACAATTGGTGGGTGGAATCACCATATGACTTGGAAAAACTAGGAACATCACCCAGTAAAATAAGGAAGATTAGGAAAGAAGAAAGACAAGAGAAAAGAAAAGAAAAGGTACTACTTCATTGCCTGTTTTTTAAAAACAGATAATATGCGAAGGAGACGGTGATTTGGAGGGAAGATCCAGTCTTGCAAGAAGCTTGGGCGAGTGCTAAAGGAGAAGACCCATCAGAAACATAATTTACTATTCTGTTGGAAAGGGGCTAAAAAGCAATAATTACAGTTGGCAGTTCCCCATCCATTCATAGATAATCTGCTATTTTTAGCACTCACACATTTATAAGCAAACCATTTTGGGAGGGACAAAACAAAGAAAATATACTTCACAAATGTTACTGGCCAGGGATTTGTTTTTATATTCACCAATATTGTAAGGATTGCTTTATTTGTCAAAAATGCAGTTGGTATATACTCTCGAAAGCACCGCTATGTCCTATGCCTGTTATAGATGAACCTTTTAAGAGAGGTGGTATGGACCTTATTGGATCATTTCTTCCTTCCTAAATGGGATATAAATTTGTCCTGGTCTCAGTTTGACTATTCAATTAGATATTCAGAGGCAATACCCTTAAGAGAAGTAACTACAAATTGCTAATGCTACTATAGACGTCTGTTCCCAGGTAGGGTTCCCAAAGAGTAAGTCAGTGCTCTTATTTCTACACTGATGGCTAAGATTTGCACCCAATTAGGAATCAAACAGATTTGTACAGATGTATACCACCCACAAACAGATGGATTGGTGTAACGAACATTATAATTTGATCCTCAAACTAACACAAATAGGGATAAAATACTTCCATAACTCTATTTGCCATCCAAAGCCAAGAACAAAAAATTATGAGGTTTTCACTCTTCAAACTTTTATTTGTCCGTAAACCCAGAACCTTATTGGATATAATGAAAGAAGTATGGAAGAATCAAACCACGTCTAGAATATGAAAGTCAAATGAGAAATTGTATTGTAAGGTTGCAGGAAATTTTGGAGGAGAATATTGGTAAAACTCTGGAGAAACACACATGTAGTTATGGCAAAAAGGCAAAACTGAGGGAATTCCAACTAAGGGGTTGGCTATTTCTCCTTTTTTCTACCTCAGGCAATAACATGGTAAGCCAGTGGCAGGGTCCATACAAAGTTCTGAAAAGAGTGACTCCTGTCACCTAGCAACTGGATTTGGAAGGTAAACAAAATGAAACCCAAATTTGCCTTTTGAACTTGTAAAAAAGAAATTGCAGGTAGAGGCAGAGGTAATGCATTTCTTAGACCCAAAAGAAGAACATGTTAACACAGATGATCATTTAGGAGTGAAAGAAAATGAAGTGTAAGCAATTCTGTTTGTTTAAAAAACTTTGCAAAACTATTTTCTTTAAATCCTACACATTCTCAGATTAAATAACAATCTGCAGTTACAGAACCTAGCAAGATTGTTATACAAGGAGCATACCAAATTCCAGAGGCTTGAAGAGCAGATGTCAGGAAGGGAGTGAAGAAGATGTTGGAATTAGGAGCAATTGAAAACCTCTAATAGTAATAAGAATCCTCCCATTGTTCTTGTACCAAACACCTGATGGAACAATATACTTCTATACTGAATTTAGAGGAGTTAATCAGATATTGAAATTCAACACTTATCCACTTCCTCTTAAAGATCAGATGATTGAGAAATTAGGAGAATTACCTGAAGGTGCACCTCTGGCTTCCCATTAACAAACTAGCACAATTCATACTCCTCACTCACACTTTCAAAGCACTACATTTTACTTGCCTAGTATGTTTCAACAATTGCATCTGTTTTTACAAACCTTCCAGACACCTCTGCTCATATAGACTCTTACTTGCAAAAATCCCACGCATACGGAAAACCAGATCCATCATTTGAGCCTTCTCCTACATCATTCCTAAAGCATGGAACAACCTGCCGCTACACATAAGAGCTTCCTCCTCACTTTTTGATTTCCGCAAGAAGCTGAAACTATTTATTCGAGCTGTCCTACTAGGCCCTAGGTATGCCTAGACTCACACCTGCTCAGCGTCAGGATACCCTCCCGGGTGATATTGCATTCTGCAAATCTGCATAACATAACAATGTATCACAACCATAGATGATATTGACAAATCCCATTACATCCCAAAGATAAAGATAAAAATGATCTCCTCTACCCCGGATTTGTTATTTCAGTTTACAGAATAACTATTCAGTCTTCATGGGGCTCCAATGTAGACCCATTCAATTAATGATTCTTTTTTTTATTAAGACCTCATGAGGGATATGCCTATATTAATGACGTATTTATCTTTAGCCCTTCTTGATCCCAACATACACATCTTTTTTTTTTTTAACAACAAACTTTATTGTTTTGTACAGTGCAAGGGTCAATCAAGAAAGGCGACTTCGTAATAGTGTGAACACATAAGCCCCTTCACTGCAATTTCCTCCCACTTCCCTGGTCTGCAAACATCAGACCCCTAACCCCCACTCCCTTCCCAACTCATGCCCACACCCTCTTCTTCCTCATTGCACAACATGACAATTACCACAATACTGTAGGGTTTAGACAGCTCCTTGACACAGCAAGCGAGTCGTGTTACGTGGTTCTCAGCAATCTTTCTATGGGGTCTCCCATATCGGGCTGTTCCAACAACGCCAGGTCTATACCTCTATATGTAGCCCATCTGGACCATATTTTCCCATGTTTCGCTGGGCACCCCCGGGCCCAACATACACATCTTGAGAAGTTTCTTTCCAAATTAGGCGAATCAGGGTTAATAATTAATTTTGTTTTAAAGTAAATTAGCCTCTCGGCAGTTCAAATACCTGGTGTACCTTCAGGGACAAGGATGTGTGAAAACTAAGGAATAGGAAAGTGGCAGCCATAAAAAGTGTCTCTTTCCTCAAGGTCAGGAAGGATCTGCAAACCTTTCTGGGATTATAGGCTTTTATTGTAGATTTATCCCAAATTGTTCTAACAAAGCAGCCCTGTTAGCAGAATTTCTTTTTAGTAATAATATTAATACTAATAAGCTTTTTAACCCCCCAGTCCCATAATTCTTCACACTTTTGAGCACTTGAAAGAGTTGATCTCCTCAAAACCAGTTCTACAGTTTCCAGTTTTTTTGGAACCTTTCTGTTACAGACTGATGCTTCAGTGACAGGTTTGGGATGGCTCTTTCACAAAAAAAGATAAAGAAGTCAATGAAAAACCCATCTTACATATTAGCAGGAAGTTATATCTGAGGAGAAAAATTACTCGCTTGTGGAGATGAAATGCTAGGCTGGAGAGTCGTTAATGTGGTCCTTATAGGGGCCATGCACTCCTCACATGGCTGGCTAGGAATAAAGGCATTAATTCTAGAGTGCAAAGGTGGTTCCTGTCTTTACAGCCATTTAAATTCCAAATTTGTCATAAACAGGGCAAAGAAAAAGGAAATGTGGATTTCTTTATAGATACCTGTTGTCCCAAAGTCTTCCCGATTGGAAGAATTAAATGGAGGAGAGATGTAGTGAACTGCATGAGCTAGGAAGATAGGTCTCACATCCCGAGGGCTCCCTAGATGATCCAATATTACGCCTGAAATAAAAGAAGGACAACATCATGAGAATAAGATACAGTAAAAAAAAAACGAGAAGCAGGGAAAGAGAAAGGGGGACATGTACACGTGAAAGGGAGAAAGGACTAAAAAAAGGATACTCTTGATAAGCGGATTGGGAAGACGCTGAGGAAAAAGGAGAGTTGTGGACAAGAGGACACAGAGGAAAAAGAAAGGTAAGTTGAACAGAGGACGCTGGCATTAGGAGCAGAAGTTAGAGGGTGTTGGGCAGACCCAAGGACCTTGAGAAACATCCAGAGTGGAAGCCAGTGGATGATGGCGTAGAATGAGGAAACTTCCGCATTAATAAAGGAGTGATATTTTGCCTCTTGGACTCGGTGACACCTATAATCCCGCCACAGGATAAGAGGGCTGTGGCCATGCCGGGTGGGTGATGGAGGGACAGAAATAGAAACGTTAAATATAATTGGACTTTTTTGGGGTTGTGTGTAATTGCGTGTGCACCACGAAAGGGAGATAAAGAACTTGAGCTCTGTATGTGGAATTAATACATCATTCAAATCTGATATATTCATAGGAATTATACTTTTGGGGACTGATTGAAAGATGAAGTACAGTCTGAGGAGAAAAGAAAACAGGAAGAAACACATCTAATACAAAAGAAAGAAAGCAGAAGTCTTTTGAACTGAAGAAAATCAACAAACTTGGTGAATGGTTATTCCCACATACCTATCTTTTAGTGAAAGAAAAGAGAAAAATTAATGGAAATTTAGGAAAAGTAAGAGCCTTTAGATCTTGAGATTCCTGCTGTTTCTTGTAGTCACCTGGTGCAATTTGTTTTATCCCAAGGGGATGCTGCCTTGAGCAGAGAGTGACCTAGAAGAGAGGCCATTAAGGGAAAGTATCACTTATATGTATGACTGACTATGCATAGAGGGTATAAGAAATGGGAAAAATACATTTGTAAATAACCGGCCTTCAGTCATTTATAATGAGTAATTTTGCACCCACCTTTCACACCCACCTAGGTGGAGACTGCTGCTCCATGCAGCATATTGTGGTGTACACTTAGACACTGGAAAGAATGTCTAGAGCTATAGAAGAGTTGTTGAAACCTTTAAACAGTTAATGTGGAGTCTACTCATTTATTGGGTTGTTTTTATAGGGCATTAATTTGTCACCTAGTTGCCAGCTTGGAAATTCTGTGGATAACAATTGTGTCTTAGGACAAGAGTGGACATTGTAACAATCAGGAGAACCAACATGTAATATTCTTCCAACTATAGACTATGTGGCTTCCAGAGTCAATCAATCAATCAATCATGGCATTTGTAAAGTGCACTACATACCCGCAAGGGTCTTAAGGCACTGGGGGGGGGGAGGGAAGCTGCTACTGTTCGAAGAGACAGGTCTTGAGAAGTCTTCTGAAGGTCAGAAGGTCTTTGATCTGCCGTAGGTTGATGGGGAGGGTGTTCCATGTCTTGGCGGCGAGGTGGGAGAATGATCTGCCGTGGCGGTCACTCTTCAGATGCGGGGGACGGTGGCGAGAGTGCAGTCTGCGGAGCGGAGCTGGTGGGTGGGGGTGTAGAGGCTGAGTCGGCTGTTGAGGTACATTGGTCCGGTGTTGTGGAGTGCCTTCTGTGCGTGGGTGAGGAGTTTGAAGGTTATCCTCTTGTTGACAGGGAGCCAGTGCACTTCTCTCAGGTGGGGTGTGATGTGGATGCGGCGAGGGATGTCGAGAATCAGGCGTGCGGAGGCGTTCTGGATGCGTTGAAGCCGCTTCAGGAGTTTGTTCGGGGCTCACGCGTAGATTGCGTTTCCGTAGTCCAGTCTACTGCTGACGAGGGCCTGGGTGACCGTCCTTCTTGTTTCGGTGGGGATCCACTTGAAGATCCTGAGAAGCATGCGGAGGGTGTTGAAGCAGGAGGAGAGGGCGTTGACCTGCTTCGTCATGGAGAGGGTAAAGTCGAGGATGACCCCTAGGTTGCGTGCGTGGTCAGTGGGTGTTGGGGGTGTTCCTAGTGCAGTCGGCCACCAGAAGTCGTCCCAGACCGAGGGGGTGGATCCGAGGATGAGGATCTCCATCTTGTCCGAGTTCAGCTTCAGTCGGCTGTTCCTCATCCAGTCGGCGACAGCCTTCATTCCTTCGTGGAGGTTGGTTTTGGTGGTGTGGGGGTACTTGGTGAGGGAGAGGATCAGCTGGGTGTCGTCAGCATAGGAGATGATGTTGAGGTCGTTGCGATGTGGGCAAGTGGTGCCATGTAGATGTTGAACAACGTTGGGCTGAGGAATGAGCCTTGGGTTACGCCGCAGATGATCTTGGTGGCTTCGGAGCGGAAGGGGGGAGGCAGACATTCTGTGTTCTGCCGGAGAGGAAGTAGGAGGTCCAGTTTAGGGCCTTCTCTTGGATTACGGCATCGTAGAGGCGTGTTCGTAGTGTGCGCTGATAGGTCCAGGAGGATGAGGGCAGCGGTTTTTCCGTTGTCTAGCAGGGTCCTGATGTCATCGGTAGCGGCGATGAGGGCAGTTTCGGTGCTGTGGTTGCTGCGGAACCCGGACTGGGACGGGTCCAGGATACTGTTCTCCTCGAGGAAGCTGGTCAGTTGTTTGTTGACGGCCTTTTCGATGATCTTCGCCAGGAACGGGAGCAGGGAGATGGGTCAGAAGTTTTTGAGGTCCTTGGGGTCCGCCTTGGGTTTCTTGAGTAAGGCGTTGATCTCTGTGTGCTTCCAGCTCCCCGGGAAGGTTGCTGTCTCAAAGGAGATGTTGATGGTTTTCCGGAGATGGGGTGCGATGGTGCTGCTGGCTTTGTTGAAGATGTGGTGTGGGCAGGGGTCTTCCGGGGATCAGGCGGTTGGTGCGGGTGGTGGTCGTGGGAGCGGGGGTCTCAGTGTTTGCCGGGGTGGTGACGGCGTTGAAGCTGTCGTGGATGTCTGCGATTTTGCAATGGAAGAAGGTGGCCAGCGAGTCGCACAGGTCTTGTGAAGGTGGGATGTTGTTGGTGTTGGAGCTGGGGTTGGAGAGTTCCTTCACGATGTTGAAGAGCTCTTTGCTGTTGTGTGTGTTGTTGTCTAGGCAGTCTTTGAAGGAGGTCCTTTTGGCGGCTCTGATGAGGTGGTGGTGTCTGCGGGTGGCGTTCTTGTGGGCTGTGTAGCTTTTCAGTGTTCGTTCACGGATCCAGTTTTTTTCGAGTTTTCGGCAGGTTTGCTTGGAGGCCTGGAGGCCTTCAGTGAACCAGCTGGCTTTCTTGCTAGTGTGGGTGTTGGAGGGCTTCTTGAGCGGGGCGGGGGTTTTGGCGCAGTCGTTGATCCACTGTTTGAGGTTGCTAGCGGCAGTGTCGGGGTCGGTCGGATCTGCGGGTGGGCTCCGGGCGAGGGTGGTGGAAAGCTGGTCTTCGGTGACTTTGCTCCAGCAGTGGCGCGGCATCTGTTGGGTGCGGTGGTGCGTGGTGGATTTCCGGAAGGTGAAGTGGATGCAGCTGTGATCGGTCCAGTGGAGCTCGGTGGGGTGGTTGAAGGAGACATGAGAGCTTGCGGAAAAGATGGGGTCAAGCGTGTGGCCGGCGGAGTGGGTGGGTGTAGTGACGAGTTGTCTGAGTCCGAGGTTGTCGATCAGGGTGGAGGAGTTGGTGTCGTTGTTGTTCTCGAGGTGGAAGTTCAGGTCCCTGAGGAGGATGTAGTCCGTGGAGGCGAGGGCGTGTGTGCTGACGAGGTCGGTGATGGAGTCGCTGAACTGTGCTCGTGGTCCGGGGGGTCTGTAGATGAGGGTTCCTCTGAGGGTGGTGTTGGGATCGGTGTGGATCTGGAAGTGCAGGTGTTCGGCGGTGCTGAGGGTGTCGTCGGTGTTGGTTGAGACTTTGAGAGTGTTCCTGTGGACGATGGCGTTTCCTCCTACTACTCCATTGGTGCGGTACCTGCGGGTGATCTTATAGCCTTCCGGGATGGCTATAGCGATGTCGGGTGCTGAGGAAGGGTTCAGTCAGGTCTCCGTCAGGAAGGCGACGTCTGGGGTGTTGGAGTCCAGTAGGTCACAGAGATCCACGGCGTGTTTGCGTGCGGAGCAGGTGTTTAGAAGGATGCATCTGAGGTGGTTGGATTCTTTGGTAGGTGGGTTGGCGGGCCGGATGCTGGTGAAGCTGCAGTTCTGGCAGAAGAAGGGTCCTTGGGTGCGCTTCGGGCGGCCAGGCAGCAGTTGCGTGAATGTCCGGCGTTGAGTGCATGGAGGGTGCTGGAGTCGTAGCAGAGGCGGGCGTCATGGCATTTGCGGAGGCCAGGGGTCCTGGTGCGTGGCGCGGTCCAGGCGTGGACGGGCGCAGACGGGCTTGCCTTAGGCGCAGCGGCCATCTTATATGAGGAGGTGGGAGGGAGGAGCAGCTGTGAGGCAGGAGGTAGGGGCAGCGAATGGGCAGTCAGGGGGGCGGGGCCGCAGGGGACGCAGTGGCGGGAACGAGAGCGGTGAACGGCACGGAAGGCAAGGGCACAGATCATGGGGTCACAGAAGGAAAAACGGGTACAGATTACGGGGGTCACAGAAGGGAAAGCGGGCACAGATCACAGGGGCACAGAAGGAAAAAACGGGCACAGATCACGGGGGCACAGAAGGAAAAACGGGCACAGATCGCGGGGGTCGGAGAAGGAAAAAACGGGCACAGATCACGGGGACACAGAAGGAAAAAAACGGGTACAGAATCACGGGGGCACAGAAGGAGAAACGGGCACAAAAGCACGGGGGTGATGATGGGAACAGAAGGAAAGAAGGGTACAGGAGAAAAACAGGCACAGGGGGAAGACAGACAACAGCAGTCACAGACAGCAAAAGAGAGAACGATACAGGCAGTACAATGAGCTATAGAACAGACCTAAGGCCTACCACTGGCCACAAGGGATGAGGCGCAGGTGGTAGCCTGCGGGTGGAGGAGGGCCTCAACTATCTTCAGCAGCGGCAGCTGGGGAAGGGACAGGACGCACAGGCGGTACTGTGCGGAGGGGGAGCGACCTACCAAGCAAGGTCAAGAGTATCCCTGAAGTAGGGACTATTCCTTCCTTCGTGGTGATGGGGAAGAGGGGCATCTTTGAAACTAATTGTTTGGTAGAGAACACCTCTATAAAGAAGCAAACTTGAAAGCAGGACAAGCTGATATGGTATTATCCACAAAGGTCTCAATAAATCAAATTGTCCTCGTAATACCCACATTTTGGATGGGGAGAAGGGATTGCTGTGTCTTTTCTGCTTTGACTTCTATATAATGAAATGCCTTGAATGATTGTTTGAGAGCCAGCATCAATTTCACAATAATGAAACGTAAGGCACGGCTATTTAATAACTATCAGTATTCAAATATCTGATTACAACTCCATTTCTGACCGATACTTCAGCAGCTTTACACTTATGGGCGCATGAGTAAGCTAAAAATGATGCAAACATATACTGATATAGATCTTCTTCTTTGCTTATTTGGGTTGGGAGACAATGGCTTGGTAGTGTATGTTTCATGAGATATTGCAGGTATTTTTACTCATAGGCTTTTTAGAAGCAATACAATAGTTTTAATTTGACCCTTTGCTCCACTGAGAGGGAATGGAATTCTTTCAAGGGTAGGGTGATACACTCTCCTACAAAGAGGTTTGTCAAACTAATTGGCTAACTAATTAAATATTGTATTGCACTGTTATAGATTTGTGCATGTTATTTGTATTTTTTCCTGATTGTTGCTTCTTCAAGTTTTTAGTCTGTCCTGACCACCAGTGCTGATAATGATTTTTAACTGCAAACACTCAACTTATTTGAACCTAAACTCTCCAGAGCGCTCTTTGCTAAACACCACTCCATTGGAATGTTCTGGGGAAAACAGGGAAACACTACAAGTGGAGTGAGTTGCGACACGCCCATAGCTGGATACACCAATCCCGGAAATCTGGTAAATTGGTTATCAATGTTTACATAATGGTATGTGTCTACTGATTTTAGAATACTAATAACCCACTTAAGTCCACCAGAACCTGGGGACAGCTAGTCCTACGGAAGGCATTGAGACTGGTTCGACAAGCACGTCCTATAAATCCTGCAAGTTTTGCAATGATCTTTATGAAATGTTGAAGAAAATGAATGGTGTACTGTGCTTATTCACTAAAAGGATTATGTTTCCAAAGCCAAGAGGTGCCAAGAAAAAATCAGACCTCAATAATTATAAAAAACAAAGACTCAAACTGCCCTCTAAGCAAAACCATGAGGGAAAATAATGTGTTTGTGGAAGGTCTCCTGCAGTTAGTGGTGTACCATCCACTGCATAGCCGAATTCTATTTTTGGTTGTTTTTTTAATGGCAATTCTTTCTAACTGGCAAATTATGTGACCATGAAAATACTGGATGTGCCAAAATCCATTTTAGCTAAAATTTCCATGCGGAAGGGCCAGGAGCATGCCAATGTAAAAATGTGAGTTTTCTTTAGCAGGTAAAGAATTCCATGCACTTTGCTCTGGATCTAATTGATGAGTTTTGCGGCAGATGGGGCAGTGCCACAATAATCACAAATTGGTTTTAGATTGTCTTTTGTTCTCTGTGAACGACAATTTATTTTTTACTATACCAATATGCATAGACTCTTCAGTTAGAAGCATTGCATTCAACTGGAGGTGTGGTACATACGTTGGACCACGATTATCAAATCACTGTTCTCATTGGTGAGCATGCTGCTGTTCAAACAGTAATGCCAAATCAATCCTACTAGCTGAACTAGTCGGTCTCTTTACTATCATCGGTCCTATATCTTTCATATTCCCTGTTTGACCAACATCAAGCTTCCTCTGATAATTTTTGAAAGTGGGTGATATAAGAGAACCCTGATTGAGTGTCAACAAACCGATATGTGCCTCTTGTTTTGTAAGTTTCCTGGTTGTTTGAAACCAAAGCAATTTTCCAGGGGCGGCTCCTATGTAATGGTGGAGAAGCATCGCTCCACTGATCAGTCAGTCAGCAGTCAAGTAAAAAGAAAAAATGACAGCTGACTGACTGAGCCGATGCCAGCAGTGAGGGAGGAGCGGGCCGGGCAGAGCAGTGAGGAGTAGCAGGTGCACTGTAAGTGTGCATGTCTGTTTGGACTACCTGCTTGCCAAGACCAGTGTGCCCTGTGAGGGAGAGGAGAGAATTAGAGGGAGTGAGACAGTGGGACACTCCTGGTGGTTGGATCCTCATAGAGAAGGACCAGATGGGGCCACCATGAAGATTGTTGCTGTGCGATCAGCCCATGTGTGCGGTATCCAGTTGGAAACCCCATAAGCCAGGTGCAGCCTCCATGAGTATTGCTGCTGTGCCAATTGGGCTGTAGCCTGTGTGCAGAGGAGAATCGGTGACCCCATATGCCAGAGGGGTACCTTGGATACAAGGCAAAAAGCGTGATCGGCCTGAGACAGTCGACAGAGGAACAAGGCCGCCCTGGTTACCTGTACAGGCCTGAGCTGTGACTGAGGCCCAGTACCTGGATCATCGCACCCCCCTCTACTTGTGGGAGGAACCAAGGAACTCACCCTGCTATGGAGGATCATCAAGAGTCTTCCCACCCCTCTGGCTGCCGCTGCTGCAGGTCCACAAGTGAGGACACAAGAACAGCCAACCACAGTCGGCATGTGCCTAAGGTGAAAGACTTACAGAAGACAGCCGCTTCCTCTTCAGTGCCCGCGAAGGAGGCGAGCTCAGAGACTCCAATCGCTTGGATCCTCCTGGTGCTGCTCAGACTGATTTTGGGCCAAACGGCCCCGGGGGGACTTGCTTGCTGATAGCGTTCCGCTGCTGGAACGCTTTTGACTTTAATAAAGAGTCGGAGTAGGAGTCCTGAGACTTAGACTACTAGTGAGGCTTAACTTGTCTCATATAGTAAATGGGAAATAATAACTACCACTAGTGCAAGGTGAATGGAACTCTGGGACCCGCTTATGAAACACTAGAGCCCTGCCCTCACGGTACTGTGTATCTATTGTTTGTGAATGCTGTAATTTACTTTGTGTTTGTATATAAATACTCCTTTTTCATAAAAGCAAGCATTTGACTGGACAATCATTTATTACTGCTGTGGTGCGTATTTGAGTTGTGAGCCTACATTCACTACCCTGTTTCTACCTTTCCCCCGAGAAGCCTTGAATTGCTTGACTCGCACTACCACTACGACTCAGGTTTTGAAGGGGTACTTGGCCCATTTGCTCAGGATCCTTAGTAGGTCGGGACACAGGATATCAGAAGTAAAAGGCCTCAACCCCCTCAGTTTGGCCCAGTAACCCCTGCTTGACTCATGTCCCTCTGACAACAGCTCTTTCTCAGGTCCTGGAAGTCATAACTAAATTACAAGAAGATGTAATTTTATTAAGGCAGTACAATGCTTCATTTAGAACTAGCAACTATTAAACAGGAGAAAAATAATTTGTTGACGTTAGGGAAAAGATATTGTTCCCAAATAGGTTGTGAATATCATGCAGTCACCTGTGGTACACATAAAAATTCCTATGAAGATGATTTTGTCTGAAGGCCAGGAAAATGTGATGCCTGGACTTTTAAATTCAGGAGCCACAAGGAATAATATAGATATTTGTTGATAGATGTTGTTCACTAGACAAAGGCAAATGCATTACTGCCACACTGAAGGCATATTTGCAAGATAGATGTGAAATAAGGTGCACAAATTCCTTGTAGTCTCACAGAGTAACAAACATAATATCACAGAGAGTATAAAGATGAAAATGTTCCCAATAGTTTTATTAGCCCCTTGCAGCCTCCCGCTTGGTCACCATTATTTTTAGTACCCAAGAAAGGGGCTAAGTAGATGTGTGTAGATTATAGACTCTCAATAGAATTACTGTGAACAGCTAACATCCCTTGCCCTTGATACCCTTCTTATTAGATGGGATCATAAATGACAATATATTCTCTACATTGGATTTAAAAAGATCTTATCATCTAATAAGAGTACATGATGTTGATGAGTGAAAACTAGCTTTCTCTACAGTTTGGATTATTATTGAATTCCTTGGTCATGGCTTTTAAACTCTATAATGTTCCTGTAACGTTTCAGTATTTTATATATGGGGCGTTTAGGGGTTCCATGTATGTGCTTTGCATGATTTATCTAGATCATTTCGTCATCTACTCTAACACCTTAAAAAATTCACTTATCAAATGTTAAAGCATTGTTGCAATGCTTAAGGGAACCTCATCTTTTCTTCTAAAATGGATTAATCTCCTTTTACACACCACTGTTGTAGAGGTTTTGTGGCACATCGGTATACCAAAGGGTTTGAAAATTGATGAAAAGAAAGTAGGTGCATTTTGCAATGGCTTACCCCCACTTCAGTTACGAAAGTACAGAGCTTTTTGGGATTTACCAATTTTTATAGCTATTCATCACTTCTCCAAGGTTGTATATTACTATAGAATGTAGTAGCTGAAGCAGATCAGACATTTTGTTATTTCAAAGAACAATTTTTTTAGTTGTCCAATTTTGAAATGCCCGAATATAGAATACATTTTTACTGTAGAGACAGATGTTTTTTTCATGGAATGAGAAGTGCTTTATCCTAGATGGATCCAAATTCTAGCCAGGTTCACTGAGCCTTTTTCTGCACTTTGGGGCAGTTAGGGACTTCATAGCTTTTTTCAACAAAAGATATCCATGCCAAATTTGCATCCTTTTTCCCCCACATGTTGTGTATCCTAATGGCAACCAGAGTTTATGTATTTCCACGGAGGAAACTGAAAATAATAGCCAAAGTATTCCACATTTTAGTAAAATGGAAAAAATGTGCTATGCAAGAAGGTATGCCTCACCGTGAATGACATCACCAGAAGGTTTGCTGTGATGCAACCGTCCTCTTCACAGCTTTCAGGAGCAGATAGAGTTGTAACAAATACTTTTTAACCACAGTTTTTGTAATTATGTAATTGGTAGTCAATTTTTCCTGATTTATGGTTTCTACCTGCTTGCAGTTTGAGGTAGAAGGGAGTATGAAACTAACTGGAGAACCTGGAAAGGTATTCATTTTTGAAAAGTAGGCAAAAATCTAAATTCAGGCAGGGGTCATTTGTGTAGCTCACTCAAGGTTTTTCCAAGAAACTAATTCTTGAAATAAGGAAAACTAATGACAATAAATAGGAAAACACATAAATAGGAGATACTTTCTTCTGTAATTATCCCCCAAGGACTGAGTCATAGAGATAATATACCGTTACGTCCATTAGGCTCTTCTGGTCACAGGATCTAGTTTTTTATGTTTGTCCAAAAATAAGTGACACCCAGAGCCATAGACTGACCTGGAGCTAATAAATTGTGTTTTATTGTGAACTGACCATGCTTCAATTCATATGGTAGAATCTAATGGAAAACGGGTATGAAGGAAACCTATGAATATTAAAATTTGCCCAAGATAATGAGTTTAGGAAGTTTAAGAGTTTTCTTGCAAACTGGCTAACATTTAGAATCTAAAAATGAAGAGAAAGTTAATTGATAATACCAAATGTTCTGCTATTCTATATTTCTCCCGAGAAAATGGTATGCTACTTGTGTGGGTGGCCCTAACACTTGTATCACGGAAGGCCCCAAAAGTAGAAAGGAAATTCCAAGATTTTCCTTACAGGTTCCTTATTTTGGAAATGCGGATAGCTGTGGTATATGGTCATAGACTGGATCGGAGCCCTGGGAAGCCAACCAACCCCAGATATTTCTGAAAATTAGACATGTAGAAGAATTTACTGTGGTGTTATCTGCAAGGGTCCACTATGTTTCCTTACACAGAATGCACAGCAAATACCAAACTTTGGCTGAAATCATGGAGGTTTTGCACATGTTTTTTGACGTACAGTTTCCAAATCTGGGAGGATCCCAAAAATTCCTACCAACCTGTGTTCCCACATTTCTCCTTATAAAACCACTACCCCACATAGGTGGGTAGCTTATTGCTTGTGACAGAAAAGACCCCAAAACACAACAAGCAAACATCAATATTTTTCCTTTCAAATTCCTCTTTTCTGGGAATGTGGAAGCTGCGGTATTTGTGACTGGTCTTGACCAGCACCCAAGAAAGTCTGCCAACCCCAGACATTTTTGGAAACTACACACACAGTGGAGTCCACGGTGGTGTTGTTTGTTTGGATTGTGCTCTATTTTCTTAATCAGAAGAACCTGCATATGCCAAACTTTGGCTAAAATCAGAGATCTTCTCAGTTCATTGAAAGTATATTCCAGAATCTGCGGGGATTGACAAAAATTCCTACCACCCAGCATTTCCACAATTCTCCCGATAAAAAGGTACCTGACAAGCTTAGAAGCACTATGATGGTTGATGTTTTAGCCTGTGGGATCGAGCTGGGTCCACTAGATGCTGGTTTCCAATTCCACTCTAGTACTCTTGCTCCACTACTTCTTTAGAATAAGTAGCAGTCACAAGTTGCCCCATAGGAGAAAGGGGAATGGGACGAGAGAGAAGTTAAAAAGGGAAATCCTCATCAGTCACAAACGTCTACTGCTCACCCAATCCTTGGTCACACCTGGTCCTTATCCATTGATGGGCAGGGCTTATTTAAGCCTTACTGCAATGAAGAAAAGACATTGGTAATTTACCTTTTCTGCCTGACACTTTATGGTTTGCTCACTTTAATTTTTCACATCTCTCATACTTTACCTTGAATTTCCTCTTAACCCCTTTTAAAATGTTACTTTCAAAAATATGGTTTTCCACTGTAGTTCAGAGCTTCCTAGGAGAAGGCATTCAGCAAGTCATTTAATATTCTTAAATTGACTGTATATCCCTCCACCAACTGCCCTCCTTAAATATCTTAACCCTCGTCCTTGGCTTAAACCTGTACACTTGTGAAAGTAGAACTCTCCCAGTGGAATAAAGAATGGCAACCTACAAACAGAATATATTGCGCCCAATTCCAATCGTAATTCATAAATTGTTCTTAACGCATGCACTCAGTTTATGCTGAAAAACCCTGAAAATAATGTTGGTCTCTGTTGATTCACAGGCTTTTTTTCCCAAGGATTTTGCAAAATCTGGTAAATTTAGTTTTCTCAATTATTAGTGCATGTGTATTAGCACCGAAGTCTGTGTTTTTTTGGGCGCTGTTTTGGGGAATTGACTTCCTGAATTCATGTTCTACTAGGATCTGCAGCTGCTGAAAACTGCTCCACTTATGTGCTGAAAACCAGAGGTCCTCTCAGGTAAGGATTTCAAAATAGCAAGCATGTTTACAGGCTTGGGTGTGCTATCTATAGAAGACCACCCCCAAGCAGGCTGCTGTTCTCGCTAGATTTGAATAGTCCCGCGGGACCGCAGTCTTCTGAAAATCATACGTGCATTGAACAAGGAAGCACACTGGCCATTGTTCCTGCCTGATTTTTTACTGATAGACATGGGAACACATGCTCGGAGGGCTTCTATATTGATTGAGCACTAGTGTCCAAAGCAGTTACTGCACAAGCCCAACAGTCCAGGCTGATTTTGTGCCACCGGAACTGGTCAAAGTTCTAAACCTGTGAAGTCAATGTGGAGTTAATAAGATCTGTTCCTATGACATGCGTTAGGTCCATCCACACATAGAAGGCAGAATTTAAATCTGTGGTAATCTAGGAATGTAGGGTTGGAAGACTCTGGCTGGAAGTGCCTGAGTTTTTGCTATGTGAATATGGGAAAAATAGTCTTTTTTGACTCTGGCCACAGGATGGAAGTGCCTGAGTTTTTGCTATGTAAATATGGGGGAAATAGTCTTTTTTGAGCCACACTTTGATCTTTTCAGAACATTCTGGGGTAGGAAAAAATGGCTGATCTTTGCAAGCCACACCACCCCGTACTCCCCTGGATCTCTAAGATTTCAGAAATGTCCCGAATTTGATAGTGTTCCCTGGTTGCTGACTTACACAGCGCCCGAGTAGTGCAGCCATTAACCATGGCAAGTGAGATGAAATTGGAATTTCTTTGGGTGCAGTTCTGACATATGGGCTGGTAGAGAGGGTTAAACCCGGCCTCCCCAAGGAGTAAACACCCAAATCTGACTCAAGGGGGTCAGACTGTTGCAGCTGACATATTGAAAAAGAACTTCCAAATCTGTGCTCCTAGATTGCAGAAAGACTTCTGAACCTTTATGTCCCAACAGTCCTTGCACCCTTCCATCCTCCCATCACATCATGATGCAAGGATGGGCCAACCCCCAACCAATCCATGACTTTTAGTGGGTTTATGCCCTCTTGGGATGCTGGGTTGGGGTAAATCCCCAATTGCCCTTCCCAGAGGCTATAATGACTGATGATGATGCCCATTGTTTAATGAGTGGTACACTTGGTCACGCACTCTCTTCAAGCCTCCTTGGTAGGTCCCTGTTCTGGTACAGCCCTCCTGCAACAATCAACAAACTGGGTTTCACTAGGGAGAGATATAATTTGGTAAGGGGACATCCCCACTTTTCCATTGGTACTGTAGGAAGGATCAGATATACCTCCAGGCATCGATCACAGTGAACTTCAGCCTAAACGGTATATTTACTTTCACTTTTGGTATCTGTTACATCAGCACAAAATAAAACCAAAATCTTGGTCTGCAAGTGAAGTTCTTCCCACCCATCTCTGCATTTTACAAGAAGCAATCATTTTATGGCTTCGGGAAGAGGACAAGACGCTCACTTTCTCACATTGATTAGGTAGTGTGTAGGCTCATCTTCCACACTGGAGTGGTTAAACTATGCCATCTCTGCTAATAAACTTGTGGCTTAACAAGATCTTTTGACAAAGTGAGATATTATCTATTACAAGCAGAGCCACTAGAATTATGTGATTCTGCAGCTTTTTTCATATAACGAAGGATTTGCCGCATTTGCCATATAATCCATCATCTGCTGCATAATCTGCAGATTTCATCATAAAAAATGTTTTTAGCTCAAGCGAATCAAACGTTACTAAAACGTGGCGATATGTGTTTGCATACGTTGGAAGACCATTTGAAAAGGTTAACAGTTGTTTAGTTATGTATTTAGTTGTGACACTGGTATTAATGAGGTGCAATCTTTGTCCACACAGGATTACCATGTGTAGAAATTAGAAAATATTGAGGTGATGCTATCAAACAATGTGCTGCATTTTGCTGCATAGTTTGCTTTTCCTAGCCACCTAATTTAGTCAACCTTGCAACATAATTTGGTGCTCACCTGACGCATAATTTTAGTGGCCCTGATTACAAGCCAAACGTACTATAGAAGTATATACAGCCCAACAAAATCTGTGGCTTCGAAGTTAGCAAGTACACTCACTCTTGGGTATCTTAGTTGGAACTTTCTTTTTCTCTGACTATGATTTTCTGTTTTTTTATAGACTGGGTCCCAAGAATGGGAAGGCAGGTATCTTATTAAGACAAGATCAGTTGGCGAATGAGAATCAAGTGACTGAGAAACCACCAATCTGTTGCATTGATTGATGTAGATTCATTTTTCTTTCAATTATGTACAGTCAGTTCTGAGGTAAAGAGGTTTGGTTAAAGGAACAAGAAGATAGACATGAAAATGATGGATTGTTGCATATTGGAAAAGCTATGCTTTTACCATCAAATCAGTTAAGACAGCAGACTATGATTTGGCTTCAAGATTTCCAAAGTGGCTGGCATCTTGGTATTGTAAAACATTTGCAGCACTAAGAAAATATTTTTGGTGACAGGTTTATATGCTTATATTAAAACCTACATACAAAACATATTTACTCTGTGCTCAATTCAAGAGTTCACAAATAAACCCATGGGATTGTTAAGACTTTTTACAATTTCACCTAGATTTTGACTTACAGTACAAATGGGTTTTATTGTAGAACTGCCCAAGTGTCAAGGTTGTACAATCCTGTTAGTGGTTGTAGACCATTTTGCTAAGGCCAGTGAATTTATATCTTTGCCTGGATTCACTACATCTGAGGAATTGCAACAGGTATTTTCACAACATTTTCTTTGTTTACATGATGTTTGGCAAGTATTGATTACAGGCAGAGGATCTCGGTTCATTTGAATGTTTTGGTATGTCTAATAAAAGAGTTGGATGTGGAGTTTCATCTGCCCACTAGTTATCATCCTCAGGCAGATGGACAGACTGAAAAATGGAATCAATGTGTTAACCTGTACCTAAGATATCAAGCATCAAGCATCAGCACAAGAGGACGATTGGAGCAAGATGGGGTTGGCTGAGTTAACATATAACAATACGAGTTACTCTTCAATTGGAATGTACCTTTCTTTTGTATGTGTGGTAATCATCCTATATTTCCTCTGGATCAGTCTGTGTCAACTTCTGTTCCTGCTGTACAAAAACATTTAACTGAGTTAACTAGAGATGCAGACGTTTGCACAAAAGACAGAAGACACTTAATGGTTTTATGCTGATCACACAAGATGCCCTGCACCTCACTAAGTTGTAGGGAAGAAAGTGTGGTTGCTTACAAATAATTTGCATTTGAAAAATCCTATAAATTACAGCCTAAATTTGTGAGCCATTTATACCAGAGCAAATTGTGAATACAGTCACTGTGAGAATGAGCATTTCTTGGTGTATAAAGATCCATTATGCTTTTATGTGCCTTTGGTAAAGCCTTGCTCTGCAAAAACGTGTATTTCGTCATGTCTTATGTCACTTGAGGTTAATTCAGAAAATAAATATGAGGTACATTTGATTTTAGATGCAAGAGCTGTACGAGGGGAACTGCAATATTCAGTGATTTGTAAGGCTTTTGGTGCTGAAGAGAAATAATGGTAACCAGCTTCTAGTCTTCATGCACCATGTCTATTGGAAGACTCCTATGTAAGATATCATAAACAGGAGTCCCACGGCAGAGATGGCATCATTGGGAAGGGGCGCTGTCAGTATGCGGGGTTGGAAATGTCACTTACCATCATGTCAGATTAGTGTGAGGGTTAAGAAGTACCTCAAGATCATCAATTGTGAGGGCCTTCCAGCAAAGTACAGGCTGGTCTATACAGACCGCTGACTGGATTCAAACAGTGTCTGCATTGGGATGTGCCTTACTGCACAGCATCAGCAGTAAAATACATTTCCATTGGGCCACTGACTCTTGCACATCTGTGGAGATAGCAGCCATCTTGATTCTTGGGGTAAAATCTCCCTCATGGAGCTTGGCGTCCCTTTCAGGAAAGTGTGTGCTACAATTTTGCTGCAGCCTGACTCCTCTACATGGACATTTGTTTTCAAGCATCAAGCCTTCCAGTTCCCTAACAGTTTGATTCTGTACATTTTTTCTCTTATAGAAGTATTCTGAAGTTGTGTGTGATTTGAAAAAAAACTTTGAACTGTTTTGGTGCATTTGTTTGAACTCCATAGACTGGGGTTATATTTTCTGCTAAAGTTACTATGATGACCTACGACTGTCTCTGAAAGGACAATTCATTTGTATATAAATGGAAAAGCACTGGTGTATAGAATTCCAGTATTCACATATATTTCAAAGTGCAGGAAACTATATGATTTTAATAATGTTCTTATGTTTTCAATTTCCAGCAGTCAAGTGTATTTATCTTTCACAAAAAGCCCATATACTGACACAGTTTGAAGTAGTTATTATAACACAGGTAGAGGTGTACATACATTTGTATCTAGCAAGATACTTTAGCTTTTAAGAATTCCCAGTGTCCTGTCAGAGAACAGAGAACTGGTTATGCAGAGTTATTACTAAGATACATTATTTTACAATTATAGTTATGGTCAGTGTTCCAGTGCCAAGTTACTTTTAGGTCTTTCTTTGCCTTGTGGTGATTCACTACAACTCGCATCCTTCCTCGATCCCACAGGTGATGAGGCAGAGTGCGGAGTCCAGTGTCCCTATTTTCTCTCTTATCACAATCCCTTTTTCCTGCTTCTAAAACGGGCTCTAATGTTCTATTCCATGAGAGATATTGCTTTTGTTGGATCTTTTGCACAAGATTAGTGCAAAACCTGACAAATGACATTGACTACCCAATCTCCATCTGTGTCCTGGTTTCCCTACTCACCTATTCCTCAGGAATATTACTCTTACTAGAGCCCACCATCCTCTGACTACAGGCTGCTGGTGTTCATGCAGATTCATGTGTGCCATTATATAAAACTAAGGAACACAAGGAATCTCACACACACATTTTTTGTCAATATATAAAATGCTTATTTTTATAATGAAACATATAATAAAAAGCAAATGTTTGTCACCCGGTGGTGCAACTTGAAAACAATACAGTCATTCAGTAGCTTAAAATAGAATTTATGTAATACAAATATTAACATTGTTGATTAATTTACATGAAACGTATCTCACTTTTGCCTTGATGGAAAAGATAAATTAGGACATTCCCTAATGAATGTTTAAAGATGATCAAAGTTTATAGAATAAGGAATCAAAGAGTTCCCAAAATATAAATGAAAACTGTGTTTTTTCATCAACAGCCATACATATTGTGTCCCTGGGAGTACCTCGTAAAAAATGTAGTATTGGTATAGCGCAAGTCTTACCATAAGAACCTCAGAATATATTCAAACTTGTACTCATAGCACTGAACACAAAATATGGTAATTGTATTATGTTTGGAATATATTGGGCCCTAAGGGGGGGCAGCACAGACCACAGGCTAACTTGTTGGTGTGAAAAAGGCCGCTTTATTGGAAACAGGTGCACCTTACATAAAAACATACCTTGGCGTGTGCCGTACAAAACTAATCCTCAGTAAATATAGCCTTCCTATCTGGCCCCCCACCCCCTCCCCTAAAATTGTTTCCCCCCTGCAACAATCATAACACAACTTACAATTCCTAACTTTCCTACCCTACCTAACTAGGTAACTTCTTATGTTCTATCCCACCATAACCATAGCTCAGTAAATATCCCCAATGACTAGGAAAAACGCCCCCCAAATCCTCGCGCACAAAACCAGCACCTGTTCCAGCGACAACCCCGAACAAAGCATCCCCCCCGATGCACCTGTCCCCAAGAAAACCACATATACACAATAAGGAGCTACAGAGGGAAAAAGAACCTAGGCCGCCCTCCTCTCAATCAATATCTATCAACACAGGCCTAGGACTTAGAAGGTAAGGTAATTTAATGTTAGCTGTGGTTCAGATCCTATCACTTTAGGTATATGATACTCCCCGTTTTTAAAAAAAATGTTTGGGGTAGTCACCAACAAAGCTAGCCACCTCCAATTTAAAAATAAGAGTTTTACTTCTGGCAATCCCCTTGACAAACCTCAAGGTGCATGAACTCGCGTAAAATACCGCTGTGACCGGTGGAGAGAAGGAGCTCCGTGAGGCTTTGGGTGATTCGCATTAAAGCTGAGTGCGGAACCGCTGCGAGGACTCACTTAAGGAGCCCGCGTATGACCTGTTAGAGCGAGCTGGTACGCGAGGCCATGGCTCATTAAGGTCCCCGAAGAAAATTTCAACAGTGTCCCCTGTGTGTGCCAAGCGACTGGAGCTACCCTGACGAAATCGCCATAAATATATTAGGCGATGAAACATGTTGGCACTACATAATGGTATGCATATTAAGCAACCTTTTTAAGTTTTGACTTGGGTGCACATCGAAGGAAGAATAAAGTTTGAACCTATTGAGGGTGCATCCTCTTCAATCTTTTATCTTCACTATTCAGTCGCACTTGGTATATGATTTCTTCACCACGTACCGTCACAGCTTTGGTTTATTTTTGGACACTTTTTTCATTTATTATTTTTTGGAGCGTGATGGCAACCAATGATGATAAGAGTGGGCAGAGCTGATGAGTACCAATCAGCAGGCTCAATTGGTGGTGCGCACGTGAGGTGCCATCTCGTCCCTTTCACATTTTTTTCATATTTTTTCTATTATTTGTATTAGAAAAAATACCCGGTGTATTTTACGCGAGTTCATGCACCTTGAGGTTTGTCAAGGGGATTGCCAGAAGTAAAACTCTTATTTTTAAATTGAAGGTGGCTAGCTTTGTTGGTGACTACCCCAAAAAAAAATTTAAAAAACGGGGAGTATCATATACCTAAAGTGATAGGATCTGAACCACAGCTAACAATAAATTACCTTACCTTCTAAGTCCTAGGCCTGTGTTGATAGATGTCCCAAGAAAACCACCCCAACTGCCAAGCCAGAACCGAAACCCCCACCCCCCAAAAGAGAGGGTGGGGCGCCCACAAACTCTTAGGGAGGGAGGGTGGGACAAAGCTCGTGCCAACCACCCAGCCGGCCGTTGTGTCACAATCCACCAAAATGGTGAGTCGCCACACAAAATGCCCGGCTATATAGCCCACCAGCCCAAAAGGAGCCCAACCAGAGCCCAACCAGCCCAAGTAGCCCAAAACCAACCAAACACGCCCCCGTGCTCGGGCTGCCCCCCTGGCCCAAAACCCCCCGGGGGCGAGCCTCCCATTGGTTGGACGCCCCCCAAAAGCCCTATTGGGCCCTAAGGGGGGGGGGCAGCACAGACCACAGGCTAGCTTATTGGAAACAGGTGCACCTTACATAAAAACATACCTTGGCCTGTGCCGTACAAAACTAATCCTCACTAAATATAGCCTTCCTATCTGGCCCCCATCCCCTCCCCTAAAATTGTTTCCCCCCCTGCAACAATCATAACACAACTTACAATTCCTAACTTTCCTACCCTACCTAACTAGGTAACTTCTTATGTTCTATCCCACCGTAACCATAGCTCAGTATATATCCCCAATGACCTAGGAAAAACGCCACTCAAAAGTCAGAACTGCCGGCTTTCGACCCCCCCTTTAGGCCTCCTGACGCTTCGGGTACCTGCACACACCCATTGCCCTGTCCAACGCCTCCTTCAGCTGAATAATATATAACTCCATGCCATACCGAGACAAATGCACCCTGTCTTCTTTAAAAAAGTACACTGCCGCATAGCGTAATTCCGGGTGTTCCGTCCTACCTATCCCCTCCCTGTCACAAAAAACCTGCATGTCCCTATTAATCTTCCGGCATGCCCTAACTATGGCCGCCGGGCGCTCAGCCCCCTTCCAAATTCTCCGCGGAATGAATTCCGACCAAATAACGTAGCAACCTGACCACTGTGTCCAAATCCCCAGCAAATCCCTTTTCATCTGCTTCAACAACGCCAGGCCTTTGCACTGCACCAAATCATTTTCCCCTAAATGTATGACCAAAACATCAGGACACACTCCCCCCTTTACAGCCCTGTTCAGCACCGGAAAAAGCTCATGCCATCTCATACCCCCTTGCCCCTGCCACTGACATCGAAACAACCTAGGATCCAATTCTAAGATAAGGTTCCTGCTCTTGTTCCATTCATATCGCTCCGCTCGCTTGACGAAAGAGTGGCCCAGGATGAGGATGGACAACCCGGCCACGTCCGGCCCCGCCACCGCACCTAGAAAGAGACACATGTCAGCACAATGGAAGTGCTCTGCCTACTTCCCCCCCCCCCCCGGAAACCTGCGACCGAATGTATGTCTGGTAACAGTCCGACTTCCACCTCCCCAAGCGCATAATGTCCTCCCTCCCCCACCCCTGGCGAGCAGCATCCATTGCCGCACCTATCCGAAAGGAATGCGTCAAAAAAATGTTTGGCTCCTCACCCATGCCGAGCAGGGCGTGCCACAGGACCCACAGCAGCTGGGCCGCCGTCACCCGTTCCCCTGCGACCCAGCAAAATATTTCACCCTCGCCGACCGCAACCGGGATGCCAACTGCCCCCCCCCCACACCGCCAGTCAGATGTCCTGCTCCGACGCGGGCCCCAGAAACACCCAGGTCCCCGCACCCTGCTGATCTGTCTTCGAGCGCTGCAACCGAACCGCCACCTCCCCGGCCCGCAACTCCACAGCCTCTCAGCTCACCCCTGGCTTGCCCCTCTGCCCCACCAGCTCAGACACCCTGAAGGCCCCAAAATACATCCACGACATAAGAGTGGAAAACAAAAGAATCTCTTCGCGATTATGGCAGAAACTAGGCAGGCGCTGTAGCACACCCCTTAGCATGCGCCCTGTGATGGGACGACGCTGGCGAGCCGTGGCACCTCGATCCCGCACCCAGCCCTCCAGTAAGCGTGCGCCCAACTCCCCCGCTGACGGCGCATAGCCCCACCACAACTTCCCCATAAACGCTATGGCCGACAACTTACCCGCAATCGTCGCCTTCGACATACCCTTGTTCATCAATGTCAACATGAACTGAACAACCTGCTCACACCGAACCCCCCGATCACCCTGCCTCCCCGCCCCACTGTCTACGAATTCCCGCCACGCCTGCTCGTATGCCCTCCACGTTGACCTGGCCACTGACCCTCTTACCGGTTGTACGACCCTTTCTCTCCAACCGACCACATCCCCGCTGGCACTGGCATCTTGCGTTCGTCCGCCTCCGTGGCTAGCCCATGGAACCTCTGCCACTGTGAACGAGACAAAGCATCCGCCGTGCTTGAAACAAGATGTCTTGCTTCAAACAATGCAGCACAAACACCCGCAACAACTTGAGCACCTGCGGATCCCTAGCAGACTGTCGATTGACGACATGGACCACTGACATATTGTTCACCTTGAAAATCACACGTTTGTGCGCCAGCTCCCGCGCCCACACCGTCACCGCCACCACCAACGGGAACAATTCCAAAAACGCGATGATCCTCCCTCCGCCCTGCCAGTGCGGTGGCCAGTCCTCCTTGCACCACCTCCCCTGCCAAAAGAGACCGAAACCGCCCACTCCCGCCGCATCCGAAGAGATGGTGACATCCCACTCCCAGTCCTCTGGGGGCGCCATCGGGATCCCGTTAAAATGCGCCAAGAAAGCCCGCCACATACGCAGATCCTCTTTCGTGCCCGCCGACAATCGCATATGATGGTGCGGTAATGTACCTCCCGCCAGGGCCCGCCCCAGCCATCTACAAAACGTACGCCCTGCCTGCACCACCCGGCAAGCGAAATTCAAATGTCTGAAAATAACCTGCACCTCCCGCACCGTCACCTTCCGCTGCCCCAGCATGTCGTCCACCAAACCCAGCATGCACAACTTTTTCTCCTCCGGTAACCGAGCCTCCATGGCCACCGAGTCTAGCTCAATGCCCAAAAATGACAGCACCGTCCTGGGTCCTGGGACCTTGTGTCTTCTCTGGCGCCAGGGGCACACCCAGGTAGCCCATAAGCTCTGTAAAACTGTCCAGCTGTTGCTGGCAGTCCACCGAACCGGGCAGTCCCACCAGGAAAAAGTCATCCAGGTAGTGCGTCATCGTCGCCTTCCGAGTGTGCCATGAAAATTCCCACTGTAAGAAGGTACTGAAGCGCTCAAACAAAGCACAAGAAATCGAACACCTCATTGGCAACGCTTTGCCCACAAAAATGGTGCCGTCGAACTGTATACCCAACAGTTGATAATCATCCGGGTGGACGGGCAACAACCAGAACGCTGACTTGATATCGCACTTTGCCATGAGTGCGCCGGGCCCCACCGCCGTCACCAAACACCGCGCCACGTCCACTGATGAGTACGATACTGATGACAATTCCGCCGCAATGTAATCATTGATCGACGCCCCTTCTGCCCAGGACAGATGCTGAATCAGGCGAAACTGTCCCGGCTCCTTCTTTGGCACCACTCCGATGGGCGAGATTATCAGATCCCGGATCGGCGCCTCCCCAAACGGCCCCACCATCCGCCCCTCCCGTACCTCCCTGTCCAATTTCTCCCAGAGCACCGACTTATGCGCAGCGACCGCAGCGACCTCCCGGAAATCCCGCCGTATCAGCCCGCGTCCTCGGTCTGTGGATAAGACGCCAGCAGGGGTTCCAACCGATCCTGTCTAACCGGCGTGCAAGCCCTTTCCCACAGTCCCCTGTCCCCCCCCGACCTCCCCGACTGCCCGCCTGCTGTCCCCCCGAAGCGGACTGCTGCCCTTGGTTGCCTCCCGTCCCCCAGCATTGCACCACCGGGTGACGCTTCCCGTATTTGGAGCATTCATGCCTGAATTTGCAATATTGCCGCGCACAAAGACCTTTGTTGAAATCCCACCACTGGGGACCCCCCGGTATTTTTGCCTTGCCCCACCCCCCCACCCGTGGGGCGGCTGGGAAAGGGGCGGGGTGCAAGGGGCAGCCCTCTCGCCGTATAGATTGTCTTGCCAAACTTCGCCCCCCCCCCATGGTCTGCTGGTACAGATCCGAATCGATTTCCCCCATTTCGTCTCCGGATCCCAGGCCAAACGCGCCCGAAACTCTTCTTCGTAATGTGACCACGTGTACCCCCATAGGTAACCTGTGCCCTCCGGACCACGTCCATGTACTCAAAAAGGGTGACGGACCGTTCTGAATATTTTTCACAGTAGACACTGGCGAAAATCAAAAACCCCGCGGACCAATTCTCTATATTCAGGGGCACCCTCGGACGCTTGGCTAACTCCTGTTCCTCCTCTTTGGACCCCTCCTTCGCCGTCAGCTCCCTATGCAGGAGTGTCAGGATGTCCACGTAGTCCCCTTTCCAAATCTTTTCTTTAGTGGCCAACGAAAAATGCGCCCCCAAAGGTTTCGTAATGCCCATATAGGCCAGCGTGCGCACCGGCAGCTCATGGCTCTCCTTCCCCTCCTTACCGCCCTTCCCCTTCCCCCCATCCTCGTCCGGAGCCGCGGAGCCCCCCCGCCGAACCTGCGCCATCCGGTCCCACCCCCACGTCGCACACATACGTGCCCTTACTCAGACGCATCCCCCCTCCCCTCCCCCCCGCATCCGTGCCAATCGAGACTGTGAGCGTGTTCCCACTTGAACCCCTCCCTGCCCCGTTCTCTGCCTTACCTGGCATCAAGGTCGGCATCCGCACCGGATCCCGCCGCCTCACCAGTGGAACGGGGGGGCCGTCACTCTCGCTGCTTTGCCCCGACGGGGCGCCTCCTGTAAGGTACTAGACAAGGCATTACTCCGCTCCCCTCCCCCCCGCTCCTCCCCCCGCTCGCAGATTTCCCCTTCCTCTTCACTCTCCTCCTCATAATCCAGTGGCACTCCCCCATCCTCATAATCTACCCCGGGGTCCTGCCATAGGCCGCCCTCCCCAGGCTCCAGCCTGCTCAAACCAGCCCGATCCCTACACGTGTGTAACAGCTCACTAAGATCCACACTCTCCCTCCGCCGCTTGGTATGCCGCTCTTCGGGGTCCCGATCTAAGCAGACGGACCGCTGCCCCCGTCCCCCAGTGGCCGCATCGACCCGTCGGGGTGGGGCTGGCGGGGACTTACTGCCCCACCTTTCGTGTGCCACCGCTGCCAGGTCCCTCGCTGGAGAGCGACTGCCCGCATAAGGCAGAGCCTCGGCGGATTGCAGCCGCATGCAGCTCTCCCGAGCACCTCGCCAGCCTGTCCTGTGGAAACAAATAGATGGAGTCCAACCTGCCGGGGTTAAAGTGGCCCGCCACTGCCCCCCACCCTCCCGCATCCCCCCACGCTCCCCGCCCCTACTGACCCAGGACGAATGACCCCCCCGCCGCGAAGGAGATGACCGCCATGCCCCCACGTCCCACCCCCTGCCCCCAGCATCCCCCCCTCCCCCCACCCTCCCGCACCCTCCTCCCCCTCACTCCACTCCAGGGAATCCAATTCCCGCCGCACTGCCCCACTCCCCCAGGCCGCCACCACGCCCACCCACCCCACCCCCGCGCGGCCCCGCCGGTACCCCCAGGCCACTCTCCCGTGTGCCCCCCGCTCTCCCCATGCCCCTCCCACCGCCGCCCCACCGGACCGCCCACGTGGCACCTCCGAGACAACGCCTCCCCACCTCTCCCCACCCCTCTACCACTGCTACAAGCCCCCCCGGCACCCCCCTGTCCTGCTCCCCCCTGTGCTCCGCAATCTTGCCACCCGCGCACCCCCCGCTGGCCGCAGGGCTCCTCCCCGCTCCCTCCCTCCCCCTCCGCTGAGCTCTCTATAAGTAATGGTGAGGACCCACCCCCACTACCCACTGCCGTCGCTCCCCCCTCCCCCCCTGCCGCAAGCCTTCATCCTGGTCGCCCTCTCCCCTGCTTGCACCACCTCTCCTGCCAAAGCCTGCCCCCCACACACGTGGTGAACCCCCCCGCCCCACACAAACTTCAGCACGGGCCGCGGTGCCCCGCCCCGCCTCCCCCCCGCTTCCATCGTACCGCTGCCGCCTCCACGCGTCTGCGCCCCCCCACCGCCACCCGCTTCCCAGCGCATGGCGGCTCACCCACGAGAATCGCCGCGGCGACTCCGCTCACCGCGCGCCGCTGAGGCCTCACCAACAACAAATCAGTGCGGCCCGCTTCAGCAAGGAGGCGGAGGGCCTCCACCACCCTCGGGTCATCCTGGCGCGCCATATAGCTGCCTCACCGCACGCAGACACGACCTGCCAAACACTGCGCACCCGCCTCCGGATCCTCAGGACGTCGCTCCGCTCGCAGGACAACGCAGCACACTCTGCCCGTCGATCGCACAGAAAGCGCCAACAGAAATCTCCCTAGGCCCAACAAAGCTCGCGCCAACCAACCAGCCGGCCGCTGTGTCACGATCCACCAAAATGGTGGGTCGCCACACAAAATGCCCAGCTATATAGCCCACCAGCCCAAAAGGAGCCCAACCAGAGCCCAACCAGCCCAAGTAGCCCAAAACCAGCCCAACCCGCCCCCGTGCTCTGGCTGCCCCCCAGCCCAAAACACCCGGGGGGGGGCGAGCCTCCCATTGGTCGGCCGCCCCCCAAAGCCCTATTTAACAACAACACTTTTAGCTAGGCTATGAGGTTAGGGATTGCAACTTCAGCATCTAAATCTTATGAAGTGCTTAAAACATTTTTGTTCCTCAATAATATTACTCATGAAGTGGGAACTGGTCTTCAACTCAACATGTGCATCTGTGATTTGTGTCCTATTAGCAACAATATTGTTCTGTTTAAATACAAATATGACCTCTGCCGATAGGATGGCACTGTGTTGTGACCTATAAACTGCTGGTTCGCCATGGAATGTGGTCTTGGGATGTTGTTGTGTGTCTCGTGAATGTCACACAACAAGATCGGGGATGTTTGGCGGACTAAGCAGGCAGGGAGTTCCTCGCAGTTGTGGAGGAGCCAATAAACTTATTTCGTCTTACTTCCTTCGCCGTACGAGTACTTCTTCCAACTTCAACAATTCGGCAACGAATTGCCTGCGCTCCTTCTCATTGAGGAACAGACCCATGCAACACCAGTGTTCATGCTGGTCAACGCTCGTCAGTGTCAACGCCCTACTCCACTGGTATACTCTGCCACGTCTAATTACATTGCCGATCCGCACACATACTTCATACTACAAATTCAGGTACTGTTTCCAGTTTTTCTCAATTTGCATACCGAATAAGGGTGGTCCCAAGCGGAGACTTGAACTACCAGCACTCTCGTGCGTTTGACGTTTCAGCTTGCCTGCATACCCGTCGTCACTTCACGCTTACGCTGGACGCTTTACGTGACGCCATCTTGTATCTATTATCCATATATATGCAGACCATCACAGGGATTTTCACAACATACGATAAATTATTTTATACTTGCCTGTGTGTGATGGAAATAATAATTTGGTCAAATCCGCAGATCATCACGATAATTTGTACACCTGTTGCCATACACATTATGGTTACGCTGTCATCATGGTGATCTGCACACCTATCGTTACAGTGATCTGCACACCCTACTGCCTCTGTTTGTTGCTGCAGATTATTACCGGTATTTGCGCATATCGTTACAGTGATTTGCACAGTTTCATTATCACAGTGCAGGCACTCATGGTAACTAGCACACCATATTGGCACAGCGTTTCACTAATTCCCCATCAACATGGCAACTGCTCAAATGGTTACACCACCACCCATATTTTTATTAGAAGGTGAATCCCCTTCCATAGAGTGGGAAGAATAGATTGCTATTTTTGAGAAGTACATTGAGTCTATAGATGGCCTCAGATTCTCAACAGCGAGGAAAAAGGCACTATGGTTGAATTCTTTGGGTAAAGAAGGTCAACATGTCTTAAAATGTTTACTGGAGGTTATGGGTGCTGATGGAGAGCTACCTGACAATCCATATGTGGAAGTGAAAAACAGGCTAGAAAAATATGGGAAACAAGTCAATATAGTTATGCAGCGTCAGAAGTTTTACTCATTACCGCAAAAAGCAAGAGAAACTTTGGATCAGATGGTCACACAGTTAAGAGAGTTAGCACTCAAGTATGACTTTGGTACTATGAATGATCAGATGATGCGTGATCAATTAATTGTGCAATGCAAGAACAAAAGGATGCAAGAGAGACTATGAACAGTGAGAAATCTGACTCTACAAGAGGCTATTTCCATTGCTAAGATATTAGAAGAGTCTGACACACGCATAAGAGATATGCAAAATTTGGAAATTAAAAGAGAGGACACTATGGTCAATAAAAAAGAAGATTTAGCAACTAGTGACTACAAGTTAAAGCAAAAGAATGAATACAGATCTGTATCTAGTAAACCTAAACCAAGACCCCCATTTGAGGGAAAAAAAGCAAATTTAATGGATGCTATGGATGTGGCAGCGTGAGTCATGCTGCCGATTTTGTAGGTTGCTAGGCTAGAGACAAAATTTGCAGAAAGTGTGGGAAGAAAAGGGCACTCAGGGAGAGTTTGCAAAGATTTTTCAAAAGATGTTTCAAAGATTTGAATTGCTTTTGTGGATGAATCTTTTGCCTCGCCGGACATAGTGCTTTGTGTGGAGAATGAGCACAAGGGCAGAATGCAAGGACCTGAAGCTAATTTCACAGTCAATGGTGTGACTGTGGAACTATTGGTTGACCACAGTTCATTGTTTACTATTGTACCTTACAGTTTGTTCAGAGATGCTTGGCCAGCATTGTGGCTTCGCGACAGTGATATTTCATCAAAAGGGTAAGAGGATAGAGTATGTCCATCAAGGGTTTTGTTGAGGCTGAATTTGAATTCAAGGGAAGAAAGGCAGAAGGAAAGATGTATGCATCAAACAAAGTTCCAGCCATTTTGGGGTGGGTGCAACAACATGATTTCCATGTTATTCTCGATCCCAGGTCTGAAGAACAAGTTCTAAGTGTTCATAATGGGGGTAGTCTGGAATTTATCTTGGACAAATATGGAAATGTCTTCAAAGAGGATTTAGGGAAACTAGAGGGGTATGTGCATGAAATTAAGGTAAAAGAGGAAGCACAAGCTGTGACACATGGGGTGAGGAGTTCCGTTGGTCATTCGGAATGAAGTAAAGGAAATGTTAAACGCGATGCAAAGGCAGGACATCATTGAGCCGGTGGAGGTGTCTGAATGGCTATCTCCAGTTGTTATCAATAAACAAGCATTTACAATGCAATAGGTCTCGCATCACTGAAAGTTTGAGCTATTGTTGTTGCATTATTATTAGCAACGCCAATAGTTCAAACATTCAGTAATGTGTGACCTATTGCATTGCAGATGCTTGTTTTAATTGCAACTGGCCCTCCACCTTTTTACACCTCAAGCTGTAAATCTTGCGCAAAACACACCCAGGGCTTGTTGCGTTATCTCATCTAATTTTAACCCTGAGGTGTGGGCACAGGGCATCTAGAGGGCGCTAGGGTGTTTCTTAAAGTAGCCGAATTAGGGGAACTACAGAACAAGTCAAAATGTTAAGACGGAAAGTTCATATTGAGCCTGGACATATGGGAAGGGTGCCCTGTGCAGCTCATATTCACCGCATACTTGCTTGGCTCTCCCTGTGGTGGGCACTGCTGTTCGTCAGCTCCGCCTTAGGTGAGTTAAGGCCAGCCAACCCTACTTTAATTATTATAGAGGGCAGTTGGAGAGATCCATAAAAGCAAAATGGGATTAAACGGTAGTGGCAACAGGTAACAATAGCTCAGTTCTGTGGCATGTGCAATTTGTTTTACTTTGTTTCTGTTCTGGACATATGTGCTGCGTGGTCCCAAAAAGCCACAGTTTTTTTGTTACAGCTATTGCCCCCTTTCTCACATTTCCTGGGGAAACCATAAATCACATTTCAGGTGATGGGTTTAAAACTTACATAACTACGAAGGCAAACGTTACCCCGCCTCAAAAGCATTTTTATTAAATCTGAGTCCTCTTTATCCTTCCACCTCGAGAATCTAGATTGAAGGGGTGATGGGTCCAGATGTGTATAAAGGAAGATATTTGTGTAACTGCTTGTACTCGGCCATGGGACCCCACCCCCCATTCATCCAGTAACTGAGTTGTCCTAGGGCAAATAAGAGTATTCTTAATCGGTGGTATGAGAAAACAAGCCCGTGAGTGGTGAACGCACGCGTCCTACAGCGAGCGATCTGTTTTCAATTATCGCGCCCGTGTCTGGGCACGATAATTGAAAACAGATGTGGCCTGTGCGGGTAACCGCAAGCAATAGGCCGTGGGCGGAGCAAAGGCGGGACATGCACCCGCCTTTGCCCAATTGCGTGCTGTCTTTCTTAGAAAGACGCACGCAAAGCCCAATAGCCTGGGAGACAAACGAAAGCACATGCACGAGCGTGTGGTGAGCTTTCTAAAGCCCATTACTAAAAGTCGAGCAAGCAGCGCATACACCTGCTCTAGGCTCGACCTAAAAAAGGATGGCAAACTCAGGTTTTGTGTAGACCTCAAGTCATTGAACCAAAATATATTTGAAGCAATTATCCCCTGCCCAACAATTCTGAGATGGTGCTGTTGATGAATGAAGCTAAGTTCTTTACGAAGTTTGACCTAAGGTCGGCCTATCATCAGATTATGTTACATCCAAATTAAAAAAAGTTCACTGCTTTTGTCACTATCGAGAGGGTGTTTCAATATAAGAGGCTTCCATTTGGGCTGGCATTCACTGCCAGTGTTTTTAAGCGCATGATACACACGTTGTTGAACAAGGTTGAGAACAAACATTATTTCCAAGATGACATTCTCATTACAGGAAAGAGTGAGGCAGAACACAATAAAACTTTAGCAGGTGGCTAGCAGCCAACGAAAATGGCCGCAGCCTGAGAGAGCTCTACGACCAGTGGCGCCAAACCCACATAATCCTGACATTTATCCGGCGGCTACAAGGCAATAAAGAGTAACCGATGATACCGGGGTCTATAAAGAAACCTCCGATCCAAAATCGGAACTAACGGGTGCCATCGTTTCGCTGTGGCACCGTGAAGCGTGACTGCGGCCTAAACCTCACATGGAAGCCGGGGACTACAGTTGCACAGCACCCGACGGCAGCTCCCGAACCAGCGGGCCGAAAGAGGGTAAAGCGAGACATCCCTCAAACTGGAAGGCGACTGAAACCCCCTCCCTACGACGCATCAATAATCAGTGAGGTGCAGCGACTGTGGAGGCGGGGGCCGGTGGTGTGCATCAGCCAAAACGCTGTGGGCTCAACAGCGGAAAAGATACCCCTGGGCGCCATCTTATGTGCCGGACTAGACGGGGCCCCAGCAGCTTCAACAGACAGACTACGTGACCGCTTTAGCCGTCAAAACCCCCATTAGACACTTTGAAATCAGGTGAGGTGTTGCAGCAAAGAAAGCAAGCCCTGCTCACACGCACGGATGGGCCTGCCACACACCACTTACCGTATTTGAATTTTTTGAATTTTTAAAGACTTGTAAAGCGCACTTTCACAAAGCAGTTTCATGGCGCTAGAGGGGTCCCTAGGCAGAAAAGCGAAGAGAACTATGAATTGAAGGCCTGCTTAAACAAAAAGGTCTTAAGGACCTTACGGAACTCCATATAGGAGGGGGAAAGTCTGATATGGAGAGGAAGGGTATTCCAGAACGTGGGTGCAAGCACCGCAAATTTCTGGCCCCTGATCTTTGTTTCTTAAAACGGGGGATGACTAGTTGAGATTTGAGAGATGAGCGCAGGACTCTGGAAGGACAGTAGTTGGTGATGACAGAGTTTATGAAAGCAGGGGCCGTGCCCATCCGGGCTTGAAAAGTGAGGCAACCGAGCTTGAAGAGAGCCCGTTGCTTAATAGGGAGCCAATGAAGGGCAATAAGAAGAGGAGACGCGTGATGAAATTTGGATAGTCCATGAACCAGGCGGGCTGCCTGGTTCTGCACCATCTGAAGGCGCTGGAGTGCATAGCCAGGGGCACCATTATAAACGATGTTCCCATAATCGATCTTAGATAAGACCATGGCCATTACAATCAGCTTAAGTGCAGAGGGAGAAAAAAACCGAGAGACTTTCCTAATGGTACGCAGAGTGAAAAAGCAAGAAGAGACAACCGAGCTGATGTGAGAATGGAGGGTAAGATGATGGTTAAGTGTAATTCCAAGAGTCTTGACTGACTGGGAGGGGGTTGGAGGGGAGCCGAGGGAAGAGGGCCAAAAGGAGGGAGACCAAGGGTTGCTACTGCCGCCTGTCAGAATTAACTCCGTTTTATCCGGGTTAACTTTAAGATGGTTCGCATTCATCCAATCTTGGATAAACAACATGACAGACTGGAAGGCAGTGACAGCTAGTGAGGGGGAGGAAAGATTAAAAATGAGTTGTAGGTCATCAGCATAGTTGTAGACTGCGACCTCCATTTGTTGTAGTGCAGAGATTAGAGGAAAGATATAAAGGTTAAATAATAAAGGGGAAAGGGAGGAGCCTTGAGGAACACCGCATTGAACCCTGCGGGAGGGGGCGGAGAATTCTGCCAGATGAACGGCTTGAGTACGATCAGTCAGGAATGAGCCTATCCAGGTCAGTGCGTGGCCTCCTATGCCCGCCGCCTCAACACGGGACAAAAGAATGGAATAGTCTACCGTGTCAAAGGCGGCGGACAGATCCAGGAGGACCAAGGCCTGAGGGGTGTTAGTGTCGAGGCCCTCCCTGAGTTGATCCATGACTGAAATGACCACCTTCTCCGTAGAGTGGCGGGGGCGAAAGCCCGCCTGGCAGGGTGCGAGATAATTACTGTCCTCAATAAAAGTACTGAGTGTCTGAGTAACGTGGGACTCAGCAATCTTGCTCAAGTATGGCAAAAGGGATATTGGTCGATAGTTTATCGTGAGAGCAGGATCAGCCCCCGGTTTTTTTAATATGGGAAGGATTATAGCCTTTTTGAAAGTGGCAGGAACAAGACCATGCGTAAAACAATCATTAAGGAGGGTAAGAATCGGAGAAGGACATTTGGCAAAAATCTGGCAGAGAATACGTGCAGGGCCGATGTCAGCTGGGGAACCTGACTTGATGCGGCTGAGTAATGGAAGCAAGGTTTCTCTAGTAAGTGCAGGGATGGAAGTGAGGGACAGGGCATTGGCTGGGAAAGGGGAATGGAGCTGAGTGAGCGAAGAGGGGGGGATATTTGCTTTAATACGTGCTATTTTATCAATAAAGAATTCATTTAATAAGTCACATAGCTCCTGAGAGGGGAGGGTCTTAGGGAGAGTTCTGTTCGAAGAAGCCAACTCATGAACGGTGGCAAAAATCTCCTGTGACTGGCTTTCAGCAGCTAAAATGCGCTCCGAAAAATATTCTGTTTTAGCTGCCAAGATGGCTAGTTTGTATTCTTTAAAGATAGTGATGTAATATTGTTTCCGAGTAGGACAGTATTCTTTTCTCCAGGCTCGTTCAGCCTGCCGTAGTTCCAATTTTTTGGTTTTAAGGCTAGAGCTAAACCATTTGTTGGCATTGTGGGTGCGGTTAATGGTAACCCGCTTCAGGGGAGCAGCTGCATTGCAGGATTTGGCAAGCCAATGATCTAGGGGGGTGATCTGAGTGTGAGGAGTCAGGCCCGATAAGTCTGGGCAAGTGGTGATTAATGAGTTGCACAGAGAGGGGATATCAACTCGATTCCAGTTCCTTGTTCGGGTAGTTTTTGGGCAAGAAGGTATCATTTCATAGTTCAGATCCAAGGAAAAGGCAAGCATCGAATGGTCAGACCAGGGACAGGGGGAAATTTTGGGAGGTGACATCGGGACGTTTAATGTCCATATCTGGTCAAGAGTGTGACCCTGGGAGTGGGTGGGGCCTTGAACATGCTGAATAAAGTTAAGGCTAAGAAGCAGTTGTGTAAAATCCTTAGATTTAGTGTCTTCAGCAGGATCGGTTGGCCAAAAATTAAAATCACCCAGTACAAGAACAGAGGCATTGTTGACCACCAAGGTGGCCAATAGGTCCTGGATGGCAGAGAGGAAACCTGGAGATGATTGGGGAGGGCGATAAATAAGTACACAGGTAATAGGGATCTTAAAGGAGGTGGAACGAGCTACTAGACAATCAGCTGTAGAAATCGTAGATGAGGCGAGTGTCTGAAAGTGAAGATCTTTGCGAGCAATTAAGGCGACCCCGCCGCCTACTTTATTCTCCGGGCGATCTGCGCGGAGCATGGAATAGTGAGGCGGGAGGGCTGCCAGGGTGCTAGGTAAAGAATCCGACCGGTACCAAGTTTCAGTTAGAAACAAAAGGTCAGGAGAGTTAGAGTCTAATAGATCGAATATTTCGGTCTGATGTTTAACGGCTGACCTGGTGTTCAAGAGGAGGACCGCTGTGGAGGAGGGGGGAGAAAGGGCGGGAGTGATGGGCTCGAATGAAGCAATGCCAAGGAGCTGAACATAGGACAGAGTGGCAATGTTCAGGGGCCACTTTTTGTTCAAAAAGCGCAGTTGGTCAGAAGTGTAGGTTATAAATTGCGCATAGTGGCCTGTCCCTTGTCCCGGTTTGTCGCGGACGGGCTTGCCTTAGGCGCGCCTTCGGCGCGCAGACGGCGCCCCCGCTGCGCCCGCCCGCTGCGCGGTCGGGGGAGGCACATAATATGTAGTGAGGGAAAGCGGAAGGGGCGTGGCCTGAAGGGGTAGGCGTGGCCAATGTCCTCCGGAGAATGGCGGCGGCAAAGTGGGGCTCTACCAGCACGGACTGGCTCCAGTGCTGCCACCAGCGACGGACTGTGAGATTGAAGTGGCTCCCAACGCGGACTACAGCAGCGCGGCACCCCTACACGCCTGATTCTGGAGGCAGTGGCAAAACACAAATTCCCACTGCATCCAGGCTACCTTAAAAATTGAAAAATTGGGAAGGGCCTGCTTAAAACCACACAACAATACTTCACTGAAAATGAACATACAGTGACATCCCCGGCAACCCCATGGGAAGCTTACAAGACGGTGATAAGAGGACAGGCCATATCTCTAATCTCAAAACACAAACGGGACACACGGCATCATAGCGAGTCTCTGGAGCAAGAAGTATCCAGGGCTGAGACCGAACATACTGCTGACGTTTGGGAAACCATGACACATAGGCTACAACTGGCCCAACAAGAACTCAGAACATATGCATGGGAGGAAGCAAAATCTAAGCTTACACACACCCAAAATACTATATACGAGATGGGAGATAAAGCAGGGAAGCTGCTAGCGTGGCTAGATGAAAAAGAAAAAGCGGGTAGTTGGGTGGCAGAGCTCCGATTGAAAACGGGTGAACTCTCGATGGTCCCGTAACAAATAGTAGAGGCACTAGCTACACATTTCCAACAGGTATATACACCCCTTGCGACAGCCACTGTTGTCGACAATATAGACTTCCTTAAAGACATACAGTTGCCATCACTGCAACCGGAAGTAGCCCAAAAGCTGGCAGCAGATCTGACCAGTGACGAACTTCAGCGAGCGGTTGGAGCATTACACGCGGCGAAGGCACTGGGGCCCAATGGACTGCCAGTGGAGCTTTATAAGAAAGCTGCAGCACAACTTATGCCACATATGCTCCATATGTTTACCCACAGTCTGCATGCAGGAGAACTGCCCAGGGACAAACGCCCGGCGATGATAGTGGCCATCTCCAAACCAGGTAAATCCCCCGGAAGAATGCGAATCCTACAGGCCGATTTCATTAATAAACGCGGAGGCGAAAATACTAGCCAAAGCATTGGCCACACGACTCCAGGCACACCTCCCGACCCTAATCCACCCAGATCAGTCGGGCTTCATGCCGAATCGTAATACAGCGCTCAACCTGCGAAGACTACGTAGTGTAATGGCACACAAAGATACGATAGAAGAGGACGCAGTGATTTTATCACTGGATGAACGTATGGCATTCAACTTGGTGGAATAGCCCTTCCTCTTAGCGGTGCTGCGGCGTCAGGGTTTTGGTCCAAAATTCTGTGCATGGGTGGAACTCCTATATACAAAACCTCTGGCTCAGGTGGTAGTAAACGGTTGCATCTCTAGTGATTTCTCATTGGGAAGGGGGACGAGACAGGACTGCCCCCTTTTCCCAATGCTCTTCGCACTAGTGCCAGAACCCCTGGCAGAGTGTACCCGACAGGATCTGGTCATCTGGGGACTGCGATGGGCAACGGGGTGGGAAGACCGCATCTCTCTCTATGCGGATGACATACTCCTCTACCTGGCCTCCCCTGCACGATCCATATATAGCCTGCTGGATATTTGCGCAACATATGGGCGTGTCTTAGGATACATGATAAACTGGGCAAAGTCCCTTATTTATGTGTTGCACGGACCCGCGCCAAAACTCCCACGACACTGTACTATGCAAATCGCGCCCAACGGATTTAAGTTCTTGGTATATACATCATGCATAATCATACACGCTTCATCGCAGAAAATCTCACAAGGACACTGACACGGCTCCAAAATGATGTCAAACATTGGCGTTCCCTGCCATTGACACTGCTTGGTAGAGCAGCTCTTTTCAAAATGATGTTGCTCCCCCAGTTTCTGTATGCTCTTCAAAATACGCCGTTCCCAGTAGCGCCCAAATACTTTACAAAGATCAATGCAGTAGTAACCAAGCTCTT
This sequence comes from Triturus cristatus, assembly GCF_964204655.1. Lineage (NCBI taxonomy): Eukaryota > Metazoa > Chordata > Amphibia > Caudata > Salamandridae > Triturus > Triturus cristatus. The sequence goes on along the minus strand of NC_140584.1, from coordinate 937,871,677 downwards.
ATGGGATGGCAAAGCGAGTCAGATAGCAATACATAAGCTCATGTGGGGGTGGTATGACAGAGGAATTGCTCTTCCTAACGTTAAGTAATACTACTGGGCGGCGCAACTTGTGGTCATAAACCAGTGGTTTCACGTGCTACAGGAGGAGCCTGCATTTCGCATGGACAGACATCTACTCGAAAAAGAGGGAAGTATGGGGACATTATACAATAAGAAACGACAACCTACACTTACAGGCCCGACAGCACATACGTTTAAAATTTGGTTTGAAACACAGCGAGCACTGGGATGGGAGGGTGTAATCACACAGGCGACACCTATATGGGACACTAAACGACTAGGCAAACTGAGTAACTCGAAGGGATTCCGACGGTGGCATCTCCCAGGGAGTTAGCGATCCCCTCACAGTTACGACTGCTATAATTGAAAGTCCTTCATATAACATACTACACATATACAATCCTGCATAAGCTGGGGGCCACTGAAACGCGGCTTTGCTTGAGACAATGCGGCCTCCCTGGTACGTTCCTACACACCATCTGGGAATTCCCCAACATTAGGTCTTATTGGGAAGCCGTCATGTCACAAGTCACGAGGGTGGAAATCATCCCGGAACCAAAACGCTCATTTATTAACATATGGGAGCCAACAGATCTTAATCACTCGGACCAGGACTGGGTAACACTTGGGATTACACTAGCAAAGCGAAACATAGCTCGTAATTGGGGTTCAACACAGACTCCTAACCAACACAATTGGTGTCAAGACATGGACAATGCAATGATAACGGAAAAAGTGGTATACGTCCATAGAGGGTGCCCAAAAAAATAGGCCCGCCAATATATGTGAACCCCCCCAGGAGGACACAATATCGGACGTCAGTGACTGACGGAGATTAAATAGGAAAATAAGTAATCTGTGTCAACCCCATCTAACTGTATATCCTATTATAAGTAAACAAATAGCGCAAGAAAGTGTAAGAAGCTTTAAAAATGAATGCCTGTGTAGAACAAATATAACTACAGTGAATATTATTTGCTAATGTGCAATAATGTACCAATTGTAATTTGTTTCAAAATAAAAAAGTTTAAAAAAAATAAAACTTTAGCAAGGGTTCTGGAGATTTTGACTAATGCTGGTCTCACTTTAAGGAAAGGTAAGTGCAAATCTTATTATGAGAAATTGATTATCTTGGGTACACTATTTCTGAGAGAGGTGTGGAGCCTAAAGAGATTTTATTGAGAGCCATCAAGTTGGCAACTACTCCCATCTGCAAAGTACCGAATCGGTAATTTTACCGATTCGGTAAATACCGAATCCTGAAATGAGATGTAGGTGACACTCAAATGAGTGATATGTTGGTGCTAAATACCGAATTCATTGCAAAAAGCAATATTTTGCTGGACTAACAGTGCCATGTGGCAGACATACATGCCCTTAGGGCATGTATGTGCGCCACATGTGCACACATGCAGGAATCAGGGGTGCAACAGGGTGTCAATGTGACACCCTGCCACCCTTGAATGTGCTCCCCCCATTACCGAATCGGTATTTACCGATTCGGTAATGAGGCATACCTTCCCATTGATTCAATCAAGGGGAAGGTATGCCTCATTACCGAATCGGTAAATACCGATTCGGTAATTACTGAATTTCTCCGATTCGGTAATATTTACCGAATGATTACCTACATACGAGTTACCACTTCTTAAATACCGAATCGGTAAAGTTCGGTATTTAAGAAGTGGTAACTTGTATGCTACCTACATATGGCCCCCAGTGCGGTATTGCTACCTGCATAGATATTCAGGGACGGCAGGGGCTTTCAGTGGATCTACAAACTTGGAATCTGATAGTCATCCACTTCGCCCAGCCAAGAATCCAGGCTGTGTTGACTCAGCGGAATCTGTACTGAAGCCTCTCCGCTGTTATCTCGCTCACACGGAGTATGTGTTCCAAATTCAGTGTCTTTATAGGCATTTGGATCTTCTAATTTCAAACAAGACAAGAAATGAAGACTTTTACAGCACAACTCAAGGTTATGATGACATACGCTCTCCTAACTCCAGGAGACACGAATAAGTGGCCTGACCCATGTTCATCAGTAATATAAATGTTCCCCGCATGGCTCCGGAGAGCAGCCTCCCCCGATGAGTATTAGATAGCTGTCAATTCACAGTATGTCCCTGCAAGCTTTAGAATTTTTTGCCTAAACATAACGTTCAAGTGTATTCACTCAGGGCATCCCTGTGAATGAACTGAAATCTCAGACCAGAAATCTGAGGTCAGGAGCTCTACTCAAAGTGCAACCACAAAGAGCGAGCGACTACTGTCCTCCCACTGGGCAGGGAGAGGCTGGACGTGTTGGCAGAATTTATTTCTAGTGGAAGGCTCATTCTATTTGTGCCTGTTATCTGCAGCAGAGCGATGCTTCATGGTTCCTCCTGCAAGTCTCATGCAATTGTGTCCTTCGAGACATGGATGTAGAGTGTGTGCACATTTGTATGCATGAGGTCCTTGACAGACTGTGTAAAGGAATCCATCTTGGAATACCTTTGTGTTGATGGCATTTCTAAATAGAGACTCTGAGGTGAAGCTACCCGGCCCTTTCTATGACCTGAAAGCAGGTCATGGAATATTTCTGACCTTTCCTCAGACATGCCACTGTGGCTATATTCCAGTATCTAGTGGGTGGGGTGGGATATACTCTTCTTTATCACTTGGGGCAGATCCTGGCTCTCTCCTGCCCCTTTCGCCAGGAGTGTCACTATTGTAAGGTTTCAGTAACTGGTGGAAGGGATGCTACACCCAGTGCTTAATTTGTAAAAATATAAGTGCCAGGGCCCTTGTCAGGAGGCTATTGGAGCTTGCACCACCCATTGCCCCTACCAGTACTGCTAAAGACTGCACCAATACAACTACCAACCATCACAGCCCTACAATTGTGACAATTCAGATGATTCCAGGCCCCCAAAGCTATAAGAATGGCTTGGGCAGCAAGTATTAGTCATTTTTAATAACTATTGAATTAATAAGAAACTGTTGTTGTGCTAATCTCTAAATTAGGCAAACAGTGCCACCATGTGGCAAACTGTCATAGGTGATGGTGTTGACAATTAAGTGCTGGTGCCGAACACCGGAAACCACTGGCTCAAATTAAGCACTGGGTTCATCCTTCCCTTTGAGGTTTGTCCTTCTGTACCCTGTAAGGGCACTTCCAACACTGCCCCTCTTCCTTCTGCATCGGCGTAATAAAGACTGTGACTGGACAACTTTCAGCACTTGTGTCTTTTCAAAAATATGAACGCAAGGGCCTGATTCATTTGCTTGGTTTGCTTTGTTCCACAATAAGGACTTCCCCCCCATTCCACTTTGGATATCTTATCCCCTTCGATGCGCATGACGGAGCGGTTCCGTCATGCGCATCGGTTGCACTGTGCGTATGACGGAACCGCTCCGTCATGGCCCCACCCGCGCAATAGAACCTTCAGCACAGCGCGGTAATCTGCGCCGCGCTGAAGGGGTTATAGTAAATTGTTTCTTGAAGACCACTAACATTGCATCCCCTTGATTATGGTAGACAATTCCATTACCTATGAAGTGAATTTTGCAGGTTGCTGGAAGCACAGTGGGATCTTGATTGGTGGCATTTCTGAAGAAGGCATTTCAAGCCAAACGTGCCATAGAAGAGAAATAAATATGTATGTATCAATAAAAATTGAAGAATGTTCAAGATTGAAATGATATAATGAACACACTCAAGACTAATGTTGCTATAGATCTGTTTTAGTTTGTGTGTGGATATATAAAAAGTCTTAAGATGTATTCGGTATGACTTATGAATTTTAATAGGTGTGAAGTGTTTTTAAGATTTAATATGTATGTTTTTCATTAGACCTACATTGAGAATATTGAGGACAGGCAGCCTGGAGATATGAAATCAATGTGAATATTTTGATAAAGAATTGATGAAATTGTATACATGATATTAAAAATAAGAATATCTGCGAAGAAGGGTACAAAGTTCCTCATGTACAGTAAAAAAAGAGATAAGGAAGGCGGTGGAAGGAAGGACTCAACCAACCGCTAGTTACCAGAAAGGTATCAAAGGGAAACCGGGGGAATTCCCTTGGTGGAACTAGAGCTCTCACACACCCAGCGAGCTAGGTGTCATGCTTCATCATATGAGCACTGCCCCTCGTCAAGTCGGCGCTGCAATCCTTGACGGGCTCCCGAAACCGGGGCTCTTTATCGGGGATCTTTTGTTCCTGCCGATAGGTGCATGGGGGTGAGGGGTCTAGTATGTATGGATGTAGCAGAGAGTGAGGTAAAAAGGGTCAGTTAGTCCGAATCACTATTTTATTCGCAAGGTAAACTACCCTATTAAAAATCGTGTAGAGAGGCTAGGTACTAGAAATAATGTGTCTAGACGTATAGTTCTACTCTAGGAGATCAACATGTTTCATGCCGTGTATGTCAGGAGGATCTGGGCAATTCTTCAGGATCAAAAACTGTCTACACTACGTGGTGGAGTGAAATCTACATACCACGTCCTTAGGTCTGTAACCTGTTGGAAAAGGCAACAATAAAACAAAAATGAATAAACCAATCTCTTATTACTGTTCAATATGTGTCAAACAATGGTGTCGTCGAGATCACCGTGCGCAAATAAGGTCAAATTGTATTCTATCTGGTGAAGTATCTCATAGAGCTGTGAGGGAGTGATAGGGAAGGGGTTGGGGTGGTAAAAATTCTTCTACAGATAGTTATCTGGCGAGAATTAATGGAAAAACACAAGGACGCACTCACCTAATAGTGCTACTAGATTTGCTAGCAACAGTACTGGCGGCTATTAAAAGGACACCGATTGGGTCCTGTAAGAGAGTGTATAAAAAGGAGCCAGAAATACAATGAATTAGATTCCACTTCCGCCAGTTGATAGGAAGTACCTCAATATAGTTTACAATAAGAGTTTCAAAAGGGTACTGGGAGCGAGTTACAGCCATTGCAGAGCAATACCCACTCGAACACGGGAGTCTGCCGGATCCGCCGCCCAGGCGAGGGGTGTGTCAGCCAGGGTGCACGGTAGCCGGTGTGGTCGGTAGGGAAGATTGGAATGCATGGGAGGCCTCAGTCACCAGCAGGCAGGTACTGCTTAAAGAGTTACGAACAGTCATGGAGACGTGTACTCACCAGCGTGTATTCGCGCTATGCCGGAAGACCTACCCAAACCGCCAGGAACCGGGGTGGTGAGGAGGGGAGATCAGTGCGGCAAGATATACTCTGCGAGGACGCCAATTACAGTGTTACGAGAGCGTCGTGACGTCTATGCTCCTAGGCAAGGAGTCACGTAGTGACGTATCCAGTTGCTAGGCAACTAGGTGTAAACAATTGTGTGTGATTGGCTCTCACGCCGTAGGTAAAGTCACGTGGTGAGGAAGGGAGATCAGTGCGGCAAGATATACTCTGCGAAGACGCCAATTACAGTGTTACGAGAGCGTCGTGACGGCTATGCTCCTGGGCAAGAAGTCACGTAGTGACGTATCCAGTTGCGAAGCAAGTAGGTGTAAACAATTGTGTGTGATTGGCTATCACGCCGTAGGTTACATCACGTGGTGACGTATCCCGTTACTAGACAACTAGATGTACACAATTGTGTAGGATTGGCTATTACGCCATTTGGGGGTGAATCCTCATTGGGGAACCAGCGGATAGCGTATAGTGGTGTCTGAGTGCTAAAATACGTAGTGTAACCTGTACGTGATGTATGAGAGTGGCACAATTATCTGGGTAACACCGTGATGAACCATACTCACTATCTCAATATCTCAATGCGATCGGCGTGGTTGTGCCGGATTGTGTACTAGTGTTGTTCAGTATATGTCAGTTATGTTACGTAATGTATAAATTCAGACGGTTATCAGGCTATTGTTCAGTAACAATAAGTGTCGAACAGGAGTTGACAAGAGTCATAGACACATACGTAAGGTATAAGGAGTCTGATACCGGTATACATCAAAGGCCTCAATGTAGTGGTGCCCTCTTGAGTGTTGAAACAACTAAGGTTCAAGACAGTCCAGGTCACACTAAAAGGAGGGGGTCCAATCGAGGGGTCGTGGTGGTAATTTCTAACCCATCATAACCCACTAGGATCAGTCATCAGAACGAGTTGTCATGACAGAAGGAGACTAGGAGTGCAAGTGTCACTACCTGAGGGATTTCAGTTCAGGAATTAGAACCAGGTTATGGTAGGCTGCTCCACGGGATGTCATCATTAAGACCCTCAGTGTGACATGATAATCTATGTACCCATCTCTGTTCAATCCTGAACAGAGAGGATTTGGAAATCTGTACATGGGATTCCAATATGACCCAGTGTAGTGAATCGGGGGGAGTGTTGCGCCTCCGTGAAATGTCTGTACAGTCTAGTGGTGGTGCGTTGACAGCGTATATTGCTCGGATGTTCAATAATACGGGTTTTAACTGGTGGCATTGTCATGCCTATATATTGTAGACCACATGGGCAGACAATCAAATAGATACATTGCTTAGTGTTACAATTAGTATGTTTTTGAATACTCCATTTGAAATTAGGTCGTAACATGACTTCCTTGGTTGATGTAGTAAGTTTACAGACAGAACACAAGCCGCAGGGAAAATGTCCTTTAACAGGCGGTAATCCCCATAGGGTAGTTTGTGATGGATTGATATGTTTTCTCGGTCTGGTGTGGATGAGTATGTCTTTCAGGCTACTAGTCCTAGTGTAAGCAAACCTAGGTTTAGGTATCTGTAGATCGCCTGTATTGAGTATACCCCAGTGTTTTAGAATAATTTTCTTAGTAGGGGCAGAGTTAGGTGTAAAGGAGGTGACGCATGTAATAACATCATCAGGTGGTTTGTGGTGCACCTCCTTTACACCTAACTCTGCCCCTACTAAGAAAATTATTCTAAAACACTGGGAGGCGTCGGTCTGCACAATAAATTCCTTGCTGAAATCCGGGGTGGCTAGTACTGGAGCGGTACACATCGCATGTTTCAGCGTGTCAAAGGCTTCTTGGCATGCAGCTGTCCATATGACCTTGCGAGGTTGCTTCTTCGAAGTCAATTCCGTCAAGGGGGTTACGATGGTACCATATCCCTTGACGAATCGGCGGTAATACCCAGTGAGGCCGAGGAAAGCTCGGACCTCTGTTTGGGTCTTGGGGGACTCCCAAGCCAAGATGGTCTCTATTTTGGCCTGGAGGGGTTGCACCTTACCTCCGCCCACCAGGTGTCCCAGGTACACGACAAATCCCTGTCCAATCTGGCACTTGCTGGCTTTAATTATTAGGCCAGCACGTTGCAGCGCCTGCAATACCTCCTGGAGGTGTTGCAGATGGTACTCCCAGGTGCCACTGAAGACAGCTATGTCATCCAGGTAGGCCGCTGAGAAGGACTCCAGGCCAGATAGTACCTGATTCACTAACCGCTGGAATGTGGCCGGAGCATTTTTGAGCCCAGAGGGCATCACTCGGAACTGGTAGTGGCCCTCGGGGGTGGAGAATGCTGTCTTCTCCCTTGCTCCATCGGCCATGGCAATCTGCCAATATCCGGATGTCAGATCAATGGTGCTGAGGTACCGGGCTGCTCCCAGCCGGTCCACCAGCTCATCTGCACGTGGGATGGGGTGAGCATCTGTCTTCGTGACAGAGTTCAACCCCCGGTAGTCCACACAGAACCGAAGCTCTGGCGTCGTACCCGCTGGGGCCGCTTTCGGCACCAACACCACTGGACTAGCCCACGGGCTGCTGGAAGGTTCTATCACCCCCAGCTCCAGCATTTTTGCCACCTCACGCTGGATGCTATCCTTCACTCGGTCAGAGAGCCGGTAAGACTTGTTCTTCACCGGAGGGCTGTCCCCTGTGTCCACATCATGGGTACACAGATGAGTGATTCCAGGCGTGAGGGAGAACAACGAGGCGAACTGTCCCAGGACATGGCGACAGTCCCTCTGTTGCTCTGGGGTCAAGGATGGGGAGAGGACTACACCTTCCACTGAACCATCCTTCTCCTGTACCGCTAGAAGGTCAGGAAGAGCCTCACTCTCCTCCTCTTCGCTCCCATCCGTCACCATAAGGAGAGCAAGCTCCGATCGCTCATGGTGCGGCTTCAGGCGGTTGGCGTGGAGCACCCTGAGGGGCTGACGGGGGGTTTTCAAATCTACAACGTACGTGGTCTGGCCTCGCCGCTCCACAATGTCATACGGGCCAGTCCACCGGTCCTGGAGGGCACAAAGCTCCCCAGGTTCCATAACCCACACCTTCTGTCCAACATCCAACTCGACCGTCCGAGCGTTGCGGTCATACCACTCCTTCATCACGGTCTGGCTAGCCTCCAGGTTCTCTGTGGCCGCCTTCCACAGCTTGGCCATCTGGCTGCGGAACGCCAGCATGTAGCTGACAATGTCACGGGGAAGCTTCTGCGAAGTCTTCTCCCACCCCTCTTTCACTAAACTGAGGGGACCCCTAACGGGATGGCCATAGAGCAACTCAAACGGTCTGAACCCGACTCCCTTCTGCGGTACCTCCCGATAGGAGAATAACAAGCAGGGGAGGAGGACGTCCCATTTACGCCTCAAGCCCTCTGGTAGGCTTCGGATCATCCCCTTCAATGTCTTATTGAAGCGCTCTACAAGTCCGTTAGTCTGGGGGTGGAAAGGAGTGGAGAACCGGTAGGTCACCCCACATTCCTTCCACATGGCCTGCATGTAGGCTGACATGAAATTCATGCCCCTGTCCGACACCATGACCTTGGGGAATCCCACGCGGGTAAAAATCCCCAACAGTGCCCGCGCCACCACCGGTGCAGTGATGGTCCTCAGAGGAATAGCCTCTGGGTACCTTGTGGCGTGGTCCACCAAAACCAAAATGAACCAGTGTCCCACTGCGGTCGGAGGGTCCAATGGCCCAACAATATCAATACCGACCCTCTCAAAAGGGGTCCCGACCACGGGGAGCGGTTCCAAAGGGACCTTCAACTTAGTCCCAGTCTTGCCACTGGCCTGACAAGACTTGCAGGTCTTACAAAAGGTGTCTGAGGCAATCCTCATCCTGGGCCAATAAAAATGGGGGACCAACCGCGTAAAGGTTTTGTCCTGACCCAGATGTCCGGCTAAGGGTATCTCGTGCGCTAACTCCAGCAGGAAGGCCCGGTAACATTGGGGGACCACTATGGCCCTCGAAGATCCATGTATCGGCACCCTGGGCTCACTGTATAGGAGACCATCCTCCCAATACACATGATAAACTCCCAGCTCCTGACTGGCCACTTGGGCTTCGACCTGTCGCCGCATGCCTTCAAGCGTGGGGCACGCCCTTTGTGCCTGACAAAATTCCTCCCGGGTAGGCCCCCCTTCCACATGCCAGTCAGCAAGGGTCGGCAAGTCCTCCACAGGAACGACATCTACCTCCGCGGACTCCGGGGGCACCTCTGCGGCCTCCCCATTCATCTCACGGGGCATGTCCTCTACCACCTTCTTCTTTCCATGTTTGGCTTTGGGTTGGGCCATGATTCCAGGCTCCAACCCAGGGTGAGTTCCATGCCGGGCAGCCATGGACTGCGTGGCTACGCAAGTCCACCCTGGTAATCCCAGCATCTCGGTGTGAGTTCGAAACTCGACATCTTTCCACTTGGTGTGCTCCAGGTCGTTCCCTAGCAAGCACCCCACAGGCAAGGCAGGGCTCACAGCAACTCTCAGTAGGCCTTTGACTCCTCCCCACTCAAATGGAACACGAGCCACTGGATAGTGACTCAGACTGCCGTCAGCCAATACAGCCGGATGGAACTCCTCAGGGACTACTTGGTCTGGGGACACCAGCCGCCGCACGACGGTGGTCATGCTGGCCCCTGTGTCCCTCAGAGCATCCACCTCTTCCCCATTAATTCTCACCCTCTGCTGATATTTAGCAGTGTTCTGGGGCAGGGACACTACGGGGACCACCTCTCTATCCCCGAGTGAAACCAGTGTCCACTCCCCTTCCCTATCTAAGGGCAGCTCCACCCCAAGAGCTATACTACTCACCCCGGGACTTTTCCCGCCCGTTGGGGCTGGGGGTCGCTTGCGACACTTGGGATCTCCCCTGTAGTGTCCAATCTCCCCACATTCGTAGCACCGCACAATCCTTGGCTGCTGACTCCTGTCAGGGTAAGTGGGTCTTGTGGAATTGGACGGGGTGGGATTCCTACTCCCTTCCCACATTTATTTTGGGGACCTTTCGAGAACTCCACCTTTTTATCTCCCCCCTCTTTCTTCTGGGGGAAACCCTGTCCGCCTTTCGAGCCATCTCCCCCGGGGCCCTTGTGAGACACCCGGGTGCTCACCCAAATATCTGCCTCCTTCGCAAGCTCACGGGGATCCATCAACTTGCGGTCCACCAGATGCTGGCGCAGCTCCGGAAAGCTCTTATCCAAGAGGTGCTCCCTTAAAAAAAGATCGTACAACCCTTGGTAGTCCTGCACCTCGCTGCCACGCACCCAACCATCTAGTGCCTTTCTCGCATAATCAAAAAAATCTACCCATGTCTGTGTGGACAGCTTATGGCTGCCACGAAACTTCTGCCTATACCTCTCGGGGTTAAGACCAAACTTTTTGAGCAAGGCCTCTTTCATGGGGGCATACCTGACCTGATCCGCCTTGGCCAAATATAGCAGGGTGTCCCTGACATTGGGAGGTATATACCGGTATAAACCACCTCCCCAATTGCTCTCGGGTACCCCATGGGCAGTCAAGGCTACCTCGTATGCCTCCAACCATTTAGTAATGTCGTCCCCCACTGTGTAATTGGCAATTACTTCCTTAGGGATGTAGAATTTTGACTCGTGAGGTTTCTTAGGTATGCTGCCACCATTGTCCTTATTGAGCGCGTTCAATTGGAGGGCGCGTAGCTCCAGCTCTTTTAGCTAAAGCTCGTGCGCCAGCTTCTTTTCCTCCATTGCCCATCTCTTGTTTTCCCTTTCTTGTTCCAATTTGGCCAATTCCCTTTCTTTCTCTTGTTCCAACTTGGCCAGCTCCCACTTTAACTGCCTCTCCTCCCTCCTTTCCTCGTACTCCTCTGGAGACGCGCTCCTCCTCGACCCTGTCCTACTACTGGCCCCAGAACGTCTCCCTGGGGGCACATTTTCAGACACATCTACATTTAATATGTCGATTACTTCCTGGGCGCTCTCCTCCTGAGGTGCATCTGGCGCCTCCTGTCCCTCATCCCCTCTCCCTTCTGGGTGGGCCTCTACCCATGCCCTAATGGCGGTGCGGAGTTCCGGTCCTTTGGCCTTCCGCATCCCAGGCACCCCCATCCCCTGCCCCAACTCCCTCAGTTGCTTTACAGTGTACCCCTCGAGGTCAGCTAACCGGAATTCCATTCTGGCAGGTGGGGACCTAGATACTAAGGAGAAAATTCCTAGGATCTGGGTGACAGTTACCAGCTAACCAGGACTCTTGTACTCTCAGCCTGGACAGTGGAAATACTAATGCAGCAATCAATGGTTTCAGAGCTTTGGAACAAATAGGCGTTTAATTGTGGCGCCCTCCGCTTCACGGAAGGGTGCTGTATGGTCACAGGTCCCAAGATCCCACCGCTCGCCAACAATGTAGGACCTGGGGTCTCCAGGCCCTAAGGGGGTAACGTGACACGAGCGGCTGGGCACCCAAAGGTCTGTGTGTAAAACAACCATACAACACGCACCTCTCATGGAACGGGGAACACACACAATAAGTGACGCCACACGGTATAAATTATGCAAATACTCAAGTTTATCCAAGCCGATCGAGATAGATGCAGTTCATGAGATATCAGTGCAATTCATAAGCTTATAATACCATTCATTGAGATGTACATGCCAGTCATGAGATATAAATGCATTTCTTTCTATAAATACAATTCATGAAATATATCGGCAATGCATGAGATATAAATGCAATTCAATGAGATGTACATGCAAGCTTCACTTTCCCCAGCACGTTATTCACTCGTAGGATCGCTGAAGGCCCTAGGCCACCCTCGTGCGTCTGACTCCCCTTAGTAGGGTGTGGGGAACGCAACGCCACTCCTGGGGGCGTGCAGGGACCCAGGACAGACCTCGCGGGCTTGCCGCGGTTTCAGCTACCTGTAGCGCCTTAGGGGTGATTCCAGCGCTATGCGCGCTAAGCGGTGACTACCTCAGAACGGGGCATCTAGCACAGAGCACTACTCGTAATCGATGACAATGGATACTTCAAAACGGAGCATGTAGAACAGAGCGCTACTCGTAATCAATGACAATTAATACTTCAGAACGGAGCATGTAGAACAGAGCGCTACTCGTAATCAATGACAATTAATACTTCAAAACGGAGCATGTAGAACAGAGCGCTACTCGTAATCAATGACAATTAATACTTCAAAACGGAGAATGTAGAACAGAGCGCTACTCGTAATCAATGACAATTAATACTTCAAAAGGGAGCATGTAGAACAGAGCGCTACTCGTAATCAATGACAATTAATACTTCAAAACGGAGCATGTAGAACAGAGCGCTACTCATAATCAGTAGCAGTGAATACTCCAACACAGAGCATTTAGCATGGAGCGCAACGGGTCTTGCGGAGCGAGTCTCTCGTGCTCCGGTGCAGTTCGTAGGGCACCACGCTCCAGTATAGTCAAGGGGGAACAAGGAAAGGATCCCTCGGCGGGGTCTCTCTGTCGTGATGACCAGGGGGACTCCCACGGAGAGGGAACCCGGGCTCAGGGTGCGGTGTGACTCCCAACCAGTAGGGGGCGCACCGGGGTCAATCCCAGCCTCCGGGCTTACCTTGATCGCGACGTCGGAAGGCGTCCGCTCCGGCGGCGACGGGGGAACTCGTCCACGGCCTCGCGCACCTTCTCCCACAGCTGCGACGGCAGCGACGGGGCCCCGGGCTTCTCCGCGGGCCTCGTGACACTGAAGGGCACTTCTTCCGGCCTCCGGGCCGCAGCGGTGAGCGCGCTTCGCTTCCACGCCACGGGGGGGGGCTCAAATTAAGTTGTGGAGCTCCACGCTCAGCGGAGCACGCTGCTGGGGGTCCCAGGCCAGGTCAGGGAGCGCAGGGGTCACAGCGCTAATACCTGGTCGATCCCCAGCGATTCCTCAATCTGCTTGGCATATGATTTCAGGGTTCAGTCTGGACACGCATTCTCAGCGCTTGGCATATGATTTCAGGGTTCAGTCTGGACACGCAGTCTCAGCGCTTGGCATATGATTTCAGGGTTCAGTCTGGACACGCAGTCTCAGCATTCAGCGTCTGTACCCAGTTGTTGTATGAAGTCTTGATGGCGCAGATGTATCTGGCGCCCTTAAGAGGTTCTGTTACAAAGGGGGGTAGGGAGTGAGTTGGCGACTAGTTCCTTCCTAGTCAGGCTGGGCAGAGGTGTCCGGGGTCCTCCTACTGCTGGGCAAGATCAGTGGGTTTCACAGGGTCCCTCACTCACTTAAGAGGCAGCACCTAAATCCTGTCACTCTCAGAGGCATAAGTCCCTGGCTAGGCCCTACCGCCTACACTCCTGCATGGATTCTCCAGCTCTGCTTTACCCCACTGGCCAACTGACTAGAAAAAGTTCCCCCTTTCACTTATGTATCCCTAGGTCAGGTGACCTCTAGCCAAGGCGGCAAAAGTAAAACCACACCTCCCTTCTAGAAGGTTCCAGCACATTCCAGGAGCTTCCCCATTCTACCTATGGGACAAAAAAGGCGGGCTGGTGTTGCAACATTGTTGTGGGGTTCCAGCCAGCTCCTGGCAGCTAGGGTGCTACTAGTAAAGACCACTCTGCAGTAGCAGGGGCCTGTGGCAGCCATCTTGGGAGAAGGGAGCACCTGCACCTTAACACTGATTGGCAATGAAAAGGCGCCCGCAGACCTAAGTCCAACATCAAAATGAGGGTGGAAAAAATGAGGCACGATCAAAAATAAATGGGGAGACCACCCTAGGGCTGACAGGTCCAACACACGGCATGAAACATGTTGATCTCCTAGAGTAGAGCTATACGTCTAGACACATTATTTCTAGTACCTAGCCTCTCTACACAATTTTTAATAGGGTAGTTTACCTTGCAAATAAAATAGTGATTAGGACTAACTGACCCTTTTTACCTCACTCTCTGCTACATCCATACATACTAGACCCCTCACCCCCATGCACCTATCGGCAGGAACAAAAGATCCCCGATAAAGAGCCCCGGTTTCGGGAGCCCGTCAAGGATCGCAGCGCCGACTTGACGAGGGACAGTGCTCATATGATGAAGCATGACACCTAGCTCGCTAGGTGTGTGAGAGCTCTAGTTCCACCAAGGGAATTCCCCCGGTTTCCCTTTGATACCTTTCTGGTAACTAGCGGTTGGTTGAGTCCTTCCTTCCACCGCCTTCCTTATCTCTTTTTTACTGTACATGAGGAACTTTGTACCCTTCTTCGCAGATAGTCTCCTGGGGTTTGTACACTGGACCTCCTTAAACAAACCCCCTGTCCCCTCTCTTGGTACTATAGTCTTTGCGCGGGTAACCCCCGTGGGACAATAATTAAAAGGTTACCAGCGGACTAGCACTTCTAGCCATTCTGGACCAGTCTTGTTCCCCTCTCCCTCCCCTTCTATATGGATAACCAAGGCCTTAGCTTTGGGGATGAAATAGTCTCCGACATACTTGACAGAACACCGTCCCTCCTTGGACACGATGGTAGTTCCGCGTCAGGATCCTAGACAGATGATTGGAACTCACTGACATCACTGAAAAGGGAATGGCTTAAAATAACTCTACATGGCGCCCTTATGACTGAATATCTTCGTGCTAATATTGCACCGACTGGATTGATTGTTAACAACTTCCCTAGATTATTCCTAGATGATGCTACCTTTAAAAGGAATGGTCCCTTATTGCATGGAGGTGTACTAGGGACCTTTTGGTACTCATCATCAATACAGCAAGACGCTTGGCAGAGGCTCTTCTTGTTAGAATACAAATTGCAGAAGGAGCACTCAAAACTACCATTCAGATCACAGCATACAAGAGTAAGCTTGCTGAGATCAATGCGGAGATTTCTGAGAATAAGGATTACCTTATGAAACAGAAAATAGCCAAATTACAGAAAGACATTCAGAAATTCGACAAAGAGAAAATATACCCTTATCTGAAAGCAGACTATACATCAATCAAAAACAGCTACTCTTCTGATGACAATTCTGACAGGAGAAGTTCTTCTGACAGTAACTCCAGTACGGGCAGCTGGGGCAGCAACAATGGTCGACGCAATCAGCGCACCAACCATCATTATAATGTCCCCGCCTTCCAGGGACCTCCTTTATTTCCAGGACCCCCACCTCCCTACTGGCAATACCAACCATTTCAACAAGGACCTCCACAGTTCTTTAACCACGGCCCCCCTTTTTTAGACAGAGGTTGGGGCAGAGGAAGAGGTCGCAACAGAAGAGGTTCGCAGAAACAGGTCCATTGGCAGGACCTCCCCACGGGAGGCATGGACACGAGGAGCAAAACTCTTGAACAAGAAAAACTAGTAGTGAATCTATCACAACGTAACCTCTCTGACTCCGAAGTATCAATACTACAGAATGGTTTGGGTTTTGTACCCACCCCCAAAGTTGATAAGTTCAGGGACATTTGTGAGGTCCAGAAACTATTCCGTAAAATAAGACTACGGGCATACTTCCTGGACAAACCACGCATCCAAGAAGATGACTCAGGATTGAGCAATCCTTCTACTTTTACACCTCAGAACGCGATGGTCCCAGTCGAGATTCTTACCTTTGAGAAGGCGGTACTGAAGGATCTAGCTCTGTTACCCTCCCCTACCCCCTTTCATAATTTGTCCAAGACCGAGACACAAATTGCAAATGTCCTCGCAGGAGATGAGTCCATAATCATCAAACAAGCTGACAAGGGTGGGGCAACCGTCATCCAATCCAGTGATGATTATGATGTGGAGTGTAAACGACAACTTAACAACGACCAATATTACGCTCCCATCACTATTGACCATACCCCCCGCCTCGCCAATACCATATCCATACTAGTACATGAGGCATTATCCAACGGGTGGATAAATAAGAAAGAAGCGGCATTCCTACAAGCCACAGAACCCAGGACCCCCTATTTTTATACCTTACCTAAGATACACAAAGGTATAATTCCGGTCCCTGGGCGTTCCATAGTCTCGGGGATTGGTTCAATACTTGAACCCCTGTCTAAGTTCGTCGACCACTTCTTGCAACCCTTGGTTAGGGACATACCATCTTTCATCAGAGACACCACCGATGTCCTCAGAATGATTGATTCCATAGAGGACCCCAACCGCATTGATTTACTTATCACTCTTGATGTAGAGGCCCTCTACACTAATATTCCCCAGGGAGATACCCTGGTAGTAGTAGAAGCGGCCTTGAACTCTCTGGAATGGACATCTCCTACCCCAGTCACGTTTATAATGGACTGTGCATCCTTAGCATTGACTGAAAATTCCTTTGAATACAGAGGGCAATTATACCATCAATGCCAGGGTACGTCGATGGGGAGTACCTTTGCTCCCAGCTTGGCATGTCTGTACATGGCAACTTTTGAGAAAGAAGTTATCAACACTGACCATAACCCGTTTCGCCAACATCTAATACTAACATCTTTTGGCAGGGCCCGATTGATACCTGTAACACCTTTATACAGTGGATCAATCAGCAAAATCAATTTTTGAGATTCTCTCACACCATCTCAGACACCACAGTTGCATTCCTTGATTTGAACATCAGGCTATCGGAGGGACAGCTCTCGACAGGTCTATACAAAAAACCAACAGACGGCAACAGCCTCCCCCTATATCAAAGCCATCACCCTAAAGCCCTAAAAGACAATCTTCCTGTGGGTCAATTCCTACGCATCAGGCGTAATTGTACATCTACTGTAGATTACAAAGTAGAAGCTACTTCCCTAGCCACAAACCTCAAGACTAGAGATTATCCGGCCAAAGTGATTAAGGACTCAATGAAGAGAGCTCTCAACAACCCTAGAGAGTCCTTATTAGAAGTGCACCACAAACCACCTGATGATGTTATTACATGTGTCATCTCCTTTACACCTAACTCTGCCCCTACTAAGAGAATTATTCTAAAACACTGGGGTATACTCAATACAGGCGATCTACAGATACCTAAACCTAGGTTTGCTTACACTAGGACTAGTAGCCTGAAAGACATCCTCATCCACACCAGACCGAGAAAACATATCAATCCATCACAAACTACCCTATGGGGATTACCGCCTGTTAAAGGACATTTTCCCTGCGGCTTGTGTGCTGTCTGTAAACTTACTACATCAACCAAGGAAGTCATGTTACGACCTAATTTCAAATGGAGTATTCAAAAACATACTAATTGTAACACTAAGCAATGTATCTATTTGATTGTCTGCCCATGTGGTCTACAATATATAGGCATGACAATGCGACCAGTTAAAACCCGTATGTGGCTCACTGGTTAGAGGCAGCAGACCCGGAAGCAGAGGACGGCCCGGGACCAGGGTTCAATTCCCGACGCGGCAGGGTCGTGGACCAGGGCCAGCGGACCGATAATTCTCGCCTCGGTGCCTACTCTAACCAGGGATCACACTCGGCAACTCTGGGCATTAGCTTGCCTCATCTCCACAACGGCCCCCCACATTCGCCGGGGATGCCTGGTTTCACCTTGGAGATACCCAGGAGGGACCATCTCACAGGGATAGCCAGGAAGAGTTCCCCAGCGGTCTACAGCGCCACGACGCCTCGGCAGCAGTGCGCTTTACAAAAAACACATACATACATACATATTATTGAACATCGGAGCAATATACGCTGTCAACGCACCACCACTAGACTGTACAGACATTTCACGAAGGCGCAACACTCCCCCGATTCACTACACTGGGTCATATTGGAATCCCATGTACAGATTTCCAAATCCTCTCTGTTCAGGATTGAACAGAGATGGGTACATAGATTATCATGTCACACTGAGGGTCTTAATGATGACATCCCGTGGAGCAGCCTACCGTAACCTGGTTCTAATTCCTGAACTGAAATCCCTCAGGTAGTGACACTTGCACTCCTAGTCTCCTTCTGTCATGACAACTCGTTCTGATGACTGATCCTAGTGGGTTATGATGGGTTAGAAATTACCACCACGACCCCTCGATTGGATCCCCTCCTTTTAGTGTGACCTGGACTGTCTTGAACCTTAGTTGTTTCAACACTCAAGAGGGCACCACTACATTGAGGCCTTTGATGTATACCAGTATCAGACTCCTTATACCTTACGTATGTGTCTATGACTCTTGTCAACTCCTGTTCGACACTTATTGGTACTGAACAATACCCTGATAACCGTCTGAATTTATACATTACGTAACATAACTGACATATACTGAACAACACTAGTACACAATCCGGCACAACCACGCCGATCGTATTGAGATATTGAGATAGTGAGTATGGTTCATCACGGTGTTACCCAGATAATTGTGCCACTCTCATACATCACGTACAGGTTACACTACGTATTTTAGCACTCAGACACCACTATACGCTATCCGCTGGTTCCCCAATGAGGATTCACCCCCAAATGGCGTAATAGCCAATCCCACACAATTGTGTACATCTAGTTGTCTAGTAACGGGATACGTCACCACGTGATGTAGCCTACGGCGTGATAGCCAATAACACACAATTGTTTATACCTAGTTGCTTAGCAACTGGATACGTCACTACGTGACTTCTTGCCCAGGAGCATAGACGTCACGACGCTCTCGTAACACTGTAATTGGAGTCTTCGCAGAGTATATCTTGCCGCACTGATCTCCCTTCCTCACCACGTGACTTTACCTACGGCGTGATAGCCAATCACACACAATTGTTTACACCTAGTTGCCTAGCAACTGGATACGTCACTACGTGACTCCTTGCCTAGGAGCATAGACGTCACAACGCTCTCGTAACACTGTAATTGGCATCCTCGCAGAGTATATCTTGCCGCACTGATCTCCCCTCCTCACCACCCCGGTTCCTGGCGGTTTGGGTAGGTCTTCCGGCATAGCGCGAATACACGCTGGTGAATACACGTCTCCATCACTGTTCGTAACTCTTTAAGCAATACCTGCCTGCTGGTGACTGAGGCCTCCCATGCATTCCAATCTTCCCAACCGACCACACCGGCTACCGTGCACCCTGGCTGACATACCCCTCGCCTGGGCGCCGGATCCGGCAGACTCCCGTGTTCGAGTGGGTATTGCTCTGCAATGGCTGTAACTCGCTCCCAGTACCCTTATGAAACTCTTATTTTAAACTGTATTGAGGTAATTCCTATCAACTGGCGGAAGTGGAATCTAATTCATTGTATTTCTTTTTTTTTTTTTTTTTTTTTATGTTTCCAAAACCTTTATTCAGCATGAACATGAGATACACAGCCCCACGCCTACAACCATCCCGTGGCCGGCGTAGGAAATAATGAAAGACAATATAACAGCACGAAAGACCATATCCCATCACCAACTGTACATTCTGTAGTGAATGATCTTCCCACAGGAGTATGCCTAGTGGTAGCGAGGCAACCTATAGTCTCAACCCAGCATAGTGCCCGGCAAAGGGACAGGAGGAGCTCCACCCCGGGCGAAACAACAATAGAGGACATCCATCCCAACCCCCGTCGACTCAACTCCCACTCCCGTCCCGTCAGGTGGGTCGACGTCGTAGAAGTAGTGACCTAGAAGACTAGTGATTAAGCGATCAGATAGGTTTGTTACGTCTGTGGATGCGCTAATAGATATGTCTGAAGGGGTCCCCAGATGTCAGTCGGTCTAGATGCGGAGGGCAGGAGTTCTGCATATCGAAGTAAAGTATCTTGACAGTGTATCATGTCCCTGATCCAGTCCTTAAACTTAGGAGCTCTGCCCCTCCCCCATCTACAGGCTATCAGTCTTTTTGCCATGAGAAGGGCGATTGTGGCATATCTGCGGACCGGTATTTTTATAGTTTTTGTGTAGCCCAGGAGTGCCTGCGTCGGAGAGGGTGACAGTGGAACATCTATCATTTCCGAAAGACCGGAGTACACTTTTTGCCAATAGTTGGCTATGTCCCGGCACCCCCATGCCATGTGAAGGAAGTCCGCCGCCGGAGCTCTACAGCGCCAGCAGAGATCCCCTTCCCTGAGGCCCACCCTATGCATATGAGCCGGAGTACAATAGAGCCTATGCAAGAACCTATAATGGATTACCCTGAACCTACTACTAGAGGAGATTTGTTCGGTTTGTAAGCAACAATAGCTCCAGATGTCATCATCTATGGGCAGGCCCAGCTCGTCTTCCCATTTGGTGCGTGCCCTGCAAGGCAAGGAATCTGGTGTAGTACGTAGAGAGTGATATAGGAGAGAGACTGCGTGTGCCGGAGTGTTAGCCTTGAGTAAACGATGCAGGGGCTCCAGCGTGGGTGGCTCATCAGGAAATTCCCCCGTCAATGCTCGAATACCACTACGAAGCCTGATATATAAGAATGTGTCCATGGGAGTAGGAGCACGGTCGGCGGACATGTGTGACCAGGAGCGGAAGCGTCCGTCCTGATAGAGGTCCCCCCATGTCTTAATGTGGAATTTAGCCATAAAGTTCCGAAACAATTGTTCCTGCAAAAGTGGCAGCTGGGGATGATATGCTAGGGGAAGTAGTGGAGAATATAGCAGCGCAGCGCGGGCTATCTTCGCAATGTATTTCCACGCTAGAATGGAGCTCGAGACCGTGGTGCGGTATACCGCTCGCGTCTCTGGTGTACTCAATATTGCTCCCTCCAGTGGGATAGGATTGACCAGCCAGTGTTCCACAGCCGTCTGTGGTAGGAAGGGAGTGGGGCGAATCTAATGATAAACGTAGTGAGCTTGTGCACTATAATAGTACATCTCAAAGTCCGGCAAGTCGAAACCGCCCTGCTCGAACGGGCGGGTCAATACCTCCCAACGAAGACGCGGTTTCTTCCCTCCCCAGACCAGACGGATAAGCTCAGACCTCAGAAGTTGAAAAAAGGATTTGCCTGGGTAATATGGGATATTCTGAAAAAGATAAAGGATCTTCGGAAGGACCACCATCTTGATGAGGGAAGAGCGGCCTGCAAAAGAGAGGGGTAGCGTGATCCATCTGGTCACGCAGGCTTGGACATGATCAAACGTGCGGCCATAGTTCATCCGCATCAGCTCCTCGCGGTCACGAGAGAGAAGTATGCCCAAATATCGAACCTCATCCATGTCCCATCGTAGGGGGTAGTCCAGAGGGAACGGTTGGGCGGCCGCAGTCAGAGGAAATATAGTGGACTTCCCCCAGTTGATATGGATACCAGACATACCCGCGAAGCGAATAAACTCCCGGAGGATGGGATTTAGGTTCGTAGCAGGGTCACGAATGTAGAGCGTGATGTCATCCGCATATAGGGAGATGAGCACCTCTCGCTGAAGACAACGCAGAGCCTTATCTCGGTGGTGTTGCCGGAGCCGGGCGGCCAGCGGTTCCATCGCCACTGCAAACAACAGCGGGGATAAGGGGCACCCCTGATGGGTACCACGCGAGACCTCAAAGGCTTCCGATATGCGCCCATTCACCCCCACCCTCGCAACCGGTCGGTCATAGAGGATATCAATCCAGCGCATGAAACCCCGGGGCATCCCCATGTTACGCAAGATACAATTAAGATAGTCCCATTCCAGGGAGTCAAAGGCCTTGGTGGCGTCCAAAAAGACCGCCACCAACGGCAATTCCGGGTCTACATTGTGCATGATGGAAAACAGTGTTCTGAGATTATTGGAGGTGGCCCTGCCAGGGACGAAGCCCGCCTGATCCGATAACACCAAGCCTCCCAACAGCAACTGTAAACGATTAGCAAGTATTTTAGTCAAGATTTTGGCGTCACAGTTAATTAAAGAGAGCAGGCGGTAGGAGTCACAGAATTGAGGCGGCTTCCCCGGTTTTAATAAGGAGGTAATCAGTGCCTCTTGCATAGATGGAGGGAGTGTGCCCGACTCATGTGCCTCCAGAAAGACCCCCTGGAGTACTGGAGCCAGGATGTCTATGTATGCCTTGTAAAAATCCATGGGTAACCCGTCCAGACCCGGGGCCTTCCCTGGTGCCATCTGATTAATCGCATCTCTAACCTCCTCCAGGCCTATCGGTTCCGCCAGAAACTCCCGCTGACGGTCTGAGAGCCAGCCCAGCGTGAGCTCTTTCAGGTAATCGTCCATATCTAATACACCGACTCTGGTAGTAGAGTAAAGTGTGGAATAGTGTAAAGTGAAAGCCTCCAAAATCGAGCGTGTGTCACGTATAAGAGTTCCATCCTCCCCCTCCAGCTCCAACACGAAGTTAGAGCCCCTCAAGGGGCGGACTGCTCCCGCCAAAGATCTACCGGGTCGTTCCCCCTCCCCGTATGTACGAGCCTTGAAATATTTGCCCCGGAAATTGACCTCCCTGTCAGCGGTGGCCATGTAGTCCGATAGTGCCTCGCGGTATTTTGCCTGTGCATTTGTATTGTCGGCGTAGTCTGGGCTAGTCTCCAAGGCGTGGAGTGTGGACTCTAATGTATGTAGCGTGTTGCGTAAGGCTTTCAACACCCCGGAGCCCTTAGAGATGCAGAACCCCCGTATTGTGACCTTGAGCGCTTCCCATAAGGTGGCCACTCGGTCCACTGACCCCTTGTTAAGGGACAGGAAGTCTTCTAGTTCTTGAGATAATTCAGTACGGAACAGGTCATCAAGTAAGATATTTGGCTGGAGTCGCCACGTGGGGGATCTACCTAGAATGTCCTGTAAACGGAACTTGGCCAGTACCGGGGAGTGGTCAGAGAACGTTCGGCCGACATGCTGCATATCCACCAGGGAAGGGGCTAAGGCTCTATTCACCAGAAGGTAGTCCAGTCTGGCCCATGTGGCATGTGTATTGTTCCAGTGCGTGCCCTCCAGAGAAATCGGGTGTAAGTGACGCCAGGTGTCCATGACATCCTGAGTGTCGCATATGTCCCTCAGATATCTGTGTGTGGTAGTATAGTGGTGTATAGAGGGGTTGGACCGATCCATAGCGGGGTCTAAGACAGCGTTGAAATCCCCCCCCCAGAGGAGATGTGTGGAGCCCACCTCCCGGATCTTGTTCCAGAGAGTAATGAAGCTGCTAGGGTCATCGCAGTTGGGTCCATAAGAGCAGGCTAGGGAGATAGTCTCGGTACCCATCCTGCCCCATGCTAGACAATGTCGATCCTCTCGGTCTGTTGCAGTACCCAGGGGGACATAGGGAACGCCTCTTTTTACTAGAATAGTAGTGCCTCTTGCATAGGAGGAGTAGGGCGCATGAATCGAGTGAGCAGCCCATCTGGCAGCGAAGGTGCTCCCGCGAAGGGGGTCCATATGAGTCTCTTGCAGAAAGACAACCTGGACATTCAACCTGTCTAAGGCACCCAAAATTCGTCGTCGCTTTCTCGGGTCCCCTAGTCCCCTGACATTCCAGGTAATAGCAGTGAGCAGCCCCCCCCCCCTCCCCGCTCAGTGTGTGTGGCGTGGGTCGTGTTCACTAAAAGAGGCAGTACAGGTGAAGAGGCCCTTTAGGCAGCAATTCCACAGGTTCAGTTGTCTACAAAGGGCGGCATACTGTGTTACTTCAAAAAATATGTGTGCAATGCTCATGCTGAAAAAAAAGAACAAACCCAGAACATTCCCTCGAGAACCCACCCACCCACCCACTCCGACATCCCAATCACGTCGGGCATCACCCCCACCCCTAACAATCCTACAATATCCTAACATTTACTTATTGGGGAACACCCAAAAGGGGGACACTAGGGGTCCAGACCCGCCATCCCACTCCCCCGATATCGCACCCGCTATCCCCCGGAGCCAAGGTCCAGCGGAAACGCGGGAAGGGGGAGGTTGGTGCCAGGGCGCATTCAAATGTACACATCATCGAGGAACCAACTAAACCAACAAGGCCTAACAAGTGGTGGCTCAATAGTAGAGGGCGAAGATACATAGGTGTTTGCGTGAACAGCACTAGGCCTCAACAGAAAAGCATAGGAAGAGCAAGGCCAACCCTGGGAGTATCATTAATGTAACATGTTAACAGCTTGAAATCCCAACTCAGTCAATGGCAGAGGTGGGGGATCGGGAACCAGCCCTGTCTAATGGGGATCGGGCTAGTTCGGAAGATGTTTTGCAGTCCTTCAGGAAGAGTTCAACCTGGGACGGATCCTGAAATACATGGGGTCTGCCAAGGTGGACCACCCGCAGCCGGGCAGGGTATAACATAGAATATTGAAGTCCTTTTTGCTGCAGTCGTTTCTTGACCGGTCCAAATTTGCGACGTGCCTCTTGCACTGACTGTGTAAAGTCCGGGAAGAAGGACAGTGTGGTATTGTCATAGAGGACCAGTTGCTTTTCCCTGGCCAGTCGGAGCAAAGAGTCCCGATCTCTGTAATTGAGGAAGCGGATTACTACAGGCCGCGGGGGCGCACCTGGCACGGGGCGGGGGCCCAAAGTGCGGTGGGCCCGCTCCACCACCAGTTGTGGAGAGAATGCATCTGCGCCAAAGAGGTCAGACAGGAGTTTTTCAACGAAAAGTTCAATTTTCCCTACTGAGGTAGACTCCGCCAGACCAATAAGGCGTACGTTGTTGCGACGCGATCTCGCCTCCAAGTCCTCGTTCTTGTCGGCGATGACTTTCAACAGTCTCTCCATTTGCGAGACCTTGGAGGTGGTGACCGATGCCCCATCCTCCAGCTCCGAAATCCGCTGCTCCGCTTCCTTGGCCCGTTCTTCCTGCTGGTCTAGTCTGTGCACTACGGAGTCGAGACGACGAGACATGCCATCAATCTTAGAATCTATGGAAGTGAGGCTGGTCTGCATGTTCAAAAGGAGCGCCTTCCAGTCCACCTCTTCAGCGTCGCCCCCCTCAGGCTCTCCATCTCCCGGCGGTGAGGCCCTGGGTTTCTTCTTATGGGACTCGAAGGGGAGCCGGGACTGCTTAGCATCAGTCTTCCCCATTATGTCAGGCGACGACCGAGCCCTCAGTCCAGGTAGCCAACAGGGAGCAGACTCAGTATGACAGGGAATGGCTGGGCGCGCGCGGCCGTGTAGGAACCGGGCAGCACGTCAAGTATTGCTCAGCAGGATTCACGTCTGATGGCCGCCAAGCGGGGAGCCCATAAATGGAAGGATTTCAGCACAATGCGACAGCGTCAGGGGCCCCCGCCAGGAGGAAGGCCCCGGCCTCCGCCGACAGCACTAGCCGGGCACCCCTCCAACCGACCACCAGCTCGAGCCGACTGCCAGCGTATGCAGCAACCTCCTCCGCGGTCAGCGCTGCGACCCGCAATCCACTAGCGTCGCCGCGGCAGGGGAGGGCCCCACGCAGGGGGCTTGCAGCGCCGCTCCCCAGCAAAGCGCCAGATGCCGTTCGCGACCACTGCCCCTCGTGAGGTCACCTCATTCCACAACTCCCCGTCCAGGTCAAATACATATGGCAAGCACGACCTCACAGCAGGCACCGAGGTGGGGGCAATCACAACCAGGGCTCCACTGCAGCCACGGGGGGGCAGGGCTACGCCGATCCCCACAAATCAGTCTAGAATCGTCCCAGGGTGGTTTCTGAAGGATCTGACACCTCCCGCAAGGCCAGAGCATGCCCCCGTCTTATCGGCTCTTCAGGTGGTCCGCGAGGGTCAACAAGTATCCCCGGATGTGCGCCAGCCGCCGATCTCCTCCTCCGTTGTCGGCCGCGTTTCGCGGCCTAGCGCGCACGCTGGATCCCCGGTGCAGCGTGTGCGTGGCAGCCGGCCTCCGTGTTCCAGGCGAGTGGCAGGAGCAGCCGCAGGAAGTTTCGACGGTCGCCTCCGCCGAACCGTTGATCGGATTAATTCCAGAGTCACTACGGGCAGTCTCCGGACCCTGGCCCAACAGTCGAGCCTGTTAAAAACTGTGGTTCCCCGATGCAGGATGGAATAGTGAAGCGTGGAAGCGCCCGGCCGGCGAGAGCCTCACAGGTGAGCGGCCATGTTGGTCCGGCGCCCTCTAGCGCCCCCATTCATTGTATTTCTGGCTCCTTTTTATACACTCTCTTACAGGACCCAACCGGTGTCCTTTTAATAGCCGCCAGTACTGTTGCTAGCAAATCTAGTAGCACTATTAGGTGAGTGCGTCCTTGTGTTTTTCCATTAATTCTCGCCAGATAACTATCTGTAGAAGAATTTTTACCACCACAACCCCTTCCCTATCACTCCCTCACGGCTCTATGAGATACTTCACCAGATAGAATACAATTTGACCTTATTTGCGCAAGGTGATCTCGACGACACCATTGTTTGACACATAATGAACAGAAATAAGAGATTGGTTTATTCATTTTTGTTTTATTGTTGCCTTTTCCAACAGGTTACAGACCTAAGGACGTAGTATGTAGATTTCACTCCACCACGTAGTGTAGACAGTTTTTGATCCTGAATAATTGCCCAGATCCTCCTGACATACACGGCATGAAACATGTTGATCTCCTAGAGTAGAGCTATACGTCTAGACACATTATTTCTAGTACCTACCCTCTCTACACGATTTTTAATAGGGTAGTTTACCTTGCGAATAAAAGAGTGATTAGGACTAACTGACCCTTTTTACCTCACTCTCTGCTACATCCATACATACTAGACCCCTCACCCCCATGCACCTATCGGCAGGAACAAAAGATCCCCGATAAAGAGCCCCGGTTTCGGGAGCCCGTCAAGGATTGCAGCACCGACTTGACGAGGGGCAGTGCTCATATGATGAAGCATGACACCTAGCTCGCTGGGTGTGTGAGAGCTCTAGTTCCACCAAGGGATTTCCCCCGGTTTCCCTTTGATACCTTTCTGGTAACTAGCGGTTGGTTGAGTCCTTCCTTCCACCGCCTTCCTTATCTCTTTTTTACTGTACATGAGGAACTTTGTACCCTTCTTCGCAGATAGTCTCCTGCGGTTTGTACACTGGACCTCCTTAAACAAACCCCCTGTCCCCTCTCTTGGTACTATAGTCTTTGCGCGGGTAACCCCCGTGGGACAATAATTAAAAGGTTACCAGCGGACTAGCACTTCTAGCCATTCTGGACCAGTCTTGTTCCCTTCTCCCTCCCCTTCTATATGGATAACCAAGGCCTTAGCTTCGGGGATGAAATAGTCTCCGACATACTTGACAGAACACCGTCCCTCCTTGGACACGATGGTAGTTCCGTGTCAGGATCCCAGACAGATGATTGGAACTCACTGACATCACTGAAAAGGGAATGGCTTAAAATAACTCTACATGGCGCCCTTATGACTGAATATCTTCGTGCTAATATTGCACCGACTGGATTGATTGTTAACAACTTCCCTAGATTATTCTTAGATGATGCTACCTTTAAAAGGAATGGTCCCTTATTGCATGGAGGTGTACTAGGGACCTTTTGGTACTCATCATCAATACAGCGAGACGCTTGGCAGAGGCTCTTCTTGTTAGAATACAAATTGCAGAAGGAGCACTCAAAACCACCATTCAGATCACAGCATACAAGAGTAAGCTTGCTGAGATCAATGCGGAGATTTCTGAGAATAAGGATTACCTTATGAAACAGAAAATAGCCAAATTACAGAAAGAAATTCAGAAATTCGACAAAGAGAAAATATACCCTTATCTGAAAGCAGACTATACATCAATCAAAAACAGCTACTCTTCTGATGACAATTCTGACAGGAGAAGTTCTTCTGACAGTAACTCCAGTACGGGCAGCTGGGGCAGCAACAATGGTCGACGCAATCAGCGCACCAACTATCATTATAATGTCCCCGCCTTCCAGGGACCTCCTTTATTTCCAGGACCCCCACCTCCCTACTGGCAATACCAACCATTTCAACAAGGACCTCCACAGTTCTTTAACCACGGCCCCCCCTTTTTTAGACAGAGGATGGGGCAGAGGAAGAGGTCGCAACAGAAGAGGTTCGCAGAAACAGGTCCATTGGCAGGACCTCCCCACGGGAGGCATGGACACGAGGAGCAAAACTCTGAACAAGAAAAACTAGTAGTGAATCTATCAAAACGTAACCTCTCTGACTCCGAAGTATCAGTACTACAGAAGGGTTTGGGTTTTGTACCCACCCCCAAAGTTGATAAGTTCAGGGACATTTGTGAGGTCCAGAAACTATTCCGTAAAATAAGACTACGGGCATACTTCCTGGACAAACCACGCATCCAAGAAGATGACTCAGGATTGAGCAATCTTTCTACTTTTACACCTCAGAACGTGATGGTCCCAGTCGAGATTCTTACCTTTGAGAAGGCGGTACTGAAGGATCTAGCTCTGTTACCCTCCCCTACCCCCTTTTATAATTTGTCCAAGACCGAGACACAAATTGCGAATGTCCTCGCAGGAGATGAGTCCATAATCATCAAACAAGCTGACAAGGGTGGGGCAACCGTCATCCAATCCAGTGATGATTATGATGTGGAGTGTAAACGACAACTTAACAACGACCAATATTACGCTCCCACCACTATTGACCCTACCCCCCGCCTCGCCAATACCATATCCATACTAGTACATGAGGCATTATCCAACGGGTGGATAAATAAGAAAGAAGCGGCATTCCTACAAGCCACAGAACCCAGGACCCCCTATTTTTATACCTTACCTAAGATACACAAAGGTATAATTCCGGTCCCAGGGCGTCCCATAGTCTCGGGGATTGGTTCAATACTTGAACCCCTGTCTAAGTTCGTCAACCACTTCTTGCAACCCTTGGTTAGGGACATACCATCTTTCATCAGAGACACCACCGATGTCCTCAGAATGATTGATTCCATAGAGGACCCCAACCGCATTGATTTACTTATCACTCTTGATGTAGAGGCCCTCTACACTAATATTCCCCAGGGAGATACCCTGGTAGTAGTAGAAGCGGCCTTGAACTCTCTGGAATGGACATCTCCTACCCCAGTCACGTTTATAATGGACTGTGCATCCTTAGCATTGACTGAAAATTCCTTTGAATACAGAGGGCAATTATACCATCAATGCCAGGGTACGTAGATGGGGAGTACCTTTGCTCCCAGCTTGGCATGTCTGTACATGGCAACTTTTGAGAAAGAAGTTATCAACACTGACCATAACCCGTTTCGCCAACATCTAATACTTTGGAAACGGTTTATTGATGACATTTTGATCTTTTGGCAGGGCCCGATTGATACCTGTAACACCTTTATACAGTGGATCAATCAGCAAAATCAATTTTTGAGATTCTCTCACACCATCTCAGACACCACAGTTGCTTTCCTTGATTTGAACATCAGGCTATCGGAGGGACAGCTCTCGACAGGTCTATACAAAAAACCAACAGACCGCAACAGCCTCCTCCTATATCAAAGCCATCACCCTAAAGCCCTAAAAGACAATCTTCCTGTGGGTCAATTCCTACGCATCAGGCGTAATTGTACATCTACTGCAGATTACAAAGTAGAAGCTACTTCCCTAGCCACAAACCTCAAGACTAGAGGTTATCCGGCCAAAGTGATTAAGGACTCAATGAAGAGAGCTCTCAACAACCCTAGAGAGTCCTTATTAGAAGTGCACCACAAACCACCTGATGATGTTATTACATGTGTCACCTCCTTTACACCTAACTCTGCCCCTACTAAGAAAATTATTCTAAAACACTGGGGTATACTCAATACAGGCGATCTACAGATACCTAAACCTAGGTTTGCTTACACTAGGACTAGTAGCCTGAAAGACATCCTCATCCACACCAGACCGAGAAAACATATCAATCCATCACAAACTACCCTATGGGGATTACCGCCTGTTAAAGGACATTTTCCCTGCGGCTTGTGTGCTGTCTGTAAACTTACTACATCAACCAAGGAAGTCATGTTACGACCTAATTTCAAATGGAGTATTCAAAAACATACTAATTGTAATACTAAGCAATGTATCTATTTGATTGTCTGCCCATGTGGTCTACAATATATAGGCATGACAATGCGACCAGTTAAAACCCGTATTATTGAACATCGGAGCAATATACGCTGCCAACGCACCACCACTAGACTGTACAGACATTTCACGAAGGCGCAACACTCCCCCGATTCACTACACTGGGTCATATTGGAATCCCATGTACAGATTTTCAAATCCTCTCTGTTCAGGATTGAACAGAGATGGGTACATAGATTATCATGTCACACTGAGGGTCTTAATGATGACATCACGTTGAGCAGCCTACCGTAACCTGGTTCTAATTCCTGAACTGAAATCCCTCAGGTAGTGACACTTGCACTCCTAGTCTCCTTCTGTCATGACAACTCGTTCTGATGACTGATCCTAGTGGGTTATGATGGGTTAGAAATTACCACCACGACCCCTCGATTGGACCCCCTCCTTTTAGTGTGACCTGGACTGTCTTGAACCTTAGTTGTTTCAACACTCAAGAGGGCACCACTACATTGAGGCCTTTGATGTATACCAGTATCAGACTCCTTATACCTTACGTATGTGTCTATGACTCTTGTCAACTCCTGTTCGACACTTATTGGTACTGAACAATACCCTGATAACCGTCTGAATTTATACATTACGTAACATAACTGACATATACTGAACAACACTAGTACACAATCCGGCACAACCACGCCGATCGCATTGAGATATTGAGATAGTGAGTATGGTTCATCACGGTGTTACCCAGATAATTGTGCCACTCTCATACATCACGTACAGGTTACACTACGTATTTTAGCACTCAGACACCACTATACGCTATCCACTGGTTCCCCAATGAGGATTCACCCCCAAATGGCGTGATAGCCAATCACACACAATTGTTTACACCTAGTTGCTTAGCAACTGGATACGTCACTACGTGGCTTCTTGCCCAGAAGCATAGACGTCACGACGCTCTCGTAACACTGTAATTGGAGTCTTCGCAGAGTATATCTTGCCGCACTGATCTCCCTTCCTCACCACGTGACTTTACCTACGGCGTGCTAGCCAATCACACACAATTGTTTACACCTAGTTGCCTAGCAACTGGATACGTCACTACGTGACTCCTTGCCTAGGAGCATAGACGTCACGACGCTCTCGTAACACTGTAATTGGCATCCTCGCAGAGTATATCTTGCCGCACTGATCTCCCCTCCTCACCACCCCGGTTCCTGGCGGTTTGGGTAGGTCTTCCGGCAAAGCGCGAATACACGCTGGTGAGTACACGTCTCCATGACTGTTCGTAACTCTTTAAGCAATACCTGCCTGCTGGTGACTGAGGCCTCCCATGCATTCCAATCTTCCCTACCGACCACACCGGCTACCGTGCACCCTGGCTGACACACCCCTCGCCTGGGCGCCGGATCCGGCAGACTCCCGTGTTCGAGTGGGTATTGCTCTGCAATGGCTGTAACTCGCTTCCAGTACCCTTATGAAACTCTTATTTTAAACTGTATTGAGGTACTTCCTATCAACTGGCGTAAGTGGAATCTAATTCATTGTATTTCTGGCTCCTTTTTATACACTCTCTTACAGGACCCAACCGGTGTCCTTTTAATAGCCGCCAGTACTGTTGCTAGCAAATCTAGTAGCACTATTAGGTGAGTGCGTCCTTGTGTTTTTCCATTAATTCTCGCCAGATAACTATCTTTAGAAGAGTTTTTACCACCACAACCCCTTCCCTATCACTCCCTCACGGCTCTATGAGATACTTCACCAGATAGAATACAATTTGACCTTATTTGCGCACGGTGATCTCGACGACACCATTGTTTGACACATAATGAACAGTAATAAGAGATTGGTTTATTCATTTTTGTTTTATTGTTGCCTTTTCCAACAGGTTACAGACCTAAGGACGTGGTATGTAGATTTCACTCCACCACGTAGTGTAGACAGTTTTTGATCCTGAAGAATTGCCCAGATCCTCCTGACATACACGGCATGAAACATGTTGATCTCCTAGAGTAGAGCTATACGTCTAGACACATTGGGCCCGATTCACAGAACAAATTTAAGACAAAATCCTAAACTTAGTACCATTTTGGTATTCACAGAATGCACTTACTACCTCTGGTATTCACAGAATGAACTTACTACTTTTGCGATTCACAGAATAAACTTACTACTTTTGCTATACACAGAATGGATTTACGACTACTAACTTTACGTCCGCACTCGGGCCGGAAATTCCGGCCCGGAGGCGGAGCTTCCGGCCCAGAGGTGGAGATTTTGGCCATGGCTAAATCTCTGCCACTGGCCGGAATCCCCACCTCCGGGCCGGAAGCTCCGCCTCCAGCCCGGAAGCCCCACCTCCAGCCCGGAAGCCCCACCTCCGGGCCGGAAGCTCCGCCTCCGGGCCGGAATTTCCGGCCCGAGTGCGGACGTAAAGTTAGTAGTCGTAAATCCATTCTGTGAATACCAAAAGTAGTAAGTGCATTCTGTGAATACCAAAAGTAGTAAGTGCATTCTGTGAATACCAAAAGTAGTAAGTTTAGGATTTTGTCTTAAGTTAATTGTGTGAATCGGGCCCATTATTTCTAGTACCTAGCCTCTCTACACGATTTTTAATAGGGTAGTTTACCTTGCGAATAAAATAGTGATTAGGACTAACTGACCCTTTTTACCTCACTTTCTGCTACATCCATACATACTAGACCCCTCACCCCCATGCATCTACCGGCAGGAACAAAAGTTCCCCGATAAAGAGCCCCGGTCTCGGGAGCCCGTCAAGGATTGCAGCGCCGACTTGACGAGGGGCAGTGCTCATATGATGAAGCATGACACCTAGCTCGCTGGGTGTGTGAGAGCTCTAGTTCCACCAAGGGAATTCCCCCGGTTTCCCTTTGATACCTTTCTGGTAACTAGCGGTTGGTTGAGTCCTTCCTTCCACTGCCTTCCTTATCTCTTTTTTACTGTACACGTGGAACTTTGTACCCTTCTTCGCAGATAGTCTCCTGGGGTTTGTACACTGGACCTCCTTAAACAAACCCCCTGTCCCCTCTCTTGGTACTATATTAAAAATAAGAATAACATTATAATCTAAAAAACATAACCTTCTGACCCCACAGTGATGTTTACATGGGAGATTGATTAGCTTATTTTGAAAAGAAAGGTTGACCGGGGAATTTGTCTCTATTGCAAGTCTGAGTGGAAGTCACCCCGGACCCCAGCTTGCCCTGATCATATCTGGCTGGAGGAGCCCTCCAAAACTTGAACATGGCTGATCAGCCTGAGAATAAACACAGAAGAAATGCCTTGCTTGGTTTGCCATGAATTTCCACAACCATGGATAGGAGACACGCACCAGTGCATTTGAGAAGACTGATTGTCAGCTCCCTTCCTGGCCTGAACTAAACCTGGATCAAAGTTCCACGCAGGAAATATATAGACTGACTGGAGGAAAATGGATCTGTTGGACTACATCCTTGGAGGAGAACCCACCTTGGAAATCCTCAACCCAACTGTCTAGAAAGACTAGGAGCTGTGCAAGGGAGCCATGCACCATGAAGTTGTGCAGGAAGGACAAATAATCACCTCCCATCAATGCTGTGTGTGGCTCAGAGGGATAATCAAACCTACAAGGATTTTGTTGACAAGCCTTCTCTCACCCTGACCATTAGTAGATCTCTTGTGACCTTCAACAGAAACTCAAGCTCACTTGGTGTTCTCTCCTGCCCTAGAGGTGGTTGGTAGAGTTATACAGTGAGGGTTTTCCAAGGACAGTCTGTAGACTCTGTGTAAGTCCATCTAGCCGTTGCAAAGACATTTCACTTTGGCTCTCTGTTTTTGCGTGAGCCCTTTTGTACCCTACCATGTCCTTCTACTACTGTGTGGAAAAACAAGACATGGCATATGTAAGAACCCATGTTTGAGCACCAGCCATCCATGTTATGCACCCATTGGCTTCCTGTCATGGACTAAAGGCTGAGACGGTCTGTTGAATAGCATTCTTGATTGCCCAAGGAAGGGCGACTCCTCTTTAATGGTACTATGAAAGGTGGCACGTATCTCTTTAAGAGGGCTCCAAATAGCAACACACACAAAGTGTAAAAAGTCTTCTTCCACCTTGCACCTCTTGATTGTAGGGGAATATTAATGTAGAAATTAATAGCATCACATCAAGCTTCCCCTGACATCAGGAAAGAGGAAAAGCAAAGTAGGAAGAATAGAGAAGAAATTCAATAAATCTCCAACTCCAAAGAATCTAAAATTAGGGAAAAAATATCAAATGGTCGATGAATGCGATGAAGAATAATGGAACAAAAGCCTTGCAATTTACCCATCACTTGTAGATGCCTCCTAAAATATAAAACAGGAACTGACAGCAGAGAATAACACATATTCCCTCCTGGACTGTGATTCTCGCATATGTTTCCCTGGAAATGCCACCATCTTGGAATGGGCAGATCATAAAGCTACCCCACACATTCTTCCTGCAACTCATGGTGTCCATTACCCATATGAAGAGAAAGCCCAGGTTTGACAGTCTTTTGTCTCAAGCGGTATTATGCTGCTCAATGGCCGCTCTCCCCACCCAACTTGCCATACAACTCATGAAATACCCCTCGGGATAAATTTCAGAGTGAAAACACTAGTCCAGTCCATGGCATCTTGTCACAAAAGAGCACTGCAGTCTTGTTACAGATATACCACTTCGCCATTTTTATGTGAGTCACTACCAGACCTATGTTTAGATCCTGACAACCTCATATTTCGAACACAACGGTTTGGCTGGGAAGTCAAGAGGGGTTCCTAGTATTATGTTCAGGAGATGTACACCCACCCAAAACATCTGCATCTTATGACATTGCCGCAGAATGTGGTATTATGTTCTTTGGTGTCCACAGTCACAGAGGCAGACTGCTTTGAGGGTGTTCACAAATATCTGCATCTGTTTTCTAATGTAGTACAATCCAGGCTGGATTTTAAATTGAAAGCAGCTCGTATTGCCACTTTCCTTGAATACTAGAGAGCCTCCACCCACTCTGTGTATCCGGGCCCACCAACATCTTTGTCTCATTTCATCCTTACCCTGACCAAAGTGTTTGGGAGTTGTTTGTCAGTGTTTAATATGTTAATGAAACAGCTTTTGTCATCATCGGCTCAGAAGTGAGTCTGTCTTCTTTTGTTGAATAGTCTGGATGCCACTCACTAGCACTGAGATACCTCTAGCTGCTTGGGGAGTCTGTAAGTATCTAAAAGATTCAGACCTGCTCATTTAATTTTTCCCTCTCAGTTGGACAAACGTTTCTATATGTGTATGCCCTATAACATCAATTTCCTCATAAGATCCTAGCAACTAAATGCCTCCGGTTCTTCAAGTCTCTTGAACCTGAGATGAAAATTGTCCCTGCATGGCTCTGGGGAGCATGCGCCCCTGCTCTCTGTTATACTGCTAAAAAAAAGCCATTTAATGGTCCTGAAGTTGATTGATTTTCATTTCAGTTTACTGAGGGCCCCATTTAATACCATGAAATATTGAGCCTCTTTGGTGAGTAGGAGCATGCCAAGGGACTTTTTATGTGAGGCCTGTGCCGTCATTAGTTCCCTAATTGTGCCACACCGTCAGCTCATGGAGTACGCTATAGTTACAAATAGATCCATATGGCAAATTGCGTCAGTTTTGGTTGGACAGCACCGGTAAATAGCTGCGCCAGAACCCGCTGCGCCACGCAGAGAATAAAATATTGAAGGTCGGCATTCCCCCGTAAAATCCATCGTATAAGCCATGCAGTGATATTTATGGTATTGTAAATTTGTGACGCATTGTCGACAAGCATCACGCAGAGCCTGAAATACGTCATAATTCCTGAGCATCGGCAACCCAGGCGTAGGAAATGACGCAGAGCCTGAAATGCATCACAATTCCTGAGCATCAGCAGAGCAGGCGTAGGAAATTACACATTGGCTGTGGTACATGAATACAAGCCACACAAAACAGGCAGCGTGCCCATATTGGGAAAAACGTACTACAACTTGTACACAATAATGTCCCAAATTGCCATGTACTTACTACTCTGTCAATGGCAGTAGCGTCAGAACTTCAGTGAGTAACAATTTGTCATTTCACTCTATGTGGATAGATGGAACAACAACAACTGCACTGGGTAATGATTCACTAATGAAACCATGTGGCTTGGCAGACAAGCCAACATGAGTACTAAGGTAACACAAGAGAACCTGAGATGATTGTCTTCTCAAGGGTGTACCTACTTTTGGTATCAGTCAAAGGTCAACAAGGTCAGTGGTGTAAGAACAAGTGCTATGGACATGAGCAAGTGTGTCACACATGGCAGTATAATTCTATATTGTTATGTTATAGGATATTTATAAAGCACTCGTTCACCAACGGCTTCTTAGCGCTAAGGGAAACGTGATGCAGCACTAGAGGAAAAGGAGCTAGTTATCGTAAGCCTGAGAGAACAGCTAAGTCTTCAGCTGTTTCCTGAACAGAGCATAAGAGGTGGCCGTCCTCAACTCCAGCGGGAGCGAGTTCCAGAACTGAGGAGCTAAGACTCCAAAACGGGAACCTCCGAGTTTCTTGCATTTGAAGGTGGGGGTGACTAGCAGATTCAAGTGAGATCTTAAGTTACGAGTGGGAACGTAACATAGAATCTTAGATGAAATGAAGGCAGGGCTGTTCTCCTAAAGAGATTTAAAAAATTGTTCAAAGTTACTGGACCGACACAGGAAGAAGTATGTGGAAAGGCCCTCTCTAAATTCCAAATTAAGGGTACCAGGCCCATGAGTCACACTGTAGATCAGGACATCTTCATGAGTGTGAAAAGGTGTCCTGTATGGTATGGTATCTATCTCATTGTGAGTACTGCTACATTGTGTGCACTCACACAGATGACACTTTTCACAGTTTTCCAGGTTCACGTAGGGGATGTCTATGTAGTGACAACATATTATCCATATATCTATCCTTATTGCTGGTATTGGTCTGGTCAGGAACATATGATTGTGTCACAATGTGAAACTATTTCTCACTGATGACATGTACATGTTCTGCCCGTGCACACTAATTCCTTCTATTTTCACCCTAGACAACATGACAGCTTATGATACATGCACTTTTGAAAAGCACTGGGAACGTTACCCACATGTGCGGAACATCGCTAAGGCATACAAGAAATGCAGAAGCTGTTTGTGCGCGCAAGGTCGGTGGGGTCCTGGAACATCCCTTAAATCCCCACACGTGCAATGCCAACTTCACCCACTGACCAGGACAGAGCAGGCCCAAGGAAGGACAGAGCAGGCGCAGATCTCACAACTGCTGTGAACATTTGTATTTCAATTTTGTTTCCCTATATATTGTAGTATTTTAGCTAGTTATTAGATATTATAGGTTTAGATAAGGTAGGTTTTAGATTTTTAAGATTTTTATAGCTTTTAATTTTTAAGTGGGCGGGGGGATAATGTTTAGGTTTTGTAATAAAAAATGCTAAATAAAAATACAAGGAAAAATATATTTGTTTAGATTTTAATGTGTAGTTAGTTTATGTATAGGTGTAGTTTGTATTGTGTGACTACGTGGGTGTGGGGTTGATGTTTAACATGTCATCGGTGTTAAATGTATGTTTAGGTAGGTTAAGGTAGTGTTAAAATACGTTAGTGCCCGATAGGTAGGTTAAGTTTGTTTAGGCTTAGTTTAGATAGTGTAGGATAGGTAGGTTTAGTTAGGTTAGGCTTAGTTTAGATAGTATTAGTTAGTGTAGGTTGGGTAGTTTTAGTTTGTGAGGATACAAATTTCATACATAAAAGCTTTTTCTATTTTTCGCAAAAGCATAATAATTCACTGCACAAGAGTTGTCATTATCGCTTAGGTTGAGTTGCGCGCATGGTATAGGAATTCCCTGCAGTGATTGTAGAGATGCATAACTTTGTGAGACGCCTATGTACATGAGTTAGTCAACGTTGCAATGGAGTCACTTAAGGAATCTTCAGCATTCTTTGGACACAGTTAGCGATCCTCTTTGTGTGAATAGACAAACAGCCCAACACAGATAATCACCTACTGTAACATTGTGTGTGTAAGTTATGCTACAGGTATAGTAGGGATATATCTATCACCCCATAATACCCATTCCTGGCTGTGTTGGGACACATATTGGTGTCTGCCGCTTACGCACTCACCCTTGCATCATTGTACTAGTAAATCATTGTTGTTTGCTGCTTAGTATCCATGAAAGTAGCTCCCATCTGCCCGGAAACATCATTTATCCTTGTCATTGAGTACTTGCGAAGTGAGGCACTGCCTGCATGTGAACTACTTGCTAAGTTAGAAAAACATTATTCTCACATTTCCTCTTAGCCTAGGGATGTGTAGCGTGGTTCCAAGGTCTGTGCTCTGCCTCATATATATTGCTATGTGTGTATATCGTGCAATTGATGTCATATGTGGTTACACTCCCACTCAATGTATGTGAGGGCTTTCAGGGCCAAA
The DNA here is from genome assembly GCF_964204655.1 of Triturus cristatus. Taxonomy (NCBI): domain Eukaryota; kingdom Metazoa; phylum Chordata; class Amphibia; order Caudata; family Salamandridae; genus Triturus; species Triturus cristatus. The sequence continues at coordinate 937,833,155 of NC_140584.1, read as the reverse complement.
GAGACACAATGTCCCTACGTATTCCAGTGTGCCTTACTACACCATTTATCATTTGACACCCAACCCAAAAACGTAGTAGTTGCAGTTCATGCTTAATGACATCCAGGGTGTAGCACTGAGCTTCTAGGTATTATGCTATACAGAAGGAGCCTGGACATTAGTATCAGTATATTGTCAGTGCATGCAATATGATAGTGCTTAAAGGATATCTTCAATGTAAGCATTGAGGCTGAAATATGTGCATGATGGCATTGTCGTTATAGCTTAGCAAGATATCTGTGGATGTGTGAAAATGTGTTAGTGGCTCACATGCCTCACAGGACCCAAATTGTGCAGTTATGCAGCTGTGTGATTAGTTGGCCTTTTTCACTGTGTGGCCCTCAAGGTACAGATACTTATTGTCACACCATGACGTTCAACACTTCAAAGAGATTTTCAACATAATGCCATGACAGGTGAGGTACATGATGCTTGGCCATGTCCAACCAGAGCATGTGTTAGGGACTGTAGTGCAATTTTTCTTGAGATGGTAGAAAGTGGCTTTTGGATCTGCACATCCACAATGGTCTAGTTAGTCTTATCTGCAACAGACATACAACACGCTACTTCTAGGTTGTGCATTTATTTACAGGTGTGTACATTGGCTAATTAAAAGTGGCAGTTCTTGCAGCAACCTCAACATTGTTTGAGAGTCAAAGGATGTCCAGGCAGAGTCCATGGGGGATACATGTCATGTGACATGTCGAGGGGAGGAGTATTCAAATGAGGAGGAGGTCAAAGTTGCTATTAGGGAACGTAGACCTCATCGACAATCCACAAATGGATTAGATTAGCAGGTAGGTGGGCATACGAAAATGGGACAATACCGCATCATAAGGGCAGTGGCATGATAATTAACACAAGTCCTGTGGGAAACTAGGCAAGAGGCACAGACAAATGTTACGGGGTAGATCGCCACTGGAAAGTGGTGAAGTCCAAATCTTCCGCCTCTGTTGTGTGTTGTGCCTCCCCTGAGGATGGTGGTGTGTGTGCCAGAGGTATCTGAGGCAAATAAACATCAGGGTATGAAGATGTGGCTCCCCTGTTCCTGGCAGAATTTGTCTGTGCCAGCAAGGAGTCCAGCACAGCACTGAAAAGGGCCTGATGGCTTGTCAGCAATGCAACAACGTGGTGGTGGAAGGCAGCCATAGTAGCAGTGTAGGAGTCCTGCCTCCACTCCATAGATTGGAGGATGGTGTGGATGACTCCCAGCTGGGTGGCAACCTCACTGGTGCAACATTGGCAGGGCTGTTGTTGCCTGTGCCTCATGACATCAGCCAGGGACTGTTCCATTCGATGGAGCGAAGGGAAGGTGCCTTTGATAGTCTCATAAATGTCCTTTTTGGGACTGAAGCACCTACGGACTACCTCCAAGCTGCCCACAATGCTCTCCTTCCCCACCTGAACCTCATTATACCGCTTGCTGCTGGACTCCTACCTCTCACCATTGGAGGACAGCTTGGGGGTCTTCGAAGTCCAGGCTTAGGCTTTGGCTGGCAGATGAGGCATATTTTGTGGTAGGCGGTTCTTCTGGAGCCCCATAGATGCTGTCACCCCTTTCCGTGGCCAGAGAAGGTGTTCCAATGGAGTCCAGGAGTTGCTGGAAGGTGTCATTATCCATGGGGGGCAGGATGTCATTGCCAACAGATTGGTCATCCATGACAGGCTGGTGGTCAGGAGGTGTTGTTTCTCTCTCTGCAATGAAATTTGAATATGTTCATGGTGATCTATGCTAGATGTTGACATGAGTAATTTTGTCAGACATACAAATGTTATTCTCATTTACTTTCAGTTCAACATTGATGTGTAGTACATATGTTACTCGTAGGAATTGTGGCTAAGATTCACTGTAGCTGCCTTGTTCAGCAGACCCCTGAGTGACAAGTGTGAAATGTTGTGTCCTACAACACATTGCAACACAGTTACACAGCTTGCTGGCCTCACCCCATTTTGTCATTGCAGATTTGGTTATCTCAAGAGTATCACCCATCGCTCAACTCAGCCCTGCTCACTTGTACCTGTACATGACTGCTTTGTCAATACTCTAGTGGATCAAGGGACACAACCTTCTGTCACACACTGATGGCACACAGTTCACACTTTGACTCTCATGTGATTCCAACATCCCCAACTTGAGTCAGCATTTTTAATTGAGGAACATGTCTGCCTGTATCTGATGTATTCCATGACATGTACCTACCCCTGTTGGCCACTCAACTAGGCCCATACACCTCTCTCTCCAAACATCACTCAGATCTGCCCATCGTCGTGGAAACCTATCTCATCCTGTCACTTCACAATTCCCTGTTTGACATTCTCCTGCTTTGACATACGTGGCATAGTCATTTCTCTTTTCAAATCCCTCCGGACATATGCTACATGTTCATCAAGGTCCACATCACATGTATGATGTAGTACACCAGTGCCCTCTTCTATGGCATCCCTTCCCAGCTCCATCCCTAGTGTGCCACTTTCCGATACAGCAGTGCATGAGAATCGCTCAGGGTAGCTTTCAGTGCATGCTTAACTTCTCACCTCCTTGCTATGCAATGTCTTCCCATACAGACACTGTGTCAGTTCAATGTGCTCAGCCACACCTACATTGCACTACACTACCAGGGACCCACCAGGCTCTCATACCATCTATTCTTACTACATACATTCATGGTCCTCCGGTGTGGATCACTAGCATTCACCCTCAGTATAAATGTGTATATGACAGGAGGTAGGGTGGTCTCTACCATGGCAGCCAATACCTGTGTGCTCTCACCCCACACATCGGAACAGCTGTGTGCAACGTAGTTTCATGCGAGTGATTGCACACGTGGCTCCTTGCATTTTCATATGTAGTGGCACATACACCACACCTGAACCCTCTCTCAGGTGAGGATTTAATCCTCCGGCAACCCCATTCCATTCCATTGCTTTACAGTTCACATTTGTCTGCATGGCCCCAAGACAGACACACTAGCCTCATGGTGCAAGGGGGCTGGTATTGTCAAAGTCAGGGTGGGCAGGGTTCCAGTGTCCATGCATGATGTGGAGTTCCAGTCCAGGTTTTTTGCTTTGTATTGTGGGACTTGTAGACCTGGTCACTCATGTTACACATTCCATTACAAGCCCCACTATAGAAAGGTGAACCTGGACTGGTTCTGCACATCACACATTGCCTGGACCAACTTGACAGAGCTGGACTGGGATGTGCCACATGCAACGGGCCAGTATGACTTACAGTTATGTGATGTATGGATTAACAAGTGTTAGATTCCTGCCTTTCCCTTACGCACAGCACAGCGCAGTGCAGGAATGTACGTTGCTGCACCTCACAGCATGACATTTTTAACCATAATGTCCCTTGTTGCCACTTACCCTGTTAATCTTCCTGATCCTCTAACAGAGCACTGTCCTGGCACTCCTACCACTAACTCTCCTGGGATGACTGATGCCACCTACTCCTCAAGGGCGTCCAGCTCCTGCTGGCCCTCAGGTCCTCCTCTTCCAGTCCGCATGGCTGCTCTCAGGTTGTTGGCCAGTTTCTCCTTGATCCTACGCTTCTAATCATGCCAGCGTTTCTTGCACCCTGCCACTGTCCTTTTAGCTTTCCCTACACTGTTGATCTTATCCACTATGGACTGCCAAATGGCCTCTTTCTTCCCTAATGGCAATTTGGAGGTGACAGAGAGTTGAAGTACATGCTTTGGCACCTCTGTGATTAGAATTTGATTCTCCTCCTCACTGAAATTTCTCTTTTTCTTCCCCTTGGGTTCTGTCTGGACATCCTGGCTGGTGTTTGGGTTGTTGCCCCGACTGCTGCTTCCTGCTCCATCTCTTCCTTTTAAGGTATAGATAAGACAGTTTATTTCAAATGCATCACTTTGTAAGGTTTTTTGATGCATGGCGCACTCCAATGTGGTGAAAAGCTGCTTTGTGGCACATAAGTGTTGCTTTACGACCCGCAAAGCAGCCTAGCGTCACTTTGGGTGCACATGTATCACTTTTCTCTGTGGCAGCCGTCCCACGGATACTTCATTTTTTTTACGCACCTTGGGACCTTACAGCATGGTGCACTGTACTATAAATAAGGCGTATCCACAGTGTTTAGAACTGCTGCAGCACAACCTTTTCTGATGCGTTGCTGCCTCGCTGCGGCAGGGCGCCAGTTCTCATAAATGAGGGCCCAAGTGTGCCCCTCCCTTTGAGTATGAACACTGTCCTCGCAGTGGACTTACAGAGACTAGCAATGGTGGCAGCTTTAGATTCCAGTGAAAGCATTAGGCCCTTTTTGCTTGTCGCCTTCAGTTGAGAGATGCCTACTGGCCTCTCCTGTTAAAAGGCCTGGCTTTTCCCCCCACATCTAGATCCTTAGCTCCACCTTTATGACCCTTGAATGGAGACTCCTGTTTACTCTGCATGTTTGAGGAAGGTGAGTTGTGCTTTACTATATGGGAACAGGAATCGATCTACGAATACCTATGTGTGCACGACTAACAGAATGGAGCCTGGATGTAAGTACGCTGAGGTTGTTTGTTGAGAGAGGGAAGGCTCAGGAGCAGTCCTCAATCCCCTTTAAAGTGAGCCCGGCCCTGGTGCTTTTGGGCTGGTGGTCTCCCTAGAAGGGGCAAGGTGTCTTATGGACCAGTGCCAGGCCCCTCACAGTAGTGTGTCCCAGGGCTGTGGTCTTTGATTACCAAACTCCTTTTAAGAACAACCCTAAAACAAGTCATCGCAATGAGAGCTGGAGGCTGCCTGAAAGAGGGAGGACTACCTTCTGGATCTGGGGGATTGCTAGACTGTAACCCCAGGGGAACACCCACCCTATGGGGTCATCCGCACAGCTGCCTTGTGACTTGGAGCTGTCCAGGGAAGTTAGGGTTGTGAACTCTGATTGAACAACTGCCTTACTCTGTTTTCAATAAGGAAGCCAACTACAGTGGAAAGAGGTATGGGGGGCATACTCCTGTGATAGGAAAAGCAACCCAAAGAGGAGATCAGAGCACAGCACCCTTGAGTCTTAGGACACGGTACAGGCTAGATACTGGACTATATCTTCATCATCATTACAAGGCTGCTAGGGAGAATCAGCCCTAAAAGTAACCCTGGTGAGCCCTCTCCATCCCTTCAATTCTCAGAGTGGGCGATGGTTGCCCACACAGGGCCTTGAGCTTGCCCAATCCTCCTTCCTGACTTGGGAAGGTGTGACAACCACTGATGTGGGATGCTGTTGAAGCCCACAAATATCATTCAAAGCCACACAGTAATTGCAGAGATATTTGGGTTTAAAGCCCTGCTTCGTGGGAGCCTTTATGTACTTGCCTTGCTTGAGAGCAGCTTTTCAGAAAAGAAAACATTAAGAGGGTCATGTGTATCGGCTGGGTGCCGATGGAGCAGGGAGCCTAAACCAGAGCTCTTGCCGGTGAACCCCCATCACAGCCAATCCTGCCCGATATTGAGGGACCCGTCGACTGATAAACTCACCCCTGGATAGTGGAAGGTTGGAGCAGCAGGCAGGAATCGCAGACAGGGTGCAACAGCTCGCCTTCACTTTGAAAAAAGCCAAAAGGAGACGCTGCGGGGACAGGCAAGATGGTGCCTGCATTTTGAGCTCCGACTCTGAGGGAGCAACTGGCGACCGTCCCTCACACACTGTGTCCCCAGGTGGCGACCAGGACCGGCGGAGCGCTGGAGGAGCAGGACCTCGCGGCTACCGGCACGAGGAGATGGGATTGGCCGGAGACCGGGCCGTAATGGAGAGGGTGACTCGGCCGGAGACAATGGTGCCAAAGACCTGGGGGTGACCTCCGCTGTGCGGTCAGGTACCAGGTGGCTCACCGGCCCCATTCTGAGGCCAGTGCATGTGCTGAGAGCGCTGGACGGCGAGAGAACAAGGAGGTGAGACGGCGGGAGACCTGAGCCATTGAGGGTGGCACACTACGGGACTGCCGGCTGGAGGTGAGGACACGCCTGCAGGGAGTGCAGGGCCCGGCCGGCGCAGCGAGGCCAGAAGACCTGGCTGTATCCTTGGTGGGCCTGAGAGGAGCCGGCAGTGCCGCTTACAGAGGGGGCCCGTCTCCTAAACCTGGGACTGAGTGGCAGACCAGGCCTCCACAGCTAACCCCATCTTCCAGGCGAACAGACGGAAGCAAAGCGAGGGGATGCTGCTCCTACCACGGTGAGGGGAAGTTGCGGTGGGAGGAACGGAGGCTATCGGAACGACGAGGGCGGCCAGGACACCGTGGCCTCGAGCTTTGAGTGGGAGGGCTCTCTGACGGCAAGCTAACACCCACACAGCTGCAGGCTGGACGAGGGGAACAGGCCTGAGAGAGGCAGGGTACAGGGCTAGGAGCCGGCCCACACTGACCTGCTGTGCTGCCGTGTGCTCTCCGGCCATGCTGACTGATTACCGCAGTTAAGGAGAGTGGTGGATACGTGCGGGGACTCCTGCTGAGGTAGATTGTCTCCTTGTCACCACCCCTGGCAGCTTCGCTGCTGAGCTGACCCTGCGCTTGGCGGTTGGGATCCACGCCGCATGTACCTGGACTTGGAGGCCCTTGCTGCAGGAGAGACCTACAAACGCCCAGAGTTGCTACCCACTGGTTCTCCTGCTGCCCAGCCTGCGCCCATACCACTCCCAGTATGGGGAGAGTCAACAAGAGACGGGAAACGGAACAACAGGAATCGGCAGGCGAAGATAACGGGGAGTTGCGAGCACGCCCCAGGACTCGCAGTGCAAAAAAACCGCCCCAAGACGATGTATCACTCCATGATATACTAAAGGCCATAGAAACATCGTGGACCGCTGTGGAAACCAAAATAGACACGCTCCAAGAAGATTTGGGCATCCTGTGGGCAGACCACAGGAAAATGGTGGACCGAGTCACGACAGTGGAGGGAGAGGTCGGCAGCCTGAAACCTCAAGTGTCCACGTCCACGCTCAAAATTACGGATATTGAAAAAAGGGTCCTGGTGCTGGAGCAGCGAGCTGAGGATGCAGAAAACAGGGCACGTCGAAATAACATAAGAGTCATTGGGCTGTCCGAAAAAGTTGAGGGGAACGATATGGTGGCCTATCTTGAGAACTGGCTACGCACTGAGGTAGTGGAGGAGGGCCTGTCACCATTTTTCGTGCTGTAGCGGGCTCACAGGGTTCCGGCCCGGGTGTCCCCACCTGGGAGGCCGCCGAGGCCTGTGGTGGCTCACCTGCTGTTTTACAAGGACAAAGACCCCGTGCTGAGCTGAGCACGCCTCGAGGGCCAACTTAAAATAGAGAATAGTATTGTTCGGATCTTCCCTGACTTTCCAGGGAAGTACAGAAGCAGCGACTCTCCTTCATCACGGCAAAAAGGAAACTGCAACAAATGGAGGTGTCATACTCCATGGTGTTCCCTGCTAGACTACGGATAGTGCATGCGGAAGAGACCAAGTTCTTTACTACCCCTCAGGATGTGTGGGACTGGATAGAGGAGCGGGGATTGGGAGATCGGAGGCGCAGCGGCGGAGACCCACCCGAGAAAGACCACGCACGATCTCCTGGGAGGGGGGGAACTTAAGGGCCACCTGACGATGGAGGAGACCCGCTGAGACAGGGAGAGTGCGGTGGCAGCAATAGCCTCCCTGAGTGCCACGAGCCCACTGTGCAGCCCCTCTCTTTCGGGAGAGGATCAGAGGGACTCGGATTCTAACACCAGCTCGAACACAGTGGGGGATGCCAGTCAGGTTCTGCCAGATGTGACTCCGAGAACGGCGGACGACTTGATATGACTTATCCACGGCATCTGGGTTTGTGCACTCCTGAGGCGGAAGCCGGGAGTTCAGCTGCCTGCGCGTTTAGAAAGTAACTTGTTTCATTCTTTTTAAACTGTGTGTTTTTTTGCTCCTATTTTAAAACAAAAATAATATTTTTGGAAAGCGATCCCTACTTACCTGTTTGCTGTTTCAGGCTGTCGCACGTGGGGGCAGAGTGAAGCAGGACAGGGCATGCTTTTTGCTGTGTTATCGGGAACGGGCGGACATCTTGGAGGGATTTGGTGTGGCGCACTAGTGGCTGGTTTCCTCTCTCTATATCAGAGGATGCAGACGCGGACGCGCTACACTGGGTTTGTGCACTCCTGAGGCGGAAGCCGGGAGTTCAGCTGCCTGCGCGTTTAGAAAATAACTTGTTTCATTCTTTTTAAACTGTGTGTTTTTTTGCTCCTATTTTAAAACAAAAATAATATTTTTGGAAAGCGATCCCTACTTACCTGCTTGCTGTTTCAGGCTGTCGCACGTGGGGGCAGAGTGAAGCAGGACAGGGCACGCTTTTTGCTGTGTTATCGGGAACGGGCGGACATCTTGGAGGGATTTGGTGTGGCGCACTAGTGGCTGGTCTCCTCTCTCTATATCAGAGGATGCAGACGCGGACGAGCGCAGCGGGCGCGCCGAAGGCGAGCCCGTCTGCGCCCATCCGCGACCAGTGGCCAGAAATGCTGCCTCACCCAGGACCTATGCTCCCGTAGTTAGCTACTCGGCGGAGGCTCTTCGTCAAATAAACAAGCAAGGCCAAGTATATAAATGTCCTTTTAACAACTGCTCTCAGTCCAATCTCTCCATGCTGGAGGGCCCAGCTTCCTGCTACAACTGTAATTTCCAAATGAATATAGTTGAGGAAGCCTCCACCCTCCCGGAGGATATAGGAAAATTAGGAACCATGTCCCATAGAAACATTCTATGTAATGTTAGGTCTTTAGCAAAACACCCCTTTGAAATATGGGACATGATGACACTTCATGACCCCACCTTGTGTTTCTTTACTGAAACATGGCTAGGCCCCTCAAACCAGGCGATGATTACTCTGGCGATCCCAGAGAATTACAAATTTATTCATCTGGATCTGGGAAATAAAAAAGGAGGAGGCATTGCCATTGCATTTAAAAAAGACCTTGAGGTAAAATGGGTTTCCTCAGTATGCAATGACCACTTAGAACTAGGTATTTTTAAAGTCGCGGCTTCCCCGTCCGACACCTGGTATGGAGCCGTAGTATATCGACCACCGGGTGCAAAGGGAAATTTTGTAGACATGCTAGTAGAATACCTGGCACTTCATGTATTGTCAGCAAAAACCTTCCTCTTGTTGGGAGATTTTAACTTTCACGGGGAAAAAGTAGAGGACCCAGAAGTAATTAAATTACTTGCCTCCCTCAAACTCATAGGCCTCACTCAAAGAATAATAGGTCCTACCCATAATGCGGGGCATCTGTTGGACCTTGTATTTTCCAACTCTGACCGGATTCAATGTGACCTTCCGGACCCTCTCCCATGGACCGACCATTATATGATTACGATCCACATAGCCCGCCTGGTCGAATCCTGTGTAACGCGGCCCATAAAGCAACCCCAAATCCTACGTAGGAGGTGGGACAATCTCTCTCCTGTGGCATTCAGTGAGATTTTCTCTCTTGATCAATCAGACCATACTATAGATATCAACAAACAATTGGAGACTTTTAATAATGCGTTGGAAGGAGTTTTCGACGCAGTTATTCCTAAAAAATTAATGAATTCTGCTACTCAGAGAGTTTTGACCCCCTGGTTCTCAGGTGAATTGAAGTTAGAAAGGGCTACCTGTCGGCGTTTGGAAAGGAGATGGCGCACCGACAAGTCAGAGGAAAACAGAACACTGTATAAGAAGGCATTGTCAAAATACCACCTGAATTTAAAAGCAGCTAGACAGCAATGCATTATTAGCCAAATTGACAATGCGAGTAACTCCCAGAAAACACTATTTAGCATTGTCCGGGATTTTGTCTCCCCAAAAGTCTGTAGACAGACGCCCCAAGAATCCCAGGAGCTATGTGATTCTCTGGCTTCCTATTTTCGGGAAAAAATATTGAATATTTATGCCAATTTTCCCTCCCCTACCAATACCCCCGCGGCCTTTTCCCAATCACTCCAGAATCAAAATAACATGGAAGTATGTTCCCTAAATTGTTTTAAATTAGTTACAGTCGAGGAGGTTGTTAAAGCTCTTTCGGGGGCTAAATCTGGATCGCCATGGGATGTTTGTCCACCCAAAACCATGGCAGCACTGGCCCCGAGTTGTGCTCCCGTAATCCGAGACATATTCAATTACTCCATCTTCTCGGGCACCATTCCAACCGCCTGGAAAGAGGCAGTTGTGCGTCCCATATTGAAAAAAGTATCGGCAGACCCTTTGGTCTTGGTTAACTATCATCCCATCTCCCTGCTACCACTGCTAGGTAAAATCCTGGAAAGCTTCATCAACCGACAGTTAAGTTTGTATCTAGAGGAAAACCACCTTTTAGATCCTTCACAGTCTGGTTTCTGTCCTGGCTTCAGCACAGAAACTGCTGTGTTGGCCGTAACAGACTCACTCAGATTAACTGTCGATAGAGGAGGCTCAGCTATTCTGATCCTCCTTGATCTCTCCGCAGCTTTCAATACTATTTCACACTCGAAGCTGTTGGAGAGACTCCAGGACTGTGGCATAAAAGGGTCAGCCTTGAAATGGCTAGAACAATACTTATTGGGAAGAACCCAAACTGTTATGTTGGGACCGTATGTCTCTCGTAAAATGCTGTTGAATAGGGGAGTTCCACAAGGGTCTTGCCTGAGCCCCACTCCTTTCAATCTATATATGGCTCCTTTGGCTCAAATAGTCGAGTATCTGGGTTTTGAAATTATATCATATGCGGATGACACCCAGCTTATGTTTACCATCGGACCTAACCCAGAAGTCGACAAACTCTGTTTTGCTTCTGGAATGCTTGCCATCTTTGACTGGATGTCAAGCAATTGCCTCCAGCTCAATCCAGGAAAAACGGAGGTTATGCTTTTAGGCAAAGCCAAAAACAGCTGGTCGGACGACTGGTGGCCTAGTCAACTCGGTCACCCCCCCATTCCCAAACAGTCTGTAAAGAATCTCGGGGTCCAATTAGATCAGGCTCTGTCAAAGATCAGGTAGCAGCAACAACCAGCTCCTGCTATTATGGATTAAGGTTGCTTAGGAAAATATTTCCCTACCTGCCCATGTCTCAGCGCAGAACCCTAGTCCAGGCGATGGTTGTTAGCCGTTTAGACTATGGGAATGCCTTGCTGGCTGAAGTGAGTCAAATCCATCTGGAAAACTTCAGGTTATTCAGAACACGGCAGCACGGCTTGTTCTGAACCGTCCTCCAGGCTCAGCTTCAACACCCCTGTTGAGGGAGCTGCACTGGCTAAATATCAGAAACAGATCCGTTTTTAAGATCTACTGCCTGACCTATAATGCCTTGAGGGGAAGAGGTCCTCGCCTACCTTCGAAAGAAATTAGTCAAATACTCTCCAGACAGGAAACTCAGATCCAGCACTTTAGACCTCCTTCAAGTTCCCAGAATTCGTCTCACGCGCACGGGAGGCAGAGCTTTCTCATATCTAGTCCCGAGCTATTGGAACAAGCTTCATATAGCGGTTCGTAAAATCCCGTCACTGACTACCTTTAGGAAGCAATTAAAAACTTTCCTGTTTTAACTTTTTCATTCGGAGCTAGTTTCTTCCTTCCCCTCAGCCCTGCTTCTCCCAGTTAGCGCCTAGATGCCCCAGGGTGAGTTGTGCGCTCTATAAGAAATCCATAACATAACATAACACGCAAGTATGCGCTGGACTTTTCAGCTGATTCAATCAATCAATCAATCAAGAAATTTGTATAGCACGCTACTCACCCGGAGGGTCTCAAGGCGCTTGGGGGGGGGGGGGGTCCGCTACTGCTCGAACAGCCAGGTCTTGAGTTGCTTCCTGAAGGAGAGGTGGTCTTGGGTATGACGGAGGTGGATGGGGAGGGAGTTCCAAGTCTTGGCTGCCAGGTAGGAGAAGGATCTTCCTCCCATGGTGGCTCTTCGAATGCGTGGAACCGCGGCGAGGGCGTGACTGGTCGATCGCAGTTGGCGGGTGGGAGTGTAGAAGGTCAGGCGGTTGTTGAGGTACCCGGGGCCCAGGTCGTGGAGGGCCTTGTGTGCGTGGGTGAGGAGACGGAACGTGATTCTCTTGCTGACGGGGAGCCAGTGCAGGTCTCTCAGGTGTCCGGAGATGTGGCTGAGTCGGGGGATGTCCAGGATGAGTCGTGCGGAGGCGTTCTGGATGCGTTGGAGTCTTTTCTGTAGTTTGGCTGTGGTACCGGTGTAGAGGGTGTTACCGTAGTCCAGTCAGCTGGTGATGAGTGCTTGGGTGACCGTCTTCCTGGTTTCGGTGGAGATCCATCGGAAGATCTTTCGGAGCATGCGTAGGATGTTGAAACACGATGATGAGACGGCGTTGACTTGTCTGGTCATCGAGAGGGAGGAGTCCAGGGTGAAGCCCAGGTTGCGTGCATGGTCCGTTGGTTTGGGTGCGCTGCCTAGGGCCGGGGGCCGCCAGGAGTCGTCCCAGGCAGAGGGTGATGATCCAAGGATGAGGACTTCCGTCTTGTCTGAGTTCAGTTTCAGGCGGCTGTTCTTCATCCACTCGGCTACTTCTTTCATCCCTTCGTGTAGGTTGGTTCTGGCGGTGGCAGGGTCGTTGGTGAGGGAGAGGATCAGCTGGGTGTCGTCGGCGTAGGAGATGATGTTGAGGTTGTGTTGGCGTGCGATGGCTGCGAGGGGGCTCATGTAGACGTTGAAGAGGGTGGGGCTGAGTGATGATCCTTGTGGTACGCCGCAGATGACTTTGGTGGCCTCGGATCTGAACGAGGGGAGGCGGACTCTCTGGGTTCTTCCGGCGAGGAACGAGATGATCCACTCCAGTGCCTTCTCTTGGATACCGACGTTGCTGAGGCGTTGTACTAGGGTGCGGTGGCAGACAGTATCGAACGCTGCGGAGAGGTCCAGGAGGATGAGGGCCGCTGTTTCCCCATTGTCGAGCAGGATTCGGATGTCGTCAGTGGCTGCGATGAGGGCGGTCTCGGTGCTGTGGTTGGCTCGGAATCCGGACTGTGAGTGGTCGAGGGATCCGTTCGTCTCGAGGAAGGCAGCAAGCTGTCTGTTGACGGTCTTCTCGATGACTTTGGCAGGAAACGGGAGGAGCGAGATGGGGCGGTAGTTCTTGAGGTCGGTGGGGTCTGCTGAAGGTTTCTTCAAGAGGGCGCTGAGTTCGGCATGCTTCCAGCTTTCCGGGAAGGTGGCGGTGTTGAAGGAGCAGTTGATGATGTCCCGGAGATGGGGTGCGATGACGGAGTCGGCCTTGTTGAAGACGTGGTGGGGGCATGGGTCGGTTGGTGATCCGGAGTGGATGGTGTTCATCGTGCGGATGGTGTCTTTGGTGCTGACCGGGGTCCAGGCGCAGAGGGTGATGGTGGGGGGCGTTGGTTCTGTGGTAGGGTGCGTGGACTGTTCGCCGAAGCTGTTGTGTATGTCTGCGATCTTGCTGTGGAAGAACGAGGCGAGTGAGTCGCAGAGGTCTTGTGAGGGAGTGATGTCGTTGGGGTTGGAGAGATCTTTGATGATGCTGAAGTGTTCCTTGCTGTTGTGTGCGTTGTTGTCTAGTCGATCCTTGAATGCTGACTTCTTGGTGGTGTGGATCAGCTGGTGGTGTTTGCGGGTGGCGTGCTTGAGGGCGGTCATGTTGTCTGTGGTCGGGTTTTTTCGCCAGGCTTTCTCGAGGGTGCGGCAGTTCTTCTTGGAGTTCTTGAGGTCGTCGTTGAACCAGGAGGCATTCTTGCTTCCGGGCCTGCTGGGATGGTTTTTCAGGGGTGCGAGGTCGTCAGCGCAGTTGGTGATCCACTGTGTGAGTTTGTTGGCTGCTTGGTTGGGGTCCGTTGATCTGGCGGGAGGGTTCTGGTTCAGTGATGTGGTGAGCTGGTCGGTGGTGATCTTGTTCCAGCTCCTGCGGGGAACCTGTTGCGGGAGGTGGTGGGTCGTGGTCTTTCTGAAGCTGAAGTGGACGCAGCTGTGGTCTGTCCAGTGGAGTCCGGTGGAGTGGCTGAAGGAGATGTACTTGCTGGAGGAGAAGATTGGGTCGAGCGTGTGTCCGGCGTAGTGGGTGGGGGTGTTCACCAGTTGCTTGAGTCCGAGGTTGGCGAGGTTGTCCAGCAGGGTGGTGGTGTTGTTGTCGTTGTTGTTCTCCAGGTGGAAGTTGAGGTCCCCTAGGAGAATGTAGTCGGCGGAGGGGAGGGCGTGTGGGCTGATGAAGTCTGCGATGTCTTCGCTGAATTGTGTGCGGGGTCCTGGGGGTCTGTAGATGAGGGTGCCTCTGAGTGTGGTCTTGGGGTCGGTGTGTATCTGGAAGTGAAGGTGTTCGGCGGCTGTGAGGATGTCGTCGGAGCTGGTCGTGATGCGGATGGTGTTCTTGTGGACGATGGCGATGCCTCCTCCTGTCTGGTTGACGCGGTCCCTTAGGGTGATCTTGTATCCGTCCGGGATGGCTATGGCGATGTCGGGCGCTGAGGAGGCGTTCATCCAGGTTTCCGTGAGGAAGGCGACGTCCGGAGATGTGGTGTCGAGCAGGTTCCATAGTTCCACGGCGTGTCTGTGGATGGAGCGGGTGTTGAGCAGGATGCACTTCAGGTGGTTGCTATTGGTGCTCGGCTTGGCGGGTGCGGGTGCAGTGCAGGTCCGGATGCAGGAGAACTTGCAGGGTTGGCAGGTGAAGGGTCCGTGGGTGCGTCCTGGGGTGGCTCGGTGGCAGCCGAGGAGTCGGCAGGAGTTGAGTGCGCGGAGGGTGGCGGCGTCGTACGTCCGGCGGATGGGCTGGCATCTGCGGGGGCCAGGGGGTCTGGCGCTGGGCGTGCTCCTGGCGTAGACGGGCTTGCCTTTGGCGCGCCTTCAGCGCACCATTGGCGCACCCGCTGCGCGTGAACGCTGCGCGCACGCGCTGTCATAAATGGAGAGTGGGGGGGCGGAGCGAGGGAGGAGCAGCTGGAAGGTGGGAGCGGGGTGGCGAGTGGGGAGGGGATCGGTGATGCTGGAGGGAACGGGGGTGGGGCCGTGGGGGAGCAGCGGCAGGGAGCGGGGTGGGTCAGCGGTAGAAAACGGCGGTGGGGCACAGGAACCATCAGGGGCACAACGATGCAAACAATCACAAAACAAATGCAGGATCACAAAACAATACTGAGGTCAGGGGGCAGAAACAATACGGCGCAACACTGGGAGCGAGGACAGGGGCACAGGGGTACAACAGTTGACGATGCAAATGAAAGGAAAACAGTTACAGGCACAATACTGGTACAACAGTAGACGATGTAAATGAGCAGTGAACAATTACAGGGGCAGATACAAACTTGGCAGCGGCAGCGGCGGCGGCAAGCGGATCCCGGGCACACTCGGGGTGTGCCACGCGGCGGGAGGAGCGACCGGCTCTGACCAGGTCAGGTCAGGTCACAGCTCCCCGCCTCGCGGACACCACCTTTTGTGTTCAGTGGGAGGGAGGAGCGGCTGGGAGGCGGGAGCGGGGTGGCGAGTGGGGAGGGGAGCAGTGATGCTGGAGGGAACGGGTGTGGGGCCGCGGGGGAGCAGCGGCAGGGAGCGGGGTGGGTCATCGGTAGAAAACGGCGGTGGGGCACAGGAACGATCAGGGGCACAACGATGCAAACGATCACAAAACAAATGCAGGATCACAAAACAATACTGAGGTCAGGGGGCAGGGGGCAGAAACAGTACGGCGCAACACTGGGAGCGAGGACAGGGGCACAGGGGTACAACAGTTGACAATGCAAATGAAAGGAAAACAGTTACAGGCACAATACTGGTACAACAGTAGACGATGTAAATGAGCAGTGAACAATTACAGGGGCAGATACAAACTTGGCAGCGGCGGCGGCAAGCGGATCCCGGGCACACTCGGGGTGGGCCACGCGGCAGGAGGAGCGACCGGCTCTGACCAGGTCAGGTCAGGTCACAGCTCCCCGCCTCGCGGACACCACCTTTTGTGTTCAGTGGGAGGGAGGAGTGGCTGGGAGCGGGGTGGCGAGTGGGGAGGGGAGCAGTGATGCTGGAGGGAACGGGGGTAGGGCCGCAGGGGAGCAGAGGGCAGGGAGCGGGGTGGGTCAGCAGTAGAAGAGTGCAGGATCATAGCTCGAGGCTGTTTTGAGGAGCATGAGACAGAGGAGGGGCGACACAAGAATGAACTGTGTGATGGGGGTATCCGGGGGGGCGTAGGAGTGGGTTCCCCTCCAGTCGGGCTTTTGTCTAGCCACCACCTGAACGTTGAGAATTTGACTGTTAACATGCCAGAGGGCATTTTGGATGGGGGAGATGTTCTCACTTGTCCTGGGGAGTTGGGGAAGTTTAGTTGTTTTAAGTTGGGGGCACTGCTGTCTATAAGCTCACGGGGCACGAGTTATAGTGCGTACGTTACTTCATTCATTGTATTGCATTGAACGCCAAGTCAGGGCGCGGGGGCCAGTCAGACATAGAGAAGCTAATCTGTGATGTTGACGCAGCCGATATATAACTTCCTCTCTTGGAATGTCCGAGGGATGCATTCTATGCACAAACACTAGGACATTTTCTACCAGTTGAACAGGCGAGGGATTCATATTGCGTCTGCAGGAAACACATACACTAGCTTCGGAGTGGGCGGCCTTACAGCGCAGATGAGAGGGCAAGCATACTATACTGCACATTCAGCCATTTGCCAGAGGGGTCCTCATTTGGATCAGAGCAGGGGTCCCCTTTCAACATACTGTTCACAAGGTACACCCAGAGGGGAGGTATGTAGTGGCCACAGGGAGACTAGACGGGAAGGATATTGTGCTCATAAATACTTACGGCCCGAATGTCGACCAGGGACTCTTTCTGTAGCAACTGTCTGGGACTCTGGCACCGTACCTGACAGGGTCGATTATTAGGGGGGGGGGATTTAATTGTATAGCAGACCTGACCCTTGGCCTATCTCACCCACCACTCCGGGATGCCTCAGCACACAGGGTAGCTAGGGCATTTAGAGCCTGGCAATCTCATTGGGGGTTGGTGGACACGTGGAGACGTACACACCCAATGGACAGAGAATACTCCCACCTATCCCATGTACATGCCTTACATGTCAGACTAGACACCTTCCTGTGCTCCCTGGATATACATGCCCAGTTACACGGGCCAGAATACCTCACTTGCACGGTGTCGGACAACAACCCGATACTCACCAGATTATACTGGGGGTCCCAGCATCGGGCCATCCCCACATGGCGCCTCAAACCTGAGGCACTAGAAGACCAGGTGTTCCTACATGAGATTCGGGCCAACATTGTTACATATTTTGCTGACAATGCTCAGACCACGGACTCTAGGGTGACAGAATGGGAGGCCTTCAAGGCTGTCATCAGGGGGCGAAGCATGGCGCTATCTATTGGGGTGAGGCGCACGCTACTAACAGATGTAGAACGGGCTGACCGAGCATTGCGTGAGGTGGAACTTTGCTGCCCGAACCACTCAGAACTCCGCCAAGAGTTGCTTGAGAAGAAGGAAAAAGTGGCAGTGCAGGAGGAAAGGTTGAGGTGTTTCGATTATAAGACCTACTTGGACAGGATATACGCAGAGCGGGATAGGGTCGGTAGACTCCTGGCTTGGCTGGCTAGCCCAACCCGCAGTGGGTAATACAATTATAGAGATCGCGGATTCTGAGGGGCACTCCCTATATCAACAAAATTCCATCAATGATAGGTTCTGAGGCTATTATGAACAGCTCTACAAGAGCTCGGGCCTCAGGAGAAAGGGAAATAGAGGGCTACTTAGTGGACCTTCCTCTGCCTACTTTGGCGGAGGAGGATGCGGACCAGCTGGGGGCGGCGATCACGGAACGCGAGGTGAGTGTGGCCATTAAGCGCTGGCCAGAGGGAAGACCGCGGGCACAGACGGGTTCCCCAAAGAATTCTATGCGGCATACATAGATGAACTGACCCCCAAACTTGTGGAGATGTATGCGGAGGCGGAAGAGAGGGGGCACCTGCTGGAAACCACTAGAGAGGCGGTGGTGATTCCATTGCTGAAGCCCGACAGGCCTCCCGGGAGTGTGCAGCGAATCAGCCTTGTCGATGTTGAATCT
Source organism: Triturus cristatus (assembly GCF_964204655.1). Classification (NCBI taxonomy): domain Eukaryota; kingdom Metazoa; phylum Chordata; class Amphibia; order Caudata; family Salamandridae; genus Triturus; species Triturus cristatus. The sequence goes on along the minus strand of NC_140584.1, from coordinate 937,815,134 downwards.
CGATGTTAAGATTCTAAGTAAGATACTGGCAATGCGGTTACTACCGCATCTGACCTCCCTGGTGCATCGGGATCAGGCAGGATTTATTCCCCGCAGGAATACGGCCTTGAATATTCGCCACCTGCTATCGGTCCTTGAGCTTGGAGCACTGGAAAATCAGTCAGGAGCAGTGTTTACTATTGACATAGAAAAGGCCTTTAATACCCTTGAGTGGGGGTTCTTGTACGCTGTTCTGAACAAGATGGGCCTTGGACCGGGGTTCCTGTGCTGGGTGCAGTTGTTGCATGCTGATCCAGTGGCGAGGGTCCGCACAGGACGCACGATATCGTGTGGACAGGGGCACGTGCCAGGGGTGTCCTCTTTCCACCCTGCTGTTCACCCTAGCTATGGAGCCATTAGCATGTGTGGCGCGATCGGACAGGGATTACTGTGGACTGCAGTTGGGGGAACAGAGGCATAATATAGCATTGTACGCACACGACCTCCTCCTGTTCCTACGGCGGGCAGGGGAGGATCTGCCGGGGGCACAGAGGATGATGGACGAGTTCAGGGCCCTTTCGGGCCTTAGAGTGAACTGGCAGAAGTCTAGTTTGTTCCCCTTAATGGCGTACATGCCGCCACCTGGGAGCCTTGGTGACTTGAGATGGGAGCCCCGCTGCTTCAACTATCTGGGAGTGCGCATATTCCACGACATGGCAGATGTAAAAGAGGGGAATATAGAACAGGCGCGGCGTTCCCTTAGGGATAGCATGACCTTTTGGGGAAAGCTTCCTCTTTCCGTGATGGGCCGTGTCTCCCTACTTAAAATGGTGGCTCTCCCTCAGCTGCTGTACTTCTTCACCACACTACCAGTATGCATCTTGGCGGCCTGGTCTTGGGAACTGGACTCCTGCCTGTCGGTGTTCATATGGGGGGTGGGCCGGAGGTGAGTAGCCCTGAGCGCGCTAAAATGACCCCGATCAGAGGGAGGCCTAGCACTGCCAGATATGGAGACGTACTATATGGCAGGACAACTGTAGAGATTCACGCAGTGGGTGGCGGGAAGCATTGACCAGGACAGAGGGGTACCACCCTTCACTCCAGACAAAATGGAGGTGTTCTGCACACTATTAGGAACTGCTCGACTCCGACAGGCTAGTAGTAACGATACTGGGTGCCCTACCCCATGGGGGACATTGGAGGGGTATAGATGATTGGGTGCAGGCGGGGCCACAAAGGTGGGAAATGTTTTCCGGGATGGGGAGCTGCTCTCCTTTGAGGACTTCAGTACTGACAGGGGTATTCCTCAGGGGCACTTCCTATTCTATGGAGCAGTTACGGAGGTCATGAGGCGACACTGGGGGACGGGTACGATTGAACCGGAGCCACAGGCCACATGTGAATATATAAGACTGGTCGGGGGAACCATCAAGGCGGTCGCATGTCTTGTAGGGCCGTAGGACGAGATACCATATTACCGCTAGACCGGTTGAAAAACAAACGGGAGGGAGACATCGCCAGTCCGCTAGCGGACAACGATTAGGAGAATATACTCGAACGGGCAGCTAAGGTCTCCAGAAATGCCTGCTTTAACCTGATAAGCTTTTATACGTTCCACCGGGCTTATCTGACCCCAGAGCGTATTAATAGATATTTTGCAAGGGAGGACGCCCGATGCCCGAGATGTACTACAGTGGGAGCGACATACATCCACATGATGTGGAGCTGTACTTCATTAACACACTACTGGCAAGAAGTGACGCAGGAGACGGCTAGGATCACGGAGAGGGTAATCCCATGCACACCGACACATGTACTGCTGGGTTTGTTTTCACACACTGCCAAAACCAGAACCATGGACAGGTTCCAGGACCTCGCCTTCGTCCTAGCAAAGCGGGAAATTACTCATAACTGGAAAGACCCGAGGGGCCCCAGTGTACAGGGGTGGAAGCGGGAGCTAGTAAAATGGGCGGGATGTGAGAGCAGGGTCCTTTTGAGGAATGCAAAGCGAGGGATAGGCAAGGAGGAGAGAGCCAGGGCTTGGGAAGCGCTGATGAACGACATGCAGTGAGATGGGTGGGCGTCTGACACTTCTACCTCTGAGAGGCCACCACAACAGGAGCTTCCCTAGCGGCAGAGGGGGCACAGGCGATCCCGTACAGGAATTCACATAGAACATTCTCTCAGGGGAGGGTAGCTACCAACCAGGGGAACTCCGCGGCGGGCTTTTACACACGATCTGGCACGGTGAGGTACCTTTCCGAGCTATAGAGGTACAATGAAGACAGCAGTGCGGGGGGGACCTAGTTAATTGTTTGGTTTGGTTGGGGGTGGGAGGGGGCAAACACGAGTCTAACGCAACATTATCCACCTGGGCAACGAGAGAAGACGTGGACATATTAGACCCCAGTTGGAAGGGAACACGGAATGGGCCCTGGGATATACTGCCAACAACAACGGCCAGGATATATTTGTATCACGATGTGCGATTATACAGATTGAATTAAGGAACAAGGTGGTTTCATGAAGCATCCCTTGGATAGAAGAGATATGCGCCTTCTAAGTGGATAACCTCATGAACAGTTGGATTAATACTGTATCTTATATACTCGCATGGATAAAGCAACAACAGAAGTCATTCAATCAAACTGACGCATATGACAAATCGGGAACTATTCTTTTAAAGCCTTGAGAAAGCCCGGGGGGGGGGGGGGGGGGGCGAAACGTACGTCGGCTGCTGCTGTTCTCTACTGGTTATGAAATTAAATAAAGTTAAAAGAAGGACCTGATTCAAGAGTCTTTTTAGAATCCAACAAAAAAAAGGAGATTACGAATACACATTATTGAAGGAGAAATAATAAGTTCTATTTACAGATTGACTTTTTATGTTCTTGGATAACAGTTACAACGATCTGGTGTGCTTCGGTGTATTTTGGTTGTCTTTTAATAGGTGAATGCAAACTTCTGACATTCCAAGAGACAAGATTTAAAGACATAGGATAAATAAAGGAATGAATAAAAGACACCAATCAATGTAGATATGCAAACAACAAGAAACATACCAAAAAACAAACCAACTATATGTAAAATAGATCAAACTTGTTGGAAAGAGAAGGAAATAAAAATAAAGATATAAGTTTACATGTGATATTTGAGGTATGAGGGAAGAGAAGACATTATACGTAAGACTGGAAAAGGAATAATAAGGTAAGAACAAATGAGGGAAATATAAGTGAAAGAGTAAGGAAAGACAAGGGAGGGAAAATAGGTAAAGTGAAATAGTATGAAGAAATAAGTTAGAAATAGAAGATAGGAGAGAGGAGAAGAAAAAAGAAAGTACTGTTAGAAATAGTAGAAGAAGGAAAACTGTACTTAGAGAAAATACGAAACATATAGAGGGTGAGGGGAGATGAGGCCATATGGAACGATGACACGTCCACACTCCACGAGGTGAGGCAGGGAAGACTTTAGGATAAATGACAACAAGATGAAAAAGTCAGACAATACGGAACAGGAACCTGTGGAAGGAAAAAAATTGGTTAGAACAATTAAAGCATTGTTAAGTTAAAAGCATTTTAGCCTAACTTTCTAAAAATTAAGAACACTGAAACACAATATGTAACAATAAAATGTGGATAAGATCAACAGGCCAGTATCAAAACTGGTAAACACTCTATGAATTATAAGAGAGATACAACAAAATGAGAGTAAAAGGCTGTAACTCAAAACCGATCTAAGAAAGGATTTATCTGAAACGGGAATTGGAAAAGTCCATTGTTTCCGAACACTGTGAGTTGAGGAAACTTTTAAGCTTTTTCGGATCTTCGTAAGTGATGGTGTTGTTATTGAAGGTCACTTTGAATGAGCAAGGATGGAATAAGCCAAATCTTGCTCCAATAGATCGTAGAGCCAGTCTCATGGCCAGAAATTCTTTGCGTCTGTCTGCCGTAGGTTTTGCATAATCCTGCGAGAAAAAAAGCTGATTTCCTTGTGATGAAATACGCTTCAAGGACCTAACTGTGGATAATACCATGAGAAGATCAGTGTACTCAAGAAAATAGAGTATGACTCCTCTTGGTTTTTGGGTGCTGGAAGACGTCAGATGGTGAAGAGGACCCAGCCTTTGGGCACGCTGAATGTTCAGGATAGTAGATTCTGGTAAGTTGAGTACCGCCTGCAAGAAAGTTTTGAAGTAGGCTATAGGATCAGAGCCTTCTGAACCCTCCGGCAGACCATACATGCGGAGATAATTCCACCGGTTTCTATTTTCAAGGTTTTCAATCTGCTTCTGTAGAGATGTGACCTGAGTTTGAAGGACTTCAACTTGAGTGTAGGCTGAGCCTAGGGGTTCCACATTTTGTTCAATCTTAGTGATTCTCTCCTCCATCTTTGCCCATCCTTCTGTTAGAACTTGTATTTTGGAGTTTGTCTCTTCTACAAATGGGCGCAATGCGTGGATCTACTCCAAAAGAAGATCCATTGAAACTGACGTGGGTTGTTTTGGTGGAGATGGGGGATCCTTTTTCAACTGTTTGGTTGTTATCTTGGTTTCCACAGAAGAAGAAGCAGAAGCATTTTTGGGAGAGGAATTCAAGGAATCATCCATTGTAGCAAGGTGAGTGTAGAGATTCGAACGAGCAGCGAAAGAACGATTTGTAGGCACCACCGACGACCTTATTGTTTTCAGTTTGCCCATAAGTGGGGTTGCCTGAACCAATATCTCCTCAGAATATCAAATGGACAATTGGGACCGTTGACAATCCAGCAAGTAAACCTTTATTCAGCTAAAGGGAGTGTGTTGTAGTGTCACAGTCCATAGAAAGTATCATAAAAATTCCAAATATTTGTCAAAAATATGCCTAATGACTTGATGCTAGCAGGGTGCGGGAGCTCGCGCGTATTAAAAATTTACGAGCTGTAGGTGTCAACAAAGAGTTATTTTCCTCAATCTGCACATACAATGTGTCAGTCAAATCCATAAAGTACAAGAGATAAATATATGAGAACTCTCAGAATTAATGGCAAGAGAAAAAGCCACAGGGTGGGATATTGCGTAACTTTTAATTTCAAATATAAAATACAGAAGGAAAAAAAAGAGGAAAAAAAACAGACTTTTACGTAGCAAAGTGGCATATAAAAACTCACTTTGCTTCAGAAAGTGTAAGGCTCATATGACGTTTGAATAAAACATGTATGAGGCATTTACCTCAGCAGAATAGTCTCCTGTGGAAGCTATATAAAATGAGCATTGGAGAAAAAGGATTTATTGCTCAGGACTCTGTTGGGCATTAGGAAAGATAAAGTATTCTCCTCACGCTGCGTGTGAAAACATTTCAAGCCATAGCTGAAGGATACGGGAATCGCGTGAAGCCTTTTCCATGAGTGCGCGCGCAATTAAGATGGTGGGTCCCCTGCCGTCAAAACCATTAATGACGGTGAAGAAGAAGTGCTCAGGCTGCGGAGTTCCGAATAAAGTGAAACTCACGCACTGATGTTCCACATTAGTTCCGACGTCTGTGGTATCATTTTCAGCAGGTTCCTGCCATAAATGCCGCCGTTATGTCCCTTAGTCCCCGCGTTGCCTCACTGAGTGCCGCTAGAAAGCCGCCATCTTCCTTGGGTGCTAGACACGCCCCCCCCTGGTGGAGATCTCTAAAGCCCTCAGAACAAATGCAGAAGAAGAAGTTACACAGAAAGCTGTAGAGATTGCCGTGCGGACACCTTCATTTGTGTACCTCCTTGGTAAATGTATTGGTTTTCAAGGATAAATCCTCAAAGCTGGAATTTGTTCTTGTAAAACAAAATCTCAATCCCCAGGTGCACAGGGAGCTTTCTTCCTGGCTACCGTGCCCAGGAACACCATGCCCACAGCAGTCTCAAGGAGGGAAATCCACTGCTGGTCGCCACAGCCTTCTATTGTGGTGGATGAAACATCAGGTCAAAGGATTCTAATAGCACAGGCTCTGCTGTCGGAAAACTTTTGGTTCCCCTGCCTCTAAATGGGGTGGGAGAAGCCATGACTGTCGCAGGAGCACCACCAATTTTCCCTCCCCGAACTCTAAATGCTGCCTAACTCTTTATGTGCCTGGTGTGCTATGAAAACCCTGTTGCCAAAGCAAGTAGGCGGTGGTTGAATGGTTGTTAAGAGCCCTTTGATATAGCCAATACCAAGTTGGTTATTGCTTTAAATAAAAACAAACTATGTTTGAAGATAGAGGCCAGTTTGCTGTGAAAACTTGTTGTTAAAGGCAATAGGCATTAGCTTATTCGGCGAGAATGTCCATAGGTAATGGCTTATGATTGTAACAACCTGTTGTCACAGCCTAAAGGCACTGGGCTATTGATCATGAGACCTGCTTGTCACATCCAGATGGTTGAGGTCAGCTTATTAGCTTATGCCTTTATTGTATTGCCTCTTGTTTACCTTTGTTCATGTATATTTTCATGCAAAAAGCACTTGTGGGCTCCTAGAAGTGGCTCATTCGGAACATCAGAAGGGCCCTTTTTAGAATCATGAATTGATTATTGGTTTTTCTCATGAAAGAAAGATCGGAGTCCAACCAGATGTCAAGGTTTTAGGTTTGGAAATGGGTTCACTCCCATCTCCATGGTCATGGGTTGTTTGCCGGATTAATAGGACCTCTATTATAAGCTGGCTGGGCACAGATAGCTCTCTTTCATCCAAAGGGGTAAATGTATTTCAATCCGCTGGTGATCTTTTCCCATGACTGAGGTTTGGCCTCAACTTGTGTATGTTGGTGTGCAGCTCAAAGTACAGCCGGTGCAGAGTGACAGCCTGCACCATCAGAGGTTTGAAAATAATGGAGAAAGCAAAGAGCCTGGGATAAGCTGCAGGAGGTGCACTTTATTAATGAGGAACAAGCTCAGAATTTGGCCTGCTTGCTCTGGTGGGCATAGAATGATCTTCTCCACTGTGAGGCTAGTCCTTTCCCCCCAGCCTGGCATTGCAAGCACTGCAGCAGGATTATGTGAGCTACAGGAAGACCCAGGTGACTCTTGATATCTGGTTTGGTCCTTGGAGTGACCGAGGGCCGCACTGATGCCAGCAGGATGGTGGCGGAGCTGGGGCATAAAGCAGGTGTGGCAGAAGCAAAGCATGTACATCTAGTGGCTGAACCAAATTTTACAATGTGGAACCAGAAAACCTGGGATGAATTCCCGGCTTCCCCACTTGACCAAAGTGTGTGATCCTAGGCATTTGTTTTATTTAAATTTCCCTTCTTTTTCTTTATTATCACATATAAGAGTATCTCATAATACATGACTTCAGGATGCATGCTGTACAAAACCTTCTCCTGTGTTTGGATTTAATCACTAATGACATTATTGTTAGGATGGGAGTGGGGAGCATGAACAGTTCCGAATTCACATTAGAAAACTATCACTTTTTAAAATTCTGAATGCACTGCTTAAATCTTATTTACTACGGTGAAACTCTTCTGCAGGTTAATGAAATAAACGTTATGAATTTTAAAGAGGCTGTAATATTTGTACACGTCTGCTGGCTTTAAAAACGAAGGCGTTCCTAAATTCAGGGGTGCAGTACATCCTAGTTACTTCCTTTCTTTAACTTCAATTAACCTTTAAATAAATGCTTGCTATTTGTTTAACATTTTTTTAAATGTTAGTACTGAGTCGAGTAAACAGCAGCCCAGTGCTGCTATTTCCCATGGGCCACATGTAAAGGTCAAGAGGGCCGCATGCGGCTCCCAGGCCGCACTTTGAGTATCACTGCTCTATATGGTCCTGGAACTCATATGTGACTTAGAATGTCCTTATAATGTATGGCAGGGGATACTTTGTCCTATATATTATTAAAATAAGAATCATATAATTTAGCACACTGTAGGTGGATGGTCTCTAAAAAAGTGGAGCACCTTTTATTCAGAACGCAGTGTTGGACTATTACTTATTTAGCTGACTAGAGGCAGCAGCCAAAGGTGGAATCCAGTCAAATGATAAGACAAGGCACAGCTTTTACAACATGAAGTGAAAACCTGAGAAAACACATCCTTAAAGGCACAGCCATATAGCATGGTTTGTACTCTCTGCCTGCCCTGTTTAAAGGGGTATATTATACTTTTCTTAGCGATGAATTTGAGTTTTATCTTTGAAGTGAATACTCTAAATCCAAGAGTGCACAAAGGTGAAGTCTTTGGTGTCTGGAACAAAAATTCATGTTTAAACAAAAAATGGTGATTCTCGGGTGAGAGGCGCCATCAGCTAGAGGGGACAGTGAGATTGACCATGATGGCGATAGCAGATGTGAGGCTCACCCTCAGTGAGAAAGAATGTAGGCCAAAGTGTTCGTCTCGCGCCAATAGAATGCAACTGTTCTCCAAAGTGCATGCTGCCCATTCAGAAACACAACGTCCCAATGTGTGAGACTCACGCCAGATGAGTGACATTGTGATCTTAAGTGTGAGAAACTGTGCTCCATGCTGCAAGTCCCACACTCAAAGCAGGAGACTGTGCTGCAAGGTAAGAGACTGGTAACCAATGAGGAAGACTGAGATCCAAGATGTGAAACTCATAGTCATTCAGTGACACTCTGTTCAAAGGTGCAAGACTCACAACAAATGAGTGACATTCTGATCTAATGTGTGTAATGCGCACTTGATAACTATATGATTGAACCCGTTGAGTGACAATGAAGTCTAAGGTGTGCAACTTACCCAAAGTGTTGTATAAGCGTGAGGCTCATACCTACTGAGTGACACAGTGCACGAAAGAGTGAGACTTGTGCCCTTTGAGTGGCCCCGTGCTCCAGTATGTGAGGCATACGCATAATGGCAACTGCGTCCCATAACATGAGACTTACACGAAGCAAGAGAAACTGTGCTCCAGGCTGTAAAATTCCCATTGAATGAGTAACTGTTCACTGGTGTACAAGCATCATAAAGAGTGAGACTGCACTCCAAGCCTCCAGACTAGCGCCTAATGAGTGAAACTGTGCTTCAAGCTGTAACATTCCCATTGAATGAGTAACTGCACTGTGTACCAGCATCCCACGGGGTGAGACCGCTCTAATGCTTGAGAGAATGAACCTCTGCCTCAAGGCGCGAGGCAAGCACCCACACGGTGAGACTGCACTCCAAGCCTTCAACTAGCGCTTAAGGAGTGAAACTGTGCTTCAAGCTGTAAAATTCCCATTGAATGAGTAACTACACTGTGTACCAGCATCCCACAGAGTGAGACCGCTCTAATGCTTGAGAGAATGAACCTCTGCCTCAAGGCGCGAGGCAAGCACCCACACGGTGAGACTGCACTCCAAGCCTTCAACTAGCGCCTAAGGAGTGATAAGGCCGGATTCTTGCCTACCTGGTTATCTCCAAGAATCCTCCTAGGTCGCCAGGATCTTTTGATTTGCCAGATAGCGTGGAAGGGATGAACACAATTATCAAAATATATCTACCACAATTAGACTTCATTTGGAAAGGACCACTGACTCCGAATCTAAAATGTTTAAGATTTTTTTACAACCAAAAATAACTGGACATACAAACACCTTAATACAAGGTGCAAAAGGTAAATGTGCACTAATACAAATGCGAGCCTACACAAAATTCTCATTCGACTTAATGCAAAGAGAATCACTGACTCCAAAATCATCAAAAAGGCGATTGTAAGGCCAATGTCTAAATTGGGAATCATTAGTCAAAAAGGAAAACGTTAGTCTGTCCGTACTCTACCTCTAAGGTGACATCCCTACTTAGCATTCCCATCCCAGGCAAGAGAATCAAAGAAAAGGTGTCAGAAGTGAAGACTCCTTTAAGAAGTACCTTCACTTAGTTAGAGCTCGTTCTAAGATGCTCCTTCTAGCTTCCCATCTAAACCTCATCTGCTCAACCCACGGGACACTGTCCCTAATACAAAACCCCAAAATCATAGAACACGCCCTTCGGCACACCTCTTCGGCCAGGTCTTCTCTCTGTAGTTTTCCACAAAGTTGTCTTGCATCCAACGACGGTTAGCTTGACCTTGGGTCCCAGGTACCTTGCGCAGCAAAAGTATCTATCTCACATTCCGATGCACTCCCCTGTTGGCTTCTCACAGCATCCTAACTCCTAAAACAAAGATCTATTCTCGCTAACGAGCTAAATGTCCTTGCACCTGCAACAGAAACATGGGAACGAGAAAAGCCATTTCGCATCTTTAAGATTTTAAATTTCCCTGCAACCCAAAGCCTTTACCAAGGGAATCATTTTTGGCCTACAACATTAGCTAACATAAGGAATGAACTGCCCTTCTCTTTGACATATGTGATCAAGTCTTTACAAAATTAAACACACTAGTAAACCACACTCTAAGCATTAGTTCATTATTTTCATATACGTGAATAAGCAACCTATGCGTAAAACTTTAACCTGGCACACGTTAAGCCTAATACATTGCACTGTACGAAAACCAATGATTATTCGTTTTGTTGAATACATGCACAATAACTTGCAACATTGATCCTCACAAAAACATTATTACATTTCTAATCACCTCTAAGTTAAATGATTACATCAATACATTTCTATGACACTTCTAAACATACATTGATTAATATGCGGGTGCTGACTAACGGTGAATATGATGCACCCCTACAAATTTCAGAATCTTATGACGCTCTATCAGTTCCCCCCTTTGATGACAAATGTCATCACAACCACATTCCCTTGGAGAAAGAACCGACCTAAACAGTGTTTGTTGCCATTCTATTTTGTCGGAACCTCTCCATTCTCTTAAGATTCTGGTATTGACTGTCCTGCAGCCTGGCCATTCGCCTCTCACTCGATCTAAGAGCTCTTTCAACTCTGTTTCCTCTGTACCACTTATAGGCTCTGATGAGACCCCACAAGCAGATCACACAAACAACAACAATGATAAGAGGCTTCAACACAAATCCAAGGAATCCTTTTCCCAAGCTCGCAAACCAACTTCCCACATGACCGAATCCTTTACCAACCTTCTCCCACACACCCTCTTCAGTCAAATCCGCAATCTCTTGGTGAATCGTGGTAATGTTGTCAATATATTTCTCCAGATCTTTGCTGTTATCTGGAATATACGTGCAACATTCCTGAACTTCCAACAATTTACAGACTCCACCCTCTTTTGCCAATAACATGTCTAAAGCAAGACGATTTTGCAAAACCATAGTTCTTATCGACAACATCTCTCCATCTACCAACAACAAAGACCTCGCCGTATTCATTGACAACTCATCAACCACAGTCGCCAACTTTCTTATCTGCACATCATTCAAAACCACACCCAAACTTGGTATCATCGCTCTAAAAATATCACCAATCACTGCTCCTGCACTTGCAGCTCTCCGCACTTTAGAATGATGTCCAGTCTCCAAAAGATTTAAGTCTTCTGTATGATAAATCTTCGGAAAAATAATAGCCAAGTAACATGTACCATACCAATTCGCAGGCAACCTCACATAGGCATTCCTTCCACACACAAAATACACAGTTGGAATCACTTGCACCGGACCTTGCAAAAAGTTCTTAGCAGAGTCCTCCATGGTAAAGGTATGATCGCCCGTACTCTGTCCTACTGAGACTTTTTCATAATAAGTCTGAGGACGTCTCACACACAACTTCCCCTTCTGCGTCTGATCTAGCGCTATGGGTCCATAACTTCCCTTAGATCAATGCGATCTCTCCTCCTCAGTCCAATCTACTGGACTCTCTCCTGTATTCCGTGTCTGTGTTAGTTTTCTATATCTATCCTCTATCTGGCCAATAAACTTAATTTCCGTTTCTGACAATAAACACGTTAGATTACGTCGGTGAGCATAAACCGTATCCAAACTCAAAGTCGGTATGAAATACTTCCGAAGTCTGTCCTCTGACTTATAATAGTCGTACTTATTCAAATGCTTATATGCCGGTACTTCAGGAAGTATTGCATCATAATTGGAAAAGAAGTACTCAAATTGTCTTCTCTCATAAAAGATGCTAAGCAATAAGCTGCAAGAAATCCCATAGATTAATGGAAGATGATGGTATCTAATACCCTCATCCACGGAAGAAGGTAGCTGCATGCACACATAGCAATCTTTCGCATCCATTGCATCAACATACTCATACAACAGCTTCGCATAAGCATTAAGCTTAAAGTCACTTCTAGATAGATCTATATGAAACCTACGACTCTCTTCAAGTACCAAAGCTCTTTGAGCTCCTATAGTAACCTCTTTCTGGCTAGAGGTGGTAGGTGTAGGTGTCCCCTGTACCTCCTGCTCATGGGAAACGATATATGAGGCTACCACTATCACAACTATAGCAGCTATCACTACCCCTAAAAGTGTACCTATCACTAATTAATGCTCTACGATGGGTTTTTCCAGCATCTGCCATCCTTGCAACGGTCTCAGAATTTCAGTTCAACAGCAAAATGCAAAAGTCTCTTTTCTCATCCGAGTATTGCTTGTCAAACCAGTTCACACAACGCCTTGAAGCTGGAAGTCCCCTAGCAATTTTCAGTTCCTTATTTACACAGTCCACAAAGAGACTTCCTTATCCCTCTTTCAGTGTCCTGACGGAAAGTCCCTAACTTTATTCTTCTTCCACTCGGGCCTAGGTTATCTTCTTCTTTTGGACCTTTATGTACAACAAAAGGGTTTTACTTTTAATCCAGAATGATATTCACTCCCAACAGCTCTAAAACTCCTTGCAAAATCTCAAGACGGAGGATCACCAACTCCTGGTGTGGTGGTACAATAGCAAAAGTCGGAAAAACCAGCGTCTCCAGAATCAACTCACGAACTTTACTCAGAAGCGGTGGATTCGGAATATTGAGGGTCAGTATTCCTTCGATTTCCAATCCGGGAACTCTCAGCAACACTTCTATTTTCAAATTCGGAGAATTGCTGATCAACGTCAGGGATCTCAGCCTCCCTGTGCTCGGTATGCCTGGCATCAGTCACAGCGTATGTCCACTCTGGTGAGGCGTACCTTTGACACAGCACTCTTGCTCTCCTTGACCTTCTCAGATTAACTCGAGCTTGCTCTTCGTCACTTTGCTCAGATTCAGACGTTTCGGAAACTGGGGCAAGATCTCTTCCAGGTGCCAATCTCAAGTTTACCTTTCTCTGGTTCACGGGCCAAACTCTCTCTGCTTCAGTGGCACTTCTGCTCTCCCTTCGAGTACCCTGTGCACTACTTCCTTCTTCAGCAGAATTTGACTCTACTCCACCCACAACAACACTTTCTCCGTCTGAGTCAAATTCGGGGCTTCGATTTGCACAACCACTTTCAGCTCGGTCTAGTGCACAACCAACTGCATCAGCAACCCTCACACCTTGGCTTGCCCTCTCAGATGGCTCTGCCACCTCAGCTGGATTTTCATTCACGAAAGGGGCTGTATCTTCCAAGGATGCTGTAACTCTGCGGGTATGGGAGGCATGCACTCAGTTCGGCAGTCCCCCACACTTCACTGCCATGTTCGTAACCAGTATTACCTGGTACGGACCACGCCAACGAGCATCCAGGCAACTCTTCCTCACGTGTTTACGCACAAGCACCCAATCCCCTGGCTTAAGTCGTGGCACAGGTCACTTGCGGCTGGAACAACTGCTGCTTGCACCTGCTGAGACACAGAACGGACTACGTCAGCCAGGCCCTTACGGTAGTCAAGAATCAAGTCATCAGTGATGTTAATCAAAGCAGTAGCAGGTATCGCTGGCAATCGCATCGCTCTCACCATGAGTATCTCATGAGGTGACAACCCAGTCCTCCTATCGGGAACACTACGGAGGCTCGTGAGAACTAAGGGTAGTGCGTCAGGCCATTTCAGTGATGTCGAAGAACACACTTTTGCCATCCGTGCTTTCAAAGTCTCATTAACTTGTTCCACAATCCCAGAAGCCTCTGGAAGATAACTGCAATGCAATCTCTGATCCACATTTAAGGCAGCACAAAGCAATTTCATGATCTCACTATGGAAATGTGTCCCTATGTCTGATTCCAAAGAGGTCGGAAAACGGAACCTCGGGATAAGCTCTCTCAGTAACAGTTTAGCTACAGTTCGTGTGTCACATCTACGTGTTGGGTAAGCCTCCACCCATCTTGAAAAGACACATACCACAACTAAGATGTACCTCAACCCATTGCACTTTGGCGTCTCAATGAAATCCAACTGCATCCTATTGAAAGGCCCTCCTGACCTCCCAATGTGGCCCAAAGTCACAACAGTTCTCTTTCCTGCATTCATCTGCTGGCATGTAACACACCTCTGTCACACAGCTTCAGCTACTGCACGAAACTTCGGATTGTACCAGATCTGTCGAAACACTTGCATCATCGCGTCTCTACCAAGATGTACAGCACCATGTATCAGTCATGCCATTGGGTTCAACAAACATTCTGGCAACACAGCTTGTCCATCGTTCGAAATCCATACAACCACATCTCCCTTTTCACATCCAGCTCGTATCCAACTGTCTCGCTCCTGATCAGTAACTTCATCCTGCACCTGTTTTAGCTCCTCCCATGTATCAGCCATGGTCAACATCATGCTGAGATCGGTTCTTTCTTGGCTCTTTTCTACATGGCCTTCAGTAAATATGCATTCATATTCTGCACAAAACCGGGCAACTTCATCCGCGTAGCTATTACCCTGCGACACGAAATCGTTCCCCTTGCTGTGCGCAGAACATTTGACAACTGCGATTTCCTCTGGACATTGCAATGCTTCCAACAACTGTCTCACATATTCCCCATTTCTGATGGGCGAACCAGAAGATGTCATGAACCCTCTCTGTGACCATAACTGCCCAAAATCATGAACAACACCAAACCCATACTGAATATCGGTGTAGATTGTTACCCGAATCTGGTCAGCAGCCAAACAGGCACGGGTCAAAGCAATAAGTTTCGCCACCTGTGCGGAGTGTACTCCTTCTAAACAAGCGGCTTTAACCACTCCAGTGATGGTACATACAGCAAACGCTGCTCTCAGTCGACCAGCACTGTCTCTTAAACATGAACCGTCCATGAAGAAAATGTCATCAGGGTCTGTGAGCGGCTCATCAACAATGTCTGGTCTCGGTTTGGTGCACAATTCAGTCACATCGAGACAATCATGGTCCTCACAATCTTCATCATCTACGTTTGGAATAGGCAACAACGTGGCAGGATTTAAAACAGAACACCTCTTCAAAGTCACATTCTCTGCAGCAAGTATAACTTGCTCATAGCGAATCAATCGATTGTTTGTGAAGTGCTGTGTTTTAGTCCTTGTCATCAACAGTTCAACAGAATGTGGTACATAAACTGTAAGCGGATGACCCATTACAATGCTCTCACATCTTTCAATACTGACACCTGTTGCAGCAACGGATTTGAGACATCCGGGCAACGCAGAAGCTACTGGATCTAAAGTAGCTGAGAAGTAGGCAACTGGTCTACGGACACCTCCATGACTCTGAGTCAAGACTGCCAATGTGCAACCTTCCCTCTCGCAGCAGAATAAGGCAAATGCCTTATTGTAATCAGGCATCCCCAAAGCTGGGGCACAGCACAAGGCTTCTCTCAGCCTCAAAAATGAACTCAAACAGTCTTCGTCCCATGGTACCGGATCGCTCACATCCTTACGCGTCAGCCGTTGTAAAGGCTTCACTTCAAAGGAGAAATTGGGAATCCATTGGCGACAGTAGCCAACCATCCCCAAGAACATTCTGACTTCTCTCTGAGTGGTAGGCACAGGCATGTTCATAATAGCCTCAATAATACTGCACTTCACTCAGGCAGTACTGCAGTTTACTCGGAGACACCTTGTGTCCATTCTCTGCCAGATAATTCAGTAGGGCAATTGTATCGATCCTGCAAGCGTCTTCAGTCTCCGACGCAACGAGCAGATCGTCGATGTATTGCACCAGAACAGAGTTCTGCGGCAACACAAGACCTTCAAGATTCTTCTTCAAGGTCTGATTGAAGATGGACGGGCTCTCCGTATACCATTGTGGGATACGACACCACATTAACACACGATTCTCCAGCCGAAAAGCAAAAAGAAATTGGCTTTCATCGTGTGTAGGAATCGAGAAGAAAGCTTGACACAAGTCAATCACTGTGAACCATTCAGCTTCACATGGGATCTGAAACAGGATCACAGACGGATTCGGTACCACAGGACAACATGGAACGACTATCTCGTTAATCTTTCGCAGGTCTTGTACGGTCTTGAACTTCCCACTTGGCTTCTGCAGTCCCATGATAGGTGAATTGCATGGGCTACCCATGATCTCCTTTAGAATTCCCTGCTTGATCATCGACTCAATTACAGGTTTGATCCCTGCAATAGTTTCAGGTGACAAATTATATTGGGGCGTCCTAGGGAACTCTACATTTGGCTTAACCTGGATTTTCACTGGGTCTACACCCTTGACCAATCCGATCTCTTCTCCACTGAGGTCCCAAACATCAATTGACACGGAATCCCTAAAGTCTAGTGGGAGTTCTTCCACTGTCAATGCTGGATACATCTCTATGCACACATGCTGATTCGCAACCTTGAAGGTCGCATCATCATCCCTCGTCTGTACTTCTACTCCCTTTGGGGTACAGTAAATGGTGCAATTCAGCTTGCACAACAGGTCTCTACCTAACAAGCAAACTGGACTGGAATCACACACCACAAACTGGTGCCGATCTCTGAAATTTCCTATCTTCACTGGAATTGGCTCGGTCAATGGGCTAGTCATTTTCTTATTTGCTACACCAACGACTTGGATTGATTGTCTCGAGAGGGGTAGGTCAGGGACTACTGCAGATCGAACAGTAGACCGAGTAGCACCAGTGTCAACCAAAAAGGTTGTGGGGTGACCATCAATGTCTGCTTCCACAAATGGTCCCCTCTGATCTACTTCCAAGACTGCTCCAAGCAGTCCTCTTCCCCTCTCAAGCACAGTCGTGCCAACGGATCTGGGCTGTATTCCTCACTCCCTTCAAACATGGGCATCTGTAGGTAAGTTCGGACTCCCTGTTGCATATTCGGTATCCCAGGTGGTTGAGGAACCTGCATCTGCGGAACACCAGACCCCCCCTTTGACCATCTTCGGTCGAGTCATTGTAGGGACCATGTCCACCACAGGAACCTGAACTACCTCCCCCTCTTGCTGTATCTGATTTAACGGGTTCAAAGGACACTCACGTTACCAGTGTCCGATCTGGTTACAAAGATGACACGCAGTGGTCTTTTTCAATGTCGCCACATCCATTCCTGTCTTAGGATCAATTGACTTTAATTCCCTGTTTTCTTCATAGAGTCCCTCCATTAGGCTGTCCGTGAGCTGTTTGCATCTGGACAAGCATCAATTTGTCTTTCAACTTCCAGTGCTTCGATTCTATCTCATCACTACAGTACCTAGCATGCCGTAAAATCTCATCCACTGGCTTATTCTGTCAACAAATCAAATGCTGCTGTATCATGAGACTAACTTCTGGCCTCAATCCCAACGCAAATTTCAAAACAAACTGTCCCATGTCCTTCGTGTCTAACATGTCTAATCCACTGTACTGTTTAAACACCTGCAAAAGTCTCTCATAAAACTCATGCACCGTCTCTTTTGGCTCTTGCACTGTCAGATCTATCTTCACCCAATCAATGTCCTGAGGTGAGATTTTCGACTTCAACCATGTGATCACCTGCTCGAACTTTTTCATGACTATGGGCGACGGACCATTCGAGATTGGGTCCCTGTCAGGCTCTGAGGTTGGCCACTCAACAGCAATTTTACATGCCGACCACAAATCACTCGGAACCACAATGTCAAATAATGTGTTCAAATCAACCCACAACACCTTCGAAATTTTGACAAACCGGTCAACTTGCTTGTACCATTCCACTGGCTTTTCCCTCAACCGGGGAAAATCATTTGTAAATGCAGCCAAATCAGCCCTACTCCACGGTACATGCACATATCCTCCATTCTGTACCTCTCGCAACGGGAAATTCCCTATCTCCGTCATCCCTCCGCCAGGGGGTGGCGTCTCGCCTATCGTTCTCCTCGAACTTTTCTTCTTGGACCATCTTTCTTCCCACTTATCAAGCGTGATCCATGCATGCATTGCTATGATCAAATCCTTGATATGAGTTCTCAAACCCATGATTCTCTTTTTTCTTCCAATTCCTGATCACTATACTGCAACCTATGACTTCCTTGCAATGATTTCGTTTTGGACAAGTCCCCATCATACTTTTTTGCCAATTCTGACAACTTCTCATGTGCAGTTTGTGCCTTGCGAGTCACATCCTTCGCTACAAAGAGGAACTCATCGTTCCTACATGCATGTTCTTTCAAGAGGTAAATTCCCACTTATGATCTCATCTACCTCTGCCTTTAGCCTCACCACATCTAACATTTTCCCCTTCAGGGCTCCCTTCAGTACTTCCCTACAAGCTGAACCATCCCTTTCATCATAATCACCTTCCCGTTCCTGAGATCTACTCTCTTCTGACATACTCATAGGAACTGAACGATTCACTATTGTGCCTCGTTCACTTTCTGCTGTTCTCACACTCTGATTCTGATTCCTCACTGGTGGTGCCCACATCCACAAATCTGATCTTGACTCGGCCAAAGACCTCGGCCTCACTGGTCTCACCTCTGTCTGCCCCCTAGAGGAGTCTGCTGTAGCTGGCAATGGCATACTCCATTCTATAGGCTTTGGAGTTTGCTCCATTCCGCTCAAGGATCCATTTCCTTCCGTCACACTCCTTGTTCCTACAACTGACTGCACAGAGCTTCCAACTTTCTCTTGGTCTGGGTCGTAAACAGAAACGATGGGTCCAATGGTGACCGGTTCCTTTAGAGCATCCGGTAACCGCGCACCTCTCCCAAACTCTGTGCTGGCTACAGGCTGGTTTCTAGAACTCTCAGCTCCTGTCGAGATCTTCCCTTCTATTCTCACTTCCGACTGAGTCGGTACTCCACTATTCCCTTTTGACTGAGCCGATTTTCCTTCGCAAAGATCGGGATTGTATGGAGGTGGTCTCTCAGACAACAGCCTCTCTAGTAGACTATCGTCTGTGTCACTATCATCATCATCCTCTACTCTCTTTATCCTTAAGCCATCAGTTTTTACCAGTAGGGGATACAACCTGTCTCCTTCTATCGTTTGCACTCTCCACCTTTTCTCTTCTGCATTCCATCTTGCATTTTGAAATGCCTTAATCGACTTTTTCACCCTCTCCTGACTACGATCCCTTTTCCTATCATGCGCTGCTCTAATCCATGCATGCAACGCTTCAAACTGGGTTGGTCTCGGCAAGGGTTGTAATGCCGCCATCACAGATTTCAACTGGTACAACACTTCCAATCTAAATGAGCCATATCGCGGAAAAGCTAACTCCCCTTCATTCTAGGTCATCTTATGCAATTTTCAAGCCAAATTATAGTATGCAACCCTACATTTCTTGCCATGTAATGCGCTGGAGTATCTTCGGGAGGGGCCTCTTCTCCCTCACGAGTAACCACATGTTTGTCACCTCTGCACAATTTTTGAAAAACTTTAAAAACACTACATGATGAAAAATTTCAATTGCACACAATGTTTTCGTTTGCTTCCTGATGTCAAAACCCACCAATAACAGCACGACTCACACCAACCAACCTATCGCAGCGTGGCACCTTCCGACGTCACCCGTCCTCCGCTTGCAGCAGTTCCCCTCCTTTACAGCTCACGTCTCACCCTTGCATTCGTCCCATTCATACGCTGAAATAACCGTTTGTCCCAAACAAGTTACTTCTCTGACTGTCCGTCCACAGTCTCTCGAAGTTGTCGACCTCGGTTGGCAACTGTCTGTCCACGTCCGGCCAGACAATCCCCTCTGATAGGTTACAAATACTCAAATTCCACGTACAACAACCCACGACCAGTGTCGGTTTCTCACGCACTCACACATTCGCTCCCCCTATCTCGGTCCAGGTGATCGATGACGTCTCACGATCCCCTTTCAGTGGTCAACAAAATCTACCTTGGGTGTCTTCTACACCACAATCGCTTAAGCTACTCGTCGAGCCTAAGACGTTCCCGGGCTGCGCGCGCTCACAGCCTGATCTCACAATCACTCAACATTCACTCCAACTCCGCAAGACATCACACAACAAAACAACACCGCAATCTACGAACATCTCACCCTATTCATACTCACTCCTCCACGAACTGCTGCTTTCCGCCGCACCGCTACTCTCCGTCAATCTCCATCAACCGCCGTCGTCCGCTGCTCTCCATCCGATAAGTCACCATCACTTGACTTCTATGGGCCTCAAGGATCTCTTATCCTAATCTAGATCTCCCCTCACTATCGGAAATAACCATCCTACTCTGCTACCAACTGATAAGGCCGGATTCTTGCCTACCTGGTTATCTCCAAGAATCCTCCCAGGTCGCCAAGATCTTTTTATTTGCCAGATAGCGTGGAGGGGATGAACACAATTATCAAAATATATCTACCACAATTAGACTTCATTTTGAAAGGACCACTGACTCTGAATCTAAAATGTGTAAGATTTTATTACAACCAAAAATAACTGGACATACAAACACCTTAATACAAGGTGCAAAAGGTAAATGGGCATTAATACAAATGCGAGCCTACACAAAATTCTCATTCGACTTAATACAAAGAGAATCACTGACTCCAAAATCATCAAAAAGGCGATTGTAAGGCCAATGTCTAAATTGGGAATCATTAGTGAAAAAGGAAAACGTTAGTCTGTCCCTACTCTACCTCTAAGGTGACATCCCTACTTAGCATTCCCATCCCAGGCAAGAGAATCAAAGAAAAGGTGTCAGAAGTGAAGACTCCTTTAAGAAGTACCTTCACTTAGTTAGAGCTCGTTCTAAGATGCTCCTTCTAGCTTCCCATCTAAACCTCATCTGCTCAACCCACGGGGCACTGTCCCTAATACAAAACCCCAAAATCATAGAACACGCCCTTCGGCACACCTCTTCGGCCAGGTCTTCTCTCTGTAGTTTTCCACAAAGTTGTCTTGCATCCAACGACGGTTAGCTTGACCTTGGGTCCCAGGCACCTTGCGCAGCAAAAGTATCTATCTCGCATTCCGATGCACTCCCCTGTTGGCTTCTCACAGCATCCTAACTCCTAAAACAAAGATCTATTCTCTCTAACGAGCTAAATGTCCTTGCACCTGCAACAGAAACATGGGAACGAGAAAAGCCATTTCACATCTTTAAGATTTTACATTTCCCTGCAACCCAAAGCCTTTACCAAGGGAATCATTTTCGTCCTACAACATTAGCTAACATAAGGAATTGACAGGCCTTCTCTTTGACACATGTTATCAAGTCTTTACAAAATTAAACACACTAGTAATCCACACTCTAAGCATTAGTTCATTATTATCATATACGTGAATAAGCAACCTACGCGTAAAACTTTAACCTGGCACACGTTAAGCCTAATACATTGCACTGTACGAAAACCAATGATTATTCGTTTTGTTGAAGTTAAATGATTACATCAATACATTTCTATGACACTTCTAAACATACATTGATTAATATGCGGGTGCTGACTAACGAACGGTGAATATGATGCACCCCTACAAATTTCAGAATCTTATGACGCTCTACCAGTTGTGAAACTGTGCTCCAAGGTGTGAGACAGATACACTCTGAGAGATACTAGGGGGGCTGTTTGGCATGCCTGGAGACCATCTCCCCTCCTCTAAACCTATGTTATTGAAACTAGTCGTGTATAAAGCGCTCTGTGCCATCTGAACAGCGTATTGGCACTTCAATAATATGTTTTATTAATACCTCGACTCAACTGTACTCAAGTAATCGAACTTGGAGAAGTAAAAGGCAGAGTAACCCCTCGTTTTCCCAAAGTGTCCGTGTTTCACTCGCTCCTTCCACCGCTTTTTTGAGGGGAGGGCGGGCTTGCAACCCATGTCACACATCTCCCCCAGACTGTTTAGGTCTTTGTTAGTTTTAAAGGAAAATATTTCCTGTAATCCCGATTTCTGGAAAATAACAACAGGGCAGACAGAGACACAAACTTTTTTTCTGAAGTTTATCCAGAGTTTAGCTGCTTTATAAACACATTTTGCAGTCTGTCAGAGCACGCGGCCCCTCGGCTGCAGCCACCATGAAGAAGGGCAGAGGCTTGCATGTTACATGCATGACGTGATTTCACAGGCGTACGTATGTTAACAATACCTCTTTTCGTTAGTTATAAAGCGTGGGAAGTTTGTGCAAAAAAGAAGGCGTCCAGAATGTCTTAAGAATAATTACTGGTGGGAGAATCGGTACTGGAGCGGGGGCTGCGGTGGAGGGGGAGGGGCACCATCTACGCGCCCAGGCAACGTGAGGTTTCTGTCCAGATAATGGCTACTCACAATAAGTCGTCTGTTCGAGAAAAACAAAAACAGTTTTAAAAAGCAGATTGTTGATTGACGGAGGGAAGTTTCCGGGCGAGACCATAGAGCGTGCGCCAGGGCTGCAAACAGCCGGGGTTGCGCCGCTGGCGTTATTTCTGGCGCAAACCAGAGCGCAAAATATTGGTTTTCCGGTTCAATTGCCACGCCCTCTCCTCGCCAGCCTTCCTCCCTCCCCGGCTTTGATCGCTGAGCTGTGGGTTTTTCTCTCTAACTGCCCGGCAGCGTGATTGATTATCAATTACAGACTCTTGGCGGGTTGGGGCCAAGTTAAGCCTGCGTGCGTTTGATCGTCCCATCTTCCGAGTGGTAACACTCTCTCCCTCTCGCCTCCTGCCCCCCTCAGGCTCCTACACTCCCCCTCACCTTCTCTCCCACTTTTTCTCTGTCGACTCTCTTTTTTTCTGGGTTATTTCTTTCTGTCTCGCTCACACCATTTCCCACCTACTCTTTCTCACTGTGCCTCTATTTTTATCTCCTGCTTGCCTTTCTTTTTGAGTCTTTTCTTATCCCCTCCTCTTGCGCCCGCTTCTCTTCTCTCGTGCTGCGTCTCTTTTTTCTACCTTTATTTAAACTCCCCCCTCTCCTTCTCTGTGTCACTTTCTTTCTTGCGCGTTCTCTTGATTTCTCTCTCATTCTATGCCACCTCTCCTTTCCATGCTCTTTCTCTCGCCTCATGTCTTTCTCTCAATTTGTTCTCACTGCCTCCCTCTCGTTCTCTGTGCCTTCTATTTATGTGCATTTTTTTGATGTTATATTGCTCTAAAGGGTTATGTTCTCACTTTTATATATCAACCACCAAAAATTTCTGGGCCCAAAAATATTCAAACTCTACAGTGCTTTTTGCCCTTATGAATGCTAACTGCGTTATATAAAAACGATATATATATATGGGGGAGGGGTCAAGAAGAATCAGAAAAAGAGAAGCCTTGAGTGAGACAAGTTGCCCCTCCCCTCCAACAATGGAAATACATATATTAAACTTGTCCCCTTTTCGTACATGGATAAGCTATATAATTAGATATTGTTTGGGTGGTTTTCATGCACAAAATGCAGTAGAATTAAAGAACATATTTCACAGTGAACAAAATATTGCACGGTTCATGGTGTAATATGGATTTCATAATCTGAATGACAATCCCCAAAGCACTTTGTAGAGCTTTGCCATTTTCCTGGGTACTAGGATTATATAGCATGGAGGAACAAATTATGTGGCAATATGTTCTTATTTATGTGGCACATTCTCACAGTATTATTTTCACCTAAAAATAAAAAAATTGTGAAATCTAAAATGTTTACAAATTATGCAGCATATTATGTGATAAATGCACTAAGTCCATTAATTATGTAGTAAATATTGTCACAATAAAGTAGCATAACTTCTCTGGCAAATTTTGTCAGACCAGTCCTTGTACAGTGCATAGCAATCAAGCACAGTGAACAAGCCTGACACTGCAAGGGTTTGGGGGGGTTCTCCACCCGCAAGAAAATGTTGGGGGGAAATTGTGCATTCTACAACATATTTTTCATTATATATTCAATTGTATTAATCTTTAAAGCATAGTAAAGTGTGACCTATACAGAGATCTTTATTGGGCTCTTCAATGATTCCCTCACTATCACCTTCCAACAGGGCCTCTCATCTCTCCAGAACCCCTCTCTCACATGTATTTAATTTGTTTTATAGCGCCTCTCATACCAGTGTAGGGTGTCTGGGTATTTTACATCACCCACACATACAGAGACAAGGACTCCTACGTGTATTAAGAAGTATATAGTAGATGTTAAGTAAGATAAAGGGGGCTAAAAGGTGTAGACTTCACGTAATCGATACTGGTAGGCATTTTTTAAGAGTCCTTGGTCTGGGGAAGCACAAACTCAGGATCCAGAATGCACCACAGTGGTTGGGGTTGACTTTACTAATAAGAATGTATTTCGACCCAAACAAACCATTTTTAGCAAGATTAGGATAATGAAAGACTTTTTAACATAGATTACAATTGTAATTTAGGAACTGCACAGTAACAAAAGCAGAAACCTACAGAGCTATGCACATAAAATACTGTTCTGTGATCTGCATAGTGCACACTCTTTGCAGCAGACATGTTAACCCTCTGTGCTACCTTAGATGAGTCAAACCTGCCACTAGACAAAACTCTGACCTCTCTCCAGCAGGTACATTAATCACCTGAGTTATCTTGGCACTTTTATTGTTGCCTAAAAACTGTTGGATATACAGGGAACACTGCAGTGCTTTTAAAACTGCTGCACTGCTACAAAACCAGCCCCCAGTAACAAAAGTAGACACCACCCTTCCAGTCTCCTGGGGAAATGCCCGATCCGGGTACACAAAAGCAGACACCACCCTTCCAGTCTCCTGGGGAAATGCCCGATCCGGGTACACAAAAGCAGACACCACCCTTCCAGTCTCCTGGGGAAATGCCCTATCCCGGTACACAAAAGCAGACACCACCCTTCCAGTCTCCTGGGGATATGCCCGACCCCGGTACACAAAAGCAGACACCACCCTTCCAGTCTCCTGGGGAAATGCCCGATCCCGGTACACAAAAGCAGACACCACCCTTCCAGTCTCCTGGGGAAATGCCCGATCCCGGTACACAAAAGCAGACACCACCCTTCCAGTCTCCTGGGGATATGCCCGATCCCGGTACACAAAAGCAGACACCACCCTTCCAGTCTTCTGGGGAAATGCCCGATCCCGGTACACAAAAGCAGACACCACCCTTCCAGTCTCTGGGGAAATGCCCGATCCCGGTACACAAAAGCAGACACCACCCTTCCAGTCTTCTGGGGAAATGCCCGATCCCGGTACACAAAAGCAGACACCACCCTTCCAGTCTCCTGAGGAAATGCCCGATCCCGGTACACAGAAGCAGACACCACCCTTCCAGTCTCCTGGGGAAATGCCAGATCCCGGTACACAAAAGCAGACACCACCCTTCCAGTCTTCTGGGGAAATGCCCGATCCCGGTACACAAAAGCAGACACCACCCTTCCAGTCTCCTGGGGAAATGCCCGATCCCGGTACACAAAAGCAGACACCACCCTTCCAGTCTCCTGGGGATATGCCCGATCCCGGTACACAAAAGCAGACACCACCCTTCCAGTCTCCTGGGGAAATGCCCGATCCCGGTACACAAAAGCAGACACCACCCTTCCAGTCTCCTGGGGAAATGCCCGATCCGGGTACACAAAAGCAGACACCACCCTTCCAGTCTCCTGGGGAAATGCCCGATCCGGGTACACAAAAGCAGACACCACCCTTCCAGTCTCCTGGGGAAATGCCCGATCCCGGTACACAAAAGCAGACACCACCCTTCCAGTCTCCTGGGGAAATGCCCGATCCCGGTACACAAAAGCAGACACCACCCTTCCAGTCTCCTGGGGAAATGCCCGATCCGGGTACACCAGTTCAGCCTTACCGTTATCCATTTATTTATTAGCAATTTATTCATGAAAGGGAACCCTACATTTTCAAACTGCATTCAGTGCATATTGTTAGCTGAAATTTGAAGAAAACAGCTTTTGAAAGATAATTACACAAAAATAAACATGTAATTAAAAATAATGAGGAATGTGTAATATGGTTCTATATTGCCACCTTGGGGCTTTAAATATATTTACAAACCACTCAGCATTTGGCCTTGTTAGCAGAGCTGCTCAATGCTAATATTGGACCTGTTATGCATACCCTATGTATTATATACCCAGCAGCCCCTTTCTTTTCATGGCTCGGAATGCATTGAGATGCCTGTCTATTGCCATCTAATTAGCGGCGGTGTTTTTTTGTATTGATTTGTTTGTAGCGCTTTCTAATGTCCTTAGTGAGGCCTGTCTGGATCTATCCACCCCTAAAGCTCTTTGTTGTGACGGTTCTCTAGTATGTTCAGAGTGTGTCTCGTGTCCTGTCCCCCACACTGTAACCTTAGGCAGACGTTTCTTATCCTGGGAGTGGTGTCCATGTCTGGCAGATTTACAAGCGGTCTGAGCTCCTAACTTGTAGCGCCTAGTGCCACATGCCGCCTTCGGTACCTGTAAGCGCCTGGTTATTCGAGTGAATGCTCTTACATAACCCCGCCTGCTCCGGCCTTCCAGTGCATGTACATCCATCACTCGATGTGGCCTCTCTTTGTTCCGGGTTCTCGAGGGAAGCCTCTCGTTAGGCTCCGCCCACAGGGCCTGAACCGGAGGACCTCCATTTGAAACGTGCAGGTAACTCAGGCGGTAACAGCGCGAACTGCTGTCGTGTGAACATAGCTTCATTTACTCGAAGATCTGCTTCTCTGAGAACCGGAGCGACAATTAATCCCGAGCGACTGTCATCTGCAGCCTGAGAAAAGACGCTCTCCGGCCGGGCAGCATTTCATGTATTCGGCTCTTGGCGTCGCGCGAAACACGTACAGGCGCGAGGGGCGTCATTGCGCTTTAATAGGAAGAATAAAGAGAACAAGAAGTACGAGAGGGGGAATTACGAATATACAGTGTCTAGGTGTTGATATCAGAGCACAAGGAAAGAGGTGTGTGCTTTTTTGTATTAATGAAAAATTCAGAAAGGTTTAAAATAAAATGCAAGTACTGATGAGGCTTAAGAAGAAAGAATTT
The DNA here is from genome assembly GCF_964204655.1 of Triturus cristatus. Lineage (NCBI taxonomy): Eukaryota > Metazoa > Chordata > Amphibia > Caudata > Salamandridae > Triturus > Triturus cristatus. Next base: position 937,788,103 of record NC_140584.1, on the reverse strand, counting down.
AGAGCCAATTTACACAGGCGCGTGAAGATGAAGACGATACAATTACAAGTGAGACACAATTTCAAGCGCCACGTTTTATTAAACACGCTCGTGCAGCTACCGCCACTTTATAAGCAGAACTGGTTCACGGAAGATCATTCTAGTGAAATGCCCACCGACCCGGTGTTACGCGTCAGGACCTGCGAGGATGTAAACACTGTGCGCGCGTGCGTCCTGCGCGCGCGCGTGTCTATATAGATGGATACACCCCGGGTTATTCACAGACCCCCGGTCACGCCTCCCCTGCATGCGATGGACTCTTTCCTTACTTACCTCAATTGAAGCTGTTCTGCCTTTTTTGTACTTTGTGTCTTTCATTTTAATTTTTAGCCCTAGTAAGACACTCTATGTCAGAGGCGCTTTCGGCACCTGGTCACTTCGGTGGATTTTGAGAAACGACCTATTTCCTGGGAAAAGTTATCTATCTATCTATCTATCTATCTATCTATCTATCTATCTATCTATCTATCTATCTATCTATCTATCTATCGTAGAGTGTAGGAGGGGCTAAGACACAGGGGAAAAAAGCCTTTGTGAGCCATATTGCCCCTCCCTCAAAAATGGAAAAATATAACATTATACTCGCCTCATTATTATATATAGTTTATGCCACGGCATATTTTTCTGTGCATTTGTGGTAAATACTTTAAATCACGATGCAAGGGGTACATTTGTGCCGGAAAGTAAAATCACATTCAAGAAATATATCTATCAAGAGAGTTATTTCCATGTTACGAGAAAACGTTATATGTAGTCAGTGTGGGACTCATGTCACCTTTGCTGTACTGTGGTACTAAACTTGAATTTGACCTTTGCACTGCAGTAATACATGAGTAAATGTGTGTTTATTAGTGCAATAGCTCCAAATAACATATTAACGAGTCACATTTATTTTTACTGCCATAATTATATACATATGTCACATATATATTGGGAGCAGGTAATGTTTTGCTTGTTGGTAAGACAAAAACGTATATCTATCTATCTCTCTCTATATATATTATCTACTGGCGGTCGCCAGTAGATAGTTAAAGTTAGGACCGTGTTTCCATAGGAAATCTGAAAATTCTATTTTGAATAACTTTGGCGCCGGTTGACGAATCTTCGCGAAATTTTCAAAACTAATGGGGCGCTCCGCTCAGCTCCTACCCAGAAAGTCTCGGGGTGATTCGTCAAGCGGGGGCCGAGAAAAAAGGGGGGTCCCAAAACGCGTTTTCCCCATGCATTTTCCCATAGGAACTTTAGTCGAAGGTACAGCCCGAACGGCTGAACAGAATTACTTGAAATTTGGCAGAGAGGTAGTCCTCAGGTCAGGCATGTGCCTTTTGCATATATGGAGTCAATCTGTTCAGTAGTTCCTGAGAAAATTGCAGTTAAAAGCACATAAATATCTATAAGGGCGCACGGTGCGCGCACCCTAACGTGCGCGAGCATTATTCTGATTGGTGGTTACATGTCAGTCAACGTTCAAATCGGTCGAAATGAGGAAGTGTCGGCCGCCATTTTGTTTGTTTTGTGTGCGACAGGGAAAAAGGAAGGTGGCGAACGTGAAAAGGGGGCAGGGTAGAGAGTTTCTGACCCCCTAGCCTTTGTCAGGGGGTCCCTGAAGGACCCCGAAGGCTGAAATTTTGTTTTTAATTTTTTTTTTTTTTAAATCGCAGGGTGCGCGCACGGTGGAAAACATTTAAAAAAAATAAAAAAAACATTTTAAACGAGCCATTCCATATTACAGGATACAGTCAATCTATAACTATATACATAGGTAGTTTATTGTAAAATAAATATATAAAAAATATAATACATAAATAACTTAGCATTTAAAAAACCGTACAAATTCACTTAAAAAACCATTGGTTTCACACACGTTATAGTTAGGAATTAGCATTTAAAAAACCTTGCAAATTCACTTAAAAAACCATAGGTTTCACACATGTTATAGTTAGCTGGACATTTCACTCGTAAAAAACCAATGAAATTCCCCCGTTATAGTTGGTTCAGATAACTATAACTCACGCGACAGCCACTCTATCACAAGGATGATGTCATGAGTGATGCAACTGACCATGTCATGAGTGATGTAATATGTGACGTCATCAGCAGTGGATTGCGGGCGCGCGAGTTATAGTTATCTGAACTAACTATAACGGGGGAATTTCATTGTTTTTTTACGAGTGAAATGTCCAGCTAACTATAACATGTGTGAAACCTATGGTTTTTTGAGTTAATGTTCAGCTTGTGGATGACTTCAAATAGTTTATATATATATATATATATATATATATATATATATATATATATATTTATTACATCAAATCCCTCCTCCAAGAAGCAGAAATTTATTTAACGAATGGCATGACGCGTTTCGGCAGTGTTGCCTTCTTCAAAAGCCTTAGACAACAGGGTTCATTTGTTCATGATTTTAAATGTGCTGCCTCACTCCTATTGGAGGGAGCACAGCTGACCACTGCTTAATGAAGAAACGTACTTCAGCCCCTCCTGACGGAATGCAATTCCCAGCATGCATCTTGTTCCCTCAGTGAAAATGTCTTGCAGCCCTCTGTGATTTCATCCTCATAGTGAGTGCGGGCTGTCCATTGCAAGTGTGGTCACTTAGAAACATTTGCTCAATTACCCCTTGCCATCAATTCAAAAAAATAAAATCAGTCTCTCAGCCCCCTACTTCCTGCCACAGATTCGCCGACTTGAAACATACCCGGAGGCATCGTTGCAGTGAACCGTGTCTCCCCGTGAAGTCACGGTCTGTCGCTGACAGCAGGTGCTCGTTCCATGCGGCTGAGGCGGTCCCGAGGTTTTCAATACCTCAAAATGTATCCTTCCATTTTGCCACCGATTACCTCGGGGCGCTTTTAGGAAGGGTCCCCTGACGTGTCTATGGCTCCGCGTAAACATTCCAGCAAATCCCTCCTCCAAGAAGCAGATTAGGGGACACAGCGTGGTCTCAAGAAGTTCATTTATTTAACGACTGGCATGACGCATATATATATATATATATTTCCCTTACACCTGTATGCCACCCTCCAATACTCCACGCGTCTCGAGGGCGAGCAGAAAAACAGCACCAACAATCCTTCACGTGGGGTGATATATATGTTTTGCTTGTGGATGAGCCCAAAAAGTATGTATATATATACCCCGTTTGAAGGCGCAAGCCGAAACGCGTAGGTTTTCCATTGTGGGGTGTCGCTGAGACATTTTTTGTTATGCAAGAATAACAATCACCTCGCGCTTGGACCTGTGGCCGCGCTGCTATGTTTTTCAATTATGAGGGAAAGTGCGGCTGGAATGACCTGTATGATTGGATAGTCGCTGAAGAGGAATATATATATATATACATATACACACACCCATATGTGTGTGTGTGTGTGTGTATATATATATACATATATATACACACACATGCATACAAACAGTCACACATTTTCTCCTCCACACGCACAGCATTAGCTGCCTCCTTAAATATACGTGTGAGGCACAGCAGTTTCAGCATCTCTTGTAGTTCTGAGTTCTGCTCTGTCCTTGTTTCCTGCTCTTTCGCTCCCATTTTCAAGTAGGAACTCTTTAGTCTCACGGTTGCTGACGTTGGGAGTCAGGTTCCATTGTGTGTCTGCTAAACTGCTGGTGTGGCTGGCTGAATTCCTGAGGAAGCTGGGGGGGGTGGGGGGGGGGGGGGGTCATCAAGCGCTAACAGCTGCATTGGCTGTAATCTGCCAGCGGCACCCACTGCGTCCACCGTCCCAGCTGACAGCACCCACACTTTCACCTTCTTCGGTAACAGCACCCTGTCTATTTAAAGCACTCTGTCTGCTAACGGCCCCCTCTCTGGCAACAGCATGCGCACTGCAAAGAGTTGTATGCTCCAATCAACATCCTGCCTACTAACAGCCCCCTCTCTGGCAACAGCCCCCTCTCTGGCAACAGCCCCCTCTCTGGCAACAGCCCCCTCTCTGGCAACAGCCCCCTCTCTGGCAACAGCCCCCTCTCTGTCAACAGCCCCCTCTCTGTCAACAGCCCCCTCTCTGCCAACAGCCCCCTCTCTGCCAACAGCCCCCTCTCTGCCAACAGCCCCCTCTCTGCCAACAGCCCCCTCTCTATCAACAGCCCCCTCTCTAGCAACAGCCCCCTCTCTAGCAACAGCCCCCTCTCTGCCAACAGCCCCCTCTCTAGCAACAGCCCCCTCTCTGCCAACAGCCCCCTCTCTGCCAACAGCCCCCTCTCTGCCAACAGCCCCCTCTCTGCCAACAGCCCCCTCTCTGCCAACAGCCCCCTCTCTGGCAACAGCCCCCTCTCTGGCAACAGCCCCCTCTCTGGCAACAGCCCCCTCTCTGGCAACAAACCCCTCTCTGGCAACAGCCCCCTCTCTGGCAACAGCCCCCTCTCTGGCAACAGCCCCCTCTCTAGCAACAGCCCCCTCTCTAGCAACAGCCCCCTCTCTAGCAACAGACCCCTCTCTGCCAACAGCCCCCTCTCTAGCAACAGCCCCCTCTCTAGCAACAGCCCCCTCTCTAGCAACAGCCCCCTCTCTAGCAACAGCCCCCTCTCTAGCAACAGACCCCTCTCTGCCAACAGCCCCCTCTCTGCCAACAGCCCCCTCTCTGCCAACATTAGTCTCTGCCAACAGCCCCCTCTCTGCCAACATTAGTCTCTGCTAACAGCACTCTCGCTTCCAGCAGCTGTCTCTGCTAAAAGTGCTCTCCTAATAACCCCCTCTGGCCTCCCAGCTAACAGCACTCTCTCTCTGATGACAGCATCTCTGTTTATTGCTGACAGCAATCTTTCTGCTCCAGTCCCAGCATGCACTCTGGTGACAGCACCAGCTCAGCTGCTAGCACCCCATCGCACAATAGAGCCATCGTTTCTAACGCGTCTGTGCTAATAACGCTGCCCCTGTTGGGAACAACAGCTTTGCTGATAACACCCTCAATGCAAACTCAATTATGCCAACAGCCTATACCCTGGCGCCCCCTATATCATCATACAAAGCTGGAAAGACAGAATGCTGCGGCAAGACTCCTGCTCCGCATAACCCCAGGGAACACATGACGCCGGCGCTGCCAGCACTTCACTGGCTACCTATAGCCTGGGACACTGGAATTATGTGATTCTGTGTCAGCAGGGTTTTCCACATAAAAATGGATTAGCAGCATTTGCCACATAATCCATCTGTTGCATAATCTGCTGAGTTTAACCCAAAAAATTGTTCCTAGCTCAAATGGATCAAAAGTTACAAAACCATGCCAACTTATGCTGTCGTGCAGTGGGTGGCCATGCACAGAGGTTGATTCGCCTTATTTTATTTGCTTATTGCTGTATTTGATTATTGAACTGGTACTATTGAGGTGGAATCTTTGCTCAACGGTGTGACTGTGCAAAAAATGACAAAATAACGAAGTAATACTGTTACAAATTGTGCCGCATTATGTTGTAGAATTTACTTTTTCTTGCTGCATAATTTAGTCAAGCCTGCCACATAAGGTGGCCCTACCCTGCTGCATAATTCCAGTGGCCTTACCTGTAGCCTGGCCATCAATGTTCAAAGGCACATAGTATCACCCACTGAGCCTCCCAGGTGAAAGGACAACTATAGCTACAAATGAAATGTAAGCTGTACAGAGAGACAAAAAGGACCCGATGGTCTGGCCAGCACCTCACGTCATCATGCCGCCGTAACAGAAGCAATCTATTGTCCAAACAGCCATGCTCTAAACTACTTATCGCTTAAGATGCTACGCATTCAGGGAGATCAGACGAGAGGTGGAAACCTGGTTATTTCAGAAATAACTACATCAACCGCAGCCCCTGAGACGAACATATCCATGCAAGTGGATCCCAAAGCTATGGGACAAACGGCCCAGCAGACCACGCCAAGGAGACGGGCACAGGGACTCCTCCCGCGATGATGGTACCTGCACACACCGTGGGCTGCAGTGATCCTGACATATGGAGGGGACCTACTGACGGAGCCACGCCATCAGCAAGGTTGCCTCTCCACCCAATATCTGGAGTGCCTGCCAACACCTGAAACCTGAAATCCACTCCCGTTCTGAGGATATGAAAACTCTAAACCCTGGTTCCTACCCACAGATCAATACTGTAGTAAATAATGACTTCCTATAGCCTACTTTCAATCACTCAGAGAACTACCGTAGCTAGTCCTTCGAACACCCCTCCCTGTCCCTTTCGGATACAATCTCCATGTCATCATATGATATCATATACCAACTCGCTACTTGATCCGGTCATTAACAGGACAGGATATGACATATGAATGTACCCGTTGAACTCTGCTGGCAATTGGAGGGCTCTGATACAATGAATAACGCAGAACTAATCAAACAGGTTTGCTATGACTTGAATTCTGCCAGCACTGCTGGTCAACGGAGGATTCTAACATAGGCCACCCTCCCCGTCCCAAAGCACTGACACCCAATAGTGCCAATTATACAAAAGATTAACTTAATGCAGTGCAGTTTGGCACCCATGATGGCAGCCTTGTGAATGAGGACTGTAACGCAGTCCTTCTGGACCAATGTCTGACTGACTGCTCCTCGTCTACACCTGTTATATCTCCCAGAACCATAAGATAGAGTGGACGACTTCAAGCACAGACCAACAGAGGACACAGGACTGAGAACATTAAGAACCACTGAAAATATAATAATGGGACCTGCAAAGCTAACCAGAGCATTCAGTATTCTACAAAATGCGCATGTCTCTCACACCTATTTATCCATCACACCACCAGGCACTACGTCAAGTAGCATGACAAGTGCACCTCACTTTAGTGGTCCTCACACATGACATAAAAACACTTTCCACATAACCCTGAAACAAAGCCAAGGCTCTTCTAGCCACACATCCTACCTGTGCTGCTCTGACAGGCTCTCAGAGGGGCCAGCTAGAGCAGCTAGGAATTCTTTATGACATCATAGCAGTGAATTAGCGGATTTAAATCGAGTCATTCACACTAATGACTCTTTATGAGATCCCTGCATAACAAACATAACTTTGCTGATCACACACTCTCTGCTATTAACAACCTGACTGTGGACAGGACGCTCTCTGCAAACAACAGCCTCTCTGCTAATAAACACCGCTCTGCTGGACACAACCTCACTGCTAATAACAACCTAACTGCGAACAACATCCTCTGTGCACACAAAATCTATCTGCTAACAACCTCACTGCAGACAACATCCTTTTTGAAAACAACACCCTCTCTGAAAACAACACCCTCTCTGCTAATAAACACCCCACTGCGGACAACCCCCTCTCTACACTCAAAACCCTCTCTGCAAATAACAACCTCACTGTGGACAAACCCGCTCTGCAAACAACACCCTCTCTGCTAATAAACACCGCTCTGCTGGCCACAACCTCACTGCTAATGACAACCTAACTGCGGACAACATCCTCTTTGCACTCAAAATCTATCTGCTAACAACCTCACTGCAGACAACATTCTCTCTGAAAACAACACCCTCTCTGCTAATAAACACCCCACTGCGGACAACCCCCTCTCTACACTCAAAACCCTCTCTGCTAATAACAACCTCACTGCAGACAACATCCTCTCTGCTAATAAACACCCCACTGCGGACAACCCCCTCTCTACTCTCAAAACCCTCTCTGATAATAACAACCTCACTGCGGACAAACCCTCTCTGCAAACAATACCCTCTCTGCTGATAACAACCTCACTGCGGACAAACCCTCTCTGCAAACAATACCCTCTCTGCTGATAACAACCTCACTGCGGACAAACCCTCTCTGCAAACAACACCCTCTCTGCTAATAACAACTTAACTGCGGACAAACCCTCTCTGCAAACAACACCCTCTCTGCTAATAACAACCTCACTGCGGACAAACCCTCTCTACACACAAAACCCTCTCTGCTAATAACAACCTAACTGCGGACAACATTCTCTTTGCACACAAAATCTATCTGCCAACAATCTCACTACAGACAACATCCTCTCTGAAAACAACACCCTCTCTGCTAATAAACACCCCACTGCGGAAAACACCCTCTCTGCTAATAACAACCTCACTGCGGACAACCCCCTCTCTACACTCAAAACCCTCTCTGCTAATAACAACACCCTTTCTGCTAATAACAACCTCACTGCAGACAACATCCTCTCTGAAAACAACCCCCTCTCTGCTAATAAACACCCCACTGCGGACAACCCCCTCTCTACTCTCAAAACCCTCTCTGATAATAATAACCTCACTGCGGACAAACCCTCTCTGCAAACAACACCCTCTCTGCTAATAACAACCTCACTGCGGACAAACCCTCTCTGCAAACAAAAACCTCTCTGCTAATAACAACTTTACTGCAGACAACATCCTCTCTGAAAACAACACCCTCTCTGCTAATAAACACCCCACTGCGCAAAACACCCTCTCTACACACAAAACCCTCTCTGCTAATAACAACCTCACTGCGGACAACCCCCTCTCTACACTCAAAACCCTCCCTGCTGATAACAACAACCTTTCTGCTAATAACAACCTCACTGCAGACAACATCCTCTCTGAAAACAAACCCTTCTCTGCTAATAAACACCCCACTGCGGACAACCCCCTCTCTACTCTCAAAACCCTCTCTGCTAATAACACCCTCTCTGCTAATAACAACCTCACTGCAGACAACATCCTCTCTGAAAACAGCCCCCTCTCTGCTAATAAACACCCCACTGCGGACAACCCCCTCTCTACTCTCAAAACCCTCTCTGATAATAACAACCTCACTGTGGACAATCCCTCTCTGCAAACAACACCCTCTCTGCTAATAACAACTTCACTGCGGACAAACCCTCTCTGCAAACAACACCCTCTCTGCTAATAACAACCTCACTGCGGACAAACCCTCTCTACACACAAAACCCTCTCTGCTTTAACAACCTCACTGCAGACAACATCCTTTTTGAAAACAACACCCTCTCTGAAAACAACACCCTCTCTGCTAATAAACACCCCACTGCGGACAACCCCCTCTCTACACACAAAACCCTCTCTGCTAATAACAACCTCACTGCGGACAACACCCTCTCTGAAAACAACACCCTCTCTGCTAATAACAGCTTGACTGCGAACAGCAACCTCTGTTAATTAACACTTTTCTGCTGACACCACGGTTTGCAAACAACACCATCTCTGAAAATAACATCCTCTCTGCTAATAACAACCTAACTGAATGTGGACAGCACCCTCTCTGCAACCAACACCCTCTATGCTAATAACAACCTAACTGAATGTGGACAGCAACCTCTGTTAATAAACACCTCTCTGCTGACACCACGCTCTGTGCAACCAACACCCTCTCTGCTAATAACAACCTAACTGAATGTGGACAGCACCCTCTCTGCAACCAACACCCTCTATGCTAATAACAACCTAACTGAATGTGGACAGCAACCTCTGTTAATAAACACCTCTCTGCTGACACCACGCTCTGTGCAACCAACACCCTCTCTGCTAATGACAACCTCACTGTGGACAGCAACCTCTGTTAATAAACACCTCTCTGCTGACACCACACTCTTTGCAAACAACACCCTCTCTGCTGACCACGCTCTCTCTCTTCTGAGAACTCTGTCTGGGAATAGTACCCGCTCTACACCCCCTTCTCTGCCACTATCATTCCTTGGAGGCAGCCTCAATGAATACACCAGGTGATGCCATGTTGCCGGATGATAATGGCTACTGCGCTGCAGGTGCCTTGGCTAACTTGGGCAGACACTGCACTACAGCTGGAATTAAAAACAAGCATTTGCAAAGGCAATGGATTTTGCCTATGTGAGATCTATTGCCTCTGTGGTGCGAGCTGCTGTGCCACATAGCTTAAAGTTAAAAAGAAAAGGTGATTTGGCGTGGCCAGACCGCATCATAGCACCTTTTGTTTGTACTTAAAAGCTATGCACATAAAAACAAGGTAAAAGATTTATTTTCCCTACACCTAATATGCAGTTTATATTCTTGAACAAATGCACATTGCAGTTTCCAGCATATCAACGTGTAGCTAGCTGCAACACTGAGCATGGCGAGCCTGTGGGGTTACAACCAAAGGTGTTGACTTTGGAGCTGAGGAACCAGGGGGCATATCATCACGGACCGGCGATAATTATCGCAAAGGGCACTTAGCGCTAGGATAATTATCGCCGGGTAACGTGGAATTTTATCGCTGAGATAGCATGCTATTAGCAACGTTTATATCAAAAGCGATAAAATTCCAAGCGCTAACTGCCAAATGTGAGATTATCGCTGGAAATCCAGCGATAATCTCACAAAGTTTGGCGATATCTTTTTGATAGGGCAGGGCAGACTTAGCCATGATATCCACCTTACATAGGATAACATGGCTAAGTCAGTCTTGAAGCAGGCGTAAGGAAAGTAGCGATAACAGAGGTTATTGCTACTCTGCTTGTCGCTCTGCAGGTTAGCGTGTCCATTTATAATTGTAGAAATGTCGCTTAGCGATATTTCTCCAGTTATGTCAGGGCAGGAGCGCCCACTTTGCATCTCATTAGAGATGCAAAGATGGGCGTTGGGGGAAAGGGCGATAATGCAAGGATTCACGCGATAGCGTGACCTTGCTGATTAGGTGATAAAATTATCGATGCAAAAGCGGCGATAATTTTATATCGCCTCCTTGATGATATGCCCCCCGGTTCGAGTTTCAGCACTGGCTCAACATCCTGAGATTATGGGAAAATCACGTAATCTCCTCCTGCCTGTAAAAATGAATGTTTCCTTGTGTAATGTAACTAATGCACGTGTAAGGCGCTCCCAGTCCTTCCAGTCGATTTTGCGCTACATATAACAAGCTATGACTAGGGCAGGGTGGGCAAGGGGCATGCAGTGACAGGAGAGAGGTGGTTGGAGTGGCAGGCCAGCAATGAGTGGGGAAGGGGCTTACGAGGAAGGGCATACAGCGACAGACGTGAGGTGGTGGTAGCAACGGGCATGCAGCAAACAGAATATTCCAAAGTAAAAAAATAAAGCAGTGTGCTCCCATCCCCCTTCTGTTTCAAAAAGGCTCCCTTGAGCCACTGGGCTGACGAGCTCATGGGAGGCACCTGTGCGCCAGGGAGAGGTACAGAAACCTGAGAGGATTGTGGCAGCTTTCTCAGCAAACCCCAGAAGAATTTTGTTTTATCTCTACTGAAGAAGGATGAAATCCAGAAACACATGTGTCTAGAGATTAACAGCACTAACCTGCACCAACTTTGGTGAGACACTCTGCAAAATTTCAAGTAAGCATTTAAATTGAACTGCATGTACCAGGATGCAAAGGGGCGAACTGTGCTGGGAGGTAGCAGTGTGCTCCCATCCCCCTTCTGTTTCAAAAAAATAAAGTATGTTACAATTGGGTGGCCGGTGGAAGGACACTGGCTTCTAGAAGCAGTACTTGGTCCAAGCTCCACAGCAAGGATAGAGACGTTAAGCTGAGCAGGAAGCTGGAGGCAGGAGAAGGCGCTGACCAACAGAAAGAAAGGAAACGAGAGGGATAGGAGCCAACTGGTGTTAAGTAACGTTAAATAAAGGGCGGGCGCTAAGCCCATTTTAAGAGGTTTTTTGTTTGTTACAAGAGATTTCACAATCTTCGCTTGAAAACCCCAAAACTCAGTCTGTCTACAAAAAAGAAAAATCAAGTAAAAAGGTAATATGAGGACGGTCTTCGAAGCACACTGACGCAGGACTCACGAAAGGGGATGCTGCATAAAAATATACAAGTATTATTAAAAAAATAAAAATGCGACACAAGAGCTTGAATAGAATTAACGTATTTGGAATATTTAACGATGCATTGTGTCAGGTGTTTGCAGGGATTTGTACACATGTCCGGGTTAGACACGCCACTGGGAAACCCCACCTACACAAGCCCGTCCACGCGTACTACAGACACTAACAACTCTAGATCTTGGCATTGTGTTTTCCGAGACCTCTAACGTGCACCCAACACCCTGTACCCACGCTGGGTAATGTGAACTCCCTTTGATGTGTCCAGCTGTGTCATTATGTTACCTAGGTATACTTGATGTGTGATGTAAAGCACCCTGACACCCTGCATGGTAATGAGTAGCGCTACATACAAATAAACTCTCTCTCTGCATCTCTGTCGCTGGCTACTGTGCATGCATACACAAGTATCGATGTACACATATGTAATTGTCGATATACATGTGGGTACGCCCCGAAGCCGATAGGGACAGAGAGAATGAAGACATGTGTCGAATACATCCGTGGCTCGTGGTCGATAGAGACAGAGACAGCTAAAAGCAACAGCTTCCTTTGCACATCCGCTGAACCCATGTCCCAGACGCTCACTACCCGGGCCCCTCCTGGGCTCCCTCCAGCTGACTCTGAGCGAGCTGGCTCCGCTCCAAGGCTTTGGCTCCCCCCTCTGGCCGCTACCGGGACTGCACCGTCCTCTGTCGGCAGCCACGCAGAGCCGCGCCGATTCGGTTAAACACGGATCTGCAGGTAATTGAATTTCCAGCCCAGTTGACTGCTGACCCCGGCAGTGCCTGCTCGGGGGCTGGGGAGGCGGAGAGGCGGCGGCAGCCCTCAGAGAGACGCGCCGAAGGACGGGTGGGCTGGGCTCCCGACACTGGCATGGCAGCCGGTGCATGGGATGCACAGACGCATGCCGGACACACCTCACGGGCTGCTGTTATCCCTAGACAAGTCTATCTGTCTATCTCTGCCTGTCTCTCTCTCTCTTTATTTGTCTATCTATCTATCCTTTAACACCAACCTGAAGGGAGTTGTATCTTAGATAAAGAAGTTGTATAGTAAAGCAGTACACACGAGATTATATATATTTATGCACACGCATGGATTTGTGTTAATGCATGAAAGTTTGCTCTTGAAGGAATGCTCATACTATGCGTGCGTGTATATATAGTGTGTTTAACTATGTTATATAGTCACACATATATGCACAGAAATCCACATGTATACATATATAGCCACATAACGTGTTAACCCCTGAAGGTTACTCGTTATAGTACCAGTGAGTCTATCGGCATGCATTGATATAGTTACTATATTTACCTTCTATTATTTATTGTGTTACATATTATATTTTTCCCTGGCTGTTGTTGTCTTGTGAGTGTGTGTGTGTATATATGTATATATATATATATATATATGTGATATTCACCTTCTCCTTGTGTGCGCGTTTCCCTCCGCGCGTTCTTTTTAAAATACGCTCTATCCGGTAGATCACATACTGCGTGTAAAAGTCAATAGCAGACTCCCAAAACAAGGGCATTTATTATTGATAAACATAGATAGTGCCCGTTTATAAAGCGCACACCGTGGGGGAAGTTTCTCTTGGCGCTAAATAATGTGGAGTTCGGATACTTGGATTTTTTCTTCTCGGCAGATTGTTGTCGCTCACGAACACAGCCTCAGAGGTAGGCAGCGTCAGAGAGCCGGCGGCCGGGTTGTAATACTTAATGTAGGGTCTGTGCAGACATCGGTCGGGCCGCTCCCACACCTACAACTGCTGTGTAAGGGGGCTCGAACCCACCGAGCTACCCTGCCCTGACTTTGCCCTGCCCGCTACATCGCACAGAGCAGAAAAGGGAAAAGTACAGAATTTAAAGAACTTTATTATGTCCTGATTTAAAAAAATATCAATTTAAATGTGCCTCGAGGCGCACAGCGTCTAGGATGAAACCTGCAGTGTTATATATACATTAGACACTGCTAGGAAACGCCGCTTTATTAAAACAAGACCACATGATTTCATTTTAGACTTCACAACAAATAAGGCAAGGAACAAAAGAGAGATTTATTTGTTATCATTCATCGGGTCCTCAGAGTTACACGCGAGGTGATCCGATCCTTTTTAATAATATCTGTGCTGCATAAACCCCTCTCCGGATGGGGTGCGTCGAAGAGTTTTACCGGATTCCAGGCAACAAGTGTCGGAATATTCCTGCCCGTTCGCGCGCCAGGTTTTAGTGGGGAGTGTTTACCGGAAGGTGCCTTAACGTCACTTCCTCTCCCATCATCACACCACACCTTAGTGCACGTATGAGTGCTGAGAGATATTATGGCCACAGTTATATTGCAGTAAAATACGGTTTACAATCTCATAATCTTTAAATATAAAAATGTATAAGAACGATAATAACAAAATTTATCATAATTCACAAACATTCAAATTAACACCAACCATGCAACATGAATAGTAAATTTGAAAAGGGCAATGCAAATAATAAATACAAGTATAATGGTAATCATAATAAATGCAACTTTCAATGTTTGTATCAATACCATTAAAATATTATAATAATAGTATTACTGCTAATAATAAAAATACTTCTGAGCAGCCCCTTTCCAAAGCCGGCTGTCGGCGTGACGCGCCCCTCGCTGCCTTATAGCAAGTGCTTTTACCCAAAGTAACCCAACTCTTTTTTGCCAAATGTATGCATGAACCGGTCGAGCTGTCATCAGCTCACAGGTGGGGGTTGTGTGCGGCTGCAGTTGTTCTGTGCACTGCGCAGCTCTGCGGATGCCGTTGGAGCACTCTCTGTGTCTGCGGTGTGCTGCACACATGACAGGGTCCTGTGCCTGCAGTGTGGTGTGTGTGAGATACGGGTATGTGGGTGCAGTTTGATGTCTGTGGCTGCCTGTGTTCCCTGGATGCAGAGAGACTCGTGTTAGGCAGAGCTCCGTGTGCACTGCGTGTAGCAGGCAAGCAGAGTTTTGTGGGTGCAGTGTAGTATGTATGCGGCAGATTTCCGTGGGTGCAGTGTGGTATGTGTGGGTTCAGTGTGGTATGCGTGTTGCCAGTTACTGTCCGTGCATTGTGGTATGTGTGCGCCAGATTACTGTGCGTGCAGTGAGGTGAGTGTGTGGGTTCAGTGTGGTATGCGTGTTGCCAGTTACTGTGGGTTCAGTGTGGTGTGTGTGGGTTCAGTGTGGTATGCGTGTTGCCAGTTACTGTGGGTTCAGTGTGGTGTGTGTGGGTTCAGAGTGGTATGCGTGTTGCCAGTTACTGTGGGTTCAGTGTGGTGTGTGTGGGTTCAGTGTGGTATGCGTGTAGCCAGTTACTGTGGGTTCAGTGTGGTATGTGTGGGTTCAGTGTGGTATGCGTGTTGCCAGTTACTGTGGGTTCAGTGTGGTGTGTGTGGGTTCAGTGTGGTATGCGTGTTGCCAGTTACTGTGGGTTCAGTGTGGTGTGTGTGGGTTCAGTGTGGTATGCGTGTAGGCAGTTACTGTGGGTTCAGTGTGGTATGTGTGGGTTCAGTGTGGTATGCGTGTTGCCAGTTACTGTGGGTGCAGAGTGGTGTGTATGCGGCAGATACTGTGGGTGTAGGTAGCAGTTCAGTGGGGGCAGTGTATGCTATGGAAGAGGTTTGTGAGTGCAGTGTGGCATGTTTTTCAACTTTCCGTAGGTGCGCTCTGGTGTGTGTGTGGCATACTTGAGAGTGCACGTGGTGTACGTTTGCCATATTATTGTTGATAACGTCTGTGATGTGTGCGGCAGAATTCTTTAGTTGCAGTGCAATGTGTGTGTTTTTGGCATATTGAAGCCGTGTGACATGTGTGAGAAACAAGTCTGTGTGCACACGGTGGTGTGTGAATGCACAGTTCTGTGGGTGCTATGTAGTTTCTGTGGTGCTCAGTTTGTGGGTGGAGTGTGAATGGGGTACAGTCCTGGGGTGTTATGACATGTTTGGGACATAGTTAGTTATGTGGGCGTGTGATGGGTTCGGTTCTCTATTTGCAGTGTACAATGAGGGGCACCGTTCTGTGCGTCAGTGTGTTTTGTATTGTACTCAGTTCTGTGCGTCAGTGTGTTTTGTATTGTGCTCAGTTTTGTATTGTGCTCAGTTCTGTGCGTCAGTGTGTTTTGTATTGTGCTCAGTTCTGTGCGTCAGTGTGTTTTGTATTGTACTCAGTTCTGTGGGCTCAGTGTCGTTTGTGTGGGGGGCACAGATTGGCAGGTGAATTGTGTTGGGGACACCGTTGGATTCGGTGGTTTGTGCGGTGCCAAAGTCTGTGGAACTAATGTGTTGTGTGTGGACAGAGGGTACAGTTCTGTGTGTGCTCTCTGGACGCATTGTGGTTTGTCTGGTGCACAGTTCGGTCGGTGCTGTGTTGATGTAGCGTGGTTTGTGTGGTGTTCAGTTCTTTGGGTACTGTGTGTTGTGGATGCAGTGTGCTGTGCGTGAACACAGATCTGCGGGTGTCTGGGGATGCAGTCTGGGTTTTGGGATGCACAGTTCAGTGGGTACGGTGTGGTGTGCAGGTTTATGGATGGTATGTGTTAGCACAGTTCTGTGGCTTCTTTGTGGATGCAGTGTGGTTTGTTTGGTGGGCAATACTTTCTGTGCTGTGTTAATGTTTCTGGTGTGCTGCTCTGTGGGTGCAGTGTGGCGCACAGTTCTGTCGGTAATGTGAGGCAGTGTGGTGCTCAGTTATTCGGGTACTGTGTGTTGTGGATTCAGTGTGCTGTGCGTGAACACAGATCTGAGGGTGTCTGGGGATGCACAGGTCAGTGGGTACTGTGTGGTGTGGAGGTTTATGGATGGTGTGTGTTAGCACAGTTATGTGGCTTCTTGGTGGATGCAGTGTGGTTTGTTTGGTGCGCAATACTTTCTGTGCTGTGTTAATGAGGCGTGGTGTGCTGCTCTGTGGGTGCAGTGTGGAGCACAGTTCTGTCGGTGATGTGTGGCAGTGTGGTTTGTGTGGTGCACAGTTCTGTGGGAGCAGTGGGTGGTGTGCAGGTAGGTTTGTGAATGGAGTGTAGAGCGGCCTGTGCAGGTAGAGCGGAAGGGTCGGGTGGGGGCTGGGATTTCGACAGAGTACGAGTGAAAATGTATTATTTATTTAATTTCCCCTCGTGGTCGTCGGTCAACCCAGCCCACCGCTCGTGCCTGCACGGGCCGCTCTTGGTGTAAGCACATTTTATGTGGGTGCTCGGTGGGTGCAGTCTGGTGTCTATGGTGCGCAGCACCATGGGCGCTATGTGGTGCACTGTCCAGTGGGTGGGTGGCTGAACAGGTCGGTGGTCCCTGTGTTTCTTAAGGGACTCGAGCTGGGTTCCTGCACTACACCTGCCGTGCCCGCTGTGTGCCCCAGCTGTGCGTTTCTCCTGCCCCCTCCAGCCCGCTCGGGGCACAGCCTCGCTCGCCGTGTTTATTTTTCACACTTTACCCCGAGGAGGAAGCGCACCGAAGGCCGGTGTTATTATTAAAGCTGCTCGGACAGATTCACGAGGATTTTGTTGTGAACTACTTGTGTCTGTCCGCTGAATCCCTGCTGAATGCCCACTCATAATCAGCAGTAAACCAGCAGCACTACAGGAGAAAGCCATGGGAAAAAGTAAGCGGCCTTGGCTCGCGGACCTTTGAAATATACTGCAAAAATAAAATACTGCTTCTAAGATGGGCGGGAGAACAGCGTGCAGTATTTCAGCTGCTTTTATACATTTTTACGCAAAAAACTCCCGCCACACCGCTGGTGTCACCAAGGCGCTATCAGCGGCCCTGTTCAATATCTTACAGATAACATATTTACCGTATCGATAGGTGGAAGGTCGTTGCCGATAGTCGCAGATTACCGGCAGCAGCACGCGCCTGTCATCCTGTCAATCAATGTAGCTTCCTTGCCGCATACCAGGGGTGACCCTCACCCCACGCCCTCTCCCACAACACACACACAGTGGGAGGGGGTGACCGGTCGCGCTCTCTGCAGGGCGCGCACCCTCTAAGTGAGACACTGGAACACGGACATTATTTACACACTGAAAGCGCACCTGAAGCACACACAGGCGCGAACATGTGTACAAAAAGCACGCACACTTATACACAGGTGTGAGCGCACGAGCACCGGGTGCCAGCCACGCACACACTGTCATGGGAGGGGGCAGAGGTGTTTTACACCCCTACAACCACCTTTCCTTTCATTTTTCGGCAAGCCCCTCCCAGTGCCAGGCCTTGGCACTGGGGGTCGTTTCCTTGCTGTCCTTTTTTGGGGTGAGGGGGGGGGGGCAGTCTTGGAGGGCTCGATCGCGCCATGTACACCGTTCACGAGCGTTGCTCTCTCGGCCGCCCCGAGAGCCCATGCACCGGTCGCCAGTGGGGGAGAGGGGTGTCACAGTCCTGTGTTTGGGGGGCTCTGATCCAGAGGAGTGGACGGCCTGTGTCCACCAGGCACCAGTCTGCTTCTGAGCCCCCATTCATCCCCGCCCGTGAGAGGGAGGGGGCCCCCTGTGAGAATTGTTATTTTTCACCAATCACTTGCAATTTGTCTAAGTGGCCGGGACAGGACACCAGCAGCCCTGCTGGCTGAGGTCACAGCAGCGGAGACGAGCAAATTGTGTTCGCTCGCAGACCCACAGATCCAAGTGAGGGTCGGCGCGGGAGGGGGGGGGGGGAGGGGGGGGGGGATGTGACATGATGGAAATATGAGGGGCTCTGACAGGTCCTAAACGGCCTGGCGCCAGCACATGGGTCTGCAGGCTAAGAATAGAGGCCGGTGAGCGCGGATGGGCAGAGATCAGAGCCCGCTTCCTCTCTGCGAGACACAAGCCGGCGCGCTGGGCAGCTAGGCGCTGTGCTAGCGGCTAATTGGACGTCACTGGCCCCGGAGAAAGGAATGCAGTGTCCATCCGCGCCGGCCACACTTAGCACTTTCACACCCGGGGCAGTGCAGGGTCACAGGCAATCTGGGCTGTCTGGGCCGTGTGTATATATAGGCGCACGACAACAGTAAACATTTTTCTTTCATAACTAGGCGCTATAGCACCCCGAAGTATTGCAAGATATCAATCGGAGCTATATCAATGACCTCAATTAAAACGTGTGCGTATCACAAATAAATCCACCCACTCCGCCCCTCACTCTCTCTCGCACACCATTCTGTCCTTTACTTACAACTCACTACTCCCTGTCACTAACTCACACTCACTTAATCACAGGAACAGCTGTACTTTCACTTTCTACTAATACGTGGACCTATGGAGCTGGACAGAAATAGCTGTGCTTCTGTGGCAAAAAATATTTTTAGTTGCTTAATAACAATGGCCGCCTGTGTTTAGTCCAGCAATGGCCCTGATTACAATGGTAATAATAAAGATAATACTTGTTGTCTCTATTTAAGACAATAATAGAGTTACCTAAATAACAATCATAACAATAACAATAAAAGTAGTTGTAATGATAATAGTAAATACAATAATTCTCATCTATGCTAATAGGATCTGTCCTTCTATACAAACACAATATCTGCACGTATCACAACAGCAGCTGCTATTACAAGCGCCTCCACAGTATAATATTAAGTACCGTGAAATATGTACTTACATAGGCTAATACCGGATGCTGTATTGATGGATGAGATGACGCGTACCCAGTTAGCATCATTCTAATAGCACTATAGATACCCTTTGAGATATCTAAGCACTTTATAAAAAACTACTCTTGCAATAAATTCACACTCCTTGTACAAATCCGCGAGACCACAGATCTTTTCAGCTGACAGCGACACACGTGTCATTGTTCTCTTGCCTCAAAGGTGCCCATGTTCTCTGCAGCGCGTGCTCCGGGTGCTGCGCTGCTCAAACCACGCGTGACACGCGCAGAGAGTAAATCACACGCAGAGTAAGGGGACGCGCTGCGCATGCAGTGAGAGAATGGGTAATCATATGTAATACACATGTTCAGAGTGTAAGGTGACTGAAGGGACAGAGCCTGTATTTACTTAAGATATGGAACCCGGAAGCAGATCACGATTATCTGGGCAAAAAGTAGAAAAGGACCTATGCAAATCACACTGGTTCAACTGAACTAAATCTTGGCCGCGGTGCAAAGTGGAGCGAAGCATGGTAAACGGGCGCAAAGTCTCTCCAGGGCATTTATTATTCAGCGCAAAAGGTGCTGCACTGGAAGGCCCCCTTTTCTCAGTGCACAACGGCAGGCGCGTCTTTGCTTTGCTCCAAGGGCGCATTACAGGGACACCCCAAGTGTGTTTGGGGGTGCATAGCACACATCCCGTGCCTGGGATCTTCCTGAGTTTGTGTAGGCACAGGGATTTACCCTGAAACGCAATGGTGCCTCTACCATCCCGATGCTGAGGACGCCCACTCACCTCTGCACCCTGGTGAGAGGTCGTGTGTCATGCACGGTAGTCCTGTTTGAGCCCCAGTGCAGGGGAAGGGACCAGCAGCAGGCCAGTCTGGGCAGATGCGGCTCTGCGGCGCCCCCCCCCCCCCCCCTGCAAAGCTGCGCTGCGCTCGCTGCATTAATGGTTAGTACAGTTGGCGCAGTGTCAGCTGCCGAGGTTATGGACTGTAGCTTCGCATGCTCGATGGGCAAAAACTGCACCCCGCCCCCACCAGGGCCCTGCACAGATCGCTCCTGATTAACGGGGCCGGTCCGCCGGAGAGCCCCTGGCGCCAGTCTGCTGCCGGCCCACAATAAGAACCGTCTCTTGTCACTTCGTATTTACCCAGAAGAGATCTTCAAACGGCGCACTCCGGGCGCGCGGCACGTCCCCGCGGGCGGGGGTGCAGGCCTCCCCGAGGTGGGCTGGGGAGAGAGTGGCCGTACACCTCGAGGAGGACTGGGGTTACTGAGGGTACGTACACCGGAGGGTACACACAGGACGGTACGTACACCGGAGGGTACACCCAGGACGGTACCTGCACCGGAGGGTACATGCACCGGAGGGTACCTACACCGGGCGGGGGTGCAGGCCTCTCCGAGGTGGGCTGTGGAGAGAGTGTCCGTGCACCTGGAGGAGGACTGGGGTTACTGAGGGTACGTACACCGGAGGGTACATACACAGGAGGGTACCTACATCGGAAGGTACATACACCGGGCGGGGGTGCAGGCCTCTCCGAGGTGGGCTGGGGAGAGAGTGCCCGTGCACCTCGAGGACTGGGGTTACCGAGGGTACGTACACCGAAGGGTACACACACCGGAGGGTATATACACAGGAGGGTATCTACACCGGAGGGTACGTACACCGAAGGGTACCAACACCGGAGGGTACATGCACCGGAGGGTACATCCACCGGAGGGTACATGCACCAGAGGGTACATGCACCAGAGGGAACATGCTCCGGAGGGAACATGCTCCGGAGGGAACATGCTCCGGAGGGAACATGCTCCGGAGGGTACGTACACCGGAGGGTAACTACACCGGAGGGTACATGCACCGGAGGGTACCTACACCGGAGGGTACATGCACCGGAGGGTACATGCTCCGGAGGGAACATGCTCCGGAGGGTACGTACACCGGAGGGTAACTACACCGGAGGGTACATGCACCGGAGGGAATCTACACCGGAGGGTACGTACACCGGAGGATAACTACACAGGAGGGTACATGCACCGGAGGGTACCTACACCGGAGGGTACATTCACCAGAGGGTACATACACCCCGCATCTCCGGGGGCTGCTGGTGGATGAGGGGAGACGGGACTCCTGGGGCAGAGCCAGGAAGGGGCGGGAGGGACAGAACTCCCACGGGTGGTCGTCGGGTGGGTGGGGGTCAGTAGGTGCTACAAGGTTGAGGAGAGGGGCTAGAGCAGCTGCATGGGGCTGGAGGTAAACCGGGGGTCAAGGCTGAAAGGTGGGTGGAAGGCAGGGAGGGACAGGGGTGTCCTTCCAATCAGAGGGTGTCGAGTAGGACGAGCAGAGGACTCCACACAAACACCGCTGTCCTTGCAGATCCGACTCTACGTCAGTAGAACGGATCATGGAGTGAGCCAGCAGATGCTGACTCAACTTTGGCACCAATTAATTTGTCTCTGCCCCCCCCCCCCCCACTAGGCATGGCATGAGTGGTGGGTCCCACGAGGAGCCTTACCCCCCACTATCTCTTTAACATCTATGTGGAGCCAACGCCTAGGCCTGTCCGCTCCCAGAGCTCGGGCCCTTCATGTATGCCATGGAAACCACGCTGCTCCTTAGGCTGAGAGTAAGAGGAGACATGTCATTGGCTGACCTTTTCTGGTTACGCACGTGGGAGGTCAGAATGGAGCTGGGCAGCCATTGGCTCAAATTCAACACAAAGAAAAACAAGCTTTGCCGAAGTTATTGTGTCTGTTTTTTCAATATGGAGAGCAATGAACTCAACTGAAACACGTTGCCTGCTAAATAAACACGGAGAACATGAAACCAGTTTGAATCCAGCAGAGTTCAGAATCAACGTTGAACAGGCATTAAATCACCTGCTTAGATAATTCACACATGGACCACTGAGCCTGCTTGAAACAAGCGGAGTGCACAATAAAGGCACACCACACCAAACCTGATGATAACCAGTATAGTGCACAGTCAAAGCACAACACACTGAGCCTGCTGGAAACTAGCAGAGTGCACAATCAAGGCACACCACACCAAACCTGATGAAAACCAGAATAGTGCACAGTCAAAGCACACTACACCTAACCTGCTGGTGACCAGTGGAGTGCAAAGTCGAAGCACACCATACCTAACCTGCTGGAAACCAGTAGAGTGCACAGTCAAAGTACACCACACCAAACCTGCTGGAAAACCAGTAGAGGGCACAGTCAAAGTACACCACACTGAACCTGCTGGAAACCAGTAGAGTGCACAGCCAAAGCACACCACACCACACCAAACCTGCTGGACACACGCAGAGTGCACAATCAAGGCACAGCAAGCCTGCTGGAAACCAGTAGAGTGCACAGTCAAAGCATACCACACTGAACTTACTGGAAACCAGTAGAGTGCACAGTCAAGGCATACCACAGCTAACCTGCCGGGAAACCAGTAGAGTGCACAGTCAAAGCACACCATACAGGACCTGTGGGAAACCATTAGAGTGCACAGCCAAAGCACACCACACCAAACCTGCCGGAAACCAGTAGAGTGCACAGCCAAAGCACACCACACCAAACCTGCTGGACACACGCAGAGTGCACAATCAAGACACACCACACCGAGCCTACTGGAAACCAGTAGAGTGCACAGTCAAACCACACCACACTGAACCTGCCAGAAACCAGTAGAGTGCACAATCAAGGTACACCACACCAAACCTGCCGGAAACCAGTAGAGTGCACAGCCAAACACACCACACCAAACCTTCCGGAAACCAGTAGAGTGCACAGCCAAACTACACCACAACAAACCTGCCAGAAACCAGTAGAGTGCACAGCCAAAGCACACTACACTGAACTTGCTGGAAACCAGCAGAGTGAACAATCAAGGCACACCACACCAACCCTGCTGGAAACTAGTAGAGGGCACAGTCAAAACACACCACACCAACCCTGCTGGAAACCAGTAGAGGGCACAGTCAAAGCACACCACACCAAACCTGCTGGTAACCAGCAGAGTGCACAGTCAAAGCACACCACACCAAACCTGCTGGGAACCAGTAGAGGGCACAGTCAAAACACACCACACCAACCCTGCTGGAAACCAGTAGAGGGCACAGTCAAAGCACACCACACCAAACCTTCTGGTAACCAGCAGAGTGCACAGTCAAAGCACACCACACCAAACCTGCCGCAAACCAGGAGTGTGAACAATCAAGGCACAACACACCAAACCTTCCGGAAACCAGTAGAGTGCACAGCCACACTACACCACAACAAACCTGCCAGAAACCAGTAGAGTGCACTGCCAAAGCACACTACACTGAACTTGCTAAAAACCAGCAGAGTGAACAATCAAGGCACACCACACCAAACCTGCTGGGAACCAGTAGAGGGCACAGTCAAAACACACCACACCAACCCTGCTGGAAACTAGTAGAGGGCACAGTCAAAACACACCACACCAACCCTGCTGGAAACCAGTAGAGGGCACAGTCAAAGCACACCACACCAAACCTGCTGGTAACCAGCAGAGTGCACAGTCAAAGCACACCACACCAAACCTGCTGGGAACCAGTAGAGTGCACAGCCAAACTACACCACAACAAACCTGCTGGAAACCAGTAGAGGGCACAGTCAAAGCACACCACTCCAAACCTGCTGGTAACCAGCAGAGTGCACAGTCAAAGCACACCACACCAAACCTGCTGGGAACCAGTAGAGGGCACAGTCAAAATACACCACACCAACCCTGCTGGAAACCAGTAGAGGGCACAGTCAAAGCACACCACACCAAACCTGCCGGGAACCAGCAGAGTGAACAATCAAGGCACATCACACCAAACCTGCTGGAACCCAGCAGAGTGCACAGTCAAATCACACCACAACAAACCTGCTGGAAACCAGTGGAATGCACAACCAAGGCACACCCCACCAAACCTGCTAGAAACCAGTAGAGGGCACAGCCAAAGCACACCACACCGAACCGGCTGGAAACCAGTAGAGTGCACAATTAAGGCACACCACACCAAACCTGCTCGACACACGCAGAGTGCATAATCAAGGCACACCACACCGTTCCTGCTGGAAACCAGTAGAGTGCCGAATCAAGGCACACCACACCGAACCTGCTGGAAACCAGTAGAGTGTGCAATCAAGGCACACCACACCACACCTGCTGGACACCAGTAGACTGCACAGTCAAAGCACACCCACTGAAGCTGCTGGAAACCAGTAAAGTGCACAGAGAAAGCACACTACAGCGAACCTGTCGGTAACCACTAGAGTATACAGCCAAAGCACACCCCACTGAACCTACTGGAAACCAGTAGAGTGCACAATCAAGGCACACCACACCAAACCTGCTGGAAACCAGTAGAGTGCACAATCAAGGCACACCACACCAAACCTGCTGGAAACCAGTAGAGTGCACAGTCAAAGCATACCACACTGAGGCTGCTGGAAACCAGTAGAGTGCACAAGCAAGGCACACTACACCTAAGCTCCTGGAAACCAGTAAAGTGCACAGTCAAGGCACAACACAGCTATCCTGCTGGTAACCAGTAGCGTGCACGGTCGAGGGACACCACACAGAACCTGCTGGTAACCAGTAGAGTGCACAGTCAAAGCACACCACACTGAGTCTGCTGGAAACCAGTAAAGTGCACAGTCAAGTGCCACTGCACCGAAACTGCTGGAAACCAGTAGAGTGCACAATCAGGGCACACCACACCAAATCTGCTGGAAACCAGTAGAGTGCACAATGAAGGCACACCACACCAAACCTGCTGGTAACCAGTAGAGTGCACAGTCAAAGCACACCACACCAAACCTGCTGGACACCAGTAGAGTGCACAGTCAAAGAATACCATACTGAGGCTCCTGGAAACCAGTAGAGTGCACAATGAAGGCACACCACACCTAAGCTGCTGGAAACCAGTAAAGTGCACAATCAAGCCACACCACACCAAACCTGTTGGAAACCAGTATAGTGCACAATCAAGGCACACCAAACCAAACCTGCCAGTATAGTGCACAATCAAGGCACACCAAACCAAACCTGCTGGACACCAGTAGAGTGCACAGTCAAAGCACACCACACCGAACCTGCTGGTAACCAGTAGAGTGCACAGTAGAGGGACATCACACCGAGCCTGCTGGAAACCAGTAGAGGGAACAGTTAAAGCACACCACACCAAACCTGCCGGAAACCAGTAGATTGCACAGCCAAAGCACACCACACTGAATCTGCTGGAAACCAGCAGAGTGAATAATCAAAGCACACCACACCAAACCTGCTAGAAACCAGTAGGGGGCACAGTCAAAGCACACCACACCGAACCTGCTGGAAACCAGTAGAGTGCACAATCAAGGCACACTACACCTAAGCTGCTAGAATCCAGTAAAGTGCACAATCAAGCCACACCACACCAAACCTGCCGTAAACCAGCAGAGTGAACATTCAAGGCACACCACACCAAAACTGTTGGAACCCAGCAGAGTGAACAATCAAGGCACACCATACCTGCTGGAAACCAGTAGAGTGTACAATCAAGGCACACCACACCTGCTGGAAACCAGTGGAGTGCACAGTCAAAGCACACCACAACAAACCTGCTGGAAACCAGTAGAATGCACAATCAAGGCACACCACACCGAACCTGCTGGAAACCAGTAGAGGGCACAGCCAAAGGACATCACACGGAACCTGCTGGAAACCAGTAGAGTGCACAGTCAAAGCATACCACACTGAGGCTGCTGGAAACCAGTAGAGTGCACAGAGAAAGCACACTACAGCGAACCTGTCGGTAACCACTAGAGTATACAGCCAAAGCACACCCCACTGAACCTACTGGAAACCAGTAGAGTGCACAATCAAGGCACACCACACCAAACCTGCTGGAAACCAGTAGAGTGCACAATCAAGGCACACCACACCAAACCTGCTGGAAACCAGTAGAGTGCACAGTCAAAGCATACCACACTGAGGCTGCTGGAAACCAGTAGAGTGCACAAGCAAGGCACACTACACCTAAGCTCCTGGAAACCAGTAAAGTGCACAGTCAAGGCACAACACAGCTATCCTGCTGGTAACCAGTAGCGTGCACGGTCGAGGGACACCACACAGAACCTGCTGGTAACCAGTAGAGTGCACAGTCAAAGCACACCACACTGAGTCTGCTGGAAACCAGTAAAGTGCACAGTCAAGTGCCACTGCACCGAAACTGCTGGAAACCAGTAGAGTGCACAATCAGGGCACACCACACCAAATCTGCTGGAAACCAGTAGAGTGCACAATGAAGGCACACCACACCAAACCTGCTGGTAACCAGTAGAGTGCACAGTCAAAGCACACCACACCAAACCTGCTGGACACCAGTAGAGTGCACAGTCAAAGAATACCATACTGAGGCTCCTGGAAACCAGTAGAGTGCACAATGAAGGCACACCACACCTAAGCTGCTGGAAACCAGTAAAGTGCACAATCAAGCCACACCACACCAAACCTGTTGGAAACCAGTATAGTGCACAATCAAGGCACACCAAACCAAACCTGCCAGTATAGTGCACAATCAAGGCACACCAAACCAAACCTGCTGGACACCAGTAGAGTGCACAGTCAAAGCACACCACACCGAACCTGCTGGTAACCAGTAGAGTGCACAGTAGAGGGACATCACACCGAGCCTGCTGGAAACCAGTAGAGGGAACAGTTAAAGCACACCACACCAAACCTGCCGGAAACCAGTAGATTGCACAGCCAAAGCACACCACACTGAATCTGCTGGAAACCAGCAGAGTGAATAATCAAAGCACACCACACCAAACCTGCTAGAAACCAGTAGGGGGCACAGTCAAAGCACACCACACCGAACCTGCTGGAAACCAGTAGAGTGCACAATCAAGGCACACTACACCTAAGCTGCTAGAATCCAGTAAAGTGCACAATCAAGCCACACCACACCAAACCTGCCGTAAACCAGCAGAGTGAACATTCAAGGCACACCACACCAAAACTGTTGGAACCCAGCAGAGTGAACAATCAAGGCACACCATACCTGCTGGAAACCAGTAGAGTGTACAATCAAGGCACACCACACCTGCTGGAAACCAGTGGAGTGCACAGTCAAAGCACACCACAACAAACCTGCTGGAAACCAGTAGAATGCACAATCAAGGCACACCACACCGAACCTGCTGGAAACCAGTAGAGGGCACAGCCAAAGGACATCACACGGAACCTGCTGGAAACCAGTAGAGTGCACAGTCAAAGCATACCACACTGAGGCTGCTGGAAACCAGTAGAGTGCACAGAGAAAGCACACTACAGCGAACCTGTCGGTAACCACTAGAGTATACAGCCAAAGCACACCCCACTGAACCTACTGGAAACCAGTAGAGTGCACAATCAAGGCACACCACACCAAACCTGCTGGAAACCAGTAGAGTGCACAATCAAGGCACACCACACCAAACCTGCTGGAAACCAGTAGAGTGCACAGTCAAAGCATACCACACTGAGGCTGCTGGAAACCAGTAGAGTGCACAAGCAAGGCACACTACACCTAAGCTCCTGGAAACCAGTAAAGTGCACAGTCAAGGCACAACACAGCTATCCTGCTGGTAACCAGTAGCGTGCACGGTCGAGGGACACCACACAGAACCTGCTGGTAACCAGTAGAGTGCACAGTCAAAGCACACCACACTGAGTCTGCTGGAAACCAGTAAAGTGCACAGTCAAGTGCCACTGCACCGAAACTGCTGGAAACCAGTAGAGTGCACAATCAGGGCACACCACACCAAATCTGCTGGAAACCAGTAGAGTGCACAATGAAGGCACACCACACCAAACCTGCTGGTAACCAGTAGAGTGCACAGTCAAAGCACACCACACCAAACCTGCTGGACACCAGTAGAGTGCACAGTCAAAGAATACCATACTGAGGCTCCTGGAAACCAGTAGAGTGCACAATGAAGGCACACCACACCTAAGCTGCTGGAAACCAGTAAAGTGCACAATCAAGCCACACCACACCAAACCTGTTGGAAACCAGTATAGTGCACAATCAAGGCACACCAAACCAAACCTGCCAGTATAGTGCACAATCAAGGCACACCAAACCAAACCTGCTGGACACCAGTAGAGTGCACAGTCAAAGCACACCACACCGAACCTGCTGGTAACCAGTAGAGTGCACAGTAGAGGGACATCACACCGAGCCTGCTGGAAACCAGTAGAGGGAACAGTTAAAGCACACCACACCAAACCTGCCGGAAACCAGTAGATTGCACAGCCAAAGCACACCACACTGAATCTGCTGGAAACCAGCAGAGTGAATAATCAAAGCACACCACACCAAACCTGCTAGAAACCAGTAGGGGGCACAGTCAAAGCACACCACACCGAACCTGCTGGAAACCAGTAGAGTGCACAATCAAGGCACACTACACCTAAGCTGCTAGAATCCAGTAAAGTGCACAATCAAGCCACACCACACCAAACCTGCCGTAAACCAGCAGAGTGAACATTCAAGGCACACCACACCAAAACTGTTGGAACCCAGCAGAGTGAACAATCAAGGCACACCATACCTGCTGGAAACCAGTAGAGTGTACAATCAAGGCACACCACACCTGCTGGAAACCAGTGGAGTGCACAGTCAAAGCACACCACAACAAACCTGCTGGAAACCAGTAGAATGCACAATCAAGGCACACCACACCGAACCTGCTGGAAACCAGTAGAGGGCACAGCCAAAGGACATCACACGGAACCTGCTGGAAACCAGTAGAGTGCACAATTAAGGCATACCACACCAAACCTGCTGAACACATGCAGAGTGCACAATCAAGGCACACCACACACCAAACCTGCTGGAAACCAGTAGGGTGCACAATAAAGGCACACCACATCGAACCTGCTGGACACCAGCAGAGTGCACAATCAAGGCACACCACACCAAACCTGCTGGAAACCAGTAGAGTGCACAGTCAAAGCACAGCACACCGTACCTGCTGGACACCAGTAGAGTGCACAGTCAAAGAATACCATACTGAGGCTGTTGGAAACCAGTAGAGTGCACAATCAAGGCACACCACTCCAAACCTGCTGGAAACCAGTAAGGTGCACAGTCTAAGCACACCACACCAAACCTGCTGGAAACCAGTAGAGTGCACAATCATGGCACGCCACACCAAACCTGCTGGAAACCACTAGAGTGCACAGTCAAAGCACACCACACCAAACCTGCTGGAAACCAGTAAGGTGCATAGGCTAAGCAACCACACTGAGGCTGCTGGAAACCAATAGAGTGCACAATCAAGGCACACCCCACCTATGCTGCTGGAAACCAGTAAAGTGCACAATCAAGCCACACCACACGAAACCTGCTGGAAACCAGCAGAGTGCACAGTCAAAGCACACCACACCGAGCCTGCACAATCAAGGCACACCACACCGAACCTGCTGGTAATCAGTAAAGTGCACAGTCAAGGGACACCACAACGAGCCTGCTGGAAACCTGTAGAGTGCACAGTCAAGGCACACCACACAGAACCTGCTGGTAACCAGTAGAGTGCACAGTCGAGGGACACCACACTGAGCCTGCTGGAAACCAGTAGAGTGCACAATCAAGGCACACCACACCGAACCTGCTGGTCACCAGTAGAGTGCACAACCAAGGCACACCACACCAAACCTGCTGGAAACCAGTAAGATGCACAGGCTAAGCAACCACACTGAGGCTGCTGGAAACCAGTAGAGTGCACAATCAAGGCACACCACACCACACCAAACCTGCTGGAACCCAGTAAGGTGCACAGTCTAAGCATACCACACTGAGGCTGCTGGAAACCAGTAGAGTGCACAATCAAGCCACACCACACGAAACCTGCTGGAAACCAGTAGAGTGCACAGTCAAAGCACACCACACCGAACCTGCTGGTAACCAGTAGAGGGACACCACACCGAGCCTGCTGGAAACCAGGGCACAGTCAAAGTACACCACACCAAACCTGCTGGAACCCAGCAGAGTGCACAGTCAAAGCACACCACACCGAGCCTGCACAATCAAGGCACACCACACCGAACCTGCTGGTAATCAGTAAAGTGCGCAGTCGAGGGACACCACACCGAGCCTGCTGGAAACCTGTAGAGTGCACAGTCAAGGCACACCACACAGAACCTGCTGGTAACCAGTAGAGTGCACAGTCGAGGGACACCACACCGAGCCTGCTGGAAACCAGTAGAGTGCACAATCAAGGCACACCACACCGACCCTGCTGGTCACCAGTAAAGGCCACAGTCGAGGGACACCCCACTTATTCTGCTGGAAACCAGTAGAGTGCACAATCAAGGCACATCGCACTGAACATGCTGTAAGCCAGTAGAGTACACAGTCAAGGCACACCACACCGAATCTGCTGGAAAGCAGTAGAGTGCACAGTCGAGAGACACCGTACTGAAATTGATGGAAACCAGCAGTGTTCAAATTCAAAATGGATGGCATTTAATCTGATTGAAACCTGTAGAATGCAAAGTTACCATGTTGTCAAGATGGAAGAACTTGCCACTGACAATTTATGGACGGGTGAACCTCATTAAGATGGCATTTTTACCCAAATTCACATAGTTATTTAATTGTATTCCCCTCACTTTCCCAAAATCAAACATCAACAAGACTAAGGGGAAAATATCCAGTCTTACTTGGGCCTCCCGCAGGGCAAGGCTTGACCTGGAAGAAGCCTCCCTTCACAAGGATTGTGAAGGGAGGCTTGGCTTTACCAGACCCAAAACCTTTATTTTATAGCATTCCAGTTTAAAAATGTCCGGATACTATTTGGAAAACCAGACAGCTCTACATGGGGGAAGCTTCTGGGGAAATGGTAAGGGAGTTTTGTGAGGGCGGTTTCCAGTATAAGTTTGGAGCCCACAAATATTTTAAGAATGTTCGGTTAAAGGTTTTAAAGTTGGCATTAATCTTCTGGTGTAAGTTGAGGAAGACACTCAATATAGGGTATTATTCTTATTTTGCCCCCATTTGGGATTCTCCTGGCACCCCAGAATGTATGAAGGATGCATTGAGTCTTCCATTAAGGTGGGCGGGGTAGAGTCTTGGGGCGATTTGATGATAGAGAAAGGAATATTTCCATGGGAGGTCTTGAAAGCTATAAGCCGAGGCACCCTCTCCAGGTTTAAATATGTGCAGCTTTCCTCCTGGTTTGCAACTTCATCCTCGGAGGTAAAAAGGGATTGGGAATTTGAGTCCTAGCTTCAGGATGGGAGACCCAAAAGTAAGGAAGGTGCCCTCTGGTATTGGAGGCTCCTAGACGCTGAGGATAAAAAGCTGTTGGCACCATTTGCGATCTGGGAGGGTATTTTTCAAAGGGTGAACATACAACCGATATGGAATAATTCTCTGAAACTGTTATACTTGATCCTCAAGCCCGCAAACTTAAAGCAAAACTATTTTTCACTGTTAATAGGCTCTATTGGAATCCCCAGAAAGTTGCAAAGTTTATAACCCCGCCATGCCCAAGGTGTAGGCGATGCGGCTTCATGAAAGCAGATGAGCCTGCTTAAACCCAGTCCAGTGCAGAATCAACATGGACAACAATGAACCTGCTTAAAACCAGTCCAGTGCAGAATCAACATGGAC
Organism: Triturus cristatus; assembly: GCF_964204655.1. Lineage (NCBI taxonomy): Eukaryota > Metazoa > Chordata > Amphibia > Caudata > Salamandridae > Triturus > Triturus cristatus. The sequence goes on along the minus strand of NC_140584.1, from coordinate 937,756,060 downwards.
AACAATGAACCTGCTTAAAACCAGTCCAGTGCAGAATCAACATGGACAACAATGAGCCTGCTTAAAACTAGTCCAGTGCAGAATCAACATGGACAACAATGAGCCTGCTTAAAACCAGTCCAGAGCAAAATCAACATGGACAACAATGAACCTGCTTAAAACTAGTTCAGTGCAGAATCAACATGGACAACAATGAACCTGCTTAAAACTAGTTCAGTGCAGAATCAACATGGACAACAATGAGCCTGCTTAAAACTAGTCCGTGCAGAATCAACATTGACTAAATTTGAACCTGCTTAAAACTAGTTCAGTGCAGAATCAACATACACAACAATGAACCTGCTTAAAACGAGTTCAGTGCAGAATCAACATGGACAACAATGAACCTGCTTAAAACTAGTTCAGTGCAGAATCAACATACACAACAATGAACCTGCTAAAAACGAGTTCAGTGCAGAATCAACATGGACAACAATGAACCTGCTTAACCCCTTCGGTGCTCATGACGGAATGGTTCCGTCATGACCCACGGTTGAGCTGTGCTCATGACGGAACCATTCCGTCATGACCACGCCCGCGCAAGATTCCGTCAGCACAGCGGCGGAATCTGCGCAGCATCGAAGGGGTTAAAACTAGTCCAGTGCAGAATCAACATGGACAACAATGAGCCTGCTTAAAACTAGTCCAGTGCAGAATCAACATGGACAACAATGAACCTGCTTAAAACTAGTCCGTGCAGCATCAACATGAACAACAATGAGCCTGCTTAAACCCAGTCCAGTGCAGAATCAACATGGACAACAATGAACCTGCTTAAAACTAGTCCAGTGCAGAATCAACATGGACAACAATGAACCTGCTTAAAACTAGTCCAGTGCAGAATCAACATGGACAACAATGAACCTGCTTAAAACCAGTTCAGTGCAGAATCAACATGGACAACAATGAACCTGCTTAAAACCAGTTCAGTGCAGAATCAACATGGACAACAATGAACCTGCTTAAAACTAGTTCAGTGCAGAATCAACATGGACAACAATGAACCTGCTTAAAACCAGTCCAGTGCAGAATCAACATGGACAACAATGAACCTGCTTAAAACCAGTCCAGTGCAGAATCAACATGGACAACAATGAACCTGCCTAAAACTAGTTCAGTGCAGCATCAACATGAACAACAATGAGCCTGCTTAAAACCAGTCCAGAGCAAAATCAACATGGACAACAATGAACCTGCTTAAAACCAGTCCAGAGCAAAATCAACATGGACAACAATGAGCCTGCCTAAAACCAGTCCAGAGCAAAATCAACATGGACAACAATGAGCCTGCTCAAAACTAGGTCAGTGCAGAATCAACATGGACAACAATGAACCTGCTTAAAACCAGTTCAGTGCAGAATCAACATGGACAACAATGAACCTGCTTAAAACCAGTTCAGTGCAGAATCAACATGGACAACAATGAACCTGCTTAAAACCAGTTCAGTGCAGAATCAACATGGACAACAATGAGCCTGCTTAAAACTAGTCCGTGCAGAATCAACATTGGCTAAATTTGAACCTGCTTAAAACTAGTTCAGTGCAGAATCAACATACACAACAATGAACCTGCTTAAAACGAGTTCAGTGCAGAATCAACATGGACAACAATGAGCCTGCTTAAAACTAGTCCTGTGCAGGGTCAACATGGACAACAATGAACCTGATTAAAACCAGTCCAGTGCAGAATCAACATGGACAACAATGAACCTGATTAAAACCAGTCCAGTGCAAAATCAACATGGACAGCAATGAGCCTGCTTAAAACTAGTCCAGTGCAGAATCAACATGGACAACAATGAGCCTGCTTAAAACTAGTCCAGTGCAGAATCAACATGGACAACAATGAACCTGCTTAAAACGAGTTCAGTGCAGAATCAACATTGACTAAATTTGAACCTGCTTAAAACGAGTTCAGTGCAGAATCAACATGGACAACAATGAACCTGCTTAAAACCAGTCCAGTGCAGAATCAACATTGGCTACATTTGAACCTGCTTAAAACTAGTCCAGTGCAGAATCAACATTGGCTACATTTGAACCTTCTTAAAACTAGTTCAGTGCAGAATCAACATTGGCTACATTTGAACCTGCTTAAAACTAGTCCAGTGCAGAATCAACAGGGACAACAATGAACCTGCTTAAAACGAGTTCAGTGCAGAATCAACATAGACAACTATGAACCTGCTTAAAACTAGTTCAGTGCAGAATCAATATGGACAACAATGAACCTGCTTAAAACTAGTTCAGTGCAGAATCAACATTGGCTACATTTGAACCTGCTTAAGACTAGTCCAGTGCAGAATCAACATTGGCTACATTTGAACCTTCTTAAAACTAGTTCAGTGTAGAATCAACATGGCCACAATTGAACCTACTTAAGACCAGTTTTGTGCAGAATAAACATTGACGTTGAACTTGCCTGAAAGATGGAGACAGCTGTTTCAGGAAGCCTTGGATGGCTCTCAACCACACAGGTCCTAGGTCCACTGCAGAGAACTGCGGGGATCGAGCCCACAATGTCATATATTTTAAACTGTTTTCATTGAGGTTTTCAAACAATCCAAAACATAACCCTAATCAACATAAGGGGAAAAGAAAAAGAAGCAAAACAAGGCGAACCCACGTGGCAGGGTCAATCTTCCCACGAGGCTAAAAGGCAGGTAGTAAAGGAAAAGTGTGAAGCGTAGAGTAATGCAGGAGTGCAGGTCAGTGTTATATATAGAAACATGATCATTGGGCCCAGCTTTGAGCTCGGTCGAGCAGCAGGACGATTCGGGGACTAAGCTTCATCCAAGAGCGCAGTTTGGACTCAATACACATCTTTCCAGAGTCGGCATTAGAACCTGGGGTCGAGGCGTCTGCATCAGGGGGATTGGTACCAGTGCCCTACCAGCAAGAAAAACTCCTGGGGTAGTCCATATGTCTCTCGGATGGGATCTCAGGGGCTGCCAAGCTAAATATAATTTGGCGTGCTCATTACAACAGACGGAATTTCAGAGCCCGTCCGAAACTCTCTGAATAAGCCCCTCATCCAGGCCCAAGCTATCCAGTGCCAGGTAAGTAAGAGAAGCAATAGGGCCAAATGCCGTCTGCTCCGGTGTATGTCTTCAACAAAACCTAAGAGCAACAGTAGCGTTGTGTTAGGGATAGGGATCCCCACAATCTCAAAGAGAATCCAGATCAGGTCAGACCAAAAGGACTGTATTGGGGGGCCGGTCCATGCCAGGTGTATGAAATCTGTGGGGTCGGCCGGGCATCGAAGGCATCTTCAGGTGTGAGTACTTTCCATAAGGTGTATCGTGTTGGGGTGTAGTAAACTCTGTTCTGGAAATTAAAGTGTGTGAGTCAATATCTCTGGTTTATTGAAATTGACCCAGTTTGTTCCCCGCAATACCGCCATGTTTTCCATGTGGTTTGGGCCCCTAATGCCACATCACAGATGTGAAAGGGATCCTTAACCAACTTTTCCTGCCACCTGCATTTTCAAAGCGCTTTCCTGTGCAATTCTTAAGAGTGCTGCTCTAACTTAAGAAAGAGAGGAAGGCGGATTGGCGTATTTACCGCCACAGTAAAGAAGAGAGCAGACATTTGGATATCACTCTCAGGAATAGACGAAGCCACATAATGTTTGGCAAACGTCTTGTTCAAGTTTCTAGTTTACTCCCAAGTCAATCTTGCTGTAGCTCTCAGAGCCTGTCCACCAGACACAGCAGGCCAAAAAGACGATTTAACAACAATATTAATACACCTGTGATTTTAATGATTAATTTACTGGGGAGTACATGGGTCCTATTTGTTATAAACAGGAAACCAGAAAAACAGAATTCTACCCTTCTTTCCGCAATGGATTCAACAGTGGTTCTGATTAAATGTATTTCTTTGGGCATCAATTCCTGATCTGCTAGATTGGGGGACCTTGACAAGGGGCTGAAGCCACAGTGTTTGGCACTGTATTGTATAAAAATGAAATTTGAATCTGATCTTGATAAACCATCTGAGTTCATGCACGCGCTCTGTGCACAGATAGTTAAGTAGTACTAAAGCTGAAAACTCTATGGACTATTCTGGACTAGGTGTATCCCAGAACAGAGGGGGAGCAGCCTGCGGTAACCCAGCACGGGGCTTGCTTTGGCCATTCTATTGTGCTGCATGCAATGTGACCTTTGTCCATTACACTTAAAAGCACTAGTAGAACACTGACTTTGTCAATAGCTAACAACTGTTCTTTATGGGCTACGAAATGTAAGGATTGTGGCAGAAAGGGTGAGAAGAAGCAAGCTATAGTTATTGGTATCAGTGGTGAGAGAGTAGGGATGGTAGTGGTATGGATTGTGATTTTGGGTGAGGTATGGGGTGACTGTGAGTGTGTGCATTGTGAGTGCAAGTGTCTGAGGTGGGTAATATGAGTGTGGGCTCATAGGGAAGTGGTGTGTGTGTTGGGAATCAAGGGTGGTGTATGAGAGAGTTAGCTGTAAGTGTGGTGTGGGCATGAGTATGTGGTGATGTCAGCATGGGCGACTGTGAGAGTAGAGCTGTGAGGTGTGGTGATGGTGATGGTGTGGATGTCAATGCAGGGAATGGTCTCCATGTCAATGATGGTGTGGCACGGTTATACATGTGGAGTATTGGTGCCAATTTGAGGAGGCGATGTATTGTGGGTGAAAATGTGACCTGTAGTGGCAATGTGAGAGTGGGTATTTGAGGCGAGTTGTGGTCACTGAGTGTGTTTCTTTTTATGGGAGATGTTGGAAATGTCGGTGATGTATTGTGTGTTTATTGACGGTGTTTGAATCAGTGTTGGTTTCAGTACGTGGGTGTGTGAGCACACGCATGTGCACATATGTGTGTCTTAGTTGGGTGGGTGGTTGACACAGAGTGGGTGTGGTGCGAGTGTTGTTTTACATTTGGGTGGTAGAAATGTAGGTGTTAAGGACATCGTGTTGGTGTTGTGTGGGGTTGGAGTGACTGATGGTGGTAGAATGGTGTGAGGTGGTGTCAGTGTGCATGTGACTCTTGGTAGGGGTGTGAATCTAGAAATTCCGGCCCATCTCCCTGCTCCCGTTCCCGGCGAAGGTCATCAAGAAAATCATCAACATGCAACTGACCCGCCACCTCGAAGACAACAACATACTGGACCCGTCCCAATCCGGATTCAGACTAAACCACAGCACCGAGACTGCCCTCATCGCTGCCACAGACGACATCAGGCGCAATTAGACAATGGCGAAACATCAGCCCTCATCCTCCTAGACCTCTCGGCCACCTTCGACGCGGTCTGCCATCGCACTCTAAAAACTCGCCTCCAAGAAGCCGGTATCCAAGAGAAGGCCCTCGACTGGACCACATCCTTCCTGTCCGACAGATCCCAGAGCGTCTGACTCCCACCCTTCCGATCCAAAGCCACCGACATCATCTGCGGCGTCCCCAGGGCTCCTCCCTCAGCCCAACGCTGTTCAACATCTTCATGGCCCCCCTCGCACAAGTGGCCCACAACCTCAACATCATCTCCTACGCCGACGACACTCAGCTCATCCTCTCCCTCACCAAGGACCCACGCACCACCAAAACCAACATCCACGACGGAATGAAGGCCATCGCCGACTGGATGAGGAGCAGCCGGCTGAAACTAAACTCGGACAAGACGGAGGTCCTCATCCTTGGACCCAACCCCTCGGCCTGGGACGACTCCTGGTGGCCGACCGTTCTCGGGACAGCACCGACACCCACCGACCACACACGCAATCTAGGATTCATCCTCGACTCCACCCTCTTCATGTCCAAACAGGTCAACGCCGACTCCTCCTCCTGCTACAACACCCTCCACACGCTTCGCAGGTTCTACAAGTGGATCCCGACCGAAACAAGAACGGTGACACAGGCCCTCGTCAGCAGTAGGCTGGTCTACGGCAACGCACTCTACGCCGGAATCCCAGCCAAACACATATGATGACTACAGCGCATCCAAAATGCCTCCGCCCCAACTGATCGTCAACGTCCCCCGCCGCAGCCACACCTCCCCCACCTGAAAAACCTACACTGGCTCCCCGTCGACAAGAGGATCACCTTCAAACTCCTCACCCACGCACACAAAGCACTTCACGACACCGGACCAGCCTACCTGAACAGCAGACTCAGCTTCCACACCCCCACCCGCCAGCTCTGCTCCGCCAGCCTCGCACTCGCCGCCGTCCCCCGCATCCAACGAACAACCTCCGGCGGCAAATCCTTCTCCTACCTCGCCGCCAAGACCTGGAACACCCTACTTACCCAGCTACGGCAGACCGAAGACCTACTCGCCTTCAGAAGACTCCTCAAGACCTGGCTCTTCGAGCAGTAGCGCAACTCCCCCCCCCCCTCTCCCCCCCTCTCAGCGCCTTGAGACCCTCACGGGTAAGTGGCGTGCTTTACAAATACCATGATTGATTGATTGATTGATTGAGGTGGTATTGCTGTGGGTGAAGTATCGCTTACAGAATGAGTGGGTGATGGTGTTTGTGTAATTGTGGGATTGTGGTGGTAGGGTAATTACTGTAAGGCACTGTTCCAGGGTCGGTCTGATTGAAAATCAACCCAGACCGTACCTCAACAGAGAGAAAGTAAAGAGAAGGATCTATATGATAGAGGTCTAGGGTGGGGTACTTAGGAAGGGGGGAGACAGCATGAGTGTCTCATGTTGCCCTCACACATCCCGAGGGATGTCATGCTTCATCATCGGGCGGTGCTCCTCGTCGGGCCGGCGGTGCAATGCCCTACGGGTCCCCCGAAGGGTCTCTTTAGCGGAGATCTTTTAAGAGCGCTGCCGTTTGGTGCATGCGGGTATGTGGAGGGGAAGTACCAAGGTCAGTGGTGCTAGTGGTGTGTGCAGGAATAAAAATACCTAAGGGTTACCAGGGAAGCTAGTTTAATAAGAAGGTACCCTTGGTACATTAAAATACGTGGCAAAAGTGTTACTAATTAAAACGTGATGTGTTTAGTAGTAACTAAAGGTACAGGTCAATTGGTCGACATGTTTCGCGCCTAGTGGTGGTCAAAATGATCCGGGGCGCTTCATCAGGACCAGTAGAGGTGAATAGTGTGGGGAGAGGTGCCCAGACTATGTGTAGTGGCGGGGGGTAAAATATCGCCCTCCCACTCGGCAATAAAGGGGGGGGGGTTTAGTGTCTCCTAAACAGGTGGTGTCTGCAGGGAGAGGTATGTTATGCCCCCTTTGAATTAGACCTAGATCAAAGGGAAGATAAAAGAAGGAGAAATGCAGAAGTTAAAAACATATGCGGACTGGCCTTGTCGGTCCGCATAAGTACATAGTGATCCTGAGAGATCACACTTTTGCAATGAGACAGTCATAATGTCGTGCACCCTGAAGCCCAGGCTATTCTCAGATTTCTATAGGAGCGAGGAGGCGTGGGTGTGGTCCCATGCCAGTCAAGATGTGGTTGGTCCCGGGCCCCGGTGGCGGTCACAGAACCCAGCTAGAGGTTCGATAGGTAGACTGCTGTACCCCGCGGGGCCCAGACACCTCCAGCCTGGCTGTGCAACGGGCTCACCCGGCGTGTCATCCACTGGGAGAGTCAAGTAGACATGTGTGTTGTATGTCCCACTCGAATCGTAGTTACAACACAGAAAGGTGCATTTAGAGTAATCTTACCTAAAGTAGGAGCTGGAGTTGCTCCTTGAGTTTAAAAAGCGGCGTAGGAGGCCCACACCATCTAGGGCTGTAAGTTGGAAAGAAAGCATAACAGTAGGAAATACCCAAAGGGTAAAAGGAACAAAAGTGAGGCGTTAGATTTAACTTACATCATAGCCGTTTGTAGAGCAGGAGATTTTGCTTACGTAGTGATCTGGGTAGCCTCGAATCATACTCACGGGTTGCTCAGGTGACGGCACTGGAAACCTGCCCGGTCCTGACGCCTGCTCGAAGGTGAATGTTGTTTGCTTTCCCCATTGTATTTAAAGACTGAGCCCCGTGATTGAAGGAGGTACCTGTTTCCGGTTCTGACGGCACGGAAGGTCATGAGAGGCCGGAGCTGCGCATGCGCGGTGAACTAAGATGTTTCCAGTGTTCTCTTGAGCATGCGTGAGGAGGTGCTTTTGGCGCATGCGTGGTGTGTGTTAGTTACTAGCGCATGCGGGCCTTGTTTACAAAATGTAAAGCCAGGAGCCAAAGACCAGATCACAAAAAAGTGGCAAAACATGGGTGTGACATTGTCTGCCCATCCTGTAAGATTGTCCGGGTCGAGGAGGTGGTGGTATGTGGGCGGGGGCATATGTGAACTTGCTCACGGGTGTTAAAGGTGTGAAAGTTCACATCCGTTGCAGGCTAATGTTTTCAATTGAGCAGTGCACCTAAACGCTAATGTGGCACACTAATTATTCAGTTATGTTGCTTCAGGCTGGTGTAGAACGGTTTGCACATAGTACATGCACACAACAGTGTCAATGTTAGAGCTCAGTCCATGGGATATCGTCATTAAGCCCCTGGGTGTCTGTGTGCAGACGGTGCACCCAGCGTTGTTCACGCCTAAAGAGCGACTCACTACTCCAGTTATTGTTGGATTCCAGAATGGTCCATTGGATCGCTTCGCACGGGTGTCCTTTTTCCAGAAAGTGGTTCGTCAGTTTTGTGGCTGCGCGCGCTCGTCTGATGGTACTTTTGTGTTCGCTGATCCTAGTTTTGATGGGTCTGGTGGTCATGCCTACATAGTAAAGTTCGCAGGGACACGAGATCAAGTATACACAATTTGTGGTGTTACAATTCGTGTGCTTCCTTTGTTCCCACTTCAGCTCGCCAATTTCTAAGACTTTCGTGTGTCGTGTCGTGGTGCAAGCACTGCATGAGCCACACGGGTAGTGCCCCTTGACTGCTGGCAAATCCCAGAGAGTGTTCTCTATTCTCGCTGGTTTCTGGCGTGGCCGTGTATTGATCAGTTGGTCTCTCAAATTGCTGGTTCTTTTGAAGGCAAACCGAGGTGCTGGGATGTTAAGTGTATCACTATTGATGATTTTCCAGTTGCGGTTGATGATTTTTTAATTTTGTTGGAGAGGGGGGTAAAGGTTGTGACGCAGGTGATCACGTTGTTGGTCTCGGGCTCTCTTGTTTCCAGGAGGCCCTCACGAGTGTTGTTTCTAGCCCGTTTTCTGGCTTGGTTAATTACTTTTACTGGATAGTGCCTCTTCGCCAGATTGTCAGATAGGGTGTAGGCTTGTCTCTCAAAATCCTGTAGTTTGCTGCAATTTCGCCTGATCCTGAGAAATTGGCCATAGGGTAGGTTCTCCCGTAGAGCTTTAGGGTGGTGGCTCTTAAAGCTCAGGAGGCTGTTGCAGTCAGTCTCTTTTTTGTACGTGCTGGTGTGAAGTATCCCATTTTCTAGTTGGATCAATAAGTCCAGGAAGGGGATTTTCTCGTCACTGGAAGTCATGGTGAAGCGTAAATGGGGGTCCAGATTGTTGATCCACTCAAAGAATTTTATTGTCTTAGATGCCTGTCCTCTCCATAGGATCAGCACATCGTCTATATACCGTTTCCAAGTGACCATATGTCGATGAAATGGGTTGGCGTCTGTGAAGATGTGGTTGGCCTCGAAGTGTGACATGTACAGTCCCGCCAAGCTCGGCGCAAAAGTGCTCCCCATGCTGGTCCCTTGTACCTGGTGGTAGATGGTGGTTTTGTACATAAAATAGTTGTTAGTGAGAGCAAGGGTAATGAGGGCCGAGATGAAGCTTGCCGGTGTCGAAGTTGGAAGTTCTGAGTTATGTAACAGACTGCTTACCACTTCGATGGTTGCTTCCTGCGGGATATTTGTATACAGTGCTTCCACATCCAATGTGAGCAGTAAGTTGATTTCCTCAGTGTTTTCATCATTGATGGTTTGGATGAGGTTGAGCACATCTCTGGTGTCTTTGAGGTAAGCTGGAGTGGCCTGGACCAAAGGGCGCAAAAAGAAGTCACTGAACTGACTCAAGGGTTCCAGAAGGGAGCCTATCCCTGACACGATCGGACGGCCGGGGCAAGGGGTAACCCCCTTATGAATTTTAGGTAGAAGGTAGAAGTAGGGCATCCTAGGAGACGAATTCACCAGAAAGGCTGCTTCTTTTGAGGTGATCCATCCCTCTGTGGCTGCTTCGTTGACCATGGTCCTGATCTGATTCAGTAGCCTTGAAGTAGGATCGGTCTCTAGAATCTCGTAGTACTCAGTGTTGTTGAGTTGGCGTAAACACTCCTTCTCATAATCCTGTATGTCGAGGATCACAGTGGCTCCCCCTTTGTCCGCAGGTTTTATTATGATGGAATCATCATTCTGAAGGGTGGTCACCGCCCTCCGTAGTTTTTTGGGGAAGTTGTTGTAGGCGTTAGGAGGTTCTAGTCGGTTAACCTCCTTGAGGACAGCTTTTTCGAAAGTGAGGACCTCGTGTGGGACCATACCAGCGCTGGGGGTGAATTTCGACGGAGGTCTCAGGCCAGTGTCGTCCTCAGTCTGTGTTTGGTTGTCTTTGAAAAAGGCCCTCAGTCTCACTTTGCGAAACAGTTGATGCAGTTCCTCGTTGGTTCTGAAGTTATCCTCCTGTGGGGTGGGCACAAAGCCAAGTCCTAGTTCCAAGGCTGTGGTCTCGTCGGTGCTCAGAGGTCTCGAAGACAGGTTGACGATCAGTTTTTTTGTTGGTGTTGTGCCATGCTTCTCGTTGTTCTCTGTTGGTTGTCCGGATCTTGCCAATGTACCTGTTTGTTCCCTCTTCTTCTTCCTCTGCCTCTGCCCCTGCCTCTGTTCTGAAAAGGTGGAGTAGGGTTATGGAGGAACGGTTGCTGAAAACCCTGTTGTAGTGGGTTGTATGGTGGGTACCACATGGGTCCGTGTTGTGGGAATGGTTGGGGCGGGAAACCATAAAAAGGTGGTGGCCCTAGTGGTGGTGGTAATAGACCCTGTGGGTTGGAACGACGACCCCAGCTATTGTTACTCGAGTTGCTACCCGAAGAGTGACCTGAACGGTTGGACGTGGATGATCCATCGTCAGAGATTGTGTCGGTCTCTGTGGGTTGGAAATCCTCTTTTGTATAGGGGTAGATTTTCTCCCTATCGAATCTCTTCAGGTCCTTTTGTAGTTTGTTTATCTTCTGGTTAAGCAGGTAATCTCGGTGGTCAGAGATTTCTGAGTTTATTTCTGCTAAGCGAGTTTTATATGCAGAAAGGCTGATACTGGTTTTTAGGCCGTTCTCAGCTATATTAATTTTGACAATCAAGGCATCCGACAACCGTTTTGCGGTACTGATGATCAAAATGATCCAATCTCGAGTGCATTTCCATGCAATTTGGCTCCATTCGCGTCTGAATATAAGGTCTTCCAAAAAGATCCTTGGTGCCGTGCGGACCAACAATCCGTTAGGTGCTGAGTTTGCTCTGAGGTATTCGGTCATAATAGAACCGTGAAGAGCGGTCTTAACCTGAAGTTTTTTGAGAGAAGTAAGGGTATTCCAGTCGCCTTGTGCGCTGGTCCCTGCTGTGTTGCCATCACCATCTAAGAGTGATGGAGTTCTCAGGATTTCAGCCACAATGTCCTCACCGTAGCTGAGGCCTAGGTTCTCCCCCAGGGTTGAAAAAGACATGTCTCGGGGAGAGTAAGGTTCAGGGAGTGGAAAAGGGAGTGGGAGAGGAAGAAGAAAGAAAGGAGAGGGAGAAGAAAAAAGGGGGGAAAGACAGGTGAAAGAGAGGGTCCCTCGGCTGATCCGCCGTGCTAAATACTGTATCCAAAAAAGGAGGGAGGGGGGGGACCAGGAGCAGGTTAGTGGTCCAGTGCCTGTGCTCCGAAAAGTCAATTGGGTAATTACTGTAAGGCACTGTTCCAGGGTCGGTCTGATTGAAAATCAACCCAGACCGTACCTCAACAGAGAGAAAGTAAAGAGAAGGATCTATATGATAGAGGTCTAGGGTGGGGTACTTAGGAAGGGGGGAGACAGCATGAGTGTCTCATGTTGCCCTCACACATCCCGAGGGATGTCATGCTTCATCATCGGGCGGTGCTCCTCGTCGGGCCGGCGGTGCAATGCCCTACGGGTCCCCCGAAGGGTCTCTTTAGCGGAGATCTTTTAAGAGCGCTGCCGTTTGGTGCATGCGGGTATGTGGAGGGGAAGTACCAAGGTCAGTGGTGCTAGTGGTGTGTGCAGGAATAAAAATACCTAAGGGTTACCAGGGAAGCTAGTTTAATAAGAAGGTACCCTTGGTACATTAAAATACGTGGCAAAAGTGTTACTAATTAAAACGTGATGTGTTTAGTAGTAACTAAAGGTACAGGTCAATTGGTCGACATGTTTCGCGCCTAGTGGTGGTCAAAATGATCCGGGGCGCTTCATCAGGACCAGTAGAGGTGAATAGTGTGGGGAGAGGTGCCCAGACTATGTGTAGTGGCGGGGGGTAAAATATCGCCCTCCCACCAGCACGTACAAAAAAGAGACTGACTGCAACAGCCTCCTGAGCTTTAAGAGCCACCACCCTAAAGCTCTACGGGAGAACCTACCCTATGGCCAATTTCTCAGGATCAGGCGAAATTGCAGCAAACTACAGGATTTTGAGAGACAAGCCTACACCCTATCTGACAATCTGGCGAAGAGGCACTATCCAGTAAAAGTAATTAACCAAGCCAGAAAACGGGCTAGAAACAACACTCGTGAGGGCCTCCTGGAAACAAGAGAGCCCGAGACCAACAACGTGATCACCTGCGTCACAACCTTTACCCCCCTCTCCAACAAAATTAAAAAAATCATCAACCGCAACTGGAAAATCATCAATAGTGATACACTTAACATCCCAGCACCTCGGTTTGCCTTCAAAAGAACCAGCAATTTGAGAGACCAACTGATCAATACACGGCCACGCCAGAAACCAGCGAGAATAGAGAACACTCTCTGGGATTTGCCAGCAGTCAAGGGGCACTACCCGTGTGGCTCATGCAGTGCTTGCACCACGACACGACACACGAAAGTCTTAGAAATTGGCGAGCTGAAGTGGGAACAAAGGAAGCACACGAATTGTAACACCACAAATTGTGTATACTTGATCTCGTGTCCCTGCGAACTTTACTATGTAGGCATGACCACCAGACCCATCAAAACTAGGATCAGCGAACACAAAAGTACCATCAGACGAGCGCGCGCAGCCACAAAACTGACGAACCACTTTCTGGAAAAAGGACACCCGTGCGAAGCGATCCAATGGACCATTCTGGAATCCAACAATAACTGGAGTAGTGAGTCGCTCTTTAGGCGTGAACAACGCTGGGTGCACCGTCTGCACACAGACACCCAGGGGCTTAATGACGATATCCCATGGACTGAGCTCTAACATTGACACTGTTGTGTGCATGTACTATGTGTAAACCGTTCTACACCAGCCTGAAGCAACATAACTGAATAATTAGTGTGCCACATTAGCGTTTAGGTGCACTGCTCAATTGAAAACATTAGCCTGCAACGGATGTGAACTTTCACACCTTTAACACCCGTGAGCAAGTTCACATATGCCCCCGCCCACATACCACCACCTCCTCGACCCGGACAATCTTACAGGATGGGCAGACAATGTCACACCCATGTTTTGCCACTTTTTTGTGATCTGGTCTTTGGCTCCTGGCTTTACATTTTGTAAACAAGGCCCGCATGCGCTAGTAACTAACACACACCACGCATGCGCCAAAAGCACCTCCTCACGCATGCTCAAGAGAACACTGGAAACATCTTAGTTCACCGCGCATGCGCAGCTCCGGCCTCTCATGACCTTCCGTGCCGTCAGAACCGGAAACAGGTACCTCCTTCAATCACGGGGCTCAGTCTTTAAATACAATGGGGAAAGCAAACAACATTCACCTTCGAGCAGGCGTCAGGACCGGGCAGGTTTCCAGTGCCGTCACCTGAGCAACCCGTGAGTATGATTCGAGGCTACCCAGATCACTACGTAAGCAAAATCTCCTGCTCTACAAACGGCTATGATGTAAGTTAAATCTAACGCCTCACTTTTGTTCCTTTTACCCTTTGGGTATTTCCTACTGTTATGCTTTCTTTCCAACTTACAGCCCTAGATGGTGTGGGCCTCCTACGCCGCTTTTTAAACTCAAGGAGCAACTCCAGCTCCTACTTTAGGTAAGATTACTCTAAATGCACCTTTCTGTGTTGTAACTACGATTCGAGTGGGACATACAACACACATGTCTACTTGACTCTCCCAGTGGATGACACGCCGGGTGAGCCCGTTGCACAGCCAGGCTGGAGGTGTCTGGGCCCCGCGGGGTACAGCAGTCTACCTATCGAACCTCTAGCTGGGTTCTGTGACCGCCACCGGGGCCCGGGACCAACCACATCTTGACTGGCATGGGACCACACCCACGCCTCCTCGCTCCTATAGAAATCTGAGAATAGCCTGGGCTTCAGGGTGCACGACATTATGACTGTCTCATTGCAAAAGTGTGATCTCTCAGGATCACTATGTACTTATGCGGACCGACAAGGCCAGTCCGCATATGTTTTTAACTTCTGCATTTCTCCTTCTTTTATCTTCCCTTTGATCTAGGTCTAATTCAAAGGGGGCATAACATACCTCTCCCTGCAGACACCACCTGTTTAGGAGACACTAAACCCCCCCCCCTTTATTGCCGAGTGGGAGGGCGATATTTTACCCCCCGCCACTACACATAGTCTGGGCACCTCTCCCCACACTATTCACCTCTACTGGTCCTGATGAAGCGCCCCGGATCATTTTGACCACCACTAGGCGCGAAACATGTCGACCAATTGACCTGTACCTTTAGTTACTACTAAACACATCACGTTTTAATTAGTAACACTTTTGCCACGTATTTTAATGTACCAAGGGTACCTTCTTATTAAACTAGCTTCCCTGGTAACCCTTAGGTATTTTTATTCCTGCACACACCACTAGCACCACTGACCTTGGTACTTCCCCTCCACATACCCGCATGCACCAAACGGCAGCGCTCTTAAAAGATCTCCGCTAAAGAGACCCTTCGGGGGACCCGTAGGGCATTGCACCGCCGGCCCGACGAGGAGCACCGCCCGATGATGAAGCATGACATCCCTCGGGATGTGTGAGGGCAACATGAGACACTCATGCTGTCTCCCCCCTTCCTAAGTACCCCACCCTAGACCTCTATCATATAGATCCTTCTCTTTACTTTCTCTCTGTTGAGGTACGGTCTGGGTTGATTTTCAATCAGACCGACCCTGGAACAGTGCCTTACAGTAATTACCCAATTGACTTTTCGGAGCACAGGCACTGGACCACTAACCTGCTCCTGGTCCCCCCCCTCCCTCCTTTTTTGGATACAGGATTGTGGTGGTATGCATCTGAGGTAGGATGGTGTGGAAGTTGGGTGTGAAATTGGAAAGGGGAGTTTGTGTAGGAGTAGGTGTGTGCATGGATTAAAATGTGAGAACGCTGTAGGTCAGTGTGCTCGTGGAGTTGGATGGAGGCGTGTGGGGAGGCTGTGTGTGTGTGTGTGTGTGTGGTTGTCCGTGTGGGAGTGTGAGAACGCTGTAGGTCAGTGTGCTCGTGGAGTTGGATGCAGGCATGTGGGGAGGTTGTGTGTGTGTGTGTGTGTGTGTATGTGTGTGTGGTTGTCCGTGTGGGAGTGTGAGAACGCTGTAGGTCAGTGTGCTTGTGGAGTTGGATGCAGGCGTGTGCGGAGGTTGTGTGTGTGTGTGTGCGTGTGGTTGTCCGCGTGGGAGTGTGAGAACGCTGTAGGTCAGTGTGCTCGTGGAGTTGGATGCAGGCGTGTGGGGAGGTTGTGTGTGTGTGTGTGTGTGGTTGTCCGTGTGGGAGTGTGAGAACGCTGTAGGTCAGTGCGCTCGTGGAGTTGGATGCAGGCATGTGGGGAGGTTGTGTGTGTGTGTGGTTGTCCGTGTGGGAGGTTGTGTGTGTGTGTGTGTGTGTGTGTGTGTGGTTGTCCGTGTGGGAGTGTGAGAACGCTGTAGGTCAGTGTGCTCGTGGAGTTGGATGAAGGCGTGTGGGGAGGTTGTGTGTGTGTGTGTGTGTGGTTGTCCGTGTGGGAGTGTGAGAACGCTGTAGGTCAGTGTGCTCGTGGAGTTGGATGCAGGTGTGTGGGGAGGTTGTGTGTGTGTGTGGTTGTCCGTTTGGGAGTGTGGGAACATTGTAGGTGATAGTGGGCATGTAGTGTTGGATGTAAGTGTTTGTCCGTGTGGGAGTGTGAGAACGCTGTAGGTCAGTGTGCTCGTGGAGTTGGATGAAGACATGTGGGGCGGTTGTGTGTGTGTGTGTGGTTTTCCGTGTGGGAGTGTGAGAACGCTGTAGGTCAGTGTGCTCGTGGAGTTGGATGCAGGCATGTGGGGAGGTTGTGTGTGTGTGTGTCTGTGTGGTTGTCCGTGTGGGAGTGTGAGAACGCTGTAGGTCAGTGTGCTCGTGGAGTTGGATGCAGGTGTGTGGGGAGGTTGTGTGTGTGTGTGGTTGTCGGTTTGGGAGTGTGGGAACATTGTAGGTGATAGTGGGCATGTAGTGTTGGATGTAAGTGTTTGTCCGTGTGGGAGTGTGAGAACGCTGTAGGTCAGTGTGCTCGTGGAGTTGGATGGAGGCGTGTGGGGAGTCTGTGTGTGTGTGTGTGTGTGGTTGTCCGTGTGGGAGTGTGAGAACGCTGTAGGTCAGTGTGCTCGTGGAGTTGGATGCAGGTGTGTGGGGAGGTTGTGTGTGTGTGTGTGTGGTTGTCCGTGTGGGAGTGTGGGAACATTGTAGGTGATAGTGGGCATGTAGTGTTGGATGTAAGAGTGTGGGGGAGGTGGCGTGGGTGCGAGTGTGGTGGTCTGTGTTGGAGTGTGGGAACACTGTGGGTGTGAGTGTAGGTGGGGGCGTTAAGGGGCGGTGCGGTAGCCTGGGTGTAAGTGCGGGTTGGTATCTGAATTCATGTCGCTGTCATTCCTGCTGTCATTCCTACTGTCCGCCGTTCCCCTGCATACTCGGCCAACAAGCTATCGGGCTGCAAACTGGGGATGCGCAGGTTCATTTCCAGCAGGTATTGTGTCCATTTTCTTTATTTGTATTTTTAAAGAGACCTCCTCAGCCTGCAGTCCCCTCCTACGGCCTCCGTTTCCTCAGCTCAGAAGCAGTCGAGGCGCGAGATAAGGATCGCGAGACGGGTCAAGGTGTGAGCTGCTTGTGTTGGCGTTTCCTCTTTGCTTCACCAGCCCAGACCCTGGCGCCACCTGCAAATAAAATATCAAAGTGGCGTCGTTTGTAATGGGGGCACTTTGCAGCCGGCCTTTGTCTTGTGATGGGACAGGGTGCGGGGTGGGGTGTTTGCATGTCTTATCAAACGTCTCCGACTATTGAGTGGCAAGGCCCTCCGCCTTAAAGGGCCAGAGGCTCCCAGCTATCTCAGGGACTTGCTAGAAATCACCCGGCCACCCAATCTCCCAGATAAACGCCAAGTCCTCTTTGTAAACACAGCAGCCATTAATGTTACGTAGTGCGTGCTTCAGCAGTGTGCGTGCGTGCGGCCGTGCTTCCATACTACGTCAAGAGTGCAGAGACGGTACAGTGTGTGTGTTACCCGCGTGCCTGAGGTAAGGAACTTACGTGTGGGGAACAACATGTGTGTGGGGAGAGACGTCTTGTGTGGTTAGAGAGACCGGCTGCATGTGCGTTCGTCGCCTGTGCCTGTGTGCTGGGAGCAGGCAGGGGTATTAGAAGGATGTACCATGGTGGCAGCAGCAGCCGGTGCGGGCCTCTCCTCACACCAGGAGCTGGTGACTACACACAACCCAGGCAGACATACATGTGAACAAACGCCGTGTCTTTCACGCACAGAAGATCAGCACGCACTAGGCAGACACAAACAAAAACCATACCCTTAACACAAAAAACAGGCGCATACGCACCACGCACGGAATATAAACACACACCAGGCAGAGATACACTCGAAGATACACCATTCCTTCATACACAGAACACACGCACATTATACACGGAGGACCATCACACAGTATTCAGACATACACAGAACCCCCACATTTAAACACACACACACCCCACTCACCTATAGCAAGCATATGGCATGCAACCAATACATCTACGCAAAACCTCGTCTCCGACACACCTAGACACACTTACACCACACACACAGGGAAGGTAAGTGCACACACAAACTGGAAATATATATACAAACACCAGAAACCCCATGCATAAACCACGAGAACGGAACATAAGCACGCACGTGCACAAACTCCATACTTTTTCCACACAAGAAAAATAATCAACAAGCATGTAACACAAACACGTGTACCCGCCACAGATAAGCGCACACATATGCACACAAACCACGACCACCCTGGAGCACTCATACAAACACTACACAGCAGACAGACACAAATCCACGAAACGGAATTTAGGAATATTCACCATGAAAACCCTCTCACATACAGGGGACGCACAAACACCCACCCACACTCTCAGAAGACATACAAACACTATTAGTCAGTGGTATCTTGACTTTAGATAAGCCGGCTCGGGAGCCACGCTGATCTAAAAGCGCTAAGATAATCGGTTCAAATATTTATAAAGATGTCTGCCCGGAAGAGAGTATTTTAAAATACAATCCGTAGGACGTAAATACAGCCTGCCAGTGAAGGGCGCGTGTCTTCTTGCTATTGTGATTTTACTGTTATTGTCTGTTAGTGACTGTCCGCGTTATTTTTACGCCTCGTTTTACACAGAGACGTCGGAGAATATTTGAAAATCATCATTAGATTAACATTTGCATTCGTCAACATGTTATATTTATTGATTCGTTGGTAATCTGTATTGTGCCCCAACGTCACTACAACGCAAACTCAGAGCCAACTCCCGAAGTGAGGTTTGTCGTTATTTCCTACCATTTGAACATTTTTGTTTTTAGACAAAGGACCTGAAAAATATCTTAAAACGTGTAGGGGGGGGGGGCACCCTTTTCCCATTAGAAATACATTTCTATTATTTGATTTTTATGGTAGAAGCGCGGCGGTGCTCTGTACAGTAATGTACAAACTATGATGTTCCAGAATAGAAATGGGAAATTGATATAAGTATAGATTCTATAGGGTTGGGCCCGTCGTGTGTTGCTTTTTTCTTGTACCTGATTACCCGTAGATGCGCCTGGATACCGCTTGGGTTTGGGCGCTATGCCAATGTTATGATCTTGGCTAGACCCGAGGGGTCGCCTTAAACCTCTGTCGGTGGCTTCCCGTTGAACAGAACCCATGATTGAAAGTTGTTGCCCTTACAGCGACTACAAAGCCCCCCCTCCCCTGCCCCCCAACAACCACCGCAAGCAGTTGTAGCGTCATTCCCTCCCTACACATTGGTGAATATGCAATCTTGATAAATGTACCCCAAATCTCTACCCCCTCACCTCACACACTCACAGGTACACCCCCCCAGAGTGCGGTACACCCCTCCCCCCTCGCCGAGTGCAATGAGTACTCTTTAACCATTCCCTCCCCACCGGTCTTCTGTGGCCCACGTCAAACGTGGACCAGGGCCCTTTCACAACGTCACGAGAGCAGGCCTTTCCGCGCGGTGGAGGCCGGGCCTGAGGCTGACCGCCCAGTCCCTTCTTCCGCTACCGCGAGCACTCTAGCTATGATGACCCCAGCTTTCGCAGAGGCCTTTGGGGCTGTTGCAAGCGCGCATGCGCACGCACAGCTGGAGCTGCCAGCGGAATACTGAGCCACGCCCCAGGCACAGTCCTGTAGGTCCCGGGCACGTCCCTGGCACCAACCCTTAGATACTCGCCAGGTGGTCAGTGGATCCGACCTACATTAAGCATACAGGAGACATATTCCAAGGACGCTTCCTTACCCCCTTCTTTAGCACCCTACTCTACCACCAGTCACCGAACTCGAGCAGATCTGTGCAGTGTGGGTATTTCCGGTCCACTCTAGGCCCAACAAAACACACAAGATATGAGCCCAACACTCGGTTCACTGAGGTCTCCGATGCCGTCTGTCCTGGATGTGGATCGCGGGCTGCTCCAGTGGCCACATGTTTACCTTGGTTCACCCTGGTTGGTGCCACGCTTCTCCAGGGCCCCTGGTCTATGCTACGCTTCTCCAGGGCCCCTGTTCTATGCCACGCTTCTCCAGGGCCCCTGGTCTATGCCACGCTTCCTCAGGGCCCGTTGTCTATGCCACGCTTCTCCAGGGCCCCTGGTATATGCCACACTTCTCTAGGGCCCCATGTCTATTCCATGCTTACCCAGGGCACCTGGTCTATGCCACGCTTCTCCGGGCCCCTCGTCTATGCCACGCTTCCCCAGGGCCTGGTCTATGCCATGCTTCCCCAGGGCCCCTGGTCTATGCCACGCTTCTCCAGGGCCCCTGGTCTATGCCACGCTTTTCCAGGGCCTCTGGTCTATGCCAAGCTTCCCCAGGCCCCTGGTCTATGCCACTCTTCCACAGGGCCCCTGGTCTATGCCACGCTTCCCCAGGCACATGGTCTATGCCACGCTTCCTCAGGCCCCTGGTCTATGCCACGCTTCCCCAGGGCCCCTGGTCTATGCCAAGCTTTCCCAGGCCCCTGGTCTATGCCACGCTTCCACAGGGCCCCTGGTCTATGCCTCTCTTCCCCAGGGCCCCTGGTCTATGCCATGCTTCCCCAGGCCACTAGTCTATGCCACGCTTCCCCAGGCCCCTGGTCTATGCCACGCTTCCCCAGGGCCCCTGGTCTAAGGTGAGCTTTCCCAGGCCCCTGGTCTATGCCATGCTTCCCCAGGTCCCTGGTCTATGCCACGCTTCCCCAGGCCCCTGGTCTATGCCACGCTTCCCCAGGGCCCCTAGTCTATGTCGAGCTTTCCCAGGGCCCCTGGTCTATGCCATGCTTCCACAGGGCCCCTGGTCTATGCCACTCTTCCCCAGGGCCCCTGGTCTATGCCATGCTTCCCCAGGCCCCTGGTCTATGCCACGCTTTCTCAGAGCCCCTGGTCTATGCCACGCTTCCTCAGACCCATGGTCTATGCCACGCTTCCTCAGGGCCGCTGGTCTATGCCACGCTTTCCCAGGCCCCTGGTCTATGCCACGCTTTCCCAGGCCCCTGGTCTATGCCACGCTTCCCAAGGCCCCTGGTCTATGCCACGCTTCCTCAGAGCCCCTGGTCTATGCCATGCTTCCTCTGGTCTATGCCATGCTTCTTTAGTGCCCCTGGTCTATGCCATGCTTCTCCAGGGCCCATGGTCTATGCGCTTATTTAGGGCCCCTGGTCTATGCCATGCTTGACCAGGGCCCCTGGTCTATGCCACGCTTCCCCAGGCCCCTGGTCTGTGCCATGCTTCCCCTGGCCCCGGGTCTATGCCACGCTTCTTTAGTGCTCCTGGTCTATGCCACGCTTCTCCAGGGCCCCTGGTCTGTGCCACGCTTCCCCAGGGCTCCTGGTCTATGCCACACTTTCTCAGAGCCCCTGGTCTATGCCACGCTTCCCCAGACCTCTGGTCTATGCCACGCTTCCTCAGGGCCCCTGGTCTATGCCACACTTCCCCAGGCCCCTGGTCTATGCCATGCTTCCCCAAGGCCCCTGGTCTATGCCACGCTTCCTCAGAGCCCCTGGTCTATGCTACGCTTCCCCTGGTCTATGCCATGCTTCTTTAGGGCCCCTGGTCTATGCCATGCTTCTCCAGGGCCCCCTGGTCTATGCCACGCTTCCCCTGGCCCCTGGTCTATGCCACGCTTCCCCAGGGCTCCTGGTCTATGCCACGCTTCCCCAGGGCTCCTGGTCTAGGGCACACTTCCAAAAGGCCCCTGATCTATGTCACAATCTCATGCCCTCTCTTTATGTAGAGATACCACCCTAGTCAGTGCCACACCTCGCTGAGCATTGATCCCAGTTCACGTGCCGAAGGACACCGCTTTTGTCGCGTTCCCGCAGTTGTTTATTTGAGTTCGCCTTGGCTCGTGTCCCGTGTTTTCGTGGCCCGCTTGTGACGTACTCCGTGACCCCTTGGTCACGTACTGTTTCCTGCTCTGTGTGGTTCTTCCTTCATTCTGTGACGCTTTGGTCAGTTTTGTCCCTTTCCGTGGTGTCTTGGCTCACTTTTGCTTTCAGTCTGGTCTCTTTCTGACTCTTTCTTGTGGTTCGTTTTACTCCTTTCCATTGCCCTTCTGGTCAGAGCCATGTCTCTCAGTTGCCATTGTGGTAAATGTTACTCCTGTAGCCCTGTTACTAATGTATCTGTCTTTCCTGCTTGTGGTGTGCCCCCTGCACCCCCTCTATCTGGCCTCTTGACTCATCTCGTCGTGGTTCATGCAGTCAGTTTAAGGTATGCCTTGTGAGTCTCAGTGCTAGCTCGCCTCTTTCTTGGCCACGTTCACCTGTTTCTGTACTCATGTGACTAGCGTCACTTTTTCCTGTACCCATGTGAACTAAGCTGCCATCTTCATGTGACCCTTGGCTAGTCTCGCCCCTTTCCTCAGCCCCTTGGCCAGTTTCACATTTGTCTGTGAACCTGTTGCTTGTTTTGTGGCCTTGTGGCGGGGTCCATCTCTCTGTCTGGTCCCTCTTTTACCCTTTTGTGCGGTTCTTATAGTCGCACCTCTTCCTGTATCTCAGGAGCTACTTTCACCTTTTTCTATAACTTGGCTAGTTTCACTTTTTCATAAACCCTGGCTGGCTGAAGTCCTCTCTGCTGGCCACGCCCCCGTGTCTCTTTCTGCATCCGGGTATTCACATTTAAACTGTGTGTCTGTCTCTTTGTCTAACTGGACCTTGGTTTGTTGTCACTCTAATTCCATTTACCTAGATTTTACCCACTTAGGCTCATTCTACCGTTTCTATGGTGATGTGTCTCCGCCCCTCGCTGCTCACTGTCATGTGTGGGGCACCCCGCCCCGCCTCTTGGTCCGTCTCAGCTTTGGAGTTCTAGTCGCCACCAGGTCGCTAGTCGGGTTTCCTTTGGACGTCGACATTACTTTTGGGCACCAAGCTCCTTCTTCAGTCTCCACTTGGATGTCAGTCCTTTAAGCGGATGTCAGTCACACTTTCCACCTCATTCTCACTTCCAGATGCTTTTCCCCTCTTGGACGTCAGTCTCACGTTTGAATAGCAGGCCTCGCTTCTCATGCTAAGCTTGCTCTAAGTCGTCACCCACCCCTGTGGACTTGAGTGCTACTTTTGGATGTCGGTCCCTCTTTAGACGTCAGTCTTACTTCTGGACATTGGTTCTCGTCTTTGGTTATCTTTTTTCGCTTTTGCAGCCTGTTCCTTCAAATGCCATTTCAAGTGATTGGTTCATACATGTCAGGTTTCTCTTTGAATGTCGGCCGCACTTAGGGTGCTGTTCCCCACTGGGTGTCAGTTTCCTCTTATATGTCAGTTATCCTTTGGCTGTCTCTTTCCTCTTCATTTGCTGGCTGTTTTCTGTTTGGATGTCATTTTCCTCCTTTTGTGTCAGTCACTCTTAGGATTCGGTTTGCTCTTTGTATGTCAGCAACCCTTAGCTGTCAGTTTCCTCAATGAATGTCAGTCACCTTCTGGGTGACTGACATTCGCACGTCTGTTGTCTCTTAGGGTGTCATTTCCCGTCCATGTCAGTTTCCTTTTTGATTTCCGTGTCCTCCTCCTCCTCTTTGTATGACACTCTCATCTGAGCACCCGGGCAGGACTGCCCCCCCCCCCCCCTCCCTCTCTGGCGGAGTGCTGCTTGTGGGAGCTGCTCCCCTCCCTGCCCCGGCCCCACCCTCCCCGGGGTCTTCAAAGTGCCCTGTGGTGCCCTGGCAGTGCGCGGCCTGTAGCCCACTGTCCCCGGCCAGGCTGTGAGCCCTGCCCCCCTGTGCTCGGAGGGAGCTGTTGTGGGCGGGGCTTAGGCCCCCCTCTACCCTCCCCATTGGCTCCTCTCTCACTCTGTTGACATGTTTCCTCGTTGCTGATGCTCCCGACACCTTCCCCCCTCTCTCCGCACCCACCGGGCTCGGCCCGAGCTGTCAGACCCCGCCTATGGAGAGCCACAATTGGTCGGAAAAGCGTAAAATCAGCAATCAAGGGGGCCTGGTTCATTAGTGCGGGGGGAGCCGGGCAGGAAAGACACATGTGAGCAGGGAAGTGCTGTGTGCAGCCGAGCAGGAGCAGAGCTGAGCCTGGGACAGCCTGGAGCAGCAGCAGGCGCCTGAGACAGCGCAGAGACACCCCGGAGCCGGCTGGGGAGGGCACGTGTGAGCCGAGGAGCGCAGTGTGCGGCCGAGGAGGAGCCGGGACAGGCACACACAGGGCTGGCGATACTCCTGAGTTAAGGAGTCCGTGCAGCAGCTGAGCGGAGATCAGAGCTCGCAGCCCCATTCACACACCAGGATATCCCATAGCAGGCAGAGACAATCTCAAGGCGAGGTCTGCAGCACCGAGAGACCCCGGAACCGGCGGAGAACCCCCCAGATTCTCTCCTGACTGAATTAAAGGAGACTTTGCAGGGCGCAGGAGCCCTCCGGTCCATTATCATCTGTTAAAGCCCGCGGAGCCAGCAACTTTATGATGGAAGTCTGAGCCACCAGGGCACAGCTGAGAGCCATCCTTGGACTTTGGCTGCTCTTGGACGGAATCTCCCACCCCTTTGCCCAGACTTCGGAGGCTCCTAGTCCAACACCCTCAGACTCTCGACTCTTCTCACCTCCACGGGCGCCGTCTCCGGGCCCTCCTGATCCCCTGTCCCCCGGACACACCCGATCCTCTGCTCCCCAGACACCCCTGAGCCACCACCCATCGCTCGGATTTCCACCCCGGACCTGTGGATGCCCCCATGAGAGACCCAGCCTTCTCGGGGACTGCCATGGCCTACCACCCGTTCCACGCGGCGCCCCCCCGCCCGGCCGACTTCCCCATGTCCGCCTTCCTGGCGGCGGCGCAGCCTTCCTTCTTCCCGGGGCTGGCCCTGCCGCCCTCGGCGCTGGGGAAGGCGGACGGCGGGCTGTCGGAGGCCGGCCTGCACGCTGTATCCTCGGCCCTGGGCCACCACCAGCACCAGCAGCAGCAGGCGGCCGCCGCCGCCGCCCACCTGCGCTCCCTGAAGAGCCTGGAGCCCGACGAAGAGGTGGACGACGACCCCAAGGTCACCCTGGAGGCCAAGGAGCTCTGGGACCAGTTCCACAAGCTGGGCACCGAGATGGTCATCACGAAGTCGGGCAGGTGAGCCGGGGTTCCTCCCTAGCGCCGCTCCCCACCGACACTTCTTACCCGTATTCCATAGGATGCGTCCTTCCACCTACAGCTCCTTGCACTGCTCCGTGCCACCGCTTCTCGCTGCAGCTCCTCGCCGTCACTTAGTACAGCTCCTCACACTGCTCATTACCGCCGCGTCTTAGTCCAGCGCCTTACACTGCTCCGCTTCTTAGTACAGCGCCTTACAGTGCTCCGCTTCTTAGTACAGCGCCTTACTGTGCTCCGCGTCTTAGTACAGCGCCTTTTAGTGCTCCGCGTCTTAGTACAGCGCCTTTTAGTGCTCACTGCTCCACCTCTCACGGCTGCTCACCGCCACTTTTTCCCACTTTAACGCCACTACTGCCGCTGTTCCTAGCCATCGCTTTTTTACTGGTTCTGTTACACTAATCGTATTGGTGACCCTTCGAAGCGCTCCTTGCGGCCCGTTCTTACGCCGCTTATTACAACTGGCTCTTACCGATGCTTCTCATATTACGCATAGACTGCTTTTTACCGATGCTCCCACCGCCGCTTGTTACAGCCACTTCCGACCGGTGGGCCAGGAAAGACGGGCAGCGCCTCTTGCACCCGGGGTTTCCAGGGTCAGGAGATCTGAAGGTGCCCGTCACTTCTCACAGGATGCGCGGTGCAGGGCATGAATCTAGCCGCACCAACCAGGGATCAGAAGCCAATCTGAAGAGGGCCCCTCGGCTGAGATGGCTGGGGGCGAGTCAAGGGGCCAGGGACAGCCCTGTAATGTGCAGTCCCGGCGCCAGCAGGGACTGAGGTCAGTGAGGGACCCAGAGACTACATGCATGTGCAGAGTAGGTCAACTGCGGGCCAGTGCATATCACATACATAAGTCGTGTCATAGTCTGCCGTGTTTGCCGAATGCTGGCCGTGGTACCGCAGAATGAAACAGACTCCACCTTTCACCCGTAAATAATGGTAAATACCGCGTGGAAGGATACCCTGTGTGTGGATAGAAAACATCTGGCGCATAGCGCTGAAAGCGCTTGACAGGGCTTCCTTCAGTGTATTGTATTTGTCAACTCCCACGGCCACGGAAGAGTGAGCCCATGGGCTACAGGAGGTGACTGCACACATGTACAGCGTCTCCCTCTCTTCATCGCTGACCCCCCCCCCCTCCCCTCCGGCGCGGGGGGCATTAAGTAAAACCTCTCTCCCATCTTTACCAAACTATAGCAACAGACACCCTGAAACCATATTCCAGGGCCTAGACATTAGATTAACATTACACAGTGTTTCTGTGACGGTTGAATACTCATGTATGCATGTTTGTATGTGTGCGTGTGCACACGATCACACGAATAAACACACCAGCTGCTGCGTGTTCATCTCACCCGGTCCAGACCTGCAGGAAAGCACACCTCGGCCTTTATTTCCGTACAGTGATAACCACGAACCATAAAATATTAACAGAGTGGGTCACAGGGCAGGCAGTGCGTGATTCAACTCCAAGGCGCCCACACATTAAAGGTTGCAAGACGAGACGAGGCGCCTTTATTCACATTTGAATTTCTGGTTATTACCATTTGAATTCCGGCCCAGGCCTCGTTTCTGGCTCTCGGCGCCTCGTGCAGTACGGCAGGGGGTCCATTCGGTCAATGTTTGTTTACAAACATATGAAGTAATATGTAGAGATGAGTCCGAAGGGCCCACGGGGAAAAGAGGCTTTAGGTGAACGAAACTAAATTCGGATTTAGCCGGGGGAGACGAGGGTCTGTCGACCACCCGTTCATAGACCAGTCCATGGTTGTTTGATTTCATCAGAAGATATAACCCGGCCACGGGGTCACTCTTCCTCGTGGCACTTCTGTGCTTTATTTTTTTTTTTCATTTTGCTGTGTTTTCTCGGGAGCTCCTATTTTTCACGCACATTTGCGCACGGCTGCATTAAGCGCCAGGAAGAGAGGCGCAGGCGTCGGAGGCGCGCTGTCAGAGCGCATCCCAGACCTGGTCACTCGAGGTCGTTGAGTTCACAGGCCCGTCCATGTCCGTGCACTGATCACACACTTGTGACTGCGTGTGTGTTTCTACCCACCGTTCCCCAGTGACAGTCCCTCACAGTCCCTCACAGTCCCTGCTTGGCTGCAGAGGTAAATCAGGCGCAGCCTGTATCCAGAGGCAGGCGAAGGGCTGGCTGCTTCTGTACAGGGCCTGTTTCTGGACACAAGGGTGTGAGGTCCCCCGTGTACCGTCAACTGAGACATAAGGTGTGAATTCCTGGCCTGCGAAGTGCGTGTATCTCATGCACACACCCGAGGTGCTGTGTCTTGCGCACTTAGGGTACCTTTCGTATCCGTGGCGCGCTCTGCATGCCGCACTGAGGCCCTCGGACTCGGGCCTGTGAGGACAGGGTGGCGCCTGGCTCTAGGCCGGGTGTCCCCTCGTCCCCAGCGCCCAGGGACACTGAGGGGCATGCACGGAGTGTACCCAACATGCTACGCGGGCAATTATCTCTGTATGTGTCTGTGGCCGTCAGGTAATGCACCGAGACGGTATGTGTCCTGCACGTGTGCGCATAGCATACACGTGCATATCACGGCATATGTGCCTGGGCCCCCAGAGCACGCACCGGTGACCCCGAGACGTGTGATTGCACGTGCACTTAAACACATGCATATCACTGCATATGTGCCTGGGCCCCCAGAGTACGCACCAGGGGCCCCAAAAATGTGTCATTGCACGTGCGCTCAAACACATGCATATCACTGCATATGTGCCTGGGCCCCCAGAGCACGCACCGGTGACCCCGAGTCGTGTGATTGCATGTGCGCTTAAACACATGCATATCACTGCATATGTGCCTGGGCCCCCAGAGTACGCACCAGGGGCCCCGAGATGTGTCATTGCACGTGCGCTCAAACACATGCATATCACTGCATATGTGCCTGGGGCCACCAGAGATCTCAGGACGTGTAATAGACATGATCACATACACATGCGTGTACACTGCGATACGAATGAGGTTGTGCAAAGGCGCCATTGCCCAGTGAAGGGTGTCTTGGCACTGAAATTACAATAGTTACGAGACTGAGGGGGCGGGGGTAGCGGTGCAAGAGATAGGTTCAATTGCTTTGTCATGCCTATAACTATAGAAAAGCAATTCCGAAGTTTGCCTAGCTATATTTATAAAATAAAAATGCGTATATTTATGCGTGTGTACCTGTGTGTTTATGGTAACTTAACTACGCGTCCTTTATAGAGGCGGATTTGCGCTTTATATATAGGAGTGTGCGTGCATACATTACGCAGAAATGTTTGTGTGCGTCTCTCTCTCTCTCAGACACACTATCTCTCTCTCTCTCTCTATATATATATATAGTCTGATTCTGTTTGCGTGAATGTGTATATGTTTACTATGTGCTTCTATGCTATTACCCAGCTTGTCTATCCGTATATGCTGGGAACGGCTCATATCGGCGTGTTTTCTGATACGTGGCGTGGGTTTTCGTAGAAGTGTTGTGTGTTAGTTACATTGCCTTTGTGTAAATATGTATTTTCATAGAAGTATTGTGTGTGTACACTGTGTGTGTGTGTGTAATGTGCGTGTGTTTATGTAAAGGTGTGTTCCCGTATTGTGTGCGTATAACTTGTGTGTCAGTTCATTTTCGTGCTTGTGTTTGTTTAAATGCGTCTGTTCGTTTGCGCGGTGTGTTCATCTACGCGTTTTTGTAAATGCACGTTCACATGTGTGTAACTTTAAGGGTCTATGTAAATGTCTCTGTTCATGTATGTGATTATTTGGTGTACAAGTGAGTTTCTGTAAATATGTCTGTTCATATATGATCCGTGTATGTGTGAGCGCGTTTGTATAAATGTGAATATATGGGATGCGAATGTGCACAGGTGTATTTGTGTAAATGTATGTGTTCGAGAGGCGAGTATGTTATACGGGTTTTTGTAAATGTCTCTGTACATATACGTGGTACTTGTAAGGAAAAGTCTGTGTAAAGATTTATGTATGTGGTTTGTGATGTGAGGATGTTGCACATGTCTGTTTTGAGAGGGGAGCAGTGTAAACATGTGAGCTCTTGTAAGTGGCCATGCTTCTTTTCTGTGTGCATGTACGTGTGACAGTGTACACGTGTGAGCTACTGTAAGTACCTCACGTTTGACGGGCTGTTTGATTTCTGTGTACATGCACCTGTGACAGTGTAAACGTGCACCCTCATATAAGTAAGTGTGTCATATTCGGGTTTCCCTTTCGTGTGCATGTACTTGTGGCAATTTACACACACGCATGAGGTCATGTAAGCGGTCATGTTTGAGTGACCATGCTTTCTGCTATGTGCATGTACGAGTGACAGTGTGCACTTGTGAACGCCTGTAAGCGTCTCATGTGGAGTGACCATGCACCCTTTCTGTGTGCATGTACGTGGGACAGTTTAAACTTTGTCTCATGTTTGAGTGGCTGTGTCCCCTTCTGTGTGCATGTTCGTATGACGGGGACTCGTGTGAGCGCCTGTAACCGTCTCTTGTTTGAGTGGCTATGCTTCCTTTCTGAGTGCATGTACGTGTGACAGTTTACAGGTGTGAGCTCCTGTGTGTCATGTTTGAGTGGCTGTGTTTCCCTTGTGTGCATGTACCTCTGACAGTTTACACAAGTGAGCTCCTGTGTGTCATGTTTGAGTGGCCTGCTTCCTTCTGAGTGCATGCAACTGTGACAGTTTACACGTGTGAGCTCCTTTGTGCATGTACCTGTGACACTCGACACGTGTGAGCTCTTGTGTTATATGCGTTTGACAATTTACACGTGTGAGCTCCTGTGCGTCATGTTTGAGTGACATGCTGCCCTCTGTGTAAATGAAACTGTGACACTTTACACATGTGAGCTCCTGTGTGCATGTACCTGTGACAGTTTACACGTGTGCGCTCTTGTGTGTTAACTATACGTATGACAGTTTACACGTGTGCTCCTGTGCGTCATGTCTGACTGACCTGCTTCTTCTGTGTGCATGTACGTGTGACCCAGTAAACTGCCGTGTCTCGTGTGTGAGCGGCCGTACCCCCTACTCACCCTCTCCCCCTTCTCCCCCCGTAGGCGGATGTTCCCCCCCTTCAAGGTACGGGTCAGCGGCCTGGACAAGAAGGCCAAGTACATCCTGCTGATGGACATCGTGGCGGCCGACGACTGCCGCTACAAGTTCCACAACTCGCGCTGGATGGTGGCCGGCAAGGCCGACCCCGAGATGCCGAAGCGCATGTACATCCACCCGGACAGCCCGGCCACGGGCGAGCAGTGGATGGCCAAGCCCGTGGCCTTCCACAAGCTGAAGCTGACCAACAACATCTCGGACAAGCACGGCTTCGTAAGTACCAGCGCGGCGGCGGCGGGATATCCCCGCCCGGCGGCGCTACTTTACCGCAGTGGGGCCAGTGCCTAGTATCACCGGCGAAGCGATAATACCGCTGGGAATAATACCAGTGTTGCTGCTTGCATCTCAGGGGGTGCTTCTGGGCGCTAGTTAGTGGTGTTAAAATCATTAATATCATTATTCTAATGCTTCTTGCCCGCATTCTAGCATTATTGTTGTAAACTTGAATATAGTCATTACTAGCACGTAGGCAGGTTTTTTTTAAATGCACAGAACACCGCGGCCGGAGCATTAATTTTAGAAATGATGACACACACAGGGCACCTTTAAAAAATGCGGCACCCCTTACGGCATCTAAGCTTACAAAATGAATCCCACCCCATCTTTCAGATGTGCAGCCGCACCGGGCCCTGCCACCGGAGCCCCTGCACCGGCCCCCTGGAGCCCGAGAGGTCACCCCTTAACCCTCCCTAAACCAGCGGGAAACTCGAGCACAAAACTTGCAATCGTGTGATCCCATAATACGACCAGAGATGGCAGCCACATAATTAATAATAGTAAATGATGTCTTTAAAACGTCGAGGGTGAAACGTGTAACACGTGTCTGAAAACACGGTCGACCCTGTCCCGGTATCTCTCCTTGAAATGTAAACGAAATAAACAGAACAAAAAAGTGGGGTTCCTTTTAAGATTTTGAAGAATATATTAAAGTCGGCAAAAATTAAAGTTCCCAAGTTTGTTAAATTGAGAACTTTAGATTTTATCTATTTTTTTAAATAATGTATTGTGCAGTTAGTTCTATCGTCTTGCCTCATAAGGGGCATTTCGAAAAAGGACCTCGTTGTGTATGTCAATCGACCCCCGTTAAGACCTGTCAAAGATAACTCGGATACATATGTTTGTTTTCTGGTAAAATGTTTCCTGATTTTGTTTTATTTTGGTGCATATGTAGTGTTTTCCCACGACCAATATTTTTAGCACTGTCCAGTAGATCTACTATTTAAAAAAGTCTTTGAAGATTTCATATACATACTTCGTGTTCCGCTCAGATACCAGATGGCGAAATCCAACAAGACTTCATGTTTCGGTGGTAGCCACAGACATTTTTTTTTTTTTTGTGGGGGGAGAGCCATGTGAAGTGCCCCTGAGTCTGACGTCATCTCACATTAGGCATGAACTCCTGCCATCTCTGTTTTTTGTTGCACTTCCAGGCCTCACATTTTTCTGTTGACATTCTAACCACACACTTCCCTGTACAAACCCCAGGATGGGAGGCCTGAGGGTTTATGGGAGACTTAAAACGTGGAAATCCGGGGGGTCTTTCCTTCTCCTGCCGCCTGCGCAGCCAGGCCGTGTCCCCTCTTGTGGTGTACGTGGGACCTCACCAGTGCTCGAACGCCACCGGTTACACACTCGCTCGTGAACAGTGAGCTCCGATCGCCACCCCCATCCCATACTGGACGGGAGGGGGCGTCCCTGTGATCAGAGCTGCTGCCCCCCTGCAGCCGGGATCGGCTCCCCTTGTGATGTGTGTATGGCGATATCACCGGTTGATGACCTGTACACGCCACCCCAATGCGGGACCTTCTGAGATGTGATCAGAGCCGTGTTACAGTTTGTATGATCCCACCAGTGCTCGGACACAACCGGTTACCCACTCACTCGTGAGATCGCGAGCTCCGCGCCCCCCGCCCGCTCCGGGATCGATCCCGCGAGAGGCGATCAGGGCGGTATTGGCATCTAATGAAGTGATCGTTAGATCCTTGAGGGCTGTCGGCGTCGGTGACGGATGGACGCAAAGAGGCGAGGCCTGGTGGGGAATAAAACTGCAGAAATGAGGTCTGGGGTGTGTGTGTGTGTGGGGGGCGGGGGGGGGGGGGGCGCCAGGGAGGTTTTAGTGATCCATAGCGCCAACTTCGGGTCCCATTATAGTCTAAATGCTGCCAGCCTCCCCCCCCCCCACCCTTCTTTTCTCCTCGAGTACAGAACTCATATACATGACTTTATCATATACATTCCCTAGGATAATACGCATTCTCCGTGGTAATATACTCTACACCCCAGTGTGAATATACAACCCCATATAATGTACACCCCCTAATAATGGATATGTTATTAATAAATACAGTCCCTATGGCGGTGTACGTTCTAGTGCTGATATGCGGCCCCGAAAGCCAAACACATACATGTCTCTGTGGGAATATACATCATCCGTGGTATTGCACGTCATCATGATAATATACATTCCATCTATTAACACACAGCCGCATTATGATACACTTTCCCTTTGGCGATATACAGTCTCCATAGTGACTCGCCGTGTTTCGTGTATGTATTGTGAATATACATTTTCCGTGATCATATACAGCCCGCTGATGAAGACGGAGGATCTGCATGTGTTTTTGTAAACTCTAGACTTCCACGCTGATGCACCTGGCCATGCACACTCATGATGAGAGCACATGCTGGACCTCAAGGCGCTATACGGATATCCCGTCTATATATTGCCCCTCTGGAATCTCCTGTGTCTGTGGTCAAACGCAGTGACAGGTCGCTTCCGCTCGCGGGGGCCCCTCCGCCCCAAGTACTCGACCCCGACCGCGGGGCCACCCTGCAAAACCCCCTCAACAGGCGGGGGGAGCATTGGGGGAGAAGGGGGCTCGGCTAGTGCAAAGCCCCCCCCCGTTCATGGCACTTTATTAGATTCACTTCGGTGGCTGTCTGCATTTTAAGGCTTTTCGATGCCTTTGCTCTGGTTTTATCATCGCACCTCAATATATATATTTAAGGAGATTTTTTAAAATACACCTAATGAGGTGTTTATTGGGGATGTGAGGAATGGAGAGGAAACAATTCATCGTTCTTTTTTGGGATTTAATGTCCCGAAAAAACAATTATTAAAGAGGGTGCATTATTTTAATTACCTCCAAAGACGCATTTAATAGCATTGAAAATGGCCTTTTCGAGGGGGAAAAATCACATTAAATGGGTGCCCGGCTTTGTATTTTTATTTTTGCTCTACAGATTCAACTACCCGTTTTCTTTGTTGTGGTAAAATTCCCAGGGTTGAAACTGGTTATTGAAAACTCTTACTATTGGTGGCACATATTGGGATTTTCAGAAATGGGCCCTGCATCAGGCCCACTCTTGCAGAATAAATATTATTTGCAACGTCTCCAAGGGAATGACTTAGGCGGGTTGATGGCACTTGAAAGGGCCGTCGGGGTACCCTGTTTCTGCTCACAGGGTTCATGCAATGTATCTACCAAGATGTTGATCGCAAAGATAATGGCCTCTCTGCAAAATATCGCGTTATCTCTGCCTCAATCCTGAGTTTGAAATATGTATAAATACAAAGTTGATCGAAGAATGAAAGTTGGTAAAAGTTGAAGGTTGATTTAAAAAAAAAAAAAAAATGAAATCCTAGTTCTAAGCATTTTTGGTGGGTGTTTGTGGTGGTGTGGGGAAGGTGGGTGAGAGACATGGTGTACTCCACTGTTATGTTTTTTTAACTCATCTACACTAAAGGACCTTCGAGTGCAGAGAAAAAAAAACATTTCACCAAAAATAAGGTTCTAGAACGTTCCTCTGCGTGATGATGTCACCTTGGGTTTTGAGGTGTATTGTGACATCATCATTGGACGGCCCATATAAGGCGTCATGGAAAGCGTTGCTTAACTTCCTGTATCTAGAACTTTATCGAACCCTTCTTGGTTACTGGTAGTGTGGGTTGTTAAAGCGCTGCATGCTTTCTCGGCGCTAGGTGGGGAGTCTGCGCACAAACAAATGGTTGACTTATATTTCTATACAGAAGTCTCTTGCTACCAAGCAGTAATATGTATTTTCACAGATCCACGTTTGGTCTGGTACAAGGGACACAGAGCTCCGACAAGAACACCCATCATACAATGTAAGGATTTTGAGGCCGGTCTGCCCATGTGCACATCCAAGAAACATGCGTGTAACCCTTTTCTTGCTGTACTGAATGTGGCCCCTGGCCAAGAGCGCCCCCGCCCTTGCTGTATGGAAGTGAGAACGAACAATGTTTTCTGAAAAGATCATGTATGCCATGTTTAATGTAACTATTTGAACGCGCTCCGAAGAGGAAGCGGTAAGGTGTACATTTGGGGCACACCGGTCTATAAATGGGAGTGCTATAACTTATCTGCATTTATGTCTATGCGTTACTATATATATATGTACAATTAGGTGTAGGTTTTCGTAGACCTAGGACTGATACAATATATGAAGGGTTGTGCAAAATACCGAAGTACACACTGAAACTGGCAATGTTTCCGTGAGGGGTAATTGAAATATTAATAATGGTTAATGCTATTAATAGAAATGATTATTAAATATCTTTTTATAAACCATGCTTCCAGCTGGGTTCAGTATGGTCGGTGAGGCCAGGTGTTAACATTTCCCTTGTTTGTATAGAGCTTTGAAGCACAGTTCTTTATGGTGATAAGCGCTGTATGTTAATGTTTACATGCTGTGTAGTACCTCGTGTGTGCAGGGGCGGCTGTGTGATTGAAGAATTACTGATGTTCCGTTTCAAGAGGCAGGAAATGTGCAATTTCCTGGTGCACAAGGACGCGCAGCCTTTCTAATGAATGATATGATGTATCGGTTTTTTATTTAAAGTTATGACTGTTTTTGTTCTTATGTTTTTTTAAAACTCTTTGCTGTTTATTTATCTGTCCCTGGTAGAAGTGAGTGCCCAGAAGCAGGGAGAACTAGTTAATGTGTGGAAACCAGGCGAGTTTTCAGTCTGTGTCCTTGTAAACCCATCCACTCTAGTCGCGCCTTTCCCCCTTCGGGGGGTTTATAGACCGCGCGGGGTCTGTTCTGGAGATGGTCTGTCCTTGGTATCTGCAACCTCCAGATACATTTAGAACCCGACGATGCCCGGCCACCTCCTAAGAAGGTTTTTTTTTTTTTTACTATCATCTATTGTAACTATAATTTATTTTAACTATTTACTCACCTTCTATTTGATATTTTTTTTTTTCTGCCTTTATTTTGCTTTTTTTAGTGCTGTTAGTGCGGTCACACAATTTTGCAGTAGACGGGTTTGCAGACACACTGCGCCCTGTGCAAAATGACCTGACCACCAGCACTTAGTTGCATCAACCATCTCTAGCTTTTATTGAGTACTAAAATGGTTCTGATCTGAAAAAACACTAAAACTACCTGGCAGGAAACAGAGACTTTCCGCTTTCCAGGTCGTCTTAAATTCAGCCAGACTCCACCGTCCTGGGTGGGTAACACGGGCTAATGTCCCACGCCTGCCTTTGTAAAGTGGGCCCGTGTGGAGCGTTTGACGATTGCCAAAGCACGTGCTTTTAAGGTTAACTGGCATTCACTCGTATGAAGTGGCCTCCCTGTTCTGAAGTGTCACTCCCTCGCCAGCGCCCCCTCCGATCCTTTCTGGATCATCACAGGCCCATTGCCGAGGTGTGAATGTTCGGACCTTTTTTTGTAATCCATTGGTTTTGTAGTACTCATTCCAAATGATATGTTTTGGACTATATATCTATCACATGTCATTCTTATTGAACACGTGCAGTCATAAATATAACAAAATACGAGTGATCTGTAAACCTTTTGGTGGAACCCCCGCCCACCCCTGCGAGGCCTCGTTACAGTACATGCGACCCCGATAGAGGTGCCTCTGGGGTCGTCAGTGAAGGGGTCCTGGTGTGAATGTGCGCATCATTGATTGTTTTAGCGTTGTTTGTGAACAAGGGGTCTGTCACTGCTGCTCGCACCGTAGTATCGCGAGAGCTCTCGAGCCGCAGTTTGAACCTCTGGATCCGCGGATCCCCATCTGACCTCTGATGTGCCCTTTCTCCTCACAGACCATCCTGAACTCCATGCACAAGTACCAGCCGCGTTTCCACATCGTGCGAGCGAACGACATCCTGAAACTGCCTTACAGCACCTTCCGGACATACGTGTTCCCCGAGACCGACTTCATCGCCGTCACCGCCTACCAGAACGATAAGGTGAGCTATGGAGGGGGCAGGGGACGCTGCACAAAACCCCCAATAACCCTGTCTGCCCTGCCCCAGCAACACATGCACGTACTTGGGGAAACACACTCTACCCGGATCAACCCTGCCCGCATAAGTGGCAGTTTTAAAGGGACGCATATTATATTTAGTGTTATTGGAACCGTGGCCTGATGTTCGCCTTACACACGTTCGAAATGTTGCACCTGTGTATTCGGAATTATGCGTTCACACACCTGACTTGTTAAATAAATACAAAGCCCCTTTCTGATCCTCCCCACGCAAACCCCATTCAGTGAAAAACGTTAACAATTGAATATGACCTTATCTACTATAATCTTTTTTGTTTTTCTCCCTTTTGGCTGTGTTCTTATATAACTTATTTTCTTTTGTATTTTGTTTCCATTTCCCTCTTCTCCCTTCAGTATATTTCAGTTTTTTATTATTCTTAATTTTGTTGCAAGAGGCCCCTGTAATTCATACGATTTTACTGGCCCGTCCTCGGCGTGCCATCTGTAAACCACCACCACCCCCGGCGTGTGTCACCGCCGCCCTCGGGTTGTGTGTGGGGGGGGGGGGGCGCCATCCGTGGCCCGTGTCTCACTGCTGTCCCGAGACCCCTCTGCACTGGCCTTGTGTCCCTGTGTGCACACGTCAGTCCTCGCAGAGACCTGCCACTTGCGAGTGTCTTCCTTCGTGTTTACCCGGGGAATTGGCTTCTAGAAAGGGCCTGGTCTCCCCCTACCGGCCAGAGTGAGGCCCTCTCTCCAACGGGCGTCCGAGACGCTTCTCCAAGGGCATCGACCCGCTCACGCGCCCCCTTCCAGGCTCGCTCTCTTCCCGTCTCCCCCCTGCTCCCCTCTATACCATGTGCTCTCTTTCTCTCATACTCGCCCCTCCTACTCTTTCCCGCCCCGGTTAACCAACGGCTGCAATCGCCGGACGTTATTTTGGGTTTCTTGGTAGCATAAAGTTCATGGCATCGAGGCGCTATCAGCTGAACCTCCATTTTGTGAGGAAGGTCTCATGTTAGAAGGGGGCGACAGATATATTTCTAGATTTCTGCTCCAGGAACAAGACTCGCGTTCGCATCACGGTGGGCATGACTCACAGGAGCCCCCCCCCCCCCGCATATTATCTGGTTTATGCCATGGCATATTTTCATGTACATTTCTTACATTAAGTTGCTTTAAAAAATTCAGGGTGCAAGGGGTTACGCTTCTGCAGTGAGATGCACGTGAGATTGCAGATACCCCTGGCTTTCCGTAGAGTTGTCTACAACCCCTATGTAAAGTATTTGATCCCCGAGGCAGTACAAGTTTCTGTACTGTGGCAATAAACTGAAATCTGACCTTTGCACTTGAAGTATATTAGTACAGTGGTCTAAATCAAACGGCGTTACTCTACATATTGGTTATAGGATTATTGTAACTGACACAATCATGTCTACTTCAATAAATATGACTGCTTCTGCATTTGCCGGAAGTTACCGTATGGACAAGCAGACATGTAAGACGGTGCCTCTCACTCTAGCCAGTCGGGACCTTCTTAGGTCACTGAATCTGCTGCCCCCGAGGCCTGAGACGAGGGGACCACCTGCCCGCGGATCGCTCACACCATTAACCCTTTGCACACGCCACGTTCGCCCAAACATTCAGCCTCAGACAGCACTGGGAGCTGAGCGGTTGTTTTCGTGAATTCCATATAGCGCCGCGACGCTGCATGCATTTCCAAATGCCGACCAGGGGACATATTTCAAAAGTCTGAATTATTAATCGGCCCAGTGTCGCCAGCGCCATGTCATTCTTCTGAGCAGAGAAGACTGGTTTCTAACCAGCGCGGCGCTGCTCGGCCGCCATCTTCCCCTCAGGGGGCCCTGAAAAATAACTTCCTCTCATTAGGAGCGAATAAATAATTCACTGCGAACCGCAGCATCGTTTTTAATAAAGCATGCGGTGTGTTAAACCGGAGATCCTCTGTGCGTTAAAGGGTTTGAGACAACAGAGGCCATGGCGGAACCCACACACTTTCAGCTGACTTTGTACGCCCCCCTGCACCCCATAATTATTTTAAATGCCAGCCCCATGTTGACACCAGCAAGGGTGGCCTCCCAGGACTAGTAGCACAGCAAGGGCGCCTTGCGTCCTAATGCACGAAAGACACTGGCCCTGCCTGCCCCAGAGCAGGTCCTAAATGGCGTCTTATGGAACTCGGTGCCACTGCACCTGTTGCACCAGTGGAAGCTACTCCCCTGTCTAGGAGGGTGTGGGGAGGTTCTCTGTCCAATAAATATTTTTGGGAAATAGGGCCAAACAAATTTTAAATGTGTCAGTTATAAAAGTTGTACAATTTTCATTTCTTTATCCACTCTCCTATTGTTCCACAAATTCCAATCCACCACCAATAACCCTAATCGCTTTGTTCTTTCCAGATCACGCAGCTGAAAATCGATAATAACCCTTTTGCAAAGGGGTTCAGGGACACGGGCAATGGAAGAAGAGAGAAGAGGTACGATTTTGGTTTTTATTCGTCTTGGACTATTTTGTTTCAGAAAAGGCCATGTGTTCCAAACCTCAATGTTCTTTAACTCCCCCTTCCATAAAGTTGATGCTTTTATGCCAGAAATAAACACACGGGTTTAGAGAGGCAAACCCCAATTTTGGCCACAATGAGCACTCGATCACTTTATTTTTCATTTCATATTTGGCCTAGGCGGTTTTGGAATTGTATTGATGTGCGTCCACCCCGTGGTGTAAAGCTTTACAAATTGCGTTCGTTGTACATATTTGTGTTTAATGACGTGCTTGCGGGAAAGAATGTTTTCTTTGTGGTGGGCATGCGCGTTGGGTAATAGAGGCTGATGTGCTGATGGCGGTAGATTATTTTTTGTGTTTTTTCAGGAAGGGGTTTGCAGTTACGGTGTCTGGGAGAAGTGCTTGTTTGTGTGTGGTGTGATATATTACTAAGCACAGGTACAAAGTGGGTCGTTGTGTGCCGTTTAAGCGTTGTGTGTGGGGTGAGGCCTGTTTGTGGCTAGCACAATGTGGAAGATGGGTGCCTGTAAAGATGGGTTTTGTGGTGGGACATGCAGAGTGAGGGTTGCATGTGTGGCTTTGAGGCATGTGTGTATGTGGTGGCTTTATGCATGTTTGTGGCTTAGTGTGGGAGTGAGGGCAGTTTGTGGGCACTTCTGTGTGGAAGGTGGTTGCCTGTAAAGATGGGTTTTGTGGTGGGACATGCAGAGTGAGGGTTGAATGTGTGGCTTTGAGGCATGTGTGTATGTGGTGGCTTTATGCATGTTTGTGGCTTAGTGTGGGAGTGAGGGCAGTGTGTGGGCACTTCTGTGTGGAAGGTGGTTGCCTGTAAAGATGGGTTTTGTGGTGGGACATGCAGAGTGAGGGTTGAATGTGTGGCTTTGAGGCATGTGTGTATGTGGTGGCTTTATGCATGTTTGTGGCTTAGTGTGGGAGTGAGGGCAGTTTGTGGGCACTTCTGTGTGGAAGGTGGTTGCATGTAAGGGCAGGCTGTGGGGGAAGTTGCATGTGGTACAAGGAGTGTGAGGGGTGTGTAGGTAGTTGCTGTGGTGAAGTTGATGTGCTAGTGTGGTGGAAAGCGCTGCGTGAGGGGATGATGGGTGGGGACTGTGTGCGGCCACCTGCTATATGGTTGCTTGAGTCTGTTGGTAGCATTCATGCCTTACCTGGCGGTCTTTGCCCCCCTCAGGAAGCAGTTGACTCTGCCCTCCCTGCGGATGTATGAAGACCACTGCAGACCCGACCGAGATGGGGCTGAATCGGATGCCTCCTCCTGTGAGCCCGCCCTGGGCAGAGATCTCTTGAACTCCCCCTTGAGCGCGGAGCCCAGCCCCCTGAGACTCACCCGCAGCATTAGAGGTAAGACCACTGCCCATCTCCCCTCCACTGCCCTCCTGCGTGAAGTGTCATGCACAGTTCGCACTCCGGGCACGGGGGCATGCCGCTAGCATGCTGTGAGTTCAGTTTGTGGTTGGCACAGCAGTGCAGGTTCGAGCAGTGCCCCCTAATCCAGGAAGACTTTCAAAGATTCTTCTTTTGTTTAGGTCTGCATAATGAGAAACAGGCAATCCAATTGTGCAGACATTTAGCCCAAAGTAAACATGTTCACTGTGGCCACCACCGTAAAGCCCCTTTTATACAATTTCACAGCCCTGTTTGGGAATATGATTATTAAAATGATTTCACATACATTATAACTCAAATTTGCATATTGGTCCACAAGAAAGCTATACAATAACATTCAGGGAGTCCTTATACCTGCATCTTAAAGAAGCTACAAGCAGTATGTGTTACAGCTTTTAAGGCCTCCTTGAGGCTACCGTCTTTACATTTTTGGACTCTTGTACTCTTGGTAGTGCTTGCCTGGGCCCTATAAAGTAGAAATGATATGCGACAAGGCGGCTCCCGCTCTATACTATGAAATACGGTAGTGCCTCAGTGGCACCGATGCACCGATGAGGGTTCATGGAGTGGCTACAGAACATGAACTAAACGTCTCTCTTTCATTTCAGGCCGGTTCTTCCGTTGCCACTCACTACAAACCCGCAGGCACGCACACACCCATACCCCGGCAGTATCTTTCCACACACCATATCCCCACGTGCCCTAACACGCCCACTCCAACACACTTGCACCGCACACGCGGTTACACCAGCAAACGGTCACTCCTACACCCTCGTGCGGTACAGAAACACACAGGCTCTCTCGCTGCATCACAGACACACACTTAAAGTATACACACTACATAGAACTCTGCGCATTAGCAAAACACATACATTGGAATACATGCACAGGTACGTTTTTGCTCTGCTGTTCATCACACAGACACTTTAACATGTGCACACTCATGTTATCTTTGTACAATTAAACACTTGCACCTGTAAAAACGTACACTGTTACACTGCCTCTTTACACTGACACTTACACACTCCTACATAGAAACATACACCTTTGCACAGGCATATGTGCCTCCTATCAATACACACACCCCCTCTTGAACGTTCACACACTACCCATCTATACCTTCACATTTGCACCCATACACACTCAGACACACGCACTCTCTCTCACACACGCGGTCACTCTAGGTATGTCGCGGTAGGCCATGAAAATGTAAACAGTTTTTTTGTTTCCATTGTGCTGTCCGTCTGCTCCCCATTCACTTGCTGCCACCTGTCTGTGCCGCCTGTTTACCTGCCCTGTTTCCAGGTCACTTTGCTTGACATCAATTTAAGACCTGCTCTGGGCCTTTTAATTAACTTGTTTCACATAATGTACATGCAGCTATGATTTATTTGACACTTGTCCCTTGGGGAGAGGGGCAGTCAGTTCAACAAGCTTGCATCTGCAGTGGAAATGTTCCAAAAATAAAATCCAAAAGTAAGGAATTAAGGAAGTGATGTGACAAACGTGTCTTCAGTCTGCTTTCTCCGGTTTCCTGTTCCACATATTACCAGTTAGGTTAATGCCCCGCATTTCTGGTGTTTTCGTTTGTGTGCTTTTGGGTATCTATATAAATACACACTCTCGCTCTCACTTTGGTCTCCAATGTCTACAACGTCACTGTACATCAGTGGTGTCAGAATAAGTTGTCCTCACAAATTATGTCAAACAGGAATTAAACAACTAATTCAGGAGCATGACATCATTCCAGTGAGAGTTTTAACCAAGGGCGAGTCTATGTATGCAAAACACCGCCTAGGTGGTAATGTGTACTGTGGCCCTATAGGGGTCCCTTTGGCTTCTGGTGACGTTTGCAAGGCACTTGCCTCATGGGCTTTTGGTTTTAAGACCATAGTCCAAAGATAGGTCTGCCTAGTCAGCTGGAGGTTTTTGATGGCATTTACAATATACTGAACTCTGGTCTCATGGTCCAGAAGTCCCGCAGTCGTCCTGAAACCATAGTCCATGAGTGTGGAACCATAGCCCATGAGTGTGGAACCATAGCCCATGAGTGTGGAACCATAGCCCATGAGTGTGGAACCATAGCCCATGAGTGTGGAACCATAGCCCATGAGTGTGGAACCATAGCCCATGTGTGTGGAACCATAGTCCATGTGTGTGGAACCATAGTCCATGAGTGTGGAACCATAGTCCATGAGTGTGGAACCATAGTCCATGAGTGTGGAACCATAGCCCATGAGTGTGGAACCATAGCCCATGAGTGTGGAACCATAGCCCATGAGTGTGGAACCATAGTCCATGAGTGTGGAATCATAGCCCATGAGTGCCATAGTCCATGAGTCTGGAACCATAGCCCATGATTCTGGAACCATAGTCCATGCGTGTGGAACCATAGTCCATGAGTGTTTAACCCTAGTCCATGCGTGTGGAACCATGGTCCATGAGTGTGGAACCATAGTCCATGAGTGTGGCACCATAGCCCATGAGTCTGGAACCATAGCCCATGAGTCTGGAACCATAGTCCATGAGTGTGGAACCCTAGTCCATGCGTGTTGAACCATGGTCCATGAGTGTGGAACCATGGTCCATGAGTGTGGAACCATGGTCCATGAGTGTGGAACCATGGTCCATGAGTGTGGGACCATAGTCCATGAGTGTGGAACCCCAGTCCATGCATGTGGAACCCCAGTCCATGCGTGTGGAACCCCAGTCCATGCGTGTGGAACCCTAGTCCATGCGTGTGGAACCCTAGTCCATGCGTGTGGAACCATAGTCCATGAGTGTGGAACCATGGTCCATGAGTGTGGAACCATGGTCCATGAGTGTGGAACCATGGTCCATGAGTGTGGAACCCTAGTCCATGCATGTGGAACCATAGTCCATGCGTGTGGAACCATAGTCCATGCGTGTGGAACCATAGTCCATGCGTGTGGAACCATGGTCCATGAGTGTGGAACCATGGTCCATGAGTGTGGAACCATGGTCCATGCGTGTGGAACCATAGTCCATGCGTGTGGAACCATAGTCCATGAGTGTGGAACCATGGTCCATGAGTGTGGAACCATGGTCCATGAGTGTGGAACCATAGTCCATGAGTGTGGAACCATGGTCCATGAGTCTGGAACCATAGTCCATGAGTGTGGAACCCTAGTCCATGCGTGTTGAACCATGGTCCATGAGTGTGGAACCATGGTCCATGAGTGTTGAACCATGGTTCATGAGTGTGGGACCATAGTCCATGAGTGTGGAACCCCAGTCCATGCATGTGGAACCCCAGTCCATGCGTGTGGAACCCTAGTCCATGCGTGTGGAACCATAGTCCATGCGTGTGGAACCATAGTCCATGTGTGTGGAA
Organism: Triturus cristatus; assembly: GCF_964204655.1. Taxonomy (NCBI): domain Eukaryota; kingdom Metazoa; phylum Chordata; class Amphibia; order Caudata; family Salamandridae; genus Triturus; species Triturus cristatus. The sequence continues at coordinate 937,712,215 of NC_140584.1, read as the reverse complement.
CCATAGCCATGAGTGTGGAACCATGGTCCATGAGTGTGGAACCATGGTCCATGAGTGTGGAACCCTAGTCCATGCATGTGGAACCATAGTCCATGCGTGTGGAACCATAGTCCATGCGTGTGGAACCATGGTCCATGAGTGTGGAACCATGGTCCATGAGTGTGGAACCATGGTCCATGCGTGTGGAACCATAGTCCATGAGTGTGGAACCATAGTCCATGAGTGTGGAACCATGGTCCATGAGTGTGGAACCATAGTCCATGAGTGTGGAACCATGGTCCATGAGTGTGAAACCATAGTCCATGAGTGTGGTCCTGTAATGCTGTATCTGGGATTTAAATACTCCTGCTTCTGGATGAGCCCAGGAGGTGGCTTTTTATTTCTCTTTGAAGCAATGTGCCTATTTGCATTCGAAAGATGGAAACCAGAGGCCCGCTTGAATTTTCCCAAATTAATCCTTTACATCTCACAAGTTCCCAGACTTCATCCTCTGGGATCCAGTTTGGTTACTCTTTCCCTGTAGGGTGGGCTTGGTAATTGGTGCTCTGTATTTTCTGGTTTCAGCTAAAACACTTTCCAGCACCCAATGTACCCCACATATTTCCACAGCCCATATATTTTCTGTTAGTGGAGTTCTGAGCCAAAAGCTACTGTTGTATTAAAAACAATTGACTTGCAAATTGTTTCCCATTCATGGGGAAAGCAGCAGCTGCATTGGGTCAAATGCCCTTTCAGGTGAGGGTGAATGTCTGTTCAGATTGGCGTTGTTTGTACAGAGGCTTCAGAATACAAAAACGCCTTTTCTTTCTGGGTTGCTTGTAGGTTGCGTGACCCTTGTTATATGCAAATCCTTCTGCTTGGGATAGAGACATAGCTTGCATACAGTATGTTTGGTGCTAGTTATAAACAATTTTCCCTCTTTTTGCAGATGAGAAGTCTTGTGTGGACAGTGACCAAGAGGACCTTGACAAACCCGATGATCGGTCGGTGGGCAGCCACAGCCCCGAAGGGGAGGCTTCTCTACCCAACAGCCCTAGGCTCGAAGAGAAGGGGAAGGACCGGCCCAGCCCGCAGAAGAAGGACCTATCTCCGGACCGCCACCACCACCACCATCCACACCACCACCGCAAGGACAGCGATAGCATTTTCAGCATCAGACACTTGGAGAAGGACAAATTAGAGAGCAGAAGGAAGGAGGAGCCCAAGAAGGACCTAGAGTGTGGGGCCCTGGGCAAGGAGAGCTACTCACCGCTGATGGTACAGACAGACAGCCCTCCCCACCTGAGTGCCAGCCACCTGCAGAGCCTTGCCCTGTCTGGCTTTCATGGGCAGCACTTTTTCAATCCACTTGGTGCCGGCCAGCCCTTGTTTATCCACCCGGGACAGTTTGCAATGGCACCTGGAGCTTTCTCGGCCATGGGGATGGGGCACCTGCTGGCCTCCGTGACTGGCGGGAGTGGCCTGGACAATGGAGCTCTGTCCTCGCTTCAGGGAGCGGCCGGGGCCACCTCTCCCTTCCCATTCCATCTCTCCCAGCACATGCTGGCGTCTCAGGTGAGAACCGTTCCCCGTTTTATGCATTCATCTTGTGAAGGGTGTAGATATATGCCCTTTTCTCTTCCCCTCCTCCAGTTGCACTGTTCGTAACCCATTAGCAGGAACAGCCCTACAGATAACTGATCCTCTGTCCTACTTGTATGATGTGAACCATATTTAACCCTTTGCGGCTGAATAGGGGAGGCGGCTCCTGGACACAGGGGCCCGCCTGACCCATCAAGTTGATTGAATTTGATACACAGACTTCAAATACCCTTTGAGGGCTTCCACCGCCGCCGAGATGTGGGCCAGGTGGTCCCATTGATGTGGGGTAAGATTTCAGATCAACTGGAATTGAGCTCCTCAAGGAACCCTGCTAATTCCACCCAGGAGGGGATGCGAAGGCTGTCACTGGACACCGGGGCCTGTATGAATCATTCACTTTAATTTGAAGGAGTGGTGCGCTGTCTGCGTTATGTGCCGTAGCCCTTATGGCTTGAAATGGCCGCTCTGCCAACCCGCACTTTGCTCTATTCTTTGCATCGCTTTTTACGTCTGGCGTCAGCCAAGACCTCTTCATTTGACTAAAATGATTGATATAATGTACTTGTAGGGGGATTCATTCATTCATTAGTCCCTTGTTGTGTCATTCACATGTTCTTCTGCCCACTACAGCAAATAGCATGGGGCCAAGGGTCCTCCCACTTCAGCCATTGGCTAACTTCACTGTGAGTGACGCAACTTTCACAAGGAGCACATCCGCATCCAGATAAATTTCCTGCTGTTCTAGGGACTTTGATGCCAATGTGTGGTGTTTGACAGAAAAAATATTTTTTCTTTTGGCCAATTTTTTCTTCTTCATATATTGGCACAGGTTCGGTAGCTCACCCAACAATAATGTTTTGCAAAAACCATGACAAAACAAACAGGACTGACAAAGATAAAAGGCTGATAGCGAACACCAGACCTGCTCCTCCTGTCAACACTGTCTCAAGTCCGCTGATTCTCCACCTCCAGCTGCTCCAATCCAATGTGCTGCATTTTACGCGCCGCCTCTCGTCTCCATCGCCCTAGATATGTCCCTCTCTATATTTCCAGACAAATAGTTGCTGTTTTTCGGGCCTGATCTGTTTCTAATCTCACATGGATAATAATACAAATAATATTGATCAGTTGCACAGCAAACCCATTGTCTTCTAAAAAGAGATGTTATTGTTTCCCAGCGTAAAGGATCCCATTTCATGACCTTGGAAGGCCCATGCCCACATTCAGCCTGGTCCCTTCCGGCTCCTCCCGGTCCCTGCTGCGGCCTGCTTCCTGGTCCTGTTGCTCCAGCGGTATCCACCACTGAGGACATTGATATGGCTTTGAAGAATACATTTGGGATCTGCTTTGCACAAAGGGGTATTAGTGTGTATATATATATATATATATAGACAATAAGAGATGTAGGGCTTGATTTGTAGTTTGGTGGCAGGGTCCAACGTGAGGGCTGTCCCATTCTGCCGTATTACGAGGTCCATGAAATCAAACACACACACACAGACCCCCCCCCCCCCCCCAGCACCACCACCGCCACCACGTCAAGTCTCGCATGCCTATGTACACATGCTTACCGTGTCGATATTCAGGTTAGTGATGTTATGAAGGCTATAAGACTCTAGGCTATATCTCATCAAGGTACATTGAGATACAGCAAACGCATACCTACCTATATATATACTTACCGTGTCGTATTTTTGCCGTCCATATTTCGGCCAGCATGTTTTTGTAACATGATGTTTAGGATTCAATGTTCTGGAAACCTCCAGCAGTCTCCACCCCAGCAGGACCAGGGAACTATCCTGTGGGTCTGCGTGGAGAAACGACGCGTGCACGTCAGAAGTTCTGTGCACGCCTCATTCCAACTGCCCGGGTGCCCTGCCTCGCACAGGGTACGTTGTGCATAGATCGCACAGTGCACGGCGTGAGGGTCTATCCTGGGTGGGGGGGCAGCCACGGCACGGAGGCAGTATCTTACTCCATTGTACCCGCAGAGCGCGCGCAGACGAGAGCAGCGTTCAATATACAGACTGCCAGCACGTGAGGCGACCATTGCCGCCTGGTGGGGTCAGCCGTGGCCGGTCGAGACAGGCGTGTGTCTGAGCCAGGGGCCTCTGCGGGGTTGTTCCTTGTGCAGCGATGTGCGGCGCTCGGATCAGGAAACAAGTCCATTTCAGTATGGACGCACACAGAAGGGTCCGGCAGTCAGTGGCCCGTTTCTGAGGGTCATATTCAGTCTTACAATTAGCGGAATAGTTTTATTGTATATTGCTTTTGTTAGAGCTGCGGAGGCCGGGAGAGGCCCATGACGCACCTGCGGCACGAGGCCCTGTGGGGCTTGGGGTGGGGGGTGCTGAGAGCCGGGCACAACAATGGTGCTCGACTCGACCCTGTTTAAACCAACAAGCACAGCTCGGGGACCGCGCCTCACTCCCACCCCCCAGGCAGAGTGCTGTGGGATACGTTACTCAGTGTAGACGAAATGGACAGTGCTTGCAACTAAACAATATGCGCATAGAAGGCTGTCAATGGCCGCTGGGGCATAATACGACATACTAAAAGAAAAATAAATGCACACACACACATATAACAATAAATACATACACACACAATATTTTATCCACACACAAAACTATAAACACATACACAAACACATATATAATATTTTATACACATGCACATATATAAACATGTACAGGTATAACATGAAACACATACGTAGTTTCATCTGGACGGTCTGGGCCTTTAAATGCTCAAGGCTGGCCTCGCATCACCGACAGGTCAGGAGTGGGGATGTGTGAAGACATGCAGACCCTTTTAATAGCTGTAAAATACTCTGTGGACAGTTTTGGAACTTGATAAAGGTTATGACGTTTTTTCGCTTTGCCACATTAGCTTTAAAGTCATATAATTTTCTACGGTTTCTAGATCCAAAGGAACATACTTTTTAGAAAACAATTCTCCTTTGCAATACTATTACGTGAAGAAAAGTTAAGCAAAAGGTAGCCCTGCAGATACAAATAATCTGTGTCCTTTGCCATTACACACAAAGGCTGTTAAAAAATATAGAAACGTGTAAGGAAAGATTCTACCTACATTTCTTATCTAGTCTGGGTTTGATTAGAGTGAAAACGTTCTTGCCATGCAGTAAAAATATATCTCACTATGTAGAGAGTATCTTTTTGCCGGAGAAGGTAAACTGGAAAACACCGCAAACTTTGCAAAAGGGCAAAATTAGGAACCATCCTTGCAAGGTTGGTAAATTGAGTACCATTAAAGTGCACATTTTACAGCGCTTGGAAACAGCAGCAGTGAATTATGAAGCACTATGTAAAAAACATTATTACTTCAGACCTATTCCCCAAAAGTAGGTCCAGGCCTGATCCTTATAAAGTGAATCACTTCCATCACGCTGAGTCTTTTCTGCCCAGAGCCCTATGGAATGAATCACCCAGGTCTCGCTTGCCAGATCTCTTTTAAGACCAGCTACTTCAATGACTAACCCAGACCTTGCAAGAGTGAATCAACGTGGATCTAAGGCCACTGTTGAATAAGCTGCATGTTCTATCTTTTTCCTGCCATTGATTCATGCGACGGGGCCCTATAGGACTGACGCTGCAGGTATGTCTCTCCGGGATTTAATGCACTTATTGACTTTGGTGTCTGCCTGGATCCCTTTCAGAAATATTCACGGAGTCATTGTAGACTGGATCCCTCCACTGGTGATTGCTCGGGTCCCCTCTAGAGTGCCTCTGTTTCGTTGTTTGTGGGCATTGAGTCCACCTAGAAAGAATCAATCATTTTTTGTGTGCTGACCATCATGTCTTCAGTGTCCAATTTAACAATTCCTGTCTTAGTGTGAATTAAATGTTAGATGTGGAGGAACAAGATCACAGGAAATGTCAGTGGAGAACAATGACTGCCTTTCTTGAAGTCCTTGCTAACACCGCCGTGGCCTTAACCACTACTGCATAATGGCCATTTTATTTCATTTGTAATCTATTTTATCTCCTGCTCTCAATTTTCTTTTACCTTACACCCTTTCATTTTTTAATCTTATCTCACCTCTTGCTTTTTTCTATACTCTAATTTCTCATTTTTCTGTCTCCTTAACCCTGTCTCTCATTTATTATTTTTTTATCCAGTCTTTCTTTTTACATTTCTGAATCACTCCCCAATATTTGTTCTCCCGCCTCTTTCCTTAGCCTTTTTATATTTCTCCATTTTCTTTCTCCGTAACCCTGTTTTCCATTTATTTTTTTCCTATCTCTGTATCTTTTTACATTTCTGTGTCCCTGCCAAATATTTGTTCTCCCACCACTACATTGTCTTTTTTTTCTATTTCTCCCTTTCCTTTTTTAACTCCTGTTCCTTTTTTCAAGATTCTGTGTTTCGATTTTCTTTGTGTTTTACTAATTTTTCTACTTTTCTACATTACACATGAATTTTATTTTTACACTGTCTCTCTATTCCGATGTTGCTCTCCCACCTATGGCTCAATACACATGCTCTAAAGGAGTTTCTCTCATTCAAACAAAATATGTGCGGTTGCGCCGGACCCTGTTGCATTTCCTATTCCGGCTGACGAGCACCCTTCCTCCTGGGGAACTACTTTTCTGCTTAACACTAACATCTGCTTCCTGAACGGAACCAAACCGATCCCAAAACACGCCAATGTTTTTATTTACTCAACTATTTCACATTTTGCACAAAATGATTTTTGGCCCAAATGACTAATATATTGTAAGTGTTTTGTTACCAATTGATTTTCCCATTTTCAACTTTTATGTAGCATTTGGGGTTTTGTAGCTATTAAAAGAACGCTGCATGTGTATTGTAAATGGTATTTACTGTCATATAAACACATTACCTGCCATTGACTGTTTTTTACTGAAGCATATCGCATTGGAAAGAGTTTAGTAGTTTCCCTTTTGTAGCAAAAAAATAATACCGCGCGCCATCGACGGCGCACTGTTCCATATATTGTCGAAGAGGGCAAAGATGTATATCTCAAAGAGGCCAATTGTGTATGTGCATGGTTTACAGATCTTTGCCATAATTACATCATCTCATGGGGTTTATATAAGTCTCATTACTCACACCTGCCTTTTTCAAGCGCTGTTAATTACACGTTTTACTATAACCTAATTTAATTGTGCTTAATTTGCCGATCTTGAAAAGATGGAAAGCTGAGTTGCCCTTGATGTGATACAAACTCGTGACTTGCAGAGCACTGCATGTCTCAGGGGCGAGCATTTAACTCACCGAGACATCCTGCCAGTATCATTACAATGAACGTGTGGAAAGACTTCTCCATGGAGGCTTTATTTTAAAGTGTGAAAATCATATAAATGTATAAACACAGTATTCGGTAGAGGACATTTGTAAGCTGACAAGTTCAACAAATAGCCATCTTCCTACCTCATAGTATGTAATGTATTTTGATGCCAGGCTGGCGAGTGGTTCAGTGCGATCTGAAAGAAATAGTAGTTCACGTTCCAGTTAGCTAGGAAGATAGCTCGGTGGGTTGTGCCCATTACAGAGATCTGGCAGAACCAAATCAGCTGATCACTTTTCACTGATAAGAAAATGAGTACCATTTATTTGGGCAATATTATTTTGTTAGAATAAGACTATTTAATTCGTTTTGGTGGCTATATCACCTGATACTTTTAAGGTCAGGACAGTTCATATAACAGTGGAGGTTACAGTAGTGTTTGGAACTTGTCTTTGTTTAAAGCTCTCATAAGTACTGGTGCCACAAGTTGTCTTCGGTGATAAGGCACCATCAATTTCTTAGGCAGATTGATTTTTGGGAAGAAAGCCACCTCTGTGGATAATTCTGAAACCAGTGTAAATGTTCAGTTTCGTCAGTCGCGTTACCTTCAGTGGCTTTGAATGCAGACTCATTCGATTCCACCTTAGTAATCCAAGAATGGTGCTTTCACTTGCAGAGCAGAAACCCTGCTTTCACCGCATAATTCTTATTGTACATGGTGGCTTCACGGAGGGATCGTACTGTCTGCAGGGCCATCCATTCCAAAAAGGAGAGAACTGCCATGGACAACAGACTTAATCCTTCTCAAAAGAGATAATGCTTCAGCATACATTTAGAATTACATCATGGAGAAATATCCCTTAATGACCCTAGAGGTAGCCCTCTGTGATTGTAATCAACCCCCTGGAGCCGTAGAAACCTCTCTTTATGATGAAAGGTGCCTCCGTAGCATAGAAATCACGTCATGATGTATTCATCTCTTGACCATATACAACAGTACATGAGAGTGGTGCCCCCTGAACTTGGACATCAATTGATGAGAGAGGACGTCCATCATGCGAGAGTCTCTCTTCAGGACAGATATGCCTCCTGACCAGAGAGCCTCATTTCATGAGATAGAACCTCCCTAACCTTAGAACCCTCACTTCAGGGAAGAAGTGTCATTGACCATAGAGCTCCATTCCATGAGATAGAACCTCCCTAACCTTAGAACCCTCACTTCAGGGAAGACTGTCATTGACCATAGAGCTCCATTCCATGAGATAGAACCTCCCTAACCTTAGAACCCTCCGTTCAGGGCAGAAGTGTCATTGACCATAGAGACTCATTTCATGAGATAGAACCTCCCTAACCTTAGAACCCTCCCTTCAGGGCAGAAGTGTCATCGACCATAGACCCTCACTTCATGAGCTAGAATCTCCCTAACCATAGAGGCCACACTTTAGGACAGAGATGCCGCCTGATCCTGCAGCCTCACTTCACGAGAGCTGCTTCCTGACCAGCAGCCCCAGTATATGAGGTGGAATGGCCCTAACCATAGAACCTGCCTAGAAGTGGACTCCACCTGGTGATAAGGTCTGGGGTACTGATTGGAAAGGACCATTTCACTCAGAGTGAAGTTTCTACCTGACTATAAAGGCGTTGCTTCTTAACAGGAGAGGTTCTTCTCGCTGCTTACTGAGTAAAGGCATGATATGTCGCCTGATTACTGCAGGAAGACTATAGTGCCCATACACACTTGTACATAACATTCTCAGAGTGTGCCCAGAAAAGGAAAATAAATAATTAACGTTGTATGAGACAATGCAGTTTACAACGAACCTGCACATTTGCAGCAACATCAGCATTGATCAAATGTGTTTTTCTTTCCTTTGCAGGGGATCCCAATGCCCACCTTCGGTGGCCTGTTTCCATATCCCTACACCTACATGGCTGCAGCAGCGGCAGCAGCATCGGCAGCCATGCCCGCCACCAGCGTGGCCAGCTCCCTGTCCCGGAATCCCTTCTTGACCACTACTCGGCCTCGACTCCGCTTCAGCCCGTACCAGATACCCGTCTCCATCCCACCAAGCACCAACCTCTTGACCACAGGTGTTCCCGCCAGCCTCAACCCAGGATCTGAGAGCTCCAAGCCCGGCAGCAGCAGAGAGTCCAGCCCTCTCCCCGAACCCCCAACCCTCAAAAGCAGCCACCAGAGGTCTGCCTCCAGCTCCTTGTCCCCCAAAACCTCCATCAAAGATTCCATCAACGAACTGCAGAACATCCAGCGGCTGGTCAGCGGGCTCGAGAGCCAAAGAGAAGTGTCTCCTGGCAGAGAGACACCCAAGTGACTGGACCCACCTGCCAAGCACCCAGCCATAAAGGGCTGAAAAGCACTGGGAAATTGTACAGCACAGAGTAAATATTTATTTAAAAGGGGCAGCGATCAAAGGCGGGAACTGAACAATGATTCTTGCAGCAACAACCCACCCCTGATCATCACCAATGGAAAGTCTACCAAAATTACACTTCCTCCGAACAGAATGCCGCAGAAGAGGCAAAATACAGATCAAATTAAGACTTTGAAGGAATACCATCCTTAGACATCTACTGTGGGTTACTCCCATTCCGGGGGTATTGGGTGTCCCGGCGTAAGAATGTACATTAGCTGTAATGGCAAGTGTTCTGAAGATGAGCGAAAGGGTGGTTTTGCTCTCCAACTATGAAGAAGTCCTGTCTTTGAAAGACTGGGCAGACCTTGCATAAAACCCCTATGCCTGTCCCGATGGCAAAGAAAGACATACTGAAAGCTCTAGAATAAGAGCGGCTAGAGCCCAGAGCTCTCGTAGGCAAGGAAGCCATGAAAATGGACGCTTTGTGCACTGTCGGATATTGACATAGGTGCTTCTGTCCTACCTGTGTACCAGACATATTTATAAAATAAATAGAAATTTGTGTAAATAAGCTATAAGGATCCCAGAATATGCAAATCGGTATTAATTTATTCAGAGTTGTACATGGTGTGTACATAATATGTAGAGTTTAACTCGATTGCATTTAATTTTTTTTCACTTTACCTGATACCTATATATTGTAAATGGGGAAAATATTTAGCTCTGTTGTGCTTGAAGGAAGTATGGGTTCTTTAACTGTGTTTTGTTGGGTATTGTTTGTCTCCGCCTGTTCCTAGGACAATCACGTGCCATCAGTACACAACCAGGGTAATGCCCTCGATGGGCTGGCTATCAACCCGAAATGTTCCATCATGTTATTTAGCATCTGCACAGAGCGGGGTAGAAAAAGGCAGGAATAAACCTCAGGTTTTTATTTTCACTCCAGTACACAAAGAATCAGTCAACAATCACGCCACGTGCTATAGAAACTACATGATTTGATATGTGCTGGTCATTGGGGTATCTTATCTGTTCATTTTTTTTGATGAATCCTCTCACATCTTTCAATAAAAAATAATGAACTACTTTTAAGTTTCTTGTTCTCTCTAACTCTGAGCAGCTCTAATTTGCAGTGCTTATAAATGTTTTCCAAATGTCATCATGAGAGCCAGACTCCTGTTTTTCTTGATATCCCTCTTTTGTCCTCAAGAGAATGGAGTATTTAACATTCCTCACCGCTCCTCACTCCGCGACCTTTCAATCCGCATTTTTAGCACCCATTGATTTTGAAAATAGTTCTCTCTCATTCTTCCTAATATTTTTCCTAATCATGTTCTTTAGAAGAAACTATCCAATAAGTGTCTTAAAATGTCTTTCATTGAAGTACTTTCTCTAATAGAATTCTCAGTACTGTTGGACACACAGTTGTGTTATTTAGTAAAATCCTTCGCAGAAAGGCTTGATTTCTCAAATAAAAGTGTATGGTGGACACGTCAAGAATAACTGTACAAAGGAAGCTTTACATAGTAAAGATGAAGAAATTGGAATCCCCAAAGGCGTACTGTGAGACCATCCATATTTGTTTCACCGGTAGACTAAGAACATATAATCAATTCTCTAAAGGTGTCCAACAGCAAAATCACTTTTGGATTCTTTTAGTTGATGTAAAGACAACGTAAGAGGTGGGCTGGGCAATACTAAAAATACTAAAAACATTGAATAATACAGTCCAGGGGCTGAATTTTCTGACGGCTCAAATTCTTGATTGACCAATGGATCATAGAGAAGCAATATTATGTGTGTCTACTCGCCGTCATGTAGAGTGGTCGAAACCTTAAATGAAACCGAAGCTAAAGGCGCTACCGTCAGATGTTTTTCTTTGGAAATTGCTCACCTGTCCCAAGTACAGCAAAGAAAACATTGTTTAGGGAATGCTAGTGTTTGGGTAATGAGAAGGCTTGGTGTCAGCTAATGTTGACCTGTCAAATCTTTGCTGGTGACAACATGCCCAGCATCCCTGATGACGTCTGAAGTACACCCCCATTGTGTGGGGTTGGATTGGAAAAGGTCAGTCCCATTTTTAGATGGACTGTGTACTACCCCGCTGGACCAAATGCACACAGCACACATTCCCACTCTTAATTTAATTCAAGGTCTACGTTCTGCATTCATTCAAAGTCGTAGAATAAAGAAAGGTGAGAATTTGGTGAACAGAGAGGGAGATGAAGGGCAAACAGCAAACTCTTGCACTAACCCTTAAAGTACATTTCTATTTATTAAAGATGACATTTAGTTCCCCTGACAGCAAATCTTGGCATCGCATAATCAGGCCCTTAGGCCCAGTATATTGACTTTATTATGGATAGCTACCTTCAAGTAACCCTTCACACACCCCCAGACCTCATAGTTACCACTCCCACCAAAAATGGTCTTCTCATGCCACCCTATTCTTCCTGTTTGTCACCCCAAGAATTTTCCCTTTCACCATGTACCATAATTAGCTCTTTACTGACCGATGGCACACTCTTCACTCTTTGACTTGGACGTTCGTTCTTTACCAGAAGGAGGCATAGATCGACACATTACTCGTGGCCCATGCTGGTAATTTATGTATGTGTGCATGTATGTATGTGGTATTTATATACTGTGAACCTAACTGAAAAGCATCCTGTGGAGGCCTCCCTCAATGGCGTTGCCACCATCCACATCACAACTCATACTGCACTTGTGTGGCATTGGGAGTCAAATTGTGCAGACCTCTACGCCAAGACTCATGGCGCTTCCCTCCCTTGGCCGTCTGCCACTCTTTTGGCCCTCTCCTACCTTGCATGCACTTCACTTCACCAGCTAAAGCTCTATTGTCTGTGTGAGGCAGTGCATAATGCAGACGACTCCATATTTGCTTTGCCTTACTAGACAGGTTGGTGGAATGCGGGAACAGAAACATCTCACCTACCTGGAGGTTCTCACCTCAATCCCCTTCGTTAGGTCTGTCTGATAATTTGCTCTCGGTGGACTCCCTTGTTCCAAATGGAAATCAAGAGCTCTAACAGAAGCGTGCCGACTCCGACCGCGTAGGCCCCGCTCCTACCACCACTGAAATTTAAATTACATTAAAAAAAAAACACAGACCCAAAAAGCAACGAATGAGAGTCGCAGAACACTTGCATGCTGAAGCCATGTATATGCAGGTGGCCTGCTCTTTGGTGGATGTCTTGCCTAAGCCAAGTCCCTCCCTTTTTCACTTCCAGAGAGACTGCGAGTTGTGAACCTTCCAACTAATTTCCAAATCCGGGAGGTGGGCGCAACCCTTTCCCACTTAGAGCTTGTGCTTTCAAGCAGATGGGACTCTGCCTCGCGGATCAGTGGGGAGTAGACCATCGGTTACTGGTCCTCTCTTACCAATGCCTACTTTTTGCAGCAGTGTTCTGTGTCACTGGAGGGAGGCGTGTCCTCACTGGTATCGGTAGGAAAAACTCAAATGGTAGTAAACAAATTGTGGTGGTTCTTTCTAAATCAGCCATTGGCCATGGAACAAGGCACCAGTCGTGGTCTGAGACCTCTTCCACGTGGATCCATTTTGGGGAACAGCTATGGGTAATATTGATTCAGGACAAGGCGGAATCACCCAGGTGGAATACGGCTACCCTTGTGACGGGGTGGCATGGTGCAGTTCAATCAGCTGGTGATAGTGTTTGTTAGTGGGAAGGAACAGGCCACACTTGCTGCCATTAAAATGCTAATAGTAATAGCTGCTATTTTCAGTGCTTTAAAATGGTGCTTTATAAAAACAAGATTATTACTACTGTCGCCAGCATCATTTGCTTTCATTTTCTATTTGATACCACATCACACATAAAGCATTAGATTCTCACTGACCTGAATCCATAAATTAATGATACTAAGTGAGGCTTGGATATACCCTATTATAGTAGTCACATTTTTTTATAGGCCGAGAATACATTTTTCAGTGTAATTATTTTATTTAAACTGCAGTTCTATTAAAGGAATTATGCATTTTCCCTGGGCAAATCTGTGGAATGAAGGATGTATTTCGCTTAATGTCTCACCACTCTCCTCCTTCTACAGCATTTCAAATAAGGTTTTCTTTTTAATATTTTCTGATTTGATTTTTACATTATGTCAAGCAAGCTTTTTTTTTAATCATTTCATACATTCATTGGCTTTTTGTAGCCATTTTGATTTCGGAGACGGGTTCTTTTTTTCCTCGTCTATTGGCAAGATGCACTTTCCCATCTGTGCACTTAGAAAGGACATGGAACAGTTGGCTTTGTTCGAGGTTATGTTTCGTGTCTGGCGTTTTTGTAATTTGAAATTGGTCATGACATTTTACATGGCTGCTTTCACCCCATAACGTTTTTAATTGTCATTTGTAATTAGAAAGTTTTTCTGTGTCTTCGAACGTGCTTACAGGCATTTTTGGCTGGAATTCCTTTGTCTCGTGCTCCCGCAGTCACACAGATGTGTTTTCCTTTTATTCTTCAACTAAATGGACTACCGTCGAGCATCTGTCAACATTATTTTTTTCAGACGTTTTGAAAAATGTACATTTGAATACTATTAAAAATACTGGGCATGAGTCGCAAACTATTCTTGCTTCTTTACCTATAAGTTTACACCTAAATTTAGTTAAAAATGTTTGATTCTTTTCGTAATTTCGAAAGGATTTCGTGAGTACTCTGGGAAGTCATCGTTTTCTGGGGAACTCCTAATTGTGAGCAGTTGCACATGCGTGGCTGTACATGCCATGTGGAGACATGTGTCAATGCTTAGCAGATCGATTGCTACCCTTTTTTCTCCAGTGGGAGATGGTTTTTCCCTGTAGGGAGACCCTTTCCCGTACTCTACCTCTTGGCTGCTGCCTTTGTTTCTATGTTGTGAGAGGGGATTGTAAACGTTTGTGAAGATGCACAAAGGCATCGAGTTTATGGTGTTCACCCGGTTCTTGCCCCTGAGAGTAGATTTGCTCCTACATAATATCGCATCATACTGGTGTGTAAATGTGTGCTTTGTCAAATTCCAGAAGTGAACTTACACGCTTTAATCAATCGCTAACACAACTAAGGCTTTTTCAGAGGAGCTCGGAACCCTTCTCACAGTTGGAACATTTCCTAATCTCAAAATGTCCAAAAATACCACGTGGACTAAGTGCATGGTCTAAAAAGACATGTTTAGTTGCTGTTTTCCTTGTAGAGTCTTATAGGATCAACCTCTTTTTCCCTATTTTTTTTATTCCTTTGGGCGAGATATGTCACCTGACCCTACTCCACTTTCTGGATGGGGCTCTGCTATGAGAATCAAGCCACCTAGCGTTGTCTGCGTTGTTCATTTCCCACCTCTTCACTGTTGGTATAAACGTCGCAGAAGAAATCACCTTGAACTATGGCTCTAAAACCTAGCGTTTTCTGGGCTGTAAAATTCCCTTTTCGGTGTCAATTCATGTGTTTCTTTTCTTATTGTATTTCTTAAGTTTTTAGGGGCAGATTTACAAGAAACTGACGCATCTGTATAGATGCCTCATTTTCCCTGCTCCTCCATGTGAAACCCTAGCGCTACCATGGATGGAGTCATGTCGCAAGCACGACGCAACTCCAGCAATGCATGTGGAGGCCTATACTTATTGTACTGCATCACTCCTTACGCCTTGTGACGCAGTGGCATCCTAGAAATGGCGCAGTAAAATCTGGTAGATTTCACTAACTTACTGCTACGTGGCTTTCCGGTATGGGAACACCCACCCTACATACATTATACCTGGCACAGGTATAATGTGGCGCAGGGCTTTACAAGGTGACGTTTCTCCCTAGATGCATCACGTTGTACATGAGCTGCAACATGGCGCATTGTTTACGCCGCTGGTCCGTCACAAAAGGTGATGCAACATCGGTGCAAAATTGACGAAGGGGCTTGTAACTCTGCTCCACAATCGTCTGATTTCAATCTGTGGTTATCTCGAAGCTGACTTCCATGTTGGGGCTTTGTGGTCCTGCGTTCAAACTTGACACTAATTTGGCTGCGATGCATCGATGGTGCACAAGAGAGGCTCACGCTTTCATTAAACAGCTTCTATTCTGTAGGCATCATGGTTAAATTCAGAGAGGAGGACCGATGAAAGCCCCGTCACAAATATACCGCTTGGCCTTGTGCTAAAAGTGCTCCGCGCCAAAGACCGGCCTTTAGCACAATACTTTCTTACAGAAAAGGCGGTCTCCTTTTTCCTTATACTTTTGACCCTATAGCATGTGCCGCAACAACATCAACATAAATTGACTCATGAAATGGCATACTATGGAAGTAGGCTAATAAATATGGAATACCCCTCCAAATGGGTAGCCCAAAAATCCCAGCCTTTTTAGGGGCCCTTACGAATTTTATGAAATGGCTATTGGAGCAAATCCTATAAGGACTCCAATGGGGGGGATATTTGATAAACAATATTGAAGATAGAACATTTCTGTTAGATGATATTCTATAATCATATCTTGTACGGTATACATTTTAGGATGAGACATTTGGGATGAGTCGATTGATACACACAATGTTGTCGATGACTCTTGTACAAAGCCATATCGCCGTCACGGGCAGGAGTGGCCTTCGGGACTAAGCAGTCTGATGCCCTGGTAACTGTCCCCAGTACATCATCAGGAGGTTCAATGGGCTTATGCGCCACGCACAGAAGACTTTATCTCTGTCATCCTGTGCATCCGCTCTCCGCGCAACTCTCCACCCACAGGTCTGGCTTTTAAATCTTGTTTTTCTGACATATTTTGTAGATAATTTTGCAGCGGAATACTTCACATTCCATATTCATTCATTCCATAATTCTTTTTTCTATGAATTGATTCACAAAATGCAACCTGGTTTTTGCACCTGGTGTCTGGAGTCATTAATTGTAAAACAAAAAAATCATTTTGTACGTAGGGTACTAAAAACACATAAAGAGGTCCTGCAAGCTGGTCGAATGGGTATTTATTTATAAGTACAGCAAACATATGACACAAAAATATAAACAAAAAATGACGCCTAATTATGACTGCCTAATGCTTGTAGTCCTTTTTTTCGAACTAAAAATAACAAAAAAATTACCACTGTATATAATTTTTCTAGACCACTATTGGGTGGTTTCGAGCAGGCAGCTGTCCTGAGAACAAGTATAGAAATCTTTATTAGATTTAATGGACATCACTGCGAAATATTGTCTTCTTGGCGCAAACAAATATATTATTGACTTTGAAGTATTATAACTTGAATGCATATTCTAAACTCACAACGATGAAACATCACAAAGGGTAAAGAATGGAAAGAAAAAAAAGCATTAGCAAAGGAAAGTATTGCCCCCTCCCCCGTCGTGGCGCTCAAGTGCACTTCTTTTAAGTCCTATGTGCACATGTGATCTGGAACATTCCGTCACTCACACTGCAAGAAAGCAAATGCCCCATGCTGAACACTGATGGGCAGAAGGAAAGTATTGCCCCCTCCCCGCCTTGGCGCTCAAGTGCACTTCTTTTAAGTCCTATGTGCACATGTGATCTGGAACATTCCGTCACTCACACTGCAAGAGAGCAAATGCCCCATGCTGTACCCTGCAGGGCAGAAGGAAAGTATTGCCCCCTCCCCCGCCTTGGCGCTCATGTGCACTTCTTTTTAGTCCTATGTGCACATGTGATCTGGAACATTCCGTCACTCACACTGCAAGAAAGCAAATGCCCCATGCTGAACACTGATGGGCAGAAGGAAAGTATTGCCCCCTCCCCGCCTTGGCGCTCAAGTGCACTTCTTTTTAGGCCTATGTGCACATGTGATCTGGAACATTCCGTCACTCACACTGCAAGAAAGCAAATGCCCCATGCTGAACACTGATGGGCAGAAGGAAAGTATTGCCCCCTCCCCGCCTTGGCGCTCAAGTGCACTTCTTTTTAGGCCTATGTGCACATGTGATCTGGAACATTCCGTCACTCACCCTGCAAGAGAGCAAATGCCCCATGCTGAACACTGATGGGCAGAAGGAAAGTATTGCCCCCTCCCCCGCCTTGGCGCTCAAGTGTACTTCTTTTTAGGCCTATGTGCACATGTGATCTGGAACATTCCGTCACTCACACTGCAAGAGAGCAAATGCCCCATGCTGTACCCTGCTGGGCAGAAGGAAAGTATTGCCCCCTCCCCGCCTTGGCGCTCAAGTGCACTTCTTTTTAGGCCTATGTGCACATGTGATCTGGAACATTCCGCCACTCACACTGCAAGAGAGCAAATGCCCCATGCTGAACACTGATGGGCAGAAGGAAAGTATTGCCCCCTCCCCCGCCTTGGCGCTCAAGTGCACTTCTTTTTAGGCCTATGTGCACATGTGATCTGGAACCTTCCGCCACTCGCACTGCAAGAGAGCAAATGCCCCATGCTGTGCCCTGCTGGGCAGAAGCATAATGAGAAGTAAACACATCAATGGATAACGAGGGCTTTTCCAAAGCCCCCTACGCATATCAGCATGTATGCATTGTTATTTATTTATGAAACTTTTGGATAACTCAAGGCTGCAGGATCAGCTACAGTAGTCTTTATGTCAGATCTAAACAAGCAATGGCAAAGCCAATAGATCTGGTGTGGAATGCCTCCCTTTTGGCTTTGCCAATGTTTGTTTTTCTTATGGTTTTTGTGAAACTTTTTTTTGGGTGCGCTGCTACACTCTTGACATTATATAAAAAAAAAAAAAACACTGGCTAAAATTAAACTTTTTGGTCTCAAAAAGCACACATTGCCGCACTAGTCCCTGGAACTCAAAGGAACTACTTTGCTTGTGGACGTGCTCCTTCTGAAAGAGCAGAACACCTCACTCAGAGAAACTAGCCAATGGCTGAAGTCGGCTGACTCTATGCCCCATGCTGTTTACTATGGTGGGTGGAAGAAATATGTGAGTGATGCCACAACTGACCAATGGATGAAGCTGGCTGGTTGAAAGCCCCTATAAATATATTTTTAGTAAAATCAAAAGGCCATGGGTAACGCCGGACCTAAGTAATATAAGGTGGAGAGTATGGCTGGGTCAGTGGCGTTACAAAAGCCCCTGCG
The DNA here is from genome assembly GCF_964204655.1 of Triturus cristatus. Classification (NCBI taxonomy): domain Eukaryota; kingdom Metazoa; phylum Chordata; class Amphibia; order Caudata; family Salamandridae; genus Triturus; species Triturus cristatus. The sequence goes on along the minus strand of NC_140584.1, from coordinate 937,693,903 downwards.
GTGCGGGGGCCCCCTCAGGCACAGTGCACGGGGGATGGCTAGAGCTCCTGACTGGGTCCAGAGGGTGGAGGGCCCCCTCCAAGTACTCTGCAGGAGGTCCCCCTCAAGTTTCGTTACGCCACTGGGCTGGGTACAGGGAGTGGCTCAAGGGCACTTCCTGCACAAAGAACCTTCTGGGCACCTCCAAAGGTTGCATTCAGCGTCCTCTGGAGCAGCGGGACGGTGCTCGCGGCCCGTGCAGGTAAGAGCGGTGGGACGAGATTCCGACAGATGATGACGAGGGAAAATTAAATAATGAATGTTCCCATGTTGTCATCCGTCACAATACACCCCCACCGCTCTTACCTGCACGGGCCGTGGCTGCTATGCACTGGGCCTAATACAGGAGGCAAAACCTACAGAATAAACGAGCATTCTAATGGATCATCTTAACGTCAAGTAGACACTACTGAAACCCTACATGCATATGGACTTTATCTTAGGACACCGCGTGGTGGACAAAGAGAGTGTACCCGCCCCTGTGTCCACCACACTTTAGGAAAGTTTCAAACCCCATCTGTATCATTAATACCAAACACCACGGCAGCCTCAGAGCACCTGGGGGCTGGTCTGTCTGTGTTCAGCCACCGAAACTCCCCCAGAAAACAAGTCCGGGCATCCGAGCTCTTCGCTGCCAGCCTGACCACGCTGGGCTCTCTGAGGGCACACTGCCTCCTCTTAAGCACTATACTCGCTGGCTCAGGACAATGGCGGCCATTGATCGCTGCATTCTTGGTGTCTTCAGAAAGCGCCACATCCCGCCGGAGCCGCTTCAGGGAGCAGCGCTGTTTCTAGGTCTCCGGCCTGGAGCCTGGGTCCATATGTCTGTGTTTTCAGTGCATGGAAGTTATTACTTCCAATTAGAGGGTGTGTAGTGGGCCTGCTGCCACCCCTCCCGCCCGGCCTGCCTTTCATTTCCATCAGGAAAGATTAAAATGCTTCAATCCGAGAAACATCCGCTTTTTATCATTGAAGTTTAAGCTAAGTGGGGAGACTGTTTCTTTTATTTAAAGAGACAGTCGGCCCCGTTTCTAAATAAACGCAGCGAGGCTTTCCTTTCCGGGTGTTTCTTTAAGGAAGCACAGTGTTTCCGCACATAATTTGTCTATTTGCCACTTGCTTTTATGGCACATCGAATTATATTCGATTTTTTAGGAACAAACATTTCGGATTGCTGCTTTTGCCTTGACCCCAATAGTTCTGCAACCTGCACCTTGAACCTGTTGCACTTTTGGTGCATTTAGGACCTAATTCGAATTGTTCTAGGTCATCGGAGCACCTATCTTATATGCTTTAGAAGAAAATGTTTTCAATAATGAGTTATTTAGGAATAAAAATGATTAAATCCAGGTGGTGCAGATGGAGGACACTGGTCTATGATGTTGACAAGGCATTTCGCCCTCAGCGTGTGGTAAGCAAGTGCCCTTCTGTCTGGCGGCGGGGAGTTGCTGCGCTTGTGGGTGATTTCAGGGTTCCACGTGCAAACCATAGACAGAAAGAACAGACTCAATACCCTCTACATCCACAGTAGCCAACATGCATACATTTCCCCTACAAAAAATACATTTGTTTAACATTCTCAAACTCAAGTAACACATTTTCTAGAGATTGTAGGATTAGATCAATGTACAATTTTAATTCACTCCCTGCAGTAATTAGGAACAAATGCTCGTTATTGGGTGTTGGCCATGTCCACAGTTTTGTAGGGAGATAGTTATGTATGGTAAAAGTTTTAGCTATAGATATTTCTGAGTCTTAGTTTTTCAGAATGTGTTTTTGCCAGGTTTGGGGACATGTTGACTTGGGGGGCTTGCCCTATAGGGAGGACCATGAAGGATTATCTTTTGGGATGGAATGGGGCTGGGCTATACTGGCATTTCTCCATAATCTCACTCTGTGAGGCGCTGAGTGCAGTCCAGATGCCATCGAAATTAACGAGGCGAAAATGAAGATGACCAGGCTAGTGCGCGCGGCCTCTCTTCAGTTTGACCCTCACGCCACATATCCTGCGCACATCTACCTTCAGTTCTTTTCATTTCCTGGATTGGTTGGGACATGGGCCAGGATGTCTTTTTAATGCTACACCCCTGCATTACTCATTATGGGAGATTTTCCTTAAATTTCCCATTAGGTCTTGCACGATAAATTTTGCTTTGCTTGATTTAAGCATTAAACATATAATTCCAGATAGAAGCAACATAAATCTCTGGATCTATATGAAGAAAGTAAACATTACTCAGTGAAGGATATTCATCCCTTTTAATCTGATGTTTTTTGTTTTGTAAATATCATTAGTGTTGTAGTCAGGTGACGTAAAGTTAATCTGCTTGTGTTATGCTACATTTAGGATGTCTAGGTATTTTTTGTGGTTGATCTGAAATGATTCTTACATTTTCTGTTTAATCAGACACTGGAGTATTTCTTCCTTCTGCAGAAAGCATTGTTTCAATATTCTAGCATCTTAAACTGCAGATGAGGTGCAGAAATACAAGCCGGGAGGGATGTGCCTAACTTTACAGTTCCACTTTAAATCCTCTGATATCTATAAAGTGTTTTTATGGATGCCTGTATTAGTAATAGTTGTGTCATCAAACCTTCTGATTGTGGTTACAATCATTAGTCTATATTTGTATTAGAAGTAGTAATAATAATGTTATTTTGTATAAGGTGGGGCCACGCGCACCAACACAGCATGCAGAATACATATTGCACCAAAATCTTACACCTAATATGCATATTTTGATATGAATTCTAACTTCCCAATGCTGAGAAAGTCATTGTTTGACTAATAACAGTCATTTAGCGCACCCGGCATTCAGGGCTCAACCAGATCTCTACCATGCCCAAGAGTTTGCAATTTCGTCATACGATACACAAATGTATTTGAGCTACACAATTTCAATTCAATTCATGAGACTTTATTCAGTTGAGAAACAACCATAAAAGCATGCATAAAATACATTAAAATAAATACAAGAGCTAATTTGCCAGGCCAAAAATCAAAGGAAAAGATGCATAAAATATCTTAGGATAAGGAAAGATTAAATTACAAAAACCCATTATCCTTCCAAATTACACAGGCTACAAAAGCTCATAAAACATACATCGCCTGCGAAATACAATAAAATCTGTTATTAAAAAGCATTGAGCCCCAGGAGCATACAGCTGCACAGAGAAATGAGCGTACGCAGTTTAACGCGTCCTCGTCTGATAGCTGCAGGAGATAATGGGAATCCGGAGTGCAGGGCCTAAGGTTTCTAAGGCTCATAAAAGGAGCTCAAAAGTTTTTGGTAAACAGTGTGAGCTACATATTCTTTAAAACTACGAAGTGCTTGAGCTCTTCTTGCCTTTGTAGGCTTGATCGGCCATTTTGTGAAAACGTATAATTTTTCGCAGTTATTGTGCACGCTTAGGCTACACAGCCCTTGTAAACACTGTATAGAATTGCAATGAAGCCAAATAGGGCATGTTTCATGGAACTAAACACACAAATGATTTAAGAATAGCAAAAAGACTACAAGCAGCCTTGTGATACAAAGTGTCACCCTCGCTTATTGGTACTTTCAGGAGACTTGCATGTTCAGGAGTTTGGCTATTCACCTTTTTATTGAGCGTGTGCGTAACACAACCCCTTATGTGGCGAGGTCTTTATTCTCGTTCCTCTCTAAATGAGATCGGCTAATGGCCCGTTGCCTCAGACACTGTAAGTTTTAATTCCTGCTGCAGATAGGAACATCTACCATAATCAAAATATCTATCTATCTATCTATCTATCTATCTATCTATCTATCTATCTATCTATCTATCTATCTATCTATCTATCTATCTATCTATCTATCTATCTATCTATCTATCTATCTATCTATCTATCTATCTATCTATCTATCTATCTATCTATCTATCTATCTATCTATCTATCTATTCACTTAAAAAACCATAGGTTTCACACATGTTATAGTTAGCTGGACATTTCCCTCGTAAAAAAACAATGAAATTCCCCCGTTATAGTTAGTGCAGGCAACTATAACTCACGCGACCGCAATCCTCTGCTGATGACGTCAGATATTACATCACTGATTAAATATGTATCTTTCTGAAAAATAAAATATTTGTAATATATGTATAGCTAAAGATTAATGGAAGAAGACATGGGTAAATAGGTGTCTAAATACAGTGATGTAATATCTGACGTCATCAGCAGAGGATTGCGGTCGTGTGAGTTATAGTTGCCTGCACTAACTATAACGGGGGAATTTCATTGGTTTTTCACGAATGAAATGCCCAGCTAACTATAACATGTGTGAAACCTATGGTTTTTTAAGTGAATTTGCAAGGTTTTTTAAATGCTAATTCCTAACTATAACGTGTGTGAAACCTATGGTTTTTTAAGTGAATTTGTACGTTTTTTTAAATGCTAAGTTATGTATTTATTAATATTTTTTTTTTCAGGTTTTTCACCGTGCGCGCACCGTGCGACCGCCAGTAGATAATATATATATACATATATATACAAACATGCCGGAGTTGCCGAATGCCAAGGCTGCCTCTATCCCCATGAGGTTGAAAGCCAAGTGGGTTGTAAATGTCACCAGAACCCTGAGATGACAATATAGGACCCGATCATACAGTACCATGATGTCGTTTTTTAAGCTACATACATATAAGAATGTAGAATTGTAGAATAAGCACTCTTTCTTCTCTAAAAAACACATATTCTGTCTCCCGAAGGGAGAGATTGCTGAAGCTGTTCTCTGCAAGGAGCAGGCAACGCTGAGCACTGGCTGGGATTAGAATGTTCTGGTTTGTTTACTTTCCATAACTAACATGTTGATTAAATAACTAACAGCTATAAATCTGCGAAGATTGGTTTGGGGCTGTCATTATGAGGATGATGAATGCAATATGTGACAGGAACCCCTGAAATATTGTCAATTTCATCCAACTACATTTTGTGCAATCAAATCAAACGTGCTATCGTTCTCTCTTTCTTTTTTATAGATAGATATATAGACAGATAGAGAGATGGACACATTATTTTCTTTCCGCATTTTTCATGCATACAGGGCACAGCATTTGTTGATTTACAGATGTGTAGGTCTAAAAAAGAAAAAACCTCAACGTAAATGCAACCGCACCTGTTTTATTTATTTTGGGTTATTACTCATGACACAGCTGCTCGCATTTTTTTCTATTTGCAGTTAGAATTTTTCATTTACTAAATATTTGTATTGTTATTCGAGCCGCTCACAAATGGGTTTTTTATGTGTCGACTATCCTATTACCAATTTGCATACATATCGTTTTGCACATTTTCTGCAAAGTTATTTATCTACAATAAAAATTAATGTATGCATATAATAAATAGATTGCACTTTACTAGCCAAATGTGAAATTTGGATGCACATGTATTTTTTAAGCTTAAAAAAAGAGGCAACATTGTACAAGTAAACAAATACAAACACATTTTTGCGTTTTAGAATTGACCTTGAGGTTTATTTGAATTTGTCTTTTCGTTCAGTGCATCTTGTCAACAACATGCTTTTTTTAAAAAAAAATGCTGCCAATCCAGTTTCGTAGCAAGTAAAGATACGTCTTATTTTGCAATCGCAAGACTCAATAAAAATAAAACTGCGCGGGCTGAACCCATCAAATAAAATGTCTAAAACAGGAAAGTCTAGGGTTTCTGGTATAAAGCAAAACTCGACGACCTCACGGCAAAGCTATAAACGATGGCATGAGTGCGGCTTTTCTTCACCAATTACCCTCTTCTTTTCCTTTGCGTGATTTATTAGTCAAATTCTCTTAAGAAAAATATTGTCTCCGGACAAGTACCAAGTAATTGTAATGGTTAGCCTGCCATCTGGCGGCCATGTGGTGTAAAACACAGGTATTTTAGCTCACTTTTCAGTTGAAAACCACCACTCCTGGGTTGCAGTTTTACATGTTTTTATACGTATTGCACCAACCCTCTCTTCCTACATTGTGCGGCACCAGTATAATCACATTTACTTGTGAATGGCATATTTTTAAAACCAAATGAGGCCACAAGCATGTTAAGAGGACCAGGGCTTTGTTTGCATTCTTAAGTATTGTGTTGTACTGTAACATACATCTATCTATCTATCTATCTATCTATCTATCTATCTATCTATCTATCTATCTATCTATCTATCTATCTATCTACCTACCTACCTACCTACCTACCTACCTACCTACCTACCTACCTACCTACCTACCTACCTACCTACCTACCTACCTACCTACCTACCTACCTACCTACCTACCTACCTACCTACCTACCTACCTACCTACCTACCTACCTACCTATCTATCTATCTATCTATCTATCTATCTATCTATCTATCTATCTATCTATCTATCTATCTATCTATCTATCTATCTATCTATCTATCTATCTATCTATCTATCTATCTATCTATCTATCTATCCCATTTCCATAGGCGCTGGGAGTAGGCGTTCGGGTGGTGCTGCAGCATCCCCAGAATTAACCATGCTGGAGTTCAGTAGGTGAATGAGAAATAGAGATGCCTATACAATTTGTGTGTGTCCCGCTCTGCTCAGGTGCGTAGCTTCAGGGGGTGTTTGGGGTGTTACCCCCCTCTCCCCACTAATTAATGTATTTCTGAGGAACAGTTGGGTGCGTGTGCTTTCAGTCGGGTATGGTGAGATGTCTGCCGGATTTCAACTGGGATTTTTGCACCCATACAACGACAAGAAAACACACACTCTCATCTCTGTTTTGAAAGTCCTAAAAAAATCTTGATTATTTTGCAAAATAATGTTTTCTCTCACTTAGTACTGATACTAATCCACAGTCCTCTCCCTCTCCACTGCCCCATAAGACCCTCTCATGCACCCTGCTTGTTGGATAAAGTATTTTAACATTATATGCCAGCGTGACTGTCTGGAAATCTGAAGCTCACCCCCTCCCCCCCCCCCCCCAATCTTACTGACCAAGCTACGCCCCTGATCCTGCAACATTTGCTGCACGTTCAAAGGCAAAGCTCTAATATCAGGCTATATCTTCCAACAAGTTGCTGCTTATTCGGAAACTTGGAGTGTACTTTTACTTCTCCGACTCCAAACGGAGAGGATTTTGTAAAAGCAATCTCTGTGACAATCCAGCTGGGTACAGGAAATGAATGGAAAGGCCGTGGCACGTCAGGTTATTTTTTCTAACCCACAACTACATTTCAATATTGGGAAATGAACTATAGACATATTTCAAATTATATCAGCAATTAGGAAAGCACAAATGAAGCAATTTTGTTCAAATGTGAAGTGGTGATGGAAACAAAGATTTTAATAGGACCAACAGAAATCAAGACTTGGTGATGCGCAAGTGATAAATATTCACTGAAACTCAATTTCCACACATTTTCGGTTTTTCACTTTATATTTTTACCAGTAAAACTGCATATCTATAGAAATTCTGTGACCATTTCAAGGGAAAATTTACTGTCTGAAAATGACGGTGCGCTACCTCACCAGTGCTCCAAAATGCATCACCTGTTATATATAGAGTTGCCACCTTTCGAAGAAAAAAAATACCGGCCAATTACTGCTGTTTTAATAGTTGCAAATGCCAGAAATTGATACTAAATAGGACTTTAAGTATAAACGTATAAATTAATTTGTAACATGACTTTCTGCCTTTGTTACTTTAATTATTAGTCAGGGATCACTAGCGCATCTCTAGAACACATTTAAAAGTGCTTTTTATTAATATTTGCTGTTTGAAGCATGTATAAATAAGGATGAAAAATTCCGGCTTTAGGTGATTTCGCTTATTTTTGTATCGATGGGACATCAAAATGCCGGGGGTGCCGGCAAAAAACTGCCAGGTGGCAACCCTAGCGCACCCGTCCCACTCTCCTGCTGAATGGGCATAGCTCTTTGGTACACTTGTGTGTTTTGGATGACGCTTGGATCATTCACAATCCCTGCGACTTCAGTGATACAACATCAATGGCAGCATCCCCACTCTAAAAACTGTTCCAGCACCATTGAGCATTTCACGCTGCTTCTGTGGCCGCCAAACTCTGCTCAGTGTGGTCACATCCGAGACAACCCAGCCTGCTAGGTATGTTTTTAGAGCATATGCTTATTGTATGATCTTACCAAATGTTGGGTGTCGTGTGTCTGGGACAGAGACATGTTATAGTCACGTTGCTGCGTGCTTGGCATGCACTTAGGCATGTCTGTGAAGCAGATCAGTGTGAGGAATAAACATCCTTGTCATTATACACTTACACAGTGTCCGCTGGTCTTCAGAGCTGGAGCGCTCAGAGTCAGCTTCAAGATGGCGCCTGTATGTGTGTTAATTCAGTAGCATAGCTAGACTTATGGCCGCCAGTCTCGGCACCTGTATGTGCCAACCCGCGGCTGTGTGTAAGAGCAGGGGGGGGGGGGGGTGTTGCCGATTTCCTTGGCGGCTGCCCCGCGACAACCACAGTTAAGAGCGGGGCAGGCCGCTACCCCCAAAACACATGCCGCCCGGGGCAGACCGCCCCCCTTGCTACGCCACTGGGTTATTTGGAGGCAGAAGGCTTCGATACAGAAGAGCTGGCAGGTGAAGAGGAGTGTCTATTTGCACTCACATGAAGGCGAACACTCAAGTTTCTCACCCAGCAGATCGGAAACTGCCAAGCACAATTTTCACAAACTGCAAATTGAGGTGGAAGTTTCCTCTAACGAGGTTCAGTACAGAAAGTCTACGGCCATTACTTTGGGCCTGAGGATACCAAGATGGAAGGTGTGGTCTTAAAGAATATTACACCAAATAGGGAGCTTGTGGTTGTCAGATTGGATACTATGAAAGTAGGCGTATGGTTTACTGGTTAGGTTGCTGATAATTGTGGCATCAGGATTTCCGAATTGAAACATGCAGTTGTTTGTACATTTCTTTTAATCATTTTCTCATTTTTGTTCATTTTTAAGCTTTGTTTCACACTTGCTGGGTTGCTTAGAGCAGGAATTACAGACAGTGCTTAATATGTAACACTAGTTGCATTCATTTTTTTTCATTCAGTTTTTGGCATTTTCAGGACATATTTTTTCTCATCAAACTGACCCACAGCAAGAGAGAGAACACCAGAAAAGGGAGAAAGGAGGACACTCTTAAATAGGAAAATAGCATCAAAAGGAAACAAGCACTGACAAAGCTAATATATGTGGGCTAGGAAGCTGGGGTGATGTTTTTTAAAACTTTTTATTGCAAGCACATGCCACGCAAATTAAAAGCTAAAAAAGAAAGCATGCTGGGAACTCAGTGAGACTGCCACGTGCTTACAATACAATTTGAAATGTAAACAGTGTTCACTGATGTGACTATTTTACTAGTGATGCTTTTAAATAACAAGCTTCTCAGCTGTGCCCTGCATCTTATATGTAATATTTTGTGGCGGAGATAAAACTAAATTATCACCTAATCAAATCAAACGCTGCCACAATTTTACAATGTCACTTAGAGACCTGTTGTAACAGCAATTAAAAAAGGAGACAGACAATAAACCACCTTCTAATTGGGCACTCGAGGTAGAGGCAAAATAAATAGCCAACATGTGAAGTTAATACAACAAATATATAAAATTATGAAGCACGCTTTGAACCACAATTTTCACTGAAGGGAAAGGAACTATTTTGATGTGGATGAGAACAATGTGCACAAGCTTTGTGCAGTCACTCAAAGTAAAGGTAGCCAATGGGTACACTGGGCTAACCCATGGCCCTATGCTGTGGTGGGTGGAATTATAACGTGAATTACAATTTAACAATCCAATTGACTAAGCCTACTGACCAAAACCCCTTCTTGGTATATATGTTATGTATGTATATTTTGGAAAACCAACCGTCTGGCAACACAGATCAATCTGTCTCAAAGGTCTGACCTAAAAGCCCTCAAGAGTGAGTTAAAGAGACAGGAAGTGCAGGGTTGTGGAAGAAAGAGGCTAGAGGTGGGAAGAAAAAGCAAGCAGCCTTTGTATTCAGCAACCCCAGCATTTTGCATTGAAGGGCTTCTGAGGAAATATTTGGGCCCCTTAAATTTTTCAAACAAATTAATCGTTGACAATATATATGATTCCCATCTGTGACTGCCTTCCCTGATTCTTTTGGGCTGTATCTATCTGGTTGATTACAACAGCATTTCTAATTTATTTTAAAGATAAGCCTTCAAGGGTGTTTCTACTTATTGCTTCGCACACTATTTTGTGTTATTTTTGCCCAGTCTCTGAGTTTATTCTTGTTGGCTGTTTTAGACAAAATATCCTCATGAATATATAACAAGAAAAAGGGGAGAGGATGTGGCCTAACGGCTAGAGTGGTCGACGCGATGCTGGGGAACTGGGTTCAAGTATCCGCGGGGATGCTCAACATCCTGTGATTCTGGGCAAATCACTTAATCTTCCCGTGCCTAACAAAAAATGAATGTGTCTGTAAGACAACTGGTGCTCATGTAAAGCGCTCTGATACCTTCAGGTTGAGTTCGCACGGTATAAAACTAAAACAAAGAGGTAGAGTGGGTCCCCAGAAAACATGCTGATTCCTAATTATGCTTGAATTATATAGGGGCATATCATCAAGGGCATTATTGCCGCTTTAGCGGCACTTTTTGCCGCTAAAGCGGCGATAATTTTAACGCCCTATCAAAAAGGCGGCGCTAACATGCATTAGCGCATGTTAGCTACCGAATTCCCAATGACTGGCATCTCAGCGATAAACATCGCTAATGAGATGCAAAGTAGGCGTGGCTGGGAAAATTACATAGGAAATTATCGCAAAGGCAGCGTCGCCATATCAGTAAAGAGCCTTAGCGATAATAACCATCATGTTAACGATGCCTTAACGCAGGAATTTAACATCTGTTAAATTCCTGAATAAGGCACACCTAACATGGGAGGTGGACTATGGTGATACGACCACAGGGTCGTATCACCAAGGCTATCTCCGTTTTGGGTGCAACATCGCTGGTTTTCCAGCGATGTTGGCCCATTTCCCTGGATGGCGCCGGAATATTATCGCCCTGGAGTAGCACATTGTTGATAACTTACAAACCGGGCGATAAATTCCAGTGATAGACGGCGATAAATATAAAAGCGCTAAGTGCGCTTTACGATATTTATCGCCGTCTGTTGCTGATGTGCCCCCAAGTGTCTTATTGTGTGGAAGAGCATTTAGGAGTGGTGGATTAAAGGTGAAACAGAGGCCGTCGAACCAAGAGAGACATCCAATGAGTGCTCAGCAGGACACGAAGTGCAGTCTTACCATCACAGGTCATTTACCTCTTCCATGTTGTGAAAATATAAGCATTAAAGGAACCTCTGGTCCACTATGTCAGTGGTGCCCCTGGGTTTAAATACCGGTTACTTCAAACTAAGATGCATTACTCTGCAGTTTCATGCTCACAATTGATGTATTCATTTATTTATTCCTGAAATAGCACCATAAATCACGTCAGCATGAAATGCTGCACATAAGATCAGTTTCACGGTGCCAAAGCTTTGATCGGTTAGGGTGGGAACATATGGAGGAGCTTATGGTAGTGATGGAAGACATCTCAGGAAAGCTTAGAGAGAAATCGGAAAGTGTCTGGTAAGATTTCCAAAGATGACCAACCAGGATCCACTACTTGTCCTTGGAAAGGCAAAAGGTGGATGTCATGAGCCCCTCCGCAGGCAGCCATCAGCCGATGTTCAAGTGGAGGTAAGCAAGTGACGCAAGGTTGTGGTCCTTGAAGCTGCGCGCTAACGGTAAGCTTCACTCAGGTTCAGTGAACTCCAAGGATGTGGGCCGGTGTAATCTGAAAAATGACTACAAATGTTTTCCTTGAATAGCGTTTGTGTCTCCAATGCCCCAACTCTTCTGAGTAGCCGCGCGCTTTAGAAATCCTGGCATTCATTCATACATTCACTTCATGGCACTTAAATTGACCATTCCCCGGCCCTACGCGACCCGTGCAGTGTTGGACATGGGACATACACAGAGACCAGACCCTGTCCCCCCAGCAGGTGGTATTTCCTAACTGCTCCTTTTCAATGTCCTTTTCACAATGGGGCATTTTGTGGGATGTAACAGAGACCAAGACCTTTAATTCCTCACCCGTATTTTGGTTGTTTTTTTCTGCCTGTTGTTAATGCTTACCTACAGCAACTATTTCACGCTTTGCAACAGCCTTGCTGGTTGCCATTAGCTACTACACCTGGACCTGGGATTGCTTGAGGTAGATTATGCACCTATTGGCTTAATTTCGATTTACTTCTCAATATAGACTCGTGTCTGATTCATTAATGTTTTATTTATGCATGTGGTATTTTTACAGCATTTGGGGCCAGATGTACCAGTTTCTCACACATCACAGGGCAGCAGCCGCAAATGCTGCGCTGCGTGAGGAGAGAGCAGGAGAGCGCCATATTTACAGAAATATAGCACTCTCCTCCCCTATACCTAACCATGGCGCAGAAATGTGTGGCCGTGCGCCGCGGACACACCTTTGCACCATTGTCTAGCATAGGTTTTGTACTGGAAGGATTCCCTTCCAGTACAACATACTATGCCGAGACTAACTTTAAACCTTTTTCCACTTTGTCTGTGTGCTGTCCAGTGCAGCACACACACAAAGTCAGAAAAGAAAGGAGAAATAAAAGCATTTCTCCTTCATAGAGCCTATCTGTAATGGGCGCTATTTTCTGACGCTAAACTTGTCTACTTTTTTAAGTAAATAGGGAATAGCTTCAGAAACATTCGGTGGTTGTATGGGAACGCCAATGCACCACCCATGGTACCGCCCCTTGGCTGCTAAGTAACGCGGCTTTCAGTTACTTTCAAGTTATTTTCCAACATAAAACAGGTTTTACTGGAAAGTAAATAGATGAAAAAAGAGTTATCCTTGTTTTGCTTTACTTTTGTGATGCAAGCACGGCGTTAAATCTTAGTAAATAGACCCCGGGTACTTTCCGAACTTGCCTTTCATTACAGTGCGTTGCAAGCTAGTAGCTGCTGTAGTCTACCAATGGAAATGTGGGTACCTTCTGTCTTCCATTTTCTCACTCCCCACATCTACTCTAGAGACAAGCATATTGTTCGAACCCCCTCTGTGTTCTAGCTCGAATGTATACTCAAAACTTCTGTGATTGCGTACGTGATGTATCACCACAGATCACTTCCAGCTTTCCGAAAGCTAAGAACGAGAATGGCGGACTCTCATTTGTAATGCAAGTTCTCCAAAAAGAACATATCAATTGGCAGATGCATGGAAAAAGAAGCATATTTATAAGAGAGCTACTTCATTAGCATATTGATGTTATCAAACAGAAAATTAAACAAGCATTATTCAGGTCAATGAAAGTATGCTATGAATGGATTACCAATTCTTACTTCCTTATAAATTTCAGGTAATAGGTTACACATAAGGCTATGAAATAACACGTGCACATTAGATGGTTGATGTATGCACAAGAGATATGGAAATAATAACGGGAGTTAATAACAGCACCAAAGGCAGGGGTTTTACTGCAGAAAGTTTCTAAACTAGAAGTTACAAAATGAGACCGAAGGGGTATTGGGGCCAGTAAAACATACATTTTAACGCAAATTGCTGTCACAAAATAGGAAAGACAAAACTGGAAAGGAATTGAAAGTAAAATGGAACAGAAACATGGGAGTAAAAGTGCAGTGAACGCAAGGGCGACACTGAATATATCACACGCGTTAAAATTAGGCAGGGACACGCTTGAGGACGCCTTGAGTTATTGTATCTGCCATCCAGCGGCATGGTTTCATGGTCTGGTACGGTATGTATCCATACCATAAAACAGGGTTACCACCTGGGCACTCTTCTCTCATTTATTATGGCATTAACTCGGCAATTTCATCCTATTATTGGCTACATTTTAGATACTTTGCATTTGTTGCGCTTCCACAGAGAGCGGCCGTATAGTTAGATATTGCTATTTCAATACATATTGTCAATACATTTCTACATTGCCTTCCTTAATGAACAAACAACTAACAAACATCTTCAACTTTACCCTCCAGAGGATATACAGTGAATGGAAAGATTATAGATATATTCAGAGAAAAACATCCCCAGCCTGTCCCTTGTCTCCTGAGCTATCTTCACCCCATTGAAAAATGTGTTGCCTGCACACGACCCCATCGCCTAAAATAGAAAACGCCAGGGCTCCCAGCGATGTTATTCCACTGGCGTGAATGTATATGTTCACATCAAAGAATGTTTAACAAAAATTAGGCGGGGTTGCTCTGTTTGAGATAAATATCCACATGCGAATGACAGAGCCACTCACGGGCTATTATGGCGCAGCGTCACAGGGGCTCAGGAAACGCAGTCAGCGGCGCTATTCTGGGCGTCATGCTGATGAAGGTTCCAGTGTTTGTTTCCTCCTTGCCATTGGTTGTTATTGTATTTCCTAAAGTATTAGGCCTTCCGGTGCTAATCAGGGGCCTATTAATAGTCCTGCTGTGTATTTTAAGGTACTTCCGCTGTCGCTTTCAACTATTGAAAGGATATTTCCTCTGCTCTTTCAGCTCAGGAAACAAACCAGGAACTACGTGAAATTCTTGGTGTCGCTGAGCTTGGCTCAGCAGCACGATGACCTCACGGGGCGTGTGTCCGGCGATACGCCTAAGTGGCGCTGGGCTTCTGCCGCACGTTAGGAGGCAGCCGGCTGCCATTTACTGACCAGGAAATTGCAAGCCTCCAGGGCCTTTTTAATACTGATGATAACTTCTTGTTGTCCACACTGCTTGCCACTAGGGTCTAGTGTCTTTCTAGCCCTGTAAATAACAGCAGCCGTTGGTTTCACCCAGCTCAGTGGTATTCCTGTTGTCAACCTCAGATGGTCTTCTTTGATCCCACCAGCACCTGGAGGCTACATACTTAGGGGCAGATTTACTAACATTTTGCATCAGGTTTGCATCTCAAAAGTGTCACAGATCATAGAAAAACCTTTATTTGGAATTTATTTTCCAATCTATGTTTTGCACTGGAAAGTTGATGCAAGCCCTGTGCATCAGGGGTGGTTCCATTGATAGTACCTGGGTGTTCCCATGCAATCCCCTACGGCAATTGAAGCGAAGCCCCATCTACCAACAATATTTAGGCAGGGTTTTGCACCAAAAAATAACAAAAGATTTGATTTTATGCTTTATTTCTCCTAACTTGTCTGACATTGCATGTGTGTTGCACTGTGCAGCACCCATCCAAAGTGTGAAATGTTCAAAAGTTTGTCTAGGCATTGTGTTTTCTACTGGAAGGGCAAACTCCTACTACAAATTCTATGCTAGACAGGATGCAGCTTGAGTGTGTGCTAGCTCTAGGGAGATTGCAGGACAGCGTTGTATCTTACTAGATATGGCGTTTTTCTGCTCTCAGATAACTGCCGCTAAAGCGGCGATAATGGGCTTGATAATATGCCGCAGAGAATTCCAATAGAAACCCATGTTGACAGCCGAACATGGGCTTCTATGGGAATTCTCGAGGGCATATTATCAAGCCCATTATCGCCGCTTTAGCAGCAGTTTTCTGCCGCTAAAGCGGCGATAATTTTAACGCCGTTTCTTGATAATATGCCCCTTAACCCCTTCAGTGCCACGCCCTTTCCCCGCCCTGTGCCGGGCGTTACATTAGCGGGCGGGGTTCATGACGAGATAGTCTCGTCATGGGCACAGCGCAACCGTGCTCCATGACGAGACTATCTCGTCATGGGCACTGAAGAGGTTAATCTTTTATTTTTAAATTGAGATGTTGACGTTCTGATTGAGATGAACAGCGGTATAATAGGGATTGTTTATGCAGAGCACTTCTAGAACTAAGTCATAAAAAGACACCAGAGAGATCTCAGTTCTAACAATATATTTAATGTAAAAAGCTGTGGCTGATTGGACCAATCTCTCAAAACGATGCAAGATGTAGTAAACAAATTTGAAGCAATCCTCTGCAGACGCTTGCGAGCAAGCAATCTGGAAAGACAAATGCATAGCTCTCACCATGATATTTAGTTTAACTAAATTTAATTAAAAAGAAATTATGCCAGAGTGGCTTGGACCCAACTATTTTTCTAAACAGCATAAACATTCCCTTTGATCAATGAAATATTACTTTACACCTGCATATGTAGAGTGGTCATTCTATAATCAAAGGGCTAACAGAAGGTACTGGCATGCCAATTTCTGCCCAGCAACACTGACCTTTGAAAATGTGCTAACCTACGTTGTCTGATTTGATTTTTAGACTCAAAATTAACAAGCAGTGGCAAAACCAAAAAGCCTTTGGGACCTATGCTTTGCCAATGGGTTTTAGCCATGATGTACAGCATCCCTGATGATTAGAAGCACACGGCAAAACAGAGCAACACGGGCACCAGGGTGGGGGCAGAGAAGCACACAGAGAGGACACAGAGCAGACAAAGTAGCGCCAAAAAAACAAGGGGCCTGATTTATGTTTTTTTTGCTTTAGGGCAGCACAGTAGGCCTTGTTTCTGCGCTGCCCTACAGCAAAAGAAAAGGGCGGTAATGCACCGTATCTATTAGATATGGCTCATTCCTGTCCTTTTCCCCTGCGCTGGCACACAATGGGTTACTGTGCGCCAAAGCACCATGGTACAAGGATGCCTGCATTGCGTGGATGATTATTTTTGTGTCGGAAGGAAAACCTTCCTGCACAAAAACAATCACAAGAGGCTTTTTCCTCTTTCTATGTGTGCTGTAGAATGCTGCACACATAGAAAGAGGGAAAACGAGGAGAAATACAAATATTTCTCTTCGTTGTGCCTCCCTTACGCCTCCCCTGGGGAGGCCTATGTCGTTGTGCCTCCCTTACACCTTCCCTGGGAGGCCCATGTTTTTGGCACTGCCTAAGACTTACGATTTCTCGTAAATCTGGGGCAGTGTAAAAAAGTCATGGATGTTGCTGGTAATGCCCCCAGCAACACCCATGGAACGCCCCTTTCACGCAGTTTTCTGCGAGAAAGGGGCGCATATTTATAGGGCCATGAAAAGCCACGTAACGTGCCTTTACGTGGTCTTATAAATATGGCAGTGGCACATTGAGCCACCAAAACATCACAAAAGTGACGTTCTGGCAGTGCAATACTGCTGGTAGGGCCTCATAAATGAGGCCCAAGCAGTGTAAGGACACAGTAAAGAGTCCATGCTCCGTAGAAGGTACAAACTCATGACGAGGAAGTAAGAAAAAAACACAGGCAATCAAATAAGAAGCAAGAGAATAATTGTGACAGTAAGGACAACCAATGGCAAGCTATGGACAAGCTCTAAACCCACTGTAAGTTAAGAAAATGTCTCGCAACGGATAGCACGAGCACTGTCCTGGGCTATATCTAAAAATATAATATTATGCGGGTTGCATGTGTAGGATCATGGAGGACTACTTCACCTACATGCTACAAGCAACTCTTAACACCATTTTGTACTCACCATTCCATTGAAATGACTAGCAATCAGCGTAAAGGGAAGCTCTCTTTTGAACTGGAGATTTAAATGTGAGCTTCTGAAATCTGACTTCTTTGGGATTTGTATGATCAGTATGCACGACTAGTAGTGTGATTTTAGGCACCCACACTGAGCTTACATTTTACCATTTTCTTCTTCAGGAGAAGTGTCTATAGTTGATATTTCTATGGCAAATCTGCTCCTCCTGTGCCCTACTCACAGGAACATTCAAGATGGATGCCCTGAATTGCTTTGCCCTAGCACTGGTCCCCCCAATTTAACTTGACGATTTGCCGTGCCCAACAGTGTATACCTAAAGTTTGCAAACTATGACAGTTTCACACCTCTGAGGTAAAACCTTCAGGGACAGGACAGTTATGCATACCACTGAATTTGAAGCCATGCAAAATCTTTTACAAAAACTGACATTTTTGTCTATTTGTCCAATCATCAAAACAACAAGCATGATGTTTGCTACTCACCAATGCCCTAGTGTGGTAACTGTTGCTCCATGGGATTGGTTGCCAGAAAGCACCCTCTTTTGTGGCCAATGGTTACCAAGGGCCTCATTTATGTGTTTTTGCCGTAGGGCCGCACCGCAGGCCTTCCTGCTGGGCTGCCCTACAGCAAAAGAAAAGGGCAGGAATGCGCCGTATCTATCAGATACAGCCCCTTCCTGCTGCGCTGCCCTACGGCAAAAGAAAAGAGCAGGAATGCGCCGTATCTATCAGATACAGCGCCTTCCTGCTGCGCTGCCCTACGGCAAAAGAAAAGGGCAGGAATGCGCCGTATCTATCAGATACAGCGCTTTCCTGCTGGGCTGTCCTACGGCAAAAGAAAAGGGCAGGAATGCGCCGTATCTATCAGATACAGCGCCTTCCTGCTGGGCTGTCCTACGGCAAAAGAAAAGGGCAGGAATGCGCCATATCTATCAGATACAGCGCCTTCCTGCTGGGCTGTCCTACGGCAAAAGAAAAGGGCAGGAATGCGCCGTATCTATGAGATACAGCGCATTCCTGTCCTTTTCCCCTGCACTGGTGCACAATGGGCTGCCTGCACCACCGCAGGCACTTTTGCACCATGGTGGAAGGGTGCCTGCGTTGAGGGGATGATTGTTTTTGTGCAGGAAAAAACGAAAAAAAATCAGAAGAGATTTTTCCATTTCCTATGAGTGCTTCAAAAATGCAGCGCACATTGAAAAAGGAAAAATCAGAAGAAATAAAGATATTTCTCCTCGTTGTACCTCCCTGAGTAGGCATAAGTTTTTGGCGTTGCCTCAGATTTACAATTCCTTGCAAATTTGGGTAGTGTCAAAATGCCATGGATGTTGCTGGGATGCACCCAGCAACACCCATTGCACGCCCTTTAATGCAGAAAGGCTTAGTGCTGCCTCGTAAAAAGTGACGTTCCAATGGCACAAGGAGCACTAAGCTTTTATGGGGAAAAGTCACATTTCTCGTTTTCAGAGTGATTTCTTCTGAGGACTGAGACAACCAGAACTGCTTCGCACACAATGCTGGATGTTTCAGAATCTTTCACCATAACAGAAAAACTTCTTACCACATATTGAACGCCATTGCACAAATACTTTGTCGCTCGTGCAGCCTGTAACCAGAAGTAAGGAAATGTTGCACAGTGACTAAGACGCTACAGGGCTTGAAGATGAGGGATCTCATCTTTGCAATGTCACTCGCACACACCTTGTGATCCTTGGCCAAAAACCTAATGCCCCCTCATCGGCAAACCTCAATATTAGGTATGCTCAGAATAAACCCAATGTTGGTGTGAGACACTAGGTAACATGCAACATTTATGTTTGACAGATGTTAAAAAACTGGGGGCATATTATCAAGAATGGCGTTAAAATTATCGCCGCTTTAGCGGCAGGAAACTGCCGCTAAAGCGGCGATAATGGGCTTGATAATATGCCCTTGAGAATTCCAATAGAAGCCCAGGTTGACACCAGAACATGGGCTTCTTTGGAATTCACAAGGGCATATTATCCAGCCCATTATCGCCACTAAAGCGGCGATAATTTTAACACAGTTCTTGATAAAATGCCCCCTGGGGACTAAATATTTGCACGCCAGGTGTCCATGCATGGAAAAGTGAAAGCGTTTTGAAAACCAGAGAGCTGAGAGCATGAAAGAGATTAACAGAAAATGTCTGATTTACCGCCATTCTTAAACGAGTCGCCAATTTCCTATAGGCCGACATTCTCAAATAAGGAAAAACCATCCAACCTTCACCGATAACTTTTTTGGTCCCAATAAACAGGCGCAAACTGCACAGAAGGTGACTGAAAGCCAAAGACATAGCGGTAAGTGAACTAGGAGTTGGAAGCAGCTGAAGGGAGACCAGGCCATGAGTAAACTGGCAGGGAGGGCACATTTGAGACTTCAGCATGGGCTTATGCTCAGACTGTTACACCACTGGCCAAGGCCATTGACATCCAGAGTAGGCGCGCTGTGACTGTCTATGGGGACATGCTAGATTGCAATCGAGATGGGTGGCCACCGACTTTGGACACTTTGCCCCAGCCAGCACTGGCACAGATAGCATCCCTACAGCATCTAGCAATTGTGAGGGTCCCTGCAGTACCAGCCCAGCACTCAGTACCGAAAGCCTACGTAACCCCCATGGGCAGGACCACCGTGGGAGAGACCGCTGCAGCCAAATATCCAGTGCCCACAGAAAGCATTGATTGAGGCTGCTTCCTCCTTCATCGTGAACCCTTATTAGGTTTAGTGCATGGGCATCCGCAGAAATTTTTCCAGGGGGGGGCAAAATGTTAACATCATCACTATCCTCCGACATGATGTGTGCCAGGTGGGGCACAAGAAACACTGGGGCGCAGAAGGAGCCATGGGGGACAGGAAGCAGGCTGCATATGATCTCATACATCATAGGGTTGTTGTGCCACAGCCATCTCTTTCTTTTGTGGACTTTGGAAGATATCATTCACATCTTCTAGCAGTTGGCAAAGAAAAAGCAGAGCTCAGCTGCCGACAGGAGCGCCTCTTGGCCAAAAGTGAAAAAGCACAGGCATGCAAAGGATTTAGAAACCTGATGCAAAATATTAATGGAAGGTCCGATCAAGCTGCTATTGTCTGATTAGCAATTTCTAATCTGTTTTCATGTCACCGCTATTGAATATACCACATTATTCATACACACATGATCAAGGCAGCGAAGGCACTATAACTGCATTATAAAAAAAACATGAAAAGTCAGTCTGCATTTGGTGTTAATATTCACAAACAAATGAGAATTAAAATATGTGACAAGTGCACAGACAGCAAACTCTGGGCTATGACACCTGCAGAAATTCCTATACAAAAGAAAAGCGTCACCTGCACTGGCCATCCCTTTACCCCTGCTGTGCACATCTTCCCACTCCCACCCCATGACGAGGCAGCTAGAAGTGGTATTTGTCATTCTGAGAGGTGTGAATGTTATAAGAATGTGTGTGCCCGGCTGGCTGAGACATCTTCCCGGGGATACACACAGATGCCCCTGAGTACTTCACACAGGTCTTTCAAAGACCATTTACTTGGTAATGAGGCGTTGTTGTGTTTTCACCCCTACTTAGAGCCAATGTATCTCCACACTGCATATGGCTTTGGCTGGATGAATTAGCCCCCCCCACCCGAATTTCTTTTCAGCCCCCTGGGAGTCTGTCAAAGTAGATTTTTGGGGTGGAGGAGGGGGAGTGATACAGCTCTCCCAACTCCTGACTAGACTAGGGAACGAGTGTGGCAGGGATCAGTGGGAATGCTGGCAAGGCTCAGGTGCTAGGAACGCATGAGGCGAAGGAAAGGTAGCAGAAAGGGACACGAGTGTGGGCCAAGTGCGACCCTGACTGGGTGGTGTAGCGAGATGGCAGGCAGCAAGTGGCAGGTGCCGAAGAGTACACACAAGCACCTTGGTGGCAGGATGGCACACGAACAAGGGTGCAGATGAGAGGGAACAGGGCACCATCAAACTCCATCCGCATCTTCAGTTTGAAGGTGTCTGGGTGTGATGAAAGGGATACTGACAGCATCATTTCTAACAGAGCAAGCCGTTCGTTTACAGTGTCTACGGCTACAAGATGGTGAAGCGACCATTTGTGTAATGCTGATCAGTGCGCACAGCAGCATATAGCACTAATTCGGAAGATAAGCCTATCTGACGAATTTTTTATAAGAAATGTATGTTCAGCCTGCCATTACTTCCTGCTGAGCAGTCAGGTTCTGGGTAGATGCACTCCAACAGCTTCCTGGGGGTGCTAAAACGTTCTAAAAGTGCTGTTTGAGGAATTCTGATTATGTTTGCCAAAAGTAAAACACCTGACAATGACTAGAAAGCGCTCACTATGGAGGCATACACTTTCAAACAAGAGAGAGCTGGTATGTTATGTGCTGATTTTTTTTTTCTTTATTTCATAAGTATTGTTTAAGATGTATTCGCTTTGGAAAATATAAAAACTTGTAAATTATTCCTCTCGTTGCGCACTTACAGTGAGGTCTATTGATTGACGGCTTCTTTGTCAACCCAAAGCCATCACAATGGAGTCCTCTGAAATTTTACATAAGCCAAAAGACTAAAAGTGTAGGAGTCACATGTCCTCCATACTGGTAGGCAGTATAGTTTAAGAGTGCTTGGTGTGGAGAAGCCCAAACTCAGAGTCGAAAAAGAAACTGCATAGTTGGGAGTTCTCTTTAATAATAAGAATCGATTTCTAGCCAAATTAATCCTTTTTGCAACATTAATCAATTTTCTAATAATGTATTATTTGCAGTGTGTATGCAGTTCTGGGATGAAAGTTAATAGCTCACTATTCTATATTAGGACTTTAAGTTATAAATTGCAAGTAACAAAAGGAGGTTTCTTTTGAAAGCAGTAACCTGCTGATCTGTACATACGCACTCTGTAATCACTTGGTACACGTTCTTTGCAGAAGGCATTAACCCTCTGCACTAACTTCACATAAGTCAAAACCTCAACTATGCAAAATGCTGATCTCTCTCGGACAATAATTAATCACAGGAGTTATTAATTTGTGACATTTATGTGAGTCTGGTAATTGCCGGGGAAAGAAACGCTGCAGCAGGTGCTTCAAAAGCGTAATAAACGTTCAAGCACGGCGCCCCCATGAAGGTGGCACCGGTGGTCGCATCGCCCTAAAGCCGGCCCTGGCACTCCATGCTTCTTTAAGTTATATAAATTGCAAGTAACAAAAGGAGGTTTCTTTTGAAAGCAGTAACCTGCTGATCTGTACATACGCACTCTGTAATCACTTGGTACACGGGCAGACTTACTTCGGCACATGGGTCCATTTTCTTGTTATGAATTCATAAGCAATATATGGAAAAAGCATGTATTAATCTTTCAGAAAAGATACATTTATCTGGTGTAAGTTACTCCTTGAGGAAATGTGCAAAACATTTTCTTTGTTCTATACTGAAAACACAGAGAAGATCTTTCGCCTTACATCTACACTGAATTCTGACAATATTCCCAAACTGAAAACTAGATTTGCCCAAACATATGCATCACACTGGATCTCTGTGGACCAACTTTGTTTGCAAGGTGAAATTCCACCTTTCCAGATTCTGCGAATCAGGAATGGGCTTTTTCTCTCACAAATTCTCATGGAACAGAGGTCTGAAAATAGCTTTGTGATGCTCGACTTTAAAGCATAACCAGATCTTCAGACTAATGATGCCTTTGGACCAGAGCTCATCATCAAAATTCTTGGCAGACAGCATCACCTCTAGGTTGCTAGTAGACACACCCCAGCAATCACATACACTAATTTGCAATACAGCTGCACCTGTTTCCAAGAGGCATATTTAACCCTCTGCACTATTACTTCACATAAGTCAAAACCTCAACTATGCAAAATGCTGATCTCTCTCGGACGATAATTAATCACAGGAGTTATTGTGACATTTATGTGAGCGAGCCTGGTAATTGCCGGGGAAAGAAACGCTGCAGCAGGTGGCAGCTTCAAAAGCGTAATATTCAAGCACGGTGCGTCGGTGCCCCCAGGAAGGTGGCACCGGTGGTCGCACCGCCCTAAAGCCGGCCCTGGCGCTCCATAAGAAAAACACGTGCATTTGCGTTTTAAATGTATGTCCGATCCTTCAGCAACACCCTTTCAAGGCCCATACATGACAGTAACCCGATTCACGGCCCCAAACACCCGGCCTCAATAACATACACAGCGTCCGAATTCCCCTGGCCTTGCCCTTGCCCACTAGCTATAAATTTAATTAAAAAATAAACACTCACCTGCTTCTTGAGTGGTCCGAGATGCCGCCCGGAACGAATGCTAGTGTTCTTCTTAGCCAAAACGAAAGCGGAGACAGGGGGGCGTTGGGCGGCAAAATGCTCCTGGGCTGGCCGCAAACGCGAGGGAGGGAAGACGCACTGCCGTCGGAACGTGCGCGAGGCGAGCGTGCGCGCCTATAAATAATAGGCCAATCACCCTTCAGCTTCCACCCCAACGCTGAAATGGTGATTGGCCCGATTTTTTTTTTTTTGGTCCTGCGCTGTCATTGTAGCCGTACGTAGTAGCGCATGGCATGGGCGCTTCATACGATCCAGTTTGCGGACCCCCTGGGAATGTGTCACGGACCCCTGGGGGTCCACGGCCTGGCGCCTGGCGCTCTAGGGGGGGGCAAGTGCCCCTCCTTGCCCCCCCCTGCGGACGCCCATGGTTTAGTGCTTTTTGTTTTTTAAGCCACTGAAAGTGTACTCTCAGAACACGCTTCTACGTGCACTGATCAAGTTAGATCTAGACCTGTATTTTGAGTTAAAGAGTTAAAACATTAAAACATGTTAGTGGAATGAAACATGTCAGACACTATGGGGCACATTTACAAGCCCTGTGTGCCACTAGAACGTCACTTTTTGTGACGTTCCAGCGGTGCACAGGGCTTAGCAATATGTAAAAGGCCACATAAAGTCACCCTGCGTGGCTTTTCATGGCCTTGGAGATATGGAGTAAGGCGAGGCAACGCAAGTCGCCGCCTTGCCTTACTCTGCGTGAAAGAGACATTCCAACGGTGTTGCTGTGGGCGTTCCCACTTAACACCCATAGAATTTGATGCTGCCTCAGATTTGCAATATCAGGTAAACCTAGAGCAGCACCAAACCTGTGTCTCTCTAGAGCAGGCATAACGAGGAGAAATGTTGACGTTTCTCCTTGTTTTTCCCTCATTCCGCTTGTGCTGCATTCTGCAGCACATAGAAAGAGTAAAACACCTCTTGAGATTGTTTTTGTGCAGGAAGGATGCTCTTCCTGCACAAAAACAATGGACCAACAACACAGACACCCTTGCACCATGGTGCAAGGGTGCCTGCATTGGCATACGCTGGCAAAATTTGCACTCGCTGAAAAGACAAGAATCTTGTAAATATGGTGCATTCCTGTCCTTTCAAATTGGCATAGGGCAGTGCAGCAAAATGATTTGTGATGCTGCCCAGCGCCAATTCCTTATAAATATACCCCGATATATGCTTAGGATGTGGCATTACCGACCTTCCATGGACCCATCCTGCCCGAATCACACCTGGAAGGTCCCCTCTGATGGTATTTAGTTGCAACGCTGCACATGATTTTTCCGAACGTCACTGATACAGGACAGCTTCCTCATATTTGTTCAGCCACCTCAATCTAGATTTCGTCACACCTTGTTTTGCTGTGTACATTATAACGGTGTTACTTCACTGTTGTGGTGTTTAGGTAGGGGGAGGGACCACCAAAGTGGACCATGTGCATAATCAGCTGTCTGCAGATGACACTGATTGTGAGATGCGCGTTTTTTCAACTTACAAAAATGCCTCCATTGCATTTAATTCTTCACCAAAGAGGTATGAGGTATGTCCATAGGGCCTCATTTACGAGGCCCTAGCAGGAAGTTTTGCGCCCCTGGCACATCACTTTTTTTTAGCTCCGGTAGCGCAGTATGCCTCAGCATATTTAAAAGGCCACGCAAAGCCACTTTACGTGGCTTTTCATGGCCTTGTAAATATGTGTTCCTTTCACTGAGAACTCTGCATGAAAGGGGCATTCCATGGGTATTGCTGTGGGTGTTCCCACGCAACACTCATGGAATCTGAAGCATTCCCAGATTTATAGGGAATCATATACCTTGGAATGCAACGGATTCCTATGCCTCTCTAAGGGGAGGTGTAGGAGTGGTGCAACAAGGAGAAATACTTGCATAGAAAGAGGAAAATGCCAATAATTACTGTTTTTGTGTAGCAAGGTACCCCTTCCTGCACAAAAACAATCATCCTCCGCAACACAAGCACCATGGTAACATGACGCAAGGGTGTCTGCATTGGTGCACGGCTGCTGCTGCTATTTGTGTGCCAGTGCAGGGGAGAAGGACAGGAATGTCACATATCTTGCAGATAAGATGCATTGCTTCCCTTTTCTTTTGACGCACGCCAGCGCTGCAGGAAGGCCTGCTGCACTGCTGTGTGTTAAACGTTTGTAAATGAGGCCCTTAGTGTTGTGCCTAAATATGTATGTCAGTCTTAATCTTGTGGCTGGTCATACTGTATTTGTGGGTTCCTTTTTAGGTCTCGCCTACGCAGTGCGCATGCGCTGCTTAGGAGGTCCATTAGCCTTTGTTCAGCTCTTTTTCGAAGCACATACTCGTGCTTGTGGCGGCATACACCTTGCGGGAGTGCGCATCGGTGCGCCACAAGTATGTGCTTCAAAAAAGAGCAGACTGCTCTCCCCAGCGTGCGCACAACACTCGCGGGTGCACCCCTCCGCCTCTCTCTCCCGCTGCAGCCTGCACTTCTTTTTCTCAACTTCCTTCTGGGCGCTTTGCATTTTAAACATTCCCCTGACTCCACTCCCCCTATTGTGAGCAGGCTTAATAAGTACCCAGGCATGTTTTACTCAGCATGGCAGAGCTCAGACTTTACCCAAGACTTTGTAGGTACTGAAGCACACTGGCACCGGCAGCTCTCCGCATTCTGCTGAAATCAAAAGAACATTCACAAGGAGTGCAAACAGCATGTTGACATTATCTGCTTGCATTCTTCTCTGATAATGTCGTGCGTGTGCCAGATAGCCAGCCATTCTTTGTGGTGAACGCATGCATCTGCAGTTTCATCTGGCACCGGTATGCTTCCAATGGCTACTTATTCATTTCCTCACACACCAGCTTCACATTATCTCAGCGTCAGGACATTCCATTGCTCACAGGAATATAGTAAACAATAGGCCGCTCTCTCAAACTAAAAATATTCCATTGCTCGTCATTCTGCTTTTTAGAATTACTGCACAAATTCATTGTTGTGCAATCTAGGGTACCCTTATCATATTTGAGTTTGAAACGTGTCCAATGAGATTGTATGCAGTTAAAGATCGTACAACTGGACAGACAATAACTCCGATGCTACTTCTTTAAAAATAAAATTAAATAATCCAATGATTGCCTGATCCTACCTCTCTGCCCTGCCTTTTGCCTCTGTCTGCAACAGCTCCCCATCTGGGTGACAAGATGGTGTAACACCTCAATTTCAGACCCACAATTTTGTCCTACCCTTTAGTTCGATCCTAGTCTTCAGGTTCACTACAAATTCGGATTTGCATTATTCCGGATGGTTAAAAATCAGATAGATAAGTATATATGTATGGTATTAAGTTTAGAGTTTTAATAGTTAGGGAATAATCTGTAAATTCAATATTAGTCTCTCTGAATAATACACTTAGCGTTGGCATTCTGAAATACAAATTAATGAGAGCTAATTAATACTGTTAAGATGAGAGATGCCATCAAGGCTTCGAGAAGTTGGAATTGACGATAAGTTGAGCATGAGCAGGACGCTGTTTGCAGGGTACAACCACTGAAGTTCTAACCCCAGACTACTTGGGGGCAACAGGAGGAGATTACCGCACCTGGCATTTGTTAGGTCTTAAAGCGCTCCTGTTATCCCGCGGCACCGGACACGCCCGAGCCAAGGGTGGGCCCATCCATGTCTGTTAGAGACCAGAGAAGGCTGGGCTAGGCCCACAGACTGACATTTCTAAAGCCAACAAGCATTGGCATAGCCAATAGGTCTCGCCTTTGGGACTTTATAAGTGTTAAGCTATGCAACAGTTGATGTTGCACCATTGATATTGTGCTGCATAAGTATAAACGTATAAGGTCCCAAAGGCAAGACCTATTGGCTATGCCAATGGTTGTTTACTTTGTAGTTTGGTTACACGTACTTAAGGTTTGTGCTCCGTGGCTGATATTTTTCACTTCTATTGTGCACATTCTCTAGCTTTGACCTTTTCTAAGAGTTCATTTGCACACTTTAAATATTTTTTCTGCTGCTCAGGGTAGCACTTTGCTTGATTTGAGGCTATTATCACTGTTGCGTTTTGATAACAGAAGTACCAAAGCGAGGCCCGACACACTCTTGGCCTTCCAATCAATGCCCATTGTATAGAATGCTGGGTTTTGGATTGAAGGTTCCAGGAACACCCATTAGAGAGTAGGGCCAACTACTCCTCTTTAAAATGTAACTGTGGGAGAAGAATCATTGTGTCCTTCAAGTTCTTAATTTGATTTTAAAAAGTTGTGCTTGCATCTCGAATTTTTTTTGATCTGTACACACGAATGGACATGTTTCGGTGTTTTTATTATTTATCACATTTATTTTTGGATGGAACATATAGCCAACACATGTTTTGCCCTGTGTAGGCATGCACACCTATGACTTTTTCAAGGCTGTGTGTTTCACAAGTGAAAAATAATTAACAGTCATTTCTATTCACAGAATTAATATTCCCACAGATTGTTTGGAGTTCATGTAACGGGCGCTGCCGTCCTGTGTTTAACAATGTTTTGATAATAGGTTCACCGGGCAATGCTACATTAGCCCTGTGCTCAGTTCATTGTCATAGATTGTGCCCTTGTGCGTTATACAGTCACACTTGTCTTTGCGATCACTGGCAAATTAGTAAAACCTCATATATTTGACTCTGGTAATGGTATGAAACAAAAAAACTGTTGTTTAAACAATCGCATCACTTTCCACACAACTGTTCATATTTTCATACAGCATATTACAGAAGAAGGAACACACATAGGCTTACCTATTAGAACATCAATTTTAGCCTAAAGAATGGTCTATTGGGCAGTGAGCCCTTCATCTTTTCTTTCCCATGTCAACCCAAAGCCCTTTTCTCAACGTCTCATCTTAAATGCTAAAGGTACCTACATGGAATAACTAAAATGTCTTAATATAGTGGTGAGGGTAATGAACCTATGGTAGGCGAACTGTGAACTTCAATTATCTGTATGAGGACATTCCTTTGGTGTGATGGGTCACACTGGTGGACCATAGCAAAGCGCTTACACATCTGTTACTATTAATACAGAAAACAAGCACACACCACGTTTTGCACTTTGCTTTATTTCATCCCCCTTATACATTTTTTTTCCGCATAGCTACTTAACACAATTATTCTAACTTGATGCCTTATATTTTTTCCCTACTGTCTCTTACTTGTCTCTATTGCAGTGGCAGCTCGTTAATTATGGGCAAAAGGGCTGCGTCCCCCCTCCATTAATCAGAAGAATAGCAGAGAGCAAACAAAAACAAGCATTTGCAATGCAATAGGTCTCGCATTCACACAATTTTTAGCTATTGGCATTGTAAATGACAATGCCTTCTATTTATGTTTTGAGTTTTAAAACATAAATACAAGGCATTGTTATTTACAATACTAATAGCTTAAAAAATGCAATAAACCTCACCATCTATACCAACAGAAAGGGCGCTTTAGATATATCAGGTCAAAGAGCAAACACCCAGCGCTAGGTCTGCGAGACCTAAAAAGTCAACAGTGCGCTGCACCTTAAGTGCACCTTAAGTGGGGTGTTGGGAGACCAAGTGAGAAATACACAATTATATTACATTTCACACTTTTATTCTTATGCACAGGGAGTATAAGTGGTTTAGCAAACAATACAAGATTATGGACAGAGTGCTGAAACTTTTCAGACACTCACCCCATGTCAAGAGATGTGGGCTTAATCCATCATTCTTTTTCTCACTATTCCACCCCAGTTTGGACCTAGCCATATACAAATCAGTCTTGTCCCTGCTCCTCATGGGAACAGTCCAGCCCGAACTGAGAGGCCAGGTCCTCCCTGGACCAGAAACAAGCATTCTGGGACCGGTTTCAAGATTTCACCCCTCATCAGCCAGGCTAGCTTGAATCCAGTGGCACATTGAGCAAGGAACCCAAGTCTGGGCAAACCCTTGGCCACTTAGGGTGAACTTCGCAAACACAACAAGATGATGGACAGAGTGTTACAACTTTTCAACCACTCACCCCCAGTCAAGAGAGCTGGGTTTAATCCATCGTATAAATGGTTTGCCTATAGTCACACAATGTTGAGTCAAGCGTGGAGGACCCGCTTAGAACCTAGGTCCCTGGGTTCCAAAGCCAACAAATCCAGCCAATAGAATACATAAACTAAGGACTTTGGGGCAGCCTCACTTGATATCTGGACCAGAATCTCAACCTTAACTTCAGATTCTCATAGTGAAAATGTCTATCCTAACAGGCAAAAAGAATTAGTTGCTTTGGTTTCAGCTTTAAGAATAGAAGCAGAGTTCCTTTCTGTAGCTCAACCGGGAGTTGGCACTGTCCGTTCTGCTATTCCAAGCTACTGTGTATGCAGGGTTGCCAACTTCCAAGGCTAGTCTTAATTCTATGGATTGCCTCTTTTTCCACCGCCAAATGCTTGTCTTCTATTGGGGCATGCAAGTTGTCAGCAGGACTGGAAAGGACTGTGGTGAAGGAATTTAGGAAAGTTAAGGGCCAGCAGGAAGAAAAAATTATATTAACCATTTAGCAAGAACATCCAATGCTTCTTAAGTACAGTAGATATGGGAAGTGCAAGGGAGAAACTGTAAGGCTGAAAGGAAGGATATCTGACAAGATATCAGGAAATAAATATTGTGTGCACAGAATATCGTGTCAAAAATATAAAAGACCAAAATATCGAGAAGGTAAGTGCAAGTCGGTAAGTATAGATTTACTATTATTAACTCCACATCTGTGAACCTTGAAGATATATATATTGCAAGGTACATATAAGAAGAGATATATATTAAATGTTGCTTACATATAGAAACTTACCTTCGCAATATTTTTGTCCTCGATTTTCTTGCCAGAAAACTTTGTCCCACAATATTTTCTGTTATTCTAAACACCGAAAGGAAAAGATGAGGAGCCCTTGCGGAGGTGCGGCTGATGCTCACTTGCCCTCCCTCTGTTTGGGTCAATAATCATCTTTGTGCTATTTTATTCTTAAAAGGATAAGAAAATATATCCTTTTTGTATTGCTCTTGAATTTCTGTGTAAAGCTGTTGAATTTTGTTTTAGGAAAGTGGTTTCCTAGTTTAAATTAATATTCTAGTGTAAATGTTACTGGCAATGCTTCTTAAACTGTTTATATCTGCTGCTACACTATGTCCTTGCATGTGGTGTGTTTACAGATTCTTATTCAAAGATGACCTCTGTTGTTTGGCTAAAGGGATTTATGATCAACTCTTTCTGGAATGAGCATTGCAGTGTTCTCAGATGGACCGACCTTGCTGTGATTGACTGGCCTGCCCCAACTAAGCATCTAATGTGACAAAAATGTAGATTTTTTCCTCATTTTCTCCAGGGCATCGTATTGCTTGCGTGTCTTCGGGTTAGTGTGTTAGATGTGAAGGGTAACGTCCTGTGGTCATTCTGCTTGTTGACCCTAACAAGGATTAGGACAGTCTTGGCCAAATACACTCCTTATCAAAGTGCAAGCCACATCTCTCCCAGTAACAAACCAAAATACCACCATCTTTAAGACCTGCATGGGACAATGCAAATCTGCTCTCTGGAAAAGGGCCTGCACATACAACAACCTTTTAACAATATATTAACAGAAGGTGGGTCTTACCGCTTATTGCTTGGCAAGCAAGTGCCACAATACTCTAAACCCGCTTGCACCGAGCCCCTTTCACAGAAAGCAAGGCTGGTGATGTGCACAGAGTGTTGTCAGTGTCTAGTGTGACCCTGCCGGTGGGTGGAGAATGCCCTAATCAACAGCAATCCAGAGAAACTCTCAGGTTGTTTGGAGGTTGCGGCGGCCATCTTGGATTGTCAGATATAACTTTCTGTGTGTTTCACGTTTAGCTAGGCAACCGTACTGCAATGTTGCTGCTGTCAGGTCCTTGCCACATGGATTCAGGATTTAATTTTGTAAAGAACAAGTGCTTCCTTGAAAAGTTGTTGGAAGATAGTTGTGAATGCACAGAACTACTCTGAAAATCAAGCTCCTTCGAAAAAAACAACTTTAAAGTAATTGCACATTTGACTTTGGAGACTTATAAAAACTTTAGGAATTGTGGCATATACAACTGGGATTGATCATGTGATGGAAAAGGAAGAATTCTAAATGGATATGCACAGCACAACACTTTTAGGTCATATCATGCCTGAACTGCTGCAAGCCACAGAGACATGGCATGTGTGCCGAGAGAGGACATTACTAAATGGAAAGGCTCAAACTACCAAAACTGCGCCTTCAGGTATGTCTATATGGTATGTTAGAATGCGGTAAAGGGGCACTGCTTTTATTAGATTCCAAAAGACTCCCTTGTTTTATTCTGTAGCCAGCTGGATATGAACTGAAAGTGTTCTGCTGTGCATATCCATTTAGGAAGTACAACTACTACCTACTAAAGTAACATCGAGTGCCCCAGCCCTGGGATTAACTGTAATGCACACGTTGTGATGATATGTTGGCTACAGAACTATATGGAGAGAGAACAGTCCGCCACTCCAATTGAGGATATAGCAACCATTGGGAGTACTTTGAAACATATTTAAATCCAACATGTGATGTTGTACGTAATAATGGCATTGAAAAAGGCAATCTCGACCGAAACGCGTCTAAAATAAATGCCTAGTTACCCATGAGTATTACATTTTTCCTTCTTGGATTTTGGTTTTATATATATATATATATGTTTAGGGGTGGGTAGGGGTATAGAGTGGTACAGTATATTTAAGGTTTAGTAGTGGGTAAGGGTAAAGGGTGGTAAGGATATTTTTAGGGTTGAGTAAGGATATAGCATGGTAAGAGTGTTTTTAGGGTTTAGCAGTGGGTAAGAGTATAGGATGGTAACGGTATTTTTAGGGTTATTATCGGGTGGGTGGGGGTACAGGGTGGTAACGGTATTTTTAGTGTTTAGGGATGGATAGGGATGTTTTTATTTATTTATTTTATTTTCGGAGTTTCATACAGCGCAAACATGACCCGTCCAGGTATTAGAGCACTGTACAAAGGGTGGAAAGGTATTTTTAGGGTTTAGGGTGGATAAGGCTACAGGATGGTAAGGCTATTTTGAGGTTTATGGGGCGAGTAAGGGTATTTTTAGGGTATAGAGCTGGGAAGGGTTATAGGTGATAAGAGTATTTTTAGGGTTTAGGGATGGGTTGGGGTATAAGGTGGTAAGGCTATTTTTAGTGTTTAGGGCTGATTGCGGTATAGGGTGGTAAGGGTATTTTAGGGTGTAGGTGTGGGTAAGGGTATAGGGTGGCAAGGGTTTTTTAAGATATAGAGGTGGCAAAGTAATTTAAAAAGGGGGAATGGGAGCTTTCCCAATAAAGAAAAACAGTAAATATATACTTATTTTTGTTTTAAAAAGGTGGGGTGTTTGAGGGGGGTCCCCCTAAATTCAAAAGACACTATACACACAAAAACACACACACACACGCACACATATCTTAACATATAGGTAGGTAGGGGTTTAACGTACCTTAAGTGTACTTACCTTGTGTTGTAAAGGCATATGCGTGGTAAAGTATTTGTCATGGTAAAGGCATGCATGGTAACAGCATGTGTTTTAAAGACATACTCCCTGCCATTCATGGGAGGGCTGGCTTCTATGAGCACATTCCATGGCTGGTTGTATCGCTCATCCATAAGTACTTGCTTCTTGCTGTTCCTGCATGCACTTCTCAAAGCACATATCATGGCTGGTTAAATTTGACTGGTCCCTTCCACTCCTGTCAGGAAATGTCGGAGCATATTCTACAACTGGTTGGACACAGCCAATCCAGTGTATTTCTCTTCCTCTGCTCCTGGGTGGGTGATCAGAATATACCATGGCTGGTTGTATAATGCTCTTTCCAATTGGTTTCTCCTTTTTCAACTGTGCGTGGACTCATCAGAATATGTACTGTGTGTGTGGGCATAAATTGGGCAACCAGGAAAGGTATGCTAAATTCTCTCCAAACACCTGACCACAGGGGAAAGTTGTAAATTACTGCGGCACTCTTACTATGCCTACTCTGCTAAAGCCCACTGGAAAGAAACATATTTAAGCTTCTTTCGTTAAGGGAGCCACAGCCGGATTTGTACGTTAGTGTTCCAATCTTTCTATCTGTAATCTTCTAAACTCCCCTAGAACTGAAATGTAATTAAACTGCCCATGTCTTGTATAAACTGCCTGTGTTCTCTCCTGAACATAGCAGCACAGCTACTACTAGATCAATATGCTTCAAATAGTATGTGACTGCTAGCATGACTACATGTCTTATACTTAGGCATCCATCTCAGACTCCTTACATCAGTTCCAACCATAGGTGACCTCATTCATGCATGTACACTAGCCGTATAGGCCATATGACAGATATACTCTTCCATGCATCGAGGGCACTCCCACGCTGACCTACCAACACAGACGGTGCCATAGTGGGTCACACAATATCGGCTCCCTTCGCCTGGTCTATTGTATGCAGCTTATTTCACACAGTGGCAGGGAAGACGAGCTGGAAACTACTGCCCAGATTGCAGCTCATCTTCGAAGGCAGCCAATGGCCATGAAGGCATGTGAAAACCCCAGGACACCAGTGGCAGCCTCAGAAAGCTTTTATTTACTTTTAACATTTTATTTACTTTGGGGGAGAATTTGGCCAGGGGCAGTGGGGCGAGAGTGCAGGAGTGCCTCTTAATGCACTCTTGGCATGAAACCCGCTGTCAGACCTGTGCTTGTTTTCCTGGACAAGCAACACGCATTTGCGGCGCTGATTTGCCTATTGGCCTACCTCTTCACTACGTCCTAAGAGCAGCCCCGAAAAGCAGGCCTAAAGGCCGACTCAAGGGGTAAGTAGGGGAAAGGGTAAGAAAAGAACGAGAAGGGAGAAGAATGAAGAGCGCCGAGCACCAATGCCTCTAGATGTACGGTGTGGTCCTCAGGTGACCTTCTTGGGTTTTTAGTGTTCACAACTGGTGGGTTGTGGCTTTTGCTACGCCAGTGTAAACAAGGAACAAAGGTTATTTACTGTACCCTCCTGGTGTCTTTTACCGCCCTGTAAGCTGTTAGTTCCAACTAGCTATCAACCCACCTTGTGATCCCCTTTTCCCTGTGTTTGCTTCTGTTGTGTACTTGGGACATTCTGTAAAGAAATGCATACCATGGATTAAAGCCTCTCCACCCTACAAATCACTTACCCTTTCTCTACAAATCTCTGGCACCTGTT
The DNA here is from genome assembly GCF_964204655.1 of Triturus cristatus. Taxonomy (NCBI): domain Eukaryota; kingdom Metazoa; phylum Chordata; class Amphibia; order Caudata; family Salamandridae; genus Triturus; species Triturus cristatus. The sequence goes on along the minus strand of NC_140584.1, from coordinate 937,658,826 downwards.
CTTTCTTTGTGAGGTAAATATGGTTTCACAGGGGTTACGTCACACCTGAAATGTTAAACTGTTCCTGAAACACAAACATGATTGGAGGAATGCTTGCAATGTGTCTAACCCTTAGCAATCGTTCGGGGTTGCATCACAACCCATCGTTCTTTTGCTCACCATGTCAACTACACTGTTCCTGTACAGCTTTCGATCTGTAAAATATGTCCCTGCACTGACCGTATGTCCTGTGTTTCACAACTGTTCTTTTAACGCGTGCTACACAGGCACATATTCACAATGAGTCTTTTATCTTGTCTCTTTTCTCCTCAGAGCATCTGGACTCCTTTGTCCCTTTCTGGATACCAATCAGGCCGCCGTGGCCCGTGCATGTAAGAGCGGTGAGGCAGTGGAGTCGGGTGTGGGGAGATTTTGACAGATCACGATAAGGGAAAATTAATTATTTATTTAATTTTCCATCGTGGTCGTCTGTCGAATCCCCACATGCCAGCCCCACCGCTCTTACCTGCATGGGCTGCAATCAGCTAAGCTGAGAATTCTTTCTAAGTAATTGGTGGATGCGAGTAGGTGCCTGTCCCTTACCTTATACTTGCAATGATTGGGAGAGGATGCAGCCTTGCGGGTAGAGCTGTCAACCTCGAAGCAGGGGAACCGGTTTGAAGTCTCGGCAACGACGCTCAACATCCTGTGATTCAGGACAAATCACTTAATCTCCTGTGCCTACAAAAATGAATGTGTACTCATGTAACAAAACTGGTGCTCATGTAAAGCGCTCTGATACCTGATGTCTCGGGTCTAGTTAGCGCTATTTAAAACTCTGGAAAAAAAAATGTTGTTTCTGTATCCTCCTAACAGGTTTATTCACGAGCGGGATCCTCCGTGGGGAAGACGGCGTCTGCATGCAAGCATAGGTAAGTCACGCTGGGCAGTTTCTCAGGCAAGCACAATGGTCTGTTCAAGGGATTTTGACACAAAGCTTCTGCTCCTGCCAAGACTTCTAGGTATCGAGCACCGTGGCAGTTCTAGCGTGGTTGTTTATAGTCTTGCCATGCTCAAAATGGCTACCAGTCACGTGCTCATGTTGAATCCTCGTCAAACTCTGGAGCCAGGTGAGATTTCTGTAAGGAGTTGCTCCTCCCTGTACGCTGTGCTAGAGCGCACTGACACCAGTGAGCGGATGGTCCACTGATGGAGGGTGGAAGGGACCCTGGGTGACCTCATGAGGCTGTACGCTGGATTCCCAACACCTGCCCCCTCTAGGGTCAAGGCCCCCTCTCACACAGTAACATTTCTTTTGAGGTTGGCAGGTCTGCTTACGGAGTATTGTAATTCCTATCTTCAAAAGCATTTCCGTGCCCCTATCAGAACTAAAAAGCGCCAATTAACTGCATTTACAACAAAAAGTACTTGTTGGAGGAGTGATTAAACTGAATTAATGAAAAATATTTTTTCGGGCTATTCTAAATAGGATAGAAACGGAGATAGGTGACCAGATTTGTATAAAGAAGTAATAATGAAAACATGGAAGCAAAAATTGAAAGGGTGAGATAAAAAGTTAGTTGTTATAATGTCATCCTTCATCATTGAACAGTGTGCTAGTTCTCTTTGCTGTGTTTAAGGAGAGGCCAGCAGAAGAAAGTGGCAAGGCGCCAACCAGGACTTGGGCATGCCGCCACTTTGGCGGTTGTGCCGGTCTCCGATGCCGTAAGGGGGTGGGGCTGGTGACAGTGCTGATGAAGCGGCCGGCACCAGCCCCGACCTTGCCCGTTGGCTCAATTCGGGATACGTAGAAAACAAAATGTACATAATTTAGTTTTAGGTTAGGAATGACTATGTATTAGATACTATGTTAAGGTTAGCCATCCATAAAGAATTGTAAATACATTGTGTAAGAAATTCAGTTGATGTATGAGTAATTTGGACTGTTTGGTGGGTTTTCTGCGTATTGTAAACATAAAGGGCCATATTAGCAACAACTTGTGATAATTATCGCAAACCGCGCTTAGCGCAATTTTTTTTATCGCCTCCTATCGCTGGAGTCTATCGCGGAGATAACGCAGTATTACCAACGTTTATATCCACGGTGATAAAGAATCCAGCGATAGCGGCGAATCCCATCTTTAACGTGAGATTTCCAGCGATAAAAAACCTATCGCTAAGGGAAATCTCGCTAATAGGCAGGTGGGGACTTAGCCGTAGAATCCACCTTCCATTGACTATTATGGCTAAGTCAGGATTTTATCAGGTGTAAAATCCTGGCGCTAATAGCGGTTAGCGCGCGTTTTTTTATAGCGCCGCGGGTATTGCTAATAGGCGATAGCTGTGTTAGCGACTGCTTTCAGTCGCTACCAGTTTGGGTACCCTCACTTTGCATGTCATTAGCGATAAATATCGCTGACATGCAAAGCAGGCCCCAAACCGGTCGCTATCGCCTGGAAGCTGTCGCTAACTGCTGCTAGCGACGGCTTGGTAATTGGGCGATAAACAAATTGCCGCTTTAGCGGCAAAAAGTGCCGCTAAAGCGGCGATAAAGCCCATGCTAATATGCCCCAAAATGTTTTGAATATGTTATATCATTTAGTAAAATACGGCCGGGGTTGTTACGACCCCTAACCCAAGACAGTTGTGGTTTGATGTTTATCTATGACTCGTGGGAGAGTGGAGGGGTTGTGGTACCCCCGGGGGCCCTGGTTTTGGTTGGATGTCAGCTGGGGACGGGGACTCTGCAATACCTGGCCATATGCAGACCAGCACTGAAGCCATCATTCAGGCAGCCTTCATTACCTTCAAGGAGTCCTGTGATTTAATTGAACTGGACTTTTGAGCACATAACTCTTGGAAAGAGCAAGTGTCAAAGGAACCACTAACAAGACTTAGGGGCATATTCTCAAGGATCTATTGCCAAGTTATCGGCACTTTAGCGCAGCCAAAGTCGCGATAAATTTAACGCCCCATTCACAAGCTGGTGCTAACAGCCCATATCACCAGTTTACCTGCGATAGCAGTCGCAAAAAACATCGCCACAGATGAGCCCGGCAACTAACGCTAATGAGATGCAGAGTAGGCGTTCCCGAGCAAAAAGGCGTGACAACACCACACCACAACATTCTCAATGACCAGCCAGATCGGCGATAAGAAAACAAAACATGCGATAAGGCGCGTTGGCTGCAGGATTTTAACACCTGCTCTGAGCTGGTGTAAAGTCGGACGACAACCTGCAGCAGCCATTGGAGCACAACCCATAGCCAAACATGAAGAACAACAGATGCACCCGAGCAACTGAACATGCAGTCCAGAGCCCCAATAGGGCAACAACACCCACCACCACCACCCTCACGACCCCATGCCCCCTCCCCCTTGGACAAAGAGAATGCACATCAACTCCACGAAACAATAAACCAAACAAATCGCATGAAGTCGCACAATCACAACACCCAACATACAGGTGTGGCCAGAAAAAGGGAAATCATACATTCATATCATATAATCCAAATAAACCTTTATTACAGATCAAACGAAAAACAATTCTGAAGAGGCACGGCGGGTCTTCTCTGGGCATTCTGTAAGTCACAGCCTGCAAGACAGAAATACAGATATGAAGGTGTGTCATGTGCCCATCAGAGGGAGAGAGGGAGATAGAAAGAGAGAGAAAGGGAGAAAGAGAGGGAGAGTAAGAGAGAGAGAGAAAGAAAGAGAAAGAGAGGTCGAGAAAGAGAGGGAGAGAGAAAGAAAGGGAGAGAGAGAGGGAGAGAGAAAGAGAGAGAAAGTGCGGGAGAGAGAGAAAGAGAGTGATAGAAAGAGAAAGAGAGGGAGAGAGAGTGCCGACACTGTGGACCCAGGCCTCACTAATCACCTGCTGCCACTGGTGTGTCTCCAACCACGTGCCAGTATACACAGCAGTCCCCCAGGCCCCTCATCTGAAACAGTTTACAGAGACATGAATGGCAGAGTCCATAAAGTTGCACACGCCATCATCGCTTGCCCGCCCCTGTGCACACAGGCTGCCGCACCCCAGCCCCTCCCGTCGGCCAGTGGTGATTGCCCGCCCCTGCTCAACCAGGCCTCACTGCTCACCTTCCAACACCGTCGTGTCTCCAAGAGGGCCCACCACATGCCAGTGGGAGCACCAAGCCCGGAGCCTGCGACCATGGCACCCTCCACATCATGCAGCCCCGCACCAGGTCACACACTTGATTCTGGGTCTTGATTACACAATGGCAGATACCATATCAGTGCACACGGCATCATCGCAGGCTGCACACCTGCTCAGCTCTATAGGAGCCACTATCTCTGTGAACCGCGAGGCAACACCACGTGGTGGGAGGCCCACACTGCCCGCTGGCTCAGGCCTACACTGCGGTCCAGCAGGGCGCACACTAATCCCCACCAGTCCTGACCCCCAGGATGGCGCATCATCGCAGGCTGCACACCCGCTCAGCAGTTCAGGTGCCCCATCTCACTGCACTGCAAGACATCGTCCCGTGGCGGTGTGCCTGCCGCTGTGTATCCAGTGCCACCAAGTCTGTGCACCGCAAGCCATGGACCCTTTATGATTGAGTCTCGTGGTGTGTACGCCATCATTTCACCCCTGGCAGTGGCCAATGTGCTGTGGCAGGGCCCTAGGCCCTCATGCATAAATGAGAACCACACGGAGACACCCAGTTACAGAGTGGAAATGGCGTTCAGCATGTGCACCAGGCCCTTTATATTGGCAGGGTCACATGTCTTATGATGACTGTGCTGGATGGGTGTGGTGTGGGTGTAAACCAGCCGTGAGGGAGTGGCCGTGGCATGCTGACAACTAGACCTGTGAGCAGCAGATCCCTACAGGGAAGACCAGGGACATGCAGTGTTGTCCTCCCCTCCCTGTGAGCGTAAGCCAAGTGGGCTGGCCTGGCGTATGCCAGTCCATCGTAAGGGTGTGAACAATGACCCCGGGGCGCTGGGCATGGTTCCGTCCAGGGTTGGACAAGGAAGTAACTAATGCATGTGTCCCCGTTGTAGTGTCGGCGCCACCCATGCCGCAATCGGCAATGTGTCACCCGTGACCCAAGTCCCACAGCATGAGCAACATGGACGTAAGGGAGAATCACTGACCCTACATCCATCCATACTTCCACACTTGAAAGGACATAGGCATGACACAGCGGTGTGACCACAAATGTTTATTGCACAATCAGTGGAGTTGTGAAGCCGGAGCAGTACAGGGCCATGCAAACCCCACTTTACATTGCTAGCCCGTGGAGGGCCAGACTGAGTCCTTCAGGGAATGACAGGTACATCAGCAGAGGAGGAGTTGAGTCCGTAGTCGGATAGCTGTGTCATTGGTAACCAAACAGAATATGGCAGTCCATGTCGAGGTCCAAGGTGAGTATCGCAGAGCGCATCGGGGGACAGAGGTAGGGGATGATGCAGAGGGCAGAACCAAGCAGAAACAGGCAATATGTTGGAAATGGATGCTACTGCTTCCTTCTCACTACCAAGGCAGATTCATCCGCATCTTCCTCCTCTGCTGTTTCATGTGCCTCACATGTGGGTGGTGGGGTTCAGTCTACAGCACTGTGTGGCAGTGACACCTCAGGGGCCGGAGGTGTGGATGGAGTGGTAGCAGCAGCATGCATCAGCGCCAGGCCTTGTGCCAGCAATGCCATGAGGAGGGTCTTTATGGAATTGAGGGACCCAGCTACCTCTCGCTGGTGTGCAGCCGTGGCAGCCGCTCTTTCCGCCCGCGTTCGCTCCAAGTTCTCCATGAGCCTCTGCATGAGTCCCAACTCCCGGGCGAGCTTGCTGGATCCGCTCTGACAGTCGTTCTTGTCTTAGAGTCAGGACTCTGGTGATGTCAGCCATGGTTCGTTGGAGGGCATGGAGTGGACTGTGGGTGTCCGTTAGGGACTGTGAGTGGTCCCTGATGGGACTTAGACACCCACGTATGGCGTCTAGTTTGTCTGCCATGCGGTCGAAGCCCACCTGCACCTGTGCAGCCAGCTTCTCCTGGCACCCCAAAACATGGTGCTGAAAGGCAATGTGTTCATTGTGGGGGTCCTGGGAGGCCGACATGGTGGTGGGTGCTGCCTGCTGTGTGTCCTGTGCAGGGGGTGGGTTCTCCGCATAGCAGCTGGGCTGCCCTGATCCTGGAAGTGGGTTGCGGAGGCTGTCCACGAGCTGTTGGAGGGCGTTGGAGTCGAAGGTGTGCTGGTCCTCTTCGTCATCAGAGAAGAGAGGTTGGGACTGCTCTGCTGGAGGTGTTGAATTTTCCTCTGCAATGTGAAGGGGAGATGCAGTTTAAGATTGTGTTCACATGTATGTTGACTCATTGTACATGTTTACATTCAGACTGAATGACAGTGTACATTGTGACTGTTTGTGGGGAGCTGCCTATATGATGCGGGACAGTGGACATTCCGACAACATCACGTATGTGTGTTTGTACTTGTACATTGTCAACTCAAATTTCCCTGCGATGTAATATGTGATTGACCAGTTTCTGCACACAAGCGGCAACAGTTGTGTCCTCTGTTCTGTTGTGGACGTGTTGCGAATTGTGCCACATCGTTGTCAATGTCGATGTGCTCTACATGTGATGTGTGTGTGCCGCATTTTGGGGGAGTCGCCCCGCAGCTCTGATTTGGCTGCCCCATATCCACTACATGTGGTGTGCCCCTGACGTGTGTGCTTATACAGTGCTGCGATGTTGCATACTTGGGTGCATTGGTCTCTCGGTGGGAGTTGGGGGTCTGGGGCATGGTTTGTCCGCAGATGTGCTATGCTTACTTGTGCATGTGTGCCATTATGCCCATCTCCCAGTCCCCGTTCGGTACTCACCCTGTTGCTGTTGTGTCCGGTCATGTTGAGCAGTGTCCGGGCCACCAACTCCTGCCACCGTCTCCCCACTGATGACTGTGGACACCATTTCCTCCATCTCGTCCAGCTCCTCCTGTGGCGCTGAGCTCCCACCTCCAGTCTGCATTGCTGCCTTCTGGCTGTTTGCGAGTTTCTGCTTGGTTTTGCGCTTGACATCATTCCAGCGCCTCTTTACCTCTTCCATTGACCTCTTCAGCACTCCGATTCCATTCACCTTGTCCACAATGGTCTGCCATATTCCATTTTTGGCTCCCAGTGACACAGTGGAGGTGACGAACAGTAGTTGATGGTGTTCTATCACCTCCGTTATCAGGATCCTGTTTTCCTGCAGACTGAACCTTTTCTTCCTACTCTTCCTGTCCTTGCCCTTCCCTGACCCCGAAGTCCCAGGCTGGTCCTTCGGGGGGCTTTTGGGGTTCTGGTTGTCCTCTGCACTTGCTCCGGCTACCTCCATTGGGCTTTGCTGTTATTTGGCTTTTGTCTGTGGTTTTTTTCGACTTTTATGGTGCATTTTCCCACATGACAAGTGGGAATTGCAGGCCTGTGGCTGGTTTTCGCAGCTTTTTGTATCGTGATTGGCCTCATTGCAGCTTATTTGGCGTTCGTGTTTCGCATTTTTACCGTGTCGCTTTGACTTTATCGCGGTCATTTGGCGCGTTATCGTGGGACTATCGCATGGTGCCGCCGGGTTGTGAATACCACGTTGACACGGAGTTATGTTCCCACTATAGACTAAGCTAAATTTGCGATGGTCATCACACGTTCTTGAGAATATCCCCCTTAGTGTCTTATTTAGAGTTTGGTGGACAGGATACCCTGTCACAAATATACAAGTGCATTATAGCCTATGGCACTTCTAATACGGCATATATAATAGCAGCCATGTTATGCTTTTGCCCACATCATTAAGCATGGACCAATCGATCAGCTCACTTCAGCCACTTGAAAAATGACACTTCGAGTTTTGGTATTTTCCTGCCTACCTCTGCATGTCCATCTTAAGAACTAGTGCCCTTCTGTATCAGACCTGGAGGACCTAGCACTGTAATGGTTATTTTTTCTTTATTTTTCTTTGAAAGCATCACCTTTACGCAATCACATTTTTATTTATGTTTTTAACTTTTAGTCTTTCCATGTGTATTGAATATACTTGCAAAAAACATAAAAGCAAACTATTGCACGAATGCCTTTGCTAAGGCCAAACTCATTGGCTTTGGCAGTGCTTGTTACTATAGTCGTTCCATTCAGGACGTGGGTACGTACTTGATGATGACGATAAGGATAAATGATGCAGTTCATTTTGCTTGCTAAAAATCATAGCCAGGTGAACTCAGAAGTCTTAAAGCCTTTAAGTCAGATTGTGGAGACGCATCTTTACGCTATTGTCTGATGATCTCCAGTTTTCTGGAAACTGAGGGTGATGGAGTCAGTCGGTGAGCGAGTGCATTGAATGTTGGGGTTGAGAAGTCTCTGATCTACTGGGGGAATTAATGTATGTTTAAAAGCTATTTTAGCTATAGGTTTGGGAAGACAGGATTTGTTTAAGGACTAATATACCTCTGAACAGCGTGATTTGAAAATACAACCAGCAAAGTAATTACTTTGGGGAATTTGGGATAAAGGGAATGGCACACAGTAGTGCCCACCTGGGGAGCGGCACGCCCATGAACAGTTAAACCCTCTTCAATGAACATTCACCTGCAGGTGGTAGCTGGGTTATAAGAAGCCATCAATACATATATAAATTCACCCTCTTTCCCGCCATGTCCCTCTTACTCCAGTCCAAAATCTTCTGCTTTGAAGGGCAGAGCCAGCTTTAGCGCTGGTGGCGCCCGTTGGGACAATCATTTTTGATGTCCTCACACCCCATGACCGCCTCCTCAGATTCTCTCACTACCACCGGGCAAAAGCGTCCCTCATCTCTCCAATAATACGTTATTGCTAAACACAGCGCCACCTCTCTGAGGTCAGCTCCCTCTCCACAGGTCAGCGCCCAGTGCGGCTGCACTGGTTGCACTGCCCTAAAGCCGGCCCTGTTGAAGGGTGGGAGGAGCACGGAGTTGAAAGTTCACAGACGGCCACGCCTCGGCCACTCCTCAGACAGGCCACGCCAGTCAGTGCTTGGACGCACCCAGGCCACTCCCTAGCTGTGGTGGGTGTGTATTCAAGGTTGCAGTAACCCACTTGTACAGGCCTTCCATCCTTGGGTTTGTTGCTGTCACCCTGTTTTCCAAGCCAGGTGTTTTTGGCGTCAATTCTTATGTTGAAGATTATGTTTAGGACTGAGAGCGGGTGGTGGGAGGCGGTGACTGGGTGGGAGAGTGGGATGGGGCTGACGTTTCTGAGAGGACAGGGACTGTGAAGCAATCGCCTTGTGAAGCAAAACTGCAAAATATGTTGTTTTAAGCGCAGTAAGGCGCTCGCCTTGAGGAAATACAAAACGAATAATATATTGTATCTCATTTATACAGAGCATACGCTCTCTCAATGGCATGTTAACTCTGATGCCAGCAATAGTGCTGTGCATCATGCCAGAATGTGTACCTATTGGATGGTGTGCCCTATGTGCATACGCGCTGTACTTAAGTCTGCACCCTTGGCTGTGCACTACTTTATTGAAATGTGGACCGTTTTGCAATCTTTGCCGCACTAAAGTTAAAAATCTGCGGTACTACGCTGATCTGTATTGCAGTGTAAAGACAAGCACCGTACAGATGTGTGCAGGGGCGTAGCTGGATCAGTATGATGGGGGGAGCTTCAGATTTCCCAACAATCACGCTGCGACATCTTGTTAAAACACATTATATGAGAAGCAGGACATGGGGCGTGGGGGCTGAATGGGCATTGAAAAGGGAGGGGAGGGCGGGGTGTTAGTCAGTGCTTAAAATTAATAAATAGAAGTGCAGGTACTCTGTGTCAGAGTACCTGCCTGCTTCTGAGAAGTGCTGTTACTCTCTAATTAAAAGTATTACGGGCATATCTACAAGGCCTGCGGTAAATATCGCTAATTGCGCTTAGCGTGATTGAAGTTATCACCGTCTATCGCTGGATATTAACGCTGACATAGCGCGTTATCATCAACGGCTATCTCCAAAGCAATAAAATATCCAGCGATAGTGGCGAAATGCTGCAACATCGCTGGTAATCCAGCGATAACATGTCAGCAATAGGGTAGTCCTTGTTGATAAGCCGTGGGGGGTTTCAGCATGACAACCCACCCCCCATAGGGCAATATGGGTAAGTCAGAAATTAACCTGGCATTAGAAACCAGCGTTAATTGGATCTTTGCGCGGCTTTCATAGTCGCAACGCGGGAATGGGGCATCCTTGTTGATAGGGCGAAGCCGCCATATCGATGTTCTGACATGTAGTGAATGTCAGGAACGCCTACCTTGCATCTCATTAGCGATCAGATGCAAGGCGTTAGTGAAATCTGCGATGACACACGCTAAAGCCGGTTAGCGTGCCCTTGCTAATACCGCGTTAGGATTATCGCCGCTTTACGGCTGAAAACGGCCGCTAAAGCGGCGATAATCGTCTTGATGATATGCCCCTACGTTTTTCTTTAGAAGTGCAGGTACTCTCCCTCTCAAACTAAAAAAAAGGGCTGGTACTCACTGCTGGACAGTACCGGCCCATTTGAAGCACTGGTGTTAGGGGTGCTTAAAACTAAGGGTGGGCGTAGTTCGCGAAGTAGCACTTCGCGAAGCTACGCAAAGTGAAGTTCGCACTACGCGAGCTACGCGTAGCACTTCGCGAACTGCGTAGTAACATGTTCGCACTGTGCAAGATGTTGTTTTCAATGATTGCACAGTGCGGACAAGCAACCGGCACTGTGCAATCATTGAAAATGGCATCTTGCAAAGTGCGAGCTGTAGTTTTCTGCTGCTCGAGTAGATTTTTACTCGAGCGGCAGATTTCTCAACGCGAACTGGTGGTTTCTCATCGCGAGCGGTCGCGAGAATACGCGACCCCTCGCAATGAGAAACCTGACCTCCTCGCGTTGGGAATCTCGCTGGGAGGTTTATTTTCCATGCTCGCGATCGCCAACTTGATGTTGCTGATCGCGAACAAGGAAAAAGTCTCGCCAGGATGTCATTTTGCTTGCTCGCGGTCACCAACTTGATGTTGAGGACCGCGAGCAAGCAAAAAATGACCGCAGCACTACGCAACACTACGCTACGCATGTTCGCACTGTGCTACGTGCAGTTCGCGTAGTGCGAAGTAGCGCGAACTTCGCAAACTACGTCAGCGTAGCGTAGTGCTTCGCCCAGGCTTACTTAAAACGCAATATTGTTCAAACGAATCAAAGTTTTCTAAGGACTTCAAAACATAGGAGAGAGAGTGTGTGCGTTTTTGTCATTCTGGTCATGTAACAATTCCAGGTGAATTCCGACAGACACTCCACATTCCATGCCTGAAGGCACTTGTACCCAATTATCTACTACCGAATACATTTTTAGGGGGGTTCCAGCACCCCTCCCCCTGGAGCTACGCCCCTGGATGCGTGCTTGACTGTGAGCTATGTCGTGATAGAGATGTCGCGCTGCATGTGTTCAGTACGCGCTGCAGGGTTATTATCTGGTCTGTTCCACGACACACAGCATGGAATGTGTGGAGTGTGCAATGCACTGTGATATATACTGGATTGTGACGTGTACCGTATTGTGACGTGTACCGTATTGTGATGCGGGCTGTGCTGTGATCCGACCGCACTGCACACCGTGCCCCTTCCCTGTACGGCCCTGTGCGGGGTGCGCCTGCCTGCCCTCCCCCACACCCCTGCGCGAGGGGTTAAGCTGTGCTGGGAAGCAGGCAGCCAGGAAGGGGACGCAGAGGGCAGTTGGCCGCCTCCCTGGCTGGCAGCAGACAGCCCTTTGTCCGGGAGCCCGGGCCTGACGCCTGCCTGCCTGCCACCCCTCTCCCAGGGACAAAGACGGGGCTGGGGGGAGATCCCAGCAAGCGGCAGCCCCCAATTAGGAGCCCTCCCCTGTCTTCGAGCCCTGCGCACACACAACTCCTCTAATCAAACAAGCCATTGTCAGGGGCCTGTTATCTCCAATTAACAACATGGGCTGCGTGATCTCACACTCAAGGGGAGAAAAACTGTTTGTCCAAATCAATCAATGCGCTGATCGATAGACAAGCTCGCCTCTCCCCCGCAGACGCACGCAGAGCGTCACTAATTGTGCCGAAAAGGCCACGTCAGCTTCTTTTAACGCCTCGAGGGCTAGCTGTGGCCTTATTGATAGGTGTCTGCAGTCTGGGCTCAGAGATTCTCCTCAAACTTGTGAAATTTTGCACCTTTCTAGGCTATTATCCCACGCAAGTTAACATGTGTACATCACTGAACGTGACAAATAAAGAAAAATACAGAATACATATTAATTAGTTTTACTTTTTTATAGTACAGACGATGCCTTTTCAGACTTCAGAGTTTGGCATGCTCAATCATTTCATGCATACGAATTATACATATTCGTAAACCATTGATTTCTTACCCGTTATATCCACTGTCTATAATAATTATATAATTCAATATTAGTACTTATATATAATGCTATGTAGCAGTGGCGGCTCACAGGGGGAATGCTGTAGGACGGTGAGGCGGGGCGGGGCAGGGAGGGGGGTAGTGGAGTCGGACATACGACAGCAAGGAGTAAAGTAGGCAAATAAATAAATAAAACTACTTACGTTGCGCTTGCTGCATCACCGACTTGGCGATGCAGCGAGCGCACGGTAAATCGTTTTATTAATTTATTTACTTACTTTACTCCTTGCCGTCGTATGTCCGACTACACAAATCCCCACGCCCTGCCCCGCACCACCGCCCCACAGCATTCCCTCTGCGAGCCGCCACTGCTATGTAGGTTGTATATTATCATTAGCAATTTCTCAGATGTGTTGCCCATTGCGTCCTATCGCAGAAGTTCTAGGCTGTGTTCACTATCCAGGAATACAAGGGAATGGTCCGTGACTCATTCGTAGAGAACTTTATTCTAAGCTGCATGGTCTGTGTTGTATATATATCAACACTGGCATTTAATCCCACGTGAAGGCTACTACGTGTATATGCAATCAACAGATATATTATAAATGCATACAATGAATGGGAAAGCAAAAACAAGAAAGCACCAAAGAAACACATTTATCTGCAATGCATTCATTCTACATATTATACTTAAATCAATACATTAATGATAGGTTGCAAAAGAGGAAAGAAGGGGAAATTGGGCGTGCTCGTGTAGGGCGAGTGAAAGTGAAGAACACAGGTTAAGGAATAGACAATTCAAATAGTTTACAACAGAAAACTGGTAAAGAAGACCAGTGTAGCGGGGCCTGTCCAAATTAGAACACCAGGCTGCCCAAGGAGGCTCGTGTGGCCTGTCGCCCTTGCCTCCCCAGCAGCCGGTGTCCCCATTCTCCCTGCGGAGAGCTTACCATCTCTCCCCTCAGTGCTGGCCTCAAGAGTATGCCAGCAGGCCTCCCGTTGTTCTAAAAATCACAACTCTGTGACCCCTATTCCGCCACTAGGGTGACCAGGGCCCACAGGTCCTTCACCCTCCCCACCAAAGAAAAGGTTCTGCACAAAAGACCAAATCCCCTTGATCCACATGTCTGTGCCAATGTCCGATAAGTGGACTCCGTCATGGTGAAACATCTGGTCGCCTGATATTAGTCTGTGTGGAATATGACACAAGCGGACCGATACTGAGCACAACCTGGCCAACTCCCCGTTGAGGCGTCTCACCGACACATTCAGGGCCCGGGATCTGACCCCCCCCGACCAAACCCGGCGGTGGATCATGCATGACCATGCTATCTGGGCCTGAGGGAATGTTCTCCCCAGCCAGGCAAATTCAGTCAATAAGTCCTCTCTTACTGCCATGCGGCCCAAATCCACCATGACATTTCCTCCCAGGTGCAAGATGATCAAATCCGGGGACGGATGTCCCTCGCGTTCTTGAGTTTCCTTAACCAGCTGGCGCAACTGCCGGATCCGCAAGCCGCCGACGCCTCGCCATACAAATGATGTTCTCTTTAACCCCGCTGGTTTGACCACTCGCTTCTGCCGCAGCCGAACCGTGGCCCCCGGACGAACGAGTGTCCCAACACCCAGATTACTTTCGTTGACATACTAATAGCGAGGGAGAAGAAAAACAATGTCACCATAGTCAAATCTATTACCGAATGTCCTTTCACAGTAACTCAGGCCGCACATAGCGCTTAAAACACGATGATGACCAGCGCCCCACTTTCTTGACCGTCTCCGCCGGTAAACCTGCTCCCGCAGCGAGTGTTGCTGCCCCTATCCTAAAGGAGTGAGATGAATAACCCTTCAGATCCAACCCTAAAGCTTTCAATGCCCGTTGAAACACGGCCCTGAACTGAAATTTTGATAAGCAATCCCCCTGCTCGTGAATAAACAGCGCCTGCCCGCCCCAGCTGGGGCGTATTAATCGATAAGCTTCCATGTTGGCTATGGGGCAGGCTGCGTCACCTGGGGCTGGAGATAAGTGAATTACGGACCCCTTCCCCAACGGGTCAGTCTTGGAACGCCTCAACACCACCTCTAACCCCCCAGAGACTAACTTTGTGTCCTGCCATTGGAGTCCGCCTGCATGGTCAGCTTTTGACGCTCCCACCAATTTGCCCAGGCGGAAAGCCCCATAAAACGCTAGGGAAAAAACCGCCCTGAACAGAATGCATTCATAATGCGATGTGCACACGGACTGTAGCACCCCCAGGATGTCCCTTAGTAATTGCACATTCAGAGGCCTCCGCATGTCCTTCTTTGCCCCTTCCAGCCTAGCCCAGCCAGACAGGGCCCTCCTTACCACAAAGGTAGCCCCTGGGTCCTGCATCCCTGCCACTTTTGCAAAGAAGCTTATCGCTGTCACGCGCGCCCTGGCGTAAGACGCCGGTCTACCCTGTTTCCTAAGCGCCATTAAATACTCGCAAAGCGTTACAGCTGAAAAAAGGGGGGAGCGGCTTGAGTGCCCCCAAAAGTCTTGTAATCTCTGAATTGCTGCTGATAAGTTCTTCTCGTGCTTTCACTCAAGGATGCTCCCACCAGCCCTGCTAATCCGGGACTCCAATCCTCCACAAAGACGCTGGGAACACCGTCATCTGCTCGTCCGCCTGCGAATGATACTTCCTGAACTCCTGTAACTTGAGGCGAGACAAAGCATCAGCGGCTTGGTTATGTACACCGGGGATATGTGCTGCTTTGAACACCAAATTCAATTTCAAACAGGCCAGAACCAGATGCTTCAATAACCTCAACACGTGCTTACAAGTGGCCCCTTGCCTATTGATGGCTTCCACTACCGCCATATTGTCAGACCAAAAGATTACCGTCTTATTCTTGAAAATTGGTGCCCAAATTTCAACTGCCACTATAATAGGAAAAAGCTCCAAGAAAGCGATGTTTCTAGACAAACCGCTCTCATGCCAGGCCATCGGCCAATCACCCCTACACCACTGTGTTCCCAAAATTGCCCCAAAACCAATGCTGCCTGCAGAGTCAGTGAGCAGGCCCAAATCAGAACTGGACATCGCCGGCTCGGGCCAAATTACCTTACCATTGAAGTCCTTCAAAAAATTACGCCAAATCCTTAAGTCCTCTTTGGCCTCTGCCTGTAGTCTCACATGATGATACTTCTGAGTGAGGCCAGTCATGGCGCGAGCAATGGATCTTGAAAATGGTCGGCCCATGGGAATGATTCTCAATGCAAAATTTAGCTGTCCCACTAAAACCTGGAGTTGATGCAAGGTGACCTTGGGACCTGCTAGGGCAGCGTCTATGGCTTGTGAAAAGGCCCTAACTTTGTCTAACGGCAGCCTGCATTCCCCCGCTACGGTATCTATTTCAATCCCCAAGAAGGACAGGCTAGTATCGGGACCCACCGTCTTCCCAGGGGCCAGAGGCACTCCCATTTCCTCAAACAAGGCTACCAGCTGGCCCAAAGCCCGCCCACAACTTTCTGAGGCAGGCGGGCCCATAATCATGAAATCATCCAAATAGTGCGCTATCTCCTTGTGCCCTGTCCGTACCACAAATAGCCACTGTAACATTGTGCTAAACATTTCGAAATATTTGCATGACACTGCGCAGCCCATTGGCATGCATCTGTCATAATAATACCGGGAGTACACCTGGAAACCTAAGAGATGATAGTCTTCTGGATGCACTGGCAAGAGCCGAAAGGCAGACTCTACATCGGTTTTTGCCAGCAAAGCGTTTGGCCCCAAGTCTCGCAGCTTCTGCAAAGCTGCGTCAAAAGAGGAGTACGTCACTGAGCACAAAGACGGACCTATGGCGTCATTTACCGATGCACCCTGCGGCGCTGATAAATTGTGTATCATTCTGAATTGCCCTGGCTCTTTTTTAGGTACCACCCCCAGGGGTGAGCAAACAAACCCAGGCAGTGGTGGCATCCCAAAAGGACCCGCCACCCGCCCCAGGTCCTTTTCCTTGTTTACCTTACTTGCCACCACCTCTGGGTGCATACGTGCTGACAATAAATTCTTATAGTAGGCCACTGGTGGTACCCCCAACGCAGGAATGCGGAAGCCTACCGAAAACCCCTCGTACAAAATTCTGGCTGCCTTCCAGTCAGGGTACTGATTTAGCCAGAACATCAGTTTCCCTAAATTGATGGGAGTAGGTAATTCATTGTGCAGGGAGAGGCTTGGGATCCCTCCCTTTTTCTTTAGATTTTTTGAGACATTTGAACTCTGGGTGGGAGGGGTGGCCGCAGTAAGCGCATGCGTGTTTGAACTTGCATGTCCCTGGGGCCCAGGTGCATGCTTTTTGATTAAACGCCCAACATGTCCCTTTTTTCTCCCCCGGGCCTCCCTGGGATGTCCGAAAGGGCTGCCTCACAGGCGTCTTGTTCACGCTTTCCAACCATACATTCACCTCCGTCTGGTCCCACCCCATGTCAGGATCCTCCACTTTGGCCCACCTAAAATCCCTGTCATAGTCTATCCAGGCCACACCCCCATATGTAACATGCGCCTTTAAGATCTTGTTGGCGTAACATATCAAGGGTACAGCCAACTCTGGCTTTTTCTCAAGCATCACAATGGAGAACACATTAAAACCAAACAGATAATTGGTGATGGATTCTTCCACCTTTGGCTTTCTCTCTCTAAAGAAACCCTCTTTCCTGTCCTTCTCTCTATTGTCCTCCTCCCTCCGCTTTGGCCTAATGAGTGAGAAAATGTCCACAAAATCACCTTTCCAAATCTTTTCCCTTACGTCATGCGCTACGTGTGCCGCCAATTTACCTCTTTTTGACAGAACTGTTTCCATGCCGCTCAAAACTCTACATTCATCACCTCCAACCTTATTTGCGCCATCCACTGCCTTACCTGCAGGGGGCACCTCTGAAGCTGGTTGTGCGGGGGCCGCTTGACCCACCGCTAGTCCATTCGCGGTCGCAGCCGCCTCCTGCGTTCTACCTAAGAGAGACACCTGCTTGCTCAGCTCTGCCAGGACCCCACCCGTTCCTGCCTGTGAAGCCCATGGGGCAATTGCTGTGCTGCTTATCGCTGGCGCACCCAGCTGAGCTAACAATGTTGCGACCATCGCTAATATATTAGCGTTAGCTACCTGGCCCCCCCCTGCCGATGTGCTGGGGACCTGCCCTTCTGCTATCTCATCCCGCATGACTGGCGGCACCCTTGGCATTGTTGTAGAGACTGGGTTCTCTGGGGATATGGGCACAGGGTTGCTCATGGCTGGAGTCAAGGCCTTAATGGCCCCCCTGATTTCGGCCAAAATAATGCTGACGTCATCCCTCTCAATCCCCGATCCTCCACCCCCTGAATGTCTGAGCAACTCATGCAGTACCGCCGGAGCCATGACGGGCTCAGGCACCGGATTTGTCATAGGTATGGGAGCCACAGGTGCCTGAGGTACTACAGGAGCAGGCGCAGGTGGAAGTATGGGAGCTACCGGTGCCTGAGGTACTACAGGAGCAGGCGCAGGTGGAAGTATGGGCGCTACCGCTGCAGGAGGTAATGCAGGTACCGGTGTGGGTGCAGGTAAGGGAGCTACAGGTGCGGGAGGCATATCCGGTGCAAGCCCCGCTGGGAGCTGAGGTGCCACTGGTTGAGAACCTGGCATAACCGGCACAGACCCCTCACTCTCCTTCACCACCTTCCTTTTCTTGCTACCCCTTGCTCTTTTCACTAGAGGGGGGAAGGCCGCCTTGGGTGGAACTATCGCCCTCCGCGGGCGCTCTGGCGCTACTGGCTCTGTACCCTCTTCGCTGTCTGACTCGGGCGCCTCCCCCCCAGCATCCTCAGGTAACTCGCCCTCGCTCTCCTCATCCTTGTTCAGCTTCGCCAGTACCAGTTTTAATAACTGGGCAATCTCTGATTCCCCCTCCTTCCTCTTGTGATTCCTCTTGGGGGGCATGGTGGAGCACCTCAACCTGACTAAACACAAATTAAAATTGGCGCCTTGCTAGCCCCCAATGACCCGTATTCAATGCTGTGTTAAAAAACTAACAAGCCCTTGTACACACTTTCGTTGTTCACCCCAATCCCAGCGACACTGCCGTGTTAGCCGCTTGTAAACCACACACCCCTGCAAAGCAACGTCTGTCCTCCGTGCTTTCGGTCTGTTCCCAGCGCCCCCGCCCGTCGCTGCCTAAGCCTTGCTCACGCTACAGCGTTAAACTTTTATTTTCTCCCCTATTAACACACCCCCAGCCGTTACGCGTGAAAATTTGCCGGTCAGCCCAGACACGTGTTGTGCTCCCTTACGCAGAAGATCGCCGCAACTAACCCCCTGCGCGTCCGTAACTCTAAATTCCCGCCTCAGCACCTCCAGAGCGGGACCAACCTACGCAGCGGGCAAGATCCTCCACCCCCACGGGGACCGACACCCTGCACGCCGAGACCCAGAACCCTGCGGGAAACCCCACTACCGCGCCTGATATCCAGATGCGAGGACGGCAGGGCCAACGCGCTACACCCGGAGCCCAGCGGGGGCAGCAACAATTTCAAAATACCGCCGGCCACCCACTGAACCCCGGAAGCCGCGCCTGTGTCCCCACTACCCCGGCACCTTACCTGGAGAACAGCTACGCCACCCCGAGATCACCGCCTCTCGCTCCGCAGCCTGGCCAGCACGCAGCCCCCAACGACCAGCAGCTAAGAAGTCCGACAAGTAAGCAGTCCCGACGACCAGCAGCCCGACCACGATCACGACCTCGACGACCTTCGCGACCTCGACAACCGCGGGGCGATATCCAAGATAAAAAAGGAGCCGTCGTCCAGGGCGGGAATCACCGCAAGAGAGAATGAGTGGAGGTGAGATCCGGGCCTAAATAGCCCCCAAGCCCCACCTCCACTCATCCCTACCGGAAGTTGACGTTGGGCCTACGATGCGGTGCCCCGGAAGGACTACCCACGGCCAGCAACCAATTAGGTTGCTGGCCATGCCCGCGCTAAAGGGGGTGTGTCACAGGGTCGGGGGTGCCGGGCCCTAAGGGCGCGCTTCCCGATGGTCGCGCTTCCCGATGGTCGCGCTTGGCATTTTAGAAATATAGAACTGCTCGGCGATTGACTGAAGCACCAGTGTGAGGTGCACGGCCATTCCTAAACCTAAGAAATTCTGAGTTTACTGAACATTGAACTAGGAACGCCTGACTTTGGGGGCCCCCACCATCGAGTAACTTGGATGGTTCCACACCTTGTGGTCAGGAAGCCGCGTTCGGGCTCCTGTTATTCTGGACAATCCAACTACTTCCCCTACCACCATTAATTGGTCGTTTGACAGTTGTTACCGGCCTATCTTGGATTTTTCACATACCTGTGTTGCCAGCCTGGCATCAGGAATAGGTTGCTTTACCCCGTCCTGAAGAAGACTCGCAGCTGAGGCCCTAAAATTCCCTACATGCGTTAGCCGAGTCGAAACGTCGACGCCCTCCACCCACATGAGGCCTATACCTGTCGCCCTGTTCTATATTTCGAAAATGCATTTGATGCATGGTTGATTTGAATACATGACTGTAAAAATGTTCTAATTTGGACAGGCCCCGCTACACTGGTCTTCTTTACCAGTTTGCTGTTGTAAACTATTTGAATTGTCTATTCCTTAACCTGTGTTCTTCACTTTCACTTGCCCTACACGAGCACGCCCAAATTCCCCCTTCTTTCCTCTTTTGCAACCTATCATTAATGTATTGATTTAAGTATAATATGTAGAATAAATGCATTGCAGAGACATTTGTTTCTTTGGCGCTTTCTTGTTTTTGCTTTCCCATTCATTGTATGCATTTATAATATATCTGTTGATTGCATATACACGTAGTAGCCTTCACATGGGATTAAATGCCAGTGTTGATATATATATATACAACACAGACTATGCAGCTTAGAATAAAGTTCTCTACGAATGAGTCACAGACCATTCTCTTGTATTCTCGTATTGTACCCAGGTCTGGTGACGATTCTTGGGTTACCCCATTATCTGTAATGGGTGTTCACTATCCAGGTAGATCTGTTGACGGCCACTCAGCTTCTAATATATACTGTGCAAGAGGTCTCGGGGACTTTTAGCAAGAGTTATTTCATCCCCTCCTTAAAGGCAAGGTAAGATAGGACATAGTTAGGCTCAGGTGGAGGGCTATTTGAAATGTAAGACACTCTGACTGAAAATGACTGCCTTAAGATTTTTTAGGGGAGATCGGGGTGGAGTGTTCTTTAATTCTTAAGTCTCTTTGTCCTTCACATATTGCTTTATTCCCATTTGTCATTTCAACCATTATTCAACCTTGGATCAAAATTCATAACCTGGGGAAACCTTATCTCTCTTTTCCAGAGCTGAACTTTCCTTTTACTAGTCAGGTGTTGATTGTCAACATTGTGTGGACTAAAGTGACAAAGACGCTGGGGCGCAGCTTCAGGGGGGGTGGTATTTGGGGTGTTACACTTCCTAAAAAATGTATTCTGTAGTAAATAGTTGGGCACAGGTGCTATCGATCGGTTGGGTATGGTGAGAGTTCAGTCGGATTTCACCTAGGATTTTTCCATGCCACACTCTGAAAAGAGCAAACATACACTCTCACTTGTCTCTGTTTTGAAAGCCTTAAAAAATATTGGTAAGTTTGCAAAATATTATGGGGCAGATTTATGAGCCCCTTGCGCCTCATTTACGCCGCCGTAGCGTCACTTTTGTGACGCAGCGGCGGCGCAAATCCTGCGCCATGCTGCGGGGTATTTACAACGTGACGCATCTGGCAGATGCGCCACGTTGTAAAACCCTGCGCCACATGTAGGCGTTCTGGAGCAGGGGGGGGCGTTCCGGCGCAGAAACGCCTCCTAAAAGTGTCTGAGTGAAATCTACAAGATTTCACTCAGTCACTTTTAAGGCCATGCTGCGTCAAAACCCTGCGCCTGCTTGAAGCAGGCGTTAGGATTGACGCAGCATGTAAGGGATAGGGCACCCCCAAGCCATGCTGGAGCTGCGTCGCGCTTGCGACGCAACTCCAGCAATGCGCTGCCTTTCTGACAGGAGATGCATCACGCATCTGCTCATCCGAGTGCCACGATGTGCTGCATTGTAAATGCGGCGCATCAATGGTGGCGCACGGGTGGGCAGATGCGTTGCAACTCTTCTGGCGCATCTCTGCTGATTAGCAGAGATGCACCAGACGTCATAAATCTGCCCCTATGTTTTAAGCACCCCGAACAATCTACACTCCTCCCTCTTTCTACTGCCCCTTATGTCCCCTCATGTCCTCCTCATATAATGTATGTTAACAAGATATGCCAGCGTGATTGTTGGGAAATACGAAGCTCACCCGCCCCCCAATCTTACTCACCGAGCTACACAAGATTTGTGCTGTGTGCCTTTTCTGTGTGTTCTATTCTCCCTGTTAGGCCTGACATGCACTTATATATTTTTGTGGAGCCTCCAAACCTCTCCCTGTTTCTCCTCAACGTTCCCTTATTACTCAATCTATGGCTCTAGCTGTAGTGTTGCTGCACCACCCCGCTATGGACTGCCGTTCTCTTTGAAAATCTCGAAGATTGAAGCTCCCTTCTGCCGGTTCATTGTATCACAGCTGATGGGTGTCCATTCTTTTATGACAAGTATGTTTTGCAGTCCCACTCTCACTCTCCCGCTCTACTCACCTGGCACAGGCCATGCCTAACTCCATGCTGCTGCCGCCATTGGTGCCCCCAACAGGTGTGCAGCCAATATCATCAGCACGGCTGATTGTCGGAAACGACCAGTGACGTCTTCTTACACCAAGAAATCTTGGGGCTAGGAAGAGGAAGCCTAGCCCTTGTTTTTTCATTTTAAAACTCTTTTTATTGCATATATTGCAGGTTTTCAGTACAGTGCAAACAATCATTGACAACATTGCATCAGCTTGTCTATCATAGAACATCCCCATCCCTATATTGTTTGTTGGTTATTTTGAGGCTTAAGTCCGCAGTGATTGTATTGTATTCCTCAGCTCTCCTCCAGTGACAAACCCCGAGGGGGCGGGGTACATATACCACCCCTATATGTATTCCATGCTCCCCACCCCTGATCCCACTTCTTGAGGCATCCCCTATTGACGTAAAATGCCTTTTCTGCTACCATAACCCAGTCCATGTCTCTGCACCATTAACCCCTTCAGTGCCCGCCCCTTTCCCCGCCCTGTGCCGGCCGTTACATTAGCGGGCGGGATTTATGACGAGCTGGACTCGTCATGGGCACAGCGCAACCGCGGCCCATGACGAGTCCAGCTCGTCATGGGCACCGAAGAGGTTAAATATACGTTGGTGTAGGCTGCGCTCCCCAATGCTTCGCTATATTACGTTTCGCAATCATCATGCCTAGTGCCGCCCAGTCCTGATGTTTGCAATTAAGGTCCGTGGCCTCCCATATATTGAGGAGACATCTTTTGGGATCAGGTAGTACAGGGGGCCCACAAACCTGTGTAATTGTCTTCATGATTGTTCCTTAGTAGTTCCTAATTTCCGGGCAATCCCCCAGGATGTGGTAGAATGTGCCTGTTCCCCCACACTTTTGCAAACAGAGCTGGGAGTCTATTTTCCCCATTTTAACTAAGGTTCCCCTTGGTAAGTAAGTTCTATGGAGCACCTTGAGTTGCACCAATCACAGTCTAGCTGGTATTGACACCTCCCGTGGGGACTCCAGCGCTTCCTGTCAGTCGGTGTCATCTAATTCCCCTAAGTCTTTTTGCCATTTCTCCCGAAGGCCCTGCATCGGATCTGGCAAGTTATTAATTAACTTTTGGTACGTTAGGGAGATTGCCTTCCGGTCCATCCGGCCCGTCAGTAACCTGTCTTCCAGTAGTGATGCTTCTCGGAGGGTTGTGTCTGCCGGGATAACGGCCATGAGCGCATGCCTGATCTGCAAGTAACGGAATGTTTCCGTTGACGCCATATTATATTGTTGTTGTAACCTTTCAAATGGGATAACTCTCCCCTTATCCCAAGGATCTCCCACTCTTGAGATTCCTATTAGATCCCATTTTTGGAATCCTTTGCAACTAATTAGTCTGCCAGAGTTGGGTGGACTGCGTCTTTCTTGTGTGCCAACCCAGTTTCTGGTGTACAGTGTGCCATAGGTGCCTAGCCCTTGTTTTGACAGCTACTGAACTAGTACACTATGCCATGATCCTCCTCCATTGGAGTCAGTTGATCCCCACCTGCACAGCTTGAGTTGTCCTTGCGGTGCATCCTGAGTTGTGAGTGAGGAGGGAGGGGTGCGTTTTGGCGGGGAGACTGTTTAGCCTCTTCGGTACTGCTCACTGTATTGTCATTGCTCTTTTAGTGCATTCTATTTGGATGTATGACGTTACAACGCATACTTTTACAACGCATGCACTTACAACGCAATTTTTGCAATGCAACATCCACTACAACGCATTCCATTACATCGCATGACACTACAACGCATTTTTCAAAACTACCTTTACAACGCATTCCATTACATCGCATACTACCTTTACAACGCATACCATTACAACGCATAATGTTAAATTGCCTTTAAGGTAAGTATTGGATAGTATAGGGGTAAAAATTACTATTCTTACTCCTGGGGGTGCAACAGTAGGGTAAGTGTTGGATAGTATAGGGGTAAAAATTACTATTCTTACTCCTGGGGGTGCAACAGTAGGGTAAGTGTTGGATAGTATAGGGATAAAAATTTCTATTCTAACTCCAGGGGGTGCAACAGTAGGGTAAGTGTTGGATAGTATAGGGGTAAAAATTACTATTCTAACTCCAGGGGGTGCAACAGTAGGGTAAGTGTTGGATAGTATAGGGGTAAAAATTACTATTCTTACTCCTGGGGGTGCAACAGTAGGGTAAGTGTTGGATAGTATAGGGGTAAAAATTACTATTCTAACTCCAGGGGGTGCAACAGTAGGGTAAGTGTTGGATAGTATAGGGGTAAAAATTACTATTCTAACTCCAGGGGGTGCAACAGTAGGGTAAGTGTTGGGTAGTGTAGGGGTTAAAAATTACTATTCTAACTCCAATGGTATGCATTGTAATGGTATGCGTTGTAATGGTATGCGTTGTAATGCCTGCGTTGTAGTGACATGCGATGTAGTGTCTGCGTTGTAATGGTATGCGTTGTAATGGTATGCGTTGTAGTGTCATGCGTTGTAAAGGATGTTGCGTTGTAATGCCTGCATTGTAAGTGTAGTGCGATGTAATAGTTGCGTTGTAAAGGTTGTTTCCCTTCTATTTTGTTGAAAAGTGCTTAGGCAGCTTTAGCCAGGCCGAGGCTGCACACTATTATGACATGTGAGGTGGCGTCCGGGGAGGCAGAGGGCAGCGGAGCAGGCACTGCTGTCCCAGCTCTAGCTTTCACATGGAACTGTGAGCCATGCTTAAACCTGTGGGTGATGCTACTCTGTGGGGATGGAGATGGACTCTTAGTATTAGTGTTCTACGGAGATGGGTCCATCTGTAGTTCTACTTAAAGGGGCAGGGGAGCCTGATCACAGCTGGAAGCTCAGCTAAGTACGTAGATGTAGGCGGTGCCCCGCCATACCTACTTTACACTCAGCCATCAAGTTACTGAAAGGGTTGTGCTTTACTCACAGCCCCTTCTTGCGCGTGGCAGGCATTGTGGACAGTTTGCGGTTTGTAGCCCTCTGTGGATGAAGCTCGAAACTCCGCATTCCTGCTTCTCTATTTTCTAAAATGTTGCTTCACACCGTTCCCCATATTCTTCTTGTCACCAACTGGTTTCAGACTCTGGCTCAAGTCGTCCCCGGCATGGGTTGAATTTGCAGGAACTGCATTACCAGTTTCTTTCGCTTATGCTGACCACCTGGGATTTTTAATCTGGAGTCCCTAAAATGATTTCTTGCTGGCAATATAGATATTCATTTGTTTTGCTTAAAAAATTTACATATTACTTATAGTTACATTATTCAATGTTTTAACATGTATATAAGTGACTTCATGAATAAGTAAATCTTTTATTATTAGTATTTATCTATAGGTTCTTCAATATTGAATTACAAAAAATGAAAACAAATAAATTAATTTAAAGTACAAGAACAATTGAAAGCCGGAGTTTATTAAATGCGACTTTTATCTAAATATATTACCTTCCCTATGCATATATATATATATACCTTCCATGTACTTATGTATCTATATATTTATTACTTTGCTTCTAATTCAGCATATGCAATGCACTACCGTATTTCTCATCTTTACCGCTCTCAATATATCCTCTACCTAAACCCTGACTCAATTTAAACCTCATTCTACTACTCTTTCCAATGCACTACCCTATTTCTCACCCTATACCTTTATCAATATATCCTCTGCCTTCACTTTCTCATTCATTCCTAACCCCATACAATGACTATGATCCCCAAAATAACCCTATCTAGACTCTTCCCTCCTCTACCTCTCCTTGCATCATGCCATACCTCTTTTACTATTCAGATCTCCCAAACAAGCCTTCTGAACCCTTCCCTCTGACTCTTCCCCCTCCACATCTCCTTTACTCATCCTAAACCCCTCCTACTGCTATGAACACCAAAGGAAAAAAACATTCTAGACCCTTCCCTCTTCTATCCCTCCACAATTCCTTTTTGATCCAAATAACAGACTAACAAGTCCACCACTCAAATAAATGTCATATTTCCCTGTACTAGTTCCCTACTAACCCTGTTTGAGTTCCGGAGTAGCGTGCTACTCACCGAAAAGCACTTCAGCACCTCATCAAGTTTAGCAAGTGCTGTAAAGATGCAAACCTTTTCCCTCTTCTATCCCTTCTCTATCATTCTGAATCCAAAGAACAGACTAACATATCCACCGCTCAAATTACTTTCATATTTCACTATACTAATTCACCACTAATCCTTTATGCGCTCCGGAGTAGTGTACTACTCGCCAAAAAAGTACTTCAACATCTCATTAGGGGTAGCTAGCGTTATTTAAATGAAAACCCGTTCCCTCTTTTATCCCTCCACTATTCTCCCCATTCCAAATGACAGATTAACATATACAACGCTCAAATTACTTTCATATTTCTCTATGACTATACTAATTCACCACTAATCCTTTATGGGTTCTGGAGTAGCGTGCTACTTGCTGAAAATGCGCTTCAATGCCTCGTCAGGGGTAGTAAACGCTATCTAAATGCAACTACAATACAATATTAACACTCTACCCTCGTCGCCAAAATTGTTGTAATGATGTTCACTCTCACAAGTTGTACGTTGGCAGTCAGTTGCCAGGTGTCCCTGGCAGGACTGCGGTGTGGGGACTCTTTACTCCTTCATCATAAGTTGTGTGAGATTGAACTTCATTACAACATATTTGTTGGGATCCTACCACACCGAGGAGGACTTGAGAGGTGTGTGTGTGTAGGGCTTTAAGTGGGGTGCAAAAAGTGAGGGGTTGTCTATAAAAAGGGTGTGGGCTACGTAATTAAGGGCATGACTTACACATACAAATTTAATTTCTGTGATCCCTCTAGTGTGCCATCTGACCAGTATTTTGATGCAAGATTAAGTAAAACATCTGAAATATAAACAGTAACTAAATCGTTGCTGTGGATTACCCTAACGGTTTCTACAGGAAATATTCGATCAATGTTATTTGCCAGTAAAGTTAAGGACATGAATATGGGGCCTTGTTGGACCTGCTTCAATGTCTGTTTTTAATCTCTAACGGGTCTGAGACTGGAGGGACGCGGCCAACTCGAAGCCCTGTGTGTGTGTGAATATGTTTTTAACCAGGCAGCAAATACCACAAACGATGCCCCAGGCCCCAAGCGGGTATAGAGAGGAGGACTAAAATGAGGGTAGGCCAGGGAAAGTGGGTCACTGGATTGCTGACTAATGTTATTTACTGTTTTGAGAAGTTCCCAGCATGACAACAGCAGTAGGATTGTATGAGGAAGAGGAGAGTCAAGGTGAATCCCACACTACTTAACTCCATTCTTCAAGTACCAACTCCTCTCTCCAATCTGACCAGTCCGAAATCAAGTGCACCTCTAACTAAACAAACATCTCTTCACAACTATATGGTCCTGTTAGTAGAGCTCGAAAATCTGAATGGCCCCTTATCTGAAGAGTCCCATCGGCTCTCCACTGCTACGGTATCCCTGGACAAGCATTCTGATCCACTGGCAGGGCAGAGGACAGCAACCAGCCCACAACTGGAATGAAAAGGTCCAGTTCTGAGGAAAAGATCCGCAAATCTTGTTTATACTAGACAGAAGTGTGAGACGAAGCAGAAGGACTGATGGAGCGAAGGAATTTGAGGGAGAAGCAGAGGTGGAAATCAGGACACCCATTCGTTGAAAGTTTCTTTTTCCCTTCTGCCACTCAGCTGTTTTAGGAAAAGCGCGGAGATATCCTAAGTCGGATAAGCTCTGCATAAGGCCCAGAACCCAGGGTTACAGCAAATGCAGATATCCTCAACCTGAAGAACATGAAGTTCTCCAAGGAGGAGAAGGTGAGGGAGGTGCAAACATATTTAAATTGCGATGTGCGATGACTATAAGGCAGACATGGAATCCTGCAGCTCCAAGGCAGAGAGCCAAATGTGTACACAGCAGAGCCTAAACTCAATCAAACTGAAAGAAGCAGGGGCAAGAAAAGTGTGCAAACCACGAGGAGAAGGAACGACAAATCCAGGAGACGCCACGACTCCAACACCTTTCCTGTGTACATAACTACAAATAACCGCGTGTAAAGGAATTAACACCAGGGAAATGGGCCATTATCATCAGTAATGTACAGAAATCAGCAAGATGGGTACAGAGAGGTGCCAATAAATAATAACGTTCTGCCCTTGACTAATTCACAGCAGGGAACTGGAAGAATTATGCCCCAGGATGTACAAGCCATTTATAGCTCACAGCTTTCTGGGCGGGGCGCTGAAAGCATTAGAGATTTTATCATTGCATGCAAAGAGCAATCGGCCAACTTTAGTGGGAGTCCCAATACTTGGGAAACAACAATAAATACATCTTCAAGCTTGTTGTCAACGCAGGTGCAGTGAAGTGTTGTTAAGTATCCAATTAATCCTGTACCCAAGAGGAAAAGATTAGATCAGAGTATTGTAAGCATCAGCCGCGGTAAGCGAGGTGGGGCGGGGCAGTATGTTGACACACCTCGGAATAGGAATTATTTATTTATTTAATTTCCCCTATTCATTCGTCTGTCGACTTCCCCCCCTCCAGTTCCACCCCCGCCCCACCGCACTTACCTGCACGGGCCACCGCTGGTAAGCATCTCCCGCTTTTTGCCCCATATGCCTTGCGGTCCAATTAGATGGAACCTTCGCCCTGTTCTGAGTTTGTGTCTAAGAGCTCCTTCGAAGCATGTCTACACAAGAGGAAAGAACCCCTCTATATTTATCTGAACACTTTTATGGATGTTTGTAAAAGAGTAGTCTCTCCTTTATATACATCTGTGCCTATGAAACCGTTTGCATAAATGTAATTAATTGGAGCATTTCAGCTCTCTATCCCCCTAAACATTACTGATACTCTGGGCGACCTCCAGAATGAAATTTGGCATGCCCATGCATCATATTGTATTAACCCACCCTTCTTCAATGAAAATGTATTAACATTTGCTCTCTTGTTAAAGGATACCGTTTTTCCTTTGTTCTGACCAATTGTATACACCTACAAACATTGCGTTCCCCTTTCTTGGCAAAGGCCACATGTCCGAACACAGAATAAAATCAAACCATTGCTTTCAAGTGGGATAGTCCAACAGTAGATCAACAGTAGAAGGCCTTGAATGCACTGAAGTGGTAAATGAAAGCACACGGCTGGCGTCTTCGTGACATAGATTCACATTCTGAATCCCTAAAATAAAAAAAAATGCATGGGGTGCTGCTGGTGTATTTTCTCTGTACATTATTCAATTCTATGTCTGGACAAACTCACTGTTTACATAGCACACCACAAGCTAATATGTGTTTATGAGCATGAGTAATGTGTCAAACTAATTATCACTCAGCAGTCCTCAGTTTTTAATTCCCAGAAGGGAGAAAAGCTGAGTTTGTACTTATGGAACATGAGCTTCTGAACTACAGGTGACCAGCTCACTGAGCAAGCTTGTATCATCAGCTTTTAGAGGGAGAGACATCCTTCATGGGCTAGAGATGTGGAGAGAATTAACAAAGGCTGTCTCATTTCCAATCAATGTCTTCCGTGGGCAGCAGCTTCAGCGCTCTGATCTTGGGCAGATTCATGTTCTTAGGTGGTGGGTGTTTATGGTGAAACTCTGAACAACTCAGGACTTGGACCTTTGCAGATCTTAAGATGGGATGAGGGAGGCTCTCAGCTCACAGTTCAGTCCACCTCCTCCTCAGGTCCAGACAACAGCAGACTTTTCATCCTCAGTCCTAGAATATGGCTGTGACTCCAACAGGAGGACAGTAAAGTGTTCAGACTCTGCTCCATTTCTTTCTTCTGTGCTACTGCAGAGAGCGACTAAAAGTAGAAAAAAGTGACATACCTTCCTGGCGTTTGGGACTCGCCTATATTTACTATTAGCAGCTGTTGGTGAAGGTCCGCACGTCACAAAAAGATGGTGAATGAAGGGCTTGATAGTTTGGAGGGAACCAGACAAATCCTGGAGATTCTTTCCATTCAAACACTCCAGTCACATGGAAATGAACATTGCATAGATTTATTAAAGCAAAGAAGGCAATTAAAAGTCAATTACTGTTAGTTTGTTGGAGTGCACCCACAATACAATCATCCCGAACCCCCAAAGACAGACACTTTATGTGAAGGGACCCTGAAAACGCTGGCTTTATATTAATCATTTACTTGACACTTTTCTGTGATCAGTTAGCTTCTTTCAATGCTTATGATGGCTGTAGCGAAGGATATCGTGATGACAGAACGCTGGTGTGGCACCTGAATATCGAAACTACAATATCGATGGGACATGATATCGCGGACAGAATATTGTAAATAAAGTACCGACAGGTAAGTAAGTCTATGTTTTCTACATCTTACTCTGCATAGATGTACCTATGAAGTACGTATATCTTAAAGGTACACAGATGTGGAGTTAGTAACAGTAAATCTATGCTTCCCTATATGCACTTACCTCTCGATATTTTGTCCCGCAATATTTAGTCCTCTATTCTTCTGCGTGATATTGTTGGTGTTGATACTCAGTAAAATGATCAGAAATTCTGGAAGTGTATTGGTGCCATTTTCTTACTGTGGGTGGGTGATCTGTACTTAGGAAATTATACACAGTTTTTTCATATACTTTTGCATAGTGCTGTGGTAGCATCACTAACATAAACTGTGGAGGGTATTCTCAAGAACGTGTGATATCTACCGCAAAAGTAGCTTAACGCAACTCTTCACATCGCAGCCTATTGCGGGAAAATAACACCGTGTTAACATGGTATTCTCAACACGGCGGCACCATGCGAAATACCCACCACAACGCGTCAAATGAACGCGTTAAAATCAACACGACGCAGCAAAAATGCGAAACACGAACGTGAAAAAAGCAGCGATAACGCAAATCGTGATACAAAAATCAGCGAAAACAAGCCACAGGCCTGCAATCCCCACGCGACATGCGGGAAGATGCACTATAAAAGTTGGGGGAAAAAACACACACAAAAGCCAAACAACAGTGAAGCACAATTGAGTCAGCCGGAGCAAGTGCAGAGGACAACCAGAACCCCACAAGCCCCCCGAAGGACTAGCCTGGGACCTCGGGGTCAGGTAAGGGCAAGGACAAAAAGAGTAGGAAGAAGCGGTTCAGTCCGCAGGAAAACAGGATCCTGATAACGGAGGTGATAGAACACCATCAACTACTGTTCGTCACCTCCACTGTGTCACTAGGAACTAAAAATGGAATATGGCAGACCATCGTGGACAAGGTGAATGCAGTCGGAGTGCTGAAGAGGACAATGGAAGAGGTCAAGAAGCGCTGGAATGATGTTAAGTGCAAAACCAAGCAGAAACTTGCAAACAACCGGAAGGCAGCAATGCAGACTGGAGGTGGGAGCCCAGCGCCACAGAAGGAGCTGGACGAGATGGAGGAAATGGTGTCCACAGTCATCGGTGGGGAGACGGTGGCAGGAGTTGGGGGCCTGGACACTGCTCAACATGACCGGACACAACAGCAACAGGGTGAATACCGAACAGGCACTGGGAGACGGGGTAGATGGGCATAATGGCACACATGCACAAGTAAGCATAGCACATCTGCGGACAAACCATGCCCCAGACACCCCAACTCCCACCAAGAGACCAATGCACCCAAGTATACAACATCTCAGCACTGTATAAGCACAGACGTCAGGGGCACACCGCATGTAGTGGATAAGTGGCAGCCAAATCAGAGCTGCAGGGGCAACTCCCCCAAAATGCGGCACACACACATCACATGCAGAGCACATCAACATTGACAACGATGTAGCCCAATCCGCAACACGTCCACAACAGAACAGAGGACACAACTGGTGCCGCTTGTGTGCAGAAACTGGCCAATCACATATGGCATCGCAGGGAAATGTGAGATGACAATGTACAAGTACATACACACATCCGTGATGTTGTCAGAATGTCCACTGTCCTGCATCATATAGGCAGCTCCCCACAAACAGTCAATGTACACTGTCATTCAGTCTGAATGTAAACATGTACAATGCGTCAACATACATGTGAACACAATATTAAACTGCATCTCCCCTTCACATTGTAGAGGGAAATTCAACACCTCCAGCAGAGCAGTCCCAACTTCTCTTCTCTGATGATGAAGAGGACCACCACACCTTCGACTCCGATGCCCTTCAACAGCTCGTGGACAGTCTCCGCAGCCCACTTCCAGGAGCAGGGCACCCCAGCTGCTACGAGGAGAACCCACCCCCTGCACAGAACACACAGCAGGCAGCACCCACCACCACGGCTGCCTCACAGGACCTCCACGACGAACACATGGCCTTCTAACGCCGTATGTTGGGGTTCCAGGAGAAGCTGGCTGCACAGGTGCAGGTGGGGTTCAACCGCATGGCAGACAAACTAGACGCCATACGTGGGTGTCTAAGTCCCATCTGGGACCACTCACAGTCCCTAACGGACACCCACAGTCCGCTCCATGCCCTGCAACGAACCATGGCTGATATCGCCAAAGTTCTGACTCTGCAACAAGAATGACTGTCTAGTCAGAGTGGCTCCAGCGAGCTCGCCCGGGAGTTGAGACTCATGCGGAGGCTCATAGAGAACATGGAGCGGACGCTTGCGGAAAGAGCAGTTGCCACGGCTGCACACCAGCGAGAGGTTGGTGGGTTCCTCAATGCCATATAGATCCTCCTCATGGCATTGCTACCACAAGGCCTGGCGCTGATGCATACCGCTGCTACCACTCCATCCACATCTTCGGCCCCTGATGTGTCAATGCCACACAGTGCGGTGGACATTCCACCTCTGGTCCCTGAGGGGTCACTGCCCCACAGTGCTGGAGACAGAACACCACCACCCACATGTGAGTCACATGAATCAGCAGAGGACGAAGATGCGGATGAATCTGCCCTAGTAGTTAGTAGGAAGCGGTAACATTCATCTCCGCCATATGGCCTGTTTCTGCTTGGTTCTGCCCTCTGCAACATCACCTTCCACTGTCCCCCGATGCACTCTGCGACACTCACCTTGGACCTCGACATGCACTGCCATATTCTGTTTGGTCACCAATGGCACAGCTATCAGACTGCGGACTGAACTCCTCCTCTACTCATGTACTTGTCATTCCCTGAAGGACTCTGGCTGGCCCTCCACGGGCTAACAATGTAAAGTGGTGTTTGAATGGCCCTGTAGTGCTCCAGTGCAACACTCCACTGAATGTGCATTAAACATTCATTTTCACACCGATGTGTCATGTCTATGATCTTGCGAGTGTGGAGGTATGGATGCATGTAGGGTCAATTATTTCACCTTACGTCCATGTTGCTCATGTTGTGGGACTTGGGTCACAGGGTGACACATTGCCGATTGCGTGCCGGGTGGCGCCGACACTAGAACGGAGACAAACACACTAGTTACTTCCTTGTCCAGCCATGGACGGAACCATGCCTAGAGCCCCGGGGTCATTGTTCACACCCTCACCCTGGACTGGCATACGCCAGGCCAGTCCACTCCGCTTACGCTCACAGGGAGGGGACGACAACGCTACATGTCCCTGGTCTTCCCGGTAGGGATCTGCTGCTCACAGGTCTAGTTGTCAGCATGCCAAAGCCACTCCCTCACGGCTGGTTTACACCCACACCACACCCATCCAGCACAGCCATCACAGAACATGTGACCCTGCCAATAAAAAGGGCCTGGCGCACATGCTGGATGCCATTTCCACTCTGTAACTGGGTGTCTCCGTGTGGTTATCATTTCTGTCTGAGGGCCTAGGGCCCGGGCACAGCACATTGCTATGTGCCAGGGGTGACATGATGGCGTCCGCACCATGGGACTCAACCATGAAGTGTCCATAGCTTGCGGTGCACAGACTTGGTGGAATAGGATACGCTGCGGCAGGCACACCGCCGCGGGATGGTGTCCTTCGGTGCTCTGAGGTAGGGGCACCTTAAGTGCTGGGCGGGTGTGCAGCCTGCGATGATGCGCTGTCCAGGTGGTCCGGAATGGTGGCATTGGTGTGAGCCCTGCTGGACCCCAGTGTAGGCCTGAGCCAGTGGGCAGACCGGGCCTACCACCACGTGGCGTTGCCTCGCCGTTCACAGAGTTAGTGGCACCTCTAGGGCTGAGCGGGTGTGCAGCCTGCGAGGAGGCCGTGTGCACTGATATGTTCTCTGCCATAGCGAAATCAAGACCCAGAATCAAGTGTGTGAGCTGGTGGCCCGCGGTGCGGGCTGCATGATGTGCAGGGTGCCGTGGTCATGGGCCCCAGGCTTGGAGCTCCCAACGGCACGTGTTGGCCCTCTTGGAGACACGCTGGTGG
Organism: Triturus cristatus; assembly: GCF_964204655.1. NCBI lineage: Eukaryota > Metazoa > Chordata > Amphibia > Caudata > Salamandridae > Triturus > Triturus cristatus. Next base: position 937,624,499 of record NC_140584.1, on the reverse strand, counting down.
CGGAAGGTGAGCAGTGAGGCCTGGTTGCGCAAGGGCGGGCAATCTCCGCTGGGCGGCGGGAGGGGCTGAGGTGCAGCAGCCTGTCTGCGCAGGGGCAGGTAAGCGATGATGGCGTGTGCTACTGTATGGACTCTGCCATTCATGTCTCTGGCAACTGTTTCAGATGAGAGAGCTGGGGACTGCAGTGTGTACCGGCACGTGGTTAGATACACACCTGTAGCTGCAGGTGAGCAGTGAGGCCTGGGTCTCTCTCCCTCTCTTTCTCTTCTCTCTCCTTCACTGTCTTTCTCTCTCCCTCACCCCCTCCCTCTCTCTGTACTGTGATGGTGCGCATGTCACACCTTCTTATCTGTATTTCTGTCTTGCAGGCTGTGACTTACAGAATGCCCAGAGAAGACCTGCCGTGCCTCTTCAAGATTGTTGTTTTATGTTTAAGCTGTAATAAACGTTTTATTTGGATTATATGATATGAATGAATGATTTCCATTTTTCTGGCAAACCTGTATGTTAGGTGTTATGATTGTGCGACTTCGGGCAATTTGTTTGGTTCATGGTTTTGTGGAGTTGATGTGTATTCTCTTTGTACAAAGGGGGGTGAAGGTGGGGTCCTGGGGGTGGTGGCGGTGGGTGTTGTGGCCCTGTTGGGGCTCCGGGCTGCATGTTCAGTTGCTTGGGGGCATCTGTAGTTCTTCATGTTTGGCTCTGGGCTGTGCTACCTTGGCTGCTGCCGGTTGGCGTCCGACTTTGCACCAGGTCAGAGCAGGTGTTAGAATCCTGCTGCTAATGCGCCTTATCGCCTGTTTTGGGATCTTATTGCCGATCTGGCTGGTCGTTGAGAATGTTGTGGAGTGGTGCTGTCGCGGATCTTTGCTTGGGGACGCCTACTCTGCATCTCATTAGTGATAGTTGCTGGGGTCATCTGTGGCGATGTTTTTTGAGGATGCTATCGCCATATGTTATGTTATGTTAAAATTATTTATAAAGCGCTCTTACACCCAGAGGTTTCATGGTGCTGGTGCATAGGGGTATGATGACAGGAGATTACTTGTATGCCTGAGAAAATAGAAGGGTTTTAAGGAGGGATCTAAATCGGGTATACAGGGTTACACATCTGAGCTCAGCTGGGAGGGAGTACCAGAATACCAGGGGCCAAGAGAGAGAATCTGAGGCCACCGTGTTTTTTCCGTTTAAAGGGGGGGACAACGAGCAGGTTCAAGTGGGAGGAGCGAAGTGCACGTGAGGGAGTATTGCGGAGTATCATAGACAAGATGAAGGCCGGGCCTTTACTGGCCAGGGCTTTGAAGGTAGTGCAACCAAGTTTGAATGGGCAGCGGTAGGCCACCGGGAGCCAATTAAGGCTTTTCATCAGGGGCGGACATGTTGATGTCTAGGCTGATGAAAGATGAGCCTAGCTGCCTGGTTCTGAACCAATTGTAATCGGTGAATCTGATAGGCCGGGATGCCAACATAGAGTGAGTTGGCGTAGTCAATACGAGATATGACCATGGCCAGGAGAACCAGGGTGAGGGCCTCGGTGGTTAAGAATCTAGAAAGTTTTCGGATTCTGCGTAGATGAAAGAAGCAAGATGATACGACTGTGCTAATCTGAGCTTTCATAGACAGATCTTTGCTTATGACGACCCCTAGGCTTTTCACCGATTCCACTGGGTGAGGGGGGTTGCCTAAGAGGGAGGGCCAGAAGTTAGGGTTCCAGGGATTGGAAATACCGCCCGTCAGGACCAGTTCAGTCTTATCAGGGTTGAGTTTCAGTTGATTAGCATTCATCCAGTTGCTGATGAGGTGCAAGGTAGACTGAAAGTTTGAGACTGAGGTGGTAGAGGAGTCGATTTTAAACACTAACTGGAGGTCGTCGGCGTAGTTGAAAGTGGCCACCTCACAGTCGCGCAGGGAGCGTATCAGGGGTGACATGTATAGGTTGAAGAGGAGGGGGGAGAGAGAAGACCCCTGAGGGACCCCGCATGTCAGCCTGAACCTTTTGGCCGAGAAAGTGGCAAGACGGATTGCCTGGGAGCGGCCATCCAGGAAGGAGGAGATCCAGTTCATGGCAGTTCCCTGGATGCCGGTGCTGCCGACACGGTCGATCCGGAGATCGGGATCGACCGTGTCAAAAGCCGCCGACAGATCCAGAAGGATGAGGGCCTGAGAGATGTTGTGGTCGGCCCCTTCCTGAGTTCGTCCAAGACTGCGAGGATGACCAGCCATAAAACTGGTGATATTGGCTGTTTGCACCGGCTTGTGAAGGGGGCGATACATTTATCGCGACTTTGGCTGCGATAACGTGCCGATAACTCGGCGATAGGTCCTTGAGAATTTGTCCCGGTATCTTTCAAGAAATTGACTATTTGGCTTGAGTAGCTAGTAGATTTATCACAAAGTTCTTACATGCCATCACATTTCCTTCCATTCAAAACTAAAGTAAGTACTTCCATTGGAATGTATCGATGGTTAAGCATCTGTTTATTGCAGTGAAGGAACACTGATCAGCTTTATGCATATGGATCCTAAAACACGTTAAGGTATGATTGACTAACACACTAGCTTAGTAGTAACGTTAGTTTTAATTCAATTTATGTAGCAGTATGTTAATGGTAAGAAGAGTCAGGTGGGTGGGTTGGTTCCTTCCCTAAATGCTTCAAAAATGATTGTGTAATTGTCAATTTTAATCGACCTAAGGTGGTGGAGGGTTTGAGTCACCAGGCGAACATGGGTTTGGTTAAGTCGGAAAAACTACAGTTCTTGCCCTTATCCTTTTTTGAAAACCACTTGAATTAAGCACTGGGTGGTTGTAATCTCCCTGCAAGTGGTCCAGCTAATGTTGTGCAGGTTGTAGGGATCCTGATAACCAATCGTTTTGAAGCTTTCTCGAATCCAGTGGAGCAAGATTGACACATGAAGGTTATACTTCACACAGTTGTGGCATGTGATATACCCAATGAGCAGATCGATCATTTGGATCAACATGATCTCCGGTAAATGCCAACAATGGAGGGGGTCACTGATGCGCATCCTGCTGGCAATCCATTAGTAAGTTTTTGGGCGCTAGAATCCTTAGCTGGAATATTGAGGGAGTGCAATCAAAGTTGGGGTGATCGGACTGGCTGGAATACAACAAACGCTTTGGCATAGCTCTGCTTCAGGTAACCTGGGCCAAAGGCGAGGTACTCTGTGATGGCTTTGTGAGCTGTACACAGTACATCTTTCCATCCACTTTGGGGCAGCTAGAGCCGGCCTTTTAGCCAGGATCAGGGTTACCCTAGATCATGTAATAAATCCAGTTCATTCAGGCAGCAGGTTGTTCCAAGCATGAATTTTTATGATGATTTTTCTGTTCAAACTCATACTAATTTTAGATCTCTTTTTTATTTTATTGATAGTTTGCAGGATAGCCCGCTTCTTAAGGAAGGTGAATGTTTCAACCTTTCAACCTGTTGTTAGCATGCAATTTTAACATCAAGATGGGTGATACCTCAACCTTATTGGTACAAAATCCTTTTTGAAGTGACTAACTTCTTATGGCCGTGCCAGATGCCAGGGGCTCTGTGCTTTACCCACTTTTAGAAAGCTATGGTCTAAGTAAAGCCCTTGAATTTTCGGGGTCTAGTGAGCTTAAGGTGGTCACGTTTACTGTTTTCTTATGGACTATATATTTGTCACTAGGGATTTAATTGATCTGATTTCTGATGGGCGGTTGGAACTACGTGGCAAGTGGGAGGTAATGGTGGGACCATTCCATTTGTCTATCCAGGACAGTTTGAGTAGGTTGGAAAAATGTTAATATACCCTTAGGGCCAGATGTACGACTCTTACATTTTGTGACTCACAAATTGCGTCTCTTTGTGACTCGCAATTTGCGACTCGCAAAATGCAATGTACAACAATGTCACAGACACTGTTAGCGATTGCCAATGGGGTTGCAAATTGCATGCCTCGTCAATATTCAAGAGGCAAGCACAATTTGCGACCCCATTAGGAATGGCTAGCACTCCCAGGGATGGTGGCCTGCTGGGGTCAGCCGACCACGATGTCTAGGACTGCTTTTTAAATAAAGCAGTTTTAAAAAAAAACGCAGCCCGTTTTCCTTAAAGGTAAACGAGATGCATTTAAAAAAGAAAAATTTAACTTTCCAGTTTCATTTTTTAAGGGCAGGCAGTGGTCCCTGGGACCACTGCCTGCCCTTAAAAAATATGTTCGCACACACTCACAAAGGGGAAGGGGTCGCCTTGGGACCCCTTCCCGTTTGCGAGTGGTTTACCACCTCCTTGCAAAACAATAGTACATGGCAGTGAGTCTCGCTATTAGGAAGGGACGCCCCTTCCTAATAGCGAGAGTTGCAAACGCTATTTTGCGAGTCGGTGACTCGTAAAATAGCGTTTGTATATCCCATTACCCTTTTTTGCAGTAGCAAACGGACCAATCTCCAGTTTGCGAGCGCAAAAAAGGGTTGTACATCTGGGCCTTCGTTTTTTATACACATGTATCCATTAACATGAACTCAATTTTCACCTGCCTCACCTACGAGGCATAGGGCGAGTCCATAGTTGCTGCCTTCCAGACACTGGGGGAAGCTACGAAGCAGTTACTTATGAAAAAAGACAAGGTTCACAGATCTAGGGAAGTTCCTTGGTTCAATAGACAGGAGCATAGAAAGTTGCACTTTGCTCTAAGGAAATCCCCTAAGAACAGGGACGAAATTGCTTCATGTCGTAGGGAGTATAAACTAATGTTGGCAATCAGAAAGCTGAGGTGAAGAATAATCTTTGGGACAACCTGGTCCATGCTTGTCTGACTAAAGATAATCAAACTTTCAGAACAATTAGTCAATAATAACTCCTTGCTCGATTCCTTCAAGTCCGCTTTAAATTGTAATATAGCTCCCGAAGCATGGACGAAGCACTTTAGTAGGATATATTGCTCTGTAGATAGAGGAGTTGAACACACTGACTTTGACTCACCACAATTTCCCATTAACAACATTTTCTCCTAGGATGAGGTAAGAACTGCCATTGCTATGGGTCTCTCCAACAAAGCGCCCGACCCCGATGGCATACCCATATATTTATACAAGGGTAACGTTGAATTCTGGGCACCTCTTTTCACCAATTTGTTTAATGGTGCCTCTCAGGTTGGTCTTCCTAAGTCCCGGAGGACATCAATCAGTGTACCGTTGCCTATAATGGGGAAGCACCTGGAGGCATCCTTCTATCGCCCATCTACTTGTTGGACTCGTCAGTCAAACTATTATGCCGAATCATTTTAGATAGACTGGTAGCCTGGTCCTCGAACAACAATAATTTGTCTTAGATACAGTAAGGTTTCTGTCTTGGACTAGGGACGATGGATCAATGTCTAAATTTACATCTGCTGATTGACAAGTATAAATTTGCTAGGTATAGTTCCATTCATCTTGATTGTATGGACCTCTCGAGTGCTTTCGATAGAGTGAACAGATTGAACTCTGGGCCCTGTTGTGCATTGAGTAGAGTTTGGTGCATTTCTTGCAGGGTGCTCAATTTTGATCTCATGCAACACTGAGGTTTGGGGATAAGGGAGACTGTACTGATTTCTTATGGCTAACTCGAGGAGGTTGCCATGGCTGTATCCTGGCCCCTATATTATTCTTACTGTATAGCAACAATCTTGAGACTGCCCGCTTGGCTGCAGGGAAGGATTTTCCAGTTGTGAAGAATAAACCAATACCCATGGTTCTATATGCAGATGATGCCGTTCTGCTAGCTAGAACCCCTTATGGTCTTAAGTAATTATTAGATGCATTTACAGGCTTTATGGGAAACCAGGATCTTGAAACTTATAGGTCCAAAACCTTTATTGTGGTCTGTGGACCAAAAAACCAAGACCCGCACATTCCCTGGAGAGTTTCATCCACTTTCTCTACCTGGGGATAACAGTTGAGCACAATAATACCTAGGATTCCAGTCTGTTGAGTAGATAAGCATGTTTCTCCCACACAGTTGGTTATATTTTTAACTTCTCCTCTAGAAAACTTCTCCTCTAGAATTGGGAACAAGCCCATTCGAACGCTTGTGGAGATTTATATACGAAAGTACATTCCCGTTCTTACAATTAGCGCAGGTGTCTGGGGTTACTGAAATGTCATAAATGTGCAGGGTGAAGAAAATAGGATGCTTAGAAGGAACCCCCATTTTTTTGATTAATGAAGAACTTGGTTTGATCTGAATGGAGGACAATTCAACCAGGCACCTTTGTTGCTTTGTGCTCAATCTGGACCAACGACCATGCCTCACTTAATAGGGACATCACTGAGGACTGCTTGGTGTGTGCCTTGGGTTATTAAATCCCCTGGCTCCATTTTGTTCAGACCACCTTCCTGAAATTGGGTAGGCCCTTCTTTTTTGTAAATCTGAGGACTCTTAGGCAGAAGGACACAATTTGGGTCTTTAATCATTTTGGGGCAAGCAGTGCTCGGGAATGGGAATTATTTGAGTCAGCAAAGCCCTCCCTCAAGGAGTATGCCTGGACCCAAACGAGACCAGGGATGGAGCCATAGCTGGAATGGGTAAGACAACCCTGGGAAGGAATCCTATTCACCAGGTTTCGGATGGGATCAATTAGATGGAAGAACTGTTTTCCTCAAGGTTAATATGATGTAGCTAGCATTAGCGGTTGCCCCTGTGATGAAACTTCTTGCCAAACCTTGCTTTATTTGGTAATTTTTGTAAATCAAAATCTGTAGAGCAGCGCTCAGTTACTTGCAGTAGCTGTGCTCAGAGAAGGTGTGATAAAGAGTCGGGTGTTTTTTAAATCTGCCATTAGCTATTGTAATTCTCTGATGTTTTAATGATTATTATCGTTTTCGTATTCTTTGGGATGATTGCTAAGTTTATCACAATTTTTATCCTGTTATTATTCAATGTTGTGTAGACTAATTCGAAGTGTCATTTTATAGATCTTTTTAATGGATGTGCATTTGTTGTTCTTTCATGATCGCTATTTAGACGATCAAATGAAGAAAGATTGACTTGAATTGACTACCTAACACAAGAGGTGTGACTGTTACCAGCGGTGATGCTCCAAGCAGCTCCAAAATGATACGCAGTAGATCACACTCTGTCCGCTCTCACCAGTCCTTGGGGCATATGTACCAGGAAGTGACAGAGCTCGGCATTAACCTTCTTGGCTTAATGCCGCGCTTCGCCACGTTTGAAAAGCAGGGCTGCACCGTATGTGTGCTGCTTTGTGCATGGCGTTTTGCTGTTTTGCTGTTTTAATGTGTGCTGCACAATGCAGCACACATAACACAGCAAAAACAAGGAGAAATAATGCATTTCTCCTCGTTGCAACCTGTTAAGAACAGGTTTTCCCTGGTCTTAATTTTGGCGCTGCCCCATATTTGTTCCACCCTTGTAAATATGGGGCAGCGTCAAAATCAATGGCTAACTATAGCTTGAAAGGGGGCCATATTTACAAGTGGCTTAACGGTGCTTTGTAAATAAGGCAAAACTGGTATCGCCACCACAACTGACGTCATGGTGGCGATAGGGGCTTGTAAATATGCCCCCTTGTTTGTGTACTGTTCTGGCCCCTTTGTGCCACCCACTTGCCCATCACCACCTACCCTGCCTCCCATGCAACATGCCCCTACCCCACCAACCCCTATGTCCTTTGCGGAGCCTGGTATCTTCCATACAGACGTTTCTGTACCGCCATACACTGATGAGAGGTCCCAGACCTCGCTCCCCAGAAGGCTTCCCATCTAGGTCTTGGCCCCTCCCTGTGTTGCCACCAGATAGAGTCCCTGGGTTCCTGTCGATGTTCTGCTTCAGTGCCACTGCTGCTGGACTGCTGAGGAAGGGAGTGTTGCATTGTTACTGTTAGTAAGTAGGCTCCTCGCCTAAGCACTTAATGTGACCAGCTCCAGTGTTGCAGTCCCCAAATCCGGCTCTGCCCCTCCAGAGGTGTCTGAATTTGACTTCATCCCCTTTACTTTATTAGATATTTACTTCCCTGCAACTACTTTGACAGCAAATTTATTTTAGCTGCATTGACTGGGTTACACTATCACTTTGCTCCAAGCATCAGAGTAGCTACTTGTAAGGTAAGCATAATTTAGTGTCAAGGTTTAAACAAACAGTAGACTTTTAGTTAATAATTTACGTTAATGTACATTTGTATAATTTACAGTCAGGGTTATAATAGTTACCTCAAAATAAATCAATAACATTTACAGTTATGTTTATAATTTGATATATCCAAATCCAATCAAATGTATATTATAAAGTGTATGATTATAGTTAAAATTTGAGTGAAAAAATGTTTATGGTTTTATTACTTTAAGTACACTTAATTTAGGCTTGGTGTAAGAATGAACCTAAATCAATGCAAGTTAATTTAATTTTATTAAAATTATTCATATGGAATACATTATAGATCTTGAGCTTGCATTGGGATTGTATTAATTATTCATATACTAATGTAAATAAATATATTACAAACCAGGGATCGGTTTGGAATAAATATTAATTGATTGTAATAAAAATAATGTATGTTTATTTAACTTAATGTTGGTTTTAGCGCTAGAATAAGGTAAGGAAACTTATTATTTAAATACATTAAAAATGCAATTTAATTCAGTTGATGATTAGGGAAAATGTTACTATTAATGATATTTTATGTAAATAAACTACATTAAAATTAAGATTACTGAAACAAGTAGCATCTAGGCATGGTTTCAGGCTAAGGATGGATATAAAGTGAAGGTGGGACAAAGTAAGGTGAGCTAAGTAAAGGTCATTTCGATGGTATGTACAGATGAGAGTAGTAAAGAAGGGGAAGCAAAGGTAGGGGAAGAAAAGGTAGTAGAAGTAATAACATACACAGCTCCAGAAAGCCCTTCCTGTATACCCCGGCACTCCACGCTGTTTCCCTAATACCCTGCACTGTGTCCGGTTGACCCTGCGCTGCTCCTCCACATTGGTCTTACGTGGAATGTCATTGTTTTCCCTCTTCGCCTCTGAGCTGCTGTCCTCTCTTGTAGCATCCCATGCACATTTGACCCTGTGCTGCTCCAGCACCCCACTTCCTAGACCGGAGGCTGCACCATCACCCATGGGCTTCTGACTGTTCTTGCCACTGTTATGAGAGTCCTCAAGATCTGTGCTACTCAAAGTACGGCCCGTGGGCCGCATGCGGCCCTCTTGACATTTACATGCGGCCCCCTGCTCAACAGCAGCACTGGGCTGCTGTTTACGTAACTCAACGCTAACATTCAAAACGATGTTCAATAAACGGACAAGCATGTTTTTTACTGGTTAACTGAAGTTAAAGGAAGGAAGTAACTAAGGTGTCCTGCTCCACTAACTTTAGCAACACCTTCATTTTTAAGGACATCTTTCAACAAACGTGTAAAAATATGATAAAGTCTCTGCAAAATACAAAAAGTGTATTTAATTAATATGCCGAAGTGCTTAACCTTTCTACATTAGATTATACGAGTGCATTGAGAAATATTAGTAAAAGTGATTAGTTTCAAATAGGAACTCAGAAACATTCATGCTTCCCCCGACTCTAAGATCAATGCGAATAGTGAACTAAGATGTCAGATGTTACGTGCACACTCTGGGTGGCCTGAGTTGCTATTATACATGAACAACATTATAGTTTATTAAATCAAACACAAGAGAAGGTTTTGTATGGCGCACTCCCTAAAGTCATGTATTTTGCGGCCCTCTTATATGTGATAATAAAGAACAAGCATTGAAAATGCAATAGGTCTCGCCTTTTATTAAGTTAAAGCCATTTGCTTTGCTATGCAATACCATTAGCAAAGCCATTGGCTTTAACTTAATCTAAGGCGAGACCTATTGCATTTTCAATGCTTGTTACACTTGTTAACACTGTCCTGGCATATTTCCCTTTATAAGTACCAGTTTAATACCCACATACAGCATTAATGCATATTTACTGCCCTCTTTTATTCCTAGTGCGTCAACAGCTCAGAGCCAGAATACTTAAAATAAATATTGCTAAATAAACAGTTTATAGTGCATTAACATTCCAGGGAATGAGAAGCAGCGGGGGGGGTTGGGGAGGAAGCAAGCAGATGAGGTGAACGGAAGGGTGTCTGAGGGTGCAATGAGGAGACTGAGCTGAGGAATCCAGAGTGAGGGAAAGAAGTGGTTGAGGGAAAGAGGTGCATGGGAACAGGAAGGAGGTGTGAATGAACAAAGGTGCGTGAGAGCTCTGGGGAGGGCCGTGAAGAAGGGAGAGGATGAGAACGAAGAGCAGCGGGCTCACCGGACAGTATGGGGTGTGAGGGGGCGAGAGGGAGACGTAAGGCGAATAAGGATTATAGAAAAAAAGGTGAAGATGGGAGAGCCAGGAGTCCGGGGGAATATGGGGGTGATGTGGAGGAGAGAAGGAAGCAGTAGTGCTCTGAGCGAGGTTCAGAGAGTAGCGTGAGGAGTTTCCGTCAGGGTTTGGAGGGATGGGGGGCAGAGAAGAGATGCGCCTGGAAAGGAGCAGATGGGCGGGAGGAGCGTTTCTAGGAGGGTCTGAGGGTACAAATCAAAGAAGAGGACAATAGAGAGGAAGGCTGAAGAGCACCTTTAAAAATACCTTCCAAAAGAGACATATAAAAGACTGGGGCAGTTACTAGAGAGTTAGGAGGGGAGATTGCAACAGAGCACCTCATAGACATTGTTCTAAGACTAGACAGCGAGACTACAGCAGGACAGACAGGAGACATCCGTTGTCAGGACAATAAGACTCCCAGCATCACCCTGCAATGGAGCGGGCGAGGCTCCAACAGAACAACATAGACAAAGGTCCCCACCGGAAGTGCAGCGAGGCTGCCAAAAAGCATGCGGCAGACATGCTACCCAAAGATTCTGAGAGACTGCCGAGCGCACCCTTCAGGAGCTGTCCACAGCGAGGACAGTGGGACTGACTATAACAGCCCAGCCCACTGACAGCACCCACAAGGAGGGCAGCGAGGCTTCAACTGCCAAACCTTTTGACACCTCCCTACACGGAGGACAGTGAGACCGCAACAAAACGTACCCCAGTCCGCAGCCCACAGAAAGTTAAATGCGACTGCCATAAAGTGGCATGAAGTCTGGCACACAACAAAAGGGCAATGGGACTGCAGCATATGAGGCTGCAAACAGTTAGCCTTGGGGGCCGCATGCTGTCACACAGCAGCCTGCACACAGCTGTCTCGGAGAGTGATGTACTGTCACCGGGCCACCTGTACACAGCTGTCAACAAAGAGACTGGTCTACGGGCAAAATTCACCCTGTGCACAAATAACCTCATCTGTCTGCTGACAGCCGAGCACGCAGCGGACAGTGGGACTGCCACAGAGCAGACCCCTGACAGCCGATAACGCGAAGGACAGCGAGACTACCACAGATCAGCCTCCTGACAGCCGAGCACGAGGAGGACAGTGAGACTGCCACAGAGCAGCCTCCTGACTGCCAAGCACGCGGAGGACACTGAGACTGCCACAGAGTACCTTGTAGCGCGTAGGACAGTGAGACCGCCACAGAGCAGTTTGTAGCGTGGAGGACAGTGAGATGCCACAGAGCAGCCTGCTGATTGCCAAACACAGTAAAAAACGATGCGCACCCATATGACAGCTGACACTTGATATACCACTCACCAAGAGTAATGCTGCCACCCTGCCACTGGCACCCGACTGCCCTCCAGAAAGACAGTGCCAGGCAGATTGCCACGGCACGCCCATAGAAATGAGTCAGAAAAACATCCAAAGCGATGCTTATGGATTTAAGCGACGGTTTTATCATTGCAAATAACAAAAAAACAAGCAAACACACAGACTAACCACATTAAGCACGCCTCCGCCACCCACACACTTCCCCTCCATAAACTGAGCCTTCATTACAATGACCCACGCACAACTGTGCTTTCACAAAAAGAGCACACGTGGTCCAGGCACAGCTTTTTTTCCTTCGGCCTGCGTGCACCCAGTACCTCCACTCCATCACTAGCAGCAACACAAACATGCTCATTAGCATCCATGCCTTTTCCAGCAGCACCTAATCACCAACCACAATCTCGCTACTCTTTCCAAATCCCCTCACGCACAGCCTGTCAACCCTCGTTGCCGCCACACTTCCTTAACACCAATTCTCTCCCCCGCGCACACCCAACAACAAGATAAGCCTCACAGACACAGCCCTATCCAACACCCAGCGAACCCCTCGACAACGCCTGAAAAGGAGCGGGACCCCTCTCCAGGGTTCAGGCAGACGCCGCACTATGCAGGATAATATACTGCTGCCAAATGTCGGCGGTACTTACCAGGACTGCGGTTGCTGGAGAGAGTAAGACAGAGCCAGGGACATCAGCAGCTCATCGCTGTACGCGCGACAGGGCAGGAGTGACACAGAAAGTTAAGCATGAGACGGGGAGATGTGCGGAGACGAGGAGGGAGGGGTGTGCGCAAGGGGAAGAGGGGAGAGGGGCTGAGGGGAGCTAGGTGGAGAGGGGAGACACGGAATGCCAAGAGCAGGAGCGTGGGGTCAGTGCGTGATGGGTGTGATAGAGGGTGGAGTAAGAAGATGGTAGACCACGAGGAGATGGAGGGAAGGTGAAAGGAAGAGGTGAAAAGTGGCAAACAACATGAAAGAAGAAAAGCTTTCGGCTTTGGCAAAGGCAGCTGCGTGTTCGAAGCATGATGCTAAAATAAACACGCAGCTGCATTTGCCAAAGGGGAATGATAAAAAAAGTGCATGGCAGCTAATTAGGAGACACTCCCGGTGGGCATGCCTAAATGGAGACAGGGTGGCAACAAGCAGTGAGTGACATGCCTTCAGTGCAATCATTGCACTGCTTTTGGCATAATTCGTGACGCCAAACGACGCCGCACAAATCAAAACTTAAGGCGGAGCTGAGACGAGGCTTCTGGAATAGTATCGATTCCAAGAAGTCTCGTAAGACGAGAGCAGCGCATGCGCTGCTTACGTCAGGCCGAGACCCAAAAAGGAGGCAAAGTGAAATGAAGTATTTGCCTAGGATCACACAATTAGGTCAAGTGAGGAAACCTGGACTGATCCCAGGTTCCCACACTCTGGTGCAATTCAGCCACAGTACAATCTTTGCTTCACCTTTGCCCACGTTATCCCCCCTCGCCCCTGCGACCGCCACTCAGTGGGCCTCGGTCACAACACAGACCAAACTTTTCAGCTCCTTGGAAAAAGTTAGCGAGTACCTGTGCTGAAGATGAACCCACAGTGTGGGGGCCTAGCTCCCATAATCATGTAGACGACACTCCATCCGCCACACCTCCCTGGCACTGCAGAATTTATATCGCTGTTTTTCTTTGCAAAACGCCTCCCCAGCAATGCATGCGACAGAGTTCTCGCTGGAATGGTTGGCACATCTTGATTTGGTTGCCAACCTTAAAAGCAGCCCAGAGTCCCCACCAATATGATTCCTCTCAAAAAATCCACTCACTCTACAATGAAAAATATTGAAATAAACATGTTCTACTTCTGAAGGGACCCTACGACACTGTATACCTGTTCAAACTTTGAAATATATACATTTCCATGGTGCTATGACATGCCCAGTCAGTTTGTCAGTGTTGCTGTTTGCCAACATTTTGCAGACCCTGATGTCTCTCTGCCTGTTCCCTCCTCCCCCTCAGAGACAGGTCACTGTCCTTGGCCCTGGCACTCTCCAATACGTGCATCCTTTTTCCATGCACATTGTCTGCGAGGCTGTGCCCTGTATATATATTTAGAGATCTGTATATTCTTCTGTGTTTGCACCTTTGTTTGGCATCCTATCCCAGGCAGCTTGACTGGTTGAGGCATCGACACTAGATCACCAGGTTCTAGTCCTGCCAAGGTCAACTCAAACTTGTATCTAAGTACCGTGGATAAAATGAGCCAACATTGGGCAATTGACTGGTTAGGTAACATTGCATAGCGCCAACATACATAATATTTTTTTTTTGCAGTTTTGTATAGCACCAACTTGGCCCAAGGGCATTACAGCGCGAGATGAGGTGATTTGCCCAGAATCACAGGATGCTGATCTAAAGCCGTGACCGAAACTGGTTCCCCGGTTCCAGGGTCAGCTGCTCTGGCAATTAGGCTACATCTATTAAATGTTTGATGTGTTACTATAAAAAAAAATACAAATATATCTAAAGCTCTCATGCCAGAATCCTTTGTGCAACAACTTGTTTAGCACAGGAAAAGCCTCGCCTCCTGACACCATTTCGCCCACGGGCCCATTTGTTTTCTGTAAAATTGTTTTTATTATTGCAATATTAACACAATGGATTGCGATAAAGAAACGGTGCTATAAATAAAGAGAGGACCCCAGAGCAGGAAATAACAGCTGGAGAAAATAAAAACGTTGGTGACTTGTAAAGCCAGTCCGAGCCTCAGAATTTTCACACTTGATATAATCTTCTAGCTAAATGACAATGTGAAAAGGGGGCGCACGCGCCCCAACACAGCTGTAGAAGAAAGGAAGGCTCACATCTCATGTCTTGTCTGTACCTGTGTGTTCTTAAATCGATTTAAATTTTCTTAATTGAATTGAAAAATGATATTGCGCTTAAAAGTCCTAAAGGGGCAATTAAACACTAGAATCAGGTCATGTCAAAAGTTTCTTTTAACGGCACAGAGTTACATGTTGAATGTATGTAATTCCACTTGGTAGGGCTTCCACAAAAAGCTGGCCGTGGCCTCACGAGACTTCCCGCCTGCATTATTCCCGGTTGACCATCACATCTTCCTGGGAGAGTTCAAAGAGAAATCTTAGCAGTTCAACTGAATCCTTACCCCGTTTCCTCCAGTGATAGTTAAAGCGCACAGAAGCCTCTCACGTGGGTATGTCTAGTGCTATATCAATAACTAAATAAATAAATGGCTCCCATGCTTGCTAACAATCCACATGTTTATTATGGATGAATTGGAATTGTTTGTAAAGCTCCGACATGTTGCCACGCGACCCATTCCAGGCGCTATGCTGCTGTGGCTGGGGCTTGGAATGGCCGGCCTCTTCAGTTGTTCAGCCATTGTGGCCTGTTCGTCCGGTATCCGCGCCAGGGGTTGGGCTATAGTCCTATGGCAGAGCCTTTAGGGAGGGCAGTGCTTGCTGAAGGAGTTCCACTCAGACATTATTTTTTTATGTTGTCAACATTCGAAAGCGCCTTAGTAAGGCACTGTAGTACCTTTAATCTGTGTGCGCTTTTCTTACGGATCTGGCATTTCCACGGGCATGTTGTGTACCGTTGTTTGGTTGTTTATGGTAAAGATTTGTTAAATGTTTAGCTTGGTAATGGTCTGTGTTCGGTAATGTGAAAGTAAGCTGAGGTTGCTCCTGCTAAAGACCCTCATAGTGTGTTATGTGTGTGGGTGGCTGTGCTCAATTACTTTGTTGATTTGTGTTGAGCTGGGTCATTGGTTGCACACAGTCCAGCCTATGAAGATTTTTTTCAAGGCCGCATCACAAGCCAGCTAAATAGCTTAGATGTGATGTGTGTGAGATGGTAGGTACTCGGATTCTAGGTGATGGGCTGCTGTGTCCTAACGTGTGTTATTTGACCCTGGGGGCCTCATTAATGAGGTTTTGATGAAGGGCAGCACTGCATGCCTTCCTGCTGCGCTGTCCTATGGCAAAAGAAAAGTGCAGGAATGCGCCGTATCTATCAGATGAAGCACCTTCCTGCTGCGCTGCCCTACGGCAAAAGAAAAGGGCAGGAATGCACCGTAACTATCAGATACAGAACCTTCCTGCTGCGCTGCCCTACGGCAAAAGAAAAGCGCAGGAATGCGCCGTATCTATCAGATATAGCACCTTCCTGTTGCGCTGCCCTAAAGCAAAAGAAAAGTGCAGGAATGCGCCGTATCTATCAGATACAGTACCTTCCTGCTGCGCTGCCCTTCGGCAAAAGAAAAGGGCAGGAATGCACCGTAACTATCAGATACAGCGCCTTTCTGCTGTGCTGCCCTATGGCAAAAGAAAAGGGCAGGAATGCACCGTAACTATCGGATACAACACCTTCCTGCTGCGCTGCCCTACGGCAAAAGAAAAGGGCAGGAATGCACCGTAACTATCAGATACAGCACCTTTCTGCTGCGCTGCCCTTCGGGAAAAGAAAAGGGCAGGAATGCACCGTAACTATCAGATACAGCACCTTCCTGCTGCGCTGCCCTACGGCAAAAGAAAAGGGCAGGAATGCACCGTAAATATCAGATACAGCACCTTCCTGCTGCGCTGCCCTACGGCAAAAGAAAAGCGCAGGAATGCGCCGTATCTATCAGATATGGCGCATTCCTGTCCTTTTCCCGTGCTCCGGCACACAATATGCTGCCGTGCGCCAACGCAGGACCCTTTGTACCATGGTGCAAGGGTGCCTGCAATGTGGGGATGATTATTTTTGTGCATGAAAGGAAACCTTCCAGCACAAAAACAACCAAAAGAGGATATTTCCTCTTTCTATGTGTGCTGCAGAATGCAGTACACATAGAACACGCATTGGCATAGCCAATTGGTCTCACCTTTGGGACCAAGTGTTTAGTTATCCAGCAGAATATCCTTGGTGCAACAACATCAACTGTTGCATGGTTAAACACTTATAAGGTCCCAAAGGCGAGACCTATTGGCTATGCCAATGCTTGTTTTACACTTGCTACACACTTAATCAATGGCTGGACACACAGGAGCATTCCCTAAATGATTTCTACCCCCACAACGATAGCATTCAAGCAGATTTCACTTTTTTTCAAATAAGAATGCCTTCTTTTTTTCTCTTTCCTTAGTCTCATTCTGAGACTGCACCACATGTACTTGAAAGTTTGGAGTTGTTTGTTCCATACATTTAACAGTAGATCGAATACCACTCGCAATTTCCTTGGCTTTGTCCATAATGAGATTATCAACAGCTAACAACTTTTCTTGCACTTTCTTACTGTTGGATTTCTCTACAACCTGGTCATGAATCACTTCCTTTTCAAATGCTTTAAAATCACATGTAGATCCCAACATTCTCAGTTCACTTACAACATTTTCCACAGATTCCCTGGGTAACTGCTGCCATACATAAAATTTGTGTTGTACCACAATAACATTTCCTTTCTTCTTAAATTGTAAATCTAAAGCTTTCATTACTTACTTTCCTACCCTCAGTACCCAAGGAGTGGCGTAATAAAGCAAACTTCTTCCTTTGAGTGAATAGCTCGCCTTCTATGGCTTCTATATACGCCTCAGAGCCTTTTCTCCCTTCTTCCCCCATCCACAGGAGGCAAGCCAAGCAATGCTAAAAATGGCACTGGGCGCATAACTAACTTGCATGTTTATTATAATTAACACTTTCTTAATACATGCACCTCAATATTAATTCATTAGGGTGTGCGTATCACCGATGTAATGCTGAACAATAAAGTGATCCATGTAGAAAGGTGAGTGAATCACCATTATATGCCACACGGATAACGAGATGAACAGTGATTCCCACAGGTGTGCGAATCACCGTTGATGATGTAGTGATTAACTGCACTGAAGTGTTTGTTGAGCAGTGAAGAGAATGCTGAGTAGTGATTCCCACTGTACAGGTGTGCGAATCACTGTTACAAAGATATAGTAAATCCCACTATATTGGTTTACGAATCACCGTTTGAAGCTAGACCGAATAAATAAAATGTTACCTCACTGCAGAAGTTGACAGATGAGTCCGGATCTGTCAATGGACGTCCAGGGAAGACTTGTTGATTTCCATATTGAGAGACGCGCTGTTTCTGCACGTCTGCAGAGAGGCCAGGCTGTATTCTATTTGTGTTTATATTGTATTTCTTTACCCCGAACCCCAGCATCACCTAAAAGAAGTCATATGTTGTTGTAGGGTAGTAAGCTTGGCACTCGCTACACCATACTGCTTTCCTGTACTTGGCAATTAATGTTGTGTACTTGGTAATTAATGTTGTCATCCTGGGCTACTGGACCCTGTTCTCTTCTGGGGGTGCTTGCTGTTAGTTCTGTCACTGTCTCTTGCTTCGTGGGGGCATGCAGTTCTGGGGCTATTCACTCACTGTGTTCAAGTTAGAAGGGCTCTTAGTACTCACTGTGCTGTAGAACTCAAGCTATACTCTACTGATGGGGCCTAAATAGGCTGAAACTGGTCTGGGAATGCTTGTTCTCTAGTCTGTTCTGGAGAACGCCTCACCTGGCAGTTCAGGAAAGACTGTTCCCATGAAGAAACGGGCCAGTACTGAGTTGCATAAGGTGGGACTCTGTCTCCAATGACATGGTGGGCATGCAGCTCTGACAATTGCCAATGGCTGAGATTAATTGAACCATTCCATCCGTCGCCTTGTTTTTTTCTTCGGTTACAGTTGCACAACATAATTTCGAGAAGTCTGCTTGTATGTGGGTCCCATGCTCACTGTGCCACAGGACTGAAGCTGCACCTGAGTAACGTGGTCCAAATGGGCAAAACTGGCCTGGGGTTGTTAGTGCTCTCTTCTGAAGGTGACCACCTTGCCTGGTTGTTCAGGATAGACTGAGTTAATGAGGAACAGGTGCACCTCTGTCTAAAGAAGCATCGTAGAAGAAAAACGATTGCCTAGAATGTGATTGCAAAAGATCACCTATGGTTGAGATTCATTCAAACATTCTACACATCACCTTGTCAGTTGTTACAGTTGATGCCCGAAGTGCGATGGGTATGCCCGGACATTGGTCCTGTGCTCACTGTACCACAGGACTCAAACTGACTGACGAGGCGCAAATAGGTGAACCCAGTCCGGGATAGCTTGTGCTCCCTTCTGGAGGGGGCCTTGCCTGGCAGTTCGGGACAGACTATTCCCATCAGGAGCAGGGTCAATCCTGATTTGTATAAGGTGTGCCTCTGTCTAGAGTAGCATGGTGGACACGAAGGGATGGATTGTCATTTGGCCCGAATGATCGTCAGAGAGTGAGGTTAATTAAACCATTACATCGATCACCATGTCTATTTGTTGTTGATGCCCTAAGTGTGACGGGTCCCTAAATGCGACAGGTATGACCAGATGTGCTTCCCATGCTCAATGTGCAATAAAACTCGAGCTGCACCAACTGACGAGGCGAAAGCCAGTCTGGAGTTGTTTCTGCTTCCATTTGTGGGGCCTCGTCTGGCAGTTCACTATGGACTGTTCCCAAAATTATTCCCAGGATCTGTACTGATTTGCATAAGGCAGGCCTCTCTCAAACAATGGACTGGAACACTGCTGCCAGCTACCGCCAGTGACGCAGATTAATTCAAGCTTTCCATATATCACTTTGGTGCTTTTTGCTGCTGATTTTGTCAACCACAGGATTATATTTCACATATATCAGGCCACACCTCTTTTAGAGATTTCATTGATATTCTGCTTAGGCCACACCCATTTTAGGAACTACCCCCTCTTTCACTCAAAGCTCGAGGCAGAAGGAGATCACGTGTGGTGCTTATGATAAGCAGATAGTAGCAAAAAGAAGCAACGACGGCATAAGGTATATACACTAGTAGGAGTACAACAGGCTGGGTGCCAGCAGACAGATGGGAGGTGCTGGCTCAGAGAGATCTCTCTGCGAGTCTTCAGTTGTAGCAACAGTGTGAGATAGTTCTGAGTAATGAGCCCAACTTCTCAAGCAGCTTGTAAGGGGTTGGTGCAGTCTGGAAAAAACAGCTGCATGCATAGAAATGCACTTTTCAGGGGTATCACTCTACAACTTCCTCATTAAAAAAAGTTCTGGAATAGACAGGATAATATGCAGTAAAATAGGGTGCCGTATCATTTCCAAGGTCACATGACGCAAACTGGTAATAGTCTTGTTTAATCCGTTATAAAACTGGGAATACAGAACACTTTAAAAACGTTCCAGGTAAGGATTCCCTAAGTCTAAAGTCACCTATAGTGAGGATTACCTGAACTTCCTGGCGCCTCTTCGACTGGGGTTAAGAAGGTTGCTTATTCGATCATACAACATCTGGCACAGCAACTGACAAATGACTGTCCGAGGAATTCTGAAGCAGTAAAAATACAAACAAAATGAGAAGAACGGTATTAATTTCTAAAAGAAAGAAAAAAAGTCGAGGGTTGCAAACGGAAATTAATCTATCCCTTTCAAAACACTAAAGTAAATAAATGCACAAGTACTCACGAGCTCAAACAACGAACCTTACCACAACTAATCCACAAACATTGGCATAGCCAATAGGTCTCGCCTTTGGGACCTTATAAGTGTTTAGCCATGCAACAGTTGCATAATTAAATACTTATAAGGTCCCAAAAGCGAGACCTATTGGCTATGCCAAGCGGCGGGACGGCTGCGAAAGTGATCGCGATCAAACATCAAAGCGGCCGTGCGGCCGCGAAAGCTAAACTAATCGCGGAAAAGCGTGGCGCGCGCGCCCACGCACATGCACTGTAGCTCTAGGCTGACCTGGTAGCACTTTTTGGAGCCCTCTCAATAAGTCTCGCCAGACCAGCGCATGCGCTGGGTCAGGCGAGACCTAAAAAGGAAAAACGAGGAGAAATAAAGAGATTTCTCCCCGTTGTGCCTCCCTTACACCTCCCATGGGGAGGTGTAAGTTTTTGCCGCTGCCTCAGATTTACGATTTCTCGTAAATCTGGGGCAGTGTCAAAAAGCCATGGATGTTTCTGGGAACGCCCCCAGCAACACCCAGTGCACACCCCTTTAACGTAGAAAACTGCGTTGAAGGGGATAATATTTATAAGGCAGAACAAAGCCAAAAAAAGTGGCTTAGTGCTGCCTCATACATATGGAGCAGGCTCCTGAGCCACGGAACGTCAGAAAAAAGTGACGTTCCGGCATTGCAAGGGGCCTCATAAAGGAGGCCCGAGTGCCTGTCTCCACAGCATACACTTCAGATCTTTCTCGTCTGACAGATTCCTTTCCTATGGACCATACCTTGATCTATTACACTTTATTTTTCTGTTTTATTCCTTTTGAACATGTGGCTACATCTCTCAAGACTGTGACAATAATGGCATGAGACATGGAAAGAAATTCACATATCTTTTGCCCTGGTTTGTATATAAAAAATTATTTTTTCTCATGGAGCCCTAGATAAGCTGTCAGCAACAGTAACCTTGTTGAACTGTGGAAATGGGGCACTCATGTTTACTCTTCACATTTTAATTAGGTTTTTTCATCGAATGTGAAGTCGTGATCACTAGATTGGCAGATAAATCAAGTCTTATTATTACCCACCTGTACGTTGGCAGACATCCTATAACATCAACATGCACGCCAACTTGCCGCAAGGCAGTTTGCTGTACAGTGCGTCACGGATATCTATAAGTTGTTTGTTCTAACTGATATATTGGGCTTCCCAACATAAAGGGTTTGTTACCAGGCATTCCCCTGCAAGCTAGTGTGCTGCATATGTACAGTGTTCCTAAAGTATACCCATGAAAGGATGGAATAAGAGCATAATGTTCTGGAAAATAACCTATGTTTATTTCTCTAGGCACTGATATGTGTTTCCTACGTTGCAGCAAGTAGACCTGCATGTGTGTTTGGTTATCGTGGGTGTTAGGGCATTTTATAATGCATCTGACTGGCACAGAGAGGACATCTAGTGACTTATAACCAACCTTATACAGTGTAGAATATGTCCTGATGCTAGCCCAGGATCCTTAGAGATGGTTTAAACTATGGCTGAAACATATCGACAACAAAATAATAGGGTGTAGGAAGGATTAGGTACCCTGAAGCACCAGAATAGAAACAGTTTTAACCATACCTAGGACACCAAAAATAAAGGGGTTCAGTGTGCCCCTAGTGTATTTTTATATACCTAGAGCCTGTGAAGTAATATCCTTCAGTACTCCCTGGAATATGGTTGACCCCATTCTGGTTTTTAGGGACCAAGATGAAACCTGATGATGACAAATGTCAGTTTAGGCTCCGCTCTTACTTAAGCTATGCTAGGGCTCGAATTTAGGTAACACTTCTATGCAAGATTCACTTCAGCAATGCTGTTTATAAAAGTCTAAGTAAAATGCACTCACAGGTTCGACTGGTATAAGTGTTTTTAAAGAAATTTATGAGCTAGAAGATAATAGCAATGCTGTGCTTTTCTTGCACTTTTTTTAATAATAATTTATTTTGCAAACATTCGTTTTTTCAATACTGGATATTTTTTTTATTTATTCTGGTATAACTTCTCGAGAACTCAACCATATAGCATCCCTGCAATGTGGTTTATGTTAAATGTTTACACATGCAAAGTTGGATTGGCGTTCTTGGGAAAATCTGTGCACAGAAAAGGTGAAAAAAAAAAAACTTGCAGACATGATTTAATGATCCCTATATCGTATTTTGATAGGATATGAAAAATATACATTTCATCCAGAGAGCCCAAACCTTGTACATTTTGTGACGTTGCAACGTTTGCTTCCTTTGCACGACTTTTCCGGGGGGTGCAGTGATCTCACTGCTGATGTTTTTGCAAGATAATTTTTCACAAAAACATTTTGTGAAAAAAACGTCCCACTATAAGAAGGTTTTTCTGTGTTCGTCTTTTAAACTTACATTTTGTCCTTTTTCACTTCGTAGACGTTGTGACGTTCATGACTTTATGATGTTTAAAAAATGCTCGAAGTTGGAGCAGGCAAAGTATTTCGATTGTATCTGCCACTAATTTGTGGGTGACCACGTCGGACCCTCCCGCAAGGAGTATTAACACCACCAAAACAAATCTTTCGTCAAGGGAAAGAGCTGTCTAATTATAGTGCACTCCATAGGAATGGTAAACGCAAGTTACTCGAAAACAGGAAATAGAGATATATTCGCCCGTGTTTGTTGCTGTCACTCTGACTGCATTTCGCAGTGTGTGAAAGGGGAAGTTTGGACACACAGGAAAGGAGGCACCAATAAACAGAGATGGCAAAGAGAGGCAAACATTGCTTTCGAAAATGTCATCTTGAGAAAGAGCCTGTACGTGCGTGCGTTAATCCAGAATAAAATCTGTGTCTTGGTCTAAGAGATGAGATACCAGGCCAGGTTGTATGAAAGCGGCACGTGCCTCTACCACACAGCCCGAACTACGAATGCATCTGAACCACGCATTCCTTTACCACGCATGCCTTTACTACGCATTTTCGTGGTGACAGCATTATTGGTATAGGGATGTGTGGTGAAGATCACACCCTACGTCACCTGCCCATAGCCCTACCCCGAATCCCCTTCCAAGCCCTAAAAAGTACCCCACCCTACGGTGAGCTCTAAAAACTAACCAGAGCCCCAAAAACGTCTCCAACCCGCCCTGAGCCCTAAAAACTACCTAACCCCCCCAAGCCCTAAAATGTACCAAGATCCCTCCTTGAGCCCTAAAAACTAACCCGATCCCCCGAGCCCTAAAAACGTACCCGAACCCCATCCCTAAAAACAACCCTAACCCTGAGCCCCAAAAGCAACCCTGACCTCCCCAGCCCTAAAAACAAACCCGACCCCCCAGCCCTAAAAACAGCGCCAACACCCTTAAAACTACCTCGAACGCTTAAAAACTAGCCCCTGACCCCCCCAAAATCCAGCCCAGCCTCACTTACCTCACTGCGTCCTCTTGCGATCCTTCTTGTTCCTGAACCCACCCATCTCAGGATCTAGATGGCGCACATGCCTTAGCCACGCATATGCATGGTTAAGGCATATGCCTGGTTAAGGCAAGCGTGGTTAAGGCAAGTGCGGTTGCGCTTGCATGGGAACAGCACGCATGGCTCTGCCGGCATCATTCAGATCGTTTCCCACAAGGCCAGTATGGTATCTTTTCAGCCACCAGTCTTTTCCATCACAGAGCAAAATCCATGGAAATAGCCGGTGTTGTTCCATATACACAATGTCATATTGTATTATCGTTATGACACTACCTTTCTGTGAGATACATGTTGTGACTGCCAAAAGCACATATGATCCAAACTGCATCTCAAACATTCAGTCACTAAACTTATCAACGAGGCTGAGCCTCGAAAAGAGCATCCTCTTACGATACAGTGGCCGTGTGTTCATTGGGGGCGCTGGGGCGTTGCCCCACTAATGCCACAGCACTAATCCTACAGCATTCAAATTCTTCGTTCTACTTCTCCAACACTAATTCCAATCAGGACTCCTGATTGGAATTAGCGTCGGAGAAGTAGAACGATGGAGGGACGCTGAAGGGAGTGGGAGGGGGCGGGGCTGGCTGGGCTGCGGCAGCACTCAGGGAGTTACAGCACACTACAGTCACAGCGATAGTTAGTGTGCATGTTCGTTTTTGGGCTGTTCATTTTTACGATGAGCCCAAACATGCGCACTAGCCTTCCCCTTAAGAGACCGAGGGCTGCTTCATGCCGCAGCCCCCGGTCTCCCAATAGGCAAGGAGTATCTCTGCCCTCAACCAATCCTGCCACTGCTGGAGCAGCGTCAGTAGAGGGGTTGGCAGTGACGTCGCGGCTGTTCCTGTTTTTTGAAGATCGCGCGCGGGACCCCGGCCCAGGAGGAGCAGTCAAGCAGAGGCGGCGCGGACCGGTAAGTTTTCTTTTCTTATATTTTATTTTTAAACTTACTTGGCCCCCAACACCCTCTCCCCCCCTCCGAGTATTGTGAGCCGGCTGCTTGATGGATTTTGCAGGCAGTGCCCAGCAGGTGCAGTGGCACCGGTACACAGAGCCCCAAGGGGCCTGTTGAACCTTACTTCTCCAACAGCAGTATGAATGAATGAATGAAAAACAATTTATATCGCGCAAACTAAGCCCGAAGGCATCAAGGCGCCTACCAATATGATCAGAAACACAGAGGCCAGCTCACGGATATGCCATGCAAATAGCCAGGTCTTTAAAGCTTTCCTGAACAAGGGGACTGATGGTTGAGCTCTAATTTCCATGGGGAGAGCATTCCAAAGCTTTGGCGCCAAGTAGGAGAAAGACCTTCCTCCCCACCTGGTTCTCCTGAAACGGGGTACCAATAGCAGTTTCTTATCTGAGGACCGAAGATTTCTGGCGGGGACATAGGGAACTAAGAGATCCTTGATTCCTCTCGCTCCTTGGCCTAGTATTGTCCCATAGGTTAGACTAAGGATCTTAAAAGTGACCCTAGCCGAAATAGGGAGCCAGTGTAGGCTCTTCCTAACAGCAGTGGCCGACGAGAGCCTTGGGGCGTCCGTCACAAATTTGGCAGCCGCATTCTGAACCATTTGCAGTCGCTACAACAAACCCTTGTCTAGACCAGAGTAAAGGGCATTACAATAGTCAAGACGTGAGGACACCAGGGCTATTACGACTTGTTTGCGTGCAGAAGGAGCAAGGTAATATTTTATTTTTCTTAGGATTTTGATGATGCCCCAGCAGGTCGACACCGTTCTATTTACCTGTAGGTTCATGGAGAGCGAAGGATCAATCAGGACCCCTAGATTACGAGCTGAGTAAGTGGGAGAGGGACACAGTCCCAAGGAGGGGGGCCACCACTCATCCGACCATAGGTCACTCCCACCACCAAAGACAAGAACCTCCGTTTTATCCCCATTCAGCTTTAAGGAGTTGTAAATCATCCATTTAGAAACTGCCTCCATGCAGTTTCTAAAGCTGAGAGCAGAGGAATCGTCCGGGTGTGAGAGGGACACCATGATCTGGGTATCGTCTGCATAAGAGACCACCTCCATCCCATAAGATCTTATTAGCTTGGCAAGGGGGGCTACATAGATATTGAAAAGGGTAGGGCTAAGAGCCGAACCCTGTGGGACCCCACATTGAACAGGCAGGGATGGAGATAGGAATTCGCCTAGTTTGACCCTCTGTTCTCTCTGATCCAAAAAAGAGGCCAACAGGCTCAGGGCCGATCCTCCACCCCAATCTCCCTCAAACGGGCTGTCAAAGTCACCGGGGATAGGGTGTCGAAGGCTGCTGTAAGGTCTAATAGGACCAGAAGAGTAGTATGGCCCTGGTCCACCTCCGTGCGGATATTGTTTACTACAACAGTAAGAGCAGACTCTGTACTATGGGACCGCCGAAAACCATGTTGGGCTGGATCGAGAAGCCCATGCCCATCTACAAAAGCCATCAAATGTTCATTAAGATGGGTTTCGAGCATTTTGGCAGGTGCCGGAAGCAGCGAAATAGGACGAAAGTTCTTCAGAGTTTCGGGATCAAGGGAGGGCTTTTTTAAAAGAGGCTTGACCACCGCCCTCTTCCACACGGCCGGGTACACACCCTCATGTATTGCCCTGTTCATGATCTCAAGAAGGGGGGGGCAATAGGACATCCCTACAATCCTTAAAAACCTCTGAGAGGGCAAGGGTCCAGGGGTGAGCCCGATCTGGTTTTACTAAGCAGCCTATCAAGTTGGACTATGTCAAGCGGAGGAAAACAGGACAGACTAGCCTTAGCAGTCCGATTATCAATTTCACTTTCAGCCCCTTAGATGGCCGGAATGCGAGGGGGGGGGCAAAGAGGCCCGTTGTAATTCCAGAGCGGAATAAATATCCGCAATTTTGGAATGAAAGAACTGAGCAATCCTATCACAGAGATCTTGAGAACTGACGGTAGGATTGGGAGTTTGCAGAGAGCACAGAGAATCAACAACCTGAAAGAGGTCTCTGGGGGACATGAGAGAGGTAGTTATTTTAGCGAAGTAATCCTGCTTTTGTTTGATTACCTCCGCCTTGTATCTTTTGAGAAAGAGTTTATGTTTTTCCCTTTCAGTTAAGTCCCAGCTCGCCCTCCACACCCTTTCCTGTTTCCTACAGTCCTGCCTCATGCGTCTCAGGGGATCAGTAAACCAGGGGGCCGAAGGACTCTTTCTGGCCGAATAGCGCAATGTGACGGGGGCCAAAGTATCAATTGCCCTGCTCAGAGAAGAGTCTAAATCAGAGGCCGCCAGATTAACATCTTCAACATTAGCAAACTTATTATTGGGAATCAGCGGCGCCAGGGTCTCTTTTGAAATCGCCTTAAGATTACGTCTGGGTTCTCTTCTGCTATGGCTGAAGGACCTAGAGATGGCGGGGGGACCCTGGAACTCCAACGGAACGGCCAGATGGTCGGACCAGACCAAAGGAATGGGTTCGCCCGTCGAAATCCTAGGGTCATTCGAAAAAACCCCATCCAGAGTGTGACCAGCCTGATGAGTGGGGAATTTAATCAGTTGGTATAGGCCACACGCGGACATAGAGTCCAGAAGAGAGAGGGAATCCTTGGAATCAAAATTTTCCAAATGAAAATTGAAGTCCCCAAGGATCGTCATGTATTCACAACCAAAATAAGGTTCTAGAATATTGAGCAGTTTCTGACTAAAGGCAGTTCTAGGTCCAGGGGGTCTATAGATTAAAATGCCAACAAAGGGAAGAGAAAAAGCCGAAGTGATCACAAAGTGTAGGGCCTGAAAAGGATCTGAAGGAGCGGAGAGAGGAGTGGTACGACAGGAATAGGAGATTTGATGTACAATCCCCAACCCACCCCCTCTGCGACCCACCCGATCTAGTCTTCCAAGAGCATAGCCTTTGGGGATGGCGTCTATAAGATCCGGGCCGGAAGAATCCGAAGCCCAGGTTTCCATTACAAACACCCAAGAAGGTTTTACACTTGACACAAACTCATTAAAGGCTATATTATTTGTAACTAAAGATCTGGCATTAATGAGGAAACCGCGCTCAATATTAGCCATAGAGGGTGTATTGGGCTTGGTAATGGAACTAATTAGGGGTTCAACCTCAAGCGGCAGCGAGCGCGCTGGCAGATAACATGCACAATCCGGGGAGTTCAAAATAGCTTCCGGGGCAAAAGAATGATGACAATACGAGCGAGGAGGTCTAAGGGCAACTAAGTCTTTGTGTGTATAGGCATGATATGTAAGCCTAACATTGTGAGGAGTGGGCACGTTTATGGCCGGACCCTCCTCCGGCACGTCCTCGGCGCGGACGAGCGCAGACGGGCTAGACTCTGGCGCGACTCCGGAGCGCGAGGAGCGCGCTCGCTGCGCGTGAACGCTGCGCGCAAACGTCATTGGCTTAAGTAAAGGTCGAGAAGCGTCGTCCTAACAACTAGAGCGCAACCCAATATGGCGCCCGTTTACCGGCACTATCTATCCCCAAGATGGTCCTGGAAGTCCAATCTAAGGGCAGAGGGACCCGCGAAAATCGCGGTGAGTAGCGTTTTCTTTTAATGTGCGCGTATGTGTCTTTTAATGTGCGAGTATGTGGTAAGAAGGAGACATGTTCCTTCATTGCTACGCTACTGATAATGTCTTGCTCCAGCTGCGCCTGTGCTAAAATGTCTGCATCTCCTTAGCGCAGGTTTGTTTTGGATGCCATGTGCTGATTCGAGGGTAGGGCTAGCACCTGAGTCTGCTGAGTCACTCCGCGCACGTGGCAGGGCACTGGTTCTGATGGCATATTATGGCAGCATAATATTAATTCGGACCCGGATGCTGTATGCTCTAGTAACACGTTGCATATTGGTCTTGAATGGTGTTTTGCTCCATCTGTTTGGCCGGTGGTCAAGGCAGTATTTGGCAACACTATGTTTTTTTTACCCGGTGGTACATTTTTAAACTTTTCCGAATTATTCTTTTGTCAATTCTGTGTTATCACCACTTGTTTGGGAATTACTTTTTTAGGGTGGGACGTCGAGCTACTTCTGTGCTGTGTTTCGAACCGTGATGCCTATTTTATACCTATTGTGTGATGTAGGTGTTAGTAGGTTGCCGTGTAGGTGTTAGTAAGAAATTTGTAATTATGAATCCTAATATCACCTCACCACTACTTTATAACAGAATTAGGCTACCCAAGGGCCAATCACGGACCAGATGAGGGTCGTCTGAACCTATTACAGGCCGACGTTCAACCCGGGTAAATTCTGGAAAGCTGTGGAGGGGAAATGTAAGCTATATGTAGGGAGGGAAATTTAATACGTTTGAAATGTGCATCCAGCGAAATTGGTTTGACCTGTTTATAAGATTTCCTCCTGTCTGAATCGGTCCACGGCTCTGGGCACACTTGCGCTCACTTCTCCCGTGCCCCTTCCACATCTCCACTCCCGTCTTTTAACAATGCTGCACGTTCGTTTTTTGACACCTACCACATTAAGGATTTTTTTGTTATTATTTCTGTGTCTTTAGTGGAGACGCTTCTGTTTTGACTAACCTTTGAGAGAACAGATGTGCTTGGGCGTCACAGTGCAGTACAATTGTTTTACGCCTCACCACTTTCAAATGTCACCATCCGCCACTGCTTACGAATACATGAATGAGTAGACATGCACGGGGGGCTCAATGACTCTGAGAAACAACATCATTGCGAGGTGTCCAGTAAAAGCAATAGCCTGCTGTCTACATAATGATGTGGATAGCATTACAAGCGCGCTGTGGGATAGAGGCGATGTCATTGTTTTGACCCTCAAGAGAAGTCCACAAAAGGCCGTGAGCAGCGCCCCCGCAGACACCTGTGTCCCAAGTATTCCAGGCCCTGGGTGCTATATTAGAATGTGAGAATGATGCACCCGTGACTGACAAAGGAGAGTTTGCACAGGGTTTAAGCGCGGGCTCCTTAAAACCCCTCCTCCCACGGTAGAGGTCAGGGGATAAGGGACCTGTAACCTTATATCTGTGACACCAGGCGAAGCTTCGGCTGCTGGGGACACGCCAGGCAGAACAAGTCCCTTTGCGATCACTATTGGCCAGAGAGGGTTGCTCTTTAGATCTGGCGGGAGGATCTTATACACAGTCACGGAAGAGAGTGCCTGCATATAGCAGGAAGCTTTACTTTCGGGACCAATGAGACAACTACTGCAGCAGCTTCAAAGGTGACGTCATTTTGTTTTAGGTCTACTGTGTTTCATTATCCTGCTTTCTGGCATTCTTTGTTGTCTTGCACTAGGACTATTGCAAGAATTGAAAAATGTACATACAATGTATCTCATTGGAGTTTTTTTTGCTTATTTGGTGGTCTTTCTAAAAACCTGACTGACTATTAGCAGTCAGTGGCTTGGCGGGACCACCGCCTGTGAAACAGAATAAGAATGACTGCATCATTGACTATGCGCCTGCATGCTGTTACAAGCATGCCTGTCTTTCCCTCTCTTACACCTTATCCTTGGCTATCCCAGCAAGATAACTCAGCAGGGGAATGGACTTTAAGCCCGCCATGTGTAATACAGGGTTCTATCTTTTATCCATCCGAGCTAGATAAAATAAGTACCACGAAGGCGCCTAGAGGCCCTTCTGTACCTACCGTGCAATACAAATTGTTAATAGTAACAGCTATAAAAAATAACCTATTAACTTAAGCTTTTTGCTCGAGGATTTGAGAGAGCCATTAGAGACAAAATGCCAGACCTACCTTCCAAAAGAACAAGACGCATTGTCCATGATTTGTTTTGCTTCAGCAGCCAAGGCACAGGTGATCTTTATTCTGCACAACCTTATTAGAGTTCCTGGCAGAACTGTTCCTGTGTATGGTGCCCTGGAGTTGTGCGTTGTCGCCTTTCCGGTGCGCTGTACCTGAAGGTGTGTGTTGTTCCCTGGAGATGTGCAGGAGTGAAATGGTCCACAGGACAAGTCAGAGATTTTCCAGGAAGGGAGCTTTTAAAAGGCCATTTGGGCTGGGGCAGAGTCAGTCATACTCTAGACTGAGGGCCTCATTTAGGGGCATATTAACATCGCTGGCCATGCTTAGCGATAATTATATTATTGCAGGCTATCTCTGGTATTTATCGCCCTGGTAGCGCGTTATTAACAACGCGTTACTCCAGGGTGATGAAAATTCCAGAGATAGCGAGGTAATCGCCCTTTGCAGGGAACATCGCAGGTTTTCCAGCGATGTTCCCTGCAAAAGGGCGATAACCTTGCTGATACGACCCACAGGGTCATAACAGCATAATCCACCCCCTATGTTAGGGATGAATAAGTCAGGATTTTAGCAGACGTTAGGTTTTGGCGAAATCTAATGTGTGCTAAAATCATGTGGGCTCTTTGTAAATATCGCGATGTAAACATCAGCGATTTCTGCAAGGTAGTCCATCTTGGGTACGCCCAGTAACGCCCACTTTGCATCTCATTGGAGATGCAAAGTGAGGCGTTGGGAAAAAGGATGCTAACATGCGATTATGCATGTTAGCACCCTCTTGTAAATAGGGCGCTGGTTTTATCTCCGCTTTTTTGGCTTTGTAAGCCAAAAAAGCAGAGATAAAGCCCTTGTAAATATGCCCCTTAGAGTCTGGCTGGCCGCAATGGATCTAGGGCAGCTGAGGAACCCCCTGCAAGCCCACCCACAGTCCGTACCACATCTCCATTATCTTGTGGTGTTGTGGGAATTTTTATCGAAAGTGCTTCTGTCAACGAGGCAAGAGGATTTTCCACAAAAATACGCAATGCTGTTTGGTTTGCCGTGCCATTGTGGCACGGGCAACTTGTTTGTTTTTGAAAAATGAGAAATCTATGTAACTGGCACACAGGGAGTTTTCTCCCAGCTCGTGGGAGCGATTGGCCATTCTTCAGAGGCTGTCACTGGACATGGCATCAAAAGGCCAACCCTGAATATGCCAGCCAAGCCTCACTCCCAGGGTGTTTCTGACAGCAGAGCAGACACAGCAGTCACAACATCTGACATATGTGACGTCCAGTCACTGCCAATCTCTAAATGACTCAGCCTACCCCAGATGAGACAATCCTGCAGGTGGCTCTTCTCGGGCCCAGCGTTTGGTTTAAAGACAAATATATTTTGGGTTTGTCCAAACTATTGGTGGGCGCTGCAACGTACCCATGGCTTATTGGGCCTCACCTCCGGCCTCTCACTTCCGGTGCAGAGTGTGTGGTGCTGCTGGAGCGGTCTAGTGCTCCCGGCACACACACTATTTAACCACATGATCAAGCGGGCGAGCAGCGGATACCAGTAAGTCCTTGGCGCTGCCCTGCTAGTGTTGTGCGCTGCACGGATATTGCCTAAACTCTAAGTTCCTCAGTTTTTAAACTTTTACACTTTTATACTGTTTTAACAGTGTTCGCTTGCCTTGCTTTTAACAGTGTTTGTTTGCCTTACGCTGGGAGGTGTGGGTGAGTGGGGGGCTGCTTACTGCAAGTTGGTTTTATTGCTCCTTACTCTGCCGAGGGTACTCTCGCACTGGTCCGCCGCGGCTGCTGCTGTTTGTGCGGAGGGCGCTGCAACATACCCTCGATTTATTCGGCCTCACCTCCGGCCTCTCACTTCCGGCGCAGAGTGTGTGGTGCTGCCGGAGCGGTCTTGTGCTCCCAGCACACACACTATTTAACCACATGATCAAGCGGGCACGCAGCTGTCGCGCCGAAGGTGCGCCAAAGGTAAGCCCGTCTGCGCCCGTCCGGCGCCAGGGGCCAGGACCCCTGGATCTTCCACTAAGTATACTGGTTTTTATTCTCCAGAGGAACTAGTGGCCCTTAGAAGCGAAGTGGGCACTGACTGCCTTCACTCAATGGCGGTCAATAGTGGATTAAGGGGCTGCATGAATTGTAACTTCTCGCTGACATCCGTCGTGGAAGAAAGGGTAAGAGGGGAGGCACTGAGAACAGTAAAAGTCCCCTTACTCTGTCTTTCCTTATATTGTAGGTCCTTAAGCAAACACAGACAAGAAATCAACGACCTACTTGTGGACCAAAAATCGGTTGGGCTGTTTCTAGTGGAAACTTGGCTCAACAAGCAATCTGCTGCGGATATTTTGGAAGCGCTGCCTGAAGGCTATGCTAGCCTTAGGGTCGATAGATCCGGGCAGAGGGGGGCGGCCTCGCCGTGATATTTAGGAAAGAATATCAGTTAAGGATGTCTAGCTGCGAAGCAGCCTTTTTTAATATGGCTATCAATAGTGTTAGCTCAATTATAGGACTTCTTATCTATAGACCCCCTGGACCGGCAAGAGCTTTTATTGACGATTTAGCGCAGCTAGTGCCCCCCTACACTATCCGTTACCCCAATTTAATTCTTCTGGGGGATCTGAATCTTCATTTGGAAGATAAAGAAGGTAGAGAAACCAAGGAGTTGACACATGGACTACAGGCGATGGGTCTAAAACAGTTGGTCCACACCCCCACGCGCAATGGGGGCAATACTCTGGACAATATTTTCACTAACAGTGCTCAGGTAGATGCACTGCTACCTGTGCCCGTATACGAGCCAACCATTTTATCCTCCCTTTCAGGATTGGGAATCCTAGAAAGGCCCCCTGTAATCAGGGAAAGCGTTCCGAGCCCATAATGGTCCGGAAATGGGCCGCGTTAACCCATGACACCTTTGGGGATAAGCTGGCTTCAAGTATTCCAGATTTAGGGTCTGAAAACAGATAGCTGAGAACCACGTATCTCTATGGAATAAGGCGGCTGTAGACTCCATAATACTTCTGAAACCCTGTAAAAGTGCCATACTACCCCTTCTGCAAAATGATTTTCAGAGGAACTGGTACTATTGAAAACTGAATGTAAACGCCATGATCGCCGGTGGAGGGGGAACTACCTAAATGAATATAGGCTGAAATACTTAGCAGCACTCAAGTCTTACCATCAACACATTAGAAGAGTACATAGGGAGTTCTACACTGAGCAAATTGAATCAGCAAAGAATTCCACTAAGAATATTTTTACTATAGTGAAACAACTGTCCTCTTTAGAACGTGTAACAGCCACATTGCCCGCCTTTACTGATCATTGCAATAAGGTTGCGGATTTCTTCATGGGTAAGATAGAAAAAAATTACGCTTCCTTCCCTGAAAGCAGCAAGAATTACATTTCTGCTCCGGTTATAGAAGATCCCAGGATTGAGGATAGGTTTGTTTTTCGCCCTCCTGAGGAAAGTGATGTCCTAAAACTTATGGAAGCAGTCAAATCTGGGTGGTCCTTGGATCCCATCCCCCCGAAATTTTTATTGCGAGGGAAAGAAGTAATTGCACCGGTTCTAGCAATTGGAAACATGCTATGGTGGTACTATTGATATAGAAACCTTCTCTACACCCTGCTCTTCCAAAAAATGTAAGACTCATATCCTTGCTCCCCTATGTTGCTAAATCGTGGAGAAACATTTGAATAGCCAACTGTCTATTTTTTTGGAAGAAAGAAGGGTTCTCCATGAAATCCAGTCTGGCTTTAGGTCGTTTCATAGCACTGAGTTGGCTCTGCTTCTAGCTTCGGAGGCCCTGAAAACTGCAGACGATGAGGGAAGAACAACTGCACTGATCCTTCTGGATCTGAGTGCTGCGTTTGACACGGTCTCCCACGGACTTCTGATGGAATGGCTGGGGGAGGCCGGGGTCGGTGGCGGTACATGGGAGTGGATTAAACATTTTTTGCAGAACAGATCCTTCCAGGTTTTACAACATCCTTTTAAATCCAGAGTTTTCCCTCTGTCTCAAGGGGTGCCACAGGGTTTGGCCCTTAGCCCTACCCTATTTAATATCTACATGCACCCCCTGGCAGATATTGTGCTGAGACATGAGGTGAAGCTGGTGTCATATGACGATGACACTCAGCTGATTGTCACCCTGGAGCAAAAAGGGGCAGGAACGGCATCTGATTTTAAGGTCTGCTCGGGTGAGCTTGCCAAATGGATGAAGCTTAGCTGCCTGCAGCTGAATGCGAGAAAGACGGAGGTGATGGTAGTTGTCAAGCAGCCCTCTTTATGGTCACATTTGTGGTGGCCGCTAAGGACAAGGTCAAGAATCTGAGAGTATGGTTCGATGACACCCTCTCCTATTCAGAGCAGATACCAGCTGTGGCAGGAGCCTGCTTTGGCATTCTTAAAATGCTGCGCAAAATCCTGGACTGACTCCCAAAAGAACCATTATACAGGCCCTTGTTACGTCCCGTCTAGATTACTGTAACATCCTTTACCTGGGGTGACTACAAGAAATCGGAACATTTTGCAGAAGGTTCAGAATGTGGTAGCTCGGCTAATTTTGAATATCCTAGGCGGGCCTCGGTGGGGGAGGCCCTGAAGGAATATCATTGGCTCCCTATACATGCTAGAGTTAGCTTTAAGGCCTTGTGTTTTGGCCACAGGATCCTCAACGAGAAATGGCCAAGATTTCTGCACCCCCTTCTCATCACATATAGACCTGCTCGCAACCTGAGGTCTTTGGGCACGGCAAAGATGATTGTGCCTAAGGTGCGGACGGTACGGGCTGGAGGGAGCTTATTTGGCTTCCTTGCGGCTAGGGCCTGGAATGACCTACCTGTGGATTTAAGGACATGCCCATCGAAGATTCTGTTCTGAAAAAAATTAAAAACCTGGCTCTTCCAGCACCCTGGGAGAAATTAGGCCTTTTTCTTTTATTTCTTAGGGCCATAGGATAGCGGGAGGGAGGTATGATCCAGGCCAGTTGCTGTGGTTTTGATGGTGTTCTAGCGCGGGGACACTCCGTTGGTGTAACCATGCACTCTACAAGCTGCATAATCATAATAATAATATCCTTCTGGCAAATTTGCCAGTGTGCACCAGGACATTATGGGCACACTTTGCACTTCAGCATTCCTTGCCAGCGAAGTCCGCAATGCGTTTGAAAACACAGGCCTCAGAAAATGTATGCCAGGGATTCCCCGTTTCACTCCTGAAGACTACCTTTGGTTTTGCTTCCCTGTGGAAACCAAATCTTGGCTTTACTGGGTGCAGAATAATGCTGATTTTTATTTAGCACTTACTGCCCAGTCTTGAGGCTTCGTGCAAGTGACAAGTCCAGGTTATACTACCTACTGCCCAGCTCAACTGCATTTGTTATCAAACTTGGAAGAATGATGGCTGCGCTGCCCTAGGGGCGTGTGTGGGGGTGGAGGCGGGGGAGGGGGAATTGGTTGCACCTGTGACCTGCAGGCTGCACATTCATTGGTGCTGCAGGTGGATTATCCTACTGAACTATCACATCAGGTTACAGGGATTTAAACTAATGCGTGAACATCCCACCTCGTTGTGTGAAGAGTTTTCACACCTATTAGTTTGCTGTTTAATGCTTATATGAATTTCAACCACAGTACCATGAGTGGCAGAATTCTGGGGGTCTGCCTCTCCCTCAGTGACTGTAAAATCTTTTTTCTCAGACTCATGGTAAAGGTGTGTACTCTCTTTCCCTTTTTAAAAACTGACATCAAAGTTGATTTTCTGCTGCTGACCATTTATCTTACATAAACCGTCTGTTATGACCGTATGTCTTGTTCCTGGAAATCATCTCACAATCTTTCAAACAATTTTCTTTAAAGCATGACAATACCAAACCGGCTATGATATGCTATTCAATGTCATGCCAGGTTATTTTAGACATACTTATGTGGTGCGCAGTCTGCAATTTGTACGTCTTCAAAGCTGCACCAGGTACTGTCACGAAAAAATGGAGGATGCCGGGTCTATTTGGGTCTATAAACTGTAACTTCAGAAGTCTGTTTGTAGTTCAGATCTATCTTTCAGTAGATGTAATATAAGAATGATAAATATTTTTAACAGTCTAAAACTCAGAATTTTTGTATAATTCTATCAAATAAATCATGGGGAAGACGTGTATTCTTCTTAATATTAACATCATCATTGGCAATTCTTTTGTTTTGGCGACAACTAATTCTAATAATAATGTTTCGATATGCTGAAATATAATCATTAATATTATATTTTTCACATTCAGTACGAAGAAACAGAGTTTTACTATAAACTGTAATTCAATAGTGTATTTATGGTTCTGATTTTGTTTCCAATAAATGTGCTATAATAAGACTGGTCAAGATTTTTAAAGAGTAAAATCCTGAATGTTGGTACATTCTGCATATGTTTCTAAAGTACTACTACTACTACTACTACTACTACTACTACTGCTACTACTGCTACTACTACTACTACTACTGCTACTACTACTACTACTGCTACTGCTACTACTACTACTACTGCTACTGCTACTACTACTACTACTGCTACTGCTACTACTGCTACTCATAATAATAATGGAGAAACGACAAATTGTAATAATCATCATCATTTTCATGACCAACAGGGCCAATCATACATCGCTAATTGTGTTTTTGTCCAGTTACCACTTGATGATGTCACAAACTGCACACGTCAGCATTTTGCTTGAAGTCAACAATTGTGTGCATGGAGCATGGGCAGGATGGCTTTTCTGCCCTAGTACACCTTAAAGTCCCAGGCATACGCCAAGAAAATGTGCACTTTGCATAGTTTCCTGCGTTTACACATATGCCCTCTAAACTATTTTTTTTATCATTTTTACAATGTCAAAAATGTGTGTGGTGACCCCCTAGACTGATTGCACATTTCATCAGCTGCGGCTGGCACAGATAAGCACGGTGGGGCTGCGCAGGGCGCGGCAGTGGGGGAAGCCGACGGATGATGGATAAGGGTATTATTTATTTATTTAATTATACCTATTCAGTTGTCTGTCAACATCCCCCCTCCCACCCTACCCGCCCCATCGTTTACTACCTGTGCCGGCCCCCACTGCATTTCATGTTCACTTGACTTAGATGTAAGGTGTAAGCTTATAAGGGTGGGAAGGCGAATGTAAATGTTTGTAACTACCTTGAGGGTGTTCATTACATATGAATCATCCACTCTGGTAGCAATCGAATGGAAGCAAACATTTACCCTCTCCATGCCCAGTG
The DNA here is from genome assembly GCF_964204655.1 of Triturus cristatus. Classification (NCBI taxonomy): domain Eukaryota; kingdom Metazoa; phylum Chordata; class Amphibia; order Caudata; family Salamandridae; genus Triturus; species Triturus cristatus. The sequence continues at coordinate 937,586,894 of NC_140584.1, read as the reverse complement.
GTTAATTTGTAAAAAACATAAGTGCCCAGGCTTTCGTCAGGAGGCAGCTTGTACCAGCCGATTTCTTCTGTTAGAGCCTCCTAAAACAGAACCAACTGCTAACCATGAAAGTTGGGAGAGGATGTGGTATAATAGCCAGAGCTGCCGACTTCGAAGTTGAGGAACCAGCTTTGAGACTTAATCTCCCCATAAATGAATGTGTCCTAACTGGTGCTCATTAAAAAAGAGCCGGTGTTGATGATCAAGTGCTGGTGCTGAGCACCGGAAACCACCGGCTCAAATTAAGCACCTTCCTTGTCACATGTACCTCTTTGGGTAAAACTTCACACCTTGCGTAGGCTCCTGCATCACAAGTGCAACCTTCACACAGAAATACCATCAGATTCTGATTTGGTGAAACAGGTTCTGCATTTTCCGTGTGGAGAGCTCACTTGTTCTTTAATTCTGCTTATCCATACAAAAAGACTTGTCAATAATTGCTTCAATCACTAAATAAGAGGCAACTGGTATATGAAAATTTCAAAAATATCTTATAATTTATGGCCCGATTACAAGAAGCTCGAAATTAAGAAGTGGAGATACCGGGTCCAGAGATACCAATCCTGGAATTAGAATTAAAATCCTCGGAATGAGGAATAACATATGGACTTGAGAATACTGGGTCCTTTACCGCATGCGGAATACCGCTTCTGGAAACTAAGGGCTGATTATGAGTTTAGGTGTTATTTACCGCATCTGATAAGTAATGATACCACGAGGTATGTCATATATCGGGCGTGATAAATAATACCTATTACAAGTCTGTGGGAAATACATGTGGATGTTGGTGTTTAACCATCAAAATCGGCATGATACAGTAAATACCGTATGTTTTCCCCCTTAAAATATCGGCAGCTTTGACCTGCCGAAATTTAACGAAGGTTGAGTTATTTCATGGACCTGATAATGATCGGAAGCTTTAAATAGTTAAAAACCCCGTTTAGGCAAAGTTCGGAATTAACCACCGAAATCATAATTTGGCCCTGAACCAGCTCTGAGGAAGTGGAAGCTGTGCTGAGACCCGCAGGTGGTTTTACAAGGTGCTGAAATGCTCCCCATGAAACCGGGCCCAGTATCCCCGCACCGTGGGGCAGATTTATGTTTGACTTGCGCCTCATTTACGTCGCCGTTGCGTCACTTTTGTGATGCAGCAGCGGCGCAAATCCTGCGCCATGGTGCGGGGTATTTACAACGTGACGCATCTGGGAGATGCGTCACGTTGTAAAGCCCTGCGCCACTAGTAGGCGTTCCAGGGCAGGTGGGGGTGTTCCGGCGCAGGAACGCCTCCTAAAAGTGGCTGAGTGAAAACTTCAAGATTTCACTCAGTCACTTTTGAGCCCATGCTGCGTCAAAACCCTGCGCCTGCTTGAAGCAGGCGTAAGGATTGACGCACCATTGTGCAGATAGGGCCCCCCAGAGCATTGCTGGAGCTGCGTCGCGCTTGCGACGCAACTCCAGCAATGCGCCACTTTTACGGCACAGATGCGTGACGCATCTGTGCCGTCTTTGCCCCATGGTGCGCCGCATTATAAATGCGGCGCATCCATGGTGGCGGAGCTGGGGCGCAAAATAACTGGCGCATCCCTGCTGATATGCAGGGATGCGTCAGTTATTATAAATATGCCCCCTAGTATTTTGGGGTGCAGAAACACCTAGCAATCAAAATTGACTATGGCGGGGTCCCCCACCCTGGGGTACTACAGCAGCCGCCTCAGAAGGAAGCCCGTTCTGTTCACTTTGGAATGTGCTATTTGGGAGGTTTCAATGCTTATGCCCTTGGCAAGCACCATGTAAAACATATTCTTCTGTGACATTTCTAGCAGAATAGCACTAACACCTCTGTGTTCATAGACTTTTAGCAACAACCCCAGATGTATGCTTTTGAAACCAACAAATAGTTTTAAAATAGAGACTCAGACCATGAGAACCATCACCCTCAGTTCAGCAGGTTCCCTTCTCTTCAGAACCTCCACATTTAGAAGCCCTCACATGGAGATGAAAGCAATGGGAACTTTTTCCAAAATCTTTCATGTTTCAAGTTTCCCAAGAATATGTTTTATTAATGTTTAATTGTTTAACTTTTGGCACGGGGTTTGCTTTCTTCTCCCTATTTTTCTTAATCAAGTTTTACAAATGTTCCAAATGACATGATCAGCGGAGATGAGTGTCCACAAGTATGTTTTTTATTTATTTATTTCATTGTTTTTTTTATAGCGTCAATATTGCACTGTTCGCGATTTAATAGGCGCAATACAATATAAAATAACATATTTTGACATACTGAACTCAACAAAAAAATACAAAACTAGAAATTAAATTCAGAGTTACAGAAGAACATTAAACACTTTATTCGAAGAAACAGCTGCAGAAAAATGTAAATACAGGTTCTCCGTTGCCACTTGTACAAAGGAAAAAGGACGGGATAACACAGGCACGATACCACACATTACTTGCACATCTGCCTTGAAGACACACATGCAATGGTTTCTTTCACCCCAAACTGAAAACAAAAACACAGCAGGTGTGGCTTCGGGAATACTCGTTTACGAACACCGCAGCATGTAGCAAATTATCCAGTATTAAGTGGAAATGCAATACCACTTGTTACCACAAGATGGCAGCCCACGCCAATACCAGTCGTCCAAAACGAAGGGCCGAGTTACCTTTCACCTGCATTTTTACTGATGCTCTGTTAAAAATTTTGGGGCATATTATCAAGCACAGCATTAAAATTAAAGCGGCGATAATGGGCTTGATAATATGCCGCAGAGAATTCCAATAGAAGCCCATGTTGACACGAGAACATGGGCTTCTATGGGAATTCTCAAGGGCATATTATCAAGCCCGTTATCGCCGCTTTAGCGGCAGTTTTCTGCCGCTAAAGCGGCGATAATTTTAACGTCGTTTCTTGATAATATGCCCCTGTGCAACAAGACTCCAGTTCAACATATCCCCTAAATATTTTTGGGTTAGGGCGAAATGGAGACCATACTATGAGACAATTGCATAAAGAACCCTGGGGCATATCAGCAAGGCGAGGCAATAGAATTATCGCCGCTTTTGCGGCCGTTTTCGGCCGAAAAGCGGCGATAATTTTATCGCCTAATTAGCAAGCCCACGCTAATGCGTGAAAACTTGCGTTAGCGTAGGAGTTTCTAACGCCCAGCTTTGCATCTCTAATGAGATGCAAAGTGGGCGTTCCTGACCTGACATGCCAGGAGAAATGTCGCTATGAAGCATAGCGGCAGGAAAAGTAGCGATAACCCCTGCTATCGCTACTTTCCTTACGCCTGCTTCAGGACTGACTTAGAGATGATATCCTATGGAAGGTGGATATCATGGCTAAGCTTTTGAGTCCCTATCATCAAGCTAACGCCACATTGCGTGAGATTATCTCTGGGTTTCCAGCGATAATCTCACCTTAGGCAGTTAGCGTGAGGATTTTTATTGCTTTTGAGATAAGCGTTACTAATAGCACGCTATCTCAGCGATAAAAATCCACGCTAGCCGGCGATAATTATCCTAGCGCTAAGTGCGCTTAGCGATAATTATCGCCGGTTGTTGCTGATATGCCCCCCTATTTTACCAACAAGAAACTCTGCTGCATAAATAATCTTTTATATGGGTAGATGAATCAACGTGATTCGGGACTAAGGGCCTCATTTATGAGAAGTGACGCATCGCTGCGTGAAAGCAGCGATGCGTCACTTCTCAGTGCGTCATGATTGATGTGTCATATTTACTGTATGACGCATCATGTCGCAAGGAGTTACTGATACGTCAGTATTTCTGACGTATATGTAGGCGTAAAAGTGACGCATTGCTACAGTATGTCACAAAAGTGACGCAACTCCAGCAATGTGTCCTTGCGTCAGTCTTATGCCTGCTGTGAGGCAGGCGTAAGATATTGATGCATTTGCACCCTAGAAGAGGCGCAGTGAAATCTTGTAGATTTCACTGCGTCACTTCTACGAGGCTTACATACGTGGGAACGCCCAACCTGCATACATTATACCTGATGTAGGTATAATGTAGTGCAGGGATTACAAAGTGACACATCTGCTTAGATGCGTCTCTTTGTAAGTAGGGCGCAACAGGAGGCATGTTTTACGCTGCCAATGTGTCACAAAAAGTGACACAACGGAAGCGCAAAACTGTCACAAGGCCTCATAAATAAGGCCCGAAGGGGGTGATCTATGAGGAAGTGCCTCAGCGTGGCACCGCAAGCCCTTTGGCTGCACCACGCTGCGGCACTTCCGAAGCACAGGGATGTGACATATTTACAAGAATATGTCGCATCTCTGTGCTTCCCCCTGCACTGGTGCACAAATTGCAGCAACACGCTGGCGCAGTCACCCTTGCACCATGGTGCAAGGATGCCTGCGTCGTGGGGAGATTGTTTTTGTGCAGGAAGGGACACCTTCCTGCACAAAAACAATCACTACAGGCATTTTCCTCTTTCAATGCGTGCTGTAGAATGCAGCATGTATTGAAAGAGGAAAAAACAAGGAGAAATGGAAACATTTCTCCTCGTTGCGCCTCGCTACGTCACCAATAGGGTGGAGAAGCATTCAGACGCTTCTCCAGATTTACGATTTCTCGTAAATATGGAATTGTGTCTGGTTCCATGGGTGTTGCGTGGGAACACCCACAGCAACACCCATGGAACGCCCCTTTCACGCTAAGTGCTGCATGTGAAAGGGCCGTATTTACAATGAGAGGAAAAGTCACGCAGGTTTGCTTTTCCTCTCCTTGTAAATATGCAGGAGCCCCCTGCGCCACCAGTACGTCACGAAAAGTGACGTTCTGGTGGCACAGGGGGCTTGTAAATCTGCCCCTAAGTAGTCCCACAATAATACAAAATATAAAATATTTTTTTCCCTCAAACTTTATTTCATTTTTTTGTGTGAAGTAAACAAAGCAAAAATAAAGCAAACTGTTCCAATATACGCGCTTCAGCAAAAATATTCAACCTTTCGTTCCCTGTAATGCACACAGCAAAAACAATGCTCTGCTAACTGTATATAACCAAACCAACCAACCATATACACACAGTTGATGAAAATGCCAGAAGCGTGTGAAAAGGGCGCCCTGATGACAATGCCACAGGTCGAAGGCGCTATACAAGTGCTGATAACATTTTTTTAATGTGGACCATGGTGCAGTGGGGCAGACGGCGCTATCTGCACTGTGCTGTGCTTCTAAACCAGGCAGGCCAGGAATTAAAAGTAAACGTTCACAAAACATAAGACATTTAACGGGAAACAATGCTGTCTCCGCGGGTGATAAAGCTGTTATTGGGCCGTCGCTGAGTCCAGGAGCTTGATGGTTGCAAGGGTTGGAGGAAGTGCTGAGTGTGAGATGTGGTTCCAGAGTGTGAGATGTGGTTCCAGCACAGCACAAAGATAGCTTTGTGCTGCTCTGCACCTGTTTGCATCAGTGGAGCGTTACTGGGGCAGATACATGTATGAACCCACACGTTTTGACACAAAGCCCGCTCTATTAACATGGCCAGACGGGTTTTTGTATCAAAAACCAGTGCCTACTTGGAGCAGGTGCAAACAAGGAGAACTATCTCCATCAGCCCAAGAGCTGATGCGGCGCATGTGGGCTGGAGCACAGGGCACTTCAATGCATGGGGTCATTCTGGGTTTGTGTACACGTAGAGATGTGTATTAAAAGGGCATGTCACCGGTACAAACCATGCACTAGACGGCCAAGACTGACCTCTGCACCATGGTGCGAGGCTGTGTGATGCGCAGGGTAGCAGGCCAACCCTTCTAGAGATGGCGCTCTGCTGTGTTTTACCTGTCGCGAAATGCAGCATAACAAACTAAGCTGGATGGCATGGATACATTAGTAAATCTGTCCCGTGGTATTTTTTATATGATCCTGTCTCCCCCTTAACATGAGTTCTTCATTTTCATCAAAAGGCGACCTCCAGACCTGGAACTCGTAAGCGGGGAGCGGAGTAGCAAGGCATGCGGAGAGACAGGGTTCCTGCCACATTTCAATATGTTTTACCCTCTTTCGATGACTGCTCTCAATATCAACATGGCATACATTCCACTGATTGTCCAACCGTCCATGCATACCTTCCACATACGAATGGTACTCACTCACTCACGCCTGCTCCTGCCTGCACCCAGGCATGGCAGCACAGCAGAGACCAGCATGAGGACCAGCACTCTCTGCGGCTGGTATTACTTGTATCCCAGAAGGAGGTGGCATTCGAACCAGAGGGAGAGGGGGGAATGTCTGGCTAACGCTAATAACCCTCATAAGAGCCAGATATAAAAAGATGCATTATTATTTGTGATGGGCGACTATCCACCCTAAGGAACAAGCACAGCCCATGTCAGGGTGAACAGTCAAAATCACTCAATTAACCTGAATCCAACCCCCTGGTAGCAGTGGCACAGAGGAGACAGGCTTAACTTAGGACAATGCGTAAAGTATTTATGCAGTATGAAAACAGTAATAAAGTTAAAATGCGAAACAATAAAATCCCAAACTGAATTAGAAAAATAGAGTAAAACTTAATAAAGGAAATAACATAAAAATGACAAAAATTGGAGATATGATTTTAAAAAGTTTTAAGTAGGAATAGTGCAAAGAAGTATAAAGTGCCAGTGATAGTCATTGGTCGTAGTAATCGCAATGGCGCACGGGTTGAACACGCCATCCAGGTTCATCCTGGCCACACATTTTACCTTCTGAGTTTAGTCCTTTATTAAGACCCAGTCCACCACAGAAGTACAATTCTATGGCCCCCCAGGACCTCCTGGGAGGCACTTAAAGGGTCACAGGATATCAGGCCGGCTCCAGTTCAGCTCCTTTTGCCACTGATCAGCTGGGAAGTTGCAGGAAAGGCCTCTTGTAGCATTGGTTTGTGACTATAATTCCGGTTGCAAACCACTGATACATAGGTTACGTAATCGTACTTTGGAAGGGAGGCCCACAACATGCCCCTTCCAATTTGGGATTCGGTATCCCTTTCTAAACCCATTTTTTTTAAGTGGACAATATTTTACCAACTTCTAAAATGGGTTTAATACATACAAAATCAATTTTGTATTTTGCAGCTCAGAGTGCTTGTGACCGCCAAATGTTTAGTACATCTGTCCGTTTGAGAGGCAGTGGGTACATATTATCCAAGAAAATATATATATAATTTTATATTGTTTCACAGTAACCAATTTAAATTTTAAAAATGTGCAATGGTGTTCACTTTTTCCTCTTATAAGTACATTTTGATCAGGTTTGTCTGGACTGGCTGAGGGAACTTGAGTCCTCCTTGTGCCCATCTTGTGCGCTTTTTGACATATCTTCGGACACCGCCTCTCCTAGTTTGAGTATCATCTACTTACTAGAAAGGAAACCACAAAGAATTCATGCATCTGTAATGAAAGTGAAACATGCCTGCCTTTGGTTGTATTATGAGCATTTACACGTTTTTCTGTATTTCTCTATTTATTACGGCGTTCATACTGCTGTAGAGACGTTTCATTGGCACAAATGTTTCTGAAATAGTTTCTTGAGCTATTAAGATAGCTGAGTGCGCTGGGTCCTATAGGTTGATGTTTTAATCTTGGTTAGCGCGACTCAGCCTTTCATCCTTCTGAGTCTAATAACGTGAGTACAACTGAGTTGGCTGTTATTAACACCTATTATTTAAGTGTCAAGAGACCATTTAGTTTTTGTGACTGCTCTCTACAATGTATTATTAAAACATCGGGCAAGCCATTTTACTGACATACCATTCCAAAATGTCTTCCTACTGGTATCCGGCACTTTGGCCACAGCAGCACTGCGTCTCCAGGAATTAGTGAATACCTAGAAACCTACCCTGGGATTGCGCTGGTGACTCTCCTCACTTCCTGCTGTGCTGTGCCTGGTTCTCTGCTCGTCCGGTCTCCCGCCGCCGCCTTGACATCCTGAGCGGCCACGGAGCGGAGACCGGACCGCATCCCCCAGTGACCCTAGCGGCCGGAAGCCGCCGCTGACGCCGTGCAGCGCGCCAGGAGGCGCATAAGAACTTGGGCAGTCTTCAGTGGAGCGGTGCCCTAGAAACCTACCCTGGGATTGCGCTGGTGACTCTCCTCACTTCCTGCTGTGCTGTGCCTGGTTCTCTGCTCGTCCGGTCTCCCGCCGCCGCCTTGACATCCTGAGCGGCCACGGAGCGGAGACCGGACCGCATCCCCCAGTGACCCTAGCGGCCGGAAGCCGCCGCTGACGCCGTGCAGCGCGCCAGGAGGCGCATAAGAACTTGGGCAGACTCCAGCTTCGCGGGACGCGCGCGGGCGGCGCCTGGAGAAGCCCGGGACAAGGGCGGGACTGTCTGTGGCCGTCAGGGGCAGACAGAGGCTGGGCTGGGCTATTCCCCTGTCCACTCACGCCCTACAAGTAAGACATTTTGAACTGCTGTGACTTAAGTTGCTCATCAAAACTTGTTCATTGCTTTGTGGGCAGCGTCTGTGATTGTGGTAATATGGTGGGCAAAGGGAAGCGGGGAATGGGTACTGCCTCTGTTACAGGAACTCTCGACCAGTTCATAACTAGAGCTGTTTCCGTCCTGGAGCACGAAATTTCCATCACTGAACGCCGCCTCTCTGTTGAGCCTATGTATACCAGGCGCTCATCTATTGGCGCATTGGCTCGGGCCAAGTCGCCAGCAAGGTGTGGTAAATATTTCATTACCGGTACTATTTTTTATGCGGTAAAGTCTAGTAAGAATAACTCAGTAAAAATAAGAGGCAGAATCCGTGGTATTAGAGGTTCTGAAAGGCTTTATTCCTCTACAAAGGAATTATAGTTCGAACCATAGGCTTCAAATTCCATCACCACGAGGGTTCAGGAAGGGAAGGCAATACATTATTGACAAGTAATGATATTTATATGAAAAGTATTACATTAAGACAGATGCAGGAGGCGTAACAGCTGATAATACAGATAATAATACACATACGTAATGAAAAAAGGCGTACATATAGGCGTAACTAGAAACGTCATTAAACATGATGTCACAAGTGGGTGGATCCATAAGAGAATCCTGCAATGTCAGCAGAAATATTTGGCAGAGATGCGCGCGCAGCCGCATGACGTGTGATTGACGTGCAACTAGAGGATGAAGGGGACTTGACATTTAGCTCTACATGTGGAGACAGAAGTCTGAGGGGTCATGTCAACCTAATCCCAAATCATATCTAATATCTTATGTTTAAAGAACTGTATTATCCAAAAGGAAAGGTCTCTAGGATGGAATCTATTCTATACTGACTGTTAGTGCGTGTACAAGCGTCTAAGTGTCTACATGAGATGCGAGGGGGCAGGAATCTTCCATGGTAACAGGGGCTATGAATTACTTGCATGAGGACAGTGAGGCCTGGCCCTTTGCTCGGTAGCTGGAAGAATGTTTACCTAAACTACTAGACAGGAATGCATCGGATGAGGAGCGGAGCAGATAATCTTGAAGGTGAAATACAGTTTTTGGCAGGCAACAGGCTGGATCAGGCACCGTTAGCCGCGCAGGGAGTAGGACAAAGTTCATGGATACAGATGCGGGCTCGGACTGGAGCTTTCAGAGGCAGAAGGCAGGAAAAGGCTTGATGGCAGAATTCAGGGCCTACTCGCCTGAATCTGTAAAATGTGGAAAGTGAACCACATAAAGTCGGTGGCCTTTCATACTTAGGAATGGAATATCTGACCCATTCATGGCTGATCTGAAAGAGGACATGTTGACGGTGGACGCACATGTATTTGCGTCTTCATAACTGGAACTGGAGGGAACATACATGTACTTGTAGCATGCACATGGAGCCGTTGGGGTCTACGATAGGGGACATAACTGATCATAAAATTCATATTTCCTCATTCCCTCCTTGTCCCCTACGGACCCTCAGGAGATATCGATCTTCATCAATCCATCGATCTGTTCATATAGCATCATTTGTTCTTCTTTCTTCTTCCGGGATCTTGAACGAAAACTTGGATGCGGGATACACGATGTGGCACACAGACCACAAATCGCTGGCCCACATTGTAGACATAAGCAGCAACTGAATAGTATGAGAAAGCCAATACCTAGGAAGGATAGGATCCTCCATCCCCAGGCTGACAACACGCTCCAGAACCAACCGGACCAAGTCCAGGTGCCTGGACTCTGGTGTATCTGGCTTATAATCTTATGAAGGCGAGTTATGGCTTTATATACTGACGGCGAGTTTTCTGGTATGAAAACACAGCAACTTGATCCGATGACCCTACAAGCTCCGCCCCTATCGGCCAGGATGACGTCAAGGACAAGACGATTTTGAAGCACAACAATCCGCATAGCAGACTGCTCTTCTGTTAAATTGCCTAAGGCGGAAGTAGTCTCGTTCACTACTGCTTCAAGGGTTCTAGTTAATCTACGTATCAGCTTACTATTAGTGGCTGTACCCATATAGGGAAAGAAACCTTTATTGAAATCTGTGTATTGCTCCCATGCCGTTTCAGTGTAATCGACAATCGGGAGATCTCTCTGCTGTCTATTGTGTACTAAATGGGTATTTCTGTGATAGTCAGGAGGGGCTAGGAAAACAGGTGGAAGAAGGAATGCTATGTAACAGGTACCATCCCAATCTAGAGGTAAACGTATATATGCGGTCTGGCCACATATGAAGTAGGAATGACGGGAAGCTCTAAATGTAGACTTGCCTTGATCACTGAATTTTATTACAGTGGTGCATTTACTATGGCCCAGGTGTATGGAACCATTCTTTCTTACACATAATTCACCTTTAACTGGAAATACTGACATAGCGGGCAAGATTGGGGTAGCTTCGGATTCAACATTCAGAATCATGAGGTTAAGTGTAAAATTACCTAATCCATATACTTCATTTTCTAGATCAGTTCCTGTTCTTTTGGGAAGTCCCTCCTTGTTAGGGTAGCAGACTTTAAGCAAAACTAGGTTCAGGTTTCCCCATACCCAGTTGTCTTGATAAACTACGGAATTTGAATCTAGGGAATTAATCAAACTAAACCATGCTCCACAGGAGCCATTGTGTGTGAACGGATACGGAAAGAGAGGCAAAACTCCTTTATAGTTCTGATAGGGAGGGAGTCGGCCACATATCCAACAATTTGTAGCATTGCTGGTCTGATGGGAATGATGTAACATACTAATAAAAGTGTTGTTGCGCAGCGCAAATCTATAAGACAACTCATGCGGAGGTAATTCGCTAAAAGAATGTTCAGCAGTAGCATTGTAAGCACGCTTAGAAATAGGGTAATACATATGTAGCAATACACTAGAAATGATGATCAGAAGACTTAGAAAAAACAAAATTAATAATGTCACTATGCAATGACTACGAAGCGATTTACAGTACGCATGTTTTCTAAGCTGTATCTGTCTATTTCTCTCTCTATTTCGGTCTAGAGGATACATGTCAGAGACAAATTCAACCGATTCACCTTGGAGAGGACTTAAACAATCAAATTGTCTGACTTGCTAGACCTTAGTTTCAGTTTATAGAGTTCGTTTTTTGTCTGTTCAACCAAGGGGAGCTTTGAGTCTGTCTGTGAGGGAATGCAGGGCTGAGTGTTCACATCGGACGGTAGTCCATAAAATTTCTTGATATGACTCGAGTGCAACCACCCTTTACGTCCCTCAACCTTCACGGCTGTCCTTGTTGTCAGCAAGACGAGTTTGGGCGACTTCCACCTGGGCTCCAGCTGGGTCTTCCGGTCGAAATTCCTTACAAGAACCAGGTCACCTGGAACCACGTCATGGGGCTTCACCTCAGTGTTATCGGGAAAAGCTGCAGCTACCTGTGAACGACAAGATTGTAGTGCAGACATCAAGGAAGCCAGGTAATCTGTCAGCATATTACAGTCAACATCAGTGATTTTACGAGGTATAGGCGTCCCCCACATATTTGGTGGTCTACCGAAGATCACCTCGTACGGGGATAGCCCTGTTCGAGAATGTGCTACCATTCTCATGTAAAAGAGCGCAACTGGTAAGGCTACTATCCAATCGACACCTTTTTCTCTACATATTTTGGACAATCTAATTTTCAGAGTTTGATTATGGCGTTCCACGAGACCTGCTGCCTCGGGATGTCGGACACAGTGGAATTTCCATTGGTAACCTAACAGAAGTGAAACGTGTTTCATTAGTTCGGATGAGAATGGCTGGCCGTTATCTGAGTACACGACACGTGGTAAACCGAATCGTGGGAAAAATTCTCGAACTAACTGTTTGGCAGTAGTCGGGGCAGTGTAATCTGAAACCGGGTAGGCTTCTGTCCAACGGGAAAGAGCACAGACAACTACGAGAACATATTTGAATCCTCGACATCGTTCCATCTGGATATAATCCATCTGGAGGACTTCAAAAGCATGATCGGGAGGTTGAAATCCACCCTGCTCTACGGGAATGCTTTTACCTGGATTAAACTGACAACATATCATACAGGTACGTACTTTCTGTTTGGCTGCTGCTCGCAAGTGTTTGTTGAACCAAATGTGTTGAATGCTGTCTAGCATAGCTTTTTCTCCTAGGTGCGCTGGACTATGTATTGTGTTAATGATGACTTGAACCATGGAGTCGGGAAGAAACCATATAGATTTTTCCTTTGTCATCCATCCTTGATCCGTTTGGATCCCTCCTAATTCAGTCCATTTCTTTATTTCTTCTGGTGTAGCATGTGTCTGTATGTCAATTACATCAAGGGCGGGATCCTTAACTGTCATGCAATGTGTTGGTGTCGGAACTATTGTCTTTGTCGTGTCAGTTGTATGAGTCTGGTTCTGAGCAGTTTGTTTAGCTGTTCTGTCAGCTAGGTCGTTACCCTGAGAAATGATATCGGTAACTTTGGTATGGGCTTTGCATTTCATAATCGATATTGCAGTAGGTAGATGAATCGCGTCTAATAGAGCTTGAATGAGGGGTCCGTGTTGGATGTGGGCACCGTGAGAAGTTAAATAACCTCTCTCTCGCCACAGTACGCCGAAGTCATGGACGACTCCGAATGCATAACGTGAATCTGTGTATATGTTGACTTTCTTATTTTTGGCTTGAATACAGGCTTGTGTCAGAGCGATGAGCTCTGCTGCTTGAGCTGACAAAGTGTTAATACAATTTGTTTCAATGACTTCAGTGTCTGTTGTGACTGCGTAAGCGGCCACTAACTCTCCTGTATTTGTTCTCATACATGAACCATCTACATACAATGTTAGGTCCGGATCTGATAAAGGGATATCTGTCAAGTCTTGTCTGGGTTTCGTCGTGATAGTAATGACTTCAATACAATCATGTGCTAATGGATCTGTTCCGTTTACTGGCAAAAGTGTGGCAGGATTTAATGTATTACAACGTCTGATTTCTATGTGTGGCTGAAACAATGTTAATTCATAACCGGTGAGTCTTGCTATAGTCAAGTGTTGTGTTTGTGTGCGGTTCAAGAGAACCTCTACTGCGTGTGGTACTTGTACTGTCAATTGATGTCCTAACACTATAGCATCGCTTTGTCTGATTGCTAAAGCTGTTGCTGCCACTGATTTCAGGCACGCAGGAAGAGCCTGAGCTACGGGATCTAATGTACTAGAAAAATAAGCACATGGTTTGTGTGATCCTGCTTGTTCCTGAGTGAGTACTGACAAGGCAGTACCTTCGCGTTCTGTAACAAAGAGTGTAAACTGTTTACTGTAACATGGTGTTGCTAAAACAGGTGCTTGGCATAAAGCTTTCTTTAAGCTTTCAAAGGCATGTGTATGTTCTTGAGTCCAAGGGAGGACAGTCGATGTGGCTGCCTCCTGTGTTGTCAACTGGATGAGTGGTTTTGCTAGAAATGCATATTGAGGGATCCACTGCCTACAGTATGAAGTGAGACCTATAAAAGCCCGCACCTCCTTTTGTGTATTGGGTGGTGGCATGTTAGCAATTAACTGCGGTCGGGTGTAAGCTGTCTTCCCTCCTTGGACAGCAAGTGCCCAAGGTAAACAACTTGCTGGACACAGAATTGCAGCTTAGAAGGGGACACCTTGTGCCCCTTGTCGGCCAGAAATTTTAAAACCGTCAGTGACGCTTTTTCACATTCAGGTTCGCTTCGGGCGGTGATCAGCAGATCATCGACATATTGAAGCAAGGCAGTGTTAACTGGCATGTGGATACTGTCAAGTTCTCGTTTCAGTGCTTGGCTATAGATGCTGGGGCTTTCTGTAAATCCTTGAGGTGCGCGTGTGAATTTAAAACTTCGTCCATTTAAACTGAATCCGAACAAATATTGACTTTCCGGATCTATTGGGACGCTAAAGAAGGCATTCTTGAGATCAATTACAGTAAAGAATGTTGCTTCTGAATCAATAGCTGTTAGTAATGAAGAGATATCTGGGACCACAGGGTATTGTGGTACAATACATTTATTTAATTCGCGCAGATCAATAACTAATCGATATACTGGTGGTGCTTTTGGATCCGTTCTTTTAAGAATCGGAATTATCGGGGAATTACATACATTGGAGTCGGTTTCTACAACCACTCCTTGTGCAATGAGCTCGTCAATGATTTGCAGCAAAGCCACAACAGCATCTGGTGGTAACTTGTATTGTCGCATTCGTGGTAGTACCACTCCTGTTTTTAGTGTGACTCGATATGGTGTAATGTTCATGCAACCAACATCAGTAGGGCCTTGCGCCCATAAATGTGTAGGTAAATTCTGCAGCCGGTGATCCATGTCTCTGGACACATAGTGACCTTTGAAGTCACGTAAAAATAATCGTACTCCTTCCGGAGAACAACATATTATAGCTCCTAGAGCTTTCAATGTTTTTATACCTAACAAGTTTTCTGGACATGATTTAGTAAGCAATAAATCTGTAGTTCGTGTCAATGGACCAACCGTAAGTGGAAGGGGTTGCGATACTTCATTAATGATAGGCTTTCCTGAGAATCCAAGGGAAATATTCTGTGAGCCTGAGAGGGGTGCCCCTGGAACTTCACTGCGTTGTATAGTTGTTCTGCTTGCCCCTGTATCAAGTAAAAACTTTCTGTCTTCCCCTAATAGTTTACTATGTACATAAGGTCCCTCTTGATCTACAGGAACCTCGATAAGGGGTAAGCCAACTTCCCTCTCTAGGCTATTTCATGTGTATCGCTGATAATCGGGATAGTCATTTTGTGCATACTGGTACATCTGTTGTGTCGTTGCTTGTGTTGCAGCAATAGGCTGCGCTTGTGGTGGTGCTACGGTCTGTTGTGGAGCTGCCTGTTGCGGAGCTGGCCTAGATTGTGCATGCTGAGGGATTTGTGATTGGTTCTGATCCTGTCTAGGTGGACGTGGTCTTTCCTGGGTTCTACCCGTGGCGATATTATGTTTCAGAACTGGACAATCGTGTATATAATGACCTTGTTGTTTACAATAGTTGCATGTCCCTTTCGTCGGACCTGCGGAATCACCCTTTTTATGACCATCAGCTGGAACTGACTGGGCAACAAGCATTTTCATTTTCGTGTCTTTCATACGTCTTTGTTCATGTTCTTGTTCTTCCCTAATTCTATTGTGGTGATATTGTAACATCTGTAACATCTGTGACGGGGTGTTACCTTGCCAGGTACTCTCGAATTTCAATACTCTATTCTTAACTTGCGGTAGGGAATTTTCAACTAATTTTGTCACAAACATATGTGGATATGACTCGCTACTTGCTTTTATGCCACTATTAATTCCAAAACATTTTTCAAATCGGGAATAGAAATCACTAGTGTCTTCATCTTGCTTTTGTTTACAGGCTGAGATTGCACCCCAGTCCTCTTTTTTCGTAGTTAATAAACGTGGCAGTACCTGCACTAGTAATCCTGGTAGTGCTGTAGTCTTTTCCCCAAGCCCTGATCCTGCAGCTCGAGCCTTTTCTTCGTTTTCTAATGCTGTCCATTCTATCTTTTGGTCTCCCACCTCCCATTCCTTTTCTTTGAGTTTCTCGTAAATACCGGCAGGCATTAATATTTTCATAATGTCGGGGTAGGTATACTCTCCCATGAGTAACATGTCTTTTATCTCACGGTGGAAACCTGCTGGATCCTTGTCATGGCTGGGTACTACTTTCTTCATTTCTAATAATTCAATTTTAGTTATAGGCGTGTACACAAACACGCGTTTAAAGGTATTATCTTCACCTCTGATTGGGTGTACTTCGCGTAACGGATTCTGTCTATCTATGTGATACATTTTTCTTCTCATAGTGGGAACTGGAACATGTTCTGGGCATACGAAAACTATATACTGGTTTCGAAATTCTAGAATTTCTTTAATTAAATCAGTACCTGACCCTCTCCATTTATTCGTGAGTAATTCTGTCAATATGTCAGGTAGGGGTCCAGGATCGGAGTGTTGGCTTTTATATAATATAAGGAGGTGTTGAATCATATATATACCAGCTAAACGCTGTTCGTCTGGGGCAAGATTCAGAAACGTGTGTGCTAGTGCATCATCACTGTATTTGCTGGGACTGTCAGCCCATTGTACTGCTGACCTGGCTAATTCTTGTTCATCCATGGAATCGAGCATATGGTACCCCCTTCGGTCTCGGAGTAATTTATCAGTGGCTTGGAATAGGTGTTCAGGAGACCTTGTATTTAACATAGGGGCTTGAAAATGTCTATTACATTCTGGACGTATCGGACGTATCGGATCATTAAAGCATCTGGTATTATTAAGAGGTCTTCCTTTACCTACATAAGCCATCGTTTCTAATTGTCCTGTAGGCATTTCGTCCTCCTCTCCCTCTGATTCATGTTGATCTGACTCTAATCTTTCTGTATGTATTCGTTCTACTTCTTTGCGAATCTTACGGCACATAACTACTATACATGTCTGTTTATCATGTTTCCCTTCTGATATATTCTGGCCCCATCTGGTAAGTACTTGCATTTCCTCCTGATCTACCCCAGGCCTATCTCTGTTTCTGATCACACAGTTTATGAAGAAGCGTAACAGTTGTCTCTGTACATCCACTTTCTGGTATTCCATGGCTTCGTCAATACTTTCAGGGCCTCGCCCTGATTGGACAAAGTGATATATATTGTCTAAATGTGCCACCATTCCTGGTAGCGTTGCTAAATACCTTGAAGCTCGTCGTATACGTAGTGATGACAGCAGCATACCGTCCCGTCTCCCGGGCACGGGATCATATCTACAATCCACTAGATGCTCTTTAAATATGTCGGAAGTTGCTAGTTGGGGTGTACGTTCGTATGCTAAATCTCTAAGGGACAATTTATTTCCTCGGGGTGGCGTGGCAAAAATTTCTGTCGTACCTCCTGTCGCACCGTCTGAGGTGCTAGGCACGAAAGGATTTGTTGGATGTAAGATAGAAACTGTAGAGGTAGGAAAAGCGGTAGAAACAGATGGACCTGTGGGAATGTGCGTAGGAGTTTGTTGTTGCAGGGATACAGACGGATGATCTTGGCGTTGAGCACCATCGGTGGGCGGTGTGTGTGGCGGAACATTAGCATATTCAGGAGCTATATCATCTAAATAGGAAGAAAGGAAAATATCTTTTGCTGTTTTGGGATGTGCTTTTATCGGGAGTAATGGAGGTGTCAAGTTTTTCGGTATTTCCGGGGTGGCCTGAGGTAACCCTTCGGCCAGAAGAGGATACATACCATTCATAAGAGTGTTTCGTTGTCTGTCTACTTGTTCTGCTTTTACTCGGGTACCTTCCTCAATTAATAAATTTTCTCGGGTTTTATTCGAATTCTCCCTACCTTTCTCTTCCTGTCTGAGCGCTTTTTCTGTACGTCTATATGATTCTTTACGCCATAATTCAATGGCATCTTTCTGTGACTGTCTGGCTTTATTTTTCCATAATACTTCTTCTACTCTCATGATGCAATCTGCATCCCAGGTCCCAGCTGCGGGCCATCTCTGACTTTCTGGTAAATCTTTGGTATAGTCCACCCATAAATCAAGAAATAATACGGCATCTAGGCCATGCTTATGATACATAAAGTACCCTGGAGTGTCCCTAGGTGGAATGGGAACAGCTTCTTCGAGTACCCCTTTTCTGGTTTTGATCTGTCTTAATTTTGAAAAGAGCGGCATTTTTAGACCTTATTACTTGAACACACTTAATACAATAAACACAATAATGGACAATCATTCACACCACAATATGTAGAACGTATTAAAACATTTAACATTTAACAGTTTAACGAACGATGATAACTAATAGAAAACTAGTTACTGACATAATACTAACACTAGATAATACTCAATTAT
Source organism: Triturus cristatus (assembly GCF_964204655.1). Classification (NCBI taxonomy): domain Eukaryota; kingdom Metazoa; phylum Chordata; class Amphibia; order Caudata; family Salamandridae; genus Triturus; species Triturus cristatus. Next base: position 937,568,586 of record NC_140584.1, on the reverse strand, counting down.
ATGCAAGACATACTAGATATACTGCTAAACAGTACAGATACACTGCTGAAACAGTGCAGACCGGATTTGTGTACCCAAACCCGTCTTGACCGGCACAACCTATGTGCACGTCTAAATGCCTCCCCGGCAACGGTACTCACCGGGTAGCACGGAACGGAAGGCCTCGGAACTGAACTGGACTGGACCGGACTGGACTCGACTCGACTGGACTCGGAACTTCGGAACCTGGTGGGCCTCTGTATACCTCGGATCTTGCTCTCTCAGCTAGGCTCTGGTCGGGATACTTCGCACTTCTCACCGCCTCGTCTGGGTGTTGATCGCAGCCTCAGTCGCCCCCGCTTGGCCAGAGGGAGTTACAGGAAATCCTGCGGGTACGCGTTGTTGTCCGTCCAGCTGTGGCAGGAGACCGGGCCTGCAACGCACCTCCGGCGCGTGAGATGAGAAAGTGTCCCTATTCGGGCGCCAATTTATGTGGTAAATATTTCATTACCGGTACTATTTTTTATGCGGTAAAGTCTAGTAAGAATAACTCAGTAAAAATAAGAGGCAGAATCCGTGGTATTAGAGGTTCTGAAAGGCTTTATTCCTCTACAAAGGAATTATAGTTCGAACCATAGGCTTCAAATTCCATCACCACGAGGGTTCAGGAAGGGAAGGCAATACATTATTGACAAGTAATGATATTTATATGAAAAGTATTACATTAAGACAGATGCAGGAGGCGTAACAGCTGATAATACAGATAATAATACACATACGTAATGAAAAAAGGCGTACATATAGGCGTAACTAGAAACGTCATTAAACATGATGTCACAAGTGGGTGGATCCATAAGAGAATCCTGCAATGTCAGCAGAAATATTTGGCAGAGATGCGCGCGCAGCCGCATGACGTGTGATTGACGTGCAACTAGAGGATGAAGGGGACTTGACATTTAGCTCTACATGTGGAGACAGAAATCTGAGGGGTCATGTCAACCTAATCCCAAATCATATCTAATATCTTATGTTTAAAGAACTGTATTATCCAAAAGGAAAGGTCTCTAGGATGGAATCTATTCTATACTGACTGTTAGTGCGTGTACAAGCGTCTAAGTGTCTACATGAGATGCGAGGGGGCAGGAATCTTCCATGGTAACAGGGGCTATGAATTACTTGCATGAGGACAGTGAGGCCTGGCCCTTTGCTCGGTAGCTGGAAGAATGTTTACCTAAACTACTAGACAGGAATGCATCGGATGAGGAGCGGAGCAGATAATCTTGAAGGTGAAATACAGTTTTTGGCAGGCAACAGGCTGGATCAGGCACCGTTAGCCGCGCAGGGAGTAGGACAAAGTTCATGGATACAGATGCGGGCTCGGACTGGAGCTTTCAGAGGCAGAAGGCAGGAAAAGGCTTGATGGCAGAATTCAGGGCCTACTCGCCTGAATCTGTAAAATGTGGAAAGTGAACCACATAAAGTCGGTGGCCTTTCATACTTAGGAATGGAATATCTGACCCATTCATGGCGGATCTGAAAGAGGACATGTTGACGGTGGACGCACATGTATTTGCGTCTTCATAACTGGAACTGGAGGGAACATACATGTACTTGTAGCATGCACATGGAGCCGTTGGGGTCTACGATAGGGGACATAACTGATCATAAAATTCATATTTCCTCAAAGGTCAGTGGATCATAGAACCTCTGGCCCTAGTCTCACCACATCTTTGCAAAGTGTAAGTGCCCTTGAAGTTATTAATCCCCCTCCTCCAACTGAGGGTCTGGTAAGTCCTGTGGGTATTCCCCCGTTAACCAGGGCTAATAACAAAATAACCAAAGCACCTAGACCAGCTGTTTCTAAGAGGAAGAGAGGTACGGACGCCCAAGGTTTAAGACAGAGTCAAATTTCCAAAACCTCAAAAAATGTGTCTATCCCTCTCTCCCCCTCACATGAAGCGCGCCCGGCATTTCGCGAGGCTTCTAATAGCCCACTTGGCCTACCGCAACCCAATGACATGCTTTCAATGATTGAGCAGCTGATTCGCTCCCTAATGCTGCCCCTTCTGGAAAGAATTAAATTGGTTAGTGATAAAGTTGACAACCTAGAGCAGACAACTCTTGATAATTTTTGTTCTTTAAAGAATATAGTTAAACATACTGCTAAAGTAAGTGATAACTGTAGCTCTACACCTTTAGTCGCCCCACCACCTACTGCTCCTGTTCCTTCTGGTATACCGCCAATGTTAACTCCTGTTAGTCCTGGCTCTGGTCCCTCAAAACCTAGGAACAAAAATCGCGCCCCTACCAAGAAGGCTTCTCAGACAACTGTCGATCCAGAAGGCGATTACACTGAGGTTGATACACAAACTGGTCCCACTGAAAACACTTCTCGTTCTTCCCTGGCCCATATTCAACTTCCTCCCCAGTCTCTTCCCTATGTGGTGGTATTAATTGGTGTCCCCGAATTAAAAAGTTCAAAACAAGAACACGCCTATTCCCTATAATATGGATGGGAAAATTCTGTTTGTCAGAAGGGTTAGCTGGGTAGGATCACGACCCAAAGATGTTTCGGGTGATACTATTATCATTAACTTTAAAGATAGCCGTGTTGCTAGCTTCATATGTGACCATGTTCCTTCTTGGTCTCATTCGGGGATCCAGGTGCATGATTTACATTTTTTCTATATGCAATTTACTACCCGTGAGGATAGGAGGGGCCACGCCTGGATGGGGAGAGGATTTAATCATGTAACCCCTGTTTTGACTAATAATGGCCACAGCGGTGTGTGTAACTTGAACGATATAGATTGACCGGAGGTAGTTCATCTTAGTGTATCCGTTACTGGGGGAGCTTCCTTTATTGCTGATGTGCCTCAGGCGTACCCTGATGTCTCTTTCCAGGTTCAGTCTAGCACCCCCTCCCCTTCTGGGGAAAAGGTCCTAAATTTGCCCACCCAATCTTTGAGTCCCCAGGTAGCCATACCTTGTCTTGACACCCAGATTAGGGCATTAGGATTCAGGTTTGGTTCCCTGATTTCCTGGAATGTTGCTGGCCTCAAGGCGAAGATGGACTCTCCCGTATGGATAGAGTTCATAGGTAACTTTGACGTCTGTTTATTCCAAGAGACTTGGTCGGTTGAGCCTTTGTTTTTGCCAGGATATTTAAATTTCCATATTCCAGCATCCAAGGGCCCTATAGGCCGCCCTATGGGTGGCCTAACTATCTGGGCTCGTCAGGCTCTATTCCCTAAGGCCAGTGAGTTGCAGACTGGGTCCTTAGACATTAAATTAATTAGGTTGCCTTTGGTTTCTATGCAGGATTTGGTTATTTACAACCTTTATCTCAGAGGGACAAAGGGGAAAAGGTCGCAAGTGTTGGCTACCTTGGATTCTCTTATGGATACCTATGGTAGTAAGGAGGGTACGATTATCGCAGGAGATTTTAATGTTACGTTTGAACCCCTTTTAGCTTCGGATTCGGAATGGGGTCTTGATCCTGAGGAGGATCATCAGTGGGATATTCCAGCTTTGGCTCTCCCCCCAATTAAACGTTGGTCCGAGGTCATAGTTCAGATAAATTCTCTTTGTTATGAGCATGGTCTTAGGGCTTTGAATGGCAGAACCCAGGGTGATAAGTTGGGTGCTAATACTTTTGATAATGGTCGCTCCAAAAGTAGGATAGATTATGTTCTCTGCTGTAATAATTTATGGCATTCCATCAAAGATATGGTGGTGGAACCCAGAGTCGAGAGCGATCATAATCCCATTTGTGTCACACACCAGTGGTGGAGTGGTACCTCTTCTGTAGCTGGTGTAATTGAACTCCACCCGCCTGAAGTTGTCTCCTCTAATAATATGCGCAGGCTTAGGTGGCGGGAGGTGGTGACTAACGACATGTCCATAGCAAAAATAGAAGCCGACTTGGCCGGAGCTATTTTGCATCTAGAGGGCGTACTGGCATCCGACGAAGGTTTGACCCAAGTAACCGGCATACATGAGTTATTCTTTGAAGGATTAAAGGGACATTTTCTGAAGTCAGTCACTAAAAATAAAAAGTACCCTCCTCGGCGGCTCCGTTGGTATGACAGGGAATGTAGAAATGCTAGATCGAATCTATCTGCTGCTCTTTCAAGTGGCAATAGGACTTACATCCAGTTGGCAAGGCAGGCTTACAAAAAATGCCTTGTGCAAGCCAAAAAGAATTGGGATGAGCTCTTTTGGCAAGATCTGAAGGGAGCCAGTTATGGGAATGATCCTAGAAGGTTTTGGAATATTATTAAATGGAATAGGGGTGGCCAGCCTGATATTCCTCTAAATTATGTGGCCCAGGACGAGTGGCTTAAGTATTTTAAGCCCCAGTATGCCTGTAGCCTTTCACATATTCCTTCTGTAACAATCTCATACGTTTTTTACAGCAAAGGCCCTTTCAGCCCTAAAGATGCCTTAATAGTATTGGCCTCAGTAGCTACCGGACGTGCGCCTGGATCTGACGGAGTTCCGTCTGATGTCTTTCTCCAGAATAGAACTTGTTGGAGCAAGTACATTGCACTAGTGGCCAACGCGGTGGCTGAAGGTGCCCCTGTACCAAAATCGTGGGGGGGCGCTATTATTATTCCAGTTTTAAAAAAAGGCAATAAGGCTCTCCCGTGTAACTACAGACCCATTAGTCTGATAGACACCATTCAGAAGATCATTGGGAGGATGGTCTTGAATCTAATATTAGATTGGGAAGAGGACAACGGAGTTTTATCTACATTTCAAGCTGGCTTTCGTAGATCCATCAGCACAGTGGACCAGGTCTTTCGCTTTATCCAATTATATTGGAAGGTTGTGACTCTGGTGAAAGGCAGTCTCTTTGTTGCTTTTGTCGACTTAAGAGCTGCCTTTGACCTAGTCCCACGCTCTAGGCTGTGGCTTGTCCTAGCAAAGTTGGGACTTTCCCCAGAAGTCCTGACTCTGGTTATGAGACTACACGAGTCCAATTTTGCTAAAGTTCAATGGGGAGGTTTTAATGATGTTACTCCTGAGTTCCCAGTTGAGCGTGGTGTACGCCAAGGCTGTACTATGGCTCCGACGCTCTTCTCTTTGTATATAAACGGGATTGTAGATCTTATGCTCGGTGTTCATACAGATGCTCCCAAGCTGGCAGGGATAGTTACCCCAATACTGATGTTTGCGGACGACACTCTTATTGTGTCAAAAACGCCAAGTAGTCTGCAAAGAGCCCTGTCTGTCTTTGACGATTTTTGTTTAGCCCAGGGTCTGGAAGTAAATGTATCTAAGACCAAACTCATGGTTTTTAATCCACCTTCTAGTTATAGAGCGAGGAAGTTCTTCATGAATGCTCAGCCACTAGAGGAGGTCAATAGTTTTATATATCTTGGTATGCACATATCTAATGACAACAAGTGGAGCAAGCATATCATGACAACCTCCCTGAAATTTCGGCAGATTACTGGGGTCTTACTCAACGAGTTCAAAACCTCCCTCACCAAGCCGATTAAACCTGTTCTCCAAGTTTATGAGGCAAAGGCTCTAAGCTCTGTCTTGTACGGGGCTGAGCTATGGGGTCTTGACTCGTTGAGCCCATTAATGGTAGTTGAAAATAAATTCTTACGTAGTATTACAGGCCTTCCCCAGAGTACTCCCTTGGTCCCTTTAAGATATGATCTAGGTAGGAGAGCTATCCTGGAACTAGCCAATCTCCGTCCGGTTTTATACTGGCGGAGGTTGTGGACTACTCCGGAGCTCTCGTCTTATGCCAGGGGGCTCTTGGATGTCATCAAGTCTGATACTTTTCATAAGGTTGGTTGGCTGAGGAAGATACGTGCGGCCCTCGTAGACCTGGGCTTGGTGGGGTTGTGGAATGATCCAATGACAACGATATTCCCCTCAAAGAGCTCTTTGAAAATGTTATATTGGGAACATATTGATTATAAGACCTGGAGCCAAGTCAACCGTTCTTGGATGACTAACTGGTTCTTAGAGATAAAGGTTACTCCAGCCCTAGAAACCTACTGGGACTTGATTACTAAACCAAGTGACAGGAAATTATATTTTCAGCTACGAGTAGGTTCCTTGCCACTCAGGTCCCTTACAAGTAGGTGGTCGAGTGCTGGTAATGATACATGCCCCGCATGTGGCATGCAGTCTGAATCAATTGGCCATTTTCTGTTTGTCTGCCCCGTCTATATTGACCCTAGGCGTATCTGGTTGTCCCCATTGTGTAGGGTTTTGGGCACAAGGAGTAGTCTTGTGGCCCTAAGGATCTTACGTACTAATACCCTTCCGATTATTTCTATTGGTCTTGCCAAATATTTGGGCTGGGCATGGAATTTAAGGAATAAATCGGTACGCTCACTCTGCTAGTTCTCAAGTGAGCCTTGTACGGTAGGGCCAGGGAGTACTCTTGCTGTTTTATCTTTTTGTATTTATATATGTTATCTCACCATCTAGTCATCTGAATTACTGTTTAATCTCTTTTTATATTCATATTTTAATATTTATTATATTATGTATTTTATGGTTCTTTGCATCCATTAGGGTGCTTTTATTGTACTTGTATTTATGTGATACTTGTGTCTTTTATGAAATTTGAACTTTCGAATAAAGACTATGATGAGTGAATACCTTACTGCCTGGAATTATATAAGTATATATATGAAAACTCCTACATTCCGAGCACCTACCTAATAATATTGCCTGACAAAAAGTCAAGGTGGCTAGTGGGTGGATGAATTGACAAATAGTCAAAGCTATATTTATTCAAAATAATCTGCTATTGTTTCACAACTAGAGTTTAAGAATGTTAAGAAGCTATACAAACAAGAATAGGAAAAGCCAACAGGTCTTGCCTTTGAGTTCTATTGGTTTTGCCAATGCCTTTTGGCAATGCTGTACAGCCGTAGCAAGATTTTGTACAGCAAAGCCAAAAGGCCCAAAAGAAAACAAAAAAAGTAAAAAACAAAATGTGATGACATGGTAGCAGCGGGGGTGTCATTTTGCAGGTGCGAGATGATTTGTGCCTGCATTGTCACTACACAGGCACACCTAAAAAATGGCATGGTGACATTTTTTTAATGTAAAAAAATGAAAAAGAAGTATCAGGAAAGTTTGGGTGGAGGGGCTAGCAGCAAGTTTCTGCTTGGTTCCCCCCAACCGCCAAAAATTAAATAATAAAATATTTAATTAAAAACGGTGGGTATGCTAGCAATGCTGAAGCAGGTTGGGAAAGCAGTGGGGAGTGGGTGGGGTATGGAGAAAGCAGCGCATGAGGGAGAATGACAGAGAGGTTGAGGGAAACGCAAAGGAGCAAGAAGGCGGCACGGAGCACAGGGAAGGAGTTTATGCTAGGGGAAGACGCACATGAGAGTTAGCTTGCAACACGAGGGAGATAGCAACATTGAGGGCAGTTGAGGGTGGAGGTGAGTACCTGGCAGGGGAATGAGCACACGAGGGAGGCAGCTGGAAAAAGGATTGCAGTCAGCCATCATAGATATGGTAAAGAGGCTATGCCCCAGGAGCAGAACAAGCACAAGATAAACATACTGGGACAAGGAAAGCCAGCGAATAAGAAGCAAGCAAATGTGACTGACAATAAAGCGAGCCAATCAAGAGCCAATCAAGAGCAATGGATGGCTGTAAGCCCCTGTAAGTTCTTGGTAAGCCCACAATAGGTATTTAGCAACCAGACAGCTTGCGTCATCTAATAGGCTCGACCTAAAAGACCATTATGCCAGCAAAAACACAGTTTCATTTGCTAATAAAATCATAGATGCAGGAAATACGTTCAAAGCCATTTTCAGGCGGCTCAGGTGATGGCAAATCCTAAATCCTTCGAATAAGCTGTGAATCTGTTCCGGCTCATTTTCAGGATATAATTTAACATGCCTCCTCCAAAATACCTGGGCCGTGGTTGAATCACAGCTGATTACAACTGTCATATCCCTTATAATTTTACACCTTTTCCATTTCCCTCCAAGGCAATTAAGGAGTGTCATAAAGTGTTGGCTCCTCATATTTGGGATATATTGAAGTGTTCTTTTGAAGAAGGCATTATTCGAAAGGAAGCTTGGATCACACCACTTCTATGAGACAAGTGGCGTAACGCATAATGATGGGGCCCTACTGCAGTGTTAAGCGGGGTCCCTGGGTCTATCATATTTCACAGATATTTGTTGGTCTTTGGCTGAATGGGCCCCTTCTGAAGGTGTGTGGGGTGCCCTGAAGGCTTGGGGCTCCTCCTCAACAGAAGCGCCTGCAGGGACTCCTATTACGCCCCTGTAGAAAACAGATTGGATGTTTTTGACACTTATAAATATTTTCTGATTTCTAATATCCCATGCCTACTTAGGATCTTGGACAAGGCGGCTACCCTTCTGCTTCAGAAACATGTTGAGGCAAAATCACAGGCCGACGCATTTCAATCCACATTGAGGTACTGAATCCGTTGTGGTTCACGTCCATCCTTAAGATGGCCGCCTCCGGGGACCTGGAGCTTCTGATGCTACTGCATCTCTCAGCAGCTTTCAACACTCTTGATTGTCCCAATTTCATAGGTTGAGTGGGATGGCAGGGGTGGGAGGGACATCTCTGAATTACCTGAAGTCCTTTCTTACAGAGAAGACATCTTGAGTAATAGTAGATCAACAATTAGCTGGCATGATAACAGTATACTATGGGGTCCACAGAGTTCCTGTTGGTCTCACTTCTTTTTAGCATCTTTATTCGGCCATTCCACCAGCTGTTATCTAACCCGCAGGACAGTTTTCCAAATTACGCTGATGACAGTTGAGCGTGATTCAGTCCATCTAAGGATCCGGGTGCAGAAGGTTGCAGAAGTGTTTGAAGTTATTAAGGAATAAATGAACAAGAGCAGGTTAAGTCTAAATGCATCAAAACTGAATGCAGACAACTTAATACTAAGATTACTCGTTGAAAAATTGTAGCAATAATTGCCACATATTCAGGTAGGTTCAAAATGAAGTTTAGGTGAAAGATAATGTGAAGTCCTTGGTTGTGGGTTTTGGCGAACAGCTCTTGATGGATTGTCACATCAATCAGAGTATACGCTTCTCTAATTACTACTTGTCACTTTTACTTAAAACACAACACCTTTTGTCAGAGGAACATAGTGTAATCATTGCAAGAACAATTATTGGTTCAAAAACTGATTATGCAATTGTACAACTAGAGCCAATATGAGTAATTTTCAGATCCTACAATATTCTGCAGTGACAGCGGCTCTTACCTAGCTAAGACTGCTCATATTTAGACGCCCAAAGCAACCATTGTTGACTTCTGGTGGCATCCTGGATAAAGTCTTCAACTTGAAACTAAGCCTGGGTGGAGTTCACGGGGTTCCGGAACTCGACGAAGTGCAAAAAGAGCTCCGCCACACTTCGCGGAGCTCCGCAAGTGGCTAATGGGTTAGAAAAAATGCAGTTTGCGATAATTTTCAGTGCCCGGTGTTTGTCGGCGCTGTGAAATTATCGCAAACGGCACCATGCACAGCACAAGCGGGCGCTGCTTCCTTTCTGCCGCTTGAGTAGATTTTCTACCAGAGCGACAGCTTTCTCTATGCGAACAGACAGTTTCTCAACGTGAGTGGTCGCAGCATATGCTACCACTTGCATTGAGAAATCCGACCGCCCGCGTTGAGTAATCTCACATGGCAGTTGATTTCCCTCGCTCACGCTTGCCAACTTGACGTTGACGAGCACGAATGAGGAAAAATCTCATCGGGATGTGGATTTTCCTTGCTCGCCAACATGATGTTGATGAGCGTGAGCAAGGAAAAAACTCTGTGAGTTCACCGCCCAGACTTACTTGAAACACACAATTCTATCTGGCATCGTCCCTAACTTTGCGAAAGAACTTCTCTGAGCCTCAGGTCTAGTGGAAAACGTTAATTTGTTCTGCCTGCCCAACCATCAGGAGAAAGGCCGGTGGTAAATCCTTTTAAGCCACAGTGAGCTCTCTTTGGAACCTCCTTCCCGAAGAGATTAGATGCATTCAGCATCGCTTTCCATTCCAGAAAGCTGTAAAACCACGAACTTGCCCATTACAAGGGTGGAACCAACTTTACTAGATAAAGGCGAACTCCCTTTGTAACCATTCAACCAGCCAGAAACCAATGATGCCTGTGTCCTCTTCACGTGGATTTATTATCCGTTCCTGAGAAGAAAAACAATATCAAATAATACTAAGTTCCCTTGACGATGATATAAACAATCTTGGGTGGAAATTTCCAATAGATAACAACAATAAAGCAATGCAACTTAAGCAATAGCAATATCCTGTTCACTTAAACAGAGTTTAATCTCCGAGGGTGGGATAATCCTCACTTCCGTGTCCGTAATAGAATTAAAAATGTTTGACATGTCAGCTAGAAAATTATTCATTCTATGTCAGAGGCTTCAGATTATGTTATCCCTCTGCCTTGCACACAAAGCATTAAATAACAGAGGTCCCCCTGAAATGAGAGGACTTGTCTCCCCTTATGTACCTACCAGATGTTTAAGATCGTTTCAAGAGTGCCTCCTTATAACCTCAAGAATCAAGAGAGCGAGATGAGGGGGCATACCATTTGCACATCTGGTTCCAAAGCTCTGGAATGCCTTGCACCGGGATTGCTGAAAGAGGAACCCAGCTTTTAGAAAAGGCTCAAGACATGGTTGTTTCCTCAGTAGCCCCAGAACTGGCATAGTTACCCTTTTTCAGTACTCTTAATCAGTGCGGGGAAGCCCTTGGGCAGCCATGCACTTTACAAAAAACCTAAACATAAATATAGTTTAAAATGCAACATTCACAATAGGTTTCTGATTAAAAAAACCTTAAATGTAGAATTAGAAGACCAATCTGCCACAGCCAGAATGACTTCCAAGGGAGAACCAGTAGAAAAGGCTTTAGAGACCATCACCCCACACACATTATGAGCCCCTAAGAGGAAAACACCAATGCCGGCTTCTGCTAGCAGCCATTTAGCACAATGTTGCTGATGAAAAAGGTTTCTGTAGAGAAATATACAGTTAGCCCGCTGAGTCTGTGCGAAACTTGCAGGTACACTCCTCATAAGACTTAAGACATTTAACTACACATGACTTTTGATTATGAGGGAAAGCAGTCTAACTGATACATCACAATGCAGTTTTAGTTTGACTTAAAATAGAGCAGCTAAGAGGGAGTAAACACTCTACCTAATAAATCCAGTACCTTCACATCTGAATCAAGTCTAGATGCAATGAGACACAGAAGAAGCATCAGTTTCGTGGGCAACTTTTTGCACGAAAGATCTTCATTTGCGGGCCAAGCGCTTAGAAATGCACAAAAACAGGGACATCCCATAACATGGAATATTTAGGTTAAGGAGGCCAGACCAACTGAATACCCCTAAGCACCTTGCATACTAAAGGATGCTCACCCGCTGGTCTGCCCTCGAGATGAGGATGTCCAGCAGAAATAGCAGAATTAAAGTTGTCCCATAGGCTAAGCCTTGACTAGAAAGTTCAGGTAAAAAGTATACAATCACATGGACACCTGTCCACATGGAATCCACACCCCATTCACTACACCAGCATACCCATTGTTGCCAGGTCGCTTAATTTTGGTTATGTGTAGAGGGAGCACAAGATTGTAACAAGAATAACATAGCATCCTGAGAAACTCCAGGCACTTGCCAGCGTCACCTGAAAGTCTCCATGCCATGAGGGACAAACAACCTAGAGTCACCAACAAGTGGGGGAGATGAATTGGGTCTGAAAGAAGGTCTGGGATAGAGAGAATCTGCATTGGCGGAGCGCAAGACAGAAACACTGCTACAGGAACTCATGACTGGGCCTTCCAACAAGAGTTCACTGGGACCAGCCGTACTGTCTGGCGACTCACCTGTGAGAGTACTCTCTGGATCATAGAAAAAGGAGGAAAAGCATACAGAAGACCCTTCGACCAGGACTGGAGAAATGCATCCGAATTGGCCGCCAGAGGATCCAGTTTCCAACTCTAAGACCAGGAGCTGAGCATTCAGGCGGGATGCGAGGAGATCTTTCATGCACGGGCCACATATCTGATTCAACTCATTAAAAACTCGTGGATGAAGCTTCCAATCACTGGAATCGCATAGGAAGCGAGAGTTCCAGTCCGCTATCACATTGGACTGACCCAGAATATACACCGCTGTCACAGAGTTCTGATGCTGGAGACAATAATGCTATGGCGATCTTCACCAGAAGACGGGATCTCATCCAGCCCAGACAGTTGATGTTCTGTACCGGCGAAACATTGTCTGTTCTCAGAAGAATGCAAGAACTCTCCTTGCTTGGAGACAAACTGCGAACTTTATATGCCCCTGATAACAGCTTGAGGTAATTGATGTTGAGATGAAACACATCCGAGGACCATCTGACTTTCCCGTCTCCACCGGACCACACTAGGCTCCCCAGCCCCACTGGCTGGCATCCGATTCTGTGACCACCTCCGGAGCCAACGCAAAGATGGCTTTGCTGTTCCAGGCATCCATGTGGTCCAACCACCAGGACATCTCCGTCCTGGCTTTCGTCGGCAACATTATCTGCTCCGAATAGGACAGCCCCTTCCGTAGGTGTAAGATCTTAAATTTCTGAAGCACCAGATAATGAAGGGGGCTCAGGAATAGCACTTGGATGGAGGATGCCAAAAGACCAACTAGGCGAGCCAAGATCCTCAGTGATACAGTCAGAGAGGCAAGGGCTCTCCTTAACTCTTTCTTGATAAACACCTGTTTCGTCAACGGTAACAGAAGTTGGGCCTTGCCAGAATCTATCTGAAAACCCAGGAATTCTAGAGTCTGGGAAGGAACCGTGATCAATTTCTCTGAGTAGATGACAAACCCCAGATCCTGAAGGAGCTGAATAGCCCAAGAGAGGTGCAGAAGAACCGTCTCTACGCCATGGCTCTGCGCTATGACGAGAATGTCGTCTATTTATATAATCAATCTCACTCCTCGATCCCGGAGATATTGGACTACCAGTCGAAGCAACTTGGTGAGACACCAGGAAGCTGATGAAAGATCAAATGCCATGGCGGTAAACTCATACCAGTGATGGCACCAGTAAAATTAGGGAAACCTCCGATGTGCGGGAAAGATGGGGAGTGTCAAATAAGCATCCTTGAGGTCTAGACGGACCATCCAATCACCCTCCTCTAAAAGATCCCGCAGTAAGTGTATGCCCTCCATCTTGAAGTGACGATACACGATCCAGGCATTGAAATGTTTGAGACAGAACCAAATGAAAGCCCTGGTCCTTCTTTTGGAGCAAGAATATTGTGCTGAGAAACCCTTGCAGATGGGGTGAAGACCTTACCACCGGCCCTTTTAATAGTAGGGAATGAATCTCATTGTCTATGAAACAGCTTTCTACTTGGGAAAAATGAAAGAGGAAAGGTGCCTGCCCTGCTCAGGGGAGGAGTAAAACTCTAGTCTAATCCCCTGAACTGTCTGCAATACCCAAGGGTCTTGAGTGATAGCACTCCAATTGTGCAGGAACAGCTGTATCCTTCCCCCAACCACAGCCTCTGAGAATGGGATAACTCTTACCTGAATAATTAGCATCTTTGGCATTGTTTTTGCCCCTGTACCCACCTCAAAGGGCCCGGCCACAACCTTCTCTGTTGGAGGTGGGTTAGAAGTTAGGGGAGCCAAAAGGAGCACTTCTGCCCCTCGGTGCATAGTCACGGGAAGCCTTGTTGAATCCACTGCCTGGCGCTCGACCTCCAAAGCGCCCGGCCCTAACAAAAAGGCCATTGTTGAAGACTTTTTTCAGTGATGGACTTTTGGACTTGATCCAATGCGGAGAAATTGGTGATATACCTACCGAGATTTTTGGCAAATTTGTCTCCGATCAATAAACCATTTGCCATAGTGCCTGCCTCCGTAGAGGTTAGTTCTGCGAGTTGCGGGTCGATCCACAGCATTCAGTGGACATCGCGCAATTGGCATTTCTTGAAGGCACAATGCCCACTGAGCCCATTCAAGGACCTCACCTGGATCCATCAGGGAATTTGCCTCCTTCGTCTGAACAGCCAAATCTAAGACCTTAGTAATCGGACCGGAAAGATCCAACAGCTTATCTTGGCATCAATGCTATGCCCTATTCAGGCCTATTTTGGGGTCTTTCGCAAATTGTTTGAGAAAAGTTGCCATATTGGCGTCCAATTCTGGTGTATCTGCGGCCTTGCCAAGGAAAGATGGTTGAGGGCATTCAGACATCAAGGTGCTATGCACCTCACATTCAAAACCTTTGCACAGTCTGTCCTGGACATAATGCTCCACTTCCAAACAAGGTACCTTCTCTGCGGAACAGGGATGAACTATATTCTCTGGTTCAAGCAGCAATGTTTGACTGGCTTGTAACTCCAATTGGGAATGTTGTGCTTAACACCTGCGTTTTGATGCTGGTTGCGGGTCCCCTTGGGAAGCCTCAGAATCAGTTGAGGGGGGAGATCAGGCAGAGAGCAAGTTCACTGCTGGGGACTCAGAGCTTGAGGAGGTCCCCAAAGGCCTGAGGAGGCGTGCTCCCATATTCATGGTCGCAGAGGACCAAAGCGGCAATTTTCGAGAGAACTTCCACCGAGGAAGAACCCTCGACGAGGCTCTCTGATCAAAGACCAGATAATTGGTCACAATGTCAGCAGACAAGGAGTTCCTAGGGAGTCCCACCAACTCACGCCACCCATAACGAGTAAATGGTTGAGGACATGGCCTCAATGCCCTGATCAGGACACAATTAACGGAATCTTGCACAGGAGTATCAAGTGCCTCCACCAACCTCTCTTGCATTTGGTGCTATTAGGACACTTCTTCATATTCAATACAACTCTTATCCTCTTCTGCGTAGTACGCCATGCTGATGAGAGGTATTATAGTAATGAAGAGCAGGAAGAGGTTCGGGGGGGGTGTGAACTGCCGCAAAAACAGGTGTCTGATTCTCCAAAGAGATAACTTGGGGCAAGAAAACTGCCCAGGCCAGACAAAATTGTATGTGAAGGGAGCCATCTGCAAACGTCCTAGGGTAGAGCCCTCCTCACGTTATAGCAGCTCCGTAGGGTGCTCTCTGGGGAAAAGGAGCCGAAAACCTCTTCTCGAATTAACGAATGAAGCCGATCGGACGACCAAAATGCCCGGATTGGCTTCGGGTACATATGCAGAGCGAGAAATGAGAGCGGACTAAACCTCTGTCTGAGCGTCAAGACCCCTCCAACTCCCAGCTCCTGCTCTACTCTGGCCAATGCAACAGGAGCCGACAATAGGTCCCCTATGAGCAGAACGCTCTGTCGCCAAAAACAACAATTAACAGTAATAAACCATCATAAACAACCATATATAAGCACAACCATGTAAACAAGCACACACTCGATAAAAACAAATTGCACTTATCTTGGCCGCTGCAGCAGAAAAGACAGAGGAAGGACTTTCATGTTACATATATAGGGAGATGGGATTCCTATGATTGGATAAGACACTGGCTCATGGGATATGTAGTTTAAATTTTTCAAGTGTTTGATTACCGGCTCTGTTTTAACAAGCTGAATCCAAAGCCTACGGTCCTGACATAGAATCTCATACTCCATGGACAGACTCAGAGGTGTTTGCCGAAGCTGTTGGCTCATTGAGGTAAGGCTGCTTTGTATACTTGGGCTTCACATCAATCATATTAAGCGGGGCCCTTGCCTCTAATGATATAGGTATACCAGTTTATCTTACCCTCCTCTCGGAGCTCTGGCCCTAGACCTCCATGGGATCACCCCTTACCGGTGCCGGGCTGGGAACCAAAACCGGCCCTAACAAAGTGATCGGCCGCCCTCCCCCTCACCCCCCCCCCCCGGGGGTTGTGGGTGCGGCCGAGCTCTTTGCAAGGCCAGTTTTCGGCCGATTTTGTTACAGGGACGATTTTGCAGCTATGCTGCAAAAAAGGCCCTGTAACAAAAACGGCCCCCCAGGGGCAAAGCTAACTATAACTTGTGCCCCACCATGCACTGCTTATGACCTCACATATTACATCACTCATGACATGTTCTATGACATCATTTATGGCATCATTGATGACATCTCAGAGGACATCATTGATGACATCACTGGTTACATCATCTAAGCTTCTTTTGTACACATTGCTCTTTAAACGGGTATGACATTAGAGCTATAAAATTAAGTGCAAGATAGCTCAGAATAATATAAAGCATCAATAATGATATCATACATACAATTCCTATGGATGAAGCAAGCTTCTGTTATGTGGAACAATGGCCCTATACCATAAACTTCAAAGGAAGTGAGTTCATGTTGACTAACGACCACAGTTTAAAGGGTAACCTCTACTGGACACAGTGTTCAATTTGTATACAACTGTTCGGAAAAGACCGAGGGGCATATGTATCAAACGATTTTGTTTTCGCAAACGCTGCGATTCGCAAAAAAACAGCGTTTGCGAATACAAAATCGCAAAATGAGATGTATGAGCCATTTTAGCATCGCATTATTAAGGAATCGCTAATTTTGCGATTTCTTAATTTTGCGTAAGCATTTAAGGAATCGCAAACTGCGATTCCTTAAATGCTATGTAACACGCACCCAAGTTGTGCGATTTCTCCTTAAGAAATCGCAAATTACCACCAACTTCAAGTTGGTGGTAATTTGTGATTTCTTTGAAAAATGCACTTTTTGGCATTTTTCAAAGTGCCATGTGGCGCACATATATGCCCTTAGGGCATGTATGTGCGCCATATGCGCACACATGCTAATTTCAGGGGTGCATCAGGGTGTCATCATGACACCCTTGCACCTTTGAAATTATTCTCAATTTGCGATTAGCAAATTGCGATTCGCAATTTGAGAATGACTTCCCATTCATTGCTATGGGCTGAATGGGAAGGTATTCCTTAATTGCGATTTCGCAATTTGCTAATCGCAATTAAGGAATATTAAGAATTCGCAAAATATGTGCGAATTTTTAAATACATCCCGTTTTGTAATTCTCAAATAGCGATTCTCAAAAAATCGCTATTTGAGATTCGCAAATGGAGATTTTGATACATATGCCCCCAAGTTCCTTTAGATACTCAAGCCCTGTTACATAACTAATGCCCTACTATGTACAGTCTTTACCTGTATTAAACCCATCACAGTCACAGAATCTATAGTGAGAAATTAATATCAGTAGAAAAGTGGGTACTGTTGACAGTGTTTATGCTATGGAGATAGTTTACTCTGTACAACACAGCCTGGAAGCAGTCCTGGCCCAATAGCCAGTGCCGCCTCTGTGGGTATACCAGTGAAACCCTGCTCCATCTACTGTGTGTGTGCCTGGGCATGCTACAGTACAGACACAATATTCTACATTCAACCTTAAGATCACTACAAGTCGGATCTTGTCGCCCAGCAGTAATAGCCTTGATTAGAGGGAACCTGATACAATCATAATGTAAGACAGTGAGGTTCCTCACCTTCGCCTCCAAGATGCTGGAAGGGAACAACAACCAATCTGCCACGCCAGACTAATTTTGAACTCCTAATTGATACACCAAGGGTCATTCACAACCAAACGCAGTAATGCAGTCCAGCCTTAGTCCAACACCTAGACAAAGCTTCCATTGTTACGCACCAAGCTGCTTAGCTCGAGCCCGTTTCAGTGTTGTTCCACTAATGCACAATGCACTAAGCACTTTTTGTCGAGACTGTCCTTTACATCCCCCACTTCTTTTCCTTCCCCTCCTGCCAATAAGACTTTATTATAACACTGACTATGTATTTAGTGTTTATACTTTGGAATGGACACAGCCGTCCTGGACTGGTTCCGATTTTTAATCTTTTAAACCCTCCTCTTCTTTAAAATAGCTTTTTAAGTGTACCAATGTCTATTCTAATGATTTAAATTATTCAATCAATAACATTCTTCTTCTTCTTCACTGACTGCAGATGGTGAAACTCTCATGAGAAATACACTACAGAATATTTAAAAGTATCTACTAAGAACAGTATACACTCTAAATAAAACTTGGCCAAAAAGAGACTATTCACTTAAGATAACTAAGGTCTGAAGGTCCTAAAGATCATACGACCTGCAGCCTTCATACTGTGGTGAAAACTTTACACATAGCCCATCGTCTGAAGCAAAACAAGCCCATGTACATATGCTAGTACCTGGTGCCCATAGTCTGCTATTTCATGTAGAAATTGTCATGCTGAGACGATTCTGATAACTTAAGGCTGCTTACAGTACTTATTATGTAGTACGTGTAATATTTGTTCTATTTGGAAACTTTTTCTGCAGTGACAAAAAATGTGTATGGAACATACTGAACACAAGTCGTCAACAGTCACCTGCACACAGAGTTACTCTTCCATACAAAGATTTATAATGTGTTCAATACCTCTATACACCTATGAGGTATTAGTAGTACATGTGTTTTGTAAACACCTACACCCACTAGCTGAACACAGGCTGTACAAAGTTAGGTAGAAAAAGAATACGGTAATTACCCGCCACTATGTAAACTATAAAACACACTATTTTTTTTTGCAAAAACAATTTTTATTATATAACACAGGTACAGTTGCCAAATGTAGTGATCAACATATCCGCGGTCTTCTTCCAGTAATAAACACCAGTGCATAATACAGTAGAGACCACTTTCAACTATCAGCGCACTGTCCCCAACACTCCCCAATGCAGACAATCCCTCAACTATAAAACACACTAACACACTCATTGGATGATGTAATAAGTAATTTCATCAATTATGTCATTTGAGATGTCATAAGTGATATCATAAATGATGCCATAGAACATGTTATGAGTGATGGAATATGTGAGGTCATAAGCTGTGCATGGTGGGGGTGCAAGTTAAATTTAGCTCTGCTAATTGGTGAAGTTCTGTGTTTGTTTTTTTCCAAACGTTAATGTTGTCACTGAGATATTGACCTAACTATAATGTTACTTTAACTTTTGTTTTTTTCTGTGAAAAAACCCACAGCCTACAGGGCTTTATGTTTTTTACAAGGGAGGGTGTCGCAGGCCCCCCTTTCCAAGCCTCATTAATCCCATTAGTAACAACTTACGGCCTAGCAGCGGCGGCCAGCACAGGTAAATGCAGTAGGGCAGGGCGTGGCAGGGTGTGAAGCCGACAGACGGCGGAATAGGTATTATTTATTTATTTAATGATACCTATTCCGTTGTCAGTCGACTTCCCCCCACCCTGCCCCCACCGTGTTTACCTCTGTCGGCTGCCACTGCAGCCCAGTAACCCTTTGAACCTGAGTAATTATATTAGAACAAATGAATGTGGTTCGATCGGGATAGCATTGACGTATCGGAGTCAAGCTATATAATTAACTTATATATCTATATAAAAAAGTCAACTACAGAAAGAAAAAATATATGATCAAGCCTACCACAATAAGGATACACCCCCCGAAGACCTAAAAATAATTTTAAAAAATAAACTAATCTTATCAGTTTTTCCCCAAAAATCACATGTTGGCCACAACTCTCTACATATCAGAGGTCAAAAGTGGTTGTAACATAAAAAACGAACATAAAGTTATTAATCTGCTAACTACCGAGCAGTAGTGAGGGTCTATCATTTGATTGTTTGTATTTTGTGCTCTATAAGCATTTGTTTCTTTGTGTGTCTATTTGAAGGTGTGACTATGTCCACCACGGATACCTTATCATATGATGAGTATGTCGCTGATCCACAACCAAGTACTAGCTCAGCGACAGCCTCTTCCCTACGCCCTCACCTCAAATTCAGCCAACCCCTCTTTTGGTAAGCCAGAGGGCGGGAGAGATCCAGAGGGAGGGGGCAAGAACAGGGCCTATTGTATAAACAGAGACCTTACCGACCTGGATAGAGGCAAACCAGGAGGAAGTTTTATCAGTGGTAACTACAAGCTTTCTGATCTTTAATCTTTCCACCTATGAACTAAGCCATCCAGGACTGTCAATCCTTAGTCGGGCCTAAGTTTTGTCCCTACCAATCACCTCGATTTTTTTGAGCCTACACTTGAACTGTTTTGTTTCTTTCGAAAAAAATAAAACTTTTCTTCTTTTTCAAGAATAAATCTCCCCTGGATCAACATCAATTTACTGCCTTTCGTCCACCATCCACGTCCTGGCCCTCCATCACTCAAATACCACTGTAAGTGTTGGTCTTTAAAAATAAAATCCTAAGAGAGTTTGAACAATTAAGGACTCCGAATCCTTATATCAAATTCAACTTACCAAAGGAAGAGTTCATGGCTGTAACAACTTTTAAAAATCCCCAAATTACCATCAAGCCTTATGACAAGGGGGTTGGTATTGTAGTTCAGAACACTATGAATGAGGTTGCGCTTTTGATTAAGAATATCACCACACAGGCCAAATAAATAGATTTTATTAGTGATCAGGAGTTTTCTTTCTTAACAATTCTTCTCCTAAAATGCTCAGAATTTATACCCTCCCAAAGATTAACAAAGACCTTTTGTCTCCGCCGGGAAGACCCATCATTTCAGGGTGTGATTCTTTATAGCAACCCTTGTTAATAGGGTTCCCCCTCCCCGAGCCTTATTAGGCCCTGGGGATCCCATTCTCCAGCGATGTTTTTTTTTAAAAGGAGGGGGGCTGCACAGTCCCCCTCCCTGAGCCTGTTTTGGCCTCGGAGACCCCATCCCCAGGACCTAATGTGATCCCATCCCCAAGGGCTGTGTTTTTTTTATGGGAAGGAGGCTGCAAGGCTCCCTCCCCAAACCTTTTCTGGCACCGGGGACCCCATCTATCTCTTATCGAATATGTCCCCCTGGGTAGGCTACCCAGGGCCTATAATTGAACAATGCGGCTACAGCTGGCATTCTGTTTCTTTTTGTTTTATTCGATCCCGCCGGATTGCGGAAATATTTGTTGTATTGTTTTGGTTGTTGGCCTCAGGGGCGGTCCCTCTGGCTCTCCCCCATGGTGTGTATCCATACCCTGCTCCCTTATATTTGTTTTTCATTTAACACTTCAGGGCAGAGGACTAAGTTCCCGAGTCTTGTAATGGCTGCCAGCAATATTTTTCTCATGCTGCTGGCAGCCGATCAGAGCACTCGCTCCCACCGGAATCTGAGTACCACAGGAGAGAATTGGTCCAAGGGAAAAAAAGCTCCATGGGCCTATGAGACCGCTCTATTTTTTTTTTTATTGGGTTTGAGAGTCTTTTGCAAGAGTCCCTCGACCTAACCGTCCAGATAGCTATATTTTTGTAACTGTAATTTATCAAAATCTTCTGAACGGATTTATACCAAATAACAAAAGGCACAATCTGCGTACCAAAACCTAGCTTCCTGCCAAATTTGTTGTAATTTCATGCAGCCCTGTCTAAAGAAGTCTATGGCAAATGTATGGGATTGTGTGTTTTGGGACCCCCACTTTTCTTGGCCCCCAATTGATGCATCACCCTAAAATTTTCCATGCACAAACCAGTAAAAAAAAAGCACTTTTTGGAAAGTTTTGTGGAGATTCGTCAAATGATGTGTAAGTTATTAGCAACACAAAAAATGCTTCTCCTAAGGAACACCTGATAAATAGAAAGATTTATATATACATATTCATATATTTTAAATAGCATCCCATATAACTTTAATACAACAGGATGGGTGCCTTCATGCTGGCAGGTATATTTACAAAAGGTATAAAAACCCTATTTAGTTGTACTGCATATCACAGAAAAGTGTGATGCTTTTTGGTGTAAACCTAAGGTACTACTGGCTTTGGATTAATTTAACCTGAAAACATAGTTTAACAGACAAGGATCACTACAAACACAAATAAATAAAAAAGGATGATGAATGGAAATATCATTAAAGTATTGACCGAACAGCCTTAGCACTCAATCACACTTCTTTTAGGCAGCTGGGCACCTGTAAACAGACAACATGATGTAATTCAGTGCAAGACGGTCGCTGGCCGAAATGGGCTGACCCAGTGCCCCATGCTGTATGTAGGGTAGGGTGACCAGGCGTCCCGTATTTGCCCGGACAGTCCCTGTTTTTCACCAGCTGTCCCAACAGATTTCAGGAAATTAAGCCTATGTCCCGGTTTTTAGAGAGAGTCGGCAGAAAACGGTGGGAGGTATCTTTTTACGTTTTGCAAAGCAGGAATAGTTAGCAGCTTTTATAAGAAAGAAATTTAAATAACAGGCATGCTACTGGCTTTAAAAAAGTCATTTTATGTATGTTCTAACTGCCGCTTCTGTCATTCTCTGCTAAAGAGAGCTGTCATTCTGTGCTGTGGGTTGAAGTAAAATTGTAGTCCTTCTTCTATTTTGGGGAAATGCCCCGGTTTTTAGGTCTCGCCTGACCCAGCGCATGTGCTGGTCTGGCGAGACTTATTGAGAGGGCTCCAAAAAGTGCTACCAGGCCAGCCTAGAGCTACAGTGCAAGTGCGCGCGCCACGCTTTACCGCGATCATTTTCACTTTCGCGGCCGCACGGCCGCTTTGATGTTTGATCGTGATCGCGATCACTTTCACTTTCGCGGCCGCACGGCCGCTTGGCATAGCCAATAGGTCTCGCTTTTGGGACCTTATATGTATTTAGTTATACAACTGTTGCATGGCTAAACACTTATAAGGTCCCAAAGGCGAGACCTATTGGCTATGCCAATGCTTGTTTACTTTAAAATTCTGGTCACCCTAATGTAGGGTGGACAGAACCACAATGTGAATGACAGCGGAGCAAGCCCAACGGATAAGGGGGCATATTATCAAGGACGGCGTTAAAAATTATCGCCGGTTTAGCTGCAGAAAACTGCCGCTAAACCGGCGATAATGGCCTTGATAATATGCTCTATGGAATTCCCATAGAAGCCCATGTTCTGGTGTGAACATGGGCTTCTATGGGAATTCTCCAGGGCATATTATCAAGCAGTTTTCTGCCGCTAAACCGGCGATAATGTTAACGCCGTCCTTGATAATATGCCCCAAAGAGAGCTGATGCAAAGCACCTGCATGTTTGTACAAAATTGTGTCATTTACTCTTTATGACTATTTTGTGTGCTCTATGTATGCACGAAGAGGCTGCACTTTGCTACCATTCAAAGCAATTCTACAACTGCAGTATACTTCTTTCGCTACTCTTTGGATCCTTTGAATTCCTTCAGAGTATTGCACCTGAAGTATGAGTAAATCTTTGGAAGCACACTTCTGTCCCCGCAGTCCGTTTGTGAAGGTTTCTCTAGCACCCA
Source organism: Triturus cristatus (assembly GCF_964204655.1). Classification (NCBI taxonomy): domain Eukaryota; kingdom Metazoa; phylum Chordata; class Amphibia; order Caudata; family Salamandridae; genus Triturus; species Triturus cristatus. The sequence goes on along the minus strand of NC_140584.1, from coordinate 937,545,371 downwards.
GCCCACGGCATTTCCGGGTTTTATTGTACACGTGACCTCGGTGCGGTATGCAGCACAGCAGGCCTCTTGTCTCACCCTGCACGCCTGAGATGCGCGTTTAGCTCATCGGTTTTAATCTGGAGGTTAAAGCTGATGCGGACATTGCGTTGTGTTTCCTTTTACCTCGTGATTTCTTTTCATGGGGGTATACTGCCCGGGGACTCCTTTACTGCGCTGTTTTGTATGTGGTTAACAACAGTCCACCTACTGACAAAAAAAATGCAAATGGATGAGTAACTGTTGCGAAGCGCCCCATGGAGATCTATCGCCCCACTAGATGGCGCTTCGTTCTGAACATTCAATTTTCACATCAGTTCTCGGTTTTTGACATCAATTCGTTTAACTTCCCATTGTCACGGTAGACACAAATTTTACACTTACTGATTCCACATAAAAACTGTTTTAGCATGCATTAAATAAAAGTTTATTAACATTAAAACATTTTGGGGCATATCTACAAGGCGGCGATAAAAAATTATCGCCGCTTTTGCGTCCGTTTTCGGCCGAAAAGCAGCGATAATTTTATCGCTATATCAGCAAGGTCACACTATCGCGTGAAACCTTGCCTTAGCGCCTGAATTCCGAACGCCCATCTTTGCATCTCTAATGAGATGCAAAGTGGGCGTTCCTCCCCAGGATAAGGGGAGAAATGTCACTAAGCGACATTTCTCCTATTATCAAGCCTCACACAAAGCAGCATAGCGACAAAAAAAGTAGCGATAACCCCTGTTATCGCTACTTTCCTTACGCCTGCTTTGAAACTGACTTAACCATGATATCCTATGGAATGTGGATATCATGGCTAAGTATGTGAGGCCCTATCAGCAAGCTATCGCCAAACTTCGTGGGATTATCGCTGGTTTTCCAGCGATAATCTCACGTTAGGCAGTTAGCGCTAGGATTTTTATCGCTTTTGAGATAAGCGGTGCTAATAGCACGCTATCTCAGCGATAAAAATCCACGCTAGCCGGCGATAATTATCCTAGCGCTAAGTGCGCTGAGCGATAATTATCGCCGGTTGTTGCTGATATGCCCCTTTGTTCCAGCGATTCACGGAGCAGTGATGTGTTTTTTGCAGTGCAGAATGTGTGAAAGAGGAGTGAAATTCCGAGGTATTGAAACCTGGTCAACCTATATTGGAAGAGGTTAGATTAGAGTAAGCTAGGGGCATAATATCAAGCCAGGTGAAAAAATGATCGCCGCTTTAGCGGCAGAAAACTGCCGCTAAAACGGCGATAATGGGCTTGATAATATGCTCTATGGAATTCCAATTGAAGCCCATGTTAGATGTGAAGGACATCTAACCTGAGCTTCAATTGGAATTCCATAGAGCATATTATCAAGCCCATTATCGCCGCTTTAGCGGCAGTTTTCTGTCGCTAAAGCAGCGATCATTTTTTCGCCTGGCTTGATAATATGCCCCTTACGCCGCTGGAACGATAACAGTTATTGTTCCCCGTTGGTGGGATTGCCCTTCGACTTGCTGGAAAGCTGGTATGTGCTTGACATGGACTGTGGAACCGGCAGTGTTCGCGAGGGTTAAGCCCCGGATAGAAGCATACTGCACACGGCCGATAATTGCCACGCGCACTGTAAGCACAGGGCACGTCCTACAGCTACGCATGCGCAGTAACTGTGGGATATGGCCTCTGGCCAGTATCTGCCTCCTATAAGTACTGACAAGCTATGCTCAGGGCACCTCAGAATTATAGCTCAGTAAATATGAAATAGAACAGTGGTAGCCTTAAGTCTCCGGGCCAAACTTGTAGAGAGATATTAATGAAAGTGGTATCAGGGTTAGGTTCATGCTCTGCGCTCTGCAGACTTTAGGGGAACACATTGTTTAGAAAACAAGGACCCAATCTTATCTTCTGAAGTTCAGCCCCATGAACAGCTCTGGAGAGTTCAGATACTTAAAGCTTTTAGCACTGAAGTTTATGGAGGTGGTCCAGGAGTTACAGAAGCCTGAATCACAGGCAGCAAAGACTAGTGGTAGCCCTGAGGTACTTCAGCCTCTCCAAAAATCTAGACAACTGAATTATTATTTTTTTGAAATAAGATAAAGTCTGGGTTGTTTGGATAAAGATCCAAGTAACCCAGTTGCTATCGGTTGTAGTCTAAATATACCAGTCTCCTTTGGGTGCTAGCTTTTCTAGTACACTGGGGTTTGGACCAGATGTTACAGTAGGCAGCTAGGACTAATATCCTTGCTCCCACTAATTAAGTCAAAAACATTCTAGTACCCCTGGGGTACCAGGGTACTGAGCCAGTTTTTTGTCCATTATAAGAGACCCCAAGTCAAACAATTGCGTTATCTCAGTACATGCTAGCAGTGGTCAAGAAATGTCAATGGATTCAGATTATGAGGAACCGGATTGCTGCCTGGGCTTTGGTACCATGTTGCTGTGGTTGTGTAGATGCTTGCCTTGTTTTGGATCCCCACAGAGCTCCACCTGATGGTGGAAATGGTTATGACTTTCTCAAATGTCAAGCAATGAATGTTGCCATCTATTCTTGAACAAAAGTCACAAAAGTACCATGTAATTGACCCTGAGACTGACGTAGTGATGGAGGCTCTTAATTTGGCCTGGGGCCATTCTTCCACCACACATTGCCTTACCAAGGTGCAACTCATACCACACCAGATGGGTGCAAGAGATAGTGCTAGAGGGGGCGCGCCCACTCACAAAATACCAGCTGGTGATGCAGAGGACTGTGTTAATCAAATTGTACAATGTTTCTGGTTCGCCCGTTCACCTGCACCTTACTGTCATTGTGACACTTTGATCCGTACAGGGATAATCTCTGGGTGCTTCTGATGCATTACATGGTGTTCTTCAAGTGCCCCCGAGCTGGATGGAGTCTTCTATTGGGCAGTCCTCTAGGCAAGCAAGCAGCTGGTCAGGAGTGATGCCAGCAGCTCTCGCAGTGTGGTCCTAACCTTGGGAAATGGGCAGCCAACAGCTCTTGGTGTCCAGGGTACTTCAGCCAGCCACAAAGCTCTAATCGTTTTGCTAGATAAGACTGCAGTTAATATTCACAAGTCAGGGAAGGTTTACAGGTGGCCACTACCACTCACAGGCCTGGTATATATCACATTTTTGGACGCAAGGCCTATTTGTGGGATTTCTCCACTCTTGAGTGTCTGTCAGAGATTGGGTTGGATCATGATGTGGACTAGAGAACTGTCTCACACAAGAGAAATGCAACACCTAGTGTGCCTGCTTCTCCGTAATTCTGTGGATTTTCTCCTGCACTTTGATGATAAGCTTCCTGGGAAGGATGATTTGTGGAGCCTCCAGATAGTGGTGTGAAAAGAAGGAATAAGGGTTGGGAGATAACCAGTTGTGCAAGCCGACACCCCTGTATCGTTTTTTGTCACACACTCAGGGTAAGAGATACAAGGGTCCCAGGTACGGGAATGAGGCACAGAAGGTTGGTAAAGTATGGCCCTAGAAGCAACTACTCTTTATCAGCAAACATTATAAGTCACTGCTCCCAAATTGTAAATGCCTTGAGCTTTACTGAGGAGCCATGAAGTTGATGTCTTGGTGAACTCTGGAATTAGAGGCCACCAGACACACTAGACACAAGATATAGAGGAAATTTAGGGAAAACTAAAGAAATAATCCAATGGTTTACCTGGTCCAAACACCTGTGGAATTTCTTTCCTACAAATACCCTGAAGGTTCGTCAATGCAACACCAATGATTTTTTTCAGCACTCCAGGCAAAATTGAATTCTGCTTTCGAGTATTGTCCTTACACTTAAAAATGACATTGTTTGTGCCTTGACTATAAACCCTAGCTGAAGTGAAATAATGTGCGCTCAGCGATCCAATGCAAAGCCAAACCAACAATAGTGTTGATCAACTTTCTGGTGCAAATACATTTTTTGCTTCACAAGCTTAGCTCTAAATGGCAATGTAGTGTATCTTGCGATCCCCCCATAACTCGTGGACAGCGTAGGCTCCTCTTCAATCGCCCCACTGGCTCAGAGCCATCAGCTGAAAAATAAAACAATATTTTATTATTGTTTTATTTTTCACCTGCTGGCTGAACCAGCTTGTGTAGGGAGGGGCAGGCCAGTCCATGGGAGGGAGGAGTGGAGTGCACTTCTAGTGCGCATGTCTGGATGGCCGGCCAAACAGACATGGACAGTTAGGTTTCTCCAACCCAGCTGTATTGCACAGCCGGAGAAACAGCACAGAATCCTTTTGCCTGAGCCAGCGTTAAACCAGGCGGCGCAGGCCAATCCCTGCGCTGCTCTCATAGAATGAAGCAAACAACACCACAGATCGCCACTACTGATAATTCTTCAAAATATTATTTTCCTGCCGCCTAGAACAAATCCTAAGGCAACTACCAGCATTTTTTAGCTTAATTTAAATGTATTTACCCATTTCTACATTTCGGGGTTCCAAAATCTTTCATTGTAAATACCACATAGATTAAATAGCACATATTGTAAAACAAACAACCATATTAAAAATCACAAAAACAATCTCTCTCTCCAGATTCTTTTCTACTTATATATCACAATCAGACCACATTTAATACCCACACTAAACAGCATCCATTCTTCAACAATAAATCACAGCCCCCCTGACTTAACTAAATTATTTAAGTAAAAGAACGTCAGAGGTCACAACCAGACATCACCTATTCAAAGCAATAATCCTTCATAATGCACACAAAACAAATCTCACATCTTTTTTATTTTATGAATCCCAATCATGGTGCACAAGAACAACTATACAAATTAGCCCTAAGATTGTCTGGTCAACATTATACAAGGTCGACGCGTTTCGAGTCCATCCTCTTTACGAAGGACTCTCCTCAGGACCAAAGTAACTGTGAAAGAAATAAAACAACAACCTCTTATTAGCTTACACTTCACCAAAAAGCCTCCTGTACAAAACACACTAACTGTGCTCGTCAGCTTACCTCTAAGAGCAGGACATAATCACTCGAAGTGAAATGGCACGTGGACAAGCAGTCCCACCATCTATAAAATCCAAACAATAATCAAAAATAAATAAATCAAAAGAAAATAATATTTATAACGTCACAAGAATCGTCATTTAAACCATACTCGAATCTGGATATTCGGTGGACTCACTTGTAAGTCAGAAATCTGTGTACGATGTAAAATTCCAATTGACGACTGTGCCAAACGCCACCAAGCAGCTTTCCGCTGACGTCTAACGAGACGCGAAGTCAGCGTCTGTTTTATCGATACTCGCTATGTTATTTTACAAAGCGGGCGAGGCCCAGGGTACGGTCCCTCGCTGATTCTATAAAACAAAATGTCAAACGCTCCTCGTGAGAAAAACTCGATTTATTTTCGTGTTTAAATACTTTAAAATTGACAAACTGTGCTAGGATGAAAGTAGCGCAGGGATTGCACAGGGAGTCTTTGATGTTGTCCCAGTGTCTGCTGGGACCAGGAAGAACAGAAGCACAGAGGCGTGAGGCGGGAGGCAGACGGCAGTTGCAGGTAAGTTTTTGTTGTTGTTGTTTTTATTATTAAACCCTCTGCCTGCCCTTCTCCTGCCACACTCCACCGCACCAACTCCGCTAGCCGCACCAACTCCGCCCCCCTCACCACTTCTTGTTTGTGTCGGCCGCCACTGTTGGTGGAAACTGTGCAAATACTATAGGAGTGAATACAAGCTTATATATACTAACAAAACACATAGTACCGTGGCTTTGCGTCCAATACTAATGCCAATTGAAACGCACTTGTGAACAATAGGCAAAAATTAGGATGGGCGACATTTCATTATTTTCAGTGCTAAACACATAACAATTGTGCAAAGCACACGTTACAACATATACCTTTGGGCTATGCAGTAGCGGTCCATGGAGGGAGTTCAGTGGGGCAGTGAGGCGGGGTGGGGGAGGGGCAGAGTGGGGAAATGTAAACACCGGAATATGGATGAAAGGAGGTAAGTACACATTTAAATAAATAAAACAAATTCCTTTGCGAGCGCTGCATCGCAAAATGCGATGCAGCGCGCGCAACAAAATTAGTTTTATTTATTTAAATGTGTACTTACCTCCGTTCATCCAAATTCCGGTGTTTACATTTCCCCACTCTGCCCCTTCCCCGCCCCGCCTCACTGCCCCACCGAACTCCCTCCATGGACCGCTACTGGGATTATGTGATCATAATTGTGCTCCAAATAATGCTTCACGGTCAAAAGATACAAATCGATAGTCTGTGTGCCGTGGTGCAATCTCAGAATGAGTTTTTCACCAAGCAAGCACTGTAATAATTGCGTTTACATCGACTTTGTTGATGCCGTCCTGTGATGCATGGTCAACAAGGTGCTACGCTAGATTAGTGAGTTTACACAACACAGCGGGTTTCCGTGCAGTGCTGGGATACGTGGATCTCAATACATTTAGGTCAAAATAAAATGAACAAGCCAGTAAGCGTAAGCAAACCCACCTTTACAGTTTCTTCTGGATTTCTGATTGGCATGTGCATGATAGTGGTTTAAGGGCCTGTTTTGTCTGTTTGCGTCCCTCGAAGTTCGAGCAAGCCTTTTTTGCAAAAGGTGACACAGGGCAACACAAAGGATTATTTGTAACTTACAAAGCCACACAAGGCCTGATTTGCATGGCCTTGCGTGACTGTAAAGAAATGTAACGCAACACAGCTGCTTGTGCTACTTTGCATTACATTTCAGCGAAAGAGACGTTCTATTGGGGGACTATGGGCATGCATCCACTCATGGATTTTGGCGCAGTCCCAGATTGACTAAAATGCTATGCCTTCCACAGTGAGGCGTAATGAGGAGAAATATCTTTATTTCTCCTCTTTATTTCATATTCGCTCTTTCTAAGTGTGCTGCATTTTGCAGCACGCACGGGGAGGAAAATGCTTCAAAGGATTGTTTGGTGCAGAAAGGTATGCCTTCCTACACAAAAACAATCCTGCCTGCGTTGGTGCCAGGCAGCAAACAGTGCACCAGCGCAAGGAGTGAGCCGAAATGCCCCAGACCTTTATAAACATGGAGTATGTCTGTTCTCTCTTTCACGCAACGCAGCACAGCATCTTTGCTTGCTGCCCTGCATTGCGTGAAAGATTAGTAAATATGCTCCGTAGTCTACAGGTTTACTCTAGTTCCCACTTGGCATAAAAGAGAAACTATTTCATCCCCTTTCCCCCAACAACAACCACTCACCCTAAAACTGGCTTATTCCTAAGGGCCAGGACCCTGCGAGGGGAGTGTCGCTAATGGTAAAACTGTAAAATGGTTCTGTGGATCAATGCACCCACAGCAGATATCTATCTGCCTGCGGCTTATTGGACATACGTTTGAAACCTGGCAGGGCCAACCCAGTCCTTCATCTTGCCCTAGTGAGACAAACGGAGACCATTAACTTGGTAATTGTCACATCTTCTATTACAGGTTTGCACACGGCCTCCATGCTCTCCAACCACATGTGGCTGGCTTGGGTGGTTGTATGACAACATTTCAGGCAGGTTCACCTCGTTTGGAAGCTTCAGAACTGACCCCTCTGCAGGTACTTGGTCCGCTCCAAACATCCTCTGTCTAAAAGCAGATTATCCGCAGTCATGTCTGAGATAAGAGCTCTCTATTTATGTATTTATCTCGAGGAGCTGGCATGCGCCCCCGTGAATGCCCCTGCAGACTGCTTGGCACCAGAGTGCTGATTACGCGCCTAATGTCCCCGTCTTCCAGCGGCTCCTCGAGAGGGATTGGGGCGCATTCTCTTTGTGTTTCGAAAGCTTTCCATTAAGGCAGCGAGAAAGAAGAGTACGCTTGTCCAGTTCTCTCGCATCTGTGGTACCAAGTGCGCTGTGTTCAAGCTGAGGCCCCGGAGGGAGGGGAGGTGGGAGACGCCAGATTACAGCTCGTGTTTGTGCTGCATTCTGCACTCCCGGCTCTAGAAGGCGACTGGAAATGAAATGCTCTCCGCTCGACGCCCTAATGAGATCTCAGGTGGACTGCCTGCTGAAGGGCCTTCTAGTGCTGGCCACGCCGGCAGCCTGGCTCGCATGCAGAATGAGGCCTAGTGGCGCAGCTGGCCGCAGCCATCTTGTCGATTGGCGAGTATTCCACTTTTGTGCCCGCGCGCGTCACGTGGCTGATCTTCAAGCGTACGATGGGCTAGTCGCCAGCGCACCTGCTATGGCCACGTCACCAGGGCGCAAATGGACCTTGGGAAATGTGTGTATAACACACAGAAGCCTTAAATTCTGGTAGGGTCGAAGACCTGCTCGTTGGCTGCTCTTCCACTGCCTTAATGGCAGGTTGCAAGATCCTGAACCTAGAGTTATCTAAGCCTCCCTCCCAGCTTCCCACCTCTCCCTTATCAGAACCGAAACTCTGATGTGTCTTCCACTTATTTAATGCTACGATCACTTCTTGGTAAGCTTTCTCCCCTTCATTACCTGTTATTGTTTGTCTCTCTTCTTCAGTACCGTACTTGTTCATGAGGTGTTACTGGACTCCGGTGCTTAATTTGAGCCGGTGGTTTCCCATGCTCGGCACCGGTTTATAATTGTCAGCACCGGAGCTCGGGACAGCCTGCGACAAGGTGGCAGTCTAGGTGATTTAGAGATGACACAACAACAGTTAATTATTAATTAAAAATGAATATTACCAGCCGCCCAAACCATGCTTATAGCTTCGGGGCCTGAAATAGTCCGAGTTGTCATGCTTGTAGGAGTGTGGGTTAGTAGTTGTGTTGTTACTATTATTGGCAGCATGGCAGGGGCACTGTGTGGTGCAAGTTGTGCCTTGGCAATTTTTTTTTTTTTACAGATTAAGCACTGGCAACCTCACTAGACCAATAGCCATCACAAGTGAGTTAATCGCTCACTGCTAAGAAAGTTGGTGAGTTTGAATCTTGGCAAAGCCATCTCAGTCTTCCATCCTTTCGAGGTTGGTGAATTGAGTATCTCTGATAAGTTGGGTAACGCAAAAAATTTTTTGTGCAGTGAAGAATACAAAGTTACAATGTTCCCTCTTTTTTTCTCCCTTAGCTCCTTAGCCCCTCTCACGTTTTGGGCCTGTGTAGGCGAGGGCAAGGTGGGAGGAAGCATCCTGGAACAGCGTTCGCCTCTCTGTTTTTCACAATATACTTTCTTATGTTTGAGAAAAGTATTCCCAAGCAGTTAATCCTGGCATTGACATGGCAATCCTGAGGTAGGTGGGCTATTGTGCATCGAAGGAGTGGACAGGCAGCTGAAGGAGAAAGGAATCCTCTTCAGCCCCACTGCACAGGGTACCTAATAAGTTAAAGAGCATGCAGGGTGGTAAATAAGGTGATTTTCAAACCTATAGGCCTGTTAACGAGGCTGATATCTGTTTGTTTTTGGTGGCACCCCTCACTCTTTTTTGAGCAATTACGGCATCAAAGGAATATCACTTAAAACATACGTGGAGAACTTTGATTTCCTCATCAACACAAGCCCTTTAAACATAGCTGCCAGCCGTGCATTCACTTTAGGTTAAAATGTGAGCATTTTGATTAATTTACATACACAACTACATATTTATACGAGGAAAAAGTTAATTTGACAGACAATAGGTAAAACTACTTTTCTGAGTTCTTTTAACATTTCTGTGCATGGTAATATCGTGTTTATTTCTTACTTTTCTATACTGTCCACATAAGTAGGAGGCTGGTTCAGAGCACTAATAAAAATATCACATGATCCCAATACTCTGAGAGAACTAGATGTACCACTGCACTCATATCTTATGGCACAGTTTATGCGATAATTACAAATGAGTACATCTGATGTGATAAGTTATCACGGGCATTTACTTGATGAGTTCCAAATATAAAAGATAAGAGAATATCGCTTCCTAAAGCAATGTAGAGCTGTCTCCTGCCTGAAATTGCCTCTGCTTCAATAGAAGTCAATGGGGGAAATCCATTCTCATTGGGTAGAGGAGTTGGCCTAACGGCTAGGGCGGTGGATCTGGAATCTGGGGATCCGATTTCAAGTCTTGGCAATGACTCTGAACAGCCTGTGATTCTGGGCAAATCTTTTAATCTCCCCGTGCCTAACAAAAATGAATGTGTCCTCATGTAACGCAACTGGTGCTATGTAAAGTGCTCCCATACCGGGTCAAGTTTGTGCTCTATAAAAGTCTGTATAAAAAAAAAACAAATTCTACGAATTATATATTTTTAAAATCCTACTTCCTTCTTCTTAAATGTTGGCTTGTATGGTATAGGTGAAAATGGGATTGCATGTGTATGTGTGTGCGTGGGGAAGGGGGTGCTGGATGTGGAATATTTTGCATTTTAGCCCAGGACAACAAAGCACTCCAAGGCCGACCCTCACACGAAGCACTGAAATCCGTTGTTGCCGCAGCAGGCAGCAGAGCCCTACTGTGCAGTTTGTTAGATCCTTTGTTTGGTAAATAGTCAGCTCAGGCTAGACAGTGAGCAGCTCTTGGGAGATTTGCAGGCCTAAGGAGGCTTAGCCTCAAACAGCTTCTGAGGTTGAAGGATTGGTTTGCCCTAAATCTCATTAGGCCTTCGGACCGTCCGTACCTGGCGTCTCCATGCTGTGTGCCTAGGTACCTCCTGGACAGCAGGTGGCAGCAGAGGACAGACCTGCTGGACAGCTCCAAATGGAGAGGTCACATCTTTCCAGGAACCTGGATGTAGATGTTTAGCAGGTGGAAACCATAGAGTGAAAGCCAGTCGGCCGTTTTCAATTCATATTTTGTTTGAAAAGAGCCTAATGAAACAGAGCATGTGAGCCATTCAAAAATACTTCATTAAGATTTTCTACGGTTAGCATCTTGGAAAAATGTTAAATTAGTCTTCAATAGCATGAATTTACAATTAGCAATTACAATTGCAGGTACATAATCAGTGCATTGATTACCTTCACGTGTTTCTTATTCTGATCATTTGTTCTTTTTAGAACCAACACCATATTTTCTCCAAAAGCACAGGACCACAACGAATATTAATTCATAGTGAGCACAGCGAACTTGTGCAGTTTAATCTAAATTATCCGGACAGATGAGCAAGAAAGACATGTTTTATAACAGTGTTGAATCTAAAGACAGCTCAGTTAAAAATCCAGGGGCAGATTTACAATAACTGGCGCATCCCTGCATATCAGCAGGGAAGCGCCAGTTATTGTGCGTCACGGCTCTGCCACCATGGATGCGCCGCATTAACAATGCGGCGCACCATGGGGCAAAAATGGACAGATGCGTGACGCATCTGCTGCTGTAAAGGCGGCGCATTGCTGGAGTTGCGTAACAAGCGCGACGCAGCTCCAGCAAAGCTCGGTGGTGCCCAATCTTTAAAATGCTGCGTCAATCCTTACGCCTGCTTCAAGCAGGCGCAGGGTTTTGACGCAGCATGGCCTTAAAAGTGGCTGAGTGAAATCTTGTAGATTTCACTCAGCCACTTTTAGGAGGCGTTCCTGCGCCGGAACGCCCCCCGCGCCGGAACGCCTACATGTGGTGCAGGGCTTTACAACGTGACGCATATCCCAGATGCGTCACGTTGTAATTACCCCGCACCATGGAGCTGGCTTTGCATAGATCAGTGTGTCTAATGTCATAATAGTAATTCGTATATGTTAACATTATATGAAAACAAGAATGTCTTGGTAGAGTTAGGGGTCTCCGTATACAGATATGTGTGCTGCAGGACTTTGCTGTTTATTTTGTTCCACTGTGGTGATTGGTCGTCCATTGGCCTTCTTATTGGTGACCCATTACCCGGCGTCTGCAGACTGCACTCTTTAACATCACCCTTAGCCTACTATGTAGTTTTGATGCAATGGTATTTGTGAGTGTGGTATGCTTAAGTGAACTTGTTCTGAGGGAATCCAACATGTATGTTGGTGTAATGAAATGGGTTCCGTATTGACGTGGCAGCTCATTGCTAGATATGTGGTTTTGGTATTGTGTTGCACGTGTTCTGTTGGATTAGAGCAAATTATACATATATCTGAACGGGATTAAAAATGCCTTAATGGGAGTTAAGACTGCTGAAGCCATGGGATGTCAGTGTTGGGTGTATGTAAAATAGCTTGTCTAATATTTTCATATGGATAATAGACTGTACCATAGGCCAAAGCAAATAATGCTAGTGAAACGAGCATTCCAGTATCTAAGAATATATTTATTTTTAACATCATTTAGCTAGGAGAAATTCTTGAATTAGATATGCCAGGGCCTTACCGGCCATTTCACTTGCACACAGGGCACCTGAAATGAGACCTCGGTGCTGGCGGTGGCAAACCAGAGACATTTTTGCTGCTGTTTTGTAACAGAGCTCTACGTAGCTTGCGTCATGATGTCAAACAGCAGAGTTCCGACTGGCAGGTGCAGTTGTGGATTGTGATGGATGAGGCGAGAGGGCCAGCCAAGCATTCATGCGTGCTTGGAGTGGGCAAACCACGCCTCCCCTGCCCTGCGATGAGTGCAGAGCAGCCCGCTCTCCCCGGCCGCATAGCAGCGGGAACAAATACGATGATAATAATATTCCGTCATTATCATTTTATTTATCCTTTAGTTACACTGCTTAGAACCAGTGCAGCAACGCTCCTCGACCTCAGTGGAGGAACAGCCACTGGCGGGAGATCTTTAAAAAGTGGAGAGAGGAGCGCACTGATAGGTCAGAGTTGTGTGATGAGTCTAGGAGTGCTAAACCCCTCGCCTCATGACCCAAAATCTAGACCTTCATCAGCTGTCTGTGATGTCCCAGCGAACACACACCATGATAAAGAGAACAGAAATACCCTGTGGGTGTCATCCAGCGCATTGGGCCGATTTATTTACCATTCCCCCCCCCCCCCCCCCCACATGGAACTTTCTTTCATGACTTAGAGGTGATGTGAGTCAGCATGACATGAATCAAATTTCAATTACCAGAGTAACCCATTTGACTACTCAATAAGGACCAGGAAGAAGTGACTGTAGTTAAGAAGGTTTATTACACATTAGCAGTCAAGTTACGGTGCACAACCCTCAGCACCATGCTGTAAAGGTACAGATTATCAACTGGGAAACCCAACCTCCTAAAGAAGTTTAGGCGTACCGATATTAAACAAACAAGCAATTCATTCATAGCAATATGAAAGATCAGCAGTAAGATCTGATACTCAGAGAATAATTTTGGATTCTCTCTTCTGTATGTGAGTAAAGTCTAAAATCGTCTAAGTTAAAGTCCAAATTAAAGAGGATGGTTGTGTCTAAAAGAATCTCAAAAAGCTAGGAAATATAAAACAGGACAGGAAACATTGGAAGGTGTTAGCATTTCAGAAGCTTGACCAAGAGTTTTCTTGGGGTCAGGGGGAAAAAATGTAAGCATAAGCCACACTCAGCAGAGAGTCAAGGGAAAGCATAAAGGTCCAAACCTCTCAAAGTGCAAGGGGAAGTGGTCGCAAGGTTCTGAAAGCATTCCGGTAAAGCATCTGAACCCCAATACTGTGAACACTAGGTTTTAACACTAGAGTCTCTTGGGCAACACCCCTTTTCACGCATCATCAAGTGGTCCATTGTCCAAAACATTTGCAAAATATCCCCCACCGAACATGGGAACGACTTCGTCCTTGCTCACTCAGGCCAAGTTACAAAAGATGCTGAATAGGCCTTTCAGTTAACGCTCAGGCTCTCCATGTTCTATATAGTTTTATATAGCGCAATCTTGACCCATATCCAATCAGGTATCAGAGCGCTTTACATGGCACCAGTTACGCTACATGAGGACACACATTCATTTTTTTGTTAGGCACGGGGAGATTAAGGGCCTCATGTAGGTAGCCAAATACTGGTCGGTAACGGCCCATTTTCGGTAATTATACCGTTACCGACCGGTATTTTGGATTTTTGGTATGTAGGGGGTGAATTTCTGTATTCGGAATTTACCGAATCGGTAAAATTACCGAATCGGTAAAATTACCGATTCGGTAATTTTACCGATTCGGTAAATTCCGAATACAGAAATCAGATGTAGGGGGACTGTGTGGGTGTTGTTTGGAGTCGGTATTTATCACCAACTAATAGTTGGTGGTAAATAATGTATGGATGTGTAAAAGCATGTTATAGCGCTTAGAAGTGTGCAATGTGGCAGACATACATGCCCTTAGGGCATGTATGTGTGCCACATGTGCACACATGGCCGAATCAGGGGTGCAACAGGGTGTCAATGTGACACCCTGCCACCCTTGCATGTGCTCCCCCATTACCGAATCGGTATTTACCGATTCGGTAATGAGGCATACCTTCCCATCAATGGGAAGGTATGCCTCATTACCGATTCGGTAAATACCGATTCGGTAATTACCGAATTATTCCGAATCGGTAATATTTACCGACCAATTACCTACATAGCATTTACCACTTCATAAATACCGAATCGGTATGATTCGGTATTTATGAAGTGGTAAATGCAAGCCCACCTACATAAGGCCCTAAGTGCCTTGCCCAGAATCAGAGAATGTTCAGCGTCATTACCAAGACTTGAACCCAGTTCCCCAGGTCCAAGGTCAAGCGCACTAGCCCTTAGGCCAACTCCTAACTTTCGCTAAAGTCTTCTTCTCAGGCTCTCTCTATCGCTAATACAGTATTATATTTATTCTCAAACTAGCAATCCTTGTGAAAGCACCTGCAAGGACCGGCCATGGAAGCAGAAATTGGAAAACAGTATTCATACAGCATGGAAGTATAAAACTATAGATGTCAATTTAGAATAATATATCAATGGTGCACATTTAATATGCGTGTGCACTTACAAACACAAATAAATGTAAAATCTCAGTACATTAGATTCATATTACATGGGGCATCCAGTAAATCTTAAATGAGTGTGTGTAAATATGGCTAAGAAATACATCTAAATGAAATATATGAAACATTAGTTCACAAATTACACAGTTAATTTCCGTTTCTAAAGTAAACACATTCTAAATGAGTGAGGATGGTTCAATCATCAAGTCTCCAAAGAATATAGCATTTAATATGGTTTAGGCATACAATATATGCAATTTCTCTAATTCTACAGTGAGTGCACTTCAATAATTATGCAAGTGCAACACTTACATTAATGTTGTTAGAGCACACAAGAAACATGCTAAGTTCACATTTATATAATGTATTTACGATGTGCAAGGGTGAGCCTGAAATGACGTGGTACATGTGACACAAAGCATACTTGTGCGCTGCAGGTTGTTTTCTGAAAACGGCATTGTGGGTGCAGCCTAACCTCACACCAAGTGAAAATGAACAATACTAGCATGTAATACAACACAGAGGTGCGTCTATTAGAACTGCTGGGTCCGCTTGCACCATGGCGTGGCCTGTGGAACACTATAATTGTGCCTGTGTTACAGTGCTCTAGTAAGTAAACCATTGCTTTAGCAGATTTTCACAGTGCCTCTTTACTTAAAGCCCCATAGCCAAGCCTTTATTTCTCCACTACGAACACGCCCATAGGCAGAGACCACCATAACCACCATAAGCAGATGATGCCAAAGGCACCATCGGCAGACGTTTTTCTAAAAAATATCAAATATATGAAAGTATTCTATCAATGGTTCATTTTTGCTTGCACCGTGCTGCCTAAATATTCAAAAGTGCTCTCAGTTTAATCGGGGGGCTGCTGCCCAGCACGTCACGGTTAATCAGCAACCTGAGACTGCCTAGGGCTATTGGCTGAACCTTTTGCAACCCCCACATTGTGCATGGCCCTGGCATCAGGCGCTGTACCTTCCCATTGGTTGCATGCGGATCTCATGGGGGAGTGGAAGGAGCCGAGTGATCCTTTCTTTGAGGTGCAATAGAGGCTCAGCTAAGGGTTGAAGGTGACTCTGAGACCCAGTTTTCAGTCCTGGGCCTTCATTTACCATCCCAATGCATTCTGGGAGCTGTAGTGGTGGTTCAGTTAAATTGAACACAGTCTTCTACCCCTGATAATGGGGGGGACATCAGATAATCTAAGGTCGCGTAGGGGTTGCAATGGAGGTCATACCAGTCAAAATTGGGACCAATGGTACCTCTTAATGACATCCTCCATCAGTGGCTGATATTAATTGTACAAGGATATCGATAGGGGTGAGTGAGGGTTTTCTCGACACCAGCAAAGTCGGATTAAATCAGGAAGTGTTGCTTCGGTGACGCAGGCGATGCTTCCCATCTACCTTTGGCTTCACCTGATGTGCAGTGAAACCTACCTTGCCACTGAAACACTGGGGGGCATATTTACAAGACCCTTGCCCCAACGGAGCGTCATTTGTTTTTAACCCTTCAATGGCGCAGTGTGCTGGCCCATATTTACAATGCCATGCAAAGCCACCCTGCATGGCTTTTCATGGCTTTGTAAATATGGCCCTGTTTCACGCATTTCTCTGCATGAAAGCGGCATTCCATGGGTGTTGCTGTGGGTGTTCCCACAGCAACACATATGGATTCTGACGCATTCCCAGATTTACAAGGTTTTGTAAACCTGGGAATTCGTCAGATTGTAACGCCTCCCCAGGGGAGGCGGAAAAGTGGTGCAACAAGGAGAAATACCTTTATTTCTACTCTTTTCTCCTCCTTCTATGTCTGCTGCATTCTGCAGCCCACATAGAAGGAGGAAAACGTCATCAATTATTGTTTTTGTGCAGGAAGGTGTCCCTTCCTGCACAAAAAAAATCCTCCCTGCTACACAGGGACCCTTGCAAGGGTGCTTGTGTTGGCGCTAGGCAGCCTATTGTGCGCCAGTGCAGAGGAAAGCACAGGGATGCGTTGTATTGTTGTAAATACAACGCATCCCTTCACTTTCCTAATGACGCAGCTCGGCGCAGATAGATGGCTTGCGGCGCCGTGCTTTGTCATTATCTTCTAATTACGCCCCCGTATTTCCTGGCAGAGAGTATCCCAATGACTTGACATCCAATGGCAGAAAATGTGGAGGACAGCTGCTTCCAACCCTCTACAGGCGAGGGTAAGAGTAGGGCAGGGGTAAGCAGAGAGCCTGTGGGTAGTTGGGGTGGCAGGTCCCCAGCAAGCAGAGCAATGTGGGTAGCAGCGGCGAGTGGGCAGGGTAAATTCTAGCATGCAGGGTAAGCTTCAGGGATGAGCTCAGCCCGCGGGTGCGCTGGCAGAGGGACCCGCTCTCTTCAACCGCCCTTTGTGTCAGCAGAAATGCTTTCCCATTACCACAAAAGAACTCTGAAACTGACGCCTTTTTTCACAATTTCATGAGCTTTGTATTTCACTTTGCTTTTGTGCTGCTTTTAGGTTGTGATCCTGTGTACCCCATTGTATTTTCCTGTGTATGGACAGTGCCTCGCATCCAACCCCATTACCAATGCCTCTGATTGTATTTTAGTTTCTTTATGTTTTAAGGGGGAAAAGTGGAATTTCACAGAAAAACTGCTGCTTTTCACTGCTTATGCTTCCCTCAAAATGAAATACCTGAACAGCTTTAGGGTGGCAGAAGGTACTGAGGTGTGGGCAAGAAAGCAGACCACCAGTTCACATACACCCAAGAATATATGGGTAGTGCTAAAGGGGACCAGACACGAGGGGGTACAGACACTGAAGGGAACTTCGGAGACTGCACTTGCACGGACCTACAGAACTGCCTAATCAGGTGGTGAGCTAATAAACACATCGTGGCCAATTACCCCGATTGAGAGTAGAAATGCCATCAGGATATTATAAGATGTGTAATAATAGCAAACACCAGTTGCCCTGCGAACTTCCCTTCAGCCCTCTCTTGGACAGAATATCATGTCTCCAGTCCTCTGTTTTCATTTCACAACCTAATGCATTCTGGTCTTTGTAGTCCCCTGCTGCACCATTGAATCCTTTTGGCCAAGGCACCACGGAATTATGGCTGAAAAGCATTAGGATTGTGCCGGAGCTCATGTGATACTGCATAATATTACACTGTGCCCTCAGCCCTTTTTAGTGGTAAGTAAATCGGCACAATACTTTGGTTTGCTTACAGTGCTCATAAAAAATAATAGTGAATAACCGCTGTGCTGTTGCATACATGATAGAAGAAAAGAAAGAGCACGGCTCATTGGCGATGTCTGCGGCATAGGGCTAATAGCGTGCACAAGGGAGGAAATAGTGAATAACCCCTGTGCTGTTGCATACATGACAGAAGAAAAGAAAGAGCACGTCTCATTGGCGATGTCTGCGGCATAGGGCTAATAGCGTGCACAAGGGAGGAAGGGTGCTGTGTTTGAGAGGATGTGATAACAAGCCGGAAGTGGGATAAGGGAGGGGGTGGCAAATGGTGTGCACTTTCGTGGCCGCTTTGATGTTCTCAGTGGCTGCGTGGCTCACTGAGAACATCAAAGCGGCCGCAAAATGATCACGCAGGCTGCCAAATGGTTAGCGCGCCCGGCGCACATGCACTGTAGTTGGCGGCCTGAAAGCACTGGTTTGCACTTCCAAATCCCCCTTTTACAAAAGCTCTCGCGAGAGCAGCGCTAAAGCGCTGGCTCAGGCAAGACCTAAAAATGATCTCTGGTATGCAACAGCTAGAATTTTTTACTGGGTGCCCCCAAGCATGGGTGCCCTCTCTTATGCCAAGAATAACCTCCAGTGTGCAAAGGTCAGCAGCACACTTCAAAGCATGAGACACACACACTCTTTCACGTGCACTTATATGCACTCACGCCCTCACATACACTCATACACACACTCTAATACTCACACAATTGCTCGCTCTCACTCACACACACTATCATGCTCAAACATGCACTCTGTAACACAGGGAATCATTCACACTCCTTTCTCCTTTGTCCCTGGTTTTCTTTATTTCTCTTCCTCCTTCTTTCACATGTTTTCCTTTCTGTCTCTTACTCTCGATCGAAATTGACTATGCTTTTCAGATGTAAAATATGCCCACATGCATCTAAATGGAGGCAGAAAGAAACATAAAAATAGCCAATAAAAAGATGCAAGACTAAAATACTCCTCTTCGGGATGATCCAAAAAATGACTGAAAATACTTCAAGCCAATGACTGAAGGATCCTGATCCAACTAAGCTAATGGCTGAACGAGGTTGACTCAAACTTCACTACACGTCTATGTAAAATATGTTTTCAATAACATATGTTGGTTAATGTGAGATTGACAAACCAAATGTAAGCAAATAACGCTTGTAGAAAAACTTTGCCTGCGAGTTGTGGCCTCAGTCTGAGAGTGGGGTATCCTGAAAATCCATAACATCGAGTATGTATCGCTTTTGTATAACAAAGTGTTTCATAACCTCTATAAGAAGCTGTGGCAGCCCCTGAATTAAGCAGTCCATGTGAGACTTGGGGCCCAATTACGAGTTTGGTGGTGTGGAAGCAGGCTGCCACGCCACCGCCCTGCTTCCACACCGCTAAACAGGACCGCCGGCCGTCCACCAGATTACGAGTGATTTAGTGGTCTTGCGGGCGGCATGGAGGTCCCGTGGCAGTTAGAACTGCACCACCGCAGGACAGCCAATGCACACTCTTGCAGGGCATGGACTGTGCAGTCCATTGCCGTGTAGGAACAGGGGTTATGCACAGAGGGGGGCATAACGGTCCCCCCTGCATGCACCTACATACACTGGGGAAAGAGGGGGCCCTGTAGGGCCTCCTCTGTTTCCTCACCGCCAGCATTTTCATGGCATGAGAACCGCCATTAGACTACTGGTGGTGAGGAAACTCGTAATGCGCTTGGCGGTATAGATGCAGCACCACCAAGCATATTGTGCCCTCAAAGCTGTCGTTCCACCGCCAGCAGTTCTCTGGTAGTCCCACTGCCGTACTCGTAATTCAGCAGTCGGACCGCTGTAGCGGTTAACTGCCACCACACCTCCACCACGAGTTTGGCGGTTCCATGGACCGCCAAACTCATAATTAGGCCCATAGACTGATGTATCAGCAAAACACAGCCATTTTAAAACCATTGTTCAATCAGCAGTTTCGATTAGCAACCGGTTCAACATATTCATATACAGTCAGGAACCGGGCACTGTACACAAACCAAAAGACACAATCTTGATGTTTCACCCGTCCAGTATAGAAATATGTAAAATGTCAAGTGTCATGGGCCCCTCCTGAGTACCACACTGTGTACCCGCTGCACACATCTGGAGGGCGCGGCGTTCCATAAGGATCGAAAGCTTGCCCCGTGTAACCATGCATGCTAGCTCACGTGCACCACAACGTACACGGATTCCAGAGCCGAACATAAAATGCCTTCAAAGGCCAGTATACGGGTAAAATGTTTTTAGGAGCTGCCAGGCGCGGTGCGTCCATTGGGGCATTGCCCCCCCGCCCCCGCACCTGCCCGCGCCCGCAGCTCCCTCGGTGTCTCTGAACTTAGTTTACTTAAGTTCAGAGACGCCGAGGGTGGGGAGAACTGACAATACATGTCAGTCAGCATGACGTCGGACCGTGGGCGGTCCGGCGTCATGTTGACTGACCTGCATTGTCAGACCAGGCAGCACTGCAGCACAAGTGCGCATGAGTGGGCATGGTGAGCTAATTTTTAGCCCGTGCCCAGTCATGCGCACTTGTGTTTTCACGGACTTGCGCATGCCCATTAGGAGCCCCTCGGTCTCCTAATGGGCAGGTGGCGGGCGAAGAGTAGGCTGTGCCCTCAGCCAATCCTGGCGCTGCAGCAGCGCCAGGATTGGCTGAGAGGTTGCCACTGCAGTGCTGACGTGCTGTTCCAGTTTGAAGAGGGCAGAGGCGCCAACGCGGACCAGGAGCAGAGGCGGTCAGGTACGTTTTCCTCTTAATTTTAAATGTATTCTCATGTGCGACCCCCCCTCACCCCCGCGCGTGACCCCCCCCCTCGCAACCTCCCCCCTCGCGACTGCTCATGTAGTAAAAACCGGTCCTTTCGTTTATTTGCTTCCTTTGCAATCATTTTACGCCCCACCACTTTCAAATGTCCCCAGTCGCCCCTGGGAGCTGCACACCTATGTCAACCCTACAAGTGTGCTCTCTGTTCGTGGTGTCTCCCTTAGGTCTGTGCTATTTTGTTACATTATTCCACTGATTTCGCACTATCTATCTCCCTCCTGCCTTTGTCTGTTTCTTGCCCATTTTTCGGGAAGCCCAATTTCTACAGCGTTCATCAGCACCTATAAGCTGCAGGCTTGGGAAATAGACCCCTCACACCTGTATCAAATCCTGAGTGCCGGACATGGGTCCAAGGACCCAGACGTGCTCCATACTGCTGAGAACACTCCAAGTACACCGTGGAACTACATCGAGCGTCACTACCGTAGCCTGTGGGTCAGCTGCCCCAGCTGCGGGGAGAGGACAGCCCCAGACGTGCTCCATACTGCTGAGAACACTCTAGGTAGAGCGTCACTACCATAGCCTGTGGGTCAGCTGCCCCAGCTGCGGGGAGGGGACAGCCCCAGACGTGCTCCATACTGCTGAGAACACTCTAGGTAGAGCGTCACTATCGTAGCCTGTGGGTCAGCTGCCCCAGCTGCGGGGAGGGGACAGCCCCAGACGTGCTCCATACTGCTGAGAACACTCTAGGTAGAGCGTCACTATCGTAGCCTATGGGTCAGCTGCCCCAGCTGCGGGGAGGGGACAGCCCCAGACGTGCTCCATACTGCTGAGAACACTCTGGGTAGAGCGTCACTATCGTAGCCTGTGGGTCAGCTGCCCCAGCTGCGGGGAGGGACAGCCCCAGACGTGCTCCATACTGCTGAGAACACTCTAGGTAGAGCGTCACTATCGTAGCCTGTGGGTCAGCTGCCCCAGCTGTGGGGAGGAGACAGCCCCAGACGTGCTCCATACTGCTGAGAACACTCTGGGTAGAGCGTCACTACCATAGCCTGTGGGTCAGCTGCCCCAGCTGCGGGGAGGGGACAGCCCCAGACGTGCTCCATACTGCTGAGAACACTCTAGGTAGAGCGTCACTATCGTATCCTGTGGGTCAGCTGACCCAGCTGCGGGGAGGGGACAGCCCCAGACGTGCTCCATACTGCTGAGAACACTCTGGGTAGAGCGTCACTACCGTAGCCTGTGGGTCAGCTGCCCCAGCTGCAGGGAGGGGACAGCCCCAGGCATGCTCCATACTGCTGAGAACACTCTAGGTAGAGCGTCACTATCGTAGCCTGTGGGTCAGCTGCCCCAGCTGCGGGGAGGGGACAGCCCCAGACATACTCCATACTGCTGAGAACACTCTGGGTAGAGCGTCACTATCGTAGCCTGTGGGTCAGCTGCCCCAGCTGCGGGGAGGGGACAGCCCCAGACGTGCTCCATACTGCTGAGAACACTCTGGGTAGAGCGTCACTACCTTAGCCTGTGGGTCAGCTGCCCCAGCTGCGGGGAGAGGACAGCCCCAGACGTGCTCCATACTGCTGAGAACACTCTAGGTAGAGCGTCACTATCGTAGCCTGTGGGTCAGCTGCCCCAGCTGCGGGGAGGGGACAGCCCCAGACGTGCTCCATACTGTGGAGAGCACTCTGGATAGAGCGTCACTATCGTAGCCTGTGGGTCAGCTGCCCCAGCTGCGGGGAGGGGACAGCCCCAGACGTGCTCCATACTGCGGAGAACACTCTGGATAGAGCGTCACTATGGTAGCCTGTGGGTCAGCTGCCCCAGCTGCGGGGAGGGGACAGCCCCAGACGTGCTCCATACTGCTGAGAACACTCTAGGTAGAGCGTCACTATCGTAGCCTGTGGGTCAGCTGACCCAGCTGCGGGGAGGGGACAGCCCCAGACGTGCTCCATACTGCTGAGAACACTCTAGGTAGAGTGTCACTATCGTAGCCTGTGGGTCAGCTGACCCACCTGCGGGGAGGGGACAGCCCCAGACGTGCTCCATACTGCTGAGAATACTCTGGGTAGAGCGTCACTATCGTAGCCTGTGGGTCAGCTGACCCAGCTGCGGGGAGGGGACAGCCCCAGACATGCTCCATACTGCTGAGAACACTCTGGCTAGAGCGTCACTATCGTAGCCTGTGGGTCAGCTGACCCAGCTTCGGGGAGGGGACAGCCCCAGACGTGCTCCATACTGCTGAGAACACTCTAGGTAGAGCGTCACTATCGTAGCCTGTGGGTCAGCTGCCCCAGCTGCGGGGAGGGGACAGCCCCAGACGTGCTCCATACTGCTGAGAACACTCTAGGTAGAGCGTCACTATCGTAGCCTGTGGGTCAGCTGCCCCAGCTGCGGGGAGGGGACAGCCCCAGACGTGCTCCATACTGCTGAGAACACTCTAGGTAGAGCGTCACTATCGTAGCCTGTGGGTCAGCTGCCCCAGCTGCGGGGAGGGGACAGCCCCAGACGTGCTCCATACTGCTGAGAACACTCTAGGTAGAGCGTCACTATCGTAGCCTGTGGGTCAGCTGCCCCAGCTGCGGGGGGGGGGGGACAGCCCCAGACGTGCTCCATACTGCTGAGAACACTCTAGGTAGAGCGTCACTATCGTAGCCTGTGGGTCAGCTGCTCCAGCTGCGGGGAGGGGACAGCCCCAGACGTGCTCCATACTGCTGAGAACACTCTAGGTAGAGCGTCACTATCGTAGCCTGTGGGTCAGCTGCTCCAGCTGCGGGGAGGGGACAGCCCCAGACGTGCTCCATACTGCTGAGAACACTCTAGGTAGAGCGTCACTATCGTAGCCTGTGGGTCAGCTGACCCAGCTGCGCGGAGTGAACAGCCCCAGGCATGCTCCATACTGCTGAGAACACTCTGGGTAGAGCGTCACTATCGTAGCCTGTGGGTCAGCTGCCCCAGCTGCGGGGAGGGGACAGCCCCAAACGTGCTCCATACTGCGGAGAACACTCTAGGTAGAGCGTCACTATCGTAGCCTGTGGGTCAGCCGCCCCAGCTGCGGGGAGGGGACAGCCCCAGGCGTGCTTTATACTGCTGAGAACACTCTAGGTAGAGCGTCACTATCGTAGCCTGTAGGTCAGCTGCCCCAGCTGCGGGGAGGGGACAGCCCCAGACGTGATCCATACTGCTGAGAACACTCTAGGTAGAGCGTCACTATCGTAGCCTGTGGGTCAGCTGCCCCAGCTGCGGGGTGGGGACAGCCCCAGACGTGCTCCATACTGCTGAGAACACTCTGGGTAGAGCGTCACTATCGTAGCCTGTGGGTCAGCTGCCCCAGCTGCGGGGAGGGGACAGCCCCAGGCGTGCTCCATACTGCTGAGAACACTCTAGGTAGAGCGTCACTATCGTAGCCTGTGGGTCAGCTGACCCACCTGCGGGGAGGGGACAGCTCCAGACGTGCTCCATACTGCGGAGAACACTCTGGATAGAGCGTCACTATCGTAGCCTGTGGGTCAGCTGCCCCAGCTGCGGGGAGGGGACAGCCCCAGACGTGCTCCATACTGCTGAGAACACTCTAGGTAGAGCGTCACTATCGTAGCCTGTGGGTCAGCTGCTCCAGCTGCGGGGAGGGGACAGCCCCAGACGTGCTCCATACTGCTGAGAACACTCTAGGTAGAGCGTCACTATCGTAGCCTGTGGGTCAGCTGCCTCAGCTGCGGGGAGGGGACAGCCCCAGACGTGCTCCATACTGCTGAGAACACTCTAGGTAGAGCGTCACTATCGTAGCCTGTGGGTCAGCTGCCCCAGCTGCGGGGAGGGGACAGCCCCAGACGTGCTCCATACTGCTGAGAACACTCTAGGTAGAGCGTCACTATCGTAGCCTGTGGGCCAGCTGCCCCAGCTGCGGGGAGGGGACAGCCCCAGACGTGCTCCATACTGCTGAGAACACTCTAGGTAGAGCGTCACTATCGTAGCCTGTGGGTCAGCTGCCCCAGCTGCGGGGAGGGGACAGCCCCAGACGTGCTCCATACTGCTGAGAACACTCTAGGTAGAGCGTCACTATCGTAGCCTGTGGGTCAGCTGACCCAGCTGCGCGGAGGGGACAGCCCCAGGCGTGCTCCATACTGCTGAGAACACTCTAGGTAGAGCGTCACTATCGTAGCCTGTGGGTCAGCTGACCCACCTGCGGGGAGGGGACAGCCCCAGACGTGCTCCATACTGCGGAGAACACTCTGGATAGAGCGTCACTATCGTAGCCTGTGGGTCAGCTGCCCCAGCTGCGGGGAGGGGACAGCCCCAGACGTGCTCCATACTGCTGAGAACACTCTAGGTAGAGCGTCACTATCGTAGCCTGTGGGTCAGCTGACCCAGCTGCGCGGAGGGGACAGCCCCAGGCGTGCTCCATACTGCTGAGAACACTCTGGGTAGAGCGTCACTATCGTAGCCTGTGGGTCAGCTGCCCCAGCTGCGGGGAGGGGACAGCCCCAAACGTGCTCCATACTGCGGAGAACACTCTGGATAGAGCGTCACTATCGTAGCATGTGAGTCAGCTGCCCCAACTGCGGGGAGGGGACAGCCCCAGCCGTGCTCCATACTGCTGAGAACACTCTAGGTAGAGCGTCACTATCGTAGCCTGTGGGTCAGCTGCCCCAGCTGCGGGGAGGGGACAGCCCCAGGCGTGCTCCATACTGCTGAGAACACTCTAGGTAGAGCGTCACCATCGTAGCCTGTAGGTCAGCTGCCCCAGCTGCGGGGAGGGGACAGCCCCAGACGTGCTCCATACTGCTGAGAACACTCTAGGTAGAGCGTCACTATCGTAGCCTGTGGGTCAGCTGCCCCAGCTGCGGGGTGGGGACAGCCCCAGACGTGCTCCATACTGCTGAGAACACTCTGGGTAGAGCGTCACTATCGTAGCCTGTGGGTCAGCTGCCCCAGCTGCGGGGAGGGGACAGCCCCAGGCGTGCTCCATACTGCTGAGAACACTCTAGGTAGAGCGTCACTATCGTAGCCTGTGGGTCCGCTGACCCACCTGCGGGGAGGGGACAGCCCCAGACGTGCTCCATACTGCGGAGAACACTCTGGATAGAGCGTCACTATCGTAGCCTGTGGGTCAGCTGCCCCAGCTGCGGGGAGGGGACAGCCCCAGACGTGCTCCATACTGCTGAGAACACTCTAGGTAGAGCGTCACTATCGTAGCCTGTGGGTCAGCTGCTCCAGCTGCGGGGAGGGGACAGCCCCAGACGTGCTCCATACTGCTGAGAACACTCTGGGTAGAGCGTCACTATCGTAGCCTGTGGGCCAGCTGCCCCAGCTGCGGGGAGGGGACAGCCCCAGACGTGCTCCATACTGCTGAGAACACTCTGGGTAGAGCGTCACTACCTTAGCCTGTGGGTCAGCTGCCCCAGCTGTTGGGAGGGGACAGCCCCAGACGTGCTCCATACTGCTGAGAACACTCTAGGTAGAGCGTCACTACCTTAGCCTGTGGGTCAGCTGCCCTAGCTGCGGGGAGGGGACAGCCTCAGACGTGCTCCATACTGCTGAGAACACTCTGGGTAGAGCGTCACTATCGTAGCCTGTGGGACAGCTGCCCCAGCTGCGGGGAGGGGACAGCCCCAGACGTGCTCCATACTGCTGAGAACACTCTGGGTAGAGCGTCACTATCGTAGCCTGTGGGTCAGCTGCCCCAGCTGCGGGGAGGGGACAGCCCCAGACGTGCTCCATACTGCTGAGAACACTCTGGGTAGAGCGTCACTATCGTAGCCTGTGGGTCAGCTGCCCCAGCTGCGGGGAGGGGACAGCCCCAGACGTGCTCCATACTGCTGAGAACACTCTGGGTATAGCGTCACTATCGTAGCCTGTGGGTCAGCTGCCCCAGCTGCGGGGAGGGGACAGCCCCAGACGTGCTCCATACTGCTGAGAACACTCTGGGTAGAGCGTCACTATCGTAGCCTGTGGGTCAGCTGCCCCAGCTGCGGGGAGGGGACAGCCCCAGACGTGCTCCATACTGCTGAGAACATCCTATGTAGAGCGTCACTACCGTAGCCTGTGGGTCAGCTGCCCCAGCTGGGGGAGGGGACAGCCTCTACACACTGTCAGACTCAACTGACGCACACTGTTGGCGCTCTGCGGACATTATTGAGCTGAAGTATTACCCTAAATGGCGAATAGATTTGGTTGTTAAGTTATTTGACCCTCAACCTTAGGTTAGTCGTAGATTCTTAGCGTTGATCTGACAAATGAACTGTTCTGCTGTTCTGTTTATTATGGTTGTTTGAAATGCACAGCTATACAATGTATTTAAAATGAGTTAATAACTGTAGAATGAAGGATAAAAGACGGGCCTGTAGAAAGATGCAAAAACAGCACAGTGCAGCGCTCAGAGGTGGACAGTGATAGGGCCCCCACACCAACACCATCGGTCAAGAGAGACTGAAGAGAGTGAGGCTTTACCAGAGAGAGATTCATTCTGAAGTCTACACTTGAAACACAATCAAAACTAAGATGATCTTTGACTTTCTGGCTCCACTTTTTAACTATTTTATCTTCCTCTAGATTTAAAAAAACAGTAAGGTGCCTAACCGGAGCACTGGTGGATCCCAAACTATTACTATGTATCATTTACTGCGAGTTATCACCACTGGGCAGATGTGCGCTTGGATGTGTCTCATTGAGAGCAAAGTTTTGTAAAGGGGTTGCTGGTTGCAATTAACCAATAAAACAAAAAAAATCTCCAAAACGAAAGTGGTAAGAGCTTATGTTTCATTTTATTCTGTGTCGGGTTTTTAAGTTGCTTTGAAGGCTGAAATGAAATTTGTTTCCCATTTTCTTTTTACCTTGAGCACTTACAGGAACTGCGCTTTGAAGCCTCCATGGCTGGATAAAGCTTACACTCCGCTCCGCGGAACTCTTGCCAACTTCAATTTTAAGGTTTGCAAGGAGAAAGCTGAGAGCGACACGGGCTTTAAAAGTATATGGTCTTTGAAATTGTCTAAGTACTTTGGGTGTCCTACTTTGATCATTTGATAGAGCATCTCCACTGTAAAAATGATCTATGAGGGATTTAATGAGGCCAAACTGTCCATCCCGTAAATGGGGGAAGGGAGGAGTGACGCACTCCCTGAGGCTGATGGGTCTCTGAGCTCCATTATATTGAACAACAAAATTTGCCAAGTAAGCGACTTGGTGATTACAAATGTTTCTTATGTACACCCAGGAGGAAAAACTGTCTGTTTTTGAACAAACAAAAGTGTAGTTGTAAATCTAATATGTTGAAAGGCCCTTCTCTGAATTGTCTCAGGAAAAAAAACATTAAGAAAAATTCTAAACTAATGGACTAGATTACTTACTGCATTATGGGAACCACCTTGGTAAAATGATATCTTCTTAATGCTTTGAAACCGGCAGCATCTGCAATAAATACATTTAGATAGCGAGAGCTAAGCCCTGCCTTTCATCAAATCAATTTTGTTTATTTTTATATAGTGCCATTACAGCATGTTGCGTTGCCTACTGGACAAGGTGAAAGGTTAAAGATACAACAAATAACAGAGTAAAGGATTAATCTAGCACTCACTGTAAGCTGAATCATACACACACACACACACACACACACGCACACACGCACACACGCACACACACACCACACACACATCTTTATAGAGATAGAGATGTGTAGATATTTGTATAGTTCATACCTTACTAGAGAACAGTGGAGTATTGGAAGGGGGAATTAAAACTATACAATTAAAGGTCACTTACAATGAGGCTGAACAATTAGGGCGAAATAGGTTCATTTCTTGTAGCAAGTCATTGGTCCTATCTATGTATGAATCATTTCGAGGCATCTGGGCTCTAGTGGTCTGGAAACATCACTAAATGAGGATACCTGTGGCCAATGCAACCCTTGTCAGTGTGCGGAGTTATTTTGCTGTCATCAGGAACAAGAGGATATTAAAGTTTCTGAAAATCCTATTAATTCATCCCTCTTGGCATTGCAAATGTAAGCTCTAAACAGTGCTGAAAGTTCTCTTTGAGATACTGAAATACACGCCAACAATGCGTTATATAGTGCTGTAGAAGATCTTCACAAGAAGAATCTTTCGATTTAGGTTGCATGGAGATAACTTGTGTGCTAATTGTATTCCTCCACAAGCAGAATTTTGCAAGGTGGTTCAGAATTTGATAAAGAATGCATATGAGGTTGAAGCTGTAATCAATCTAGGATTGACCAGAGGCAGGGATTAGTAATTTTTGCTTTTTACATCTTGACCATTTTTTAATACCTCACTGGTTACAGGAGAGGTTCCTTCTATGTGGAAAAAGGACAAAGTTTTACCGCTGCTAAAAAACACCTGCAGCAGACCCTAAGCAAGCGGCAAATAGACCCATCTCCCTGCTCCCCGCTTTCTCCAAAATTCTGGACAAAGAAGTTAATCACCAACTTTCCATGTGTCTGGAAAGTAACGGTGTTCTCCATCCTACACAATCTGGCTTCAATCCCCAATTTAGCACGGAGACTGCACTCCTTGAAGTTGTTGAGCATATCCGGAGCACCCTCAATAGGGGAGGCAGAGCAATGCTGATACTGCTTGACCTTACAGCCGCATATGACACTGTACCCCACCCCAAGCTGAGGGAGTGCCTACATGAGGTAGGGATCAGACTCCGGGCCCTTTTTTTTATTTTTATTTTTTAACATATAATTTTATTAGTTTTTTAGGTTTGATACAATTTGTGGTACAGCATTATGAGTCTCAGAGCATTCTGTGGAATCAATATCAGTATATCATAAACATCGTAGTAACTTGTTCAAACTACGTCATGAAAAAGATTATCGTTACAAGGTATAGGGGTATACACACAATACGTGGAAATGAAGAATGTGATCGAACCTGAATGAAATCAACAATAAATAAATTATACACATGTACCAACAAGTTCGAACTCATGATTCTGACTGCATAACATATTATTGTGTAATGAAATCTTAAATCTGTGACATAAAAAAAAAAGAAAAAAAAGGGGGAAACATAATAAAGAACTATGCTACGATAAACAAGGTGTCTGTTCTGATTACCATCGGGGAGCAGGGGATCACCGCCGAAAAGGGGGTGGCAGGGGAGGAGAAGGCTGAAGGGGGGAAGGGAAGGATCAAAAAGGGGGGAGAGGCAGTCAGGAAGGATACATGTACAGGGACAAACTATTCATCAGTGATATCCATACATTGTGTCTTCAAAAGCTCCAACATTTGAGCCCACTCCAAAGAGATCGGTTTCCATCTTAACCCTCTCTGCTCTTCGCGGTACAACTCCTCCCACTCAGCAGTAGCCCATTTTATAACTTCTTCCTGCCATTTCCCTCTGCGTGGGGCCTTAGCTGACTTCCATCGTTTAGAAAACGACGCAACACTTTTGCCTTTTTAGGAAGCGGGAAGAGCCCGAGGAGACAGGCCTCAGGGGTGTTCCAGTTGGATCGCTCAGAAAGGGAGGTGAGACCCTGCATAACCACTGACCAGAAGTCCACAAGGACGGAGCAGGCCCAAACCATGTGACTAAAGTCTGCCTCCGAGTCGCAACAATGAGGACACTCTGATGTGGAATTGGGGTACATACGGTGTATCACCCGTGGCGTGAGATAGGCCCTATGCAGGACAAACAGTTGAATCATTTTGAGGCGAGCATTGCGGGAGACACGCCTGGAATATTCAAGGACCTGTGACCATTCCCTATCAGTGAAGTCCCTGGACACCTCAGTCTCCCACCTTTGACGTAGTGTTAGTAAGGAAACTCCCAGATGGGGCCGTAGTCCCCGATATAGCCATCGAACCAGATGACTAACCATGCCCCATTATGTGTATTGATTGCAATAATCCGAAGACCGGAGGTTCCCTCTGATCTAATTACCAGTATCTACGCACATAATGTGTGATCGCTGCATGCGTTAAAAACAGTGTAGGAGGAGCCGAATAGGTTTGTACAAATTCTGCATGTGGCATTAAGGTTCCGTCCAGGAATAAGTCCCCCACAGTTGTCACACCAGATTCCACCCAACCCCACAGGCTAGTGTCCGACAAAACTTCCCGAGCCGTGGGTAAGTCACATAAAGGTATATTCCCAGCGTATGGCACTGATAAATTAGTATATTTCAGCGCCAACTTCCAATAGTGGAGTGCGATATGTAAAAGAAATGGAGGGTCTTTCATTTTAGTCACTCCAGGGCATAATAAGGATTGGAGCGTTCCGGCCCATAAGCAAGCGGGCGAATAACCTATTTCAAATAGATTATGACTAGCCAGCCAATAAGCCAACCATTGTAATTGAGCCACTATAGAGTATGCTTTACAATCTGGTGCACCCATCCCACCCTCAGTACTAGGTAATTGTAGTTTGGCAAGGGCCAGTCTATGACAGCCCTGTCCCCAAATTAAAGAAGTTAGTATCTGGCCCAGGGCTTTATACATCCAAGCAGGAAGTGCTACTGGGAGATTTGCGAATTGATACAATAATTTAGGGAGAATAACCATCTTAGAGATAGCTACACGACCTGCAGTAGTTAAAAGCAAAGTATTCCAGAACGCCACTTGGGATTTGAGGTTGTTAAGTGCTCGGACAACATTTCCACCAACTGTGTCCGAAGCAGTTCTATAAATATTAATCCCCAAATATTTAAAGGTAATGGGTTCCACCCTAAACTGCAGCGGACCAAATTGTAGAGAGGGGTGTGTGTAGGTGTCATAGAAGGAAAAGACCACTGATTTAGAAGTATTAAAGCACAATCCTGACATTTCCCCAAATTGTTCAAACAGGGAGGCGATAGGCGCCATATCTACAAGCAGATCTGCAATGTAGAGCAACATGTCGTCTGCATACGCCGAAACGGAGTGACAGAGCCGGCCCACCGGGATCCCATATGGTGCCATTATAAGTCATAGCTGTTGTGCCAGGGGCTCTAGAGCAAGCACAAACAAGAAGGGTGACAGCGGGCAACCTTGCCGCGTACCACGATACACATTATATGCTGTAGAAATATTGGGGCCGGTCTTGGCCCTTGCCGTAGGTCCGGTATAGAGGAGCTTGACCCATTTAATAAAGGCTGAGGGAATCCCATATTTAACCAGTGTGGCCAGCATGTATGACCAGATTAAAGAATCGAACAGCTGATGTATGTCTAATGAGAGACAGCCTGCATGGGGGGAACCAAAGCCAGCAGAGTGTAGCAGGGCATAAAGGCGACGTATGTTCAATGAAGTACTGCGGTTAGGCACAAATCCGCATTGGTCGGTGTGAATTAGAGTGGGGAGTAAGGGAAGCAGTCGCATCGCCAGTAACTTGCTAAGAATTTTGTACTCCGTATTAAGGATCGATTGGGGCCTATATGACGAAAGTTCAGTTGGAGCCTTATTAGGTTTCAACAAAGAGGTCACTATCACCTCCTGTGTCAGGGGAGGGTAAGGCACCTTCATCCAAAGCAGTGGTGTACAGGTTGGAGTAGCCTAGGGACCATGAATGCTGCAAACGTAGAATAAAATTCAATGGGAATCCCATCGGAGCGCGAGGTCTTTTTACGGGTTATTCCTCGTATAGCACAAAGGATTTCAGGAGCGGTTAGAGGGGCTGCTAACTCCTCAACCTGGGCTGCCGTGATGGTAGGAAGTACCATCTCCCCTAGGAATGTAGTGGTTGCAACTGTAGTATCGTGAGGGGGAGCAGCATAGAGAGTTGTATAATAATCACAAAACGTTCTATTAATGTCCTCTTGTATGGTGAGCAATTCGTGTTGGTCATTATGAATGGCTAATATAGGTGTGGGGGAGGGTTTTGGTCTAATTAACTTGGCCAAGAGCGTACCAGATCTATCTGAATCAGCATGAGTACCCAGCATTTACGCATGCAAATCTATCACCCTTAAGTGTTCCAGTAATTCAGCATATGTGACCCTGGCCTCTTGGAGGTCCGACTCTCCCCCCGTCAGAATGTGCAGCAACTTCTAACGCTTGTAATTTACCTTTGTGGTCGGTAAGAATCCCCACCAATGTCCCCATAGAGACACCCCAGATTATTACCTTGAACACCTCCCATTCAACAATCCTAGAGGAAGACGTACCCTCGTTGTCTGAAAAATAAGTGGTAATGGTGGTATCTAAAGTATCTCGGTAAATCGGGTCTTCCAGTTGGAGTGGTTGTAGATGCCACGTGGGAATCGGCGCAGGGGTGCGACCCCAATTAAGTACCAACTCCAGGGGATTATGATCAGAGATGGTTTTACCCAAGTATGTGGTATGGGCTAACATAGGGAACAGGTTTGGAGAGCACAGAAAATGATCCAAGTGCCTGTGCAAGGAGTGTGGGTAAGAATAAAATGAGTATTCATGTATACCAACTTGTTGCATCCTCCATCCATCCAACAGTCCCCACCCCACGGGAGTGTGCTCAGTCTGACAGAGCTCTCGAAAGGCGGGAAAGGAAAGAGCCCTGATCCGTATTGGGTGCATAGACCGTTCCCAAGACCACCTCAGTACCATCCAGCGTGCCCCGTAAAAGAACATATCTCCCCTGGTCGTCGATCCTACTATCTGACAGTGATAAAGGGACTCTTGCTCGCAGACAAATCACCGCTCCACGGGAGAAGGCAGAATAGACAGTACCATACAATTGCCCCCTCCATCGCCTCTGTACTTTGAAAGCTCAGAAGAAACTAAGTGTGTTTCCTGGAGGCACACTATCTGTGCTTGACGATGGTGCAATTGGGCAACTACCCAATGTCGCTTCTGTACAGAACCCATCCCCGTATATTCCAGGAGATAACAGTGTACGATTTCATCACAGACATATCATCCAATCATCATCCCACCCCCCACCACTCCCCCACCCATCCACCCCCCCACACCCTCAGGAGCCTCAAGAAACAGATCAGTAGCATATACAAAAGAACAACGAACCAATACAGGATCCAACGTGTAAAACTGCGGTCGACCAAACTATGTACAAACAAGGCACATAACTCAGTGCATAAGAAAACAAAGGCTTCACACCAGTTGGGCGGGTTGCTCGCTGTAAATACGCAAGAATCGGTTATAAAAACGCAAATTAACCCAAAACAGGCCGGGCCAGGGACTGCATCATTAAAGCTTACTTAGCCGCCTTCTACAAAGCTGTCCAATTTAGGAGCATAATACAACAAATGAAACATAGCATATAATGGAGTGATAAGCACTTACTATCAGGGGCAATCAGTTGACAGGAGTAGTAAGTGAAACATTTTGCACATATCATAAGACTTAACACAGCTGTGTCACTTGTCGGACAGTGGATCATTGCTGAGCTGTGTGCACACAGTGGGACATAACGCCATACTACCCCCAGAGTCCGAGTCCGAGGAGACCTCCACTGATGGGCTGGTGCAAATGGGAGCACGAGGAGTTCACAACGCTGAGGCTGAGCGGAGGGCCGCTCGCCTACTCTCCAGTGCTGACTGCTGCGAAGGAGTGCTGGCTACAGTACTCTGTGTGGTGAGCCCTCTCCGTCTACGGCGCGGCAGGCGTCGCGGCTTAGGTTGCAGCTGTGTAGGGTGTATAACACGGGAAGTGTCCGGGAAATTCCTATCCAACCACTCCAATGCGCTTGCGGGGGTCTCAAAGAAGCAGGCACGTTGGTTATGAAGAATTTTAAGTTTAGCAGGGAACAGAAGAGCAAATGTCAATCATGCGGCGCGAGCTCGGGCCTTGACCTTCATGAATGAGAAAGGCAGCCGTTGGACAGTGTATAGTCCGGGAAAATGGAGATTTTTGTATTGTCAAAGAGAATAGGGCCAGTGCCTCGCATTGTTTGTAATATATGATCGGGATCCCTGTAGTTGAGAATTCTGGCTAAGAACGGTCGAGGATTAGCACCAGGGAGAGGTTTGCGCATGGGTACTCTGTGGGCCCGCTCTACTGTGAAGTGTACTGACAGGCCGGTGGGGGCCACTTTAGTTCGCAACCAGTCCTTGATGAGGGTCATGGGGTGTTGACCCTCCACCCCATCTGGGAGCCCAACAATGGAGAGGTTGTTGCGTCATGCCCTACCTTCAGCATCATCAGCCCGGGTCTGCAAGGACTCAACCTGTTGCTGTAGGAGTCGTATAAGCACATCATGCACCTGCACCTGGGGCTGTAAGGCTGTAACCGAATGGTCAATGTCCTTCACTTTATCCGCCAGCTTTTTATGATCATCTTTTAGCAAATTTAGCTCAGTGGAGATAGTGCCAATTTGTTGCGCTATGGCGGCCCGAGATTCACAGATCTCCTGAAGTATCACATCCAGCTTGTCAGCAGGAGGGAGTGAAGTGGCCTTATCATCAGTCTGATGAGATTGTATGGAGGAAGTCTCGGAAGGTGGGGAGCCAGACCGCCCCAAGTCTGACACCACTTTCAGTTTGTTTCTGCCCATGGCTGGTCCCAGCCACACCCCTAGCACCATGACAAGGGAATCCGCTATATGCACCAGGAGGTCCGAGTCTGTTGTGTTTCTCCTGCAGGGGCCAGGACGCTCAGGGCCTGAGTCCGCAGCCAAAGTTCAGAGTGCTGGCCTAGTCAGGACGCCAACAGGGGAGAGAGTGGCCACCCGTGGCAGCACCAGCGGTCCTATCCGCACTCCAGGCCAATTGAACAACAGTTCATGTGAAATCAAGGATGGTGCCGATAAGAGTTCAGGCAGAGTGGTCTCCCAAACCCGCCATCCCAGGCAATCCTTGTGGCTGTCTCCAGCCACTGCGCCTACGTCGCAGCACCAGGCGGCCAGGTAAATCAGAGCCCCTTCCAACTACGTAACGCTCCCTGTGCGGCTGAATCTTGGTTCCAAACAGGGTTGCACCAGGTCCCCAATAATCCAGTGCGGGGCCACTCGCAGGAGAGCACACCCCCCGATGGCCAGCCGGTGCTGGGGGGAGGCAAGCGGGGTACTCACCGCAAGTCAATAAAGCCCTCGGGGGCTCGAGCGTTCCTTCACTGCACTCAGGCACAGTCGGTGGAATCCGTCCCCGGTGCCATCTGTCGGTCGAGGACCGATGAAGGAAGGTCAGCAAAGGCCAAAAAGGGTGTCAAAATCATCCACTAGTCGTCAGAGGACCCTCGGCTCAGCCTCTCAGCCGCTATAATGCACCACAAAACCACCACCGGATGCCTCATGTACATTCATGCCCCACCAGGCACCTCCAGTCTCTGCCGAGGCCCCCAGCAGTCAAGGCCTAAATCAGGGGCCTCGCGTATGGAAGCCAGCCGCCTTCGGGTGCCAGTCAGCTGGGTGGATCGCACAGCAGCCCGGTGCCCCAGAGCCCACTCCCACGTCGCAGGCCCGCTGCGTAGCTGGAAACCTCAGCGGGCCTTACTCAGCGTGAACTACACCTCCGCTCTTCTGGACCGCGGTATAGTTGTCCCAGCACCGTCTGCAGAGTCACCAGTAGGTATGCCGCTAGCAGTTAGCAGGAGAATTTACGGATTCTAACGCCCCTAGCCCAGAGCTCGTCGCTTAGGCGACCTCCAACTTGGGCAGCAAGCCATGCCCCCAGACACCAGGCCCTTAGTTGGTTAGCTTCATTCTTGGACAGACAGACTCAGGAAGTCTGGCTGCCACCGCATACACCTCAAGCCAGACCTCTGCTGGTGGGTGTTCTGCGGGGTTCGGCTCTCAGTCCTACTCTGTTCAATGTATATCTGACACCCCTCGATACCCTCGCAGAGTCTCTTGGCGCCAATGTCATCTCTTACGCAGGTGACACGCAGCTGCTGTTTACCTGTAAGAAAGGCATGGACTTAGACGATAAACTTATTTCTTGCTGTCTTACCAAGGGTTTTCAGTGGCTGGAGTTGCACCATCTGAGATGCAACCCGGATAAAACAGAGATTGTGACCTTTGGAGCTGTCCTGCATAACTTAGTGGAAGCTTGCTGGCCGCCCAATCTGCCGCACCCTGGCCCCCCACAAAACTGTGTTAAGAATCTAGGAATTAAAATTTATAGCGCTCTCTCCTTCCTACCGCAGATTCAAACTCTGGTCCTGCTTCTATCTGAGGCTGCGGGCAGAAAGGTAGTGCAGGCCCTGATAACGTCTAGACTAGACTATGGGAATGCGCTTTATTTGGGCTTCCCTGACTACCTCCTCCATAGATTACAGGTGGTACAGAACTGCGCAGCAAGATTGCTGCTCAGACTTCCTCCCAGGTCCCACATGACTCCTCACCTAAGGGCCCTGCACTGGCTCCCGGTGAAACAGAGGGTGGCGTTTAAAGCCATGATCCTTACGTAAAAGGCCTTAAATGGAACAGGGCAATACCAAAGGGGATGATGGATGGAGCGTTTGAGCAAATCAAACACTCACCCTCAGTAAACTAATCTGGGTTTAATCCATCATCATTCTTTAGCTCACTTCACCACCCCAGTTCAGACATGGCCATAAGCAAATCAGTCTGACCCTGTGCCTCATGGGAACAGTCCAGCCCGAACTGCCAAGCCATGTCTTCCCTGGACCGGAAACAAGCATCCTGGGACCAGTTTCGGGTTCATAACCCTCATCTGCAAGGCTATCTTGAATCCAGTGGCAAAGTGAGCAAGGGACCCACGTCTGGGCATACACTGCCAACTTAGGGCGAACAAAGCTATACCAAAGGGGATGATGGACGGAGTGTTGAACATTGCAAGCACTCAGCCCCAGTCAACTGATCTGGGTTTAATCCATCACCGTTCTATAGCCGACTCTGACACCCCAGTTCAGACATGGCCATATGCAAATCAGTCTGACCCTGTGCCTCATGGGAACAGTCCAGCCCGAACTGCCAAGCCATGTCTTCCCTGGACCAGAAACAAGCTTCCTAGGACCGGTTTCTGGCATTTCAGCCGTCTTCAGCCAGGCTTGCTTGAATCCAGTGGCAAAGTGAGCAAGGGACTCACGTCTGAGCATACCCTGCCAACTTATGGCGAACAAAGCAAAACCAAAGGAAATGATGGATGGAGTGTTGAACATTGCAAGCACTCACCCCCAGTCAACTGATCTGGGTTTAATCCATCACCGTTCTTTAGCCCACTCTGCCACCCAGTTCAGACATGGCCATATGCAAATCAGTCTGACCCTGTGCCTCATGGGAACAGTCCAGCCCGAACTGCCAAGCCATGTCTTCCCTGGACCGGAAACAAGCTTCCTAGGACCGGTTTCTGGCATTTCAGCCGTCTTCAGCCAGGCTTGCTTGAATCCAGTGGCAAAGTGAGCAAGGGACTCACGTCTGAGCATACCCTGCCAACTTATGGCGAACAAAGCAAAACCAAAGGAAATGATGGACGGAGTGTTGAACATTGCAAGCACTCACCCCCAGTCAACTGATCTGGGTTTAATCCATCACCGTTCTTTAGCCCACTCTGCCACCCCAGTTCAGACATGGCCATATGCAAATCAGTCTGACCCTGTACCTCATGGGAACAGTCCAGCCCGAACTGCCAAGCCCTATCTCCCCTGGACCAGAAACAAGCATCCTGGGACCGGTTTCTGGTTCAAAACCCTCATCAGCCAGGCTATCTTGAATCCAGTGGCAAAGTGAGCAAGGGACCCACATCTGGGCATACCCTGCCAACTTAGGGCAAACAAAGCGATACCAAAGGGGATGATGGACGGAGCATTTGAGCAAATCAAACACTCACCCCCAGTCAACTGATCTGGGTTTAATCCATCATCATTCTTTAGCTCACTCCACCACCCCAGTTCAGATATGGCCATATGCAAATCAATCTGACCCTGTGCCTCATGGGAACAGTCCAGCCGGAATTGCCAAGCCATGTTTTCCCTGGACCAGAAACAAGCATCCTGGGACCAGTTTCGGGTTCATAACCCTCATCAGCCAGGCTACCTTGAATCCAGTGGCAAAGTGAGCATGGGACCCACGTCTGGGCATAGCCTGCATACTTAGGTGCAACAAAGCGATACCAAAGGGGATGATGGACGGAGCATTTGAGCAAATCAAACACTCACCCCCAGTCAACTGATCTGGGTTTAATCCATCATCATTCTTTAGCTCACTCCACCACCCCAGTTCAGACATGGCCATATGCAAATCAATCTGACCCTGTGCCTCATGGGAACAATCCAGCCCGAACTGCCAAGCCATGTCTTCCCTGAACCAGAAACAAGCATCCTGGGACCAGTTTCAGGTTCATAACCCTCATCAGCCAGGCTATCTTGAATCCAATGGCAAAGTGAGCAAGGAACCCACGTCTGGGCATACCCTGCCAACTTAGGGCGAACAAAGCGATACCAAATAGGATGATGGACGGAGCGTTTGAGCGAATCAAACATTCACCCCCAGTCAACTGACCTGGGTTTAATCCATCATCATTCTTTAGGTCACTCCACCACCCCAGGTCAGACATGGCCATATGCAAATCAGTCTGACCCTGTGCCTCATGGGAACAGTCCAGCCCGAACTGCCAAGCCATGTCTTCCCTGGACCGGAAACAAGCATCCTGGGACCGGTTTCGGGTTCATAACCCTCATCAGCCAGGCTATCTTGAATCCAGTGGCAAAGTGAGCAAGGGACCCACGTCTGGGTATACCCTGCCAACTTAGGGTGAACAAAGCGATACCAAAGGGGATGATGGATGGAGTGTTTGAGCAAATCAAACACTCACCCCCAGTCAACTGATCTGGGTTTAATCCATCATCATTCTTTAGCTCACTCCACCACCCCAGTTCAGACATGGCCATATGCATATCAGTCTGACCCTGTGCACTGCATCCACTTCACCTTCCAGAAACCCGTCGCACATCACTGCACCCTACAGATCCCCTGTCGCTGCTGGGGCAAAATCACCGAAGTACAACTACAGACAAACCTCGCACTCAACCCACCGACGATGGATGGACGACTGCGCCAACACCTTAGCCCCGCTGAAAAAACAAACCCTCAAGGACACCAGCAAGAGAGCCAACTGGTTCACCCCGGAACTCCTAGCGCCAAAGCACACCTGCCGGAAGTTGGAAAACATATGGTACAGCGAGAAGTCGCCGCGCAGCCCACAAAGACGCCATCCGCAACCACCACCACCTCATCAGGACCTCCAAGAGGACCTCTTTCAAGGACCGCCTCGACAACAACGCACACAACAGCAAGGAGCTCTTCAACGTCGTGAAGGAACTCTCCAACCCCAGCTCCAACGCCCACAACATCCTGCCGTCGCAAGCCCTGTGCGACTCCCTCGCCACCTTCTTCCACCGCAAGATCGCCGACATCCACGACAGCTTCAACCCCTGGATGACCCTAACTGGCCCCAACACGCCGGACCCACCACACCCCACCGACCACGACCCCCTGACAACCTGGGCCAAGGTGAGCATCGAAGACACAATCAAGACCATGGGCACAATCCACTCCGGCTCGCCGTCTGACCCTTTTCCTCACCACATCTTCAACAAAGCCAGCAGCTCCATCACCCCCCACCTGCACAACATCATCAACCTCTCCTTCAAGACCGCGACCTTCCCTGAGAGCTGGAAACATGCCCAGATCAATGCCCTACTGAAGAAACCCAGGGCAGACCCGAGCGAACTCAAAAACTTCCGGCCCATCTCCCTGCTTCCATTCCCAGCTAAGGTCATCGAGAAGATAGTCAACATCCAGCTCACCCGCTATCTCGAAGACAACAGCATCCTGGACCCCTCCCAGTCAGGATTCCGCAGCAACCACAGCACCAAGACCGCCCTCATCGCAGCCACAGACGACATCAGGATCCTACTGGACAATGGCAAGACGGCGGCCCTCATCCTTCTGGATCTCTCCACTGCCTTTGACACCGTCTGCCAATGCACACTACGCACACGACTCCACGACACAGGGATCTGAGACAAGGCCCTGGACTGGACCTCCTCCTTCCTCTCCGGCAGAACCCAGAGAGTCCGCCTCCCCCCATTCCGATCCGAAGCCTCCGAGATCATCTACGGCGTCTCGCAGGGATCCTCCCTCAGCCCGACACTGTTCAACGTCTACATGGCGCCTCTCGCACGCATCGCCCGACATCACGACCTCAACATAATCTCCAATGCCGACGACACGCAACTGATCCTCTCCCTCACCAAGGACCCCCTCACCGCCAAATCCAACCTCCACCAGGGAATGAAGGCCGTCGCCGACTGGATGGAGGATAGCCGCCTTAAGCTGAACACAGACAAGACGGAGATCCTCATCCCTGGGCCCAACCCCTCAGCATGGGACGACTCCTGGTGGCCCGCATCGTTTGGGACACCCCTGCACCTACCAACCACGCATGCAACCTGGGAGTCATCCTCGACTCGAAACTCACCATGACCAAACAAGTCAACGCTGTCTCCTCCACCTGCTTCAACACCCTCTGTATGATCTGCAAGATCTACAGATGGATCCCGACAGACACAAGAAAAACAGTCACCCAGGCCCTAATCAGCAGCAGACTGGACTACGGAAACGCCCTCTACGCCGGAGCCCCGACCAAGCTCATCAACAGACCGCAAAGAATCCAGAATGCCTCTGCACGCCTGATCCTCGACGTCCCGTGCCGTGACCACATCACCCCCCACCTGAGGAACCTGCACTGGCTCCCCGTCAACAAAAGAATCTCCTTCAAGCTCCTGATCCACACACACAAGGCACTCCACAAGACCGGCCCAGCCTATCTCAACAGTCGACTCTCCTTCTATGTACCCAACAGGAAACTCCGCTCCCCAGAGCTCTCCCTGGCTACCGTCCCACGCATCCGTAGAACCACAGCCGGAGGCAGATCCTTCTCCCACCGCGCCACCAAGACATGGAACACCCTCCCCTTCAACCTACGACAAACCGAAGACCTTATAACCTTCAGGAGACTACTCAAGACCTGGCTGTTCGACCAGTAGCAACAGCATCCCCCCCACTCCCCACCCTCAGCGCCTTGAAACCCTTGCGGGAAAGTAGTGCGCTTTACAAATTATTTGATTGATTGATTGATTGATTCATTGCCTCATGGGAACAGTCCAGCCCGAACTGCCTAAGCCATGTCTTCCCTGGACAGGAAACAAGCATCCTGGGACCGGTTTCGGGTTCATAACCCTCATCAGCCAGGCTATCTTGAATAAGGTGGCAAAGTGAGCAAGGAACCCATGTCTGGGCATACCCTGCCTACTTAGGGCGAATAAAGCGATACCAAAGGGGATGATGGATGGAGCGTTTGAGCAAATCAAACACTCACCCCCAGTCAACTGATCTGGGTTTAATCCATCATCATTCTTTAGCTCACTCCACCACCCCAGTTCAGACATGGCCATGTGCAAATCAGTCTGACCCTGTGACTCATGGGAACAGTCCAGCCCGAACTGCCAAGCCATGTCTTCCCTGGACAGGAAACAAGCATCCTGGGACCGGTTTCGGGTTCATAACCCTCATCAGCCAGGCTATCTTGAATCCAGTGGCAAAGTGAGCAAGGGACCCACGTCTGGGCATACCCTACCAACTTAGGGCGAACAAAGCGATACCAAAGGGGATGATGGACGGAGCGTTTGAGCAAATAAAACACTCACCCCCAGTCAACTGATCTGGGTTTAATCCATTATCAATTTTTAGCTCACTCCACCACCCCAGTTCAGACATGGCCATATGCAAATCAGTCTGACCCTGTGCCTCATTAAATATATTGATATTTTCAAACAGTTTAAATAATTTAATGTATTTTAACATTAGTTCCTATGTTGTTTTATTTTAGGTCCTTACCTCTATTATTTTCTATGGTACAGTGCTGCAGTACCTGTGAGTGGTTTAGGTGGCGCTGGACTTATGCCCGGTTCTGAGCTGGAATACATTTACAACTGGTTTGGGCCCGTTTTGGCTGCAGTATGAGGGGCAGCTTGTGAATACAAGGAGCTTACTCTTTTGTGGGTGCTTGCATGTCCCTCCCTAATCCCCACTAGTTCGTGTTTCTTGCCCTAAACTGCTCCCTCAGAGCAGAGGTGGGCATGGCCCACACTGGAAGGTCAAAATTACAATTCTAACTCCAGTCCTTGAATATTTGGGTAAAGAGTAACCGTCCTCCAAATACTCTAGGAGGCTTATGTAGTATTTCAACTCGAGTCCTGGAATATTTTGTGAAAAGTTATAAGTTCCCTAAGTATTTTGACGAATAATTGAAAAGTATTAATTTTGAATGGCAGTAAATGCTGCCCTGAGGGCGCAGCTCAGGGCATAAAATTAGGAATACCCTAAACCCATCCTTAACCCTCCCTTAACCCCTCAATATCCTTCTCTTAAACTCTTCCTTTAGTATTAAGTATTCCCTATTTTACTTCTTCTGCTCTCTGTCTCTTCCACATTTACTTCTAAAACATATTCTTACATGGACATCTCTGCCGTCAGGTTGGAGATCTCCACATATAAAAGATAGGAGAGGCGTAACGTAAACCTCGGCACATAGGTATGAGAATAGCATTTTGTAGTACATTTAGTAGGACTACTGAAGTTCTACTAAAGGTTCTACAAAATTCAGTTTGTGTCTTGTAAGCCATTGCCTGGCTTACAATGGTATCAAAATGGAGAGCCTATGACAAGCCCTCGGATAACCAGGATATAGTCTATGAACTGAATACAAAGGTCTGCTTCCAATAGGAGAGATATCAGGAGCCAGGATAACTCGGAGTCTTTAAAATTGGACGAGGAATTCCGAAATGGTAGCAAGCAAAGCTCAGTATCAATAGAAGGGAGAATTATCCCGAGCTGCCCTGACTCACCACGTTACAACAAACAAATGATGGACGGAATGCTGACAATGCATACATTCTCCCCCAGTCAAGAGATCTGGGTTAAATCCATCGTTCTTTTGCCCACTACACCACCCCAGTTTAGACATGGCCATATGCAAATCAGTCTTGACCCTGTGCCTCATGGGAACAGTCCAGCCTGAACTGCCAAGCCATGTCTTCCCTGGACCGGAATCAAGCATCCTAGGACCGGTTTCTGGCTATCAGCCATCATCAGCCAGGATAGCTTGACTCCAGTGGCGTAGTGAGCACGGGTCCCACGTCTGGGAATACCCATCCCACTTAGGGCGAAAAGCGTTACAACAAACAAATGATGGACGGAATGCTGACAATGCATACATTCTCCCCCAGTCAAGAGATCTGGGTTAAATCCATCGTTCTTTTGCCCACTACACCACCCCAGTTTAGACATGGCCATATGCAAATCAGTCTTGACCCTGTGCCTCATGGGAACAGTCCAGCCCGAACTGCCAAGCCATGTCTTCCCTGGACCGGAATCAAGCATCCTAGGACCGGTTTCTGGCTATCAGCCATGATAGCTTGACTCCAGTGGCGTAGTGAGCACGGGTCCCACGTCTGGGAATACCCATCCCACTTAGGGCGAAAAGCGTTACAACAAACAAATGATGGACGGAATGCTGACAATGCATACATTCTCCCCCAGTCAAGAGATCTGGGTTAAATCCATCGTTCTTTTGCCCACTACACCACCCCAGTTTAGACATGGCCATATGCAAATCAGTCTTGACCCTGTGCCTCATGGGAACAGTCCAGCCCGAACTGCCAAGCCATGT
The DNA here is from genome assembly GCF_964204655.1 of Triturus cristatus. Taxonomy (NCBI): domain Eukaryota; kingdom Metazoa; phylum Chordata; class Amphibia; order Caudata; family Salamandridae; genus Triturus; species Triturus cristatus. The sequence goes on along the minus strand of NC_140584.1, from coordinate 937,501,015 downwards.
CTTCCCTGGACCGGAATCAAGCATCCTAGGACCGGTTTCTGGCTATCAGCCGTCATCAGCCAGGATAGCTTGACTCCAGTGGCGTAGTGAGCACGGGTCCCACGTCTGGGAATACCCATCCCACTTAGGGCAACAGAAAGGCAGCAAAACAAAAAAGGTGCAGGGATGCAAACAGTGCAAATTATATGACCATAATAGAGAACTCATCAACTTCCCAGCTGTTACTGAACTTGAAGTGTCTGGAACCTTCTGATTCCTTCCAAAATGTTCCAGCTTTGCCAGAATTTTCTGGCTCTTCAAAAACGTTCTGACTTTTACCACTTTCCCCTGGAAGTGCTGGTCTGTCTTACCTTGTGACTCTGCCCTCTTTCGCATCCACAGCCACCACTGGGCCATCTGCCTCAGTCTCCAAGACCTGCTCATTGCAAGCTTGTATTGTAGAGTCTGAGAACTGTGACTGCTTCCCTGCAATACTGGACACAATCCACAGAGAGCACAAGCCCAGGATACATCCACAGCTCAGGTTAGTAAGGCAACAGCAAATACTTATATGAACATTTCAGGACCAGAATTTTATCTGTATATCATTGTTTACTCACAAAGCTCAGGTAAGGCATGATTGAAGTTTCCATTGTAAATCCTGTTCATCCTTTAATGTTTTTTATTTCTCGACATTTTCATTATATTAACCGTCAACCAAATCAAATTAAATAAGCAAATTTATTGTTTAAGAAATTAGAAGTACAGCAAAGTAGTAGGGATTCTAGAGTTGCGGTCAATTTTTTAAAGTCATATTTGCAGGAGGAAATTAAACGTAATATAATCCGAAGCATCTAATGAAAGCTAAAGATCAGCTTCAAAATGAGATGACATTTTACCCTGAAGTATAGTCTCTTCCCCAGCCATTATATGAGCCTCAGGATGTGCCCTGGATGTTGTTCTGTTAAAGGGTTGAATACAAGGGAGGCAAGGTGGCACACTGTTGCCACACGTTGAAAAGTGCACGAGTACCAGCGGGCAGGAGGACTGTGAGCAGTATTTCATCAATTACAGCTCCTAGTCTACAACTGTTGGTATATAGTTGTTTACATTATTATTGGGGTATCTAAGTTTGAAAAAAGTGAAGGAGGGTGCACGCAGGATGGGAAGAGGGAAAAGGATCGGGCTGAGAACGTTTCATTGGTAATCTTTCCTTTTAATAGATATATTGAATACTGGGTGTTCAGAAAGGAAATGGTCAGACCCCAATATACTGTTTGTGATTTAATTCTAATGTTAAAGTAATTGCTAAAGAGATTTTCAACAAAAACACTCGTGCTTTTGGAGTTTGCTTTTGTGAATAAAAGCCTTTGCAGAGCAGAGACATTAAACATGGCAATGACGAGTTCAGCTCTGCTGAAGGCACAAGGATCTCTCTGACTGCCTGGTGGAGATCGCTAAACTTGCTGGTCAGTCTTCTGTCAGGGCAGCAGAGTACATCATGGACCGATGGACCAGACGTCTCACCTGAGGATGTTGAAGAAGCTAAGCTCCAGGGAAAGGATAAACAAAAGAAGAGGAAGGAAAGCCTTAGAACAGAGAAAGAAAATAAGAGTGGCAAGATAGGTAACCAATGCTGAGCAGGCACAATGCCCACTCTAAATGTTTGGTACGGTGCACAATAGATCTTTCAACAACTGACAACAAAAAGCTATCGCTACATATCCTTTGGTGCTCATCTGGGGCCCAGAAGGGTCTGTGATGGTAATCCTAGTCAGCTTTGATGCTGTGGCTAGTGCTATTGCTTTTGGTGACATAGTGTAAACTTTGGGTCAAGTAAAATTAGTGGGGGCCAGCATGCACCGGTATCCACATCCTTCACAGCTTGTGGGAACCACATGGAAGGAGATGAGGCTGGGTATTCGCAGAACTGCACCACAGTAATGAAAGGTACAGTGGCAAAAACTAGTCTGTGTTCGTCTGGTTGCATGGTGTAGTAACAACCCAACCAGAGCTGGAAGAGGGGCAATAGGGTAGTAAAGGTGAGCAGGGAGGTATGAAACTCCCCCTGCCAAAGCAAAGTGCATATGTATATGTTTACACAAAAAGGACAGTTGGGTTTAGAGCACTAATGCAGCACCAGAATGGATAGTAATACCAACAGTATTTAACACAAATATCTGAAAATGTGTGCAGGTTCTGAAAGCATCCTCTGTCCAAGGGTGCTACCTTAAATAGGAAACAGACAACTTTCTACTAAATCAGAACCGCACCACCCTTCTTTGCAAATTCCTTAAATGTCCAAATTATTCCCATGAAATCAAGTTAATGCAAGATAGGTCACTTGATCCAATCGGTGATTTGTAATTTCTTTTATTTCCCAAACAATCCTTTAGCCAACGCGTTTCGTCCTACTCTGCTAGGACTTCTTCAGGGCTGAAATTTACAAGGAGGCACCACATAAGCAACTTGTCTTATTTCAAAGATGTGTGACATCTACTCTCAAATTTAAAAAAACATTTTCATACATAACATATTCCATAAAAATACAAATACAAAACCTAACCACAGACTCACTAAAAAGCAATTCTCCACTAGTACCTTGAATTGCAACATTTGAACGTAAGATGTGTAGCACATTATTACTTCCATGAGCATTTATATAGTTCACCAACTCCAAGGTGACTATATCATGGAACTCAATTAAAAAACAACATTAATCACAGGGTACTCATTTTCTTATGAATACCAAACATGAATCAAGTTAGTCATTGCGGTCTCCCTGTAACTATCAAAAAGTTACAGGATATATACAGAAAATGGGGTGGAAGGCAAGTCCTCCTTATAGTAAAAAGAGGAGACTAGAAAAAATAAGAAAAGAACCCACAGTTAACCTTCACCAAGTGAACAGGGAGAAAGGCACATTGTGAACCCGAAGAAGAAGGAACGTATAAAAAGGGGAAGCCCCAAATTATCCTGTTTCACCGAGAGTATGTTTGTACAGTATACCCATGTATTTCAATAAGAGCCCCCATGCTGAACAAATCAACGGGTTACATACCAAATAAATGATCTGTATGACGAAAACCAATAATATGAGCGACAATCCAGTATGACGTAACCAAAAATCTCCAACAAAATTTTAATTCTGTAATAGATAACCAGGTTGGCAAAATCAAGCACCTAATCAATGATCCACATTGTGAGACCTATGGAAATAATAATAACAGGAAATCCCATATGGCCTACCTCGGCTATTCCACTTGTCACCATGTTAAGATTAATCCACGATGACAATGTCAATTTGACATGGGTGGTTTCCTTCCAGTCCCAAAGTTAGAAGGTTGGTCCGGTATGATAGCCAGGCACTAAAATGAAGAAAGTCAAAACCGTATCACAGCAATATTTTGGCGGACATGTAAGTGGGTATTCCCCACCCCACAGCGAGAGAATCCTACATAAAAAAACATGGTACAACAACATGACCCAATGATTACAGAACCGTGTACTGACAGTCTGTAAGGTTATCGTGTACTCATAAATGAATGATCCCAACCCAGCTTAACTAAAATTAATTACTAGGTAATATCATAGCATTATCAATATCTGGCGACGGGATTAGCGCGTATATATGGCAACCATTAAACCATCGTTCTGTGTGTCAAAGAATATATCCCACAGAAAATGATATGGTACCCGGTAATTGCATAGTACACTGGCAAACATGCTAGTCCTAAATAAATAACGAGTGCATGTTGACTGGCTATGTCTAAAACGAGCCATGAGTATTCGTTAATGGGGGTGTATACAGCACCTTAAAAGAAAGAACGAGGGCCCCAGTATGTCCCAAGTGTTCCCCTAACCCACGAGTGGCTCGAGCACAGAGTATACGCCCCATTGGTACAGCGCTCCAGCCATGGAAAGAAACAGCAAGTGCTCCCTAGAGAGGAATCATATATATACACCGAAATGCTGAATAAACACAGAGCACGAATCCCACACAATGACGCTCCACAACCGTGCTACCGGCAATCACAACAAACAATGTCAACGAAAAGCGTCGGAGGTAATGCAGCCGCAGCCGCCCTACCAGGGCATACAACCCGAAGTAATACCGTAAACGTTTAAAACATTGTGGCGCAAACTACTGGACGCGGCTCACCTGTATGAGAACTCCCCGTAACGTCGCCCGGTACTCCCAAGGATCGGTAGCAGTAACACTCCATAACGCGCTACCATTTAAATGTGGAACCGCAGAATGTGTGGGCGTATGTATATGTGCCAGGCCCTTTGGGGGCTATTTACTAAGGAATAAATGGTAACTTGTACAGTGCTGAACTGTGCTGCACACCATTTAGGTTGTACAACATTACACCGCATGCTTTTACCACCATTCCTTTACCACACATTTTTTTACATTGCATGTCTTTAACACGTATGTGCCTTTACCATGCAGGTAAGGATAAATAAGTTAAGTGGAATGTATTTATATATATATATACATATATATATATATATATATATATATATATACAGGTAGGTAGTTACACTTAGGACCTATTTTCCGTAGGAAATTATATATATATAGTGAGTGGGTATTTGGACTTTATAAGTAACCAGTATTGCGGGCACTGGTATACCGGCACCCCCTCTCGATCAGGCTGCAACGCGGAAGCAAGCAACATTTGGACGGTGTATAAACTACATACGCGTTGCCCCCCCACGCAGATTCATCACCACAGGGTGCCACATCACTGCTCGGGGAGAGAGGAGCGGTATTAACCGCGAGGCAGAGAAAAGTGGTGTCAGTATCTACATCATTCCAGACGGCTGCGGCGGAGTGAGGTCCAAGAACCACAATGTTGGGACACCACTTGGTGTTTTGGATCTCCTTCTTACTAAAGGGGAATCCACAATGGACTTCACTTACCGGCATGCAGCAGTCCAGATGGGCAATGCAGGATGGATTACAACTGTGAGGCGGAGGAGAGGTCGTGACGAGGCTCCAAAGGGAGGGGCTTCAGCAAGATTCAAAACGGCCCCCAGGTGTGAGGTCCTGCCTCTGTAACCGGCACTGAAGAAAGCACACATGCTGAAACGCGTCTGCCCAGAAGTTACAGTCAACTACAGATTCCTGCACTGACTAACAATCCTGAATAAATCCTTTGTCTCTGCCAGGTGGTGTCGGACCCGTTCTTATATGTGAGTGGGTATTTGGACTTTACATATATATATATATATATATATATATATATATATATATATATATATATATATATATATATATATATATATATATATATATCAAACACCAACTTTTGCTGTTACAAAAGAAATCCAGGACACACAGGAGTCTTTGTTGAAAGGATTTAATGGGCAATGTTGCGCCTCACCAACGCGTTTCGCTTGACAGCTTTTTCACGGTATGGCGGACATCTTACTCTCCCGTATTTATATCATACCTCAAACAATAACAAAGCGATTGATGATCTACGTAATGATAGCTCCATTGTTATCAGAAGTTCCGATAAGGGAGGCAATGTGGTGGTGTGGAGCAAGGTTGAATATTTGAAGGAAGGGTTAAGACAACTTAATGACAACACTTGTTACACTGCCAGCAACCATTCAGAAGTGTTAGCTTCATATTCCAAATATAATGAAATGTTGGTTAATTGGAATGATTCGGGTTTGCTGGAATGGGACGAATTTCGCAGCCTGTATTGCAAACACCCTAGACTCCCGATATTGTACTTACTGCCCAAGTTACATAAAAACTCCCAGAAACCCCCAGGTAGACCCATAGTATCTTCTATGGGTTCTCAACTTGAAGTAACATCTAAGTTTATTGATCATTATCTACGACCTTTTGTCAGTGCTTTACCAGCATACCTTAAAGATACCACACATTTTCTAACGCTGATTGACGGTGTGGTGTGGGAAGATGACCTTTTACTGGTAACCTTAGATGTTACCAGTCTTTACACAAGTATACCACATGACCTGGGGATCCAGGCCATTAGGCACTTTTTGAGAGCTAGACCAATCTCATTACTAGCCCACACTGAAATGCTATTGGAAATGACGAGGTATTGCCTAACTAATAATTACTTCCTGTTCAATAACAATATTTATAAACAGATCCAAGGTACTGCAATGGGCACCTGCTTCGCCCCCAGCTATGCCAATCTTTACATGGGCTGGTGGGAGGAGCAGGTGTCCCAAGATTGGGAAGCTCAGGAGGACAGGATTGTCATATGGGCAAGATTCATAGATGATATATTTTTAATTTGGAGAGGTGATGAGGAGTCAGCTGTAACTTTTATTGACTCCCTTAACAATAATGATATGAATTTACAATTCACTTCCCAAATAAGTGATTCTATGATTGTGTTTTTGGATGTGGAGGTATCAGTTTCCAACAATACACTGGTTACCAAGTTGCATAGAAAGCAGACGGCTGGGAACAGTCTTTTAAATGCTCAGAGTGCCCATCCGTCTAGCCTAATTCAAAGTATTCCTTATGGGGAATTAATCAGGGCCAAGCGCAATTGCAGCACTATAGAGGAGTATGATAAAGAGAAAAGAACCATGAGCACTAGATTCAAACAACGTGGTTACAGTGATAAGATCATTAAACAAGCAATTGCTAAGGCTGATTCATTGAATAGATCAAACCTTTTACATTCGAAACCTACGTTATCTGAATCTAAGGATTCGGTAAGGTTTATAACTACCTTTTCTAAAAATGCATTTCAAATCAGACGACTATTTGATAAAAACTGGCACATTTTGAAGAGTGATCTGACTCTAAATGAGTATTTGAATGACACTCCACAGATAACTTTTCGTAGGAGTAAATCTTTGAAAGATGATCTATGTAAGAATATGGTAGTTGCTACAGAAGCTGGCCAGCGCATAAGTTCCATTGGTTTCACAACATGTAAACGTTGTAAGGCATGTGCTCATAGTACAGACTGTAAGATACTCAAGTTACCAGGCACCAAAAGGGATTTCATAATCAAAGGAAATTTCAATTGTAAAACGGAATATTGTGTATATTGTTTGATCTGCCCATGTGGAAAGTTGTACATAGGCAGCACAGTACACCAAGCTAAGAAAAGAGTCCTAGAGCATCTACACGCTATTAAAAAACATGACATTCAATACCCTGTAGCCCGTCACTTCTTCAACATACATGAGCAAAATGAAAAACTTTTATCCTATGTTGTTGTAGATGCAATTGCACGACACAAAAGAGGAGGTGACAGAGAGCGCCAGTTAAGATGCCTGGAATCAAGGTACATAATTGACTTCGACACCATGATGCCTGAAGGACTCAATTCGAGCGAAGAGATGGCTGTACATTTGTAAAAATTACGAGTTGACATGTTTTCTGTAAAAAAAGAAGAGATTTTGCTAGAAGTGCACAAATCTCTGTATAAGTTTCTTGATGTATTCAGTACTATTTTAGTATGTGGGATTTAGCTATTGCAGTTTAATTAATTGATGTTGAGGTGGATTTCTTTACTACCCAAGATGTAAGGACCATGGCTTTGGGCTGATTCTTGATAAATGACCGGGATAATTGTCATTATGTCAATCTGATAGACCAGAAATAATAAGTGCTCGTGAGTTATATTTTATTCATGGATATTGATTACAATGTAATCTTGGCCCACTTGGGCGAGATTGGCAGCCATATATCAGCAATATGCGGAGGGCAGATTCATAACCCACTTGGGTTTATAATGTTTCAAAGATCTGAGAACCAGCCTTGTAGTTAATGACTAATTAATGGTCTTTTTTTCTCGTGCAGTTGATGTTACGAATGCTTTATTGAAACAGCAAATAAAGTCGGATCGTATTTTGATCTTACATTCTAATTAGATTGTCTGAATTGTAACCCACTGGGGTCTATACAGTTCTGTGATGACCATCAATTGTACAGTCATAAATGTCGAGCTGATTATAGGCGCATTGACAATAATATAGAGAGTCAACGATGCTTTATTGCTCAATACAAAGGAGGGTTTGTTTGTGCGCACAATGTCTAGATATGGTATTACAGTAATTAAGTGTGACCGAGTATTCAGGACTTGTGACTTTTGTTGGATGGTTTCCCTTAAATTTGTAATTGCAAATTAGAGTATAACACAACATGCCAAAATGGCGCCTACATTTGCAAGAAAGAAACCATAGAACCTTTTTAGTCCTTCCTCAATGTTATTGTTTGAGGTATGATGTAAATACGGGAGAGTAAGATGTCCGCCATACCGTGAAAAAGCTGTCAAGCGAAACGCGTTGGTGAGGCGCAACATTGCCCATTAAATCCTTTCAACAAAGACTCCTGTGTGTCCTGGATTTCTTTTGTAACAGCAAAAGTTGGTGTTTGATATGAGGTTGACGGAGCCCATCCAGGACCGCCACGCTTGAAGCTCCAGACTTCCGTGATCGCGTGTTTGGATATATATATATATATATATATATATATATATATATTCCAAAATTATGTTGGCTATTCCCAAGCCACTTGTACGGCGGGCACTCGGCAGGGGTAGCCACCCCCAACAAATCCACTCGAAACCGCTGCGTCTCACTTTCCCCTCACGGGACGAAAGAACACTGGAGCCGAGGCCACTATAGAATGCGTGTTTATTTAACACCAGGTCCGACGCGTTTCGGAGTTACAAGTCACTCCTTTCTCACGGGCAACAGACTGTGTTATTTTTTTGTATTTAAAACGCAAGTGCCGGTCACGTGCCATAGACATAGATAACATACTTAAATTCATCTTCATTCATCGCGTTTTTTGACATTGCAATTATAATCATATGGCAATTGATTCAAGCGATATTTCATCTCCAGATAAATGATAATATACATGGAACTTAAAGCAACTTCATCCTTTGCCTGCAGTAATTCAACATACAAAAAACTTTATCAAAGCGCAAGTGCGCACACAAACAAAAATGGAAAGCTTAAACCTTCATGGTGCCGTCTCATTGAAAACAATAATTTTAGACATATTACCGCCCCAGTGGGCACAAATTCCAAGTAGCCACAAGGAACCAAATTGGTCCCCAATGTACACCCATTGAGTACTCACTGTTGGAATCACAATAATAATCACTAGGTTACGGAAATCAAATACCCCAAACCAATTCCTGACTATCGGTACTGTCCATTCATATCATCCTGCCCAAGTGGGCTTGAATTTACATAATGTTAGTCAGTATCATGACCATAAGTACATCAAATCATGTGAAAACACATTACAATGAGTTGTTTTCTCCAATGCAGTTGAAAGTTTTATGCAGTAATCCCCGTTATAGTCACAGTTCCATAGGCCACCTGCAAGATGAATAAAAAGACGATGACACAACTAAAACAAGTGCACTGACCAAATCAATTTAACACAAAAAGTTAAAAACACATGGAGATCAGTACCAAAACCCGCTGTTAATGACAATTACAAATGTACTGAAAGTTCCTCATCAAGGTTAAGACCTTCTGGGGCCATAGTATTGTATTTTATGATTATTTTGGACTCAAGTCTTCTAAGCTCCCTCGTCCTGTTACCACCCCTGCGTCTCGCTGGGATGTGGTCCAGGACAACAAACCTCAGAAGATTCGGATTCTGTCCATGAAATTCAAAGAAATGTCTTGCGATGGGATAAGTTCTATCATTCTTAGTAATAGCTCTGCGGTGTTCTAATATTCTGACCTTGCATTTGTGGATGGTACTGCCCACATAAAACTTGTTACAGGGACATCTAAGTGCATACACTGCATACTCTGTGTTGCAGTTCAGATGTTTCTGAATAATCATCGGCAATTGATCTTTGGAGAGTTTAATGGACTTACAGTTATTACTGAATTTACATGCCTTGCATTTATTGCATGTAAAAAATCCTTTTATGTCACTTTTTTAGCATCAATCAGCATGCTTCTACAAAGCGTGTCACATAATGATTTTGGTTTCTTAAACGTGAGGGCAGGATATTCACCTACATGTTCACATAAGTCTTCATCATTACGTAGGATTTCCCAAAATTTATTGAGACTTTTTCTCATTTCCCAGGCTTGAGTGTTGTAAGTTGTTATGAACCTGATGGGTTCATTCACTTCTTCCTCTTTGTCATCACTAGTCGGGAATAATAATTCCTGCCTGTTCAGCTTATCCACTTTCTCAGCTGCTTGATTCACTACAGTGGCATCATAACCTCTCGACAAAAATCTTTCGGTCATAATTGTTTTCTCCGTGAGGTAATTGTCGTCCTCGCTACAATTCCTGCGAGCTCTTAAAAGTTCTCCATAAGGGATACTACGTATTAGTTTTTTGGGGTGACAGCTGCTAGCATGCAATAAGCTATTGCCTGAAGTTGCCTTCCTAAATAGCTTAGTGCACAGTTTGTTGTTTTTAATCATAACTAGAAGATCAAGGAATTCGAGTTCTCTGGCATTGATGGTACTGGTAAATGAAAGATTAAACTCATTTACGTTCAGGGCCTTGACAAACTCTTCAGCTTCCTCCTCTGTACCATTCCAGATACAGAAGATATCATCAATGTATCTCAGCCAGAGGACGACGTGGGTTTTGAATAATCCGATTTTGTTGATTACCTGCTCCTCCCACCAGCCGAGGTACAAGCCTGCAAAGCTGGGGGCGAAGCAGGTACCCATCGCCGTCCCCTGTATTTGTTTGTACATACAATCAATCGGAAATTTTACTGATAAAAAACCAATGAAATTGCCCCGTTATAGTTAGTGCTGGCAACTATAACTCACGCGACCGCAATCCTCTACTGATGCTAATACTGTATTTAGACACTTATTTGCCCATGTCTTCTTCCATACATTTTTAGCTATACATATATTACAAATATTTTTTTTTATAAAGACACATATGTCATCAGCAGAAGATTGCGGTCGCGTGAGTTATAGTTGCCAGCACTAACTATAACGGGGCATTGGTTTTTTATCAGTAAAATTTCCGCTAACTATAACATGTGTGAAACCTATGGTTTTTTCAGTGAATTTGCAAGGTTTTTTAAATGCTAATTCCTAACTATAACGTGTGTGAAACCTATGGTTTTTTCAGTGAATTTGTACGGTTTTTTAAATGCTAAGTTACTTTACGCCATTCGAGGCGTGCGCGCCCACTTAACGCAGTGCGTTCCGTGCACGGTTTTTATCAACTTTAATAAGCCCTGTACATTTGGTGGCCTTCGGCCACCAAAAGCACAGGGGGTGGGGTCAATGTGGATAGTGTTTTTTTTATTTCGATTTTATAATTTCATGTTGCCAAAATATAGTTTTTTTACTGATGTTATAAGCCCTGTACATTTGGTGGCCTGCGGCCACCAAAAGCACAGGGGGTGGGGTAAGTGTGGATAGTGTTTTTTTTATTTCTATTTTTTACCGTACGCTTACGGTAAGCGTACGGTAAGCGTACTCGGCGAAATTGCCGAAAAAAAAATAAAACCGTTTTTGCTCTTGGGGGATGTTTGGGGACTCCCTCAACATGACTATGTGGGAGGGAGTTGTCAAAACAGCCCCGTAACATGTTTTTGGGCATCATGTTTGATAAATAACACTCAGTGCGAGAGACAAAATGGCGGACGCCGCTTCCTGGTTTCGGCCGATTCGAATGTTTACTAAGATCTAAGAGCCAATCAGAATCGCGCTCGCGCACGCCACCGTACGCGTACGGTAAGCGTACGGTAAGCGTACCGTAAGCGGGCTCAGATATATATATTGATTTAAAGGCTATTTTCTCAGAATCTACTGAACAGATTTACACCAAACCTACAAAAGGCACTTCCTTGACATAGGGACTACCTCTCTGCCAAATTTCTAGTAATTCTGTTCAGCCGTTCGGGCTGTAGCTCTGTCTAAAGGTCCTATGGAAAAATGCATGGGAAAAACGTGTTTTGGGACCCCCCTTTTATCTCAGCCCCCGCTTGACGAATCCCCCCGAGACTTTCAGGGTAGGAGCGGAGCGTAGCGCCCCACCTATTTTGAGAAATTCGCGAGGATTCATCGACCGGCGCCAAAGTTATTCAAAATAGAATGTTGCGGATTTCCTATGGAAAAGGGGTCCTAACTATAACTACCTACTGGCGACCGCCAGTAGGTAATGTGTATATATATATACATACATATATATATATATATATATATCACCTACTGGCGGTCGCCAGTAGGTAGTTATAGTTAGGACCGTGTTTCCATAGGAAATCCGCAACATTCTATTTTGAATAACTTTGGCGCCGATTGACGAATCCTGGCGAAAGTTTCAAAATAGGTGGGGCGCTCCGCTCCTATCCTGAAAGTCTTGGGGGGATTCGTCAAGCGGGGGCTGAGAAAAAGGGGGGGTCCCAAAACGAGTTTTCTCCATGCATTTTTCCATAGGACCTTTAGTCCAAGCTACAGCCCGAATGGCTGAACAAAATTACTTGAAATTTGGCAGAGAGGTAGTCCTCAGGTCAGGGATGTGCCTTTTGTAGGTCTGGTGTAAATGTGTTCAGTATTTGCTGAGAAAATAGCATTTAAATCAATATATATATCTGTAAGCGTGCTCCGAGCGTGTACGGTAAGCTTACCGTACGCGCACGCTGCCGTGCGCGAGCTTAATTCTGATTGGTGGTTACATGACTGTAAACATTCGAATCGGTCGAAATCAGTTAGTGTCGGCTGCCATTTTGTGTGTCTCACACTGATAAACAAAGGAGGAGAACGTGGAAAGGGGGCAACGAAGAGAGTTGCAGACCCCCTAGCGTTTGTCAGGGGGTCCAAGAAGGTCACAAAAGTATGAAAAATACATAAAATTTTTTTTTAAAAAAATCGCGGGGTGCGCGTACGGCAAGCTTACCGTACACGTACGGCAGAAAAAAATAAATATATATATATATATATATTATCTACTGGCGGTCGCCAGTAGATAGTTATAGTTAGGACCGTGTTTCCATAGGAAATCGGAAAATTCTATTTTGAATAACTTTAGCGCCGGTTGACGAATCCTCGCAAAATTTTCGAAACTAATGGGGCGCTCTGCTCAGCTCCTACCCTGAAAGTCTCGGGGTGATTCGTCAAGCGGGGGCCGAGAAAAAAGGGGGGTCCCAAAACGCATTTTTCCATAGGACCTTTAGTTGAAGGTACAGCCCGAACGGCTGAACAGAATTACTTGAAATTTGGCAGAAAGGTAGTCCTCAGGTCAGGGAAGTGCCTTTTGCAGGTCTGGTGTCAATCTGTTCAGTAGTTCCTGAGAAAATATCATTTAAAAGCATATGAATATCTATAAGCGCGCACCGTGCGCGCACGGTGCGAGCACCCTAACGTGCGCAAGCGTAATTCTGATTGGTGGTTACATGTTAGTTAACGTTCGAATCGGTCGAAATCAGGAAGTGTCGGCCACCATTTTGTTTCTTTTCAGTGCAAGAGTGAAAAAGGAAGGTGGCGAACGTGAAAAGGGGTAGGGTAGAGAGTTCCTGACCCCCTAGCCTTGGTCAGGGGGTCCCTGAAGGACCCCGAAGGCAGAAATGTTTTTTTAAATTTCTTTTTTTTTTAAATCGCGGGGGTGCGCGCACCGTGCGTGCACGGTGAAAAAACAAAAAAAAAATAAAAAATTAAAAATGTAATACGTAGTTTATTGTAAAATAAATATATAAAAAATACATAAATAAATTAGCATTTAAAAAAACGTACAAATTCACTTAAAAAAACATAGGTTTCACACATGATATAGTTAGGTGGATATTTCACTTGTAAAAAACCAATGAAATTCCTCCATTATAGTTAGTTCAGAAAACTATAACTTGCGCGACCGCCACTCTATCACAAGGATGATGTCATCAGTGATGTCATGAGTGATGCCACTGACCATGTCATGAGTGATGTAATATGTGACGTCATCAGCAGTGGATTGCGGGCGCGCGAGTTATAGTTTTCTGAACTAACTATAACGGGGGAATTTCATTGCTTTTTTACGAGTGAAATATCCACCTAACTATAACATGTGCGAAACCTATGGTTTTTTAAGTGAATTATATATATATATATATATATATATATATATATATATATATATATATATATATATATATATATATATATATATATAATCTACTGGCGGTCACCAGTAGATAGTTATAGTTAGGACCGTGTTTCCATAGGAAATCTGAAAATTCTATTTTGAATAACTTTAGCGTCGGTTGACGAATCCTCGCGAAATTTTCAAAAATAATGGGGCGCTCCGCTCAGCTCCCACCCTGAAAGTTCGGGGGAATTCGTCAAGCGGGGGCCGAGAAAAAAGGGGGGGTCCCAAAACGCGTTTTCCCCATGAATTTTCCTATAGGACCTTTAGTCGAAGGTACAGCCCGAACGGCTGAACACAATTACTTGAAATTGAGAGGTAGTCCTCAGGTCAGGGATGTGCCTTTTGCATATATGGAGTCAATCTGTTCAGTAGTTCCTGAGAAAATTGCAGTTAAATGCACATACACATCTATAGCTGCGCACCGTGCGCGCACCGTGCGCACACCGTGCGCGCACCGTGCGAGCACCCTAACGTGTGCGAGCGTAATTCTGATTGTCAACGTTTGAATCGGTCGAAATCAGGAAGTGTTGGCCGCCATTTTGTTTGTTTTCAGTGCGAGAGTGAAAAAGGAAGGTGGCGAACGTGAAAAGGGGGCAGGGTAGAGAGTTTCTGACCTCCTAGCCTTTGTCAGGGGGTCCCTGAAGGACCCCGAAGGCAAAAAAAAATGTTAAATTTTTTTTTTTTAAATCGCGGGGGTGCGAACACGTCAGGATTACACACCAAACCGCAGGCGGCAGTGTAGACAGCATGCTCCCCGTGTTTCAAAGGCCATACGCGTTTCGAGCGATTAGGACGCTCTTGTTCACTGGCAGACACAGGCTGTCTTCACTGCCTCCTGCGGTTTGGTGTGTAATCCTGACGTGTGAGGCTCCTCTAAGGGCAACCTTCTGCGTTTGATGTTATAGCGGCTCGCTCGGCCGCGAGGAACCCCGACGCTTGCAGGCGGATCCCGAGTGCTGAGAATCACTGGTGCTCATGGGACGTCAGGAGCCTCGCCCGCAGTGATATTGGACAATGTGGTACAGCGGTGCATCCTGCGCTTTTCACCCAACAGGGTATTTGATTTTAACATAGGCAGGATTTGTGGCCACTTGGCAAGAGAACGATGGAGTCCTTCAGCAATACTTGGACTACAAGGACCAGCATGCTAATGGGCACGCCCACATGGGTTGGACTCCAAAATATCAATAAAAGCAATGTTCTTCACAGATCCGCTTCCTGCCTGTGTCTGCCAGTGAACAAGAGCGTCCTAATCGCTCGAAACGCGTATGGCCTTTGAAACACGTGGAGCATGCTGTCTACACTGCCACCTGCGGTTTGGTGTGTAATCCTGACGTGTGAGGCTCCTCTAAGGGCAACCTTCTGCGTTTGATATATATATATATATATATATATATATATGTAGTAATTCAATCTGTTTCAGTAAGTACGCTCTCAGAAATCACTGGACCCAGAGAAAAATGCTAGAAAACTGCTGATTTAATAAACACAACGCGTTTCGCCGTCCGGCTTGATCACGTGTAGGTGACAACACTGAAAATGACCACATATATCATAACGTAATGTCATGGCCATAGAAAGAGGACATCATAATGAAAATGATACTGTTCGCAAATGTGAATTCATACGTGTAAAACATAATAGTTGTTTAGCGTAACACAAATGCATTATTTCTTGGTATCCTCAATTATCATAACAGTACAAACACGAAAGGAATTATGTACAGATCGTGCAATGTTGAACAGACGAAGGACTACCCTCCGTATTGGAAAGCGTCTCCATTAGGAAGCATTGTAAATTGTCGCCTCCTAATAAAGTTAAGAATACTAAAAAAAAAAAATTTTTTAGTAAACAATTGAAGACAGACATAATCACAGTGGGTCTAGCGTGATAGAAAATCTCTCTTAGTCGTACCACAGTGTAATAATCGTCTGTCAGAGTACGTCCGTACAAATCTAGTAATAGCTCAATCAGAAATAACGAGGAAAATGCAATATCAGCCTATTCAAGTGGCAAGTGTCACTAGTGAATACTAATGTTGCTCAAATACATAACATCCGCCCATCTGAGCATGATGGCAAGTGCCTAAAGCATATATAATTACTCTGTTATGATCACTGGCCAAGTACTCATAAATACTTACAGATTGCGATCTGTGTCAAGCGGTCAAAAAATAGTCAGTGTGTCGTGCTCAAACAAGAAGTAATCAAGGTGCATGTGCAGCAATATAACCATTAAGACATAATATAACATGGTTAGAGGGAGTGTGGTGATCACTTATAAATAAGCGCAGGAGGGGAGGATGTGAGAAGAAAATGAAGGCGGTTGCAGAGGAGGAAATTTGCATAAACCACATTGGTAGACCTCACATCTCTAAGCCAAGTCTTCACTTCCTGAAATAAAACATAAAACCACCAGTTAGGATTCTACCAGTGGAAACAATTAAAATGTATACTTCTTGTGTACAAACAGTGAGCACTATAGCTGTACAGTCATGAATATGAGGAGCAATTAATACAATACAAGAGGAAGAAAGCAAATTCAAGTTTTGGATATATACTTCATTCCCTTAAATGTACGGATAATTCTTCTTCCTGATTAAGCCCACCCGGGGTCTTGGTCTGGAAATCAATTATTAGCTTCGATTCTCGTTGTCTCAATTTAAGAACTCTATTACCCCCTCTGGGTTTTTTTTCTACCTGTTCTAGGAGGATGAAACACAATTCTTTGATATTAGAAGAATGCCTTTCCCTAAAATGGCGTGCCACAGGGTATTTGGGATCAAAGTTGGTGATTGCTCTACAGTGCTCCAGTATACGTTTCTTGGCCATACAGATTGTGCTACCGATATACCACAGATTGCAGGTGCACTCTATGGCATATATGACATATACGGCGCTGCATGTCAGAAACTGGGTGATGTTTTTATTTATCCCATTGTATGTTACTTTCTTGTGTGATACACTGTTGTTACATGCCTTGCAGTGACCGCAGGGGTAAAAACCTTCTAATCCTTGAATATTTGTAGGTGGATATGTAGTAATATCACTGTGTACCAGCAAATCCCTGATTTTCTTATTTCTGCGGTAGGTAATACTGGGTCTGTCTGGCATGCTACCTCCAATCACGGAGTCATTTTTGAGGATATTCCAATTTTTTGTAATGATCCTCTTGATTTTCTGTGAGTCTGACCCAAAAGTCATGATCATTCTGGTGGTTCCTTCCTCAGTGCCAACAATAGGAGGTGTGTTAGAGATGGTTTGAGCCCTTTCTGTTTCTGTGGCGCGTGTCAATGCCTTCTTGATTACCCAATTGGGGTATCCCCTCTCCCTGAACCTGGTTGTGATGTTTAAGCTTTCGAGCTTGTATGCTTCTTCTGTGTTGCAGTTTCTTCTCGCCCTCAACAGCTCACCGAAAGAGATACTCCACTAGAGATATGATAGAATTGATTTGTATAAATATGTACGGAAGTTGAAGTTAAAAAAATGGCATAAGATCAAGGGTGCCAATATGAGAAACAATACGGATTGTGTTGATAACGAAGACACATATGATCTCAATTTAAGAGATGCTGAGGTCCTCAATACAATGGTTGAGCTTGGTTGCGAGACAAATGAGACGGTGTATGAATGCACTACAACCCAACTATTAGTCGAATTAGATGTAGTAACTGATGCTTCTGCCAACACTGATTTTAGAACAAAGTCCAGCTTTGTACCCACATTGCCACATGATAATATAGATGCTTTCCACGAGTGCGTGAGTAAGGCACTTAATGAGGCGAGGCATAACAGAAACAATAACACCAGACGCGGAGACAAAGGGGATTCCAATCTTACCTTTGAGCAGAAAAAAGCCCTTAAATCACTTATGGATGACGATGATATCGTCATACGCCCCTCGGACAAAGGGGGGAACATAGTGATCCTAGATCGGGACCAATATTTAAGCGAGGCAGATAGACAACTTACAGATACCACATTCTATGAGGTAGTGAGCTTTCAACAGTACAATGACAGCATTACCACCATATGGGATTTATTGGCAGAATGGAAGGACAAAGGGATTCTGACGTGGGAGGAATACAGATATCTTAAACAAGATTATCCGGTCCTCCCAGTCCTTTATCTTCTCCCCAAGATACACAAAGATCCAGAGAGACCACCAGGCAGGCCAATAGTATCATCAAGGGGGAACGTGGCGGAACGTGTGTCCAAATATATTGATCATTTCCTGAGAGAGTATGTGATTACATTGGATAGCTACATTAAAGACACTAAGGACTTTCTGAAGAAAATAGAGGGTTTAGTGTGGGACAAGGACATCATGTTCATCACTTTGGATGTACATAGTTTGTACACCATCATCAACCACAAACAGGGCCTGGAGGCATGTGAACACTATCTAAAGAACAGGGCCATCAGATTACGTGAACACACGAGGATGCTCCTCGTGATGGTGGAATACTGCTTGACGAACAATATTTTTTTGTTCAATGGCGCCCTCTTTAGACAGGTGAATGGGACGGCGATGGGGTCATGCTTCGCTCCCAGCTTCGCCAACCTTTTCATGGGGAGCTGGGAGGAGAGCATACGTTCCCATCCATCCCTACAACAGGATTGGAAACTGGTATCGATGTGGATTCGCTACATCGACGACCTGTTTATTATATGGAAGGGCTCTGCTGAAGAAGCACAAGAGTTCATTAACAAACTCAATAACAACAGTCTGAATATCTTACTCAGTGGAAACATCAGTAAAACACAGGTGGATTACTTGGATGTCAAATTGGAAATTATCAATAACCGCATACACACATCCCTGTACCGCAAAAACACAGCAGGTAACAGTGTTCTTCACGCCCTCAGCAGCCACCCTGAGACTCTCAAGTGGAGTATCCCTTTCGGTGAGCTTTTGAGGGCGAGAAGAAACTGCAACACAGAAGAAGCATACAAGCTCGAAAGCTTAAACATCACAACCAGGTTCAGGGAGAGGGGATAACCCAATTGGGTAATCAAGAAGGCATTGACATGCGCCACAGAAACAGAAAGGGCTCAAACCATCTACGACACACCTCCTATTGTTGACACTGAGGAAGGAACCACCAGAATGATCATGACTTTTGGGTCAGACTCACAGAAAATCAAGAGGATCATTACAAAAAATTGGAATATCCTCAAAAATGACTCCGTGATTGGAGGTAGCATGCCAGACAGACCCAGTATTACCTACCGCAGAAATAAGAATATCAGGGATTTGCTGGTACACAGTGATATTACTACATACCCACCTACAAATATTCAAGGATTAGAAGGTTTTTACCCCTGCGGTCACTGCAAGGCATGTAACAACAGTGTATCACACAAGAAAGTAACATACAATGGGATAAATAAAAACATCACCCAGTTTCTGACATGCAGCTCCGTATATGTCATATATGCCATTGAGTGCACCTGCAATCTGTGGTATATCGGCAGCACAATCTGTATGGCCAAGAAACGTATACTGGAGCACTGTAGAGCAATCACCAACTTTGATCCCAAATACCCTGTGGCACGCCAAGTTTAGGGAAAGGCATTCTTCTAATATCAAAGAATTGTGTTTCATCCTCCTAGAACAGGTAGAAAAAAAACCCAGAGGGGGTAATAGAGTTCTTAAATTGAGACAACGAGAATCGAAGCTAATAATTGATTTCCAGACCAAGACCCCGGGTGGGCTTAATCAGGAAGAAGAATTATCCGTACATTTAAGGGAATGAAGTATATATCCAAAACTTGAATTTGCTTTCTTCCTCTTGTATTGTATTAATTGCTCCTCATATTCATGACTGTACAGATATAGTGCTCACTGTTTGTACACAAGAAGTATACATTTTAATTGTTTCCACTGGTAGAATCCTAACTGGTGGTTTTATGTTTTATTTCAGGAAGTGAAGACTTGGCTTAGAGATGTGAGGTCTACCAATGTGGTTTATGCAAATTTCCTCCTCTGCAACCGCCTTCATTTTCTTCTCACATCCTCCCCTCCTGCGCTTATTTATAAGTGATCACCACACTCCCTCTAACCATGTTATATTATGTCTTAATGGTTATATTACTGCACATGCACCTTTATTACTTCTTGTTTGAGCACGACACACTGACTATTTTTTGACCACTTGACACAGATCGCAATCTGTAAGTATTTATGAGTACTTGGCCAGTGATCACAACAGAGTAATTATATATGCTTTAGGCACTTGCCATCATGCTCAGATGGGCGGATGTTATGGATTTGAGCAACATTAGTATTCACTAGTGACACTTGCCACTTGAATAGGCTGATATTGCATTTTCCTCGTTATTTCTGATTGAGCTATTACTAGATTTGTACGGACGTACTCTGACAGACGATTATTACACTGTGGTACGACTAAGAGAGATTTTCTATCACGCTAGACCCACTGTGATTATGTCTGTCTTCAATTGTTTACTAAAAAAAATTTTTTTTTTTTTTTAGTATTCTTAACTTTATTAGGAGGCGACAATTTACAATGCTTCCTAATGGAGACGCTTTCCAATACGGAGGGCAGTCCTTCGTCGCTGTTCAACATTGCACGATCTGTACATAATTCCTTTCGTGTTTGTACTGTTATGATAATTGAGGATACCAAGAAATAATGCATTTGTGTTACGCTAAACAACTATTATGTTTTACACGTATGAATTCACATTTGCGAACAGTATCATTTTCATTATGATGTCCTCTTTCTATGGCCATGACATTACGTTATGATATATGTGGTCATTTTCAGTGTTGTCACCTACACGTGATCAAGCCGGACGGCGAAACGCGTTGTGTTTATTAAATCAGCAGTTTTCTAGCATTTTTCTCTGGGTCCAGTGATTTCTGACAGCGTACTTACTGAAACAGATTGAATTACTACATCAAAAAAGCCGGTTTTCTCCGCCGGCGTGCACGCCACTCTCCAAGGGTCCATTCGAGTACGGAAGGAGTTGTCCGCCCATACGTTATATATATATATATATATATTTACTTAAAAAACCATAGGTTTCACACATGTTATAGTTAGCTGGACATTTCACTCATAAAAAACCAATAAAATTCCCCCGTTATAGTTACTGCAGGCAACTATAACTCACGCGACCGTAATCCTCTGCTGATGCTAATACTGTATTTAGACACTTATTTACCCATGTCTTCTTCCATTAATCTTTAGCTATACATATATTACAAATATTTATTTTTCAGAAAGACACATATGTCATCAGTGATGTAATATCTGACGTCATCAGCAGAGGATTGCGGTCGCGTGAGTTATAGTTGCCTGCAGTAACTATAACGGGGGAATTTCATTGGTTTTGAGTGAAATGTCCAGCTAACTATAACATGTGTGAAACCTATGGTTTTTTAAGTAAATTTGCAAGGTTTTTTAAATGCTAATTCCTAACTATAACGTGTGTGAAACCTATGGTTTTTTCAGTGAATTTGTACGGTTTTTTAAATGCTAATTTATTTATGTATTATTTTTTTTATATATTTATTTTACAATAAACTACGTATTAAAATTTTTTTTTTTTTTGGTTTTCACCCTGCGAATTATTTTATTTTATTTTTTTAAATTTTTTTTTTTTTTGTGTTTTTCAGGGTGCGCGCACTGTGCGCGCACCCCCGCGATTTTTAAAAAAAAAAAAAATTGTTTTTTTGCCTTCGGGGTCCTTCAGGGACCCCCTGACAAAGGCTAGGGGGTCAGGAACTCTCTACCCTGCCCCCTTTTCACGTTCGCCACCTTCCTTTTTCACTCTCGCACTGAAAGCAAACAAAATGGCGGCCGACACTTCCTGATTTCGACCGATTCGAACGTTGACTAACATGTAACCACCAATCAGAATTACGCTCGCGCACGTTAGGGTGCTCGCACGGTGCTCGCACGGTGCGCGCACCCTGCACGCATATAGATATATATGCTTTTAAATGCTATTTTCTCCAGAAATACTGAACAGATTTACACCAGACCTGCAAAAGGCACTTCCTTGACCTTATGGCTACCTCTCTGCCAAATTTCAAGTAATTCTGTTCAGCCGTTCGGGCTGTAGCTGTGTCTAAAGGTCCTATGGAAAAATGCATGGGAAAAACACGTTTTGGGACCCCCCTTTTATCTCAGCCCCCGCTTGATGAATCCCCCCGAGACTTTCAGGGTAGGAGCGGAGCGGAGCGCCCCACCTATTTTGAAAAATTCGCGAGGATTCGTCGACCGGCGCCAAAGTTATTCAAAATAGAATGTTGCGGATTTCCTATGGAAACGTGGTCCTAACTATAACTACCTACTGGCGACCGCCAGTAGGTAATATATATATATATATATATATATACACACACAGATCCCATTTCTCTCCACACAATTTTGAGAACAGATACGGCCCACAATGGTAGGTGTTGGTTTTAATTTTTAATTGTGCATATCGCCATGACGTGTTTCAGCCTCTCCTCGGCCTATATATATATATATATATATATTCACTGAAAAAACCATAGGTTTCACACATGTTATAGTTAGCGGAAATTTTACTGATAAAAAACCAATGAAATTCCCCCGTTATAGTTAGTGCAGGCAACTATAACTCACGCGACCGCAATCCTCTGCTGATGCTAATACTGTATTTAGACACTTATTTGCCCATGTCTTCTTCCATACATTTTTAGCTATACATATATTACAAATATTTTTTTTTCATAAAGACACATATGTCATCAGCAGAAGATTGCGGTCGCGTGAGTTATAGTTGCCTGCACTAACTATAACGGGGGAATTTCATTGGTTTTTTATCAGTAAAATTTCCGCTAACTATAACATGTGTGAAACCTATGGTTTTTTCAGTGAATTTGCAAGGTTTTTTAAATGCTAATTCCTAACTATAACGTGTGTGAAACCTATGGTTTTTTCAGTGAATTTGTACGTTTTTTTAAATGCTAAGTTACTTTACGCCATTCGTGGCGTGCACGCCCACTTAACGCAGTTCGTTCCGTGCGCGCACGGTGCGCTTCGCGCACCGTGCGCGCACAGTGAGCACGCGGTGCGCTACGCGCACCGCGTGCCCACGTTACGCACCGTGCGCACATGGAGGACATATTATGCGCTTCCTTGTGATAGGTAATCTGTTAAATTTAATTTGTAAGTGATGACAATAATATGCCATGCACAGAGAGTGTTTTTTTTTTTTTATTAAAATTTTTAGCGTAAGCGCACCGTACGCGTACGGTAAGCGTAATCGGCGATATTTTCAAAAAATAAAAATTTACCGTTTTTGGCCTTGGGGGATCTTTGAGGACTCAACTAACATGGCTATGTGCATGGGCGCTGTCTAAACAGCCCCTTTATATGTTTTTTGCCTTTGTTTACAGCCCCCCCCTCAGAGTGCGAGAGAGAAAATGGCGGCCGCCGCTTCCTGGTTTCGACCGATTCGAATGTTTACTTAGATGTAACAGCCAATCAGAATCGCGCTCGCGCACGCCACCGTACGCGTACGGTAAGCTTACGGTAAGCGTACCGTAAGCTGGCTCAGATATATATATTGATTTAAAGGCTATTTTCTCAGAATCTACTGAACAGATTTACACCAAACCTACAAAAGGCACTTCCTTGACCTGAGGACTACCTCTCTGCCAAATTTCTAGTAATTCTGTTCAGCCGTTCGGGCTGTAGCCCTGTCTAAAGGTCCTATGGAAAAATGCATGGGAAAAACGCGTTTTGGGACCCCCCTTTTATCTCAGCCCCCGCTTGACGAATCCCCCCGAGACTTTCAGGGTAGGAGCGGAGCGTAGCGCCCCACCTATTTTGAGAAATTCGCGAGGATTCGTCGACCGGCGCCAAAGTTATTCAAAATAGAATGTTGCGGATTTCCTATGGAAACAGGGTCCTAACTATAACTACCTACTGGCGACCGCCAGTAGGTAATATATATATATATATATATATATATACACACACACACCTTTACCTTTAATAACACACTTTACAAACAGCTGAAGGTGACTGCGATGGGCATCTTTTCACTCACAATCCATGAAAATCTTCTCATGGGCTGGTGGGAGGAGCAGGTGTCCACCACGTCGGGACACAGCTAAGACATGAACAAGATCATGCTCTGGGTGAGATCTATATATGATCTCTTTTTGATCTGGCAAGGCAGTGAACAGGAAGTTAATAGATTTGTCACCCGCTTTAATGTCAATGATCGCAATCTTGGATTTTCTTCAAGCTGAAGTAGAGAGCGCATCATCTTTCTTGACATTTAGGTAGTAATAATCCACAAAACAGGGGTATATTCTCAAGAACATGTGATAACTACCTCAAAAGTAGCATAACGCAACTCTTCACATCGCAGTCCATCATGGGAAAACAACACCATGTTAACGTGGTATTCCCAAGCCGGCGGCATCACGCGATAGTCCCACGACAACGCGTCAAATGTCCGCAATAAAGTCAAAGCAACGCCGCAAAATTGCAAAACACCAATGCAAAAAAAGCTGCGATGATGCCAGTAGCGATACAAAAACCCACGAAATCCAGCGACAGGCCTGCAATTCCCATACCTCATGCGGGAAAATGCAACATAAAAGCAGAGCACAAAAACGATGAGATGACAATGTACGAGCACACCCTCACATCCGTGACGTAGAACAAATGACCATCGTCCCGCATCACACAGGCATCTCCTCACAGTGACAATGTACATTGACACGCAATCTGCATGTAAACTGCACCAATGCAGGCACATGCATGGAACAAGCAGTGAAACCGCATCTCCCCACTGCATTGCAGAGGGACAAGCAACCCCTCCTGCACACAGACGTGTCATGACCATGAGCAATCAATCATGCCAACGTGGACGAATGTAGGGGCACACAGGACTGGCAGTTTGAATACGTGACACCCCAAACAGCCCCACTGCACAGAGGTGACACACCCACCATCCATGAACACATCACAAACTCGCCATCAACAGATGTTGCACTCACACCTGTCTGAGTGATGTGCCTGTACAGATGAGTTACATGCACTTAATGAATGTAAGTTTGTAATGCATTTATTTGCACATTCCGTGCCTGTGGTCCATCCGTGCTGTCCCATGATTGCCAAGGACAGTCACAATGTGACGTGATCATCAGAAGAAATTTGTAATGATGTTGTCCCTGGGGGCTATTCCTGCTGCGGCTGCAGTGGAGCATGGTCCACCTGCCTCATCATCATCGTCCGGTGCCTCTGGAACTGGCATCCATGGTGCCTTGCTGCGTACACATATGTTGTGCAACACACAACATGCAACGATCATCTTGCACACGATGTCTGGCCTGTACAGGAGCCCTCCACCAGTGACGTCCAGGCACCTGAAACGTGACTTCAATACGCCAAATGTGCATTCCACGATGCCCCTGGTGCGTTTGTTGGCTGCATTGTACTGCCTCTGGGACTGTGTGTTCGGGGCACGGAGGGGTGTCATCATCCAAGTGCAGAGTGCATATCCTTGGTCACCTGAGACAGTGCAGAGAGGCGTGAGTCAACAGTTGGTTCTGCATGATGTGTTTGCAGGCTCACTGTGTCATTGGTGTGTGATATTTGTGACTATGTGCTTCCTGTATGACATGTACTGCCTGTTGCAAATGAACGGCATCAATGTGTAGTGTGTAGCCTCACTGCTGCTCCTCCCTCCCCCGAGCCTATTCACCAGTGTGCGCAGCGCGGTTGCATCACCTGCACCCCACGGCACACCATTGTCATGCCCGTCTGCACATGTCCACAAGCCTGACAACGACACAGTGATGTTGTTTGCTGAAAGTGTGCAGCCACGTGCGTTTAGGCCTATGGTAAGGACAGGGCTGACATAGATGTAAGGTACATGCCTGGCCGAACTCGCCCTGCGCTTGAGGGTAGACCTCTGGCTCATGCTGCGGAAATAGTGACACACACAGCAGTTGGCATGTATGATCCTGGACCCCGTGCAGGCTTGCTCACCCTCATGTACACCTCGGACGAGGCCGCACGCCGTGGAATGCTATGTAGCAACATTGCACAATGCATGATGGGTGTCGCAGACACCACACCAAAGACACACGCGTCTGTTGCCTCTTTCTCAAGGCCTAACCTCAACCCCGCCCAGAGCCACATGTCGAATGACCACACCCCACGCCGTAATGCCGTACGCCGGTCAACTCACTTACGCCCACAGGGGCGTCCGACACAGCCACATGTCCAAGGTCTACACCACTGCCTGAGGTGACAAGGTTGCACACGCTGTACACAGCACATTGTGATGTGGTATGGCCTGGGGTCCTCATGCATGCATATTGACCACACGGACACAATGAGACAATTTGTGGTACAGGCACGTGCGCCCGGCACCTTTTATTGCCAGGGTCACACGTCCAGTGACGCCTGTGCTGGATGGGTGTAGGGTAGTGTAAGCAACCCCTCAGGGGTTGGTTGGTGCTGGCAACAACTACAACAGTGATTTGACAATCAGAAGTCCAAAGTATCCTACCATGTCAGTATCAGCTACATGATGAAGACAACCCCCAGGCCATGGACTCAGACGACTGAGTTGTATGATTGTGGAGTTGAGGTGTGTGGTGTGTTCAGTTGGTACTTACCAACGAGCACTGCATAAGTGCCATCCTGGAAGTGCTGGTTGATGATGGACTGTCAGAAGATGTATGAGTCGTGCACACTGCCTGGGTAGTTGGCAACGACATTGGTGAAGAGTCCCCGGTGGTCCACTATTGCCTGCACATTGATGGAATGCGTGTGCTTTCTGTTGCGGTAATTGTGTGCAGTGTCGGCAGGGGGGACAAGCAGGACATGTGTGCAGTCAATTGCCCCCAACACGTGTGGGAATCTAGCAATGGCGTAGAATCCTTGCTTGGTCTCCAGCTGTTCCTGCGCAGTGTGGGGGAAGTATAGGTACTGGGGTAACAAGCTGATGATGGCATCCAGGACAGGTTTGAGGAACTTGGATAGGGCGGGCTGTGAGACTCCTGGCAGTTGTTGGTTGGAATGTCCCAGAGGCCATCAGGTGCAGCACAGCCAGCAGCTTTGTCTGCGGAGGGATGTTGGTTGTCCGCTGTGTTGGTACCGTCAGCCTGTGGGCAATGATGTTCAGGATGCGGAGGATGGTTGTCCTTTTGAGCCTGTAGTGGGCAATGACATGCTCTGGTGTTAAGTCTGTGAGGCTGGTGTGTTTCCTGAAGCTCCGCTGTCTTTGTCTATGCTGCCTCTGTGGTGGTCCGAGGGGGAGGGGGGGGCGGTGGGAATCCGGGTGGGGGTGGCGGTCCTGGGGGTGGTGGCGGTGGGTGTTGTGGCCCTGTTGGGGCTCCGAGCTGCATGATGAGTAGCTCCATGGCATCTGTTGTTCTTCAGGTGTGGCTCTGGGCTGGGCTCCCTTTATGCTGCTGGTTGTCGTTCGGCTTTGCACCAGGTCATAACAGGTGTTAATTTCCTGCAGATAACACACCTTATCGCCTGTTTTGGGATCTTATCGCCGATGTGGCTGGTCGTTGTGAATGTTGCGGAGTGGTGTTGTCATGGCTTTTTGCCCGGTAACGCCTACTCTGCATCTCATTAGCGATAATTGCCGGTGTAATCTGTGGCGATGTTTTGGAGGATGCTATTGCCGCAAAACTGGTGGTATCAGTTGTTAGCACCAGTTTGTGAATGGGGCGGTATATTTATCGTGACTTTGGCTGTGGTAGAGTGCTGGTAACTCGGCGATAGGTCCTTGAGAATATGCCCCAGTTTCCTTAAAACTGCATAGGAAACCAACTGCAGGCAACAGCCTGCTCCCTGCCTTAAGCAATCACCTAAGCCAGCTCAAAAGGGGCATTCCCTACCGGAAGCTCACACAAGCTAAAAGAAATTGCAGAAGTGAGAACACTTTTCAGGCAGAACAAAGAAATGTGCTTTACACAGTGAGGGTACCCGAAGTGAGTCCTGGACAAAGCTATTCACAAAGTGAACACACGTTCCAGGAATGAAATGCTGTTTGGCACCAACAGAATGATCAGTGAGGACCAGACAGAAAGCCAAACTAGGCTTATCACCACATTCAATAGTAATTCTGGAATAGTGAGGGGCATTTTGACTAATAACTGGGCTCTCCGTAACCGTGACTGTCATTTAAGAAATTGTTAGCGACAAACCCAAAATCACTAATCGTAGAACGAGATCACAACATAACATGCTGGTTAAAAAAAAGACATCCAGGCCCCTGAGGACCTACACAAAATACCTCGACAACCTCTCAAGGGATTTCACACCTGTGGCAAATACAAAGCATGTGAATACTCTATCTAAGATTTTCTGATCCCTTGCACGACCAAACCCAGACCCATAACCCACTTCACCACATGCAGTACGACTTTTGTTATTTACATTCTAGAAGTTCCATTTGGACTCTGCTTAGGTATCCAGACATCTCTCCTGTTACCATGGTTCCTAGCTGCTCAACCAGTGTGTGTGTTCTGAGTGGAATGTTGGTGTGATGGAGATGAATGGAATGTTGGGTGCCTGTGAGGTGAAGTGTGACAGTTGGAGTATGGGCAGAGCAGCAGGCAGGCTGCTCCTGGTGAGGCTCTTGTACTTGGATACCGCCCTGTAACCAAGACTAATAAATAATCTTCAAAGATACTCCTCGGCTACTAGTCATTCATCACAAACAGACTCAGATGTGAGGGGAGTACCACCCAGTACGAAAAGGAATCCTTGAACCCACCAGGGCAATTACTAACCAAGACAAACACTATCCAGTTGCAAGACACTTTGATATACACCACTACAGTGACAGGACACAACTTAAATTCTTTGGAATTGCACATGTAAGGGGAGACCCCTGGTGGGTGGGGAAACCGGACTGCCACGCTTAGGAAACAGGAATCCAAACTTATTATTGAGCTCAAAACCAAAGATTCTATCAATAAGACGCCATCTCCCCACCTCATCCATGGTCCTAACTCAGATGAGGAGTTATTTGTGCACCTGGACTGATATTACCCTAATGTATGTTGTGGTACATGCTGGTTTATGTATTGTATTTTATGTTTTATTTTCAGGTTAACCATTTGTGAGCTGTCTCTCTGTGCACTATGTGACACGTGTTTTTGTTTATCCCTTTTTTAGTGAGGAGAGGTAAGCACCATCACGTGGCCTGCTGGATTCGAGAGGAGGACACGGCCGTGGCACGCTACCCATTTCTTTCAGGAACACATTGGACAAACTGGGTGATATAACTTGCACTTTTACTTTTTTAGTATAATTTTCTTATTGTGTTGGATTTGGAACATCTTTTACCCTAGAGTTGCTTTTGCTCTCTGCTCTACTGATCTCCAGAGTCTGGGATTCAGATGCAATGTACTTGGACCAATGGGGCTTTTTTACCATTTATTCCTGAATTCTAAGATACTGGAGGTCAACTTTACCCACTTGGGCTGCATTGATGTAGTGTTACCTTGTTAGCTGCCTTGTACTCATCTCACTGGAGCTTTTTCAATATATTTAGGCTTCAATTTCAGAATTCTATATACTGCCTGTAGACTTTTCCCACTTAGGCTTCATTTATGAATTGGTACCTTGTCAGGGTCTCAGGCATGCACACGTTATTCTGTTATTTTGTACCATTATCAGTGACACATTTTAGACTGACACGTTAAAAGAGTGGAACCTCTGTGCTTTGCTTATGTACATTTACTATGAGTATTCTGGGGCTCAAGCAAGACCCATTATTTACTCACCATCTCTAACGCTGTACGAGGCACATGCTTTCCAAGGCAACATCATACTAGTTAAGGCAAACGCTCCTGTAGCATACAATTTCCATATTGCTTCCTACTGTTTGAGCCACAGTTACACCCACTATCTAACTTGATATATATAATTAAGACTATTGGCGGCATAATTTTTCTTTTTCTTGATATATTCATTTGCTCAAAAAACAGCAATCGTTGTATAATGTTAATTTTGTGTTATTTTGTTTTTCATGTCATTAACGACAAGACTCGCTTTACAGCATGTCTATTTTTGTTAAGTATACATATGCATTTGTAATGCACCAGTTTAAGATGGCAGCATATTAGTTACAACTATAAGCCATAGCAGATCCTATTTCACTGTCGATGTCCATGTGTTAAGCACATATGAGTGCATATAGGGTGTTTGGTTTCATAATCACCCCATGCATTAGCAAGGCTGTCAAAGCCGAAACATGTAGCAGGGGCTGGAGAACTCTTACCATTAAAACACACTTACCTCATTTTGAATGCGCATGGCTCTGTTCTGGAGTGTTTTTGTATTTATAGGTGGGGGGCCATGCCCAACACCATGCGCCACTCCCAAAGCATTTGCGACAATTATACGGAAATCATATATATATATATATGTATTTATATATATATATTTATATATAAAAATGATTAACATTTTTTGGGTGGGACCTCCCTTTTTTTCGAAATAAATGTATTTTTATTGGGGGGAATCCCTCAACCCCAATTTATTTATTACCCTTACCACCCTATGCCCCAACCTACCCTGAACCCTAAAATACCCGTACAACCCAATACCATTACGCACTCCTAATACCTAAAAACACCCTTAAAACCAAATACCCTTCCACAGTTTAGTCTTTTGGGAGATTGGAAGGCATTAGAAGTTCTTGTCTTTTGGGCATCTCTGTGGGAGACCTCACTGGTACTGGACTTAACAAAGGATTCCAAAGAGCTCCTGACTCACTCACTATGGGTATCTGAACCATCATCAGAGGGTACTTTGGTGGGTACAATAAATCTTTTAAGCAATTATATGTTCCTTGTAACTATTGTTGCCCTTTCTGACTTGTTATCATCTGATCTTGCACTTGCACAAGGAGACGGTTCAATGGCAGCCAGAATTTACTATCTGGGTGTCTGTCCTTTATCAATGCTACATCACCAGCACTGATAGATTCACTCTTGGTCCTGCGCTGTGTGCTGGACTTATCGCTTGAAGTTTTCCTTCTTGCTTGGGTCATGCCTTCATCTGGTGGTTGGGGATATCACAAGGTGTGATGAGGGAGGACATCGCTGACCACATGCCCTACATAGTTGACTTGACAGCCTTCCAATTGTTGCATAGGGGAGCTGACGATATTCACAAAGAAAGGTATAATGGCCCACTCTACGTTATGTTCAGTGGCATGAGCGATTCGGATAGATTTCATGATGGTTCGAATTGTCCTCTATTATGACCAGCATATGAAGGCCACCTAGAAGGCTTCCCAAATCTGCACTTATTCACACCCTCAGATGAGGAGAGATTTCCTCAGTGATAATGAATGCTGGAAGGTCAGGCATGCCTGTTGCTTGGCATAGTGAGCACTGCTACAGTGTTTCAACTAGTTCCCCAAGCCCAGTGAGTTTCTGCTGCAGTTTTGTCAACCTCCTTATGCCCAACAGCAGTCAACTGATTTTAATATGAGTGCTTGAGGAATTACCCGTTGATTACCACTGAGGAGACATCCTTCTGGAGATAAGGCCAGTTTTTACCTCACATTGTACAGCGATGCAAGAGTTAGCCATGCCTCAAGTATGAAAATTGAAGAATTCAATACTAAGGATTTACATTGTCCACTCTGGGTTGCTTGACTAGCAAGCTGCAGACATTCGGTAGCACAATAGACGTCCTCTGGAGATGTGGGAAGAGGTTAATAGTGCATGACAACTTCTCAAGTATACTCCTCTGGCTCAATAGCACTTTACATTTAAGATATGCTGGCTCGCTGATGCTTAGACCTTGTTGGGTTGTGAGCTCCTGGTCAGAAGACCACAAAAAAGGAGAATTCCTGCAACTGGAGGATCAATTATTTTCTATCATTAGAGGAGGCTTTGAAGAGGACCCTTGAAATAAAGGGTTCAATGGTTTGAGGTCTGTACTGTTTGTGAATGATTGTCCATACACATAGAGTTGAGAATATGTTAATCTCAATGAATTGCAGTTGCTTTTTTCTCAATATATGAGTACCTCTGGTTGGTATGGGACAAAGCCCTGTGGTATAAGTGATAATGGCCCATTCCTCACAGCATTACTTTGGTAATAGAACTGCCTAAGGGACAGTGGGACTAACATCTACTGCTAGTTCAGAGCCTTTTGATGGGTCAAAATATTGAAGCGATGCAAATCTGAGAGAGCATCCTTCTTAACTTGGAATGAGGCACGCTGTTCTTCTGTCCAGTTCCGTGTGGATGTGGACTCTGTCAGCTACCCTAGTGGTACAGTCAGAAAAGTTAGTTTGGTAATCAATCTCCCACAATATATGATCATGCTAAGGAAGCTCTTGACAGCTGACAGACATGAACCCACATTTGCTTCAACTGAGTGTAGGCCTACAGTCCTTCAACCTTCGAAGTTAAGTGCCAGTCAGAGTTGGGAGAGGGGATCATACAGAGGGCCTTATTCACAAAGGGCCTCCGCACTTGTTGTGAATGCCTCGCCGTCGTGGCAGTGGGAGGCAAACTTGTGGTAGGACCTCGGCCTTGCAGTTTCTCATCGCAGAGGTCCCACCATGAGTACAGAGCCCCTTTGTGAATCGGTCCCAGAGTATTTGCATGAATGAGGATGTCATTGCTGACACTTATGACTCTTGTGAGTCAAGCAAGAACCTCTCTGATAGTGGTCTGGAACACCTTAGCAGCACTGGAGATCTGGAATTCAGGCTCTTGTACCTCTTGACGCCAGGGTGTGTTGAGAAGGCTGTGCTCTAACAGGCTTCTAGGTCTAGCAGGAGCTGATGAAATCCAAATTCTTGTTGAAGCAACAGGTCACATTCACGTCTGCACCAGGTTGTCAACTGTCAGTGTGATATGGCCCTCTCTTTTGATTGCTGCATTTAGGAGGTGCCAACACAAATACACAAATTATCATGTTGTGTAGCTTAGCAGGAAACCACATTAGTGATTTCCATGGCATCAGACTTTCTACTATTTTAGTTATATTAGTTGCTTCAAGCTTCAGTAACTCAAATTTGACTTTTGGTTGCAAACAGAATGGCAATTGGGAATGATGGACAGCACCGACTATAAGGAGTCATGTATGTGTAAATGAATGCTCTTGTAGTTGAAGCATCCTATGCCACACAGTAGGTCATCTAATTACACTAGAAGGTCTTACAGACCATTTGCATGCATGTTCTATGAAAAAATGTATGAGGGAGAGTTTTCCGCGGTTTGGCAGCAAAGGGGTAGGTAACACACACTGTAGCAAAGACAACACAATTTTCATGGGCAAGTCCAATAGTAAAAGCACCATACAGCAGCTGAGTAAAGCTGTTGCTATAAGCAAAGATTCTGACTTTCAATGGCCTGAATATTGGTGGCAGTTACAAAGTGTCAAACTCTGATTTTGACATCAATTTTATTGAGGTGCCCATATCAATCAGAACAGTTATGGAATGTCCACCTATTTGTATCTGGCACTTCAGCTGATGATTGGCATTTAGGGGTCTTCACCAACCATGTACACCATGTGCTTGAAGCGTTATTTTCTTTGCCACCATCCAAGTCATCTGCTGAGCTTTCTGATGGGCACTATTAGACCTGGCATCCTTGGCGTGGGTTTCCCCTGTATTTTTGTCTTTGCCTCCTGGGTTTCGACTGTGTGTTGGACCTCGTTTTTGCTGGTCTAGATGCTTTGGGCACTTTGCCACTGATATTCAGTGCCAAAGGGCAAATGCTCCCTCTTAAATTGTTGTCATGGATTAGTGGTTCAATAATTGGCTTATTTGATTTACTACTAAGGCCCTAGTACAGTGCACTGTGTGTGCCCCGAACCTGTAAGTCAAATGCTGCTAGTGGGCCTTAACCCACACAAGCATCCTTGCAAAACGTTCTCAGACCTGCCATATCAGGGTCTGTGTGCAGTTCAGTACTGCCATGTCGACCTGGCAAGAGCACCCACTTGCCCGGCCCTAAGCTACCCTTGTCTTACACGTGAGGCACCCCTAAGGTAAGCCCAAGGTACCCCTGTGGGCAGGGTACAGTGTATGTGAAAGGTAGGACATGCCCTGAAGTGTGTAGCATGTCCTTATAGTGAAATACTACTAATATCGTTTTTCACTATTGAAAGGCTATCTGTCCTATAGGAAAATGAGAAGTTTACTTATAACATCTTATAAGTATAACTACCCATGGGAACAAGATAGGAAAGTGGAGTTTGGTATGCCTGAACAAGGGATATAAAGATGCATCTTTTAGTAAGGATGATTTTTATATTCTGAGTTTGAAAATACCACTTTAGAAAGTGGGTATTTTCTTGATTAGCCATCCAGTATGCCTCTGCTAGGTTTGTGAATTGACTGTCTGGCTTTGGAGTGACAGCGACTGGGGATGTGCATTCCGCCTTGGTCTCAACGACAGCGTTGGACGACCGTCACTGAGCCACTGCCTGCACCGCACCGTGAGGGCACCGCACGCTGGGCCACTTCTACTTCCCCCCTAAGACGGTTGCCCCTGACCGACACGTACCAACGGGAACGGCCGCAACAAGAAAGGTACTGTCTACGAGTCTGTCGACGCTGCAGCTGACCCTTACCGATGGGGTCAGCTGGAACTGTTAGACTCTGTAGTTTTCAGCATCACGGTAGCCCCGGATGGAGCTACCCACTTGGAAGAACTAGGGGCCCGATTCACAGAACTAACTTAAGACAAAATCCTAAACTTACTACCACTTTGGTATTCACAGAAGGCACTTACTCATTTTGGTATTCACAGAAGGCACTTACTCATTTCAGTATTCACAGAAGTTAGAAGTCCTAACTTTAGGACTCCTAAATGCCTTCTGTGAATACCAAAAGTCTTAAAATTAGGATTTTTCTCAGTTTAGTAGTAGTATAGTTAGGACTCCTAACTTTAGGACTCCTAAATGCCTTCTGTGAATACCGAAAGTCTTAAAATTAGGATTTTTCTCAATTTAGTAGTAGTAAAGTTAGGACTCCTAACTTTAGGACTCCTAAATGCCTTCTGTGAATACCGAAAGCCTTAAAATTAGGATTTTTCTCAGTTTAGTAGTAGTATAGTTAGGACTCCTAACTTTAGGACTCCTAAATGCCTTCTGTGAATACCGAAAGTCTTAAAATAAGGATTTTTCTCAATTTAGTAGTAGTAAAGTTAGGACTCCTAACTTTAAGACTCCTAAATGCCTTCTGTGAATCCCGAAAGCCTTAAAATTAGGATTTTTCTCAGTTTAGTAGTAGTAAAGTTAGGAGTCCTAACTTTAGGACTCCTAAACTGAGAAAAATCCTAATTTTAAGACTTTCGGTATTCACAGAAGGCATTTAGGAGTCCTAAAGTTAGGACTCCTAACTTCTGTGAATACCGAAGTGAGTAAGTGTCTTCTGTGAATACCAAAATGAGTAAGTGCCTTCTGTGAATATGAAAATGGTAGTAAGTTTAGGATTTTGTCTTAAGTTAGTTCTGTGAATCGGGCCCTATGTTTTTACACTATTTCTGCAAATTAAAGATTATCTTGCAAGGTACCTATTTTTTCAGGATTGTTTGTTGGATTTTTGTCGCTTTTGGTCTTGTTGGTTTAGATAAAGACTTGCTATTTTTCTAAACTAGTGTGGTGTCCATTTGTAGTTTTTCACTGTGTTACTGTTTGCCTGCACAACTGCTTTACAAACTGCCTCTGAGATAGGCCTTTCTGCTCATGCTAAGCTACCAAGGGGGTGAGCAGGGATTATTTTAGAAGTGTATATCCCCCTTACCCTGCTTAGGAAGAAGGGTCTCTACTTGGACAAAGGTGCAAACCATTGCCAACTAGAGACCCCCATTTCAAACATACATCTTAAATGGAACAAATATTTTAAAACTCCTGCAACACATCCAATCGCTGTCCCACATCACCAGTAGGGACATTATCAGGGTGCAGTTTGACCCCCGGCCTCAGACACAGGGAGGGAGCAGACAATCATAACATGGCGAGACACCAGTGCATCAGCAAGGATATATAATGAAAAAGGGCAATTTTCTGATTGGGGGATCGATATCTGGATGACTGACAAGGAAAAGTATCCATTCATTCTACAAGTGCCCCCCCAAAATACTTCCATGGCATGTATTTTGAAGGGGGGGACTCCAATTGGACATGGGAACATGAATATCAGGTTTAGGATGGACGGCCAGAATGGGGATAGGCAAGTAACCTCCATTACCACATGCAGCATACTCTCTCGTCCACCTTCATCCCCCAACTCCGCCTATTGGGGATGGGTCCAGGGCCGGACTAGCTACTGGGCCTTTCTAAGTAAAGAATGGAAAACCAAAGGGTTTTAAAGTATGTTTTAAAACCCTTTTGTTTTGTTTTCTTTATGTAGAAGCAAATGCAGGTCCCCATCACCATAAATCAGCTCCCACATCAGTAAAATCGCGCCCCAGCTTGGCAGCCGACCAAAACACCCAGTAGCCAGTCCGGCCTTGGATGGGTCCTCCAACCTGGCTGAAAAAATACCCCTAGTAAAGGGCTTCTCTGCCCCAACAGCATGGAAGGTAGAAAATAATCCTTTGACATCATGAAATGGAATGACGCAGGCATCTATAAAACCATCCAATGTGCAGCTGCAACTACATTTCTTGAGGAGGTAGACTTCATCTGTGAGCAACAAACATGGGCATTAACACATACCTTGCTACCAGGATACACAGAATTCCATAAACCAGCCAGGAAAACCAACTTATTCTGAAGGCCTTCCGGAGGCTTTTCTATATACATTAAACACTCGTTAAAGTTGAGTTTTGCTAAATTAAAAACACCTCCGACATGCTCCTAGTGGACATCCTAAAATGTAAAAAGTTTAAAAAGCGCGTCTGACCCCTTATCCTTACTAATAATTAACATATACCATAACTCCCAGAGCCCAGGGACCACTGAGAAGTTGGATCGACTAATCGAACAAATCGAAACACTAATAGAACAGCACGCATCGCTGCAAATCATCTTTCTCTGAGACTTCACCATGCACCGGCCCGGAGAACGTAATTCTCACGGCAGGGCCACGGCGAGGTTTAACATCTTCCTCCAGGCTCACAACTTATATGGCCTGGTACTGCCCATACCCTATCCTCCCTTGTTCATACCCACAGAATCTCAGGAACAAGAGTTTAGTTGGAAAAAGGGGGTCGTAGATAACCCCCGGCCGTATTTATGAACAAACATTTTAATCAAACAATGAATATTAACAATTTTTACAAAATTTACGCAGATAATCATAATTGACATTTGATTACATTTGGTATGTACAGATATCAGATGGCTATCCTTCACATAACTCTAATACAAGTTATTCCTATCTGAATCTAAGCATAACATCATTCATAATCATAATGGCAATCACTTTTCTGCGTATCCATGTTTGAGCCTACGGCAAGGTCACTAACTGGTGTCAGATCCTTATCAATTAAACCCCGCCCTCCCGCCTGAGTGCGCATGTGCAGAGGGCCCGTTCACCGTGAGGGTACTTCCCCCCCAAGTTATCCCTGTACGCTCTGTATATTATCACCATCGGGGGCCCTTGCAATTCTGCACCATTTACTGGCACCATGTGCACGTGCGGGGTGGCCAACCAGCCTAGTAAAAGCGTAACTCCTCTCTCCCCCACACCCATACAGCCACAACGGCTGTAACTGCCCCTGGAGAGTTCTAGGAGGGACAACTTGTCCCTCCCCCTTGGGCGACCCCATTCAAGAATGGCGCCGCCCCCTAAGGACCTTAAATTTACTGCTCACCAATCATGACCTTCCCGCCTGACCACGGAATCGCTAAAATACGACAATTTATCTTACAAATTAGAAAAAAACAAGTTATTTACACATCACAACCTGAAATAAAAAGAGAAGACAATTGTACACAACATGACCTTTGCTCGGGGGGATGGTGGGTGGACAAATAATCAAATTACGACCTCCTAGCGAGGTCGTATGACAAGGCTGGGGAGCGCAAAGGGCAAAGAGGAAGATTCTTCTGCTCCCCAGCCTTTTATTGTGGCAAGTACTCGCCCCTCAGAGGGGCGGGGGCTGGCGACTTCCGTGACCCGGAAGTGATTCTTTTACTTCCGGGTCACGCCTGGTCTGCCAATGAAAGCGGTGGCGCGCCTGTCGCTTCACTGTTGTGTGCGACAGGCCCGCCTCCCTAGAATCGTCGGGGGCCGGTAGGACCACCATATTATCGGCGGGTCCGATGCCGGCCCCACCTTTTCCATATGGCCTGGTACTGCCCATACCCCCTCCTCCCTTGCTCAGACCCACAGAATCTCAGGAACAAGAGTTTAGTTGGAAAAGGGGGTCGTAAATAACCCCGCCCATATTTATTAACAAAATTTTTAATCAAACAATGAATATTAACAATTTTTACAAAATGTACGCAGATAATCATAATTGATATTTGATTACATTTGGTATGTACAGATATCAGATGGCTATCCTTAACATAACTCTAATACAAGTTATTCCTATCCGAATCTAAGCATAACATAATTCATAATCATAATGGCAATCACTTTTCTGCCTATCCATGTTTGCGCCTACGGCAAGGCCACTAACTGGTGTCAGAGCCTTATCAATTAAACCCCGCCCTCCCGCCTGAGTGCGCATGCGCAGAGGGCCCATTCACCGTGAGGGTACTTCCCTCCCCCAGTTACCCCTGTACGCTCTGTATATTATCTCCATCGGGGCCCTTTACTGGCGCCATTGTGCACGTGCGCGGTGGCCAACCAGCCTAGGAAAAGCGTATCCCCCCCTCCCCCACACCCATACAGCCACAATGGCTGTAACTGCCCCCGGAGTTCTAGGAGGGACGACTTGTCCCTCCCCCTTGGGCGACCCCATTCAAGAATGGCGCCGCCCCCTAAGGACCTTAAATTTACTGCTCACCAATCATGACCTTACACACCACAGGCCAGCATAGTTGCCTGACTATCTGGCCCCCCCTACCCTCAAGCTAACTAGGAAGTCATGCCCTGCTTTTCAAGCCCACCAACCACGCCAGCAGATTCTCTGAGAGGATCGCATTCCCAACAGTTGACAAATGGACATCGTCTTTTAAGAAGCACGGGTCCCCCCTGATACACCCGTGGGCGATAGTCTGCAATTGATGAGACCTAAACAACCTCTCTAACTTGTTGTTGATACGTCTTACGGATTGGTTCAGTGCCCTTACAGATTCCCCCCCCTCCATTGACATCTAGGTACCATCTGCGACCATGCGATGGTGCTTCCCTGGCATGCTTTTGCTAACCAATCTACTTCTGTAATTATGGATTCCACCAGCCCTCTTCTACCCAGATTCACCAGACCGTCCCCTCCCGGGTGTAAGATAATGATATCCGGACGTGTACCCCTTCTACTCAGCACATCCCCTATAAAACCCCTGCATTGACTCAAACAAAGGCCCCCTTTCCCATGGAATGAGATTTTAAAACCAGCCTGCTCTGCCCTGTGCATGTAGTTCCCTGAACAGAAAAATGATTCAAACATGTAACGTAGGAATGGATAATAATCCAAACCACCTGTGTTCGTGACACTGTCGAATGTGCCTGTCCTTCTTTTGTTCGTTATAGATGTTCCAGCGCGAGTTTCCCCCCTGCGTGACAGGTTTGAGAAACTGTAGAGATGAAGCAGAAAGACACACATCAGTACATTGCCCATGACCCACTTACAACATGTGCAGCCGCACATAACGTTTGTAACAATTGGAGGACCACCTCCCAATTCTCTTGACATTGCTGCTGTGCAACCCCCTCTATGTTGCCTCGGTCGCAGCCCCTATTCTAAACGAGTGAGTCCCAAAGCGAGCAGGATCTAAACCTGTCTGCTTAATTGCCATGTCCATGACCCTTTTGAACTGAAACCGGGTGAGAGGTGTACCGTCTGCATGGATTAATACAGTCCCACACCTGATAGAAGATCTCTGCCCCAAAAATGCCTCCAATTGTGCTACTGGGCAGCATGGATTGCCATGTGCTCTATGCAACACTAACCCCTCACCGCAGGCCTCTTGGTCGGTTTTGGACTTTTTAATCGATATTAGTAGGGCGTCGCCATGTATTTTTACATGGTCTAACTGCAAACCTCCCTGTGCATCCTGTTTATTCTGGGCGACCAATTCCCCAACGCGAAATGCGCCGTAAAAGGCTAGTGAAATGGCCGCCCTGAATAATACAGCTTCCCCTTTGTCGTGCAGACCGCATCAAGCGTCCCCAGTAGGGCAGCTAATAGTTCCACTCCTATTGGACGCCTTGAATCTGGTGTTGTCCCCTGGATGCGCTGCCAACCTTTCAAAGCCTTCCTCACTGTAAAGTTATCAGTGGGATCCCCCTTGTCCCTGGCTCGGCCGAAGAAAGATATTGCTGCCACGTGACGCCTGGCTGCCGCCACTGAGCGTCACTCCTCATGCAATACGCCTACGTAACGTAACAATGCCTTTGGGGTGTGCCAACTTTCTGCCCAATCCTTCCCCCAAAAAGTGCAATATGCCCAAAACGCCCCCTCATAGGCTTTCTTTGTCTTGGGAGCTAGGCTAGCTGCCACGAGGTTCGGTAGTTGGAGGCACCAATCAGCCAAAGTACTTCTGGGAAGGGTGTTGGGTTCGCTTCTGCAGAAGGGAGGTGTGTTCTGAAGACCTGCATCTTGAAGCGAGAGAGTGCATCAGCAGCATTATTCAATACGCCTGGAACATGCTTAGCCCTAAACAATATATTTCCCTCCATACACAACAGGACAATCTCTTTTAACAGGCGGAGTATCATCTTACATCTCGCGGCCTGCTGATTGATGCATTCCACCACGGTCATGTTGTCAGACCAGAACACCACTGATTGATTACGCAGCCTGTCCGGCCATACCGTTAGGGCCACCCAGATAGGAAATAATTCCAAGAAGCCAATGTTAGCCGTTGG
This sequence comes from Triturus cristatus, assembly GCF_964204655.1. Lineage (NCBI taxonomy): Eukaryota > Metazoa > Chordata > Amphibia > Caudata > Salamandridae > Triturus > Triturus cristatus. The sequence continues at coordinate 937,459,975 of NC_140584.1, read as the reverse complement.
ACCGTTCCGTACCCATGCGTCTGGCCACCTATGCGCAACCCATTCATTGGCAAGTATGGCACCAAATCCCACACTACCTGCAGCATCAGTCCATAAACCTAACTCTGCAGAGGTAGTGGGTGGACCGGGCCAGACCACCCTGCCGTTAAAGTCTTGCAGGAATGCCATCCAAATCCGCATTTCCTGCTTGTCCTCAGCCGACAGCCGGATGTGATGATGTTTTTCTTGAATCCCGGTCATGGCTTGGGCGATAGAGCAAGAGAATGGGCGTGCCATTGGAATCACCCTGAGGGCAAAGTTCAACTGTCCTACCATTTGCTGCAACTGATGCAAGGTAATCTTGTCTTTAGCTAAGCATTGTTGAAGGGTTGTCTTGAACTTCCTAATCTTATCCTCCGGCAAGCGGAAACACCCTTGAACTGAATCTAGCTCGATACCTAAGAATTCTATCTTTGTTGTTGGTCCCACTGTCTTTCCCGGTGCCAGGGGAACCCCAAAAGCCCGCATGAGCTTGCAGAATTCCTGCAGTGCCCACGCACACCTCTGAGAGCCCGCAGACCCCAGGATAAGAAAGTCATCCAGATAGTGCATTACATACTGGTGCTCGTTCATACGTCTAAAAACCCATTCCAAAAACGAACGGAATCTTTCAAAGTAAGCGCAAGAGACCGAGCAACCCATGGGCATACACTTATCCATGTAGAATTTATCCTGAAACCTGAAGCCTAGCAGGTGAAAATCCTCTGGGTGAACCGGTAAAAGGCGGAATGCTGATTCAATGTCAGACTTTGCCATCAAAGCGCCAGGGCCCAGCTCCCTGAGCATTTCCACCGCCTGATCAAAAGAAGCGTATTTAACACTACAACTTTCCTGATGGCATCATTTAGTGAATAGCCTCTAGGTGCAGATAGGTCATGGATCAACCGGAATTCCCCCTCCTCTTTTTTGGGAACAACCCCCAGCGGTGAACAAACAAAATTATGTACCGGAATGCAATCAAATGGACCCATTATTCTGCCCAGGCGTAGCTCTTTAGCAATTTTATTTGCCGCCACTCCAGGGTTAGTCCTCACTGACAACTGATTTTTGCAGTCAGGCATCCCTACATAACCCGGGGCAGGAATCCTAAACCCATATGTGAAACCTTCTTGCAGTGTCCTAGCAGTAGCATGACAGGGGTATTTGTTTAGCCACGGGATCATGGCTATGACGTCAATGGGGGAATGTGTGACTCGGTGCCCAATGCCCTCAATCCTGCTTTCTCTTGCCTTTATTTTTTTAGAAACTTGGATTCTGGGTGGGAGGGGTTTGCGCAGATAGAGCAGGCATGTTTAAACTTACATGTACCTGGCGCTCTAGTACATGTTCTTCTGTTAAAATCCCAACATGTCCCCTTTCGCCCCCCTCCACCACCTGAGCTATGGGCAGGGCCTGAGTTCTGCGCAGGCCGAAAGGGCTGATAAGGCTGATAAGGCTGAAACGCTTGACTTGCTTGTCCTTTGTTCGCCTGTGTTGTGCTAAACTGAAAATTGGTCTAAGGTGCGCCAAACTGATCCAACCAAGAGATCGTGTCAACCATGTTCCAAGATAGCGCAGAGTCTGATGCCTTTGCCCTCCTGAAGTTTATGTCATACTGTTTCCAACCCCATCCCCCGTATTTGTCATGAGCCATGGTAATGCGGTTCTGGTAACAAGCCATCTCTGCCTGAATGTTTGGGAAACGTTCTGCCATTACTGCCATAAATACTGAGAAACCCCTGATCCAGTTGTTTAAGTTCTCCTCCACTTTGAATCGTAACAACTCGCTTGCCCATTCTCTGAGGAGCATCCAGTCTTTCTGTTTCTTAGCTTCTTCTCTCTCCCTCTCATCTACTAGAGAAAACATTCTAACATAGCACTCTGACCAAATGAGTTCCTTCAATTCGCGTGACACATGCCTAGCCACGTTCTCCGTCCCGGTACGAGATTCACCCACTCCCAGCATAGGCAGTGTTTCCTGTTTACCTGCTGCAGTTACGCCCGTGGGCTCTGCCAGCTTCTCTTTCGCCTGGCTCACCACCGGTACTTCTTTGTTGACGCCCCCTGGTTAAACCCCATTAATGGGGCTAGGAAGAGAAAGAGGTGCCTGCCCTGTTCCTAGTGGCCCTACAAACTGGGCAATCAACTTCCTTGCCTCTGCCTCAGGGGTCGCCCTGCATGTCCTCCCCCCCTACAGCTGGTGACAATATCCCTGCTTTCCCTAACCAAGGCAGAACCGCCGCTAAATGCGCCACCAAATCTGTTGGAACCGGATTTCCTGCTGTACTATCTTTAGGGACCCCAGTATCTGGCACCCCTGCACCCTGCGGCGTGATGGCTACCAAAACTGCGCTTGCGAGGACGACCGGTAATGGCTCAGGTTCTCCCATGGGTACCCCCCCCCCCGACTGGCAGTGTCGGGACCGGGGGACTCACAGGGACTCCCTTCAGCGGGACCACTCCTGATGGTCCAGGGACCTCCCCATCATTAGGCTGAAACACCGGTGCCGGCTTAATCCCCCCTTTCTTTGGCCTAACCCGCTTTGGAAGTGATCCAAATAACCTCTGGGCTTGGGGGGTACTATAGTGCGCCTGGGTCTTTCTACAGTCCCTTCTTGACCCTCAACCCTCTCCTTGAGATCTGCCAAATTCTTCCCCAATCTATCCACCTTCTTCCATTTCTTGTCCATTCTAACCATTTTTCGCATCATTGTCTCGATCATGAACTTCATGCGAGAGCGCTTGTCGCCCCGCTTCAGTTTTCCTGCCATTGCCACTTATGTGCGAAATGCTATGACCTTAGACTAACACCGTGTGTACAATGCTAGCTTAGTGACAACCCCCAGTGTTGACCCAACCTGACCAAAGGTACCAACGTTAGAACGCTCTCTTGCTAATTTAATTGTCAGCACTGTATCCCTGCAATATATACAACACTGTTGTTTGAAGAACAATCCACAAATTATGATGGCCTCCTACGCGCTGCTCTCCCAACTTAGAACAATTACCAGCTTGAATGCTACATAAACAGTATACTTATTTTTGCGCAGCGCAAGTGTTGTAGACCGTAATCCTGATTTCGCAATACTCCCCCCTACCCCAAGGGCAAAGATCAAAGGCTCCCAGCAATACTTAAAGCTCGCGGCCGCTGCCCTGAAATACCTGCGCTATGAATCCTAGCACCACAATGCCAGCTTTTCAGCGCGCGCTTACCCGAGCTTCAACCTCGCCGCCACAAACCGTGCACAAACACCGGCACGACGATGATCAAACGCGATCGTCCAGGACGTTCCACATCAGCCGATCCAGCTACGCCAATGCTCTTCGCCGCCCCGCGAAGCCTCCTGACGATCGATAAGTAAAATCCCAGCGATGACGAACTCCACGAAATCCGCGACGTGGAACCTCACTACTAGGGATCGCAGCACCTGGGGAAAAATATAAATGAACAAATAATCAAATTACGACCTCCTAGCGAGGTCGTATGACAAGGCTAGGGAGCGCGGAGGGCAAAGAGGAAGATTCCTCTGTTCCCCAGCCTTTTATTGTGGCAAGTACTCACCCCTCAGAGGGGCGGGGGCTGGTGACTTCTGTGACCCGGAAGTGATTCTTTCACTTCCGGGTCATGCCTGGTCCGCCAATGAAAGCGGTGGCACGCCTGTCGCGTCGCTGTTGTGCGTGACAGGCCCACCTCCCTAGAATCGTCGGGGGCCGGCAGGACCGCCATATTATCGGCGGGTCCGATGCCGGCCCCACCTTTTCCAGAATCAGCACAATTTACCTCAACACACTTTCAACAATCAAACAATGATTGATTACATCTTCCTGAGCCAGCGCATAGGCAAAGTCAAGCTAAGCTAGAATCTGCTCCCATGGGACGAAAGCGATCACGCAGCATTGCTGCTTCGACTGGTCTCATCAGCTTGAACACGCCACATCCTTTCCCCTCTCAGGAGGGCTAACGGCGAGGAACAGAACAGACTTCTGAAGAGAATAAAATGGACACAAACGACCACCAACAAATGTGATAGATGGAAATTGACCTTGGAAGGTAGGCCGCCATCGACAAACAAGCTGGTCACCATAGAGGCGTGAGAAAAGCTTGCACTAAAATTGGGCATGCTATTCCAAGGAAAGAGGCCGCAAACAAAAATAAATATGGTAACTCACACCCTCAGTATAGCCCCAGAGATCAAACAAAGCGTACTGTTGCTAAAAATAAAACAAAGAGCATATAGGAAAATAAAAAGTGAAACCTCAAAAAAGCAACTAAACTCAGCAGCAAAGCAACATAAACAACTTATTTGGAAACTTAAATGGGAAACACATGAAGAAAAACGGCTAGAATATTTTGAACTGCTGGCCCCAGTAAAACCCAACAATTCTGGCAATACCTCAATAATCTAACTTACGGGGCAACAAATAGAGAAAACTCGGGGGCATATCAGCAAGGCGAGGCGATAGAATTATCGCCACTTTAGCATCTGTTTTCGGAGGAAAAGCGGCGATAATTTTATCGCCCTATCAGCATGGACACGCTAACGCGTGAATCCATGCCTTAGCCCCTGTTTCCGGAACGCCCAGCTTCGCATCGCTAATGAGATGCAAAGTGGATGTTCCTCCCCAAAATAACTGGATAAATGTCGCTAACCGACATTTCTCCAATTATCAAGCTTCACGCTAACAAGCAGAGTGATAAGAAAAGTAGTGCTAACCGTGGTTATCGCTACTTTCCTTACGCCTGCTTTTCTTCTGATTAGCCATGTAATCCAATGGGAGGTGGATTACATGGCTAAATCCACCTTGCCCTATCAGCAAGGTATCGCCGGTCGCAGTGCGATTATCGCTGGATTTCCAGCGATAATCACACTGTTTCCTAGCTAACGCATGAATTTCTATCGCTTTGGAGATAAGTGTTGCTGATAGCACGCTATCTCCACGATAGAATCCAGCGATAGCCGGCGATAATTATCCTAGCGCTAAGTGCGCTTAGAGATAATTATCGCCTCGCCTTGCTGATATGCCCCTCGGTCTCAGCTGAGACATGGGTCGCACATGTAAAGTCTCTCTAAATCAGGGACCAGGAAAACACCTGCCCAAGCGAATATGCCTCGTGGAGAACATCAGAAAAAACGGGAGCTGAGGCGCCTATGCCTCCTACTACACATGTCGGCCCGAGCAAAGCTGCAAAACATATTGTCCTAAAACAAAATCCGAAAAGACGGCACCCTGGGTTTGAACGGTCTGCCAGGGTCCCTATTCAGTGAGAACACAAACTTTTGAGCTGCATCCCTTACACCGCTGTACGCAGAATGTAGGCTCCAGGAGGAAGTACCCGATTTTTGGAGGGGCTCTCTTCTGCAGACTATTTTTAAGAAAGGGGCAAACACTGAACCAAAAAACTACTGCACGATCTCACTAGTGGATATTGAGAGAAAGGCTTATGCTAGCACTCTCTTGCTGGAATTAGCAAACTGGGCACACCCCAAAGGCCTCCCACCATTCTATCAGACAAGGTTTTGATCTGGGGGCTCGACAGTTGATAACATCATAGCCCTCTCGTACCTATCCCAATAAGCAGTATCTCACATTTTTGAAAAAGTTTTCGCCTGTTTCATCGACTACTCAGCAGCCTTTCATAGGGTAGTCCGTAACATGCTTTGGCGGAAACTGGAGGGGTGGAACATCTGCCCAAAAATTACTGAGAGCTATTCGGTCATAGTAATCCAGAATTTACGGGGCAACAAATAGAGAAAACTCGGGGGCATATCAGCAAGGCGAGGCGATAGAATTATCGCCACTTTAGCATCTGTTTTCGGAGGAAAAGCGGCGATAATTTTATCGCCCTATCAGCATGGACACGCTAACGCGTGAATCCATGCCTTAGCCCCTGTTTCCGGAACGCCCAGCTTCGCATCGCTAATGAGATGCAAAGTGGATGTTCCTCCCCAAAATAACTGGCTAAATGTCGCTAACCGACATTTCTCCAATCATCAAGCTTCACGCTAACAAGCAGAGTGATAAGAAAAGTAGTGCTAACCGTGGTTATCGCTACTTTCCTTACGCCTGCTTTTCTTCTGATTAGCCATGTAATCCAATGGGAGGTGGATTACATGGCTAAATCCACCTTGCCCTATCAGCAAGGTATCGCCGGTCGCAGTGCGATTATCGCTGGATTTTCAGCGATAATCACACTGTTTCCTAGCTAACGCATGAATTTCTATCGCTTTGGAGATAAGCGTTGCTGATAGCACGCTATCTCCACGATAGAATCCAGCGATAGCCGGCGATAATTATCCTAGCGCTAAGTGCGCTTAGAGATAATTATCGCCTCGCCTTGCTGATATGCCCCTCGGTCTCAGCTGAGACATGGGTCGCACATGTAAAGTCTCTCTAAATCAGGGACCAGGAAAACACCTGCCCAAGCGAATATGCCTCGTGGAGAACACCAGAAAAAACGGGAGCTGAGGCGCCTATGCCTCCTACTACACATGTCGGCCCGAGCAAAGCTGCAAAACATATTGTCCTAAAACAAAATCCGAAAAGACGGCACCCTGGGTTTGAACGGTCTGCCAGGGTCCCTATTCAGTGAGAACACAAACTTTTGAGCTGCATCCCTTACACCGCTGTACGCAGAATGTAGGCTCCAGGAGGAAGTACCCGATTTTTGGAGGGGCTCTCTTCTGCAGACTATTTTTAAGAAAGGGGCAAACACTGAACCAAAAAACTACTGCACGATCTCACTAGTGGATATTGAGAGAAAGGCTTATGCTAGCACTCTCTTGCTGGAATTAGCAAACTGGGCACACCCCAAAGGCCTCCCACCATTCTATCAGACAAGGTTTTGATCTGGGGGCTCGACAGTTGATAACATCATAGCCCTCTCGTACCTATCCCAATAAGCAGTATCTCACATTTTTCCAAAAGTTTTCGCCTGTTTCATCGACTACTCAGCAGCCTTTCATAGGGTAGTCCGTAACATGCTTTGGCGGAAACTGGAGGGGTGGAACATCTGCCCAAAAATTACTGAGAGCTATTCGGTCATTGTAATCCAGAACTTGGATAAGTATGAAACTCACCGGGGAGTCCACCACTGAACAAATCGCCACAGACTGAGGATTAAAGCAGGGGAGCATACTGGCACCACTATTATTTAATCTATACACCGCAGATCTGGGCTTGGCATTACGTGGAACCTCTCTTGCTACACCAAGAATTGGGAACCAAAAAATCCATCTGATGCAATATACAGGCAGCTTAGTCCTTCTGGATCACACCAAAGTGGGTCTTCAAAAAGCTCTCGACGCAATGGCTCACCACAACCTCGAGAAGGAGATGGTTGCCAACGCAAGCAAATCTAAAATAGTGATCTTTGGCAGCCAACCAAAAAGTAAGGTTCACCAAATGGCGGCTTGGAAAACTCAGCCTGGACTGTGTACAAGGCTGCAATTACCTGGGTGCTTGGTTAGTTGAACCAGGCCGTCCATCGCTCGATCTACAAAAAATTAGACTGAAAGGGAAGAGGGTCACGTATGCCCTTTGCAAGTTAAAGGCCACCCTCCACAGTCCAACAACGACGGCTATTCGAAGGGTAATACGTGCCAAATTGCTCCCGTCGGTCAACTATGCACAGCAGGCATTCCCTGGCATGCTAGCTGAGGATCTGCAAAAATACAATGCTCAGCTTATAAAAATATCCCTTCTTCCCTCATGCACAAAAAACACCTTGATCCGCCTAGAATTCGATCTCACACAACAAAAACTAGAAAGACGTGCCGCTCTGGCAAAATATTTCTTCCTGATACCCTGGGGCCCAAAAAATTCCAAGAAAGCACTCAGAAAAAACATTTTCACCAGACCGAACAATCCCTGGTCTGCAAAACCTTTGGCTGCAAAATAATCCTTACAACTGGCCATGGAGAACTGGGATCCTGATATTATTGACTATACAATCATTAAAATAAAATAAAAAAATCTGTGCTCCGGTCTCGCACTCTAAATTTGGAATCTCTCCAGGCAAGGGACTTCCTCGAAACCATGAAACTGCCGCAAGCATTCCCAACAACAAAGCGCCCCCTTAATCAGGCCGTGGGTGGACGCGTCCTAAATCAGATCCTAGCAGCAAGGCTGTTCCCGGTTCCCCTAAGAGAACTGTATCCAACCTGGAAGGCCCTCACATGCATCGTAGAGTGCAGACTGTGCAAATACAGGAGGGAATCACTGGCACACATACTTTTATGATGCTCGGCACTGCAACAGGCCAGCCAAACCCATCTCAGATCAATCTTCCTCCATGAGGGCACTCATACAGCAATTGAAGCTGTCCGCCAGCTTTACACCTTGGACCCTGTAAAAGACATGGTTAATTTGGGTAAATTTGTTCGGCACACCCGCTCCCTTCTGAAAGACAAAATGGCCATAGCAGGAAGCGATCAACAGCCAGATGAGACTCACCCCACTGGGGGCCCTGTTTCCACACGATCTAGCATCGCCGACAGCACCCAAAGCCATCATGGATATTCTCGACCCCACCAATTCCACGTTTGGCTGCACATATACATTGACTGCAAAATATTGTTTTTGCCCACTGTGGCACGTTGGGTTAAAAAGCACTGGCACTTTATCGAAGACCACCAAACTAATAAGCCTTAATCTTCATAGTAGCCCCGTTTGAAATTTGCCACCAAAAAACGTACTCAGCGTTAAGCTATTGGGATAAGGACTAATTTATCACATATCAAATGGTCGACATGATTTTAATGAGAATTTATGTATTCAAAGTTTGTTTGTAATTTTGATTGTTCTTCTGCCTCGTATGCCTTTTAATATGTAGTGATTCTAAGTAATCACACAAATAAATGTATTCATTCATTCATTTTTATGGAGCTGCCGGCATTTTCATTTGTATCCTTATGGAAATATGTTTTGAGTCTGTATGCACCACAAGCTGTTCGTATCTTTGTTCCAAGGTCCCAAGTCCCACCCACCTCCTGGGATCGAGAAGTAGATTCTACAGCTTCAGTAATATACTTTCAAAGTCATGAATAGACCTGGCCGTGAAACATGTGCGGACTACTTTTCTCGCCACTACCAGGCCACCACCACCGCTGAACAACAGGCCGCTAAAGAAGCAGAGGAGTCCGCATAGTTGTTGACAGTTCTCCCCTAAACCCCTTATGATCCAGGAGATTCTCCATGCGTCCCAAGAGGACGAGTGTATCCGGTTGGTGCAACAGGCAGTTGAAGAGTATATTTGATGGCCAATTATGAAAGAGAAAATGAGAAGGACACCGGCAAGCAGAACACAAATCCAAGCAATGTACAATGTCTTCAATGAACAATTACTGGTGGACAATGGTCTGGTTCTGCAAGGACACCGCATTGTCATTCCTGATAATCTAATACCACGGCCCATGGGGGCCATCTACCACACCCATCAGGGTGTGGTCAACCGAAGATGAGACTCAGACAAAAGGCCTGGGTCCCTGATCTGGACGCACATGTAGAAAGAACAGTGACTGGCTGCCTAGCCTGCCAAGTGGTAAGGCAATCAGACCCACCTCCACCAGTCAACACAGAGGATGCTCCACTGTCACCTTAGCCACTCTCCAGGAGGATCCGCACCTCCTTGTTGTCATTGATGACATCAGCAAATATCTTGAGGTAGAAGTAATTTGATCCACATCGGCAGAAGAAGTAAATCCACAACTGGAGAAGATATTTGCTGCAAAGGGACTCCCTCTGCAAGTCAAGACGCATAATGGGCCGCCAACCCAAGGTGAAGATATAGCTGTGTACTTCCAGTCTCTCGGCATTGGACATCAGAAGAATACATGCAAGTGGACCCAACCAAATGTGAAAGTAGAGAGATTTATGCAGATTGTTAATAAGGTAATACAAATTGCTGAGCTTGGCCACCTGGTAGAATTTGCCATATACCTATTCTTGCAAGACTACCAGAGCACCGCACTCTGTCATAAAGGCAGTCCTTGAAGATGTGTCCCAATTCACCCATCATGGGCAGAAGGAGCAGTAACAATGGTGCTGCGAGTCAATGCTGATGAACCAAGTGTCCAACACTTAGCGTAGGAGACTCCATGCTGTTGTGCACCCACCTGGGAGGGGGAAAATTCAAGCCCGCTTTTAAACCAAAACCATGGCATAATACCTGTGTCAAAAGCACCAAGAGACAAGAGAGGGTTGCAGTATCACTAGAAATATGTTGTAATTTAATAGGCTTTCCTAGTGAGCAGCATGACAAAGTGCTGAGGTTTAAAGCACAACTTAGCCAGTTGGCAGACCCAAGACTCATCTTGGAGGTCTCCTGCAGAGCCTCCTCAGCCTGACAATTGAGATGCAGGGTCACCTGTTAATTGTCAACGGAGACTAAGCCTGACCCCGTCACAAGATAACTAAAAAAATCGGGCATTATTCATTGAGGCCTAATCTGGTGCCTTCATAGAAATGTAAAGATTATGTGGTGTAGAGAGTTGATTATTTTTTTCTCTCTTTATTTCTCCTTCTCTAGCTCTCCCTTCCTTGTGAGTGAACTCCCTGTTAGGTATCTGTCTAAACTAAGAAAGGAATGTAATGTAGTTGGTGTTTACTTTGGGTTCCCCCGTGTTTGCACCACGTTTGGGCTTGCCTGAGCGTGGTGTTATTCAGGGTATAAATAAAGAAAGCATGTGTGCCTTATTAGAAACCAACACAGAGCAAACCAGTAGTGTACCCATCTTGGGGTTGGCTATCTGTGATTGCATGAGACTCTCTTGGGGCCCACCACTGAGGTGCTTGCACCAGGACTTGCCCTCCTTGGTGCCAATGTAATGTTGCGGACCTGGTGATTGTTAACAGGCTGCGGCTGCTTAAATGAAATGGAGCAACAAGAGTGTGGAATGCTGTGGTGGCCCAGGAAGTGCATAGTCACAGACTTCTCCATGTTTCTATTACCCTACCTTACCTCTGACACAAGGACACTATAATTTGCAATACAAAGGGCTAAAATGGTTCCCCAAACCAACAATGTGTTGCTCATGTGCAACACTACACTTAGTCAGTCTTCATTTTATTCATCGCTGGGGCTCATACAGAAGATTTAGTGCCCTAGCTTGGCTCCACCACTAAAGTGGTGGAGGTAGAGTTGTTGATGTTGCAGGCACATCTTATTTGAACCTTGCCCAACTTTTCTTACCAGAGATTGATTCATCTGCTGATCTATGACAAAAAGATCCAGATTCAGATAACGTGATGTCCTGTTATGCTGTAAGTAGCCTCGCTGGACCTGATGTGATTTGCCAAACTTAATTAATTTTTCCACTGCAAGAAATGATTCTGCTGCAACAGCTTGGCACTTGCAGGAAAAAGTCTCTAAGCTGATCTTACACATACAAATGTCTTGGTACTTACTGCTGAAGACTTAGGGCCCAATTTAGATCTTGGCGGGACTCCCATCCTCCCTCCACGGTGGAGTTTACAAGTACTCCGTCAAGCTGACGGAATGCCACCTGCCATATTAAGATATGTGCTGGTTACATTTTTGTCCACGTCGACAGAGTGTTTACCGTCCCATAAGTGGCTCACCCCTGCCGACGCCACAGAGCCCTTTGCTGTGCTGACTAACATTACTGTATCGTCACCAGAGGGGTGTGATTGCACCAAGCCTATTTAGATTTCACGGTTGTACTGCCGTTGTTCTAGTGGCGGATTGCCAACGGAGGGATTCCGTTGTGGGACGTGTTCAACATTGTAATATTCCTGTGGCTTTTAGATGGATGCTATCATCACACACCTGATGTGTTTTGCCTAATTGTTTCCACCTGCATACAACCTTATACAACCCACTCCATTTCAGACCACAATGCTTTGCCATTCCACTGCAAAAAGAACAATTGATGGACAGAATGCAGAACAATGTGTTACATTCACCTCAGTACAGAGATCGGGGCCTAAATCCATCGTTTTTCTGCTCCCCGTCCCATTCTAGTTTGAACTCAGCTATATGCAAATCAGTCTTGACTCTGTGCCCAATGGGAACAGTCCAGCCCAAACTGCCAGGCCAGGTCCTCCCTGGACTGGAAACATGCATCCTAGGACTGGTTTTGGGGTTTTACCCCTCATCAGCCAGGATAGCTTGACTCCAGTGGCATGGAGAGCACGGACCCACGTCTGGGCATACCCGTCCCACTCGGGGTGACAAATGCAAAAAGAACAATTGATGGACAGAATGCAGAACAATGTCTTACATTCACCCCAGTACAGAGATCTGGGCCTAAATCTATCACTTTTTTGCTCCCCATGCCATTCCAGTTTGAACCCAGCCATATGCAAATTAGTCGTGACACTGTGCCCAATGGGAACAGTCCAGCCTGAACTGCCAGGCCAGGCCAGGTCCTCCCTGGACTGTAAACAAGCATCCTAGGATTGGTTTCGGGGTTGCACCCTTCATCAGCCAGGATAGCTTGACTCCAGTGGCATGGAGAGCACCGGACCCACGTCTGGGCATACCCGTCCCACTCTAGGTGACCAATGCAAAAAGAACAGTTGATGGACCGACTGCAGAATATTGTCTTACATTCACCCCAGTACAGATATCTGGGCCTAAATCCATCGTTTTTTTGCTCCCCATGCCATTCCAGTTTGAGCCCAGCCATATGCAAATCAGTCTTGACTCTGTGCCCAATGGGAACAGTCCAGCCCGAACTTCCAGGCCAGGTCCTCCCTGGACTGGAAACAAGCATCCTAGGACCGGTTTCGGAGTTTCACCCCTCATCAGCCAGGATAGCTTGACTCCTGTGCCATTCCACTGCAGCACAACATTTTCAAGCAGAACTCTTGCCAATAAAGTCAGGTATTTTTTTGCTTACTCTTTCTTGTCCCTTTTTTCCTCTTTTGTTTATTTTCTTGTGGGTCCCAAAATGTATTTCATTGTACTTTTTGGATAATGTCAGGGAGGAAATATCCCTGTTTTACAGAGGGAGAATTGTTAGTCATGGTGGATGGTGGATAAAATTTAGAGTGGAGGCACAATTGTTTGGAACCCAAGTCCAAAATACAACCTTAGCCCAGAAAAGGCAAATACAACCTGCGCACAGAGGAGGACATTAGGAAGAGATATGGCGACCTGCGGGGGAGAGTGCTTGTCCTGCCCTCCCAGCGTCAACTGGAGGCCTAAAGTACTGGTGGTGGTTCTCCCAATCACCCTTACAACTTTTTCCCCAGTCTTGCAGATCCTATAACCTGAAGGCTTGACAGGAATATCTGGTGCAGTGGAGACTAGTAAGTTATAATTTTGAATGTGTCACTAAACCTAAATGTCATTTTTGCTTTTAAGTTAGCTGTTGCTAATGTGTTTTGCACCTCTTGAAAACACATAAACCTTTAAACATTTGTATCAAGTTTTCCTTTGTCTTATTTGTTTGAATGTATTTTCTTGTATTTAAGGTTACAGGTTTCAGTCTTCATTACATTTTACATGATGTCATGGTGCTTTTAAGTGTTTTTATACACCAAATAACATATTTCAATTATGTGTTTAATATTGTAAATGTCTGTTCTATTTTTACTGCATATTTATACTACGTATGTTTAACATACAATTTAGCAAGTGTTGTTAATGTTTTATTGAAACGACTACAGCTACCATGATGCCTTGTTTAAAGTTTGTAAAAATAATATTGCAATGGCATCTTCCTCATTGTCTCTTTTCTATGACCAATTTCACGTATGTTAATGTGCTATGTATTTTTCAATCGCCATTTCATGCTATGTTTTGCAATGTTTGTGTTTATTGTTGTATGTTGTCCTATCCTTGTTATTCCATTGAATTGTTGTAATTTGTACCACAAATCAAAGTTTGTTGACTTTAAAATGTTACGGCATGTAATTTTGTGTGCTGAATATAAGTGTAATTTGTTAAAAAAGTTCTCTGCAATGTGTATATGATGACTAATTCAATATATCCTTCTAAGTTGTGTAATTGTCAGATTTTTTGCCTGCTGGGTCTTGGAATGGTTTCTTTCACAACTCCCCTCTCTACTGTGTTGTGTTGAATCTTTGGTATATTTCATTTATACTTTCTAAATTTTTTATTCATTTCAGGACATGTTTTTACTTGCTTTCTAGTAGTTGTTTGTGTGTATTTTAAACAGTTTGTCTAATCATAAGACTGAAAGATGCAATTAACATAGTATTTTTAGGTTGCTTCTCTTTTAGCTTCAAACTCATTTGATGTATAATCCATACTTTAACAATATAATAAAAAAACAAATTATAATAGGTTCAACACCCAGAGTACATGGACAACCGTCTGCCACTGAGGATACTCGACTCCAGACCAGGAACATCAGTCTGTGTGGACTCCACTCTTGCAAGTTCGTATGATGAGGAGCTGCCTGGTCCATCTGGTCCCGCTAGGCAGACCGTTCAAGTGAGTCTCACTCAGCCCATACCTACACCTCCCACCCCAGCGGTTACCACACCTCAGCCAATGGATACCTCCAGTTCCTGTGTTGAAACAAACATCTTGCCCAACGGTTACCACACTACAACCTATGAATACCTCCAGTTCCTGTGTCGAAACAAACATCACCCTAATCTTACGCCCGCCAGTCCTGGCTGCTGTTGATCCAACACCACCTCCAGTTCAGAGGAGGAACCAGTGGGATTGGGCACACTGAGTCAAGGGCACAGGGTAGTGGGGGATAGTGGCTGCGGGAGGGAATTTGTAGGCCAGCAAGGTGAGGCCACTGGCTTCCCTGTCACCCAGACCACCATCGACAGGTCTTGGTATCCCTCCATCAGTCCTAAGACATGATGGGCCGGGTCTTGACAGAACTCGTGGGGGTGAAGCAAATGCAGAGGGAGCACAATGTACAGATGGAGAATCTGAACTCTAATTTGGGCTCCTGAGTGGGATGTTGCATGATATTTTTACCCACATGTGCAGGGTTTTCCCAGCGACATCTTCCCATTTCTGTGGTCCAACAATATCTGGACCACTTACATATGCCCTGTCACAAAAAGAAACAGCTGCACCCATGGTCCCTGCAACCGTGAATCCACCAGCCCCCACTCCGGGGGATGGTGGGGGGCATTCAGTCCGACTAGCAGGAGAGAATGGCAGGACCTCTACCACCACCAGCAAGAGACGCAGAACCTAATTTCCTCCAGTGTGAGACTACCATTCATTCTGTGGACTCATTTCTGGACACATTTACCTTTTTCATGCCAGTAGTAATTTGGAAATGGGATCTCACGCAATTTAGGCCCATCAATATCAGTTTATTCACCATGATTGACCTAAGATGTGCTTTGTTAACATCATCTTTTAGCTGATTTTGTTTTATTGAATAAAACAATTAAATGACAAAACTGGTGTGGTATTCTTTTCTCAATTTGTTCATTTTTTGTATTTCCATCATATATTTAAAAAAACATTAAATTAAAAAAGATTGCTTAATCATGAATTAATTCCATATAGGTAATGTGTTTCACATTTTTGAAAAGATGACAAAAATAAACAAAAACCACAAATCACTAAATAGGATATGTTTTCATTGTAATAAACCTGGACATAGCATGCACAACTCTATTTGATTTACATCAAAATAACCAAAATATTCAAAATTTAAGCGTTCTTTCAAAGAAATTTAATTATGTCTTTCCATATTTTTCACATAGATGAAATTGACATTTTAATCAAACCAAAGCAAACCAAAATGATCACAAGGCAATTTAACACAAACGATCATGCCCAATGCATTTCGAGACTCCATGGTCTCTTCTTCAGGGGGAAACCTATTAATAAAAAGTGTTAATGATGTTAAAATCTCTAGCTGGTGTACCTGACACTTGAGGCTGAATGACAATCTGTTGACAATACACCCAAGGTGCTACCCGTCTGTGGCATGCTACATGAGCATACTTACATCCAATGAAGTAATCTCACTGGAAACATCGGCGGCCATAGTAACACAAAAATAATTGATGGCCACAGGATAATTCCAATACCATGTTGCGGTATCTTGTGAAATGTCACAACCAACTTTAAATGGTGTGCTACAGGAAGCTCATCCTTCAGTGATGAGACACATCAACAGCTACATACAGTAAACACAAATGTTGGATTTTCCAATGTGAGGGGAGATTTGTATGCTTTGGGTGGGCTACCACGTGTGATCAAAGCAATTTAAGCAGCACATAGTGCATTAGTGGCAGCAATTAAGAGAGCACAAGTCTAATGCAAACTTTAAAAATACAGTTAAATCACTGTGCAAGTTACCTTTGTACTAGATCAGAATATCGAAAGTGTGTGTCTTTCGCACAATCAATCCTTTTGTACTACACAACTGCAACATATAACTGCACATGTCACAACACTGAAATGTTCAAAGGAAGATGACATGGTGAAGGAACCTAAAACTGATTAAATCAAAAAATAAATATTTTGCATGACTTCACAAAATAAACCTATTACAATTGACAGATTTTGAGGACACATTATCTAAACACAATCAATGATAAACAATGTAAATAAACACAGTAGTCCATTGATCAACAAACTTCTTTGCCTTGGAATTACCTTAACTTGTCCTTTCTGAAAAATGTCTAGTACAGACTTTTATTCTTATTAGATTAAAAGTTGCTTTTAATTGTAATCTAATAATATGTGAATATATACTTACATTCATGTAAAAAAAAGTTGTGAATAACATCTTGATGTAAGTCAATTTCTTCCTCTTCACCTTTATCATCTTCATTTGGCATTTCAACATCAACACACGGTGGCTCTTCATGGTGTTCTTCCTCTGCAATGTACGGGATGTTCTGTCGCAGGGCTATGTTGTATAACACACAGCATGCCATGTTGATTTTACAAACCTTAACTGGTGACTAGAGGAGGGCTCCACCAGTCTTATCCATATATCGAAATCTTGCTCCACTGACCTCTATGTTCTTCCATGGGCCTAATTGAAGCAGACTTCCCCTGGCATTGTTGGATTCCCCAGCGTTGCTAACAACCATGATAAGCTGAGTCTCCTATTTCGAAAAAAATTATTGAGCCAAAATATGTAACGGTATTTTAGGTCATTGAACATGAAATAAACCAAATAACATAATGACCAATTGTACTTACCAACAAGCCAGGCCCTCTCAAGTCCAAGTTGTGACAGTCGCTGGGCTATGGTGCTGTTCCGTAGTACAAAGGAATTGATCCTGGAAAACGCGTACACATGCTTGTGATGTACAAATCTGGTAAGCAAACAACTTGCATGCTGATTGAATGGAAGTTCTTTAGATTGTGGTAGACATGTTCTCTGGCTTGTGGTGGTGCTAAGGTAACATGTGTGCCATCAATTGCTCCAACCAGATTTGTTAGGTGATCCAAAGCATAAAAATCTCCCTTCACCTTGGCAAAATCCTCATTTCGTTGAAACTGGATGAATCTTTTGATGTGTCTCATCATTGAAGAAAGAACTTCTTGTAGCACACCACTGAAAGTTGGTTGTGACATTCCACCAGATACTGCCACAGTGTATTGGAATGATCCTGTGGCTACAAAATGAAGTACACACACACTCAAACATACACAACATACACCAGACCCACATGCAACTGCAAACCCAACAGATACACGTACCTCACCCACTGCAGCTCCCTCTACCTCACAAACCCAATCTTCTGCTATACTCCTCCTCCTGAATTTATGTTTTACCTGTCCCTAACCCCTGTGAAACTCAAACCCAACCTTCCCAAGAATGATCCTGGAGGTGCCTGCTCTGTGCCCACTAGATGCTCCTTCCTGAGGAGGTTTCCCTTTGGCAGTGTGTTTAGGATGCAAGTTCTGGGCAACACTCCAACCTTGTGTATTGATGATAATCATTTTTCTTTTACTGTTTTATGTTTCAAAATAAAATATAATGATTTGAGAGAAGTATCTCATTTCTTGATAATTGAATTTCACCACATATGTCCTGACATTAATCATATACAATTCTTTGATTCCTAGAACTGTTAATGATGAAAATGTGATTTACATATTTTAACATAAGATTTTGGTGCTAGCATTCATCATGATGAAACCTTGCACTTGCACCAACAAATGGATTTTAAATATTTTTCAAGTGTTAATACATATGTGTTTATTTGTACCTGATAAGTGATAAAAATAAACACATATGCATTGCACCTTCAAATAATCAAGACACAAATAACACTTAATAAAATACAGTAAATGCACTAGATTAGGAGAAATGTTACATTGATACATATATTAATTGATTAAAGTTTGGAATTGACAAACGTTTCACCTTGTCTATTGTAATTTCTACATTATATTACTTTTCAATTATCCCAATAATGTGTAATGCATATGTGATGTTATAGTTTTACGAAAATTAAGTTAACACACCTGTATAACCAGTTTTAGATTTATTGATTGATGTCCATTTTTGTGTAAGTGTCCATCCTCATGAGGCCGGCTTACACCAAATTAAAAAATACAATAAAATTATACAAGTGTGTTTCTTTAACTTTCTTAAACAACTACATTACACACATATGCATTACACAGTGGTATGTTATTGCTTGTAAGAGAGATTTCAACATACACGAGTTGAAAGCAAATGTAAACAGACAAGTCAAAAGGTAAAAAGTCAAAATAGATGCTTACGTTCGATTCCAGCGATGACGGGGTTGATTTGCTTCGTGGTCAAGTAGCAGCAGCAAAGGCAGGACGTAGATGATAGGCTCCATGATGGAAAAGGGAGTGTGACACAGAAAGAAGGTAAGTTTCAACCTTATACCAGTTCCACTCTGCCAACTGAGGGCTGGTGGGAGGGCACATCGTGATTGGGCCGGTGACAAACTGGCTGTACTCCCTCTGACAACCTCTTTAGCCTATGGTGCCATCAACGCGGGTGAAAAAATCTAGTTGAGAAGGCAGAACTCTGATGGTCTTTCATCCATCAACCCACCAGCTTTTAAATAGAGCGGGCGGACCACCTACTAGGTGGACAGAGAATCCGTAGGAAAGGCGGTGGCAGTGGCGGTCGGAATACGCCAAGATCTATATCAGGTCCTTAGTCTAAAGAGTCTCACTGATGCATTGTCATGAATTCTTCACTGTCTGTATCTAAAACTAACTCCGCCATGGCCGTTCCCAAGCCCAGCTGTGAAAGAAGGAGGGTTATACTTGGGGCTAGCTACCCCACCATGAAAAAAAATCCTAGCTACAGAAACATAAACCAAAAGACATCCTGGCCTTGGGGAGAGAGAAATATCCTTCACGGAGAGCTATGAGGCCTTGTGGTGAAAGCCAGAGATCCCTGGAAGCTACAAAGCGTATCCACCTGCTTTTGATGAAGACCATCACCAATGGGACACAGAACATGAGGCCCATGTACGAGACGGACAAAACACACCAAGTGTCAGCGGAGATGAAAAAATACAACCTTGCCCTGCTTGGCATCAGTAAGAGCAATGAACACGGTCTGGACAGAAAAGACCGGCTCCAGGACGAATGCTACTGTATTCTGGGCACAAGGAAGAGAACGCCCCACATACTCAGGGAGCAGCACTGGTGCTAACGCCAGCAGCCATCCGATCTCTGATTGGATGGGAAGCCACTGTCCCAGAATCATCACAGCAATCTTCTGCACAAAGAAAAAGAGGATCAAAAGGAATGTCATCCAGTGCCATGCACCTGCAAACAACAGCAAAGGGTGAGAACGGAGAAAGGCAAGTAGATCTCTGTGCCCTGAACAGTCTGGTGAAAGGCAGTAGTGTATAGTCTGTATAAATGCCCAAGGCAACGATAACAAGTATGGCACAGCCGCATGATACCTTTGCACTTTCTCCAGTACTTCCGCTACTATGTATTTGACTAATATTGTGCACTGGCTTTGCATTTTTGCTTTTTTAAAGATTTTAACTAATTCTGAACCTTAAAAAAAAACACCACGAGAAACGCTTAAGTCTGGTGATAGGCGGTAGTTTATAAAAGGATTCACAAGGCAACGTGGGTGTCAACAAGCCATTCAACAGAAAATCAAATTGACCATGTCTACATTGCCAGGACGTTCTGGAGGTCCCTCCCAGATTTGAGAGTGATGAGAGGAGCAGGCATGGCGTCAGACCCTCACATTGTCATGGCAGGCTCAAGCTAAAGCTAAAGAAAGCATGGATGGAACCAACAAACCAAAGCCAGCGATATAACACAGCCCTCCTCAGAGATGCACAGAAATAGAGTGAATACTCAGTCACCCTAAGTAACAAGTTTCAATTCCTGCAAGAACTAGTGGACGACAGAGACCCAGTAGAAAGTCAGTGGGAGAAGATCAAAGAAACATTGACATCAACCTGCCAGGAGGTACTGGGTGCCAGGAAATACCAGCATAAAGATGGGATCTCCACCGAGACTGCAGAATCCAAGCGAGAAAGAAAAAGAAAGCTGCAGTTAACACCAGCCGAACAACAGCAGAAAAAGGGAAAGCTCAAGGCAAATTCACCAAAACCAACACGTAAGCAAAGAGAAGCTTAAGAGCAGACAAGCAAAATTCATTGATGGTCTTGCCACAGAAGCCCAGGAAGCAGCAAGACATGGAAACTTGAAAGAACTCTATGACATAACAAGGAAACTCTCTGGCAGATAGAGCAAACCGGAAAGACCTGTTAAATACGAAGCTAGGAAGACAATCATGGATAACGAAGGCCAGAAATGAAGATATATGGAGCACTTTGAAGAACTGCTGAACCAGCTTTTGCCGTAGTCTCCATCAGACATACAACCAGCTGACAAGGACTTACTAATTGACAGCAGTAGACCAATCAAGGAATAATTACGGCAAGCCATCAGACATATGAGAAATGGGAAGGCAGCAGGGCATGATAACATTCCTGCAGATGCACTGACAGCAGATATTGAAACATCAGTATACATGCTCTACCCCATGTTTGGGTGGATCTGGGAATAGGAAAGGTGCCATCAGACTGTAAGGAGGGATATCTCATCAAGATCCCCAAGAAAGGTGACTGGCTAACTGTGCAAACTACATCGGGATAACTCTTTATCAACCCCAGGCAAAGTGTTCAACAGAGTCATCCTGAACAGAACGAAGGAACAAGTTGACTCTCAGTTGCAAGACCGGAAAGCTGACTTCCGCAAAGATTGATCCTGCACAGACCAGATTGCAACACTGCACATCATCATTGAGCAGTTGATGGCATGGTATGCCAGATAAACTCGTAGGAATCATCAGGAGCTCTTACGAGTGAATGACTGCAAGATAGTCCACGGAAGAGAACTCACAGAAACCTCTGAAATGAGGACCAAAGTCCGCCAGGGTTCTTTGCTCTATTCTTACTGGCCATAGACTGGATCATGACTGCATCCACAGCAAGGAGAACAAATGGGAACCAGTGGACACCTTGGACGCAGCTTGACGACCTAGACTTTGCAGACGACCTGGCCCTACTCTCCCATACCCAACTGCAGATGTAAAAGAAGACTGACAATATTACAGCCACATCAACACAATTTGGCATCCACACCCACAGGGGAAAAACCAAGATCCTGACATCCAAGACAGCCAGCAGAACTGTAATCACTCTTGCAGGCGATGAACTGGAAGACGTTGAGGCCTTCACCTACCTGGGCAGTGTTAAAGACAAGCAGGGTGGCACAGCCGCCAATGTCAAGGCAAGAACTGGCAAAGCAAGGGCTGCCACGGACATAATGCTGCAAACCAAGATCAGGCTTTTTAACACCAGCATAAAATTGCTCTTTCTGTATGGAACAGAAACTTGGGGGACAACAGTGACCACCGCCAACAAACTCCAGACCTTTATCAGAACATGACTTAGGGCAATCCTCCAAATCCACTGGCCAAACACCATCCTCAACAACGACCTAGGGCAGCTGACTTTCCAACTCCCTACTTGTGAAGAAATCATGAAAAGCCGCTGGGGCTGAATAGGTCACACCCTCCGCAAGCCCGCCATTACCACAAGCAAGCAAGTCCTTACCTGGAACCCTCATGGGTAAAGGAAAAGAGGACGGGCAAGAAACACCAAGTAACTTCAAGGAGATGGTTTACACCTTGAGTCAGATTCAGAGAAAAGTTCAGGAGAGAGATGGCTGAGGAGTCCTGGCTGACGGCCTATACCCCAGAAGGGGTAGGAGGCTTAAGTAAGCAAGCTGTGTCTGAAACTGTGACTTCAGTAGCCCCTAATCCCTGCCTCTCTGATTGTTGACTGCCTTGTTCTCTTGAGCATTCTTGGCTGCTGCCTGAGCAAAGGGTTTGTAGGCCCTCTCCAGGTGTTGTACACCAAACATATGTTCACAGGTAACTTGGCATTCCTTTCAAATTTCATGCATTGTGGAGCAAACGTGGTGGCTTAATTTCTGGTACAGTTATTGGCCCTGTGCCGGGGACAAGAGTACATGGTGATTAAATCCTAGCTCCACTTCAGTTACATGTGTGGCTTGAGTGTGCCCAGCATGTCTAGCAGAGTATGACTGATGCATCCCATTAGTGAACCCTTCTGGGAAAGGGGTGTTTCGCATATTGAAATATTGAGGTGTAATGATTATTTTGAGGAAGACTTATCTTTTCTATATTCTTTAAGTTTATAACCTATGTAGAGGTTATAACACATGCAAAGGTAATATGCGCTGACAACTTATGAAAACCTCTCTGCCACCTTATTGGATCATGTTTGGTCTATATAAAACTGATAGATGAATAAATAAGTCAATAACTGGTCTGTATTCAAACGTGCTCATGATTCATTATAGATGAACTCTTCTCGTGTACAGTACAGTACCCCTTTTTATCTTTGCAGGTTCGTTTTTACCTACTGAAATGTTCCGTGAAGATGAGGAGGTTTTCAATGCTTTGAGGCAAGTGGCAGAAAGGCCCATTATATTCACATAACTACCTCCCTGGATTGTAATGCATAGGTACAGAACACCTTACGCTAGCAAAGCAACATACAATTAACCACCCAATGCAGGTAAAGCGTGAGAGTTCTTCAACACACCCATCCATAAGGATGCAACACTATGAAGGTCTCAGAAGTTTATTAGGGATGTTCCCTATGGGTAAGTCCAAGAAGGATTGGAGCTAAAGTTAGGGGTTATATGTATTTGTTTAAAATTATATTTTTATGGTTAGGATAGTGTAAGTAAGTAAATTTTTATTGCGTGAGTAATAAAAATCATTGCAATCAAAACAGCTTCACAATCACATAATATATAAAAACATAAAACTCTGTTCTGCAAATATTATTAACAACTGTACCAATAAATTCATAAATATGTCATAAAATCAAACATGGACCAGATCATGCAATAAATAGTAATTCCATTGAAGAAACAAAGTTTTTTTTTTAAACGTCAATAATTACTATAGCAAGATATTGCACATATAGCTAGTTAAAGTGTCATAATTAGTAATTCCATATTTCAAAGACAATAATAAATTGCATCAATTAGATCTGTCCCTAGATAGTTTCGGTAAGTTCACCGCTTAATTAGGACCTTAATAGCAAATAAACTTTGTTCTACTAGGTATCAAACTGTGCAAAGGATCTCTTAAATTCAAGTGATACAAATGTAAAATATTTCGGGGCATATTATCAAGAACAGCGTTAAAAATTATAATTTTTCAGCTGCATGTAAAATTTTTATCAGCTTGCATAACAGCACAATCGACTCACCAGATAGAGACCTGATAAGTGCCTGGGGTGCTGATCTAACCCCAATCTTCAAAAATAGGGGTTTTAAAATAATTTGCCGAATGGTAGTCAATTTAGGTCACACACATACTATATGAACTAATGATTCTTGTGGCCATCCACATAATCTGCAATTAGTATCCACCCACTGCTCAATCCAGGGCTGCATACAATCTTTTGGCGGATTTAGTCCCATTCGTAGATTAAGAAAGCAATTTTTCATTTTAGCCGAGAAATGTGTCGTCAGATAGGGCTGAATATGTAACGACTGGTAAGAGTTAATCACATCCCATGCATGCTTTTTCCCTGCTAATGCGGTTTTATCCAACTTAAGGGATTCAACTTTAATTTGTTTTTTTAAGATCAACTTATAATTGGGCATAATCAATTCTTGAAGTGCTATTTGCATACCAATATCCCTTAGGCATGTTGAAATTTGAGATCTCCATTTAACAGTATAAGCAGACTTATTTATTTCAATCCAGTAATAGTTCCCTAGGGAGGCAGGGGCAGAAGAAAACATAGAGAACATGCTTTTCAAAAAAGCTCCTGCTGACACCAAGCTCTGCCTTTGGAGACCAAACTCTAGTATTATTCCTGCTTGCCCTACTGATCTGGGGATCCCAAAAGTTGATTTGAAAGCCCTGACCACCAGTAAATCTAGGAGCTTTGCATCTTTCCCCCTAGTAATGGGTGAGCCCTATAAAAGAGTTGACTCTAGCTTGGCTTTCATAACTTTAAGGATAAGATTGACAATTCAAACTTTTTAATGCATTAAAAGCATGAATTAGAACCACCGTTTTTGCCCTTTGGTCTTTAAAATGAAATTTAAAAGAGACTCGGTTATCGAACACCACCCCTAAATATGTGTATGTTTTAACAACTTCAAATGGTCCTGCTCTGGCTCTCCATATATTAAACTTCTGTCAAGTAGATCCAACGTTCATGATTTTTGTCTTTTTAACATTCAATTTGAGGCCATTTGTTTCTATAGAGTCATCAAAAGCATTTATAAGTCGTTGGAGACCAATAGGTGTGTGGTTCAGAAGAATAGTATCATCAGCAGATTGGAGGTAGCTAGTTTGCACTTCCCACAACCTTGGAGTGTGAGCATTTAGAGAGTCTAAATGCTGGGCATGATCTGATAAAAATAGGTTAAAAAGGGAGGGGGCAAGAACACATCCTTGCCTTAGGCCATTATATGTACTAATTTTCCTTGATAAATAACTACTGTCACTCAGCCTAACTTGGACCCAGGTATCTGTATACAGAAGAATAATAGCCCTTAACAGTTTCCCTGGGATACCCCAGCCAAGCAATTTTTTTCCATAACAGATTCTGAGGCACTAAATCAAAAGCTGCCTTAAGATCAATAAAGGATATAAACAAATGTTGTTTTTTCAAGACAGCCCCTTCTGCAAGTAAAGTTAGTGCCAACAGATTTGTAGTGGTAGATTGGCACTTCCAAAAGCCAGTTTGGTTAAACGGAATGATGTTTTCCTGCCCAGCGCATTTTTCCAATTCACTCAATAGACTTGAGACAAAAACCTTAGCAACAACAACCGATAACGAGATTAAACGATAGTTAGTGGGATTGTCAACCGAACCACTTTTATAAATAGGCTGCAATATACTGCCTTGCCATGATGCTGGCACAATTTCCAATGTCAGGACTTCATTAAAAAATTTGTTTAGAATATCAGCCCACATGTCAGCATTGGCACGAAACAAGGCATTGGCCAGCCCATTAGGAACCGGTGCACCATTAGTGCGAAGCCCACGCAGCAGACATACTAATTGATTACAACTTACACATTCTAAAATAGTATTCAAATCAAGACTGGAATCATTAATTTTCACAAGAGGAAACATCCCCTTGAAGATGCCACTCTCCATATTAATTGTTGATGTTCCACTTTCCCCATAACCAAGGCACATATCTTGTTGATTTGCCCCTTGACCCACCGTACTATACAGATGTGTAATAAAAGTTACCCAGCCAGTCTCAGATACATTTACACAAAATGCCCTGCTGTTTCCCCTTTCATGCTTGTTAATTATTGCCAAAATCTTTTTGCATTGTTTTGTTTGGAGGCAGATAATAAGCTGTTCCAAAGTCCTGATTTAATAATTAAGTTTAGCCTTCCAAACCTCTTGTTTACAGAATTTTCTAAGATCCTTCATATTTTCTTTACAAACAGAGTAAGAATGATGGAATCTATTGGCATACACATCCCGAACAGCTCTACTGAGTGATTTTTTTAACCTAAGTAGCTTGGAGGTAAACCATATGTTTGTACATTTTAGTAGATTGTTTGGTTTCCTATGCTGTGTGGCAGCAAATTTCTCCACCAGGGATGTAGTTATGATGTTCCATGTGTTGAACATATTGACATCCCCCAGATCACACTGGTCACCTTCCTTTATTCATTTTTTTACGGCTTTTATTATTTCCCCTTCGTTATCCATGTGCCAAACTAACCTCTTCAGATTATATGAGGGATGGGCAACGTTCGGAAGATCTTTATATCTAGGATTGCACTTCACTAATGAATTGAAAGCCACTATCTAAGGATTATGATCACTTTCGAGCCGGGGTATTACTGCATATTGAGACACTGTTGTTCTTAAATTATCTGAAATAAACGTATAGCCATTTATTGATACTTGCTTTGGGTTTTTGTATGACGGGGTGAGCCTAGATTTTTCTTTTAACAAACTAAACCCTGCCTAGGACATGATATCACAGCACTCTGTTAGGTTAGGTTCCTGACGCCCGGACCTGCACGGCGGCATCTTTCAGAAAATTCACTTTGCATTCCAGACCGGCAGTGCTTCTCCTCCGTCCAGCCACCTGGATCCACCTACACACCAGACCCTGGGTGCATATACTGAAGCTCCATCCCCTGGAATTCCTTGGGGGATATTCTCAAGAACGTGAGATAATTATCGCAAAATTAGCTTAACGTAACTTTGCATATCTCAGTCTATCACAGAAAAATAACACCGTGTTAACGTTGTATTCTCAACACGGCGGCACCATGCGACAGTCTCACGATAACGTGCCAAATGACAGCGTTAAAATTAACGCAAGCCCGAAAAAACGCAAAACGCGATGTGGCCAATCGCGATACAAAAATCAGTGATAACCAGCAACAGGCCTGCAATTCTCACGCGTCATTCGGGAAAATGCACTATAAAAGCAGAAACAAAAAAATGCAAAAAAATATAAACTCCGTAGCACCATGGATGCACCCGGACCGAGTGCAGAGGACAATGCGAACCCCACAAGCCCCACAGACAACCAGCCAGGAACCTCGGGTTGAGGAAGGTCAAGGGGAAGAGGAAGAGAAAAGACACGGTCCAGTCCGCAGGAAAACAGGATCATCGTCACGGAGGTGATAGAACACTATCAACAACTGTTCAGCACCTCCAACGTGTCATTGGCAACAAAAACGCAAATATGGCAGATCATCTTGGACCATGTGAATGCGGTTGCGGTGTTGAGGAGGACAATGGAAGAGGTCAAGAGGCACTGGAATGATGTGAAGGGCAAAACCAAGAAGAAACTCAATGCCAACATGAAAGCAGCAACGCTCATTGGAGGTGGGGGTCCAGCGGCCCACCAGGAGCTGGATGACATTGAGAAAATGGTGGCCACAGTCATCTGTCGGGATACGGGGCATGACCTGACACAACATCAACAGAGTGAATACCGACCAGGGACTGGGGGGACGGGGGGAGATGGGCACAATGGCACACATGCACAATTCAGTAGAGCACACCGCACACCCACAATGACTCCTGATTATGTCCCTGCTCCCCGTGGCACACTGCAGCATACATACAAACACCAAGTAGGCCCCCTATGTCCCCAAAAGGGGTCCCACCCCACACATCACCAATCTCATCACCAACACATGCACACGTGTGAAACCCAGCAAAGATGCGTATTTGTGAGCCACACTGACAATGCAAATGACACTATATGACGATTAGCATGGCTGCATGCCAATCATCATGACATTGTGCACGCCACAACACTGAGCTGGCTGAGTGTGGACCACATGCGTTAAGAAGCAGGTCACACTCTGACACATCCACGTGCACAAACAACCCCTGACGGCCACAACACATCTGCGGACAAACCATGCCCAAGAGTCACAACTCGAACAAGAGCCCAATTCACCCAAGTCCGCTACATCTCAGCACTGTAGAAGCACAGAAGTCAAAGGCACACCGTCTGAAAGGGATAAGGGGCCGCCAAATCAGAGCTGCAGGGGAGACTCACCCACAATGCAGCACACACACATGAGAATAAGAGCCCCTCAACATTGACAACAATGTGGTACAAACTGCAACACTTTCACAACAGAACACAAGACACAACTGGTGCTGCATGTGTGTACAAAATTGCCAAACACATGTAGCATAGCAGGAAACTGTGAGATGACAAGGTACGAGTACAACCTCACATCCCTGATGTAGCACAAATGTCCACTGTCCCGCATCAAATAGGCATCTCCCCAAAAACAGTCACAATGTACATTGTCATGCAGTCTGTATGTAAAGTTCGCCGATACGTCAACATACATGGAACACACTGTGAAACTGCATCTCCCCTTTACATTGCAGAGGGACAATCAACACCTCCTGCAGAGCAGACCCTACATCACGTCAGTGATGACGGAGACGACCCCCAGGACATCGACCTAGACGAACTCCAACATGGACGCCCTCAGCACCCCACCTCCAGTAGCAGGTCAGCCCAGCACCATCGAGGTGAGCCCAACCCCTGCACAGACCACACAGCAGGAAGCACCCACCACCACGTCTGGATCCCAGTACTTCACTGAAGAACACATGGCGTTCCAACGCCGTGTGTTAGACTGCCAGAGAGGGCTGGCTGAACAGGTGCGGTGGTGTTCGAACTCAGGGCAGCCAAACTAGATGCCATACGTGGGTGTCTAAGTCCCATCAGGGACCACTAACACTCCCTAACGGACACCCACAGTCCACCCCATGCTCTCCAACAATCCATGGCTAGCATCGCTGGAGTCATGACTCATAGACAACAACAACTGTCCAGTCAGAGTGGCTACAGCGATATCATCAGTGATTTGGGAAAGATGAGGAGGGTCATGGAGAACATGGAGCGGATGCAGGCGCAAAGAATGACTACCACAGCTGCACATGAGAAAGCTGTAGATGGGATCTTCCATGTCCTTCAGATCCTCATCATGGGAGTGATGCCACAAGACATTGCACAGATGAATGCTGCTGCTACTACTACAGCCACATCTCCGGCCCCTGATGTGTCAGTGTCACACAGTGCTGCAGACCAAACACCACCACCCACATGTGAGGCACATGAAACGTCAGAGGCCGAAGATGAGGATGAATCTGCTTTAGTGGTAAGTAGGAAGCAGTAGCATTCATCTCCGTCATATGGCTCCTTTCTGCTTGGTTCTGCCCTTTGTATCATGCCCTGGAATAACACCTTCCACTGTCCCGAGATACGCCCTGCGACACTAACCTTGCACATCGACATGGACCGCCATATATTGTTTGCAAGACAATAACACAGCAATCAGCCTGTGGACTGGACTCTTCTCCTTACGAGTAACTTGACAATCTCTCAAGGACTCTGGTTGGCCCTCCACGGGGCAACATTGTAAAGTGGCCCAGTACTAAGACAGCTTCAACACTCCACTGTACGTGAATAATGCATCCTAATACACACAGGTGTGTCATGTCTATGATTAATCAAGTATGAAAGCATGAACGAATGTAGGGGCAGTGATTTGCCCTTACGTCCATGTTGCTCATGATGTGGGACTTGAGTCACAGGGTGCATCTCTGCACCATGGTGGTACATATTTGACCCCAAAAGAAGCCTTGTTGTCATTTGTAGGTCACAAATGACAGCCTATATGGTATGATTTGGGACACAGGGGAAACGTTGATGAGTGGGATGTCGTACTATCTTTGACACACAGACATGGAATGTCGAAAACGTGACTCCCCAAACAGCCTCTCTGTACAGAGGTGACACACCCAACATCTTTTCTCAATTTTCAAGATTGTTAGCACTACATGTTGCTCTTACACTTGTCAGAGTGATGTGCTTGTACAGAGGAGTGACATGCACTCAGGGAATGTGTGTTGGAATGAATTTATTTGCACATGCTGTGCCTGTGGTCATTTTGTACTGTCCCATGATCGCTAAAGACTGTGACAATGTGACGTGCTCATGTGAAGAAATTGTCATTGATGATGTTCCTACGGGCTATTCCTGCTGCAGCTGCAGTGGGGTGTGGTCCACCTGCCTCATCTTCCTCATCATCGTCCGGTGTATCTGGCACTTGTAGCCATGGGGCATTGGTGCGTACACATATGTTGTGCAACACACAACATGCAACGATCATCTTGCACACGATGTCTGGGCTGTACAGGAGCCTTTCACCTGTGATGTCCAGGCACCTGAAATGTGAATTCAACACGCCAAATGTGTGTCCCAGGATGCCCCTGGTGCGTTTGTGGGCCGCATTGTCCTGCCTCTGGGCCTGTGTGTTCAGGGCTCGGAGGGGTGTCATCATCCAAGGGCAGAGTGCATATCCTTGGACACCTGTGACAGTGCAGAGAGACATGAGTCAATAGTTGGTTCTGCATGATGTGTTGGCAGGCTCACTGGTTCATTGGTGTGTGATATGTGTGACTTAGTGATTCCTGTTTGACACGTACTGCTTGTAGCAAATGAGCAGCATCAATGTGTATTACGCAGTCTCACTGCTGCTCCTCCCTCCCCTGAGCCTATTTACTATTGTGCGCAGCGCGGTTGCATCACTTGCACTCTTACGGCACACCATTGTCATGCCTGCGCATGTCCACAAGCCTGAGAACGACACTGTGATGTTGTGCGTTGAAGGTGGGCGGCCACATGTGTGTATGCCTATGGTAAGGATGGGGCAGACACAGATGCAGAGTTCATGGCTGGCTGAACTCACGATGCAGTTGATGGTAGACCTTTGGCTCATGCTGCGTTAACAGCGACATACACAACAGTTGGCATGTATGATCCCAGACCCCGAGCGGGCTTGTGCTCTCTCATTTGCCCCTTCGGCCGAGCCCACACTCCAGGAGCATGGTACATTGCAAGATTGTCCATTGCGGGACGGGTGGTGCCGACACCGTAACAGAGACACACACATCAGTTACTGTCTTGGCAAGGCCAAAACGTAACCACGCCCAGAGCCCCAGGTTGATGAACCACACCCCCATGCTGAACTGTCGTATGCCAGTCCACTCCGCTTACGCTCACAGGGGGGTACGACACAGCTACATGTCCCAGGTCTACCCCACTGCCTGAGGTGACATGGTTGCGTCCGCTGTACACAGCCCAATGTTATGTGGTAGGGTCCGGGACCCTCATGCATACATAATGACCACACGGACACACTCAGATGGTTTGTGGAACTGGCTACGGACACGTGCGCCCAGCTCCTTTTATTGCTAGGGTCACATGTCCAGTGACGCCTGTGCTGGATTGGTGTGGGGTGAGTGTAAGCCAGCCCTCAGGGAGTGGTTGGTGCTGGCAACAACTACAACAGTGATCAGACAATCAGAAGTTCAAAGTTCAAACAGCAAGGGTCCATGACTTGAGCTGCACAGAGTAAGTGGCCTGGGATGCACTGCGACAGGCACAGGCACACCGCCACGGGACAGTGACTTGCGGTGCACTGAGGTAGGGCCACGAGAGCTGAGTGGTTCCTCTTTGATGTCCAAGGAGAATGTCGCGGAGTGTTTCGAGGGACAGTGGAAGGTGTTCTTCCAGGGCATGATGCAAAGGGCAGAACCAAGCAGAAACAGGCAATATGGAGGACATGAATGCTACAGACTCATTCTTAACACCAAGTTAGTATCAGCTACATGATGATGAAGACAACCCCCAGGCCATATACTCAGGTGCCACCAAAGTTCAACCAGAGAGTGTCCATGAATTTCGGGGCACAGAGTTAGTGGCACCAGAGCTGAAAGAGGATGCAGTCTGTGATGAGGCCTGTACAATGACATAAACTCTGCCATAAATAAATCAAGGCTCAGTTCCAAATGTGTGACCTAATCGACCGCAGTGTAGGCCGAAGGCAGTAGTCAGAAAGGGACCACAGATAGGTGTCGTTCAAATGCTATGCACGGAGTTGGTGGCAACACATCGAAGGGAGTATAGTGATATAAAACGTCCCATTAACATATGAACTCGGCCATCATGATATCAAGACTCAGTTCCAAATGTGTGACCTACTTAACCACAGTGTAGGCCGGAGGCATCGGTCAGCAGGGGCCCACAAACACGTGTCGTTGGTATGCTATGCACAGAGTTGCTGGCACCAGATCGAAGGAAGTACAGTGAAATAAATGCTGCCATGAGCATATGACCTCGGACATCATGAAATCAAGACTCAGTTCCAAATGTGTGACCTACTGGACCGTAGTGTAGGCCCGAGGCAGTGGTCTGCAGGTGCCCAAAGACACGTGTCGTTGGAATGCTATGCACAAGTTGCTGGCACCAGATCGAAGGGAGTACAGTGAAATAAATGCTGCCATGAACATATGACCTCGAACATCATTAAATCAAGACTCAGTTCCCAATGTGTGACCTACTGGACCGCAGTGTAGGCCGGAGGCAGCGGTCAGCAAGGGCCCACAGACACGTGTCGTTGGAATGCTGATGCACAGAGTTAGTGGCACCAGAGCAGTTGATGGTAGTGTTCGATCACCTCCGTAGCAAGGATCCTTTTTTTCCTATGGACTGAACCGCTTTTTCCTCTTACTCCTCACCTTGCAATGATATGGACTCTGCCATCAATAAATCAAGACTCAGTTCCAAATGTATGACCTACTTGACCGTAGTGTAGGCCGGTGGAGTAACTCAACGAGAAAGGAGTGCTGGGGTCCTGTGTCGCGGAGGCATGGATGGTCTGAGGAGTCTGCCAAGGTCGAGGGCCTCGGGCTTGGAGCTTGCAAAGGCATGTGGTGGGCCCTCTTTGACACACGCCGGTGTCGGAAGGTGGGTGGTGTGGCCTGGTTGCGCAGGGGCGGCCAAGACAGGTCTGGGAACCTATGGCCTGGGGTGCAGCAGGCGCACATGATCGCAGGCACCGTCGCTCACAGCATCGGCCTCATGGCGGGGTGAGAGGCTCCGCCCAGGCAGACACATTGGCCATTTCAGAAGAGAACCACGCCCAGAGCAACTGGCTTTTTCTTCACACCCCTACGCTGGCATGGCATACGCCGGACCAGCCCACTCCGCTCACGCTTACAGGGGGGACGTAACAAGCTACATTTCCGCGTTCTTCCCCAGTGCCTGAGGTAACATGGTTGCGTCCACTGTTCACTACACTCCAAACACCAGCAGTATATGTCGACAAGGACATGTCTGTGGTCTGCATACTGCAGTCTGTCCAGCACATCCACGCCACACTTGGCATTGTGTACATTCTCATTCATGGGTCACTTGCCTCCTTCGCACATATGCTATTGTGTGGCTGAGGTGCCATGCCATTGATGGATTATGAACATGGCTAGCCCAGGTTGGCACAGTAAGTTGTGCTGTTGTATCTGGTAGGTGGGCATGTTGTTTGGCATGTTGTATGTGAGTTTGTGACGTGTACATTCACAGACTTGTGAGTTGCATGATTGTGGAGTTGAGGTGTGTGGTGTGTTCATTTGGTACTTACCAATGAGCAATGCATTTGCGTAGGTGCCAGCCTCAAAATGCTGGTTGATGATGGACTGTCAGAAGATGAAGGAATCATGCACACTGCCTGGGTAGTTGGCGACGACATTGGTGAAGAGTCCCTGGTGGTCCACTACTGCCTGCACATTGATGGAATGCGTGTGCTTTCTGTTGCGGTAATTGTGTGTAGTGTCGGCAGGGGGCACAATTAGGACATGTGTGCAGTCGATTGCTCCCAACACGTGCGGGAAGCCAGCTATGGTGTAGAAGCCTTGCGTGGTCTCCAGCTGTTCCTGCGCAGTATGTGGGAAGTAAAGGTGCTGGGGTACCAAGCTGATGATGGCATCCAAGACAGGTGTGAGGAACTTTGATAGGGCTGGCTGTGAGACTCCTCCGACTCTGGCAGTTGTTAGTTTGAAGTTACCAGAGGCCAGCAGGTGCAGCACAGCCAGCAGCTTTGTCTGCGGAGGGATGCTGGTTGTCCGCTGTTTTGCTACCGTCAGCCTGTGGGCAATGATGGTCAGGATGCGGAGGATAGTTGTCCTTTGGAGCCTGTAGTGGGCAATGACATCCTCTGGCATCTGTGAAGCTGGTGCGTTTTCTTAAGGTCCGCTGTCTTTGTCTGCACTGCCTCTATGGTAGTCCTGGGAGGGGGCGGGACGAGGTCTGGGGTGGTGGCGGGCATGGGGGTGGTTGCGGTGGGTGTTGTTGCCCTCTTGGGTGTCCGAGCTGCATGATCAGTAGCTCCATGGCATCTGTTGATCTTCAGGTGTGGCTCTGTGCTGGGCTCCCTTTCATACTGCAGGTTGTCGTCCGACTTAACACCAGGTAAGAGCAGGTGTTAAATTCCTGGTGCTAACGCACCTTATCACATGTTTTGTGATCTTATCGCCAATCTGGCTGGTCATTGAGAATGTTGCGAAGTGGTGTTGTTGCGTTTTTTCTCACGGGAACGCCTACTCTGCATCTCATTAGCGTTATTTGCTGGTGTCATCCGTGGCGATGTTTTTTGCAGCTGCTATCGCAGGAAAACTGGTGATATGGGCTGTTAGCACCAGCTTGTGAATAGGGCGATAAATTTATCACCACTTGGCTGCGATAAAGTGCCGTGAACTCAGCAATAAGTCCTTGAGAATATGCCCCTTTGTTTCTTAACAGCACTTACAAAATCGGTTGTAACCCGCTCCTGAAGATAACCTGAACTAACCACAGGTCGAAACGCCGTTGACTTCTCAGCACAACCATTGGCGTTCTTGGTTCTTTAACTTGGTGATGATTCTGTGTATTCAATATAATTTTTTTAAGTTTAGCAACAATTTAAGTAATTGTACAGTTCTTTTTACTTCGTTTTTCTCGCTGTTTCGTTTGTATCACTTGTTACTTGCGCCGTTCACTTTCCTGCACAAGTACGGTATTGCACAAGATTGTATGAGTTACACCCACATATGATGTAAATAGTGCAGATACTCTATTTATATTCATTTTTGTAAATAGAGACAGCTCTATACAATTTTCTTTAAATCATTTATGTCTCCTTGTTTCTTTCTTTCTTTAATTACTGTGCACGTTTTACATAATTGTCTCTGAATATTACCTATTGAGACATTGTTGTTTGTTATAACACTAGTTACCCAGGTCTCAACTGGGTTTACGGGTAACCTCCTGTGACTTTTTACTGTTACACTGCTTTATGACATGAGAATGCCTCTGCAAAACCTTATTGAATAACCCCCTACGTTTGGCATTCTAGCTTGGGTTCTCAGTGGAGAGGCTAAAAGAGGTGGCATGCAGACCACACTTCACCTCTTCTGAGAAGGAAGGGAATTGCTGAGGTTACTGTGGCAAAGCGTCAACTTTACACCCTTTATTTAAGTCTCGAATATTTCACTAGTCTTACTTTACACCTATACATCACAGATGCTCCCAAAAAGGGATCTTCGCTGAGCGTCTTTTAAAACGTTTTATCCACTGTGAGTAGCGATGACAGTGTTCGTCAAAGGACTTGCACCAATGTTTAGCGTTATTCTAGAGATGTGCTGCTCCAGTAAGTATGCGCATGAATGCAGCTTCCAGCTGCAACTGATTACGTCACTTCTATTTCACTTCTAAGGCCCCTGGTACTAGTGCCCTGGGGAGTGTGCGGAATTCATTGCACCCGATAAAATCCAACGCTGCAGACTATGGATTTTGTCGATTGTAATAAAAAGGCCCGGACAAAAGGTTTTCTCTAAAAATGTGACACAAAAAGCATTTTTTGTACCTTCTGAATCAAAATCCGCAATTCCCAGTATTTATCAAGCATTTTCTCCTTGCAAAAAATGTGAGGGTTTGTGCGAAGTGCGTAGTTCCAATAAGTGCAGTAAGAGGAGTTACCGCACAGTGGAATGTACTGGGATATTCATAATTGGTGCCCAAATGCCAGATGGCTCTCCAGTTTAACATAATGATGCTTTAGTGCCACCAGGAAGTGTACAAGAAGAGTGAGGCATGGCACAATGATCTGGTGTTATTTAAATCGATACAGAACAAGATATGGGGGCATATTAACAAGGTGGCGCTAAAAAATGATCGCCGCTTTTGCGGCCGTTTTCGGACGAAAAGAGCTGTTAATTTTATCGATGTAGTGACCTGGGGAAGGGCACTAGGACCCTGCAATGGACAGTGGGGACACGAGGGAACCGGACACCACATCCGGTCAGGGGTGTGGGGATGGGTATTGTAGAGGGATGGGGAAGAGGATGAGATGGGTGCGTGAGCAGCTCGTGACACGAAGTAACCAATAAAGATATTGCAACTCCTTACCTGCATCGTGTGTACTTTGTGGGAACCAGAGACACGACAACTGGCAAACGAAGGCGGGATCGTCATCTAGCGACCATCACCAACTGAGGAGACTGACGCGTGCACCGGAGTCCTGTTCCCTGGAGAGGCTGAGCGACGGAGCCAGGAGCCCACCCTGGTCCGCTGGCCAAAAGAGGAGGAATAGTAGCGGCGTCGAAGGAGAAGAAAACGGAGCCAGGAGCCACCCTGGTCCGAGTAAACGAAAAAGCAGAGACGTGGGAACACACCCAACCGCTGAGGAAAGCGATAAGGTAATGAGGCTGCCCGCAAAATAAAGCGCCCGCAAAGTAAAGCAAAGTGCAGACAAGCGCCAGCACACAATCGTGCCAGCAGCCCAATAACAAAACGAAGACGCGCGAAGTTCAAACGAACTATCGTGAGAGTGGGGAGGCCATTTTGAAGCCAGGCAGATTGGACCAATCAGGAGCAAGGAACAAGCGACGGCCATTTTAGGAGGGCAGGCTTAGCTCGAGGGACAGAAATCTCGCGAGACTACGGTGGCCATTTTAAAGTCAGGCAACTAAGTCAATAGGAGCAGAGGAGGGCGCGGCGGCCATTTTAAAGTCAAGCAGCCATTGAAATATACAAGAAAACAAAGAAATAGAGTGAAAGACAGAAAATGAATAAGAAACACAGTGGGAATACAACTAAATACAGAGGAAACAAGGGGACAAAGAAAGAATTAAATAAAGAAAAAGGAGTCAGGAAAGTGAAAAAAAACAAAAAGGGGAAAATGAGCGACAACGAGAAGCAGAGCATGCAAGCAGTATTTCGCAGACCTTTACCATTTAGCCTATCAGAGCCGCAAGCAGGCATCAGGTGGGAGAGATGGATCTGACAATTTGAGCGCTACATGAATGCCACGGACGTCCCGGATAGCAAACAACTGCAGCTGCTTCTGAATCTCGCAGGGGATGAAATAGAAGATCTGCTCTTAACATTCCCCACTGATTAAACAGCGGATTACAAGAGAGTGGTACAGTGTCTCACACAGAAATTTGACCCCCAACGAAACATTGATTTTGAGAGGTACACATTCAACACAGCATGCCAGCAAGGAGAAGAGAGCCTAGATGACTTTGCAATGAGACTGAGAAAACTGGTCACATACTGCGAGTTTGACAAATTTGACAATGAGGAAGCAATAAGATTGCGTATTATCAAAGGTTGTCAATCAGTGGAGTTCTGAGCATGCATTCTGAAGGAACCAACGACGCTGGAAAATATATTGACGATGGCTCGCACGGAAGCACGAGCCACAGCGCATGCCAAGCAGATAGAGATGGGAAAAGAGAAGAGAGTGGCGCTAGCACATCGAGTCACTTGGAATTTAAAAAAAAAAGAATTCCAGGCGCCAGTCCTACCAAAGAAGAGTGAACAAACATATGTCGTACCACATGTCAGAAACGGAGAACATCCCACAAGAATACCCAGCTATACTGAAAGGTCTCGGTAAACTGAAAGGAAAACAGATAACATTACATATCAATGAAGCAATTAAGCCGGTGGCCCAACATCATAGACGAGTACCAATCCACCTATAACCACAAGTTGAAGAGGAAATAACCAACCTACTGGCACAAGACATAATTGAACCTGCTGAAGGGCCAACGCCTTGGGTATCTCCGATTGTGGCAGTTCCAAAGAAGATCCGCATCTGTGTAGACATGAGGATCCCAAACACCGCAATCGCAAGGGAACGTCACCCGGGGCCACACCTAAACGACATGATCAGCTGTCTCACTGGGGCCTGCCGATTCTCGAAGCTGGACCTGTGCAAATGGTACCATCAATTAGAACTAGATCACCAGTCCAGGTACATCACAACATTCTCCACACACCTGGGTCTGTTTAGATACAAGCGACTGAGCTTCGGAATCTCCTCGGCAGCGGAGATATTCCAGGAGACAATAAGGCAGGTGATAAGGCCGGTATGGAACAGCCTAAACTATAGTGATGACATCTTGGTATTTGGGAAAATAGATGAAGAACATGACACAGCTTTGCGTCAAGTGTGCACACAACTGGAGCAAGCGGGCCTAACACTGAATGGAGACAAATGGCAACTGGGGAGAGGGGAATTGGTGTTTTTCGGACACATTTTCTCCAAGCAAGGGATAAGGCCAGACCCCAGCAAAGTAGAAACACTGAAGAACGCAAGTCCTCCGACGGATGTTGCAGAAGTAAGATCGTTTCTAGGACTTGCCAGCTACAGTGCTCGATATATATACAGGACTTCGCCACGGTGAGCACACCACTAAGAGAACTGACCAAACAAGGACAGAAGTTCATCTGGTCTCAGGAATGCAACAAGGCATTCAAGGAAATCAGACAAGCAGTGATGACTGTGGAACATCTCGCTTAATTTGACCCCCTACTATGCACTGAACTGACTGTCGATGCCAGCCCAGTAGGACTAGGAGCAATACTAGTGCAGCATCTGCCAGGAAGAGACTCACCAAGAAAAATTGTTGCGAATGCAAGCAAAAGCTTAACGGACATTGAGAAGGCATACTCGCAACCGGAAAAGGGAAGCCTAGCAGTGGTATGGGCGTGTGAAGACTATCACATGTTCATCTACGGGAAGTCATTCACCATCACCATCATACCTGACCACCAGGCGCTGGTAACGATCTATGGCAGCCCGTCAGCCAAAATGCTGCCCTGGATTGAGCGCTGGGGCATAAGGCTGCTGGACTATGACTTCACAATTGTGCGCAAGCCAGGGAAAGAACACAATCTGGCAGATTACATGTCAAGATACACGATGCCGCAGGCACAAGAGACGACATCGATGGCAGAAGAGTACCTCAATTTCATACTAAAGCAAAACACCCCGGCACCGATAACACTAGCGGAGCTAGCAAAGGAGACTAAGGAAGATGCCACGCTGCAAATGGCCATGGAGACAATGAGAAAGCAGAGATGGAGACACGTCAACAATAACTGCAACTGGGGAGAAGGAGTATGCAAGGAAGAAGTGCTGGCTCTAAAGAAGATATATGAAGAACTGTCTGAGACAGACACAGGAATAATGATGCGAGGGACAAGGATTGCGATACCAAGTTCACTCAGGCGTCAACTGGTCAATCTGGCTCATGAGTCACACCAAGGCATAGTAGCAACAAAGAAACTGTTAAGAGAGAAAGTATGGTTCCCTGGCCTAGACCGCATGGTGGAAAACACCATCCAGACATGCCACCTCTGTCAAGTGACAGGATCACCAGCCAAGCATGAACCACTACACATGTCAGAACTTCCAAGAGCGGTGTGGACAACATTAGCAGCTGATTTCTTTGGGCCGCTGGACACAGGCAACTATCTGTTTGTGGTCATTGGTGAGTACTCGCGATTTCCTATAGTGCACCATGTCTCATCAACATCAGCAACAGCAACCTTACTGGTACTAGATGATATACTTGCAGCCTGGGGCTCACCAGAAACGTTGAAAACAGACAATGGTCCTCCATTCTCAGGAGAAGAATTCCGCACATTCATGGCCTACCTAGGTATAAACCACAGGAAGATAACCCCGCTGTGGCCTCAAGCGAATGGAATGGTGGAGAGGTTAATGGGGAACATCAAAAAGGCAGTTCAAAGAGCGAAGCTGCCGCAGATATCACTTGGCCAAGCTCTGTGTCAGATGATTCGTGACTACAGAAACATCGTACAATTGGCAGCTTGCGCCTGGAATTTTATCACTTTTGAGATAAGCGTTGCTAATAGAGCGCTATCTCAGCGATAAAATTCGGCGATAGCCGGCGATAATTATCCTAGCGCTAAGTGCGCTTAGTGATAATTATCGCTGGTTGTTGCTGATATGCCCCATGGACGGATTGTCTCCGGCTTTTTTGTAGTTCTACCAATCCATTTTAGACCTTTCGAGCAGCCCCCCATGGTGTTCTAGCACTGATACCCACTCAGAGCCAGGTGACTGCGTCACCGCCATGCCCTGTCTAATCCTGGCAGCCCCAGAATAGAGACCAGTGCTGGATCCGTTAGTTCACCTCAGCCTTGCCTTGAAGCACCGTGTAGTGATGCCCACACATAGCTCTACTGTCACCCCTGCTCCTCATTTCATTATCGTCCATCTGCTGCTGCACACTAATACCCCACACCCGGCCAGACCCCGCATCTACACAACTTCTAGAAATACCATACAACATGAACATGTCACTGTACTACACATCGAGTAATGCTACCCAGACTCCCTAGACACCAAGGAGCATCCCTCACACATTACTGCCACAGGCAGAACACATGCACGTCTGGATCCCACAGGGGAAAGCACACAGCACTGTATGTTACTCACACAGGCAGCAGTAGGATACATGTCTGTGCAACAGAGAATTGTAGTGTACTCTGACCCTCATTAAATAGAGCAATATCACTTAAGAACTCTCATTACAGGTGTGTATTGTAGCATTTGTATAGCGCTAACTGCCCCGAAGTGAGGTGCTGAAGCGCTTTCTCAAACGGAAAGGAGGGTACACTGTGCAGTGTGTGTGTTTCGGAGAGTGTTTTTGTTTGGGAGGTGTTTCTTCCATCTCGTGCGTGATAGCCACTGAGGTGAGGTTATCGAGGGAGAGGATGTGGTCTGACGGCTAGATTGCCGACTTTGGAGCTAGGGACCCAAGGTTCGAGCCTCGGGGTGGCATCAACATCCTGTGATTCTGGGCAAATCATTAAGGGGCATATTATCAAGAAACAGCGTTAAAATTATCACCGCTTTAGCGGCAGAAAACTGCCGCTAAAGCAGCGATAATGGGCTTGATAATATGCCCTTGAGAATTCCAATTGAAGCCCATGTTCTGGTGTCAACATGGGCTTCTATTGGAATTCTCTGCGGCATATTATCAAGCCCATTATCGCTGCTTTAGCGGCAGTTGTCTGCCGCTAAAGCGGAGACAATTGTAACGCCTTGCTTGATAATATGCCCCTCCATCTCTCCGTGCCTACCCAAAAAAATGAATGTGTAATGTAACCAGTGCTCATGTAAAGTGCTCCAATACCTTCGGGTTGAGTTTGCGCTATATTAATCTGCAAAAAAATAAAAAAAAGTTAACTGGAACTCAGCACCTGGCGGTGGGATGGGTGAGGGGATGTGAGAGGCAAACAAGCACATGTTAATGAGGACCAATCAGCTTAGCCAAAGAGCAGCTAGATACAGTCTGTACACCAAAAAGGGTTTCATCAGAAAAGTCCCAGTAATCCATATGGCGACAGGCACCAGGCAGCAATGCTGTTGGATGAGCAAAAGGGTAACAACAGGGTCAGAATCGGAGCTGCTAACATAAGCTGGAGCCGTGCACCGTTATATCTGAGATATTTATTTATTAATGGATTCATTTTAATGGTAAAGGCACTGCCTTCTGCTCAATAAGTGCACCCGATGAAATTAGAAGGAAATGGAAGAGCAGTGAATTAAGACAAGTTTAGCAGAAGCTACTCAAAGTTTAAAAGGCACTCGAGCATGCACATGCCATGTTATAAGCAAATTCCACTGCATGTTTCAACACAGCCCTGTGTCCCTTCTCCTGATCAAACAGGCATGAACAGTGATGTTAAGCAGTAAGTACCACTAAGGGCCTGATTCTGATGTCAGACGGACCGGAGTTCGTCCAACATCGGTTTGGCACGCAACCGAACGACCTCCTGGCGTTGGTTCCAGCCCAGGAAGTAGGATGCGACCAAACCCTGTTGGTCGTATGGCCGTATGCCTATTCTTTACACTGGAGGAATGCATGCTCTCATTGCAAAGAGCAGAGGTGCAGTTCATACCTGCACCCGAGGTGCCTGCCACAGGGTGCAGGGATCAAAAGGGGGGGCACCATTCCACGGCCTTGCACCCATTTCCCCCAAAGACAGATTCCCAATGCCTACCTGTGTCAGAAAGGCCGGCACGGAAAGGCAGTGGGAAGCTGCCATCATAATACCCCGGCCGGAAAGAGCTGGACGAGGGATTACTGCAGGCTTTCAGAATGGCGGACGGGCTCTCTGAGCCCATCGGAGGCCATTCTGAAAACCAATTCAGATTCCCATATGACCAAGCCCATCCAAATGGGTCGGTCGGAAAGGAATCAGAACGGGCAATTCCCAACCGCATTGGAATCTGGTCCCAAGTGTTGTGCTCAATATAACGAGCCTACCTCGCTCAAGGACCGGTGCTCACATCAGGTGAGGTAAGGCGT
The DNA here is from genome assembly GCF_964204655.1 of Triturus cristatus. Lineage (NCBI taxonomy): Eukaryota > Metazoa > Chordata > Amphibia > Caudata > Salamandridae > Triturus > Triturus cristatus. The sequence goes on along the minus strand of NC_140584.1, from coordinate 937,417,453 downwards.
CTTTAGCACACCACCGCCACCAGTTGGCACCATACTGCAGGAAAAGGGCCAACAATGCATTTTTAAAATGTGGGGAAGGGAGCGCTCCAGCAACAAAATGCCATTTTACCTGGTAAACCAAAAATCCTTTTACTGCCTGTATGTGTGGTCGATAGAGAATGCCTTTTTACTATAGAAAGGCCCAAGCTATTGGCTTGCTCCAGTTTGCTCCTAGATAGTGTCCCTGAATCGAGAACCCTAGATTTGCAGCTTTCCACAAAAATAATCGAACTCGTGCCCTCCAGAGTATGTGAGATGTCATTGCGTCAATATGTGTCTCACTCCAGCACCCAACCCTCTCTAATGGCTGCAAGGAGTTGTCGATGGCCCCCTCTGCCGGTCTGAGCTCTAACAGGCATTTGTGCTTTTATATTTATGGTGATCCTGTACGTCTGGAGTTTGTTTCCGAGTGCGCGTCCCTTTGTGGCTCTACAAAAAAACAAGAAATCTGTCTGCAGGGGAGTCTGATAATACGGCTCATTTGATATAAAGTATTGACGAAACTAAATTGAAAATATATTGAAAGTATAAAGCATTTGTTGAGTTAATATTTAATATACGAGAGTTCTAGGCTTGAGCCACTTGCAAAGGAAGGGCTCTGAAAGCTGCTGCTGAAAGTCATTTAGTTTTTATTGTTGCAATATGTGGCGGGAGTGATGCGGAGAAGCAAGGGTTGGTGCGTGCTTCCTGTGCAGTCCCAGGCAGGATGCGCTGCAGCGGAGCGCCAAGGCCCTTTCTTCAGCACAGTGTGGAGGAAAGCGGGCCACTGCAAAAGGGCACTGTTTGCCATACAGCCAGTCAGGTGGTAGAGGGACCAGATTTTGAGAAGCAAAAGAAGACATACAAGTAGGACTAAAGCCTTTAGTCTTCTAGATCTGTCCTGTATTTTTTACGTAGCCACACACACTCACATACATATGTATATTCTCTCTCTCTCTCTGTCTCTCTCTCCCCCCCACACACACCCCTTAAAAATGCATGGTTGTTTGTAAATGTGTATAGCACATTTATTTATATGGCAGTACCCATCCACCCTGAACTACCCCTGCCCTCCGCTCTGTCTCTGCTGGGAGCAGGCAGTCATATACTAATACATTACTTAACATTCCAGTCCTCAGAGGCGCCTGTGAATGGAGGTATAACTTTCAATTCTGCTTTGCAGAATGACATGACCTTTGTCCCAAAACAGGGGACATTTGCCTAAAATTAAGAAAAGTGTGAAGACATGGGACAGTCCTCTACAAACCGGGACTGTCCGGGTAACTCCGGGCGCCTGGTCACCCTATCAGGTGGCCTATATGCAAGGCCTGTGGCTGAACAACAGGCTCTCAAAAGCCCGTTATTGACTCTTGAGCCTGCTATACACAGGCCTGGGCTTCATCGAGTAGTTCACGGGAGTATGTTTTACTTTTTGTCGCTGTCTTCAAGACCTCGCGAACCCCCCTCTACTCTCTCTGACGTCACTAATGTGGCCCTGGGTTTCTTGGTTGGTGATGGACAGAGCACTTTTGATTGGCAGGTTCCATTCCTGGGTCTCCAGGAGTTTTTTCGTCAGTGCCTGGAAGCGATTGAGAGTGGCTGGTTGGACAGGTAGTGGATGTGGATGGATGAACTTACTTAATGGTTAATTATCTGGAACTTGGACTGGAATGTTTCACTGCCTGCTTATGGTATGTATATATGGACGAGGTATATTGATGATCTTTTCATTTTATGGAAGGGCTCATCAGAGTTGGCTAGATCTTTGGTAGAGAAACTTAACATCAATGACTTGAAATTCTTGTTTACATACACCACAAGTAATGAAGAAGTACACTTCTTGGATCTGGTTGTGTATGAAAAGAAAATACACACTAAGACATATACAAAACCTACATCAGGAAATTCTATACTTCATGCCAGCAGTTTCCACCTGACTAAACTTAAGAATAGCATTACGTATACAGAAAACCTACGCATGAAGCGTAACTGTAGCAGTGATGAAACAGTGCTACGAGGTACAAAATGATCTACACAAGAGACGTTGTGCACGCGGATACAGCAAGGCAGTCTTAGATTCAGCTAAAGAGAAGGTGAAAGTCAAAAAGAGAAAAGAGTTATTATTTAGCACTCATTCAAAGACAACACAAGCAGGAGACACTAGCCAGATACGCTTAATTATAGGCTACTCAACCTACCACAAGAGACTGCGACGCATTTTGTACAGATACTGCAAACTTATTAAAAGTGATCCAGTTATTGGATAGGATTTACACTGAACTCCTTTAATATCATTTAGGAGAGCCAAGTCTATGCACAATGAACTAGTGCAGATCCACCCCCAAAATTAGAAGGGAATTGATTGGTTGAGAGGGTATTGGTGTTTCCAAAAATGCCCCAGATGCAATGCCTGTCAACATGGACGCAATTTATTTATTTATTTTATAGTTTTATAGCAATATCAAGACAATTCAAACACCCCTACGGAAAACACCCATAACCATCCATGGGTATTTAATTGTAAAAGTGAGTATGCGGTCTATGTGCTGCAGTGTACATGTCCGAAAGTGTTTGTTGGGAGTACAATCCATATGGTCCATGAGAAAGTACTACAACATCTCCGGGCCATAGCCAAGGACGATAAGAGCTATCACATGGCCAGGCATATCCATGAGTGTCACCAGGGCAATGCTAATGAATTGGCCTACTTTGTGATAGATGCAATCCCCAATAGCCCTAGGGTTGGCAATAGGGAGTTACAACTCAGGAGACTAGAATCTCGATACATACTTATGCTGAACAGTAAGATTCCGCATGGATTAAATTCAGACAAAGATTTATTTGAACACTTATGAATGCTACCGCTCGTAAGCAACCTTGTGAGGTGCGCCCCTTTAATCTTCGAACTTTGAGTCATGGCTGATCCAATGGAATTTGTTGTTGTTGTTTAGGTAATATTAATCATTTAGGATGTGATTTCAGGTAGCTACTATGTTGATATAACCAAGTAGTGTAAAATAAATTTCAAATAATTATTAGAACTATAGCTGTGTAGTGGGTTGAATACACACACTCAACCTAAGGTCAATTTGCGGAAGTGTGAAATCTCGAATCTATATTCAATATTGACATAATACTCATATATTTGTATGATCTGAGAAAGAAAGGCAATTAAACTTCTATAACCCTCTTAGGCTAAGCCTTCTCAACCTTCTCACACTTTCTTAACTTTCTTAAACCTTCCTACCCCTTACTTCTTTCATTTGCACTAGCATTGTATTTGTCCAAGTGCACTTACACCTTAGTGAACTAGGAAGTAAGACACGAAATGACACGACCCAATGATGGAGTATTATGAGTGATTGGATGTACATAGTTCATTTAAAGGATCACACTCCCTTAATAATTTTGTAAAATTGTCCATAGCACGGGCAATCACTACACTAGTTTGATTCAATAATTGATGCTAAGCGTTGTGCAAATAACAAATATTTTAGTTTGAATAGTATTTCTTTTACGTTCATGTCTGTGACATGGTTGCCATGAAAACAAAAAGAAACCCCTGAATGGCGCCAAGCTATGTGAGCAACGTGGTTCAACCACCGAAACGTGCCAGGAACTTTCTGTTCAATACATTTCAGATACTTACATCCAGTGTGTCAGTGCCTAGAAGCGGGGTTGGAGTAGGCAGTAGCTACTTGGTAGTTATAGTTAGGATCGTGTTTTCATAGGAAAAGCATTTTATGCTTTACTAACAACTTTCCCAAAAAATATTCTTCCACCTCAGCTCCTTCCTGGAAAGTTTTAGGGTGATCCGTCAAGCAGGTGGTGAGATAAGAGGGGGCTCCCAAAACACATTTTTTTTCCATCCATATTTCAGTAGGAAATATAGACAGGGCTGAGCAGATTTACACCAAATTGGGCAGAAAGGTAGATCTTGGTCCAGAATGAGTGCTTTTTGTAGTTTGGTGTAAATCCCTTCAGTAGTTTTTAAGCAATGAAAACTCAAAGAATTTGTATATTTCAGGCAGCAGAGGATCCGTGGAGCCAACAGTTCTGGAGATGCTATCTGATTGTCTGTCACAGTATCAACAAAGATGTGGTGGCGGCCATCTTAGGACTTGGATAACAGTTTGCACTTTAGAAATCATTTTAACAACTTTTCCTTGTCCTTCTCCTCCTCCTTCTTCTTCCTTTAATTATCATCATTATTCTTTTGTTATTATTTCAAATGGGATTATTATTATTGCCACTATTATTGTTGTTATTATTTTGTTGTTATTAGTACACCGTAATGATGCATAATAAATATATTGTCCGGGTGCTTGGAGCTGTGTGCAGTGAGGCTGTGGTCAGATGTGGAGGTGCCATGGTCACTTGGATGGTCAAGTTCCTCACCTGTTGTGGGAATGCGATGGTCACTTACAGCACAACGGGGTGTAAGATGTGTGGCCTCACTGAAATAACAAGACCTTTGAGTTTGGGAAAATACACCATGGGTTCAACCATGTCCTTGATTCCACAGTCAGCATGCACCATGAAACAGAACAGACTCGGCGGGAAGAAGAATGCTGTGGGCGTCATGCAGAACCGTGTAGAGTTTCACCATGGATGTACTTGCCCACTTCTCTTTCACACCTGACGGCAGCATAAAATGATCTTCTCTTTGTTCTCCCTTAGCATATGGTGGATGAGAGCTCTGTAGGAAGTCATACTTTGGTCAGGTGGGCAGCGGCATAAGTCAGACAGGGCAAAGCAGTGCACTGGGCCCGTCCCACACAACCACTCACAGGAATAAAAATGTTTAATGTAAAATTAGCGTTAAATTCTGGTCTTCATGGGGCCCCTATGCTTGTGGGGCCCACGGGCACCTGCCCAGCGTGCCCATGCGTTAAGATACACTGACGTCAGAGCTTCTATTGAATGTGAAAGGTGAACACCATTTCATCATACAGTTGCAATTGGGGACCTAGCTACCCACTCAAAACTAAGGAAGCCTTGAATATTTTCAAGGATCCTATCATGTTCAATTGCATCTTGCCAGTGTCTCTGGCATCATGGCTTTAAGACAGGCAACCCATAATTTCACTAAGCTTTAGGGATTCTACTTAGACAGTCCTTCAGCCAATCAGGTACTTGTTGCTCGGCTCAGTCCTCTTTTGCCATGGCTGACAACATGTGTGTCAGGATGGACAGCGAAAACATACTTTATGTTCACGTCTTCGCAGTGTGTGTGCTCTCAGCCACTGTCTTTGTCAAGGCGATTCTTCCTTGCAAGGCACAGCCTGACCTGCCCAAAGTGATCAGAACCACAGAAGGTACATCAGTGTTACATTAGAAGTGTTTAGATCGAAACCAAACAAAAACTGACTACAATGGACTGGAGAGAAAGGAGGGAAGAGAGTGGGCAGTACAGGTACAAGCTGTCGAACAAATGAGATAGCTATGGAGACATATTCTGTGTAACATTGCAACCCTCTTTTTGTACCTACTACTTCACTGGGAAGCTTCCATCCTGGGGCAACAATTAGCTGTGTTAAAGCTTGGAAGGATGGTAGTCACCCATTTGGAGAAAAATACTTCTTTGACATAGACACTGTCCCCAGCAGAATAGAACAGTCAGTGTTTGTCCCACATTGAAATGTCCACAAATCGTGAAGAACTACTGTTGCATACTTTGTCTCCTAAAATAGCACTGTTGATTTATCATGGCAGGTCGCATGAATACAGGAAATGAGATCCCTTGTTTGGGACATATGGTGAAGCAGAGAGAAGTAAGAGGACAGTATAAATAACATTGTGCAGATGGGTAAAGGCTGCTATCATTCAGGCAAACCAGATTGACTTTGTTCAAGGTATGGTCCATAGCAAATCTATAAGAGGAATGGAAACCTCCTGGACTGAATTGCAAGTTGTTTCTGTTTAAGAGATTTGCAGAGTTGCAACTTGGTCTTGGAATGATAGCTTTGTGAAACATTAGTGTTTGAACACTGTAATTGATAGAGAATTTAGTCTTAGAATTATCCCCAGACATCAGACTGGATCCGGACATTTTTCATGAGCAGTACCCCTGCGCACCAGTAGGTGGCATTGTTTGGCTCCACGTGGCCACCAGAAGTGACGTGCGCCATGCCTATATAGGCACCACTCTAGCAGGCTGACGTAATTTCTTTTTTTCTGTGCCTTTCAGTGCAGACCTGAAGAGAGCTACCCCCAGTCAATTTTTGACCTTTTTTGACTTTTTGTTGAAGTTTTTTGAGACTTGTCTCCTGGTGTGGCTGTGAGGATTCAAGCCCTGCGGCACCTGTCATTGGTAAATGCCAGCGGCGGACCAGCACCTTGTCTGTCTCTGTTGTCCTGAGAGTGACCACGACGCCAAGTCATGTGTTGATTGTTGCACTATGCATCCCAAGGCCTTGATGGACTGATCCCTCAAATTCCTAGCCACCTGAAGTGTGACGCTGCAATGGTCTCGATACTAGTTGAGAAAAAAGACCCGGGATCTGTCGTGGAGCTATTGATCTTCATCGCAGGTGAACTCGTCCCTGCATTTGGGAAAGTTCCACAAGAAGAAGAAAAGCAAGAAGTCGAAGAGGTCCTTGACTTCCCCGTCTATTGAAGGTAGCTGACAAAATAAGGGAGCATTGTCATTCGAGGGCTGGCACCGTGGTTGAGCCTGCGCTTGGGCTGTCTCCTCACCTCTCTGAGTTTCTGGGAGCCAGAGCAACCACCACCCAACTTCAAAAGTTTTATGAGGCCATGCACCTCATATATGGGCAGACCTTCCCTGCTGGACAACCTTCGGGCCTTGCAGACTCGGAGAGGCCTCTACTGGAGCCCCACCGGCGGGTCCACTCTCGTTGCTAGTCAAGCCCTTTTGATCAACAGATGGTCTCGTTGTCGATGCTCCCGGGGCCACCGATGCTCTCCGGCGGCAACGTCCTGACTGTCATCCCCGACTCTGACACTGAGCTGGAGGGGCATCCTCTGGCGCTGACTCCAGTGCCAACTGAAGCCATTCCCTCCATGCCGTAGTCTGAGCACTATTTTTATGGGCCAGGACTTGGGAAAGATGGGTGGGGCCTCTGTGGCCTGAAAAATACAAAGCCCATAGAGCCCAATATGGACTGGTGTAAGGATTTAGCGTATGCCAGTAGACTAGGCACCTTCCCAGATGCTGGCTTGGTCTCTCCTCCTACCTTTGCTAAGGAGAAGGGATCCTTATTTACAGTTGTGGTGAAACGGGGAGATGGGTTAAGGGAGCCTCATTTGCAATGGTGAAATGGTTTAGGTGAGGTCCTGGACCTTCAGCTGTTCACTGTGGCGGTCAAAACAAACATCTTGATAGAGGTGCTTCAGCTGGGAGTTACCCCCCCAGAACCACTTCTCCCATTTAATGGAGCCCTTAGAAATGCCCTGCTTGGGGCCAGGCCCAAGCCCTGCACAGGGACTCCTGTCAACAGGACAATTGCCCGCCCCCATCTCTCTGCCCCACGGGACCCCCCTTTCCTCACCCAACACTTTGATGGTCCAAGCCTCCACTTACTGAGGTAATCCTGGTGTATACCACTCCACCCGATAGGAAATCCTAGAGGCTGGACATCTTAGGCAAGAAAATGTTTTCTTCTGCCAGCCTGGCATTGTCATTTGTGAACACCGCATGCCTTTTGGACGTTACTTCTATTCCCTTTGGGATTCAGTTGCGCTCATGCTGCCCATGCTCTCAGAGGCTCAGGTCCTATTCTTCCAAGCCGTGACTGATGGGAGAGATGCAGCTAAGTTCACAGTTCAATGTGGTCTGGACACGATCGACTTGTTGGGCAGAGCGGTTTCTTTGTTGGTGACCTTACGGCACCACGTCTGGTTGGGAAAAATGGGCTTTTCAGGAGATGTCCTAGCTTCACTTATGGACATGCCCTTTGATGGCTCTCGTCTCTTCAGAAACAAGGCAGACTCAGCGCTGGAGCACTTCAAGGACAGAAGGGCTAAGGCCAAATCCTTGGACCTGTCCATGGGTCCCCCGTCAAACCCAGTCTGCCTTTCGCTCCTTTCGTGGCCATTGAAGAATTTTCCTGCCATATCCTTACCCACGCAGCCACATCAGCGTGCAACTCTCCAGCCTCTGTGTGGCCGAGGATGTTTTACCCACAGTCGGAGTGGGTTAGACAGCCAAAAGGCGGGCCAGTCCACCACCCCCTTGGCAGCTGCAGCCTCAAAGCCTCATTAGTCTGTCCTCTGCCCATCATCGATAACCAGTGAGATGCAGGATACGCCATCACCTGCACCATTGGAGGTTTATAACATCTGATCGATGGGTTCTCCAGATTGTGAGAAGGGGCTACTTCCTCCCCTTCGGGATTACCCCTCTGCCCATGCCACCCACTTGGTAGAAGGTGAAGGAGACCCTTTCTACTTACTGTGCCAAGAAATGGAGGCTCTCTTGCCCAAGGAAGCCATAGAGACCGTGCAGACACCAGAAGTATGTTGTGGTTGTTATTCCCGATACTTTCTGGTATCCAAGAAGGAAGGAGGACTCCATCCTATACAAGGCCTGCGCACTCTCAATTTCTTACTGAAGAAAGAGACATTCAAAATACTCATACTCGCTCAAGTCCTTTTTTGCCCTAGACCCAGGAAACTGGATGGTAGCATGGACTTGCAGGATACATACTTGAAGATTCCCGTCCTGCCTGCCCACAGGAGTTACCTGCGGTTCACAAGCACTTTCAGTTTGCTGTGCTCTCTTGGCCTTACCAGCACCCGTCATGTGTTCACCAAGGAGATGGCGGTGTTTGCAGCTCATCTGTGGGGATCAGGGGTGCCCGTCTTCCCCTAACTCAACAACTGGCTATTGAAGGCTGACTCGTCCCAGGCAGTCGCCACACTCAGCCAGGGAGAGCGGTCAGGTCAATCAGGTTTGCTGCAGGTTGGGACTCTTGATGCTAGTTTGACTCCAGGGCCTATTCCCACGGCCCCTGATAAGTATAATTTATTTAGAGCTGGGATAAATACTATAAACAGTAAGTACATTTTCCTTGTTTACATGTTGAAGCTGAACTTGAGCACATTACGCATCCACCTGTATAATTTGCAGGGACGCGTCACTGGGGGATTGTTTTTCTCTAGTATCGCCCTGAAGAATGACCAGGACCTATACATGCCAATAGAGTAGGGCAGAAACATGTAGCCGTTTTTAGATTAGGGTCATAGGACCACAACATCCTGTTTGCCATTTCCCATACTTTTTAATCATTCCCACTCACCCCACTAATAAAGGGATACCTTGGGGTGAATGAGGGATTTTTATTATATGTAACCCCCCCCCCCTCAAAAAAAATCAAGACTTCTCCAAAGAGCTCTGTGGAACATGGTTGAGCCCACCCTGACCTTTAGGAGTCAGAGTGAACCAGATGATGAAGCATGTTGGTAAGAGAGTTATATGTAAAAAAGAGGCTTTCTCCTCCTCTCAACTTTAGGTGTGGTGGAGTATAGATTTCTCTCTCTCCTTAATCATTGTTATTCATAAGGGAGGATACTATTTGAGATAAAGTTGTCTCCCACCTCCAGACTACTGCGGACCTCCTGCATTCACTGGCATTTACTATCAATGATCCAAAGTCACACCTGACTCCCTCTCAGATGCTTCCTTTCATCTGAGCTGTTAGACCTGGCACCAGTGGCGTGGGTCTCCCTTACATTTTTCGCAGCTGTCTCCTGTTTTTGCTGGTATTAGATGCTCTGGGCGCTGTGCCACTGCCATTCAGTGCCACAGTGCAAATGCTCCCTGTGTAAATATGACATGTGAATTAGTATATCCATGATTGGCTTATTTGGTTTGCCTGTTAGTCCCTAGTAGCGTGGCCTATGTGTGCCCAGGGCTGGTAAACCAAATGCTGCTGGTGGGCCTGCAGCGCTGGTTTGCGCCACCCACAGAAGCAGCTTGTAACGTGTGTCTCAGACCTGCCACTGCAGAGTCTGTGTGCAGTCCAGAACTGCCATCTTGGCTGTGAAGTGCACCCACTTCCCAGCCCCTGAACCTTTCCTTGGCATCATGTAAGTCACCCCTAGGGTAGGGTGCATTGTATGTGTAAGGTAGGACATGCCTTGGTGTGTGTAGTATGTCCTGGTAGTGAATTACACCCAATTTCGTTTTTCACTACTGCAAGGCTACCTGTTCTCCATAGGCCAGAATGGGCAGTTTGACTATTACATTCTATAGTCCTAACTGACCCAAAGAACATGGTAGAAAAACGAATTTGTATGCCTGAGCTCAGAATATTAAAATACATCTTTTAGTGAAGTTTATTTTTATATTCTGTGTTTGAAAATACTACTTTTAGAAAGTAGGTATTTTCTTGTCTAAGCCTTCAAGTGTGCTCTGCTGTTATGTGTATTGGCTGTCTAGTTTTGGAGGGACAGGGCAGGCTGAGTCAGACCTGGGTTGAATAGAGAGATCTGCATTGGCATATGGGGAGGGGTAGCTCCTTGACCTGAATAGGGCTGTGCCTGGCAAGGTGAATGCTGGCTCCACTTCCCACTGTGCGTCTGATGGCAGACCCCCTCTTTCTGAAAGGAAGGATGCAGCCTGGTAAACAAAGTGCTCCAGGACTGGGCAGAACTGGTTCTGGCTGGGTTCAGTGACTTGTAGCTTCTGAGAACAAAGACTTTTGGGGTATAAATATCTGTGCTGAAACCCCTACAATTTGTATTGCTCCTGGATGTCAAGAAGAACCTCTGTCCGTGTAACTGAAGCAATCTGCAGGAGGTGACTGTCCTTGTGCTTGTGTGCTGTTCTGGGATTGGCCTGCAGTAGTTGTCACTGGACTTGGAAGAAGTGGAAAAGGACTTTGAAGAGAACTTTTATTTCAACTTGCTAAAGCAATTACCCAAGGGCTAGAAGAGAGGTAGCCTCATGTTGAAGTCTCAGGCACATCAGAATTCACCACCAGCCTCCTATTTCCTCCCAACGAGGATTTCTATCTATCAGGTCCTCTAGTTCTACTACAGAGAAGAGAGTGCTGAAAATCGTCGCTAACGCCCGTTTGCGAGCCGCTGCAGCTGAAGCACGAACAAAAAATCATCGCGCTGCTGCCGCTGAGGGATCGCTACCAGAGATCATCGCATCGCATGTTTGCGGGCTGCCAAAGGCTCGCTAACCCGAAAATCATCGCATCGCACATTTGCGGGCTGCCAACTGCTCGCTAACACAAAGGTTATCGCATCGCATGTTTGCGGGCATCCAAGTGCTCGCTAACCAAAGATCATCGCATTGAGTTCATCGCTTCACGACATCGCAGCGCGGACGCCGGGCGTCCGCCATTTTCATCGTATCGCACCCGGATCATTGCTCCCTCACGGAGCGCCATCTCTTCTCATCGCAACAGGGTCGCACACGCAACAGGCTCGGTGCATCATCCTCCCTTGCGGCAAGGATTTCAACACATCGCCGGCTTAGCGTGGAGAAGTTTGTCGCTTTGTCCCGCATGCATTTGTAGATCAGCGCATCATCCTCCCTTGCGGCAAGGATTCAACGCATCGCTGGCCTCGTGTGAGGAAAATCATCTCTACAGCTCCTTTGCGACATTTTGGTTGTTTTGCTACAGAATCCAGGTACTTTGTAAGTAAAAGGGTCGCAGAGACCACTGCTTTGAACTGAACTCCTCTTTGCACACATGAACTATTTTTGCAGAATTTCAAGAGTAACCCTATTTTTCTAGTATTGTGGCTTTTTACTGTTATTGGTCTTATGTTAAGTCTATATATAAAGATCCTTATTTTTTTATAACTACTTGTGTGGTGTCCCTTTGTAGTGTCCCTCACTGTGTTACTGTGTAAGGTCATAAATCTTCACACACTGCCTCTGAGATAAGCCCAGCTGCTCGTGCTACGTTACCACAGGGTTGAGCAGGGGTTATCAAAGTGTGTAGCCCGCTTACTCTGACTTAGAAAGAGGGGTCCCTAATTGGACAGTGGCCAGTCATTGCCAACTAAAGACCCCCCCATTTATAACATGAGCTCTTCGGGACACAGTGCATTTTCCAGCTTATTCTATTGAACGGCAAGTTCAGGATATTCAGGCTATGATACCGATGTTTCAGCCTCTATCCTAGATTTCGGTGAGATTGACTATGAGGCTGCTGGGCCTCCTGGCCTCCTGCATTCTGCTTGTGACAAATGCCTGCTAGGATATATGCAGGCTCTGCAATGGGACCTGGAGTTCCAGTGGGTGCAGCATCAAGGAAATCTCTCCAACCTGGTCCAGATCTCTGAGGATACTACACAAGATCTGCAGTGGTGGTTAATGAATCTCAATTGGGTCAGTTGCAGACCTTTCCCTAACCAGATCTGACAGTAGTGGCAGATGTGTCACCCCAGGGATGGGGCAGCCATTTGTGAGAGGTGGAAACCAGAGGCCTCTGGTCTCTGGCAGACTCTGGACTTCACATAAATCTGAGAAATCCACTGGCATTGAAAGCTTTTCTACCCTCCATCAAGGGAAGGCTAGTGCAGGTGTTCACGGACAACACCACCACCATGTGGTACTGCAACAAGCAGGGCGGGGTTGGGTCTTGGGCCCTGGAACATCAGGGCATATCATTGGTGGTTCAACACCTGGCAGGCTCTCTGAAAGCCAGGACAGATGAACTCAGCCAAAGCTGCCTAGCGGATCACGAATGGCGCCTTCATCCAGAGGTGGTGCAAGGTCTCTTTTGTGCAGTGGGCAGTGCCTTGGTTAGATATGATTGCTACCGCAGAGATGTGCCATGTCAGTAGTTTTGCATGCTGGAGTTTCCAAGGCAGCTCTAGCATGAGTGGAGTTCGGGCTCCTGTATGCCTTTCAGCCCATACCACTCCTGCCCAGAGTTATCAAGAAGATCAGGAACAACCAGACCCAAGTTATTCTTGTGGCTCCTGACTCCACTTAGAGAGTTTGGTATCCCGGGCTGTTGAGCATGGCCATCGGTCCTCCGATCAGGCTGCCCCTTTGTGAGGATCCTCTGTCACTGCGACAGGGAAGGGTTCTCCATGCAAACCTGTCAATGCTTCGCCTTCATGCGTGGAGATTGAGCAGCAACAGTTAACATATTTCGACCTTCCATCTGAAGTCTGCAATGTAATTCATGGCAGCCAGGAGTTCTTCCAACAAGAGGGTATACGCCTGCCGTTGTGGCAAGTTTGTGGCACGGTGTGTAGAAAAACAGGTTAATCCCCTCTCTGCTGCCCTTTCTCATGTTCTGTTTATTCTGCCTCTTACATCACTCAAAAAAGATTGCAGAGGTATGACTTTGAAATGATTATTTTCTCTAGAGTCCCATATTATGGGATGAAAATGCCCTAGTGGGGTGCTTCATCATAGGGCTGCTACTCCACACCCTGTGTTGCCATCAACAGGCATAGAGCCATTGTTTTGATTTTTTTGTGCGTGGCACAATATTCTTAGGGATCCAAAGTTAGAAATGTAGCTAAAATTAACTTAGGGTTACCCACACAAGCAGACATGCATACATACACACACAGTTTCAGGCACGCACACAAATACATTCATACATACATACACATGCAATTCCCAGCACACAGACAAACAAACACACTTAGATTTTAATTCAGAAAAACGTACCTGAGGCAGGCCCACGCTTTCCAACACTCCCATCTCTCTGAAGCAGCCAGAGGCAGACCCACGAGCATCCACCCAATTGGAAGCTGGAATAGGGTTGAAGGTACAGAGGTATACCTTTTTCACTATTTCAGATTCTGATTGGGCAAGAGGGCGCATGATTGACAAGCCCTGAAGCACCATTATCTGACATGCTAGTGCAGCATGTTAGATATGTTTTGTGTATGTGTTAGGCTGGGCTGTAACAGCTCCCACCTGAAACATGTGCAAAACAGGTAGTGGAGCCCTCTTCTGCTGCCAACCTGACATTACAGCATTTACATGCAAACGATCTGTGAGGTGGTTTGTTTTCATATCAAAGCTGTAATATGCCAGCAGTCGTGGCATAAGGTTGACGCCCTGGCGCCCCCTAGGGGCAGCCACTGCTGCACCCTACCCTCTCCCATGAAGTCATGTAGTCAACATGTTTCGACCTATTATTAATTGCCAATTAGGGGTTGGTGGGCCTTCGTCAGGACTATGAGATACCTCCTATTACTGTCACTGTCAATCAGTCAATTATTTAATTTATTTATTCTACTTTATTTATTTATAGTATATATAAAGCACACTGTGATCAGACTGGTATCCTGGTGCTGAGAGCAGTAAATTGCCTATAGGGGCGAAACAACTGAGAAGAAAACATCATTGCGGTCATCCACTATTTAGGGAACAGCCAGGTCTTCAAGGCTTTCCTGAATTTCAGCAAGTCTGTCAGTGCTCTCAGATCAGGTGGCAGCCTGTTCCATAAATGAGCAGCTTTAATTGAGAAGGCACGTCCACCTTGTGGGACCTTCTGGAACTTGTGTTCCTGAATGAGATTAGCAGTAGCTGACTGTAGAAACCTCCTCATAACATATCTTTTCAGTGCAGGGTCCTTATTCTAAAAGGCTTTAAACACAATGCACATTGACTTAAAAAAGATTTTCTGCTCCACAGGGAGCCAATGAAGTTCCCTAAGAGCATTGGATGCTGAGGATCTCTGTGATTTTTTTAATGTTAATTTAGCTACAGCCACCTTGTGCAGTCTCTTAATCAAGTAATCAGGTGCTCGGCCGCAGCTCGTACAGTTAAGAGCTGTGGGGCGGGGTGAGGGGGTATTTGGATGGACGATGACCAGGGAAAATTAAAAGATAATTAATTTGTCCTAGACATCGTCCGTCGAAATACCCCCTCACTCGGCCCTACCTCCCCACCACTCTTACCTGTACGGGCCGCGGCAGCAGGTGCTCCGAAGAGAGGTGCATTACAAAAGTTCAGTCTACTGAGTATAACACTCAGTGCAATTAAGACTTTGGCATGACCAGGTAAAACAGGAAACAACTTTCTAAGGCCAGGAAGCAGTGCAAAGCAAACACCAGCCACTTTGTTAACAGAGAAAAGACGATCATTAATGGTAACTCCAAGATTGCGTACTACCTGCGAGGAGCACATCTCAGTCTCAGTATGTAGTGGCTAACAATGTGGGGTTAGTGGCATCGGGATCTTATCCGCTGTGCAACAAACAAATTCTGTTTTCTCCCCGTATAGATGAAGAGCGTTTGCATGCATCTATTGTACGATGTCTAATAAATAGGTCTTAAAGGTTTTTACAGCATCTGGCTGATTATTGTTAAGAGACAAGATCAGCTGTGTGTCATCCGCACTGTTAACCAAAGAAATATTGTGCGTTTTTATTAAGGAAATTAGTGGCTTTAAAATAATATTGAACCGCACCGGGCTGAGTGTCGAACCTTGTGGCACCCCGTAATTGATAACATCTAAAATCTGATTGATAAGAGGGTAAGGCCACAGCCTGACAGCGATCTTGCAGATAAGATTTTATCCACTTCCAGATGGTCCCACCAACACCCAAGGCCGCCAGCCTTGTTTTCAGGGTCTAGTGGTTGACTGTATTGAAAGCGGTCAACAAATCAAGCAGGACAAGAACCATAGACTGGCCACTAACTACCCTCATATTGATCTCATCCATAGCAATCAGTAGAGCAGTCTCTGTAACATGGCCATGTCGAAAGCCAGATTGTTCCTCCTTTAACAAGGAGGGAGACTCCAAATATTTGGATAGGATCCTGCTAACCTGCTGTGCCAGAATTTTCACCGGGGAGGGAAGGTAGGAAATGAGCCTATAATTACCCGGATCCTCCAGGTCTGCTGATGGCTTCTTCAAAAGAGGCATAACTATAGCCTTCTTCCAGCTGGATGGTACTGGTCCAGATTTTAGGGATTGATTACAGAGTAATAGCATTGGTGGCATTAACTCATCTGCCCATTTTTTCCTTTGTCTGGGCAGATGGGGGTCTAATGGGGACTCAGACATCATGGACAAGGCAATTGTTTGAAAACTTTCCTCAGTGATTAATTAAAAATACTCAATCTGCAATTGATGTTCTCAAAGTGATCCTGTTTGTCACCAGTCATAAGCCTAAGTGCCTCTGAGGCATCTGTATTTAGCAAGGGAACAACATTCATAACACTGCTGCCATTGATAGGTGCCAGATTCACGTCCAGAGAACCCCCAATATCCTCTGAGATCTTGCGGATCTTCTTTTCAAAGAAGACCGCCAGATCATCTCACAACTTTTGCTTAGGGGTAATATCTTGTTTTAAACCTTGTGGGTTAGATGGCTCACCAAAAATGTCCCAAACATTTTTGCATTGGTAGTGACAGCTGAGATAGAGTCCATATAGAAGCCAGCTTTTGCTGTGCAAATATCCTTTTTGTACTTATTTAATGCCAACTGTGGACGTTTTTATCTTCTTCTATGTCATGCCAACGCCATTTCCATTCCAGTTGCCTATACTCTAAATTTTCTGCTTGTAGTGACTCACTGTACCACGGGGTAGACAGTCAATTGGGGGGTTTTAAGCTAGTGAGGGGGATTATTTTGTCTAATGTTGCTGTGATTTCTCCATCAAAAATTAGACTATTAGTTTCAATTGAATTATTAAGCTCAATAGTATTGGAAAAGTCAAAGACAGGCCCAGGAGAGGGCTTGATACGTTTGTGCTATGCCCTTCCCTTTTTCCCAGAGATTGCAGCCCTCTTGGGGGCACGAGATTCTTGAATATTTAAATTAAGAGATATTAGCACATGGTCAGTCCAGCAAAGGGGAATAATTTTCATCACCAATATCAACCCATCTGGGGCAAAGATTAGATCTAATGTATGGCCCCCGTGATGCATAGAATCACGCACAATTTGTTGGCGACCAACAATTTCGCAGGAACTCTGTAGTTCTTTAAAAGGGTGAGACAAGTCCCCCTCTGCTCATGGGTTAAAATCCCACAAAATAAAGAAGTTGGAGTTCGCAAGAACCATGTTAGAAACCACTTCCATAGCTTGAGTTGTGACTTCAGGGGTTCCGGGGTTCTATAACACAGAACCTGAGAAGAAAGACATTACCCCTCCCCGATTTCATAGAGAATCCTAACACTTCCAGTCCTTCCAAATCATCAATTGATAGAGTGGCAAAATTTAATTTTTCTTTATATTTAATGCCCACTCCCCGCCCCCTTCTTATTTAGCTGGGTTTATGGAGGGCCTTAAATGTCACAGGCATACCTTACCTAGATCTATTGCTGAATCAATGGTAGTCCAGTTTTCTGTATACATAAGGCATCCCAGATTCCTGACTCTAGCATCAGGTTAATTTCTTCTGAGTGCTTTACTAGAGACCTAGCATTAAGTAACCTACATTTTAAGCTGGCAGGCGTTCTAACTGCTGAAGAGTTCACATAAGGCAGGAGCTAAAGCTCAGATTCTGCCGTAATAAAAGGTTGGAGTGTCTGGGGCTCCTTACCAATTGATTGGAGTTGCTCTCTTGAATACCTAATCTTGGTATCAGTACGAAATTTATCAGCTCCCTGGAGGAAGACCAGCAGCATGGTTGGAACATTCCCAAGTGGTTACAATTTTGTGCCATGCAGTGACCGTATTGTCACCTCAGTTTCTCAATGCTGAGAGTTATTCTCTGATTTAGAGTTTGTTAGACATGGCACTCCTTCGCAAAGGCAACAGACTACCTTGCCTGCCAAACCCTATATAGAAACTGGTGGACCTTGAGTTTCGTAGATGGCCATCAAAAGTGATGACAGATGTCCACCACACGTTTTGCACATTGAAAGGAGCCCCCATGATAGCAGTTCCTTTCAATGGACAAGGATAAATACTGGGCTGGCAGTCATCACTAAATTTGACGGACGGTAGTCCAGCAGAGTGGCAGAGGTAATGTCCTTCGCCCACCCTGATCGACGTAGTACTGTCTGTCAGATTCTAAATCAAGCCATGATTTTAGCTTTGGTGTACTTTCAAAATAATGACTGGGATGAGGAAGAGTGGTGTGGGAGTAATGCCATGATTACTCATACAGATTCCCCTTATGGACACATTTGCCATTTAACCTTTAGAACTCTCTCTTTCAATGTCTCTTGTAACCTTAGATCAAGGTTTATATCAGCCACTGCCACAACGTTCTACCCATTAGCCTTTATTTTCTGAATTCACAGAGGAGCGCAGACAAGCACATCAAAGATGGTGCAGCGTAAATCTGGTTACAACTTTACACGTCACAACTACATTACATTAAATGCGCACTTAGCTTATGTTTCATGTGTATTCTAACGACATTGATGTAAGTGTTGCACTGGACATCCTTATTGGAGTGCATTCCATGAAGGATTAGAGAAGTTACTCATACTATGTGCCTTAACTATATTAAATGATATATTCTTTAGAGACTCGATGAATAAACCATCCTTATCTATTAAATGTATATTTTCCTTAGCAACGATAACAAATGATGTACTGTGTGCAATAATGTTTCATATATTGCATTAAAATGTAGTTTCTAGACATACTTATATGCATTCGTTCAATATTTAACTGTATGTCACATGTAAAATGAATCCAATGTACTGACAATTAGCATTCATTTGTGTTTGAATGTGCACACATATATTAAATGTGTACCATTCGTTTAACATTTTAATTTACATTACTAGCCCTGCTTTCCATACTGCATAAAATACTGTTTTCCATTTTCTGCTTACATGACTTTTATTGTAGGTGCAAATCGCATGGGATTCTTAGTTGAGAATGGATACAATACTGTACTAGCAATAGAGAGAGAGATTCTGAGAAGAAGACCTTGACGGAGGAACATGGAGAGCAAGCGTGCTAACTGAACAGTCAATCGATCAATAGTCAATTCAGCAGTCTTACAACATAGCTTATTTGGTCAAGGATAATGTTGTTTCCGTGTTCAGTGTTGGATATTTTGCAGATGTTTAAGTCTACAACGTGAGAATGAAGGAAGACTATGGAACCCCTGATGATGCGTACAGAGAGGTGTTGCTTTTGACACTCTGGTGCAAATAACTGGAATTGTTTGAGGTTATCACAGTTTTTTCTGGTCTATGAGAGGTTTAGAACTCTATGCTTATTCTCTTTGACTTTTGCTGAGTGTAGCTTAGGCTAAACACTCACATTCCCCTGACCTAAAAAGACTCTTGATGGAGCTTCTGCAATGCTGACACCTTCCTTACTTCGTGAACTTTTAAGTATTTCTATATTTTTCTGCGCTTCACAGATTTTTAAGATTCTTTTGGTTAAAAAACCATCCTCTTAACTGGGACTTTAACTTAGATGATTCTAGACTTTACTTGTGTATAGAAGAGAAGACCAGAAGCTACTCTCTGAGCATCAGCTATTACTGTTGGTCTTTTTTATTGCTGTGACTGAATTTCATGTTTGTTTAATACTGGTACGCCTAGAGGTTAGAGGTTGGGTTTCTGAGTTGTTATTTTGTATCTTTATAGCATGGTACTGAGATGTACCTTAACTTGATTGCCAACTTGTAATAAACCTTCTTAACTATAGATACTGATTCCCGGTCCTTATTGTGTGGTCAAACGGGTTATATTGTTAATTGCAATTGATTGATGTAATGTTAACTCCCATCACCTCTCAGTCTGAAAATTAAAGATCCATCGGAGGACGAATGGTAAGAGGGTTGGGCCGAAATGCTGCATCAAAGTTTACACCCCACGTTATCTGTTTTGTTTTTGTCTCCCTCTAGTGAAATGCAGAGCCAGCTTTATAAGGTGCACATTAACTGGGTTTGGACTTTTTCTTCAAATAATTGTCCTATGAGGACCAATTTGACCAATTCTTTCTTCCCAGAGTGTGCAAATTGGAAATCATCAACAACCAAGGATTTTTCTTGTTTTCTTTTGATTGATCCAACTGAGTATTTTAAGAAGTGATTTGGTGGCCTGAATTTTGTCAGTGCACTCCTTTTCTACTTAATAACATGTATCATAAAAAGAAATACGTGCCCATTGTACGGTGAGCAGTAAATTAGGAGGAGCCATTCAGATACTCCTCAAATCGGAAATAAAAGGTTCCAAAACTTATCAACATGAAATGCGAGCACTGCCGAAGAAATCACCAAGCGTTTTTAAGGTACAGTGTAAGTAGATCTATACTCCGAGCTGTCACCACGCACCTCCTTCATGCAGATTTTACATTAGAACTGACTCACCGATTTCGTTACTATATAACTAACAAGTCAACCATTGCGGGTTTATGTTTGGATGCTTTTATAATTTGGAGCATCTATTGCTTTATTTTTTTACTCAGATGTTACCGGTCTCACATAAAAATACCAACTGACACATTGTGGAGGACTGATGTGTAACTTTGCTATATGCCCGGATGAAGTCATTGTTATTTCCATGTGCCGAAACATACATTGGCTAGATCTTGATCGAAGAGTAAGTGTCAATAAAGAAGATCCACTTACACCGTACCTTTACAAGTTTGGTGATTTCTTCAGGGATGCTCGCATTTTATGTTGAAAATATTTTTAATTCTGTTGACAATCCATAAAATACATTTGTTTTGAATTCTGCTCTCTCTAATGCAATGTATACTAGTGTGGTAAGTTAGAAGACTCACCCACTTGATCTGTAAGGCGAGATAACTTTAACAAAATTGCAAACAGGCTCTCATTAACCATTCCTCCTTCTTCTTGTTAACTAAAAAGTTTCTGTTCTAGCCAGGCTAGCTTAAATCCCTTGCTAGCCTGACTGTCGAGGGGTGTTACCCCAAAACCAGTCCTAAGATGCTTGTTTCCGGTCAAGGGGTGGCGTAGTGAGCAAAAGAACGATAGGTTTAACCCAGATCTCTTGACTGGGGGTGAATATTTGATTTATTCAGCATTCCATCCATCATTTGTTGCCATAGCACTTTTTGTCCTAAGTGGGATGGGTATGCCCAGACATGGGTCCGTTGCTCGCTGAGCCACTGGATAGACGCTAGCCTGGCTGATGAGGGGTGTTACTCTGAAGCCGGTCCCAGGGTGCTTGTTCCTGGTCCAGGGAGGAACCGGCTTGGCAGTTTGGGCTGGCGTAGTTAGCAAAAGAATGTTGGATTTAACCCAGATCTCTCAACTGGGGGTGAGTGTTTGATTCATTCAGCATTCCGTTCATCATTTGTTGCATCTGTTGCCACAGCACTGCTTTAAAGTGTACCACCATCCTTCATTGCATTTGAAAGTTTCTCAATAAGGTGCCTCTTTATTCCCATCCTTCCTTATTTGATGCTAATGACTTGTCTTCCTTCCTCAAGCAGCCACATGTGCAGAAGCACGCGTGTCCACATTGCAGCGTGACTTGACATCTACTTCAACCTCATTCTAAAAACACTAAGAAATCTAATCTAAATATACAGAGTCATTTAGGATCACATTATGGTCTTACAAAAGAAGAGTGGGTTGCATTCACCTCTTTTCTTGAACAAAAAGCGGACATGTGCCATGATGAGAACATGTTCTTTGATAACACTTCAACCAAAGCCATGGCCTTTGACCTGGAAGAATAAAAGTGTCTAGTATAACAAGGTCCCTTTACTCTGCCCGTTCGTATGTGTTCGGCACGTAGTTTTTGATCTTCCTCCCAAACTCCAACATATGGTTAGATCTTTGTTATTTCACCATGAAGAGATGGAATAAAATGAATCACCACCTTCAGGCCGCCTCATCAATCTCCCCAGAAGATCTGCACCACAGATGGCGAACAACCTAAGATTCATCTGAGTACCATCAAGTACATCTGATCTTTGAGTAAAGTCTCTGATAACTTTCATGCAATGTCTTCGCGAGGTGGCGCCCTAGCCTCCCAACCCCATCTTCTTTTTCACGGGGTGAATGATATCTACAGATGGAAGTGCTCAACACATTAAGGGGTATATTTACAAGGAAGTGACGGAGCGTGACGTGAGCCTCCTTGCCTTAACGTCGACTTGAGAATAAGACGAAGCCCCTAACGCCACCACAACGTTGGGAAAAGTGACGTTGTGGTGGAGAAAGGGGCTTGTAAATATTCCCTTGAATTTGCACTGCATACTCCTTTTCAAGAAGGCCCGCAAAGCTCGTGCAGTCCCTGCCGCGAAGTAGCTCTTTTTCTGCTGCTGAGGTAGGGCTCCCCTTACCTTGGCTCTGACTTTGCAGGGTTAGCTCAACCTGATGCAAACATAATGAAGTGCGGACTGAGCCCCAGCGCAATGAAGACAGCTAATGCGCTGGATCATTGCGTAGTCTGTCTTCATGACGAAAGAATGAGTGAAATCTGCCATGATCTGGAGCGCCTGTGCCCAGAATCAATCATATTTATTGCATATAATCAACTCTAAACCTTTAAAATGAACTCCATATGCAGTCTGTGCACCACACGATAAATCCCCTTTCTGATCCCGTAATATAACTTTCACTTTATAAATATTTTAGAGTTGCTTAAACAGGCCCATCCACGCCATATATTCTTTTTATGGAAAGAGTTACAGATGCTGAGTGATATGGTTTTCCTTGATAGCATATCCTTCACATTACTGAGTGCACATTGCTTGGGTCTGTAATTTTAATTTTGTGATTGTTGCTTTCAACAGGGCCCATAAACTACACCGGTTTACATCATAATACTAATAACAGCAATACCAACAACAGTGATGATTTGAACAGAAGCAACAATAAGTTATTTCTACATAGTGTTTCATAGAGCACTTCTGCTATTTATAATCAGTGCACATAAATGCTATTTAGGAGATGTCAATTTCGGTCTTGTCTTCTTGTGAGTCACTCCACAGTGTGTGGGACAATCTACGTTCCTGCTGGGGCTCTAAGGAGCCCCAGAAATAGGCAGGTCACTTAAATTTATGCTCACTGAGCCCTGTCGTATGCATGGAACAAAGCTGAGGACAACCTATTTTTATGCAATTTGTAACCTGTCCGTGAGAGGCTCTTAGCAACCCATTGTTGCTATTTAGCGATGTTTCTCTCTTTCCTTCCTTGTTTCTACCCTTTATTTTTTCCTTTATTCCGCACTTATTATTATTTGATAAGCAGTGATGATGATCTTGAAACTTACTTAATAGTGCGTCTATGTGATAGTCTTTGTTGCCAATGGAGGTAGACAGGCGTTGCTTCAGTTGATGTCCTCACTCAAAGTTCTCAGAAGGTCAGAACAAGGAGTTGATGAAGTTGTGTAGCTTTTACCTCTCATCAGGCCAAATTTATCAACACTTTGTGCTGGTCCAAAGTCACCAAAAGTGATTCACAGCAGCACACATCGATGATTTAGAATTTATTTCCAGTACAAAGGTTTTTTGCTGTGGAAAATAGCTCGATTGTGCGTTTCCTACATGGCCCATTGTCGTTTTCCCTATGTTAGCCTAATTATGCACGTTGTAGGCTGCTTTTGCTTTTCACACCTTACCAAATATTGTGCTTGTTTTTGTGCCACATTTTCACACATAGTCAGCAAACTCTTTTATATTTTGTTCTTGTCCTGGGATTTAGTCAAAACATCCTAGGCAAGGTCAAACAACATTGCTCTTTGTTATTCTCTGTGCTCAGACACTAGCACCTAGACATAATAGAGGAACACAGCTGTTGATTTTGAACACACATATCTTGTCATATAACCCGGGACTTTTGGTTCTAAACAACTCACACAGAGGCCTTGAGACACGAGGACTGCGTCAGCTGAGATTTAGAGCATCTATCAATGTATGCTAAAGTATGGGGTCCGCCACTAAGCCCAGAGATCTATAATCTGTCATCTATTATCAATTAGCTTCTGTAGTGAGGGTTAGTTTAGGCAAATCTGTCAGCTAATATGACAGGGCTTTTTATAGAATATGGCCATTTAATCATGCTAATGACATTACTGACCTGCATTTGTTTTCTAGTTGTGGCACAATTCTTGCATATTAGAGAACAATAGTTTAAATAAATATTGTAAACTTCCTATGTGTCTCTTTTCTATTTATTGTGGACAGGTACGAGTGTGAGAATGAAAGGGGATGACCTGCTACTGCGATCCCTGAGAGGGTCACAAGTATTGTGCTCTGGGGTGTCAAATCACTTACCTCTCAGGAAAAGGTTAGGAGGGCAAGTGGGGCACTATAAACTATCCGGATTTGGGCCCATAGATACTGATAGGGTATGGAGACCAATTCCTGACATGCTGATGTTCTATGGTCCCAAGCAGGGGCAGCTTCTCCGCTAAGGTGGAGGAGTGTCGGCCACTGCTTATAGAGCAGGAAAAATAAATTGATAATGAACTCGGTATTATCATTTTATTTTTCGCTACAGGACTGGGTTAGGGCGGGCAGGACTGGGGTCTCAGAGGGGGGAGTGGTGGCACACTCTAAGTGCACATGACGGTTTGGCCAGCTGTCTTAGGCCAGCCAAACAGACATGCGCACTTTGCATGTTCTCCACCAGGCTGTAATACACAGGAACCACAGCGCTCAGACCAATCAAAGTGCTGCATTGCAGCAATGGGATTAGCTTAGGGGAGCCTGTGTGGTTCTGGGATCAAAGTGGAGGAGAAGGCGGCTGTGAGAAGGGACCGAAGCTGAGGAGAGACGGCAGCTGTGAAAAGGTAAGTGCTTTTTTATATATTTGTTCCCCCCATAGCCCTTCCCTGCCACCCTGTTCCCTGCCAGCCACCACTGGTCCCAAACATAGTTCTGTTCCTGAGCAGAATCCCTGCAACAGCTCTAAAGTAAAGCAAAGAAGTGCTTGGCACTACTTTACATCAAGGGGCACCCAAAGTGGTGTTACATGGACATTCCCATGCAGCCACTCATAGTTTTTGAAGTAAAGCCCTATCTAATAACATTTGTAAATAGGGCTTGCACCAAAAATATACACCTCCTCCTGGGAGGCACAAAGTTGGAGGAAATATTCCTTTTCTACAAAATGTTCTATTTCTTTTTATTTTGCATGTGTGCTGCTCTGTACAAGACACATAAAAAGTGGAAATACATTTATAGTATGTCTGGAAGGGGTGCATTCCAGTACAAAACCTACACTAGACGCACAGACACTTGCACTATTGTGCAAAGGGTGTGTGTGTACGGGTGTGTGTGTGTCTATTGCAATAGGCAACAAGAAAGTGGACCAGCACAGGGGATGACAGCAGCAGTGCCATGTCTTAGAAGAAAACAAGCTATCCAGCTCTCTCCCTTTTATGGAAACTGCTCTGCAAACGGGAGATGATCTCCAGGCCAGAGAAGCAATCACATGTAGCCATCCGACTACCCATGCGGCCGAAACTGCTGCTTCACCCCCACTCCATATCCCCCCACAGGCCGCAGATATAAGGAAGCTAAAAATAGCGTTGTGGAATGTGGGGGGCATAAGGGGGAAATTAGGTCTCCCCCATTGGCTCGGGCTCATTAACCAGCACGAGATCTGCATTCTGCAGGAAACTTGGAGCCAGACTCCTGTTTTTATCCCAGGGTTTGTGAATTTCTACAAACCGGCAATTTCCTCTAAACATGGCCGCCCTTCAGGGCGGCTGCTTATTTTTAATAACATCACACTAAATTGTGACACACAGGAGCTGGCCACCAACAACCCAGATATTCTTGGGGTTAGGCTAAAGGGCGCAACAGGTAAGAGCATTGACATTTTAAATGTTTATGCAAGAAGCTCTAGAGGAGGCAGATCACCAACCCTACTAGCTATGGATGAGATATTGGATGCAAAGCAAGCTAGCCACCCCCTAATCATGGGTGATGACTTCAATGTCACTTTTGAGCCACTGGATTGGGTAGATATACAAGAGGCCAATGAGAAGGACAAAATGTGGTTGGTCCCAGCATTGGAGCTTCCTCCAATAATGAAGTGGTTGCCAGCAGCCCTGCAGTCGAATACCATAACCCTGGAATATAGGCTAAGGGCCGCAAATGTAAGAACCTGCTCTGACAAAGGTGGGGATGACCTACACTGGGCCAAATGGGACTAGTCGGATAGACTACATACTCGTGGACCTTACACTATGGGCACTAGCACCAGACATGTCTATAATTCAGACCTGTGATAGTGATCACAATCTCATTAGCCCGATTATTGAGCATCCATGGGGCGAAAAGGTGAGGGCAGCCCCTGTTATATTTGCCACCAAGGAGGTGACAGCTTCAAACGACAAATGCCGACTCAAATGTTCCACGATCACGGAGGATGAACTCAAGCTCAAAACTTTAAAAAGTGACCTTGAGATCCATTTGGGGGGGGGGGGGGTTGCTATCCGTGCCAGACGAGCCGACCACAGTGGCAAGCTGTAGTGCCCTACATTCGAAGTTCTTCGAACATCTGGCCAGAAATGTTATTGTCCACTTACGTAGGGACAGGCCAAACCAGGAGAGACCAGCGAAAATGAACCTGTGCTTTACAAAGGTGTGTAGATCCCTAAGAAGGCAGCTGTCCATAGCTATAAGTCAAAGGGGCATCCCTTTGACACGTGACCTAAGAAAGCAATATAAACTGGCACAAATAAAGGCAAAGAGAGAATGGGATGAGAGGAGATGGGAAGAACTTGGGGAGTCCATTTCGCACCCAGATACTAGGATGTTTTAGGCACTTATAAGCAAGGGCAACTTCGAAAGGTCCCCCCCTCTGACTAATAACATTCCTGCAAATGTGTGGAAAGAACATTTTGGTGCCCTGTATTCCATCTTTTGGAGTGAGGGCAGGGATCCGATGTTGCTTGATTTACACCAACCAACATATGGGCTCTCGTTCACCAGAGAGGAAATCCTGGCCTCTCTGGAGGCAATTGTACCTCCTTAAGTCCCAGGCCCGGATAGCATCCCAGGAGACCTTTTTCGCCCTGACCGGGAGAACTGGGCATCTCTCATAACGACACTATCTAATGACATTGCTGGCTAGGGGAGGATTCCAGAATCATGGAAAGGGGCCGCAGTGATCCCTATCTTCAAAAATGGTGATAGGACCAATCCCTCCAACTGTCGGCCAATTAGCCTGATCGATTGTGTCCAAAAGTACTTCTGCTACTCGCTTTTAGTTAAGGTCCAGGATTGGATGGATGAGAATCATATCCTCTCTCTGTTCCAAGCAGGTTTTCGACGGAAGACTGACACAATCAACAAGGTTGGCAGCCTATTCATGCTGTACTGGAAGGTGGTTTTGCTGGGCAAGGGGAGACTATACATAGCGTTCATAGACTTAATATCAGCATTTGACCTTGTCTCGAGGGTCAAACTATCGTGAGTGCTTAGGGATATGGGTATGACCCCCGGGAATCCTGGCACTTTTAATTAGTATAAATGAAGAGAACTTTGCCAGGGTAAGATGGGGTAGTCCGGGACAAGTCACCGATCCCATTAAAATACAGCAGGGGTTCAACAGGGTTGTATCCTGGCTCCAACCTTGTTCCCACTTTACATCAACCAAGTGGTTGAGCTTCTATCTACTATCTCAGCAGACGCTCCCTTTAGCAAAGCAAAAAATAGCCACTCTCCAATTTGCAGACGACACCCTTCTTATTTCAAAGACCCATATGCGCTTACAAAAATTATTGAATCAATTCAAGCTCTTCTGCGATGGGAGGGGCCTAGAAATAAACACCTCCAAAACTAAGCTATTGCTGCTGAACCCCCACAAGTCCTTCAAGGGAAACCTGCTCTTAGACAATACTCCCCTAGATTACCTGGGAATCAAACTATCGGAGGGTATGGACTGGAAACACCATCTCAACAAGGCCTACCTCAAATTCTCCCAGTTAACTGGGGCTCTGAGGAAGAAGCATTGTCTCTCTTATGCCAAGCCAATGGCACATGCTCTGAAACTATATAGCTGCAAGGCTGTGAGCAGTGCCCTTTAATGGGCAGAACTATGGGGCTTGGTAGGAGCAAGTGACCTCACTACTATGGTGAACAAATTCCTCCGAAAGTTTGGTATCTTTCCAGCAAAGCATGTCTCTCTGTCCATTAAAGCTCAATATGGGCATTAAGCCTATTAGTGACCTAGTGAAGCTTCACCCCTTGCTATTTTGGCAGAGAATGGTCACCACTCCCGAAATGCTACACCTTTTAATGAGGTCTGTACCCTAGACACCATGAACAAAATAGGCTGAATCAAACATGTTAAAAGCCTTATGTCCAGTATTGGCCTATCAGGAAATAGTATTGGTTGTACACCAACCCATATCAGAAGTCAGATCAAACTAATATAGTGGGTATGGGTTGAGCAAAATGCATATTCCAATAGCAACCAGGGCAGACTAACTGAAGAATTTAGAGACTTCAAAGCCTGTCGCTCCCTAGAAAGCTATCTTGATATTATCATGATGCCGGCTGACAGGAAGCTCTACATCCAATTCATGCATGGTAGTCTGCCAATTAATGCATTCACAAACTCCTGGCAGATTAACAAAGCCCAGCGAAAGGGCTGACCATGCTGCCACTGCCCGCACAAATCGATAGGTCATGTTCTCTTTGCTTGTACAGAATATGCAAAACCTAGGAGCAAATGGTTAACCTCAGTTTGTAGACAACTTGAGACTCAAGACTTTAGAGTGGCCCTGCGCATATTGAAATCAGATGCAAGACCTCTATTGGTGTGTGCTACTGCGAAATTCATGGGCCTCACTTGGGCGATCAGAAGGAGGGCACTGTTAATCCCCTTATCAATCCCTGAGAGGCACAGATGTGACGACCCACCCTATCAGGGTCAATTGCCATAATGATCACTAATTTTAAAATGTAAATAGTCTTTTTGTTCTCGAGCATCAACAAATGTTAATTCTTCCTTTTTCTGTCTTATTGTGAATACTGGTGTTTTTAAACAATTATCTTAATCTTGTTGTGTAATGTTCATGAATGTAAACCTAGGGTCTGACGACCGCACACATTTTAATGAATGCATTTGCACTTTAGACGAGGGACTCTGCCACTCTGTACAGTAAACATTTGCGCGTCCGTGGCCTGGAAGCTATGAACGACGTGACAGTTGTTGTGCTTAGGTTCCTCTTGCTCGATGCTGCAGTCTCGACAACTTGTGCTATCCTTTAGCTGTATTTTTTTTAACTTACCTGCATGTTCCCTCTTAAACTGGAACGTATGATGTGTAACCTGAATGTGTGTATCTTGTATGGTATTTTACCGAAATAAGGAGTTTGATGATGATGATGACTTTGCAACAAGGACGTCAGGGCATTCTTTAAGGAAGCTCCCGAGCCCGGCTCAGCATGTTGAGTTGGAACTTGGATTTTTCGTATTGTTGAATCCGGGAGACGCTCATGGGCGTGGATGAGACCACTGAGGCTGGCATCAGAGGGCGCAGAGGGCGTTTGTGTACAAGGTTATCACAGATGGAGTCTGGGAGCTTTGCCATTTTGAAGCTGAAAACGGAGAGGAGATGGCCACAGAGTTGTGTGGTGGTGAATAGAGCTACGGTACCCTGGCTCGCAATACATTTCCATTCATGTCTACTTTGCTTCCTTACCTCATCAATGATCCGCAAAGTGAGCTTTTTTGTTCCTCCACACCACTATGTGGTAACTTGTCATGTTGGTTTTTCATTATTTTCAATCATCCTGAGCATTCCCCTATTCACAGTGATTCTCCAGGATTCAGCAGGGTTCCTTAATATCATCATTTTCCAAGTTGCAGCATTTTTCGTCCCCTTTGGAGTCTGATTTCCGTTTCTTTATTTGGAAGTGTCTCTGCAAGCCGAAGGCTGGCCAGAGGTTGCAGAGTATCTCCCCCAGAAGTTGCTTCAGGTCCACACATCACGGCGTTGTAAACTGCACCTTACTTTGAAACAGGGTCTGACTAACAGTTTTCAGGGGTCGACCAACACCTAAAACTGTTGGATTGGTGATAACAGATCATAGGCAAGCAGACATGCTGATAAGGTCCAGATGATAAGGGACTGGCTTGTTCATGTCCGAGGCTGGATTTTTGAGGCCCCATGTTTCCACGCTGGGGGTTAAAGGTTAATGATCGTAGGTTGCCAAAGACCAGGGCCGCCTGTATATTGTCTTGTGCATCGGACTACAAATTAAAATCCGCCACGAGTAGGTTTGTTGGTGATAGAAATTATGCAAACATGGCTTAAAATAAGTAAAGGAGTATTTGAGTTAGTTGAGCATCAACTTAGCAAGTCTTAGAATGTAAGTGTATGTGGAAGGCATGATTATTATACAAATGAACTCGTCCAGCACTCATCTCTCTACCAGATATTGGGCCTAATTTACAAACTTAACTTACATTTTTGAGTAATTTACACTATTTAGGGGCATATTATCAAGGGCTGGCGATAATATTATCGCCGGTTTTGCGTCCGTTTTCGGGTGAAAAGCGGCGATAATATTATCGCTTTATTTACAAGGACACGCTAACGCGCATTTCCATGTTTTAGCGCCCGTTGTCAGTAAGCCTCGCATCGCATCGTAAATGAGATGTAAAGGAGGCGTGCCTGACAATACTCCATGGGAAGATATCGCTAAACAACTGTCGTGATATTTACAAGGACCCCAAATCCAGCGTAGCGATAATCTTAATTGCGCTAACGCGCCCTTAGCTCTGGATTTTAACGTCTGTTAAAATTCAGACTAGGGTATACTTTACATGGGATGTGGATTGTGTGGTTACGACCACATGCTCGTATCAGCAATGTTTTCGCTGTTTTTGGGTGAACATCGCTGGTTTTCCAGCGATGTTTGCCCATTTTTGCGCTAAAGCTGGAATATTTATCACCTAGGTTATGCACGTTGTAAATAATGCGCTAACCAGGCAATAGACGGCGATAAATATGAAAGCGCTAAGCATGCTTTGTGATATTTATCGCTGTCTGTTGCTAATATGCCCCTCTGTAAGTCTACTACTTATTGGATGTTCACAAAATCAGAGTTTAGATTTACTCCGGAAGCATAACTTACTTGTTTCCGCCAAATTGAAATGCCTGCGGACTACTATTCACAAAGGAAATTTACACTTTTGAGTAATATTCACATGTAATTCATTCCTACACGTTTGAGTAACGTTACACTCGGATTTTGTGAATAGCCAAAATATTTAAACTTGCTCAAAAGTGTAAGAGTAAATTACACATGTAAATCACTCAAAAGTGTAAGTTACCTTTATGAATATCCCCTGCTGTTTGTGAATAGTCCCAAGCTATTCAGTTTGGTGGAGACATGTAAGTTACACTTTTGGAGTAGTGATACTCGGATTTTGTGAATATGTAAAAGGTATAAACTGTAAAAAAAAGTGTAAAATACTCCAAAATGTAAGTTACCTTTGTGAATCAGGCTCTATATGTCTTTATGGAACACTGTGCCCACAGGGAGGATTTCATCAAAAGCGATGGTTGAGTTTTCCATCTTACCTTTTATGCAGCAGTTTTATTCTTCTAAAAGGTTGTGCATCTCAAGGGTGTGTATCGTGTCCTCTTCTTCAATTACAGCCGTGATACTTCAGAGTTCAGGTAAGGAAAGTTTATTCCATAACATCAATCGTCTCTGCATAGGGGAGAAGCCTGAGCCAACTGACTGTCTCTGGGAGATCAGTGTACATTCCACCCTGAGATTCCAGCTGGGATGCCAGTGTGCTTAGGATCTCTGTGACAATCAGACCTGTCTGAAGGGTGGCGTGGATAGAATGCAGCTTTTCTGTATTGGGCATGGTTGTGGTATAGACTTTGGAAGTGGTTTGCCAGTTGGTTGCGGGTAAGGGGATTTGTGGATTTTGCTGTGATTTCTCAACTATAATGTGCTGTGTGGTGTATGATTGATGATTTGTTCCTTAAAGGGTTTTGAGCGGCCAGATTGAGTAGGCGCCATCTTCATGTGGACGGGGAGAGTTAGTGTTTGTGTTAGGGATCTATAAGCTGTGCCATCCAAAATTGTCATGGACAGATCAGTCAGAAAGTCTAAGATTTCTATGTGTGTTCTTAACATTAAAGGGATCCCAAGAAAAAAGACAATTTAGAGAATTGACTCATGAGTGTTTGGCTAGAGAGGCTGAGGAACGTTCCACAGAGACACATACGGACATGCAAGTGCAATGCTTTGAGGCAACCCTCCATTGGAAAGCACTCACTCCCCAGGTCTTTGACACCAGCCCAAGATGGCTGGTTCCTGCATGAGAATAAATGGTCGGTTATCCATCCAAGAAAGTGGACTACACCACTAACTGGACAGAATCGAATCAGAAGTGCAGAAGTCCTGGTAGGTTATTAAAATGTCTAGAAAAGAAGAATTCGTTATAGTTGTAACTTTTCTTGAAGATAGAGTGAGGCAGTACTGCTGCTTCTTGCTTTGAAGTGCCATGTGGCAATTCAGGTCCAGTATTTCATCTACGTCCAGTGAGGGTGCCAGGTTTGAGTGCTTTGCGGTTAACTTCATGGTAAGCCAGTTTGTTTTGTTGTCTTAAAATTAACATTAGGAAAGTGGTGGATGTTAAAGTTCATGTTTGGAAGTGTGACCCAGTGCACACTCAACAGTTTGATTACGCTGGCAAGAGTGATTAACCGATCATTGTTAACTGCAAGGAGAGGTACATTTAATTGTGTGTGAGGTGGTGCAATATGCAGGGTGCAATGTAACAATGAGCTTTGTGACGATTGGAAAACACTAATCTAACAAGGTCTACACGAGGCTTGGTGGGATACTCGTGCAAATTGCCAACTGGGATGAAGAGGGATGGGGGTCACCACTGGGATGGGAGTCACCTTTCATTCAGATAGGCTTGACTGAACATGCTTGGGAGCTCTAGGCACCTTGAGTGTGGGGGGGGGGGAGACTTTGTAGCGTTCATTAGACTCAGTCAAGGTAGTCACCCCAACAGGACATGGAAGATTTGGTCACATTCATTTAAATGCTTGTCATTGGCCAGGATCATGATTGTAAAAATATGCTAATGCGTAATCAACAAAATAAGGGTGTGGCCTGCCATGTCCAGTCTCAACTCAGTTGTAATTGTTCCTGTTATACAACCAGATGGCAGAGTCTACCAGGGCTAAGCTAAACTGCAGTGTGGGGGACTTCCTGTCCCGTGACTCCCAGAATAACTCAATATGGTGGTAGGCCCAACACCCCTTTTCAAAAGAACACAGCTCAGACAGTGGCCCTTCTCACCTATGGCCAGTCACTGTCCCGGTAAGAAAACACTTGAATACATGAGTCGCTTCAATGATACTTCTGCATTACAATACTTCTAAACTCACACTCACCTTAATAAAAACAGAGTTCCACTTATATTCCTCCATCCACTCAATGATGCTTCTGTGCATCGACACTTCCACCCCTGCACACATTCAGGGATGAGATTTTGTTCTAGCAAGGCTTTCCAAGGGCTCTCTCTGCTCCCCACACTGGCATATCTGGTCTGTTTACGAAATGGCATCCTAAATGTTACATGACATGCCCCATGAGGAGGCCAATCTTCTGGTGAATATATACAATGATCCAGTGGGAAACTCACAGAGTCTGAGCTCCCTCGGCAGCACTGAGCTCACCAGGGGAGGAGCAGTCAATGTGTCTCAATCACACTGTTCTCAGTGACCTACTAAAGTTGTCTTTGGCAGCCTGCATACTGGGGCGGTCTGTCTTATCAGCAGCCGCGTTTGACTACCCAACAGGAAACATGGACTGAGATGAAAAGAAAGACTCAGACTGACGTCTGATGAAACTTAAAGCGCTGAGCACTGGAAGGAATCCCGAAGCATTGCACATTGCAAACGTATTTCTTTCTGTGATTTCCACTCAGCACATTCTGGCCGGGTCTGCATAGCTGGGAACCTTCAGAATTACCCAAGAGATATTAGCCGTAGTTCTTAGGCTGCAGACACGGACCATGGACCAAAGTGCACGAATAGGCGAAAAGGGCCACGAGGAGCTACAAGAGTGCACTCACAATTACCCGTGGTATTGTTCGCTTATGTGTTTTTTTTAACTAATAGAGCATTACTCAATTGCATTTCTTTCTTGTTTTAACGAAAAGTACACAAAACTGCTTTTGGAGTCACAGATGGAGAAGATGTTCAAAATTTAGTTGTAATATTTTTGAATGGTGTTTGCTGTCTTGCATCTTAGTGCTCACCTGCACAACAGCTTCGGTAGTAATCCCTGCCTCTTTGAGGAGTGAAAAGGCAGTACTGAAGTTTGGCACTGCATGAAAGTACAGACAGCGGGCGTCGACCACAGCAGGGCTTCACAGGTAAATGTAAATGTATTTGTACTTATATAGCGCACTTCTACCCAGAGGTCTCGTAGCACTGTATTCATACCGCTGTGGAACCCTTCCTGGTTTTCCTGTGAGATGTCCACTCCTGGGCACCCCCCAAGGTGAAGCCAGGCATCCTAGCGCTGTGGGGGACGTTGTGGAGATTAAGCAAGCTATTGCCCAGAGGGACCCATGATTAGAATAGGCACTGATGCGAGAATTATCAGGTCCGGGGAAATTGAATCCAAGAGCCACCGAGGCAGGAATTGAACCCTGGTCCCAGGCCAGACCTCTGCAGCAGGGTCTGCTGCTCTAACCATTGAGCCGCACTTCTCCAGGTGATTACGCAAACTTGTATTCCCTATTTTCTCCTCTACAGTTGGTACTGATGGTCTTTTATTTGCTTGCTAAAAGTGGTGGAGGGGAGTAAAACAATTCAAGGTTATACTGTCAATTTAGTCATACTCTAAAGGACCACAGGCTCCGAATTTCAATTCTGTGGGTTTATTATAAGGCCAAAAATAATTGAATATAAACACACCTCAGTATCAGAGTATATAGGTACATGAAAATCAAAACGGAGCCGAGTCTACGAATATAATTCATTCGGCATAAAAGACATAAAAGTCCAAAATCAGAAAACAGCATAAAATAGAAGCTGAGACCAATTCTCTTTTCGTTTGGGAGGAAAACAAAACAAAAATATCTTTCCCTACACTACTCTAAATGAGGATCCTACCAATCTCTCTTGTCATATCCCAAAGGTGTCAGCACGTGTGACTTCCTAAGAAGTACTCACGTCAAATGGGTCTAATAGCTTAAAGCTATGGAGCTCGTTCTAAGATGCTCCTTCTCCTCAAAAGTTAGCAGAAGTCTCTAGTATCTGTCCTTACACATCACACAAAAAGACCAAGTTCAGCCCTAATACGTCATGTGATAAAACTTTCCATTGCAATGTTTTCGGTAGCTTTCCACAGGAGCTTTAATTAATTTTTCTTTGTCTTCCAGTGGCCTTGAGTTTCAGATAGGCCAGGCACGAAAGGAGTCCTCCCTTCTCGCCTTCCAGACTTCTTCAAAGACATTCCGGGTATCTCCTTAAATCTAAGAATAATGCGGCCAAATTCCTGCACCTGCAGTAGGATGAGAACACACTGTCTTCGAGCACAAAAAGGATTCATTTAATTGTTTCTTGAGCAACCAAGGAAAAAAAGAAACTAACAACAACAGTTGGGCCTGCAATTCAGGCAACTTAAACTAAATACAATTACATTACATGAGTATAATTTCATCCTGCACTTTACACCTGCAGGAATTATAAATGTCTCTAATATCCTACTTGAATGTGCACACTACAAAATCAGTGCTACTAGAACGTGAATAAATGTATCTTAATAATTATGAAGCACTGCAAACGACAAAATACATGTGAGTGCGTTTCAACCATGAGTATAGTGCACCCATACAATTTAGAGTGCTGTAAGCGCTCTATCACAGGGATTGCTCTTCATGCTTCTGTGCACATACATTAAAGAGTCTCTTGGATCAAATCTCCACCCTCTCCCCTCTTGAGTTTACTGTCCATGTGCTGTAGACATGAAATACCTCTATGGGATTCCCCTCACCTTCAGGAGCCACAAACTCTGTGTAAAATGTCATGAGCTTCCTTTGGTCTTTGGAGTGTGTTGCTTCATTGCCCCTTCCTGGACGTAAGGCACTCCTGGATGTGCCCACAGGCTGTGGTATGTCAAGCAACGGTGGCCCCTCCATTAAAGCGGAGAAGCTCCACCCCCCGCCACCACCTGCGAATAAAACAATAATTAAACAGGTTTTAAACATGTTTTATCATTGTTTTATTTTAATCCACCACAGTGGCCAAGGCAGTACCTGGATTCTGGAGGTGGGGCCTCTCCAAGGCAGTATTGGAGTTTTAGTGCGTGGTTACGATCTTGGCAGGTGGGATATCCTGTCTGTCATATTACAGTTCCATAGCATTTAATGAAATTGTAATTTGGCGAACAAGGTATCCATCATTCTTGTGACGGAGTAACCCTGTCAGCCAAGATAGTAATCAGGCCTCTTAGTTATAGAAAGGTATTTTGTTTTATTGTCTTTTTAATACTTTCTCTTTTCTTGTTGTAGATCGTTTCATTCTCTGCTCGTCAATTCCGTTGACATAGTCACTAGACATTACTTATGTCTTATCTACCTGACTAGGAACTGCTGTGTACTCCTGCTGATAGACTTTACTAAAAGTTCTCAGGAGCTACATACGTTTAATGCAGTTGGAAAGAGGTACCGGACACCGTTGCTGGAGTGCGATGGTGCCCTTTCTTTTGTAAGGGTGCATCATATTCACTAGTAGTCTGCACCTACATTGATTCAGTTGTCGTATTAACTATTGGTCATTAGGGTGTGTTCTGTAATAACCTTTGAAAGTGAGATATTACAACCATTACATGACATGTAAAGAAATAACGTGGCAGATGTGTTTTGAATAATGTAGCCTTTCCATAATTTCTTAACTTAATTGCTCATTTACAATGTAATGCTTAGAGAAAAACGTGCGCCAAATTAAAGTTGTACACGGATGTGGCAACTCGAATTTAAATGTGTAGAAGTTATAGACTGCTTATAACGATTTGTGCATTCAAATGTACTTAAGGAATGTGTTTACTTAGAAATTCTCAAAGAAAACTGTTCATTTACATGTATCCTCAAAGGCCCTAAGTGCTTCATTCTTATGTTGGCCGATTTCTGTAGACCTGAAGTGTATTCTCCCTGATGGCTATTGTACTGGGGTAAGGAGATGAATTTCATGTGTATGTTGGATTTGTTCTGTTCTCACATTTCTGTTGCAGGTGGAGAAAGTCGTCTTTGTTAGTTAGAATAACATCTTTTGTTTTAGGAGTTAGGTTCAGGGAGGAGAAGATACTTTTATGCAAGTATGCTGACAATTGGGAGCCGGTGTTGTTTCTCATTGAAGGAGGCTTGGGAATCGAGGTCATCGAGCTAGGAGCTGGGAGTATCCAAACTAAATGGAAAATCACCAATGAGAAATGCCCGCAGGATGAGATGATCAAGTTGCAAGCAGTGGGCGTGTTTTACGTTTTGTGTTTTGAATTAGGGACAATGCCCCGGTGGTTGAGTCAGGAGAGGAGGTGAGGAGATCGATGAAGAGGGAAGGAGCATCTTAGAATGAGCTCTGGAGCTATGGCTACCTGACTTCATGAACTGACACCTTTTTCTGATCTTGCCTGGGGAATGTTAAGTAGGGATGTCACAGTAGTGATAGTGTAGGGATAGACTAATGTTTTTCGTGTATTTTCTCAAATGAAGACAGATCTTGACATAGGGACAATTATTGCCTATGTTCTGGAACTTGTCATTCGTTTTATGATCCAGCATCTTCGTCTCACATGTAGATTTGTATTTGTATTAGTTCCAATGTACTTCTACAACCTCGTCTTGAGGTGTCTGTTTGTCCAGTTATTTTTGTTTTTGTAATAAACCCACTAACTTGGAATTCGGAGTCTGTGATTCTTCAAGCCATGGTTCTTTAACGTTGTTACGTTTGCTTCAATGAGTTATTTCTCCCCTCTACACTTCTCAGCAGGCAACAAAGATTCACTGACCAGGAGTTCCAAAGTTAATTGATAGAGAGGAACCCGGCCCTTTCACTGTAATACAAGAGCAGAAGACTGATAAGAACAGGTAGCCCTCCGTTTCAATGTTCTTCAGATACTAAAATTGTCTTCAGTCTCTTTTTTGGAAAAGGTGGGAGTTTGGATTTCATGCCTTGTTTTTATTTTGCTAAGACTACATAGGAAGGCTCTCCAGTTTATGGAGTACTTGGTACCGAGTGTCATCTGTCATGCAAATTCTCTATTGGATGGTGTATGGTAAGGAGAGTAGAAAAGTGACTATTTGCAGGCTACAGACAGGTATTTGGTTACATGTAATCTCAAAAATTACTATAGTAGACAAAGATTTTCATGTCGGTTACCCACTCTGTCAAACCCTGGGAGTAAACTTTCACTGTGATGTTTCTTGTTAGGCTCTACTAAGAGGGGTTGTATACTATTTTGCCAACTGTTATTTTGTACATATTTGTAATTTCTTAACTGTATGGATGAGGGTTGACAGCTTACGCACACTTCCGTGTACCTGTGTTAGGATATAGTGTCAAGCCAATGGAAAAGTTCTGTAGGCCTTATTAGTTCATTGGGAAAATATATGGCAGATTTCTTAATTGTGATCCGTTAATAACGACAAGCTATGACAAAGTAAGTAGGCCTAATATACTTATTGTGAAAGCAAGTGTTAAAAGCAAAAGGCTTTTAAGGGGTGATTGTCATTACACTGTGCTAAAGCTTGTCGGCAGGTATTTAGTTAAATGGCAGCCTACAAATTATGTATTTTGATACATTCAATCTCATAGATTACAGTATCAGGCAAGGGCTTCGTGCTCGTTAATTCCCCTGACACAGTGGGTGTAGAAGATCTGTGAAAATAGTTATTAGGCCCTCTTAGGAGAAATTATATTTTGTTTTGATAAATTTAATTTTGTATACTACTGTAAATGTATGACTGTACGCCTGATGGTTGCCCAATATGAAAGTTTAAGCTCAATAGAGATGGTCTGAGTTGGTCAAGATGACAAGCCAATGATAACATCCATAGGCCTTATTGTTTCACACTGAAAATATATTTCATATGTCATAAGTCTGATATATTTATTACAAAAAGTTACAATGAAAGCAGTAGGCCTGCCATATTGATTGTGAAAAGCATCTGTTATAGTCAATAAGCATTTACTGATAGGTGTTTGTTACATGAACTCTCATAGATTACCTTTCTAGGAAAGGATTTTGGTGTTGGTTTCCACCTCTGACAAATCTTAGGGATGCAAGATTTGGGATCTATTCATTCTTGCTACAAAGGTGTTTCATGTATACATACTAAAAAACTATGCAAAAAAAGAAGCAGAAATGTCTGGATAGTTCCCAACCTCAGCTGGAGAACAGATTGTTGAGGTGAGCAGATACAGAGTGTCACTGGAGTTAAAAGGTGCTCTACACAGGAGCTGTTCTCCATCTAAACTTGGGAACTACCCAGAGTTCTCTGCTTCTTTTTAGCATAATTTATGGAGCCTGAAATAGTATTGTTTTGAGTTATACTGGGTGCTCCCTTGTATCTGGGAAAAGCTAAACCTGTTTGAAGAGCTATAAGAATAGTGAAACACGTGTCAGGGGTCACTTTTATTCTTTCCAGGTTGGCTTGGTTTGGTATTTTACCAATCCAAAGCTGTAATACTGTGCCCGGAGTGGTAACAGGCTTTTGCTGCAGAAATGGCAAAATACTTTCCCCCTTTCTAGCTCAGTATAAATGGCACTGTGCTAATCCTATGCTTAAAACCTTTGCTATAAAAACAGATCACAATAAAATGAATGGGATGGAATAGATTTTATAGTCACCAAAACAATTACAAAATTGTCCTTTTAGTTCCTTTACAAAGCCTTGTCAGTCAAAAGGCATCATTAGGTATTCCGAGGAAGTGCAAGTAGTGGCAAAAATATTGGTGCTCTTGGTATTATATTCTTCTTCCTGAAGTGTGGTTTAAGTAATTTAAATTTCTGATAACAATTTTAGATTTGGTTTATAAAATTAGCACATACCCCTAGAGTAGGTCCTAAGAGGTGAAGTCCTCTTGCGTTCTGTTATTATTAAAGAGAGTTTCAAAGGAGAGTCTCCCTGAAATTAGGAAATTGCATAGCAGCAGCTGTTTCTGCATATGTAGGATTTTGACACGCATGACACATAAGCCATCATCTGCTGTGTTAGATATATATTTGAACCAAATAGTTCTCTCTATTTCAGTTGAATCAACACATTTTAAAACAACACTGCA
This sequence comes from Triturus cristatus, assembly GCF_964204655.1. Classification (NCBI taxonomy): domain Eukaryota; kingdom Metazoa; phylum Chordata; class Amphibia; order Caudata; family Salamandridae; genus Triturus; species Triturus cristatus. The sequence goes on along the minus strand of NC_140584.1, from coordinate 937,377,334 downwards.
TGTTAACACGAAACTACAAAATATACCCGGTTGCATATAAGCTGCCAATATGTGTTATTGTGCAATGAAGAAATGACTTTTTTGCCCCGATAGTTTATATTTGCTCAACTCATTGACTTAAAGAAGTGTTTTCGTATAGCGCAGGAAACAAAACACCTAGGGGCATATCAACAACAACCGGCGATAATTATCGCTCAGCGCTCTTAGCGTGAGGATAATTATCGCCGGCTAGCGTGAATTTTTATCGCTGAGATAGCGTGCTATTAGCAACGCTTATCTCAATAGCGATAAAAATCTACACGCTAACAGGCTAACGTGAGATTATCGCTGGAAACCCAGCGATAATCACACGTTACCTTGTTGATAGGGACAGGCAAACTTAGCCATGATATCCTCCTTCCATAGGATATCATGGCTAAGTCTGAAAATTACCAAACGTAAAAAAGCAGCTTTAACCGCGGTTAGCGCTGCTTTTTTTGTCTCTAACAGGGTTAGCGACATTCTTGATAATAGGAGAAATGTCGCTTAGCGACATTTCTCCTATTCTTTTACTCTGGAACGCCCCCTTTGCATCTCATTAGAGATGCAAGGGGAAGCGTAGAGTAAAAGGGTGCTAACATGCAAATTTGCGTGTTAGCACCCTGTTGTTGATAGGGCGCTAGTTTTATCTCTGCTTTTTTGGCTTTTAGAGCCAAAAAAGCAGAGATAAAGCCCTTGTTGATATGCCCCTTAGGTATGTAAATATTATAAATCTATGAATGTTAGTAAAATGATTTCTTGTTTGCCTGAAAAAAAATAATTTTTCTGTTCATGCTCACTATTCACGTTTGCAAGCAGCAGTTATTTTAAGAGATACAACAGGGCTTACTTACAAGCACCTTGCGCCGCCGGTACGTCACTTTTTTGTTTGTTTAGGAGTAGCGAAAATGCTGTATCTATTTATTTGGCCCGATATCTTTAACCTTAAGGTGTATCCTGGTGAGGCACGCACGAGATAAATATGTAGGCCCAGATTTACGAATGCTTTGAACAGGGTTTACATCACAAAAGTTACACAAACCTGGTGCAAAGTGTTGTGGTGGGATTTACAACCTAACACAAACCAGGATTCGCATTAGAAAGCTCTTTAAAGTAAGGCAAAGCTGCACTATGCTCTACTTTGAGCTACTTGGCATCAAGGAGGCGTTTCATGGGTGGCACTTAGGCATTGCCATAAAATCACCCATGGGTTTTGATGTCACTTTCTACTAACAGTCATAGACAAGGATTTGCGCCAAAATCTTATGCTTTCTTGAGGCAAGTGTAATGAGGAGAAATGTTTTGCATTTGTATTGCAGTGGACACCACATATACAAATAGGGAAAAGTCTTAAAGGATAGTTTTTGAACTGAAAGGGTCTCTTTCCAGTCCAAAATCTATGCTTAAGAGAACGCGCACACCCTTGCACTATGGTGCAAGGGTGAGTGCATTGGCGCATGGCAGCCAAAAGTGTTCCAGCACTGGGGTAGAGAAAAAATGTGCTATATCTTAATGGATAGGGCACATTTTTTCTCTGTCTCTTTTACGCACTGCAGCACTGCAACTTTGATTGCTGCACTGCTTTGCGTCAAACAATAGCAAATAAGGGCTGTAATGTACAATACCATGCTGCACGGCTGTTTCTTGTTGGAAAGAGAGGTTCCAGAGACCGTGAGTTGGGAACTTAGCCGGGCTGCGCTTTTCAGAGAGAGTCACAGCATTATCCCAAAAAGTGCGTCGACATTGCCTTTGTTCAAGATGAGTGCAACATAATTATATATTTCAGACAATTTTCCTTAGAGAATAGAAAGGACAGTGCTCATAAAATGGTGTTCCATGCAACAATTGGTGAATAACATTTTGAATAGAATCTGCTGAAAAAAGCAAATATATATATATATATATATATATATATATATATATATATATATATATATATATATATATATATATATATATATATATATATATATATATATCAAACTATAGGTATACTCCTTTCAGGAAATAAACATCCAGCACTCCGGTGAAAGAATGGGCACTCGGTCTTTATTTTCAAACAACGAGGTATCACATCAACGCGTTTCAGCAGACTCGCGCTGCCTTGTTCACGATGTTTTGTGCCATACTTTTTTTCATTAAAATACATTTCATTTAGTGATTGACAACAACGAGGGACTCGACTTTCATATTCCCCAGCTCTGTATAATGCACTTTGGCCGCCATCTTGTAACATGTTCATTCCTATTTGTTTTACATGTTTTTTTAGTACGATTTATACTTAATTTGCACATATTGCTGTATTACATGGCTCAATGATTACAGCTATTTCTTATGTTTCCGCGCAGGATACCTCCTTGCGTATATTTGACAATAGCTAATTAAAAATCAGAGTCTGTCATACAATTTTAAAAGATTTAAATTTCTTCAACATGCTAGTGCAAATGGTATTAATCTTCAGGAAATGAATTCGGCAAGTGCCTTTTTAACATTTTCTTATAAAATTCAGTAATTCAAAGTGCTAGTGCTTACTGTGCAAATTACGCATTCTAAAGTGCCAGTGCTAGTTTTGTTTTAAAGAATTTCACAAAAGTTAATAATCAAAGGTGCTAATGCCTATTGTGCAAATAACGCAGAGAAACCCTTTCCTAATGTATACAAGTTCATGATCTATATACCTGTATGAATTTATCAAGAACAATTCTTTTAATCAAAATTCTCATGACAATCCTAAAGTGCAAGTGCTTATGTAAACTTAGACATTTCTCAATCACAGTATCCATTTTTACTTTCTCAGCTCTAGCACAATTAGTTCCATATAGGATAGGGATTAATATCACACGTATATACATATCCATAAATATTAAAATCATATTTGATATTTCTATACAGAGCGGTTATCTTTGTCGAGTTACCCTCTATATTGATTGTTTTTTCACTAACAAAAGTAATGATAGCAAGAATTTCTCATTTCTTATCTCTTCGAGCATTTCAAGACAAACACGTATACAAATCCTCATCCACATTCAACCCTTGCGGTTCTTTGCAATTAAATTCTAGGATAAAAAATGTTTCCAACCTCCTTAGTTCCTTTTCCCTGTCCCCTCCCCTCTTTCTCCTCGGGACTTCCGCTATACAGGAATATTTCAAAAATATCGGGTTACTCTGGTGATGGGATTCAAAATGACGTGCTATGGGATATGTTCTGTCTTGATTAACAATAGCTCTCCTGTGCTGTAAAATTCGTTTATACACAGGAAGGGTTGTACTCCCTATATATATTTTGGGGCACGGGCATCGCAGCAGGTAAACAACATAGCTAGATTTACAGGTCAAAAAACTCTTAATAACAATAGTTTTATTAAAAAAAGTTTTAAAATCAGTGCAATTCATGCCATGCTGGCATGCTTTGCATTTTGGGCATTTTCTAAAACCTGGTTTTTGATGTAACCAGGTTGGAGCTCGCCCTTTCTCTTCCTGATATTCGCTCCGCACAACTAGATCCTTTAGCGATTTTGATTTTTTATAGGTGATGTCCGGGTGTTTTTTCATTTTAGAACCTATTACGGGATCGTTTCTTACCAGATGCCAATGTTTGTTTAAGATAGATCTTATTTCTTTATGTTTTTCATTGAATGTTGTTATGAATCTAGAATTAAGTTGGTTCTTGTCTCCCTCTCTCTGTAGTTTTCTCTGTTTTGTTCTTGATGGTTCAAACAGGATTTTTTGTCTATCAAGGTCTCTTGCCTTAGATGCAGCTCCTTTTATTACAGCTGGAGAGTACCCCCTTTGAATGAATCTACGGGTCATCTCACTCTCAATTTTATCATATTCAGCTAGATTGCTGCATGCTCTCCTTGCTCTATAGAATTCCCCGAAGGGAATGCTCCTAATTAACGCAAAAGGATGAGCACTCCCCGCGTGAAGAACTGTATTCCCGGCAGTAGCCTTGCGGAACACTGAAGTCTCCAACTTCCCTCCCATCGGTTTAACCCGGATGTCAAGAAAGTCTATAGTTGTTTTGCTGTGGTGTCCTACGAATTCTAGGTTAATTGTATTCTGATTCAGATCACTGATGAATAATTCTATGTCTGTCTCCGTGCCCTGCCACAACACGAAGACATCATCAATGAATCTAACCCACAGTAATATGTTTTCTGACCAGTGCTCCAATGGACTGCTTCTGAGCACCTGTTCCTCCCACCAGCCAAGATGTAAATTCGCATAGCTGGGGGCGAAACAGGTGCCCATCGCAGTCCCCTGTTCCTGTTGAAAAAGTTCATCATTGAATAGAAATATATTCTTGGTTAAACACCATTCCATTAGTTCCAAAATCATTTTGTTGTGCTCCAGGAGTCGAATTGGTCTCCTGCTTAGGTAATATTCAGTTGCCTTTAAACCATCTATGTGTCTTATGCTGGTGTACAATGTTGCAATGTCCAGTGTCAGGAGCAGCATATTCTCTTCATCCCAATGTACATCGAAAATGCACTTTAAAAAATCCGTTGAGTCTTTAATATATGAAGATAAGGATCTTACAATCGGATTTAAAAAATAATCAATATAACGTGATGCATTCTCGAAGAGGCTTCCACATGATGAAATAATTGGTCTCCCCGGTGGACTGGTGAGACTCTTATGCACCTTGGGGAGCATATAAAACACCGGGATCACTGGTTTATCTTTTTTGATGAATTTATACTCGTCCCAACTCAACAAGCCTTTATCTTTCCACTCATCCAACCTCATGAAGAATAGTTCCTTAGTTTTCTCATATTCTTTCATATTTATTCGGATGTAACAGTTACTATTGTTCAGTTGATTGAGGGCTTCTTTTTTATATAGTTCCTTCCCCCACAGAACAATATTCCCTCCCTTGTCCGAGGGTTTAATTAGTACTCCCTCTTCTTTCTGGAGTTTGTTCACTGTCTTGTAAAAAAGCGCTTTTTTCGGACACATTCTCTTTTTCTTCTGATTGGCAACAATGTACAACTGTTTTAAGTCTTTGGTTACATTTTCCCCGAAAATATCGAGGTTATCTTTCATAGATTGGGGCAAAAATCTCGATGGTGGCCGAAATGGAGTATGGTCTTCCTTATTCATCCCTGTGAGGAACGACATTGATTGTTCCTCATTGTCTGGTGGGTTATCTTCACTCGCCAGTTAGATTACATCTGTTAAGGTGGGGATATCATTCACATTTAGGGAGATTTCATCATTAAATGGTTCTAGCATTTCTGCTTGTGTTCCTTGATTGGTCTTACGATGGTTCAGGTGCATTTTTGATAGTTTGAGTTTTCTGACGAAGCGATATAAGTCCATTCTGTTGCTCGGATAATTATACTCATTACTGCTACAGAAGGATATATATATATCGTTTTCTTTCTTAAGAAACTTCTGTGTTATCTATTGTTATGGAAACACTATTGCATCAGGGACGTTGTGGGATAAAATATCAGAAATGCCAAATAATTGCCACAGATTGTGTCCATATGCACCTTTTCCTGCTGCATCATTTAATGAACACTGCTACATATTTTGCTTCTCCATTGCCGCTTATTCCAGGAACCTCATATACCGGGACAAGGCTCTCCTGACTCTTGTGGTCGTGAGACATATGGGTTGCCAGCTAAGGGTTTCCAAGCTGAGGCACTGCTGTTAGAAACCAAGCGGGTCCCCCGCCTCTAAATGAAGCGGTGGAACCTCAGGAGTGGTGAACGCGACATCTGATGGCCTTTGCCAGATTTCCCACATCACCAAATCCAAAAGGACTCCCATGGTCTCTCACTTAAGAAGTGCAGTTGCAAATGATTACATTCTACACTACCACATGTACCTATCTTAATCGTATGTGCAGCCTTTATTTGTGATAATCTTATACACTAAGGCCCTGATTACAAGCGAAGGCGTTATTTATTGCCCTTGATAAATAATGATACAACACGGTACTCTATTTATCAGATGAGTTTATGGAGAATATCCGCATGATACAGTAAATACGGTATGTTTTCCCCTGGTGAATTTCGGCACATTTGACCTGCTGATATTTAACAAAGATTGAGGGGCATATTATCAAGGCTAGGCGATAATTATCGCTCAGCGCTCTTGGCGTGAGGATAATTATCGCTGGCCAACTCTGAATTTTATCACGGAGATAGCGTGCTATCAGCAACGCTTATCTCCAAAGCGATAAAATTCAGAGCGCAAGCTGCCAACTGTTCGATTATCGCTGGAAATACAGCGATATTCTCACAGGGTTTGGCGATAGCTTGCTGATAGGGCAAGGCATACTTAGTCATGATATCCACCTTCCATAGGATATCATGGCTAAGTCAGTTTCAAAGCAGGCGTAAGGAAAGTAGCGATAACAGAGGTTATCGCTACTTTTCTTGCCGCTATGCTTCTTAGCGTGAGGCTTGATAATAGGAGAAATGTCGCTTAACGACATTTCTCCCGTTATTCTGGGGAGGAACACCCACTTTAAAGCTGGGCGTTAAGGGAAAGGACGAAGAAGCATGGATTCACGCGTTAGCGTGTCCTTGCTAATAGGGTGTTAAAATTATCGCCGCTTTTCGTCCGAAAACGGACGCAAAAGTGGCGAGAATTTTTTATCGCCTCGTAGATGATATGCCCCTGAGTTATTTAACACATCAGATGATTAAATACCTTCACACTCGTAATTGCGACCCATACGTAAACATGATTTTTTAACCATAGATCGGAAAATTACCAGGAACTCGTAATTAGGCCCTAACTGTATTTTATTCAGGAAACTGCCCTAATTGTCAAACAGAGTTGTAATGCAGCTGCTGCGTGTGCCCCATTGCCTTGCCCACTGCCTCGCTGCCTGCCTCGCTGCCGCTGACCACGCCCCCTCCTCCGAGCGGCGTGGTCCGTGCTCGCCTGCCGGCTGCCTGAACTTTTGTTAGTTTTGCTCTTGTTTTTCTTTCCATTTGTGCCTGTTTTATTGTTATTTTGTGCCCGTGTTAGCGTTTTCCTTCCTGTTTGCCCGCCTACCTCGCCGCCCTCCGCTCTCCCTCCCCGCTTCCCGCCACCGCCGATTACTCCGCCCCTTTTCTCTTCTGTACCCTCCCCGCTCCCGCCTCCCAGCTGCTCCGCCCACCCGTGCACTTCGCCTTATATGGCGACCGTGCGACGCAGGTGAGTGTGACCCACTTGTGGGACACCCCCGCGCCGCACGGCCACCAGCTGCTGCGTGTGCCCCATTGCCTTGCCCACTGCCTCGCTGCCTGCCTCGCTGCCGCTGACCACGCCCCCTCCTCCGAGCGGCGTGGTCCGTGCTCGCCTGCCGGCTGCCTGAACTTTTGTTAGTTTTGCTCTTGTTTTTCTTTCCATTTGTGCCTGTTTTATTGTTATTTTGTGCCCGTGTTAGCGTTTTCCTTCCTGTTTGCCCGCCTACCTCGCCGCCCTCCGCTCTCCCTCCCCGCTTCCCGCCACCGCCGATTACCCCGCCCCTTTTCTCTTCTGTACCCTCCCCGCTCCCGCCTCCCAGCTGCTCCGCCCACCCGCGCACTTGGCCTTATATGGCGACCGTGCGACGCAGGTGGGTGTGACCCACTTGTGGGACACCCCCGCGCCGCACGGCCACCAGCTGCTGCGTGTGCCCCATTGCCTTGCCCACTGCCTCGCTGCCTGCCTCGCTGCCGCTGACCACGCCCCCTCCTCCGAGCGGCGTGGTCCGTGCTCGCCTGCCGGCTGCCTGAACTTTTGTTAGTTTTGCTCTTGTTTTTCTTTCCATTTGTGCCTGTTTTATTGTTATTTTGTGCCCGTGTTAGCGTTTTCCTTCCTGTTTGCCCGCCTACCTCGCCGCCCTCCGCTCTCCCTCCCCGCTTCCCGCCACCGCTGATTACCCCGCCCCTTTTCTCTTCTGTACCCTCCCCGCTCCCGCCTCCCACCTGCTCCGCCCACCCGCGCACTTGGCCTTATATGGCGACCGTGCGACGCAGGTGAGTGTGACCCACTTGTGGGACACCCCCGCGCCGCACGGCCACCAGCTGCTGCGTGTGCCCCATTGCCTTGCCCACTGCCTCGCTGCCTGCCTCGCTGCCGCTGACCACGCCCCCTCCTCCGAGCGGCGTGGTCCGTGCTCGCCTGCCGGCTGCCTGAACTTTTGTTAGTTTTGCTCTTGTTTTTCTTTCCATTTGTGCCTGTTTTATTGTTATTTTGTGCCCGTGTTAGCGTTTTCCTTCCTGTTTGCCCGCCTACCTCGCCGCCCTCCGCTCTCCCTCCCCGCTTCCCGCCACCGCCGATTACCCCGCCCCTTTTCTCTTCTGTACCCTCCCCGCTCCCGCCTCCCAGCTGCTCCGCCCACCCGCGCACTTCGCCTTATATGGCGACCGTGCGAACGCGCAGCGGTCACGCGCAGCGGGCGCGCCGATTGTGCGCCGAAGGTGCGCCAAAGGCAAGCCCGTCTACGCCCGTCCGTGCCTGGACCGCGCCCAGTGCCAGGACCCCTGGACCCCACCGACGGAAGACGACCCGACAGTCCTACGACGCCGCAACACTCACCGCACTCAACACCGGCGGGACCCAGGGATGCTACCGAGCCACTCCGAAGCACACCTACGGACCCTTCAGCTGCCACGCCTGCAAGTTCACCTGCATCCGGACCTGCCCGACACCAGCACCTGCCAAGCCGAACACCAGCAGCAACCACCTCAAGTGCATCCTGCTCAACACCCGCTCCATCCACAGACACGCCATCGAACTCTGGAACCTCCTCGACACCACAGCCCCTGACGTTGCCTTCATCACGGAGACCTGGATGAACGCCTCCTCAGCGCCCGACATCGCCATCGCCATCCCAGAAGGATACAAGATCACCCGGAAGGACCGCAACGCCAACCAGGTGGGAGGAGGCATCGCCATCATCCACAAGAACACCATCCGCATCACGACCAGCACCGACAACACCCCACCCTCCGCCGAACACCTGCACTTCCAGATCCACACCGACCCGAAGACCACCCTCAGAGGCACCCTGATCTACCGACCCCCGGGACCACGCACTCAATTCAGCGAGGACATCGCCGACTTCGTCAGCCCGCATGCCCTCCCCTCCGCTGACTACATCCTCCTGGGGGACTTCAACTTCCACCTGGAGAACAACAACGACTGCAACACCAGCACCCTGCTCGACAACCTCACCAACCTTGGACTCAAGCAGCTGGTGTCCACCCCCACCCACCTCGCCGGACACACACTCGACGCCATCTTCTCATCCAGCAAAGACATCGCCTTCAGCCACGCCACAGAACTCCACTGGACAGATCACAGATGCATCCACTTCACCTTCAGAAGAACGACGACCCACCACCACCAGCAACAGGTTGCCCGAAGAAGCTGGAACAAGATCACAGCAGACCAGCTCGCCGCCTCCCTGAGCCAGCACCCTCCGGCCAGCTCAGCGAACCCCAGCCAGGCCGCCGACAACCTCACGAAGTGGATCAGCAACTGCGCGGACGAACTCGCCCCACTGAGGACCCCGCCCAGCAGACCCGGCAGCAAGAGAGCCCCTTGGTTCACCAACGAACTCAAGAGCTCCAAGAAGAACTGCCGAGCCCTCGAGAAAGCCTGGAGAAGGGAACCCACGCCGGACAACAGGACCACCCTCAAGCTCGCCACCCGGAAACACCACCAGCTGATCCGCATCGCCAAGAAAACGGCTTTCAAAAACCGACTGGACAACAACGCACACAACTGCAAGGAACTCTTCAACATCGTGAAAGAGCTCTCCAACCCCAACGCCGGAAACAACGACATCACCCCTTCGCAAGACCTCTGCAACTCCCTCGCCTCCTACTTCCACAACAAGATCGCGGACATACACTACAGCTTCAGCACTCAACCGACGCACGCCACGACCGCAGCATCGCCACCCACCACCACCCTCCGCGCCTGGACCCCGGTCAACACCGAAGAAACCGTCCACACGATGAACTCCATCCACTCCGGATCTCCGACCGACCCCTGCCCTCACCACGTCTTCAACAAAGCCGACGCGGTCATCGCACCCCACCTGCGGGACATCATCAACACCTCATTCGACACCGCCACCTTCCCCGAGAGCTGGAAGCACGCCGAACTCAGCGCCCTACTGAAGAAACCTACAGCCGACCCCACCGAACTCAAGAATTACCGCCCCATCTCTCTACTCCCGTTCCCAGCCAAAGTCATCGAGAAGACCGTCAACAAACAGCTGGCCACCTTCCTCGAGACGAATGGATCCCTCGACCCATCGCAGTCCGGATTCCGTGCCAGCCACAGCACCGAGACCGCCCTCATCGCCGCCACTGACGACATCCGAACCCTGATGGACAACGGGGAAACAGCGGCCCTCATCCTCCTAGACCTCTCCGCGGCTTTCGACACGGTCTGCCACCGCACCCTAGTGCAGCGCCTCAGCAACGTCGGAATCCAGGAGAAGGCGCTGGAATGGATCGTCTCCTTTCTCGACGGAAGAACACAAAGAGTCCGCCTACCACCGTACAAGTCAGAGGCCACCACAGTCATCTGCGGCGTCCCTCAAGGATCCTCACTGAGCCCGACCCTCTTCAACGTCTACATGAGCCCCCTCGCGGCCATCGCACGCCAACACAACCTCAACATAATCTCCTACGCCGACGACACCCAGCTGATCCTCTCCCTGACCAACGACCCCGCCGCCGCCAGAGCCAACCTGCTTGAAGGGATGAGAGAGGTAGCCGAGTGGATGACGACGAGCCGCCTGAAGCTGAACACAGATAAGACGGAGGTCCTCATCCTGGGCTCCTCGCCCTCCGCCTGGGACGACTCCTGGTGGCCCCCCGCCCTGGGCACAGCACCCAAACCGACGGACCACGCACGCAACCTGGGTTTCATCTTGGACTCCTCCCTCTCCATGACCAGGCAAGTCAACGCCGTCTCCTCGTCGTGCTTCAACATCCTGCGCATGCTTCGGAAGATCTTCTGGTGGATCCCCACAGAGACCAGGAAGACTGTCACCCAGGCCCTCGTCACCAGCCGAATGGACTACGGCAACGCACTCTACGCCGGAACCACCGCCAAGATCCAGAAGAGACTCCAGCGCATCCAGAACGCCTCAGCCAGACTCATCCTCGACATCCCACGACACAGCCACATCTCCGGACACCTAAGAGACCTGCACTGGCTCCCGGTCAACAAGAGAATCACCTTCCGCCTCCTTACCCACGCACACAAAGCTCTCCACGACCAAGGCCCGAGCTACCTCAACAACCGAATCAACTTCTACGCCCCCAAACGCCACCTCCGATCTGCCAGCCACGCCCTCGCCACCATCCCACGCATCCGCAGAGCCACTACAGGAGGAAGGTCCTTCTCCTACCTGGCCGCCAAGACCTGGAACTCCCTCCCGGCCGACCTGCGCCTGACCCAAGACCACCTCTCCTTTAGGAAGAAGCTCAAGACCTGGCTGTTCGAGCAGTAGCGGCACCCCCCCCCCCCCCCCCCCCCCAAGCGCCTCGAGACCCTACGGGTAGGTAGCGCGCTATATAAATGTCTTTGATTGATTGATTGATAATGTCATATTTCCTGGATAGTGCATTTGGGCTGCTGCTATACCATACTGGATTTCCAACGTTGCTCACTTTAGTTTGATGCTTAGTTTTATGTAATGATTTTAACATGTTAGGTTTCTTTCAAAATGGAGGACTTTTGTTACAATGTTTGAAGCTTTAAAAATTGGTGCTTTTGTATTTTTTATTGAAATATGCATTAATTACTGAAGTTGTGTAGGTTGTACAGCCACTTTGAACGTTGATGATGACAGTGACAATTGTTATTGTTGGTTATTGCTTCCTTTTGTGCACCGGGCTTTAAGCACACTGGCCACATTTCGTTTGCGCACATTAAAAACAGAAAGAGAAGTAGAATTCCACGGTGTGTAAAGGGAATGTAGCTTTTAGGGCCATGCGTGCTGCGCAAGTTATGAAGAGGGCGCATGCATAATACATTCGGGTGTTAGTTTGTGAAAAGCCGGCAGAGTAAGATGTTTGGCATGGTATTGCCTTTCATAGCTAGGATTTTCAAATATTCCAGCCGTAACAGCGGGAAGCTGGAACTTATTGTGTTTATTAATAAAACAAGTTCTTATATTCAGGTGATATGAAATCACTAGGATTTGTGTTTTTTAATGTATTTTGCAGAAGAAACAGCAAAGGATTCCATCTAAGTAGTGCCATTTTTGTTGTGTAAAATTGCAGAAATTATATTCTACCAGCCTAGCCAGATTTTCTTTTCACACTCCCTTCTTTTGGAACAAGGGATAAAAACTAGATTTACAAGGCCTGCCGAAATCTTAAAAATAAATTATTTTGTTTCTCATACGATGGAGGAAGGATAGAAGCAGTTCAAATAAACACCACAGTTTTTGTTGCAAATAAGTAAAAAAAAATGCTATTGCAACATTCACAATAAGTGTGTGCAGATGGATTCATGATCACCAGTGTTCATATAGCTTTTTGTGCAGCTTGGGTCCGTTGTCTACTCACTGTCCTAAAGTTCTACATATGCATTCTCTCTTCCTCTACTAGAATTACCCCTCTTACATACTGACATTCTTTAATATACCTCTTTACAGTCTTCACATAACTGAGATTGGCTTGCCCCAAGACACAAAAACATGCTTAGAGATGGATCTCGCAAGGGTGTAGAAAGTCCTTAGCCTCACTTCCTGTGTGTTTTCCTGTGTACTACACAAGAAATGTACTCACTGAAGAAAAACAGTTTTTGACAAAAGCACTGAATAACTGTTATGTTCTGGGATTCATGGTCTGTGTCTTTATGTCATGTAATTTATAATGTTATATCTGGCGCCCATCGATGAGTTTTCCAGACTCCAGAGGAATGGCAGTTTGAGTCAGGAGCAGTTGCCAGGGATTTTCGTCGGATGCTGTTCATTACTGTTCACCATAAAACTTCGCAAACACAACATGGATGTGCTGAAACCTTTCAACTACTCACACCCAGTTAAGAGATGCGGGTTTAATCCATTGTTCTTGGGCCCAATTTGGACCCAGCCATATGCAAATTAGTTTTGAACCTGCTCCATATGGGAACAGTCCAGCCTGAACTGCCAGGCCAGGTCCTTCCTTCACTGGAAACAAGCATCCTGGGACCGGTTTCTTGGTATCACCCCTCATCAGCCAGGCTTGCTTGAATCCAGTGACACAGCGAGCCAGGGACCCACCTATGGGCATATCCTTGGACACTTAGGGTGAACAGGGCAAACACAACAAGATGATGGACGGAGTGCTGATACTTTTTAAACCACTCCCCCACAGTCAAGAGATCTGGGTTTAATCCATCTTTTTTTTGCTCACTATGCTATCCCAGTTTGGACACAACCCATATGCCAATTAGTCTTGACCCTGCTCCTTATCGGAACAGTCCAGCCCGAACTGCCAGACCAGGTCCTCCCTGGACCGGAAACAAGCATCCTGGGACCTGTTTCGGGGTATCACCTCTCATCGATTAGGCTAGCTTGAATCCAGTGGCACAGCGAGCAAGAGACCCCCGTCTGATCATAACCGTGGCCACTTGGGGCGAACACGGCAAACACAACAAGATAATGGATGGAGTGCTGAAACTTTTCAACCACTTACCCCCAGTCAAGAGATCTGGGTTTAATCCATTGTTTTTTTTTGCTCACTATGCCAACCCAGTTTCCTTCACCTTTTCTATACTTCTTTCTACCTGAACTAGTCATTGAACCCTACATGAATTGGTGACAAGGAGGAGTATGAATGAACGGCACCTTATCTGATCGGCGTCTCAACTTGCAGAGTAGCGGTTCGTCCTCCTTCACTTCAGCAACTCTCCGTGAGTGTGATGTTTTTCTGAACATGCTGTTTCTCCTTGTGGAATATCTTATGTGCCACAGAAGACTTGGGTTCTAGAAATTCCAGCCACCAAAGATGTTTTTTTCTGGAGATCCCAGCCATATTCGTGTGTTGCATGCGCTCTACTGTCACACGCTTGAGTCGGAGCTCGAGACGTATCACAGCAGCATACGCTTCGGACTGTCTGAGGGCAGTGGAGGGCAATGCCTGCAGCATTCCTTTCTTCGCGCTACATTCCAAAGAAGCAGTGGCTATTGCATTCTTGTCGGAAAAGGCCGGATGTGCTTCCATGGCGGAGATCCTAACCTTACTGCTTTGATCGACGCTCTCTCTGAGTGCTCTTCTCTACTGCTTACATCAAACGTTTGTTGTGGTCCATCATTGATTATTGCACATTGGCTCAGGCAGTCATATCATTCTACATCGTATAAAGGAAACTTGTGCACCCATTGTCTACTTTCAAATACCCTCATCTGGACATGTATCGGTTGTTTTGTCGAACACCTGCCAGCAGGATCCATCATAGCCTTCAGGAGACAACTGCAAAAATGGTGTTATAATAGCATTATACTCTGTCTTCCCTTGGTTTGATTTACTAATTAGTGACATTTTGAGCATTTTGTATTGCAGAGTGCTAATTTACCTGCAGCATTTTTACCTGAACCGTGTGCGCAGAAAATGAAGTGGAAGCAATGGATAGGGTCATTTGACAGTTATTTGGTTGCCATTGATGGAGTCATGGAGATGAGATTTTTTATCACATTTCACAGTTAACTCCCCCACCCTTTGCTGTTTGGGAGGAATATGTGGAAGTGGTTAAGAGATTGGAAGATCACTTTAAAGATGGTACCAACATCATTGTTGAAAGGCACAGGTTTTTTACACTGCAGCAATCCAGCATGAATCTGATGATCGTTTCTTGGCAGAATCAAAACTTCTAGCTTCCATGTGTGACTTCAAAGTAACAATGAATAATTGCTTGAGGAATCAATTGGCAATTAATTGTTATGATGCCAGAACACAAGAGAGACTTTTATATTGCAAGAATCTGACTCTAGAAGAAACACTGGAAATTGCTTGGGGAATTAAAAGATTTGTCATGACCTCAAAGGAGTTGGGTAGATTCAAAAACATATCTGATGGAGACAGTGCTAACGTCATTATATTAAAATCTAAATGTGGTAGCATGCCAAACAGTGATGGGAAGAAAGATGAGAGGAGTAACTCTGGGTTATCAGGGATGTGTTTTAGGTGTGGTTCCAAGACACATATAGCTAATGCTGGCAAATGCCCAGCTTTAAACAAGACTTGCTTAAAATGCAAAATGTTAGGGCACTTTGGTAGGGTCTGCAAGAATGTTCAAAAGGTTGTGCTTGTTAATGAGCAAGTTATTGGAACAAACAAAAGATCTGTTGAAAATTATACAAATTCCAGAGCAGTGTTATCTATAAATATGGTTGACTGCCCAAGTAATTTTGTTAAAGGTGGGGGCCCATTTTGTCAGGTAATGATCGGAGATGTTGAGGTACAAGTGACTGTTGACTTTGGATCACTGATCACTATTGTCATGGACAAATTGTGTTTAGAGAAGTGGAATCATGGTGAACGTTGAGCACCTGACATTTGCACTGTAGCATTTGGAGGTTTTGAGATTGACACGTTGGGGTATTTTCCTGAGAAGATTGTCTACAAGGACAGATTGATTCACATGAAAGCATATGTGGCAAAAAAGATTCTAACATTTTGGAATGGAGGGATCAAGGGGTCTACAGATGGTTTCGAAGCTGGGCACTAATTGTCCAATTTCTCTTGTGGAAGTTCCTACATCTGCAGCCAACTCATTTGAACAGTTAGTTAGCAAGCAGATGGTGTTGGTTGAAGACAGACTGGGCATGCTAAAAGCTTATAAACACAAGACCATCTTCAAGCCTGATGCAGTTCCTATTGTCCACTAGGTGCGGAATGGACCATTGAGTGTTAGAACTAAATTGAAAGTACATTTAGACAAATTATGTTTTGAAAATGTCATTGAGCCATTTGATTCTTCCCAGTGGATTTCTTCCATTGTGGTTGCAAAAAATAAAACAGGGGATATTAGGCTGTACGTAGACCCCAGGCCCTTAAATTAGAATCTCTTTACTGATTGCTTTCCCCTCCCTAAAATACAGGAAATGTTAGCTCAACTAGGGGGGAGCCAGAGCTTTTTCCACACTAGACTGAAGAGCAGCTTATCACCTAGTTGAACTTAGTGAAGATTCTCACTCATCTCATTCCTAGTGACAAAGACTAGTTGTGATCTTTCCTAGTGCTGCGTGAATACTATTCATGTTTCATCGACAGTATTACTTTTCAGACCCAACCACTCAGGAAATTGTTGAAGAAGGGAGTGAAATACACTTGGGGAGTTGAGGAGAATGAGGTGTTTTCACAAGTTGAAATTATTTAATATTGATACTCCTGCCCTGCACATATAGAGAGATGTAATTTCCTCTATTGTCACGGTGGATACCAGTGCAGTAGGTATAGGGCAATATATACTGGAGGTAGTGGTGGTATATAGGGTAGCACCTCAATTCTAAAGAACATCAATAATTAAATCTGTATTATTAGATCACTGCTCGTCAATAATAGTGCCCCTCAAGCTAACAAGAAAACGACACCCCACTACCACGGATGTCACCACAAGGAAGTTCAACTAATTCCCCTGTTATACTAGACAAAACGATTGTACCTCAGCACTCTAAAATTGTACATATCCATTCATGTATAGTCGTACATATCTCTTAATCCATAACCAATGTAACAACTCACAGGTAAATCAACATAAAGAGTCATAAAACTTTATTCGGTTTTACAGTGTGAAAACCATAAAAGTCACAATAAATATACACATCAAATAAAAGAAGTACCATAAAAAGTTTTCAATTCATGGCCATAAAACAATAAAAGTTGCGGATAAAATATGGCTGGTACAATAAATATATTTCTGTGCTCAAAATAGAAAATAGACACAAGAGACATACCTTGAGACTATGGGTACCTCCTCCCCCTAAAATAGCTACTATTCCAGACAGGCCCTGGTTCTCACCACGGATTTCAAATAGCCTATGATTAAGATTATGCAGTCTGGTTTCAACAGCTGCAAGTACAAAAGTGCTGGGCGAACCTGGTTAAAATTGAGCATCTTTAAAAGGGGGAGTAAAAAATGTCTCAGCGGTACTTCATCTGATACGTCTCTCTGACAACAATTTCAATATAGTAGTGGCCTCTAAAAATGATATCAGATGGTATGGCCACTATGATAGTTAGAACTCTGCATTGCCACTCGAGCGCTTTAAACGGAACACTTGTATTTAAATTATATGATGCAGAGATATAAGTTCAAGGCACTAGACTGCATGTATGAGAGTCAACATAAGCACAAAGTATAGCCCTGTGTTATTATTGAGTCGTAATTGAGGGAAGTGATTATCAGGCACTAGTCCGAATGCACTACAGTTAACTCGGTACGTGAAGAAATGCTATTGCGCTACAATACCACAGTATGCACTCAGAATAGTAAGTAGGAGATTTATGCAACTAATGCGATATTCAAGCCCAAATAAATCTATATTGTAATTATACATATTTTGATACACTTTAACAATGAATTGCCATGTACTGAGAAAAGTTTGTAACAGTGTGTATATATTTTGCATGTTACAAAATGGCCGACAGTTTGAATCCAAAGTGAGAGTTGCACTTGTAGTCCTCTGTCTATTGTTATGTTTATTTATGCACGCTCGAGTTGCCACACTGTTCGTGTGATCAAGACATGTAGTTGTTGAAACGCGTAACGAGCAATAAAGAGCATCCTTCTTTGCATTTGAGACTTTGAGAGTGCATCATACATTGTGGAATTGTAGGAAATACTACAGCCGGTTTGGGGCTTACCAGCACTACGCACCACCTGACTACGAGCTCGTTCCCGAAATTACCCTTTCTTGTGTTATATATATATATACCTATGAACCAAAACCCCTCTCAACGAGAAGGAATGGCCCTCACACATCGCGATGAAACCGGCAGGTTTTATTCCATATTCAAAAGCACTGGCATGTGTTAGTCCCTGATGCATTTCGGTCTACACAGACCATTTTTGAAGGGGGAGCCAGGAGCATCCAAGAGGCTGAAACGAACGAAACCAAATTGCTGCATTTAAAGTGTTTGCCCCCTGGTGGGCGTCATGGTAGACTTCCCTCCTAGCATTGTGGTTCCTGTAGTTCGATCACAGTCCCAACAATCATTGCCCTCCAGTGAGTGATGCTTGAAATTAATTCCGCTTATATTGAAAAACGTTCCTCGTGATCCCCATGCATTCTGACTTTAGAGTTTGCTGGGGCCCAGAACCTAGGTCCAGTCCTTGGTAGCGCCACTGTCTTTGTTGCTTTCGCAGATACTCAAAAGGTCGTCCGTTTTCAGACAGTGATGGCGCACTTTGAGGCTGGGGGTGCATCGCTCACGGCAGGACCAAGCCGTAAAACATGAACCAAAACCCCTCGCAACGAGAAGGAATGAGCCGCACACATCGCGATGAAACCGGCAGGTTTTATTCCATATTCAAAAGCACTGGCATGTCTTAGTCCCTGATGCATTTCGGTCTACACAGACCTTTTTTGAAGGGGGAGCTAGGAGCATTCAAGAGGCTGAAACCGAACAAAACCAAATTGCTGCATTTAAACTGTTTGCCCCCTGGAGGGCGTCATGGTAGACTTCTCTCCTAGCATTGTGGTTCCTGTAGTTCGATCACAGTCCCAACAATCATTGCCCTCCAGTGAGTGATGCTTGAAATTCATTCCGCTTATATTGAAAAACGTTCCTCGTGATCCCCATGCATTCTGACTTTAGAGTTTGCTGGGGCCCAGAACCAAGGTCCAGTCCTTGGTAGCGCCACTGTCTTTGTTGCTTTCGCAGCTACTCAAAAGGTGGTCCGTTTTCAGACAGTGATGGCGCACTTTGAGGCTGGTGGTGCGTCGCTCACGGCGGGACCAAGCCGTAAAGCATGAACCAAAACCCCTCTCAACGAGAAGGAATGAGCCACACACATCGCTATGAAACCGGCAGGTTTTATTCCATATTCAAAAGCACTGGCATGTCTTAGTCCCTGATGCATTTCAGTCTACACAGACCTTTTTCGAAGGGGGAGCCAGGAGCATCCAAGAGGCTGAAACCGAACGAAACCAAATTGCTGCATTTAAAGTATTTGCCCCCTGGTGGGCATCATGGTAGACTTCCCTCCTAGCATTGTGGTTCCTGTAGTTCGATCACAGTCCCAACAATCATTGCCCTCCAGTGGGTGATGCTTGAAATTCATTCCGCTTATTTTGAAAAAAGTTCCTTGTGATCCCCATGCATTCTGACTTTAGAGTTTGCTGGGGCCCAGAACCAAGGTCCAGTCCTTGGTAGCGCCACTGTCTTTGTATATATATATATATGAACAAGTACTCCAGCTTCCACAGCAAGACTACAGGAGAAGGCACGGACTCGAGGCTGCTCAGAATACGGCAATATTTATTGTCTCAAGTCACCCTCAACCCCGAGGTTAGAGAGAGACGCGTTTCTATCCATAGATATATATAGTATTACATATTAGTGGAATTTATTTAATTTACAATATATTAAAATAATATATTAAAATATTATTTTTGGTCGATATTAGTGTCAATTAAATATTTGTTTCCGATATTTTTGTACTTACCTTTATAAGTATAGGCAAAAACAATAGTTGATGGACAGAATGCAGAACAATGTCATACATTAACCCCAGTACAGAGATCTGGGCCTAAAGCCATTGTTTGTTTGCTCACCATGCCTTTCCAGTTTGAACCCATCCATATGCAAATCAGTCTTGACCTCGTGCCTCATGGTAACAGTCCAGCCCGAACTGCCAAGCCAGGTCCTCCCTGGACTGGAAACAAGAATCCTAGGACCGGTTTCGGGACTTCACCCCTCTTCAGCCAGGATAGCTTGATTCCAATGGCATGGAGAGCACGGGACCCACGTCTGGGCATACCTTTCCCACTCGGGGTGACAAACGCAAAGACAACAGTTGATGGACAGAATGCAGAACAATGTCATACATTCACCCCAGTACAGAGATCTGGGCCTAAATCCATCGTTCTTTTGCTCACCATGCCTTTCCAGTTTGAACCCAGCCATATGCAAATCAGTCTTGACCCTGTGCCTCATGGGAACAGTCCAGCCCGACCTGCCAAGCCAGGTCCTCCCTGGACTGGAAACAAGAATCCTAGGACTGGTTTTGGGGTTCACCCCTCTTCAGCCAGGATAGCTTGATTCCAGTGGCATGGAGAGCACGGGACCCACGTCTGGGCATACCCTTCCCACTCGGGGTGACAAACGCAAAAACAACAGTTGATGGACAGAATGCAGAACAATGTCATACATTCACCCCAGTACAGAGATCTGGGCCTAAATCCACCGTCCATCATCCCCTTTGGTATCGCTTTATAAGTATAGGATCATGATATTGTGGTAAACTATATTTTTGACACAATATTTTTGTCAATAATATTGTTTACCACAATATTGTAGCATTGATCCCTCTCCGTCTGCACACTGAGCTTTAAATCAGGGGTACAATATATAGCAGTGCAACATTAGTACATCAGTCGAGTGTCAAGTTCTTTAAGCCACTTCGAGATCTCGGTGAGGTGAGAGCCTGATGAACAGTTGCTATAACATGCTCAGCAGAAGACTGGATCCAGAGACTGCTGGCTCAGTATTTTATTGCATTATTTAAGTGGAAAGTTGAAATTCAGTTTGCGCTCTGTGCGATACAAAGGGTCACTATCAGTATTATGTTTTTTCAGGATTGTGATGGATGTGCCGTTTACTTGGTCGAGACTGTCAAGTGTGATCCATACATTCATTGGAGCCAGTACTTCATGTGTGCTGGTGGTTGCCGGTGGGCTTCATCAGGTATCTTTTCACTTCTTACCACACTGCTGCCCCAGTCCAGACCCTAGCCAGACTGCCTTGGGTGTTCCCTCTTCCTGTCCTTTACAGCCACCACCAACCCAAACCCATGCATTTCTGAGAGGCTCAGCTGGGCTCACACATTCCACCGCTAACCTTGTGCTTCAAGAAACGTGTGGTCTTGCCTGCTTTGCTGTGTAGCCAGTGACTGCACACGCCCCCCTGCTGTGCTGCCTGCCTCAGCATTGAGCCTGAACATGAGCCCGCCCCCAAGCCCCGTGACCTTCTGGGCATCGAGGCCCCACAGCTGTTACCCGACAAACACGCCAGCAGCGACATGGTTAAGCGATGTTGTGGCTTTGGGCACCAGCACTTATTTTTTTTAAACAAAATAACCGCAGACAGGGAGCATCTGTCCATCCACCTGAACTACCATCTATCAGCCCATGCATCAATCATCCATACACCCATCCATTCAACCGTTTACATCATCCAAGCCATTTGCCTTGTCATGGATGCATCCATCCGTCCTTCAAAACAGATTCTGGCTTTCACTCATCCACCCGTCCATGTATTCATTAACCAGAACATCATTCATCAACATGCAACCTTCCATCCATTCAGTTATCCATCCTCCCGCCCATCTGTCCATCTGTCTATCATTCAGAGCATTCATCCATCCAGCCATCCATCCTTCCAGACACACTCTCCTATACACGCATCCATGTATTCACCAGAGCACCCAGCCATCCCCATGCAATTTACCATCCATACTTCCACCTTTCCATCTTTCCTCACACCCATCCATGTTTCCACTCACCAAAGCCTTGAATGTTTCACGCGCTCTCCCATAAACCATACTCAGCCTTCTACACCCCAAGACTAGACACTTTGGCACTGTCTTGCCATTCATGAATGGTCATATTTTTGGCTAGGTCACAAGAAGTCTCCAGCTTGAAGAGTTTGGAGCGCTTGAGAGAGTATGTGGCTTAACGGTCAGAGCTGCCGACTTTGGAACTGGGCAACCAAGTTCGAGTCTCGAAGTCAGCTCAACATCCTGCGATGTTGTGAAAATAATTCACTCAATCTCCCCATGCCTACGAAAAAAAAAATCATGAATACTTGTGTAACGAACGAAACTTGTGCTCATGAAAGGGCTCCAACGCCTTCAGGTCGAGCTCGCGCTATATAAAACTTCAAAAAAATAAAAAAAACCTGCATGAAGTTCAGAAAGCGACAGTCTTCGTCTTAAGGCGCATACCCGCCCCCCGCTATTTATAGACAATAATTCGACACGAGTGTCTAGTTTGAAAAATAAAAAGCCTATTTAATTTACGGCAAATATGCACACGTATTCTCATCCCGGCTGAACAGCAGAAAAGCAGGACTTGAGAGCACAGAGCAGAGTAGCTTGACCTCCGGCCAGCAGAGGGGGCTTACAGCACAATAATGGCCGCTCTGGCTGAAATGGTCAAACACAGTTATATTCCAAGTAGCCAATGATGCAATGCGTGGATTTGACAAAAACTCTTCATAGAAACGATTATAGTTTCGAAGTGTGCCATTTTTTTTAACCTACTGCTCGTAGACTACAAACGAATCCCAGAGTTGTAATAGGTATGCCTGGCCCTAGCAGTCTTGTCTGTCTATAGCGCATATTTACACAGAAGCACTCAACACAACACCGTACAACAAGCATTGCAAATGCAATAGGTCTCGCCTTCTTTTAAGTTAAAGCAATTCTGTTTGTAATTAGGTTGCTTTTTAGCTTTGCTTTTATTAGTGTTTTTCAAACTTTCATGTACACATGCATATGCATGCATATATGTATATATATGCATGCATTTATATAGATATCCAGATGCATATATATATGTTTATATATGTAGGTATATACACATACATATATAAAAATGCATACATGTATATATGTGCATATGTGTGCGTGTAGAGAGGTAGAGGTAGAGATAGAGAGGTATTGAGTAGTAGAGAGTGAGTAGTAGAGATTGAGTACTAGAGAGTAATAGAGAGTAGTAGAGAGTGAGTAGTAGAGAGTAGTAGAGTGAGTAGTAGAGAGCGAGTAGTAGAGAGTTAGTAGTAGAGAATAGTAGAGTGAGTAGTAGAGAGTAGTAGAGTGAGTAGTAGAGAGTGAGTAGCAGAGAGTACTAGAGTGAGTAGTAGAGAGTAGGAGAGAGTGAGTAGAGTAGTAGGGAGTAGTCGAGTGAGTTGTAGAGAGTGAGATATGAGTAGAGTAATAGTGAGTGAGTAGTAGAGAGTGAGTAGCAGAGCGTAGTAGAGATTGAGTAGTAGAGAGTAGCAGAGTAGAGAGTAGTAGAGAGTGAGTAGTAGAGAGTAGTAGAGTGGTTAGTAGAGAATAGTAGAGAGTAGTAGATTGAGTAGTAGAGAGTGAGTAGAGAGTAGTAGAGAGTGAGTAGTGGACAGTGAGTAGTAGAGAGCGAGTAGTAGAGAGTGAGTAGTAGAGAGCAGAGTAGCAGAGAGTGAGTACAGAGTAGAGAGTAGTAGAGAGTGAGTAATAGAGAGTGAGTAGAGTAGTAGAGAGTGAGTAGTAGAGAGTGAGTAGAGTAGTAGATAGTAGTAGAGTGAGTAGTAGAGAGTGAGTAGTAGAGAGTAGTACAGTGAGAAGTAGAGAGTGAGTAGCAGAGAGCAGTAGAGAGTGAGTAGTAGAGAGTGAGTAGTAGAGAGTAGACAGTAGTAGAGAGTGAGTGGAGTAGTAGAGAGTAGTAGAGTGAGTAGCAGAGAGTAGTAGAGAGTGAGTAGAGTAGTAGAGAGTAGTAGAGTGAGTAGTAGAGAGTGAGTAGTCGAGAGTGAGTAGTGAGTAGTTGAGAGTGAGTAGTAGAGAGCGAGTAGAAGTAGAGAGTGAGTAGAGACTGAGTAGTAGAGTAGAGTAGTAGAGAGTGAGTAGAGAGTAGTAGAGAGTAGTAGAGTGAGTAGTAGAGTAGTAGAGTGAGTAGAGTAGTAGAGAGTAGCAGAGTGAGTAGTAGAGAGTGAGTAGCAGAGAGCAGTAGAGAGTGAGTAGTAGAGAGTGAGTAGTAGAGAGTAGACAGTATTAGAGAGTGAGTGGAGTAGTAGAGAGTAGTAGAGTAGTAGAGAGTGAGTAGAGTAGTAGAGAGTAGTAGAGTGAGTAGTAGAGAGTGAGTAGTCGAGAGTGAGTAGTGAGTAGTAGAGAGCGAGTAGTAGTAGAGAGTGAGTAGAGACTGAGTAGTAGAGTACAGTAGTATAGAGTGAGTAGAGAGTAGTAGAGAGTAGTAGAGTGAGTAGTAGAGTATTAGAGAGTGAGTAGAGTAGTAGAGAGTAGTAGAGTGAGTAGTAGAGAGTGAGTAGTCGAGAGTGAGTAGTGAGTAGGGAGTAGTAGAGAGTAGTAGAGAGTGAGTAGTAGAGAGCGAGTAGTAGTAGAGAGTAATAGAGAGTGAGTAGTAGAGTGAGTAGTAGAGAGTAGGAGAGTGAGCAGTAGAGAGTGAGTAGTAGAGAGTGAGAAGTAGAGTAGTTGAAAGTGAGTAGTGAGTAGTAGAGAGTAGTAGAGAGTGAGTAGTAGAAAGTAGTAGAGAGTGAGTAGTAGAGAGCGAGTAGTAGAGAGTAGTAGAGAGTGAGTAGTAGAGAGTAGAGTAGTAGAGAGTGAGTAGAGAGTCGAGAGTAGTAGAGGGCAATAGAGAGTAGTAGAGAGTGAGTAATAGAGAGTGAGCAGAGTAGTAGAGAGTAGTAGAGAGTGAGTAGTAGAGAGTGAGTAGTGAGTAGAGAGTAGTAGAGAGTGAGTAGTAGAGAGTGAGTAGTGAGTAGAGAGTAGTAGAGAGTTAGTAGAGAGCGAGTAGTAGAGAGTGACTAGTAGAGAGTAGAGTGGTAGAGAGTGAGTAGAGAGTCATTAGTAGTAGAGAGTAGTAGAGAGTAATAGAGAGTAGTAGAGAGTGAGTAATAGAGAGTGAGTAGAGTAGTAGAGAGTAATAGAGTGAGTAGTAGAGTGTGAGTAGTAGAGTGAGGAGTAGAGAGTAGTAGAGAGTGAGTAGCAGAGAGTAGTAGAAAGTGAGTAGTAGAGAGTGAGCAGTAGAGAGTGAGCAATAGAGTAGAGAGTAGTAGAGAGTGAGTAGAGAGTAGTAGAGAGTAGTAGAGAGTGAGTAGTAGAGAGTATTAGAGTGAGTAGTAGAGAGTAGTAGAGAGTGAGTAGAGTAGTAGAGAGTAGTAGAGTAGAAGAGAGTGAGTAATAGAGAGTGAGTAGTAGAGTAGAGAGTAGAGTAGAGAGTAGTAGAGAGCAGTCAAGAGTGAGTAGTAGAGTGTGAGTAGTAGAGAGTAGTAGAGAGTGAGTAGTAGAGAGTGAGTAGCAGAGATTAGTAGAGAGTGAGTAGTAGAGAGTGAGTAGCAGAGAGTAGTAGAGAGTGAGTAGTAGAGAGCGAGTGGTAGAGAGTAGTAGAGAGTGAGTAGTAGAGAGTAGAGTAGTAGAGAGTGAGTAGAGTCAAGAGTAGTAGAGAGTAGTAGAGAGTAATAGAGAATAGTAGAGTGAGTAATAGAGAGTGAGTAGAGTAGTAGAGAGTAGTAGAGAGTGAGTAGCAGAGAGTGAGTAGTGAGTAGAGAATAGTAGAGAGCGAGTAGTAGAGAGTGAGTAGTAGAGAGTGAGTAGTAGAGAGTAGAGTAGTAGAGAGTGAGTAGAGTCAAGAGTAGTAGAGAGTAGTAGAGTGAGTAGAGTAGAGAGAGTGAGTAGTAGAGAGTGAGTAGTAAGTAGAGTAGTAGAGAGTAATAGAGAGTAGTAGAGAGTGAGTAATAGAGAGTGAGTAGAGTAGTAGAGAGTAGGTAGTGAGTAGAGAGTGAGTAGTAGAATGAGTAGTAGAGTGAGTAGTAGAGAATTAGAGTGAGTAGTAGAGTGTGAGTAGTAGAGAGTAGTAGAAAGTGAGTAATTGAGAGTGAGTAGTAGAGAGTAGTAGAGAGTGAGTAGTAGAGAATAGAGTAGTAGAGAGTGAGTAGAGAGTAGTGAGTAGTGGAGAGTGAATAGTAGAGTGAGTAGTAGAGAGTGAGTAGTAGAGAGTGAGTAATAGAGAGTAGAGAGTAGTAGAGAGTGAGTAGAGAGTAGTAGAGAGTGAGTAGTAGAGAGTAGTAGAGTGAGTAATAGAGAGTAGAGAGTAGTAGAGAGTGAGTAGAGAGTAATAGAGAGTAAGTAGTAGAGAGTGAGTAGTAGAGAGTGAGTAGTAGAGAGTAGTAGAGAGTGAGTAGTGGAGAGTGAGTAGGGAGTAGTACAGAGTGAGTAGTAGAGTGTGAGTAGTAGAGCGTAGTAGAGAGGGAGCAGTAGAGAGTAGTAGAGAGTGAGTAGTAGAGAGTAGAGTAGTAGAGAGTGAGTAGAGATTCGAGAGTAGTAGAGAGTAGTAGAGAGTAAGTAGTGAGTAGAAAGTAGTAGAGAGTGAGTAGTAGAGAGTGAGTAGTAGAGAGTGAGTAGTAGAGAGCAAATAATAGAGAGTGTGTAGTAGAGTAGAGTAGTAGAGAGTGAGTTGAGTTGTTGGAAGGCGGACCTCGGGGAGTCGGAGAGACCACCCAGAGGGTCTCCCCACACTGTACGAAGTAGCCGAGCGCCGCTGAGAAGCCTCCGAGGGAGATCCTTCTCCTATCATGCACTAGCACAGTAACACCACCACACCGGACTCAAGGAGGTTGTCTCAAGACGGGCAAATCTTTATCAGCACTTAAAGGTTACGGGATCAATATTTACACGAAAAGGATCGGGGGATCCACAAAAGTCTCAGTGTCTCTTTAGAAGGGAAGGGGTAGCGGGACAGTCTTTGGCAGGAGCTCAGTACGAGGGTACCTGGGGCCCAGTTCTTATCCTCAAGCTGGAGGACCTCCGGATCTCGGAGGGGTCGAGCCGCGCCGGCGTCAGCAGGGCTCTGGCGTTCAGTTCGTGGAGAGCCGCGACCAGGTCAGCGGGGCACTCAAGATGGTTTCTGCTCAGCTCGAGCCGTGACGTCGTCAGCAGGGCTCCGAGGGAGGATTCAGCGAGGTTGGGCCGCGACAGCGTCAGCAGGGCCCCGATGTTCCGGGGGGCTTCAAGGTTTCCGCAAGAAGGAGCCGCGACGCAGTCTGCAGGGCTCGTGGTGGATTCAAGCAAGAGTTCTTCTCCGTAGGGTCGGCCGCGATTCGATCAGCAGGGCTCTCGACTCCGGGATACAACTGCCGGTCTGTTGCGGGGTCGCCCCAGATATAGGCCTGGAGCCCTTTGAAGTCCGGACCCTTGCGCCCGGAGGGGCGGAGAGGCCGGGTTGGGAGCAGCCAGACGCCCAGCAGGAGAGGCGCCGGGCCCAGGAGAGATGGAGGCCGATCGCACCTAGGTGTGTGGGGACGGTTGGGGGTCCCATCGATACCGCCCTCCGCCAGGGCGATGAGGTGTTCACGTGATACCCCCTGGCCAGTTCTTGGTGCCTCAATGTCTGGGCCTCGCTGGGGCCGAGGCCGGGTTGAGCGGAGTCAGGTGGACTGGTGTGCAGGGTCACGTGGCAGGCAACAAAATGGTGGAGCCCTGAGGTGTATGCGACCTCGTGCGGCTCGAACGGGTGGCCCATGGAGGCCAGGGCGGGGAACGGGCTCAACCCCAGGGAAGTCAGGACCACGCCACGAGGCCGGGTCCAACAGGCGTCCCCCCCAGCCGAAGGCAGGGAGAGTCACCCATCTTCTTGGGGATTCTCCTCGTCAAGGCGGAAGAAGCGGGACAGGCCGTCAGCGTTGGCGTGGTCATTGCTGGGTCGGTGCTCAACCGAAAAGTCCATCCCTTGCAGGGCAATGGACCATCGCAGCAGCTTAGGATTCTCGCCTCTCATTTGCATTAACCACCGCAAAGGCCGGTGGTCGGTCTGGACCCGAAAGTGGGTACCGAAGAGATAGGGCCGGAGCTTCTTAAGGGCCCACACTACAGCGAAGGCCTCGCGCTCGATGGTGCTCCATCGTTGCTGCCGGGGCAGCAGCCGTCGGCTGATGAAGGCCACTGGGCGGTCGAGTCCCTTCTCATCAACCTGAGACAGGACGGCCCGATCCCATATTCGGAGGCGTCTGTCTGTACGATAAACTCTTTACTGTAGTCAGGGGCCTGGAGCACAGGGGCAGCGCACATCGCGGCCTTGAGAGTCTCGAAAGCTGATTGGCAGCGGGGAGTCCAGTGCACCTTCTTGGGCTGCTTCTTCGAGGTGAGCTCCGTGAGAGGCCCCACAATGCTCCCATAGTCCCGGATGAACCGCCAGTAGTATCCGGTGAGGCCAAGGAAGGCCCGCACAGCGGTCTGGGTAGTGGGAGGTTCCCATGCCTGGATGGCATCGACTTTTGGCTGGAGGGGGGCCACCTGACCGCTTCCCACCTGATGGCCCAGGTAGGTCACCGATCCTTGGCCGACCTGGCATTTGCTGGCCTTAATCGTGAGCCCAGCCCTTTGGAGGGCGGCCAGGACGGCTTTGAGGTGAACTAGGTTCTCAGCCCAGTGGTTGCTGTACACGGCAATGTCATCCAAATAGGCCGCGCTGAAGGCCTCGAGCCCGGCCAGGACCTTGTTTACGAGTCTCTGAAAAGTGGCCGGGGCATTCTTCATGCCGAAGGGCATCACCCGAAAGTGGTAATGCCCATCAGGGGTAGAAAAGGCGGATCTTTCTCGGGCGCCGGGGGTAAGCTGAATCTGCCAGTACCCGGCGGTGAGGTCCAGCGTGCTCAGGTAGCAGGCGGACCCCAAGCGATCGATGAGTTCGTCGGCCCGGGGTATAGGATGGGCGTCCGTCGTGGTCACAGCATTCAGGGCCCGGTAGTCTACACAAAATCGCAGCTCCGGGGGATGGCCGGGGGCTGCGGCCTTTGGTACCAGGACGACAGGGCTGGCCCACGGGCTGTCAGAGGGCTCGATGACCCCGAGGGCCAACATCTTCGCTACTTCGGCCTGGATGCATGCCCGTACTCGGTCGGGTACCCTGTAGGCACGGTGTCGCACGGGGGGGCTGTCCCCGGTGTCGACGTCGTGGACGCACCAGTGGGTCACCCCCGGGGTGAGGGAGAAGAGGGCTGCGTAGTCCTGCAGCAGTGGTTGACAGTCGATGCGCTGTTCCGGGGTCAGGGAGGAGGCGAGCTGGACACCTTTGATGGATCCGTCGTGGACGTCGTTCTGCAAGAGGTCGGGTAGGGGCTCGGAGTCGTCCTCGCCCCCCTCGTCGGTCGCCAGCAGCAGGCTCAGTTCGGTCCGGGCGAAGTAGGGTTTGAGCCTGTTAGCATGTAGAACCCGGAGGGGGTTCCGGGGGGACTCTAGGTCAACTAGGTAGGTGACCGGGGCTCTTCTTTTCCACCACCTTGAAGGGCCCAGTCCACTTGTCCTGGAGGGCGCAGGGCTCAACAGGGGCCATGACCCAGACTAGCTGGCCTGGCTCGAACTCGATTGTCGAGGCGTTCGGATCGTACCACCGCTTCATGTCCTCCTGGCTGGCTTCGAGGTTGGCTTCGGCCAGGGCTCGGAACTTGCGGGTCTGGTTACGTAGGGTCAGGAGGTATCGGTAGACGTCAGGAGGGGCGCCCTGGAGCTTCGTCTCCCAGCCCTCCTTGACCAGGCTGAGGGGCCCGCGGACCGGATGTCCATACAATAGTTCAAACGGGCTGAACCCCAGGGACTTCTGCGGGACTTCCCGGTAGGCGAACAGGAGGCATGGCAATAGGACATCCCATCTCCGCCGGAGGGGCTCTTCCAAGCCCTGGATCATCCCCTTTAGGGTTCGGTTAAAGCGCTCTACCAGCCCGTTCCCCTGGGGGTGATAGGGGGTTGTGAATTTGTACGTGACCCCGCACTGCTGCCACAGGGACCGCATGTATTTGGAGATGAAGTTTGTGCCCCGGTCGCTCACCACTTCGCGGGGAAATCCCACTCGGGAGAAGATTCCCATTAAGGCCCGGCCCACCACGGGGGCCGTTACAGTTCTTAGCGGGACAGCCTCCGGGTACCTGGTGGCGTGGTCCACGTGGACCAGGATGAAGCGGTGGCCCAGGGCGGTCCGGGGGTCCAGGGGCCCCACAATGTCGATCCCGACCCGTTCGAACGGGGTGCTGACGGCTGGAAAGGGCTGGAGGGGGGCCTTGACCCGACCCCCGGTATTCCCGCTGGCTTGGCAGGTCTGGCAGGACCGGCAGTGGTTGTCCACGTCTCTCCGCATCCGGGGCCAGTAGAAGTGGGTCACCAGACGGCTGTAAGTTTTGTCTTGTCCCAGGTGCCCGGCGAGGGGCACGTCATGTGCCAGGTTGAGAAGGAACTCTCGGAAGTGGAGAGGGACCACCAACACGCGGCTGGCCCCGAGTTCTGCCACTTTCTGTTCACTGTACAATAGGCCCTCGGCCCAGTAGACCCAGTGGGTGCTGGTCTGGTCACCGTTGGCTTGTGCGGACGCTTGTCGTCGGACCCCTTCGAGAGAGGGACAGGACTGCTGCTCTTGCTGGAACTGTTCTCGCGAGGGGCCCCCTTCGTGGTGCCATTGTGTAAGTTCTGGTAGGGTGCCTAGGGAAGCAATCTCTTCGGGGGAGGGTTCAGTCGGTCCAGTGTCGGTGTCCGCCTCCCCCTTGCTGCAGGCGGGGGTTGGTGCGAGCCCCTCGGGCTGGGCGGTACCGGGGGCCTGGGATGAGCGGGGGGCCTGGGCGGCCATGGACCGGGTGATGGCGCAGGCCCATTCGGATAGTCCCAGCATTCGGAGGTGCTCTCGTCGCTCCACTTGAGCCCAGGGGGAACTCTCTAGGTCGTTCCCCAGGAGGCAGTCCACTGGTGCGTCGTCCCGGACAGTCACTTTCAGTAGGCCTGTCACCCCTCCCCACTCGAAGGGGACCAGGGCCATCTGGCACAGGCTTTCGCTGTTGTCGGCCGTCCGGACGGGGCACAGCACATCGGGTAGGATTTGTTCGGGGGTCACCAGGTGGCAGCGGACAGCGGTGACACTGGCGCCGGTGTCACGAAGGGCTTCGGCCCGTCGGCCATTGATGGTGACCTGCTGCCGGTATTTCTGGGTGTTGCTTGGGATTGGTGTGCGGGGCACCATTTCTCGGCTGCTCAGGCAGACCAGGGACATGGCCGCCGGCTCCCATTCGGTGGTTCCTCGGTCGAGGATTTCTTCTTCTTCCTCTCCTTCCCCCAGGGCGGCGGCCACCAGCTGTCGGGGCGGGGGCCCGCCGGCCCCGCTTCTTCGGTTCAGGGGGCATACCGGATCGCTGGCATAGTGTCCGGTTTGTTGACAGCCGTAGCAGGTTACTGGGGGCCGTGGTCCGGTTCTGGCTGAGGTCGCCCCTCTTCGGGCTAGGCTGGGGGAGAGGTGTTGCGGCAGCGGCCCTCGAGGCGGGCTCCTGGGGGCCCCGGCGGGGGGTCCCGATTCCGGTTCGGCCCTCCCCCTCCACCGCGTTGGCGTGGACGTCCGGTGGGGTTCCTCTGGTACTCCCCCATCGAGTTCCGGGGGACGCGGGTGTTGACCCATCGATCGGCCTCGACGGCGAGTTTACGTGGGTCGGTCATCTTGCTGTCGAGGAGGTGTTGCCTTAGCTCCACGAAGCAATTGTTGGAGAGATGTTCCCAAACAATGAGGTCGACCAGCTGCCCGTAGGTGGTGACCTTGCTACCCTTGATCCATCCTTCTAGGGCCCGGCTGAAAAAGTCCACATATTCCACCCAGGTAGTGCCCGGGATCTTCTTACAGTCTCTGAACCGCTGGCGGTACATTTCCGCGGTTAGCCCGTAGCGGGTGAGCAGGGCCTCCTTCATGTGGTAGTAGGAGGTCATCACCTCCTCTGGCAGCTGGAGCAGTGTGTCTCGACCTTCACTAAGGAACCGACCCCACAGGCCGGCGCCCCAGTCCTTTCGGGGAACCCGATGGGAGGTCATGGCCACCTCGTACGCTTTGAACCATTGTTGGATGTCGTCATTTTTGTAGTACTCCTTGACGACATCTTTAGGGATATGACCAGCTAGAGCCTTGAGGCGGAAGCCGGGGCTACTAGACTGCAACGTAACCTCTGTTTGAGTTTTAAATTTGCTTATTTGCACATTCTTGAACTGTTTTAAAATCGATCTTTTTCCCCTTGTGTAACACCGCTAGCGTCGCTAATCACGTGACACGAGGCCACGCCCCCCTCGCTAGCCACGCCCACTCCAGGAAGCTCTTGAGCGCTGTGCCTGCCAGAAGCCAGTGCTGACCAGCTAGAGCCTTGAGGCGGAAGCCGGGGCTACTAGACTGCAACGTAACCTCTGTTTGAGTTTTAAATTTGCTTATTTGCACATTCTTGAACTGTTTTAAAATCGATCTTTTTTCCCCTTGTGTAACACCGCTAGCGTCGCTAATCACGTGACACGAGGCCACGCCCCCCTCGCTAGCCACGCCCACTCCAGGAAGCTCTTGAGCGCTGTGCCTGCCAGAAGCCAGTGCTGACCAGCTAGAGCCTTGAGGCGGAAGCCGGGGCTACTAGACTGCAACGTAACCTCTGTTTGAGTTTTAAATTTGCTTATTTGCACATTCTTGAACTGTTTTAAAATCGATCTTTTTTCCCCTTGTGTAACACCGCTAGCGTCGCTAATCACGTGACACGAGGCCACGCCCCCCTCGCTAGCCACGCCCACTCCAGGAAGCTCTTGAGCGCTGTGCCTGCCAGAAGCCAGTGCTGACCAGCTAGAGCCTTGAGGCGGAAGCCGGGGCTACTAGACTGCAACGTAACCTCTGTTTGAGTTTTAAATTTGCTTATTTGCACATTCTTGAACTGTTTTAAAATCGATCTTTTTTCCCCTTGTGTAACACCGCTAGCGTCGCTAATCACGTGACACGAGGCCACGCCCCCCTCGCTAGCCACGCCCACTCCAGGAAGCTCTTGAGCGCTGTGCCTGCCAGAAGCCAGTGCTGACCAGCTAGAGCCTTGAGGCGGAAGCCGGGGCTACTAGACTGCAACGTAACCTCTGTTTGAGTTTTAAATTTGCTTATTTGCACATTCTTGAACTGTTTTAAAATCGATCTTTTTCCCCTTGTGTAACACCGCTAGCGTCGCTAATCACGTGACACGAGGCCACGCCCCCCTCGCTAGCCACGCCCACTCCAGGAAGCTCTTGAGCGCTGTGCCTGCCAGAAGCCAGTGCTGACCAGCTAGAGCCTTGAGGCGGAAGCCGGGGCTACTAGACTGCAACGTAACCTCTGTTTGAGTTTTAAATTTGCTTATTTGCACATTCTTGAACTGTTTTAAAATCGATCTTTTTTCCCCTTGTGTAACACCGCTAGCGTCGCTAATCACGTGACACGAGGCCACGCCCCCCTCGCTAGCCACGCCCACTCCAGGAAGCTCTTGAGCGCTGTGCCTGCCAGAAGCCAGTGCTGACCAGCTAGAGCCTTGAGGCGGAAGCCGGGGCTACTAGACTGCAACGTAACCTCTGTTTGAGTTTTAAATTTGCTTATTTGCACATTCTTGAACTGTTTTAAAATCGATCTTTTTCCCCTTGTGTAACACCGCTAGCGTCGCTAATCACGTGACACGAGGCCACGCCCCCCTCGCTAGCCACGCCCACTCCAGGAAGCTCTTGAGCGCTGTGCCTGCCAGAAGCCAGTGCTGACCAGCTAGAGCCTTGAGGCGGAAGCCGGGGCTACTAGACTGCAACGTAACCTCTGTTTGAGTTTTAAATTTGCTTATTTGCACATTCTTGAACTGTTTTAAAATCGATCTTTTTTCCCCTTGTGTAACACCGCTAGCGTCGCTAATCACGTGACACGAGGCCACGCCCCCCTCGCTAGCCACGCCCACTCCAGGAAGCTCTTGAGCGCTGTGCCTGCCAGAAGCCAGTGCTGACCAGCTAGAGCCTTGAGGCGGAAGCCGGGGCTACTAGACTGCAACGTAACCTCTGTTTGAGTTTTAAATTTGCTTATTTGCACATTCTTGAACTGTTTTAAAATCGATCTTTTTTCCCCTTGTGTAACACCGCTAGCGTCGCTAATCACGTGACACGAGGCCACGCCCCCCTCGCTAGCCACGCCCACTCCTCTCTCCTCTCATAACTATGCTCATTACTCGACAGCGCAGCGGTCGAGCGCAGCGGGCACACCCTCAGCACACCGAAGACACGCCAAAGACTAGCCCGTCTGTGCCCGTCCGTGTCAGGACGAGGCACGAGGCCGAGGCTCTCCCCCCAACTGCACCACCCAGATTGGTAAGAACGTCCTCCGCTCTGAGAGCACTGCGCCCCACCCCGAAACCGAATTGCTCTCTACCCAACCTACACATAGTCGGAACTCATGTTTGCTCGGAGTGTAAACTATCCACTGACGTCTATAAACCTTACTCCGACCCACCTAGGAGAAGCAGGAAATGTAAAATCCTACGTCATAATGTACAGCCAACATACGTATTTTACAGTACTAACTGCAGATCACTGCCAAAGCACAAGCATGAAATTTTTAATCTCCTCACTGAAGAAAGCCCCAGTGCTATCTTCCTAACCGAGACCTGGCTACATGACAGCGCTGGCCCAGACGTTGCTATTGCCCTCCCTGACAATTACGCCATTGTCAGACTCGACAGGGAAAAACAGGTTGGGGGTGGGATTGCCATCATTTTCAACAGAGAATACAAATGCACCCTGGAATCCGTTCTAATTCCAGATTGTGAAGCGGGTCTTTTTAAAATAACCTTAAACCCCAATTTCACTATGTCAGGCCTTCTAATTTATCGTCCACCAGGTAACCCCTCTCAATGGGTATCAAACTTCGCTAATCATATTACCCCCTATTTAATGTCATCTAGCAATTTCTCTCTGC
This sequence comes from Triturus cristatus, assembly GCF_964204655.1. Lineage (NCBI taxonomy): Eukaryota > Metazoa > Chordata > Amphibia > Caudata > Salamandridae > Triturus > Triturus cristatus. The sequence continues at coordinate 937,342,695 of NC_140584.1, read as the reverse complement.
TAGGTGATCTTAACCTACACCTGGAAGATCCCACCATCCCATCATGCTATAATTTTCTGGAAGATCTAGCTGTAATGAACTTATCTATTATCAACTCCGGCCCTACCCATATTGCTGGCCACCTGTTGGACCCCATAATAACGAACGTCAGTGAACTCACGTACATTGCTACCGTTCCTTCTGGATGGTCCGACCATCACCTCATCAATTTTAGCATCTCTTTTCCACCCCCCCCTAGAGTAAAACAAAATACTATTGCTACTAATAGAAGGAACTGGAAGTCAGTCGACATAGGTGCCTTAAATGCGGCACTCAAACAAAACCCTCCTAGCTTAAAACCCAACATGAACCACGCAGCAACTGAGACGCAAAATTGGCTTACTAATGCTGCCAACAGCTGTCTGCCTCCTACTCACACTAAAAGGAGTAGGCATCGTCCCCCGGCTCTATGGTTTAACGACAGCCTCAAAACTGAAAAGTCAAGATGCAAAGTATTAGAAAGAAAATGGCGTAAAAAGTACGACCCTTATGCAAAAAAATGCTACCATGAAGCCAGAAATAAATATCATACGGCGTGCACAAAGGCAAGAGCTGCCTTCGTCTCAAAAACAATCATCGAAGCAACAAATATGCCCAAAACCCTTTTCTCTACAGTTAAGGAATTGGCAGGCGCAAATACTGCAGCCACTGCACCCCCTTTAAGCACTCAACAATGTCAGGCATTAGCTTTTTTTTTTACTGAGAAAATTGACAAAATTATCTCAGACATTAACACCAAAATATCTAATGCTGACCCACCCCTTCCATCAAACCCCTGCCTACTTCAACCCACTGCTGCTGACAAAAACCTGCTGGAATCCTGGCCGAATCTCTCACTGGAGAATCTCAAAGGAATCCTTAAATCTGTCAAGTCTGGCTCCCCTAGGGACCCCATCCCTATTAAAATTATAAAACAATTGGATGACCAGTCCCTGAATATCATTGCCAATATTTTAAATTTGTCCTTCGACCTCGCCACTGTCCCGGCCTTATGGAAGCACGCTATGGTGACACCCCTCCTGAAGAAGCCTAATGCAAACCCAGAAATACTGGCCAATTATAGGCCTATATCTCTGCTCCCTGCTTTCTCTAAGTGCCTCGAGAGACACGTACATTCCACGCTAGCCACTTTTGCAGAAGAAAACTGTTTACTCCACCCTTCGCAATCTGGTTTCAGGGCTGGTTTCTCGACGGAGACCGCCCTGTTAGGTGTCACCGAAAATATCCGACAACTCCTTGACCAAGGCCAAACGGTAGCACTTGTGCTATTGGATCTAAGTGCGGCGTTCGATACCATCTCCCACGAAACGCTCCTTAGAGAACTACACACAAATGGCATAAGAGGAAAGGCTCTGGAATGGATTAAATCCTTTCTGGCAAACAGAACCTTTCAGATCGCATCAGCACAGGCCGAGTCAGACTCTCTACCTGCAGCTCATGGAGTGCCACAGGGGTCCATCCTGAGCCCTCTGTTTTTTAATATTTATCTAAAACCATTAGTAGAACTTGTTGAGAAGCTAGGGCTAACGCTCATGAACTACGCCGATGACACCCAAATCATTTTTTCCCTGTCTAACTCTTGTCCCCACTCCCCGTCGCTACTCAAGGAAGGACTACTAAAAATACTGAATTGGATGACAGCTAACCAGTTAAAACTGAATGGGGACAAGACGGAAATTCTGATTTTGGGAAAAGACAACGAACTCTGGAACCCCGCGCATTGGCCAGAACAGATGGGCACCCTTCCTACCCCGGTGCCCCATGCTCGTAATCTGGGCTTTCTACTAGACAACGCCTTATCCATGGATAAGCAGGCCAGCAAAGTTACCGGATTGTGCCTCACCATAATTAGATGGCTGAGGAAAATCCTGTGGATGTTGCCTTCGTCAACACAGAAGACCGTAGTCAATGCCCTTATTACATCCAGGCTCGACTACGGCAACATCCTTTACTTAGGCGCAAATAAATCAGTCATTGGACGCCTGCAAGTGGCACAAAATGCCGCAGTCAGACTCCTATGCAAGATTCCCAGGAACGCTGGAGTCTCGAACCACCGCCGGGACCTCCATTGGCTCAGGATTGAGAACAGAGTTCATTTCAAGGCTTTGAACTATATGTTCAAAATAAAAACTGGTGGAGCCCCAAAATACCTCCAATCCCTTGCCTGCCTCTACACACCAAAGAGAAACCTCCGGTCCCAGACAGCAGCACGGTTCTGTATACCTAGGTTCAAACGTGCAAGATCAGGGGGCAGATCCTTTGCCTATCTTGGACCGACCCTATGGAACTCTCTTCCTCCAAACATTCGGAAGGAAGATAACCACTTTAGCTTCAGAAAGCTTGTAAAGACCTGGCTATATGATCAGTAACCACTCAAAATCCCTCCTCCGTCTTTTGCCTTTTCTTTTTCTAGCTGTGTCTAGGCGCCGGGAAACCCTTCTTGGGTAGCTGTCGCGCCCTACAAATTGACAAAATAAATAAATAAATAAATAAATTCTCTTCTATCTCCTCTTGTAGCCGTAGCTGCTCTAGGGCCAGTTTCTTTTCTGCTAGCTGGAGTTCGCCGTCCAGCCGTAGTCGTGCGAGCTCTAGTTCGTGGTTCCGGACCTTCTCCCGTTCTCGTATCTCCCCTTCGGAGAGGCCGATTTCTAGGCTGTTTCTTCCTCCGGTTGCAGGAGTCGGTGCGGTTGATGTGGCCACAGTCAGGGGCAGTGGACCTTCGTCCTGGGAGGGGCCTGCCCCGGCCTCTAGCCAGGTCCTCAGGGCTTTCTGCATCTCTTCTTTGGTACCTAGGCCGGTGGTTGCAATGCCCTTGTCTTTGCAGAACTGTTTCAACTCTTTGTGCGTGTATTCCTCCAACCGTTCGGGCTGGAACTCCGTGGTCGTGTTGTTCTCTTGGTTGCTCATGACTTCCGGTTGTTTGGATGGGTAGCTAGTGGGTTACTGGCTTGTACGTACTGCGTTCGGCTCGGATCCCGTCGCTGGCCACTAAATGTTGGAAGGCGGACCTCGGGGAGTCGGAGAGACCACCCAGAGGGGCCACCACACTGTACGAAGTAGCCGAGCGCCGCTGAGAAGCCTCCGAGGGAGATCCTTCTCCTATCATGCACTAGCACAGTAACACCACCACACCGGACTCAAGGAGGTTGTCTCAAGACGGGCAAATCTTTATCAGCACTTAAAGGTTACGGGATCAATATTTACACGAAAAGGATCGGGGGATCCACAAAAGTCTCAGTGTCTCTTTAGAAGGGAAGGGGTAGCGGGACAGTCTTTGGCAGGAGCTCAGTACGAGGGTACCTGGGGCCCAGTTCTTATCCTCAAGCTGGAGGACCTCCGGATCTCGGAGGGGTCGAGCCGCGACGGCGTCAGCAGGGCTCTGGCGTTCAGTTCGTGGAGAGCCGCGACCAGGTCAGCGGGGCACCAAGATGGTTTCTGCTCAGCTCGAGCCGCGACGTCGTCAGCAGGGCTCCGAGGGAGGATTCAGCGAGGTTGGGCCGCGACAGCGTCAGCAGGGCCCCAATGTTCCGGGGGGCTTCAAGGTTTCCGCAAGAAGGAGCCGCGACGCAGTCTGCAGGGCTCGTGGTGGATTCAAGCAAGAGTTCTTCTCCGTAGGATCGGCCGCGATTCGATCAGCAGGGCTCTCGACTCCGGGATACAACTGCCGGTCTGTTGCGGGGTCGCCCCAGATATAGGCCTGGAGCCCTTTGAAGTCCGGACCCTTGCGCCCGGAGGGGCGGAGAGGCCGGGTTGGGAGCGGCCAGACGCCCAGCAGGAGAGGCGCCGGGCCCAGGAGAGATGGAGGCCGATCGCACCTAGGTGTGTGGGGACGGTTGGGGGTCCCATCGATACCGCCCTCCGCCAGGGCGATGAGGTGTTCACGTGATACCCCCTGGCCAGTTCTTGGTGCCTCAATGTCTGGGCCTCGCTGGGGCTGAGGCCGGGTTGAGCGGAGTCAGGTGGACTGGTGTGCAGGGTCACGTGGCAGGCAACAAAATGGTGGAGCCCCGAGGTGTATGCGACCTCGTGCGGCTCGAACGGGTGGCCCGTGGAGGCCAGGGCGGGGAACGGGCCCAACCCCAGGGAAGTCAGGACCACGCCACGAGGCCGGGTCCAACATGAGTCAAGAGTAGTAGAGAGCAATAGAGATTAGTAGAGAGTGAGTAATAGAGAGTGAGTAGAGTAGTAGACAGTAGCAGAGAGTGAGTAGTAGAGTACTAGAGTGAGTAGTAGAGTAGTAGAGTGAGTAGTAGAGAGTGAGTAGCAGAGAGTGAGTAGTAGAGAGTGAGTAGTAGAAAATAGAGTAGTAGAGAAGTAGTAGAGAGTGAGTAGTAGAGAGGAGTAGAGAGTGAGAAGTAGTGAGTGAGTAGCAGAGTGAGTAGTAGAGAGTGAGTAGTAGAGTGAGTAGTAGAGTAGTAGAGAATGAGTAGAGTAGTAGAGAGTAGTAGAGTGAGTAGTAGAGAGGGAGTAGTAGAGTGAGTAGTGAGTAGAGAGTAGTAGAGTGTGTAGTAGAGAGTGGGTAGTAGAGAGTAGTAGAGTAGAGAGTAGTAGAGAGTGAATAGTAGAGTGAGTAGTAGAGAGTGAGTAGTAGAGAGTGAGTAATAGAGAGTAGAGAGTAGTAGAGAGTGAGTAGAGAGTAGTAGAGAGTGAGTGGTAGAGTGAGTAGAGTAGTAGTGAGTAGTAGAGTGAGTAATAGAGAGTGAGTAGTAGAAAGTGAGTAGAAAGTAATAGAGAGTAAGTAGTAGAGAGTGAGTAGTAGAGAGTGAGTAGTAGAGAGTAGTAGAGAGTAAGTAGTAGAGACTGAGTAGCAGAGAGTAGTAGAGAGTGAGTAGTAGAGAGTAATAGAGAGTGAGTAGTAGAGAGTAGAGTAGTAGAGAGTGAGTATAGTAGAGAGTAGTAGAGAGTAGAAGAGTAGTAGAGAGTGAGTAGTAGAGAGTGAGTAGTAGAGAGTGAGTTGAGTCGAGAGTAGTAGAGAGCAATAGAGATTAGTAGAGAGTGAGTAACAGAGAGTGAGTAGAATAGTAGACAGTAGTAGAGCGTGAGTAGTAGAGTGAGTAGTAAGAGTAGTAGAGTGAGTAGTAGAGAGTGAGTAGCAGAGAGTGAGTAGTAGAGAGTAGAGAGTAGTAGAGCATGAGAAGAGAGTAGTGGAGAGGAAGTAGTAGAGAGTAGTAGACTGAGTAGTAGAGTAGTAGAGAATGAGTAGAGTAGTAGAGAATAGTAGAGTGAATAGTAGAGAGTGAGTAGTAGAGTGAGTAGAGAGTAGTAGAGTGAGTAGTAGAGAATGAGTAGTAGAGAGTAATAGAGAGTGAGTAGTAGAGAGCGAGCAGTAGAGTAGTAGAGTGTGAGTAGTAGAAAATAGAGTGGTAGAGAGTGAGTAGAGAGTAGTTGAGAGTAGTAGAGATCAATAGAGAGTAGTAGAGAGTGAGTAGAGAGTAGTAGAGAATGAGTAGTAGAGTGTGAGTAGTATAGACTAGTAGAGTAGAGAGTAGTAGAGAGTAGTAGAGAAGTAGTAGAGAGTGAGTAGTAGAGAGTAGTAGAGAGTGAGTAGTAGAGAGTAGTAGAGTGAGTAGTAGAGAGTTAGTAGTAGAGAGTGAGTAGTAGAGTAGAGAGTAGAGAGTAGAGTAGTAGAGAGTGAGTAGTAGAGAGTGAGTAGTAGAGAGTAGAGTAGTCGAGAGTGAGTAGAGAGTAGTAGAGAGTATTAGAGTGAGTAGTAGAGTGTGAGTAGTAGAGAGTAGTAGAGAGTGAGTAGTAAAGTGTGAGTAGTGAGTAGTAGAGAGTAGCAGAGAGTGAGTAGTAGAGAGTGAGTAATAGAGAGCAGTAGAGAGTAGTAGAGTAGTAGAGAGTGAGTAGGAGAGAGTGAGTAGTAGAGAGTGAGTAGTAGAGAGTAGTAGAGTATGAGTAGAGAGTAGTGGAGAGGAAGTAGTAGAGAGTAGTAGAGTGAGTAGTAGAGTAGTAGAGAATGAGTAGAGTAGTAGAGAGTAGTAGAGTGAGTAGTAGAGAGTGAGTAGTAGAGTGAGTAGTGAATAGAGAGTAGTAGAGTGCGTAGTAGAGAGTGAGTAGTAGAGAGTAGTAGAGAGTGAGTAGTAGAGAGCGAGCAGTAGAGTAGTAGAGTGTGAGTAGTAGAAAATAGAGTAGTAGAGAGTGAGTAGAGAGTATTTGAGAGTAGTAGAGATCAATAGAGAGTAGTAGAGAGTGAGTAGTGAGTAGAGAGTAGTAGAGAATGAGTAGTAGAGTGTGAGTAGTATAGAGTAGTAGAGTAGAGAGTAGTAGAGAGTAGTAGAGAAGTAGTAGAGAGTGAGTAGTAGAGAGTAGAGTAGTAGAGAGTGAGTAGAGTAGAGAGTAGTAGAGAGTAGTAGAGTTAGAAGTAGAGAGTGAATAGTAGAGTGAGCATTAGAGATTAGTAGAGTGAATAGTAGAGAGTGAGTAGTAGAGTAGAGTAGAGTAGTAGAGTGAGTAGAGAGTAGTAGAGAGTAGTAGAGTGTGAGTAGTAGAGAGTGAGTAGCAGAGAGTAGTAGAGAGTGAGTAGTAGAGAGTGAGTAGCAGAGAGTGAGTAGTAGAGAGTGAGTAGCAGAGAGTAGTAGAGAGTGAGAAGTAGAGAGTGAGTAGCAGAGAGTAGTAGAGAGTGAGTAGTAGAGAGTAATAGAGAGTGAGTAGTAGAGAGTAGAGTAGTAGAGAGTGAGTATAGTAGAGAGTAGTAGTAGAGTAGTAGAGAGTGAGTAGTAGAGAGTGAGATGTAGAGAGTAATAGAGAGTGAGTAGTAAAGAGTGAGTAGTAGAGAGTAGTAGAGTGAGTAGTAGAGAGTGAGTAGTAGAGAGTGAGTAGAGAGTAGTAGAGAGTAGTCGAGAGTCAGTAGTAGAGTGTGAGTAGTAAAGAGTAGTAGTTAGTGAGTAGTAGAGTGAGTAGCAGAGTAGTAGAGAGTGAGTAGTAGAGAGTGAGTAGCAGAGAGTAGTAAAGAGTGAGTAGTAGAGATTAGTAGAGTGAGTAGTAGAGAGTGAGTAGTAGAGTAGAGTAGAGTAGTAGAGTGAGTAGAGAGTAGTAGAGAGTAGTAGAGTGTGAGTAATAGAGAGTGAGTAGCAGAGAGTAGTAGAGAGTGAGTAGTAGAGAGTGAGTAGCAGAGAGTGAGTAGTAGAGAGTGAGTAGCAGAGAGTAGTAGAGAGTGAGTAGTAGAGAGTGAGTAGCAGAGAGTAGTAGAGAGTGAGTAGTAGAGAGTAATAGAGAGTGAGTAGTAGAGAGTAGAGTAGTAGAGAGTGAGTATAGTAGAGAGTAGTAGTAGAGTAGTAGAGAGTGAGTAGTAGAGAGTGAGATGTAGAGAGTAATAGAGAGTGAGTAGTAAAGAGTGAGTAGTAGAGAGTAGTAGAGTGAGTAGTAGAGAGTGAGTAGTAGAGAGTGAGTAGAGAGTAGTAGAGAGTAGTCGAGAGTCAGTAGTAGAGTGTGAGTAGTAAAGAGTAGTAGTTAGTGAGTAGTAGAGTGAGTAGCAGAGTAGTAGAGAGTGAGTAGTAGAGAGTGAGTAGCAGAGAGTAGTAAAGAGTGAGTAGTAGAGAATAATAGCGAGTGAGTAGTAGAGAGTAGTAGAGTGAGTAGTAGATAGTGAGAAGTAGAGTAGAGAGTAGAGTAGAGTAGTGGAGAGTGAGTAGGGAGTAGTAGAGAGTAAGTAGTAGAGGGTAGAGTAGTAGAGAGTGAGGAGAGATTCGAGAGTAGTAGAGAGTAGTAGAGAGTAAGTAATGAGTAGAAAGTAGTAGAGAGTGTGTAGTAGAGAGTGAGTAGTAGAGAGCAAATAATAGAGAGTGAGTAGTAGAGAGTAGAGTAGTAGAGAGTGAGTTGAGTCGAGAGTAGTAAAGAGCAATAGAGATTAGTAGAGAGTGAGTAGAGTAGTAGACAGTAGTAGAGAGTGAGTAGTAGAGTAGTAGAGTGAGTAGTAGAGTAGTAGAGAATGAGTAGAGTAGTAGAGAATAGTAGAGTGAGTAGTAGAGAGTGAGTGGTAGAGTGAGTAGTGAGTAGAGAGTAGTAGAGTGCGTAGTAGAGAGTGAGTAGTAGAGAGTGAGCAGCAGAGTAGTAGAGTGTGAGTAGTAGAAAATAGAGTAGTAGAGAAGTAGTAGAGAGTGAGTAGTAGAGTAGAGAGTAGAGTAGTAGAAAGTGAGTAGAGAGTAGTAGAGAGTAGTCGAGAGTCAGTAGTAGAGTGTGAGTAGTAGAGAGGGAGTAGTAGAGTGAGTAGCAGAGAGTAGTAAAGAGTGAGTAGTAGAGAATAATAGAGAGTGAGTAGTATAGAGTAGTAGAGTGAGTAGTAGATAGTGAGTAGTAGAGTAGAGAGTGGAGTAGAATAGTGGAGAGTAGAGAGTTGCAGAGAGTGAGTAGTAGAGTGTGAGTAGTAGAGAGTAGTAGAGAGTGAGCAGTAGAGACTAGTAGAGAGTGAGTAGTAGAGATTAGAGTAGTAGAGAGTGAGTAGAGATTCGAGAGTAGTAAAGAGTAGTAGAGAGTAAGTAGTGAGTAGAAAGTAGTAGAGAGTGAGTAGTAGAGAGTGAGTAGTAGAGAGCAAATAATAGAGAGTGAGTAGTAGAGAGTAGAGTAGTAGAGAGTGAGTAGTAGAGAGTAGAGAGTAGTAGAGCATGAGAAGAGAGTAGTGGAGAGGAAGTAGTAGAGAGCAATAGAGATCAGTAGAGAGTGAGTAATAGAGAGTGAGTAGAGTAGTAGACAGTAGTAGAGAGTGAGTAGTAGAGTAGTAGAGTGAGTAGTAGAGTAGTAGAGTGAGTAGTAGAGAGTGAGTAGCAGAGAGTGAGTAGTAGAGAGTGAGTAGTAGAGAGTGAGTAGTAGAGAGTAGTAGAGTGAGTAGTAGAGTAGTAGAGAATGAGTAGAGTAGTAGAGAGTAGTAGAGTGAGTAGTAGAGAGTGAGTAGTAGAGTGAGTAGAGAGTAGTAGAGTGTGTAGTAGAGAGTGAGTAGTAGAGAGTAGTAGAGAGTGAGTAGCAGAAAGCGAGCAGTAGAATAGTAGAGTGTGAGTAGTAGAAAATAGAGTAGTAGAGAGTAGTTGAGAGTAGTAGAGATCAATAGAGAGTAGTAGAGTGTGAGTAGTGAGTAGAGAGTAGTAGAGAATGAGTAGTAGAGTGTGAGTAGTATAGAGTAGTAGAGTAGAGAGTAGTAGAGAGTAGTAGAGAAGCAGTAGAGAGTGAGTAGTAGAGAGTAGAGTAGTAGAGAGTGAGTAGAGTAGAGAGTAGTAGAGAGTAGTAGAGAAGTAGTAGAGAGTGAGTAGCAGAGAGTATTAGAGAGTGAGAAGTAGAGAGTGAGTAGAAGAGTGAGTAGTAGAGAGTAGTAGAGTGAGTAGTAGAGAGTGAGTAGTAGAGTAGAGTAGTAGAGTGAGTAGAGAGTAGTAGAGAGTAGTAGAGAGTGAGTAGTAGAGTGTGAGTAGTAGAGAGTGAGTAGTAGAGAGTGAGTAGCAGAGAGTAGTAGAGAGTGAGTAGTAGAGAGTGAGTAGCAGAGAGTGTGTAGTAGAGAGTAATAGAGAGTGAGTAGTAGAGAGTAGAGTAGTAGAGAGTGAGCATAGTAGAGAGTAGTACAGTAGTAGAGAGTGAGTAGTATAGAGTGAGTAGTAGAGAGTGAGATGTAGAGAGTAATAGAGATTGAGTAGTAGAGAGTGAGTAGTAGAGAGTAGTAGAGTGAGTAGTAGAGAGTGAGTAGTAGAGAGTGAGTAGTAGAGTAGAGAGTAGAGTAGTAGAGAGTGAGTAGAGAGTAGTAGAGAGTAGTCGAGAGTCAGTAGTAGAGTGTGAGTAGTAAAGAGTAGTAGAGAGTGAGTAGTAGAGTGAGTAGCAGAGAGTAGTAGAGAGTGAGTAGCAGAGAGTAGTAAAGAGTGAGTAGTAGAGAATAATAGAGAGTGAGTAGTAGAGAGTAGTAGAGTGAGTAGTAGATAGTGAGTAGTAGAGTAGAGAGTAGAGTAGAGTAGTGGGGAGTCAGTAGGGAGTAGTAGAGAGGGAGTAGTAGAGTGTGAGTAGTAGAGAGTAGTAGAGAGTGAGCAGTAGAGAGTAGTAGAGAGTGAGTAGTAGAGAGTAGAGTAGTAGAGAGTGAGTAGAGATTCGAGAGTAGTAGAGAGTAGTAGAGAGTAAGTAGTGAGTAGAAAGTAGTAGAGAGTGAGTAGTAGAGAAAATAATAGAGAGTGAGTAGTAGAGAGTAGAGTAGTAGAGAGTGAGTTGAGTCGAGAGTAGTAGAGAGCAATAGAGATTAGTAGAGAGTGAGTAACAGAGAGTGAGTAGAATAGTAGACAGTAGTAGAGAGTGAGTAGTAGAGTGAGTAGTAAGAGTAGTAGAGTGAGTAGTAGAGAGTGAGTAGTAGAGAGTAGAGAGTAGTAGAGCATGAGAAGAGAGTAGTGGAGAGGAAGTAGTAGAGAGTAGGAGACTGAGTAGTAGAGTAGTAGAGAATGAGTAGAGTAGTAGAGAATAGTAGAGTGAATAGTAGAGAGTGAGTAGTAGAGTGAGTAGAGAGTAGTAGAGTGTGTAGTAGAGAATGAGTAGTAGAGAGTAGTAGAGAGTGAGTAGTAGAGAGCGAGCAGTAGAGTAGTAGAGTGTGAGTAGTAGAAAATAGAGTAGTAGAGAGTGAGTTGAGAGTAGTAGAGATCAATAGAGAGTAGTAGAGAGTGAGTAGAGAGTAGTAGAGAATGAGTAGTAGAGTGTGAGTAGTATAGAGTAGTAGAGTAGAGAGTAGTAGAGAAGTAGTAGAGAGTGAGTAGTAGAGAGTAGTAGGGGTGAGTAGTAGAGAGTAGTAGAGTGAGTAGTAGAGAGTTAGTAGTAGAGAGTAAGTAGTAGAGTAGAGTAGAGAGTAGAGTAGTAGAGAGTGAGTAGTAGAGAGTGAGTAGTAGAGAGTAGAGTAGTCGAGAGTGAGTAGAGAGTAGTAGAGAGTATTAGAGTGAGTAGTAGAGTGTGAGTAGTAGAGAGTAGTAGAGAGTGAGTAGTAGAGTGTGAGTAGTGAGTAGTAGAGAGTAGCAGAGAGTGAGTAGCAGAGAGTGAGTAGTAGAGAGTGAGTAATAGAGAGTAGAGAGTAGTAGAGCGTGAGTAGAGAGTAGTAGAGAGTAGTAGAGCATGAGTAGTAGAGGGTAGTAGTAGAGAGTGAATAGTAGAGAGTGATTAGTGAGTAGAGAGTGAGTAGAGAGTGAGTAGTAGAGAGTGAGTAGTAGAGAGTTGTAGAGAGTGAGTAGTAGAGAGCAAGTAGTAGAGAGTAGTAGAGAGTGAGTAGTAGAGAGTAGAGTAGTAGAGAGTGAGTAGAGAGTAGTTGAGAGTAGTAGAGAGCAATAGAGAGTAGTAGAGAGTGAGTAGTGAGTAGAGAGTAGTAGAGAATGAGTAGTAGAGAGTGAGTAGTAGAGAGTGGTAGTGTGAGTAGTAGAGTGTGAGTAGTAGAGAGTTGTAGATTAGAGAGTAGTACAGAGTAGTAGAGAAGTAGTAGAGAGTGAGTATTAGAGAGTAGTAGAGAGTGAGTAGTAGAGAGTGAGTAGTAGAGTAGAGTAGTAGATAGTGAGTAGAGAGTAGTAGAGAGTGAGTAGTAGAGAGGAGTAGAGAGTGAGTAGTAGAGAGTAGAGTAGTAGTGAGAGAGTAGAGTAGTAGAGAGTGAGTAGAGTAGTAGAGATTGAGTAGTAGAGTGTGAGTAGTGATTAGTAGAGAGTAGCAGAACGCGAGTAGTAGAGAGTATTAGAGTGAGTAGTAGAGTGTGAGTAGTAGAGAGTAGTAGAGTGAGTAGTAGAGAGTAGTAGAGTGAGTAGTAGAGAGTGAGTAGTAGAGAGTAAGAGAGAGTGAGTAGTAGAGAGAGAGTAGTAGAGAGTAGTAGAGAGGGAGTACTTTCAAACCCCGGCAAGCTGCGTACTTTCAAAGTCATCAAACCCTGTCAAGGTGCGTACTGAAAGCAGCCTTTTTAACAGCAAAAACACACAAAAATGCGCACCAAGTTACACAGCGTGCATTTCAGCAAAATAAATACAAACTCAGTGTAAGCGGCATTTTTAAGAAACGTGCCGGTTAAGAATAAATAAATTACAACCATTTTCGTTGGTAGGAGCTGCGTACTTCCAAACTCTTCAAACCCCATACTTTCAAAGGCATCAAAACCCGGCAATCTGCGTACTGAAAGCAGCCTTTGTAACAACAAAAACACACAAAAATGTGTTAGAACACCTTCCATGCCGTACAGGAAACAGCATTTTCTTTGCTAGGACATCAAAATGCAAAATGGCGTTGGGCTGTCCACAGCTGTTTGCTATCACTCAGCAGAGGTCACTGTGAGCGTGCAGGCCCCAGTGTGAGCAGTGCTGAAGTGCGAACTCATAGGAGGGGGAAGGTGTTACTGGGGCAGGACCTGCTCTGGCCGGTTTGAGTCGGTTCTCTTGCATCTTGTATCTGGAGGGAAGGAGTATTAGAGGTATCCCCCCAGGAGGGCCTCAGGCCATGAGAGGAGAAAGGAAAAGACTGACTTCGAACAGCAGCAGTGAGCTGCTCCTTTCCACAGTCCTCTAAAAGTTATCTTCTCCGGTCCAGTCACTCCTCGAAAGCGAGGAGGAAGACTAACCCCCCTCAACCCTACATTAAAAGGCAAGACTAAAACAGCCCGAGTATACAGCCAGGAACTGACCCCTACAAGTTTAGAGTGACAGCTACCCCTTCACGAAAAACAAACCCAAGAGTGATCCCTCGCCCCCCAGGGGTGCACCCCGGAAGCCAGACACTTTTGCTTCAGAAACTCCGACTCCGTTTCTTTATTTAGGAGTGAGGATGCCGCTCTTTGATAGGAGCCTACAGTGGACCAACCTACCATTCAAGAAGTGTCTGGGTGAGACTGGGAGGGGGAAGGGTATGCGCAAACATATGTATTGTGATTGTCACGCTCCCCTCCGTGTCACATGTTCCACAGGTAATGCTTATTGCCTTCTGTCCCTCGCCCACTGGCACCTTCACATTTGTCATGTCTTTCTCCTGTCACCAGAGCCCCCCGTAGAAGACATTTGTCTGCCTCTCTCCATTAAAGTCCAGAGAACATTTCGCAAAGTATAGGCTTTAAAACGCACGTGTTTTTTTGTTAAATTCATTTGCGGTGCATATAACTTTAGCCATAGGACAGGCAGCTGATCACAGACTGAGTGCTAAGCGCCATTTATAAAATAATGCTCATTTTTGAGTCTGTGAGAGACAGTCCAGAGGCGCACCACTATCTGAGACTGAAACTTACCTTGCGAGGCAAGCCGCAGCAATTCCGTTTTACAGCTGGGCCGCCTGACTCCTTAGAGTTCTCTTGGCCGCAAAGACATCAACTCCATCGACAGACGTGCTGCATTTATGCTCAGCAGCAGGCAGCTGCACAGTGTGTGCTCTGCGCTGCACGATCCTGTGGGTTTGGGTACGGACTCCGGCGCAGGTCACGTGGATGATGGATCATTGATTTGAATTTGCCGCCCATCGGTGGTAGTAGTGCCATTTCCGCAACCTGCTGCACCCAGCCTGGTTGCAACCAGACACCAAAAGGAAAAATTCAGGACAGATTAGCAGCTCGCAGAACAAACACAGCCAGAGTTGAAGGAAGCCGGCGTGTTTAAACTAGTGAAAGCACGCTGCCATGCGCGGGCGTGCACTGTTTAAAGTGAAAGCCCACCTCTGTCACTAAGTATTAATTTCCAGTGGTCACAGCAAGGCTCTAAAGATCTCAGCAGTGTCCCCTCTAAGTGTCTTTTCTAGAAGACATTAGACCCTCCCCCGAACGCGCCTGGAAGGAGCACAATCACACCAGACCATGGCATGCATAAATCAGTACAGGCTATGCACTGGTTGCATTTGTTGGGTGATGTGAGCGTTGTTTGCCCAAGGACTGCTGCACACAGCCTGGTTGCAACCTGACACCAAAAGGGAAACTTCAGGACAGATTAGCGGCTTGCAGAACAAACACAGCCAGAGTTGAAGGCAGCCGGCGTGTTTAAAGTGAAAGCACGCCGCCATGCGCGCACGCATGCACATCTCTGGAGCCAGAGTTGAAGGAAGCCGGCGTGTTCAACAAGATGGCGGCGGACTGTCCACTGTCCTTACATGCACGCGCATGCTGTTAGGTTTGGACAAATGGCGAGAGAAGCCATCTTTGTTCATCCCTGCGCATGCATGTAAGGGTTTCGGAGAATCGATTGCAAAAGGTCCTCTCCATGGCAAGTGCAGCGCATGCACTGCTTTCGCCAGGCGAGACCTAAAAATCTCCCGTTACACTGCGCAAATGGTCAACATTTGTGCTGTGCTGTATTCATAACGCATCGTGCGTCTACGATGCAATTGGCTATAAAATCACAAATAATGCAGTGTTTGCCACAGAGCAAAGCCATGGCGAGCAGAGCCTTTCTTCCTGAGTTGAGTACTCGAAATTCATCCTCAAGTAAATTCTCGTCTCACAAATTACGGTCCAACGGGAGCTCAAAGGAACACGAGTAATTTTTTCGCAATGACACACATTATGCAGGGAAATAATAAATGATTTCCATTGGCCTATTGTTCGTCCCTTTTTTCATATGGGTTTAGAATTCTGTGCCAAGCTAATTTATGATAAATTGTTGTGTGCGTAGAATACTACAGGTGTACTCACTGTTGCTGCTCCGTTTGCCCACTTTGTAAAACTTATTGAATGTTTTGCGCTATGCAACAGAATGTGATTTAGAGCAGAGCTCTTTTCCATTTATGGTGAAAAAAAACTTTGCCATATGAAAGTTAAATTATGCTATTGTTTATGCCAACTGATTTACTCATGCTTTTTGCTTTTGTAACGCAAACTTGACGCCAACGCAAATCCGGATTTGTGTTGCATAGTGTCTCAAAGTAATGCAAAGTTGCACAAATTGCTGCTTCGCATCAAGGAAGCGTTCCATGGGTGGTGCATGGGCGTTCCCATGCAACCACCTAGAGGTTTTGACACAAATCCCTATCTACAAAGAACCATACACAGGGATTTGCCTAAAATCCTACGCCTCCTCAAGGCAGGCGCAACAAGGAAAAAAGTTTTTATTTTTCATCTTTTTTTCTACTTTACATGTGCCATGCATTGTTGCATTGCACAACACACATACAAAGTGGGAAAAGACTTAAATATCATTTTTGGACTGGAAAGAAATCCTTCCAGTACAAAATCTATGCTTTAGAAAGCACACACACACTTGCAAAAGTGCAGGGTGTGTGCATCGGTGCTTGGCTGCCTGAAGTACACCCGTGCAGTGAGAGAAGAGAATGTATTATCTTGTATATATTAGTATAGCAGTACCCTTTTGGTCCTTGAAGGACTCGGTAGGAGTGACATAAGTGTTGGAGTGTCTAGGTGTGGTTAAATAAAATTGGGGACGTATTGCCAGTCAGATAACGGTTGCACTCTGAAGAATAAAGACATGCACTACAGAGCTCCATGTGTGGCATAGTCATTTGCATGCTACTGGGCTTTGGAAGATGCTACAGAGAAGAGCGGACATCTTAGTAGATATGGCAAAGTTCTACTATCTTCCTTTCACACATGACTTTCTGAGTTGCACAACTGCTTAGTAGTACTGGTCGTTAGTGCAGTGCTTGGTCCATTTAGGACTTAAAAATTCTCTGGGACAAGAAAGGTAAATGATGCAATTGTTTGTGCCACCTTGGTTCAGATTTACTAATGTTTTGTGCCAGATTTGTGTTACTTTTTGAATTCAAATTAAACAAAAAGTCTTATGTTGGGCTGTACTATCCAACACAAATCAGACAGGGTTTTACCTGCACACATTGCTTTGTTAGCATAAGCGTTTTAGATGTTAACGCCATTTTGCCACTTTGCCGCTTTTGCACACGATACTACAGGTAGCTGTTATTATAAGTAAAACTGCTTGCTTGATTTTTCTTCACATGAGAATGCTCTGTTTTTCACATCCCTAGACGTGCACCGCGAACTTAGTCTGAACACTGTGTGCAGAAACTGTCAAGGTCAAATAACAATGTATGCTGTTGAATTCAGGTTGATCGGCCCACGCTCTAGACACAACAAGCACACAGCTTCAAATATCTGAAACTCGGGTGCCTTTAATATTACATTACACGCATGATTCAAACACTCTTGGAGAAAACCTTTCCAGACCCAGAGAGCAGTGCTGATCCTGTGATTCACCTAAGCTGATCTTTGAGGTATGGGGTTCCCCATTCAAACCTAGAGACCTTCTATTATTATGTAAAACTAGCTTATTAGCCAGGGGAGGGTGGTACACAAGGTATTATAGGACCTGTTTCCACTATCATGATAATATGATATCTCCCTTCCTTTTCTATGGAATTGTAACAATGCTGATTGTTTTATTTCTGATAATTTTTTGCTTATGTTAGCAAAATACTGCATCTTAGAGCACGTAGTTAAAAATAAACATTTTAAACTTTTCCGTGTCTCTGATTACTCATGTTGTGGACTGATATGAGAATAACAACGAAAAGGTGTTCTTGTTCCCACCATTCCTGAGAGTATTCTAAGTCGCTTGTTCTGGGTTTTCTAATCATTGGTAGCTTTGAAATGACACAGAGAACGAATGAGACACTGATGCTAGTCGGATAGGTGTTCTGGGTACTGAGGTGAGTTTTTTGGTACACCACAATTCACTGAGGTCCTGGTTTCCTGTGCATAGTTCTGTGCATGAGCAGAATCCCCGCGACAGTGTTAGATTACATCAAAGGGGCATCCCATGGGTGGTGCATTGACATTCCCATGCAATCGCTGTTGGGCAGTGATGCAAAGCCCTAAATACAAACAATCGAATTTGCAGCAAAATTATACGCATCATCTAGGCAGGCGCAATGAGGAGAAATGTTTCATTTCTCCTAATTTTTCCAACTTTCCATGCGTGGCCCATTGTACAGCACACGTACAAAGCAGAAAAATAAAGAATAGTTTTGGCATTGGAAGATTCCCCTTCCAATACAAAAACTATTCCTCGTAGAGCGCACGCACCTGTGCACTATAACGCAAGAATGTGTGCATTGGCGTATGGCAGCCAAACGTGTGCAAGCGAAGGGAGAGAGAAACACAGCGTCACATCTTAGTAGATATGGCACTATTCTGCTCTCTCTTTTCACAATCCCTCTCAACTTTAGTTGATGCTCTGTGTTGTATCACCATTTATTAAATCTGGGCGTTAGTGCAGTGCTTGGTCCGTTTATGGCGCAAAAATGCTTTTGCAAGTGAAAGGTAAACAATGCTACTGTTTGTGTCACTTAGGGCCAGATTTATCATTGTAATGCGTTGCCCTTGTGTCACGCATGGTGTCGCAAGGGGAATGCAATACTGAAGCCAGATTTGCCACACAATGCAAAACCACTTTGCGTGGCCCTGCGTTGCTTGGTAAATCTGGAGTAACGCAAGGCAGAGCAAGTTGCTGTCTTGCGTTACTCTACCGTAGGAAGGCGTTCCGTGGGTGGAGCATGGGTGTTCTCATGCATCCACCCATGGTTTTTGGTGCATTCCAGATATATCAAGACTGGCAAACCTGGGAATGCGTCAAAATCCTACAACCTTCTCAGGGGAGGCGCAACAAGGAGAAATATCTTTATTTCTCCACGCAGTTTCCTCTTTCTAGGTGTACTGCATAGTGCAGCACACTAAGACAGAGGAAAAAGTATCTAAGGTACTTTTTTTTGCAGGAAGGTATCCCTTCATGGACAAAAACAATCATGCGTGCAATGTATGCACCCTTGCAACATAGCGTAAGGGTGCCTGCATTGGGGCTAGGCAGCAGATTGTGCGCCAGCGCAGGCAAAGAGCAGGAATGCGGCCTATAGTGGTAAATATGGGGCCTTCCTGCACTCTCCCCTTCATGCAGCATTGCAAGTTGTCTTGCTCATTGTGTTGCATGACATATTGCTATATCTGGCCCTAAGTGTCACTAAGCATCGCATGAGAGCTCGACCAAAACAAATGTAAATCTAGGCCTAATTCTTTCTTAGGAAACACACACAAAAATATTAAAAGCTGACACTTGTCACAATTCCATGGCATTTCAGCTATTAATATTATGGACTCTGTTACCAGGATGCTTGGTTTATCATCAGGATCCTGAGTTTATCATCTTGAGATCTAAACTTGATGAACAATTGTTTTATCCTATGCCATTGACTGCACCTGCCTGTGCCCGCTAGAGCATTCTTCACTTTTGTATATGGATTGCTCCTGGTGACAGTACGTGTTCCTCTTTCCACTTCTATGCCCCGAGCGAAGTTCACCATCGCCCTAGAACCAGTTCCCCCTGAAGCTGTGCCTGAACGGCTGTCAGTGGGGCAAGTAAACCTGGAGTGCCCTTAAAGCCCCCTGCCGCTGCTACCAAATGGAAGATCTCACTCTTTACACACAAGACCAGTGCCTCTGTGCTGGGTGGGATCACAATTGTCCCTCACCCCAGACTGCTGTCTTCAGTTGCCACAATCACCTGGAGCGGAGGGTTCATGGGCGATCCTCTCACTAGGTGCCTTTGTTGACCCACACCAGCAGCTTTTCCTTCACCCCATGAGGTGCCCGGCTCATGCTGTTGATACACTGAGAGTCTTGAACTGGACACACGTGAAGATGGGTGATCATGGGTGGGAGATGTAACCTGGCACATGTGGAAATGTGCCTAAAAGTGGGCACACTGGTGCAGGGTCACCATCTTGTCCATAGATCCAGAGACCAACAAAATAGAGATCGGCACTGGAGTTGGAAAAAATGACAAGCTTATTAATCACTCATGAGTGGGACCACGTCCACACAGCACTCTCAAGTGCTGCAGTAGGTAGTACACTGAATTCACAAACCATCGTCCCTTTTATACCGGTTTTCTGCAATGTAAGCATGTGAACAGAAATCGGAAGAACAAGTTTTAGAAATAGTTATCAGCAAACAAGGGCAGATGAATAACTATGTGGTCAGCAAAGTGGGAGGGGGAGCAGGAATGCTTATGGCAGCAGTAAATGGTCGACAGTTAACATCTGAGACCAGGTGCATTGGCAGCTACAAACCCTCAGCACGTACATTGCTTTAGCTGAGTCAGGAAGTCAACTAAAATAGATAACACAAGCAGAGTGAAAAGAGGAGCAGCAGAGGACGGGAGAATTACAAAGGAAACGAAATGGACACCACAGCCAAAATGGCTGTCGCTTATGCTAAGTAAAATATTACACATTTCCACACACATAGAAAGAAAGCCTCAGGCTACCAGGACAGCCACTGGGTCATTTTACAGGACGTGGTGTGCAAGGGTGCACTAGTTAATGGGGGGCACGGTATCTGAGCTCCAATGTTGATCAGAGGTACAGGCATATGGCGAAGTGAGCCATTGAAGAGGCCTCTCCTTCTGGGGCTCCCTCCCACCCCCGCACAGGTAGTGGGATGTAGAGAGATCTTTTAGATAAACAAGTCTCATCCTAGTTCACAATGACAATCAGAGACAGTTGTGATGTCTCCTCCTTTATTGCAGCTTCTGGGTGATTGAGGGTACCATTTACCGCGAAGGGCTAGTTTACAGCTTTTAATGTTTACACTGGTGACGTGGATGGTTTCCCATAAACCCAGCAGAAAAGTTGCATGTTGGAACATTATTGGGGTATTGAAGGTTGAAGCATTTTAGAACATTTACCCGTTTGTATACCCCCAGAGTGGGAATTACACGATGACTATGAGGAGGTAGTGAAGAGACTTGAGAAGCATTGTAATGTACACATGGCCATAGTACTAAAGAGACATAGATTATTTTGTAGAAAGCATCATGCAAGGGAGATTCGTGACTTCTATGTAACAACTCTCAGGGTCGTACCTGCACCTTCTGAATTTGAGAACTTTCCCAAACTCAAACGCAACACCCGTAGGTAAAGCTCCATCTTTTCTCTCTTCACTGCTCCAAATCCATAGAAGAATCTCCTTTAAAGCTCACTGTTTTGTACACAAAGCTCTTCACAACTCCAGCCCTGCGTACCTCAGCGCAAAATTCTCTTTTGATAAACCTCTTACCAGTCTTAGATCAGAGGCCAAGTAGCTGATCAACTTTCCTGCCATCAAATATGTCAGCTGGGAGAAAACCCTTTTTCCTACCTCTCAGCCAAATCACAGAACGCGCTTCCTCTATCACTGCAATATCAACACAACCATACCTTGCCTTAAAACATGTCTTTTCTATTAGTAACCCTCTCTTCGGACCTCCTCTTCAACCAGCCGCGGTCCCTGCAGGGAACAGCAGTGGGGCAGTGGGGCCAGGTGGGGGGTATTTCGAGGGACGATGCCGAGAGAAAATTTATTATTTATTTAATTTCCCCTCTGCATCGTCCCTTGAAATAGCCCCCCCCCCCCCACCCGGCACCACTGCTCCCCGCTGTTACCTGCATGGACTGCGGCTGTCTCCAGCAACTCTTTTTCCTCAGCACCAGGAGGCCTTCAAGTGGCAGTGCCCCCTACAAACACTTATTAGTTCATTCATTGAAACTAATCTATGACAATATAGAGAGGAGGTGTTAGTATAAAAGATTCAGCAGAGATTATCGATCGGCTAGAATTCCACCCTTTTATAACTAGTGGAAATTAGGAACAGCATTTAGCATTCGCAAGTGGATCAGGGAGGTATTCCAAACGAATATCGAAAGCACAAATATCATGGGACAAAATATCGTGTAGAAAAATATAGAGGATAAGAATATTGTGAAGGTAAGTTTCTTTAGGTAAGTAAAGTTTTACTATCTATAATCCATACACATGTACCTTGATGATATATATATCTTCAAGGTGCGTAGATGTGGAGTTAAGAAAAGTAAATCTATACTTACCTATTTGCACTTACCTTCTCGATATTTTGGTCATCAATATTTTTGACTCGATACTCTGTCCACCCGATATTTGTGTTTTTGATATTCTGTCAGTGATCCCAGGAAAGTACCAAACAGACAGGGTGGGAGTGGTAAACTGGGCCGCGGGTGTTTTAGGTGTTTTAGGTGTAGTTTGAGGAGGCTTAAAGAGATTTTCAAGCTATTCCCAACCCCTAAGAACTGTGGCTCATGAATCATTTTGATTGCGTGTGTCATGCAGTGTCAAGGAAGTCTAGGTTTAGTGTGGTGACTGCAAAAAAGTAATACAGCAAACGATTTTGAATAATATGGTTTTGACTGTGGATAGTTCATGCAAGGATCCGTTTGTGGAGATGGTGAATTGATTGTGGAGCACAAATAACTATTATTTAAGACAATACTTTTGCACGGGTTTGGTATTCAACCACTCCAATAAAATCTTCAGCACTGCAGCATGTGGCCAACTTGCAATGTGTCTAATTGGCTATTCTGAAGCATGGGTTGATTTTAAAGGTTAAAGTATTTATGGTGAGGAGTTTGTATCTTACAAAGGGCAAGATATTTTGATACTGTCCATCAAGGTGTCCATGGCCTATTGCGGAAAACAGCATAAGTCACATCTCAGAATGAGGATTGTGCTGCAAAGAGTTACTAATGGAAAAGGGCCACAACAACTATTTGTGTGAAAGCGACATTAATGTTTTGTTGTAAAAGCATCAAGACGTTTTCCCAAGAAATAAAAGGAGAATTTAAGGGATCCAAACACGTTATTGACATGAAGGAGGATCGTGAATCAGTGAAGCACAAGCGAAGGAGTGTACATGTACGCGCACTCCTTTCACAGACTTAGAAGCACACTCCTCAATTTGTGTTTCACTAGTTGGCGATCCTGCTTCAGTTTAATAGAGTTCTGAAATAATGTGAGTGGAGGAAGTGTAAGTGAACCTATGAATCGTCATTGTTGCTATCACCCATATACCACCCAGACCTCTGAATCAAATGAGTAACACATAAAACAGACACAATACATACCCCTGCACACACTATATCAGCAGTTAAAGTTCATAGCTCTTAGACACAACATGTTGCAATGATTATTTGTAACATATATGTGTTGTGTGCCAATACTGTTGCACATGCCTGCCACTCAAATTAGGAGGATGCGATATCTAGGGCCATAGGTGCTGGTGGTCATATACCATATGCTGCTGGATGTTAAGGGGACAGGGAGACACGCTGAGAGGTAGACACGAGCATGCAGATATGATGGAAGGTAAGAGGGACGCAGGAACATAGAAACAGGTACACAGAGAGGGGCAGGAATACATACCTGTACACAGAAACAGGGATACATGCTGTGGGGGAGGGGAGGAGACATGCGGCCAGAGAGAGAGGGTGGAATGAAACAGAGATATAGAAACAAGCACAAACACACCATGGGACACAGCCATGGACACAGAGGAAGAGGATAGGGTGGGAAGGGGAGTGAGACAGAGAGGGTTAGTACTGTATGGTGTGTTGCCTGCATGGTTGTGAGGTTACTGGTAAGGGAACACTGAAACTGACCACGGACTATTGTCCTGATGATGACCTGAAATTGATCAGGTTGAAACGCCGTCGACTACCCAGCACAGAACTTTGGCGCTGTTATGGTCAACCGATGTATCCCGAATCAAAAATACTGACGTTGTATATATCTGCATTGTATCATTGACCACATTATTATTTGTTCTTACTCTTTCGCCGTTCACGCTGTTGTTTTCACCCCAGTGTCACTGCGCCGTTCACTGTCACTAGCATGTTCAGTGCACACTTGTGTGGTATGGTCACTGTCTATAAAATTGTACTGTAGTGCTGTAATAACTACCTACAAATATTATTATTCACCTTATCAATTCTGTTGTGGTCTCCCTTCTTTTGTTCCCTTTGCTTGTGATTTATACTATCATTCTAATTGCCCTACTCGAATGACTTCCAGTTGAAACATTGTTGTTTTTCTACCCCTGACAAGGCATCAAAGTGCTTTTCAGCGAGTAGCATGCTACAAGGTTTGGTATGAGTGAAAGGAGAGAAGGAGCAGAGAAGAATCTCTAGAAATGGATTAGGGCGATCATAGTAGTAACATGAGTTTTGGGATAAGTCAAAGGAGGGATAAACGAGTGAATAATTTAGAAAGGGTTGTTTGGGAGATCATTGTAGTAAAAGGAGGTTTGGGGTGATCCGAGAAGGGATAGAGGAGTGAAGATTCCAGACAGGGTTATTTTGGAGATTATAGTAGTAAATTTAGGTATTAGGATGAGTCAGAGCGTGGAGATACAGGGTATCTTGGGAGAGGTATAGGGTGAAACGTAGGGCAGTACATTGGAGTCAATTATTATTATTATTAATATTTTTTACAGTAGGGGTAAAGTAATAAATATATAGATCCATAAGGCCTGAATCAGTAACTGTCACTCTTCTTCGGCATATGGAATTTCTGGTGTGTACTTTATGACATTCTTATATAATCTACTTTGCAGTTGGTTGAGTCCTAGGAAAGCAACATAATAGAAACCCATTTATGAGACCCAAACTAACAGAAATACAGTTCGGTTGGAAAAAAACAACCACAATAACAGTGAAAAAATAAGGAATAATAAAGTACTCAAACATTTTTTTAAATGTTTTTAAAAGAAAACAAATAGTTGCAACGTTATCCTGAACTCTCATTAAGGAAGATGGTTTTAGTATTATTGAACCAATACAAAATATCCTTCTATTCCTAAAAAATGAATTAAAAGTTTATGCTAATTTTTAAGTGTAGTTACAAAAACAGAGACAAAAATGCATTTAGGATCGCAGTAGTTCCTTTTCTACTTCTTCTCTAACCCTTAGGAAAAGTACAGAAAAAAGGAAAGAGTGACAGAAGAGGAGTGGAAAAAAGCATTAAGGAGACAAGAGTAGAGACATACAGAGTTGGAATAAGAATAAGAGGAGGGTATGGGAATACTGAAGAAGGTCACCACTGAAATCCCACCCAAAGGAAAAATAGCAAAGAAGTTGGAAGGGAGTCTGGATGAGAAAGGAAGTTGATGGGAGAAAAAGCTATGGAACTTGGTGGGGAAGGAGACCGTAGGAAACTTCCTAAGCAGCAGCAGTTTAGAAAAACAGTGCACTGTCTTTCACTGACAAGATGTCGGGTATGAAGGAGTGGTGAATGGGAAACAAGATCAATGTAATGCATGTAGAAAAAATAGCATAGAGACCCCCATTTTGAGATTAATGGCATTCAAGTCTTTAAAAACCTGCAGTAAATTTTGAAGAAAAAAACAATCAGTAAATGTGTTTTGCCAAATCACAAATGCAAGTTATCTTGAAAATTTTGAACAACCATTTTATGTTAAATAGTTAATCACAATTTGCATTTCACAAACTTGGTCTTCCACAACATCACATACAATGTTGCCAATTACTCTGACTTTGTCAAGAAATGTAGCAAATGTGACTACTCTTGCCTTTATGCAGAGTTTGAAAATTATCCTGATTTCTGCTTGTAATTCCAAATCTCATAATTTACGCATGTAATACATGTGGGATATTGCTGAGTGTCTACATTACATATGTGAATTCTTATCAGATTGAATGTTAGTGCATGCCTAGTCATGCCATAAATACAACATAGTTTTCGTGTCAGTGGGAGAAATGGGCCGGGTGTAATGGAGACCTCACTGCCCGGAGCCCAGGGGCAAACCGCCACCTTTGGTGCGATCCCTCTGGTGACCCTGGGTCCAAGAGCACAATAGTCATCCCCAGGCAGCAGCGCTTGCCCAATGCCAGATCTTCAGTGAGCCCAGCTGCAATCACCTGTTCAGGATCTCTACGGGCTCAGATTCAACCCTCCGGTCGGCCATGCCCAGTTTGCCAACGTCCAGCCTTTGGGGTCTTCAACCAGGCCGCAGTCCATGGGTGGACCGCAGCTCCTCGTTGCCTCAGCCATGGGTCGATGCATCCCACTTCAGCGCTCCCATGACCGGGGGACAGAAGGGGGCTCATTGCTATGCGGCAACTGTGTGGTTGATCAGGATTTCAAAGGAGTAGATATGGGCCAGCATGGAGCGCACTCAAGGAGCATCTAACTCCGCCACCATTTTGGCTACATCCCCATGAAAGGTACACTTTCAAACCAGCAAGAAATCAAACTGGTGAGACAATGGACAAGTTTGTTGAGAGATTTAATACGCTTATAAAGCACTGCAAGCTCAATGAATTGAATGATGAAGAAGCAATGCGTCTTAAGAGTAATTGATGGTTGCCTCTCCGACTCATTCCAACAACGCATGCTGGGAGAAACACTCAGTTTGGGAAGTGCTCATGGCTGCAAGAGCGAAGGAACGTGCGGATTGACAGGCTGCTGATATGGAAGCTGGAACAACCCAAAATGAATCAGCGTTGAGCATGAAAAGTTAGCAGAAACACAAGTCAGAGGCCCACCGAATGATGTCTCAACAGAAAAAGAAATTGTGTTTCCGCTGTGGATTCTCCTTTTCAGATGAAGGTGAATATCCTGCTATCAAAGAAATTTGCAAAGGTTGCGTAAAGGAAAACCATGTAATTACAATTTTCATTGTAGACAGTGGTTGGTTGGTCGATGAACATCATGCCAGCAGAAAAGAACAAAGAACTGTCTCCAATACCAGTTCTCACACCATCAAGAACAAAGGTGTACACCTGGGCAGCTATCACAACCTTGCAACGTAAAGGATCCTTTGGGGCAGCCATGCAGCACAAGAAAACAAAAGTGCAAGTGCTGATTCATGTACTCCAAGGTACTTGGTTGAGTGCCTGCTTATTGAGTTTCGATACTGCTGCTGACATGGGACTGATTTACTACAACTTGAATGTCCATTCTTAAATAGTGAGCCAATTCCCAACATTGTTTCTTTGACTCGGGAAACTTAAGAGGATGAAGCGATAGCTTCACATTTACGAAAATTTTCACCCTGTTGCACAGCGACACATCGCAATAGTTTTCACTTACAAGAAGCCATTGAAAAATTGAACTTGAAACACTGCTAAAGCATGACATCATCAATCGCTCTACTGGCCCGACACTGTGGGTTTCGCCCATTGTGGTGGTGCCAAAAAAGACAATGTAGGTTCAGTGTGCATCTATGTTGATATGGGACAGGCCAACAAAGCAATCAAAAGAGAAAGACATTCAGGTCCACACATTGTGGACATGATCTCGAAGCTGAATTATGCCAAAGTCTTCTCCCACTTTGATCTGAACAAAGGTTACCACCAACTTCAACTGGAAGAAAACTGTAGGTACATTACTACTTTTTCAATGCATGTTGGTTTGTTCAGATATAAAAGATCCAGTTTTGGTGTGTCGTCAAGATGTAATTTGTCGAGTAATTCAGCCTGTCACACATGCTTTTAACCACAGTGATGATAAACTAGTGTTTGGGCTACACGAAAGGAACTTGACAATTCACCCACACAAGTATGCAGTTTGCTTGCTGATACAGGTCTCATACTAAATGCTGAGAAAGGTGAATTTAACAAAAATAGACATATTCTTTGGGCATATTTTCTCTGAACAGGAAATGAATCCTGACCCTGAAAAGGTACAAGCACTCTCATCTACTTTCACTCCAGAAGAGTCGCCCATGCTGTGATCCTTCTTAGGCATGGCCAGCTACTGCTCTAGATATATTTGTGATTTTGCCACTGAGAGTGCCCCTCTAAAAGAACTAACAAAACAAGATGTTTCCTTTGAATGGTAATCTGAATGTAAACTGAAGTTTCCAGAAAACAAACTCACAATTGAAAATGCAATTGAACTGGCTTATTTAGATCCGAAAGTGCATACCGAGATTTTGGTGGAAGCAAGCTTGGTGTGGCTGGGAGCGATACTTGCCCAACACAATGGACAGCCTGATGCTCAGAGATACATTGTGGCCTATGATAGCCAGAGTCTATCCCAGACTGAACGTGCTTATTCTCAACCAGAGAAAGAAAGCTTAGCTGTAGTGTGGACGTGTGAACACTTTATGTATTTCTCTACAGAAAGCATTTCACCCTTGTTACAGATCATCAGGTGTTGTTCACCATCTTTGGAAATCTGAAAGCCAAGATACCCCCTTGCATCGAGAGGTGGGGGTGCATCAACAGGAGTATGATTGCACTATTATGTACAAACCGTGGAAAGATCAAAACCCCGCAGACCAATTTTCTGATGGCTGCTATGGCGTCATAGTACCCCGTCTAAAGCGGCTGAGGCCTATATCATTTTCATAATAAAGTCAAGCGCACCTGCAGCTTTTTCTATTGAACAGATTCTGACAGCTACTCATACTGGCAAAGACCTGCTTAAGTTCAAGGAAATTATTACAACACAATCATGGAGGCAACATATTCAACCTCTTACTGATGATGCTGAACACCAGAAATTCAAAATGTTTGTAAGAAACGTTCTGTTACTCATGATGGTGTCATACTAAGAGGGGCAAGAATAGTTATCACTGAAAGCCCGAGGGAACAAGTTATTGAACAAGTACAGTGTTGTAAAGAAGATAAGGTATACCTCTTCAGAGAAGACTTTATTTCCAGCTAGGCACAACCTCCAACTGGCGCATTCTCAAACTGTCAAAACAGCTGACAGCCTGAACAATCACAGGAGCTTTCCAAGGGCAAACAAGGGGATGGAAGGAAGGAACCCAGGGAAGGGGACAAGGTAGGAAAACTCAACACATTTACCATACATTTCTTGGTACATTACTAAATCCAATTATGAGTATAGTGAAACATGTCTTTATATGCATGAAGAATACATAAATCACAACACACACAAAGGACATTGTGGCATTGCTGCAACTAAATGAGCCCTCAGGGATCGAGTGTGGATCCTGTGTCTTGAGGAACAAGCTGAAAGGGGGCTTTAAGCTTGTCATCTGTGAGACTGCCTGTCTCCCAAAATGACCCAGCAGCGGTTGACCATGTCTGATCTACCTTATCAAGCTTGGAAGAGGATTGTGGTTGATTTCTTCAGACCTCTCAACAACAGACATCATCTCATGGTAGTTGTTGATGAGTACTCACGTTTTTCTTTAGTTAAAGACTTATCACCAACCACATATGAGTCAGGGAAAGGCAGGATGACAATTTCACAACATGGGGTGTTTCCTCCATTCTCAAATCCGACAACAGCCCACTCTTCAATAGCATCAAACATCAGAAAGGTACACCTCTCTGGCCACAAGCGAATAGTGTTGTTGAACAATTTATTAGTACTTTGAGAAGGGTGGTTCAACATGCTGCACTGGAAGGCATTGACCTCAAGTCTGCTTTACACCCTGCCCATTGTGCCTATCGTTCCACTCCTCATTCCACGACAGGAGAAAGCCCTGTCACCTTGCTGTTCAGGAGAGCTCTTGGAACAGAGATACCACAATGGACCAACAGCCGATTAATAGACCCTAACTAGATTTGTGTCACTGATACCTCTTGCAAATGCAAAATGAAGGCTTACACCAATAAGCGCAGACAAGCTCAAGACACACAGTATTTGAGAAAGGAGACCAAGCTCTTGTCAAGCAAAAGCGGACACACAAGACAGACACTCTGTTTGATGTTGAACCGCAAAGAGTTGTGGTGAGCAAAAGTCATATTGTAACTGCCCGATGACCTAGAAAGTCCATAACAAGAGACTCGCCACACTTTAAGCCTTTACCTCGATGTTCGTCAGCTCCAGATCTTTTGAGTGCGGCAAGTCCACCTGAGTGCACAAGTCAAGTATCCAACTCTTCTTCAGAGATGCCAGATGAAGGCGCCCCTTCTATATATCGTAAACTAGATCTTGAAGACTGGTGTGATCACCTCGATGACTCATGGAAGAGTTAAAACGTGCATATGTTTATATATTTGTTTGTACTTTTTATTTAACGAAGGGGGAGATGTTGTGTCCTGTGTTTATGCATGTCAGGTCTCTAGTGGTCCTCGGCAGACTCCTTACAAGTGTTAAATAATCTGATGGGTGTGGCTGGGTGTGGTTAATAAAGTTTGTGATGCAGTGTGTTCAGTTAATGGTTGCAGGCTGAAAAATAAAGATGTGCAAACCAGAGCTCCATGTGTGCGTGGTCTGTTGCATGCTCCTGGGCTGGGGAAGACACTACATTATGGGTGGCCCATGAAGTGTGAAGTATAGGCCTGAAGGCCTTTGTTGAGGACCTTCTTGCCCCCCATCAAGACCCTGACCAGATTGAGACGCTGGACGGGGAGATCACTGGGTGCGAGGTGGCTGCATATATCACCCAATTGAACAATGTAAAACCCCCTGACACTAACGGTTTCCCAGTGGAATTCTTTTTAAAGTATCACATCCAAAGTGGTAACGCCCATGCTCTCTATGTTTAACATGGCCGGGTAACCTTCATGAAGCCACGATTGTCCTGATCCATAAGGATGGGAAACCCACAGAAGAGTGTGCCACCTATAGGCCGATCTCATTGCGTAAGACTGACACCAAAATCCTAGGCAATATTCTGGAAAACCACCTCATACAAGTGTTTTATTAATTTTTTAACCCGGCCCAATTCATATTTATGTGAAACAGGGCCACAAGGCAAAATCTGCGGAGATTGATTGGCTGCTTGGCACACAGTAGGGGACTGAGCGAGTCAGGGGTCCTTCTGGCTGTGTATGCCAAGATGGCCTTTGACTCTTTGTAGTGGCCATATATGATGGGCATTGGACCATATTTTTTATCCTGGGCTGGCCACCTATATAAAGATCCTGTGGCAAGAGTCTGAGTCAACAGGGTCCTCTCTGACATCTTGGGACTGTCCAGGGGCACCCGTCAGGGCTTCCTGCTCTCCCTCCTACTTTTTGGCATTGTGGATACAAACTGATGCACAAATACAGGGCCTCCGATGTGGCTCTGGATGAAAGGAGGTCGATTCACTATATGCTGGTGATATCCTTCTTAAACATGTGGACCCCCGCATTCTCTGCTGAAAATTCTGCACATCCTGGAGAGTTTTAGGATCTATGCAGGGATCCGCATTAACTGGCATATGTCGGTGGCCTTCTCCGTGAGAGTGGAAGACTCAAACTGGGCCCGAGATTGCCCCTTCCGCTGGGCGACCAGTGAGTTCCGATACTTGGTTATTTTTGTGACACCAGACCGGGACTTATATCTCCAGAAAAATCTGATGAAAATCCTGGAGGTGTATCATAGGACGTGGAGAGATGGAGGAAACGTCCACTATCACTCATGGGCCAAGCAGCCCTTTATAAGATGATCTATTCTCCAAAAGTTTTGTACATTCTGCAAAATATTCCCTTCCTGGTCCTGGATATACTTACTTCTACAGCGTGGAACTGCCAGCTTTCTCCCGACAAGACGCAGATGGAGGGAGGCATTGCCCTCCCAAATTTCTGGCTCTATTATTGGGCCTCAGAACTGTTGACTGTTAATGACTGGGCCTTTTCATCCCAACAGCAATCCTCCTTAAGGGCGGACAGCACTGCCATGGCCCCAGAGGGATACCTCTGTTCGCCTACTGTGGGAAAGGGCAACCCCTCTTCCCTTTCCCATGGAACTGGTGGTCAAAGTATGGAAGAGGGTCACGCGTACACTGGGGTGGCGAGGCAGATTGACATTGGAGACTCGCACCTTCTCCGTGCTCTGCACAAAATAGAGGGACATCAAAAGTGGGACCTATTAGGTATCTCCAAACTGGGTGAAATATGAAAGGAAGTTGTAGTGATGCTGTTTACTGATTTGCAATCTGAATATGAATTGGCAGGGAGTCAATTCCTGATATACCATCAGATACAATTAATATTAGGCAAATGTGAGGCCCTACCGGGGGAGGTAGAAGAAGAGTCCCCACTGGAACCAGGGTATTTGGTGCCCCTCTAACAGAGCATGCAGTGTCCCAACTCAAGTCTATGCTCTTGAGTAACACCCTTCCATCGCTTGAACCTTTGAGAGAGAAATGGGAAAGAGATTTGTGTAGACCGGAAAACAATGATTGAGGGCAGGGTGTTCCAGAGAGGTCCTGATTTAGACTGGATTCCGTATGATCCAATTGAAAATTCTCCATAGGGCATACAACACTCGGACCCACCTGTTCTGTATGGGTTGGGCCACAGACGAACAATGGATGAGGGACTGTCGACTAAAGGGCACCCTGATTCATACACTGTAGAAATGTCCAAAAATTGGTGCCTACTGGAAGCGGGCGGCTGATAGAATATCAGATGTTTTAGGCTACGAAGTGAGGATCACACCCCAACTCGTCTGTCTCACTAGGCATCTGGAGCGAACAAACCATGGACCACTATGTCCTATTATTTTACAACCGGGCTCAGATGGTGGGTCATAGAGATATACTGAAGCACTGGGGGGGAGGGGGGCGCTAAGTCTGCCTCTCATATGGGAGTGGGAGGAAGGCATGGATTGAGAAAAGGGGACCATGCTGAAATGCATCTGTCCAGTGCGATCATTGTGGCAATAAAAAGACAGTATATTCAGCTCCCATGAGTGCGCTTCAGTTTTTGCAACCAGGATTGGGTTGCATATTGGAATATATATATATATATATTGCTGTAAGGGGAAAATAAACCTGCACTTGGAAATTATTTACCTGCGTGGTGGTCCGTTCCTGGTTGTGTTTCACACAACTTCTCATTTAAGGATTGTGGTTGCATATATATATATATATATATATGTATATATAGTTCCAATCCTGGAGACATCGAAACAGGCACCGACTCCATGAGACTTTGAAAAAGAAAATATTTATTCCAACAACGACCCCAGGCGCGTTTCGGCGGCGAACCGCCTTGTTTACTACATCAGGTAGTCTGCCATTAGTTACATATATATGTGTGTGTACGTCACTCTCCTTTGGTTGTCACAGCAACAAGCACTCAGCAATAGACATAGACGAAAATCTACGCCGTTATATACATGACAGTGCAAAAAACTGTCGGAAAGCAGTAAATGAAATGATTTAGCCGACTTATACACAAAAAAGCAAAACGATTGCTAATGTTAAGAAACATCACAGTGGCAATCAACATAAATATAAGGAAAGGTGCGTGTATATAAAAATGATCGATCTGGACACCAATCAGATATCTATACATGTGTGAGACATGGCACCACCTTATGAATCAAAGGAAATTGCATAATTGAGCGCGGGCTCAATATTGATAATTAACCGTACAGTGTCCTATGTAGAAACTGAAAAAGTCTTGTGCGTGTTTGGATGTAACTGTGCGTGTAAATGTTCTTGTATGTACTTTCGCTCAATATTACAGTTCGCTCATAGTTACATATGTATCTCCTCAACCTTCCTATGTGAGAAATGCGTATCAGCACCACATATGTAAACAGAGATGTGTCAGCTAATTAGTAATTAGAAGCAAAATTTGCATATTGCGACATGTAGCTAGGGTTACAGTGCACAATAGTAGGAGTCAGGCCCTAGTGGGCGTTGTTAGACCTGGCACCTTGGCGTGGGTCTCCCTTCCATTTTTCGCTGTTGCCTCATATGTTTTTGCTGATGTTAGTTGCTCAGGGCACTGTGACACTGCTCTCAAGTGCCACAGTGCAAGTGCTCCCTATTGTAAATTGATGTATGATTTGTGATTCCATGATTGGTTAGTTTGGTTTACCTGTCAGACCCTAGTACAGTGCACCAGGAGTGCCCAGGGCTTGTAAATCCAAATACTGCTGGTGGGCTTGCAGCACTGGTTGTGCCACCCACAAAAGCAGCCTGTAAAAGTGTGTCTAAGGTCTGCCATTGCAGAGCCTGCGTACAGTCTGGTACTGTCATGCTGACTGGGCAAGTGCACCCACTTGCCAGTCCCTAAACCTTCCCTTTTCTTCATATCAGACACCCCCATGGTAGGCCCAAGGGCAGGGTGCATTGTAAGGATAAGGTAGGACATGCCCTGGTGTGTGTGGCATGTTCTAATAGTGAATTACAGCCATTTTCGTTTTTCTCTATTGCAAGGCTACCTGTTCTCCATAGGCCAGAATGGGCAGTTTGGTTATTACATCCTATAATCCTAACTGACTCAGGGAACATGGTAGAAATTCAAATTTAGTATGCCTGAACTCAGAATGATAAAATACATCTTTTAGTGAATTTGGTTTTAACGTTCTGTGTTTGAAAATACCACTTTTAGAAAGTAGGTATTTTCTTGTCTAACCATTCAAACCTGCCTCTGCTAGGCTGTGTATTCCCTGTCTGGAGTTTGAGTGACAGGGCTGGGGAATTCCAGGAGACATGGTGAGGTGTCCCAGTGGTGAATAGAGAGATCTGCATCTAGATGGGTGGGAGGAGTTGCACCTGGGACCTGAATAGGGCTATGCCTTCCCTCCACAATCCCGGCTCCACCTCCTATGGTGCGTCTGATGTCTCTGCCCTGCACCCTGAAAGGAAAGAAGGAGTCAGGTAAACAAAGTGCTCCAGGACTAACCAGAAACGGTTTGAACAAGGCAAAGGCCCCTCTGCCCTCAGAGGACAAAGGATTTTGGGGTATAAGTGTTGGGACCCTGATCCCAAGAATTTAGATCACTTTGGGAAAACAAGAAGAAACTCTGCTGAGGAGAGGAACCAAGAAGAAGCTTAGGAGGAACTATCCCTGAAACTGGGGGATTGGCCTGCAGCGGTTGCCTACTGCCAAAGAGAGGAGAAAGGAACTTTGTGTGTACTTTTGCTCAACTTGTGAAGGATCTCCAAGGGCTTGGAAAAGAGCTTGTCTCCTGCTGAAGTCTCAGAAACAACAGACTTCACCCCCCAGCTCCCCAGAGTTCTTTGGAAGTGCCTGCTGCTGCTGTTGGGCCTTCTGAGGGACTGTGTGTCACAAGGAGCTGGAAGCGCGACTCAAGAAGGAGAAGCGTGCCGCCGTCGGAGCTGTTGTCGTCGCATCTCGTAAGGTGTGTCCCCGCTGCAGCATCGCATCAAGCGGAAGCGTCTCGCATCATCCAGGAAGTGTCTCGCAACGCCGAAGAAGCGTGTCGCCATCGCAGCCATCGTAGCTGACGCATTGCACCGCATCAAGAGAAGAGTCTTGCATCGAGGAAGAAGCGTGTCGCCATCGCAGCCATCGTAATTGTCGCATCGCACCGCATCAAGAAAAGTGCCTTGCATCCCTGGAGAAGCGTGCCGCCGTCGGAGCTGCTGTCGTCGCATCGCATAAAGGGGTGTCGCCGCTGCAGCATCGCATCGAGCTGAGGCGTCTCGCAACGTCGGAGAAGAGTGCCGCTGCCAAGGCCGCTGTCGTAGCATCGCGTAAAGGGGTGTCGCCGCTGCAGCTGAAGCATCGAATCGAGTCTTCTCGCAACATCGGAGAAGCGTGCCGCATCTGGAAGATCTTCACGTCTTTATTTCTTTGCACCAAAATCTGCAACGCATCAACATCTTTGCAACACTTTCGTTGCCCTGCGTGTCGCATCTAAAAGGCACATTGACTTAAAGTGTCGCATTTAAGAACTTAAGAGAAATAAGCAAAATTCTACCATCTAAAGTAACAGTATTGTGTATTTTTGCCGTTTAATGGTCTTGTGGTTAATCTATATAAAGAATACTTATTTTTTATATAAAACCTGTGTGGTGTCCATCTGTAGTGTTGTCACTTGGTTACTGTATGTGTTCACAAATGCTTTACACACTGCCTCTGAGATAAGCCTGTCTGCTCGTGCCAAGCTACCAAGGGGATGAGTAGGGGTTATTTTAGGAGTGTACCCCTTTGCCCTGACTAGAGGAGGAGGTCCCTATTTGTCACAAGTGCATACCTGTGCCAACTAGAGATCCCCAAGTCTAACAGGCGTACTATATGCCTCTATGAGAATTCACATCGTAGACTCCTGACATACTAGACTAAAGATTCCTAAGTCTCACACATGTTAAATTTTGGTGCCGGTCATCGGGAGAGTGTACAAAATAACAGAAAAATAAATTAAAATAAGAGAACCTCATGCTGTGAGGGGTGGATCAGGTTCATGAACAGGTTCAGAAAACAGTTATAAATGTACATTTAAAGCTTCATCAGCATTCATTCCGTGCGGGATTTTTGAGTTAAACAAGATGATATATCTCGACTCTAATCTTCTTAATGTCAATTGTCTATTGCCTCCTTTTTGATTTTTAGGGACTGCATGAATGACATAATAGGAAAACTTGTTAAAGACCTGCATTACCTGCTGTGGGGGTCCTGCCGCTACTCCGCACCATCCGTTGCCGTTGCTGGGCACCTTTCGCTGTTTGTCTCCCCTACTGCCGCCTATCCATCACGCGGCCGCGAGTAGGGGGAGACTACAGCCCCCAGGTGTCTTAGCGCCTGTTGACGCCACGCACGCACCTGGAGGCGCAGAAAACTCCGAGGCTCCCTCCGCGTTGCGGGACTCGCGCGGGCGGCGCCGGGCGAAGCCCGGGCAAAGGGCGGGCCGTCTGTGGCCATCCGGGGCCAACGGAGGCCGGGTCGGGCCACCTCCCTAACGTCATTGCTTTATCAGTCTACATTTCTTCTAACCCTCAAATAAGGTACTGTGGTGTTACTGTTGGGTCCTGTGTTAATCTATTGTGCTTTGAAGTCCTCATACCAGCTAGCTTTTGATTGCGTGGCTTGAGGGGGGCGTACGATGGGCAAAAGGAAAATGTCGGACACTAATGTCTCACTGGCAGTGCGGCAAAAAGGAACAAAGCTAAAACGTCCCACAGAAAACCTATGCCCACCACTGCTCTGGATCATATAGAGTCTTTGGTTGATAATTGTACTTCCATCTTAGTCTCGGACTCAAATGCCACGCCCCCATTCCCATTGCCCTTAAGTAAAAATCATCTATGCCCTGTCACCATTCCACAAATGTTTAGTAAAAAATTACCCTCAAATCAACTACTGGAAACTGATGATCTTCAGAGTAACACTATTAATCTTATGCCAGTGTTGGACGAAGAAAACTTTCATGACCCTGTTGACAACTCGGCCTTACATGACTCTATCGCCATCATTTGCGCCAATCGTTTTGAGGCACTAGCTGACATTGATAATATCGAGTCTACTGGTAGCATTGCTACTGTTGATGCATCTGTAACATCTAATCTATGTACCGTTTTGGGTTCTGTATCTGGGGCTGTGCCAGAAGGGGCCGGGTCACACCAAGACCAGCAAGGAGGGGCTGTTACAGACTCGGGAATAATTATGGAAACCATTAAGGCTTTGAAGCAAGAAATTAGCGATTTAAAAGCATTAGTATTGGAATTGCTGTCAACTGTCCAAAAACCTTCCACGCAACCATCAATCTCCTTACCTGTTACTGCCTGTCATTCAAACTTTCCAGCATCATCCCCAATAACTAATGATATTTGTACACCTATTCCGACTCCATCGCTATTATCATTCCCGCAAACTAGACCAAAATCTCTATCTACCACTAGAGCTAGGAACAATCTTGCAAATTCCAACATTAAGTCTTGTGTAACCACTAATTCCCACACTATGTCTAGTCAATCCCATTCCTTCCAAAGAACTCCAGCTCACAACTCGTCCCTCTCACTCCCCAAAGTTCAATCATTCCCGGCTACCATAGAGCCTATTGTCTACATGGTGGGTGTTCCTATGACTGCAGGGCATGAGGGTGAAGAATCCCTGAAAAACAAGGTCACCCACTGGATCCGCCATGTCAGAGGTTGCCGATCTCTTATAAGAGATGACTTAATAAGGGCCCGTAGATTTAGATCTAACAACAATATTACGGACACCATTGAGTTGACCTTAGTTAATCACTCTTTAGCCGATGGCCTCATAGCCCTTGAATATAGATCATCTTCCCCGGACACATCCTCCATCCAATTTAGACGTTTCCCTACATCAAGTAATGACCTAGCGGGGAGGAGGGGTGAGATCTCGAACTCTCGTGCCGAGGATGTATCCACTCTGGAAAACATTGACTGACTGACCCCGGCTGTAAATACTCCACCACATCTTTGTAAAGTGCCTTATGCTGCTCTTAATACCATTAGCAATTTGCCCCTCTTAATACCCCCTTCTGTCATCTCTAGTGGGGATAGGGGGAAGGTGGGACCGAACACGTAGTTTCCAACTCATTTACCATCGTCCCTGACATTTTTATACGTTCAACCTCAGAAAATGACCTTAAAATCATTTCGTGGAATATTGCCGGCTTGAAAGCCAAACTTTTACTACCGGACTGGAACAATTTTATTGCCACTTATGACATCTGTATATTTCAAGAGACCTGGAGTCTAATACCTCTTTACAAATCTGGTTACACGTGCCATTGTGTTCCCGCAGTATCTACCGGCCGAGGACGTCCCTCTGGTGGGCTCATGATATGGGTAAATATTGCCCTCTCCTGTAGAGTCTGCCATGTACAAATTTCCTCCCCAGACGTGATGCATTTAACCCTGAGAGGGACAAAAGGAGGACCTACCATCGAGCTTTTCAATGTATATATTAGAGGCACCCAGGGAGGAACTAAGTCACCTATAGTTACCACCCTGGAAGAGGAGCTTTCTTCCTGTCCTCCTAATTCATTCATTTTGGTAGCTGGAGATCTGAATTGTACCTACGAACCCCTCGCCTCTGAAGACATTCTAGACATTGAAGAGGAAGATGCCAGGTGGGGTATACCCCCTTTGACGGTCCCTCCAGTTAAGAGGTGGACGCAGGTGGTAATCCAACTAAACGCTTTAACTATGGAATTTGAGCTGAGAACTGCCAATGGTCGACTTCCCTCTGATCTTCATGCAGCTTCTACTTTTAACAGAATTTCCAGCCCATCCCGAATCGACTATATTTTGATCGATCGTAGATTTTGGCGTTATGCAGTAGATTTGGCTATAGTTCCTACCACCGATAGCGACCACAATCCTCTGTGTTTAACACTGAAGAGTCCATGGCCCCTCGACCACCCAATTCTTGACCCTTGCCCTCTTATGTCGACCAAAGATATTACCCCTTCGAATTGTAAAAGATACCTCAAATGGCCCAAAATCGCACTAGATGAGCACAAACTCACTTTGATAAAAGAAATATTACTATCAAAAACCGCTGAACTTAGGCGAATATGCGATGAACCCGACGGGAGCTTAAGGGCTGGGCCTATACATACAGCTGTAGTTGAGTCGATTGGGTCACTTTTTATGGCATCTTCCTCTACCAGTAAATCCAACAAACGTAAATCACCTGGTTCTTGGTACAACTCTGAATGTAGAACGAGCAAGAAAAAGCTTGCAGCTGCTATTAAAACCGAGGATCGCTGTCTAATCCAATCCGCCAGATCGATTTATAGGAAGGCCGTGAACAAAGCCAAGTGTGACTGGGAGGAATCCCATTGGTTGGCACTGAAAACTGCTAGTTTAGCCAGAGATGGAACTGCATTTTGGAATCTTTGCAGATACTCCAGAGGCTCTGACCCTGACACAATTTCGAACCATATTACAGACCAGGAATGGTTTGTTCATTTTTCGAATCTTTATTCAGGCGAGGACACCCAAAGCTCCAGGGTCTCTCCTTCCACCACCCCGACAGACCCTATTTCTGAGAACCACGACCCTTTTACGGAGGCAGAGGCCATGACTGCTATTAACAAACTGGTCCCAGCCAAAGCCCCAGGCCCTGACGGCCTTCCTGGTGACCTGTTCCGTTCCGACTCTAAACACTGGGCAGTGTACTTTACCATCTTACTTAATGCACTTCTCAAGGGTTTACCCATCCCTGAGTCTTGGAAGGGAGCAGAGGTAATACCAATATTTAAAAAGGGTTCTAGGGAGGACCCTGCCAACTACCGACCAATAAGTCTTATTGATGTCAGCCAGAAGGTGGTTGGCAGGGTCCTGTTGGAGCGCATGCTATCATGGGCCAATGAGAATAATGTTCTGTTGCACTAAAAGGCTGGGTTCAGACCGAACACGAGCACGATTGACCAGGTCTTTAGGTTGTTATTGTTACACTGGAAGGTCGTCTTGATCGGTAGAGGCAACCTCCATCTGGCCTTCATTGATCTGAAGTCCGCCTTCGACCTGGTCCCTCGTGATCGTCTTTGGTCTGTCCTACAAGAAATGGGCGTTCCACCCCCTGTCCTCGACCTTCTGGTCCGGCTCCACGAGGGCAACTTTGCAAGGGTGAGGTGGGGAACTCAGGCCCAGAAAACTGAAAAGATCCCACTTAACAGAGGAGTCCGCCAGGGCTGTGTATTGGCGCCCACCCTCTTTTCCCTATTTGTGAAAAGATGTACCAGCTGACGCCCCTGCCCTGGCGGGCGAAAGTGTCCCCACTCTCCTCTTCGCGGACGATACCCTCCTGATCTCCAAGACACCAGCAGGGCTACAGAAGCTTCTGGACAGATTCCACTTGTTCTGCACACTGAGAGGTCTGGCTATTAACACAACAAAGACTAAGCTTCTCTCTTTTAAATCGCATAGATCACCCAGTGTCTCCATCATGTTCGATGGAACCCCTTTAGAATATGTCAAATTAATTGACTATCTCGGAATTAGAATTTGCGACAGCCTAAGCTGGAGACCCCATATCAACAAGATGCTGCTTAACCACAAACGAGCCACGGGAGCCATTGCCAAAGAACACCGCTCCTCGAGGAGCAAGCCAATCACTCCTGCATTAGTGATTTATCAGGCCAAAGCAGTCGGGTCGGCCCTAAACGGTGCTGAATTATGGGGATACGATAATCTCGATGAAATCACCCTGTCTGAGAACAAATTCCTACGAGATCTAGTCTTACTGCCAAGGGGTACCCCATTGAAACCACTTGTTAGTGATTTGGGAAGGCGCTCGATTAAGGATATGGCAAGGTTACGCCCTCTGTTATTCTGGGCTCGCTTATGGCGTACTCCGGAGCTAGCCAAATACACGGAGGGCCTAAAAGAAATCATGAATTCTATGGGCTCCCACAAAGAAAGCTGGCTCCGTAATATCAAAAAGTCCCTTAACCAGCTTGGTCTAAATGAAGCATGGGAGCATGGAGCCCCCGTAAGCAAGGCAGATCTCTAAAGAGCCTATTGGGCCTGGATTGACCATCAGGATCTTAGCAACCCTAATACGGGCAGGTTAACTGAAGCTTTTTATATCCACAAACAGTTTGTTAGCTTCAAGCCCTATCTTGAATTTGTGCAGAAGCCAAGGGACAGATCACTGTATCTCCAGTTTAGACTCGAGACCCTTCCAACTCGAGAGTTTACTAGTAAATGGAAGCCTCCCCACCAGACCCCTGATACTTGCTTGAACTGTGAGGGAAAGGTTGAAAGTACGGCCCACATTATGTTCGAATGCCCAGCATATAAAAATCCGAGAAGAAGATGGCTAGGCCCTGCTTGCCGTCTATTGGGCATATCAAACTACCGTGCGGCACTACGCATATTACGATCAGATACAAGCCTAGTGCTAGCCTGTGCGGTGGCCAAATTTCTGGGGTGGTCATGGATTATCAGAAGTAAACTCCCTAGCTCGATTACATGATCTTGCACAATGCACTTTTCCTGTCCTTTTTATACTTGAAATGATTTTTTAACCTTATTTTAAATTTTTTAAATTCTTGATATTGTAAAGTTTCTTTAAATCAGCCATTAAGCCATCAGATTGAGAGCGTTCTTACATTTACTGTTACTTGACACAAATGCTGCTATTTCGATGAATTGTACCTTTTATGTTTGTATGTAGATGCTTTTATGATACAATCTTTTATCGAAATAAAGCTTTCTGACTGACTGACATAATAGGAAAGGTCTTGGGCCTTTCCCGCATGGCTTGAATTAATATGTCTTGCCACCGGGTATGATTGGTCATTATTGGAGATGGCCCTAAGATGCTGTAGAATGCGGATATGCACAGGGTGGATGGTGCTCCCCACATACCTTTTGTTACACGTGCATTGCAGGACATATACAGCGAAGTCCGTTTTGCAGTTGTAGCTGGTACGAATTTCATATGCTGTTTGTCTGAAGGGTATTTAGACTGTTTTGGTGTTAACACCATGTTTACAGGCTTTACATTTGATACATTTGGTAATCCCTTTTGAGTTTGCAACCAGTTAGGTGTTTTAACAATTGCTGGTGCGTTACGCACTAATTCTTGGCGCATGGATTTTGCTCTTCTAAAGCTTATTGATGCTATTTTCGCACAAGTGGGGCCCAGCATGGGGTCATTACGTACTGCGCCCCAATGTTTATATAGTATT
This sequence comes from Triturus cristatus, assembly GCF_964204655.1. NCBI lineage: Eukaryota > Metazoa > Chordata > Amphibia > Caudata > Salamandridae > Triturus > Triturus cristatus. The sequence goes on along the minus strand of NC_140584.1, from coordinate 937,301,645 downwards.
TGGCGCACGGAAGCGTGGTAAGCATTAAAGCCTGTTATCAATCGTGGGGTATCAATTTTACTTTTAGTGCTTTTGTTCTTGCTTTTGTTGTTAAATAGCAGATCTTCTCTCATGAGTTTCACACTCCTGGCTTTTGCTTTCGCTAGGGTTTCTGTCTTGTACCCTCTCCTTTGCAATCTATGGAAAAGGTCAGCAGTAGATTTTTCTAAACCCTCTTCCGTACTACAGTTGCGCTTCATGCGCAGACACTCTGCATAGGGTATACCCTCTTTGACACTATTGTGGTGAAAACTACTCGCATGGAGGATAGCATTCCCAGCAGTAGGTTTTCTGTACGTTCTGGATTGAAGCCTGTTATTCTCAGCAAATATTTCTAAATCCAGAAACTGTATAAATTTTCTACTGGTGTTACTAGTAAAAGAAAGGTTTAAATTGTTGTTATTAAGCAAAAAACAATGGATTTAGGCCCAGATCTCTGTACTGGGGTGAAAGTATGACATTGTTCTGCATTCTGTCCATCAACTGTTGTTTTTGCATTTGTCACCCTGAGTGGAACGGGTATGCCCAGACGTGGGTCCCGTGCTCTCCATGCCACTGGAATCAAGCTCTCCTGGCTGAAGAGGGGTGAAACCCCGAAACCGGTCCTAGGATGCTTGTTTCCAGTACAGGGAGGGCCTGGCTTGGCAGTTCGGGCTCAACTGTTCCCATGTGGCACAGGGTCAAGACTGATTTGCATATGGCTGGGTTCAAACTGGAATGGCATGGTAAGAAAAAAACGATGGATTTAGGCTCAGATCTCTGTACTGGGGTGAATATATGACATTGTTCTGCATTCTGTCCATCAACTGTTGTTTTTGCATTTGTCACCCTGAGTGGGACGGGTATGCTCAGACGTGGGTCCCGTGCTCTCCATGCCACTGGAATCAAGCTATCCTGGCTGAAGAGGGGTGAAACCCCAAAACCGGTCCTAGGATGCTTGTTTCAAGTCCAGGGAGGACCTGGCTTGGCAGTTCAGGCTGGATTGTTCCCATGTGGCACAGGGTCAAGAGGGATTTTGCACATGGCTGGGTTCAAACTGGAATGGCATGGTGAGCAAAAAACGATGGATTTAGGCCCAGATCTCTGTACTGGGGTGAATGTATGACATTGTTCTGCATTCTGTCCATCAACTGTTGTTTTTGCATTTGTCACCCTGAGTGGAACGGGTATGCCCAGATGTGGGTCCCGTGCTCTCCATGCCACTGGAATCAAGCTCTCCTGGCTGAAGAGGGGTGAAACCCCGAAACCGGTCCTAGGATGCTTGTTTCAAGTCCAGGGAGGACCTGGCTTGGCAGTTCAGGCTGGATTGTTCCCATGTGGCTCAGGGTCAAGAGTGATTTTGCATATGGCTGGGTTCAAACTGGAATGGCATGGTGAGCAAAAAACGATGGATTTAGGCCCAGATCTCTGTACTGGGGTGAATGTATGACATTGTTCTGCATTCTGTCCATCAACTGTTGTTTTTACATTTGTCACCCTGAGTGGGACGGGTATGCCCAGACGTGGGTACCGTGCTCTCCATGCCACTGGAATCAAGCTATCCTGGCTGAAGAGGGGTGAAACTCTGAAACCGGTCCTTAGATGCATGTTTTCAGTCCAGGGAGGACCTGGCTTGGCAGTTCGGGCTGGACTGTTCCCATGTGGCACAGGGCCAAGACTGATTTGCATATGGCTGGGTTCAAACTGAAATGGCATGGTGAGCAAAAAACAATGGATTTAGTCCCAGATCTCTGTACTGAGGTGAATATATGACATTGTTTTGCATTCTGTCCATCAACTGTTGTTTTTACATTTTCTGTCATAGCTTTTTTCTGTGTCTTCATGAGTACTTGCTCCTCCCACCAGCCCATATGCAAATTAGCATAGCTGGGGGCGAAGCAAGTACCCATGGCAGTGCCCTGCAGTTGTTTTTAATACAGCTTGTCAAAGATAAAGATGTTATTTTCCAAGCACCACTCTGCCATTTTCAACAATATCAAAGTATGTTGATGAAGATGTATTGGTCTTTTTCCCAGGTAGTATTTCAATGCTGACAGTCCATCCCTGTGTCTGATGCTTGTGTATAACATATTAACGTCTAGTGTCATTAATACACAATCATCGTTCCAAGTTACATCATACATTTTTGCAGAAAGTCACCTGTCTCTCTTATGTGTGAAGGTAATTCACACACTGCTGGTTGTAGAAAGTGATCGGTAAATCTTGAAGTGTTTTCAAATAAACCACCTATTGCTGCAATGATAGGTCTTCCCGGTGGCTTAATGGCATTCTTGTGTATTTTAGGGATTAAATACAATTGTGGTGTTATTGGGTAGTCTATTTTAAGATATTCAAATTCAGGTTTGGTGATGAGCACAGTCCTTCTCCATTCGTAGAGCGCTCTGTGGTATTTTTCTTTTATTCCCATAATGTTAGTTGGGGCTATGCGGCTGTAACAATCTCTATCTTGCAACCGTTTCCTGAGCTTCTGCGTTGTATTTTTCTAGTGGCCAGAGGACCACATTGCCGTCCTTATACGACCATTGGTCCACTACATCTTGGTGTTGTTTAATCTTGTTGATTACATTGTTATAGTCAGTCCTGTTCTTGTTATGCTCTTTGTTGAACTCATTACTGCTGGTATGAGCCACAATTTTGAGGTCTTTCACCACGTTCTCAGCGAAAACGTCGAGGCCATCTTTCGGCATCATAGGGGTGAACACCGACTTTGGTCTGAACGGTGTATGCACACTGTCACAGGTGTCGAGGCCGATATCTGTCATTCCTTCAATTGGTGTTCCTTGGCTATTAAATTCCTCGCATTCCATCTGGACTAGATCCTGTAAAAAAGACATGTCCTCCACATTGAGACCACTGTTGCTTTCAAAACTCATTGTGTTGTCATTGTCTTCGTTCGATATGTTGAAAAAATATTTTTGTAGTTTTAGTTTTCTTACGAATTAAAAAAGTCTATTCTGGTCTGTGTATAATCAAAGTTAGTCTTATCACAGAATGAGAGGCCTAGGGCAAGAATTCTCTGTTCATCTTCAGTGAGCGCCATATTTGTTAAATTAATTACTGTGTTTTCAATGTCTATTTCTGTTTACCTCCGTCTGTTTCTTCTGTATGATTGTTTGTTTGTTTTTTGGGTTGTGCTTGCCCCATTGTCTGTCTTTTCTCCGCCTTCCTTTTGTTGGCGCCTGCCTGTACTTTTGTTTTGCTGGCAGGGGCGCCGAGGTTGTAGGCTCATAGTTCTTTCTATGCGTAAAAAACCCAATTCTTGGACTACTGTAGGTGGTTTACGTTTTTGTGGTCCACTACTGATTGATTCCGTTTCTGACTCTACCTCCGAACTTAGCTCTGATGTGCTCGGTTCCACTAGTTTAGTTTGTATTTCTGCGGAGGATGACAGTTGTTGTCTGCGTATGTTTTCGAATTTTTTAGAAAATGTATATATTCTTCCCTGCATGTAATCATTCCTGTCTCTGTGGAATTTGATTGCCTTCCTCTCTTTTATCGATTCCTCGTGTTTCGTTAGTCTCGCCTTCATTTCAGTTAATTTCTTTTTAATGTCCTCCTGATTTTCACATTTTTCCAATTCTTTAACCCCTTGAGTGCCCCGCCCTTTCCCCCTCCTGTGCCGGCCCTTTCATTAGCGGGTGGGGTCCATGACGAGATAGTCTCGTCATGGGCACAGCGCAACCGCGCTCCATGACGAGACTATCTCGTCATGGGCACAGAAGGGGTTAAATAATGCTTCAATTTTCAATAGCATGATTTTGCGGTCACTATCAGCATATTTGATAAGTAATTGAGGCATTTGAGGATTCGGCGCTGTTGTCTGCCCAGTCTTTTAGCATCTCGGGGTTAGGGTTCTCATAGGCGGGGGCCACCAGAATCCTGAGTCCCCTTGGGATGCGTTCCACATCGAGGTATCTCTAAAGCGATTTGCATTCCCACCACTTCGCAATCTCGCCTTTGTGCAGTTTCTCTAATTCATGTAACATTCTCGCACTGTCATTCCCTGCCGCTTGTTCCTTTGGCCTGGATGCGCTGGGGGCTAGCCCTGTACCGCTGTCCGCATCGTTGAAGATGTCTAATGCAGCCTCTTCACGCTCCCTGATCCATTCCTCGGACATCGTTGGAATTCTATAAACATTCTGTGTCACTCACTGCCCATTTCTAACTTTACACGACTACCTCTCCCATCAGCCACCACTCGATACACGCTAACACCTTCCAAAACCGCTCCAGGGAGCTTACCTGAAACTGTGATCGCCCTCCAGCCACCACGAGGATCAGTCACTCTCCCCATACACGGATCATTAGATGTTGCAATCGCGGGTTATCTTCAGTTTGTATGCTGCAGGGGGCACTGCGTTTTCCTTTCGCAAGAAACTTAAACCATTTAGAGTCCGTATACGCAGTGCACGAGAACGAGGAGGGTTGGTGTCAAGATTCCGGCGAATCTTTCAATATAGCTCCAATCCTGGCGACATCAAAAAAGGCACCGACTCCGTGAGACTTTGACAAAGAAAATATTTATTCCAACAACGACCCCAGACGCGTTTCAGCAGCGAACCGCCTTGTTCACTACATCAGGTACTCTGCCATTAGTTACATATATATGTGTGTACGTCACTCTCATTTGGTTGACACAGCACCAACACTCAGCAATAGACATAGACAAAAATCTACGCCGTTATATACATGACAGTGCAAAAAACTGTCGGAAAGCAGTAAATGAAATGATTTAGCCGACTTATACACAAAAAAGCAAAACGATTGCTAATGTTAAGAAATATCACAGTGGCAATCAACATAAATATAAGGAAAGGTGCGTGTATATAAAAACTATTGATCTGGACACCAATCAGATATCTATACATGTGTGAGACATAGCACCACCTTATGAATCAAAGGGAATTGCATAATTGAGTGCGGGCTCAATATTGATAATTAACCGTACGGTGTCCTATGTAGAAACTGAAAATGTCTTGTGCGTGTTTGGATGTAACTGTGCGTGTAAATGTTATTGTATGTACTTTCGCTCAATATCACAGTTTGCTCATAGTTACATATGTATCTCCTCAACCTTCCTATTTGAGAAATGCATATCAGCACCACATATGTAAACAGAGATGTGTCCGCGAATTAGTAATTAGAAGCAAAATTTGCATATTGCGACATGTAGCTAGGGTTACAGCGCACAATAGTAGGAGTCAGGCATCAGCTGCTGTGATGAAAGCTTTGGGGTGATTTGGCAAGCGGGGGCCGAGAAAAAGGGGGGGTCCCAAAACACATTTTCTCTATGTTAATTTCCATAGGAATTTGTTGACAAAACGAGTGCACTCTAAACCAAGAGCTACCTTTCTGCCAAATTTGGTGTAATTCATTTAACCAGTTCAGGCTGTAATGGCGTCAACAATTTCCTATGGAAATTAACATAGAGAAAATGTGTTTTGGGACCCCCCTTTTGCTCGGCCCCCACTTGCAAAATCACCCCAAAGCTTTCCTCACAGCAGCAGAAGAGAGTGGGCCATTAGTTGTGCAAATTTTGCAAAGATTTGTAAAATGGTGCCAAAGATATTGGCAAAAGAAAAAACGCTTTTTGAATAGAAACAAGGTCCAAACTATAATAGGACATATATATATATCTATATATATAGATACTAGATATATATATATACACATATATATAGGTATATATATAATATGTTTAACATATATTATAAACGCACATATATATATATATATACATATATATATATATATATATATATATATATATATATATATATATATATATATATATATATATATATATATATATATATATATATATATATATATATATATATATATATATATATATATATATACATATATATAATCTACTGGCGGTCGCCAGTAGATAGTTATAGTTAGGACCGAGTTTCCATAGGAAATCTCAAAATTCTATTTTGAATAACTTTGGCGCCGATTGACGAATCTTCGTGAAATTTTCAAAACTAATGGGGCGCTCCGCTCCGCTCCTACCCTGAAAGTCTCGGGGTGATTCGTCAAGCGGGGGCCGAGAAAAAGGGGGAGTCCCAAAACACGTTTTCCCCATGGATTTTTCCATAGGGACTTTAGTCGCAGCTACAGCCCCAACGGCTGAACAGAATTACGTGAAATTTGGCAGAGAGGTAGCCATAAGGTCCGTTTGGTGCCTTTTGCAGGTTTGGTGTAAATCTGTTCAGTATTTTCTGAGAAAATAGCATTTAAATCAATATATACATCTATACGCGCGCAGCGTGCGCGCAGGGTGCGCGCACTCGGCCGCCCGCGAGCGTACTTCTGATTGGTTGTTACATCTTAGTAAACATTCGAATCGGTCGAAACCAGGAAGTGTCGGCTGCCATTTTGTCTCTCGCACTGAGAGGGGGGTGAAACACAAAGGAGAAAAACATGTAAAGGGGGCACGCTGGACAGTTCCTGACCCCCTAGCAGGGGTCAAGGGGTCCCAGGAGGTCCCCCAAGGGCAATTAAATTTTTTTTATTTTTTTCGGTAAATCGCCGAGTGCGCGAAGCGTGCGCGCACTATAGGAATGGAAAAAATTCCGCGTGGTTCGCGCAGCGTGCGGACACGGTGTAAATGCTTATTAAAAAAATTCAAATGTCAGACCCCCCGTGTGTGCACGCTGTGTGCAGCGCAGTGTGCGTGCATGGCTTATCACTAAAGAACAGTTTATGACTAAACCCTTAACAACAAAGCGTATCATGTGTCCTCCTTGTGCGGACGGTGCGCGAAGCGCACCATGCGTACATGGCCCATTAAGCGTAACGTGGGCACGCGGTGCGCGTAGCGCACTGCGTGCCCACCGTGCATGCACGGTGCGCAAAGTGCACCGTGCGTACACGGCACTAACTGCGTAAAGTGGGCGCGCGGTGCGCAAAGCGCACCGCGTGCCCACCATGCGCGCACCGTGCGCGCACGGCACGAACGGCGTAAAGTAACTTAGCATTTAAAAAACCGTACAAATTCCCTGGAAAAACCATAGGTTTCACACACGTTATAGTTAGGAATTAGCATTTAAAAAACCTTGCAAATTCACTTAAAAAACCATAGGTTTCACACATGTTATAGTTAGCTGGGCATTTTCCTCGTGAAAAACCAATGAAATTCCTCCGTTATAGTTAGTGCAGGCAACTATAACTCACGCGACCGTAATCCGCTGCTGATGAGGTCAGATATTACATCACTGATGACATATGTGTCTTTCTGAAAAAAAAAATATATATATATGTATAGCTAAAAAAAAAAGGAAGAAGACATGGGTATATAAATGTGTAAATACAGTGATGTAATATCTGACGTCATCAGCAGCGGATTACGGTCGCGTGAGTTATAGTTGCCTGCACTAACTATAACGGGGGAATTTCATTGGTTTTTCACGAGGAAAATGCCCAGCTAAATATAACATGTGTGAAACCTATGGTTTTTTAAGTGAATATATATATACACAAATATATATATGTATCACATATATTATACATATTATACAGCAATGGAGTAAGAGCATTAAACGCGTGAATTCAGTGAAGTCGTTGGTGTCGGTGTCCTTTCTTTTGGTGAAAATTGGAGTTGGTGGTTGATATATATAATCCGCAAGAGTTACCCCAAAAGAAGAGCTCTCAATCAGATTTCTTATTGTAGCATCATTTTATTGAAGGCTGCGTCGGTGAAAGTAAAACATCCTCAGCAAATCGTAACAGCCTGACGCATTTCGTGACTCTTCAGTTCTTCAAAGGCTTGGAAACGGGATTTGCGAACCTTGGGCAGTCCTACAATTTATTCGATCTCCAGCCCCCAGTGGGCGTGGCCATCCGCACGGCCTGCTGGAATCTGTAGTTGCCAATTTGATAAAACTTCTGTGAGCTGGCACGCAATCCTGAAATTGATTGCAATGGCGGCAGAGCGCACAAACAATATAAAATAATTTGGGTATAACTTATCGGAGTCCGTCCCCTTCTTGATCCAGGATTGAGCGGATCGTCTGAGGAAAGGTTGACTGCTATATATATATATATATATATATAGTTCCCACAGAGTTGCCCCTGCGGTCGGAAGGAGCAACTCTGTGGGAACTTTTAAACTTGAGACCGCAACCGGACCGGCCGATTGCTGAAAGGACTAAAGGAGAACACATGAGAGTCGGACTACAAGCTATTGAGGTGAGATTGGATCCTGAGTGTCCGCCCCGTCAGGCTGAAAGGGCGGGTACCCTGCTGGTTACTCGCTCGCTCCCTGGGGAAACGGCACGGAGATCTTTGAACTTTCCGTTTATCTATACTCCCTCCTTGCGTTATATCGCATTTGTGCATCCGCATTTTCTGCCTCGATTAAGCGGCCACAGCTGTCTGACTTTCTCGTGTTCCCGATTTCCGGGTTACGCTTTGTGAGCGTGTACGTTTTGACTCGCATTTATTTCGGGCATTTTTTGCACACGGCAGGAGGAACCTGTAATTATACAGGGGTAACACAATTCCACCAGGAAGTATTTATATCCACAAGGGCAAATTGCACAATGGAGGAAGAGGAGGAAAGAAGAGCGGCAGCTCAGATCTTGTTTACAAGAAGGCAAAAACCTAAAGCCGTAGCAGCAGCCGAAACAGACTATTCCCAATCCTTGGGCGATAGGATCAATAAACTGGAAAAATTCAAGAGAAATGAGATCTCTAAATGGTGGGAAGCCATTTCTTTGCAAAACTATATAGATCAAGAAATGGTTCCCAGGGGACTGAGAATATTCACCACGCCTACATATGATACACCTAACCCTGCAATGCTTACAGAATGGTCTGAGAATTCTGCTCTTAGCTCCAGGAGGATGCTGGAGATCTTGGTCAAATACGCGTGGATTGATAGCGATCTTATTTTAAAACAGATTCAAGAAACAATGGAAGACCTCAAGAAACATACTGAGGTCGATGCAGTGGAGAGACTGACCAATGCCATGAAAGATCGCCTCAAAAAGTATGAAGACGATATTAAGGCACGTAAAGAAAGGAAACTAGACCGTGATTACAACGACTATGAAAGTGTCAGGATCCTTACCTTCAGCCGTAAATACGACCATCTGTACAACTCTAAAGAAACGTTTCCTACAACCCCTGGAGGAAACGAAGAAAACCAGCCAGCCGCCATTTCCACCACAAGTGAAACCGAATCAGACATCTCTATTGAAGGGGCCGACAATATGGAACAAGTATCTCGACCCGTGAATTTTTTAGAGGACTATCGTCATCTGCTCCGGAGCCAACGGACGATGAAGGATACTCCGGCAATAAAGACGAGACAGAGAGGCCGAGGACGCGGCAGTGGACGGGGAAACTAGGAGACAGAGGAAAAATACTACAACAAAGATGGCAAAAGAGGCAGAGCAAGGGGCGTTGTGGGAAACAGCAAGACGCGCTCCAGAAGAGGACACTAATGGACCCGGCAACGGTAAATAAGACTGTCATCAATTTATCTAAGAGAGAGATCAGTGACATTGAAAAGATGACATTAAGTTTGGGACTCTCTTTTTGTCCCTCTACTCCTTTCAACTATACAGATGCAAGGATTGACTTATTCAAATTTATTCGAAAATTAAAGTTAAAAAAGTGGAATAAATTGAAAAGGTTGGGGGAGACTAGGACATTCACACCCCTTATTCCCAGATATCATGACAGTATCAGTGTTGGTGATATTGATACTGTTATTGATATTTTGCAACTAGAACAAGAGAGTGTTGCAAATATTGACATCAGCAACGTTCACCAGGCAGTACCTCTTGAGGATGATAGTGGGCAGAGTAGTACTACGCAGATGTTACATAGAGCAGAACTCTCTACTGATTGTAGTGCTGCTTCAGGTTTTAGACCCAAATCCACGTTCTTCCCCACACTCCCTCATGACGCGATTGACACATTTCATGATAGTGTCAGTAAAGCATTTTGTACCTATAGACACAAAAAGAAAAATTACAGCTCTATCAGTAACAATCTCTCTTTCACTCAAAGACAGGCACTTAAATCATTGATGGAAGATACCAACATTGTCATTCGTCCAGCAGACAAAGGTGGCAATGTTGTTATCATGGACAGAGAGAAGTATATTACTGAAGCACTCAGGCAACTTACTGATCCTAGATTTTACAAACTCATCACTTCAGAGATTTACAACAATAGTATTGCTAATATCTGTGACAAACTCACAATGTGGAAGGACAAAGGGATTCTAGAGTGAGAGGAATATAGGTACCTCAAAAGTGACCATCCAGTCCTTCCCGCACTTTACCTATTGCCCAAACTTCACAAAGATTCCACCAACCCGCCGGGGAGACCTATTGTTTCCTCTAGGGGGAGTGTATCCAAACATGTCTCCAAATATGTGGCCCACTACCTCAGAGATTGGGTTAGTGGCCTACCTAGCTACATTAGAGACACCAAAGACTTTCTCATGAAGATCCAGGACGTACAGTGGGATGAGGACTCTCACACTGGATGTACAGTCACACTATACTATTATTGACCATCACCAGGGTTTAGAGGCAGGCAGTCATTTTCTTAAATCTAGGCCTTTACGTTTCAGGGAGCATAATAAGATGTTACTTGACATGATGGAATACTGTCTCGCCAACAATATTTTTCTATTCGATGGTGTCCTGTACAGACAGGTGGTTGGTACCGCGATGGGTTCTTGCTTCGCTCCAAGTTTTGCGAACCTCTTCATGGGACGCTGGGAGGAAGAGGTTTTCACCAGCCCCATCTATGCAGGACATCTCGAACATGTGACCACATGGCTGTGATACATTGACGACTTGTTCGTCATCTGGAAGGGTAGTGAACAGGAGGCGATTCAGTTCATTGATGAACTGAACTCCAACAATAACAACATCGTCCTTACCAGTCATATCAGTAAAACATTTGCCGAGTACCTTGATGTCAGGCTTGACATCAAGGACAACCAAGTCACACTACATTATTCGGAAAAACCACTGCAGGTAACAGCATCCTACATGCCCTCAGCAGTCATCCAGAGGCCCTTAAATGGAGCATTCCCTATGGTGAACTGCTGAGGGCAAAAAGGAACTGCAATACTGAAACAGCATACCAACGTGAAAGTGAGGAGATGCTAGCCCGCTTCAGGATCAGAGGGTACCAAAATTGGGTGCTCCGCAAAGCCAAAGACAGGGCTGACGATATTTCTAGATCTTTTACCCTTGCAGACAAACATTATGAGTCAGAAGATGACACTGAGAGTAACACCCGCCTGATTATGACCTTTAATGCAGAATCCAATAGCATTCACAAGATACGGACCAAGAACTGGGATATCTTGAAATGTGATAATATTGTTGGGGAATCTATCCCCAATAGACCTAGTATTACATACAGGAAAGGTAGAAACATCAGAGACATGCTAGTACACAGTGATGTCACTATATATTCCACTGGACACGAGCATGGACTCAAAGGGTTTTTTCCCTGCGGCCATTGCAAGGCATGCATGAATAGCACTTTCACTAATAAAATCACCTACAAGGGCATAAAAAAGGAAATTAAACAATTCCTGACATGCAGTTCCACCTTCGTTATCTATGTGATCGAGTGTCCCTGCAAACTTTGGTATATAGGGAGTGCCACCCTATTAGTTAAAAAACGTATACTTGAACACTGCAGAGCCATTACACACAATGACGAGAAATACCCTGTGGCTCGCCATTTTAGGGACAAACATTTCTCCAATGCAGGTCTGCTGAGATTTTTCATCTTAGAGCAAATCAATAGGAACCCCAGGTGGGGGGGATAGGGTGCTAAAACTTTGACAAAGGGAGTCTAAGCACATTGTAGACTTCCAGTCTAAAGACCCAGGGGCCCTGAACCAGGACGAGAAACTAGCAATACATCTTAGGGAATAGGAACACACTCATGATTCAGTTCCTCATGCTGTCTTACTTTTTAGCCACCCTTATGGCGGCCTTGCTACCTGTTCTTTCTCCTGCTTTTAGTTAAGTGCATTATAGGAAGTTTATTTTATTGGATTGTTTTTAATCTACCAGTTTATTTGATCTTAATATGATTTTGTTTTGTTTCTTCCCACAGGAGAAAAGGAAGGGGCCCAGACACAACACTCACCTTTCACAGGCAACCTACCCTTTTCGCCTTATCATCACTGAGCACTTTTGACTGATGGGTACTATGGGCAAGGACTACTCAATATCCCTAGTTTGAACTGATCTTGTTCATGTGGAACAAGTCACCTTCACCCAGTAAGTAATGAACAGGGCACTTGCCCTCTCACTGACTCTCACTGAATGCCGGGAACATGTGCCCTTCATTTGTGACAATCGGGCTTTTTTAGTACATATTTAAGATTATGCACGGGCCCCGGCAATTCCGACACACCTTGTAAAACCCACGTATCTTCCTGCAGGCACCATCACATGGATGATGGGTATGCATTCAGCACCCATCACGTATTGTACGAGCTATCCTGCAGTTGTCACTTGGTATTGTAATTTGCGATTAATCCATCATTGACGAGCATGCGCTTTATTTATTTTTTCTATCCAGGGTACGTGCTCGTTTTGTGGGTTTGCATTTTTACACATATATGTATTCCACATGTGGATGATGCAGCATGGCATTTGCTTTGAAACCGTACTTATATAGTTGAGGTTCCCTCAATTCTTGAGCAATTATGTACATTTAACAGGTTTTTTGACATTACAAGATGTCTGCCACATGTCATGACTTTATGCATTTATTTCCAAGTCCTATTTTGATGTTTACGTCTTTGCTCAAATGCTTATTTGTGTTGATCTGTGCACATACATTCACGTGATCAAGGCTTCTCTGCAAGCCGAAACATGTTGTGAATAAACACCCTTGGAACATCGACAACCTTGTGGAATTTGTGTTACTGAGAGCGCACGTTTATGGGAACTTTTGGTGAGAAAATATATATATATATATGTATATATAAGCAGCGGTCAGTAGCGGTCCACTGCTTGGAAGTGGCTAAAGATGCAATTTTATCCTTGCACTCTGGTTGGTCTGCCGGGGCATAAGTGTTTTTCACAGCCAAACAGTGGTTTGGGACATCACTTGGTGTTTTGAAGACACCGATCATTGTATCTGGACTTCACAGTGGAGGGCATGTAAACCCCGAGATGGACTACTATGGGATTATGGAGGCAGCAACCAAGGGGGTTGGGCCAGTAAATTGCTCCAATCAACGAGAATCTACTTAGACCATCAACGAGCCTCCAGTTGGTAAACATCGTGATAGTGGAGCGGGCACTGAAGAAAGCCGTAAGGCTGAAACGCGTCTGCCCTAGCGTTTCGCTATTTTAATTAACAACGAAGCCTTCGCTGCAATAAAGTTTCCTTTGCCATGGAGCATGTGTCGGACCCATTTTTTGAAATGGGATTGGTTTTTCATATATATATATATATATATATATATATAACCAACGGTGCGGTTCACAGTCTTAATTTGGCAGACGCGGTTCAGCAATTATGCATTTCTCAGTGCCATAGTGTTCCCATTAACCATTTCACCACATTTAAAACACTCCTGTCTCCTCTTCACTGGACAGGAAAAAGTGCTGTAAGAAAAAACAGAAGGAATGAAGAGGAGACAAGAGTGTTTTAAATGTAGTGAAATGGTTAATGGGAACACTAAGGCATTGAGAAAGGCATAATTACTGAAACACATCTGCCTAATTAAAGTGAAGACTGAGCTGCGAACTGCAGAGTGTTCCGTGATATCTGTAATGGGAATTTGGTGGTTAATATTTTTGTAATGGCCACAGTCACGATGGGAAAAAAACTGGTTTCAGGGACGTTATAGTTAGAAATTAGCATTTAAAAGACCTTAGACATTATCAGAAGAAAAAAAAATCAAAGGTTACAGGGACGTTATAGTTAGGCTGACATTTCACTCGAACAAAACCCAAGAAATTCAGCTGTTATAGCGCCCCCTCAATGCACTGCGGATGATGTCACATATCACATCACCCAAGACATGGTCAGTGAGCTCACTGATGACATCACTTATTGTCGGCCAGATTCGCAGACCAAAGTGAATCCCGCGGAAAATTAAAACAAGAAATGCTTTTGTTTGCCCTGGGGGTCCCTGTGGAACGCCCTGAGCAGGCCTAGGGGGTCAGAGTGTTTCTACCCTGCCCCCTGTTTACAATTTGTAATGTTTTTTGTTCTTTTTTCATGTGACTCGGTTCAACTGAGTCACAAGATGGCTGCCAACACTTCCTGGTTTGTAGTGTTGGCAGCCAATCAAATTGCAGGCTCGAGATCGGAAGGGTTTGCGGATCCTCGGCGGCCATTTTTGTATTTTGGAGAAATGTTGAAATTTCTCAGGAACTACTGAACGGATTTACACCATTTAACAAAAAGAGTGCAGTCTGAACCAAGAGCTACCTTTCTGCCAAATTTGGTGTAATTAATTTCACCAGTTTGGGCTGTAATATATATAGACATATATATATGTATATATATTACCTACTGGTGGGCGCTAGTAGGGAATTATAGGTAGGACCATCTGAATCTCCACAAAATTTTCCAAAAAGGTGCGGCAGTGATTCTTGTTGTGCATACAAAGTTTTGGGGTGATCCGTTAAGCGGGGAGCGAGTAAGGGAGAGAGGTCAAAAAAAGTGTGCTTTCCATGTTAATTCCCATAGAGTCTTTAGACACGCCTGAAGCTCAAACCGCTGGACTGAATGACACCAAATTTGGCAGAAAGGTAGAATTCGTTCTGCAGATAATACTTTTGTTATTTGGTATAAATCCGTTCAGTAGTTTTCGAGATATTAATGGAAATCCAAGTTTTCAGATCTGGGCGTAGCCTAAGAACAGATCTCATGGTGAGTTCTAATTGGCTATCAGTATTTCCACCAGAAAGTTATAGCAGCAATGCTTGTGACCAATACACATGACAGCACCCCATTGAAATGCATTGTAGTGAATGGCAGCTTTTGAGATTCACAAAATGGAGATCGTGTAAAGGATGGTAACAGATTTACAATATAAAATCATTTGGTGCTAAGGTGATTTTAGACTGTGAAAAAGCCTTCTGCTGAGACTCCATGAATCATGTTTGAGAAAAAACAGTTTTCCCATGATTTTCACACAGAGATTATAGGTGCTCCAGAAGCTAAAATGAGAGCATATTTTCTGTAAATTCACAATATCCTTCTCAGCCATGAGAAGGAATTCTGACATTCTCAGTAAAATATGTACTTCCAACAGGAGCATCCTGTCAGTTGATTCCCTTGTGTTATACTGCAGCCTCCCAGAGTGCTCTAAAGAACAGCTACAGAGCTAACAGTCTTATTTATGACAAAAGTGTGGCACACCTGAAGCCATCTTGATTGAATTAAACTGGTAAAACTTAAAACATTTTATTTAGAAAGGAACTTAGGGGCATATCAACAAGGGCTTTATCTCTGCTTTTTTGGCTTTAAAAGCCAAAAAAGGAGAGATAAAACTAGCGCCCTATCAACAACAGGGTGCTAACATGCAAATTTGCATGTTAGCACCCTTTTACTCTACGCTTCACCTTGCATCTCTAATGAGATGCAAAGGGGGCGTTCCAGAGTAAAATAATAGGAGAAATGTCGCTAAGCGACATTTCTCCTATTATCAAGAATGTCGCTAGCCCTGTTAGAGACAAAAAAAGCAGCGCTAACCGCGGTTAACGCTGCTTTTTTACGTCTGCTAATTTTCAGACTTAGCCATGATATCCTATGGAAGGAGGATATCATGGCTAAGTTTGCCTGTCCCTATCAACAAGGTAACGTGTGATTATCGCTGGGTTTCCAGCGATAATCTCACGTTAGCCTGTTAGCGTGTAGATTTTTATCGCTATTGAGATAAGCGTTGCTAATAGCACGCTATCTCAGCGATAAAAATTCACGCTAGCCGGCGATAATTATCCTCACGCTAAGAGCGCTGAGCGATAATTATCGCCGGTTGTTGTTGATATGCCCCAAAATAAGGGGTTTCATTTAGTCGTAGATATTATGGTTAGTGACGTAGAAGGAAAAATGTATTTTTGTGCGTGTAAAATCTGAACCTTATTATAACGTCCCTGTAAACTTTGGTTTTTTAGTGAAGCTATATAAATATATAAAACCGAATTGTGCAGTGCAGTAATAAAAAACAATAACAATATGTTTTTCTAAAAAAAAAGTATCCCCTTGCATGATAAAAAAATTCATGTAGGAAATCCAATTTCACACTAAAAGCGCGATCTTGTATTATATAACAAAAGTTTCATTACATTTCACAAAACAAATTGTGCAAGGAAACACACACCTATAGTTTGACAGATGTTCTTAATGAAGGCGTCACAAGGTTTGAATAATAGACTATTAGAACAGCAACTGGACTTTTCTCTGTAACACATAGGAACATCTCTTGGTGTATGCTGTCTTTCAGGAAAGTTTCTTCTTAGAAGGTCCAGTTGTGGTCTGGTTCTGAGGGTAATTCCTTTATAAGAAGGCAGTAACTTGAAATTCTCCTCTTTCTATTATCTTCAAGGGAGCATTGGCTCTTATACAGCTGAATAGCATGGCCAATCAGTTTTGTAAGGAAAGTAGACATCTGAATGTGCTTTTCTTCAATTATGGGGTTATCCTTTTGCTGGATGACATGGTGGCTGATTGGTCCCTTAAAATAATTATTTTTTATTTATTGGTGATTTATTTGGTATCACGTGCCACTTGAGGGATGTTTGAGAATGCTTCTGAATGAAAGGTCAGGCTGCTGTTTGTTAAGTGTTGAGTACTGTTGGACTTTGCCCTTTTTGCAGGGTCATCCCTGAACTTTTTGCCTTCCTCCTAGTCTTTTTTCTGACCTGGTGTTGATGGTTTTAGGACTCTGGGTACTTTAGTTCTGCTGTCCAGTGTAAAGTGCGTGTGCTCTCTGTGGTAAACATGGTAAGATTGGTCTACACCTTTTTGGCGTATTTATTTTACCTGTCAGCCCCTTGTAAAGTGGTGACTCAGATACCCAGGCCCAGTAAATTGAATGCTACTGGTGGGCTTGCAGCGCTGCTTGCGCTGATGGAGCAAGGACTCGTAGAAAAGAGACTTACTCGGAAGCAATCCGCCCCTTTAACTCACTAACAACTTATTAAAATTGGTTTATGTAAAACTAATGCGCACCATATGAATACGTGGGTTAGTGAAGCTTGCTTATGTGTTTACTAGCGCAAATAACATGAATGAAGGACTAAAACCACTTTAAACGGGAAATCTTTACTGCGCATGTGTCAACTGCACCTACGCAGTATAACGAGCTATCGCTTGGAGGGAAATTCTTGCGCATGAGTAGAAGACACTAAAATGGAGTCTTGAAGACTCGCGTGCATGGCATCTGCTTGTTTGAACTAAATCAAGTGGTTTTTACTAAAGCTAAGGCGGGGATAATTCTAATAAATAAACTGGAATAGAGTAGAGGTGGGTGGGATACAGTGCGACCATTTTATTTGTGAAAGTAACATCTGTCTTTTAAGACTTTATCACTAGTGCGTATTTGGGCCTCTCATGTATAACTGAAGTAAGCTGAGTAAAAGGAAGACTGTGCATGTCCACTTGAAGTTAACTCAAATTGATGACATAGATGTTGAATGGGAGCCAAGGTCGCAGAGTATTATACCCTGGGAACGGATGGTGAAAAATTGAATGATGTGGACTTGTATTCAGACTATTATAATAATGTTGCAAATGAAATGTGAATGCATGTGTGAAATAAAACCATGAGTAAAAATTAAGGGGATGGGTTTGTGAACAGTGGTCAAACTGATTTAGATGACATGTAAGCATGGTGTGATGATCTGCCTCCCTCGCCTGACCAATTAGATCTCGTATTTTTACGATATTGAAACTTTAGTGGGTGGAACATGAAGAACGAAAGGTATAATTGAGATAGCTTTAGTTAGTTAGAGGAGAAGAGATGACGAATTGCTGAAGTGGAGGGAGAAGAGAAGGTCCAGATGCTGTGAGCTTGGAGCGGGAGATGCGGATGCTGGGAGAGATGCTGGGAGATGCTAATGAAGAAGCCGAATGCAGAACTTTCTATCCTAATTTAATTGGGTTAGATAAGCAGATCGCGTTGTTGGGTATCGATTTAGATGCCCGTACATAGGTTCCCCTGAATCATGTCCTTATATAGGCACAATTCGCATTGCCTTTATTTAGGCATAGAATCCCAGTCCTTATTTATTCATTAGCCATGCTATCCAAATACAGGCATGGTCACCTACATCCGTCCATCCCACGTCACAACGAGTTCTTAGAAACCAGACCCTTAAGCCATCGGGACTTTCCCTAGCTAGGATTATTGATTTCTCCAAGAACTCATCTATTATGCATGAACTACTATTCCTTAGGGGTTCATCCATGACATCTTCCTCTGCCCGACTTTACGTCAATACTAGCATTCCTAATCACCTTCCCTTACCATGGCAAACCACGGCACGGCTCAGCACAACTTGACGGCATAGTTCACCACAGCAAGTTCGGAAGAGACCATATCCCGGCCTGACGCACTGACTAGATGCTGTCATCCCTGCTCGCAGAGAATCTAGCTTCCAGTGTTCTAACTCCCTTCACAGGGTATTAGAGTTTGAGACCCGGAAAAGAGATTCCCACCTCTCTCATTCTAAAGGTATGGAGCAGACTAGAACCTAGAGGGACTCTTGGCATACAAACTTAGTAAATACCATACTATAGAAAACAGCACCTACTCTTTCCTTGTACTACACTTAGGTTAGATACACTGGGGTAGAACTATTTAGAAGCACAAGACGAGTATTCACTTTTTAGCCTGTGTTATTTATGTATGCATATATGAATATATGTCATAGCTAAAACACAATGTTATTTCTTCTTACTGCTTACGCTGTGCGTATTATATCTCGCATACTGTCTTGCGATTGTAACTGCTCATATCTCTTACACGAGAAACAAGACTGTTCAATAAATCCCTTTTATTGAAACGCCCGTCTATCTATTTCTGTGTAACTCTGAAGAAACTAAGCATGCACAACTGACTGAGTGAAACTGTTATCTCTTGTTTCCACGATTCTGAGATGCGTTTCGATTCTAAGGGAAACAAAGTTGTCATGTTTATGCGGTTGTCTGAAACTAATCCCTACTTGTTTATTCGAGAAGTTTCAAGTGATCTCTGAGTTAGCTGCCACACATAAGTAATTAAGTTGAATGTACTCGATAGGAGCATACGGACCGTAGTCCTATGTAAAAACTATAGTGTATATTATTCCAATGCGCATAGCCTATAATGGAAATAGGAACTACACTACAGCAGAAGAATCTCAAGGAGGAAGAGAGTGTCAGAGAGGGGTGCGGCGCAATCGTAGGTATTCTAGAGAGGTCAACTATCCTGTCCTGAAGTCTTTGTCGCCTAATCTATCCCGGGGGACCCTTACCAGCCCTTTGGCCAGGGGGTTGGTCTTCACACCATTCTTGGTAACTATATTTTCACGTTATTCGCAGATGTTCTTTTCTCTCTATCCTCTCCCTTTCCTTAGACTTTGGTCATTGAGTAAGTCTGTGTCATATTTGTTTGATGATTTAATTGAATGTTCTCTCTTAAGAATGATGGTGATTGCATTGTGTATTTGAGATGGTTCACATGCGTTTGAAATTTAGATAAAGATTTAAAATGTTCTTGAGTCTGTGGTTATTTACATTGAATAAAAGAACAGTATGGGCCCGATTCACAGAAAAACTTAAGACAAAATCCTAAACTTAGTACCATTTTGGTATTCACAGAATGCACTTACTACTTCTGGTATTCACAGAATGAACTTACTACTTTTGAGATTCACAGAATAAACTTACTACTTTTGCTATTCACAGAATGGATTTATGACTACTAACTTTACGTCCGCACTTGGGCTGGGAATTCCGGCCCGGAGGCGGAGCTTCTGGCCCGGAGGCAGGGCTTCCGTGCCGGAGGCGGAGCTTCCTGGCTGGAGGCGGAGCTTCCGGCCCAGAGGTGGGGATTCCGGCCAGTGGCGGAGATTTAGCCATGGCCAAAATCTCCACCTCTGGGCTGGAAGCTCCGCCTCCGGCACGGAAGCCCCGCCTCCGGGCCGGAGTTTCCGGCCCGAGTGCGGACGTAAAGTTAGTAGTCGTAAATCCATTCTGTGAATAGCAAAAGTAGTACGTTTATTCTGTGAATCGCAAAAGTAGTAAGTTCATTCTGTGAATACCAGAAGTAGTAAGTGCATTATGTGAATACCAAAATGGTACTAAGTTTAGGATTTTGTCTTAGGTTTATTCTGTGAATTGGGCCCTTAGTTTATGTTATTTTTCACCATCAACTAGTTCAACTAATGGTCCATTGACCAGAGGAAAGAAATTTTTGATCAGTGAAAGGTTAGTTAGGAGTATTAAATAACTAATCTTGAAAACTGGGCAAAAAATGTACAAACTTTGACTCCAGCGGTGTACTCAATTTTGTGTGTGTTTATGGGCCTAGGTGAGTATATGGTAGTGGAGTATCTGTTGTTGGTACGCTGCTGGATCAGTTTTCTGGTAGCAGAGTTATGGTTATTGTTGACTAGTTTGGTGATAAATATTGATTATTGATTCATGGTTAACAAAAGAGTTAGCGCCTTGTTTTATGCTGTCTGGAAAATCCCGGGGAAATGATTAGCGGGTGGTGACAGAAGCCACACTGCAGTGAGGTTACTCATCTGTTGGAATAATACTGAGAAGCTCCGTAGGGCTGTCAGTATTAAACTAGGGACTATTTCGTATTAAAGTAGAGTGTGAGAGATAGCAGAGGGTTCGCTGGTGAAACTTTGGTCTTATTTCCCAGTAGGGGTAACACTGAAGGAGTAACAGGTTCTCCCGAGGTTGAATCAAGGGTAAACAGGGGTTTTACTCGCAGTAGAAGAGGAGTAATTCTGAAACTCAAGGGTAAGTTGAAATCTATCCACTGGAACAGCCAGAGTAGCAAATGTTTTTATGTTGTTACTAACGGATTTTATTTTAAGAAAAGTAAAGAAATACGTTTTTCGGATTACCTTGTGAAGGGAGGGTCAGTCACCAGAGTTGTGCTGACGTCACAGAGAGCCGCGCTGGGATTAGTTGAAACAGCAGGCGTGAGACAGAAGCAGATTGTAAAGGAGGGGTCAGTAGTAAGGAGCAATACTGACATCACAAAAGGCCGTTCTGGCATTGGTCAGACCACGAGAGTGAGCCTGAGTCTGATTGGTTAATAGATAGAAGCCGCGTTTGGATTGGCCGAAAAAGAATTGTATGTTGGATTCTGATTTGACTGCTGGTGTAAGTCGCACCGATAGTAGAGTTCAAGGGTTTGCGCAATATTCTTTCATATATTGTTCATCCAGAATGTATGGAGAAAAGAGAAAAATGTCATTGATAAAGAAAATTAAGAATTTCTTTAAGAAAGATAAGCCTGTGTTGACTAGAGAGGAAATTCCTATTCTGCTACCAAAAACAGCTGCTTCCTTTATGATGATGGAAAGAGGATATCATACTTGTGTATGGTTGGAGAATTGGATGGAATATACAAAAGGTGATGGAGTTGGTACGTTCAATGGAAGAATTCTTCAGAATTTGAGAATGAGAATGAATGTTTGGAACCAAGACCTAGGTTAACTCAGTATGAGGCTTTGGAAGAATGGGAGACTGAGTCATTTGAACGAGAGAAATGCAGAGGTGGTAAGAGATATAGAGGATTTTTTCCCAGATATTTGCATGAGTCACGCGAAGGTCAGATGAAGGAATGGAGAAGAGCTATGGTATCAGAAGGTTTATATCCAGTGTTAATGGCCGAGGAACAGTCGGGAAGCAAGTGTAAGGAGAATACAAAATACATGAATGTGACAGGATATGGTTAATCAGATGATGAATTGTTAGAGGAAATTCTAATTAAAAATCCTCCACCGTATCAAGAAGGACCCAGTAGAGTCACCCCAAGTGCACCGCTAATGGGAACACCCTTAATTCCTCAAATCTTACATGTTACATCAGTTAATAGGGTGCTTCAAGATAATGAGAGAGAAGCCTTAAGGAAAACTAGGGAGAAAGTAGTACAGAAAATAAGTCAATTGAATTTAAATACTGAAGCTTTGATAGTACCAGTGACTATAGGTCCTGTTATCCCATTATATGGAGATAAAATGAGTTGCCGAAAAACCTCAAGAAGTAACAATTCCTTTGAGTAATCCCAGAAAAGAGATAATAATATCTGATGATCAGGCCAGTGAGTGTGATTCAGTCATTTCATTAATGGACCTTCCAATAAGGGAACCTTTAACTGAAACTTCGAAAAGAGTTACACCCGGAAATCTGAAAATGAAAGGGTCTATGGTACCTTTAGGGACTAGAAGCTCAACAGCAGTCACTCCAGAGGATTTAGAAAGATAGGCACAGAGAATATAAAAACGAAGCTCAACACCAAAGATTTTAGATATTTACAGATTGAAAGTGGAGTTGGAAGAGATGATAGCTGGGAATGTGGGAATAGAAAGGTTGAACCATTGCAATGATGAAGAGTTGTTGTTTATATGTAGCAGTTTAACCAGAAATGCAAAATTGTTTCATGAGAGATTGATAAAAGTTGCTTCAGAGATTGGAGTAGATAAAGGGAGATGAAAATGATTACAGAAACCATATCAAGTGGAGTTTACTGATATGGATTTGGAGAATATGAATGTGTTTGGTAAAAGATTACAGATAAAAGAGTTCATGAATATTTTGCAGAAGTGGGGAGACATTGACAAGTGGAGGACTAGGTGGACAAGGAAGAAGGAAAAAGCACAAGCAAAGGAAGCCTGATCGGCATTTTTACTAAAGGAAACAGAAAAGGCAGAGAGATTGTGTCCCATGAGAGAGGTTCCTGGTGGTGGATATGTTCATGTTCCATGGAGCTGACAGGATATTTTGTCATTTACAAACGATTTCCCTAGGTTAAGAGAGAAATCCGCCGAATGGTACAAACAGGTTGAAAGATTTGTGAAAGTTTCGAAAGTTCTGTTGAAGGATCTGGATGGTTTGTTTGATATTGTGGTACCTGCTGACTTATGGACAGAGTGTAAGATCGCTGTTGATTGGCCAAGTGAGGAGTATGCTAGCAACCGGAAAACAGGAGCACCCTCAGAGGAGGTGATGAAGAAACATAACCAAGTAATTACTTTTCTGAAAGGGAAAATCCCTCTTAAAGAAACAGATTGGGTAAAGATAGATAGAACAACTCAAGAGCCAAATGATTCTGTACATGCATATTATGAGCGGTTATTGCAAGTGTTTAAGCAGTATAGTGGTTTTGAGAACATAGGTGATAAGGATTTGGGACATTTTGTGTATCAGTTTGTGTATGGTCTGAAACCGGAGATTAGTCAGATGATTCAGCAGCACATGTTGTGCTGGCAGAGCAAGACGATTGACGAAATCTTGAAGTATGGCAAGTATTGTGGAGATGATATTGAGGCAAGGCATCGAAAGCTAAAAGAAAATTATGTGGGCACAAGTGAAATTGGCAGAACAGCAGGAAAATAAATTAAATACCCAGACTGATAATCAGGGGAAACAGCAGAATCAGAATGATCAAGCGGCAAATGGTGGTAAAGTAAGAGGACGAATGAATAGAGAGGAAGCGAAGAAGAAGTTTCCTTGTCATGCTTGCGGAAAGCTTGGACATTGGAAGAACAAGTGGAAGATTATTCACAATAATAATGGTCCACACCAAAATTTAAATCCACAGGTGCAGAATGAAGTGATTATGAATCAGCCGCAGCAGGTAGTTAAACCACAGTATCAGGTGCCACCAGCTCCTATCTCAAATTTTGTGAACACTCAAAAATACAGTGCAGACGCCGGATTTCACGGAGGAAGTAGTAAGAACAATTCTGAGGTTACACAATACTTTTTACAGAACGATAATGACAGGTTGGACTATGTGCAATGAAGGTGCCTGAGGGGGGAGGAAGAGGAGTGCGTGCTTGGCGCATCCTTGCCGGTAGATCAGTCAGGTCCATTCATTGGTGGGAAAGTGGAAGGTAGTGATATCACTTTTCTATTGGATACCGGTGCTACCCGGTCTGCTGTGAGAACAGCAGACATCCCAAACCTACCCCTCTCGGGAGAATCTATTCAAGTTGTAGGAGTGTCGAATCAACAGATTAGAACCCCGATCACAAAACCAATGGAAGTACATATCGGAAATTTTAAATATATGCATTGGTTTGTAGTTTGCGATTCCAGTCCAGTAAATCTGTTGGGAAGAGATCTACTGTTCAAAATAATTTGCACGATCTACTGTACACCAGATGGTGCTGCTTTCCAAACCCCTGATGAAGATGTTATATACAAAATGATGCTAGCTAAGCAAGGTACGGAAGTAGATGGGATGTTTTCATTGATAACTGAAAATGAATTGCCAGAAAAATTGAGAACCACAGTGTTGGAAATACCCACTCCCACTCCGCAGGGTGGTGGTGGACTTCCCGAACACACTGTGGTAGCTTGGCTCGAGTGGTCAGGAAACAGGCACCGTGCTAAGCATACAATATACCCATACAATAACCATGCGTGCATCCGTTCCAAAAACGACTCTACACCGTAAAAATTATGAAAATATCTTTCTTTATCTTTTTCTCCTAGTTGCTGATTGGAAAAATAAATAAGTCAATCACAATATACAAATTTTAAATAGTGCAGGTCAAATAAATATTGTCTGAAGATTCAATAAATAGGGGTGATCATAAATATAAGGGACATAAATAAAAGTGCAGGTAATACAGGCAATTAAATATTCTGAGGCAATAAATACTGTACCAACAAATATTGTACACCAGCCAGTCCTGTGGACCAATAAATATAGTGAAGCAATAAATAGGTAAAACTCAATAAATACAGTGCCCCCAATAAATAATTAACAGTATACAGCAACACTCATGTAATCAGGTCACTTTTCAATTCCTAAGGGCTGATTTGGCCCAGGCACAGCTTGTAGGGTTGTGGAAGGCTTGAGGGGGGTCTACTCCCTGGCTGGGACAAGGCTGAGGCCTAAACTGAGGTAGATCAAGGGGGGAATACCAGTGCCCTGGCTTTCTCTCTCCACACAACCTCTCTAGGTTAGTCCCAGTTCACCCCTGGCACAGTCAGGTTGGTTTCAGCACCTCCCTAGCCCCTTAGAGCAGTCTCTCAGGTCTCCACAGGGCCTTAGGCGCCCTCTACTCCACTTACTGCCCTTTTTCTGATGTTCCGACGCCGCTGGAGTCGTGTCGATGCCGTGAGGCGGTTCCGGTTCGGTCTCGGCGGCCTCGGCACAATGTCAGTTCTAGACGACGCCGGTAGGCGGTTCCGGTCCGATGTCGGCGGCCTCGGTTCGATCTCGACCTCCGATTCGACGGCGTCGGGCAGTCTCTACTCGATGTCGACTTCGGGCGGCTCCGGTCCGATGGCGCTCTCGGCTTCGATGACGTCGGCCGGCCTGGCCTCGATGTCGACTTCCGGCGACTCCGGGGTGCGATCCTCACCCCCGACCTCCGGTGCTCCTCCTCTCAGGTTCCGGGCGACTCCGGAGTGCGATCCTCACTCCCGACCTCCGGTACACTTCACCTCGGTCTCCGACGACTCCGGAGGGCGGACTTCACTCCTCCGATGACGCCGCTCACTCGACCTCGGTTAACTTCCTCCTCGACCTTTGGTATTCCTCACGACCTCCGTCGGCGCCCTCTCACGACCTCAGGCGGCTCCGGGTACGACGTCTGCTTCTTCAGTCAGCGCCGCTTCTCCACCTCGGGCTCCAGGTCTTTAGGCTACTCGACGCCGGACTCCAGGGAAACCAGTTTCCAGGTCAGGATCTTGCTGCTTTCTGCTTCTAAGGCCTGTTCCTGCTGTCCAGGTCCTTAGGATGAGTTTTTCTGGCTTCTTCCCACACAGGGCTACAGGCTGGGATCCATCAGTAGGGACTAGTATCAAGGGTGGGTTTATGGACCCCACTCCAGGCACAAGTTTCCACCCCTGCTGCTTCACTCCTTCCTCCTTCACTGTTGTGCTGCTCACTCTTCACCAGTCAGGTGCCAACTGCCAGCTCCAACTGCCAACACTCTGTCTTATCCTCCCAACATTCTAAACCGCCTCCAACTGTCACAAGGTTCTGGAATGTTCTGGAAGGTGCTAGTAGGTTCCAGTGGATGCTGGTGATGTCACAGGTGGCCACCATTTTGTGCTCCAGGCCCTCAGACAGAAGTTTCAGGGGTAGCTAAAATGGCTCCCTGAATCTGTAGCAACACGAAAAAGTCTGGTGGTTCCCAAAAAGGAAAAATTCAAACAGGGTTTGAGGCAAAAGTGGGACAAAATAAATAATGATGAGGAGGGACCACCCAAAGGGCTGACAGGTCTAACACGCGTCCCCCCCAGCTGAAAGTGGGGAGAGCTACCCAACCCCTTGGGAGTTCTCATCACTAAGGCGGAAATACCTTGAGAGACCGTCTGCATTGGCGTGGTCCACTCCAGGCCGATGTTCCACCTGAAAGTCCATTCCCTGTAGGGAAATAGACCACCTCAACAACTTGGGATTCTCCCCCTTCATTTGCATCAGCCAACGAAGGGGTCTGTGGTCGGTCTGAACCAGGAAGTGCGAGCCAAACAGGTATGGCCGCAACTTCTTCAGAGCCCATACCACTGCAAAGGCTTCACGCTCTATTGCACTCCACTTCTGTTCCCTGGGAAGTAGTCTCCGGGATAGGAAGACCACGGGTTGATCCAGACCCTCTTCGTTGAGTTGCGATAACACTGCCCCAATGCCATGTTCTGATGCATCTGTCTGGACAATGAACTCCTTGGAAAAGTCTGGGGCCCTTAAGACCGGGGCCTCGCACATGGCTTTCTTCAATCTCACAAAGGCTTGCTGACAAGCCTCCGTCCAGACTACCCGTCGAGGTTGTTTCTTGGACGTGAGCTCCGTGAGGGGGGCTACGATGGTACCGTACCCCTTCACGAAGCGGCGGTAGTATCCCGTGAGGCCCAAAAATGCTCGGACCTCAGTCTGTGTCTTGGGGGGTTCCCAGGCCATGATGGCCTCGATCTTCGCCTGGAGGGGTTGCACCGCTCCCCTACCCACCAAGTGTCCAAGGTACACTACCGACCCCTGCCCGATCTGGCACTTGCTGGCCTTGATCGTCAATCCAGCTTGTCTCAGGGCCTGGAGAACAGCTTGCAGGTGACGCAAGTGATCCTCCCAGCTGTTACTGAAGACGGCTATGTCATCCAGATAAGCAGCAGAGAAACTCTCCATTCCGGTGAGGATCTGGTTTACCAGGCGCTGAAACGTGGCAGGTGCGTTCTTGAGCCCAAAGGGCATCACACAGAACTGGTAGTGGCCATTGGGCGTGGAGAAGGCTGACCTTTCCCTTGCTCCATCAGTCAACGAGATCTGCCAGTACCCTGAAGTAAGGTCAAAGGTACTTAGATATTGGGCAGCTCCCAGCCGGTCAATCAATTCATCCGCCCTAGGGATCGGATGAGCATCAGTTTTTGTCACTGAATTCAGTCCCCGGTAGTCCACACAGAACCTCAGTTCTGGTTGGGCACCCGGTGGTGCAGCTTTCGGTACTAACACCACCGGACTAGACCAGGGGCTGCCAGAAGGTTCAATCACTCCTAGCTCCAGCATCTTAGTGACTTCACTATGAATGCTGGCCTTCACCTTGTCTGACATCCGGTAGATCTTGGACTTCACAGGTGGGCTGTCTCCTGTGTCCACGTCATGGACGCACAGGTGAGTCCTACCCGGGACAAGGGAGAACAACGAGGAGTACTGCCCCAGGACCTGGCGACAGTCCTCCTGCTGTTCAGGAGTTAGAGATGGGGAGAGAATCACTCCCTCCACCGACCCATCCTTTTCTTGAGACGCAAACAGATCAGGGAGAGGCTCGCTTTCCACGTCCTCTCCTCCGTCAGTCACCATCATCAAGATGACTTCGGGCCTCTCGTGGTGGGGTTTGAGGCGGTTGGCATGCAGCACCCGCAGGGGCTGACGAGGGGTCTTCAGGTCCACCAAGTAGGTAGCCTTACCCTTCTTCTCCAACACCTCAAAGGGTCCTGACCAGCGATCCTGGAGGGCGCTAAGCTCTCCGGGTTCGATCACCCACACCTTCTGGCCAGGCTCCAACTCCACCGGGTGAGCATTGTGGTCATACCACGCCTTCATCACTGCTTGGCTGGCTTCCAAGTTGTCAGAAGCTTGCTTCCACAACTTAGCCATTTGGCTCCGGAAGGCCAGCATGTAGCTCACCACATCCTGGGGAAGCTTTCTGGGAGTTCTTTCCCATCCGTCTCTCACCAGGTTGAGAGGTCCACGTACAGGGTGCCCATACAGAAGCTCGAAGGGGCTGAAGCCCACTCCCTTCTGTGGCACTTCCCTGTAGGAAAAAAGTAAACAGGGTAGGAGGACGTCCCATTTCCTCCGCAGGCTTTCAGGCAGACTTCTGATCATGCCTTTCAAGGTTTTGTTAAACCTCTCCACCAGACCATTGGTCTGGGGGTGGTAAGGAGTTGTGAACCGGTAGGTCACTCCACACTCCTTCCACATCGCCCGCATATACGCTGACATGAAGTTGGTCCCCCTGTCGGACACAACTTCCTTGGGAAAACCCACTCGGGTAAAGATTCCCATCAGGGCCCTAGCCACAACAGGTGCTGTTATGGTCCTCAGAGGTATTGCCTCTGGGTACCGTGTGGCATGATCCACCAGGACCAGGATAAACCTGTGACCAGCTGATGTTGGCGGATCTAACGGACCCACAATGTCGATGCCCACCCTTTCAAAGGGGGTGCTAACGACAGGAAGTGGTTCCAGGGGAGCTTTCAGCTTCACCCCTGTTTTCCCACTGGCTTGGCAAGACACACATGTCCGGCAGTAGGTATCGGACGACACTTTCATCTGAGGCCAATAAAAGTGTGGGACAAGACGGGCGAAGGTCTTGTCTTGCCCCAGGTGTCCTGCCAATGGTATCTCGTGAGCCAACTCCAGAAGGAAGGCTCGATAACGTTGAGGAACTACCAAGGCTCATGACGATCCATGTAGGGGTGCCTTGGGTTCACTGTAGAGGAGGCCATCCTCCCAGTAAACACTGTAGTTCCCTTCAACGTTCCCTGCTGCCTGGGCTTCGGCCTGACGCCTCAGCCCCTCAAGGGTAGGGCACTCCCTCTGGCCCTGGCAGAATTCCTCCCTGGACGGGCCTCCCTCCACGTGCCACTCGGCCGGGATGGGTAGGTCCTCCAGGTTGGTAACGTCCCCCTCCGCAGACTCCTGGTCCACCACCTCCGGTGGCCTATCCGTCCTACGGGGTGGAGACGCCGAGGCAGGCTCCTCCTGTCCTCGGTTCTTCCCTTGACTGGCAGCTGGCTGGGCCTTTGTTCCAGGCTCCAGCCGAAATGAACTCCCTCTTCGGGTAGTCGCGGACCTTGTGCTAACACAGGCCCAGTCAGGTGTACCCAGCATCTCGGTGTGAGTCCGGTATTCCACCTCCTTCCAAGCGTTGTGCTCCATATCATTCCCCAGCAGACAATCGACTGGCACGGCAGGGCTTACGGCAACTCGAAGTGAACCTGCAACCCCCCCCCATTCAAAGGGAACCTCGGCCACGGGATAGTGACCTGTTCTGCCGTCAGCCATCGCGGCTGGGTGGAGTACATCGGGAATTACCTGCTCTGGAGACACCAGTTGACTACGCACCATAGTCATACTGGCTCCTGTGTCTCTCAGAGCCTCCCCTCTTTGGCCGTTGATGGTGACCCACTGCCCATACTTTGCGGTATTGGCGGGCACCTGGATCTTAGGAACCATCTCCCGTTCTCCCAGGGACACTAAAGTGACACCCGCCCACTCCCTTCCCTTAGTTAAGGGCATCTCCTCCCCGAGCACTGCACTAGCTACTCCGGGGGTCTTTCCTCCAGTGGGAGGGGGTGGTCGTTTCTGACACTTCGGATCTCCTTTATAGTGTCCAACGCCACCGCACTCGTAGCAATGGACAACCCTTGGCTGCTGACTCTGGCCAGGATTAGGGTTTCTGGGTGGGTTAGCCTTAGAGGTGAATCCTGTTCCCTTCCCTTGGAAGTTATTTTGGGGGCCTTTGGAGAACTCCTTTTTCTTTTCCCCTCCCTCTTTCTTCTGGGGGGCGCCCTGTCCGGCCTTTTGAGTATCCCCTCCAGTCCCCCTTGTGGACACCCGGGTACTAGCCCAAATGTCCGCCTCCTCAGCAAGCTTCCGGGGACTGGTCAGCTTGCTATCCACCAGGTGTTGCCGCAGTTCAGGGAAACATTTCTCGAGCAGGTGTTCCTTCAGTACTAGGTCAAACAACTCCTCGTAGTTCCTCACTTCACTGCCCTGAATCCAACCTTCCATTGCCTTCTTCGCATAGTCCAGGAAGTCCACCCAATTCTGCGTGCCCAGCTTGTGACTACCCCTGAACTTCTGTCTGTACTTTTCAGGTGTTAGTCCAAACTTTCTGATGAGCGCCAGTTTCATGGTGGGGTAGTGGGTCTGCTCATCCTCCTCGAGGGCCAATAAAGCATCCCTACCAGCTGGAGGCATGTATTTGTACAATCCCCCTCCCCAGTACTTCTCTGGAACCCCATGGGCCCTCAATGAGACCTCATAGGCCGCTAGCCACTTGGCGATATCATCACCCACCCCATAGCTAGCTACTATGTCCTTTGGCAGGTATGGTTTAGGTTCCCTGGTGATCTCTTGGGTTTGGCTGCCACCATTAGGAACAGGTTGTGCCCCGATTCTCAAGATCTGAAGATCTATTTCTTTCAGTCGCAATTCATGGGCCATCCTCTGCTCCTCCTTCTCCTTTTCCAGCCTTGCTAAGTCCCATGTGAGCTGTCTTTTCTCCCTCCGGTCTGCTAACTCCACTTCAGATAAGCCACCGCTAGAGGCACGGCTGCCCACCCTAGAAAGTGTCCTGGGCCCTGCTGACAGGTTCCCCACCTCAGGTTGGTACATCTCAGCCCCCTCGGTGTCAGGCTCTCCATCCCTGTCTTCCTCCTCAGCCTTGCTTTCCCTGCGTGCCTCCCCCCAAGCCCTTAAGCTGGTTTGGAGTGCACCCTTCTTTGCTCCTGGGGGACAGTACACCCCCTCCCGCTGGCAAAACTCCCTGAGTTGGGCCACAGTGTACGTTTCTAGATGTTCTAGTACAAACTCCATCTCGCCCACTCAGGTCAGAGGACAGGTTTTGTGCAGTAACAATGCAGGGGGGTACCTTTAATAATACCTCCTCCCACCACCAGAGTAAATTTGGAAAAAACAAAAACCCACAATTAGGAAGGCCGCTTTGAGAAAACTCCCGGTGTAGGCCTATGGACTACCCACAGTTATTGTTGAGTATATGTAGGCACAGCTCTATCCCACCGCTGAACACCAATTTATGTTGGAAATACCCACTCCCACTCCGCAGGGTGGTGGTGGACTTCCCGAACACACTGTGGTAGCTTGGCTCGAGTGGTCAGGAAACAGGCACCGTGCTAAGCATACAATATACCCATACAATAACCATGCGTGCATCCGTTCCAAAAACGACTCTACACCGTAAAAATTATGAAAATATCTTTCTTTATCTTTTTCTCCTAGTTGCTGATTGGAAAAATAAATAAGTCAATCACAATATACAAATTTTAAATAGTGCAGGTCAAATAAATATTGTCTGAAGATTCAATAAATAGGGGTGATCATAAATATAAGGGACATAAATAAAAGTGCAGGTAATACAGGCAATTAAATATTCTGAGGCAATAAATACTGTACCAACAAATATTGTACACCAGCCAGTCCTGTGGACCAATAAATATAGTGAAGCAATAAATAGGTAAAACTCAATAAATACAGTGCCCCCAATAAATAATTAACAGTATACAGCAACCCTCATGTAATCAGGTCACTTTTCAATTCCTAAGGGCTGATTTGGCCCAGGCACAGCTTGTAGGGTTGTGGAAGGCTTGAGGGGGGTCTACTCCCTGGCTGGGACAAGGCTGAGGCCTAAACTGAGGTAGATCAAGGGGGGAATACCAGTGCCCTGGCTTTCTCTCTCCACACAACCTCTCTAGGTTAGTCCCAGTTCACCCCTGGCACAGTCAGGTTGGTTTCAGCACCTCCCTAGCCCCTTAGAGCAGTCTCTCAGGTCTCCACAGGGCCTTAGGCGCCCTCTACTCCACTTACTGCCCTTTTTCTGATGTTCCGACGCCGCTGGAGTCGTGTCGATGCCGTGAGGCGGTTCCGGTTCGGTCTCGGCGGCCTCGGCACAATGTCAGTTCTAGACGACGCCGGTAGGCGGTTCCGGTCCGATGTCGGCGGCCTCGGTTCGATCTCGACCTCCGATTCGACGGCGTCGGGCAGTCTCTACTCGATGTCGACTTCGGGCGGCTCCGGTCCGATGGCGCTCTCGGCTTCGATGACGTCGGCCGGCCTGGCCTCGATGTCGACTTCCGGCGACTCCGGGGTGCGATCCTCACCCCCGACCTCCGGTGCTCCTCCTCTCAGGATCCGGGCGACTCCGGAGTGCGATCCTTACTCCCGACCTCCGGTACACTTCACCTCGGTCTCCGACGACTCCGGAGGGCGGACTTCACTCCTCCGATGACGCCGCTCACTCGACCTCGGTTAACTTCCTCCTCGACCTTTGGTATTCCTCACGACCTCCGTCGGCGCCCTCTCACGACCTCAGGCGGCTCCGGGTACGACGTCTGCTTCTTCAGTCAGCGCCGCTTCTCCACCTCGGGCTCCAGGTCTTTAGGCTACTCGACGCCGGACTCCAGGGAAACCAGTTTCCAGGTCAGGATCTTGCTGCTTTCTGCTTCTAAGGCCTGTTCCTGCTGTCCAGGTCCTTAGGATGAGTTTTTCTGGCTTCTTCCCACACAGGGCTACAGGCTGGGATCCATCAGTAGGGACTAGTATCAAGGGTGGGTTTATGGACCCCACTCCAGGCACAAGTTTCCACCCCTGCTGCTTCACTCCTTCCTCCTTCACTGTTGTGCTGCTCACTCTTCACCAGTCAGGTGCCAACTGCCAGCTCCAACTGCCAACACTCTGTCTTATCCTCCCAACATTCTAAACCGCCTCCAACTGTCACAAGGTTCTGGAATGTTCTGGAAGGTGCTAGTAGGTTCCAGTGGATGCTGGTGATGTCACAGGTGGCCACCATTTTGTGCTCCAGGCCCTCAGACAGAAGTTTCAGGGGTAGCTAAAATGGCTCCCTGAATCTGTAGCAACACGAAAAAGTCTGGTGGTTCCCAAAAAGGAAAAATTCAAACAGGGTTTGAGGCAAAAGTGGGACAAAATAAATAATGATGAGGAGGGACCACCCAAAGGGCTGACAGGTCTAACACACAGTAAATCCAGAGGTGTGGGATTTTACAGGAAAAGATATTAGACTGATGTCAAATGTAGATCCAATAAAAGTAAGAGTGAAAGAAGGTGCAATTTATCCAAACACACGACAGTACAAAATGAGTCCGGAAGTGAAAGCAGGAGTTGCTCCAGAAATTGACCGAAAGATTAAACAAGGCATTTTAAAGGAAATAATGGGTAGTCCTTGTAATTCACCAATAATGGAACTTAAAAAGCCTAGCGGAAAATACAGGATAGTGCAGGATTTGAGAAAGATCCACAAAATTGTAGTGCCTTGTTGCCCAGTAGTACCAAATCCAGCAGTGATCCTTTATCAGATACCCTGGAATGCAGGCTGGTTTACAGTAATTGATTTATGCCAAGCCTTTTTCTCTATTCCTCTGCACCCAGACAGCCAATATGTGTTCGCCTTTAGGTTCGAAGACCAAGTCTTGGCATGGTACAGAGTTCCTAAAGGGTATACAGAGAGTCCCTCAATTTCTAATCAAATCCTGAAAAAGTGTCTAGAAACATTGGTCATGCCCAGAAATTCAGTCCTGGTTCAGTACATTGATGACCTACTGGTGGCATCAAAATCACGAGAAGATTGTGTCACTGACACAATTGCATTACTGAACCATTTGGCCGAAGGAGGACACAAAGTGTCTCCAGAAAAATTACAGCTTTCTCAACAAGAAGTTAAATATTTAGGCCACAAAATAGAAAGAGGAGTTAGAAAAGTGACCCCAGAGAGACTAAAGATAATCAAGCAAATGCAACTACCTCAGACACAAAGGGAGATGAGAATGTTTCTCGGAGTATCAAGGTACTGTAGGCAGTGGATCATTGGGTTTTCCCTGCAGGCAAAACCATTGATTCAATTGACCTGGAAAAGAGCAAAGGATCCGATTGTCTGGAATGATGATTGCATGGAAACATTTGTGAAATTACGGAATTGTGTGTGTGAGGCCCCTGCTTTAGGCATGCCTGATTATACGAAAGAATTTGCACTGTTCTGTAAATGAGAGAGAAAGTTGTGCACTTTCAGTTGTGAATCAAAGGCATGGATTAAGCCAACGTTCAGTAGCATATTTCTCTGCTACTCTGGATCCTGTGGCTTCAGCATTACCTGGCTGCTTAAAAGCAGTAGCTGCTACTTGTATGAGTCTGGAACAAAGT
The DNA here is from genome assembly GCF_964204655.1 of Triturus cristatus. Classification (NCBI taxonomy): domain Eukaryota; kingdom Metazoa; phylum Chordata; class Amphibia; order Caudata; family Salamandridae; genus Triturus; species Triturus cristatus. The sequence continues at coordinate 937,266,997 of NC_140584.1, read as the reverse complement.
GAATCGATTGTGATGGGACATCCAGTCAAAGTTTACGTCCCACATTCAGTGGAGATTCTTTAAACAAGAACTCGAACACAGCACCTTATCCCTAGTCGGATGACTACGTATGAAAGAGTGATTCTGGGAGCAGAAAATGTGACTGTAATAAGATGTACAATAATGAATCCTGTCACATTATTGCCAGACCCAAGTTGTGAAGAAGTGAAAGATGAAGTGGATCATGATTGTCTGGATGTAACTGAGATGTGTACCAAGCCCCGTCCCGACATAAAGGAAGTGCCCTTGAAAGAATCAGATCATTAACTATTTGTAGATGGGCCATGCATGAGAACAGAGGGAGGAGGACTCAGTGCACCTTACGCTGTATGTAAAATATCGGGGGTCATTGAAGCATCCTGTTTACCAGGTGTCAAGTCTGCACAAGTAGCCGAATTGGTGGCCTTAACAATGGAATGCAAAATTGGGAAAATTTGGAGAACAACCATATTTACGGATAGTCAATATGGTTTCGCGGTTGTGCACGATTTTGGCTAGCTCTGGATGCAGAGGGGGTTTCTGACTTCTTCAGGATCTCCTATAAGAAATGGCAAAAAATGTAAAAGAATTGTTGGAAGCGATACAATTACCAAAAGAAACAGCAGTGGTCAAGTGTGCTGGTCATCAGTCAGGAAATGACTATGTGGAGGCAGGTAACAGATATGCTGATCAAATAGCTCAATATTCTGCAAGAAATAACATGGCACTTAACAGAAAAATTGAAACAAATGAAATCAGCTGCCAACTTATGTTTTTCTTAGCTCTAGAAACATGGGATGAGGTTAGACAGTTGCAGGATGAAGTTGAGGCAAATGAACAAGAAATCTGGATAAAGTCAGGTTGTGAAAGGACAGAAGATGATGTATGGGTATACACCGATGGTAGACCAGTCATCCCAGACTGCATACTCTTTCAAATGGCAAGAATGTATCATGGGGACACACATGTTGGTAGGGACGCAATGATTAGACTATTCAGACAGACTTGGTACAATCCAAAGTTCAGGGTCTTTGCCAAAGATGCCTGATCTGTCAGGCAGAAATACAGTTGTCAGTTGGGGAAAAATTGGAAAAGCTGTCGGACCATTTACGAGACTGCAGCTTGACTTCATAGAGTTGCCTCCAAGCAACAGAATGAGTACGTCCTTGTCATAGTGTGTTTGTTTTCACGATGGGTGGAGGCATATCCCAAAAGGGGAAATGACAGTTTAACAGTTGCTAAATTGCTGTAAAAAGAGTTGATTCCTTGTTTTGCTTTCCCAGTCACTTTGGAATCGGATAGAGGACCACATTTTAATAATGAAATAATTTGATGAATCTGTGAAGCATTCAATATTGAACAAAGACTGCCCCGTGCATACCGTCCAGAGGCTTCTGGAGTGGTTGAGCAACTAAATGGCAAAATCAAGTCAAGGTTCGGGAAAGTGTGTGCATCCACATCACTGAAATGGCCAGATGCATTGCCTCTTGTGTTGATGGGACTCCGAAGTATTCCTGATAGAAAAACAGGATTGAGTCCACATGAAATACTCATGGGAAAGGCAATGAGACAAGCATTTATTCCTGGACATAAATTGATAAATATAACTGACGATCTAGTATTGGACTATTGCAAAGGATTGGCTGACCTAGTGCGTTCTGTCGCTCACCAGGTTGGAGAAGACGTGGTTGCCAGGCAGCCAACACAGGCGCATGATTTGAATCCTGAAGACTGGGTGGTAGTGAAGAAACATGCCAGAAAGTCGTGCCTAGCACCCAGGTAGGATAAACTGCGTCAAGTCATACTGGTCACTACCATAGCAGTGAAGTGTGCAGGTTTAACCAATTGGATTCTTGCCAGTCATACTAAACGAGTTCCAGGTCGTACTGAAGAAGAACAGCAACTGAGTGAACCAGTTGAAACAGCTGAAGGTTGTGAAGTCGAAGAATCTAGAGTGATAGATTCTGAAGTGATAGATGAGGAACAACTGAGCACAAGTCAGGAGGGATGGATAGCACTGATTGACATACCTGAAGTTGTTATTCAGACAAGAAGAAGAACCAGATTAGAGAGACAGGAAAGTAGTGAGGATCAAATAGGTGTAGAAGAACACGATCAGGAAGAAGTGAACAAAGCTACTCGAGACCCTGAGCAGGACCAGAGAGAGAAAGAAGAAAATACTCAGGCAAAGGCAAACAGAACTATTCAAAGACCTGAGCAGGGCAGGCAGGAAAAGAAGAACACGTTCAGGCAGCAGAAGAGAAATTTGTAGTAAGACCTGAACAGGACCAGTTAAGAGAAGAAGAACAAGTTTGGACAGAAGAAGATCAATTTGAAATAAGACCTGAACAGGACCAGATAGAGGAAGAAGAACAGGTTCAGGCGGATGAAATAACAATAATAAGACCTGAACATGAACAGGTAGAGAGTGATCCAGAACAAGAACAGATTGTGCCTAGACATACTGAAAATAAAAGAACTCTAGAAAAAGACGGAGAGGGTGAAAGTGCAGTTCAGGTTAAAAGGGTCAGAAAGGGTGATAACTGGCCAAGTGGAGTGAACAGACTGAGATACTATCTGAGGAAAACAAACGAAAGACCAGAGCAAGTGAATGAGGTTACTAGTCAATCTCAGTGTAAACAGTAAATTGTGAGAAACACACGAAGAAGCCCATGACTGAGAATTTTGAACAATAAATAGAAGGCCCCTGAGTGGACCTATGAAATATTAGAAGAATTTGAGAATTTAGATTTAAGTGAGGAATCAGAAGAAGTAGTTGCTGCACAGATTGATGAAAGAAAATTGAGACCACCTTAGAAACAAGAGTGAATTTCTAAGTGAAGAAAGAAAGAGGAGAAAATATCTTCTCAGATTAAAATGGCGAAAAGTGAAGTCACTGAGCAACCGAAACGAAGTTTAACACGAAGATGCTGTAGAGCTTGCATATGTAGTATTTTATTAGTGATCTCAGTATGGTTATTTCTAACAGTGGCAGTGCCTTTATTGATGAAAATAAATAAGAATGATACAGTTACCAATGAGAAAGCATCTACAGTATCAGATAATGACACATCTTTAAATGTTTTTACAAAATTGTTATTTCAATATGTAGATACAATGAAGATTAGTGATTGGTATGTCTGTATGAAATTACCAGCATCAGTATCAGAGGGAGTTACATATCACCATTTACCTTTAACATATGGTATATCATGTAGTGTTCTAGCAAGTCTGTTTTATGCAACGGAAAAACTTCAATACTATTAATCAAACTTAGATGTAGTATTTCCAGAGCTTCCTATACAAAAGAATATGAATCCAGTACTTAGTAGTCAAGATGCACAGTTCATGGTTGATTTTTTCTTAACGATGAAATCAATAGATATAGTCAAAGCACACAAGAATAATTAAACATATATATTACGTGAAGAAGCGAAGGTGTTTTTTACTTTAGTTGAGGGAAGGAGACAGGATTTCCAAAAGAAAGCTGCTGACCAAAAAACTCATGTACCACCATGGGCTGGGAAAGAGGGAATTTATGCAACTGGCAAGGCTCATGCTGCGATGTCCCTGGACTTTGTGAAGAAAGGGAAAACCTGCCTCCATAGGTTAAAGACAGATTATAATAGCGTATTTATTGGTTCCAGTGAATGTGAACATAACCTCCTAATTTTGGGAGGTTGGGGACTAAAAGGGGGAACTGATCCAGTATTTCCTGAGGTTTACAACGTGTGTGGGAATAATGCTTATTATAATTTGCCTGCACGGTGGTACGGAAGCTGCTACTTTGGGATTGTATTTCCGAAAATGTATCATGTAAAAAGAATAACTGGAAACAATGAAAACACTAATGGACTAACACGGAGAAAGAGAGCACATTTTTCAGAAATAGTAGGTGATATATTTGGTGCATTGATACCTTCAGTGGGAGTCATTCTGAATTCACATAGAATTTGTAAATCATCGACAGTAGTTGATCGTCTCTCGACTGATACTGCTGGGGGTTTCTTAATGATAAATACAGAAATGGTTGCAATTAGGTCTTTGGTTTTTCAAAATTGACTTGCGCTTGATATTTTATTAGCAAAAGAGGGCGGAGTCTGTAGAATGCTTAAAGTTCAACATTGTTGCACTTACATTCCTGATAAGAGTAAGGTCATTAGAGGGTATATTAAGAATATTACAAAACTTCATGAAGAATTAAAACCACTGGAGGTTGACAGTGTATGGGAAAGACTACCAAAGAGTATCTCTTCAATAGGGACTTGGTTTTCAGACTTGGGAAAAAGTATTTTAGGTCAAATAATTCTTCCAATAGTTGGTATAATAATAATAGTTCTAGCAATAATGATTTGGTGCAAATGTTGCAGAAACAAAGGAAAAGGAAGAAGAAGATATGAAGTGAATGGGAAAGGAAAGAAAAGAAAGAGGAAATACGAAGCGATACAAATGGAGGAAATGAAAGGAAGAATATATAAAAAGATGAAAGATCTAGAAAACAAAGATGAAATTAAGAAAGAAAAGGAGGAAAATGAGAATGAGAAATGCTGAAAGTTGGTATCTGGTTGGGATGGGTAATTTTGTGATGGCTCAAAATGCCACCAGAGAGGGGATTGATGGAGCAAGGACTCGTAGAAAAGAGACTTGTTCGGAAGCAATTTGCTCCTTTAACTCACTAACAAGTTATTAAAATTGTTTTGTGTAAAACTAATGTGCACCACATGAATACGCAGGTTAGTGAAGCTTGCTTATGTGTTTACTAGCACGAATAACATGAGCGAAGGACTAAAACCGCTTTACACAGGAAGTCTTCACTGCCCATGCATCAACTGCATCTACGCAGTATGATGAGCTATTGCTTGGTGGGAAATTCTTGCACATGAGCAGAAGACACTAAAATGGAGTCTTGAAGACTTGCGTGCATGGCATCTGCTTGTCTGAACTAAATTGAGTGGTTTTCACTAAAGCTTACGCGGGGATAAGTCTAATAAATAAACTGGAATAGAGTAGAGGTGGGTGGTATACAGTGCAACCATTTTATTTGTGAAAGTAACATCTGTCTTTTGACTTTATCACTAGTGCGTATTTGGGCCTATCATGTATAACTGAAGTAAGCTAAGTAAAAGGAAGACTACGCATTTCCACTGGAAGTTAACCCGGAATGATGACATAGATGTTGAACGGGAGCCAAGGTGAAAACTTCAACGATGTGGACTTGTATTCAGACTATTATAATAATATTGCAAATAAAATGGGAATGCGTGTGTGAAATAAAACTATGAATAAAAATTAATGGGATGGGTTTGTGAACAATGGTCGAACTGATTTAGATGACATGTAAGCATGGTGTGATGATTCCTACCGCCTTGCCTGACCAATTAGATTTCGTATTTTTACGATATTGAAACTTTAGTGTTGGAACATGAAGAACAAAAGGTATAATTGAGATAGCTTTAGTTAGAGGAGAAGAGATGACGAATTGCTGAAGAAGAGAGAGAAGAGAAGGTCCCGATGCTGTGAGCTTGGAGCGGGAGATGCTGATGCTGGGAGAGATGCTGTGAGATGCTAATGTGAATGTAAATGTGTTTGTAATTGTATAGCGCACTGCCACCCCCAACGGGGGCATCCTGGCACTTTTACTCATACCGCTGAGGAACCCTTCCTGGCTTTCCATGTGAGGTGTCCACTCCTGGGCACCCCCATGGTGAGGCCAGGCATCCCAGCGCTGTTGGGGCCGTTGTGGAGATTAAGCAAGCTATTGCCCAGAGTTGCAGCGTGGGACCCATGATTAGAATAGGCACTGAGGCGAGAATATCCGGTCCGCGGAATTTATAGCACGAGACCCTGCCGTGACGGGAATCGAACCCTGGTCGCGGACCAGTGCTCTGCATCAAGGTCTGCCACTCTAACCATTGAGCCACACTTCTCCACTTGAAGAATGAAGAATGAAGAAGCCGAATGCAGAACTTTCTATCCTAATTTAATTGGGTTAGATAAGAAGATCGCAGAAGAATCTTGAGGAGGAAGAGATTGTCAGAGAGGGGTGCGGCACAATTGTCGGTATTCTAGAGAGGACAAGTCTTTGTCGCCTGATCTATCCCAGGGGACCCTTACCAGGCCTTTAGCCAGGGGGTTGGTCTTCACACCATTCTTGGTAACTATATTTTCACGTTATTTGCAGATGTTCTTTTCTCCCCCTCCTCTCCCTTTCCTTAGACATTGGTCATTGAGTAAGTCTGTGTCATATTTGTTTGATGATTTAATTGAATTTTCTCTCCTAAGAATGATGGTGATTGCACTGTGCATTTGAGATGGTTCACATGCGTTTGAAATTTAGATAAAGATTTAAAATTCTCTTGTGTCTGTGGTTATTTACATTGAATAAAAGAACAGTTAGTTTATGTTATTTTTCACCATCAACTAGTTCAACAAATGGCCCATTGACCAGAGGAAAGAACTTTTTGATCAGTGAAAGGTTAGTTAGGAGTATTAAATAACTAATCTTGAAAACTGTGGAAATAATTTACAAACTTTGGGGCAGATTTACGTTTCCTGGCACATCCCTGCAGATCAGCAGGGATGCGCCAGGAAATTTGCGACACGCATCTCAATCCTTGCACCACCACGGATCCGCCACATTTACAATGCGGTGCATAATGGCGCAGGGAAATGCAGATGCGTGTCACTTCTCCTGCCGTAAGGTTGGCGCAGTGCTGGAGTTGTGTCGCGGACGCGACGCAACTCCAGCACTGTGCCAACCCTGCCTATGTCTAACATGGTGCGTCAAGCCTTACGCTTGCTTCAAGCAGGCGCAAGCTTTTGACACAGGGGGGTCAGAAAAGTTTCTGAGTGAAATCTTGTAGATTGCACTCAGCCACTTTTCCGAGGCGTTCCTGCGCCGGAACACCCCACTGCGCCAAAACGCCCACATGAAACCTGACGCAGGTTTCATGTGGCACAGGGCTTTACAACGTGACGCATCTCCCTAGATGCATCACGTTGTAAATACCCCGCAGCATGGCGCTGGCTTTACGCCGCCGCTGCGTCACAGAAGTGATGCAATGGCGGCGCAAAAGTGGCGTACGGGTTTTGTAAATCTGCCCCATTGACTCCAATGGTTTACTCAATTGTATGTGCGTTTATGGGCCTAGTTGAGTAAATGGTAGTGGAGTATCTGTTGTTGGTACGCCGCTGGATCAGCGCCACCCACCAAAGTAGTCTTTCAAACCTGTCCCAGGCCTCTGCCATTGCAGGGCCTGTGCGCGCAGTTTACTGCCGCTGTGACGTGGCATGCAAAGTGGTTGCCACATCTGTGACCCCCCTTTTACTGCATGTCAGTCACCCCTGAGGTAGGCCCTAGCTGGCCCTATGGGCAGGGTGCATTGTAGGTAAAAGGTAGGACATGTACCTTAAGTTCGTGACATGTCCTGGTAGTGACAAACTGCCATTTTGGTTTCTCACTGCTGTGAGGCTGCCCTCTCATGGGAATGTATTGGGGATTCCCTGATAAGTGTTTCAGTGGTAATTCCTGGTATGAGAGGAGCAGCGTGGTCAAGTTTGGTATGTTTGAAATAGTAATAATAAATGCTGCGTAATGGTATGCGTAGATTTATTATCACTATTTTAGAAATGCCACTTTTAGAAGTTGGCATTTTTGTGTGCTATGTGTCAGCCTGCCTGAAGTGTATTGCATGTCTGGCTCTGGAGTGACAGGGACTGGTGAGGTGTGTGGCTTCAGGGAGAGCAGGGTGAGTCAGCGCTAGGCTGAATGGGCAGATCTGCATTTGGAGTAGTGGGAGGAGTAGTCCCTGACACTGAATATGTCTGTGCCTGCCTGGGTGAATGCTGACTCCGCCCCTTGTGGTGTGACTGATGGCCGAGTCCAATCTGACAAAGGAGGGTGGAAGCCTGGTAAACAGAGTGTTTCAACACTCTCCAGAACCAGTTGAGACTGGTTCCCCCAAGCCCTGTGTCAGGGCAGACAAAGAGAAATGTACTATAAATATTGGTGCACTCCTAAATGTGATTTATGCCAAACGTGATGCAGACATAATGCGTTTATGTTGCTTGTGATAATGCTGAGTACAGTATTTTGCCAGTAGTTACTGGTTGTTTTATATTTGCTACTTGTGCTTTCTAATGGTTCTGACTGCGGCCTGATTGGCCTGGTCATGTATATAATCCCCTGTAAATTATTACCTGGTGCCAGTTATATGTGTGATTATGATTCTAACGTGATTTGAATACAAAGGCTATTGTTTATATAACCTTGTGTGGAGTTTCTTTTGTGGTGTGCCTAGTGTGTTGCTGCTGTGTGTGTGTGTTGCGCAAGCGCTTTACACATTGCCTCTGGGATAAGCGTGACTGCTTGTGCCAAGCTACAAAGGGGGTCAGCAGGGGTTATCTTCGGTGTGTAACTCCCTTGCCCTGACTAGAGTGGTGGTTTCTGCCTGGCTTTGGCGTTTGCCCTAGCCAACGAGAAATCCCATTTCTAACAGGTACGGGTCAACAATATCTCTACAGAGAGGGGCACAAAAACATTATTAGGATGACCCATCACAATACTTCCACACCGCTCTATGCTGACACCTGTAGCTGCCAAAGCTTTAAGGCGCCCAGGCAGCGCTGCAGCTATGGGATCAATGGTTGCAGAAAAACATGCACTTGGGTGCTGAGCATTACCATGTAACCGTGTAAGCACTGAGAGAGCACAGCCCATCCTCTCATTGCAAAAGAGATCAAACGCGTTATTGTAATCAGGCATTCCCAGTGCCAGAGCACGACAGAGATATTCTCAGCCCATTCTCTCATTGCAAAAGAGATCAAACGCGTTATTGTAATCAGGCATTCCCAGTGCCGGAGCACGACAGAGATATTCTCTCAGCTCTAGGAAGGCAACCAAACAGTTGTTATCCCAAGGTACTGGATCATCCCTGTGTGTCAGCCTCTGTAAAGGTTTGGCCCCTAAAGAAAAGTTGGGGATCTACTGGAGACAGAAGCCCACCATTCTCAAAAACATACTGATTTCTTTCTGAGTAGTTGGTGGATTTATTTTCATAATTGCTGTGATTCTTTCTTGTGACACCTTCCTCATTCCCTTCTCAATGTGATATAGGACTTCCTTTTGACAATATTGTAACTTACTTGAGGACACTTTATCTCCATTCTCAGAAAGCTGGTTCAACAGGGCAATAGTGTTTTGTTTACAAACTTCCTGGGTATCTCCATCAATCAGTCAGGGTTATTATAGACAGAGGCTAATCACACGTCTCAAGCCACTGGGGGGTGGGTTCTGCAGTTCAGTTGAAGAGCCAGGTCTTGAGGTCTTTCCTGAATTGAGGCAGTGAGGGTGATTGCCGGAGATGTAGAGGAAGAGAGTTCCAAGTCTTTGCGGTGAAGTAGGAGAATGATTTTCCTCTGACCGTGGTCTTGCAGATCTGTGGGATAGTTGCCAGGGCCAGGTTGGCGTAGCGGAGGTGTCTGGTGGGAGTGCAGAAGGAGAGGCAGTGGTTGAGGAATGCAGGTCCAATGTTGTTTTGGGCCTTGTAGGCACGTGTGAGGAGCTTGAAGATTATTCATTTGTTGATCGGGAGCCAGTGGAGACTTCTCAGGTGATCAGCGTGGGACTGCGGCAGGGGATGTCCAGGATAAGCCTTGCGGCAGCATTCTTTGTAATTTCTTTTGGCGCTTCTGGGTGGTGCTGGTGTAGTGTGTGTTGCTGTAGTCGAGCTTGCTGTTGACGAGCGCCTAGGAGACAGTTCTTCTGGACTCGGTGGGGAACCACCTAAAAATCTTTCAAAGCAGGTGGAGCATGTGGAAGCAGGAGGATGGGACATCCTTAATTTGGTGGTTCAGAGCGAGAAGTCAAGGATGATGCCGAGGTTACATGCGCAGTCGGTGGGTGTGGGGGGGTGCAGAGTGCTGTTGGCCACCAGGTGTTGTCTCAGGCGGAAGAGGTGGTTCCCAGGATAAGGACTTCAGATTTGTCAGACTTGATTTTGAGGCAGCTGTCCTTCATCTAAGTGGCGACTGCCTTCATCCCGTTGTGGAAACTGTTCTTTGCAGCTGTAGGTTTGTCGGTGAGGGAGAGAATCAGCTGGGTGTCGTCAGCATATGAGACTATGTTTAGTCCGTGGTTTTTAACGATGGCTGCCAGTCGGGCCATGTAGATGTTGAATAGGGTGGGACTCAGGAAAGAGCCCTGAAAAACTCTGCAGCTGGTCTCTGTAGGTTCTGAGGAGAACTGTGGGAGCCGTACTCTCTGGGTTTGGCTGGTGAGGAAGGAGAAGATCCACTCCAAGGCTTAGCCTTGGATGCCGGCATCGTGGAGTCCTGCGTAGAGGGTGTGGATGAGACATGTCGAAAGCCGCAGAGAGGTCTAGGAGGATGAGGGCTGCCGTAGCACCTCGGTCGAAGAGATTGTCGTCTGTTGGGGTGAGGAGTGCAGTCTTGGTATTGTGTTGTTTCTGAAGCCTGATTTAGCGCTGTCCAAGATGTGGTCTATTTCGATGAGTTTGGTGAGTTGGACATTGATGGCCTTCTCAATGACTTTGGCTGGGAAGAGGAGCAGAGAGATGGGTCTGTAATTCTTCAGATCAGTTGGGTCAGCAGAGGTCTTTTTTTCAGCAGGGCGTTGATCTCTGCATGTTTCCAGTCTTCAGGGAAGGTGGCGGATTCGATAGAGCAGTTGATGTTGCGACAGTGTTCGGGAGTGATGGTGGCGACGGCTCGGTTGAAGATGTGGTAGGGACAGGGGTCAGAGGAAAGTTGATGGTCTTCATGATCCGTAAGATGTCGTCGGTGGTGAGGGTCGTCCACTATAGCAGGGCCGGCTGGGATCTGGGGCATTTGGGTGCGGTGGTTGTGGGTGGGGTGGGTGGGTCCTGCATTGCAAAGCTGTTGTAGATGTCGGTGTTCTTGCAGCATAAAAATTTGGCACGGATGTCGCAGAGGGGGGTGTCAGTGGCATCTATGCTGGGTTTGGCAAATTCTTTGATCACGGTGAAGAGTTCTTTGCTGTTGTGTGTGTTTGAACATTCATGTATGGCAGTTTTCTTTGTGGCTCTGATGAGGTGGTGGTGTTTGGTCACGGCGCTTGTGAAGGATGTGTAGTTTGCTGGGGTCTTGCTGCTCCTTCATCTTCTCTCGAGTCATTGGTAGGTGCGCCTGGACTCTTGGGGGTTGGGGAGAACCAGCTGGCTTTCTTGGTGGGCTGTTTGCCGGAGGGTTTCCTGAGGGGGCCAGTGTGTTGGTGCAGTCGGACATCCATAAGTGAAGGTTGCATGCTGATGTATTGGTGTCCGCGGAGGTCGGCGGTGGTGTCTTGCGGAGGCGAGTGGGTCTTTGGAAACTTTGTTCTAGCTTCTGTGTGGTTAGCGGTGGGCGTAGTTGTGTTGGGTGAGTTTGGTGAAGGAGAAGTGGACGCAGCGGTGATCAGTCCTGGAGTTCGGAGGTGTGACTGACGGAGATGTTGTTGCTTGCGGAGAAGATGGAGTTGGGTGTGTGTCCTGTTGAGTGCATTGGGGAGGTGACTAGTTGTTTGAGTCCGATGGTGGTAAGGTTCTCTAGTAGGGCTGAGGTGTTGGGGTCGGTGAGGTTTTACAGTTGGAAATTGAGATCGTCGAGGAGGATGTAGTCTGTTCAGACGAGGGCGTGGTGTGTGATGAAGTCAGCTATGGATTCGCTAAAAGGTGGGCAGGGTCCGGGAGGTCTGTAGGTGAATGTGCCGTGAAGGGTGGAGTTTGGGTTGGTCTGGATCTGGAAGTGGAGGTGCTCCATGTCGGGTGAATGCCCATTGGAGCTAGTTGTGAGGCAGAGGTTTTTTTGTGAACGATAGCAATGCCTTCTTCTGGTCGGTTGGCGAGTTCTTTGTGGATGATTTTGTAACCGCCAGGGATGGCGGTGGAAATACCTGGTGCGGAGGTGGGGTTCATTCTGGTTTCCGTGAAGAAGGTGACGTTGGGGGAGATGGAGACGAGCAGTTCGAGGATTTCCACAGTGTTTTGTTGAGGGACCATTTGTTGAGTAGGATGCAGCTGAGGTGGTCGAGTCCCGTTCTTGGGGCCAAGCGATTGATAGGTCTGGTGTGCAAAGGCAGGAAAGGGTGCAGTTGCGGCAGGTGAACGGCCCTGTCATTTGGCGACGCGGGGTGGCAGGCAGTTGAGCGTCTAGCATTGAGGGTATGGAGGATGCTGGCGTCGTAGCGGTGAAAGACATGGGGACCAGGGTCCGTGGTGCTGGGCATGGTCCAGGCACGAATTGGCACAGACAGGCTTACCTTTGGTGTGCCATCGGCACGGCGGTGGCACAGTCGCACAGCAGCCACCAATAAGTAGTGGTAGGGAGGTGGGAGGAACTGGTCAGCTGGGAGGCCAGAAATGGTGCTGGAAAGGGCAGGGCTACAGGGGCCAGACAGGGGCAGGAAACGAAGAGGCACCGAATGGCACGGAAAAAGGCAAAGAAAAAGCCACAGAATAAAGGGAAATACAGTAAAAATGAAAAAACAGGAAGGCTGAGAAAAGCAGGAACAGAAATCACCACTTGACCACCAGGGATGAGGCGCAGCCGGGAGCCTACGGGTGGAGGAGTGCCTTGAACTCGAGGATTGGAGTGCAGAGGGGGCAACAGCTACCAGGTAGAGCTCTGCCGCAGGGGAGCAACAGTTGTTGAAGGTCAGCAAGGTATCTGGCGCAACTAGCAGGTCAGCAATATACTGGAATAAAACTGAGTTACAGGGCATAATCAAGGACTCAAATTTCTTTTTGAGGATCTGATTAAAGATGGACGGTTTCTCCGTATACCCTTAACAGTGTGTCTTGCAAAGATAGCATTCGGGTTGCTTCTTTTGTAATTGTTCAGCTGCCTAAGATCCATGATCTGTCTCCAATTCCCAGGTTTTTCTTTATGAAGAAAAAATTGGAATAGAAACCTTTGCTGCGCTGCCGGAAGAGGAATGTACTCTACAGCTCCCTTTAAGAGAAGCACATAAATCTCCTATTTTGGGAGATTGAGTCGTTAATGCACTCTCTTGGGAAAAGGTTGACAGGGAGTCTTTTGAACACATTCCGGGGTATGACCCTGATGTATGATGTCCAACACCCATTTGTCCGTGGTGATGCTCTCCCATTGGTTGCAAAAAGTGGAAAGGTGATTGTTCCAAGGTTGACTGGGGTGGTCCAAGGTGACTAGTGCCGGAGAAACATTAATGTTGTCATGGAGGATCCTGGGCTTATTCTCCAGCTAGAGGTCTTCATTGAGCTGGTTGTCTAGAGTATGCCGCGTTGGAAGCTCTGTATTGCTGTTGTTGCCTGGTGTACTGGGGTCGATAGCCCTGCTGAGCATATGGCTGGTATCTGTACAATTGGTAATAGGATCTCTGTGTGTATTGCCCTCTTCCTCCACAAAAGGACTGAAAACGCCTCTGCTGGAATGTTCCGCAAGAACGTGCTGTATCAGTGTCAGCCTTGATAGCCTGGAGGGCGTCATCAAAGTGTTTGCCAAATAAGTTCTCCCCATCAAAAGGCATATCCAAAATCTTGGCTTGGACCTCACTGCGAAACTAGATGGCTTTAACCAACCTTGCTGGCGCAAACCTGCTGTGCCCGTCATCTGTTTAAATGCAGTGGATGATATGTCCATAGCCGTATCAATAATCTCAGACGACACTCTGGCACCCTCTTGCAGAATTTAATCTGCCTCCTTCTTCTTATCGTCTGGAAGGTGATAAAGGAGAGATGCAATATCGAACCACATTTGGCTGTCGTAGCGATCCAGAACAACCAATGCATTTGACGCTCTGATGGAGGTGGATGCCATTGCATCAAAGTGTTTGCCTATGTTGTTGAGCCTTCTGCCTTCCTTACCTGGAGGAGCTGAACAAGGCTCAGAAGTTTTTCTGGAGTGTTGCTGTGCCGCTTGCATAACCACTGAATCTGGGTGTGGATGCCCCATCAAGCAGGCTGGTGAAGAGTCAGGGGCCTTACATTTTTTGTCTATCCAAGAAACCAAAGCGGTGACTAAAGCTGGGTTTTTCATTAACTTTAAGCCTTCTTCCCATATGTGACTGACAATGGGGATAGATCTTACCGATTTCCTAGCTGAGTCCTTAAAATAGTACAGAAAACATTGTGTTTGCTTGGTTGGGAAAGGCAGATTGAATCTCTTGGAAGCACGTTCCAGTAACTCATGAACACCTCCAATATGCTCCAGAGGAGAACATGCTGGGGATGGCGAAGTTGTTGGTGATGATGAAGCGTCGTAGTCATCCCACTCCCGACCTGATGTATTTTGGTCTTGAACTAATTTCCCTTTCTCTAGCTTATCATCTGAATTGCTGTCTATATAATCATCTCTGATGGTGATGGTAGGAAGTGAAGATCTTACCTCTTGTGTATGCAATGGCATACGACTTGTAGGCACAGGTACCGTAGCAGGTGCCTCCATGCGACCCGGAGTGAGAGGGACTGGAGCATGCGTTTCAGGAAAGCGCTAATAATAATCATTTAGCATGTGTCTTAGATCAGTGACCAAAGAAATGGGCACTGCAATGGTATCTCCCCTTGAGCCTTGAGTTTCTTCATAGGGCTTTCATAAGAATAGTGCTCTTGGAAAGAGATGTATTGATGGGCTATGGGCTGTTGGCAAGCCATGAATAAATAGTCCCTTTCCATGTAACTGGAATTGTCCTTGTTAGGATCCTCCTCATCATCTGTTTCCTGACACTTTACCCTTAGTTGTGAAGGACTGTAATTAGGACCAAAAAACTAATTGTCTCCTGATTCCTCTGTGTCAAGAAGGTGGGCCGGAGGCAGCAGGACAACCTTACTCAGTGACGTCAGATCTAGTCTAAGCTTAGCAGAGAAGTTCTCAGCAAATAATTTTGCTTTTTGTGTCTCGTCACGGGCTCGTCGATGAGGTCATCGACGAAGAGATTGTCTTCCTAATAGCTACGGTCATCGACACTGGTCTCGTGGACGGTGCTTTGAAAGCCGCTGTAGACAGAATGGTTGCCAACGAGGTCGTCAAAGGAACAGCCATCGACTTGGTCAATGAAGTGGATGGTGGTCGTCACGCCCTTTGTTAGCGAAGCTGTTGTCATGGTCAGAGTGACCATCATCACCTTTGTTATGGGGATAGCCGTCAATGAAGTTCTTGTCAACGCTACTGCCCTCAATGATGGGTCTGCCAACGGTCTCATTTTCGTTGACAGTATTTTTATGAGGAGTGAGAGGGAATGAAGAAGATGAAATTGACAATTTCTTCTGAACAGAGCCTGAAGAGGAGTCTTCAGAGGTTTTTCAGATTTTGATGATTTTTTAACAGGCTTCTGTTTTTAGGGTCTTTTACAGATGAGGTAGAGCCCTCATTTTTGAGCTTTTGTTCAGGTAGAGAACAACTTGGACCCACCTCCTCATCCAAACCAGATTCTGACCTGGTCTTTTTTCTTCTGGAGCCAAAGCAGTAACCTGAGTTCTCTATCCATAAGAGTTTTGGCAGAAGAGGTTCTGCAGTGTTAACAATCCTTTGGTTTATGGTTAGGATGCAAACAGTATAGGCAGTCCTTAGGGGAATCCTCAGAAAATCGTATTGTTTTTCCACAAAGCCTTTTCTTAGATCCCTCTGACATATTGAAGGTAAAACACAGTACCTTAGAGCTGTACCAGTCCAATGTTATCTTCCTTGAAATGGAAAATGGGTCAAAAATTCTCCAACTGTAACAACTGAGCAGAGCTCAGGAACACTCCCTCACACACAACGTGTGGTTAGAAATCTGAGGTATGGTGATTCTGCAGGGGACAAGTGGTCCAGAGTATTGCCAATGATTGGCTGAAGTTTGGTTCTAATATAACAATTTCACTAGCTTTCTCAATGTCTTTTTATGTACTGAAATGGTTCTGCTTGTTTTAAATACCATGGTGCTCCCACCATGACAACAGGAAAGATTCAAGCATGTGAATCTATGAAAGATTCAATACCAGAGAACTACATTTCTTCATGGTTAGGATAAACAATAATGTACACACGTTTATGAATCTCTAGTGTTGTGCAGCGAAAGCATTTCAGTAGTATATTTAAATGCTTTACTTCACATTAATAGGATTAAGACGCACAGAATATAGGGTGCTAAGTGTATGTATATAGTGCACTATTGTGATGTGTGAGGGTGGAGATAAAATTGAGCTGCTCCACTTACCTCAAAGATGTTTATGTTGCCATCGTACATATATGTGGAGTTATGATTAGTAAAGCTATACTTACCTGTATATACCTATCTTGACGATAAACAATAAAATTGTAATCAATATCCAGAAGTCAAAACTTTTTGCAGCATGATAACTCACACGATGTTGTTGAAGAACACCTGTGGGGATCAGGATCACACAAAGCAATAATTAGTATTTCACATTTATAATGTTATTTGGGTGTTTTCATAAGGGATGATGCCAGCCGGGCATTCGTGCATGCCACATGAAACCTGAAGGGCAGGATTATGGGCCTTGATAAGATAAACTTCAGGGGCACCGTTCAAAGATGTCAGCGCCGAGGATGTGTTACATATATAGGAGGAATATGCTGAGCACACAACAGGCGTTGGGGTATTTAATGGCATTATAACATAAAAATTAAAACAGTAGGGCTGTTTTGCTCCTGTGGAAAAGAGACCCTCTCTCTTTGGTGCGAAATCAGGATGGAGCCTCTGCCCCGTCAATTGAGAGTGAGTATATAACTACTCTAAACATTCACCATCACTACCATCACTGGCAGTAGGGGAAGTTTGAATGGAACGTGGTTGTGCCTGTCTTTTTATACTCTCCACTTCACTGTGGCAGGTTTATAAGTAAAGTAGATATAGTGCCAACAATCTGCATGTGAATGGGAAACAGCCTTTACTACGAGGGCTTTTCTACGCGTTACGTTTACAACGGTACACTTACCTCGTAAACGTCTTCACAACGCGTATTGCTTCCACGACCGTCTTTATCACGCAAGCAACGTCTTCACGGAACGTCTTCTACCTCATTCGAAAAAATGCGTCAGTCCTTTTTTAGTGTCTGCGAAGACATGAAAAAAAGGCAAAAAAAAGAAAAAAGGGGGTTTGGGGGGGTTTCCCCCCCCCCCCGCCCCCCCCCCCAAAAAAAGCGTGGTAAAGGAAAAATCGAAGTAAAGGCTATGCGTAGAAAAATCATTCCGTTGTAACGCATGCGTGGAAAAGGCATGCGTTGCAACGGAATGTGTAGTAACGACATATATTCCATTTGAATCAGGTATTGTTTGGCGACGCTGTTGTAGTATTTACTCCGGTGCCGAATGTGGCGTTCGAAGAAACGTTCCTAGCGCCTAGAAAGTGCCTAGTCCACCATCGTTCCCACAGAACTGTTGTAACCCGTGCGCGCTAGGGATACCATGGACAGTTGCACACATGTAGAAGGCCCCAGTGCTACAGTGCACCACTCAAGTCACCCCTTCATTGCCGCTGCATCCCGTTCGCCTGTGGGTGGTAAATACACCTGGCACAGGTAAAAAGTACTATTCCTAATTTACTAATGACAAAAGGTCTTTCAATCAATGAGATAAAACTCAGTTTAGCCAGACCTAGAAAGTTAATGGGCAGAGTCAAGAAACAAATGATGGTGTGAGACAGGTATAGGTAGGAAAATGGCAAAGTCAGATGGGCCTGTCCCACGTTAGTATATAACACAACATGCTGTGTCGTTCTCGCTCTCCACAGCTTCAGCAGGCCTAACACTCTATCAAGATGAGTCCTTCTTCATTTTTTGATCCGGAGGCTCCTGGGCCATTTTAACTTTAACTCTAAACAATTACATTCAGGGTCATTCAAAACGTGTTGTGTTACCATGATAGCGGGACGGTAATTGCACGAGTGAAACTGACTTAAAACAGAGCATGCGTGTAATGTCGCGATAGGACGTGGGCTAGCCCACACCTATCGCTGTAAGCAGGGGAGTGTTTGATAACCGAGACCCCCGTCACGGGGGACAGGTCGAATGGTCTCGCCCCTGCGGAGACCACGTGATGTATCGAATAAAGTGCCCAGGGCTCTGGGCGGGGATTCACTGCAGGATCACCCTAGCACTATACCGAGTGTCCCGTGTGTATTTTGTATGTGCATGTAGGCCCCCCCCCTTCAAGGCCCACAATATTACACTGGCGACGACGGTGGTGACTCTCACCTGCCGTGCACCCTCTGTCCGTGCGCTGCCTCCATCGCAGTGCCGGCCTCTGCCCGGGACCTCGCCTGCTGCTCTGGGTGTTTCCCCGCTCCGCCCTGCTGCCGGAGCGTCGCGTGGCGGCCCCGCTACGCCCTCGTCACCTGCCTGGCCTTCTCTGCTGCCGCCTGGACCGGGACTGTGTTTCGCTGTCCCGTGAGGACCCGGGAGTCGCGGTGAGTGTGCGCGTGCCCCCTGGTGGCCGCCTGCGGTACCGCACCCGCCCTCTCTGCCTGCCTCGCCTGCCTAGGACCTGGCACCTGCACCACGTGCAGCGTCTGCGCACCTCGCGCACCGGCCCTCGCGCCTCAGCACGCCTGCTACAGGTCCATCCTCGCCTGGGGACGGCCAGCACCAGCCCGCTGCGGCCTTTTCGTGCCCTCACGCACGCTCGTCGTGGAGAGCCCCTGTGCCCGTTGTGGGTGCCCCTACCTTGCCACGGTGCACCGCGGTGGCCCCAGTCGCCACCACGCCAGCCTCCTGCAAGGACTCGCCATCCTGCGAAGTAGTTGCTGCACTCCAGGGCCGCGATGACCACTGTCCCTCCCGTGGAACCTTTTGAAGTGTCTGGCCCGCCGCCGTCTCAGTCGGTGAGGTGGAAAGAGTGGATTGAGCGCCTGGAAACCTTCTTCGAAGCCGCGGAGATCAAAGAACGGCGCCAACGGGCCATGCTGCTTCATTTGGGCGGTAAAGGTATCCACAAGATCGCAAAGACGGTCCACGAAGCTGGGCCCCAGAAGACCTACGCTACGCTGCGGGATGCCATCACGGCGCACTTTGAGCCTTATGCGAACCCGGATTACGAACGCTTCCTCCTTCGGCAAGCAAAGCAACTCCCAGAAGAATCTGTTGATGTGTTCTACGCCAGGCTGCGAGAGTTAGCCAGCACGTGCACCCTCCCCGACGAAGAGGATGAAGTGCGCGCGCAGTTTATCCAAGGGTGCGCTTCGTCCAAGCTGCGTGAGCGGGTGCTAGAAGAACACAACATGCCGATGCGTGATATCTTGACCTTGGGGCGCTCGAAGGAGCTTTCGAAGGCGAGAGCCGCTCACATGGAACTGAAAGGCCCGCCGACGGTCAAGGAAGAGCCAGTGTGCGCCGTCCAGTCCAACGCCCGCAGCCAACGGCCAAAGCTCAGGAAAACACCAGCTCAGGAGTCCGGGCAGAGTCCGAAACCTCGCCTCTGTGGGTGGTGCGGTGGCTCACTCCCACATGACGGAGCGTGTCCAGCGCAAGGAAAGACGTGCAGTGCCTGCGGCAAAGTCAACCATTTCTCCAAGGTGTGCCGCTCGAAGCCAGCCCGGCGAGGGCACGGTCCAGCAAAACCAGTACGCACTCTAGAAGCAGGACCCGTCGAGGAGTTGTCGAGCAGCGACATGGATGACGATGAAGCCGCAACGGTACACGTAGTGCACATGTTGCATGCCCTGTCGGACGATCCACAATCCGCACCCATGTGCACAGTAAAAGTCAAAGGGCACCCAGTGGCAGCGCTAATCGACACCGGAGCCACGATCAATCTCATGGCGCTCAGCGCGTACAGACAGCTGCCCGATCAGCCGGCCCTCCACCGCACCAATGTCCAGGTGTACGCTTTTGGGACCCGCACCCCTCTCAGGATATGCGGAGTATTTCAACCAGAGCTGTCCCATGGCGAAGCCTGCCTCACAGCCAAAGTGTATGTGTCCAGGGAAGGGTCCGGATTCCTGCTTGGCTGCCGTACAGCAGTTGACCTGCGCCTCATTCAGTTCGCGTGCGCCCTCCAATCACCAGGCCTCGACCAGCTGGTAGCTGATTTCGCACCCCTTTTCAATGGCATCGGATGCCTTCAGGGCCCAGCAGTGCGACTGCACATTGACAGGACCATAGCCCCAGTGGCCCTCAGGCACAGAAGGATTGCGTTTCACCTTCGGCCGAAGGTGGAGGCGGAGCTCCGCATGTTGGAGGCGGCAGGGATCATCGAGCGGGTGACAGGGCCCACGCCGTGGGTATCCCCCATCGTGGTCGCTAAGAAGCCAAAACAGCCGGACGCCGTTCGCATATGCATTGATATGCGCATCCCGAACTTGGCGATCAAACGAGAGCGCCACCTGACGCCCACAGTGGACGACATCATAGGCGAACTAGCCGGCTCCAGGTGGTTCTCCAAGATGGACCTTCGCTCCGGATACCACCAAATCCCGCTCCACCCTGAGTCGCGCCCGATAACAACGTTCTCTACACATGCTGGCCTGTGGCGGTATAAGCGCCTCAACTTTGGGATCTCCAGTGCGGCGGAGGTGTTCCAGAACATCATCAAGACGGTACTCCAAGGACTGGAAGGGGTGCTCAATGTGAGTGACGACATTCTGGTCCACGCCCCCTCTCTCGAAGAGCACATCACCCGCCTCCACGCGGTGTTCGCCCGCCTGCAAGACCGCGGGCTAACGCTACACCGTGAAAAGTGCGAGTTCCTGCGGAGGGACATCAGTTTCTTTGGATACCGATTCTCCGACAAGGGGATGGGGCCGGATCCCGCCAAGGTCAAGGACATCCAGGAAGCACCTGCCCCAACGTCAGTGACCGGTGTGCGGAGTTTTCTGGGGATGGTCACCTACTGTGGCCGATTCATCCAAAACCTAGCAGACCTGACGGGACCGCTAAGAGACCTCACCAAGTCGACGGCGATGTGGACCTGGGGCCCGGTGCAGGAGCAGTCTTTCCAGCAAACCAAAGCCGCTCTGTCAGCAGACACCACGTTGGTGTACTTCGACCCACGCCAGGAGTCCCAGTTGGTCGTCGATGCCAGCCCCACGGGCCTAGGAGCAGTGTTGTCACAACGGCAGAGCTGCGGCGAGTGGGCGCCAGTAGCGTATGCCAGCAGGACCCTGACGCCCACCGAACAGAGATACTCACAAATAGAGCGGGAAGCGATCGCTATTCTGTGGGGGTGCCGCCATTTCCATATCTACCTGTATGGGCACCCATTCACGGTCATCACGGACCACAAGCCGCTGGTACCACTCTTCCAAGGCTCCTCGTCTCAGCCCCCTCCACGGATCGAAAAATGGATTTTGCAGTTGCAAGAGTTTCAACTGACCGTGGAGTACCGACCGGGCTCGAAGAACCCCGCGGACTTCCTCTCACGGCATGCCAGACCAGTCACGCCACCGGAGGCGGCAGAAGCCGCGGCAACGGAAGACTATGTCAGAATGGTGGTCGAGCGTTCCCGCCCACTCCCAATGTCGCTACAGGAGGTGGTCGCAGCCACACGAGAGGATGACTGTTTACAGCTAGCGATACAGGCTGTCCGGTCAGGAGACTGGCAGCCTCTTCAGTGCCCTTCACCCCTGCGGACGACGACTGCCCAGACCACACTGAAAGCACTCTACCTGGTGCGACATGAACTGTCGGTGTCGGAAGAAGGCTGTCTCCTGCGAGGCCCGCGCCTAGTCCTGCCGGCCGCCCTCACCCAACAGGCCGCGATCCTCGCCCACGGAGCCCACCAAGGGATCGTCAAATCCAAAAGTCGCCTTCGAAGCAAAGTGTGGTTCCCTGGTCTAGACAACCTGATAGAAACTCTAGTACAACGGTGCCCTGCGTGCCTAGCCACCAGTCTTCCGAGCAGACCGGCGCCGGTGATTACGGAAGAAGGGCCTCGGCGGCCATGGGAGAGAGCAAGTGCGGATTTTGGCAGCCTCCCAGATGGACGCTACATGCTAGTAGTAGTCGACGACTACTCCAGGTATCCAGAGGTGGAGTTTGTCCAGTCTACATCAGCGGTGGAAGTCATCCCAAAGCTTGAGAAGATGATAGCCACCCACGGGCTATTCGGAGAGCTACGGACAGACAATGGGCCCCCATTCACCAGCTCAGAATTCGCAGCCTATCTCGTGTCCCAGGGGACCAAGCACCGCAAGATTACCCCGCGCTGGCCGCAAGCCAACGGCGAAGTAGAACGCATAATGCGGACCCTCAAGAAGACTATTCAAATTGCAGTGTCAGAGTCACGCAGCGTAGAGCAGTCGATCTATCAATTTCTGCGAGAGTACCGGCTCACCCCTCACTGCACCACAGGGGTATCACCAAGCCGCCTGTGTTTCGGCCGGACTGTGACAGACACCATTCCCCACCACGCCCTGTGGGAACGGGAGGAAAACCCAGCGAACTCGTCAGATCTGCGGCGAACCCGGACCAATGCTGCAGCATCTCAGAGGAGAGGTGCCCGAGAACCAACCATCGCAGTGGGCGACCAAGTCCTGGTTCAGGACCGACACCCCTCCAGCAAGTTCCAGACACCTTTTGAAAAGGACTCATGGACTGTCACAGCGGTCAAAGGTACCATGGTCACTGCCCGGAAGGGTTCGGAGATCGTCACCAGGAATGTGTCGCTGTTCAAGAAGATTCTCCCCACGGAACAGGCCACGCCTTCCAGCACGCCAGTCCAGAGAGCTACACCCGACAGCCTGCCAGCAGACCCCGGAACCAGCGCCACAGGCCAAGAGTCACCAGGCCCCGGCCTCCTGTCACCCTGCCTGCAGGAGCCGCCGCCACCGACCCAAGAGCCAAGGGGCAGCCAGAGCAGGTACCATCTCCGCCCGTGCCCCCAGCCATCCCAGAAGTACAGAGACTACATCACCAGTGGCTAGTCGGCGACTGGAGGTCGAGTCGCAGCCCGGACGGGTGGCCAGGAGCCGCAGAACAAGTAAGACTGTTTCAGTTTATTGAACATGGGGTTTGGAGCTAGTGATCCGGGCCATGAGAGACTGCCGAGAGGGCTGGTCACGGAGGACTAGAAGTGACTGTTGGGAAAAGTTATTCAGTTATGCGTTTTGTTGTTATTGGGTTGGGGAGGAATGTAATGTCGCGATAGGACGTGGGCTAGCCCACACCTATCGCTGTAAGCAGGGGAGTGTTTGATAACCGAGACCCCCGTCACGGGGGACAGGTCGAATGGTCTCGCCCCTGCGGAGACCACGTGATGTATCGAATAAAGTGCCCAGGGCTCTGGGCGGGGATTCACTGCAGGATCACCCTAGCACTATACCGAGTGTCCCGTGTGTATTTTGTATGTGCATGTAGGCCCCCCCCCTTCAAGGCCCACAATATTACAATGCGCACTTCTGCCTGGAAACGATCGCCCGGATCTGATAGTTGCCTCTGTGGAAAGAACCCTAACTCGTCCTGTGTTGTAAACAGGGTTGATAAGTTCACCTTTAATTTGTCTAGATAACATGAGTAGAGAGATCCTCTCTGGGACGTGCCAGTAAATCCGATCAAAGAGGTTCCCATGCGAAGGAAAAAACACACAGCGGTTGAAGAAAAGAGTTAACCATATAAAGATGTGAAATAAATCACCGTGTCAGGCCTGGATTAATTTTAGCCCCCCTCCTCCCCCTTTCCGGTTGGCATGCTGTGTGAGTTCAAGAAAGCCACTCAGAAACTTCTCCATTTCGAGATAAGCACAGTCACCAAAGAGTTGAGGTAAGTTGGATGGCGCAAATGGAAGCAACATATGAAAGTCATAGAAAATGGAGACAGTAACTACCAAACAGCAGAGATACAACAAACACTTCCAAAGTAGGACATACTTGACATAACATTTAGGATGTACTCAAAGCATGCACCCCTTCCTTTCACACATGTCTGGGTTACAAATCCCTCGGACTATGTAACACTGAAGAGAGGTCCCACATGTGACAGCGGTGGGCTATACAGATGCCAGGGGCAGGCCCAGGACAGCAAGCAACTAGTAAGTAAACAAAAACAAGCATACGCAAAACCAGTAAGTCTCGTCTTGAGGTCTACAGGCTGTGCCAATGATGACATTGAGAATAATGTACAGCATGAAACAAAGAAAATAAAATGCATGATAACACAGCCGTGGTCGCCACGTCATTTTGTGTATTTATTTACCAATCCACGAGGGACTGTTAAATAAAAAATTATGAAAATTTTAAAAGCGCAAAGTGCTTTTTGTTCTAAAGTACAAGAACCAGCAGCAATTTGCTGCCCAGTCCTCCCCTCCCCCAAAAATCATAATAATATTTTTTTAAAAGCAAATAGGTCTGGAGAGAGGGCAATGGAAGTGTGTGCTAGGGTAGCAAAAGTAAGGGAAAAGATGTGCACAAGGGAGGGAGCAAAAAGAAGCGCGGAAGGAGACACTCACAAGAGAAAGAACAACACAGGGTAAAGGAAGAAGCACACGGCTGAGGTCCTAAATTGGTGCACCTAATAATTCTGGGTCAAGGAGACTCCTGGAAACTTGTAGTCTGGTGGAGCTTTGTCCCCTACTGGGTCTTTTTGGGGGTCTAAGAGGTAAAGTATCCAACACATCTAAATACATAACTCTTCATTTAGGAAGTCATGCAGTCCAAATGACTA
This sequence comes from Triturus cristatus, assembly GCF_964204655.1. Classification (NCBI taxonomy): domain Eukaryota; kingdom Metazoa; phylum Chordata; class Amphibia; order Caudata; family Salamandridae; genus Triturus; species Triturus cristatus. The sequence goes on along the minus strand of NC_140584.1, from coordinate 937,242,389 downwards.
GTCAGGCCATAATTATCCACACCTCAGGGTGCAAATTACGGTGTCATGTTGCTGTCTCGAGGCAGGATATAGAACATGACATGCAGGGCACAAGTCCTAAAAAAAGAAGTGGGAGGACTAACCTAGTTAATCAGAATGTGGCATCATGGCGCGTGACATCGCGGCGCTTGACATCACAGGAAGTGGTATCATAAGAAGTGACATCAGATCTTAAGCCCTCATATATATGTTTAACATATCTATCATGAGTACATTTGAGCACATTTCGAGTATACAGGGAAACACTCCTGATTTAGGCAGAAGATTCACACTTTTGTAAACTACATATAAAACAGTGTTGATTTTTGTCAGCGTAAACTTCTTCTACCCAAAGTGCTTTAAAAGAAAAAATAGTGGTACTTAAATTATTTCAACGCCTCTATATAAATTACATTTATTTTATGTAAATATAGGGAAAGACCAACACATCTGACATTCTTACAGTGCATTCATATCTTGTAAACAGGGACTAAATAAAGTGAAAAGCTGCCTCTTTTAAGTATGTGTGAAGTGCTGACAAGGTGTGAGCCTTTGTTTCCCCTCTGCTGCATTTGCATCTAGGTGTGAGGCTCCTGACTGCTGCCAGCCAGGAGACTCAAACAAAAAGAGCCCTGATGACCCCTTAGATTGGACCTTAGTTATGGGCCCATGAGGAGTCTTAACTAAGAAAGCCCTGCCCCCTCCTGCACGTTATTGCGGATCAAAGCAGAAAACAACGTGCAGGGGCTGCTGAATGTGTCCCGGTGTTTGCAAATTACACTGGGACGATTTCAGCATATTTTTCAGTGGGGTCCAAGTTCTTGCAGGGTGCACAGCATCCACCTTGTGAAAATAGTGGGTGGACGCCGTTCACCCTCGTGTTCCCCCGATTCGTGCCCTGATGACTTGAAAGGAGCTAGATAAGGTACTTTAGGAAGGGAGTGGTATTCTAACATGTATCAGTTTTCACCTCTGAACTTATTTATTCATGCAACCCGCAGGTAGTAAACGTCAATTTTGGAAATAGAAAGCAGGATGGAGGGTGGGGTTATAGTTGCTGCTTTGAGTTGTTCTTGTATGCATTGCCCCTGAGCCCTTGAAAATGCCGTAACTACCCACATATTGTATCTAAGAATGCAATTTCTTGTTTCTCAGCTAGTAGTACACTTTGGAAACACTCCAAACATACTTTCACAAATCCTCAGTTGAGTCCTCCACCACAGCACCCAAACATCCCCTCAACCAAGCAGAGACAGGTTTATACAGAGCACAACTCTCAGGATTTTGATACATTATGGGGCTGATTCCGATCCGGGTCGGAAGGGCACCGAACGCGATCCGGCTGGAAAAACTACGAGCCGTATGCGTGTTTTCCGCCCGACTCGTACAGCTGTACGAGCGAGCAAGTACGATGCGAGCTACCTGAAATTCACCGACCGAGTCTTTTCTGGGTCCGAACCGCTCCGTACGTCTCGGGCGTAAGCTAACCGTGGCGTGCAATGGATGCGATTTACGACAGAGCTAGTACGATGCACGTGTCAGACAGCCGATGCGAGCCGGAGTGTCCGGCTAGAAAAACGTCTGGGAAGTTGCCTTTGGGGGTCCGCGTCGAACCCCCTGTCACCCGCAGCCCTACGACTTGGACACAGGAGGAGACCCAAGGGTCTCCCCAACACAGGCATGTACGGTGTGGATGGCACCGACGCGTACCCACTGTAGGGGGCGTCCTTGTGTGAGATGTACACATTCAGTCAATGGGAGCCCATGTACGCATCGTACGACCGGCTCCCATTGACTTCTATGGGAGTCCGACCGAACCGAGTCCGGCAGCATACGGCTGTATCGTACTCGCTCGGTCGGACTGCAGGACTCCGGCTCGGTCGGAAAACACTCCGGATCCGGCTCAGTCGGAGAGCTTTCCGACCCGGATCGGAATCAGCCCCATAGTGTGGAAGTTTGCTGCCCCTTTGAGGTCCGTTTTTGGTGTCAAGCATTAACTGCATTAACTACAGCACAGGAACCAAGGCGGATAGGGTTAAATTCTACACATGTATGCATATAAGGTAAGAGACTAAGTATACCCTAATATAATTGGGTTCAGTCCTAACAGCAGCCTCTACAATTCCCATAGGCTTCTAGCATGCGCTTGTTCAAGAAAAGGACACATACACGTGCATTAAGATGGTACTAGTAAAAGAAGTGGTAGTGCCCAGAGGCAGTAATACCATTACCACAAAAGATTTCCTCTATATTTAGGGCCCGATTCACAGAATTAACTTAAGACAAAATCCTAAACTTACTACTTTTGGTATTCACAGAATGCACTTACTACTTTTGGTATTCACAGAATGGATTTACGACTACTAACTTTACGTCCGCACTCGGGCCGGAAATTCAGGCCCGGGGGCGGAGCTTCCGGCCCGGAGGCGGGGCTTTCGGCCCAGAGGCGGAGCTTCCGGCCCGGAGGTGAAGATTTCGGCCATGGTTAAATCTCCGCCACCGGCCGGAATCCCCACCTCCGGGCCGGAAGCTCCGCCTCCGGGCCGGAAGCCCCACCTCCGGGCCGGAATTTCCGGCCCTAGTGCAGGGGTAAAGTTAGTAGTCGTAAATCCATTCTGTGAATACCAAAAGTAGTAAGTGCATTCTGTGAATACCAAAAGTAGTAAGTGCATTCTGTGAAAACCAAAAGTAGTAAGTTTAGGATTTTGTCTTAAGTTAATTCTGTGAATCGGGCCCTTAGGATTTTGCCAGTGAAAATTAGAAATAAGAGTGGTAACAAGGTTACTGCTGGCAATTCTGGGTCTTTAGAAAGGTGTTTTATAAATGCACTCAGCTGCTTGTAGCATTGCCAGTAAGTATCACAAGTTAATTATTGTCATTGTAAATATTATCATTGACGAAACACATCGGTCAGGTAAACTTTGTAAAATTATGTGGCAGGATTTGGTTTTACCCTGTGGAACAAAAAGTCAAATGTGCCCTTTTTGAGTGGGGGCTGGAACAGTACGTCAGGCAGAAGTCAGAGAAAGAGGCTCCCACAAAACCTTTACTCATTAGCACCACATGGGTTTTGAGTCAACCCCAGGGCCAAGCCAAGCTTTAGTGCCACTGCAGTCTGTCCTGTACACCTACCAGGTAGAGTCTTACAGGCTCTGGACCTTCAAATGGTGAAGGAAGTAGAGCAAGACAACTGCTGACAGCTGGGGAAAAGCAAACAAACTGCTTACACACAACTACACAAGGGTAGAGCCAGGTGGCAGAAGCACATTAGAGTATTGCCCAATCATGGTCATTGAGCTTGGGTAAGTACACCCCACAAAAAGTATTGACCAGTTTCGGGGAGCAGCAGATTACAAAATTATGGTCTGGTTACATCACTCATGAAAAGGGCAACCGTTTTTATTAGTATCAGGGTTATAAGGGAGTATCACAATCTCCATCATCAGAGAAACATTGTATCAGACACATACAAGAGATGTACTACAAGGACCTGGAAACTTGATAGACCCATAATGCTATACAAAAGCCATTGAAAAGTGCCAGCAGAAGGTTAGGGTCCTTCCCATTCCATCATGGTACCTTCGGCCAACCTTGGGTATGTATCCATCCCAATGCAATATGGCAGAGGGTACTTCTTCCAGTTTAAGGTGGGAAGTGACAGTATACAACCCCATGCTACTCAGAACTCGTCGCATGACAACTGCACGTTTTGTTGCATTTCGCTGCTGTTGTACCAGTTCTCACCCACTTCCCCTCTGTAGTCATATGTATGTTGCTTGCTGTTTCCTTCTGTTCGCTATTGGTGACTACCTGCTTCTTTTTCTGCAACTACACTCCAGTAATCAACCACTACTAGTCGATCTCCCAAGAATTTGACATGCTTTCCTCGCATTCTACTCTGAGTCAAGCACAGGTGCTTACACATGCTGTGGGAGACGATTCACATGCAACCTAAAGTGGTGAGTACTACAAATAGCATACTGTATTTAGGACTGTGGGGCTCCTAATATTACTATGTCTAATATGTATTGTGGATCACCATAGATGATGGAGGAGGACTGATAGAGTGGTGGTATCCTCTGAAGTCTGCAGGGCTGCTCCAGTGTTTCTCCCTTCCTTGTCCCTCTTTGCCCCAGAGACTTATGCGTAGTGCTTGTTTACAACTAAGTGCCTGATTCCGATCTCGGTCGGAGGGGCTCCTGGCGTCATCCGTCAGGAGCGACTCCATCTCGATTTCCGGATGACTCTGACTGCTTTACGAGCGAGCAAGTACGATGCGAGGATAGCCTTGCGCTCCGACTGACACGTACCCATCATCGACGCCGTCCGGACGACTCCGACTTCATCGACGCGCACCGCGCAATGGGTCCAATTCCTGAGCGACCAAGTATGATGCGCGCGTCGAGCAGCCGGATCAACTCGGACCCTCCGACACGAAAAAGCTCCGGGAAGCGGACTTCAGGGGGAAAGTAGTAGGCCCCCCTTCACCCGTAGCCCTACAACTCAGTCACAGGGTCACATGCATGTACGGTGCGGGGGGCACCTACGCTTCCCTGCGACAGGGGGCGCCCTTTTTCGCAACGTACAATTATTGCGATGGAAGCCTATGTATGCAACATACATCACCGACCCGAGTCTGTCAGCGCGCACTTGCATCGTACTCGGGCGTTCGGAGCCCAGGAGCACAAGTCGGTCGGAAAGGTCTACGGGACAGAGTCGGCCGTTATCGCCGAGCGTTATCGGAATTGTGCCCTAAGTGCTTGCATTAAGGATCAAGAGGATGCACAGGGTTACCATGAGCGTCCCTAGTACAGATTACATGTAAATCTAGATTGCATATTAATACAATCCTGACAAGTGGATACTTCCATGATTGTATTAACAGAAAGAAAAAAGTTACACAATAGTAACACTGCATTATAATATCAGTACCAAAAGAAATGTAATGATCTTTGTGAAAGATCCAGTTTGTCATGCCCTAAGAAGAATTAAGAGCCTGATTTAGAATTTGGTAGAACGGGTACTCTGTGGCAATAGAATACCCTGTACACCAAACTCTCAGTTTACCTGATTTTAAATCAGCAGACCACCAGTAAAATTTACTCCATCAGTGTAAACCTTCTTCCGATGGCCCAAGGAAGTATGGGCAGGTAGAGGTAAGGCATCTGACCATCTGTCCTATTTAGAATGGGTGGTCAGATGGCTTTTTTTATGTGCCTCACTGCCTTTAGTGTCCTCATGGTGAGGGGCAGTAAAAATATTTAAAAACTCCTTTTTTTTTTTCCAAAAACAAACTCCTGCTTTGAGAGTTTGTTTTCAGAGAAAGAACAACTTGTAAACTGCCACCAATGATGGATGCACATCACACTTTTTAATGGATTTGTAATAACTGCTATGACTGTGGAATATAAGAACCCACAGAGCTGGGCCAGTGGTGAACACTAAGGGGCCCATTAGCAAGGCGGGCGGATCGCCACCGCCGGTCGGGCGGTGGCGATCCGCCCGCCAACACAACACACCCCACCGGACGGACCGCGGGGGGTACCGCGGCAGACGGAAAGACCGTCCACCCCGTTTCCGCCGGTAGGCAATTGTGCCGATTGCCTCCCGGGTGGAAAAGGCCCATAATATGGTGGCGGTGCCTGTAAGGCACTGCCATCCATATTAGCATGTGGCATTCTCAATGCCTTTCCATGGAGGAGACTCCACCATGGAAAGGCATGCGGTTTTCACGTTGCGGGTCCCCAGGGGCTGCAATTGGGGGGTATCTATGGTACCCCTCAACATTGACATGGACAAGGTGGCAGGCACCGCACGGTGCCTGTCACGTTGTGCAAGCCAATTCACAACATGCATATATTGCATTGTGGCGGGTGCTGCTTACAGCACCGCCCACTGCAATGCAATATATGCAGGATGTCACCGCCACCATGGCGGTGGCATCCTAATTGCCATTGCGGGACCTCTGCACCTCTTGCAGGTGGTCCAGTTTGCCGTTGCGGTGGTGGGCGGACTTTGGACCCCTTAATTTGATGGCAAGAGTAAAGGCAGGGTGGTGGCCTGAAGTCCTCCACTACCCTGCTTGCTTTACTCCATCCGCCAAATCTAAATCGGTTCCTAAGTGTTGAACATTAGCAATGTCCAACACGGACTGATCATAAGTCCATGTTTACATTTATTTGAGATGAGTAGAAGTGTGCCAGGATACAAATAAATGGGTTTAAAATAGTCTCTTTTTTCACATATGAGTCCAATGGAAGTGATAAGGTAGCTCGAAGGAAATAATGAATGATGTCACAGAAAAATTTCAGTAACACAATAATGCCTTTATGGTGTGGAAGGTGTACGGATTGGCAAAGAATTTGAAAAGTGGTGAGATATTTGTGGAATGAGCAGGTATGAGTGGCTAGTGGAGGACCTATCAAGTTAATTTCATTATTTACTCAACTTCACACAGGACAATTGTTGATATCCTGTCCCTAAACTGATAACAGTGTGAGCTCTCATTTCTTTGATAAAATAAAACACTTTTTGTCAGGAAGCCACAAATTTCACATGGGTTTAATGCTAAAAAAGCAAGGAGCACAGCAAATAATCAACAGACAATTGTCATTTCAACCAACAAGAGCACTTGCTCAAAACAGCCAGCTAGAGCATACAGTGCTAAAATGCATGTAAAATTGAATGGTTTATGCACATTTTTTTATGTTTACAAGGACAAAGAGAGCAAATGTGACATAATCTTGCTGCTTTCAGTGAAATGTATTTAACGAGCACGTGGCAGGATCCTCTCACAGAGAAAATGTGAGACGTACTTGAGCAGACATACAATTACAATACATAAATACACTGCTGACTTAATTTCTTAAAATCACGCTTCTGGTAGGCAATATAGAAAGTGAAGCTTTGTATTAATACAAGATGCAAGACGTGTGCAAATGTACTACCTTAAAGAAGATGGCTTCCAATCCACCTGGAGTCATGAAGCTTAACCTGCACACTAAGGGCCTATGGGACCGCCATATCGGTGAGGCGGTCGGAGCGTGGAGGGCTCGGTGGTCCGACCGCCGAATAAGAGTTGGGCAGATTGCCTTTGCGAAGACCGCAACTGGACCACCAAGACTGCCAGAAGACTGCGGACCACTACGTTGGCAATCGGGGAAAGACAGCTACCGGAGGGCGGTACAGGTGAGCTGCACCGCTGTCCGTATTATGAATTGCCTGTTCTACGAGCGTACCACGGCGGTCTGACCGCTTGCTTCAAGGTGGTGGTGACAAAGGATTTGGGATGCGTTCTCACCCCTTCTTGTTCTTCCAGACAGAGTTCTACTTGGATCCCTTTTCAGATGCACCCTTCACAGCAGGATCTTCACCCCGTGGAATACGACCCTGTGTGCGACAATCTACAATTATGTCCTTTTCATACCATATACCCATTGCCAGGACTGCCCATATATGAGCCAAACCATGGTAATGGGTATATGGTATTTTTCCACATATATGTAAATCTGTCACGTATGCAGTTGAAATGAACACACAGACATCGATCTAATTGGTAAAAAATACTCTCCACCTCTGCAAAATCCCCGCCTCCACACCGCCGGCCCCATGTTCAACTCGTAATACGGCGGTCTTTTGACTGCTAGTGCTATGGGCTGCTGGTGGGGGTGGACCAAGTTCTACGGCAGTCAGACCGCCAAACTTGTAATAAGGCCTTAAGGCACTTTGAATTAATACAAAAACAACATTCATTTGATCATAAAATATATCAGTTCACGTCATGATATACAGGTGCAAAAGGACACGGACGTTAAAGAAACAGGAATGCAAGATTTATGCTTTCACAGATTTTAAAAGATTCCATTGCCAAGGAGATAAATCTACAGGAGACTCAGCTACTAAGAATACACCACAGAAGAATGGATCATAAATAGTTTACTCAACAGAACTACATATCCTCCAGTACAAAAACTGTAAGTGTAGCTGGGACAAAAAAGACGGACGCACAATGATTAACGACAGTCTATCACCTTTATGTACACTACTAATCTATCACCTTTATGTATACTACTAACACAAGCCAGGAGAAGCTCATAAATCAACTATCCGTGGAGTTTGCATCAAGGGATATAATCTCAGGAGACTTAAATATGGGATTAACAATTGATTTAGAGCCATCTTGAAAAGGATACAACCTTCTACTAAAGTTGTGACTGCAAAGTTGAAAATGATGTTCAAAATCTTGGGGCTTACAAACATTTGGAAAATAACACATCAGAAGGGAAACTATTAAATGCTCTTCTTTAATGTTCATTATACATTTTCAAGGATTTTCAACATCTTCTTATCCAAAGACATAGTCCAAATGTCCATGAAAGCAATGATAGAGAGTATATGCATATCAGATCAGACCATACACCAGTCGGGATTTATGTAACATTATCTCCATCAGAGAAGAAACTATCTAGGAATTAGAAACTAGAGAAATACAGTATGAATAAACCAGTGAATAGGAAGGAAGTTATGTAGAACCCGGAGATAGCTCATAGAGGAGATGGATAAAGAATAATTTTGTGATTTGGTAAATGTGGGGATACAATGTAAGATTATGATTAAAGCACTTGGGAGAAAAATAACAGGGACTCCACTAGGAAACACTGGAAACAAAACTCAAGGAAGATAAACAATTTATCCCAGAAAGGTTATTTGAGGATGATGATGAAAATTATAGATTTGTAGGGCCAATTAACTCTCATAAGTAGAACATAATTGGAATTGCTCTGTTTCAAAGAATCTATGAAAGGAGAAAATACAAGCAGGTTGCCAATAGGATAAAAGTCAACTTTAATATGAAAGAGCTAATGGAAATAGAATATAGCTCTTGGAAATCAGCTTGTTAAAGAATAGAAAAAAGAATAAGTTTAGTGTCTTCCTTCAGCAAATGCACAGTGGAGCAATGACACTGAGGAACATCTGTAAAGCTTTTTAGAATATAATTAATTGCCTATAATCTTGTTCAGTCAGTAAAAACATGATAACAAGCCAATAAAAAACAGAATGCATGGGGGGCTAGTCACAAAGGTAACTTACACTCCTGAGTAATCTACACATGTAAGTTTAATCTTACACTTTTGAGGAATTTAGTATTTTAGGCTATTTACCATTTAAGAATGTGTAAACTCACATATCTCCACCCATGAACTGGAATGGGATAACATTTATGAGTGCAAGTTACTATAGCCAAAAAGGAGAAGTAATAGGTCTTGTGTTGCACATGGCTAACCACTGATATTGAAACACACTCCCATAGAAAATAATGAAGACATGGACTTAAAATAGAAACCCGTAGGAAATAATGTTATATGAAACTTATTTCGACTTTTAAAATATATGAATGAAACTAATTTTAAGTTAAAACATTTAAATCTAATTAAAAATTGTATTTATTTAATGATAAAATATTTTATAAAATATTTTCATTTAAAAATAAATGCCACTTCATATTTACAAATAAAAATCAAATCAAATTAATTCAATTTTATACATACCTTTTACATTTTGAAATACATAATAAATAAATATAAACACTTGAATTTAGGTGAGGTTTTAAATTCAATCTTTAACAAATATTGTTCATTTAATTTAATCTATTTAAATTAATTGAATATTTTATTCAAAAATCAAGTAATAGTGCTGTATCTTTTTATTATCTTGTTCTACATTCCAAATAAATATGTACAATAATTTATATTAACATTTAGGTGCCGATTCCGATCCGTATTTTTTTTACGTACGAGTCGTACAAGTACCGTACAAACTGCCAAGTACGATTCGTCCGTGAAAAATAACTACGAATAGCGTCGGGAAAAGTCTACGAGAGTGCGTCGGAAAGTTTTCACGTCCGAATATCGTCGGGAAAAGTGTACGAGAGTGAGCCGGACATTTTTACGTGCAAATCGTAAAACACAAGTCCGAGCGCGCAAGTACGATCCCGACAGTCCGTCCGAATACACAATCGCACGTAAAATGGCCCGTACGGAGCCAACGCAGTAGCACACATGTACACGGGTAAACTTATCCCGTTTACCAGCCGTACAGCCCCCACCCCCAAATATGTCAGCACCGTACGCCACGCGGTCCGCACTGTACCCCAGCCCCGCAACTGTACGCGCCGTACCCCCCATGTACGCGCCATGCCCCCCCGTATGCGCATCCCCCCCGCATGTACGTGCCGTACCTCCGCATGTATGCGCCGTACCCCAGGGCCGCACGTGTACGCACCGTACCCCCACCGCATGTACGCGCCTTACCCCCATGTACGCGCCGTACCTCCGCATGTACGCGCCGTACCCCAGGCCTGCACCTGTACGCACCGTACCCCCACCGCATGTACACGCCCTCCCCCACGTACGCGCCCTCCCCCCATGTACGCGCCTTACCCCCCGATGTACGCGCCGTACCTCCGCATGTACGCGCCGTACCCCAGGGCCGCACCTGTACGCACCGTACCCCCACCGCATGTACGCGCCGTACTGCAACACCGTACCCCAGCACCCTCACCCAGCATTGCGTATGTACGGATCGTACCTACGCGAAAAAGACTCTTACAGAACCAGGACACTGTAAAACAGCACAAGGAGGGTCAATTCGACTCGCACAACACCACAAAACACGTCTACATGACAAAATACATCTCAATGACTGACCTGGCACATCCAAACAGGCAAACAGAGGCCCCAAATCACAACCACCTCTTATAACACAACCACGAAAATTCAAACACAGCCACACCCAAAAATGGACCAATAAAAAGGGCCCACACACACAACCCATGAGACTTTGCAACAGACCCACTGCTGCCAGACCCCACTGAGAAACAACTCCACTGACAAACAACTCCACATTACTCATACCTCCACTACACCTTCACTCACACACCTACACACAACCTCCTCCACAAACATCCCCCTCTTCACATTCACACACACACCGTCACATTCACACCCACACACCCACAACCATCCACACCCACACCCACACCCCACACCATGCCCACAGACAAGAATCCAAAGTTCACAACGGCGGAGCTGGACCTCCTTGTCAACGAAGTCATCAGAGTCGAGCCACAGCTGTTTGGAACATTGGTCAGACAGACCAGCATAGCTGAAAAATCTGCCATGTGGCAGAGGATTGTCGATAAGGTGAATGCTGTTGCGCCCATCCGAAGGACCAGGCATGAATGCCAAGCCAGGTGGTACGATCTGCGCAGGGCGGTCAAGAGGAAAATGAACGAAGAGTATGCCCAGAGTAACATCACTGGAGGTGGGCCGACCCGCAGACCCGTACACTACCATCCCTGGGAGGAGAAGGTGATGGCCCTGCTACCGCCGATGGGAGTACACGGAGTCGAAGGAGTCGCAGAGCCTGGTGAGTACACAAACAACTTACGTAACATGGGGGCAATGGGGTCCACACCACTTAAACACCAAATGCACGCAACTTCCCCCAAGCACTCACCGCACACAACCACACTCAAAAACCACGCCCATACCAATAACGTCTCCATGCACCCTTCACAAATCAAGGCAAGGCCATGTCCAAGGCTACAACAACCACAAACACAAGACTGGATGTCCGGGAGGCTGGGAGGGTGGGCCCCACACAACACATTGTGAAAATGAGACGCAGACACCAATGCCCTCAGCCCATATGGCATAGGTACATACCCATGCACAATGCACAGGGACTGGCAAAGTACTGACAAGGTAGCTGACACTTGGCCCTGCTGTATGCAGCACAAGGCCCTCCTGTGACCACTGTACACTCAAACACCAACTCCACAAGCACAGGTATCTAGCACAGGAACTCACACTCACTGTCATGCCAGCATGCACCATGAGGGGACAGACACATCACCTGGGAGACCCAATGACAACTCACACTACACACAACAGCACGCCCGGTCACAACCCCCCCCTCCTAACACAAGCACACACCCCCGGGGCAGGCAACGGATTTACACACTCCCACAATGGACATGTGACACAACAAGACCAATCCAGAGCCAAATAAGCATCAGAGCCAACAATCTACAGGTCAAACACTCAGGAGAACATCCCAATCTGTCCCCCGCAACATACCCATCCCCAAGTGGACATTGAGAGGAATGCTAGGCACATCCAACTAGCTGGAGGAACTGTGTCAACTTGAATATGTATGAAACATAGATGTTGCATGAAACACCATTAACATTGTCTCTCTCTCACACACAGGGCAACGTCGACGATCTCCCCCCAACACTGGGGGGGAAGAATCACAGTCCCAGGCTCCGCGTGAAGATGATCCCACCGGCAGCGATGACTCTCACCACTCCGTGGATGACCCCGACCAACCTGGACCCTCTGGTGCCCCAGATCCTGCAGCACCTGCGTCAGGTACATCTGTGCCAACCACCACCCCCATTCCTGCCACATCCCAGGACACACCCAGGAGCCCTGCTCGCACTGAACAACAGAGCCAGTCTGACCAGGAGGGATAAGGTTCTCCGGGCACCCAGGAGGAGGCAGGCAACCCTGCAAATGCCATCCCGCAGGGGTCCCGTAGACCCGATGTGCCCACAAGGGCAGGCCAGGCTCAAGTGGGCAGGGGTGGTGGGAGTGGAGGCAGGCGGAGGCGCGAACCTGACCAGCCAGCTCAGGACACCGGTATGTCACACATACGCAACATTCTGGACTCATACCGGCGTGACACCAGAGGCATCAACCAGGTCGTGTCCAGACTCTCCGAGATGCAGGGGACCCTCGATGAGATTAAGAACCTGCAGGTCGAGCATCATGCCAGTCATCAACAACACCAAGGACGGATGGAGGCAAGACTGGCTGAGCTCTTGGCGGTGCACAGGGACGTGAGCCAATCACTCCGTCAGATCGCCCAAAGCATCGGCAACCCTCCCTGTGCCACCAGGCGTAGACCAGCACCAGACACAGGGAGGAAGGAGGAGGAGGAGGATTCGTCTGACGGAGCGTCCCCAGCATCGTCAAGGCCTGCATCTGAGGGTCCCCGGAGGAAGGTGGGTCGTCCACGGAAAAGACCGTGAGAGTCAGCGGACCATCCACATCTCCCAGGTCACCTGGCCTGGCACCTGGCCCTCTGGCGCAACAGCAGCACCTCATCCAATGACATTCTCTGCCACATGGACATGCTGGTCATAGTCTGACCAATGATGACCAACACTGTGCCCTGGACTCTGATGACTTCCAATGCCAAGGATACCATCTCCCCCTGTGAACTTTGGATTCTATTCCCCCGGTAGAGCACCTAATTGCATCTACTAAACCACTTACCCCGCCGCAAATAAATATATCACTTTGGACATGAGACGTTCCTGTCATTTTGCATTATTCAACAACATATGTGTGTGGAAATGTCAAACTATGCCTGAGTGTTGAACTAACTCCAGCCATCCATACCCTGGGATCAGAGTCTGGTACAGGACACACATGGGTCACAAGGTATCATTCAATGTAGGCATGGAGCACAACACTCACCTGTGATGGCCTCTGGCTGCTGAGGGGGTGCTTGCTAAACTGTGCAGAGAGACCTATTTGGGAGATTACCATCAAGGCGTAGAGGTCATGGCTCATGTGGAGGTTCCTGGGGAGGGAGTCCCAGGTATGTGTGGCCAGGTGGGAGAACAATGTCCTGTATGCTGGAGTACGGTGGATGTGAAGAACGGTGGCCAGGGCAAGGTTGGATGCACGGAGATGGCCCAACGGGATCTAGGATGACAGACGTACAAGGTTGGTTGGGGTTGGGGTCTGCCTCCTGAGTGTGGGTGGAGAGTGTGGAGGTCATCCTGCAGCAGACAGTGATCCATTGCAGCCATCTATGGTGGACGGTGAGGTGGCTGGGGCGCAGGGTGTTGAATCTGAGGTGTGCAGATGCACCCTGGAAGTGGACCAGTTTCCTGGGAGTTTGGATGTACTTGCTCCGTAGAGGGCAGGGCAGTATTTGACACGGATGTTGTCATGGACCTGGGGGATGGTCTGTCTTTTCTTGGAGTGGATCTATCTGTGGATCATGTGCATAATGCAGAGGGTGTTGCAGCATGAGGTACAGATGGTGTGGACTAGCATGGCATATGTGAGCGAGCCAAACATGATGCACACCATCTTGTGTGTGTGGCCACTGGGTGCTTGTGCAGGGCTCTTGCGGTTGGGACACAGGCACTTGACCCAGCTGGAAGGGGACAATCCTCAGATGATCACCTCAGTCCTGTACAAGTCCAGCCTCAGATGACTCATGTTCAGCCATTCATCAATGGATCTCATGCATACTTGAATGATGGAACTGCCAATGTCTGTGTCTTTGTTGAGGGTGAGGAGCACCTGGCTGTCAATGGCATACGAGCTGATGATGAGGTGCTGTGCGCATGTGATGGTGGAGAGGGGGGTCCTGGACACTCTGTAGATTGACATGCTGAGAGTTGATACCTGTGCCATGTCCCAGACGATGACACCATACTACATGCTGAAGCCTTGAGTCCCACTCCCATGCCCTTGCTGGGCTACAGAGCCTGTGGGGAGTATTAGGGACGTGACCTGGTTGGTGTGACAGGGCCTGGAAGGCGGGGCAGCGCAGTGTAGGCAGTTGGAGTTGCACACTCAGCATGCAAAGGTGTCGTGTGTGTGCCCAGGGTATGTCTGACAGCAGGCGTTAGATGTGTGGATGGACATAGCTCGGAGTGTGGCTGATACATCAGACTGTAGTGTGATGTGGGTTATGCAAGGACAGGATGGTGGTGCAATGTGCACCTTGCATGTGCTGATGGTCCAGCCTTTGGCACCGTGTGGCGGCAACAGTGGCATAGACAAGCTGAGCACAGCCAAATGAATGGGTGGAGGGAGGAAGTGAGGAGCATCTTGGAGGCGTGTGTGTTGCCAAATCTGGATACTCTGTGGGCCCTTGATGCAGGGGCCGCAGCAGCAGGCGGCATCTCCTTGCAAAATGACAGAATTTGCACACATAGACTAGGATGTCAGAAGGACAACTGCAACAGGCGCTTGTGTAAAGTAAGGAGTGTCCAGTGTCACATGGCACACCCAGAGACAATGCATGCACAATCACCAAAGAAGCATGACACCGGATCAGGAAATTGAAGGCCGACCTGCGCACAGGAGACACACCCTCATCAGCTGTTGATGGCCCATTGTGTGGACCAACATGCCAAAAAACATACACGACCATGTACTTCATGCCCAATAGGGAGCCTAATCCATGAGCAACTGCATGCATGTTGGTAAACTACACATGGACTCCTATGCATAATCTTCCACAACTATGCCAGATATGCCGCATGCAAAGTGGTAAGATACCTGCATTGACTGAGATGAGGCACCTTGGAGTGTGACGAACACCTTTATTACTCAGCCTCACACTAAGGGAAATGCATCAATTGGAACAGACTCACAGGTCATTTGGCTGACCATGTGTGACCTACACTGGACACCCCCTTCAAGTTCAGCACACAGATGTGTAAATCCTACTGAGCTGGCACACAAGTGAAGGGGGTGAGCCTAACACCCCTTGCTGCACACGGGGAGTCTACAATTCCCCATTGAGCCTCATATGGGGATGTCCCACACTATGTCCACCATTAGCATCCCGTATGTTCCTGAGGGACGTTATACACACATTGATGCCTTCATCAGAATCCACAAACCATTACAGATGACTGTCAGGAAGGGTGACTATCAATTCATGGGAGCCATGCAACACGTCATGTGGCCCATGGTGAGTCGACATGTATGCATGGTAACACAACATGCACAGGAGCAGTCCCCACATATCACAAACACGTACCACCCACAAAATGCCTTGCTGCACTCCTTACCCAAAATGACTTTTCACCATGTCTGTGCATGTAACTCTGATCCAGCACACGTTGCAATACTCATGGGGAATAGCAGGAGGGCAATGATGACATGAGCAGACGACAGCCGAAAGAACCTGGGGAGGACAGACACACAACAAGTCAGCGAAGAGCTAGTAATCCTCAGACATGTACATGTACTCTACAGGAATGATGTCAGCTCGACACACACATTGCAACACATGCCACACAAGGCTCAAAGCGTGCACACTCAGACACAGGGACTCACCATCATGAGAAGAACTTGCGGATAAGCTGACTCCGGATGTCCTCATCCTCATCCTCACTTGCCCCGTGCCCGAGCCCTTCATCCTCCACGGGTGGATGATCCTGCTCATCCGGATCAAGGATGAGTGGCACGGCCTTGTCCACTGCCATGTTGTGCAGCATGCAGCACACAATGAAGATTTTGCAGACCTTCACCGGGGCATATGGGAGGGAGCCGCCGGTCATGTGGAGGCACCGGAATCTGCTCTTCAGGAGTCCAAACGTCCTCTCAATCACGCGCCTCGTCTGCCCATGGGTGTCGTTGTACTGGTGTTCTGCGGCTGTTCTGGGGTTGCGGAAAGGCGTCATCAGCCATGGCATGTTGGGATAGCCAGAGTCCCCTACATGGAAACATCATGTGAATAAGTGGGTCAGGAGATGCCATAAGATACAAAGATAGCGCTGAACACAGGACTAACAGAGTATACCCACCAACAAGACATGCTCGTTCCGCGTGCAGCTGCAGCATCATTTCTGGCACCCTGCTACGCCTCATGATGTATGCATCGTGTGCGGACCCTGGAAAACGGGCACAGACATGGGAAATCAGCATGTTAGCAAGACACACCACAAGGGCATTAATGGAGTGGTAATGTTTTCTGTTTCTATAGGCTACCTCCTGTGCCTGTGGTGGTACCAAAGCCACATGTGTCCCATCAATGGCCCCCATTACATGAGGCATCCCTCCCAGGGCATAGAACTCACCCTTGACACCTGTCAACTGCTCACGAGTGGGAAAATGGAGGAATTCATCCAGGTGCACCAACATGGCTTCTATAACATCATGCAGGACACGGCTGAACATTGTCTGGGACATGCCACTGACATCAGCTATAGTCAATTGAAACGTGCTGGTGGCAAAAAATGTAGGGCTGCCATCACCTTCATCTTGGGGGTCAGAGCTGTAGGATACCTGTGTTGTGGTTGGAGGTGTGGTGCAAGCCGGCGTGTCAAGTCCTCAATCAACTCTTGCGAGAAGCGGTATCTGCGTATGCAGTCATGTTCACGCATGGCATCCAGGTCTGGCATTCGTCTGGGGAGAGGCGGTGCCCTGCAGAGATTTGGAAGGAATAACGAAGAGTGAGTACATTACCACACCAATGTCACTGAGGTGAGCACATGTTCAACAGCTAATACACATCTGCTTAATACAGAGTCTGTGCTGTGCAATACATCCAGGACACGTGGGCCAGCCAGGTGATACTCCTACGAAGAGCTAGCCACAATAGTTGCATGGCAATGTTGACGTGACATGCCATTAAAATAGCTGTGGGCCAGTGTAAGTGACAAGCCAGACACATTACATGAGTGACAGACATCCACATATCAGCATTTGAAGGATGTCATCTCATACAGACAGCTGGCGGGAGTCTAGATGCACAGGTCACATTTCCATGAAGGGGTACATGTCAAAAACTGATGACACAGACATTGAGAGAACACAGATATAGCCTCATGTCAGGAAGTCATCTTCTAACCATCATGACACATGTAACGTGTGAGTCCACATGTGGCATGGTGTGCGTATATGTGTGTCATGCACATATGCACACAGACACATGTTGGATGCTGCAACAGCAGATGGAGTTGACGGAACACCAACGGAAAGCTCATGGGAACACATGACACACACATGACATAGTCACATCGTGGCACGCTCGGAGTCACATGTCAGGTGTAATTATCCATGTACCTGGCATCAGGGGACAGTTGCGGGTGTTGCTCACTGTGCCATACCAGTGATGCAGTGCTTGACACGTGTGTCGTACATGCACACATGGGCAAAGTGAGAAGGGGAAGTGTGCCACGTAGTGCCCCATCACACATGACATGTGTAAACAGCTCATCACACATCTATTGTGCCACAACATGAGAAGACATGTGCCACATCACTGCCTGACACACCTAGGCCCTGCACATGAAGGACTGCACTGACAATGACTTGATGTACAGCCTTGTGCGAGTCTGACACCTCCATTCCGTTCGTGGGCGCCTCCTATCACCAGTGTAAGCTGTGAAACGCAGTACACATGCTCTGAGGGCGTGTGTAGGGCCCGTACTCACGCGTGAGTACCTGCCGTACACGCGTGAGTACGTGCCTATCACTATAGTCGTGTTACTGTAGGTCTGAGTGATACGACACGTACTCACGCGTGTACGGGCCGTACACGCGTGAGTACGTGCCGTATCACTAGACCCTATGGTACCCCCAACTATAGTGATAGGCACGTACTCACGCGTGTACGGCCCGTACACGCATGAGTACGTGCCGTATCACTCGGACCTACAGTAACATGACTATAGTGATAGGCACGTACTCACGCGTGTACGGCCCGTACACGCGTGAGTACGTGCCGTATCACTCGGACCTACGGTACCCCCAACTATAGTGATAGGCACGTACTCACGCGTGTACAGCCCGTACACGCGTGAGTACGTGCCGTATCACTAGGCCCTACGGTACCCACAACTATAGTGATAGGCACGTACTCACGCATGTACGGGCCGTGCACGCGTGAGTACGTGCCTATCACAATAGTTGGGGGTACCGTAGGGCCTAGTGATACGGCACGTACTCACGCGTGTACGGCCTGTACACGCGTGAGTATGTGCCGTATCACTCAGACCTACGGTACCCCCAACTATGGTGATAGGCACGTACTCACGCGCGTACGGCCCGTACACGCGTGAGTACGTGCCGTATCACTCGGACCTACAGTAACACGACTATAGTGATAGGCACGTACTCACGCGTGTACGGCCCGTACACGCATGATTACGGGCCGTATCACTGTAGTGATGGTGCCCTAGGGGTACGTGTGAAACGCGCCGTACCTGTGTGGGGATTTAAGAATTACAATGGGGACACATGAGGGACAAGTATTAGGGCCTAAATGCATGCTGGTTGTCATGGATACCGAGTTTCAAGTTAAACATTTTACATCATGTGGTGTGGAAAAAGCAGTTGGCCACATTAAACATTGTTGCAAAGTGGTTGTTGACTTGACATGATGCTGCAAAATCGAAAGATGCAAAGGCTGTCACTGGTGTATGTTTAAAGGGATTGGAGGAAACGTAGGATGCAAATGAGTCTGACCAATCACTCTGTACTCCTGTAAATGAAATAGGCCAGCAAGGCAGATATAAGGCAGGCAGAACCCATGAGAGGGCACTTGCCTGCACAACATGTCAGTCGATACCACTGCTGCTGTATTGTCTCCCTCTGGCACCATGTCAAGGACTGTGGAGAGGGCCCAGCCTTTCACCCAGGAGGAGAACGAGGCCCTGCTGGATGTGATCCTCCCACGGTACCCCAAGCTGTATGGTCGACCAGGTGAGTGCTGACTCCACTACCTTTGCCTGTGCACCTTTATTGTGTCTGTCACTTCTGGCATTGTGGCCAGGTGTGACAGACGTGCAATGTTGGTTGGAGTGGGTCACAGGGGGGGGGGTGGCTTATGTCTCTCAAGCAGGGCTTGATGTAGTTCATGTGTGCACTCCTCACTTGCATTGTGCTTACTGTGACATTCACTGCATAGTGCATGGCACATTCCGCCAGCCTAATCCTCTTGGGCATTCTTGTTCTATTGTCCTGCGGTGATTCAGTGGTCACCCCGGTGTGACAGGTGACTGCACCCACAGATGTGTGTGAGAGTTGAGTGGAGCTGTGGTGAGAGTGGTGAGAGTGTCCAAATGATGTGTACGCCCCCTGGACATTGATGTGTGTGAATGTTTCTTGTCATGTGGGTGAGTGTCTATGTGGAGTGTTGCACCACAGCTGCATGGAGGAGGCAACTGCTCAATCCATCTGATGTGTGAAGTCAGCCGTGCTGTGTGTCTGACTTGCTGAGCTAGCCCCACACCTGTGACCCCCCCCGGCAAGTGGCACATGTGCTGAGTGAGGTTTGCATCCGCTGTTGCCAATGGCAGGTGATTGATGTGTGCCTGTGTGTGTCTGTGTACTCTGCTGAGGTTTCGTCAGTGGCCTGGAGCATGTGACTGCTTTGCGGTGCTGTCCATCAGCCTTGTGTTGCTTGGGATGCACAGTGTGTGCCATGATCAGGGATTGTTTCGCACCCCTCATGCCACCTGTGTACTTACTATGCCATGTAGTGCATTGGTGTGTCCCCAGTGGAAAAAGTCCCTATGACTAAGGTGCTATTACTTGCCACCATACTATGCCCTGTTCAACAAATCTAAGATGTTCAAATGTGTGTCTCTGTGACATGGTGCAGGTGTAGTGATGTTGTCCCACTTTGTCATCCACACAGGTATCCCCCTACCACAAGGGGAAGATCTGGAAGGATGCCGTCAAGGCCGTGCAATCAGCGGAGGGTCGCAGTCGGCGCCTGCCACAAGTGAGGAAGAGATGGCAGGACATCCGGTGCTGGACCCGGAGGATCGCCCGGGTCATGCTGAAGGACTCACCTCCTCGCAAGCATGGCGGGCGCCGGCGCCTGACCCACCAGATGCAGCGTGTCCTGGCGGTGGTCTTTCCTGACCTGGATAGGCGGATACAGGAGTTACAGCAGCAGGAAGGGGGTAGGTACATGTGTGTTTGTTGTGTGTAGCCAGCTTTTGGAGCTGCTCAGTCGCCTGGATACACTGCCAGGCTATATATGTGCAGTGCACATCCTGTGACCCAAAGTCAACCTGTGCTGTTCTTCCTCCCTTCCCCTCCTTGACATGTGTTACCTGGTCTGTGTGGTATCACTATTGCACATGGTCATCTAGGCTGCCAGTTTATCAAGGTGCACACTGCTTTCAGTATCATGTGTGGGGGTGGTCTGCCTGTGCCCTGTCCTGTTCAGTCATTTGGGGGTGCATAATTGTTGGCACTGATGCTGAGTCCCAACATAGGAGTGTGAGGGTTCAAATGAACAGACTTGCTGCATGCATTACCAATGTTGTGGCCTCAGACATGATGTGCATGAGTGGGATATATGCATAGTGCCGGGACGGTTGCTCCTGTAACAGTCAGCTCATTCCAGGACCATGGAGCAGTGTGCACACTACAGTCCCCTGACACAGCCTGCCCTCCTACTCATGTGTGTCATCCAACACTGTGCACATTCACTGTGGGTTCATCATGGCCTCTGTGGCATTGTTCCCTGGCCTAGGTAGTAGTTTTCACATGTGTGATACATTTGCCCACTGGACAGGGATACACCAGTTTGCTTGTGCATACTCACACTGGGCAATGCCTGTGTGGCTATTCACAACAATCTGTTGATGTTTGTTTGTGACCAATATGTTTTGGCAGCCCTACAAGGTGATGTCGTGTTAATGAAGCTAGTTTTCAAGCACAGTTATTGTAACCCTGAATAAGAGGTTTCACTTCTTGATCGGTATCAGTCACATTGACTCAGGTATGGGTGGGTGTGTGCGGGAGGGGCATACATGTTCAACCCTGATGTTTCATTGCCAGTTCTGACTTGTGTGTGATGATTCGCAGTACAGAAAGTCATCGTGCAGTGCCCCCGTGATGTTGGCCAGTGCTTAATGTTCGTGCTTCATTGCCTGTGTCAGTTTTTGACAATCATGTATCCTGCTTGTACATTTTTGCCACCTGTGTGTGGTTCAGATGCTACACAGTTGTGACTTTGTGTGCTGACATCTGTGGGTACATTCTGGCTTGCCATGAGGGGGAACCCACAGTACAGCTAGGCTTTTTTGCTAAACAATTGCAGGCCCATTGGCTTATGCATTGTCTTGGGTGTGGACATGTGTGCCACTCCAGATGACAGTCAGTAGGTCATATGTGTAGCCAACTGTGTGATCAGGTGACGGATAGCCATGTGACAAATGACATTATTCAAGTTGTTACTCAGAGAAAATGTCCATTGGCACTCACTACACCTGTCAACATGTCTCAATGTTTCATATGCTTGACCTTGTTGTTTGGTTGTGAAGGACAATGATGTGCCTGCATGACAGATGTCTCCCAAGGAAGTGCACAAGACACCACCTTTACACTTTCCAGGGACACGCTGGCACATTTGAAAGTA
Organism: Triturus cristatus; assembly: GCF_964204655.1. NCBI lineage: Eukaryota > Metazoa > Chordata > Amphibia > Caudata > Salamandridae > Triturus > Triturus cristatus. The sequence goes on along the minus strand of NC_140584.1, from coordinate 937,220,165 downwards.
AGGCACAGTTTGAACAAAACTTGTTTGGAGTTCATACATATACATGTTCCCGCAGTGTGCTAGCATTTGGGAAAGTCCTTGGTTGTTGCTGATACCAACTTACGAGTGTCAAGTCATCCAGACCACCCTGGTGCCATGTATATGTACTTACTGATACGCCATTTCTGCCTAACAGTGGCTGATTTGAATGAGTCTGGCAGCTCAGACAATGACTGTGTACATGTAGTTTGGTGTGCACCTCCTTGTGTGACTTCTGCTATACAGACACATGTGTGTTGTGTTCACAGAGTGCCACATTCACACATGCTAGACATGTCCATTGTGTAAAGGGTTGTGATTCTCCAGGAGTCACAATGTATTTCTTTGGGGTGTCAAAAGTACTCACAGGTCTCTGAGTGTGGGGACACCTTCTGCATTGGCATGTGGTATTTGGCCTTGGTTGCGACAATACTGTTTGTTTCACAGTGAACAAGAGGTGGCATGCCTTCATAGTCTTGCTGTGCTCAACTGATCCCAGACACTAGCTTCTCATGAGCTTGTTATTTCAAGTTATTTGCTGTTGTGTCCTAATTTTCATTGTTTCCAAGTGGCATGGTGGGTCAACCAACTGGGGAGTGCAGGGCTTACATATGTGGGGAGTATCCTAGATGTTACTCATGATGCCTTTCCTGATATGCACTGTTGCCTATTTTGTTTGGACTCATGTGTCAGATGTATACAGGTGATTGATTTTTTCCTGTCTCTTCACCTTGCCCACAGCATCATCGGAGGACACCGAGGGAGACACCGGCACGGACGTGGAGGAGGGATCGAGCAGTGGTGCCACCACTGCTGAGGAGTCGGTGGAATCTAGTGGCACGGAGGGCGAGGGGAGTGAGGCGGAGGACCTGCCCAGTACCAACACTGACTACGAGGCAGACGGGTCCGAGGCTGAGCTCCCAGAGGGGGCGGAGGCTGCTCCCACAGCTGAAAGCAGCAGTACATCTCTCGCCGCCCCCTCCATTCCCATCACCGCCCTCCCACTTGCTCGGGTCCCTTCTGTCCGTGCTAGGCCACACTGTGTCTCCTTCGTGCCAAGCACCGCACCCCCTGCCCCTGTCCCCCCTGCTGCCCTCACTGCCGAGTCTGTGGACATTCAGTGGCAGTTGCAAGTTGGGCAGACATCGATCCTGACTGTCCTCCATGGCCACACCAGACTGCTGACCCAGATGGTGTCGTACATGGAGGGCATGTCATCAGCGATGTCTGACCAACGGATGTTGCTGAGGTCCCTGGACTCGTCACTGACGGCAGTAGCGAGTCACCTGCATCGCTGCCTCCCCCCCTACCCCTGCCCCATCCACAAGTCCCACACCCATGCCTGTCCCAAGCACACCAAGACATCCACACACACGCACCCCACCAGACAGAAGCAGCACACCACCATGTAAGGGCAAGCGCACACCTCCTGACACGCACGCTCAGGGGGTAGCAGGCACACCCACTGGGTCTGGGGCACACAGGCAGGCATGCAGCCACAGCCCTCGTCCACATGACTCACTCCCCAGTCCCTCTGATGTCACTCCCCTTGGCTCCCCTGCCCCAGATTCGGAGAAGGGGGCCTAATTTGCTGGGCTGGGCCTCAGCCCCACTAGTTCACCTGGACGTAAACGGTCAAGGCACTCCACGGGTAGGGGAGTTAAGTCCCCCAGCCCGTCCACCTCCTCCCCCAGTAGCGCTGCAACCCATCCCTCCGACCCCCCCCCTGCTTGGGGCCTGTTGTTTCTCCGGGTGCAGGGGAGACGCTTGGAGAACTGGCAGAAGTGTGCAGCGCCGAGCTCGCCTCCACCTTTGGCGCTGCCCCACCCCCTGTGGTGGAGTCGTCCGTCCCTGCACCCACCACACCTACCCTTCCCCCTCCTGTCCCTGCGGTGCCTGGTCCTTCCCCACATGATGCCCCCCCCCAGTCGACGACACAGTCTTGTGATGTGCAGGCAAGCTAGGGGAGACGCATGGCCATGTGTACCCCCCCCAAGGACTGATGATATGGACTGGCCATTGGCCTTTGTGAATAGTCTCGTTTACACATTATTATTTTCATGCTGAATAAAGCATTTTCTTTTTCGTTTGAAAAGTCTTGCATTTCAGGTATTGATGTTGATGCTGATGCTACAGGAGTTGGGGTTGTGGGCATGTGTTATGTTTCAGGGAAAAGTTGTAGTCTGCTGCTCATGGGGCGTGCCATCACAAGGTCTCAGCAAAGATTCTTTGTCGTGTATGCTCTTTGTGTTTGGAGACATTGTCCCAAGGAGTGTTCCTTCCTCTGTGGCACCTGACATCTCCCCTGCAGAGAGTTGCACAATAGTTGTGTTGCCCTGTGTCTACATTTCCTTTGTTGGTGATGGATCCCTTCAACTCTGGCCATGCCTGCTCAGCAATGTGTCCGGCTGCATCGTCTGTGCCATCCTTGGAACTCACTGTACTTGTGTATAGAGTATTTTGCCATGCCTTCATGGAAAAATTGTCCCTTTTCCGCACAATGCATGTGTGTAATCCCAGCCTAGTACACATATGGTACTTGTTCTGCTGGGTATTTGAACACCTGACTCACAATTGTGGCCATTGTATCTGTGGGAACTCCAGCCTATTCCTTCCATGACAGACAACATCTTGGTGGCTAGCCCAGCACCTGAACATTCCTATCAGTCCTGGGATGTGCGTGACAGTGTGTGTTCTCTTTGGCTCTCTTAGTTTATTAGGCAGTGACATGACTATACAGTCTTGTGGCATGATCTCAGTGTGTGTATTGTGCTGCATCTGCCAGGGGTGGGTATGCATGTGTTATTTGTCCTCACACCCACATGTGGTGTGTCATGCAGTGGGGGAAAGACATCCATCCTCCTGGGAGTGGGACACTGCTGTCAGTGATGTGTTGTTATGGCACTATCATCATTGTCCAAAGTTAGGGATACGTACATTCACCCATGGAGTTGTGGTCATCTGATAATGATGTACACCCCCCCATGTCCATCTCCACTGGTGGTATTCCTCTGCACCCACCCCCATGTCTCTGTCCACTGCTGGGAGTGATGGGCACCCACCCCTCACATGTCCCTGTCCACTGGTGGTATTCCTCTGCACCCACCCCCATGTCTCTGTCCACTGCTGGGAGTCCTCTGCACCCACCCACATGTCTCTGTCCACTGCTGGGAGTGATGGGCACCCACCCCTCACATGTCCCTGTCCACTGGTGGTATTCCTCTGCACCCACCCCCATGTCTCTGTCCACTGCTGGGAGTCCTCTGCATCCACCCCCATGTCTCTGTCCACTGCTGGGAGTCCTCTGCACCCACCCCCATGTCTCTGTCCACTGCTGGGAGTGATGGGCACCCACCCCTCACATGTCCCTGTCCACTGGTGGTATTCCTCTGTACCCACCCCCATGTCTCTGTCCACTGCTGGGAGTGATGGGCACCCACCCCACACATGTCCCTGTCCACTGGTGGTATTCCTCTGCACCCACCCCCATGCCTCTGTCCACTGCTGGGAGTCCTCTGCACCCACCCCCATGTCTCTCTCCACTGCTGGTAGTCCTCTGCACCCACCCCCATGTCTCTGTCCACTGATGGGAGTCCTCTGCACCCACCCCCATGTCTCTGTCCACTGCTGGGAGTGATGGGCACCCACCCCTCACATGTCCCTGTCCACTGGTGGTATTCCTCTGCACCCACCCCCATGTCTCTGTCCACTGCTGGTAGTCCTCTGCACCCACCCCCATGTCTCTGTCCACTACTGGGAGTCCTCTGCACCCACCCCCATGTCTCTGTCCACTGCTGGGAGTGATGGGCACCCGCCCCTCACATGCCCCTGTCCACTGGTGGTATTCCTCTGCACCCACCCCCATGTCTCTGTCCACTGCTGGGAGTCCTCTGCACCCACACCCATGTCTCTGTCCACTGCTGGGAGTCCTCTGCACCCACACCCATGTCTCTGTCCACTGCTGGGAGTGATGGGCACCCACCCCTCACATGTCCCTGTCCACTGGTGGTATTCCTCTGCACCCACCCCATGTCTCTGTCCACTGCTGGGAGACCTCTGCACCCACCCCCATGTCTCTGTCCACTGCTGGGAGTCCTCTACACCCACCCCCATATGTCTGTCCACTGCTGGTAGTGATATGCACCCACCCCTCCCATGTCCCTGTCCTCTGCTGGTATTCCTCTGCACCCACCCACCCACCCACCCACTTGCGCCCTTGCTGTGGTACACTGCTGTCCTGGGCATACACCACCCCCAATTTACAGCTGATGTGCTGCACCCAGCCGTACACCTACATCCGTGGCGTGTGTACGCCTTGTATCCATCATGTAATGGGGCTGTAGGGGTACGCGTAGTACGGCCCGTACCCATGCTCTGGGGGCGTGGGTACGGGCCGTACCACCATGGTGGCGGTGATGTAGGGGTACGCGTGGTACGACCCGTACCCATGCCCCCCAGAGCGTGGGTACGGGCCGTACCACCATTGTGGCGTGGTACGGCCTGTACCCATGCTCTGGGGGCGTGGGTATGGGCCGTACCACCATAGTGGCGGTGACGTAGGGGTACGCGTGGTACGGCCCGTACCTACGCCCCCCCAGAGCGTGGGTACGGGCCGTGCCACCATTGTGGCGGTGACGTAGTGGTACGCGTGGTACGGCCCGTACCCGCGCTCTGGGGGGCGTGGGTACGTTCCGTACCACCATTGTAGTGGTGATGTAGGGGTACGCGTGTACGGACCGTACCCACGCTCTGCGAATTTGTAAGGTGTTTTTCCCGGGTACGAGTCGGACTGAGAAAACGCTCCGTACGACCACTTGTACCCGGGTTTTACAGGATCGGAATCGGCACCTTAATCTAAAATTAAGGGTACTATTATTTCGAAAGCTTAATTAAGTTGTTAAATATCCGCTATTCCTTATCATAGAGAACTATCCCTGGTGGAGGATATCTCTCTATTGTAAAGTACAGGAGAAAATAAAAACGTTTATTAAACTCTAAAGAAATTGTACAAATATTTTTATGTTAAATATTCATGTAAATTAATTTTATATATTTATTTTAACTGTGGAACAAAATAAAATACTACAGCACTATTAATGTAAATTACATTTACAATTAAAGTATTTTAAATACATTAAATTAAATTACAATTATTTTTCTGAAGTCTATATTAGAACTAAAAATCCCCATCTATAGTAAAAAAGATTAACTTTATTAAGTAATAATGATTATTAAAAGTGGTGCATAGAATTAACTAAAACAAATGAAATTATATGTTAATACAAATTAATGTTACATTCATTTTTACATTCAAACATGTTTATTAAATAGTTTTTTCCAGTAAACAATATTTTTATTTTTAAAACTTTAACATTAAATTAAATGTATACATCCCACCAAAAGCCAGAGACTGAGGGCAGCAGGAGAGATAGCAGGTCAAACTGACCAAGGGACCCAGTATCCAGGGCACAGCCACTAGCCTTGGACAGATGAGTTAACGATGAGAGGTGGTGGGTGCACTATTACAAGGCTGTGGAGGTGCAGACAAGGTGAGTGGGCACTGCAGATGCGACCCACTGGTAGGTAGCAGGGCAACAGAAACAGTTCCGGCGGACGGCCCCAACCTGGGGCTTAATGCAGGCCCAGAAGCACGCAACAATGAACAGTTGTCTCAGGCTGGTGCAGTACAAACTGGAGGCTTTGTGCATCACACACAGAAGTTGCAACTAGTCATTTTTAAAATTATTGTTTATGTGCAGGAAGGGACACCTTCCTGCACATAAACAATCATGCGTGGCATTTTGCTGTTTTTACAAAAACAAAGAGAAATAAAGTATTTCTCCTCATTGCGCCCAGTTAAGACCTGGTTTTCCATGGTCTTAATTTTGTCTCTGCCCCATATTCACGCCACTCTTGTAAATATGGGGCAGCGTAAAAATCAATGGTTGTTGCGGCGGAAGACACATTGTATGTAGGCAAGGAAGGGTGTGTAGTGAGCATAGAGCTAGGACCACAGGAAGAGAGGTGATTTCAAGTGCCAGCTTCAGAACCACACGTGTCTGTAACTGTAGCACCAGGTTTTTACCCTAAAGATTTGGGCTCCATGGTCAAGCGCCTTTAGAACTTACCATGAATCAAGGATTTTACACTTCCATCAGGAGTTGTGTCTGTGCTGGGAGATGGTGAAGGATGGTGTTGAACCTTGTGCAAGCTTAGAAATGACAGGACTGCAGTTTTTGACAATCTTGAAGGGAATATGGCTTTAAATCGGACTAAAAATAAAGGGCCTGAGTTAGATCTTGGCGGACGGGTTACTCCGCCACAACTGTGATGGATATCCCATGGGCCAAAATATAAATCCCATAAGATAGAATGGGATATATATTTTGTGGTTTAAATCTTTTTATTCTAAATTTTGATTGCAATAATAACAATAGCTACCACCTACATCGTTTACGTAGTGGGTCGCGACACTGCTCGTCATACTAGCAAATAGCCCCAAAGAATTCTGGATAATGTAGTGGCAGCGGTGAGTACGCCTTTGCCACGAGTATGTGAAATAATGCCATCCCTGGACACGTGTTTCGAGGTAATTGCCTCTCGTCAGCAGGGAGCAGGTAGGTATGCGGGGTGCCAAGTAGACTGCCAAAATATATAGGTAAAGTACCTTTCAAGGCGCGCAGGTGCAGACGAGCCCGGTGTCTGCACCTGCGCGCCTTGGAAGGTATTTTACCTATATATATGGCAGTCATCGGCACCCCGCATACCTACCTGCTCCCTGCTGACGAGAGGCAATTACCTCGAAACACGTGTCCAGGGATGGCATTATATTTCTATATACTCGTGGCGTAGGCGTACTCACCGTAGCCACTACACTATCCAGAATCCTTTGGGGTTATTTGCAGCATGACGAGCAGTGTCGCGACCCATTTACGTAAATCACTAATAGCTCATTCGAGCGACTTTGGCTGACGAGCCCGGTGTCTGCACCTGCGCGCCTTGGAAGGTATTTTACCTATATATATGGCAGTCATCGGCACCCCGCATACCTACCTGCTCCCTGCTGACGAGAGGCAATTACCTCGAAACACGTGTCCAGGGATGGCATTATATTTCTATATACTCGTGGCGTAGGCGTACTCACCGTAGCCACTACACTATCCAGAATCCTTTGGGGTTATTTGCAGCATGACGAGCAGTGTCGCGACCCATTTACGTAAATCACTAATAGCTCATTCGAGCGACTTTGGCTGACGAGCCCGGTGTCTGCACCTGCGCGCCTTGGAAGGTATTTTACCTATATATATGGCAGTCATCGGCACCCCGCATACCTACCTGCTCCCTGCTGACGAGAGGCAATTACCTCGAAACACGTGTCCAGGGATGGCATTATATTTCTATATACTCGTGGCGTAGGCGTACTCACCGTAGCCACTACACTATCCAGAATCCTTTGGGGTTATTTGCAGCATGACGAGCAGTGTCGCGACCCATTTACGTAAATCACTAATAGCTCATTCGAGCGACTTTGGCTGACGAGCCCGGTGTCTGCACCTGCGCGCCTTGGAAGGTATTTTACCTATATATATGGCAGTCATCGGCACCCCGCATACCTACCTGCTCCCTGCTGACGAGAGGCAATTACCTCGAAACACGTGTCCAGGGATGGCATTATATTTCTATATACTCGTGGCGTAGGCGTACTCACCGTAGCCACTACACTATCCAGAATCCTTTGGGGTTATTTGCAGCATGACGAGCAGTGTCGCGACCCATTTACGTAAATCACTAATAGCTCATTCGAGCGACTTTGGCTGACGAGCCCGGTGTCTGCACCTGCGCGCCTTGGAAGGTATTTTACCTATATATATGGCAGTCATCGGCACCCCGCATACCTACCTGCTCCCTGCTGACGAGAGGCAATTACCTCGAAACACGTGTCCAGGGATGGCATTATATTTCTATATACTCGTGGCGTAGGCGTACTCACCGTAGCCACTACACTATCCAGAATCCTTTGGGGTTATTTGCAGCATGACGAGCAGTGTCGCGACCCATTTACGTAAATCACTAATAGCTCATTCGAGCGACTTTGGCTGACGAGCCCGGTGTCTGCACCTGCGCGCCTTGGAAGGTATTTTACCTATATATATGGCAGTCATCGGCACCCCGCATACCTACCTGCTCCCTGCTGACGAGAGGCAATTACCTCGAAACACGTGTCCAGGGATGGCATTATATTTCTATATACTCGTGGCGTAGGCGTACTCACCGTAGCCACTACACTATCCAGAATCCTTTGGGGTTATTTGCAGCATGACGAGCAGTGTCGCGACCCATTTACGTAAATCACTAATAGCTCATTCGAGCGACTTTGGCTGACGAGCCCGGTGTCTGCACCTGCGCGCCTTGGAAGGTATTTTACCTATATATATGGCAGTCATCGGCACCCCGCATACCTACCTGCTCCCTGCTGACGAGAGGCAATTACCTCGAAACACGTGTCCAGGGATGGCATTATATTTCTATATACTCGTGGCGTAGGCGTACTCACCGTAGCCACTACACTATCCAGAATCCTTTGGGGTTATTTGCAGCATGACGAGCAGTGTCGCGACCCATTTACGTAAATCACTAATAGCTCATTCGAGCGACTTTGGCTGACGAGCCCGGTGTCTGCACCTGCGCGCCTTGGAAGGTATTTTACCTATATATATGGCAGTCATCGGCACCCCGCATACCTACCTGCTCCCTGCTGACGAGAGGCAATTACCTCGAAACACGTGTCCAGGGATGGCATTATATTTCTATATACTCGTGGCGTAGGCGTACTCACCGTAGCCACTACACTATCCAGAATCCTTTGGGGTTATTTGCAGCATGACGAGCAGTGTCGCGACCCATTTACGTAAATCACTAATAGCTCATTCGAGCGACTTTGGCTGACGAGCCCGGTGTCTGCACCTGCGCGCCTTGGAAGGTATTTTACCTATATATATGGCAGTCATCGGCACCCCGCATACCTACCTGCTCCCTGCTGACGAGAGGCAATTACCTCGAAACACGTGTCCAGGGATGGCATTATATTTCTATATACTCGTGGCGTAGGCGTACTCACCGTAGCCACTACACTATCCAGAATCCTTTGGGGTTATTTGCAGCATGACGAGCAGTGTCGCGACCCATTTACGTAAATCACTAATAGCTCATTCGAGCGACTTTGGCTGACGAGCCCGGTGTCTGCACCTGCGCGCCTTGGAAGGTATTTTACCTATATATATGGCAGTCATCGGCACCCCGCATACCTACCTGCTCCCTGCTGACGAGAGGCAATTACCTCGAAACACGTGTCCAGGGATGGCATTATATTTCTATATACTCGTGGCGTAGGCGTACTCACCGTAGCCACTACACTATCCAGAATCCTTTGGGGTTATTTGCAGCATGACGAGCAGTGTCGCGACCCATTTACGTAAATCACTAATAGCTCATTCGAGCGACTTTGGCTGACGAGCCCGGTGTCTGCACCTGCGCGCCTTGGAAGGTATTTTACCTATATATATGGCAGTCATCGGCACCCCGCATACCTACCTGCTCCCTGCTGACGAGAGGCAATTACCTCGAAACACGTGTCCAGGGATGGCATTATATTTCTATATACTCGTGGCGTAGGCGTACTCACCGTAGCCACTACACTATCCAGAATCCTTTGGGGTTATTTGCAGCATGACGAGCAGTGTCGCGACCCATTTACGTAAACTACCACCTACATCCACTGGCCGGTGGGAAGACAATATGGTGAGAATCAAGTGTAGGTGGAGTGACAAGAGGCGCACAAAGAGGAGAGGAGAAAGTAGAAGGGATAGCAGGGGAGGCGGTAGACAAAAGTGGCTTGTTTTACATTTTTAAAGACTTTGGGAGGGGGGAGCGGAGTTTTTGCCTACTTCGCATTCACCACAGAGCGCAAAGTAGGCAAATCTCCACAAACTCCGCAGGCAGAGCGGATTTACCCTCCCGGGGTTAGTGCTGACACAGCAGCATACCTCTGGAAAAAGACCTGTAGCATACTACTCTGTGACTTTGCCTTCAGCAGTGACTGGGCATCTGGCTTGTTTGAAAGTGAAGGCTGCCGCAGCTGAGATGGTAAAGATGACAGCTCCCATTGTGCTGGACTATTCTTGTATTATTCATGTGCCACATTTGGTACAGTTGTTCTTGTCATCTGCAGCAACACAGCACTTTTTGGCTGCCAGGCACTTAGATTATGAAGTCACCTTCATGCCCACATGTCAATTTGGCAACATTATTATCTGCAATAGGCAATTCTGATGAGACCATGACTGTATTGAAGTTGTGGAAACATGCACCACACCAAGACCAGATTTACAACTGACACCATTAGAAAAGGCAGGCTATGAGTGGTACACTGATCGTTCCTCCAGCAGACTAACAAACATTGATTACAGAGCAGGGTATGCTACTACAACAGTTGACACCATAGTTGAAAGTACAGCTCTGCCAACTGGCATGTCTGCCCAGCACGCTGAGCTGTATGCTGTAACAAGAGCATGCATCCTAGCTCAAGGGAAAACTGTTAACATTACACTGACTCACGTTAAGCCTTTGGAGCTATCCATGATTTTGTCCAGCAGTGGCAATATCATGGTCTCATAACAGTCGCAGGGTGCATCATTCAAAATGGTCCTTTAGTGAAGAACTTGTTAAAAGCAATACTACTACCCCACAGGAGAGTGGTAATAAAAGGTGACTCCCAAACAGGAGCTAATACTAAGATCGCCAGAGGTAATGCCATGGCTGACACAGCAGCAAGACAGAGTATGTTACAGCCAGTACAAATGGTGGCTTGAATGGCCAAACCATACCTAAAATTTGGTTAATTCAGAGACAATTGTTGGTAGCTAATGTGAAGGAAGCAACATATTCTACAACACCAGATGATGAGAGTGTGGATTGATGCTGGATGTGGGCAGAATGATGAAGGATTGTGGGCCCACCGGGAAGGGAGGCCTGTGACCCCACCAGGATTTTCCTTACCCTTTACAAGGCTTGTGCATGGACCCACTCACGTGGCACAAGGGGAGATGTATGCGCTAATTAGAAAGGAGTAGTGTGCACCAGGTATAGCCACATTCACTGCACAATTCTGCGCTGTTTTGCTCCAGCAGAGAGTTGCCTCGCCAAGCCCTCTTCCTGACTTGCAGAAAACCATGATTGTGCTTTCCTCTTCTTTCCGTCATTCGTTCCCCTGTAAAATGGACCCAACAAAAGAGTTAACTTTTGCTGCAAATGTCTTTTTCTGACATTTTTCAATTCTAAAATGCACCCTCAGGAGGAGAGAAAAAAGGTTTTGAAATACTAACAATAAAGACATACTAAATAAAACAAGAGAAAGTGTCGCAAAGTGGCCAGATTGGTTTTATTCACACATTGAACACATCAGCGCCACCTTACAGAGTTTGCCAGTGAAGCGCTACTTTTCATTTAATTTCCTTAGCTTTTCAAGCAAAAACACTCATTGATTTCTGAATAATGAGTGTAAAAGCTTTAAGTTTTATTCCCTATGAGTGTTTGCTTTTTCCAGAATGTTGTTACTGTTTTTTTCAGGCAGCATATTACTCTTGTCTAGTGCATAATTTGAATTGAGATGCTTCCAGGTGTTTATAGCAGGGCACAATTGGGTTATAGCTGAAGACAGTGTGAGTTTCTCTCAGTGGGGGAGTACGGTGTTCAGTGTGGGAGAGGAAGTGGCATCTGTGCCGATGACAGAAACTGCAAGGCTTTGAGACAAATGGCTTTTGATAGCACTTTTAGGCATATTTAGGATATTCTGTGAATGGCAAAGCTTTCAGATTAATGTAGTGTGTTGACCAATAACAAACGAGTGCATGTGTGCATTATAAATGTAAACAAATATGGAAAAATACTAGCTGCAGTGTCGTCTTTTACTTGTGGCAAAAATAAATGTGGATAAATACATATAAAATGCCCAAAAAATAAATATGGATAAATACAGACAGAAATGGCAAAAAAATAAATACCATAAAACCGGGAGCCATACTTATATCCAATGTTACATGGGATTGTGGAGAAGGAAGGATTGGATCGTACCCACCTTGTACCATAACTGCCAAATTTTCAGGCCCAATACCAAGTGTCACCTACGGTCTAAAACAATATCAAGGACAATGCATTTCCTGTATGTATTAAGCATCATGTTTCAGGATATAACCCAGCTTTCCAATACTTAGGATATTTAGCAAGTTGCATGTGTCCTAATATATTGGAATTTGAAATTACCACAGGTAATTGGTATATAAGAGACAGACAGTTAGTGAGTAGGAACTGGACCACTGAGGTACAACCGAAACAAATCAACTTTACTTTACATTACTGGAACATCACTGAAGAAAAGGAGATATTGTTGATAACACCTGATGGCCTTTTATATGACTCATTAATTGAGAAACAGAATTATTATGCCATTGCACCAAATGTGATTTCTGAAATATGAGAATATCCCTTATGGTCAGCTCGCTGCTCTTACATGGCACCCTGGGCAAATGTTACACTTATAAAGTCAGCATGGATTGATTAAAAATGGTGTGATCAATTTCAAAGCACTTTCACTGAGTGGTTGGCCTTCCTCTCAGTAAATATCACACATTGAACAAACTTTTACAGGGAGGTATGTATTTAAGTTGTGGCACAAGAGCAAACATGGTGCTTCCCTGGCACTGGGAAGGCATGTGTGCTAGTTCTTATCTTACACCAAACATTTCAGACATGCCATATATTGCAGCACATGAGCCATTACATTTGGGGAGATTTGCTCATAGGTATAAAAGAGATATACATGGACCTATTCTTGAGACTAGACAAGGTCTATTTGTCGAGCTAATGTGTATATTAATTTCTGGATATGGTGTATATGATTTAGAATTAACCATTGTTTACATGTCTGCTGAGTTAGCCATAGCATTCAATGCAACAAGAGATACACTTCAAGAGTTGCAGGTGGAAATGTATTCTGTAACTGCCATTACTATTTAACATAGAATTGTACTTGGCAACCTGAGCCTACAACAAGGAGGAACCATAGCAAGGGATGTGGCACAAATTAGGCATGCAGTTCAAATATTTAGTGGAGCAGAGAAAATTACAGATCCTGGGGATTGGTCCTGGCTATGGTCTTGGCTACCAACAGGATGGTTGAAGAGATTAGTTCTAGCACTATTGGGTATCATCTTTATAACCATGGTTGTAATTGTGTGTTGTCTTCAGTGTTGTTGGTCCATGGCACAGCAATTGTGTAGTAAGGGCATCCTTTCAGTTTCCACAGTTAAAGTCCTACCTCATACAGAGCAGGACCTAGTCTGCAGATATCGTAGAAAAGAACAGGAAGAGAGCACATAAAGTAATATTTTAATTAATGGATATTGACCGATATCATATAAATGCACTGAATACTAGTATATCATTTTGTCTATGTTTTAATAATGATTACGTCATAGGTGTGTTTATATGCCAATATATCCATGTCATTTAAGCGCTGTGTAATGCCATCCTAAGCTATGTACTCTATAGATAGATTGTAACTACTATGTTTCTACCATTTATATATTTTTACACTTGTGTATGATATAAATATCCTTGAAAGGGTATTGTTGGGAAAAAAATATATATATCAATATGTATGTACTACATAGATATCATACTTAGTTCCAGTTCTCAACTGCTCGGTCTCAAATCGACTGATCTATCTCAATTCTCCCTGTAACAAGCTGCTCGGAGCTGCAGCTCAGGTCCTCCATAGTACACCAGCCCCCTCCTTTACAAATCTATTCCAGCCCTGAACCAAGGCTCCCACGTTGACCTTTCTGACACTTTCAGCAGCTGTGCATAGAAACCACTCTAAGGCGTTTAGCTTAGCTCGTCAGGACAATCCACAAGCAAGGACATAGCTTCCTTTATCCGTGTATACTGGATACTTGTTTCTTACGTTTTTGCTTGTACAGCATTTTCTGTATGTTATATTCAGCACTGCATCATTTCTGCTTTGGCTACCTTTCGATTTTCTGTATGTTTGCTCATGTTTGGCACTGGGCTTCTTTTGGTTTCTGCTGGTGCGGCATTTCTGAACAGTGTATAGAGCCTACACCCTGGCCACTTGGGAGAAGGAGCGTGATTGTAAGACAGTACACAGGATGTACGTGTGCCCTTCTCCTTGGCAAGCCACCATGCCTTGGTACCTATAAATGCTTTTACTCTGTTCCTGAGCAACTGCTGTGTCTGGTGTTTTCCTTTCGTCACTCTGAGGAGGGTTGCAAGAGTTTTTTCCTGACAGACCTATCCTCTTTTTTTAAAACTGTGATAATGATGGATTAGGACCAAGCGCTTGGATCTGATACTTTAAAAGAGACATTTAAAACTTACAAAAGCAAAGGTGCTCATAGCCAAGGTTCATCAACATATAGGTTAGGCGGTGTTCCTCAGGGTGCGAGGCGTTATTTCTAGACAGCCCAAGGAGTGCTTCATGAACTTCCTTTAACATGGATACAATATTAGAAACAGCACTTAGGGGCCGATTCCAATTCCGGCCGCAAAACGAACCGACCGACACGGACCGAATACCGACCGAAATGGACCAGCGCCGTACGACCCGTGCAGTACGATGCAACGTGAGTGAATTACAACCGACACGTACGGAATACAAGCCGTACGACCGAGCCGTAGGGAAAATAGTGATCCGGCCGGAACACCGACGCGATTTTCACCGACCGACACGAACCCGGAATGAACCCGACCAACCCGTACCCGCGATGCACGATTCGCACAGTACGATGCAATGTGTGTAAAACCAGACCGACTCGCACGGAGACCAAGCCGCACGACCAACACGCACAGACAACCCGGCACACAAGCAATAGAGACCGCCGCGACCGACGCGTACCAAACACAGAAGATAGGCAGCGTGAACGAGGAGGAGAAGCCTGCACGAGACAACAGCAGCGTCCATTTCCGTCACATGAACGTCTCCTTCATGCCTACAAAACCCAAAGGAAAAAAGGCAAAAATAGGACCAAACAAGCAATGACAAAGCCAATAAATACCACAAAAAAAAGCATGGGACAAAGACACACGCACAACCCCAACTATATAAAGGACTACAATCACTACCATCATCCCTTGCAAGCAGGAGACACAGCCAGCAGCAAATACCAGTACACAGCAACCACAGACACACTCACAACTCCCCCATCACACAACTCACACACCATCAGCACCTCATAAAAAAGCACACACACATACACCCAGCAAAACCAACACCAAACCACCCTCACTTGCACCCTCACACACACATCCCTCACCACCACCACCCATCACCATGCCCCCAAAGAAGAATCCAAAGTTCACAGATAATGAGTTAGAAGTGCTGGTAGACGAGATCATCAGAGTAGAGCCACATTTGTTTGGTACATTGGTCCAAAGGACCCCCATCTCACAGAAAACCAAGATGTGGGCAAGGATTGTGGACAAGGTGAACGCTCAAGCACCAGCAAGGCGCACAAAGGACGATATCCAGAGTAGGTGGTATGACGTGAGCAGGAGGGTCAAGTAACTCATCGAAAAAGATCACGCCCTGAGTCAGTGCACCGGCAGTGGCCCTCCTGCCAAACCAGTCTACTTCAGGACCTGGGGGGAGAAGGTGCGGGACATCCTACCACCAGAGAGCGTCCATGGCCTAACAGACATCCCAGAGCCTGGTGAGTACACAAACAACATGCCCAAGATTGTGTGGCAAGGGGACAGTGAAACCATGCACCGCAGGCAAAGCTACACTAACCAATAGATAATCATGCCACGATGTGTATGCCAGTCAGACAAACACAATACCTGCCATCTCATAGTGACTTTGAACTGTGCCATGACATGCACCAACCTACAAACAAATAGAGCAAGCCAGTGGCACAAAGCCAAATAGACCCTGCCAGACAGTTTGCCACCACAAACACACCACCTCACAGTGCAGCTGACTGTCAGGAAGGAATAGTGGGGATGCAGGTGAAGTGAGTGTATCCAAAAGCATGGTGTGGCCTGTAGTCACAGATAATGCTCCCCCTCCTGATTGGCCCATCAAGACCTCTCTGAAACTTGCCCACATCACAGGGAGTGGAAAATGACTGACAAGATGGCTGACACTGGGTCCTGCTGTGGGGAGCACAAGGCCCTGCTAGGGGTTGTGTGCAGATCAGAAGCAGGACACCACTGACTGACATCCTGAAAGACAACTTTCACGCCCTACAATGGAAGCACGTTTCATGATGGGAAGGAGGACTGACAGCCCTGTCCATTATTACCAGCATGGGGAGACACCCCCCCCCTCAACACAAACTCCACACAACTCACCGGGTACAATGCATTGACACACACCTCATTGAAATATCAGCAAAAGATACCCCGTACTGGGTGCTGCTGTGTGAAGCACAGGGGTCACTTTGGACTTGTAGCCAAACAAACACCAGGATTTCACAGTCAGCCATCTTGCCACTGCTGTCACATCCCCTCACAGGGAAGCAGATTCAAGAGGGAGGAAGTATGGGCATGCTGGGAAGGGGGTGTAGCGAAGAGTATGATGGGAGTCGCAGTCACAGACAATCTACACTCACCCACATGGCCCAGCAAGCTCACACTGAACCATACTCGCTTCACAGGGAGTGGGAAGGGACTAACAAGATGTCTGACACTGGGCTCTGTCGTGGGGAGCACAAGGCCATGCTGGTAAATGGCCAACAACAAACACCAGGACTACACAGTCAGCCATCTTGCCATTGCTGTCACAGCCCCTCACAGGGAAGCAGAGTCAAGAGGGAGGAAGTATGGGCATGCTGGGAAGGGGGTGTGGCCAAGAGTATGATGGGAGTCGCAGTCACAGACAATCTACACCCACCCACATGGCCCAGCAAGCTCAAACTGAACCATACTCGCCTCACAGGGAGTGGGAAGGGACTGACAAGATGTCTGACACTGGGCTCTGTCGTGGGGAGCACAAGGCCATGCTGGGAAATGGCCAACAACAATATCAAACTCTGTCCGTGACAAGCAGGGAAAAAGCAGTGTACATGCAGGCATCTGTTCGAAAAGTAGAAAATGTCATGTTTGTGAACCATCGATGCATGTAGAAACATAACTCACATTGTGTGTCTCTTCCAAACACAGGTGGTGCTGGGCACCCAGCACCAAATGATGAGGATAACCAGTCCCAGACTCTGGCGGACACTGAGCTCTCTGGTCTGACTCTCTCTCTGTCCTCTTCGGATGACGACGACCAACCTGGCCCCTCCGGTGTGAGCCATCATGCTGCACCAGCAGCATCAACATCTGCACCCCCTGTACCCGCGCCTCCAGCATCTGGACACCGACAGGGCACCCCCGCCAACACGGACAGACTAAGGCTAATCAACACCCACAGCACAGGGACACAGGAACCCCCGGAAGCTACAGCAAACACCACCAGCAACACCACCCAAGGGGTCCCAGTGTCACCTGTGCGTCCCACCGCTGGTCCTGCCCGTGTGGAGAGGGGTGCTGGGAGGGGTGGGAGGCACAGGGCGCACCTTGCAGAGGGGTCTGGACTGCATGATGACCCCCAACTGGCACACTTCTTAGATGCGTACCAGGATAGAACTGGAGGATTTGGCCATGTAGTGGGGATCCTCAAGGACATGCAACACGAGCAGGTTGCCCACCATGCCTGCATGGAGGCCAAGTGGGATGACATTACTGCGGTGCATCGGGACATACTCCACACCAACCTGTCCACACCACCCTGTGTGGCCACAACATTTGTCGCAACACCATCTGCCAGCGCCACAGGGAGGGAGGAGGACTCTGGCGTAGAGTCCCCTGCAACGCAGAGGCCTGCACATGAGGATCCCCCCGCTGGAAGAAGAGGGGTCGTCCGAAGAAGGACATGTGAGAGGCAGATGTCCCAGCACATCCCCCAGGGCCTCTAAACCTGTTCTGGACAATGTCCTTTGTGCGCAACCCGTTCACCTTGTCCAATCGCACACAACTCGCCCACATGACATGGAGGGTTCATGTTGGGCCAATGTATCAGAAGACTGTGGTCTTTACTCTGGACATACCATCTACCAGCACTTCCAACTCCAATGTGAACTTTGGATTCCCAAACCAATGTACAGCACCCACCATCCTGTGCACTTCCCTCACACGTGTTTGTAAATAATCTCACCAGTACACCATACTTGCCTCTGTTGTGATTCCAACTTGTCATGTTCATGGAGATGTCGATCTGCTACACAACACAGTGCATTCCAAATACTACAACAATGTGACCAAAGTAAGGTGAGTCATGGTGATGTGACACATGTGAGGGAGACACACCACTATGGCAACACAAAACATACTCACCATGGCCATGTTACTCATCACACACAATGATGTTGACCTGAAACGCATTAGCATGCACAGACACAACACCAACCCCAGTAAGTGGTAACAAGTTCACAGGTGAGGTAAGCAGATGTCACTCAGATGTGGGAAGACAGACAACGCACATGAGAAAGCGTAGCACAGGTTCATTACACATCAGCAACACGTTTATTCTAGGCCTGGGCGAAGCACTACGCTACGCTCGCGTAGTTTGCGAAGTTCGCGCTACTTCGCACTACGTGAACTGCACGTAGCACAGTGCGAACACGCGTAGCGTAGTGTTGCGTAGTGCTGCGGTCATTTTTTGCTTGCTCGCGGTCCTCAACGTCAAGTTGGCGACCGCGAGCAAGCAAAATGACATCCCGGCGAGACTTTTTCCTTGTTCGCGATCAGCAACATCAAGTTGGCGATCGCGAGCATGGAAAATAAACCTCCCGGCGAGATTCCCAACGCGAGGTTTCTCATTGCGAGGGGTCCCGTATGCTCGCGACCGCTCGCGATGAGAAACTACCAGTTCGCATTGAGAAAGCTGCAGCTCGAGTAAAAATCTACTCGAGCAGCAGAAAACTACAGCTCGCACTGTGCAAGATGCCATTTTCAATGATTGCACAGTGCCGGTTGCTTATCCGCACTGTGCAATCATTGAAAACAACATCTTGCACAGTGCGAACATGTTACTACGCAGTTCGCGAAGTGCTACGCGTAGCTCGCGTAGTGCGAACTTCACTTTGCGTAGCTTCGCGAAGTGCTACTTCGCGAACTACACCCACCCTTAGTTTATTCCACAATAGTTGCAAGGTAATTCCATGTAACAGTGGACACACGCTCTCAATGTGTTGGAGAATGGAAGTCCAGGGAATGTGTGGTACATCAGTTGATGGGAATTGTCAACTCCCACACTGGTGTTGGCTTCTGGGTGTTGGGGGTCAGTGTTGACCACACAACAGGCAAAGTACCCTGGGAAGGACAGACACAAGATACAGTCAAAAGCACAGAAGAACAGGAGAGAAATGCAATACACATGCACAAAACATGTTGTAAGACACCTTCACAAACACTAGTTAGCAGTACTACCCTATTGTGGAGTACACACCACCTGAATGGACACATCACAGCACGCATCCAGTCAAGTAGCACACAGACACACTCAGACAGCAACAGAGCTGGCACAACACATTCCAGGCTACCTCCATACATTCACATAACAACCCTGGAAACTCACATTCAGGTGAAGAAGTTGTTGATGAGCTGTGAGCAGACGTCACCCTCATCCTCATCATCACTGGCATCTTGGCCCAGGCCGGGATCCTCCACAGGTACCGGAGGTTGGTCATCGTCATCCTGGATGAGAGGCACCTCCTTCCGCACTGCCATGTTGTGTAGCATGCAGCAGACAAGGATTATTTTGCTCACCTTTGCAGGCTCATATGGGAGGGCCCCTCCGGTCTTGTCCAGGCAGCGAAAGCGGCTTTTCAGGAGGCCGAATGTCCGCTCAATCACCTCCTGCTCCGATCATGGGCCTCATTGTAGCGCAGCTCAGCTGGTGTCACAGGGTTCCTGAGGGGTGTCAGCAACCACAGCATGTTGGGGTATCCGGAGTCACCTACACACACTAAAATGAACAAGTAGCTGAGTTTTGTAGGCGTGCGGAATACAACATTGACAAACACACACAATGAGAAACAGTCAGTACACACCGACAAGCCAGGCATGCTGAGCTGGCATCTGTGACATCAGCGTTGCAATGCGACTACTCCTCATAATGTAGGCATCGTGCGCAGAACCAGGGAACCGTGCACACACATGTGTGATCGATATGTCAGCAAGACAGACCACCAGAGCATTGATCGAATGGTAGCGCTTCCTGTACAAGTATGCCTGCTCATGTGCCTGTGGTGGTATCAGGGCAACATGTGTCCCATCAATAGATCCGATGACGTTCGGCATCCTCCCCAGTGTATAAAAGGCATCCTTTATTTCAGGGAGTTCAGCTGGGCTCGGGAACTTGATATACAAGTCTAGAAATTGCAACATTCCCTCCAAGACATCGCGTAGCACCCGACTAAACATCGTTTGCGACATCCCACCAGCAGTAGCCACAGTGTACTGGAAGGTACCAGTAGCAAAGAAGTGCAGGGCTGACATCACCTTCACCTCTGGGGTCAGTGCTGTAGGGTATGTCCGGCCAGGTAGCAGATGTGGCACCAACTGCTCCGCCAACTCCGCAATCAGTGGCCTGGTGAAGCGGTACCGTCTGATGCAGTCGCGTTCCTGCATGGTTGCAAGGTCTGGGAACAGCCGATGGACAGCTGGTGCCCTGCAGTACAGAGATGCACAAAGGAAGATTGTCAGATCATCCACCCATGTGGCCATGGCCACGATCAATATCACATGTTAGATCATGACATTACACAATATACTGAGGTGTGTGCTGTTGGGCATGGACACATATATCACCTATATGACCACCACCTCACATCTCAATTCCACATGTCCACATGAGTCCCATGTAGTGCAATGGCCAATCATCTGGCTGTGTCACCCAACCTATGTGCTGCTGAAACGTTCCAAACACACACCACAGTGACAAGTGAGGCCTCATGTCTCCCAGGCATCACAGATCTTTGCCATGCAGAAACCCAGGGTCCCTGTATTGCCACATCGACACAGCAATAGACATGGCGTATCACGTACACACCACAAGGCAAGCGTAAGTCCCACAGGTAGTGGCCACTGTTGTTCCTGCCGGCCCTACATGTACGTCTCTTAGACACACACCCCATCAAGGGTGATGCATATACCACATGGATGTGGAGACTGTCACCCATTGGGCACATTTAATCAGACACATCTGAGACACAACATGCACACAGACTGTGGGTGCACATCAGTATTGTGGGTACATGTCTCACAGTGACGTACATGCCATCACCCCCAGGACTCAGGGTGTATGTGACATGTCCTAAACATATCCAACCTGACACTGTGTCAGTGACTCATGCCCATTACTGTACAATTGCACATCACAGTGGTAATGTGCACAACACACAAAGGATTCTGCCCCCATGTACACGTGCACAGCCTGGGAGTGGCTGCACAAAGTGCCAGCCAAAAAAACAGATGTGCCCCCCCCCAAACACCCAGGGAATGCAGCCTTACATGCCATGGGACACTGTGTGGCCAATGCTGTAGTGTGGTAGGTGTGCACAGGTGTGCCTGGCCAGTAAATGTGTGTTGCATCCGTATAATAGTCACACCAATGAGGTCCGACGCAGGTGACACTGCGTACGCATTGCACGGGTCATGTCCGAGCCGTGCGTACGCTTTGTCATTGAATTCAATGAGGTCCGACGCGGGTGACAATGCGTACGCATTGCACGGGTCATGTCCGAGCCAGGCGTACGCTTTGTCATTGAATGCAATGAGGTCTGACGCGGGTGAAAATGCGTACGCATTGCACGGGTCATGACCGAGCCGTGCGTACGCTTTGTCATTGAATGCAATGAGGTCCGATGCGGGTGACAATGCGTACGCATTTCACGGGTCATGACCGAGCCGTGCGTACGCTTTGTCATTGAATGCAATGAGGTCCGATGCGGGTGACAATGCGTACGCATTGCACGGGTCATGTCCGAGCCATGCGTACGCTTTGTCATTGAATGCAATGAGGTCCGACACGGGTGACAATGCGTACGCGTTGCACGGGTCATGTCCGAGCTGTGCGTACGCTTTGTCATTGAATGCAATGGGGTCCGACGCGGGTGAAAATGCGTACGCATTGCACGGGTCATGACCGAGCCGTGCGTACGCTTTGTCATTGAATGCATTGAGGTCCGATGCGGGTGACAATGCGTACGCATTGCACGGGTCATGTCCGAGCCATGCGTACGCTTTGTCATTGAATGCAATGAGGTCCGACGCGGGTGACACTGCGTATGCATTGCACGGGTCATGACCGAGCCGTGCGTACGCTTTGTCATTGAATGCAATGAGGTCCGACGCGGGTGACAATGCGTACGCATTGCACGGGTCATGTCCGAGCCATGCGTACGCTTTGTCATTGAATCGTATGGAGACGGGTGCATGTGTATAATCAAAATACGCGTTGTACAGTCAGTTGAACGAGCGGGGAGCACCCATTGGCTCCGGACTGTCATGGAGACGGATGCAGATTCAAAACTTGTACGAGTTGTGCACTGGAAATTTAGTTGGATGCCTACAACAATGTTGCAATTTCAAGTGCTCCATGAAGGTGACGATTTGAACGATGCGGAAGGTGTGTACGAGTCGTACATTTAAATGGATTGGCCAGATTCATAGAATGCAAACGTGTTGGACCTATCACTTGGGACACATGGCACAGAGTCTGCCTCTGCAGCACAGATATAAGGCTGGCTAGCCCCTAGGGAGCTCACTTGCCTGTACTACATTCTACTGGACCACATCCCTGCTACCACTGCTGCTGTCTCTGCATCCTCTGGCTCCTGCTATGGCACGTACTCTGGAGAGGGCCCCAGCCTTCACTGAGGAGGAGAACCAGGCCCTGCTGGACAGGCTCCTTCCACAGTACAGCAAGCTCTATGGGAAACCAGGGGAGCAGGTGAGTGTGCAGTCCACTGCCTTCCTAATTATGCATGTTGTCTGACTAGCAGGACTAGCAGTGTGTACACCAATGGCAAGCATTCTCACTGACTACTTCCATCCCCCAAAGTATGTAGGTACATGTACTGAATAGGTTTCCTGCTGATAAAGTGCATTAGTGCAAGCTTAAACTATTCAGGCATTGTTAACATGTCAGACATACAGGTGATTTGTTCTTCCCCATGGTTGCACTACCTGTGTAATTCATTTCCCTTTGTGATGATGACGTGTATATCCAAATGTGTGCTGCACAAATCTGGGGCAAGTGTGTTAATGTACTTTTCAATTTGTCACCCTCACAGGTTGATGCCCACCAGAAGCAGGAGATCTGGCTGACCATCGCCCGGGCTGTTCGTTCGATGGGGGTCTACAAGCGCCAGACCCGCAACTGCCAGAAGAGGTGGCAGGACCTTCGGGGCTGGACACGGAGAATAGCTAAAGTCCAGCTGAAGCTGTCACCTCCACGCAGGAGGGGCGGACACCAGACCCTGACTCCCCACATTCTCCGGATACTGGCGGTGGTCTTCCCGGACCTGGACAGGCAGCTGAAGGCCAGACAGCAGCAGGAAGGGGGTAAGTCCATGCCTGATCTGTGTACTATGTCTGACATGCTAATAGCAGTCTTTTGGCCTGGTCACACTTCCACATTACGTAGGTCTTGTAGTCCAATACTCATGTCCCTCAATTGTGTGCTGCACCCTCCTCATCTGTTCCACAGGTGTGGCCCCTACAGTCTGTTGCTTGTGTCACTAGGGCACTGTGTCCCTGCAGTCAGCTATGCTTCAGCTACCGGTCAGCATCTGTTCCCGTGACTCTGTTGTGTGTTTCATGGGTGGGTCAATTGTTAATGTTTACACAATGCCTGAGATCTGACATGTGATATGTGTGTGCCCTTGAGATGTGTTCCAACTGCTGGTCTGACTCGCAACATGTGGCTGGGGTATTCTAAACAAACCCATGCAGCAGGGGACTCCAATTTTTGGGCTTCAGGAGCATTTATATCGAGTATGTCACACTTGCTTAGCCACCTGACTACTGCCCAGGGCCAAACACTGTTTCACGTAGACCTTGCCAGTCATGCCTCCTCAAGGGCATTTAGAAACACTCTGTAATCCCACTCCTCTGTATGAAATTGCAGGTTGTGCTTAGTGACATGTGCCCTCAGGTGTCTGCCTCTGTGTCATTAGGGTGTGGCTTGTTGTTACGTACAACTGGGGTGTCCATGATTCAGAGGGTCAGCATGACATCTGAGATGTGACTGTGAGACAAGACCTGTGTGACATATAGGTGTGTGATCATCTGACAGCGCACAATGGTGTATGCAACTGTGTCCTTCAGGCAGCTGGGTTACATGCATGGCAGACTGTGACGTGTTAATGTACAGGGATTTGTGTTTACAGAGACTCAGATGTCTGATTTGCATGATGTGGGGTCTTCTGGCTCCTAGACATGTTGTTTGCATGGGATGGGCAAGTGCGCCGGTCATCTGCAGAGTTAGCTTTACCCCTGAGCTAGAATTGTGAGCCAGTGCATATTGTTGTTGTCTGAATGCCCTGCCCCTGTGACAGGAGACAGTGTTGACGGACTTTCAGGCATCCCAGTGCCATGGCATTTAACTTGCTATGAGTGATCCTGCATTGTGTTCAAGTGTTCACCATGCACACCATTGTGGCATTGCCCATCAGGACATGAGAACATCATAGTGTGTGTTGCTGACATGCATCACAAGCATGTGAAATGAGTCTCTGCCCATCCCTTCATCCGGACACCTGTACTGATTCAGTAGCAAGAGATGTGCTGTGTGTATAGTGACATATTCCCACATGTTCACTTGCATGTACAACTAATGTGTGGGTGGTGCATGTTGGCACATTTTGGTGTTAGCATCCAACATGCAACAGACATATGTGTGAAAGTCAAGGAGGGATATGTGTGCCATGGTTGATGTTGAGAATGACAATTGTCTTATCCTAAACAGTGTTGGCACTTTGAGCTGTGTTCAGCTGATGATGCTAGGGCTTGCCCTGTGATGTGATGTACTCACTGTGGTGTGTGCAGTCGGTGTAGGTGACTGATGTTGTTCTCTTACTTCCTATTCCTATGCAGATACATCCACAGCCACAGGAGGGGACAGCTCCACGGACCAGGAGGAGCCACAGAGCTTACAGAGACAGAAGGAGAGGAGTCGGGAGGACCCAGTGGCATGGATGGCGAGTGGAGCCACACAGAGGAGTCGTCAGCACCATCCCCCCATCTGAGGGCCACAGCAGCTCTGAGGATGACTCCCTTGTGGAGGCACGTGTCAGCAGCCACCAAAACCCAGCTAGTGAGGCTGTCCCCGCCACCGCCACCACCACCACCACCCTCCCATTGGCTCACATCCCAGAGGTCCCTGTGGGCTCCTGTGTTTGTGAGCATGTCTCCTTCGTGGCCGGCACCGCACTCCCTGCCCCTGTGTCCCCTGCTGCCCTGAGTGAGGAGTCTGTGGACTTACTTCGACAGATCCATGTAGGGCAGGTGTCAATGCTGAAGGTCCTCCATGCACACACAGGTCTGTTGACACAACTGGTGTCATTCATGGAGGGCATTTCCTCGGGCATGTCTGCCCTACAGAGGACCAATCAGTCTGCGGCTTCCTCCCTGACGGCAGCAGTGTCCCTCCTCCAACAGTCCCACACCCCTACTATCCCTGCACCACCCACGATTCCTAGCAGCCTACCTGTCCCAAGCACAGAAACACCCAAACCAAGGTCTAGACGTTCACACAAGCAAGCGCAGGGGACTGATGACACACTCACAGGGGCTGGTTTGCAGATACATACACAGTCATCCACAACCACTCCGCAGTCCTCCGAGACCTCTCCCTCCCAGCCCCCTTCCCTTGCATCACCTGCAACCCCATCTCCCCAGAAGCTCTTCCTCTGTGACCTTGGCCTCTTCCCCAACAACCCAGCAGATCCTAATTACAAGGGAAAGGGGAAGTCCCCACACACAGAGGGGAGTGCCCCTCACATCCGGACACCCTCCCCCAGGTGCAGTCAGACAGAGACCCCCACCCGCAAGTCCCCCTCGCCACCACGCAGCTCCAAGGCAAAGTCTCTGTCCTCCATCCCCCAGGCCTCCACTTCAGAGGTTCCCCTGCCACTCCCTGTCCCCGGTTCCCCCACCCATAGATACACCAGCCCCAAAATGCTAAGGCCCTCCCCCCGGCACTTGCTCCTCCACACCTGGTCAGACAGTTAGTGCCACTGATGTCGGGACCGTGTCCCCCACCTGCCCTGCCGACCTCACCTGCCCCCCATTCCACTCCCATTGATGTAGGCACTGCATTGGAGTCCACGACCACCCCGTCTGACTTGGGCACTGCAGTGGTGACCCAATCCACTCCATCTGACCTGCCCACTGGAGTTGTGCCGGCACCCACCCCATCTGACTTGTGCCCCACAGTTGTGACAGCACCCACCACTTCAGTCAGCTCCACTGCAGTTGCAAGTGTCTCGCCTGCATCCACCACTCCTTCACTGCCTCCTTCTGCTGTACCCTGATCCTGTCCCTGCGGTGCCTGGCCTGCCCCCATGTATGCCCCTCCGAGGGGCTGACCCCGGTCCTTAGCAGTGCAGGCAAGCAAGGCGTGACAGTTGTCACTCTACTTCACTCCTTGGCATTTGGACATGGACTGGCCATTGGCCTTTTGTTTGAACAGACGTTTAACTTTTAATATGCTGAATAAAGCTTTTTTCTTCATCCCTGTGAATTTGATTTAGCTGTACATTATGTTGATGATGTTTAACATGCCTAGCACCTGTGATGCTTGGTTTCCAATGTTGAATACTGATGTGTTGCTGTGAGATACTCCCTGTGGTCCATGAGATATGTATCCTATTCTGGTGGGTATCCATGTCATACTTTGCAGCTACCTGGGTGTGTCAGGATCAACTATTTGTGGACATCTCTGTGAACATTTCATTTGCATGGTCACATCTGTGGCTTGCACCCCTGCACATATGATGTGCTTCCCATTGTCCAATTTGTCACTTCAACAGACTTTGTGCTCCTCAACACTGGACCTACAGGTGTGGGCATCATTGGTATGGGAGCAACTGGATCCTCTGTGCAACTTGCTTGACATATGTTTTGGGTATGTGCAGATGACTTAGGGGAGACTCACGTACCCAGGCTGTTGTGACCAGAGCCTTCATTGTGTGGTAACTGATGGCTGACTGACCAAGTGTTCTGCAGACATGAGTGAGACGTGCTGGAACTATGTTTGGCACAGCTGGGCTTCCACAGGAGTTGGGTCCCCTCAAGTAAGTGTGTTGTCCAGTGACATGGCCTGGGCTCATGGTGTGTGTTGTATGAGCATGTGTGTGTGTCCACATCCCTGTTCATACACAGACAGTGTTCCCTTGATATGTTCCTGTTGTTGATGCTTGCTGAATGGTACTGGGTTCATTCCACTACTTTTCCAATGGGCTACCAGATGTGTGGGTGCATGACACACTACTGTTAATTGGTGTATCATCATTGGGATTTGTCAGTTCTGAGTGGTGATGATGTTGTCAGACACAGATGGGACACAGTCAGGGTTCCCCAAGGCACCTGTTTATTTGCTAAATCATGTAGTTGTCCCTAGGTGGTATCTTTCAGTGATTGAGACATTTGGATGTGTGTGTGTGACTGCTCCCACTTGTCGGGTTCATGGCTGCGATGCTGGCAGGTGTCAGCATATGTGCCTTGAGGTTCTCCTTGGCTTCTGCATTGTCCTGGGACTGTGGCAGGGATTCTGAAAGTTACGTGAGCTTTGAGCTCATGGCCATGTACCGCATACTGTGCAGTATGTCTGTCATTCCCCAGGGTTGTAAACGGTCCTTGTGTGATGTGTCTGTGCACCTTAGTTCCTCCCAACATTCCTGTGTTTGTCATGGGTGCATGTGCAATGTCACTTGTCCATGTGGGCTCCACAGATACACATTGTTGCTGTTAAGGGTGTGTGGTGTTGAGGGTGGACTGATGTAAATGTTTGCATGGATGGTCCCCTAGCTCCCGTTTGTCCATGGATGAGGGGCCATGCTGAGTGATTTGTGTTTGTGTATGTGTGATGTACGTTTGTGGCACAGGACACATGTCTGGGTTTCCCAGTTTGTACGACATCTGCCTTTGTCATCACAGTGGAGGTGTCATGCATGCTTGTGTCACCCCAATGTCTGGTCCCTGGGGGTAGTGGTGTTGTGTGTCAGTCTCTTGCTGTGTAAGTTTGTGTTAATTCCAGCTGGTGTCACATGTGTTTGTTGTGC
The DNA here is from genome assembly GCF_964204655.1 of Triturus cristatus. Lineage (NCBI taxonomy): Eukaryota > Metazoa > Chordata > Amphibia > Caudata > Salamandridae > Triturus > Triturus cristatus. The sequence goes on along the minus strand of NC_140584.1, from coordinate 937,191,738 downwards.
TCCCTTTCATCTCCCAATGCCTGATTGCCCACTGAAGGTGTCCCAATGATGGTTTACTTTTGTGTGGCACTGTGTCCACATCTGTGTCACTGTGGTTCAGCCCCCCTCATGTGTTTTGTAGTTGCCTGGGGATACTGTGACACACACACACATGCTGTGTCAGATGTGCAGTGTGAGGTTGCCTGTTTGTGTTTGTGCATCTGCACCAGTGCATTGGTATTGCTGTTGTGGGCCTTTGTCTGGATGGTGTTTCTGTGATTTTGCCTGCTGTCCCTGTGAGGACATCATTGTGCACATTCATCCGGGTTGTTAGGTGCCATTGCTGGCATGGAATGTGTGTTTGTGAGTTGATACCTACAGTCTACACATGTTGTTTTGATTAGTGTGTCTATTTTCGAGATGTGTGCATGCTTGGTGATGGCCACTTCTGCTCTTGTGTCATTGTACACTGTATGCTTTGTCAACCCCCATGTGTGGTGCTTGTCTGCACATGGCCAAGAGTGTGTTATGTTTTCACAGCACTGTTAGCCTCACCACATCTCTGTGGGAATGGGACACAACCACTAGTTTGCCCCAGAAGTGTTTAATGTGTTGGGAGCAGGGATCATACATGCTGTTTGTTATTTGCAGCTTTGACCATGATGACACTTACCTTTTGGTCACTGTTATGAGGGGGGTTTAGTCCCCATCACCACAATGCTTAACATCTGCTGCATTTTGGAAGCCCACACCTAACTTCTGTTCTACACAGTGAGGTGGTGCTCTTTTTACATTGCCACAGTGCTATGGTGATGCTTGCCTTGTGTATGTCACACTCATGTGTTGGTCACACATGTGCTGTTGGTTACATTGTATGTTCGAAGTCATATTCACTGTTGTGGGCATTTGTCACAGACTACACACTGTTGTCATGATGTTAGGGGGGATGTATTTTGCTGACATACCTGATGTTGGAGTATGCTGGATGTGTTGCGCATCACCCATCCTATGATGGGGGTGGCAGTAATGTTGGGCAACATATGCCCTATGGGTAGGGGTGGCAGTAGTGAGGGGCAACATAAGCCCTATGGCTGGGGGTGACAGGGGTGATGGGCAACAGGTACCCTATGGGTGGGGGTGGCAGTAGTGATGGGCAACAGGTCCCCTATGGGTGGGGGTGGCAGTAGTGATGGGCAACATAGTCCCTATGGCTGGGGCTGGCAGTAGTGATGGGCAACAGGTCCCCTATGGGTGTGGGTGGCAGGGGTGATGGGCATCATAGTCCCTATGGGTGGGGGTGGCAGTAGTGATGGGCAACAGGTCCCCTATGGCTGGGGCTGGCAGTAGTGATGGGCAACAGGTCCCCTGTGGGTGTGGGTGGCAGGGGTGATGGGGAACATAAGCCCTATGGCTGGGGGTGGCAGTAGTGATGGGCAACAGGTGCCCTATACATGGGGGTGGCAGGGGTGATGGGCAACATAGTCCCTATGGGTGGGGGTGGCAGTAGTGATGGGCAACAGGTCTCCTATGGGTGTGGGTGGCAGTAGTGATGGGCAACATAAGCCCTATGGCTGGGGGTGGCAGTAGTGATGGGCAACATAAGCCCTATGGCTGGGGGTGGCAGGGGTGATGGGCAACAGGTCCCCTATGGGTGGGGGTGGCAGTAGTGATGGGCAACAGGTCCCCTATGGGTGGGGGTGGCAGTAGTGATGGGCAACATAAGCCCTATGGCTGCGGGTGGCAGGGGTGATGAGCAACAGGTCCCCTATGGGTGTGGGTGGCAGGGGTGATGGGCAACATAAGCCCTATGGCTGGGGGTGGCAGTAGTGTTGGGCAACATAAGCCCTATGGCTGGGGGTGGCAGGGGTGATTGGCAACAGGTCCCCTATGGGTGGGGGTGGCAGTAGTGATGGGCAACATAGTCCCTTTGGCTGGGGCTGGCAGTAGTGATGGGCAACAGGTCCCCTGTGGGTGTGGGTGGCAGTAGTGATGGGCAACATAAGCCCTATGGCAGAGGGTGGCAGTAGTGATGGGCAACATAAGCCCTATGGCTGGGGGTGGCAGGGGTGATGGGCAACAGGACCCCTATGGGTGGGGGTGGCCGTAGTGATGGGCAACAGGTCCCCTATGGGTGGGGGTGGCAGTAGTGATGGGAAACAGGTCCCCTATGGGTGTGGGTGGCAGTAGTGATGGGCAACATAAGCCCTATGGCTGGGGGTGGCAGTAGTGATGGGCAACATAAGCCCTATGGCTGGGGGTGGCAGGGGTGATGGGCAACAGGTCCCCTATGGGTGGGGGTGGCAGTAGTGATGGGCAACATAGTCCCTATGGGTGGGGCTGGCAGTAGTGATGGGCAACAGGTCCCCTATGGGTGTGGGTGGCTGGGGTGATGGGCAACATAAGCCCTATGGCTGGGGGTGGCAGTAGTGATGGGCAACATAAGCTCTATGGCTGGGGATGGCAGGGGTGATGGGCAACATAGTCCCTATGGGTAGGGGTGGCAGTAGTCATGGGCAACATAGTCCCTATGGCTGGGGCTGGCAGTAGTGATGGGCAACAGGTCCCCTATGGGTGTGGGTGGCAGGGGTGATGGGCAACATAAGCCCTATGGGTGGGGGTGGCAGTAGTGATGGGCAACATAGTCCCTATGGCTGGGGCTGGCAGTAGTGATGGGCAACAGGTCCCCTGTGGGTGTGTGTGGCAGTAGTGATGGGCAACATAAGCCCTATGGCTGGGGGTGGCAGTAGTGATGGGCAACATAAGCCCTATGGGTGGGGGTTGCAGGGGTGATGGGCAACAGGTCTCCTATGGGTGAGGGTGGCAGTAGTGATTGGCCTCAGGTCCCCTATGGGTGGGGGTGGCAGTAGTGATGGACAACATAAGCCCTATGGCTGGGGGTGGCAGGGGTGATGGGCAACAGGTCCCCTATGGGTGGGGGTGGCAGTAGTGATGGGCAACAGGTCCCCTATGGGTGGGGGTGGCAGTAGTGATGGGCAACATAGTCCCTATGGGTGGGGCTGGCAGTAGTGATGGGCAAAAGGTCCCCTATGGGTGTGGGTGGCAAGGGTGATGGGCAACATAAGCCCTATGGCTGGGGGTGGCAGTAGGGATGGGCAACGTAAGCCCTATGGCTGGGGGTGGCAGGGGTGATGGGCAACATAGTCCCAATGGGTGGGAGTGGCAGTAGTGATGGGCAACATAGTCCCTATGGCTGGGGCTGGCAGTAGTGATGGGCAACAGGTCCCCTAAGGGTGTGGATGGCAGGGGTGATGGGCAACATAAGCCCTATGGCTGGGGGTGGCAGTAGTGATGGGCAACATAAGCCCTATGGCTGGGGGTGGCAGGGGTGATGGGCAACATAGTCCCTATGGCTGGGGCTGGCAGTAGTGATGGGCAACAGGTCCCCTAAGGGTGTGGGTGGCAGTAGTGATGGGCAACATAAGCCCTATGGCTGGGGGTGGCAGTAGTGATGGGCAACATAAGCCCTATGGGTGGGGGTGGCAGTAGTGATGGGCAACATAAGCCCTATGGCTGGGGGTGGCAGTAGTGATGGGCAACATAAGCCCTATGGCTGGGGGTGGCAGGGGTGATGGGCAACATAGTCCCTATGGGTGGGGGTCGCAGTAGTGGTGGGAAACAGGTCCCCTATGGGTGGGGGTGGCAGTAGTGATGGGCAACATAAGCCCTATGGCTGGGGATGGCAGGGGTGATGGGCAACAGGTCCCCTATCGGTGGGGGTGGCAGTAGTGATTGGAAACAGGTCCCCTATGGGTGTGGGTGGCAGTAGTGATGGGCAACATAAGCCCTATTGCTGGGGGTGGCAGTAGTGATGGGCAACAGGTCCCCTATGGGTGGGGGTGGCAGTAGTGATGGGCAACATAAGCCCTATGGATGGGAGTGGCAGGGGTGATGGGCAACAGGTCCCCTATGGGTGGGGGTGGCAGTAGTGATGGGCAACAGGTCCCTTATGGGTGGGGTGGCAGTAGTGATGGGCAACATAGTCCCTATGGGTGGGGCTGGCAGTAGTGATGGGCAACAGGTCCCCTATGGGTGTGGGTGGCAGGGGTGATGGGCAACATAAGCCCTATGGCTGGGGGTGGCAGTAGTGATGGGCAACATAAGCTCTATGGCTGGGGATGGCAGGGGTGATGGGCAACATAGTCCCTATGGGTAGGGGTGGCAATAGTCGTGGGCAACATAGTCCCTATGGCTGGGGCTGGCAGTAGTGATGGGCAACAGGTCCCCTATGGGTGTGGGTGGCAGGGGTGATGGGCAACATAAGCCCTATGGGTGGGGGTGGCAGTAGTGATGGGCAACATAGTCCCTATGGCTGGGGCTGGCAGTAGTGATGGGCAACAGGTCCCCTGTGGGTGTGGGTGGCAGTAGTGATGGACAACATAAGCCCTATGGCTGGGGGTGGCAGTAGTGATGGGCAACATAAGCCCTATGGGTGGGGGTTGCAGGGGTGATGGGCAACAGGTCTCCTATGGGTGAGGGTGGCAGTAGTGATTGGCCTCAGGTCCCCTATGGGTGGGGGTGGCAGTAGTGATGGGCAACATAAGCCCTATGGCTGGGGGTGGCAGGGGTGATGGGCAACAGGTCCCCTATGGGTGGGGGTGGCAGTAGAGATGGGCAACAGGTCCCCTATGGGTGGGGGTGGCAGTAGTGATGGACAACATAGTCCCTATGGGTGGGGCTGGCAGTAGTGATGGGCAACAGGTCCCCTATGGGTGTGGGTGGCAAGGGTGATGGGCAACATAAGCCCTATGGCTGGGGGTGGCAGTAGGGATGGGCAACGTAAGCCCTATGGCTGGGGGTGGCAGGGGTGATGGGCAACATAGTCCCAATGGGTGGGAGTGGCAGTAGTGATGGGCAACATAGTCCCTATGGCTGGGGCTGGCAGTAGTGATGGGCAACAGGTCCCCTAAGGGTGTGGGTGGCAGGGGTGATGGGCAACATAAGCCCTATGGCTGGGGGTGGCAGTAGTGATGGGCAACATAAGCCCTATGGCTGGGGGTGGCAGGGGTGATGGGCAACATAGTCCCTATGGCTGGGGCTGGCAGTAGTGATGGGCAACAGGTCCCCTAAGGGTGTGGGTGGCAGTAGTGATGGGCAACATAAGCCCTATGGCTGGGGGTGGCAGTAGTGATGGGCAACATGAGCCCTATGGGTGGGGGTGGCAGTAGTGATGGGCAACATAAGCCCTATGGCTGGGGGTGGCAATAGTGATGGGCAACATAAGCCCTATGGCTGGGGGTGGCAGGGGTGATGGGCAACATAGTCCCTATGGGTGGGGGTCGCAGTAGTGGTGGGAAACAGGTCCCCTATGGGTGGGGGTGGCAGTAGTGATGGGCAACATAAGCCCTATGGCTGGGGATGGCAGGGGTGATGGGCAACAGGTCCCCTATCGGTGGGGGTGGCAGTAGTGATTGGAAACAGGTCCCCTATGGGTGTGGGTGGCAGTAGTGATGGGCAACATAAGCCCTATTGCTGGGGGTGGCAGTAGTGATGGGCAACAGGTCCCCTATGGGTGGGGGTGGCAGTAGTGATGGGCAACATAAGCCCTATGGATGGGAGTGGCAGGGGTGATGGGCAACAGGTCCCCTATGGGTGGGGGTGGCAGTAGTGATGGGCAACAGGTCCCTTATGGGTGGGGTGGCAGTAGTGATGGGCAACATAGTCCCTATGGGTGGGGCTGGCAGTAGTGATGGGCAACAGGTCCCCTATGGGTGTGGGTGGCAGGGGTGATGGGCAACATAAGCCCTATGGCTGGGGGTGGCAGTAGTGATGGGCAACATAAGCTCTATGGCTGGGGATGGCAGGGGTGATGGGCAACATAGTCCCTATGGGTAGGGCTGGCAATAGTCGTGGGCAACATAGTCCCTATGGCTGGGGCTGGCAGTAGTGATGGGCAACAGGTCCCCTATGGGTGTGGGTGGCAGGGGTGATGGGCAACATAAGCCCTATGGGTGGGGGTGGCAGTAGTGATGGGCAACATAGTCCCTATGGCTGGGGCTGGCAGTAGTGATGGGCAACAGGTCCCCTGTGGGTGTGGGTGGCAGTAGTGATGGACAACATAAGCCCTATGGCTGGGGGTGGCAGTAGTGATGGGCAACATAAGCCCTATGGGTGGGGGTTGCAGGGGTGATGGGCAACAGGTCTCCTATGGGTGAGGGTGGCAGTAGTGATTGGCCTCAGGTCCCCTATGGGTGGGGGTGGCAGTAGTGATGGGCAACATAAGCCCTATGGCTGGGGGTGGCAGGGGTGATGGGCAACAGGTCCCCTATGGGTGGGGGTGGCAGTAGAGATGGGCAACAGGTCCCCTATGGGTGGGGGTGGCAGTAGTGATGGACAACATAGTCCCTATGGGTGGGGCTGGCAGTAGTGATGGGCAACAGGTCCCCTATGGGGGTGGGTGGCAAGGGTGATGGGCAACATAAGCCCTATGGCTGGGGGTGGCAGTAGGGATGGGCAACGTAAGCCCTATGGCTGGGGTGGCAGGGGTGATGGGCAACATAGTCCCTATGGGTGGGGGTGGCAGTAGTGATGGGCAACATAGTCCCTATGGCTGGGGCTGGCAGTAGTGATGGGCAACAGGTCCCCTAAGGGTGTAGGTGGCAGGGGTGATGGGCAACATAAGCCCTATGGCTGGGGGTGGCAGTAGTGATGGGCAACATAAGCCCTCTGGCTGGGGGTGGCAGGGGTGATGGGCAACATAGTCCCTATGGCTGGGGCTGGCAGTAGTGATGGGCAACAGGTCTCCTAAGGGTGTGGGTGGCAGTAGTGATGGGCAACATAAGCCCTATGGCTGGGGTGGCAGTAGTGATGGGCAACATAAGCCCTATGGGTGGGGTTGGCAGTAGTGATGGGCAACATAAGCCCTATGGCTGGGGGTTGCAGTAGTGATAGGCAACATAAGCCCTATGGCTGGGGGTGGCAGGGGTGATGGGCAACATAGTCCCTATAGGTGGGGGTCGCAGTAGTGGTGGGAAACAGGTCCCCTATGGGTGGGGGTGGCAGTAGTGATGGGCAACATAAGCCTTATGGGTGGGGGTGTTAGTCGTGCTGGCCATGCAACCCCTATGGTGGGCTGTTGTTAGTGGCCAGGATGTGGATCCCCTGTGTGTGTACCATTTTGCGGGTATGTGTCGTTTGTTTATGTGGTAGGTGTCTGACTTACCGCCTGCGCCGTCGGCGTCGGTTCCTGAGCCGGTCAGAGATGTAGAGTACTGGTATGACCTGCGCGATGTGATTCATTATGTGTTTGTGTCGTACACGCTGCTTGTTGCTTAGTCTCGTACCCGCTGCAAGCTGGTCCGTCTCGTAGCCGTGTATTGAGCTATGGCGCGAATCGTAGCTGATATGCTTGTTTTCCGGATGCTGTGACGTCTCGCATAGGAAGTACGCATCGTACTTGTCAGGGCGGAAACTGCTATGGATACTGCTTCCGGCCGACTCGGTTCAGCGTTAGGAGTCACGGCTCAGACAGAGAATGGAGCTACAATCACAGCCTACTTGTCGGTCGGGTTTTTGGCAGTTATGCGCATGGTATTTACTCTACAGGACGAACCGGCTCCGGGTACGTGTCAGTCGCACGGTAAGGCTACAGACAGCTGTCCGACCGGGTATCGGAATCGGCCCCTTAATAGAGCAATATACCCCGTTGAAGAATTTTCCCCGATGTCCTCATAGATAGAAGCAAAAGACTTCACCCATTGGTCTGACTAAATATTTGAGGAAATAATAGCCTTCACAGATTGTACAAAAAAAGGGGATTGTTTATGACTAGGGTTCCCGGTTTTATGGTATTTATTTTTTTGACATTTCCGTCTGTATTTAGCCATATTTATTTTTTGCTAATTTTACTGTATTTATCCATATTTATTTTGGGGTTTGTGGAAAAATGAAGCTGAAATTAGTATATTTCCATGTTTACTTAACCGATAAATATGCACTCATGCTTGAATGCCTGCCAGATTTCAGTGATATGAACACCCGCAGAAGATAAATCAATGCACTTTTATGAAGAAATGCGCTTTTCAGTATCAACCTTGTGCATATCTACTGGTGTTAAAGCCTCTATACTAAAATTCCTTTCTTTTTTAACCCCCTCACCTATCAATTCACACAGCTACTGGCCTGGCAGTTATGGCAGACAGAATTTAGAATCACTCAAAAAGCAATCATTTCCCTTTTCATCCACATTTAAAAATAAATACAGTCAAGAAAATAAATGTTTTCTGTCTGTATCTATCTGTGAAAATCAGTAATAACGGAAAACAGGGAGCCTTATTTATGACCCACCAAAGATTTTCACTATTTGAAAGGCAACTAGCTTGATCGAGCAGATTACAAGCATCCTCTTGTAAAAATGTTTTCTGTTGTTTAACCACAGCCTTATATTTAGATCGGCAAAATGCAACACATTCTCTGTCCCTAGGAGCTACCTTAAGCACCTGCTGCAGATCTCGGTGGCCCTAGAGCATTCTACAGCAAACCATAAATGAACTGCAAGGTCCATTCAAAAGATCCCTATTTTTTTCCTGACACTGAGGTTCAAAGCACTGAGGGGCATATTATCAAGAACGGCGGTAAAATTATCGCCGCTGTAGAGGCAGGAAACTGCCGCTAAATCGGCGATAATTGGCTTGATAATATGCCCTTGAGAATTCCATTAGAAGCCCAGGTTCACACCAGAACATGGGCTTCTATTGGAATTCTCAAGGGCATATTATCAAGCCCATTATCGCAGCTTTAGCGTCAGTGTCCTGTCGCTAAAGCAGCGATAATTTGAACTCCGTTCTTGATAATATGCCCCTGAGTATCTCATTCTCCGGAGTACCTTGTGTAAGACAAGCCTGAAAATAATTTGTGCAGAAAATAAAAAGCGAAGCCTGAAAGTCTTCCACAACAACCTTGGACCACTTTAGGTGCCATGCATCATCTAAGGTTATTATACCAACAGGCTTTTTATTTTTTAATTTAAATCTGCTTCATTGTTTTCATTATATAGAGATATAGAGAGATGAAAGCAATTGATAAGCAAGGCTGTATAGTGCCATCAGTAGACGGTACTGTGCACAAAACAGAAGGATATCCATAAATGCAGTTATTGGCAGCACAGCGATGTAATATTCAAGTGTCATAGTGTCACAGGTGATGTGTTCCAGTTAGTAGTTTATCACAGACATTTTAATCTTGCAATAACATTTTCAAACAATATTTGCTTTAAACAGCATCATTCTAACATAAACGTATTATGCGGCACACTAAGTCACGCTGGCCCTATCAACAAATGCCCTTACCGCATCATTCAGTGAACCATATCCTGTTACTTTGGTGAGTTTATCCTTCCATGTTTGCAACTACAGATGTGCTATTGAGTGTTAATGCAGAAAGGGTGATAGCTAATACTGGTGACTTAAGGGGATTTCACAGTGTTGGGAGGTGTGTTACAGCCCCATGACCCACCCACTTAGTCGTCACGTTCAGAATGAACGCTGTGGGTTTTTGAGCCATCAGGAATTTCAGTGTTAGGATGTCATTAAGAAATCCCACAATGTAGCAACAGGGGGGCAGATTTATGTTTCCTGGCGCATCCCTGCAAATCAGCAGGGATGCGCCAGGAAAGATGCGTCATGCAAGTTTACCCTTGCACCACCACAGATGCACCGCATTTACAATGCAGCGCATCGTGGCGCAAGGATAAACAGATGCGTGACGCATCTGATGGTATAAGGGCGGTGCATTGCTGGAGTCGTGTCGCAAGCACGACGCAACTCCAGCAATGCTCAAGGGCTGCCCATACCTAACATGCTGCGTCATGCCTTACGCCTACTTCAAGCAGGCGCAGGGTTTTGACGCAGCAGCATCGGAAAAGTGACTCAGTGAAATCTTGTAGATTTCACTGCGTCACTTTTCTGAGGCTTTTTCCGACGGGACGCCCACCCTGCATACATTAAACCTGACGCAGCTTTAATGTAGTGCAGGGCTTTACAACGTGACGCATCTCTCTAGATGCGTCACGTTGTAAATAAGACGCAACATGGCGCATGGTTTACGCCGCCGCTGTGACACAGAAGTGACGCAACGGTGGCGTAATTGTCTTGCAAGGGGCTTGTAAATCTGCCCCAGGGTATTTACGGAGTCCTAAATTCGCCTCTCTGTGTAAAGCGGTGCTTTCTGCCTGTGCCCAGTTTACAAACTATCTCATCCAGGCCGTGATCTGGGGAGGGTCAGGTGATTTCCATCTGCGGGTGACTAGTCTTTTGGGCAAAAACAGCCCTAAATCAATAAATCTAGACATGACTTTATATTTTACCCCTGCGATATAACCCCAAAATGCATATCTCCCATGTAACCATGACTGTTCCGTTGTTGCAGTGCTTCAAACCAGGAGTGGGTCGTGCAGGGACGAGCGAAGGGGTTGGGGGGCGTTTGGTGAATTCAGCAGACGATGCCAAGGGAAAATTAAAAAATTTGACGTCGTCTGTCAAATCCCCCATCCCCCCCACCCCTCCCCACCGCTCTTACTGGCACAGGCCACGACTGCTTCAAATGATCTGGTATTTCCTGCCAGTAGTGCTGCAACCAGGTTCAGACCCAAAGCATATCTAGGATGTTGGCATCCACCAACTGGCACCAAGGGGAGGCGTTGTCATCACACTGAAAATACCTATTTATTTTATCAGGGGTAAGATAAGCTCTGTGTTCAACATATAATTGAATTGGCCGGAATCTGGCATTTCAAGTAACCTTAACAGGTCCCTCCAACATGGCATCCCACCTCCACCTCCGCAAAGGGCTGGCCCCGGTCTACTTCCCATCTGTCGCGTAATGGTGTGGGAGGCTGTATTGCATGTGAGCATATGGATCCTGCCAGCCAATGTACCAGGTGTTTGCCACGACCTAAGACATGTAAGCATTGTATTGTAAGGTGCATAAGTTGTTCGTTGGTGATGTTTCCCCAACTGCGGCCCAATGCCCTCACAAAACCACCACGCTTCCTATAAGTAACATTTTGCGTTATACATGGCTAATCAAGAAGAAAGCTAATGGGGTAATGCTCACTGAAACCCGTAGTAGGAATTTGCATAATTCTTTTAAAACTGGAATATGAGACAGAAGCAATATGAAATCAATGACAGCTTGGGGCACAGCAACAATCAATATTGTTTTACCCTCAAACAGGGTTCAGGGAGGCCCTTTCTGACAGTTTTCCAGGGGCTTCTCCAGAGTGGCATATCCCAGGATCCACTGTCTATAGTACCCAGCCATGCCCAAGAAAGTTTGTGAATGGAGGCGGTCACTGGATGGGGCAACTTACAAATGGCTTTAATGTGCTTGGGTGACAGGTGGTGCCTGCTGGCTAACATTTCACAACTAAAGTATCACACTGAGGGAAGGCAAAAGTGCAGTTTCTCCTTTGAAGCCTTGTGCCCCTTTTTGTCCAATTCACTGAGGAGACAGAGAGAGTCAACATGTAGTCATCTAAAGTAACAGGTGCCAATAGTAGGTCACCAACATATGGCAAATCCTTGTGGGAGCTTTGCCACAAAAGTTGAGACACACCAAATGACAATGGCAAGTGGAACTGACTCTTTGCTTATAGCGATGGAAAAGAAGGGAAAAACAAATCGCCACCATGGTAACGTTTTTGGCGATTGTGGGGATTAAATAAATGAGTGTAACAGGGTTAGAGGCCATAGTGAAACTAGGAAAAGCAAAAATTTCAATGGCACACAAATCTTGCAAGAATCTGTACACGTTGGTCTTTCCCTCGTCTTAATATATAAAATTGGGGCGTTGTGTATACCAGCCCGTCCTCGTCTCTGCCTCAGGTTTGAGGGGAAACTGAGGGATTCGAGGCAGCTTCTTTTGTGGGTTGATCTTGATCTTCACGGGGTCCACGGAAGTCATAAATCCACAATCATTTGCCCCTGGTGACCACAATGTGAAAGGCACTTGGAAAAGCTCATACATATCTAAAGTATCTTTATGTAATAACATAGATCCCGCCATTATCAAGTATCTCTTATCAAAACTAAGGTTGAGACACCCTGATAGTATCACCTTATAAGGGTGGGATGAGGTTGCCTGGGATGAATAATGCTATTCACCTTCACGTTTTTGTGGCTTTGCGGATAAGTGGATAAGTCAGACCCTGCAAGGCAGACCAGCCCTGAGAGGTGATGTAACCTTGAAGGTCAGAGGGATAGTGGACATTATACATTTGATCCAAGCAAGATATGCAGCTTGACATGAGTTGAATGGGGGGCTGGAATACTTGGAAGGGCCTTATCTAGATTTTTGACTGAACTTTACCAGGTTTCATGAAAATATTTGTAGGTCAGAGAAGAACTATTTTTCATGGTGGCCTTCAAATTGAAGTCACGTGTGAAATCAATACCTAGTTTCAAAGCTCAATATAATGTTATGGATAAAAGATTCATATTTCCCAAAATGATCTTAATGGACAGGATATCTATTTTGGTCCTATCAATAATAAAAATTCAAGGGCAAATATAGGAGAGGAGAGCCTGTCTTTTAAACATCCCCTGGGTCCCAAAGGAATCCGATACTTTGCAGAACAGTTTCATTAAATTCTATCCATCTTAACTTTTGATTCAACTTACAGCTATTTTATGAATGGTAGGCATCAGTTGTACATTAATGGGCTAGCTGGAGAGATCTGTGTATATTCTGCAGATTGGTTCAAATCCCGGCAGGACAGACTGGACTCTTCATCCTTCTAAGGCTTTTAACTTGAGCATCATTGAGGTGGCCAAGAGCCAGCATCGGATTGGTAACGCGGGCACTCAGGCAATGCGGGGGGGGGGAGGGCAGGTGTCCAGTTCCAGCTGTGGGCTGCCTTTTTGAGCAGCCTGGGGGGCTGATTTGGGCGGTGTCTGTGTTTGGATGCCGCCAGCGGCCCAGTGGGTGCCTGGGTGGCCTTTCTGGAGGCAGATGGGCATCCGTTACCTCCCTTTTATCAACAGGGCAGAGGTGTCACTCCCTTCCTCTCGCTGGGATGGGCCATTAATGTATGCATATTGAGCAGGAGCAGGGGGCCTGAGCAGAAGTGGCCTCACTTGTTTTCAGGTGTGTTTCACCAAAGTAAACTAATCCGTGCATGTGTGTTTTTTAATGCTCCCCCCCCCCCAACTTTTTAAATAAAATTTCGCCGAAGCAGTGTTTTGCGGAAAGGAAAAATGCAAATGTGGGCCTCTTTTTTTGCGTGCCAGGGCCGATTTTTAATCCCAATCCAACCCTGCCAATAGCATAAACTATTGATCAAGCACAAAGGGGAAATTCAATTTCAAGATATACGTGGTCAATTCAGAACATAACACTCCAAAAATGAAGGCTGAAATTGATTGTCAAAGACGTTAAGCTACGACAAGAAAAAAACAAAGCATCGCTGGTCAGCAGGGGAGGGCATGTCTGCATATTACCGCCCTGGTAAGGGCGGGCATGTCGAGAAGGCTAGAGTGGCACCGAAACCCCTTATGGCGCTGCAGCTTACAAATCATGACTTTTTCAGTTTACACGGAGCGCTCCAGCAAGCTTAAACCAATTTACTAAAAGTCTGAACATCCTTGCACTGTTGTCGGCACAGTAAAAATATGACTTCATCCGTTTGGCTTAGTAGAGACTAATAGAGCTGAACACTCCCCCGCACTACCCCTTTTGCTCACTTGTACAGCAGACTTGGTAGACACTAAGATGGGCCAACATCTCCTGGGCCACTGTGTACTCTGTGGCAGCACTTTCCAGAATATCTGCAAAGCTGCATTCCTGGTCATTCCTGGAAGGGAGTACCTGCAATCTCTTTCCAAGATCAGGAAACTAGTGTGGTTGGGTTCTGAATCACGAGAGGCTGGTACATCTTTGGAACAACCATGTTATGCCTTGATATCCGCCTTCATGCAAAGCAAATAGGTCTGAGATGAAGCCTGAACTATTATTTTAAATACATGTGACAGATGCCTATAAAAATGAGACCAAAGAGCCTGGGCATCCAGTCTCAGGATCAATGCATGGCCTATGATTAACCACCGAGTCGAGCCTGCCATCCAGTTGGGGATAAACTGTACCTGGCCTATCGCTCATGAATGTTCCGAAGGGCGAGGACACACTGTAAGAAAATATTGGTGTAGCTGCAGAGTGGCCAGCCAGCAGTTTCAATGGGGATTTTTAGCCTCACTGAGGTTTTCAAATTTTCCATCATTTTAATATTTCTAGTTCTCTACAGTTTACAAAAGCACCAGTCTTGGAATGAGAAAAACACATTGCGAGCCCATGTATTCTTACTTTTGTACATAGAGGGTAAATTATTTCTAAAAAGTTATTTTTGATGCCGTGTTCCTTTTTCGTGTTGTCTTTCTCTAGTTATTTTGTATGTGCTCTTAGACCTTCAACATACAATGCACTGTACAGTTTGACTAAATATACTTTTTTTTAGCAGTTTTATATAGCACGAACTCGGCCTAAGTGCATTGGTGCGATTTACATGAGCACTAATAACATTACTCAAGGAGGGCTCACCTTTTGAACTTGAACCAACGCGGAACTGCACCAGGACTCTCCTTGCCCCACCGACGCTAGCACCTCGCCGGACCCACTGCGCGGGCCCCGCAGCGTCCATCAGGATTTGCGGAAACGGTTTGGAGCAGGACTGAATAGAGCCGGGTGAGCGTCAGCTGACAGGGCTGCGAGCAGCAGGGGACTCCATTGTCCAGGAGCCCCTGCGTGCCCAATAGCTTACACCTGGGCAGCTCTCCCTGGAAGACACGCCCCCCAGCTGATCTGCAAGCTAAATCTGCCCTTCTACTTGGAGCTTTTGGGACTCACCTTTTGAACTTGAACCAACGCGGAACTGCACCAGGACTCTCCTTGCCCCACCGACGCTAGCACCTCGCCGGACCCGCTGCGCGGGTCCCGCAGCGTCCATCAGGATTTGCGGAAACGGTTTGGAGCAGGACTGAATAGAGCCGGGTGAGCGTCAGCTGACAGGGCTGCGAGCAGCAGGGGACTCCATTGTCCAGGAGCCCCTGCGTGCCCAATAGCTTACACCTGGGCAGCTCTCCCTGGAAGACACGCCCCCCACGCATCCTATTTTAGATCTTGTTATCCCGCAGTGCGGGAGCGCGCAGGAGTGCCCGGGGCTAAGTCCGGGCAAAGGGCGGGCCGTCTGAGGCCGTCAGAGGCAGGAGGAGGCTGGGCTGGGCCCACTCTCTAAGATCTGTTTGCCGTTACTCCATTCCCTGAGGTACTACCTGTTTACAAGCGTATGTTAAAGGGGCACATACATATCACCTAACGTAGTTGTTGTTTGCAGGCCACCTGATATAAAAGCCACGTATGTCATTTATATTGGTGGTGTAATTTTGCCGTGTAATTTTGCCGTGTGTAATCATCGATTTTGGCCATTTGTGCGTCTTCCACTATGGCTACCTGTACCCCATCACGTAAATTATCCACGCTGGGAGGCTCAGTCAGAGGCACGCTAGACAATTTTATTACAAGAGCTGCTTCTGTCCTGGAAAAGGAGATAGCTATGGTAGAGCGACGTCTATCAGCCGAACTTTTACAATCCAAAAGATCTTCTCTTGGCCCTATCCAGCTGGTTGTCTCACCGTCGCCGGCCCCACCTACCTCTTGTTTACCGGTCAGCCCCTTTGCCTCTACATCTTCTCTGACCAATCATGTTGGCAATCTAACGTCACCTTCTCACTCACACCCAACTTTGTCTGATCCTACCCTCCCTAATAGTCATTCTAGGGGCTCTACACCACCGACCACATCTGTACTTGGAGCCATATCTAATTCTAATGCTGGCAGCCCGCAAAAGTTGAGAGGGAGAAGCAACATCATAGCCCCCCCCTTCCAAAAAAAGAAAGAAAGGAGGGAAAAAACTAAACAAAACTAACCATTTGGGTATTGCTAAATACACTGCGTTGGGAAACATCGTAAAAACTTCTATCCCAGTAGCTAAGCAGTTAGCAGAGCAAGCTTTGGAGCCAGATCACTGTAAATTTGATCTTCTATCAAACAATATGATGTCCCAAATTGAGAAAGTTCTTAAATCACTCCTTCTTCCACTAACAGAAAGGATAAAGAACGTGTCCAACCAACTAGGGCTATTAGAGCAGATGTTCCAGAAAAACACTGACAAATTAAACGAGCAATTCCCAAAGGCCTTGGTACCATCAAATAACACTCCTGCTGTCAACCTATCTCCAACGCCAGATGATAGGCTAAGCAGATCAGAAATAACTAATATCAAAATTGTCCCACCCCCATCAAATGTACTTAACCTTTCATCCTCCCGAAAGACAACTGTTATTTCCCCCTCCTCTAGAGGCACCCTCCTTTCCACAATCAATGCACTTCCCTGCACTGTTTCAAATAAAAAACACGGTGGCAGTCTTGACCACATAGACCTCCCACCAGAGGCAACTCCTTACGTTGTACTTATGACAGGAGTTCCTGCACTAGAGGCAGGCAAGAAGGAAGGTTATTATGACCTAAAAAACAAAGTTTTACACTGGCTGGGAAAGAACAGGCCATTACCTCTTAATATAAATGGCGAACTTTTGAATGTCCGTAGGCTTGGTTGGGTGGGCCCACGGCCCAAGGACATTGAAGGCGACGTAATCGTTGTCAATTTTAGAGATGTTAGAGCTACTAGACACATTGTGAATTGGTCCCAAGCTCCATACCAGAGCCCCATTAGAACTCTCGATCTAACCTATTTTTATCCGCAGTCATTAATTAGGAATCCTACCTACCCCATCATTCCAACTCGGCCACAGGCAGGACTATCTCTTTTTAATGTACCTACTTTTAATTGCTTCTCCCCACTTAGAGGATTAGAGGATGTCGATTGACGCCCCCTAGTACATTGCACCCAGCATCCCCCATGTGGCTCAACGAAGGGACACTCACCCAAAAATTATTCCCCCGTACCCCTGACTAATGCTATACCAGATAGTGGGAAGGTCAACTCGGGAACAATCCAAATACTTTCGTGGAATATCGCAGGCCTTAAGAAACACCTGGCTAACCCGGATTGGCTTGACTTTGTCAACCAATACGATATTTGCATGTTTCAGGAGACCTGGAGTTTAGACCCTCTTTATAAGCCTGGTTATTCTACTTTTCATATACCGGCAGTCCACCAGGGTGCGGGCCGACCTTCGGGAGGCCTACATATTTGGATTAAGGTCGCTCTGAATTTGGACATTAAAACCCATAATGCCAAGTCAGTAGATCTTCTTCATATATCTTTCAAACGGCCCCGGAATGGCTCTAGAGTTGACCTCCTCAATGTATACGCTAGAGGAGGCCCTCCCACTCAAAACTCTGCCACCATCTCCACTCTGGAAAACGTTTTGTCAGGTATCCCACCACTCTCTAATATCATTATAGGTGGTGATTTGAATTGTACGTACGAACCACTAAGAGATGCTGATCTTTTAGGGCTCACTGAGGAAGACAGTAAAAACTGTATCCCCCCTTTAAATTTGAGTTCTACTATGAGATGGTCAGCAAGGGCACTTCAGATGACCGGTCTCACTCTGGAATTTAACCTCCGTGCCCTAAATGGAAGAACTCTCTCTGATCCACATGGGGCTATGACCTTTAATAGATTAAATGGGCCATCGCGTATCGATTACATTATCATAGATGCAAATTCTTGGGAGCAGGTGGTTGATATGAAGGTAGAACAGATGCCAGATAGTGACCATAATCCCCTCTGTGCAGTTTTTAAATGGAATTCAAGGCCAAACTCCTTAAATTTGAATTTGGCCTCAAAAGTAGTAACTCCTACAAACTGCAATAGAAGGTTGAAATGGCACAAAGTATCAGGTCACGAGGACACCCTAACCTCCATAAACCTCCTAGTGGCCTCTAAGGCTGCTGAATTTGCTCACCTCAATGCAGGGTCGCTTGTGACAAACTATGCTAACTTTAATAATACTTATAAAACCCTCATTGAGGACATAGGCTCTCATTTTATAATAAAAGGTCCAAAAGCTGGCATAAATCATCAACCCAAGAGAGGCAACCCATGGTTTACCAACGAATGTAGAACCCAGAGACAGGAGATCATACTTGCACTTCGGAATAAAGATCCGATAGCTGTCAGGCTGGCTAGGCAAGCTTATAAAAAATCCATAGCAGCTGCTAAACGGGCTTGGGAGGAGGAACATTGGCAAGCACTAAAGAATGCAGCTTTTTCAAAAGACTCTAAAATCTTCTGGACCTTAATAACTCAACTATCCAGAAGAGACTCTGAACCAATCCCCAACAATATAACCAAACAGCAGCGGTCTGTGCACTTTTCAAAATTATATTGTAATGAGGTAGAGCCCGACCACCTCACGTCTGATAGCCCAGACCTTAACCCAACCTTTTTACAGCCTGATCCAATGGACCTTTTTTCCTCTGGGGAGGTTCAGATCGCCATCAAAAGCATAGCTTCCGGGAAGGCGGCAGGCCCTGATGGCCTACCAGGCGATTTGATCCTCCATGACCCCCTAATATGGGCAGAACTTATCACTAATGTGATGAACTTACTGCTAAGAGGCCATGCTATCCCTGATTCATGGAAGGGTGCCGAGGTAGTCACAATCTATAAGAAGGGGGTGAGAGAGGACCCTGCCAACTACAGGCCAATAAGTTTAATTGATGTCATCCAAAAGGTGGTTGGCAGGGTTCTCAACTCACGAATGTGGACCTGGCTTGAAGAGGGAAACGTCTTATCACATTTACAAGCAGGGTTTAGGAAGAAAGTGGGCACTATGGACCAGGTGTTCAGACTCCTCGCCACATATTGGAAGACTGTCCTGATTGGCGGGGGATCTTTATACCTGGCCTTTATCGACCTTAAAACTGCATTTGATCTCGTTCCCCGGGCCAAACTTTGGCAGGTTCTACATGGAATGGGGTTGCCACGATACCTTTTGGAGTTTATCAAAAGACTGCATGAGGGCACATATGCAAGAATTAGATGGGGGAGTGAAGGCCAATTGACTGACCGTATTCCTGTCCAGAGGGCGGTTCGCCAGGGATGTGTGATGGCTCCGACACTGTTCTCCCTCTTTATTAATGGGGTGGTAGACCATTTGAGGGAGGACCCAGCGGATGCCCCCGCCCTGGCGGGGGAAAAAACACCCACCCTCCTCTTTGCAGACGACACACTCCTCATGTCTAAGACCCCCTATGGGTCTTCAGAAACTGCTTGACAAGTTCTGTTCCTTTTGCGACAATCGTGGACTTACCATCAATACTACTAAGACCAAATTGACGGTATTATCTAGAAACAAAAAACACAAAAAAACCACCGTCGCACTAAATGGCACCCCCTTAGAAGAAGTGGATGCCTTTGATTATCTGGGGGTTAGGATAAACTCTAGAATGAAATGGGATTCGCACATTGTCAAAATGACTTTAAATCTAAAGAGAGTGACAGGAGCAATCCTTAGAGACCACCGTTTATCATCTACTAAGCCTATTAGCCCTGCCTTATTAGTATACGAGGGCAAGGCATTGTCTGCTGCTACCTACGGATCTGAATTGTGGGGATCGGAAAGAGTTGCTGATTTAGTCTCTGTAGAACATAAATTTATGAGAGATTTAGTGGGTCTCCCAGTCTCCACCCCTACTAAGCCGTTACTTTATGATTTGGGACGTCGTTCCATCAAAGACATTGTTGGCCTCCGGCCCGTTTTATTTTGGGTCCGGCTTAGGAGAACCCCAGAACTGAGCAATTATGCAGCCGCCCTTGACGAACTCATTGCTTTAAATGGTTTCAGACTAATCCCATGGTTGAAAAATCTGGGGGACATGGTACTTAAGCTAGGGCTAAAAGAAGAATGGCTCTTGCAGCAGCCCCCGCAAAAAGATATTATTAAGAAACTATATTGGTCAAGCGTCGAGGGTATGGCTTTGACAGACCCAAAGTTGGGTGCTCTAACTGATGCATTCATGACCTGCAAGCCAGTTCCGAAGCTGGAACCATTTTTAGATTTCATCTCCTCACCTAGGGACAGAGCTTTGTTCCTCAAAATGAGGTTTGGCACGCTACCTCTTAATGTTTTTACAAATAATTGGAAAAATTCTAAATCCAATCACACAGCTTGCCCGGGATGTTCTAATCCTACCGAGTCACTGGGGCATTTCCTGTTTGCCTGCAAGGCGTACAGGGCACCTAGAAAGCGCTGGTTAACCCCAGTTTGTAGTAATCTGGGAACCAGGCAGTCATCAGTGGCCCTCCGTATTCTAACGACGGACACTACATCCTTGCTGGTAGTTTGTGGGGTAGCCAAATATCTTGGAAAAGCTTGGATATTACGATCTAAGCTGGTTGAAGCAAGCTCCGCTTAGACTGCCTCTTGTTTCTCCTTACCTTCTACATCAAACAATTTTTTATAACTGGATATGTATCCCTTAATGTATATTTTTACATGTTATTATTCGTGTGGTTGTATTTATGTTGAATAGAAATGTAATTACTTTTATGATACCTTGTTATCGAATAAAGTATAAACGAAACAAAAAAAAAAAAAACGAAATTACTCAAGGTCAAATTCCTTTTTAATTTTTTTGCCTTCTCATTGTTACACTCTGTTCAGCCCACATGTGTTATTAAGCGGGTGCCAAATTTGGTGTCAACGAGGTATGGCTGATATACAGCTACAATGTAGATATTCAAATTCAGATAAATACTTTTCTAGTAGTTAAATCATTTCCATTTTTCAAATGAAAATCAAGCTGTTGTTTGCTGATAATCTGAATGTAGGGTTTGCCTGGTGGTAACGGCCTATAACAAAAAGAGATATGTATGCCCAACCTAATTGGGTGGACGGACATATAGACAATTTTCTGATGTCCCTTAATCTGCGGAGAAGTTTGATTACCACGAGCTGAAGAAGTCACCGCTGTAGCCAAACTTAAGGTCCGCCTGCCTCTATATCAGGCAGGTGGACCACTATGTAGACAGAAAGTGAACTCCGTCGCCATTGCGATGGACTTCCCTCTTTGCCAACATATAAATCGGGAGCATAGGGCCACATGTACGACCATCAGGTTTTGCGACTCACAATTTGCAATTGTTAGCGAATCGCAATTTGCGAGTCGCAAAACCCAAAGTACAGCAGTGTTTCAGACTCTGTTTGCGATTCCCAAAAGGGTCGTAAGGCACCTACCTCATTAATATTCATAAGGCAGGTCGCAATTTGCGACCCATTGGTAATGGCTGGCACTCACAGGGATGGTGGCCTCCCGGAGTCAGCAGAGCGCCATGTCTGTGACAGCTTTTTAAATAAAGCAGGTTTTTTTTAATGCAGCCGCATTCCCAGTCGCAAAACATTCATACAAACTAGTTGGACTCACTACTAGGAATACATTTACATGCTCCTTCCTTATAGCGACTTGCAAACCCTATTTTGCAAGTCGATTATGGTCACTGACTCGCAAAATAATGTTGGTACATAGGAAAATGAATTTACCAGTCGCAAACGGCCTGATGGCCCATTTGTGACTGGTAAAATATGTTATATATCTGTCCCCAAGTTATAAAGGAGTACTTGAATTCATATTTGCTTTTGGCCGAATACTTATTGGATTGAAGAGAACTGCCCAATTTGGAATACTTGTAACAAGTATTATACAAATTACCCTATTTGGAATACTTATAACAAGTGTTATACATACAGAATCGCAAGCAATGGCTCCCAGTAGGAAGTGTTGACATTGCTTCTCATGCATAGACATAGTCCATAAAGTAATTTTCAATACCACGAAACATAATTCAAACACTTGATAGTGTGAATTGAGCCCAGATCCAGGTGGCAAATTCTGAACTAAGTGGGAGCAAAGACTCAGCAAAGAAATAATTGAAATCATTGATGAAAAAACACGCACAAATATATGGGTATGAGTATCTCACTGGTTAGGTCAACCTTCCACAAAACACAAATATGTACATTGGCAAAGAAGCAGGAAAGCACAAGGTTAATAATGAGCTACAACCACGGCTGGCCAACACAGTGCACACACCAAAATACTGCATATTGCATACATACGAACTCACACAGTGCCACAGTGTGACACATGATATCGGTGCCCATCACATGGTCACCCGGTGAGGAGCCAATATCGCACTGTGGCAGGGAAAACAAGCTGAAAACCACTGTAAATAGTGGTTTTCCAGCTGTTTTTCGAGAGTCTTTGAACTGCGGATGTCTATTGAGGGTTGGGAAAACACCCCAGGACATTGTCACCAGCCTCGGAAAGCTTTTTTTGGGGGGTGGGGGGGCTTAGGGGTGGGTTGGGGTTAAAAAGTGCCTCCTAGGTACTTCTGGCACAAGGCCCTGCCCCTTCAAGGCCCCTCCCCCTCCTCACACTGTGAGATTGTTCTTCAAGTTGGCAGGTATGATATTTCTATCATGGTATTGTAAGCCATACAATCACAGTGCTTAGTAGCGCCAGAAACACCCATCATACACCCATGAATCCCACACATGGGAGGATCAAGCAAACATACTGAACAATAACTTAACATAATGTGTATTTGTAAAGCACATGTTCACCTCATGAGGTTTCTGGATGCTATGCAATAGATGGTAATTGATACCCAAATCAATGGTGCTTACTTTAGTGATCATGCGAGGAAGAAAGTCTGAGAGGACCTGTGGGATTCGAGCCTGTAACTATAGTGTCGAACACAGACCTTTTAGTCGATGGAACGCATTGCACACAAACCTCTAGTATCCACCTGAGGAAGTGAATGTAGTGCTCATACTCCATTCCCAGGGAGAAGTGGCCACAATACTCGTAATACCAGTTCTATAAATCAATACCCAACATGACTCACTGTCATGCAAAGCAATGCTGACAGACTTCTCAAAGGGCTTATTCTAGGACTATCAGGGCACTGGGCAGAAAGGGAATGTGTGAGGTTTCTTTAATTTGCATACAACGTGAAATCACAGGAAATGGCATCACAGGAAGTGGCATCAATTGATTATTGCTGAAGAAACTTTGCAAGAAGCAACTTTCTTGGTGCAGATATCAGAAAAATTATTTAAAAAATTAATATTAATAAAATACGTACATATGCTTTACATTTCTATTATGTGGAAATACATTATATTAGTCACACTGGATGGAAAGGTTTGGCCTAGGTCTTTTCAAAACCTATATCTTTATTCAAATGTTAACAATGTGTTTTCAGCTTAGTGCATTAGCTATGTATGTATCCAGTATTTATATAGGAAAAACCTAACCGAAAGACTGCAAAACGCTGTACAGGGTCAAAGCCAAAGACCCAGTCAACATGTGATAAGTGGAGTCAATAGTTTGTGGACTGTTACTGCATCATGGTGTAGTTGAGTAATCAGTTGTTTCCTAAATTTGAGCTGGGTTTGGGTTGTCCAAATGAATATGGGGATATTGTTTCAGATCCTTGGTGCATAGATGAGAAAGACCTTTTGCTTGCTATTATTTTTTTTAGAACTTCTTCTTCTTCCCTCTGGAGGTGTCCTTGCTGCGAGTGTGTGGAGAGCCACTGGTAATGGGGAGCTTGTCACCCGAGTAGGCAGGGCAGTTGGTCATGTGTTTGTGGTCAGGGTCAATGACAAGTATAAAGTCAAGGAGTGATAGGAAAGGTAACTTGTTTGTGGATTGTTAATGTATTGTGACGGCTTTGTAGAGGATGCAACTGTTTGAAGATGTTGTAGGTTGTCAAAGGAAACCTGTGAAGTTCCATCACAGTGGAATGATATGATCATATTTCTTCATGTCCTAGTGAGCTGTGCTGCAGGAATCAGAATGCCCTCAAGGGGGACTAGTGTGGATTAAAATTCCAAGATGGTTTCCTAGTTACAAAGTGCAAGAAAAGGTATGTGCAAGAAAGATATCAAAGCAAATAAAACTGTCAAAGTAGATGGACGTATATTAAATGCATCACATTAGTCATTGTAAAACTCCAGAAACAATGGAATACAATCATATGTAGGCTAAAAAGATTTAACGTCATGCGCCGTGAGCCATGGCTACAAAAACCCTATTAATGCCTTCTAAAGCCTTTAAATGCTCTAATACTAATCATTACTATATACAAACATGGTTCCACAGTGCATTTCAATTTGTAAATTAGCATGATGCAGATTCAACTAACAGTTCTGAGACATAACACGGTTTCTCCCAATTTTGCAGAACACCTGGAAAGCACATGTTCAAATGCATTTAAATATTGCTGAGAGTCTGGCTCACTGCCCAGCCCATTTCCTTGAGCCTCACAGGGGAGGCACAGGGGAGGGAGGCAAGGCCTTTAGGGTTGCATCTGGTCAGAATTTTACCACCATGGCCAGTATTTCCATGTCGAAAGCAGAGCAAAAGAGCAAAAATCTGAACAGAATTTCTTGGGATATAACAATATAGAACAAAAAATCCTTGCCTCAACAACAAAGTAAAATCTCTCACATTGGAAGTGTGTAACACATAAAGACAAATAGAGCAGAGGTCTTTAAATTAGGGAGGAGGGGGCCTAGTGGGCCTCAATTGATCTCAGGGGGCACCAGCCTCTGGCCAAGAGCAGCATTGATTATGCTGCAAGGTAAGGGAGAGGAACATTGTGCTCACTGAAACACTGCTTTGTTTTTAGTGAAATAAAATAGTAGCAGTGAGCCAGCCTATGATGGCCCATCCTTTTATTTAGCCATTTCACTGGTGAACTGGGGACATTAATGCCGGCTTGCAGACATGAAACTTATTACTTGAACTTCAGAAGTAATTAAAGGCAAACCTAGGGCCCACTTCTTTGGGCCTTCAAGTGGTTGATCAGGACTGCGAAATCCAAGGGAGAAGGGCCCGACTGGGGCTCCCACCCATGGTCTAGTATTGCAAGGCCAGGGTATGGCCCTTCCTCGAGTCTTGCAGCACTTGACTGTGTCTGTGAGGCCCAAGGGAGGGAGGGGGGAGGGCCCATCCCTCCATGGTCCAGCACTGCGAGGCACAAGGGAGCGTCCTTTCTCCCTAGATCTCACAGCACTGGGCCATGGCTTGGAGTCAAGAATCAATAGGTAATTTTCCGTAACTTTTAAAATTGAAAAACTGATTCTACCCTCACCCACCCTATCACCTGGACTTCCTCCCCAGTACAGTAACCAACTTTCCAGTATTACCTGGCAGGTCCCTTACTGTGCTTGTGATTATACTAAGAAGATACTAACATCGAGCTACAAAAATCATTGAGTTCATTTTGGGGTTTTCATCCCATTAGTTCCTGTCCTACATCAGATCCTATTCTCTTTAGCAGATAAGGCGTATGGTATACTGCAAAAGTTATTCGCCTTGAAACAAGCAGTCCTGTCTTGCAATCTTTGTTCTCCTATTTGAGCAAATTGTTTGATCTTGGGCTAATCAAGTTCTTCCTGGACCTTTTTCCATTTAACTGCCATTATCTCATGGACTGACTGGCTATTATATTAAAGTAAAGACTTTAGGGTAGGTGTTGTATGTTTAGGGCTGTTTCATTACCAGTTTTTACATTTCTCCTTTTAGCACCCCTCAAGGTAAACATTTTAAAGTGGCCTGTGTAGGTCACTTCCGGTGATACAAGTCCTCCCTCTCAGTTACCATGTTATCAAATGCTGGCCCCTTTGTTCCGCTGCTCAGCGGTTGTTCCCAGAGTCAGTGTTGGGGCATCCCACTGGGCTAGGCTTCTCCAGGCTTTCCAGCTAAACTGTGTGTTTTACATCCCCTTTTGATTAGCCTGCTTGCCTGTATCAGTCCCTTGGTAAGAAAAACAAAGTTGGACATTTGGCATCCTGCAAGAGCTTGATGCAGAATGCAGGACAAACATCTAAAATGAGGAACGACCCTGCATCCTGCCATTGTACTTTGGTAGGCCTCAGAGCACTGGACCTCTCCTGGGCCTCGCATCACTGGATCATAGTTTTGAGTCTCAAGAGAGAGCGGCCAATTGTGTAGCAATGGTGCCATGGGCTCTGGTGAAGCAAGGCAAATGGGCCACTCTCTCTACCCGCTCCCAACGTGGACGTAAAATACATCCATACTTTGGGTAAATTGTGTCCATAACACCCCTGGGCACCAGTGTCATTGTACCTGCTGCAATATTGATAGCTACGACCCTGAGAGGGACCTCATTTCCAGGGCCTCACAGCCGTGGTCAGGTAAAATACAGCTAAAAATTGGGTATGTTGATGCAAGGCTCCACTGCTGTACTATAATTATATATATCCCTGTGAGAGGCCTCATCCCCTGGGCCTCACAGTCACGGTTGTGTGATGGAAGCATTCCCCCCCTCCACCCCCCCCCACCTGTAGGTATCGCAGTGGAGGACAATGGCTGTGAGACCCAGAGGAAGGGAGTCTGTGATGTATCAATGGTGCAATTAGCCCTGGTGCAAGCAAGGTAAATTGTTCCTCCCCACTACCCTCTAGTCACTGACTGAACAGTAAAATACAGCCATAATTTGGGTGCATTGGACTTATACCCTTGCAGGGCCACGGTATCATTGCACTTGCTACAATTTTGATGGCTATGCCGTTCAGAGGGGCCTCTTCACCTGGGCATTTCAACTGTGTACCTGTGCTGCAAGGCCCAGAGATGCAGGTCCCCTCCCTTGGGCCTCTCAGCACTAGACCATAGCTGTAAGGACTAGGGGAGATGGGCCTTTCCTGGACTTTTCAGCTCTAGATCATGGCTGTGCAGTGCACGGGAGAAGGGACCAGTGGCATAGTAATGTAGAATTTGACCCTGCTTCTAGAAAATGATGCCAGACAGTAAAATACAGCCATAATTTGGGTGCATTGGATCTTTAAGATCCATGAGCCCTGGTGTCACTGCACCTGCTGCACTATTGATAGCTACACTCCTGACAGACCCTTTCTCCGCCTCATGGGCCTCACAGTCATGGTCCAGCGCTGCTAAGCCCCTCCCCTAAGTGTCCAATCATGGCTGTGAGGCCAAGGAGTGGAAAGGCCTCTCCTGGGACTTACAGCTCTGGAACATGGCTGTGAGGACCATGAAAGAGAGGCATAGGCCCTGGTGCAAAGTAAAAGCATTGTCTCACCCTCGTCCACTGGCTGCACAGTAAATAAAGCAGTAATTTGGAAATATTGGGCACTGAATACCCAGAGGTCCAGTGCCATTGCACCTGTTGGACTACTGAAGGATATTTTCCTGACATGGGCCCATGCACAAAACCATGGTGCAGCGCTGTGAGACTACGTGAGCCGCCCCCCCCCCCCGCCCTCTCCTGGGCCTCTTAGTCATGGTGTTGCGCTGAGAGGTGCCCACTACCCAAGGGCCTCTCAGAACTGAACCATGCCTGCCAGGCCCAGGGGAGAGGGGGCCTCCCCAAGACCTTACAATTCTACACCAAGGCTACGAGGCGTAGGGTAGGACCTCCAATCCACTAAGCCTTGCAACCATGGTCTAGTGCTACGAGGCCCAGGAGAGGAGAGCCAGAATAAGGGAGCCCTTTTCTTAGGGCCTTGCAACAATGGTGCTTCGGGTAGCCTAGGCTACTACTACTTAAGCAAGTATTAATCAGAAGAACCAGAGAATAAGTCCACAAGGGACTTGCTGCGCAATATATAGCAGGACACAAGGTTGAAATGATTTCACATTTATTCACAGCATAAATGGAGTATCACTTTTTTCATTCAGGTGGTAGTTCTGGTGCTCACGCAAAAATAGTGAAGGTGCGAAAAGTGAGGGGTTGGAGACATTTAAAAATACATCACATTAACAACAATAAACAAAACTCCAATTAAATCAGTGCAATGTAGGAGTTTTGGTTGTAGAGGGAGTGGACCGCGTTTCGATCTCATTTGATTGAGATCATCATCAGTACGAAAAAGGTGTAAGCAAGTAGAATCTACGAAGAGGAGAGAGCATGGTGTCAACCATCGGTCCTGAGTGGTGATAATTCCATTTCATACAATAAACAACATTTGAAAAAGGAAATACATGGATAGCCAAGGGATAGGTCTCCTCGAGCAATGAAATAATGAGGCAATTAATTAGTCACAATAAATGTAGGGCTTGGAGTAGCAGGAGATAGCTGTCTCCGCGGGAAGAGTCACCATATAAAGCAGTAATCATTATTTGAAAAAAGGAAATACAGGGATAGCCAAGAGATAGAGCTCCATGAACAATGACATAATTAGGAAATTAATTTGTCACACTAAATATAAGGCCTGGAGTAGCAGGATAGTGCTGTCTCCACGGGAATAATCATCACATAAAGCAGACAAAAGGGGGTAATTTATGCAATCGCTCTGAGGAAAAAGTGCTGGGGAACCAGGGAGAGTCTGTGTGGCTCGTAGCTCAAGAAGCAGGAAAGTGAAGTTAAAAACAAACCTGTAGGGAAGTGAGGTTAAAAACCAAAGATGCATCATGCTAGAATGCAACAGAGGAACGTAAATCAGGGGGAGGCGGGTGTGATGGGAGCTACTGAATGCAGCAAGGCAAAAGGCCAGAGTGCGGGGGCCAGTCGAGCGTGAGGAACAATGGGGAACAGTTCCAAGCTCAAGACCACGCAGTGGGGAAGCTGCGTCAGCGCGAACGTTAAAGGACCTACTTTCGAGTACCTGGGATTCTGGTACCGTAGCCACAGGTGGTCAGAAGAAGATGCGGGTGCGGCGGATGTACGCCGAATGAAGGCTGGTGACAGCGTGGAGAATTGACTTCCTGTGAGGAGCTGCCAAGAAGGAGTCCTTACTGCGCATGCGCGCCTTCCTTGCACGTTCTAGTTATTTGCCTTTATGAGGATCATTCCCTGCCCTTCCTATCCCTCAGCAAGTTATCTGACTCATACGGCTTCATTGCACACCCGACTTAACTGGACACTAAGGGGCAAATTATCAAGACAGGCGATAAAATTATCGCCGCGTTAGCGGCAGAAAACTGCCGCTAAAACGGCGATAATGGGCTTGATAATATGCTCTATCGAATTCCAATTGAAGCCCATGTTAGATGTCCTTCACATTTAACCTGAGCTTCAATTGGAACTCCATAGAGCATATTATCAAACCCATTATCGCTGTTTTAGCGGCAGTTTTCTGCCGCTAAAGCGGCGATACTTTTATCACCTGTCTTGATAATATGCCCCTTAGTAAGTCCTTTATTGACACGGCTCCACTGCTGTACTCAGTAACTCTCGGCAGCCTCCCTTACCTAATCCCACTCCCTTGATTCCTCAGATTATCGGTTAATGCCTACGATTGTCTCCTGATTCACATCGGAGCCTTACCAACCTCCCGGCTGCAACGGCCCCCGTTACTATACCCCGGACACGCGGTAAATTGCACTCACATCACTGAGGCACTCAGCTCTTTATCCCTCTCCTCTAATTGACTCCCTGTTGGGTCCTCACAGGAAGTCAATTCTCCATGCTGTCACCAGCTGTAACTGTTCCCCACCGTTCCTCACGCTCGAGTGGCCCCCGTACTCTGGCCTTTTGCCTTACTGCATTCAGTAGCTCCCATCACACCCGCCTCCCCCTGATTTACGTTCCTCTGTTGCATTCTAAAATGATGCAGCTTTGGTTTTTAACCTCACTTCCCTACAGCTTTGTTTTTTACTTCACTTTCCTGCTTCTTGAGCTACGAGCCACACAGACGCTCCTTAATTCCCAGCACATTTCCCTCAGAGCGATTGTGCAAATTACCCCCTTTTGTCTGCTTTATGTGATGATTCTTCCCGCGGAGACCGCACTCTCCTGCTACTCCAGGCCCTACATTTAGTGTGACTAATTAATTTCCTCATTATGTCATTGTTCAGGGAGCCCTATCTCTTGGCTATCCCCATATTTCCTTTTTTCAAATAATGTTTACTGCTTTATGTGATGACTTCCCTCGGAGACAACACCTACTGGACGGCACGTAATCAGGATTTAGAAAAAACCACAGCACAGCACGAAACAGCACTCATCAAAGATGCCAACGACATTCGCACCATCCTGAAACGAGGAGGAACAGCAGCCCTCATTCTGCTTGTCCTGTCCGTAACAATTTACACGGTCTCCCACAACACATTCATCAGAAAACTCCATGAGCTCAGCACCCAAGGACCTGCACTCAACTGGATATACTCCTTTCTCCCGGGAAGAACACAAAAAGTCAGACTGACACCCTTCACATCGGAGACCAAGGGCCCGATTCACAGAACTAACTTAAGACAAGATCCTAAACTTACTACCATTTTCGTATTCACAGAAGGCACTTATTCATTTTGGTATTCACAGAAGACACTTACTCACTTCGCTATTCACAGAAGTTAGGAGTCCTAACTTTAGGACTCCTAAATGCCTTCTGTGAATACCGAAAGTCTTAAAATTAGGATTTTTCTCAGTTTAGGAGTCCTAAAGTTAGGACTCCTAAATTTACTACTACTAAACTGAGAAAAATCCTAATTTTAAGGCTTTCGGTATTCACAGAAGGCATTTAGGAGTCCTAAAGTTAGGAGTCCTAACTTACTACTACTAAATTTAGATATATCCTAATTTTAAGACTTTCGGTATTCACAGAAGGCATTTAGGAGTCCTAAAGTTAGGAGTCCTAACTATACTACTACTAAACTGAGAAAAATCCTAATTTTAAGGCTTTCGGTATTCACAGAAGGCATTTAGGAGTCCTAAAGTTAGGACTCCTAACTTCTGTGAATACCGAAATGAGTAAGTGCCTTCTGTGAATACCAAAATGAGTAAGTGCCTTTTGTGAATACCAAAATGGTAGTAAGTTTAGGATTTTGTCTTAAGTTAGTTCTGTGAATCGGGCCCCAAGAATCTGATCTGCGAAGTATCCTAGGGATTGTCTCTCAGTCCTACCCTTTTTAACATCTAAATGACTCAGCTCGCCAATATCATCCGATCCAAAGGCATCACCCTCATCTCCTACACTGACGATACCCAACTCATCCTCGTCTTGACACACAACAACCACCACCAGAACCAACTTCATGAATTGCATGACCATGGTAGCAAAATGGATGAGAACCAACTGTTTCAAGCTCAACTCCGACAAGACCGAAGTACCGGTCTTTGGTCACAGTACCTCCACAAGGGACGTCATCAGGTGGCTGACTGAGCTAGGACCAATACCCACAGACCACGCCAGAACTCTGGGGATCATCCTGGATGACATGATCAATGTGACAGTGTAAGTCAATGCAGTGAGCCCTGCCTGCTTTCAAATTCTACGTATGCTAAGAAAGATTTTCAAGTGGTTGCCGCAGAACACCAGATGCATCATCACACAAGCATCCATCACAAGCAGACTCGACTAGCAATGCACTCTATGCTGGAATCTCCAAGCAGCTCCTACACAGAATGCAGACCATCAAGAACACCGCTGCAAGACTCATACTTAACATCCCACGCTGCACCACATCTCACCCCACCTCAGAGAGAACCACTGGCTCCCAATTCTCAAACGCAGACAATTCAAACTCCTCACACACACACATACAAAGATTTGTAGGCCTACTTGTACAGCCGCATACACTTATGACAGTTTGCTAGACACCTACGCTCAGCCTCACTCACCCCCCCACATTTACAAAAGCAGAGCTGGAGGTTGCTCATTCCCCGACATCACACCCAAAACATCAAACGACCTCCTACAACACATCAGATCCTCCTCCTCTCTTTTGGAGTTCCACAAGAAGCTAAAGACCTCGCTCTTCGAATAGCTCTACAGGGACGATACAGCTCCACTCCTACTCACACGCCTGGATACCCTCACAAGTAATAAGCGAGCTGTACACATTTACATATTATAACATAACCTAGAATTATATACTTTTTTTTTTAACGAGTAAATCTCTGATTGCAGCTAGGTTGAGAGTGTACTGTGCAGATGCCTGTGGATGTTCACCAACTTTCCAAGGCACCCCACCTAGGAACATCCACTACCCTCCCCTCCCCTCTGAACATATTTCCTCACATGTAGTATTACACAATAATTGTGTAACATTTTGAGCATGTACATTACAGTGTGTGCAAGTGTATGTTTTGTGCATGCAAAACATGAATGGACACTAACACACGTAATTTGCTCACTTAAGTTAAACTTAGGTGGGGAAATAGCTTTGTGAGTCTGGGCCTGAGCGAAACTGATGATCTGGGGTACTCAGTTCATTAACTGTGTCAGCACAAGCGACCAAGAAACCCCAAGAAGTGAGCAGTGAGAACAAGACACAGTGTGGAGGACTTGGCCTTTTGTTAGAGAAAAGTCTAAGTAACAACAATGGTAGCACCAAGCTATAAAGCAGACAGAACCTGCTCATAAATCAACCTCCTAAGGGCCCAATTTTAAGTTGCGTAGGAGGCTGGTGAACACGCACAGTGATGAGCCTACAACATGGTGGGGGGAGGGGCTTCGCCAATATATTCTGAAGGTCTCATACTTACAGGTTGTGGCCTACCTAATGTGTTGTCATGATAGAAGTGCCAAAATACGCCCCAGCATAGTTCGGAACCTACCTAATGTGTTTTTATAAAATAAGGGGCAACCTGCGTCCCAGCCATTCCTATAAATACCCATCCCCTTTTGCTCTGTATGTGCACATAAAACTAATGAAGGGCAAGGTGCATATCAGTCATTGCGAACTGCCCTCCCAACAGTGGATGGTCCAGACTTCAATATAAGGCTTTTTATCCCTGTAGCATGTTGGGATGCAAGCCCCTTTTAAGGCCCCAAGTAGGAATCGCAAGGTTGGTATTGCAGTATTCTTTCCTGTAATTTCCTCCCCAGTGAGATAGGTCTCACCTCCGAAGTAATGACTTTTACAAAGGCAAGTAATAGTAATAGGGATGAAAATTGCCAGTAAGTAGTCATGATATCCTTTTTTGTGGCAGTACTTTGTGGAAGTGGATGCCAACATCAGGTTGAAAAGTCTGCATGTGGCAATGTTGATGACTTTATCCGGAAGGCTGAAGGAAAACTGCAGGAGGCAAAGTATTGATGTACTTGTGGAGCTTTCTCTATGTCAGCACTGATTTGCCAATGGTGGCTAAGTGAAATTCATACAGTGTGGTCTAGGTACTACAGTGCTAATGCTACGGTGGCCTAGACCTGATGAGAACAGCATGTAGGGGAATTTGCATCTCAAAATCCTCAGGAGAGAGAAGAGGATACCGTTACCTGGTTTACCCCTGGGAGAAATCAAAGTCCATGATCAGGCGAACATTGCGTACATCGCTGGAACTGGCAGGGTGTTGTTGAAGATGCATGTGATACGGAGTGCAGGGATGAATGGTAAACAATTTTCCTTAGCTTAGGTTCTCCATATTGAATCTCTGATATTCAGGCTTCAGGTTGCTACAGGATATCCATTGGTCAATAGGTAGCATGGGACCAGGACACCAACATTTAAGCCTGTAGGTTTTTTAAAGTTTCAGAATCCAATGGGTGTCCTCAGCATAGCTGTACCAGAAGAGGTTGAAGATTTTGATGATGGTCAGGGCTGTAAAAGATATGAAACAGTGTGGGTGTGCAGCAGAGCTGAGAAGGATGACCACTTTAATGAAAAGTTTAGCATGTCATTATTTGAAGTCTCCTTACAAGTTAAGACGAGAACCATTCCAGCCATTCAGGATTATCCTGATGAGGATGGATCCCAACATACAAAGTAGCGTGTTCATGGAGGCCTTCGCAGGAGAGTCAGATGTGCCACCGGACTTTACAAGGTCTGCAAATTCATGCATGTCAGGAGGCTGAAGGAATGGAATAGTGGAACAATGTTGGATAATGAGGCCGTGTGGTGGGGAGAAGTTTAAGGTGAGTTGGAGAGGTTGTCTTGCGAGAAATGAATAAAGAACAGTGACTTAGAAATTCAGAGTTTCCTAAGGATATAACAGATGTCCTATGAGGAATTGTCTTTAACTGAGGTAGACTCTCAGTTCGGGAATTTCGCTATGATTTTGTGGAGCGCTCTGGTGGGAGTAGGAAGAGTTTCTTCATATTTGGCATTTCAGTTAATTACTTTGACAGCAATGAGCAAAACCCAGCAAAGACCTTTTTTCTTAGGGATCTAATTAGTCGTGCACATTTGAGGGCCAGATAGTGTCTGCCAGGGCTTCTAGATGTACTTTTACAAGGCGTTCTAAATTGTAAAGTCTAATTGCTCACAATAAAATAGTATACATTTCTTGGTTTAGTATAAACATCTGATTTTGCGCACACGCTAATTTTGTAGAATGAAATGGAGACCGAAGAAGCCTGATTCCGGGAAAAGTACATTCAGTCCGCTTCCCGAGCATCTTTTATTGTTTATAAAATGAGCCTGCAGTTAATATTCAGGGAAGGAACTCAGCAGATCACAGAGATGATAAAAGTGCTCGCTCCTCACAAGAGCTTATTCTTGGAAGTGATAATGCATTGGAAGCTGCAAGTATAGAATATTATACAGCAAGTTTGTCAACATAGTCACATTATGACTAATTCAAAAATACCAGGTTTGGGAGAAGTTGCAAAGTTTTCCAATGTTTTAACAACTTCGCCAGTTCAGGGAAGTGCAAAGTTGATGAAAAATAGAGTTGTGAGGTAAGGGGTTTGTGTGTCAGTGCGAATATTGCAGTTGACACTCAGGGATGCGGGAGAAAAGCTTGGCCATTGCCATTCCTCTACGATCTGCAGTGAGTGGTTCAGTGTACATCCCATTCCTCTGCTAGAAGCCCAGGGGTGGAACTTCTAGCAACAGGGAAGGTTAGGGCTCGGAAGGTATTGACTTGTAATGGGAAAAATATTTCTAGCTGCTGGAAATGGGTCAGGTGCAATGAAGTCTTGCATTAGGCGAAGTCCAGAAATGTTGTCAATCATGACAACGAGTGAAGTTTTCCAGCTTTTAGGTGAGCGTTTTCACTTTGCCCACCTTTAAAAACACTCAATAAAGAAGTGAAAGGGAATCAAGATGCTAATGTGGAAGGTTCCTTTTCTGCTGGGCACTACCATGAATGTTATTTCTTCCTTATTTTTTTCTTTGCTTGCTTTAGCATCAGGGGAAGTACTAAATTGAAGCCAAAGTAGACTGCTGCCTTGCAGCACAGCCACAAATGGCCCCATCTGATGTGGCCATTATATCACTAAGAAGGATGTTGAGCAGTCTGGCGGGATCTATTCATTTGGCATGTCCCTTTGATCTGATGGTTCTCTGGGGTGTTTTAAATCCATAACAACAAATGCCTATAATAAATTATCTGGTCAAGGGAGAACTGAAAGAAGTAGTGGAAATAATGCATCGAGAGTGAAGAATAATTTAAACAGCACTGGTGGATCTTCAATCCAAAGAACATGTTGTACTACTAACTTGGATTATGAGTGAGGAGCAACCAGTGAGATCCACCTTCAGTGCACTTCTGTTGACATATTTTATTGATTATGCATTTTTAACCTCCAATAATGGCATTGTGTACGATGTTTTGGAATAACAAGGTGGGAAAAAGTGATGATCCCACACAACAGCTTATTCTTAAAAGGGATCAGTTGTTAAGAGTATAGAGAGGAATAACCAGTTTTGTCAAGACTGAAAATCAGGTGGATCTAAAAGTCAAAAGGGCTTCTGGAAGTTTACCTTTAAGCATATGATACACACACTCTGTTTAGGGGCCTAGCAGTTTGTTGAACATATTTGAGTGACTGACAAATGCATCAGGATGGAATAGTGAACATGTTACCATGCCAGGGAGAAATGTCCATATGTCTGGTACTGGAAATGCCAAGTGGTTCAAAAAGAATGCTCGACTGAAATAAAAGTAAGGATACAAAGTAATTTCTAAAGTTACAAAATATATTTGTGTGGGGTAGCATAAATAAATATCAAATCTTATGTGAAGGGAGCAGGAAGTTCTTGAAACACAAAACGTTGTGTCTTTATGCTTATGCTTATGTATATACAGTATCATTGCATGAGCAGTGACATGGAAGAAGAAAACAGACCACTGAATATCGCTGTGGTGGGTTTATTAGGGTATTATAGATGCACTTCATTATGCTGCTAACAATATTGGCTGATAAACTAATTGTGGGATGTTCTTCATGGGATGAGATCTCTAAGTGTGAGATAGGAATGGTCAGTGGGAACCAGAAGAATAGGCGTGCCTCAGGACTGAATAGCATAAATCACGCCAACTTGACATTTGTGAGGAATGCTCTGCAAAATTTATTTTAAATGTCTTACCTATCTTTTTCGCCCATGAATATTTCTAATGTCTTGGCAAGGCGTCATCGTGGCAATGATTGTCCGAAAATGGGGATAATTTCCTGCTTGGCTGTTTAACTTGACTGTTCAATGAATTCCATAATGTTTCCCTAGAGTAATACTGGTCCGGTTAGAGAAATGGGTTGATGTACGGGTTATGTTGCCTCACATTGAAGCAGATTTTAAAATAGGCATATTTTATTAATGAACACGTAGGATGTGTTCCTGATTCTAATAATTCTGGACAGTCCATGAGATCACTTATATCCAAAAGGAAAATATGCTAGAGAGGTTAG
Source organism: Triturus cristatus (assembly GCF_964204655.1). NCBI lineage: Eukaryota > Metazoa > Chordata > Amphibia > Caudata > Salamandridae > Triturus > Triturus cristatus. The sequence continues at coordinate 937,155,220 of NC_140584.1, read as the reverse complement.
GGGCTTAACATCTATGAAAGCCTTGCAGAGTATTAATGAGGGGTGTGATGGGAAGAAGGTGGGCCCTTTTTAGAACCACTGATCTTGGATCTCTGTGGGATAATACTGGTGCAATTGACTTTTGCCAATCAAGACTGGGATGTCGTTGAGCAAAGAAAGCTATACATTACTAAGGAAATACATTAGTATTTTTGCTTGGTCTACCATCCCATAATGCCTGTGAGTGGCATTTGAAGACACATGGGTCTACTAGCTGTAATTTTAACAGTAGCAAACAGTTATGATAGGAGAGCACAAAACAACAATGTGTTTTTAGAATCTAATTGATAGTAAATGTTTTATAGGCTTACAAGTAATCAAACCTTTTTTTCAAAAAATGTCTTTGCTTGCATTTATAAAGATAAAGATGTTTTGATATAGCAAGGAGGACTAAAGAATCATGAACACAGATTATTTCCGTCAGTCTTACATTGTTTGTAAATGTGAAACTTTCAGGATCTTTTGGACACCCATGTGAGATATATTTACGGTATGCAAAAGACTGTATGGGTATGTACCTTTGATTAGGCGGGTTTATACATAAAGAGTTCTAAGAGATTTTTCCTATTGTTTTCAGAAAGTAATGGACCTTTTATGCATATTATATTGTATTGTCAATTGTTAAATAAGGAATAAAAGAGGTTTTTCAAACTATGCATCGCCAAGTAATGGTATTTTGATGATGAGACGAAAGTAACATACTTAATGACAAGAATTCGAACAAGTTAATTTTTAAATTGTTTCAATTTTTAACTCATTTCAGAAGAAGGTAATGCTTTGGTGGTCGGATTTTTCGATATTTGGATTTCTTAAACAACTTTTTAAATCAAAATGTATTTAAACTTATTTTTAAAAACTGAATGTGCTTAGTTGAAATGACACACAAACAACATATATGGTTAAAGTATGAATGACGTACATTTATGTGTTTTTGGACTGGTAAATATTTCAATTGTAAAAGTTTATTAAAACTATGCAATATATATTAATAGGGCTAACGTATTGTTACATATACATGTCACAGACTATTAGACAACTGTCAATTTAGACAAGAAACAATTCCCATAAACAAGATACACTTACTACAGACAAGATACACTTTACATCAACATTATTGTAAATGCTCTATTTGCCTAGAGAACACAAAACAGTTTTATTTTATGTGTAGATACTGGGACTTAGCATTTCAATACTGTCGACAGCTGATTCGGCTGCACTGTTCACACGTACAAGTACAAGTGTTGTTTTGTATATCCTGCCACTTGCCCCTCTCAAGAGCAGCTCCAAGAGCCACAATTATCACATAAACCTTTAGGCCTTGTGCTGGCCAATACCTTTGATTGTACTAACATTATCATTATATATAACATACTTACTTATAGGGTGCATTCAGTGAACCCTCGTCATCCATTCAGCTGTTACTAAGTCATTAACATTTTTCTTCCAGTCGCTGCAGCATACAGAACTGAGCAATGGGTCAGCCCAATTCAGCTTGTGGTGAACTTCGCTGTGAGCTAGGGCATTCTGATCTTGCATAAGGAGCACATAACATACAAAGTAGTTCTCTTCAGTTTAAGGGACTACTCTGGCAATGTGTGCTGTGTGAGACCCCAAAAATATTTTTGCTTTTTTTGTTCTTTAACTAAAAAATATATATATTTTTGCTTTTAGTCCATGTTTTTTCAGATTGATGAGGGCCCAGCAGCTTTCCCAACAATAATGTTTTGCAAAACCCATGCAAAATTAGAAGCATGGATAAAGCCAAAAGGCTTTTAGCCAGTGCCAGACCAATATGTTTTGTCAATGCTTGTTGTTATTTGCCAGTTGTGGAGCTTTTTGACCATGTTTACTCCAGAATCAGCAACAAGATTAATGTTAGTTCCCAGAGTCACTTGTTTGCCTTGTTTTTGCACCTCATCATATCTGTTCAATAAGTGGGAAGTGGTGTGCCTTCATGCTGTCAAGTGTTTCTTTTTAAAGCATGGAAGAGTTGAAAAGGTAAATCCAACAAATGAACCTGTGCACACATTAAAGTATTTTGAATGAGAGATTATCGTGTTGAAATCCACAGATTCTGTATACACCATTGGATTCTGTGACGTGTGAAAAGTGATATTTTGCGCATCACAAATTTATGGAGATTGATCGACCCTTGCAGACCTAGCCAACACAGCATCAGTCGACTGGAAAAGTCCAAGTTTAAAGAACCTATTTTGGACCTTATCCACTGTGGAAGTGCAGACCATCGCAGGTTGCCTTGCTCATGCAGATGCTCGCTAGTACCTCACTAACAGGCAGTAGAGTGCACAAACATGTCTTCAGCATATGCGGCTGTGAATTGTAAAACACAATACAAGGCCAATTTCTAAATAGTGAGCTTGCTTTATTCCTGAAAAGAGGCATACACAATGCTATAGCATATGATCCTAATACAGATGTTCTGAGACATTCTGGAGGCAAACATATCGTATAATATTGGGGACAAATTAGGTTATGTTTTTCTACTATCTTACACGGATTTAGTGAAGTGGGCAGATGTTATATGTCTTTGTATAGGAAAATCAAGATTACTTGGCTTGAAATGGATCTGGGCAAAAACCTGGATTACATTATTCAAAATTAGATTTTTAGGATATGACAGAAGAACTTATCCAATTCTATTACTCATCATCTTGAAAGTGTGAGTGTGAACATTACTTAGAAATCTTTTGATAAATGTAATAAAACCAGTGGAAAAGGGAAATAAAATATGCAGAGAAACAATATGAAATCTGTAAAAAAAAATATGAAAATATTAAATATGGCTCAAAGATAGAGCAAATGGTACATCAAACTGCATTTACTGTATTTATTGTCAGCATTTCTGAATATTTGGAAAGTGAGCGCGAGAAAATATGCAGGGTCTCTGTCCCCCTCTCTGACATTTCTCTTCAGCTACCATTGCTAAATCAGGATTGGGGGCGTTCTAAGTTGCGAAAGACTTTGTTCTGAGATTTTATGAAGTTCTGCTTACATTTTTCAATGTAGTAGTTTTTAGAAAGCTTAAAAAATATTACTTTTGGGAGAGAATGTAGGATTGCATTTATCTGGAAAATCTGCTTGCAAAAGGGATTTGTGAGAAAATGGTTTTGCAAAAACATTTTAAAGAATCTTGGACTGAATACCACAAGTTGATTTGGTCAAAGTTGGTATGGCCGGCAAACTTTTAAACTGCGTGTGGATTTGGACAACTTTGTCCAGCTTAGAAGGACGAAGGGCGCTCACCCCAGGTTCTGATACCAAGCCCAACATCTCCTTCACATGTCTCACGCCTCATCTTTCTGAGCTGCCTCACTGGGGCTTATTTATGAGCCCCTTGCGCTGCCGGAGCATCACTTTTTTGTGACGCTCCAGCAGCGCAAATTACAAATTCATAGCTATGAGGTAACACAAAGCCACTTTGCGTGGCTTGGGATGGCCTAAGTGATATGGAATAAGGCATGGCAGCACAAATCACAGCATTGCCTTACTCTGCGCTCGGGAGGCGTTCCATGAGTATTGCGGTGGGTTTTCCTACACAACACCTATGGATTTTGACACTGTCCCAGATTTACAAGATCATGTAAACCTGGGGAAGCTCCAAATCCTTACACCTCCCGAGGTGAGACGTAACGAAAAATAATTTCTTTATTTCTCCTCTTTTTTTCCTCTTTCTATGTGTGCTGTGTCCTCTTAGGGTTGTTTTGGTGCAGGAAAGTGTCCCTTCCTGCATTAAAACAATCCTTCAGACAATGTAGGCATCCTTGCACCATGGTGTAAGGGTGCCTGCTCTAGCGCTTTGCAGTCAAAACAGCTTCAGCACTGGCAGAAAGTACCGGAATGCACCGCATTGCATAAATGCAGTACATTCCAGCCCTTTTATTTTGGCATGGGGTGGAGCAGCAAGGTGAGTTGCTGTGCTGTCCTATGCCAAATCCCCGTAAATGAGGGCCCCTGTGTCTTAAGGGGTTGAAGCCGTTAGATTGTGTGCATTTTGTTTCCTAATGTGATTTACTTTGTTTACAACTATTTTTGTACATCCCCTATAATAAAAAAAAACCTTAAAAGAACTATATACTCCAACTACGTCCTTTTCTTCTCCCTGAACTAATTAGTGCAGAGCTCATTACGTCTTTTTACAAGTGCTAGTTCCATTTTCATATTTTCAAACAATGAAAGATCCGGGGGCGGATTTCCCAAAATGTGCACAAATCTGTGTTGCGTGAAATGGCAAATTTAGCACAGTGGCATATTTATCACGCATCACAGAGCAATGATGTTATGGCTGATGCACAAGTGAATATGATTGTGTCAGGCTTGCGTGGTACTAATGATGATCCAGTAGTGCGCCATGACGGAAAGGCGGCGTGACCTTTGCACTGGAGGCACAGCCTCATTATCTTGATGGAGACAACAAAGGAAATTGGAGAATGAAATGTAACTGTCAAAGAAAAAGAAGGTCCACATCTTGATGCCCTGGTATCTGCAGCCTTAGGTACCTTTCATCAAACCTTCCTATCCACCTAGAAGTGCACCCGTGCTTGGAGAATGGGTAAAGGATAAAGTCATTTGGTGACTGAGTGGCTCAAAAGGGCATCTTTCCTGCAAAGTCTCACTATGCAGGTATCTACTGCTCAGGCCAGCCTGGATCTCAGTTAAGCTGGTTTTATATTTAATGAGTAACCCTGTTGGTGCCGGTAGTGTTGTTAGCCTGTGTTGATATCTCTCCCTGTAGCCCCAGCTCCTTAGCCTTAGTCCCTCCTCCTTCTTTTCAAATGGGTCTGCGCGTTTCTGCTGCGCCTGTAAATTCCGTCAGAGCTAAAAAACATATGCAGATAGTTTCCAAAATGTAAACAAGTATTGGTAAAGCCAATATATCCGGTATTCATTGACTGGCAGCTATTTTATTTTGTCAATGCTTGTTCTGTAATGGTTTTTGTAAAATGTTATTTTTTGAGGAGCTGCTGGATCCATGCCAATATAAAAGATAAACATCGGCTAAAAGCAGAAATATTTTTGGGGGCCTCAGAAAGCGCACTTTTTCATAGTATTCCCTCATACTTAAGGAAGTTACTTTGTGTGTGGATGCGTGGCTTGCGAAAGGGCAGAATGCCATCACTCACAGTGAAGTTAATGAAAGGCTAAGGGTGACTGACCCACTACCCCAAGCTGTATGCTGCAGTGGGCGGAGGAAAAATGTGAATTACATAACAACAAACCAATGGATGATGAAGGCTGACTTAAAGCCTCTGCAAGTAAGTATATTCTATATATAATTTTAGCAAAATAAAAAGGTCTTGGCTAACACCAAACCTAAACAATATGTTGCACATTCGCAAATGTTCAAAATCTGCTGGGAACTATAAAATCTATATTTTGCTTAGAAAAATCTGTGCTGCAGATTTGGACTGCCCTATTAATGCAGCAGTCAATTTGGTCAATCTTAAAAAGCCACTGTTGGGCGTCACTAGGGCTCCACTGAAATGTAATCTCTGAAAGGAAAACATCGTTGTACCTGTACCAGTAGGCTTAGTTCCCATTTCACCCAAATAAAACATTTACTGTGTATATAGGGAACAGCTGTGTTTTTGAAGTCCTGAAGTGTTTTTGTATTATGCCAAGTATTCAGTAAAATCTGTCGATCCTCTCCTGGTTTCCTTATAAGAACTTTTTTCTAGCCTTTGCAATGCATCCTGGTTATTTCCAAAAACATTTCACAACCTTCCATTCATGGAATATGTTTTCACTTATTACTTGATAGTGTCTGGCTGGAAGCAGTTTGATTTTTAGGGGGAAGAAGGAGATTGCATATTGACTAGTCTACCACTGTCGTTGCCTACAGCACTTGTGTGTAGTGCTTACCTCACAAGTGGGGGTTTTCACCAAAATAAAACACAAGCATACCAAAAAAAATAGTGCATTTGATACTATTAGCTTATGGCAACGAAAACAATGATAGCAGAGACACAAGAGGTAGCAGCAGGAAGGAGTAAAGCTGAGTTGGACAATTCAAATACCTAGCACAAAAGGGGTGCATGAAATGTGATCAGGGTGTTAGTTGCTGAGTGTGGTGGACTTTGAAGACGAGGAACTTCACAAAGGAGGTGTTTCATGGATAGCAAGGTTACTAAAAGGGGTGCCCGTATTTGGATGTAGAGGCTGGGGTGAAAGCTCTTCTGATGCTCTCACCTCCCTTTAGTTACAGGTTTTGTAGGGGTTAGGAGTTTCCGACCCACAACTGACTTCCTCTAGGTTGCTAAACAAAATGTTTATCACCTGCAAAGAAGTGATGCATCGGCATCCTCTTCTGGGCTGAGTCAGTCTTCCAGGCCTGCATCCAAAGTTGCCTCCTAGTAGTGATGGCTGCCCCTGAAGCTGCTGTGCCCAGTGCATCAAAGGTGCCATCTGTCAAGAATCTCACCTACTGCTCCATAATAGATTCCATGTCAGCAGTGCTTTAAATGGGGAAAAGTAAGTGCAGGTACTCATTAAATTGAGTTAGGGGCGTGGCTAGTGGTCGGGGCTAGAGACAGGACGAAACATGGTGAATGACATTCCTATTGAGTATTCATTTTGCCCTTACATTTCTGTTGATAGTAGTTTTAAGCTTCCCATATCTGCAGATTAAAATCTGGATATGCTAATAGAGGGTGGTGTGAAGATCTGCTGGGAACAGGCCCTAAATCATAATAGAGGAGTGTTTAAATGAATGCAAATCATCAACAGCACTATTCAGGCTAAAATTCAGTGTGCCTCAGAACAACTGAGACTTTAGAATAGCAGCATTACTAATGAGTTCAACACCAGTTGCAGGACATATCAAAACATGTGAGTAATGTTTCAATATAAACAAAAAGTATTAACTCATTGCCAGTGCTTTAAATGGAAAAAGAGAAGTGCCGGTACTCACCAAATTGATTGGGGTGAGCCTGGGAGGGGCGTGTCTGGGGGCGTGGCTTCAAGGCAGCCTTGTACACTATCAGCATTTTCTTCTTCAATGTTCAAAGTGCCTTTGGCCAAGTTCTGCCCATAGCTGCAGGGTGTAATTGGTGTTTGTTGTAATTATATATACAGGGCCGGCTTTAGTGCTGGTGGCTCCCTGTGCGACAATGTTTGTTGGCGCCCCCCCAATGACCACCTTCACCACGGATTCTCTCACTAGCACCCTTTAACAGTGACCAAGTCTCCATAACCACACTCTCTCAGATGCATTGAATTAGTTCTATAGCGCCACTCATACCAGTGTAGGGTGCCCGAGCACTTTGCATCACGCACACATTACACAGAGACAATCAATCATACGTGTGTAAATCAGTGTATAGGAAATGCTACATAAGCCAAAGGACTAAAAGTGTAGGAGTCACATGTCATCCATAATGGGAGTTTTCTTTAAAAATAAGAATCAATTTCTAGCCAAATTAACCCTTTTTGCAACATTAATCAATGTTCTAATAATGTATACTTTGCAGTGTTTATGCAGTTCGATGATGAAAGTTAATAGCTCACTATCCTATATTAGGACTTTAAGTTATAAATTGCAAGTAACCTGCTGATCTGTTTACATAATACGCACTCTGTCATCTACTTGGTACACGTTCTTTGCAGCAGGCACATTGACCCTCTGCACTAACTTCACCGAAGTCAAAACCTCAACTATACAAAATGCTGATCTCTCACCAGGAAGATAATTAATCACACGAGTTATCATGACATTTATGTGAGGCCTGGTAATTGCCGGGGTAAAGAAATGCTGCAGCAGGTGCTTCAAAAGCATAATAAACTTTCAAACACGGCGCCCCCAGGAAGCCAGCACCCGGTGCGATGGCACCCGTCGCACCGCCCTAAAGCCGGCCCTGTATATATAGCGTGAACTTAGCCCGAGGGCATTAACGTGAGATGCAGAAGTTTTACGCGAAAGCAGACTTTTTTTTTTTTAAAGCACTTTGACAGACAATGGTTCTGCAAACATTCCCTATAACTGACAGCGCAACAGTTCCAATGTCGAGAGCTCTAGCTTAGAAAACCACAGGTGTCGTCCTGTCCTGTCGCGCTGTGAGCAGGGCCGGCCTGTTTTAACACCTCATTGCCCCTTTCTTCGCGCTCCTTTGACCATCTCACACCTGCTGATACACACACCAACAGACACATCACCGTGAGGCAGCTAAACTAGCGGTGATTTAGGTGAGCTAGAGAGGTCCCGAGGCGTTTGAGGTCAGGGGGCAGTCAAGGCTCATCCAGGGACTGACCAGTCAACTCAAAAAGGACCCCCTGCTGCCTCATTTCAGTCTCTATTAGCAAGGGCACCAAATTTCTCTCCGCCTAAGGCGCTATCTTAACAAATGCCGGGCTCTGAGTGTAGGGCTGCAGCCGCAACCTAGCGTCGCAATTCACTCGACATTAACTGTCAAGCGCCCATAACCCAGAGACTGACCACAGCATGCCACTAGGAGTACCGGTACTCTCTTAAGACAAGGAGAAGTCCCGGTACTCAATGGGAGAACACGGAGAAGTGCCGGTACTCAGTACCGGTGAGTACCGGCCCATTTAAAGCACTGCTCATTGCACAAAATGAAGGCCAAACACAATATGTTAATGTTTCCTTGTTTTGCAATATTTGCGGCTTATTACTACCATACTGTTCTTACTTGGTTGCATTTTGGCACAATACCTATATATTCTAGAGTGCACACACACATTCACACAGAAACAAGCAGACATGCACATACAAAAGCATTCCACGCATTTCTTTGAAACTAGTCCCTCCTGAGTGTCCTGATTCTCTTCCTGTCTGAGCTCCCCACGCACGCACACAGATACTTTCAAAAACGTTTCAGTTGAGGTTATTCCTGCATTACTTCACAGCAAGGACAGCGTGAATGTGATTGACAGAGCAGGGCCTGAATGGGCCTGCTCTATCAAACACAGCAGGACGGTGACATTTTCAACACCCGGGCATCCCTTGCATAGCGCAAATGAACAGATGCTGAATGTTTCCGCAGTGACTAAGCAAAGAGCTAGGGAGGCGCTTTGGTTGTTAGAATGCTGTACAGATCTGCTCCGCTACGATACCCTCGAGCTCAGCAGCACTAGCATCAGTGACCTTACCTTCATGAGTACCGGTAATCTCCTTGGCAGTGGAGAAGTGCCGGTATTCAGATCTGTAAAAATAAGAAGTCCCGGTACTCAGTACCGTTGAGTACCGGCGCATTCAAAGCACTGCATGTCAGAAACATTTCCCCTTGATGAATCTGATCAGCTAGAGTCTGAAAGTCTTTAAAAATCCATTATTGAAAGAAGCCCTGGTTCTGATCATGAAATCAGATGCCGCATAAGATCTTTTTAATGCTGCCTCAACTTTTTTGTCCAAGCAGTCAAGGTTGGTGCTTTCTCTGAGAGGATCACAACCTAAGTAGACAACGCCGCAATCAGAGAACCAACTTTAAACATTGGAGGAAACTTTTCTGCAAACTGATAAAGTGGATAGCCTTGGCAGGGGAAGGATCCTCCCTTGCAACACAAGCTACCTCCACAGCAGCCTAAATCCTTTGGTCTAGGTCCACTCACTCCCCGCAGCTCCGCTGTGCTGTCTCTTGCCTCCAGACCCCGACCTCCTCCTTGGGAGGTTCAAGGCTGCTGCCCGCTCCCGCGCCTGCTGCCCGCTCAAACTGGGACCAGACTACTTGCAACCACCATAACCTTTCTCAGCCGTTTTTCTTCTTCTTAATTTTTCCCTGTTGTGCCACTGTTATTGTGCCCATCTGTGTCTTGCTCTAATTCCACCACTGTTTTTACTTTCTCATGCCTGCCTGTTCCTTTCGCCTTTCGCCACTGCTGCCCCTGCAGCCCCTGCAGCCCCTGCAGCCCCTCCCCCCTGGAATTCCCCCTGAGAATTCCCCCCTGGAATTCCCCCGCTCCTGCCTCCCAGCCTCTCCTACCTCTCATCTCCCCTACTTAATGGCAGCCGCTGTGTGGTCCTGCCGCCGGTACGCCAAAGGCAAGCCCATCTGCACCCATCCGCTACGACACAACTCATCGCTACAACACCACCACCCTCCTCGTACTCAACCCTGGAAGACATAGAGAATGCCAACAGGCCTCGCCGAACATGACCCACGGACAGTTCTCCTGCCTCCACTGCCGCCAGACCCTCACCACCACCACGGCCTCCAACACTGCCGACGCCAGCACCGGTAACACCCCGAAATGCATCCTCTTCAACGTACGCTCCGTACACAAACACGCCCTGGAAATCTGGAACCTACTCGACTCTCTCTCGCCTGACATCGCCTTCTTCACAGAGACCTGGACCAATGCATCCTCCGCCCCTGACATCAGCACCGCCATCCCAGATGGATACAAGATCCAGAGGAAAGACCGCCCCAACCAACCAGGAGGGGGCCTCGCCATCACCCACAAGAGCACCCTCCGCCTCCCACCTCCAGCAAAACCTTCCCATCCGCTGAACACATGCACTTCTAGATCCAGACCACCCCCAAAAAGCCACACTCCGAGGAACCCTCGTCTACAGATCCCCCCAGGCCCAAACACCCTTTGCCACCACCATCACCGACTTCATCGCACTCCACGCCATCGCCTCAACAAACTACATATTCATTGGAGACTTGAACTTCCACCTAGACAACCCCAGCGACCCCAACTCCACTATCCTTCATGACAACCTCGCCAGCATCGGACTTAAACAACTCGTCAACACACTGAACCACAGAGCATGACACACCCTCAACCCCATCTTCGCCAATGCATACACTTTGCCATCAACAAACCCAAGGCACCCAAACCAGCCCCATGCTCACCACAAAGGAACTGGAGCAATGTTGCAGACGAGCAACTTAACTCCACCCTCACCGAGACAACCACACCTGGGCACCCGATGCAAACGACGCAGCCAGAGAACTCCACACCTGGATCTCCAACTGCGCAGACGAGCTCGCCCGCTGCGCAACCCTGACAGACAACGCCCCAGGAAAGCCGCCTGGTTCACCACCGCTGTCCAAGAAGCCAGACACACCTGCAGACACCTGGAGAAGAACTGGGGGCAACACCAAGACAACCGAAAACCGAACCACCTACAAGGATGCCATGACGGACTACCACAACCAGATCAGAGCCACCAAGAGGAACTTCATCCACAACAAAATCCTGGCCAACTCCACCAACTCCAAGGAACTTTTCAGTGTCATTCAAGAATTCACCAACCCACGCAGTGAAGCCACGGACATCACCCTATCCCAAGATCTCTGCGACAAGCTTGGAACCTATTTCCACCTCAAGATCAAAAACCTCTACGACAACTTCATCGACCATCCACCAGGCGCCACAGACAGCACCCCGCCCCCCAGAAACACCAGCCAGCCCACCATCTCCAACTGGACATCGATCACGGCCGAATACACTGCCTTGACCATGAAAAGCATCCACTTGGGGGCCCCCACAGACCCCTTCCCCCTCACATCTACCAAAGAGCTGCGGCCGCCATCGCACCCGAACTACAACGCCGCATCAACACCACCTTCAAAACAGGCACCTTCCCAGACAACTGGAAGCGCGTAGAAGTCAGACCCCAGCTCAAGAAGCCCACAGCTGACCCCACCGACCTCAAGAACTATCGGCCCATCTCGCTCCTCCCCTTCGCAGCCAAAGCTGCAGAGAAAACAGTCAACAGGAAACTGACACGATTTATTGAAGAGAACGCCGTCCTGGACCCATCCCAATCCGGATTCCGAAGCAACCACAGCACAGAGACCGCCCTTCTCGCCCCCACAGACGACATCCGCACCCTCCTGGACCAAGGCCACTCCATAGCCCTCATCCTACTCAACCTATCAGTGGCCTTCAACACCACTAGTCGCCAGACTACATGACGCTGGCATAAAAGGAACAGCCCTGGACTGGATCCGAACATTCCTCGCCAGAAGAAGCCAAAGGATCAGACTCCCACCCTTCCTCTCCGACCCCATGAAAATCACCTGCGTAATCCCACAGGGTTCATCCGTGAGCCCCACCCTCTTCAACATCTACATGGCCCCCCTCACAGCCATAGTCCAAAAACACGGCCTCAACATCGTATCCTACGCTGACGACACCCAGCTCATCGTCTCCCTCACCAAAGACCCCACCACTGCCAAACTCAACTTCCAGAAAGGAATGCAAGACGTCGCAGTTTGGATGACAAACAGCTGCCTGAAGCTCAATGCAGAGAAGACAGAAGTCCTCATCCTCGGTACCACCCCATCTGCTTGGGACAGCACCTGGTGGCCGACCGCCCTCGGAAGCCTACCTACCCCCTCAGACCACGCCAAGAACCTCGGCATCGTACGCGACTCATCACTCACCATGAACAGACAGGTCAACGCCGTCACCTCCAGCTGCTTCAACACCCTCCGCATCCTCCGCAAGACCTTCAAGTGGATCCCCCCCTGAGTCAAGGAAGACAGTCACCCACGCTCTCATCACCAACAGACTGGACTATGGAAAGCACTCTACGCCGGCATCAACAAGTCCCTATTCTGCAAATTCCAGACAATACAGAACACTGCCACCAGACTTGTCCTTGGCATCCCCTGACACGAACACATCAGCCAACACCTACGAAGTCTACACTGGCTCCCCGTGGAGAAAAGAGTCACTGTCAAAATCCTCACTCACGTCTACAAATGCCTACACAACAACGGACCCAAATACCTCAACGACAGAATCAACTTCCACATACCCAAAAGAAACCTCCGATCTTCCAACCTCACACTGGCCGAAACCCCGTGCATCCACAGAGCCAGAGCAGGCGGAAGATTATTTTTTCACATTGCAGCCAAGACCTGGAACAAGCTACTTGCAGACATAAGACGCGCCCCCTCCCTGAACACCTTCAGGAAGACTCTCAAGACTTGGCTCTTGAGTTAAACAGATCTGCGGACCCTCAGCGCCTTGAGACCCTCACGGGTGAGTAGCGCACTTACAATTCCCTGATTCATTGATAAATTGAATCCATCATGATTCTATGCCCTGGAGCAGGCTTAGTTGCTGCCCCTTCTGGATCAGGCTCAGTATTATCATTATTTTCCATCCAGGATGGCCGGATAAAAGATCCGGCATCAACTGAGTAAATACCAGGCACAATTACACCTCTTGAGGACCCCAAAGAAAAGATCCAGCCTCATTACTATTGCATTTTATCTGGTACCCAGTGGCTTCCAATTTGATGCATTGTCTTGCAACCAAATGTCACACTCTCTGAACTCCTACCAAATAGGTTGAAAAGAACGCTTGACCAAAATGGACCACTAGAGCAGGTCCTGACTTGGCCAGCATGCAACACATCCACTGAAACAGGAGGCTTCTGCCGCTCTCCATTGCCTGGCCCTGACAGCTGCGCAAAGTCTCAAACATGCATGAAACATGCAGAACATCTAGTAGCACAGAACAGTACAGCTGAACACCGATCCATCCACTCACACAGCGGAGTGGGGTTAGCAGTCAAAAATAAAACAGCCCGCTAGAGCGAAATCATTATTATAAATGCAATTAAAACCATTACACTCACACGACAGGAAATCCAGTTGTTTATTTCTGAAATGTATAAACATCGGGCCCGATTCACAGAATTAACTTAAGACTAAATCCTAAACTTACTACTCTGTGGTATTCACAGAATGCACTTACTACTTTTGGTATTCACAGAATGCACTTACTACTTATGGTATTCACAGAATGGATTTACGACTACTAACTTTACGTCCGCACTCGGGCCGGCAATATGTTCAATAATCACCCTTCTTTTTTTGTTTGATGTGAATTGTAATGTAAATGTTTGACCAAATATGCAATGACATTATATTTATAAAAGTAAATGTTTGCAAAGAAAGACTCAGAGAAAATGTGCAATGATACAGTACAAGTTTTTGAAATGTAAAAATTCTGAGAAAAATTGAAAGGATTTTCTATTGCAAAAATATTAAATAATAAGTAATAAAGAAACAAATAGAAATTAGTGTTTTTGTGTAGTCATACTTGGTCAATGGGATTATAAAGTTTTTTCTGCGTTTTTGTTTGTATATTACCTCACCTTTTTTTAATAATTGTTTCCTATATATTAATTCATAAATATTTGCTTTAAAACCCTGATATAGGAAACTTAATTAGGGGTACCCTTGTTATATTGCAATACAGTATGCTCACAGAGCAGCACATGCGCTGCCCAGGCTCAACCTAAATAAGTAGCGCTCCATTACGCAAATTCTTTCATACGAGCAGCACCCTATTTATCATGCAGCTCTCAACGGTGCAAAGCACTGCGTCGCAGCAAAACGTGGTGGAAACCAATTTGTCACTGCGTGACACAAAAGGTACTTGTGTGGCATAACTTGTTGCATGACACAAGGTGTCCTTGTGTCGTGTCAATCTTTAGGAAGTCACGCAAATTCTAAACAAATTTTGGGAATTTTCTCTACTACCAGATGGCATGCCAGGAAGGGGCTACCAGCCAGGAAATTACCCAGCAACAAGTTGTGGAAAAGAAAGCTTAACTTTATCAAGGAAAATAATGAATTTATGATTGCTGAGGTAACACTTCAAAACTTCCACTAGCTAAGTAAGTTGCTTTGCGGAGAGCAACTGTTGACAAAATGAATGCAGTGGCACCACACCTAGGACTGTGAAGGAATGTAAGAAAAGATGGCCTGATTACAATCACAGGACAAAGAAGAAGCTGGCAAAGACCCTGAGGGCTGTAATGGCTACTGGCTGGGGTCCTGACATCTATGAAGGCTTGATACCCATGAAGGAGCAGGTAGTAGCAGTCATAGAACCTGAGATGGTTTGACCGCATTGAGGACACCTGCTGACAACCTTGAGGACATCATATATAGCAGGGTAAGTCATGTCAATTATCAAACTTTGCATATTGTATATGTCTTTTTCATGATTTCATTGTTAACTAAACGTATTATTTAAATTTTTATTTACAATATTTTATTGTATATTTTGTTAGAATTGGTATACTAGGATTATTGTTTCTCTATGTTGTGATGATAATGTCCAAAGAATGGTTTAAAGTTGTGTCCCCCGCCCTGAGTGCCCAACTGCGAGTATCCAGAATCCTGATTTTTAATGTATGCCCTACAGTCATGCTAATTTATTGTGTGAGTGAAGGAATAGGCTTGTTTCTTGACATGTGTGAAGTTCAGTACCTGTTCTAGATCAGGAGGGGCATACAAAATGTGTTCTCATTTAGGACAGTGGGCCACCATCCTTGTCAGGAGTTAGTTTGTGGAGTGACGGCAGTATACAGTATTCTTCTGAATCATTAATTGTGACCAGACAATTTGACCTATGTTATGGAAGGAAGAGTCTACAGGCTCATTTCAGCCGTCTTCAGCCAGGCTTGCTTGAATCCAGTGGCAAAGTGAGCAAGGGACTCACGTCTGAGCATACCCTGCCAACTTATGGCGAACAAAGCGGTACAAAAGGGGGTGCTCAGACGTTGAGTCCCTTGCTCACTTTGCCACTGGATTCAAGCAAACCTGGCTGAAGACGGCTGAAATGCCAGACACCGGTCATAGGAAGCTTGTTTCCGGTCCAGGGAAGGCATGGCTTGGCAGTTCGGGGTGGACTGTTCCCATGAGGCACAGGGTCAGACTGATTTGCATATGGCCATGTCTGAACTGGGGTGGCAGAGTGGGCTAAAGAACGGTGATGGATTAAACCCAGATCTGTTGACTGGGAGTGAGTGTTTGATTGGTTCTAATGCTCTGTCCATCACCACCCCCTTTTGTACCACTTTGTTTGCCATAAGTTGGCAGGGTATGCTCAGACGTTGAGTCCCTTGCTCACTTTGCCACTGGATTCAAGCAAGCCTGGCTGAAGACGGCTGAAATGCCAGAAACCGGTCCTAGGAAGCTTGTTTCCGGTCCAGGGAAGGCATGGCTTGGCAGTTCGGGCCTGACTGTTCCCATGAGGCACAGGGTCAGACTGATTTGCATATGGCCATGTCTGAACTGGGGTGGCAGAGTGGGCTAAAGAACGGTGATGGATTAAACCCAGATCTGTTGACTGGGAGTGAGTGTTTGATTGGTTCTAATGCTCTGCCCATCACCACCCCCTTTTGTACCGCTTTGTTTGCCATAAGTTGGCAGGATATGCTCAGACGTTGAGTCCCTTGCTCACTTTGCCACTGGATTCAAGCAAGCCTGGCTGAAGACGGCTGAAATGCCAGAAACCGGTCCTAGGAAGCTTGTTTCCGGTCCAGGGAAGGCATGGCTTGGCAGTTCGGGCTGGACTGTTCCCATGAGGCACAGGGTCAGACTGATTTGCATATGGCCATGTCTGAACTGGGGTGGCAGAGTGGGCTAAAGAACGGTGATGGATTAAACCCAGATCTGTTGACTGGGAGTGAGTGTTTGATTGGTTCTAATGCTCTCTGTCCATCACCACACCCTTTTGTACCGCTTTGTTTGCCATAAGTTGGCAGGGTATGCTCAGATGTTGAGTCCCTTGCTCACTTTGCCACTGGATTCAAGCAAGCCTGGCTGAAGACGGCTGAAATGCCAGAAACCGGACCTAGGAAGCTTGTTTCCGGTCCAGGGAAGGCATGGCTTGGCAGTTCGGGCTGGACTGTTCCCATGAGGCACATGGTCAGACTGATTTGCATATGGCCATGTCTGAACTGGGGTGGCAGAGTGGGCTAAAGAACGGTGATGGATTAAACCCAGATCTGTTGACTGGGAGTGAGTGTTTGATTGGTTCTAATGCTCTGTCCATTACCACCCCCTTTTGTACCGCTTAGTTTGCCATAAGTTGGCAGGGTATGCTCAGACGTTGAGTCCCTTGCTCACTTTGCCACTGGATTCAAGCAAGCCTGGCTGAAGACGGCTGAAATGCCAGAAACCGGTCCTAGGAAGCTTGTTTGCGGCCCAGGGAAGGCATGGCTTGGCCGTTCGGGCTGGACTGTTCCCATGAGGCACAGGGTCAGACTGATTTGCATATGGCCATGTCTGAACTGGGGTGGCAGAGTGGGCTAAATAACTGTGATGGATTAAACCCAGATCTGTTGACTGGGAGTGAGTGTTTGATTGGTTCTAATGCTCTGTCCATCACCACCCCCTTTTGTACTGAAAGGTACTAAGCACGCGTCCCACACAACATGTTCCAGTTCACTCTGATCGGTGAGGAGCGAAAACAAGTGAAGAGCGAAAACATCCCCTCCCCACTTTGCATCTACGTGCGAGCACAGAAAATGGAGTCTGTTACACAAGATGGTGTCAGCACAGAAAATGGAGTCAATAATGCCAAATGGAGCCACTGGACAATATATCATTCTTAATATCACTACATGTCCAAAACCAGACATTCGTAAGTTAATTTTCTTCAGCTTTCACCATAATCCTGTGTATGTAATCAGGTCATCTCTTCCTCAAAAACAGGTCTGTTATGTTGCATAAGCTCTTGAATTTGCCAATGTATTTCTCACATGAAACAGCTCTCTTGTCTGTTGTTTTTTTAAAATATATTTTCTTTTCTTGCAAATCAATACCATTATTTTATTTTGCTATTTTAAATAATTTTTACAAGCATATTTTTACTCAATATTTTGATTACTTAGTTATACAAAATGTATAGAAAAGAACATATAGTAAAAAAAAAAGTATTATGGCAATATCTCTGATTTAATCTTAAATCGTTCAATGGCTCTGCCCTTTTTTGAGCTTCCTTTGCACTATATGCTGAAGGAATTATTTGTAATAATTTCAAATTGAAACACAAAGCCCATTTGCAAAATTGTGCAGGTTGCTTATTATGTGGATAAATGTTTAGAAAATGTTTTGGTGTCAGTTATGAATATTAAGAATTAATATTGTGCAAGAGCAATCTGCAGGAATTATAATTGAGCTCTTCTTTTTTATTTTATAAGTACTTTTATTGACAACACAAGTTAATCAGAAAGAAAAGAACATACACAAGCTTTTTGGGATTAGCTGATAATAATAGCATACACATTTGATATCAAGTAGGCCTTACAAATAGATAAACATAAGAGACGTAAAAAGAAAAATTAAAGAAAAGTTCCCCATATTCTATCAAATTTTTTCATTGATTTTAATCCCTTTATTTTGGCAATAGCACGTTCCATAGTGTAAATTTCATTGATCAAGGACCACCATTCCAGAATATGTGGAGGTTTCTGAGATATCCAAGCCCTAGCAATAGTCAATCTAGCACATGAAAATAATATTGTTAATATATCTTTATGTGGGCAATTCGAAGCTTGTATGTCTAATAATACAGACAGAGGCGAGAGAGAACAAAAGACGATTTGTTTTTTCGATAAGATATTTTCAAATCCAGCCCAGAACTCAGACAGGGTTGGGCATGAGAAAAGTATATGTGTAATGTCAGCCGCAACAAGATCACATTTGGGGCACTTAGAGCGTTCACTTGGTGGAGAATTTTGGGACCAGTTGGATATTCTTAGCGGGGTATAGTATAAAAGGCAAATTGTTTTATATAGCTGAATCCTTATGCTCGAAGATTGTACCACTTTGTTAATATTGCAAAGTGAAGCTGAGACTTTGTTAGAGGTGATGTTAGTTCCTAATCTAATTGTCCATTTCAGGGCAATTTTTGGACAGTTATCCTCTTTAAAGTTATTAAACATTAGTGATTTCTGATTTTCCAAGTAGAAGCACGTCCATAAATCTGAATCCGAAATTTGGTTGATTTTCATCTTGCAAACCAGATAGTCTCGGATTTGCATGTATTTAAATCGCATAGCTTCAGTTAGATTAAAGAGAAGTTTAAGCGTTGTGAAATCTAAAAATCCTTGAGTACCATAGAGGTCCCCCAAAAAATTAATACCCAAGTTGGCCCAAACGACCCCGAATCCATCATTAAATATTCCCGGTAGCCCGGGGTTACCCCACAAGGGGAGCTTTAAATGAAAAAAGGAAGTCTTACATGTAATTAAAAAGGATTTCCAAATAGCGACTATCTCTCTCGCGGTCTTGAATTTGACCCTTTTAAAGTAGTTAGGGTTGTTTACTCTTGCTAGGAATTGATTAGAGTCAGTACCCAACATAAATTGGTGGTAATAATATTGACTGTTGGGGTTAAATAAACTGCGAAGGCGGCCGAGGAAGGTTGCCAAAAAATATAGTTTAAAGTCGGGGAAGTTTAAACCGCCTTTGTTAGTTGGTAGTTTGAGCAGAGCAAGTGATCTTCTAGCTTTTTTATACCCCCAGATATAACTACTTAAAATCCCGTCTAGTTTTTTAAAGAAGGAATTATTAACACGTAAGGGTATAGACCTAAATAAATACAAAAATGTTGGCAGTATCTTCATTTTGATTAAGTTGATCCGGCCTACAAAGCTTAAAGGTATTTTATGCCATTTTTTGAGTAAGCCAGATACTTCTTTCAATAAAGCATCATAGTTGAGGGTATTTATGTCACTTACTTTGGCTGATATTTTAACACCTAGATACGTCGCCACCCGACAGGTACCTTGGACAGGAGTCGATGGTTTGTAGTTTAATATTACCTGTGTTTTACTTAAGTTTAATTTGTATCCTGAAATTGATCCAAAAGCATTAGATTCTTCAATTATCGTTGACAGAGCTTTTACTACATCAGTAGAGTATATGGCAATGTCGTCGGCATAGGAAGCTATTAAGGTTATTAGGGTACGAGGTGATCGCCTGTACAACTTTAAACACCAGTATCAGAGGGGTTGCCATTTTAAAACAAAGACAACTGAGACTAAATATTACTAAAACTGCTGTAGATAAGAGGGGCCGATGGATAATCATCCAGATTGATTTGGAAAGCTGTAAATATGTTATATGTACTGTATAAGGACCTAATACTGATGATCCTTATATCTTCGACTGGTTAAACATTGAATTATTGGAATGGGAAGGAGAACTTCTAATCGGGGGCGATTTTAACTGCATAATGGATTATGATTTAGATACTACTAGACAAGGGGGGTTTCAACGCATGCGGAAGACACGTGCGGCTATTTTAGAACTAGGTCGTTTACATAATCTAAAAGATTCTTGGCGATTTCTACATCCCAAAATACCAGGTTATACGTACTATTCCGCACCTCACAAATTATGCTCTCGCATAGATATGATTTGGGCCTCGGATAAGATTCTAGAATCCAGCACTATTGATATTTGCCCAAGAGTCACCTCAGACCACAATCCCATTCTTTTTATTTTTAACACAACTTTAAGAAAACAAGATATAAGATTATTTTCATTTCCCAGGTATCTTCTTTCAAAGAACATATCTCTGAATTTATTGATATAAATCTTTACTCTACTTCTCCAATCTATGTATGGGACGCCTGCAAGGCCAGCATAAGAGGATTTACACAGCAGTTTATCTTTACACAAAATTCAAAACGCCGAAAAGAGGTTAAGATTATGATGTCTAATATTTTGTTGCTAGAAAGTCAGCTAGCAGACGCTCTTATACAAGGTTCATCAGATACGGACAAATTAGGACTAGAACTAATTAGTCTCCGATCTGCTACAAAAAATATTTTTAGAGAGCGAGCCAGTGTAAAATTACATAAATTTCAAATCTCTCAATATGAGAGTGGCGATAAAATCGGTAAGATCTTGGCCTACAAAGTTGCGGATGATAAAGCTAATACAATAATTAAATCTATTAAGGGACTTAATAACATCATTTACGTTCAACCCATACATATAATGGAACAATTTGTTAATTATTATAGTCATTTATACACTCCGGAAAATAACCCTACGTTACACAATATCCAAGCATACATAGGTAATAACATTACTAATAATAGCGAAATTGAACACAATGGGCAATTAGGGGAGAATATTACCACTACCGAAATCAGAACGGCAATTACTTCTCTTCCGTCTGGTAAGGCGGCAGGAGAAGACACACTCCCTATAGAACTTTACAAAATCTGCATTGACGAAATACTTCCCCTTCTCTGTTTAGTAATTAACTTGATTGGTTTAACAGGGAATGCTCCAAACTCTTGGAATTCTGCTAAGATCGTGTTTTTTCTCAAAAAAAATAAACCTGTATAAAAATAAACTTACAGGCCTATCTCACTCATTAACGCAGATGCTAAAGTATTCTCTAAAATTCTCGCACTCCGACTGGCTCCTCACATGCCTAAGCTAGTTAACCAACAACAACATGGATTTATTACTGGCAGGGACACTACAGCCCATGTCAACATGGCAATTACCGCTTTTGATGTAGCAGCGACTAATTCCACCCGACTCGGTATGATACTTTTAGATGCTGAAAAGGCATTTGACCGGGTCGGGTGGGATTACCTCTGGGCTGTAATGAGGGCGTATGGTTTTAAGGGCCGATATTTAAGATGGATACAGGCCCTATATGACTCTCCAACTGCCAAAATTAGCTATGCTGGTATGATCTCTCCAGGTTTTAAAATATTTAGGGGCACGCGGCAAGGGTGCCCGCTCTCACCCTTGCTGTTCGCGCTCTCCATGGAGCCATTTATAAACTCACTACAAACTCAACCCCATATTATTCCATTGGAGCTCGGCCCTAATTCCCTGAATATAATTGAGCTCTTCACAGTAGATACATTGAGACTGAATACATTACCAGGGATGCTGTTCAACAACATGTCCAGCTTGCTGCAGTAAAGATACATTTGCCTGGAAAGTCCGCCATGATCAGCAGCCACCTTTTCTACAGGACTGTGATTTATTGAAAACAGTATTTCTTAGAGTTCTATACATATTTCATAGTTTTGCAGATAAATGATCAAAGAATGGTCAATTTTTAAACTCCTCCGCGCAATTCAGAATGATTACATTGCTTGATGAAGATTTTTAATTAGAATGCAGTATTTGATGTAGACTGAAACAATTACCTCTGTTAATGAACGTTGACAAGTTAGGTGTTGCAAAAAACTTTATGAGAGCTATTTCCATGATCTGCATAGTGTCAAACATTTGTCACCCCATGTGACCTTGTACTGCATTGGTCTGTCTTACAATGAGGCACCAGAGCGGCTCCATCCTCCCTCTCAAAATAAATTGAATGCTAAAACGATGCATGAAAAAATTCTTCACAGATCACGTCATGCACAAATAGATGGAATTAGTGATTGTTTAAAACATATGTAGTATTCATATTTAGTTGAACAACTCCAGGACAAATTGCTGGTGTAAATATATAATGAGGCTGAAAAGTGATCATTCAAACTATGGCTCTTCATGGTACCTGCAGAGACTCCAGATTGGAATACACTGCCACTGTCTCGGAGCTACACAGATTGTAATTGTTAATGGACATCACAAATGCCATTGCCCTACTTTTCTAATTACTTGAAAATGAGTTGTCATCGGAGGTAACTCCCAGAAATGAGAAATCTGTTTCAGATTCTGATCCATTATCATAATCCTAAAATGCAGACAATGTATCTGATCCAGCCTCAAAGCCCACCACTTCATCACAATTAGGTGAATTAAGGTCAAGGCAACAGTCAGCCAATAAGATGGAATTTCAATTAATGTTTAAAATTGTATTTTCTCATAACCTCTCTGTTTGATACAATTCCACGGTCCTCATATAAATGTGTACTATGAATTCTGATAATATTGATATATGAGCATTGATAATATGATATTTGAATGCCTGGCTGTGGAAGTAAGAACATAGAGTACAAAAATTAGGCATACAGGAAACAAATGTCCCTCGTTTAGTATACAAAAGACTGTTAACATATCTGCAATCACCAATTAATTACCAAAACAATTATTATATTTAAAAAATTCAACACACAAAAGCAAACCAAAATGTAATGAAATTAATATGTTATCATTTAAAAATGTATTATTTGAAGGGGACCATGACCCAGTTGCCCCTCATTGAAATTTAATTAACAAAAAATACGTATATGCTTCTTCGGGTCATCATCACATGGCCAGTTGTGGCCAATACCATTGTAAATTCCACATATTTGACTGTATTCTTATAGGTAATCTCAAAAATGTTTTTTCTTTTTTGAAAGCCACTGCTGGAAAGAGAACACTCATCCATTTCCATCGAAACTCACACGTTTATACCCTCCTGGGTGTAGGGATAAAAACAGACTAGCATTACCTCTTGCTTCAACCAGCATTGCCTGGTGGGTGATTATTGACATTGCGTCATACAGCATGCTGACTTCATTGATCAATGTTACAGGGGAAGATGTGAAGCAGATCATCATTGTCACCCAAAATTAATTTTCTGAGTTGAAGAAAGCCAACAGTTCAAAGAACTAAGCTTCGCTTGGGGACCCTAAGAGGGCGAGTCAATCACTTCCTTAATGCATAACACTTGAATGTCTTCTCCTTCCCATCCTGGGTTTTCTGAATTATGTTTTTAATTAAATATGTATGCATGACATATTAGTTTGCAAGTAAGAGTGCAAAAGGCTGGAGTGTGATCATTGGTCACGCAGGTTGATCTATTTTCCTAACAAAGGCCTCAAACTGGCAGACTTGTACATCCACAACAGAGACACACATCTACAAGAACTGAGGTTTCCTAGCTACATCAATATATGTATGTAACACAAATAAATAACAAAGAAACTGTGTTGTTTCCACTCATAAAAGAGTGATTAAGTCTGAAATATGATCTCACCATTGTATTAGTCATATCCTACTCATTCCAGTTGACGTACCAGAGTGGCTGTTTCTGCAGAATTCCAAAATACACATGAGATATAAAG
Source organism: Triturus cristatus (assembly GCF_964204655.1). Classification (NCBI taxonomy): domain Eukaryota; kingdom Metazoa; phylum Chordata; class Amphibia; order Caudata; family Salamandridae; genus Triturus; species Triturus cristatus. The sequence goes on along the minus strand of NC_140584.1, from coordinate 937,131,399 downwards.
ACCACATGATCTTACCTTCTTCTTTACCCACTTACAGAGCTCCTTTTTACAATGTTTACATGTGATTGGTCATGTATTGATATACTCCTCGAGATAGACACGTGATGGTGTTGTTACTATTTCTCCACAACAGAGTTGCATGTATGTAGGCTAACAACTATTATGTTATCTACTCTTTAAAAAGCAATAAAGAAATATTTAAAATGTATGAGACATGATGTTATAGTTATTCAATTAAACAATGTCCACTAATGCGAATCCACTTAAAGATAATACAATATTTTATTATGCATGTTAATGTTTTACCGAATTTAAATGATGATCTGCACCTCAGCCTCATACATTTTCCAAAATAAAGAAGTTTAACATTTTTGCTCCATGGTATTTGAAAGAAATCGGAATGTTTTAAGAAGTCTTTGTATGAGGCAAGCCACACTCTTGAATGACAGTGAATATTTTTGTAATAGAAAATATAATGGATCTTTTTAAATTAAAGTCATCATTTAAAAATATTTATATATTCATTGTTTAGTTTTTAATTAAATATTTAAAATAATATACAATTATTTATTTTTGCAGAAAATGTATTTTCAGACTTTATTGTTTTTTTTTACATATTTATTTTTATGTAATTTAAATAGATTTTTATTAAATGTGATTATTAAATGTTTTATTACAAACCTTTAAAGTAAATGTAAGTTTAAAATAATTTAGGACCCTTAGAACATTTTGAAATGTTAAAAATGTAAATGCATTATTTTATAGGGTATTTGTGTTGAGAAGCAATATATTTGTGTCACATATTAACGCATCAGTGTTTTACGTACAACAGCTTGGAAAAATCAAGTAGTACATTGCAAAACACCATTACGCCACCAAAAAAACACACAAAGGAATGGGTCACCATTTTCTTTGGTGGGTTTAGTATTACATGCGAGTGGAGGTTTGTTGGCTTTGTCTGGTGATTTTGGTGTGTTTTCAGCTGTTTGTGTATTGTGCTTGTAATTGTGTTTGTAATGTTAGCAATTGTTCCTAGTTTTTAAATGTTGTTTAAATTGTTAGTTTGTCTAGTTTTGTGAAGTGTTAGTTTGTATTAGTTTAACTTCTTCATGGTTTTTTGTGGGTGTTTGTGTTGATTTTTAGGAATTAGTATGGGGTTTGGATGGCTGGGAGAAGAAGGGAAGGGTTGTGTTATGCAAATTTTGAGGAGATAAAAGTAGGAGCTTCATGTTGGTTATGCTTACATTATCTTCCAAAGATGTTAGGTTCAGGCGGAAGAGTAGGGCAGTGCTATTCCTTGGAAGAGCAACAGCATAAATGGGAGAGGGCCACCTGACATCTTAGTGAGGTTAGTAATTTAGAGAGGTCAGTCCAATAAATGCAACATTGTTAGGCTGACGTGGTCCCTCAGGAGGGTGCTCTACACCATCACAGCACTGAAATAGCTGGGTAAGTTGATGAGTATTTTTAAATATATAAAAACAATTAAGTTAATTTTAAGCTGTCAAAAATATTTTTTAAATAAAAAATATAAACATTCAAATGTGTACCATGTTTCTTCTTTTATTTAATATATTGTACACACATTTAAAGAATGTTTTTTTAATATAAAGCTATTTATAACATATTTAGGCTTAAGATCAATTATTTTCTTTTAACAAGGCAGAGCTCATCCTTCCAACGAGCAAGACATAGATTCATTCAAAGAGCCAGCCTGCATCTGTAAGATTAAAAAGATAATTAATTTACGTTACATATTAGGTGTACGTATCAGAACCCATTGATGGGCCTACTGGGTCACAGACATGGCAGCTGGGATTGTATGCTTCTAATGTCGTGGGCTATATCTCAATATGACTGTGCAAAGCAGGCCATGTGAAATCTCTTCCTTAATTGACTGTCATTGCTAGAACAGCTGCTTGCTTCTCAGGGAAGTAGTGTGTTGGAGAATGAATCTCAGCACTCAATCATCAACCAGCAGCCTATTTAAATAAATGTATGAGCCAGTACTCTTTGAACGTTATTCATTTAATTAATAACATGGGAAGTATTAATAAAGATTAGAGGCACAATTCCATTGGTATAGGGCCACTGTGATTAAGACTCAAGCCCCCATTACAAGCTAGTTTAACCTAACTATGTGTGTAGGTAGTATGACAGGTTTGAGGCACAGCGGCAAGCTACCTCTCTTGCATTCTGAGATTTTAGAGAATTTTATATTCCCAAAGACAATGTTGACAGTGCTAATGCTATCTTCACCGGATGTCAAGGTCTGATTCCTCAGGAACAGTTCTCCCAATATGCCCACCTTCTGGCAGATATATATATATATTTGGAGTGCCCAAATGGGATGGGAATGATTTGTGCTCTAATTTGTATTCATACTCTTGTCCTTACCTGTAAATAAAATGTTAGCCTAGAATACTCTCAATGTAGCTTTTAATCCACTATAGCTTTCAGTATTGAGGGTTAAAGTCTCAAAGTCTGAAAACTGTCTTTTATTAAATAAAAAGGTTTGTTAAATTAGATAAATGTCTTTGGAGATTATGTCTCTTTTCATCAACTTGCAAAAATACTTATTCGCTGGCTTTTTGTAAACAGATATTTCTCTGTTAAACCTTCAAAGACTGTGAAAATGATTACCTTCGGAATGTGCTTATAACATTGTATCTCTCAAAATGTCTTTAACCTTAATTACAAAAAGAACTGTTGATGGACAGAATGCAGAACAATGTCATACATTCACCCCAGTACAGAGATCTGGACCTAAATCCATCGGTTTTTTGCTCATCATGCCATTCCAGTTTGGACCCAACCATATGCAAATCAGTCTTGATCCTGTGCCCCATGGGAACAGTCCAGCCCGAACTGCCAGGCCAGGTCCTCCCTGAGCTGGATACAAGCATCCTAGGACCGGTTTCGGGATTTCACCCCTCTTCAGCCAGGATAGCTTGATTCCAGTGGCATGGAGAGCACGGGACTCACGTCTGAGCATACCCGTCCCACTCGGGGTGACAAATGCAAAAAGAACCGTTGATGGACAGAATGCAGAACAATGTCATACATTCACCCCAGTACAGAGATCTGGGCCTAAATCCATCGTTTTTTTGCTCACCATGCCATTCCAGTTTGGAGCCAACCATATGCAAATCAGTCTTGACCCTGTGCCCCATCAGAACAGTCCAGCCCGAACTGCCAGGCCAGGTCCTCCCTGAACTGGATACAAGCATCCTAGGACCGGTTGCGGGGTTTCACCCCTCTAGAGCCAGGATAGCTTGATTCCAGTGGCATGGAGAGCATGGGACTCACGTCTGAGCATACCCGTCCCACTCAGGGTGACAAATGCAAAAAGAACTGTTGATGGACAGAATGCAGAACAATGTCATACATTCACCCCAGTACAGAGATCTGGGCCTAAATCTATCGTTTTTTTGCTCACCATGCCATTCCTAGTTCTTTTTGCATTTGTCACCCCGAGTGGGACGGGTATGCTCAGACGTGAGTCCCGTGCTCTCCATGCCACTGGAATCAAGCTATCCTGGCTGAAGAGGGGTGAAACCCCGAAACCGGTCCTAGGATGCTTGTTTCCAGTCCAGGGAGGACCTGGCTTGGCAGTTCGGGCTGGACTGTTCCCATGATGCACAGGGTCAAGACTGATTTGCATATGGCCAGGTCTAAACTGGGGTGGCTTGGTGAGCACAAGAAGGATGGATTTAACCCAGATCTCTTGACTGGGGGTGATTTTTTTGATTTGTTCTGCATTCCGTCCATCAATGGTTCTTTTTGCATTTGTCACCCCGAGTGGGACGGGTATGTTCAGATGTGAGTCCCGTGCTCTCCATGCCACTGGAATCAAGCTATCCTGAATGAAGAGGGTTGAAACCCTGAAACCGGTCCTAGGATGCTTGTTTCCGGTCCAGGGAGGACTTGGCTTGGCAGTTCGGGCTGGACTGTTCCCATGAAGCACAGGGTCAAGACTGATTTGCATATGGCCAGGTCTAAACTGGGGTGGCTTGATGAGCAAAAGAATGATGGATTTAACCCAGATCTCTTGACTGGGGATGAATGTTTTGATTTGTTCTGCATTCCGTCCATCAATAGTTCTTTTTGCATTTGTCACCCCGAGTGGGACGGGTATGCTCAAACATGAGTCCCGTGCTCTCCATGCCACTGTAATCAAGCTATCCTGGCTGAAGAGGGGTGAAACCCTGAAACCGGTCCTAGGATGCTTGTTTCTGGTCCAGGGAGGACTTGGCTTGGCAGTTCGGGCTGGACTGTTCCCATGAGGCACAGGGTCAAGACTGATTTGCATATGGCCAGGTCTAAACTGGTTTGCTTGGTGAGCAAAAGAATGATGGATTTAACCCAGATCTCTTGACTGGGGGTGAATGTTTTGATTTGTTCTGCATTCCATCCATCAATAGTTCTTTTTGCATTTAACCTTAATTAAGCACTGTTGAACAAAACTTTCCAAAACGGTGAAAATTATCACCTTTGGAATTTGCTTAAAACATTGTTTCTCTCGAAAGGTCTTTAACCTTAATTAAGCACTGTTGCACTATTGCTGAGAAAATATCTGGAAAACAAGCTGCTTAATTACTTTTACAATCTTTCATGAACCAAAACTTGCTGCTCATTATTTACAAGTGAGCAATGTCTTTTCCTTAAATAAGCAAATGGTGGAAAAACAAATCGAAGGAATATCCCCTACCTGATTGCTGGAGCTTTGATAAATCAAACCTGCAGTTTTCACAGACTCTGCAATTAACTCTTCACTTCCAAAAGCCAGCAGGAAGGAAAGAACCAGCGTGTAAGGAAAACAGCTGCTGTCCCAAATCAATGCACCAGCCTCAGGGAAGTTGCTTTATAACAAGCACATTTTCACAACTGCAGTCTTCTTTTATAGGCTACGACCACACCCAACAGGGTGGGAATTCTTCAGGACTCCACTGGAACTTTCCAGAATACCCTTCTGGAACTTTCCAGAATATACACATTAAAACGAAGAGATTAATAAGACAAAAATAATACACTATGCTACAAAACGAATTGCATGTGCAAGATGGAATTAACCTGGTACATACCAGGAAACAATTAGCAAAGCATAATTTGTTTGAAGAAATAATCATACAATCTTTAACATATCAGTTATGTGTAATGCATGCCAAGGAGTCCATGCACAGAATATAAAGCATGGAGGTGATGAACCATGACATCGGAGGAAACAACCTTCGCTTCAGTCACACCACGCAACCTCTATGGATGGACCACCACTGCATCCACTTCTCCTTCTCGAAACCCACCGCACACAAGCCTATGCCACGCCTCCCACAAAGAAACTGGAGCAAGATCACCGAAGAGCACCTCACCTCTGCCCTCAGCCGCTCTCCTCCCTCCACCATGACAGACGCCAACACTGCAGCCAATGACCTCCACCAATGGATCGCCGACTGCACCAACACAATCGCCCCCCTCCAGAACTCCGACACACAATACAACATGAAAGCCACCGTTTCACCACGGACCTCCGAGAATCCAAGCGCTCATGCTGACAACTGAAGAAAGCATGAAGAAACGGCAAACTCCAGAAACACACACAGGGCCACCACTACGACACACCACCAACTTATCAGAGCTACGAAGAGAAATTTCATTCAAGACAGAATCCTCTCCAAATTCCACAACTCCAAGGAATTCTCCACCATCATACAAGAATTCATCAGACCCCACAGCGAAACCTCTGACGTCCCTCCCTCCCAGGACCTCTGCAACAAACTCAGCTCCTTCTTCAACCAAAAGATCAGGACAGTATACGACAACTTAAGTGACGAAGACCAAGGCACCAACCCTAAATCTTCCACCAGCAATGTCACCCAGCCAACCCTCCTCACCTGGACCCCTGTTACCACAGAAGACACCGAAAAGACTATGAAGAGCATCCACTCCCGAGCATCCACGGAACCATCTTCCGCAGGGCCACCTCTGTCATTGCACCTGAACTATGATAGACAATCAACTGCACCCTTGAAACAGGCACGTTCCCCGATGAATGAAAACGTGCCGAAGTCAAACCCCTCCTCAAGAAGCCCTCGGCAGACCCGATGGACCTCAAGAACTACAGGCCCATCTCACTGCTCCCTTTTGCCACCAAAGTTACAGAGAAAATCATCAACACCCAACTAACGCGTTTCATAGAAACCAACAACATCCTCGACTCATCCCAATCCGTATTTTGCAGCAACCACAGCACTGAGACCGCCCTCCTAGCCGCCACTGTTGTCATCCGCACCTTCCTCGACCAAGGCTGCACTGTAGCCCTCATCCTACTAGACGTCTCAGCAGCCTTCGACACTGTCTCCCACAGCAAACTAGCCGCTAGACTCCAAGACGCCGGCATACAGGGAACTGCCTTAGACTGGATCTGCTCTTTCCTCTCCGGCAGAACGCAAAGAATAAGACTCCCGCCTTTCCTCACCAAACCCAGAGAGATCAGATGCGGAGTACCCCAAGGATCCTCCCTCAGCCCCATGCTCATCAATATCTACATGACCTCCCTTGCAACCATCGTCAGAAATCATGGACTCAGCATAGTATCCTACGCTGAAGACACCCAGCTCATCCTCTCCCTCACAAAGGAACCCAACATCACCAGGCTCAGTTTCCAAGAAGGAATGAAGGACGTAGCATCCTGGATGAGCAGCAGCTGCCTGAAGCTCATCTTGGAGAAAATGGAAGTCCTCATCCTCGGATCCACCCCTGCCACATTGGATGACACATGGTGGCCACCCACCCTCGGAAGCCCTCCCACTCCCACGGAGCAAGCCCGCAACCTCAGCATCATACTCGACTCCACACTTGCCATAAACTGACAGATCTACGCCATATCCTCCACATGCTTCAACACCCTCTGCATACTCCACAACACCTTCAAATGGTCCAGAAAGTCTGTCACCCATGCACTCATCACCAGCAGGCTAGACTACAGAAGTGCTGTCTACGCCAGTATCAACAAATCTCTCCTTCACAAACTCCAGACCGGCAAGAAAGCTGCAGCAAGACTCGTCCTCAGCATCCCACGACACGACCACATCACCAGCTCCTCCGAGACCTCCACTGGCTCGCCATCGAAAAGAGAGTTACCTTCAAGCTGCTCAAACACACCTACAAAGCCCTCCACAAAGCCGGACCCCAATACCTCAACAAAAGAATCGCCTTCCACGCCCCCAAGAGAAATCTCTGCTCTGCCGACCTAGCCATTGTCAAAATCACCCGCATCCACTGAGCCAGAATGGGGGGCAGATTCTTCTGCTCCATCGCGGCCAAGACCTGGAACGAACTCCCCCTCAGCATCAGACGAAGCACTACACTGCAAGCCTTCAGAAAAGACCTCAAGACCTGGCTCTCCAGATGACCTTGGAGCTGCCCTCCCCCTCCCCCCCCCAGCGGCTTGAGACCCTTACGGGTGAGTAGTGCACTCTATAAATCCCCTGATTGATTGATTGATTTTCATTCTCAAGCTCCCATATTTCCAGCATTATACACCTGGTCTCTCCTCCCTCTCATCATTGATGGCCCTTGACTTAACAGACCTCTTCTTGACAAAGGTTGATTAGGACAGTGTCATATTTCACAAGGTTACAGATGGAAATTTTCATTGGGCAGGGTGGCTCAAACACCACTCTCTACAGTAACACTGTGTAATAGTCCACCTGGCTATAAAATGTTTACAATCACAGTGGCACATTCTGTTTGGTCAAGCTTCTGGATACTTTCACAGCACAGCTACCTGTATGGAAGAGAAAAAACACCGCACAAGGATAACATCTGCCCTTTAATCTAGAGTCTATTCAGGGCAAATTAACCCACAGTCCCATGGTCAACACCTCCCAGAAGGTATACACACTTCATGTGGGATCCAATTTCAAGAACAAAGTCTGTTTTGCGCTGGTAAATATCCCTAAAGTAGCACAAAAAAGCACTGTGTGCCCCCTTGCATCAAGGGGCCTTGCAATGAAAGCCAGATTAAATGACATGGGAGTTAATACATGATTAAAATTTAGGGCCAGATGCCGAGTTCGGCAGTCCATATGACCGATGAACCCTTGATGGCGGCCCGACCGTCACCACACTGCGGACCCGACGGCAGTATTTTGAGTGTGGCGGTCAGATCGCCACAGGACCACTGCAACCACTGGGGATCAAGGATCCCACGGCTGTCTCGCAGTGGTTAGAGGCAGTAATATGATGGCAGTGCCGCAGTGGCACTGCCAAGCATATTACGAGTTGCCTCAATGCCACCCTTTTCATGGTGGTGAGACCACCATGAAAAGGGTGGCAGTGAGTCAACAAAGCACTCTTGCACCTCTGGGAAATGGGGTGCTGGCAGAGGGGCACATGTTGCCCCGCCTGGATTCGAACAATTCCCTTCCTGCACGGTATGACACGTATGCCTGGAGGAAGACGCAGTCAACGCACCTCAATGGGAACGTCACAGGCAGTACCTGCACAGCATGAAATGAAATGAAATGTAGAGTTTATAAAGCGCGAACTGTCACTCCCACAGGAGCCTCCTGGCGCTATCAGAAAATGAGCTACAGCAGTAAGAGGTTAGAATCTAGATGAGTGCAAAGCAGGAGTCATCCGGTGCTCCATAGATTCATGTCTTTAGGGCCTTCCTAAACTGCTCTTCAGATTCCATTGCTCTGAGTTTATTTGGCATAAACTTCCACGCCTTTGCACCTAGCACCGTGGCTGATTTCCCTCCCCTAGTTTTAAGTTTGAAGCCTGGCAGTTTAAGCAGGTTTGCTGAGGTTGATCTGAGTGTTCTCATTGTTGTATATAGTGTAAATCTTGTGGAAAGGTATACTGGCTGTAACTGGCGAGTTGCTCTGAAGGTCGTAAGGAGAAGTTTGAATAAGATTCTTTTATGTACTGGGAGCCAGTGGAGGGTCTTCAGGGCGGCTGAGGCTGACGCTCTGCGGGGAAGCCCTAAGACCAATCTGGCTGCTGCATGATGTACTACCTGTAGTCTCCTCAGCGTGTCTAGACATGAAAGTATTAAAGCCATTGCCACTGTTTTCCTTGCAACAAGTGGAATCTGATCAAATAACGTTTTCATGGTTTTGATAAGGCCAAAGCATATCCCCACTACCTTTAGTACATGGGGTTTGAAGGAGAGGGAGGAGTCAAACCACACTCCCAGATTTTTTGCCACTTCCACGGTAGGTGGAGGGGCTGCTGCCTCATCCGGCCACCAGTTCTTGGATTGGAAAGGGTTGTTTTTCTCTATCAATAAGATTTCGGTGTTATCGGTATTACAACGGAGGTGGTTGTTCTTCATCCATTTGATGACTGCCATGAGGCAGGCTTTGAAATTTTCTTCAGCTTCCGTGGAGTTCTTCTCCAAAGACAGCATCAGCTGAGTGTCATCAGCATATGATGTTGTTTCGATCGATTAAGCTGAGATCAGAGAGATAAGTGGGTCCATGTATATATTAAAGAGGAGTGGACTAAGAGAGGCCCCCTGTGGGACACCCGTAGTTACGGTGCGTTCTGAGGAGAGGTTGGTTCCCAGAGAGACTGCTTGTTTCCGATTAGACAGGAAGGATGTAATCCATGCCAGGGCAGAATGGGAAATGCGACAGGATTTCAGTCTGATTAGCAAGATATTATGTGAGATGGTATCAAATGCGGCAGACAGATCCAAAAGGATCAGAACTGCCTTCTTGCCGTTATCTGTAATGAATTTCAGGGTGTCCGATATCTCCAATAACGCAGATTCCGTAGAATGTTTTGGGTGAAACCCGGATTGGCGGGAATGGAAAATCTGAGCTGACTCAGAGAAGTTGGAAAGTTCTTTATAGACCATTCTCTCTGTGATCTTGACTAAAATCGGTAATAAAGATATGGGCCTATAATTGGAAAGATTAGAAGGGTCTACATTTAGTTTTGTCTTTAGTGGTTTTACAATGGCGAATTTCCATTCCTATGGCACTATGCCGGTGGATAAATAATAATAATCCACATTTGTAAAGCGCGAACAATCACCCGTAAGGGTCTCTAGGCGCTGGGGGCCATCGGGAAGATTAAGCAAGCTATTGCCCAGAGTCACATGGTGCTGGGCTAATCTGCCGTCGGTGCTGGGGATCGAACCGTGATCCCCAGATTCCGGAGTCAGTCGCCCTGGCCAGAGGAATGAAATAATGATCTGACCAGGCCTGTGGGATTGGGGCTTCTATCTGAAGTGAGGAGAGGTTGGTGCAGACAACATCCAAAGTATGTCCTGCTCTGCGTGTCGGCCCCTGAACTACTTGGTTTAAGCCCAATGGGGAGACAGTTTCCAAAAAGGTAGCAACCCCCGGGTTATTGCTACATTCTAAGTGTAGGTTGAAATCTCAGAGCAGTGTGAAATTCGCATATCTAATCAGTGCTTGACTAAGGGAATCCCCTAGCGACTCCAGGAAGGTATTGCTATTGCCTGGAGGGCGGTATATTAAGACTTCAGAGAAAGAGAATGATCCATTTATGGCACAGCAGAAGCCCATGTTTTCAGCTCCCTTTGGCCCATGTATATTTAAATTCTTCCATTGTAGGGTCTCTCTATGGATAATAGCTACCTTTTTCCCCCTGCCATCTTCTCTGTCTTTCCTGCAGATGGTAACATTCGGGGGCAATGCGACTGTAATATCTGGATTGCAGTCCTCCTTTAACCAGGTTTCGGTGATGCATAAGAAGTCTAAGTCATTATCTATGATTGGTTCTTTAATATCCAGGGCATGTTTGACTAAGGAGCGTGCATTAATTAGTCCCCCTTTTATTATCTGCTGATGATTGGCTCCTTTGTCTTTTACCGTTGCCTGATTACGTTTGGCAAAAGGTACCTGTACCTGACATTTTCAGCACGTGACAGGGCCTCTGATTTTATTAACTTCCAGATAGTGTTCATACTGACGTTTTGTAATCAGTGTTCTTAGGAAGGTCGATGTAAGTGCTTTGTTTGCTTGGAAACCGGCAGCGTGGCTGGCGCTGGACGCGTTTCGGACGTGGATGGGCGCAGACGTGCTTGCCTTTTGCACGCCTTCGGTGCGCCCGCTGCGCATCAGCACCATTCCCTCAATTTATAGTGTGGTGCCGGTGAATATTGGGATGAAACTAGACCGTCTCCCTCCCAAGATGGCGGCTGATACTGTCCAAGCGGAAGTGAGGGCAAAATGTAGCGTCAAAGCTCCCTCCACTCATTCAGCAAAAGCTGTGGTGGACCGGGAAGCAGAGGCGAAGAACAAGCAGTTACAGAAGGTGAGGGAACAATTGTCTAATTACCCCAATGCTTCCCGTCCCTTAATGTGACAAAGTTCTAATGCAGGCAATTTTTATAAAGCACAGCGCTGTGCTAGGGTAAAAAACACGGCGCAGTGCACAAAACAATCTAAAAATAGCAAATTTTAAAACAAATAAAACCAACAGCTTAACTGGCCACTAAAGTCTGCCAGCAACGCATGGACTGGTGCAGGTGTAGGTACTGGGGTGCATGCACACAGGGGGGCACAACATGTGCCACCTTGTTGCACCTCATGGCACTGAGGCAATAGGGGTTGTTTGCTTCCTGCCACGGTTTTCAGGGAGTAGGAACCGCCAAGAAAACTGTAGCAGAGGGGAAACTCGTAATATGCTTGGCAGGACCCTGGCGTCCCGCCAAGCATATTGCGTCTTCAAGACCACCGCTCCACCACAAGGGATCTCTGATGGAGGATGCACCAGTGCAATGGCGGCCTGACCGCCCTAGTTGTAGTAGAGCAGTCGGAAGACTGCCACTGCTGCGCCAGTGTGAGTCTGGTGGTCCGTGGACCGCCAGACTCAGAATCAGGCCCTTAATGGGTTTTTTTAAACATATTTTATTTGTCAATTTGCGCATACATCGCAGGGCTCTGCACACCAGAGACGTCTGCAGAATCATACCATAGATAAGCATGAGAGCAATCGACTTTTGTGGGTGACTTTTGTGGCTGCATAACCAAAGCATACAAAATAATATAGAACCCCCCAACTCCCTCCCTCCCTCGCCCCTCCTCCTTAGTCCTGTCCACAGCCTATATATAAAACAAAATTGTCCTATCACGGTAGCACACACACCCCCGGGCCCTCCCCCACCCAGCACCTCCACAGACCCAATGCGCACCAGAAATGGCCCCAATGGATGAGCCTCTACAACAGCTGGTGGCTCCAACCACAAGCCCCGATAAACCGCCCATCGTTTCCATATTTTGTAATGCTTGCATGAGCATCCCCTGGCTACAAAAATAGGCTGTTCTAGCCCCATGCAGAAGTCCAATCCATTCTTCCAAGCGGTCACCGAGGGAGCCCGCGTCGCCTTCCACTCCTTGTCGATATCTCGCTTCTCCAGTGTGAAGCCCAGTTGCATAAGGTGCCGTTTGTAGACATTACCCCCTATTCCCTCCATGACATGAAGCAGGGCCAGCCGCAGCGTACGAGGGAGCTCCCACCCTAAGACCTCCGAAAGGCAGTTAAACACCCCTCTCCAGAAACGATCTAGGGAAGGCCCTTAATGTTTTGATTACAAAATTGTTTTCGCAAATTTGGATGCAAACCAAAGGCGAATTAAACCAATTGCACATGCTTGTTTCAATCGAAAAGAAGCGGCGCAGGACCTTTGAGAGGATGTCTATGATTTTTCAATGATCACTGGAACAACAAAGGGGAGCAAGAGCAATAGGAGCTCAACTACCACAACCAACATCACGATTTACCCAACAGTAGCAATTCACTACAAGAATAAGACACAGCTATTGAATTAAATAACACTTCAGTAGATATCTTCCAGGCTTTCGTTATGGTGCTTCAAGCTGTGTCTAATGTGTTGTATAGGGTGGTCTTTGTGCATTTAGGTTTTTTTACCTACTCTCTTAAAAAAAGAGAGATAGACTATTTTTTTTACAGTCTTGCATAAAAGCATCCACTTCTGTTATGATCCAAAAGTTATACGTTTTGTACTGTCACGTTATTTTCAGCATAGGTTGGAACCTCATTTGAACTTCTTTAGTGCCGTGAGGAAGGGAGACGTTTCCCAAAGAAGGAAGGGAACACATGGGTGTACCATTGGTAAAGGGCTAGTGTGTCACCTGCTAAGCACATCATGCAACATGCAGAGGACAGGTTTTTATTTTACGTTGATTACTGCTTTTAACATAGAGCTCCTTTTATTACTTGCAGTTCATAAATTGTAATCATTCTAATATAGTATAGTGGGCTACGAAGGACATACTTCACTGTCTTATATAATACATCTGGTACACTCATTTACACACTTACATTATTGTCAATTTATAATTTTTACATGTGATGTAAAGAGTGAAGCTTTAAAACAAACAAAATAGTGGTATTTAAAATACATTTTTATTTGTGTAAATACCAGGGACAGACCAACACATCTAGCATTTTTACAGTGCATGATATGCCTTATGTACAGGAACTAAACAAAGCTGTGTGCTTTAGTTTCCACTTCCATCCATTTGAATTTAACCCATTCCATGCATCGGATGGCCCCCGGCCATCTGCTTTCACGGTGGGCGTGTGCGAAGGGCGGGCCCCCGGCCGTCAGATTTGCGCACGCGCGGAATTCGCCCTCACAGCGGGGGAATGTGCGCCGCGGCGAAGCAGTTAAGTGTGAGGCACCAGAGCGTGCCCAGTCAAGATACAGGAACAAAAGGAGGCATGATGTTCCCTTAACTTCGGCTTTTATCTTTAACCCAGTTAGAGTCTGAAAATGACACAAGGACAAGTTCAGCATATTTCAGTGGCGCCCAACTTCTTGGCAGGGTGGACAGCGTCTACTCTCTGATAATAGCCATCTGTCCACGTGTATCACCTAACTTATACCCTGATTGAGTCCAAACAGCAATGTATCACCAGCAAATGCTTCTGTACCTATGGCTCCACCCGTCCGCTGCCCCACTATCAGCTGCTTTGGTGTGCACATGTATGCACTAGCTAGAATGGCAAAAGGATCGCAGCCCCAGTTGTTGATGCTTAAATTCTCCAAGTTTAAGTAAATCAAAAACACACACTGGAAAAGCCAATATTTCTGGCTTGTAATGGAAAGTGCTTTCATCTATGTTCTCATGAATCCACCCTCAATCAGTCTCCAATCATTCATGCTCTACCTTATTGCATTCTTGAAGTCATTAAACTATTCATCCACCCATCCATTTATTCTTGTATGCACTCATTTACCTGTCTACAACATCATAAACCCAGGCTACCCAATTAATTAAGGGATTCCTTCAGTTAGAAGACAAACCATAATTGAAGTTGATAGTCTGAGACGGGTGTAAACATGTTTTCAGTAGAGTGTGGCTGCTAGTCTGTGAGAGATGTGGGAAGTAGTGGCTTGAGGGAGGCTATACAAGGTGAATGCAGTTTGGAAGATTGTGAAGTGGACAATATATTTATGTAGGTTTATTTGTTACCACTTTACAATGCCTTAGTGGAGAGGGAATATTTATCATATGGCTTCTGCTCATGATAGTTAGCCCAGGAGGTGCAGAGGGAGTTAGTAAAATCTTAATTGTTAGCCGCTTACTGATAGTCGGTGAAGGCAGAAACAAGGGTGATGAGTGGGACTTCTGACTAGTTCAGATGCTAATGGGAGAATGACTTGGTGCCACATATATGTGTGATTCGCAACAGGTGTTTTCTTGCTTATATACTCTCAATTCTGTGATGTGTAGAGTGGCAATAAGCTGATATCTGTTGATGAAGTTATTGTTGCATTATTTCAACAAAGATTTGTAAGAAAATAATCAGGGTGTGTTTAGCTTTGTTGGGACGTGAATGTCCCCTGCATTGTAAATGAGCATGCACCCTTCTGGCCACGACATCTCGACCCGATTGAAAGAGACCATCATAAAAAGAAATTAGCTGAATACAAAACTGCTATCAAAGAGGAAAAATCAGTATTTTACTATCAAAAGACAGAATCACTCAGATCCTGTAGGGAACTATTCAATGTAAATAATTCTCTCTTTTCTCCTCCTGTCTCAACTTACATTGACAGCTCGCAGGATCTATGTGACAAGATGGCCGAATATTTCCATTAAAACATCTCAGAAATATATTCCTCCCTGGACAATCTCAACTTAGAGCTATGTAATACAGCTCCTACAACTTGCTCTGTTCTCCTTCACTCTCCCTTACTCAATGAGGAGGAAGCTAAACTATCTACCTTCCCTTCCTTGTCTGATGAGCATACGGATCTTCTTCTAGGGGGCATTACATCTGGATCCCCTCTGGAACCCTGCCCCCTGAAGATTATGAAATTAGGGAGGGAGATGATTGTCCCTCAGCTAACCACCACACTCAACGTGGCCATTTCATCGGGGCAGTACCCACTTACATGGAAAACAGTGGTGGTCAAAAGCTATGCTAGATCCTTCAGAACTAAAAAATGATCGGCCTATGTCTCTGCTACCAGTCCCTACTAAGATCTTGGAGAAGCATTTGCTCAATGGAAACCATCGAGCAAATGATGTTGCTCCAAATAGGAGCTAAGATGGTCCCATTCAGGAATGTAAATTAGTGTGTTAGCGCACACCTCTACATATCAACCAATGTAACAAAAGGTAAACTAACTAAACAAGTATACATGCACAAAAAGGGGGAACCCACTCCTCAAAATAAGACGTATATGTGAGTGTCTCTTCACTCGATAACTGATTGCACAGCGTAAATAAAGTATCTCATTTTGGCAAAGTGCAAACATACAATATACATAAATGAAACAATAATGCATTTCTCGTTAAACTCTTATTTGAGCCTTTATTTGGCTAATCGTACTTGTGGGATTTGACTATTACAAAGACTTTTTATCTATACTCGATGTCACAAAAATAAATTTAACGCAAACATCACATTGTCCATATATCAAACTCAATTGCAAGCATCCAATGTGATAACTTTGGCCAATGCATTTCGGGATCATTCAGGGGCCTCTGTAAAAATGAATGAAAAATAATTGCAACGAAACAAACTAATATCTGTGGTCAACATACAGGGATAAGTGGTGTAACACCAAGGATGCATATAGACATGGCAACGATGTGAATGAAGAAAGAAAGATCTATGAAAAAAGTGACATGCACTATGAGAGCCCCAGTGAAAACATGATATCTTGATTGCAAAAAAACGTGACCGAAAATTAATGACAGAAAGGCCATCAAACAAGAGAAACCCAAAAAACCTTCTAAAAAGTGGTGTATCCGAAGGGTTTACACCTCTACTGATGGTAGAAAAACTCAGAACTTACTGGATGATTCGACTCATATAACAAGCAAGTGTAAGAATGTCCTGAAATAGTAATCTGGAGAGTGTAGACAAGATACCGTAAGTGTCAACTGATAAATAATATGGTAAACCATACAATGAATATGAACCACTATTCCGTAAATGCCCCTACCTCTCTGTACGTGGACGCAAGAAAATGTACTGAAATACGTGTTGTCACTTGCTCTTTAGACCGTATACCTTGCAAGTTTCTTCCAACCTCGGGGTAGTGTAAAGGGTATTTACTACATTAAAACAATGATTCAAGATCAATTCACTGTGTGGATTCCCATCACACACTGAAAACGATGTGAAGTGCCGAAAATCAAAAAATCAAAACGGATTTGTCATCACGGTGCGAAACAGAATATTGGAAAATCACATTTGATGATTTGAATAACAAACTGGAAGTGTATGGAAAAGAAATTCAAGAAGAAAGCTAAGGAAATTCCGCAGATATACTATAGATTATAAATTAAATGAGGTGTACACATGGGCGGAGGTGTATGCTCGGAGGAGAACACCACAAAAACCAGGGTCTTCATCACAAGAAAGTGTGGTTTCCGACCAGGAGATGGAAGCAACAAGGACCCTGCTAAGCACTGAACAACAAGCAGTAGCGATTAGTGCACAATCAACAGGAGCATGTTCAAGTGCAATATCAGCAGTACCTTCTGCGTCTGTTTCTTTTTTAGCCAGCGGCCAAACAACTGGACGTCCGACAGACCAAAGTGTTTAAAAATAACTGGGAGAGGCAAAAGAAAAGGAACAAGATGGGTGCAACCTAAGGAGCAAGACCAAGACTTAATTGTTAATATCTGATCAATTGAACTGACACCAGCACAAAAATGCACAGTAAACAAGGGGACATCATTCGTACCCACTTACCATACAAACGCTTTGGAAACTGAAGTCTCTATATTAAAATTTATGAGGAACCTCCGACTGCGCCTTTTTTTTTACCAATGTGTTACCATCATCTGATTTGATTGCATCGACTTGTTCTACACAGGAAACTCAGTAAAAAGAGCTTAAACCACAGAGTCCTTTCATGGCACCAACGTCCCATAAATTGCAAGACACGTTTGAGACAATTATTAAAAAGAACATTGCTAAACTTAATTTACAATCTAGAATTAAACCAAATTTGACTAAAACTGTGGAACGGATCATACGTCAACTAGCTAAAGACCAACTTCTAACGTTTCAAACGGCTGACAAAGCCGGCGCATTAGTTGTGATGGACACATGTTTTTATGAAACTAAGGTCTTCGAGCATTTACAGGACACAAATACGTACATCAAATTAGATCGAGACCCAACTAACAACATCATGTCGACATTGGATCAAATTCTGGATAAAGCTTTGGACATGCAGTGGATTTCCACCAATACACAGAAATTTCTTAAAGTTCAATATCCCAGGCGATCGCCACTCTATATGTTGCCCAAAGTACATAAAAATTTAGACCATCCACCATTCAGACCTACTGTGTCTTGGTGCGGTCTGTTTTTAAGCCATCTGGACAGTACGTCGATCATTTTTTACAAACATTCATACAAAATTGGAATTGTTTTATCAAAGACACAACCCACTTTCTTCAATTACTCAATAATGTGGATACCCAACAGTATGAATGTTGGCGGTTATGTTCTATCGACGTAACAGCTTTATATACTTCCATACCATTGCAAGAGGGTTTGGATGCATTCGAGTGGCATTCGAGTGGGCTTTGCTCCAGCTCCCTGAGATAAGAGCCAACAAAGTTTTCATTCTTGAATTGCTACATTTTTGTCTTCAACAAAGCTACCTGGAGGGGAAAAATCAATTTTATTTGCAAATAAGTAGTACATCCATGGGCTTTCCTGGCGCACCGGCGAACCCCAACATCTCTATGGGCAAATCCGAACAAGACCATATTTTCACAGACGCAGAATGGCATTTGAATCTAGTTTTTTACAGTAGATTCATAGATGAAATATTTTTAATTTGGTGCAATTCACAAACTCAATTGGAACAGAAAATTCAAGAATTAAATCAGAAGAATCCTTGTATCCAATTTACTCATTCCATAAGTAAGACACAGTTGTCTTTTCTGGATGTGCTGATCATAAGAGGATCAAACAACTTGGAAACTACTGTGTTAAAAAAACAGACAGACAGAAACAATCTGTTGTTATTTTCTAATTTTCATCCTCCCAGCCTGCTTCACAATTTACAATTTTTTCAATTGTTGAGAACCAAAAGAATCGCATGCATGAAGAGGCTTTGACTGTGGCCATAGACAGCCAAATCAAGAATTTCAAACAAAGAGGATATCCCGCATCGACCCTGTCTGATGCTGTGACAAGAATCTCTACCATGCACAGAAATGATTTATTTTTACCAAACATCAAGATACCACAAGACCGGATGGTGTTCGTGTCTAAGTACTACACAAAATCAGTGGCGATAAAGAAGATTATCAAGTCTAGATGCGAACTCTTACAGTCAGAACCTGAATTCAATAGGTTATTTGCACAACAACCACTGTTTGCGCACACAAGGATCCGTAATTTAAAAGAAATGTATAGCACAGTCCAAAGCGGGCATTACTACCACCGAATCTGGTGTGTACAAGTGTAATAATTGCATCAATTGCAATAACGTGATGTTAGGGAATATTATCAATCATCCACATTCTGGCAAGTCGATTAACCTTAGATACTCAGGAGATTGTAATTCGTCATTTGCCATTTACTGAATAAAATGCCCTGTGGCTTATTATACGTGGGAAAAACTGAGCGTAAAATAAAAATCAGGATAAGAGATCAAAAGCATCAAGTCAAATCTTGTTACATTTTAGCTAGAACATCACCATACCATAGCTCAACTAAGATTTTACAGTCTTAGAATTGGTTCAGACTAGAGTAGGCAGAGATAATTCAAATGTGTTATCACAACATGAAATTTGGTGGATCAAGTTGTTTAATACCATAACTCCATTTGGTTTGAACGACAAAATGGACATGTCATGTTTTCTAGAACAAACGTTTTATAATGAATGTTCATCTTGATGTTGGCAGAGCTGCTATTAGTGTTATTGTACACTATGTTGTTTGTATCTTCTGACATAACATTCATGTTGGCATCATTACGTTTTCGAGTTGCCTCACTGGCTTGAGAGTCTTTGGTGGGGCAATGCATCATGTATAAGTAATTCGCATTGATTTACACATTGGTGCATATTCATATTGTTAATGTGTAAATGCATGGCAATTCTATGCATGAGCTATCACAATTGACCATGTTTTTCATTTTCTTCTTCTGTTTTACTTTGTGCTTTATTCTTTTTGTTTGCCTCTTTGCTTTTCAGGTGTCTTGTAGTGCCTCTCATCAGAGTCACAACATAGAGCTTGTTTTACATATTAGTTCATTTACTGGGTATATTCACCACTTCTCGTTTACTTTCTTGTCTCGCTCAGGCGCAGTTGACTAATTTTGGGGTTTCTATTCAGCACCATAGAGTCGTCGTAACCACTAGGTGGGCCGTTTTTGTATAAATGATTCACGGTCATTACAGCCATTAATATTCTTCGTTATAAGCGGGAGGTGGTTGTCCTGGCTCCTTCCGCTACTTGGCGGCTAGGCTCTGGAACTCATTACCTGCACACATTCGTGCCTTGGATGATCTGCTTACGTTCAGGAGGGCTATTAAAACCCATCTTTACCCCTCTGGATCGTAATTTCTGTTTTGGACTGCTTATCCTGCCCGTTGCTTCCTCTTTCTTTCTGATTTTCTTCTTCTTTTTCTGTCTTATGTATCCTTTTCTGCTAGTAAAAGCGCCGGGACGCCCCTTTGCTGGGGCAGCTGTGCGCTATAGAAGCATGATTAACATAACATAACATAACATACGCGTTGATTACAACAGTATTGTAATATTGGTGCAACGATACAGGTTATACCTTTGGCATCCCAGCTATGCCCTTGGACTAGATAGACTCCCATTAGTTTCTGCAGAGAACATTGTCCATTCTAATATGGCGTCCCATCGTGTTGATAGCTTAGTCCGTTTATGGTGTTTATTTTCAGTTTTAATTCATGGTGGGATTACAGGCTTCCGTTTGTTCAGAGCCCCGAGTACGTCAGTCGAAGGACGCTCTGTAGTTTCAGTCAGGTAAGTGGATCTACAGTCGACAGACAGTGTACGTGGCGCGGGTAATTGTGTGCATGATTAATAAACAGCTCGTGGTTTTTTGTACTAATTCCTGTGCACAAGGGGTATCCCGGCACTCACACATCTCCAAATTCAACAGGGCACGAGGGCTTTATCCCCAATTCAGCCTGTGAGAATCCACACAAGGTAATTTTCGGCACTTCACGCCGTTTTCAGTGTGTTATGGGAATCCACACAGTGAATTGATCTTGAATCATTGTTTTAATGTAGGAATACCCTTCACACTACCCTGAGGTTGACAGTAACTTGCAAGGGATACGGTCTGAAGAGTAAGTGACCACGCGTATTTCAGTACATTTTCTTGCGTCCACGTACAGAGAGGTAGGGGCATATACTGCATAGTGGCTCATATTCATTGTATGGGTTACCATATGTGAGGAGGTCCCTGGGGACCGGGAGTCGTGGCACTGTACGGAAACTTACCTGTTACTGCTCCGTGTACAAGACTTGAGCAGCCCCTTTAATCCGTCTTGGACAGACCGGGAGGTGGAGCCCGAGGTGATGACGTCAGCCCAAACAGTCCTATCAGGAAGGGACGCCGAGGTGAAGACGGAAGCAATCGCTTGCTGGAGCGCGCTTGCCGAGGACCCAGAGAGATGACCCAACCGAGAGTGGAAGACGCCAGCAGAACCAGAGAGAAGTCACCACCCCGCCAGAGGAGCCGAAGTGCGACAGGAGGAGCCGAAGGATGGGAAGGAGCCCGGAGAACCACCACATCACGCGACGCCCCACCACTCTCCAGGAGGAGTGTGGCTGGAGCAGGTACGTCGCCGTTTTCTTTTCTTCACTTGGTGGTGGAGCTCGGTGAACCCCCTCACAGCCCGGTCCCTGCTACAAGAAGCCTGAGGATTCCCCACTAAATCGTGATATTGTTTTTTTTTCTTCTCAACATACCCTGTGCCTGCTGAGAGAACACGAAGCCCAGAAACACTCCAGTCCCAACCGGAGCAACACCGCGAGCACCAGAACAGGAACTCAAGGCTGACTGTACCGTCACGTATCTTCCGCTAATAAAAGCACAAGTCTAAAGCAATTCAGTTCTCCCGTAGTGTTCATAGAGAAAGAGGGAGAGTTGGGGAACAGTGGCACCCCCCCTTTAGGGGGACTTGATACACCATATTATTCTATCAGTTGACACTTATCTTGTCTACACTCTGCAGGATTGCTATTTCTGGACATTCTTATACTTGCTTGCTATATGAGTCTAGTCATCCAGTTCTGAGTTTTTCTACCATCAGTAGAGGTGTGAACCCTTCGGATACACCACTATTTTCTGCATTTGGTAGAAGGTTCTTGGGTTTCGCTTGTTTGATGGCCTTTCTGTCATTAATTTTGGTTCACGTTGTTTCAATCAAGATATCATATTTTCATTGGGGCGCTTATTGTGCATGTCACTTTTTTCATAGATCTTTCTTTCTTCATTCACATCATTGCCATGTCTATGTGCATCCTTGGTGTTACACCAGTTATCCCTGTAAGTTGAACACAGATATTAGTTTGTTTCCTTGCAATTATTTTTTATTCTTATTTACAGAGGCCCCTGAAAAAGGGATTTGATGGTCCCGAAATGCATTGGGCAAAGTTATAACATTGGATGCTTGCAATTGAGTTTGATATATGGACAATGTGATGTTTGCGTAAAATTTATTTTTGTGACATCGTGTATAGATAAAAATGATTTGTTATAGTCAAATCCTACAAGTACGATTAGCCAAATGAAGGCTCAAATATCAGTTTAAAGAGAAATGCATTATTGTTTAATTCATTTATATTGTATGTTTGCTCAATGAGAACGTGAGATACTTTATTTACGCTGTGCAATCAGTTACTGAGTGAAGAGTAACTCGCATATTCGTCCCACTCAGGAATGGCCATAGCCCGGAGACTGCTTTAACTTCTGAAATAAATAACGTACGTATTCAAGTAGATGATGGGTACGCTTCTCTGTTAATTCTCTTAGACCTAACCGCGGCCATTGATACCATCTCGCCTATGAGGTTGGTCAGTCGTCTTAAAGAAATTGGGGTCTCAGGCTCCGCTTTGGAGCTTCTGTCCTCATTTCATTTTGATAGGTCACAAAAAGTAAAACAGGACCAATTCTACGCTGACACCACTCACACCTTCTGCGGGGTGCCACATGGTTCCTTATTGAGTCCAACCTTATTCAACATCTATGTCGCCCCATTGGCCAAGGTTGTTGATTCTTTTGGGCTGGAGGCCTTGTCCTATGCAGATGATACACAAATAATTGTGTCAATCACCAGCAGCATTGAGGCATCCGCTGCAAATTTTAAAAGCTGCATGCGGGCTATGGCTGCTTGGATGGTAGACAATTACCTACGACTCACTGGAGACAAGACAGGTTTTTTTTGGCAGTCAACAATCCATATGGTCCCACTCTTGGTGGCCTGAAATGCTCGGACTATGCCTCTGTCCAGCCATATCAGCAAAGAATCTTGGTATCATAGTTGATAGCTCTCTCTCTTTTGACCGCCAGATCAACAGAACTGTTTCAACCTGTTTTGGTATTATCAGGATCCTGAGGAAGATCTTTCCATGTCTTTCCCTCTCCTCTCAAAAGCAGGCAGCTATTGCCCTGGTTCTGTCCTAATTGGATTATTGTAATGCTCTGTACTTGGACATTAAAAAGGGCTCCATCCATAAACTGCAGCTTGTACAGAATGCAGTGGCAAGACTTGTGATGGATCTTACTAAATTCCACCTAGTTTGAGCATCTATTCGCAAGTTGTACTGGCTTCCTCTAGAAAAGAGAATTCTGTTCAAGGCCCTAAACTGTGTCCATAGGGCTCTTCATAATTCGGGTTCCGAAGGTATTAAAAGACTCTTCCAACAGTATGTCCCTACTAAACAACTGGGGTCTGCCAGCAAAAACTGGTTAGTAGTTCCAAGGTTCAGAAGGGCCAGGTGGGCCAGGTGGGAGGGAAGAGCATTTTCTGTTGCTGCCTCTAAGCTCTGGAATTCTCTCCCTCTATCCATCTCTGGTCAAGACTCTCACCTTCTGTTTCGTAAGGCCTTAAAAACATGGCTCTTCACACTTTAACATCTAAACTCCTTTTCTTGTTTCCTGCAAGCGCCTGTTCTATCCGTAGCGCCTTGGCACCTTTGGGCAAAGTTCGCGCTCTATGAGACCAATATTCATTCTTTCTTTCATTCACCCTTGCACTGAGTTATCTGACTGCAACTAAATATAGTATCCTTTCTTTTCATGCAACGTACACAAAAGCCTGCATGCATGCTGAGACCTAGGCCCGACATGACAATGAGACCCTGAGCCTGGATCTGAGGTCAAGAAGAGTCATCACAAGAATACTCTAGTTGACAAGAGACTATAGTCTGTGTTTTCTGGACATTCACAGTAAGTGGTGGAATTAGCAAACAATTTAAGACCTTTTCAATTTTCTTTTTTTTTCAAATTCAAAGATTCTTGCTTTGGCTCCAATATTTTCAGTCCTGATGCTGAGCCCACACTAATGATGTGCAAAAATGTGTCGACGTTGCGGCATTTGGACTTCTTGGGATTTAATCACTCCACCTATATCATTGAAACAGAATTCCTGCACAGAGTGCATTTTCTCTGTCTAGTACTTGCTTGGTATTTGCATTACACATTTGTATAATTTATGTTCTATATTTACACAGTGTGGTCACTGGAGAACCGGGCATTTTCACAAAATAAATATTGTTTTTTGGGGGCTGGCATACTCGCCACTCTTTTCGACAATTCATTTGACATTTGATATTTTTTTCCATAGTCATTGATAACCATTGCAAGCAAGAGATTATGGTTACCAAACATTGGTTGGTTATGTGATTACCCAATTCCACTTGGAACCTTTTTTTCGTGTACTGGAGTTTAATGTCACATGCATGCAGGCAATACAAGAACTTAATGGAGGCAGTCATATTGATGCACGTAAGCAAGCAGGAGAAATTCCCCGAAGCATGCAGCAGACGAAAAACGCTGGCCATGTCACAGAATGTATGGAAATATATGCAAGGAAGACCATCGTTCAACCTTAAGGATCAGAATTTGCTGCCACAAGATGGCTACTGATTATTGTTTAGGGGCTGAGTTTGTATGACCAAGTACTGTCGGTATAGTGAATATTTCTAGAACTGTGATAAGTGCCTGGCACCTCTCTACAACAGTTGTATGTCACAGCATCGATAACAAAAATATCGTCTAACATAAATATCATGGTCTAACAATGTTTTACAAAAATATTGCTTCATTTTATGTACATTTTCTATTATTAACTCCAAAGGGGTGATATTTATGAAAAGCAAACAAAAGAAGATGATGGACAGAGTTCTGAAACTTTTCAGACACTCATCCCCAGTCACAGATCTGAGTTGAATCCATCATCATTCTTTAGCTCACTTCGCCACCCCCAGTTCAGACACAGCTATATGCAAATCAGTCTTGTCCCTGTGCCTTATGGGAACAATTCAGCCCAAACTGCCAAGATATTTCTTCACTGGACAAGAAACAAACATCCTGTGACCGGTTTCGGGGTGACACCCCTCATCAGCCAGGCTAGCTTGAATCCAGTGGCAAAGTGAGCAAGGGACCCACATCTGGGCATAGCCTGCCAACTTAGGGCGAACAAAGCAAACACAAGGAGATGATGGACGGAGCGCTGAAACTTTTCAGACACTCACCCCCAGTCACAGATCTGGGTTGAATCCATCATCATTCTTTAGCTCACTTCGCCACTCCTGTTCAGACACAGCTATATGCAAATAAGTCTTGACCTTGTGCCACATGGGAACAGTCCAGCCCGGACTGCCAAGCCATTTCTTCCCTGGACCAGAACCAAGTATCCTGGGACCGGTTTTGGGGTAACACCCCTCATCAGCAGACTAGCTTGAATCCAGTGGCAAAGTGAGCAAGAGATCCACGTCTGGGCATACCCTGCCAACTTAGGGTGAACAAAGCAAACACAAGGAGATGATGGACGGAAAGCTGAAACTTTTCAGACAATCACCCCCGTCACAGATCTGGGTGGAATCCAACATCATTCTTTAGCTCACTTCGCCACCTCAGTTCAGACACAGCTATATGCAAATCAGTCTTGACCCTGTGCCTCAAGGGAACAGTCCAGCCCGAACCACCAGGCGATGTCTTCCCTTGACACAAGCATCCTGGGACCGGTTTCGGGGGAACGCCTTTCATCAGCCAGGATAGCTTGAATCCAGTGGCAAAGCGAGCAAGGGACCCACGTCTGGGCATACCCTGCCAACATTGGGCGAACAAAGCAAACACAGGGAGATGATGGACCGAGCGCTGAAACTTTTCAAACACTCATTCCCAGTCACTGATCTGGGTTGAATCCATCATCATTCTTTAGCTCACTTCGCCACCCCTGTTCAGACACAGCTATATGCAAATCAGTATTGACCCAGTGCCTCATGGGAACAGTCCAGCCCACACTGCCAAGCCATGACTTCCCTGGACCGGAAACAAGCATCCTGGGACCGGTTTCGGGGTAACACGCCTCATCAGCCAGGCTAGCTTTAATCCAGTGCCAAAGTGAGCAAGGGTCCCACGTCTGGGCATACCCTGCCAACTTAGGACGAACAAAGCAAACACAAGTTGATGATGGACGGAGCGCTGAAACTTTTCAAACACTCATCCACGTCACAGATCTGGGTTGAATCCATCATCATTCTTTAGCTCACTTCACCACTCCAGTTCAGACACTGGTATACACAAATCAGTCTTGATCCTGTGCCTCATGGGAACAGTCCAGCCCAAACTGCCAAGCCATGTCTTCCCTGGGTCAGAAACAAGCCTACTGGGACTGGTTTTGGGGTAACACCACTCATCAGCCAGGCTAGCTTGAATCCAGGGGCAAAGTGAGGAGCCGGACCAATGTATGGGGATACCCTGCCAACTTAGGGCGAATAAAACAAACACAAGGAGATGATGGATGGAGCGCTAAAACTTTTCAGACACTCACCCCCAGTCACAGATCTGGGTGGAATCCATCATCATTCTTTAGCTCACTTCGCTATCCCAGTTCAGACACATCTATATGCAAATCAGTCTTGACCCTGGGCCTCAAGGGAACACTCCAGCCCGAACTGCCAAGCGATGTCTTCCCTTGACCGGAAACAGGCATCCTGGAACCGGTTTCGGGGGAACACTTCTCGTCAGCCAGGCTAGCTTGAATCCAGTGGCAAAGTGAGCAAGGGACCCACGTCTGGGCATACCCTGCCAACTTTGGGCGAACAAAGCAAACACAGGGAGATGATGGACCGAGCGCTGAAATTTTTCAGACACTCATCCCCAGTCACAGCTCTGGGTTGAATCCATCGTCATTTTTTAGCTCACTTCGCCACCCCAGTTCAGACACAGCTATATGCAAATCAGTCTTCACCCTGTGCCTCATGGGAACAGTCCAGCTCTAACTGCCAAGCCATGTCTTCACTGGACCGGAAACAAGCATCCTGGGACCGGGTTCGGGGTAACACCCCTCATCAGAAAGGCTAGCTGGAATCCAGTGGCAAAGTGAGCAAGGGACCCACATCTAGGCATACCCTGCCAACTTAGGGTGAACAAAGCAAACACAAGGAGATGATGGACGGAGCGCTGAACTTTTTAGACACTCACCCCCTGTCACAGATCTGGGTTGAATCCATCATCATTTTTTAGCTCACTTCGCCACTCCAGTTCAGACACTGCTATAAGCAAATCAGTCTTGACCCTGTGCCTCATGGAACAGTCCAGCCCGAACTGACAAGCCATGAATTACCTGGACCGGAAACAAGCATACTGGGACTTGTTTCGGGGTAATACTCCTCATCAGTCAGGCTAACTTGAATCCAGTGGCAGTGAGCAAGGGGCCCACATCTGGGCATACCCTGCCAACTTTAGGCGAACAAAGCAAACACAGGGAGATGATGGACCGAGCGCTGAAACTTTTTTTGACACTCACCCCCAGTCACAGATCTGAGTTGAATCCATCATCATTTTTTAGCTCACTTCTCCACTCTAGTTCAGACACTGCTATACGCAAATCAGTCTTGACCCTGTGCCTCATGGAACAGTCCAGCCCGAACTGACAAGCCATGAATTCCCTGGACTGGAAACAAGCATCCTGGGACTGGTTTCGGGGTAAAACTCCTCATCAGCCAGGCTAGCTGGAATCCAGTGGCAAAGTGAGCAAGGGACCCACATCTAGGCATACCCTGCCAACTTAGGGTGAACAAAGCAAACACAAGGAGATGATGGACGGAGCGCTGAACTTTTTAGACACTCACCCCCTGTCACAGATCTGGGTTGAATCCATCATCATTTTTTAGCTCACTTCGCCACTCCAGTTCAGACACTGCTATAAGCAAATCAGTCTTGACCCTGTGCCTCATGGAACAGTCCAGCCCGAACTGACAAGCCATGAATTACCTGGACCGGAAACAAGCATACTGGGACTTGTTTCGGGGTAATACTCCTCATCAGTCAGGCTAACTTGAATCCAGTGGCAGTGAGCAAGGGGCCCACATCTGGGCATACCCTGCCAACTTTAGGCGAACAAAGCAAACACAGGGAGATGATGGACCGAGCGCTGAAACTTTTTTTGACACTCACCCCCAGTCACAGATCTGAGTTGAATCCATCATCATTTTTTAGCTCACTTCTCCACTCTAGTTCAGACACTGCTATACGCAAATCAGTCTTGACCCTGTGCCTCATGGAACAGTCCAGCCCGAACTGACAAGCCATGAATTCCCTGGACCGGAAACAAGCATCCTGGGACTGGTTTCGGGGTAAAACTCCTCATCAGCCAGGCTAGCTTGAATCCAGTGGCAAAGTGAGCAAAGGACCCACGTCTGGGCATACCCTACCAACTTTGGGTGAACAAAGCAAACACAGGGAGATGATGGACCGAGCGCTGAAACTTTTCAAACACTCATCCACGTCACAGATCTGGGTTGAATCCATCATCCTTCTTTAGTTCACTTCGCCACCCCAGTTCAGACACAGCTATATGCAAATCAGTATTGACCCTGTGCCTTATGGGAACAGCCCAGCTCAAACTGCCAAGCCATTACTTCCCTGGACCGGAAACAAGCATCCTAGGACCGGTTTCGGGGTAACACTCATTAGCCAGGCTAGCTTGAATCCAGTGGCAAAATGAGCAATGGACCTAAGTCTGGGCATACCCTGCCCAACTTAGGGCGAACAAAGCAAACACTACGAGATGACGGACGGAGTGCTGAAACTTTCACAAAGGGGTACCGCTCTTCAATTTTTGCTTTCTGTGTACAGCCCTTTTGGGTTGGAGAGGTAGTTTCTGGTCATTGACCTATTGCTTTGTAGTTGAAGTTCCATTAGTGGCCATAAGTGACCCCATGGATAATTTCAAGACATTTGGTTTTACAGAAGACCAATTTAATAGATTGTGCAACCAAAACTCACGTAATGGAGTTAAGACAACTACTAATCATATGAATCATGACCAACTTGTAAAAATCTTGAACTTAAAGAAAAAACTTATTCGCATTGAATTACATGCTGAATTTTTGATTGAGGATCTTAAAACAGGGGTGTTTCCCATTGGGCTCCAAATAAGGAATGAGCCCAGCCTATTTACAGAGAATAAAAAAAATCTAAAAACATAGACCCTAATAGCCAATCACTGTAGCAGGGATTGGATAATTTTTATTATTGAAACAGCCCAGGAAATTATGATTATTGAAAGAAAACAGATTGAGGAATTAGAAACTTTAATTAAAGAAAATACAACACTTGAAGAAGCAAAAAAAAAATTTGAAGAATTAGAATCAGAGAAAAATGAATATAGAGTGTATCCTTTAAACAAGAAAACAAACAAATTAAGAAAAGATATTGAGAAATTTAGTGTTGAAGCATTATATCCCTATATAGGCAAAGAAGGCTATAATATCAGGAAAGACCAAAGATGGGAAAGCCCTATTACCAAAGACCAGTTTACTCTAGGGGTGGTAAAAAACGTGTCACATTCTTTTAAACATCAGGCTCAAGTCGCGAAGAGAATGAACAGCCAGGTAGATCACTCCAAAATACTGACGAGAGCCTTTTTTTAGACTCATGCCAGAAGAGAGGCCAAAGGAATTACAGAAACTTTGGGAGAGAGAAACAAGTGAGGACACATCCACCGCAGGATTTTTTTTAAACCAGGAACCAAAGGTATTGGAGGTAGAGGAACTTCCTATTATTAATCTCTCACATAATAGTCTTTCTAAAGAAGAGGGAGAGGTTTTACGAATAGGTCTCAGTTTTGCCCCTACTGCTCCACTATATACTACTCTAATACATTTTTCAAAGATAGAACATATCTGGCCCCTCCTAATGTTTCTGGCATCAAGCCCAAATCAACCTTTACTCCAACATTAAGCGAAGTGAATAAAAATATCGAAATCTTTGAAAGAATTGTAGAAATAGATATTATCTAAGGTGGATTGTCTACTCACCTCAGTATTTTTTTAGGTCTTAACTAATACATTGCGCAGATTTTTATTACGTCTAAATGCAGAGAGAGGTTTCTCTAACTGATTTTCCTGGCCATCGTTCACAATTTTCTCGTTGAAAATATTTTTCATTTGGTTGCTATCTTCAGAAAACTGACTCACAAACATTAACCTATTTGTCTTTTTCTTTCCTCTTTCTTTTGACATATCAAGAAGATAGTCACAATCATAAAACCTTGCTCTTTTCAACTAGTGTTTTATCAGTTTGTTAGGGTAGCCCCTATCTTAAAGAGGCTCTGAATGTAAATAGAAATCATCAAGAGTTGTACAATTGCGTTGAAGACACAAAAATTCCCCGAAGGGAATATTATCTTTTTGAGATCTAGGATGATTTCTCCCATAGTGTCAGAGTGTATTTTTATCTGTCGATTTTGTGAACAGTTCCACTTGTAATGTGCATTCCTGATTTTTAATACAAATATCTAGGAAGTTGACTTTTGTATCACTCCATTGGGCTGTAAATTTAAGCCAATGAAAATGATGATGAGGGTGCATGGCTATGGCCGACCAGAAGCACCCACCAGCGGCTTTCCGCCAGCGTCGGATTGGTAACGCATGCACTGCGGCAATGCCCGAGAGGCCGGTATCCGAATTCCAGCTGTGGCTGCTTTTCTGAGCAGCCTGGGAGGCCGATTTGGGCGGTTTCTGCATTGTTTGATGCCGCCAGTGGCACAGTGGGTGCCTGAGTGGCCTTTCTGGAGGTAGATGGGCATCCATTACCTCCCTTTTATCAACGGGCAGAGGTGTCACTTCCTTTCTCTCGCCGTGCCAGCCCATTAATATATGCATAGTGAGCGGGGGTAGAGGGCCTGAGCAAATGTGGCCTCACTTGTTTTCAGTTGTGTTTCACCTGTGTAAACCAATCCGTGCATTTTTTTTAACCTCTCCCCCCCCCCACTCTTTTTATAAAATTTAGCCGAAGCAGTGTTTTGCGGAAAGGCAATATGCAAATGTGGGACACATTTTTTTGCGTGCCCGGGCCAATTTTTAATCCCAATCCAACCCTGCTTTTCATCCACATAACGTATCCTGAACCATCCTGCAGCCCAGGGGTACCTGCATTGCCTGCAACACATGTAACTGAGTGGTGACTGTTATAAGACGCATATACGTCAACTCCATGGCCATCCATGGGGCCAGGGAGCCGGAGATTTGTGGGAGGCTCGATGTGAGCCCTGTGCTGCGACTGCGGTCTGAGCTGTTGGAGAAGCCTCACCCTGGGCCGGGAGTCCTGATGACAGTGAGACAGCAGACGAAGTAAGAGGAGCTGACAGTGGAGGGTGGGCTGATGCTCAAATGCTCTGCTCCCGCTGCAGAAAACTCAGTGATGCGGGCCGGCGAAATCAGTAGATACCAAACAGAAGTTGATGTATCTGGTTCTTGCTAGCAACATTTTTTTTTTACTAATGTGTACCTTTGAATGACAAAGTGCATTGTCTTTTCTTCTCTCTTTTAGGATTCGTAGTAAAAGTGTTAACTTTTCCCCTAGTAGTATAAGGGTACAATCGTGTATGAATTGTTTTTTCTATATTTGAATGAATAATACTATTGGAAATTTTGTATTGTTTTTAACAGTTTGTTTTTTATAAAATAAAGAGAACAGACACATCAAGTCAACAATAAATCACTGTTTCTTAAAATTACATTTGTACAGATTTCTACTTTTGACATATTGTGGGTTTACTGTATGGGTTTGAGATGATTTTGAGTTCAATTGAAAGGATGATTGAAAGAGTGATTAGAAGTGTGTTACTGTGAGTGAGAAGGAACCAAAGGATAACTTTGTTTTCTACTTAATAGTACCCTTTTCCTTTGGTTAGGCAAAGGGGTCCCTCTCTTCAATTTTTGCACAGTATTTTGGTAAACTGAATCAATCGTCTCCTGATTTGGTCCTGCTTTGCTACAGGATGGTACTGATGTTCACTTGTTTCATTATTCTTTCCAAAATGTATTTTATTGTTTCTCTGATATTCAGTTGGTTCTGGTCCTAATACATGATTACTGTTTTTATTATTATGACTAAGTTAATAAATGTATGTAATGTGTCTTTCAGGAAATGTCGAAGAGGATTTAGGCCTCAAGCTCAATGCCGAGAAGGCAGAAGTTCTCGTACTTGAAACCATCCCTTCAGCGTGGGACAACACCTGGCAGCCAACCACCCTCAGGAGCCCACCCACCCCCTCTGACCACGCCAAAAACCTCGGCATCGTGTTTGACTCATCACTCACCGACAGGTCAATGCCGTCACCTACAGCTGCTTCAACACCCTCCGCATCCTGCGCAAGACCTTCAAATGGATCCCCCCTGAGTCAAGGAAGACAGTCACCCACGCACTCATCACCAGCAGACTGGACTATAGAAAGGCACTCTACGCCAGCATCAACAAGTCCCTACTTCGCAAACTCCAGACAATACACAACACCGCCGCCTGACTCGTCCTTGGCATCCCCCGGCACGAACCCATCAGCCAACACCTACAAAGACTCCACTGGCTCCCCGTGGAAAAAAGAGTGATCTTCAAGATCCTCACGCACACCTAAAAATACGTACACAATAACGGACCCAAATACCTCAACGACAGAATCAACTTCCACGTACCCAAAAGAAACCTCTGATCTTCCAACCTCACACTGGCCGAAACCCCGCACATCCACAGATCCAGAGCAGGCGATACATCCTTCTCTCACATTGCGGCCAAGACCTAGCGCAAACTACCAGCAGACATCAGACTCGCCCCCTCCCGGAACACCTTCAGGAAGACCCTCAAGACCTGGCTCTTCGGCTAGACAGATCTGCGTCCCCCCCCCTCAGCGCTTTGAGACCCTCACGGGTGAGTAGTGAGCTTACAATTCCCCTGGTTGATTGATTGATTGAGGCCTCAAGCCAGTCCCTTCGGTGTTCTGATGTCTGATTCGTTGGATCTGCATCGGCTTCGCTTTGCCCAAGACAGAGATACTTTAAATAGGTATTAAAAAACATACAGTCCCAGCCTAATGAAGCCAATGATCATCAACCAGATAGAAATAGGCACAGATCAATCAAACAGATGTTTGAACTCGAACAAACGGATAAACTGATTAATGCTTTGAACACTAAAGCAAAAGTATTGAAGGGAGATTATAAAAAACAGTATTGAAGGAAGGTTAAAAAAAGTTTATACAACTTTTAAGGTGCCACCTAGTCCAATGGCGACAGGTCAAGGTGCCTACAAGGGATTTTGTTTAAAGAAGATTCTGTAGTTATTTATATTGGACTTACTCTGAGGGTGAGTCAAATTCGGACAGACACCCAATTGTCCTTTGACAAAATCAATAAATGAATAAAGCACAAAACACGGGAATATCTTTTGTTGAAAATACAAAAATATTTATATATCTATAGATCAAGTTAAAAGGAGTACACATACACAATGAATTTAGCAATAATTCATGAAAGAGGTGAAATCAAATTTGTCCTACACTTCATGAAGAAAACATCTATTCCAATAAAAATAATAACAATGACATATCTCCTAATGAGAATAATGATCACTTAAATACAATCAATATTTTGGAAGTAGATGATTGATTGTATTTAAGTGATGTTACCGGGTTTTTGGAGGGAACCACATACATGCAAACAAAAATACAAATAGTATCAATAATCCCTTTTCCTTCAAAAGCATTCACAGCCTTGATTTTTAATGGCCTTCAGCATTTTGATTCTCTCTGAAATGAGCATGCTGGAGTGGAACCAGTTTCATAATGTGGAGTCTAAAGTTCAGAGAAGAATCTGGAGAGAAACGCAAAAACGTAACCCAAAAGTCACGAGTGAGGGTGACACCAAGAGCGGCTAGCGAAGAGAGAGGGTGATGCAGAGAAGAGCTAGATGGACAAGAGATGAGAAGGCATTCCATTTGAGAGGAGTTGTGCATGCAGTAAATGCAGTGTTCAATGGTAGCTCCAGTCTCCCTCAATGAATGTCAGTCGGGCCGGTCACTTGCAGACATAGCTGGCCATCATCCACATAGCAGTGGATGGGGATGATCGTTCCAAGCATTACCTTACCCAATGGTTCCATGTAAATGTTAAACATCATGGGCGCCAGAATAGAACCTCTAAGGGCACGGGGATGGTCAGGGACATTCATTTTCTTGTATTTCGGAAACAACCACCCCTTTTTAGGCTTGTATCCAAACTACAGAAAAAATGTTGACTGGCTGTCATGAAATGGCTGGAACTGGAGTTTTGACGAAAATACTCCTGTTGTGCTTGTGGAAGAAAGAACTTTCGCCAAAATGATCCCTGTCAAGCCGAAAGAGATATCTAGATTGAGCATATGAAGAAAGACCCCCCTACTGCACCCGCAGGCTGGAAGGCCATCCGCTTAACTTACAGTGACCCCCATAAACAGACCGTACCCCTGCATGGGGAACCAGTGCAAACCCCTCAAACTCTCATGTACAAGATCCAAAAACGAAACTCCTCATACTCCTCTGATCCAGGTGCAAAGGTCATACAAATGTGAATCAGCCGACACTATTTACCCTATGCAATGCAGGAAATGCCTGAGGGACAGTATGCGCGAGTGACCATACAGCCATAGCACGGCAGGACGAACCTACACTGTTTCCTCATTTTGGGACCAGGTAAACGTACAGCAGTAGGCTAATTCTTCCAAGACCAGGGACATCCGCCGCAAAAACACTGCATCTGTATGACGAAAGGTAATTTTAAATTAAATAAACAAGAACAGACTGAGTGGGAAGTTAGATATTTGAAATCACTAAACTCTCAGACCATGGCATCGATTTTATGAGCTAATATGGGCCTCTCTGAATTTCATATCACTGTGACCTTTTAGCCATAAGAACCATGTATCAGTCACAGAATGCACAGAGGTGTGTGATCTAAATATCGAAGACGACTGCATTCTAGGAACGTGGGTCTAAACTGTGAAAGAATGATTATGTTTGACCGTATGTACCATTTTAAATCGTACCACTGACACATTTTGCCTTTAGAAACACTTGCATTTATTGACATGCTATTATTAACTATTGTGGGAGGGGTACCTCTCTCACACACACACACACACACACTCTCAGCTATCACCTCTGACATCAGAAAAATCTTCGTGAAATAGAAGTTTGCCGGACTGGGTGCTTTAATTCTTTGTCCGATAATTTCCGCGGTAGTTCCATAACTACAGGACACTATTAAGAGTGTAAACCTCGTTTTCATGTCCTAAGTTTTACTAGCATTTTTTTGAAATTGTATATCTGCACCTAAAGCTAATATTTTGTTAACAACACTCATATTTAAAATATATTATTGTGTTTTTGTTTTACATTTTAAGGCTTCAATAATTATTCTCAAATGTTGTAATTGTACCTAATTTTATTCTGCAATTGCACAAATTGGATATTATATTTTTCTTGTTTTCTTTTACTCAAAATAAAAAAAAATCAAACTCAATAATGTGTTATATTTGACGAATGGAACACTGTGGCCTTGAAAGCTTATATACTGTTCCATTTTTGTTTTTATTACGTCTAGCATATAAAAGCTCACTGACTACAGCATAGGGACATTCTGTCTGAAATATATTTAACTCGTTTTCCTGATATTAAATCGGGGAACAAGTATTTGACTATTCAGTAGTTTGTTTGCTAGGAAGGAAATTAAAAAACTCTAACTAGGTTTCGGACTAATACATGATTTTCAGATTGATCTTCCAAGTATTTTACATTTAAATGGAGTGGTGGCATGCCTTCCTAATTGTAAGACTGCCTACCTTTGTGTTCAGTAGGAAACATACTTTCATTTCCCCCATGCTATGGAAATCAGCCCCGCCCACCCTCGCAGTAAGATGCCTGTCACTCTCAAAGAAGGAAGAGCTTTGAGAAGAGCGTTGTGCCAATAATATGCTCCTACAGTCCTGCTTGGTTCGGGTCTAGAGCTATTGTTTTTTATGTTGTTCTTGACTACATGTTAAGGTTTCTTTCAGAAAAAGAACTTAATAAAGTATTCCTTTGAAAAAGTGGCTTATAAGGTTATTGTCAACTAATCTAGTAAAAACAGATAAATCCCTTTGCAGGAGGGCACCCTGGTTTGCCTTTGGAAGCTTGGCCCAAGCCAAAAGGCAATCCTCAGAGAATGCCCGTGTTCATGTTGTGCCTTACAAACCAACCATTGCAACAAAAAAAGAAAAATGGCAAAGCAAGATTATGCACCCAGGATGTTATCTTATGTTTATTAGTATAGCATACTAATCACCCTAGAGGTGCAAGGTGTGTGGTCCCAAGGTGCTTGTATGAAGAGCCAGGTCTTCAGCTTCTTTCAGATCTCAGTAAGTGAGGAGGAGGCTCTGATGTGTAGAGGGAGGTCTGTCCATGTCTTGAGTGCAATGTAGGAGAATGTTGGAGAATGAGCTACCTCCAGGTTTGCTTTAGCGGATGCAACGCATGTGTGCAGTGAGAGTGAGGCAGAGCGTAGGTGTCTGGTGGGTTGGTGAAAGTGTATGCGGCTATTCAGGTGTTTTGGAGGGTTTTATATGTGTGCACGAGAAGTTTGAATTGCCTGAGCTTGTGACTGGGTAGCCAGTGAAGCTTCCTGAGGTTGGTGTCAAGTATGTGTCTTGCGGGTGGATTCTGGATGGTCTGGAGTCTGCTTAGGAGTTGTGTGGGGATTCCGGTGTAGAAAGTGTTGCCGTAGTCCTGTCCACTGGCGATGAGTGCTTGTGTGACGGTCCATCTTGTGTGGAGAGGCAACCATTTGAAGATATTTCACAGCTTGCATAGGATGTGAAAGCAGAAGGTGCACACTGCATTGATTTGAGCCATCATTTTTAGTTTGTCATCTAGGATGACCCCTAGGTTCCTTGCGTGATGTGTGGGTGTTGGTCCTAGTTCCGATGGCCACCAGGTAGAATATCATGAGGAGGTCGTGTTGCCAAAGACCAGTACTTCCAGCTTTTCAGAGTTGAGCTTCAGGCAGTTAGTTCGCATCCAGTCTGCCACCATAGTCATGCAGTTGGTGAAGCTGATTCTGGTAGTGTTTGTCTTGACCGTGAGGGAGAGAGTTGGGTGTTATCGGCGTCGGAGTTCAAGGTGATTTCTTGTGATCGGATGATGATGGTGAGCGGAATCATATATATGTTGCAAAGAGTGGGGCTGAAGGGTGATCTTGGTGGGACACCGCATATCAATTTCTTGGTCTCTGATGTGAAGGGTGGCAGCCTGACCATGAGGAAGAACAGATCCATTTAACAGTGGTCCTTGTATGCCAATCTGGCGGAGTCTTCTGATGAGAGTGTTGTGGGGGAAACTGTAAAAGGCTGCAGAGAGTTTGCGCAGGATGAGAAAAGCTGTTTCTCCTCTGTCCAGGATGTTTCGAATTTCGACGGTGGCAGCGATGAGTGCTGTTTTGGTGCTGTGGTTCTTTCTGAATCCTGATTGTGTGTTGTCTAGAAGATGGTGAACTTGGAGGTGGGTTGGGAGTTGCTTGATAATGGCCTTCTCAATCACTTTGGTTGGTAAGGGGAGCAGGGATAGCAGGGATATGGGTCGGAAGTTGCTCAGATCATCCATGCTGACTGTGGGTTTCTTGAGGAGGTTGTTGATTTCAGCAAGTTTCCATTCATCTGGGAAAGTGGCAGGCATGATGGAGGTGCTGTTGAATGGTCATGGTGATGCTGATTGGTAATGTTCCTAGGTTGTAGATCTCCTGGGGGCATGATCCCATTGAGACAACTAAGTGGATGGCCGACATGATTGCCGCCAAGTCGTTTCTGATGAGTGTTGTCCATTCGGTCAGTCAGCCGTCTTGGTTGGTAGTGGGTAGGTTAACGATGAGTTCTCTGGGGTTGGGTTGGTGTGCAAAGTTGCTGTAGATGTTTGCGATTTTGCTGTGGAAGTGTTGTGTGTAGATTTAGATTCCGTATATAGGGTTCCCGATTTATGCCCTTATATAGGTACAATTCATTTTGCCCTTATTTAGGCATAGAAAATCCAGCCCTTATTTAGGCATTGTCCATGCTAACCAAATACAGGCATGGTCTCCTACATCCGTCAATCCACGTCACAACGAGTTCTTGGAAAACCAGACTCTTAAGCCTTTAGGAATTTCCCTTGCTTGGATATTGATTTCTCCAAGAACTCAATTAGTATGCATGAACATCTAATCCTTAGGGGTTCATTCATGACGTTCCGATGCCCAACTTTTACGTCAATGCAGGCATTCCTAAACACCTTCGAGGTATAAATATACCTGCACTTGCCTTGGCAAACCACGGTTCCGGTACGGTCCAGTTCGACTGCCTACTTGCTGTTCGCCACAGCAAGTTCGGAAGGAGATCGAGTTCCCTCCTGATGCACTGACCAGACGCTGTCATCTTCCTCGCAGAGAATCCAGCTGCAGTGTTTCTGATTCCCCTTCTGGGGTGTTAGACATCGATTCCAACCTCACACATTCTAAGGTATGGAGCAGACTAGAACTTGGAGAATCTTTTGGCAACTCTTGGCAAAACTAAAACTATAGCTAGCTATACTTTAGAAAACAGCACCTATTTCTTACCTCGTACTGCACTTAGGTTAGGTACACTGGGGTAGAACTATTTAGAAGCATCAGATGAGTATCCACATTTTAGCCTGTGTTATTTATGTATGTATTTTATGAATATATGTCATAGCTAAAAACCATGCTATTGCAGTATTATTTTATCCTACTGCTAACTCTGTACGTATTGTACTTCGCATACTGTCTTACGATTGCAGCAGTTCATATCTCTTGCATGAGAAATAAGACTGTTCAATAAACCCTTTTTATTGAAATGCCCGTCTCTCTATTTCTGTGCAACTCTGTAGAAACGAAGCATGCACGATTGACTGAGTGAAACTGTTATCTATTGTTTCCACGGTTCTGAGATTGTTCCGACTCTAAGGGAAACAAAGTTGTCATGTTTATGCGGTTGTCAGAAACTAATCCCTTCTTGTTTATTCGAGAAGTTTTTAGTGACCTCTAAGTTAGCTGGCACACACAAGTAATTAAGTTTATTGTACTCGATAGAGACATACTGACCTCAGTCCTATGTCAAAACTATAGTGTATATTATTCCAATGCGCAGAGCCTATCAGGGATATAGGAACTACACTACATGGCGCCCAACGGTTTGGTAAGGCACTAATTTAACGCTAGATACTGAAGTAACTCATTCGTGCTTTTCTCAGAGACCCCTACTCGTAATACTCCATAAGACGTCTGTAGCGGGTAGGAATAATATCCGCCATAGCTGAGTAAGACAAAAATCCTATGTATTAGCTGTTTGGTTTGTTCAACGTTGAAGGATACAGTGTTCCAAAATATTGTGCACCTTATCTTTGTTCCCTTGAAACTTCTTCTGCAATGTTATTAAACAATGGCAGATGGAAACGTTACGGTTGAACCAGCCGCAACAGGTTTAAACCATACAGGGTTAAATGAAACCGATGCGGATGTTATACACATCCCACCAAATTTAAGAAGAGCCATGACTCTAAAACTTATAAAACATGGCCTAACACCAAGAAGTGGTAGAGCAGTTTTTGTAATAGAGGCACATGAATATCACCAGACAGAGGTATTCTACTCATGGATTACATTTCCAGAATCAAATCCAGTAACACATTTGTTTTACTTCTTCGAAGAAGATGAACCACCTGAGGAATATATTCCTTTCAAGCATATTGAAATTCCACTCACATACCAGGAGCATGATCTCTGGTTTAAAGGCGCCCTAAAACATTACAATCACATAACCAGGCTCGGTTCACTAGGTAGACCAGTAGCAACATGTCCGATTTTAGCTGGCTACACACCTCATCCTGACATTGAAGCAATGTCAGATATAGAATTACTTAATCAGATACAAAATTTAATAGAATTACACAGTTAAACCACAACTGTCTGAAAGTCCTGAAAAGGCCTTTACTAAAAACAATCCTACCTCTTCTATAAAGAAGTGTGAAAATAACAAACAACATTCAAAAGAAAAAGATTCTCAATCCAGAGGTAGGTCTCCTCAAAAGGAGCACTCTGAAAGGAGGTATAACCTCAGGAATAGGGATAATATCAGAAAACCTGACAGGTATCAAGATGCTGATAAACATTCCTCTCGTACCTTTCAGATATCATCACAGACATCCGAAAGAAGAGGACGGTCAGCGAACAAAGAATAACGCATAAAGTCCAAAGACGATCAACACGTTCAGAAAAACAAACCAAAACCTCAATTCTCCAAGAAGAAGGTAGCAGGTCTGAAGATCAGACATGCTGAGGATTCTGAGAACACAACTAAAGAACGGAGAATGGGCTCAGACAATGTTGGACAGCGCAGCAGTTGTTACAGTAGCTCACCAGAACCTGAAGGGGCTTCTGGAAACAGTGGACTTGAATGAGGACATTCAAGTTGAAACTGCAGATACCAGGGTTAGTTCTCCGCATAGGTTATATGAAATAACACTCCGGATGGAGGGAGACATAACAAGAAAAGTGAAAGCACTCTTTTGGGAGCGACTTTCAAAGGGTTATTATATACTTCTAGCAGAACAAGGCTGGCCACCAGAATTTGTAAGGGAGTGCCCACATGGCAAAGACATCATCATGCCAGGTTTCTCTAACCATGTTCCAGTACATTTAAAATACACTTATGCCAGGAAATGGGCAGGGGCCCAAGCCCCAGCATTATATAAGACTCATGTAGGAAGGGATGAGGACTCACTTCACCACAAAATCCAGTTAAAAAAATCAACCAACTGCACAAAGGCAGTACCCAGTTAA
This sequence comes from Triturus cristatus, assembly GCF_964204655.1. Classification (NCBI taxonomy): domain Eukaryota; kingdom Metazoa; phylum Chordata; class Amphibia; order Caudata; family Salamandridae; genus Triturus; species Triturus cristatus. The sequence goes on along the minus strand of NC_140584.1, from coordinate 937,090,516 downwards.
GCAAGAAGCTAAAAAACAAGTCAGGGAGATCTTAGATCAACTTGAATACCAGGGGGTGATTGAAACATGCACATCATCAATGAACAATCCTTTGTTTCCAGTCTCCAAACCAGACAATACATATCGTCTAGTTTTGGATTACATACACCTAAACTCATGTTGTAAAACATTTGCAGTGCAAAATGCACACAGTACAGCATTAATGAATAACATTGTGCGTAAAAAATACAAAACCACATTAGACATTTCAAATGTTTTCTTTTGTCAAAATATTGCACCTGAAGGTAGATATTTGACCGCTTTATCAATTATGGGGACTCAGAGCCAAGTTTGTCGACTCCCACAGGGGTTCAAGAACAGCCCGGGGTTATTCTCAGTAGGGGTGGGCGGAATTTGCGAAATTAACTTTCGCAAATTATCGCGAAAATGTTTAAAATTATCGCAAACAAGCGGAAATATCGCGAAGATGCGGAAGTTTTTTTCCGGCATGTTCGCGAGATTTTCTGCATGGTTGCGGGTCGCCAACTTACCCATGTGGTTGCTTGCGGGCGCGGCCATCTTGTTTTAAGTTGTCTCGCGGTGCATGATCGCGAGAAGAAAGACGTGATCGCGCAACGCATGACGTCACTGCGGGCGCGAACTGTCGCGAGACAGCGCAAATGGCTAAAAACAATACAACATCTCATGGAGAACGCGACCGGATCAAGAAAACTTGTCGGCGAACGCAGGGATTCAGGTAAGGCGATCGCGCGTGTGCGAGAATGTATTATTTTACAGCGCGAGCAAGATACAAATTATCGCCAAGCTGCGGAAACAGGATTTTTTTACATTTTCGCGCTCTCGCGGAACGCGAAAATGTCAAATTATCGCAATTTCCGCGAACGGAACGAAATTTTCGCCCAGGCCTAATTCTCAGCAATAGTAACAGAGTTACTACAAATTTATGATGACGAGGCATTGTCATATGTCGATGATATATATCTGATAGACGATGACCTGGAAAGACACTTGAACAGGGTGAACACCATTATATTGAGCTTCGCCTCTGAGGGTTACAAATTCAACTTTAAAAAGTCCAGAATTGCCCATCTCAACGTCCTTTTCCTTGGATATGAACTATCAAGTGAAGAAAAAAGCCTGGCAGCCAACTTTTTTGAAAAGTGTGCGCTGCTCCAACCTCCAAAAAAGCTGAAGAACTTACAGTCGATTCTAGGTTTCCTGAATTTTGGAAGAACATACATTCTAAACTACGCAGAGAGGGTTAAACCTCTCTACGAATTAATCAAACCTGATTTCAAAGCCACAACTTGGACACAAGAACACATAGAAATTCTGCGTGCACTTCAAACAGACATGTTAGCAACAAAACACTGGCAAACACGCGTAAATGTACGCAACTTAGTGATCCGAAACATTCCGGGTCAATGCAGATTCACCTACTTAACTTTTAACAAAGGTGACAAAGTACCAATTGCATACAAATCACACTTGTATACACAAGCAGAAATGAATTTCACTTCTACAGAAAAGATTCTGACAGCAGTTCAAACCGCTGTAGCAAAAGAAAGAGCCCTAGCACAGGGGAAACGCATTATGGTAGTGACTCCTGTACCAGCCTTAGAGGCAGTTACTAAAGCTAGCATTCCGAATACAAAAGCTTTACATCCAAGATGGATACAATGGGTTAATTATCTTGCTGCAACTGATGTTGAATATGTTTTTGATCCTTATTTGAAAACACAAGCATTCCTGCAATACCAACACGAATGTCCTCTGCCTACTGAAATTCTCCCTCTTGATCAGTACGAATTTATAATTTATACTGACGGATCTGCACAACCCGCTATGGGGAGTAAACAAGCTTACAGTGCAGCGTGCGCGATCGTTAAAGGTGGTATGCGCGATGGCAAATTCAGACCAATGGTCACAAAAACGCAATCTCTAGGAGATTGTAGAGCTCAGCGAGCTGAACTACAAGCATTCAAGATGGCACTTGAAAACACGGATCGCTAATTCCCCACACTCATAGTGTGCGATTCTTTTTACTGTGTTCAATCATACAATTAATATTTACAGAATTGGCTTCAAAATGGTTTCAAAGATGCAAAAGGTGGCACAATCAAGCATAAAACGCTTTGGGAACAAGTAGTTCAGTTGCAAAACAGACTTCAAAAGACTCATGTGATACACACACTGAGTCATCAACGTGATGGCGCTCACGTTGAAGGGAATTCATTGGCTGATGAAGCCGCAAAAGGGGCTGTGCAAACGGCTTCCGTAGCTGCAATCACTCGTTCAAAAACAAAAATAGACAGTGAAATAATGCTGGCTGTCAATGCTTCAAGCAAAGGCAGAGGTGCAGCGTTACCCAAAAAGTTTCCACTCAAATACTCATATATAATTGATGCGAACAATGTTCTGTTTGCTCGAATCCCTGGAGTGGGGGATAGGGTAAAACCAAACATGGAACATTGATTAGGACTAATCCTAGCAGCACATGAAGGAATCGCCCATGCAGGTGTTTCCGCCACAGTATCGTTATTAAAACAGAGATACTGGTGACCAGGCATTAGGAAACAGATCAGGAATTATGTTTTGAACTGTGAAATATGCCCAAAGATGAAAGTCTCAACTGTGAAACGTCCTGTGCAGACGCCCCTGTTAATTTCAGATAAACCATTAGCATGTGTTTACCTGGACCACTGCGGTCCCTTACAAAGGGATGATAACTATAAATATATCATGGTCGCAGTGGATTTGTGTTCTAGGGTCCTATGGATGTGGCCTCAGCGCTCTGCTGACGCTCGAACTGTTATAAAAGATTTGCGAGTCTTTATCAACACATATGCAATTGGCACATTACATTCTGACCAGGGTCCTGCGTTTAGCTCTTGAGCTTACAAAGAAGCCATGGCCAGTTTAGGCGTAGCAATGCGGTATTCTTCTCCATTCCATCCTGAGGGAAATTCTGTTGTGGAAAGAAAAAAACGGGACATAAAGCAATCTATAACAGCTAGGGTATTAGGTTCGGGTGATGGATGGGTCAAACACCTTTATGGGGTCCAGCGTGTATACTTAACAACTTGCCAAGAAGTTCTCTAGGGGGAGTCACTCCTTATGAAGTTCTATTTGCAACTAGAATGTTGGTACCGCACCTTCATATGCAAGGCACAGTGATGGAAAATAAACAGTTTGATATCAAAGATTGTTTGGCTGTTTTACAGGACTTAAATGAACTAAGAACGAAACAAAGCAACGTGCTCCTGAAACCAACCATCACTGGGTAAAAACCGGCCGTCCCAGCAAGGCCTGTCTGGATCCCAAAGCTTGGTGATCTAGTCAGAGAAAAGATTGTGGACAAGAAGGAATTTGGGCCTTCTTACAGACAACCAGTACCTGTCCTAGCAATCCATGGATCAAGAACAGTACTACTGCCGCCCCTTGCTGGTAAAATGGAGAAAAGATTTGTCCATCGATCTGATCAAACCACACTATGTGGCCGATACTAAGCAGTAGGTCAAGTGGACTCCGCCAATGTAGCAGATGCACTCATCTAGCTACAATCCAAGAGGTTCAAACTGAGAGACTCATCACCTTTGAAGATTCTGCAGTGAGAAATGAAGGACTAAGTAACAAAGCTATGGAACTCGTCCCTCTTGAAACCCAAATAACAGTTCATCATGACACACCTGTATACAACAAAGTAACAAGTGCTCAACTGGTTCCAGTGAATTCAACAACTCCTGATGCAATTCCAACCATTGACAGAACTGTCTCTGGCTATTTCATGAACTTTGATACGTTTTCTGAGGATCCCAGCGAACCTGAAACGACGCCAGCACAAAGAACTTTCAAAGAACAAGCAAAATAATTTTTTCATCTCCTGAAAAAGACTAATCTGGTTTCACCATGGATTGAACTATGGATTGTTTTTGGAATATTTTTCTTTCTACTTTGGTTAGCTTTGGTAATAACTCTGGGTATGCTGATAAATGGAAGATATATTCAAATGGACACAGCAAGTAAAAGAGTGAACTTACTTCTCCAGCCACACAAATCATCCCATCGTGAAGCAAGAGACTTGTCAGCAGTGAACATCACAGCTGTTCCAATACCAGAGGGTATAGTTTGGGACAGAACTGAATATGACATTTTTGGCCCGTCGGAGCTTTTGAAGATTCCACATTTATTTAAAATTTCAGTAGGTGACTTTATTACCTCTAGTACCTTTTCTGATGATTGGAACTTCAAGACTGTTAATAACATGATGTCTGATCTAGAAATGTCTGCAGTATTCACAAATCATGAATATTTAGAGGGTTCTTCAGACTATGAACAAATGTATTGTTATAACCACTATGGTCATCATTTCTTGCCTAAATCTGCAACACCTAGAAATGTATTTATGTATAACCAATGGGAACATTGTGCTACACCTCCAAAGGGTAGTTCGAAAACTTTTGCTATGAAATTTCCATATTTTTCAGGCTATAATTTGTCCAATCCAGAAACTTTTTACTTTAAAAATGTGAACAAGACAGGAACGAAAAATATGTTAACCAATACGAAACAGATTTATTCTGCAGCCTTTATTGCCCAACTGTCTAGACAGGGTTTCGACTTTTGGAAAGACAACATTTAGACAAAATCTGTCTGGGGTACAGAAGAATGGCAAGTACATGTGGTAGAAGCTTTGTTTAGAGCCTGTATCACCCCTGAGCAAATTATGTTTTTGAATGACACTGTCCAACAAATGTCTTGCCTTGGATTAGACAAGATCAAAGACATGAACACACCGACCATACCTATACCTGCAAGCAATAGCACTACACGGGGGGAGGTCAACGTACATAATATTTTGCATCTCAACAGATCAGATCCAGAATGGAAAAAATGGTTGCTCTGGCCCACAGACACAAACAACTGTCAATATCGATTCCAAAACAAAACACAGGGTTTCACTATCAATAGGTCACACCCACGCTATGTTCAAAGACAGCATCCGGGGGTGGTAACAACATACAGTGTAGGAAAACTTTGCCTTGATTGGCTACAGAAAGCTACACTGAAGGATGTGAAACAACATTTAACTTTACTTCAAGAAGGCGCAGACCTTAGGGAATTCTTGCTAGGACCAAGAAAACCGCGTCAAAAACGTTTCATATATGCTGGTATCTACGCTGCTTATAATGAAGCATGCAAGGTTACCCAAGCAGAGACTGCAGACTGAATACGAGAAATTGATCGTATTAATTTAGAGAAAATTCTCTCTGTAGTAGACAATGGGTTAACGACTCTGTCGTCCAGAATATATTTATTGGACAGCATTGTGTCTTCTGTCATAGACATCATGGAACAGGACTTGGTCATGTTGCAACATGGTCAGTCTCAGCTACGTTCTATCATGCTATTGGGCTGGACGCTACAAAACGTGCGTGCAGGCTATGTGCCTTGGCGTTTAATCAAAACTACGTCACTGTTTTCAGAATTCAATCTCACTGATAAACAGATTAGACTGGCACAAAAGGGGGCAGACTACACTATGCTGAGCATTGAAAAACTGGAAAAATTACCATTCACAGTGGCAGAAAAACCAGCTACTGAGTGGATCATACATGGTAAAATTACTCTGCCTGTTACAACTTTCCATTTTCAGTATTGCCTAAAACATATACCAGTAGGCAAATATGAAAGGTTGGGTAAAGAATACATCAGGACATCCTGGGATTTACCTTACACACATAGATGTTGGAGTGGGGAAGTGTTTCTTAGCGGTGAAAACTGTGAACACGCACTGAGCGGTTCTCTCCTTTGTCAGGGTATTAACTTACACGGGGCCTGTGATGGTTCCACTACAAACTTATCCTGTCACCTGCAAGGTTCACCGGCTGCAGTGATTAATCCAATTTTTGGCCAACTTTCTAATGGGAGTTACATTATGTTGAATGATCACAGCTGCTGTGGCATGTTGCCAGGTATTCCATATCTAGTTACGGTTACATCCAGGGTCACTTGCTGTATGCAAGTCTTGTTTCCACAAATAGACACAGTCAGGGTGTCGTCTTTATGGCCTTCACTGAACATCTCTTCTATACGAATTGATACTCTAAGCAGAATGAAAGCCATTCTTTTACAAAAAACAGTGCCACTGACCTCGGCCAGAGAAACCTATGATCTCCAAGTCGCAAGGACTTCTGCAGAGATACATACCCTTTTGTATACAAACTGCCCTGTACATTTCTCAGAAATGTTAGGTCGTATCTTAAACATGTCTAATACCAGCGGTATTATACATGTATTTAAGAACGTGTGTGCAGGACTGTTAGCACCTTTTCAAGCAGTCCTCAGCATATTTCCGAACTTCGTGCACTCTGTGTTTGGCGGACTGCCACTCCTTTTAGCACTCGTTGCAGGGATCCTATTTTTTCTCCTACTGCTACGATATGGCAAGCCTCATCACCAGCGTCACTCCAGGCACCATAGAGAGAGCTCTATTGGAGATGAAGTGTTGTGAGCGCATCGTTCAAATCTTGGGTTTACCTCGTCTACGAGAATTAAACACCACATGGTTTCTGTCATTCAGACCAATCTGGCAAGATTGCATCTTACCTGTTCTACGCTGCCTGCTCTGCAGTGAAGAATGCGTGCTAGACATCTGTCTAACACTCCCATCAGTCATGCCTACGGATATCGATACTCTGCTGGACCCGGTAACGACCCATGCTGTTTGTTGTCCCCAGCGGCTACCAATCCTGATGATGGCATTCACTGAGATCTCACAGACGCAAATTGCTACTGCTGAGGTACGAGAGGAAACATCAGGCACGCAGGTAACATCCAATTCGAACATTGCTGATGCAACCAATGCTGAAGGCGATAGTTCACATCCATGTGCAATTAATCTTCTAAACGAGGTATTCCAACTTTCACCTACAACGGTAAACAACTTTTTGTCTACAGGATTAGAAGATTTCATGTTTTCTCCAGGCCCACACACTGACTTTTGATTCAGGCACACAGTGTTCCGATGAGACTCTGAATTTGGCCTTCATTCTTTTCAGACAAGGGACTAACTTTGGAACGTTTTTCCTATCATTAATGTTTTTTTCCAAATTTAAATTTTTTTCATTTTTTGGCACAGTAATCTGCTTATAGTAGAACTATTCTTAGAGAACGTAATTCTTTGAAAATCTTCCAGGGACATTTTGCCACCTTGTCACATCAACAATTGATTTGTGTTAACCTGATATGAAATGGTCGTGGCCCTTTTTCTTCTGTATTAACGAGCCATTTCATCTGGTGTATATATTTCTGGTTCATTCTTTTTAACATTACCTTTACACACATATGCTTAGAATGAAATATTGCTTTTAATATATGCAGCACCTTATGCATAGCAATGGTTTTGTAATGCATTTTTAGGACATATGATTTTAGATATGTTTTAGCATGTTTTAGCTACTCATGCAATACTCTCTTTTAGATATGTTTAGTATGTTTGGGATTTAGTAATGTCGTTCATACAAAACTGGAGTGGGTGTTGTGTGTAGATTTAGATTCCGTATATAGGTTTCCCGACTTATGTCCTTATATAGGTACAATTCATATTGCCCTTATTTAGGCATAGAAAATCCAGCCCTTATTTAGGCATTGTCCATGCTAACCAAATACAAGCATGGTCTCCTACATCCGTCAATCCACGTCACAACGAGTTCTTGGAAAACCAGACTCTTAAGCCTTTAGGAATTTCCCTTGCATGGATATTGATTTCTCCAAGAACTCATTTAGTATGCATGAACATCTATTCCTTAGGGGTTCATTCATGACGTTCCGATGCCCGACTTTTACATCAATGCAGGCATTCCTAAACACCTTCAAGGTATAAATATACCTGCACTCGCCCTGGCAAACCACGGTTCCGGTACAGTCCAGTTCGACTGCCTACTTGCGGTTTGCTACAGCAAGTTCGGAAGGAGATCGAGTTCCCACCTGATGCACTGACCAGATGCTGTCATCCTCCTCGCAGAGAATCCAGCTCCAGTGTTTCTGATTCCCCTTGCAGGGTGTTAGACATCGAGTCCCGGAAAGAGATTCCAACCTCACACATTCTAAGGTATGGAGCAGACTAGAACTTAGAGAAACTTTTGGCAACTCTTGGCAAAACTAAAACTATAGCTAGCTATACTTTAGAAAACAGCACCTACTTCTTACCTCGTACTGCACTTGTGTTAGGTACACTGGGGTATAACTATTTAGAAGCATCAGATGAGTATCCACATTTTAGCCTGTGTTATTTATGTATGTATTTTATGAATATATGTCATAGCTACAAACCATGCTATTGCAGTATTATTTTATCCTACTGCTAACTCTGCACGTATTGTACTTTGCATCCTGTCATACGATTGTAGCAGTTCATATCTCTTGCATCAGAAATAAGACTGTTCAATAAACCCTTTTTATTGAAACGCCCGTATCTCTATTTCTGTGCAACTCTGTAGAAACGAAGCATGCACGATTGACTGAGTGAAACTGTTATCAATTGTTTCCACGATTCTGAGATTGTTCCGACTCTAAGGGAAACAAAGTTGTCATGTTTATGCAGTTGTCAGAAACTAATCCCTTCTTGTTTATTCGAGAAGTTTCTAGTGACCTCTGAGTTAGCTGGCACACACAAGTAATTCAATTTAATGTACTCGATAGAGACATACTGACCTCAGTCCTATGTTAAAACTATAGTGTATATTATTCCAATGCGCAGAGCCTATCAGGGATATAGGAACTACACTACAGAAGAAGTTGGATAGGTTGTTGAAGGGTTGTTGGGAGGCATCAATGTTGTTGACAGTGGCTGAGAGCGAGGTAAAATCCTTGACGATCAAGAAGATCTCATTGCAGCTGTTGGAGCTTCCTTCGATGCGGTCAACTAGTGCTTTTTTCTTGGTGTTTCTAATTTGCTGGCAATAGTGTCTGAGTGCAGTCTTGTAGGTAGGTCTGTTGGTGGTGTCGTGGCTGTCTCTCCATTTCCTTTCTAGTAGTTTACAGTGTCTTTTGTTGTCTCAGAGGTCTTCTGTGTACCAGTAGTCCTGCTTATTTGATCGACTATGTTTGTTGGGTTTGATGGGTGTGAGGGAGTCCTCGCAGTTCTTGATACAGTTGTGGAAGTTGTTGATGTCCTTGTTGAGGCTGTCTGTGGGGCTAGGCTGATCTGTCCTGGGGAGATGAGCCAATCTGTTTCAGTGATTTTGCTCCAGCTGCGCTTGTGTGGCAGGACTGTTGACTGAAGTGTGTTGATTTGGAAGAGGATGATAGAGTGCTTGGTCCATGTGAGCTGTGTGGTGGAGTTGTATTTGATGCTGTCACTTGTGGTGAAGGTGGTGTCCAGTTTGTGTCCTGCGTAGCGTTAGGCGGAGTTCACAGAGTTTCACTACGCAGAATTCTGCATAATTACAAAAAATTACCGCAAGAATCCGCCGAGATCGGCAGCGGGCGGAGTATTGCTCGGCCACCCTAATAACATGGACTTCTCTTGCTTGGCGCAACGCGCATGCGCAGTAATACTAATGGAGCAAAAGAAGCTAATAAAGAAGAAAAACACAGAGGAATTCAGAGTCTTTTATCGCTGTAGATGGATTTTGGCGGCAAGTGCTAAGCCCGGATAATGGAACCTGACAGGGTGGAGGAAAGAGTGTCATGTCGGCCCAATGGCTGTTGCGTGCCTGCCTTCGTGAATACACAGGAGAGATAGATATTATAGGTGAATGGGGGTCATTTACCCCCCACAAAAGGGAGAATTTCCAATAAAAGAGGGGGCAGGAAGTAGAGATTGTCCACATAGAGAAAGATGAATCACTGAGAGGGATCCCCTCACGCCCCTTAACGCCCAGAGACAGTAAATCACTTATCAAATGACCCCTAGAGAGAAAATGGAGAGAACAGACATGCAGAGCCCGACAGAGAAAAGGAAACACTCGTCCGCTTCCATAAAATTAAAGATACGCACAAACTGTTGTCAACAGCAGTTTATGGCGAGCGAGGACTCACCAGCTTATTATCAGCAGCATTGGGTGTGCATTTCCTTGATACCGGCTTCACAGGAGCCTGGCAGTCGGGATGGCTCTCGGTTCAGCGTTCAAGTTCGCAGCTCGAGTATAATGTGTTCTCATATCAGGGCCCTCCGAGGAACCCGACCACAGGCTCACCCTGAGCACCCTCCCAGGAGGAGGTGGACGGGGCTGTAGACTGCGATGATGCTCAGTGACGAACTACTCATGTGCTGGGCACTGGATTCTCGCTGTCACCGGGATATGCCCACAGCCATTCCCACTATCACCACTATGGTATTGTTATGATGATGACTGATATTATTAATACCATTTTAATAAAGATTCTGCAGTACACAACAGGTGGTTGTCAGGAGAAACAACATGCCAGGAATTAGTTGCACCCCAAGAGAAAGAGAATACTCACCCCTCTTTTTCCCCAAGAGAAAGGAACAGGGGCAAAATACATACTCTCCACGGGAAGACTAGGCCTCACGCTCACAGTACAGATCATCCTCTGGAGTATAGCACTCTGGAGCAAAGCATCCTCTGGGGTACCGCACTCACGCACCTGGGACTTAGCGTTAACCGCCCCGCCATTGTCAAGGTGGGAGACTTCCTGTGTCTTACCTGTAGTGACCCTCTGTGGATGTCTGAGAGCACTCTGAGACTTGGGATAAAAAGGTATGGGTGGCAAATGAGAAGAGGCGTGGACACAAAGTGTGGCCTTCGATAACACAACATCCAAGTGTTGAAGTGGCCGTGGCCAGAAGAAAACCATGGGCATAGACAAAGCAAGGGAAAGGGGCAGTGTTTTCTACCATAGAATTAGGGTGAGTCATGGAATGAGGACGCATATTTAAATTTAGTGCTCATTGTGCGATGACTGCATACTACGGGATCCGGGACTTTCAATGAAATCAGGCAACTTAATATTACATTCCTTCAAAAATACCAAATACTGTGAAACACATAATACATATATACACATCTGCAGCAAGTCATTCACCCCCCCCCCCCATCCCAAAGCAGTTCAAAGTCATGAGCACGCTGATAAACTCTGCTCTGCCAGCGGTTGCGGAGTCTTTGCCGAACTCCGTGATCTGTTTGGAGCACGAAGTGGGCAAAACTCCGCAAACTCTGCATGCGGCACAGAGTTTACTGCCCACCTCTAGTCCTGCAGTGTGTGTTGGCTCTGTAACAAGCTGGGTGAGTCTGAGGTTACTCAAGCTTTCGAGGAGTGCTGTGGAACTGGGGTAATTTGGTCTTCCAGGTGAAAGCTGAGGTCACTGAGTAGAATGTAGGCTATGGAGTCGATGGTGAGGAGAACAACAAAGTCAGTGATGAAGTTCTTAAAGGTGGCTAGGGTCCAGGTGGTGGTAAAAAAAAGGGTTCAGTTCAGGGTGAATTTTTCAGAGATTGGCAGCCTGAAGTGCAGGTGTTCCATGAATAGGGTGGCATTCCCTGTGGATGTTGTGCATTTGACGGATTTACTGTAGATGATAGCGAGTCCTCCTCCTGGCTTGTCAAGGCGCTCCTGTCGAGCAATCTTGTAGCCCTCTGGTACTGCTGTAGCAATGTCGGGAGCTGATAAGGGGTTGAGCCAGGTCTCTGTAATGAAGAGGATGTCGGGTGCGTCGCTGCTCAGAAGGTACCATATTTCAGTTGTGTGTTTGCTGAGTGATCGTGTGTTGAGAAGCAAGCAGCATGCCAGTGGGAGCTAATGTACGGGCTAGCTAAGGCTTGTGGTGTAGGGTGGAAGTGTAGGCGTTGTTGTTGCTTGTGTTGTGTGTCTGTTGGCAGGTGGTATTAAGAGCATTCTTAGTATTTATGTGGGGTGTGTGGATGGGTGGCTGCTGGAGAACTAGCAGTGGGTACAGGTGAAAGCTCAAACCGTGGTGTGAGGTGCAGAGCGGCTGCAGTTGGTGGAACGGCAGCCGGGGTCTAGCGACCTAAGGAGTGCTGCAGAGTATTGCTGGCCAGTTATTGGACTAGGGTTCTTGGTGCTGGACGTGCTTGAGGTGCAGACGGAGACAGACGGGCTTTCCTTTGGGTACGTGATGCAGCTGTCATTAATTAGGTCCTGGGGGCCCAGGGTGCCATGATGTCATTTCCTGTGCATTTCCTGTGCTGATGAGTGATGGGAAATGAAGTCCTATTTTTTGGCTTCTTCTTTTAAAGACGCTTTTGTTGGGAAAACCAGTAATGTCACTTCCTGTCCAGATTGATGATGGGAAATTCAGTGATGTCACTTCCTGTGCTGATGGGTGATGGAGATGAAGTCCTCTTGCTTGACTTCTTTTAAAGATGGTATTGGTGGGATAACCAGTAATGTCACTTCCTGTCAAGATGGATGGATCTGGAATAATATCCCTGTGTCCTTCAGGACTACTCCAACTCTGCATCAATTTAGGAAAAAGTTAAAGACTTATCTCTTTAAAGAACACTATATCACAATGCATTAACTATTCACAACTCAACCTTCTCTCTTGTTACTTGCCAACTTTAAGCATGCCTTTGATCATGTAGAATGCTTCTGTTTGTCTAGGTTTACGCTATAGTAATACCATATAAAGGTTTAAGTATAAAGATAATAATATAATAAAGAAAATTAAGCAAAACTTAAGGAAAACAGGTACGTGATTCAAAGGTTGAGGGGTTAGGGAAAAGAAAACATCTTACGTTTGGCAGTTCATAGTGAAAGGGCAATATGCTAAAAATTAACAGAAAACCAAAACCATTGAAAATGATGATGAGGGGGCGTGACTGGGAAGATGGCCGACCAACAGCACTAACCATTGGCTCTGTCCACACATAACGGATCCTGAACCATCATGCCGCCCGGGATGACCGCATGGCCTGGAACGCATGTAACTGAGTGGTGACTGTCATAAGAAGCATATACATCGGCTTCATGCCCGTCCATGGGGCCGGTGAGCTGGAGATTTGTGGGAGGCCCAGATGTGAGCTCTTAGGTCTGAGCAGTTAGATAAGCCTCGCGCTGGCCCTGGACCTCACATGGCAAGGCAGCAGACGAAGTAAGCAGAGGCGACGCAGGAGGGTTGGTTAATGCTAAACTGCTCTGCTCCAGCTGGAGAAAACTCAGTGACGTGGGCCTGGGCTGCAGCTTTGAGTGTCCGAGAACCTGCAGAGAGGATGCAGGAGGACTGAGGGAGGAGTCTTTCCTACCGAGCAGACCCAGCAACGGAGCTCACGAGCCGTGGGAGAAGCCCGAAGAAATCCCCTGTACACTTGAACAGTCAGGTAGCGGAGACATGCCATCGCCCTGGGGATCCAGAGTGCTAAGAGCAGAGGTGCCTGCCAGGCAGCCCGGCAAAGTACAAGTAGGAAGCCCGGGTGGGGGGCCTACTGTCTGCGGTGTCGGAGAGAGCCCAGGGAGATGAGCCCATAGAACCTGTGGCTGAGGAGGTAGCCGAGGGCCTAAGAGAGAACCCGACACGTGGCCGGCCCGCCTCCACAAACTATGTGAACGAAGTGCTTCATGCTCGCCCTTGATTGCAGGTAACAGAGGGGGAGCTGCAGACAGCACCTGGGCAATCAGAGAGGGCCGCACTGCGGATGAGTTGAGGCCCAGAGACATCCCCTCAAACTTTTTTGAGGACACACTGCGGACCAGGTGGCAGCAGCAGAGGGGCCTCACACACGAGAGTCGGAAGAGGGGCCCTGGGGAATACGACCAAAGGAATAAGAGGGGGAATCACCAAGGAGAGATGCAGAGCCTCCACCGGACCTCCCACAAACTGGTGAGCGGATCCTGCCAGCATAGCCCATAGAAATGGGGCCCAGCAACCATGAAACCAGAGATTAGCCACTGAAGGGAGGACATGATGTACCCTGTGGGCCCATGCTCCACGCTGGGTGCGCTGGGAACAAGTAGACAACAAGGTTACTCACTGACCATACAAACACTCATATAAGCACATGGCAGAAAGACACGACTGTGACAGCGCCGACACAGACACGGGCAAGGACAGAGCGCCTAGGGTTACGCAGCAAACAAAGATAAACCGGTATACAACCTCCGGAGCAGGAAGTGGCCCACTGACAGTTGGCACTGGGGTCAAGCAAAGATTCAATCCATCGCTCTGGACATGAACTTGCTGGGGGTGGATGTACATAAGGTGGCTAAAAGATCTGTGGCAAAGGAACAGCTGGTATCTAAATTACAGGGATAGGTGTTGACACTCAAAACCATGGTGGCCAACACTCACAGCCCAGTTGCGGAACCTGGAGATGTAGGCAGAGGATGCGAGGGGCCGATCCCAAAGATGTAATCTACAATTTGTGGGGTTCCCCAAAAAGGCTTAAAGCAGTGCACTGGAGCTGTTCCTGGAGGGCTGGCTGAGAGAGACAATCCCAAAAGCGAGCCTGTTGGTATTTGAGGTGGAGCAGGCTCCCAGGTCCCTGGCACTGTCACTGCCACGGTGGGGGGGGGGAGGGGGGGTCCCCTGAGGACTAATATCACAGAGATCCTCAAATATAGGGATGCCATCTTGCAGTAGGTACACTGGAGGGGTGACCCCACTTTCGAGAATCATGTAATTCACATATTCCCAGACTGTACACAAAACGTTCAACAGAAGAGGCAGACCTTTAGCGGGGTCAAGCAAAAACTGACAGCAATAGGCCAAAAATATATGTTGCTTTACCCTGCAGTATTGAAAGTAATACACGAGGGCGGTTCACACATTTCTACTACGCTGGAAGACATCTGGGACCGACTGGAAGTCAGGGGAGATGGCAGAGTCCTGGCTCCAGGCCCGGATGGCTCCAGAGAAAAGTCCCAAAGGAGACACAGACAGAGTCGGTGTAGAATAAGAGGAGCAGATGCAGGAAAGGATTAACATCAGTCATAAGGGTGGTGGTGCGGTGAGATGGTACGCTGGGTATGGAAAAACAATGACAAGAAAGGGAGGAGGCTAGGGCCCTGGTGGACAGTCTCCTCTGCTGTACCTGCCTAAAGTGGATTGGACCTGCTGGAAGATATGCCAATCCCTGCATAGAACTCGGTCTGGTAGCCTGAGGCTGATTGTTGCCTCTCGCCCTCTGCTGAACGGGCAACCTGCTCTGGGTGGCAAGGAGGCCCCCTCTCAAGATAGACACACTGCAGAGAAGGTACTGTACATCTGTCTGCAATGGCTCGACAACACTGGAATAGGCAGTTCAGACTCTGCACAGGGAAGGCCACACATGTGGACCATGCTCCTGGAAGGGGGGATGAGTATGACATGGGGCGGCAACTATAGGGCGGGCATGGGCTATAGCCGGGATCCCACCATCTTTTCCTTCTTCTCTAACACTTACCTTAATTATTTATTTCCTTATAGCCATTTCCTCACCATTGCCATTTCCTCACCCATGCCGGGGACTCCCAGAGTCTTCTCACCTTCCTCCTTTACACTGGGGTAGGAGAGGTGTGAAGCATGTGAGACCACGGACCAGAAGCTATTGTGTGGGAGGATGCAGTGACTGTATTGTACGAGGAATGTGTGCAGGGACCACAGGGATGAATACAGGGGTCAGAGTGTGACTCGGGTTGCTCATCTACAGTTGCCCGCAGGCTACATTTCTCTCCCAGGATACCTTCAACGAGTTTTTTTGGGGGAGTTTTATATAGGGCGAACTCGACCCGAAGGTATCAGAGCGCTTTTCATGTGCACCAGTTGCGTTACAGACGGACGGACACATTAATTTTGTTAGGCATGAGGAGATTATGTGATTTGCCTAGAATCACAGGATGTTGAGCGTCCCTGCCGAGACTCGAACCCAGTTCCCCAGCTTCAAGGTGGACTGGTCTAGCTGTTAGGCCACATCCTCTCCCCTAGTTGTGTAGAGGAGAGTGGGTTCAGACATACACATTGGTACAGTACTGGGTTTGTAGTAGTTACACATAGTGTGGGGTGGGTACAGGACATGAATGGGGAGACGTGAGTAAGGTTTGAATGTATTAACCGGGGAGTGGGGTGGAAGCAGATTGTTGGGTGGGGTTCATTTTTCTCCAGCACACTGTGGCTCCTATCCCTCTTAGCGATGCCGCGGCGAGAAGGCGATGGAGGGAGATGGCAGGAGGGTGGGGGCTAGGAGCCGAGACGGGTCCGAAGACCTTTGACGACTGATAGATCATGATGGGACACACACACACTTCTTCACATTGAATGTGAGGGGCCTGAACTCCTTTATTTTTTTTTTTTTTTATTTATTTTTTTTTGAAACCGTTTATTGCAATCTCAAATATATACAAGTATGGGCCTACAACCTTCCGGCCGGCCGCTAAAGTGACAAAAGCACATGACATACATACGATAAGGCACTTGGCTTTGCATAGACGATAAAGCAGGAGGTATCAACAACGTGGGCCACATATCTCTGAACCCACAATACGGTTTCGTTTTCTACAACACAACAACATAAAACCACACCCGCAAGGCAACCCACGATCAAAAATGACGACATGTGCTCCTCAAGTGGGGAACCCCAACCATCTAAAGAAATCCAGAGGGGGGGAGGGAAACTGATCCAGGACTGGGAGAACAATGTGCCCAGGGCTGAGGGAGGGGGTCAACTATGGGGATGGAGCTGGTGAAGCGGGAGGCAACAACGGCGGCTCGCAAATACCCCCGCGGTAAGCGTTCCAGGGGCCCCATATCTTCACCCATGCCCCAGGCTTACCCCGCGCCACATATACCACCTTTTCTCGGAACATGCACCAATCCATATGTTCTTTCCAAGCCGACACCGCCGGGGGCCTCTGAGATCCCCACAGCTGAGCAATGTCACGTTTAGCTATCATATATCCCAGAGTCACCCATCGCGTCTGCGGAACCGAGTAATCAGTCGGTTCCCACACATTCAGCAGGCATCTCCTCGCTTCAGGCAACAGCGCGACATGTGTAACCGCTCGCAGGACCTCATGCACACCACGCCAGAATCGCTCCACCCTCGGACATTCCCACAGAATGTGTAAAAAAGTCGCCAAAGCACCACACCCACGCTTACACAATCCATCCTCGGCATAGCCCATACGCTGAAGCCTTGGCCCCGTCATATACACCCGGTGGAGTATCTTAAGCTGGACGAAGCGAAGGCGAGCCGGGATGGCCACCTCCTTCGGAGAGGCCACCGCGGAAATCCAGTCCTCGTCGTCCAACTCCAGCCCATCGGCAACCCAAGCCTCGCGGAGGCCAGTCAGTAAGCCCGAGCGGTCATTTATCAATTTCTTATAAATGAGGGAGATCGTGCTGTCTGGAACGTGGCCATCTAGCACTCTATCCTCCAGGGGGGAGGACTCCGGGATGGAGGCCACGTCTGGGAAGACGGAGCCCAGTGCGTGACGGACCTGCAGGTAGCGAAAGTATTCACTGCCCTGCAGCTGAAACTCCGCCTGCAGCGTCTCGAATGTCTTGAATCCTCCCCTCGTCCAGAGATCTCCCACCGTACTGATGCCTATCATGTCCCACCTCTCGAAGCCCTTCGAGGTCCACAAAGAGCCAAGCCTCTCCGACGCATACAACGGTGACGCCCGGGTCAAACGGTCCTTCCATCCCATAGCTGCATTAGCCGCGTGCCATACTCGCACCATGACACGCGTGGGTCCCGTCAAGCGGGAATCGGGCACGCTAGTGTAGAGCGCTCGATTGTAGTCGCCACCGGGCAGGAGCATTTTGTCCATTTCAAATGCCGGGTTTAGGGCGGGCCCATAGAAGCCGTGATTAATTGCAGCTAGCTGGGAGGCCCAGTAATACCGCTTAATATCCGGGAGGGCAATCCCTCCGTCGTACCACGGGAGCGTCAATTTTGCCAGGGCTATACGCGGCCTCCCGTCCCAAAACAGACGGCGCTGTAAGCTCTCCACCTCACGGAAGTAGCGCGCCGGGACCAAGTCCATAGTGTTCTGGAGAGCGTACAAAAAGCGCGGCAATGACATCATCTTGAACAATGCCGCCCGGCCGAGCGGCGAAAGCGGCAAGCGCCGCCAGCGCGCGACGTCCTCCTTCAAGCGCTGGAGGGGGGGAAGCAAGTTTCGCTCGTAGCGGGCCACCGGGTCCAGCGTGATATAAACCCCTAGGTATCGAAATCCCTGCGAGGCAATCTGGATCGGACAGCCCCGAGGGAGGACAGGAGCCTCCCCGGAAAGCACATATACACAGGATTTAGCCCAGTTGATGACAAGGCCTGAATTACGGCCGAAGGAGCGCAGAACATCGACCAGGACAATCAGTGATTTGCGCGGGGAGGCTAGGTACAAAAGGATATCGTCAGCGTAGAGGGACACGCGGTCCTCATACTCGGGGGTCCAACGGAGACCTCGGATAGAAGGGTGCCACCGCAGCCACTCCGCCAGGGGTTCCAGGGCCAATGCAAAAAGGAGCGGCGACAGGGGACAACCCTGTCGCGTGCCCCGTCCCAGCACGAATGGGGCCGAGACTCGACCATTCACCACCACCTGTGCCAATGGGTCCGAGTACAACAATTTGACCCAACTGATGAATCCCGGGCCAAATCCAAATTTCGCCAACATCGCCCAGATGTAGGGCCATTCGAGCGTGTCGAACGCCATGGTGGCGTCCAGGGACGCCAAGATGGCCGGCTCCCGCACGAACGGGACACGCGCGAGCACCCCGTGCAAGCGCCGCAGATTAAGGGCCGTATTGCGATGGGGAATGAAGCCGGACTGGTCTTGGTGGACCAAATCGCCCACCACGCCGACCAGCCGGTTAGCGAGCACCTTGGCGAGGATTTTATGCTCCGCGTTTAAGAGCGGGATAGGCCGGTAGGATGTAACCCGGTCCCGCGGTCTGCCCTCCTTGTGGATAACCACGATGGTAGCCAGACGCTGGTCCGGCGGGAGGGAGCCCCGCGAGTGAGCCGCAAGGAACATAGCGCGGAGGTGGGGTGCCAGTACGTCCGGTCGCAATTTATACAACTCGATAGGAATGCCGTTCGGGCCCATGGCCTTGCCAGAAGCGACCGAGCGGATGGCGAGGGCAATTTCGTCCGAGGTGGGGGCGGCATCCATCAATTCCCTGTCCTCCATTGAGAGGGAGGGCAGCGCGATGTCACGCAGCAGGGCATGGGAATCCTCCTCCGGGCAGGGAGAAACCGGGGAATATACCTCGCGGAAATAATCCGCGAAGCAAGAGACAATGCCTTCCGGCTCAGTGACACGTACACCATCCATTCTTTCAATCAGAGGGACCACACGACTAGCTCTCTCCTTCTTATCCAACCACGCAATCAACTTACCAGCCTTATCACCCACATCATACAATCGCCCCTGTTGCTCTCTGCTGAGGCCCCTGGCCGCCTCCGTGACGAGGGATCTATAGGCCGCCTGCCTAAGGTGGAGAACGTGCAGCGCAGCGTCAGTCACCCCACCCCCCAGACCACCCTCCAGTTCAGTGATTTCGGCCTCCACCCGGGTCACCTCCTCCTGTGCGCGCCTCCGGGCATGGGAAATAAGGGAGAGGGCTTCCCCTCTAAGCACAGTCTTGAAAGCCTCCCACAGGGAAATGGCAGACGGGACAGACCCCACATTCTCCTCAAAATACCGTTGCAAGGATTTAATCAAGTCAGCACGAATAGTGGGGTCGCGCAGATACCAGGCATTGATTGGAGCTACCCTACCCTCCCCCCTAGGGAAGACATCAAAGTGCAACAGGAGTGGGGAATGATCTGAAATACCCCGCGCCAGGTGGCGCACCTCCCCCACTCTCCCGGCATAGGCCGCAGGGACAAGGACATAATCAAGCCGCGAAAGGCTACCATGGGCCCCCGAATGGAAGGTGTACTGCAGCTGAGTGGGATGCTTTAGACGCCAACAGTCCACCAATCCCAGCGTGTCCAAAAGGCCAGACAGCCACGCTTGTGCCCGGGGGAGGTCCCTAGGGGGATAGCGATCCAGAGTCCCAGAAGCCACCGCATTGAAGTCCCCCCCAACCACCAGAAGCCCCCCCGGAAGGTCAAGCAGGAGGCGTCCCAGGTCCGCAAAGGTGGTGGACTGTAACCCCGGTGGGACGTACACTGAGACAAAGACGACTACCTTGCCCTCCATTCTCCCCACCAAGACAGTGTAGCGTCCCCTCTCATCATGGCGCACCTCGTCTATTTCTAGCGGGAGCGAGGTCTTGACCATAATGCCCACCCCTCGCGAGCCCGATGTGAAGCCCGAGTGGGCCACCAAACGATAACCACGTCGGTTCATGGCACAATAGGAGTTACCAATGAGGTGTGTCTCCTGCAAAAAGACCACATCAGGCGAAATCCGTTTCAGATATTGCAGGACCACACCCCGCTTAATCCTATCACCCAGTCCGTTAACGTTCCAGGACAACAAAGTCAGGTCCCTACCCCCCATCACATACAGAAGCCATCATTTGTCCCCCGGAGAGCATCTCAAAAAATCCAATACAATAAAGGGTTTGCCTTGCGGTAGAAACAATCCACACCCCACCCCAACCCACCCATCCCAACAGAACTCCCCCCACCCTGCACCCCTGCATGAGCCCAAACAGCCCCCCCAAAGTGCAGTGTGCCTGTCGCCCCATGGAAGAAAACTAACTAGTCCCCCAGAGGAGGAGGGAGATCCCCCAAGAGACCCCACACGACCTCCGCAGGAGGGGAACTTACCCTAACAGTCAATGGTGACAATAACACAGTCCAGAGCAAGGCCTACCATTAGTCCCTCAGTCCTGATCCGGCGGGCCCTCCCCACCAACCGCTCCCCCCCCACCTCCCCGACCCCGATCTCCGGGCAGAGTGTCCAGCCAGTCCCCGGCCGCCTCGGGACGATCAAAAAAGTGCGTGCGGCCATCCACCTCCACCCTCAGCTTAGCCGGAAAAAGCATCGCATATTTGAGATTCAGGTCCCGTAGGCGACGTTTGACACCGAGAAAACTCAGTCGCTGCTTTTGGACCGCCGGAGTAAAGTCAGGATAGAAATTGATATCCATATTGTCGAGTCTGACCGGCCCTTGTAGCCTGGAGGTCTGCAGGATAGCGTCCCTGTCCCGAAAATTGAAAATCCGGGCGATGAGAGGCCTCGGAGGGGCTCCGACCTTAGGCCTACCCCCGGGGACCCTGTGGGCACGTTCCACTGCAAAAAATTTACTCAGTCCCCGAGGCTGGAGATGGGTGAGGACCAATTCCTCCACAAACAGATCCGCTGCCTCTGCCTCGCGTCCCTCCGGCACCCCGATAATGCGGACATTATTCCTCCGGGCCCGACCATCGGAATCCTCCAGTCGACGATGCATCAGGGCGCTCGCCTGGCCAAGCCTGCGCACCTCCTGTTGGAGGGCCGCCACGTCGGATGTGAGGCCCGAAGTAGAGTGGGCCAAAGAATCGACCCGGTCATTTGTTTTTGAGAGATCGGCTCTCACGAGGCCCACGTCCACGAGGACCGAGTCGATCTTCTGCGCCAGAGTGTCAAAGCGCTGGTCCACCGAGGCCTTCATCTCGGCGATGGCGCCCATGACGTCTCGGAGGGTCAGGTCCGTGGGCAGAGCAGGAGCGTCAGTCGGGCCCGTAGGGGATCTACGCAGCGCCTCTGGAGATCCCTTCTGGAGGGTGTAGCGGTCCATATTGTTGGATTGATGGGCCGCGCCACGACGGGTCGACTTCACCTTAGCCCGGTCGCCATCTTGTTTTGTGGCCATGGTCGCGGTCCCAAATCGAGCCAATCTCCTCAAAAAGGGGGCAGACAATCCCGTTCAAGGGCGCCGGGGGGGGGCGACCACCGCTCCGCAGGACGGACCGCAGCCGGCAGGCCGGCAGGGCACCCCAACAAGGCCACACCACCGCACACCGCCTCGCGACCCTACCTCGCCTGGCAGCAAGGAGGGCGCAAAAGTGAAAGTGCGGGGTGCGCGAGTCGCCCAGCCTTGCCCGCCGCTGTTATTCACTTTGTCGCCGGATCGCCCCACAACTCCAGTACGGGGGGCCGGCGTGGAGAAGGCCGCAAACCTTAATCGGTGCTCCCGCCGGTGTCCGAGGTCCGAATTGAAAAAGGAAAACGGGCGTCACCTCAACTCGGGTTCACAAACACAGTCCCCTCATCTAGGACAGGATTCGGTCAGGATTTATGCAGGAGGTCGCGGAGGTCCTCGGGAGCCTCGCACCTACGCGGCCATCTTGGGTGCGCGCTAGGCTCCTCCTCCCTGAACTCCTTTATTAAACGATACAAGACACACCTACCTGAGGCGGGTGAGGGTCCACATCGCAATATTACAGGAGACACACCTGATGGATCAAGAGGTTCAGAAATTACAGAAAAATAGGGAGGGGGGCTACTCTACTCCTCAACATATTCATCATATGCTAGGGGGTCTTTATATGGGTGGCACCTGGGGTGCCGTTTCTGCTATTTAGCTACACAGAGGACATAGACAGGAGATATATGCTGCTACATGGCGTACTAGATGGTATGGAAATGTGGCTTCTTAAAATATATGCACTAAATAGAGACAACAGGGGATTCTTTGGGGCCCTGGAGACTGAGCTCTTGCCATATGTCGGGATGCCAGTAGTCCAGGGAGAGGACTTCAATTGCATTCTGGATGGATGGGTGCCTGGACAGGCATGTGCCCAAGCAGGGAATAAAGCTGAACATGACATAGAGACTACAGGAGATAATGACTAGGCCATAGCGCATGGATATACGAAGGGAAGTCAACCTTGACAGCTCAGGAATTTTCTTGTTAAACACCTAAGCATCAACCACATAGTCGATTAGACCAGTTACTATTATCTGATGATGGTGTGCTGACTGTTCAGGGGGTGTGATATATGGTGTGCTTCCTGTCAGACCACAGCTCCCTATTATTGGAGTGCAGTTTGGGGGTCACCGGCTCAGCATCCGCCTATGGCGGCTTAGACCCGATGCTCTGAGGTGACCTGAAGTACCAAGCAGATATGCGAGCAGTACTGCAGGCCTTCTTTGACAACAACTGAAACACTACGGAGAGGCGTGGAATGGAGTGGGGGTCTTAAAAGTGGTCTTGAGGGGTGAGAGCCTCAGTAAGACCTATAGCACCATGCGGAAACTACAACAGGAGCCGCGGGAGGGTGCGGACCTACTAACCTGCCTACAAAGGCAAGTGATAAGACAAGCGGCGGAAGAGGTGGTACTAACCGAGGTGCACCAAACAGTCGCAATTGTATGGGACAGACTGGACTGCCATGTACGACAAGACTACTGACAGAGGTTGCACAGGAAGGGAGATAGGTCTGGGCACTTACTTGCCTAGCTGCTTAAATGGGAGTGGCCCCCACTGACAATTCTCTCCCTTACTCAGGCAGACAGTGGGACAGTGGTGGGACAAGCCACGATAAATCTGGTACTGTGAGATCACCTAGCGAGAGTATATGCTGCCCCTTCAGGAGACACGGAGTGGAGGAATTCTTGAACAGGGTAAAAGTCTCCAGACTAATCGTGGCTCAGAGGGAAAGCCTAGAGGAGGATATAAGACTGGAGAAACTCCAGGAAGTCCTTCAGGACATGGCTCGAGGGAAGTGCCCGGAATTGGATGGCCCGCCAATAGAGTATTATAAGACGTATTCCACCAAACTCCTCCCCAGGCTACTGTAGACTCTCCATGAAGCAAAGTCGAGAGCTACATTACCGATACACATGCAGGAGGCCTTAATCATTATGCTTCCAAAGCCAGGCAAGGACCCGAGGGATCCCAGGTCCTACTGACCACAATCCATGCTCAATGTCGATGTTTAAACTGCTCGCAACAGTACTCGTAATGCGCACAGGCTGGGCAGTCACACACTTGGTGATGACCAGAATTATGCTGGGGAGGTGCAACCATATGAAACTCAGACACTTCTCACAGGTAATGCACACCCTTCAGGGAACAGCTGAGTAGGCAGTGTTGGTGGCCCTAGACATCGAAAAAAATGTGATACTCTGTCATGGGGATATCTATGGGTGATACTGCAGAGAATGGGGATGGGCCCAGGGTTCCTGTCATAGATGTGCCTAATATATAGAGAACCCAGGACGAGAGTGCAGGCTGGACAGGTGGTATGGGATGCCCACTATCCCTGCTCTTCTCTTTGGCAATGGAGCCCTTGGCGTTGTACTTGAGGAGTGAACTTCCGGACTTAAGGATATGAGTGGGTGGCACCACACAGATTTTATTTATGTACGCAGATGATTCCCTTGTGTATGTGAACAGACCGGGAAGCTCGGTGCTGCTCCTCGTACGACTCATGTCCGACTTAAGCAAGTTGTCAGCATTACATGTAAACAGGCACAAAACGGTGCTCTTCCCCATGGCGTCCCTAGCATAAAGATGGGCAGCTGATCTCTCGACGCTGGGACTGCACTGGTATATGGTGCAATTTTGCTATCGGGGGCTACAGATAGCGCATGGCCTGAAGCAGAAATATGAGTTCAATATGGGCCAGGTGAAAGATGGCTTGGCCGCATCCGTAAAATTCTGAAACACCCTGCCATTATTTGTCATGGGCAGTGTTGCCTTAAGCAAGATGCCGTTTGCTGCCCAAGTGTCTCTACACTATGCAGACCTTGTTCTGTATCCTGGCGGGCTCCCCATTCCGGCAGCTCAAAGGGCTGTTGGTACAACAGGCCTGGGCAGGCAAGTACAGCAGAGTTAGGATAAACATCTTAAAACTGGTCCTGGCGGAAGGCGGATTGGGGCTACTGGACCTACAATTATACTATCTAGCAGGGCTCCTACAGTACGCAGTGCGATGATGGCCCCAACTAGGAAAAGAAACTCCTAGAGGGACTGGTAACAGAGGGGTACCTCCCCATGCTGCTCCTGGAAGGCTACAGGGAACCGGAAGGCACATCCATTATAGTGAAATAGGTTGCACAGGCATGGGAACTGATGTGCACGCCTTATGCCAAGCTTCTCCCATGTGGTGGCTGCGACCTTTCATACTCATACATACATCCATGGATAGCTCTCAATGGTTGAGTGGTGGCTGTCCAAGGGCGGGAGACCTGTTTCTGAATGGCTCTTCCATAACACTTATGAAATATTCTGATTGTTCACGCAATCAAAATTATAATCAAGAATTCTAAACAGAAGTGCTGCGGCAGCACAAATTAGAATTTATATACTCTGTAAGTTTGCAGCGGAATTGATCCATCATTTCCTAATATTACCTTCATGATTGATGCTATAGACCATGCTCTAAATTGCCTTTTTACTGGGTTTAGTACTGGGGGACTAAAGTTCTATGTGGCACATACAGCCAGTCATTGTTCAGAGCACCACTTGCCTGTACAACTTAAAATCACAAGATTGTTGTGGCATGCTTTGTGAGCACTTGAGATACGTTGTCATCGTTGTTTCGATTATGGATATGAGTGTACCCGGATTACACAACTCGCCCCCACTCAACATTACCATGAAACTTCCCCACTCTGTTTATTTCTATGCATTTCTTTTTGCATAGGGTTAACTCCACCCTCTCTGTAACTTCTCACGTATAACTCATACTAATCACTTGAACATTTGTGTGTATTTTTTAACACCTGTACATTTGAGTTTGTTTGATTTATGTCTTTTTCAGAGGCCCCTGACAAAGTGACAGTGTGTCTCGAAATGCATTGGGCATCCGTCACTTGCATCAGATTGATCTCTACTATGTTCCTTAATTTTGAACTCATTGTCAAGATGCTTAAATGTCTTCCATAACACTAGCAGAGGCAGGAAAACAATTTGGAGTAGGACTAGGACAGTTTCTGCAGTATCCAAGCATATCTCAGACCCCAATACCTCAACGAGAGACTCTCCTTCCACGTACCCATAAGAAACCTCCGATCCACCGACCTCACCCTCGCCGAAACCCCACGCATCCGCAGAGCCAGAACGGGTGGAAGAGCCTTCTCCTACATTGCGGCCAAGACTTGGAACCAGCTCCCGATCGACATCTCTGAACATCTTCAGGAAGACCCTCAAGACCTGGCTCTTCGACTGAGTGGAGCTACTTATCCCCCCCCTCCAGCGCCTTGAGACCTTCACGGGTGAGCAGCACGCTTGATAATTCCCCTGATTGATTGCTTGATCTCGTATGATACAAGAGAGATGGACGAATTTCCCAGAGGAACCTAGGGGCATATGTATCATCATCTCCATTTGCGATTCTCAAATAGCGATTTTTTGAGAATCGCTATTTGAGAATTGCAAAACGGGATGTATTTAAAAAATCGCACAAATTTTGCGATTTCTTAAAATTCCTTAATTGCGATTAGCAAATTGAGAAATCGCAATTAAGGAATACCTTTCCATTCATTCCTATGGGCCAGGAGGCCCATAGCAATGAATGGGAAGTCCTTCTCAATTTGCGAATCGCTATTTGCTAATTGCAAATTGAGAATATTTTCAAAGGTGCAAGGGTGTCATGATGACACCCTGATGCACCCCTGAAATCAGCATGTGTGCACATATGGCGCACATACATGCCCTAAGGGCATGTATGTGCACCACATGGCACTTTGAAATATGCAAAAAAGTGCATATTTCAAAGAAATCGCACCTTACCACCAACTTGAAGTTGGTGGTAATTTGCGATTTCTTAAGGAGAAATCGCACAACTCGGGTGCGTGTTACATTGCATTTAAGAAATCGCAATTTGCGATTTCTTAAATGCTTACGCAAACTTAAGAAATCGCAAATTTAGCGATTCCTTAAGATTGCGAGGCTGAAATGCCTCATACATCTCCTTTTGAGATTTTGTATTCGCAAACGCTGTTTTTTTGCGATTCGCAGCGTTTGCGAATACAAAATCCTTTGATACATATGCCCCCTAGTGAATCTCATGTCCCGACAGTAATAGTGGATCTGGGCTCGAGTAGACGCCTTGTTTCCCAGCTGTAAGCTGCCCTAAAGGAGTAACGGTCATCCACAAAAACTGGAATAGGGATCTTGAAGACTCCCTTACAGATGGAGAGTGGAAACAGGCTTGAGCACAAGTGCAGGAAACTACCAATAATGCCCAGTTTAAATTAGAACAATTCTACTACCTCCTTAGGGCCTATCTAATGCCACAGTGGCTTCAAAGGATTTCCCCAGACTGGCCAGTGAGCTGTGCATGCTGTGACGGGATTCCGGCTGATTTTGTACTCGTCGCTTGAGTGTACCACAGGTTGCACTCCTACTGGACGGGAGTGGTACAGGAGGTGAAACAGGTAACAGAGTGGAGCAAGTGATATGCCACTGTATCCTTGGCGTCTTGCCGCACCCCAGGGAAGGTTGGAAGATGGGATATATATTTGCCCAGCTAGGCCTGGTGTTAGTCATGTGTCAAATTGCTATTCATTGGGCCAGCCCGGTGCCACCAACACAATGTAAGTGGAGAGCAGACCTACAAGAGCGGGCAGTGAGCGGCGAAGAATGTAGGATTAAAAAGGTACGCACAGACGAAAATGTGGAGAGAGATTTAGAGATGTGGGGCGTGATGGTAGACCACTTGGGAGACGATAGGGGAGAGGTGGAAGACGGTTCAGCTCTGATTTTTTGCCCGCGGCTCACACAGCACATCGATTATATGGTGTCTGCTACCTCCCGCCTTTCACCTGGGATGATAGATCAACAGTATGCCACATAGGAAAATTGCACATACACCCACACCCTTGAACAGGACTCAGGATGGTGTGCATTTGACCGCTTCGAGGTGCCTTGGGGATTGGAGAGGAACTATGCTGCAAGATTGTTCTTGGTTGTTGGTATGGGCCAAATGTTCTGGAATGTAATGCAATGTTTTGCATTGCATCAATGCAATTAAAGAAATTTGGAAGAAAAAAGAAAATTAATATGATGATGGCGACCTCTATAAAGTTGACCAGACCTCAAGCACCCTCTGTGAGTGAACTACAAGTGCACATGGTTAGATAGAGTCTGGAGATTTGACCCTGTAAAAGATGTAAAATATGTCAAGTGGGACCACCCTGGAGGCTCTACTTTGGCAGGGCTCCAGGGTGGTCAGATGTATAGATGCCGACCTTTTCTCTGAAAACTCCCAGGTGATCAAGGCAGACGTAAGAATAGATCTGATTTGCTTGAAGATGTAATTTTCCCTCAGTCAAAAGTTACCGCTTGGGAATATTTGCAGCTAAAATCAGCTCAGCATGGTAAATCAGAAGATAATGTCAAGGATGGGGAACTCAAAGCTGGATACCATTAATGCACCATCAATTTGACAACTCAAAGCTGGGTACCTTTAATGCACCTTCAATTTGACAACTCAAAGCTGGATATATTTAATGCACCTTCAATTTGACAACTCAAAGCTGGATACCTTTAATGCACCTTCAATTTGAAAGCCAGCTGAACATCCTCAAGAAATTTTCAGAAGCTTTAATAGACCGAAGTCGCATCTGGCAGCAATGATCAAACCAGCCTTGATAGCTTCGATTTTGAGCTATTTCTTGATTCTAAATAGAGGTTCTTGTTTCAAAAAGTAAAAATATTTAAGGCTATTTTACACCATTTCTTCAGTACAGGTATCTGCCCTCAAACAGACACAGACACCCCTCCCCCATCCTAAGGATGTCCTGGGAGCATCTTTTCATGATAAATATATATAGTTACATGTACATTGTGAGAAGTTGGCCTGATATGTAGTGCTCACTATTCTAGTGATCACTGTGTATCATTCCAAACAACCCTTATTGATGATTGGTTGTAAGTCAACCTTATAGACCAGCTATCCTAGTAGCGTGGATACGAGCAGTCTTAGGCTAAACTCTAGAGGGCGTGTTAAGCCAGCTGTTTACCATCACATATACCCCTTGAACACCAAGTGAAAGGACACCACACAAGTTGTTATGAAAATAAAGGATATTTATTTATAACAAGACTACCCTGGCTCTTTATGAGTCAGGGAGCTAAGCACAATACAAAACTCTTAGGAAAATACTTCTGGTTGCACAATTTACACAAATGCCCGAGGGCACGAAACCATTACACTACCAGTGGAAGGGGAGAAGTTTTAGAAAGTCTAAAGTGACTGATTCCGGAGTGATCCGATCAGTGGGACTAAACGTAAAAGGAACTGGACACTTGTAAAGCGAACCTGCGATGGAGCACCGAAATGCTCGAGTTACCTAGCCCAGAGGCTGCGGCTGTGGAAGGTTCGGCAAGATGTCGGAAGTCCTCGTTGTAGTCTCAGGAGCCTGAAAGAAGAGTTGCTGGCAGGCGACCAGTGTCGATGTTCAGCGAGATCCAAACCTGGATCAGTGATGAAGGAAACCTGAAAGCAGAGGGGTCTCAGTTCTCAACCGCTAGCCAGCGATCGTGTGGGCACCAGGAGGGTACCGGCTGAAGTCACCTCGACCAGGTGAGTGGATGACGTCGGACTCGGCTGTTCCTCGGACCAGGAGGCGCGGCGGCGACCAGGATGGAGGGCGAGCTGTCCCACGCAGGTGTCTGCTGTCGATGATGCTGGGCCCAGGAATGGGGCAGCGGATCTTGGCAGTGGCAAGCCCGCGTGGTGGAGTCAAGATGGCATCTGGAGTGGACCAGGAGGGTCCGTGGTACTCCTCTGTTGAAGGGGAGCAAGAGCCAGTCTGGAGCAACCAGACTAGTGATGAAACAAACGTGGTGCGTCGTGAAGAGGGCCACAAGCCGGTCGGCAAGTGGTCGAACAACGCGGTGAACAGCAAGGAGAGGGAGGGCCCCCACGCAGATCTCGGGGATGCTGGGGAGGCAGACTTCGGTGCTGGAGCTGCTCAGGGTTAGGGCTTCTCAAACCCTAGGTGCACTCACTCGAGGGTCCCTCGGTGGGCGTGCTAGATAAGCGTCGTGCAGGTTCTGAAGATAGCCGGTCCCGCAGGTCTCGTCACACCTACGACTCTCAGCTGAGCTGATGAGGGAGGTAAAAGGTCAGAGATGGCAGGGAACTCGGGTCTCGTCGAGCTGGGCAGTCTTGATCCGTAGGAGAGACTTACAGCAACCCGCAAGCGCTTAGGTGGTGCCTGCTGGTGCAGGGTGGCTACTCCTTAGCCACAAGGGAGAGTCTTCAGAAATAGTCAAGAGTTCCTTTCGTGGAAAGTAGTTCAAGATTCAGAATTATCCCATTTGGGAAGGGGACTCGCTCCTACCTTTATTCTACGAAAAGGGGCTGGCCCGTGACTAGGTTCTACCTATGGGTGGAGCCAGGAGGGGGGTGGTTACACCCCTATCCTTGGTCCGGCTTCGCCCCAGCTCAGGGGCTGGTGTGCCCCCGAAACTGGTTTGAGCCGGGCTATGCACAGTGAGCACCGGGGTGCCACTGGCAATCACCTTCCTTTCAGCCCTGCCTACCTGGGATACACAAACCCTGTCTGGGATGGTGCTAACACCGCCCTCGACAGGAAACCCTTTGTCCAAGCTCCCCTCGCTGGAAGGTCTCCCAGCAGCAGGAGGTCAGACTTGTGTCTGGTGGCAGCATCCATTTTGTGATGCTGAGGCTTGAGTCAACTTTAACCGGGGTTCAAGGTTACTTCCATGTCGTGCCTCTCTAAAAGGGGGGAATGCTAACCCCGTCGCCAGAACTGGCGAGGGGTTCGTATTCCCATTCGTATGACACCTTACTCGACATGTGTAGGTGATGCGATGCCAAAGTTAGCAAATAACCGCGAGGATTATAATGCATTTAAAAGTAGTTGGCCCGCGTCACCATGGAACGGCTATTAGGACTTGGTTCCGCAAGCCGTCGACGGGCTCAGCTCGCGCCAGAGCACCGTCCCACATGATTCCCTGCACTCTGCCTTCAGGATTGATAAGGCCTGCCATAGGAGTGACTGATAGGAATCCATGTGTCCATTTTAGGGTTAGGTGTAGGAATACTACACCTACAGCAACGGGTGATTACACCACGTTGCCCCAGCTGTCGTGCAGCCAGTTGTGTCAGATTTGGGCAGCCATTCCAGGGGTGGCATAATACATGCTGCAGCCCCTGGTAGGCCCTGGGTACACCGATGCCCTGGAAACCTGTGGTATGCTGAGACAGGGACTGACAAGGCGGCCCAGTTCCAATTGGTGGATGCACCTAATGTACATGTGTGTAATTTCGAGAGAGAACAGCTAGGCTGTGGGTCTGATTGGCAGGCCCACAGCCGGGGAAAGTCATAAACCAATGAAGCAAAAGCAAAAAATCTGGGTGATCATAGGATTGCAGACCCTACTCTCCTACATACATTATATGGATTTGTATGCAAAGGTGGATCAAAAAGATTATGTAATCGATACAGCAAAGTGCTCCATAGTTGCACATCAAATATATTAATTCCATTATTGCCATTTAAAGAGACATGACATGTTTCAAACAAATAGGTTTGATCACATGATCAAAACCTATTCATTGTACTACTCCATATCATACCTATTTCCCACAGTAAAACATATCATACCCTCCATAGACATTGGTAGAAGTACCTTAATCAATACAGTCATTCTTCATATTACATCATTACATAATATTGAATGATTTATGAAGGTCAATTTACATCAATATACAATTTGAATGGTATAGTATCCATATATCCCATATCCATTATTTCATCCCTTTAAAGAGACATTGATTCAAATTTGCATACAAAATTGATAACTCAATAATATTGATAATATAATTAACATAAATATATTACATAATCTCCATAGCCACATCAATATTCTTTCTGAATTAACAAACTCCATCAAATGTAATCAAACCTCTGTGTGTATTAACCACTTCATAACCTTACTCTACACTCAACTGCCTATATGTGAATGGCAATACTCACGTAATTTCAAACGTGTTCCATCATCTCCAGTGTCCTGGACCAATTCTTAGTCACTTTTAGAATATATGAAAAAAGAGTTCTTAAAACATGCTTAGTTAATATTGAGGGCAGGCTTAGTATCCCTAAATTAATACATACAATCTACAACTTGTATACTAACTTTGATCGTAAATACGTTCACTTGTATATCAAAACCATATAATATAATAAAACACTGCGTAATTTCCTTATTACAACCGCCATCTCCCATACTTTATCTCATTCCTCCCAAATCTCATTGAGGTACTTTGAATACGTCTATCGCATGTTATTAATACAAGGGGTATTGCTATTTTCAAATCTCCCTGATTCATAATCTTTCACAATGAGCTTGCAAGTGCATATCATACCATCTCAATCACAAAAGGGAACAAAGTGCCAGGGCCTGCACCCAACGCCGGCTGCACACAGCTGAAGGCCATAGGCTGTGCACAACAGGAGTTGTAAATTAAGTAAGTAGCCGATCAAATAAAACCAATGAAATTCACTGACAAAACCAAAGCTTAAATCTGAGTTATGGTTCCGGTTCAAATGTGACAACCCACTGGGTACCAATGCGCACAACTCACACATAACTTGTAGTTTCTTCCATGATCAAACCTCGAAGTTGCAAATGGCACAGAAACAAAGGAAAGAACTATCAAGAGAACAAACATGGTGGGTGATGCAACATATGGCGTGTTGTGTGCGATGGTAACCATAAATGGCAAATTTCAGTGGTGTGTTGCATCTAAGACAGGACATAAATTAGTATTTAAATGTGCATTTGCAAAGAAAAAAATTATCTATCTCTCTCACTCTCTCTCTCTGTATATATATATATATATATATATATATATATATATATATACATATATATGTGTGTGTGTGTTTATATTGAAAAGGGGTTCCCAGGATGTCCTAATGCATCCATTTATTTTTTCGTTATTTTTGTGTCCCCCAATGGAGGACAATATTGTATGGTTCTTGGAGTTATTGGAGGGAATTTACCAGTACCCAACCCTACTGAGCACCAGCAAACTCAAAACCCAGCGAAACCAATGCTCACTGCGGGGCATCAGACACATAACGCAAGGGCCTGGTAAGGATTCCCTATACCCTTGTAGGTCCTTCCCAGGATTTAGCAGTAGGTGGTGCTATGTGAACTGCAAAGGCAGCTATCACTGCCCGAGCTGATCCACAGCAGCCCACTGGCCCAATCCACTTTTTCAGGAGGTGGAGAGTGAGGGAGAGTGAGATGATCAGCTTTTATTATACTTCTTTAGTATAAGTGACTTGTCACACATCTTCAAACGATGCAAATGCCTACATTCCTTGTCCCCCCCAGTAAAACCACACATATATTCTGGCTGGGTGCCATACTCACAAAGCAGCAGAGCAAAATGTAGGAAAAACAACCACAACTATTTGGTAAATTAGATATGAAGATTCACTGAAAGTAAACATAAACACAGAGGGACCTATTCACAAAGGTAAATTTACATTCAGCAAATCTAGACATGTAAATTTACTCCAACACTTTGGAGTGAATTTACTATGTTTAGCTATTCACCATTTCCGACTATAAATCTACTCCAAAGTGTAGATTTATATGTTTCCACCCCCTGAAACCAGGGGTTGGAGGCAAATTTACAAGTGTAACGAATAAGTTACTTACCTTCGGTAACGCTTTTTCTGGTGGATACAATATCTGCATGTGGATTCCTCACCTTTTGAATACCCCCTGCGCCAGCATTCCACGGGAAAATTCTTTCTTAGCTCTCCCACGTCGACAAGGACGTCACAATAGCACGGCTCCGCTCGCTACACCGCATGACGTCATCAGAGCCATAAAAGGACCTCGTCGGCGTGCTGACGTCAGTTCCACCCATTTTTTCTGTGCCACCGAGGCAAACGGGCAGACCGACACATTTTCAAATGCAAACATAGCATACCAAATATACATATATATAAATTCACAAATGCATAATCAATAAAGGCATAGAGAAATAGCAACTGAATAAGCATTTCTCATTATTAAAATATCAACATGATTGAGACATATTAAGATAAAATATATTGTTTTAATTTTTTTTATTTTTGGTAGAAACAGGTGGACAACGGGGAGGCGGGTGGGAGCATGAGGAATCCACAGGCAGATATTGTATCCACCAGAAAAAGCGTTACCGAAGGTAAGTAACTTGTTCTTCTGATGGATACTTCTGCCTGTGGATTCCTCACCTTTTGCATAGATTCCCAAAGCCATACCTCACCCGGAGGAGGGAGTCCACCTGACTAGACCGAAAAATCCTGCAAAACAGAGCGAGCAAAATGGCCATCCCTCCTTACCTCAGAGTCCAAGCAGTAATGCTTTGCAAAGGCACGGAGGGAGGCCCAAGTTGCTGCCTTACAGATATCAAGAACAGGAACACCTCTAGCCAAAGCAGAAGTAGACTTAGCTCTGCTGGAATGAGCTCTGATACCTTCAGGCGGTTCCTTCTTGGCCAGGGCACAGCAAATCTTGATGCACAAGATAATCCACCTTGAAAGCGTCCTCTTGTGCACTGCCTTGCCTTTCATTTTCCCAACGTAGCCCACGAAGAGCTGATCGTCCAGCCTCAGATCTCTAGTCCGATCCAAATAAAAGCTGACATCCCTCTTAGGGTCCAACCGATGCAGTCTCTCTTCCTCCTTGGAAGGGGGAGTGGGAGGGTAAAAGGTAGGTAAAGTGATAAATTGTCCCATATGAAAAGGGGTAACCACCTTGGGAAGGAAAGCAGCCCTGGTCCTTAGAACCAACTTATCCGCA
Source organism: Triturus cristatus (assembly GCF_964204655.1). Taxonomy (NCBI): domain Eukaryota; kingdom Metazoa; phylum Chordata; class Amphibia; order Caudata; family Salamandridae; genus Triturus; species Triturus cristatus. The sequence continues at coordinate 937,055,880 of NC_140584.1, read as the reverse complement.
TGAATGGTCAGGAAAGGAGGTTTCGAACTAAGAGCCTGAAGCTCACTTACCCTTCTAGCCGAGGTAATGGCAATCAAGAAAACCGTTTTAAAAGATAGAAGCCTCAATGGGCAAGAGTGAAGAGGCTCAAACAGAGAACCCATTAAAAAAGTGAGTACGAGATTCAAATCCCACTGAGGCATAATGAAAGGTGTGGGAGGAAACTTATTTGTAAGGCCCTTAATGAACCTCATGACAATGGAGGACTTAAATAAAGACAGCTGGTCCGGCAAACATAAAAAGGCCGAAAAAGCTAATAAATAGCCCTTAACAATGGCTACAGCACAACCTTGCTGTGCTAAAGATAGAGAAAACTCCAAAATATTAGACAAACGGGCCTTCAAAGGGTCAATGTCTCTCTCCCCGCACCACTTAACAAATCTGGACCATCTGGAAGAGTAAACACACTTAGTGGAGTGTCGCCTGGATGATGAAATAACGTCCACTATATCCGGCGGGAAAGAGAATGAACTCAGGTTCCCCGTTCACTCTCCAGGCATGAAGGTGCAGGCTCTGGAGGTGAGGGTGTAGAACCTGCCCAAGCGACTGCGAGAGGAGGTCTGCCCTGAGAGGGAGACAGAGCGGAGGGTGCGACGAGAGGTGAAGTAGGTCTGTGTACCACACCCTTCTTAGCCAATCCGGGGTGATCAATATAACTTGGGCCCGGTCTTGGCGAATCTTCCTCAGAACCCGAGGAATCAAGGGTATGGGAAGAAACACGTAAAGGAGTTGTGAGCTCCAATCTATCTGAAACGAGTCCCCCAGCGCTCCCTGCATCGGAAACTGGAGACTGCAGAATAACAGGCAGTGCGCGTTCTCGTGAGTGGCAAACAGGTCCAACCGAGGAGATCCCCACATCTGAAAGATGCGATGGACCACTTCCGGATGAAGCCGTCATTCGTGATTGGCCGAGTAACGCCGACTGAGACTGTCCGCACAAACATTCAGCACACCGGCCAGATGATTTGAAAACACACAAATCCGTTGGCCCTGAGCCCAGGACCAGAGCCGCAGAGCCTCTCGACAGAGGCAATATGACCCTCCACCTCCCTGTTTGTTGATGTACTACATCGCGGTTGTGTTGTCCGTCAGGACCTGAACCAACTGACCGCGAAGGGAAGGGAGAAAAGCCTTCAGTGCCAAACATATCGCCTGTAATTCCAGAATGTTGATGTGAAGCAACCTTTCCTCTGGAAACCAAAGACCTTTGACCTCCAGAACCCTCAGATGAGCACCCCACCCTAGAGTGGAGGCATCCGTGATCACTGTGGCCACCGGCGGAGAAGGCTGAAAGGGCTTTCCTTGAGACAGGTTGCCCTGCACACTCCACCAAGACAGCTCTGCTGCAGCTTCTCTTGAGATTCTGATATTCTCCCCAAGATCTCTGTTGTGCTGATACCACTGCCTGCGGAGGCACCACTGGAGTGCCGTCATGTGCCAGCGTGCATGGTTGACCAATTGAATGCAGGAAGCTAACAGACCGAGCAGGCAAAGAACCTTCAGGACTGGAACAACCGCTCCATCGTGAAATAAAGGAATCATTTCCTGTAAGTCGAGAATCCTCTGCGGAGGCAGGAATGCTCGGCAAATAGAAGTATCCAGTATTGCCCCTATGAACAGGCTGTGCTGAGAAGGCACCAGGTGAGATTTGGGTACATTTATCGAAAAACCCAATTTGAACAACAGATGAGCTGTCACTTGCAAGTGGCGCGAAACCAACTCCGGAAACTCCGCTTTCAACAGCCAGTCGTCCAGGTAGGGGAAAACAGGAACCCCTGACCTTCTGAGATGAGTCGCTACCACCGCCATCACCTTTGTAAAGACTCCAGGCGCGGAAGTGAGACCAAAAGGGAGAACCGCAAACTGGTAATGTTGCGATCCCACCTTGAACCGGAGATACTTCTGATGCGACTTCAGGATGGGAAGATGAAAATATGCATACTGGACACCATCCAGTCTTCCTGTTGCAGCGCAAGGAGAACCTGAGCCAAGGTCAACATTTTGAACTTTTCCTGCCTGAGGTAAAGGTTCAAAATCCTGAGGTCCAAGATTGGTCTCAAGCGACCATCCTTTTTGGGGATCAGGAAATAGCGGGAGTAGCAACTCTGATCCCTTTCCTGCTCCGGAACCACCTCTATCGCACCTTTTTGGAGTAATGTAAGAACCTCCTGCTGCAAAAACAGCAAGTGGTCTTCTGAACAACCACCCTGGCGAGGAGGGTAAGGAGGAGGAAACTCCAAAAATGGGAGGGCGTACCCATTCTCTACAAGATTCAAGACCCAACGATCTGATGTGATCAGTCTCCAATCTTGTAAAAAGTGGGACACCCGACCTCCAACTGGACCAACATGTTCTAAGATGGGGAATCTAGAACTGCTTTCCTGATGTACCAACGGTGGCGGGAGGGGAGGTAGAGGAAGAGGAGAAGGCCTGTTGACGATTTGCACCCCTGAGGCCTCTCTTACTCTTCCCTCTGTATGATTTGTACAAGAGATTCTGCTGTTGTTGGCTCTGCTGAAATTGTTGACGGCCATGAAAGGAAGCAGATCTTCCAAAGCCCCGATATCTTTTGTATCCATAACGTCTAGACTGCACCTGGGGGCCTAAAGATCTTGCGGTAGCTCTACTGTCTTTGAAACATTTCAAGGCTGAATCTGCCTTTGAACTAAAGAGCCTTGACCCATCAAAGGGCAAATCCAACAAAGTTGCCTGTACATCAGCCGAAAAACCAGAAGACTTGAGCCATGCCTATCTCCTTGTAGCCACAGAAGACCCCATAACACGAGCCACAGAGTCAGCAGTGTCCATGCCTGACTGAATCACTTGTCGTGCTGCGGCCTGCGAATCCGAAAGGACTTCCAAGAAGTTGGCACGATCCTCCTCAGGCAATTTAGGAGCCAATTAAACCATAGAGTCCATCAATGCATGTATATATTGTCCAAGAAGGCAAGTCGCATTAGTTGACTGTAGAGCCATACTTGCAGAAGAGAACACCTTCTTCGCAGCTTGCTCCATCTTCTTCGAGTCTCTATCACCCAAAATGGTAGGAAAAGCACTAGAAGACTGTTTTGAGCAAGAAGCTTGGACAACTAAACTCTCCGGTGTCGGATGCGATGACAAAAAAGCCGGATCACCAGGGGCAGGCCTGTACCTTCTCAAGATAGAACGAGATACAGCCGGAGCAGACAAAGGCTTCTGCCACACTTCCAGAATTGGATCTGTTAAGGCATCCGTGAAAGGAAGAAGAGGCTCAGAAGTTGACGAAGAAGTATTTAGAACCTCCAAAAGTATTTTGGACTTTATCTCCGCAGAGGGAAGTTTAAGGCCCAATAAATCAGCCGCCTTCTTTATAACTACATGGTAGGGTGCAACATCCTGTACAATACAACCACTTGCAGATCGTAAGTCATACTCAGGGGAAGTATCTAGGCCACTAGCTTCCTGAAGGCCTTCAAACTCATCCACAGAGTCCACAATTTCTCCTTCCTCCTGATCTTGCAAATATTCCTCCTCCAGCAATCTCTGAGCCTCTCTCCTGGAGCGTTGCTTAGGCAACGGCGTCGGTGGAGCCACACACGGCACCGGAGAAGTCACCAACGGCGTCGATGGAGGAGCCTCGACATCAAACCTCGACGTCGATCGAATTCAAGGTGGAGCCAACTCAGCAGCTGAAGGAGTCCGGGGACCCGGAGTCAACGATCTAGACGCCGGGAAATGCCAAGCCGGAGTCGAAGGCAAAAATGTCATGAAAGGAGCCTGGGGATAGAACTGGGGAACACCCAGGTTGAAAGCCAATGCACCCACGGAGCCTGAAGGCGCGCCGGAGGAAGTTGAGGCTCTGGCAAATAGACCAAACATTGCATGGAGCAGGAAAAGGAGGATATGGATCCGTGCCTTCCTGTAGGGGAGTCACCTGAGGTCGCACTGGAGCCTGCGGAGCCGGGGACGGCGCCCGCACAGGTGAAGTCACACGGCCTGGAGAGGACACACCCGGCGCCGGTGACGTCGCTGGACCCGGTGAATCTTCATGAAGCGAAGAAGCCTCTGAAACCGGCGACGCCGCAGCCGGAGATGGTACTGGCGTCGCTTGAGGAGAAGGAGTTGGAGAGATGAAGTCCTTTCTCTGAGGTCGCTTAGCCAGAGTCGGCGACCTCGATCTCGACCTCGACCTCGACCTCGAGTCGAGACCCTGGCCTTCGAAGAACGATGACGAGAGGTATGTCTTCTCTTGGATTTTTTGTGCTTCTTCGATCTTGAATTGTGTGAAGACGAAGACTTCACCCTCTTCCTACCTCTCTTCTCCTTCTTGGACTTCGCCATAAACAACTTGGCTTCACGTTCTTTTATCGCCTTCGGATTCATTTTCTTGCAGCTTCTGCATTCCTCGACGTCGTGGTCCGAAGATAAGCACCACAAGTAGTCATCATACAGGTCTGTAATGGACATGTGCCCGCCACACTCTTTGCAGGGTTTGAATCCGGTCTTCCTGGAAGTAGCCATTCTAAAACAATATAGAGATACAACGTTTTTTCACGAAGAAAATGGAGAGCCCTGGAAAAAAATGTTAAGCGCCGACGGCGCGGAAAAAAGGGAACTGACATAAGCACGCCGACGAGGTCCTTTTATGGCTCCAATGACGTAATGCGGTGTCGCGAGCAGAGCCGTGCTATTGTGACGTCCTCGTCGACGTGGGAGAGCTAAGAAAGAATTTTCCCGCGGAATGCTGGCGCAGGGGGTATTCAAAAGGTGAGGAATCCACAGGCAGATTTATCCATTAGAAATTACTTTTCACACAGATCTCGGTCTCCTTGGTGGAGATTCCTACCATTGCAGTGGTGATGACCCTATTGAAAGAATAGCAAAAAGTATTGACGTTTATCAATGTTTTAAACAATATTTTTTTGTATAGTTAAGGTGCGGAGGCAACCAGGAGCTAAAACTGAAAAAAGCTGAGTAAAGAAGGATTATAAGAATGGGCCCAGAGGAACCTTGGGGCCATAATAAGGATGCAGAACTCTTTCTACATCATTAAAAAGGAAATATTGTTTGGGATTAATGGCCTGGAAATTCTGACCACAGATAGGAAACCCTGTATATGATTTGTAAAAGACATGGATCCTGGATGAGAGAAGGTATATGAAGTCATGGTGATATGTTATAAGGGGCAAAGCAAGACAGGATTAAGCCGGATTATATTGAGGAATTGCATATGGCGCTTTGAGGAAGTTTGAGAAGAATTATTTAATTAAATTAAAAGTTAGATACAAATAATTGAGTACTTTACATAAAACAATGATAAGTCCTAATAAAAGTATGGACATATTTGACATGTGAGGCAAGACAAGACATAGTTAAGCCGGATAATATTGCTAAATTGCACGTGGCACTTTGAGGAGGTTCGGGAAGAACTGTTGAAATAAATGTAAGATAGGTATAACTGAGTACTTTATATGGAAGTATGATAAGCCCTAAGAATTGCATGACTATGAGAAATTGTAAAATAGGATCAGAAAGTTATCATATTGCCAACATACAAGTATCAACATGCATAAGTATGTACATGAAACTATGTGGAATAACTTGGCATTGGTTAAAAGTTAACTCCTGATGTACCAAATGGCAGTCACATTGTTTCCTCATAAAACAGCAAAATGAGCAGTCTAGATGTTTTTAAGTAGGATTGTGGGAGGTTTGCAGGAGCACAAGCTATTTAAATGGACTGTCTACAGAACAGGGACTCTATGGTCCAGTAGAAGACAGAGAAGCTGAAACGTGTTGGCCATATGCCCTTTTAGCGCTGGATTAATTGTAAAAAATAAAGATAATCTATTCTCACCAGAGCTGTGATGTGCCACCTGTCTTCTACTACCGAAAGTGCGGAGTGCAAAGCTGTGCTGCCAACGTGGGGTTGGCGCGTGGTTTCAGGCGTGGCCCCCGGCCAGTAAATTCAAATGAACGTGCACTCAAATTTAATTCCATGATTTTTAATGTTAGTCCTCCAGGCCCTGCTACCTGTTTCAGCCCTTCGGCCTTGCTCATGCACAGGGTGGTTGTGAAACCACACACCATACCATATGTTAATACAACGTGAACATAAACATGAAAATAGGACTGGTCTCACGGCTCCATCAAAGTGGGACAAATAATATACCACCATATTGGACTGTCACAAGCATGTACAATACATATAGAGAATGCATGGTTCTCATATAGAGAAACATGTTATATTCCATGTGCAGTTCTTTGATAACTTTGCGCATTGAGGCATGCCATTGCCGTATTTTCTGTGCCAATGATAAGTTGACTTATTTGTTTACCTGAATTTTATTTTAACTTTCATCTGTATAATTCATGTATTTTCATGTTATAATTAACATGTTGTTTTACAAAGCTCGCAATACCATGGATATTCTATATGTATTGTGCACGCTTGTCAACAGTCCAATATGGCCAACCCCTCCTCAGGCATCCAGTCCCACACCGCACACAGCGGGAGGTTGGCTGCAGGGCCTGGAGGAGCCAATCTCCTCCTTTCATCCAGTCCCACGCCCTGCACGGCACGCACGGCCGGGTTTGGAGAGAGGCCTGGCCGCGACCAACCCCAGAATGCATCCAGTCCCATGCCCATGCACAGACTTCAACTATGTGCAGTGGGGTTGGCCACTGGGCCTGGCTTGTGGCCAGGCCCTGCATCCAACCACCCATGTGCTGGCAACCACCCTCTGTGAACAGTCTTTGTGCAGCAAGGGGTTGGTTGAGTGAGTGTGTGTAAATGTTTTTATTCATTCAGCTCTAATTCTGTTGATCAATTGCGGATTTACACTGGGTGTCGCACTGAGCACTGCAGTGGTTCCGCGGATTGGCCCAAAAATAACTTTGGGTGAAATATTTTGCCTATAGGGACGTGGGGGGACCCCTCCATCTGTCCTACGGGTTCAGGACACCTCTATTCTGAGTAGGTAAACCAAATGGCGGCCAATCAGGGCTTTGTTTGGCATGTAGATCTGTGGATCCCCGGCAGCGGATCCGCAAAGAATTAGCATCCCTAGATATATATATTTATTTTTCCTTTAATAACTCCAAAAGTACTGAACGGATTTACACCAAATCATAAAAAGGGCTCTTTCTAGACCAAGAGTTATCTTTCTGGCAAATTTGGTTTAATTCTGTCCAGCTGTAGTTGTGCTCACAATTCCTATGGGAAATTGCATGGGGAAAAAGCATATTGGTACCCCCATTTTTCTCAGCACCCCCCGCTTCACAAATCACCCGAAGTCGCGAAGACTTGTCAAACGGCACAAAAGTTATTGGCAAAACACTTTTCCTATAACAAAAACTACCTACTGCTATATATATATATATATATGCCAAAAAGAAACAGAGAACTCTGGGTAGTTCCCAGGTTTCAGTGGAGAGTAACCCCTGTAGAGAGCACCCTACCACACCTGTGGCTCTCTGAATTTGCTCATCTCAAATGTCTGTTTTTCTATTGTAGATAAGAGCGTGTTGTCTAAAAACACACAATACTTTCCTCAACCATGTTAGAATAAATTGTGATATTCAGAGCACAACATGCACTTCCAACAGAGTAGCATCAGCCTGTCTTGATTTCTCAGTACTCTACTGCAGCTTCCCACATTGTTCTAATGAACAATTCGAGTTCTACTATTCTGTAATTATTAGAAAATGGTGGCACTCCTGAAGCCATCTTGATGGAAACCTAAAACAGTTCCTTTAGAAATGAACAAAATGAGGGGTTCTTTTTCTCATAGGAATTATGATTTCTGCTCTACAAAGCTAAAATAAGAGCACATTTTCTATAAAATAAGGACACATTTTTCGGAGGAGGTCTCAGATATATTTGTTATTGATGTTAGTAAAATATTCTGACATGCAGACTAAAACATGTACTTTAAACACCAGCAGCAGTGTGCCAGGTAACTCCGAAGTGTTCTACTGCAGCTTCCTACAGTGCTCTAACAAACAACTACCATTAACATTCTGTATTTATGACCAAAAAGTGGCACACCTGAAGATATTTTGGTCGATTCACAGCTGTAAAACCAAAAGCATTTCCTTTAGAAATTATCAAAATAAGGGGGTTCTTTTTGTCGTGAATATTATGATTATTGCTCTACAAAGCTAAAATGAAGATAGATTTTCTATGCGTTTTTAAATATATGTCTCACCCATGACAGTAACACATTCAGACCTGCGGCCTGAAACACCTAGAGCACTACTATTCTGTATTTATGACAAAAATGTGCCACATCTGAAGCCATCATTATCAATTCAAAGCTGTTATCAAGAGCAGGTCTCTTAGGCAAAAGCTGAAGCATCTTCTTGAGACAAAGTAAGGGCTGACCACTTTCTGAAGCAACCTCAGCCTCCAGTTTAGTAACATGTAGATAAGAGATACAACGAAAGTGAAACACAATGAAAGGAAAAAAGATTGATGCAGTGAGAAAAAAAAGTCCAGCAAACCAGGCAAATCAACGGGACAAGCATAGGAATGAAGTTTGAAGAAAGAGGCAGGATACGAAGGAAAGCCAGTGAGTCTAACGAGTATAAGGCAAATAAGCATAATTATGACGCAAATTGGAACTTTCTGGTCTTCCTTTTACAGGCCAAAACAGGAAATAAACCTGTGAAAAGGAACAGGTAATGATAAGCCGCCATCATACTTTCGGCAGTTGAAGAACTGAATATCTGTAAGAGGAGACCTTAAACAAGGGAAGTAAATCTGGCATGGGCTACTAAATTATTAGGCCCTAACATTCCATGCCTTCAGCTTTACAGAGATGCTGCAGGTAACAACAACCTCATGGAGTGCGATTGTAATCAAAAACTGCCACCAGGTAGCTGACGCACCCTGGACCCACACCGCGCAAAGGCACATTGCTTCAAACAAGAGGGACGCTTCAAACAGGGCAACACCAAAAACAAAGAAATGGCATTGAAAACCTCAAACTCTGCACCCAGACAAGCAGGAGATAACAATCCGCCCCCACTTAGGAGCTCCAGGATTTCCAGGTTTTCTCTTTAAAAAGTGTTTAGCTGGACGAGGAGTATGTACAGATGTTACAGATTCCCAATAACGCTGACAAGAATTATATCCTTTTCAATCAATAAGAAATTGTAATTTCCCTCTAAACATTCAGGAATCAAAGATTTCCTGAACTTCCTACTCAGCTTGGAGTGACTTGCGAGGCCTTTCTGGGTGCGCAACACCTTTCTGGCCTTCTAGGACATTAGGGGATTCTCTCACCCAACCTACATCGCACTAGGAGCCCCAGTTAGTCAGAGGGAGTGGGGCCTCCTTCCATCGCACTAAGTAGCACTCTGCAGTCTGTACCGGCACCACAGTGATGGAGCAAGGACTCGTATAAAAAAGACTTGCTCAGATGCAATCCTCTCATATAACTCGTAACCCTGTATTAATAAAGTATTGTCTAAACTAATATGCACTACATTACATATTCTAGCAAGATGAAGCTTACTTACATGTATTACTAACAAGTAACCCAAGTGAAACTTAAAATGGCTGCTAACGTGGGAAACTGTACTGTGCATGCATCGACGCAGAATGACGTTCTTTTGCTTGGAGGGAAATTTATGCACCTCCGCAAATGCATTTAAAATGGCCGCTTGCAAGCTCACATGCTCAACAACTGCTATGCTGAAACTAAACCAAGCTATTTACTAAGTGCTAATGCGGGGAGAGCTTTTATAAGTAAATGGGATTAGAATAGAGATAGGTGGTATACAGTGAAATCATTTTATTTTGAAATTAATATGTTTCTTTTTGACTTCTCTATTAGTTCGTATTTGGGCTAACGAGTGGGACTGAAGCCTGTACTAAACGTGACTTTCACACAGGCGCAGTAATAACAAGCAGGGAAGCCATGATGTCGATTTTGAAACCCCGTCCAAGGCCATCATTGTTACATGCCTTGGGAACCTGCTGGACGTCCTGCATATTAACGAGACAACTGTTATATGTATTTATTTTTATTGATAAAGATGTGAAACGCGGGTGGGAAATAAATCTTGGGAATAAGTATTAAGGGGCGGGAATATTAAACAAAGAACCAAAGAAAATTATTAAAACTTAGCATGGTGTGGTGATCATCCCCCCTTGCCTGTCCAATCAGAAATAGGAGTTTCATAAAGTTGAAACATTAATTGGTGGTACATGGGCAATGAAAGGTATAATTGAGGTAGTTTAGTTAGTTAGTTATCGCAGAAAGACCAGAATGCTGAGAGACCGGGATGCTGTCCGAGAGCTGAACGAATGCTGAAGAAGAATCGATTTGCAGACTTAGATTTCAAGCCAATTAATTTGAAGAACATCGCCGAAGAATCGGGGTGGGAAATAAGGCAAATAATTAGAAGAAGATCGCGGAAGAAACGGGGAGGAAGATAGTGTCAGAGAGGGGTGCGACGCAGGCGTCGGATCTAGAAGAGGTCATCTATCCTGTCCTGAATCCTGACCTGAAACCTGTCCTGAAGTCATTATCACCTGTTCTTTCCCAGGGGACCCTTCCAGTTCCTTGGCCAAGGGATTGGTTTCCACACCATTCTAGGTAAATATACTTGTGTGTAGTATGTCATTGTACTGCTCTCTCTATCTTCTCATTTCTGAGTACTGTCATTTTGAAACTTCGTTCTAATATAGGTGACAGATTATTGAAATAATTGACTTTTCCTCCTTAGAGTAACGGCGTTCGTACTGTATTTTTGACTTTGGCTCACATGAATTTAACTAGATAAACATTTAAAACTTCTTCCGAGTCTGTGGTTATTTCAAATATTAGAAAGAAATTCACTTATGTCATTTCACCATTAACTAGTTCCAACCAATAGGTCCATTGACCAGAGGAAATAACTTTTTTATCAGTGAAAGATTAGTTAAAGAATGATAGGTAACTAATCTCATTAAAAAGGCATTTATAAAAATTGACCCCGCGGTATTTACTAGCCTATGTGAATGTGTGTTTATGGGCCCAGGTGAGTATATGGTGTATGAGTACCTGTGGTTGGTAACCTGCTGGAACAGTTTTCTGGTAGCAGAGCTATGGTTATTATTGACAAGTTTGGTGATTATTGATTGTTGATTTTATGTTTTAACAAGCCTGTTTGTATTTTGTTTTATGTTGTCTGGAAATTCCCGGGAAGTGAATAGCGGGTGATAAATGGAAGCCACACTGCAGTGAGGTTACTCGTCTGTTGGAATAGCACTGAGAAGCTATGCAGTGCTGGCAGTGTTAAATTAGGGACCATTTTCGTATAAAAGTGAGAGTGATTGATAGCGAAAGAGTTCGCTGGTGAAACTTTGGTCTTAATCACCTAGAAAGGATAACACAGAAGGAGTAAAAGGTTCATCTGAGCTTGAGTGAAGGGTAAACGGAAGGTTTTACTTGCAATATATGAAAAGTAAGTGGAAAGTATTACTTGCAGCAACAGAAATAAACTATTCTTTGGTTTTAATAGAGCAGACAGAGTAGCGAATGTTTTTACGTCGTTATTTTTTTTTTTTTTTTTTTTTTTTTTTTTTAACTTTATTGTGCAGAATACCAGCATTACAGACATGGCCTACAACCACCAGGGCCGGCCGTTAGTATATGCATGTCAATTGCTTGACGTCACAAAGCAGCGACTGATCCCCAGAGGCGCAGCAGGATTACAGGAGTTATTCTCGGCAACTCAGAAGTTAGGCAGGATACAAATATTTTAAATTTTAAAAGAAAAGAACGAACAAAGAAACAAGAAAACAAAACTCAAGGCGAGAAACAGTCTAGACGGTGTCAAGCTCCGATGGGGGGACCCCACCATACCAGGTAAAGAATCAGGAGGTCAATAGAGATGACCGGGGGGGGGAGGCAGCGGGGAAGTCAGAACAATCAGCATAAAGGGTACAGTATTCCAGGAACCTCAGGATCAGGGGGACAGAGAAATGTCAGGAGTATCTTCAAAAGGGGGCGTACAAATGTTATCTCGGTAGGTGTTCCACTGACCCCAAATTCTACCCCATGCCCCGGGCTTGCCCCGAACCAGATATACCGTCTTCTCTCTGAACATGCACCAGTCCATGTTCTCCTTCCACACTGACACGGTGGGAGGCTGTCGGGAACCCCAAAGTGCCGCCCACCGGGCCTGGGCAACGTTGTAATCATTCGGCTCCCATACATTCAGAAAACATCGACGAGCCTCAGGCAACAGAGCGACCCCAGTGACACACTCCATTACCGCATGCACACGGTGCCAATAAGCCGCAACCTCGCGACACTCCCAAAGGATATGAAGGAAGGTGGCGCTCATTCCACAGCCGCGCTTACACAGCCCATCCGAAGAAAAACCCATCACAACCAAACAAGGACCCGTCACATAAACACGGTGAAGAATTTTGAGCTGGACGAGACGGAGACGGGCAGGAATGGCGACCTTTTTCGGGGAGGACAGTGCAGACTGCCAGTCTTCGTCATCCAACTCCAACCCGTCTCCGGTCCAGGCCTCCCGAAGACGCACAAGGAGGTCCGCCCGATTGTTGATTAATTTCTTATAAATCAAGGAAATCGTACTGTCGGGCAGATGACCATCAAGTATACGGTCCTCGAGTGGTGAAGCTGCAGGGACCGTGGTACCGTCCTTGAAGACCGACAGCAAAGCGTGGCGAACCTGTGCATATCTGAAGAACTCCCTCTCACTCAACTCATACTCACTCTGAGGCACCGCAAAGGATTTGACCGCACCTTTCACCCAGAGATCACCCACTCTGCTAATGCCAATCATATCCCAGTTCTCAAAACCTTTCGTTGTCCAGAGGCGTCCCAATCCGTCCGACGCAAACAAGGCGCTTGTGTCAGGCGATCATTCGAACGCATGCCCACATTGGCATCCTTCCACACACGTACTGCAATCTTAGTGGGTCCCGTTAGGTTCCTCCCCGCCGTCCGAGAGTAGAGCGCTCTGTTGAAGTTGCCACCAGGCAACTGATATTTATCCATCTCGAAAGCCGGATTTGGAACGGGTGCATACGTAGCATGGTTGATAGCGGACAACTGGGAGGCCCAATAATACCTCCTGATGTCCAGGAGCGCAATGCCCCCGTCATACCAGGGGAGAGTCAGTTTTGCAAGAGCGATACGAGCGCGATCGTCCCAAACAAGTCTCCTCTGTAAACCCTCCACCTCCCGGAAGTAGGCCGCCGGAATAATATCAAAGGAGGTCTGGAGTATGTAGAGAAATCGGGGTAGGGACATCATTTTAAAAAGTGCCGCTCGACCGAGTGGCGACAACGGCAACCTACGCCACCGAGCCACATCCAACTTCAATCGCCGGAGAGGAGGAAGGAGATTATGCTCATAGCGAACCGCCGGGTCCAACGATACGTAGACCCCCAAGTACTTGAAACCGGATTGCGAAATTTGAATGGGAAACCTATTCGGCAAGGGGGGAAGGCCACCGGAAATAACATACCTACAAGATTTAGACCAATTAATGATCAGACCGGAGTTTTTACCGAAAGAAGTGAGGACGTCAAAGAGGACATTAAGGGATTCACGCGGGGAGGTGAGGTACAAAAGAATATCGTCGGCGTACAACGAGACTCGGTCCTCAAAGCCAGGGGCCCACTGAATGCCCTTTATCGACGGTTCCCATCGGAGCCAGGCTGCGAGCGGTTCTAGAGCAAGAGCAAAGAGCAGGGGGGACAACGGACACCCCTGCCTAGTACCCCTCCCGAGAGCGAAGGGCTGGGACACCCTCCCATTGACAACAACCTGAGCTAGCGGATCCGTATATAAAAGTCTCACCCAACTAATAAATCCCGCCCCGAAACCGAACTTCGCCAGAGTGGCCAGAGATATGGTCATTCTATCGTATCAAAGGCCATCGTGGCGTCCAAGGACGCCAAGATGGCCGGCTCGGAAAGAAACTCCGCCCTGCCGAGAACGCCATGCAAACGCCGCAGGTTGAGAGCAGTGTTCCGGTGCGGAATGAAACCAGATTGATCCGGATGAATCAGGTCACAGATAACAGCGAGCAAGCGATTAGCGAGGACCTTGGCGAGAATCTTCGGTTTAGCATTCAATAGGGAAATAGGCCTGTATGAGGCACAATGATCACGAGGCTTGCCCTCCTTAGGAATTACAACTATGTTGGCCAGACGCTGGTCACTAGGGAGGGAACCAAGCTCACGCGACTCCAAAAACATATCACGGAGAAACGGTGCGACTTTATCCGGGCGCAATTTGTACAATTCAATGGGCAATCCATTGGGGCCCATAGCCTTACCAGAACGAAGGGAACGAATCGCGGTAGCAATCTCGTCGGCTGACAACGATGCCTCCATGCACTCTCAATCCTCTTCAGACAGGCAAGGCAGCGCAATGTCCCTCAACAAGAAACGAGAGTCATCCTCATCTCTATCGGACACCGGGGAGTAGACCACACGAAAATAGTCAGCAAAACACTCCACATTCTCGCCAGGGTCAGTCACACGCACGCCGTCGGAATTCTGAAGCACAGGGACCACACGGTTCACTCTCTCCTTCTTATCAAGCCATGCAATCAGTTTACCCGCCTTATCCCCAACATCATACAGTCTACCTTGCTGTTCCCTGTACATTGTCTTGGCGGCATCAGTAACAAGGGATTTGTATTCAAACTGTTTCAAGCTAAGGGCGTGGAGCCTATCCAGGGTGACACCTAAGTCTAGATCAGCCTCCAACTCCAGTATTTCGGCCTCCAGCCTCACGACCTCCCCATTCCTAGCTTTCTTGGTCTCAACTATTAAAGAGAGGGCCTGTCCACGAATAACAGTTTTGAAGGCTTCCCACAGGGACACTGAGGACAAGACAGACCCCTCGTTCTCCAGGAAGTAGTGGCCGAGGGACTTAATGAGGCTGTCGCGAGTCTTGGGGTTGCGCAGATGCCAAGGGTTAATAGGGGCGATCCGCCCCGCGGCTTGCGTCCCCGTGTCGAAAAGAAGCCACACAGGGGAGTGATCTGAAATGCCCCGGGCCAAGTGTCTAACCTCCCCAACGTGGGTGGACTGGGCCGCGGGCATGAGGAAGTAATCAAGCCTGGAGAGACTCCCATGAGCCCCGGAGTGGAAGGTGTATTGACATTGCGTCGGATGTATTAACCTCCAGCAATCCACCAGACCAAAGGTGTCCAAAAACCCACCAAGCCATGATTGGGAAACGGGAAGGGCCCTGGGGGGGTGACGATCCAGATTGCCGGATAGCACGGAGTTAAGGTCCCCACCCATGAAGAGAAGACTATCAGGGAGTTCCAGCAACATCCGACCAACATCAGAGAAAGTGGAGGTCTGGAGGCCTGGGGGAACATATATCGTGACTAAGGAAAGGGTCTTACCCTCCCACCTACCAGTTAGGGCGGCATAACGCCCTCTGTCGTCAAGGATGACATTATCAATCTCTAGTGGGAGAGAAGACCGGACCAGAATACCAACCCCTCTGGAACCAGTGGTGAACCCGAAGTGTGCAACCAATCGGTATCCCCACCTATTCATAGCATGACACACATTGCCGACCAAATGCGTCTCCTGCAGGAGTACAACATCAGGAGTCAAACGACGCAAATATTGCAGTACAACACCCCGTTTGATACGATCCCCCAATCCATTGACGTTCCAAGATATCAACCTCAACCCACTACCCCCCCATCCCCACAAAAGTAGCAGGAGTCTCCCCACAGAGAGCGGGACACCTGAAGCAAAGAAAGAACAAATATTCCGCCTTGAGAAAAGAAAACACGAACACAAACACCCCAACCAAAGCCCATTACAACTCCCCCCTCCCTGCACCCATGCAGACTATAAAACCACCCCAAAATGCAGTGTGCCTGTCGCCCTAACAATCCCATTCTACAAAAAGACCCCGGAGGAGGAGAGAGGCCCGTCTCCGCCCGCCACCCAGACACGAACTACTATAAGGCAAAATATACAAAAGAAGTACAACCCAACTGAGCAATGTCCGATTGTCAAGGTTAGGGACCGAAAGGTCACTTCTGTGGAGGCTCACCACCCTCGGCACCGCCAGGGTGCCCCGTTCGATCACCCCGACCTGTATGTCGTTATTAATGAAAAATTGATGCAAAGTTATAAGAAAATAAGTTTTCGTTTTACCTTGTGAAGGGAGGGTCAGTTGCCGGAGTTGCACTGAAGTCACATGGTCGTGCTGGGATTGGTTGAAACAGCGGGTGTGTGACTGACGCCAATTTGTAAAGGAGGGGTCAGTAGTGAGGAGTGGTACTGACATCACAAAAAGGCCACGCTAGTATTGGCTAAACGAATTGTGTGAGCACGAGCTTGATTGGATGAAAGAAAAGAAGCCGCACTGGGATTGGTGAAACCCCAAGTGTGAGCACGAATCTAAGTAGTTGTCAAAAATAGAAGCCGTAATAGTGTTGGACAGTGGAGTTTGTATGTGGAAATACGATCCGACATTAATAGGGAATCGCCCAGACAGAAGGTATTTAGGATTTGCAAGAGACGAATATATAAAAAAGATCCTCTCCTAAAATGTACGGAGAAAAGAGAAAAATGTTGTCTACGCAGCAAATTAAAAATTACCTCAAGAAAGATAAACCCATTAAGACTAGAGAAGGGATTCTTATCCTACCACCGAAAACACCTGCCTCATTTATGATGATGGAGAGAGGCTACCATACCTGTATGTGGTTAGAAAATTGGATAGAATACACCAAAGGTGATGGATTGTTAGCTTTCCTGGAAAATGGTACGTTTAATGGGAGAATTCTTCATAATTTGAGAATGCGGATGAATGAATTAGAGCTCAGACCCAGGTTAACACAGTATGAGGCATTAGAAGAATGGGAAACAGAGTCATTTGAGCGTGAGAGATCCAGAAGTAGGAGAAGTTATAGAGGATTTTTCCCTAAACAGATGCGTGAATCACGAGAAAGTCAGATGAAACAATGGAGACAAGCAATGATTTTGGAAGGACTGTATCCTGTATTAATGGCTGAGGAACAGTCTGGGGCAAGTGTACAGGGAAAACTAAGCATTTAACAATGACAGGTTGTGGGGAGTCAGAAGATGAGTTCATGGAGGACATCCTAACGAAAAATCCTCCACCATATCAGGAAGGACGTAGTATAACTACTCCAAGTGCCCCCGCTTTGGGAATACCTTTCGTTCCACAGGTTATACATGATTCAATGAATGGAAGGGTACTCCAGGAAAAGGAAAGAGAAGTGATAAATAAAAATAGACAAGAATTGATACAGAAAATAACCCAATTGAATACACACCCTGAAGCATTGACTATACCAGTGACTATAGGTCCTGTTGTTCCATTGTATGGGGATAGGGCGAATTGTCCCACACCACCAGTTATGACAACTCCCATAATCGAACCTAGAAAAGAAAATATAATAATTGAGGATCAAGCCAGTGAATGCGATTTGGAATTTTCATTATTGGATTTGCCAATAAGAGGACAGATAAATGAAACCCCGAGAAGAGTTACACCTAGCTGTTCAAACGAAATACGATTAGAAACATTTACAGGAACCAAAAGTGCCACAATAGTATCCCCAGAAGAGTTAGAGAGATGGGCACAGGGAATAGACAAACCGAACCAACAACCAAAGATTTGAGATATTTACAAATTGAAAGTGACATTGGAAGAAATGAAAGCTGGATTAGATAGGCTAAATGCTTACAGCGAAGAAGAGTTACTGTTCATTCGTAGAAGCATCACTAGAAATGCGAGGATATTTCATGAAAAATTGACCGATCTTGCCTCTGAAATGGGAATTGAAATAGGGAGATCTAAAGTATTACAGAAACCATATAGAGCAGAATTTACTGATAAGGATTTGGAGAATATGAATGTGTCTGGAAGAAAATTGCAGATTAAGCAGTTAATGACAATTTTACAAAAGTGGGGCGACTTAGACAAGCTAGGTGGATGAGGAAGAAGGAGGAAGCTGAGGCAAGTCGAACAACATCTGAATTCTTGTTGAAAGAATCAGGAAAAGCAAAGAGATTGTGCTCAATAAGAGAAGTTCCAGGAGGGGGATATGTACATGTTCCATGGGCTTGACAAGATATTTTGTCCTTTAATAATGATTTTCCAAAGTTAAGAGAAAAACCAGTTGAATGGTACAGGCAAGTTTAAAGGTTTGTGAAGGTTTCAAAGGTTTTGTTGAAAGAGTTGGATGGTCTATTTGACATAGTGGGGCCTGCTGATTTATGGACAGAGTGTAAAATCACAGTTGATTGGCCTAGTAATGAGTACCCAAGAGATGAAAAAACGGGAGCCCCTTCAGAAGAGGTAATGAAGAAATATCACCAGGTGATCACCTTTTTGAAAGGGAAAATTCCACCACAAGAAACAGATTAGGTAAAGATAGATAGAACAACCCATGACATAAATGAGTCTCTACATGCTTATTATGAACGCCTATTACAGGTGTTCAAGCAGTATAGCGGATTTGAGAACATTAGAGATAAAAATATGGGTCATTTTGTGTATCGGTTTGTGTCTGGTTTCAGACCAGAAATTTCCCAAATGATTCAACAACACATGTTGTGCTGGCAGTAAAAACCAATTGATGAGAATCTAAAATATGCGAAGTATTGCAGAGACGATATTGAAAATAGAAGTAGAAAGCTGGAGGAAAAAGTGATGTGGGCACAAGTGAAATTGGCAGAACATCAAGAGCTTAAATTAAATAGTCAGAATGATGATCAAGTGAAAGGACAGGGTCAGAATGATAGTAATGGGGGAAAACCAAGAGGACGAATGAGTAGAGAGGAAGCAAAGAAGAAATTTCCTTGTCATGGGTGCGTAAAATTGGGACATTGGAAAAACGCGTGTAAAAATATTCAGAATAATAATGGCCCAAATCAAAATTTAAATACACAGATGCAGAATGAGGTGATAATGAGTCAACCGCAGCAGGTTGTTAATCAACAGAGTCAGTTGCCACCTGCCACTATGCCAAATTTTGTGAACAGAGCAAAGTACCCGTTCTACTGTAACAACAGCAGACATCCCAAACCTACCCCACTCGGGAGGAGCCATCCAAGTAGAAGGCGTTTCAAACAAGCAGATTAGAACCCCAATAACAGAACCCATGGAGGAGAAATGCACAAATTTGTGGTGTGTGACTCTAGTCCAGTAAACTTGCTAGGAAGAGACTTGTTGTACAAAATGAACTGCACAATTTATTGCACACCAGATGGTGTTGCGATTCAGACCCCCTATGAAGACGGTGTTTATAAAATAATGCTGGCAAAACAAGGCACATAAGTAGGCGAGATGTATTCAATGATCAACAACCAAAAGAAGTACCAAAGCTGTTCCTTGAGCGAATGAGACGAACCAAGGGGTGTACAAATAACCGGTGTGAATAACACAAAGTCGGATATGGGAGCCCTCATACAACTGTCTGGGTGTTGTGCCTCACGCACCCATCAGGATGTAAAGCATCATCATCGGGCTGCTCCTACGTCGAGTCGGCTGGTGCAATACCCGACGGGCTCTTTTGGGGAGCGCTCTTATGGAGATCTTTTTATCCAGACAGCCGTTAGGTGAGGTGGGAGTAGAGGGCTCTATTATAATGTAGATGAAAATGTATAGTGGGGAACTATTAAAATAGGTAAGGGAGTGCTCTCTCAATCAATTTATTATGAAGCCTCCTTACCTAGTTAAAAATTATGTGAGGTGAAGTGTAGATGCCTAGAATTATGTGCTAGGTTGTCAACACTGCCTCATCTGGGGTCAACATGTTTCTCGCTCTAACTGAGAATTACTCTAGCGATTCATCAGGACCTAGTATATTCTATCTACATATAAGCTGTACATCAAATTTACAGTCAGCATTCTTATAGATTTTACCTGCAGCTCGGTCTACCTATAAAGGAAGGAAGGAAGACCAGGGTGATTAAAGAATGCATGAGCACAGTATATTGTGGTTACAAGGTGCGTCTCGTGAGCTAGATTTGTGCAACTGTAGTGACGGTGCACATTAAGCGTGGTGATAAAAACAAGAACAAAAACACACAAGCCATGTGATGTGATCACTCCATAATGTGTCGTTTGGTTCAAAACAGTCTTTTAAAACACATAACAAAAATGTGCTGTGCGCACTTACCCTATCAGATTCATAGGATAGCGCACTGCAGTTCCTGGTAGGCAATGCAAGGGATTCCTTGCGTTCTGTAATAGTATATTAGAAGGGCGCTGACAGAATGGCATAGTCAACAATAAAACTCCAGGGTAGTATAGACCCCTTCTCTTATATTCTGGCACATACAGTATAACATATCTACACCTCCCCACAACTGGCCATCACAACAAAACACAACAACAAAGCTTAAGTGTAGAACCTTGTCATGGCGAAATATAAACCCCTTCTCTAGTTTTGGTCACATAAGAGGTAATGCTTCCTTATAGCTTCTCACCAAAAGTGTCATCGTAACAAAGCCTTTCGATGTGGTTCTTATATCAGGTAGCCCTTAGCCATGGGAAAATAAAGAGCATAAGTGTACTTACTGACACGCCGAGTCCGCATCTCCGTTCGACCTACCCGCTCTACCAGGACTGGGAGGTGGAGTGTCGCGTATCGCGGGGATTCAAATAGGATGTTCTCCTGTGTCGGGCGGAAGTGGGGGTCGGGGCCATTTAGCGGTGATTGGTTTTGCGCTGAAGGCTCACGATGGTCGCCATCTTGGGTGAGTTTTTTATTATTATTAGTGATAGCGCAATTCAACACGTGTCAGTGACTGACCGGTTTAAAATGTTTTGATGACTCGGTCAACACTTCAGGCTTTTTTGCCTTACCGGGGACAATTGCTACATAAACAAAAACAAAAACAAAAAGGGTTGACGCTGGTAGCTCATTAACCCGTTTATTTCGTTAATTAATCAGATAATCTGAAAATAAAAAAACTTTTTTTCAGAGGGGAGAAGAGTGCGTTGTCCCTTAGCCCAAATCAATAGTTCTCGATGAGAGGGCAATATATGCAGAGGAAAAGGGCACCTTGGCGTGGTCTTAGGAGTGGTAGGTCTAACACGGTCACGTAGAGGTGTGATATAGCACTAATGGTCACTGTAGCAATGTGGGTGTGACTCAGGGTGGTTTTAGGGAGGACCATGGGATCGCTTCGTTGAGACCAGTGGTGTGGGACCCCAGTCTGTACACCCACCTTTGTTCTTTCACCAATAGGGCATGTTTGGTAATGTTGGAAAAGGATTCCAAAATTAACCATGTAAATGAGTCTGGTGTGTGTCCCATTTCTTGGAAATGCATGCACATTCTGGTGTTGGTTCTTTTGCAGCGAAAGTTGCTGCGGTGTTCCGTAATGCGTGTTTTTATTGGGCGGGTTGTCATACCAATATATTGCAATCTGCAGGGGCATACAATAAGATACACGCAGTTTGCTGTATTACAGTTGGTATGGCGACGTAATTCCCACTTGAAGCTATTGTATTCAATGATGACAAAAGATGATTTACCAGATGAATTAAAAACGACGGTGAATCCAGCGGTGTGGGATTTCACTGGAAAAGAAGTAGGGTTAATAACAAATGTAGACCCAGTGAAGGTGACTGTAAAGGAAGGTGCAGTCTACCCAAATACTAGGCAATACAAAATGAGCCCTGAAGTTAAAGCAGGTGTTGCAGCAGAAATTGATAGGCCTGGGCTAAAAATCCATTCCGCTCACGGAAATTGCGATAATTTGACAGTTTCGCGTTCCGCGGAGAGCGCGAAAATGTCAAAATTTCCGCAATCCGCATTTTACCGGAAATGTTTTGCTTGCTCGCGCTGGAAAATAATACATTTTCGCGTGCGCACGATCGCCTTACCTGAATCCCCGCGTTCGCCGACAAATTTTCCCGATCCGGTCACGTTCTCCACGAGATGTTGGATTGTTGGTAGCCATTTGCGCTGTCTCGCGACAGTTCGCGCCCGCAGTAACGTCATTCGTCGCGCGATCACGTCTTTCTTCTCGCGATCATACACCGCGAGACAAGTGAAAACAAGATGGCCGCGCCCGCGAGCAACCGCATGGGTAAGTTGGCGAGCAGCGACCACGCAGAAAATACCGCGAACGGGCGGGAAAAAAACTTCCGCATCTTCGCGATATTTCCGTGTGTTTGCGGAGATTTTTAACATTTTCGCGATAATTTGCGAAAGTGAATTTCGAAATTCCGCCCAATTCACCTATAATTGGCATTAAAAAGCCTAGTGGAAAATACCGGATAGTGCAAGATTTAAGAAAATTAATAAGATTGTTGTGCCTTGTTGCCCAATAGTGCCAAATCCAGTAGTGATTCTGTATCAAATACCATGGAATGCAGGATTCTTTACTGTAATTGATTTATGCCAAGCATTTTTCTCTATTACTTTACACCCAGACAGCCAGTATCTCTTTTCCTTTAAGTTTGAGGACCGAATTTTAGTATGGAATTGAGTTCCTCAAGGGTATACAGAAAGTTCTTCAATTTTCAATCAAATTTTGAAAAAGTGTCTAGAAACATTAGTGATGCCCAGAAATTCAGTTCTGGTCCAATATATCGACGACTTGCTAATTGCATCAAAGTCGCGAGATGATTGTGTTACTGATTCAATTGCCTTGTTATATCATTTGGCTGATGGAGGACACAAAGTGTCTCCAGAGAAATTACAATTCTGTCGAACTGGAGTCAAATATTAGGGACACCAAATAGAAAGAGTAGTGAGAAAAGTGACCCCAGAAAGAATAAAGATAATAAAACAAATGCAGTTACCATAAACCCATAGAGAAATCAGAATGTTCCTTGATGTAGTGGGGTATTGTAGGCAGTGAATTCTAGGTTTTTCCTTGTTACCTAAACCACTAATACAGATGACATGGAAACGGGCAAAGGACCCCGTAGTTTGGGATGATGAAAGCATGGAAGCTTT
This sequence comes from Triturus cristatus, assembly GCF_964204655.1. NCBI lineage: Eukaryota > Metazoa > Chordata > Amphibia > Caudata > Salamandridae > Triturus > Triturus cristatus. Next base: position 937,032,891 of record NC_140584.1, on the reverse strand, counting down.
TGTAAAATTGCTAAATTGTTTGTCTGAAGCTCCAGTTCTAGGTATGCCAGATGATACAAAATATTTTGCACTATTCTGTTGTGAAAGAGAAAATTGTGCCTTTTCAGTGTTAACCCAACGACATGGTTTGATGAGACGTCCAGTAGCGTACTTTTCTGCTACTTTGGACCCTGTAGCGGCAGCATTACCTGGCTGTTTAAAAGCAGTAGCTGCTACTTGTATGAGTCTTGAACAAAGTGAGTCCATTGTGATGGGACATCCTGTAAAAATATTCGTCCCACATTCAGTGGAAATTCTTTTGACCAGAACACGAACACAATATATTACCCCTAGTCGGATGACCAAGTATGAAAGAATCATTTTAGGAGCAGAAACGTGACAGTGGTCAGGTGTACTATACTAAACCCTGCTACTTTATTACCAGATGTATGTGGGGAAGAAGTAAGAGATAAAGTTGAGCATGACTGTCTTGATGTCACTGAGTTATGTACCAAGGCCTGTCCAGACATACAGGAGGAACCCCTAAAAGAATCAAAACATGAGCTATTTGTAGATGGCCCATGTATGAGACACGAGGAAGCTGCATGCACATTGGCTGGAATAGTCGAAGCATCTTATTTACCAGGAGTCAAGTCTGCACAAGTCACCGAATTGATAGTTTTATTTAAAGCATGGAAAATTGTGAAGAATTGGAAAGTAACCATTTACACTGATAGCCAGTATGGTTATGGGGTTGTGCATGACTTTGGCCAGCTCTGGATGCAGAGGGATTTCATGACTTTTTCAGAATACCCTATTAAAAATGGAAAATTTGTGAAAGAACTGTTGGAGCAATACAATTGCCAAAGGAAGTGGCAGTGGTCAAGTGTGCTGCACATCAGTCAGGAAATGACTATGTGGTAGCTGGTAATCGATATGCTGACCAGGGTGCCCAATATTGTGCCAGAAATAAAATGGCACTAAACAGGAAAATTGTAACAAGTGTAATTCGATGCCAAATTTTGCGCTTCTCAGCACCAGAAACATGGGATGAGGTGAGACTATTACAGGATGAGGTGGAAGTGAGTGAAAAGGAAGAGTGGATAAAAACAGGGTGTCAAAGGAGAGCAGAGGATGACGTTTGGATTTACCAAGATGGCAGACCAGTAATGCCAAATTGTTTACTCTCTCAAATGACCCAAATGTATCATGGAGACACATCACATAGGCAGGGACGCCATGATCAGGCTCTTTAGGCACGATTGATATAATCTGAGATTTAGGGCTGTCACAGAAAGTCTTTGCCAGAGATGTTTAACTTGTCAACAAATAAATCCAGGCAGGAAAACAGAGGTCAGTTGTGGAAGAATTGGGAAGGCAGAAGGATCATTTGTGAGGTTGCAAATAAATTTTATCCAACTTCCACCATGCAGGGGATTGAAATACGTCCATGTCATAGTTTGTCTATTCTCAAGGTGGGTGGAGGCCTACCCTACTACCAGAAATGACAGCATAACAGTTGCCAGACTGCTGTTTAGGGAGCTAATTCCGCAATTTGGTTTTCCAGTAGCTGTGGAATCAGATAGAGAATCTCACTTTAATAATGAAATAATTAGGTTAATCTGTGAAGCATTTAAAATTGAACAAAAACTGCACTGTGCATACCGCCAAGAAGCTTCTGGGGTGGTAGAACAAATGAATGGCACAATCAAATCAAGACTGTTAAAGGTGTGTGCATCCACATCACTGTGTTGGCCAGATGGATTACCTTTTGTTCTGATGGGACTCAGAAGCATTCTTGATAGAAACACAGGATTGAGTCCCAATGAAATTCTCATGGGAAGAGCAATGAGACTAGCATTTATACCAGGACACAAACTGTTGAGTATAACTGATGATCTGGTACTAGATTATTGTAAAGGATTGGCTGACCCAGTGCGTTCTGTCTCTCATCAGGTTGGAGAAGACCAGTTGGTATGCAGCCGGATCAAGCACATGGTCTAAATCCCGGAGACTGGGTGGTAGTGAAGAATCACACCCGAGAGTCGTGCCTAGCACCCAGGTGGGATAAGCCGCGACAGGTCATACTGGTTACAACAACAGCAGTGAAATGTGCAGGTTTGCCTAACTGGATCCATGCTAGTCATACCAAAAGAGTACCAGTTCCTGAGGAAGGGGAACCACAACCGACACAAGCAGTTGAGGGTGCTGAATGTTGTACAGCTGAAGAATCTAGAAGAACAGGTTCTGGAGTAGCTGATCAAGAACAACTGAGCACAAGTCAGGAAGACTGAAAACCAGTGGTTGACATACCGGAGGTGATTACTAAAACGAGAAGCAGAACCAGAGTAGAAAGGCTAGAAACTAGAGAGGATCAGACAGGTGTAGAAGAACAAGCTCAGGAAAGGGTAAATAAAACAGTTGGAGACCCTGAGCAGGATCAGACAAGGAGAGAAAAATATACTCAGACAGAGGTGAACCAACACATTCACGGATCTGAGGAGGGACAGATAGGCCTAGAAGAACATGTTCAGGCTGCAGAAAAGCAAGGTGCAGTAAGACCTGAGCAGGACCAGTTAGGAAAAGAAGAAGAACAAGTCGAAATAAGACCTGAACAGGACCAGATAGAGGAAGAAGAACGCGTTCAGGTAGATGAAGTCACAACATTAAGCCTGAACAAGGAGAGATAGAGAGGGACTCTGAGACGAAGATAATCAAATTGTGCCACAACATAACGAAAATAAAAGAATACTTGAAAGAGACGAGGAAAGTGAAGGTGCAGTACAAGCTAAAAAATTCAGAAAAGGTGATAAATGGCCAGGTGGTGTTAAGAGACTAAAGTATCACTTAAAAACAATAAGCGAAGAACCTGAGCAAGTAAATGAAGTCACTAATCAGTCTGGGAAATGGACTGGAAAACCCAGGAGAAGGAGCCAAAGACTGCGAATTTTGAACAATAAGTTCAAAGGTCCTGAATGGACCTATGTGATCCTTGAAGAATTTGAGAATCTAGATTTGAATGAAGAAAGTGACGAAGAAATAATTGTTGAACAGATTGTCGAAGGAGAAATGAGACCCCCTGAAGATCAAATAAAATAAAAATTCATAAAGAAAAGAAGAGAAATCTTCTTAAATTAAAATGGCTGATGATAGTGTTGCTGGAAGACCAAAACAAAATTGTGTAAAGAAATGTTGTAGAATATGTATATGTAGCATATTTTTAGTACTTGGACTCTGGCTAGTATTAACCATAGCAATCCCTTATTTAATGGGGACAGAAAAGAAAAATAACACAGCTACTAATGAAAGGGTGGCTAATATAACAGGAAGTAGAATAGAATCAGAAGCACAAGATGAGAAAGATTTACAACACACTCTGACAAATAATGGCACTGCTTTAAATGTATTCACAAAGCTATTAGTTCAGTACGTAGACACCATCAGTAGCAGAAGGTGTCAACATTTACCATTAACATATGGTATTTCATGTAGTATATTAACTAGTTTATTTTATAGAACAGGAAAATTACAGTATTATTATTCAAACGTAGATGTGATATTTTCAGAGGTTCCTATTCGCAAGAGTATGAATCCAGTTCTTAGTACAAAAGATGCACAGTTTATGGGTGAATATTTCTTAACTATGAAGACAATAGATATAGCAGAAGCACACAAAAACAATCTAACATGTTCATTACACGAAGAAGAAAAGATATTTTGGAATTTAGTGGAGGAAAGGAGACAGGACTTCCAAAGAAAGGCTTCTGAAAAGAAACCTCGGATTCCTCAGTGGGCTGAGAAAGAAGAAATATATACAGCTGGCAAGAATCATGCTGCAATGTCCCTAGATTTTGAAAAGAAAGGGAAGATCTGCCTCCATAGATTACAGACTGACTATAACAATGTATTTATTGGTTCCAGTGAATGTGAACATAACTTTTTGGTTATCGGAGGATGGGGACTAAAAGGGGAAACAGATACAGTGTTTCCTGGAGTTTATTATGTGTTTGAGAATAAAGCTTAGTTTAGGCTGCCTGCACATTGGTATGGGAGTTGCTATTTTGGAATAGTATTCCCTAAAGTCTATCATGTAAAAAGAATCACTGAAAACACAAACAAACTAACCCGTAGGAAAAGAGCTAGTTTTTCAGAAATAGTAGGCAATATATTTAGTGCATTGATACCTTTAGTGGGAGTAATTCTGAATTCACGAAAAATGTGTCAGTTATCAACAGTAGTTGATCGTCTATTGACTGATACTGCTGGAGGATTCTTAATGATCAATACTGAAATGGTTGAAATTAGATCAATGGTTTTACAAAATCGACTTGTACTTGATATATTATTAGCAAAAGAGGGCGGAGTCTGTAAAATGCTGAAAGCGCAACATTGCTGCACTTATATTCCAGATAAAAGTGTAGAAATTGGGGGATACATTAAAAATATCTCAAAACTGGAAGAAGATTTGAAACCACTGGAAGTTGACAGTGTATGGAAGAAATTAACAAATAGTTTTACCTCAATAGGGACTTGCTGGCACATGCATCAATAAAGACTTTTGCGATTCCTTAATTGCGATTTTTAAGGAATCGCAATTAAGGATTTGCAAAAGCCTATGCATGTAGGAATCGCTATAAAAATAGCGATTCCTACAAATTCCTTAATTGCGACTCGTAAATTGCGAGTCGCAATTAAGGAATGCCGTCCCACTCATTCCTATGGGCCTCCAGGCCCATAGGAATGAATAGGAGATTGCATGAGCAATTTGCCAGTACCAGTAGGTACTCGCACATTGCTCATGCAATTTCAAGGGTGCAAGGGTGTCAAAATGACACCCTATTGCACCCCTGAAATTGATCTGTGCACATATGTTGCACACACACATGCTCTAAGGGCATGTGTGTGCGCAACATGAAACTTTGAAAAATGCACAAAAGTGCATTTTTCAAAGTTTTTGCAAATTACCATGAAGTTCAACTTCATGGTAATTTGCTCCCCCTATTAGCGAAATCGCTAATTTTTTCACTTTCATGCATTGCATTTAAGGAATCTCAATTTGCGATTCCTTAAATGCAATCGCAATTTAAGGAATCGCAATTTAGAGATTCCTTAAATTGCGATTCTTGCATTTGGGATGATGCATCCCAAATGCAAAAATACCGGTCGCAAAGGGGCAGATTCTGAGAATCTGCCCGTTTGCGACCGGTTTTTACATTGATGCATGTGCCTGCATGTTTGCTAATATAGGCAAAGGTTTTGTAGGCTAAATAATACTACCTATACTTGGAATAATAATATTAGTCTTAGCAATAATGACATTGTGCAAATGTTGTAGAAAAAGATATGAAGTAAATGAAAAGGAAAAGAAAAGAAAGTATGAAGAAATGCAGTTAGAAGAAATAAAAGGTGAACTATATAAAAAGATGAAAAATTTAAAAGATAAAAATGAAGAAGGAAATGAAAAGATAGGAAAGGGAATTGAGATGTGCTAAAGTTGGCATCTGGTTTGGTGATGGGTAATTTTGTGATGGCACAAATGCCATCAGAGAGGGGGTTTATGGAGCAAGGACTCGTATAAAAGAGACTTGCTCGGATGCAATCCTCTCATATAACTCGTAACGCTGTATTAATAAAGTATTGTGTAAATTAATTTGCACTACATTACATATTCTAGCAAGATGAAGCTTACTTACGTGTTTTACTAACAAGTAACCCGAGTGAAACTTAAAATGGCTGCTAACGCGGGAAACTGTACTGCGCATGTGTCAACTGCATCTACGCAGAATGACGTTCTTTCGCTTGGAGGGAAACTTCTGCACCTGCGCAAATGCATTTAAAATGGCTGCTTGCAAGCACACATACTAAGCATCTGCTTCGCTGAAACTAAACCAAGCTATTTACTAAGTGCTAATGCGGGGAGAGCTTTTATAAGTAAATGGGATTAGAATAGAGATAGGTGGTATAGAGCGAAATCATTTAAAAAAAATTATTAATATGTTTCTTTTTGAATTCTCTATTAGTTCGTATTTGGTCCTCCGAGTGGGATTAAACCCTGTACTACATGTGACTTTCACGCAGGCGTAGTAATAACAAGCCGGGAAGCCATGATGTCGATTTTGAAACTCGTCCAAGGCCATCATTGTTACATGTCCTGGGAACCTGCTGGACATCCTGCATATTAACCAGACAACTGTTATATGTATTAATTTTTATTGATAAAGATGTGAAATTTGGGTGGGAAATAAAGCTTGGCAATAAGAATTAAGGGGCAGGAACATTAAACAAAAAAACCAAAGAAAATTATTAAAACTTAGGATGGTGTGATGAACATCCCCCCTTGCCTGTCCAATCAGAATTAGGAGTTTCATAAAGTTGAAACATTGATGGGTGGTACATGAGCACTGAAAGGTATAATTGAGGTAGTTTAGTTAGTTAGTTATCGCAGCAAGACCAGATTGCTGAGAGACCGGAATGCTGTCCGAGAGCTGAACGAATGCTGAAGAAGAATCGATTTGCAGACTTAGATTTTAAGCCAATTAATTAGAAGAACATCGCAGAAAAATCGAGGAGGGATATAAGGAAAATAATTAGAAGAAGATCGCGGAAGAAACGAGGAGGAAGATAGTGTCAGAGAGGGGTGCGATGCAGGCGTCGGATCTAGAAGAGGTCATCTATCCTGTACCGAATCCTTTCCTGAAACCTGTCCTGCAGTCTTTGTCACATGTTCTTTCCCAGGGGCCCCTTCCAGTTCCTTGGCCAAGGAGTTGGTTTCCACACCATTCTAGGTAAATATACTTCTGTCTAGTATGTCATTGTACTGCTCTCTCTATCCTCTCATTTCTGAGTACTGTCATTGTGAAACTTCGTTCTAATATAGGTGACTGATTATTGAAATAATTGACTTTTCCTCCTTGGAGAAAAGGAGTTTGTACTGTATTTTTGACTTTGTCTCACATGAATTTAACTAGATAAACATTTAAAACTTCTCCCGAGTCTGTGGTTATTTCAAATATTAGAAAAAAATTCACTTATGTCATTTCACCATCAACTAGTTCCAACTAATAGGTCCATTGGCCAGAGGAAAGAACTTTTTGATCAGTGAAAGTTTAGTTAAAGAATGACAGGTAACCAATCTCATTAAAAAGGCATTTATAAAAATTGACCCCCAGCGGTATTTACGAGCCTATGTGAATGTGTGTTTATGGGCCCAGGTGAGTATATGGTGTTTGAGTACCTGAGGTTGGTAACCTGCTGAATCAACAGTCAGGGTGCGCCTGGCTCATCGCTGGATGCCCTATCCAGAGGAGCCAGAACAGCCCGTGCTGAATCAGTACAGTCCCTCGGAGGGAGATTAAGGGTCCCATATAAGAACTCCCCACAGCAACGACATACCTACAGCCGGCAGGAGTTAATTCACCACACTTATCCCCTCAGGTAGACCACACACTACAGCACAAAAGGGCCTCCCACATCAGGCAAAGGGAACCATCCGGCTCGAAGACAAAATTATCATACTGTTTCGTGACTACACCCGGGCTTTGCAGTGCCATCGCAACTCCTTTTTAGACATCAAGTGGTGCCTCAGTACTCACTCCTGTTCCCTGCCCGCCTAAAGATCATACAGAGCGGCACCACCGTCTTCTTTATAGACCCTAGAGAGGCTTGGGATTCGGTGAACCTTCACCCTCTGGTGACTGCAACCGACAGAGTCCAACCAGCAGCAGACACCCCTGGGCAGCGCACCTGGTGACGGGTCAAGCAGCGCAAAAGACCATTATCCAGAGTGTCCTCGGCCAGCTTGCCTAATCTGGAGCAAATCATTGCGGACCGATGGGAGAAGGGCTCTCACATATTCTCCTCTGAAGAAGACACCCCCCACTCCTAAGACTACCATAAAGACTCACAGGCACCCCAGCTGGTATTTCGCAGACAAATGTATGACGTTACAACGCATACATTTACAATGCATGCCTTTACAACGCAGTTTTTACAACCCAACATCCTTTACAATGCATTCTTTTACATCGCATGCCATTACATTGCATTTTCAGAAACTACCTTTACAATGCATACCATTACAATGCATACCATTTGGCGATGCAGCGCGCGCAACGAAATTCGTTTTATTTATTTATATGTTTACTTACATCTAATCGTCGTAATCTGTAGTTTACTACCCCCCACCCTGTCCCCACCCTGTCCCTCTCCCGTCCTACGTCAGCGCCCGGCAGCACACCCACCACAGGCCGCTACTGGATGGTGACTCATCCTTTAACTGAAGTGGTCGATCTTGAAGGTGTCAGAATCAACAACCAAGTTGGTATACTGCAAGCCTTCATTGAATAATACTCATCCAGGTACAAGGCGCCTCAAAACACTTGGATGGCAGGCGTTGACCTCTCTTGCATTCTTGACCCCACAAGGCTCTCCTTAGATGCAGAGATCACACCAACGGACGTTGAACAAGCGATCCGTGACCTCGTCTGTAACAACAAACCGGGCTTAGACAGATTGGCTCTGGAGTATTACAGCACCTTCTCATCACTCTTGGCACCCCAGCTAACAGAAATGTACAAAGCAGCACTGGGCAGTGGTGAGCTTCATAACTCGCTACGCAAGTCCCTCCTGGTTTCCCTCCCCATGCCGGACAGGAACCCCAAGCTGCTGGATTCTTACAGACCGATTGCTATGCTTGGGCGGATAATAAAATTCTGGTCAAGGTTCGAGCTAATCGATATGCCCAGATCCTCAAGGAGCTGGTTCACCCTAATCAAAGTGATATTATCCCAAGCTGTAGTACTTCCCAGAATATCCACCGCCTCTTTCATGTGCAAGACCAGGTGAGGGGGTGATTCCCGCAGGCGGCTTGCCTCGTTCTTCACCTAGAGAATGCATTCGAAACCCTGACCTGGCATTATGTGTAAAACCAAAAGCATTTCCTTCAGAAATGATCGAAATAAGGGCTTCTTTTTGTCGTAAATATTATGATTATTGCTCTACAAAGCTAAAATGAAGATAGATTTTCTATGCGTTTTCAAATATATGTCTCACCAATGACCGTAACATATTCTGACCTGCGGCCTGAAACACCCAGAGCACTACGATTCTGTATTTATGACAAAAATGTGCCACATCTGAAGCCATCATTATAAATTCAAAGCTGTTATCAAGAGCATCTTCTTGAGACAAAGTAAGGGCTGACCACTTTCTGAAGCAACCTCAGTCTCCAGAATAGTCACATGTAGATAGGCGATACAACGAAAGTGAAACACAATGGAAGGGGGAAAAATGTATGCAGCGAGAAAAAAAAGTCCAGCAAACCAGGCAAATCAACAGGACAAGCAATGGAATGAAGTTTGAATAAAGAAGCAGGATATGAAGGAAAGCCAGTGAGTCCGAGTGAAAGGCTATTGTTTTATGAAATTAAGCATGGTATAGATACCCCTAAAGGTTTAAAGGAGTCGGTAGTAATAGTTTTTCTTAAAAAGGATAAGGACCCTGCGGATCCAAGTTCCTACCGTCCTATCAGTCTGTTAAATACAGATTATAAATTTCTTATGAAAATTTGGGCAAAAAGGATAGCTCCCTGTGCACAACAGCTGGTTCATAGCGATCAAAACGGTTTTATTCCTGGACGTTTAATGGCATCAAATACTTATTTTTTAATGCAAGCCATTGATTACTTTTCTATTAATCAGATTGATACGGTGATTATGATGATGGATGCTGAAAAAGCTTTTGATTTGGTAGATTGGAGTGCGTTATTTTTTATTTTATCGAAGTTTGGTTTTCCACAACAGCTTATACAGATGTTAATGAAAATATATAGAGGTACAGAAGCTACAATCATGATCAATGGCTTAGTAAATGGTAAGGTTACTATCAAAGGAGGCACCCGTCAGGGATGCCCATTGTCTCCTCTTCTATTTTCATTGTTTATAGAACCCCTAGCGGAGAAGATCCGGAAGAGCATAAGTATCGTCCTCCTATAAAGGGTATGACATAAATTAAGCTCTATGCTGACGATATCATTTTATATCTGAAGTCAGGGGTAGATAACCTACAGAATGTATTGGATGAAATTCAGAATTTTACACAAGTTGGAGGATGTAAAGTTAACCATCCAAAAAACGAAATTTTAGCATTTAATACGACTCCTTTGAATTTTCCATCTGCCATCCATCTAAAACCTCTGCACCCAATTAGATATCTGGGAATTCATGTCACTAATGATTTTGGGCAATTATTTTCTATGAATTATGATAGATTGCTTACGAAAGTCAAAAAGTTATTTGATAATTGGTCTTTGTTGCAACTGTCCTTAGTGGGAAGGGTTTCCAATGGTTAAAATGACGGTACTTCCACTGTTTTCGTTTTTATTCATTAATCTGCCCATGAAAATCCAGAGTTATCGTTTTAAGGAGCTGGATCAATTAATAAGGAAGTTTGTTTGGAATAATAAACAACCTAGGGTTAATTTCTCTATATTGCAACTTGATGTAACTTCAGGAGGACTCGCACTCCCACATTTTTCAACATATTATCAGGCTTCTTTACTTAATTTGTTTTCCCAACTGGTTAAGGAAAATTCTGCTTTTGATAAAAAAAAAATTGATACACATGCTGAACGGAAGTGCCATCGGACTTCCAGCTTTCCTACGTTTGGCGAAACTTCCTAAAAAAACGCGTTATAAGGTTATCTTCACTCTGGCTGACAGAATGCAGTTATTTTCTAAATCACGGAATATCCCTCTGTTTCACGCTTACACCCCAATACAGGATGGGGCATTAGGAGGTCTTAAACTTTCCAAAAGGCTTTTTCAGGACTGGCAAGAACTGGGTTCTCTCCAGCTTGGGGATTTTTATAACCTTGATTCCTTAATTATATGAGAAACGGTTTGTCTTCAGGCCATTACACCGAATACTGCACTGGCCTTGAGCTTTGCACAAATATCGTAGGGGCATATCAACAACAACCGGCGATAATTATCGCTGAGCACACTTAGCGCTCAGATAATTATCGCCGGCTAGCGCCGATTTTTATCGCCGGGATAGCGTGCTATTAGCAACGTCTATCTCAATAGCGATACAAATCCTGGTGCTAAGTGGCTAACGTGAGATTATCGCTGGAAACCAAGCGATAATCTCACGTTAGCTTGTTGATAGGGACAGACAAACTTAGCCATGATATCCTCCTTCCATAGGATATCATGGCTAAGTAAGAAAAATACCAGACGTAAAAAAGCAGCGTTAACCGCGGTTAGCGCTGCTTTTTTTGTCTTTAACAGGGTTAGCGATAATCTTGATAATAGGAGAAATGTCGCTTAGCGACATTTCTCCTATTATTATACTCTGGAACGCCCCCTTTGCATCTCATTAGAGATGCAAGGGGAAGCGTAGAGTAAAAGGGTGCTAACATGCGAATTTGCATGTTAGCACCCTGTTGTTGATAGGGTGCTAGTTTTATCTCTGCTTTTTTGGCTTTTAAAGCCAAAAAAGCAGAGATAAAGCCCTTGTTGATATGCCCCCTAATTTCCTTAAAAAAAATTATGCAATTCTAGATGAGACGATAAGGCCAATTGTCAAGCAGATAGTAAATAAAATGGTTGGGGTTGGCTGCTGGTATCAGCTACTTCATCAAAAAGCCAACTCAGAAGAGGTCCTGACAAAAGAGCTCCAAAAAAATTCATTCAGAGGCAGGCTGCAAGTTTAATACCAAAGAGTGGACTCAGCTTAATGATTTACCAAATAAAGCTCTTAGAGGCGCCAATTTTAAAAGAATGAATTTTTTATCTAGGTGGTTAATATATTTCACTCCTCTGAAATTGTTTAAAATGTTTTTAACTTGCCCAAATAAATGTTTTCGCTGTAACAGAGAGTTGGAAGGGGGATGGCTTCATATATTTTTCGAATGTAATGATTTACAATATTTCTGGAAGAGGGTTTTTGAGGAAATTTCTTTGATTTTATCCCTGGAAATCTGTCTGTCAGCCATGTTTGTGCTATATGGTTCTTCAGCAGAAGTAAAATGCTTTACAAAAAATCTGCAATATTTTATATTAATTGCCATTGCAGTTGCTAGATCACTTCTGCAAAACTGGAGAACCAGTTTACAACCTAGCATTGAACATTCGTTTAATAAAATGACTAAGACTTATAAACTTGAAGAGGCCTATGCCAAACGTTTAGGAGTGGTAGCAAGATTTAGAGGTATTTGGTGTTCCTTTTTCTCTTATGGGTTCCTTGTCGAAGCCTGATGATTACGAATTAGTTAAAATACAAATCATATTTGCACGTAGCACTTTGCAGAAGGTAAAGGTAAGGTATTTCTAAAAAAACAAAGAAAATGATTTGCACATGGCACTTTGCACTTTATCTTTGCACTTTGCACTTTATCTTTTACTTCTATTTAATGTAATTTAATAAATTAAATAGTTTAGTTAGGATGTTTTTAGCCGAGGACTGTGAGAGTCTGATTCTTTATCAGTTGCTTTTTGAAACTGTAATGTGAAATGCACTTTATAAATTGTTGAACATGCTTGTTTAATTTATTGGTCTTGCTATTTGATATGTAAACCGACATGTAAAATATTTGCTTTACCTATTTTTCTCCTGTTCTAATAAAAATATTTTTTTTAAAAGAGCGAAAGGCAAATAAGCCTAATTATGATGCAAATTGGAACTTTCTGGTCTTCTTTCTACAGCCCAAAACAGGAAATAAACCTGTGAAAAGATACAGGAAATGATAAGCCGTCATCATATTTTGGGCAGTTGAAAAACAAAATATCTGTAAGAGGAGACCTTAAACAAAGGAAGTAAATCTGGCATAAATTGCTAAATTATTAAACCCTAATATTCCATGCCTTCAGCTTTACAGAGATGCTGCAGGTAACAACAACCTCATGGAGTGGGATTGTAATTAAAAACTGCCACCAGGTAGCTGACGCACCCTGGACCCACACCGCGCAAAGACACATTGCTTCAAACAAGACAATACAGGGCAACACCAAAAACAAAGAAATGGCATTGAAAACCTCAAACTCTGCCCCCGGGCAAGCGGCAGCTAACAATCCGCCCCCACTTAGGAGCTCCAGGATTACCAGGGTTTCTCTTAAAAAAGTGTCTAGCTGGACGAGGAGTGTGTACAGATTTTGCAGATTCCCAATAACCCTCACAAGAATTATATCCTTTCCAATCAATCAGAAATTGTAATTTCCCTCTAAACATTCAGGAATTACAGATTTCCTGTACTTCATACTCAGCTTTGGGTGACTTGCAAGGTATTTCTGGGTGCGCAACACCTTTCTGGCCTCCTAGGACATTAGGGGACTCACTCACCCAACCTACATCACACTAGGAGCCCCAGTTAGTCTGAGGGAGTGGGGCCTCCTTCCATTGCACTAAGTAGCGCTCTGCAGTCTGTATCGGCACCACAGTCAGGGTGCGCCTGGCTCATCGCTGGACGCGCTATCCAGAGGAGTCAGTGCAGCCCCTACTCTGCTGAATCAGTACAGTGCCTCGGAGGGGGCTGAAGGGTCCGATGCAAGAACTCCCCACAGCAACGACATACCTACAGCCGGCAGGAGTTAATTCACCACACCTATCCCCTCAGGTAGACCACACACTACAGCACAAGAGGGCCTCCCACACCAGGCGCAGGGAACCATCCGGCTCGAAAACAAAATTATCATACTGTTTCCTGAATACACCCGGGCTTTGCAGTGCCATCGCAACTCCTTTTTGGACATCATGTGGCACCTCAGACAGCAGGAGGTGCAGTGCTCACTCCTATTCCCTGCCCACCTAAAGATCATACAGAGAGGCACCACCGTCTTCTTTATAGACCCTAGAGAGGCTTGGGACTTGGTGAACCTTCATCCTCCGGTGACTGCAACCGACAGAGCCCAACAGGCACCCCTGGGCAGCGCACCCGGCGATGGGACAAGCAGCGCAAAAGACCATTATCCAGAGTGTCCTCGGGCAGCTTGCCCAATCTGGAGCAAATCATTGCGGACCGATGGGAGAAGGGCCCCCACATATTCTCCTCTGAAGAAGACACCCCCCACTCCTAAGACTACCATAAAGACTCACATGCACCCCGGCTGGTACCCCGCAGACATCAGATACTCTAACTTGAACATTGTAATCTGATAGATGAGAAAACTACACACGTCACCCTACTTCAAAACCTACGGTGCTACAATTTCAGAGCTCATGCAGCTAAAGTTCACCAGAAGGGTGACAAGCCTGGCAGACTCTTAGCTTGGCTTATCAGGCGGGAGACGGTGACTCATCCTATAACTGAAGTGGTCGATCTTGCAGGTGTCACAATCAACAACCAAGCTGGTATACTGCAAGCCTTCTATGAATAACACTCACCATGTACAATGCGCCCCAAAACACCTGGCAGATCACACAGACATGTTCCTGGCGGGCGTTGACCTCTCATGCATCTCAACCCCCACAAGACTCTCCTTAGATGCAGAGATCACACCAACGGACATTAAGTAAGCGATCCGTGACCTCGCCTGTTACAACAAACCGGGCTTAGACAGATTGGCCCTGGAGTATTACAGCACCTTCTCATTACTCTTGGCACCACAGCTAGCAGAAATGTACAAAGCAGCACTGGGCAGCGGTGAGCTTCATCACTAGCTACGCAAGTCCCTCCTGGTTTCCCTCCCCATGCCGGACAGGAACCCCAAGCTGCTGGCTTCTTACAGACCCATTGCTATGCTTGGGTGGATTATAAAATTCTGGGCAAGGTTCGAGCTGATCAATATGCCCAGATCCTCAAGGAGCTGGTTCACCCCAATCAAAATGGCATTGTCCCAGGCCGTAGTACTTCACAGAATATCCACCGCCTCTTTGATGTGCAAGAACAGGTGAGGGGGCAATTCCCGCAGGCAGGTTGCCTCGTTCTTCACCTAGAGAAGGCATTCGACACCCTGACCTGGCATTATCTGTTCGCGGTGCTTACTCACATGGGGCTAGGACCTGGACTTTTAGCTATATAAAACTACTGTACTCTAACCCAATGTCTCGGATATGCCTGGGTCGCTTCGTCTCAGCTCCCTTTCCAGTGGTCCGATGGACGAGACCGGGGTACCCACTCTCCCCCCTGCTATTTGCACTTGCAATGGAGCTTCTAGCCATGCGGCTGCACAAGGGGGGTCGGGAGTGTGGCATTCTGTTGGTGTGCAGGACACATGTGATATATGTGGATGACCTACTCCTACACGTATGGGAGATAGCAGATGACCTAACTCCCATCCAGGATACGCTAGCAGACTTTGCCTTTACAGCTAGACTTTTAGTCAACTGGGCAAAGTCTGCAATTTACCCGCTCAACCCTGAGCAGTCACCTCTGGATATATATCTTGGCGACACCCACATCAATTGGCATGCACAGGCAACACGTTACTTAGGGGTCCGCCTTTACCACACCCCCCTGGATCTATACGAGGGGAACCTCCGCAGGGCCTTGGTGGGTATCCGGTCCTAAGTACATTTCTGGCAGTCCCTCCCCTAAGCTCCTATCGGCAAAATCGCCCTGGCGAAGATGGTTATCCTGCCTCGTCTTCTGTACTACTTTGTGAATCTCCCTATTATACCATCGCACTCCTTCTGGGAACTGGACTCTCTCCTCCGCACACTCTATGGGGATCCGGGCACCGGCGAGTAGCCCTGACCAAATTGCAGTTTCCAATGGACGGGGGAGGCTTGGGGGCCCCATTCTTTGAATCATATTTTCTAGCAGCACAGCTCCAATGGTTATCCCGTTGGACAGCTGTGCGATACCTGAAGTAGGCTAGATCAGACCTTGGGCCCCTTTCAATGCCAGTGATCTGTTTCCTATTCTTCCCAAAGGCACCATTCGCAGCCCCCTGGTCACTGCAGATCATAGCAGCAAAGACATGCATGGTTAGGGTACATTGCCTCTCCTGAAATACTCCACTGTATGCCTTAAATTTGCCTCTAGTTGGCCTTCCCTACGGCCAAGAGTATTTCACTGTGGATCTGGACTGACCACTTGCTGCTCTAAGAGTGTGACCTCTATGCCAAGGGGCATCTCCTTCCCTTCGATCAGCTGGCTGAGGAGAGTGGTCTCCCGCCGGGTCAGTTTCTCCTTCACAGGCAGCTCACTCACAACTGCTGAGCCTTCTGGGACCTTTTAGGGAGAGAGCCCAGGACACATCCAGAGCTTCAGACCATACTGACTATGTGGGCTGGCCGCCACCTTATCACCTGGTTGTATAAAGCCATACGCGAGCTGATAACGCCCCACTCGCGATGCTTTGCCGAGAGTGAGAGGACAAGTTTGGGAGGGTCCTGCATGATAAGGAATGGAAGTGGGCACTTGAGTTCCCAAAAAAGGTCTCCCGCAACTCGCGGTTCAAAAACATTATCTTCATCTTACGTAGGGCTTACTTAACCCCAGCGCAGCTGCACCACCACTTCCCTGAGACACAGTTCGAAGGTCCTCGCTGACAGACTCCAGTCCCTAAACCTTCCCTTTTCTTCATATCAGACACCCCTATGGTAGGCCAAAGAGCAGGGTGCATTGTAAGTATAAGGTAGGACATGCCCTGGTGTGTGTGGCATGTTCTAATAGTGAATTACAACCATTTTCGTTTTTCACTATTGCAAGGCTACCTGTTCCCCATAGGCCAGAATGGGCAGTTTGATTATTACATCTTATAATCCTAACTGACTCACGGAACTAGGTAGAAATTCGAGTTTAGTATGCCTGAACTCAGAATGATAAAATGCATCTTTTAGTGAAGTTGGTTTTAACATTCTGTGTTTGAAAATACCACTTTTAGAAAGTAGGTATTTTCTTGTCTAACCATCCAAGCCAGCCTCTGCTCGGTTGTGTATTCCTTGTCTGGAATTTGAGTGACAGGGGCTAGGGGGATTCCAGGAGACAGGGTGAATCAGCACAGGACTGAATAGAGAGATCGGCATTTAGATGGGTGGGAGGAGTTGCACCTGGGACCTGAATAGGGCTGTGTCTTCCCTCCACAATGCTGGCTCCACCTCCTGTGGTGCATCTGATGTCTCTGCCCTGCACTGTGAAAGGAAAGAAGGAGTCTTGTCAACAAAGTGCTCCAGGACTGACCAGAACTGGTTTGGACTAGGCAAAGGCCTCTCTGCCTTCAGAGAACAAAGAGAAACTGAGTATAAATATTGGGACCCAAACCCAAGAACTTTAGATCACTTTGAGAAACAAGAAGAAATCTCCGCTGAGGAGAGGAACCAGAGAGACTGAGGAGAGACTATCCCCAAGCTTGAGGGATTGGCCTGCAGTGGTTGCCTGACTGCCAAAGAGAGGAGAAAGGAACTTTGTGTGTACTTAATTCAACTTGTGAATGATCTCCAATGGCTTGAGAAAAGAGCTTGCCTCCTGCTGAAGTCTCAGGGACAACAGACTTGACCAACCAGCTCCCCAAGTGTTCTTTGGAATTGCCTGCTGTTGTGCCGGGCTTTCTGAGGGACTGCGTGTAGCAAGGAGGTGGAAGCGCGACTCATGAGCAAGAAGCGTGACGCCGAACTGCCGCTGTCACTTCACAACGTGAAGGCGCCTCGCATCGCCGGAGAAAAGGATCGACGTCGCATAAGACGCGGCCGCATCACCGGGAAGCATGTTGCAGGGCCTGTTGCGGCTCAGAAGAATCGTTGAGTCGTCGTAGGGCCGTCGCATCGTTGCGAAGCGTCTTGCAGCGCCGGAGAAGAGGATCGACGTCGCATCAGTGTAATGACAAACTTTAGATCTCCCCTGGACCAAGGAATGTACCGTCACTTTCCCAGGGAGAGAATATCAGTTCCAAACTTATGGAATATAACATATACACAGCACTTCCTAAGGTGGGCAAACTTTCAACACTCCCCCAAAGGCAAGGCAAGAAAACAATAATTTGCGCATCACTTGATAGGATTAGACCAACTTCCTATAACACAATTACCTGCTAGAAGGGAATTCACCCATCCTTTTACAACATAATACTTGGCCAAGAAGAGTCCACACCTCCTGCTGCAAGGAAAAGACGAATTGGTATATCTGGGATGTATTTATTAGTAAATAGCACCACACAGTAAGCCAAATGCACCTATCATAGCAGACTCTAACATATCAATAGTATGATTGAAACACAATCAATATGTAGAAATATATATGTATGGATATAAGAAACAGAAAATGAGAAGGAAAGGAAAGAATTCAGAAAAGAATCAAGAGACAGTTAGTAGCAGAGACACCTCACCTAATGATCCATCATTTTACCCCACCTTGTTCAAGGGGAGTCCATTGCTTGAACCGGACGGTGCCTAACTCCTGAGCACAAGCTTGCCTCTGATTGGCTGCTATTACTTCAAACCAGGAAGTGTTAGCAGCCATCTTGTGCCTCGCAACGAGTGAAAATATAAAAGAAAGGTCCCGGGGGCAATTTAATATACCGGAGCTCTGTCTGTGCGACATACCGTTTTCACGCTGCGTCTCCCTACATCAGCAGGTAACACACCCTTTTCCACCATCAACAGCTTACCTCCAACAACATTCTTGGGCCCACAAGTCTCCCTCTGCGAATCACTTGTCAGCTCACAGCTCTTCGGGTGCGAGTTCTCGGGCCCGTAGTTGTATCTGTGAAGCCAAGACTGGAAATATACCGCAGGTCTCTCTCTGCAAAATACGCTCTTCACGCTCACTCTCCCCACATCACTGTTCTGCAGCTATCCCTTTGCAAGCCGAGGGCCCGCACCTTTCCCTATACCAGTCAGTCCGCAGCTGTTCCTCTGCAAGCCGGCCCGGAGCTCTCCCTCTGCAAACCGACAGGCCGCAGCTCTCCCTCTACAAACCAGCCAGTCGGCTCGCTGCACTTCATCTACGAGCCAGCCCACCAGCTCTCAAGTCTCTGACAACAGATGCAATGGAGCCAACGATCATGCAGGTCAGACACCCAACACTGCTCCGACACCCCCCGCCAGCTGCCCCTTGTCCGCAATCGTCCCTCACTCCCACCCCCTACAAATTGGGTAATGTTTTAAAATGTTTAATATGAAGATGCTTGTGAGGTTGGACAAATAAGAATCTTAGTCATGTATAGATTTACATATAACATTTTTTATTAAAACAAAACAACAACAAATAAAACTATGTACAGCCATGTCGTGTCATCGCTGGACCATTTGTGAATCACAGCCTGCAAGACTAAAAGAAAGATAAAATGGTGCGTCATGCATCCAGCAAAGGAGAGAGAAAGAGTGAGGGAGAAAGAGAGAAACAAAGAAAGAGAGAGAGGAAGACAAAGAAAGAGAGAAAGAGAGAGAGTGAGAGAGAGAGAGAAAGAGTGTGATACAAGGAAGGAAGAAAGAGAGAAACAGTGTGAGAGAGAGGAAGAGAGAAACAGTGAGAGAGAGGAAGAGAAAGAGAGAAAGAGTGAGAGTGAGGAAGGGAGTGAGAGAGAGAGAAAGAGTGAGAAAGAGGAAGACAGAAAGAGAGAAAGAGTGAGATGCAAGGAAGAGAGAAAGAGAGAAATAGTGTGAGAGAGAGGAAGAGAGAGAGAGAGAGAATCACTGTGAGCGAGAGGAAGAGAGAGAGAGAAAGAGTGTGAGAGAGGAAGAGAGAGAAAGAAAGAATGAGAGAGAGAGGAAGAGTATGAGGGAGAGAAAGGAAGATACAAAAAGTGTGAGAGAGAGAGAGAGAGAAAGTGAGAGTGACAGAAAGGAAGAGATGGAGAGGGAGAGTGAGTGTTGACACTGTGGAGAAAATCCTCACAGCTCACCTTTCTGCCACCGGTGTGTCTCCAACCACGTGCCGGGATATAGGGCAGTCCTCAAGCTTAGTCATCTGAAACATAGTATGGAATCAGTAATGGATGAGTACATACAAGTGCACAGTTTGTGAATCACAGCCTGCAAGACAAAAAGAAAGATAAGATGGTGCGTCATGCATCCAGCAAAGGAGAGAGAGAGAGAGAAAGAGAGAAAGAGTGAGAGAGAGGAAGACAGAGAAAGAGAAAAAGAGTGAGAGAGAGAGAGAGGAAGACAGAGAAAGAGAAAAAGAGTGAGAGAGAGAAAGAGAAAGAGTGAGATTCAAGGAAGAGAGAAAGAGAGAAACAGTGTGAATGAGAGGAAGAGAGAGAGAAAGAGTGAGAGAGAGGAAGAGAGAGAAAGAAATAATGAGAGAGGAAGAGACAGAGAAAGAGTGTGAGGGAGAGAAAGGAAGGAAGAGATAGAGAGTGAGTGAGAGAGAGAGAAAGAGTGTGAGTGACAGAAAGGAAGAGATGGAGAGGGCGAGTGAGTGTTGACACTGTGGAGAAAATCCTCACAGCTCACCTTTCTGCCACCGGTGTGTCTCCAACCACGTGCCGGGATATAGGGCAGCCCTCAAGCTTAGTCATCTGAAACATAGTATGGAATCAGTAATGGATGAGTACATACAAGTGCACAATTTGTGAATCACAGCCTGCAAGAAAAAAAGAAACAAAAGGCAACAAAAGATTAAATATGTATGGAATACATTATCGAAATGTGTAGGTTTCAGGGACTTTATAGTTAGTTGCCTACTGGACTCTGAAATTCATGAATCAAGACTGAATTCGAACTGTGAGCTCTGCTGGCCGCAGTGTAGAATTCCATTCAGTGTTCCTTTGGACTTGCAAGGTGAATTTCGTGATTGTACTAAAGCTAAAATTGATATAAAAAAAGTTCTTGAAGCAAGGATACTAAAAGGATATTATTTAGGTTTCGAAGATGTTGTAATTAGTTGCCTACTGGACTCTGTAATTAATTAATAAACACTCAATTTTAATTGTGTGCCGTGCTGACCGCAGTTTAGGCCAGAGGCAGCGGTCAGCAAGGGCCCACAGCCACGTGGCGTTCAGTAGACCTGCAGAGTTATTAGCAATTCAGCGTGTGTGCAGCCAGCGATGATAAGTGGTGCACTGAGTTAGTGGCACCTGAAGCAACCAGCGTGTGTGCACCCTGCGATGATGCGTCGTCCGAGCAGGCTGCACTGGGAGAAATGTCTTTTGCCTACTGAATTCTGCCTTAATATGTCCATGTGGCGATGACTTGTGGTGCAGTGAGTTAGTGGCACCTGAAGCACTCAGCATGTGCGCACCCGGCGATGCTGCGTGGTCGGACGGGCTGCACTGGTAGCAATGTCTTTTGTCTAATGAATTCTGCCTCAGTACGGCCACGTGGCGTTGAGTTGTGGTGCACTGAGTTAGTGGTAACTCTGGCACTCAGCGTGTACACAGCCTGCGATGATGCATGGTCCGGGCGGGCCGCACTGGGAGGAATGTGTCTTGCCTACTTGACTGCGTCATCTGCAATCGCCACTCCATCTGAATTGTGAGCCCTGCTGTCCGCATTGTAGTTTGAAGGCAGTAGTCTGTACAGACATAAGTCTGCGGGGCTGTGCCGCTGTGTTCGCAGGGGGCGTGTGTCGAGGAGGCCGGCAGATATGGCGGCAGCTACGTGGCAGGGTGAGGGCCGCTGCTCTGGCAGATGCGTTGGCTTTCACACAAGTGAACCACACCCAGAGTCCCGGCCTATTTATTCACACTTCTACGGTGGAGTGGCGTATGTTGGACCAGCCCACTGCGCTTCCGCTTACAGTGGAAGACGATACAGGTACATGACCGAGATCTTCCCCACTGCCTGAGGTAACATGGTTGCGTCCACTGTCCACAACACTACAAGCACCAGCAGTATATGTAGACATGGAGAGGATTGTGCTCTGCATAGTGAGGTCTGTCCAGCACATCACCGCTACACTTGGTATTGTGGGCATTATTATTGGTGGGTGACTTGCATCCTTCACACATGTTTGGTTGCCACATCTCGCAACATTCAGCTATTGTGTGGCTGAGGGCCCATGCCGTTTTTGGAAGGTCCACACTCCTGTTGTGTGCTGCCTCGTGGTAGTGGGGGGGGTGGTCCAGGGGGGCGGTCCTGAGGGTGGTGGCAGTGGGTTTTGTAGCCTTCTTGGGTGTTGGAGGTGCATGATCAGTAGCTCTATGACATATGTTGGTCTTCAGATGTGAATCTGGGATGGGCTCCCTTTCACACTGTAGGTAGTCGTCCTACTTTACACCAGTAAAAAGCAGATGGTACATTCCTACTGCTAACGCAGCTTATCGCCTGTTTTTGGATCGCACCGCAGATTTGGCTGCTCGTTGAAAATATCGGGAAGTGGTGTTTTCGTGTTATTTTTGGACAGGAACGCCTATTATTTGCGTTAGTTGTTGCTCTCATTTGTGGCAATTTTTTGTGTGGAAGCTATTGCTGGAAAACTGGCGATATCGCCTATTTTCACCAGGTTGAAAATGGAATGATAATTTAAAATCACTGAAAAAACCATAGGTTTAATTAACATTATAATTAGAAATTAGCATTTAAAAAACCTTTGAAATTCACTAAAAAAAACATAGGTTTTAGGGACATTATAGTTACAAATTAGCATTTAAAAAACCTTTGAAATTCACTGAAAAAAACCATAGGTTTCAGGGCCGTTATAGTTAGTTGCACATTTCACTTGTACAAAACCATAGAAATTCGGCTGTTCTAGTTAGTAGAGCTAACTATAACTCGCGCCCCAGCAATGCACTGCTGATGATGTCACATATTACATCACTCATGACATGGTCAGTGACATCACTGATGACATCACTGATGACATCTCAAATGTCATCACTGATGACATCATCCACGTGATAATTTGATGCACCTCTTCACACCCTAATATAACCTTTGATTCACACACTCTAAAATACTGACTACCATTTTCTAAACCATAGACAAATCAATAGCAGTTACTATATACCCACTGACTACTTCCTAGATATATGCACACATTCATCCATACACCCATACAGTAACTCATACATGCAGTCACTCATCAATATAGCACTATTATATGTACGCATACACCTATACAAACACTCATGCTCATAGAGTTATTGACACACGTAGCTAGTCATGTAGAGAATCTATAACACTGCCATTTACTTACCTATACAATTATACATTCAGTATCTAAGCTATTCATACAAATAGTAACATATACTGACTCTCTTATACAATCACTGACACAAGTACACACTCATATATACAGCCATTCTCACAATTACTCACTATCGCATGGAGACATTTATATACTCCAAGCCTTACATATACTGCCTTTCACATATGTAGTTACTCACACATATACCAGTGAGATATACAATCACTCTCCAACACAGTGATACACACACACACACACTCACCAAAACAGCTATTTCCACATGCACTTTTGAACCCATACACCTAGTAAATTAGCCACTTACACATGTTGGCAGAAAGTTACACACCGCCCACCCACCTACACACACAAACACTGAGCCACCCATACTAATACTTATTCTACCAATAAGTAAGCCATATAGGCAGTCATGTACCTAATCATCAATCCATGCAGCAGCTTATACAACAACTGAGAGACTGATACAGACATTCACACAGTTTAGGCACTAACCCATGCATTCAGTAAGAGACATTTAATCACTAACTTATACAGTCAGTCACACACCGATTAAATCCTCCACCCAGACACTTATACACCAACTCATTCTTCAATACACCTTGGCATTAACATATATAAAATATATTTAAAGTTTACAGAAACAAACATTCACTGGATGATGTCATCAGTGATGTCATGAGTGATGTCATTTGAGATGTCATCAGTGATGTCACTGACCATGTCATGAGTGATGTAATATGTGACGTCATTAGCAGTGCATTGCGGGGGCGCGAGTTATAGTTAGCTGCACTAACTATAACAGCCGAATTTCTATGGTTTTGTGTGAGTGAAATGTGCAACTAACTATAACGTCCCTGAAACCTATGATATATATATATAAAAATACATATATGTATATACATCCATTTGTGTCCTTAGACAAGGACGCACTAGTCACCAGGCTTCTTCAAAAACGGTGGCACAAACCAGCAGTGATTCCGCTCTGCTTTCTTTTGCCTAATGCTTTTCAGACTGACAAAGTCCTTGTTCACAGGCTCTCAATGCAGAAACACACCAAACATGCTGCAAGCTACTAATTTGTTCGCCTATTCCATTTATTGTCCCCCTAGAGGGCTTTCATCAGTGAAACAATGCACACTGGGATAGGTAGTCTTGACATCATTAATTATATATATACTATAGTTAAGATCGTATTTCCTTAGGAAATGCATTTTTTTGTGTTGCCAATAACTTAGGCCCTGTTTGAGAATCTCCACGAAACTTTCCAAAAAAGTGCTACTTTTTGCTTTGTTTGCGCATTGAAAGTTTCCAGTTTGGGGCAGAGAAAATGTTGTAGCCCCAAAACGCAATTCCCCATTAATTTTCCAGGAGAATTTAGACACCACTACAGCCCAAACCGCTGAACAGATTTACACAAAAATCTAGCTCTAGGTCAAGAAAGATTGCTAGTGCTAGGAAGTGTTAGCAGCCATCTTAGGACTCGGGACTCAGTCCCGAGTCGTAAAAAAAAGTAAAGAAAAAACCTAAGTGGGCAGGGTAGGGATTCCCTGAGCCCTTTGTATTGGTAGCGGAGTCCAAGAGGGACCCCGCATGGAGCCAAAAACCTGTGTTTTAAAAAAAAACTCTTGCCATTAATAATATGCACTCCTCCTCCCCAGGCTGTTGTTGGGGCTGTTGTTGGCCCCTGGGATGCCACCTCTCGGGACCCATAGTTATTTTTATGGGGAGGGAGGCATGTGCCCCCCCTCCCCAGGTCGCTTTTGGCCCAAGGGACCCAATCCCCTGGGGTAGCAGTATTTTTAAGGGGAGGGGGGCTGAGTGACCCCCCTCCCTGAGCCTCTAAAGGGCCCAGGGACACTATTCCCTCAGGCACTAATCATCTCAAAAGGGAAGGAGGCTGTGTGGCCTCCCTCCCAGAGGCGTTAATGACCCTGGGGGCCCCATTCAGCTCACATGCTCTGCCCCGGGGAATCCACCCCTGGGACACAGCAGTTTCTCTGAGTGCACCGACGTAAGAGCCACTTGGCGGGAGCATTTTTAAAACTCCTGCCAAACGGGAGCAAACACCAAGTCTGCTCCCAACCGGCAGGAGCTTTAAATATGCTTCCGTCAGCTGGGAATAGACTTGAGATCTGTTTCCCTTCCCACAGTGATGCGGGCAGGGAAACTGATCAAGGGATTGCTCCCGCCAGGACCTTGCAACTCTCAATGAGTGTATGGTGGGTGCCCTCCGTGGGCTAAAGGGTACCCAGCCTTTATTTAATTTGGGCCCAGAGGGATGGGGTCCCCGGGGTCAAAAACAGTTCGGAGAGTGGGGCCGGGTCCCCTCTCTATGCACAGTCAAAGATTGTGCGGATCATGTATTTGGCTGTCTGAGGGGAGTTGGCTACAAGGTCTGGCCTCAGGCCAGGCCCTGTGGCCAAGGCTCCCCACACACGTCCGAAGGGCATGTGTTAGCTGTGTTTGGGAGGCTGACCACAGGGCCTGGCTGCAGGCCAGGCCTTGTGGCCAACACCCCTCCATGCAGGCTGAAACATGGAGTTGGCTACATGGGGGGTTGGGCCCATGGCCTGGCCCGCGACGAGGCCCTGCACCCAAAACTCCTGCCTGTCATTTGAGAGGTTATGAATGAAGTCATAAATGATGTCATAGAACATGTTATGAGTGATGTAATATGTTAGGTCATAAGCAGTGCATAGTGGCAGAGCAAATTATAACCAGTGAATTTCTGTGTTTTTTTAAATTTCAAAATGATAATGTTGTCATTAATATATTCATCTAACTATAAGGTTATCTTAACCTTCGTTTTTTTCGGTGAATTTCTAAGGATTTAAAAAAAACTGAGCTTTTCTCGCATCTAACTATACTTTTACTTTAACCTTTGTTTTTTCTGCGAATATAGATATATAAATATTATTTATATTACCTACTGGCGGTCGCCAGTAGGTAGTTATAGTTAGGACCTATTTTCCATAGGAAATCTGCAACATTCTATTCCCAATAACTTTGGTGCCGGTTGATGAATCTTCACGAAATTTTCAAAACTTTTGGCCAGCTCCGGTCCGCTCCTATCCTGAAAGTCTCGGGGTGATTCGTCAAGCGGGGGCCGAGAAAAAAGGGGGATCCCAAAACGTGTTTTCCCCATGCAATTTTCCATAGGAACCTTTAGTCGCAGCTACAGCCCGAACTGCTGAACGGAATTACACCAAATTTGGCAAAAAGGTAGCCCTTGGTTCAGAGTTGTGCCCTTTGGTTAAATGGTGTAAATCCGTTCAGTAGTACCTGAGAAAATCAAAAGTAAAATCACATATATATCTGGGCGGAGCCTAACCATACATCTCATCGTGAGATCTGATTGGCTGTCAGCACTTCATTCAAGAAGTGTTGGCAGCCATCTTGGGACCAATATACATTATAGCACCTCATTAAAAAGCATTGCAGTTAATAGAAGGTTTTAAGACTTTAGTTACATTGTAAATCATTTGTTGATAGTACCATACTCATTTTAGGAATTGTGGTGTGTTATAAGGTGATGTTACCATGTGAAAAAGCCTTCTGCTGGGATATCATGAATCATGTTTGAGAGAAAACTGTTTTCTCATGCTTTTCCCACAGAGGTTTGGAAGGTGATCTATAAGCTAATCTGAGAGCATATTTTCAGTAAATTCACATTATCTTTCTCAGTCATGTGAGAATGAAGTCTGACATTCTCAGTAAAACATGTACATGTCAGTTGATTCCTTTGTGTTCTACTGCAGCTTCCCAGAGTGTTCTAAAGAACAACTAGAGCGCTAACAGTTGTACTTATGACAAACGTATTACACACCTGAAGCCATCTTGATTGGAATAAAGTGGTAACTCTTAAAACATGTAATTTGAAAAGGAACAAAATGAGGGGGTTCATTTTGCCATAGAAAGAAAAATTACGGCACATTTTGAGTGACTTCTCAAATCCTCTTCTATTTCATTAAAAAATTCTGACATGCAGACTGAAACATGCACTTTCAATACCAGCAGCAGACTTCCTTGGTGAGCAATAGCTTTACAACAGTGATCCAATGAGCAACTAGAGTGCTAACATTCTGAATTTATGGCAAATGTGTGACACATCTGAATGCCTTCTTGATGGAATCAAAGTAAAAAACTGAAAGTATTTCCTACTGAGGAGACTGTAGTAAATGAGGAAATTAGGAAACTTCATAACAAATAAGTCTCCCAAGATGGCCACCAGAGACAAAAGAGCCCAAATGTAGCACAAATATCACCCAGATGTAGCCCAAGTATAGCCCAATTACAGAATGTCCCAGAGTGTTCTAAAGAACAACTAGAGCGCTAACAGTCTTACTTATGCCAAAAGTATGGCACACCTGAAGCCATCTTGATTGGAATGAAGTGGTAACTCTTAAAACATTTAATCTGCAAAGGAACAAAATGAGGGGGTTCATTTTGCCATAGAAATTATTAATAGTGCTGCAGAAAGAAAAATTAGGGCACATTTTGACTTCTCAAATCCTCTTCTATTTCATTAAACAATTCTGACATGCAGACTGAAACATGCGTTTTGAATACCATCAGCAGACTTCCCTGATGAGCAATAGCTTTACTACAGTGATCTAATGAGCAACTAGAGTGCTAACATTCAGAATTTATGGCAAATGTGTGACACATCTGAATGCCTTCTTGATGGAACCTAAGTAAAAAACTGAAAGTATTTCCTACTGAGGAGACTGCAGTAAATGAGGAAATTAGGAAACTTCATAACAAATAAGTCTCCCAAGATGGCCACCAGAGACAAAAGAGCCCACATGTAGCACAAATATCACCCAGATGTAGCCCAGATGTAGCCCAATGACAGAAGTGTGCAAAACACTTTTTATTTTTTGTGTTTTTGCAGTTTTATATAGTGCAGACTTGTCAGGTATTGGAGTGCTTACATGAGCATTGGTTACATCACACAAGAACAAATTCATTTTGGTTGTAGACATGGGGAGATTAAGTGATTTGACCAGAATCACAGAATGTCGAGCTGATGCAGAAACTCCAACCTGGTTCCCCAGTTGCAAAGTCTGCAGCTCTAGAAGTAACACCACATCCTCTGCCCTAAGTGCAACATTTAATCAATTGGTCAACTGGATAAAAAAACATAAAGATAACAAATAATTTAAAAGTGCTTTGTCGCTGTTTGAAAACTCAGAAAATATGTCCTCATTTTAGTTTTTTAGAGCACTAACCATAATTTTGATGCAAATAAGACCCTCTCACATATGTAATTTCTAAAGAAATGCTATAGGTATTACAGTTTTGATTACCTCAAGATGACGTCAGGCGTTCCACACTTTTGTAATAAATATAGAATGTTAGCAATCTAGTTGTTCATTAGGATACTGTTGAGAGGCAGAGGCCAGGGGTATGGACTCTGAAAATTGAAGGCAGGTAGGAGGGTGCAGAGGCAACTATTTGACCACACTGGGCAGGCAGGAAGGGCAGTGGCAGCACAACAGACTATGGAGGGCAGTGGAAAGGGGGGCAGGGGTAACAAACCAAAAATACAGGACTGGCAAGAGAGGCTGTGGCAATATAATAGACCATTGTGGGTAGAAGGAAGAGGCAGTGCTAGTACAGCCATACATGCCAACAGACCTGATTCCGCCAGGAAACGTCCAATGTTTTTAAGCTCAAATGGGCTTCATTTGATCTGTCTCCTCTCTACAATCAACTCTTTTTTCAATGTAACTCAAAGGGGATAATCAATACCCCAGTTTTGTTTCCAAAATCTCCCTCTTACCAAGTTCAAAATGTTTGCAAGTATGGTACATTGGATCATGGAAGGCAGGAGGAATTGGGGTAGGGACATGGACTCGGATAACAGAGGACAGGAGGGACAGGGCAGGCATCAGGGTTTGCAGCGGCACAATACACCACACAGGGAATGCGGGACGGGAGTGCAGCACAACAATCCATAGAAAGCAATAGGGAGGAGACAGGACCATGCACATGGACAACAGAGAACAGAGGGGAAAGAGGCAATGGTAGCTAGCTGACCATAATAGACAGACAGGAGAGAAAGCTGCAGCATAACAGACCATAAAGGGCAAGAGGGACGGATCAGGGGCATTACAATGGAACAGACAAGCCAGGAGGGCGGGAATAGGGGTCTGCACTTGGAAACAAAGGGCTGGGGGCAAGGGGGCAGGGCAGGAGCAGCAAGATGACCATGGAGGTCAGGCAGGATGGGCACTAGAAGCAAGACACACCATGGAGAGCAACAGTGAGACGATGATGGCATACACACAGACCATGGAGGGAAGGTGGGAGGGGATCAGGGGTAGCTAGCTGACCACACAGGGAAGGTGGGAGGGGCCGTGGCAGCACAGAAGACCATGCGTGGCAAGTGGGAGGGTTAGTGGCAGCACAATGACTATGATGGGCAAGAAGGAGGGTGCAGGGGCATGCACAGAGGACCATGGAGGATAGAAGGGAGGGTCAGGACCTGGGCACAGACAAGAGAGTTCAGGGGAAGGGGCCTCACAACAGACCACTCGGGGCAGGCAGGAGGAGCAGTTGCAGCACAACAGACCATGGAGTGCAGAAGGGTGTGGCAGTAAAATGGACCATGGAGGACAAGAGGAAGGGGATAGGGGCATGGAATGTGGACAGGCAGGGTGGAGGTGGCAGGGTCAGGTTAGAGTTATCTGACAATGCTAGGCAGGTGGGAGGGGAGTGGCAGCTCAACAGAACACTCAGAGTAGATAGGAGTGGCAGGTCCATGGAACATGGTGGGCAAAAAGGATGGAGCAGGGACATGCACAAAAACATCAGAGGGCAGGGGGAAGGAGAATAGCGGCAGCAAGCTAAGCACAGAGGCTAAGAAGGAGGTCAATGATGGGGCATAGAATTGGGCAATAGAGGGCAAGAGGAGTGGACTGGTACATCATACTAAATGGAGGGCAGTGGCAGCACATCAGATTTTGCATGGCAGTGGGGAGGAGGCTAGTCCATGGATTCAGACAACAGAGGATAGGGAGGAGGTGGATGGGGCAGCAAGCTAATTGTTCAGAGAAGGCGGGAAGGCCAGTGGCAGAACAACGGCCACACAGGGCTGTAGTAAGGGAGCAGGGACACGGAGTTGGACAATGGATGGCTAGGAGGAGGGAAGGCAGGAGCAGCAAGCTTGGGTGGGGGCAGCACAATGCCAGGCCCTGCTTCCAACCCCCCACCATCCATTGTGATATGCATCTTACTTAACGTTAAAAAAAACCTAGAAATTTGCTGAAAAAAACTAAGATTACAGGGATGGTATAGTTAGACTCAGATTTCACTCATACACAACCAGTGAAATTCAGCAGTTATAGTTACCTGAGCTAACTATAACTTACGCCCCCGCAATGTACTGCTAATGACCTCAGACATTACATCACTCATGACATCACTCATGACATCTCTAATGAGCTGTGAATGGAATGGAACTATAATCGCTAGAACTTTATTTAGGGATAGTGTGTGTATATTTTTCCTTTTCTTTCGTGTAAGAACCATTATAATACACAACGTGCCCAGATTAATATGGCCGATAGCCTTTCACTTTAAAGTAATGTGTAGTCCATTGTTTATGTTGATGTTTGCAATTCTAAGTATGTTTATTATGAATAAGTCACGTTGACGAACATACAGGTATGGCGTTCACGAGGCAAGATATGCTGAAATGACATTGTGTGCATATTAACACTTGTTTTCTTTTCTTTATTGAATCAATTCCTGAATTTTCACATCGTGACCAGGCCAATATGGCCGCCAGCGTTTTGGATTAAAGTAGTGCACTGCTGATGACGTCACATATTACATCACTCATAACATGGTCAGTGACATCACTGATGACATCACGGATGACATCTCAAATGACATCACTGATGACATCATCTACGTGATCATTTGATGCACCTCCTCACACCCTAAAATACAGACTACCATTCTCAAAACCATAGACACACCAATACTAGTACATCTACAATATTCTGTTCACTATGCATGCAGACCTCTAATCAGCTACATAGCTTTGATACAGTCTTTTAAATACTCAGTTAGTACCTATGCAGTCTTGGAATCCTTCTGTCTGTCCCATGCACCTCTCCATTCAACCATCCAGCACTATCTAAGTATCCTATCACTCTGCCAATACATAAGCGCTAATAAATTTAGCATGCACTCTCTTTGCAGCACTGAAATTACTCCAGTTATTAGTCATATACTTAAGGAATGGCCTAGCCACTAACACAAGTGCAGGTACAATATTTTGTACACTATGCATGCAGAACTCTAACCAGCTACATACTATTGATACGCTCTTCTAAATACCCAGTTAGTACCTATGCAGTCTAGGAATCCATCTGTCTGTCCCATGCACTTCTCCATTCACCCATCCAGCACTATCTACGTATCCTATCACTCCACCAATACCTAAGCACTTATAAAATCAGCACGCACTTTCTTTAAAACACTGAAATTACTCCAGTTATTAGTCATATACTTAAGGAATGGCGTAGTCAAAAACACAAGTGCAGGTACAATATTTTGCACACTATGCATGCACAGCTCTAACCAGCTACAAACTATTGATACGCTCTTCTAAATACCCAGTTAGTACCTATGCAGTGTAGGAATCCTCCTGTCTGTCCCATGCATTTCTCCAAACACCCATCCAGCACTATCTACTTATCCTATTACTCCACAAATACCTAAGCATTTAAAATTTTACTATACACTCTGTTTGTAATACTGTAATTATTCTAGTTACAAGTCATGAACTTATGGAATGGCCTAGCTACTAACACAAGTACATCTATAATATTTTGTGCACTATCCAAGCAGACCTCTAAATAGTTATCAGTGATGTCACTGACCATGTCATGAATGATGTAATATGTGACATCATCAGCAGTGCATTGCGGGCGCGCGAGTTATAGTTAGCAGAACTAACTATAACGGAGGAATTTCTATGGTTTTGTACGAGTGAAATGTCCAGCTAACCATAACACCCCTGAAACCTATGGTTTTTTCTGTGAATTTCTAAGGTTTTTTAAATGCTAATTTCTAACTATAACGTCTCTGAAGCCTATGTTTTTTTCAGTGAAAATATATATATATATGTGTATGTATATATATATATATATATATATATATATATATATATATATATATATAACTTCACCAGGTTGCTCCTGCTGACAGCCAGGGGACCCATGGAAGGTGGCACGCACGCCGGCGGAGCACGCCGGAAAATAAATCCAATTCCAGAAAGTAAATGTACGCGCGCTCTCAGTCAGCGGACCACAGGACACAAGAAAGGGCTCCAAGGGTGTTTATTTACGACGCGTTTCGACTTGCTCAGAAGTCTTGCTCACGTAAACTAACAGTGCTCAGTGACAAACGTAATTAATAAAGTTGCACAGCGCTAAACATCGACATAGGACAATACAAGTCGACAAACTGTTTACATACGGCAGACATCTTGTAATGGTCACAAAACAACACTTTCAAAGCGTGAAGGCAGAAATCTACCACAAAGAGGAAACACTATGCTGTTAGGATGAATCAAAAAGAGTGTAAATGACTCGTGGAATATAAGCAAACATAAGTAAATAATGGTTGTGACCATGGTATCCAGGATTCGTAGTAAACAGGTGCGCATGCGTCTGCAGGGGTGGGTTGCTAGGTTACCAAAACTGTAAAGAAGAGGACTTGTCTAGATATTAATGCAGTCGCAAGTGTGCACAGACGTATGTAGTACCAGCATAACCCCCATATCAAGATATAGTAGATAACCCCGGCTAAATAGACCGGAGTGTGAAAGTGTCACGGGGTGAAATAATAAGCAGCATGTGCCAATGAGTGTAATAAACAAAGTGCCGAAAAATCAGGCTCACACATGAAGAGCAAATGATCGCTGCTCTCACAAAGTTACAATGCTGAAAGAATGGTCGGACAATTCCGCACTCAGCTCCAGGAGAATGTTGGAGATTCTAGTGAAGTTTGCTTGGATTGACAGAGACCTCGTACTTAAACAGATCCAGGAAGTACAGGAGGAACTGGATAAACTTACTGATGGCAAAACTCTCGATGAACTAAGTATTGCCATGAAAGAACGCCTCAAAAAATACGAAGACGACATCAAAGCGCGTAAGGAACGCAAGCTTAATAGGGACTACAACGATTACGAGAGCGGCAGAATTTTGACTTTCAGCCGCAAATATGATCATCTTTATAAAAAGCAAGAACCCACAACTATTGTTTCCTCCACTGTAGATGAGAGACAAGATAACACCATTTCGACACCTAGTGAGACGGAATCGGATGTCTCGGCCGAAACATCCTCTAACAATGACTTTGCAATACGTCCAGTTAATTTTTTAGAGGAGTATCGTCATCTACGCCGGAGCAGACGGACGAAGCAGGAAGCTCCGGCGATGAGAACACGGGGTCAGAGGAGCAGAGGCCGAGGAAGAGGCCGGGGAAACGCAGAAACCGCCGAAAGAGACTACAGCAGCGATGGCAGAAGAGGCAGGGCAAGGGGCAGAGTGGGAACTGGCAACACACGCTCCAGAAGAGCCCGCTAATGGACAGTGAAATGGTAAACAAGACCATCATCAATCTTTCTAAAAGAGTGATGAGTGAAACAGAGAAAAGGACTCTGTGTCTAGGACTTTCTTTCTGTCCCTCCAAATCATTTAACTATACTGATGCCAGAATTGATTTGTTTAAGTTCATCAGAAAACTCAAGCTAAAAAAATGGCATAAATTAAAAAGACTTGGTGAGACAAGAAAAACCAGCAGGCACACACCCAGGGAGTTCGATAACATCAATGTTGGTGATATTGACACCCTCATTGATATGATCCAACTCAATCAGGGTGAGGCGATAGAACCCGCTGAGCAGCATACGCAGATTTGCGAATCCATAGGCCTTGCCACTGACCATAGTGCCTTATCAGGCTTTAAGCCTAAATCTACATTTTTCCCCACTCTACCCTTTGACACGATTGACACGTTCCAAGGTAAGGCGTTGTGCAACTTCAGACACAAAAGCAGGGGTCACATCCCAGCCAATAACAACCTCACATTTCCCCAGAAACAGGCACTCAAGTCACTGGCGGAAGACACTGACATTGTGATCCGTCCGGCTGACAAGGGTGGCAATATCGTGATCATGGACAGGGAGATGTACCTTGCTGAAGCACATAGACAACTGAGAGACAATAGATACTATGAGACCATCAATAGGGATGAATACAGCAACAGCATTATCAAGTTGTGGGACAAACTTACCATCTGGAAAGACCAGGGCATCCTTGAATGGGAGGAGTTCTGCTACCTGAAAAATGAATTTCCCGTGTTGCCCACACTGTATTTACTCCCCAAACTCCACAAAGACCCCACCAACCCCCCAGGACGTCCCAAAGTGTCGTCCAGGGGAAGTGTATCTGAGCATATATCCAAATATGTAGATCACTTCCTCAGGGAGTATGTGATTCAGCTTCCCAGCTATATCAGGGACACAAAAGACTTCCTTGATAAGATCGATGGGGTTAGTTGGGAAAAGGACTTTCTGATGATCACATTGGATGTACAATCTTTGTACACCATTATTGACCACCAGCAAGGTCTTGAAGCATGTGAGCATTTCCTTAGATCCAGACCGGCCCATCTCAGGGAACACAACAAAATGATACTGGAGATGATCAGTTTTTGCCTGTCTCACAACATCTTTCTTTTCAATGGGGCACTGTACCGACAGACAGTCGGTACAGCTATGGGTTCGTGCTTTGCGCCCAGCTTTGCCAACCTTTTCATGGGGCACTGGGAAGAAGAGATTTTCTCGAACCCCGAGTTGAATGAATACCTTGGCCACATCCGTATCTGGATGCGCTACATCGACGACTTGTTCGTCGTATGGAAAGGCGAACACCAGGAAGCCATGGAGTTCATAGATAAACTCAATGTCAATGATAGAAACATTGTTCTCACCAGCAACATTAGCAGTACCCATGCAGAATACCTAGATGTCTGTTTGGACATCAAGGAAGAAAAGATCAGCACCACCCTGTTTAGAAAGAACACTGCGGGCAACAGTGTCTTGCATGCCCTCAGTAGCCACCCGGAGACTCTTAAATGGAGTATTCCATACGGTGAGTTACTCAGGGCTAAGAGGAATTGCAACACAGATGAGACTTACCAACTTGAGAGTAAAGAGATGTTGTCTAGATTCAAGATCAGGGGTTACCCAAACTGGGTTCTCAAGAGGGCCAAATCCAGAGCAGATGCTATATCCAGAGCCCATACCATCACAGAAAGAGAGACTGAATCCCCTGAGAGTGAAGAAGACACCACACGCCTGATCCTGACCTATAACTCAGATTCCAGCAGTATCAAGAGAATATTGACAAAAAATTGGGATATTCTGAAATGTGACCACACTATTGGTGAACTGTTACCTGATAGGCCCACGATCACATACAGAAAGGGCAAAAGCATCAGGGACATGTTGGTACACAGCGATATTACCATTTATTCCAACATACACGAACACGGCCTACAGGGATTCTTTCCCTGTGGGCATTGCAAGGAATGCAAAAACAGTACACTAGTCAAGAACATTTGTTACAACGGCATCACCAAGAAAATTGCACAGTTCCTCACCTGTAGTACTACTTTTGTTGTGTATGTCATAGAGTGTCCTTGTAAACTGTGGTACATAGGAAGTACAACCTTGTTGGCTAAAAAGCGTGTTCTCGAACACTACCGTGCTATTATACACAAAGACGACAAATACCCTGTGGCCCGACACTTCGGTGATGTACATTTTTCCAATCCTGCCCTTCTTAGATTCTTTATTTTAGAGCAAATCAACATCAATCCCCGGGGTGGCAACAGAGTACTCAAACTGAGGCAAAGAGAATCCAAATACATCATAGATTTTCAGACCAAGGCACCGGGCGGGTTGAATCAGGATGAGGAGCTTGCAATCCATCTTAGAGAATAATCTGTTTTAGCCTGTGCCCTCATTGTGTGATGTTGTGACCTACCGTTGATGTCTTCCTTAATTTCGTTCTCTTACTGTGTGATAGATCTTCTCGTTCCCTTGCTAGATCTGTGTGCATATGAGATCATTTACATGTTGTGTAATTTTAACCTTTTACTTACCATTGTTATTTCTTTTCACAGGAGGAAAGGAAGGGGCCCACACACTGGCACGTTCACTTCACGGGCAACCTACCCTTTTTCCCCTCCGGCACACTGAGCACCTTGACTGAAGACGCACGGGAGTCTGCATAAGTACCTTCTGGCACTTGCCAATTATTTTGAATTTAACTACATGGAGTCGATGGTATTTGGGGGAGATATACTTGAGGACTGTCATATGTACGTATGGCCCTAGACTGATTTACAGCAAAGTTGGGACACTTGCCCCTGTCGATTGGGATCGCAGTTGCTACACCATTTATTCTACAACAGTTTGTGTTATACACAGTCTACAGCATTAACTTTGTGAGAGCAGCGATCATTTGCTCTTCATGTGTGAGCCTGATTTTTCGGCACTTTGTTTATTACACTCATTGGCACATGCTGCTTATTATTTCACCCCGTGACACTTTCACACTCCGGTCTATTTAGCCGGGGTTATCTACTATATCTTGATATGGGGGTTATGCTGGTACTACATACGTCTGTGTACACTTGCGACTGCATTAATATCTAGACAAGTCCTCTTCTTTACAGTTTTGGTAACCTAGCAACCCACCCCTGCAGACGCATGCGCACCTGTTTACTACGAATCCTGGATACCATGGTCACAACCATTATTTACTTATGTTTGCTTATATTCCACGAGTCATTTACACTCTTTTTGATTCATCCTAACAGCATAGTGTTTCCTCTTTGTGGTAGATTTCTGCCTTCACGCTTTGAAAGTGTTGTTTTGTGACCATTACAAGATGTCTGCCGTATGTAAACAGTTTGTCGACTTGTATTGTCCTATGTCGATGTTTAGCGCTGTGCAACTTTATTAATTACGTTTGTCACTGAGCACTGTTAGTTTACGTGAGCAAGACTTCTGAGCAAGTCGAAACGCGTCGTAAATAAACACCCTTGGAGCCCTTTCTTGTGTCCTGTGGTCCGCTGACTGAGAGCGCGCGTACATTTACTTTCTGGAATTGGATATATATATATATATATATATATATTGTTGTCCAAATGCCCAAGAGCTTTGAACTCGCACTCCCAGCATGTCACCTTCCGGCATTAATCACGGTAACAAACCTCTGCATATCAGGAAACTTTTAATTCATTTGCCTAAGCGTTTCGAGGTGGCAGCCTCTTCTTCATGGGCAACTGCTAAAAACTGGCTTATGGAGTTTTTCTCATTGCTTGCACCTGTACTGCCCTCAGTGGGCCACGTTCATCACGCTGACATTGTCTGGTGCATGCAGGGACTTGTGGTCCTTGGAAATACATTGAGACACCCACAGTGGGTTCCGTGCCAGTTTTTAATCTATGCAGCATTGAATTGAATTATAACATCTTTAGTGGGCTCCGCGATGTCAGGTAAGTTGGTTGAATCTACATCTGCTGCGCTGATTGCAACGGGGCACAGTTCAGTGTTGCGCAGCCTCTTTAATTCACAAGATGGTGCGGGTTCCACGGCAGGGCGCCGCGTTAATCATTTTGTTGTCCAAATACCCAAGAGCTTTGAACTCGCACTCCCAGCACGTCACCTTCCGGCATTAATCATGGAAACAAACCTCTGTATGTCAGGAAACTTTTATTTCATTCGCCTACATGTTTCGAGGCGGCAGCCTCTTCTTCATGGGCAACTGCTAAAAACTGGCTTATGGAGTTTTCCTCATTGCTTGCACCTGTACTGCCCTCAGTGGGCCACGTTCATCACGCTGACATTGTCTGGTGCATGCAGGGACTTGTGGTCCTTGGAAATACATTGAGACACCCACAGTGGGTTCCGTGCCAGTTTTTAATCTATGCAGCATTGAATTGAATTATAACATCTTTAGTGGGCTCCACGATGTCAGGTAAGTTGGTTGAATCTACATCTGCTGCGCTGATCGCAACGGGGCACAGTTCAGTGTTGCGCAGCCTCTTTAATTCACAAGATGGTGCGGGTTCCACGGCAGGGCGCCGCGTAAATCATTTTGTTGTCCAAATACCCAAGAGCTTTGAACTCGCACTCCCAGCACGTCACCTTCCGGCATTAATCATGGAAACAAACCTCTGTATGTCAGGAAACTTTTATTTCATTCGCCTACACGTTTCGAGGCGGCAGCCTCTTCTTCATGGGCAACTGCTAAAAACTGGCTTATGGAGTTTTCCTCATTGCTTGCACCTGTACTGCCCTCAGTGGGCCACGTTCATCACGCTGACATTGTCTGGTGCATGCAGGGACTTGTGGTTCTTGGAAATACATTGAGACACCCACAGTGGGTTCCGTGCCAGTTTTTAATCTATGCAGCATTGAATTGAATTATAACATCTTTAGTGGGCTCCACGATGTCAGGTAAGTTGGTTGAATCTACATCTGCTGCGCTGATCGCAACGGGGCACAGTTCAGTGTTGCGCAGCCTCTTTAATTCACAAGATGGTGCGGGTTCCACGGCAGGGCGCCGCGTAAATCATTTTGTTGTCCAAATACCCAAGAGCTTTGAACTCGCACTCCCAGCACGTCACCTTCCGGCATTAATCATGGAAACAAACCTCTGTATGTCAGGAAACTTTTATTTCATTCGCCTACACGTTTCGAGGCGGCAGCCTCTTCTTCATGGGCAACTGCTAAAAACTGGCTTATGGAGTTTTCCTCATTGCTTGCACCTGTACTGCCCTCAGTGGGCCACGTTCATCACGCTGACATTGTCTGGTGCATGCAGGGACTTGTGGTTCTTGGAAATACATTGAGACACCCACAGTGGGTTCCGTGCCAGTTTTTAATCTATGCAGCATTGAATTGAATTATAACATCTTTAGTGGGCTCCACCATGTCAGGTAAGTTGGTTGAATCTACATCTGCTGCGCTGATCGCAACGGGGCACAGTTCAGTGTTGCGCAGCCTCTTTAATTCACAAGATGGTGCGGGTTCCACGGCAGGGCGCCGCGTAAATCATTTTGTTGTCCAAATACACACGAGCTTTGAACTCGCACTCCCAGCACGTCACCTTCCGGCATTAATCATGGAAACAAACCTCTGTATGTCAGGAAACTTTTATTTCATTCGCCTACACGTTTCGAGGCGGCAGCCTCTTCTTCATGGGCAACTGCTAAAAACTGGCTTATGGAGTTTTCCTCATTGCTTGCACCTGTACTGCCCTCAGTGGGCCACGTTCATCATGCTGACATTGTCTGGTGCATGCAGGGACTTGTGGTCCTTGGAAATACATTGAGACACCCGCAGTGGGTTTCGTGCCAGTTTTTAATCTATGCAGCATTGAATTGAATTATAACATCTTTAGTGGGCTCCACCATGTCAGGTAAGTTGGTTGAATCTACATCTGCTGCGCTGATCGCAACGGGGCACAGTTCAGTGTTGCGCAGCCTCTTTAATTCACAAGATGGTGCGGGTTCCACGGCAGGGCGCCGCGTAAATCATTTTGTTGTCGAAATACCCAAGCACCACGAAGAAGAGTCTGGACAGGTAATTTCTTCCTATTTAAGTTTCTATTTATCACCATTTGTGCAGAAAACATGGATGGTCTATGCGTTTTGGGACTATGCCTTCAACTGGACCATAGAGTCCGTTTTGAAGTAACTAGTGCCCATTCGAGTCTCTCATTCATTTTTACCATTAGTGCAAATGCTATACTGTTAACCCACTTGATGCTACAATGGCGTTTTACATCCAACGTTTTCCACATTTCATTAATTGTAAGTACATTAATGATCATTTTAAGTCTTCAAGATTTACCATGGCAAAAGGTTCAAAATGCATTATTTTCAAAAAAGTGCTAGTGCGATAAAGTGCATTTAGAAAGAATCTGTGCAAATTGCTTTACCTCTGCAATTTTCTACATTTCATTTACTGTGAAGTACGTTAATACTCATTTTGGGTCTTTGCATTGTATTCAGGCAGAAAGAGCAAAACGCGCAATTTTCAAAAAAGTGCTAGTACAATAAATGCATTTGGAAGGAATTTGTGCAACTCCATTAAAAACCACAGTTCTAAACAGTTTCATGAAAAGGGATGGGGAAGGGGGGTTTTTATGAAAAGCAGCAATAATTCAGATTTCTGTCAATTTCATAGAGTCTTTAAAGTTCATGCAAACAATTCCTACAATTTCACCAATAAAATCATTGGGTATTCAATAATTAAAAACACATATAAATAAGGTAAAATATATATGCCTTCATTGTCAAAAAATCAAACGATAAAACTATATATAAAGTACTAGACAATATGAGGAGATTGCACATTCAGTTTAAATAACATGGGAATCAGAGAGATAATTTCATAATATCTCTCATAGTAGATGTATCTAATCATCAAGGTAGAGTTCTTAAATAAAATGTTCATGTATAGAGAGATCAATCATTAAAATCG
The DNA here is from genome assembly GCF_964204655.1 of Triturus cristatus. Lineage (NCBI taxonomy): Eukaryota > Metazoa > Chordata > Amphibia > Caudata > Salamandridae > Triturus > Triturus cristatus. The sequence goes on along the minus strand of NC_140584.1, from coordinate 936,992,296 downwards.
TTGTTGTATAGGATGTATTCACTGTTTCCGTGTTTGACTAGTTGAGACATTTTAAAGTATAATTCTCATCTTAAACAGTTTTGTTGGTCACACATTCCTTATTTACTCAATTTAAAAAATGTGATCCTCTTAGTATGGAAAAAAGGGGGATTGTTTACTCTACCAAAGCATATGTCAAGTCCCCATAACAACTGTCCAAATAATTTTATGCATGAATAAAGATTTCTGCATTTCCCCTTCCTCCATTTTCATTGAGCTACAGGATCTTCTCTTTTTGTTGGGGATTCTCTCTCATTATTCAATTCCTGAATATGCCCATGTACGGGGAGTTTCCAGATCAATAAAAAGGTCTCAAATAGGATACCATTATCAGTTTCAACGTTGCCATCATTGTAGATGTATTTGGAGTTCTGCATCCAGATCATGGCCAAAGTGTTTCTCAGTCCCTATGGCTAAGATGTACCGGGACTCCATTTTTCTTAATTCCATTGTTCAGTTACCTCCTTGATTTTTTTGGGGCACAATGTTTATGCCACAGTACTTTAGATCTCGGTCATTACTAGAGTGGTAGTCAGAAAAATGTTTGGATATAGGATAAGAAAAATCTTTAGTCTTGATGGCTCGTAGGAGTTTCAATTTATTGATTGTACTCCCGACGTATTGTTTTTTGCACAGGCATTCCAGTATATAGACCACGTACTTGGATTCGGATGTGATATAGTCAACAATGTTTTCAATTTTACCATTCTGTAATTTGAACGTTGATGTGTTCTGACCATATGTGTAAGAATGTCCCCTAAAGACGCTATTTTTCTATAAGTCATGCTCGGACGTGATGGTAGTTTTGTTCTCAGTGTCTCGTCCAGCATGAGGACATTCCAGTTCTTTTTTACGATCTTTTTCAGTTCTTTGTTATCATTGTTAAAATCCACAATCAGTCGAGTTATATCTTCCTCATCATCTTCTCTTGTCTGATCTTCCTGCTGCAACGTCAATAGCATTTCCCTAGATTTCAAGTTTACCTTCATTCTGGCTATTTTAATTACTTCCAATGGTAGCCTCTTTCCAGAAAGCGAGTACTCATCTCAGTAAGTTGTTGTTCAACATCACTTGGTTCTGAGCAATTTCTCTTTACCCGCAACATTTACCCGTAGGGTATACTCCACTTCAGATGTCGCGGATGCCCACTGTTGGCAACTATAACTCACGCGACCGCAATCCTCTGCTGATGACGTCAGATATTACATCACTGATTACATATGTGTCTTTCTGAAAAATAAATATTTGTAATATATGTATAGCTAAAGATTAATGGAAGAAGACATGGGTAAATAGGTGTCTAAATACAGTGATGTAATATCTGACGTCATCAGCAGAGGATTGCGGTCGCGTGAGTTATAGTTGCCTGCACTAACTATAACGGGGGAATTTCATTGGTTTTTTACGAGGGAAATGTCCAGCTAACTATAACATGTGTGAAACCTATGGTTTTTTAAGTGAATTTGCAAGGTTTTTTAAATGCTAATTCCTAACTATAACGTGTGTGAAACCTATGGTTTTTTAAGTGAATTTGTACGGTTTTTTAAATGCTAAGTTATGTATTTATTAATATTTTTTTTTCAGGTTTTTCACCGTGTGTGCACCGTGCGCGCATGGTGCGCTTCACGCACCGTGCGCGTGCTGTGGGCACACTGTGCGCTTCGCGCACCGAGCGCCCACGATGCGTTGTGCGTGCCGTGCGTGCACGGTGCGCGCACCCCACGCTTTTTCGTCATACAAGTAAATGTTTTTTTCACCCTTGGGGGTCCTTCAGTGACCACCTGACAATCGCTAGGGGGTCAGGAACTGTCCACCCTGCCCCCTTTTCACGTTCTCCACCTTTGTTTTTCACTGCCTCAGACTGCGAGAGACAAAATGGCGGCTGACACTTCCTGATTTCGACCGATTCGAATATTTATTGACATCTAACAACCAATCAGAATTGCGCTCGCGCACGTCACCATGCGCGCACGGGGCGCGCTTATAGATATATATGTACTTTTAACAGAAATTTTCTCTGGAACTACTGAACAGATTGACTCCAGATATTCAAAAGGCACATCCCTGACCTGAGGACTACCTCTCTGCCAAATTTCAAGTAATTCTGTTCAGCCGTTCGGGCTGTACCTTGGACTAAAGGTCCCTATGGAAAAATGCATGGGGAAAACGCGTTTTGGGACCCCCCTTTTTTCTCAGCCCCCGCTTGACTAATCACCCCGAGACTTTTAGGGTAGGAGCGGAGCGCCCCACCTATTTTGAAAAATTCGCGAGGATTCGTCAACCGGCGCCAAAGTTATTTAAAATAGAATTTTCAGATTTCCTATGGAAACACGGTCCTAACTATAACTATCTACTGGCGACCGCCAGTAGATAATATATATATATATATATATATATATATATATATATATATATATATATATATATATATATATATATATATATATATATATATATATATATATATATATATATATATATATATATATAATAAAGTTTCACAAGTTGCCTTTAGCAGAATGCACTCCCAACAAGTCTTTCAAAAGCGCAGGAACAACTTCAGAGAAAGACAGATAAAATAATCATTGCATGCCTTGCCTGACGCGTTTCAGAGTAAACCTCCTTCCTCAGAGGCAGCATGCCAAGCCATGTTCATTTCACGGTCACTCCAACTGAAATAACCCAATCAATTTGAAAACCTGCCCAGGTGGGTCTTGATAAGCATCATGGGAGTAGAAATCCCTGCTAAGAATCTTGGGAGTTGGAGTCCATATTAAACCCTCGTGGGTCCGGAAACAAAACAGGCTGAAATTTTAAACAGCATATTTTTCTTTTATTAGCATTACATGTGCAGTCTCTCAAAATTGTTCCCAAAAGTAAAGCGCAACTTGTTGCTCCCACATGGCACTTTGCATCTGCATGCCACAGGACTTGTACTAATTCCTACAATGGTGCAATCCCCGACCTGGCTGGCCGTATTAATAAAGTTTCACAAGTTGCCTTTAGCAGAATGCACTCCCAACAAGTCTTTCAAAAGCGCAGGAACAACTTCAGAGAAAGACAGATAAAATAATCATTGCATGCCTTGCCTGACGCGTTTCAGAGTAAACCTCCTTCCTCAGAGGCAGCATGCCAAGCCATGTTCATTTCACGGTCACTCCAACTGAAATAACCCAATCAATTTGAAAACCTGCCCAGGTGGGTCTTGATAAGCATCATGGGAGTAGAAATCCCTGCTAAGAATCTTGGGAGTTGGAGTCCATATTAAACCCTTGTGGGTCCGGAAACAAAACAGGCTGAAATTTTAAACAGCATATTTTTCTTTTATTAGCATTACATGTGCAGTCTCTCAAAATTGTTCCCAAAAGTAAAGCGCAACTTGTTGCTCCCACATGGCACTTTGCATCTGCATGCCACAGGACTTGTACTGATTCCTACAATGGTGCAATCCCCGACCTGGCTGGCCGTATTAATAAAGTTTCACAAGTTGCCTTTAGCAGAATGCACTCCCAGCAAGTCTTTCAAAAGCGCAGGAACAACTTCAGAGAAAGACAGATAAAATAATCATTGCATGCCTTGCCTGACGCGTTTCAGAGTAAACCTCCTTCCTCAGAGGCAGCATGCCAAGCCATGTTCATTTCACGGTCACTCCAACTGAAATAACCCAATCAATTTGAAAACCTGCCCAGGTGGGTCTTGATAAGCATCATGGGAGTAGAAATCCCTGCTAAGAATCTTGGGAGTTGGAGTCCATATTAAACCCTCGTGGGTCCGGAAACAAAACAGGCTGAAATTTTAAACAGCATATTTTTCTTTTATTAGCATTACATGTGCAGTCTCTCAAAATTGTTCTCAAAAGTAAAGCGCAACTTGTTGCTCCCACATGGCACTTTGCATCTGCATGCCACAGGACTGTACTGATTCCTACAATGGTGCAATCCCCGACCTGGCTGGCCGTATTAATAAAGTTTCACAAGTTGCCTTTAGCAGAATGCACTCCCAACAAGTCTTTCAAAAGCGCAGGAACAACTTCAGAGAAAGACAGATAAAATAATCATTGCATGCCTTGCCTGACGCGTTTCAGAGTAAACCTCCTTCCTCAGAGGCAGCATGCCAAGCCATGTTCATTTCACGGTCACTCCAACTGAAATAACCCAATCAATTTGAAAACCTGCCCAGGTGGGTCTTGATAAGCATCATGGGAGTAGAAATCCCTGCTAAGAATCTTGGGAGTTGGAGTCCATATTAAACCCTCGTGGGTCCGGAAACAAAACAGGCTGAAATTTTAAACAGCATATTTTTCTTTTATTAGCATTACATGTGCAGTCTCTCAAAATTGTTCCCAAAAGTAAAGCGCAACTTGTTGCTCCCACATGGCACTTTGCATCTGCATGCCACAGGACTTGTACTGATTCCTACAATGGTGCAATCCCCGACCTGGCTGGCCGTATTAATAAAGTTTCACAAGTTGCCTTTAGCAGAATGCACTCCCAACAAGTCTTTCAAAAGCGCAGGTACAACTTCAGAGAAAGACAGATAAAATAATCATTGCATGCCTTGCCTGACGCGTTTCAGAGTAAACCTCCTTCCTCAGAGGCAGCATGCCAAGCCATGTTCATTTCACGGTCACTCCAACTGAAATAACCCAATCAATTTGAAAACCTGCCCAGGTGGGTCTTGATAAGCATCATGGGAGTAGAAATCCCTGCTAAGAATCTTGGGAGTTGGAGTCCATATTAAACCCTCGTGGGTCCGGAAACAAAACAGGCTGAAATTTTAAACAGCATATTTTTCTTTTATTAGCATTACATGTGCAGTCTCTCAAAATTGTTCCCAAAAGTAAAGCGCAACTTGTTGCTCCCACATGGCACTTTGCATCTGCATGCCACAGGACTTGTACTTGTTATTTCAGTTGGAGTGACCGTGAAATGAACATGGCTTGGCATGCTGCCTCTGAGGAAGGAGGTTTACTCTGAAACGCGTCAGGCAAGGCATGCAATGATTTTTTATCTGTCTTTCTCTGAAGTTGTTCCTGCGCTTTTGAAAGACTTGTTGGGAGTGCATTCTGCTAAAGGCAACTTGTGAAACTTTATCAATACGGCCAGCCAGGTCGGGGATTGCACCATTGTAGGAATCAGTACAAGTCCTGTGGCATGCAGATTCAAAGTGCCATGTGGGAGCAACAAGTTGCGCTTTACTTTTGGGAACAATTTTGAGAGACTGCACATAAATGCTAATAAAAGAAAAATATGCTGTTTAAAATTTCAGCCTGTTTTGTTTCCGGACCCACGAGGGTTTAATATGGACTCCAACTCCCAAGATTCTTAGCAGGGATTTCTACTCCCATGATGCTTATCAAGACCCACCTGGGCAGGTTTTCAAATTGATTGGGTTATTTCAGTTGGAGTGACCGTGAAATGAACATGGCTTGGCATGCTGCCTCTGAGGAAGGAGGTTTACTCTGAAACGCGTCAGGCAAGGCATGCAATGATTATTTTATCTGTCTTTCTCTGAAGTTGTTCCTGCGCTTTTGAAAGACTTGTTGGGAGTGCATTCTGCTAAAGGCAACTTGTGAAACTTTATTAATACGGCCAGCCAGGTCGGGGATTGCACCATTGTAGGAATCAGTACAAGTCCTGTGGCATGCAGATTCAAAGTGCCATGTGGGAGCAACAAGTTGCGCTTTACTTTTGGGAACAATTTTGAGAGACTGCACATGTAATGCTAATAAAAGAAAAATATGCTGTTTAAAATTTCAGCCTGTTTTGTTTCCGGACCCACGAGGGTTTAATATGGACTCCAACTCCCAAGACTCTTAGCAGGGATTTCTACACCCATGATGCTTATCAAGACCCACCTGGGCAGGTTTTCAAATTGATTGGGTTATTTCAGTTGGAGTGACCGTGAAATGAATATGGCTTGGCATGCTGCCTCTGAGGAAGGAGGTTTACTCTGAAACGCGTCAGGCAAGGCATGCAATGATTATTTTATCTGTCTTTCTCTGAAGTTGTTCCTGCGCTTTTGAAAGACTTGTTGGGAGTGCATTCTGCTAAAGGCAACTTGTGAAACTTTATTAATACGGCCAGCCAGGTCGGGGATTGCACCATTGTAGGAATCAGTACAAGTCCTGTGGCATGCAGATTCAAAGTGCCATGTGGGAGCAACAAGTTGCGCTTTACTTTTGGGAACAATTTTGAGAGACTGCACATGTAATGCTAATAAAAGAAAAATATGCTGTTTAAAATTTCAGCCTGTTTTGTTTCCGGACCCACGAGGGTTTAATATGGACTCCAACTCCCAAGATTCTTAGCAGGGATTTCTACTCCCATGATGCTTATCAAGACCCACCTGGGCAGGTTTTCAAATTGATTGGGTTATTTCAGTTGGAGTGACCGTGAAATGAACATGGCTTGGCATGCTGCCTCTGAGGAAGGAGGTTTACTCTGAAACGCGTCAGGCAAGGCATGCAATGATTATTTTATCTGTCTTTCTCTGAAGTTGTTCCTGCGCTTTTGAAAGACTTGTTGGGAGTGCATTCTGCTAAAGGCAACTTGTGAAACTTTATTAATACGGCCAGCCAGGTCGGGGATTGCACCATTGAAGGAATCAGTATAAGTCCTGTGGCATGCAGATTCAAAGTGCCATGTGGGAGCAACAAGTTGCGCTTTACTTTTGGGAACAATTTTGAGAGACTGCACATGTAATGCTAATAAAAGAAAAATATGCTGTTTAAAATTTCAGCCTGTTTTGTTTCCGGACCCACGAGGGTTTAATATGGACTCCAACTCCCAAGATTCTTAGCAGGGATTTCTACTCCCATGATGCTTATCAAGACCCACCTGGGCAGGTTTTCAAATTGATTGGGTTATTTCAGTTGGAGTGACCGTGAAATGAACATGGCTTGGCATGCTGCCTCTGAGGAAGGAGGTTTACTCTGAAACGCGTCAGGCAAGGCATGCAATGATTATTTTATCTGTCTTTCTCTGAAGTTGTTCCTGCGCTTTTGAAAGACTTGTTGGAAGTGCATTCTGCTAAAGGCAACTTGTGAAACTTTATTAATACGGCCAGCCAGGTCGGGGATTGCACCATTGTAGGAATCAGTACAAGTCCTGTGGCATGCAGATTCAAAGTGCCATGTGGGAGCAACAAGTTGCGCTTTACTTTTGGGAACAATTTTGAGAGACTGCACATGTAATGCTAATAAAAGAAAAATATGCTGTTTAAATTTCAGCCTGTTTTGTTTCCGGACCCACGAGGGTTTAATATGGACTCCAACTCCCAAGATTCTTAGCAGGGATTTCTACTCCCATGATGCTTATCAAGACCCACCTGGGCAGGTTTTCAAATTGATTGGGTTATTTCAGTTGGAGTGACCGTGAAATGAACATGGCTTGGCATGCTGCCTCTGAGGAAGGAGGTTTACTCTGAAACGCATCAGGCAAGGCATGCAATGATTATTTTATCTGTCTTTCTCTGAAGTTGTTCCTGCGCTTTTGAAAGAATTGTTGGGAGTGCATTCTGCTAAAGGCAACTTGTGAAACTTTATTAATACGGCCAGCCAGGTCGGGAATTGCACCATTGTAGGAATCAGTACAAGTCCTGTGGCATGCAGATTCAAAGTGCCATGTGGGAGCAACAAGTTGCGCTTTACTTTTGGGAACAATTTTGAGAGACTGCACATGTAATACTAATAAAAGAAAAATATGCTGTTTAAAATTTCAGCCTGTTTTGTTTCCGGACCCACGAGGGTTTAATATGGACTCCAACTCCCAAGATTCTTAGCAGGGATTTCTACTCCCATGATGCTTATCAAGACCCACCTGGGCAGGTTTTCAAATTGATTGGGTTATTTCAGTTGGAGTGACCGTGAAATGAACATGGCTTGGCATGCTGCCTCTGAGGAAGGAGGTTTACTCTGAAACGCGTCAGGCAAGGCATGCAATGATTATTTTATCTGTCTTTCTCTGAAGTTGTTCCTGCGCTTTTGAAAGACTTGTTGGGAGTGCATTCTGCTAAAGGCAACTTGTGAAACTTTATTAATACGGCCAGCCAGGTCGGGGATTGCACCATTGTAGGAATCAGTACAAGTCCTGTGGCATGCAGATTCAAAGTCCCATGTGGGAGCAACAAGTTGCGCTTTACTTTTAGGAACAATTTTGAGAGACTGCACATGTAATGCTAATAAAAGAAAAATATGCTGTTTAAAATTTCAGCCTGTTTTGTTTCCGGACCCACGAGGGTTTAATATGGACTCCAACTCCCAAGATTCTTAGCAGGGATTTCTACTCCCATGATGCTTATCAAGACCCACCTGGGCAGGTTTTCAAATTGATTGGGTTATTTCAGTTGGAGTGACCGTGAAATGAACATGGCTTGGCATGCTGCCTCTGAGGAAGGAGGTTTACTCTGAAACGCGTCAGGCAAGGCATGCAATGATTATTTTATCTGTCTTTCTCTGAAGTTGTTCCTGCGCGTTTGAAAGATTTGTTGGGAGTGCATTCTGCTAAAGGCAACTTGTGAAACTTTATTAATACGGCCAGCCAGGTCGGGGATTGCACCATTGTAGGAATCAGTACAAGTCCTGTGGCATGCAGATTCAAAGTGCCATGTGGGAGCAACAAGTTGCGCTTTACTTTTGGGAACAATTTTGAGAGACTGCACATGTAATGCTAATAAAAGAAAAATATGCTGTTTAAAATTTCAGCCTGTTTTGTTTCCGGACCCACGAGGGTTTAATATGGACTCCAACTCCCAAGATTCTTAGCAGGGATTTCTACTCCCATGATGCTTATCAAGACCCACCTGGGCAGGTTTTCAAATTGATTGGGTTATTTCAGTTGGAGTGACCGTGAAATGAACATGGCTTGGCATGCTGCCTCTGAGGAAGGAGGTTTATTCTGAAACGCGTCAGGCAAGGCATGCAATGATTATTTTATCTGTCTTTCTCTGAAGTTGTTCCTGCGCTTTTGAAAGACTTGTTGGGATTGCATTCTGCTAAAGGCAACTTGTGAAACTTTATTAATACGGCCAGCCAGGTCGGGGATTGCACCATTGTAGGAATCAGTACAAGTCCTGTGGCATGCAGATTCAAAGTGCCATGTGGGAGCAACAAGTTGCGCATTACTTTTGGGAACAATTTTGAGAGACTGCACATGTAATGCTAATAAAAGAAAAATATGCTGTTTAAAATTTCAGCCTGTTTTGTTTCCGGACCCACGAGAGTTTAATATGGACTCCAACTCCCAAGATTCTTAGCAGGGATTTCTACTCCCATGATGCTTATCAAGACCCACCTGGGCAGGTTTTCAAATTGATTGGGTTATTTCAGTTGGAGTGACCGTGAAATGAACATGGCTTGGCATGCTGCCTCTGAGGAAGGAGGTTTACTCTGAAACGCGTCAGGCAAGGCATGCAATTATTATTTTATCTGTCTTTCTCTGAAGTTGTTCCTGCGCTTTTGAAAGACTTGTTGGGAGTGCATTCTGCTAAAGGCAACTTGTGAAACTTTGTTAATACGGCCAGCCAGGTCGGGGATTGCACCATTGTAGGAATCAGTACAAGTCCTGTGGCATGCAGATTCAAAGTGCCATGTGGAAGCAACAAGTTGCGCTTTACTTTTGGGAACAATTTTGAGAGACTGCACATGTAATGCTAATAAAAGAAAAATATGCTGTTTAAAATTTCAGCCTGTTTTGTTTCCGGACCCACAAGGGTTTAATATGGACTCCAACTCCCAAGATTCTTAGCAGGGATTTCTACTCCCATGATGCTTATCAAGACCCACCTGGGCAGGTTTTCAAATTGATTGGGTTATTTCAGTTGGAGTGACCGTGAAATGAACATGGCTTGGCATGCTGCCTCTGAGGAAGGAGATTTACTCTGAAACGCGTCAGGCAAGGCATGCAATGATTATTTTATCTGTCTTTCTCTGAAGTTGTTCCTGCGCTTTTGAAAGACTTGTTGGGAGTGCATTCTGCTAAAGGCAACTTGTGAAACTTTATTAATACGGCCAGCCAGGTCGGGGATTGCACCATTGTAGGAATCAGTACAAGTCCTGTGGCATGCAGATTCAAAGTGCCATGTGGGAGCAACAAGTTGCGCTTTACTTTTGGGAACAATTTTGAGAGACTGCACATGTAATGCTAATAAAAGAAAAATATGCTGTTTAAAATTTCAGCCTGTTTTGTTTCCGGACCCACGAGGGTTTAATATGGACTCCAACTCCCAAGATTCTTAGCAGGGATTTCTACTCCCATGATGCTTATCAAGACCCACCTGGGTAGGTTTTCAAATTGATTGGGTTATTTCAGTTGGAGTGACCGTGAAATGAACATGGCTTGGCATGCTGCCTCTGAGGAAGGAGGTTTACTCTGAAACGCGTCAGGCAAGGCATGCAATGATTATTTTATCTGTCTTTCTCTGAAGTTGTTCCTGCGCTTTTGAAAGACTTGTTGGGAGTGCATTCTGCTAAAGGCAACTTGTGAAACTTTATTAATACGGCCAGCCAGGTCGGGGATTGCACCATTGTAGGAATCAGTACAAGTCCTGTGGCATGCAGATTCAAAGTGCCATGTGGTAGCAACAAGTTGCGCTTTACTTTTGGGAACAATTTTGAGAGACTGCACATGTAATGCTAATAAAAGAAAAATATGCTGTTTAAAATTTCAGCCTGTTTTGTTTCCGGACCCACGAGGGTTTAATATGGACTCCAACTCCCAAGATTCTTAGCAGGGATTTCTACTCCCATGATGCTTATCAAGACCCACCTGGGCAGGTTTTCAAATTGATTGGGTTATTTCAGTTGGAGTGACCGTGAAATGAACATGGCTTGGCATGCTGCCTCTGAGGAAGGAGGTTTACTCTGAAACGCGTCAGGCAAGGCATGCAATGATTATTTTATCTGTCTTTCTCTGAAGTTGTTCCTGCGCTTTTGAAAGACTTGTTGGGAGTGCATTCTGCTAAAGGCAACTTGTGAAACTTTATTAATACGGCCAGCCAGGTCGGGGATTGCACCATTGTAGGAATCAGTACAAGTCCTGTGGCATGCAGATTCAAAGTCCCATGTGGGAGCAACAAGTTGCGCTTTACTTTTAGGAACAATTTTGAGAGACTGCACATGTAATGCTAATAAAAGAAAAATATGCTGTTTAAAATTTCAGCCTGTTTTGTTTCCGGACCCACGAGGGTTTAATATGGACTCCAACTCCCAAGATTCTTAGCAGGGATTTCTACTCCCATGATGCTTATCAAGACCCACCTGGGCAGGTTTTCAAATTGATTGGGTTATTTCAGTTGGAGTGACCGTGAAATGAACATGGCTTGGCATGCTGCCTCTGAGGAAGGAGGTTTACTCTGAAACGCGTCAGGCAAGGCATGCAATGATTATTTTATCTGTCTTTCTCTGAAGTTGTTCCTGCGCTTTTGAAAGACTTGTTGGGAGTGCATTCTGCTAAAGGCAACTTGTGAAACTTTATTAATACGGCCAGCCAGGTCGGGGATTGCACCATTGTAGGAATCAGTACAAGTCCTGTGGCATGCAGATTCAATGTGCCATGTGGGAGCAACAAGATGCGCTTTACTTTTGGGAACAATTTTGAGAGACTGCACATGTAATGCTAATAAAAGAAAAATATGCTGTTTAAAATTTCAGCCTGTTTTGTTTCCGGACCCACGAGGGTTTAATATGGACTCCAACTCCCAAGATTCTTAGCAGGGATTTCTACTCCCATGATGCTTATCAAGACCCACCTGGGCAGGTTTTCAAATTGATTGGGTTATTTCAGTTGGAGTGACCGTGAAATGAACATGGCTTGGCATGCTGCCTCTGAGGAAGGAGGTTTACTCTGAAACGCGTCAGGCAAGGCATGCAATGATTATTTTATCTGTCTTTCTCTGAAGTTGTTCCTGCGCTTTTGAAAGACTTGTTGGGAGTGCATTCTGCTAAAGGCAACTTGTGAAACTTTATATATATATATATATATATATATATATATATATATATATATATATATATATATATATATATATATATATATATATATATATATATATATATATATATATATATATATATATATATGTATTCTCTCCATGTTGGTGGATCCACTTAGAGGAACCAACACGGAGAGAGTATTGACAATTGAAGTGGAGGCTGCCGCGGCGGCTTGTCGAGTGAAGTAATCCAAAATCCGGTGCTCAGGTAACAAAACACAGAAGAACGCGGCATGCTGCAACCAGAGGGGGACCACCAGCGCGTTCGTAAACAAGTACGTTTCACAATGGGTGGAGATCAGTGAAACTGAGAGACCGACATTGACGGTTACTGGGAGTCCAAAGAACTTGTGGGTTTTCCTGGATGATATGGAATGCTTTGAGAGCGCAATTTGAAGTAGACAGGACGTACTTTTACACTTGAAAGAAATCGCATATTTAGGTGTATTTATCGAATAATACAGTGTGGTCAGCACACGGACTGGGGGCAAAAGTGAAATTGCTAAGAACGCTGTAAAAAAAGAATGTGAGGTAAATAACCTGTTATATCGTACATGCTACCATACCAGATAAATGTAACAGACAAACTGAGTTTGGTATGAAAAGGTGGGACTGTTTACAACAATAGTTGAGGAATATTTAAAAAGACAAAGGATTAAGAACTTAGAGGAGCGATTCTTTCAACAAAAGCTGATAAAGTAAAGTCATTGAGCGAGAGAACCAGGAGTAATGGGACTCATATGAAGGAAACCCAAAGAGCGAAGAAACAAATAATTGGAAAGAAGTATCGAATATTTGGACACAGGAAGTGCATGCATTGGGAAACATAAAGTTCAGTTGGAGCAAACAGCACAATGGAGAAAAGGGAGGCAAAAAGTAATGTGGACATGGCTACTCCATTTGAAAATTAAAATTATGGTGAAAAACGGGAAACTAGTGGTCAAACTGAAAAAGTAACGGATTCAAGAAGCCTACTAAGACAATGGGAATGTCTTTAAAAAAAAGAAATAAATAAATGGTGGGAGCTAATGACCCTAAAAAAAAAGCAGAGGTGAAAAGAATACCAAGGGGCCTACGTATTTCTCTAATGCCAAGCCATCAGGGTACCAGCAGTGAGCTGCCACATGAATGGGACGAACACATCTTAGAAACATTTATGGGTCTTGTATTAATATTAATCAAGCATATTGAGAAAGCGTTAAATGACATCCAAAAACAGCTAAAAGAATTGGAAGAAAATTTGGAAAGCATTGAATTGTCAATGGATGTAAAAAAATCTAAAGAAGAATTAATATCTAAAATAGAGAGACATGAAGAACAGGTAAAACAGCAAAACAATTTTAATTTTAAAGGGATAAAATCGATTATGGGGAAGGAAGAATCTTTACCTTTGCTAGGGGATTTGATAATTCACGTACAAAGGATAGACTGGATGCAACAACTAGGGAGTACTCCAGTTATGAATCTTTAACAGACACGGATCTAAGTGAAGCCAAAAACAGTGCCCAAGGAACAACAATGAAAAAAGCTGGGAGTAATCTTTTTTTAAGCGATCTGTGCCCAGCCCTACAGCAATCAACGATTTGCCAAAGATAAAAATATTTGGCAAATACCCACATAAAAAGCCAGCAACCTAGTCTCTGGGCGAGCACCAAATTAAGACAGGACATCCTACAACTACTTGGGGGTATGGGTGACAGAGAGGGCTACAGCAGCTAAACACATAAAGGAGCTGAGAATCAATAGAATAATTCTGTCACTTAGACGTCTAAGCTATCGCCTAGCAAGTCCATCCACAGAGCCAATGCTGACAGTACTTAGGGCAAAACTAATTCCAGCAATTAACTACGGTCACCAAGCCTTCACAGTGCCATTACAGTAAGCCATCAATGCAGCCCAGATAAAAGCTTATAAGATCTTGCTACAGGCGCCCAGACAAGCAAGGAACACCAAGCTAAAGCTGGAAATAGGACTAAATAGACCGGACTTGGCACTACAGGGAGACCTAATAAAGTACTATATCAGAGTACTGAAAGCCCCCGAAACCACTCTCAAATACTTTCTAAAAACGATTTTTAGGGCAGCGGTTTCCCCATGGCACACTAAGCTGGATCAAGCAATAGATTGTCTGAAAATAGAGGCAGAGAGCATGCCCCTTTATGAAATGTCTTACTCTGCCTGGGCTAAAGCAGTGAAGTGCCAGGTCCAGACAATCTTGTTTGAACTGTATTGATCCTCACTCCGGTACAACTCCCTTACACTGGCACTGGACAATTCATACATTCCCGGGAAAGCTTAACCATACATGCGAGTCTCACTCTCAGCTCAAGCAAGAAGGAAAATCCTGTTTTTGCACCTCACTGCCCTCAAGATCTAACATTTCAACACAAAATGGGCACAAAAAGACAACATTGTCTCCTGCCAGCTATGCAATCACCACAGGGAAACCTGGTTACATCTTCTATGCTGCTGCCCCAAGCTGGCCAACGATCGCCATTGTTTTCTATGCCCGGCCCTAAGGGATAAGGGCCTCAGAACCTGCAGGGAGGCCTCGGAATGGTGCTTCTCAGAAACTACTGCCTGTTTACTTGGTAGAGCTGGCAAGTTTTCTCATCAAATTAGAATTGCACTTGACTCTCAGCAACACTCTGCAGATTCCAGGGTCGCAATCGTTCAGTGATTAAACCAGCTGGCGTCCTAGCCACGACGGATGTCACTCAACCCAGGGGCTCTCGGGACAATCGGATCACAAAGAGAGTGTGGGGCCCAGTAGGGAGCACATCAAGTACTTTTATCAATGACAACCGATATTACGGAGGGAATGACCCTGCTGGATTTTATATAACTATTGATCCTTACCGGACTAAGAAAAAATTGGTGTGAAAAGGAGTTGATACCACTTTTTAGTCCATTTTTATTTGAAGCCTTAAAAGGACACAAAGCAGTAAACAGAGCCCATGCAGCCATGCTGCTTTCTTACTTTGAATGCTGGGAAGCTCCTTGGGGAAGGGTGGACGGGAGGGGGGGCGATGCTTATGTGTTTTATACTGTAAAGATTTTAAGTTATCGTCTGGTTAATAAAGTCTACAGCAACAACAGTGGGACAAAACAAAGCCCGCTATAAGAGGAAGGGGAAGAGGACGGGGACGCGGATATCGAGGCAGACAAGGAGAGGCCGAAGGGGACGTAGAAAAAATAGGAGTACAAACCAGGGGCAGCATAAAACCGAAAAAGAAGTAGAGTTAAATGTAATCAACATCTCAAATAAGAACATAACAAAGAAAGCGGTGGAATTACTAAAAAAAGGACTACGTTTCTGCCCAACCAGTCACATTGATCTAACCCAAACAAGGATCGATTTATATAAATATATTAGGAAGATCAAGTTGGCTAAAATATTTACTGAAAAACCAAATGAAGTAAAACAACAAGAGCCATATAGGCAACCGTGTATTGATCTCCTAGCAGACGATAAACCAACTTTACTCAATATACTATGGGGCAGATCTATGTTGCAGATGCGCCACTTTTACGCCGCCGTTGCGTCACTTTTGTGACGCAGCGGCGGCGTAAACCCTGCGCCGCGTTGCGCCCAATTTACATCGTGACGCATCTATGGAGATGCGTCACGATGTAAAGCCCTGCGCCACGTAAAACCTGCGTCAGGTTTCACGTGGGCGTGTCGACATAGGGGGGGGCGTTCCGTCGCAGGAACGCCCCTGAAAAGTGACTCAGTCAAATCTATAAGATTTGACTGAGTCACTTTCCCAACGCTGATGCGCCAAAACCCTGCGCCTGCTTGAAGCAGGCGTAAGGCTTGACTCACCATGTGAGGGATAGGGTTGGTTGGAACAGTGCTGGAGTTGCGTCGCGCTTGCGACGCAACTGAAGCACTGCGCCAACCTTACGCCATTAGATGCGTCACGCATCTGTTTATTCCTGCGCCATGATGCGCCGCATTATAAATGCGGCGCATCATGTGTGGCGCAAGGGTAAACTTGCGTGACGCATCATTCCTGGCGCATCCTTGCTGATTTGCAGGGATGCGCCAGGCAACATAAATCTGCCCCTATCTTTTGAGGAAGAGCGAACAGAGGAAGATCTGAAGGAAATAGCGAATGATTTTCCATCTTTAGGAGCAGGAGAAAGTGGTAAGAAGCCAAAATCGTTCTTCTACCCAATTTATCCCCTGGATATAAAATTGACCTGTTTCATGAAATGATAATACAGGATCTCAAAAAAATGGAAAATGCAAAAGGGAAGTTAAACTTATCAAAAAGTGAAAGAATAGCACGTATGAGGTTGGGAGGATGAAACAATTGAAATAATGCCTGCAGACAAAGGCGGAAATATTGTTGTATTGAATAAATTGGATATCAAGGAGGTAGAGAGGCAATTATCAAATCTTAAATGCTACAGAAAGCTACAGCTCAATCCTATCAATCAAATACAAGAAAGTCTAACACGGAAACTAGATGGCTGGGTAGATCAGGGGCTATTGGATGAACAGGAAAGAAAATATCTAACAATGCTTCCTGTAATGGCAACTATATACGTCCTCCCCAAGATCCACAAAACAAGACCAATCCGCCAGGTAGATCAATAGTCTCGGCAAAAGGGTCTTTGTTTGAACCTGTGTCAAACTACATAGACCACTTTCTTGCGCCTCTCGTAAAGGATCTCAATTCATACTTAAAGGACACAACAGATCTATTAAAAAGATTGGATGGCATAAGATGGCAGGAAACATGTAAGCTTGTTACAATGGATGTAATTTCCCTTTATATGAGCATCATGAACGAAACTGGAGTGAAAGCTTGTTGATACTTTCTGGGGAAAAGAAATATCCAGTTTTGGGAACACAACGAAATGCTACTAGAAATGATTTCAATGTGTCTAAATAATAACATATTTTTGTTTAATAAAGGAAAGTACCAGCAACTCCATGAGACCGCCATGGGCTTTTTCCTTTTCACTCAATTACGCTAATCTGGTAATGGAGTGGTGGGAGCAGAAATATGCTTGGTCTTCGGAACATGATGCATTTATGGACAATTAATGAAAGTTTGAGAATGCACACCTTCCCTTAAGTAATTCTTTATATCCAATGAAAATTGTTTGCCAAGAGTGCGTGCA
Source organism: Triturus cristatus (assembly GCF_964204655.1). Lineage (NCBI taxonomy): Eukaryota > Metazoa > Chordata > Amphibia > Caudata > Salamandridae > Triturus > Triturus cristatus. Next base: position 936,975,130 of record NC_140584.1, on the reverse strand, counting down.
GGCAGATGATGTGACTTCCAATGTCACAGTATTTGTAAAAATCTTCCAAAAGGGCACTTTCTTCGAGCACCCATCTGTCGCACAGCTAAACGGGAAATCATCTCTTGCAGTAAACCACTTCCTCAATGGTTATCTATTTTGCTTTCATTATCCAATGGTAATACCAAAACTTATATCATTAATCTTCCTGCTTGTATAATTATCACGGAGACAGCATGATTGCACGATAATACTTTATTAATATCTTCAAATGCCTCCTGCTGCCAATCCAGGCTTTCAACAGTGACACGTAGGGTCAATCATATTCCAAAGTAGGTTCATTACATGAATTACCCCAATGCATTTCGAGCTTCAAGGCTCTTCATCAGGGGTTTCACTGAAACAAGCAAAAAAACAGCTCAACTGACTGCTCAGTTTAAGTTTACTTCATACCCAAATGATGTTGCTGCATATATTGCCTCCCCTCACTTACTTTCCCAGTCTAAACGTTACAAAACCTTTGTGTGCTCAATGTAAATACAAAACCCTCTGAGTGCTCCACTCCTCCCCGCCTACAATACAGACACTAAGTGCAAACTGAAATTCTAAAACTAAGTGCAAAAATGAGTTCCACCTCCCGCTATACTGCTATGGACAAGACTGTAATGTGATTGCGCTTCATTGATGATTTGTTTTTAATTTGGGATGGCACCACAAAAGAATTTGAGGACTACTTTAAAGTGTTGAATAGTAACTCAGACAACCTGAGATTAACATATGAAATCAGGTCAAAGAAAATCAGCTTTTTAGACATTAAAATCTTCATCCACCAGAACACATTGCAAACTAGGTTACATAGAAAAGAAACAGCATCTAATGCAATCTTTAATGCAGGAAGCTTCCTTCAACAGATTTATTTTCAAAAGTATACCATATGGCGAGTGTAGGAAAGTAGTATCTGCTTCTTATGGTTACCCACACTTTTTGCTGATGTCACACTGTTTTTCGCCATGTCTGACTGGGATCCTGCTATCCAGGACCCCAGTCTATCTGCTTTCTCCTGTAAATTAATGTGCATGTACTTTAGGTACACTCCAGATCGGGTTCTGGAGTACCCTTATCAGTCCCTAGTATATGGTACACTATGTACCCAGGGCCTAGGTACCCCAGAGGCCTCCCATGAGCTGAAGCATGTATTATGCCACCCCTGAGAGGCCATCCAAATTGACATGACCAGCCTGCTACAGCAGACTGTGTAAGCTGGTGCCTGCACCACTTACTTAAGATATAGGTTCACTATATCTATTTAAATCACTACACTTAAATACCTATCAGTCACCCCTATGGCAGGCCTTAACATTCCTAAGGCAGGGTGCTGGGTTTTACGTGAGAGGGTGCCCCTGCATGAGCAGAGCCCCTCTTCAGCCTTCGGAGACCATTCGCCGGGGTTGTCTGTGATGCAGCCAGACATATATGTTTAAGTGCATTATAACCTCGGGGTAAATGCTAACTTTATAACGGCTGCTTAGAAACATGTCGTGTTTGGTGTCAAACACCTTGGAATCGTACCTCCATGCCAGTAACTGCCATTGGAGGTATGATTCCACCCTTCTAAAGGGACATATATGGGCCACTGGTATACCCAGTACCAGTTTTCCCGACCTGGGAAGCACAAGATGGATGCTGCCAGCCACAGACACGATTCTGCTCTGCTGCTGCTGCTGCTGCTGCTGAGCCAAGCTCGCACAGAGGAAGGCATGACAATAGGCATCCTGTCACAGGGATGTGTAACCACCTCCCAGACAGGATTTGGTGTTTTGGGGCTGGTTGGGTGCACTCTTAGAGTGCCAGAAAGTCTGCACTGGGGGCGCATTTGGTGTCCCTGTGCATAGTCCAGCTCAAACCAGTTCTGGGAGCCATTTGCTCCTGCTCTGGTGTGAAACTGGGCAAAGGATATGGGTGTAGCCACCCCTCTGTCCTGCCCCTCCCCTAGGAGGGTCCACAGAATCTTTCCAACGCCTTCCTGTGAGTATAAAGTGGGATACCTGGCTACAGGACTTTAGATTTAACCTGGACATGATTCTGCTAAGAAAAAAACAAGTTACTTCGATTGCCTGCATGATGCTGGACGACTGAAGAATCTCCATTGGAGTAAAGGAGTTACTCCCCTGCAAAATCAGGCACCTAAACGCATCGGACCAGTTTGCTTCTCCCGAGCTCCTGAGAACTCCAAAGATTTCAGCAACACAGGAGGTGGGTTCCCGAAGGTCCCTGAGGTCGATCTGCCCTCTCAGCAATTCTGAGACAAGTATCCCTCGTGGGGATCATGCAACCCGAAACCCTGTGCACCGCATACATTTGCAGTTGCATATGCTTAGTGACAATTCCTGAGCCTGTGCTTTGGACTCCGTGTAGTCCTGACCCCGAGCAGTACTTGCACCAAAGATTTCCGGCCTCATGTGGGCTGGTACTTTGCTAACTTTCTTGAGGTCTCCTCGCGATCCCTGGTCCGTTGGCCTGTGGGTCCAGGCGATGGTCACTTTGCTATTTCTTAGGCTTATCTGGTTGCTCCAGACGTGCCCTGACTCTCCATTGCTTGGAGAGTCCCCTGGACCTTGCTGGTCCTCACCGTACCCTATTTCCTCTGACCGCGTGGGTTGCAGTTGCCAAGGCTTGTTCGTGCTCCAGCCGCATCGACCCCTCAGCTCTCGACATCCTTCATAGGACAGCTAACCTCTGGACTTTGGTCATTCTCAAAGTCTCCTGGTCCCCGTGGCTGTAGAGTCGAGCAAACCTTCTTTACTCATGAAGCACTCGACATCGGTGGGCATTCGACTACTGAGCCCCTGGTCACCTGAAGTGACCCAGACACAGCCATTGAAAATGACAAAGGTTTCTTACACCACTTGACCCCTATGCACCCGGCTCCTCTGGGCTAGGTAACATGGGTACTTCGGTACAAGCTGGTGGGTTGGCCTTAGAACCTCCTAAGTTCCAAAGGATTTGCTCGAAGTCCTCTTAGAAGTGTCCTTAACTTGTAAATTTCCAACTACGACTTTTCCATAGAGTTGTACGGAGCATGTGTCTATGTTTCCTCACTGCATCTGTCCTCCGTGGGCTCCCTGTGTCACTTCTCTGGGTGGTTCCTTGGGGTCCCAGCGATTCTACTTGCTCTAAGCACTGTGTCTATTGAAGTCGTTGTTGTTATACCATTTTTTTTAGTATATGGTTCGGTCTCTTCCTGGAGCTCGCTGTGTACTTTGATATTTACGATTGTTCTATTGATTTAGTAATGTGCTTTGTGCCCTAGTCTCATGTAGAGACTAGTAGAGAGTATTATATTAATAAATACATATTTTTATATAAACACTGTGTGGTTCTCCTTCCATTTAATCATTTAACCCCTTCGCTGCGGCACGAATTCCGCCGCGGCGCTGGGGGGGTTTGGGGTCAGCGTGGCGCCGCCATGCTCATGACGGAACCACGCCGTCATGAGTCACGGGCGAGCTGTGCTCATGACGGAGTGGTTCCGTCATGACCACGCCCGCTTGCATTGTTCGCCCGCACAGGCGGGGAATCAGTGCCGCGTGGGCGGAGCGGCCGCCAACGGCCGCAGCATGACGGAACCACTCCGTCATGAGCACACGGCGCCCGTGGCTCATGACGGAGTGGTTCCGTCATGAGCAGGGAACGGGTTAAGAGGTGATATTCTGGTGAAACAAGCTGCTTTACATTCCTTCAAGATTAAGCCTGAAGGCTGCTCTGCATAGCCACCACTAGGATAGCTTTCAATAAGTTTATCGTTGACCTTATACATCATAAGGGTTGTGTGGCCTGGTACAAGGTGCCCACTTTAACTAGTGGACAGCATATACCAACCCACCTTCTCACAGCGAGTTTCTCAGAATTAGGAGAAATTGGACTGGATGAAGAATTTGAAAGATATAGTGGGGAGACAACAAATCGATTTCTGAAAAGAAAATATCCAAAGAAAGCAATAATGGGGAGTCTGCAGAAAGTGAAGATAGAGCCCAAATATTACATGGGTCGTTAAAGGAGAAACAGAAAAAAATTGAAAAACAAAAAAATTTGATTAGACTAATGTACACTGCAGAAAGTGGAAAGTTATCTCGGATTCTGGAGAAACATTGGGCGATGCTAATATCAGACCCAACAATTGCTGAAATAATGGGAAATCACCCAAACATTACTTTCAAAAGAGCACCAAATTTGAAAGACAAGCTAAAGCATAGTCATTTCATGATGAGTCCCATTAATGCATGGCTAAGATCGGAAGGATTTTGGCCATGCAAAAAATGCAAAGCATGAAAGATCGGAGTACATAAGAAGGAAATATCTTTAGCCAACGGTACAAAATGGAGGATTAAACAGCACATCATTTGCAAAAGTACCTTTGTAGTATATGTAATTGAATGCCCCTGCGCTTTGAAATATGTGGGAAGCACAACTGAAAAAAAGAATATCCCAGCACATCAGAACAACTACCAACAGGGATCGCAACAATGCAGTTGCCAAGCATATGGAGGAGATGCATAATAGCAACTGAGAAAAACTACAATACTATGCAATAGAGCAGACAAAACAGATAAAATTAGAATAAATAATGCCATGAAACTATAAAAAATCTCAGTACCAGTGCAGTGATAGTGAGGAACCGGAGGAAAGACATATTTACTCGTGTACAAGTCAGCCCATCGGGGTGGAAGTTCGAGGAGGCATGGTAGCCCATATTTAGACTAATGAGATCGTGGAAAGAGTTACGGTGTCGGAAAAGTGACGGAATGGCAAAAAAGACATTTTAAGAACTAGCCGTCTCATTGGCCAAGAGTCGACCAATGAGGAAAGCAGAAATGGTATTTCAACCAATCAGTTGTTATGCACATTCTAGAAGGCCGTTGATGGCATTTGAAGAAGGCAAAACGCCGAAACACGAAATGCCGTGATAATTTCTGCAAATAAAGATATAAAAAGGCCCCGTGAGTGCTCCGTATTTTATGTTCAAATATATACATATATATATATATATACATATATATATCGAAAATCCTCGTCTGCTTAAATCTCCTCCATGGAGAAAAACGAGCGTAGACCCAGGTTTTGTGCAATTATTATTTATTCCTCACAAACAAATGTCCGCCATGACGCATTTCAGCCGATTACCGGCCTTGATCACATGACAACGCTGAGAGCACAGCTCCCCCTATTTAAAGTGCCAGTGCCACAAATCAAATAATAGTCATAAACAACATACTATCAAATAGTATCTAATAACTGCACCAATGCTTCAGTTTTTCAAATAAATACTCAGTGTAGTTATGAATTAACATTCACTCCTATGGTCGCATGTTGGATAAATAAATAATTGGCATAGTACTCGAATAATTCATGACTCCAATGCCTTTTCTAAAAAATACCCACAAAGTGACAAAGTACTTAATCATTCCCAAAAATGCTAAAAAATCCTAAAGTGCTAAGTGCTAAATACATAATGCTACCGGAAGCACACAATGTTATACATAATGTTTCAAATGCTTTACAGGCAATAGATTTCAAAAGTGCTAATAAAGTGCTTTAAAAACTACATACCGCCAGCAGCATCCATATTGACATAATGTCCTGATGCTACATTCCGGTACCATGATCTAAAGTGCAAAAAGTGCGGAAACAAGTTCAAGGTTCCATTCATAAATATTCCCTTTGCAGTTGATTCCATTCCATATGCATAAATACATAAATAAATAAACATCTATATAAATATAAATACAAACCAACTGTCTAAAATGAATAACTATACACATGAATAAAAACTAAAGACTTGAAGTTTCCCATATCAAATAGATAAGACCATCATAACTGCTAAATACATTTTAATTCCATCATATTGTGCGTAGTAAATGATTAAAGATAAATTCATTCCTCTAAAGACGTTGATCCATTTGGCCTTGGACCCTTATTTGTGAGGAACTTTACCTGGACGCCGCCACTTGCCGACTAAGTGAACTGGGAAACCGCCAACTCATCTTGTAGCCTCCCCGTGTCCCTGGAGGGATTGACCGCCATATCGCCGTTTAACAACTAGCAGCACCCGCTTCGCGGGTGCCGCTGCGCGGCATTTGGCGTGGGGTCGAGGCTGCAGGAGCGCCGGAGAGCACCCGGAAGGAGGAGGGAACAACAGCGTGAGGTAACTGAGGGCGCGTGCTGCAGGGACTCTCTAGACCAGGAGTCCCTGCGCTGCACAGGTGTCCACGGCCGCGCCCCCAGCAAGACACGCCCCCGGCCGCAACGCCTCCTTTAAGAACAGCGCTCTTCCGCTCAGCGGGACGCGAGCGGGACGCCGAGCGAAGCCCGGGCAAAGGGCGGGCCCTCTGTGGCCCTCAGAGGCCAGAAGAGGCTGGACTGGGCCACAAACCCTGGTCGGTTACACTTAGCTCCTTTTTGCTACTACTGCTAGGAAATACGGGTTATGAACTGTCGCGAAACTAGAAGTATGGCCGCTGTGGGAGCTAAAAAACTCACTGGAACTATGGACGATTTTATCACCCCCACTCATGCGTTAATCGACGAGGGAATAATACTAATGGATAGGAGAGTGTCCCAAGACTTGGCCATGGCCAAGCGATCCTCCCTGGGCCTTATTGCACAGGCACAGACACCTAACATTGACTCTCGGACAGATATACAGGCCCTAGTACATAGCACTGGAGAGACTGGGGATCTTGATGCTTCAAACACTTTACAGGATCTGGAGGCTTCTCCTAACCTTCATCTCCTAACAGAGAGTGGAGCGCAACAAAGTGAGTCAAACACCTCTAACACTATATCCGCTACAAAAGAAAGGGGCCGGATAGAAGGGGCAATCCCCAAGCAAAATCGAAAGGCCAATAAACCATCCATTCCTAAAGGAAAGAAGGTTCGAATTCCCCCTAACCTCCCTAACATGGATAAATTGCCAGTAGTTTTACCTAGTCCCACAGGGGGACCGCATTCTATTAAGAGTGGTTTACCCTTGAGCCTTCCAGACGACACTATCATCGACCAAAGTCTGGAGGAAATTCTGGAGCTGAGCGGGGAAGTTGGTAATTTAGCAAAATCACCATCACAGGAGGGGAATGGTTCAAGCATAAATAACACCACTATTTTTAATATGTTAAAAGTATTGCTGGAACCCATAGAGGCTAGATTACGCTGCCTGGAAACTGTCCTAAAAAACATACATAAGGATATAAGTGCCCCTAGTTTTACCTTGAACAACAAAACCGCCCAGGTCACCATCTCACCTAAAACGGCTAACAAGCCTTCGGTGGCTGTTAACAGAACGTTGGAGACCAAAAATGTGGCCCCCAAGAAACCTAGTAACACTCCAAACCAGGTTGGCACCAAAACAAAGCCCTCTGTAATTGACCAAACTCAGAAAACAGATCAAACCCCGAAAACAATTAAAATTAATCCAACCCCTCTGGCTACATCAAGTGATTGCTTATCACAGCCTCTAAATCTTGATGCACCCGACAGAGCCAAGGGCATGGCCCGCAGAAATATTCACCTTCCCCCTGATGCCTGTCCCTACGTGATCATTCTCACTGGTGTTACTGAAATCCCTCCATCAGAAGTAGAATCGTACCAGGCTCTTAAAAACAAAGTATGTCACTGGCTATCCAAAAATTATCCCCTCCCGCCAAACATACCGAGCAATATTCTAATGATAGAGAGAGTTCCGTGGGTGGGAGGCAACAGAAAAAACCTACAAGGGGACTGCGTAGTGGTCACCTTTGAGAATACGGAGGTTGCAGATTTTATTTGTAGTAGTGGATCCCCTAGATATCAGGCGAGCACGGTGACTGCTAGACCTCTTTCTTACTTTTATCTACCACAAAATCAAGCTGATAATCGATGGAGCTGGTTAAAAGGACCACATGACCGTAAATCCAGACAGAGACTTAATCCCCCCTGGGAAATACAATCCCTTGGGTGGGAGGAGGGGTGGGATGCGGGATGGAACCTGGCAAGGAGCAGAAGAGGTAGACCGCGCCAAGGCGGTCCTCTTGTTGGTCCACATCACATCCAACCTTATTATTACCACCAGCTTACAAATGGTCTAGACAATCCCTTGCACTTTCCAATAGCCAATCGCTTTGAATGCCTGTCAACCACAGACTGGGTTGACTGACAAACACAGGGCTCGTCAATTGGACGGAGTTATCAGATTATTCCTATTCAACCATGTAAGGATGTTGCTACGGAGGACTTGATTAAATTAAACTTATCTCCTACGCCTGATAAAGGCCCGGCGGAGGGCGAGTGCCGGGGAGCGCTTACCCCTCCTAACGTAGATTCACTATATTGTAAATTTCTCACCTGGAATGTGGCGGGTTTAAATGTAAAGGCTCTAGATCCCATATGGCAAGGGTTCGTAAAACAATACGACATCCTGGCAATCCAAGAAACATGGGACACCACCACAAGTTTTTCATTGGATGGTTTCCGCAGTTTTTCTACTCCAGCAGTTCCAGGAGCAAGAGGGAGAGCAAAGGGTGGCCTACTCACACTGTGTTCTCTGGACTTGGTGGGGGTTTTTAAAAAACTAGATTCCGCACCCATGAACACGTTAGTTGTGGAGTGGACTCTACCTGATTCAAAAAATTTTTTGCTTATTAATTTCTATAATTCCAAGGAGGTTTCCTACGCGAATGAGCATTTGACCTCCCTGTTAGACTTCCTGTCAGTCTATAGACAAGATTGCATTTCCGTCCCAGAGATGGTAATCCTGGGTGATTTTAACATTCACCCTTGTGAGGGAGATTGCTATAACGATAGATATGGGGGTTTACCGACCGAGGGCATTCCCCATTTCGAACACACGAATGAGGGTGAGTGTCTTGAGACTTTCCTTGCGAACTTAAACCTATTTGAATTTGATCAGGGCAAAAATGAACCCAGAGCCCCAACCTTTATTGGGAGAGACGCCAACACCGTCATAGACTATATTTTTGTATCAACCGGGGTCCTGTTAAAGGCATGTGAGTATAGGGTTGTTACTGCTAGTTTCAGTGATCATCATCCTGTCCTCCTAATGCTGGACCTAGACTGTTTCCGGACCAGTAGATTGACAGGCGTGGCAGCTTCAAAAGACTTGACGACTAAGGACCAGGGAAGGCGTCTAAAATGGGGGATGATTGTCCCTGATCAATTCTTCCAAACATTAGCCCAAGAGTCGGAGGCTAATATGGCAGTGAGCTTAGATCCAACCGCCCTGGGCTCCGATGTAGTGGCTGCATATGAGGAGATATGTGTAAGGATCTCTAAGAACCTGGAGCCAAGGCCAGGCGCACAAAGGAATAAGAAGATTTACAAATGGTTTAACAAGGAATGCTCGCTAAAACACAGTGCCCTGCTGAAAGCACTAAAATATAAACCCAGAGACAGGCCCTTAGTGGCTAACCTAAGGAAGGAATACAAAATTGCAGTTATTAATCGCAAAACCCAAATTAAGGAGGAAGCTTGGGATAGTTTACTATCCATTGATGTATTGAGAGACAGCAAAAAGTTTTGGGCCACTGTGAACCAGCCTTTTTTTTCCGAGGATGGGAAAACTGATATGGACTGTGTGATCGAAGACGATAGATGGCTAGGCCACTTCAAACAGATTTATGAATCCACAGCATTAACTTCACCAGTCAGTGCCCATGCTTCATCCCACCTGGTTATGGAGTTTAACACCACCGAGGTTGAAAGGGCGGTTAAAGACACAAGTAAACACAAGGCCCCGGGACCTGATGGGGTCCCCGCAGATCTCTACATCCAGTACCCGCAATTTTGGTCAAAAATATTAACCAATGTTTTCAATGCGATACCTGCAGCTGGTTTTCCTTCCTCCTGGTCTACCTCTATTATTGTGCCCATCTTCAAGAAAGGGAACAGGGGGGACCCTGCCTGCTACAGGCCAATCTCCCTGTTGGACTCTGCCGTTAAGATCCTGGGCAGAGTCATTCTGCAAAGACTGGGGGATTGGCTTGTGGAGAGCGGGATCCTTTCGGAACTACAGTATGGTTTCAGAGCACATAGAGGGACCATGGACCAATGTTTAAACCTTCACCTCATTATTAGCAAATACACCGTGGTGAAGGGGGGGCTTCTTTACTTGGGATTTATGGACTTATCTTCTGCTTTTGATTTGGTTAACCGTTCAAAATTGTGGATTATTTTGCGTGACTTGGGTTTGGACACTACTTTGGTTAATTTTTTGCACGACTTCCATCAAAACTTGTCCGCCTCTGTTAGGGTAACAAGGGAAGGAAGATGCACGGCGAAGTTTAGGTCAGGGAGAGGGGTCAGAGAAGGCTGCATCCTGGCCCCTCTCCTCTTCACACTGTATATTAACTCCTTGGGGAAATCCCTGAACTCAGCTACCTTGGACATGCCGCGTATGGGGGGGCTACCTATTCCGGTCCTCCTATATGCGGACGACGCTGTCCTTATAGCTCGGACTGGTACGGGCCTGCAAAGACTATTAGATCACTTTGGTGGTTTTATGGAAGCCTTGGACCTAAAGATTAACACTGCTAAATCTCATGTTATGGTTACAGGTTCACGGAAGAAAAATATGAAGGTTAGGTCCTTCAGCTGTAACAGTTCTCCAATTTCGAGGGTACCCTTCTTTTGCTATTTGGGAGTCACCTTTGACGAGAAAGGAACTTGGGGTGCCCAACTGAAACTAAAGGAGAATGGAGTTAGCAGATCCACCACAGCTCTTATGCATTTCTCCAAAAGATTGGGTTCGAGACCCATGGAAGCCATGACTCGTATTTATAGAGCCAAATGTGTGGCAATTGCATCCTATGGGGCAGACATTTGGGGCTACGTTTCAGCCCCAGGCATCCAAATTGCAGAAAACAATTTTATACGAGCCTTGTTATCACTCCCGAAATCATCTCCTACATATTCAATCCATAACGAAATAGGCTTGGGACATGTCACTGATCTCTTAAAAATGTCCCCACTGTTATGTTGGATTAAAACCTGGACAAATGAGGAGATCACATTGAATCATTGCATTCTCAAAGTTTGTATGACTCTGGATAAAGCAGACAGCATACCGTGGCTGGCGTATGTTAGAGCGGCATGCGCTAGGCTAGGGCGCCCGGATATGTACTCTTTTCCACAGAATCTTAAGAAAGAGGATGTAAGGTGGGTCAAGCAGCACTTTCGAAATATGTTGGAGGCTGAGAGGGAAACGGTTGAGCTTTGTAAACCAATGGTAAGATCATTTTACCAACTTTCGTCGTCCATGGCTATGGAACCTTATTTAAAATATGTAACCAAACCATATCATCGTTTCCTACTTATAAGGTTCAGGTTCAACCTGATACATCTTGTGCTTGGCTCGTACACAAAGTGGGGTACTCCAGAAGATTCCCCACCCTGCACCTGCGATTTTTTTTCCACACAGGACACTCTGCACCTAGTTATGCTTTGTGAACATTATTTGGTGGCCCGTAAAAAATTTCTTTTCCCTATCTTGAAAGACTTAAACTTTGCTCAGGTACGGCCGGCTCTATTATACCTACAGATGTTGAACTCGGTACAGGTCACATATGGTGTAGCTTGTTTTTTGGTAGCAGCCGTTAGACAAAAAAAAACAAGACTTGTCCCAAAAATCAACCACCAAACCTGACACTTGCAAAAAAAAAACATTGGTGGGAATGTTTAAAATATACTGAAATGGGTACTCCCTATATCTATTTTTCAAACTTGTTCTTGTAAATCCTTTTTTAACATGTTTTTTATCCAGGATTGGCAATCACCTTTAAACTTGTTTAATTGTATTTTAACCTTGTGTACTATGTATTGCTTTTATGGTTTTAATTAATCGAATAAAGTTCTTTGATTTACTGACTGATCCATTTGGCCATTTAGAGCTAGAGTGATACTGTAAACAATCTATGCATGAAGCGACTCAGTTTCTCATAAATAGGTGTACAAGTCCTCACTAGTATTCAGCCCCCCTGGTTGCATGGTATCTAGTTCCAATATATAACTAGTCTCTAGGCGTCTCAATTTTGCTTCCCGGTTCCCACCTCTCCTCTACGGTGGTATTGCATCTACAACATAGTACTTAAAATATTTAAAATCACTATTATGACATTCCTTGAAATGTCTCGCAACCGGGTAGCTTGCATCATTATTAACAATGGCCCTTGTATGCTCGAGGATTCTCTTATGAACAGCTAACTTCGTGCTACCTATGTATTTTAGATTACAACTGCATTCCAGTACATAGACTGAATAGTCAGATTTACTGGTTAAGTGTTGTTTAATAACCTGTATTTTGCTGTTGAATGCAGTTTGGTACGAAGTTTTATTTATGCCGTGTTGACAGGCTTTACAACTAGAACACTTAAAAAAGCCTTTCCTAGCTGATAGCCAACTCCCCATGTCTTGATCCTCTGGGCTACTTTTAACAAGCACATTACCCATAGTTGCAATTTTTCTGTACGTAATGCTTGGCTTAGTTGGTAAAAGTTTTCCTATTACGGGGTCATCCAACACTACAGGCCAATTACGCCTGATAATGGCTCTGAGTTGCTTTTCCTGCCTAGAGTATGATAAAATCAATCTAGTTGGTTTGTTGGCCTTTTTCAATGTATCACTTGCTACACCCTGTGAGTTTACACTATATTGCAATAAATCTTCCCTGGCTCGCTTTTTTGACTTGGTGATGGCTGCAGCTATTATCTCCGTTTTGTACCCCCTGGCTAGAAAACGTGGCCGGCTCTCTGATTGCTTGACAATAGTGTCCTCCTTTTCACTGCAAATTTGCCTAATCCGTAGCATCCCCCTGTACAAAATGCTGTTAATGAGATGGAGGGAATGTGTGCTAGATGCATGCAGCAATGTGTTCCCTGCTGTCTTTTTGCAGAATAGCGATGTAGACAAACAGTTGTTAACAATTTGGACCTGCACGTCACTTCTTCCTTACTGATTGTGAGGTTCTGTAATTCTCGAGTCTGACTCCATTTTGTTCTGTGCCACCATTTTGTGTTGCCCTCACGTAGGCCTGTGAAGGTAGCCTGGCGAATAAAGTGGCCTGGCCTTCTTAGTTCATGTATACATTAACTAGGTTTCTTTTTGACTCTGAAATGAACTGTAAGAAACTGACCTCTGCACCTGAAACTGACCCCGCAAAGCCAATTTCCCTGATCGATCTTTGTCTGAGATTGCCAATCAATGTTCAGGACATCGTTAACTTTTAGTTTCCTAGCACATGCCTTAACTTGTTCAGCATCTGTTACTGTTTCTTTTTTTATGTTTCTTCAATACATGGGTTATGCTTTCAATTATAGGTTTGTCCGGCTTGTGGAGATTGAATTTGGGACATTCCTAATAATTAACTTTTGGGTTGGGATACTGTAAATTGAGTTTTTGTTATGTGACACTTTGTTTGAAAATGTACTTTATTGGCTAGAATTTTGTGTAGTGGGTGTACATTTATAATGTGAATATTGGGTATAAAAGGAGACGTCTCGCCTTAGTAAAATGAGCAGTCTCCTGAGAATTTACACCGTGATGTATTTCTAGGATCACTGTTACTAGCTGCAGCTAATAAACGTGGTCTCTGATGCCATCCAGAAGTATTCCGTGTCTCTGTATACCAAGACAGGTGAACTCGAAGATCTTAGGCATGCCCCTGACGCCGCTGGGTTAAACCCCGGTTCTTCAACTGGCGCCCAACGTAGGGCGACTTCAGCAGTACTGGTCCAATCCCGAAGATTGTGAGGAGCCCCGTGAGGAAATTCTGGAGGACGGCCGCCACTTCATCGACCCCTGTATGTCGACGTGGACCGAAGGCTTTTTTTCTGCAAGGCTTCCCCTTTCCGACGGCTGCGAAGGACTGCTGCCCTGACTGTCGCCCTGTCTTGGACCCTCTTGTGATGATTTGTAAGGCGAGACGTTAGACAGTCTTCTGGTGGCGTGACAGACATTTTGGTTAAGTATAAGTGGGTCGCTCCCACGACTTTGTTTTGTTTCTTGGTTTTGATTTGGCCATTGCAATAGTCGAAGCCGGGGGTTTCGTATATTTGCGGGTGTATCATTTTTGATAACCCCTTGAAGTTTGAAGCAAGACTAGTGAGCTAAAAGATGCCTGGTTTTAGCAAATTTAGGAAATGGGTTTGTTGTAGTTGTAATAGGGATTCCCGATTGGAGGGCTCGTTTCCGATACCTCCGGTTGGAACTCCAACTTATGAGCTCTATTCAGAGCATGGTGTAGGTCCCATTACCTTTAATGAAGTATGGGTCCGTTATACAAGGAAAGATGGTGTTTTACGATGGCCCCAACATGGTAGTTTTGAATCAGATGTTTTAGATAACCTAGAAGTTGCGCTATTTAAGAAGAAAGCTCGGCCGGCGATGTTTGACTCTTTCCGCCTTTGGCGTAAGGAAGCCAAACAGCGAGAAATTAAGCAAGCTAAGAGAGATAGGAAGGAAAGGAATATATCGGTAATGCAAGCTGCTAGGCAGTTTAAGGAAGATGAAGAAGATCGTGCGATTGAAATGTCAGATAGACAACATTGCATGGCCATTGACAAATGTTACCCGGCTTTGCCACCTCCCCTTTCAAATGTGACTATAGACCCTGAAAAGGATCCTTTGATGTCACATTTACTGAGATTACCACCCCCTTATGTACAGGGTGCTACTGCACCTCCGTTACCTCCAGTTGTTGCACCCCTTGTTGTCGTTCAACCCCCTGTTGTTGTTCAGCCACCCGTTGCTTCACACGTGGTTCTTCCTCCCCTGGCGCAGCCCCCTCCAGGGCCGCCAGCCTTGCCACCAGCCTTGCCTCAAACTCCTTTGCCTTACACTCCTAAATCTTCGACTTCTCTTATTTCTGTCCCTACGTCTCTGTCACCTCAAAACACTTTGTCTCCTGTCCTCATGTCAACTTCTTCTCCTTCTGCTCGGCAACGAATGACTGAGACTGTCACTAGTCTTTTGTCTCCTTTCTTTGGGTCACAGAATATGACCCCTGTTTCTGAACGTAAGCAGAGACGTAGTCAGCTCCCTGGTCCCGAAGAGCGGGCAGTGTTAGATCTCCTTGCTCGTAGATGGGTTTCGAATACCTCCAAGTACAGTCCACAAGTGGTTATGGATATCTTCCTACAGTGGGAGGCACCAAAACAAAGGTATGTTTTTGATGTCATGTGTACCTTCCTTCGTCAGGAGTGGGAAGATAATGAGTTGGGTTCAATTCCACTGGAATTGCTTAATGTTCAGTCTGAATTTGCTAAAGGGACGATAGTGGGTTCCGATGTTGAGGAAGCGGTAGAGACACTACTCACTTTTAGGTCTAGACTTCCACCTCAGTCATTGGTCGAACCTGACCCTTCTATTAGGAGAAAAGTGAAGCAGTATCCTATGAGAGAGGTTCCCCCTGTATGGAGAGAGGCAGTTGTGGCTGATGCCGCTCATGGTATTGCGGCTGCACCGGCTCATTTTCAGCGAGTGTGGGTGCATGTCCCTTGGAAGAGAGCTGAGGTCCTGGCTCTTAAGCAGACTTTGCCTGACCCCCGTAAAAATCCTGTTGGTTATTATAAGGAGTTGTCTCAGACAGTTGATGCGTGTGTTATGAATTTAGCTGACATAGATATGTTGATGGGTAATGTAGTTCCTCAACCCTTGTGGGCGAAGATCCGTCACGAGGATCACGCGCCAGAGTTAGGAGATACGTGGGTTAATATTACTGCTGCAGATGGTCGGCAGGTAGGAGGTGCCAAACCTGAACCCTTAGTTGCAGAACTACCTGGTAGGATTATTAATTTAATGAAAACTATGATGCCTCCTCTGAAGGTGAATAGGGACAAGTTAGCAGCATGAAAACAAAAGAAAGATGACAGTGTGTCTGATTTCTTCACTAGGTTTGAGGAAACATTCATTGGTCATAGTGGTCAGGATATGAGTACAGAAGGTGGTCAGAGGTTGTTTGTAGATAAGTTTGTATTTAATTTACTTCCTGAACTTTCTAATAAGTTAAAGGACTCTGAGAGTTCATGGGTTGTTTCTTCTTTGGCTCAGATATTGGCTACTGCACAGTACTATGAGAATAGAGATAAAGATGAGAAGGATAAAGTAGAGAAGAAGACTAGAGAATTAAAAACGAAAGTTCTTCTGCAGCAGGCTTATCCGCCTCGCCCTAATCAGCGTCAGTTTCAGCAACCTTCCTAGTTTCAGCAACTCCCACAGTTTCAGAAACTGTTGCAGAAGCCTGCGTCTTTTGCTTCGCGACTCCCGCTAGGCCCTAATCAGTGTGCTTATTGTAAAGAAGAAGGTCACTTCAAGAATAGTTGCCCGATCTTGCTACAGCGTGCGAATGGTATGTGTGGTCTGAGAGGTCGTGGTGGTTTCCAACAAGTACCTAGGGGTAGGGGACGTGGTACGTTTCCCCAGAATGAACGTTCCTTTTCCCCTCAGAATTCTATGAATTATTTTGACCAACAGAATGTTCCGACCGTCCAGTCCGCTCAGTACTACAGTGATGATTATTATGTTGGAAGTGAGAGTGCTGGTTTTAATGATAGTTAGGACAGCCATGGACAAAGGGAGGGAGAAGTGTCAGTTCCAGTAGACCAGAGTGGACCTTATGTTGAAGTGATTACATCAGGTGTGGCAGAACCTTTTCTTTTGGATACTGGTGCAGCAAAGAGTTCTATCATGCACTCTAAACTCCCCGGCGCACCTTTGTCTGGCTTGACCAATGTTTCAGTAGGATTTTCTGGCGCCCCAGTTCGTAATCCGGTTTCTTGTCCTTTGCCCCTTTCTATTGGTCCCTGTGAATTGGAGGCTCCCCTTATTCTAACGACGGGCTGTGGCGAGAATCTGTTGGGTTTGGACTTGTTGAAAAGATTGCATGCGACATTACATTGTTCTCCTTCGGGAGTACATCTTACGGTGGGTAAGAAAGTGATTTCCCCGCTGTATCTGTCTAAGGATCGCCTTCCACTGGAACTGCGTTCTCTCCCTGATACACTTTGGGCTACAGGTCCCAATGATGTTGGTCTCTTGCAGATTCCACCCTACGTTGTTACCCTTAAGTTGAATGCTAAATTACCTTGCATTCCCCAGTACAAAATTTCCAGTGATGGCGAAAGAGCTCTTTTCGCGATTATCTATGATTTGGTTGAGAAAGGTGTGGTTGAAGAAACGAGAGGTAATGTGTGTAACAGTCCTGTTCTGCCTGTCCTTAAGCGTACTGACACTTCTCAGCCACCTGTGTATCGGTTTGTGATCGACCTTCGAGAGGTCAATAAGATCGTTGTGCTACAGTTTCCTGTTATCCCGGACATTGCTGCTTTATTGACTATGATCCCTGCCTCAGCTGCTTGGTTTTCTGTTATTGATCTGAAGAACGCTTTCTTCAGTATTCCGATTGCTGAGGAAAGTAGGGATATTTTTGGCTTCTCTTTAGGAGGCCGCAGTTTCCGGTTTAAGCGCGCTCCTCAAGGTTATTGTGAGAGTCCCTCCATTTACAGTCAGGCTTTGAAAACTCAGCTTGATACTCTTGCATTGCCTTCTGGTGTTACTCTTATCCAGTATGTTGATGATCTGTTGGTTGCTGCTGATGATGAAGAGATTTGTAAAGAAGTTACTCTTTCTTTGTTGCGACACCTGTCTGACCTTCATCATAAAGTGTCACCTTCGAAGTTGCAGTATTGCCGCCAAGAAGTGACCTACTTAAGTCATCTCTTGTCGAAGGAGGGAAGGCGATTGACCCCAGAGCGTATTCAAGCGATTGCCCAAATGACTGTGCCATGTACACAGAGAGAGGTGCGTGCCTTCTTAGGTATCACCTCGTATTGTAGACAGTGGATTAAAAAAATGTCTTTGCTAGCGAAACCTTTATTGGCACTTACTCTTAAGGACACACCACACCCTCTTCCTTGGTCTGATGAATGTCAGAAGAGATTTTCCGAATTGCGTGATGCATTGTGTTCTGCTCCGGTGTTGGGTACCCCCGACTACAGTAAACCTTTTACACTTTATGTACACGAGAGAGAAGGTTGTGCGTTGTCAGTGTTGACGCAACAATTTGGAGACAAGCAGCGCCCATGTGCGTATTTTTCAGCTACTTTAGATCCGGTAGCTAGGGCGTTGCCTAGTTGTCTAAGAGCTACAGCGGCAGCGGCTGTTTCTATCCGACAGTCTGCTGGTTTGGTATTGGATAATACATTGATTGTGATGGTCCCACATGCAGTGGATACCCTATTGAATAGAACGAAGACTCAACATCTTACCAGTGCGCGTTTGTCAGGTTATGAGTTGACGCTTTTGGCTAGCCATGTACACATCAAGCGGTGCAACACATTGAATCCAGCTACATTGTTGCTCAGGAACAGCATGACTGTTTTCTCCGGACAGAGGAGGAAACGAAGGGTAGAGTTGATCTGAAAGATACTCCTCTTTCGAATCCTGATGGTACCCTATGGGTAGATGGTTCGTGCTTTAAGCTTCCGAATGGAGAGACGACTGCAGCATATGCTGTCAAACCTTTGCACACGATTGTTGAAACAGCACGTATTGCACAGAATTCAGCGAAAGCAGCGGAGTTGATAGCATTGACTAGAGCGTGTGTGTTGTCAAAAGGAAAGAGAGTGAATGTTTATACTGATAGCCAATACGCATTTGGCGTGGCTCACAGTTTTGGTCGCTTGTGGAAAGAGAGAGGATTTCTTACTTCCCATGGTACGAAAATTCAGCATGGACAATTAGTGAGTGAATTTCTTGAATCACTTACTTTGCCGACCCAAATTGCGATAGTGAAGTGTAGTGCGCATAAGAAGGTTACGTAGATGTGGGTCAAGGGAATGCGTTTGCAGATGAAGTAGCGAGAGAAATGGCGAAAGATGTGACGAGTCGGATGTATGTTGCAGGTCCTGCCAGATGGGTTGTGGAAGGAGGAATGTGTGAAGATACGATAGAACGTGTGAAGATGATTCAGGCAGAAGCTACTGAGAAAGAATTGAGTATGTGGAGAGAGAGTACGGGAATGTTGGATTCAACAGACTGTTGGGTTGAGTTGTCAGAGCACCAGCGATGGTTGTTGCCGGATGCATATGTGCTTCCGGTGGTTACTATGGCTCATGGGTTGGCTCACATTAGTTCAAAAGGGATATGTAAGTTGTTGGCTCCGGTATGGCAGAATGGTGGAATTCCTAAGTGTGCTGAGAATATGGTTAAACACTGCATGATTTGCTTGATGCATAATCCTGGAAAGGGAACCCCAACTCCAGCGGGTCATTTTGCTCCTCCAACGTATCTGTTCGAGGTGCTGCAGATAGACTATATTCATATGGAAAGATGCAATAACTTGAAGTATGTCCTTGTGGTTGTTTGTGCCTTTTCCAGATGGATAGAGGTCTACCCCCTAAAGGATAATACTGCCTTGTCTACAGCCAAGGTTTTGCTCAAAGAATTCTTTCCCAGATATGGCTTGCCGAGGATGGTATGGAGTGATAATGGAAGTGAATTCGTGGGTCAGATTATGAAGAAAGTATGTGCGGGTCTGGGTATTAAACAGAAATGTCATGCTGCGAATCACCCCCAGTCAGCAGGCCTGGTCGAGTGCTATAATGGCACTCTGAAGCTGAAGTTGGCCAAGGTGCAAGCGAGCTCTGGTCTTACATGGCCCGATGCCTTACCATTGGCACTTTTGTCCACGAGGACTTAGCCCATACGAGATTGTTTTTGGACGCCCGGCGAATGTCTGGGGTGTGCCGAGGCCTAAGAAGTACAGTGATATCGAGTACCCTATGTTGGTTGATTACTTACATGATTTGACTGCTAAATTGCGTGTTCTTCACCAACAGGTCCATGACACGTTGCCTTCAGTTTCTGTAGACGCAGGCCACATGATTCAACCTGGCGACTGGGTTCTAACCAAGAATTTCCAGAGGTCAAAGAACTTGTAACCAAGATGGACCGGTCCATACCAAGTCCTGTTATCAACACGGACTGCTATTAAGGTGTTCGGCAAGAGAAACTGGGTACATGGTACCCATTGTAAGAAGATACCTTTGCCCTTACCGTACGATAAGTGGGTCCGGGAAGGTGTTGCCGATTCCGAGAGTGAAAGGGTTCCGAGATTTGTACCTTTTAGCGATGCACATCTGGAATGGACTCAGTCAGAACGTGCGGATGATAAAGTCTTGCAAGAAGCTGTGCCGCCGTGTTTGAGACTTGATACTACGCACCCAGAGACACTCTTTCAGGATCAAACTGTGCCTGGTAAAGAACGCTACAACTTAAGGTCTAAAAAGGACAAATAAAATGTGAATTTTTTTGTGAATTACACTCTTTCAGACAAGAGACTATTTTTCTTTTTCGAACCACCATCCGGGTTCAGCTGCAGGGTCGCGCTATAAGAACTTAAGGGGTGGCCCGCGTATTGACGAAAGGTCTGCGGTTCTAGGGACGCCTAAGACGCCTGGACGCACACTTGAGTGAAGAAGGAAAATTGCCGCGAGCAGCACGTTAGAGGATGGAGTCTGTTGTAACTGAAAGAGATGTTGAGAGAATAGATCTTAAGATAAGATTTTGTACATTGATACATAGCAAATGTTTTATAATATTGTGCTTTTTGATGTTTTGAAGTATCACATTAGCTTGTGTGGGTTGGACTGTCTATGCTACACAACAGACATCTGCACCCACCTCCCAACCTATGCTTTCTTTCACTACTGTTTCTTTGCACCCGTTTTATACATTGCCTGAACATGAACAGACAAGGAGATCAGAATTTGTCAACAACTCGTTTATATAGTTGTTGCATCAGCATCAGTTAGTAGTAAATACCACTAATTGTTGGGTTTGTGGTCTTATGCCTCATACGACAGATAAAGGTATGCCATATTTGGTTTTGCCTTTTTCTTTTAATGGGTCTGTGTGGGCTTTTCAGACCATGTTTATCTATGCAAATGAGGTACGCCCCTTACGTTCCCTTAAAGATAACTCGAGCAATAGTGCCTTCATAAGGGGAATAGTAGCTATGATCCGAGATATTGATGCATATAATGCTATCCCTAAGGATGAGGTGCAGGCTTACGTTGGTTGGAACGTGACTGGATATAGTACCAGTTTGACAGAGAAGGAGAGACGAAAAAGGTCTCCCCCTATTTGGATTGTACCCCACCGAAGCCACTTTTGCTTTCAAGGTAATGGTCGGAATCCGAAAGCTCAGCTAGGTAAGAGTGTGTGTGCTCAAAACTATGTCTATTCATCTCGGACTTCTCCACCGTTTGTGCCAGCTAAAGGCACATATTTTGTTTGTCATGACAGAGCCTACACATGGTTGCCACCTGATTTTTCAGGAACGTGTTATGTGGCGTTTCTACTTCCCCCTACATACACTACTGCTTCAGACTATCATAGAACGAGATATGGTAGAGGTGTCTTCAATAAGGAAGATACCGCAGCACACGAAGTAGGAGATTTCTTCAAGGGCTTCTTGCCCTTTTGGGGTCCTATGATCAATAGTAGGCATATTCGACAGCTTGTCCGCGTTGTTGAAGCTACTATTAATGAGACAGCAGGTGCTCTTAGTAATGTTACAGCTGAGCTTCAAGCGGACCGTCTTATGACTTTGCAGAACCGTATGGTATTAGAAATCATACTTGCAGATCGAGGAGGAGTATGTAAATGGATTGGATCCAGTTGCTGTGTTTACATACCAGATAATGCCCCTACAGTGTACCAAGCCATCTCTAGGTTGTATAAAATCTCTGAGTCTATCCATGTAGACGAAGGAGACTGGCCATTGACGGGATGGTTTTGGGGACTGCTGTCCAAATGGGGATGGAAGATTTTGACATTCCTTGGTATGGTTTTAACCATCCTTTTCTCTTGTTGTCTTTGCATCCAGTGTGGTCCCGCCATTTGTAGTCTTTGTGCTACAATGTGTGTTTGGAGACCTGTCCAGAGAGAAGTAGAGAATAATAAGATGATGCTACAGCAACACCTTGATGACCTAATGAATATCGACATAGACCTAGATTCAGATTAACATGAGTCTTAGGTTATTGCCTACGTAATGGCAAAAGGAGGGTCTGAGGTTCTGTAATTCTCGAGTCTGACTCCATTTTGTTCTGTGCCACCATTTTGTGTTGCCCTCACGTAGGCCTGTGATGGTAGCCTGGCGAATAAAGTGGCCTGGCCTTCTTAGTTCATGTATACATTAACTAGGTTTCTTTTTGACTCTGAAATGAACTGTAAGAAACTGACGTCTGCACCTGAAACTGACCCCGCAAAGCCAATTTCCCTAATCGATCTTTGTCTGAGATTGCCAATCAATGTTCAGGACATCGTTAACTTTTAATTTCCTTGCACATGCCTTATCTTGTTCAGCATCTGTTACCGTTTCTTTGTTTAAGTTTCTTCATTACATGGGTTATGCTTTCAATTATAGGTTTGTCCGGCTTGTGGCGATTGAATTTGAGACATTCCTAATAGTTAACTTTTGGGTTGGGATACTGTAAATTGAGTTTTTGTTATGTGACACTTTGTTTGAAAATGTACTTTATTGGCTAGAATTGTGTGCAGTGGGTGTACATTTATAATGTGAATATTGGGTATAAAAGGAGACGTCTCGCCTTAGTAAAATGAGCAGGCTCCTGAGAATTTACACCGTGATGTATTTCTGGGATCACTGTTACTATCTGCAGCTAATAAACTTGGTCTCTGATGCCATCCAGAAGTATTCCGTGTCTCTGTATACCAAGACAGGTGAACTCGAAGATCTTAGGCGTGCCCCTGACGCCGCTGGGTTAAACCCCGGTTCTTCAATTGATTACATAAAATTTAAGTTAACATCATTTACATTTATTTGAGAAATGAAATCAACTGCACTCTGTTCATTGCCGCAACACAATATGAATAAATCATCAATAAATTTCAACCAGGAGATTACCTTGGAATTGTAAGTGTGTTCAAATTGCTTTTGGAGGACCAGCTCCTCCCACCAGTCCATAAATAAACACATTGCTGGGGGAGAAGAGGGCCCCCATCGCCTCCCCTTGGATTTGCTGGTACATTTGGTTCTTAAATAAAAACAAATTATTTTCCAAGCAAAAGAGCAGCATACTGATTAACATTTATTATGTTTAACATATGTCAAAGGTCTACTGGCCAGAAAATGTTCCACCGCCCTGATGCCATAATGATTTCTCATACATGTTTACAATGAAGAGACATCTAGGGCTATTAAGAGATATTCGGGCTTCCATTATATATCTCTAATTTTGTGGAGAAAATCACATGTATTCTGCACATAGGACTTTAAGTTCTTAAAATGATCTTGCAAAAAAAAAAGCCGTCTCATTGGCCAAGAATCGACCAATGAGGAAAGCAGATATGGTATTTCAACCAATCAGTTGTTATGCACATTGTAGAAGGCAGTTGATGGCATTTGAAGAAGGCGAAACGTGTCATGCCATGATAATTGCTGCAAATAAAGATATTGAAAGGCCCCGGGAGTGCTCCGTATTTCGTGTTCAAATATATATATATATCTAGACACATTTTTAAACCATCATTTCTCAAAAACTTCTAAGCAGATTTACACCAAATCACAATAAGCACTCTTTCTAGGTAAAGATCTAGTTTTGTGCCAAATTTGGTTTCAGCTGTTGCTGTGTCTAAATTTCTTGTTGGACATTGCATAGGGAAATCGCGTTTTGGGTCCCCCTCTTTTTCTTGGCCCCCGCTTGACGAGTAACCCTGAAACTTTCCAGGAAGTAGTTGAAGTGGAGGAGACTTTGCTTATGGAATGTTTGGTGCAAATTCGTGAAACGGCACCAAAGTTCTTTTAGCAACTCAGATATTTAATTTCCTATGTAAACGTGGTCCTAACTAACACTACTCAGTGGCGACCGCCACTGTGTAACAAACATACACACACACACACACACACAGACACACAGGGTGGTGTTTTTCTGGGGATATATTTTCATGGAGAAATAATAATGACTGATAATCATTTTTATGTTGGACCCAATACGCAAATGCTGATATAATATGATTGCAGTTGAGATGCGTTTAATATGTATAGAAGGGTGTTTATTAACGTAATTTAGTTGTACCACATTTTTATGAAAACTCCATTTTGGATTAAATGGATTCTGTTCATTCACTTCTATATCCACCCCCTCCCATCTGGTCCCCCTGCGCATCTTCTCTTCTCACAAAGCTCTGCAGATCAAAGACAGGCTGATGTCATGGATTTTAGGAATGTGTTCTGAATGAACTTCCTAGTGTTGCTAACTGTTGCAAGTTCCCACTGTCCTTCGCTATATTTCCATTTCTAGGCTTATTAGGAATTGTCATTGTTTGAATCTTGCATATTAAGTTGAACATTTCCAGATGGAAATAACCTCAAAGATGTTAGATCCTCTCTTAGAATGGGTTAGTGCTTAGACACGTAGGGGCAGATTTATAATAACTGACGCATCCCTGCATATCAGCAGGGATGCGCCAGTTATTATGCGCCACAGCTGCGCCACCATGGATGCGCCGCATTTATAATGCGGCGCACCATGGGGCAAAAACGGCACAGATGCGTGACGCATCTGTGCCGTAAAAGTGGCGCATTGCTGGAGTTGCGTTGCAAGCGCGATGCAGCTCCAGCAATGCTCTGGGGGGCCCTATCTTTACAATGCTGCGTCAATCCTTACGCCTGCTTCAAGCAGGCGCAGGGTTTTGACGCAGCATGGGCCTAAAAGTGACTGAGTGAAATCTTGTAGATTTCACTCAGCCACTTTTAGGAGGCGTTCCTGCGCCGGAACGCCCCCACCTGCCCTGGAACGCCTACATGTGGCGCAGGGCTTTACAACGTGATGCATCTCCCAGATGCGTCACGTTGTAAATACCCCGCATCATGGCGCAGGATTTGCGCCGCTGCTGCGTCACAAAAGTGACGCAACGGCGGCGCAAAAGTGGCGCAAGTGCAACATAAATCTGCCCCTTAGTGACATAGCATATTCGGATTTGCCTAGAAAGTTGTTACTTGTGATCATGCTACGATGAATGTACTCTTCTTCTTATCTGTCAGGCAAAAATTGTGTATATGAACTCCTTGAATTAGGGAGTGAATCCGAGATTTTCCAAAGACCCTTCTTTTTAGGTCTCGGCTAGCGAAGGCTGTGCTTGCGCAGTCTCGCTCGCGAGATTTAATGACTTGGAGAAGAGGGGCTTGAACCCGCCCCTCTTCTCCCCTGTTCTCCATTGGCTGGCCTCGTAAATGCTGGCCAGCCACTGGAGAAGAGGTCAGTCACTCCGATTAGGCCCCGTCCTTTTCGGATCGGGGGGCGTGTTTTTTGCGAGAAGTCTCAAGGAGGAGACAACAGCAAAACACGCCCCTGAATCCGAAAACGACGCTGCCTTTCTCCGAGGCATTTCTGCTCTGCCTCGGAGAAAGGCGGTGGTGTGCTTATGCAGTGGTGTGCTTGTTTTTCTCGTTGTTAATTTCAACATGATTAAATGCTTGTCACTCTCTCCCTCTCTATACTATTAAACTTTTCAAAGAGTGATTGACTGCCCGCCAGTTTTTAATCGTATTTTTTTTATTGGTGCCTGTCCTCCATGTTTGTTTCCATTTTGAGCAATTAGTGGATGAAAGTCAAAGCAGCAAACTCGGACTGATGTTTGCGTCGGCGTGGAACAGTATGCGTCTCATTAAACTGCTGTTGTCTGTTTACTTTGTATTTTTGCGGTCGAGGGAGGGGTTCGGTCTGCGCGGGGATTTTTAAATATTTATTCGTTCTCGGTGCATAGTAACATCTGCTCAGCGTGCAAGGGTCCGCTCGGTTTTCTGGCCTGTGGGGGGAGCTGAAAGGAAAATTGTGTCTTTTTGTCTAAAAACCTGACGGGCGGGTGTCGCATTTGTGCGCACAGAATAGAACACCAGGCAGTGTACAGTAGCGTAGCAAGGATGACATGAACCCGGGTGCAAGGTCCCATTGACTGCTGTTAATATGGTGAAATACAGCATTGTCGGTGTTCATTCGGCTCCTCACGTCTCTGGGCCCCCTATTGCCTTTCCACTGCCCCTGTTCTCTTCCTCCGTTGTCCCGCTGCTGATTTTCCTACCATTAGTAATCTCAGCGTCCCCTCTTGTTGGAGAGGATGCAGCGTAAACTGCCTATTTTGAACCTGGGAAATCAGGTTCGAGTCTTGCCGTCCACACAACAATCTGTGATTCTAAGCAAATCACAATCTCCCAGTGCTTAAAAACATAAACGTGAGACTGCGAAATAATTGGGGTGCGCTATAGAAAAAAAAAATGCAACTGTTTTCGTGTAGTACGTGCATTTCGACGAAAAACAGCAGGGAGGCGGGACCTTTAGATGGGCGTGACTGTACTTCGTTCGTCGTTTCATCAATACAATTATTTTGCAACTATTTTTTGCCATTTGTAGCGGAGAGGGTTATTAGGCTTCTGAGCTAATAACCTATTCTTTTAAAAAACGATAACTTGTTCAACCGGCCATTCAAAAAATTAAACAATACTTTCTATTACCTGGCACACTTAAGGTTATCCAATCACTGTCATGTTTGATTTTGTTTTTACTGCGAACGCTTTTTTGTTTGCCTTTTCAAAAGCTTTTAGCGGAGACTGTAGCAAATACATCTCTGAAATGGCCACCAGGCTCTTATAGACCTTACTACAGCAGCACGAATGTAAACGGGGACCGCCTCTCAAGGGTGGGTTCGCCATAACTTTAAACGTCGAGTGGGCGGGGCAAAAGCATGGTAAGTGGTATCTAGACCCCAAGGCTGTTAGGGAGCACTGAAATAAAACGACCCGTGGTTCCTATTTATTTGTTTAAGGCGACCTGAAAAATACTTTTTTTTTTTTTTAATGAAAAATGTTCGATAATAAAAGTATGTAAATCGTGAAAAAAGTCTTGAGATAATTCCAATCCTGAACCTCATTGAAGCCGTACAGCTTATATTTTTGAAAATTATGAACGACATGAAGTGTTATCAAGAGTGTTTCATTTACATTAAACAACAACCTACGTGGGGTTCTTCATAGCTGTTTGCGAGAGTACTATGAATTTCGTCACTTCAAGATGGCCGTCTTGGTGACAGACGCTGGACAACTTCCTGCGCCCAGTCCGCGTAGGTCCGTGACGAGAAAATTCTTTTTAGGTCTCGGCTAGCGAAGGCTGCGCTTGCGCAGTCTCGCTCGCGAGATTTAACAAGCATTTACAATGCAATGGTTTCGGCATTGGTAAAGTTAGAGCTATTGGCATTGCTCATGACATTATTTTTGTTTATGTTTTTGTTTTTAAAACATGTACAGAAACGGCATTGTCATGAGCAATGCCAATAGCTCTAACTTTACCAATGCCGAGACCATTGCATTGTAAATGCTTGTTTGTTAGGGATGCTGTTCTATTATTGTAAGATTTTGCTGTTAGTTTTGACTACTCTGTATAACTCAGCATTTGAGCATTCATGGCATTTATTCTGTACTGCTTGATTTTTAAGAATTTTCAGTAATAAAACCCTATAGCTTTTCCCCCGATCTAGAACTCAGTTATTAAGTGGTCATTATTATTTATTATGCAACTCTGCTAAATTGATGTTGGGGAGGGTGCTATTAGTTCAAGATCAACCTGAGGTTGAGCTGTCTGAGGTAAATTATGGTAATCTGAAATTTTGGGGTGTCATGATTATTGAGGAACGGTCCTGAATATTGGGGTATGCTTTCCACTTCCACAGATTGGTAGCAGAGAATGGTTGCATTTTAGGAGCACATCCTCTTTCTAAGGGATCCCCAAAAGCTTTTCTCAGTTCCTAATGACCAGTCCAAGGGAATAATGGATTTTCATGGAACTCTGCCAGTGCTTCCAGAGTGGTTACACTTAAGGTTACTTACAAAACTTCCAGAGCACTCTTTTGTTTGGCCTGTCTCTGCTCGTGTTAAATGTTTTGTTTGGTTTACTTCCTGTATGAAACCTTCCCAACCGTATTTTTCAGCTTCACCTGTGACTCAATCTCATTGATCTGCCGTTCCATGCCCCACACCACATCACCCCTCCCACAACAGTGCTTACCCGCTCCCACTACCCCTCCGAGGTCGCTGCTCGTGTCAGTGCATTCAGAGCCCTCTTTCTACTGTGTACTGATTTCCCCTCTCCCTTTTTTTCAGTTTTATACAGTGCGATCTTGAGCCGTAGGTATTGGAGCGTTTTACACGGGTAACACGTTCATTACACAAGGACACATTCATTTTTGGTAGGCTGGGGGAGATTAAGTGATTTTCCCAGAGTCACAGGATGATGAGCTGATGCCGAGACTCGAACCTGGTTCCCCAGCTCCCGAGTCAGCAGCTCTGGCCATTACGTCACATCCTCCCCCTTTCGTGTCTGTTTCTTCCCCACCCCCTTGACAAAAGCGGTGTCTTTATTATTCATGTACTAGCGCTCATTTGAGGTTTAATTTCTCTTTTGAGCTTTTTTTCACTCCGCTTAAAACTCTTTTTCAGAAAACTTTGTCCAACATATCCACAAAATATTAGACTGCCATTGACCAATCCGAAGGTGTGAACGGTTGACCAATTACAGTAAGGATCATCACCCTTGCCTCCCATGCCCAATCACAGAGTAGCTTTCCTGGCATCCATCCATTCACAGCTACAGTGTCCTCTACTTCTCTGCATCTGCCATGGGCTGATTACGGATCTGGTGGACCGATGACCTCCAGATTCCTGGTGACGCGGCTGTGGCAGTCCAGCTAACGCCGCACCAGCGGTCCGACCGCCTCATTATGACTTGGGCAGTCAGCTTGCCCCAGGACCGCCGACGTCGCCAGGGCACCGCTGTTCCCTGGAGGTGGATCAGTAGTCCTGAGGCCGCAATATGCTTGGAGTTTCCTCTCTTCCAGGGTTTTCATGGCAGTTCCACCTCCATGAAAACCTTGGCAGAGAGGAAAGAAAGGGGGCCCTACAGGGCTCCCTGTGCCTCCACCACATGAGGATGCACACAGGGGGGCATAACATTTGCCCCCCTGTGTTCATGCACATAGCTTCCTGCATGGCATGGACTTTCAAGTCCATGCAGTGCAGGAATCTTCTTGTGAGGTCCCATTGCAGTGCCTTTTTTCAAAGTCACCGCCACCTTTGAAAAAGGCACTTCCCTGGGACACCACACCATCTGCCTGGCAGACTACTTAAAAGTCGTAATCTGGTGGGTGACAGCGACCTTCGGCGGAATGGTGGCATGCCTGTTTTTCTGTGTGTGTGTGCATGCAGGTGTGTGTGTGTGTTGCATTGCCTTAACAATCACTGTTAAAGGGGTGGCGGGTGATTCTATGGACCCGGGAGATTGATGTCTTCTTCAATTCTCGGTGATTGAGGTTAGAGCTTGGGTTTTTTGGCAGAAGCCACTCAAGCGCTCGGTCTTTGTCCGAAGCTTTCAGTGGCCCGGCCACCTCTACTTGCTCCTAAACCACAGGGAAGAGGCTTGAGTGCCCTTTATATAAACAAGGACAGAGTCTTCCTCTGACTCTTTTTGAGTGTTCAAAAACCAGTACAATTTTGCCAATGTGTTTGGAAAATGTGCATTGAAATGGGATTTCTAAAATTAGTACCTAAAATGTTAAATAAAAGGTAAGTTTGATCTTAACTTATTTAAAACATTTCTACGGTGACGTATACCTGAGGTCTGCCACCAAAGCCTTCTAGGTGATTTGACCACTTCTACAATTTAGTTTTTATATAAAGTGTGGCAGGGAAGACAACTCAAGGCATAGTTTTGGACATTTGAGATCCCCTCCAACTCCTTGAATTGTTTGGTGGCTTGCATTGTTTTGTCTACTGCTCAACATGCTGTATCTATTGACAAGTACTACTCAGTGTCCCTTTTCCCTACACAATAACCCATGGCTGCATCATAATTTATTTTTGCTGTACTCTTCCTGGCAATAATTCGTATTTTAATTGAAAGGAAGTGTCATTTTTGATGACCTCTCCAAAGTAGTATAAAGGAGGAGGAAGAGAGGGGAGTTTGCAGATGTGGGTCTTATAGCCGGTGTTAAAGAAGAGGCATGCGAGAAGCCTTTTTGTGGGTGGGATATCATCACTGAAGTTAACAACAAGCCAGATACGCTACTTGGAACTGGTTAGGGACTTGAGCAAACTTCTGGTGTGGCGACGTAGGTAGTTCAGTAGTTTATTTCATGCCGAACACCCATAGACGTGAAATAATGTATCTACCTCTCTCTCTAAAGCGCCCAACATTTCAAATGAGATCGTGGCAGGGAGGGCATGCTACATAAAAGCCCTACAACTGTAGCCTGTTTTGCTCTGCTTTTTTTTTATTGAACACAGAATGGGAAAATACATCTTTATTGCAAACAAAGGAAGCCAAAACTCCTACAGGACGGCGTGTACATATTGTTCCAAAAAAGTCTTACAACGTTTACGTTTCTTTTGTTTGCTCTCATTGGTCTGCTGAACATTTCATTGACATCCCTGCCGTTGCAATAAGCTGCACTGGATGTTCCACACTTCACGGAGTTCCTATAAACTGGCGCCCCTGGCAGCGCAGGCTTGCAGCAGCGATACAGCACCTTGTTTACAGAGCAGCTCTAATAAGCGATAGCCCAGGATGTCCCACGTCTAATACTTCTCACGCTGCACCTCTGTTGTATCGTCAGGGCTATGTTGCGGTGAACGTATTCCACCCGGGTCCCCACACGTGGTGAATGATACACGGGACACTCTGTGCGTTTGCTCCGTCACTGCTGCCGTGGCCGTTCTGCCGACGTGCACCAGTGACGTCATATTTATTCAAGCTCCAATACACGTGACCTGACGCTCACGCCGTTGCGTGTCGCGTCAGTCTTATTATCGCGACATTACATTCCTCCCCAACACACAAAAATCACAACTACAACTCCAAAACCTATTGCTGCATCTTTGAGCATGAACCCATCAATACCTCGGTAGTCGTCATTTCTGTGCTAAACATTTGCGATTCCAAAAACTCCAAAACTTTCCAAACAAAACAAAACAGTCTTACTTGACTGATGCGGCCTCAGGTCATATCGTGATCCCCCACAGTCTGGCACGGCACCCCGGCCCCTACTCACAGAGTCGCCATCTGCGCCATCGTCTCCATCCTCTGGCATGCCAGCGTCTGCCGGCAGCAGAGCCTCTGGCTGATGGCCGTGCTGCGGTGCGGCACCTCCCTGATGCAAAGAGTCTACTCCTCGGCTCGCCTGGTCCGCGGACTCAGCAAGTTCTGAGAGTCTCTCCTCTCGCGGGGCGTGCCCCAGGGGGCTGTTTTGGTGTCCTTCATCTGCCCTAGAGGGCACTGGGATTCTCTTGAAGAATGAGATGTTCCTTGTTATCTTCTCGTCGCCTTTCCGGGCTGTCACGCACGTGCCCGCGACCTTCTCTACTGTCCATGGTTGCGACTCAAAGTTTAGACGAAACTTGCCCCCTGGCCTCCGATTTCGTATTAGCACTCTGTCACCGGGGGCCAGGTGTGGGGTCACAGCGCGCCGTCGGGCATCAACCTGAGCAAAGGCTCCACGTCGGTGCTCATCAATGGCACTGTCATTGGGAGTTTCGGGCCTCCACTCTGGGTGGTGTGGTATAGTGTCGGTGACAACCCGCCCCATCAGCAGATGTGCCGGTGCCACTCCCGTGGTAGAGTGGGGCGTCTGGCGATAGCTGCGGAGAAATGTAAAAATGGCTAGCTCCACAGACTGGTGCTTCTCGTGGGCAATCCGTATCACCTTGTTGAGTGTCCTCATGAAGCGTTCAGCCTCTCTGTTCGCTTGCGGCCATCGAGGTGTGATGCGCCGGTGATGCACTCCTAGAGCCTGTAGGTATGCCACGAAGTCCTGACTCTGAAATGGTGACCCATTGTCAGTTCTGATTTCCTTGACTATGCCGTGTGTTGCCATGATCTTCTCGAGCTTCGGGATCACTTCCTGGGCACTCAAAACAGTTAGTATTTCCACTTCGGGATATTTGGAGTGGTCATCTATGGCAACCAGAGTGTGCCGTCCGTCCGGTAGGCTACCAAAGTCGACACTTATCTTGGACCAGGGACTTCGGGGTCGAGGTTCCATCCCAACAGGGGCTGGCCGTGGGGCCTCCCCTGTGACCTGGCAGGCATGGCATTCTCGAACGGTGGCTTCTACTAACTCGTCCATGAGAGGGAACCACACTTTGGTTCGGAGTCGGGACTTGGTCTTGACCATGCCTTGGTGGCCAATGTGGGCTAAATCCACCACTCTCTGGGTTAAGGACGCCGGGATGACCAACCTGTGGCCTCTCAACAAACATCCTGTGCCGTCTTCCGTCAGCTCCGTTCTTACATTATATATGCTCTCCATTATCTGTCTTGCCCTGGGTGTCAAACTCTTCCACTCCTCTCTGGCCCGGTTCCAGTCGTTGTTTTGGACCGCCACTTTTGCTCTTTGTAGGCACTCATCTTCACTGGTGGCCTGGGACAGGCTGGCCATGGACACTGGCCTGGGACACGATCGTGCGGTGATGCAGCGGACGTACTCTTCTGTTTCAGCCGCCTCCTTCATCTCTTGTGGAGTCGCTTTGCAAGGGTGGCGAGATAGGTAGTCTGCTGGGTTCCGGGCGCCCGGTTGGTACTCGATCTTGCAGTTATAATTTTGCAGTTGCAACATCCATTTTTCGATTCTCGGGGGCGGCTTGGTAGAGGTGCCCGCAAACAATGATACCAGTGGTTTGTGGTCCGTGGTCACAACAAATGGTTTGCCATAGACGTACAGGTGGAAGTGATGACACCCCCAATGAATGGCGATCGCCTCTTTTTCTATTTGTGAGTATCTCTGCTCAGTCTCTGTAAGCGACCGGCTGGCAAATGCCACCGGGGCCCATTCCTCTGCACTTGTCTTTCGTTGTAGTAGGACTGCGCCTAGACCAACTGGACCGGCATCGACGGCAATTTGTGTCAGCTTGGCAGGATCGAAGAATGCTAATGTCGTGGCTTCTGAGAGCGCCTGTTTGATTTTGTCAAACGCTCGATCGTGGTCACTGTCCCATGTCCAGGGGGTGGATTCCTTGGTGAGCTCTCTTAGGGGCGCCGTGAGGTTCGCCAGGTCCTTGATGAACCTGCCACAGTAGTTCACCATTCCTAAGAAGCTCCGCACCTCCGTGATGTTTGCGGGGGCGGCCGCTTCCTTTATGTCCTTGACCTTGTCTGGATCCGGGTTGACGCCATCTGCCGAGAATGTGTAGCCAAAGAATTGGATCTTCCTGCACAGGAATTCGCACTTCTCCCGATGTAGTGTAAGGCCTGCGTCTCGTATGCGTCGTAACACCTGCACCAGCCTCTCATTGTGCTCTGCTACGGTCGTGGCATGCACCATGATGTCATCGCTAACGTTGATCGCGCCAGGGATTCCTGCGATGAGTTCTTGTATTACGTTCTGGAACACCTCCGCAGCGCTCGACACTCCGAAACTCAGCCGCGTGTACCGCCGTAGACCTACGTGCGTGGAGAACGTGGTGATGTTCCGGGACGCTTCGTCCAGCACAAGTTGGTGGTACCCAGAGCGTAGGTCCAGTTTTGAGAACCATTTGGCGCCTGCCATTTCCCCAACGATGTCATCGATGGTCGGAGTGATGTGTCGCTCCCTTTTGATGGCAGCGTTGGGGAGCCGCATGTCCACACATATTCTGACCGCGCCTGGTTGCTTGGGTTTCTTCGCTACAACGATTGGCGACACCCACGGGGTCGGTCCTGACACCTTCTCGATGATTCCCGCCTCTTCCAGCTTCTTCAGCTCGACTTCGACCAGTGGCCTGAGGTGGAACGCTATGCGGCGATGTCGAAGGGCTATCGGTTGCACGGTGGGGTCGATGTGTAGGTGGACCTCTTTCCCTCGGAACTTGCCTATTCCGTGGAAGATTTCTTCGAACTCCTCCAAGGTGTGGTGTATTGACTCTTGGTGTACCCCGAATGCAAACGTTACCACTCCCAGATCTTCTGCCGCTCTGCAGCCCAGGAGCATGCCTTGCCCGTCTTCGGTCACATAGATGTTTGACGTTATGAACCGCGTCCCATGAGATATCACCGTCCTGAACTTCCCCCGTACTTTCAGCGGTTCCTCCTGTCCGTATGCGAATACCGTGATTGTCGATGGAAGTAGTGTCGGCTGTGGGTGCATGGATCTGTGCATCGCAGCGGCCATGATATTGATGCTGGCTCCGGTGTCTACGACCGTTGTGACCTCTTGCGACCCCACTCGGATGCTGCATTGCGGCAACCTCCTAGTCCTGCGTACCGCCGTGCATATCATGTGTACTCTGTGTATCACCTTTTCTTCCTCTTCATCGTCGTCCATGTCACTGGCGACCGGGCCTCCTTCCTCAACCGTGTTTACGGTTTGGCGGGGCTTTCGGAACTTCTTTGACCGGCACACTTTCTCAAAGTGGTTAAACTTTCCACATGCCATGCACTTCCTTCCTCGTGCTGGGCACTCTGCCGAGGCGTGGGGCGAGCCACCGCAATACCCGCAGGACTTGGGCTGGTCTTGGGCGGCCGGGCCTGGTCCTCGTTGGGGCCATCTCTGTTTAGGCTTGACCGCCACCGCGTTGACCGGCTCGGTCTTCACTGGCGCTTGTAGGGCCGCCTCCATGTGCGCAGCGCGCGCTTTCGATAGTTCTTTCGTCCGGCCCATTGTCAGTATGTCTGCTAGGGGCTTGCCGGATTCCTCCAAGATCCTTTCCCTCAGTTTGACGGACGCGCACCCCTGTATTATCTGGCCTCTTATCTCCTCCGTCTCATCCCGAAAACCGCAGGTGGCCGCTAAGTTCTTGAGACGAGCGTGGAATTTGTCGAGCGATTCCTCAGGCAATTGGCGTGCTTGGCGGAAAATGAAACGTTCGTAGTCACGGTTCGCCATTGGTTCAAAGTACTCGTTAAGCGCCGCTATTAGTGTCGTGTGCGTCTTGGGGGTGTTTTCCGCAAGCGTCTTCACTATGTTGTGAATCTCTTTTCCTCCAAGGTGGATTATCATTGCGCGTTTTTGATCCCTTTGGACCTTCGTGGCCTCGAAGAAAATGCGCACTCTCTCTTCCCAGTCTCTCCATCGGGCTGCTACTGCGGATGGGGACCCCTCCACCGAGAATGGCTCAATCGGCGGGATGTTCGCCATTTTGCACGTGCGCTGCCTGTACCAGGCGAGGCCTCCTACGCGTGCGCTGCGTGCGCCAGGCGAGACCTCCTCCTATTCTTGGCCGTGAGGGCTCTCCGATGGCAGGGTCTGCTCACGGGCCGGGTGTGACCTTCTCCAGACGCTCTCTCGGTCGGGCAGGGGTGTGAGGATGGTGTATGGCTCTCCCCTCGTGACCTCCTGGGCCTTGACTAAGGGCTGGGCGTGGTGATCTTCCTTCCCCCCAGGCCGCCCTCCAGACAGGCCATCCACACAAACTCCCAACTTTCTGGCACGAAGGAGCAGGGGCTCACCGGCAGTCCAGGCAGCCACAGGCAGGGGGCAGGGGCTTGAAAGATGCTCCGCGCGTCTCAGGCAGGCAGGGGGGCGGGGCGCACGTGTGGATCAGCGCGCTGGGGCCGGTGAAACAGCTGACGTCCCCACGCGGTGCAACCTCCAATCGGGAGCGCTCCGACGCGCTCGCACTCACTGCCGCAGCACCGGGGCACAGGGACTGCAGCGCGTCTCCGCGGGGCACGAGCACCGCGAGCAGGGAATGCTCACCGGCCGTCACACCAACGGAGCGCAGGCAACGGAACACGAGGGCACGCCCACCCTCGTCGCCACTTTGTTGTATCGTCAGGGCTATGTTGCGGTGAACGTATTCCACCCGGGTCCCCACACGTGGTGAATGATACACGGGACACTCTGTGCGTTTGCTCCGTCACTGCTGCCGTGGCCGTTCTGCCGATGTGCACCAGTGACGTCATATTTATTCAAGCTCCAATACACGTGACCTGACGCTCACGCCGTTGCGTGTCGCGTCAGTCTTATTATCGCGACATTACACACCTCTTGGAAACGCTCTCTCTGATAACTTTGTCTGATGTCGATTCTCTTTTACCTTTACCTATAAACGACCCCTAAGGTCCTAAGTTCACCCCCTCTGTCTGATGTCATATGCGCTAAAGCCCCTGATGGTCCAAAAGGACACCCTCTCTAATATGTCAGTTTTAATTTCTCACGACGTAATTTATAAATGCTCACTGATGCCTCTTGCTTACCCACTGTAATAACTGTGTCTGATGTCAAGTATTCAAGCCACTCCTTTTGAATGGTACCTGACGTCTTATGCTTACCCTTCATTTAATGATCTGTGCCAAATGCCCATACTACTTCTACAGCTTTTATGAACTTTTCGCACAGCTCAGAGAAACTGAGCCCAGTCATACACTTCCACAGTATTCCTGACTCGTGAGTACTTGTGAGACGCTGCATATCTTGCATATAGATCACTCCGCTCCAGCCAGGAAAAGGCAATGAAGCCCTCCAACTCTGGGCCCTGCAGAGAGCCCCCTTGGGTCGCAGTTGTTAGCCGGCTGCCATCCACACATCAGGTTTGGAATTCACAATCATCAAAGCGCTCTCCTGTAACACCAGTGCGCATAGGTGATTTCCCGCAATTGCTGTTAATCTCAGCATAGGGTTTTCATTAGGTATATTTACACAAATAACCCACTTATGCTTCTTTCCCAGGTATGACTATCTCCCTGTAACCAAACCTATCAGCCACCAGTCTTCCATTAACATCTAACATGTTTAACTATCTTTACAAAAACTATAACGTGTGGCTTCTAACACTGGCTTCTTCACTATAACTGGTTATCCACAAGCATCAAACTATTTTATAAGTAACTAACTCAGTCCCACCACTACCAGCCCTTTCACACCAAAATGCACTCTGCCAACGGGAGTTTTCTTTTAATTTTGGTATTATAATTACCTTTATTTAGAAACTTTATAGAAATATTTATAGTAATTGTACTAGAATAAGCAGCATATGTTGCATTATTGTTTTTAGTTTTTATTGATGCATCGTTGTATTGCAATTATCATACTTTGGGTCACTGAGCAAAGGCTTTGACGTTTTACTTTCTTTATTTTTGTTATTATAGTCACCTTTGTATTTTTAGTGGTTGTGTAAGGGCCTCCAAATTTTGATTTTTGTTTTCTGTGTAGTTGAAGCCACTGACAATTTCAGTATTCTAATTACATTGTGATATTAAGTCAGCGTGTTAAAGCTTTAAAGGTTTGTTTAGATTATTTTTTGGGGACAATATGGTACATCTTAGTGAGTTTGGTGAGGATATTAGCGCTCTTCCATAACGTCATCGCTTATTTACAATGCAATACAGCTCTCCCTCGCACTTCCACCAACCCGATCAGCTCTCCTTCCCGCTCCCTCACTACCCCTCTCATCTCTCCCTCACACTACCACTGCCCCTCACATCTCTCCCTCACACTACCACTACCCTTCTCATTTTGCAACCCCACTGCCCCCTCTCATCCCTCCCTCATACTCCCTCTATACTGCCTGTTTTCATATGCTCCCTTCCTGTACCTCCTCATGCTGTGCACTGACACAACTCTCGCCACCCCCGCCTATGAGTGCCCCTCCCACTCATTTCTCTATCTCTCGCTCATGTAGACTCTCTCACCCCTCTCTCTCACTCTCTCATGCACTGTTACTGCCTCTCTCATATTGTATACTTCAAGTCTTAGAGCACAGTTTCTTTCCTGTGCCTTTTCAACATTTCTGTCTCTCAAACTCACACTCTCCTCCTCATTTTGTGGTGTCTTCTTCGTACACAGGTGCACCCTCTTTATGCGTCTGTCGCCTGCTGTCCCCCTCTTTCTCACATACTCTTTCTTCTCCTCTGCCTGGAGTTCATTCACCACTTCCTACACAAACTACTTATCCCTTTCTATCTATTCTGTGCCGCTCTCACCCCTATTTACCTAGCCACATAATTCCACTACACAAATACACAATCCCCCACACAATTCCACAACTAACAATTTCAATATAACCCACATAATTTCACTCCATAGAACATACTTCCACACCACTCCAAACTTAAACACATGGTTAAATACATTGTAATTTACTACACCAATAGCTCTAACTCTCACAAATGCGAGACTTTTTGCATTGCAAATGTTTGTTTTTTATTGATATGGTGGCTCGTAGTCCTACAGTTCATTCTGTGGAAGCCCCAAGGCTTCACCCCACAGGAAGAAAAGTCCAAGTCATAGCGATTAGTAATTAATAAACTGTTATGCAGGTTACAGCAGATGTCTGAGTTAAGACTGGATAGATGGAAAGCAAACATCAGTTCATCCTGTGTGATTCAAGTCCTGTGAATCTGTTGGGCAGAGACTTGTGTAAGATGAATTGTGTGATTTATTGCACACCCCCTGTGTTGTCATTGAAACACAAAATGAGGATTCAGTGTTTAATATATAAATAATATAGCATTGACACAAGAATATAAATGAGTACATAAATATTATGAAAGTTAGTGATTTCTTTGTGTGCACCTTTCTTCCACCTCCTTCTGGTGAGTGCTCCACCTATATGCAACTTCTGTTATCTTACTCTTTATCTTGCAGTGTATATGGGCCATATTATCAAGGAATGGCGATAACATTAATATAATTCCCAATAAATTGATTTTCCTCTTTACTCAACCCCACACATACCCCTTATTACTTTGTTTGATTTCAGAACCAGACTGTGATATTCTTTTTAAGAACTTACCAAATTTAACATCTTGATCATTTTTTATCAGGCAATCCTCCAAAGACATGGGGACATATTATCAAGGAACAGCGATAACATTATCGCCGCTTTAGCGGCAGGAAACTGCCGCTAAAGTGGCGATAATGGGCTTGATAATATGCCCTTGTGAATTCCCATAGAAGCCCAGGTTCACACCAGAACATGGGCTTCTATGGGCTTATAATGTTATCGCCGTTCCTTGATAATATGGCCCCATGTCTTTGGAGGATTGCCTGATAAAAAATTATCAAGATCTTAAATTTGGTAAGTTCTTAAAAAGAATATCACAATCTGGTTCTGAAATCAAACAAAGTAATCAGGGGTATGTGTGGGGTTGAGTAAAGAGGAAAATCAATTTATTGGGAATTATAAAGAGAGAGGAGTAAAAGTAGTGAGAGATTAGAGTGCTGGAAAAGTTAAAATGGCACAAGTGAAAGGAAGAGGGGGAATTTGGATGGTCACAGGGCTTTAAGTGGGGCGTATTCTGCTGGTGCTGATTTTTTAAAAGCAGATTCTGAGACGGGTTCCTGTCGGGCTCTCCATTTTCGCCCTCACCCTCAGGGTGAAAAAAAATCTTAACTCTGCAGCAGTACTACAGCTCAAAGCCTTTAATGTAACTACAAAGGGAATCATTTTAGTTCTTTCAGAGTCTCATCATTTCAGAACTGAAGCATTTTCAATATTATATACAACAAAGTCATGGTTGCTGCTTATTTATCTTATGCAACTAACGACCATTGACAAAGTCAATAGTACTGGCATGTTGTATGTATAATTTTACTTTTGTATCATATATCTGGATGCAATGACAGAAACAGCAAAATACCAGTTGGGTGGCACACTATGCTAAGCACAGATTTTTAGTTACATGTTTTTAAGCCACGACCTTAATAACATTGGCCACACCCCTTTGGGAGACTCCCCAGTTTTTTCATCCCACTTATAGCCCTGGATGGTCAAATATTGATCCGAGATTGAGGATGGAGGAGGAACATAGGGGTTAATTGTGTATGGTATGTCGGAGTCCTTTGAAAAATGACAAGACGGAATATGGAGGAGAGGGTGTGTGCGAAAGAAGTTATGAGTTGAGTGGAAATTATCTGATGGGTGGAGAGCTTAATTCTAAGAGGAATTTATAATGTGTGTGGAAAGACTGCTTATTCCAATTTTCCACACAATTTTGTTGGATCTTGTTATCTTGCTGTGGTGTTTCCTAGAGTCTACCATGTGAATGAGATGGGTGACATAATGAACCAGAAAAGAGTGAAACTGTTTTTTAGAACTGCAGTTGTGGATATAGTAGGTGCTAGGATTCCTTTTATAGGTGTGGCAATGAATGATGTGGTACAAAAGGGGGTGGTGATGGACGGAGCATCAGCACCAATCAAACACTCACACCCAGTCAACAGATCTGAGTTAGATCCATCACCGTTCTTTAGCCCACTCTGCCACCCCAGTTCAGACATGGCCATATGCAAATCAGTCTGACCCTGTGCCTCATGGGAACAGTCCAGCCCGAACTGCCAAGCCATGCCTTCCCTGGACCGGAAACAAGCTTCCTAGGACCGGTTTCTGGCATTGCAGCCGTCTTCAGCCAGGCTTGCTTGAATCCAGTGGCAAAGTGAGCAAGGGACTCACGTTTGAGCATACCCTACCAACTTATGGCGAACAAAGCGGTACAAAAGGGGGTGGTGATGGACGGAGCATCAGAACCAATCAAACACTCACACCCAGTCAACAGATCTGGGTTTGATCCATCACCGTTCTTTAGCCCACTCTGCCACCCCAGTTCAGACATGGCCATATGAATGATGTGAAAATTAGGTGTTTGTCTATTTAAATGGATAAACTTGCAGTAAATGCAACTGGTGCCTTGAAACAGGTAAATGTAGAGGTGATTTCTATTAGAGCTATGTGTAGGAAAGTGGAGTATTATATGATGTGGGGGTTTAGACCTCACCATGTAATACTATCACAATACCCCAAAGGTGGCCCTGGGATTCACACTAATAAATCCTTAGCTCAGTCCTGGTAGTGTAGCAAAGAACAGTCAGGCTTTACTACTGGAACATGTATTAAGCATTTCAGAATTCTAACATGACAATTAGAAATTGACACAACACAGTAGAAATCTGACACCCATTTATAAAAAAAGTGCGTATTTGTATCTTAATTTAGATACCAAACCGAATGGAATAGCATTCATATAACAGGAGCTATAGATTTTTGAAGCAATATAAAATCAGTGCAGAATAATACAGTGAAGCTTTTTCATTGCGGTCAATGGGAAAGACCACTAGTGACAATCGGTCACTTACAGGTCAGGTAGTGAGGTACCCTTGCAGGGTAAAAGTGATGTGGGTCCCAGGACCGAGCCACGACAGGCAGTTCAATTTTACCTGGCCCATGAAGCTCAGGTGTAGAGTTCTCCTGGCTGTCCCTCGTGCTGAACAGGAGCTGCGGGAAAGCAGCTCTTTTACAGTTGAATCAGTGCTGTGGGAAAAAAAGATGCAAAAACACAACAACCCTTTTTTGCTTTGTTCAAGTTCTGTTGTCCCTGACATGGGTCTCTTCTTCTGTCCTCTTTCATGCAGCTTATTCAGAACTGAGGTTCTGGTGTCAAAGGGTCCCTTAAATCCTAGATTTAGGTGAGTTAGGGGCATGGGAGCAAGTCAGAAATGGGCTGCTAGTCCCTGCAGCTAGTCCTCCCCTGAGGTGACCACAAATGGGGGTGTGGGTCATCTGAAAGTCAGCCCTGATGCATATCGGAGGCGGTGCAGCCTTTGAAACTCACAGCCTTGATGTGCCACTTCACTAGCCTGCCCAAGCCCAAGTCTTTTTTCCTGACTCCTGGGAGTGATCACACTGCCTGGCAGGAGGTCAGAATTCTGTCTTGGCGGCAGCAACCGCGGGAAACGTGGGCTTGCCAGCCAGAGCGCAGACAAGCTGGGGCAACAAGGTGGGAAACCTGTATGGTAGCCACCTGGGGTCATGCCATATCACCCTCATTATGAGGTTTGTGTCAGGGGATAGAAGGCACGTTGTTTAATACTAAACACCACATATTTAGGTGGTACTATAACGGAGTTGCCAACCTCGGATTTGCCCAGGTGCCAGTCAATGCTATCCTATGGACCGTCTATCACTTATAGTGTCCTTTAATGGTAAAGGGCACTATCGGGTCATGTAAGCTTGCACTTACAGGTCCACACCTTTTATATCATGCACCCTGACTCCTGGACTTCAGGAGCCCTTCCTTAGGGGTGACTGGCATACGTCAGAGATAGTACATTGACTTTGCCACACATGTTGAGAGCAAAGTCGAGTTTGAGCAGTTTCACTGCTCCTGCATACTGCATTGGCAGGTGTGCTGTCAGTAATTTATTTGGATCCCTCAGAGTGAAACAAAGATAGCTGGAAGCCCTATGGACCCCTTTACCACACATGCTCTGGATACCACTGGTAACATAGGGACTCAAGCGGGGTAAGGTCCTTGTCAATTGGCAGTGCCAATTCACACATAACAGTTTTAGGGAGAGAGCACAGGCACTCACTGCGGTGAGGGCAGCAGACTCCTTGCACTATCAAAGTCGTAACCATCAGCACTGGAGCAAAAGGTAGGGAGTGACCATACAAATTGGGCACTTTCCTACACTATGATTATGCAGAACAGATTAGCATTAGATATTCCCTTAGCAAGGGAGGGTGGAGTCTGCAAAGTAATAAAAGTCAAAAGGGATTGTATCCCTGCGCATAATAATAGTAGGGTTTTTGACTCTTATATTGTTAACATTATTAACCTTCTGCATGCTCTTGAAATTTTGAAGAACCTGGCATCTGGGAAGCCGTACGATCCTGGTTTAGTGAGGTGGAAAAGGGCTTTAGTAAGGTTGGTGAATGATTAGATGATTTAGGCAAGAGTGCATTTTTTAAAAAATATTTCTTTTTTATTAGCATTTTGCAATAAATCTTGTACAACGAACAAGCAACATCGTCGACACATATGGGGAGTAGTGGGAGAGGGAAAGGGGAGAAGGGAACAGCATAAGGTACAACGTACGAGACATCGTCATGAAGGGCACACCAGGACATATTCTTAAAAGTATTATACATATTACATTTCACACCCTTTACCATATTAAGTTCCAGTCATAAAAGGAGCTCACAAGACAGGTACAATTTCAGAAAAATATAGTTTAGGAAATGGAGAGGGGAAGATTGTTAGTAGAAATTATATCCAGTGAGTCACCCCAGTGATTAGGTTGAATCCACACTCAATCAAAATCATCTTTATTCGGTCATTGTAGGACCATAAAAGCACAGGATAAAACATTTACATCTTAAGAAGATATAAATAACACTCTAAAAGCATCATAAAACAGATAATCATTAAAATGCATAGATTCTTCTCAATTTGATAGCAGCAATGATATAACTGAGAAGAGCAGTGTAAACATCGTGCGATTCTAAGCTTGGTAGATACATCAAGCCCTTTTTGTAAGAATTAAAGTGCTTATGTAGTAGGGCAGGACGTAAAAAGTGCAATCAAAGCGAGTCATATAAAGTACAAAAGAACATAAAATGAACAGTTGATTGAACAGTAACACAGTCACAGGGGCAACGTGAGAGGAGAAAAACCAGAAGCCCACTACTGGGAAAGCCACATGGAAATTAACTATATTTAGTCTAAATCTAGTGAGATTAAATCTGTGCTCTGGAGTTGCTATCCAGTTCAGATAACGATCCATATTAGATGATGTGGATATCTGCATATATCTTGTAACTGTAGGCATCTCAAGGGATTTGTCTTGTCAAATTCCATCTTTGTTTCATAGCTCTCCTTGACTTACATTTTAAGATCAGGTGTTATACTTTGCAATGACTCAAAGAGATGACCATGCCCCAAGCTATAGAATGTGTTTCGCACATAAGCCAACTATGGGATAGCAATCTAATTTTAAACAATCTAATAAAACCTTCCACGAGACGTCTTTATTCGAGAAGCTCCATAGCTTCTATTGAAGGGGTGCCATGGAGATCCAGTCCTCCATGAACCCTATACCCAATTCCAAATGTGAAATAAGGCTTGTGGAGGATTT
Organism: Triturus cristatus; assembly: GCF_964204655.1. Lineage (NCBI taxonomy): Eukaryota > Metazoa > Chordata > Amphibia > Caudata > Salamandridae > Triturus > Triturus cristatus. The sequence continues at coordinate 936,931,210 of NC_140584.1, read as the reverse complement.
AGAAATGGCCAAAACCCTGCATAAAAACCTATTTTTGTCTACTTGAAGTTTTGTGCAGGCAGTACAGCCCCAGACTCTGGTCCATAAGTGCCCACCGATAGGCACTTGCTTTTATTAAGTTGGACCATTTCGTATACCGGCTTGTGGCCTAACCTATTTGCAAATCTGAATATTTTAGCTGCACGCATCTTTTGAGCCTTTTGGATAAGCAACCTGTCCCATGATCCATTTGCCTCCAATAAAATACCAAGGTAGTTGAAAAAAAGGAATTTATTCAATTTGTGTCCCCCCAATAAAAAAAGTTTTTGACTTGGTGTGTTTTGGACCACAGGTCATGATAAAAGATTTTGACTAATTTACCGTAAGTTTTAATCTCAGCAAAAAATCATTCAACTCATTCAGAAGCTTTTGGAGGGCATTTGCTGTCAGACCTAAAAGAACCTCGTCATCCGCATAGAGCAGCACAGGGAGTGCCTGCATACCAATCCTGGGAGCATCGTTACAGCAAGCCCTTAAAGCGGTATCTAGTGGATTGATGTATAATAAAAAAAGGAGGGGCGCTAATAGGCATCCCTGTCTCACCCCTCTAGTCACATTTATTGGGGCTGTACAATCCCCATTCCATATAAAGAGCACCCTCATTGAGGAGTCCCAATGCATGCGTTTTAACAGATCCACTAGATGGGGATCAATACCCTCCTGCTTCATCAGGTTCCATAATATGCTCCTATCTACAAGGACAAAAGCACACAAATGTGGTCTGTGGTGATATTTGATTCTGGTCGGGTGTATCCAATTCTCTATGCCGGAGCCAGGAGTTGAATGGCTCCCAGATATCCTAGGTCTGGAACGAGAGGGCACCTGTTCCCAGTATATTGACAGTTGTTCTTGGAAAAATGTACTGTTGTGTAACCAAGTTGTAAGTGGGGGTGCGAGTTCCCTGCCCCAGTGCATGGCTGCTCTTCTCTTCGCCAACAACATCATCATGGCAATAAGGCGCCTATGCTACTTAGAGGAGTCTTTAACATAACCCAATAAACCAACTAATATAGTCCGCAGGATCAGAAATCCAGTGATCATGTGTATGTGTGCAAATACCTCTTCCCAGAAGGACGCCACCCTAGGACACAACCACGCCAGGTGCAAGAATTAAGCTAGTGGTGCCTTGCAGTGCAAACAGGATGAATCAGTCATCAATCTGATGCGATATAATTGTTGAGGAGTAAGGTAAAATTTTAAATGAATGAACCTCAACCGGTAGTTTGGGGACAGGAATTGCAATTGGCAACAGCAGTAAGCCCACTGGGTGTCTGTAATAGGTGAATCAGTATCTAGATCCCAAATTTTCCGCACTCGTGGCACTATAATGGGAGAGGTATTTTGCATAGTGTTGTATAAGCGTGTGACTAATTTCCATGAAGTTGAATTGACAAGGATGTATTCTGATGATTGGAGGGGTGGTGGCGAGGCCAGAAAGGTAGTGTGTATTGCGTGGCAGGCAGCCAGTAACTGGTAGTATAAGAGAGTGACCAGGAACGTGAGTGGTGGCGTGTAAGTAGACTGGAAGGGAGGAAGGAGCTGTCCCTGTGGATAAAGGTCAGAGAACACCCCAAGATTGCGATTATGTGTGTGCATTACACCCACTTTTTCCAAAAGTGACGGTATCTGAGGGCTACAGGCCAAGGGGATAGAGGTGGCATAAAGGTTGCCCATCGAACACATTTGACAGTGTTTACTTCTTTTTAAGGATGTTTGTAGGGTCAGTACAGCACCACTGAAAGTGCATCTGGGGTAGCACGGTCCAACTCCACAGCCACATGTGGCGAGGTGTAGCCAGAAGTGGAGGAATTGGGCCTGTGCACAGAAAGCATATAGTGCTAAATCAGGTGCGCCCATACCTCCTTGAGCAGGTGGGTGATTGAGTGGGGTCCTAGGAGATCGTAGGCTGCTTGCTTGCCCATATTAATGTAATCATATTGGACTTTAATTGGCCAAGAAGTATAGCTGTCAGCAGGAGTGGAATGTTAGTAAATAGATACAAAACTTTAGGGAGGACAATCATCTTTGAAATTGCGATACGAGCTGTGAAAGGCCGAGGGATTTTAGTCCAGATAGCTATCCTCACCTCCAGTCATGACATGGTGTGACCATAGGTTGCCTGCCAGAGATCTTCTACATCTCGACTGAGCCATATTCCAATATAGCAGATGGGGTCAGTAGCCCATTTTAGGGGATACTCTGTGGTGAATTGTTGTGTAATGTCAGTGAGGGGGAATAGTGTAGATTTTGACCAATTGAAATGTATCCCAAAGTAGCCACCAAATCTGACCACCCCATGTGTAATGGGGGCAAGATTTTCTATTGGTTTATGGATATAGCGTGTGAGGTCATCTGCATACATGGAGATCACTAACCTCCTAGTGGTGAACCTGATAGCCCGGCTCACATGATGTTGATGCAGCCACGCCGTCAATGGCTCCATCGCTATAGTGAAAAGGAGTGAGGACAGTGGGCATCCCTGTCTGGTACCACGCCCACTCTGGAAAGGATCCGATATTAGCTCATTCATGCATACTCTCGCTGTTCGTAATGTATAGAGGAGTATTATTAATTTGAGAAAGTTAGGACTAAAACCCAAACGTGTCAGGAGAGGAAAAAGATAACAATATTTGAAATTAACAAGGACCCCCTGGTAGCTCCAATTCCTAGGACAGGGTAAGGTATATTGAAAAATTACAATCTAGGCAATCATAAAAAATAAAAACAATTACTAAATATGTGTCTATTAGTCAAAAATAACTTAAATCAACAATGAATAAAATATATAAAAAATATGTTTTTGTTTTATTAATTTGTTCGTTCATAACATAGAAAATGCATTAAAACACAATATTATTCTACACATATCTGTAGTAAATTCATTACAGTCATTAAAATTAGTATTGCCAGCCAGAGCGCAGACAAGCTGGGGCAACAAGGTGGGAAACCTGTATGGTAGCCACCTGGGGTCATGCCATATCACCCTCATTATGAGGTTTGTGTCAGGGGATAGAAGGCACGTTGTTTAATACTAAACACCACATATTTAGGTGGTACTATAACGGAGTTGCCAACCTCGGATTTGCCCAGGTGCCAGTCAATGCTATCCTATGGACCGTCTATCACTTATAGTGTCCTTTAATGGTAAAGGGCACTATCGGGTCATGTAAGCTTGCACTTACAGGTCCACACCTTTTATATCATGCACCCTGACTCCTGGACTTCAGGAGCCCTTCCTTAGGGGTGACTGGCATACGTCAGAGATAGTACATTGACTTTGCCACACATGTTGAGAGCAAAGTCGAGTTTGAGCAGTTTACACTGCTCCTGCATACTGCATTGGCAGGTGTGCTGTCAGTAATTTATTTGGATCCCTCAGAGTGAAACAAAGATAGCTGGAAGCCCTATGGACCCCTTTACCACACATGCTCTGGATACCACTGGTAACATAGGGACTCAAGCGGGGTAAGGTCCTTGTCAATTGGCAGTGCCAATTCACACATAACAGTTTTAGGGAGAGAGCACAGGCACTCACTGCGGTGAGGGCAGCAGACTCCTTGCACTATCAGAGTCGTAACCATCAGCACTGGAGCAAAAGGTAGGGAGTGACCATACAAATTGGGCACTTTCCTACACTATGATTATGCAGAACAGATTAGCATTAGATATTCCCTTAGCAAGGGAGGGTGGAGTCTGCAAGTAATAAAAGTCAAAAGGGATTGTATCCCTGCGCATAATAATAGTAGGGTTTTTGACTCTTATATTGTTAACATTATTAACCTTCTGCATGCTCTTGAAATTTTGAAGAACCTGGCATCTGGGAAGCCGTACGATCCTGGTTTAGTGAGGTGGAAAAGGGCTTTAGTAAGGTTGGTGAATGATTAGATGATTTAGGCAAGAGTGCATTTTTAAAAAAATATTTCTTTTTTATTAGCATTTTGCAATAAATCTTGTACAACGAACAAGCAACATCGTCGACACATATGGGGAGTAGTGGGAGAGGGAAAGGGGAGAAGGGAACAGCATAAGGAACAACGTACGAGACATCGTCATGAAGGGCACACCAGGACATATTCTTAAAAGTATTATACATATTACATTTCACACCCTTTACCATATTAAGTTCCAGTCATAAAAGGAGCTCACAAGACAGGTACAATTTCAGAAAAATATAGTTTAGGAAATGGAGAGGGGAAGATTGTTAGTAGAAATTATATCCAGTGAGTCACCCCAGTGATTAGGTTGAATCCACACTCAATCAAAATCATCTTTATTCGGTCATTGTAGGACCATAAAAGCACAGGATAAAACATTTACATCTTAAGAAGATATAAATAACACTCTAAAAGCATCATAAAACAGATAATCATTAAAATGCATAGATTCTTCTCAATTTGATAGCAGCAATGATATAACTGAGAAGAGCAGTGTAAACATCGTGCGATTCTAAGCTTGGTAGATACATCAAGCCCTTTTTGTAAGAATTAAAGTGCTTATGTAGTAGGGCAGGACGTAAAAAGTGCAATCAAAGCGAGTCATATAAAGTACAAAAGAACATAAAATGAACAGTTGATTGAACAGTAACACAGTCACAGGGGCAACGTGAGAGGAGAAAAACTAGAAGCCCACTACTGGGAAAGCCACATGGAAATTAACTATATTTAGTCTAAATCTAGTGAGATAAAATCTGTGCTCTGGAGTTGCTATCCAGTTCAGATAACGATCCATATTAGATGATGTGGATATCTGCATATATCTTGTAACTGTAGGCATATCAAGGGATTTGTCTTGTCAAATTCCATCTTTGTTTCATAGCTCTCCTTGACTTACATTTTAAGATCAGGTGTTATACTTTGCAATGACTCAAAGAGATGACCATGCCCCAAGCTATAGAATGTGTTTCGCACATAAGCCAACTATGGGATAGCAATCTAATTTTAAACAATCTAGTAAAACCTTCCACGAGACGTCTTCATTCGAGGAGCTCCATAGCTTCTATTGAAGGGGTGCCATGGAGATCCAGTCCTCCATGAACCCTATACCCAATTCCAAATGTGAAATAAGGCTTGAGGAGGATTTAGAAATGGCCAAAACCCTGCATAAAAACCTATTTTTGTCTACTTGAAGTTTTGTGCAGGCAGTACAGCCCCAGACTCTGGTCCATAAGTGCCCACCGATAGGCACTTGCTTTTATTAAGTTGGACCATTTCGTATACCGGCTTGTGGCCTAACCTATTTGCAAATCTGAATATTTTAGCTGCACGCATCTTTTGAGCCTTTTGGATAAGCAACCTGTCCCATGATCCATTTGCCTCCAATAAAATACCAAGGTAGTTGAAAAAAAGGAATTTATTCAATTTGTGTCCCTCCAATAAAAAAAGTTTTTGACTTGGTGTGTTTTGGACCACAGGTCATGATAAAAGATTTTGACTAATTTACCTTAAGTTTTAATCTCAGCAAAAAATCACTCAACTCATTCAGAAGCTTTTGGAGGGCATTTGCTGTCAGACCTAAAAGAACCTCGTCATCCGCATAGAGCAGCACAGGGAGTGCCTGCATACCAATCCTGGGAGCATCGTTACAGCAAGCCCTTAAAGCGGTATCTAGTGGATTGATGTATAATAAAAAAAGGAGGGGCGCTAATAGGCATCCCTGTCTCACCCCTCTAGTCACATTTATTGGGGCTGTACAATCCCCATTCCATATAAAGAGCACCCTCATTGAGGAGTCCCAATGCATGCGTTTTAACAGATCCACTAGATGGGGATCAATACCCTCCTGCTTCATCAGGTTCCATAATATGCTCCTATCTACAAGGACAAAAGCACACAAATGTGGTCGGTGGTGATATTTGGTTCTGGTCGGGTGTATCCAATTCTCTATGCCGGAGCCAGGAGTTGAATGGCTCCCAGATATCCTAGGTCTGGAACGAGAGGGCACCTGTTCCCAGTATATTGACAGTTGTTCTTGGAAAAATGTACTGTTGTGTAACCAAGTTGTAAGTGTGGGTGCGAGTTCCCTGCCCCAGTGCATGGCTGCTCTTCTCTTCGCCAACAACATCATCATGGCAATAAGGCGCCTATGCTACTTAGAGGAGTCTTTAACATAACCCAATAAACCAACTAATATAGTCCGCAGGATCAGAAATCCAGTGATCATGTGTATGTGTGCAAATACCTCTTCCCAGAAGGACGCCACCCTAGGACACAACCACGCCAGGTGCAAGAATTAAGCTAGTGGTGCCTTGCAGTGCAAACAGGATGAATCAGTCATCAATCTGATGCGATATAATTGTTGAGGAGTAAGGTAAAATTTTAAATGAATGAACCTCAACCGGTAGTTTGGGGACAGGAATTGCAATTGGCAACAGCAGTAAGCCCACTGGGTGTCTGTAATAGGTGAATCAGTATCTAGATCCCAAATTTTCCGCGCTCGTGGCACTATAATGGGAGAGGTATTTTGCATAGTGTTGTATAAGCGTGTGACTAATTTCCATGAAGTTGAATTGACGTGTATTCTGATGATTGGAGGGGTGGTGGCGAGGCCAGAAAGGTAGTGTGTATTGCGTGGCAGGCAGCCAGTAACTGGTAGTATAAGAGAGTGACCAGGAACGTAAGTAGACTGGAAGGGAGGAAGGAGCTGTCCCTGTGGATAAAGGTCAGAGAACACCCCAAGATTGCGATTATGTGTGTGCATTACACCCACTTTTTCCAAAAGTGACGGTATCTGAGGGCTACAGGCCAAGGGGATAGAGGTGGCATAAAGGTTGCCCATCGAACACATTTGACAGTGTTTACTTCTTTTTAAGGATGTTTGTAGGGTCAGTACAGCACCACTGAAAGTGCATCTGGGGTAGCACGGTCCAACTCCACAGCCACATGTGGCGAGGTGTAGCCAGAAGTGGAGGAATTGGGCCTCTGCACAGAAAGCATATAGTGCTAAATCAGGTGCGCCCATACCTCCTTGAGCAGGTGGGTGATTGAGTGGGGTCCTAGGAGATCGTAGGCTGCTTGCTTGCCCATATTAATGTAATCATATTGGACTTTAATTGGCCAAGAAGTATAGCTGTCAGCAGGAGTGGAATGTTAGTAAATAGATACAAAACTTTAGGGAGGACAATCATCTTTGAAATTGCGATACGAGCTGTGAAAGGCCGAGGGATTTTAGTCCAGATAGCTATCCTCACCTCCAGTCATGACATGGTGTGACCATAGGTTGCCTGCCAGAGATCTTCTACATCTCGACTGAGCCATATTCCAAGATAGCAGATGGGGTCAGTAGCCCATTTTAGGGGATACTCTGTGGTGAATTGTTGTGTAATGTCAGTGAGGGGGAATAGTGTAGATTTTGACCAATTGAAATGTATCCCAAAGTAGCCACCAAGTCTGACCACCCCATGTGTAATGGGGGCAGGATTTTCTATTGGTTTATGGATATAGCGTGTGAGGTCATCTGCATACATGGAGATCACTAACCTCCTAGTGGTGAACCTGATAGCCCGGCTCACATGATGTTGATGCAGCCACGCCGTCAATGGCTCCATCGCTATAGTGAAAAGGAGTGAGGACAGTGGGCATCCCTGTCTGGTACCACGCCCACTCTGGAAAGGATCCGATATTAGCTCATTCATGCATACTCTCGCTGTTCGTAATGTATAGAGGAGTATTATTAATTTGAGAAAGTTAGGACTAAAACCCAAACGTGTCAGGAGAGGAAAAAGATAACAATATTTGAAATTAACAAGGACCCCCTGGTAGCTCCAATTCCTAGGACAGGGTAAGGTATATTGAAAAATTACAATCTAGGCAATCATAAAAAATAAAAACAATTACAAAATATGTGTCTATTAGTCAAAAATAACTTAAATCAACAATGAATAAAATATATAAAAAATATGTTTTTGTTTTATTAATTTGTTCGTTCATAACATAGAAAATGCATTAAAACACAATATTATTCTACACATATCTGTAGTAAATTCATTACAGTCATTAAAATTAGTATTTATATTAAAAAAGTAGACAATGCTGTGGCAAGACTGTTTACTTTTCGACGCGCGTTTCGGCGTAAGTTACGCCTTCGTCAGGAAAAAGCCACAATTCCTGTAATTAAAAAAGAGTTTTGAACACCATTTCAACAGCATATTTTCATATAACAGATTTATCATTGTTGTAAATTACATTATATCTGTTTGACTGACACATATTTTTAATTATTTTATGGTATGTCTTCATTATATGTTTCCACACGCACTTATGACATTCCTTGTAAGAAACATTTACTAAATAGAGTATGGTAAAGGGGTAACAAGGAAAGCAAGTACATTCAAAGAATAACTGAACAGTTTTTGTTATTCCATCGGATAGAAGTGGGAATAAGCAAATAAAAGAAAAAGGAGAAGAGTAGAAGTGAGATAGCAAATACCAAAACGTCCCAAGTTGTTTTTTATTCTTTACTAGATCCTCAGTGATAGGTGGTGATCTAAAGTTTGTTCTGAATATATGTACCTGTACTCCAGAGTAGAATTACTAGAGATCAGAAGACTTAAAACATCCCCAGTACATAAGTACCTAATGAAGCAGAACATATGATTTTAAGAGTGATGTTTATAATTCAATAGTTCATAATACAGTATCTTAAGTAATATGATTTATACCTTAACGGTTTTATACTGGTCCAACCAAAGGTTCTAGGTCAATCAGGGTGACAGGTAACACTCCTTTTTGAGTTGTATTTATGGATAGTTTAGGAGATTATCAAATCTAGAATTGAAAGCACTGCTGTTATCTGATGTTTAAACATAGACTTAAGTCTATATATCCTGGTCAATTTCACATAAGTGATTGCTAATATTACCTCAATTAGATGTGGAAACCTATCCAGGAATCAACTGTATTCACTCGCTTAAATGGCAAACTTATCTCACGTAGATAGTGAATATATAACGGGTTTGATGTAACCTATAAATGAAGAAAAAAGGTTTATTTAAATTATAATATGACATGTCTATATATGTTATAGTAAATATGTTTCAGACGTGAGACTAATATATATCTCTTAAATTGAGATCTTTAATGTTTAATTAATTTATCTCTTACTACCTATTTTACATAATCTAGAGTTGCGGCTTCACAGACTGAGATGGTCAAACATAGACTGTAATAATAAAGTTATTTTGTATTATAAATGCAGCTTATATTTTTCTTTTCTTGGCGAATAGTACTTTGTTTCGGTTTCTAATGTAGAATGTCACTGCACGGCCATGGTACTCATATTATTGACAAAAACGAGTAGTTGGTTAAAGACCGTCTTGATAAGCAAAATGTTAAGGGATGACTTCAGACATGACAACATATCTGAGGCGTTACAACAAACAAATGATGGACGGAATGCTGACAATGCAGACATTCTCCCCCAGTCAAGAGATCTGGGTTAAATCCATCGTTCTTTTGCCCACTACGCCACCCCAGTTTAGACATGGCCATATGCAAATCAGTCTTGACCCTGTGCCTCATGGGAACAGTCCAGCCCGAACTGCCAAGCCATGTCTTCCCTGGACCGGAATCAAGCATCCTAGGACCGGTTTCTGGCTATCAGCCGTCATCAGCCAGGATAGCTTGACTCCAGTGGCGTAGTGAGCACGGGTCCCACGTCTGGGAATACCCATCCCACTTAGGGCGAAAAGCGTTACAACAAACAAATGATGGACGGAATGCTGACAATGCAGACATTCTCCCCCAGTCAAGAGATCTGGGTTAAATCCATCGTTCTTTTGCCCACTACGCCACCCCAGTTTAGGCATGGCCATATGCAAATCAGTCTTGACCCTGTGCCTCATGGGAACAGTCCAGCCCGAACTGCCAAGCCATGTCTTCCCTGGACCGGAATCAAGCATCCTAGGACCGGTTTCTGGCTATCAGCCGTCATCAGCCAGGATAGCTTGACTCCAGTGGCGTAGTGAGCACGGGTCCCACGTCTGGGAATACCCATCCCACTTAGGGCAAAAAGCGTTACAACAAACAAATGATGGACGGAATGCTGACAATGCAGACATTCTCCCCCAGTCAAGAGATCTGAGTTAAATCCATCGTTCTTTTGCCCACTACGCCACCCCAGTTTAGACATGGCCATATGCAAATCAGTCTTGACCCTGTGCCTCATGGGAACAGTCCAGCCCGAACTGCCAAGCCATGTCTTCCCTGGACCGGAATCAAGCATCCTAGGACCGGTTTCTGGCTATCAGCCGTCATCAGCCAGGATAGCTTGACTCCAGTGGCGTAGTGAGCACGGGTCCCACGTCTGGGAATACCCATCCCACTTAGGGCGAAAAGCGTTACAACAAACAAATGATGGACGGAATGCTGACAATGCAGACATTCTCCCCCAGTCAAGAGATCTGGGTTAGATCCATCGTTCTTTTGCCCACTACGCCACCCCAGTTTAGACATGGCCATATGCAAATCAGTCTTGACCCTGTGCCTCATGGGAACAGTCCAGCCCGAACTGCCAAGCCATGTCTTCCCTGGACCGGAATCAAGCATCCTAGGACCGGTTTCTGGCTATCAGCCGTCATCAGCCAGGATAGCTTGACTCCAGTGGCGTAGTGAGCACGGGTCCCACGTCTGGGAATACCCATCCCACTTAGGGCTCACTACGCCACTGGAGTCGAGCTATCCTGGCTGATGACGGCTGATAGCCAGAAACCGGTCCTAGGATGCTTGATTCCGGTCCAGGGAAGACATGGCTTGGCAGTTTGGGCTGGACTGTTCCCATGAGGCACAGGGTCAAGACTGATTTGCATATGGCCATGTCTAAACTGGGGTGGTGTAGTGGGCAAAAGAACGATGGATTTAACCCAGATCTCTTGACTGGGGGAGAATGTATGCATTGTCAGCATTCCGTCCATCATTTGTTTGTTGTAACGCTTTTCGCCCTAAGTGGGATGGGTATTCCCAGACGTGGGACCCGTGCTCACTACGCCACTGGAGTCGAGCTATCCTGGCTGATGACGGCTGATAGCCAGAAACCGGTCCTAGGATGCTTGATTCCGGTCCAGGGAAGACATGGCTTGGCAGTTCGGGCTGGACTGTTCCCATGAGGCACAGGGTCAAGACTGATTTGCATATGGCCATGTCTAAACTGGGGTGGTGTAGTGGGCAAAAGAACAATGGATTTAACCCAGATCTCTTGACTGGGGGAGAATGTATGCATTGTCAGCATTCCGTCCATCATTTGTTTGTTGTAACGCTTTTCGCCCTAAGTGGGATGGGTATTCCCAGACGTGGGACCCGTGCTCACTACGCCACTGGAGTCGAGCTATCCTGGCTGATGACGGCTGATAGCCAGAAACCGGTCCTAGGATGCTTGATTCCGGTCCAGGGAAGACATGGCTTGGCAGTTCGGGCTGGACTGTTCCCATGAGGCACAGGGTCAAGACTGATTTGCATATGGCCATGTCTAAACTGGGGTGGTGTAGTGGGCAAAAGAACAATGGATTTAACCCAGATCTCTTGACTGGGGGAGAATGTATGCATTGTCAGCATTCCGTCCATCATTTGTTTGTTGTAACGCTTTTCGCCCTAAGTGGGATGGGTATTCCCAGACGTGGGACCCGTGCTCACTACGCCACTGGAGTCGAGCTATCCTGGCTGATGACGGCTGATAGCCAGAAACCGGTCCTAGGATGCTTGATTCCGGTCCAGGGAAGACATGGCTTGGCAGTTCGGGCTGGACTGTTCCCATGAGGCACAGGGTCAAGACTGATTTGCATATGGCCATGTCTAAACTGGGGTGGTGTAGTGGGCAAAAGAACAATGGATTTAACCCAGATCTCTTGACTGGGGGAGAATGTATGCATTGTCAGCATTCCGTCCATCATTTGTTTGTTGTAACGATTTTCGCCCTAAGTGGGATGGGTATTCCCAGACGTGGGACCCGTGCTCACTACGCCACTGGAGTCGAGCTATCCTGGCTGATGACGGCTGATAGCCAGAAACCGGTCCTAGGATGCTTGATTCCGGTCCAGGGAAGACATGGCTTGGCAGTTCGGGCTGGACTGTTCCCATGAGGCACAGGGTCAAGACTGATTTGCATATGGCCATGTCTAAACTGGGGTGGTGTAGTGGGCAAAAGAACGATGGATTTAACCCAGATCTCTTGACTGGGGGAGAATGTATGCATTGTCAGCATTCCGTCCATCATTTGTTTGTTGTAACGCTTTTCGCCCTAAGTGGGATGGGTATTCCCAGACGTGGGACCCGTGCTCACTACGCCACTGGAGTCGAGCTATCCTGGCTGATGACGGCTGATAGCCAGAAACCGGTCCTAGGATGCTTGATTCCGGTCCAGGGAAGACATGGCTTGGCAGTTCGGGCTGGACTGTTCCCATGAGGCACAGGGTCAAGACTGATTTGCATATGGCCATGTCTAAACTGGGGTGGTGTAGTGGGCAAAAGAACGATGGATTTAACCCAGATCTCTTGACTGGGGGAGAATGTATGCATTGTCAGCATTCCGTCCATCATTTGTTTGTTGTAACGCTTTTCGCCCTAAGTGGGATGGGTATTCCCAGACGTGGGACCCGTGCTCACTACGCCACTGGAGTCGAGCTATCCTGGCTGATGACGGCTGATAGCCAGAAACTGGTCCTAGGATGCTTGATTCCGGTCCAGGGAAGACATGGCTTGGCAGTTCGGGCTGGACTGTTCCCATGAGGCACAGGGTCAAGACTGATTTGCATATGGCCATGTCTAAACTGGGGTGGTGTAGTGGGCAAAAGAACGATGGATTTAACCCAGATCTCTTGACTGGGGGAGAATGTATGCATTGTCAGCATTCCGTCCATCATTTGTTTGTTGTAACGCTTTTCGCCCTAAGTGTGATGGGTATTCCCAGACGTGGGACCCGTGCTCACTACGCCACTGGAGTCGAGTTATCCTGGCTGATGACGACTGATAGCCAGAAACCGGTCCTAGGATGCTTGATTCCGGTCCAGGGAAGACATGGCTTGGCAGTTCGGGCTGGACTGTTCCCATGAGGCACAGGGTCAAGACTGATTTGCATATGGCCATGTCTAAACTGGGGTGGTGTAGTGGGCAAAAGAACGATGGATTTAACCCAGATCTCTTGACTGGGGGAGAATGTATGCATTGTCAGCATTCCTTCCATCATTTGTTTGTTGTAACGCTTTTCGCCCTAAGTGGGATGGGTATTCCCAGACGTGGGACCCGTGCTCACTACGCCACTGGAGTCGAGCTATCCTGGCTGATGACGGCTGATAGCCAGAAACCGGTCCTAGGATGCTTGATTCCGGTCCAGGGAAGACATGGCTTGGCAGTTCGGGCTGGACTGTTCCCATGAGGCACAGGGTCAAGACTGATTTGCATATGGCCATATCTAAACTGGGGTGGTGTAGTGGGCAAAAGAACGATGGATTTAACCCAGATCTCTTGACTGGGGTAGAATGTATGCATTGTCAGCATTCCGTCCATCATTTGTTTGCTGTAACATATCTGAGGCAACAGTAAATGGTGAATTCTATTTCTGACTAAATGCGCAGCATGACAAACAATTTGTACATACTTTAATTAGTTATTTAAAAAGGCTAGGTAATATCTATATGGATGTATAGAAGCAAAGAAACATAGCAGAGCATCTAATGCGGATGCCAAATATGACGGATTCTTGTCTGTAAAGGCTTACCTCGATTTAGGATATTCTTTCAGCTGTAAAGTTCTCATGCGAAGTGGGCAGCGATACGTCCCTTGATGGCAAATAAAAGACAATCGCCGCATGTACGTTTCATTTATATATAGCCGGCATCATTTCTGAGCGTATTGTAATACGTACGTGCAAAAAACGTAAAAACATGGCGTGAACCGCTACTCACATAGCGTGTGTCTATTTTTGCTTGTATTTCACGTATATAGAGAACGTCTTCATGGGACGTCTGATGATACTCACATTCTGCGGAACAACGTCTCGGTGGTGCGTGAAACACTACTCACATGACGTGTATCTATTGGTACACGTACTTCCCGTGTGTGGAGGGCGTCTTCGTAAGACGTAAAGCGCTAATCCCATTCAATGTGGGGCACGTTCTGCATAGACATAGAAAAGGGCAAGCTTATGGTTATACCTCTAATATCAGGGACGAAAAGAGGAAAGACCCAACAGGTGTAATGCTGGTATAGCGTGATATGAATACCCATGTGTGAATCACTTAATCAGTCTAAACAAAGGATAAATAAGACAAATAATGTAGAATAGTGGTTCATGAGCCAAGACCACTTTCAAATATTTAAGTCACTTAATTTGTTTGTCTAATAGCTAAAGACTAGAAATATGTAAAGAAAATATGAGGGCCAATACAGCTCATAGATCAAAGTTAGTGTTTCATATTGGCATAATATAAAAAATACAGAAAATAACTATATAATTGCATTTTCCCATGGCAGTTCGCTATTAAGGCCATTTTTAAAGGTATTTAATGAAAAAATCCAAAAGACTTCACGTTTTTTGCGGATCTTTGTCCCATTTTTGTCATCTGATATATTATTTTTTTCTAGAATGCGCCAGCGGATATCTTCTGGTTTATGTCGCAATTCTAAAAAATGCTTTACTAAAGGAGCCATCATTTTTTTTGTTTTTATGGCTGAACGGTGTTCTGCTATTCTGGTTTGTATGGCTCTCGAAGTTTCTCCTACGTAGCCTAATTGGCACGGACAGAGAATCAGGTATATCACATTTTGTGTCTTACAGTTCCACATGTTTGTTGCTTGAATCTTAAAAACCATTATGTATGAATGTTTCACCTGGAATGATAGAGTTGCAAGATTTGCAATTTGTGCATCTAATTGTTCCTTTAATGGGACATTTGCCATCAATGGATTTTTGAATAAAGGAAACATTTACGTTGTAATCTTCGAACCTAGAGTGTACCATGATATCTTTCAGGTTTTTATTCCTGCGGTGGGCATAAAGAGGTTTCTCTAATTTATCGGTATTCGTAGAGTCACAGTTTAAAATATGCCTGTTTGTGTTGATAATATGTTTTACTTTGGCATTCAAAGTAGAATGCCTAGTTACACATACCAACTGTTTTTGTTCTTGCTGTTGCTCTTTTTGTAGTAGGCAAACCCGATCATAAAATCTCGCTCTTTTATAAGACTCTCTTTTTAATCTGTGGGGGTAACCTCTTTCTAGGAATTTAATTTTCATAATGGCAGCCTGTCTATCAAAATCAGATAAATTAAAGCAATTCCGTCTAACTCGTAAAAACTGCAAAAATGGAATGCTTTGTTTTTGACTGCGTGGGTGAAAACTTTGAAAATGTAACAAAGTGTTCCTCGCAGTAGGTTTTATATGAAGATCTACTTCTAGTTCTCCTGTTCTGTTTATGAAGTTGATATCCAGGAATTCAACTTGGATAGTGCTGCTGTTAGCAGTAAATTTCAAATGGGGATCTGTGAGATTTAACCATTGAGTAAATTCAGATAGAGTATCTTCCCCACCGGTCCAGATAAAAAAGATGTCATCAATGTATCTGGACCAGTGGGTGACAGACTCAAACAAGCATTGGCATAACCAATAGATCTCGCCTTTGGGACCTTCTAAGTGTTTAGCCATGCAACAGTTGCATAACTAAACACTTAGAAGGTCCCAAAAGCGAGACCTATTGGCTATGCCAATGCTTGTTTGAGTCTGTCACCCACTGGTCCAGATACATTGATGACATCTTTTTTATCTGGACCGGTGGGGAAGATACTCTATCTGAATTGCTTGTTTTAACTGCTGCAATCTATTTAAGCCTCACGGAGAATATCAAAGCGACCGTGCGGCCTCTAAAGTGATCGCGATCAAACATCAAAGCGGCAAGTGAAAGTAATCGCGGTAAAGTGCGACGCGCGCGCCCGCACACATGCACTGTAGCTCTCGGCTGGCCTGGAGGCACTTTTTGGAGCCCTCACAAAATGTCTCGACAGACCAGCGCATGCGCTGGGTCAGGCAAGACCTAAAAAGGGAGCTACTTCATTGTGAATGAATTTAGACTCTCACATTGCCATGTAGATGTTGGCTATCGAGGATGCCACTGATGCTTCCATACTGACGCCTTTTATTTGGCGGAAAAGATGGCTTCCAAATGTGAAAATATTCTCAGTTAGTATTATTTGAAGACATTCCTTTATAAAAGGTTTAGAGCAAGGTATTTTAAAGATGTCTATAAACCAGTCTATAGCTTCTATAGCTTCCTGTTGAGGAATGTTACTGTACAGTGACTATGTCTAGGGTCACTAATACATCATTATTGCTATTGAATGCTAGATATTCTACTTTCTTTATTATGTCTCTCGTGTCTTGTACATAAGATTTAATTAGAGGGACATATGGTCTTAGTTGATTGTCTACAAATTTGGACAGTGGTTCTGTCACTGTCCCAATGGTTGAAACTATTGGTCTGTATGGGGGATTATCTACATTTTATGGATTTTTGGTACTCCATATATACATGCCGTTTTACCTTTTGAGAGATTTAGATAATCACATTCTTTAATGGTAATATATCCCTCATTAAGTGCAAAATCAGTTAAAGTCTGTATTCTTTTTTCTATTCTAGCGATCGGATTAGTCTTAATCTTAGAGTAAAATGTATTATCTTGCAACATATTGAGCATCTTTTCTTCATAGTCATCTGTATTTAAAATAAAGATTCCTCCTCCTTTATCACAACATTTTATTGTTAAAAGTTTGTTCTGTGCCAAACTGTTCATTGCGAAAAACTCTTCCTTATTGAGATTATATAGATTATATAGAGGTTTCGGAATAAATGTAAAATGTTGTTCTAATTGTTTGAGAACTATATTATCGAATGTGGATACCTCTGGTCCTACTTGCTCTAATGTGGGTGTAAATGTTGAAGGCAATGCTAAACTATTAGCATTAGAGTTATAACTTTCTCCTTGATCATTGGGTCCAAAGAGGAAAAAGATAACTCCATTCTAATTAATCAGAAGCCTTAGTGGCAACCAGTAGGGCAGCCATTGCTGATATCTGAGGATCAATGTGGTGCATAACTGCAAAGATAATGAGTAGATTGTGGGTGGTAGAGCGGCCAGGAATATAGCCCAACTGGTCAAGTCGAACCAACATGGGCAGCAGAGGCTGTAGGAGGTTAGCCAGCAATTTAGAGAAGGATTTTATTATCTTTGTTTATTAATGACAGGTGGTGATAGGAATCACATTGATGGCCTGGTTTCTCAAATTTAAGCAGTGCAATAATAGCTGCCTCCCTCAGCGAAGGGAGTAAGGAGCCAATGTCCATGGAATCTTGAAACATTGCAAGTAAATGTGGGGCCAGTATGGGAGGATATTCGTCTTTTAAATGGTGTTGTAAGGCCATCAAGCCCTGGTGCTTTATCAAATCGAATACCATTTATCGCCTGGCAAGCCTCGAATTATTTGAATAATTGCCTCAGTGGTGAAGGGTGAGTCCAGATAGGCTTGATGCGTTTTTAAAGCCAGAGTAATTAAACAGTGTCCAAGAGAGCATCACCGGATCTGGCGATATAGCTGTGAAATATAATTGCTTATAGAAAGTGTTCATTACGGCCAATAGTCCCGATGGAGAGGTGATTTTTGGGCTGTTGCTGTCTAGGAGTTCAGTAACATAATTGGCAGTGCACAGAGTTTGGAGTAGGTTTTCAAGAGTCTTGCTGAGTTAGTTCCCCATAACCTGACTATATTTATTTAAAAAGCGGGTTTCCCTATTAGCCTCCTCTTGAAGTTCAGATATCTTATCCCGGACATCAGCTAATATGGTTGTGTCACAGGTCTGACAGTATTGTTGTTTAAGTTTGTGAATGTATCCCTCGAGTTGTGATAATGTGACTCAGATTGATTTTAAGCACCCTGATTGTTTGGCAATACAGGCTCTGCGTATTACCACTTTAAATGCCTCCCAAAGTATGGATATAGATTTAACTGAGTTTAAATTATGTGCGAAAAATTCTAATATATCTTTACGTATCTCTTCCCAAAAAGCAGCATCTAAAAGTGTCCCCACTTGGAGCCTCCAGTTCAAGATATGAGGAAGCACACAAGGTATATGTAAAGTCATTAGCACCAGGGCATGGTCAGATAGGGTGCATGGTAAGTGAGTGACAGAGGTACTCCAGGTACCAACCTCCCTAAACACCAACCAAAAGTCCAGTCTGGACCATGCATTGTGAAAAGAAGAGATACATGTACCTTTCAGAGTCTAGAGATGTAATTGCCGCAAAACAACTAACAAGCAGTTATCTTCCACAATTGTTTTGATGGTGGCAGTGGCTCATGGGTGTAAACCCTTAGATATGCCAGAATGATCTAATTGAGCGTCCATAACAGCATTAAAGTCTCCTCCCCAAATCAAAGCAAGAGGGCCAAGAATAGTGTTTTTTGCCCAGATCTCAGCAACAAAATGAGGGTCATCCCAATTAGGGCCAGATATCGCAGTCAGCATCACTGGCTGTCCACACAGGTCTCCAGCTATTATTGCATATCGACCCCTGGAGCTTTTAAAGTGGGTGCCAATTTCCATGGTATGTTTTTGTACAGACGTATTGCAACACCTCTGGCATAGTTACAATAGACTGAAGTGTAGATGTCCCCCCACCAGTATGCCCGCTTGTTAGAAGGGAGGTTGACTCAGATGGATTTCTTGCAAAAAACAAATATATCTACTTTATGTCTCTTTAAATAAGCGTGTGTAAGGTGTGATTTTCTATAGTCATTGAGGCCACGTGTGTTCCAAGTAATACAGGAGATGTTAGCTATTTTGGACATGGGAGGCATCATGATGGAATGTAACAGATGGAGGTCCAGGATGTGAGGCCCACGTTGTATATAGATAATAATAGTGGGTGAGAATATGCGACAGAGAGGGAAAATAAGGAATGAACAAAGGACAAAAAAACAGTGCAACAATCTAAACCCATTCCACTCACCACACACTCCACCCACCACAAACTCCACCCAACCAATCTGGTTGAGATGCATTTCCTACCATCCCCCCAAATCACAACAAACAGGAAGGAATTGTAGTTTGGAAATCATCCTGTGGGGACAGAGAAACACCGAGCTTACAACCCTGGCAAACCAGGTGGTGTGGCCGAACCAGAATACAGGCTGCAATAGTAATAAGGCAGCGGTGGTTGCTACAAGATATTATGAATAATTTAAACGTATTATGTTTGTGAATTGTATCCAGTAAAGAGTGTAACAGTTCAGTGGCATATTAGCCCCTCCACGCCCCCGAATTGCCCACAAGATTGTATTGGAGCAACAGACCGGAAGCAATGATTCATTGTCACTGAGGCTGGCCTCTGCAGAAGAACGGGATGAGGCCCACAGAGATCCCCGCGATTTTATAACATGTTTGCCAATTTTAAGGCTGCCTTTGCATCTGTGAAAAAGTGCATTTTCCCTTCAAAGGAGATGCGCAGTTTAGCTGGGTAAAAGAGGGCGTCAGGAATGTCAGCTTATTGTAAAAGTTTCTTGACGGGCATAAATTGACGGCGGGCTGCTTGGACCAGCAAAGTAAAGTCTGGATAGAATGAAATGCTGTTGCTTTGGTGCTAGATTGATCCACACTAGCGGGCCAGTCGCAGAATCACGTCTCTGTCTGTAGTTTAGAAGTCTGGCAATTATTGGGCGCGGCGTGGACCCACAGGTGGTTTAGAAACCAAGGATCGGCGGGCTCTTTCCACAATGTATACAGGTGACAAGATATCGCCAAAAAGTTTACATAGCTAATTTTCAACCTAATCTTCCATTTTGGGGGAAGATGCGCAGATTAGTGCACCTAGAGCACGCTTCAAGATCTTCATGTTTAGCTTTATTTAGTTCAAGCACTTTGTCCATCCGTAGCAATCATTCCTTGGATTCTGACTGTGAATCATCTGCATCTGAAACTCGGTTTTCAAGATGATCCAAGCATTTGTCCTGTTCATTGACATGATGTTTGACTTGGTCCAGTTGACATCTGAATTTGGAGTTGATGGCTTTGAGGTTCGTTTTTACATCCACGAATATGGTGTGTAAATCAATGTCCTGCACATCTTCTTCGGTCGATTGTGTAGCGTTGGGCTCCGGCTCTTGGCCCTGTTCAGCATTGCCAGTAAAGTGCTGATTTTCAAATGAAAGCTTTGATTGTTTAGTGTTGTTTCTCCTCATAGTTACTTGCTTGAGATGGGCTGCCTGTGAGGTTCAGGAACGATGCAGGTTGGTTAGGTAGCAAAGAGTTTGGTGATGTATGAAGATTGTCCAACTATATATGGATCTTCTTTGTGTCTCGGCAGTCAGATCCCATGGGGTCCATAGAAACCCGCCACTACCTGGATATCGCCAGCACAGGGGGCACAAGCACACTCCACCACAGTCTTGTGGTCATCGTACGTGGCAGGCAAGGCTCCAGGAGGATAGCAGGATAATGGCAGCAGACACGGTATTGGCATTCGTTCTACTTTAATAGAGTGGGAGATCATGTAGAGATCAGTATGAATGCGAAATAATCAGGCAGATCAGAAAGAATGCCAAGGCGGGTCGATGGTGCCAGAGCCACGCCCGTATCCAGTTAATGTTATGAAGCCAAAAAGAGTTGGCGGTGAAGGGGACCTCTGTGGGTGTTTCAAAAGACAACAGGCCCTCCATGAGCATCACACATGATAGCCTATTGGTGTATACAGGGCATGGGTCTCAGCGTTGTCAGTGCAATTGTTAATGATTCTTCTATTAGCCCCTGGCTCACTGTTGAGGCCAGAGCACCACCTATACAGTCAAGGACCCTCAATACAGGGGGGTTAAGGCAGGCAAGTATATCGGGTGTCAGGCAGCAGAGCACCAGTCTCATATTTATTTATAGTTGGCCTTGATGACGCGCTGCAATATAGTACTCACCAGGGCAGGCAATCGATATTGGGCCGCCAACTTGCTCCTCCCTCGCAGCCCTCTTCACCACAGCGGCGTCCCGTAGGCTCGACGGAGCACCAGCACAGTGGGCAAAGCCCCAGGTCCCATAGGCCGCACCCAACAGCACTCCCGCCCTTGCAGCACCGCGGGTAGACCGGAACACAAATGCAGTGCAGTCCTCACCGCTGTAGGCCCCGGGCAGGCCCAATCCACGCAATGGTGTCACATTTGCCGGGGGAAGGCACGTGTACCTCCAACAACATCAACTGGGGGCTGAGTTGTTTTAGCCGTTCGCGGCAGTGGAACACAGACAAGATTGTCCCCAAGTATGATCGTATATTAGGTTCGGTTGACAGAGCCCTCTAGCAAGCGGCCATCTTGCTGCTCGGCGTGACCCGCCCCTCTAGGCAGGACTACATTGAGATTAGTTTTAACCCATGTAATAATGATAATAATTTGTGCAATTGTTCTATTTCTTTACTTAAAATGTTTTGGAAATTAGTTTTAAAAGTATGTAAATAAAGGTAAAGATACAAAGAGGAAAATATCTGAGGAGATTGAAGTGGAATGTATCTAGGGCTGTGTTTACAAGCAGATGAAGGTAACAGGAGAGAGTACCAGAAAGAAACAAAGAGTGATGCCAACTGAAAGATTTTCAAGTTTAAGAATGATTTTCCTCATTAATAAAGTTTATTTATGTGTTTTAATGATTACAGAACAATCAGAAGGGGCCACTGTAGTAGCATTTTCGTGTGGATATATTTTCATGGAAAAATAAAAATGACTAATAATTGTTTTTGTGTTGGATCCAGTATGCAAATGCAGATATAATATGATTGCAGTCGAAATTAGTTTAATATGGTGAATAGAGGTGCTTTTCTGAACATAATTTAGTTGTGCCACATTTTTGTAAAAACTAAATTTTGGATAAAAATGGATGGCGTTGTGGTGCTGTGCATTCACTCCTGTATTCACTCCCTCCCAGGTGGCTTCAGTGCATCTTCTCTCCTCACAAAGCTCTGCAGAATGAAGACAGGCTGATGACATGGATGTTACTAATGTGCCCCGGATGAACTTCCTAGTATTCCTAACTATTACAAGTTCCCAAGACCAGTGGCGGCTGGTGACATTTGAAAGTGGTGCGGCGTAAAACAATTGTTGTACTACACTGTGGCGAGTGAGCTTGAGCCACCTACGGGGGTCGGGGTCCCCCCCCCCCAAGAAATTTTTGACGCCCCTATGAAGGAGCCGCCACTGGATAAGAAAAACTTTGGACCAGCCTTTTTGGGGGTTTTTTTGCAAATGAAGCACTGGTCGCATGCACCCAGTTGCTGCAAACATTTTCAGTTTGTATGATGACACTGTGTAAGCCTTTAACTAAAATATTATCCCAATCTACAATTCTCTTATTGTGTGTGGAACTAAGGTGATTTCATGTGGTGGAAGTAACTGCTCTGAAAAGGGAATTTTATCGCCGAGTGGTTCCCGCCATTTTAAATATTGCGCATAACTAAGGGCCCGGAGCAACTTCTGTGACTATCCACAATGGCAAATAAAAAGAAAGTGGCTCACTTGAAGGCATAGTCACCCAGAACGTAATCATTTCTGTTTTATAAGGTAGCGCATTGTATGGAATCTTCAAATTTCACTAATGCGCTATTGTACATTCTAGTCTGGTTTAAACTTATTCTGTTTCCGGTAAACATTAATAAATGAGTTCAGTTCTGATAACTCCTTTCGCAATTTATGCCCCTCGGTTCAGAACACATTTAATGATGTAAAAACACATTCTGGAAACTGAAAGACGGGGCGCAAGTCTGCCTCTAAACAGTGTAAAATGCAGGGAGACGATAAACATTCTCCCGAGTGGGGACGGCTGCTCCGGCTCAAGGTGTAATGCGTTTCTGTTTAATGCTGCATGATCTCTGGGTTGCTGGAAGCTCGGTACAAATTGGAGGGCTGGCATGACATGAACCGAGGCGCCCCCTCTTAATGTTGCTTCTGTTCTGCTTCTAACAAATTAGTACGTTGGCATTTGTGGCTGGTGGATCACGTTATTTGCGGAAAGGGTATTAGGAGGCTTGACAGCATAGTGGTCGGTATATTGGCCTAGGATTTACTAAACTGGATCGTCGTTTTCAGTAACCAGTGATCTTCTGCTGTCCATGCCATGAATTTCGAGTCTAAAATCTGCACAAGGTCACGCTGTACAGAAACAGATCTTTTCGCGCATGTAGGTGATGTACCGGGAATACAATGATTGCTCACTCTGTATGGGGGTAGATCTATCACTCATATAATACACCTGCCCATTGGCCATCCAGCGTTGACAGTGCTGTGTTTCTTTGCAGCAGGTAGCATTTAATAGGGTGGGGTGGATCTGTCCAATTCCACGCCAGCTACACTATTAAAATCCCCTCCCCCATACGCATGTGGCCTGTGCGACAATGCCGGTGACAGGCAATCTAAGAAAAGGGAGTGATCAGGAGTACCCATCTAATTGTTCCTCCATAACCACCCTGCTTGTCCCTCCACAACCCCCCTGCTTTTCTCCTCCACCAAAAGGGTCCTGTGTGCAATCCAGGCAGTCGTGGCCGGCATGTCCATGAAGGGCGGGTGGGAGGGGTGGTGGAAATAGGGTCATCGCGGGGGAATGGAGGGGTTTACCTTTTAATTAAAGAAAATATAAAATAAAACTTACCGTCCCGCTTCTGGATGGGTCCTGAGTCCGACTCCCGCCGTCCACCATTTTGACCTGCAGTCCTCATCATTAAAAAAAGGCCGCCTTCCTCCCTCCCCTCTGCCAATCACAACGCTGCAATGGTAGCGTTGTGATTGGTGAGGCGAAGCAGAGCGCGCCCCACCCCGGCCATTTTCTCTATGTAGGCTGCTTCTTGCAGCAGCCTATATAGAGAAAAAGGGAGAGTGGGCGGTCCTGCTCGAAGGCAGGGAAGGAGTGGCTTGCCCACTGTTGTGGGTATTGACTGTTTGGTCGGCCCTGGGGCCGACCAAACAGTCAATACCCACAATAGTGGGCAAGCCACTCCCCCCCTGCCCTCGAGCAGGACCGCCCACCTGCCTGCCAGGCACTTCTGCTCTCTCGCAGCGCGAGAAGCAGAAACATAAAATGGTGGTTTTGACCATTTATGTTTCTGCCTTCTCGCACTGCGAGACAGCAGTGGGGAGACGCCCCCACGCCCCAATGGGGGAGCCGCCACTGCCCAAGACCCTTCCGTTGTAGTTCCATTGCTAGGCATGAACTGTCGTTGTTTGAATGTTGCATATTAGTTTGAACTTCTCCGGATGGAAATAACATGGAAGCTGCTAAATGCTTTCTTAGGATGGGTTAGTGTTTAGAACAGTGACGTAGAATATTCTGATTTGCCAGGAAAGTTGTTACTTTTGATCATGCCACAATGAATGTGCACGTCTTCTAATTTATAACGCGCAAATTGTGTAGAAGAACCCCTTGAATTTGGGAGTGAGCCACAGACTTTCCAAATACCCTCCAGTTCTATTAGGGATGCTGCTCAATTTTCTTATGATTTTGCTGCTCATTAGGGGCATAGATTTTTGGGATTTTGACTACTCTGTATAACACGGCATTTAAGCCTTTATGGCATTTATTCTGTACCACTTTTTTGAGATTTTCTCCAATCAATCAATCAATCACAAGATTTGTAAAGTGCACTGCTTACCCGTGAGGGTCTCAAGGCGCTGAGGGAGAGGAGGGGGGGGGGTTGCTGCTGCTAGTCGAATAGCCAGATCTTGAGTCGTCTCCTGAAGGTCAGCAGGTCTTGGGCCTGTCGTAGGTTGAGGGGAAGGGTGTTCCAGATCTTGGCGGCGCGGTGGGAGAAGGATCTGCCTCCGGTGGTGGTTCTCCGGATGCACGGGACGGTGGCCAGGGAGACGTAGGCTGGGCCGGTCTTGTGGAGTGCCTTGTGTGCGTGGATCAGGAGTTTGAAGGAGATTCTCTTGTCGACGGGGAGCCAGTGCAGGTTTTTCAGGTGGGGGGGGGGTGATGTGGCTGTGGCGTGGAATGTCGAGGATCAGGCGTGCAGAGGCGTTTTGGATTCTTTGCAGTTGTTTGATGAGCTTGGTCGGGGCTCCTGCGTAGAGGACCTTTCCGTAGTCGAGTCTGCTGCTGACGAGGGCCTGGGGGAATAAAACCCTTTAACTTTTCCCATGATTTAGAACTCCATTATTGAATGGTCTTTATGATTTATTATGCTACTCTGCTAAATTCATGTTGAGGAGGGTGTCCTTAGCGCATGATCAACCTGAGGTTGAGCTGTCTGAGGTAAATTGTGGTCATCTGAAATGTTAGGGTGTCATGGTTATTGAATTATGGTCCTAAATATTGGGGTACATTTTCCACTCTCACACACATACTAATGCAGATATACATGCCCAACTTTACTTATGGTTCTGCTTACCAATTATTACCACAGTTGTGCAGTTTAGTCGCAACGTTAATAGGCGTTACGGGTATTCAACACAGTGGTGTTTATTTTATTCACCCTAGAAGAATGAAAGGCTAGGATTGCAGCAATAAGATCCAAACCTATCAACTCCTGGTTTCCCTCAATCACAACAGGAAAATTGACCACCAAGGTATTTTATCAACTATTTCTGCAGGGCAAGTGTATTTACTGGTAAGTTGGCTTAGTGGGTTAAGGCACCTGCTGCAGAGATGATCTGTGTGAATCCAACAGCTCGCTCTAGGTACAATGCGTTCAATCAGTGCTTCAAAGGAAAATACAGAAGTGCAGTTGCTCCCGCTTTAGAGTACCTGCTTGCTCCTGGGAAGTGCTGGTACTCTCCTATTAAATGTAGTGCAGCAGCACCGAGAAGGGCCAGCACTCTCCCTTTCAAAGAAAGTATCAGACAGTACTGGCCCATTTAAAGCACTGTGTCCAATATATTGCTCTAGTTGTCAATGCACTTGTTACAGATATCAATGTTTAATCTGCTGCTTCTTTGTTTGAATAATTACAAAACATTACAGTGGACTACTGTACCTGCTGCAAAGCACTGCATGTAACCTGTTGATCAAATGTTTAAATCTATAATAAGATGGTGTTATCGCCTACAATCTGAGGTACACAGTATTGATGGAAAAGTGGGACTGGGAGCGACGATTTTAATGTCTCATTAAGGGCAGTGTCAACGCAACAATAGCACTTCGTGAGTCAATGTTTTTATCTTGTTTATATGGAAGGGCAATATTTCACTGCTTCATTTCCCTAGTACCACAACAAACCCTGCCTGCAGCAACTTCAATTGTATGCTGCCCTCCACCCATCACATTCACAACCAACTAACAGGCTGTTATGAAAAGTTAATTTGCTTGCTTTACAAATGGGGACTAGTTATTTGTTACTACTTAATTCGCAAGTGGGGGACTTTTATTTTGGTGTCTATGTCTAATTTCTGTTCAGGTATGACCCTGGAGGCATTGGTTACACAATACCAAAGTATTAAACAGAGGCTCGCCCCCTCGGGAGAGTCAACAAATGGCGGGGAGCCAGGGACCATGCACTGAGCCATGGCGTATTCACCCTAGGTCCAAATGGTAGGGAAGGTGTTGATTGGGCCAGGTTGAGCGCTTACCTGGAAACATTAAAGTGCTTCCTGTGTAGCGTGGTACACACCCTGCCCCTATTTACAGGACTGCATGGCGGCAAGCAGGCGTCTTGGTTCCTGCTCGCGGGCGAGGAGGACACGATGACTTTTCTGCCCCGGACGCTCACCCTCATAACAATCACATGCTGCTGGTGTGCCTCCTCCCATCTCCTTTGCCTGCCGGAGCCGCAAGAGCTACAGAGTTTTTCCCACCCACCATCCCCAGAGCAGGGTGCCCAAGGGAGTGCTTGAGGTAGCAGGGGTTGGGTGATGGGGGACGTAGTGATAACAATGTTGTTTTTCTTTTGCAGCGATTTATCAGGATGTATGTAAAGACATGCTTAACCTTTTTTCTTTAGCATTCAATGTTTTGTGTTCTCTTGAGTTGTCAAATTTAAGGTGGGGTAGGTAAGTTCAAGATTGTGGGGGGGGGGAGGGGACTTCAGGTCCCTTAAAGGCATCCTTTTTTTACCAAATTTAACATCAACTTCCTGGACCCTCCAAGAGGTGCTGCAACCAAGTTGAAAGGAGGATGCGGGGCACAGGAGTTCAGGGAAGTCACTGACATGCGGTCCTTACCTATCAACCACCCGTGCAGGCGCATTCAGTCACAACTTAGCACGGTAGCGCGGTAGATACCCCAAAGGCAGCTGGCCCCCTACACAAAAACTTACGAGGCGGGAGATGGAAGGTAGGGCCCTCCCATAACGAGGGCCCCCAACCTTTGGAATGGAGGAGGTTGAAAAGGAAGGGGCACATTACCAGTCTTGATCTCAATCAGAACAGTTATGGAGTTTTTAGTTGGTTGCACAGGAACAGACTAGTTATGGTTAGGTGATTCCCATGTACTAGAGCCTCTGTTTAGGCTAGGTCTCATTTGTCAACAACATGTAAATAATGTGGTTACTGTGCAAAATGGTATGGAAAATGTTTTTTTGTGTGAAAAATAATAAATATGGAGGGGTCTTACGACCCCGAACCCAAATAAATAAGCAATGAGCTCATGACATTGATGTTGGTTACGTTATGGTAAGTACTCATGGGACATCGGCGACTCCCTGGTCATACTTTTACGCATCATGATGGCAAGATAGTCAAATGCTGACCTGACACCCATCTACCTACTCAGGAGTACTCCTCTGCCATGGTACATCGGATGGACCCAGTGTGGTAAAATGGCCTCACACTCCAATGGGTCATACTGATACAGTTCAAACACCAGTTTCCACCAAAATCTGTAATAGAAAGTATCTTGGAATGAAGACCGATATGCTGCAAAGTACAGCATGGTAATGGTATAACCAAATTACCCATGTAGAAACGGTGTGGCCAGACCTGGCCTTTGCTAAAATAGCGCCCTGGGCGAGGGCAGAGAGAAATTTGGCGCCCTGTCTGATGGTAGGGAATTAAATGAGGCAGCAGGTCAGTACCTGAATGAGCCGGGAATGGCCCCTGAACACAAACATCCCCGGACCTCCCCAGCTCACCTAAATCACCCATAGCTTAGCTGCCTCACACAGATGATGGTTTAGTTGGTGTGTGTCAGCAGGAGTCACAGGGTGAAGGGATGGCAAGAGGTGTTAAAAACATCAACTGCTGTGTGCTAATAAAGGGCTAAAAACACTTTAAACTGGCAAATCAGACAGAAACGAACAGGCGGGGACAAGGACGCGGCTGGAGCAAGATGAGAAGGGCGCTGCTTTGTTGCATAGCCTTAATCCACCCAGCTCAATGCGCCCCTCAGAAAACTGGCGCCCTGGGCCCAGCTCACCCATGCTGAAGATCGGCCCTGGGGGTGGCATTCTCGCCTGTGAAGTAGCACATGCGCTGTAACGTGAAATGTGTAAAGTCATACCCAAAATTAGACATCGGCACCAACTAAAACACGGTGCTAATAACATCGGAGATTTTGTAGAAGCAAACAAAGGTACGCAGTCCTACCGTGTTATCCTCTGTCTTTTGCTCTCGTCGCTCAGGGCACACTTCGTCAACCATTATGTGATTATTTCTCATGCGCTATTAGGGCATCCTTGAAAGCAGGCTGGAGTTCAAGAAGTACATGCGAACATTGGTGCAATAACATCAAATTTGCCTGTAATTTCCAATTCCATGGGCTAAAAACTCAGAAGGTCAGGATTATTCTACTTTCCAGAAATTACTAATCCTCACAGTATTGGTAATTTAATGTGTAAAATGACCACATTGTTACTCCTGGTGTAGTCTCAAAGACACTTTTGTGATGTTCAATGCTAACGGAGTTTGCACTTTGGGGCAGATTTATGTTGCCTGGCGCATCCCTGCAAATCAGCAAGGATGCGCCAGGAATGATGCGTCACGCAAGTTTACCCTTGCGCCACACATGATGCGCCGCATTTATAATGCGGCGCATCATGGCGCAGGAATAAACAGATGCGTGACGCATCCAATGGCGTAAGGTTGGCGCAGTGCTTCAGTTGCGTCGCAAGCGCGACGCAACTCCAGCACTGTTCCAACCAACCCTATCCCTAACATGGTGCGTCAAGCCTTACGCCTGCTTCAAGCAGGCGCAGGGTTTTGGCGCATCAGCGTTGGGAAAGTGACTCAGTCAAATCTTATAGATTTGACTGAGTCACTTTTCAGGGGCGTTCCTGCGACGGAACGCCCCCCCCTATGTCGACACGCCCACGTGAAACCTGACGCAGGTTTTACGTGGCGCAGGGCTTTACATCGTGACGCATCTCCATAGATGCGTCACGATGTAAATATGGCGCAACGTGGCGCAGGGTTTACACCGCCGCTGCGTCACAAAAGTGACGCAACGGCGGCGTAAAAGTGGCGCATCTCCGACATAGATCTGCCCCTATGTTTTTTACATCTAGCCCTTACCACAAAATGATGATGAGAGCTAAGATTGATTGAAGATTGGATCCTCAAATTATATATCTGCAGCAGGCGCTCAGCCCACTAAACTACTTTACGTGCTCGTGCATCTGCCGATAGGAGCTTAGCTGTGCGCTTCTGCTGGGTTTCTCCAGCACCCTCGCCCCACTGTCAGTGCTGCATCCTTCTTTCAGTTTTATGAGCCCTCTCCGGCCTTATCTCCATGGAATCGCCCTCTCCCACGAAAAGGCTCCGTGCACTTTAGAGCTGGGCACAGTAGTTCAATAACATGCAAGTAATAAACCTGTCACGGTCTCCTTCTCACAGCCTTGGTTTTTACCAGCTGACCTCCTGGCCTACCTTTGGCTTCAGAGGAAGCACCGAAGAACAAGCAGCCAGGGTCGGCAAGGCGGCCATTTCCGCCCGTTCCTTACCGCTCTGCTACTAGTACACATGACAATCTGGGATGCCGAGCCCTCGTCTTCCAAAGTCGCCGTCGCGCCACATCCCGTGAAAGATCATAAAAATACATGGATGTATATCACACAAGAAAAGTTACAGCAAGTAAAATATGCGATAGTCCCTCTAGCTGATTATCGTCTCTGCGTTAGTATTTTATGGGGTTTACTCCAGGGGGGTTTAAGGCCTGAGATATGGACTTTTATGCATTCTTCAGAGGCTACTTGGTTTTTCAGACATGGGTACTGGAGGTCACTTTTATGGATGTGGCACTCGCATTTAAAGATGAACTTCCGAAAACTGAGCGACAGGGTAACTCTCCCGAGCTCTGCTTCCACGATTAGGGCAGTTTCTTTGCACACA
This sequence comes from Triturus cristatus, assembly GCF_964204655.1. Lineage (NCBI taxonomy): Eukaryota > Metazoa > Chordata > Amphibia > Caudata > Salamandridae > Triturus > Triturus cristatus. The sequence goes on along the minus strand of NC_140584.1, from coordinate 936,900,919 downwards.
AGGGCCTTCATGCCAAACTGTGGGTGCACAGTGTCTGTTCGGGATTGCTCTCATTCTGTGTATTGCTGCTCTTTGGCCCCACACTTACCCCATAAACTGAGATGAGGAGATGGAGCTTGCACACAAGGGCCTTCATGCCAAACTGTGGGTGCACAGTGTCTGTTTGGGATTGATCTCATTCTGTGTATTGCTGCTCTTTGGCCCCACACTTACCCCCATAAAATGAGATGAGGAGATGAAGCCGGCATCAGTTTTAGAATTATCCTACCGGTGGGTTGAAGTCTGCCAGCTGTATCTTAAGGCACAGAAATTAGTGAGGGATTTTTCTCGGGGTGTCTTTACTGCCGGTTGAGAACGTCTGGTTGCACTTATTGTGATCCCCAGGTAGGCCTGGACTGTAATGCACTCAACTTATGCGCCTATGTTTCAGTTTTTCTTTCAGTTTCTTCTGGGAAATCCTATGTTTTGCCTTTATTAGGGTTACCTCCAAGGGCCCGTTATGTATTTCTCTTCCACGAGATAAAGATTGCACAGTAATCTTCTTGGAGGGGTGGTAGAACAATTAGGCTATCTACATAAAGAACAAGTTACTTACCTTCGGTAACGATGTATCTGTAAGAAACATTAGTTAGTTAGATTCCTCACCTTAGAATATCCCCAGGTGTCAGGCTGGATCCGGAAAGATTTTTGTAGCAATACCCCTTGCGCGTCGGTAGGCGTCGTCTGCGGCTCCGCGTCCGTCGTCGGCGTCGTGCGCCGGAATGACGTCGTTGGAGTACTTAGACGCCTCCCTCGCGCGCTGACGTCAGTTCTTATACATAGCTTTCCGCGCCAGGGACACTGAGCCATGCAAGAGACCGACACTGGTGCCAAAAAATCTAGGGCCCTGAAAGGGAGAACCGTAACCCTAGATGTCGGTTCGCAGAACGGGGAGTCTGGGTGGGTCGGTGAGGAATCTAACTAACTAATGTTTCTTACAGATACATCGTTACCGAAGGTAAGTAACTTGTTCATCTGAAAGAAACACGTTAGTTAGATTCCTCACCTTAGAATAGATACCCCAGCAATACCAACCCCGGAGGTGGGCCTGTGAACCAAGATCACACCAGAAAGTCCTGGAGAACAGAACGGCCAAAGTGGCCATCTCTCCGGACTTGGCTGTCCAGGCAATAGTGCTTGGCAAACGTGTGCAGTGAAGCCCACGTCGCCGCCTGACAGATGTCCTGCAAGGGGACTCCCCGCCCCAGGGCAGTTGTCGCCACTGTGGCCCGGGTGGAATGGGCTCTCAGCCCAACAGGAGGGATCTTTTTCGCCAAGGAATAGCAGAGTTTAATACACAACACGACCCATCGCAAGATGGTCCGCTTGTGCACAGCTTTACCCTTCTTAGCACCTACATATCCAACAAAAAGTTGGTCGTCCACCCGGAACTGTTTTGTGTGGTCCAAATAAAAGGACAGCGCACATTTTGGGTCCAGACGGTGGAGCCTCTCTTCATCTTTTGAAGGATGCGGAGGCGGAAAGAAGGTGGGCAGCGTGACAGATTGCCCGATGTGAAAGGGAGTCACGACTTTAGGAAGAAAAGAAGGACGTGTCCGGAGGACAACCTTATCCGGATGAACCGAAAGGAAGGGAGGCTTAGCTGACAGAGCCTGGAGCTCACTCACCTGCCTAGCGGAGGTGATAGCCACCAGGAAGGCAGTTTTCAGAGTCAGTAGACGAATTGGACAGTTGTGAAGGGGCTCAAAGGGAGCGCACATCAGAAAAGTGAGAACATGGTTCAAGTCCCACTGAGGCATTACGAATGGAACAGGAGGAAACATATGAGTAATGCCCTTAAGAAAACGGGAGACAACAGGGGACTTGAAAAGAGAAGGCTGATCAGGAAGCCATAAGAAAGCAGAGATTGCAGAAAGATAACCCTTCAAGGTGCCCAGAGCAGAGCCCTGCTGGGCCAAAGAAAGAAGAAAGAGGAGAACCTCAGAAAGAGGGGCAGAAAGGGGATCCACAGCCTTTGCTGTGCACCATGCCACAAATTTGTTCCACCGGCAGGTGTATACCGTCTTTGTGGAGGGACGCCTGGCTGCCAGAATGACATCACAGACTTCAGGAGGCAAGTCAAATGGCATCAACTGTCGCCGCTCAATCTCCACGTATGGAGGTGGAGGCTGGACAGGTTCGGGTGGAGGACCGTCCCCTGCTGCTGCGACAGAAGGTCCTCCTGAAGAGGCAGTCGTATCGGGGGATCGATGGACATACTGAGTAGCTCGGGATACCAGTACCTTCGTGCCCAATCCGGAGCCCCCAAGATGACTTGGGCCCGGTCGCGCCTGATATTCTTCAGCACTCTGGGCAGAAGTGGTATAGGCGGAAAGGCGTACAACAGACCGCAACTCCACTCGCAACGAAAAGCGTCTCCGAGCGAGTGCCGCCTTGGAAATTCCAACGCGCAGAACTGCTGACATTGCGCGTTCTCTTCGGTGGCGAATAGATCTAACCAAGGCTCTCCCCACTGCAGAAAGAGACCTTGCACCACGTCCGAGTTCAGACGCCATTCGTGATCCATCATGCACCGGCGGCTGAGTTCGTCTGCTCTGGCGTTCAGAGAGCCCGCCAGATGTTGAACCACCAGGGTGATGCCCTGATGTTCCAGCCATGTCCAGAGGCGCAGAGCTTCCTGACAAAGGGTCCACGACCCCACCCCGCCCTGTTTGTTGCAATACCACATGGCGGTGGTGTTGTCCGTGAACACCTGCCCGACACTTCCCCGGACAGAGGGAAGGAAGGCTGTTAGTGCAAGTCGGATCGCCCTAAGCTCCAAGAGGTTGACATGGAGCCGAGTCTCCGCCGGAGACCAGAGTCCTCTGATCTCCGTCTCTCCCATATGGCCCCCCCATCCCAGGAGGGATGCATCCGTCACTACGACATGCTCCGGTTGGGGTAGGGAGAGGGATCTGCCGCTGACCCAATCGCGATTCGTGAGCCACCACTGCAGCTGGTTCCCAGTGCCCTCCAAGATCAAGACATGGTCGGACAGGTTGCCTCGATGCTGGGCCCACTGAAACTTCAGGTCCCACTGCAGAGCCCGCATCCGCCACCTGGCGTGAGGTACCAACAGGATGCAGGAGGCCTTCAGACCCAGAAGCCGCAGTACCAACCTGACCGAAACCCAGGACAGAGGCCGGAAGATGGAAATCAGGGCCTGATAGTCCCGGACCCGCTGTTCCGGCGGATAGACCCGAAACTGCGCCGAATCGAGAACCGCCCCAATGAAAAGGAGCTTTTGGGAGGGACTCAGGTGCGACTTCGGCACATTGATGAAGAACCCCAGCGAGTTCAGGAGGTCGGCCGTAGTCTGGAGGTGGGAGACGACTTGCTGGGGCGAGCCCGCCTTCAAAAGCCAGTCGTCGAGATAGGGGAAGACTGGAACCCCTGATCGGTGCAGATGAGCGGCGACCACCGCCATCACTTTCGTGAACACCCGAGGGGCACTGGTGAGGCCGAAGGGGAGCACGGTGAACTGAAAGTGCTCCTGACCCACCGTGAACCGCAGGTAACGCCGGTGGGCCGGCAGGACGGGGATGTGGAAATAAGCATCCTGCAAGTCCAACGCTACCATCCAGTCTCCAGGGTCTAGGGCAGCCAGAACCTGAGCTAAAGTGAGCATCTTGAAACGGTCCTTTCGTAGGAAGGAGTTCACTCTCCTGAGGTCCAAGATCGGGTGTAGGCCCCCTTTGCCCTTCTTGGGAACCAGAAAGTAGTGGGAATAACAACCACGACCTACTTCCGGACCAGGAACGCGTTCAACGGCCTCTTTGGCCAAGAGAGACGAAACTTCCTCTCGTAGAAGATGCAAATGATCCCCCGACATACGGTGGTTCAGCGGTGGCATGGCTGGAGGGTTCGTCTCGAAGGGGAGGGATTAGCCCCTTCGGACGATTTGCAGCACCCACCTGTCCGACGTGATGGAGCGCCAGTGGAGCAGGTGATGGCGAACTCTGCTGCCCACTGGCGTTGAATGGGCCTGAAAGCTCGGACTAGGAGGGCTTTGAGGCGGATTCTGCCGGGGTGGATGTGGACTGACCGGCACGTTGACCTCCAGTACCGCCTCGGCGGAATCCACGTCCGCGTGCAGGTTGGTTCTGCGGCCGGTGGCTGGGCGGACATGAGGAGGCGCCCCTTCCTTGGCCACGAAAGGGACGAAAGGCGGAAGTTTGCGGCCGCGGGGCCGAAAGACCCAAGGACTTGGCCATGGCCCAGGAGTCCTTGAACCGAGCCAGCGCACTGTCCGCCTTCTCACCGAAAAGGCGAGTGCCATCAAAGGGCATGTCCATGAGGGAACTCTGGACATCCCCTGAAAATGATGTGGACCTCAGCCAGGCGTGACGCCGAAGTGCCACCGTGGTGGAAATCGCCCGACCCAGCGAGTCCGTGGTGTGAAGTCCACACCGAATGGCGTGCCGTGCTGCATCTCGACCGTCAGCAAGTGCTTGAGTGAGTCGTGCCCGGGCCTCCATCGGGCACAAGGGCAGCACGTCCTCCACAGCATCTCACACAGAGTGGGAATAACGGTCCAAAAGGCAAGCGGTATTTAAAGACCGCAGCCCCAAACTCAGGGACGAGAACAGTTTCTTGCCAAACTGTTCCAACCTCTTGGATTCCCGATCCGGCGGAGCGGACGGGAAGGGGGATTGGGAGGTTGAGGCCTGGATAACCAGACTCTCGGGGGTGGGGTGTTGGGAGAGGAAACTGGGGTCGCCCGGAGCAGGGCGGTGGCGCCGGGCAACGTTCCGGTCCACAGGAGGAACTGTGGAGGGCTTGGACCAAGTGCCCTGCAGAACGTCTATGAGGGCCTCATTAAAGTGCAGCAGAGGCTCAGTGGAGCCTGCTGTCGGTTGAAGGACCTCTTCGAGGACGTTAGTCCTCACGGCCACAGCAGGCAACTCCAGCCCTAGGGCTTCGGCCACCTTGGCAGCACCACTGAAAAAGCTGCAGCCTCCTCCGAGGCCACAGTCGGAGGAGAGATGAAGCCAGCATCCGGCGAAGTGTCCAGACCACTGGCATCCCCCAGTTCGTCTGCCCAGTCCTGTGCAAGTTGACCCTGGAGGGCCATAGGGTCCTCAGAACCCTCCCAGTCGCCCCCATCATCCGATTCCTGATAAACAGGAGGATCGATCGGAGCCGGACGGTAGATGAAATGGTCATCCATCGACGTCGGGTGCGGACCGGGGCTGAACCAGGGAACGGCGTCGTCCGGAGACGGCGCCGGAGGTGGAACCGGTGTCGGCGCCGGCGGAGGAGGCGTCGTGAGGTCGACCGGCGCCGACCGAGATCCAGGCCTGGATCCCTCGGGGACCTGCGGCGTCGGAGCCGTCGACGGCGCCGGGGCCGGAGCCGCCGGCACGCGAGGTCGCCCAGTCGAACCTGCGGGGCCTGAAGGCGCGCCTACAGGCATTGACGGCGGAGCCAGGCCCCTCATGGCCGAGAGGAAGGCACTGACCTCCGCCGGAGTCGCGTCAGTCCCAGGGACCGGCGGGTATGGGGACGGACACGGCTCCTGCGGCTCCGATGGAGCCGCGGTGGTGGGGCCACCCTGACCCACAGCCGAGTTGCGTGACCGGCGAGGGGTGTCCGAAGAGCGATGTCGTCTCTTGGACTTCTTGGAGTGCTTCGACTTACCCGAAGACCCCGACGAGCGATGACGATGACTGCGGCTCCGCGATCGGTCCTTGGACCTCCTCCTGGACCGGGACCGAGAGCGACGCGGAGCCGAGTGCCGAAGCTCGAGAAGCTTACGGGACCGCTCCCGCCTAGCTTTCGACGTCAAGGCCTGGCAAGCGAGGCACGACTCCGCGTCATGGTCGGGCCCCAGGCAATACAGGCACCGGTGATGGTGATCCGTCACCGACATCAGGCGATGACAGGCGTCACAGGCCTTGAAACCAGGCATCCTACCGGCACCAGAGTCGAGTCGATAGACCAAAAGAAGTCAAAAAGTTAGTAAAAAAATGACTAGGGGTAAGCTCTTCCCGGATCGGCGCTTACTGGTGCGGAAAAAAGAAGAACTGACGTCAGCGCACGGGGGCGGCGTCTAAGTACTCCGACGACGTCATTCCGGCGCACGACGCCGACGATGGACGCGGAGCCGCAGACGACGCGCAAGGGGTATTGCTACAAAAATCTTTCCGGATCCAGCCTGACGCCTGGGGATATTCTAAGGTGAGGAATCTAACTAACGTGTTTCTTTCAGATACAGATTTTTGTAAATCAGTCAGCAGCTGACCTGGGACCTGGGATTCCTCTGGTATTTTGGCAAGCAATTATTGTAAAGGTTGAGCAAGGATGTGCTGAGGGTTTAGCCTTTTCTCACTCCACGATTATATTTACAGGTTCTTTTCAGTGCTTAATTCGTAGAAAAAGAAGTGCCAGGGCCCTCGTCAGGAGGCCACTACAGCTTGCACCACCCATTGCCCCTGCCAGCACTGCCAATGACAGTATCACCAGAACTACTAACCATCACACTCTTACCAATGTGACAATTCAGATTAATCCAGGCCCCCAAAGCTATTACAACGTCTTCTGTGGCAGGTCTTAGTCATTTGTAATGTATATTGAGTTACTATGCAACTGTTGTTGTGCTAATGTCTGAATTTTGACAGACAGCACCACCATGTGGCACACTGTCACAGTAGCTGGTGTTGACAATTAAGTGCCAGTGCAGAGTGCCAGTGCAGAGCACCAGATACCACGGCTCAAATTAAGAACTGCCTCTTTTTCCTATGTTATTTAACTTCACTATATAGCTAATGTCGAAAAGGTTTAGAATTCAACAATTCATTTAGAGAAAAGCTGGGACACGAAAATACACATTCCTAAATGTTACAATGTAAATTAGGCCCTCAAAAAGGTTGAAGAATAAGGTGTAACGTAATGTTAACACCTCTATGCCCTCACATAGCTCGGTCGTGATTCATTCGAATTACATCCATTTGTAATTCCTTAATAGGGATCAAAATAGCTTGTAACTGAAATACAATTAATTATGTGATGTCAACAGAGCCTTCCAAATGAATTTCCTCCAAATTCCTGAGGATCCATTTTTTCTAGAGCTTCCAAAACCCCTTCCAAAAAAAGCGGAACAATACCGATCACATAGAGGAGATATTATGATCAGAACAAAGTTAAGAAAATATTCTGGATTGACATGACAAGGCATCAGCCAATAAATTCCTGAGCCAGGAATATAGGTTATCACAAAATCATACTGAGCAAAGAAAAATGCCCGTCTGGCTTGATGATTATTGTTACATTGCAGATTTCACATGCATTAAAAATTCCAATGATCAGTCCAAATTTCAAAAGGTTTGTTAGGGCTCATCAATAAATGTCTCAATTCAGTACAAGCAATCTTCCAGCCTAGTAATTCTCTTCCGAGGACTGAATAATTCTGTTCACTTTCTGACAAGCTGTATGATAACTAGGCAGCAGGATGTTCTTATCCATCACCTTCCTGCCGTTGCTATGACACTGCCCCCACAGCTCTTTCAGAAGCATCTGTCACAACAATGAGCTTCTGAGAAGTAATAGGATGACACCAAGTTAGAGCGTGAGTAAACAATCTCTTAAGCATATTGAGAGCCCTCTCGGTTCGGATCTCCAAATGTAAACCACCATGCGAAACCTACAAATTTCTTAATATATTGATGATAAAAATTTGCAAAACCCAAGAAACTTTGTGTTTCTTTAACACTGGTAGGAGAAAGTCATTTCAAAAGAGCTGGCACTTTCTTTGGATTTATAAATAAACCAGAAGCATTTAATCTGAATCCAAGATACTCAATCTCTCCTTGGTCAATTTTTTCTGGTTTACATTTCAACTGGTGTAACTGAGGCCTGGACAACAATTCAGACACATGCTCAATAAGAGTCTGTGAAAAAAAAGCAGAATATCATCCAAGTAGATCAAATAAAAATTAAACAATGAATTGCTGGTAAATTACAAGAGCATTACAAAACCTGAATGGCATTTCTTGATACTCAAAAAGCTCAAACGGGCCGCAGAAACCCCTTTTCCAATCATCATTTTATTTTATTAAAGTTAAGAGGATAAGAACCTGGCAATTCAAGTTTTGTGACTATTTTTGCTGCTTGTACTGATTCCAAGATGTTTTTATAAAGAGCAGAACATACCCATCTTGAATTTTAATTTGATGTAATCCTCTACAATCTAAAGAGGGTCAAAGATCGTTATTTTTCTTTGGAACAAAAAAAGGTGCCCTTGTTGGAGAGGATGATCAGACAGTCAATCCATTCTGCAAATTCTTCTGTAAATAGGCCTTAAGACTGTGCTTCTTAATTTCTGGCAGGAATAAATGTGCGCTAATAGTGCCACAGTGACAAGTTCTATTTGTATGGGGCTGTCATAATGCCTATGATAAGAAAGTGATTAGACCTCTGGTTCTGTAAACAATGGTACAATATGCATGATGAAGAATAGGCACAGATGAAAGATTAGCCACAATTACATTTGAAATTGTAGTAGAAATGCTTGTCTATTCGGTGGTTGACCAATAATCTCCAGACACATAAAAATGGTCATTGCAGAAATGTGAAGATAACAATTTTGTGCAAGTAGACTAATTACAGTATGGATTATGCTTCTTTAGCCAAGAAGTTTTACAAAATGCAGCATAATTAGGAGAGTCTATAGTAACAAAAGATAGACCTCCTGAAAGACCTCCAAAAGAGACCATAAAGGAAATTATGGCTCCTGTACTGGTCTTGAATCCAATGTAGAATCCTAAACTGTTTGGACTACCTTAGGCATCTGCCATTCTCATAGGAATGTATTTTATTTAGGGACCCAATCATGACCAATAAACATTCCACACACTCCACTATCCAGCAGAACTAGAACAACAATGATTCTTCCATCTTCAGCTTTCAAGCCAATAGAAGAGTCATTGGAGATCCAATATAGGAACACAATCATGCACCCGTGCCTTTCTCTTTCTCAGATACTGAATGCAGTTTCAATTTCCTTGGAGGATATGTTGGACAGGCATGAATTATTTTCAGAATCAACTGCTCAGCACTGTTCCTTTACTGTGGCAGTGTCTCCCTCCTGCACTACCGTTGCTCCCAATGGGACTTCTCCTTATAGCGATCCTATTTTCTTAAAGGCGATCTCCAGTTTTTCTGTAAAACTGTTTAAAACATGCTTCGCATCAATGTGTTAGTATACTTCTTTGAAAAAAATCCTTCAGATGTTTTCTTTGTTATCGTTCATTTATTCAAATTCATAGCATGTGAATGTGATATTTCTTCCGGGTTACATCTGTCCCAACAATCCCCAATGCATTTCGGACCTTAATTAGTCCTTCATCAGGGAGTTTCTTTCCTTGAAAAAATGTATAACTATAATAAATGATCAATAATACAAACAAAAAAAGCGATAGAAAGCATTTTGCTATGCATATACTATTAACAATTCAAATCAATCAATATATATCACAACTGTGAATATCCTTCAACGAAAAATTTAAACATTGATATATAGGATTATCTGTGGTACCACCATAAGCAAAAAATCAAAAGTCCAAATGTCACCAAGTCACATACATTCATATTGAATCTAATGGTTCCAATATTCAGATAACCCCGGTATCTCTTCCAATGAAATGCATTAACATTGGATGTGTCAGGCAATTTGTCCTACTATAACGTGTAGTTGAGACATGAAGCGGAGTTATCGTTCTGTCAGCATGAATAAAAAATCAATTGCACAAATGTTGGGTCAACAGCAATCCAAAGTGACATGCATTGGTGTTCGTGCCGTTCTAGCATTCTGCTAGAACTTGACCTCCAAAGTAAATGATTTCAGTCGACCCCACGAAAGTAAGTTATCCAAATTGTGCTCAGATACCTTCTCGGATCTTAAGTGCATGTTTTGACAATGGTATAAAGCTTACCCTTGGGATCGTCTTGAGCTACAATGGACAGGTTTGTTGGCGTGCACAGCCGCCATGTTGCTCCCGCATCAGACACGTGGATCATCAAAACAGGACTTACCAGCTTCTTTAAAAAAAATAGTATTTACGAGTATCGATAGCACAGTGTTAAAACATGAACTCCACCAGAGTTCCTTCCTGCGTGAATAATCTCAGTCAACTCCACGCAGTAAACCAAATTATGCTCAAATATCTTCTTCAAATTTAAATGCATACACTAACGATGGTATAAAGCTTACCCTGAGGATCTGCTCGAGAAACAATGTACAGGTATGTCAGCGTACAAAGCTGCCGCTCTGATGTTCCTTTAATGATATCTCAGACATATGATCATCAAAAGAGGACTTACTGTCTTTAAAAGGATGCGCGTTCACAAATATTGTACAGTATTGTATTTATATAGCGCTTACTATCCCTCACAAGACATCAAAGCGCTTTTCGGCGAGTAGCACGCAACTCTGGAACACAAAAGGATTAATGGTGAATTAGTATAAGGAAATATGAGTTAATTTGAGAGGTAGACATGTGATCAGGGCACTAACACAAGCATCAATTAGAGATGGGCATAGATCAAGCACACACACACACCTGGATTGCAACATGCAGAAAATAAAACACAACTGCAGCGCCGGCATGACACATATCTACTAGCACCGACTGCAAGGAAGGTGCTGCAGGCTGCAACACCTGCACCTCAGTCACAGACAAACAGTACAACATACAATAAATGGCAAACATAACAACATGAATTGAGACACACCCAACAAAAAATATACAGCCACAGATGTCGAGTTATGCCTCCTTTGACTAACACAACAATATGCTTTTGAACTGAAATGTTGTAGCAATTGGTATATTTATAAGTACAGAAAAGATACAACTCTGTGCATAACTATTGCTGATCCAAGCCATGTTTAGGAAAGGCAGGTGTAAATAAATCACATTTACACTACGTCAATATTGGTCGAATAATTGATACAATTTAAAAATAAGTGTAGTATAAACCAACTAGTGAGTGTTTAGATGTGTGTTAAATTAAAGTATCAGTGTGATTTGATAAAGAAAAAAAGAACATGAAAATCACAAACCATATTATGCAGTACATTATCAATGGGTTAAAAAAGTTGCCATCTTAGAATGGTCCTGTATTGCATATGTGTCTGTGTGACGTATCGAGGTGCCATTCAATGAAGTGAATTGACCAATCCAAAAAATATGTTAATGTATGTATCTGTGTAATTAACCTCAAAATACAGACATGACCTGTGTTTTACCTAAAAAAAAACATAAGAATGTAGACAAACAATATTGAGAAATAGTATTGTCAACATTCCCCTCAAATGATTGTCCATTGTTATGTCTTGAACTAAATACAAATATGCATAAACATCTGTGATTAAAACCGACCGTCAGTATAATTCTATGACAAATAAGAAAACTGTAAACATATATAATAAGAATTATGGTACTGATCTGAATGTCCTTAATATAAGACCCTTTTGTCAGTTTCAATGGTTGTTTCGTGGTGAGTTTCATAAAGGTGGCTAAATAAATGTACTCTTTCTTTTCAGGAGTGGTTAATAAAAAACAGCTAAATTCCATCCGATCATTCATCCCTTTTGATGTCAGTGTATAATTTTCAGAATCACCACAATATAAGCACAGTTCAAGCGCCACTGCAAACAACTTGAGAGAAAATGGAGACTCGATAAAAACACCACCGCAAGATACACATACAAAGCTGTCCGTAACCACCGACAACTATGAGATGTAAAGAAAATGGCCCTAGCTCTGAGACTCAAAGCCAACTCCAACAACAGCATAGAGCTCTTCACCATTGTTAATCCAGCAACTGCCAACACCGATATCATCCCCTCCCAAACACTCTGCAACAACCTCTCAAACTTCTTGGAACAGAAGATTGCTAAGATCTACAACACATTCAACTCACAGACCACCTAGAACTCCGTCAACTTCCAGACAGCTCTCAATCAGACTTTCGCTGCAACTACAGCAAAGAGACAGCCCTCATTGCAGCCACCAATGACATCAGAAGCCTCCTTGACAGAGGAGAAATGGCCATACTCATTCTCCTTGACCTCTCCACAGCTTTCGATATGGTCACCCATAAGTCACTCATCAGAAAGCTTCATCAACTTGGGCATCTGCCGATCAACCCTCAAGTGAATATCCTCCTTCTCACAGACAGAACTCAATGAGTTAGACTTTCTCCCCTACACCTCAGAACCCAAGAAACTGATATGCGGAGTTCCTCAAGCATCGTTGCTCAGCCCAACCTTCTTCAACATCTGCATGGTGCCCCCTGCGGACATCTTCAAAGCCCACGGCATCAATATAGTATCCTACGCTGAGATCACACAGCTCATCATCTCCCTTACAGACTTAACCAGCACCACCAAAGCAAACCTCGCCAACTGCATGAGCAATGTTGCTGCTTGGATACAATACAACTGCCTCCAGCTCAATACCAAAATCCTAATCTATGGCAACAACCACTTCCCCCTGGGACGCCTCTTAGTGGCCATCCGAACTTGGCCGCCCATCCTGTGGACAATGCCAAGAACCTCGGGAGCATCCTGGACACCAACCACTCGATGAGCAGACAGATCAAAGCTGCCTCCTCCTCGTGCATCCACATTCTGCGAATGCTATGCAAGATTTTCCCACGGAATACCAGATGAACGGTCACCCAGGCTCTAATCGCAAGTAGACTTGATTACGGAAATACACTCTACATCCAAATCCAAGCCCATGATTTATGCCAACTCCAAACCACCCAGAACGCTGCCGCCAGACTCATCCTGAACATTCCGCAAAATAACAATATCTCTCCACACCTCAACAGTCTACACTAGCTCCCAGTCCAGGAAAGATATAAGTTCAAGCTACTCACCGACTCCTACAAAACTCTCCACAACACAGGTCCAGCTTACTTCAATCACCGTCTCAACTTCTATCAACCCACCATACACCTTTGATATGCAACCCAGGCAAGAGCACACCTCCCTTGCATCAGGAAGACTCGAAGCGGAGGACGTACCTTCTTATACCTAGCAGCTAAGACCTAAAACGGCCTCCCGAAATGCCTCAGTGTCTCCCCCTCCCTCCTTATGGACTTCTGAAAAAACTTCAATACATGGCTCTTCCAGGCGAAACAGGCATGATCTCCTCCTCCCCGTCAGACCTGCCCTACTGAGATCCTGGTGATTAGCCCCGCTCTACAAATTCACATTATATAGCAATCCCATCTAATGGCCAACATTATTTTTTGCCCTCTGTGGGGCAAGGCAGCAGGCTGTGGCCGAAGAGGGTTCCACAACATAAGATAGCCGCTGGATGAGGTCTCAGTGAAGCTAGCTACTGACCTTTGACGGAAAAGCTTGTAGCATGAAAACATTTAATTTTCGCACCTAGAAAAGGTCCTTTGCCGGCCAGTTACTTTTGGCAACTTTCCCCAGTGGTGTTGCTACGTTCAGACTTAGTCACTTTTTATTCGAGCTCTGATTTTTTCAGTGGAGCAACGCTGCAGGCTGTAGTTGAACAGGGCTCCACAAGGTCAGATACTTTCTCCGCAAGGTCCAGCTTAATTGGATTTGTTGCTGTGGAAAAGCTCCAAAGGGAAGCAACATGAAACCTCAGCCCAGGGGAACACACTTTCATTGGAACAGTTTGGTAGGTTAGCCTTGGTACTCCGGAGGTGTTTGGAGCCAAAACGTTTCCAATTTCCAGGTCTCAGGATATGTTAGGATAAGTACACTTTGACACAGCTATGGGTCTCAAGAGCCTGGGGACTAAACTTGAACGTGAAGGCTAACTCCAGCAGAGGCCAGCACCAGGGTCCATGGCAGGTTCAGTTTGACTAGTGAGCTGAGCATTTATAAGAAACAGCTCAAGTTGCTTGGTGTGTCCTGTACCGTGAACAGGAGGTCAGCATTATGACCCTTGGAGTATACCTCGTTTTGCTGGGTGCAAGAGGGAGAGGAAGTCCAGTCTTATAGGCTTTTCTCAGGTCTCAGACAACAGATTCAGTCCTCTCTAATAATTGGGTTAAAAGGTTCAAGGGGCTACCCTACCCACTTTTGCAACATTTTCTGTGTGCTCTGCTGCAAACAATACCACGGTGCCTCTCACTACCTAAAACCAAGTTGGTGAAACCCTTCTCTCCTTGTGCAGAGCCTGTGTCCCCACCCAAGAGGTGTGGTCAGGAAAATAAGCAACCCCTCCTTTGTTGGCACTTCAAATCAGTTCTGGGGGTAGTTCCTCTCCCAATGGGAATGGTGCCGGCCTGATAAGAGGAACAAAGAAGGGCTCTACCTACGTGTGAGTTAACATTTGCCTGTGACATGGTTGGCCTTCTTTGAAGTTAATTATGTTCCTGGACACAGCCCAAAAGGTCATATTGCCAGGGGGACAAAATCATCTCGACATAGCCAGGGCCTTTGTCTGGCTGGGAACAATTTTCACACTTCATCAAGGGGGCTATTCAACTGCCAGGTGACAGTTGGGGCACATGCAATTGGGGCCACCAGAGGCCTTAAAAAGGGAAGAGGTAACTTTCTAAAAGTACCTTTTCCTTACTAGTTATTAAATATTTGATTTTACTATATCATTGGATTTTTAATAACTATTAAAAAGGATCCTTGTATTAAATTTCTATCTGCTTCCTAACCAAAATTAACATTATTAAATGTAATATTGTAAGTGCGTTTCTATGAGATAGGCAGTTTTCTACACTGAAAGTAGCTTTGTTTTTTTTTCACAGTAAGGATATGTGTAACATTAATTTTCTACATGGCCTACTTTCGAATACAAGGCACCCTGCCTTAAGGGTTGTAAGGCCCATTTAGGGTTGAATTGAAAATTTATAAGGAAGGTTTTGGCCGATCCCAAGGTGTTATTTTGACAGGTCGAACTTAGCGACCTGTCAAAACTTTGCATTGGTGGCATTTTTGTCGTGAATGGGCCTGTTCGCAGTCGCGAGGAACCCAAGCTTCACGATTTTCATCTTGTTCTTTTGGAG
The DNA here is from genome assembly GCF_964204655.1 of Triturus cristatus. Classification (NCBI taxonomy): domain Eukaryota; kingdom Metazoa; phylum Chordata; class Amphibia; order Caudata; family Salamandridae; genus Triturus; species Triturus cristatus. Next base: position 936,885,868 of record NC_140584.1, on the reverse strand, counting down.
GAGCTACCACTGATGCCAGACAAGGATCCAGGACCTGGGGGCGCCACCTGGGGATCAAAACTCACTCCAGCAGCAGAGTTGTGGCAGGTAGAGGCAGGTACAGTGGCAGCTGGGCATTTGCAGGGAGGCATTTGGAAGCATGGTGTGTCCCTGTAGCTGATATAGGAGGTTAGCCAACTTGCCCTTTGAGTCACTCTGGGTAGTTTGGGATCAATGCAAGCAGATCCAATGTTCCTTCTTCAGACAGCACGGCAGCCCTGCTTCTGAATCTTCAACAGGTCCAGGAGGGTTCTGTTGAGTGGTTCGGAAGAGTTTCTTTTTATACCTGGTGCCATACTTTTTTTTGGGGGGGAAACCTGGTTCTGGTCAGTTCTTTCCCTTCCCCTGGCCCAGGTTCCACACTATCTAGGTGGACAAAAGGCCGGACAGGCTGTAGGAAAAGCCCTTTGAAGTGTAAGTGAGGCTGGGTATAGCTCCTCCTCCAACATCCTGCTAGGATGGCCCATACTGTCCAGACCCCAGCCCCTTTGGCTCACTGTCTGAATGTAATACACAAACCCTAATCGTAGAGCCATTTTCAGTCATGTGAGCCAGGGCACTAGCAGAAAGGCACCCTTAGTTCCGACAAGAAAATACAATCTTTCTAAATATGGCATTTATAGAATTGTAACTTAAAATATGACTTCAAGTTTAAAGAGGATTTTAACTTACAATGAGTGTAAACAACATATCTCTATGTCTGATTTCAAGTTTAAAGAGGATTTTAACTCACAATGAGTGTAAACAACATAACTCTATCTGCTCCCAATCTGAATTTAGCACTTATTAAAGGTAATAAGATAACCCAGAGTTAGTCAATGGATATAATAGGTCTTAGAACAGTAAAAAATTACTTTAGGAGTTTTTCAATGCCAAGACATGTAAAACTTAAATACACATGTCCTACTTTTTAAATATCGCGAACCCTGGCATACGAGCCTTTAGAACCTACATTAGAGCTGAATTATATTATTAATTAAAAAGGAAGGCTTAGGCCAGGCAAATGGTTTATTTAGCCAAGCCGAAATGGCAGTTAAAATTGTACTACATGCTGCAGTGGCAAACCTTGGACATGTTTTAAAACGCTACTTTAGTGGGTGGCACAAGGAATGCTGCTGCCTACTCGTACAAGTTAATTTACAGGCCATGGGTAAATGTGGTACCATTTACTAGAGACTTTCAAGTACATTTAAGAACAAGTTACTTATCTTGGGTAACGCCTTATCTGGTTGAGACTCCATCTAGCTGCAGATTTCTTACCTTAGAATATTCCCCAGGCATCAGGCTGGATCGGGAAATTTTAGATCAGGACCTCTGTGGGCCGATAGGTAGCATTGTTTGTCTCTTCATCAGTGGCATTCGCATCATAAGTGATGTGCACAGTGCCTATAAAGTTACCACACCAGCGTGTTGACACCAGTTTCATTTTGTGACATTTCCATTCCAGAAGCAGATATCCTAGAGTGAATGCTGATGGACTAGTGTGCAGACACTAAGAAACTACCAGTCATGAATATAGAAATGCGTTCGCAGAGCAGAGAAGATGGGCAGGGCCGGACTGGGAACCAAAACCGGCCCTGACAAAGTGCTCGGCTGGCCCCACCCCTGGGGGGTTGGGGGTGCCGCTGAGCTCTTTGCCATGGCCGGTTTTTGGCCGATTTTGTTACAGGGCCGATTTTGCAGCAAAGCTGCAAAAACGGCCGTGTAACGAAAACGGCCCACGGCCCCCACCCGTGCGGCGCACCGGGGGATTGCCCGGTGCCCGCTACGGCCAGTCCGGCCCTGAAGATGGGAGGTTCAGTAAGGAATCTGCGGCTAGATAAAGTGTTTTTATAGATAAGGCATAACCGAAGATAAGTAACTTGTTCTTCTGACAGAGGCTTCTAGCTGCAGATTCCTTACCTTAGAATAGATACTCAAGCAATACGTCTTCTAATGTGGGTCTGTGAATAGATTTAGACCAGGAAGTCCTGGAGGACCAAACAGGCAAAGTACCCAACACAACGGACCAGACAGTGCAAGCAGTAGTGTTTGGTAAAGTGTGCAGGGAAGACCACATTGCAGTCTGACAGATGTCTAGGACGGGAACTCCGTGACCTATCGCAGTGGAAGCAGCCTTGGATCTGGTGGAATTAGCACGCAAGTCCTCAGGGGTTGCTTCTTGGCCAGTGCATAGCACAATGTAATGCAGAGCACAATCCATCTTGAGATGGTAGTTTTCTGCACTGCTTTTCCTTTCTTTGCCCCAGCGAACCTAATGAAGGGTTGATCGTACAAACCATAACTCTTCGGTACGATCAATGTAGAACAATAACCCTCTTTTTGGCTCCAGGAGGTGGAGTCTCTCATCCTCTTTGGAAGCGGGAGGCAGAGCAAAGAAGGTTGGCAGTGTGATGGTCTGACCCACATGTATCACTACTTCCGGTAGGAAAGAGGCATGTGCTCTCAGAACCAGTTTACATGGGAAAAAGGTTATGTAAGGTGGGTGCACAGAGAGTGCCTGCAGTTCGCTAACCCTCCTGGCCGATGTAACATCCACTAGAAAGGAAGTCCTAACGGTCAGAAGATGCAGAGAGCATTTGTGCATAGGATCAAAGGGTGAGCACATCAAGAATGTCAAAACTAAGTTCAAGTCCCATTGGAAATGAAGAAGGCCTATAAGTGACTTAACCTCTTGAGTGCCCATGACGAGATGGTCTCGTCATGGGCCGTGGTTGCGCTGTGCCCATGACAAGACTATCTCGTCATGAACCCCGCCCGCTAATGAAAGGGCCGGCACAGGGCGGGGAAAGGGCGGGGCACTCAAGGGGTTAAACAGGGAGGGCTGTCCAGCAACAGCAATAACAATGATATGGCTGAATGGTACCCTTTAACTGTGCCCAAAGCAAAGCCTTGCAAGGCTAACGAAAGAACAAATGACAACACCTCGGGCAAAGGTGCAGAATTGGGATATAAAATTTTGGTGGCACACCAAGCCACAAATTTGTCCCAAAGGCAGTCTATACTGTCTTGGTTGAGGGATGCCTGGCTGCTAGAATGGCACTGCAGACTTCTGCCGGGAGGTCAAAAATGTTCTATTACTGCCGCTCAGCCTCCATGCACCCCATTGAAACAGTCCTCGGGGAAGGACGAGGTCTCGTGACAGAAGCCGGTCCAGATCCAGCACCAGATCCAGGGGGCCCGACTGATGCTAAGGGCAGACACTCCGGGAGAAATCCAGTGGGGTCACCCGCTGAACCCATGGGGTCTAAAGGTGCTCCAGCAGGGTCGAATCACCAAAATAAGAGGTGCATGGCCTCACTCCAGCTTTGGAAAATTCAGGGAGGCGAGGAGCAGACCCAGAGACAGGCCCCACGGCATAGAGTGGTGGTGTCAGTCTAGCATCTCGTCCAATGACTTGGACCGGCGTGGCGGCTTCGATTTACCCAATAACTTTTAGCATGCTGATGAGCGCATGGAATGGCTCTGTGAATGTGTTCTGGACCTTCCACACGCCAGGATCTGGAGCGTCAGAGAGTGGACTGGCACGAGCTTCATGGATCGCTCCCAGGGCGCCTTGAGATTAATGTCATTACTTTTTCCACAGGCCTTGAAGTCACACCCATCTCTAGGCAACCTGAAACAAACCAGCTGAGGGTATGTCACAGACATCTGTCTGTGAAAGGAACCACAGGGTTTAAACCCCATTGTGCTTTGAGGAGACAACCTATGAACACACTGGGAAACAAAGTTCAAACTTATTTGACAAAATGTAAAATTTGTTGTCCAAAAAGTGGACAGAGGTAGCTCTCTTCCGATCTGCACTGATGGAGCAGAAATAAATCAATTTATGTCAGCACCCTTGTGTGGCTCCTATATAGGCACCATGCATGTCACTTCTGGTGCAGGCAAAGCAGATGTGGAGCCGAACAACACCACCTACTGGCACATAGAAGAACTGCTCAAACATTTCTGGACACAATCTATCACCTGGGGAATACTCTAAGGTAAGGAATCTGCGGCTAGAAGTCTCTACCAGATTGTGTCAATTAGGTGTAGTCCAATTTCACCATGTTTGAAAGAGAAAGCACAAACACTTTTGCACTGGTTAGCACAAGTAAAGCACAAAACACGTAATACCAACAAAAACGAGATCAGCAAAAATCAGGAAGAAAAGGCAAAATGTTTGCGGATATACCATGCCAAGAATGTCAGGTCTAACAACAATCAACTTGGATCGGCATAAAGAGCTACCTGTTCTTCCAGGAGAATGGATATTCGAAGTAATGGCTTGCTAAGGAACAAGTAGTCTACATTTGATATATATCATGCCTCTGCACTCTCCTGCATTCACCGCACCACAGGGTCTGCAAATCAGGTGTAACAGTGGAGATATTGATACGGGCAACATGGAAAGAAGGAGTACTTCCCACTGCATACCAATTGTGTGTATCAGAGGGATCTCTGACATATTATCGAAAGACACATTATCGAACTACACAAATTTCGCAACAAAAATATCGACATCAAAATTATCGACATTGTATACTTAATTAAAACTACACTAATATCGACACTACAATATCGTAATACAATTATATCGATCACACAAAAATCGCACACATCAATATCGCAATACTTAATATCGACATAAATAAATAAATATAACACATGTAACAAATATCGATAACCAAAATATAGACATCAAGAATATCGTTTTTTATACATATATCGACAATTCTAATACTAATAAAACCAATACTTTAAACAACATAAATACAATATTTTCCTAAAACATACATTTTCCAATTATATTCAACTTAAACATAAACATAACATTTATAACTATATAAATATTTAACAACATAATAAAAAAACACAGAAATAATTATCACATAGGCATTTCGAACACATTCAAAAAAATTAAGACACATTATAAACAATCTTTTTCTATATAATTATTTAAAACTCTCCTCCTTTAAAACTAAATATACTCTTACTTAGCATTTTCCATAAAAGGAAACCAATTAAATAAAAAAAATTCAAAACATCCAATAGAAAGGCCACATACAGAAAGCAACCAATCACATTCAAGAAACAATTTAAAACCACTATATAAACCAATTAAAACAAGTCTTCTACTGTGCCTTAAACCAAAGCATTGAACGAAGAAGAAACTCTGCTAAACAGAAGAAACCTACATCCTACTACTATTCTAAAAACGTAAGTAAATTACCTTTTCTAACTAAACTGCCAAATTAAACTAAAACACTAATTTATCTTTACTCAAAAAAATAACTAACTTATATATTCCATCTCTTTATGTTTCCACTACAGATATTACTCTAAACAGCTAAAGAAAAGATTGAACATTGCCAGAAAGGACTCACTAAAAATGTAACTATACTATCAAAATACTTTCTAAAATATTAATTAAAGCCTACTCAACCCCAAAACATCCTAAACCCCAAAACAAATCCATGTTCTCTTTTTTAAGTATTTAAAAACCGATATAAATTAACACCTATAGTCTATACCAAACAGCAATACCACCCCACTTAAAAAAACGAAAACAACCAAAACAATATGGGGCCGATTACGATCCTGGAAAAACCCGGTACAAACCGTGGGTTGGAGCGTTTTCTCCGTCCGACTCGTACCGGGTTGTAAAACTTTACAAACATGCAATTACGATTCGTACGGAAACACCATTTCCGTACGAATCGGAAAAAAGACCAACCGACAGAAAAATACATACAAATGTGATCCGGGACACCGCGGACGTGATGTCCGGACGGAGTTAGGCATGTTTTTACATACCAGCAATTACGATTCGCACCGACTGCAGTCCGGATGGGAATATTTTTACGGCACCCAAAAAGTGCAGGAAAAGCTAAGTACGCGGCGATGCGAGCTGATTTGGGGGCCCGGTACGTGCCGTACCCCCCCCCGCCCCCCGTATGTACGGAGCGTACCCCTGTACCCCCCAGCCCCCCGTATGTACGGAGCGTACCCCCCAGCCCCCCGTATGTACAGTGCGGACCCCCAGGGGGTACGCCCCGTACATACGGGGGGCTGAGGGGTAGGCTCCGTACATACGGGGGGCTGAAGGGGGGTACGGCGCGTACCGGGCACTTGTTTGGACATCTCCATGGATGCTATGGGAGTTCGCTCTGGACGGTCTTTTTTCCATGCAGTTGTACAATCGGACGGATGGGACGGATCGTAATTGCGCATTACAATCGGACGGATGGGACGGATCGTAATTGCGCATTGGGACTTCAGTTTTCCCATTTGTACGTAAAAATGTCCGGGGACGTGTCAAAGACTTTTCCCGACCCGAGGACGTGTGGGGGAATTTTCCCAATGCGATTGGTATGGACTTTTTCCCATACGAATCGTACTTGGCAGTTTGTACGGCGCTTTTACCATTTGTACGGAAAAAAGTCCAGATTCAATTGGGTTGGGGAAATTTTTTCCAGGATCCTAATCGGCACCTATATGTTCTTTAACTTTCAGAGACTACATCAACTAAACAGCATTTTGTCTACAAAGAACATCTTCATTCAAATACAACCAAAAACACTTGGGTGCCGATTACGATCCGGTAAAAAACGGGTACGAACCGTCGGTCGGAGAGTTTTCTCCGTCCGACTCGTACCCGGTCGGAAAACTTCACAAACATGGAATTACGATTCGCACGGAAACACCATTTCCGTACGAATCGTAAAAAACACCGACCGACGAAAATATACGTACGAATGTGATCCGGGAATGCTGCGACGTGACGTCGGGACGCTGTCAGGCAGCGTTTCACGACCCAGGAAGTACGATTCGGACCGACAGCAGTCCGGACGGCGATATTTTCACGGTACCCAAAAAGTGCCGGAAAAGCGAAGTACGGCGCGAAACGACCAGAGTAGGAGGCCCGGTACGCGCCGTACCCCCCCCGCCCCCGTATGTATGCGCCGTACCCCCCCGCCCCCGTATGTACGCGCCGACCCCCCCCAGCCCCCGTATGTACGCGCCGACCCCCCCCAGCCCCCGTACGTTTGTGTTGTACCCCCCAGCCCCCGTACGTTCGAGTCGTACCCCCCCAGCCCCCGTACATTCGAGTCGTACCCCCACCCGTGTATGTACACCCGTGTACGTGTCGTACCCCCCCGTGTATGTACACCCGTGTACGTTCGAGTCGTACCCCCACCCGTGTATGTACGGTGCGTACCCCCAGCGTGTGTACATACACGGGGGGGTACGCACCGTACATACACGGGTGGGGGTACGACTCGAACGTACATGGGTGTACATACACGGGGGGTACGACACGTACGTACGGGTGTACATACACGGGGGGTACGACACGTACGTACGGGTGTACATACACGGGGTACGAAACGTACACGGGTGTACATACACGGGGGGGTACGACACGTACGTACGGGGGCTGGGGGCGGGGTCGGCGCGTATGCGGGCACATGTCTCCATGGTTGCTATGGGAGTTCGGTGCGGACGGTGTTTTTTCCATACGGTTGTAACATCGGACGCACGGGATGGATCATAATTCCGCGGTCGGACTTCACTTTTCACATTTGTACGGTAAATCGTCCGAGGACGTGTCGGACACATTTTCCGACCCAAGGACGTGTGGGGAATGATTCCCAATGCGATTCGTATGGACTTTTTCCCATGCGAATCGTACTTGGCAGTTTGTATGGCACTTGTACGATTCGTACGGTAAAAAGACCGGATACGAGTCGTACGGGGAATTTTTTACCCGGATCGTAATCGGCACCTTGGTAAGTATATATAAAAATTGTTTTTTTTTGCTATTTTCATTTAAATATATAAAGTACTATTGCATATATTTTCATATACAAACTGGAAGTGTTCTAAATATTATTCAAACAAATGCTACGGACGAGCAACAACAAGAGAAACAACTGTACTATATACTAGAGAGCATAACCATCCACCCAATCTCTCTGAAATAGAAGTCAGATCAACCCTTGAAAATATAAAAGAATTAAGCACTGGTTCACAAACTGCTACAAGTGTTATCCTAAAAGAACTATTACCTAGAGTGCCCAAAGAAGCAAGAGGCCAATTACCATCAATTGCTTCTATAAAAAGAACAATTGCTAGGACCAACAAATCAACCACAACAACAATACCATCCCCTAAAACTTTTCAAGATATCATCATTCCACCAGAATTAACCATCACCCACAATAATGAACCCTTTATTTTTTTTGATAACAAAAGTACAGAAAAAAGAACCATAATGTTTGCTACTGCAAACAATATAACTAAACTCCAACAATGCCAAACATGGATGATGGATGGCACCTTTACAATATGCCCAAAACCATTCTACCAGCTTTACACAATACACGGTCAATATCACAACACTTCCATACCTTTAATCTATGCACTATTACCTAACAAACAACACACAACATATAATGAAATGCTAGGAAAAATAAAAAAAGAATCAAATGATTTTTCCCCTCAAAGAATTATCATAGACTTTGAGCAAGCCATGATAAATTCCATTCTAAAACTGTACCCCCATACATCTATCCAAGGATGTTACTTCCATCTAAACCAATGTATATGAAGACATTTACAAAAATCTAAACTAAGTGTAGAATATGCCACAAACATAACTTTTGCACATCAAATAAAACTTCTAACAGCCCTAGCTTATGTACCAACCACAGATGTTGCAGAACATTACAATCTTTTATTAGAAAGTCAATTCTACAAGCAAAATGAACTAAAGTTATCTCCCCTCTTAGATTATTTTGAGGATACCTGGGTGGGGAGACTACACAGATCAGGCCATAGACGTCAGCCAAAGTTCCAAATACCTTGGTGGAATGTATATGTAAGTACACTCAACCAACAATCCAAAACTAACAACGCAGTCGAGGGCTGGCATAATGCATTCCTAACTTCTACTGGGAGAACAACTCCAACACTACAAAAACTACTAATTGCCATACAAAAGGAACAACGTTTCCAAGAATTAAGAATGCAACAATCTGTCCTACAATTAAAACCAAAACAATCTAGACAAACTACTCAAATGTATAATTACCTACAACAACAGGTACAGCTATACCCATCCACAAGAGGACTTGAGTACTTAAATTTAATAGCTCAAACTCTCTTCTAAACCATTTCAAAAATATTAACCCACAATTCTACTAAAACAACTATCACAACATAAAGAAACCACTTTATTATATCACATATTTAATTATGTGGTCTAAAATATATAAATAATTTATATCTACATATATTTAGACAACATAATTAAACAAAACAAGTACACAACAACAATAATAAAAATAGAATATTTGCCCACCCACAATTAAAATATTTAAATCAACTTACCTGTCTAGTTGCTCCAATAGGATAATAACATTCCTTCCAAATAAATCCAGGTAGTTCAAAATCCATAGATATAAAAAATGAACCCAAATAAAATGGAAAAATACAACTGTTTTTCGAAAAAATCGTCTAGGCCAAAAAACGACAATCCAATAACCATAAAAATCCCGAAAAATATTAAAAAGATAAATAACCGCTCCTGGAAACCCGAACAATAAAGGAAGTGTAAAATAAATATTAGTAAACACAACTAAAACACACTTCCTTTAAAAAAAACGGTGTTTGAAAGAGATGAAAATATCTTCTCCGTAAAACCTACAAAAGAGAAACAAACATTCCCACCCACACACAATGCACCTAAAAACATCACTACAAACATTATTCAAACACTATAAAACTTTAACACACCTAAATAACTAAACACTAACAAAGCCGCAAACACGGAACACAACGTAAATTATAAAACCGTATACAAACTATTACTAACACCCTAACTTCTAAAACATCACTCCATACACACTTATTACAACATTACTACTTCCACAAAACACTTAAAACTATTTAATAATAAAGAAAATAACTCTTGCCTTCTCAAACGCGAAACAGCTCCCAACCGCGACCTGGATTCTACCAAAATAACCCAAAACAACAGCGAGCGGTTACTAAATAAAAGACCCAAACAAACATAACAACTAAAAAAATACCAATAAATGTCCTAAATATTTATTTAACATTACACATTACTTTAAAAATTAGTAAAACATTACAATAAAATACTCAAAAATAATACCTATTTATTTTATATATGTGAAAATTATTTAACTTATAATAATAAATATAATAAAATAAATATATTTACTAATATAATAATAAAAATGTATATATTACCAAAAAAAATGTATGAACATGATATAATTAATATATTGTATCTACAACATACCAGAACTAAAAATAAAAAGAACTATTATAAAATGTAAACATTTTCAATATTAATTATCTAATATTAATATTAATAATTAAAATATATTAATCATATATTTCAAAACATACAATTTCTTATAAATTCAAATAAAGTGTACAAATATTTACAGTACACAATATAAATTAAAAAATATTAAACAGCTATAAAAATCAGAAAAATTATTTTGTCTGTTCATATATTAATGTCCAAAATATACATTACAAAAATATATATCCATTATAAAAAAATTATTACAATAATACAAATGTTAAATAGTAATTATTTTATTACATGTTTATTTTAATGATTTAATTATTATAATATGCCTAATAATAAACAATATTTTCTCTGTAATTAATATACATTCCAACAACTATAAAAAAAATCATATTTTCCTTTGTACTATTTAATACAAAAAATTGCAATTTGCATTCTGATATAACTTCTATGTTTTATCCAACAAAAACTAAAATCTACAGAATTATTGTAAATTAAAACAAAGTCATTTAACTGTTCCTATTCAACTCTATATTTAATTATAATAATTGCTATTTAACAAACTTAATTAATTTACTACTCCCACTACAGACTGAACTTAATTAATTTACTATTCTCACTCCAAAATATATTTATTAGGGTAGGTGCTGGACACTGAACTTAATTAATTTACTATTCCCACTCCAATCTATATTTAATTAGGGTAGGTGCTGGACACTGAACTTAATTAATTTACTATTCCCACTCCAGTCTATATTTAATTAAGATAAGTGCTGGACACTGAACTTAATTAATTTACTATTCTCACTCCAGTCTTTATTTAATTAAGATAAGTGCTGGACACTGAACTTAATTAATTTACTATTCTCACTCCAATCTATATTTAATTAGGGTAGGTGCTGGACACTGAACTTAATTAATTTACTATTCCCACTCCAGTCTATATTTAATTAAGATAAGTGCTGGACACTAAACTTAATTAATTTACTATTCTCACTCCAATCTATATTGAATTACAATAGGTGCTGGACACTGAACTTAATTAATTTACTATTCCCCCTCTAAAATATATTTAATCAGGGTAGGTGCTGGACACTGAACTGAATAAATTAACTATTCTCACTCCAATCTATATTTAATTAGGATAGATGCTAGACACTGAACTTAATTAATTTACTATTCCCACTCCAGTCTATATTTAATTAAGATAAGTGCTGGACACTGAACTTAATTAATTTACTATTCTCACTCCAATCTATATTTAATTAGGGTAGATGCTGGACACTGAACTTAATTAATTTACTATTCCCACTCCAGTCTATATTTAATTAAGATAATTGCTGGACACTGAACTTAATAAATTTACTATTCTCACTCCAATCTATATTTAATTAGGGTAGGTGCTGGACACTGAACTTAATCAATTTACTATTCCCACTCCAGTCTATATTTAATTAAGATAAATGCTGGACACTGAACTTAATAAATTTAATATTCTCACTCCAATCTATATTTAATTAGGGTAGATGCTGGACACTGAACTTAATTAATTTACTATTCCCACTCCAGTCTATATTTAATTAAGATAAATGCTGGACACTGAAATTAATAAATTTACTATTCTCACTCCAATCTATATTTAATTAGGGTAGATGCTGGACACTGAACTTAATTAATTTACTATTCCCACTCCAGTCTATATTTAATTAAGATAAGTGCTGGACACTGAACTTAATTAATTTACTATTCTCACTCCAATCTATATTTAATTAGGGTAGGTGCTGGACACTGAACTTAATTAATTTACTACTCCCACTCCAGTCTATATTTAATTAAGATAAGTGCTGGACACTAAACTTAATTAATTTACTATTCTCACTCCAATCTATATTGAATTACAATAGGTGCTGGACACTGAACTTAATTAATTTACTATTCCCCCTCCAAAATATATTTAATTAGGGTAGGTGCTGGACACTGAACTGAATAAATTAACTATTCTCACTCCAATCTATATTTAATTAGGATAGATGCTAGACACTGAACTTAATTAATTTACTATTCCCACTCCAGTCTATATTTAATTAAGATAAGTGCTGGACACTGAACTTAATTAATTTACTATTCTCACTCCAATCTATATTTAATTAGGGTAGATGCTGGACACTGAACTTAATTAATTTACTATTCCCACTCCAGTCTATATTTAATTAAGATAATTGCTGGACACTGAACTTAATAAATTTACTATTCTCGCTCCAATCTATATTTAATTAGGGTAGGTGCTGGACACTGAACTTAATCAATTTACTATTCCCACTCCAGTCTATATTTAATTAAGATAAATGCTGGACACTGAAATTAATAAATTTACTATTCTCACTCCAATCTATATTTAATTAGGGTAGATGCTGGACACTGAACTTAATTAATTTACTATTCCCACTCCAGTCTATATTTAATTAAGATAAGTGCTGGACACTGAACTTAATAAATTTACTATTCTCACTCTAACCTATATTTAATTAGAGTAGGTGCTGGACACTGAACTTAATTAATTTACTATTCCCACTCCAGTCTATTTTTAATTACGATAAGTGCTGGACACTGAACTTAATAAATGTACTATTCTCACTCCAATCTATATTTAATTAGGGTAGGTGCTGGACACTGAACTTAATTAATTTACTATTCCCACTCCAGGCTATATTTAATTAAGATAAGTGCTGGACACTGAACTTAATTAATTTACTATTCTCACTCCAACCTATATTTAATTAGAGTAGGTGCTGGACACTGAACTTAATTAATTTACTATTCCCACTCCAGTCTATATTCAATTAAGATAAGTGCTGGACACTGAACTTAATTAATTTACTATTCTCACTCCAACCTATATTTAATTAGAGTAGGTGCTGGACAGTGAACTTAATTAATTTACTATTCGCACTTCAGTCTATATCTAATTAAGATAAATGCTGGACACTGAACTTAATAAATTTACTATTCTCACTCCAACCTATATTTAATTAGAGTAGGTGCTGGACACTGAACTTAAGTAATTTACTATTCCCACTCCAGTCTATATTTAATTAAGATAAGTGCTGGACACTAAACTTAATAAATTTACTATTCTCACTCCAATCTATATTTAATTAGGGTAGGTGCTGGACACTGAACGTAATTAATTTACTATTCCCACTCCAGTCTATATTTAATTAAGATAAGTGCTGGACACTGAACTTAATTAATTTACTATTCTCACTCCAATCTATATTGAATTACAGTAGGTGCTGGACACTGAACTTAATTAATTTACTATTCTCACTCCAATCTATATTTAATTAGGGTAGGTGCTGGACACTGAACTTAATTAATTTACTATTCCCACTCCAGTCTATATTTAATTAAGATAAGTGCTGGACACTGAACTTAATAAATTTACTATTCTCACTCCAATCTATATTTAATTAGGGTAGGTGCTGGACACTGAACTTAATTCATTTACTATTCCCACTCCAGTCTATATTTAATTAAGATAAGTGCTGGACACTGAACTTAATTAATTTACTATTCTCACTCCAATCTATATTGAATTACAGTAGGTGCTGAACACTGAACTTAATTAATTTACTATTCCCACTCCAAAATATATTTAATTAGGGTAGGTGCTGGACACTGAACTGAATACATTTACTATTCTCACTCCAATCTATATTTAATTAGGATAGATGCTAGACACTGAACTTAATTAATTTACTATTCCCACTCCAGTCTATATTTAATTAAGATAAGTGCTGGACACTGAACTTAATTAATTTACTATTCTCACTCCAATCTATATTTAATTAGAGTAGGTGCTGGACACTGAACTGAATTAATTTACTATTCCCACTCCAGTCTATATTTAATTAAGATATGTGCTGGACACTGAACTTAATAAATTTACTATTCTCCCTCCAATCTATATTTAATTAGGGTAGGTGCTGGACACTGAACTTAATTAATTTACTATTCCCACTCCAGTCTATATTTAATTAAGATAAGTGCTGGACACTGAACTTAATTAATTTACTATTCCCACTCCAAAATATATTTAATTAGGGTAGGTGCTGGACACTGAACTTAATTAATTTACTATTCCCACTCCAATCTATATTTAATTAGGGTAGATGCTGGACACTGAACTTAATTAATTTACTATTCTCACTCCAATCTATATTTAATTAGGGTAGGTGCTGGACACTGAACTTAATTATTTACTATTCCCACTCCAATCTATATTGAATTAGAGTAGCTGCTGGACACTGAACTTAATTAATTTACTATTCCCACTCCAAAATATATTTAATTAGGGTAGGTGCTGGACATGAACTGAATAAATTTACTATTCTCACTCCAATCTATATTTAATTAGGGTAGGTGCAAAACACTGAACTTATTTAATTTAGTATTCCCACTCCTAAATATATTTAATTACACTAGATCATGTATACTGATCTTAATTAATTTAGTATTCCCACTCCAATATGTATTTAATTACAGTAGGTGCAATAAAAATATATAAATATAAATATATAAAAAGGTTAGTTTTAATCATTATTCAAAATTTTACATAAAACAATACCCACACTTAACCTCTACAAATCCAACTACCCAATCTAAAATTTATCCCAAAAAATTATATTATAATATATTTTTTTTAATTATAAATTACTCAATATTACAAATTTAAAATACTTTTTTAAAACACTCCCCACCCTTATCCCCTATAACCCAACATCCCACTCCTAAAAATAAATTTAAATTTTACAATCTAAATCAAAATTTATAAATAATTTTTATACAATATTACCAAAATTTTACACAATTTTATAAAACTCCACACCCTTATCCCCATAACCCAACATCCCGCTCCTAAAATTAAATATAACATTCTAAATTTTATTCTAAATTTCTAAATATTTTTTACAAATTATTACTAAATTAATCAACATTTTTAAAACACTCCCCACCCTCATCCCCTATAACCCAACATCCCACTCCTAAAAGAAAATATAAAAAACACATTTTAATTC
Organism: Triturus cristatus; assembly: GCF_964204655.1. Classification (NCBI taxonomy): domain Eukaryota; kingdom Metazoa; phylum Chordata; class Amphibia; order Caudata; family Salamandridae; genus Triturus; species Triturus cristatus. The sequence continues at coordinate 936,870,418 of NC_140584.1, read as the reverse complement.
CAAATTGTGAAATAAATTTTATTTAATATTCCAAATTAAAAATAAAATTTTACACTTCCCACCCTTATCCCCTGTAACCCAACATCCCGCTCCTAAAATTAAATATAAAATTCTAAATTACATTTAAAATTTATAAATACATTTTTTTTTAAATTCAAAAATATATAAACATTTTTAAACCACTTCCCACCCTTATCCCCTGTAACCCAACATCCCGCTCCTAAAATTAAATATAAATTTCAAATTTGAAATCAAATTTACTAATTAAATTTTACAATATATTACAAAAAAATTTAACATTTTAAAAACACTCCCCACCCTTATCCCCTATAACCCAACATCCCGCTCCTAAAATTAAACATAAAATGCCAAATTTATTTCAAATTTTCTAATTAAATTTAAAAATATATTACAAAATTAATAAATATTTTTAAAACACTCCCCACCCTTATCCCCTATAACCCAACATCCCGCCCCTAAAACAATATAAATATTTCTCATATTATATACATTTTAACAATTTATACAAACAACTGCAAAATATTTACTAAACATACAATAACGATATTTTAACATGTCGATATTATTACTAACGATATCACTTACACCGACATATAATAAAAAAAAAAATACGATATTTTTCACATCGATATTATCTATTTCGATATTTTGTACTTTAGATATTTTTAACTCGATATTTATGTCCCTCGATATTAAAAAGTCGATATGTAGACTGCTCACCGTATCAGAGACCTGATGCCTTTGCATTGCACATCATTAGGCAAAAGGAACACAACACTGTCAGTGGGTCATACTCTGGTTCCTGCTGTGAGATGTCTTATAGTGGTAGGATGGGTCTTTTTACCTATCTTCTGTTAATAAGAGTCACCTACTGGCCTCCGCTCTAGTGTTAGGTCTTCTCTAAGACAGCGCGTGCACTGTAGTTTGTGATGAATTATTGTTTCTAAAAGCAAAACTCTAAAAGGGACTTTTAGCCCGCCTATTACTCAGCATTTTTTTACAGAGTTTTATATAGCGCAAACTTGACCCAAATCAGGTATCAGAGCGCTTTACGTAGGCACCAGTTGCATTACATGAGGACACATACTTTTTTGTTAGGCACGGGGAGATTAAGAGATTTGCCCAGAATCACAGGATGTTTAGCGTCATTGCAGAGACTCGAACCCAGTTCCCCAGATTTGAGGTCGACCGCCCTAGCCGTTAGGCCAACTCCTCTCCCATGGGTTGGCTTAATTGTCAGTCATGTTGTCTTCCTTTTCATTGGTAAGCATGTGTAAACTCCTGTTGATTTCACTTGGGCTTCACTTTGTTGTCATATGTTTGTTTTCTTTCCCTGGAGCATGGACCAAGTACTGATTGATTTCTTGATTAGTGTTCTTATGATTGTGGTCCTTTTTTTATGCTTGCAAGACAACTTGAAACCATTGAAATTGAAGCCTGCGCTTTGTGGTATTTCCAAGAGCTGAATGCAAATATCTAACAATAATGAAACTTTGTTGCATGAAACTAATTTACGAAACAAACATTTTGCCCACCTGTCGTTTTTATTGATGATGAAGCTGTAAACATACCCTTTTTGTTTACGACTGTTGCCATACAGTATATCAGTTTTGAATTAACATTTGAATCTGTGACATATTTATTTATTAGTTTGTTAACTCTTTAGTAATTACGAGGATGTTGTATTCGGCATCAAACATGGTGATATCAAAAGGTTTATGTTTCACCCTTACCTCCCTTTACCTCTAAACACCCCAGAGCCATCAAGTCACCCTCATTTCCTTTTACCTTTACCCACCACTAAGTCCTAAGGTCACTCTCACATCCCTTTATATCTACCCATCCCTGAGCCCTCAAGTCATCCTCACCTCCCTTTACCTCTACCCACTCATGAGCCCTCAGTTCACCCCGCCTCCCTTTACCTCTACCCATCCCTGAGTCCTCAAGTTAACACTCACTTCCATTTAACTCTGCCCACCACTGAACCTTCATTCCCATCACTTCCCTTTACCCACCCATCAACTCTCAAATTAACCCTCACTTCCCTCTACCTCTAACCCCACTGAAATCTACCCTCAGAACATATTCCCATAGTAAGTAAACAAATGCCCCTCAAGGCAATGTCATAGCGCTGTTCGTCTAACTTTAAGCAATGCTAAACAGCAGCTGCGGTGCTGTAAGTACACACACACACACACACACACATGTATGTATATATATATATATATATATATATATATATATATATATATATATATATATATATCAACAAAGGTGCCTGCTAAGGAAGAGCCCACGACCGGTGAGTTTTTAGCTGCAAAATCTTTATTGAAGGCACTGCAAACAGGGAAACCTGATGACAACGATGGTAAAAACTTGCTCCCGACGCGTTTCGTGCTCGATAGCACTTAATCATGGGCTGCAATGTTCAAAGTTCAGGAGGGCGGCAGAACGCAATTTATGGCATCTGTGATTGACGAGGATCCCGCCTCATTGGGCGTGGCCACACAGTGGCATCATGGATCGTGTAGTCTCCTGTGTCACCCCAGTGGGCTGCATGCCGCTTCCCAAACAAATAGTGAAGATAAATCCCAAGTGGGTTGAGTCTGTCAGTCTTCCAATGCTGCAACGGACTTCTCCTTCAATAAACAGCCACCAGTTTCCTTTCGCTGGAAGGTCGGGTGACGCTCCAGCAGGTCTGCATACACAGCAGGGCTCTTCCGCGGTCCAGGCGGAACCGCAATACATCCATCAACAAAGGTGCCTGCCGCTTCCCAAACAAATAGTGAAGATAAATCCCAAGTGGGTTGAGTCTGTCAGACCTGCTGGAGCGTCACCCGCAGCCCATGATTAAGTGCTATCGAGCACGAAACGCGTCGGGAGCAAGTTTTTACCTTCGTTGTCATCAGGTTTCCCTGTTTGCAGTGCCTTCAATAAAGATTTTGCAGCTAAAAACTCACCGGTCGTGGGCTCTTCCTTAGCAGGCACCTTTGTTGATGGATATATATATATATATATTATCTACTGGCGGTCGCCAGTAGATAGTTATAGTTAGGACCGTGTTTCCATAGGAAATCTCAAAATTCTATTTTGAATAACTTTGGCACCGGCTGACGAATCCTCGCGAAATTTTCAAAACTAATGGGGCGCTCCGTTTAGCTCCTACCCTGAAAGTCTCGGGGTGATTCGTCAAGCGGGGGCCGAGAAAAAAGGGGGTTCCCAAAACGCATTTTCCCCATGCATTTTTCCATAGGACCTTTAGACGCAGCTACAGCCCGAACGGCTGAACAGAATTACTTGAAATTTGGCAGAGAGGTAGCCATAAGGTCAAGGAAGTGCCTTTTGCAGGTCTGGTGTAAATCTGTTCAGTATTTCCTGAGAAAATAGCATTTAAAAGCATATCAATATCTATACGCGCGCAGGGTGCGCGCACTGTGCACGCACCGTGCGAGCACCCTAATGTGCGCGAGCGTAATTCTGATTGGGGGTTACATGTCAGTCAACGTTCGAATCGGTCGAAATCAGGAAGTGTCGGCCGCCATTTTGTTTGTTTTCAGTGCGAGAGTGAAAAAGGAAGGTGGCGAACGTGAAAAGGGGGCAGGGTAGAGAGTTCCTGACCCCCTAGCCTTTGTCAGGGGGTCCTTGAAGGACCCCGAAGGCAAAAAAAAAATTTATTTTTTTAAATCGCGGGGGTGCGCGCCCGTGCACGCACGGTGAAAACCAACAAAAAAACATTTTTAATACGTAGTTTATTGTAAAATAAATATATAAAAAAAATAATAATACATAAATAAATTAGCATTTAAAAAACCGTACAAATTCACTGAAAAAACCATAGGTTTCACACACGTTATAGTTGGGAATTAGCATTTAAAAAACCTTGCAAATTCACTTAAAAAACCATAGGTTTCACACATGTTATAGTTAGGTGGTTATTTCACTCGTAAAAAACCAATGAAATTCCCCCGTTATAGTTAGTTCAGATAACTATAACTCGCGCGACCGCCACTCTATCACAAGGATGATGTCATCAGTGATGTCATGAGTGATGCCACTGACCATGTCATGAGTGATGTAATATGTGACGTCATGAGCAGTGGATTGCGGGCGCGCGAGCTATAGCTATCTGAACTAACTATAACGGGGGAATTTCATTGTTTTTTTACGAGTGAAATAACCACCTAACTATAACATGTGTGAAACCTATGGTTTTTTAAGTGAATATATATATATCACTTATCGAAAAACTGCCTCTCTGGGAGACATTCTTACACACAGCCACTTTGAAATAAAATTGCCAACTACCACATCATGGTTAACCCCACCGGTATTCTGGAAGTGTTCAAAATGTAAGGCGTGTGAACAGGGTAAAAACATTACTTCTTATCATCTACAGAATGGACACAATGAAAAAATCAAAGACCACATCACATGTGAATCCAAATATGTAATTTACAGATTGGAATGTCCATGTCAAAAATATTATATAGGCAGCACAATCAACAAACTCAAACTCTGCATCCTGCAACATCTGCGCGCAATCAAGAATAAGGACTTTACATATCCTGTGGCCAAACATTTTTTTGAATTCCACTCCAGTGACAGTAACCAACTTAAATACTCTGGCATTCAAATTGTCAAACAGAAAGAAAGGGGTGGAAACCGAATTCTTGAGTTAAGAAGAGCAGAGTCGAGAATGATTTTACTAATGGGTACAGAAAACCCATTAGGACACAACCTGGATGCCGAACTACATGTGCACCTTTGAGATTTTTGAACTGACTATTCATGATGGGCCCCTTCCCGCCCCCCCCTGCTCTTGTACATAATTTCCACTGTTGATCTAAAACTGTAAATCGTCATTAGTCTTCACTGCATCTCCCTCCATCTCATCCTTCTTCTTTTTATCACTGCTGATATAGGACATGGAACTTTACTCTGTAATAATTGGAATCTGTTTTCAGTTGATTTTTGGTTGATAGCATTATGAATTTTTGACAACTAATTAACCTTGCTAATTTATACCAATTCATACTTTATGAGAATCTTCACCTAGGAAGTCAAAAATGAGTGGTTAAAAATTATGATATAATCACTGACCCTGGGGATATTCATTGTCTAGCAGGATCTTATCATTAACAATTGTCAAAAATTTTATTGATTTACCTATTGTCCAAAGGTACTTTACCGTTATTGTGACTGATCCTCAATTCCAATTGTTACATATTACTTGTAATAATTTTCTTAAAAAAATACCTAGATTATCAGCAGCCACCATGGAGGATAAATTATTGTAGTTCTTTTTGATCTAAACTCACATTTACTTTGAAATGATATAATATGATCGTCGATGCAATTTACGTCCAGTATGTTTTCACTTTCTACCATTTTTTTTTTGTAAATGTTCACTTTAAAAAGACACTCTGGACTTTAAGACTCTATGGTCCAGTTGAAGGCTGAGTGCCGAAACGCGTCGACCGTCTTTTTTGTGCGTGTTCCTGATGTGTACCTGCTAAATAAACACAGAGGTGCCGATCACGATCCGGCAAAAACCGGGTACGAACCGTCGGACGGAGCATATTCTCCGTCCGACGCGTACCCGGTCGTCAAAATTTACAAACAAGGAATTACGATTCGCACGGAACACCATTTCCGTACGATTCGTAAAAAAGCCCGACCGAACAAAAAAAACCTACCAATGCGATCCGGGAAAGCGCCGACCTGACGTCGGGACGCTCGCAGCCTGCCATTCACGAACCAGGAATCACGATTCGCACCGACGTCATCCCGCACGGTGAATATTTTCCGTCTGCCAAAAACTGCCGGGAAATCAGGATGACGCGAACAAGGACCACCAGTACGCGACGGACAGACAGGACGACGCGAACAAGGAGGACCAGTACGCGACAGGACGACGCGATCAAGGAGTACCAGTACGCGACGGACACACAGGACGACGCGATCAAGGAGGACCAGTACGCGACGGACACACAGGACGACGCAAACAAGGAGGACCCGTACGCGACGGACAGACATGGACCCGAACCTACGTGTCATCCCGGCCCTCATAGCAGTCCACCTCCTCTACAGGTTACGACGCAGATGCCGCAGAAGGTCAGAATAACTAAGGGAGGGGGGAAAGTGGGGTGGGGTGGGGGTGGCAGGACCAGGGCAGGCCACAAAACCCCCACCAAAGTCACACACCACACATGCCCAGGACATACCTGACACTCATGCCCTGGTCACTACGAGGGGGTGGGGGCGTGTCCAGCTAAGCCAGCGACCGCCACAACGGAAGTCCGTCACCACGCGATCCGGCAACACAACCAGACCGGTACGTCCCGTACCCACGCCTGAAGAGCGTGGGTACGAGATGTACCACGCCCACACCCACGTCACCCCAACAATGGCGGGACGGATCGTACCCACGTGGCAAAGGCCTGGGTACGGCCCGCACAAGCATCACATAGCGTGGGGACGGATATGTACGGACCCTACCCCCACCCGCGTACGTATGGAGCGTACCCCCACCCCACCAGTGTAAGTACGACTCGTACCCTCACCCCGTATGCATGGAGCGTACCCCCACCCCACCAGTGTAAGTACGACTCGTACCCTCACCCCGTATGCACGGAGCGTACCCCCACCCCAACAGTGTAAGTACGACTCGTACCCTCACCCCGTATGCACGGAGCGTACCCCCACCCCAACAGTGTCAGTACGACTCGTACCCTCACCCGCGGACGTACGGACCGTACCCCCACCCCCACCAGTGTAAGTACGACACGTACCCCCACCCCCGTAGGCATGGAGCCCACCCCCACCCCACCAGTGTAAGTACGACTCGTACCCTCACCCCGTATGCACGGAGCCCACCCCCACCCCACCAGTGTAAGTACGACTCGTACCCTCACCCCGTATGCACGGAGCGTACCCCCACCCCACCAGTGTAAGTACGACTCGTACCCTCACCCCGTATGCATGGAGCGTACCCCCACCCCACCAGTGTAAGTACGACTCGTACCCTCACCCCGTATGCACGGAGCGTACCCCCACCCCAACAGTGTAAGTACGACTCATACCCTCACCCCGTATGCACGGAGCGTACCCCCACCCCAACAGTGTAAGTACGACTCGTACCCTCACCCGCGGACGTACGGACCGTACCCCCACCCCCACCAGTGTAAGTACGACACGTACCCCCACCCCCGTAGGCATGGAGCCCACCCCCACCCCACCAGTGTAAGTACGACTCGTACCCTCACCCTGTATGCACGGAGCCCACCCCCACCCCACCAGTGTAAGTACGACTCGTACCCTCACCCCGTATGCACGGAGCGTACCCCCACCCCACCAGTGTAAGTACGACTCGTACCCTCACCCCGTATGCATGGAGCGTACCCCCACCCCACCAGTGTAAGTACGACTCGTACCCTCACCCCGTATGCACGGAGCGTACCCCCACCCCAACAGTGTAAGTACGACTCGTACCCTCACCCGCGGACGTACGGACCGTACCCCCACCCCCACCAGTGTAAGTACGACACGTACCCCCACCCCCGTAGGCATGGAGCCCACCCCCACCCCACCAGTGTAAGTACGACTCGTACCCTCACCCGCGGACGTACGGACCGTACCCCCACCCCCACCAGTGTAAGTACGACACGTACCCCCACCCCGTATGCATGGAGCGTACCCCCACCCCACCAGTGTAAGTACGACTCGTACCCTCACCTCGAATGCATGGAGCGTACCCCCACCGTGTATGTTCCAAGCGTACATATCCAGAAATAGGAGGTGTGTGTGCAGAGTCCTCCCAGCAGTGCCCTGAGACAGGAGGGGTGGGTGCCTAACACTCCCAGCAGTGCCCTGAGACAGGAGGGGTGGGTGCTGAGTCCTCCCAGCAGTGCCCTGAGACAGGAGGGGTGGGTGCAGAGTCCTCCCAGCAGTGCCCTGAGACAGGAGGGGTGGGTGCAGAGTCCTCCCAGCAGTGCCCTGACACAGGAGGGGTGGGTGCCTAACACTCCCAGCAGTGCCCAGTGGTGTACATAGACGGTGGTACGGCTCGTACAGAGGTGGGGGTAGGACTCGAACGTCCTGGGGTGTAGGTACACGATGGTACGACCCGTACAGGGGTGGGGGTACGACTCGAACGTACTGGGGTGTGGGTACACGGTGGTACGACACGTACAGGGGTGGGGGTACGACTCGAACGTACTGGGGTGTACATAGACGGTGGTACGGCTCGTACAGAGGTGGGGGTAGGACTCGAACGTCCTGGGGTGTAGGTACACGATGGTACGACCCGTACAGGGGTGGGGGTACGACTCGAACGTACTGGGGTGTACATAGACGGTGGTACGACTCATACAGAGGTGGGGGTAGGACTCGAACGTACTGGGGTGTAGGTACACGGGGGGGTGAGACGTACAGGGGTGGGGGTAGGACTCGAACGTACTGGGGTGTAGGTACACGATGGTACGACCCGTACAGGGGTGGGGGTACGACTCGAACGTACTGGGGTGTACATAGACGGTGGTACGACTCGTACAGAGGTGGGGGTAGGACTCGAACGTACTGGGGTGTAGGTACACGGGGGTGTGAGACGTACAGGGGTGGGGGTAGGACTCGAACGTACTGGGGTGTAGGTACACGATGGTACGACATGTACAGGGGTGGGGGTAGGACTCGAACGTCCTGGGGTGTAGGTACACGATGGTACGACTCGTACAGGGGTGGGGGTAGGACTCGAACGTACTGGGGTGTATGTACACGGGGGTGTGAGACGTACAGGGGTGGGGGTAGGACTCGATCGTACTGGGGTGTAGGTACACGATGGTACGACACGTACAGGGGTGGGGGTACGACTCGGACGTACTGGGGTGTACATAGACGGTGGTACGACTCGTACAGGGGTGGGGGTAGGACTCGAACGTCCTGGTGTGTAGGTACACGATGGTACGACACGTACAGGGGTGGGGGTACGACTCGAACGTACTGGGGTGTAGGTACACGGGGGTATGACACGTACAGGGGTGGGGGTACGACTCGAACGTACTGGGGTGTGGGTACACGGTGGTACGACACGTACAGGGGTGGGGGTACGACTCGAACGTACTGGGGTGTACATAGACGGTGGTACGGCTCGTACAGAGGTGGGGGTAGGACTCGAACGTCCTGGGGTGTAGGTACACGATGGTACGACCCGTACAGGGGTGGGGGTACGACTCGAACGTACTGGGGTGTACATAGACGGTGGTACGACTCGTACAGAGGTGGGGGTAGGACTCGAACGTACTGGGGTGTAGGTACACGGGGGTGTGAGACGTACAGGGGTGGGGGTAGGACTCGAACGTACTGGGGTGTAGGTACACGATGGTACGACCCGTACAGGGGTGGGGGTACGACTCGAACGTACTGGGGTGTACATAGACGGTGGTACGACTCATACAGAGGTGGGGGTAGGACTCGAACGTACTGGGGTGTAGGTACACGGGGGTGTGAGACGTACAGGGGTGGGGGTAGGACTCGAACGTACTGGGGTGTAGGTACACGATGGTACGACCCGTACAGGGGTGGGGGTACGACTCGAACGTACTGGGGTGTACATAGACGGTGGTACGACTCGTACAGAGGTGGGGGTAGGACTCGAACGTACTGGGGTGTAGGTACACGGGGGTGTGAGACGTACAGGGGTGGGGGTAGGACTCGAACGTACTGGGGTGTAGGTACACGATGGTACGACCCGTACAGGGGTGGGGGTACGACTCGAACGTACTGGGGTGTACATAGACGGTGGTACGGCTCGTACAGAGGTGGGGGTAGGACTCGAACGTCCTGGGGTGTAGGTACACGATGGTACGACCCGTACAGGGGTGGGGGTACGACTCGAACGTACTGGGGTGTACATAGACGGTGGTACGACTCGTACAGAGGTGGGGGTAGGACTCGAACGTACTGGGGTGTAGGTACACGGGGGTGTGAGACGTACAGGGGTGGGGGTAGGACTCGAACGTACTGGGGTGTAGGTACACGATGGTACGACCCGTACAGGGGTGGGGGTACGACTCGAACGTACTGGGGTGTACATAGACGGTGGTACGACTCATACAGAGGTGGGGATAGGACTCGAACGTACTGGGGTGTAGGTACACGGGGGTGTGAGACGTACAGGGGTGGGGGTAGGACTCGAACGTACTGGGGTGTAGGTACACGATGGTACGACTCGTACAGGGGTGGGGGTAGGACTCGAACGTACTGGGGTGTAGGTACACGGGGGTGTGAGACGTACAGGGGTGGGGGTAGGACTCGATCGTACTGGGGTGTAGGTACACGATGGTACGACACGTACAGGGGTGGGGGTACGACTCGGACGTACTGGGGTGTACATAGACGGTGGTACGACTCGTACAGGGGTGGGGGTAGGACTCGAACGTCCTGGGGTGTAGGTACACGATGGTACGACACGTACAGGGGTGGGGGTACGACTCGAACTTACTGGGGTGTAGGTACACGGGGGTATGACACGTACAGGGGTGGGGGTACGACTCGAACGTACTGGGGTGTGGGTACACGGTGGTACGACACATACAGGGGTGGGGGTACGACTCGAACGTACTGGGGTGTACATAGACGGTGGTACGACTCGTACAGGGGTGGGGGTAGGACTCGAACGTACTGGGGTGTACATAGACGGTGGTACGGCTCGTACAGAGGTGGGGGTAGGACTTGAACGTACTGGGGTGTGGGTACACGGGGGGGTGACACGTACAGGGGTGGGGGGTAGGACTCGAACGTACTGGGGTGTACATGGACGGGGGGTACGTGTCGGACGTACGGGGGCTGGGGGGAGTGTTGGGCGCGTATGCGGGCACATGTCTTCATGGTTGCTATAGGAGTTCGGTGCGGACGGTGTTTTTTCCATACGGTTGTAACCTCGGACGCACGGGATGGATCGTGATTCCTCGGTCGGACTTGACTTTTCACGTATGTACGGTAAATCGTCCGAGGACGTGTCGGACACATTTTCCGACCCGAGGACGTGTGGGGAATGATTCCCAATGCGGTTTGTATGGACTTTTTCCCATGCGAATCATGATTGCCAGTTCGTAAGGCACTTGTACGATTCGTACGGTAAAAAGACCGGATACGAGTCGCACGGGGGAATTTTTTACTGGATCGTAATTGGCACCTAATTGAGTGTTCTCTGTGGTGCCGTGCTTTCCTTTGATGCGACGAACCCCAGGACTGAGGGTGAAGCGAAAGTAAAGTTTTGCTTATATATATATATAAATATATATAGTTTATTTCGGATTAAAAATCCACAAAACATACAGAAAAATATAACTGCTAGCTCATAGTAGTAGTACAAAATATACATTCCAGCATTATTACAATTTGGTTGGGATATTTTCAATAGAAAACAAGGCCAGCTTGGTAAATCCCGATGGAACTTGATAACCTTCCTAAAAAGCTATTTTTCTTTTGGGATGTTTCCTTAACAATCACTGTTCAATATCAAAAAGATTGAATCTTAGTATAAGTGCTGTTTTACAGTACGAAAGAGGGAAAAAAAGAACACGGCCTTTGTTTACATAGTGCTACTTCCTACAGCTCAGCTGATTCTCCTAGCCGCTTGCGGATCAGCCAAGTGGCATGGAGAGATTTAGCCATACCGAACACAATCACGTCCCTAGTGTCGGACTTCAGGATCCTAAGGGCTATCTCAGCAGTTCCAAGGCCTAGAAACTAATGCAAAAGGATAATCCATTTCTTACGCGGTGATCAATAGGCAAGACAGAAAAATACAAAATGTGGGGTAGTCCAAGGACCATTACTACATGCTGGGCAAAGTTTGAAAAGCCTATTAATGATTTCCTATCTGGAGGTAAACTGTAATAATGGATGTGACCCATACCTGAACTGCAGATAAAACTGCCTTGGAAGTAAGCCTTGTATGGGACATCAAACGAAGCTTCATAAAATGGCATAATCTTATGATCTAGAAATTGGTCGTACAATTTTTTATATTTTCTCCCAAGAGATATTCCCTACACCGGTCCCTAATCACTTGTCGTTGGAACAAGAGGCTTTTTCTGGATTATCCCAAAGTGCTTCAAGGGCTAAAGCATAAAACATTTTCTGTAAGTAGGACAGCCAAGGAATTCTTGTGTGGTCCGTTGATTTTGAAAGCACCTTAAGTGGTTGCCTATAGGAGTCTAGTTCAGGGGTAGACTAGAGCCTATACCAAAATACTAGAGGCCTCAGCTGGATTGTAACAGAAATTGTGTTCAACCCCATATCTTTGGAAGGGAGGACTGGGAATGCTCTGCGTGAGGTTAGTTAGGTGCCTGAGGAATCTATTCTCTACCACAGTCAGCTCATTGGTGTTAGAGTGGCCCCAGAGTTCAACACAGTAAAGAGCGGCGCTTTTTGCCTTCATTTTGTAGAGTTCTAGGGCTGGAGTTAAGTGGTTAGAATTCAACTTTTAACCATCTTAAGGATTTCCCCAATCTCCTACTGAACCTTGTTTGTGAGAAGGTGGGTTGGTATATGCTGTCCACAAGTTAAAGTGGGCACCTTGTACCAGGCCACACGACCCTTATGATGTATGAGGTCAAAGATAACCTTATTGAAAGTTATCCTAGTGGTAGCTATGGAGAGCAGCCTCCAGGCTTAATATTGAAGGAATGTAAAGCAGTTTGTTTTACCAGAATATCACCTCCTAAATGATTAAATGAAAGGAGAACCACACAGTGTTTATATAAAAATATGTATTTATTAATATAACACTCTCTACTAGTCTCTACATGAGACTAGGGCATAAAGCACACAATACTAAATCAATAGAACATTCATAAATAGCGAAATACACAGCGGGCTCCAGGTGGAGACCGAACCATATACTAAAAAAATGGTATAACAACAATGACTTCAATAGACACAGTGTCTAGAGCACGTAGAATCGCTGGGACCCCAAGGAACCACCCAGAGGAGAGACACAGGGAGCCCAGGGGTCGATGTCCGGCTGGAGCACTAACATGCCTTGGCAACTGCAACCCACGCGGTCCGAGGAAACAGGGTACGGTGAGGACCAGCAAGGTCCAGGGGACTCTCCAAGCAATGGAGAGTCAGGGCACATCTGGAGCAACCAGGTAAGCCCAAGAATTAGCAAGGTGACCCTCGCCAGGACCCACAGGCCAACGGACCAGGGATCGCGAGGAGACCTCAAAAAAGTCTGCAAAGCACCAGCCCACTGGATACTCATGGAGTGGAGGCCGGAAATCTTCGGTGCAAATACTGCTCGGGGTCAGGACTACACGGAATCCAATTCACAGGCTCGGGAATCGTCACTAAGCATATGCAACTGTACGCGGTGCACAGGGGTTTGGGTTGCACGGTCCCCACGAGGGATACTGGTCTCAGAATTACTGAGAGGGCAGATCAACCTCAGGGACCTTCGGGAACCCACCTCGTGTGTTGCTGAAATCTTCGGAGTCCTCAGAAGCTCGGGAGAAGCAAACTGGTCAGATGCGTTTAGGTCCTGTAGTCAGGTATACCACGTTATACCCATGGGAAGGGTTTGGAAAGATTCTGTGGACCCTCCTAGGGGAGGGGCAGGACAGAGGGGTGGCTACACCCATGTCCTTTGTCCAGTTTCGTGCTAGAGCAGGAGCAAATGGCTCCTGGAACTGGTTTGAGCTGGACTATGTACAGGGACACCAAATGTGCTCCCAGTGCAGACTTTCTGGCACTCTAAGAGTGCACCCACCCAGCCCCAATACACTAAATCCTGTCTGGGAGGTGATTACACCCCCCTGTGACAGGATGCCTATTGTCATGCCTTCCTCTGTGCAAGCTTGGCTCAGCAGCAGGAGAGCAGAATCATGTCTGTGGCTGGCAGCATCCATTTTGTGCTGCCTCGAGAAAGCTGGTACCAGGTATACCAGTGACTCACATATGTCCCTTCAGAAGGGTGGAATCATACCTCCCACGCCAATTACTGGCGTGAAGGTATGATTCCAAGGTGTTTGACACCAAACACAACATGTTTCTAAGCAGCCGTTTTAGTTAGCATTTACCACGAGGTTATACTGCACTTAAACATATATGTCTGGCTGCATCACAGACAATCCCAGAGAATGGTCTCCGAAGGCTGCAGAGGGGCTCTGCTCATGCAGGGGCACCCTCTCACATAAAGCCCAGCACCCTGCCTTCAGGATTTTTAAGGTCTGCCATAGGGGTGACTGATATCTATATCTAAGTGGTGCACTGGTCATATCAATTTAAATAGATATAGTGAACCTAAATCTTAAGTGGTGCAAGCACCAGCTTACACAGTCTGCTGTAGCAGAATGGTCGTGTCAATTTGGATGGCCTCTCAGAGGGGGCACAATACATGCCTCAGCCCATGGGAGGCCTCTGGGGTACCTATGCCCTGGGTACATTGTGTACCATATACTAGGGACTGATAAGGGTACCCCAGAATCCAATCTGGAGTGTACCTAACATATATGCATATCAATTTACAGGAGAAAGCAGATAAGACTGGGGTCCTGGATAGCAGGATCCCAGTAGTCAGACTAGGCCAAAAACAGTGTGACATCAGCAAAAGGTGGGGGTAACCATAAGAAGCAGATACTACTTTCCTATACAATTCCCCCCCCCCCAAACGTATGGACATTAAACTAACCTTGACTAGTGAAGGTCTTCATATTCTAAGTGGAAATATCTGGAGAGTTCATCTGCATTAGCATGGTTACTTCCAGGTCTATGTTCCACTCTATAGTCCATCCCCTGTAGGAAAATGGACCACCTCAAAAGTTTGGGGTTTTCACCCTTCATCTTTTTTAGCCATAAGAGGGGCTTATAGTCTGTCGGAACAATTAAGTGAGTGCCAAACAAGTATGGCCTCAACTTCTTCAGAACCCAAACCACTGCAAAGGCTTACCTCTCAATAGCTGATCAACGTTTCTCTCTCGGGGCCAGCCTTCTGATAATAAAAGCTACTGGCTGATCCTGACTCTCATCATTCAGTTGTGATAACACACCCCCTACCCCCAACTCAGATGCATCAGTTTGAACAACGAATTGTTTGGAATAGTCAGGACTTTGCAGAATGGGGCAGTGCACATGGCCTGCTTCAGGTCATCAAATGCCCTTTGACAGCTAACTGTCCACTGAACTTTCTTAGGCATTCTTTTGGAAGTTAGATCATTCAAAGGGGTCACTATGGAGCCATAACCTTTGACAAACCTCCTGTAGTACCCAGTCAGGCCCAAGAAAGCTCTGACCTGAGTCTGGGTGGTTGGAGCAACCCAATCCATGATGGTTTTGATTTTGCTCTGCAATGGTTGAACCTGTCCTCCACCTACAAGGTGGCCTAGGTATACAACCTTACTCTGCCCTATCTGGCACTTGGTGGCCTTGATAGTGAGGCCTGCCTTCTGCAGGTCTTCCAAAACATTTCTCAGGTGGACCGGGTGATCATCCCAGGTGGAGCTAAAGACAGCAATATCATCTAGATATGCTGCACTATAGGCTTCCAGACCTGTGAGAACTTTATTCACCAGCCATTGAAATGTGGCAAGTGCATTCTTCAAGCCAAAAGGCATCACCACAAATTGGTAGTGCCCACTAGGGGTTGAAAATGCTGTTTTTAGTTTTGCATCCTCAGCTAATCTGATTTACCAGTAACCAGCTGTCAGGTCAAATGTACTTAAGAACTTGGCTCAATTAGTTCATCTGCCCTTGGAATTGATGAGCATCAGTCCTAGGGACTGCATTGAGTCCCCTGTAGTCAACACAGAACCCCATCTCTCTCTTACCACCCTGGGTGTGAGGTTTTGGTATTAAGACTACTGGACTAGCCCAAGGGCTATCTGAGGGCTCAATCACTCCCAGTTCCAACATTTTCTGGACTTCAGTCCTGATACAGTCCCTGACATGATCAAGTTATCTGTAAATCTTATTTTTAACAGGCAGACTGTCACCTGTGTCCACCTCATGTGTACACCAGGTAGTCTGACTTGTAATCAGTGAAAACATATGTCTGTACTGATTGAGGACTTTCCTGCAATCAGTCTGTTGCTGTTCAGTGAGGCTGCCTGCCAAGGTTACACCATCAACTGAACCATCATCAGGGTTCTGTGAGAGGAGATCAGGGAGTGGATCACTCTCTTCCTCCTGTCCCTCATCAGTAGCCATGAGCAAGCCCATGTCTGCCCTGTCCACATATGGCTTGAGCCTGTTCACATGGAGCACCCTGTGGGGGCTCCTAGGAGTTCCATGGTCCACCAGGTAGGTAACCTCTCCCTTTTGCTCAAGAATGGTATGGGGCCCACTCCACTTGTCCTGGAGAGCTGCTGGGGCCACAGGCTCCAACACCCATACCTTCTGTCCTGGCTGGTATACAGTCAAAACAGCTTTTTGGTCATGCCAGGCCTTTTGCAATTCCTGACTAGCCTCAAGGTTTTTGAATGCCTTCTTCATGTACTCAGCCATCCGGGAGCGGAGACCAAGTACATAGTCCACTATGTCTTGTTTGAGTGGTAACTCCCACCCCTCATTAACCAAACATAAGGCACCCCTCACTGGATGTCCAAACAGAAGTTCAAAAGGACTGTAACCAACCTCCTTCTGAGGAACCTATTTGTAGGCAAAGAGAAGGCAGGGCAAAAGGATGTCCCATCTGCGCCTAAGCTTTTCAGGGAGACCTTTTATCATGCTCTTGAGGGTTTTGTTGAATCTCTCAACTAACCCATTGCATTGTGGGTGATAGGGTGTGGTGAATTTGTAATTCACTCCAACTCCTTCCACACAGCAGTCATATAACCAGACATAACGTTTGCGCCTCTGTCTGATACTACCTCCTTAGGGAAACCCACTCTGGAAAATACTCCTAGGAGAGCTCTAGCCACAGCAGGAGCTGTGGTAGTCCTAAGGGGATTTGCCTCTGGATACCTTGTGGGATGGTCCACCACCACTAATATGAATCTGTGCCCAGATGCAGTTGGAGGATCCATGGGACCAACAATGTCAATCCCAACCTTCTCAAAGGGAACCCCCACCACAGGTAGTGGTATCAGGGGGGCCTTTGTAGTACCACCTGCCTTACACTGGCTTGGCAAGTGATACAGGAGCGACAAAACTCATTTGTGTCTTCTGACATGTGAGGCCAGTGAAAATGAGGGACAAGCCTGTCCCAGGTCTTACTTTGGCCTAAGTGTCCTGCCAATGGGATATCATGTGCCAGTGTTAATAGGAAGCCTCTAAACTTCAGAGGTATAACCAACCTCCTGGTAGCACCAGGCTTGGGGTCTCTACCCTCTGAAAATAGAAGTCCATCCTCCCAGTAGATCCTGTGGGATCCACTGTCACTCCCAGCAGCCTCAGCAGCAGCTTGCTGTCTGAGGGGTTCAAGAGAGGGGCAGCTCAGCTGCTCCTGACTCAGATCTGCCCTGGAAGGGCCCCCTGTTCCCAAGAACTCAACCTGATCACGTTCAAGTTCCTCTGAGACAGTTCATTCACAGGGACTGAGATCATCTCCCTCAAGAGACTGATCCTCACTCTGAGGCAGGGGGAAAGACACTGCCTTACCCCTTCTGCTCCTTCTCTTGGAAGGCACCTGGTCCATCTTTTCAGGATCCAGGGCCTGTTCAGCAGAAGGCATTTTTGCCTGTTTCCTAGTCATGGCAAACACATCTGCAGGGATACCCAGCATTTCTGCATGTGTCCTGAGTTACACTCCAGCCCAAGCTGAAGTTTCTAAATCATTGCCCAATAAGCATTCAACAGGGAGGTCTAAGCTAACCACAACTTTATTAGAGCAAGTTACCCCTCCCCAGGCGAAATTCACAACTGCCAAGAAATAGTCTGTCCTGACATTGCTTGCATTGGTCACTTGGTACACCTCACCAAGTATGATCTGTTCAGGGCCCACAAGATCTTATGTCACCATTGTGACACTTGTACCTGTGTCCCAGTAGGCCATGGCCTCCTTACCATTGATCAAAGACTGCTGTCTGTACTTGTTCAGATTACTGGGACTGACAAATAAGGAGGCAATATCCATGCCTCCATCACAGACTAAAACAGACTGAGTTGAAATTCTGATTAGGCCAGAATCCATCTCAGATCCCAAGGTTAACCCTACTATACCCTTGTTCTGTACACCACCACTTGGAACTGAGCTAGGGGGAACAGTTGCCTTAGGGGCAGTGGTGGCTGGAGTAGATTCCTTGGCCCTTGGACAACTGGCATCTTGTGTCCAATGTGTCTTCTCTCTACAGATATGACACCAAGGTTTCTTTTTGCCTTTTCCTTTGTTAGACTGTGACCCCCCCCAGATGCAGGTTGTTGGGGACCTTGTGAAGGCTTCTGGTCTTTACCCTTTTCCCCACCCTTATCTGAGGTTTTACCATCTTGCTTCTTTTGGTCACCACCTTGATTCTGAGTTTTCTGCTTCACCCTAGTTCTGACCCATTTGTCTGCCTTCTTTCCCAATTCTTGGGGAGAGGTCAGATCAGAACCAACCAAGTACTGATGCAACAACTGATTTTGGCAATTATTAAGGATCTGCTCCCTCATAATTAAATTGTACAATCCTTTAAAATCACACACCTTACTGCCAAGTAACCAGCCTTCCAGAGCCTTAGTAGCACAATCTACAAAGTCAACCCAGTCCTGAGTCTGTGCCTTCTGGGTGCCTCTGAACTTAATCCTGTACTGTTCAGTGGTTAAGCCAAACCCATCAATGAGAACACTCTTAAAGAAGGAGTAATTGTCAGTATCCTCTTCTTTAACAAAGAGGAGCTTATCTCTGCCTTTGTCAGCAAAGGAGAGCCACAAGACAGCTGCCTACTGCTTACAGGCCCTTTCTAGTGCAGTTATCCATTTGTGGATGTCATCCTCACTTTGATAGGGAGGGACTATCTTGTTCAGATTCCTATGGTAATGGGAATACTCTCTAGTTCTAGGGACACTGTTGCTGCCACCATGGGATTTTAGTCCCAATCTTCTTGTTGCTCTTTGGAGCTCTAGGGATTCCCTGTCTAGGGCCAATTGCTCTTTCTTGAGCCTGAGCTTGACTCTCTCAAGCTCCAGAAATTGGCACTGCTTATCCTAAGGAGTCCCTACAGAAGTACCTGAGTGATTAGACTCCACAGAGGAAGTTCTGGATCTTCTAGGTAAACTCTGTACTCTTCCCGGGGGAGTGAAGAGAGGGACACTGGGGCCTTCTCCCCCACCTGAAGAAATATCCAAGTTGCCCAGGTTAGAATCATCTTGATTCTCCTGTCAGGGTTTGATTCTAGGTCAAAAAAGTTTTCACTTTCTGGCCTTTCCTCATTCCCTGCCCCACCCACACTGTCTACCTCATCAGACCCTGGGGTCTTTCCAAGGTCATCTAGAAGCAAAATCTCAATGAGACGGGTGTTTGTTTTTCTCCCTCAACTTCCTAGATGCACACATGGCTCTCAATTCTGGAAATGGATGCCATTGTATCTAGTTGGCAGAGAGCCACTGGCTTCTCCTCTAGAAGACATACTAGTGGTATGTCGTTTAGGCACCTACCTAACCTAGTGGAGACTAAACTCTCTTGAGTTGGAGAAAGGGTGTGCTAGACCCTTGGCTTGCCCAACTCCAAGTTCAGTAGAACTTACTTTATTCTAATCTTGATTGTATTATATGAACCTAATACTTAGCAGTTTTCAGTTAATCATTCAATGAGATTTATCTGGTAATAAAACAATAGCAAGCTTGAATCCCAACCGCTGCACACCAATGTGAGAAGGTGGGTTGGTATATGCTGTCCACTAGTTAAAGTGGGTACCTTGTACCAGGCCACACGACCCTTATGATGTACGAGGTCAAATATAACCTTATTGAAAGCTATCCTAGTGGTAGCTATGGAGAGCAGCCTTCAGGCTTAATGTTGAAGGAATGTAAAGCAGCTTGTTTTACCAGGATATCACCTCCTAAATGATTAAATGAAAGGAGAACCACACAGCGTTTATATAAAAATACGTATTTATTAATATAACACTCTCTACATGAGACTAGGGCATAAAGCACACAATACTAAATCAATAGACCATTCGTAAATAGCTAAATACACAGTGGGCTCCAGGGGGAGACCGAACCATATACTAAAAAATATGGTATAACAACAACGACTTCAATAGACACAGTGCCTAGAGCACGTAGAATCGCTGGGACCCGAAGGAACCACCCAAAAGAGTGACACAGGGAGCCCACGGAGGACAGGTGCAGTAAGGAAATAATAATCCACATTTGTAAAGTGCGAACAATCACCAGTAAGGGTCTCTAGGCGTTGGGGGCCGTCGGGAAGATTAAGCAAGCTATTGCCCAGAGTCACATGGTGCTGGGCTAATCTGCCGCCGGCGATCGAACTGTGATCCCCAGATTCCGGAGTCAGTCGCCCTGGCCGCAGCGCCACACCTCTTCCCACACAGACGTGTACTTCGTACAACTCTATGGGAAAGTCGCAGTTGAAAAATTACAAGTTGAGGACACTTCTAAGAGCAAACCCTTTGGAACTTAGGAGTTTCTTCTAAGGCCAACCCACCAGTGAGTACTGAAGTACCCGTGTTATCTATCCCAGAGGAGCCGGGTGCATAGGGGCCAAGTGGTGTCGGAAACCTTTGTCGTTTTCAATGGAGAGCTGCAAACAAGTCATGCTGCCAGGAGGGAGAAGAATGTCCAGTGGAATCCAAGCCTGAATTCGAGGTGAGAAGAGCCTGAAAGCAGAGGGGACAGTCTGGGTCACTTCAGGTAACCAGGGGCACGGTAGTCGAATGCCCACTGATGTTGAGTGCTTCAGGAGTGAAGAAGGGTTGCTTGACTCTGCAGCCACGGGGACCAGGGGATGTCGAGGACAACCAGATCCAGAGGTGAGCTGTCCCACAAAGGATGTCGAGAGCTGAGGGGTCGATGTCTGGCTGGAGCACCAACAAGCCTTGGCAATTGCAACCCACGCGGTCAGAGGAAACAGGTTTTTTTTTTTTTGTAATCTGTTTATTATTTTGAAATACAATACATCATGCCGCCATCCTTAGCAGCGTAACTATAATGAACATCACATTACAACTGCAGTACAGTTGCAGATAATTCCACAATAGCCAGAGTATATAACACAGATACAGTGTAGGTCCTGCGGTAACCCCGCGTATCAACAGCAGCAGCAATATAAATGGTGCTAAAATGTCAATCAGCATCCATAGATGGTGCTCCCACAAGGAAATGTTTGAGCGGACCCCAGATATCCTTCGGCACAGGCAACTCTTCTGCGTATAGTTCCAGATTTTCCCTGCAGTATACCATGTCCTTCAGCCACCCATCCAGCTTCGGACTAGCTGCACTGTCCCATGTGAACAAGGTGCGACGTTTGGCTAACAGCAGAGCAACCCTTACAAATCTGCCCGCAATGCCTTTCAATTGAGGGACATAAGTCAGCAGACACACTGTAGGCGTACAGGGAAGTAGAGCCCCTGTCATTTTGTGAACGTGGTCCAGCCCCTCCCCCCAATACTTAAATACCGGGCCACAACTCCAGGCGATGTGCAAGAAATCCGCACCCGACTGTCTACATCGTTTGCGTTGATCCACCTCCCTCAAACCCATTCTGTGTAGCCTGGATGGGGTGTAATATACCTGATGCAGGAATTTGAAATTAATAATGCGTAGGTTCCCATTGGGCGTAAGGCGGCCCGTCAACTGACATATACGCTCCCACTCCTCCCCCGTGAGCTGGGGGTCCAATACATCATTCCATTTTACGAGACTTTTATCATGGGCAGTAATCGTCTCCTCCTGCACAGCCCTGTATAATTTAGTAAGCAGTTTTTTCTTAGTTGGGGCCACTAGTAATAACTGTAAGGACTTCAACGTTGGAGGTTCAGCAGGAAAACACGGGTAGTGATCCCTTATGGCACATTTTAGACGATGGTAAGTGTACACAAACAGAGATGTGGGGTTCTGTATGTAATCTAAATCACTATTTTCGAGATAGTGTGCCTGATTATATAAATCCTGCATGTGAGTGATGCCAGCTTCTTTTAGTGATTTTAGGGGACCCGCCTCCTGGGTGACAGATAACTCCGCGTGATGCGTCAGAGGTAGCGCAGGAGCATACAGTGGTAGTTTGTGTGCCCTGCGTCCAATCGACTGCCAGGCAGCAATGGTCATGTCCAGTGTGTTGATTTCCGTCTGTGGTGTATGCCTAGCAACGTGTGCAAGTATTCCTCTGAGCGGAATGGGATGGGCGTCCCCATCCTCCACCGCAACATGTGGAACAAAGTTGTGCGTTCTGAACCAATAATACGCATACTGGGCCTAAGCACAAAGATAATATACATAGAAGTCTGGCGCTACAAAACCCCCTTTGTCATATGATTGTGTTAGTGTTTGCCAGCTAATTCTAGGCGGTCGTGCACCCCAGATTAAACGAAGCAGTTGGGTGCGCAGTGTTTTAAAAAATTGCTGAGTCAGTTTGACCGGTATATTACAATACAGATATAGAAAGCGGGGAAGGACGACCATTTTATCACAGCAATACGATCCGCCAGGGACAACGGTAAGTGTAACCATCCATCTACCTGTCGAACCAGTGTGTCATAGGCTCGACCATAATTTTCTCTTATCACTACTTCGGGATCGCGATGTACCCATACCCCGAGAAATTTAAAAGGGTCTGTCGTCCATAGTAAGGGGTATTCCAGTTGGGGCTGGGACGTAATCGTCATCAATGGTATAACAACCGACTTGTCCCAATTGATCGTGAGTCCGGAGAACAGTCTGAATCTAATATATTCTCGAAGAACAGGGGAGAGATGCTGCTGGGGATCTCTTATAAACAGGACTATGTCGTCAGCATACATTGATATGCCGACGGGCCGATGGTTGAAGTTGAGGGCGGATGCTCTATGACATTGTCTAATCTTGCAAGCAAGTGGCTCAAGGACAAGGGCGAACAGGAGAGGGGACAGCGGACAACCCTGCCTCGTACCCCACCCAATCCGGAATGGCGCAGAAGTATGGCTGCCCACGCGTGCTCTGGCTGATGTGCCAGCGTATAAAATCCGTATCCACTGCAATATGACCCCTGGAAAACCCATTTTACGTAATATATGAAACATATAGTGCCATTCTATGGTGTCAAATGCTTTAGCCGCATCGAGCATGACAGCGGCCGCCGGCAGGTCAGGGTTAAGTATGTGGAACATGGAGAATATAGTGAGCAAATTGTGAGAAGTGGATCTTTCCGGCACAAACCCAGAATGATCTGGGAGCACCAGTCTGGTCATCAAAGGTTGAATCTTAGTGGCCAGTATCTTTGCCAATATTTTTGCGTCTAGATTAATCAGTGACAAGGGGCAGTAGGACTCACAGAGAGAAGGCGGCTTGTCCTTCTTGAGAAGGGTTATGATCATGGCTTGTCTCAGAGATGGGGGCAGGGTGCCAGCCTCATGCGCCTCAGCGTACATTTCTAGTAAGTGTGGGACAATAAGGTCTGCATATGCCTTATAAAATTCTGCCGTTAGGCCATCTGGCCCTGGTGCCTTATTGTTGGGGAGGGAGAGAATAGCGTCTCTGACATCAATTTCGTCTATAGGCATAGATAAGTATTCCCTATGGGCGTCTGATAGCCATGCACATGGTATGTCCGATAGATATTCCGCCATGCCAGCTTCATCTTCACAGCCCTGTGTTGTGTAGAGCCTCTTATACCAGTCCCTGAATTGGTCCACAATGGCCTGTGGAGAGAAATGTTCCGTCCCGTCACAATCGACGATTTTGTCGATCGGGTGATGGTTTGCCCGATAGTGTAATTTGGCGGCTAAATTTCTACCTGGCCGACCTCCCTCGCTATATGCTCTAGCCACAAATCTTTTCCCCTTATATTTTGCTACGGTGTCTGCTAACTTTTCATATTCCATTAGTAGTTCTTGTATGTGTGCGAGCGTAGCAGTAGACTGTGTCGCGCAATATTCCTTTTCCAACTTGCTAAGAGCAGTCTCCGTTTTAGCGAGCTGACTTCTAATATCTTTCAAGATGCCTGACGTGGTACTGATGCAGACACCCTTTATTGTCACTTTGAACGCCTCCCATAATGATGCCTGACTGTCCACTGACCCCGTGTTTTCGGCGAAGTAATTAGTGATGGCGGTTCTAATGTTGTCCTTATAAATAGGGTCTTGTAATGCCTCAGCTCGGAAGCGCCATGTGAAGGGGCGATAGGGATTAGTAGGGATTCGCAAGTGTAGATATACAGGGTTGTGATCTGACAGGGTGCGGGGCAGATTGCTGACATGGGTCACCCACTTGTTCGCATCTTCATTTAATAACCAGTAGTCTAGGCGGGACCAGCTGTTATGAGAGGGTGTGACATGTGTGCCTACCTGTGCCTGCCCATTCCGCAACCGCCAAACATCCACCAATCCTAGTTCTGCCATAGCCTCGCGGACGCAGTGAGCCACCTTAAGTGTGCGGGCGCCTGTTGGGTTCGATTTGTTGACCTGGGGATTGAGATGTGTGTTGAAATCTCCCCCCCAGAGAATAGCTGTGTCCGTCCAAGTGCGTAGCATAGCAAGCATCTGTATAAAAGGTGAAGGGTCATCCACTACAGGACCATATATTAATTATCGTGATTTAGGTCATGCCCAGCTTGCCTTGCACCATAGCCCACCGACCTTCTGAATCAGTGTAAGTGTGTGTGGGTATAAATGAAACGGTAAACAGACCTAGGTGCCGATCACGATCCGGTAAAAACCGGGTACGAACCGTCGGACGGAGCATAATCTCCGTCCGACGCGTACCCGGTCGTCAATTTTTACAAACAAGGAATCACGATTCGCACGGGTACACCATTACCGTACGAATCGTAAAAAAGCCCGACCGAACAAAAAAACACCTACCAATGCGATCCGGGAAAGCGCCGACCTGACGTCGGGACGCTCGCAGCCAGCCATTCACGACCCAGGAATCACGATTCGCACCGACGTCACCCCGCACGGTGAATATTTTGCGGCAGCCAAAAACTGCCGGGAAATCAGGACGACGCGAACAAGGACCACCAGTACGCGACGGACAGACGACGACGCGAACAAGGAGGACCAGTACGTGACGGACACACAGGACGACGCCACCAAGGAGGACCCGTATGCGACAGGACGACGCGATCAAGGAGGACCCGTACGCGACAGGACGACGCGAGCAAGGAGTACCAGTACGCGACGGACAGACATGGACCCGAACCTACGAGTCATCCCTGCCCTCATAGCAGTCCACCTCCTCTACAGGTTACGACGCAGACGCCGCAGAAGGTCAGAATAACTAAGGGAGGGGGGAAAGTGGGGTGGGGTGGGGGTGGCAGGACCAGGGCAGGCCACAAAACAACCACATAAGTCACACACCACACATGGCCTGGACATACCTGACTCCCATGCCCTGGTCACCACGAGGGGGTGGGGGCGTGTCCTGATAAGCCAGCGACCGCCACAACGGAAGTCCGTCACCACGCGAACCGGCAACACAACCAGACAGGTACGTCCCGTACCCACGCCTGAAGAGCGTGGGTACGAGTCGGACCACGCCCACACACGTCACCCCAACAATGGCGGGACGGATCGCACCCACGTGGCAAAGGCCTGGGTACGGGCCGCACAAACATCACATAGCGTGGGGACGGATATGTACGGACCCTACCCCCACCCCGTATGCAAGGAGCGTACCCCCCACCCCAACAGTGAAAGTACGACCCGTACCCCCACCCGCGTATGCATGGAGCGCACCCCCCATGCCAACAGTGTAAGTACGACTCGAACCCTCACCCGCGTATGCAAGGAGCGTACCCCCCACCCCAACAGTGAAAGTACGACCCGTACCCCCACCCGCGTATGCATGGAGCGCACACCCCATGCCAACAGTGTAAGTACGACTCGAACCCTCACCCGCGTATGCAAGGAGCGTACCCCCCAGCCCAACAGTGTAAGTACGACCTGTACCCCCACCCGCGTATGCATGGAGCGTACCCCCCACCCCAACAGTGTAAGTACGACTCGAACCCTCACCCGCGTATGCAAGGAGCGTACCCCCCAGCCCAACAGTGTAAGTACGACCCGTACCCCCACCCGTGTATGCATGGAGCGTACCCCCCACCCCAACAGTGTAAGTACGACCCGTACCCCCACCCGCGTATGCAAGGAGCGTAACCCCCAGCCCAACAGTGTAAGTACGACCCGTACCCCCACCCGCGTATGCAAGGAGCGTACCCCCCGGCCCAACAGTGTAAGTACGACCCGTACCCCCACCCGCGTATGCATGGAGCGTACCCCCCACCCCAACAGTGTAAGTACGACCCGTACCCCCACCCGCGTATGCATGGAGCGTACCCCCCATGCCAACAGTGTAAGTACGACCCGTACCCCCACCCGCGTATGCAAGGAGCGTACCCCCCGGCCCAACAGTGTAAGTACGACCCGTACCCCCACCCGCGTATGCATGGAGCGTACCCCCCACCCCAACAGTGTAAGTACGACCCGTACCCCCACCCGCGTATGCATGGAGCGTACCCCCCATGCCAACAGTGTAAGTACGACCCGTACCCCCACCCGCGTATGCAAGGAGCGTACCCCCCAGCCCAACAGTGTAAGTACGACCCGTACCCCCACCCGCGTATGCAAGGAGCGTACCCCCCGGCCCAACAGTGTAAGTTCGACCCGTACCCTCACCCGCGTATGCATGGAGCGTACCCCCACCACACCAGTGTAAGTAGACTCGTACCCTCACCTCGAATGCATTGAGCGTACCCCCACCGTGTATGTTCCAAGCGTACATATCCTGAAATCGGAGGTGTGTGTGCAGAGTCCACCCAGCAGTGCCCTGAGACAGGAGGGGTGGGTGCCTATCACTCCCAGCATTGCCCTGAGACAGGAGGGGTGTGTGCAGAGTCCTCCCAGTAGTGCCCTGAGACAGGAGGGGTGGGTGCAGAGTCCTCCCAGCAGTGCCCTGAGACAGGAGGGGTGGGTGCAGAGTCCTCCCAGCAGTGCCCTGAGACAGGAGGGGTGGGGGCCTATCACTCACAGCAGTGCCCTGAGACAGGAGGGGTGGGTGTGGAGTCCTCCCAGCAGTGCCCTGAGACAGGAGGGGTGGGTGTGGAGTCCTCCCAGCAGTGCCCTGAGACAGGAGGGGTGGGTGCCTATCACTCCCAGCAGTGCCCTGAGACAGGAGGGGTGGGTGCAGAGTCCTCCCAGCAGTGCCCTGAGACAGGAGGGGTGGGTGCAGAGTCCTCCCAGCAGTGCCCTGAGACAGGAGGGGTGGGGGCCTATCACTCACAGCAGTGCCCTGAGACAGGAGGGGTGGGTGCAGAGTCCTCCCAGCAGTGCCCTGAGACAGGAGGGGTGTGTGCAGAGTCCTCCCAGCAGTGTCCTGAGACAGGAGGGGTGGGTGCAGAGTCCTCCCAGCAGTGCCCTGAGACAGGAGGGGTGGGTGCAGAGTCCTCCCAGCAGTGCCCTGAGACAGGAGGGGTGGGTGCCTATCACTCCCAGCAGTGCCCTGAGACAGGAGGGGTGGGTGTGGAGTCCTCCCAGCAGTGCCCTGAGACAGGAGGGGTGGGTGCAGAGTCCTCCCAGCAGTGCCCTGAGACAGGAGGGGTGGGTGCCTATCACTCCCAGCATTGCCCTGAGACAGGAGGGGTGTGTGCAGAGTCCTCCCAGCAGTGCCCTGAGACAGGAGGGGTGGGTGCAGAGTCCTCCCAGCAGTGCCCTGAGACAGGAGGGGTGGGTGCAGAGTCCTCCCAGCAGTGCCCTGAGACAGGAGGGGTGGGGGCCTATCACTCACAGCAGTGCCCTGAGACAGGAGGGGTGGGTGTGGAGTCCTCCCAGCAGTGCCCTGAGACAGGAGGGGTGGGTGTGGAGTCCTCCCAGCAGTGCCCTGAGACAGGGGGGGTGGGTGTGGAGTCCTCCCAGCAGTGCCCTGAGACAGGAGGGGTGTAACACATGTGTGTGAGGCCAGAATTATCCACATGCATACTGGCTACAAGGGAACATGTCCCCATGAACTCATGTCAACAGACTCCACACACAAGTACAGTGATCACCAAGGATGCCACGATTGTTGCAGGTGGAGACATGGCCCTGCATGCATGGCCAAAGTAGAAGGGCTCCGTCACACACACAGCTCATGTAGACACAGCTCTGCGCTAAACATTGGGAACACCCTGCAGGGAAGAAAGCTGGGTCCACAGAGGAAGGAATACACCCTGGGACAAGTGCACCATGCAGTAACTGCTTACATGAACAAAGAAAGTTAGCCAACACCTTGTGATGGCACACAGATCACAGGGTCCCACCAATGAGCAGTACACTACTACATATCCCACACACCCAAACCCTTACACACCACCCAAAACCATGTAGCAGCCCCACCAACACCAATACCAGCATAGCAGTAGTGTGATAATGAAAACAAAATTAAGCTTAATTCAGCATGAGCACAATGTCCGTGGATCGCAGGCAGTACAATCTTCACAAAGCCCATAGGGCAGTCAATGATTCTCAGCTGGATGGGGGACACAGTGGGATGCGTGTCCCCTACCTTGCCTGCACAGTTAAATGGCATCGTCTTCCACACTGGTGAGGGCATCAGGGGGGGGGGAAGCAACAGGCACCGCAGGGACATCAGGGCAAAGGGGCGGCGTTGTGGGTGCAGGGATGGAGGACTCCACCACAGGGGGTGGGTCAGTGCCAAAGGCGGAGGCCAGGATGGCACTACACACCTTTGCAAGGTCCTCCAGGGAGTCCCCTGCACCCGAAGGGACCTCAGGCCCCAAGGAGGGGGGGGGGTCAGAGGGATGGGTCGCAGCGCCACCGGGGGAGGGTGGAGACAGGGGGGGAGACTCAACCACCCTGACCGGGGACCTCCTTGACCGCTTGCGTGGTGGTGTAACTGTGGGGCTCAGGGACAGAGCGGCCATGAAGGAGTCCTTGGGGGAGATGTGGCCAGGAGAGCTGATGGGAGGGGATTTGGAGGGAGTGGACTGGGTGGAATGCGGACTCCCACTATGGCTGCGTGTCACACGTTTGCCCCCCGACCCAGTGGGTGTGCCTACCTCACCCTGTGTGTGCGTGTCAGGAGGAGTGCGGTGGACCTTCCCTGCTGGTGTGGTGCCCGTGTCCGTTGATGTGGGTGCATGCCGACGTCTGGGTGTACGTGGGACAGGCTTGGGAGTGGGAAGTGTGGATGGGGCAGGGGTAGGTGGGGGGAGGTCGCGCTGCAGGAGACCCACTGCTGCAGTCAGTGTGGAGTCTATGGACCTCAGCAAGTTGCGTTGGTCAGCCTGCGATGAATGAATGCCCTCCAAGAAAGCCTCGATGTTGGTGAGGGTTTTGCCGTGGGCATGGAGGACATTAAGGATCGCAGCCTGACCAACCTGCAGTTGCCGCTGGATGTCCACAGACTCTGCATTGGCGGCAGCAGTGGAGACAGGGGCAGGGGGTGCGGTGCCTGGCAGGAAGGAGACATGCTGTGACCGGGCACGCTGGGAAGGGACACGAGCAAGTGGGAGGCGGCTGGTGGAAACTGAGGGGGCGGTGCGAGGTGTTGTTCCGCTGTCAGCTGCTGGTGCAGCCTCCGCCCACTCGGAGACATCCTCCTCGGACCTGTCAGCTTCGTAGTCTGATGTGCCAGTCGACAGGTCCTCGGCCACACTCTCCTCCGCCTCTGTCCCACTCGATGTGCCAGACCCGATGTCACGGCTGGCACTGGTGCTCGGTCCCTCCGCCTGGTCTGTGTCCATGTCTCCCTCTGTGTCCCCCGACGATGCTGTGGGCAGGGTGGAGAGACAGAAATTAATCAAACACCTGTACACATCTGTCACATGAGTCCAATCTACATAGGTAACATTGCATGGCCTGAAAAGGAAGATCCCTAACATCTACTGAACAGGGTACCGATGTAGGGCATGAAACACACAGTTGGTTGAGCCACCATGCCACTGAAATACCATGGAGAGCATGAGACAATAGCTAAACACAGGAAACGGAGTCTGACATAGCACCCAGGCCCTGGGGACAATCCAGCACTGCATCTGCACCACACAGCGTTGGCGAAAATACCGATGACCAGGGAGCATATCCATGAACTTGAGACACATGCTGCATAGGTAATGCTGAAAACATGCACAACATGACTCGGTCACTGCACCTTGCGTGTGTGTCCAGACACATCACACACTGCCCAGACCCAGCAAGTGGAAATCAGGAGTTAACACATAGGCATTGCCCGCCCCAACAAGACCTTACACGAGGCAAATTGTTGAGACACAGGTGGCACCAACATCTCATAGTCTGGGTGATACACACAGGGGCAGGCAAAAAGCAAGATTGGACGCCAAACAGCCAAGGTGCGCCTGTACAAATAATGAGGTACCAGTGCCCATCCTCAGATGAGTATAAAAAGACACACAGGCACTGGCAACTGTGAGTATGAAGAAGGACAATCAGGTCAGGCTGCACAGTGGACACCTGTACAAAATAGCACGTCTATATACATGGTGACAGGGGACAATGGCACAGAGCACAACCTACGCTGTAGACACTGAGATTGGCCACGTTTATGATGACACATACACCACTGAGGAAAAGGTGCCCCAGGGGACAGTAGTGGGCACGCAACTACATGCTACTGAATGGTAATGACTGCAACACACGTCACCATCCCTGCACTATGTGTATCGCACACTCATGCACATCATGTCACAGGCCACTACATAGGACATGCGCGCTGTAAGGCATGACACATGAGAGACCAACTCCCATGTCTGGAGTCAGCATCAGTGGCAACTGACATGGAACCCACATGCAGTGAACTTGACAGTGCACAGGCAAGGTCCCACAACCTGTTACACACCACCCCCACACATGATGCTACAGTCATTGTTCTCGTGGACAAAGCGCCAGCCTACATTACCTTGTGAAGGAGTGACTACACACAGACCAGGGAACACATTGCAAGGAGGGGAAGGGTGGCAGAGGCACAGCGCTATACTGGGGCAAACAGGATCTGCACCTTTAAACCCTGCCAGTGAATTCATGCTACTGTGCCCTTACAAATGCCGGTGACACACAACAAACACACATGTACCTACCCCCTTCCGGCTGCTGCTTCGCCTGTAAGCGCCTCTCCAGGTCTGGAAAGACCACCGGCAGCACACGCCTGTGGAGGTGGCTCAGACGGCGGCGGCCGCGGTTCTTGTGGCTCTCAGGTGAGTCCCCCAGCAGGAGCCGTGCAATCCTCCGCGTCCAGCACCGGATATCCTGCCAGCGTTTCCTCACCTGGGGCAGGCTCCGCCTCCGACCATCCACACCCCTCACGGCACTGACGGCGGTCAGCCAGATCTGCTCCTTGGCAGTGGCGCCTACCTGTGAGGAGGAACAAGTGACACCACATCAATACACCAGCCACATGTCACAGAGAGACATATGGGTACAAATTAGCTGGTTACAACAAGGCATGTCATGCAGCCAACGCATTGCACCTTTGTCATAGGGACATCATCCCCTGGTGAGGGCAAAAGCAGTACGTGCCACAGTGGGTACACAGGTGGAATGATGGCAATGTCACAATCAATGATCAAGGCTCACACTGTGCATCACACCCACCCCTCCTGTCTCAGGGCACTGCTGTGAGTGATAGGCCCCCACCCCTCCTGTCTCAGGGCACTGCTGTGAGTGATAGGCCCCCACCCCTCCTGTCTCAGGGCACTGCTGGGAGGACTCTGCACACACCCCTCCTGTCTCAGGGCACTGCTGGGAGACATCAGGCACCCCCCCCTGGGACCCCCCCGACAGTACATGGCATGTGTGTTACACCTGGACGCAATGGCAGAAGTCACAGTCACAACATAGGGACAGTCTGTGGCAGTGGCCTATGCACTCACCTGATACCCTGGTCGCCCATACAGCATGGAGTACTGTGGGAGGATCACATCCAGCAGAGCTATGTTCTCCTCCAGGGTGAATGGCTGTGTCCTCTCCACAGCCCTTGACATGGTTCCAGGGAATCAGTAGCAGCAGCTGGGTCGACGAATGCAAAGATGTGCAGGCAAGTGCTCCCTCACGGGACCTGGCTGCCTTATATGTGCCCTTCTGCCCAGTCTCATGCACAGGAGTACAGAGTGATTGGTCACTCACATTTGCATCCTATGTTTCCACCAATCCCTTCAAACCTAGCAGTCTGTGGGTTCTCTATCGGTTTCATTCTCCTGCATGATGTCAGCCCCACAAACACATTGCAACAAAGTAGAAGAATTCCAACTGACTTCTGCTGTGCACCTTCCAGAACAATTTCGAAATTTGAACTTGGTCTCCATGACAACCAGCATGCATGTAGGCCTTAATACTTGCCCCCTATGTAATTTGGAGCATCACACACAGGTACGGTGCGTTTCGGGGCCCTAGGGCACCCCAAATGCATGGCAACGGCCCGTACATGCATGCCTACGTTCACTATCACTATGGGTCTGCACGCGTATGCGTACTCGTAGTGGTACGGACCGTACACACGCATGTACGCTCACTATCACTATGAGTCTGCACGCGTATGCGTACCCGTAGTGGTACGGACCGTACACACGCATGTACGCTCACTATCACTATGGGTCTGCACGCGTATGCGTACCCGTAGTGGTACGGACCGTACACACGCATCTACGCTCACTATCACTATGGGTCTGCACGTGTATGCGTACCCGTAGTGGTACGGACCGTACACTCGCATCTACGCTCACTATCACTATGGGTCTGCACGCGTATGCGTACCCGTAGTGGTACGGACCGTACACTCGCATCTACGCTCACTATCACTACGAGTACGCATACGCGTGCCGACCCATAGTGATAGTGAGCGTAGATGCGTGTGTACGGTCCGTACCACTACGGGTACGCATACGCGTGCAGACCCATAGTGATAGTGAGCGTACATGCGTGTGTACGGTCCGTACCACTACGGGTACACATACGCGTGCAGACCCATAGTGATAGTGAGCGTAGATGCGTGTGTACGGTCCGTACCACTACGGGTACGCATACGCGTGCAGACCCATAGTGATAGTGAGCGTACATGCGTGTGTACGGCCCTATCACTATGGGTCTGCACGCGTATGCGTACTCGTAGTGCTACGCACCGTACAAATGCCTGTACGCTCGCCATCACGATGGGTACACATACGGCAGCACTCCCACAGTGATTTTGGAACATGCACAGGCCCTCTCAGCAGCAGTACGGCGGTTTTTACACATCACTGTGATGACAGGCAACACACAGGTAGGAATAGGGCGGACATACTTGTCCATGGATGGACATACTTGTCCATGGATGGACATACTTGTCCAGGAATGGACATCAAGGCATCGTCTGTGCATTACTACATGTGTGGGGCACAGGTGTCACAGGCTGTGATGTGGAACATGCCTCCTGAGTGGAGAAGGCACCAGATGTATGATGAGATGTGTACAGGTGTACTGTGTGAGGGTGCAATGTGTGCCAGGCATGCCCTTGACTCCTTTGACATGTGTGCATGTGGGACTGC
Organism: Triturus cristatus; assembly: GCF_964204655.1. Taxonomy (NCBI): domain Eukaryota; kingdom Metazoa; phylum Chordata; class Amphibia; order Caudata; family Salamandridae; genus Triturus; species Triturus cristatus. The sequence goes on along the minus strand of NC_140584.1, from coordinate 936,836,790 downwards.
GCACTTGGGGTGAGCGTCACTGGCATGGCACGGACACCAACACACGGAAGTGTCCCATGATGCCCGGTACAGGGGTCATGACACATGACTTGTCACTACCCACAGTGCACAATGTGACTATGTCATATATGTGTCCGGGATTTACATCAGGTTGATGTTGTAGCACCCTCAAAAGCTGCAGCCGTTGCAGCAACCAACATGTGGCTGTGTGTAGATTGTCATTGCACACTATTCCGCACACCATGCCACATGTGTTATCGGATGTGAGGTGCACATGTATGCATGGGACACGGAGTAGTGTGACAAGGCCATGTCAGCATCCTCACAAGGAATGTGTGGTGAGTCATGACATGTGCACCTTCATGGCAAGGTGTGTGGGCTGGACTAGTGTAATGTCATGTGACCTGTGGCTCCAGTGTTCCGCTACCAGTCTCTGCAATCGGCATCCCACTTCTGCTGATGTGTGGGTGTATGTCACTCCTGTCTTGCGTCGGGCTGTGCACTTGCACTGGGACACAGCTATTTCCATGGCGTGGCATGGGGAGGTTCTCAATCACCGTGTGTAGCTGGGTCTTGGAAGGAGTGTCACCTTGCATCCATACGTGTCCTGGGCATGTAGCACATACCTGACTCCCTATGTAGCATGTGTGTATTGACAGATTTACATGTGCTCAGTAGACATGAGTTGTTCTCGTAGTGCACTCACTCTTCGTTGTCACTTCCAAATTACTGCAGAGCGCCGCCTCTTGCCCGAAGAATTCCAGACTTGGCTACCATGCAGGAGAATGACAGGATCCGGCTCTACCGCTTCACCCAACCGTTGATTCTGGAGCTGACGGCGAGACTGGCACCACACCTGCAACCGCAGCACAGGTATCCTACGGCACTGACACCCCAGCTGAAGGTAATGGCTGCCCTACATTTTCTTGCCACGGGTACCTTCCAAAATACCATAGCTCATGTTGGTGGCATGTCCCAGAGCATGTTCAGCGGTGTGCTGCATGATTTCTTGGAGGCCATGTTGATTCACCTGGATGACTTCATCAAGTTCCCAACCCCTGAACAGATGACTGAGGTCAAGCGTGGATTCTATGCCCTGGGAGGGATGCCCCATGTCATTGGGTCCATAGATGGGACACATGTAGGTTTGGTACCACCACACGCACGGGAGGTGGCGTACCGCAATCGGAAGCACTACCACTCCATCAATGCCCTTGTGGTGTGTCTGTCCAATATGGTGATTTCACATGTCTGTGCTCGTTTCCCAGGGTCAGCACACGATGCCTACATCATGAGGCGTAGCGGGATGCCTGATATGATGATGCAGCTGCGCAATGAACGGGCATGTGTTGTTGGTGGGTACAGTCTGTCTGTCCTGTATTCTGTATAGCCGACCAGCACGACCGCTTCACCAGTTCTAACGATGTCCATGTGCTTCCCATGTAGGGGACGCTGGCTATCCCAACATGCCTTGGCTGCTGACACCTCTCCGCAACCCCATCACGCCGGCCCAGCTCCGCTATAACACCGCCCATGGCCGGACAAGGCGAGTGATAGAGAGGACGTTTGGCATGCTGAAGAGCCGATTCCGGTGCCTCCACAAGACCGGCGGTGCACTCCCTTATGCCCCGGCGAAGGTCTGCAAGATCTTCATGGTCTGCTGCATGCTGCACAACATGGCAGTTGAAAGAGCTGTGCCACTCATCCTGAATCAACATGACGAGGACCATCCACCCGTGGAGGACGAAGGGCTTGGCAATGGGGCTAGTGATGTGGAGGATGTGGAGCCGCAAGAGGACATCCGGACTCGGCTCATACGCGACTTCTTTGCTTAGTGGTGAGTACCAGGGTCTGAGTGTGCACGCATTGGTCCCCGTGTGGCATGCGTTGTGATGTGTGTCTCCACCTGCATGTATGGCACGTGGGTCAGAGGTGTGTGTGGGTGTGTCACTGGAGTGATGGTGGCAGTGATGGTAGTATTTCCCCAGTCATAATTGTGACCTAGCATGTTGTCATCCATACATGTGTCGAGTAAATGCACATGCAAGTGGCTGTGCTTTTTGTGGCTGACTTCTTGTGTGTCTCTCTTCCCCAGGTACCTGCGCATGCCGTTTGCTGGTTGCATTGTTGTGGCACTGCTATTCCTCATGGACATGACATCGTGGGCTGACTCAGCGTTACAGGCACGGACACGTTTGGAAGTCTCCATGGGGTAAGGGATGCATCTGGGGTGTATTGGGTGTGGCAGTTGTTCACGATGTGTGCACACTGCCCCGGTCGGGGTTTGGTTCCTCTGCAGTCATGTGGCATCCCCATGGGACACGACATGCAGCTGGGTACACCTGAATAGATGGGCTGCCTGGTTGTCAGTCATCAGTGATGGGATAGTGGATTGTGATGATGGCATCAATGTGTGTGACACTGCCCTCGGACACATACGGTTGACATTGTCTTGACATGGCGTGGGACTTCCACATCAGCGGATCTATGGTGTATGTCAGGCTCTCCGTGTGCAGCTGTGGGTTTTAGCTGTTAGCCGACACTTGTGTGCCAGTTCCATGGCTATCACGCATTTGTGCTGCAGAAGGGGGGTGCCAGTGTTGGACCCACATGTTACTCCACATGATGTGTTCATGTGTACTTCAAGTTGCCTCTGCAATCCCAAAAACATGACTAATAAAGGTGTCCCTATGCCTCCAAGGTGCCTCTTCTCAGTCAATGCTGGTGTGTTGGCACGGTGCATCCTGCATGTCTGGCATGGTATTCCCTGATTGTGGCTATGTGTCAATGTGTCGAGTGGCAAGATGCAAGCTGTGTGTGTGTGCTGAGACTGTGTATTGGGCATGATGTCCATGACTGTGTGGGTATTGTGACATGTGCCATCCCCATGCATCCAACGTTGTCCATGACCCCATTCTCTGCATTATCCGGACTCAAGCTTGCAGGACATGGTTCTGCCACCTGTCTACACATACCTGGGTGCCCCCCAGGACACTGGCCAGGATCCCTGACCTCTGCGCATGACTGTTGCTGTACTCAATGTGTCTGTCAGCACGGTTGTTCGGCCACCCCCTCAGCTGGTTGTGCCCATCACGGGTGTGTATGGTGCTCCATGTCTGTCTTGCCTAATAAACTGTGACCCATGTGTCCTGTGCCAGACTCAGGCCCCAGGGTGTGGATGGTTGAAGTGAACAGATGACTCAGGCATGTTTAGACTGTACAAGACACATGTTAGGTAATAATGCTACCAGCAGGCATCTACTCTTAATAGTGTGATTTATTATTGGGGGGGGGGGGGGGGGACAAAGTGAGGGGCTTTCCGGGATTAGGGAATCCAAAGTTCAGTAGGGGAGTTGGTGTCCTTGCCATTGGAAATCCTCAGAGTCCATGCCACAGTCTTTGTCAACATTGGTCAGCCAGTGACCAGCAGGGCCATGTGGCAGAGAATGTCTCTTGATGCTGTGATGCTGTTGCTCCAGTGGGCCAGGTGCCAGGCCAGGTGTCCTGGGAGATGGTGATGTAGCAGCCACCCTCACGGTCCTTTCCGTGGACGACCCGGCTTCCTGCGGGGAACCTCAGCAGCAGGCCGTGACGACGTCTGGGATGCTCCGTCGGATGTTTCCTCCTCCTCCTCCTGATCCCTCCCTGTGGGTGGTGATGTTCTCCGCCTTCTGGCACAGGGAGGGTCGGCCATGGTGTCAGCCATCCGACGGAGTGTAGCGTGAATCCCCTGGAACGCCGTCACTTGCTCAGCCTGTCTGTCCTCCATCCTCCGTTGGTGTACCTGTAGACAGGCTATTAGCTCCGCATGTTGCTGGGCCTGCTGGACCTTGATCCCCTCGAGGACGGACACAACCTGGGCCATGCCCGTGGTGTCCTGCCGGTATGAGTCCAGGATGTTACGGACATGGGAAAATACCGGATCCCCAGCCAACTGGTCAGGCTCGCGCCTCCGCCGTCCTCCACTCCCACCACCCCTGCCCACTTGCGTCTGGCCTGCACTTGTGGGCACATCGGGTCTCCGGGACCCCTGAGGGGTGGCATTGGCGTTGTCGCCTGCCTCCTCCTGGGTGCCCGGGACACCGTGTCCCTCCTGGCGAGCCTGGCTGCATTGTGGTGTTGGGGCAGGGATCCTGGGTGTCTCCTGGGATGTGGCAGGAGTGGGGGTGGTGGTTGGCACGGTTGTACCTGACGCAGGTGCTGCAGGTGGTTGGACACCAGAGGGGCCAGGTCGGTCGGGGTCGTCCGCAGAGTGGTGAGAGTGGTCGCTGCCGGTGGGATCGGTCTCCTGCAGATCCGGGTCCTGTGAGTGTTCCCCCCCAGTGTTGGGGGGTGCAGCACAACGTTGACCTGTGTGTGAGAGAGAAAATGTTAATTTTGGTCCATGCAACATCCATGTTTCATCCGTTTCAAAGTTGGCACATTTCCTCTTGGAATTAGGATCTGTCTTGCATTCCACTCACAGTGCACTTGTGCATGGGTGTGTCCCTTGGGCACCAATTTGGCCCCTTTAACTATGTGTGGCACAGTCTTACTTGCTGCGTCAAGTGTGACTGCAGTCAGCAGTGGAGTGTGCAGGTGTGGCGAGCCATGCATTTGCGCCTTCCTTGTAGCACTGTACATGTGCACATGGAGTGGATCCACACACTTATATGATGCAGGTGGCTGTCCTTGTGCTCGTGTACAGGTTGTGACATGGCCCTGCGTTTTGCCATGATGAAGAGGGGGGGTTCTGGCACTGGCCACCCTTGTCTACATGCACGCAGTCGACCTGCTGACGAGCAGACATTCCCACACACCAAAGGACTGATTTGCTATCCCTGTGTCTCCCTCCTTCTCTGTCCCCCTCTCCCTCCCTCTCTGTCCCCCTCTCCCTCCCTCTCTGTCCCCCTCTCCCTCCCTCTCTGTCCCCCTCTCCCTCCCTCTGTGTGTCAGCCTCCTCCCTCTGTCCGTCTTCCTGTGTCTCCCTCCCTCTCTGTCCCCCTCTCCCTCCCTCTCTGTCCCCCTCTCCCTCCCTGTGTGTGTCAGCCTCCTCCCTCCCTCCGTGTGTCAGCCTCCTCCCTCTGTCCGTCTCCCTCCCTCTCAGTCCCCCTCTCCCTCCCTCTGTGTCCCCCTCTCCCTCCCTCCGTGTGTCACCCTCTGTCACCTTGGCCCAGCTTCCTGGGCACACACAGTTAGCAGATCTTTGAGTGGCCCTTGGCCTGTTGATGTGAGTTTGTTTCTGATCTCCAGGCACCCATTTTGTCTGCTGTGTGTCTGTGCGCTGCTGCTGTGGTGGTGTGTGCTGCCACTCTTTCACAATGTTGGCTGTTCATTAGCTGCTGTCATGTGCAAAACAGTGCCTTCACCCCCATGTGTTGATGCAAGGCGTCCGCCATTTGCTGGCAAGTCATTCCTGTGTTGGGACACAGTGTTTGTCTGGCTGTGACCTAGGCCATATGGGCAGAGGGCATTGTTGTCTGCTTTGGAGTCGCACTATGTGATTTTTGGTGCCCAGCCTCCCGCCATCCGGGTTACCGTGTCATGTGTTGTTGTCTTCTGTGGCCTGTGACTTGACATTGTCCAGCTGGGTGCATGGGGCATGGTGGCAGCAGTGGCATGTGCCTGCTCATGGAGTGTGGTTGAGTCATGCGATGGCTTGTGGTGGTTGCGTGCCTGTTAGTAATTTTGGTTGTGGTTGCAGTTCCCCCCATGTGAAGTGCGTTGTTTGTGTACTCACCCGGGTCTCGGAGTCCTTCTACTCCTTCAACTGCCTCCACCGGCAGTATGGCCATCACCCTCTCCTCCCAGGGATGGTACTGTACGGCTCTGCGGGAGGGCCCTCCTCCGGTGGCGTTGGCCTGGTCGTGTTCCTCCTGCCTCTTGGCTCTGACCCTCCTCCGCAGATCGTACCACCTGTTCTGGCAATCCTGCTTGGTCCTCCTGGTGTCCGCAACAGCATTCACAGCATCGACGATGGTCTGCCACATGGCTGTTTTGGCTGCCTGGCTGGTGCTTCTGACCAATGTTCCAAAGATCTGTGGCTCGACTCTGAGGATTTGATCAACAAGGACCTCCAACTCTCGGTGACTGAACTTTGGATTCTTGGTAGTGGGCATGGTGAGGGGTGTGGGTGGGGATGGTGTGGGTGTGGGGGGTGTGTGGATGTTGGGGGGGGGGGGTGTGGATGGTTGTGTGTGTGTGTGAATGTGATGAGAGGGTGTTTGTGAGGGTGGTCGTGTGAAGGTGTGCAAGTGTAAGGTGTGGTGTAGCTTGTAGTCTGGTTCTGTGGTGTCTGGCAGCAGTGAGTCTGTTGCAAAGGCTCATGGTTTGTGTGTGTGGGCCCTTTTTATTGGTCCATGGGTGGGTGTGGCAGTTTTTGAATTTTGGGTGGGTGTGTTATAAGGAGTGGTGGTGTATTGGGCCTCTGTTTGTTTTTGGCAGTTGCAGGTCAGTGATTGTGTTATTTTAGTGGTTGTTGGCCATGTTTAGTGGCTGTGTGCCTTTCGAATGGTGTATTCTTGTGTTGTTTTATTTTGTCCTGGTTGTGTACGTGCGTTTTGAGCGTGTGTACGGTGTGTACATGGGCCATTTGGTTGTACGATTATGTCCTTGTGTGTGGCTTTGTACGACTCGTACATGCGGTTGTGATGTTGGGGCATGGGGTGCGCTCCGTACTTAGGAGGTTGTGTTGGGGGTGCGCCAGGAACTACTGGGGTGTAGGTTCACGGTGGTACGACACGTACTGGGGTGGGGGTACGACTGGAACGTACTGGGGTGTAGGTACACGGGGGTATGACATGTACTGGGGTGGGGGTACGACTGGAACGTACTGGGGTGTAGGTACACGGGGGTATGACACGTACTGGGGTGGGGGTGGGGCTCGAACGTACTGGGGTGTACATAGACGGTGGTACGACATGTACAGGGGTGGGGGGGTGTACATTGACGGTGGTACGACACGTACAGGGGTGGGGGGGTGTACATTGACGTTGGTACGACACGTACTGGGGTGGGGGTACGACTGGAACGTACTGGGGTGTAGGTACACGGGGGGTATGACACGTACTGGGGTGGGGGTGGGGCTCGAACGTACTGGGGTGTACATAGACGGTGGTACGACACGTACAGGGGTGGGGGGGTGTACATTGACGGTGGTACGACACGTACAGGGGTGGGGGGGTGTACATTGACGTTGGTACGACACGTACTGGGGTGGGGGTACGACTGGAACGTACTGGGGTGTAGGTACACGGGGGGTATGACACGTACTGGGGTGGGGGTGGGGCTCGAACGTACTGGGGTGTACATAGACGGTGGTACGACACGTACAGGGGTGGGGGGGTGTACATTGACGGTGGTACGACACGTACAGGGGTGGGGGGGTGTACATTGACGGTGGTACGACACGTACAGGGGTGGGGGGGTGTACATTGACGTTGGTACGACACGTACTGGGGTGGGGGTACGACTGGAACGTACTGGGGTGTAGGTACACGGGGGGTATGACACGTACTGGGGTGGGGGTGGGGCTCGAACGTACTGGGGTGTACATAGACGGTGGTACGACACGTACAGGGGTGGGGGGGTGTACATTGACGGTGGTACGACACGTACAGGGGTGGGGGGGTGTACATTGACGGTGGTACGACACGTACAGGGGGGGGTGTACATTGACGGTGGTACGACACGTACTGGGGTGGGGGTACGACTGGAACGTACTGGGGTGTAGGTACACGGGGGTATGACACGTACTGGGGTGGGGGTACGACTGGAACGTACTGGGGTGTAGGTACACGGGGGGTATGACACGTACTGGGGTGGGGGTGGGGCTCGAACATACTGGGGTGTACATAGACGGTGGTACGACACGTACAGGGGGGGTGTACATTGACGGTGGTACGACACGTACTGGGGTGGGGGTACGACTGGAACGTACTGGGGTGTAGGTACACGGGGGTATGACACGTACTGGGGTGGGGGTACGACTGGAACGTACTGGGGTGTACATAGACGGTGGTACGACACGTACTGGGGTGGGGGTACGACTGGAACGTACTGGGGTGTAGGTACACGGGGGTATGACACGTACTGGGGTGGGGGTACGACTGGAACGTACTGGGGTGTACATTGACGGTGGTACGACACGTACTGGGGTGGGGGTACGACTGGAACGTACTGGGATGTACCTAGACGGGTGGGGGTATACATATACGGGGGGTACGTGTCGGACGTACGGGGGCTGGGGGGAGTGTTGGGCGCGTATGCGGGCACATGTCTCCATGGTTGCTATAGGTGTTCGGTGCGGACGGTGTTTTTTCCATACGGTTGTAGGCTCGGACGCACGGGATGGATCGTGATTCCTCGGTCGGACTTGGATTTTTACGTTTGTAAGGTAAATCGTCCGAGGACGTGTCGGACACATTTTCCGACCCGAGGACGTGTGGGGAATGATTCCCAGTGCGGTTCGTATGGACTTTTTACCATGCGAATCGTGATTGCCAGTTCGTACGGCACTTGTACGATTCGTACGGTAAAAAGACCCGATACGAGTCGTACGGGGACATTTTTTACCGGATCGTGATCGGCACCCTAATATCGAATTCAAAATATCGACAGGACAGAATATTGAGTTTTTAATATAGAATGGACAGAATATCGAATTGCCAAAATATAGTGGTGAAGAATATCGAAAATCAGGTAAGAAATAAAATATCGATTTAAATAATATAGAAGTAAGTAATATCGGCAGTCATAATATAGTTGTTAAAAATATCGAATTTTTTTATAGTGTTTTAAGTGTTTGTATATGTGTTAAAAGTATGTATACATTTTGGAATGTATGTTTGAATATTTTTAAAGTAATGAATTTTATGTTATTTAATTTTTGAGTAATTTAATTCCGTAGCGGGTTGTGGGTTTATAGGGAATTAGGGTGGGAAGTAATTTAATTATAGTACATTAAATAATAATTTTTAGGAATTATTAATTATTTTTAATTAAATTTTGCGTTTTACTTCTGTAGCGGGTTGTGGGTTTATAGGGGAATAGGGTGGGAAGTAAATTAATTGTTATTAGGTAATTATTAATTGGTATTGAAAATTAATTGGTTGTTGATTAATTATTAATTGGTAAATAACTTGTATTAATTGGTAATTAATTAGTATTAATTGTTTAATTGATAATTATGTTAATTGTATTAATTTATTATTTGTAGCGGGTTGTGGGTTTATAGGGGAATATTGTGGGAATTAATTTAATTGTAAGTAATTAATTATTGAACTAATTTTTGTATATTGCTAATTAATTTACTCTTAATTAATTATTAATTGGTATTAATTGTATTTATTAATTTTTGGTATTGCAAATTAGTTGGTTGTTAATTAATTATTAATAGGTTATTAATATAAAAAAAACATTGGTATTTATAATAAATTAATTATTACATATTGTGTGATTGGTAATTAATTTTAATATTTTTATTTGGTATTAATAATTTATTTATTTTTAATAAAATATTAAATTATTATTTTCCCTACTATTGCACTCACTGGAGTGGGAATAGTAATTTTTACCCCTACGCTATCCAACGCTTTCCCTACTATTGCACTCACTGGAGTGGGAATAATAATTTTTACCCTTACGGTATCCAACGCTTACCGTAGAGTTGCACTCACTGGTGTGGGAATAGTAAATTTTACCCTCCCGCTATCCAACGCTTTCCCTACTGTTGCACTCTCTGGAGTGGGAATAGTAGTTTTTACCCCTACGCTATCCAACGCTTTCCCTACTGTTGCACTCTTTGGAGTGGGAATAGTAATTTTTACCCCTACGCGATCCAACGCTTTCCCTACTGTTGCACTCTTTGGAGTGGGAATAGTAATTTTTACCCTCCCGCTAGCCAACGCTTTCCCTACTGTTGCACTCTCTGGAGTGGGAATAGTAATTTTTACCCCTACTCTATCCAACGCTTACCCTACAGTTGCACTCACTGGAGTGGGAATAGTAATTTTTACCCCTACGCTATCCAACGCTTTCCCTACTGTTGCACTCTTTGGAGTGGGAATAGTAATTTTTACCCCTACGCTATCCAACGCTTTCCCTACTGTTGCACTCTCTGGAGTGGGAATAGTAATTTTTACCCCTACGCTATCCAACGCTTTCCCTACTGTTGCACTCTTTGGAGTGGGAATAGTAATTTTTACCCCTACGCCATCTGACGTTTTCCCTACTGTTGCACTCACTGGAGTGGGAAAAGTAAATGTTGCCCTCCCGCTATAAAACGCTTTCCCTACTGTTGCACTCTCTGAAGTGGGAATAGTAATTTCTACCCCTACGCTATCCAACGCTTTCCCTACTGTTGCACTTTCTGGAGTGGGAATAGTAATTTTTAGCCCTACTGTATCCAACGCTTTCCCTACTGTTGCACTCTTCGGAGTGGGAATAGTAATTTTTATCCCTACGCTATCCAATGCTTTCCCTACTATTGAACTCACTGGAGTGGGAATAGTAAATTTTACCCTCCCGCTATCCAACGCTTTCCCTACTGTTGCACTCTGGAGTGTGAATATTAATTTTTACCCCTACGCTATCCAATGCTTTCCCTATTATTACACTGTCTGGAGTGGGAATACTAATTTTTACCCTCCCGCTATCCAACGCTTTCCCTACTGTTGCACTCTCTGGAGTGGGAATAGTAATTTTTACCCTCCCGCTATCCAACGTTTTCCCTACTATTGCACTTACTGGAGTGGTAATAGTAAATTTTACCCGCCCGCTATCCTACGCAAAAAATATTGCATTTTTAAAATAAATATTACGTTAATATATATGTATTATTATTTTTTTTACTTACATTAATTATTTATTAATTTTAAAGTAATTTAAGTATTTTTAAGTATGTTTCAGTTAATTATGTTTTATTTAATTAATTTTACATTAATTTTAAGACATTTAAAAAAATTCGATATTGTGACTAATTATATTTTTTACAACGATATTTAGGATTCTATATTTTTGTACTTACCTGTTTGGAGTTAGGGCTTCGATATTTTGGCATTCTATATTTTTCCTTCGATATTTTGGCAATTCGATATTCTTATTCTCGATGTTTCGTCAGTGATCCAATGAAACACCTCTTTTAATCAGTATAAGCACACCTCGCGCATAGGCGGAATAGGAGGATGCAAACCGAAACCCCGCCCATCTGTGAGCTATTTTAGCTTCCGTGCGTTTAGTCAGATGCGTCTCCTGCAAAAGGGCAATCTGTACATTGTGCCTATCCAGATAATACAGTACTTGTCGTATTTTTTTTGGGGTGTTAAACCCGCGAATATTCCATGTCAGGAACCTATACACTTCACCCATTAACCGTGTGTAGACGTTCTGCTGTAAACTTGACCGCCCTCTCTTGACCCTCACCATATTGTGTGTTCAGCGTACTTTTCACAGTAAACACTCTGACCATATTCCTCATAATCATCTGGAACTGCATCAAACTCCCTCCCCCCACCCACTTTAGCAAACCAATCTTGCCAAAGACAGATCCCATTAACAAATCCAAAAAAGGAAAACAAAGCATAAAACAAACCCACAATCAATCAATGCGAAATAGTATTGGGGGACACCCAGTGGGGGACGTAGCGGGCTCGACCGCCTTCCAACAGAGCGGGAAGGGGGCCGCCATTCATTATCGTGTGCTCCTAGCAGTTAGCCCATTTCAATACACGCAAAGCATATACATAGGTGCCGATTCGGATCCTGGAGAAACCGGGTACGAACCGTCGGTCGGAGTGTTTTCTCCGTCCGACTCGTACCCAGGAAAAAAACATTACAAACATGCAAGTACGATTCGCACAGAAACACCATTTCCGTACGAATCGTAAAATACACCGACTGACGAAAATATTCATACGCATTCAGGCTGCGCTTCACTAACCAGGAAGTACGATTCGAACCGACAGCAGTCCGGACGGCAATATTTTTACGGCACCCAAAAAGTGCCGGAAAAGCTAAGTATGCCGCGATGCCAGTGGAATAGGGGGCCCGGTACGCGCCGTACCCCCCCTGCCCCGTAGGTACGTGCCGACCACCCCCCCTGCCCCCGTATGTACGCGCCGAACACCCCCCGCCCCCGTATGTATGCGCCAAACACCCCCCCTGCCCCCGTATGTACGCGCCGAACACCCCCCCAGCCCCCGTATGTACGCACCGAACCCCTGCCCCCGTATGTACGCGCCGAACACCCCCCGCCCCCGTATGTATGCGCCGAACCCCCACCCCTGCCCCCATATGTATACGCCAAACACCCCCCCCTGCCCCCGTATGTACGCGCCAAACACCCCTCCAAACACCCCCGCCTGCCCCCGTATGTACACGCCGAACCCCCACCCGTGTATGTACGGACCGTACCCCCAGCCCCCCATGTATGTACGGACCATACCCCCAGCCTATGTACGGACCGTACCCCCAGCCCCCCCTTGTAAGTACCTACTTACACGGGGGGCTGGGGGTACGGTCTGTACATACATGGGTGGGGGTACGGTCCGTACATACACGGGGGGCTGGGGGTACGGTCCGTACATACACGGGTGGGGGTACGGTCCGTACATACACGGGGGCTGGAGGTACGGTCCGTACATACACGGGTGGGGGTATGGTCCGTACATACACGGGTGGGGGTTTGGCACGTACATACGGGGGCAGGGGGGTGTTCGGCGCGTACATATGGGGGCAGGGGGGGGTGTTCGGCTCGTACATACAGGGGCAGGGGGGGTGTTTGGCGCGTACATACGGGGTCAGGGGTGGGGGTTCGGCGCATACATACGGGGGTAGGGGGGGTGTTCGGCGCGTACATACGGGGGCAGGGGTGGGGGTTTGGCGCGTACATACGGGGGCAGGGGGGTGTTCGGCACATACATATGGGGCGGGGGGGTGTTTGGCGCGTACATACGGGGGCAGGGGGGTGTTCGGCGCGTACATACAGGGGCAGGGGTAGGGGTTCGGCGCGTACATACGGGGGCGGGGGGGTGTTCGGCGCGTACATATGGGGGCAGGGGTGGGGGTTTGGCGCGTACATACGGGGGCAGGGGGTGTGTTCGGTGCGTACATACGGGGGCAGGGGGTGTGTTCGGTGCGTACATACGGGGCAGGGATGGGGGTTCGGCGCGTACATACGGGGGCGGGGGGTGTTTGGCGCGTACATACGGGGGCAGGGGGGGTGTTCGGCGCGTACATACAGGGGTAGGGGGGTTCGGCGCGTACATACGGGGGCAGGGGGGGTGTTCGGCGCGTACATACGGGGCAGGGGGGGTTCGGCGCGTATGCGGGCACATGTCTCCATGGTTGCTATAGGAGTTCGGTCCGTACGGTGTTTTTTCCATGCAGTTGTAACATCGGACGCCCGGTACGGATCGTACTTGCGCGCTCGGACTTGAGTTTTCACATTTGTACGTAAAATCGTCCGGGGACGTGTCGGAAACGTTTTCTGACCCGAGGATGTGTGGGGGAATTTTCCCAATACGATTCATATGGACTTTTTCCCATACGAATCGTACTTGCCAGTTTGTACGGTACTTGTATGATTCGTACGGAAAAAAATCCGGATACGATTCGTACGGGGACATTTTTTCCGGGATCGGAATCGGCACCATAATGTGCAGGTCGACTATCTTTTCCTAACCATCAAAGCGACGCCCCCTGTACAGCAGATAATGTCACACATCAACCCTGTTAGCATATCCATACACGGGGGCTGGAGGTACGGTCCGTACATACACGGGTGGGGGTATGGTCCGTACATACACGGGTGGGGGTTTGGCACGTACATACGGGGGCAGGGGGGTGTTCGGCGCGTACATATGGGGGCAGGGGGGGGTGTTCGGCTCGTACATACAGGGGCAGGGGGGGTGTTTGGCGCGTACATACGGGGTCAGGGGTGGGGGTTCGGCGCGTACATACGGGGCGGGCGGGTGTTTGGCGCGTACATACGGGGGCAGGGGGGTGTTCGGCGCGTACATACAGGGGCAGGGGTAGGGGTTCGGCGCGTACATACGGGGGTGGGGGGGTGTTCGGCGCGTACATATGGGGGCAGGGGTGGGGGTTTGGCGCGTACATACGGGGGCAGGGGGGGTGTTCGGTGCGTACATACGGGGGCAGGGGGTGTGTTCGGTGCGTACATACGGGGCAGGGATGGGGGTTCGGCGCGTACATACGGGGGCGGGGGGTGTTTGGCGCGTACATACGGGGGCAGGGGGGGTGTTCGGCGCGTACATACAGGGGTAGGGGGGGTTCGGCGCGTACATACGGGGGCAGGGGGGGTGTTCGGCGCGTACATACGGGGCAGGGGGGGTTCGGCGCGTATGCGGGCACATGTCTCCATGGTTGCTATAGGAGTTCGGTCCGTACGGTGTTTTTTCCATGCAGTTGTAACATCGGACGCCCGGTACGGATCGTACTTGCGCGCTCGGACTTGAGTTTTCACATTTGTACGTAAAATCGTCCGGGGACGTGTCGGAAACGTTTTCTGACCCGAGGATGTGTGGGGGAATTTTCCCAATACGATTCATATGGACTTTTTCCCATACGAATCGTACTTGCCAGTTTGTACGGTACTTGTATGATTCGTACGGAAAAAAATCCGGATACGATTCGTACGGGGACATTTTTTCCAGGATCGGAATCGGCACCATAATGTGCAGGTCGACTATCTTTTCCTAACCATCAAAGCGACGCCCCCTGTACAGCAGATAATGTCACACATCAACCCTGTTAGCATATCAATAAACAGGAGGTGGAGACCATATTCACTTATGAGCAACCAGGACCCGGGGGCAGTGTCGCCCTGTTTTTTCCAATGTAGTATCCAGACATGTCTACAACCTGTTATAGAGGGAGAAGTATGAATGCAATTCAGTAACTCAGAGGGGGTCGCTGATCAGCCACCATATAGACGACCATCTTCAATTGTGTGCACCCTCAATCTGGAGGCCAACAACCTGAACACAGAAAATAAAATAAAAATAACCAACAACGGAGGCAGAGACTTAGGTGCCGATTACGATCCTGTAAAAAAATTCCCCGTACGACTCGTATCCGGTCTTTTTACCGTACGAATCGTACAAGTGCCGTACAAACTGCCAAGTACGATTCGCATGGTAAAAAGTCCATACGAATCGCATTGGGAATAATTCCCCACACGTCCTCGGGTCGGAATATGTGTCCGACACATCCTCGGACGATTTACCGTACAAATGTGAAAAGTGAAGTCCGACCGCGCAAGTACGATCCATCCCGTGCGTCCGATGTTACAACCGGATGGAAAAAACACCGTCCGCACCGAACTCCCATAGCAACCATGGAGACCTGTGCCCGCATACGCGCCCAACACTCCCCCCAGCCCTCCTATGTACGAGTCGAATCCCCACCAGTGTATGTACACCTGTGTATGTACGAGACGTACCCCCACCCGTGAAAGTACACCCGTGTATGTACACCCGTGTATGTACACCCATGTATGTACGAGACGTACCCCCACCCGTGAATGTACACCCGTGTATGTACACCCGTGTATGTAGACCCGTGTATGTACGAGACGTACCCCCACCCGTGTATGTACACCCCGTACGTACGGCCCGTAACCCCACCCGCGTATGTACGGACCGTACCCCCACCCCAACCGTGTATGTACGACCCGTACCCTCACCCGCATATGTATGGAGCGTACCCCCACCCCAACCGTGTATGTACGACCCGTACCCTCACCCGCGTATGTATGGAGCGTACCCCCACCCCAACCGTGTATGTACGGACCGTACCCCCACCCCAACCGTGCATGTCCGGGCCGTACCCTCACCCGCGTATGTATGGAGCGTACCCCCACCCCAACAGTGTATGTACGGACCGTACCCCCACCCCAACCGTGCATGTCCGGGCCGTACCCTCACCCGCGTATGTATGGAGCATACCCCCACCCCAACAGCGTATGTACGGACCGTACCCACACCCCAACCGTGTATGTACGACCCGTACCTTCACCCGCGTATGTATGGAGCGTACCCCCACCCCAACCGTGCATGTCCAGACCGTACCCTCACCCGCGTATGTATGGAGCGTACCCCCACCCCAACAGTGTATGTACGGACCGTACCCCCACCCCACCCGTGTATGTCCGGCCCATACCCTCACCCGCGTATGTATGGAGCGTACCCCCCACCCAACAGTGTATGTACGGACCGTACCCACACCCCACCCGTGTATTTACGACCCGTACCCTCACCCGCGTATGTATGGAGCGTACCCCGACCCAACATTCTAAGTACGGAGTGCACCCCAGGCCCCAACACCAGCACCTTTACCCAACATCGTGCATGTACGAGTCGTACCAAGCCAGAGACAAGGACAGCACTGTACAACAAAATGGCCGATGTACACACCGTACACACGGTAAAAACACACGTACACAACCAGGACAAAGCAAAACAACACAAGAATACACTATTCGAATGGCACAAAGCCACAAAACATGTCCAACAAGCACAAATACAACACATTCACTGACCTGCAACTGCCAAACTCCCAAACAGAGGCCCAAAACACAACCACTCCTTATAACACACCCACCCAAAGTTCAAACACAGCCACACCCACCAATGGACCAATAAAAAGGGCCCACACACACAAACCATGAGCCTTTGCAACAGACTCACTGCTGCCAGACCCCACAGACAACCTACAGCACCGTACTTGAACCTTTACTACACCTTACACTTGCACACCTTCACACACCCACCTTCACAAACACCCCCTCATCACATTCACACACACACCTGCACAACCACACCCACACACCCACAACCATCCACACCCACACCCCCCACGACCATCCACACCCACACCCCTCACCATGCCCACTAACAAGAATCCAAAGTTCACTAGCCAAGAGTTGGAGGTCCTTGTCGACGAAATCCTCAGAGTCGAGCCACACCTCTTTGGAACATTGGTCAGACAGACCAGCATCTCCGAAAAAACTGCCATGTGGCAGAGGATTGTCGATGCTGTGAATGCTGTTGCGTCCACCAGAAGGACCAGGCATGAATGCCAAGCCAGGTGGTACGATCTGCGGAGGAGGGTCCGAGCCAAAATGACCAACGACCACAACCAGGCCAACATCACTGGAGGAGGGCCGCCCCGCAGACGCGTACAATACCATCCCTGGGAGGAGAGGGTGATGGCCATACTGCCAGTGGTGTCAGTGGACGGAGTAGAAGGACTCCGAGAGCCGGGTGAGTACACAAACAACTCACCTCACATGGGGGGAACGTAATCCACAACCAAACACACAATCATGCACGCAACCACCCCAAGCTATCGCATGACTCAACCACACTCCATGAACACGCCCATGCCACTAGCGCCACCATGCCCCATGCACCCAGCTGGACAATGCCAAGTCACAGGCCACAGAAAACACCAACACAAGACACGGTAAGCCGGATGGCGGGAGTGTGGGCCCCAAAAATCCCATAGTGCAACTCAGAAGCAGACAACAATGCCCTCTGCCCTTATGGCCTAGGTCACAGCCAGACAAACAGTGTGTCCCCACACAGGAAAGACTTGCCAGCAAATGGCGGACGCCTTGCATTAAGACATGGGGGTGAAGGCACTTTTTGCACATGACAGCAGTTAATGAACAGCCAACACTGTGAAAGAGTGGCAGCACACACCACCACAGCAGCAGCACAGACACAGACACTACACCCAATGGGTTTCTGGAGATCAGAAACAAACTCACATGAACAAGCCAAGGGCCATTCAAAGATCTGCAAAAAGTGTGTGCCTAGGAAGCTGGGCTGAGGTGACAGAGGGTGACACACAGAGGGAGGGAGAGGGGGAGAGAGAGGGAGGGAGACACAGGGAGACGGAGAGAGGGAGGAGGCTGACACAGGGAGGGAGGGAGAGGGGGACACAGAGGGAGTGAGAAAGGGAGACACAGGGAGACCAATTCAGCCTTGGGTGGTGTGGGAATGTCTGCTCGTCAGCAGGTGGACTGCGTGCATGTAGACAAGGGTGGCCAGTGCCTGAATCCCCCTCTCTTCTCCATGGCTAAATACTGGGCCATGTCTCAACCTGTGCACCAGTACAACGCCAGCTACCTGCATTATATAAGTGTGTGGAACAACTCCATGTGCCCTCGTACAGTGCAACACGGAAGGCGCCAATGCATGGCTCGCCACACCTGCTCACTCCACTGCTGACTGCAGTCACAATTGACGCAGCAAGTAAGACTGTGTCACACATAGGTAAAGTCTCAAAAGCTGTGGCCAAGGGACATACTCATGCACAAGTGCACTGTGAGTGGAATGCAAGACATATCCAAATACCCAGAGGAAATGTGCCAACTTTGAAACCAATGAAACATGGATGTTGCATGGAACATAAATAACATTGTCTCTCTCACACACAGGTCAACGTCGTGGATCACCCCCTAACACTGGGGGGGAAGACTCACAGGACCCGGCTCTGCGGGATGACGCTCCCACCGGCAGCGACGACTCTCACCACTCTGTGGACGACCCCGACCAACCTGGCCCCTCTGGTGTCCAACCACCTGCAGCAACTGCGTCAGGTACAACTGGGCCAACCACCACCCCCACTCCTGCCACATCCCAGGAAACACCCAGGATCCCTGCCCCACCACCACAATGCAGCCAGGCACACCAGGAGGGACACGGTGTACCGGGCACCCAGGAGGAGGCAGGCGACAACGCTAATGCCACCCCTCAGGGGTCCCGGAGACCCGATGTGCCCACAAGGGCGGGCCAGGTGCAAGTGGGAAGGGGTGGTGGGAGTGGAGGACGGCGGAGGCGCGAGCCTGACCAGTTGGCTGGGGAACCGGTATATTCCCATGTCAGAAACATCCTGGACACATACCGGCAGGACACCACGGGCATGGGCCAGGTTGTGTCCACCCTCAACGAGATGAAGGGGACCCTCGAGGAGATCAAGACCCAGCAGGCCCAGCAACATGCGGAGCAACATGCCTGTCTACTGCAACACCAAGGGCGGATGGAGGACAGACAGGCTGAGCTCGTGACGGTGTTCACGGGAATTCACCGTACACTCCGTCGGATGACCGACAACATGGGCAACCCTCCCTGTGCCACCAGGCCAAGAACATCACCACCCACAGGGAGGGATCAGGAGGAGGAGGAGACATCCGACGGAGCATCCCAAACATCGTCACGGCCTGCTTCTGAGGGTTCCCGCAGGAGGGCGGGTCGTCCACGGAAAAGACCGTGAGGGTCGGTGCAACAGCACCATCTCCCAGGACACCTGGCCTGGCACCTGGCCCACTGGACCAACAGCAGCACATCAGCAAAAGACATTCTCTGCCACATGGACTTGCTGGTCACTGTCTGACCAATGTTGACAAAGACTGTGGCATGGACTCTGATGATTTCCAATGGCAAGGACACCAACTCCCTCTGTGAACTTTGGATTCCACACACCCGGAAAGCCCCTCTTGTCATACCCCCCCCCCCCCACGTACCCCAACACAAATAAAAACTTACACGATCAAGAGATGATGCCTACATTTTGCATTATTACCTTACATGTGTCTTGTAAAGTCTAACCATGCCTGAGTTCTCATATGACTTCAACCATCCATACCCTGGGGCCTGAGTCTGGCACAGAACACACATGGGTCACAATGTATTAGGCAAGACAGACATGGAGCACCATACACACCCGTGATGGGCCCAACCAGCTGAGGGGGTGGCCGCACGACCGTGCCGACAGACATATTGAGTACAGCGACAGTCATGCGCAGAGGTCAGGGATCATGTGGAGTGTCCTGGGGGGCACCCAGGTATGTGTAGACAGGTGGCAGAACCATGTCCTGCAAGCTTGAGTCAGGTGGATGCAGAGAATGGTGGCCTGGCCAACGTTGGATGCATGGGGATGGCACATGTCACAATACACACACAGTCATGGACATCATGCACAATACAGAGTCTAATCCCACACAAACAGCTTGCATCTTGCTACTCTACACATAGACACATAGCCACTATCACGGAAAACCATGCCAGACATGCCGTATGCCCCGTGGCAACACACCAGCATTGACTGAGAAGAGGCACCTTGGAGGCATAGGGACACCTTTATTAGTCATGTATTCGGGAATGCAGAGGCAACTCGGAGTAGACATACACAGGTCATGTGGAGGAACATGTGGGTCCAACACTGGAACCCCCCTTCTGCAGCACAAATGCGTGATAGCCATGGAACTGGCACACAAGTGTCGGGTAACAGCTAAACACCCCCTGCTGCTCGCGGAGAGGCTGCCATACACCATTGATCCTCTGATGTGGAAGTCCCACACCATGTCAAGCCAATGCAAACCGTATGTGTCCGAGGGCAGTGTTACACACATTGATGCCATCATCACAATCCACTATCCCATCACACATGACTGTCAACAAGTCTGACCATCTATTCAGGTGTACCCAGCTACATGTAATGTGTCCCATGGTGAAGCGACATGTCTGCAGAGGAAACAAACATCGACAGGGGCAGTGTGCACACATCGTAAACAACTGCCATACCCAATACACCCCTGATGCATCCCTTACCCTAAGGAGACTTCCAAACTTGTCCGTGCGTGTAACGCTGAGTCAGCACACGATGACGTGTCCATGAGGAATAGCAGTGCCACAACAATGCAACCAGCAGACGGCATGCGCAAGTACCTGGGGATGAGAGACACACAAAAAGTCAGCCACAAAAAGCACAGCCACTTGCATGTGCATGTACTCGACACATGTAAGGATGACAACATGCTAGGTCACAATTATGACTGGGGAAATACACACATCACTGGCACCATCACTCGAGTGACACATCCACACACACCTCTGACTCACGTGGCATACATGCAGATGGACACACACATCACAACACATGCCACACGGGGACCAATGCGTGCACACTCAGACACTGGTACTCACCACTAAGCAAAGAAGTCGCGTATGAGCCGACTCCGGATGTCCTCCTGTGGAACCACATCCTCCACATCACTAGCCCCATTGCCAAGCCCTTCGTCCTCCACGGGTGGATGGTCCTGATCATCTTGATCCAGGATGAGTGGCACAGCTTTCTCAAATGCCATGCTGTGCAGCATGCAGCAGACCATGAAGATTTTGCAGACCTTCGCCGGGGCATATGGGAGGGCGCCGCCGGTCTTGTGGAGGCATCTGAATCGGCTCTTCAGGAGGCCAAATGTCCTCTCTATCACTCGCCTGGTCCGGCCATGGGCGGTGTTGTAGCAGAGCTGGGCCGGCGTGCTGGGGTTGCAGAGAGGTGTGATCAGCCATGGCATGTTGGGATAGCCAGCGTCCCCTACATGGAAACCACATGGACATAAGTATGACGGGCTGGAAGTCTATGCAAAATACAGGACAGACAGACTGTACCCACCAACAACACATGCTCGTTCGTTGCGCAGCTGCGTCATCATTTTAGGCACCCTGCTACGCCTCATGATGTAGACATCGTGTGCTGATCCTGGAAAACGAGCACAGACATGTGAAATCACCATGTTGGACAGACACACCACAAGGGCATTGATGGAGTGGTAGTGCTTGCGATTCCTGTATGCTACCTTCTGTGCCTGTGGTGGTACCAAAGCCACATGTGTCCCATCTATGGACCCAATGACATGGGGCATCCCTCCCAGGGCATAGAATCCACGCTTGACCCCAGTCAACTGTTCAGGATTTGGGAAATGGATGAACTCATCCAGGTGAAGCAACATGGCCTCTAGGAAATCATGCAGCACACGGCTGAACATGCTCAGGGACATGCCACCAACATGAGCTATGGTATATTGAAAGGTACCCGTGGCAAGAAAATGTAGGGCTGCCATTACCTTCAGCTTGGGTGTCAGTGCCGTAGGATACCTGTGCAGCGGTTGCAGGTGTGGTGCCAGCCTTGCCGTCAACTCCTCAATCAACGGTTGGGGGAAGCGGTAGCAGCGTATACAGTCATTCTCCCGCATGTCAGCCAAGTCCGGAATTGGTCGGGGAAGAGGCGGCGCTCTGCAGTAATTTGGAAGTGACAAGGAAGAGTGAGTTGCCTACGACAACAATTTATATGTACTGAGCACATGTTAATCTGTCAATACACATATGCTACATACGGAGTCAGGTATGTGCTACATGCCCTGGACACGTATGGCTGCCAGGTGACACTCCTACCAAGACCCAGCTACACACGGAGATTGTGAACCTCCACATGCCATGGCATGGGACTAGCTGTGTCCCAGTGTGAGTGAACAGCCAGATGCAACACAGGAGTGACATACATCAACACATCAGCAGAAGTAGGATGTCGATTGCAGAGACAGGTAGCGGAACACTAGAGCCACAGGTCACATGACATTACACTAGGACAGCCCACACACCTTGCCATTAAGGTGTACATGTCATGACTCACCACACATACATTGAGAGGAAGCAGACAGGTCCTTGTTACGCCACTCCGTGTCCCATGCATACATACACACCTCACATCCGATACCACATGTGGCCTGGTGTGCGTAACAGTGTGCCATGTCCATCTACACACAGACACATGTTGGTTGCTGCAACAGCTGATGCTTTTGAGGGAACACCAACATCAAGCTAATGGGAACACACCACACATACATGACATAGACACATCGTGCACAGTGGGTAGTCACATGTCTGGAGTGGTGTCCCCTGTAGCGGGCATCAGGGGACACTTGCGTGTGTTGTTGACTGTGCCATGCCAGTGACGCTCATCCCAAGTGTGCATTACGACATGCACACATGTCAAAGGAGTGAAGGGCATGCCTGGCACATATTGCACCGTCACACATGACATCTGTACACATCTCATCATACATCTATTGCCTTCTCGACTCAGGAGTAATGTGCCACATCACAGCCTTTCACACCTGTGCCCCACATATGTAGTACTGCCCAGACAATGCCTTGATGTCCATCCATGGACAAGTATGTCAGCTCCATTCCTTCCTGTGTGTTGCCTGTCACCACTGTGATGTGTGAAAGGCACCGTACATTCGCTCTGAGGGCCTGGTGTACGTTCCCTATCACTATGGGAGTGCTGCCGTAGGCCTACCCATAGTAATAGTGAGCGTACAGGCGCGTGTACGGTCCGTATCACTATGGGTACGCATACGCGAGCACACCCATAGTGATACGGACCGTACACGCGCCTGTACGCTCACTATCACTATGGGTGTGCTGGCGTATGCGTACCCATAGTGATAGTGAGCGTACAGGCACGTGTACGGTCCGTATCACTAAGGGTACGCATACGCGAGCACACCCATAGTGATACAGACCGTACACGCGCCTGTACGCTCACTATCACTATGGGTGTGCTGGCGTATGCGTACCCATAGTGATAGTGAGCGTACAGGTGCGTGTACGGTCCGTATCACTATGGGTACGCATACGCGAGCACACCCATAGTGATACAGACCGTACACGCGCCTGTACGCTCACTATCACTATGGGTGTGCTGGCGTATGCGTACCCATAGTGATAGTGAGCATACAGGCTCGTGTACGGTCCGTATCACTAAGGGTGTGCTGGCGTATACGTACCCATAGTGATAGTGAGCGTACAGGCGCGTGTACGGTCCGTATCACTATGGGTACGCATACGCGAGCACACCCATAGTGATATGGACCGTACACGGGCCTGTACGCTCACTATCACTATGGGTGTGCTGGCGTATGCGTACCCATAGTGATAGTGAGCGTACAGGCGCATGTACGGTCCGTATCACTATGGGTACGCATACGCGAGCACACCCATAGTGATACGGACCGTACACGCGCCTGTACGCTCACTATCACTATGGGTACGCATACGCCAGCACACCCATAGTGATAGTGAGCGTACAGGCGCGTGTACGGTCCGTATCACTATGGGTGTGCTCGCGTATGCGTACCCATAGTGATACGGACCGTACACACGCCTGTACGGGCCGTTGCTGTGCATTTGGGGTGCCCTAGGGCCCCGGAACGCACCGTACCTGTGTGTGAATCTCCAAATTACATAGGGGACACATGAGGGACAAGTATAAAGGCCTACATGCATGCTGGTTGTCATGGAGACCAAGTTTAAAGTATGAATTTTTTTCTGCAGGTGCACAGCAAAAGTCAGTTTGAATGAATCTACTTTGTTGCAATGTGGTTCTGGAGTTGACATCATGCTCAAGAAAAAAACAAAACCCACTGACTGTGCTAGGTTTGAAGGGATTGGAGGAAACATAGGATGCAAATGTGAGTGACCAATCACTCTGTACTCCTGTGCATGAAACAGGCCAGCAAGGCAGATATAAGGCAGCCAGGTCCTATGAGAGAGCACTTGCCTGCACATCTTTGGATTCTACGACCCAGCTGCTGCTCCTGATTCCCTGGAACCATGTCAAGGTCTGTGGAGAGGGCACAGCCTTTCACCCTGGAGGAGAACCTGGCATTGCTGGATGTGATCCTCCCACAGTACCCCCTGCTGTACGGGCGACCAGGGTATCAGGTGAGTGCAGAGTCCACTGGCACAGACTGTGTCCCTTTTTTGTGACTGTGACTTCTGGCATTGTGTCCAGGTGTGACACACATGCAATGTACTGTAGGGGGGGTCCCAGGGGGGGGGAATGCCTGATGTCTCCCAGCCAGAGCATGCTGTGGTGCATGTCTGCCGTCCTCACTTGCATTGTGTTTACTGTGACAATCACTGCATGGTGCATGCCACATTCTGCCTGTCTTATCCTCCTGGGAATGTAGCCTCTACAGTCCTCATGTGATTCTGTGGTCAGCCCAGTGTGACAGGTGACTGTACCCACAGATGTGTGTTAGTTCTGTGTACCTGTGCTGAGAGTGTCCACATGATGTGTTCGTAACCTGGACATCGGTGTGTGAGTAAGTCCCCTGTCATGTGGGTGGGTGCATATGTGGAGTGTAGCACCCAAGCTGCATGAGGGATGGATATACCCTGCCCATCTGATGTGAGCAGGGAGCAGTGCTGTGTGTCTGATGTGCAGAGCCAGCCCCACACCTGTGAGCCCCCCCGTCTAGTGGCACATGTGCAGAGTGAGGTTTGTAGCTGCATTTGGCAATGGCAGGTGAATGTCCTGTGCCTGTGTGTGTCTGTGTACTCTGCTGAGGTAGCGTCAGTGGCCTGTGGCATGTGACTGCTTTGAGGTGCTGCACATAATCCTGGTGTAGCTTGTGATGCACAGTGTGAGCCTGGATCATTGATTGTGTCGTTGCCCTCATTCCACCTGTGTACTTTCAATGGCACGTTCTGCTTTTGCCCTTCCCCAGAGGATCATGTCCCTATGACAAAGGTGCAATGCGTTGGATGCATACTATGCCTTGTTGTAAACAGCAAATTTGTTCTAATATGTGTCTCTGTGACATGTGCCAGGTGTATTGATGTAGCGTCACTTGTTCATCCTCACAGTTAGGCGCCTCTGCCAAGAAGCAGATCTGGATGAACGCCGTCAGTGCCGTGAGGAGGACGGAGGGTCGCAAGCGGCACCTGGCAGGATATCCGGTGCTGGACGCGGAGGATCGCACGGGTCCTGCTGGGGGACTCACCTGAGACCCATAAGAACCGCGGGCGCCGCCGTCTGACCCACATCCACAAGCGTGTGCTGGCGGTGGTCTTTCCAGACTTGGACAGGCGCTTACAGGAGAAGCAGCAGCAGGAAGGGGGTAGGTACATGTGTGTTTGTTGTGTGTCACCAGCATTTGTAAGTGCACAGTTGCATGGATACACTGCCAGGGTTTAAAGGTGCTGTGCAGATCCTGTTACCCACAGTATAGCGGTGCTCTCCTGCCTCCCTTCCCCTCCTTGCAATGTGTTCCCTGGTCTGTGTGTAGTCACTCCTTCACAAGGTTATCTAGGCTGGCAGTTTATCCACGTGAACAATGCCTGTAGCATCATGTGTGGGGGTGGTGTGTAACAGGTTTTGGGACCTTGCCTGTGCCCTGTCCAGTTCAGTACTTGTGGGTTCCATGTCAGTTGGCACTGATGCTGAGTCCAGACATGGGAGTTAGTCTCTCAAGTGTCATGCCTTACAGCACGCATGTCCTATGTTGTGGCCTGTGACATGATGTGCATGAGTGTGCGATACGCATAGTGCAGGGATGGTGGCGTGTGTTGCAGTCATTCCCATTCAGGACCATGGAGTTGTGTGGCCACTACTGTCCCCTGGGGCATGTTTTCCTAGGTGTCATGTGTGTCATCACAAAATGTGGACACTCTCAGTGTCTACAGCATAGGTTGTGCTCTGTGCCATTGTCCCCTGGCACCATGTATATTGACGTCAAATGTAGTACAAGTGTCCACTGTACAGCCTGATCTGATTTTCCTTGTTCATACTCACGGTGGCCAGTGCCTGTGTGTCTTGTTACAATCATCTGATGATGACCATTTGTACATGATTATTTGGACAGGCGCACCTTGGGTATTTGGTGTCCAATCTTGCATTTATCCAGCCCATGTGTATTTCACCCAGACTAAGAGATGTAAGTGCTTCCTGTGTCTCAACAAATTGTCTCATGTAGGGGGTGGTTGGTGCGGGCAAAGCCTACATGTCAAAACCTGATATCTCCTTGCTAGGTCTGGCCAGTGTGTGATGTTTGTCTGTACATACACTCAAGGTGCAGTGAGCCAGTCATAGTGGGCATGTTTTCTGTATTACCTATGCAGCATGTGCCTAAAGTTCATGGATATGGTCCCTGCTCATCCCTATTTTCAGCAACGCTGTGTGGTGCAGATGCAGTGCTGGATTGTCCCCACAGCCTGGCTCCTCTGTCAAACTCCATTTCATGTCATTTGCTATTGTGTCATGCTCTCCATAGTTTTTCAGTGGCATGGTGGGTCAACCAACTCTGTGTTGCAGGGCCTACATATGTACCTTGTTTTGTAGATGTTACTCATCTTTCTTTTCAGGCTATGCACTGTAACCTATGTAGATTGGACTCATGTGACATATGTATACAGGTGTATGATTAATTGCTGTCTCTTCACCTTGCCCACAGCATCGTCGGGGTACACGGAGGGAGACATCGGCACAGACGGAGCGGAGGGACCGAGCACCAGTGCCAGCGGTGACATCTTGGCTGGCACATCGAGTGGAACTGAGGCGGAGGGGAGTGAGGCCGAGGACCTGTCCACTGCCACCACAGAATATGAAGCTGACGGGTCCGAGGATGAGCTCTCCGGGTGGGCGGAGGCTGCACCAGCAGCTGACAGCGGCACAACATCTCTCCCCGCCCCCTCCATTGCCATCAGCCGCCTCCCACTTGCTCGTGTCCCTTCTCAGCGTGCCCAGTCACCGCATGTCTCCTTCCTGCCAGGCACCGCACCCCCTGCCCCTGTCTCCACTGCTGCCGCCAATGCCGAGTCTGTGGACATCCAGCGGCAGTTGCAGTTTGGTCAGGCTGCGATGCTTAATGTCCTCCATGGCCACAGCCAAGTGCTGAACAACATGGAGGCATACTTGGAGGGCATTTTCTCATCGCAGGCTGACCAACGCAACTTGCTGAGGTCCATTGACTCGACACTGACTGCAGCAGTGGGTCTCCTGCAGCGCTTCGTCCAACCCCCTACCCCTGACCCATCCACACTTCCCACTCCCATGCCTGTCCCACGTACACCCAGACGTCAGCATGCACCCACCACAACAGCCACAGGCACCACACCAGCATGGAAGGTCAAACGCACACCTCCTGGTACGCACACACAGGGTGAAGTAGGCACACCCACTGGGTCGGGGGGCAAACGTAAGACACGCAGCCAGAGTGGGAGTCTGCATTCCACCAAATCCACTCCCTCCAAATCCCCTCCCCTCAGCTCTCCTGGCCACAAATCCAGCAAAGACTCCTTCATGGCCGCTCTGTCCCTGAGCCCCACAGTGACACCACCCCGCAAGCGGTCAAAGGAGTCCCCGGTCAGGGTGGTTGAGTCCCCCCCCTGTCCACACCCTCCTCCAGTGGCGCTGCGACCCATCCCTACGACCCCCCCCCCTCCTTGGGGCCTGTGGTTCCTTCGGGTGCAGGGGAGTCGCTGGAGGACCTTGCTAAGGTGTGCAGCGCCATCCTGACCTCCGCTTTTGGCGCTACCCCACCCCCTGTGGTGGAGTCCTCCGTCCCTGCACCCACGACGCCTACCCTTCGCCCTCATGTCCCTGCGGTGCCTGGTCCTTCCCCCCCACATGATGCCCCCCCCCTCTGGAAGACAAAGGAGTCTGACTGTGCAGACAAGCTAGGGGACACGCGTCCCACTGTGTCCCCCACCTGGATTTGAACTTTGGATTGCCCTATGGGTATTGTACATTTTGAACCTTCAAGGGACAAACAGATTTTTGGATGCTGAATAAAGCAATTTCTTTTTCCTTAGTACACTACTGTCTGTCTGGTATTGCTGTTGGTGGACCTGCTCCATTATTTTGGGTGGTGGTAATGTGTTGGGTGTGTGGGAATTGTAGTCTTGTGCTGGTCATAGGGTGGACCCTGGTATCTGTGTGCCATCACAAGCTGTTGGCTACATAACTTTGTTCATGTAAGCAGTTACTGCATGGTGACATCGTCCCAATGTGTGTTCCTTCCTCTGTGTGACCTGACATCTTCCCTGCAGGGTCATTCCAATATGTGGTGCTGAGCTGTGTCTACATTGGCTGGGTGTGTGACGGACTCGTTAGACTTGGGCCATGCATGCTGAGTGATGTCTCCACCTGCATCATTTGTGGCGTCCTTGGTGGTCACTGTACTTGTGTATGTAGACTGTGGTCATGACTTCATTTGGACATGTTTTCTTTTCTGTGCTATGCATGTGTATACTCCCAGCCTCGCACACATGTGGTACATGTTCTGCAGGATCTTTGTGCACCTGACTGACATTTGTGGGCATTGGATCTGTGGGTACTCCACCCTTTTCTTTGCAGGGGCACTGCTGTGAGTGTTAGGCACCCACCCCTCCTGTGTCTGGGCACTGCTGGGAGGACTCTGCACACATCCCTCCTGTGTGTGGGCACTGCTGGGAGCACTCTGCACACACCCCTCTTATGACTGGGCACTGCTGGGAGGACTCTGCACACACCCCTCCTGTGTCTGGGCACTGCTGGGAGGACTCTGCACACACCCCTCCTGTGTCTGGGCACTGCTGGGAGGACTCTGCACACACCCCTCCTGTGTCTGGGCACTGCTGGGAGCACTCTGCACACACACCTCCTGTGTCTGGGCACTGCTGGGAGCACTCTGCACACACCCCTCCTGTGTGTGGGCACTGCTGGGAGGACTCTGCACACACCCCTCCTGTGTCTGGGCACTGCTGGGAGGACTCTGCACACACCCCTCCTGTGTCTGGGCACTGCTGGGAGCACTCTGCACCACCCACCCCTCCTGTGTCTGGGCACTGCTGGGAGCACTCTGCACCCACCCCTCCTGTGTCTGGGCACTGCTGGGAGCACTCTGCACACACCCCTCCTGTGTCTGGGCACTGCTGGGAGGACTCTGCACACACCCCTCCTGTGTCTGGGCACTGCTGGGAGGACTCTGCACACACCCCTCCTGTGTCTGGGCACTGCTGGGAGCACTCTGCACACACCCCTCCTGTGTCTGGGCACTGCTGGGAGCACTCTGCACCCACCCCTCCTGTGTCTGGGCACTGCTGGGAGCACTCTGCATACACCCCTCCTGTGTCTGGGCACTGCTGGGAGGACTCTGCACACACCCCTCTTATGACTGGGCACTGCTGGGAGGACTCTGCACACACCCCTCTTATGACTGGGCACTGCTGGGAGGATTCTGCACACACCCCTCTTATGACTGGGCACTGCTGGGAGGACTCTGCACACACCCCTCCTGTATCTGGGCACTGCTGGGAGGACTCTGCACACACCCCTCTTATGACTGGGCACTGCTGGGAGGACTCTGCACACACCCCTCCTGTGTCTGGGCACTGCTGGGAGGACTCTGCACACACCCCTTATGACTGGGCACTGCTGGGAGGACTCTGCACACACCCCTCCTGTGTCTGGGCACTGCTGGGAGCACTCTGCACACACTCCTCCTGTGTCCGGGCACTGCTGGGTGGACTCTGCACCCAACCCTCCTATTTCAGGATATGTACGCTTAGAACATACATGGGTGTGGGTTCGCTCCATGCATATGGGGTGGGGGTACGGTCCGTACATACACTGTTGGGGTGGGGGTACGCTCCATACATACGCGGGTGAGGGTACGGGTCGCACATACACGGTTGGGGTGGGGGTACAGTCCGTACATACACGGTTGGGGTGGGGGTACGCTCCATACATACGCGGGTGAGGGTACGGGTCATACATACACTGTTGGGGTGGGGGTACGCTCCATACATACGCGGGTGAGGGTACGGCCCGGACATGCACGGTTGGGGTGGGGGTACGATCCGTACATACACTGTTGGGGTGGGGGTACGCTCCATACATTCGGGGGGTACGGTCCGTACATACACTGTTGGGGTGGGGGTACGCTCCATACATATGGGGGTACGGTCCGTACATACACTGTTGGGGTGGGGGTACGCTCCATACATACGCGGGTGAGGGTACGGGTCGTACATACACGGTGGGGGGTACGCTCCATACATACGGGGGTGGGGGTATGGTCCGTACGTACACAGTTGGGATGGGGGGTGCGCTCCATGCATACGGGGGTGGGGGTACGGGATGTACATACACGGTTGGGGTGGGGGTACGGTCCGTACATACACGGTTGGGGTGGGGGTACGCTCCATACATACGCGGGTGAGGGTACGGGTCGTACATACACTGTTGGGGTGGGGGTACGCTCCATACATACGCGGGTGAGGGTACGGCCCGGACATGCACGGTTGGGGTGGGGGTACGGTCCGTACATACACTGTTGGGGTGGGGGTACGCTCCATACATACCAGGGGTACGGTCCGTACATACACTGTTGGGGTGGGGGTACGCTCCATACATACGGGGGGTACGGTCCGTACATACACTGTTGGGGTGGGGGTACGCTCCATACATACGCGGGTGAGGGTACGGGTCATACATACACGGTTGGGGGTATGCTCCATACATACGGGGGTGGGGGTACGGTACGTACATACACAGTTGGGATGGGGGGTGCGCTCCATGCATATGGGGGTGGGGGTACGGGTTGTACATACACGGTTGGGGTGGGGGTACTGTCCGTACATACACGGTTGGGGTGGGGGTACGCTCCATACATACGCGGGTGAGGGTACGGGTCATACATACACTGTTGGGGTGGGGGTATGCTCCATACATACGGGGGTATGGTCCGTACATACACTGTTGGGGTGGGGGTACGCTCCATACATACGGGGGTACGGTCCGTACATACACTGTTGGGGTGGGGGTACGCTCCATACATACGCGGGTGAGGGTACGGGTCGTACATACACGGTGGGGGGTACGCTCCATACATACGGGGGTGGGGGTACAGTCCGTACGTACACTGTTGGGATGGGGGTGCGCTCCATGCATACGGGGGTGGGGGTACGGGTCGTACATACACGGTTGGGGTGGGGGTACGCTCCATACATAAGGGGGTGGGGGTACGGGCCATACATGTCCGTACCCACGCTGTTGCATGCTTGTGCGGGCCGTACCCAGGCCTTTGCCACGTGGGTACAGCCGTCCCGCCATTGTTGGGGTGACGTAGGTGTGGGCGTGGTACGACTCGTACCCACGCTCTTAAGGCGTGGGTACGGGACGTACCTGTATTGTTGTGTTACCGGTTCGCGTCGTCAACCACGTCCGTTGTGGCGGACGCTGGCTTTGCTGGACACGCCCCCAACCCCTTGTAGTGACCAGGGTCTGGGGGTCAGGTATGTCCAGGGCATGTGTGCTGTGTGACTTGGGTGGGGGTTTTGTGGCCTGTCCCTGCTCCTGCCCCCCCTTCCCTCCCTCCCTTTGTTGTTCTGACCTTCTGCGGCGTCTGCGTCGTAACCTGTAGAGGAGGTCGACTGCTATGAGGGCCGGGATGACACGTAGGTTCGGGTCCATATCTGTCCGTCGCGTGCAGGTACTCCTTGTTTGCGTCGTCCTGATTTCCCGGCAGTTTTTAGCTGCCGGAAAATATTCTCCGTGCGGGATGATGTCGGTGCGAATCGTACTTCCTGGTTCGTGAATGGCAGGCTGCGTGCGTCCCGACGTCACGTCGGCGCTTTCCCGGATCATATTTGTATGTATATTTTCGTCGGTCGGTGTTTTGTACGATTCGTACGGAAATAGTATTTCTGTGCGAATCGTACTTCCATGTTTGTATCTTGTTCCGACCGGGTACGCGTCGGACGGAGAATATGCTCCGTCCGACGGTTCGTACCCGGTTTTTACAAGATCGTAATCGGCACCATAATCATTCATCAACATCGGCGGTTGGCGTGGAGGGACGTTGTTCCATCGCAGTGCTTTGGCGTGATCTATGGCCAGCTTCGGGTTCGTGAATATCTTGGCGTCATCGTCAATACCAATGTGGAGGCGTGCCGGATATAACATTGCATATTGAATCCGTTCTTTCAGCAGGAGTTTTTTGACTCCCTGAAATTCTTTGTGCGCCGCCTGAACCGCGGCAGTGAAGTTCGGGAAGAAGGAGAGGACATTGCCCTGATAGTTGGTAGTGCCCTTTTGTCGAGTAATACGTAGCAACGTGTCCCAGTCTCTAAAGTTCAGCAGTAGTAATAGGCCGCACGGGGGCACCCGGCGGAGGGCGAGTAGCCAGAGATCTGTGGGCGCGCTCAATGGCGAACATGGCTGATAGATACTTGGGCTCACAAATATCCCTTATCATGGCTTCGACGTAATCTTCAAGTCTTCCCACGTTGGTGGACTCCGGCAGGCCTAAAATACGTACATTATTGCGCCTTATGTCCTCGTTTTTCGCCTGTATCACCGCCAGCAGCTGCGTATTGTCTGCGGTTTTGGCAGCGACCTGTTGTAGACCATCTTCATTATCCGATATACGCTGTTCCGCCTCACCAATCCGCACCCCCTGCTTGTCTAATTTTGATGATATGTAGTCCATGCGGCCATTAAGGGCCTCAATCTTACCATCAATAGATTGCAGGCTAGCTTGAATAGCAGATAGCGTTTTCTCCAAGGCGGTAGGGGCTGGCGCGTTCGAATCCAGCTCTGAGTCCGATGCCCCCGTGTGTAGGGTTTTACCCCCTTTGCGTGTATCAAATGTTAGACGCGGTTGATTCTTGTCCGGTTTGCCCATGGTCGCGGTGCTTTCCCAACAGGTCTGTATCTGGAGATGGTGGTAGAATACCTAGGGGTCAGAGAAGATCTGATGTTCAGTACTGATTGCTCCGGTGTGCGCCTCTAACAATCTGCAATATTCGGTGCTCTGTATGTGGAAGTTCAGCAATCTCCCCCAGTGATAATAGGAGTACCACCCAGAAAAGCACTCAGGAAAAAGGGCCAGTCCGTGGTGTCGCTGTCGCAGACCCTCCAGACCGTGGTCGCAATATGAGTTGGCCCGGCAAGTTTCAGAGGCACTGCCGCTAAAGTCCGGTAACGACCCGTCCCTCCGCCTCAGAATCAGCAAGGTGGTCGTGCGCGGGCAGATTCAATGAGCCCCACCAGACACTCCGGCCCCCGTCGCCACCACGTTCCAGTGCGATGCCCGCCTCGCGACACAGCAGCCTCCGAGTCGCAGTTCCAGCAGCCGTCAGCTCGCCCCTTGAAATCACGCAAGTGCCCAATGGTGTGCACAATGCAGTGTCCCATATAGAGTGTAGGCGGACACAACAACGGAGGTAGAGACCCAATGGTTATCGATCAGCCAGTCATACTACTCGGGCATTTCCAGCAGGGTCTCCCCACCTCCATACAACAGCGTTCTGGGCAGCCGATTGTCAGCAGGGATCCTGCAGGCCTCATCCGTGTGATTTGCCCCGAGTTCGTAGGAGGGGACGCGCCGCTAGCCGGCAAGGCCTACTCACGTGGTCAAGGCCGGCGGCTCGCGTAGCCCCCGTCTTCCGCGTCCCCCGTTCCGGCGGCAGCCGGGCGCCTCCGGTGATTTCGGCAGGTGCGTGTGCAGCCACGGGGTCCACATTGCCAGCGCCGCTGTTTGCCGCTCTCGGCCACCACCAGCTTCTCCGGTCTCAGCGCCAGCCAAAGCGGGGCGTTCGATTCCGCCCCCAGGATCGGAGGCGAGTTCTCTTCGCTCAGCGTTTCGGGCGATCCCAGCGAGGCTCGCTGTGTGCGCCCCTGGCCACTCCGTCCGCCCGACAGAGCCAGTTTCCAGCAGCACTCGTCCAGGGCATCCGATCTAGCACATCAGCACCCGGCAATGGGCACCGTAGAAGCAGGATATTTAATGATAGTAAAGGCGGCCGGCGGAGCAACACTACAGTGCGGCCATCTTGCCGCGCGCCTAGCCACGCCCCTAGAGGAAATAGGTTACGTTGAGGACCAGCAAGGTCCAGGGGACTCTCCAAGCAACGGAAAGTCAGGGCACGTCTGGAGCAACCAGGTAAGCCCAAGAATTAGCAAGGTGACCCTTGCCAAGACCCGCAGGCCAACGGACCAGGGATAGCAAGGAGACCTCACGCAAGTATGCAAAGCACCAGCTCACAGGACACTCGTGGAGTGGAGGCCAGAAATCTTCAGTGCAAATACTGCTCGGGGTCAAGACTACACAGAGTCCAATGCACAGGCTCTGGAATTGTCACTAAGCATATGCAACTGCAAATGAACGCGGTGCACAGGGGTTCGGGTTGCTCAGTCCCCACGAGGGATACTGGTCTCAGAATCACTGAGAGCGTAGATCAACCTCAGGGACCTTTGGGAACCCACATCCTGTGTTGCTGAAATCTTCGGAGTCCTCAGGAGCTTGGGAGAAGCAAACTGGTCAAATGCGTTTAAGTGCCTGCTTTTGCAAGGGAGTAACTCCTTTACTCCAAGGGAGATTCTTCAGTCGTCCAGCGTTGTGCAGGCAGACAAAGTACTTGGTTTCCTCTTAGCAGAATCTTGTCCAAGTAAAATCTAAAGTCCTGTAGTCAGGTATCCCATGTTATACCCATGGGAAGTGGTTGGAAACATTCTGTGGACCCTCCTAGGGAAGGGGCAGGACAGAGGGGTGGCTACACCCATGTCCTTTGTCCAGTTTCACGCCAGATCAGGAGCAAATGGCTCCTGGAACTGGTTTGAGCTGGACTATGCAAAGGGACACCAAATGTGCCCCCAGTTCAGAGTTTCTGGCACTCTAAAAATGCACTCACCCAGCCCCAATACACTAAATCCTATCTGGGAGGTGGTTACACCTCCCTGTGACAGGATGCCTATTGTCATGCCTTCCTCTGCGCAAGCTTGGCTCAGTAGCAGGAGAGGAGAATCGTGTCTGTGGCTGGCAGCATCCATTTTGTGCTGCCCAGTTTGAGAAAGCTGGTAACAGGTATACCAGTGACCCACATATGTCCGTTCAGAAGGGTGGAATCATACCTCCCACGCCAGTTACTGACATGGAGGTATGATTCCAAGGTGTTTGACACCAAACACAACATGTTTCTAAGCAGCCGTTTTTAAAGTTAGCATTTACCCCTAGGTTATAATGCATTTAAACATATATGTCTGGCTGCATCACAGACAACCCTTGAGAATGTTCTCCGAAGGCTGCAGAGGGGCTCTGCTCATGCAGGGGAAACCTCTCACGTAAAACCCAGCACCCTGCCTTCAGGATTTATAAGGCCTGCCATAGGGGTGACTGATAGGTATTTAAGTGTAGTGATTTAAATAGATATAGTGAACCTAAATCTTAAGTGGTGCAAGCACCAGCTTACACAGTCTGCTGTAGCAGAATGGTCGTGTCAATTTGGATAGCCTCTCAGGGGTGGCACAATACATGCTTCAGCCCATGGGAGGCCTCTGGGGTACATATGCCCTGGGTACATGGTGTACCATACACTAGGGACTGATAAGGGTACCCCAGAATCGAATCGGGAGTGTACCTAAATGACATGCATATCAATTTACAGGAGAAAGCAGATTGCCTGGGGTCCTGGATAGCAGGATCCCAGTCAGACTAGTCCAAAAACAGTGTGACAGCAGCAAAAAGTGGGGGTAACCATAAGAAGCAGATACTACTTTCCTACATTGTTAACCTCAGCTTTCCAGCTGAAATTACGGGACAATGTTACCCCTAAATAAAGACAATCCTTAACTAACTCAAGTGGTGTATTATGTCCCTGTAAATTGCTTTGGGTAGACCTGTAAGGATTGAGCACCATGGGCCCGATTCACAGAACTAACTTAAGACAAAATCCTAAACTTACTACTTTTGGTATTCACAGAAGTTAGGATTTTGTCTTAAGTTTGACTTAAGACAAACTTAAGACAGACTTAAGACAGACTTAGGACAGACTTAGGACAGACTTAAGACAGACTTAAGACAGACTTAAGACAAACTTAAGACAGACTTAAGACAGACTTAAGTTAGAATTTTGTCTCAAGTTTGTCTTAAGTCTGTCTTAAGTCTGTCTTAAGTTTGTCTTAAGTTTGTCTTAAGTTTGTCTTAAATCTGTCTTAAGTCTGTCTTAAGTCTGTCTTAAGTCAAACTTAAGACAAAATCCTAACTTCTGTGAATACCAAAAGTAGTAAGTTTAGGATTTTGTCTTAAGTTAGTTCTGTGAATCGGCTCCCATATGTTTTGTTTTGTTGACATTCAGCTCTAGCCCATGGTCTTCACAGAACAGAAAAAAACAATCTAGCACTGCCTAGAGGCCCCCCACGTTTTTCAGATAAGAAGGGTTTCATCTGCGCAGAGCAGTGTAAGTACTGTCATATAGCAGATTTAAGGGGCATCATTGTTATGGAAATTTAGAACTTCCTCCAGGTCATTAATGAACAGAGGAAAGAGAGTTGGGGCTAAAACACAGCCCTGACGCACCACCCCTTGTATTTTAAAATAGTCAGACTGCTCTCCTTTTTTCCCATACCTGACACTTGCGTGGTTGTCTTCATGGAGTCTTATAAGAATGTCTGGAATATTTACTTGAACTCCCATGCTCCCTAAAACATCCCACAGTTTGCTTCGAGGAACCATATCGAAAGCAGATTTTAAATCTACGAAAGCAACGTAGAGATGGCCTTTACCAGGTATTACTGTCTTCCAATATATGATACTAAACCTCAAGATTTGATCTAAAATGCTGGTTATCAGTCTAAATCCAGCTTTCAAATCTGACAGTATATTATTAGTTTGTATCGAGTGTGTCAGCTTTCCTAGGACTTGCCTACAAAAGATAGTCTGGGGTCCATCAATTAAGTTTATCAGTCTAAACTTTCCTGGTTCTTTTCAACGCCCTTTCTTGTAGATTGGGATGATCTGGGCTTTGCGCCAAGACTCAGGAATGAGTCCTCCCTTTAAAACTGCCCTTGATAAAGTATTTAGGTAAACTGCCCAAATTTCAGGCTCTGAAGCATAAAGATCAGCTGGGATGCCGTCTGGACCTGGAGCCTTACTGACTGCAATTGATTTAAGCACTCTAAACGAATCCGAGCTACTTATTTCAAGGCAATCTACTTGGTTTAGAATACAACCAGGACTACCATGCCCTCTATTTCCTTCCTCGGCATTAACTGAGGAGTACAACTTCTCAAAGTGACCCTCCCACCTATGCAGCTGAACATGAAAAGCAACTGGACATGCTGAGGAGCGGCTACCATGTTATATAATGCTCCAGAATGCCTTAGAATCAGAGATGTTTTAAGGCATGGACAAAGTGGGCTCTGGCCCAGGGCCCCAGACTTTCAGGGGGCCCGCTCTGTTATGCATAGAGTCTTGCCCTGATGACCTTAAATAATTCTTAAACAGATTGTTTTAAATATCAGTCTCCTTTAATGTGGGTGATGTGTGAGAGTCTATTACAGGCATTTTGCAGACAAATGTTGTGTTTATGTTTCATGCAACATCCATATAAAATGTTTATTTCTCATCGAAACAGGACCTCACATATAAGAAAGCAGAGATTATTTGCAGTAATATTAGTGAGCTACTGCTGTTATACAATATTGAAACACACTTCACTATCCCTGAATATAGATGTAAACACATTTAGAATCTGGACGAGTGTGCCTATGCACTGTCAGCGACCTGGGCAAAGATGGCAGGAAACAGCTGAAACTGGGTCACAAATTTGGAGCTGTTCCAAACAAGAGCCCCCAAAATACGTTTGGCCAGTGACCCCAAAATGCTTAAGATGTCCTTGCTTAGAATCCGGATTCAGCTGCTTGCGTCAAGTCTGCCCAAACCTCCGTCTCCCAGCTAGCTTTAGTGTTATGTTCCTCGCTTTTAACAGGGTTCCCGTGTGGAATCTGGCGGGTGAAACGTGGGTTCGCGGGAGGTGGAACACTGGGGAGAGAAGACAGTTTTAGCCAGGACGGGAGGCTGATGAGGTCTTGTGCTGTCTGTATTATTGAATATCTTGAATAAAGCCTTCTTCGTTTCCTCGTATTTCTGTGTTGTTCATTACACGATTTGGCGACGGGCTGAGGAACCCTTTTATGCCTGCACATAGGCACCTGTACGAGCAATTTAACACGCTGTCTTCACAGCAGGTGAGCGCCACGCTGCTGCGCTTATATTTTCCGTTCGGCTTTCTACAGAGCAACTTCGACTCCAATTTCATTGAATTACCGGCATTTCCTGATCACTTTTTGTCTTCAGCTAAAACACGCCTCCTAAGGACCACCACAACCCTCACCACACAATGCTTCTTGTTAAAGCATTGCATTCATTTTTATAGTTCATTGTTATTGCATTGCATATGTTTTTATTGTTCTTCTACTTATTGTACTTCATGTAGGGTGACCAACCATCCGTAAATTTCACTGACCACCCGTAATTTGGATCTCAAGTCCGTTATCCATGATGATCCCTTTTACTGACGTCTTTTGTCCGTAATTTTGGCCATTGGGGAACAGCACTGTTCCCCTGTGTGAAGCCTCAGCTCCCTGATGGGGGCGCCTCGCACTCTTCCTGGGAGCACAAGAGCAGCCCCACCTGCCCATTGTCATTCTGTCTGCGGCTGATTGCCACATACAGAGAGACAACTGGCCAGCCTGGGCTCTTACAGCATGTGGGGGGCCTCTTTAAGCCTTGGTCTAGGGCAGGGCATTCTGTCAGATGGAAGAAATATGCAAAAAAGACAATGCTGCGACGTGAGAATCTAGTTCATTCAAAGAAGGTGGGGAAACAAGTTAAAACGAAGGGGCTAGAGTTCTTTCAGTCTCATCATTTTAGAAAAGTGCATTTTGAATATTATATTCAACAAAGCCATGGTTGCTGCATTTTTATTTTATGCAACTAACAACCATTGACAAAGCCAATCGTTCTGGCTTTTTGTAGGTGTAAAGTTACTTGTTGTGTTATATATTCGGGACACAATGACAGAAGAGGCAAAATACCAGTCCTGCCGCACAATATGCTAAACACTGATTTTTAGCTTAGGTGTTTTAAGCCACACCCTTAATTACATCAAACACCACCTTTGGAGAGACCTCCTCCCCCCATTTTTCAACCCGCTTAAATCCCTGGAAACAACACCATGTCACAGTCACCTCATGGCTTGGCACTGTGAATCATACATGACTCATGACTTTCACTTTTTCAGATTGCCTATGTGCAGAGGCATAGTGAACCCTACCCCCACCCCACCCCTTGCTTTAGGAACTACAGCAAGGTTGAAATTAGTGATGGGCCTCTTCTGTCTGCAACTCTGCAGACAAAAGCTCAGCTCATAATTAATATTAAAAGGTGGGCGAGTGAGTAAGTGAAGGGATGGCTGGATGGATTAGTGAAAGGGTGAATTGATGAATGAAAGGGTGAATAGATGGATAATGAGAGAAAGGATAGATGGATGAGTGAGTGGAAGGATAGATGAGAGAAAAGGTAAATGGATGTATGGGTGGAAGGGTAGATGGATGGGTAAATGGGTGGATGGATGAGTGAAAGGATGGATGGATGAGTTAAAGAGTGGCTGATGGCCGAGTGAATGGGTGGATGGATGAGTGAAATGATGGATGGATTGATAAATTGATAAGTGAAGGGGTGAATGGATGGATGGATGAGTGAAAGGATGGATGAGAGAGTGAAAGAGAGGATAGATGGACAAAAGGATCGATAGGTGAGTGAATGAGTGAAAAGGGGATGGATGAGAGAAAGGATGGATGAGTGATGGGGTCAATGGATGGATTCATGAGTGGATGAGTAGATGGATGGATGGAAGGATAGCTAAGTGAAAGGGTCAATGGTGAGAGAAAGGGAGGATGGATGGACGACTGAAAAGGTGAATGGGTGGAAGGATGAGTGACTGGGTGGATGGATGAGTAAGTGAAAGGATGGTTGGGTGGGTGAAAGGGTAAATGGCTGGATGGATGAGTGAATAGATGGATGGATGGAAGAGTGGATGGATGAGTGTACGGATGGATAGGGTGCAAGGGTGGATGGATGGATGAGTGAAAGTGTGGCTGGAGGGATGGATGAGTGAAATGATGGATGGAAGGATACATGATGGATAGGTTTTCAAATAGATGAATGTTTGGATATGGATGGGCTTACTTATATACTATTGCGCGACCTCCCCTGATGTGTCTGTAAAACGTACCTTTTGTCCCGAAATTTTGTCCTGAATTTTGACCTCCTGTCTTGAATTTTTGTCCTGAATTTTGACCGTTTGTCCTGAATTTTTACACTCACCGTCCTGAATTTCAACCCATGCCAGTTGGTCATCCTAGGTTTTACTTCCAACAAAGTGAAATCAAATTAGAAAATGTTAAGCTTGGCATTTTATGACTTCCTTTCCCTAAACTTATGTGTTGCACACACAGATCGCTTGTGTACGCACATACAGCATCCATACATACACACAAACACACTGAAATTATCTACACAGACACGCAATTCGTTCACGTGACAGTGATCAGATTAGGGTGACCAACCGTCCGTAAATTTCACGGACAGTCCGTAATTTCGGCCGTCTGTCCGTTGTCCGTGAAGGAGTCTTTAACGGACACCATTTGTCCGTAATGTTAGCCGGGCACCGATCGCACCACCCTAAAGCTGGCACAGCTTCCACCCACCTCCCTGCTTGACTCCGATGCTGTTGAGGTCGGGTGTAACAGACTCCGATGCAGTACCAAAGCTCAGATACCTAGCAGCATTGGAGAGGCACAGCGGGATGGCAACTCTCACACCTTCAGCCCTTGATGAGCTGTTAAGAGGTGTGAGAATGTGACTGAGAGGGGGGGGGCTGCAGCTTCAGGAGCAGGGGCATCTATTCAGATGCAAACAGCCCTGAATGTGTCATTTCTCTGCAATTTAGAGGGGCCTCACACATTCCCTTTCTGCCCAGGGCCCCAAAAATCGTAGAACCGGCCCTGATTACACCGAGGCAGCACGTGGTTCTCTTCACAGAGCTTAATTACTGTTACTAAATTGTAAGCAAACATCGGTTCTTCAAACATGCAGTCTATAATGTAATAAAATAAAGAAATGGCACAATCACACCCACACTGATTAACAAAGTATGGAGGACAAGCAGTTAAATCAGTTCTCTTGGAGTATCTCCTTTAAGTACTGTACATCACAGTGGGGGGTAGCAAAACTAACATTTTAGAAAGAGAGCCTGTTGTCTCCTTGTCTTGTCCAGGAGGGGGGTGAGGAGCCCTACCCCACCCTGGAAGAGACCAAGATGATACTAGAATACTGCATGCCCACCCCTGTGCCCACCCTGGTGGATCCTGTTCCCCCTCCTGTAATGGCTCCTGCCCCTCCACCCCCCAGTGATGGCTCTTGTCCCCCCATGTGGTGACTCCTATCTGTCCCCCCCGCCTGTGATGG
Organism: Triturus cristatus; assembly: GCF_964204655.1. Classification (NCBI taxonomy): domain Eukaryota; kingdom Metazoa; phylum Chordata; class Amphibia; order Caudata; family Salamandridae; genus Triturus; species Triturus cristatus. The sequence continues at coordinate 936,794,864 of NC_140584.1, read as the reverse complement.
CTCCTGTCCCCCCCTGTGGTGGATCCTGTCTCCGCCCTGGGTGGCTTCTGTCCCAGTCCTGGAATGGCTCCTGCAGCGAGGGTGAAGTTCTTGATGGGCCTCTTCTCAAAAAGGCTCAGCTCAAAAGTAATATGAAAAGGTGAGCGAGTGAGTAAGTGAAGGGATTGGTGGATGGCTGGATGAATTAGTGAAAGGGGAATGGGTGAATGAAAGATTGGATAATGAGAGAGGATGGATGGATTGATGGGTGAGTGGAAGGATGGATGAGAGAAAAGGTAAATAGCTGGATGTATGGGTGGAAGGGTAGCTGGATGGGTAAAAGGGTAGATAGATGAGTGAAAGGATGGATGAGTGAAAAGGTGGATGATGAGTGAGTGAGTGGGTGGATGGATGAGTGAAATGATGGATGGATTGATGAATTGATAAGTGCAAGGGTGAATGGATGGAAGGATGAGTGAAAGGGTGGATGTAAGGATGGATGAGTGAGTGAAAGGGAGGGTAGGTGGACAAAAGGATGAATAGATGAGTGAAGGAGTGAAAGTATAAATGGATGAGAGAAAGGATGGATGAGTGATAGGGTCAATGGATGGATTCATGAGTGGATGAGTAGATGGATGGAAGGAAGGATGGCTAAGTGAAAGGGTCGATGGAGAGAGAAAGGGAGGGTGGAAGGATGACTGAAAGGGTGGATGGGTGGAAGGATGAGTGACTAGGTGGATGGATGAGGAAGTGAAAGGATGGCTGGATGGGTGAAAGGGTAAATGGCTGGATGGATTAGTGAATGGATGGATAGGTAGAAGAGTGAATGGATGCGTGTACAGATGGATAGGGTGAAAGGGTGGATGAATGGATAATGGATGGATGAGTGAAAGGATGGATGATTGAAATGATAAATGGAAGGATACATGATGGATAGGTTTGCAAATGGTTGAATATGTTTGGATATGGCTGGGCTTACTTATATACTATTGCGCGACCTCCTCTGATGTGTCTGTAAAACTTACCTATTGTCCTGAAGTTTTGTCCTGAATTTTGACCTCCTGTCCTGAATTTGTGTCCTGAATTTTGACCCTTTGCCCTGAATTTTTACACTCACATTCCTGAATTTGCACCAATGCCAGTTGGTCACCCTAGATCAGATATCACAAACATTTTAATTCATATATCCTTTTGAATAGCGCTAGCTGTCACTCGTGTTTACATGCACTTTGCAGGAGCAGCTGAGCCTCTGGACACTTTGTATTTAATGACATTCATGCCATCTCATAAAGATCGCTTTTTGTGCTGTTTTTGACCTTCAAATAACCAAATAACAAAATAACGCCAGTGCACTAGCGTTTTTTTGTTATTTGATTATTGTTGGCTTGGCCTTGCTGTTTAGGAGCCAAACCCCGTATCGGTTTCTTATTTTTGACCTTCGGACACATTTTCCGAGCCTCTTAAATCAATGCAGTGCGCCTGGAAGGCTACCACCGGCTGCAGTTGTTTACCCTTGGCGCTAAGAGAATGTCATGCTTGTTTTCTTAACTCTGACATTGATGTTGTCCTCTCTGCGTGCCCTGTTCCACAAGTGCTGGCTCTGCCTTCTGCCTTGAAAGCTAAAGCCAGCGACGGCACGTGCCTGTTCCAGGGTCTTAGAGAGCACAGAAGAAACGTGACGTGGCGTGTCTGCACGTGATGAAGAGGAACTCTGTGGAGTCGGTGGACCTGTCTCTCCTCAATGAGCCCAGAGGAAGTTCAGCACCTGTCTGTGCGTGAAACGGCTCTTAAAAAAAAGAGGAGTGATAAAACGTGTGTGGGGAACAGCCGCGTTGGAAAGATAGACAACCCCCTGGCCCTGCGCGTCTCCAACTTAGAAGGCGATGTCTTTGATCGCAATGTGAGGAATTCTGTGATTTTTTGGCTGTGACGCCAGGAACCAGCGCTCTTCTCACCCAAGTTGATTGGCTTCACCAGCCGGCGTGGGGCAGCTCTCTTCCCTTAACTTTTCAGTCAAGGATGTAGGCGCTTTTTAAACGGTTGAACACTCCATTGTGCACTATATATAAAATACATGTATGACATCGCTTTCTACAAAAACCCTTTCCAGTCCATGGTTCCCAGGCAGGCAGCGATGTTATAAGTGGAAAAGACCCTAAAATCGCATCACTACACTTACGTTTGTAAAAGTTTTCTGTCGGTACCATTAACGCACAATTTACACCTGAAAAGTTCTAAAGATGAAACAGATTTGATGTGTTGCCTTGACACTAATCCACACTTCCTTGCCATATTTGCCTCTACTCGTTATTACTTCCTGTATATAATATTTTTTAGGCGAAGGTATAAGAGGTGTGCATAACTGAGCAAGTTTTAAAACCTCCTCTTAAACGCAGCACTAATATTCATCAGCACCCCCGTGTTTTTTTTCTTCTTTGTGGTCATGAGTTATTGTCTTTTTATTATTATTGGTGGCTACCAATTACTCACTTCTTAAGGCCTTTCCGACCAACAAATTTACCGTCGTGACAAGATACTGCATTTGGCTGGGGCATTAGGCAAGCTCAAGGCATGAGTCCACCTTGGATTAAATAAAAATCTCAAGACATACTTTTTTTTAGGTCGAGCCTAGCGCAGCGCGCATGCGCTACCCTATGGGAGGCTTCTTGTAAGCACTCCCTAGAGCTTTTCCCGTGTGTTATATTTTTATGCCCACACATTTGATTGGCCATTGAGTAAGGCTTTCACAAAAGAAAGCACGCAAAAGGCCAAAGGCATGGGTATGTCCCACTTTTTCTTTAAATGTTCCCTCCCATAGCCTATGTCTCGGGAACGAGCTCAGTCATCAGCTGAGCGCAGTGTGTCAGCTGCATGGCAGGGTACATTCCAGTATCAGGTTACTTGTACTAATGTCCCCAGCACGGGCGCTATGGCTTTCGCGACTGCACTGGTTTCTTGTTTTTTACATGGCGTGCCTGCCTATGTTTACTTACACTATCAGTTACAGCATCTGGAATGCATTTTAAAGTGCTTTCTTCTTATTTTTGGTATGTTGAGTATACACACACCAGAAGAAAAAAATACCGGCTTTAGGTGATTTTGTTTACCGATCGAGACATTAAAATACTGGCCATGCCAGTAAATAAAACTGCCCAGGTGGCAACCCTACACCGCTCACCTCCTCCAAGTTCAGGTATTCTTTTTTTTTTGGAAAACCTTTATTCTTGAAAACATGGACACAGCTATTTAGCCGACATCCCGGAGGTTCGGCAGCTTTGAGAAAGCAGAACAAAGAAACGTCCACAGTGCATAGAGGAGAAGCAAAAAAGGTTCTATTTTAAATAAACACAAACTCACACAAAACCCCAGCAAGGCGATGGACACTGAATCCCACTGGTGATTGCCCCTCAGGGGAGAGCAGACCCCCCTCGTCTAACAGTCACAACACTGTGTTAAGAGGAAAAAGGGGGGAAAAGCAGAGGCCCAAAAAGTCAATTAACAGTCGGAGATATATACAAAAGCTGGAAAGAATGTTAAGGAGAGAGCTGTTCATCGGGGGGATCCAAATCAGGGGCAAGACATATGCCCCCCCTATACTGGTTCCACCTCCCCCAAATGGCATGCCACTTCCGGGGGCGCCCTCTAGCACAATATACTGTCTTTTCCCTCAGCATACTCCAGTCCATGTTTTCTTTCCACGCAGTCAATGTGGGGGGACCCGCTGAGCCCCACAGGCGCGCGATGTCTCGCTTAGCCACCATATTACCCAGGGTCACCCACTGGGTCTGTCCCTCATCGTGATCGGTAGGCCCCCAAACATTCAGGAGACAGCACCGCGCCTCCGGCTGCATAACAATGCCCGTCACCTCCCCCATCACCGTATGGACTCTCCTCCAGAATTCCATGATAACGCCACATTCCCAAATGATATGCATAAAAGTACCCACCATACCGCAGCCCCTCCTACATAAACCCTCCTCAGAGAATCCCATATGAACCAGCCTAGGCCCCGTGACATAGGTTCTGTGGAGTATTTTGAGCTGCACCAGCCTCAGTCGTGATGGGATCGCGACCTCCTTAGGAGAGGAGACCGCAGACTGCCAATCCTCGTCATCCAGTTCGAGCCCGTCCCTAGTCCACTGGTCCCTCAGCCCCAACAGCAGGTCCGCCCGAACATTTATCAATTTCTTATATATGAGAGAAATCGTACTCTCCGGCATATGGCCGTCGAGGATCCGATCCTCCAATGGAGAGGACTCAGGCACCTTCTCACCGTCTACGAGAACTGATCGCAGGGCATGACGCACTTGAACATAGCGGAAGAACTCGGATTTCCCCAACTCATACTCCTGCTGCAGCTCTTCAAAGGACTTCACCCTCCCCTTAATCAGCAAATCTCCGGAGATTCCAATCAAGTCCCATTTATCAAAACCTTTCGTATGCCAGAGCCTCCCCAATTTTTCAGATTCAAACAACGGGGTAGCTAGGGTGAGCCTATCCTTCCAGCCCAACAAGTCAGTCGCCAACCTCCACACGCGCACCGCCACCCCAGTGGGCCCCGTGAGGGACGAGTCCAGCGCCCGAGAGTACAACGCTCTATGATAATTACCGCCACGCAGCAACCATCGGTCCATGGCATAGCCGGGGCTTAGAGCCGGACCATAGAAACCATGATTAATCGCGCTCAACTGGGTGGCCCAATAATAGCGTCGAATGTCCGGAAGCGCAATACCCCCATCGTACCACGGAAGCGTCAACTTAGCAATCGCTATGCGCGGCCTTCCATCCCACAACAACGATCGTTGGAGGCTTTCAACCTCCCGAAAGTAACTGGCCGGTACCCAATCAAGGGTATTCTGCAAGGCATAGAGGAACCGGGGGAGAGACATCATTTTAAACAAGGCGGCGCGCCCAACGAGAGAGAGTGGCAGCTTCCGCCAGCCCGCAACATCCCGCCGCAAGCGCGCCAGTGGGGGGAGCAGGTTTCTCTCATACCGCAGGGTGGAGTCAGTGGAGATAAAAATCCCCAGGTACACAAAGCCCTGCTGGGCGATCTGGATCGAACACGTTCGCGGGACAGGCGGAACCTCGCCGCTCAGAACATACAAATACGATTTACTCCAATTGATGACGAGACCCGAGTTCCTGCCAAAGGACGTCAGAACGTCACAAACCACTATAAGCGAGTTCTTGGGTGAGGCGAGATATAACAGGATGTCATCGGCATAGAGCGATATACGGTCCTCGTGCTCGGGCGACCACCTAAGTCCACGTATATCCGGATGCCAGCGTATCCACGCCGCCAGCGGCTCGAGGGCAAGGGCGAACAACAAAGGCGACAAGGGGCACCCCTGCCGAGTTCCCCTCCCAAGCTGGAACGGAGTCGACGCCCGCCCGTTTACCACAACACTCGCAAGGGGACCCTCATACAGCAACCTCACCCAGCTCAAAAAACCAGGGCCAAAGCCGAACTTGGCAAGCACTGCCCACAGATATGCCCATTCCACCGTATCAAAAGCCATCGTGGCATCGAGAGATGCCACAATAGCTGGTTCTCGGATCGTGCCCGCTCTGGCAATCACTCCATGGAGGCGCCGAAGGTTCAACGCAGTGTTACGGTGCGGGATAAAGCCGGATTGATCCGGATGGATCAAGTCTCCGAGCACCCTGACCAAGCGGCCTGCCAGAATTTTAGCCAGAATTTTCGGCTCAGCATTAAGGAGTGATATTGGCCGATAGGAGGAACACTTATCTCGGGGTTTACCCTCCTTGTGTATTACAACAATCGTCGCCAGTCTCTGGTCCAACGGAAGGGACCCACCCCCCCGCGCCTCCACAAACATGGCGCGCAGGTGAGGGGCAACCCTATCCGGGAACAGCTTATACAAGTCAATCGGCAAACCATTAGGGCCTGAGGCCTTACCCGAGTTCAGCGCACGGATGGCACCCGCCACCTCATCGACCGTTATGTCTCCATCGAGGTCGTCCCTATCTACGTCAGACAGGCAGGGCAGATCGATGTCCCGCAGGAGGTCAAGCGAGTCCTCGGTCGCCCTATCCGAAACTGAGGCATAAACCATACGGAAATAATCCGAAAAACACTGTACTATCCCCTCAGGGTCAACAACTACCTCTCCCCCCTCTCTCGTCAGTTCCGGCACCATTCTATTAACCCGTTCTTTTTTGTCCAGCCAAGCTAGGAGCTTCCCGGCTTTATCCCCAACATCATACAAGCGGCCTTGCTGTTCCCTACTGAGGGTCTTGGCGGCATTCGTCACCAGGTCCTTATATTCGGCTTGCTTCAGGCTCAGCTCATGCAGTGAGGCCTCTGTAACCTCCTCCTCCAGGGCCACCTCTAAAGCCGCGATCTCCTCATCAACCTGCATAACCTCGCCATCTCTCCGCCGCTTGGCTGCCACTACCAAGGAGAGGGCCTCTCCCCTCAGCACGGTCTTAAATGCTTCCCACAACGACACGGCCCAGTCAACGGACCCCTGGTTGTCCTTAAAAAAGTGATCAACTGTCTTCAACAGCGCACTGCGCATCTTGGGGTCCAGAAAGTACCAGGGGTTAATAGGAGCAACCCTGCCCCCTCCCTCGCGCCCGACATCCAGCCGGACCCACACTGGCGAATGATCCGATATGCCCCGCGCCATATGCCTGGCCTCAGATACCAATGAGGCATGCGCAGCCAGGGTGAGCAGGTAATCAATCCTAGAGAGGCTACCATGCGCCCCGGAGTGGAAGGTGTATTGGCTCTGTGTGGGGTGCCGGAGCCTCCAGCAGTCTACCAGGCTGAGTGTGTCTAGAAAGTCTGGAAGCCACTTCTGAGCCCCCCCGGTGTCCCTGGGCGGGTACCTATCCAGCAGCCCAGAGCCGACAGCATTGAAATCACCCCCCACCACTAGCATACCCTCCGGGAGGTCCAACAAGGCCCTACCCAGATCTGTAAACGTGGAGGCCTGCAGGGCTGGAGGGACATAGACCGAAACCAAAACCAAAGTTCTTCCTTCCCACCTCCCCGCCACCGCCACAAACCTCCCCCTATCATCAACAATGGTGGAGTTCACCTTAAACGGTAGTGAAGCTCTAACTAGGATGCCCACACCCCTGGATCCAGAGGAGAATCCCGAGTGAGCTATGAATTTGTAACCTTTCCTATTAAGAGCATGGCAAGTATTACCTATAAGGTGTGTCTCCTGCAGTAGGACGACATCCGGCAAAGACCGTTTCAAGAACTGCAGGACTATCCCCCGCTTAATGCGATCCCCCAAACCATTAACATTCCAGCTAAGAACATTTAAACCCCTACCCCCCATCCCCACACCACAAGAGACCCACCCCACACCCGAAGAGCCACCATGGAAAAATCCTGACAATGATTACTGCGCCTTGCAAAAACAAACCCCCCAACAACAAACCCAAAATCCCAACTATCCCCCCCACCCTGCACCCCTGCTGCAGCTTACAAAGCCCCCCCAACTTGCAGTGTGCCTGTCGCCCTACCAAAACCCAAATCTACAAAAAGTACCCTGAGGGAGGAAAGAGCTCCCATCGTCCTCCCGCAACCCTCCGTATTGTACTGCAATCAGTTCAAGTCATCATCCGGAACCAAATCAAGTCAGTCCGGCTCCAAAGGCATCAACCCTGCCCATCCCGGCCACTGTCCCCGTCTGCGGCGGCATCCTCACCAGTCCGTCGTCGGGGCAAAGCGTCCAGCCATTCACCGGCCATAGCAGGCGACTCAAAGAAGAAAGTTCGGTCTTCATACACCACCCGTAATCTGGCAGTGAAAAGCATGGCATACTTCAGGTCCCTCTCCCGAAGCCGTCTCTTCACCCCCAGGAAGCTCAGCCTTTGCTTTTGCACCAGCTGGGTGAAGTCAGGATAGAAACTCACCGACGCGTTCTGAAAAGGGACCGGGCCCGTCACCCGAGATGCTTGCAGGATAGCGTCCCGATCTCGGAAGTGAAAGAGCCTGGCGACAATCGGTCTCGGTGGAGCTCCCACCTTGGGCCTCCCACCCGGCACTCTGTGAGCTCGCTCAACTGCGAAGAACTTCCCAAGGCCCTTAGGCTTCAGATGGTTAAGCAGCAAGTCCTCCACGAGAAGGTCCACAGAAACCTCGTCCGAGGACTCCGATAATGCGCACGTTGTTGCGCCTGGCCCGGCTCTCAAAGTCCTCGAGCCTACGGGCGGAGAGGTCACTCTCGGCCCGCAGCTTACGAACCTCAGTCTGAAGTTCCGAGACATCGTCAGCGAGGCCCGTGGTCTTGAGGTCAAGGGTTTTTACCCGTTCATTAGTTTTGCCCAAGTCCGCGCGGATCAGGTTAACGTCCACCAAGATGGTATCCACTTTGTGCGCCAGGGCATCAAACTGTCTCCCAATCGAGGCCTGCATCCCTTCGAGCGCGCCCATGACGTCCTGCAACAAGAGCTCCGAGGCCGGGGGTGAGGCAGTCTTCTGTCCATCCAGCGACTGGCTCGATCCACCAGGCGACCCCTTCTGCTGGGCATACCGATCCATATTATTAGCTTGAGCATAGGCTCCCCGCCTGGTAGCCTTGGGTTTCAGCCGATCCACCTCTGCTTTACCCGACATGTCCGGCTCCAAGCAGTCCGGTGCAAAAAGACGGCCCTCTCTCAGGTAGAGGGAGCAGGAGAAGTCAGATCTGCAATAGCCAGCCAGGGTAGGGCGCAGAGCGTCCAGAGGATAATAAAGCAGCCGAAAGCACTCCCGGGCCAAGGCAGACAAAGGGCGAGACAGTGAAAGTGAAAGGACGGGATCCTCCGTCCGACAGTTCACACCTCGCCTGGCCGCTGTTGTTCAATTAGAGGTCGGGCATCCTGCCAACGCCAGCCCCTGGCATCCCTCGGAGACAGGCCTCAATCTTCCGCCGTGCACAACTCCGGTTCCCGGTGGGCGATCCGAACTCGGGCGGCATCAATCGCCTCCATAACGAGTCATCTGCAAGATGCCGTGCATATAATACAGGATTGAAGACAGGATAGTCGACGGAGGGCGCGTGGGTCTCGGGAGCTCAAAGCTCACGCGGCCATCTTGGTCCGGCGCTAGGCTCCTCCCCCAAGTTCAGGTATTCTTGCTCCCGAGACCAACAGTAGATGTTTTTAGAGGAAGGAGCAAAGTAAAACATTGCTTGTCAGTTCGTTACACTCAAATTTCAAAATCGATCACGCCTTTATCAGAAAGAACGCACTGGCGGGCCGAACCGCAAGCATCTCACATGTTGCCAATAGCCGAGGGGCCAGGCTGTATTGGGGAATGTCTTTAGAAGCACAACTGAAACGTGTGCGCACTTTGCAGGTGTGTGACGAAATCTGAGAACTAGCTTACAGTCTCTGCAGCCTAGCTTTACAACTTTCACCAGATTGACGATAAAGCCACACGCTTGCTTCCATGTCAGGGGCCTGGGCCGGGTAGCACAAAAAATGTAGGTAAACACTCGCCTGCCTCTAGTTATAGGCTCTAGAAGTATGAAAGGCTAAGTGCCCGGTTACGATGCAATTGTATGCTGCGCTTTGTAGGTGGTTGGTTTGTGCGGCATGGCACCCATCAGAGTTTGTTTCAGGGCCAGGCGTTTTAATTCCTACTAGCAGCCGGTAACCTAAGTGATTGAATCTTGTGCCGCTTTGCTGTGGCCGAGGATATGCTAAACTTATATGCGATTTTAAGCTCCCTCTAAAATGGCCCAGGCGCATGCCTATATGGTTTCCCTACAGCTTCAAGATATGACTGAAAGGAGAAATCCGGTTTCAATGGGGCCCAGTGGAGAGTAGCTTGAGTGCGGCAGTCACTTGGAGGGCATTAGGAGAGAAGGTTAGTCTGTATGCAGACTGGCACATTCAGGAAATAAAACTAAAAGCATAGAGATATGTGCCCACAGTGGTCTGAGCCAGTAATTTACTAGCTTTGTGCGTGGAGGTTATATTAAATCGAGTTCATTAGCCTCTGGATGTTTTTTTGTTGTTGTTGTCCTTATCGTCAGAAGTCTGAATAGGTGAGGGGCAGGGGAACAAACTGGTGACACCCTGTACAAACAAGCATTGGCATAGCCAATAGGTCTCACCTTTGGGACCTTATAAGTGTTGAGCCATGCAACAGTTGATGTTGTTGCACCAAGGATATTGTGCTGGATAACTAAACACTTATAAGGTCCCAAAGGCGAGACCTATTGGCTATGCCAATGCTTGTCTCACAAGCTGTGACCACAGTTAATTCCCAGCGTCCTGCACTTATCCTCGTTGTGTTATAGGTTTGTACAAAGTAGAGACAGAAAAAGAGAAAGCATTACGCCTTGTCGGGTCTTCATTTCTCTACTTATCGTAGCACTCACAGTCTATGGGCAAAAAAGCAGGACTGTTGGTGGGCAAAAAAGAAGGATTGGGATGCGGCCCGATTGATTGGCAGTAGATGAGATTAATTCAAGCATTATGCCCATCACGTTGTTTTTGATGCCCTAAGTGCAATCGATATGCCAAGACATGGGTCCATTGCTCATTGTGCCACTGGAATCAAGCGATACCTGTCTGATGAGCCCTAAAAACGCAAAACCTGTCTGGTTGCTTGTATTCTGGTTCAGGGAGGACCTGGCCGGGCAGTACGGGCTGGACTGTTCTCAGGGCCGGACTAGCCGCAGAGGGCACCGGGCATTTCCCCGGTGGGCCGCTAGGGTGGGGCCAGTTTTGGGCCCCTGGGGGTCATTTTCATTACCAGGGGCCAGTAATATCGGCCCCGGTAACAAAATCTGCTGAAACCGGCCCTAGAATACAGCTCGGACGCACTCCCTCTCCCCTGGAGGGGGAGCAGGCCAAGCAGTTTGCCAGGGCCGGTTTCGTTTCCCAGTCCGGCCCTGACTGCTCCCATTTGAGCAGGGTCAAAATCTGATTTGCTTATGGCTGGGTCCAAAATGAGATGGCATGGTGGGTGAAAAACAATGAATTGGGATGCAGTGTGAGGAATTGCAAGTGGCTGAGATTAATTCAAGTATACCATCCATCACCTTGTTTTTGTTGCTCTAAGTGTGACGGGTATGCCAAGACGTGGATCCATTGCTCACTGAGCCACTGGAACCAAGCTTTTCCTGTCTGATGAGCCCTAATAAGGGTAATACTGCTACTGGGTTGCTTGTGTTCCGTCCGGGTCAGGGAGGACCTGGCCAGGTATTTCGGGTTGGACAGTTCCCATTTGAGCAGGGTCAAGACTCATTTGGATATGGCTGGGTCCAAACTGAGGTGGCATGGTGGGCCAAAAACGATGGATTAAAATGCAGAGATACCCAGTTGCTCAGATTAATTCAAGCATTTCACCCATCACCTTGTTTTTGTTGCCCCAAAAACCTTCACAGCAGTTTGATGGAGAGGTGGCAACACTATCATTTTTAACGTATCTATCAAGCTCCAAGTTCCCAGAACAATGTTTAACTGCTTTTAGGTCCCATCTAAATAATCATAGGTGTTCCAGAGGTCATTTCTTCTTGATCCAGTGTACATGCTGTACGACCAGTAGGCTTCAGTGAAGCAGGCCTGGGCCAAAATTCCGTTTCGTTTGGGGAAATTGCGATAATTTGGCATTTTCGCATTCCGCGGAAAGCGCGAAAATGTCAAAATTTCCGCATTCCGCAGCTTAGCGATAATTTGTTTCTTACTCGCGCTGTAAAAAAAGACATTCTCACGTGCGCGCGATCGCCTTACCTGAATCCCCGCGTTCGCTGACAAGTTTTCCCGACCCGGTCGCGTTCTCCACGAGATATTGGATTGTTGGTAGCCATTTTGCGTTGTCTCACAACAGTTCGCGCTCGCATTGTCGCGCGATCGCGTCATTTGTCTCGCGATCACGTCATTCTTCTCGCGATCACGCACCGCGCGAGTATGAGAAGATTGAGATCTCGAACACGAAATTCTACACCGCGAGCAAGAGTGTGAGGACGCAGGCACGTCTAATCGAACACGAAAAGGAGAAAGAGACCCCGAACACGTCATATCCAACGCGACAGGGAGCGAGAAAATGCGATCATGTCATTTTCGACACGCCATCGACATCCGGCGGAAGTAATGTGAAGCTCGAGAACTCGAACATGTAAAATTTTCAATTTGGAGAAGAATATCAGCTCTAGCAGCATGAAACCTTCTGCAAATGATGATTTTGGATGAAAACAACTCCTCAGATTGACATTTGGCTGTCCTTTTTTGTGCAAGGAGTGCTTTTTTAAAAAGGTGGGGAGAGGGAGGAAGTGACACAGAATCTCCAAATTCCTGTTCCTGCCAGCAGGCTCCTCCCAGTGCTTTGTCCATCTCCTGCTCATTCTGCCTTTGGATTTTGAGCTGGAAAGATCACTCTTTTTGTCTGATGCATCATTGCAATTGGATTTGAGGATTTTTTGAATAGGATATTTTACAAGTAAGTGGTTGTTGTGTCTGTTTGATTGTGGGCATTGCAGTTGTTGTAACTACAATTTATTTTTGGTAACTATCATCATTCCTTTTTTTAAAAATTTTGTGGGTAGTAGTAGTCCCGAGCTAGTCATGGGCATGGCCTCATAGGTGTGTGCATGATGAAGCAACTGTTCCTTTGGTGTTTTTTGAATGTATTTCATTTTCAAGCATCATTTAGGGTATGGATGGCATTGGATTGAGTTGGGGAAGTGTGTTTTTTTGGGGTGGCCTTTCTGATGTTGTTGGGCCTGGCCATGTGGCTGGTGGCCATTTTGAAGCCTAGGCCTGCAAGCTTGCCTGGCCTTGACTGCCAACAGGCCTGCTTTCATCCACTAGGATCAGAGCAGGTAGCCACAGCTTTATTAATCAAGCGTTTTCTGTGTGGTCTGTTGAATTTAGACATCATTTAGGGCATGGATGGTATTAGATTGAGTTGGGGAAGTGTGTTTTTTTTGGGGTGGGCTTTCTGATGTTGTTGGGCCTGGCCATGTGGCTGGTGGCCTAGGCCTGCAAGCTTGCCTGGCCTTATCTGCCAACAGGCCTGCTTTCATCCACTAGGATCAGAGCAGGTAGCCACAGCTTTATTAATCAAGTGTTTTCTGTGGGGTCTGTTGAATTTAGACATCATTTAGGGCATGGATGGCATTGGATTGGGTTGGGGAAGTGTGTTTTTTTGGGGTGACCTTTCTGATGTTGTTGGGCCTGTCCATGTGGCTGGTGGCCATTTTGAAGCCTAGGCCTGCAAGCTTGCCTGGGCTTGTCTGCCACCAGGCCTGCTTTTTCATCCACTAGGATCAGAGCACGTAGCCACAGCTTTATTAATCAAGTGTTTTCTGTGTGGTCTGTTGAATTTAGACATCATTTAGGGCATGGATGGCATTGGATTGAGTTGGGGAAGTGTGTTTTTTTGGGGTGGCCTTTCTGATGTTGTTGGGCCTGTCCATGTGGCTGGTGGCCATTTTGAAGCCTAGGCCTGCAAGCTTGCCTGGGCTTGTCTGCCAACAGGCCTGCTTTTTCATCCACTAGGATCAGAGCAGGTAGCCACAGCTTTATTAATCAAGTGTTTTCTGTGTGGTCTGTTGAATTTAGACATCATTTAGGACATGGATGGCATTGGATTGGGTTGGGGAAGTGTGTTTTTTTGGGGTGACCTTTCTGATGTTGTTGGGCCTGTCCATGTGGCTGGTGGCCATTTTGAAGCCTAGGCCTGCAAGCTTGCCTGGGCTTGTCTGCCAACAGGCCTGCTTTTTCATCCACTAGGATCAGAGCAGGTAGCCACAGCTTTATTAATCAAGTGTTTTCTGTGTGGTCTGTTGAGTTTTTAGACATCATTTAGGGCATGGATGGCATTGGATTGAGTTGGGGAAGTGTGTTTTTTTGGGGTGGCCTTTCTGATGTTGTTGGGCCTGGCCATGTGGCTGGTGGCCATTTGGAAGCCTAGGCCTGCAAGCTTGCCTGGCCTAGTCTGCCAACAGGCCTGCTTTTTCATCCACTAGGATCAGAGCAGGTAGCCACAGCTTTATTAATCAAGTGTTTTCTGTGTGGTCTGTTGAATTTAGACATCATTTAGGGCATGGATGGCATTGGATTGAGTTGGGGAAGTGTGTTTTTTTGGGGTGGCCTTTCTGATGTTGTTGGACCTGTCCATGTGGCTGGTGGCCATTTTGAAGCCTAGGCCTGCAAGTTTGCCTGGCCTTGTCTGCCAACAGGCCTGCATTTTCATCCACTAGGATCAGAGCAGGTAGCCACAGCTTTATTAATCAAGTGTTTTCTGTGTGGTCTGTTGAATTTTTAGACATCATTTAGGGCATGGATGGCCTTTAGGTGGCCTTTCTGATGTTGGTTGTCTTAAAGACATGCTTTTGTTGTATGTGTCTGGTGTGTTGGTGTGCAATACATGCACCCTGCAGACCTTTTTGGGGCCTGTGAATGTTCGTATTTCCATTTTGTTTCATTAAAAAGGCAGAGCAGTGTGCTTTAGCATGCATCCTTTACCAGGCTTTTATAGGCCTTTTGTCAGCTCCTGGTGTTTCCCAGGCCCCCGGCTTGTTTGTGATTTATGAGTGTCCATGTGGGTGGTGGCCTTTTTTTGTGTTTGGACTGGGAGTTATTAGTGTCCTGCTTTTGCCATAGGCCTGCATGGTTTTCCTATTGGCTATTTGGCTAACTGCTTCCATCTATCCACCCCCTTTGCCAGCAGCAGCTCCATGGATGCTGAGATGCTCAAATAATTTAATGGCAAATAGGGTCCACCCAGCTTCCATTACATTTTTATTTTGGTGGTTATTATTAACTTTCCTATCCTTCCTGAGAGTGTAGTGTGTGACTGTACACAGTAGTATAACATAGCCCTAGTTAAAAAAAAAGTCATAAATGGCTAGACTATCTTTTGTTTGCACTAGTACAGTACTAAGTAACTGAACCACAACAACAAATGCAACATTTCACTGATGTTCTTCTCCTGGCTTATTTGCTTTTAGGTGCACAAAAGACAGAGGAGGAGGTGTCATCAGCATCACCCGGCTACCCGTTGTATTGCCAGCCAGACAAGTCCTGCTGCGCATCACGTCCACGTGTGACCAGAATTTGTTGTGCATCTGCATCCTGCCTGACATCTGAAGAAGATGGCCCCAAAGAAAGGTACCAGGTCAAGTACCAAGAAAGTTGCTGGTGAGAAGAAGGAACAGAAAAAGGAAGTGCCATTAACCACGACTGGTGGTGTGCCGGCCAATGTTTTTTTTGGCACCAAAAAAGTTACGCCTGCAGCAGCGTTGTCCGGGAACCAAGCTGGGAGCAGCACAGCGGTCCAACCCCACCAACCAAGGCCCAAGGGCTTTAGTGTCGCAGAGGTAGCCAGTCTACTAACGAGCAGCGATGTTGAAGAAATGTCATTTCCGCAAAGTAGTACACAATCAAGTTCAACGTAGGCGCAAACTCAGCAGATCAGTGTGCAGCCGCAACAAGAACAGCAGCAGCCGCAACAAGAACAGCAGCAGACGCAACAAGAACAGCAGCAGCCGCAACAAGAACAGCAGCAGCCGCAACAAGAACAGCAGCAGCCGCAACAAGAACAGCAGCAGTCCCAACAAGAACAGCAGCGGCTGCAACAAGAACAGCAGCAGCCGCAACAAGAACAGCAGCAGCCGCAACAAGAACTGAAGAACCGGGGTTTAACCCAGCGGCGTCAGGGGCACGCCTAAGATCTTCGAGTTCACCTGTCTTGGTATACAGAGACACGGAATACTTCTGGATGGCATCAGAGACCAAGTTTATTAGCTGCAGCTAGTAACAGTGATCCTAGAAATACATCACGGTGTAAATTCTCAGGAGACTGCTCATTTTACTAAGGCGAGATGTCTCCTTTTATACCCAATATTCACATTATAAATGTACACCCACTGCACAAAATTCTAGCCAATAAGGTACATTTTCAAACAAAGTGTCACATAACAAAAACTCAATTTACAGTATCCCAACCTAAAAGTTAATTATTAGGAATGTCCCAAATTCAATCTCCACATGCCGGACAAACCTATAATTGAAAGCATAACCCATGTAATGAAGAAACATAAAAAAAAAACGGTAACAGATGCTGAACAAGATAAGGCATGTGCAAGGAAACTAAAAGTTAACAAGGTCCTGAACATTGATTGGCAATCTCAGACAAAGATCGATCAGGGAAATTGGCTTTGCGGGGTCAGTCTCAGGTGCAGAGGTCAGTTTCTTACAGTTCATTTCAGAGTCAAAAAGAAACCTAGTTAATGTATACATGAACTAAGAAGGCCAGGCCACTTTATTCGCCAGGCTACCTTCACAGGCCTACATGAGGGCAACACAAAATGGTGGCACAGAACAAAATGGAGTCAGACTCGAGAATTACAGAACCTCAGACCCTCCTTTTGCCATTACGAAGGCAATAACCTAAGACTCATGTTAATCTGAATCTAGGTCTATGTCGATATTCATTATGTCATTAAGGTGTTGCTGTAGTATCATCTTATTATTCTCTACTTCTCTCAGGACAGGTCTCCGAACACACATAGTAGCACAAAGACTACAAATGGCGGGACCACACTGAATGCAAAGACAACAAGAGAAAAGGATGGTTAAAACCATACCAAGGAATGTCAAAATCTTCCATCCCCATTTGGACAGCAGTCCCCAAAACCATCCCGTCAATGACCAGTCTCCTTCGTCTACATGGATAGACTCAGAGATTTTATACAACCTAGAGATGGCATGGTACACTGTAGGGGCATTATCTGGTATGTAAACACAGCAACTGGATCCAATTAATTTACATACTCCTCCTCGATCTGCAAGTATGATGTCTAATACCATACGGTTCTGCAAAGTCATAAGGCGGTCCGCTTGAAGCTCAGCTGTAACATTACTAAGAGCACCTGCTGTCTCATTAATAGTAGCTTCAACAACGCGGACAAGCTGTCGAATATGCCTACTATTGATCATAGGACCCCAAAAGGGCAAGAAGCCCATGAAGAAATCTCCTACTTCGTGTGCTGCGGTATCTCCCTTATTGAAGACACCTCTACCATATCTCGTTCTATGATAGTCTGAAGCAGTAGTGTATGTAGGGGGAAGTAGAAACGCCACATAACACGTTCCTGAAAAATCAGGTGGCAACCATGTGTAGGCTCTGTCATGAGAAACAAAATATGTGCCTTTAGCTGGCACAAACGGTGGAGAAGTCCGAGATGGATAGACATAGGTTTCAGCACACACACTCTTACCTAGCTGAGCTTTCGGATTCCGACCATTACCTTGAAAACAAAAGTGGCCTCGGTGGGGTACAATCCAAATAGGGGGAGACCTTTTTCGCCTCTCCTTCTCTGTCAAACTGGTACTATATCCAGTCACGTTCCAACCAACGTAAGCCTGCATCTCATCCTTAGGGATAGCATTATATGCATCAATATCTCGGATCATAGCTACTATTCCCCTTATTAAGGCACTATTGCTCGAGTTATCTTTAAGGGAACGTAAGGGGCGTACCTCATTTGCATAGATAAACATGGTCTGAAAAGCCCACACAGACCCATTAAAAGAAAAAGGCAAAACCAAATATGGCATACCTTTATCTGTCGTATGAGGCATAAGACCACAAACCCAACAATTAGTGGTATTTACTACTAACTGATGCTGATGCAACAACTGTATAAACGAGTTGTTGACAAATTCTGATCTCCTTGTCTGTTCATGTTCAGGCAACGTATAAAACTGGTGCAAAGAAACAGTAGTGAAAGAAAGCATAGGTTGGGAGGTGGGTGCAGATGTCTGTTGTGTAGCATAGACAGTCCAACCCACACAAGCTAATGTGATACTTAAAAACATCAAAAAGCACAATATTATAAAACATTTGCTTTGTATCAATGTACAAAATCTTGTCTTAAGATCTATTCTTTCAACATCTCTTTCAGTTACAACAGACTCCATCCTCTAACGTGCTGCTCGCGGCAATTTTCCTTCTTCACTCAAGTGTGCGTCCAGGCGTCCTAGACGTCCCTAGAACCGCAGACCTTTCGTCAATACGCGGGCCACCACTTAAGTTCTTATACCGCGACCCTGCAGCTGAACCCGGATGGTGGTTCGAAAAAGAAAAAGAAAATAGTCTCTTGTCTGAAAGAGTGTAATTCACAAAAAAATTCAAATTTTATTTGTCCTTTTTAGACCTTAAGTTGTAGCGTTCTTTACCAGGCACAGTTTGATCCTGAAAGAGTGTCTCTAGGTGCGTAGTATCAAGTCTCAAACACGGCGGCACAGCTTCTTGCAAGACTTTATCATCCGCACGTTCTGACTGAGTCCATTCCAGATGTGCATCGCTAAAAGGTACAAATCTCGGAACCTTTTCACTCTCGGAATCGGCAACACCTTCCCGGACCCACTTATCGTACGGTAAGGGCAAAGGTATCTTCTTACAATGGGTACCATGTACCCAGTTTTTCTTGCCGAACACCTTAATAGCAGTCCGAGTTGATAACAGGACTTGGTATGGACCGGTCCATCTTGGTTCCAAGTTCTTTGACCTCTGGAAATTCTTGGTTAGAACCCAGTCGCCAGGTTGAATCGTGTGGCCTGCGTCTACAGAAACTGAAGGCAACGTGTCATGGACCTGTTGGTGAAGAACACGCAATTTAGCAGTCAAATCATGTAAGTAGTCAACCAACATAGGGTACTCGATATCACTGTACTTCTTAGGCCTCGGCACACCCCAGACATTCGCCAGGCGTCCAAAAACAATCTCGTATGGGCTAAGTCCCATGCGAGAATGTACTGTCGTTCTCGTGGACAAAAGTGCCAATGGTAAGGCATCGGGCCATGTAAGACCAGAGCTCGCTTGCACCTTGGCCAACTTCAGCTTCAGAGTGCCATTATAGCACTCGACCAGGCCTGCTGACTGGGGGTGATTCGCAGCGTGAAATTTCTGTTTAATACCCAGACCCGCACATACTTTCTTCATAATCTGACCCACGAATTCACTTCCATTATCACTCCATACCATCCTCGGCAAGCCATATCTGGGAAAGAATTCTTTAAGCAAAACCTTGGCTGTAGACAAGGCAGTATTATCCTTTAGGGGGTAGGCCTCTATCCATCTGGAAAAGGCACAAACAACCACAAGGACATACTTCAAGTTATTGCATCTTTCCATATGAATATAAACTATCTGCAGCACCTCGAACGGATACGTTGGAGGAGCAAAATGACCCGCTGGAGTTGGGGTTCCCTTTCCAGGATTATGCATCAAGCAAATCATGCAGTGTTTAACCAAATTCTCAGCACACTTAGGAATTCCACCATTCTGCCATACCGGAGCCAACAACTTACATATCCCTTTTGAACTAATGTGAGCCAACCCATGAGCCATAGTAACCACCGGAAGCACATATGCATCCGGCAACAACCATCGCTGGTGCTCTGACAACTCAACCCAACAGCCTGTTAAATCCAACATTCCCGTACTCTCTCTCCACATACTCAATTCTTTCTCAGTAGCTTCTGCCTGAATCACCTTCACACTTTCTGTTGTATCTTCACACATTCCTCCTTCCACAACCCATCTGGCAGGACCTGCAACATCCATCCGACTCGTCACATCTTTTGCCGTTTCTCTCGCTACTTCATCTGCAAACGCATTCCCTTGACCCACATCATCCGTAACCTTCTTATGCGCACTACACTTCACTATCGCAATTTGGGTCGGCAAAGTAAGTGATTCGAGAAGTTCACTCACTAATTGTCCATGCTGAATTTTCGTACCATGGGAAGTAAGAAATCCTCTCTCTTTCCACAAGCGACCAAAACTGTGAGCCACGCCAAATGCGTATTGGCTATCAGTATAAACATTCACTCTCTTTCCTTTTGACAACACACGCGCTCTAATCAATGCTATCAACTCCGCTGCTTGCGCTGAATTCTGTGCAATACGTGCTGTTTCAACAATCGTGTGCAAAGTTGTGACAGCATATGCTGCAGTCGTCTCTCCATTCGGAAGCTTAAAGCACGAACCATCTACCCATAGGGTACCATCAGGATTCGAAAGAGGAGTATCTTTCAGATCAACTCTACCCTTCGTTTCCTCCTCTGTCCGGAGAAAACAGTCATGCTGTTCCTGAGCATCTGTCTCTACAAAAATCGGCAACAATGTAGCTGGATTCAATGTGTTGCACTGCTTGATGTGCACATGGCTAGCCAAAAGCGTCAACTCATAACCTGACAAACGCGCACTGGTAAGATGTTAAGTCTTCGTTCTATTCAATAGGGTATCCACTGCATGTGGGACCATCACAATCAATGTATTATCCAATACCAAACCAGCAGACAGTCGGATAGAAACAGCCGCTGCCGCTGTAGCTCTTAGACAACTAGGCAACGCCCTAGCTACCGGATCTAAAGTAGCTGAAAAATACACACATGGGCGCTGCTTGTCTCCAAATTGTTGCGTCAACACTGACAACGCACAACCTTCTCTCTCGTGTACATAAAGTGTAAAAGGTTTACTGTAGTCGGGGGTACCCAACACCGGAGCAGAACACAATGCATCACGCAATTCGGAAAAACTCTTCTGACATTCGTCAGACCAAGGAAGAGGGTGTGGTGTGTCCTTAAGAGTAAGTGCCAACAAAGGTTTCGCTAGCAAAGAAAAATTCGGAATCCACTGTCTACAATACGAGGTGATACATAAGAAGGCACGCACCTCTCTCTGTGTGCATGGCACAGTCATTTGGGCAATCGCTTGAATACGCTCTGGGTCAATCGCCTTCCCTCCTTCGACAAGTGATGACCTAAGTAGGTCACTTCTTGGCGGCAATACTGCAACTTCGAAGGTGACACTTTATGATGAAGGTCAGACAGGTGTCGCAACAAAGAAAGAGTAACTTCTTTACAAATCTCTTCATCATCAGCAGCAACCAATAGATCATCAACATACTGGATAAGAGTAACACCAGAAGGCAATGCAAGAGTATCAAGCTGAGTTTTCAAAGCCTGACTGTAAATGGAGGGACTCTCACAATAACCCTGAGGAGAGCGCTTAAACCGGAAACTGCGGCCTCCTAAATAGAAGCCAAAAATATCCCTACTTTCCTCAGCAATCGGAATACTGAAGAAAGCGTTCTTCAGATCAATAACAGAAAACCAAGCAGCTGAGGCAGGGATCATAGTCAATAAAGCAGTAATGTCCGGGACAACAGGAAACTGTGGCAGAACGATCTTATTGACCTCTCGAAGGTCGATCACAAACCGATACACAGGTGGCTGAGAAGAGTCAGTACGCTTAAGGACAGGCAGAACAGGACTGTTGCACACATTACCTCTCGTTTCTTCAACCACACCTTTCTCAACCAAATCATAGATAATCGCTAAAAGAGCTCTTTCGCCATCACAGGAAATTTTGTACTGGGGAATGCGAGGTAATTTAGCATTCAACTTAAGGGTAACAACATAGGGTGGAATCTGCAAGAGACCAACATCATTGGGACCTGTAGCCCAAAGTGTATCAGGGAGAGAACGCAGTTCCAGTGGAAGGCGATCCTTAGACAGATACATCGGGGAAATCACTTTCTTACCCACCGTAAGATGTACTCCCGAAGGAGAACAATGTAATGTCGCATGCAATCTTTTCAACAAGTCCAAACCCAACAGATTCTCGCCACAGCCCGTCGTTAGAATAAGGGGAGCCTCCAATTCACAAGGACCAATAGAAAGGGGCAAAGGACAAGAAACCGGATTACGAACTGGGGCGCCAGAAAATCCTACTGAAACGTTGGTCAAGCCAGACAAAGGTGCGCCGGGGAGTTTAGAGTGCATGATAGAACTCTTTGCTGCACCAGTATCCAAAAGAAAAGGTTCTGCCACACCTGATGTAATCACCTCAACATAAGGTCCACTCTGGTCTACTGGAACTGACACTACTCCCTCCCTTTGTCCATGGCTGTCCTAACTATCATTAAAACCAGCACTCTCACTTCCAACATAATAATCATCAGTGTAGTACTGAGCGGACTGGACGGTCGGAACATTCTGTCGGTCAAATTAATTCATAGAATTCTGAGGGGAAAAGGAACGTTCATTCTGGGGAAACGTACCACGTCCCCTACCCCTAGGTACTTGTTGGAAACCACCACGACCTCTCAGACCAGACATACCATTCGCACGCTGTAGCAAGATCGGGCAACTATTCTTGAAGTGACCTTCTTCTTTACAATAAGCACACTGATTAGGGCCTAGCGGGAGTCGCGAAGCAAAAGACTCAGGCTTCTGCAACAGTTTCTGAAACTGTGGGGGTTGCTGAAACTGGGAAGGTTGCTGAAACTGACGCTGATTAGGGCGAGGCGGATAAGCCTGCTGCAGAAGAACTTTCGTTTTTTTAATTATCTAGTCTTCTTCTCTACTTTAGCCTTCTCATCTTTATCTCTATTCTCATAGTATTGTGCAGTAGCCAATATCTGAGCCGAAGTAGAAACAGCCCATGAACTCTCAGAGTCCTTTAACTTATTAGAAAGTTCAGGAAGTAAATTAAAAACAAACTTATCTACAAACAACCTCTGACCACCTTCTGTACTCATATCCTGACCACTATGATCAATGAATGTTTCCTCAAACCTAGTGAAGAAATCTCTCGTCTTTCTTTTGTTTGCATGCTGCTAACTTGTCCCAATTCACCCGCAGAGGAGGCATCATAGTTTTCATTAAATTAATAATCCTACCAGGTAGTTCTGCAACTAATGATTCAGGTTTGGCACCTCCTGCCTGCCGACCATCTGCAGCAGTAATATTGACCCACATATCTCCTAACTCTGGCGCGTGATCCTCGTGACGGATCTTCGCCCACAAAGGTTGAGGAACTACATTACCCATCAACATATCTATGTTAGCTAAATTCATAACACACGCATCAACTGTCTGAGACAACTCCTTATAATAACCAGCAGGATTTTTACGGGGGTCAGGCAAAGTCTGCTTAAGAGCCAGGACCTCAGTTCTCTTCCAAGGGACATGCACCCACACTCGCTGAAAATGAGCCGGTGCAGCCGCAATACCATGAGCGGCATCAGCCACAACTGCCTCTCTCCATACAGGGGGAACCTCCCTCATAGGATACTGCTTCACTTTTCTCCTAATAGAAGGGTCAGGTTCGAACAATGACTGAGGTGGAAGTCTAGACCTAAAAGTAAGTAGTGTCTCTACCGCTTCCTCAACATCGGAACCCACTATCGTCCCTTTAGCAAATTCAGACTGAACATTAAGCAATTCCAGTGGAATTGAACCCAACTCATTATCTTCTCTCTCCTGACGAAGGAAGGTACACATGACATCAAAAACATACCTTTGTTTTGGTGCCTCCCACTGTAGGAAGATATCCATAACCACTTGTGGACTGTACTTGGAGGTATTCGAAACCCATCTACGAGCAAGGAGACTGCCCGCTCTTCGGGAAACAGGGAGCTGACTACGTCTCTGCTTACGTTCAGAAACAGGGGTCATATTCAGTGACCCAAAGAAGGGAGACAAAAGACTAGTGACAGTCTCAGTCATTCGTTGCCGAGCAGAAGGAGAAGAAGTTGACATGAGGACAGGAGACAAAGTGTTTTGAGGTGACAGAGACGTAGGGACAGAAATAAGAGAAGTCGAAGATAAAGGAGTGTAAGGCAAAGGAGTTTGAGGCAAGGCTGGTGGCAAGGCTGGTGGCAAGGCTGGCTGCCATGGAGGGGGCTGTGCCGGGGGAGGAAGAACCACCTGTGAAGCAACGGGTGGCTGAACTACAACAGGGGGTTGAACGACAACAAGGGGTGCAACAACTGGAGGTAACGGAGGTGCAGTAGCACCCTGCACATAAGGGGGTGGTAATCTCAGTAAATGTGACATCAAAGGATCCTTTTCAGGGTCTACAGTCACATTTGAAAGGGGAGGTGGCAAAGCCGGGTAACATCTGTCAATGGCCATGCAATGTTGTCTATCTGACTCTTCAATCGCACGATCTTCTTCATCTTCTTTAAACTGCCTAGCAGCTTGCATTACCGATATATTCCTTTCCTTCCTATCTCTCTTAGCTTGCTTAATTTCTCGCTGTTTGGCTTCCTTACGCCAAAGGCGGAAAGAGTCAAACATCGCCGGCCGGGCTTTCTTCTTAAATAGCGCAACTTCTAGGTTATCTAAAACATCTGATTCAAAACTACCATGTTGGGGCCATCGTAAAACACCATCTTTCCTTGTATAATGGACCCATACTTCATTAAAGGTAATGGGACCTACACCATGCTTTGAATAGAGCTCATAAGTTCCAACCGGAGGTATCGGACACGAGTCCTCCAATCGGGAATCCCTATTACAACTACAACAAAAGCATTTCCTAAATTTGCTAAAACCAGGCATCTTTTAGCTCACTAGTCTTGCTTCAAACTTCAAGGGGTTATCAAAAATGATACACTCGCAAATATACGAACCCCCCGGCTTCGACTATTGCAATGGCCGAATCAAAACCAAGAAACAAAACAAACAAAACAAAGTCGTGGGAGCGACCCACTTATACTTAACCAAAATGTCTGTCACGCCACCAGAAGACCGTCTAACGTCTCGCCTTACAAATCATCACAAGAGGGTCCAAGACAGGGTGACAGTCAGGGCAGCAGTCCTTCGCAGCCGTCAGAAAGGGGAAGCATCGCAGAAAAAACCTTCGGTCCACGTCGACATGCAGGGGTCGATGAAGTGGCGGCCGTCCTCCAGAATTTCCTCACGGGGCTCCTCACAATCTTCGGGCTTGGACCAGTACCGCTGAAGTCGCCCCACATTGGGCGCCAGTTGAAGAACCGGGGTTTAACCCAGCGGCGTCAGGGGCACGCCTAAGATCTTCAAGTTCACCTGTCTTGGTATATAGAGACACGGAATACTTCCGGATGGCATCAGAGACCAAGTTTATTAGCTGCAGCTAGTAACAGTGATCCTAGAAATACATCACGGTGTAAATTCTCAGGAGACTGCTTATTTTACTAAGGAGAGATGTCTCCTTTTATACCCAATATTCACATTATAAATGTACACTCACTGCACAAAATTCTAGCCAATAAGGTACATTTTTAAACAAAGTGTCACATAACAAAAACTCAATTTACAGTATCCCAACCCAAAAGTTAATTATTAGGAATGTCCCAAATTCAATCTCCACAAGCCGGACAAACCTATAATTGAAAGCATAACCCATGTAATGAAGAAACATAAAAAAAGAAACGGTAACAGATGCTGAACAAGATAACGCATGTGCAAGGAAACTAAAAGTTAACGATGTCCTGAACATTGATTGGCAATCTCAGACAAAGATCGATCAGGGAAATTGGCTTTGCGGGGTCAGTTTCAGGTGCAGAGGTCAGTTTCTTACAGTTCATTTCAGAGTCAAAAAGAAACCTAGTTAATGTATACATGAACTAAGAAGGCCAGGCCACTTTATTCGCCAGGCTACCTTCACAGGCCTACGTGAGGGCAACACAAAATGGTGGCACAGACCAAAATGGAGTCAGACCCGAGAATTACAGAACCTCAGAACAGCAGCGGCCGCATCAGCCCACCATAGTAGTTGTTGCTCCTGACGGAGGGGCATTTCAGGAAATCGAGCTTCCTGCAGACAAAGTGGAGCAAAGTCAAACCACTGTTTCAGAAGATCTATTGTCTTCCAGACCACCAGCAAGGAAAAGGAGGCTTAGTCCATCATCTTCTTCTTCAAGCCCTGCTTCTGATGATCGTGATGCCACTTAGCTCCCACAAGCTCAGTCTGAGAGTGATATACGCCACAAGACAATGCTTCTGAAAAGGAAGGTCCCAGACAAACTTAGAGTTATGGAGGTAGATGTAGAAGAGGGGGGTGATGATGATGTTGATGAAGACGAGCCAATCATCACGCACATTACTCCCGCCTCAAAGGGATTGGAGACCAACATTCTCACCCTATCCAGAAAGGCTGCTACTGAGCGGGATGTAGCACGGATATCACCAACACAGGTTACACCACTACTACCTCCAGCTGCCATATTTTCCAAGGCCCGGCAGGGACCTACATCCAGCTCAACCATCTCAGTAGGTAGTGGTAGTAAAAGTCACAGTCTAGGTGCACAGGGTCACATTTCAAGCACACTCTCCAGTTCATCTGGTATTGAAAGTGGCACATCCAGCAGTGCCAGAAAGTTCTCCTCCCCAGTTTGGGACTTCTTTTCTGTTATCGCCAAGGAGGAGAACGTTGCTATATGCTCAATTTGTCGGCAAGGTGTTCGGCGTGGTAAGCTTAGTACAAACTATGGTACCGGAGGACAAGCAAGTCATCTCAGAATACACCACACTATCGTGTGGGAGGATCACCTACTTAAGTTAATAGAAAGTAGAAAAACTCAACCCATTGAAGTTGGTCAGGATGAATCAGGGAGCGATATTATTGCGGTGGCAGGTGAAGAAGAGGGAGGCATTTCTAGCCCTGTCCCCAGTAGTGCAGTGGGAACGCCCACATCCTCCTCAGTAACATCAGAGTTGCACCGCAGTAAGAGCCACACTCTGAGTCAGGCTGAGAGTGAGACACGAAGACGACAGAGTACCGCAATGAGACAATCTGTGTCGTTGAGCCTTAGTGGGTTCATGAAAACAGCACCACAAAGGAAAGTAATCCAGCCGACCATTGAGAGCATGTTTAGGTTGGAGGGGCAGTTCCAACGCAACCACCCAACGGCACGATTGTACAATGCGAAGCTGGCTAAAATGTTAGCGCTGGACCTTCTTCCTTTTTCATTTGTGGAAGGGGTGGGTTTCCTTGAATTTGTGTCTGCCATCTGCCCTAAATGGAAGGTTCCCAGCCGGTCCTATTTCGCAAGAATTGCTGTTCCAGCACTACATCATGATGTGCTGGAATTGGTTGGACAAGCTTTGCAGCAGAGTGCTGTGCACAATATCCACCTGACAACAGACATGTGGACCAGTTGCCAAGCCACAGATTACATGTGCATCACTGCACACTGGATCTCTTTTGTGGGGGTTAGAGATAAGCTATCTGCACGAGGTGCAGTTGACACAGCTGCGATTTTTGAAGGTACTCGGAAACATGCAACTGTAGCCATGTTTGCCATGGAGAAATCTCATACGGCTGAAAACATTTTACACAAGTTTCGCAGCAAGGTTTTGGAATGGCTGCAGCCAAGAGGGCTTGGTATTGGTCTTGTTGCCACAGACAATGGCAGTAATGTACTTAAGGCCATGGAACTTGGTTCCTATTTCAGGGTTCCGTGTATGGCGCACTGCATAAACATTATAGTTCAAGACTTTCTGAAAAAAGAACCCATAGTCAGCAATTTACTGGCCATCTGCCGAAGAATATGCACTCATTTCAGCCATTCTTGTAAAGCTCGGAAGCAGCTGAGGATCATCCAACGTGAACATAGGATGCCAGTCAAGGCACTCACCCAGGAGGTGGCAACACGTTGGAACTCAACGTATTACATGCTTGATCGTCTGTATGAGCAGTACAGGTCACTCCATGAATATGTCTGGAACAGAAGCGGGGATGCTACTGTTAAAGGCATGAACCTTGAGATGGATCAATGGAGCCTAATTAAATGCCTGACTGAGATGCTGTGTCCTTTTGAGGTCTTCACACGTGAAGTCAGCAAGGAGGACTGTACAATGTGCCAAGCTATCCCATTATTGCAAATGCTAGAGCATCAGCTGAATAATGTGTCTGAATCATACAAAGGTGTAGAGGACAAAAGGCAAGCCCATGACTTGGTGGAGAGCTTATCCCGGCGCTTAGCTGAAAAAGTAAGGATACAAAATAAAATTTTGTCACAAGAGCATTACATTTGTGCCACAATTCTGGATCCACGTGCAAAACTTGGACTGAAGACATTCTTTGCTTTTTCCGAGATTGATGTTGCCCGCTACAAAAGTTGTATAGCTGAAGCAGCCAGTAAGTTGGAAAACGAACGGCTGCTAATTAAAAGCCCGCAAGATCAACCCACAAGAAGTAGTGAAGCAGGCCATGCAGGATCAAGTGCAACTTCGTCGGCTGAGGGCAGTGCGTTTGGATCACAACACTCACCATCACTATCGACCACAGAAACAATACCTGGATCATTAGGCCGAGTACAACCATTACACGATTGGTATGTAAAGTTAGGCATTAATAAGCACAGTGCTGATGCACAGAAAAAACAGCACGAAAGCATACCAGCAGCAACCCTGTACATTGATCAAAACCCATTGCAGTATTGGTATAGGAAAAGGTCTGAATGGCCACAGCTCAGCAGGCTGGAGATAAGCTATCTGGCTTGCCATGTCGCAAGTGTCTCGCCGGTACGTGTTTTCATTGCTGCTGGTTCCATTGTAACATTGAGAAGGACCAGTCTCTCGCCCAAAAATGTGGAGAGGTTAACAATGATCAAAATGAATCAGCACTTCATACCACCGAATTACACAATACATGAAGCAATGGAGGAAGATGAGGACAGCGGCTCAGGTGACGGAAGTAGTGTGTCACATGATGATTACCTACTACTGGCTGACCCCCCAGAGTTTGAGGACAAGCTATACTTCCCTGACAATTAGGCTTGCACTTACTGTCTTCCTCCCTTTTTTCCCACCGTTGTTTGTGTGTCTGTCGTTCCGGTTACAAACTTGTGAATCTCAACAAATCCATTACCACCGTCCTCTACTCTTCTTATTTAATATACAATTTTCAGGTGTCTGCAATTTGACAGTACAGTCCTCCAAATCCAGCTCCTCCGCTCCATCATACTGAATCTCCCACCCAAATCCTTTGCCCTCATGAATGATGCTAAAATAGTACTACAAGAAAAAAATCAAACTTTCCTAGTCCTGCCAAAAGAAGTGGAGCATGAATCAGATGACTACTATAGCTATAAGAGAGACTGGCCATTGACTGAAAATAAGATGGAACAGGTAATGATTGATGCCATGCATTGGACGCAGAGTGGCAGACTGAATGATTTTGTTGTGTTTGTTGTGCATGAATTTATGTAATTGTGCACTGCCACTAATCAACTTTCTACAGAACACACTAAACTGAACTCAAGGTGAATTAAATTTTCCCCTTCTTGCAAATAAGAAATTGCTTTTAATTCAATACAGGAAGGGGACTCACTATATCCGCGCAATGAGTATGATGACACAACAGCACCGCCCATCATGATGATGGCGAAATAGACGGCCCGTTAACTTAAAATGAGAAGGAACAGGTAATGACAATTAATGGCATGCATTGGACACCTGATTCTGAGCGATTGGTCTTTGTGTTTTCGTTGTTTGTTTGTTGTGCACAAAGTGAAGTCAAAGTGTACTAGTAATCTATTTTTCTGTACACACTAAAGACTGACTCAAACCAATAATATTTCTACTCTTGTTGTGTAATAACAATTTTACTTCTACTGCAGGCCGATCTTCACAGTCAGTCAGTAAAAGTATCAGAGATAATGATGAAGTCAGGAGGACGTTTCATGAGTGGCATAAACTTAAAAGCCTAAAGGTAAACACGTCAACAACAACCACAGCAGACCCAAATGTCTGTAGAAGTGGAATAGAGTGTAGCGGTGGGATGACTGCTGTGCATTGATTTACTAACTTAAACTGTAAAATGCTATGTTTGGAATGGATAATGTGCTTTGCCTTTGTCCAACTCTTTAAAAAAAAAAAAAAAAAATAAGTACTCTAAAGTCTTAACGTAGGATGTGCTACTGCTAAGCACTGTGGGCCTGATCTCGCCTGTTATTGTTGAAGGTCAATGCTGGAAACAGACTAGAGTAGAGATGATGCATACATGCCACCTCGGAAAGTGTTCTTGTTGCACTACACCATAACTTGTGCATTTGTTTCAACTTTGTTTCTCAATATCCCCTTTGGTTTTCCATCTACAATTACAGGCCGGGCCTTGCCCTATACTTTGGAAAACATTACAATGCACACTTACCTTACCAATAAATCGACATTTTTGTTTCCAGCCGGGCAGTGGCGAGTGGCGAGGCGACACACCCAAGATTGATGGACGAGAGGAGGACCAAGAGGAATGCTGAGATGCAAATCCAGTCCACATTTTTTACCAGGACAACACAGTAACAGTATCCACTTTTATCTTCTTTTAACTAATTTGATTAATATTTTGTACACAATCTTTACAAAAGTGTGTTCTTGAAGTTGTTATTATCATCATTAGGTTTGCTCTCTGTCTACGATTCTTCCCTACCAATATTTAAAATTTCTATTTGCTATCTGTAAAAGTTTTAAGGCCGGAACAACAGAACAAGAACTAGAAGTGTATGTAATCCGGGTCTCTCATCATCATGCATGCATTTCCTTTTTCTCCCTTAACATATGGATATGGTAGTCTTCAATGATTGTCGTTTGTTTGTCCATGCATACTGTTTTTCTATGTCAAACCTTTCCCAAAAACCCCCTTCCCATCCATTCAACAAACCCTAACCCTCTTCCCCCGGGCTGTGTGACTTATTGTCGAGGTGTGACTAAATTAAATGTACACCAATACTTAATCACACACTTGCTGGGGTGGATGTGGCGAAAGCAACAGTACTTCAATTCCAAGGCAGAGCGATGATCTTCTTCTGCTTGCCCACCCATGAGTAGGATATTTTAGGTTATTTTATTTAACAAAGGAACATATACCTCAGCATGAATTGCCGGCATTGATTGGATTTGTTTGTTGTCATTCCTCATATACAGCACTAACTGTTAGGCTGTAGGCCTAGTCAAGTGACTCGACACAACTATAGTTTGTAAATTTGTCTAGTAGGCTATCCCAACCACCATTATGTTTTGTTGTCTAATATTTGAGCATATTATTGTTGCTCGGTAAGTTCTGTACTGTACTTCATTCTACTACTCCTCTAACAGTCTCTCAAAGGCGATTGACTGTCTCATTTTCTTTTTTTGCAAATGCTGCCGCCCTGCCAGTGTCTACTACTACTAGTACTATACTACCACCACCACCACCCCAATCATGGCATGTTAGAAAAAGGAAACCATCTTCACCATGCAGCCATTGCTGTGCCACAGTTGGACATAAACATCAAGCACAGGTAAGAGAGAAGTTTGGGGGAGGCAGAATTAATAATGAACATGTTGTCAATGATTTCATTTTCACACACCAGTCCAGATAAAGAATGCATAAACTAGAGGACAGACTGAAAGTACTAGAAGGACAAGTCAATCAGTGAGGTGTGTCGCATCTATCTGTTTGTGTCTTACACAGTCAGCCAATTATTTAAATCAAACACAGGCTATGGGCGGCCATGCACCAGCAAGGAAACAGTGTGATGTAAAACAGTTACCCCACCTACAAAACATTAACAACATTGCATGTAACATATAAAAATATATTTAATTTCCCTAACAAAAATAAACTAAACCCACAAAAGCTGACCCACCCCCCTCCCTAACCCCAACCAATGTCCAATTGTCCATAGGAGAAAAAGTCCGTAAAGAAAAAATCCCAAACCCAACGCCCAAACAAGTTCCCACCCACCCAAACAAGAATTAAAAAAGGGGCAGAACTTAATGACAGGGACTAAGGTGTGGGGCGGGACTCAAGGAGGACACGCATTTGGTGCTCTAGACGGGCGACGCGGCGTCTTAGGGCGTGGCAGTTGCAGCCACAGTGGGGGGGGGCACCGGAGATGGCACTACGGTGGCGGCGGGCAGCCGCCAGACGGTGGAGCCGTACCGCTGGAGGGCGGTGGCTGGGGCCCGGGGCACTGGAGGAGGCTTGAATTGCTGCCGCAGTCTCCTCCTCCTCCTCGGCTAAGACCACCAGCCGCCGGTATTCCCGCTGGATTGCCTCCAGCTTCCGGCGCCGTGCCTTGGCGGCCAACTCCTTGCGGTTTAGTTTGGGAGTAACTGTGTATCAAAAAGAGAAAAAACAAGACAATTGTAAAATATACTCTTAGAAAAACAGTAAGACAAGTTAATTATTTATACACATAGTGGCATGGTAGAGTAGCACTATAAAGCACAGTAGTACATAACATTTTAAATCTCGCCCGTCCTTCTTACTTCCACCCGTCTTTCACTTTTTAGTTGAACAGTGCACCAGGTGCTCTTCTCCATAAAACTTTCAAAGCGGAGTTGAAATCAGATAGATGAGGCCATTGGTTACTCAATACTCCCGCTCCTATGCAAATTAAAGGGATTGTAGTCTTCTAGTTCACTCTTCAAACGTCCCCAACAACTCATACTTACTTACGACATCGGATGGCGGCCGGACTTTGTCCGCCCACCATGCTAAAAAGGGTGGGGGTCCCGTGGGGACAATTAATTAGGATGATGCGCCCGGCACAGTGGCGGGCGCATCCTGGTTTTTTTACATTCTGGTTGGCGGTGCCGAAAGCAATGCTAAAAATACATGTTGTGCTGCTTTTCCAAGCACAACATGATGGGCCCCGCACGGAGCCTGTCACGTTTTGCTTTGAAAGGCAGGGGGGGTACCATAGCATAGGTAGGTACCCTCCATGGGGGCCCCCAAGCATACTCTGCAATGTCTGCATGCCTTTCCGTGGCGGACGGCAATGCCGCCACGCAAAGGCATTCTAAAATGCAGATTATATGGCTGGCGGTGTGTTCAGAGAGACACCAATGCCATATTGAACCCTTTTCCGCCTGGTTGACATATGGGGGGGGTCTGACTCTTTTCTACAGGGATGGCGGTAGGTTTGCCCCTGTGGTGTTGGCGGTGAATACCGCCGGCCCGGCGGGGGCAATACGCCCGCCATCCTAATGGGGCCCTAATTCTCAACAGTACAGTATACATATACATACAGTACACCCTTGCAGTGAGTGTACTGTCAAGTTCAACAATAGTTAAGGATTATGAATCTAACTTACCACCGCCCACCACTGGTGCTGCCACTCCCCCTACCGCTCCGTTGCTATCTGCAGCAACTGCCGCATCCTCGCCCTCCGCGTCGCCTTCGCTGGCCCCGGCAATGGTGGTCGGTAGTGCGCCTAGAAAACATTAAACATTGATTAGGCGTCATATACACCTCCCCCCTATTGATCAGTAGCAAAGTTGAAAAATGAGTTAATACTAACATACATCACTAGTACAAATCAGGTAGTAGTAGAGTAGACACTAATAGTTATATATGGTCATTATTGTAGCCTTTGCTTAATTAGCCCGAGCCATGCTACCATTTTACCTTTGTGTCTTTTATTTTTGCACATATGACGTTACCTTGCAGCTTCTAGTATAAGACACCTTTGAGCCCACATGACCTGCCTCACACTGCTACTGTCTAGTCTACGCGCTGCGTACAAGCGGTCAACAAAAACAGTAACAAGCCACTTTTTTTAGGAAGTACTGGTGTACTGTTAGTTACTAGTCCATATTGCTTATCCATAAACGCTACTCTTTTTGGCACGGCTGAGAAATGCTTGCAAGTTGCAATATACTAACGCACACCATTTCATTTTTCGCATTACAGACGGAAGATTCCCTTCTACGAACCAGAGCTTTGCAGAGCTTCTGAATGATGCAACAACTACCAGTACTAGGTTCTCCTAAGGTGAGGGGTCCCTTCACTCACATCTTCATTTATAAATTTATATAAACTACATTCCTAGGGGATGCTGGTGCTGCCTTCCACCACTGTTCAGTTATCATGATTTAATTCCCAACTGTATAAGTGTAACAATGTTTATTGTTTTAATGTTATTGATTTTCCGGTTGGTGCTGCATTTTATAATAAAACAATGTACAGAACTTCTCAATTCAAAATAAACATTTTGAACTTACATAGACGTGGTGGTATTTGGTGTGGACTAACTTACACAAGTGAGCAAATTAAAGTAAGGGTGTGCATGTGCATTGCTTCCACGACTGAGAGGTTGGGTGTGTTATGTTCTGGGTTGTCTACTTGTTGGGTATCTTGGGGGGAGGGTTCGGAGACCTAATAGTTATGACAAGACAGTACTATAGTCGAGCAGTGGAATTGTGGTGGGTGCTGAATTTCTGATTGTGGTGTGTGAGGAAGGTCCAACCTACCATCACCAACATCCTATTTTCTTGTGCAAAGGTCTGTGTATGTGCAAGATCCCTACAACAGTAGTAGTATGTCCTATAGGCTATCATATCAAACTAGTAATAAATCTGGTTGGGCTTTTGTTGCTGTGAATTTTCAAAGCCTCAAGATTAACAAAGACTCAAGATCAATAAGACTAGAAGTAGTACAAGACGACGACCCAAAGGATTGGACTCAATGGCTAGAGCTACTGGTGAATATGAGTTTTATATTACAACCTTTCACATAAAGAGTGGCACTGGCCAACTGGTCAAGACTAGCTACTACAGTACAGACAGACTGATAGTAGTAGTGGTACTGTCTGAGAGTCATCATAGCAGAGGCAGGGATAAGATTTTTGAAACCGTACAGATAGAAGGATAATTGTTGGTAAAAAAACAGCATTTGGAAACTGAAACAATAGTTCGTGAAAAATATGGTGCAGTAAAAGTTATGGAATAAGAAATATTATTAAAAACAAGAAGACTTACTGGGGCCAGCAGAGGAGCCCTCATTGGCGTCCTCCTGGTGCTGTTCGGACTGTTGCCCCGCCGAACCCCCACTCCCTGTCTGTCTGCTCCTGGGTGCTGATGAACAGGAAATATATAAGAAAGAGACAAACATTGATGGATGGTGTCAAACAAATACAATATTATTCAACAACGGTCAAAAAACACTTATGTAAACAACAATTGCAATAACTAAATTGACCGATCTCATCTGGTCAACAAGTAGTATTGGGGGATTCGCGGATTGACTACTTAAGTTACTATTTATCAACAGTAATCCTGTCGTCCATTCTGATTCCAGAATACTAAGTTACAACTAAGCCTAAGTATGACGTACCACCCAACCTAGCCCACCTATTCCAGGCATGCCAATTGTACATTAAGTATGCATTTCCACTTCTTTTATTCCTCAACAATGCATATGGTCAAAAAGAGGACACATG
The DNA here is from genome assembly GCF_964204655.1 of Triturus cristatus. Lineage (NCBI taxonomy): Eukaryota > Metazoa > Chordata > Amphibia > Caudata > Salamandridae > Triturus > Triturus cristatus. The sequence continues at coordinate 936,759,911 of NC_140584.1, read as the reverse complement.
ACTACATTTTTTGTATACACCAAATTTTGGGTTGATTGATTGATGCTGATGTTCTGCTAGTGCTAAGCCAATTACCACCACTTATTGAACAAACTAGAAAAGGTTCTAATAAAGACTGCCGTAGTCGTACTAGCAGCACGTCACGTAACTGAGGGGGCATCACGCATACCACTAACAAATTAGAAACTTATACAAAGTACCTAAACCTAAGTATCAATCCGCTCCTATCTATTAGTGACAGGACAAAGTAAGGAGTGGACTAGAGTCACTGTAGCATTACGTAACTTAATTTCTCTAAAATAAACTTGTACCGAATCACGTGAGCGCAAACGCAAAGTTGCAAACAAGTAAGATTAGTAGTAGCGCAGAAGAGCACCTGTGTCATACCCTGGAATGTAAGCAGCAACATTCTAGCTGGTTGGAAGAAAAAAAAGATATTCGCAATATATAACACAGAGCAGAAGAACAGACACAAAGTAGTAATAATTAAATAGGTACTCACCAAGCCCCGGGACCTCCACTCCTAGCAGGTCCAGCAGGTCCTGCTCACGGTCCAGGATGTCAGACCACCGGTGCATCAGCTGCGCCTGGGTGCGCCGGACCCCAGAGAAGCGCGACACTGCCCGGCGCACCTTCCCCCACCGCTGCCGATGCTCCCGGAGGCCGTACCCAGACCCAGGCCTGCCACCTGCTGCCAGGGTTGAGGGGAGGTGGCGCTGCACAAAGAAAATTAGTGCAGCCAACTCCACCTCCCCAAATAAGGCCCGTGCCTGCACCCCTTGTGGGCGCCGCCTTCCGCAAGGAAGGTGGTCGCGGCTCTGGCTGCGACGGCGACCAGCCCTACCCTTAGACATGGTTCTGGGGTAAGAAAAGGTAATAAAATTCAAGAAGTAAAGGAAATAAATAATAGCAGGCAATAGAAAGAGAAAAAGTTGCTAAAAAACAAAAAAAGGAGACAAAAACAAAAAATATCGAAGCTGGAATATAGTAAGAGAAATAATAAATAAGAAAGATAAAAAAAAGTGGGTTGAAACAAAGGATTGAAAAGATTTGGAGAGGATTGAAAATCAGGCCCCAGAACCATGCAATAGAGTGAAAAACAACATGGCCGCGCCCATTGCGACCACGTGCGCAAGTTCGCGCAATATTTTCTCCCCGAGCAAGCAAAAAGCAACGCGATCAAGTAAAAGCGGTCGCGAACAGGAAATATCTACCTCGAATGGGCGCGAACATGCATTGCGCGACCCGGAACAGGAAGTAAGCATCGCGAGAGGACGGGACAAGTGAAAACAAGATGGCCGCGTCCGTGAGCAACCGCATGGGTAAGTTGGCGACCCGCGATCAAGCAAAAAATACCGCGAACAGGCGGGAAAAAAACTTCTGCGTCTTTGCGATATTTCCGGCGTGTTTGCGGAGATTTTTAGCATTTTCGCGATAATTTGCGAAAGTTAATTTCGCAAATTCCGCCCACCCCTACAGTGAAGTTCAGTTCCTTAATGAACAAGTTAGTTACCTTCGGTAACGATGTATCTGTAAGAAACATTAGTTAGTTAGATTCCTCACCTTAGAATATCCCCAGGCGTCAGACTGGATCCGGAAGATTTTTCGTCAGCAATACCCCTTGCGCGCCGCTAGGCGTCGTCTGCGGCTCCGCGTCCGTCGTCGGCGTCGTGCACCGGAATGACGTCGTCGGAGTACTTAGACGCCGCCCTCGCGCGCTGACGTCAGTTCTTGTACATAGCCTTCCGCGCCAGGAACGCAGAGCCATGCAAAGACCGACACTGGTGCCAAAAATAAAATCTAGGGGCCTGAAAAGGATAACCTTAACCCTAGATGTCAGTTCGCAGAACGGGGAGGATGGGTGGGTCGGTGAGGAATCTAACTAACTAATGTTTCTTACAGATACATCGTTACCGAAGGTAAGTAACTTGTTCATCTGAAAGAAACACGTTAGTTAGATTCCTCACCTTAGAATAGATACCCAAGCAATACCATCCCCGGTGGTGGGTCTGCGAACCAAGATCACACCAGAAAGTCCTGGAGGACAGAACGGCCAAAGAAGCCATCCCTCCGGACTTGGCTGTCAAGGCAATAATGCCTGGCAAACGTGTGTAGCGAATCCCACGTCGCCGCCTGACAGATGTCCTGCAAAGGGACACCCCGTCCTAAAGCAGTAGTAGCCGTTGTGGCCCGAGTAGAATGGGCGCGCAGCCCAACAGGAGGGTCCTTTTTTGCCAAGGAGTAACAAATTTTGATGCACAAAACGACCCACCGAGAGACTGCCCAAGATGAAATGGAGTCACCACTTTCGGAAGAAAGGAGGGACGAGGCCGAAGGACAACCTTGTCCGGATGAACAGACAGAAAAGGAGGCTTTGAAGATAAAGCCTGGAGCTCACTCACCTGTCTAGCCGAGGTGATGGCTACCAGAAAAGCAGTCTTAAGAGTCAGAAGACGAAGAGGACAATTGTGAAGAGGCTCGAAGGGAGCGCACATCAGGAATGTCAGAACAAGATTCAAGTCCCACTGAGGCATTACAAAAGGGACAGGAGGGAATGTGTGAGTAATGCCTTTTAGAAAGCATGTAACTACAGGGGACTTGAAAAGAGAAGGCTGATCAGGAAGCCGCAAGAAGGCAGAGATGGCAGCAAGATAACCTTTCAGAGTGCCCAGGGCAGAGCCCTGCCGGGCCAAAGAAAGAAGAAAGAGGAGAACCTCAGAAAGAGGGGCGGAAAGGGGATCCACAGCCTTTGCTGTGCACCATGCCACAAATTTGTTCCACCGGCAGGCGTATACCGTCTTTGTGGAGGGACGCCTGGCTGCCAGAATGATATCACAGACTTCAGGAGGCAAGTCAAATGGCATCAACTGCCGCCGCTCAATCTCCACGCATGGAGGTGGAGGCTGGACAGGTTCGGGTGGAGGACCGTCCCCTGCTGCTGCGACAGAAGATCCTCCCGAAGGGGCAGACGTATCGGAGGATCGGTCAGCATACTGAGTAGCTCGGGATACCAGTACCTTCGTGCCCAATCCGGAGCCACCAAGATAACTTGGGCCCGGTCGTGCCTGATCTTCTTCAGCACTCTGGGCAGAAGTTGTATAGGCGGAAAGGCGTACAACAGACCGCAACTCCACTCGTGGCGAAAAGCGTCACCGAGCGAGTGCCGCCTTGGAAATTCCAACGCGCAGAACTGCTGACATTGCGCGTTCTCTTCGGTGGCGAATAGATCTAACCAAGGCTCTCCCCACTGCTGAAAGAGACCTTGTGCCACTTCGGAGTTCAGACGCCATTCGTGATCCATCATGCACCGGCGGCTGAGTTTGTATGCTCTGGCGTTCAGAGAGCCCGCCAGATGTTGGACCACCAGGGTTACGCCCTGGTGTTCCAGCCATGTCCAGAGGCGCAGAGCCTCCTGACAAAGGGTCCACGACCCCACCCCGCCCTGTTTGTTGCAATACCACATGGCGGTGGTGTTGTCCGTGAACACCTGCATGACACTTCCCCTGACAGAGGGAAGGAAGGCTTTCAGTGCAAGTCGGATCGCTCTCAACTCCAACAGGTTGATGTGGAGACGAGACTCCGCCGGAGACCAGAGGCCTCTGATCTCCGCCTCTCCCATATGGCCACCCCATCCCAGGAGGGACGCATCCGTCACTACGACATGCTCCGGTTGGGGAAGGGAGAGGCTCTTGCCCTTGACCCAATCGCGGTCCGTGAGCCACCACTGCAACTGCTGTGCAGTGCCCTCCGAGATCAAGACATGGTCGGACAGGTTGCCGTGATGCTGGGCCCACTGAAACTTCAGGTCCCACTGCAGAGCCCGCATGCGCCGCCTGGCGTGATGCACTAGTAGGATGCAGGAGGCCATCAGCCCCAGAAGCCGCAACACTAGCCTGACCGAGACCCAGGATAGAGGCCGAAAGATGGGAATCAGGGCCTGTATATCCCGGACCCGCTGTTCCGGTGGATGGACCCGGAACTGCGCCGAATCGAGAACCGCTCCGTGGAAGAGGAGCTTTTGAGAGGGGCTCAGGTGTGACTTCGGCACGTTGATGGAAAATCCCAGCAAATGCAGGAGATCCGCCGTAGTCTGGAGGTGGGAGACGACTGTCTGGGGCGAGCCCGCCTTCAACAACCAGTCGTCGAGATAGGGGAAGACTGGGACCCCTGATCTGCGCAGATGAGCTGCGACCACCGCCATCACTTTCGTGAACACCCGAGGGGCACTGGTGAGGCCGAAGGGGAGCACGGTAAACTGAAAGTGCTCTTGGCCCACCGTGAACCGCAGGTAACGCCGGTGGGCCGGCAGGACGGGAATGTGGAAATATGCGTCCTGCAAGTCTAACGCTACCATCCAGTCTCCAGGGTCTAGGGCAGCTAGAACCTGAGCCAAAGTTAACATCTTGAACCTTTCCTTCCGGAGGAAGGCATTGACGTTCCGGAGGTCCAAGATAGGGCGTAGGCCCCCTTTGCCCTTCTTGGGAACCAGAAAGTAGTGGGAATAACAACCACGACCTACTTCTGGGTTCGGAACGCGCTCGACGGCCCCCTTGGCCAAGAGGGCCGAAACTTCCTCGTGGAGAAGATTCAAATGATCCCCCGAGATACGGTGGTGCTGCGGTGGCATGGCTGGAGGGGTCGTCTCGAAGGGGAGGGAGTAGCCCCTTCGGACGATTTACAGCACCCACCTGTCCGATGTGATGGACCGCCAGTGGAGCAGGTGATGGCGAACTCTGCCGCCCACTGGCGTGGAATGGGCCTGAAAGCTCGGACTAGGAAGGTTTTGAGGCGGATGCTGCCGGGGTGGATGTGGGCTGACCTCGTCGTCCTCCAGAACCGCCTCGGCGGAAACCACGTCCGCGACCGCGCGCAGGTTGATTCTGCGGCTGGTGGCTAGGCGCACGTGAGGAGGCACCCCTTCCTTGGCCACGAAAGGGGCGAAAGGCGGAAGTTTGCGACCGCGGGGCCGAGAGGCCCAAGGACTTGGCCGTAGCCCGGGAGTCCTTAAAGCGATTCAGCGCACTGTCCGCTTTCTCGCCAAAAAGGCGGGAGCCATCAAAGGGCATGTCCATGAGAGAGCTCTGGACATCACCCAAAAATGACGTGGACCGCAGCCAGGCGTGACGTCTAAGCGCCACTGAGGTAGAAATCGCCCTACCCAGCGAGTCAGTGGTGTCAAGCCCACATCGTATAGCATGTCGCGCGGCATCCCTCCCATCGGCCAGAGCCTGGGTAAGTCGCGTCCGGACCTCCTCCGGACACAGGGGCAGCGCGTCCTCCACCGCATCCCACAGAGACTGGGAATAACGGTCCAAGAGACAAGCGGTGTTCAAAGACCGCAGGCCCAAACTAAGGGAGGAGAACAGCTTCTTGCCAAACTGCTCTAGTCTCTTGGAATCCCGGTCCGGCGGGGCGGTCGGGAAAGAGGATTGGGAGGTGGAGGCCTGGATAACCAGGCTCTCAGGGGTAGGGTGTTGGGACAGAAAACTGGGGTCGCCCGGAGCAGGGCGGTGGCGCCTGGCGACGTTCCTGTCCACAGGAGGAACTGTGGAGGGCTTGGACCAGGTGCCCTGTAGAACGTCAGTGAGGGCCTCATTGAATGGCAGCAGAGGCTCAGTGGAGCTTGCTGCAGACTGAAGCACCTCAGTGAGGACGTTCGTCCTCACAGCCACGGCAGGTAGCTCGAGCCCAAGGGCTGCGGCCGCCTTGCGCAGCACCACAGAGAAAGCAGCACCCTCCTCCGAAGCCACAGTCGGAGGAGAGATGAATCCAGTGTCTGGCGAGGTATCCAGGCCACTGGCCTCCCCCAGTTCATCTGCCCAGTCCTGGGACAGTTGGGCCTGAGCGGCCATAGGATCCTCGGATCCCTCCCAGTAGTCCCCATCATCCGACTCCTGGTGTAGAGGAGAAAGTAACGGAGCCCGGCGGTAGACAAAGTGTGTCTCTAGCGGCGCCGATCGCGGCGTCCATCGACGCCGTACCGGCGCCGGGCCCGGAGTGGGACTGAACCGGGGCTCGACGTCGGCGTCGGGGGTGGTACCGGTGTCGACGCCGGCGGAGGAGGCGTGACGAGGTTGACCGGCGTCGACGGGGACTCGAGAACGGGTCCCAGGGGCGCTTGCGGCGTCGAGGCCGGAGCCGTCAACGGCGCCGGGGCCGGAGCCACCGGCAGGCAAGGCAGCCCAGTCGGGTCCGCGGGGCCCGAAGGCGCACCAGCGGGCGCCGACGGCGGAGCCAGCTTCCTCATGGCCGAGAGGAAGGCACTGACTTCCGCCGGCGTCGCGTCAGTCCCAGGGACCGGAGGGTATGGGGACGTGCGCGGCGCCTGCAGCTCCGCCGGAGCCGCGGGGGTGGAACCACCCTGACCCTCGGCCGAGTCGCGCGACCGGCGAGGGGAGTCCGAAGAGCGGTGTCGCCTCTTGGACTTCTTGGAATGCTTCGACTTACCCGAAGACTTGGATCCCGACGACCGATGGTGATGTCGGCTGCCGCTCCGCGACCGATCCTTGGACCTCCTCCTAGACCGGGATCGAGAGGCGCGCGGAGCCGAGTGGCGAATCTCGAGAAGCTTACGGGACCGCTCCCGTCTAGCCTTCGAGGTCAGGGCCTTGCAGTCCGAGCACGACTCCGCGTCGTGATCGAGGCCCAAGCAGTAAAGGCACCGGCGGTGATGGTCCGTAACCGACATCAATCGGTTACAGTCCGTACAGGCTTTAAACCCAGGCATCCTACCGGCACCGGTGTCGAGACACGATCAAAAAGGATCAAAAAAGTTAGTCAAAAATTGACTAAAGGGGTAGCTCTCCCGGATCTGCGCTTACTGGCGCGGAAAAAAGAAGAACTGACGTCAGCGCGCGAGGGCAGCGTCTAAGTACTCCGGCGCACGACGCCGACGACGGACGCGGAGCCGCAGACGACGCCTAGCGACGCGCAAGGGGTATTGCTGACAAAAAATCTTCCGGATCCAGTCTGACGCCTGGGGATATTCTAAGGTGAGGAATCTAACTAACGTGTTTCTTTCAGATATTTCCATTATTCAATGATTTTTACTGCGAATGATAATGACATTTCACATTAAGCATCAGTGCATTTTAGGATCCCCACACTTCATCAAAAGAATAAACTCTATAGACAAAGCAATATGTGAATATCATATGATTAATACAGTTTGAGGTCAAACATAAAACATTCCTATTCACACGCTAAAGCATAAATGCACACCATACCCAAATATGCCCGTGAGGACCTTCTAATGAAACACACAGTAAAAGTATACCCTGAAGTGCAATTCCTTACTGACAAGTCTACCATTATTATCATCAACTTGTGCCACTTCCCTTGCATGTAGCACATTATTGTCTCTTCCCATAGGTTTTCTTCTATGCCTTTTGCAATTTTTAAAGAAAACACATGATGTCCAAGCTCTCATTCAGACACTAGGGCTCTAGCCTAGCTCTCAATGCCCTTTGTCCCCTCACTCGCTGTTGCCCCCCAGGTAGGAAGTGGTGTTGATTGTCCAGATGCTATATCTGGTGCTCCCCTGGGTCCCACTGCTTCATTGTTGTCTCAGTTAAACAGCAAGCAAAATCAAATCTTGATCCCTTTACAAGAGCTATCACCAAATCATTAGCAGACACAACAGTCCATGGGACCTCGAGCAAGGTAGTCTTGCATCAAAAAACAGAATGTCAATATTGTGTCACAAAACTGCTACAGACTAATAGGAGAGATTTCCATGGTTAGCAAAGTTCTTACGAAGTTCACAACAAAATAGCTATGGACTCACCTGAAACAGCTTGATGTATTTAGAATGAGTCAGTATGAGTACCACTAACTTCATGGAATTGGAACTAGAAGGTTTTGACAATCTCCTGGAAAGGTTTGATGAGGATAGACCTTCACTGCTGATTATCATGAGCCTTTCAAAGAGCCGCTGCGTTGGACCATGGGCTGATGATCCACTGACTCAAAGCAATGCGGCAATTTAATGAACTACTTAATAGCAATTCTGCTGTAATTTGTGATTAAATAGAATTCAGATTTTGAAACTTGGTATGATTACATCCACCCCAAAGCAACAGTAAGCAAGGTTTTTCGGTGGCCCTCCCATGTTGTGCCGCATGCTCAACAGGCTTTGGAGGAGCAGATTAAAAAACAATTTTTTTATTTGAATCGTTCACCAACTGCACACAGATTGTGCTGAAATTTGAGCAATCACACAGTCAACATGATAGCATTCTTGCTTTCATCACGAAAGCAGCTGACTACACCCATTGCTTTTTGACGCTGCACAAGATTTACAAGGGTTTGCAAATCTGAGGTAGGGCCAAAATCTTACGCCATGCAAAAGCAGGCATTAGATTGGTGCAATGAGGAGAAATACTTTTATTTCTCCTCGTTTTTGCTTTTTGTATGCATGCTGCATGTTGAAGCACACACAGAAAGAGCAAAACACCATCAATGATTATTTTTTTGCAGGAAGGTGTTCTTTCCTGCGCAAAAACAATCATTAAATAGTGGCGATTTACTACTTCTATGTGTGTTGCAGAATGCAGCACACATCGAGTAGTAAGTAAATCACAGTTATCCTTGCAATGCAGGCACCCTCACACTATGGTGCAAAGGTGTCTGTGTTAGCGCTAGGCAGCCATTTTTTTAGCCAAGTGTAAGGGAAAACACAGGGGCGCCCCATACTCTTGTAAATAGGGTGCATCCCTGAATTTTGGAAATGACTAGGCGCTGCAAAATTTTCAACCGCGCTGTGCAATTTCCCTGTGCATATGCACTTTAGTTCAAAGGATTTTATTGTATTCTCTCTGAACAAGACAAAGGAAAGGCTGACCTTCATAACTGTCGGTGGAGGCAGCCATTAGTAAACAATTGCCACATACCCCCCACATTTCCTATCCCCCCGTGCCAGGCCCCCCTCCATACATGAGAAGACAGCTGTAAGTCATCAGTCCTCGAAGAATACAGAGGAACCAAATCAGGGGATCAGTGAAGGATTGAGTAGTCCCAGGGTTCGCAACTTTTGTGGACATGCCCTCTACCTAAAGTCCTTGTTCACATAAGAGATAACTGGAAGCTATAACATAGTAGGAGCTTCAGTGAGCACTAGAGATCGTACGTTAGCATGATGGGTTTTCCCTTAAGGAGTGGATTGTGTGTTTGGCTGCCAAATAGAAATGAGAGATCCGTTTGTCAACAGTTGACTGGAGTGGTTAGACGCCCTCTGATGGTCTGCCAAACAGGGACAGCTCAGCACACTTACCAATCTCTTGACCTTGGATCCGGGAGATGGCAAGAAATATTCTGTCTCAGAAATCTAGTGCCATTGCTTAGGATTGAATGAGATATTAAGGTCTTTTTTCCATTGTGTTTGGAAGGACACTTTGCATGTCGTTTTATGAGAGTTGAGGATAATTTAGATTTTGGCGACCAGGTGCTTAATCAACGTAAGGCGCTTGAGGAATTTTTAGAAGGATGTGAGAGTCCTGGTGGTGCCGTCTTTCTTGTGAGGTTGCACAACCCAGTATCTAATTTAAAAATAGTTGATGTCCTCAGATTCGGGAACCCTATATTTGTGTTTGATGTGCTTGAATGACTTCAAAGCACCATCTCGTAGGTCGAAAGAGGCCCTAAATCTCCAGATCTGAATGTCACAAATGGACATGCCTGGTTTGAATTCTGTGTTATACACAATGGATGTAAGTGGATTGCTAGGGTTCCAGTTCAGGGAGGACATGGTCTGGCAGCTTGGACTGGACTCTTCCTATTGAAGCAGGGCCAAGACTAATTTACATATGGGTGGGTCGAGACTGAGTTAGAATGGTTTGCATAATAACGATGGACTGGAATGCAGCCCAAGTAATTGCCAGTGGTTGAGATTAATGCAAGCAGTCTATCTATCAATCACTTTTTCTTTCCACCCCAATCCCCAAGATTCCACAAATAGAGCCAGCAATATCAAACAGGTCAGAAGGTGCTCCGTAGGATCTCTATGAGGCATTTTCCGACTGCAACATCCCTCCCGCTCTCCTGAAGTCACTCAGTGAAGCACAAGCATCGTAGTGATTTAGGACATCGATAAACAAAACCTTTTCTAGTCAAGTAATTCAGTAAGAGCCCCCACAACTCCTCAATCAGTCATTTATAGAGCAAGGCACATCACACATGAGGGTTTTGAGGCGTTGGAGCTATTTGCTGCTGCATGGAGGTTTGGTCAACCAAACATCCAGGTCTTTAGATACCTTCTGAATTGCTGGAGCGATGGAGCGATTCTGAGGTGCAGGGAGAGGTTGTTCCAGTCCTTGGCTGCCAGGTGAGAGAAATAGCTTCCTCTGCTGTGAGCTTGACGGATTTGGGGGGGAAGGGGTGTCTGCGAGCGAGAGGGAGGCTGATCGAAGGAGTCTAGTCTTTTGGCGGAAGGTCAGACGTTTGTTGATGTATGCAGGGCCTTGTAGGCGTTGGTCAACATCTTGAACTGGTATCTCTTCTGAATAGGGAGCCAGTGTGACTTCTTGAGATGGGGTGTGATGTGTGTCCTTCTGGGGAGGTCGAGAATGAGTCTTGCTGCTGAGTTCTGTATGGTGCGGAGTTTTTCTCAGGAGGCAAGTGTAGTCCAGTCTGCTTGTGGCAAAGGCCTGAATGTCGGCCTTCTGGTGTTAGTCGGGAGTCACCTGAAGATCTTGCGGAGCATGCTAAGGGTGTGGAAGTATGCGGAAGAGATTGTGTCAACTTATTTCTTCATGGATAGCTTGCTATCCAGGAAGATGCCGAGGTTGCGGGCATAGTCTGTTGGGGCGGGAGGGAAGGGGATGCTGAGCTTCATAGGCCACCACGTGTTGTTCCATGGCAAGGCGTTGTTGCTGAAGGTGAAGACTTCTGTCTTGTCTGTGTTGAGTTTGACAGTTGTCCTTCATCCAGTCCGTGATGTTCGTAATGCATTTGTCGAAGTTAGCTTTTGTGGTGGAGGGGTCTTCGGACAGTCAGAGGATGAGCTGTGTGTGAATGGTGTAGACGATGATGTCAAGTCCGTGTGATCTGACGGTGTCGGCCAGAGGGGTCAAGTAGGTGTTGAAGAGGGTTGGGCTGAAGGATGATCCTTGGAGGACCCCGCAGATGATCTTCTTGGGCTCTGAGGTGAAAGGAGGTAAATGTATTCTTTGGGTTCAGCCGGTGAAGTACGAAGCAATCCATTTGAGGGTGTTTCCTTGGATTCCGATGTGGTAGAGTCTGTTTATCAGGATGTGGTGGGACACGCTGCCGAACACAGCCGATAAGTGCAGGAGGATGAGGGCTGCTGTTTCTCCGTGGTCCAGGAGGACTCTGATGTCATCGGTGACTGCAATCAGGGCCCTCTTGGTGCTGTAGTTGAATGAATGAATATAAATTTTATATAGCGCAAACTTAGCCCAGGGGCGTCAAGGCGCTGCGGAACAGGATCATGGTAAGAGATATTGGACGGTAAAGCACTTAAAATTCACATTAGACACAGCAATCGGACAGGTGAAAAGCCAGGTTTTCAAGGACTTCCGAAAGACCAGATGGGACTCCAAAGAAGAAACAGTGGAGGGGAGGGAATTCCGCAAGTTGGCCCCTATCAGAGAGAAAGCCCCATCCCCCCCATCTGGCTCTAGGAACAATGACCTGGTTCTTATTTGCAGATCTGAGGCCCCTGCCAGGACAGTATATTTGGAACATTTTATTGATGTCTTCTGACCCCTTTCTGTAAACAGCCTTGTGGACCAGACACAAGGCTTTAAACACAATTCTCCTCCCCAACGGGAGCCAATGCAGGCTTCTAATAGTGGCAGATACTGAATGGAACTTAGGGTGGTCCATCACCAGCCTGGCGGCAGCATTCTGCACTACTTGGCTTAAAATCCAGAATGTGAGGGATCCAGGAGGTTATGGTCTTCTAGGTGTTAGGTGAGTTGCTGGTTTATCACTTTCTCGAGGACTTTAGCTGGATAGGGGACCAGAGAGATGGGCCTGTAGTTCTTTAGTTCAGCTTGGTAGGCTGATGGTTTCTTCAGGAGGGGCCTCACTTCAGCGTGTTTTCAGTCGTCAGGAAGAAGGCAGCGGTGATGGAGGTGTTCAGGACCTTCCTGAGCTCATCGCCGATTGTCTTGCCTCTGAGGTTGAAGACGTGTGCACTGAGTTTGTGATGAAGATAGTATTATGCGGTGTAAGTAGGTTCCAGTGGGTGAGATAGTGTTCTGGGTTTGTGTTCGTGGGTGTGAGCTTGTAGATGGTGTTGGCAGAGGAGGGTTGGTGTCCAATGTTTCCGTAGATCGCAGAGATCTTGTTGTGAAAGAAGTTAGCAAGGCTGTCGCACAGTTCCTGTGAGGGAGTGATGTTGTTCTTGGCGGCAACAGGATTTGGGAATCCCTTACCTATGGTGAAGAGTTCTTTGAAGTTGTTTGTGCTGGTTTTGAGGCGGTGTGCCAGGGTGTTCTTTTTGGTTTCTTTCAGGAGGCTGTGATATTGGTTGAGAGCAGTCCTGAAGGTAGAGTGGTGTTCAGTTTTCTTGCTGAGGCAACACTTCCTTTCAAGTTGTCGGCAGCTGAATTTGGTGGAGTGCAGTTCCTCAGTGTACCAGCTAGCTCTTTTGCTGGGTTAATTGGCCTTGCCTGTCTTGGCGGGGGTGATGGCATTGGTGCATACTGTAAACCACTGGGAGAAGTTCTTTGCAGCTTGTTCTGGGTTGTGTGCAGAGTCTGAGTGGTGGAGCCGAGTGTTGTTCCACTGGTCCTCTGATACATTTTTCCAGTCCCTTCGTGTGGATCTGGGGGGCGCTGTGCCGGAACAGGCCGCACTGTCGCTGGAAGAGAAGATGGGGTCCAGCGTGTGTCCAGTGAGTGGAATAGGTGACCAGCTGCTTGAGGCCGATGTTGCTCATGCTGTTCAGGAGGTCAGTGGTGGTAATGTCACTGGGGTCATCAAGGTGGAAGTTGAGATTCCCGAGGAAGATGTAGTGCTTGGAATCGATTGTGAGGGGGCGTAAGATCAAGGTGGAAGTTGAGATTCCCGAGGAAGATGTATTGCTTGGAATCGTCTGTGAGGGGGCGTAAGATCTGGGACGGTGTTGTAAAAAAGCTGGGGCGGGTCCTGGTGGTCTGTAGGCAAGGGTGCCTCTGATGATACTTTTTCTGTCTGTATGGAGTTGGAAGTTGAGGTGTTCTATTATCGGTGTTCAGTCGTCAGAGGATGCCATGCATTGAACAGTGTCCCTGTAGATGATGGTGATTCCCCTCCGTGTTTGTTGGCTCAGTCCCTGTGTTATCTTGTAGCCTTTGGGGATGGCGATGCCTGGAGTGTAGGTGGGGTTTAGTCAGGTCTCTGTGAGGAAGATGACATTTGGTGTGAGGAAAGAGATCGTGTCCCAGAACTCTGTGGCGTGTTTGCAGAGTGAGCAAGCCTTATGTAGGATGCATTGGAGTTGTGTTGTGGTGGTCTTGGTCATATGGCTGCGTTAGAGGTGCCTCTGGTGTTGTTGGTTGCTTCAGTGCTGAAGGTGGAGTGGCATTGGCGGCAGGAGAATGGTCCTTTGGTGGTGCATGGGAATGTCCGGCAGTAGTGGTTGGTGGTGCGTCCCTTGTCCAAGGCTCTGAAATCTACATCAGTGGAGCTTCGTTGGGTGGAGGGGCCAGGGATCCAGGTGCTCGGCACTGTCCAGGTGAAGATGGTCTTGCCTTTGGCATGCTAGCAGCGCTTCTGCTGTGTGGCCTCCATAAATAGTCGTAGGAGGTGGGGGGCTGTCAGGTAGGTGGGAGGACAAGAAGCGGGAAACTGGCGGGAGCAGGAAAAAACTGCTGAAGAGGGCGGAGAGGGAAAAGCAAGTATCAGGTAACCAAAAGAAAATCAATACAAAACATAATCCAAACTACAAAAATTTGATTAACCAATAACCAATAAAATTTAGATTAACCAATACTTTAGGCTATGCCAGAACTACCTCCGCAATCCGGCAGGGTAAGCGGTCCAAACTGGAGACCAGCGCAACCAAACTGGAGACCTTGAGGACTAATAGCAGTGTCCCAGTCTCATGGAGCGAGGCAGCAGCAGCGGGGAAGCAGCACTCACGACCAGGAGGTCAAGGGCTCAAACTTATGTCCCATTTCCAGTAGCCCACAAGACAGTTCTTTCATCGCCAATATAGTCTATAGCCTCCCCGCCCACTCCTACATGGAGGGAATCTGGTTCCATTAACTGGAAAAAGGAGATTCCTGCAACAGATCAGATCAGTATTCTGTTACAATTGACACCTTGAACTTTGAACAAGGGATTTACTCTTTACTCCCCTCCAGAGATTTGGAGCAACACGCAAATTCGGAGAGACTATCAGCAGTGATAAGTTTCTTAATTTTGGTAACACCTTAACCGTTTGACACTCTATCTAACCGCAGATTCCTTACCTGAGAATATCTCCAGGCATCCAGAAGATTTTCGAGCAGTAGCCCTGCGCAATGGTAGGTGGCTTCGTTCTAGTCCGCATTGGCGGCATTGCCACCGGAAGTGACGTGAGTTGTACGAATAAAGGTGCTAACCCAGCCAGCTTGAGGCAGTTACTTTCGCAACTTTTCATGCCAGGAGCGTGGAGCCATGATGAAAACTGACCACTGGTGTGACAAGCTAAAGCCCTCAGAAGAGTTTCGCCTACATCGTAAACGGTTCGCAGAGTGGGGAATCTGCAGCGAGATAGAGTCTCTATCAGGTAAATCGCTACCAAATGAAAGTAACTTGTTCATCTGATGGGGACTTATAGCTGCAGATTACTTATCTTAGAAAAGATGCCAAAGCAATACTTCTCAAGAGGTTTGTCTGTGAAGCAAATGAAATCAGAAAATCTTGCAGGACTCAACAGGGGAAGTGACTGTCCAGGCAGTAGGGCTTGGTAAATATGTGCAGGGATGCCCATGTTGTAGCCTGATAGATGTCCAGGAGGGGAACGCAGCGTGCTAACAGTAGTTGCAGCCTTGGCTCTGGCGGAGTGAGCCCGCAAGCCCTCAGGGGGTTGCTTCTTGCCCAATGCATAGCAGATTTTAATACATAAAATGATCCAACTCAAGAAGGCCTGTTTCTGCACAACCTTCCCTTTTTTAGTTCCTACATAGGCCACGAAGAGTTGATCATCCACCCAGAAGTCTTTTGTGTGGTCAAGATAGAACGACAACGCTCTTTTTGGGTCCTGACAGTGGACTCCTCTTTGGATGGATGAGGTGGATCAAAGAATGTAGGCAGGGTGATCATCTCACCTACATGAAAGGGAGTTACAACCTTCGGAAGGAAGGAGGCACGTGTCCAGAGAACCAGTTTGTCCGTGTAGAAAGTGGCGTAAGGAGGGTGCACAGAGAGTGCCTGCAATTTGCTGACCCTCATGGCTGATGTTAAGGGTACTAAAAAGGAGTTTCAATGGTCAATAGCCTAAGAGGGAAATTGTGAAGAGGCTCAAATGGCGCAAACATCAGAAAGGTAAGGACATGGTGGGGTCCCACTAAGGCTTGATGAATGGCGTGGGGGAAACATATGCTACATGCCTTTAAGGAGCCTAGCCACAACAGGTGACTTAAAAAGAGAAGGTTTGTCCAGTAGCCGCAAAAATGCCAAAATTGGCAGAGATAACCTTCAACTGTGCCCATAGCAGGGCCTTCTTGGGCCAAAGATAAAGCAAACCAAAGAGCCTTGGATAAAGGTTCAGAAAGAGGGTCAATGTTGTGGGAAGCACACCATGACACAAACTTATCCCAATGCAGGCATATAACAACTTTGTGAAGGGATTCCTGGCTGACAGAATAAGATCACAGACTTTGAGAGGAAGGACAAAAGCTGTCAACTGTCGCTGCTCAATTTCCACACATGAAGGTGGAGAGTGCACAGGTTTGGGTGCAGGACCCTCCCCTATTGCTGCAACAGAAAATCCTCTCAAAGAGACAGCCTGAGTGGAGTTCCGATGGTCATACTCAACAGCTTGGGATACCAGACTCTCCATGTCCAATCCAGAGCCATAAGAATGACTTGGACTCAGTTGTTCCTGATCTTCTTGAGAAATCTGGGCAGGAAGGTTATTGGTGGAAAGGTGTACAGGAGGCCAGTGTTTCACTCAAGGTGAAAAGCGTTTCCAAGCGTGAGTCCCCTTGGAATCCCCAGCACGCAAAGCTGTTTAGATTGGGGGGGCATAGTCAGCGGACTAAGATGGCCACTTGAAGCTGGAACTCCACCGAGAATTGGGTTCCGGACAGTGCCAGCGGCCTTGACAGTGGGTGGTACACTCTGCGACCCACCCCATCGGGATCTCCATCACCTCCTGAGCCCAAGTGAGGTGTCTTGACCGCCTCCCATGCCCGTATGCCCTGCTGCGAGCCATCTGCAGGTGGACGAGCCTCTACGGGGTCTCGAGGCGCAAACGTAGCCTCTGCCCTGCTGCATCGGCCCACCTGGATTTCGCCTACGATGTCTGATGTGCGGGAGTGAGGTAAGGAAGCCCGACCCTCTCTCCCGGACACACCCTCGACCCATCACAACAGCCCGGAGGGCACCGGCTTGTCCTTGTGCCCCGGCAGCATCTCGCCAGAGGTCGGGTGCACGCTCGCCATGCCTGAGATTGGAGCGAGACCTCAGCCCTTGTGCGGCAGCCCTGCCCAATGCTTGCCTCCCATCACTGGGACACCGACTCAAGAGGGGCCTCGGAACCAGCCCTCAGCATCAGCAGCGGATGGCGACCGGGGGGTGCTTCCTGGGCCTATGGGTGGAATAAGAGCTTCGGCCCCCTTGTAACGGCCCATTTCTACTTAACCACCGGCAGGCTGCGACCGGCACACATATGTAACCGCCCCGCCCCAGCAGGGGCAGACAGCACGCATCTGCCCCCTGGCACCACAATAGGATCTCTGGCGGTGCGCCCCAGGCATGGAGTGACGCCAATGCCACGGCCAACTTTGTGAGACCCTTAACGGCATCTCCTGATGACATCACAGGCCACTTCTGCCAACTGCGCCCAGAAGAGCCACTCTTGGCGAGAGCTGGAATTACTGGGTCCCTTAAAGTTCTACTACCCGCCGCCCCTCCCCACCAGTGTGTCAGGGACTGGGTGAGTGGCCAGCTGTGGTAACAGAACTGATGGAACAGTGGGAGGGGAGCTCTGGGCCGTGCTCCTGAATGCTTTGTCTCCCACCTGTTGAAGGACAGGCGGCATCAACGGCACTGCCAGGCATGCCGCCAGCAGCCTCTCTCACTCGCCTTTCACATCCTGGAGCCAACTGGGGCTCTGTCCTGCTCCGATATGCGGAATACGTGGACTGGTGCTCGCCCTCCCGACTACACTGACTCTTGCAGCTGTTGCAGCGGATGCCTCTGCCCACGCCAAACTTATACTGCCACGTTATCAGTCCATGGGATCACCCCTGTGGCCTGCTCGCAAGGAGGGCACTGCAGAAGACCCAGGGTTACCTGAAAATTAGGCATGAACTGCGGGCTCATACGCTCCCAACCCGACCCCTCACAGGCCTGACGGAAGGCACTACCAACAGAGAAGACATACCTGCACCACACAGAAGGGGCTCCTGCATGTCCTGCGTGCCTGATACAGGAGAGTCACAGTCATTATAGAGCCTCTTGACTGGGGTAACCGAGGAGACGCCTTGA
Organism: Triturus cristatus; assembly: GCF_964204655.1. Lineage (NCBI taxonomy): Eukaryota > Metazoa > Chordata > Amphibia > Caudata > Salamandridae > Triturus > Triturus cristatus. The sequence goes on along the minus strand of NC_140584.1, from coordinate 936,742,265 downwards.
CACTTTTGGCCCTGCTGTCCTTCTGCCGTCACCTGACCTGGGCAAACATGGCCCGCGCACCTCTTGTGACCACCATTACCCCCGAGGGTACGCCACCACAGCTGCTGTCGGGTTGGAGGGTGTGGGAACAAAAGGTCGACCACCATTCCTGGACAGGTACGCTCTAACGTACTTACAGATGGATTTCGACCGGCAAACCCTCTGGAAAACCATCCGGAAAACCCATGTGACAGCTCCGCTTCACGGAAGCCCTTAAGCAAGCGTCAGCCATGGCCACGGCGAAGGGTCCTACCTCCCTCCTGGCCACGGCGTCGCAAGCCTCACCCTCAGCCGCACAAGAGAGTGCCATGGAATGCATCCTGCACAAAATCTCGGCGATAGGCCGCCGACTGGAAGGCATGGATGCTAACATCTCTGCCCTGACAGACGAGACAAAGTCTACACGTTCAGATATCGCGGGGTTCTACTCCTGTGTGGAAGGGCTGGACCGGAGACTGACGGCGGTGGAGGGCTGACTGAATGAAGGACCGGACTGCGACCAAGAACTTCTCTTCCTGCACAGCAAGTTGATTGACCTGGAAGACGGCAGCAGGAGAGACAATGTTCAGTTCTTGGGATTTCTGGAAACAGCAGAGGGCCCCCACGTTGAAGCCTTCCTGTGTGGCATCATCCCAAAACTCACGAATACCTCTTTCGAACCCCTGATAGAACTGCAAAGCGCCCACCGCCTCGGACTGCCACGGAAAGACGCAGTGACCTGATCACATCCCATTATTGTTTGCTTTCTGCGCCATGAGCAAGCAGCCAATTGCTCACCGCTGCCTGTGCCCATGGTCCCTTTACCTATGAAGGCCACAAAATATGCATGGCAGCGGAATTCTCCAGGGAGACCAACGATCGCCAGCTAGCCTTCCTCTCCCTCCGATCGTGTCTGCGCCAAATGGACATTAAATATGGCCTCTTCGAACCTGCCCGACTCAGGATTGCCAAAGATGGCAAGTCCAAGGACTTCTATGAACCAGAGGATCTCCGCCTCTTTTTGGACAGTCGCCAGGTGCAAGATATGGACATCACCAGTGCACACGCTGAGCCGCACGACGATAACATGATCCACCCTCTCCCGGGGTCGAGCGGATGGCCAATAGTGGACCTAGACAAGGTGGCAGGGATCCTGAAAGACCAGTACGCTTACATGGGGACAAAACACAGGCCCTCCAGGCAGTAGCGGCTCTCACACAAGAACACGATAGAGACAAATCCCACTCCCCCTTGAAACTCAACCCCGCAACAGGATGAGCGCCATGAACTCTCCACGGACACTCTGAACCTGGCGGACCCGGCCTGCAACCCTGAGCGAGGGGCAGGAAGACGGACAGCTGAGTATCATACCTTCTGTCATTTGCATTTTTTGTTGCTTGTTGCATTATCTCATGCTGACTATTTTGCTATTATTGTTGTTATCAATATTGTAAGCACTCCTGCCACTAACCCTGCACCATATACCCCACTCTCCTGTCCCCCCGCCCTCACACCCCCATGCAAGTTAACTTCGCTGTATCTCCCCCCCCTCCTCTACACCCACACACACCAGGGACGTTGCTTTCCACCCCCACAGAGGGCTAGGCGGACCTGGTATCACACGGAGGGAGGCAATGCAAGAAAACACCCACTTCCTCCCTATGGCCACACCACCCACTACACACATCTTCTGGGCGTACACAGAATAAGGCCCTGGCTCCTGATGGGATCCTCCTTGAAGCACTGCCTCCACAGGTTAAGACCCATGGTACACAGACCAGACTTTCTCCCCTTCCTGCCCCTCATTGGGAGCAGGCTCCTCCATCCTCTCTCCCCCCACCCTTCGACATCCCTCTCATTCCTTCTCCTCTCACTTCCCTCTGTTAATATATACATTCCCACATCAGGACGCACGGCTCTGGACACCACAGCCTAAGTCCCTCCCCTCCTTTAGATTTAGGTTACTATCTCCGATCGCCTCCCACTTTCCATACCTGCATGTCCTGGGAGACCTCCTCTGCCTTACCTACCCCTCCCCAACTATCCAACCACTCCTGCACCTTCCCGTCAATTTCCCCCACCGGGGCCAACACCCGCTGCCCCTACCCCCCACCCTCAACCTTCCGGATCGCTAGACAGACACAACGAGAGGGACAAAGGACTGGTGGACCACTGGCGCCTCAGCCACCCCACGGATAAAGACTACACCTTAACTTCTCTAGCTCATGGCACGCTATCCAGGCTGGATTATTTTCTTATTTCCCAGAGAACAGTCGCGTGGGTGCAGGAGTCTCACATCCTCGAGGCAGCAATCTCGGACCACTCCCCAGTGATACTGTCCCTAGACCTGGGCCTTGCCTTACCAGGACACAAGCCATGACAGATGCACATACGATGGTACCACACTCTGCAGGGAAAATCCCAACTGCAAACTCATACCACCAACTACCTTGTGGACAACGCTACTTCGGCACCTTCAGATAGAACACTATGGGTGGCGGCGAAGGCCACCATAAGGGGCCAGCTTATGCGTGATGCCACAGTGGCCAACAAGCAGGCAGCTGCACGGAAGACAAAACTGGAGCATGATATATATTTATTTTTTTTGCAGAGTTTTATATAGCGCGAACTTGACCCGAATCCAATCAGGTATCAGAGCGCTTTACATAGCACCAGTTATGTTACATGAGGACACACATTCATTTTTTGTTAGGCACGGGGAGATTAAGTGATTTGCCCAGAATCACAGGATGTTCAGCGTCATTACCGAGACTCGAACCCAGCTCCCCAGGTCCGAGGTCGAGTTCAGCATCATTACCGAGACTCGAACCCAGCTCCCCAGGTCACCCAGCTATATTCTTCCCAACCCACTCTGCAGCATCGCAGGAGCCTGGAACAGGCCCGGATGGCACTCAATAACCGTTAGATCTCTTGAGCTGAAGATGCCCTGCAGCACGTGAAAGGCAGGCATTACGAGCAGGGAGAGAAGGCCGTCCGCCTACTAGCGGCCCAATTGCACCAGCGGGAAGCCGTCATGGCCATCTGGGCCATACACACAAAGAGGGGAAAAGTCCTTACACGCCCCCAGGACATATTGAACGAATTTGCCGCATACTATAAGTCACTTTATACCCCGGGAACACCAGCCAGTGCAGAACGTCTAAGTGCGTTCCTCACCAAGGTGGACCTTCCCCGTCTCTCAGACAAGGGCAGAAAATTATTAGAGGGGGAAATCAGGAGAGAGGAAGTAGCACTTGCGGTTTTCAAACTGCCCTATCATAAGGCACCAGGGGACGACGGATTCCCCCCGGAATTCTATAAATGGTCAGGGGAGCAAGCGATTAACACCTTGCATGCCGCACTTCAAGAGGCCGAATGAGAATCCTTCCTGGGTCCCCTGTCCAACAAAGCGGTGAATGCTGTCCTCCCCAAACAGGTAAAGGGTCCCTTACTTTATGGCAGTTACAGACCAATCTCCCTACTGAATTGAGATATCAAGATTTGGCCAGCATCCTGGCAGCCCATTTAGGTAAGGTCCGCCTGTCCTTGATACACCATACTCAGGTTGGATTACTGCTGGGCCGCGTTCAAGAAACCCCCTGCGTACTTTAGCACATACTCTTTGGTCAGCCAAGGATGCCCCGATGGACGTGCTGGCCCTCTCCCTGGATGCTGAAAAGGCCTTTGATCGCATTGAGTGGGACTACCTTTTCGCGGCCATGGAGAGATTCCGCCTACGAGAACAATTCATTGCCACGTTCCGGCTTTTATATGACAGCCCCACAGCCCAGGTAAATTGTGGTGGATTCCTGTCAGACCCATTTCTGATTTGGAGAGGCACTCGTCAGGGAAGGCCCCTATCGCCACTCATTTTTCTCTTAGCCATGGAACCTCTAGCCTACGCAATTCATCAGTCTGAAGACGTAGTGGGAGTGGCGCTGCCTACTCCAAGGTCTACCTATACAATGGGTACTCACAAACTTTCTCTCGGGGGCCAAATTTACAGTGTGGTTTGTGGCCGAGGGCCGCACCGGTGGGGGCGGGGTCAGAGGGGGGCAGGGCTAAAGCAAAAAAATTGTGACCATGAGGTTGAACACAGGTCCCTGCAGCAGACGCCTTCGTCCACTGAGCCACCAGACCTGGCATACACACATCTCTCTCTCTCTCTCCCTCTCCCCCTCCCTCTCCTCCCCCATCCCATCCCCCTCCCTCTCCCTCCTTCCCCCTCCCTCCCTCCCCCTCCCTCCCTCCCTCTCTCCCTCTCCCTCCCTCCCCCTACCCCTCCCTCCCTCCCCCTACCCCTCCCTCTCTCCCCCTCCCTCACCCTTCCTCTCCCTCCCTCTCTCTCCCCCTGTCTCCCTCCCCCTCCCTCTCTCCCCCTGTCTCTCCCTCCCTCCCTTTCCCTCCCTCCCCCTCCCTCTCCCTCCCTCTCTCCGTCCCCCTCCCTCCCCCTCCCTCCCCCCTCCTCTCCCTCCCTCTTCCTCTGTCTCTCTCTCTCCCTGTCTCTCTCTCCCTCCATCTCTCTCTCTCCGTCTCCCTCCCTGCATCACCCTCCCTCTGTCGCCCTCCTCCCTCTGTCTCCCTCCTCCCTCTGTCTCCCTCCTCCCTCTGTCTCCCTCCTCCCTCTCTGTCTCCCTCCTCCCTCTCTGTCTCCCTCCTCCCTCTGTCTCCCTCCCTCTGTTGCCCTCCCCCCTTTGTCGCCCTCCCCCCACTGTCGCCCTCCCTCTGTCGCCCTCCCCCCTCTGTCACCCTCCCCCCAGTCGCCCTCCCTCCACTGTCGCCCTCCCCCCACAGTCGCCCTCCCTCTGTCTCCCTCCCTCTGTCTCCCTCCCTGTCTCTCTCCCTCCCTCTGTCTCTCTCCCTGTCTCCCTCCCGGTCACCCACCCTCTGTCTCTCTCCTTCCGTCTCCCTCCCTCTTCCTCCATCTCCCTCCATCTCTCTCCATCTCCCTCCGTCTCCCTCCGTCTCCCTCCATCTCCCTCCCTCCGTCTCCCTCCCTCCCTCTGTCTCCCTCCGTCTCCCTCCCTCCGTCTCCTCCCTCCCTCTGTCTCCCTCCCTCCATCTCCCTCCCTCCGTCTCCCTCCCTCTCTCCATCTCCCTCTCCCTCCCTCTGTCCATCTCCCTCCATCTCCCTCCCTCCCTCCCTCTGTCTCCCTCCCTCTGTCTCCCTCCCTCTCTCTCTCTGTCTCCCTCCCTCTATCTCTTCCTGTCTCTCTCCCTCCCTCTGTTTCCCTCCCTCCCTCTGTCTCCCTCCCTCCCTCCGTCTCTCTCTCTGTCTCCCTCCCTCTATCTCTCCCTGTCTCTCTCCCTGTCTCCCTCCCTGTCTCCCTCCCTCTGTCTCCCTCCGTCTCTCTCCCTGTCTCCCTCTCCCTCCCTCCCTCTGTCACCCTCCGTCTCCCTCCCTCCATCTCCCTCCCTCTGCCTCCCTCTCTCTGCCTCCCTCTCTCTGTCTCCCTTCCTCTCCCTCCCTCTGCCTCCCTCCCCCTCCCTCTCCCTCTGTCTCCCCCAGACTGCGCCTCTCTGTCTCCCTCTCTCTGTCACCGTCTCTCAACCTCTGTCTCCCTCCCTCTCCCTCTGTCTACCTCTCCCTCCCTCCGTCACCCTCTGTCATCTCACCCTGTGTGTCAGCCCTCAGCCCAGGCTGAGACAGATTCCCAGCGCGCGCACACAGCCGCACTGAGACAGCTTCCCAGCGCACACACACAGCGCACCCGAGTACTTCACAGGTCTTTAAAAGACCATTTACATGTTAATAAAGCTTTGTTGTATTTCACCTCTTAGGCCCCTGCAGCTCCACGTTGACAATCACTGGATTCCCCCGGCCCCCACAGAGCAGAGTCTCAGAGTCCGGGCTGTGGGCCGCCAAGGAAGGCTTGCCGGGCCGCTGGCGGCCCGCGGGCCGTACTATGAGTAACCGTGACCTATACGCTGACAACGTCTACTTACCCTGACTGATCTTGAACGTTCACAACCGGCCTCAATGTGTAGCATCGACAACTTCTCCTCTCTTTCCGGTTACAAAATAAATTGGGACAAGAGCGAAGTCCTACCACTCTCAATCGGCACTACCAAGGCAGCAATACATGGCTACCCCTTCCGGTGGCAGTCCTCCCGACTCAAATACCTGGGAATACTAGTAAACAGGGGCACAGAGTGCATGGTCCAGGACAACATAGACCAACTGATCACCCAGATGACCCGGGACTTTGAGAAATGGTCCAAACTGGGGTTCCCCATGTGGGGCAAGGTACAGGCAGTCAGGATGGTGACGCTACCATGCTTTACATACACATTTGGAATTCTCCCCATCCAGGTACTCTGTCCACACTTCGCTTCATTGAAACTCAAATCCAGTCTTTTGTTTGGGGGTCCTCTAAACCCAGAATAGCTGCAGCCAAACTTAGGGTGTGTCGCTCTAGCGCAGGCCTGGGGCTGGGCCTGCTGTCAGTCGAACACTATGCTCTAGCCCGCCATCTCTCCCATATATGTTACCGGGGGTTTCGGACCCACCCCGGTGGGTTCAGATCGAACGGTATCTTCTCTCAACACAGGTGGGCCTGGCCGTCCTCTACGGAACCTTCGCTGCCAAAACTGGGTCCCCAAACCTGGTCCTGAGCACTATTCGAATGGCCTGGCATCGGGCACACCGCACAATTGGTTTACACCCGGGGCTGCACAAGAAAGCCTCTCTATGGGACAACGATTGCATCTGAATTGATGGCCAGACTATATCATGGACTCAATGGAGGGAAGACGGAATCCATACCCTTGATAAATGAATACCTGACGGGGATGTCAAACCAGTGAGGAGTTTGGCTTACACCCCTGACAATCGTGGCACTACATGCAAATGCACCACTGCCTCCGGCACAAACTGAGTCCCTAGGGGGACATCACCTGTTGTGAGCTACCTGCACCTATGGGGCCGCCAAAAAGGGGTAATATCCGGACTGTATGGCACACTGTCCTCTCGCGCCATTATCAAGACCTCTCCAGGCCAAATAGCATGCCGGCCTACAGGTCACTTAGGAAGACGGCGAATGAGATGACTTACTGAAAGCCTTGGACAAGGGCACGAGAGAGGCCCGTCTCAAATTCTGCCTCTTTAAAATGCTACACGAATGGCACTGGACGCCATTGAACTAAACAGGGGAGGCCTTCTCTCCCATACAAATTGGTGGAGGTGCGTGAATGTACGTTGCAACATTACACATATCCTCTGCGAACGTGCCTTGATCCAATCTTTCTGGACATACATCGGATCGACTCTGCATGTCTCCATGCCTCTGCACTTCCCACTTACCCCCTTAACCATTCTTCTTCATGCGCACATCCCCAGACCTCACCAAACCACAACGTCACCTTCTTCACAAGGCAATGCCACGGCCAAGATATGTATCCCTCGGCAATGGCGATCTCCTGTGCCTCCATCGCAGGAATCCTGGCTCGTGGCCACCCCGCAAACGGCCTCCCATAAACGCATCAGCTATAATCTACAAGCTCAGACCGAAATATTCTGGCAGACATTGGCACCTTTTCTCTCTGATGGACCCAATAGTGGCAACACTGCATACTATATCCCCCTCTCTGTTTCCTTCACATCCCATCCTCACCCACACTAACCTCCCTTCCCCAACCCTTCTTATTGCCAGTTGCAACCGCCCCTCCCATCACCCCCCTTCCTCCTCCCTGGACATGCAGGTGCAGCCGATGCGCCATACACTGTCTCTGCTTTGGACCCCTCCCACTCCTTTGCAAGGCCCAACACCTATCATAAGCCCCCTACCCATATCAGGAACCTTTATACACCTACTAGTATGGAGACGGCTTGCATACTCCCCCTACGCCTGTTAAGATCATGGTGCTGGGTGATGTAGAAGACCCCTGCCTCTCTCTTTATCCCACCCATAACCTAAGAATACAGTATTATCACCCTTTGCCCCAGTGGTCACGGATGCTTCCTGGATGTCCGGATCTCACCCTCTCCAGGGGCACAAACCCAAATTTCCCCTTCCCTGCACCATACCACATTCTCAGACCCATGGCTCCCTTTGGGTTCATGCCTGGATGCCAGATGGCACCTCACAAACAACGCACAGGTCTCTACACCTGTGGGCTGTGGTGGGTGGGAGGGAATGAGTGCAGTTGGAGTACCATTCCGTGACCACGAAAGAGGCAGAAGGTGGACTGAGGTTGGCAAGAGCCATAGTCAAGTCCAGGGACCTGGCCGTAGCTCTGCTGTCCTTAAAACACTTCAGTGCTGAGTCCACCTTCTCATCAAAAGGAATGTCCATGAGGGAAGCCTGGACATCCCCTGGAAAGCCAGTCGTTTTCAGCCAGGGCTGGCGCCCCAAGGCCACCAACGATGAAATCCCTCTGCCCAGTGAGTCAGTCGTGTCAAGGCCACATCTTATGGTGAGCTTAGTTACATCTCTACAATCAGAAATAGCCTGGGTGAGTATGGTTCAAGCCACATCCGAGACCATAGGCAGCACTTGCACAACCGAGTCCCGTATCATATGGGAATAACGGCCCAAAAGGTGAACATCAACCACAGTGCTAGGGTGGCAGAAGAGAACATTCTCTTATCAAAGTTATCCAGCCTCTTGGATTCCATATCCAGAGGAGTGGTAGGGAATGCGCCGCAGTAAATTCTGAATGTGGAGGCTTTGACCACCAAGCTCTTCTGGTGAGAGGCTGGGTAAGAAAACTGGGATCCCCAGGAGTGGGGCGATGGTGTGGGCAATCATCCTATGCACAGGAGCCCCTGTGCAGAGCTTGGACCCCTAAGCATCACCATTGCAAAAGAGTCTCCTTCCTCCATAGCTATGGTAGGAGGAGAGACCAGACCAGTGTCAGATAAGATGCCCAACTCACTGGCCTCTACCAGTACCTCGTACCAGTTGTCCTGTTCATCATCGGAAAGCTGGGAACCATAAGGATCCATAGACCTCTCCCATTTGTCTCCCTTTCCAGACCAAACAAACAAATAATGCACTGGCTCTGCTCTGGGTTGCATGGGCCCAGTTGGCACAGGAATCGGCGTCAGACGATACCCATCCAGCTCCTTGTTAGAATTTGGAATAACGATGGGGGCGACGCCACCAAGGAGCATCGGTGGTGTAGGCACTGGAGCAGGCTTCGAAGAAGGTCTCAGTCTCACCAGCAGTTCTGGTCCAGATCCAGCATGGGATCAATGTTGCCAACTGGCGCAGAGAGTGAGCCCGCCAGCGTGGGTCCACTAAGGGTACCTCTCGCACCCGTAGGGCCTGAGGGTGCTCCAGAGGGGCTGGGACACCGAAATATGAGGCACATGGCCTCATAGAATTCCTTCAACTGGACAGGGGTTGCTCCAGCTCTGGGAATGTTGGGAAAGCGCACACCTTACCTGGGTTTAGGCTTTGCTGACTCACAGGGCCTGGAGTGCCGAAGCCCATTTGTCTAGTTGGAAGACTTCGACTGTTAGATTTCTTATGTTTGAAGAACTTACCCAGCCCTCGGTCCGTGCAGGTAAGAGTGGTTGGGCCAGGTTGGGAGGGGGGTGACAGACGACGATGAGGATAAGTTTATTATTTATTTAATTTCCCCTCGTGGTCATCTGTCGAATCTCACCCCCAACCAGGCCCCACTGCCCCACCACTCTTACCTGCACGGGCCACGGCTGGACTTAACTGACGATTTGGAGTGCCATGACGAAATGTCAGGAAGAGCTCCGTGAACAGTCCCAGGACATTCCACACAATCGGGACCCGAAGTATTGCAGAGTTGACAGACGTCGGCAAGCGAGGAGCTTGAGGGAGTGATCCGTCAGCACCTCCAGATGTATATCAGCACTATCTGGTGCAGAAAGTAATGAGGCGAGACGGCGGGCCCTGACCGCCTACACTTTGGGCTGGGCTAGCTGGAAGGTCCTGTTGGTTTAGGGAGAGGCTGGGCCCCTGTATTGTATTGACCAGGGGGAGGGGACACATCGAGAGTGGGACCGGGGTAGAAGATGGGGGCACACTGACAGAGGGAGGGGGAGGGGGAGGGGGGGTAAGGGACCGGGTGGGAAGGTTGAGCCGTCTTTGGAAGAGTCGGGGAAGCTAGTATATGTGGGGTATTTCCTGGACGGGCGGGGATTGAGAGTTGATTGTTGTATTGTTGTGTTGGAAAACAATAAAAAATGTTTCAACAAAAAAAAAAAATCTGGTGCAGAAAGTAAAGAACTGACCTCAGTGCCGGGGTGGCTCCCATACCTACAGGAACCACAAAATCACTCTTGGCACAGACTATGCTGACAACGACACCTACCAGCATGCAGGGTTACTGCTCGAAAATGTTCCCGATCCAGTCTCACACCTGGAGATATTCTAAGGTAAGGAATCTTCAGCTAGAAGTATCTAATAGATTCATCATGTTTTGATACAATTAAGAGCATTGTTACTTATCATTTGATTACTCAGACAGATAACACGACTGCAACATTGTTTATACACCGACTAGGAGGACCACAATTCACCTCTCGCAAATTGGTAGCTTTAAAGATTGGAAGATCGTCAGAGAATTATATTCATTCACTAAAGGCTGTTCAGATCAAGAGAATAGGATTTAATAGCATGCATACTAATCAGAGCTTTTGTGTCATCCCAAACTCTGGCTCTCACTCCTTCTCTTTCTAGACCTTTTAACACCCCGAGAAGTCACACAACTCCTGAGGTTCTTCTCTCGCTATCATGTTCTAGAAGCTTGGGAAGTAGATGCTTTATCTTCACCTTTGCCTCTTCATCTCTTATATGCTGTTCTACTAATACCACTTATCCCTAGGTTACTCTTGAAAATGCAGAGGCAGGCAGCTGACGTGATAGCAGTTCTTCCTTTCTGGCCTTGCCATTCTAGATTCCTTCTTCTGAAATCTTTGACTTTTTCCTCCCTGGTGGATACCTCTGTCTCCTTGTCCTCTTCGAACACAGTACTGGGGTACTAAAACTAACTGTCAGTCTGGAACATTTAGCGAAGGTCGTGTAGGGTTCCAGTCATCTTTCTACTTTGAAGTCTTACTCTAAGCAGTGGAGAAATTTTGGGAAATGGTGTCATTATAAATCTCTTCAGTGAAATGTGAAAATTCATATATTCTTCAATAATTATTTGGTGGGTTTTAAAAACAACCGGCTGTCGCCACTCGCCATTTAAGGGGTCTTCAGGGAGTAAAGTTTAAGCCTTTAATGTCAGTTGGCCCAAAGGGGTAAATGTATTAAGATGTGATGCAACGCAGCACAGCAACTAAAGCTGCTGTGTTGCATGAAAGCAAGAGTGAAAACAGAGCCATATCTACTAAGATATGGTGCTTTTTTTCTCTCCCTCAGCATTAGTGCACTTTAGGCTGCCATGTGCTAACGCAGACATCTTTGCAGCAGAGCGAAAGGGGGTGTGTGTTTTGTTAAGCATAGGTTTAGTACTGGAAAGGAAACTTTCTAGTACAAAAACAGCTTTAATACATTTCCTACTTTGTATGTGTGCTGTACAGTGCAGTAAATATACAAAGTTTGAAAAGTAAGGAAAAATGTAAGCATTTCAACTCACTTACACCTGTCTCAAGAAGGCAAAATGTTTTGGTGTAAATTCCTGTCTCCAGTTGTTAGTAGATAGGGTTTTCACTCAAAAGCCATCGGTGGACGCAAGGAAATGCCCATGTACCACCCATGGAAAGCCCCCTTGCCGCAAAGTGCTACTTTACATTACTTTGGCCAATTTTACAATGCAAATTCTGAGTTGCACTGGAAAGTAAATACCACCACAGCACTTTGTGCCAGGTATTTATCTTTAACAGTAGCTTTCTTGATTGCAGTCACATCAGCCAGAAGGTTTGGTGAGCTTGGAGAATCTTCCATTTTTGAAGATACTAGACAATGGTGTTCTGCTTAAACATAATCCTGCTTTTGACTTGCAAGATGCAGATGCATAGGGAGGTAGATATCTTATTACCAGTGTTCTTTCATATCCTTCTTCCTTTGTTGGATGTAAAAAGGACACTTTCTAAATACCTACAGTGCACTGCGAGATATAAAAAAGCTGAACATCACTTTGTGACATTTGGTGGTGGTAACCAAGGCAAAAAGGCAACCAGTATTATTCTGAGGTGTTTGGATCAGTACAACTACTGATCTGTATTACTTCTAGTCTAATACTCTTTTACCAGAGGGAATACAGGACAGAACCACTAGAGGTGTGGTGGCTTCATGGCCTGAGAATCAGGGTGATACTTTGTCTGAAATATGTCAAGCCGCAAATTGGTCTTCAGCTTCCACATTAGTTAAGCGCTATTAAATTGAGTGTATAGGACTGAAGGGCCAATCTCATGGAGAAAACGTATTGAATGCAGTATTTTTCACATAAAACGTATTTTGCAATTTTCTCACTAATTAAATAAGTAAGCATAATTAGTGTGTTCTTTTTCATTTTGATTTGAATGAGCTGACTCAGAAGGACGAATTAGCTTGGGGTAGCCTAAAAAATAATTACAGGGACAGGGCATGGCATGTAGGGATAATAGCCAGTCACTTACTGGTTGTCAGGTCTAGTGCTCTTCTCTAACGCTCGGGAGCAGAATGTCGCAAGTTCCCAATGCCTCTCCCAGCTTTCCCGGCGACGCGCTCTTTCAAAGCGAGTACACCGAAAAAACCCAAGGGGGTAAAGGGGATGGGACAGAGAAGAGACAGTCACTTTGCGTCTTTTTCTTTCTTCTGTATAAACGTCCTTCTATCTTCTTCTATCTTCTTGTTGGCTGGACAGGTGAGTATGTACTGTAAAAGAAGTTTTCACATTTAGTTATATTTTCTGTCTCTAACACTCATCTGTTCTATATCTTGTGAATTCCTTTTCTGTGTACCTACCCCGTCTGAAGTGACCAATGCTTCTCTTCTATTTAATCTTGGCTCGTTTGTGTGTTATCTCCTGTGGTGCTGTTAACTAGAATTATTAGAAAATGTTAGTCTACTATTCCACCCTATTTCTTATGCTTCTTTTAATTTTACAGACTTCTCACCCAATATGCTATGGAAGTATGCCTCGAACTGGATTCTGAATGGATAAGTAGATTTTCTTCTTTTACTACTCTTGCTTCTAATAAAAGTATTATCTTCACTCTTGAATTTGCTTCTGGTGAGTCACTGCTCTCAGTTAGGCTTCTGGTGTGTCACTGCTCTCTGTTTTTAATCTTTCTTTGTAGACACTTCCCTTTTTTAAGCTGCCTTTAGTACCTCTAAACAGTATTTCTTTACACTGCTCTTGTTTCCTATTATCTCTTCCTTAACGGTAGAAAGCTGCTCTAGATATCGCTAATATTTACAGGAGAGTAGCGCGTCTTCAATTATGACTTGTGCTGACTCTGAACTCTCCGCTTGCGCTGCGGACATAGAACGAACGCTGTTCTCTGCTAACTTGACTCTGCGCTCGTCGCTTGCTTAACGTGACGTAGAATGTTGCCTTCACTTCAAATTATTTACCGTGACCTCATGCGCATGCCTGGCATATGAAACTCTCCTCAATAGAAGCGCATGCTCCTTCGTTTTAACAATATATTCGAACAGTCTTAATTGAAAATGCCTTCCTCCTCGACTCCGGACCCAAAACTTGAATTCTAGACTAGTGCGCCGAAGTATTTCCCTCACTAACTTTGCGACGCTTTTCAGGGTGACCTTTTCTCCTCAGAACCTTGGTGAAGTGCGCCACTACAATGGCCTGACACCTGGATCTTGGTGATTGCTGTGGAACTCTAGAGCGCTAACCTGCTGCTCACTCGATCCTAACCTAGCGGCCATCTTTGACTCTGATCTATTTTTAGGTTGGCTCAGTATATTGCGCTTTTTCTTTTGATTGCTAGATCTAAGGACCTTAATCTTTACTGGCAACAATTCCGCCCGATCACTGACGCCCTAAGGGAACGCCAAATTAAGTATTGTGGACCTACCCTTTCAGCAAAGCTTTTCTGTTCGACAATAAACAACTCCACTTCACAGAAATGGAAGAAGCGGCGGACCTGCTGGGTCTTAAGATCACTTCACTGCGACAGGCGACAACCTCGAGAGATGAAAGAATGGATCAGCTGACAACAACGCTCACTCGGCCTCAGGCAGACACCCAGGAGAGGCGGCAAGAAGACAAAGGGATGACACTTGCGGAGGCTCTGGCCTCTTGTTTCAACACGGTCTCAGTTCGCCCCATGGATCTGACTTTGCCGGCGACATTGTAAGGTGGTGTAAGGCGTGAAAACTGTGGTGGGGTCTCCCCACACCCGAAGACCTGGGTTCCCGAGACTCTGATAGTGGAGAGCATTTGACATTTATTGCCCGGTAATAGCTCTGCCCTGTTCAAACTCAAATATGACGATGTGCTAGGCGTCAAGTGTCCCAGAAGATATGCAAACGGGGCTCTGAGAGCGGAAGTGGGCTCGCCCCTGCAGCTACTTAAAGTGGGGTCCTCATATTGTTTGGAGGACTTCTCAGCTCAAAGTTACTGTTTTGCCTTGTTTTTAACGTTTTTTACCATGGTGTTCAAAGAGGTGCCTGCCATGACTGGGCTACTGAGGGGGGGAAGGGAAAGGAGATTGGGGGAAAAGCGCCCGAGGCGAGCCACTAGCTGGACTTTCCGAGCAGAGATATTGTTTTCCCCATGTTGAATGGTGGTTAATTGCATGTCATGGAATGTAAGGGAGCTTATCTACCCCAATAAGATGCATCGCCTGTGGAAATTCCTGGGAGATCATCACATTAGGATAGTGGCATTGCAAGGAACCCACCCAAAAAAAGGCGAAGACCTTCGTCTGAAACATAAAGCCTACCCATTAATTTTTCATTCCTCAACCACCACCAAACAGAATGGGGTCGCCCTCCTTTTCCACTCCTCAGTTCTCTTCCATACCCACACCACTAAAACTGCGGCGAGGTTTCTTATGGTCAGGGTAGACTTGAGGAGACGACCGTGCACCATAGCCAGGGTATACACACCCAAAATGGGGCAATTGGATTTCCTTCTCACATTCCTATCGACACAGGAGAGGTTCGCCACTGGGGACATAATCCTACTAGTGGACTTCAGACTTATCTGGGACCCATCCCTGGACACGACTCACCCACTTAGATCAGCAGGAGGGGTCTTCAGCAAGTCACTCAAGGCCTCTTTACAACGCATCGGTCTGATAGATACATGGAGGGGCCTTAACCCCGCAACTCAAGACTATTCATTTTTTTCCCACTCCAATAGAACTTACTCCAGAATTGGCCATATTTTTATCAGTCAATCGCTTTACCACTCGCTCTCAGGTGCTCACTTTCACTCGATAAGCCTCTCAGATCATGCCCCTCTGGAGATAGCATTCAACTGGCCAGCCCAACGCTCTAAACACTTTAGGTGGTACTTTCCCAACACTCTTAGCAGAGACAGGCTCCTATGGGATAAACTGAGGAGGTCGATTAAAGAATTCTTTCCCACAAATGACCCCACAGATACCTCTCACGTAGCGCATAAAAATTTCCCGTTGGTACAAACCCTGAAGAAGGCAACAGCATTAAAGGGGAAGCTCTAGGCCAAATATACAACAAGTCGGAAAAATCAATTTTATGCCTGCAAGCCCGAGAGTATGATGGGGTAACAAAATAGGCCCACTACTGGCACGTCAGCTCAAAGCGAAGCAGGAAAAAGAATACGTTAAACAAATAGTCAATGGCGCTGGCGTCTCCCATTTTGACGAAGAGGGGAAAGCGAACGCTTTCTGGGATTTTTATCGCTCCCTTTATACTGCTGACACTCTAACAGTTCAGGACCAGGCTGGGTACTTGGACTCCCTGGAACTTCCGCAGGTCTCCCCAGCTATCAACATAGAACTTAGCAAACCTATTTCAATAGAAGAAGTACAGAATGTGATAGACGCCCTTAAACTTCAGAAAGCCCCAGGCCCGACAGGCTGAATGCCCAGTTTTACCGAACATTTGCACCTGAGTTAACCCCCCACCTGGCAAACCTCTTCAATGATGTAGTGGCCACGCGATAGGTATCTACTACCATGGGGGAGGCCTTTATCACCATAATCCACAAGACAGGGAAGGACCCACAATTGTGCGCCTCATACCGGCCTATAACCCTCCTGAATTTGGACCCTAAACTTTACTAAAAAATATTGGACCATCGATTCGAAAATGCACTACCTGCACTAATTCACCCCGACCAATCGGGTATCATCAAGGGGCGGCAGACCCATAACAACCTATGCAGGATTCTGCACCTAATCAAGAAAGTGCAGAAAAAACACATCCCGGAGGACATCCTCTCATTGGACACGAAGAAAGCGTTTAACCGCATCGATTGGTCCGTCATAAACCGCACGCTACACTGATTTGGGTTTAGTGAATCGTCTGTAGGAATGGTGCTGGCCAATTACCACTCTCCCAGATCCTGAGTCCTGGTAAATGGAGAATCCTCTGAATCTTTTCAACTCTCGCGGGGCACGAGACAGGGCTGCCTCCTCTCCCCCATGCTTTTCGCTCCCTGCATCGAACCACTGGCACCACAGATAAGGGCAAACCCAGACATCCAAGGTCATGTTTGGCGCAGACGAACATAAAATCTTGCTATTTGCAGACGATGTTCTGCTGCCCGTTTCCGACCCGCTAGTTTCACTGCTGGCTATCCAGGCCAAACTTAGTCTCTTTAAAAGAGTTGCAGGATTCAAAGTAAATCTGTCTAAATCCTACTTCCTCAATCTAATGCTGCCCCAAGAAATGATGGCTAGGGTCGAAGAGACTTCCCCCTTCTGCTGGGTATGCAAAGAAATTACATACCTGGGCGTCAAAATCACCCCCAAACTAAAAGATCTTTATAAGGCTAACTTCACTCCCTTTCTGTGACAGCTTAAAACTGACTTAAAAAAATGGGGATCTGCATTTATTACTTGGATAGGTAGAATAAACGCGATCAAGATGAATGTCCTCCCTGTCTCCTTTACCTCTGCCAGGGCCTTCCGATTACAGTCGATAAAGAATTGTTTTCGGAGTTAAAGAAGATGACAACTAAATTTATTATAAACAAAAAAGGGGTGATATGGAGGTAGACGTTAGGTTCATCCTCCAGACTGTGTATAGTTATTAACAAATCTGTAAATGACAGATCAGAGAGCCTAACCAAAGGGAAGGGCTTCCGCTAAATGTTCGAAACAGCACCCCCCAATCTAAGAAGAGAAAATTCTCTTCTTGAGTCCCCTTACTCACCAAGGGTTGCCCCTTGGTGACATGCTTCATCATTGGGGCCATCCCAGACAGCTACTGGGGCGTGCTGCAACTTGCGGAACTACGTAGGAGCACTTTTTGTGAAAAAATGTATAGTGCAGTGTATGGGAGAGTGGTAATGGTGATGCTACAAATATCTAGCTAGTGAGCAATTAATTTATTCCTGCTCCTAGTTGGTATGGATAAAAAGGGGTTAATAGTAGGGAGGAAGTGTAACTGTTATGTGTATACTGTCCCAAGTATTTGGTCGACATGTTTCGAGGTGTCCACTAAACCTCTTCTTCAGGACCACATGGGGACCAGCCCCATGCGTACCACTGTGAGAAAAACAATCCTATACTAAAGAAATAATATAATAAAGAACAGATGCACACCTAATGTGTGAGCATCAAAATTAAATACATACGGTTGAAATCAGACTCGTAGTATCTGTTCAAGGAGATAAAGTGACAAAGAGATTAGTACATATTGCCTGACCACCTTTCACCTTTCACGTGGAATATCATTATTTACAGCACAAACACTGGGTGCCAGAACTCTCAGGTGCGTATGGCCGCGACCATAGATCTGCTCCCAATTGATAAATGTGTGCAATCCGGCACTACAACTAAAGTCTTCATATTATTTTTGTACTCCCTCATTCTGATGGTGGGTTCCCAGCAGACTCCACAGCACCGAAGATTTTGGGATGCTTTGTGGCCCACCCTCATAGGGGAGAAACAGTGGGGCTACCTGTACAAAGACATTACTAAATATAACCATTCCATGTTCTTAAGAGAAGCTCATTACAAAATTATGTATGAATGGTACCTACATCCCCAGAAATTACACACTATGTTCCCTAATGCTTCAGATAAATGTTGGTGGGTGTGGGCTGCTGGGAGACTTCTGTCAAATCTGGTGGGATTGCCCCTCTATCCAACCTTTCTGGAGAGATATACTCTCCTAAATTAAACATATCCTGGCCTACCCAATCCCAGACACCAAAGAGCACACTCTTCTGGGAGTGCGGGACCCCAGTCTGAAATACCAAGCCCAAAGGGATCGTTCCATTATGTGGCTATGCTTAGGAGGGGCCAAGATGCAGGCAATAGCTGCAGCATGGAAAAAAACAGAGGCCCCCTCCATCACGCAATGGCATGCCCGACTTTGGCGGGCGCTGGCCCTTGAGCGAATAACGGACATAGTTGAGGACACACAGAGGGAATTTGACTATGTCTGGAATCCCTTGGTGAGCTATCTGTCCGAAAGTTTGCCCTTGTTCGCCTGTGGACCCAGACTGAGAGCCCTCCACCTCTTTCAGATATAACAAATTGGATGTCACCCTTGGCTGTCCTGGCAGTTGGGGCTTCCTGAATCCAACGACATCTCCGACGTGATTACAGCGCTATCCCACCGGGGCTGGCATTGGAGACCCTTGAACCTGGCGGACCCAGATGGCGTCACCCGCCCTGTAACACCCCCAGTCCCATTTGGATCATTAGCACAAGCCACCATGGTATGGTTTAACTATTTCTGTTTTGTTTCCAAATTATGTGCCTTTTATGGGCTCTTGATCGCAAATCGTAGTTGCATCCTGAAACATGTAAGCTTTGTATCATAGAAGGGAAATGATTGAAGATATTTAAGTTATGCCGAGACCTTATGAACATGCTGTGTATTCTTTTCAACATCTTTAACTCTTGGCATACGTACTGTGCTCGGGTGGAGCTATAATTGTTGTGTTGCTCTCTAAAGTCAATAAAAAGATTTTGACAAAGGTAATAAGAGTGACAAGGACAGCTGAGACTAAGAATAATGAAAGATTTCCTAGCAATCTTAAAGGAAAGTTTCAATTCTATTAAGGACACAGAAATGAGGATTAGGCATAACTTTCTTATTTATTTCTCTCTAGCACCGAACCATAACTAACCAAATATATATCTAAAAAGCTTCAGGGAAAAGAAGTAACAGAATCAGCCAACCAACGGTCCTCTATCCCTTGAAGAGAAGTGAGTGTATCCGGTCCCTCCTCTTTCTTTGCACAACAACCGCCATGGAATTTACAATTGATGAATTGTTCTGTCCTTTGTTCAGTTACTGTGAAGAATAAAAATCCTATTGTCAATAAATTATATTTATCTATTCACATTTTGTCATCATTGTACAATACAGTTCATTTAACATGTCAATGGCATATGAACGTGATTTGTTTTACTTACTGAATAATGTAGGTAATCTCAACATCCATAAGCAGACATTATGCATATCATGTGGGATGGAGACATAGAGTGCCCCACTTCTATGGGAAGGTATAAAATGTGCCTGTGTGTTAACAACTGAATCTAAACTTTCCTTGCAATTGCTAGGAAACGTTTCATTTTATGCAAGTTCAAAGCTTACTTACCACCAGGGAGGCTATACTCATGATGGGTTTAATACAGAAACTCTTAAATGTGGAATCCAAGGACCAATCCGCAGCATTCAAAATGTCCTCTAGCCGGGCTCCTATGGCAAAAGCCTTTTACACCATGACACCTCTTGCAGAATGGGCTCAAAATATTTTCCTGCATAAACCTCCTTCTTTCATGACCTATCTAACCCATCTGGAGATGGTAGTAGACAAAACTACCTAGAAAAGTTTTTGAATTTAAATAAGTAACTGTTATTCTTACTTCAGTCTGCCTTCCTCAGTCATACAATCGTAAACCTTCAAGCATTCCACCACACACAATTTTGGATAATCAGTGGAGGCTGGGTAAGATACCACTCTAGTGTGAGTCTTGGTACTTTTACAGAGGATAAACGTGACCACCTATGGAGTATACATTCTTCCAGATATATCTAGAGCACTCACATCCGATATCCGTCTGCACAACACCATACACACCAACATGCCAGCTTACTAGACAGTTCTTTTCTGTTCAGGTTTTTGTTATGTGGCAAAGAAAGGAATAGGCTCAGAACATGTTGATGTCCCACATATTGCAATATCTCGGTCCTGGGGGAAGGGACAATCTGATACCACTAAGAGGTTTTCTTACCAAAGGATGCTACTTCAGTGGAATCCCGCAATGGGAAGGTGTCCTGCCGAGATGGCAGGTCGAGAGGTATTTACCAGCCAACAAGCCATCCCCTGAAGAGCAAGCTCTGAGAGAAAATTAATCACATGAACAATGCTAGACCCCACAGGATCGAGGTATCGTCGCACACACCAACACAGCCATCTTCCCCAGGCCGAACTGTACCATCTGGTAGTCCTCTCCGCCCATGCTTTGAGAATGAGGCCTCATTACTGCGTAAATTACGACTTCAGTGTAGTTCTACAAGGCATACTTTCACACACATGGATGACACGGGTGAAATCGGCTCAACGCACCAGCGATGAATGTGAAAAACAAATTATTGATGCCCCGTAGAACACTATTCAATGTGTTAATGAAATGGAGGTATTGCTTTTGGGTTATTAACAATCTCTATGAAAGTATCAGGGGCACCGTGGTAACAGTAATAAACCAATTTAGTTCAATATCACACACACTGCACTAAGAAGAATGAATACTTTTAAGTAAAATGTATTTAGTACTACAGGAATAACCTGTTTCTCAAAAACAATAATACAAAATATAATACAGCAAGAAAGCATGTTATAAATAATGAGAATAAAATGAACATTTCTGACATGGTCAAAATATCATCTAGAGCCTAAATCTTAACAAATAACCTACCTACTTTCGGTAACACCTTAACTGGTAGAGACTCTATTTTAGCAGCAGATTCCTTACCTTAGAATTATCCCCAGTCATCAGACTGGATTATGAAATGTTTTGTGAGCAGTACACCTGTGCGCCGGTATGTGGTGTCGTTCGAATTTGTGTGGCGGCGGCGGCATCGTCCACACCAGAAGTGACGTGCGTGATGCCTTTCTAGGCACCACCCCAGAGCTCTAACATCAGTTTTCTTTCACGACTTTCCACACCAGAAGCACAGAGCCATAATGAGCACTGACCACTGCTCCGCAAAACTATGACCCTTAAAGGGGGAACATCCCTTTACTCTTTATTTGTTAGTAGAGCAAGGAGGATGGGTGGGTCGGTAAGGTATCTGTGGCTAAACAGAGTCTCTACCAAATAAGGCGTAACCAAAGGTAAGTAACTTGTTCATCTGATAGAGACTTCTAGCCACAGATTCCTTACCTTTGAATCCACAGAAGTCGGACTGTGACACAGATTATACTAGAAAGTCCTGCAAGACCGAATGGGCAAAGCAGGCAAAATGCTCATTTCGACGGGTGTAGGGAAGCCCACATTGCTGCCTGATAGATATCCAGGACAGGTACTCCGCTAGCTAACGCAGAGGTCGCAGTCTTGTCTCTGGTAGAGTGAGCTTGCAAACCTCCAGGAGGACGTTTTTTGGTTAATGTGTAGCAGATTATGATGGAGAGTATTATCCACTGCGAGATGATACGTTTCAGCACCGCATTTCCTTTTGTGGCTCAAACATATCCCACAAATAGTTGATCTTCCACCCGGAACTGTTTTGTACAGTCATGGTAGAACAACTATGCTCCTTTTGGGTCCAGATAATGGAGTATCTCCTCTTCTTTAGAGGGTGAGGAGGAGAATAAAATGTAAACAGAGTGCTGGACTGGCCTACGTAAGAGTTGGATGGATGCCCTAGTCCAAAGAACCAGCTTGTCTGGGTAGATGGTAAGATATGGAGGCCAAGATGACAAACCTGTAGCTCACTGACCCTCTGGGCAGATGTTATAGCCACGAGAAAGGTCATTTGTATAGTGAGGAGCCTGATAGAACAGTTGTGTAACAGCTTGAAAGGAGCGCACATGAGGCATAAAGAAGGGTGAAGGTGTGAATATGTGTTGGAGACCTTTTAAGAACCTATCTACAGAAGGGAACTTGGATGGCTGATCTGGCAACCATAGAAATACCAAGTTGGTAGAAAGATAGGCTTTTAATGTGCCCAAAGCAGAGCCCTGCTGGGCTAGAGTAAGAATAAACAGGAGAAGCTAGGAAAGGGGTGCAGATAGGGGTCAACTTGCTTATTTTTACATCATGCCATGAACTTGCCCAACAGCAGGGATTTACCCTCTTGGTGAAGGGACGCCTGGCTGCCAAGATAACATTGCAGACTTCTGGCAGAAAGTCGAAAGCTGTCAACTGTCGCCACCCAATCTCCACGCATGAAGGTGAAGCGTTGTCAGTGGAAACTCAAACGTGCGAAAATGCTAACATTACGCTTCTTGACAGATGCAAACAGATCCAACCAAGGCTCTCCCCATTCTTGGAAGCGACCGTAGCCATCTCTGGATGGAGATGTCATTTGTGATCTGCTAGACATCGACGTCTGAGTTTGTCTGCCTGGCATTCAAAGAGACCGCTAGGTGTTGAACCACCAGGTATATGCCCTGATGTTCCAGCCATGTCCAGAGGCGAAGGCCCTCTTGACAAGGGACGCACGACCCCACCCCGCCCTGTTTGTTGCAGTACCACATGGCGGTGGTGCTGTCTGTGAACACCTGAAACAGCCTTCCCAGGATTGAAGTAAGGAAGACCTTAAATGCCAGTCAGATTGCTTGAAGCTCCAACATGCTGAGCTGGTGACCAGAGTCCTCTGATCTTCACCTGTCTCAGATGACCACCCGTGACATTCACAATCTCAGCTGAGAGGAAGGTTCCGAGATCAGTCGTGGAGCCACTACAAGCACTTGTCGAACAATCAGGAATAACACAAGCGGCATGCCTCCAAGTGCACTGGAAACCAAAAGATGAAAGAAGGACGAAATTTTAAATACAGTGTGAAATGTGCTAGCAAAGCCAGACTCAAACACTTTTAAAAAGTGTGCCACTCCTGCTGTATTTGAAGCAATAAATATGCGGTGCACAAGGTCACCAAAATGTTGTGGCAGATTTGTGCGCAGTAGCGATTGTATTTTGGAAGAAGATCTTGCAACATGGAGATCAAACATCTCTTCAGCAGATGTTAGAGCAACGTCCCTATGAAACAATAAGGTTTTCAGTTGGCTTAATTTATCAAAGTTAAGCTAAAAATAGGAATAGATGGCCACAAGGTAACGTCCCTAGTTCAATGTTACTGCCATTGGGTGCCTGGTAGACCGGGTTCTTGTTGTTTCTGTTTTCCATAGTGGGGAGGGGGCCTACTGTAGGATTTACCCATCATAACTGGATTGCACGGTATAGAGTATGCCATTTTTTATTAATGCCCATGCTGTATCTGCGATCTGCTATCATGTACGGTTTGTATTGACATTAGGTTCTATAGCATTGAACCACATACTCCTGTCATGGAATGTTATGCATTGGTTTGTGCATGTGATACTGCCACCCGGGTAGGACGGCAGTGTATGTTATAAGCCTGATGATTAAAAATCAATAAAAATTAATAAAAAAGGTAATGTCCCTTGTTTGGTGTGTGGGTGGAACTAATATGTTTTTACAACAGGTCATGACCCTGGAAACCATCACCACATACGGCACTCCCAGTTTTATCACACAACAACCCTGGTCATTCAGTATCAAATAGCTTCCATTTGAAAGCAACCGGACCACTGGCCGGTTCAAGGCAACTGCAACACTTTTCAGCTAAAACGCCAAATTGGCCATGGAAGCATTACATGCCCCATGGAGTGTCACCTCTTTACAAAGTAATGAATGATCGAACGAAGTTTAAAATTTGTTTCCGCTTAGATAAACTTCAGTTTCTCCACACAGACACCTGTAATTGAAAGGCAGAAACCAGGTCTTGTGTAAAAAAAATCTCCCCCAAATCTTCATATCTGCTTACTTTGAAAATGTTTCAACACGATGTAAAACGAAATTTTGAAATAGACAAGGAAATTATAACCCACAGCTCAGCCATATGGCTGATGGTGTTTCTGCTAAAGCAAAGGGCAGCTTTTCTAAATGTTCTAAGTTTAGCATTGTGTAAGTAGCATCTTTCTTTGCCATCAGCCTTTGTGTGCATGTTAAATTATAAACAAAAAACAACTCTGTTGCATTCAGATATCTTCAGGGCACACAGTTTGATTTTAAAAACAGCAATGTCCAACTCAATTGAATAATTGATCTCAGCTGACTTTGCCCATGCTGAAGGAAAGCCCTTTCATTCTGTATAATATAAAATGCAGATGATACAATAATGTTCAAAGAACAAATGCGAGTAGACAACGTATTCATGCTATTGTGCACAATAGCCAATGCTTTTTCCAAATTTGCCCAATTAAGTTCTCATGAATTCAGCAGCTTCCTGCTAAGAAACTTTCCAAAGTTCATTATATAGTGCGTATATAAAGTGTTTAGAACGTGATGACCTAGGACGGAGTAAGAAATCTTGTAAATCCATGTCATCCAGAAAAGAGAGACAGATGTTCCTTAACTGCAGACAAAGTGGAATGCTGTAACCATTGCTGGCCTAACTTTCCTACACTATAGGCATTAACAACTTCTGAAGACGGCCAGCCTTAGGGAAGTGCGACCAGAGTGGCCGCACTGGGCGCTGACCTGGAGAGGGGGCAGAGACCTCAGGAGACCGCTGTGTTTAGCAATAACTTACGATTTAAAAGCATCTGCTGCAGAGTTCCTTGTGCATCTAGCTTTCAGGCAACAATAAAAATGTCAAGATAATTCTTTTGATTAATGTTCCTGCTAGAGACAGAGATCAGAGTTTTGCCTAGTGGCAGTTTTGACTCATCATAAAATAGCGCAGAGGGTTAATATGCCTGCTGCAAAGAACAGCCAGCCTTTACCAGCACTTTAAAACAAATTAAATGTATGTGAGAGAGGGGCTATGGAGAGATGAGAGGCACTTTGGATGGGTGGTAATGAGGAAACCCAATGGAGAGGTCATGGGGGTGCCAAAAAAGATTGTTACACTGGGCAGCACCAGCGCTACAGCCGGACCTGCTGCTGAATGTTTTGTTTGCACATCTCTGGCCTCCTAGCTTTAAACCTTTAAACATGCATGACAACCATTAGTGTCAACTGGCCACAGTAACCACCCATCTGAACCTGAAATTGAAGAGTTATATGTGCCATTCTGTATCATGTCATTGAGCTGTTCTTCTGTAAGATTTGAAAAGTGCTGCCAATTGTCAAAATGTGTAAAAGAATAACTGCTATGTGTTTTCATATCTTTAATTTCTGCCAGACCAAGACAGGTAGTTTCATGTACTGTCGCGCTCAGAAAAATTATTTGTCTAGGGATTACACCAGCTCTAAACAAAGCATATTTGCCCTGTAGTTGCCAGTGTTGTGTTCCCCAAATCGATTTTAACTCTATGTTTTCCTTCCAAAGCTCATAACTTGTATGGCCAGCTGAAAATAAACGAGTCCAAATAAATTAATTTGTTTAGGTCAGCATATTTTACTTCGCTGAGGAACGGGTAAGATCATAACAATAACAAACTACATCTAAAGGACCATTACCAGAAAATATGCTAACTTTTTCAAGTATGTTTTTGAACTACCCACTGGTGCTGTGGGGCAATGTTCCCATTGTGTGTAATTAAAAACTTCATGGTGAGTACTAGCTCTGTGTAAATAAAGGTGTGCATAGTGATGGCAACAAAACATTTCACCATAATCAACAGAATTTCAATATAAATATTCAGTTTTGAATACTGTATTAGATATTTGTTCAGAATGCATGGTTTTGACAGTAGTCACATCCTAGTCATCTGTAGCACTGGTTAGCAGTGGTAAAGTGCAGAGAGTCATATAGCCAGCCAAAACGAGGTCAGAAAAATTGAGGGAAGTGGACAGAATGTTGGGGGAAGACCACCCTAAAGCTGACAGGTCTAAGATGTGTCCCTCCCATCTGAAAGTGGGGAGATCTAACCAACCCCTTGGGAGTTCTTTCCGCCAAGGCGGAAGAATCTGGAGAGACCATAAGAGCTGGTGTGACCTCTCCCCAGGCGATGCTCCATCGTATAGTCCATTCCCTGTAAGGATATAGACCACCTCAGCAGTTTGGGATTTTCATCCCTCATCTGCATGAGCCATCTGTGGGACTCGGGTCAGTTTGAACCAGGAAGTGAGTCCCAAACAGGTATGGTCTCAACTTCTTCAGTGCCCAGACCACAGCAAAAGCTTCTCTTTCAATGGAACTCCACCTCCGTTCCAGTGGAAGTAGCCTCATACCAAGAAAGGCTGCTGGTTGGTCTAATGTCCTCCTCCTTCAGCTAAGCTAAGATTGCCCCTATGCCATGCTTTAAAGCGTCTCTTTGCACTATGAATTCCTTGGAGAAGTCAGGGGGCTGAGTACAGGTGCTGTGCAAATGGCTTCCTTGAGAGAGTCAAAGACTTTCTTACAAGGCTCTATCCAGATCATCAATTTGGGCTGCTTCTTAGAAGTCAGCTCAGTTAAGGGGGCAACAATGGTGCCATAGCCTTTTGCAAATATTCTGTAATAGCCAGTGAGGCCTAGGAAGGCACCCACTTTTGTTTGGGTTTTAGGTGGCTGACGGCCATGATGGTTTCAATTTGGACTGGAGGTGCTACACCTTGACTCCACCTACCAGGTGTCCCACATACACCACGGATCCCTGCCCAATCTGGCACTTACAGGCTTTGATGGTCAGGCCTGTTTGTTGCAGGGCCTAAAGCACCTTGTGGAGGTGATGCCGTTATTCCTCCCAGCTGAAACTATATACAGCAATGTCATTATCGTAGGTGTTACAAAAGACCTCTTTATCAGCCAGAAGGACAAAGGACATCACCCAACACTGGAAGTGACCCTCTAGGGTTGAAAAGGCAGACCTTTCTTTGGCCCTCTCACTAAGAGCATTCTTCCAGTACCCTGATGTATGTCAAATCAAAGGTACTGAGGAATTTGACAGCGTCCACCCTGTTGATAAACTCATTAGCTCAGGGGATGGGGTGTGCATCAGTCCTAGTGACTGAGTTGAGTCCTCTGTAGTCTACACGGAACCAGAGTTTCTGGTATGGTGCCTGGTGGGGCAGTCTTTGGTACTTATACCAAAGGGCTGAACCAGGGACTATTAAAGGGCAAAATCACACCTAATGCCAACATCTTAGAGACTTCCTTCTTGATGCTGTCTGTCACCCTGTCTAACAACCTGTAAATAGTTCTTTACAGGGGGCTGTCCCCAGTGTCAGCATCATTGATGCACAGATGTATGAGCCCAGGGGTGAGTGAGAAGTGAGGCAAACTATCTCAGCGACTGGTTAACAGCTCCTCTGCAGTTCTGTGGTCAGGGTCGTAGAGAGGCTGACACTCTCCACAGACCCATCGGGTTCCTGTGCAGACAGGAGGTCAGGGAGAGGCTCAATCTCCTTTTCAACTCCCTCATTGGTCACAAGGAGCATGCTCCTTTCGGAACTCTCAAAGTGATGCTTGAGGTTGTTTACGTGGAGTGCCCTTAAGGGGTTTCTAGGGGTCTGGAGATCCACCAACTAGGTGGTCTCCTGATTACGCTCCTTGACTTCGTATGGACCAGTCCAGCGGTCCTGGAGAGCCCTGGGTTCTACTGGTTCCATGACTCACACTTTCTGGCCAGGCTGAAACACTTCCAGTGTGGCCATCTAGTCGTACTAGAGTTTCATGACTTCTGGGCTGGCCTCTAGATTACTTTTTGCCTTTTTCCAGAAGCGGTGCATCTGGTTGTACAGGGCCAACATGTAGCTGACCACAACCAGAGGGGGTTCTGGGGAGCTTGCTCCCACCCCTCCCTGACAGAGGTCCCCTCACAGGGTGTCCATAGAGTAGTTCAAAAGTGCTGAACCCTACTCCTTTCTGTGGCACCTCCATGTAGGTGAACAGAAGACATGGAAAGAGGATGTACCACTTACGCGTAAGGGTTCAGGCAGGCTGATAATCGTGCCCTTTAAATTCTTTTTGAATCTCTCACTAAGACCATTGGTTTGGGGGTGATAGGGTGAAGTGAACTTGCAAGTTACACCACTCTCATCCCACATGGACTTCATGTATGCAGACAAGAAGTAAGTGTCTCTGTCAGACACTACCTCCTTGGGGAACCCCACACGGGTAAAGATCCCCATCAGAGATCTAGCCACCACAAGTGCAGTCACTGACCTCAGAGGGATGGCCACTGGGTAGCAGGTGGCATGGTCCACCAAGACCAAGACAAACGTGTTGCCTAAGGTTGTCTTGGGGTCCAAAGGTTTAGTGATGTCAATACCCACCCTTTTAAAGGGGGTGCCAACGACAGGCAATGGGATCAGGGGAGCTTTGCACTTTTTTCCCTGATTTACCACTGGCCTGGGAGGTGGGACAGGACCTGCAGAATGCATCTGAGACTGTCTTCATTCTGGGCCAATGAATTGGGAGACAAGCATGTCAAAGGCCTTATCTTTCCCCAAATGTCCTGCCAGGGGTTTATCGTGAGACAAACCCAGTAGGAAGGTCTGGTAACACTGGCGGACCATCAGCACACGGGCTGCCCCAGCACCAGCAACCTTAGGCTTGCTATAAAGGAGATTGTTCTCCCAGTAGATTTGGTGATCTCCAGGGGCTTCACCAGCTCCATGGGCTGAGGCCTGGTGCCTCAAGCCCGCAAGAATGGGACACTCTTTCTACGCTTGGAAGAATTCCTACCTGGTGAGCCCACCCTCAACATGCCAGCTGACAAGCTCAGGTAGGTCACCTAGGGCGGCAATGTCTTCCCTGGCTCGGGAGCCTCCTCCTTAGTAAACTGTCAACCACAATCCCCAGGAATTTCAGGGACCGGTTTCCCATGCTCCTTGCCCCTCTCCTTGGCAGCCGTTTGGGCCACTGTTCCAAGCTCCAAACATCCTTGACTCCCTTTCTGGGCAGCCATGGCTCGTGAGGTCATAAAGACACACCCAGGCAATCCTATCATCTCCAAGAGATCTGAGCTCTACCTCCCTTCTGGTAGTGTGCTCCAGGTCGTTGCCTAGCAAACAATCAACAGGCATGGCAGGGCTCACAGCCACTTTCAAAGAACCTGAGAACCCCCCCCCCTCCCCGCCTCAAAGGAAAACAGAGCCAACGGCAGCTGTCTATCGCGATTGTCGGTGACTATGACTTGGTGAAATGTGTTCAGTAGGACCTGCTCTGCAGAGACCAGCTGACACTTGGCAGTTGTCATGCTGGCTCCTGTGTATTGTAGATCCTCCACCTGTTGCCCATTAATGGTGATCCACGGCCTATACTTTGAAGTATTTGAAGGCATGTGGCTTTTTGGCACCATTTCTTTATCCCCCAGGTAAATTAGGGCCACCTCGGTCTGTCCTCCAAAACTAGCTGGGACTACCTCCTTCCAGAGCATTACCCTCGCCAACCCTGGTGTTTGCCCACTACTGGTGGGCTGTGCCCTCTTGGAACATCTAGAGTCTCCCTTGTCGTGCCCATATTTGTAGCACTCTGTACATTGGGGTACAAAGTTCCCTGTCTTATGGTCAAAGAACCCCTCCTTCTTAGGATCAGTTGGGGACTAGTTACCAGTGCTCCCTTGGAAATAATTTTGGGGGGCCTTTTGAGAACTTGTTTTTACGTTTTTCGCCTCCTCTTTCTTCTGTTGGGAACCCTGACCACCTTTGTGGGTATCCCCCCCCCCCCCAGATACTTTTCAGGACACTCTGGCGCTAGCTCAGAGGTGCGGCTCCACAGCAAGCCTTCTGGGGCAGTCAGCTTACTGTCAATTAGCTGCTGGCGCAACTCAGGAAAACAGATACTGAGCATGTGCTCTCATGACCAAATGGTCCAATACATTTAAATCACTAACCTTGGTGCACCTAGCCATTCATTGCCTTACTGGAGTAATCAATAAATTCTACCCAGGATTGGTTAGGGAGCAACATATCCTTGGGTATACGAACCCTCTTGTCTCCATCAGGTACTGCATGAATGCCGACATTTTCACTGCTGGACTCAAACTGCCTGGCCTTGATGCCCAGCTCTTCTAGACTCAGTTCATGTGCCAGAAGTAGTTTCTTCTCTACACACAACACAAGTCCTATCCACACCGCTGATCACTAATGTTAGAAGTTTGGTTTCTGGTTGGCAGAGGTATGCACCCTGTCCTAGCAGGAATCACAATTCTAGTCAGGGTAGGTCACAACACACCCGAAATTATCCTGTGGTCACCCCAGAAAGCTTGGCACAGAGGAGTCAGGCTTAACTTAAAAGGCAACGTGTAAAGTATTTATGTAACACTTTAAACAGTAACCCAGTGAAAATACTAAAAAAAAGACTTGACATCAGGTTAGACGAATAGAGCTGAATTTTACAAATCAAACAAGACCAAAACGAAAAAGATCCAACAAGTAGAAGTCGAGATATGATTTTTTAAAGAATAAATGCAAAATGGCACGTAGAAGTAATAAGCACTTAAATGGCATATCTCTTCACACTGGACCCGGGCAGAGTCAAACATTCAGGCCGACCATGATGGAGTGCGGGCCAGATACAGGGACCCACTTGGGCCCATGGAACCAAAAGTACCTTGCTCTGGGATGCCTCGTCATCGAAGAGGATGCGAGGAGCAGCCGAAGCGATATAGCGGTGTTGAGCCTTGCAGTGGACGAGATGCGCAGATTTTCTCCATGCAACTGCGGCGATGCATCGATTCAGAGTGCGAGGCGCTAGTTCCAAATGTGATGCGCGGTTGCTGCTCCCATAGTAAGCAATGCTTCAATTCCAAAGGTGATATGCTGGTTCCGAAGGTGATGCGTCAGGTTTGCTCCACGCAACGATGAGGGTGCACTGGTTCTGATGAGGATGCATGGGTTCTGATGGAAGCAGCACTTTATACCCACTTCCAATGACCCAGGGCTTGATTGGCACCAGTTGGCAGGGCAAGACTTGCAGCAGGGAAACTCCAGGAGCTGTAGCAGGATGAGATGAAGTCTGTGATGTCCTTGAGACTTAAAACATGGGGCAAGCCAGCAAGCCCTTGGCGTCACTCTGGGTTCAGTGATGCAGGTCCAGTTCATCTCACCAGGCAGGAGAACAGCAAGCAGCAGGGCAGCTCAGCAAGGCAAAAGCACGGCAATCCAAGAATCCAGCAAAGCAGCATGATTGCAGTATAATGCCGGGGCTTGTGCAAGAGCCCATTCTGCAGCATTCACTTGTTTGACAACCTCAGGAACAAGAACAGAAAAGAATGCTATTATGATATCTTCTCCTTGTGGGACTATTCTAACAAACTCAGGCGGCCAATCCACTTCAGCCAAGAAAATGTTATAAATGTTGGTTACATTTTCCCAAAATATTACTTTAAAAGTACGTGGTATGTTACAATCAATTTGAATGTCTAAATCATACAGTCTGCTGGAAGGGCTAACCTGCTGATCTGGTGATTTAACTTGGATAAATTAATTAGTTGCTCTTGCAACCACAAACTCTTGAAGATTCTGGCGAAGTATCGTGACCTCTGCTGCGCTGTCAAGCAGGGTCAATACCTACGTCTTGCTCACCAGTAGTGTTCTCAATATGTGGGCCATATTTAGTGGAAATACCTGCTACTTTCTTCTTTTTGAATTGGGGCTCTTGTTGAGGAAGTTTATCTTCCTTTTTTTATGATGATGTCAGATGAGAATTGTGAGTCCTTTCTCGGTTTCACATTCTTATCTGCACTCTGATCATCCTCCTCTCTCCAAGCGTTTGCCGGATAAGTCCTGAAAGGAATGAGAAGGATGTGAATCAGTATACTGATTCACATGTTTAAGTGAATCACTGATATGAAGGTCATAACGTGTTTCAGTGGACTCCGGCTGTGGAGATCTACCCAGTGTTTTTTTTCTTTATTTTTCTGTTTATCCTAGCGTTTTTTTAGAAGGCTCCGGTGCCTGTTTGGTGTTTTCTTTAGCATAATTACCCTTAAGCTGTGGCTTTTTTAGTCTGGCTCTCAAATTATCTCGACCTGTAGATGAATAGGGCTCAGCAATAATTTTTGCTAATTTGCACTCTTGATCGACAATAGGAATTTAGGTGAGGCATTGGCGGCCCTCCCATGCTGCTGCCTCCCCTTTTGTATTATTTGAAATAATTCAGACGACTGTGGTGTAATCGCCAATAAATCTCATTCCCAATCCAGGGCAGGGGCAGCCCCGTATACATTATGAATTTCTTTTAGTACTTCAGGCCAAACAATTGATGGTGCACCATGTGTTATGGTATATACGGCAGCAAAAACTGTGCCCAGGGTGGCACAATCATCTACTAGGGAAACCATACCAAGTGGTAGGCAAATAGTGAGAATTCTATGTTTCTTTTGGGGTCCCATGTAGGGAAACACAGTGCTTCAAGCTGGTTTGTTTTTGAGCAATCAAGAATAGAATTTCGTCAAGTCTGGCGGGATCTTTACCTTAATTGCGCTGATAGTTATAGACTAATTGCAGGCACATCTTCAACAGCCCTATTTTATTTTGTTGTTATTGTTTGTATAACAAACTGTGTTAAGCGTCTGTAAAGTCTAACTAGGCCTGTGTACAGAGCACATAATTCTACAACATTTAAAGTTGGATATGGTGTACAGCCGGATAGGACTGGACATGTTGCTCCCTCATTGCTGAGGGGACCCAGTCTTACATTGTTTAATTCATGTGGGAGGGTGCCTTGGATCCAATTATGATGTTTCAGATATGTTAATGGTATGTCTAAATATTCATAAGCACTATATTGGGCTGGTAATACAGCTGGAGTGTATGTGTGAAATGATTGTGTATTGGCATCGGCTGCAGGAAAAGTGATCTATGAATAGAAAACCTGTTTTATACGCTTCGTGGGCCTCAACAACAAAGGTAACGTCTCCCCTTGTAAGAGGGAGCCCTTGTTGTAATAATGCTATTACAGCATGTCTGCAATTAATAGGACTAATTGCTGCTTGCACCATATTTAATTAATGGAATTCAAAGAAAGGAAAATACTAAGGTGGGTTGATCCTTTTAAAGATTCAAGCTTGAACGACCTACAAACGAAAATAGGGGTTCCTATTAAGCTGAGGAGGATTATTCCTTAACACCACAGACGTATCCGTTTAAGGTGAAAAAGGAACCTTAGGCACAATCAAGAAGTACCTGACTTAGAACATTGGTGGCACCATGTCATATGGTTCCTACAAAATAAGTAGGACTGTGTATCTGGGCAACATAACTGTCAGAATATAGAGACTGGGTCCACACATATCATCAGACTATGTTGGCCCAATTCCTAGCTAGCTCAGTGCCCCATCTGAACCCCTACCCTTCCTGCATACCAGTTGGTACCACCCTAATTTCCCAAGAAAATTGTGGAAACAGATCTACCCTTTCGTTTTTTACTCTCACATGGCCATGGTAAACTCAAGAAAGATACGAGTTGGCTTTTCAAACATTTATTGGAACAATTGTATTTTTCTATAGAAAGCGTGAGCTGTAATTATTAGGAGGATGGAACAAAGCATTGTAATCAGCATTACAAGAATGGTTGAAAAGATAAGTAGTTCAACCATTATAACATTAATGTGTGATTATGATTATGTGTATACTCCTATTCAATACTACCTACACTATAAAGAGCATAGTGGGAGTACCCTCTGCCAGATCTTTTGGGACACCCCAAACCCCCATACCCGTGCATGATGTGTCAGGAAGACGATCTGGTGTAGAGTAAGCTATCAACCTTTGCAGGATGAAGGTTAGAGTCAGCTGGGCTGCATTTCTGTCACAGTGCACAACGTTCCAGGATAATCCCAGCAGAATGCTCCACTCCCGAATTTGGCTCAGAGGCACTTTATGTAATAAAACTACTGATCTAATCGCACTGTGTCAAAGGTGCAGAGCTGATGCGATGGTTAGTTTGGAGTCTTAAAGCTGTCTCCAACCGGTCAACCAAATGAAAGGGCATCGCACTCAATATTCCTAGACTTGGACAGAGTGTACCAGCAGCAAGATAAAATGCTCACTAAGGAATGTCTGCATGCAGAATAAATTCTAAGTGCAATGTTGTGTAAATGCAAAGCATGTAAAAAATCACCATTAGAAAAAGATATCAAGTTAACATATATAGCTAAAATGGAGATTGTGCATGGCCCAGTTGAACTTTGTGTGCTAAAATCCTTGTAATCATCACGAAAGGGAGAAAGGCATACCCCGTCTCTAGTCGCCAATACTGAAGGAAGACATCAGTCATCTCCGTATCCAGTCTCCATCTGATTATCTAATCTGGATGCAAAGAGGTCCACTGAGAAGGGGGCTAGACCTGTGTAAAGTGCTGAAAACTTGCAGGTCTGGTTTCCATATGCTGGAGTTCCAGAGGTATCTCGAGTGACAGTGCACTACGTTGCTGGCACGTCCGGGGAGATAATCTGCCATTACCGAAACCTGATTGAAGAGGCAAAATTACCCGGTCTTTGCAATGTCTGTTAACATTTTCAATCGTGTGCCACCCAGATGGCTTATCTATGTCACAGCTGGCACATTACCCATCTTCAATAGCACACAACAGTGAGCCCTTTACTTGGCCCAACATTTGATGGCAAAGGAACCAGACAGACATTTCAGCCAAATAATATCAAACTTTTTTTGTTGATGTTGTGAAGAATAAAGACTTTATTTGAGATATTATATCATGGCTTCTGCATTATATTGGATCTATAAGAAGAACTTATGTGTTTGAACAATCTGGATTAATATTGGATTAAGTGAACTCTCAGCAAATCATTGGGCTTTCTATGCACTCCCTTTTATATATTGTTTTTCACAGAAGTTCCAGACAATTGACGTGAGGTTATTGTTATTGTTCCGACCAGTTTTCTCCACTAGATAATCCTCCACAAGTGGCGCCCCATCCTGAATGGCAGGCATCTTTCTCAATGACAATTAAACGGGTATGCTCAGATGTGGGTCCCTTGCTCGCCATTCCACTGGATTCAGGGTATCCTGGCTGATGAGGGTGATACCCTGAACCTGGTCCTAGGATGCTTGTTACTGGTCAAGGGAGGACCTAGCCTGGCAGTTTGGGCTAGACTGTTCCCATGGGGACAAGGGTCAAGACTGATTTCCATATGGCTTGGTCTAAACTGGAATGGAGTGGTGAGGGCATAAAGGATGGATTCAGGCCCAGATCTCTGACTGGGGTGAGTGTTTGACATTGTTAAGCATTCCGTCCATCAAGTGTTCTTTTTGCATTTGTCATCTTGAGTGGGAAGGGTATGCCCAGACGTGGGACATATGCTTGCCATACCACTGAAATCAGGCTATCCTGGCTGATGAGGGGTGATACCCCGAAACCGTCTAAGATGCTTGTCTTCGGTCTAGGGAGGACCTTGGCTGGCAGTTCGGGCTATACTGTTCCTATAGGGTGAAGGGTCAAGAATGATTTGCATATGCAGAGGTACAAACTGGAATGACGTGGTGGTGAAATAAAATGATGGATTTAGGCCCAAATCTCTGACTTGGGGTGAGTGTATGACATTGTTCAGCATTGCGTCCATCAATTGTTTTTTTTCACATTTATCACCCTTAGTGGGATGGGTATGCCCAGACGTGGGCCCGGGCTTGCCATGGCACTGGATTCAGGCTATCCTGGCTGATATGGGGTGGTACCCCGAATACTGGTACTAGGATACTTGTTTCTGGTCCAGGGAGGACCTGACCTTGCAGATCGGTTTGGACTATTCCAGTGCTTAATTTGTAAAATATTAAGTGCATGTGCTCACATTTTTTTTAGGATGCCACACCCACTTCCCCAGCTCTACCCACTTCCTTTATTGGCTCCACCCACTTCCTTTATTGGCTCCACCCACATCCACAAGCCTCAACACATCAGAGCCACCTCCTCACTTCTTGAGTTCTGCAAGAAGCTGAAGACCTGACTCTTCACATAAGCAGCTCAGGGACAAAGTGAAGAAATACAAAGCATGACAGAAAGTGAGTAGGCAAGTACATGCTGTTGCAGGTATACCAGATATCCTTGCTCTCAATGCACTTCCTATTTGGAGGAACAGAAAAACAAGTTTTCTTCAACCAGATATCTTTAGCAGTGGCATGGAACATAGCCATCTATTACCAGTTTAATTGTAACACAATCCTGAGCAATCCTCTAATCCAGTGGTTCAGAACCTGTGGTCCTATTTTAGGGAGTCCATGACTGTTTAGAAAAATAATTGATATTTACAAGTTAGTAAAGAGAACATAAATAAAGAAGCAAAATGTAAAATTTATATTTGTAAAAGGTTCTGTAAATGTGAAGGAATTTGAAATTGGATGGTAAAAATTAAGTTGGTATCCTCACATTCATTCATGGGAGCAGTCAGTATAAGTATTAACATTGTTTTTATATATTTGTTTGTGAATTAAACAACACAATTAAACTTTGTGTACTTGTTTGATGAATGCTTGTGTCTGTATTTTTGTGTTTTTTTTTGCAGTTCATCGAAATTGCTTACAACAGGGAGCCCGGTTTCTAGTAATGACTCATTGGGGTGCCTGGATTCCAATCATGATTCAGTGGTGGTCCCCAGACTCTGATTAAATGGGAGTCTACAGAAGTCAAAAGGTTAAGTACCGCTGCTCTAGTCTCTGAGCAACATTCAAGCAAATTGCAGGCACAGTGTGAAAGAACCAGGGACAAGTCACATCACTTCCAGTTCATTTAATTCTGTACCCATAAATGAAAACTGTACTCTTTCTTCTATCTGTGATTCTTTAAGTAAAAGTACCCTAGCTGCTTTCTTCCAAAATATAGGATGGCAGAATTGAGCAATTGGTTCAGATTGGCTAAATTACACAATGGTTCACTGCAAACCATAGCAGCCCATATTTCATTCACTTCCAATTATACCTCACACAGATGCAATAGGTGAATATATGACAGTGACCTTAGTTAAAACAGTTGCAGGCAATTAATTGGTTTATCTCACTGGGCAATGGATCCTGGTATATCCAAAATACAACTATTTGAATTGTAAAAAAAAAAAAGGCCATCAAGAACCTGTCATCAGCAATATGTCACAATTCAGAAATTGTATTAAAACGTCCACTGCATAACCATTAACCTTCTGTTTACAGCACCTTGCATTCTTACTTATATTTAGATTATATGCTTTTAAGACAAACATGGTTTAACTTTTTTCCAACTCTCAGTTAAAGACTAAGGGTTTGTTTAGAGCTTGGCAAATGGCCACCTAGTCTACGGAGGCAGGTCCTTCACTTCCCTGGAGGATGTCCGCACACCATATTTACAGGTTTCGCTGCCAGGCAGTAAGGGATCTCGGTGGAGCTATCACTGTGGCGACTGCGCAGAAAGGACAAGCGCTTTACTAGCAGGCCCTATGCTGAATGCACCAGCTCGAATTTAGTTTTTCAAAAACAAACTGCAAAATCTCAAGTTAGTTACTGAAAGAAGGGGAATAATGGCCCTGGCATGCAGGGAGTTTTCTACCAGTGTAAGAGGGTCATTTATTTGGTTTCCCTTTCCGAACGAACAGGCTTGCCCTGGTTGTCTCAAACAGGAAAAATCTACACCAGGATCTCCATCCTAAATAGGACGGACAGTTTGACATAAATTGAGTGATGCCCCAGTGGCAGATGTGATACCCGTCAAAGAGTTCTTACATCAGAGCCAGCACAGACTCTGCCAGTAGAAACATGTTGCTCCTACAGGCTCTAAATAGAGGAGGGAAAGCAAAGGTTTAGTGGACAGGACATCAAAACTCTAAAGGAGACTTAAAGTTTTGTACAATGTGAAGGGAAGATAAAATTGCTACAGTTAAAGAAAAAATAATTTCAGCAAACCTGATCTTTGGTGGCATTCTGTAGCTTTCCCTGACTTATGCATTTTATCCTGGCAACCAATTTGCAGGAGACTATTCAGTTTGCTGAGTGCCAGACCGATGGAGCACAATGAAACAAATAACACTGAGATGGGCCAGTGACCCTCCTTATATGTGGCATCCAGTGTAAGTGGGGCCACTTGAATTCTGCGTTTCTGCAGCTGTAGGGATTTCCACATAATTATGGCTTTACTGCATCTGTCACATGATCCACCATCTACTCCATCACCTACATATCAACAAAAATGTGTTTCTAACTTTGACAGCTCCAGTGTTACTTAAAAAAAGCATCAAACTTGAAGCCACATGGAGGCAGACCCTCGAACCATTTACAAAGGCGAACTGGTCAGCCCTTCAGTTTCCAACTGTTATCTAAGTATTAAACTGGTACTAAATGAGTTAATCCTTTTCTGAGACAATATTTATGTGCTAAGCTGTCAAAATAGCAAAGCAATATTACTGCAGAATGTCCCTTATTATTTGCTCTTTCTTACTGCATAATTTAGCCAGCTCTGCCCCATAATTTGGGGCTCCGTTGTTGCATAAGTCTAGTGGCCCCGAGTTTAGGCCACTACAATCAATGGTGCTAGGTCATTAAGCAAGCACGTTTTATTACATCTTCGTGATTTGTCTGGCAGAACAAACAAACACTGACGCTATATGGAAAATAAACCTTTTTAATCTCCCTCTTGACTGGCCAAAGCATCTTTTGAAGATCAAAGTGGAAAATTTAGTAGTCGGTAAACACCTCCTTGAATAATTACATTTTAAACTAACTGGTTTGTTATAATTTTATGTCATAATACTATACTATGTAAATATAAAATGATGCCAAGGTGAAGAAGAAAAACAGCACACCTGTGCACACCTTTGGTCTGCAAAGATGTGTGCCAACGAGAAATATTTTGTTTCCGTTAAGTGTCAATGGCACCAGCCTGCCTCCTGAAAGATCAATGCGTTTTGCTCCACTCCCAACACAAATGAACGACCTTTCCAGCGCTCCCAAAATCAGTGTACAAACACGCGGGGCTGCACAAACGTCTAAGACATTTTTTGGGAACATTTCGGGTAAAGGCGACCTCACAGTTTTCTAGTTTGCAAGAAAGCTTGCGAACTACTGGCATGAGATGCTTTATAAATAACCACTGTAGTAAGACGTGAAAGGCGTGTTGTTAAAAGTTGTGTCCTGTGTAGTTTAGTGCTACAAATGTTCTGATCCATGGTAACGACAAAACAACCCATACAAGGGTTTGCTGACAGGTTCAAATACAGCATCCAGTGCGCTTTTAATGCTGCTCACACCACGATGCTTATCAACCTGCGAATGGATATTTCGTCCCCTGAAAAGCAAAGGGAGCTCGGAGCGCTCATCAATAAAAAACAGGCTAGAGCTCTGTGTTTGCAGTTGTATTCACTGAATGACGAATGGTGTCTCCCGAGCGCACCACTTCAGCTTCTAGGTCAAACTGGTTCCCTTGTGCCTGTCATACGTGTGCTTCGTGATGAGGCGGGTGGCAGTGCTTTCCAAATTTAAATATATTACACACAAATCCAGCCCAATCGAGCAACACTGAGTCCAGGCAGGCAAGGATTTAGCGTGCGATATTAGCTCTTCACCGGGGAGCCCGTGTGAACCTAGTGAGCCGATATTGCGTGTAGACCAGGCTCTAAGAAATAATTGTCAGTGCTAAGCACCGGAAACCATCTGCACAAATTAAGCACTGGGCTGTTCCCATGGACAGCACCGGCAAGACTGATTTGCATATGGCTGGGTCCAAACTGGAATGGCATGGTGAGCAAAAAAAACAATGGATTTAGGCCCAGATCTCTGGGGGTGAGTGTTTGACATTGTTTAG
Organism: Triturus cristatus; assembly: GCF_964204655.1. NCBI lineage: Eukaryota > Metazoa > Chordata > Amphibia > Caudata > Salamandridae > Triturus > Triturus cristatus. The sequence goes on along the minus strand of NC_140584.1, from coordinate 936,702,360 downwards.
CATTCTGTCCATCAATTTTCCTTTCTGCATTTATCTAGAAGTTTGACTTGGCAGGAGCGCCAATGCTTTTCTGGGGGTCCTTTATATACTTTGCTAGGAAGGTGGCCAATTTAGCATCGATCTCTGGGGTAAGTGAAACTTTACCCTCCACTGGGGAGGGTGTGGGCATTCTGCTCACTGTCTGTTGTGTACCTCCTTGCCAATGTGTTTGCGGGGCTGAGTTGTCATGTAAGCGGTAATCTTATCAGTTGGAATCTACTCAGTTGAGCAGGGATGCTAAATATGATCTTGGTCCAGCATATCTGAGAAGATCGAGTCTGGTGCATCACCACGCGGACCTGCCTCGTGGGCGTCAGGTTTAGGACGCCAGCGTCTAATGTATTCATTTTCATCAGAGTAAGGGGGTGAGGCAGACAGGTCATAACATGGAGACAGGGACTCTCATGCTGCAGGAGGGGAGAATCCCCTATGGGGAAGCTCCCCTGGTAAGCCCAATGCATTTCAAAGCACACAAAGCTCTCTGATCACTTCCTGAGGCATCCTTTCATAGGTGGGTGGTTGGAACAATGCTGGATGTTGTAAGAAAGTGAATTATTTATTAGGGTGGATGGAAGATCCCACGCAAGTAATGACATCAGACCTATAAGATCCAGCCAAATGTTTCAGTAATTTAAACCTGAGCTAAACCCCTGATAACTATGGCAAAGAGCAGGCAGGCTTAACTTAGAAAAAAGGTAAAAAGCATTTAGAAGTACCATAACAGTTAAAAAGTCAAAAACACAATAAAAATATCAGTCCAATTTATAAGGATAGAGAAAATGTATATTAACAAATAATGACAAAATTAAATTTTTTTTAAGATTGAAGAGAAAAAGTTCTAAGAAAAATAAAAGTGCCAATCAGCTGACCAGGCCCTAGGCATGATTTCAGCCTGACCACAATAGCGCATGGGTCACATACACCAAGCAGATACGCCATGTCAAAGACTTTGCCCTCTGACTTAGTCTCTGAAATTGAAGTCAAAATCATCTAGCGGGACAAGCAACTAGGCTGTATGCAGCAAAGTCTCTTCAAAGTCAGACAGACGTTGAGAGAGGTCTAACTGAAACTGTTGGTTTTGGCAGGAAAAGCTCTGAAAGGGAAAAGCCAAATTCTGCGCGTAGGGTAATCCTCTAGTCGGCCGGATACTCTAGGCACCGTCACTGGGTTAAGATTTCTACCTTCAGATTCAAGTCTCTGTTTTGGAGATAGAATTCCTTCAAAGGGGCAATGCAGCAAACTGTAGTCAGAAGGTTGCACCAGAGTCAGATAGCCTTGACGCAAGGGTCTGCTGAAATAGATTTTCAGGCAAAAAGCTCAAAGCGGGACCAACCTGATTTTCTTCTCCAGGGAGGTCATAACTTGGGTGGATTGACTTGGGTAGTTGGTACCCGTCCTCTAGAGGTCTGAAAATTCAAATTATTTGCAAGTCCAAATTTGTCTGAGATATCAGAGGATGTCCTTCTGGACACCACCAAGCCTTCCATGACCTCAGGACAGAACTCAGGAGTCAGGACTCACTCCAGCAGACGCCACCAGCAGGGTCTAGTCCTCTTCTAGTTGCAACTGGTCACTCCAGGAAAAAAGCCTCTGGAAGCTTGTTCCAGCCGAATAGCCACAAAGGAGGTCAGCCAAATCACCCCGGGAGTGCACTTGTTTGACCTTAGTAGAAGTGGTAACTGGCCTAGCCCTTCAGGTCTTCCCACAGGTCTTAAACTGCAGGGGGAAGCAGTCCTTCTTCCATTCTGACACTGGTCAACAAAATATTGTGATTGGATGGTAGTGAGTCCCATTTTTGTACAGTTCAGTAGCCACTGTTTAGTGGTTACTCCTAGACACTGCCTAATCGATTGAGAAAAAGTTCACGGGCACAACCTTACACACTTCTGTAACACATCATGTGTGTTGTACTAAAAAATTGAGAAAAATGCACTATTCTAGGGAGAACCCAAGGTGGCCCAGGCCATCTACCTTTGGAGGGAGCCTGAGTGCCAGTCAGAGGTGTGTTTAGGTAAATGAGCAGTCCCCTCCTAGGCTACACAAATCTTGTTCTGGAACCTGCTCCCCCTCCTACTGGGCTATGGCCCAACTGTCTATCTTGGGCCTAAAGAACAAAGGTTTCCTCTTATTTAGGTCTTCATTAACTCTAAACTATCAAGGACAAGCTTTGCCTCTGTCCCTTTCAAGGGTTTGACGTTTCTGGAACCTCCAAGGCTATCCTTCCTCAGCTGATTTGAACCAACTGCCCTACACCCAGCCCATCATGCCACCAGGCCTCAGCCATTGTTCTAGTCAGGGAGCTGTTTTCTAGCCTCATTAGGATCCAGCACTGACAGAGCAGCTGCTATCAGGCTAACGCAAATTGGCCTCCTGGAGCTTCTGCCAGGAAAAATATAACTTTCCAAAAGTTATTTTTCCTAAATACCTATTAATAAATCGAAATGTCCTATTAAATGGGATTTTCAATTAATAATAAAAATAATGATTTCATTATTTTTCTAGCTTGTCCCTAACCCAAGATGGCAGATTTGATATTTTAATCTGTACTTTCTCATAGGACAGCAAGGGCCTGCAAAGTGAAAATTGATTTTGGGAGCTTGTCACTGCAGGCATATGGTAATATAACATTTCTACATGTCCCACTTTTAAGCTCCATGCACTTTACCTTGTGGGCTACAAGGCCTACATAGGGGTGACTTATTCATATTTCAAATTAAGGTTTTCACCCTGTCAAAAGGCTTATTTTGACATGTCAGGTTACAGGTTTGAACTGAAGTAGTCAGGCTGCAATGATAGGCTTGAAGCCATGTTTTTCTGTACCACACTAGTTAATGACGGAATAAATGCTGCTGTCCACAGGTGGCATTTAACTTTCCATGCCATGGTTATAGTTTCTACACTATATACTCTGGCCTTACAGGAGAGTTAAATATGCCTGTAAGGTGTTAGCCAAGTTTTACATATTTTAGGGGTCAGAACACATACAATGAGCACTGGAGGGCAGCAGCCCAGTAAGCAGAATCTAAGAGCCAGCAATACAATTGAGCAACAAACTGGGGTGACCACGCAAAAAGGAGCATTTTTAGTGTTTTCTATGTGACAGATGTTGGTTGAGAAGACTGGGGTACAAGGACAAGCTCCAAACATGGTTCAGTGTACCTACAGTGCTAGTGGAAACGCGTGGAGTGTTGGGAGAGAGTGTGAGCGAAGTTGCAGCCCTGCATACCAACTTACCTCTTTCGAAGAATTAAAGCTAGTAGTTTGTTTTTATAATGATAGAAGGAAATACAAATGTAATGCTTAATGGAACTGACGGTGATTATGATGCCACTCTGTAGTACTCGTTTCATTGATACCTGTACTCTGACTACATCTCTGCAGCAGGAGCTCAAACTACTGATCCATCTAGGTAGGTGATCAGGTTTCCCTTTTCAACACAATAGCTATCTCAGGGATGTAACTCAGTGTGTGCGAGCATGTTTCCTAGCAGCCTCTGCCAACCTGCTATTAAAAACATTATACATTTCACCAACTTGGCAATCAATCAGTGTATGTATTTATATACAAAAAAAATGTATTAAATATTGACGCGTGCGTAATATTTAGAGTCCTACGTTTTGTCGGCCTTGTTGCTTTGGCCTTTTCAGATTGTGGCAGTTCCTTCTTCCTTCCTGCAGGGCAAGCAGATAACAGACAGCTTGTTACACTTTCAGTGTCTGACCTCTTTCTATCTGTGTATGGACACCATCTGTACAGCTACAAGTGTGGAGATTTGGTTTGAATTAACGTGGTTAGTGCAACCCCTCTGTGCGACACTTCCAGTGTGGAGGGCACGTTCAAATGAACATGATAAGACATCTCACTCCTTGTCACCACCCTAAACTCCATCCAATTATGGATGACGTCTCATCACCTAAAAGTGAAATTCCTCTAAAACCGAATTCCTTCTTATCGCAACCACAAACTCTCCGCCTCATATTCAATCATGGATGCATAATCTGAACATTCTTAACAGCAAACCTACCACAGTTGACAGTGTCAAACCCCTAGGTGTGATCATGGACAAAAGACTTAACCTCCAAACCCAAATCAACAACATGGCCAAGAATGCACACTTCCAACTGCACCTTCTCTGGGGGATCCGACGTTTCATTCCTGAACAAGACCTGAACACTCGTGTTCAATCTTCAGCACTCTCGAGGCTGGACTACTGTAAGTCTCTCCTTGAAGGCCTCCCCAAGACCCACCTATCTCCTTTAAAATCCATCCTCCGTTCGGCTAGGTGTTTCGTCCATGGAGCAAAAATAAACAACCATATCACAGCTATGCTGATAACTTTTCACTAGCTTCCTATTGAAGCTAGATCAATGTGCACGATTGCTTGTATCACCCATAGAGCCCAGGGGCGTAACACAAGCCTCCACATCCCCTGCAGTGCGGGTGTGCCCCGAGCTGCAGGGGGCCCCCTCAGCACTGTACTCACGCCGGAGAGCTCCGGATTAAATCCGAAGGGGGCCCCCTCTTTGTACCTGGCAGGCGGGCCCCTTCAATTTACGTTACGCCACTGATAGAGCCATTCATACTTTCACCCTTTCCTAACTAGCTAATAAACTCAAAATATCAGGTAGCTCCAGACCATCACGCAATACTGAAAATCTACTGCTCGAACCTCCAACTTTCAAATGGGAAAGATTTATGGCATAATCTTTCTCAGATAATGCGACTAGAATTTGAAACTCGCTACCTCCAAACCTTCGCATCACCATCTCTTTCAGGATCTTCGAAACTGACCTTAAAACGGTTCTCTCCCAAGGACATTTTTATCAATAACTGTTCCAGCTAAGGTCCCCACCAGGCATAAACCCTCAAATTCTATGGCGTGACCCCGAGTGTTTCTTGACACTCACAAGAGCTATTACGATTTACCGCTTCATCTCTGTAACTATGTCTATATATTTGTGTAAACCCTGATCACACCAACTTTTTTTTTATATGTAATCTTTTGCAAATATGTAATTTGTAAAGATGTAACTCTCACTATAAGTAACCTTAGTAGATATACGTATTGTCACCTACTATCAAGCTACTCTGAATTTCTTGTGTAACGTTATTCGTCCTATTGTAAAGTGCTCTGACACCTTGGGTAAAGTATGCTCTATATAAAAACGCATAAATAGATAATTATGTCGCCAGCGCGTGAGTCCTGCACCTTGACAGTAAGTTATGTCCGCCGGATGTATGCATGCTACTCAGATCAGTGTGGGGGCTACAGGTTACAGGTTTGAATTGAAGTGTGCAAATGTATAGTTCTTCAGGAGAAATCGTGGACTCACAAAATGTCCCGAAAGGGAATTTATTCGCTCTCAGATCATAGGTTTTTCAAGATTTCTTTCCTACAAAACGTTTTGGAGGATGTTTCAGCTTTTTTTTTAATAAAAAAGGTCAGCTTTTTCGAAATTGGCAAAGGTTGTAATAACTTTAATAAATTGGCACAAGCCAATTTCATGACCCTGCAATGAGCTTATTTAATCCTGTCAGGGTCGAGATAGTACATCATTTGAAATCATGGAAGGTATTTCCAATTTTCAAGCCCTTAAAACGTACACATTCTTAAGCAAAAGGGTTTTGGATTAAGTCCCATGGGGACTACACACTTGATTATCATTGTTGTTATTTATTACCAGAGACATAAAGTCTGTGAGGTTTGGAACGGTGTGCTGCAGTGGCTCCTGATTATTGGTCTAAACGCATTTCCAGTTATTTCACTTCGGAATAGTTGCAAACTGACGACGATGCTCCAACCCCGAGCGAACGTGTAGGACGGTTCGGGATCCTTGGAAGAGTTGGCGGGCCAGACGCGCACGACCCGCGTCAGCAGTCCCCGGATAAGAGAAATATCGCTCTGTCTTCGGTTTGGAAGACACCCACTGGCGGGCCCTCACACAGTTATTTCAAGGGATCTCCCAGATCGCTGAGCGCGCCCCCTGTTCTCCCCCTCCCAGTCCCTGCCCAGTTCCATCCCAAGATTGGAAGGGCCCTTTCGGCCCTATTTTAAATATCGCGCGCTGTGAGTACAGTGTTCAAACCCAAAGAAACCTGACCGATGGTTCCGAAGCAAAACTAGAAACGAAACAGCATTTCCGCGGGACCCTCGCTGCATCTGAAAGAGGGACGTTTGGGGGTCTTCCCAGAGCCCCTTTACGCGCTACTTGGTACTCACGTTGGCAGCCAAGCCGCTGTCCGCCCCTTTCTTGAGCCAACACCCCGATAAAACAGGTTTAGAATGAGCCAAGCGGTTAAGAATCAAAGCGCCGCGACAATAAAGCGCATTTTAATTTTAGAAGAATGTTCTGATCTCGTGTTTATATTCCGTGACTGCGTCCCAGATAGCAGACGTGCGGCGTGAGCCCGGCCGGCGGGAGCGGAAGATGTATGAGCTTCGATGTGACCGACACACGGAGGATAACACTCGTATTTTCGTATTGCTTGAGAACCGCGTGTATCGGAATGTGAAGGCAGCAGTTCAAAGCGGGCCCTGACAGTCGTTGCAGGCACTCCGCTCGCTGTTTACATCTCCTGCGCCGGGTCGGGCTTTAACTGCCGGGCGCCCCCGTGTCCTAATGAGGCCAGGCCGCTAATATCCCTGGGAAAATCCCCGAGCCCGGGCTCGCCTCCCCTCCCCAAACATGCTCACTCAAAAGGTTTTTTCATGATTTAAAACCGTGGCGTTGAAATCATATTTGGACGCATTGGTTCTTGGCAGACATGTGTGATAATATTTGGCGCGCACCTCCTACGCAAATCTGGTAAGATAACGCGGTGGGTTAGTGGCTCTATGGCAGAGGTCTTAACATAACTTGTACATCACAAGAGCGTCTTCGTGAACAGCTCAGGCTTTCATCAGTTGCCTCAGCCTTTCATCCTTCGGTGACCATTGAAATGAGTGCCACGAAGCCGGGCAAGTGTCACCTCTGCAGTCTCTAGAGTGCGGTGAAGCTCAGAACCGTGGCAGTGGGCATTGTATAAAAACTGCTTTAGTTGGGTAAATGTTTTGGAAACAACAGTGAGATCGGGCGAGGGTGCCTTGAACAGCCCTTATTCCTAGAAGTAATATTTGGATACATGTTGTTTGCTATGTGTGTTGTCTGTGCTGTCTTTGTTTTTGTAACAGTGGTATTGTTATTATGTGTTATGTATATCTGTTCTTGCACTTGAGGGCATTTTATCAACCTATATGTAATGTAACAGTTTCTGTACGATTCACGTTCAAATGGTATTTGGAGGTATTTGTTTTGTGTTGTAATGTTATCTGTGTAGGTATAGCTCCTTGAGCATTTCTGTATGTTAAACGGTGCCTGTCTGAATTTTTCTATTTCATTTTAACATTTTTGCGTTTGTTTTTAATCTGTGGATGTGTGTAAAGTTTTGTCTGCCTCTTACGTGAATTTGCTTTGCTTTATTTTTGCATTTTATTTGTATGAATGCGCTGTTTTTGCTGACTGCTTTTCTTTGCATTTACCTACGTTTGTAAAATGTGTCTTTGCTCTTGTATATGGATGCATGCGTTTCTACGCTTAGATTCTCTTTCTGCAATACGTGTCCGTATTTCTGTGTTTTGCACTTTATTGGTGTTGAGATCTTTGGTTTTGCAAAGTGTGTTGGTTTTTGTGACTGTATTTTTTATACGTCTTTGTCTACATTTACGTGTGAATGTGTTTCTATTTTCTTTTGTGTTTGTATGTGTCTGTGCATATATTTTTGTGTTTGTGACTGTATGTGTGCGTACAGTATTTGTGTGTCTGTTTATTAACGTCGCCCTTGTATTTATGTCTGATTGTTTGTTTGAGGTTTTTCTTTTTTGAGGGATGTCTGTGTGTTTCTGTGTCTTTGGATTTGCTATTTGTGTCACTGTATGTAGTTATGCATATTGATATAGGCCTGTTTTCTGTGTCTCTTATGTGTCCGTGTCTCCGTCTTTGCTTTTGTTTATAGTTACAGCTCTATGCATGGGGGTTATCATTTGTTTATTGAGTGTCTATGAAACCTGCCACTGTTTATATTTATGTACGTGTGGTGTGTAATGTCTATCTTTGCGTGCGTCTATATGTGTCTGTGTTCATTTGTGTATTAACATGCGTTTAAGTGAGGGGTCTGCATGTAACTACTAGATGTGTTTCAATGTGCTTATACCGTCTTCCCTGTGCATTTATGAAGAGTCTGTCAGTATTCCTTTTTTACGTGTCTTGATTTTTGATTGCCTTCTATTATTTGGGCTCGTCAGTGTTTTTGCCCTTGCCTAGCTATAGTCCGTGGCCAGTCAGTGTGATTTATTTCGGTGTGCGCTCGTGCTTGTATTCCAGGCTTGAGTCTAGTTCGGCTCTTAAACTGATACTGTAGAGAAGAAATCTGTATATTAGGCTCTGGAAGGAGCTCTCATAATCAACGCTCAGATATATTCTTAAAAGACAAACAAGGGGGGGGGGGTTGAGGGGGGGTTCTCCCCTCCGGTTTTTATCGTGCCTGCAAAGACAGCAGCTTATTGTGCTCAGGTAGCGCTGCTGATTTATTGCCCCGTCACGATTTATTCCTCGAATAACTCACTTAGGACATGAAAGTTCAGAGTCCAGACAGGGCCGTCTAGCAGTGAACTCTGGGAATCGCTACAACAGCCCCTCGTCTCCGAGGCTGGAGACTACAGGCTCTGGACAAGGGTTCAATGCACATCGCAGCCAGGGCTCGGCCCTGAGGCCTGAGACTGCAGGCTCTGGCCACGGGTTCGGCCCTTGAGGCCTGAGAGTGGAGGCTTTGAACATGGGTTCAATGCACTTCGCAGGGCTCGGGCCTGAGACTGCAGGCTCTGGCCACGGGTTCGCCCCCTGAGGCCTGAGACTGCAGGCTTTGAAGATGGGTTCATCTAAGAGCTCGGTCCAGGCTTTGGACACGGGTTCAATGGGCGTGTCAGAGAACAGTCCCTGAGGCAGTAGAATAAAAGCTTTGGACACAGGTTCAATGTACATCTCAGGGCTCGTAACCTCCTGGCGGAAACTCCAAGCTTTGGACAGGGGTTCAAAGGACATCTACGGGCTGGTCCCTGAGGGATGAGACTGCAAGCTCTGGACATGAGTTATATGCACATCTAGGGGCTGGTCTCGGAAGACACACACCAGGCTTTGGACACGGGTTCAATGCACGAGTCGGGACTATGTTCCTGGAGTCGGAGAATACAAGCTTCAGACACGTGTTCAATGCACATCTCAGGGTTCTTTCCCTGACAGCAGACACTCCAAGCTTTAACCCGTCAGGGTTCCTTCCCTAAGACTGAGACTTGCAGGCACTGGACACGGGTTCATTCAATGCACATCTCGGGAGTAGACCCAATGCCGGAGACTCTCATGCTGTGGACACGGGTTCAATGCACATCTCAGGGTCCGTTCCCTGAGGCCGGAGACTCCAAGCTTTGGACACGGGTTAAATGCACATCTCATTGCTCGGTTCCTGAGGCCAGAGACTCCAATATTTGGAAACCGGTTCAATGCACATCTCATTGGTCGGTTCCTGAGGCCGCAGACTCCAAGCTTTGGACACCGGTTTAATGCACATCTAAGGGTTCGTTCACCAAGGCCGGAGGCTCCACGGGTTCAAATCACATCTCGGGGACAGTTCTCAGGGCCCTCACCTCTGACCTTTGATACTGCCTTCAGAGGGGTCATCCAGCGCCCCCCTACCGTCTTTCGGTTTGCTCACAGTGCGCATTTCGGGACGCAGGGGTGCTGGGAAGGGAGCGCGCGTTTTAATATTGTATGCCAGATGTCACACAGTGCTAACGCCCCACGTCCGCCAGCCAAAGAGGCAGCGACCATTTGGACGGAAATATCAACTCTAAAAGCTAAATAGGTCCGTTCTTATTTGCGGCGGTGTCTGAGTTTCCCGCTAAAAGAAGGGTTGCCCAGGATTGCTATGAAGCATTCGATTTCATTATTTCACAAGATTGAAAATAAACAGGAATTATCAGTAACATGTTGGCGCAGGAGTTTAAGTCAAATTCGAATTTTTATAGCTTAAGGCAAATTCGAATTTTCATACAGGTGAGAGAACAGGAGTTGGATCCAGAACGTTTGCAGCTCCCCCCCCCCCCCCCCACCATGCTCTCGGAAATTAAAAGGTATAATATCCGCCTCACAGTTTAGCGTTTAAAGCAATAATCTGAGCAATCTCACTGGAAAAACATGCCACTGTGTTCGAGCACGCAACATAGACATATGGATGCCTAAACAGTGAACTTTTCATTAAAAGTCTATGTCTGTCTAATATCCGTCCGCCCACTATCACACCATCCACCCATTTCAGGAAGCATCACCCTGGCACAATCCACCCATGCTGGTCTTCACGCACACCTACACAGACGTGCACCTGTGCGTGCAGTGGGACAGCTGTTTCCCGCTGCAGCCTCTACCGACGTGCCGGCGCGCACCATCTAGATGCAGCGTGCGTAAGTCATCGACCTTAGTATTTATGGAAGATATTAGGTGCGCGCGCTCGCCCCGAGGTATGATTTAATGACGTCAGCGCGTCAACAATGCTTTTTCCCTCAGGTTCTGCTTCCGCCACCCGGCGTTTAATTAAGGGAGTCTTATGTCACAATGAAAAGCGCCCAATCATTTCTAGTGGTCTGATCTCCTTTCTGTAGAAAGCGGAGATTTTTACATTTTCACGAACCACCTAGTTAACCTTAAAAATATATTAAAAACAAGGGCACCTTCAGATGAGATAGCACGTTTAAAGCAAAAAGAGCACGAATTATGTTTTGTTCCTCACTATTGCCGAACTATTTTTTTAATTGGGGTGCCTCCGCCCACGCTGAAGGAGGAGGCGCAGCGTGGCTGCTGGGGCAGGGCTAGATGTAAAGCGCCTGAACAGAGGGGTTCAGCAGCTCCAAAGATTACCCCCCACGGAAAGGTGTGCAGCGAACGAGATAATGAGGATGACGTGTTGATTTATATCATGATTCGCATTATTACCCACATTATTAGTATTACAACTACTTTAATTTACTATGAGTTAACCATTATAATTCATCATACTATACTGCTTCCATTAAGAATTATAATCACAATAAAGCGATTAGATTTTTTTTCCCTCATGTAATAGGTGGGTCTACATATCCAGTGCCAGGTAATTGGAGTATATTTGATTAGGTGCGTCTGTCGATTCTATGTGGTTTAAATTAACTTTCACACTAAGATAAAACATATTAATGAAGCTTTAAATAGTTAGAACGACTATTTTACTTGAATATTTTTCAGTCGCAACAATGCATGTTTAGCCTAAAGCATCAAACGGTAAAAACCCCCTTCCCCAGTAAGACGCCTTCACCGGTGACACACCCAGCGTTTTGAACTTGCTACCTTCGGACCGCCGAACACAATCCACCCAACAAAAAACAAAAAATGCCATCCCTCGGATGAATGACTTGATTTTTCCAGTCCTAAAGACTTCGGTCGTCTGTCTGAATTTGTGAAAGTGACACCAGCTACGCGATGTTTTCTGTTGTGCAGCTTTCTGCTTCTGGGTTTATCATGGACTGTGAGGTGATCCGCAGGGGTGCTCTGTGAGGCGCCCTGATGCGCGTGTGGTGCAGTAGCGCAAACACACCATGCACACATATATTCAAACAGGAAGTCTAAACATGCACACACCCATACACGTCAACGTGCACAAAAGTCACACCCTATACACACACGCTGAATTGCTGGGTACTGGTCGCGTTTGCACAGTGCTGGTGCAGCAACGCCTCTGGTGGGGGCTGGTGACAACAGTCAGTAAGCCACGTGGGTGAAGCAGTGAACCATTTGTAAAACACATGATATTACGACTGCTACTACTACTAAGAAGGGTGCAAATACTGCTGCTACTACTACTAATAATAAGAGAAGGACCACAGCCCAAAGTTTTTTCTTCTTCTTAGAAGTCGTCCACAGCTCCGCACAGTGCCGGACTGCTGGATGCCAATGCTTTTTGATGTTGATTCCACCTCGTGTCTCTTTGCCCTCCCCATCCCCCCCCCCCCAAAAAAAAATTCGGCCTCTTTATTTCACTCCTGCCTGTTCCTCTTTGTCACTGTTTTCTCCCCTTGCCACTATCCCCAGTCTCTTCCTTGTCCCTTCTCTTCCTGTCTCTCACTGGCTCTGGGTCAATGTCTGTTGATAAAAAGAAGTCCTGTCCTCCAAGAATGAGCGCCGGTGCCCTCCACCTACAACCGCCGGCACAAATGAAGCAGGGGGCTGCAGTCCGACTGATTTGTATATATGACCAGAACCACGAAAATGCTCTCCTGGATCATAATGCACTTTATCGATTACATATTGTTTAAATGGACAAGGACTTTTAAACATTAAAGCGTAAACAAGGACTCTAGTAAACAATTATGTCATTTGCTAACCGATATATTTCGGTTGTTTGAAACCCGTAATTTACAGAGATCTAGCTGTTTCTGCGAATCATTAAGAATAATTTAGGGTTACCACATTTTTACCGTGCAATATGGGGTTTGAAGTTCGAAAATACTACTGCTTGTAAGTGCAAAATACAAGTCGGCACAGAAACTCACCGACACCGATTCCACACACGTCAGCCTACACATCGCCACCACCAGGACTTCCAAGATGGATTCAGTCTTGAGAGATGAAGGCAGCAACGGACCGAGACCCCGCAAACGACACATACACCAAAAGTCTCTCCCCCCCCTCCCCCCCCCACCTCATGAGTCTGGTGTAGCTCGCAGGCACATGCCCTCCTCCCTGGACACTTTAGTAGGGGTGAGGTCCGTCACCATGGCTGAGGGCTGGGAAGGAGTCAATGCCCTTCACACAACAGGTTGAATATATATAATATGACCTACACTGGCCCCTGGGGCCCAGTCTGCCCATCAACACTTCTGAGGAACAAAACAGCGTACCCCAAAATATATCTCAATTCCATTCCCCCCTTCGCAGGTACTTCAAACAGGGGGTCTCATGTAGCTGGGGTCCAACACCTTTAAAATAGATATACAACTCCGCAAAAAAACACTCTTTGTTGGGACTACTCTATTGTGTTTTTTTGTTGGGAGGGGGGGGGGGGGTCTTGGAATCCAACAATAGGAAATATGCAACACTGAGAACAATCTCTGCGGCCAACTTAAGTGCCAGGTCGTGTAATATTTCAAATACTTTAGAAAGTGAAATTCTATAGACACAAATTTTTTTTAGCTCAAGTTTATTCCAAATACATGAATATATATATATACACACACATATATATATATATATATTATATATATATATATATATATATATATATATATATATATACACACACACACACAATAGAAATAGTAAAAATACTCACTATATCTTAAATAAATTTGAATAACAAAGAACATATTTATTTAAATATATATATATATATATATATGTATGTATAAAGAGAGTGTAAGTATTTTTTCTATTTCTATTGCTCTGTGATGGAGATAGATATTGGACATAGCTTTAATAGCGCCCTTCGCCTATCAGATCTTCCCCTCTGATGTCGACTGTGTTTTATGCGGGTGCCTCCCCTCCCATCGCCCCATTAATGCATGTCATCAGAAGGCTCATATCTATTTCTCGTGCAGTCTGAGGCCGGTTCTTACCAGAGCTGGGTCAGGTTTCCCCTCGGAGCTGCCGCTGCAGTACCCTTGATTCTACTTCTTGGTAGATATTAATATATATATATTTTTTATTTTGCTGGTGTAATATAGAAGCCCAAGCTGATCCTGTTTCCAGTGTCTGCTTCACAGGGCAGGGGAGCCATGGCGCATGGAAGTCCCCTTTCAAGTTAAAGCTGATGACATTCTCGGCGCCTCACCAGGGATCAGGGGCCCTCCAGCATTGGCACTCTCTACTCGGGGCATGCCAGGGGAGCCAGGCTACTCTGCCATCCTGAAGCGGGGAGCACCGGAGGAGGCCATTCTCTGCTCCAACCGGTAAGATCCGGAGCGCAGCTCCTTTCTGAAAGGCTGTCCTATTGCTGCACGCAGATCAACTCTTTCGTTTCCACTACACTTCTGAAATGCGCTGACATGTCTGCACGTTAACGGTGGTAAGCGTCTGTGTCCTACACACCGGCTCGCGCGCCATCTCTCCACTGCTGTCAGAACTCAGTGTGGCTTTGTGCGTGTGTAGGTGGGCATCATTTCACCCATCTACCCAAATCCACCCACCCAATCCCACCCATCCACCCAAATCCATCCATCCCTCCGTCCGGCCATTCATCCATCCGGCCACTCATCGCGGTTTCCTAAATTGTGCTGTGTCAGACTTGAGCTAGAGAGTGCCGTAAACACGGAGCACTAGCATGTGCTTATGTATGCACATAAAAACATGAACACTGAAAAGAGTATTTTCTAACACCAGGGTCTTTCTAAAGAACAATGCAAAACTAAAAAGGTAATGTCGGCATAGTTTCGATTTGTGACATAAATGCATGTGTGGTCAACGGGTATATCTATCTATACGTGTGTGTGAGTGTGTGTATATACATATATATATATATATATACTGTATATATATATATACACTGATAATATATGTACACTGATAATATATATATATATATATACACACATTTATATAAATATACATCAGCGCAACGTAACACATTTTAATTCTGTGTCATTGATGAAAAATAACAAAAACGAAAATATCGTAATTTGTGATCTATAAATGTACTTTGCCTGTTTTCTTCGGACTTGCGATAAATTAGAAGCGCAGTGATAGCGATTCTGTAATTATAGTTTTGCTAAACTTTTTACTAAAAGACCCTCTTTGTTTCGCTAATACATGTGTTTATTTGTGCAAACACACATAGTTAAACGTATTTCTATAAGCAAATAGAACGGTAGGTGGATAAACACGCTGAGGTATAGTGTATATGCACACTACACATCCATACTTAAATTTCCTTTCAAATGGCAGATAGACCTGGTCTGTAGAGGACTGTAACGCAGATTAAAAAATCCCAAGTGATTTGTTTGGAAATAAAACAACAGTTTCCAATTTGAGAACAAGAACAGCTCTCCGGAAGTCGGAAGCGGCCAATATTATTGAGATATTGCCGGTGAGTACATATTAAATACATGATCTATAACGGTTAGTTAATGGTTTGCAAATAAATATTTTATATTGACTCCCAGAGAGCTGCATAATTGATCTACAGATAGGGACAGGGTGCACAATCCTCGCTGCAGAACAAACTGTTACTAGCCTCCAGGGGATGTCAAGTGACATGTTTTACCAGAAGGAATAAAACATCAACAATACAAATAAAAACAATGCTACTGATACTAGTTCATGCTATTACAATAACTAAAATATTCAGGCAACTACCAATGCCAACAACCTAATTATCAATATTATTATTGCCACCTGGATGGATTTTTTTGTCGTGTGGAAGTCAGGGGTTTCTGCCCACCAAAGGGTTAAGAAATCTATGACGAAATGGACACGAAGCAGTTATTGAGTTATTAAAAGTAGCTGACAAATGGTACTTGAAGATGTCACTTCAGGGTGCATTTCTCCAAATATAAATGTGTGCATGTGTGTGTGAGCAAACATACAGACATCCAGTTGTATGTTTACCTGTTTATGCATGTGTGCTCCTATGAGGCCACCATGGGGTTCTGGCGGCACAGTAATAAACCCAAGCTCACCACGAATTACTGGACTTGTGTGAGATGACTCTAATAATTTCACCTAACTCCTGTTAACCTTATCCACCACTAGAAACTGGAGGAAATGCTTCAGTTAACACAAGGCTAACACAACAGCCAAAAATTGAATATCAATAATTAATAACCACTGGGTTAACCACTATCCTTGGGCTACGAAGTATCGCAAAGCACTTCAGTGCCTCCTTAGGGGCGGTAAAAACAGTATTTATGCAATTACAATACATATTCCACATTGTTTAAGAGAAATAATACTCAGGCTAACCATTGGTCGAAGTTCATAATTCACTGGAATGATGTAATATCTGTAAATCACGGCAAAATAATGAATTTGAGCACCATTGTTTGTGTAAATAATAGGTTATGAAACCACTGCATGTTTCATGGTATTGGCCACACCTCCGTGTATAGGATACGAGTCTTCCTTGAGTGTAAATATGAACAACATACCCTACAATACGTTCACGGTGGAAATCTGTTGCTGAAGTGTTCAACAGACCATCTGCACTCTTGTGAGGTGACTATCCCCAGTCTAAAAAGCCCCAAAGCTTCGTCTTCAGTTCAGGCTGACCACTTTTAAAGATGCTGAAAAAGAATTGCACTTTCCATATATTCATGTTTTTTGTCTGAGGCTCTTAATGTTTGGCTAATATTTCACTCTGGGCTGACGTGTAAATCAAGAGTAGTTCTAATTGCACTATAAATGAAGGTTTAATCACCCCGAAGGACTTCAAGTAAGGCAGGAAATGACCTATGAACTAACGTTTCTAAAATAATGGAGGGGATGTGGTCTAGTGGCGAAGTTGTCGCCCTTGCAACTTGGAAACCTGGATTCTTGGCAAAGAAATGTGTAATTCTAGAGAACCACTTTATCACCCAGCATTACGTACACATATAAGAAACAGTGTGGTGGGATTTGTAATGTCCAATTTTCACGTTCCCACCCGTTCTTCATCACATGCTGGTGCCTGAAATACTGTATGCCACTATATCGCAGTCATCAATATCGAACTACAATGATATAGTATAAAATGATCATTCTTAACTCTGTATACTTGCCTTCAGAACCAACTACAGGTGGAATAAAGCATAGTAATTATGTATTTAGTTTGCAATGTAGTGATAAGTCGATGTGTGGGATAAGATATTATTGCCATGCAATACACTGCATGCCATATAAAGACCCACAATCTCATGAAAATGTCACAACTGTGCCCGAAAGTCCTACTGTTATAGATATATATATATATATATGTATATATACAAGATCCTATTTAATTCCTCCCCGTGAAATACGGAGCTTAAAACAACTGCCTTTTGTTCCTTATATAAATATATAGAGAAGCGAGACTTCAGCTTCTGTGTATCCTGTAAATTTGTAATACAAATTATAAATATCATTAACTGAAGATATAAAGCCATGTCTCTGTACCAATCTTTAGGCACTTGCGCACACACACACACTTTCAATTTATTTAATTTTATGTATGGGGAAGTACAAATGGAATACATTTTATTTGAATACTCTACAAAGCCCTTTTCCTTAGAAAAGTAGTCCGAGAAATATGTTATCTTGGGATTTTTGTGCAGAGTTCAAGCATTAACAGGATTTGTAATTTTTTTTTTTTTTTTACAAATAAGTAACAACAATGAGTGTTTTTACAGCCTGTACCTTTCTGGTGGACTGCATTTGTATTGATTTTATTTCAGGAGTTATCTAGTACTTTGGGCCACTTACAGTTTTTTTCCAAGCTAGTTTGTTGAAAGCAGCCTGGATGCAATTACATATTTTTAAACTAATTAAAAAAACACATACACATTAACATAACCGCCGTTTAATTGAGAAAAAACAATTCTGCTGCCCACAATGTACTGCTATGTAGACATGGTTGAGAGTCTCGCATCCATGTTTTAATTGAAAGGGTTTGATTACTCTGTGCCCATAATAAAGTAAATACCATTTCTGAAACAGCACTGTCAGATTCACATTCAGTGCAGTTATTGGTGGCTTACTTTTATATCACTGGTACTAACAAAAAAGTTTAAGAAAACATAATAATATTCACTTGTGCGACATTTGACAGGCGTTCCCAAATGGTTACCTTATGCATGCCTTTGCTGTTCTTGGCACTGACTGAATAAGTGGCTTTGTTTGATAATATAGAGAACACTCGCACATAAAATATTTTCACACTGTTCAGACAACAATACAAAGTAACATTTTCAGTTCGTAGCATCAACCTTTGGGCCTTCACCTAAAAAATACGTTGTCGTTCATATCACTTATGATGAAAAATAGCCTTTCGCCCCATTTTTGCCATTGTATTTTACTGTTCTGCTGACTGTTGCTTATTAAAATATCATCACAGCCTGATTTTGCCCGCCTCCCTCCAGGGCCTGGTGTTGCCTTAAGACAGCACCCCAAAGAGCTGAGGTTTAATTCCAGACACCCAGATCCGGCAGGCTAAATATCGTGCAATCTACAAAAATGCGTCCAAGGAACGGCTGACTACCAATCTCAGATCCTGCACCAATTCATATTGTTAGCTTGCAACACAAGGAATCCATCTTTGAAGTTGGAAAACCACAGCAAAGGCAGACAGCTTTGACTAGGACACAGATACCAAGGAAGAAACATGCCAACCTGATGCTTTCTATGCCGTTAGAATGAATGCTGGACTAGTTAAGGGGATGTTATTTTGTTTCTGCCATAGTTTCCTAGGGTGACCACCTCATCCCATGGCATTACAGGTACTGTTTCTGGTCCTGAAAGTTGCACCCACAATTCATTGTGATCAGGTGTGCCACTCTAAGAGTACAATGAAAGGAACCAAGACTGCAGCACCCAGAATGCAACAGGCTGACACACAAAGGCCCAGGACTGAAAACTATGGGCCTCACTTAGAGATCAGCAGGCGGGCTGCCGTCCCCTGGGCAGCAAAGGTAATGCCTCTGCTGCCCTGGCTGGACTAGCGCCCACCATATTTAGAGAACTCCACTTGGTAGAGATATCAATGCTTTCAAAGAAGCCGGAATTGGCGTGTTTCATGTGGTCCCTCAACAAACTTTTTTTATTTTGCAAAAAATAAACTCTCAACGCAGGAGTCTGCTTTGAAAAAAAAATAGACAACCCTGACTCCTATGGAAGTTTTCTCCTAAGGAATGGGGGTATTTTTTCCCCTGGTGGTCCCAAACAGAAAAAAGTAGATCAGAAAGTTTGGCAGATGGATTGAGGTACTTACACCGACAGACTCTCGGTGCAAGGTTTCCACCGAGGGAGCCATGATGTTCTTCCCGACTCTAAACAGAGCGGCAGAACATCAGTTTGGTAGACAGGGTACTCTTCTATGTCCATACTGACATGGAGTGAAGTGGACGTGGAATCTTATATCAATGGTGGGAGCCTTGATTGTGGAGGAAACTAATGCTCTTGCTGTCTGATTGCTAAAGAACAAAAAGCTTATAGATTTATGCAGAAAATCATGTGCCCTTCCGCAAGAATATAATTTACATAGTAGTCTGACACCACCCCTAGCTCATCCCATCCTTTGTTTGTCTCCAATGAGACATACTGTGGGAGTCCAACACGTGGGACAAACATATACCAAATTAAATCTTTTACTAGATCAGAAGCAATGCGTAGTTTGAGTGATATTGATAAAATATACAAGTTTAAAGTGCCTGACAAATCTGGGTGTTCATCAATGACTCCTGATCCAGTCATCAACCTAGCCTTGTAGAATCTGGTGGCCTGGGCCACTATGTCAGCATGCCACTACCATATAAATTAATGTAGCATACCATGCTATACTATGCCAATTGGTTTTAAAAGAGTTTATGGATTATTATTCTGATTGGAATGGTTTATGGTGATGGTGAACGGTTTTTAAGAAATTTTGACCCCATTTATCTATTTTAAATGTTTTTATCTTTTTGTTGCAGAATGTAGATTGGTTTATTTTGCGATTTTATGGTCATGATTATTGACCAAATAAAGATATTTTGATTGCCTGATTGACTATGCCATGAAATGACTGGGCATACCGTAACATAACACAAAACGGGTAATTGAACACATATGCTGAAAGCTGTGGCTGGGTAGATAGACAAGTGCGTACTTGTTAAGAGACTTTGGCCCCAGTTGGCAACTGGCTAGAGAAATGAACGGATAGCTAGATTTTCGTCACTTTGAAGTATGTTAAATTATTATATGTTATTTAATGGCGGTCTTTGTTTGACAAAGGGTGTCATGGAGGTGAGAAGCAACATACAAAGTCTTGCTTACACTGGCAACACACCTGCGAGACTAGAGTAATTTTAGATGGAACCGTGTGAAGAGCCATGCTTTCAGAGCACGTGCAAAGAATAGTGGCCTTCTAGTAGATGCATTTCCAACTGGAGGGCATTCCAGCCTTGCACCGTCTGTGCAGCTGACGTTCTTCTACCTTAGTGGGACAGCCATAATGTGACAGCCTCAGCTATCTTTGTGCAACAGACTTTTCCCTTTGCAAGATGTAGACGACGTAGTGCTCAAACGTGAAACAATATTTACAAATACATATACAGGAAGGCATCCTCGGACCCGTGTCTACGAGTAGCGCATGCAGGGCGGCTAATAGTGAATTGGATGTGCCTACCGCTCATGGATTGTTTGGGTGACTCTGAGCCGCTTGCTAACCAAATACTGATATTCGTATTATACAGAGTATTGAATATTAATAATACTACTACGGAATTGTTGTCAGAGACACAACCAAACTGACATGGTGGTTGAAGAGTCAGATGACTTGGTCCTGATGAGACCCTTTACTTGTACGGGGTCGAAACATTGACAGAGACCCCCACTCCCGGTTTTTGTTGTCCAAACTCTTTCTAATAGGAGGGAATGTGAAGTATTTCACCTCACCCCTAATTTCATAACAAGAAATATTATGTTGAACCAGGGGACTGACTGTACAGTGTCTTCATGTATACGTATTTGTAAATATTCTTTCAGGTTTGAGCACTGAGTCGTCTGCACTTGGTTCGCCTTTGACTGCAGGCGAATTGCCAATATATATATTTTCTAACATACAATAGACAGAAAAAAGAGGAGTTGTTGATTTATATTCCATCTGGTCTCGAATGTTACGCGTATATTTTCTGTATGCAGACATGTTTTTGCTATCAATTATTGGATTCCTCTAAATCACGAAGAGGTCTTCCACCTTGAATGAGTCTCAGGGGACTGCTGTGGGTATATTACAGTGGCCCCATCTGCAACCACCAGCCCCAATTAAACACGGTATGTATATTAAAAACAACAAATTCGAGGTGCCAAGAAGCCAGCACACAAAAACATCATAGATTAAACATGGAAAGCATTATTAAATACATAAAGAATTGTGTGATGAAGGCCTTCTATCTAAAAATTGCATCCTGCTACATTTAAGCAATTCATTCAAGTAGGGGAGGTATAGTCTTATTAATAATAGCAGAACCAATGTTGATGTTTATGTTTCAAGTCATTAAAACTATAAAAACTGGTCTTCATTAATTAATAGAGTCTCCAATACTACAAACAAAATAATGAACATTAATTTGGGTGCATGTACACAACCAAGCATTCCACATATAGTTCCATGCATACATAATATCTATTTAACAAGATTAGTTAATGCCAGTCGTTTCGATCCATTAGTTTGATCTCTTTAAGCAATTACATTCAACATTTATTCACGAATAACATTCATCAATTAACTATAATGCCATTTACATGAATGATATTAATGAAACATTCATTGTCGACCTTTTTACCACTAGATCAGCAAATGAAGAAGCACCCCCATGTACAACATCATTACCAATCATCTACAATGGACACATGAAGGTTAATAGCCAAGTTTGTCGCAACAATAGACAATGAACACATAACCAATCATAGTCAACCACTCTCACAAGCTACTCCTCAATTAATCAACATTATATATATGTTTTCAATATTAAAATGATGCTTATGAAAGGAATGAAAGATGGCATAAAGCAATCTTTCACTCCTTTCATACTTGAATGGATTATGACACAATTGTTAGATCGTAGGCTTTCATCACACAATTCTTTATGAATGTTATGTTGTTCTTCTGTTCAATGTGTGATGAGTTCTTGTCCCCTTGTGTCTTTCGTTATTAAATACTACACATTTATTTAAATATATAAACATATAGTAACTATTAATGCCACCTGCCATATCCTGAAAGGCCAGGTTATACATTGCTGCGATAGCTCCTTGTTCGAAAAGCGGTAATTCTTTTATTGTTATAGGTTCACAGATGGCACAATACATATCCCCTATGGATCCTCTTAATCATTACCAGTGCAATGAAGTATGTCGTTTTTAGGTATCCAGCACGGCTAATCATGCCTTTTAGACATAATCTGCAACAATACATGCCTTCTACTTTCCTCGGGTAATGTGTATTGCTTGTTTATGCAGATGGGTGGTCATTTGTCTGTTCTTGTTCAAATGCTGTGTAACAAACTATGGGGGCACTGAGATTTGCTTTTCAATCTTCAGTCTGTTCTCGTTCTTTTATTTCTCGCCTTTATACCCTAATGCCTCGTTGCCACCTTGAGTCCAGCAGTGCTATGAACCCACTTATCAACCTTCTACACAAATTGAAACACATATATACGCTCAACTACGTAAAACCCAAATGAACTGACAAAAGAATACTTAATAGATCATAACAAGAATACTCGCGGGATGGCTTGATAACCAAAGTGATGAAGCAGATGAGGTAGTCGAAGATAACCTTAAAATCCCACTCAGGAAGTGCACATTTTATTAACTGTGAGGCTTGTCTGAGATTTGGCAGTTTCTTATCCAGAGAAACTAGGCATATGCTCTGTGACCAACGAGGTTTATTTGATCCTCTTTTTAAGACAAACATTGAAATAGCAAAATCCATAAAGCAATACAAATGTGATTGCCTGTATGCATCAGAAAACCTACAGGGGATTTAATGTGTTGTGCACACATAATACATTTATTTTTTCTTTGTTGTACAATAAAACAAACATGCATTTCTGCATTAGAGAAAACACTCAGTAAATCAATTTCCTGTGCGTTGTCCTCCTATTTGATATTACAAGCTTTTGCTATCTAACTATACACACATGTGTACTTACTATTAGTGTGTGTGTGTGCGCATGCACGCCCCAGGGATATTTTTTTTATCGGGACAAAATTGAAAGCTGACGTTTCAAATACTTATTTATGGTCTGAACCTGGACTAAACTTCTCTATTGCCCCGCTTGGGTCAATTAATCAGTTTCATCCCTTTTAAGGACTTCTTCAGAGGTGCAGCCATTTGATATTCAATCGAGTTTGCATCTCTGTGCTGGCTAACGTTTTTGCACACATGCGATGACAGGAACGGACCTCGCTTTCGAAGTGTGCTAACTAGTATAACGTTCTACACTGCAAGTGAAAGACCATCTTTTCTCAGCCGACCTGGATCCAGTACACAATTTATATTCCTGAAGTTTTTTTTGTTGCTGTGGGGCATCCATCAACAGGACGTGAAATGGTGTTAACTCCACAGTGGGGATGTTATTGAGTCTGAAGTCTTAGGTAGTTACAATCACCTCCTGTCACTACCAGTACCAGAGGCAAGACCTGCTGGTTGGGCATCTTTTGATACAGGCTGTGATGCTTGGGTGGCTTTCACTTGTAGAGATTTGTTGAAAAACAAGTATTTTGAGTTCCCTTGTGTGAATATAATGTAATCAGTTCAGGCTTAAGACTGGATGCTACCTGATTCCACCTCTTTATTTGTGCACCTGAGTTGGTACACGTCTGTAACGGCTGAACAATGTTTCTGGTTGAACCTCAGAACATTGTAGTCAGAAATATTGTCTGACATAAATATGGTGTCCTAAATATTGTTTTACAAAAATGTCATACAATTGCATGTTGATTTACTATTACTAAGTCCAAAGGGACGATACCTTTGTAAACAATATTTAGGAGATAATGTTCATGCAGGCAATAGTCTGACTACGACATCCTGATATAACTGAAAACTATGAACTAAAGTGACCAAAGAGGATTGAGACGCAAAATATTCTGACTCTAATGCTCAAGGGATGGATTAATAGCATAAAAAATGGAAGTCCCATTTGGCAAAAGACACTTTCGTCAAAATGCGAACCAATCTCGCTATTCAAATATCTCAATAAATAAGTAAAATAATGCATCATCCCATCTATGGAAGAGGATAAAGAAATCTATAAACATGCTCTAAAGGTCCACTACAATAAAATGTATGTAGAAAAAAACTTCTTTTCAGCTAAAATCGAGTCAGCTGTAAATCAAAGTAAGGACATTTTCAAAAAAGTGAAAAGTTTCTCCTCCCCGAGAGCGGTCACCGAGTTTTTACCCCCACTAGCGAATGGACAAATCAACTCGCACTATACAGTCATGACAAAATCAAAACTATCCAAGACTCCTTTGTAGAATCCGTTCGGACATAGGGAGGGAGTATAGTCCCGCTACCCTCCAGCATCCCTCTTTTACACAGTTTCCCCCATTCCTCTGGAGACGTCCCTCGAGATTTTGAAAGGCCTTAAGTCAGGCTCTCCCTCTGATCCTTGTCCAGCCAAAGTGCTGGCATCCATAGCAGATTTTATTAATCCAGGCGCCAACATCGTCCTCAACTCCTCGCTGGTAACTGGCCAGGTGCCAGGCAGACGGAAAAGGGTGAAAATCCTCCCACTATTCAAAAAACCCCTCTGCTGACCCCCTGGTAGCTTCCAACTACAGACCGATATCACTCCTTCCTTTCTTCTCTTAAGCTCTCAAGAAGTATGTGAATTTGGGGACTACAGAATACGCGGAAACTAATAATTTGCTCCACCACAGCCAATCTGGCTTTAGATCCATCTTCAGCACAGAAACTTCCTTGCTTGAAATCTCTGAATCTAATAAAGAAATATTAGCTAAAGGGGCAAAGCAGTGCTGATCTTGCTGGACCTCTCCGCGGCTTTTGACACCATGCCCCATGACTGTATCTTGCATAGACTCCAGGAGTGCGGCCTGGGAGGCACGGTGCTCAAATGGTTCACCTCCTTTCTGGAGGATAGACACCAAGAGATTTGGTCCCCTCCCTTCACTGCTCCCATTCCCCCCATGCAGGTGGGTGTCTCTCAGGGTTCCATCCTGAGCCCAACACTTTTTAATCTATAAATGGCTCCTCCTTGGCGAAAGGAAGTGGTGTGACAATAATTTCGTATGCTGACGACACGCAGTTGTTGTTCACATGCGACAAGGGCGAGGACTTCATAGGTGAGAAGATCAACAAATGCCTGTCAGGGGTCTTCACTTGGCTCAGGTAGAATCAGTTAAAATATAACACTGAGTTATCCTAAATAATTTTCTTTGGCTCTTCACCTCACAACGACTGGCGACAGTGATGGCCATCAGACATGCCATCTCCTTTAACCCCAGTTAATACAGTTAAGAACTTGGGGGTTAAGTTGGCTGACACCCTGTCCATAAAAGCTCAAATTCATGCAGTTGCTGGTTTCTGTTTTGGCCTTCTACGAATGTTAAAGAAATGTCTCCCTTTACTACCCATTACCCACAGGAAGACCGTGGTCCAAGCCCTCATTGTCTTCAGGTTGGATTATGTAAACGTCCTGTACCTGGGTCTCCCCGAGTACCTACTAAGTAGACTTCAGGTGGTCCAGAATGCAGCCGCCAGGGCGATCCTCATGTTGGGACCCAGAGCTCGGATCTCTTCCTGTCCAGAAGAGAATTCGCTTCAAAGCCTTGGTCTTGGCTTTCAAGGCTTTTCATGATATGGGCGCTCATTAGATCAGGAAGAGTTCTACACAATGTCCCTGCCAGAACCCTGAGATCTTCTTCTCGACAGCAGGTGATTGTTCCCAAGTTTTTCCGCACCCACACCGGTGGCCTCTCCTTCCAAGTACAGGCTGCTCGTGTGTGGAACCTCCTGCCGGTATCACTGAGACAGGTGCCTGACTTACTTACCTTCAGGAAACAGCTGAAAACCTGAATATTTTGGCAACAACATTAAACTTTCCCCCCTTTTTTCAGTAACAGTAGCAGTCCTGCCTTGAGGTTCTTAGCACCAGGAGACTATTCCTGAGTAGCTGTGCGTTCTATAAGTACCCATTAACATAACATAACATAACATAACAGGGAGAAGCCGGTCAGGCGATATACTTGTACAATCATTAGGCTCCATTGTCAATTTCAAGCAAAAGTTCCAAGTATAGCATCTGCTGTGGGGTTTTTGAAGTAAACACCAACTCATACTAAAGTGAGCCAAGAATACCTTTTACGTAGTCCCCTGGGGTGACAAACCAAATAGTGATGTGCTTCGATCACAATGTGTTTTCAATCACAGTCCCTTAGATGTATACGCCGCTGCCTCTTGGCTAGGTCTGTCCTGTACAAAAACCACAATCATTCAATCTCAGGAACCATCATCATGGAATACCTTGGCCACACATTTTCTGACCATAATCCCCCCTTTATGGCCCTTAAGTGGAGTAGAAGACTTTCACCGATCTCCACGTGGAGACTCCAAATTCCACACCTACATGGTCTTGCCTTCTGGGACCCTGCAGCAGATAATATTAGGGAATACTCTACTCTGAATCACCACACAACGCCTGGAGTAGAAACTGCATGGGAGGCCTCTAAAATGGCGGTGTGGGGACACTGCTTAAGTCAAGTGGTGGAAGTTACAAAAATACTTGAGAGGGAATTGACAACCCTAGAAACTTCTGTGTCCACGTTGGAAAATAAACTATCACATAATCCACAGGGGAAATTCCAGTCTGTTGATTGAAAGGGAGAAATGCTGACGTATCAGAGGGACTGCATTCTCTAACATATAGTGAGCATCTTGGTTTGAACCATATCAAGGGAGGTAGAGCAGGCAGGTTGTTGGCTCGGCCTGTGCAGGGCGAGAACAGATTTAAGCCTATTGAGCATATTAGAGATATTAATGGTATTGTCATCTATACTCAACAAATACTTCAAAAGATTTGCGAGAGGTGGTATGACATCAATTCCGGCACAAAGAAAAAGGTTGCAACACGCCCGAGTGAATCATGTGAGACAGGAGGCAGACCCTCTACTGCACCCCCACCCACCACCCTGGAGGCAATGGTGGAGAACACCCTGGAGCCAGAGGCTGGGGTTGGATTTGCCACCCTGGACACATCTGCGCCTGTACCCTCGCAAAGTAAGTGCTAAACTTTAATTATGGCAGCATTTCTGTACTTGAACTTGGTGTCCACAAGCATGTAAAATAAATTTAAACAGACAGCTCTGGATGGGATCCTTCTATGCCCAAAATATCCCACATGGTGCACTATGGGAATTGTAGTCATAGACAGAAACAGTGTAGTCACTGTCAGATATTTGTTGAGTAATTTTGTACAACCAATGAGAATGTGTTTCACACGTAACGTTTTAAATGGTATCTCCATTTATCCAATTAGATGCACAGGGGGAAGACATTGAAGGCCCAACAGAGGAGGGTGAAGTACATGCACAAATGGAGGCAGAACAAACAGTAGTGCTTGAGAGTCTGCCCACTACATCTCATGGCCACTCCAGCAGTGACAGCACCGAATCCAACCCTGCAGCCACCTATAAGGTCTCGATAGTAGCGCTTCACTCTGCATGCCCTTAGGCATAGCCACATGTCGCAGGCTTCTGGGTCTCAGGCGACTGCCAAACAACAGGCAGTGTATGGTGGGCTTGAGGCATCAATGCTATAGCACAAACAGATGATAATGGTAAACCGTGAATTGCGGGAAATGCAACAGTCCATAACAGTGGGGTTCAGCAAAGTGGCCAATCAGTTGGATGACAATCAGGCCCGCATGGGCACAGAAATGGACCAACTTACAGGTGACCTATAGAAACTTTGCACCGAGGTGTCGGGGGAACAGGAGTACTCAAAGGCACAGCTAGAGGAGCAGTGCTGTGTCCATAGATGCCATTACCAGGGACATTGGGAGACTCGCACAGGGCACTACTACACTACCCAAGTGTACTGTGATGCTTCAGGTAGAGATGGGCTACTTCAGTGGGGATGTCTTAATGAGCCTTGGCCAGATAACTGCTGAAGTGGAGACAATCCAAACAGCACATATTACAAGTGGTGTGGGTGCAGAGGCTCCTGACAGTGAGTTGTATAGCATCAGCAGCATCTCTGCCACAGATGCACGAGTTCTGTGACGCAGTACCAGTTGCACTCCTGCACATCAACATGGTGGCACTTCATATATCACTTGTACTCCTAGAAAATAAATTAGGTTTTGTTGTCGTTTTCCTTTTGTTGTCGGTGCTGTAACCGACCTACATGTTGACTACATGGTATCAGAATTATTGAGAATGACAGTCTGTCAACTGTTTGGTAACAGCTGCCATTAAAAGTTCCTTTACTTTGAGCAATCAATCAAGTGTGTTGGCATTTGTTTTTACAGTATTGTGAATTTGAGAATGTCTTACTTTGTGAAGTAATGTGTAGCAGTGTGCTCCCTGTGCCTGCGCCTTCTACCCTCCCCTCCACTTATCTGTTCTCCTCTTTTGGCTGCTGAACAGGTGGACTAGGAACCTCCTCCTCTGATTCAGATTCAGATACCACAATGTGTAGGCCTCTCCTGCAGACAATACTGTGTAGGATGGCACATGTTGCCTCAATCTTACAACGTGTTTCTGGTCTGCATTACAAGGCCCCCATCCCCTCTTGTGGAGGCAGCGAAAACAAGATTTGAAAAGTCCAAACGTTTGCTCGATCACAGTTCTGGTGCATCTATGTGCAGTGTTGTATCGCCTTTCATTTTGGGTGGTGGGAGAAAGGTAGGGTGTGAGATCCAGGGACGTAGGGCATACTCACTGTCACCTGAAACATATATATAAATGTGAGTCAACATACATTTTGTGCAGATTGGGCACATACATATCAGCATCTACATTATTTGTCAGTACCTAATAAGTATCTGTCATCAAACTCCCCACTTTCTAGTCTACTGTATATACAGCTGTGCCTGAACATGTAGGAGTCATGGGTGCTCCCTGGATATTGTGATACCATGTCAGTGATTATGTTGTGGACATTGCAAACCACTTGTATATTAAGGTAATGCATGCTTTTCCGGTACCTAAAAGGATTTTCGAGATGGGATGGGGAACATATGGGCACGTGTCCCATATATACACCCTATGACCTAGGGACATTTTGCTATCAGGAAAAATTGCAATTTGGCAATGCAAATTTCATCACCATTCGCAGCATGGCATCGAGGAAATAGCAGAAGAAATGCAAAAGCACACTTTGCGACACCCTGTCTGCAACAACTACCTCACCCTGGTAACTTCCAGTGGCTAATACCTGACATGGGTGGGGTTGGAATTGCTGCAGAGTACTCCTTTCTAGGTGTGGTTTTAACTCCAAAATGACAGTGCTACTTAGCCTGTATTTGTCATATATCTTTCCCTCTGTTTGGTCAAAATGGTCAGCCTGAGCCAGAATATCCTCTCTTGTTTCCGCCTCCTCCTCTGTTGAACTGCCAGCGCATCTCCTTGCTATCATGTATAGGGCAGCCATTGTGGACAGCAGTGATGCATTTTCAGCCAGCTTTTATAGTTCGCATACACACCATCTGGTTTAAATTGGTGGTAGATTGTATGTGCAAACGAGCCAAAGAGCAACTATTCACTATTTGCGACTCACTCACACATCCCATTAGCGAGTCACTATTACAGATTATCTAGTAGCAACACACTATCTCCGTTTGCAAAAAAAATAGCGACTCACAAATCGGTCGCATCGCTATTTTTGTTTGCAAATGGCTTTCATACATGACATACAGCCGTTTTTCCATTCGCAAACCAGTTTGCGAGTCGCTATTCCTTTGTTCCTTTTTTGTTTAAGCACTACATGAGAGTGCATGTGTTTTCCTGCTGTTTTCCTCATGCGCTTTTCTCTTCCCCACTGCAAGTTACTCTTTCTCACCCATGTGCTTCTCTCCCCACCTGTATTTACTTTTGCTCTCTCGCTCGTGAGCTTGGCCACCCCCACCTGCAGTCCAAGTTGCTCTCTTTCACCAGTATTCTAACCCTCATTTTGCTTCACTCCTGCCCGCTGTAATGCTTCACCCCAACTTGCCATGTATCTTCACCCCTTACACCTCCTCATGCCACACGTGCAACCTGCGCATTCATTTAATTAAAAAAAAGCGATTTCAACCTTCAGTTTAAGAGTGCTTTCACAACACTACTTCACGGAAAACACTCCTTGTCCAAGTTGCTTGCGTGCACACCGGTGCACAGTAGAGAAGTTCTGCCTTCTTAGGGCAATGTTGCGCTGTCAGAAGTCCTGTGACTTTCCACATGGATATGAAGTTATCACCAAAGCCTGAAATCTGATTCAGCTCGTGATAATGTGTTAAAGGTATTGTTATCTAGTCGTATTGTTCGGGTTCCTCGGTCTTATTCACTGAGCAGTGTTCCTGTTTGATTATGATGGCCGGAGGGCTTTGCCTAGTGTTTAAACATCTGCTAGGTGAATATCCAAGCGTCTTGCACGTTACAGTGGCCTGTGTAATGTGTTCTGTTGAAGTTTGTGTGTGTATGTTGCCAAATACGAGGAAGCATTCATTACGATTTTGTGGCCGGGGCTAAAGTTTCTCGCTGAAGCGCAAACTTCGAGGGGCAGATGATCACAGACAGACTATTAATGCTATTAGTGGCAAGAGCAGAAGTCAGGTGACTTTTTAAAGGAACAGACCTTTCATATAAATGGACATTTAAACCAAAATAAGCATGATACAGGGTGCATGCCGGTGATCCCGGCGAGGAATGTCCACACACAAGTGAAGAGCTTATCGACATTATTTGGACAACGAATTACAACGACAACCAGCTGCGTAGAAGTTGGCTATTTATTTAGACCCTATTTAGAATGCCCTCCAGCTGGGGTCTAAAAGTATTACTTTCAGAATCACCTTTGGAGAAAACCAGTGACTTCACCTCTAAATTCAACACAAGTCACATCTACAGTATTATGAGTCAGGTGATTAAACACATCCTTTTATATAGTTTACTATACATAATCTTGTTGATAGCCAGACAAGGGGGCTGTGAGCTAGACAACTTCGGGACTCAGAAGGGTCTCACAAGCATGAAAGTGATACAACACTTTGTAGCAAGAATTATCAGCTGCGTCAAGTGCACGAAATTCATCAACTTCATCTTAAAAACTAGTCAGATGATGCTTGTACAACAGAGGACTCAGCCAAAGCCTTTTGTACCACCTTCAAAACTGTTCACTAGGTTCTGCCTCGCTAACCTTTTTAGGAAAGCGGCACCCAAATCGTTGTCTGGCCTCTGCACCCACCGCCAAGAAAATTTTGAAAAAAGGAGAGTCACTCACATTTATTTATTTATATTTGATATAGAGTTTGTGTTGCCAGTTGGCTGGTCCTTCATGTGTTTGCCCAGGGACACAGAAATGTAAACAAATGAAAACAGAAAACGCGGTAAGTTGGGGCAGGTCAAGTATACCATAATTCATGGATCACGGGTGGGGTGGAATGCATAGCTCACGAGGGCTCTTCTGAAATTCTTTCTGTCAAGCTTATGAGAAGATGGGATCCGGATGACCCAGGAAATATGCAGAATTTGTCTTGGTATAACTTTCTGCCACCGGGACACAATTCAGTAGTGCCTGGACATTGTCTGCATTCAGCTCAGTGCACCAACCTGCATGCAGCAAGGGGGGCATCCTTATTTTCATTTCCATCGGGAAACAAAAAAAGGCCAGGTTTAAAGGGTCATCCGCCCTTCTTTTAAGTATCATCCTGGCTGGAGGCCATCTGAAGCCTAACACCTATATGGCAATGCAATGGGAGGAAACACAGGCACATAGCTTATAACTTCAAGAGTACTTTGGAGAAACTATGACATGGAAGCAGGTTTTTGACATGGTTCGACCCCCAATGTAAGAGATTTGCAAGTTAGTTATGCAAAGGTTATCATTCTAGTGGGCAAAATTCCTTTTGTACATTTAGGCACACTCTCACAGTTTGCGCAGGCCCAGCATTGCCTTACATGCTCAGTGACCTTGCATTTTTGAGCCTTAGTTCCGGAGTCAGGAGACCGTGAATGGAGGTTATGTGCTTCTCGGAACCACAAGAGTTGAACAGAGCATGCAGCTGGTTAATCAAATGGCATGGCCTCCTAAGCATGCAGATGCATGTCTTTGGTTGGTGAGGTCTTTGGGGGCAAAGAAAGCAGGCGGTCAGCTTTAACAATTGTAACCCCTGGGGTGGGTGCTCGTCTTCGGCAGTTCGGCCTCCATATGGGCACCATTGATGGCATTTGGCCTTCCAGGCCATCGTAGGGAATGCCGAGCAACACAATGATTTGGCAAACAACTTCTTGCACAGCTCACAGCAGAAACTGCAGCAGGGGATCAAGGGACCCTTCATGTTGGGTCAGTACTGGCTTCACTCTGTGTTGGTAGTCAGCTATGTCTGGGCTTCTCCTCCTGGACAGTCTCTCCTCCTGCAGGGCCAGACTCCTGTAGGTGCTTAGGCAGACCCGTAGCTTCTCCAGAAAGCTGCAGACTTCAGTGGATGTGCCCTTACCTCTGAAAGACTGGCTGTCATGCACACATCGGCCCTAATCACATAGAAGATCTCGAGTACTCTGAGGAGTACTTCCTCCCTTGGCTAAGAAGAACCTGTGACTTGAACAAAGTAGGATGGTTTAGATCCAACCGTTACACACATTTTCCATTCAATTAATGTGGATCCTCTGTGTACAGTCTGCGAACCAGTTTGCTTTGGTCCTCTTTCAAATGTAATTGTTAGGCCATTCCTTATACACTGCCTTTAGGCAAGGTGTTGGCTCTCATAGGAGGTAGCAATGATACTGGTTCCATGCAGGAGAATCCACACCAAGGGTCCAATGGAGTGTCAGATCTCTGCACTTGGCTGTCATCAGCCATCCTGAAGTAGTAATCAAAGACAGACAAAATCGCAGGGCCTACCTAGAAACTTTAACTCCTTCAACAACAGAAACTGCAGTCCCACACCAACATCTTCCAAATTGAAATGCTCTGGAAAAAGAAACAGCAGCCCTTTGCTAGCAAAGTCCTCATTGCACGTCTAACAGCAGCCCAGTCTCCATCCTTCCTCGTTTCAGAATCTGGATCTCCACTCACCAGACACAGGACTACAGTTCAACTGTTTGGGAAAGCTTCCTCCATCCTCCATCTCATGCCAGGCTTAACCAGGGTCCATCTAAAATGGATTAGCTGGTCCTAGTACTCAGACCTTCACCACACACAGATTTCTACTACTATACTTGTACCACATACTTACTTCACATACAAAAATTCAATTTGTACACAGAATATCCGCAAAAGGATCTGGGGCTCTCATAACCGTGGAACTGTACATGAGAGGGGTCAGTAGACACTGCTCTATCCTGACACATAGAAAAAGGACTGGTCATATTTTATATTCACAAATCTCAGTACATTGACACAGCGGCTTTTCTGTGATTCACAAAGTGCATGGACAGTAGTCTAATGAACACAATGAGGGCACACTTGACTTGGTGAGCCCCTTCTGGTCACAGAACGGATCATGTACCTCGCAGTACCAGGGACAGGCATAGGCCTCTGCTTACACACTAGCTTAGCAGGACACCAGGGTCAAACAAAAAGTCAGTATACCAGTTTCACACTTAATCCGGAACTAAGGGCAGAGGTGCACATGCATTCACCACATTGGGATATACTTGTCCCAACAGAGCACTTCTTGTATTAAAAATTGGTAGAGTCCCGTATTAAAATGCTTTAAATAAAATATGACCTGTGTTCACTAAAGGGCTTTATGAATAGCAAGGGATTTTGTTCTTATTGGGCATTTCAGATTAAAAAGAGGTGTCATCTTTATAAACCTATAGGTTTATAACCATACTATCCACAGGGTCTCCTGGGGGAGGGAACTAGAGGCACGGGGCACCAGGAGCAGGTCAGCCTCCAACATACAATGTTCAACACAAAATGAGGCCGCTCCCAGCTAAGTGACCTAGGTGAGGTTTAACTTGTGAGTGTGGACATCTCACAAAATGTGACGGACTGGTCTCACACACCACCTGGTGTCATGCTTCATCATTGACCAATCCTCGCCCTCTAAAAACTCGGTTTGGTGGAGGGCGGGCATAAACCTGACGACAGGGATGCACTTCTAAGCTAAGTGGGGGCCCGTGTTGAGTGAGTGAAATTTAAAAACCATTATAGTTACCATATTAAATTTAATGTGACTGGCAGCTATGTGGTGTTAAAAGCAGGTGAACGGTGGAGTAGGGAAATTATTGTCCTCCCCACCGTCATTGGTGCGGTCGCGGTCAACATGTTTCTGCCGTGTGGCCCGGTTGGGTCCGTGGCATTCATCAGGAACTAAAGATAATGGGCTCCAGTCTTACCAGCCATGCGGTGATAAGAGGCCATTAGGTGGGGTGACCAATGTCACACTCCACGATGATACGGACTCATAGCGAAGTCTTAAAAGTAAGTAGAAGAGGGAAAAACAGTAAGAACCCTGTGTAGGAAGGTGGATATCTGACTATGGTTACCCCCAACTTTTTGCCTAGTGTCTAGCTGGTTTTTCGACTTAGTTGGCCTGAGATCC
The DNA here is from genome assembly GCF_964204655.1 of Triturus cristatus. NCBI lineage: Eukaryota > Metazoa > Chordata > Amphibia > Caudata > Salamandridae > Triturus > Triturus cristatus. The sequence continues at coordinate 936,667,844 of NC_140584.1, read as the reverse complement.
TGCCATTCAGGGTCTCAGGCTGTCTGCTCTCTCTTTAAAATGGACTCCATGTACCCTAGGTACATAACCAATTGGTAAGGATCACCTTATTGGACCCTGTACAGTGTACCCTAGGTACCCAGGGCATAGGTGTACCCTAGGCCTCCCAGGGGCTGCAGCATGTATTATGCCACCCCTGGTCTGGCCTTCCAATCAGACACAACTGGCTGATCACTCAGCTGGGGCAAGGTCGTGTAATCACCCCTTGCTTAGGTGTAGTATTCCTATACCTACCTTATATATAGACACATGTGTACCTATCAGTCACTCCTATGGCAGGCCTTGACAATCCTGGAGGCAGAGTGCTTGGTAACATGTGAGATGGTGCTCTAGCATGAGCTGAGCCTGTCTGCAGCTTTCGGAACCATGTCCTTATAGCTGTTCTATGATATAGCCTACCATATACTCTTAAAGTGCCTTATAATCTTAGACGGTTATGGTAACTATGGTTTGGCTTTATCAAAACATGTCGTGTAAGGTGTCTAACACTCGGGAATAATACCCCCATGCCATTTCTGGACATGAGAATATTATTCCCCCCTTCTAGAGGGAAAGACATGTTAAAATCATACTTCAACTGTTAGCCTCTGACCAAAGCCTCAGCATCACAAAATGGATGCTGCTGCCACGACACAAGTCTGACCTCCTGCAGCTGGGAGTGATCCCAGCCAGGGAGGCCTGGACAATAGGTTTCCTGCTTGGGGAGGTGCTAGCACCTCCCCAGACAGCCTTTAGTGTATTGGGGCAGGGTGGGCTGAAAGGAATGAGACATGCCTGGGGCACACAAGGTGTTCCTTGCATAGTCCAGTTCAAACCGGCGCTGGGGCACTCCAGCCCCAGCTCTGGCGCGAAACTGGACAAAGGGAAGTGGGTGTAACCACCCCCTCCCAGGTCCCACCCATAAGGCGTGACCTAGCAGGTATCCCAGCCCCCCAGATTAGTATAAGAGTGGGAGTTGGGCCTCAAGACTTTAGATTATCCTGAACCTGCAAAACTGAACAGAAACTCTGGACCTTCGACATTCGACGAAAGAAGAAGACTGAAGAATCTCCCTTGTAGCCAAGGAGTGGCTACCCTGTGCAAACAGGCACCATCAAGAGACTACCCTTTGCTTTGTGAAACGTTCGACGAGGAACCGACTGCAGAGCCCGACCAGAGCCTTGATTTCCAGACTTCTCCGACCCTCATCCACATCTGCAGCAGAGCTGAGATCCGTGGAGGCGACGAGCGACGTGGGACCGGCTACCTGGGAAAAGTGGCTAGTAACTTACAGCGCAGCTTCTGAGGTACCCTCGAAGTTGTGCACCGGGGATTGAGAAGCCCCAACCCCAAGCACCATCTGCACCGAAGACCAGCCCCCCACACTCCACGAGTCCTGCGTGGGGCCCTTCAGCATTTTCCTGCTTGCCGCGTCTGTCCGGTTGCTTGCCCGCTGGCTAGTGGCCTCTGTGACGACGCTCCCTGAAATCTTCTGCGCTGGTTTGGCTCCTCCAGACTGGCTCCCGCTTCTCTGCAAAGAAGAAGCACCCCAGACCTTCCTGGTCTGCCCCAGAAGCAAGTCCTTTGTTCTTCGTGGGTTCCGCTTGCCAAGGCTTGGTGAGTCCTAGTCCAACTTCGACGCCGCCGACAGCAAGAGCCTTCGTGGGACAGCTCGCCTCCTGGTCCTGGTCGTCCTCGACGCTTCCTGGTCCTCCTGGCTGCAGCGACAAGCTTCACCTTCACCTGCAACTCTTCAAGACATCGCCTGGTTCCTTCCTGGTTCCACGTGGTCACTGGCTAGTGACCTTGACTCTGTCCCTTCTGCTTGCAGGTTTCTTCTCTTCTTGATCCCAGCCTTGGGATCCACCGGACACTCTTCACTGACTGCCTGTCAGCATCTTTCTTCAGGCATCCATAGGAGTCGACGACGAAAACGACGCATCTTCACCCCTATGCACCCGCAGCCTGTGGGCTAGGTAACTTGGGTACTCCGGTGCTCATCAGGATAGTGACTATCCTAGTGTCTAGTTTTCAAGTCTCAACTTCCTAGCTACTCCGGAAGTGTCCTAAATCTATCTATTTCTAAACTGTAACATTGCTATTGACTTTTACGCATTACGCGTGAGTGTTTCCACTCTGCACACGAATCCCGTGGGCCTCCCACTTCCTAACTAACGCTAGTGTAGTGTAGCCCCAGCGATTCCCTAGGCCTAGGCCTATTCTATTTCCGTGACAGTGGTTCTTATACCACTTATTTAGTATATGGTTTGCGTGGCCCCTAGGGCCTAACTGTATTACTTACCTGTGTGACTTACTGTATGCATTAATAAGACTGTGTTGTACTTACCTCTAAACTCATAAAGAGTGCTGAGGGTTTGCTTAGAATAAATACACTTTATTTTATATATATATCTGTTGTGGTGTCCTTTCATTTGGTATTCAAGGGATTATATATGGTATCACAGCTGGCTTCACATGCCATTCAGAGTTTAGCCTAAGACTGCTCTTGTCCATGCTACCACTAGGATAGCTGGTCTATAAGGTTGACTTTACAACCAATCACCATAAGGGTATTTGGACTGATATAAGGTGTACACTATAACTAGTGACATCATACATCAGGCCAACTTCTCACATTGGTGGCAGCGGTGGGATCTGAGCTTGCTGTTGTAATACCATTGTAATCTTGAGATACTAAATTGAAAGATCACACAGATATTGTCTAGGTACATATAACATAGATTATTATACTTAAGTCCTACTGGACTTTGTAGTTGTAGGTTGAAGGGAATAACACACCCTGACTACAACTACTAGAGAGGTTTAGTAGATACAACTAGTGTAGGTAGGTGCACACACCACACCCTCACTAGAATCATGCCCCTGGATGGAGATCACACTGATGCTCCCTCAGGAGAGGAGAATCCTAGACAGGTTCCCTCTAGGTATGATGCATTCACATTCCAGGAGATGAGACAATTGTGTACCTCCAGAGGAATAAAACAGGGTGCAAACCCTACCCTTAGACAGCTAGTGGAGCTTCTGGAGGCCTATGATGCTGAAAGAGCTGCCAGGGATGGTGCCATAGCTGTAGATAAGGGTCTACCCACCACAGATGAGTCAGATGGGACTTCAGATGGGGAGGTAGACAGCCAGAGCCAAGTAAGGAGACTTAGCCAGGCTAACTTAAGTTTACATGGGAGTTTGCATGGGGTCCCCCCATACAGACCCACAAGTAGACATTCACAGAGAAGCAGGAGGGACAGATCCCCTTCAAGGGAATCCATCCACTCCCATGTTTCTAGCATCTCTAATGCTTCCTCTCACAGGGGAATGACTTCACCTGAGAGAAAGGAGCATAAAGCCAGAATGAGGGAAGCTAATCTGAGGATTCAGAGGGAAGAAATTGCCCTTGCCAAAGAGAAGCTTGCTCTGGCTAGAGAGCAAAAATTGTGTGGGTCAGAACCCACTGGTGGCAGCAACATCCCTAGAGATAGGGATAGGTCTTATGACCATAGAAACCTAAGCAAGATAGTCCCCCCATATCAGAATGGGGATGACATCCACAAATGGATGACTGCTTTGGAGAGGGCCTGCAAAGTACAGCAGGTACCCCAAAGTCAGTGGGCAGCTATCTTGTGGCTCTCCTTTTCTGACAAAGGTAGAGACAAGCTCCTCACAGTCAGTGATGAGGATGCAAACAATTACAAAGTCAAGTCAAGTCAGAGAATTTATAAAGCGCACTACATACCCAGAGGGTCTCAAGGCGCTAAGGAGGGGGGGGGGGGGGAGGATTACTTGTCAAAAATCCACGTTTTAAGTTGCTTTCTGAAAGCTAGGTGGTTCTGGGTAAGGCGAAGGTGAGTGGGGAGTGAGTTCCATGTTTTAGCAGCCAGGTAAGAGAAGGATCTGCCTCCCATGGTGGTCTTGTTGATGCGAGGTACGGTGGCGAGGGCTTGGCTGGAGGAACGTAATTGGCGGGAGGGGGTGTAGAAGGACAGTCTTGAGTTGAGGCATTCTGGTCCGATGTCGTAGAGTGATTTGTGTGCGTGGGTTAGCAGTCGGAAAGTGATTCTCTTATTGACGGGTAGCCAGTGGAGGTCTTTCAGGTGACCAGAGATGTGTTCGTTGCGTGGGATGTCTAATATGATTCTGGCTGAGGCGTTTTGGATTCGTTGGAGTTTCTTTTGGAGTTTAGCGGTAGTGCCTGCGTAGAGGGTGTTTCCGTAGTCCAGTCGGCTGAAGTCCTGAAGAGTGCTCTGATAGATGGGTTTGGCTTAACCACTGAGCAATATAGGTTGTTGTTCAGAGACACCCAGAAGACACAGACACAGGACTGGTCTGATTTTGTGGATTGTGCCACCAAGGCTTTGGAAGGTTGGTTAAATGGCAGCAAGGTGCAGGACTATACAGGATTGTACAACTTGATTATGAGGGAGCAGATCCTTAGTAATTGTCAGAACCAGCTTCTCCATCAACACCTGGTAGACTCAGATTTGACCTCTCCCCAAGAATTGGGAAAGAGGGCAGATAAATGGGTCAGGACCAGGATTAGGCCTAAAAATCAGGGTGGTGACCAAAAGAAAGATACCACCAAGCCTCAAGAGAAGGGTGGGGATAAAGCAAAAGAGAAATCTTCCTCAGGGCCCCAAAACTCCACACAGGGTGGTGGGTCCCAAGCTCCCTCCTCTACCACAGTTAAAAAGCCTTACTGCCATGTGTGTAAAACACCTGGGCATTGGAAAACTGACAGCAGTTGTCCACAGGCTAAAAACAAAACTGTTCCTCCAACTACTCCTGTCACACCACCTATTACTGTCAGCAGTAATCCCCCAGGTGGTGGGAGTGCCCCCAAAAATTTGGTTGGGTTTTCTTGGGGAACACAGGGGGATCCTGGCTTAGCCAATTCCCCTGCAGCAGCTACCCTTGTCTGTGATGGTGGCATGGGGTTTGCCAACTTCACTGCCTGTCCCAACACTTTGGGTAGGTACAGACAGGAACCCTACATCAATGGTAGAAAAGCTGAGGCCTACAGAGACACTGGAGCTAGCATCACTATGGTGGCCCATAGGCTAGTTCCCTCTGAGCAGCTTTTGCCTGGTTTCTCATACCAGGTAACTAACATTGATGGCAAACAGAACAGTCATCCCATGGCAGAGGTATGTCTCAGCTGGGGAGGTGTCACTGGCCCTAAAAGGGTGGCAGTGTCTCCAACCTTGCCTGTGGACTGCTTACTGGGGAATGACTTAGAACTCTCAGCTTGGGCTGGAGTTGAACAAGACACCCATTCTAAAATGGTAGGCCTTTCCAAAAAGGGTAGTGGGGTTGTGCCAGTCACAACCCCTGTCCAAGTAGCTTTCCTCCCTGAAAAGGTTGGAAGGGCAGTGGTAGCCACAGCCCAGGCACAGACAGACTTCCCTGTAGAAATTGGCAGAGCTGTGACAGTCACAGCTCAAACACAAACTGAGTGCCTTCCTGAAAAGGTTGGCAAGGCTGTAATGGTCTCAGCCCATACTCAGACTGATATAGGTGTAGTGAAGCCTGAAACTATGGATCACTCCACACAAACAGAGAGTAGTGGGGAGGAAGAAAAGTCTCCCTCTCCCCAGACATTAGGAAAAGGTCAGCCTCCTCAGGGATCTGACCTCACCCCTTGTGAAGGAACTGCCCCAGAGGTAGCCAGGCCTGGCCTGGCAGAGCCTCTGATGTCAGTGGCCCCTTCCAAGGTGGGACCCAGTCTGGTGCAGGTAGCCTGCCTCTCTCTACCCTGCCTCAGTCAGCCCAGGGCTGCAGAGGTCAGGGAGGCCAGTGGACCCCAAGAGGGCCCCTGTCCACAAGAACCCCCCTTCAAAAGAATGAGGATTGCCTGGTTAGTTGCCCTAGCCAGGTGATGGGTAAAAACATTCCTGAGGGATCCCCTTCACAGGTAGTTAGGGACCTCCCCCAGAGGGATTCTGTTGGGCACAGGCAAACATGGGACCTTAGGGCCCCAAACCTGACCTGTCCCTCCAGTAAGCCCACAAAAGGGACCCAGCCTCCAGCTTTAGGTAGCCAGAGGCTGACCCTGAGAGCACAGTGCAACTCAGTTAGAGAAAGAAAGGCATCCATGGTGGAGGATGATTGGAGGAAGCTGAGGCCTCACTTTGAGGACACTCACTTCAGTACTCCATCTCAACACCAGCCTTTTACTTTGCAAAGACACACCAAAGGTAGAGATTCCCTATGGTGGAGACCCTATGATATCTTTAGGATGAGGGATTGCTTAGTGGACCATGAGACAGGGGGTAACCATGCCAGTGCTGGTTCTTCCTTATATGGCCACTCAGGCAATAGAGGCTTACCTTGTCAAGGCCAGCCTTATCTCCTTTCGTTTGGGGGGGGGTTGTGTAGGAAGGTGGATATCTGACTATGGTTACCCCCAACTTTTTGCCTAGTGTCTAGCTGGTTTTTCGACTTAGTTGGCCTGAGATCCTGCCATTCAGGGTCTCAGGCTGTCTGCTCTCTCTTTAAAATGGACTCCATGTACCCTAGGTACATAACCAATTGGTAAGGATCACCTTATTGGACCCTGTACAGTGTACCCTAGGTACCCAGGGCATAGGTGTACCCTAGGCCTCCCAGGGGCTGCAGCATGTATTATGCCACCCCTGGTCTGGCCTTCCAATCAGACACAACTGGCTGATCACTCAGCTGGGGCAAGGTCGTGTAATCACCCCTTGCTTAGGTGTAGTATTCCTATACCTACCTTATATATAGACACATGTGTACCTATCAGTCACTCCTATGGCAGGCCTTGACAATCCTGGAGGCAGAGTGCTTGGTAACATGTGAGATGGTGCTCTAGCATGAGCTGAGCCTGTCTGCAGCTTTCGGAACCATGTCCTTATAGCTGTTCTATGATATAGCCTACCATATACTCTTAAAGTGCCTTATAATCTTAGACGGTTATGGTAACTATGGTTTGGCTTTATCAAAACATGTCGTGTAAGGTGTCTAACACTCGGGAATAATACCCCCATGCCATTTCTGGACATGAGAATATTATTCCCCCCTTCTAGAGGGAAAGACATGTTAAAATCATACTTCAACTGTTAGCCTCTGACCAAAGCCTCAGCATCACAAAATGGATGCTGCTGCCACGACACAAGTCTGACCTCCTGCAGCTGGGAGTGATCCCAGCCAGGGAGGCCTGGACAATAGGTTTCCTGCTTGGGGAGGTGCTAGCACCTCCCCAGACAGCCTTTAGTGTATTGGGGCAGGGTGGGCTGAAAGGAATGAGACATGCCTGGGGCACACAAGGTGTTCCTTGCATAGTCCAGTTCAAACCGGCGCTGGGGCACTCCAGCCCCAGCTCTGGCGCGAAACTGGACAAAGGGAAGTGGGTGTAACCACCCCCTCCCAGGTCCCACCCATAAGGCGTGACCTAGCAGGTATCCCAGCCCCCCAGATTAGTATAAGAGTGGGAGTTGGGCCTCAAGACTTTAGATTATCCTGAACCTGCAAAACTGAACAGAAACTCTGGACCTTCGACATTCGACGAAAGAAGAAGACTGAAGAATCTCCCTTGTAGCCAAGGAGTGGCTACCCTGTGCAAACAGGCACCATCAAGAGACTACCCTTTGCTTTGTGAAACGTTCGACGAGGAACCGACTGCAGAGCCCGACCAGAGCCTTGATTTCCAGACTTCTCCGACCCTCATCCACATCTGCAGCAGAGCTGAGATCCGTGGAGGCGACGAGCGACGTGGGACCGGCTACCTGGGAAAAGTGGCTAGTAACTTACAGCGCAGCTTCTGAGGTACCCTCGAAGTTGTGCACCGGGGATTGAGAAGCCCCAACCCCAAGCACCATCTGCACCGAAGACCAGCCCCCCAAACTCCACGAGTCCTGCGTGGGGCCCTTCAGCATTTTCCTGCTTGCCGCGTCTGTCCGGTTGCTTGCCCGCTGGCTAGTGGTCTCTGTGACGACGCTCCCTGAAATCTTCTGCGCTGGTTTGGCTCCTCCAGACTGGCTCCCGCTTCTCTGCAAAGAAGAAGCACCCCAGACCTTCCTGGTCTGCCCCAGAAGCAAGTCCTTTGTTCTTCGTGGGTTCCGCTTGCCAAGGCTTGGTGAGTCCTAGTCCAACTTCGACGCCGCCGACAGCAAGAGCCTTCGTGGGACAGCTCGCCTCCTGGTCCTGGTCGTCCTCGACGCTTCCTGGTCCTCCTGGCTGCAGCGACAAGCTTCACCTTCACCTGCAACTCTTCAAGACATCGCCTGGTTCCTTCCTGGTTCCACGTGGTCACTGGCTAGTGACCTTGACTCTGTCCCTTCTGCTTGCAGGTTTCTTCTCTTCTTGATCCCAGCCTTGGGATCCACCGGACACTCTTCACTGACTGCCTGTCAGCATCTTTCTTCAGGCATCCATAGGAGTCGACGACGAAAACGACGCATCTTCACCCCTATGCACCCGCAGCCTGTGGGCTAGGTAACTTGGGTACTCCGGTGCTCATCAGGATAGTGACTATCCTAGTGTCTAGTTTTCAAGTCTCAACTTCCTAGCTACTCCGGAAGTGTCCTAAATCTATCTATTTCTAAACTGTAACATTGCTATTGACTTTTACGCATTACGCGTGAGTGTTTCCACTCTGCACACGAATCCCGTGGGCCTCCCACTTCCTAACTAACGCTAGTGTAGTGTAGCCCCAGCGATTCCCTAGGCCTAGGCCTATTCTATTTCCGTGACAGTGGTTCTTATACCACTTATTTAGTATATGGTTTGCGTGGCCCCTAGGGCCTAACTGTATTACTTACCTGTGTGACTTACTGTATGCATTAATAAGACTGTGTTGTACTTACCTCTAAACTCATAAAGAGTGCTGAGGGTTTGCTTAGAATAAATACACTTTATTTTATATATATATCTGTTGTGGTGTCCTTTCATTTGGTATTCAAGGGATTATATATGGTATCACAGCTGGCTTCACATGCCATTCAGAGTTTAGCCTAAGACTGCTCTTGTCCATGCTACCACTAGGATAGCTGGTCTATAAGGTTGACTTTACAACCAATCACCATAAGGGTATTTGGACTGATATAAGGTGTACACTATAACTAGTGACATCATACATCAGGCCAACTTCTCACACCCTGTATGGTCACTTATGCCAAAATTGACGACCACATGCACAATTAATTAATGGCGAGTGGCTAAGTGTGCAACACGTGACAAACTTTGGTGCACGTTTCTGAAGACATATTACCTGAGCCTGGGAACCTCTTACTCTGTAATAGAGATCTAAATGCCCCATGGGCAGAGGGAGGGAAGACCCCTTTGGTCAAACTCTAGAGGTAGGAGAAAATTTAAAACTGTTTTTTGCATAGATACAAAGGTTGTTAACACATAGTTTGAAAAGAGTAAAAACTCCTTTCCATAACATTTATCCACTTACTACACCCAGGTACGTCTCCCGCCTGTGCACCTACGTGTGTGCTCCTCTCCTCCCCCACGATGACTGTGTGTGGGGAGGGATGTGGCTCTTATAGTGCTCTTAATTGGGAAAAACCGGAGGAAACCGTCTGTGAAATTGAGTTAATTATCTGCCAGGTTACAAATCCGGTGTCCCAAATTGCGACACTGTAAACATAGGAGGTTTGCCTGACCTGCTCTCTTTGCGAATAGTACCTTCAACGAGCTAGAAATGTAGACTGTCCGGTGTCCGAATGTGCCCGATGTAAAAAGCAAGGTTCGGCAGCCTGGAAGTGGGTGCTACCTTCGAGCGCCAATCGAAGCGGCACCTTCACAGAGGGCGGGGTTGTGCCCACGTGTGTTAAGATTGGCATAAGAGCCAGCGAGGTACACACTCAAGCAGGAGAAATGAGTCCGGGCGTGGTAAAGGCCACGATGGAGCTCCCGGATTGATTGTTTAATGGAAGGGAAGGGCCAATCAGATGAGACCATCCCGAACCACGTGAGTGCGACTCGCTCCGTTTTGTTATTGGGAGGTTGCTGGACACAGCTCTTATACGGAGCTCTTCTTACAAATACTCTTTGCATCTACTACGGATCAACAAAGGCGAATACCTGAGTCTTCTTAAACTATTGGACTATTCTTGCTTCTAACTTGAAAGGTTAATTCCTCTTACTTCAACTGTCCCGACGCGGACTTGATTAGAATTTGGACCTTGTTTAACCTACCTGGCGAACAGACTACTCTATACTATCGCCCTGAAGTAGCCCATGTCTGGGCGAAACGCGTTGGCTGTCTACATACGAAAATCGAGTGCATCTTCAATAAAAGACACCTTAAGATCATAAAACAACAACGTGGAATTCCTTCTTTTGCTCTCTGTACATACTTATAGTTTACCTTGTATATATATTGCCTCTCATACCCTTTTGAATTTATGTTGAACTTTGTGGTCAAGTGGCAGCTGACCATCTGAGGTGGGCAATATTTTGTTTCTTTTGTGTCTAGTCCTGTCAGTGCAATCCTCTTTTACCCAGCTGCTTTTTCTCGTATATAAGGTAAGTAACTTGTTCATCTGAAAGAAACACGTTAGTTATAGATTCCTTACCTTGGAATAGATACCCCAGTAATACCAACCCTAGTGGTGAGTCTGTGAACCAAGATGACACCAGAAAATCCTGGAGAACAGAACAGCCAAAAAGCCGTCTCTCCGGACTTGACAGTCCAGGCAGTAGTGTTTGGTAAACATGTGCAGTGAAGCCCACGTAGTTGCCTGACAGATGACATTCAGAGGAACTCCTCTTCCCAAGGCAGTAGTGGCTGCCGTCGCCCTGGTGGAATGGGCACGCAGCCCCACTGGAGGCTCCTTTTTAGCCAGAGATAGGCATACTTTTATACACAAAACGACCCATCGAGAAATGGTTCACTTGTGTACAGCCCGACTTTTCTTGGCACCCAAGTAGCCAACAAAGAGTTGGTCATCCACCCGGAACTGTTTTGAGCGATCCAGATAGAAAGAAAGCGCACATTTTGGGTCCAGACAGTGGAGCCGCTCCTCCTCTTTCCAAGGATGCGGAGGCGGAAAGAAGGTGGGCAGATTGATAGCCTGCCCGGTGTGGAAGGCAGGAAGGATGGACGAGTCCTAAGGACAACTTTGTGCGGATGTATAGGGAGAAAAGGAGGCTTAGAAAGCGCTTGGAGCTCATCTGGCAGATGTGATGGCCACCAGGAACGCAGTTTTGAGAGTCAAGAGCCTTAAAGGACAGTTGTGAAGTGCCTCAAAGGGAGCCCACATTAAATAAGTCAACACCAAGTTCAAGTCCCACTGAGGCATAATGAAGGGAATAGGAGGAAAGAGATGAGTTATGCCTTTCAAGAAGCGACTTACAACTGAGGACTTGAAAAGGGAAGGCTGATCTAGAAGCCGAGGGAAGGCAGAGATGGTCGAAAGAAACCCCATGATAGTGCCCAGAGCAGAGCCCTGCTGGGCTAGAGAAAGAAGAAACAAGAGAACCTCAGAAAGAGGGGCAGAAAGGGGATCCACAGCCTTTGCTGTGCACCATGCCACAAACTTGTTCCACTGGCAGGCTTATAGCATCTTAGTGGAGGGGCGCCTGGCTGTCAAGATTACATCACAGACTTCAGGAGGCAGGTCAAAAGACGTCAAATACCGCCGCTCAAACTCCACCCAAGGAGGTGGAGACTGGACAGGTTCGGGTGGAGGACCATCCCCTGCTGCTGCGACAGAAGATCCTCCCGACGAGGCAGTCAGATTGGAGGATCGATGGCCATGTTGAGCAGCTCGGGATACCAGACACTTCGTGTCCAATCCGAGGCCACAAGAATGACTTGGGCCCGGTCGCGCCTGATCTTTTTCAGCACTCTGGGCAGAAGTGGTATAGGTGGAAAGGCGTACAACAGACCGCAACTCCACTCGTGACAAAAAGAGTCACCTAGCGAGTGCTGCCTTGGAAATTCCAACGAGCAGAATTGTTGACATTGCGCGTTCTCTTTGGTGGCGAATAGATCTAACCAAGGCTCTCCCCACTGTTGAACGAGACCTTGCACCACCTCAGAGTGAAGACGCCATTCGTGATCCATCATGCACCAGTGGATGAGTTCGTCCGCCCGGGCGTTCAGGGAACCTGCCAGGTGTTTAACCACCAGGGATATGCCCTGATATTCCATCCATGTCCAGAGGCGGAGGGCCTCCTCACATAGGGGCCACGACCCCACCCCGCCCTGTTTGTTGCAGTACCACATGGCGGTGGTGTTGTCCGTGAACACCTGCACTAATCTTCCCCGAACAGAGGGAAGGAATGCTTTCAGTGCAAGACAAATCGCCCAGAGCTCCAGAAGGTTGATGTGGAGCCCTGACTCCCTTGAGACCAGAGGCCTCTAATTTCCGCCTCTCCCATGTGGCCGCCCCATCCCTAAAGGGAAGCATCCGTCACCACAGTGTGGTCTAGTTGGGGAAGAGAGAGGGATCTGCCATTGACCCAATCTTGGTTCGTGGGCCACCACTGCAATTGTTGAGCAGTGCCCTCCGAGATCTGGACGCAATCGGACAGATTCCCCGGATGCTGAACCCACTGGAACTTCAGTGCAGAGCCCACATATGCCACCTGGCATGATTGACCAGCAGGATGCAGGAGGCCATGAGGCGCAGCAGCCTCAGAGTCATTCTGACTGAAACCCGGTACAGAGGCTGAAAGATCGGAATCATAGCCTGAACATCCCGTACTCGCTGTTCGGGAGGTTAGACCCGAAACTAGCTTCTGAGAGGGAATCAGGTGTGACTTCTGCACATTGATGGAGAACCCCAGCGAATGCAGGAGGTCAGCCGTAGTCTGGAGGTGGGAGACAACTGCCTGGGATGAGCCTGCCTTCAACAGCCAGTCGTCGAGATAGGGGAAGACTGAAACCCCTGATCTGCGCAGATGAGCTGCAACCACCGCCATCACTTTCGTGAACACCCAAGGGGTGCTGGTAAGGCCAAAGGGGTACAAAAGGGGGTGGTGATGGACGGAGCATCAGAACCAATCAAACACTCACACCCAGTCAACAGATCTGGGTTTGATCCATCACCGTTCTTTAGCCCACTCTGCCACGCCAGTTCAGACATGGCCATATGCAAATCAGCCTGACCCTGTGCCTCATGGGAACAGTCCAGCCCGAACTGCCAAGCCATGGCTTCCCTGGACCGGAAACAAGCTTCCTAGGACCGGTTTCGGGCATTTCAGCCGTCTTCAGCCAGGCTTGCTTGAATCCAGTGGCAAAGTGAGCAAGGGACTCACGTCTGAGCATACCCTGCCAACTTATGGCGAACAAAGCTTTGTTCGCCATAAGTTGGCAGGGTATGCTCAGACGTGAGTCCCTTGCTCACTTTGCCACTGGATTCAAGCAAGCCTGGCTGAAGACGGCTGAAATGCCAGAAACCGGTCCTAGGAAGCTTGTTTCCGGTCCAAGGAAGGCATGGCTTGGCAGTTCGGGCTGGACTGTTCCCATGAGGCACAGGGTCAGACTGATTTGCATATGGCCATGTCTGAACTGGGGTGGCAGAGTGGGCTAAAGAACGGTGGTGGATTAAACCCAGATCAGTTGACTGGGGGTGAGTGCTTGAAATGTTCAACACTCCGTCCATCATTTCCTTTGGTTTTGCTTTGTTCGCCATAAGTTGGCAGGGTATGCTCAGACGTGAGTCCCTTGCTCACTTTGCCACTGGATTCAAGCAAGCCTGGCTGAAGACGGCTGAAATGCCAGAAACCGGTCCTAGGAAGCTTGTTTCCGGTCCAAGGAAGGCATGGCTTGGCAGTTCGGGCTGGACTGTTCCCATGAGGCACAGGGTCAGACTGATTTGCATATGGCCATGTCTGAACTGGGGTGGCAGAGTGGGCTAAAGAACGGTGATGGATCAAACCCAGATCTGTTGACTGGGTGTGAGTGTTTGATTGGTTCTGATGCTCCGTCCATCACCACCCCCTTTTGTACCGCTTTGTTCGCCATAAGTTGGCAGGGTATGCTCAGACGTGAGTCCCTTGCTCACTTTGCCACTGGATTCAAGCAAGCCTGGCTGAAGACGGCTGAAATGCCAGAAACCGGTCCTAGGAAGCTTGTTTCCGGTCCAGGGAAGGCATGGCTTGGCTGTTCGGGCTGGACTGTTCCCATGAGGCACAGGGTCAGGCTGATTTCCATATGGCCATGTCTGAACTGGGGTGGCAGAGTGGGCTAAAGAACGGTGATGGATCAAACCCAGATCTGTTGACTGTGTGTGAGTGTTTGATTGGTTCGCATGCTCCGTCCATCACCACCCCCTTTTGTACCGCTTTGTTCGCCATAAGTTGGCAGGGTATGCTCAGACGTGAGTCCCTTGCTCACTTTGCCACTGGATTCAAGCAAGCCTGGCTGAAGACGGCTGAAATGCAAGAAACCGGTCCTAGGAAGCTTGTTTCCGGTCCAGGGAAGGCATGGCTTGGCAGTTCGGGCTGGACTGTTCCCATGAGGCACAGGGTCAGGCTGATTTGCATATGGCCATGTCTGAACTGGGGTGGCAGAGTGGGCTAAAGAACGGTGATGGATCAAACCCAGATCTGTTGACTGGGTGTGAGTGTTTGATTGGTTCTGATGCTCCGTCCATCACCACCCCCTTTTGTACCGCTTTGTTCGCCATAAGTTGGCTGGGTATGCTCAGACGTGAGTCCCTTGCTCACTTTGCCACTGGATTCAAGCAAGCCTGGCTGAAGACGGCTGAAATGCCAGAAACCGGTCCTAGGAAGCTTGTTTCCGGTCCAGGGAAGGCATGGCTTGGCAGTTCGGGCTGGACTGTTCCCATGAGGCACAGGGTCAGGCTGATTTGCATATGGCCATGTCTGAACTGGGGTGGCAGAGTGGGCTAAAGAACGGTGATGGATCAAACCCAGATCTGTTGACTGGGTGTGAGTGTTTGATTGGTTCTGATGCTCCGTCCATCATACCCCCTTTTGTACCGGTAAGGCCAAAGGGGAGCACGGTCAATTGAAAATGCTTGTGGCCTACCGTGAACCGTAGGTAGCGCCGGTGGGCCTGTAGGACCGGGATGTGAAAATAGGCGTCCTGCAAGTCCAACGCTACCATCCAGTCTTCCGGGTCAAAGGCAGACATGACGTGAGCAAGCGTCATGAACTTCTCCTTCCAGAGGAAGTGGTTGACGTCCCTGAGATCCAAGATAGGACGCAGGCCCTTGTCCTTCTTGGGGACCAGAAAGTAGTGGGAGTAACAACCACAACCTACTTCTGGGACAGGAACGTGCTCAATGGCTTCCTTGGCCAAGAGACGCATAACTTCCTGCTGGAGAAGGGCCAAATGATCCTCCGACATGCGGTGGTATCGTAGGTGGCATGGCTGGGGGGTTAGTCTCCAAGGGGAGGGAGTAGCAAAGCCCACCTGTCCGAAGTGATGGTGCACCAGTGGAGGAGGTGATGGCGAATCCTGCCACCCACTGGCGTTGGATGGGCCTGAAAGTTTGGACTAGGAGGGTTTGGAGGCTGCTGCAGAGTTGGTAGACTGGCCTACCCGCTGGCCCCCAGAACCACATTTGGTCCCACGTCCCCGGCCGCGTGATGGTTGGGTAACTTGCTGTGGCCTGTGGCTCTGGCCAGGACGTAGCGGGGCACCCCTTCCGTAGCCACGAAAGGGGCGAAAAGCAGACTGCACAGGGCGGGTGGAGAGGCCCAAGGACTTGGCCGTAGCCCGTGAGCCCTTGCAACGCTCTAGAGCGTTGTTTGCTTTGTCACCAAAAAGGCGAAGGCCATGAAAGGGCATGTCCATCAAGGTGTTCTGGACATCCCCTGAAAAGCCAGTCGACCTCATCTAGGCATAGCGACGAAGCGCTACTGCCCTTGGAATGGTCCTACCAAGAGAGTCGGCAGTGTCCAGCGTACAACGTATGGTAAACTTCGCCGTATCCCTCCCGGTGGTGACAGCCTGAGAGAGCACTGCCCGGGCCTCCTGCGGACACTAAGGCAGCACCTGCGCCACCGTATCCCACAAGTGGGAATAACGGCCCAAGAGACATGCGGTGTTTACCGACCGCAGTCCTGAGTCATTTTCTTTCCAAGGTGGTCCAGCTTCTTGGATTCCCTTTCTGATGGAGCGGTAGGGAAGGTGCTTTTGGACATGGAGGCTTGGACTACCAAGCTCTCCGGGGCGGGGTGTTGGGAGAGGAAAGTGGGGTCGCCTGGAGCCCGGCGGTGGCGTCGGGCAATCATCCTGTCCACGGGAGACCCTGTGTTGGGCCTGGACCACGTGCCCAAAAGGACGTCGGTGAGGGCCTCATTAAACGGTAGCAAGGGCTCCGAAGAGCTCGCAGCCAGTTGAAGCACCTCTGTCTGGACGGTAGTCCTGATGGCCACCGTAGGAAGCTCGAGGTTGAGAGCCTCGGCCGCCCTACGCAACACCACTGCATATGACGCTCCCTCCTCCGTAGCCATGGTAGGAGGAGACAACATGCCAAGGTCAGGGGAGGTGTCCAGACCACTGGCATCCCCAGTTTCTCTCTCCAGTCCTGTTCACTGTCCAACTGGTCAGTCAGAGCGTCACATGACCCCTCCCAGTCCTCCTCCTCATCCTCTGGGTGCCATTGTGGTTGAAAAGAGACCTGAGGAGTGAACAGGGGCACAAAAACCCCTATCAGCACCGGATCCGGCATCGGACAACAAATGCAGCGCCGGTGTAGGCGTAATCAGGTGAACCGCCTTCGGGCCCAGCGGATCCGGATCCAGGCCTGGATTCAAGGAGGGCCAGCGGCACCGGGGCCGGAGCCACCGGCGGAAAAGGCCTAGGCCCTCAACCGAATCCGCTGGGCCCGAAGGCGCGCCTGCAGGGTCGGTCGGCCCGAAGATGGCATGCATCGCCTCGTAGAACTTACATAGCTGGGTGGGAGTCGCTCCGGGTCCCGGAAAGGGAGGGAAACATGGAGTCGACTCGTCGGGCTCCGCGGCGGTAGAGCCACAGGAGGGGTAGCACCCACGTCTATCGTCGGATCGGCTTACTGACGAGGGGAAGTCGAAGAGTGATGATGCTTCTTCGACTTCTTCTTAAGCTTCGACTTACCCGACCCAGAGTGTGAAGACTTTGAGGACTTGGACGAATGGTGGTGGCTCCGCGACCGGTCCCTCGACCTCCCTCGCGACCGGACCTCGAACGGCGCGGAGCCGACTGCCGGTGCTCAAGCAGCTTTCGGGACTGCTCCCGCAAAGCCTTCGGGGCCATCGACCGGCAGTCGGAGCACGACTTGGGTTTGTGGTCGCGCTCCAGGCAAAAAAAGAAACAGGCGGTCCTGCTCCGTCACCGACATCATCCGATGACAGGAACAACATGGCTTGAAGCCGGTCATCCCTCGTGCACCTTCGGAGTCGAAGAATCGAAAAAGAAGTCGACAAAAGTCGAGAAAAAAGTCAGTCAAAAAGTGACTGGAGGTACCGCTCTTCCTGGATCTGCGCTGGCTGGCGCGGAAAAAGAAAGAACTGACGTCAGCGTACGCGGGTCGCATCTAAGTAGCTACTGCAACGTCATTCCGGTGACCACGACGCCAACAACGGATGCGGAGCTGACCAACGCCACCTTCCGATGCACGGAGGTACTGCTGACGAAAAAACGTTCCAGATCCAGTCTGACACCTGGGGGTATTTCTAAGGTAAGGAATCTATAACTAACGTGTTTCTTTCGGATAAACGTGTCTAACCTAAACAAACCTGGTCTAGTAAAAGAAGCTATGTATGTTGACTCAGTGGATTTATACAGTCATGCAGAAACTGGTATATCACATCAAGGTCACGTTTTCGAGTCATAGCAGTCCACTAAGCCTTTTATCCACCTGATTTATTAAATGAGTAGCGCTGAGTTAGTAATAATTTAGGTATTTTTGGTAATAATTTAGTGCTAAAAAACTTTCTTGGGCTGGATATATTTTATTTTACAACATAGATTCTATCTTTTAGATGATGTTGGTGCTTTCTCTGCAAAAAAAAAAACTGAAATGAGAAAAATATTACAGTAGCTGTATACAAACGTCCTCTCATCAAAAGTGCTTGTGTAGGTCTCGCTCGATTCTCTGGAACCTTATACGGGAATTTGTGACACACTACATATCACGAACCTATGGTGGGGTGAGAGCATGAATAGGCTGAGGACTGTGTGACAGGAGAAGACCAGGGAAGCTGAGAATGTAGCGGGAGAGGAGATTAGAATAAGGAGCGAGAGTACAACGGACAACAACAACGGTAGGAGCCACTGACTAAACCAAAGTACTGAGATTCCTGCAGAATTCTATACTTCTTGTGGTTCCGTTATCCTCCCAAAACCAGCAGGAGTGATTTCTATAATGGGGATCCTGCATTACTTCATTTTTAAAAATAAATAAATAAATAAATAATAAGGACCAAAGATTTTCTCAGAGCCTTCCGCCGGCAGTTGCCTCTTTCTTCCACTACTCTACACTCCCTGTCTCTTTATCTCACTCCTGTAGGTACTTCTTCGTATTTATATGTCCGACCCTCTTTTTCAATTTTCTCCCTTTTTCTTGCACTGGGTCAAAAATTGATGAAAAAAATATGACCAGTCCCCAAAACTGAGTGACACAACCCACTGAAACAAATTATACAGTGGTTTTTAAGGGGGCAAGGTTTCGCCCACCAACCCTTTTCTCTTTAGACTGTCATTTCGTCTGAATTTTGAGGTTCTTTTTTACTTTGAAGTCAAACAGTACAAAGTGCTTTGAACTATACTCCAACATCATCAGGAATGGAGTGTAGATGTTTAGGAGTGGACTTGCAATCTTCGTTTGAGGCTAATAATCAGCCTTGCCTCAATGATGAAGGCTTGTAGCAAGCCTGTGTTGCCTCTATCTAATGTGGATTGGGCAATGAAGTGGGCAGTGATGGCCAGCCTTAGCTGCTATTGATATACTGTGATGATTTATCAGATTTGCAGGTTAAGGTACAGTTTGTGTTCAAAGAGTATAGTGCGATTGTGTGCATTTGGAATAAGATGACACCCAGAGAAGGATTCCTTTATAAGGGATGCAGATGACTGCACCGGTACCCAGTACTATAATTTCAGTTTTATCTCTGCACTCAGCGAGCCACTCATTTTGCATACAAATCTTTATACAGAGCCCAATGGAATTGGACCAGGGGTACAGGATGATGTGGGCCACCTCCGCTTTGCTTCCTTATATACCCTAACTTGGGGGCAATAACATATACGTGAAACTTTACTTTAAAGTGTCTGATGACTTGGACCAGCAGTTGCATGTAGATGTTGAAGAAGAGGGGTGCAGGTCGGTTTCCTGTAAGAATCAGAAACCCATCAGCAAATATCAGAGCTGAATTAGCTTACTCTCACTTACTGTATGCTGTCCTGGACAAAGTATCTTAGTGACACTAAAGCATGGACAAGCTCACCCCTAATTGATTCTATCAAAGGCTGCCGACATGTCCAAAAGCATAAGGATCACTGAGAGACTCCTCTCCATGTCATCTGGTAGGTATTTTCAGATTCACATTAGGTCTGCTACAGTTCCTTGCTTTAGCTTGAATCGCAAGTGAGTACTCCAAAGGGTGATTGACCACAGTTGGTCTGTACCTGTTTTGCATGGAATCCCTCAAAGATATTCACCCAGATGTAGAGGTGGGAGATGAGTCTGACATCGGCAAAGAGAACTGGAGTCAATTTGAGGTTTTTTGTAGTTTAGCAACCACTATGTGTGACAGGGCTTCTGCACTTCGGCATATGAAGAAACATGTATTCAGGACTGCAGTGTTGAAAGCAACTGCCACTTCTGTAGGTAAAATCTTGTGTGCATTACATCCGTGCATACACAGGGCAATCACTTTGGCATGTCATATATGTACTATTAATGCATCGAGGTCCGTGGCCGTGCCCTGTGTACTGTACACAGAAGACATGGCTTTTTGCCATGCTTTGTATATAATGCACACACTGCATACAGGTAGGGCACAGTCCTGCAGCTTTGCCCTCTTCAAAGTACAGAGGTGGCTTACGTATAGTGATACCCTTTCTGTATAGTGCAAATGCACCTCAATTTATTTTAGAGGCATGTCTTGTTCACATACTCTGAGTAGCACCCAAAATTTGTTTATGGAATGCGTACTGTGCAGTACACTTCTCCACAATTCATATGGGTATTGCAGCAGGTATGAAATATAATTTGGAAGAGCTTGCACACCACTTCAAATAAAGTCCTTAATAATCATCCATGTGATATATCAGTGCTTCAAACTCCCTTTTATAGATCTTCTTTAGGTGAACGTCCACTAAGTAAAACTTCAAGTCAAACCTTCTAGCCAACTTCCAGTCAAAATCTCAAGGCAACACATATTTCATCATATGTGCACGTAGCCCCCACTACTTCATCAGATAGAAAATGTACCCATAAATCATATTTCACTAAAGTATTACACAACTCAAATAGAAGACAAACTCATTGACCATGCCACAAAATGACAGTATTCACCATTTGACAAATGTACTTTATAGGAAAGAAGTGCAATAAGCCAAAAGACAATCAACAAAGTGTATCTAACAAACCACAAAAAGTCCAAACATTATGGTGAAATCAAAAATTATCGAAGAGTATTAAAATTATTTGTACAGATAATGGTTTTGAATGAAAGTTGGCAGGAAAGTTTGACTTGAAGTTTTACTGACTGAAAGTTTCTGTGAAAAAGACCAATAAAAGGCACATTTTTGAAGCACCGATTTATGACATGAATGATTCTTGAGGATATTATTTTATTTGAAGTGGTGTGCAAGCTCTTCTTAGTTCTGGAACTAGTATGTTCCAACTTGGCGATCACTAGGTTGGCTTATATCCCCTTTTGCTTATCACAAGTTTGCTACATTATGGCATCTACAAACTTTTGGCTCTTTTAATTTCTGTGAAAGAGGTGTAAGGGTGCACCATCACCTCTCCTGCTACCCAATCGGTTTTCTAAGATATAGTTTGTTGACTTGCACAACACAATTTTAAAGTAATCCTGTATATTTTGGAGTGTGGTTACAAAAACTCTCCCCTCCACGGTTCAGTTAAAGTACAAGAATCTACCCAGGTTGTTTTTATCAAAAACACAAAGTCCACTCATTTGTCATTTCGTCAAATGAAGGCCTAAAAGTCTCAAACAGCTATTTTAGAAATCAGAAAGACTATACATCAATCAAAGCTCTAAATGGTGGGAGGCACAATCCTTTAAAAACATACAGAGAGAAGAAAATGAACCTCAGGGGTCTTCCACATCAACATGTTTCCCTCAGCAACAGTTATATATCTGAAGAAATGGGTTAGCAATAATTAAAAAAAACTACAAGACACATCATTTGATTAAACGAGAGTGTTGATAGACCAGGCTCGCAGAATTATCAAGAAATTACACGAAGAGATTACTACTTTTAAACAAGAGATTGGAGATCTTTACACGGAAGATCTTACAAAGACGAACTTTGAGTTTTTAAACAAAATTTTAGACTAGTTTCAGGAAGAGATGCAAACCAAGAAAGATCTAAATTGGATAGGGATATAAGGGATTACCAATCTGGAAGTATTTACTCCTATGCCAAGAAATATGATAAATCCATCCTTGATAAAGATAATTTTATCTTATAGATAATTAAAAATAATTCACATCAAGCACTTTCGTGAGTGGCATAGCTATCGACAAGGAACCTTATACAAGTTCCATTAACTCTACCACAAACATCCTATTTTAGAGGAAATCAGGAGCATAAGAACAATGGACAGAAGCTTAATGCAATCCAAAGATATATAAAGAAACATAAACAAAAAACAGAAAGAAGTCAAGGACGAAACCGCCCCCCCCAAAAAAGGAAGATAAAGGAAGACAGGTGAAAACGAGATCTCAGAACAGAGAGGGACAGAAGAATAATGAAAGATTGTATACAATTTGTCCAAACGAGATCTAACTCAAACTGAATTAATATGGTTAAATAAGGAAATTAACTTTGTCTCCTCTAAACACCTCAATTTTTTCAGAACTAAAATTGACCTTGTACGTTTTTATTAGACATTTAAAACTCAAAAGATTCTCTGAAGTAGTTCAGCCATAACCTCTTGCGCCATGCATTGGTTTAACCACTTTCAAACTGACAATAAAAGATCTACTAGACACACAAACTATTTAGTCTAAAGAAGAATAGTATGATTCTTTACAAGAATTAGATACGAATCTAGACAAAGATGTTGACCATACATTATAGTGGTTTGAAACCTAAATCCATGTTTTTTTAATCAAAGATAGATCAAGAAGATATTATATCTTCCAGGATTGCATCATCAAAGATGTTAAAAATTAAATCTTTGACACAAATGTTCTTAATTTGATTAAAAAACAAACTTTAGTTTTGCAATCTTTGAAAGAAGATCTAAACACAGTTATCAGATCAGTCGATAATGGCATAGGTATTGTAATTCAAAACATTTTATACTATAATAGAGAAGCTGTGAATGAACTTAGAGAGGCTTCCTATTACAAACTGGCCCCCTACTTGGAACAGAATCACAGTAAGAATGCATTTAATGATCTCCTCAGTAAATGGAAAGATATTGACATCACTGATGATAACGAATACAAATATCTCAACATTTGAAATGCTAAAATGCCAGTGATTACTTTTCTTCCCAAAGGTCATAAAAATCTAGAACAACCACAAGAGAGACCCTCTAGTGTCAGGTAATGAACCACTGATAGAAAACATTTTCATTTTATTGACAACCACATTGCACCTCTGGTCAAAAGTATCCCTCCATATATAAAATATATGACTGATTTTCCTAAATCAATTTATGACATCACTTGGGAAAAAGAGATATTATTTGTTACCATGGACATCAAGTTTGTATACACTTGCGTACATCACGACATGGTTTTGAAATGCTTCCCACATTTTTTGTGCACAAGACCCTCTGATGTATTACTGCACAGTACCATGTTATTAAAAATTACCGAATTTATGCTTATGAAAAATGTTGTTCTCTATGAAATGACACTTTAAACCAACGAATGAGTGGGATTGCAATGGGTTCATGTTTTGCCCCATCGTTTGCCTTTCCATGGGCATTTTGTGAGAGAGACTGATCCTTATGCCTCAATCTACAAAAAATGGAACAAAAGCTACTACGGTGGCTAAGATTCATAGATGACGTTTTCTGTCATATGTAAGGGTGAAACTTGCTCACTGTAACAAACTAGGTTATTAGATGAGGGTATAAATACTAATCTCAAGTAAAAATCACAATATTTGTCATACTAAACTTCTAAAGTCGCTAAATAAACTTGAGCTCAATCCTCTGGTAGCAGATGAGACAAGGAACGGAGCAGACAGGGTTAACTTAGAGGCAATGTAAAAAGTAGATAGGGAGTACTAAACAGTAAAAAAGCAGAAGTGCAAAACAATAAAAATCCCAAATTGAATTACAAAAATAGAGTACTATTTAATAAACAAAATCACACCAAAATTACTACAATCCAATATGGGGAACAGGAGATATAAAGTATAACATTTTAAGCAGAAACAGTTGCAAGGAGCATAAAACCTATAAAAGTCAATGGCCATGGTAGAACACGACGTAGGCACAATTTGATGCTGATCGAGATGGAGCGTAGGCCAGATATAATAGCTAAGTTCGATCTGGTAAAAGATTTTACCTTCGGACTTTAGTCCTTTAAGTCTCAATCCATAACACAGTACAATTTTAAAGCCATTCAGGATTTCAGGGGAGGCACGTAAGGGACTCACAGTGTGGTAAGCATAGTCCTGTCGTGGTCCAGTTGCCAGTGATCCGCTGGGCAGTTGCCAATAAGACCTCTTGGAGCATGATGTATCCCTGTAGCTTGAATGGGAGGTCAGCCTCATGACCCTTTGAGTCCACTTAATTGTCCTGGGTACAAAAAAAGAGAGCAGGTCCAGTCCTTCAGGGCTCTTGTCAGGTTACAGACAGCAGGTTCAGTCCACTTCTGATCTTCCTCAGGTCCAGAAGACGTCTAAAATGGTTGCCTGGAGATGCCACATTTATGCCATGCATGAGTTAGTGGGTTGGAGTGACTCCCGCAGATGCCCTAACCAAAGGGGTAAAGGTTCCTAGAGCTAATCTTACCCACTAACAGAATTTCATGATAGCTGAAGCCTTCAGCCACAATAAACATGGGCTCTGAGGACTGGAGGTGTGTGTGTGTGGGGAGTGTACTATGGCAATAACGGTTTACTCCCACTTCTAAAACCAAAATCAAGTTTGAAGAAGTCCTTGTATCCACAACAACCTGAGGCAGAAGTCTAGTGGACCAAAGCTGAATTTTCAGCAACCAGAAAGTAGATACATACAAACTGTTTTGACGTCTTGTTTCCCTCCTTTGAAGTGCGCCTCAAATGTTATACGTAAACCCAGCAGACCTGTCAAACAGGTTTTGACACTAATATCAGGGAGAGGCCCACTGTGATTGGGGCCTGTATGACAGAGGGGACAAAAAGAGGGTCATACCAAACTATCAGTTAGCATTTGCCTGTGACAGGTGAGGCCATGTCACAACTCCGCTCTGAGGGTCACAGGGCAAACAGAAGTTACTGGGCCCAACCATTGGAGTTGAGGCCCTTAACCCCTGATGTCCCGGAGCCTGACCTACTATGGATCCCGAGCAACTGGGCAAATACCTTTACAGCACTTGACTCAGTAGTAGTACGGTTTGAGCAGTCTAAGGCTTATTGGGGGGGGGAGGGGAGAAGTGGACACAGGGGAGTGAACACAGGCTCACACACAAAACACGTTTAGCAGCAGCAATGACTGTCCTGTCAAATATTTGCTTTCATGGAAAAATAGTACATATAGATATATATCTATATTCCACAACGGTGGTCTCGTAGCGACCACAAACAATGAGGTGCACACCAGGAATATCCTTGTTAGATTTTTATTGCCAACACGTTAAAAAACTCCAGACCGACGCGTTTCGGCACGTACGCCTTTCTCATGGTCGGTGTGGCTCGATTTAATTCCGCCATTTCAAATATACGAAACAGAAAAAGGAAGCAATTCATTGTCAGTGAAATCAACAAAGGGCAAAAAACTCACAATGGTATGTTCCTTTGTTGGCTATCTTTGAATGGTTAGTCACAGTATAACTTCAAATTCAACTGCAGGTCCAACCATCATAAATGTCAGTAATTATTCCAACCGTCCTTTCATTAGGAGCCCCAATTACAGCAATGATATAAATCAATTCATTAATCAAATTAGCTCATTCATGCAAAAATGAAGTATATCTTCCTCAAAAAATTTCAATTAAGCCCTGAATGGGCATGATTTTATAAATGTAATTCATATTTATTTCTAAGATTTGAATATATGTCCTTGGGGTACATGTCCATCGGTTGAGTAGGATCATCCTTGATTATTGTTATCAAGCCCTTTAGGCATGGGAGCTTATTATTGAATTTGTGACCTCTAAGGGGCAATACATCTAGTTTCATTATATATGCACCCATAATTCCTCCTCATTGTTTAATCCCCTCGTACTCTTTGTTTGCAGCTCAATTATATATTTGGACTCAAGTGTCCTGAGTTTCTTTGTTCTATCCCTTCCCCTTTCTCCTTTGGGCACTTGATCCAAACAAAAAACTTGATTAAGTTGGAATTGCTTTTATGTTTATCTTCGAAATGGCGGGCCACCGAGTACGTACGGTCCCTGTTCCTAATCCCCCGCATGTGTTCCAACACTCTTTTTTTAGCGGGGTGTATTGTGCTGCCAACATACTGTTTTACATACTGTTTTACATAGGGGCAGGAGAGGCAGTAAACAGTATACTCAGTTACTTATTAACTATCCTCTTCGTTGTCCTACCGGGTATTTGGAACTCTCGAACTTTATGGCTGTTCTTACATGCCTTGCACCTCATGCATGGATAAAATCCTGTAAACATATCCTTCTATTTTTGTCCTGATATGAAGTGGATCCTGACCAAATCGTCTTTTAAAGCAGAGCCTCTTGCATATGTGAAGAGGGGTGATGGTGGATGGCATGGGCCTAACATGCTGTCATTTTTAAGAATACGCCAGTTTCTACGAAATACCTGGTATACTTCTGACAAATTGGTTGTGTAATCGGTGATCATTTTTATTTTCTGCTCCTCCTGTCTGCCTCCTATTGTTTTATCCTTCTCCAATAAAAGTTCCTTTCTTTGTATTGTGTCTGACTTTCTAGCCGCCTCTCGTAGCATCCCCTCTGAATACCCTCTTTCTTGAAATCTATTAAGGGCCAAATATTTTGATTCTAAGTACCCATCTTCTATTGAGCAATTGCGTTTGATGCGCAAGAGCTCCCCAAAGTGTATTTTATATATATATATATATATTTTTGTTCGTCAAGTTGCGATAAAACACACTCTCAGGCTCCAAAGTAAGTACCCAGTGGGACGTTTATTTCCACGCTACGCGTTTCGGCTAAACAGCCTTGTTCACACGATGGAAATTAATGTCAATGTCACCATTTTTATAAACACATCGTACTTTTCGAGGTAGTAAACATAAAAGATGGTTTTGTTACAAATAAACACACGCTGATATGGTGCAAATGTCGCGGCCATGTTTGCATGGTTAAATAGCATGGGATTTCCCAACTGTGAATACATTTTGTACTGTGTGCTGTGTTTACCAATATAGTTGAATTCAAAAGTTGAACAAAATATCTGCACATTGTAAATTGTAAATTTCCCGACAAAGTTAGTATCAATCAATACTGCATAATATTTCAAGTGGGCATATATTGTGCGTGAAACGTATCAATAAAGTTAAATACAACAATGCGCAGGAAAGGTGTGCACATTGCAATGACAAGTAAGCATACATCGTATTTGTTATATAATGCAAATTCACAAATGTAAAACCTCTTGAAGCACGAAAAGCATGTTGGTTGAAAACATATATTTTCCGTGAAGTTGTGTGAGAATCTAAATGCCGATGTGATTGTGAAAAAATGTAGTGATTCTCAGTGAAAATCCTGGGCTAAATCCCAACATGCATGTATCTGCTGCAGATCTATTGGTGGAGACTAGTGACCTGGTTCAAGTTACAGCACCGTTTGGGGAAGGGTGATTGTAATTACGGACAAGTGCCCATGTTGTGTGATGAATGAAGAGTTGTGGAATTAAAAAAAACAAACAAAAAAAAAACAACCTCCATTAGTGTATCACATGGCATCAACCTCCTGGAAGACTAAGTGTTGAGTCCAATGTCAAAAGTCAAGGATCATGCTGGGAAAATCCATAATCCTAAATCCGTTCCTAGTTTCCATCACATGACAAAGTCTATGGTGCTCCACAAAGGCTGGAAATGCTTCACGGAAAAAATGCTGAAGTGACATTTATTGAATTAGAAAAGATACCGTATTGTGTTGTGCCTTCGGAAAAAAGGGGTGGGGACCCGTGAATGTGGTGCCACCCGTGTGGTATGGGTCCCTGCCTTTCCTCCTGTAGTGAAAAGAAGAGAAAAGAAAAAGAAAAAAGAATTGTAAATGTGAATATTTGAACCTCTGAAGGTGTGCTAAAATAAACAGATTAAAATATGTTCCTGAGAACATTCATGTGCACAATGATAAGTATTGTTTCTTTTTCATTTTCTTATGCAAATAATATTGTATTCAGTAAATTCATGTTGTATCTTGCACAAAGAAAACATTTCTTTACGAATAATGGAGAAGGAGCAAGATGACAAAGTAAATCGAAACTATTTTTCATATAAGTGTATTCGTAACTCTTCATCAATGTTGAGCCCCCCCGGGGATTTGGTCTGGAGGTCAATAATCATTTTTGATTCTTTCTGTCTGAGTTTTAATACCCTGTTTCCACCCCTCGGGGATCTTGGGATGTGTTCCATGGCAAAATAGCTGAGACATGAGTTGTCCGAGAAATGGTGTTCTTGGAAATGACGGGCTACCGGATACTGTTGGTCACAATTGCTGATAGCCCTCATATACTCCAATACACGTTTCTTTGCAGGGTGAACTGTGCTTCCTATATACCTAAGTTTGCACGGGCATTCAAGACAGTATATAACAAACGGGGTACCACAGGTAAGGAACTGTGAGATGACTTTGTTCCTGCCACCCCCATCCCTGTAATCCTTTTTCATGCTGCTGTTCCTGCAGGCTCTACAGTGTCCGCAGGGAAAGAAACCTTGGAGTCCCTGGTTCATCATGGTGTTGTATATAGTGACATCACTGTGTACTAACTTGTCTCTGAAATTGTAGCCTTTTCTGTAGGTGATGTGTGGTTTCTCACTAATGATGGTACCAATATTGGGATCACTTTTGAGAATGTCCCAATTCTTGGCCAGTATGTTCTTTATGTCTTTGGCATTTCTGTTGTATGTGAGTATTACCCTGGTTGTCTCTTCCTGTTGTGTGGGTTCCTGTTGTTTCTCTCTCATGGATCTAAGAGTGTCAGTTCTTTCTATCATTTCTACCTTCCGTAGTGCTTTGTTCAGGACCCATGTTGGGTAACCCCTGATTTTGAACCTTTCAAGCATGATTTTCGTTTCTTCTTTGTACCCCATTGGTGTGCTGCAGTTGCGTTTAGCCCTGAGAAATTCCCCAAATGGAATACTCCATTTTAGAGGATCCGGGTGGCCGCTGAGGGCATGAAGTAATGTGTTGCCAGCTGTATCCTTGCGGAACAGCTTGGTTTGGATGGTGTTGTTATGTACTTCTACTTTGGTATCCAAGAATTCAACTGCATTTTTGCTTATGGTACTGGTTAAACTGATGTTA
This sequence comes from Triturus cristatus, assembly GCF_964204655.1. Lineage (NCBI taxonomy): Eukaryota > Metazoa > Chordata > Amphibia > Caudata > Salamandridae > Triturus > Triturus cristatus. Next base: position 936,639,050 of record NC_140584.1, on the reverse strand, counting down.
AATTCGTTGTTGTTGAGTCTTGCAATAAATTCAGTGACCTCAGTTTCTGTACCCCTCCACACCAAGAAAATATCATCGATGTAGCGGAGCCAGAGCCTGATTTTCTGTCTCTCTGGGACAAAATGTGTGTCCACTAGAGTGTCCTCCTCCCATTTGCCAAGAAACAGATTGGCAAAGGATGGAGCGAAACATGTTCCCATCGCTGTACCAGTTGTTTGTTGGTACAGTGTGCCATCAAATAGAAAGATGTTGTGTGTGAGGCAAAACTGCATCTTTTCCAAAACAATATCAGTATGGTCTTTGAATCTGATATGTCGTGTTCTTAAATAGTGTCTACACGCCTCTATGCCATGTTCATGTTTGATTATGGTATAGAGAGAGCTGACATCCATGGTGACCAACAAATATTCTTCTTCCCACTCTAAACCTTCGATTTTGTCAAGGAAATCTTTGGTATCTCTAACATGAGAAGGCAGACCACTAACATACTCTCTGAGGAAAAAATCGACGTATTTAGAGATGTTCTCCAAAACACTACCTCTGGAAGAGACTATGGGCCTGCCTGGAGGATTTATGGGGTCTTTATGTACTTTTGGTAATAAGTAAAGTACTGGAAGGATAGGGTAGTCCTGTTTAAGATAACAATATTCCTGCCATTCAAGAATCCCCAAATCCTTCCAATTATTTAGTTTTTCCCAGATCTCTTCCACGCTGTTGGAATAAATTTCCCTGTTGATGACTGTGTAGAATTGTTTGTCTTGTACTTGGCGTAATGCCTCAGTAATGTACTTGTCTCTGTCTAATATTACCACATTACCCCCTTTGTCCGCGGGGCGAATGATAATACTGCTGTCCTGGGCTAAGGAAGTCAGGGCATCTCTTTGTGCCGATGTGAGGTTTTGTTTCTGTTGGGTTTTAAACCATTTCTTTTGTCTGAATTTAATAAGTTGCATGTTCACCACTTCATGAAATGTGTCTATATTGTCATGGCCTAATGGTGGATAGAAGGTTGAACGGGGTTTGAAACCCGTCATGGCCACTTGGTTGTGTGTGATGTCATTGGTATCTAGAAGTTGATTAACTGCTGTGTTGGGAAGGGTATCATCCATCCCTTCATTGGATTCTAGTTGTTGTAGCATTATAAGGTTGTCCACATCACTGATGTTCAAATCTAGTTCTTGTGCGTTATTGGTCCTGCCCGATTGATTGGGGGGTCTGGTAGGCTTTAGTATATGCCATTTCTTTAGTTTTAATTTGCGGATAAATTTGAACATGTCAACGCGAGTTTCCGCAAAATTGAAGGGTTGTGTGGGACAAAAGGACATGCCAAGACACAATGTTTGTTTCTCAATATTAGTGATTTCTCTCTGTGAAAGGTTCAAAATAGTTTTGTTTACCGTATTGGTATCCATCATTCTGTCACAGTTGAGCTTTTGGCTTGTTGTCCCATGTGCTCCCTTCCTCTGCCTCTTCTTCCACCTCTGTTGTATTCGTTTCCGTCGGTTCTTGTTGTGCCTCTTCCTCTTCCGCGTCCTCTTTGTGATTTGGGTTTCGTTGTTGCTGGTCCCCGCGGAGTTTTCCGACCTCTCCGTAGGTTCCGGTACTCGTCTAAAAAAGTGACGGGACGATTGCCAATTTCTTTTTCCACAGATCTAATGCTTGATGTACGGAAGGTAGAAATGATAGAAAGAACTGACACTCTTAGATCCATGAGAGAGAAACAACAGGAACCCACACAACAGGAAGAGACAACCAGGGTAATACTCACATACAACAGAAATGCCAAAGACATAAAGAACATACTGGCCAAGAATTGGGACATTCTCAAAAGTGATCCCAATATTGGTACCATCATTAGTGAGAAACCACACATCACCTACAGAAAAGGCTACAATTTCAGAGACAAGTTAGTACACAGTGATGTCACTATATACAACACCATGATGAACCAGGGACTCCAAGGTTTCTTTCCCTGCGGACACTGTAGAGCCTGCAGGAACAGCAGCATGAAAAAGGATTACAGGGATGGGGGTGGCAGGAACAAAGTCATCTCACAGTTCCTTACCTGTGGTACCCCGTTTGTTATATACTGTCTTGAATGCCCGTGCAAACTTAGGTATATAGGAAGCACAGTTCACCCTGCAAAGAAACGTGTATTGGAGCATATGAGGGCTATCAGCAATTGTGACCAACAGTATCCGGTAGCCCGTCATTTCCAAGAACACCATTTCTCGGACAACTCATGTCTCAGCTATTTTGCCATGGAACACATCCCAAGATCCCCGAGGGGTGGAAACAGGGTATTAAAACTCAGACAGAAAGAATCAAAAATGATTATTGACCTCCAGACCAAATCCCCGGGGGGGCTCAACATTGATGAAGAGTTACGAATACACTTATATGAAAAATAGTTTCGATTTACTTTGTCATCTTGCTCCTTCTCCATTATTCGTAAAGAAATGTTTTCTTTGTGCATGATACAACATGAATTTACTGAATACAATATTATTTGCATAAGAAAATGAAAAAGAAACAATACTTATCATTGTGCACATGAATGTTCTCAGGAACATATTTTAATCTGTTTATTTTAGCACACCTTCAGAGGTTCAAATATTCACATTTACAATTCTTTTTTCTTTTTCTTTTTCTTTTCTCTTCTTTTCACTACAGGAGGAAAGGCAGGGACCCATACCACACGGGTGGCACCACATTCACGGGTCCCCACCCTTTTTTCCGAAGGCACAACACAATACGGTATCTTTTCTAATTCAATAAATGTCACTTCAGCATTTTTTCCGTGAAGCATTTCCAGCCTTTGTGGAGCACCATAGACTTTGTCATGTGATGGAAACTAGGAACGGATTTAGGATTATGGATTTTCCCAGCATGATCCTTGACTTTTGACATTGGACTCAACACTTAGTCTTCCAGGAGGTTGATGCCATGTGATACACTAATGGAGGTTGTTTTTTTTGTTTGTTTTTTTTAATTCCACAACTCTTCATTCATCACACAACATGGGCACTTGTCCGTAATTACAATCACCCTTCCCCAAACGGTGCTGTAACTTGAACCAGGTCACTAGTCTCCACCAATAGATCTGCAGCAGATACATGCATGTTGGGATTTAGCCCAGGATTTTCACTGAGAATCACTACATTTTTTCACAATCACATCGGCATTTAGATTCTCACACAACTTCACGGAAAATATATGTTTTCAACCAACATGCTTTTCGTGCTTCAAGAGGTTTTACATTTGTGAATTTGCATTATATAACAAATACGATGTATGCTTACTTGTCATTGCAATGTGCACACCTTTCCTGCGCATTGTTGTATTTAACTTTATTGATACGTTTCACGCACAATATATGCCCACTTGAAATATTATGCAGTATTGATTGATACTAACTTTGTCGGGAAATTTACAATTTACAATGTGCAGATATTTTGTTCAACTTTTGAATTCAACTATATTGGTAAACACAGCACACAGTACAAAATGTATTCACAGTTGGGAAATCCCATGCTATTTAACCATGCAAACATGGCCGCGACATTTGCACCATATCAGCGTGTGTTTATTTGTAACAAAACCATCTTTTATGTTTACTACCTCGAAAAGTACGATGTGTTTATAAAAATGGTGACATTGACATTAATTTCCATCGTGTGAACAAGGCTGTTTAGCCGAAACGCGTAGCGTGGAAATAAACGTCCCACTGGGTACTTACTTTGGAGCCTGAGAGTGTGTTTTATCGCAACTTGACGAACAAAAATTTGGAATACCGGGTGCTCTTCCGGAGTACACACCACCCTCCACGGGTCCGTGGTCTCACAAGGAGCGTTCTTCTGGTCGATATATATATATATATATATATTCAGCTCACTTTCCGTCTCGTCCCTTCACTCGCGGTCGGGTGCTCTCAGCGCGGTGACGGATACCGCGCTCAGTCGAAGCTCCAGGTATAAAATTACCAGCACTCACGGGAACAGTGTCCAAGTTTATTCACAGGACTAACTTACAGCAAAACGCGTTTCGGCTACCACCTTTGTCAATTGCCAGAGGCGTCGGCTTTCAATGGACATAAATACTTCACTTGTAACATAGACATCAACATAGGACTTACTTCAGTCCAAATTGGCAGCCATTATTAAACGTGCAAACATTGTACTTGTTTACAATGCAATTCTTGCCCTGAATGGGCCTTCATAATAATTAACATTACACCCTGAATGGGTTTTGTCCTACCATATGTTGAAAAACAATTTAAATAACACATTATACCAGAGAGCAGATACCTCATGCATATACATTTCAGCTATAGGTGGACCGCCAGCTCTTCCCCACTATTCAGGCCAAGTGGCATTTTGGTCTGAATGTCAATAATGTATCTGGATTCAAGTCTTCTTAATTGTAACTGTCTGTCACCCCCTCTAACATTTAGTGGTACATGGTCCAAACAAAAGAAACTCAACAGATCCCTGTTGCTCTGATGAAAAGATTCAAAGTGTCTTGCCACTGGATACGACACATCTTTATTATTGATGGCCCTCATGTGTTCTAAAATGCGTACCTTAGTTGGGTGAATAGTGCTCCCTATGTAGCATAAGCCACAAGGGCAAACCAGACAGTAAACAGTGAAACAAGTGTTGCAATTCATTAGCTTATTGATCTTTTTGGGATGTTGTAGACCTGGAACCTTATAGTGAGTGATCTTCCTGCTATTTCTACAAGCCCTGCATTTGAGACACGGATAAAATCCTGTTATTTTCCCAAAAGGTGATGTTATCCTCTCTTTACTGCAATGGCTCTGTACTAGGTCATCACGTAGCGTTCTCGCTCTCCTAAATGTAAACAATGGTGCTTTAGGCATATCTCTACCTATAACCGGGTCAGTTTCCAAGATGTGCCAGTTCTTTCTAAATATCTTCCTGATGACCTGGGTATCTTCAGAATAATCAGTAATTATCCTAAATTTGTTGTCACTCTCTTTCACTGGTCTGGTGATGTGATCCTCATCTTTAATCAAGTCAGATCTAGACTTGACTTCCGCTTTTTTGATTGCTTCATTTAGGATGTCTTGATGGTAACCTCTCAACCTGAATCTGTTCATGCTTTCTCTTGCTGCCAATTGGTAATCACTATCAAGAGAACAATTTCGCTTAATCCTAAGGAGTTCGCCATAAGGAATGCTACTTATAGTCTTTTCGGAATGGCAACTTCGGGCATGTAATATGGAATTCCCAGCGGTCGGTTGTCTATGCAGACGAGTGCACAGTCTATCTTCCATGGGGAACACCACTAGATCCAAGTAATTCACACATTGTTTACTGATATCTCCTGTGAATCTAAGGTTTAAGTCATTATTGTTAAGTGTTCCGACAAAATCATTCGCCATTTGTTAGTACCCTTAAAAACAATGAACAAGTCATCAATGTATCTTGTCCAACTAATGACTTTCTGAGTCCAATGTACGTTGGTCTCCGCCCAGGCTACCTGCTCCTCCCACCAGCCCACGAACACATTCGCGTAGCTGGGGGCGAAGCAGGTCCCCATCGCGGTACCCCGTATCTGTTTAAACAAGACATCCTGAAACAAAAAAATGTTATTGCACAAGCAAAATCTCACGAACTCAATCACCATAATATAATGTTCTACCAGGTTGATTGATCGGTTGTTCAAAAAATACTGAACAGCCTCAATTCCTTGATCGTGATTAATGCTAGTGTACAGACTAGATATATCAAGGGTCATCATCACATAATCATCTTCCCAATGTACATTCTGCACTCGTTTAAAAAAATCCTTAGTATCCTTAATGTAGGAAGTAAGCTTGGTGACAGGTTCAGACAGAAAGAAGTCTACAAACTTAGACATATGTTCAGTTAAACTTCCTAAGGAGGAAACAATTGGGCGACCGGGGGGGTTTAAGGGATCTTTATGCAGTTTAGGAAGGTGATAAAATGTAGGTAATTTTGGATGTTTGCATTCCAAAAAACCATATTCTTCTTTAGATAGCATCCCTTTATGGTACCACTTATTCAAAAGGTTCCTATAAGATGTTATACTGCTCTCAAAGTCTTTGCGTGTTATCTTAATATAACTAGATGTGTCATTAAGTTGATTTAATGCTTCCCTTTGGTAATTTTCAAATGTCATCAAAACGACGTTACCCCCCTTATCAGATGGTTTACAGACAATGTTCCTAATCCCCCGCATGTGTTCCAACACTCTTTTTTTAGCGGGGTGTATTGTGCTGCCAACATACTGTTTTACATAGGGGCAGGAGAGGCAGGAGAGGCAGTAAACAGTATACTCAGTTACTTATTAACTATCCTCTTCGTTGTCCTACTGGGTATTTGGAACTCTCGAACTTTATGGCTGTTCTTACATGCCTTGCACCTCATGCATGGATAAAATCCTGTAAACATATCCTTCTATTTTTGTCCTGATATGAAGTGGATCCTGACCAAATCGTCTTTTAAAGCAGAGCCTCTTGCATATGTGAAGAGGGGTGATGGTGGATGGCATGGGCCTAACATGCTGTCATTTTTAAGAATACGCCAGTTTCTACGAAATACCTGGTATACTTCTGACGAATTGGTTGTGTAATCGGTGATCATTTTTATTTTCTGCTCCTCCTGTCTGCCTCCTATTGTTTTATCCTTCTCCAATAAAAGTTCCTTTCTTTGTATTGTGTCTGACTTTCTAGCCGCCTCTCGTAGCATCCCCTCTGAATACCCTCTTTCTTGAAATCTATTAAGGGCCAAATATTTTGATTCTAAGTACCCATCTTCTATTGAGCAATTGCGTTTGATGCGCAAGAGTTCCCCAAAGTGTATTATATATATATATATATATATATATATATATATATATCACCACGCTCACTTTCCGTCTTGTTTCCCTTGCACTCGCGATCGGGTGCTTTAATGTGCGGTGACGGACACCGCGCGGATTTAAAATCCACAGCTCGCGGTACTCAAAGATGCACCAGCACTCGCAGGAACGTTACAACTCCAGATTTATTTGGAATTATATCTACACGACCAGACGCGTTTTGGCTTGCCGCCTTTATCAATAGAGGACAGCACCGACATGACACAGATTTATTGTTTAAATCTCTTTATTGAAATTGCCAACATATAGCGTCACACAAAATGAAATGAAGGGAAACAGGGAATCTTAGGTTGAGACACTATGCCATTGATATCGTTATATATATGTCCTGGAAGTGTCAGGCGAAATCCGCCAGTACAACTGCGGGTGCTTGGGAGGGTAGGGAAACCTACCTAAATAAAAGACAAATGACAACAATACAAAACATAACAAACCCCCTGACGTCCATCCCACCCCCCACCCCTGTTCCTTGTCCACCTCAGGAGTTATTGAGACACAACTAGGCTCGGTCAACGCTGCCCCAGTTTGTGTCAGAAAGGCGTAATAAACGGAGGTATCGGGGACAGGTAACTTCCCGAAATTCAGAGGCTAGTAGGGATAGAAAGGGTTGCCACAACGCAATATACTTGGATCCCTCCCCTGCAATCGTTAATGTCAGCCTCTCCATGCCCAGTACATGCCAGAGGCGATATAACCACCCCGTGAATATCGGAATGTGCGGAGTACACCAATAGGTGAGCAAATTTTGTATCGCTGAGCCCAATGCAATGGCTATGAGTCGGCCCCTCCGGGAGCGCAGTGGGTAAGTCAGGGGGTTCGGGAGGCCCAAGAGAACATATGCTGGAAAACGTGGGATCTCTGACTCAAAGTGTTTGTCCACTTCATCTAACACTTGTTTCCAATAAGGCTGTATACGGTCACATTCCCATAATAAATGTACCAGAGTTCCCACTAAATCGCAGCCCCGCCAGCACGTAGCCTCCCTAGTATGATCCATGAAATGAAGGCGTTCTGGGGTGTAATACCAGTGTAGTGAAGGTAGCGATTTAGATACATACATTGCAATGTTAGCATAAGCGCGTTAGCTTTTAGAAAGCCATCTTGCCACTTTTGCTGCTTTTGCACACAACACTGCAGAGACATGTTATTATTTGAGAACTGCTTGCTTGCCTGTTCTTCACATGGGAACTGTCTGTTGTTCACCTCCCTGGACGTGCGCTGCGACCTTGGTCTGAACATAATGTGCAAAACACTCTGAGCCGCTAGACAATGTATGTTTGTGAGTCCAGGTTGATCGGCCCACTCTCTAGTCATAATATGCACACAGCTGCAAATACCTGAATGTCGAGAGCATTTAATATTGAATATGTGATGCTACAACGCGATCAAAATGATTGCGGCATGTAACATCGCAGTTTTTACAACGCAAGTCGTTACAACGACTTGCGTTGGAGGGCGCTGGACTTAGGAGTAGTAAGATTTACTATTCCAACACCAGTCTACGTACAGTAGGGAAGGTGTTGGAACAGTAAATCTTACTATTCCTTAGGTTATAGCGCCCTGCAGTGCAAGTCGATGTAACGCTTGCGTTGTAACGGCAGCGTTCTAAATGCATTGCAGTGTAATCACCGCGATGTAAACGATGATTCCCTTTAATATTACAGTTTGCATGCATTGGAAACACATTCTGGAGAAGAACATTTCCAGGCGCAGAGCAAAGCTGATCCTGTGATGTGATCCACATAAAGCTGATCTTTACGGTATGGGGTTCCCCATTCAAGCCTAGAGACCTTCTACTAGTTTAATAATATTAGTTTACTAGCGAAAGGAAGGTGGCTGTATTCCACTGTCATTTATACTATGATTTCTCCTTTCATTTTCTATGGTATTGTAACAATGCTGATGGTTTTAATTATAATCATTTGTCTGCTTATGTTAGCCAAAGAACTGCATCTTAGGACACGTAGTTTATAAAATAAACCTTTTAAACTTTACCGTGTCTCTGATTAGTTTGTTGTGGATTGATATATGAATAATAGCGAACAGGTATTTTCGATTCCCACCATTCCTGAGAATACTCGAAGTCGCTTGTTCTGGGTTGTCTATACATTGGGACCTCCGAGATAATACGGATAACAAATGGGACACTGATGCTGGTCGGATAGGGGTTCTGGGTACTGAGGTGACTTTTTTGGTACACCACCATTCACTGAGGTCCTGGTTTCCTGCGCATAGTTCTGTGCATGAGCAGAATCCCTGCAACATGGCGCACCTAACGTTTGGTCTTTTGATTTGAAACGCCTTAGTAGTGCTTATATTAGTCCACAACACCCTCACTCCTGTTTCCGGATAACGGGATTTCACCTACCTGTTAGTAACCTAATAGGTTCATACAAGCTTGTAAATTAAAAAGGTGTTTTATATTTCTGAACCCGTGTGCTACTGTAAAATCCATTGTTGTTCTTCTCTGTGTCCTTATGGCGGTCGAAATTGCAGCACATAGTCGTACGCCTTTGCGGCGTCATTTGACGCAGTATGGGGTACCGGACGATGGGATGGCTGTAATTTTTGTGGTGAGTGCGGACGCGTCACTCCCTTACGAGTTGTTTTACTCTTGGGTGATGCTGCCGTCAGTGAATGCGGATGATAATACGTTTCACTCGTATACTCACACACGGGTCCCAGCAAATTATACGCCATACAGGACACTGGATATTCCACTTTCAGCCTGGCAGCATAGCATTTGGTTTAATGGCGCCCTTCCCCATGCGGTTGCACCGGCTAGACTCGGCCCTTTGTCAATTCCAGGGGCCACATGGCCGGTGCTGGCCGGATTTACGACTCACCCCCGCTATTTGACTATTGCGGTGGATGAATTGCGTACACTCCATACAGCCCTCGTTACAGTATAGGGCTTTGGTGCAATACGTTTCGCGCAATGTGCAGGTGGGGACACCTGCTGTTGCGGGTCTACCAGCTGGTCATCCTGCGGTTGTTATTAGCCCAGTCATAGTTAATTCGGTGATGGGCAAGCACCCCCAGAATAAGGACAATTTGCCTTATTGGCTTGCTGAGAAATTTGACCAACTGGAAGCAGTGTTTCCACACTCTACGACAGTGGAGAAACACAGAATCCTCACCATAAGTTTACCGATACACTTGGTCCCAGAAGTGTCCGATTGTGACACCTGGGATAAGGTTTTTACCGCGGTCTACTCGAAGTGCTTTGGCACTCCGTCTATGGCCGTGCTCCCCTCCGTTATTAAACGTGTACAAGATAATCACGGTCCGGAGGCGGCGGTTGAGTTGGGAATGCGACTTGTCGGAGTATTCGACGTAGTGGCTTCTCTCGTCCTTGGTAACCTCAAGGGAGATGCGGTACAATTCCAAGTGGCTAATGGCTTAGCCCGCGTCGATGAACTCGATAAGCCGAAAGAGTTGCCTAAAATTATCGCGGAGGCGTATAGAACAATTGGCCGCAGTTGTTTAGGGGTTAAACCAACTATAGTCATTCCTGACCTGATACAACAAACTAAGGTGAGCTTGTCTGTTAAAGACGATCGTCCAAATTTTCCAAAGCAAAATTGGTGACAAAAGAAACAGGGAAAGCAGCAGCAGAAACAGGGGTCTCGTCCTGCGTCTCCCACACAGCCAACTAGTGAGCGCACATACGATTTGCACGATCGCACTAGTATTAAGTCACCTGATAGATTTCAGGTTACTGAACGTTCTCCTCGTTCTTCACAGGAAACATTGGGCTCGCAGTCCGGTGGAGGTGAACGTGGCAAAGGTCGGGGTGCCCAGCAAGGTCGTGAGCAACCCCGTCAGACTGAAGGTAGAGGCAAGCAAGACGAGTTTGCACGTCAACGTCCCCCGTTTCAAAAGAAGAAGGTTGCTGCGCTAACAGCGAGGTATGCCACAGACAGTACGGACGCAGCTTCGGAACCTGACATGGGCGATAACGATGATCGACAGCGCAGCGGAGGTTACAGTAGTGAGGCAAGCACTACGTCCATTTCTGGACGCGACAGCAACTGACACGTCCGTTACTGTAGAAACTGCGGACACTAGAGTGGCTCCCCCTGACAGACTATATGATATAGTCCTCTTAATCGAAGGTGACATACAACGCACAATACAAGGGATTTTTGGGGATAATCTGACCTCTTCCTATGACATTCTCTTGGCGGAGGCGGACTGGCCCCCAAACTTTCCTTTTAGATGCTCCTAGAGGGGAGGAGGTTATCCTCCCGTCCTTTGCGCATACTGTGCCAAAGGAACATGCTGAAAGGTTTGCCGCAGAGTGGGCTCAGGTGCTTGCACCGGCTTTGCATCGTACTCAGGTGGGCTGGGATCAATTGTCCCCCAGCCATGAGATTCCCTTACGGTCTATGCCTCAACCACAACCCCAATATCCCATGCGCCGCGAAGCTAGATCTCACGACGCGGAAATCCTTGATCAATTGGATTATCAGGGTGTTATTGAAACATATGTGTCACCAATGAATAACTCTTTATTCACTGTAACAAAGCCTGATGGGTCGTACCGCCTGGTTTTGGATTACCGGCACCTAAACTCTCATTGCCGGACGTGCGCGGTACTGAATACCCACAACTCTGCCCTAGTTGATAGTCTTGTGCGTAAAAGGTTTAAAACCACACTTGACATATCAAATGGGTTTTACAGCCATAACCTGTCCTCTATTAGTAGTCAGTGGACAGCGTTTACATCTGGCGGCAAGCAAAAATAATTTAAAAGATTGGCCATGGGCTATAAAAATAGCCCTGGCGTCTTTGCCGCACGTGTAGTCTCTCTTTTAGAGAGCATTGACCCGGATGCGTACTCGTATGTTGATGATATCTATCTCACGGACGACGAATTGGGGCCGCATCTGTGTCGCGTTGATCGCATTATTGTCATGTTTGCAGACTTCGGATACAAATTCAACTTTGCGAAGTCTCACATTGCGGAGTACACAGTGTTGTTTTTGGGCTACGAGCTCAACAATGAGGGTCGAGGTTTAGCTCCTCACTTTCTGGAAAAGAGCGCATGTCTGCGTGCTCCTACAACATTGAAAAAATTACAGTCTTTACTGGGCTTTCTGAATTTCGGTCGTACGTACATTTCTGATTATGCCCAGCGTATCAAGCCACTATATGCCTTGGTACAACCTACTTTTTCCAAATCGAGCTGGCTGCCAGAGCATTCAGCCATTTTGCAATCATTACAGGCTGATCTTCTTGCTTCAAAATACTTACTGACGCGAGATAACCACACAAACCTGGTAATAAGAATTGTGCCAGGCGCAGTGGGTTTCACGTACTTAACGTTCAATGAGGGCGATACAGTCCCCATTGCATACAAATCACACCTGTACACTTCGGCTGAACTGCGCTTTTCCTCAGTCGAAGAACGAGCGCTGTCGGAAAGGAAAACGCATGTTGGTGGTCACACAGTATCCTGCCCTAGAGGCGGTTACGAAAGCCAGTGTACCCAATTCAAAAGCTTTGCATCCACGTTGGATACAATGGGCCACTTCTCTGACATCGCAAGATGTCACTTACATCTTTGATGCCTCATTACAGACTCAGGAGTACTTGCAATATGAATTCGTTCATCCGGCTCCTCTGTCTTTGCGCCCGCTCGAAGATTACCATTGTGTCATTTATACGGTTCGGCGCAACCGGCGATGGGGTCGAAGCACGCGTATTCAGCAGCTTGCGCAATCGTGGCAGGTACTTTCGTAAATGGTGAATTCCAATCTGATGTCGTGCATACGCAGTCATTGGGTGATTGTACCGCACAATTGGCGGAGCTACGTGCTCTGGTGCTTGCACTGGAGTTTGCTGATCCTCGAGTCACTACTCTTTTAGTAAGTGACTCATTTTACTGTGTTCAGTCATTTAACGACAATCTATTCTTTTGGTCTCAAAATGAATATCGTGATTCCAAAGGTAGCACAATTAAGCATAAAATGCTTTGGGTTCAAGTGGCAGAACTTAAAGAACATCTGCCTCTCGTGAATGTAATTCACACTCTTGGGCACCAGGAGTTGGTGTCCACGCTGTCGGAAACAGCCTAGCTGACGAAGCAGCGAAAACAGCAGTGGCGACATATTTAGTAGCAGCAGTTACAAGATCCAAAAGTAAGATCGATAATGACATCTGGGCAGCTATTGCTGCTACAGAGAAGGGAGGTAATTTCCCGAGAGGGTTCCCTTCTCGTTACCATTATCACTTAAGTCCTGATAAACTCCAATTAATGAGAATTAATGACGTTGGTGACAGATTGATTCCCAACGCGGACTGCAGACCATCTCTGATATCAGCGGCTCACGAGGGTATGGCCTCTGCCCATGCCGGCGTTGCAGCAACTGTTTCTCTGTTACAACAACGTTACTGGTGGCGCGGGTTATACAAACAGGCTCGCTCTTATGTTCTATATTGTGACATTTGCCAGCAGATTAAACCTTCAACTGCTGCGCGTCCACCACAAACTCAGTTGTACATATCCAATAAACCACTTGGGTGTGTTTATCTGGATCACTGCGGTCCTTTCTCCTCTGATACTGCGTACAAGTATATCTTAGTTGCAGTGGATTCGTGCACACGTTTTCTGTGGGTATGGCCACAAAGGAGTGCTGATGCCTGTACTGTCATCAGGGATTTGCGTTTCTTTGTGGGAAGTTTTGCGTGTGGTACCTTTCATTCTGATCAGGGCCCTGCGTTCGCCTCTAAGGTGTAGGAGAGTAGGGTCTGCAATCCTATGATCACCCAGATTTTTTGCTTTTACTTCATTGGTTTACGACTTTCCCCGGCTGTGGGCCTGCCAATCAGACCCACAGCCTAGCTGTTCTCTCTCGAAATTAACACACATGTACATTAGGTGCATCCACTAATTGGAACTGGGCCGCCTTATCAGTCCCTGTATCAGCATACCACAGGTATCCAGGGCATCGGTGTACCCAGGGCCTACCAGGGGCTGCAGCATGTATTATGACACCCCTGGATGGCCGCCCCAAATCTGACACAACTGGCTGCACGACAGCTGGGGCAAGGTGGTGTAATCACCCGTTGCTGTAGGTGTAGTATTCCTATACCTAACCCTAAAATGGACGCATGGATTCCTGTCAGTCAGTCCTATGGCAGGCCTTACCAATCCTGAAGGCAGAGTGCTGGGAATCATGTGAGATGGTGCTCTGGCGCGAGCTGAGCCCGTCGACGGCTTGCGGGACCAAACCCTAATAGCCGTGGTCAACTTCTCACATAAGGCGTACAAAGAAGCCATGAAAAATGTGGGTGTCCAAGTCAAATTTTCGTCTCCATACCGACCTGACGGTAATAGTGTAGTGGAGCGGATGAACCGTGACTTAAAGCAATCCTTGACAGCTAGGGTTTTAGGCACTGGTCGGAACTGGCTAGCCCATTTGTATAACGTCCAAAGTGCACTTAATAATCTCCCTAGAAGGTCTCTGGGTGGGCGGACCCCATACATGATGCTCTTTGGCATAAAAATGTTTGTCCCGGACCTTGATGGTCTAGACATGGCGGCGTCTGTTGCACCCTTTGACGTAGATGATCACTGTGCTGTGTTACAGACTCTACAAGAGGCTAGAGATAGTCTCGCGAAGGAACACATGCCCTCCACATCTGATGCTGCACTTCAGATTCCGGTCAGCTGGCTACCTCGAGTTGGTGACCTGGTCCGTGAGAAGGTGGAGAACAAGAAGGAGTTCGGCCCCTCTTATCGTGCCCCGGTTCCAGTGCTCGGCGTGCAGGGTACAAGAACAGTAATTTTACCTCCACTTCCTGGTCGCAAGGATAACAGGTACATCTCAATTGACAATGTCAAACTACAGCGAGTGGCCGATTCTTTTTAGTATGACTCCAGCGGTCCCTTGCCCTACGATGCTGAGAAATTCTGTTTTGGCTCCGGCTCCTAACACCATGCCTGATGTTGCCATCGAGATGCATACAGTTATTGATCCTTTATTGCTACCACCGGCTGGTGGTCTACCTGAAGATACTGAGTATGCTTATCCTGCAGATGTAACATTACCCGTTTTACAATCAACCGCAGTTACACAATCATGTTTCTCCTTTGATACTAACTCTATGACTTCCAGGGCCCCATCAAAAGTTTCTATTTTTGCTGTTTGGTTTAAAAGCCATTTTTTGATTCCCCCTTGGACTTACATTTGGCTGATGCTCATATGTCTTTTTTTTATTTATGTCCATCGGATTTGCGATGGTATTTTTTCGTCTTGTGAACGGACAATACCTAAAAGAAAGATCTACAATTAGACTAATTGATGGAACTTTAGCCCCACACTCCTCATCACACATCATGAAAAGAGACCAGACTTTTGTGAATATTACTGCCTGGCCTGTGTTAGATGGGATTGCGTGGGATGCTGTTAAATTTCAGATTCATGGTCCAACTGAGGTTATCAATGTACCAAATGTATTTCGTGTTTCTATGGGAGATGTGGTCAAACAAAACATCCGCTCTGATGATTGGGACGTTCAGGCCATAGAAGCACTGTTTTCTAATTTGAAATATTATGCCACTTTTGATGCTGAAGATTTGTATTTAGACACTGCTAATTACGGAGAGTTGTTTTGCTATCAGCATTATGGCAATCATTTCTTACATAAAGCCAATACGTTTCGTAATTTTGTAAATTATACACAATGGGAACATTGTCCAACGCCAACGTTAGGCAGCTCAAGCACATTAGTGAACACATTTGCCTATTTTACTGATTTCAGTGTTTCAAAACCTGCCGCCTTTTATTTTAAATTGGCAGCGGAGTCTACCTCGAAGGTTAGGCTGACACACACTAAATTATTATATTCCAAATCCTTTATGGATGATTTAGCGGTCAGGGGTTATGATCTGTGGAAAGGTACTATTGATCTTAAATCTGTCTGGGGTTCTAAACCATGGCAGGTACAAGGAACAGAAGCTTTGCATCGTGCCTGCCTCATCCCGAACCACATGTTATTTTTTAATTCGACTATTTTTCAGACCACCTGCTTTGGATTGGCTACTTCTAAAAAACTGAATTCCCCGTCTATTGCAGATCTGGGCGCTTACCCGAATTGGGATAATCATACAGATCTGTCTCTTGATGCGTTGCAGTCGTACATTACTAATTCATCCTTCAATATTTCTAAGTTCAACTCTGAAGGATGGTTGACTTGGCAGACACGTTCAGATTCCTGTCAACATCGTTTTTTGGGTCTGACGCCTGGGTATACGCAGGATCGTGTAGACCCCCGCTTCGAATCTTCTCATTCGGTGACTACCTACTCAGTTGGTAAGTTATGCCAGTCTTGGCTGCAACACTCCACTTTGGCATCTGTTAAAGTTCATTTATCTAAATTACATGACAAAATAGATTTGAATGATTTTGTTAAGGGTCCTGTGGGTGGCAGGTCCAAGAGATGGGTGTATGCTATTTATAACGAGGTTTGGAAATTATCACAAATTGAAGCTGCTTCCAGATTGAGAGCTATTGATCAAGCCAATATGGAAAAAGTGCTAGCGGTTATAGATAATAGCATTAACACCCTTTCTTCCAGAATTTACACATTAGATAATATTGTTTCATCTGTTGTTGATATCGTGCAGGATGATGTGTCTGTTCTATATCATGGTCAGAATCAATTGCGTTCTATAATGCAGTGTGCGTGGACATTGCAAACGTTAAAGGCTGGGAAAGTCCCCTGGGACTATATGAATACTTCATCATTGTTCCTTCCTTTTAATCTAACTGCGAAACAACAATTCATGTCCATGAAAGATGCAACATACTCATTACTGCATATTGAAAAGTTGGAACTTTTGCCTTTCTCAGTGGCCGAATTGAACTCAGCTGTGTGGCTTATCCACGGGTTAATCACATTGCCATTTCCATTGTTTAAATTCAGTTTGTGCATGAAACATTATGCCCTAGGCAGATATGAACCATTGGGTACTGCGTACCTGCATGAAGTATGGTCACTCCCATTTACATACAGGTATATGAGAGAAGGTAAAAAGGTTTATTTGAAGGGTGAGGAATGCTCTTCCACACCTGATCCTTCTGTAGTCTGTAGGCACATTCAAGTGCATGGCGCGTGCAATGTGCAAGCGCCTAATTTAGCATGCGTCCTGAAAGGGATTCCAGTGTCAGTTATTACACCTTCTTTTACGTTGCTAGCTAACGGTAGTTATTTGCTTTTTGAATAACGAGGCTTGCTGCGGAATGCTAGTGGGAATTCCCTACATTGTGACTGTATCACAGAGATTAGTCTGCTGTAAAAATGTCCTTTTCCCACCCCCGCATGGGCGGCTGGATGTATCCATCTGGCCTTCCATTTCAACCTTAAAGGCGGAGTTCAACAAGATGAGCAGAATAAGGGCTCTATTGTCTCAAAAAGAGGTCGTTCTGACTTCGTCACGTGAAACATTTTTCCTTCACGTAGCTAACACCCGTACTGAGGTGCAGGCTCTTTTAAATACTGATCTCCCACTTCATTTTGGTGCCCTGATTCAAACTATATTTAACGCCTAGTCAACAACTGGCTTAGAGCATTTTTTCAAAAATGTGGGCTCCGGCCTCGTGACCTCCTTCCAAACTATTTTTGGTGTGATACCGGCCTTTTTTCATTCTACTTTTCCAGCGTCTTTGGAGGGCTCCCATTGATTCTCGCCCTCGTGGCTGGTATGCTGCTGTTGGTCTGCGTACAGCGCAATGTCTGCACACTGTGTGTCACGCAACAGCCTGTCCCGGCTGCTCCATCTTCGTAACCGGATGCTTGACTATGGAACTGTACCACTGGCAACCCTGAGCATAGCCTATGGATTATCCTTCCGGTTTGCCTACTTTACTTGCGTACAACCTGTTTTTCATTGCCTAGATTGTCCTTTCGAATGGGCTCTGGATTTGTGCTTGTCAAACTCGGTGTCTCCTGCCCCGGATTATGATCGACTAATGAGTCCATTAGTGGCTCATGAGTTGGACTGTTCTGGTGTTAGGATTATGGCCTGTGGTGCGGCACAAGGAGTCCTTGGGAACTGGGACATCGGAACGGCAGCGTATGACTTCTTGGCACAAAGTTATTTAGAAGAACACGCCAGTTGTCCTCTGAACGTGCTAGAGGCTCCAGTGGTCGAAGAACATGTTTGTTCATTTACCTTGTTAGATTGGATGGCGGACACTTCTGCAACTCGTTCCAATGACTTCCTTTTGGAAGCTGTTGCTACGTATTGTGCTTACAAGTTTATGGATTGACTTCATTATCGGCCAGATTCCCTTGCACAAACCACACATTTTTTTTTGTATGTTCCTACATCTGGGCTCGGTGAGCTTTTGCATGATGTATTGATTTCCCATTTTATTTTTTCCCTCCATTTTGGTTTTCGAACTTTCACTGCTCTTTATTTGGATTTCCAATACATGCACTTGGTTCTGCTCTGTCGAACTTGAACTCTGCGTTCCTTTTTGTATCCCTATTTGTTCGTGGTCCGATCAAGGGGGGGTGTAGTGAAGGTAGTGATTTAGATACATACATTGCTATGTTAGCATAAGCGTGTTAGCTTTTAGAAAGCCATCTTGCCACTTTTGCTGTTTTTGCACACGACACTGCAGAGACATGTTATTATTTGAGAACTGCTTGCTTGCCTTTTCTTCACATGGGAACTGTCTTTTGTTCACCTCCCTGGACGTGCGCTGCGACCTTGGTCTGAACATAATGTGCAAAACACTCTGAGCCGCTAGACAATGTATGTTTTTGAGTCCAGGTTGATCGGCTCACTCTCTAGTCATAATATGCACCCAGCTGCAAATACCTGAATGTCGAGAGCCTTGAATATTACAGTTTGAATGCGTTTGAAACACATTCTGGAGAAGAACATTTCCAGGCGCAGAGCAAAGCTGATCCTGTGATGTGATCCACATAAAGCTGATCTTTACGGTATGGGGTTCCCCATTCAAGCCTAGAGACCTTCTACTAGTCTAATAATATTAGTTTACTAGCGAAAGGAAGGTGGCTGTATTCCACTGTCATTTATACTATGATTTCTCCTTTCATTTTCTATGGTATTGTAACAATGCTGATGTTTATAAAATAAACCTTTTAAACTTTACCATGTCTCTGATTACTTTGTTGTGGATTGATATATGAATAATAGCGAACAGGTATTTCTGATTCCCACCATTCCTGAGAATACTCTAAGTCGCTTGTTCTGGGTTGTCAATGCATTGGGACCTCCGAGATAATACGGATAACGAATGGGACACTGATGCTGGTCGGATAGGGGTTCTGGGTACTGAGGTGAGTTTTTTGGTACACCACAATTCACTGAGGTCCTGGTTTTCTGCGCATAGTTCTGTGCATGAGCAGAATCCCTGCAACACCAGTAAGTCACAACTTTTGTGAGGGTTTCAGTGTGCCCCATGTGGTACGCTGAGTGGCGGGCCCTATAATAGATCTCCTGCCATTCTTTATGACTGAGCGTTCGGCCTAGATCCTTTTTCCAACGTGCTCGCCCTGAGCAGAAGGTGTGTGCGTGTCGGGCCTGTAGCATCCGGTATAAGTCTGATATAAGCTTTTTATCGGACGTGCGGGTAATAAGCCACCTCTCGTAAGGAAGAAGATTTCTGTCAGCTGCGGAGCGGACTTGGTCCTGGAGTGCCCAGTCGTGTTTAATATTTGTTTGGTCCCATATCTCCAGGGGTACCCGCTTTATGTAGGAAGCATATAAATTAGGGGGTCTGTGGCACTTGCGGAGAAAGGGGATTTCCTGCAGTGGCCTGGCAGCTACCGCCTGGTCCTGGAACAACCAATGTTTGTCGGACTCCCAGCGGCTCTACTCGACCAGATAGCGCAGCTGGGCCGCCTGGAAGTATACCTGCAGATCGGGAAGCCCGAGTCCGCCACTCTCCGGAGGGAGCGTCGCCAACCTATGCTTCATTCGTGGCTTCCGACCGTTCCAGATAAATTGAGCAAGATCTGATTGCATCTGTCTTATCGAACCCGGAGGCAGTCGTAGGGGGATGGTGCGAAATAAATAGAGAATTTGGGGGAGAATAGTCATTTTGACCGCTGCTATCTTACCTAGCCACGATAGGGTATAGTGCTTCCAACATCCCAACTCCCGTCTAATTTTCTGCCGCAGCTGCGAAATGACACAGATTTAAATACAGCAGTACTGATTGACATAAACAAAGGACACCTTGACATGCTCAAGTCAAGGT
Organism: Triturus cristatus; assembly: GCF_964204655.1. Lineage (NCBI taxonomy): Eukaryota > Metazoa > Chordata > Amphibia > Caudata > Salamandridae > Triturus > Triturus cristatus. The sequence continues at coordinate 936,618,894 of NC_140584.1, read as the reverse complement.
GTCGGCCGTTATTAAGCGGGTAATTCAGTAAGAGATGAAGTGAAACTGTTTAAACATAAATCAAACAATATTCAAACAATGATGTTGTAAGTCACACATTGAGAACACTTATAAGACATAATGAAATCTTGCCCTGAATGGGCTTGAATAGTACACAAATTTCCAATTGTGCGACAATGAAACATGGTAAGTACTGGACACTACAACACTCTCGCCCTGAATGGGCTTGCCCTCTGTCTCTACCACCTGATATTAAAGGTGCATTACCTTCCCTTATGTCTGAATACCCCAACAGATTTTCAATCACTTTGTTATCTCAGTACCGTACGAACTCCCAGAATCACATTTATACAGAAAGTATTATAAGTGCACAGCCATCTCTTCACCACTATTGAGACCACCTGGCCTCTTAGTTTGATTGTCAGTAATGTAACGTGACTCCAGTCTGAGCAACTGTAATTGCCTGTTGCCCCCTCTGACATTCATGGGCACTTGGTCCATACAGAAGAAGCTCAGAAGGTCTCTATTACTCTGATGAAACATCTCAAAATCACTCGCCACCGGATAGGTGGGATCCCTGTTCTGTATGGCCCTGAGATGTTCCAAAATTCTGATCTTTGTAGGATGAATAGTGCTTCCGATGTAACGCAACCCACACGGACACACCAAACAGTACACCGTGTGGGTAGTGTTACAATTGATCAGACTCTTTATTTTCTTCGGTTCCCTCATTCCTGGTACAGTGTACTCCAGCACTTTTTTGCTGTTTTTACATGCCCTGCATTTGAGACATGGGTAAAATCCCATTAGTTTTCCAAATGGTGGTGCTTTACTCTCATTCTCACAGTGGCTATGAACTAATATAGTGCGTAGGGATCTTGCTCTCCTAAAAGTTAATAGGGGTGCTTTGGGCAAATCCTTCCCTATCACTGGGTCAGATCTTAAGATATGCGAGTTTGTTTTGAAAAGATCTTCCTAATTTCCAAGGCATCCCCTGAATAGTCTGTAACCATCCTCAAGCTGTTGGTTTTGGTGTATTTTGCTTTTTCTTTTTCCTCCTTACTAAATGTACTACCAACTAGCAAGTCTTTTCTGGGTTTCCTTTCTGCTTTTGACATGGCTTCCTCTAAAGTCTCTCTACGGTAACCCCTAGCCTTAAATCTACTCATACTATCCTTAGCTGCTGTTAAAAAGTCACAAGGGCGTGTGCAATTCCTTCTGATTCTAAATAGTTTGCCATATGGGATGCTAGTTATTGTTTTCCCTGGACGGCAACTACGTGCATGCAGCACGGAATTCCCTGCAGTCGCTTTCCTGTGCAATGCCGTGCACAGTCTTCTGTCTGCAGGGAATACCTTTAAATCCAGAAAATTTACCACCTCCGTGCTCACTTCACCTGTGAACTTGAGGTTGAGGTTATTCGTATTGAGAACATCAATATACTCTCTAGCTGATTGTTCTGTGCCTCTATAGACGATAAATAAATTGTCTATGTACCTGTTCCAACTCAGAACCCTATGGGTCCATTGTGCGTTCTCCCCTGCTGCCCAGGCCACTTGCTCCTCCCACCAGCCCACGAAAAGATTCGCGTAACTGGGGGCGAAGCAGGTGCCCATCGCAGTACCGCGTATCTGTTTGAATAGTTGGTCCTGGAAAAGGAAAATATTATTCCCCAAGCAGAATTCCACAAACTCTACTATCATCTTGTTGTGCTCAGCTAGATTCATAGGTTTAGTTCCTAAAAACCATCTCACAGCTTCTATTCCTTGGAGATGGTCAATGCTCGTATACAGACTTGAGATATCAAGTGTTATCATAACCATGTCATCATCCCAAATCAAACTTTCAATCCTTGTCAAAAAGTCTTTAGTGTCTCTTGTGTATGAAGCAAGTTCTTTGACAAAATCAAAAAGGAAATAATCCAAGAACCTGGACATGTGTTCCGTCAGGCTCCCTATGGACCAAACAATTGGACGGCCTGGTGGACAAGTCGCATGTATGTGTGAATATATATATATATATATATATATTCACTGAAAAAACCATAGGTTTCACACATGTTATAGTTAGCGGAAATTTTACTGATAAAAAACCAATGAAATTCCCCCGTTATAGTTAGTGCAGGCAACTATAACTCACGCGACCGCAATCCTCTGCTGATGCTAATACTGTATTTAGACACTTATTTGCCCATGTCTTCTTCCATACATTTTTAGCTATACATATATTACAAATATTTTTTTTTCATAAAGACACATATGTCATCAGCAGAAGATTGCGGTCGCGTGAGTTATAGTTGCCTGCACTAACTATAACGGGGGAATTTCATTGGTTTTTTATCAGTGAAATTTCCGCTAACTATAACATGTGTGAAACCTATGGTTTTTTCAGTGAATTTGCAAGGTTTTTTAAATGCTAATTCCTAACTATAACGTGTGTGAAACCTATGGTTTTTTCAGTGAATTTGTACGGTTTTTTAAATGCTAAGTTACTTTACGCCATTCGTGGCGTGCGCGCCCACTTAACGCAGTTCGTTCCGTGCGCGCACGGTGCGCTTCGCGCACCGTGCGCGCACAGTGAGCACGCGGTGCGCTTCGCGCACCGCGCGCCCACTTTACGCAGTTAGTGCCGTGCACGCACGGTGGCCACGCGGTGCGATGACAAAGCAAGAAAGCACGTCAACAAATCTGTTTCTGCTTTCCTCCGTGACTATGGTATGGGTGCCATTTACCACAACAACTTGCGTTATGACATGCAAGACATTTATAGAGGAGATGGTGTGCACTTCAATGATGAAGGGAACAGAGTCTTCCTCTTGAACCTTAGACTCTGCATCGGTACTTACTTGTAGGTACCACTAAAAAATCATTTCATAAACACAACGGCTCTTTTTAGAGCCCCCTAATATCTAAACACTTAAATCTGATTTTCATTTTTTTTTTTTTTTTTTCCTACCGTACGCTTACCGTAAGCTTACCGTACGCGTACCCCGTGATTTTTTTTAAAATCAATAAATGTTTTCTTTGTACTTTTCTGTCCTTCTTTGACCCCCTTACAAATGTTAGGGGGTCTGTAACTCTCCTCATTGCCCCCTTTCCTTGTTTTCACTCTTTTTTTTCAGAGTGAAATACACAAAATGGCGGCCGCCGCTTCCTGGTTTCGGCCGATTCGAATGTTTACTAAGATCTAAGAGCCAATCAGAATCGCGCTCGCGCACGCCACCGTACGCTTACCGTAAGCGTACGGTAAGCGTACCGTAAGCGGGCTCAGATATATATATTGATTTAAAGGCTATTTTCTCAGAATCTACTGAACAGATTTACACCAAACCTACAAAAGGCACTTCCTTGACCTAGGGACTACCTCTCTGCCAAATTTTGAGTAATTCTGTTCAGCCGTTCGGGCTGTAGCTCGTTCTAAAGGTCCTATGGAAAAATGCATGGGAAAAGCGCGTTTTGAGACCCCCCTTTTATCTCAGCCCCCGCTTGACGGATCCCCCCGAGACTTTCAGGGTAGGAGCGGAGCGTAGCGCCCCACCTATTTTGAGAAATTCGCGAGGATTCGTCGACCGGCGCCAAAGTTATTCAAAATAGAATGTTGAGGTTTTCCTATGGAAACGTGGTCCTAACTATAACTACCTACTGGCGACCGCCAGTAGGTAATATATATATATATATATATATATATATATATATATATATATTTATATATATATATATATTTATTTATATATATATCTTGTATTCCAAGGTGCCCGTAAGCATTGGAAGGCACTCGACATCATCCTCACTTCGATGCAATCTGCATTGACACCGCCAGCATTTCTAGCCGACGCGTTTCGAGGCATTCGCCTCTTCTTCCTGGGCTTTTGCTCACAAGATGGCATCACTGGCTCGCATTGATTACATCACTGGCGTCTTTTATTTCGAATCTTACCCTCAATGGGGCTCGACAAGTATAGTGCCTTCTGGGACATGTGGTTCCAACAAATGCAAGTTCATTAATTGCTTTCGTAAGGGCGATGCAATTTTGTACTTTTGCGCTCATAAATAGCTTGAATGGGAGGTCAGCCTCATGACCCTTTGAGTCCACTTATTTGTCCTGGGTACAAAAAAAGAGAGCAGGTCCAGTCCTTCAGGGCTCTTGTCAGGTTACAGACAGCAGGTTCAGTCCACTTCTGATCTTCCTCAGGTCCAGAAGACTTCTGAAATGGTTGCCTGGAGATGCCACATTTATGCCATGCATGAGTTAGTGGGTGGGAGTGACTCCTGCGGATGCCCTAACCAAAGGGGTAAAGGTTCCTAGAGCTAATCTTACCCACTAACAGAATTTCATGATAGCTGAAGCCTTCAGCCACAATAAACATGGGCTCTGAGGGCTGGAGGTGTGTGTGTGTGTGTGGGGAGTGTACTATGGCAATATCGGTTTACTCCCACTTCTAAAACCAAAATCAAGTTTGAAGAAGTCCTTGTATCCACAACAACCTGAGGCAGAAGTCTAGTGGACCAAAACTGAATTTTCAGCAACCAGAAAGTAGATACATACAAACTGTTTCGACGTCTTGTTTCCCACCTTTGAAGTGCGCCTCAAATGTTATACGTAAACCCAGCAGACCTGTCCAACAGGTTTTTACACTGTAATATCAAGGAGAGGCCCACTGTGATTGGGGCCTGTATGACAGAGGGGACAAAAGAAGGGTCATACCAAACTATCAGTTAGCATTTGCCTGTGACAGGTAAGGCCTATTTGAGTTGCACCCTGTCACAACTCTGCTCAGAGGGTCACAGGGCAAACAGAAGTTACTGGGCCCAACCATTGGAGTTGAGGCCCTTAACCCCTGATGTCCCGGAGCCTGACTTACTATGGATCCCGAGCAACTGGGCAAATACCCTTACAGCACTTGACTCAGTAGTAGTACGGTTTGAACAGTCTAAGGCTTAATGGGGGAGAAGTGGACACAGGGGAGTGAACACAGGCTCACACTCAAAACACGTTTAGCAACAGCAATGACTGTCCAGTCAAATATTTGCTTTCATGGAAAAATAGTACATATATATATATATATATTCCACAACGGTGGTCTCGTAGCGACCACAAACAATGAGGTGCACACCAGGAATATCCTTGTTAGATTTTTATTGCCAACACGTTAAAAAACTCCAGACAGACGCGTTTCAGCACGTACGCTTTTCTCATGGTCGGTGTGGCTCGATTTTATTCCTCCATTTCAAATATACGAAACAGAAAAAGGAAGCAATTCATTGTCAGTGAAATCAACAAAGGACAAAAAACTCACAATGGTATGTTCTTTTGTTGGCCATCTTTGAATGGTTAGTGTTTCATCACAATATAACTTCAAATTCAACTGCAGGTCCAACCATCATAAATGTCAGTAATTATTCCAACCGTCCTTTCACTTGGAGCCCCAATTACAGCAATGATATAAATCAATTCATTAATCAAATTAGCTCATTCATGCAAAAATGAAGTATATCTTCCTCAAAAAATTTAAATTAAGCCCTGAATGGGCATGATTTTATAAATGTAATTCATATTTATTTCTAAGATTTGAATATATGTCCTTGGGGTACATGTCCATCGGTTGAGTAGGATCATCCTTGATTATTGTTATCAAGCCCTTTAGGCATGGGAGCTTATTATTGAATTTGTGACCTCTAAGGGGCAATACATCTAGTTTCATTATATATGCACCCATAATTCCTGCTCATTGTTTAATCCCCTCGTACTCTTTGTTTGCAGCTCAATTATATATTTGGACTCAAGTGTCCTGAGTTTCTTTGTTCTATCCCTTCCCCTTTCTCCTTTGGGCACTTGATCCAAACAAAAAAACTTGATTAAGTTGGAATTGCTTTTATGTTTATCTTTGAAATGGCGGGCCACCGAGTATGTACGGTCCATGTTCCTAATCGCCCGCATGTTTTTCCAACACATTTTTAGCAGGGTGTATTGTACTGTTTTACATAGGGGCAGGAGAGGCAGTAAACAGTATACTCAGAGTTACAATTAAGCATCTTATTAACTATCCTCTTCGTTGTCCTACCGGGTATTTGGAACTCTCGAACTTTATGGCTGTTCTTACATGCCTTGCACCTCATGCATGGATAAAATCCTGTAACCATATCCTTCTATTTTTGTCCTGATATGAAGTGGATCCTGACCAAATGGTCTTTTAAAGCAGAGCCTCTTCGATATGTGAAGAGGGGTGATGGTGGAAGGCATGGGCCTAACATGCTGTCATTTTTAAGAATACGCCAGTTTCTACGAAATATCTGGTATACTTCTGACGAATTGGTTGTGTAATCGGTGATCATTTTTATTTTCTGCTCCTCCTGTCTGCCTCTTATTGTTTTATCCTTCTCCAATAAAAGTTCCTTTCTTTGTATTGTGTCTGACTTTCTAGCCGCCTCTCGTAGCATCCCCTCTGAATACCCTCTTTCTTGAAATCTATTAAGGGCCAAATATTTTGATTTTATATACCCATCTTCTATTGAGCAATTGCGTTTGATGCGCAAGAGCTCCCCAAAGGGGATTTTATATATATATTATCTACTGGCGGTACTACGGTACGCGCACGGTGAAAAAACTTTAAACAAAATAATAAAAATACATAACTTCGCATTTAAAAAACCGTACAAATTCACTGAAAAAACCATAGGTTTCAGCCACGTTATAGTTAGGAATTAGCATTTAAAAAACCTTGCAAATTCACTTAAAAAACCATAGGTTTCACACATGTTATAGTTAGCTGGACATTTCACTCGTGAAAAACCATTGAAATTCCCCCGTTATAGTTAGTGCAGGCAACTATAACTCACGCGACCCCAATCCTCTGCTGATGACGTCAGATATTACATCACTGATGACATATGTGTCTTTCTGAAAAAAAAATATTTGTAATATATGTATAGCTAAAAATTAATGGAAGAAGACATGGGTAAATAAGTGTCTAAATACAGTGATGTGAGGATTGCGGTCGCGTGAGTTATAGTTGCGTGCACTAACTATAACGGGGGAATTTCAATGGTTTTTCACGAGTGAAATGTCCAGCTAACTATAACATGTGTGAAACCTATGGTTTTTTAAGTGAATATATATATATATATATACACACACACATTCCTCTATAGACAGCATTCAGGTTAAGACCCACTAGTACTCTGAGTCTCAGGGGACCCACTCAGACTCTTTATTAAGGTCAAAAGTGTTTTAACGCCGAAGCGCTATATGGCAGGAAAGTTCTACTGGGGACGACTGGCCCATAAATCAGTCTTACTTGCACCAGCAGAATAGGAGCAACTGGAGTGTTCCAGTATGACCCCTTCGCGAGTGCTGAAGCTGCAGCGGCCATCTCTGGTAAGTTCTTCACACGGAGGCCAGAAGCAGCAGCAATCAGTTATCCATGAGTTCCTCACACGTGGTCTTGTGGAGGCGCAGCAGTCAGTTATTTGTGAGTTCCTCACACATGGTCCTGTGCAGGCAGCGTCCAGGGGGTTCTTGATGCTCCCCCGATACTTGGTAAATCCCCAGGGGCTACCATGCTCCTGGTGTTGGCCCTCAGTCAGGGTTTGGGTCCGCTCATGTCACATCAGCAACCTCCTTCTCTAATGACGGTCTCAACCAGACTACGCTCCTTGCCTAGTCGCAGTGGCCACCTCCGGCATGCAGGGTCACCACCTCCACTATGTCCACGGGTGATGCCCTAATCGGTAGGACAGTAAGCTTCACGGTGGCCCCACCTGCCATACAGGATCACTGACTTAGATCTGCACATGAGCTATGGGCAGATTGGCATGGTAACACTATTCACGGGGGACCCCACTTGGCATTGGCAGTTGCCGACTTAACCTGCACACAGGCGATGACCCGTTAGTGCGGCAACAGTCCCGCCTCACTTCATCGCAGCCCTCCTCTGGCATATAAGGGTCGCTGGCTTTTCCCAGCATACGTTAAAAGACTAGATGAGCCAACTCATCACACCTCGCTACTAGAATCTAATCGAAAGGATACCCACTGGACATCACTCCTGCAGTGCTCTTCTCTTCCTCACAGGTCATAATTAGACTTGGCAAGCAGGTAGCACTGGTGTTTCAGGGACAGGTAGTCTTGAAGTCCCTGGGTGAAGTCCCCTCAACCATCTGGGAGACCTGCAGGCCTTGTCCCCCAGTGCTGGTCACAGGCGGAAGTCCTGCAGAGCTTCTCCTCCTTACATAGCCTGTCTGGATACTTGACAGCTGACAATTTTGGTGACCTCAAGCTCCCCTTCTTATAGTCCATTACCAAACATGAATTAGAGTCTGAATCTTCTAAGTTTATGTTGGGGCCTGCTTCCTTTTGAAGTGCCCTCTCCTCTGACCCTCCCTTCCTCTGAGTCTGTCACAGTAGGAGTGACTCCAAATCTGATAGCCCCACAGCACATACCATAGGAGTGACTAATGGTTCACATCTGGATGTCTTCCACAGTGATATGTGTATCAAGAAGTTACCCCAGGATTCTCAGCCCGTCTTTTTATGATTCTCTCAGCCCCATCTATTTCCTGAGAGGTGCCCATGTAGTTCTTAGTGAGCTTTATCTCAGTCAAAGAGTATCCTTTGAAGTGCACTGAAGAGCCTGGCTCTCCTTTCCTCCAATGTCTCCCACCCAGTTCATAGGAATGTGGCAATCCACAAATCTGTCTTGGAGGATTCCTCTATCTCCTCATCTTCTTCCAGTTAGCCTTGGGTCTCCCAAAATGGAATCCAGAATAACCCATGTATTGTACTACTCACGGGCACACATAAACCAAGCATATTTATATAATTTCTACACACTGCACAGCATTACATCCTTCATGTATTCTATGCACTGCACCGATGTAGATCAAGGGTGAATTAAACACACAGCAGTGGAACTTTAAATGAGTGAGCCTGTAGGACTCACTCCAGTAACACAGGTGAAAAGGAACTGTTCACTCCTACTAATCACTACACAGTATGCTGCCATCACCGCGTTCATGCTGCTTAACACCTGGTAAAACAGTAGCTTTTCATCACTATTAGGGTGGGCTTTCAATGCCCCTCCCAGTCCAAAAAGACAGTAATCCATGAGACAGGTCTATGTCATTTAGCACACACATGATCAGTGTTTACCCATTACGTATGGTGAGGAAAGTCCTCTTCTTGTTTTTTTAATTTGAAAATTGTTCGCTTTTGTTTTTATATTGGGGAATGACCTGTTATTTAAAAAGCGTACTTAAACCTTAGCGATCTTGCACACTCTTGGGGAAGGACTTGTTTGTAATTTTAGAAAGCATATTTTAACTTTAGCGATTTTGCACACTTTGTACATGAGGTTCTGAGACCCTTTTTTCTGTGTCTTTCTTTTGTGTTCTGTCTCCGCTTCCCCGGTCCAACGCCGGCCTTGCTGCCGTTCGATTGGAGGGAAGCGCATACACCTTTTGTTCGCAGCCAATCAACATCTCTGTTGTTTTACCCTCCGGGAAAGGGCGGGGAACGAAGCCTCACGCGCCAGCCAGCTATTTAAACCCATGCTGGGCCGGACGCGCCGGTGGCGCGCCGGCGGCAAGCCCGTCGGCACCCGCCCCTGACAAGGACGGGTTGTGCCGCCCAAACTACTCGGAAAATATCATATCTTGCTGAGGATTTGAACATTTTAAATTCTAAGGTCATTTGTAAACATCCTATTTCTCCTGATATAATTTCAGGGGCATGTTCCTGCTATAAATGCAGGCTCAATCTCCCCTTTGAGCTATCCACTGGCATAAACAATCTAAAATCTAAATCTGGGCTGATTAGTTCCAGTGATGATGGCCAGCTCAAAGGAGGGTTAATCAATGCTAGATCTATGGGCAAACATAGTCAAGATATTAGAGATCTTATATCAGAAGAATAGTCCGGATGTTGCTGACTCCGTTCCACCTGGCTATGTGATACATAGGAAAGATTGATTGGTAGGTAGAGGTGGAGGGTTGGTTATTATTTTACGTGATTCCTTTGCCTGTACCTATTTTGAGCTCGATACTATTAAAGAAGCAAAAAGCCTAGGCTTTTGCCTCTCCCTCAATGCCACTTCATGTTTTTCAGGTGCCCTTATCTACCGGCCACCTGGCCAAAGCACTAAGTTTGTCGATTCACTCAGGGATTCATTGAGTTATCTTCTTCTTAAATATGCAAACTTCACACTTTTAGGTGAGTTCAATCTTCATTTGGAGGGTAACTCTGAGCCTGGCACAGATAAATTCCTCCAAATATTAGATTTATTCTCGCTTCAACAATTAGTGAAGGGATCAACCCACCTGGCGGGACATACTTTAGATGGGGTGTGTTCTAACCTGACCTGGCTTTCGGAGGATACCCCTTCTCCCCAATTTGGTCTGACCACTTCTTTGTCCCCCTTAGGATCACGATCCCCCAGAAGTGTCATAGGGAGAAGTCTCTTAAGGAACTTCATCAGGGGCCTATATGGGCACATATTGCAAAAAATCCTAATTTATCGATTCTGGCAAGGGCTCTCACGCCGGCTTTGACAGGCAATACAGAGACAGATTCACGCTCATTCCAGTCCTGGTTATCCAACGTATGCAATACACTTTCTCCTTTGGAGAAGTGGAACAAGCCAAAAAAAACTTAAAAACTCCTTAGTTTACGCCCCAATTGGTCCAAGCGCGTTTGCATTGCAAACAACTTGAGCGACAGTGGAGAAAGATATACAACGAGGAACAAAAAGTAGTGTTCAAAAAGGGTAGGAAAGATTACTTTCTTCAGATTAAATTGGCAAAAAAAGAATTTTTCACTAATAAAATAAACACAGCTAAGGAAGACCAGAAAACTATCTTCTTGATTGTGAAGTCCTTTATAAAACCTAAAGTGAACAAAGGGAACTTCCGCCCTCACAGAAACTGTGTGATAGTATCTCTCAAAATTCAAAGAGATTTCCCAGTACATAATCTTGATTATGTTTCTGACTCTCCTTTGATGGAAAGCACTGTCTCTATTTGCACTTTTGAATCAGTCCCATTAGAAAGGACACTTGTGGCAATTGAAAGGTGCAAATCAGGCTCGCCGCTGGATGCCTGCCCCCCGCCGATTCTTCATAAAATGCTTGAGATAGTGAATCCCATCATTAATCATATAGTCAATTCCTCCCTTAGGACAGGTATTATCCCAGCCGAGTGGAAGCTTGCGTTGGTAAAACCATTAAAAAAGAAACAAAACATTGATTCTTCTGTTCTTGCAAACCTTCGTCCAATTTCTCTTCTTCCTCTGTTAGGTAAAATAACGGAGACATTTGTTCATAAAGAATTACCCAAATTCTTGGAAGAGCAACAAATCCTTCACCCGCTTCAATCCGGTTTTCGCCCTAAACATTCTACGGAATCGGCCCTTCTGGAAATATCTGACACCCTTAAAATGATTGCCGATAGAGGTAAGAAAGCGGTCTTGATTCTTTTAGATTTGTCGGCTGCATTCTACACCCTTTCTCATGACATCCTGTTGTAACGTCTCGAATGCAACAGCATTTCTGGTACGGTGCTAAAATGGATCAAGTCTTTCCTCGCTAATCGGAGACAGGCAGTCACCTTGGGTGCGTTTTTGTCCCCAAAACGTCACATTACAGCAGGAGTCCCTCAAGGATCTTCTTTAAGTCCGTTGCTGTTTAATGTGTATATGACCCCTCTTATCGCTTTGATTAGATCGTTCGGGATAGAGGTTATGTCATATGCAGATGATACCCAGATGATCCTGTCCATAGAGAATGGCTCCGTGGAGGCTGAAACAAACTTTAAACGCTGTTTGACTGTGGTTCTTCAATGGATGAGGAACAACCAGTTAAAATGCAATACGGACAAAACAGAAATCCTCCTGATAGGGACTGACGTCCTTTTCCAGCCATCCAAATGGTGGCCTGATGGAGCAACACCTCCGCCAGATGTGGTGAATGTAGCTAGAAATTTGGGAGTGCAATTTGATACTTCCCTCTCTTTCCTACCGCATATTAAAGCAGTGGCGGGAATGTGTTTTAGTCTGATAAAATCTTTAATTATTTTTTCAAGTCTCTCCCCCTGCCAGCAAGAAAATCTGTGGCTGTGGCTGTGGCCTTGATACTCTCACACATTGACTATTGCAATGGTCTCCTGGCAGGTGTCAATAAAGCTATTTTAAAAAAGCTACAGGTGGTGCAACATGCAGCGGCACGATTAGTGCTCAAACTCCCCAGAAGATCCTCAGCCTCTGCGGCCTTAAACAGCCTTCATTGGCTCCCAGTGCATAAGAGAATTCTCTTCAAGATTCTCCTGATCACCTTTAGAGCTAAATTTAATATGGGGCCTAAATTTCTGACAACACGTTTTGTCCCATATACAACTACAAGACTACTTAGGTCCTCTTCAGAAAATTTGCTTAAATTGCCTAATTTCAGATATAAATTGAAAGGTGCTAAGACAGTGGCGTATCTGGGGGCTAGAGCCTGGAATAGGCTTCCTGCTCATCTTAGATCATGTAACACTGAACTTTTATTTAGGAAAGCTTTAAAAACATGGATTTTTGGTACATCTGATGAATGTTGTTTTCCTCTGATCTGATTTTCTAGTTTGGAATTCTCCTCCTCACCTGTACGCTAGCGCCAGGAGACTCCTCACCGAGTGATAGCTGCGCTTTACAAATAAATCCTCAAATTCAAATGACATAAAAAAATCAGCATTAGGGATCCAGACATAATTACAGTGGAGGCACTCAGGGCAGGAGTGCACGTCCATCACCAAGTGAAAGACTTGTACATCCCAACACAATGCAAGTGTCATATGAAACACCCCAGCAGATCTGACACTGATGTCAACAAGAGGCCCACTATGATAGGGGCTGGCCTGGCTGGGGATACAAAAGAAGGGTACAGGCCGGGTGTTAGCTACATTTGATTGCAACAGGGTAGGCCTCTTTGAAGTCAATCATATCCTTGGGCACAGGCCACAAGCCATCCTTTCAAGGGTACAACATCTACAGACACCCAAGGCGTTTTGTCTCTGTCCGTTTGTAGTTGTTTCCTAGGCAGAGATAACATTGATTAAACTTATTATTGGATCCCAGTGCTTTCCTACACACAAATCTGCTACAGTGAAAATTATTTTGAGGGGCTATTCGCTGTAAAGACATGTTTAACATTAAACTTTTTCATGTCATGCTTTTATATGCCATGTGTGCTGCTTATGGGCAATAAGGCCTACATAGGGGTGAATTAATAATATTTAAAGTAAGATTTAGGCCTGTTAAGAAGAGGTTATTTGGACAGGCCACATTTGCACCTTAAAACTGCACAGCCAGGCTACAATGGTAGGCCTTTCGACATGCTTTACAGTGCGACTGTGGTATATGGTACAATGAGCGCTGCAGTTCACTGATAGCATTTAAATTACAGGCCCTAGGTACACTTGGTACCATATACCAGGCATATAAGCAAATAAAAAAAACAATCAGGTGTATATCGATGTTACCATGTTTAAAGGGAGGAGCACAGGCACATTACCACTGGTTAGCAGGAGTAAAGGGCACAGAGTTCTAAGGCTAACAACAGCCAAGACACAAATCTGGGGGTAATACCTGTAAAGAACTTTCCTTACCCTTGCCATTCACAATAGGCTGGCTCCCTGCAGGTTCCCACCCACCTTACCTTGCACGACAGCCAGGAATCCTGCAGTCATGGTATCCTGTCTGCCATTTTGCCTTCCATCCTTGTGCATCACATTGGAGAGTGCAGGAAATTCTGAAGTGAGTATTTCCTGTATGTGGCTGCATGCATGGGAAGTCTAAACAATTCATGGTGTCTTTAAGACGGTTTCCCTTATTGTGGTTGCCTACATTTTTATATATACTTATCACATATTTTTTTTCATAAATCTGAGCAGTCTAATTACGTTTCTATTGTTTTTGCACCTAAATTTCCACTACTGAGTACCAATCTAAGATGGACGAAACTATGCTTTGAATTGTATAACGTCTTGTATGGAACTATATAAGGGGGTCCAAGGGGACTCCAGTGGAATCAGAATTTTTACTACTTGATTGCTCGCTCACTGAACTCCACAGATTTGCCTCTTTCTCCAGTTCCTGCTTGTGGTTTTGCTCTTTGCTTTGCTGCTTGGCATGGCCAGCTAGAAGGTTTTTCTGGACTCGTGTTCGTTCCTTCCTGTTGGATATACGTTCTGGAACAATTTTAGACTTTGTTACATTCTGGCTTCTGGATTTGTTTCCTAAGAGAGAGTAGGCTGTTCCTACGCACGAAGAAGGCCCTACATCTGGTGCAAAAAATATATGCTCTTGACAGGTTAAGATGCAAGCAGAAGAAGCCTGGGAATCAGATATTGGTCTCCTTGAAGAGGATTACTGGGATGAGGCCCTACTGAGTCCCAGAGAAATAGCTATGTCCAACTCCGCATTCTCCATCGATCCTACGACTCACGAATGGTCCAATTTCGTATTGGTAATTGTATGTCAGAGGAGTGCGCGAGGGGATGTGGAGAGAGAGGGTCATTGTCCACATTTTGTCGGACTGCCCCATAATCCAAAGTACTGGGAGAGCTTGTCCCGAGTAATGTCTAAAGTGGTGGGAGAACCAGTATTGACGGAGCCCAGGTGGCATATTCTAGGAGTAACTAGGGAGACAACATGGCCGCAATGGGCCATAGCCTAGCTTGTATTGGCAGGGGGGTGGCCAAACGAAACATCGCCGGTGCATGGGGGCAGGAGATGCCCCATCAGTAGAAGCCTGGAAAAGAGATATGGATTGGTGCTATATGGCGGAACAATCAGTTTATCAAAGCAGGGGCTGTCCACGCAAATGGGAGGAGCTATAGGGAGCATGGGCAAAATACAGAGGTCTTTGGGCAGAGGACTGTGGGCCACTTACAAGCCTCCCTAGATTCAACAGATGAGCGATACCTCGTGGGAGAGCATTGATGTCAGCAGCAAAATTGTGAAAACCAATGTATGATGCAACATGGTGTTCAGGGAATACATGTAAGTTTATGTGGCTGTATAATATCTGTATGATGTTTATCTGAAGATTGTTACTTGTTCAGTAAAAAGATTTTTTTTAAAAAGATGCAAGCAGAAGTGATAGATGGATCAGGTCCAAGAACTGCTGACAGCACTCAACAATTTGACTCTCCAAGTCAAAATTCTGACCACTGTAAAAATCTCCTTGCCCCAATCCCTTGCTGTATTACAACAAGGTTCTTTGGATCCTCTTCTGGCTGGCTTTGTCGAATTAAAATGTGATGGGAGCCCCAGGAAACTGAAGGCCTTTCTGTTCATTTTCACCTTTATGCTCCACATGTACGGCTCTGATAGATCCGAGGTGGGCTTTGTAGTCTGTAATTCTACAGGAAATACCTTGGCCTGGGCTATGCCTTTAGTTTCAGTTGCCAGACCTCTTCTCAATAACTTTCCTACATTCCTTACGGAATTCAAGATGATGTTTGACAATAAAAATCTTAATTATCCTGCCCAAGAGGAGATTTTGGCACTAACCAAGGGCCTATGGGCCTGTACACCATAATCTCCAAGTTCAAGAGCTCAGCTAGGGAGATTAACTGGCCTAACTCAGCTCTGTTCACATTGTTTTGAAAGGTCCTGAAGGATGAGTTGAAGGACGACCTTTCCAGGGTTGCTTAGCCAGCTTCCTTACAAGGCCTTATTCAACTTTACATCCAGATTGACAGTTGTCTTCAAGTAAGACAACTGAATCGTTACAAACAACCTCAGTCTAAACTCTTTTCCAGATCCTCATTAAGGGCACCATCCAAGGTCTCTGAACGAACCTGAAGATGGACCCATGCAGTTGGGTATTACTAAAGGTCCTCTGACTGGCGAAAAAAGAACAAGGCAACACAAACAAGGGCTATATTTATATTGTGCACAGAAAGGTCATCTTCTAAGTTCTTGACCTGTACACCCTGTTCGTCATCCTAAGGAGTTGGAAAACTAGAAAGCTCCCCTAGAACAGGTAACAGAGGTGAATCAGACACCCCTGTCTATTCCTCTGAAATCTTCTAGCTTTGTACAGCTGCAAGAGAACTAATAATTCAGCCTCAAAATCTTTTAATGCCCATCAGATTTCAAAGGAAAGAAGTTCCAGTTGCAGTAGAAGCTGTTGATTGAACGTTAGGGGCTTCAGGCCTAATCAGTGAAAAAAATCAAACCTTGACTTCCCCAATCCTCCTCCGGATTATTGCCAATTATAAGAAACTCACCTTTGATTTGTTTTCCTATTAGTTACGGTATCAACTGGATAGCTAGTCCACAAAACCTTGTTCCTGGTCTCAGAATTCTGTGCCTCTCATTGTACATTTGAAATTCTAAAGTTGTTCATAACAGTTCCTCCCAGTCAACTGCTCAACTGTCTGAAATGCCTGACATCAACCCTGAATTCCTTGATGTGTTCCAAGAGCCCCCCACGTGAATGTGCCATTGAAATCCTTCCTGAGGCTAATGTTCCTTATCTCTTGTCTCTTATGGAATGACAAGCCCTAATGTAGTAACCTATAGAATGCTCTGATTACTCCATCTAAATCCCCTGCTTCAGCCTATTTATTTTCTGTACTGAAAAAAGGTACTTCTGAACTTTGACCTTGCACAGATTTACAGGGGTTCAACTCTAGTGACTACCAAGGACTTCTATTCCTTGCCTCTCATTTCTGATATTCTAGATGCTATTCAAGGAGTTGAAGTGTTCTGCAATTTCGACTTGAGAGAAGCCTGTCACCTGATCTGCATTCAAACTGGTGATGAGTGAAAAACAGCATTATGAACACCATTTGGATATTTTAAATATCAGATGATGGTGTGCAACCTCTGTAATGTCCCTGTTGTTTTCCAGCGTTTTATGAAAGCTATTTTCTCAGATGTGATTCTCCAGACAATGGTTGTCAACTTAGATGATATCCATTTTTTTCTAAAGACCTAATGGATCATCCATCTCAGGTCAAGCAAGTCCAGCAGTGTCTGAGAGAAAACAAGCTGATGGCTAAACTTGATAAATGCCTGTTTGGAATAGATTCTGTAAACTGTATGTGCTATCATCTTTCATCAGGAGGAATAACAATGGATATTAAGAAGTTTCAAGCCATTCTGGATTGGCCCACTGCTGCCTTGATGAAAGAAAATATATTTTTAGGCATAGCAAATTGCTATCATAAATTCAGCAAGAATTTCTCTAAACTTGTCTCTTCAATCACAGATCTGTTCAAAAAGAACAAGACCTTTCAGTGAAATAACACTGCCATCCTAGCCTCCAAAAAGCTTAAGAGTTCATTTGATTCCTTATTTTCCAACTACCTGATGCCTCTAAGCCCACCATTCTCGAGACTGATGTGAGCAGTCTGGATTCCACTCCCTCAAAATGGAGATCATCATATCAACTTCATTTTCCAAAACAAATTCTCCAGCAGAAAGAAACTACTGGAGAAAGAACTTCTGTCTATAAATGCATTTTTTATAGAACGGAGACATTTTTTACTTTGTTTTCGATTTCGAGTAACAGTCCACACAGATCATAGAAGTCTTCAAGTTCTGCAACAGGTGGAATGTAGGAATATTAAAATAAGCAAGTATTGGGGGCATTATTCTTTCAACAACTCAACTTTTTTCTTACCTACATACCTGAATCAGAAAATACTATTCCAAACTCTTTGTCTAGAGTAGACGTTATTCTGATCAAGAGAATTTCAGGACCATGGAGAGGATCACTGCTCTATAAGCCTTCATTTGTTCAGTCACTCCCTCCTTTCTTGACAACAATCCGTCAAGAGATTAAAAGGATTAATCTTCAAGACGAAGGATAACTTTTTCGATTTCAGATAAAGAATGCAACTGGATTTCAGATAAATAACTTTTATTCCCACAAAACATCCATAAAGAATAATATTCAATCTCTGCCATGACTCACAGATATCAGGACATAGAGGACAAAGAATCACTGAAAAATGAATTTAAAAAAAACTCTAGTAGCCACCCCTTCATCACAATGTGACAAACTTCATCCACTCCTGCGATATCTGCGCCCAATATAATTCTAAAACACAAAGAAAAGCAGAATTATTAGTAACACCAAAAATTCCATTTAATCCTTGGAAAATCATCTCTCCAGACTTTATTTTGGATTTACCTCTGTGCGAGAATTGCACCATTATAATGGTAACTGTGGATTCATGCACTAAAATAGCTCACTTGTCTGCTCTGCGTAAAATGTTAACTGCTTCACAAACGACTGGGACCTTCTGCTTTGTCATATTCCGACTTCACAGGCTTCCCTTGCAATGATTGTGGACTGCAATATGTCTATGAACTTTGGAAATCCTTATGTCACAAATTAGGAATCCAAAAAGCATTAACTTCCGGTTTCCACCCTCAAGCCAATGAGCAAACAGTAAGGTTCAATCTAACTCTTGAAGAGTTTTAAAGGTGCTATATTTCTCCTACCCAAGACAACTGGAAGTCTCTCTTGCCTGCAGCGGAGTTTGCCTGCAACAACTCACTCTGACCTTCCACCGGCTTCTCTATGGTCTTTGCCTTAACAGGATTTCATCCTTTTCCAGATTCCTTGGAAGCAGATGATTCAGTACCTGCAGTGCAAACTTCTTTAGAAAGGTTTAAAACGTCAGAGAGAAATTAATGCAGAACCTACAGATTGCTAAATCTAAACACAAATTATAGGCCAATAAGAATAGGAGACCTGTTTTTATTACAAAATAAGGGACAAAGATTGGATACCTCCTACCTCGCTCTGTTTGTAGGTTTAAGTATTCGCCTAGATATTATGGGCTTTTGGAAATTTCTAAGGTCATAAACAATGTCATTGTACGACTGAAGCTTCCACCTTTCTGGAAGGCTTATCCTTCCTTTCATGTTTGCCACCTAAGACACAATCCTCATCATAAAACACATCAATTTGAAAAAAGACCAGTTCCCCTACTTGTTAATGGACAACCTGTGTATGAGGTTCAGGAGATATGTTATTCCAGATACTTTAAAGGGAAGCTTCAATATCTTATTGCTTGGAAGAGCTACAATCTTTCTGATCATTCATGGGAACCAGCAGATCATTCATGCCCCTCTTTTGGTTAAGCAGTTTCATTTAAGTTCTCCCAAAACCAAGGAGCTTCTGAGAGAAGGCAGAGTGTAATGAAGTTTCCTTAACATTTTCACTCATGACAGACCGTCTCCCTGTGGGCTCCCGCCTGCCTTGCTTTCCCCAATTAGCAGGAATTCCGCAGCATCGTGTCACCTCGGACACCATCTCACCTTCCTTTCTTGTAAGTCAGGCTGGAGCGTGCAGGAGATTCTTGCATGACTATTTCCTGCATGAGAGGTCCTCCTTGCAATGCTACATGCAGAGAAGTCTTTGCAATTCATGACGTCTTATAGAAAAGGGTCTAAGTTGAGTCCAGTTGCGTCGCAGTTGTTTCTGCTTGCTTGCTCACTCATTGGACTCTGTGGATTCAACGCTTTCTCAAGTTCCTGCTAGTAATTTCCTCGTCTCTTGCTGCTTGGGCTGATCAGCTGGAAGGTTTTTCAAGATTCTAGTTTTTTCCTTCCTGCTGGATACAACATTCTGGAGAAATTCTAGACTGCCCATTACATTTTGGCTTCTGAGACTGTTTCCACAGATAGCAGGCCATTACTATGCATGAAGAAGATCCTACAGCCGGCACCACAATGGGCTGCTCTTCCCAATACCATGCAAAAGATGGTAATTTCCCACACTTAGGGGCCCATTAGGATGTTGTGATGTTCACCACCGCCGACCCGGCGGTGGCGACCGCCACCACATCGTAACGAGTGAAACCCCCCGCCATATTACAATGGCGGGGGGTTTCGCGACGGATGCAAAGTGAGTCCACTGCTTTTCCGCCGGTCGGCAATCATTACGATTGACGGGCGGGCTGCGGCACTAATATGGTGGCGGTGCCTACCAGGCACCGCCATCTATATTAGCATGGGTTTACACAAAGGCCTATCGCCGCCATGGAAAGTCTGGCAGGAATTGCTTTGGAGGCCGGTTGCGGGCCCCCGGGGGGTGGAGGGCTGCACTTGGGGGGTACCTATGGAACCCCTCTACATTGCCATGCTCAAGGTGGTAGGCACCGCGCGGTGCATGCCACGTTGTGCATGGCAATGCACAAAACATGCCTCTTTGGCATTGCGGCACCCGCCGCAATGTTAAAGATGCAGACAGCGACCGCCAGGGTGGCGGTCGCGTCCTAATTGGCAGTGCAGGACCGCCGCACCCCTGGCAGCCGCCCGCCATACTAATGGGGCCCTTAATGATTATCAAAAGAAACGAAATGACAATGATATGAACATTGAATTTACCTTGGGATACAGGACTCTCACAATTCTTTTCTCGACACTGAAATTTTTATATTGGAAGGTAAAATGGAAAGTAAACTATACAGGAAAGCAACATCAGTAAATGGGATTTTACATTCCACTTTTTCACATCTGAAACATTAAATATCTAACATCTCTTTAGGTGAATTTGTCTGTACACAAAGGCTGTGCAGTGTAGATCCTGACTTTTTTGAAGAGGCAGACAGAATTGAAAAACGAATGCTGAAACACATGAAAGCTGAAAGCATGAAAAACGTAAAACAAGCCTAAAACAAGGCATTTAAGAATCTGAAAACTCCATAAAAATAGCATATCAAAAACTGGAGACTAGCGATATTTCTTAAATCTACTGATTTTGATATCAGTCTTTTTTATTAGCAATTTTGGTAGAGGGTGGAAGGAGCTCTACACTAACCGAGCTCAAACGGTTGGTCCCATATGGGTAACCTTACATTATTTGTACATTGCCCAGGAGAAAATATCAGAGCTGAATTCGATTTTTCTCACTTACTGTATGTTGTCCTTGTTGAAAAGTGGATTATTAGTAGAGGCAAATGTATATCTGCCACTGGCAATAAGGCCACTAACACAGTATAGGGCTCAGAATATGTCTTTGAAAATTATTCCTATGCTCAACCCTTGGTAGCTTGGCTCCACATTCTTCCAACAATACTAGAAAGGCGAGGAAGTAGGTCACGTCGTACCCTCGCACTTGTCGTCATATCCTCATACAATTTCATAATTATTGCCCGACCGGCAATGAAAGGAAGACCGTCTTGATTACTATGACAAATTATTTATTGAATTGTATGAGGATATGACAAGTGGGAGGGTACAAAGTGACCTACTTCCTCACGTTTCTAGTATTGTTGTAAGAATGTGGAGTTAATACCTTTTAGTATTTGTGAATGAGTTGATCGCACTTGACTACACACTGAAGAGAATCTTTGTTCTTCCAGAGTGTTTAATACTTTTTGACCTGACAAAGCCTTTTTCAAGGTGAAACGCGTTAGCTGTGCCTTTATAAGAAAAAAGAAGAAAAAAGAAGGAATTAAAGCAAAGGAACTAATTCATCAACCAAGACTTGCGACCGTTTACTTACTCGTCTCTTAAATCTATGATGCTCGCTAATTAACTGTGGTTGCCCCTCGTTCTGTCTATAATTCATGTCTAGGACTTGGTCAATGAGCAGCTGATCATTGAGGTGGGCAACATATTTGTATAAGTACAATATAGGTGACATTCTCAGGTAGTGCGGCTGTTCTATCCCTGGCTGCTTCTCCTTCTTGTTCTTAGTCAAATCCTCTCTACACCAAACAAAGACATACTTGTGGAGCTATTATATGGCCATTAGGGTCATTGTCGACATTGCTAAGTTAGCATGAGCTTTGCTGCCATGACACTGCTTTTGCGCACCTTACTACATGCTCTTTATTTCGCAAGACTCTGTTTATGCCTTTCACATGAGAACTGTCTGCTTTTCACATTCTCTGCTAAGTTCCTGGAGTTTAGTCTGAACACGATGTGCAAGTTTGATAAACAATGCCCCTTGTTATTCTGTTCTGGTCAGTCCCTAGCACCTAGACAAAACATGCTAAACACAGCTGCGCTGCTGGAGACTCCTGCTTTGATATTATGGGGATGCATGTTGTTTTAACATGCACTTGGAGAGAGCCCTTTCCATGGAGAAGAGCTATGCTGTTCCTATGATGTAAACCTTCCATCTAGGCTTAGGGGAATTGACAAAACGCCAATCCACTCACACTGGCTACATAAGTTATGGGATGTGGTGGGGGTGGAGAAACTTGCAACATCCATAGAGAACAACCTCCCACAGTTCAACAAAATGTGCCCATTTCTTGGCGGAAGAGTTCAGAGAACTTAAATGCAATATGTACCTACGTGTACTGAGGCTCACTAACGTAGTGAGCACACAAGTAACACTACAAGAGTGACTGGTCCATTATCACCATTGGTCTGACTCCATAACTCATATTGAGCACTTACTCCACTGCGTTACTCCTACAGTGGACTTTACCTTACCCCATCCCCCACTCCCAGTTCTAGCCCGCATTCCCCCTTTCCCTCCTCCTTGCAACCTCTCTACCCCACTGTTACTCTCCTCACTGGCCTCTTGGATGTCCACGAGAGTACTTATTAAAAGATAAACCCAATAAAAAGGTTTGAACTTTAATGCACTTTGTTGGACCATTGTTTTGTGTGATCAAGGCTCGGGAGGGTCAAAATAAGTCAGTTTTTCCACTGCAAATAATTCTGCTGTAGCAACTCAAAGCACCGGTGTGGCTTTCTTCCGTCCTGTACCAAAGTACAAAAGCGGATTGCCAAGCACTGCAAATTACCCCGCACATTACATCACTCATGACATCATCAATAACAAGCTGTGCGTCGTGGCTCCCTGGGGGGACACCAAACCTAGCCTGGGGAGACACGCACCAAGAACTTTAATGCATTTAATGTTGAAGTGTCTGTTGCCTTCAGTTAAAATATTTAGACTTAAACGCAGGATGTCGATGATTTGTAACTGACGTGCCTAAAGCTGTAAAGTAGTGCTTAATTGATGGCATTTTGAGGGAGATGACCTCCAGATTTCACTGGATCCCCACGTTCCAACACTCCCAAAGTAAGCGGAAGATGCCTGATTTATTTTGTTAGACTTATTAATAGTTTTGTATTTTGCCAAATGCATTTTACATCAACGCAAGTTATCAGGAAAGTACAGTTGTCCTGTCTATTAAACACACTATGGGGCCGATTACGATGCTAGTTTTCTAACCGAATCGGTTTTGGAATGGTTTCCGACTGAATCGGGTTCTGCAAGTCCGACCGACTGATTACGATGCTTCCCAACATCGTTCGGTTGGACTCGCATTGACTTCAACAGGAGCCTATGTTCTGAACGAGAACACAGGCTCTCATTGAAAAAAGGGGTGGTTGGGGAAAAATCCTTGCACCCTTTGGCGGGCACCTCATGGTGCCTGCCACACTGTGTATCTTGCAAAGAGGAGACCCATGGGTACCTCAACGCGCCCCAACCAGAGGCCTACAGAGGCGAGACCTGCTACAGGCTCCTAAAGTCAGATTCTGACAGCCGGTTCGTGTTAGGCAAACTGATACGGAACGGCTGTCAGAATAGGCCATCGTAATCACTCGGTCAGAAACCGTGTACATAGAGCTGTACAATTTGGCTCCGAACGACTATGGCGGTTCAAATGCCGATCGGAACCGAATCGGACAGCCCGAACAGTTTCCCTGCATTGTAATCGGTCAGTCGGAAATGTATTCAATTTGGTTGGAAACATATGTTCCGAATTGGATTCGGAGAATCCAAATCCCATCCGTAGCCTATCCGAACGACATCATAATCGGCCCCTAAGTATTATTAGGTGTCGCCTGGCGTTAGCAGCGCGCATGCGCGGGTCTTGCCACGCGAGGACCTTTTGGAATCGATACAGATTCAGACTTGACTTGAAGCCCCGCCCCTGTTTCCCGATGGCTCGCGTCATCGTTTATGGTAAACGATGGCGCGTGCTTGGAAATGTGGCTTCTTGGTTCACTTTTAGGACGGCCCATGTGGACAGCCCGACACCATCTTTTTAAAATTAGTGCATTTAGGGCGACCAGGGGGAAAGATTTAGTGATTTGTCCATAATCAGCAGGATGTGCCGACGCCGAGGCTCGAACACGGACCCCCAGCTCTCACGTTGTCAGCTCTAACTGCTGCGCGACGGACGGTCCCTCACTCTGGGCATCCCTGTGTTCGCCCTGATGTTTGCCGAGCCGCATCTTTCTTTTCTTCAGTGCGGCTCGCTAACTCTAATTTTTCAATATTTTATGTTTTTCTATTGAAGTGCTTACCAGTATTTGCGGTGGTGGTCGGTGAGTGGGAATTGTCCACAACAAGGCAGGTTCGCACGTGCACAGCAGTATGTCGAAAACCAGGAATTGAGCACTGATGCCCATTTCTGTTTTCCTTTCCCTCTGACTTTCAAATGCTAAACGCTACTTTCTGATTTAGGATTACTCGCTTATTTGTGGCGGACATGGGACTCACCCAAGTCACATGACCGTTTCAGGTATTCCTGGCTTTCTAGCCAACTTTCAGTGCTCTGTATACTCTGACTTGCAACCCCCAAGCGTATTCGGAGAAACGTAAAACTACGGGTCCCAGAATGCAAATTTCTCTCTCAGACTCAAGAGCTTGTGCAGGGTAAAGGAGTCACACTGCACACTGCAAAGAGATTATGCAGCAGACGTGTGTTAAAAAAAAACATGCTTTGTTCCATCACAGTAAATAAAAAAATCTGCCAACTGAGAAAGTAAAATTTATCAAATTTACACAGATTAAGTGCATTATAGGAACGCGGGAGGACAAACAGCAGGCCACGCGGGGGAAATAAAAGTTTATTTTCCATGTTCTGTACCCAAGTCGCAGCTTCCTTCTTCTCTGCGCTAGAAGAGTGTTATTACCTTTGTGACAAGCACTCTACTTACGTGGAAACGAACTACCCGCTCCGCCCACACGTTTGCTTACTTAAAGGGCCAATGTTACACAGGAAGCTTTCCGACAAAGCCTGTTACATTGCTCCCAAGGGCCTCGCCCTTCATGGGCACCTCGGCTGCCAAGGTGTTCCATATCACGTCCGGTCCTGGCTTTTCAGACACAAGAAAATTGCATTCATTGACCTATAGTTTTACGTTTCTCGTATTAACTATGAAATCGGGGCAAATGGACAGTGGTGCTGAAGTCTCCTCCCTTTTTGAAAGGCACTGGGTATCAGCTGTGGGTTTCGGGGACCCTGGAAATTTACTAACAGAGTTACTGATGATCAACAACAGAAGCCTGCTTATCTTTTTAATTGGGACGCATCTTTTTCTTCAGCTCAAGATTACTCCCCACCGGAAGAGGTCCTGACACATGAGCCTGCGCTGCTGGGATTCAACTTAGGTGGTCTTTACTAAACCCTTTTGTATCCTAATTTAGTTTAAAGCAGTCAAAGTGATCTCATTAAGTAATCAAGCAGAGGGTAGTACAAAAGGAGTTATCATCCACTGCTACAAAATGCAGAGTGGTGTAATCACAGCACTCAGCCTAATCTCATTCAGGTAATGTGTTCTGAATGATATCCTTTAACCTAATGCTAACTCTATTAATCACAGCAATCAATCTACTTCAGGATTCTAATGCAGGGAGAATGTGGAATACTTTAAGCCAGTTTCTTTGGCCCGAATCAGGGTTACGTATTTTTAGTACAGGATAAAGTCATCTGTGTGCACCCCGTTTTGTAAAGTCCTTTAATCTACATATTTAGGAATCAAATGCAGACTGAACACGTCGAAGAAACATGAAATACATAGGGAATGTGTTGAAGAACGACGACACAGCACCTGCTATGCTGCTCCTTGTGCTAGACTCCCCCTGTGTGCTCGGAAGCTTGCAATACTCCTACCTCTACTACATTTGAAGAAGGCTTGCACTGCTAAGGCCAGTGTTCTAACTCTGTGTATGTAAGGACGCGTGTAATGTTGCTGCGTATGCTGTACCTGCTCAACATCTGTCCGTGATGTGTCACTTGTGTGGCCATGTAGGTTTACGGTGCTAGAGACTGTAGAAGTGGACCTCAGCTAGGCCTACCAGTGCAAGGGGTTCGCCCTTCTCTGCACAGAGTCCTCAGACCAATAGGAAGAAGTTGGCACAGAAACTGGAATAGAAAATACAAAGTTTAATAAACCTCATGAGGTGGAACTACATTCACACAGCACCCTTCGGTATTGAATGAAGTAGCACACCGAACAGAAGGGACATGGTCCTTTTATACCCACACAGGGGCTCAAAAGAAGGAGGTACAAGTACAGAAGAAGGTTTTATGCACATATAAGGTCATATAGAAATGCACAGTCGACAAGTAGGAGGAGTTAACAGTTTGCCAATGCTAGTAAACACATCCTGACAGTTACATACTACCAACAGCTGCAAGGACAGCTGAAAACTCAACTGGGCATGTGCAAAGGTGGAAGATGCTAAATATAGTTCATTTCTAGGCAGATTACAAGAGCAGTCAACACTGAGGGAGGACAGAGCACATGGTGAGCACGTGGCAGCACATGGCAAACAAAATGGCTGCCAGAAATACAAAATGGATTCCACAAAATGGACAAGTTAGCCTCTAAATACAAGATGGATTCCGCTAATGCTAATCCAATTGCTGCCAATTTACAACAGATGACCCTTTTAGCATTAGCTGAAGACATTTGTTCCTCTGGGGTAATCTAAATATGCATCCCGTACATCTATTAGCATTATTTCGGCCACCTCTTTATTCAACATTTGTTGGGCCTTTGTTTCTGCAACATTCCTTTTGACAGGTATACAGACAGAGATACAAATGGAGCAAAGCATTGGACCACATTGGATACATACACAGCATGTAAAAAGTATCGTAATCATTACACACAGGATGGTTGTCCCCCCGGGCCCCACGACCAGAGCCCTCATAGGCCATTTTGGATGCTCCCGCCCCCCCTGCCCCCCTCCTCACCTCCGCGTGCGCGACTACCCCCGGTCCTTTCCCACACAATGGTCCAGCGTATGAGCGCGCAGCTCCCAGTACTCCCGAAAGGCGACACAGTGCACCCTCCCTTTCCCCGGTTTCTCCGCCCACAGTTAGTTCATGGTTACTTACTGGCTGCACTTCCATAGCCCCTGCGACGCCCCTCACAGGGGGGGTAGTCCTACTGCTTGGCACCCCTGCGGCGAGGCGATTATGGCGCGCTCCAGTAGGGTGCACCCAGAGGCTGGCCCGGGCACACATCTGCAGCCCCACTCGGGACAGCGACGAACGGCTTGAGGGGCCAGAAGGCTGCACGATTGTATGGACTGTGCACGGGTGCACTTGAAATGTAAACCTATGTGCTAATGCCGATATCGCCTGTGCCCGTGTGTTATACTATCTATAAATGCCAATAAAGAAAGTTTTCAAAAAAAAAAAAATCATTACACACAGGATAGTCAGTAGCTTCCAGCCCCAAGCAGAAACAAGAGTCCAAGACCATCCAGCAACAGTCCAAGTACCAGTCTCTGGATGAATTTCTGCAGCAATTTTATGCAGTTTTGATATTGCGTCATATACTGAAGGTGAGTGATCCGGTATGAATACGCAACAGCTGCTACCGTTGATGCGACATGCACCACCTCGATCGGCCAGAACCACATCTAGAACCATTCGGTTCTGGAGAGCTACAATCCTTGCAATTTGCAGCTCCTCCGTAATGGTCCCAAGTGCTATAGCTGTCTGATTGGTAACACCTTCCACAACTCTAGTCAATCGTCTTATTTTCCTACTGTTTAATGCAGCACCCACAAAGAACAAACCTAAATTAAAATCGACATATTGTTGCAGTTTGGTCTACTTCGTCAGCACTTAATATTGTCCTTTTGTATCTATTTATAGAGATATCGTCAAATAATTTAAGGTCCCGGTGGTAGGATGTAGGTGACAGAAACACAGGGGGCAATTGAAAGGACACATAGCACACACCTGACCACCCAGCAGGTAGTTGATAATATCCGTGGCTTCCACAGATAAAGTAGGTATTATGTGAGGCTATAAAACTACTGTTATTTACACCTTCAATAGTCAGAATTACAGTACATTTGCTTTTCCCCACTGGAATTCTCCCAATACTGCTTATACATAGATCTGCTTTAGCTCTGGTAACAGAAATCACAAATTGTTCTCATATTTGTGAAGACATATGGTGTTGAAATATTGTCTGGTTGATACTCTTCCCATTCCCATTTGGTCCCTTTGGCTTGAGGATAACCATCTTTATCTTGGTAGCATACTTTATTAAGGCGAAAAAGAAGCCCGCCTACTGTACGTCTTCCAGATGCAAATAAAAGCGCATACCAAGCTTGACAAGAACCATTATGAGAAAAGGGAAGAGGAATAAAAGGTGTTCCTCCTTTCTTTTGATGTGCAGGTATCATCCCACACACCCAACAGTTGGTAGTATTTGTGGCATTATGAGTATGATGCAACATCTGGATAAAGGTATTATTTAACTAGGATTGTCGATGCTTCTGCTCATGGTAGGGAAGCGTAAAGTAGTGGTGTTCAACTGATACTGGAGTAGTGGCGATCAAAAGCTCTCGAGCAGGAGCCACTTTCTCAAGGAACCAGTTTATTACTGCTACAGCCACCATAGCAACAACAAACCCTATAGCACAAATTATCTTTCTCTTAGCAACAGTTGATCTCATTGTGGACATGATCAGCTTGTCATTGAAAACAATCGTTGGAACTCTTATACCTGGGCAGCCGTTGGTTTCTTCACCGAGGGTCAAGACGGGTGTCGCTACACTATACAGGACTGATCCCCCACTTGCCACATCAGCATTCCGTTTCACTAACCCAGGGCAGTTGCTCAACCATTCTATTTCGACGCTGCAGGCTCTTTCCGTTGTCTCAGTTGGTATCGGGATACTCCAGGAATCGTGTGGTCCGGGAAGACTTCCTCAGGTTCGTCAGGTGATATGGCTTGGCCTTTCTCTGTATCCAGGATGTCCCGATGGTCGATCAAGGCAGCAGGATCCACCAAGGTAGACGGCACTTTCTTGCTGTGTGTGGAGTGCACCCAGTTCCTCCTGTTTGTCACTTGGACCGCAGTTCTCGTTGAAAGGAGCACCTGCTCCAGGCCGCGCCATCTCGGTTCCAAGCTGCTCGACCTCTGGAATGATCGGATCCTCGCCTAGTATCCAGGTCGAAGTCCATGGCCTTCACCTGCAGACCTATCAGGAAGAGCTTCTTGAACCGGTTGATGAATAGAAATGAAACTGTCAGTCAATTATGATAGGTAGTCACTCATCAATACACATGGTACATCATGTATGGGACGTGGTTTAGGAATTCTCCAAATGTTCATAGGCCTTCCAAACACCACCTCATATGGTGTAAGACCAGATCGCGAATGTGGCACTGATCTAATGGACAACAGTGCCAAAGGTAATGTGTCTGGCCAATTCAAGGATGTGGAAGCCAGTATTTTCGCCAGTTTCAATTTAAGTGCGGCGTTATACCTTTCCACTAGCCCTGCTGATTGTGGATGGAAAGCAGCATGAAATTTCTGCTTTATCCCTAATCCCTTGAGGACATATTCGACAACTTGCCCAATAAAATGGGGTCCGTTATCACTCCATAAAAGTTTACAAGCACCAAATCTAGGGAAGAATTCCTTCAAAAGTACCTTTCCTGTAGTGGGAGCTGTATTGTCTTTTGTAGGGTATGCCTCTATCATTTACTGAAGGCACATACCACTACCAAAACATACTTTAAGTTGTTACAGCGCTCAAGCTGGATGTAATCCATTTGCAAAACTTCAAAAGGTGCGGTTGGCGTAGCAAACCCTCCTGTAGGAGTTTGTGTCCCTTTACCAGGATTATGCTGAAGACAAATCAGACAAGGCTGCACCATCTTTTTAGCTGTGCCGGCAATTTCTGGATGCTCCCAAAATTGCGTGAGCAATTTCGTTATCGAGGAGGCTCCAACATGTGCCGGCCCATGTGCCATATGAATCATAGGTTGTAAATAGGCTGTAGGCAATCTCCACTTGCTCATCTCTTTATTCCTCCAACAGCCCTCATCGTCCAATGGTCCCTTCTTAGACCATTGCTCAGTTTCTTCTGCAGAAGCAGATCTCTGCATATCTAGCACTTCCTGTCTGGTATCATGCCAGCGTTCAGCCTGTGACTTCACTACGTACATAGACGTGGTGCTTCGCTGCATGGCAGTTTCACGGGCTGTTTGGTCTGCAAAAGCATTGCCTTGTCCTATCTTATCAATTACTTTCTTATGTGCGCTACATTTAACAATTGCTATTCTCTTCGGGTATGTTAAAGCAGTCAAGAGATTATGTACTAATTCTCCATGCATTATTTGCATCCCGTGGGATGTAAGAAAGCCCCTCTCCTTCCAGAGTAGACCAAAATCATGAGCAACTTCGAAAGCATAGCGGCTATCTGTATAAATGTTCACAGATAAGTCAGTACTAAGTTCACACGCTTGTGTCAAAGCTATTAGCTCAGTTGCCTGAGCTGACTTCTGTGGAATACGAGTTGTCTCAACTACCGCCTGAAGTGTTGTAATTGCATATGCAGTTGACGTTGTACCATCTGGTAACTTCAAACAGGACCCATCAACCCATAGTTCCCAATCAACACTTGAAAGGGGCGTGTCTTGCAAATCGACACGACCCTTTGTCTGTTCCTCAATAAGGAATATATAATCATGAGACTCCTGTGACTGAATCACCGGATATGGCAACAAAGTGGCTGGGCTTAGTGTCGCACATCTCTTCAGTGTAATGTGAGGGGCCAACAATGTCAATTCGTATCCTGTCAGGCGAGCACTAGTTAAATGCTGCGTCTTTGTCTGATTTAAAAGTGCATTACCGCATGGGGTACTAGCACCAACAGCTTATGTGACAAAACTATCCCTTCACTCTGACGTATAGACACAGCTGTTGCTGCAACTGAACGGAAGCATCCAGGTAACACACGAGAAACAGGATCAAGTACTGCTGAAAAATATGCACAGGAACGCTGTTTGTCACCGTGTGTCTGCACTAAAACTGACAATGCGCATCCATCTTTCTCATGTACATAAACTGTAAAAGGCTTCGTATAATCTGGAGTACCTAACACTGGTGCTGAACAAAGAGCTTGTCGTAACTGTCGGAAAGCAGTCTCACATTCATCTGTCCATGGGAGGGGCATTGGAGTATCTTTAGTCAAAAGTGCTAGCAAGGGTTTAACAATGTGTGAAAACCCTAATATCCATTGCTTACAAAAAGAAGTAAGACCAATGAATGCACGGACATCTTTCTGAGTACGGGGCACTGGTGTGTCTAAAATAGCTTGAATGCGATCTGGTGTGAGTGCACATCCCTCCTTAGACAGAAGGTGACCTAAGTAGGTTACCTTCGGTCTACAATATTGCAATTTCTTTCGTGACACTTTGTGATGATGGGAAGCAAGAAAAGAAAGCAAGGACAAAGTACATTTTTTACACTGTTCAGGGGTATCGGCTGCCAACAAGATGTCATCGACATATTGTATGAGAGTCACACCTTCAGGCAAAACGAAAGAATCAAGTTGTCTTTTTAATGCTTGACTGTAAATACTAGGACTCTCAGTATAGCCTTGAGGAACTCTACAAAAGAAAACAAGTTACTTACCTGTAACTTTGGTTCCCCAGTATTGGTAACTTTCATAGATTCTCATGCTTTGTATCATTCCCCGTCGTCGGAATGGGAGCCTCGGTAACAAAAATATATATATACATATATGTATAACCATAAAACAAAAGAGAAAAATAGGCCTAGGCCTCATCTCATTTTGTAGTATATCACCCTCTTTGTGTAAAAGAGCCCAAACTTTTGCCAGGACCAATCAGCACAGCCTCACCCTCTGGAACCTTCCTGAGAGAGCTCAGAGCCTCAGATTTTCGTAGCCGTTGTGCCAACAGCCACTACCTCAGTAAACCGGCAGAGCTTTCCCAGGGGAGGTGGGTGGGCGCATGAGAATCTATGAAAGTTACCAATACTGGGGAACCAAAGTTACAGGTAAGTAACTTGTTTTCTTACCCCAGTATTGGAACTTTCATAGATTCTCATGCTTTGTATCAGAATAGTAAGCAGTAAACCACAAAAGCACATTTTGGAAGACACATGGCCTTACATACCCTCTGCGTTTACAGTACAAACAATTATTACTGAACCAAATGTGCTTACCAGGATGGAGGGATTGTAGGGAAAGCTCACCTCTCAATGAAAAAGATTCCGGAGGACTGCTTGACCAACAGCAGCGTCATCTCGTCCCACCGATTCCAGGCAGTAGTGTTTCGTGAAGGTGTGTACACTGCTCCACGTTGCTGCCCTGCAAATGTCCTTGATCGCAACTCCAGCAAAGAAAGCCGCTGAAGACGCCATCGCTCTCGTAGAATGAGCCCGGGCCCTTTTATCCAAAGGTTTGCCCGCAGCCTGATGACAGTATTGGATTGCACTGGAGATCCAGCGGGAAATGCCACTCTTGGCGAGCGGCAACCCCTTCCGTGGTGCACTGTATGCAATAAATAGCTGAGTAGACTTTCTGAAAGAGCGTGTGCGCTCGAGATAGAATTTTAGACATCTCTGGACATCCAGAGAATGCAATGTTCGCTCCGCCTGGGTGGAAGGACGCGGAAAAAAGGAGTTCAAAATTAAGGGTTCATTCAAATGAAACTCCGAAGGCACTTTCGGGATGAATTTTGGGTTGGTTCTCAAAATCAGTACATCCCTCTTGAACTGCAGGAAAGGCTCCACTATCGATAGAGCCTGGAGTTCACTAACCCTCCTAGCCGAAGTCAATGCCAAGAGGAGGGCTAGCTTCCATTACAGGAACTTCAAGTCCGCCTTGTGAATCGGCTCAAAAGGCGCTTTCATCAGTTGAGCCAGTACTAGGTTAAGCTGCCAGATAGGAGGGGGTGGTCGGACCGGAGGAAACATCCGGAATAACCCCTTAAGGAACTGCTTAACAATCCTTGCGGACCAAAGAGATGGCCCCGATGTCTTCCGTCGAAAACGGGATATGGCAGCCAGATGCACCTTGACTGAAGAGTGCGCCAGACCTGATTTAGCCAGTGACAGGATGTAAGGCAAAACCTGATGTGGCCGGGACTGATAAGGATGGAGTTTATTCCTCTTGCACCATAGGCAAAATCTCTTCCATTTTGCCCTATATGTCTTATTAGTGCTTGGCGCCCGCGCCTGAGATAAAACATCCCTGCACTCCCTGGAGAGATTCAGATGACGGAATTCTCTGTGTTCAGGAGCCACGCTGTCAAGTGAAGTGACTTTGGATCCGGATGGAGCACCTGCCCTTGATCTCGCGACAACAGAGATGGAATCAGTGGCAAGCGAATCGGGCGATCCTGGGAGAGAAGCAGGAGTTCCGTGAACCAGAACTGCCGGGCCCATGCTGGAGCAATGAGAATCATCTTGCATGGTTCCGCCTTGACCTTCCTGAGAACTCGAGGAATGAGGGGAATGGGAGGAAAGGCGTAGCAAAATGCGCCGAACCAAGCAATCGAAAGGGCATTCC
This sequence comes from Triturus cristatus, assembly GCF_964204655.1. Lineage (NCBI taxonomy): Eukaryota > Metazoa > Chordata > Amphibia > Caudata > Salamandridae > Triturus > Triturus cristatus. The sequence goes on along the minus strand of NC_140584.1, from coordinate 936,585,338 downwards.
CCAGAGACCCTTGATGGGGAACCTTGCTTGCGTAAAACCGGCACTTGGCGTTCTCCGGGGACGCAAAGAGGTCTATGTTTGGAGTACCCCATCTCTTGAACACTGCCTCCAGCGTGGCCTGATCCAACTCCCACTCGTGAGTCACTTCCGTCTGTCGACTTAGAGCATCCGCTGTGATGTTGAGACACCCTGCTAGGTGCTCGGCTTGTAGAGAAATCTTGTGGGAGATCGCAAAATCCCAGATCATCTGAGCTTCTTTGGACAGAGTCCGCGACCTCGTTACCCCTTGCTTGTTGATATAGTGCATGGCCGTCGTGTTGTCCGTCCGGACCAGCACTGCACGATCCTGAAGCCTGGGAAGGAACGCCAGCAAGGCTAAGTGAATGGCCCTCAGCTCTAAAAGATTGATGTGGCGTAGCCTGTCTGCTGGACTCCAGTGACCGCTGACCTGCAGCTCCTGTAGGACCGCTCCCCATCCTTCCAGGGAAGCATCTGTGGTCACCACCATAGGCGAAGGAGGGATCCGGAACGTTAGACCTCCTGCGATGTTCTCCCTCACCAGCCACCATTCACAGGCTTTGCGCATAGCAGGTGTTATCCACACCTTGTCGTTGAACGACCCTTCTGCCTGGCGCCATTGTTTGTCCAACTCCTCCTGCAGAGGACGCATATGAAGCCTGCAATGCGGTATTAAAGGTATGCAGGATGAGATTGATCCGAGTAAGGACTTGTACCGTCGAACTGATACATATTTCCTGTGCAGCATCTGGCGAGCGGAAGTGGTCAATTTGCCTTGACGCTCCTCTGACGGACGAGCCGTGCATCGTTTCGTGTCCAGAATAGCCCCAAGGAACTTCCGTGACCTGGAGGGGATCAGCACCGAATTGGACATGTTGAGCTGAAGACCCAAATGGGTGAACAACCGTATGCAAGTTGACACGGCCTGAGACGTTGCCTTGAACGACGGAGCCTTGATGAGCCAGTCGTCCAAGTACGGGAAAACTTCCAAGGACTGCTTCCTTAGAAAAGCAGCGACTGGTGCCAGCATCTTCGTGAATATTCGGGGTGCCGACCGAAGGCCAAACGGAAGCACCTTGAACTGGAAATGGCTCTTGCCTACTGTGAAGCGTAGGTATTGCCTGTGAGCTGGGTGGATCGGGACATGGAAGTATGCATCCTCTAAATCCAGGGACGCCAAAAAATCTCCCGGATTGAGTAGTCGTAGAATATCCTGGAGAGTGACCATCCTGAAAGAGAGTTTGACGAGATAGGTGTTGAGCTCCCTAAGGTCTAGTATAGGACGCCATGTATCTTCTGTCTTCCGAACCAGGAAGAACCTGGAATAAAACCCCTTGCCCCTTTGCGAAAGAGGTACGGGCTCTATCGCCCCCTTGATGAAAAGTTGGTGGGCTTCGAGATGTAATAGTCGAAGAGGTTTTGATGGACGGGCGTCCGGAGCTCTTGTTGGAGGAAGATCTTGGAACTCCAACGTATGGCCACTCTGAACAATATTCAAGACCCACCGGTCCGATGTTAAAAGAACCCAGCTGTCCAGACAAAAAGATATCCTGCCCCCGACCGGTGTTCTTGGTAGGGGAGGAACAGTAGCCAGAGCCAGGAGGCCGCTATTGCCTCTTGGCGTTGTCTCGTCCCTGACGATTCTGACGCCCTCTCTGAGACTGTCGAGAGAAAGACGCCGACTGTCCTTGGCGTTGGTTGGTGTATTGACTTTTATAGGACTGTCCTGATTGTGTGGAATATTACGTTGGTTTCCTCTGTAATTAGAAAACCCCCGACCACGTGCTCCTCTGAATGGCACTTTGCGATAGTTCAAAGACCCCAAGGACTTAGCTGTGTCTGTGTCCTTTTTTATGCTTTGCAGGGCGTCATCCACATGCTTACCAAAAAGCATCTCTCCGTCAAAGGGAAGGTCCAAGATCTTATTCTGGACCTCCTGGCGAAACCAGGTCGCCTTCAACCAGCCTTGACGGCGCAAAACCGCCGACCCTGCCAAAGCCCTGAAAGCAGTAGAGGCTATGTCCATCGCACAGTCTATGACTTCCGAAGAGCATCTTTCCCCTTCCATTAGAACCTGCTTGGCTTCCTCTTGACTGGACTCTGGTAGCTGGTCCATGAACGGCTCCATGTAGCACCACATCTGGCGGTCGTACCTTCCTAGAATCGCCAGCGAATTAGCTGCACGCACCAACAAGCTGGCCATGGTGGAGAACCTTTTCCCCACATTGTCCAACCTCCTGCCCTCTTTATCCGGAGGCGTGGTTAACGGCGTGGACGGGTTCTTTGACTTGCTTTGTGCGGCTTGTGATATAACGGAATCCGGTTTAGGTTGTCCTAGGAGACATGCAGGACTGCCCTCAGGGGCCTTGTATTTCTTCTCCAGCCGGGGAAGAACCGGAATGACCGTCGCCGGATTCTGCATCGTTTTGATTCCCTCATCCCAGACATGTTCTATGATGGGAATCGATCTGACCGACTTCCTGTACTGTGCTTTAAAGTCATATAGGAAGCAGTCGGACTGCTCTACTGTAAGGGGCAGACCAAACCTCTTTGATGCCCGTTCCATCAAATTATGGAAACCACCAATATCCGCTGGTGGCGAAATATTTGTCTCCCTGTCCACAGTATCCGGATCCTGCAGACCAGTGTCATCAGGGTCCCCATCCGGGTCCCCTGGCTCAGTAAGAGGGATCACCTGGCCCTCGTCGTCGTCGTCATCAGTGTCTAAATCTTGAGTGTCTTGATCGGCATGTCCCGTCCCTGAAGGTTGAGGAACCACCAACGGAACCACCGTGGACGTGGTACGAGGTATGTCCCTTGGCAGAGGTGGCAAGTCCATTGCCATGTCACGTGGCACTAGAGACGTAGAAGGACGCACCGGAGTGAGAGCTGGCAATGACGGAAAACGAGCTTTATAGTCTTGCAGCATCATTTGCAAATCCGTCACTAAAGCCACTGGCAAGGCTATCATATCCTGCCTCAGAGAGCGGGTGTGTATCTCCTGTGTCAAGCTGTGCCCCTGCACTTGTGGACCGTAAAAGTCCTCTGTATCCGTGTCCTGTTCCTTCACATTCAGGTCTGAAGGGCTGTAGGCGTCCCCATACTGCCCATCCTCTTCCTCCTCCTCCGAGTCATCCAGAAGCATGGATGGTGGCAAAGGCGTGACCGGCCTAGGAGAAGTCATGTCCGGCGTAATTTTTAATCTCTGGATGGCCAATCCTGAATTTTTCGTCGTCGACGGTCCCGTCGACGGTCCCGTCGACAGAGTCAAAGGCAAAGGGATTCCCTGCGTCGACGAACTCGACGACGACATTGTCGACTGAAAGGTAACCGTCGTCGACGGGGCTAGAATCGTCGTCGACGATGAGGACGTCGTCAGTTCCGGGATCGCCGTCGACGGAGCAGTCGTCGACGGAGCAGTCGTCGACGGAGCCCTCTTCTTCGTCGACGGAGTATGTTTCATCGTCGACGGAGCAATCGTCGACGGTCTCGTCGACGAACTCATCGTCAGCAACATCGACGAACTCGTCGTCGTCGAAGTGGTCTTCGTCGTCGACACCGCCGTCGAAGACGAGAAAGCAGCCGTCGTAGACGATGAAGTAGATATCGTCGACGGTCTCGTCGACGACCCCATGGAAGCAGTCTTAACTATGGAGATCGTCGTCGACGTACCTGCTTTAACCTGCGTCGACGGACGCGGTTTCTTCACTGGCACTGTCTGAGGAGTTTCTGCAGCATGTTTTTTCACAGATTTCTCCTTCTGGGACGGAGGGGAAGATGTTGCAACCTCCTTCTTGTCCCTATGGGCTACGTCCACACCCGCAGCCCGTCCCTGCCTCTCCTTTACACTGCCGTGAGGAGATTTCATGGGACCAGCCTCCTCAGACCTATCAGAGATCCCGTGAGGGGCTTTAAGAGGGGGTTCCGCAGAGGTGGAGGGTGTTGACCTACCCCTCTTCTTAGATCTCCTGGAGGAAGTACCAGATATTGATTCCTCCTCATCCGAAGAGAGAACCTCCGTCCTGGTCTTTAGCTTCTGCAGCCACGTCAGCAACCGACCCTCTCTGTCTCTCAAGGTCTTGGTTGAGAAGGTCCGGCAGATCTTACAGTCTGTGGCCTTGTGTTCCGGATACAGGCAGTATATGCAGTTGTCATGCTTATCTTCCACAAACAGTCTCTTCTTCCCACAAGAAGCACAAGATCTGAATAAAGCTTTCTTCTCCTTTTCTGACATTATGTCCCAAAAGATGGCAAATAAAGTTGACAAATAGTAGAGTTCTTGAGAAACTGAGCAGAGCTCAGTGGAGACTCCCTAGCACAACGTGCGGTAGAAAAATCTGAGGCTCTGAGCTCTCTCAGGAAGGTTCCAGAGGGTGAGGCTGTGCTGATTGGTCCTGGCAAAAGTTTGGGCTCTTTTACACAAAGAGGGTGATATACTACAAAATGAGATGAGGCCTAGGCCTATTTTTCTCTTTTGTTTTATGGTTATACATATATGTATATATATATTTTTGTTACCGAGGCTCCCATTCCGACGACGGGGAATGATACAAAGCATGAGAATCTATGAAAGTTCCAATACTGGGGTAATCTATACGATCGATTATTCAAAGTGAAACCGAACAAATATCGGCTATCAGGATGAATAGGGATCGAAAAGAAAGCATTTTTCAAGTCTATCACAGAGAATGTAGTTGCTGTCGGAGGAACCAAAGTAAGAAGTGTTGTTATGTCAGAAACCACGGGGTATTGTGGTACTACAATCTTGTTAACTTCTCGCAAATCAATAATGAATCGGTAAATCCTAGTGTCAGTGTCTTTTTTCAGAATAGGAAGAATCGGACTGTTACAAACATTGTAAGGAACTTCCTCAACAACCCCCACTTCAATGAGATCATGGACAATACGTATGAGGGCTTTTTCGCCTTCCTGTGAAATTTTGTATTGAGGCATACGTGGCAGCACAGCGCCCTCCTTGACACTAATATGTACTGGTGGAATAACCATTTGCCCTACATCAGTGTCTGAAGTAGCCCACAAAGTACTAGGGAGTGAAGCGAATGCAATATCCTCTTTAACTAGACAAGCTCTCTCCGTCACAGATGGTTGTCATTCAAGATAACACGTACACCTTCTGGAGAACATCGTATCGTAGCCCTGAAATACTTGAGCATATCAAGACCCACAATATTGTCTGGTGTATTCGGGGAAAGCAAAAAAGGACAAGGAGCAGTAAATGTATCCACATGGAATGCAAGTGGTTGTGACAGTGGGCTAAGGGAAGGGGTTCCATCGAAACCTATCGATGTAATGGTTAAGCCAGACAGGGGAGCCCTTGGACACAATTGTTTAGACAAGGCGCTATGAGTAGCTCCTGTATCAACCAGAAACTGATCAGTAGAACCCAAAACATGTGCTGTAACATAGGGACCCCTCTGATCTACTGGAACTTCAACTGATTCCTTACCCCAACCTTGACAATCCTATGCATAAGCAGAATCTTGAAAATCAGATGGCACGTAGTCGGACATTTGATATTGGTTCCTTCTATCAAAAGTGTTAAACCCATCCTTCCCTCGTACATTAGCATCAAACCTAGCGTGATCACCTGTGCTTCCTCTAGGTCCTAAATATCCTGAACAATTTCTCATTTGTCCCCGACCACGTGGACACTGCTGAGCACGCAGTGCTGGACAATCGGAAGCCCAATGCCCAAATGTCTTACAGTACGCACAGTGGTCAACAGACAAATTCGAACGAGTATAAGAAGGGAAAGACAAACCATAAGATCCACGTCCACCTCTATCACTACCTCTAAAAGGCGGACCATAAGCCTGAGCCAACATAACCTTCGGTTTTAATTCTTTAGTCTTCTTATCCTCATTACCCTTTGCTTCTAATTCCTGGCGTTCATAATACTGATGCAAAAATAACAATTGATGGACAGAATGCAGAACAATGTCATACATTCACCCCAGTACAGAGATCTGGGCCTAAATCCATCGTTTTTTTGCTCACCATGCCATTCCAGTTTGAACCCAGCCATATGCAAATCAGTCTTGACCCTGTGCCCCATGGGAACAGTCCAGCCCGAACTGCCAAGCCAGGTCCTCTCTGGACTGGAAACAAGCATCCTAGGACCGGTTTCGGGCTTTCAGCCCTCATCAGCCAGGATAGCCTGATTCCAGTGGCATGGAGAGCAAGGGACTCACGTCTGAGCATACCCTTCCCACTCGGGGTGACAAATGCAAAAATAACAATTGAGGCACAGGGTCAAGACTGATTTGCATATGGCCATGTCTAAACTGGGGTGGTGTAGTGGGCAAAAGAACGATGGATTTAACCCAGATCTCTTGACTGGGGGAGAATGTCTGCATTGTCAGCATTCCGTCCATCATTTGTTTGTTGTAACGCTTTTCGCCCTAAGTGGGATGGGTATTCCCAGACGTGGGACCCGTGCTCACTACGCCACTGGAGTCAAGCTATCCTGGCTGATGACGGCTGATAGCCAGAAACCGGTCCTAGGATGCTTGATTCCGGTCCAGGGAAGACATGGCTTGGCAGTTCGGGCTGGACTGTTCCCATGAGGCACAGGGTCAAGACTGATTTGCATATGGCCATGTCTAAACTGGGGTGGTGTAGTGGGCAAAAGAACGATGGATTTAACCCAGATCTCTTGACTGGGGGAGAATGTCTGCATTGTCAGCATTCCGTCCATCATTTGTTTGTTGTAACGCTTTTCGCCCTAAGTGGGATGGGTATTCCCAGACGTGGGACCCGTGCTCACTACGCCACTGGAGTCAAGCTATCCTGGCTGATGACGGCTGATAGCCAGAAACCGGTCCTAGGATGCTTGATTCCGGTCCAGGGAAGACATGGCTTGGCAGTTCGGGCTGGACTGTTCCCATGAGGCACAGGGTCAAGACTGATTTGCATATGGCCATGTCTAAACTGGGGTGGTGTAGTGGGCAAAAGAACGATGGATTTAACCCAGATCTCTTGACTGGGGGAGAATGTCTGCATTGTCAGCATTCCGTCCATCATTTGTTTGTTGTAACGTTCATAATACTGAGCCATAGTCAAGAGAGAAACCGGAGAAGAGGTAGTCCATGAACTCTCACTGGCTTTTAGGCGACTAGCTATTCCTGGCAACAGTTTTGTAACATATTTATCGACAAACAGATGTCTGCCTGTGTCATCTGTCAATGACTGGCCACTAAAATCGTGGAATGCTTCTTCAAAGCGTATAAAGAAATCAGAGACCGATTCATCTGCCTTTTGCTTACAAGACACTAAAACAGTCCAATCTATCTTTTTAGGGGGAATAATCGTTTTTAACTTAACTAATATAGCTGCGGGAAGATCTAAAATTAACCAACATGGCTTCTGTGCGGGTTCCCTTTCTACATCCATTTGTTCTAAGTCTTTCCATAACGCCCCAAAAGCTGCACAATCACCAATTTTACGAACAGTTCTCCACATATCAGGCAGTAATATCAATCCGAAAAATAAATCAATATCAGGCAAAGTCATAGTACAAGAGCTAATAGCACCCTCTACTTCCTCATAAAAAGCGGCTGGATTTTTCCGCGGATCAGACAATGCAGTTTTAAGTGCCATGACATCCGTCCTATTCCAAGGAGTGTAAACCCAATTATAAATAAAATAACCCTTTGCAGCAATAGAAGCCTTATCATCACTTGTACCCTGTCCTTTAGGAGGAACATACAAAGGTGTGGCCTCCCGCATGGGTTTCGCATGAACTATCATAGTCTTATCTGTTCCGAAGATAGAAGCTTGTGCCATGCCGGTCTGAGATGTCTGTGCAGCTACGTCCGCAACCTTTTTCTCCTCTCGCAAACGGACTGCATCAACATGCAGTTTAACCAAACGCCTGATTGTATCAGTCACCTGGGAGAAAACAAAAAGACCATCACGCATTTGCTTACAATTATCTGCTACATCTTCGGGCTCTAACTCCTCAGAATATTTCCTAAACAGCTCAAGGACCTCTGCGGCGAACACCTCAGTAAAATACACCTGCTCCCTTTCCTGCCACCCTTTCATATTATCTAGAAGTTCAGAGGCGGGGGCAGTGCCACGAACTGCTTTACGAGCAGCAGATCTAAGCTGGGACGCACGCTCAGCGGTCAACATAGAAAGATTTTCTCGTGCCTTGTGTTCCTCCGAACCGGAGTCCTCATCTGACTCATGAGGGACAGAAGGAACAGTATACGGAGGTGGAGGACGATCTAATAATAAGAAATCATCTTGTGGTTTATTAAGTATAGGATTAAGGGGCCGCCGAACAGCGTATTGGCCAGTTACCTGTAAGCTGCGCTCCCTATCTTCTCTCTCTTTTAACTCTTTTATTTCTTTGTTTTTAAACTCTAATGCATTTGCATAAATGTTCTTTCGCTGTTCTTTTTCAATCAAGGCTTGCTCACGCTTCATTCGTTCACGCACTTCTTTCTCCCACATTCGTACACAGTCAAACATATCTTGCCTAGTCTTTCGCTTAAACATACATTGTTCCACATACTCAATCTTTCGTAAATCAAATGACCCATGCATAGGCCAACGCAACTCAGGATCCTTACGAGTGTATTTATTCCATAATGTGCTGTACATTATAGAAGAAAGACCATACTTAAAATACATATCCCTATTAGGCGTCCCCTCCGGGGGGGCCGGTTGTGCTTCATCGAGTCTTAAACTGGTACCACTACAAAAGCAACACATCCTACGAAGTGTGCTAAAAACAGGCATGCCAAAAATAGTGCAGAATATGCAGTATTATAATCAAAGTAGCACTTAAGGTACCTTTAGTACGATGTGCCGTTCAAATCAATTCAGAGAGAAAATTCTCCTCATTACCTGCCTATATAAATTGCAATTTATATATGAATCACATAGAAATCCAAGTTGGCCAACACAAATTCCAAAATACAAAAGCCGCAGTAAGTGTTACTAAATTACCTTACCAATCCCAGGCATAAAAACCAACAGCAAGCGCCGCAGAACGACTCTTATCAATCACTTGGTGTCCAGGTTCCAACTGCCAAGTTCTAAAATCGACCAAATGGTCACTGCACGGCGAATCAACAGAAGAGATCTCAGTCGAGGACCGGCACCACCTGGAGGGTCAGATCAGAAAGAAAGGAAAAACGCCGTGGTTGCCAAGACTGAGGTCTCATCGGGCAGCGATCGCGTCCAGAGCGAGATTCCAATCCTTCGTCGCGACCAATCCTTTGGGCATCCGAATCGCCGACGAGCCCCACGTTGGGTGCCAATTTGTAGAAGTGGACCTCAGCTAGGCCTACCAGTGCAAGGGGTTCGCCTTTCTCTGCACAGAGTCCTCAGACCAATAGGAAGAAGTTGGCACAGAAACTGGAATAGAAAATACAAAGTTTAATAAACCTCATGAGGTGGAACTACATTCACACAGCACCCTTCGGTATTGAATGAAGTAACACACAGAACAGAAGGAACATGGTCCTTTTATACTCACACAGGGGCTCAAAAGAGGGCGGTACAAGTACAGAAGAAGGTTTTATGCACTTATAAGGTCATATAGAAATGCACAGTCGACAAGTAGGAGGAGTTAACAGTTTGCCAATCCTAGTAAACACATCCTGACAGTTACATACTACTAACAGCTGCAAGGACAGCTGAAAACTCAACTGGGCATGTGCAAAGGTGGAAGATGCTAAATATAGTTTGTTTCTAGGCAGATTACAAGAGCAGTCAACACTGAGGGAGGACAGAGCACATGGTGATCACGTGGCAGCACATGGCAAACAAAATGGCTGCCAGAAATACAAAATAGATTCCACAAAATGGACAAGATAGCCTCTAAATACAAGATGGATTCCGCTAATGCTAATCCAATCGCTGCCAATTTACAACAGAGACCATCTTACTCTACTTCTTGCTCTGGGAAAAAGTGGCAATGCTTCTGAAACTCTGCCCGCTGCGATTGCTCACACTATACCTGTTCAGTGTATACACTACAAAGCAGCTGCAAGTGCAGTGAAACTGGAAAATGTGTTTATGTAAGCATTCGCTCACTAGTATAGGTATCTTGGCGCTAGGAACCGAAATCAACAGCTGAAAACAGGGGGGCAGTGGTTGCTATTTTTTTGGGGGGGGTGGGTGGGAGGGCAAAGCTTTAAGTGGGCCAGGTGTCACCGGCAGTTTTTTAAAGGGGGCCTCAAAACGGGTCTCTATCGGGCTCTGTTTTGTGCCCTGGCCCTGACTGCAGTGACAGCAGGCACATTGATGTGGGTGTGCTCACACTGCTCACTTCTCACTAGTGGAGAAGTTATGACATGACGTCATTCCAGGTGAGCGTTGTAGGGAAAGGGAAATCGTTTAAAGAGAGTCATTTCCTCTCTGGATTTCCCTTCTCTTTTTGAAACGCAAGAGCAGCAACATCGTTGTGGTGTCACCAGGGCTTAAAGTGGAAGCTTTTTCAATATTATATACAAGCCATAGTTGCTGCTAATTTATCTTATGCAACTAACAACCATTGACAAAGACAATCTTCCTGACTTGTTTTAGGTATGATGTTACTTGTTGACACATATCTGGATGCAATGACAAACAGAAAAATACAAGTCGGGCGGCACACTATGCTAAGCACAGATTTCTAGCTTACGTGTTTTTAAGCAACACCCTTAATTACAGTAGCCACACCCCTTCGAGAGACCCCCCAGTTTTTTTCATCCCACTTAAAGCCCGGGGGGGGGGGGTCTTCTTCCAGGGAAGCTAGAGCTCATTATTTTTTACTGTACCTGTTGTATACTTAAGGAAAGCAGCTGCATCACCTGTTCTGTGTGTCACTGAAGCGAATTGCGGCTGCCTGTGCTTACCTGTTGTATGTGAGGTGCAGCCAGGAAAGCAGACACCACACTGACTTTTAGAGTATGAACCTCTCTTACAGGCACTTCTTTTATGAAACCCTACAATAAAACCGGCAGCAGGACTGGGGCAAGGATTTTCTGTGCTACTGGAAAAATAGCATTTAGCCATTAGCATGAACCCGGTTTGGTAAATAGGAGCCTATGTTCTTACATTTTCTTGTAATTTGTTGGTGGAGCCCGAACTTACTGCCTTACCTCAGCTATAGAAAGCGCTATTTCCAGGGCTTTAAGTGGGCCGGGTCTCTGTGACTTTCAGCGCCTCGTCAGGAGGTAATATGAGCTATTTAAATTCGAAAACGAATGCACTAGCAGAGCCAGAGATCTCTTCAAAGTCAGAAGCACTATAAGTAAGCATTTGGCAAAGCAAATCATTGTAGTTTCTGTTTACAGGTTTCCTCACGCTTTAGGCAGAATTAACAGGTGCCTAAATCAGTGCAAGCGTGAAGTTGTGAAAATTTCCACTGCTACCGTACGACGCATCATACCCCGAAAAGCTCTATTTTAATGTGTTTAGCCGTCATTGGGTGTCACCAACAGGAGTGCCCTGAAGCTGACGCCTTATCACACCATATAGAAATATTAAGGAGTTTCACTAATGCAAAATGTATAGCACAGAGAGCAACAGTGCAAGCTATATGCACAAGTACAAAGACACACAACACCAGAGCAATCTAAATTTAATATGAACAGCGATAAAAAAACTCTGCGAACGTTCACAGCAACGTTAATAGGCTTCTTAGTCCCTCCTTAATGCCGCCTTATCTACATTTGTAACCTCCCATGAGGACTGGCCCTTTTACATCTGTTGTTACATGTTATGTCGTTTTTAATCTGTAAGCTCTTTTTTCTTTGATGAGTTTCTCCTAATGCAGGCACAACATGCTTTCCTGCAACATTCATTGCGCCATGCGCGCTCTCACTTTACAAGCAGCCCAGGACAATGGCGGCTCCTTCTTTTAAATGCAATAGGTCTCGCATTCACAAGGGTTTGAGCTACTGGCATTCTAAATGACAATGCCTTTTATTTATGTGTTAATTATCAAATTACATCAATAAAAGGCATTGTCATTTACAATGCCAATATCTTAAACTCTCGTAAATGCGAGACCTACTGCATTGCAAATGCTTGTTAAGTATTGTACTTGAATTATAGCTACATCCAGTACACATTTCTTTCAGTACACACACATTTCCAGACAGGCTTGCTCTCTCCTTGAGCACAGGGAAGTAAGACGCCATTTATGGCTAATGCCAACATTCGGAAACAAAGAGGGACGTTTAAAATTTTTTTTTACAAATTAGAGGAATTTATTTACTTGCACTGATTGGAGGCAATTTTAGGGAGGAGAGAGCAAAAAAGCTGCATGTGGTTTAAAAAAATCGTGAGTCACCCTGCTAAGACGGGTGCGTTGTCATATATGACATGGGTAGAAATGGAAGTGCATGCAGATATTCTTCAAGCGCAGAAACACTTTGTCAATGGGGCCTACAAGCATAGGGGTTCTATCTAGAACAGTAAGTGGGATAAAAAAGTTTGAGAGGGTACTCTGAAAAAGGCATAAGCTAAGAAGTGTAATTACGAATATTTTAGTAATACAAAACACCCTGCTTATATGATTATTATACCTTCATCAGCTTAATCCCAATTATTTTCAGGGAGAAAAATGCAAGTACTCCCGAGGCCGGGCTTTCATCCACCTCACCCCACTCTCCCAAAAAAGTAACAGTGGGGAGCCACGGGCAATGGCCAGTGGGTCAAGGGAGCCGCTGGTCGAAAAAGTTTGGGAACCACTACCTTAAGGCATGAGTTATAGGTACTTGAGATAACTATAACTGGTGAATTGAAGTGGTTTTGTTAGTTTAAAACCAAATCTTTTAACTGACGGTTTCATCTAACTTTAACATCATTTAAACCTTTTTTTTTTTTGCAGTGACAATGTATATCTATATATATATATATATATATATATATGTTTTTTTTCACATATGCCACAATCTTCACGCATGAATGTCGGTTGTAGGGGGCCCCCGTTTTATCTGTTGCCTTTTTTATGTCCCCTAAAATATCTTCTAGAGAAGCTACTGTATATACAAGCATTTGCGCACACACATACCCATTTACCTAAGGGTATTATACACACACGCACATTTCTATATTTTGTAGTTCAAATTGTTGAATGTAACAAAAATGTGCTATAAACTTGCATTATTTATTCTTCAACCCCACATGTTGTAACATTGCCCTTTTGTAAAGTACTCTTGCATGCGTTTGGGACTTGTTCACGCTATATAAAACCAATAATACATAAAAACGATTCCGCGCTCCTACCAATCCCGCCTCGTTCCACCGCAGAAACAGCATTGTCTTCATGTGAGAACCAACAATCTGCCCCCACCGCGTAGTACAGAAAAAAGATAATTTACGTCGTTTAAACCTGAAACAAAGATTAAATAAAGAATATCAAACTCGGAAAAAGCAATCGAAGTATCTTTTCATTTGGGAAATATTACAGACCCCACATTATTTTGACTTTTGTTTTTGTTTTACGCGCCTCCGATATTGATTAGTTAATTACTTCTTCCTCCTGGACAAACCAAGGTTGGTTCATTTTTCTGCTCAGTGGCCCCGTACCTGGGCGTGCTCGTACTCTCGGGGGTAATTTTCTTTACTTGCGCAATAAACGCGTGTTTTTCCAACAAAAATTGCTGGTAAAAAGGGAACCTAAAGGTATACTTTAAGAAATGAGTGTATACAGCTCGTCCTATTTTTGGGAGTTTTACATATTAAACGTGTTATTTTCTGAATATTTAATCGTGTTTTCTTTGTTTAAATGATCATTCCAAGCATCCCAGCAAATCACAAAGATCGACAAGGAGACGGTAGACCATGAGCAACTTACCTAGAAAAATTGGACTCGTCATAGTTGCTTATAAAGAGAGAAGTGAACCTGTATTTAAAGGTTATGATGAAAAAATCCCCACGCACAAAGAATGTAACTCCGAGCCTAGCAAACTCAGTCCAACAGCACCGAAGCCGCACAGCAAATACAGCTGGGAACTCTGTGCGAACCGTAGTAAACTAAAATCGTGTGCTGCCGAACCCGTGCGTACTCTGTATGTCTGAACCTCCCGAACTCTGGCGAACCCGTAGTCTGTCGTCCAACCTGCGGGAGAGAGTGGAGCTCTGCGAGGGAGAATTATATCGAACCGGAAACATTCCCCATTCGCGCTTCAAAGGTGTGATTCTGTGTGAATTCTTAGGAAACCACAATGTGATACACACCAACGAACCCGAAACGCAGACACTGGAAAAGATCCTTAATGATGGATTCTCTAATATTCCGGGAAATAGAGTACAACAGAAGTCTAGGATCTTTTCAGAGTTGTCGGAGCGTCGAATCTACAAGATTTTATGTTAAAAACAATTTCACAGTGAAAAAATAACCAGAATTATTTTTTTTTTTAAAAGACGTTAGAATATCTCTTAAATGTTATTTTGGAATGCATTAGCAAAACACGACGTCCAGTTATTTATTGTTTTTTTGAAAAAATCTTAATTTTCTTAACATTACCTCCTCGTTACGTTTCCCCCACTAATTAATTAATTCAATAATTAATTAGGGTGAAAACTTACTCGGAGTAATACAAGCACCGGTAAGTAATTGAAGCATTACATCTTTTCTATAGGAGAAACTGACCATAGGTTGACGATGCTGTTAGTTACCAATACTCCCCAGTCCACTTCCGCACCAACACAGCCAACGCCTGATTCTCCAATGATCCCAAAAAATTGGAAATAGTGAAGGGTATGGAAGCTGAGAAAGACCAAGCGATTGAGAGAGACGAAGAGAGATAAACTACAGGTGAATTGGGGAATAAAAAGAGAGGAAACATGGGAGGAACTGAGGGAGGGCGGGGGCTAGTGGCGCGCCAACGAAGCGAGAGACTGAAAGGCACAGCCAAGTGAGCGAGAACGAAAGAGAGGAATGGGGTAGTAAGAGAAACAGGGAGAAGGAAGAGCGGTAGAAAGAAAGGGCGAAAGAAAGAGCAAAAGAAATAGGGTCGGATGTTATAAAAAAAAAAAAATGAGTGCGTTATAACTAAAGAGCTGCCATATTGTGTATCGTTTGGGGGGATATTGATGTGCCAGTTTCAGTTCCAAATGTCCATGACTATAAAAGTCATAAAAACGATAAGTAGCAAAGAGAACTTTGGGCTTCCAACACCTTAGTACCTACCTCCTTGCAGCCTCACACTTCCAATCCTCGCATCGAGCAAATCATCCCAGGATCCTTGGGAAACATCAGTGGGAGGGCTATGTATTTGAGCCACATGTTACACACACCGATTTAAATATATGTATAAAAATGTAATAAACACACATACGCACAGAAAGATATTTAAATATACTTGGGCGCGCACATACTTCATCCCATCCGGGTACCTGCTGCCCATGGACTCCACTGCCCCGGACACAGACACATCGCTGGTAGCTGCACACACCTCTTACGATAGGCAGGCCTACTTGCCTCTAGACAACTTTTCCATGCTGGCAATCGTTGTGGGATTTGTGGGAAAATGGAGTTTAATGTAATAATTTTGGCTTTAAAATTAAATAATCCGGCTTACTTGTATTCCGTGTATAACGATCAGAGCTCATTGGCTGCCTCTGCACTGTAAATCCCTCTCTCCTGCTGCTGAAATGTTTGGGTGGGATCTGGATATTTGGTTTGCTGTGCCCTTTTTTTTATGTTGTGCAAAACACACCATTTCTCAAGGTTTGCTGCGAGTGTTCAGCCCCCGGTGCTTGGACGGCGCAAAGAGCTACTTTTCATGTTATCGGGGGAGCACCGAGTGTTTTGTGTATGTTGTTTTTATTACGGGTGTTACACACACACAAACATATACCCACACGCGCGCAAGCACTCAATAGCACACACAGGCACACACAAACACAACTCAATTTTCCTCAACACAACTTCTCACACATACAAACATGAGTATAAAGTTAATGTCCTATTACTTACCGGTAATCTTCATTACTCCTGGTCCCGTAGTCCTCGTCCCATTCCTTACAAAGTGGAGATTACTATCTCCGCGACAGAAAAAAAAGAACAGGAGCATGCTGGGATACCTAACCCACTCCCTCCCGCTGGGAGTACATAAGCGGTACCAGCCCAGCATGCAGCCTGAAAATACCAAGCCAACAACCGGAAGGCCGGCCGCCAGGGAGGGAGGGAGGGAAGTAAGGAATGGGACGAGGACTACGGGACCAGGAGTAATGAAGATTACCGGTAAGTAATAGGACATTACCCCCAGGTCCCTCCGTCCTCGTCCCATTCCTTACAAAGTGGAGAATACCAAAGCAGAGAACCCGGCCTACCGGAACCCCACCAAAGCCAGGGTCACCAGACCGAGAAAAACGGACCCCAACAGAAGCAATAGGGAGCCCACAAGAAAAGCAGGCAGGAGAACACAACCAGCCATGCCTCCAACCAAGCCGAAAAGAACCCAGACCCCAAAAGAAGCAGGGGACTAGCGAGAAAGGACCGCAAACGAACACAAGACCCCCCAGGAAAGCCCGAAGGAGGCCCCGCACTCAGAAGCAAGACCCAAGGAAACCCCCAGAGGGGCAGAAAGAGAAACCACCACCCCTAACCACCAGGGAAAGGGAACCCCGGAGAAGCGGAAGCGCCCCAAAGGAGCAATCCAACCAGGAAGGACAAACAACCCGGGAGAAAAACCACCAAGGGAGAAGCCCACAGCCCCAGGCAGCACCAAGCAGCTGCAGCAAATGGGACAAAACAGCACAACCAGGCCCAACGCAGAGCACCCGAGAGCATGACGCACAGGGAGACACGCCAAAGACCCAGGAAGGAACATAGTAGGGCAAGCCAGAGAGCGAACCCCCCAGAACAGAGAAGAAGGCGACCCACAGCCGGACCAATCCACAAACACCACACCAAGAGGCGAGGGGAATGAAGAGGAGAACGAAGAGGCACGTCAAACTCGGAAAACACCGAGCGCGACCATTCACAGGACCAACCCCAACACATCAGGGGAAGACACCCGCAGAGCCTCAAAGACCGAAGAGGAAAGGACAGAAGGCCCAGGCCAAAAGGCAGGAAGACAAGCCGTCAACCCCAGCAGAGACACCGGAAGGCCGCAGCCAAGGCCGCCACGTCGGGGGAAAAAAAACCCGGTCACAGGAACCAGTCAAAAGGCCAGGACCGAGGCAACCAAAGGCAGGAGACACAGGGACACGAACCCAGGAACCCACCTAAGCAAGGCCAGGGAGAGCAACAAGCGCCACCCAAAGCAGACTCCACACACGGTCAGCGAACAGCCAGGAGAGAACAACCAAGGGCTGAACACAGAATCGGGGAAATAAACCCCAGAACCGGAAAGGAGAAACCCCCACCAACCAAGAGCCGACCCATAGGTCAGGAGGACACCAAGGAACCTCCTAAGGCGTACCCCAAAAAGGGCGAAACAGGAACGACCAACAAGGAGGCCAACAGCCCAACAACGCAGGCAGCCCAGAAGACCCAAGAAGCCAACCGGACAACGGACAAGCCAGCCAGCCCGGAGGCCCCAAATTGGAGCAGCAGAACCCGAAAGGAGAGGCAAAGGGTCAACCGACCCAAACCCAAAAACCCCAAACAAGAAGGGACCAGGGACCGGCACCAAAGCAAGCCAAGCCACCAAGAGAGGAGAAGCAGCCGGGGAACAGAGAGGGAGACCGGCAAGCCACAACTGGCAACCAACACAGAGGTCACAGCACACCAGCCAGGCGCAAAGGAGCAGCTCAGGAAAGAACACAGGACCAACCCGGCACCCAGACCAACAGGGCCAGAACCACCGGCCAGCAATAGGCCAAAAGAGGCCCAAAGCACCAGAGAACGAGCGGCCAGGGAAGAACACAGGCAGGGACCCAGGCAGGGAACCCGCAAAGGCAGGCCCAAAAACAAGGACCGGAGGGAGGAAACACATCAGCACCCCGGAACACCCCCGGCACCCCCAAACCAAAGGAGAGGAGCCCGGAGAAACCAAAGGCGCACAACCCCCAGGGGGAGCGGGCACACACCCAAAAAGGGAAGAACAAAGCACGCAGAGCCAGCAAGAGCAACGGCCAGAGACACCACAGGCCGAAAGCAGGCCGTACGGGAGCGAGAAACCCCCAAGCCCAAGGAAAAGGCCCACAAGGGGAAAACCAGAGCCCCAGGACCCAGGCAAAGCCAACCACCAGCACAAGGCCGAAAAGAGGAGCGGGGACGTAGCAACATGGCCCACACACTACGGGAGGCTAGACCACAACCGGCAGTCCCACCAACAAAACCACTGGCCAAGCCCAAGATAAGGCACGGCGAGGAGGACATCGGGAGCGGCACCCAAAGCATGAAAGAAGGGCACAGGGCAACCCGAACCCATAAACAGGGAGAGGCCCAGAAGCAGTGCACCCAAGAAACAAGGAACCACCCAGGCAGAAGCCAAGGAAGACCCACAACCCCCAGCCACCACAGGAGGCAAAGGAGCGGCAGCGAGAGGCAAACGACCGCAAGCCACAAAGAAGAGACACGAGGGGAAAGGAAACCACAACAGGAAACCAAACCCCATCAGTCAACCCAGCGCACCACAACACAGCACCAGGCAAAAGGGAAGAGGCAAGCAGCAACACCAGCCAGAAAGCCCACCAGGAATGCCCCGGAGTCAACAGCCAACCAAGGCCAAGATCCACCGGAACAGAGGGAAGGCACAACAGCCCCTTCCCCCCCCCCCGAGAACCCAAGAAACAGGGAGTCCGGAAGCAACAAGGACCCAGATGCAGGATGCAAGGAGCAACCCAGCCAAACACAAGCAGAGGCCAAGCGCAAAGTGGAGGATCCTCAGACGGGGGAACACCGGGGGCCACAGGCCCACCCCCCCCGACCACAACCAGCACGAAGAACACCCACAGGGAACCAGCCGGGGAAGGAGCCCACCAACCCAGGCAGGAATATACGCCGGAGGGCAGGAGAGAGCGGACACAAGGGCACCGGCGTGCCCAGCCGCAACACCAAGACAGGAGCAGGCGCCAGCAGGGAGGGAAGGCCACAGGCCAGGAAACCCCACACGTTGAAGCTCAGAGCACCGGACAGGCACAGGGGGGCAGAAAAAAACAAGGCACCCCGAGCACGGGCCACACCAACACCCCTGGAAGGACGCAAGAAGCGCCCAGCAGCCTGAGCCGCAGGCAGGCACCCAGACAGGCACGCACCAGGGCTGGCCATAAAAGAACAGCAGGAACCAACAGGGCGGACAGGCAGCAGGCTGAAGAATCCGTGCGAACAGACAACCAAGCACCAACCAGGGGGAAACAGAAGCACGTAGGGCAGGAAGGCAGGAAGCCCACAGGACAGAGGAACGAACCAGGACGAACCTCACCAGAAAATAAAAATAGCCCAGGGGAGCAGAAGCGAGCACAGGGGAACGGGGGACAGCCACAGCACCCGCCCGCCCCGGCACACCCCCAGCAGTGGAAAACAGGGAGCCAAGGCCGCAGGCCAGCACAGCAGAAGAGCGCAGCACATGGAAGAAAGAAAAACGGCACCCACCAGGGGGACAGGCCAACCCCATAAAACAGAGACCGTCCCCCAACCCCTCCGCCCAGACGCCATTCAGCAACAAGCGTCGAGCAAGCGGAAACAAGGAGCTTTAAAGATGAGAGAGAAACTTTGCCACCTTATGCCACTCAGACAGAGTGTGCGGGACTCGAACCCTTGTCCTGTGAGACCCTTTACAACCGTAGGCACAAGACTCACCATTGAGCTATAGCTCCTGATGACAGGGAACCCAGAACCGGAGGAGGAAGCACCACCCCCCCCCCGCAGCATCGGGAAGCAAGGCAGGGACACAGCGCAGAAAGCCACGCAACGCCCCCAACCCAGCAAGCAGGAACAGGGAGCGCCAGAAGCCAGCACGGACAAACCCCAACAGGAATCAACCAGCAAACGGTGAGACCAGAGGACGCCAGGCCCCAGAGTAAAAAATCGCCAGGCAGCAAGCACGGCGAGAATACCCCCGAAGCAGCCAAGCAAGACCCCCAGCCAAGACCGCCGAAGCAGCCCACCGTGCACAGCCAGACCCAGCAGGCAAAGCACAGAGACAGAGGAACAAGCATGGAAGAAATCGGAACCGCTATGCGGTACTCACCACAGGGGCAGGAAGAGCACACCAAAAGCGCCCTGCCCCCAAGACCCAGCCCAGGCGCCCTCCAAGACACCAGCGCCGGGCGAGGAAGAGAGCTGCAGCCACCGATCAGACATTGACCCCCATCAAGCATCATCCCTGCACCAACCTCAGGAACAGCAGGGGCACTGGTAGGAAAGGAGGCGAGCAGCACACCAAGGGAGACCAGGAGCACCGCCCGGCGCAGCCCCTGGGCTCCCATCTCATCCACAGCAGCGCGTCTTCCAGCCAGGCCAAGCCGTAGGAGGACGCGCGCGGTAACCCGGAAGGAATCCGGACATCCGGCGCCCCAGCCGCAAAGGTCCGGGCGCCAATCAACGCGACTCCCAGCAAGCCCAGCAGGCCAGGAGACGCGGAAGAGGATGTCGAGGACAGCCCAGCAGCCCCACGAGACATCC
Source organism: Triturus cristatus (assembly GCF_964204655.1). Classification (NCBI taxonomy): domain Eukaryota; kingdom Metazoa; phylum Chordata; class Amphibia; order Caudata; family Salamandridae; genus Triturus; species Triturus cristatus. The sequence goes on along the minus strand of NC_140584.1, from coordinate 936,564,769 downwards.
AACGAAGAAATCACAGGTAAGATCAGCACGTCCTAATCTGTCGGAAGACAGAAAAAAAGAACAGGCTGCATGCTGGGCTGGTACCGCTTATGTACTCCCAGCGGGAGGGAGTGGGTTAGGTATCCCAGCATGCTCCTGTTCTTTTTTTTCTGTCGCGGAGATAGTAATCTCCACTTTGTAAGGAATGGGACGAGGACGGAGGGACCTGGGGGTAATATGCATACCCACAGTCACACACACCTACAGAGGCACACACCTACCGAGGCACAAACACGCACACCATCAAAACACACAAAGAGAAAATTACAACCAAAGTCTCAACACATGCAGACTCCCCTCTTATAACCACACAAGTCGCACACAATCTTGCACAGAGGTACGCAAACATATACAAACAAATTCAAAAGCACAAACGTGCACACAATTACTTTCATATCGACCCTCTCAGAAAGCAAGCATACAAACCACAAACCAATTGGCACACAGACATATTTTGAGCCCGGATATGGCAGTGCACATCACTCCCCAGGGCTGCTTGGTTTTGAAGCGAAACATTAAAATAAAAAAAGCGAAAAGCTAAGAAGGATCTTGATTCCAACTATGTAAAGTGCGAGACAAACCATAATCTGCTTTGAAATTAGAAGAAACAACCTTCATCAAATATAAAAAGGCATCGTGTGTGTGTACTTAACTTTTATTTTCACTTTCATTTCACTGCGGGGGGGGGGGGTGGTTGACTCACGATCTTACTGTTGAGTCTAATAGTAACAAAGCAGTTTTCATATTAAATACAACAGTGTCAAGCCGTTATGTGTGGGGTACATTTAGTCTAAGCAGTATGGCAAGGGCATATAGAGAGGTAATTTGGTTGACAAGGGTCTCTTTCAGTTCTGCAAACAGCCCCAGTTCAAATTGTGCACTGGTTTTCTGTCTATAGTGCAGTGTTTCATTATATAAAGAATACTGCTGTTTTACCCTAAAATGTGTGCGGAAAAAACAATTCGATCCACAAGCAACCCAGGGAAAACACATAGTATTTGACCCGTAATTGTAGAATTATTTAACACTGAAAAAGTGAATATGTTTTTAAAAAAATGCTCACAAATTACATCAAACGTGTGTGTGTGTGTGTATATATATATATTATCTACTGGCGGTCGCCAGTAGATAGTTATAGTTAGGACCGTGTTTCCATAGGAAATCTGAAAATTCTATTTTGAATAACTTTGGCGCCGGTTGACGAATATTCGCGAAATTTTCAAAACTAATGGGGCGCTCCGCTCAGCTCCTACCCTGAAAGTCTCGGGGGGATTCGTCAAGCGGGGGCCGAGAAAAAAGGGGGGTCCCAAAACGCGTTTTTCCCATGCATTTTCCCATAGGACATTTAGTCGAAGGTACAGCCCGAACGGCTGAACAGAATTACTTGAAATTTGGCAGGTCAGGGTAGTGCCTTTTGCATATATGGAGTCAATCTGTTCAGTAGTTCCTGAGAAAATTGCAGTTAAAAGCACATACATATCTATAGCCGCGCACCATGCGCGCACCGTGCGCGCACCCTAACGTGCGCGAGCGTAGTTCTGATTGGTGGTTAAATGTCAGCCAACGTTCGAATCGGTCGAAATCAGGAAGTGTCGGCCGCCATTTTGTTTGTTTTCACTGCGAGAGTGAAAAAGGAAGGTGGCGAACATGAAAAGGGGGCAGGGTAGAGAGTTCCTGAACCCCTAGCCTTTGTCAGGGGGTCCCTGAAGGACCCCGAAGGCACAAAAAAACATTTTAATTTTTTTTAAAAAATCGCGCGGTGAAAAACCATTAAAAAAAAAAACGTACAAATTCACTGAAAAAACCATAGGTTTCACACACGTTATAGTTAGGTGGACATTTCACTCGTAAAAAACCAATGAAATTCCCCCGTTATAGTTAGTTCAGATAACTATAACTCGCGCGACCGCTACTCTATCACAAGGATGATGTCATCAGTGATGTCATGAGTGATGCCACTGACCATGTCATGAGTGATGTAATATGTGACGTCATGAGCAGAGGATTGCGGGCGCGCGAGTTATAGTTATCTCAACTAACTATAACGGGGGAATTTCATTGTTTTTTTACGAGTAAAATGTCCACCTAACTATAACATGTGTGAAACCTATGGTTTTTTAAGTGAATTTGCAAGGTTTTTTAAATGCCAATTCCCAACTATAACGCGTGTGAAACTATGTTTTTTTTCAGTGAAAATATATATATATATATATATATATATATATATATATACACACACACACACACACAAACACACACACAGCCTTAGCCTACAAGTGCACCTACATATTCTGCATCTACCTGCTTGGGTACTACATAGGTGTAGGTGGAAACGCTCAACCCCATGTTTGAGTCAGTACTAGGTAAGAAGAGGGGCGAAACAAAAAACGAATTGAGATTCTGTGGCAGAAGACACACAGGTGGGGGGCTGTTTCTTGACAGGCCAATATCAGGATATACATATTAAAGAGGCAATTTGTCTGGCTACAGCAAGAAAAATACCATTAAATAAAAGTAAACTTTATCAGATCACCCCTGAGGGAGAGCAAGACGTGAGCCCACAAGCAGAACTAGAAGGAGAAGATAAGTATTTTTACCAACCCAACAAGTTGAGCTGTTCAGCAAATGGACATCATGAGAAGTAAAAATGTTTATAAAGAAAGCCACTGTCCTCATCACGGAAGCACCGGAAGTATATAGTCCATGGTTCTCTTGCATAAAGTGCCTGGCTGTCTTTTTCTCTGAATAAATGGGCCCTAGCAGATGCATGCTCTAACTGTCCTCTATCACTAGGTGTCCGCCCTTTTCCCCGGATAACTGGTCCTTCTCTTGGGCATGCTCTAACTGTTCTCTATCACTAGGTGTCCGCCCTTTTCCCTGGATAACTGGGCTTTCTCTGATATATGCTCTTAAATGGTCCTTCTCTTGCGCATGCTCTAACTATCCTCTATTACAAGGTGCCCGCCCTTTTCCCTGGATAACTGGTCCTTTTCTTGGGCATGCTCTAACTGTTCTCTTGCGAAAGGTGTCTGCCTTTTTTTCTGTATAAATGGGCCCTCACTGATGCACGTCCTAACTGTTTTTTTGACAAGGGGGTTATCTCTTTTCTCTAGATAATCGGTGCCTTCAGTCATTCATGCTTAAACTGTTCTCTTGCACATTGTTCTTGTCTTTTTTCTCTGGATACCCAGGGCCCTCACATATTCTAACTGTTGTCTTGCACAAGGTTTGGATAACTGTGCCTTCGTTGATCCAAGCACTAAATCTTCTCTTGCACAAGGTGAATATCTGCTTTTTTCCCCTCTGGGTAACAGTGCCCTTGCGGATATTTGCTCTAAACTGTTCTCTTGCACAAGGTGCCTGTCATTTTATCGGGGATAAGCGGACGCTCAATCATGCATCTTCTGACTGGTCCACTGCATAGGGTCTCGGTCTGTTTTCTCAGGATCCCTGGGCCATCGCTGATGCAAATGAGACACTCAGTAATCACTCTGATGAAACAATAGCACTCCAGTACTAATAGGAGAGGCAGTCACTGCTTTTTAGGACCAAGAATCAAAGTGAATGGTGTGGGCCTTGCGGGTATTCGGTTCACATTATCTAAAGATCTACACATCTCCCTCCTTGACTCGGAACTCTATATTAGACTTTTTTCTTTGTATCCTTTAGTGGTCATATTTTCTAATACTCAAGTATACAACTAAATATTTTTCTAAGCTATACAAAGGCCAAATGCAGAAATAAAAACGTAAAACCCTACAACATGATTTATGTCTACTGTGTATTATAAGAGTATAATTCCCTCTAGGGGATCTGCTGTCAGGGGCCACAGTGCTGCGTGTGGGAACTGCGCCCAGGGGAAGAGTCCAGTCTTATTACCTGCCAAGTTTCCCAGGTCCACGCGTGACTAGTTATGCCAGTCTCAGTTTTTCTTCGAATTTTGGGACCGGATTAACTACTCACACGTGGAACTGGGAAACGTGGCAGTTAGAAACCGTGTGTCACACAACAGACAATGCTTGATCCATGTATTTGGAATTTATGAGTTTAGACAGGAGTCCTGCCGTCCCAAACACCTTTCGTCATGCGCAGCTAATTCCAACCCTCCTTCCCAGCGCCCCTCCTTCACTCTGTGCACGAGTGTAAGTCTACGAAAAGCTCATGTGCCAGGACAGAGACTGAAAATGCATTTAGAACCACAAGCGTTTGTATCAGCGCATGACTACTCACGAATTTAGCTCCTAGTGAAGCAATGAATATATATGTAACATGCTTGAACCTGTTAGTTCAATGATATACACTTAACTAAATATCAGATTGATAGTAACGTAAGGGTTTTAGGCCAGGAAACAATCAATCTGATATTTATATGCAAGCTGATCACCTGTTTGTAATCTTTTGGTGTGTGTGTGTGTATATATATATATATATATATACACACTATACCGACTATACAATTTACTTTAGCACCTTCAATACAATGTGCCAATGTGGGTGGCGGGAAGTGTGTCAAACTTAAACATTGTGACATTGCAGCAAGGTGATGAGACAATATAAAAAAATTAAGTATTGTGACATGAGAACTATGTGAAGACATTTTACACCTAGACATTGGGATACAAGCTCAAGGTGAAGATGTTAGGAATCGAGGCATTGTAACATTATGACCACGGGAAGATATTAGGAACATAGACCTTCTGACATGATAGTCAGGTGAAGATATAGGGATCGTACATTGATGTTATTAACTTGGCCTTAGGACAGGAGATCCAGGAAAATATATTGTAAACTTAAGACACTGTGACATCAGAGCCAAGTAAATATATTATGACTCTAGGCAATGTGACAGAATTGCCAGGAGAAGATTTTCTAAATCTAGAAATTCGGACAAGAGATTCAGGCGAAGATGTTATTAACCTAGACATGAAGATACGAGATTCAGGTGAAGATGTTAGGAATCTAGATCCCATGATATAAGTGCAAGTTGAGGATTTACAAATGTAGATGTTACGATTTCAGAGCGGGTGACTACGAGGAAAACCTAAAAAATACCACATCAGGTACTCATGTATATTTTGAAAATCTATACATTATGCTGTCACACCCAGGTGATGCTACTGGGACAGTGAGACATCAGTCGGGTGAGGATATTGAACACCTAGACATTGTGACAACAGAATCGGGGTGACCAGTCAAGTGATACTACTGGACGTCTACACACTGTAATGTAAAGGGTACTTGTATAGTGCTCTGTTACTCCAGGGAGTGTCCTTTTGGGTCTGAACCACAGAAATTGACCATCAAATGACCCAAACCTTTAATCCTGAATGAAGAGCCATGTTTTCAGTTTCTTCCTAAACTTTGCAGAGTCTGCAATGGCCCACATTTTCAGAGGCAGTTTTTCCATGTAGATGGTTCTAAAAAGGAAAAGGACCTCCCACCAGCCCTGGAGGGCTGAATACGAGGGATTTTGGCCAAAACATTGTTGGCTGAGCGAAGGCATCTAGTTGAAGCATGAGAAATAATCCTTGCTCTGAGGTACCCACCACCAGATTGATGGAGGGCCTGCTGTACCAGTACTGGGGTCTTGAAGATAATCCTCTTCTTAATAGGGAGCCAGTGCAATGCCCTCAAATGTGGAGACACGTGTTCTCAATGGTATACCTAACAGAGTATGGGCTGCCCTGTGGCTTCAGAGCCAAGTAATGCTTTTGGATACCTAGACATTGAGACTTTAGACACAAGTGTTGATATTAGACACCGAGACAATGCAAGCTATTTGACACCTAGACAATGTAAGTTTAGAGTGAAGTGATAATTCCCAGCTAGGCTCTGAGATGTCAGAGTTAGGTGAAAATATTATAACCCAGAACCAAGTTAAGAGTTTGGAAGCCTGGATATTTTCACACCAGAGACAGGTGGAGGTATTAGAAAAGTAGACGTTGCAACCTGTGAGCCAAACCGCTGCTATCTGAAAACAAAAGTATCTCCATAGCAAGGGCTTAATTAATGTTGTTCACTGCCTGTGGGTGCATTCCAGAAGGTCTTGGTAAGACTGCAAGAAGGACATTAAATTCTGATGCATAGGTGGCTGTTGGATTAAGCCTACCATAAGCATGTCAGGTCAACTGTAGGAAGACTAAATTGTCATTGCCATTGTCAGCCAAGCGAGATTCCGGACTCTCACAAACATTTGTTGACTTATTTACCAGCTGGGTTTGTTTCCCTGGAGACTCAGGTTAAGAACAAATGTGCTGGACGTTTTTTTAGGATCCAAAGACAAATTTATCAAAAAAGCTCTGGGAAAAAAGAGTTGCAAGCCTTGATCTTCAACTTGAGCTCAGGAAAGTCACTTATCCAAAATGTCAGTCCTCCATTAAAAAACGATGGTATTTAGGGAAAGCCTGCTGGTGCCTAAATAGATATGTCAGTGTTGAAGGCACCATATCAATGGTATTGGTTTGTTTTTATGTGGTATTGTCACATCCGAAACAGAGGAAAATTTAGAATATTCGACATTATGACATCAGAATCTGGTGAGAAACTGGGCCCCAGTTCACTGTGAAATCGAGAGAGGTGATGATACTTGGCATCTAAACATGTGACATCAGTCAGGAAATGATACTGGATGCCCAGACATTGTGCTATCAGAAGCAGGTAATAATATTAGGCATCTACACATATGGTATTTCCAAACCTAAACAAAAGGCAGCGGAGCGCTGCACAGGATCAAAGAAAAGCATAAAGTTAATGAGTGATAGGAGAGAAGATAGGTGGGTTATGGCTAATTAATGCATTGGAATGTAGTGCTGTAACATCAGTCAGGTGATTATATTGGACATATCTGAAGTGAAAATATTATGAGCAAAAGCATTTAACATGAAAGCCAAGTGAAGGAATTGGAAACCTAGGCCTTCGCCTAGCCCTTGGGCTAAGAGCTAAGCAAATATCATGAAAAGGACGACAGTGGACAGCAAGGCCAACATTTAAGAAACACACTTTGTGACATCAGATTTGTGTGAAAATATTAGAAATATGAACATATTCATCCCAGGGCCACGTGAACATATTAGAAATGTAAATAATGTAACATCAGAGCCTGCTTTATATGTTGCAAAGTTAGACACTGTGACCACAGAACAAGTTGAAGAAATGGAAAACCTCAGCTTTGCAAACTCCGAGACAGGCTGAGAGACTGTAATCCTAGACATTGTGATGTTAGTGCAATATCGAAAAATCTGAATCCTAGAAATATTAGACCAAGGTAAACTTACTGGAAATCTAGACACACCAATTTCAATGCCATATCAAGATGCTGGAAACGGAGACATTGAAATGTAAATATGGAACAATACAGCAGTAGCAGGGCTAATTACTAGATGAAAATGCCTAGTAATCTAAACTCATACAATTAACATAAATGTATTTGTCTATTTATTTATTATCTTTTAAATTTCAAGTTTTATTATTCAAATATGTGCATTTACTTATAAATACATTTATCAGACAACTCTCTCTCCCATGCAATACGGGTGTTGATATGGCCAGGTATTGACGAGTTCCCGCCCTGAATGTAAACGTCCCCTCCCAACCATGAGCCCAAGAGTACCACACTCCTCCCTCGATGCATGCATTGATATCCACACAATTGTCTTGGATTAGGGGGTCGGAATAACCCCGGCCCTATTCTATTAAGACAAAACAACATATTAAAACATACAACAAACTGCGATTTTCCGAAATCTGTGAAGCTTAAAAACGTTTTAGCAAAGTGGGTGAAAATATTCTCTCAGAGCAGGTTGTGCAGGAATTTAAACCCCTCAAGAACTTTCTTCTAGTGGGGTAATATTACTGCAGACAGCGGTTTGAACGAAAATTGTCGTATGGAAATTTTATTTTGCAGTATCTTCTTCCGCAGGCGAAGATGTGCACACCCCACATCATAATAAACGTTAAATAACTTCACTGGGGAAATTTTCCGTCTGCACTTCAAAGCACCGTGAACTGTAACTCCCAATTAATAATTTCTTTAAAGAATGTCATTCTTTTTATTTTAAAGTGAGTAAGATTAACTGAGTGAGTGTGTAATGCAGTCTGTGGGGTTCCCGCCCAGGTAGCAATTGTTATATGGTGTGCATGTGCAATAGTTTCTCTTCCGGAAAACATATGGCCTCTTTTAATACAAGTTCTCTTAGTGTGTATATATATATATATATATATATATATATATATATATATATATATATATATATATATATATATATATATATATATATATATATATATATATATATATATATTTATATATATACACTTTTGAATATACGTTTATTAGAACAGGTGAGCATGTTTGTCTGAATGTGCATATGTCTTACTGAAATTACATATATCTGAGAGAAAGTGCATTGATTTGTCTCGGTTCCAAGAGTAAGGTATAGCTACCAACGCATGCTTCATGCCCACTTTGACTATTGTGTATCATACGTTCAAATTCACGTTTTGAGTAATGCACTTCACGATTATTAGATGTTTAATGAACATTACTTCTATAGTTCTGCACGTGCCCAAATTATAAATAAATTCACAGCTCTTAATGGGCTTTCCTCAGAAAATCAGGATCACTTTTCAGTTTCGTGCTATATCCTATTTCGTGTATTCTATGGAAGACCCCGTGTTAGGAAAGAGGTCACTTCTCTTGCGCACGACAAATGTACTACAAAGTGCAGTATCACCAGGCACAATCAGGCTTATGTAGAGAATAAATAACAGCTAACTGGGTAATATGGTGCAAAATTGCCATTGAAGGGTTCTGGTGATATCTTAAACGGTGAGGCCGAAGACCGAGTGGTTTGAAAATGTCACCAGAACCCAGAGATTGAAATATATGACCGTATTATATATGACAACCATTATGTATTTTTTATAGTATGTATTTATTTTAGGGCAGTTTGCATTTGCCACGTCATTGGCAAAAATGTGCAGTGTTGCTTCTATCTCAAATGGAACAAACACTGACAGAGAATGTGCCTTATAATTAGCATTTTTTACCGCTTAATTAAGATAACCATAGTGCATAAATTGATCCTCTATGCCACATAACCCTAGCAGTCCCGACAGTGTCAAAACTCTGAAGAGTAGTTCGGGGCCTGCCGTTATGATGATGATGAAGAAATCTGTATTTCACTATTTCACAGGTCAAGTAAAATATAGTTTTTTATATCACTGCGAGATATATATATATATATATATATATATATATATATATATATATATATATATATATGTATATATATATATATATATATATATATATATATATATATATATATATATATATATAGTAAACAGCCTTAAATAGAGAAAATATTCCACGGGTCGCTGTGAAATATGGTTTCATCATCACAACAGCCCCCAGACTACTTTGCAGACTTACTGCTAGGGACACTAGGACTATGCGCCAGTGATAGACTAAATAATGTGACAGGGTTATCTAAATTATATTGTCAAGAACAGCAAAATTGCGCGTCACACACACTCCGACAGTATTATTTAATCAATTTGTGCTAGAAACAAAACTTTGCTGTTAAAATATGCAAATTATGTTAGGCGCAAGAAATCCATAATTATGTAGTAAACGTAAAAAAACACACAATTGCAGAACTCCACTGGCGTAGATCATGCTCCATTATTTTATACAGAATCTAGTAATAAATAAAAGGTAGAAAACTGAACATTCCAAATCTAGTTTTAACTATTCCCTCCCCCCCCCCCCACCTTGAAAATGTGTTTTCAACAAAGCCAAAGATATTTTCTTCCTAAAATTCCGCATACTAAACGTATTGTTTCTCTTCTTCCTAAAGAAAACAAACTACTATAATTCGGTAATTCACTTACTGCCTTCAATAAACATGTTTCCTGCTTGAAAAAAAAGCACCTTTTCAAACTCGCTTCCCAAAATAAACATGTAGTATAGAAAACACTTAACTAGTAAGGTGCAATCTCCCTAAATGGTCGTTTCAGGGTGCTGAAGACATTTACACGTCACATAACTTCTGGCTTTATAGTTTATGATGTCACCAAACCTTTCAATGGCAATATAGAAATTACACGGTTTCACGTGCGAACGGCCTTTAATTTTGAAAAATGATTAGGTATAGGTCATATTGCACAAAATATCTATCTATCCATCCATCGGTCCATCCATCTATCTGTTCTTCTAGCTATCTAGGTAAATGTCTATATGTGAGCGTCCTAAGTGTGTTTATTGTGCATGCAAACATATGTGTGTATGTATACACACGCTGTGTGTGCTTTGTGTGTAACCGATGAAACATGCCATGCTCGTCACCCGGGTGTTTGATGAGAGTTGTGATGTAACACCAATAAGCAGACGGTATCGGTAGGCAGCGGCCGGGCTGGATTCATGGATTCGGCTCCTCTCTCCATGGTTGTCTGCACACTGTGGTTGTTGGGGGTTGCCTCTGACCTCTAGAGGGGTTGTGGCATGGGGGGGCGGGGGGTGGGGGGGCAGGCTGGTGTCTGCTGTCCTGGTTCCTACAACTCTGCAGTCCTGGGCTCCCGGGACAGACTCTGGCTGGAACTGAACATTTCTGGGGTTGATTGACAGCAGCAACGTCAGCAGCAGAGGGGGAGCAAAGGGAGGGGGCTGGCGGAGAAAGGCCAAAAACTCTATCTGGAGGCAACATTTTTTCTTGAAGATCAAGGAAAAAGTTTCGGTGGGGACTAGCGGATGCCTGTCCGTCTGTCTCTATGATCAGCATGCAGCCCCCGGGAGGGGAAAGCGGCTCGTAGGACGGAAGTTGACAGTGAACCCCGGACAGAGCGACAGTCCTGCGACCGTAGCGGGAGCGGCGAGACTACCACTGGAGCCCTGAGAGATCTACGCCCCGTCTTAACCGCGCGAGACAGTCCAGACCCCTCTGGACATTTGGTGACTTTCTAGACGAATGTGGGGGCGCTCTAGATTTCTGAGTGCCCCCTAGACAACCGAGAGACATAAGAGGGCGTCTGGACATCTGAGACCTTCTGGGCGAATGAGGAGCGCCCGGGGTATTTGAGAGACGCTTTGGAAAACAGACTCCAGAAAACCTGACAGACCCCCTTCTCCTGATCTCGGAGCCCCAGAGCACAACGTGGGCTCTCCAGAGATTCTTTCCAGCCCCGACTCTTCACGTAGAATTAAGAGGATAAAATGACGACCCCTGTGAGATTTCCGGGGCCTTAGGGCATCAATGAGAGATCCATGGTTCCTCGAGGGACTCCCTTTGATCCCATAGAGATTCCCATTCTAAGAGTCCCCTTCTTCCCGGTCAACTCAGGCTTGCGTAGAGTTCAGTCACAACTTTATTAGGGGCAGCCTTAAATCGAGTACAGACATCCAGCTCTCAAGGTGAGGCACTCCAAATTCTAGGCGCGCCGCTGAGGACATCAAGACGAGACATCCGAACTAGACGCTGGGTGCGGCATTCTCCTAAACATCTCACAGACACGCTAAACTGAAATACCAACAGACCGGACTCGAAGACTGTCACATTATCCCTGCCTCGTCAGAAAGAGACACCCTGGAAGGGAACACCAACACCTCGATCACAAGAAGAGACACCAATATATTGACATCGCAACCAACGCAGCAGAACTGACAGCTCGGAGTGCAAGAGAGACGTCGTCGTCACAAGAAGGAGCCTAACCCAGCAAGGAAAGCCAACAAACCAGCAGGAATATTTGCCGGCAGCCCAGCGGTGAGAGACCCCCACCCAGCCAGGCCTTGGGCGCAGAGCTGGGAGATGCTGCCTCGGATCACGCGGCCTTAGAGACCTCACTGCAGTCACTGTAAGTGTCCTGGTCACCTTGTGACCGCCTCAGGTGTGCAGCCTGACATGTGCTTCCGGGTCACTGCCTTGGGTCACGTTCAGAGTCACAAACAAACCATAGGACGGATGGGGGAGGGGGATTGTTTTAACAGTGTAAATATGTGGGATGCCAGATTAGTCGGCCTGTTCCATCCAGGTGCTCCGGCCGAGGAACCGTTAAGCAGCATTTCTCCCTTTCTCCACCTCCGCCATAGCCTGACAACCACTTGCCTGTCTCTTCACATGCGCCTATTGACGCCAAGGGTCAAAGAGAGCTCGGGGCTGGTGCCATGTGAACCGGAAAGGTAAAGGTAAACCTCGGTGAATGCACATTCTTGCTATTATTGTCTTCGCAATCAATATTAGGCTTATTGTGGTTTGCTTAATTCGTATTAAGGCTTTAAAAATTACTAATGAAAGTTATACCATTATTTAATTATTGTTAGTAATATTACGTTTATTTTATTATTATGGCAGTATTTATTTGGGAGTTCCATGTATCGTTACGTGTTACTCGTATTATTATTATATTCACCATATTATATTACCATTGATAAGTTATACTATATAATTATTATTGATAACATATTTGTATGCTATTATATTGATAGTACTCAGATTATTACTCCAAGTCGCGCTTTGACACGCTGGTATAATTTCCATTAGGGACTGGTTGAATGTTGGGTTTTATGTTTTACCTTGAGACACAGGAGTCCAAACGCCCCCTTCCAGAAACCTACATACACACCGCAATTCAGATAATCTCGCATCCTTTCCACACCTTAAAACAGTGCCCATGAACGTGTTAGCCTTTCATCCTTCAGAAGTGGTTAAAATGCGTTATATATAGATCGTGTTATTTACTGCGCCACAAAGCGCGCGGGTATGTGATGTGGGCTTTATAGCTGCACGATGTTACAATAGTTTATGGGGCTCTGCCTGTAGGCGCAATGCACATTGTCTCTGAACCTACCTCCCCCTCCCCCGCATAGGACCATGCCCCCGCACTTTGAAGTGGAATAATCTGCACCCCTCCCCGGCGCCTTTTGATTGGGTACCCCTTCCAATGGTTTTTTTTCTCATTGCCGTCATCCCAGATGAGAGTCCCCAGGAATAGGTATGGGTGAAAGCACTTAAGGGTCACGTGAGATTTCCCCATAGAAGGCAAGCACTGTATGTACCCCCGCCCCCGGATGCCAGGGTTCGTGCGGCCAGACTCAGCAGGGTATGGCTGCATCTCCAGCCTGCTTTGAGAACGACCAATCGTCTGACGTCCACAGAGCTGGTGTCTTATTGGTGGGCGTGTTGGTGCAGTTAGGTGTGTGCAGATAGATTGACTCGTAGAAAGGCGGAGGGGGCGGACCCTAGTTATGTTGAGGGGCTAGCTACTGTACTCATTTGCATCACGATTTCAGAGAACGGCTTACTTACCCTTCCCATATTGCAGGGGGGCAAAAACTTGGCATTTCTTTCGTATATTCATGAACTGAATCACTTACCAATCTTCAAAAAGGTCTCCCACATCCTATTGTACGGCTCCCCCCTGCCGGAGGTGCTCGCATGTTTTGCTTTCCCATTTCATGAGGTGCAGGCAGAGTCACGTGACGTAACCCGGGCCCTCCTCCCGGAGGGAAGCGTCAGATTCGGAAACCTGTGAGGGAGCGATGCTGACAGTCACAACGAGGAGCTAGGGCGGGACTCGAGGGAGACTGCCACTCGTGGGGACCACAAGCCTCTGCCAGAGCTGCTTCTGTTCAGGACTCTCACTCTACTGAGCATGAGCATGTATCTACCCACCCACGTGCCCGACCACCAGTGCTAGCAGGCACTCAACCTACTGAGCTTTCCAGAGACATGCATCGGTTACCGCATTGTTTCTTATATGTCCGTACGTGTGTTATATTTTACACGTGCGACGGCATTCATGGCTCGGGAAACCTGCTGCTCATACATACTACATCTCGCGGTTCTAGTGACGTTTGCAAAAAGTTCTCTTAGGGTTTCGTGCAATTATGACGTAGTACTGGTTATTTCGTATATTCCACCTATACGATGCACATGAATTAGAGCCGCTAATTCCGACTCTGTACAGTTTATTATTCAATCAAGGATTTATAAAGCGCGGCAAATCACCCGTGAGGGTCTCATGGCGCTAGAGATTTCACACCTGACTCTGGAATGCAATACTTTCTGTGGAATTAGCCCCCACCCCCCGTGTTTAATGTTGTTTCACGTGCACAAAGACATGCTTTACTACTCTTTACGAGCAAATGAGATAACTTTTGTTCAGTACGTCATACACCACAACATAAATGGTGAATATTTGTAATACCTGCATTATTATCATCATTAGAATCAATAACAATTCGCATTATAATTTGTCAAAAATAATCATTGTATTGTTACAAAATAAAAAAAAATGCTCAGCAAGTGTATCCTCAGAACATTTATCTACAAAGGGCGGACGCTGGTTAGTTTCTAGATGGCAGTTTTTCTCCCCAAAATAGAATTGTTAGATTCGATGGCCATTGACGATTCGTCTTATTTGTTTTGGAAAGACGGGAAGATTGGATGGTGACTGGAATTTTTGGGAATCGGTTGAATGTTTTTTTTTCTCATTGAGATTTACAGTATTATTTGCAAAGGGTGCAGTAAGCACGGACGCAACATTATCACGTTTATTAAAATATATATATATGAGTACAAAAGGTAACATACTAAAAAACATAAAGAACGTAATAATTTAGACCCGAATTCATACTAGAGCGTGCGCAGTGGTTTTGTTCGCTTCTATCTTGGCTGCCGTAAACAAACCTTAACAAAAATTAAATAAAACCAGAGGAAATGTGATATTTCACTGAAGTATAATTTAAAGTAGTCTAAATATTCTTTGAGGAATCTTTAGGATAGTAATTAATTCATACAATTCTACAAATAAGATCTCTCTATTTATCTGGATCCAAACACGTGAAGTCACCTACACTATAAGAATTAAGGGATAATGTTTTCTCCGCAGATATAGAGTGCTGCTCCACTGGTCTAAATAAAGCGGAGTAGGATAATGCTTTTTTTTCTTTGCATACTAGCTTGCAAAACGCGAAAATGCACGTGTTACACAGAGTGGTCTAATATTATCTGCTTTACAGAAAAGCATGCGTGGTAAAAAAATAAAACATGTTAGCACAAATATGTCGATTTAAAAAAAAAAAAGCAAATTCTATGGAGTACAAATGTATTTTTTTATGACATCTAGTTTTGCAAAGTTAAAGATTTTTTCAGTTGGCAAAGTTTCTCTGAGATTGCCGTCACCTGTACAAAGTTTTTTATGCACATTGCAAAATAATTGTTAACCCCTAGAAGATCATTCCACCCCAATCACACCCATCCAAAATGTAAAACGTATGTGGATTTTTCCCTTTGCAAGCTTACCTTTTGCAGTGTTTTTCTATGCACAGTATGCAGTTTTTTTCTTGAAAGCTTTCTTTTGTGAAATAAATTGGTGCAAAAGTTACATTTGCTTACTTATATGTGCATAAAGCATAACACTTTGCAACTTCACAATACTGCAAAGATTTAAAAAGAACTTAATAAAGGCTGCAAGAAAAAAATCCGTTCAACTTTATGCATCCTGATCAGACTGCCCACAACAACATATACATTTTTTCATGATAATATACGCACCTCATTTTCGAGCGGGATGGGCGTGACTTCTATATTGTCAGAGGAACTAATCACTTATGCTGTGAAAAACACATCTATGTTGTTTCTTTTGTAATAGACTAGTGTGTGACTTTGCAGTCTCTGTGTAGCCCAAGAACGGGCAGTATGTGAGACCATATAAATATCCCTACTGTCGAGTGAGCATTGTCTGGCATTCAGAGTTTGTATAATGGTCGTCTGTGTTGGCTTAGTCCAGACTAAGGTCGTGCGGCCTGTCTCGCCAAACATGGGAGGACGGGGGTTTATTTTGGTGCTGGTTTTAGGGGTGGGGCGGCACGTGACTCTTTGGGAACCATTTAAGGCCCTTGAATGTGGGAGGTTGGCCCGAAGGCATGTCGAGGATGTTCTGGAGGAATGGCCCCTGCACGTCCATGGTGTGTCCCGGTGGTTCTTTTGTTTAAATTTGATTTGGCTGACTGGCCTGTCATTGCTTCATCTGAGGTTGTGCCCAGTGTGTACTGAGGCATCCGTTTCTTCAAATAATAGAGCCCTAGGGTGGACAGGATTTTAAAGCGGGCCCTTTCTTTTCGAGGAGGCGATGGTGTTTTTAGAGATATTCAGCACAGGGGTAGTATGGCACCATTGGCACGCTTTTCACATTCACACACAACTGGACTGCCCGATTTCTTTTAATCTGGAGCGTTTTTTATTTTCTTTCTGCGGCGCCAATATGGACTAACTTCACAGCAGTAATAAATTACGGGACAGAAGGTCTGCATTAGTGGGAATACCTTTCAGAGCATCATGAGGTGGTGGATGGCGGTTTCATAATGGCCAAAATTTGCTTCTTGGAGGACTACTCTGAGTGTAACTACATTTTATTTACTCTAGTGTGTGTGCGTTTTCCACCACTCCTGTATGAACCTATCTGCACATGTCTCCTTCACAACACACGCAACTCCCTAAAGTTCTTTTGTCAAAGCTTCTTCATTAAATGTCCTCTCCAGGCCTACACCTCAGTCCTATGTTAAGAGGAAGAAGGCCTTAAAATGCTGCAGGCCTGCGGTGTTCGGTATATTTTGGAGACAAATATTGCCTTCAAAAGTTTAATAACAAAAGCAAGCACCTTCCCTTTTTCATTCACATAGCAGCAGTTCAAAGTCCCAGTGCAGACAAAAGTGTGTTTTGCTAATATGACACGACTTTCATTTGCACTGTCAATGAGATGGGATGTATGTGTATAACAATCTGTTGTTGAAATTTAAGTTACTTAAATATAAAATAAAAAACCTGGTATATATCCGAGTGAGAAGAGACCGGTCTTTTGATCCCGGATTCAGAACTGACTAAAAACTGTGTGAATTTGGACAAACCCCTTCTTGTGCCTCAAATCTTACCTATGTGTTCTGCATTGTGAATACTGCTGCATATTTTCACTCCACATCCCATTCTGGTTCCTTTAAGCCAGCACCAACGGTAGCCCTCACTCCACACACTTCTGTGTACAACAGCTCTTGTGTTGAAGGCTCCCCCTTCATTACAAATATTGCCTAAACTGCACTTCCCTGTTCTATAGCTTTATCAAAAACCTGAAATAGACATAAATACAATACAATGAAAGTCTCCTATTATTTAAATCTAGATTTGAACAGCTAACTCGTCTCCCAGTTCTATGGGTCATTCATAAGCTTCGTTTTCTTAACGCCTTTCCCGATTGGACCCCTTGAATGAATGCTGATGTCAGCAGGAAGCCCCAGCCTCGGATTCTGTGCGTCACTGTACATGCAGACGGCGCTCTCACTGTAAACTCAGGGCTGATGGGCAGCAGTCCTGGTGAGCTGTCAGTCCTTATCTTTATTGGCTCTGCCCTGTCTCTACCCAAGTTTAAAAGGAGCGCTCCTTTTATCTAAGTCAGCCAGTCTGCTGCCTGTTTACATCAGGCAAACTTTTCAGCCACTGGCCTCATTACAAAAATGGACCGACAGGGGAACTGGGCCTCTGGCTGTGCAACCGACTAGGAGTGGAAAGCAGAACATTAATGTTCACAAACTTGGGCCTGATTAGTTCCCCTGGGTATTTCTGCACCAACACAAGTTTGGCTCTTGGTCACGTTATCCATAAGGTTTTGCAAGTCAAATCTAATCAGTGAATCATTTGTCACTACATGCCAGAATATTCACAACCGTCTGGTCGCAGTGGGTCTTATATCACAAGTATACATTCATACCTTTCAGTCTGTAATATTTAAATGAAGGTCTGTCCAATTGAATTAGTTGTTTTTCTACCCAAACAACAGACTGCAGTAGTACTATCCAACATTATGCCCAACATGCAGTGGACTCCAAAGGCAAACAGAGATTATATTGCCCTTTACATTATTTTATAATATCGCCATTACATCCTGGAAAGAGACTATATCTGCTCTCTTTCTTCTCAACTTCCTCGCTACAATTACTCAGCTCATTCATCTCAAACTATGATCACAATTTATAATAAGGTGATTCAAACGTCACCACTAGTCACCGAAGCCCCCTTTACATGGTATCCGCTGTTTGTGTAATCTTCGGAATTATGGATCTTCATTTTGAACTCACCGAAAACTAAAATCCAGCCAGGATTTCAGGATAGCTACAATGAATATGAATGAGGCTAATTGGTAGGTCTGGGCGAAATTTAATTAAGACAGAGAAATTCCTGAATCTTTACGTTATGTGCAATCCACAACATTTCTCGAAATTAAGCATTACCCACCTTCATGTAACTTTTTCTAACCGAGCAAGCACCTAGCTAAAAATGTCTCGCAAGATACCAGCAAGAGACTGTAAATAAACAAAATGTTTTGTGAAAATATATTTTCTGCTCTAACCATTTTCCTGCCAGTATCTCGTGAGATTTGCATGCTTGGGTAGAAAACACGCAGTGATGCGGGATCCCGGCAAACCACATTTGCTAGGTAAAGCATGATTTCGCAAAATGTTCGTGAATTTCACCAGAGAAAAAGTTACGCGATTTCGCACACCACCACCGATTTACACACACATAATTTAATTTGAGATGATGTGCATATAGAGAAGCTATTCAACTATTACTGTAACATCCTCCCAATGTAATCAATATTCATTATAAAGTGCTATGCATTAATTTCACCCCCAGATACGAGATCTTTGGCACATGGTGCTGGAAGTGCCGATCAGTTCCTTAGGCTGCCAGGCATGCCGCCACGAGGGAAGGACACTACAAAAACACAACCCTACACTACATACATGTATGAGATAAAACGTCAGTGTTTCTGAAGGGTGCAAAGCGAATTGGTTTGTCCCCGTAACTTAATAAAGGACGTCGAATTCAAAGGTTGTATTTGTGTGTGGTCTCGCACGTGCAGGCATGTGTAAAATAGGTTTACAATTTTAGAACATAAAACAAACATAGGTGCTCTTGGCTGAAAGGTCGTCCCTCCATTCGGTAAGGTAATTGCGAATGAAAAAAACCTGGAACACTTTATTCCATCAACCTGATCGACTTCTTTTTTCTCAATCAAATGCCACGAGTGGAGCGCTATTCGACACGCAGGCGTGTGCGCGCTGCTGTTATTCCTAGAACAGGGGTATACGTAGAACACTGCCTGACGCCCGCTATATTCACTTCATATGCAGTTACCATAGACGCAAATGAACTAATCTGTCTCAGATTTCAAACTCAAGACCCCTGTGCCAATACCTCTGAGCGTGCCAGACTTCTGCGATTGGTCCAGCTGCTAGAAAGCTTTAAAGTGTGGATTATTCATCAGAGATGAAAGTTACGTATTTCTCTTACTGTGTGCGTGCATATATAAGAATTAACACATATGTACAGATATATATATATATTCACTTAAAAAACAAAGGGTGAAGTTACACTATTGTTAGGAATTGTAAGTATATCTTACAATACATAAAAAACTTTGAAATTCACCCCCAAAAAAAACCAAAGGTTAAATTAACATAGGTGAAAATTTCACTGACAACGAAATGTTTTAAACTCATAAAAACACAAATTCACCAGTTATAGCTATCCAAGTAACTATAACTCGTGCCCAAATGCAACTATAATTTGCACTGTCGCTATGCAGTGTTGTCTTTAATGATGTCACTTCAGATGTTGCATGATATATTCAATGATGCAATAGAATGTCACAAGTGATGTAATATGTGGGGTAATTAGCAGAGCATGGAGAGGGCGGGAGTTAAAGTTATTTTAGGGCACAAATTATAGTTACTTGAGAAAAATATAACTAGGTGAATTTCAGAGCCTGTGCCCAACACCCCGCAGGCAGCCAACCCCCTACGGGCAGCCCCACCCTCCCTGCTGCACTGCCCAGCCACCTTTTAAAAAAAACTTTTCACTATACCGCAGTGTTCCATGGGAATCAGCGAAGCTCCGTGCCTCGTGGAACTCCTGTGGGATTCCATGGAGCTCGCTGACTCCCACTAGATTTATGAATCCTTCCCGCCTCCCCCCCCCCAAAAAAAATTCTAGTTTGGGACCCTGGGGGGGTGGGCGGTCCTCTGAGACCCTATCCTCCTTATACATTATTTTTTTGCTTCATGTTGCGGCCACCCAATCAAAGCACAACGTGAGTACCCCACTGCTCCCTGCCTGGCCACACGGTAAGTGATTATTTCGTCAGAGGAGACGCTGAAGATGATGAGGCACTCCCGCCCCCCCACCAACCCTATCACGACTGGTGCACTGAGGGGCTAACATCAACACAGCGAGAGTGCCTTTTTGGCAGGGGAGGGCAATAGATAAGAAGGGATGCTTCCACCCCGAGGTCTAGTGCACTCAGGCACTTACATTGTTCCTGTAGCAACCGGTCAATAAGATTGGATGCGGAGTTCTCCAGCCTGCAACATCAATACTCACACGGCGAGCAAACACCCAAAAGATTTGACCCTGCTCTACTGTGGCTTGAGAAGCCCGCCACCCGGGAAAGTTTAGGGGGCCATACCTACTGGGGTTCTCCCATTTCCACTTAGAAGAGATGGACATCGCACTGACCATTGCAACCACCAAATAACCCGGCTGGCTCTTCAGGGTCGACGTGGAACTACGTCACTGGGAACCCAACGCACCACGGGGGCTCCTTAGAGACACCCTCCCTTCACAGCAAATCTAGGGACTGCCTCACCGTTGGAATTCCCTGGTGCCTACAGAGTAGGAGTGGCCCTCAACATATCATGGGGCTGCCCAGAACGGACGGCGTTGGTTTCTCTTGCTTGCCTGCTTGTACCATCCCACTGTGCTCCCCCCCGGCTGCAGGGCCCAGACTTCTCTTACCCCCTCTTACGGTCGGTTCAGTGTAAGAGTGAGGGGTGAGCAAGGTCCAGGCGTCACTGAGGTGGATTATCACCATACGTTGAAGGCTTCTCCCCACTCTCGGGCACAACAGCGCAATTATGGTGCACTGATTGGAGCCTTATTGAGACAATTGGAGAAGAGTGATTCATAAGACTGGCTTGGACTCCTCATGCATAGCGGCGACTCCAAAGAGACTACGCATGCCGCCCCAGTGTCTGCCCCCCTGAGGGGAGCGTGGGGTCTGGCAGGTCTCGTGGAATGGTGAAGGTTCCTGTGTAGGGTGTTACTAGCTGGAGCCTTTTGTCCCTCAATGCGAAATCTGCTGCTTCGCTTTTGCTTGGAGTGTGAATCCAGCTGCCTCATAGGTCGACACAGCTCTATGGGTCCCCAGCCTGTGGAGCGCCAAGGTGCGACAGGCCTGAACTGCTCAGATGCGGCATCCAGCCAGGACCCTGTGCCGCAGACCATCACAGAAGCAAAGTTGGACAAGGCAATTGCTGATTCAAGATAGGAGCTCTGGGGCAGGATTGATGCAGTTGCATTGGAGATGGGACAGCTCAGACAGGACCAACGGAAACTCAGAACTCGGGTGGAAGATTTGGAGAACGCCATGGCGAGCTTGCACCTTAGCATGAAAGACTTAGAAATTCTTAGCACCGGGACACTCTTCCTGAGTAGCTGTGCGCTCTATAAATACCCATTAACATAACATAACATGAAGGCTAGCCAGAGGACTCAGAAGGGCGGTCCTGCCACAATAACCTCCGCACAGTGGGCTTTCCGGAGACGCGCAGGAGTCTGACCCTTGCAATTCGTCTAAGAATGGCTGTCAAAGACAATAGCACCAGGAAAATTGTCTCCACATTTCCTGATAAAGCAAGCCCATTGAGTTCTGTCCCGCAGGCCCCCCGCTAGTTGCAAGATTGATGAATTATTGAGACAAGGAAGCCATCCTTCAGGCGACCAGCTCCACTGATCCAATTCTATACGAGAATACCTGAATATATCTCTTCCCTGATTACACAGTGGCTGTACAACGACACAGGGCATCTTTCCTAGGAATAAAAGGAAGCTCCGGGAGGTTGGCCTTCTGTACTCTTTACTATTCTCCGCCAAACTAAAAGTTATGGCTAATAACACTAGCTACTTTTACACTGAGCCCACGGATGGGTAGGACTGGATGGAACAACGCTGATATGATGTGGCCAACTCAGCCTTGCCACCAGAGAGGACGTGGGAGGATGGACCCAGGAGGGGAAACAGGCACCACAATAGAGAGCGTGAGCCTTTACATTGAGTGGAACCCCATCACCGGCACAGGCGAAGGAAGAACAGTCTCTGGCCCTAACCATGGCATCATCCTGGTGGGCCGAGCAATGCTCCCCGACTCAAAGTTTGGCGCAGGACAATCTCTCAGAGACGCAATCCAGAGACTCGGTTGCCAGCCTCAACTCCGTGGTTCTCCCAGTCATCATGCCACAGACAGCTAACACTCTGATTTTAAAATAAGGTAACTTAATGGAGAGTATCACCCCCAGTGGCAGAATGATCTACTCACCTGGAAGATGGATCTGACGGATCTACAGACCCTCTTTACGGGACTTTCCTGCATCCAGAAACTGCATCTATATCCCTGGCGCACACATTTCGAACCGCGGCAGGGGAGGGAAGTAGAACCACGCCTCCCGTACACCAGAGACTGAGCATAAAAGAGATTTCTCCTACATGTCAATCAAGGGAATGTGTGGAATAGACACACACTACTAGGTTTGTTTAAAAGACACGTTAAATTGGAATTTACAGATATATGAGATTTTGTCACCACAGGGCGCTGGCAAAACAAATTAAAGACCACACACTACCAAGATTTACATTCGGGTATAAGCGAGGCATGTATTTCTGAACAATGAACAGTGCGTTTTTTATTTTAAAGCAAACAAGAATTCTACATGATTAAACCTGGGTTGATCATTTAACAGTTTGTGCTGCTACAACGTTTGAAAAGATTTTCACCAAATTTGGTATGAATGTATCACACCATTGAATAGATCGTTATTTTTGTTTGTTGTAAATCTGTTCAGTAGTTTTCGTGAAATTCGTAGAAAAAAGATGCCACACCACCCTCAAAGGTCGTTTTGCAGTTCATGAACTGTGGTCTATGAATGGAGCATTTAAATGAAAAACCAATCTAACAGGCTAAGAAGCTGTTACTTCCATTGGACAGTTCACTGCTAGCGAAATACAGAAATCCGTTTGTGAGCAGCTAAAATCTGATTGGTTTTCAAAAATTGAAAGGATTTTCTCTGGCAACCATTACATGATGCAGTGGTGAGTTATGACCCCAAGGCTAACGGAAAAAAATATTGACGACCAATCCCAGGTGACACCGCAGAGGGATGAGAAATATCCACTATCGGCGACGGAGGATTTGTGAACCTCTGTAATTTGTTTATAGACTGCAGGAGAGGCTGATCTCACAACGATCGCACACCATTTTGAGCCCACTACTATACACTCAAATGCATAGCAACCCCAATTACCAATAGATAGCAAACTCCTCACAAAAACAATTTCTGAACGCAACTAAATTTAGATCAAAAACTTAACACAAAAAAACATCTTCAGCACACAAATGCACACTATGGGCAACGAGACTGGGCACAGTGAGAGCCTGAAGGTGATGCCCTGTTCACAGAACATGAGGTACGTCCAAAGGCAGTGCTCTTAGGACAGGGACATGAAGTGAAGAGGAAGCACGAAGGCGGCAACCTACATTCCTAGCTCACTTTGCATGGCTAAAGGCTGTGCACAGCAGGCTCTGGCGCAGAGGAGCTAGGTGCTGGGTGTGGGCAGTGGGCCTGCTATTAGGTGTTCACAGGACATACGCTTTGGGATCTGGGCTCAGTGACACTGAGCACAGGGCATGGCCTGGTCAGGGTTGCAGGCCACGCTCTGTGCTCCGAGTCATCTGCACATTTCTAAAGACCATGCGTAGCAGACTTGAGTGGCAGGTATATAGGGTATGACCACAGGCCAAACTCTGAGCTAAAAGCTTGTTGGGCATGGCGGAAGGCTGTACACAACAGGCTTTGGATGCATACTCGATGCAGGGCATGAACAAAGGCCACACCCTCTGCTCAGTGGAAACTTTGTCCCCAAGAGAAAGTGTAGCACAATAAAAGGCATCACTGAAAAACATTTTGCTGAAAGGATGTCATACTTATTTACACATATAGAAAATAACGTGTAATAAAAAAAACATTATGCTTAAAGCATTCAGTTAAAGGAGCGCAACAGTTCTGATCTAATACCCCAAATCTACTGGCTTTACCCAGTTAAGGTGGGTTAAGCAACCATAAATCCACCCTAAATGTACTACATCACCTTACAAATTGGCATCATCGATTGCATCACCAATGACATCACATATCACAGACAAATTGGCATGATCTTTCAATAATGTTTTGACTGGTAGTGTAAACACAATATTCTTTCTATCTGTATCCTAGCATGAGCATCTAGATGTACAAAAGCTGAAGCCAAGGGATGTGCCCAGTGGGCAATGGGGGATGTGGTGCTGAACCCAGGTCCTCACAGTGAACTGAAATACTAAAGTTCTAGAGCAGTAGGTTTGGGGGAAATGGTAAGCAGCATAGAGCTAGGCTTTGCTAGAGCAGCGGTTCTTAACCTTTTGACTGCTGTGGACCCCCACTGAATCATTACAGGAATCCAGGGCCCCCACTGAGTCATTATTAGAACCCGCAGCCTAAACAATTTCAATGATTTGAACCTCAAGACAATACATGAAAATACAAAAACACACGTATACACCAAATGCCCATATATTGGGATATTTAGTTTAATTCACAATCAAATTTGGGAAAGTTTTCAAATTTTCAATTTTGCTTTTTATTTGAATATAATTTTCGTAATTTTAAAATATTAATCTTAATATTTAATTGTGTAAAACTATTGCGGACTTCATAAAGAGGCCTCGCAGACCCCCAGGGGACCCGGATCACAGGTTAGGAGGCCTAAAGCATGCTTGTCATGTCCAAAGTCTGAGCACTTTCGGCTCCTGGTGTGTGGTCAATGAGCACATGTCCATGGTGAAGGCTCTATCTTGCTACCAGGATGCAGGGGGTAAGGCCAAAGTCAACAGCAGATAAAGTCTTTCAATAGGGGTGCACAACGTTGCCAAAGATCACGCCTCGCACCATCAGTCTCCTGGGAAGGGCAGGCTCTGAGGAAAGTGAAGTTTAATGCTGGGGTTGGCCTTGCTGTCTGAACTTACTAGACTCAGTTAAGTATTGAACTCCAATCAGCTCTAGGGTGAAAGACTACTTGGCTACTTCGGTAACTAATGATGGCAATGAAGAAAACAAGTTACTTACCTGTAACTTTGGTTCCCCAGTATTGGTAACTTTCATAGATTCTCATGCTTTGTATCATTCCCCGTCGTCGGAATGGGAGCCTCGGTAACAAAAATATATATATATATATACATATGTATAACCATAGAAACAAAAGAGAAAAATTAGGCCCAGGCCTCATCTCATTTTGTAGTATATCACCCTCTTTGTGTAAAAGAGCCCAAACTTTTGCCAGGGCCAATCAGCACAGCCTCACCCTCTGGAACCTTCCCGAGAGAGCTCAGAGCCTCAGATTTTCGTAGCCGTTGTGCCAACAGCCACTATCTTAGTAAGCCTGCAGAGCTTTCCCAGGGGAGGTGGGTGGGCGCATGAGAATCTATGAAAGTTACCAATACTGGGGAACCAAAGTTACAGGTAAGTAACTTGTTTTCTTACCCCAGTATTGGAACTTTCATAGATTCTCATGCTTTGTATCAGAATAGCAAGCAGTAGATCACGACAAGCACATTTCGGTAATTACATGGCTTTACAAAATCATCTCAGTGCACATGATAAAACAACCATTACTGAAACCAAATGTGCTTACCAGGATGGAGGGATTGTAGGGAAAGCTCACCTCTCATTGAAAAAGATTCCGGAGGACTGCTTGACCAACCGCAGCGTCAGCTCGTCCCACCGATTCCAGGCAGTAGTGCTTCGTGAAGGTGTGTACACTGCTCCACGTTGCTGCCCTGCAGATGTCCTTAATCGCCACTCCAGCAAAGAGAGCCACTGAAGACGCCATCGCTCTCGTAGAATGCGCCCGGGCCCTCTTATCCAAAGGTTTGCCCGCAGCCTGATGACAGTACTGAATTGCACTGGAGATCCAGCGGGAAATGCCACTCTTGGCGAGCGGTAACCCCTTCCGTGGTGCACTGTAGGCGATAAATAGTTGAGTAGACTTTCTGAAAGAGCGTGTACGCTCCAGATAGAATTTCAGGCATCTTTGGACATCCAAAGAATGCAATGTTCGTTCCGCTTGAGTGGAAGGACGCGGAAAAAAGGAGTTCAAAATTAAGGGTTCATTCAAATGAAACTCCGAAGGCACTTTCGGGATGAATTTTGGGTTGGTTCTCAAAATCATGACATCCCTCTTGAACTGTAGAAAAGGCTCCACTATAGAGAGAGCCTGGAGTTCACTAACTCTCCTAGCCGAAGTCAATGCTAGGAGAAGGGCCAGTTTCCAAGATAGGAACTTCAAGTCCGCTTTGTGAATCGGCTCAAAGGGCGCTTTCATCAGTTGAGCCAGTACCAGGTTAAGTTGCCAGATAGGCGGAGGTGGCCGGACCGGAGGATACATCCGAAATAACCCCTTAAGGAACTGCTTAACAATTCTTGCAGACCATAGAGATGGCCCCGATGTCTTCCGTCGAAAGCGGGATAAGGCAGCCAGATGCACCTTGATCGAAGAGTGCGCCAGACCTGATTTGGCCAGAGACAGGATGTAGGGCAGAATCTGATGTGGCCGGGATTTGTAAGGATGGAGTTTATTCCTCTGGCACCAAAGGCAAAATCTCTTCCACTTTGCCCTGTAGGTCTTATTAGTGCTGGGTGCCCGTGCCTGAGATAGAACATCCCTGCATTCCTGAGACAGATTCAGATGGCGGAATTCTCTGTGTTCAGGAGCCACGCTGACAAGTGAAGTGACTCCGGATCCGGATGGAGGACTTGGCCCTGATTTCTCGATAACAGAGATGGAATCAGTGGCAAGCGAATCTGGCGATCCTGGGAGAGAAGTAGGAGTTCCGAGAACCAGAACTGCCGCGCCCATGCTGGAGCAATGAGGATCATTTTGCATGGTTCTGCCCTGACCTTCCTGAGAACTCGAGGAATGAGGGGAATCGGAGGAAAGGCGTAGCAAAATGCGCCGAACCAAGCAATCGAAAGGGCATTCCCCAGAGACCCTCGCTGGGGAACCTTGCTTGCGTAAAACCGGCACTTGGCGTTCTCCGGGGTCGCAAAGAGGTCTATGGTCGGAGTGCCCCATTTCTTGAACACTGCTTCCAGAGTGGCCTGATCCAGCTCCCACTCGTGCGTCACCTTCGTCTGCCGACTTAGAGCATCCGCTGTGATGTTGAGACACCCCGCCAGGTGCTCGGCTCGCAGAGTGATCCCGTGAGAGATGGCAAATTCCCAGATCACCTGAGCTTCTTTGGACAGCGTCCGTGATCTCGTTCCCCCTTGCTTGTTTATATAATGCATGGCCGTAGTGTCTGTCCGGACCAGCACTGCACGGTTCTGAAGTCTGGGGAGGAACGCCAGCAAGGCTAAGTGAATGGCCCTCAGCTCCAAAAGATTGATGTGGCGCAGTCTGTCTGCTGGACTCCAGTGACCGCTGACCTGAAGCTCCTGGAGGACAGCTCCCCACCCTTCTAGGGAAGCATCCGTGGTGACCACCATAGGAGAAGGAGGGATTCGGAACGTTAATCCTCCTGCGATGTTTTCCTTCCCCAGCCACCATTCGCAAGCCGTGCGCATGGCAGGTGTTATCCATACTTTGTCGTTGAACGATCCTTCTGCCTGACGCCACTGTTTGTCCAGCTCCTCCTGTAGAGGACGCATATGTAGCCTGCAATGCGGTATCAAAGGTATGCAGGATGAGATTGATCCGAGCAAGGACTTGTACTGTCGAACCGATACATGTCTCTTGTGTAGTAGTAGACGAGCAGAAGCGGCCAGTTTGCCCTGACGCTCCTCTGACGGACGAGCCGTGCATCGTCTCGTGTCCAGAATTGCCCCAAGGAACTTCCGTGACCTGGAGGGTATCAGTTCCGACTTGGACACATTGAGCTGAAGACCCAAATGGGCGAACAATCTTATGCAAGTTGACACAGCCTGAGACGTTGCCCTGAACGATGGAGCCTTGATGAGCCAGTCGTCCAAGTACGGGAACACTTCCAAGGACTGCTTCCTCAGGAAAGCAGCGACTGGTGCCAGCATCTTCGTGAAAATGCGGGGTGCCGACCGAAGGCCAAACGGGAGCACCTTGAACTGGAAATGGCTCTTGCCTACTGTGAAGCGTAGATATTGCCTGTGAGCTGGGTGGATCGGAACATGAAAGTAAGCATCCTCTAAATCCAGGGATGCCAAAAAATCTCCCGGATTGAGCAGCTTTAGAATATCCTGGAGTGTGACCATCCTGAAAGAGAGCTTGATGAGATAGGTGTTGAGCTCCCTGAGGTCTAGTATAGGACGCCATGCCTCCTCCGTCTTCCGAACCAGGAAGAACCTGGAATAAAACCCCTTGCCCCTTTGTGAAAGTGGCACGGGCTCTATCGCCCCCTTGATGAAAAGCTGGTGGGCTTCGAGATGTAATAGTCGGAGATGTTTCGCTGCACGGGCGTCTGGAGCTCTTGTTGGAGGAAGATCTTGGAACTCCAACGTATGGCCACTCTGAACTATGTTCAAGACCCACCGGTCTGATGTTAAACGCGCCCAGCTGTCCAGACAAAAAGATATCCTGCCCCCAACCGGTGTTTGTGGCAGGGGAGGAACAGTAGCCAGAGCCAGGAGGCCGCTATTGCCTCTTGGCGTTGTCTCGTCCCTGACGATTCTGACGTCCTCTCTGGGACTGCCGAGAGAAAGACGCCGACTGTCCTTGGCGCTGGCTGGAGTATTGTCCTTTATAAGACTGTCCAGATTGAGAGGAATACTGCCGTTGGTTTCCTCTGTAGTTAGAAAACCCCCGACCACGTGCCCCCTTAAATGGCACCTTGCGGTAGGTCAAGGAGCCTAAGGACTTAGCTGTATCGGTGTCCTTTTTAATGCCTTGGAGGGCGTCATCCACATGCTTTCCAAAAAGCATCTCTCCGTCAAAGGGGAGGTCCAAGATCTTATTCTGGACCTCCTGGCGAAACCAAGTCGCCTTCAACCAGCCTTGGCGGCGCAAGACGGCAGAGCCCGCCAAAGCCCTGAAAGCAGTTGAAGCAATGTCCATCGCACAGTCGATGACTTCCGAGGAGCATCGTTCTCCCTCCATCAGCACTTGTCTGGCTTCGTCTTGACTAGTTTCTGGTAGCTGGTCCAGGAATGGTTCCATATCACACCACATCTGGCGGTCGTATCTGCCCAGAATAGCCAGAGAATTTGCTGCCCGCACCAACAAGCTGGCCATGGTGGAGAATCTTTTACCCACATTGTCCAGTCTTCTGCCTTCTTTATCTGGAGGCGTGGTTAAAGGAGTGGACGGATTCTTAGATTTACTTTGAGCAGCTTGTGAAATAACAGAATCCGGCTTAGGTTGTCCTAGAAGACACGCAGGACTGCCCTCTGGTGCCTTGTATTTCTTCTCCAGCCGGGGAAGAACCGGAATGACAGTTGCTGGATTCTGCATTGTCTTCAATCCCTCATCCCAGACATGTTCTATAATGGGAATTGATCTTACAGACTTCTTATATTGGGCTTTAAAGTCATATAGGAAGCAGTCGGACTGCTCCACCGTAAAGGGCAAACCAAACCTCTTGGATGCCCGTTCCATCAAATTATGGAAACCACCAATGTCCACCGGAGGCGATATATTTGTCTCTCGGCCTACAGCATCAGGATCCTGTGTATCATCAGGGTCCCCATCTGGATCCCCTGGATCTGTAAGTGGGATCACCTCTCCCTCGTCGTCTTCGTCCGTATCTCCATCGTCCGCGTCATCAGCAGGTTCCGCACCTGAAGGTTGGGGAACCACTAAGGGCAGCACTGGTGAAATGGACCGAGGTACCTCTCTTGGTAGGGGTGGCAAGTCCATTGGTATGTCACGTGGCACTTCCAAAGGAGAAGGACGCACTGGAGTGCGATCCGGCAACGTTGGAAAACGAGATCTGTAGTCTTGCAGCATCTGTTGCAAATCCGACACCAAAGCCACTGGCAAGGCAATTAGGTCCTGCCTTACAGGGCGGGGGCGTAATCCCTGTTGGTGCCCCTCCTGCCCCTCTGGGCCATAAAACTCCTCCGTATCTGTGTCCTGCTGTTTGACATTCAGGTCTGAAAGGCTGTATGCGTCCCCAAACTGCCCATCCTCCTCATCCTCCTCCGAGTCCTCGAGAAGCATGGATGGTGGCAAAGGCGTGACCCGCCTAGGGGAAGTCATGTCCGGTGTAATCACTAATCTTTGGGTTGAAAAATCCAAATTTTTCGTCGTCGACGGTCCCGACGGCGGTCTCGTCGACGGAGTCGATGGCAACGGGATTTCCAATGTCGACGTACTCGACGACGACTGAAAGGCAACTGTCGTCGACGGAGCTGAAATCGTCGTCGACGATGAGGCCGTCGACAGTCCTGTAATCCTCGTCGACGGAGCAGTCGTCGACGGAGTAGTCGTCGACAGAGCAGTCGTCGACGAAGCAGTCGTCGACGGGGCAGCCGTCGACGGGGCAGTCGTCGACGGAGCAGTCGTCGACGGAGTTTTCTTTTTCGTCGACGTAGTATGTTTCATCGTCGGCGGAGCACCCGTCGACAGTCTCGTCGACGAACTTGTAGTCATCAACATCGACGAACTCGTCGTCGTCGTCATCGTCGACGTGGTCTTCGTCGTCGACACCGCCGTCGACGAAGTAGATATTGTCGACGGTCTCGTGGACGACCCCATGGAAATAGGCTTAATTGAGGAGATCGTCGTCGACGTACCTGCTGCCGCCTGCGTCGACGGACGCGGTTTCTTCAGTGGCACCAACTGAGGAGTTTCTGCAGCCTGTTTCTTTACAGGTTTCTCCTTCTGGGACGGAGGGGTAGATGTAGCAACCCCCTTATTGTCCTTAGGGGCTATGTCCACAGTAGCCCGTCCCTGCCTCTCCTTTACACTGTCGTGAGGAGATTTTTTGGGACCAGCCTCCTCAGACCTGTCAGAGATCCCGTGAGGGGCTTTGAGAGGAACCTTGAGAGGGGGTTCCGCAGAAGTGGAGGGCGATGACCTACCCCTCTTCTTCGATCTCCTGGAGGAGGTGCCAGAGATAGATTCTTCCTCATCCGAAGAAATGACCTCCCTGGTCTTTATCTTCTGCAGCCACGTCAGCAAGCGCCCCTCTCTGTCTCTCAAGGTCTTGGTCGAGAAGGTCCGACAGATTTTACAGTCGGTGGCCTTGTGTTCCGGGTACAGGCAGTATATGCAGTTCTCATGCCTGTCTTCCACAAACAGTCTCTTCTTCCCACAAGAGGCACAAGCCCTAAATAAAGCTTTCTTCTCCTTTTCTGACATTCTGTCTCAAAAGATGGTAATAAAGATATCCAAAAGTAACTCTGTGAAAAAAACTGAGCAGAGCTCAGTGGAGACTCCCTAGCACAACGTGCGGTAGAAAAATCTGAGGCTCTGAGCTCTCTCGGGAAGGTTCCAGAGGGTGAGGCTGTGCTGATTGGCCCTGGCAAAAGTTTGGGCTCTTTTACACAAAGAGGGTGATATACTACAAAATGAGATGAGGCCTGGGCCTAATTTTTCTCTTTTGTTTCTATGGTTATACATATGTATATATATATATATATTTTTGTTACCGAGGCTCCCATTCCGACGACGGGGAATGATACAAAGCATGAGAATCTATGAAAGTTCCAATACTGGGGTAAAAAGCGGTGTGTGATAGTGCCACAGATGTAACTAATTATGTTGCTTGTGCTCATCTGTAACTTCATGTGTGAGGTCATGAGTATTGAATAGTATGTTAGCTTAGCTCACCATAACTAGTACATTTATGTGGATGTAAGGTTTTTAATCAATCATGACCATGGCATTCATCTAAATGAAGTTTTTATGAGAAATTATGTTTTTATTGCACACATTATTTTGTGATGTGAGTAAAGAAAGTAAAGCAACATACCTTCTATTCAACAAAGAATTGTTCCAATGAGAAAAATATCAAGATATTATTCATAATAACTCTTTTGAATTTGCTAACAACATTGGCGTCATTTGACACAAATGAACAACATATAAATATGGTTTACATAAATGTCATTTGGTCCAATATTGTCACCCAGAGGTTATGACATATTGAATCATGAGTGGTTTGTAAATGTCACCAGACCCCCAAGAGATAATATCAGACCATGTTACACATATTACTCATTCCCTATTTTTGATACTACATGTTTATTTTGGGGTAGTTAGCTTGAAAAGTCAGTTTCTTCAAAGAGTAGCTAACAATGAGCACTAATTGGAATTCATATGTTTAAGTGGACTTCTTATGAAGAAAGTGTTGAAACAATGGATAATGGTGAGATTGAATGGATTTACGTGATTCTTTGGCTACAAAGTTTATCACATAATTATGAATTTTGCCACATAATTTGCCACATAACATGCGCAATTTGCAGATATCACAAACATGTTTTGCCTTAAAACAAAAGGATGAAAATTATATTGCAAGTAAAAGTGTTGCATAATTTGCGCCTTTGCCTCATAATTGAGATAATCTTACAGCATATTCCTAGTGCCCATAACATTGTTAAAGCTCTGCAGTGTTTTGAGAGATGTCATTATGATAATAGAAGCCATATTTCACAGAAAACTGAAATATGTCCCAAAGGAAATGGTTTCCTGTGAAATATGGGTTTTAATATCACTGCTTTTGTGCAATAAAATAACTTAAATGCATAGTGTATGTGCGTGTGTGTGTACGTATTACAGAGGCTGTTTCATAGTTATTTAATATTAAAAAGGCATTTTTTCTAACTAACTTTGACGCCGTTCAACAAAACTGTACACACATTTTTAAAAAAGTATGTCTACTTTTGGTTCTCAATGGCAAGTTTTCTGCAGATCTGTCAAGTTGAGGCCTTAAAATAGGGTGGTTCCCAATGTTTAATCTGTAAAATAGTACATGCCGTTCTCCCAAGTTTTGTTCAAACTGCAGCCCAAGCTAGCTACGAATATTGGTGATGCTGAATACCAAGGCTGCATAGCCTTGAATTCATCTCGCACCTCTTTAATCCAAAACCAGGCCCTTCCTGCCTCAATATTTCACTCCTTCGGTTTTATTTTCATCCCTGCTTGATCCCTTATCACTGTTTTTCCATATTTTTTGTCCTATTTATTTCCTCCGAGTGTGTTTTTCTTTCTCTTGTTCTAAGCAAGAGTCTGATAAGGAAAAGTAAGTGCTGCTCCCCCCGAAAAAGTGCTGGTGCCTCCCACCGGCAACCACTGGCTAAAATGAAGCACTGGTGGTCCCAAAAGTGATATTTCCTATTTTAACTCCCTCAGGATTCTTTGTGCCACTGTACAAAAAAGCAGCTGAATTTATTTACACCGCACTTGCCATGTCAATCTAAATTTACTGAACAAAGTGCCTTTGCCTGATTTGGTGCTAATCTATTAAGTAGTTCTCGGCAAATTCTCAGGTAATTATTGTTTAAAATGTGTTTCGGACTGAGCATGAAGAGGTTACATTTTAGATTTATCTGGGTCGGTAATTTGCGGATCCTCACAAATTCATTTACAAAAAGGCACATCATTGGACTAAGTAGCTTTTTTCTGGCAGTCTATTGAGGTTTCAAGACACCGCAATCTGATTGGCAGTCACAGAAAACTTTCTGTTTATACCCAACACTGGGAAAAACAAACAGAAAAGAGGTAATCTGAGACAAAAGTCTAAGTTTACGACTTTTGGTATTCACAGAGGTAATTTACGAGTCGTATCTTCAGATCTGCAGTCGTGCCGTACTCTCCGCACCCAGGCCATACTCTACGGCTGGGGCCGTACTATACGGCTTGGGCCGGATAAAGTATAATCAATGGGCCAGAATGCAATTTTTACAAAAAGGAACCTTAGGAACGTGTGATAAATGGTAGAGGAGGTCATCAAAATCAGTTTGGGAAGGAAAAGGGGGTGGCCGGACACTACATGAGATCCCAGAAAAGTTTGCTCCTTTGCATTATGGTACATGCAGTCCACAGTTTGCGCTCCCCTCAGTGTTGACTGTAGTATCAACACTACAGTCAGTACGATGGGGACCCTTTTACTTTTATTATTGTATGTGAGAGAATGCTTTCTTTAGGACAAGAACCCTCATCCATCTGAGCGTGGCATGCTTCATCACATGTGCACTTAATGGTACCTGGTGTGGGCTACAACTCACCAATGGAGAGGAGCTGAGGTGTTTTCAGTTTCAGGTGAGCGCTACGTATGGTTGAGAGGCAGAGTGCTATATATAGAGAGAGTGTGGTGAGAGTAAAACTATCTTGTGGTAGTGTCAGTTGTATTCTGGTACCCCCAGTCGATAGGATTAAAAGTGAAGTGACGGAGTTTGAAAAAAATGCTCCCTTTGCAAGGTCAACATGTTTCTCTCCTAGAGTGATCCAGCTCAGGGTTCAGTGCATTCATCAGGACTTGTTGGTATAGTCACTCTGAAATAACAAACATAAGTATAAAACTTGGTGCTGGCCCATATGTAATATGCCTGGCCTGGTGTTACAGAATATGGACCACAATTTCTTTGTTATAGGGTCCACAGTTGTAAAAAGACAAAACGTAAGCTTAAAAGCATTCAGGAACAGAACAACAAACAAAAGTCCACTGCCAAAGTGATGTGCTTAGACCTGAGTGAGAAATCGCCGACCAACAACACTAGTAATGCAGGCAGTGATAAGCAATCCTAACCGTAACGTGGGAATTCTGCTTATTCTAAAGCCTGAAGAGGCCATCAAGACAAGGAAGCTGTACAACACAATTATAAAAGATAATAGTATCAATATTGATTATGCGGTGCACATAGCGGGCATGTTTGGGGCAGTAAGAATGGAACACACACGCCACTCGATCTATGCGCACTGTTAGAGAAGTGCAGTAATACTTCTCAACCTCCAAAATGTTTAGAAAATAGCAAGGGGGAAGCCTCAATAAGATCCCTGTCCCACATTAATAGTCGACATGTGACATTATGAGCAGTCTCACCCGCAGCTACTCCCTCAAATGAGCACCCCCTCAGTGGCTATGTGAATGAATAAATGTCTGCACAGATGCATTCCACAAACAAGCAGTGTATTTTTATATACTAGATGCTAAAATTCAGGTGCTACAAGTGCCAAAGACGGGGTATACAAATACTACGTATGTGGAGAAGCTAAGCCCTCGTAATGATGTGGCTTAAACCAAAGCAAAACAAAGCCTGTATAGGTAAAAGGCATTGTATAGTACCTGTAAGTGGCATGAAATATGACTAATCCCTGAGATAATGGGTCTCCATGGTGATGGTCACCTAGGTTTGTGGATTTTAAGTAAGATGTCTAAGGGTGGGCGTTGGCTAGGTCAGTGAAGTTTGGGGCGAAATTCCTTATTTATTTTAATCTATGAAAGTCTTGTCAAAAAGGCGTGGGACAGATATTCATAACGTATGAATAACATAGCAAAGGCTCTCCAGCCATGCTGTTTTTTCCTACTTTTTTTTATTTTTTATTCCCAATGCAATGCCTGTGAGTGTGTAGTGTGTGAGTGCAGCGTGTTGTGCATGGGCACTATGCACATATTGGTAGCAAACTATGAAATTGTGAACAACTTGAAAAATATACATGCTTTAATATGCATATTAGACATTCACACTCTGGCTTATATCTCTAAGGATTTTCATCAAACCAAGAAAGTTACCCAATGTCAATAAAATTTGGTGAACATTCTGTTAGCAGGGGCGGCGTGGCTTAGCGGATGAAGATGGCAGACAGGTTAGCAAAGAGCTCTGCACCAGCCTGCCATAAATCTGCTGCAATCCCTGGTGCAATCCCCAGTCTGGCTGTACAGAAATTGATTCCCTGCCCCGGAGTAATGCCGGAGATGGAATCCCTGAAGCTAGTGGGGCCACGGTGGCCAACGGGGTGAGGTTATGGTCGGCACCCTCGGCCCCGCGTGGGAGCCATACCGGCAAAGAGGAGAGCCAGCCTGCCATGGTTTCCCAGGGAAGCGTGAGGTGGCGACGCAAGTACTGGGCTCCCTGCCTGGCTTGGTCCTGGGCAGTGGACCGGCCTCAGTGTGGGGACAACTTCAGGACCGGCCCGGATCGTGGCGCCCTGAATACAGACGGCAGTGAGAGGTGCCTGTAACGGTCTAGTCGTCAAATCTAAGGGACCTATAGCCCGGAAGGGCAACTACACATTGTAACACTCTCTGGCCAGGCGTGGACAGAGAGCTTAAATAAACGGGCGGAGGTCGCACAGGACTTTCGGCCCAACTAGCAACTGTAGTGTACGTGTCTTGATCATTGTGTTGCCAAGCGTTGTCCCCCCCCCCCCCCCCTTTGCGGCAAGGTCATCTCTACACTGGCGAAGAAGGGTGGGCGTCATCTGTACCTGGTCACCGCGGTGCATCTGTCGTGTGCCCCGGTACCAGCTGTGACCCTTCGCGGCATTTCCTCTGTGTGCTGCATCTCCGGGAGCCGGCGCGCTCCTGCCAAAGCCTGCGGCCGCATGCGAACAGCGGAATACAATTACCGCGTTGGTCTCGTGTGACCGTGAGGACTCCAGAGGTGTCACCCCGCCGGCCTTTGCGTCTCCATCACCCTGCCAACCGTGAGTCTATGCTCTCACACCGCCTCCACACCGCGCACACGCGCACTTATCTCGGCAGCGCTTCTCTGCCTGCCAGGTCCTCTGTTTGCTCCGTCACGGAGCCGAGCTGCGCCACCTGCTGGTGGAACAACGATACTGCATGCTCTCACCGCTGCAGCTGCAGTGTTTTGAGCATTTGGCCCTGCAATCACCTGTTTGCCTCTCGCTGGTGGGCACACGTGTCTGGCTGTGTTTTGGGGAAGACACAATAGCAGGCAAGAAGAGCAGGTCCCATCACCCTAGCATTCTGGGAGACAGGAAGAAGGCTGACTTCTGGTGACAAGGCATATCCAGCCAGTTTTTCCTCGCACATTTAGCCTTAACAGCAAGTACCACGTTGCTGACGTCCCCTGAAAAACCACCATGTCAAACCTGGGTGCCACAGCAGCAGCCCAACAGAACGCGGCCCCTGCTCAACAAATGTTGCAGCCCACGTCACAGCACTCCCAGATTGCAGCGCTGCCTCCGTTCAGCGAACTGATCAACCCTGCCACGGCGTCGCCCAGATGGACGGTGTGGATCGGCATACTCAACAATTACTTCACCGCGACTCGCGAGACGGACGGCGAAGTCAAGAGGTCGCTACTGCTCCATTTTGGTGGGGAGGAAATATACAAACTGTTCGCCTACCTTCCGAACACAGGCCCTCCCACTGACTACGACGCAGCCGTCAGGGCGCTAAATGCCCATTTCGACCCGCAACTCAACCCCGACTACGAGCGTTTCAAGCTCCCTCAGGAGCGTCAGAGGGAAGGCGAAACAATGGACACGTTCCACGCTCGCCTGCGGGAACTGGTCAGTACATGCACGGATGGTGACCAGAATAAAAAGGTGAGAGCCCAAGCAATCCAAGGGTGCCGCAACAAACATCTTCGGACCCTCATACTGCGACAGCCAGGAATCACCCTAGAAGATATCCTTATCCTAGCAAGATCGCACAAAGTGTCCGATGCGAGAGCAACAGTCATGGATGCTGCGCTTGCCCAACAGACAGAAACAGACAAAGACGCAGTGCTACAGAAAGTGCTGGAAGCTCTACGCCAAGGATCGTGGGAAGGATTTCTCCAGGGCATCACAGGATGGAACGAAGAAGACCAAACCCGGCTGGGGAAAATGTGGAGAGTCCATGACTAACTAAGCGCTTCTGATTGTCATCCCCATAGGCCTCCAAGAACGAGCGACAGTTCTGGCACATGAAGGCCATCAAGGAACCGTGAGGATGAAGTCGCGCATGAGGGAAAAAGTATGGTTCCCTGGTTTAGAAGCGGCAGTGGACACCGTTGTTAGGAACTGCCGTGCCTGTCAACTCACCAGCTGCCCGAGGCACCAGCGCCTGTGATAACAGAGGATCCCGCGCCCTCTCCGTGGTCATGGGTGAGTCTAGACTTCGGGAGCTTCCCTGACGGAAGAGTGACTGCTGTCTTAGTAGACAGTTACACAAAGTACCCTCTCGTGGAAGTCATACCATCCACGTCCTTCAACTATGTACAGCCTGTACTGGAGAAAGCGCTCGCCCCGTTTGACCTGCCTCAGGTAGTCAAGACCGACAACGGACCACCGTTCCAAGGAGGAGAGTTCAAAGCACTGCTATCACATCTGGGAGTCAAACATCATTGCATCACCCCCGCAATGGCCGCAAGCAAATGGTGAAGCAGAACGCTTCATGCGAACACTCAACAAAATACTTCGAATAGCAGTAGCAGAACAGTCGGATCCTAAAGTGGCCCTTCACCGGTTTCTAAGGAAATACAGAAGTACCCCACACTGCACCACACAACGGTCGCCGTGAGCGCTGATGCTGGCCGGGCCCCGGCGAGACACCATTCCGGTGGCAGATGGCTGGGTGCCAGAACCATACAATCCAGGGGAGGCACAAAGCCGACGGACTGTGACCAATGACAAAGCTAGCCACCAAAGAAGAGCACGATCCCGAGTCATAGCACCAGGGTGCACTGTCCTAGTGCGTCACCGTCGTAACGGAGGAAAATTCCACACACTGTACGAGCCAGGACTGTGGACAGTACTGAACATCAACGGGACTGCCGTCACTTCTACGAAAGAAGGGGAGACCATCACCCGGAACATATCCTGGTTCAAGCAAGTACAGCCAGACAATGAGGAGCCGCAGTATCCCAGTGGCCTCGGTGATGAGTACCCTACCAATGGCAACTCAACCCCGACTACGAGCGTTTCAAGCTCCCTCAGGAACGTCAGAGGGAAGGCGAAACAATGGACACGTTCCACGCTCGCCTGCGGGAACTGGTCAGTACATGCACGGATGGTGACCAGAATAAAAAGGTGAGAGCCCAAGCAATCCAAGGGTGCCGCAACAAACATCTTCGGACCCTCATACTGCGACAGCCAGGAATCACCCTAGAAGATATCCTTATCCTAGCAAGATCGCACAAAGTGTCCGATGCGAGAGCAACAGTCATGGATGCTGCGCTTGCCCAACAGACAGAAACAGACAAAGACGCAGTGCTACAGAAAGTGCTGGAAGCTCTACGCCAAGGATCGTGGGAAGGATTTCTCCAGGGCATCACAGGATGGAAAATTCCACACACTGTACGAGCCAGGACTGTGGACAGTACTGAACATCAACGGGACTGCCGTCACTTCTACGAAAGAAGGGGAGACCATCACCCGGAACATATCCTGGTTCAAGCAAGTACAGCCAGACAATGAGGAGCCGCAGTATCCCAGTGGCCTCGGTGATGAGTACCCTACCAATGGCAGTTCGCCGTTGCGTATAGAAGATACTTCGAGCAGACACCATGAACCTGTCACTCCATCCGCAGAATGTGGACAAGACAACACCAGGGAAACTGCGTCAGCAGCCAGCCCGGTGATAAGTCAACGTGACACGCAACACCGATACAACTTGAG
This sequence comes from Triturus cristatus, assembly GCF_964204655.1. Taxonomy (NCBI): domain Eukaryota; kingdom Metazoa; phylum Chordata; class Amphibia; order Caudata; family Salamandridae; genus Triturus; species Triturus cristatus. The sequence goes on along the minus strand of NC_140584.1, from coordinate 936,525,053 downwards.
ACCCAATCCCAGACCGAGTCAGAGACTGGCAGATTTTGCATGTTGACATTCTGGAAGAACACTAACTTAGGATGGGATGTAACAGTCTAGTCGTCAAATCTAAGCGACCTATAGCCCGGAAGGGCAACTACACATTGTAACACTCTCTCTCCAGAGAGCTTAAATAAACGAGCGGAGGTCGCACGGGACTTCCGGCCCAACTAGCAACTGTAGTGTGCGTGTCGATCACTGTGTCGCCAAGCATGGTTCCCCCCCCCACCCTTTGCGGCAAGTTCATCTGTACAGTGCCCAGCAGAGATCGAGCAGAGGTGAGAGCAGGCGACACGCCCGCGGGGCTCAGATAGGAGCCGAGTGGAGAGTGGCGGCGGACCTTCAGATCCTGGCGGCCCGTGGCCTGGGCACAGACGGAGTACCAGTGAGTGCTCTTGGGACCTGGGTCGGGGCCCGAAGAAGGGGAGTGTGGCGGGGGAGGGGGGGCTTGCTGGTTTCCGTGCCTCGGGCGGTGATTTGGTCGGGGCTCAGATAGGAGTCCGGAGGAGAGAGGAGTGTGGATTTCCGGCTTGGGCGGGCCTGGCCGGTCCTCGGGGGCCCAAGTCAGGGTCTGGTGGATGTGTGATTGGGTGGGGGTAGGACAAAGGGTCTCTGCCCAAGCAGATGCTGAGGACTGGAAACATAGTGGTGTTGCCCTGACTGCAGAGAGCGCCTAACTGCTCCTGGAGCCGCATGGAGGAGGTCGAATACTCCCTCATGTTTCCTGCGCGCCACCATGTGGTCCTCGACAGCAAGACACACTTCGGTGAGGACCCTAGAGAGGCTAGGGACTGAAACGAGGCATACCGAACCGAGACCGCCCCGGAGCACGCGAGGTCGACCTCTCACAACAGAAAGCCGCAAAACCAGAAAGAGATCTAAGCAGCAGTCCAAACACATTATCCCAAAGAAACAGAGTCCCTCTCAGACCGAGCGGGAGTGAGAAGCGGCCCTACAGGCAGTCACCGAGATTGTCCGAGACGGTGGCCCCTCATCGGGGTCTAGGTCACCTTCCCTCAAGGGATCCGGGGGCTCGGACTTGGATACCTCTGAAGAGGCCAGCATTGACTTACCCACAGTGACGCCCACAACTGCAGATGAGATTATTTAGCTGGAGGTCTTCCCCCCTTCCTTCCTTTTTTCCCCCCATGGGCCTCCCCCCATGACGCTATGATGAGATCACTAACAGTTCCAGCAAATGGTGCAGCCGTAAGGCTGGAGGATTATTGGGGCCGTGCACTGCAGGCACCACACCAGGAATCATCACTCGGTGCACTTGAGCGCATTATCTTTTGAGACCACGACCCCCCTTTAGACACTTACCGTGGCTTGTGTGAGCCTATCTTGAACTAGAGAGATGTATCCATGCCCTGGGATCGGGGTGTTGCTGATTATTTTGGTGTTATTTTGAGTGTATTTTGCCCAAATCTTCAAATCAGGTTGAGGCACGCTTTCCACCCATTTCAGAGACCAAGACAGGGTGGGGGCCGTGGGAGGGGGGAGGATGGTACTTAGTCAAAACAAATATGTCGCTCAAGGAGCTGAAGCTGCTTACTTGGAACATCAGAGGGATGGGTCAATTTCCAAACGACACAACATATATAGCTACCTGAAAAGACAGGGTGTGCAGATAGCTCTCTTGCACGAGACGCACCTTCTTCAGGCGTAGGTAGACCGGCTGCGTAGGAGATGGCGAGGGCAGGTATTCGCCACCACCTACTCAGCGTTTGCCCGTGGGGCGCGGATATGGGTCAGACCGGGGGTCCCCTTTGAGGCCACTCGCACCATGATAGACAGAGAGGGTAGATATGTACTGCTAGCGGGGCAACTCTTGGGGCGGGAAATTACATTGGGGTGAATATATGCACTGAACACCGATCAACTGAGTTACCTGGCTGGCTTGTCCACCCACCTGGCTGACATCAAGGTGGGGCAGGTGATTCTGGGTGGGGACTTTAATTGTGTGGCTGATGTGGTGCTTGACCGTTCCCATCCCCACTGCCCGGGACCCAGACCCACCATACAGCAGTAGATCTGTGGGAGTGGATGGGACACAGGGAATATTCTTTCTACTCCCACATGCACCAACTCCACACGAGGCTGGATGCCTTCTGGTGCTGCCCGCGGACTGGTTGCTTCATCAAGTACACTGAATACTTGGTTCGTACGTTCTCGGATCATAGCCCCTTGATAATATCATACCAACCCCCTATGCGAAGACCCCTGATCCCGACCTAGAGGCTTTACCCACCGTCATTGGAGGATGTTCCGTTCAGTGAATCCCTGCAGGCACTGGCGGATACATTTTTTGTAGATAATCCTCATACTGCCTCGTCAGCTCTGTTGGAATGGAAGGCATTCAAAGTACTTGTGAGGGGGCACTGTATGGGACATCCAACTGGTATCCAGAGGGAGCTACATCGGGAGCACCTGACTATCGAGGGAGATTTGCACACACTGGTTAACACGGAGGGGACAGGGGCTCATGCATACACATGCCTATTAGCCATGCGTAAACAGCACACTGAGGTCCTTGAGAGGCTCCGGTCGCACGACTACAGGGCATATATGGATAGGGTACGAGGGAGGAGGGGAGAGTGGGTCGTCTGCTAGCATGGTTAATTAGGCCAGAGACCCAAGGTGCCCCAATCACCCACATACAGACTGATATAGGTACTTCTGAATTCGACCCGGACAAGATTAACAGAGTGTTTCAGAGCTATTATGAATCACTATACTCAGACCCACAGGAGGCAGCCCAGACAGACATTTACGCATTCTTGACCCCGCTGCCCCTCAGTACCATTGATGAGCAGATTGTGGAAAAGCTAGATGGTCCCATAACCATCCAGCAGGTTGGAGGGGCCATCGCATCGCTAGCCAGCGGTATGACGCCGGGCCCGGATGGCCTCCCGGCAGTGTTTTACATGAAATACGTCACCCTATATGCCGAAGCTCTTGAGTTGGGTCACCTGCCGAACTCCACGCAGACACCACTGTGGTCCCCCTCCCCAAGGTGCCCGGCCCGGGCGTTGGAGTGAGAGACTTTAGACCATTATCCATGCTTAATACAGATTTTAAAATATTGAGTAAAATGTTGGCGTCTTCGCTACTCCCACACATGGGAGGTCTGATAAACCCGGACCAAAATGGGTTTATCCCGTCATGCAAGACCTCGTACAACTTACGGAGACTGTACTCGGTTCTGTATCATCAGGTCTCTCCCACGGGCTTCACTCCTTTCAGTAGACCTCGGGAAGGCATTCGACACCATGAGCTGGGCCTATCTCTGCGAGGTTATGAGGAGACTGGGATTTGGACCGGGATGGTTGAAATGGGTTCAGCTGTTGTATGCCCGCCCCACAGCTCGGGTACGGACGGGTAAGACTATCTCCTCACAATATGCGATAATGCACGGCACTCGTCAGGGATGCCCCCTATCCGTGCTTCTGTTAGCGCTGGCGATTGAGCCCCTGGCAGCGCTCTTCCGCTTGGGGGGAGACGGACTGGGACTGACAGTGGGCAGCAGGACCACATTATCTCGCTATACGCAGACGACCTACTGATTTACTTAAATGACGCAAGGGGTGAGGCTGAGGTGGCCGTTGGGTTTCTTGAGGATTACGGAACTCTGTCAGGACTGCAAGTCGATAAACGTAAAACACATCTGTTTGCAGTGGCAGAACTGCTACCAAGACCATGGGACCTCCCCGCTGAACTCAACTGGGCCCGGCACATTTAAATACCTGGGAATCCGAATCTATCATTCCCTGGAGGACTTGAAGGAGGGTAACCTTGTCTGGACAATCCGGTCACTCCGACCCAACGTGACCTTCTGGGGCACTTTGCGCCTTCCTATAATGGCTAGAGTATCACTGACCAAGATGGTCATGTTATCCCGCCTATTATACTTTTTTGCTAATCTGCCAATACTCATTCCCATGGCCTGGTTTTGCCCGCTCTATGCATTGGTGTGGGATCTTATTTGGAGGGCTGGAAGACAGAGGGTGTTGCTACAAACTCTGCGGCGCCCTATGAGTGAGGGGCCTCTGGGGGCGCCAGGCTTCGAACTTTATCAACTACCTGCACAACTACAATGGGTGGCCCAATGGCTGGAGGGCGTAGACCAGGAGGAAACCTTTCTTATGGAGCCAGGACAGCACCCCCTCCTGCTGCTAGCGAAGCTCCTTCGCCAGGCAACCAAGGTCCCTTATAATACGATTCACATAGAGGTACGTCTGGCTATATGTCAAGGGAAGAAAAGGAGGACAGAAAATGGAGAACAAGTGCTCTGTCAAAACAGAGGGAGGGGGAGAAATCCCTCTGGACAAGAACCCTCACTCACCGTTAGGTGATATGCTTTATCATATGGGTTCCCTCATCACACCATAGTGTGGGCTATGACTCCCTGAGGAGAGGAGCAGAGGTGTTTTCTCAGAAGATGAGCGTAGAAATGTAGATGAATGAAGGGCAGAGTGCAGAGAGGACTGAAAAATGTGATTTAAAAATGTCTAGCTGGGTCCACTGAAAGTGTATTGGGTGGTCACAGTGACATATTTAAAATGCAAGAGGATTAGGGTTTCAACAGATATACCCTAGTTCATAAGGTCAACATCTTTCTGCCAAAAGGCATTCGTCAGGCCCTATAGTAAAGTCACTCTGCAAAAAGTGGTTAAAGTGAAAAGGAGAAAATACACAAGCCACCACTGGAGCTGTGTGGCCCATAGTTCAACGTCCCTCTTCTCTTCAGAGGGATTTGTGAACTGTGGAGAGATGGTCATGTTAATATAATCAGACTTCATCATACCTTCAAACCCATAGTGCATACCGTGCTCCATTTTATCATGAATTAATCATGCTTACCTAATGTGTGCTATAGTCACGTGCACTCTACAAGCATTTGTACCATCTCGTGGTGCCCAGATGTAAGTGCATACAACATATTGGTTTGTAGTTGTCCAGATATTACGTGCATGTTACTCTAATTGCAACAGAAAAGGCAAATACTGCAGTTCTCAACGGATAGTCATGAAAAGCTAGGACGCTGTCCAGTCCAGCGTCATACATCAAGTAGCTCCTTGAGTGATAAGCATGTAGGTGACCTAATTGTCTCAGTGCTACACGTGATGCACTACACACATTTGTGGACCAGCAGAAACCTAGTTGGTGCGACATGTCAAGGGTCCCTTATAGGGATCACTGTGATTGGCCTGGAGGAGTGGTAAATAACCAGCAGGAAAACTGCTCCGCCCGTTGGGTGGTTGCCAAAAACTGCGTTTCTCTCTACGGTGATACGGTATGCTAATGCCCCAATTTACAGAAGGGGCAGTAACCAAGAGAGGGGACAGGTACCTAATGACCAAAAGACAGCCTCAGTGCAAGACTGGATAGTCCGTGCGTAAGCCTATAGTCTCCGTAAACGCTGGTGGTGCACCGGTGTCCACCTGGCCACGCTGATGAGTGTTGTGTATGTCTGGAGCCCCAACTGGAGTCCTAAATCACGTGACACACATCCTCGCGATGTATGGGGAGGAGGTCGGGAAAGAAAGGGTGGTCCTGAGTCATGCAAAATGGGAGACCGTGCGCAGTGTAGCACGGCTCAGGCTGGGAAGTGAGTTCAGCCGGTATGTAGCCGGCGATCCGCCCAACGGTCGGGAGGTGGTGATAGTCTTGAAACCCAGCTCGGGATAACTACAGGACAAGACGTGCTCATAATGGCCAAAGTGAAGTTAACAAAAAAGAAGAAACGGAAATAGCCCAGTTCTGGTGGTGTACCTGGACAGCAGGTCAGAACCACGGGTCTGCCCAGAGAAGGAGAGGCACTTATCTGTCAGTTCTGGTGCCTCCTCTGATGAGATGTCAGGCGAGAGTCGTGAGCCGCTCTTCCTGGCATCTAAAGTATTCAGTCGTAATTGGGCGTGACGCATCCCGATGCGTGTGCCCGGTCATGTGGTGTGTGGGCTTCTGGGAAATGTAGTTTGTGCCACTGTGGTGGACAGGCTAGTTCAAAGCCCGGCGGTGGAAGCCAGGAAGCCTGGTCAGGGAACTGAGCGATGAGACTGTTAATTGGGCACGTACATTCCCAAGTGTATATTACGGACATGACCAGGGCTTAACAACCCAGAGTATAAGGAAACCCTGTGAGGCAGGCGCCTCGTCTAGGTCGTGATCTTTGGAGAGCGAGTGTCAATCCCCTATGATCTACGGCATGGAGGGTAGGGGTGAACAGACCTGAAGGGTACCATGCTGGGTCCCGCATGGGTGGAGTGGTCCCCGCCCAAAGGCGGACCACAAGAGTCTCCACTCAACCCTAAAGGAGGAGGCATTGGTACCAGGAAGCATGATGTAGGCTAAGTGCCTATCGCCTGCATGATCCTGTCACCCGGGTGTTCCAGTAGGTGAGCTAGAGCGGGCGTCGGGGTGTAGTGATGATCGTTATCTACCTATGTACAACGCTAAGTTAGCATAACCGCGTTAGATGTTAGAAAGCCATCTTGCCGCTTTTGCTGCTTTTGCACACGACACTGTAGTCACATGTTATTAGAATTGAGAAATGCTTACTCGACTTTGCTTCACATGAGAACTGTCTGATGTTAACATCTTAAACAGTGAATAGCGACCTTGGTCTGTACACAGTGTAACAGAAACAGTCTGGATCACTGGACGGTGCATGTTGTTGAGTTCAGGTTGATCGGCCCACTAGTTTAGCCATAACACGCACGCAGCTGCAAATACCTGAAAGTCGAATGCTTTTAATATTGCAGTGTTACATGATTTCAACACATTCGGAAGAAGAGCGTTCCTGGGAGCAGAGCATAGCTGATCCTGTGATGTGAACTCTCTGAGCTGATCTATATGGTATGGGGTTCCCCATTCAAGCCTAGAGACCTTTTATTAGTCTAATAATACTATTAGTGTGTTAGAGAAAGGAGGGCGGCCTAGAGCCACTGTCATTTTATTATGATTGCTCCTTTCATTTTCTATGGTATTGTAACTATGCTGATGGTTTTGATTTTAATCGTTTGTCTGCTAATGTTAGCCAAACTGCTGCATATTAGGACACGAGGTTTATAAAATAAACTTTAAACTTTTCCCGTGTCTCTGTTTATTCTGTTGTGGACTGGTACGAGAAGAATTACGTAAAGGTGTTTCTGATTCCCACCATTCCTGAGAAATATACTAAGTCGCTTGTTCTGGGTTGTCTATACATTGGGACCGCCGAGCTAAACCTCGGATAACGAATGGGACACTGATGCTGGCCGGATAGGGGTTCTGGGTTCTGAGGGGAGTTTTTGTTACACCGCAATTCACTGAGGGCCTGGGTTCCTGCGCATAGTTCTGCGCATAAGCAGAATCCCTGCAACATGGCACACCTAACGTTTGGTCTATTGATTTGAGACGCCTTAGTAGTGCTTGTATTAGTCCACAATACCCTCACTCTGGTTTCCGGATAACGGGAGTGACGGTTTAGCCTACCTGAGTTTCGACTAAATAGGTTCATTCAAGCTTGATAATTAAAAAGGTTATTTAATCTGAACCCTAGTGCTACTGATATATTGTAGATTTACTGTTTGTGTCCTAATGGCGGTCGATATTGCGGCCTCTGAAACGTCATCTGGCGCAGTATGGGGTGTCAGACGATGGTATGGCTGTGATTTTTGTAGTAAGTGCCGATGCGTTGTTCCCGTTTGAGTTGTTCTACTCTTGGGTTACTTTGCCGGCGGTGAGTGAGGACGATGATACTTACCACAGTTATACTCCCACGGTACTACCAGCCAACTATACGCCATATAGGACTCAAGAAATTCCTATTTCTGCCTGGCAGCATAACATTTGGTTTAACGGCGCCCTTCCCCATGCGGTTACACCGGCGAGAATGGGCCCTTTGTCAATCCCAGGGGCCACATGGCCGGTGTTAGCCGGATATACGCCTCATCCCCGCTACCTGCAGGTAACGGTGGATCAGTTGCGTGTACTGCACACTGCCCTTATTACAGTACATAGGGCTCTAGTGCAGTACGTGTCGCGCAACGTGCAGGTGGTCGCTACTGCTGTTGCGGGACAACCAACGGACCACCATGCGGTGGTTATTAGTCCTGTTATGGTCAATTCGGTAGTGGGCAAGCGACCCCAAAATAGGGATGATTTCCCTTATTGGCTTGCTGAGAAATCAAATTGAAGCGGTTTACCTGCGTACATCTCCTGTGGAGAAGCACAGGATCCTTACCATTGCTTTGCCTAAAGACTTAGTCCCAGATATGGCACATTGCGAAAACTGGGGTAAGGTCTTTGCAGCGACATACTCGAAGTGCTTTGGCACTCCGTCTCTGTCGGTACTGCCCTCCGTGATTAAACGTGTTCAAGAGAATCATGGTGCGGAGGCTGCTATTGAATTGGGAATGCGGCTTGTCGGTGTGTTCGATGTGGTTGCTACCATGATCATGGGTAACCTCAAAGGAGATGCTATGCAATTCCAAGTGCTTAATAAATTAGAGACAGTGAACGAAGACGGCAAGCCGAGGGAATTCGCGAAAATTATCGCGAACGCCTATAGACAAGTTGGTCGTAGCGCCTTAGGTGTTAACCCAACTGTGAAGAATCCTGATTTGATTCAGCAGACGAAGGCAAACTCATCCGGTAAGGATGATCGCCCTAATTTTCCAAAACAAAGTTGGAGGGCGAAAAAGCAGGAAAAGCAGCAACAGAAACAGGGGTCAGGTCCTGCCTCTCCAGTACAGTCAAGTAGTGAGCGCACTTATGATCTGCGTGATCGTGCTACTATTAAGTCACCTGATCGATTTCAGGTTTCTGACCAACGTTCTCCTCGTTCTTCACAGGAAACATCGGCTTCACAGTCCGGTGGCGGAGGGGGTGGCAAAAGTCGGGGTGCACCACAGCAACGTGAGCAGCCCCGACAGACTGACGGCAAGGGCAAGCAAGAAGACTCTGCACGTCAAAGACCCCCGTTTCAGAAGAAAAAAGTTGCTGCACTGACAGCGAGGTATGCCTCAGATGGTACGGACGCAGCTTCTGAACCTGACATGGGCGCTAACGCTGCTAGACAGCGCGGCGGAAGTTACAGTAGTGCGACAAGCACTGCGTCCATATCTGGTGGCGACAGCAACTGATATATTTGTGAATATTGAAACTGCTGACACTCGAGTGTCTCCCCCTGATAGACTGTATAATGTAGTCATGCACATTGAAGGTGACATACAACGCACAATTCAAGGTTTTTTTTGGGATAATCTGACCACTACCTATGATATTCTGTTGGCGGAGGCGGATTGGCCCCCGGCTTTCGTTTTGGCTGCTCCTAGAGGGGAGGAGGTAATCCTCCCGTCCTTTGCGCACACAGTGCCTAAGGTCCTAGCTGATAAGTATGCCGGGGAATGGGCTCAGGTGCAAGCGCCTGCGTTATATCGAACTCAGGTTGGCTGGGATAAATTGTCCCCCGGCCATGAGATTCCGTTGCGGACTACGCCCCAACCACAACCCCATTACCCCATGCGTCGTGAAGCTAGGTCTCACGTAGCGTCGATCCTTGAACAATTGGAATATCAGGGAGTAATCGAAACATGTGTGTCACCTATGAATAATCCCTTATTTACTGTGACGAAGCCTGACGGGTCATACCGCCTAGTTTTGGATTACCGGCACCTTAACTCTCATTGCCGGACCTGAGCAGCACAGAACACCCACAGTTCGGCTATCGTCGATAGTCTCGTGAGAAAAAGGTTTAAAACCACACTTAACATTTCCAATGGCTTTTATTGCCATAACCTGTCCTCTCTTAGTAGTGAGTGGACGGCGTTCACCTCTGGTGGCAAACAAAAACAATTCAACAGATTGCCAATGGGCTATAAGAACAGCCCAGGTGTCTTTGCCGCTCGCGTGGTCTCCCTCTTGGAGGGTGTAGACCCGGATGCGTACTCGTACGTGGATGACATTTATCTCACGGATGACGAGTTGGACCCGCATCTCCGTCGCGTTGATCGCATTATTGTTTTGTTGCAGACTTCGGTTACAAATTCAATTTTGCGAAGTCGCATATAGCAGAATATACAGTGGTGTTCTTGGGGTACGACCTCAACAATGAAGGTCGAGGATTGGCTCCGCACTTTCTAGAAAAGTGCGCATGCCTCCGTGCTCCTACTTCACTGAAAAAATTGCAATCCCTGCTGGGTTTTCTGAATTTCGGTCGAACTTACATTCCGGATTATGCCCAGCGTATCAAGCCGCTTTACGCCTTGGTAAACCTACTTTTTCCAAATCCTGTTGGCTGCCTGAGCATTCAGCTATATTGCAGCTATTGCAAGCTGATCTTCTTGCTTCTAAGTACTTACTGACACGTGATAACCACACTAACCTGGTCATACGAATCGTGCCCGGCGCAGTTGGTTTCACATACTTAACGTTCAATGAGGGCGACACCGTCCCAATTGCTTACAAATCTCACTTGTACACTTCTGCTGTACTGCGTTTTTCCGCTGTCAAGAAAGTTCTGACAGCGGTGCAGATGGCGATTCTGAAAGAACGAGCGCTGTCGCAAGGGAAACGCATGTTGGTGGTAACACCCTATCCTGCCTTAGAGGCAGTGACGAAAGTGAGTGTACCGAATTCTAAAGCTTTGCATCCAAGGTGGATACAATGGGCCACTTCCTTGACCTCGCCGGACGTCACTTTTATCTTTGACGCGGCGCTTCAGACTCAGGAGTTTTTGCAGTATGAATTCGTTAATCCGGCTCCTCTGTCCCTGCGCCTGCTCGAGGATTACCATTGTGTCATATACACTGACGGGTCTGCGCAACCCGCAACTGGATCTAAGCACGCCTATTCAGCGGCTTGCGCAATTGTAGTCGGTACTTTCGTAAATGGTGAATTCCTGTCCGATGCCGTGCACACGCAGTCATTGGGTGATTGTACTGCTCAGTTGGCGGAGCTTCGTGCTCTAGTGCTTGCACTGGAGTTTGCTGATCCCCGAGTCACTACTCTTATTGTGAGTGACTCCTTTTATTGTGTTCAATCTTACAACGACAATCTGCATTTTTGGTCTCAGAATGACTATCATGATTCCAAAGGTAGCACTATTAAGCATAAACTGCTTTGGGTTCGAGTGGCAGATCTTAAAGACCGTCTGCCTCTCGTGAATGTTATTCACACTCTTGGTCACCAACGAGTTGGTGTCCATGCTGTCGGCAACAGCTTAGCTGACGAGGCGGCAAAAACAGCAGTGGCAACATACTTAGTAGCAGCAGTTACAAGATCCAAAAGTAAGATCGATGATGACATCTTGGCAGCTATTGCTGCTACAGAGCAGGGCACGAAGCCACCGAAAGGTTTCCCTGCTCGTTACCATTATCGCTTAAGTCCTGATAAAGTCCCATTAGTGAGGATTAATGACGTTGGTGACAGATTGATTCCCAACGCGGACTGCAGACCTTCTTTGATATTAGCAGCCCACGAGGGCATGGCGTCCGCGCATGCCGGCATTGCGGCTACTGTATCTTTGCTACAACAACGTTACTGGTGGTGCGGTTTGTACAAACAGGCCAGACCTTATGTTCTTAATTGTGACATTTGCCAGCAGATTAAACCTTCTTCTGCTGCACGCCCACCACAAACTCAGTTGTACATATTTAGTACACCATTGGGTTGTGTTTATTTAGATCACTGCGGTCCTTTTACCTCTGATACTGCTTTCAAATACATCTTGGTTGCAGTGGATTCGTGCACACGTTTTCTGTGGGTGTGGCCACAAAGGAGTGCTGATTCTCGCACTGTCATAAAGGATTTGCGTGTCTTTGTTGGAAGTTTTGCGTGTGGTACCTTTCATTCTGATCAGGGCCCGGCGTTCGCCTCTAAGGCGTACAAAGAGGCCATGAGAAATTTGGGGGTCCAGGTCAAATTTTCGTCTCCATACCGGCCTGAGGGCAATAGTGTAGTGGAGCGAATGAACCGTGACTTAAAGCAATCTTTGACAGCCAGAGTTTTGGGTACTGGCCGGAACTGGCTAGCCCACTTGTATGACGTACAACGTGCACTTAATAATCTCCCTAGAAGGTCTCTGGGTGGGCGGACCCCATACATGATGATCTTTGGTGTTCGAATGTTTGTTCCAGACCTTGATGGTCTAGACATGGCGGCGTCAGCCGCACCCTTTGACGTAGATGAACACTGTGCTGTATTGCAGACTCTACAAGAAGCTAGAAACAGTCTAGCGAAGGAACACGTACCCTCCTCATCTGAAGCTGAAGTTCAGGTTCCGGTAGTCGGCTGGCTACCCCGAGTTGGTGATCTGGTCCGTGAGAAGGTGGAGAACAAGAAGGAGTTCGGCCCCTCTTATCGTGCACCGGTTCCAGTGCTTGGAGTGCAGGGTACAAGAACTGTCATTTTACCTCCACTTCCTGGTCGAAAGGATAACAGGTACATTTCGATTGACAATGTCAAACTACAACGAGTGGCCGATTCTTCTTAGTATGACTCCGGCGGTTTCCTGCCCTTCGATGCTGAGAAATTCTGTTGTGACCCGTGCTTCTGACATAGTGCCTGATGTTGCCATCGAGATGCATGCCGTTACTGGTCCCTTGTTGCCACAAACACCTAGTGGCGTGCTTGAAGAAGTTGAGTATGCTTATCCTGCGGATGTTACCTTGCCTGTTTTACAATCCACCACAGTTGCCCTCTCACAAGACTCTTTTGATTCTCGTTCAGGGACTTCCATTGCCCCGTCCAAGGTTTCAATTTTTGTGGCTTGGTTCAAAAGACATTTTTTAATACCCCCTTGGACTTACATTTGGCTGGTGCTCATCTGTGTTTTTTTGTTTATGTCGATTGGCTTTGTGGTAGTGTTTTTTAGACTTATCAATGGACACTACCTGAATGAACGGTCAACAATTCGACTAATTAATGGAACTTTGGCCCCACACTCCTCATCATACATTATGAAGAGGGACCAGACTTTTGTGAACATTACTGCCTGGCCTGTACGTGATGGGATCGCTTGGGATGCCGTTAAATTTCAAATTCATGGCCCCACTGAAGTGATTAATGTGCCAAATGTATTTCGTGTTTCTATGGGCGATGTCGTGAAGCAGAACATTCACTCAGATGATTGGGATGTTCAAGCCATAGAAGCGCTGTTTTCTGATTTGAAATATTATGCTGCATTTGATGCTGAGGATTTGTATTTAGATACTGCTAATTATGATGAACAATTTTGTTATCAACATTATGACACGCATTTCCTACACAAAGCAAATACGTTTAGAAATGTTGTAAATTTTACACAATGGGAACACTGCCCCGCCCCTAGGATGGGCAGCTCTGCCAAGTTAGTGGAAAAATTCACTTATTTTTCTGATTTTAGTGTAGTCCATCCGGCCTCCTTTTATTTTAAGGTTGCGCCTGAGGCTGCTTCTAAAGTTAGACTGACACACACCAAATTATTGTATTCCAAGTCCTTTATGGACGGAGTTGGCAATTGGCGGGTATGATCTGTGGAAAGCTACAATCGATCTTAAATCGGTTTGGGGCTCCAAACGATGGCAAGTACAGGGAACAGAGGCATTGCATCGTGCCTGTCTCATCCCGAATCATATGTTATTTTTAAATTCCTCGATTTTTCAGACAACCTGTTTTGGATTGGCTACGTCTAAAAAGTTAAATTCTCCCTCCATGCCGGATCTGGGTGCTTATCCCAATTGGGCTAATCATACGGATCTGTCCCTTGATATGTTGCAGACACAGGTTTCCAACACGTCCTTCAATATTTCTAAATTGAATCCGAAGGGGTGGTTGGTGTGGCAAACGAGTTCGGACTCCTGTCAACATAGGTTTCTGGATTTGAAGCAGGGGTATACACAGGTTCGTGAGGACCCCCGTTTTGAATCTTCTCATACTGTAACTACCTACTCAGTAGGGAAGTTATGCCAGTCTTGGCTGCAACATTCCACTTTGGCGTCTGTTAAACTCCATTTAGCGCGAATAAATGACAAAATAGATTTGAATGATTTTGTTAAGGGTCCTGCAGTCGGCAGGCCCAAACGATGGGTGTATGCTGTTTATAACGAAGTTTGGAAGTTGTCACAAGTTGAGGCTGCTTCCAGATTACGTGCTATTGATCAGGCCAATATGGAAAAGGTATTGGCTGTAATAGATAATAGCATTAACACCCTGTCTTCCAGAATCTATACCTTAGATAATATTGTTTCATCTGTGGTCGACATTGTGCAGGATGATTTGTCTGTATTGTATCATGGTCAAAATTAATTGCGTTCCATTATGCAGTTTGCATGGACGTTGCAAACATTGAAGGCAGGGAAAGTCCCTTGGGATTACATGAATACTTCATCTTTATTCCTTCCCTTTAATTTGACTGCGAAACAGCAATTCATGTCCATGAAAGATGCTACATATTCTTTGCTTCACATTGAAAAATTAGAACCTTTGCCTTTCTCTGTTGCTGAATTGAATTCTGCCGTGTGGCTAGTACATGGGTTGATCACGTTACCGTTTCCCCTGTTTAAGGTTAGTTTATGCATGAAACATTATGTTATATTGCATTTGTGAGGGACGGCAAGGAGGTTTACTTGAAAGGTGAAGAGTGCACTTCCGCACCGGATAACTCGGTTGTGTGTAGGCACATTCAATTGCATGGTGCATGTAATGTGCATGCCCCTAATTTAGCTTGCGTCCTGAAAGGGATTCCGGTGCCAGTTATTACTCCATCTTTTACGCTGCTTGCTAACAGTAGTTATTTGCTATTAAATAATGAAGCTTGCTGTGGGATGTTAGTGGGAATTCCCTACATCGTGACTGTATCACAGAGGGAAGTTTGCTGTAATAACGTCCTTTTCCCACCCCCGCATGGCCGGCTGGATGTATCCATATGGCCTTCAATTCCAACCTTGAAAGCAGAGTTCAACAAGATGAGCAGAATAAGGGCTCTATTGTCTCAAAAAGAAGTCGCCTTGACTTCGTCCCGGGAAACATTTGTCCTTCACGTAGCTAACACGCGCACTGAGGTGCAAGCGCTTTTGAATACTGATCTCCCACTTCATTTTGGGACCTTGATACAGACTATCTTTAATGCCTCATCCACAAGTGGCGTAGCTCATTTTTTTTTAAATCGTGGGCTCCGGCCTCGTGACCTCTTTTCAAACTATTTTTGGAGTGATCCCGGCCTTTTTTCATTCTATTTTTTCCAGTGTCTTCGGAGGTCTCCCTTTGCTTCTCGCCCTCGTAGCTGGAATACTGTTGTTGCTCTGTGCCTTGCGCTATGGATGCACAACTTGCGTGGCATGACAACATTTCCCCGGCTGCACCATCTTCGTAACCAGATGATTGAATTCTATTGCGCTTTACCACTGGCGACTCCGAGCGTAGCCTATGGATTGTCCTTCCGGTTTGCCTACTTTATTTGTGTGCAGCCTGTCTTTCATTGCCTAGATTGTCCGTTCCAATGGGCTCTGGATTTGTGTCTGTCAAACCCGGTGTCTCCTGATCCGGATTATGATCGGCTTATGAGCCCCTTAGTGGCTCACGAGTTGGACTGTTCTGGTGTCGGGATTATGGCCTGTGCTGCAGCGCATGGAGTTCTTGGAAATTGGGACATCGGAGCCGCGGCGATTGACTTCTTAACGAACAGTTACCTTGAGGTGCACCCCGGTTGTCCTCGCCAGGTGCTGGAGGCTCCGGTGGTTGAGGAACATGTCTGTTCTTTCCCCGTCCTGAACTGGATGGCAGATAATTTTGCGGAAAGTTCCAATGATTTCCTCTTGGAAGCAGTTGCAACTTATTGTGCCTATACATTGATGGATTGACTTTTGTACTTCTTTTCCATAATCAGTCCGTCATCGATTTTTTGTCTTCTACATGCTTTTTTACTGCGTTTTAACTTTTTCCATTGATTTTTTTCTTTTCGAACTTTTCACTTCCCTTATACGGACTTATAGTTCATGCCCTTTGTTCCGTTCTATCGAACTTGAACTCTGCGTTCTTGCAAGTGCGCCCCTAGTGGTTAGTGGTCCGATCACGAGGGGGTGTAGTGATGATCGTTATCTACCTATGTACAACGCTAAGTTAGCATAACCGCGTTAGATGTTAGAAAGCCATCTTGCCGCTTTTGCTGCTTTTGCACACAACACTGTAGTCACATGTTATTAGAATTGAGAAATGCTTACTCGACTTTGCTTCACATGAGAACTGTCTGTTGTTAACATCTTAAACAGTGAATAGCGACCTTGGTCTGTACACAGTGTAACAGAAACAGTCTGGATCGCTAGACGGTGCATGTTGTTGAGTTCAGGTTGATCGGCCCACTAGTTTAGCCATAACACGCACGCAGCTGCAAATACCTGAAAGTCGAATGCTTTTAATATTGCAGTGTTACATGTTTTCAACACATTCGGAAGAAGAGCGTTCCTGGGAGCAGAGCATAGCTGATCCTGTGATGTGAACTCTCTGAGCTGATCTATACGGTATGGGGTTCCCCATTCAAGCCTAGAGACCTTTTATTAGTCTAATAATACTATTAGTGTGTTAGAGAAAGGAAGGTGGCCTAGAGCCACTGTCATTTTATTATGATTGCTCCTTTCATTTTCTATGGTATTGTAACTATGCTGATGGTTTTGATTTTAATCGTTTGTCTGCTAATGTTAGCCAAACTGCTGCATATTAGGACACGAGGTTTATAAAATAAACTCTTTAAACTTTTCCCGTGTCTCTGTTTATTCTGTTGTGGACTGGTACGAGAATAATTACGAAAAGGTCTTTCTGATTCCCACCATTCCTGAGAAATATACTAAGTCGCTTGTTCTGGGTTGTCTATACATTGGGACCGCCGAGCTAAACCTCGGATAACGAATGGGACACTGATGCTGGCCGGATAGGGGATCTGGGTTCTGAGGTGAGTTTTTGGTACACCGCAATTCACTGAGGGCCTGGGTTCCTGCGCATAGTTCTGCGCATAAGCAGAATCCCTGCAACAGGGGGAACTGTATGGAAGGCTGGGGGATCTGTCATAAGGGCAGGCTTCCT
The DNA here is from genome assembly GCF_964204655.1 of Triturus cristatus. NCBI lineage: Eukaryota > Metazoa > Chordata > Amphibia > Caudata > Salamandridae > Triturus > Triturus cristatus. Next base: position 936,507,983 of record NC_140584.1, on the reverse strand, counting down.
CAGTACGCAGTGGTGGACAGGGACAGTGTTCTACTATCTGGAACCTGTTTAGCGACCCATGGTGGGGTTGGCATGTACACACAACAGAGTCAGCCCTGGGTCACAGTGTAGCGTGAGACAAACCCAGTGTACTGCTGGGAGTGTTCATGTCAATTGGATAGGGAAGTCCAGGGGATTTGGTTGTTTAGTCCCTTGCTGTCACTTTTAAGACGGAAGACCCAATGTTGCTCCCTATGAAAGAGAACCCTCTCTATTGGGCCCATGTTACTGGTGTAGTTGGGTTTGTCAAGAACCAGCCAGAAGATATCATTGGCTGTGTGTCCTTTGTCTGAGAAGGGACTCGTCAGTTTGGTATTCGTCTTGTTGCATCTAATAGAGCTTCGATGTTCTGTGATCCTAGTTTTCACCTTGGGTGTAGCCATGCCTATACAGATGAGGTCACAGACATTTCAAGAGATAAATCACTCCCTCGGTGTTACAGTTAGTGTGTTTGTTAAATGTCCAAGGGGTGCGTAGTCCTAAGTTTATGTCTCGTGTTGGTCGTGTATATGGACAGACTGCACATGAGCCACATGGATAGTGTCCAATAACGGTCGGTAGGGACCACTGGAGTTGCAGGATTGGTTTTTTGATGTTGGTCAGTGGTCTAGTGTATACCACCATTTCCCGCATGTTCCTGCTCCTCTTGAATGCGAACAGAGGTTTGGGTAGTGTTCTGTTTCCTATGTTAAGGATTGGCCAGTTCTTCCCAACAACCTTCTTGATTGTCTTAGTCAAGTGGTTTTATGTTGTCACACACACCAGTCTGTCTGATGTAGGTTTTGGGTATGTTTCCAGCATCGATTCTATGTTATTATTCCAAGCTCTTTTCTCGGCTCTCCTGATCAGGTGAGCAGGGTATAATCTTTGTGAAAGGCTGGCACTCAGTGTTGTTGCATGGGCTCTATATTTTGCCAGCTCAGTGCAATTTCTTATTAGTCTGAGAAACTGCCCTACTGGTAAGTTGTTCCTTAGGGCACGTGGATGGTAGCTGTTATAGCAGAGTAGTGAGTTCCTTGACATGGGTTTGCGATATAGTTCAGAACACAGACTCCCATCTTTGGGGTATAGTAGCAAGTCCAAAAAAGGTAGATGTTATAACCTTTCCCTATTTCACGTTAAATGCTCTGCACAATATATTTTATGTTTAAACCTTTCCTTATTTCATGTTAAATGCTCTGCACAAAATATATCATCTTTCCTACTTGTACCATAGTTCTCCCCTTTTGGTATGTTCCACCCCTCTGCCAGAGACTGTGGTTCCATCTTAGAATGCGAGCAGGAGTGCTACTTAAAATGATGGCAATCCGCCTGAGGAGCGTTAGGCATGGCAGTTTGAGGAACTGTATATAGAAATAAACCCACTTCTTTTCTTCAAATATCTTCGTTTCTTGGATTATTATAACAGTAGTCTTGTCTTGCTGTACTCATACGTGAATCTGAGGTTGTCGTTCCTACTGTTGAGCCAATAAGAGAAGTTCTGGAGGGATTCTAGGTCATATTCCCAAATGACCAGACTATCGTCTATATACCTCTTCCACACAGTGATGTACCGTTTGTATGGGTTCTCTTGAGAGGAGATGTGGGTGGTTTCAAATTGGTGCATGTAGAGGTTTGCCATGCTCAGCGTAAAGGTGCTGCCCATGGATGTGCCTGATATTTGCCAGAAGAGGGACTCCTGGTATTGAAAGAAGTTCTCTTTCATAGCCAAAGTGGCTAAATCCATGATGAATGTTGTTGGTGCCATATCCTCCTCAGGTCTCTCGTCCAGAAGTGTTTTAATTGTCTGTAGGGTGTCATCCTGAGGTATATTTGTGTAGAGCGACTCCAAGTCAAATGAGGCCAGGTAATGGATGTTCGGGTCAAAGACCAATACTTTGATGACATTTAGTACGGGCCTCGTGTCCTGTAGGTAGGATGGCACCTTAGCTACATATGGACATAAACACAAGTCCACAAATTGCGAGAGAGGTTCAAGAACCGACCCAATTGCTGACACCATGGGTGTCCCTGGTGGTGGTCTTGTGGGTTTGTGAATTTTAGGAAGCACATAGAAATATGGTGTCCTGGGGTTGCTCAGTTGTAAGAAGTCACATTAATTCTTGGTAATCCATCCTTCCTCCTCGCCTTTCTCTGCCAGGCGTTTGATCATTTTCTGGAGTCTTGGTGTGGGCGCTGTCCAGTCTAGCATCATGTAACTCCTTGAGTGACAAGCATGTGGGTGACCTAATTGTCTCAGTGCTACAAGTGATGTACTACACACATTTTTGGACCAGTAGAAACCTAGTCAGGTGCGCCATGTCAAGTGTCCCTTATGGGGATCACCGTGATTGGCCTGGAGGGGTGGTAAACAACCAGCAGGGAAATTGCTCTGCCCGTTGGGCGGTCGCAATAAATTGCATCTCTCTAAGGTGATACGGTATGCTAGAGCCCCAACTTACAGAAGGGGCAGTAACCAAGAGAGGGGGCAGGCACCTAATGAACAAAGGACAGTCTCAGTGCAAGCCTGGCTAGTCTGTGCGTAAGTCTATAGTCTCCGCAAATGCTGGTGGTGCACCAGTGTCCACCTGGCCATGCTGATGAGTGCTGTGTGTATGTCTGGAGCCCCAACTGGAGTCCCACATCACGTGACACACACCGCCGAGATGAAAGGGGCGGAGGTCAGCTCCTAGTTTCACATTTTACTATTGGTCCTGTGTGCTGCAGCAAAAAGGGATCTTGATCACGGGCAGGACACACGATATAAACCATACTAAAACACCAATTGTATACGAGCTAAGGCTGGGGTTCAAGGGGTGCTTTTTGAGAAATTTGGAATTTAGTTACAACAATCTTCATGCAATTGACCCAATACTGCCTCAGTAGCAACAGTAGCAGCGTTAACAGCGGTAGCTGTAAACCCAGCAAAACTACTACTTTGTAAACGAGCAGGGCGATGTTCTATTGTTACAGGCATCAGGTAGGGCGTAGGTAATCCTCTAGGTACAACTACCATTAGTCTGTCCGCCAGATGAGAATCGCAGCCTGCTGGAGTCTCCATGTCTAAAGAAGAAGCCTTGAGTAAGCTGGTTTCAGACCGCGAACAAAGCAGATTTAAAATTGGTCGTCCGACCGAGGAAATCTCCTGGGTTGTCCCTCAATGATGCTCTTGCAGCTCTGGGGGGGAAGGGAGGGCAGTCCACATTTACTCCATGCCAGCCTTAGTCCGGCCCTCAGTCGCTGAACGGGCACCGCACATTCCGTGGGACGCCCCAGGGCATGCAGGCACCATAGCCCTGGGTCTTGAAGACCAACCTCTAGCTCAAAGAGAGCACAGCGGGGCGGAACAGCAGACCCAGACCGGGGTCAAAAGTCTACATCAAAAGCCTACGGCGCCCCCACCCGAGGAGCTGCCACATACATGGCAAGTGTCCAAAAAAGGCAGTAGCCCAAGAGTCCAGTTTGAGTCTGAGTCACAGGAAGATTGCAGCAAAAAAGCAGGCGGGAGGTAGCGGTCAGCACCACAGCAGCGTTTCGTCTGGTTTGACCCCGGTATCCGTTGGTGAGCCGGGGGACGCAGGAAGGTGGCATAGAGTACTGGGGTAGAGTCAGCCTGTCATCCTTCCTGACCGTGCCGGAGCTAGCCGCAGAGAGCAGACGGGAGATGGCAGGCGGGCGGTGGTGGTCAGCCCCACAGCAGTGGCTTGTACGGAGTCCATAGGTGAGCCAGGGGGCTGGAGGGAGGATGCATAGCTCTCAAGGATAAGCTCAACTCGTAATCTTCCCTCGCCGATGAAAGAATACGACGGCAAGTGAATAGGCATCACTAAATGTATTCAGTATATAGTATACACCTTTATGGAGTTCTCTTGCCTTACCCTCCATATTACATGATAATATGGATAAAAGATGAGAGCAGAATGGCATTACAAGACTCTGCGACTTTTATGACAAACAGCAGCTATATTCATTTAGCGAGATGCAGGAAAAGTGTGGCCTAACAAGAGATTTTTTAAAAATATTTGCAGGATGGGCAAGAATCAAGTTTCAGTAAGTAAAATCCCCATTATGGAAGCCGCTGATGACGGAACTAGGATCGGGCAAATTTAGAATCTATTAACACAAGCTCTACACAACGACCTATAGGTTCAGAATACTAACTGGGAGGAAACATTAGTAGCAGATGGACGGATTTTAAAGAGATCATTAGAGGTCGGAGCAAGACACTGTAAACTGCAGGACTAAACAGCCAGCACTTCAAGACTGTATTTGATTTACATTATACCCTGGATAAGTTACATAGGTGGGGCAAGAAGCCTAATGCTAAATGCCATTGATATGCAATAAAACAGGCTGAAATCACAGATATATTTTCCTCTTGCCCAGAGCTAAACACATATACAGGAAATTAGGACATTCATTGGTATGATCTTCAATATAAAGGTCAAACTCCCCAGATGATGATGTTATGGCTAGTGGAAGGTTCCAGATACTCAAAGTGGGTTATATTTGATATTTGTGGCTATGGCAGGGGCCTGCATGTGCATAGCTTCAAGATGGTAAAGGTCCGATCCTCCAACCTTGCCAGAATGGAGGACATGGGTTTTGGCAATGTTTAACATGGAAAGGAGCCTATATGGGTGTAAGGGCCAAAAGGCTGGAGGACGCGGGGTCATGATTTGGTCTCCACTAACCAACTGGATTGGAAGTCCTCTGTCAGAATAGGGGACAAGACAGAGACTTTTAAATCTTCCCCTGGTGGGAGAGGTATTAACTCCCCGCTTCGTGCTCTTCTGATTTTTTGAACTGCACTCTCAAGGAGAGGTATAGGCTCTTCCTCTGGTAACAATATGCGGAACTCAGGGTGCGGAGGTTAAAGCCCACTCTTTTTTTAGGTTATTAAGTTCAGTATGACTTAATGAACATCACATAAGGAGCATAATGAGATTATTGGGATCACTACTTTATTTCCTTGCACAACTCTGGTATAGCCGGGTGCATGGTCAGAGGCTATCGTATTTGATCTACTTTTGCAATAATTGAGACTTAGTACTTTAGTACTGCATAAAAAAATGGTTTTATGCTGCCATACTTTAATTCACATAGGTAATAACTGAGATCTTGCACTTTACTATTGTTTCGGTCATATCTTCTACTTTTTTTGATGCTGAGACTATAGGAATTTTAAAGTATATGTGGATTTTTTTCGCCCACCATGCCACCTCAGTTTAGACCCAGTTTAGACCCAGCCATATGCAAATCAGTCTTGACTCTGTTCCTCATGGGAACAGTCCTGCCCGAACTGGCAGATGAGGTCCTCCCTGAACCGGAACATAAACAACCCTGTTACCAGATAAATGTTATAGAAGATTTTCGATGAACAGAAGCCACATGTATCGTAAAAGAATTAAAGAAACCCCGGCTGCACCTATACTCTCTACTTGCTAAGTGCCCCGCCCTAAGTGGGGGAGGTATGCCCAGACGTGGGTATTGTGCACACTGTGTCACTGGAACAACGCGGATGAGTCCATAACTAAGGCAAACCGATCCTGGGTTGCTTGTGTTCTGGTTCAGGGAGGACCTGGCTTGGCAGTTTGGGCTGGACTGTTCCTATTGGAGCAGGGTCAAGACTGATTGACATATAGCTAGGTCCAAACTGAGGGGGCATGGTATGCAAAATACCGATGGATTGGGCTGCAGGCTGAGTGATCACCAGTGGCAGAGATGAATTTAAGCATTACAACCATCACTATTTTGTATACTTATTGCACTGAATTCTCAAAGCAGCCACCCTCATAATTTTAGAGAAGCCATTCTGCAGAAAGGAAAACATTAAAATACCCTCACAAAATAGGGTCAACTCATTTTTCTGTCAACACTTTCTAAAAGATTCTCATTGCAAAAAATTAAATTTGCGAGTTGGCTGCCTTCTGGAAGCTTGCACCACTACAGCTTGCATTCTACTAAGACCCTTACTCTGTAGACCAACCCACTCAAATTCTAAACGTAAGTGTAAACAAAAAGACTATGCTGAGACAGATCTGGAAAAACTCCCTAGTAAAGCCCTTTCTTTGTAGACCAATCCACTCAACTTCAAACTGTTAAGCGCAAACTTAAAAAGAACATCCTGAACTTGATCTGGAAAAAGCTAGGGCAGTTGAATTATTGGTAGCACCCATCCCTGACAAAATATTGTCTAAGTCATCAGAGGAAACCAGAATAAGCAAGCAATCAGAATGACGAATTATCGTCTAAATCATCAGAGGAAACCAGAATGAGCAAGCTAATTAGAATGGCTAAAGCATTCTCCCTTCTTATTCTTAAGAACAAGTTCTAAATCAGAGAGAATAGGGTAATGGTATAAAAAAAAGCTGAGCCCCCCCCATGCCTTCTCCAAATCAATCACCTTCTTGTGAGATGCAAACCTAAATATTACAAGGGACTCTCATTTCTGATCGATTTCTGCAACAATAAGAGGATTCAACTAATAATCCGGAGAAGATGGAAAAATCCTCATTAACTGAGCTGATTTCCTGCTATTCCCAGAATGTAAATTGAAAGAAGAGAACTTAGTGGAACCTCTGCCCGTCGAAAAACTGCTAACGTGATCTTGGAAAGAGCTTTCAAACTTGTCTGTCCCTGTCTGTAAATTTAAAATTTGGCTATTATTCTGTAAAATATTGTTGTTCTCCAGCAGAGGAACAAGCTCCAGAAGGGCTCTTCGAATAATTTCCAACTCACTACAGGAATAATACCCTTACCTGCCCTATCCACTTTGCATGAACAGGTCTCTCCTCCACGCAAGCACCCCAGCCAACACTGCTGATGTCTGTGGTTAATATTATCATTTTTAGATGCAACAAGCGGCCTTCTTTCAAGGGTACACTGGATTCACCCACCAATATAATTCTCCTATGAAGATAGGTTTCATCTACACTGTGCTATTATAGTCCTGAGATTCTGGAGATTCACCAGATTCTACAAATAGAACTTTGACAAGGAACCAGTGCCAGGGATGCAGCCATGTCCTCCTGGACCTGCAACCAGGCTCCTGACGGAGAATTCTCCTGAGCTGTGTAATGGATTATACCTCATCTTCAGAAATATTTGCTCTGGAAAACACACAATTCCTGAATCTGTCTTGAATGTGGTCCTATAAAACCAGATCCTCAGAAGGCGCCAACTCAGACTTGTTCCAAAAGCAGTGGCGTGATTCTGTGGGGTCGTACTGGGCCTGGCGCGGCCATCTCGAGACACTAAGAAGACGTGCTTCGCGAAGCGAACTATCTGAGGTAGGAGAGGTGAGGACTTCCCCTCGACCCAGGCGGATTGATGAATTAACAGTGCAGCGGCTGTCGCTTGGATACTGGCATATACAATGAGCACCCTCTATTCCCCGCACATAACTGAACTTGTGTTGTTGTCTTGCCTGGTCACTTGCTACGTTACTGACGCAGCCATAACCTCTCCACTCCTCAGCCTTCGGGGGTTACCCAGTGTTGCGGGTTAGTGGCCAGAGGTCTCGCTGGGCCCAGTGTGATGCAAAACTCGAGACACTTTGCTGAGTGAGTACGTAGCCTACCGTGTCTCTCCTTGAGGACATAGTTTTGTGAAGGTCTGCCCCAGCTGTAAATTAATAGCAGCTATAACTTGAAACTGTGGAGAGTGCATACATCCTGTTGGCACAAGTGAGTGGAAGGTGGATATATTACAGCCCAAGCTCCACTTCGAGCTAAGGAGATCCAGGCTCCGGGAGCAGCCGTTGGACGGCTTGAACGAGCATTCTGACACGACAGAGCCAGTAGAGGGCGACATTCGCACCGTATTGGCCGCAATGCAAAAGAGCTTGTCCACCATTGATAGTAAAATAGACTCTTTGGCATACCGCATGGACCGAATGACAGAACATATGGACAAACAGGCAGAGCGGCTCGATATGAGGGAGCGCAGTCACGGAAGTGGAGGAAGCACAGACAGAAATGGACTCCGAGCACAAACAGATGGGGAAACTGCTGCTAACTATAGAGGACAAGGCGGCGGACCTTGAAGCTCGGTCCCGTAGAAGTAATATTCGAATTACGGGACTTTCGGAATCCACCAATGTGGGGAACATGGAACGCTCTGTGGAGGAGCTATTGGTGACTGCTGGGCCGCGACACATTCCCCTCGATGTTTGTTGTGGAGCGTGTGCACCGCTCGCTGGGCCTGAAAGCACCGTCTGGTGCAGCGCCGAGGCCCATTATTGCCAAACTGCTGAATTACAGAGACAAGCCATTAAAAGTGGCTCAGGAGAAGCAAACTCTGCACTTTGAGGGGTCTACTATCTTGCTCTATCCGAATTTCACGATTCCCGTGCAGGAGGCACACAGACAATTTGCACTGCTAAAGAAGCAATTACGTAAACAAAATTTGAACTATGCCATGCTATATCCAGCGCGACTTCGTGTGAATAGACAGGGTCAATCTTGTATATTTACGGACCCTAAAATATTACAGAAAGCATGGAAGGAATGGTCAAAGGACAGAACGCACAGCAACAAACTGTCTGTCCGAGAGGGAGCTGCTGGAGGCAGTCTGGATGACCAAGACTAATGGTTGGGACGTTCAATCAGGCAGATAAGATTTTCGCTTGTGGTGGTATGGGAGTTGTAAACTACGTGGTTCTTGTATTGCTGCCATTGTTGAGGGGGTAGGGCGGGAACGGGTCAGCTGCAATCCCATGGGCACTATGAGGTAGTTCAGAAATGCTCAGATCTTAGCGGGAACCACATATTTGAGATTTGCATTTTGACGTTGTTTTACTATGCAATATGGAGCTGCTGAGCTGGTAGACTGATGCATAATACTCACTTGATGGTGGATGGACTAGGCGTACCGCCTACCGAGCGATAGAAGCAAGCAGGTACAGGCAACATCCGCCCACCTGTGTGAACCACAACTTGGAGTATTACCGTTTTTGTTTGTTGCTTGAAATTGCCAATTGTGATTTTTGTTATGATACAGGGGGATCGACAGGGGGTTCTCACCATTGCTGAGTTGGGGTATGCATGGCGTGGGTGGGGGGTGTGGGACACAGAGACCTAATATAGGTACTGCTTTCAATGTTGAGTTGACAGATCTGATCATGTGTGGATTACTTTGCAATATAGTAGCACAGAGAGGCATCCAAGCATTCGGATTGGTTGCTGCAAGGCTCTTCACCAGTAAACATGGCACAGACACAAACCAGTAGGATTAACGTTTTAACCTGGAATGTCCGTGGCCTGAATGGATATAGGAAGCTCAGGAAGGTCCTGGCATATCTAACTAGACATGACATAGATATTGCTCTACTGCAGGAATCGCACTTGCCTATTAATAGCAGAATGCTCAATAGCAGTGGGCTGCAGGGAAATACTCATGTAGCGGGGTTCACGTCCCACGCCCGTGGTGTGATCACCTGGGTTAACCTGAAAGCTGAGCTTAAACTAGAACTGCTAGTCACGGACTTGGAGGGTAGATTCGCTATCTCGAGATTTAGTGGGAAGGGGCTTGACTTGATCCTAGCCAACATATATGGCCCGAACTATGACAATCCTAAATTCTATGCAGCGTTACTGGAGAGGATGCGGAGCTATGGTAAGATCCCCCAACTCTGGGGTGGTGATTTTAATTGTGTTTTAGACCTGCGGCTAGATAGGTCGGGAGGCCCGGACCGGCGTCCCACTGCTGCTGCTCGGGCTATCGTGGACACGGCGACGCAACTTGAATTATGTGACGTATGGAGAATGTGATTGCCTGGTTGAGGAGGGTAAACAAACAACAAAAAAACTCAGACTTGTTCCATTTTATCAGAAAACTGTGATCCATCAATCCATTCAAGATTGCATTTCTGTCCAGAACAATCTGAGTTCTAGAATGTGCATGAATCATCCAATCTTTGAAGTACAGCTGAAGGATGTACCCTCCTAATGAAGAATGCCCAGAAGCATTAAGACTGTCATGAACACTTTGGGATCTGATTTCAGACCAAATGGAAGCACTGTGAACTGGAAGTGATGTTTCTTTACTGCAAATCTCAGAAACCACTGATGACTTGGGAAGATAGACACAAGGAGATATCCATCTTGTAGATACTAGGTAATCAGGAAGTCTCCAGGCCGGAACATCAGTATTATTTTCTGCAATCATTTTATATTGAAATGAGAGTTCTTCATCCAAGTGTTGCAGCCTTTAGGTTAAGTACCGGCATGCAACCTGTTAACACCTTCTCCATCAGGTGAGTGAAAACCCTCACCCTGCTATGAAAGTAGGACTGGTCTTACAATTAGTTTCTTTAATAATGACAATGATAACAATAATTCCTTCTCACAAGTCCTGTTTCTTGGCTTTGTTTTTGAAGATAGGCGTAGGGATGCAACCTGAACTTGGAGGGAAAGAGTCTAACTTGATAACCTATCGTCGGTGAATGTTATTCTGCACCCACGGATCAGTGAATCTGCTTCCCAGACCTTCAAGAAGTGCTGAAAACAACTTCCAACAGGACGCCGATCTTCTCCTTTACCTTGCTAGTCGAGGGCTATAGTTCTTCTGCCATGCTAGCTGAAAATACCTATTTGACTTCTCAGATTTTTCTCTCAATCTTACTGGGCTGAAGAGTCTTCTACAGAAAAGTCTTTAGTAGGAATACCTGTCGGAATCACCAAAAGAGCAAGATGAGGATTTTCCTTTGTAAAGCAGGGTATGTTTCCTGTATTTGAAGGCTTTGAACACTGGTTGGTCAAGCTGTTCACCAAGCACTCTTTTTCCAGAAAAGTAACTTCCAGAAAGGATGAAGTCACAGACTTCCAGTCTCTTGAACATATGCGGCGTCTAGCTGAAACTGAGGCACCATTAGTCAAAGCTGAAACCCTAATTGTGTCACATGATATATTCAAAAGAAATTTAACTTGTGGTTAGATGTGTAACAATAATTCAGAAAAGTACTCAAAATCCTTCAGCAGAGATTGTGCAACAAGGTGCGTAAGTGCCTGCTAGCAATTTCAGGTTGTTGGCAGCATAGAATTTCTTCAGTGTCCTCTCAATTTTCACATTTACAGAATCAGAATATTTAGAATCTTCCAGATTGACTGATGCACACCCAATAAGCGTAGCCAGAACGGACTTAATTTTGTTTGAACTTGACAGCACCTTATCAGCATTGTCAAACACGTGGGATGTTAAGGTGCTCCAAGTCTCTCCATTACCTGAGCATCAAGTCTTTGATTTTGCCCTGGAGAGAAAGAGAAAAGGTTGAGGGTCTGCCACATTGTGGGAAAAGTACCCCATACTCAACAAGTAGTAGCTTTTTTGGGATGATCAAGTAGGACGCTGATCTACACTTCCCTCTACTTAAGTATTGCAGATCCTTAAGTACCTGTCTGAATTGGAAGCACCAACTTCAGGTTCCAAAAAGGTGGAAGAAGAATCATCAATACCTCCTCTTTAGCGCACCTCGTCCCAGTCCAAATAATTGAGGAGGCCCTACCACTAGACAACCCCTTTCCATGCCAGTTTGCTCTTTAAACTAGTCTTACTTGCATTTTGAGCATCAGGTTAGATCCTCATACTGCTACTACATCTTGCTGATTCCAGTCTGTAGCACCCAGGACTCAGTTTCAATGAGAGAAAAGTTTAAGTTTGTTAATTGAATTGTTTTGGTAAATGCAGATAAGCAAAGCTGGTGGCGTACAGCCATGACAGCTCCCTTGTCACTGAATGCTGCTCAGAATGAGCATGCATAGGGATGAAGAAGATGGCCGAGTACAGGATGCAATCACATACAATTTTCAATTTGTGTTGGTTGGGGATTTCATACGTATTGAAGTGTCAAGTCCTGTAGCTCATTAGAAATAGTATGCTTTCGGCAGCTGGCAACGTCTCTGTTTTGTCTAGAGAAATGGCTGTAGTTCATGGCAGAATTATGGAGCATAAGAAGAGCTCACAAAAAGAAACAGCCCAGCAACAGATACAGAGCTGGAAGAAGAGGTGGTTTCCTTAATAAGGTCAGAGTTAAAATCTCTGATAAAAGAAGCTGTGAATACAGCAACAGTGGAATCGATGGACAAAAGACAGAGAATGGATGGTAAGTTGAAAAGGTCAAATAAGCAGTCAGGGTAGACACAATCTGCCAAAGCAAGATGGTAAGTGCATGCAGCTGTCGGGTGTAGCTCTCTCCATCTGGCTGTTGCCAGAGTCAGCTGTGACTGAAGACACTGAGCATGCTCCCTGGTGCAGCGGCTGCCATTCGGTGTGTATTGGATTTTCTGGGTTTGGAGATGGTCAGGAAGACTGAACATGCTGCAGCCCTGAAAAAGCTCCTACTGGGAGGTGCACTTAAACAAGCTGATTTCGGCATACTTCAGACGTCCTTAACGGCGTGCAATGAAATGTATGGAGCCCATGTTGACTGGTGTTAGCACCGGCAATACAAAGACGAGAGGGGGATTAGGCGCACTGAGTTTTCCAATTCCAGTTAGCACGATGGGGGGCCACAGTGGTATCACTGTAGGCTCTACAAGTACAGCAAGGCGGAGCAACCGGCGGGGCTGAAACCAGAGGCAGCTGACAAGAAAGGAAAGCATGATCCCACTCCACCTGCCACTCAATTGCTGATTTCTTCCAGAAACCTCTGGGGAAGCTAGGGTGATCTTAAGAAGGAGGCATATTCCCTTTTACCTAAGCAGGAGGGTCCTGAGACAACATCCACAGCTGTGAGGTGGGCGCAGTGATAACGCTACCAGTTGGGTAGACAGCCAGAGACTCAGAGGTAACTCAGCCAGTTTTCATTGTGTGAAATAGGGGAGCAGCAGGTGCTAGACTATACTCTGGACTTAGCAGTCACTGTGTAGTATCCTGTATATGTATTTATCCTGTAGCTTTTTCCCTAGCTGTTCAGCCAGTGTGAATGTGCTGCGTGGAATGTTGGTGTGGTGATGATGAATGGAATGTTTGGGTGCCTGTGAGGTGAGGTGTGACAGTTGGAGTATGGGCTGAGCAGCAGGCAGGTTGCTCCTGGTGGGGCTGCTCTACATGAACTTACCAAGTTACAACTAAGGCTTAATAAAACTACATCTCGGCTACTGGATCATTTATTACTACATTTTGGCACCAAGGATGGGATACAAACCCACACGTACAAAGCACAATGGATTCGCACCAAGTATCACCACCAACCAGATGCAAAGATAATATAGAAGCGAAAACGAAGAAGATGTATAGATAAATATACAAGATATCACACATCCTCCCCCTTTATAAAATTCATAAAATGTAACAGATAAATATACAAGACAAAATGAAGTAGATGCAATAGATAAATGTACAGGATAATAAATCATACACTGGCAGCGGGGTAGACATGCCAGAGAAAGCGCAGGAGAAAGTCGGAGGCGATAGCTATCAGCCTAAGGACAGCTAAGGCTTATCTTGTCACCAATTTGGTTGTTAAACACCCTGCTTCACACAGACAAACACAAAAAGGAGGTGACCTGCCTTAAACCTAGTGGTCTGGACCTTGATTCAGAGGTGTATTTTTCTCACTTTCTAAGGGCACAGTGGTCTGATGTGGACTCGGACACAGCCTTTGACTCAAAAGGCAGTATCTTGAGCGGATCTAGCGATTCCCAGGAGAGCAATATTCCATAAACATTTTGCATGGCTCGTAGAAGAGGTACACGTCAGACAGTAGCCAGAAAGTATTTAAAGTGGGAATGTTGACATGAAACGGCGCATGCAGCCGGGGCCGTGGCTTGCCGTGCTGCGAAATGACTGCTAGCTAGGCGAGCTCCGCCGGCCAAGACACTATCCTTACATTATCCTGGCAGTTGGTGAGCATATTTCATGCAAACATACCCCTCGTGTACAGCCCGTGAAGTGCGGTCCCCGCTGAGCTGAAAATTACCGCTGAATGTGCTTTGGCGACGGACGAAGGACACCCGACCAGCGGGAGAGACCCGCTCTGCTCTGGTGAGGGGTACAGGAGTCGGACTGCGCCAAAATCGACGCTGCAGCTTCAGAGGCGTGATGGGCCTTGACCTCCATGCGAGACGGCAGAAGATCGGCTGCCTCTAGGTAAGATGGAGGAGCTGGTCGGAATTGCCGGAGGTCGTACGGCACTTAACCGAGGCACTAATAATTATAGTAACTGCACCCCGGGCTGTGGGGAGAAGGCGTGTGCGACTGGGCCCTAGCGACTGATGGGGAGTGTGAGAAGTTGGCCTGGTATATGCTGGTCACAAGTTAAAGTGGCCACCTTGCACCAGTACAATTCGACTCTTATGGTAGATAGGTTTAAGACAACCTTTAAAAGAAAGCTATTCTAGTGGTAGCTGTGGAGAGCAGCCTTCAGGCTAAGTCTTAAGAGGAATGTAAAGCAGCTTGTTTTACCTTATAATCTCTTGAATCACTAAATGAAAGGACACAACACAGGTATATATATAAAATACATATGTATTTATTACTAGACACACTCTACTAATCTCTTTATTAGATTAGAAGTCAAGGACATATGCACAAATCAACACTTCACAACAAGTTAAGCACAAATATGGCTGGGGCCCTAGGGGCGTACCAGACCATATACTAAAAAAGAGACTTAAGAATAACGACTTGAGAAGGGACAAGGCCTAGGGACTTCAGAAGCGCTGGGGCCTCACTAATCCACCCAAGGTAGGTATGTAAAGGACCCACGGGAGACGCATGCAGTGTGAGAACACAGCCGCGGATCCCAATTGACTTCAATGGAGCAAGTCGCGATTGGAAATTTAGAGTTTTAGGATACTTCGGGAGAGTCTACAAGCAAGTCACTTACAGGGTAAGTAGTTCTAGAGCCAACACCCACAGGAGCACCGTAGTGCTGGAGTTACCTCACCCAGGGAAGCCGGGTGCATAGGTGTCTTTTGGTGTCGGGTCGCTGCGTCATTTTCAATGGGAGCCAAAGAAGACTTGCTGCTTGTGAAGACAGGAGAAGTGTCCGGTGGAATCCAAGCCTGGATTCAGAAGAAAGAAGACCTGAAAGCAGAGGGGACAGTGTTCAAAGTCACTTGGCAGTGACCCGGGGCAAGGAAGATGGATGCCCAGAGTCGTCGGGTGATTTCAGGTGATCACGGGTGTCTTGACTCTTCAGCCACGAGGTCCAGGAGGCGTCGATGACGACCAGGAGCTGGATTCGACGTGTCCCACGAAGTCTGCAGCTTACTGCGGTGTCAGCGACCAGATTGGAGCCAACAAGCCTTGGCAACAGCAAGTCTCATGGAAAGTGTAAAAAGTCAGCGGTGCAGACCAGCAAGGTCTGAGGGACTCACCCAGCGAGGGTAAGTCAGGGCAGGCCTGGAGCAACCAGGGGAGCCCTTTGGATTTGTAGAAAAGTCTTCTGGGGACCCACAAGCCAACCGGCAAGGGATCGCGAAGACGCCTCGGGAGGATTCACTCAACAGGGGCCCACGGTCACTCGGGACCGGGTAGGCCTCTGCTCTTCGGTGGAAATCTTGCTGGAGGCTTGGATCACGCGTGGTCCAAAGCACAGGTTCGTAGAACGTCGTGAAGGGGTTGCACTTGAAAATAGTGCACGGTACCCAGGGAATGCGGTTCCTCGCCACTCGTGGGGTCCACTCGCCTCAGCGTCCCTAGGGACTCACGATGGCCTTGGAGAAGTCAGGAAATTCTCTTCTTAGGATGCAGGGAATTCGAACTCCGGCGGGAGCGGGAAAGTTTGCGACCGTTGATTAAAAGATTGGGTGCCTGCCAAGCAGGGGAGTCACTCCTTGACTCCAAGGGAGATTCTTCAGTCTTCCAGAGGTAGTGGAACGTCGAAGGTCCAGGATTCATCTTCAGAGCGTCGTCCAGGGATATCTAGTTTGCAATGTCAAGGGTTCCCTAACTTATACTACAAGGAAGGGAGGGACTAGCTCTATGACCCCACCTATGGGAGGGTCAGGGGAGTGGGTGGCTACACCCACTTCCCTTTGTCCAGTTCCGCGCCAGAGCAGGAGCTGGTAGCCCCTGAACCGGTTTGAGCTGGCATATGCACAGAGGAGCCTACTGCTCCCCCAGTGCAGGACTTCAAAGCACTCTAGGAGTGCACCCACCCAGCCCCAATACACTAAACACTGTCTGGGAGGTGACCACACTTCCCTGTGACAGTATGCCTATTGTTGGGCCTCCTGCACTGCGAGTTTCGGTCAGCAGCAGGAGAGCAGCCCAGTGTCTGTGACTGGTGGCATCCATTTTGTAATGCCAGGGCTCTTTAGGATTCTACCGTGTTTCCACAGTGGGTACATGTCTATCCCTTTAGAAGGGAGGGATAATACTCCCACACCAGTTACTGGAAACCAAGCACCCTGCCCTCAGGATTGATAGGGCCTGCCTTAGGGGTGACTGATAGGTTTATATGTGTGTGCAGGTAGAGATATAGTGTACCTATATCTCAGTGCGGAGTGCTAACACTACCTCACCCAGGCTGCAGTAGCAGGCCTGTGGTGTCAGATTTAGTCTGCTTCCCAGGGGTGGCATAATACATGCTTCAGCCCCTGGTAGGCCTGTGAAGTACCTATGCCCTTGGTACCTAAGGTACCATATACTAGGGGCTCATAAGGTACCACAGTATCCAATCACTAGTGCATCTAATATGCACTCCAAGTTGTTTAGAGAGAACAGAGAGGCTGGGGCCCTGATTAGCAGGGTCCCAGCCAGACTATAGCCACAAACCAGTGTTAACATCAGAAAAAAAGTGGGGGGAACATAAGGTGCAGATCCTACTCTCCTACAGGGAGGATGTGGCGCCCTATAATTGAATGAACTTGCGCCCTATATGCAGTAAGCGATGCTGTGGAATTGCACGCCAGGGAGCTGCGGAGCTTGCTGAGGCTCTGGTGAACTGTGGTGGATGGTAGCAAATCCTGAGGGCCGCGACCGCGCTGCTCGGAGTGTGGCCTTCGGTCCGTGGCACATGGGAGTAGGTGATTGTCCATTGCGCTGAACAGAGGTTGGGATCACCTGGAGGGGAAGCCTTTTCCTGGGCTGTAAGAAGACAACCCCTCTGTTCTGTGACCGAGGTTCCCGGCTGGTGAAGTCTGACAAACCGGGAGGCGAGTCACCTTGCGTTGCTTGACCCTCCTATTGCACACTTCCCCCCTTGCCACTCTGGCCCCATTGAAGACGAGAAGACAACGTTGCAACAATCCGGCGCAGGGAGTTGGGCGGTGGATTTGGCGGTGCCATGATCGGACTCCATCACCTGTTTAATAGGACAGAGCAGCGCAAAGTGCAGGCTGAGCCTGAATCTGCGAATATCTGAACGATGGGGAAGCCAGATGCAAAACAACCGAAATTGAATTTTGAGCAGAGAAGTAACACGATGCTTGCGGAGCAGGAGTCAGAGGCAGGAATGGAGAAGCAGCAGGACCAGCCCGCGGAAGACCAGTGGGAGGATTTGCGTACTTTAATGCTTTAGATGCGGACCAGTCTTCGTAATATAGACTCCAAACTGGATACGGTAACCTCCCAATTGGACGCTGTTAAGACGCAGGTGGGAGTACACAAGACTATGCTGGACATGCTTGAAAATAGGGCCTCGAACTATCGTGAGTTTCAAGTAGAGACAGAGGAGCAGCTCCTCCATATGGACAAAGTGATTGGCATAATACGCGCTAAAAATTAGGATTTGGAGGCTAGGTCTCGCCGGAGTAACCTCCCCATTACTGGCGTACCATAAACTACAGCCATTGCGAAGATGGAGACGTACGTGGCAGACCTCATCCACGAGCTATTTGACCCGCATCTTTCACCAGTCTTCGCCGTGGAGAGGGCGCATCGTGCTCTGGGACCTCGACCGCTGGTGGGCGCCGCCCCTAGACCCATCTTAGCCAAGATGCTAAACTACCAAGATCAGGACGCTGTCTTACGTCTCGCCAGGGGTAAAGGGACAATAACCTATGGGGGCAACACGATCTCCTTCTACCCGGGCTTCACCCCCACAGTGCAGGCGGCGAGGCGGGAATTTCTTCAAGCTAAGCGCCTACTGCTGCAGGCCAAGGTTCCGTATGCACTTCTCTATCCTGCAAAACTTAAAGTGACTTATGATGGATCTGATCATTTCTTCACGGATGCTGGATCTGCCCTCAAATTCGCAAAGCATATAGGAGGGAAGGCGCCTAAACAACGTTCCAAGGGGTCGGCAACTGAAGAGAATAGTCTAAGTGATAATGACTGATGCAGATCGTGCTCCAGCGTGCCCTTGATCGTCACGAAGGCGGCTTCAGACGACATGGTTTGATCTTTGATTGTTACAAATGGACCGCTGTTTTTCATTATATGCTTCTTCATATTGGGTTTTTTGATCTATAATGCTGTTGAGACTAATTGCTGGTTCTGCGGGGTTTACATGTGCCAGTGCTATTTGTTGGGGCTATCCGTAAACTGTTTAATTGATATAGGTTCAAATCTGAAGGGGTAATTATGCGCCTACTGCATTTGATATCGGCGATTTGGAGAATTAAGATTTTAAAATGTTGTAAGAGTTAGAAACGACTTACCAACATATTCTTGGCCACCCTGAGAAATCGGGGGAGTATGCCGGTGACACCACGCCTCTGCGGGAGAGCTCCTAATAGTAGTTGTATCGTTAGCAATGTTTGGGATGGGTATTCTGCAACCTGATTGGATGGTTGGAGTGGGTGGTGGGTTGGGGGAAGGGGACGTTTTATGGTTTGCCAGATTTATGCTTTTTAAAGTAACTGTTACTGGTCATGTTGTATTACATAAAGTCTTATGCTCCGCTCTTGATGGTTCCTCGCAATATGCTGTTATAGATGCCCGATGTCCTCTTTAAGCTTTCTCACCTGGAACATTTGTGGGCTAAATTATGGTAGGAAAGCTAGATTAGTACACTCTTATTTACTCAGACATAAGATTGATATTTGTTTGCTGCAGGAGACATATTTAAATAATCCTGCCTCACCTAAACTGCGCCATACCAGATGGGGATCGATATACTCCTCTACCTATTCTAACTATGCTAGAGGAGTCACTGTATTGGTTAGACGGGAACTGGACTGGAAGGAAGGTGCACAACAACTTGAACCCGAGGGTAGGTATGTATTAATACAAGGCATGCTGGCTAGTAACCCAATGGTGATAGTTGCGATCTATGGCCCCAAAACGGACACACCGGAATTCTTTCAAACTGTATGGGCTAAAGTGAAAGCGACACATTGCAATACTATTATATGGGGGGGGAAGATTTTAATGCCATTCTTGATGATGTACTAGATAGGAAAGGAATATCACGAACACTACATCCCTTGGCTAGCACCACCCTGAATGCCATACTATCAGATGGAGACTTGGTTGACGTCTGGAGAAGGGTCCATCCGGAGGTTAGGGAAGGAACATTCATTTCCGAATATCATAAGGCATGGTCACGGTTAGCTTATTGGTTGGTTTCTAGGGATGTGGCTACGTGGACTATAGAGGCCCTACATCTTCCCCGATCCTTGTCATATCATGCACCATGTCTATTGCGTTTAGAACTACCACATTCTATACCAAGGATGTTTACTTGGAGACTACCCCAAGACGCCCTATTAGACTAAGCTTTTAAAGAAGAAATTAGAGGGGGCATAAATGATTATTTTTCACTAAACACAGGCTCTGTAGACACAGTCGCTACACTATGGGAAGCTTTCAAAACTGTAATAAGAGGGAATTGTATAGCATGACAAGCGGGGGTGCTGAAGGCCATTCGGGGAACACTAGACTCCCTTGAAAAACAGATTAGAGAATTGGAGCAACAATTCTATGCATCAGGCGAGTCAGCTAAATTAGCTCTGCTGAAAGAAAGACTACTTGAATTTGAGGAAGAGCCACACAGAGAAGTAAAATTCCTAGGTAAACACGCTCAGGCTAGACGCTATGGAGAGGGAGACAGACCAGGGAGGACGCTGGTAGCAATGTTACAACCCCCACGTTCCTCTGCATTCGTTACTGAGTTAAAAACTGAAGACCACCTTATAGTCAGGGGACAGAAGGCTATACTTGACGAATTCTCCAGATTTTACACCAAGCTCTATTCTACCTCACAGGAATCAAGTCCGGAAGGCCTGATGCCGTTCTTGGACTCGATTGGACTACTTTGGTTCAGCGAGTGGCATAGAGAATACTTGGGCTGTCCCTTTACAGTAGATGATGTGGCAAAGTGTATAAAAAGACTACCATTAAATAAAGCCCCAGGATCGGATGGCCTAACCACTGCTTTTTATAGAACAAATGTTGAGGAACTAGTGCCCCACCTCTTCAAGTTGTTTGAAGAAGCCCGTGAAACAGGTGGCCTGCCCCAGTCAATGCGGGAGGCAATTATAATTACCCTCTTAAAACCGGGGAAACCTGCTGACGAATTGGACTCCTATAGGCCACTCTCGCTAATAAATGTAGATGTCAAAATATTGGTGAAGCTAATAGGCTGCAGCCATTGCTTCCACTGGTGGCCCTTCCAGACCAATCGGGGTTCATCCCTGGACGGTCGACGTCCCAAAACCTCAGGCCTTTATTCTCGGTGTTACATTACCTACATCTAGAACTACAGGCAGCCGCTGTGTTTTTCGATGCTACAAAAGCATTCGATACTTTGAAATGGCAATATCTATTTACAGTACTTGGCCATATGGGGTTTAGTCCGTTATTTATCAATCTAATACGCCTGCTGTACACACGCCAGATGGCACGTGTAAGAGTGAATGGGCTCCTCTTGGCACCCTTTAGCATTTCACCAAGTACCAGACAAGGATGCCCGTTATCCCCTTTACTATTCGCGATTGCGATGGAACCATTGGTGGCATGGATTAGGCAACCCCATACGGCTAAGGGAATTGGGTTTAGTGCCCATAGCCTGTTAATTTCGCTATATGCGGATGACGTCACCCAGTATGTGTCGGATCCAGGGGTAAACTTAGATCCATTATTGAGAGTTTATTAAATTTGATGTCGATCTCTACATGATACATTTCCAGACGCCCCGCCTACCCTTAGTGCCCTAGAAAATGTTCTTAAGTCAGCCTCCCCTCGCAGACTAATCACCAGAATATAATCGCATGCAGAAGACCAGTGGCTTTATTGCTGCAGTCAACTCACAGCACTTTCCCTGAACTACAAACTTCGTTTAGTCCACTTCAAATTTTTACACAGATTTTATAGGACACCTGTTGGTTTACATCATATAGGTCTCAAAGAGGATGACAGTTGCTGGAAATGTAGAAGTGCCCCAGCCGGGTTTCTACATGTTGCATGGGACTGCCCCAGATTAGGGAAATATTGGGCCGATGTGTTCCACATCATTCACCAGATAACTAGACTGGCGGAGGACCACACTCCTTTGCAGGGATTGTTGGGAAATGTCAAGGACACTCCTGCCAAGTTCAGGAAATTGCATGCATTATTGCTTCTTTTTGCCAAGCGACGAATTGCCATACATTGGGGAAGAATGATTGGATTACAGACATCACGTTTGGTCACTCACAGTTGACCAATTTTTGGGAACTCATGCCCTCTGCTTCAAGACCCAAGGATATATGGGAATCTTTGGTGGTGTGGGCCCGTGAGCATCAAGTGACCATGGACGCCGTAGGACCCCAAGATTAACCTTGCAGGGGTCAGAGTGAGGTGTGAACTAAAGTTTGGAGATGTGACTAAATGTAAATGTACCTGCTTGTCTTATTTGCTGTTTGTATTTTGCAATCTTAGAGGCCTTATACCCTGATCTGATTTCTTGCGCTGAGGGCGATGTTGCATCCTTTATACTGGCTACACCTACCATTGGTTTGGGACTGTCTTCCAGAGTGATTATGTATATCAATGAGATCAGAGTACACATGACTTTGTAATGGAACTGCAACCCTGTATTGCATAAGCAAATGACTGGCTGTTTTTTTTTGTATTTGTATGCAATGTTGTTTTTTGAAATGCCAATAAATAAAATAAAAAAATAAATTAAAAAAATAAATTAAAAAAAACGGCGCATGCAGCCATAGAAGATACTGGTGATTCCTGGGTCCTTCTGAATTTGAATCAGCTGACTTTGGAACTCATTTATAAGACCATTATGTCCAACAGAGATGAGACATGTGACAAAAACCTCGCGCAGAGACCGAAAGCAGCAGGGTTTTGTCCCAAAACATGCCCCACAATCGCTGAAAGAATGGCTAATCTGGAACTGAGAACCAATGCTCTGGAGACGGACATCGCTGCTGCCAAAGGTCTTACTAAGGTTTGCAAAGCAACTAGTAGATATGCAATGGAGACTGGATGATTCAGAAAACCGCCAAAGGAGAAATAATCTTCGAGTTCTAGGAGATCCAGAGGGGAAGGATGGAACGACACAAGAGCATTTCTAATTGATCTTTTCCAGAGAGCCTTTCCCAAGTTTCAGGGCTGGAACTGTCCAAATGAGATTCAAGGCGCTCATTGAATTTCTATGGTAATGAGCCAGGCGAATCGCAATGTTGCTAAACCCAGAGCAATATTAATATACATAGGTAATTTTTTGCTGAGGCAAGCACACTGTAGATGATTGCTTGTTTTTTGTTTGCCCTGATTTCTGCCAAGTAACTGTGGAGCAGAGATGGTGGCTCAGGCAATTAATCAGGCTTTTACAGGATAAACGGGGCGCACAGGCATTTTTGATCAATCCTGTGAAACGTAAGATCATTTGGAATAATACAACATGAGTGTTCACCTTCTAAATTAAAGCTAAAGAGTTCTTGGATGGCAAGCATTAACAGGCAGAGCTTCACCATGATCTATAACTTCCATTTTTAATCACAGAAAAGAACCAACAGCTTGGGCAAGAGCAACTTTGACTGTTCAGGCAAACTGATGTTTGTGGCACTGTTGGTACGAAATGTTTCATTTTTTCCATTTCTTTTTTCATACTTTTTTTCTTCAGTATATTCGTTTTTATTTTGTTGCAAGGCATTTTCGATGGCTCTGGGGGTGCATGGAGAGAGAGCCCGGCCATTTCCAGCAGACCTATCTGTGGTCTGATGGATTCACTGGAGTGTGAAGGGCAGGGGGATAGGAAGGGGCTGGGTGACATGAGGGTGGGGGAGGGGGTTGTGTGGGAGGGGTAGTGCACAAAGAAAAAAACAAAAAGTGAGCATGGATAAGAGAAATTATGTGAAGATTTGGCTCTTGGCTCTGTCCAGAGCCGCGGAATTAGGGAACAGACTGGAGGATCACCTAGCGTTGTTTAGAGAGAATGTATACAGTCAGTGGATGGCTAGGCTCTACATAGATGTTATTGGATTCAGGGTGGTGAAATGAGTATTTGTTCTGTCAATGTCTGTGGGCTCAATGATAAGTGTAAGAAGTATAGAGTTGCTGAAATACTTAGAATGTGGGTTCCGGATTTCATAGGTGAGCAGGAGAATCATCTATCCTGGGATAAGAGGGATCTATTACAGGTCTGGGGCTATTCCCTGTTAGCATGCACATCACAAACAGATTCAACTGGGGGGGGGGGGGGGTTGGTTTCATAACTCAAGTTTACCATCTTCTCTATACAAAAGTCTAATTTTGACATGGCAGCAGTTTGGGAGGAGTTGGAGGTCGAGCTAGCTTCATGGCCAACACCCCTGATTAAGTGTGGAGATTTTAATATACATCTCGTTGTTGGTTACAGCAGCAAGCAGACAAATAAATACACAGAGAGAAAGCCGGGCATTATCGCTTTTTGAGAGAAGTCATGGATTCGTTGAGATATGGGAGAAATTGAATCCCTTTGATCCCGGCAACATGTATTTCTCGCACCCACATAAAAAAATGTCCGTTTAGACTACTTTCTGATATCCTCAGGGATGGTAGGGACATCGACCATGAAAAGACTCTCAAAGATTTTTTCGGACCATAACTGTTGGGTATGGGGGCAGGGAAACGCCTGGCAATTAGACATTTGACAGAAAGTTACTATTAAACTCAAAATACATAGACCATATGAAAAACATGAATTGGGGAGTTCATGGAAATAAATCTACATAGTGCTTCTGTATGTGCAATATGGGGTGTATTTAAGGCAAGGGTGAGGGGTGAGACAACCAGTTTTGCATCATTCCATCTGAAATAACAGATTAAGGAAATTAGGGATTATGCGATGAAGTAACTACTCTATAGGCATAGTGTATGGAAATGATACATACAGGCCAGGACAGCTAAGAGATTCATTAACAAATTATGATAGTGAAAGCTATGATTAATAGCCATTATTCAAGGAATCTGGAAGAGAAATTACAGGCCCATAGGACAAAGGCATATGAATAATGTGAGTCGGCCGGCAGAATACTGGCCCTGCGTATTCGACAGCAGGAGGCAGATAGGGGAATTGACTCAATCACCGGTAGTGATGGGACCATAGCCACTACTTTGAAATCTATAGTTAAAGTATTCAAGGATTACTACAGGAGGATATCCTCGGCAGATAAATATCCTTCCTGTGGCCAGATAGGGTGTTTTCTTGAATCAGTCAAAGATGATGACTTAGATCCAGGGCAGGGCGCTACAGTAGATGCAGATATAACCCTGGAGGAAGTAGTCAATGCCTTTAAATAATTGGCCTCGGGCAAAGCGGATGGCCAGGTAAGCTACCCTTGGATTTTTATAAAATATTTTTTTCAGTACTAGATATGGATTTATTAGAATTGTTTTGGGAGTCCAGTCAGACAGAATTCCACAAGCCTCCTGGAGGGGTACCAATATTTTAGGGGTTTTTTTGTGGAAAAAGTAAAGCCTCCAGATAACCCAGGGCCATACAGGCCGATACCTTTTTTCAATTCAGATAAAAAATTGTATTCAAAGATCTTAGCCACTCTTATGGGGAGGATAGTGACCAAAGTAGTATCACCATGGCAACATGGATTTATCCCTGGGCGTGGGACTACTGACCATGTAAGCCGGGCCATTGCAGTATTCGACATGGCCGCGACTGTAGGTGATGCTTTGGCCATGATACTCCTTGATGTCGAGAAGGCATGCAATAGTGTCTTGGGGGTATCTCTGGGGTGTACTTAGACATAAAGGGTTTGGGCCAGGCCTAGTGAAGGCTATCAAAGTATTAATTTTTCACCCTTTCGCTAAATTTCAAACTGTGGGTCTTTCTCCTCTTTTCTCCTTTTGCATCGAGCCAGTTTAGCTGTTTAAACTATTACATGTCATTTGTTGCGACCCATTGTCGCCTGCCATAATGTCATTTTTGCTCTTGATGTATATTGCCCTACTTTTCTTCCTCCCCTCCTTTGTCCATCATAAATGTCGTTTTTAGGTCTCGCCTGACCCAGCGCATGCGCTGGTCTAGCGAGACTTATTGAGAGGGCTCCAAAAAGTGCTACCAGGCCAGCCTAGAGCTACAGTGCATGTGCGTGGGCGCGCGCGCTGCGCTTTACCGCGATTACTTTCACTTTCGCGGCCGCACCGCTTTAATGTTTGATCGTGATCACTTTCGCGGCCTTATAAGTATTTAGTTATGCAACTGTTGCATGGCTAAACACTTATAAGGTCCCAAAGGCGAGACCTATTGGCTATGCCAATGCTTGTTGCTCTTGTTGCTTATTGTCCTACTTCTACCTTGATTTTTATCCTTTAGCTGTTTTCCTATGTCTTCATCAACCGTATGTAAAGCGCTCTGATACCCACTTGGGTCATGTTCGCGCTGTACAAAACTTTTAAATAAATAAATAAATGAGTCAGGAATCAGACAGGATTCAGATTTTCTGGGGTACACTGCAGGGTTGCCCCTGCACTCCCATTCTTTTCGCTCCCTACATTGACCTTTTTTTATAAATCAGCTGGCTCAGATTCGGTTGCTAAAACCAGAGTGTGAATGGCTTTGACACTAAGGTATTAGCATATGCAGACCACGTAACGGTGCTAACACCTGACCCCCAGACTACTTTAGTAGAAATAGAAAGAGCGTTAGGAGGATTTGGTTTACTTTCAGGGTATGACTTAAATAGGGAGAAGACCCAGTTAGTCTGTACAAGTGACATCGGCCTGATAGACAATCAGAGGGTGGCTAATACCACGTATTTGGGGATACAAATCTCGATGGATGTCGGCTCTATCTATAAATTGAGTCCGGATTCAATTTTAGGGAAGGCTAGCCAAGACCTTAAGTGGATCAATGGACTCCGTTTTTCCCTAGTTGGCCGTTGTAATGGACTAAAAATGATGTTTCTCCCAAAAGGGCTTTATATCTTTAGAGCCATACCCTTGGATTTGGAATCATCATAGTTTAAAAAGCTTAATGCCTTGTGCTCTAATTTTGTTTAACAAAATGCCAGGGCGTGATGGACTTTAAAATATATGATTCTTCTGAGAGCCCAAGGGGGGTGGGCCGTTCCCAATTTTAAGTTGTGCTACTGGGCAGCATTGCTGCAACATATGGGAAATCTGTTTTCAGCCAAGGGATACCATCAGGCACCTAGTTCTGGGTCCCCCAAGTATTTATGAACTAGCCCTGGGTAGTAGAGCTAAGGGCTGCTTTTTAAGACATATTGAACCCAGCTACAACAAAAAGTTAAATTCAAAATGATGGGAGCAGCATTTAAGATCTGGAACCGGTTTTAAAAAAATCGGAATTGGCAATTACAATTGAATCCCAAGGTGCTACATGGGGGGGGGGGACTAAGGGGTTAGGATGTTAACATTGAGAAGGGGATGAAGATGCAATTAACAGCACGCCTGGAGACTCAGCATTTTAAAACTATATTCAATTGCTAAACTGTTTAGCTGGGGCAGACGGGCTGTTGATAAATGTCTCCGGTGTGGGAAGGCACCTGCTGATATGATACATATGTTTTATGACTGCACAAAGCTGCAGGCGTTAATAAAAGGCATTGAGGATCTGTGGATTAAGATCTTTAAAAGTACTGAGGTGTAAATTAGCTCATCATTGATACTATTTAGGATTGACCTTTGTGTTTCAGGGGATTCGGGGCATCTGTATTTCATGTTTGTTTCCACTGCAGTAGCATGCTTTCTGAAAGCTACGGCCTGGAAAGAGAGGGAACTGCCTACGATACAGCAGTAATTTTCTCGGCTGCTTCGTACACACAATTTAGAGAGAACCTTGTATACATGCAAGAGCAGGCGTGCTTGAAAGCAGAGGGCCCAGATCTGGTCCCCAATTATAGCATGGGTCGAAGACAATTTCGGCTGGAGGGACTGGCTTGCCCCACTAAATGTCTCACCGCTACTCGGTCAAGCCGGGTCATAAAAGCGGTCAAGTGGAAGTTGTGGTCTGTTTTTTCACAGATCTAGCAGCACAGGTCAAGGGGAACTCCATTCTTTATCAGGAGGGCAGATGTACTTCATGGTTAAGGTGACTTAAGTTATTATTTCAGGCCAACAAATTGTTTACAGCTCTTCCTACTTTGCCTGATGGGAGGACATGCAGACTATGTTTAACGTGGGTACTTGATGCATACGAATAAAGTGCAATAGTAATTAATTTGTGATCTCAGCATATGCTATATGAATTAGGCTGGTAATCAAAGTCTAGGAGGGCGGTGGTTTAAATACCGCTTATTCATCTGGAATGTGGCCCAATTTGTTAGAATGAATTTATACACTCTGCAGTTCATAGGGGCTAATTGGAAAAGTGCATAACACTTTATTTTCATGTGATCTGAATTAATTCTTTGTTTTCTTTTACCTGTGTAATCATGATGTGCTCCTTTTTGACAATAAAAAATGACAGAGAATGAAAACTTATTAGGATATGGATGATGGCCCAAAAGGGAAAATATATCCATGGGCCGCAGGTATTGGCGCTCATGGCGCATACAAAAGATGTATTAAAATTGCAGGAAAAACCCAAGCTAGAGGGAGAGTGTTTCTTGCACAATACACAACCCCTCGAGCAGATGCTCTACCTTTTCATGATGTGATACAAAACAATGTGCTTAAAGAATGGAAAGATTTAGAAAAAGCATAATTTCCAAAGAGATATCATTTGGAAGAGTTTGATGAGTATTTTCCCCAAGTCCAATAAGTGAATACTGTACTGACAAGTACAGCATCAGTATCCTTCTTGTCTTCGGAGGAATCATCTTGGCAGGGTTTTCAAAAGAGGATACTCTGCACCATATTTTGCTTTGAGGCTTAACACTTATGCCGCATATGCATCTCAGGTTACGTACGATTACTAACTTGTCTTTCTAATTCCACCTTTGACTTGTAAAGGGCTGCCTTAATGTCAGCTGGGACATCAATTCCTGGCAGAAGGATCTTGTAGTTGAAACTATGGAAGATAGCACAGTCACAAGGGTTATCTTCTATTCATAAGCAATAAACTGGCCGATACACAGCTTGATAATCTGGTGACGAAATCGGCTGAGGAAGAAAATGCGTTTTCCATTTTGAACCCCCTCATCAAATAAATCATTTTTTCAAAGAATGCCTGTTCAAACACTTCATGATAAGAACAGTTCCTTTTAAGGCAGAGTCCGAAATCAGGGGGCAGACAGTGTTCTTTTACAAATCCTGAGAACAGTTTGACAAACAACAAACCAATAATACAACAAGTCAGGCAGCTCTAAATCCAACCAGCATTTATTGCAAAATAGCAAAGCAAAAGATCAAAGACAACTGACATTTCAAATTACCAGAAAACAGTTAATTGGAGCTAAGAGCTAAATTTCAAAATAAAATCAACCTAGCATATGTACATTTTCTCTCAGTACAAGTCAATGAAGCATGATCACCTGACAGAAACTTATTCTCAGAGAAAACGTATCTAATGTGCAGGTGGCAAGATCTTCCTCTCCAGGAAGGGCAAAGCAGCCTTGAGGAGAGAATATACTTCATATACACAATATAAAATGTGTTGGCAGTGCCTTTATTTTTGCAATAGTGCTTGGTGATGCACAGGATCAATTTAATAGCAATCAGGATAACCACCCCAATCAGGACGAACTATCTTCATACCTCAAAGGCCGGTATACTGTACATGGGAATTATAGTGGAGAAGAACCAGGAGGTAGTTGAAACAGGCCATCTATTCCTCTTCGTTCTACGGCATGATTATCAAAGTGTCTTATAGCTGGAAGACAGCCTTGGGCATATTCCCGGGACAAGTCCCAGTCCACGGGTAAGCTTGTGATTTACAAATGAAATATGCATGACCTCCCTAGGGGTGACGTTTGAGAAACAACAGTCCATGGGTAAGGTGTCACTTAAAGTGAGGTAAATCAAAAGGCATGTGTTCTACTGTTAAATTACATTGGCTATGTCCAACAAAGATAATGGAGACATTTGCTCCCCAATGCTCACAAATAAAGCTATCCTCGGTCATTGTGAGATGAATCACGTCTGTCATGTTATGTGTAAAAGGATTATCAAACCTTTCACGGCATGGGAAAGAAGAGTGGGAGATGTTGGAACACTCTGGCAGTCAATTTCTTTGGAGGAAAAGCTAAAGGCAAGGGTCATTGAAGCTTTTGGGCACGACGATCAAAGGAATGCTATCTCCTCCATCACCAGGCATGTGTGTGCAAATACAGCAGAAAGAAGAGTTAATGGTCTGCCTGTATTTTTCCAGCACGCACATGTAGGTCAAGCAGTGGCATCAGCGCAGTTCGATGTTGGAATAATTCCATAATTCCATTACGAAGATGCACCCCACCACCAGCCAGACCCTCCAAGCAGCAAGGAAGATAGCAGGCCAGACCCACAGCAGAATCATGTATCTAGAAGGAGGAAGCTGCTTAACTGCGGATGGATGCCGTAATGATAAGACGCTCTTGGGGTATCATCATGTGGTGGTGGAGCATATAAAGGAGATAGGCACGGAGACTTCGACCCACCAGGAGGTGACAAGTTTATGGCAGAAATAGTTTCAGAAGATACTCCAGGGATAGGCTCAGTCCTTGAAACAGCAGTAGGAGCAGCATTGTTTCTAGAAAGTCTGACTCGTTTGCTGAGAGAAGAGTAGGTCTAAGTCACCAGCCCTCTGCATTTAACAGTTCTCTGCATTTAACAGTTGTGCTCATGATAAGCAGTCTCAATAAGGTCCACGCCAGTGAGGCTGCAGAGTAGTCTACCTGTGATATATGAGGACGTATACCCTGTCACAATCCTGGAGGCGTGGCAGGCCTCCGTAGGACACTCAGGTAAGATATCTTTCACCTGAGAATGGAAACTGTAGAGACATTCTATAAGTTTTCTGCAAAATTGTAAAACAATATCATCATTTTACTGCAGATCCAGTTTAGCAGAGCAGACAGGCAATTAAGGGGAGCATCATGGGTTGGCCCATGACTATTTCCAACAGGCTCAGATTTGTCTTCACTACTGCAGACTCAAAACGTATTGCCCAATCACAGCTGAATTGGGTTGGTACAGTAATTACATATGTTCGGGCATAGGGGTACATTTCCACCCATTCTGAAAACATTCATACCACAATGAGGAGTAATTCACACATTTAGGTAGCTGAAACCCACAATCAAGATATGAACAAAGGAGCCCGAAAGGGGAGCAGCAGGGTGGCCTTACCTCCTTTTCCAGCACTAAATGCCAGGCATGCGGCACAGGGTTGGCCACAACACAACAATGGGCAACAGAAGAAAAGAAGGGCACATACTAATGGGTTGCAGCAGCAGGTATCATGCTGTCCCTACCAACGTAAGCTGTTCAATGATACAAACTGGAAAGAATGGGAGTAGAAATTTTAGTGCAACCACACACCCAATGCTGTGTCTCCACTCCCGCTCTGGGTCTCTTTAACACTGCTGCCTAATCTAGGATTACTTTTCACTATCAGAGGCTTTCTTTTGCAGTTAAGACAAATCTTTATCATCGGCACAGGAAACAGATCAGTATTCACGACATATACAGCAACATCAGCAGTTTTAGACAAAGCAGCATTCTTTTTTTTGTGATACTCAATTTTATTGGGTTTTAACAAGGTGTACACTCAGCCAACACATAAAGCTGTGACATAATTTCCATGCAACTCATTGCTTAGAATATATATTACAACGCAGACCATATCTCAAACCAAAGCCAATCCCATTTGCCTTTTAGCAACATGCCCAACCACTTGCCTCATATCTTCTTGCGCCTATTTGGGCAACCCCGGGCTTTGTACAACGGTTGCTCTTACGCAGCACACCAGCCCAGCCGTATGCTCCATTGGGAGATCGTGGGCGGAAGGGAGTTTTTCCATTTAGCGGCAATATCCCTTTTAGCCAACATACTGACTGTACCTAAGAAGAAGGCCTTGTCTGCTCTTGTTCCTCCTGTGCCCTCCATCACTCCCAAGTTTACGTTTCGGTGCGTAAGGGGAACCTCCCACCCCAGTACCTTAGTCAGCTCCTCAACCACTCGCTTCCAGTGCATCATTATGACCCTGCATGACCAGGTCATATGGTAAAAGTCTGTGGGCGTGTCTGTGCATCGTGGGCAGTCGGAACTCTGAAGGTGCCCTGCTCGGTGACGTCTGTTAGGAGTAAGATACGCACAGTGAAGATAATAAAACTGGATTAATCACAATCTCCCTGAGATGGTAATTGCTTGGGCAAAGCAGCATTCTTAGCAGCTGAATATAATCGGACACTGCTCCTTGAAACATTATCATGAGGGTGCTGGTGAGCAGCGCACTTCAATGCTACCCTTTCCAGCAATTGTAAGGCATACAAACAATTCAGAACATACTGCCTGTTTTTTATAGGGGTAACTGCTGAAGTCAAGAAACTTCTTTGCATCCATAAGAGCCCAAAGGCATGCGTTACTCCAAACGCAATCCGTGTACACATTAACAGTCTTTTCTTTGGCAAGAATGTAAGCGCAAGTGAGAGCGATGAGCTCTGCAACTTGGAATTTTTTTTCACTTTTGGTAAGTTACAGCTTTCCACAACTTGATATACAGTGCAACTAGGGTACATTCCTCATTTCTGAGACAAGAGCCATCCCCAAAATAAATTCAATTACATTCATTGATGGGCCCGTCAGTTAAATCAATATGTGGATTAGTAACGTCCGTAGTGGTCATACCAGTGATGTAGGTCTCCATGTTCAAGACTAGGCATCAGAATAGCGGGATTCAAAGCAGGATAGTGGAGCAAATTAATATTAGAGGCAGACAAAAACAATATTTAATATCAGGACAACCATGCCATAGTGATACTGGGTTTTTATAGTAAGAGAAACACAACCATAGAATGAGCGACTGCAACAGTTAGAGATGAGAGCTAGCACAATATTTCAGATGCTTCAACAAGATTTGCACCAACAGATTATGAGCAAGGTGGAAGTCCAGCCGCGACTAGATACAAAGTTGAGGAGTAATACACTTCTGATCTCCATGACACTTTACCAGCCCCACAGGAGCAAATCTGTTTTGTTCATGACAATACAGAGTGAAGGGGTTAGCATAATCAGAGAGCCACAAGGCAAACATGGAAGTCACTGCTTGTTTTTGTGTTATTTTTTACAAATTCATTTTCAGATTCACTAGATCACTGCAAGGATTCAGAAGGTGTTTTTTTCTGAGAAATTCTTGTAAAGCCTAGGCCATTTCAGCATAACCCAACATATATTGTCTCCAATACTCTGCCATCCTAAAGAGTTATGTGGCTGGGAAATAATTACAGGATAGGGCAGGGTAACTTACCCATGGCTTAAACTCTTTCAAAGAACAGGTGGCGCTTGCCAGCATATATCATTTGGCCAGGTATTGCACTTGGGGAATGCAAAATACGCAATTTTTCCTTTGAAGCCTTATGTCCCTCCTCAATCAGTTTGGTGAGGAGATTGACTGAGTCCTCATTGCACTGATCTAGAGTGACAGATTTGAACAGTAAATCATCATCATATTAGAGTAAACCCTCCCCTTCCTCCGAGGGGAAAACCAACATGTCCAAATCCTTCTTTAGTGCTTGGAAAAAGGAAGAGATGCAGGAGAGAATGGAAGCAGGGCTAGAGACCACAGAGAAGTTAGGGATCCCCACATAATTTAGAGCCCTAAAGTCTTGGACGTACCTGTACATGTTAGCTTTCTCCACATTGCATATCAGAAGAATTGGGGTGTTAAATATATTAACAATATGTACTAGAACCTCTTCCTTGATCAAATCAGCTATTACAGGGCAGATGTCTTCCTCTGTCACTGACGGTACGTATGATATTAACTCTGTGGAGCCCATAAATCTATCTAGTTTCATTTGTAGTATACGTACCCCTGAATAACAGGAGAATGCACGGCTCTCTGGGTGTACCACTCTCCACTGATTCACTAGTTCCCATCTAATAGCCCATGTGCGGAAACCCTGCACCAGCTGTCTTCCTGGACCCGATGGGGGGATGGTAACAAGCGATACAGGCCACAATCGAACACTAAATTATAGTTTCCCCCCATAGTCGAAGAGTCCCAATGGTCCGAATCAGGTGCATGGATAGGGTGTAGAGGAACTGTACCTGTCTGGTATTGGGTACATACGCACTATCAATCAGTATTGGCACCCCGTCCAATTCCCCTTTGATTATTGTGAATCTATCCTCCCAATTGACTACCATCAGTATGATTGTAATAGGGACCCCAGGTGTAATCTCGATCAGCGTACCCCTAGAGAAATCTGAAAACACAGTGCCTTGTGATTCTCCTCTCCAGCGCTACTCTAACTTCTGTAATTCTGGGGCTGACATATGTGTTTCCTGTAGGCAGGCCATTATGTTTTTCTTTGCCTGAGGAAGAAATATACCCTATGGTGCATCGCCAAGGAAATAGTGATAGCGAAAAAAAAAAAAAAAACTATTTCCCACACCCCTACAAGAGACTTTTCAAACTTCACAGATAAATTGGGTCCCCAAAAAGCAGGACTTCACTGTGTATGTACTAACCATTGTCGTCATCTGGTTCAGAAAGACTGGGGGTGTTTATGGGCAAAAAGATGTAGTATCTCACCAGGTGCACCTGGTCACCTCACGTAAAACTTCCACAATAGGCCAATGGAATGCAATCCCACTAACCCCTCTTCTCATCATTGAAGGGCAGGGGATGGCACTCAAAATTCATGTCAGATAGATCATTAAAAACAAACAACACTATAGCCCTCGGTTAGTGTCTTCATCAACCACCCCAGGGATAGTGAAAGAACATCTGCAGTATGCCTGCAACCAACACCCTGCTAGTGGTGTGTGGGAAAAAGGCCCTCTGAAAAAATATGAAGTGCACATGTTCACTCAACAGAAAAATTGTTTAAAAACGTGTACAAGAAGCCATCCTTACATTTAATTGTCCCTCGTGAAGGAAAAATACGATTCAACCAACTGATCATAAATGAACCAAAAATAAACACGTCAACTTAACTGTGGTGCATATATACTTACATCTTTGCAAAGTTTCAAGGGGGGGGGGGTGTGATCTTGTGGTCTACTGCAGTGATGCTAACACTCCACCTTGTCTAGGATAACAGCTGTGTCTCGGGCTGTCAGTCAGTAAAATCCAGTTGAATGGCCTCAAATATGTCTCTTTGAGTGCGAGAGACAAGCAGGGATTTCCCTTGATGTTGATCATCAGTTGGTCCACCAGAATCAAATTAGTTCATATGCCGATATAGGGGGGACCTACATCAGTGTCCCCGGTCCTCCAGATGTTGTCCCCTCTGCATCGCTTGATTCCGATTGACCTACTGGTTCTCTTCAAGTGTGGATATTGGAGGCCAGCGCCAGCCTATTCGCCGCAGCCTGCTCCCTCGTCAGGAACCCTGAGGGCAGCTGCCCCCATGTTGTCTACATCATTGCTTCCATGTGATTTCGGTCTTGGCTTTCCGGATAAGGGCTACATCATGGCTTTGCACTCTTCAGCCATGTCCAGGCTTCATGCAGGGTGGATAAGAAAAATTCTTTGTAGTGTGCCATATTGTATCACTAGACTTTTCAGCATCAGTTTGGCCTCGAAAAAAACCCTGCCTCTTTCAATGTTTCAGGGTCATGTAACTGTGGAAGATGTGGATTTCATGTTCCTTTAAGTCCCAGAGACCGTACGTACTGGCCTTTTGTAGGCTATCATTACTGTCCCGATAGTTCAGTGACCTGAAGGGGAAGGCATTGACAGCACTGCGTAGGCTCTTTCAACCGTGAAGAATTCAGACTGAGTGTTTGGAAGTACCGTCTTGAGCAGCCAGCCCACTAGGAACAACTCCACCGAAGGGGATTCTATTCGCTCAAGAAGGCCCACCACTAATATACTGTTGCGGCGAGACCACCCTTCCGCGTCTTCTGCCCTTTCTTCTAAGGTCTGTATCTCCCGGTGCATGCCATGTACTTGTAGTTGTAGAGCTGTCACGGTCGGCCTCATTGTGCCGGTACACTCCCAGGAGCATCTGTGCACTCTATAAATTTGTCTTCATCATTGTGGCGAAAGTACATTTGGTTTCCACCATCTGTCTGAGAGTTTCCTATGATGTGTTCAGAGTAGACTTACATCTCTGCCATTAGCGTAGATTTTTTTTTGCAGGGCTGTGTGAGAGTCCCTTATTGCCTGAATTTAATAATTCTTTATATGTATCAGTTAATTAAAACCGTTAAAAAAAGATTAAAAGGGTACTAAAAATAGAAGACAATGATAAAAAGATATTACATTTCCACTTGTAAAATCTAGTACACCATCTTAGCCATGTGCAACGGATAGCCTAAGGATCCATTTTCAGCTGCCAGTGTCTCTAAAGGACTAAGGGGCATATGTATGAAACGATTTTTTAATCGCAAACGCTGCGATTCGCAAAATAACAGCGTTTGCGATTAAAAATCGGTAATCGGGATGTATGAGGCAAATCCCATCGCAAAATTAAGGAATTGCTAATTTAGCGATTTCTTAATTTTGCGTAAGCATTTAAGAAATCGCAAATTGCGATTTCTTAAATGATATGTAAAAAGCACCCATGTTGTGCGAATTATCCTTAAGAAATCGCAAATTACCACCAACTTCTAGTTGGTGGTAATTTGCGATTTCCTTTCAAAAAGCACTTTTTTGAATTTTACAAAGTGCCACGTGGCGCTCATACATGCCCTTAGGGCATGTATGTGCGCCATATGCACACACATGCTAATTTCAGGGGTGCATCAGGGTGTCATCATGACACCCTTGCACCTTTGAAATTATTCTCAAATTGCGATTAGCAAATTGCGATTCGCTATTTGAGAATTACTTCCCATTCATTCCTATGGGTCTCCTGGCCCATAGGAATGAATGGGCAGGTATTCCTTAATTGCGATTTCGCAATTTGCTAATCGCAATTAAGGAATTTTAAGAAATCGCAAAAAGTTTGCAATTTTTTAAATACATCCCGTTTTGCAATTCTCAAATAGCGATTCTTTAAAAATCGCTATTTGAGAATCGCAAATGGTGATGTTGATACATATGCCCCTAAGTGCATACACACATTAAACAATTCCATTAATTGTTGAGCTAAAAAGTATTCTTTTATACGTGGCTCGTTAATAAGAATCTTTCCCAAGTTTCAAAGCATTAACCTGCAGCCACAGCTGTTCAGTAGAAATTATTGTTTATAGCTTACATGTCAAGTGCTACACCTTAAACTAATTAGCTGTGATTATT
The DNA here is from genome assembly GCF_964204655.1 of Triturus cristatus. Lineage (NCBI taxonomy): Eukaryota > Metazoa > Chordata > Amphibia > Caudata > Salamandridae > Triturus > Triturus cristatus. The sequence continues at coordinate 936,471,346 of NC_140584.1, read as the reverse complement.
TCTAAGAATATGGGCCATTCTAACACAAAAAGTGCAATTTTTAAATAGTTGGTAATTTCTTCGTCAATTAATTTGTTGGTGCTGTCGCAGTCCACTCTCTTACAGAGTCTTAAGCTGGGTGCTTCTACTTACAAGGTTTTTATCATTCAAGTGCTTAGCTGACCGACACATAAATTTCAGATAGCGGACTGACAAGCAGCAACTGCGTCTTTACAAGTTCTCAGTTTAGTCTCCAATCTGCCTATAATGGCGGTTCCAGTCTGTGCACTTGATCTGGATGATGCAGAGAGCGCAGCCATACTATGGTCGTCCTGGGGGACCACCTTCTAAACCCGATGCATGCGGTCTTTTGGGTGGATTTTTCCATGGTTTGAGTCTTTGTAGTGCTATTTGGTGCCATTTTAGTGTTTGTGGTCTGAATATTGCAACCGTTTCTGCATATCCATTCCCCCCCCCCCCCCCGCCCCCCCCCCCCCCACGTCAGGCCCGTATCTGACATCATTGGCCTCTGCAAAGGGGCTCCTGTGGCAGCAAATATCGGCCCGGGTGGGATTGCAGCCAGTGGCAGCAAATATCGGCCCGGGTGGGATTGCAGCCAGTGCAGGGAGCCCTTATGCTCAAGTATGATAATGACTGCCAGCACTGAGCCCTGGGATGAAACAGGATATTACCAGTGAATCAGGAGCGCATCTCTCAGACATCCGCCATCTTACCCAGCTAGGCAATGCCCTCCAAGGCTAGGCATCTTAATAGGGTTATCTATCTCCACATTGTCGGCCCCATGGACGGCAATTTAAAGTTTTGTAGAAGCTTGTGGGGATATTTTCGAAGTCTTTTCCCTAGTTTTTAAGTTATAGAAGAGCTTCATATTTCATATTAAAAAAAGACAGGTAGTTCATACACCAATCTATCATACTTGAGGCTTTACAAAAGAACCTAATTGAACATTTTGATGCAGCAGACCGGTCACGGTTATGGGCAAAAGAGATTTTTTTTTTTTTGTAGCCATAACATTGGCTAAAAGATTAGAAATAACTGAACATGATTCAGAAAGTAATATTCTGGCATCTTTGGACATTAAAAAGCATTACTTACTGATTTACTCAAGAAGGTAAAGACTTTTGTTCTTCTAGTGCATGGGTACTCTCAAACATTTTCTGGGGTGCCGCAAAGTATGGTCTATGGTGTGAACGAGGTCCCACTGATGCCAGCGGGGGTGAAAAGTTGGTGTTGGGGAAGCAAAAGCATGTATATCTAGTGGCTGTCTTTAACAAGCATTAAAAATGCAATAGGTCGTTCATTAAGTTAAAGTCATTTGCTTTGCTATACAATACCATTAGCAAAGCAAAATGGTTTTAACTTAATCAAAAGCGAGACCTAATGCATTTTCAATGCTTGTTCTATTCGTGTAACTCTCCCATGTCCTCTCCCCCTACAATCCTTGCCAAACATCACTTCTACCTGCACCTGCGACTATCCTTAGTGAGGGCCGAGCAACCTTAATCTGCTCTGTAAAGCCTCGTCCACCCGGTAGCACCCCTTGTCCTCCATCTGCTCTACGGAGCTAGTTGTTTCTTCACATCAAGCTCTTGCCTCCTCCTACTACACTTCTTTTAGTTGCACCCACCTTCTTATCCCCCGCCCGCGTGACTCCGCTTTCGGATCAAATGGATTTCGTCCTTGTCTTTCATGCACCTGTCTAATGTTCCTCCTATCATAGCGGTGCTGACAGCTTCTTGCACCCTCCTCCTTGCCCTGACTCCTTCAGATGACGTGGGTCTGTGCTGTGCATGCCCACCTTTTCCAAATTTGGCTGCATTTAATTCTGCCTTCATCACTGGGGTGCACAGCTGTGGTGTGTCAGCAGTGGTGTGTCAGCAGTGAAGTGCACAGCAGTGGTGTGTCAGCAGTGGTGTATCAGCAGTGGTGTATCAGCAGTGGTGTATCAGCAGTGGTGTATCAGCAGTGGTGTATCAGCAGTGGTGTGTCAGCAGTGGTGTGTCAGCAGTGAAGTGCAGAGCAGTGGTTTGTCAGCAGTGAGGCGCACAGCAGTGGCATGTCAGCAGTGTCGTGTCAGCAGTGGCGTGTCAGCAGTGAAGTGCACAGCAGTGGCGTGTCAGCAGTGAGGTGCACAACAGTGGCGTGTCAGCAGTGAGGTGCACAGAAGGGGTCAGCAGTGATGTGTCAGCAGCGTAGCCCGCAGCAATGTGTCAGCAGTGGTGTGTCAGCCGCAGCGCGTCAGCAGCGGCGCGTCAGCAGCGGCGCGTCAGCAGCGGCGCGTCAGTAGCGGCGCGTCAGCAGCGGCGTGTCAGCAGCGGCGCGTCAGCAGCGGCGTGTCAGCAGCGGCGTGTCAGCAGTGGTGCGCCAGCAGCGACGTCAGCAGCTGTGTGTCAGCGGTGGTGCGCCAGCAGCGATGTGTCAGCAGCGATGTGTCTGCAGTGATGTGTCTGCAGTGGTGTGTCAGTAGCGGCGTGTTAGCGGTGGCATGTCAACAGTGGCGTGTCAGCAGCGACATGTTAACAGTGGCGTGTCAGCGGTGACGTGTCAGCAGTGGCGTGTCAGCGGCGGCGTGTCAGCGGCGGCGTGTTAGCAGCGGCATGTCAGCAGCGGCGTGTCAGCAGCGGCGTGTCAGCAGTGGCGTGTCAGCAGTGGCGTGTCAGCAGTGGTGTGTCAGCAGCGTCGTGTCAGCAGCGTCGTGTCAGCAGCGTCGTGTCAGCAGCGTAGTGTCAGCAGCGTAGTGTCAGCAGCGTAGTGTCAGCAGCGTAGTGTCAGCAGCGTAGTGTCAGCAGTGGTGTGTCAGTAGTGGTGTGTCAGCAGTGGTGTGTTAGCAGTGAGGCGTCAGCAGCGGCGTGTCAACAGTGGGTTGTCAGCAGCTGCGTGTCAGCAGCGGTGTGTCAGCAGCGGCATGTCAGAAGTGGTGTCATCAGCGGCGTGTTAGCAGTGGTGTGTGAGCAGTGGCATGTCAGCAGTGGTTTGTCAGCAGTGGTGTGTCAGCAGTGGTGTCAGCAGTGGTGTCAGCAGTGGTGTCAGCAGTGGTGTCAGCAGTGGTGTCAGCAGTGGTGTCAGCAGTGGTGTCAGCAGTTGTGTCAGCAGTTGTGTCAGAAGCGGCGAGTCAGCAGCGGTGTCAGCAGTGGTGTGTCAGCAGTGGTGTCAGCAGCAGCGTGTCAGCAGTGGTGTGTCAGCAGCGGGCTCTGCCTTCTGATACCAGAGAGCAAGTACTATGCACAAAAATGTTGTATTGGTGGAACAGTACAGCAGCATAAAGTAGTAGGGCAGTGTGAAAAGCACAACAATTAACAGGTTGGCCTATTCAGGCCAGTGCACAATAAGAGATCTAAACCAAGAGGACACAGTTCCTATGGGCGGGTGCAAAAAGTCACCAAGCCTTAAAAAAGAAAAAAAGGAAAGCAGAGTGTGAAAACTTCCTAGATTGGAAACCCACTCATGAAACTGGAAGACCACTCTTTGTCCTCTATTGCCCTCACACACCCCGAAGGGTGTCATGCTTCATCATCGGGCGGTTGCTCCTCGTAGGGCCGGCGCTGCAATTCCCTACGGGCCCCGCGAAGGGTCTCTTTGTCGGAGATCTTTTGAGGACCGCCGGATGGTGCATGTGGGTGTGTGGGGAGTGGGTTGTTGATGGAGGGTAAATGAAGTGCGTGCTAGTTGGTGTGAAAAATATGTAAAAAAGGGTCATCATGCAGCAAATTTTATTAGATGTACCCTTAGCAGGCTTTGGACTGCTGAAAAGTTATGACCCTAGAGGCACGCTAAGCCCAGGGGTCATAGGTCATAGGTCAACATGTTTCGCGCTTCTTCCGCCTATAAGAGGTCGATGGCGCTTCGTCAGGACCAAAATGTTAAAATTAAGTGCACGTGAAGGTTGGTGAGACATAATAAAATACCCTCAATACCGCTCTGGGCCACAAACTGTGTTCCTCAGTGTGGTCACAGGTTGATGATGAAAAGTGGGCTCCAGGTCAGTATCACAGATAAACATTGAGGATGGGGGGGTGAAGCCACATAGGAAAAGGCAGCATATCAAGACGGACAACTCCAGGACTGACAAGGGCACGAGGAACAACAACCTCCAGGGATAATGAGTACGTAAGGAAGAAGGGATTGCATAATATATAGGCTAGCACACAATCCACCTCAAAGGAATGCTACACACACTGGAGAGAGACACTTTTCATTTCGTTTCCCTCTGATTAAATGGATATTAATTCATTTACGGTCCCTTCGTGTTGCTATATGCCAACGCGTTTCGAATCCCAGGCAAGAAGTACTGAGGCGCTCATCAGGGCTTCTTGATTGTGAAACGTTGATGTCATCTAAAGAATGAAAGGTGCACAAAAAAGGGAACTCCATTTAAAAAGAATCTTTTCTAGCATTGCTCGCTCTCTCCATTACCTTCTACATCCACCACATTCTTGTGGACAGCATGATGGAAGCTGCTCACACAAGTCCCACGCGCTCAGTGGGTCTTGGATTGAACTCCGACCCTGCAAAAGTGAAACGATATTCTCATGTGGTATGCGAATGAATCTTCCAGGAAATTGTCAATTAATCTGCAAGATTCCAAAACCAACCCATCAGGCTGGAGGCCGCACTCTCTAGCATAAATGCCAGATGCGAACATATTTTTATGGAAAACTGAAGCCAAACGAACCAAAACGGGTGCGTTCCTCCCGCAGCGGTAACGTTATTCGCGTTATTTCTGGATGCTTCACAACTATGCAAAGACCAAGGGCGTCTGTTAGAGAGAACCATTAAAGCAAACACGAGCCATTAACTAAACGGCCGCCTCTGTGTCAACTCACTGTGGAATCTAATCCCTCCTTGCGTCTCTATCGCACGAATCCAAGTTGGCCCGACTTGGATTCGTGCGATAGAGACGCAAGGAGGGATTAGATTCCACAGTGAGTTGACACAGAGGCGGCCGTTTAGTTAATGGCTCGTGTTTGCTTTAATGGTTCTCTCTAACAGACGCCCTTGGTCTTTGCATAGTTGTGAAGCATCCAGAAATAACGCGAATAACGTTACCGCTGCGGGAGGAACGCACCCGTTTTGGTTCGTTTGGCTTCAGTTTTCCATAAAAATATGTTCGCATCTGGCATTTATGCTAGAGAGTGCGGCCTCCAGCCTGATGGGTTGGTTTTGGAATCTTGCAGATTAATTGACAATTTCCTGGAAGATTCATTCGCATACCACATGAGAATATCGTTTCACTTTTGCAGGGTCGGAGTTCAATCCAAGACCCACTGAGCGCGTGGGACTTGTGTGAGCAGCTTCCATCATGCTGTCCACAAGAATGTGGTGGATGTAGAAGGTAATGGAGAGAGCGAGCAATGCTAGAAAAGATTCTTTTTAAATGGAGTTCCCTTTTTTGTGCACCTTTCATTCTTTAGATGACATCAACGTTTCACAATCAAGAAGCCCTGATGAGCGCCTCAGTACTTCTTGCCTGGGATTCGAAACGCGTTGGCATATAGCAACACGAAGGGACCGTAAATGAATTAATATCCATTTAATCAGAGGGAAACGAAATGAAAAGTGTCTCTCTCCAGTGTGTGTAGCATTCCTTTGAGGTGGATTGTGTGCTAGCCTATATATTATGCAATCCCTTCTTCCTTACGTACTCATTATCCCTGGAGGTTGTTGTTCCTCGTGCCCTTGTCAGTCCTGGAGTTGTCCGTCTTGATATGCTGCCTTTTCCTATGTGGCTTCACCCCCCCATCCTCAATGTTTATCTGTGATACTGACCTGGAGCCCACTTTTCATCATCAACCTGTGACCACACTGAGGAACACAGTTTGTGGCCCAGAGCGGTATTGAGGGTATTTTATTATGTCTCACCAACCTTCACGTGCACTTAATTTTAACATTTTGGTCCTGACGAAGCGCCATCGACCTCTTATAGGCGGAAGAAGCGCGAAACATGTTGACCTATGACCTATGACCCCTGGGCTTAGCGTGCCTCTAGGGTCATAACTTTTCAGCAGTCCAAAGCCTGCTAAGGGTACATCTAATAAAATTTGCTGCATGATGACCCTTTTTTACATATTTTTCACACCAACTAGCACGCACTTCATTTACCCTCCATCAACAACCCACTCCCCACACACCCACATGCACCATCCGGCGGTCCTCAAAAGATCTCCGACAAAGAGACCCTTCGCGGGGCCCGTAGGGAATTGCAGCGCCGGCCCTACGAGGAGCAACCGCCCGATGATGAAGCATGACACCCTTCGGGGTGTGTGAGGGCAATAGAGGACAAAGAGTGGTCTTCCAGTTTCATGAGTGGGTTCCAATCTAGGAAGTTTTCACACTCTGCTTTCCTTTTTTTCTTTTTTAAGGCTTGGTGACTTTTTGCACCCGCCCATAGGAACTGTGTCCTCTTGGTTTAGATATTGAATTTAGGGAGCATGGACACTGGACCTTTCTGGCTCCTAGATCCCCCCTCTTTTTGTGTGATATACACAATAAGAGATCAACAGCACTGCGGCTGTTTGTATGACTGTATGCCCCTATGCGGCACAGACCCCGCCACTATCATACATGGGGGTGGGGGGAATTGTGCTACCTTGCTGTGGGCATGGTCTCCTGCCTTTCTAGGAAGTGTAGTAAAACATGGCGGTGATCAGCAACCGAACCCCCTCAACCGGTGAGATCAAAGTTCTCCTCCACAGGACTGATAAAGTGCCAACAAGATGTCCAAGGGTAGGATCAGATGGGGTGTTTCAATGATGTTAAACAAAAAATTTACAAAGTACGGAACAACAAGGGTGTAACATAGGCCTGCAGCCCCTTCGGCATGGGGGCTCCCAACACTTCAGTGGGCCCCCATTCAGTCAAAGGTCAATCCATATCTTTAAGATATGAGATTTTGAGGGTTCCCTCTTCACATTCTGCAGGGGGGGGCCCAACATTTTGCATTATGTCTCTGCTTAAGGAGCGCTACAGACAGGAAAGGCTGTTTTATATTTCTTTCAAGGTTAACAAGCACCAGGCATTCAATCCTTAGCTAGGAACCAAGTGAGACTGAGACAGCGATTCAACTTATGATAACGCCAGTGCAGGGAGCAAAGCAGAGACCCAACAAAGAAATGGATGTGCATTCTACAACTCATAGGCAGTGTTGGAAAACCCACTCCCACACTAGAAGGGGTGGTGGTGGACTCCCCGAACACACTGTGGTAGCTTGGCTCGAGTGGTCAGGAAACAGGCGCAGTGCTAAGCATACAATATACCCATACAATAACCATGCGTGCATCCGTTCCAAAAACGACTCTACACCGTAAAAATTATGAAAATATTCTTCTTTATCTTTTTCTCTTAGTTGCTGATTGGAAAAATAAATAGGTCAATCACAATATACAAGTTTCAATTAGTGCAGGTCAAATAAATATTGGCTGTTTGATGAAATAAATAGGGGTGATCATAAATAACAGGGCATAAATACAAGTGCAATATATACAGACAATTAAATACTTTGAGGCAATAAATACTGTACCAATAAATATTGTACACCAACAAGTCCTGTGGACCTATAAATATAGTGCAGCAATAAATAGGTAAAAACTCAATAAATACAGTATCCCCAATAAATAATTCAAAGTATACAGCAACACTCATGTAATCAGATGACACTTCAATTCTTAAGGGCTGATATGGCCCAGGCACAGCTTGTAGGGTTGTGGAAGGCTTGAGGGGGGCCTACTCCCTGGCTGGGACAAGGCTGAGGCCTAAACTGAGGTAGATCAAAGGGGGGAATACCAGTGCCCTGGCTTTCTCTCTCCACACAACCTCTCTAGGTTAGTCCCAGTTCACCCCTTGCACAGTCAGGTTGGTTTCAGCACCTCCCTAGCCCCTTAGAGCAGTCTCTCAGGTCTCCACAGGGCCTTAGGCGCCCTCTACTCCACTTACTGCCCTTTTTCTGATGTTCCGACGCCGCTGAAGTCGTGTCGACGCCGTGAGGCGGCTCCGGTTCGGTCTCGGCGGCCTCGGCACAATGTCAGTTCTTTGACGACGCCGGTAGGCGGTTCCGGTCCGATGTCGGTGGCCTCGGTTCGATCTCGACCTCCGATTCGACGGCGTCGGGCAGTCTCTTCACGATGTCGACTTCGGGCGGCTCCGGTCCGATGGCGCTCTCGGCTCCGATGACGTCAGCCGGCCTGGCCTCGATGTCGACTTCCGGCGACTCCGGGGTGCGATCCTCACCCCCGACCTCCGGTGCTCCTCCACACAGGTTCCGGGCGACTCCGGAGTGCGATCCTCACTCCCGACCTCCGGTGCTCCTCTACCTCGGTCTCCGACGACTCCGGAGGGCGGACTTCACTCCTCCGATGACGCCGCTCGCTCGACCTCGGTTCACTTCCTCCTCGACCTCTGGTATTCCTCACGACCTCCGTCGGCGCCCTCTCACGACCTCAGGCGGCTCCGGGTACGACGTCTGCTACTTCAGTCAGCGCCGCTTCTCCACCTCGGGCTCCAGGTCTTAGGCTACTCGACGCCGGACTCCAGGGAAACCAGTTTCCAGGTCAGGATCTTGCTGCTTTCTTGGTTCTAAGGCCTGTTCCTGCTGTCCAGGTCCTTAGGATAAGTTTCTTCTGTCTTCTTCCCACACAGGGCTATAGGCTGGGATCCATCAGTAGGGACAAGTATCAAGGGTGGGTTTATGGACCCCACTCCAGGCACAAGTTTCCACCCCTGCTGCTTCACTCCTTCCTCCTTCACTGTTGTGCTCCTCTCTCTTCACCAGTCAGGTGCCAACTGCCAGCTCCAACTGCCAACTGCCTCTCTTATCCTCCCAACATTCTAAACGGTCTCCAACTGTCACAGAGTTCTGGAATCTCCTGGAATGTTCTGGAAGGTGCTGGTAGGTTCCAGTGGATGCTGGTGATGTCACAGGTGGCCACCATTTTGTGCTCCAGGCCCTCAGACAGAAGTTTCAGGGGTAGGTAAAATGGCTCCCTGAATCTGCAGCAACACTAAAAAGTCTGGTGGTTCCCAAAAAGGAAAAATTCAAACAGGGTTTGAGGCAAAAGTGGGACAAAATAAATAATGATGAGGAGGGACCACCCAAAGGGCTGACAGGTCTAACACGCGTCCCCCCCAGCTGAAAGTGGGGAGAGCTACCCAACCCCTTGGGAGTTCTCATCACTAAGGCGGAAATACCTTGAGAGACCGTCTGCATTGGCGTGGTCCACTCCAGGCCGATGTTCCACCTGAAAGTCCATCCCCTGTAGGGAAATAGCCCACCTCAACAACTTGGGATTCTCCCCCTTCATTTGCATCAGCCAACGAAGGGGTCTGTGGTCGGTCTGAACCAGGAAGTGCGAGCCAAACAGGTATGGCCGCAACTTCTTCAGAGCCCATACCACTGCAAAGGCTTCACGCTCTATTGCACTCCACTTCTGTTCCCTGGGAAGTAGTCTCCGGGATAGGAAGACCACGGGTTGATCCAGACCCTCTTCGTTGAGTTGCGATAACACTGCCCCAATGCCATGTTCTGATGCATCTGTCTGGACAATGAACTTCTTGGAAAAGTCTGGGGCCCTTAAGACTGGGGCCTCGCACATGGCTTTCTTCAATCTCACAAAGGCCTGCTGACAGGCCTCCGTCCAGACTACCCGTCGAGGTTGTTTCTTGGACGTGAGCTCCGTGAGGGGGGCTACGATGGTACCGTACCCCTTCACGAAGCGGCGGTAGTATCCCGTGAGGCCCAAAAATGCTCGGACCTCAGTCTGTGTCTTGGGGGGTTCCCAGGCCATGATGGCCTCGATCTTCGCCTGGAGGGGTTGCACCGCTCCCCGACCCACCAAGTGTCCAAGGTACACTACCGACCCCTGCCCGATCTGGCACTTGCTGGCCTTGATCGTCAATCCAGCTTGTCTCAGGGCCTGGAGAACAGCTTGCAGGTGACGCAAGTGATCCTCCCAGCTGTTACTGAAGACGGCTATGTCATCCAGATAAGCAGCAGAGAAACTCTCCATTCCGGTGAGGATCTGGTTTACCAGGCGCTGAAACGTGGCAGGTGCGTTCTTGAGCCCAAAGGGCATCACACAGAACTGGTAGTGGCCATTGGGCGTGGAGAAGGCTGACCTTTCCCTTGCTCCATCAGTCAAAGAGATCTGCCAGTACCCCGAAGTAAGGTCAAAGGTACTTAGATATTGGGCAGCTCCCAGCCGGTCAATTAATTCATCCGCCCTAGGGATCGGATGAGCATCAGTTTTTGTCACTGAATTCAGTCCCCGGTAGTCCACACAGAACCTCAGTTCTGGTTGGGCACCCGGTGGTGCAGCTTTTGGTACTAACACCACCGGACTGGACCAGGGGCTGCTAGAAGGTTCAATCACTCCTAGCTCCAGCATCTTAGTGACCTCACTATGAATGCTGGCCTTCACCTTGTCTGACATCCGGTAGATCTTGGACTTCACAGGTGGGCTGTCTCCTGTGTCCACGTCATGGACGCACAGGTGAGTCCTACCCGGGACAAGGGAGAACAACGAAGAGTACTGCCCCAGGACCTGGCGACAGTCCTCCTGCTGTTCAGGAGTTAGAGATGGGGAGAGAATCACTCCCTCCACCGACCCATCCTTTTCTTGAGACGCAAACAGATCAGGGAGAGGCTCGCTTTCCACGTCCTCTCCTCCGTCAGTCACCATCATCAAGATGACTTCGGGCCTCTCGTGGTGGGGTTTGAGGCGGTTGGCATGCAGCACCCGCAGGGGCTGACGAGGGGTCTTCAGGTCCACCAAGTAGGTAGCCTTACCCTTCTTCTCCAACACCTCAAAGGGTCCTGACCAGCGATCCTGGAGGGCACTAAGCTCTCCTGGTTCGATCACCCACACCTTCTGGCCAGGCTCCAACTCCACCGGGTGAGCGTTGTGGTCATACCACGCCTTCATTACTGCTTGGCTGGCTTCCAAGTTGTCAGAAGCTTGCTTCCACAACTTAGCCATTTGGCTCCGGAAGGCCAGCATGTAGCTCACCACATCCTGGGGGAGCTTTCTGGGAGTTCTTTCCCATCCGTCTCTCACCAGGTTAAGAGGTCCACGTACAGGGTGCCCATACAGAAGCTCGAAGGGGCTGAAGCCCACTCCCTTCTGTGGCACTTCCCTGTATGAAAAGAGTAAACAGGGTAGGAGGACGTCCCATTTCCTCCGCAGGCTTTCAGGCAGACTTCTGATCATGCCTTTCAAGGTTTTGTTAAACCTTTCCACCAGACCATTGGTCTGGGGGTGGTAAGGAGTTGTGAACCGGTAGGTCACTCCACACTCCTTCCACATTGCCCGCATATATGCTGACATGAAGTTGGTCCCCCTGTCGGACACAACTTCCTTGGGAAAACCCACTCGGGTAAAGATTCCCATCAGGGCCCTAGCCACAACAGGTGCTGTTATGGTCCTCAGAGGTATTGCCTCTGGGTACCGTGTGGCATGATCCACCAGAACCAGGATAAACCTGTGACCAGCTGTAGTTGGTGGATCTAATGGACCCACAATGTCGATGCCCACCCTTTCAAAGGGGGTGCTAACGACAGGAAGTGGTTCCAGGGGAGCTTTCAGCTTCACCCCTGTTTTCCCACTGGCTTGGCAAGACACACATGTCCGGCAGTAGGTATCGGACGACACTTTCATCTGAGGCCAATAAAAGTGTGGGACAAGACGGGCGAAGGTCTTGTCTTGCCCCAGGTGTCCTGCCAATGGTATCTCGTGAGCCAACTCTAAAAGGAAGGCTCGATAACGTTGAGGAACTACCAAGGCTCGTGACGTTCCATGTAGGGGTGCCTTGGGTTCACTGTAGAGGAGGCCATCCTCCCAGTAAACACTGTAGTTCCCTTCAACGTTCCCTGCTGCCTGGGCTTCGGCCTGTCGCCTCAGCCCCTCAAGGGTAGGGCACTCCCTCTGGCCCTGGCAGAATTCCTCCCTGGACGGGCCTCCCTCCACGTGCCACTCGGCCGGGATGGGTAAGTCCTCCAGGTTGGTAACATCCCCCTCCGCAGACTCCTGGCCCACCACCTCCGGTGGCCTATCCGTCCTACGGGGTGGAGACGCCGAGGCAGGCTCCTCCTGTCCTCGGTTCTTCCCTTGACTGGCAGCTGGCTGGGCCTTTGTTCCAGGCTCCAGCCGGAATGAACTCCCTCTTCGGGTAGTCTCGGACCTTGTGCTAACACAGGCCCAGTCAGGTGTACCCAGCATCTCGGTGTGAGTCCGGTATTCCACCTCCTTCCACGCATTGTGCTCCATGTCATTGCCCAGCAGACAATCGACTGGCACGGCAGGGCTTACGGCAACTCGAAGTGAACCTGCAACCCCCCCCCCATTCAAAGGGAACCTCGGCCACTGGATAGTGACCTGTTCTGCCGTCAGCCATCGCGGCTGGGTGGAGTACATCGGGAATTACCTGCTCTGGAGACACCAGTTGGCTACGCACCATAGTCATACTGGCTCCTGTGTCTCTCAGAGCCTCCCCTCTTTGGCCGTTGATGGTGATCCACTGCCCATACTTTGCGGTATTTGCGGGCACCTGGATCTTAGGAACCATCTCCCGTTCTCCCAGGGACACTAAAGTGACACCCGCCCACTCCCTTCCCTTAGTTAAAGGCATCTCCTCCCCGAGCACTACACTAGCTACTCCGGGGGGCTTTCCTCCAGTGGGAGGGGGTGATCGTTTCTGACACTTCGGATCTCCTTTATAGTGTCCAACGCCACCGCACTCGTAGCAATGGACAACCCTTGGCTGCTGACTCTGGCCAGGATTAGGGTTTCTGGGTGGGTTAGCCTTAGAGGTGAGTCCTGTTCCCTTCCCTTGGAAGTTATTTTGGGGGCCTTTGGAGAACTCCTTTTTCTTTTCCCCTCCTTCTTTCTTCTGGGGGGCGCCCTGTCCGGCCTTTTGAGTATCCCCTCCAGTCCCCCTTGTGGACACCCGGGTACTAGCCCAAATGTCCGCCTCCTCAGCAAGCTTCCGGGGGCGGGTCAGCTTGCTATCCACCAGGTGTTGCCGCAGTTCAGGGAAACATTTCTCGAGTAGGTGTTCCTTCAGTACTAGGTCAAACAGCTCCTCGTAGTTCCTTACTTCACTGCCCTGAATCCAACCTTCCAGTGCCTTCTTTGCATAGTCCAGGAAGTCCACCCAATTCTGTGTGCCCAGTTTGTGACTACCCCTGAACTTCTGTCTGTACTTTTCAGGTGTTAGTCCAAACTTTCTGATGAGCGCCAGTTTCATGGTGGGGTAGTGGGTCTGCTCATCCTCTTCGAGGGCCAATAAAGCATCCCTACCAGCTGGAGGCATGTACCTATACAATCCTCCTCCCCAATACTTCACTGGAACCCCATGGGCCCTCAACGAGACCTCATAGGCTGCTAGCCACTTGGCGATGTCGTCACCCGCCCCATAGCTAGCTACTATGTCCTTTGGCAGGTAAGGTTTGGATTCCCTGGTGATTTCTTGGTCTTTGCTGCCACCATTAGGAACAGTTGGTGCCCCAATTCTTAGGATCTGAAGCTCTATCTCTTTCAGTCTTATCTCATGAGCCATCCTCTCTTTCTCCGTCTCATGAGCCAACCTCTGTTCCTCCTTCTCCTTCTCCAGCTTTGCTAAATCCCATGTGAGCTGTCTTTTCTCTCTCCGATCTGCCAACTCCACGCTGGATAAGCCCCCGCTAGAGACAGTGCTGCCCTTCCTAGAAAGTGTCCTGGGCCCTGCTGACAGGTTCCCCACCTCAGGTTGGTACATCTCAGCCCCCTCGGGGTCAGGCTCTCCATCCCTGTCTTCCTCCTCAGCCTTGCTTTCTCGGCGTGCCTCCCCCCAAGCCCTTAAGCTGGTTTGGAGTGCACCCTTCTTTGCTCCTGGGGGACAGTACACCCCCTCCCGCTGGCAAAACTCCCTGAGTTGGGCCACAGTGTACGTTTCTAGATTTTCTAGTACAAACTCCATCTTGCCCACTCAGGTTAGAGGACAGGTTTTGTGCAGTAACAATGTAGGGGGGTACCTTTAGTAATACCTCCTCCCACCACCAGAGTAAATTTGGAAAAAACAAAAACCCACAATTAGGAAGGCCGCTGTGAGAAAACTCCCGGTGTAGGCCTATGGACTACCCACAGTTATTGTTGAGTATATGTAGGCACAGCTCTATCCCACCGCTGCCACCAATTTATGTTGGAAAACCCACTCCCACACTAGAAGGGGTGGTGGTGGACTCCCCGAACACACTGTGGTAGCTTGGCTCGAGTGGTCAGGAAACAGGCGCAGTGCTAAGCATACAATATACCCATACAATAACCATGCGTGCATCCGTTCCAAAAACGACTCTACACCGTAAAAATTATGAAAATATTCTTCTTTATCTTTTTCTCTTAGTTGCTGATTGGAAAAATAAATAGGTCAATCACAATATACAAGTTTCAATTAGTGCAGGTCAAATAAATATTGGCTGTTTGATGAAATAAATAGGGGTGATCATAAATAACAGGGCATAAATACAAGTGCAATATATACAGACAATTAAATACTTTGAGGCAATAAATACTGTACCAATAAATATTGTACACCAACAAGTCCTGTGGACCTATAAATATAGTGCAGCAATAAATAGGTAAAAACTCAATAAATACAGTATCCCCAATAAATAATTCAAAGTATACAGCAACACTCATGTAATCAGATGACACTTCAATTCTTAAGGGCTGATATGGCCCAGGCACAGCTTGTAGGGTTGTGGAAGGCTTGAGGGGGGCCTACTCCCTGGCTGGGACAAGGCTGAGGCCTAAACTGAGGTAGATCAAAGGGGGGAATACCAGTGCCCTGGCTTTCTCTCTCCACACAACCTCTCTAGGTTAGTCCCAGTTCACCCCTTGCACAGTCAGGTTGGTTTCAGCACCTCCCTAGCCCCTTAGAGCAGTCTCTCAGGTCTCCACAGGGCCTTAGGCGCCCTCTACTCCACTTACTGCCCTTTTTCTGATGTTCCGACGCCGCTGAAGTCGTGTCGACGCCGTGAGGCGGCTCCGGTTCGGTCTCGGCGGCCTCGGCACAATGTCAGTTCTTTGACGACGCCGGTAGGCGGTTCCGGTCCGATGTCGGTGGCCTCGGTTCGATCTCGACCTCCGATTCGACGGCGTCGGGCAGTCTCTTCACGATGTCGACTTCGGGCGGCTCCGGTCCGATGGCGCTCTCGGCTCCGATGACGTCAGCCGGCCTGGCCTCGATGTCGACTTCCGGCGACTCCGGGGTGCGATCCTCACCCCCGACCTCCGGTGCTCCTCCACACAGGTTCCGGGCGACTCCGGAGTGCGATCCTCACTCCCGACCTCCGGTGCTCCTCTACCTCGGTCTCCGACGACTCCGGAGGGCGGACTTCACTCCTCCGATGACGCCGCTCGCTCGACCTCGGTTCACTTCCTCCTCGACCTCTGGTATTCCTCACGACCTCCGTCGGCGCCCTCTCACGACCTCAGGCGGCTCCGGGTACGACGTCTGCTACTTCAGTCAGCGCCGCTTCTCCACCTCGGGCTCCAGGTCTTAGGCTACTCGACGCCGGACTCCAGGGAAACCAGTTTCCAGGTCAGGATCTTGCTGCTTTCTTGGTTCTAAGGCCTGTTCCTGCTGTCCAGGTCCTTAGGATAAGTTTCTTCTGTCTTCTTCCCACACAGGGCTATAGGCTGGGATCCATCAGTAGGGACAAGTATCAAGGGTGGGTTTATGGACCCCACTCCAGGCACAAGTTTCCACCCCTGCTGCTTCACTCCTTCCTCCTTCACTGTTGTGCTCCTCTCTCTTCACCAGTCAGGTGCCAACTGCCAGCTCCAACTGCCAACTGCCTCTCTTATCCTCCCAACATTCTAAACGGTCTCCAACTGTCACAGAGTTCTGGAATCTCCTGGAATGTTCTGGAAGGTGCTGGTAGGTTCCAGTGGATGCTGGTGATGTCACAGGTGGCCACCATTTTGTGCTCCAGGCCCTCAGACAGAAGTTTCAGGGGTAGGTAAAATGGCTCCCTGAATCTGCAGCAACACTAAAAAGTCTGGTGGTTCCCAAAAAGGAAAAATTCAAACAGGGTTTGAGGCAAAAGTGGGACAAAATAAATAATGATGAGGAGGGACCACCCAAAGGGCTGACAGGTCTAACAGGCAGCATCTAACACAAAACTTACAGGAATATTGCATTACATTAAGTACTATGTAAGTGCAAAGGAATTCTGAAAGTGCAAAGTAATCCTACTTACAATAACAGCACTTGGAGTTTGCAACCTTCAATAACCGGATGAACGTGAACGCGAGGCTACACATACACAGGAAAAGACTCACATCCAGCAATGATAAACAGGTGAGAGCAGCCCCAGATAAATGAACAAAGAATGCTAATTCTAAAGCCTGCATAGAAGACAAAAGACTTAATACTCTGGAGTATTTACACAAACAGTGTAAATAGACGGTACACTTTTCAATGCCCCTTTTAAATGAAGAAGAAATCAGGCTTCCATCTTGGTGTTGACTTCAGATAAAGTTGCAGAGTTGTGAAGGATGGTTTTTCAGACGCATTTTATTTATAGATATTGCGACCAGAAAACTGATGTGTGGAACAGGCTGGACAGGTGATTACTGAATCTGGAAGAAGGGGTTTGGGGATGCGGGACTTAAAGTGTCACTGTACCATCACCAATGTTGCGTTATCGACTCGGAAGGAGATGAGACCGCAGCTGTCAAAAGACTGAACGCTTGGAAAATTATCAATGTGGCATCTTGGAAAAAATAAAAAACGTGGAATTGCTTTTAACAACAGGGAGCAATCTGATCAGAAAATATTTTTTACTTAGGCCATATGTATAAACATTACAAGCTGGGCATTTGTAATTACAAACCAATTATATAAAACTGTTAGAGCAGCAAAAGAAAAAATAATTGAAGTTCGTCCACTTAGAGCACGTGCCTCGCTTACATTTAGTGAACAAAACTAAAATAACGCTTTAGAAATCCTTCGTCAAAGTACATGTTCTAAGCTCCCAGAAATCGATACCACCTCGAATTTCAAGTCCACACAGATGTCAAGAGGACAGCAATTCATCAGATGCGCGCCCTTTATCGCTATCCAACCATGCTGAGCATTTTAGTAAAGACTTTAAATGGCAGTATGTACTACATGCATTAAAGTCTAACAGATGGACAGAAGATGTGCACGCGGGGACTGCCTTTACTGGCGGCAAAAATAAATAGTCCCCAGAGGGGGAGGAGCCTAGCCGGCAACAGAGATGGCCGCCTGAGCCCTCGGCTCCGCCGACTCGTCCGCTTCCCTCCCGTACCGCTTCCTCTCCTGATTGCTGACTCGTGCCTGTTGTGCGGTAACGGGTCGGGGAGGCGACGCTGCATCCGATGGTGGGCTCCCCGTCGTCCCTCCTGCACCGGGGGTGAAGAAACGCCCTGAATTCCCGCAGACGCCTACGGAGTGGGTCCGGTCCTTTGTTCTCGGTGGCGTCCGGCTGGAGGGCAACAACAGCGGCCATTACAGGAGAATCTGAAATCGCCGGCGAAGACGCGACAGGCCACCGAGATTCCCAGGAGTAGCGCAACAGTTTCTTTTGGAGTCTCGCCGCTATGCTGCTTCACCACCGCCGATGCAACAAATGTATCCCCCCTGTTGGAAGTTCCTCTTTGATCTCTCGCTACGAAGTGTAATGGAAGGGGCCATCTTTATTGAGTGATCGGCGCTTATACACGGCGCCTGGTTGGACCGTCACTGTGCTGTCCCTGTGCGTGGCGCTGGGCTGGAGGTTGCTGCCCTGTCCCTGTGGTTTGGCGCTGTCTCTCTGGGAGCTGACCTACTAAACGACGCCTGGCCATGTATGCTAAAGACTGGGCTCGAGGGTCGCCACACGCTTGCGGATTCCGGGGACGGGGAGCTGGCATCTCTTCCTCTCACGCTATGCCTGTGAGTATCGGCGACGTCCTGGAAGCTTTGGCTGCTATGCGCGCTGCTTTTTGTTCCAGCGCCCGTGACCTGGAGCGCCGGCTGGACGACGCTGTGCCCGTTCTCTCCTTGGCTGACCGGACGGGCGGCTGTGCGCGGAGCGGATCGCCGAGCCCTGGACTCGGCGGTCGTGTGCAGCCTCTCCGGGGAGACGTAGAGGAACTGATTGTGAGTGAACTTAACATCACCGCCGCTCGGACTGTCGCAACTATGGAGGACACAGTGCATTCCATATTTGGACGGAACCTAGAGGTTCGCCGTCGGATGCCAGGACTACCACCGCCAGCGGGTATTGCTGACAAGATCGCTCTGCTTACTTTGAACATGTTGCCCGGGAGTGAGTTGCCCAATTTTGGTGGACTATCACTGTACGCCTACCCGTACTGCACTCTTGGGGATAACACTGTCCTGCTTTGGATGGCGATTACTGGCTGTTGCCATCTCTCTGGGTGTTCACATCGGATGCTCTTCCTACTCTACGGGGCGACGCCGCAACTGCATTATGCTGGCGCACTGGCACGTAGGGGTCAGGGTTGAGTTTGTCTTTTTCTTGCCCTGATACCGGTAACTACATTCCTGGGACTGTGCTGGACTGACGAGAACGCTGGACTTTGGGTATGGTTTGCATGGGGGTCCGGGAGGTGATGGCCGGATACACGTCTGTTGTTTTTTTTTCTTTTGTTCTCTCGGGTTGGCCCTCCTCCGTTGATAAATGTTTTGCATCGTTCTTGTGGGTGGGGCAGCCGGGGAACTAGTTTTCTCTGAGTGACCGGGACATGTATCGGTGGTGCTAGAAGACTATCGCGGGGGCTTACGCTTATCAATCATGGCTTGAAGATTCCTTGTTGATATTTTGGATGTTTCGGTTGGGTGTTGCTGCCTTACGTACCCTGCGCGCTGCGGCTGTGACCCCAGTTCTCTCGTCATACCGGGCATGTTATTACTATTGGGTGTTAGACTACTGTTGCTATTATGGGTGCGAGATGGCGGAGCTGGGGGACGAATAGTGGGCTCCTCCCCACCTTTCTCAATTTTATGAGAGTTTTCGGATTCTCTCTTTTTCTTACTTTCTATATTTCGGGACTCCTTTTCTTGGGCGACAGGCACACTGCTAGGGGGGGAAAGGCCGTAGCCAGCTGCAGGGGTGCAGGGTGGGGGGCACTTGGGGGGTGGGGTTGCTTTCTTTTTTGTTTTTCCTTTTTGTTCTATGGGCCTTCTATTCTTTGTCCTTTTTCCTTCCCTGGGGTTCAGACGTTCCTTTCTGGGTGCCACGCAGCGACTCTGGTGTGTTCTACTGCTATAAGATTATTTATCCTGATTGTTCAACACCAGTATTGACTTGTTGTGCTACGATATCCTACTTATGTCTATCCTACAAGGAAAACTTTTAAAACTAGACCTCAGTCCTTCTGTAATGTATCCTCTGTGTTTTCAGTAAGTTGTAATGTACCGTATGTGTGAGCCCCCCCGGGCTCCTTGTTGACTTGTATTTACCCTTTTTCTATCAATAAAGGTCTTCCAAAAAAAAAAAAAAAAAAATAGTCCCCAGAGTATCACGCCGCCAGTAAAGCATCCAATCCCTGCGTGCACATCTTCTGTCTCTTCTGTCTCCCCGCGTGCACGCTTTGGAATCCGTATCGATTCCAAAAGGCCCTCGTCATGGCGAGAGCAGCGCATGCGCGCTAACGCCAGACGAGACCTAAAAATTAAGGTGTTCCTAAAGTTGATGGCCTGGTTTCATAATTTCCCTAACTGCAATTAACCTTTAAATACGTGCTTGCTGTATATTTAAAAATGTTTTCCATGTCAGTGCTGAGCTGGGTAAACAGCAGCACATAGCTGCTGCTGCCCAGGGGGCTGCATATAAAGGTCAGGATGGCCGCTTGCGGCACCCGGGCAGTACTTTGAGTATCAAAGTTCTAATGCTTTGTTCCTGGCACACAGTGCTGAGAATAAGCGTAAAAAGGTTACAGTACATACCCTCAGTAGATGGGTCAAACAGGCTATCCCACAGCAATATATTTTAGCAGGGTGTGTTGTCCCATCGAATTTCCAAAGTTGATTGATTATATCGGACTCCACCTCCCAAGGCCGAATCAGCTGGAGTCCCTACAAAAGATGTGTAGGGCAGCAACTTGGTCCTTACCGAACACTTCTGTGTCACACTGCAGGTAAGAGTTAAATAAGGATAACTAAATTAAATGTTGCTACAGTTGCGTTGAAATGTAATTGAAGTAATTGTATGCAAGAAAAGAAAAGAAACAAATGGATATACATAACTGTGGAAAATGTTATCAGTGCTCAGGATGCTTTTTTATGTCCTCAAGCATTATGACTGGAACAAGGAGCACTGAGGAGGTAATTAACGCATTACTCCGAGTCAAGCACTCCTCCCCTGCCTCCCGTGTAAGGCCCTGCTAAATATTTACTAGTTAAAGTAGGACGTGTTAGCTAGAAGAAGGGACTTTGACTGAACAGAAGTAGGACTAGATTAAAGATTGAATTTACGGGGAAAGAGGCTGCCCAGGCACGGCATCCTCAATAATTATGAATGGGGCAGACGTGTTAGCTAGAAGAAGGGACTTTGACTGAACAGAAGTAGGACTATGTTGTAAAAAGAAGTTACCTGCACATAGGTGAAGTAATTATGGATCTTTATTATTCCATAAATAAGGGCCCGCAGGACCAACAGGGCAGTGCGCGCACCAGCCACGGCAGAATGAGCCTGTGACACGGTGCGGCACTGACGTCATATAAATATGGCTCTGAACATTCGAAGCCGGTGACAGAGTGGTACACCAACACAAACAAAGGACTTCACTGGAAGTCCAACTCGCTCATTTACTACAATACATCCTCAACAGACTAGATTAAAGATTGAATTTACGGGGAAAGGGGCTGTCCGGGCACGGCATCCTCAATAATTATGAATGGGGCAAGGAGAGCTGGTAAATAATAAGCTAGTTAATGTGAATGTCTTTGAGAGGAACTGTGGTGCTTCTGCATTTTCATGGCTACAGTTTCCTGAATTAACTTCTGAATGACTGATGCTAAAATAATCTGTAAAGTATTGGCGATATGACCTCAAGAAGGTCCTGAAGTGCTACTATCCCTAATCATACTCCCTTTCTCGTTCGTTCTCAAAGAGTGCTCTCTTTTTTAGTCGAAGTGAAAGAGTAGAAGCATAAGCTGCTACTCACAGAAAAAGTTAAATATTGAGAATTGCCACAAAACATTGCCTTCTAGACTGAAGAAATGGCTTCAGGCTAGAGTTACCTTTACAAAGAAAAATACCCGCCATTTGTTTTCGTTTTAACATTTTGTAAAGGCCTGGATATCACTCTCAAGTAATACTTTGTATAAAAGTGTTTGTATTAATAGTAACATAGCATTTCGGTCTCATTAATTATCAGTCAGGGGTCATTAAACTCGTTAACGTGTTTTCTTCTTTCATTAACTGTTTAAAGTATGTACTGGTAGTATGTACTAAGATAGTATGTGTGAGTAAAGTATGAACTTTGGATTTTTTATATCAGCAGGGACATTAAAATACTGGCCAGGCAGGCCGGTAGAAAACCGACCAGGTGGCAACTTTTCTTCGGGCATACGTTCTCTTCAAAACAAATGTGCGAGCCACCGTCGACTCAGACACGCGCACTTACCTTTCGCGTCAGGCTGCCTCGAGTCCGCAGCTGCCCCACAGAGAAGGCGAGCACACCGGCGCCCCAAAGGTAGACTCGTTCAGCATGCTTTCTTGGAAGCTTCTCGACGGTCGACGGCGGCCCGTGCGTCACAGAGGTTGCTGGATAGAGATATTTCAGTCTGGCGCAGCCGTTGCCCCGCCAAAAACTACGTGAGGCAAAAACGAACAGGATAGATAGGCCTATAAAACCTGAAATGTGTACTTGCTCGAGCTGCAAGGTGGGGCTTGACGTCAACGTATTTTCTATTGGGGATTGGGCTTGTCAAAATGTGTTCTACTGTGAGGCATATATTTTTTATATCTAGTAAGTATAGATGAATAGAGGAGGACGAAGAGATAGTGGACAATACTTTTTGTGCAAGGTTTTGGCATTGAACGTAGGGAAAAATCGTGTATACATTGTCTTGAATTGAGCTTAATTTTAATGGGATCAAAATAGCTTAGAATTGAAAAAAGAGTGAAATGAAAAGGCTCAGGAGAAGCCTCGTAGAAAGAGTGAAAAAAAACATACGATTGATAACTTTTTAAGATGTTTGTTTGAAAGCCAGCTTGACACAGGGTAAACGTTTTTTTCGTTGGGTTTTGATAACCCCTGGAAACCTCCAAATATGATTCTGGCTGTGGACCATTCGTACGTTTCACCAAGCGCCTATTTTTTCTTCTCTCCTTTGAGCATGTTTGAGCCTATTCTTGAGAGGCGATTAGGACAATTAGAAGGGCTGAACAAAACATCTATGTTCTCCTAAACTCCCAGCCAATATGTTCAGCTATTGTGGGGAACTTGCCGAGAACGAGGCGTTCAGGACTCATGGGCAGCTTACAGAACGGCCCACGAGGATGAGTGTAAATGCATACATGCCAACATTTTAGAGGAGGCAAGTGGGTGTTTAAAAAAATAACAATCCGGGAAATGAATTTTCCTCTCCAAGAATTAAGTTCAAAGCCTTAACCTTCGATATTACAGGTAAATTATTGGAGGAGGGAGAAGAGAGCGTGCGTGACAGGCATCAACAATTTTCTTTTTTTTCCAGTTTTACAAAACTCCGAATCGGGTTTCTACATGCAGAAATCAGCAGGCGGGAGATCAGCCTTGAAATTAAGGGTGCACGGAGCTCACAGAGTTGCACTACGCGTGATTACGCGTAGTTGTTGCAAAGCTCTGCAGCATTAGGCAGGGTTCCGTGAGAGAGCGTAGTATTAGGTTAGATGGAGTCGCAATGTCAGTTCAATAAATCAATATCTTCTCTGATTAGAGGGGAGTGAAGAGCACATTTGTGCTGGAATGAGGAGGGGGTCGCGTCCCTTAACAATTCATATGCTTTTAAGCAAGAAGTGCAGTACTCACAATAACTGGAAGTCATGACAGTGGTCGGGTCTCCTCTCCTCTTGTTACTTGAGTACAGAGGGACAAAGCAAGGTTGCACTTGCACACTGGGATAGGCAAATGGCCGGGGAGCGGGGAGCACGGAAATGATGACTTCTTCTGACCAGTGACAACGCCACCTCCCCACCAACCAACAGCAGTGGAAAGCCAGACACCACACAAGGGCCAGAGGGTGAAACCGAGAATGGACACGTTTGGCTGGCAGAATATACCCGAGCCTACCCCGATCTGCGCAAGTCAACCAATGAGGTGTAGTGCCTTCTCTGCCGCCATATTAGGATCAGGCAATACTATATCAGGATTATTTTTTTGAAATAATAAGGGCGCTGGTAAAACTCCGCTACGCAACAGGCGTTGGCAGAGTTTTAGTCAAAGGTCCGCACTCGAAGCGGAGCACTGAGTTGCAAAAACTCCACCTGCGGAGCAGAGTTTACCGCACACCCTTACTTGAAATCTGTAGTCTCCCGCCAGAAATGGCATGCATGTGAATGAAGGTGTGGTGCATTTTGTTTGATTTGTTTATTGGCGAAGCACCTGGCAACTACAGCAAGGGAAGGGGTGATGTGAGAGGGTCCAGAAAAACGGAGGAACACAACATTTGGAGGCAACAGGATTAATCACATAACTATTTAATTCTTGTCACCTAATCCATTTTCATGGTTAATTATTGGTACTCAGAGAATTAGTGGAAAAAGTAGGGTTTTAAGCCATTTAAAAAACATTTTAGGTGATCCACAACAATGCATTTCGTAGGCTGTTCTGGCAAATATCAGCAAATCATATTTGGATGTACATATGGTCATCAAAATTATGTACAGTAAAAGAGTCTTAAACTTAGCTTTGACATTTCACTTGACCCTGATGAAACCACAAAAAAACAACTAATTTTGGTGAAAAACATCTGCATCAATACTGTGATGAGTTACTGTAGCTGCCTTGATCAGCTATTCTGATGTCGGCCCTTGGCAGCCTGCCTTCCCACTACCAAATTGACACTTCCAGTCCCATTGAAAGTAACCCTCACCAACAGAGAGTTACAGACAGGTGCCTCAATATCCCCCAGAAAGAGAGCGCCTCACCCTCTGCATCACACCTGGAAAAAACAATGGATTATGGAAGTTATTTATAGTCTAAAAATGATTCGCAGGAGAATCTTACTCACACCCCTCCCTTGCTAGGGAGGCCACTGCTAATTGGTTTGTGCCACAGTGCCCAGCCTATGTACCTCTCTGACTCCAAAGTATACTCATTTGAATTTCCAGGATCTCCGGTTCCAGTGTAATTTGAAGAACTGGGCCAATCTATTTTGGATTTTAGATTGCGCAGTACCCTGGGGCATGTATAGAGGACATAACATATTTTAGGTTACCTTATTTTCCATTGGGATTCACATGTGTGTTTTCTGCATTTTAGACAGTGTGGTCAGTCTTAATACGCAGGTTTTTACCATTTGAAGTTACTTCTTTGTGAGACATATGGACAAAAAGTTGCATTAATGTAAGTGGGGACAGTATCAATACTCGTATTAGGTTTATTTTGTATGAGTCTCAAAACTAATAAATAGTAATCCTCCTTATGAAATCAAATATGCAAATAAGCAACCTGGGGGCGGTAATCATCCAAACGTTTAAATCGTCAGTGAGGTGGCCTATGTGGAGCCAACAACAAAAAAAAAAAGAAACGTTTTTCTTTCTGCTGTTTTTCTCCCTCATTTTCTTGCGGTCAATATCCAACTTTTATCTGGAATACACTGATGATGAGAAGTTTGGGAGATGTTCAGAAGGTGACAAGGGATCCTCCATTTTTATGGTAACATGAGGTCCATCCATAATTTGTTTATTCTATGAAAGAGCAATTTAGTTGTTCTTTTGACACCTTTGGGGTGCAGCACATCGAAAAAACTGTTTTTACTATGTCTATAGTTTCAAACAGTGGATACTGACGTTTTTTTCCATACCTTCTTTGTACTTCGTATTTTTAGTTTGTATGTGCCTCACATTTCCCGCTAATATACCTAGATAGGGGCTCCCACCAACAAATAACATTTTTGCACACATGATTTTATGATCAAACCATTCAACTAATGGGGCTTGCCAGAATAATGTTCTACTATGTTATTAGCAGAGCATCTTCTCCACGTAAAGCTCATAAACACCACCTCTGAGCTGGCCCTGGAATTAGCGTCCTACAATGTGTCGCAAATGATCCTGTTTGTGACCACCTAACCTCCTACACTCCAAACTCAGCCCTTTGAGCGGAAGATGGGATATAGGCTGCCCTCTTCGGGAGGATATTGGAACACCACTCCCTCCCCTAACAACCCCTCCAGACCCATTAGATGCAAGTAACTCCTATCTGACCAGGACATTCGCTCCCTCTTACTAACTTACAACTCTACCCTAAAGGACAACTCAAACATACCTGAACCCATGCTACCCACGACACTAAAGCCTACTAGAGCAGCTGGACTCATTCAAGCCCCCCCAGGGTCCATCCAAACGATTCCACTTAACCCCCATAGGGCTCCTAGACATAACTCCAATGGCCTTAACACTGATAACCTTAGGCAAATTCACATTACCCACCCTTATCAAACTGACTCCAAATCACATCTAAAATGCATACTGCTCAATTGTAGGTCTGCGGTGAAACATGCTACCAACATCGCTGACCTCACCCTAAATAGGGAACTAGACCTACTAATCCGCACTGAAACCTGGCTAAATGACTCATCTGGACCTGTCCTTGACATCCTAGTACCCCCGAGCCACAACATACTCAGACTTGATAGAGCTAAAAGTACGGGTTGTGGCATTGCTTTTATATTCCATAACAGACTCTCAGCTAAGCAATCTCCGCTGCAGCTCTCTCTTCATGTGAATATATCTCTATAGACATTATCAGCAAACACACAACTGTATGCAACCTTCACATCTTTTACCATCCCCCGGGTGACAACTTCCCTTTAGTCGAACAAATAATAGAAACCATCTCATCCATCGTTGGGCGACATTGTCCCCAGATATTCATAGGAGACTTCAATCTTCATTGGAATGACCCGAATGAGCAGGCGGTGAACAGTCTTAAAAACTTCCTGATGCACCTCAATTTGACTCAATATAGTGACAACCCAACGCACAACCTAGGCGCAACCCTTGACCTAATCATTTCAAACCCCAACTCCATTCAGCTGGAATCAATTACCCCCTGTGACTGGTCGGACCACTTCTACATCACCTTCCTCATTTTAGACCGTTGGAAAATTAAGAATGGCCAACCCAAGAAACAGAGACACTGGAAAAGATTGCTGCAAAACACAAAAGTGAACAAGCTCGTCTCTTGATGTAATCTGGCCCTGCCTCCTCCTACATCTATGTCAGACGTTCATGAACTCACTGAATACTACAACAACTCTATACTGAAAGTCCTGGATGTAGTTGCTCCCCTAAAACTGAAAAGAAAGTCCAACAAAGAGTCCAACCCATGGTACAATGACAGTTTAAACTCAGACAGACGCAACCTGAGATCTGCAGAACGTGCATGGAGATCCTCTCCATCGCCGGAACTCCTTAAGCTCTGGAGGCTGAAAAGGAATATGTACAGCAAACACATCAGAACGGCGAAAGCGTCCTTCTTCAGATGCAACTGGACAATGCCAAAAACTGCCCCAAAATGCTGTTTGATCTGATTAAACGTCAATCCAACAACACTACCACCCAGACAACACTCAGCTCCAGTACGCAAACAATTTGCGAGGATGTTTGCTGCCTTCTTCCTTGAAAAAGCTACCAAGATCGATTCGGAGCTAAGCTCAGCCCTGGTCGACCTATCACGTATACCAAACCTACCCCTCCCCTCGCAGCACCAGCTGGCTGCAAGTCACTCCCCTAAAAACAATGCCTGTTGGAGTCAATTTGCCCCCCTCAACGACACATCCATTTACAACATTCTCTCTACCCTTAAACCCTCTAATCTCTTCAATGATCCCCTCCCCTCTTCTCTCTTCAAAAATCTGATAAGGTCACTAGTCTCTCTCTGGCCCAAAATTATTAATGCTTCCCTTCTTCAAGGTAAAATCCCAGACTGCTTAAAGTCCGTCTGGTGCTCCCTATTCTTAAAAAACCATTGGCTGACCCATAGGATCTGAACAACTTCCGACCTATCACAAACATCCCCACTCTGGCAAAACTCCTTGAGAAATGAGTTCAGGTACAACTATGTAACCACATTGAAGAATTCCAATTACTGGATCAATTCTAATCTGGCTTCCGTCAGGGTCACGGCACCGAAATGGACATCACACATATAGTGGACAACGCTCATACAATGCTTGACCGGAAAGAATCATGCCTTTTTTATTACTTGACCTCTCATCAGATTTTGACACCGTCAAGCATGATAACCTCCTAAACGTTTTGGAACATAGGATGGGGTTCTCTGGCACAGTTCTAAAATGGTTTGCCTTATTTCTCCATAACAGATCTCAAAGAGTCAAAACCAATCAAACCCTCTCCAATCCCAGTCCTTGCACTCTGGGGTATCCCAAGGGTCATCTCTCTCCCCCACCCTTTTCAACCTTTTCATTGAACCTCTTACTGAAATCCTCAAAGCATCTAACATACATTACCACATGTTAATGCCGATGATACGCTGTTATACCTGAAAATCTCTTCACCGGACGATATCACGACTCTCAATGGAACCATGCACAAAACCCAAAACTGGTTAGCCCTCAACCATCTCAAACTGAACGCCCTCAAAACGGAATTCCTCTTTATCTCCCCGCCCAATCAAGACCTCATTGTGAAGAAATTTATAAATAATCTCTCCGCTCTTAACTGCACACCACATATCATAGACTGTACGAGATCCCTGGGAATAGAGCTGGATAAAAACTTGAACATGCAAGCACACACCAGCGCTGCTACCAAAGGAGCAAACTTTAATCTGAGCATTCTTAGGAAACTCAAACCCTTAATGCCGCCCGAGCACTAGTACTCTCCTGACTCGACTATGGCAGAGCAACCCTTTGTGGTCTACCTAGATACAGGCTGGCCCCTCTCAGGGCCTCACTGAACGCTGCAGCAAGGATCATCACGGGCTCCAAAAAATCCAACCACATTTCCCTGATTTTGAAAGCTCTAAATTGGCTACCATACGAGGCAAGGATACAACTAAAACTGGCATGCATGACCCACAAAGCACTTCATTTCAACACTTCTCTATACCATGCAAATAAATTAGTCCTTTCAGGAGGTACCCGTTCCTCAAGGAGCTCCAGCACCTTGCTGTTGAAACCTAATCAGATTTAAAAAAACAAAAACCTACAATCGTGGCTTCTCAGGTGTCGCCCCGAGAATCTGGAACTCCCTACCTACGGAAATTAGACTGATTCCATCAACAGAGTCCTTCAAAAGGGAAGTGAAAACTTTACTTATGACTTCCTCTCTGGGTTAAAGTTCAGACCCGGCCAACCTGTTTGGGCCACTGACTACCTATGATATTCTGGAATGGCTTGGCTCTGACATCCTTCTCCACGTTCATGTTATTACTGTTGTACATTACGGTTACAGTATTTTATTCTTGCTTTGCCCCTATTGTCGTCCCATTTGTTTGTCAACCTGCATATGTTAAGCGCTCTGGTACCCGATTGGGTCTTGTTAGCGCTATACAAAACATTAAAAATAAAATAAAAAAATAAATGTCAGACTTTTTTTATTGCACTTTTTTATTAATAAAGACACAAACAGACTTAATTCCCATTTGACAGCAGTATGTCAAAGTTGGGTATCTGGTCAGCACACAACATAGTAACATATCATGGTCAACAGATGATGAGTTGGTGTGAGGATCGTAGCACTGCATTCCTCCGGGAACTCCCAGGACAGCCGCCCCCCCCATCATGATAGGCTCTCAAAAGGTGTAGAGATGCTGTTCAATGGTCACTGGGGGGTGCCAGAAATACACAAATGGGGGCTCCCATGTGACTCTGAGTTGTTTGCCTGCCCATGACAGGTTGTAAAGTAGTGATCTGAGTTGCGTAAAGAAATATATGGTGAGCAGAAGGGGTACATTTAAGATCTAAGAATTTGGTAAGGATTATCATTTTGGCAATCACAATCCTACCTGCCATAGACAAAGGCAGTTTATTCCAAAGCGGCACTCTCTCTTCCTCTCATGTTAGTGTTTTCCCATAGTTTTCCCACCATATGTCAACCAAAGTCTCTACTAATCCATATACCCATTTATTTGACTGCTGAGTGTGTCTGGCCCATTGGATACTCAGGGGTGACCCTGTGTGTAACCTGTGTCCGGGGGAATATAATTGACATGGACCAGTTTATTGTAATCACAGACAGGCCTCCAGAGCAAATTAATTCCTGAACTATCAGGGAGAGGTGTGTTTTGGGATCTTGTATATAAATTATTATGTCATCTGTGTACATAGAGATTATTATTTTTTCTCCAAATTCTTTTTAATGAACAAAAGAACAAGCTTCAGAGACAAAAAATACATAGACAGACATTTGCGGGTTATGGAATTAACTTATGGTGGCCCCGTAGCCCTCCATATATCAAACTCAAATACATGCTGCATATTTCATTGCGGTACTAGATGGAATTCTCCGCCTATCTCTCATAGGAGAACATGTAAGACGTTCACAAGTCTCTACACTGTGCCCATGCCCCCATATTTTCTCCCATTTGCGGGGGCATCCCCAGTTTTGATAGACCACTTGTTCCACCCTATGGCACCAGTCCATATCGCACATCCATGCTACCAGTGTCGGGTGCTCTGCTGCCCCCTATGCCTGGGCAATATTCTGCTTGGCGACCCAAATGCTAAGGCGAGCCAGAACTTGGCCCACTGTGGCCATGTGATCTCTCCCTGATGCCCAGGATGTGCCATCTAGATTCCAACTGGACCCTCTCTCACACCACTGCCTCCATTATGCAGATCAGACCCCTCCAGTACCTCTGAATCTTGGGCAAGACCATAACATATGGAAGAGGACCCTTTCTCACCACACCCCCTCGCACACAGCTCATACACACAACCACCAATACGAAACTGTACCACTTGCGAGGCATATGATCTGTGAAGAATGCGAAGTTGGACAAGCCTAAAGCTTGCTCTAATGGCTATTTCTCTGGGACTCTGAAGGGCCTCCGTCCAATCGTCGTCCTCCAGAAGTCCCAAGTCGAATTTCCAGGCCTCCTTCAAGGAACCCACGCAGTCTGGGGAGTTGTTCACAAGTTTTTTTTATAAGTAAGGGACACTGCTTTATCAATCATGGGGTCTAAGAGGAGCCTATCCTCCAAGGGAGACTATTCCGGTAGCACAGTTCCTTCTTTCAGATGACTATGAAGCGCAAGACGCAGTTGTCGGTATATGAGGAATTCACCTCCCCCAATTGAAAATCCTCCCGTAAGGTGTGAAATGTAACCATTTTGCCTCCCTTCGAGACGTCCCTGAGTAAGTCAATCCCAATGAGGCTCCATTTCCGGAAGCCCTGAAGCCATCTTAATTCTTTCAAAAGATCTCCCTCCCATTAAGGTGTCTGTTCCTTGAGTTTCCTCTCCCAGCCTGTCATTTTAGTTGCCTTATGCCAGATGTCAATAACCGTCCTTGTATGTGTCGGGAGGTGTACATTGCCCCGACCCCCCGGTACAATTCCGCTAGATAGCTTTGGTTGTTCAGCACCAATCGGTCCACCCTATATGCTGGTTCCTCGAGTGGAGAAAAGACCCATCCATTGATATTAATGAGTTGAGAGGCCTAGTAATATTTCCTAATTTCCGGAACTGCCAAACCTCCCTCATACACACCATTCTGGAGCTTCTTGAGCGCAATTCCAGGACTGCCCCCCTCCCCCCATAACAACTTAGCGCTGTTCAGATTCGACCGCGCGGAAGAATGTTTCCTGTATTCGATATGGGGTATTCTGGACTGCATAAAGTAAATGTGGGCGGGCCATCATTTTAAAGAGGACAGCTCTGCCTATCAGGGAGACCGGGATCCCCCTCCAGTGAACTGCGTTATCCCGTAGTCTGTTGAGTTGTGCCAGCAAATTAAGTTGCATGAACTCCTCCACTGACTTTGTTATCCAGATACCTAGGTACTTAAACATATTTTTCTGCACACGCTCCGAGCATGCCGAAGTTAATGCTGGAGGATCGCCCGCCAGAGAGAATACTACGGATTTGTCCCAATTGATGCGGTATCCCGAGTAGGAGCCGAAAGACTGTATTATGTGAATGAGCCTGTGGAATGTTTTCCGTGGTCTGTGAGCATAAAGAAGGATATCGTCCACATACAATGATATGCGTTCTTCCCAGCCCCCGCCCCACATCAATGCCCCTTACCACCGGATCTCCTCTTATACAGGCTGCCAGTGGTTCCAATGCTAACGCGAATAACATCAGTGACAATGGGCACCCCGTTGCGTCCCCCTGTGGAGCGCAAAGGCTCTGGAAACAACTCTGTTGAACCTGACACGCGCCATCAGAGTGGTGTATAGCAGCCAAAACCACTTTTGCAGATTTGGGGCAATGCCCACCTTCTCCAAGACAGCAAAAAGGTAGGACCACTCGATGCTGTCGAATGTCATCCTCGCATCTAGTGAGAGGAGGGCTGCCGGCATGTTTGGCTGCTTTTGGGTCATATGCATGACTCCGTAAAGGCGTCGCAAGTTGAACCTAGTGCTCCTGTGCGTCATAAAGCCAGATTGATCTGGATGGATCAGATATTGTATGACAGGGCTCAAACGATTTGCAATGATCTTGGCCAGAACTTTGGCTTCAACATTCAGAAGGGAGATAGGTCTGTAGGAGCTACAGAGGTCATGAGGTTTGTCTTTCTTGAGGAGGACCACTATTCTCGTGTCCTCAGGGAGTTGACCCTCTTCAAATGCCTCTAAGAACATATTGAAAATGTGCGGGGAAAGCTTACCTGCCACACATTTAAACATCTCTGTGGGAGCCCATTCGGGCCCGCTGCTTTTCCTGATTGCAGCTCATGCGTGGCATGTTCTACTTCTTCCACCTTAAAGTCAGAGTCCAGCGCCACTCTGTCCTCTGATCCAAGAGTCGGTTGGGAGACGTCCCTTAGGAACTCAACACAATCTGTCTCCCCCCGTGTAGACTGGGACAGACTGGGACAGATAAATGTTCTCATAATATGTGGCAAAGACTTCCGTCAGTTCCCCGCCTGTACCACTCTGTGTACCCTCCGCGGTCCTAATCGCAGAGAACCAATTGCGGTTCCTGTCCCTCCTCTCCAGCCAGGCAATCAGTTTGTGGCCTTACTGCCCAAATCATAGACCTTTCTTTGTGTGGCAATCGCGTGTGCCCGGGCACTGTTTTCTTCTATGTACATAGAGATTATTAAGCGTCTAGAAGTGAAGTTGAGGCCGCAATGTGAGGAATGTTGGCTCAATTGGGCTGCTATGGGCTCCATGGCTAACCAAAATAATAGCGTGGACAGTGGACAGCTCTGCCGGGTACCTCTCGAAATTGGAAATTGGGGCGATGACCTCATTTTTTATACGGGGCTGCGCTGAAGGATCTGTTGGGAAGACAGGAGTCTGCCAAGTCTGAAGGCCTCCTCATATACTGCAAGTAGGTGGGGGGGCTAGCAAATGTCCAAATTCCTTGTAGAAGGTGGGTGACAGACCAGCCATCCCGGACGCTTTATAACTCAGCATGGTACGGGTCACCTGTTCACTATCCTGAACTGTGAACAAGACAAGATATTGCCTATGTGCGTTGTCTAGCCAAAGGACCTGTATGGAGTCAACATAGGCATTGCTATGTTCCACAGACGGGTTAGCTGTGGATTGGTATAGGGTACTATAAAAGCGAATAAATGTCTGTGCAATATCATCTGTGTTATGATGCATCTCTTCCTATTCATCTACAATCTTAGTTATGTATACACTAGTTCTAGACTTCTGGAGGAGCCTAGCCAAGGTTTTACTGGCTCTGTCTCCCTCCCCATAGTGTCTGGCTCTAGATTCCTTACTAAGATAGTGAATTTGCCTGCCCACCATCTTGTTGTATTTAATGAGTTTCTTTTTTATGTCTGCTAACATTGCTCCGCCGCCAGTAGTTCAATGGTGTAGTTCTAGTGCACGGATGTTAGACTCCAAGTTAATGAAGTGTGTGCGCTGGAACTATAAGACTCCCAGCTGCGTGGATATACAGGCCCCCTGAATAACAACTTTTAAGGCCTCCCACAGGGTACTACTGGAGGTCACTGTTTGGAAGATCTGAGTAAAATATTCTGCAATAGTAGTGCAGATATCTTCTTTAAATTGTAGGTCCTAGAGTGCCCAGGTGGGAGCCTGCACAAGAACATCCAGGTCTGCCCCCAACTGCAGTCAGTTCTATTTGCACTGGGGCATGATCAGGGAGCGTTCTCGGCAAGTGTTCCACCCACCTGACACTTAGGCAGGGATCTCTAGAAATTAGTCAGTAGTCTGTTCGAGACCACATATTGTGTGGTAGATGTTGCACATGCCTTTAGCGGCATCATTATAGCTGAGTCTCCACCCATCAACCAAATAATTTTCTATGATTATGTTGTGTAGCTGGCAGGCTGCGGTCAGATAGTGGTGCTGGATCTTTCAAGTAGCGGGTCCAATATCACATTAAAGTCTCCTCCCTACACTTTGGCGCTGTGGCCTGAACAGTGCAACAGTTCCATAAAGAATTAATGGTCATCCGTAGTGATCCTATAAACAGAGAGGATAATCACATATTTACCAAGTTCCCCATATAATGACATATTTAACTTCTCTGTTGCATATTACCTTGCTAGTGCACTATAGAGTACCCTTACATATCACTATTGCCACCCTGAGCATATGCTAAATGAAAGGCAACAGGCACTTAAGCCATCTACCCTGACCTTATCCTATGCTGTGCACTAGCCGTCAGGTGGAGCTCCTGTAGGAAATCCACCTCTACACGATGTTGGTTTATGTAAGCAAAGACTTGCCTGGCTATGTGAGCATTGTTTATCCTCTTTATATTCAAGGATGGAAATTTCACTGTGTGATTTTAGGTGTTGGGGAGTCACGCCTCTTGAGCTCCATTTGTAAGGCCTCCTGGAGGCCCAAGTTGGCACAGCGTTTCTTGTTTGTCGCCACTCTCTCTGGACCGTGGCGGAAAGTGTAGCTGCTGTATGCTATTGCATAAAATGTCTCTCATTCCCACTCCCCACCTGTGCCAAAAACTAAATTTTGTTGAAAACATAGACTCCCTCCCTCCCATGTCAACAACCCATTGAAGCACACTGACAAACAAGATTCAACAAGGTATACGTGTACTGGGATACATCCCTCAGGTAGTCAGATGGCTGGGGAAACATCACTCTCCTGCAGTGGAGGGTGGCTGGGCCCATCCTGGTGTAGTTATGATGACCAAGTCTCTTGT
The DNA here is from genome assembly GCF_964204655.1 of Triturus cristatus. NCBI lineage: Eukaryota > Metazoa > Chordata > Amphibia > Caudata > Salamandridae > Triturus > Triturus cristatus. Next base: position 936,436,853 of record NC_140584.1, on the reverse strand, counting down.
GGCGGGCCGTCACAGTTCAGTGTCTTAATTCCACAGTCTCGGAGCAGGTCTATGCCACAGCGCACATCAAATGAGAGCTATGCACTCAGCAGAAGAGTGCAGCATTCCATGGCAATCCCAGTTCATTGAGTGATAGTATGCGGCTGGGCAGTTAGTCATTGTTAGTGAGGGATCCTCCCATCTCGCCATCGGGGACAGGCTCCCCCCTCTGTGAAAGTGCTAGCAAATTTACAGCAGAACTTGTGAGCAAGCTTCGGATCAGTAAAAAATCGCGGCCAGCCATTCACGTCTACACACAGCTTAACAGGGTAGACCAGGGAATATGACTCTCTGGCTCTTATAAGGAGTCGTTTGAATGACAGGAAGTCCCACCTGGCTGCCTGCACTGACAGAGTGAAGTCAGGCTATATAGATAGGCTATTCCCCTGGTAGTGAAGTTCTTGTTTTTCCCTAGCAAGGCGCAGGGTTATGTCTCGACCACTATAATTTAACAAAGCACGCAATGAAGAGCAGAGCAGGGGCCCCCGGGGGTGGCATTCATCCCAGGGAGCAATGTGCATGCTCACAGAGAACATAAGTGTGAGGGAGTCCGAGAACAGGGAGCACAAAATGATCTCATGAAAAGTTTCCATTTGATCCATAGCTGTAGACTCGAGGAGATCCAGTATCTGGATATTCTTCCTCCTGGAGCGCACTTCCAGGTTTTCGGTATTAGCCTTTATCACCGCAACAACATTTTCTACTCTGAGTAATTGCTCATTATTGGGTTGCAACTCTATCCTCTATATCAGACACTCTGCACTTAACCTGGACGAGGCAGTCATCATGTTTGTCTGTTCGCCCTTTCATATGTTCTAGCCTAGTCATGAGGGGGTCAGATTTTGTGTCAATCTTGTGGAGACTCTGTTGCATTACGACGAGTAGTTGTCTAATGTCATGTTCAGGCTGTGCATCCGGGGTCGACCCACAGGACGATTTTCCCCATCCCTGAGTCTCCTTCACCATCCTTGTTGATCTTTTACTCTCGAAGGGCAGCTTCACTTGTTTCTAGTCATGCTTGCCCATTGTATCAAAGAGGGCGGGCGGGCAGGCAGAACTCGCAGTTTCACCAGTCCAGATCATTCAAGCAAAGGCGGTGTCAGCACTGCCTCGACAGGGTTCGGGTCCTGCCTTCCCTATTAAACCAGGAGAGACACGAGCAGGCCTCGGGACCCCTCGTCTGCCACCTCAATAGTGGTACTGCAGCAACAGGCAATCCTTTCAGGCAGTCCTGAAGCTGAACAATCATTCTCATTTAGGGCGGGTCAGCTCTATATCTCGAGGGGGAAAAGGTTCTAATGTGCTGCCTGTCAGCAGCTCTCGGGGTCCTGCTAGGGCTGGCTACCGCCATCCTCAATTCCCAGCATGTCCATATCAGGCCTCTAATTGGCTCGCCTGTCTCTAACGAGCATTGGGCCTTGCAGACATCTGTGTGGGCTTGTATTTTTTCTTCTCCCCTGTAGTGCACTGCACCCAGCCGCTGTGCCCTCACCTGGCCACCGTAGCTTTTGGCTCTTATGGTTCATCTCTGGCACCCTGTAGTACTCTGGATGTTTTACACTCTGAATGTATTCCATGTTTTACTGTGATGTCATGCTGTGATGGGCTGTAGAATGGCATTGATGCAGGATTCCACTAGAGTCAGTTACCCTGTGGCTAGCGAAGGGAGAATCACACTCCTTCTTGTGCGCTCATAAATAAAGGTGTTCTTTGCCTTTACAACCGTGTGAAGGTGTCACTTCAACATTTTGGCGACGATCGTCAGCCACTCTATGTGACACTGGGACAAGACTGAGGTGTGAGTTGAGTCGGTGTTTTCCTGCCTATAGCAGCCGTTCCATGCACGGTGCTGTGCACGAACGTAACCTCTGATGCAGCTTCAGTACGAGGCCCAATCTTGATCTAACTGGAGTGCGCAGTGAGTAAGACCCACAGCGCCTAAAGACTGTTGCTGGCTGTCTGCATCAGTTAAACGTTAAATGTGTGAAGGCCTTTCGTGGTTTCATCAGCATTTTGCCCCACTCGCTGACGCCTTGAACAATAGGGGGCTGATGCGTGCTGCATAGTGCCATTGCCTTATTGTTCGTGGGAGGATTCCTGTGGTGTTTGGGCCGTACCAATCCTGAAGCGTAGCACCGACAGCAGGGAAGTGAGCTGCTCACACGACTCCACACTGGCTCCAGTGGAGGAGTCACGCCCATGTGACTCGTTGGAGGAAAGGTCCTCGTTGTTCAAGCGACCCTTTCTTACTGAAGAGGAGGAGGGCTATGCCTCTTGTGGCACATCAGAAGACAGGTTCTCTTTCTCATGCGGCCTCTTGTCTTTTGAAAGAAAAGGGCTACACTCCTTGTGGAGGTCAGAGGAAAAGCACTTTGTTTTTCACATCTGTCTTTGGTGTACCGATTTCATTTTCGGGAAAAGTTTTTGAATTCAATTTTGTGACAGCCCTTCTTGGTGTAAAGGGCTCCTCAATTGTAATACCACTCCCATTTCTGGCACAACCAGGCCAACCATCCATGCAGTGGGAGGAGTGGATTGATATTTGTGACAATTACATTGTAGCACTAGATGGCCAGGAATTTACTCAGAAGAGGAAGAACGCATTGTTGTTGAGCACCATTGGAAAGGAGGCTTATCATATTTTTAGATACTTACCCCAGATGCCGGGTAGTGACAATCAACCTGTTGAGGATATTTTCAAGGAGGCCAAGTTGTGGTTGGAGAAAAGGTTTGCCAAGAAGGAGAACATTGTAATGTCTCGGTACAAGTTTTATACCAGACCTCAAAAAGCTGGTAAATCATTGGATGAATTTGTCTCAGACCTAATGTGGATCTGCAATAAAGTTTATGGGGTTTTTTTGTAAAACATTTTTTATTGGAATTTTATTGTACTACTTGGGCAAATGCCCGACATATACCATCATGAAACAGTATACTGACAATAAAGTGTAAGTTTGACCAAATGACAGATCAGTTGATGAGGGACCAACTGATTGTCCAGTGCCATAGCAAAATAACACAAGAGCGACAGTGGGCTGCAAAGAAAACAGCCATCTCCATTGCCAAGGTAGTGAAAGAGTCCGAGCGTTGTATGAAGGAGATGGGTAAGTAAGAGGTTGCAGAAGGGGAACAGCTATTGGGAAAAAGCAAGAGACAACTAAAGGTACTATCAGCAAGTACAATTCCAGAGCATAGAAGGGGGCTAGAGCTAAGGGCTGTTCCAGGTGTGGGAGTGCTTACCATACTAGTGATTCCAAGTGGTGTTTTGCTTCAAACAAAGAGTGCAGAAGATGTGGGCATAAAGGCCACTATGCCCGTGTGTGCAAAGACTCTACCAAATCTTGCAGATGAGTTCAGCTGGGAGGACGATAATAAAGATCGCATGTTGATGGTCCTTCCTGGAAGTAAAGAAAGTGACAGAAGGGTTCGACCAAAAGCTTTGTTTAGAATTCTTGGCAGACAAGTGGAACTGATGGTGGACTCCGGTACATTATACACGATCGTGTCGGAATGGATGTGGAAGAAAGAGTGGCCACTAGTTCCCCTCTTGCCTAAAGACATTAATCCTAGGGGTTACCAGGGACAGAGAATAGACATGTTAGGTTATGTTTCCTCTCCTATTGAGCTAAAATGAAGACTGGTTGTGGGAAAAATATATGTGGCTGATGATGGACCACCAGTATTGGGATGGAGGCGTCAATTTGACCTGCACTTTGTTATTGATCCCCATGCACCTGGTCAGGTGTTGTGTGTGTCTGGTGTTACCACTGAAGAGGTTTTGGGTGAGATGGAAGTCATGTTTAGTGAGAAGCTGGGGGAAATTAAAGGGTACACCCATAAAATTGTGTTGGAGGAGGGTACTATCCTTGTTAAGCTCAAATTGAGTGCCAGTAGTTGTGAGGGATAAGGTAAAAAGAATGTTAGAGGACATACTCAGAAAAAGGTTATTGAGCCAGTTGAGGCGTCTGAATGGGTCTCTCTGGTGGTAATTGCCTAAAAGAGTGATAGCAAGCTTAGGTTCTGGGTGGACCTTCGCAGCCTAAACCAGCATGTAGTAACCGACACATTTCCACTCCCCAATATTAACAAACATTTTCTATTGCTAAAGGGCGGTAAGTACTCTTCTAAACTTTATTTGAAAAGTGCTTACCACCGGATCAAGTTACATGAGGATTCTAGGAACATTACTGCTTTTATCACCATGGAAGCTACTTTTTGCTTTACGAGAATGCCCTTTGGATTTTCCTTGGCCGCAAGTGTTTTTCAGCGGATCATGTCTGAAGTTTTCAGGGGATTGGATAACGTACAATTGTTTCAGGATGATATTCTAGTTTTTGGTGGGTCTATCTAAGAACACAACAACACCTTGAGAGATGTCTTGGATAGGCTGAGGGAAGCGGGCCTTACCTTGTGGAAGGATAAATGTAGGTTCCTAGTGGAGGAAATAGAATACCGCAGACATACTATTTCGGGTAGGGTGTCGGTCCCAACATTAACTTGTTGGAGGCTATCAGGGCTGCACCTATTCCCTGTGATAAAGATAATCTGCGATCATTCATTGGCTTGATCGAGTATTATGCCAAATTTGTAAACAATTTTGTCGGCAAACTGAAGATCTCAGAATGTTGTTGTGGAAGGGGTGCACATTTGATTGGAGCAATGTTCAACAGAAACCATTTGATTTGAAAATGAAGGACATTTGTGGGGCAGATATTCTTGCACCATTTGACACTCAACTTAAAACAGTTTTGGCAGTAGATGCTAATGTGCGTGGGTTGGGGACAGTTTTGTCCCAGGTACATGAGGGCTCTGACATTTTTTTTAGCTTTTGCCTCGCGCTCGTTGACGAAATGTGAGAGCAACCATTCTGTCATAGAGCAGAAGCTTTGGCAGTAGCCTGATCCGTTGAGCATTTTAGGACCTTTTTGTCGGGTCTAAATGTTTGTGTTCGTACAGACCTTAAACCCTTGGTCAAAGTTTTGAGTCGGTGCAGCAGATAAGGGCTCGGCTAGGCTGGCTGGACTGGCTTCCAGACTTCAGGAGTATCGGTACCGGGTTGCGCACATACCGGGGTGGAAAAATGCACAGGCTGACTGCCTGTCACGTTTGTCTTTGAAAGGTTCAGGGGAAAATAGTCATGATGTTTCTGCTTGGGATCAGGACGGAGCTGTGACTTCATTGGGCAATGTGGAAAAGTGCATTGATAGCTCATTCTCGGCAGATGAGTGGCGTAAGTTCATGGATCAGGATTTGGTCCTTAGGAGTGTTGAGCAGGGTGAGCGAAGGGAGAGCACAGTGGCTCCTTCAGTGAGACCATTTGTGAAGATTCCGTATGAGTTGAGTGTGAGTGACACAAACGTTATAATGAGGAATGACAAATGTGTGCCACCTGAAGGTTTGAGGTGCTCGATCATTAAGTTGACACATGAGGGTCACCTTGGCCAAACTATGACAAAGAAACGGGTGAGAGAGAATTTCTGGTGGCCATATATGTCTGAGCAGATCATGTCGTGGAAAGTGGATTGTGAAGTGTGTAGGGAGAGCAAAAAAAGGCTTAAGACAGGTGTTCATGCAGCTCAAGGGCACATCGAGGACCCTGGTGCACCTTGGAGTACGGTTGTATGCTTGGATTTTTATTAGGCCTATTCCGATGCTGAAGGAGGGATTGAGGAATGCCATGGTTTTGATGGATGTACATTCCAAATGGCTAATTGTCAGATTTATGCATGATGTGACCAGTAGAAGGACGGTTAATATGTTGAAGGGTATTTTTCAAGAGGAAGGGTTGCCTTGTGTCTTTGTTACTGACAATGGTACGCAACTTGTTTCGCACAAAATGAAATCTTTTCTGAATAAGTGTGGCATTACCCACCATCGCACATCACTTTATAACCCCCAAGCCAGTGGCATGGTGGAGTGGGCCAACCGCTTAGTGAAGGGTACCATATCCATGGCTATTCAGAGTGTGAAGGATGTCAAAGTAATGGTGGAGGATATGGTGTGGGCTCATCGCACTACAGCGCATAGTGTGACTAGGTTTTCTCTGTTTGAGAAAATGCGTGGAAGGAAGCTAGACACTTAATTGATCCATGCGTGGCTAAGGAGTTCTTGTCATGAGGAAAATGGTGTAGAAGGTGTCCGGTTCGATGGTAAAAGTGTGTGTGCTGGGGACTGGGTCAAAATAAGGCACGGTAGGCTATGCAAAAGGTTATCTAAGTTGGGCGTGGTTACGGCGCGAGGAGAAATGGCTGCCTCTTGAGGGAGCTCCGCTCGCCAGACCCAAATATTCGGCAAATCCCATGCATTATGGACACTTGTGCCGCTAAAAAACTGCATGCATCGGTGACGTTTTCCCCTTGGCACGATCGGGGAGATTTTTGAGCCTGTCGAAGTGGAGGAACACACTGTAATCGACATTTGACTCCCCTGATCGGCCGTTAAGAAAATGGCCCCTGCCCGCAGCCCTGCTGCAAGAGAAGACTGCTGAAAAGGAGAGACGGTGCGGTGCACACGCTCGTGTACTGATCCCTTTAAGATGGCGCGCTGCACCGGGCGCGCCGGCGCTCCGCCGGCAGTGACTTGCTCCTGAGACGGGGCTACAGTCAGTGTTGTGCGAGATAGGGCTAAGGCAGGAAGAGTCCCAGAGGCTTGCAGCCGCCGTTACGGGATGGGAGGAGCCCTGCTGAGAGCGTCCTGCAAACCTGACCCGAGACGGAGCTCGGCACCGCCTGAAGACCTGAAGGAGGTGCGGTAGGTGGGAAGTGGGCCGTTTACTGTACCGGGTGTGGGTCGGGCTGCGTGGCCCTGCTTTGACGCACCTGCATTGTACTTAGGCCAGGGCGGGCTGACTGTGCTAGGTGCGGTGTAGTGGTACCACCACTGCTTATCAGAGGGGAGCTGTGCCGGCTTGATGCCCCGTGGTGTGGGGGTGCCAGTCTGAACGCCCTGGTACATGACCAAGCCTGCATCTGCGGGCTGGGGTGTCCAAGGCTCTGCTGTTGCTTCTGGGCTGCGGGGGGGGGGCCTTGTGCGTTCCCCAGGCACATGTAGAGGGGTTGGCGCGGCCTGGGTGCATCCTGGGTGGTGCGGGCTGAGCAGTTGGAGGCAGAACTTTACTTGGCAAAGCAGCCGTGCTCCTACTTGACAACAGCGGGGAACTTTAGTGGAGATCATCGGCCGTTACTGCGGCGCTGCAGGATATAGCATAGTAACGCCATAGACTCATCCTGTCTGGGGGCAATTTCTGGGGCCTGATTGGCCATTGCCTAGGTGGTGGTGATTGAAGGAGTCGTCTGAGGGTTTGGCTCACGGCCACGCTGACCCCCTGAGAGTGAAAACGGCACGCATCCCTGCAGGCTGCTATACCATCGCTGCACGGCTGGGGAGCTGAACTACTGACGCCACGGATCTGAGTGTTGGCGCTTTGACCACAAGAAGAGCCGAGGCGGGGACAGAGCGCTATACTCTGTTCATATACCTCCACCATTATGGGAAAATCTGACCCCAAACAGACGACTTCAGTTTGAAAATAACCGTAACAAACGCGCAAACGAAGCCATGGGGGACCAGCCTGGGGCGCAGGGTACTTCAGGGACAGTGGATGACTCAGAGGACGATACCAGGACTATCCTGTTAGAACTACGCTCTGGGATGAAATCAATAGACAGCAAAATAGACGCGCTGGCGACTGGTCTTGATGTGGTGAAGAAGAAGGTGGACAAGCATGAGCATAGACTTGATGTCCTGGAAAACAGACTATCGGACGAGCAGGACTCGCAAGCAGAATCCCAGACCCAAATTCTACAGATGGAGGTTTTAGAGGTCATAAAGGCAAAAAATGAGGATTTGGAAGCGCGCTCTAGGTGCAACAATCTTCGTATAATTGGCCTGCCAGAATCCACCGCCATATCCAAAATGGAACAGTATGAAGGAAGTGGTCCCAGCATACAAATCATTCAAAACAAAACATTAGAAAACAGTTGACCAAATAACTCAAGGAAGTTCGAATGCCATTTAATCACATCGAACAGTTATAAACGTTTAACTGAAATACACAATATAGGCAACAATTGTTAAAGCGATAAAAGTGCCCAGAAGAAGAGGTAAGGGGGTGAGTGAATGAGTGTGGGATTTGAAAGGAAGTGAACACACTGATAAATACATTAATATACAAACAAATTGATCGGCATACTTGAATCACAGCCGCATATTACATACAGATCAAATCATAGTCACAAGATCAACATTTCTGAGGAATGCCATATATTTAAAAGATCACAGTGCATCCTGTACTTGTGACAATATTGGCAATGGTGTTATGTCGACGTTTCGACCCCTTGTGTGTTGTAGGTACTCATTACGACCTTACGAGATGGGGTCTTCATCAGGACTAGGGTACATGTGGAAGGAGGGTGGGCACCTAAAGAAACAAAATTGAACGAGTATAAGACTAAGCAATCTCTATTCTAAGGGACTGAATAAGTAAATTAAAATAATCAACGAAAGTTACCATGTCTGTCAAAGGACAGGCCTCTAAGACGTCCGAAAATCGTCAAAGAAAGAGGGGTTCAACCTCCTCGGTGGTAACAGCAAGGGCGTGGAGAGTGATGGTCACCTAAAATCAAATTAGGTAGATCAGTTGACAGAACAAGAATATTTTAATCAAAAAAGGGGGTCGCTCCAACAGTAAGCGAAAAAAATTAGTCCACCGCAAAGAAACTTTTCTGTCGGGTTGTATCCTAAGGCTCTCAAAGATCAGCACTACCGGATCGTTATTCAAAAATGATTATGACGGAAAGGCGGCTTGGGATTAATCACTGCTAGTTCGCCATCGGGGAGTGAATCTGGAAAAAAGTTAGAGAAGAGAATAAGTAATCGGTGGAACGGGAGGGACCCTGCACTTGAGTCGTCAAAAAATATAAATGAATCAGAAAGAATCACAAGTAATGCCCAACCGTGTTACGCTAAGAGAAACTAAGTCTAAGAGGTGTTCCGAAAAACATCTCTGTGCCTGTCCCATGCGGGAGACCGGTAGGGTCACAGTGGCATTAAACTAAGGGGCATTCAATCATAAAAGCGTGTCGGGGAGTACCACGGCACTCGAGGAAAATGCGGGCAATTGACAAATGGGCACTTGAATAAAAGACCACACGGGGCAGTTCAAGGATTGACGGACAGTTTGTCGAGATTTAAACAATTAATTGGGAGCTACAAGGATATGCTTACCCTGGATCTCGCTTCCGCTATACAAGTGAATAGAAAGACGCGCCGAAGGCTCGTATTTTTATGTCGGAAAACGCGAGGTCATCTCGTGATCTCCGTTACCGTGCTGGCGCTAGATGCCGGTTGTTTAAACGTAATGGAGAAAAGACTATGTGTGGTTAACGGAAGAATAGAGGTAAAGAATCAACAAAGTCTTATGGTTTAACATTTCCTCTGTAGGACAAATAATAAAATATTGAATTGAAACAAGTAAGACAGAATGGTTAACATTCAAGCACATATTAATGTTTCTGTATACGTAAATTGACTGTCAGAGCCCAGCATACAACGTAGATAACATTAATGACCCAACCAATCAAACGTTATAGGTTATCGTTGTGCTGCGTATACGTAATAGTTAAATGGTAACAACTATCGATTCAAAATTAAAATTTATCATGCCACATTTCAAAAAATTATTTTATATACAGGTCAAAAAATTGTTATGTAGTTACATGGATGAAAATCTTTAAGTTGCTAAGTTTGTAACGTGTCAAATTAGATAGGTTCACACAAGAAACAAAAGGTTAAATCCTTGAACTAGGGGGGACAGATGTACCATATCCACATATAATACATAAAGAATTAAATTCGAAGGACCGCTAATTGGGCGTTGCTACCATCAAGTTCGTTCAGCCCATTAGCCACAGTGTCCATTCGTGTCATCCATTTAGATTCTCTCACGTTAAGAATAGCCGACAAATTACCACCTCTGGGACCCACTTTCACCTTTTCAAGTACCAACCATTTGAGATCATCCGGCTTGTGATTTTTTGAGACACAATGTTCAACAAGGGGGGCACCCACCACATTACACCGGATTCGGCTATGGTGTTGCAGAATTCTGGATTTGACCTTCTGTTGTGTCTGTCCGATATAGAGTAACCCACAAGGGTATCCAATACCATAAATTACATTCACAGAGTTGCAATTAGTGAATGAACTCAGAGTAATCGAGTGTTCTCTATAGGAATTTTTTTTTATTGTGTCAGTTGTTTCGCAGGCCTTACAGTGACCACACTTGAAATGTCCAATCACTGGTGGCAAACTCCAAAGTTCTTGGATAGTCGGTGTAGTTGTCGTTTCCAGGAAAGAGTGGACTACATAGTCCTTCACGCTTGTGGCTTTCTTGAAGGAATGCATCGGCGGGTTGGGTTGATCGATGTCATCAGCCACCAATTTCCAGTGTTGATTAATCACTTTCTTAATTGCATTGCTTCGTGTAGAGAAAGTGGTGACACAAATCATTCTCTGCAATGCCACATCTTGTTTGGCCTTGGGTGTAAGGAGGGTTTCTCTGGGATTGAACCATTCCCTCTTGCGTGCTTTCTTAACCAATCTCCTCGGGTACCCCCTCATTAGTAGTCGGTTGCTGAGATCCTCAGGTTCCACAAGGTAGTCATCTTTTTTAGTGCAGTTTCTGCGGATCCTCAAAAACTGTCCAAAGGGTAAGTTATCTCTTAGTCCGCGTGGATGGTGGCTATTGTATCTGAGTAAAGAATTGCGTTCAGCAGGTTTCCGATACAGTGTTGTGTGTAATTTGTTATCCTCACTGTAAATCTTGATGTCCAGGAAAGCAAGTTCTTTGGCATCAGAGTGTATTGTGAACTGAATGTTATCGTTGCACTGATTAAGCCATCCATGGAAGACCGCCAATTCCATGGCGTCGCCATTCCAAATCAAGAATATATTGTCGATGTACCGTCTCCATAAATTGATCTTGCCAGAAAATGGATTGTTGTTAAAGATGAATCGCCGTTCAAAGTGGTCCATGTAGATTATTGCTAGATCTGGAGCAAAGGCTGCTCCCATGGCTACACCTTTAGTCTGAACGTAGTAATCTCCTTGGAAGACAAAGAAATTTTTCTTCATGGCAATCGTCAAAAGTGAGATTATAAATTCAGTTGGAACTCTCATTGGAGATGGTCGGGTATTCAGAACTTCACTCATCACTGACAAGGCAGGTATCTGGGGAATGCTGGTGTATAGGGACACGATGTCACAGGTCACCAGTAGCTGGCCGCTGGGATCAAAGGGTAATTGGTCGACCAGATTGATCGTCTGCATCGTATCCCTTAGATAAGCTTCAGTTTTCTCCGCCAGTGGTTTCAAAAAGAAATCCACATACTTACATAATGGTTCCAGTAGGGAGCCACATACTGAAACAATGGGGCGTCCAGGTGGTTTGTGGAAATCTTTATGAATTTTGGGCAAAGTATATATGGTAGGCAATCGAGGATATTTCTGGTTGAGATAGTCGAACTCAAGTTTACTAAGGATGCCTTGTCCATATGCTTCAGAGGTAACTTTCATAATTTCTTCTGCCAGTTCTTTAGTTGGATCAGATCGTAGTTTCGAGTAGCTTACCCCATCTTGGAGCTGTCTCAAAATCTCATCCTTGTATGCTGTTGTATCCTGGATGACGAGGGCACCGCCTTTATCGGCAGCCTTTATAACAATATCTTTGTTGTTCTTCAATTTGGTTAACGCCGTCCTTTCCAATTTACTGGTCTTGGGGATGGTGTGTTTGTAAGTTGCCAATAATTTTGTCACGTCGGTTAATACCATGTTTTCATATGCCAAGATCTTGCTGGTCATTGCATTGGTGGGCGGGACAAACGTGGAGGGGACCCTTAATCCTGTAACCGATTGTGATAGATCAGACACAGAATGTTTAAAGAAGTATCTCAAGCGGATCTTCCTGAAGAAGGCATGTAATTCAACCCTAGTGTCAAAGTTATTTGGATGAGATGTGGGTATGAAAGAGAGCCCCTTAGATAGAATGCGCTCCTCATCTTCAGTCAGTGTGTACGATGAAATATTCACCACTGGGTTGTCCTTTTCTACCATCTGTACACCTTTCGTCTGGTTGATATTTCTCCATGGTTCTCCGTCTGGAAACGAACCTGCTTCCCTGCAGATGCCCTGCCCCTCTCCCAGTCCAATGGAGACATTCATTGATGGCCTGCTGCGCGAACTGTTTGGCTTGGTGTTATCCACAGTAATGATTGTTGAGAGGGAACACCGTTCCCTGGGCCCCAGACCTAAACTGGGGGCGCCGCCGCGCACGATAATAGCACTCCTACTGAACTACGCCGACAGGGACGCTGTTCTGCGGGAGTTCAGAGCTAAGAGCCCCATCAATTATAAGGGAGACAACCTGTCCTTTTTTTTCCAGTCTACACTCCTGCGGTGCAGGCAGTGCGTAGGGAGTTTGTGCCGGTGAAGAAGCTGCTGCAGACTGCCCCTGTACCATATGCAATGTTGTACCCTGCCAAATTGAAAATTTCTCACGAGGGGCAAGCGCATTTTTTCACAGACTCGAAGTCAGCCCTGAAATTCTCAAAACATATCTGCAAGACTAGGCCTCAGCAGAGCGGAATGGGGAGCCCATCAGCCTCACCGAATCTTGTAGACACAGATTAGGAATGATGACATTGTTTTTCTTTTGATGGTCAAGGGTGGATTTATAATGGAGTTGCGGGCGGTTGCTGATCTGGTCTTGTCTGTTTGAACAGCTGTAGATAGGGGACGGTTCCCCTATATATTTGTCTCATGTTTGCATGTAGTTATATTGAATTGTGTTGGGTCAGCGTCTTGGACGTTGACTACATTAATGGTTGATAACGCACAGGTGTACCACACAGTTAAAGTCTGGCAAGTCTCACCACGGAGTGAGTGTTCGCTGCCGTTCCCTCCCCCCCCCAGCAGGTGTTCCCCACTTGTTGAGTTGTATGGAAGATGGGGTAAATGTGTGGGAGGGGGGATGGAGATGGTCTCGACCTAATTGGGACGTTGGAGTGGGTGGGGCGATGGGGGTATGTGTTATGTTTTATTTGGGTGATTGTAGCATTGATGTCGGTTGGAGTGAGAGCTGGTCGCTGTGGTGAGGGGGCCGCATGTGGCAATGACATTGCCCCTCTGCTGCTGATCGCATTAATTATCAGTTTGCCCAGGGTCATCAAGTTCCAATATGGGTGAGCGATACCGGTTGTTGACTTGGAATGTGAGGGGCCTCAATTCTCCTAAGAAAGTACGTCAGGTGTTGGCCTACTTGATTCGCCATGGTATACATATAGCTTTATTGCAGGAAACACATTTGACTAAACATACAGAGCGAGGTATTGCTGGAAGATGGGTGGGATTTAAACTGGCGGCTTCTTTTTCATCATATGCCAGAAGCTCGCTGATTCTGATTAAACAGGGCATTGCTTTTATGCCTGCCCGGACATATATAGATGAAGAGGGGCAATGCGCAGTGGTACAAGAGAAGCTGGGAGGATCTTTGGTAACTATAATCAGCATGTACGGGCCTATTGTAGATGATCCGGAGTGTTCTGTACGGATGTATGCTAAATTGAAGGTCTGGCCGGAAGCAAATATTTTGTGGGGAGGTGACTTAAACACATACTTGAACCCTGAACTAGATAAATCCAATCCAATGTCACACCGAACTCCTAGAGTAGCCCAGTGCGTGAAGAGTGCTATGCTTGAATTTGGATTGAGTGATGTGTGGAGGGTACGAAATACCCTAGTGAATGAGGGAATACATGCGACGCCGCTACACAACAGCTGGTCGCGTCTAGACTATTGGCTGCTGGGTGGGGATGCGACAGATTGGGTCCTGGAGGTTGCGAACTTGCCGCACACTTTATCAGATCACAATCCGGTACAGGTAGACATAGAGATCCTGACGGCCATGCATAGCCCACACACGTGGCGGCTGCGCTCGGAGACGTTAATCGATCCAGTGTATGAGGCCACAGTGCGGGAGGCCATAGAACAATACTTTCTAATTAATAAGGGTTCCGTGGATGATGCTTCCACTTTGTGGGAAGCTTTCAAGGCAACGATCAGGGGGGGTGTGCGTAGGTACCGCGGCGGGCCTTTTGAAAGATATTAGGGCGCAGCTTTTCAAAGTTGAGACTGCGCTTCAGGTATTGGAACGTGGCTACGCAGTGGCTCCATCAGCTGACACCTTGGCCCGCATACACAAGCAGATCTTGGAATATGATACCTTAGCTGAAACTGAAATACGATACATTTCTCATAGGCACACGGCGAGAAGATACGGAGAGGGAGGGAGACCAGGGCGTACACTAGCAAGCAAGGTTAGAGACCGTATGGAGCAACCACAAATAGATAAGATCACGGACCCACAAGGGAAGGAGCATTATCACCCACTCGCCATTACCGAGCAATTCTGCGACTTCTACATGGACCTCTATACATCCAACAGCGGCTGAGCTGGAGGGGTACTTGGAAGACGTGGCGTGCGCTTGGCTGTCCGATGTTCATAGAGAATATTTAAGCTTGCCTATTGACACCGAGGATATTAAGGCTGCTATACTAGCCCTGCCCAATGGAAAGGCGCCGGGGCCGGATGGCCTAACGGTTGAATTTTATAAAACATATGCTGATTTGATTACTCCGTATCTGCTAGAGGTGTATGCTGAGGCACATGAGTCGGGGATACTACCGCCGTCACTGCGGCAGGCGCTGATTATAACATTGCTCAAGAAAGACAAGCCCCCAGATAAATGTGACTCTTATCGTCCCCTTTCACTGATTAATATAGATGCTAAGATCCTTGCCAAGATTTTAGCTGTTAAATTACAACCCCTGATGCCGTGCTTGGTACTGCCGGACCAGTCGGGTTTTATACCTGATAGATCCACGTCCCACAATCTTCGGACTATATTTTCCATGTTTCATATCGTGGAGCCAAGCATGTTGGCCACGGCGGTAATGCTGGACGCAGCTAAGGCGTTCGATTCGGTCGAGTGGAAATATATGTTTTTTATCCTTCAGCGCATGGGTTTTCCACCTTTATTTACACAGTGGATCAGGGTGCTATATGCGGATCCATCGACCAGGGTTTGTGTTGGCGGTTTGACATCAGACCCGTTTGATATAAAGAGGGGCACTTGTCAAGGCTGCCCTTTGTCTCCGCTGCTTTTTGCAATTATATTGGAGCCTCTGGCATGCGTTATTAGGCAGAGACATAAGGAAACAGCGCTAAACTTTAACTATCGCCCAGTTACCATCTCATTATATACTGATGATATGGTGCTTTTTGTTCGTGAACCCACCAGGTACCTGGCACAGCTGCTGCGGGAGTATATAAGGTTTGGTCGTTTATCGGGCCTAATCGTAAATTGGGATAAATCCGTTGTTATTCCTCTGACGGAGTCCACGGTACAGCCGGACATGGATTTCCCGTTGGTATGGTCTGTGGATCCAATAAAATATCTTGGAGTCTGGGTCCACCGAGACCCGGATAAGGTGATACGTGAGAATTATGGGAGGGCGTACACCAAAATGGAGCAGCAGGTGGACGTATGGGTAACCTTACCGCTTTCATTGGCGGATCGTATTGCGTTAATAAAGATGGTGATCCTGCCGCGGTTTTTGTACTTGTTTACTAATATCCCGATTGTGCTGTCGAAGGTTTTTTTTAGCACTCTCCCAGGGAACCTGCTCCGGTTGGTTTGTGGAGGCAAACATGCCCGTGTATAATGGTCGGTTCTCACTAGTGATTATGATAAAGGAGGGTTTGGGGCGCCGGACTTCTATGTTTATTATCTGAATGGAAAACACAATCTGAGGGAGAACCGTGGTCTTCTGTTGTAGATATAATTGTGCTCGATATATCACAAACCACGGATATACATTTATGACCCAATAGGACGTGTAACATATGACAAAGTGCACTGTCTTCTGTTGTTTTCTGTTATGCGGGCTCATAACAGGTTATTAAATGTACATGAGTTGATAATTGATAACTCTTGAATGCTGTGATTAATGTGTTTTAAAATGTCTATGGAAATTGATTTTAATGAAATATATGTATATTTTTTTATATAATAAATGTGATTAACATTTGGTGATTCTTGTAGTTGAATATAATTGTTTGATGTGTTGTATTAGTATTGTACCATTGTGTCCTAGCAGAGGGATTGTAATTGTACAAAGTATTATCTGAATGCGCAAGCCCAATATACGTTTTATTGGATGAGACCGCATGCGTTTACTCCACATGTCGCGGTAGAGGAGGGGGATGTATAGCCAATTCCATTACACAGCATGATAACATACCGGGCACGTGGAACCCCGAAAACGGAGATAAATGCAGTGGACACGACAATAGCTGCCTGGCAGGAAATAGGGCGTCTGGCGCGTAAGCTCCCGTTGTACGCGCCAGCCATGTGCATAAAACATCATGCTGCACTGTCGGTGACCCATGAAGCACCATCGATGCGGCTGCTTAAAGAGGCGGGCTTTCAACTGAAGCGGGATATCTACCCAGAAGGGTCGTTTCTCACACCGGACACCCTACAATATATCAGCAATCCAACGTTGTTGTTTAGATTCGCGATGCACAGACTTAGACATGCGGTTAAGGCTCACTACGACACCTACCATTTGGAACCTCCCACATTGTTGTCCCTACAATTCGTGCTTACTACTCCCACTAATAAAAAACTGATCTCTAGGCTGTATAGGTTGATAAAGGAAGAATGTATTAGTCAGCTGGACAGAAGTAGGGAGAGATGGAATGCCTGTTTACCTGATCCGATATCGGAGAAAGATTGGAAGTATGTGTGAGAATTAACGGGTACACTTATCATGAATGGAAACTTACGTATCATACATTTTAAATATATACACCAGGTGTATTATACTCCTGCACGGTTGTATAGATTTGGACTGCGTGAGTCTGTCTGCCGTGCGCGATGCAGACAGGCGGACGCTGACTTTCTGCATCTCGCTTGGGGATGTA
This sequence comes from Triturus cristatus, assembly GCF_964204655.1. NCBI lineage: Eukaryota > Metazoa > Chordata > Amphibia > Caudata > Salamandridae > Triturus > Triturus cristatus. The sequence goes on along the minus strand of NC_140584.1, from coordinate 936,419,770 downwards.
GGAGGGTGGCTGAGTTCTGGGCGCTTGTAGTGAGAGACTTAAAGACCATGACAGATGTAGAGCTACAGTGAACTCCGCTTGTTTGTATGCTGCGTTGCGTGCCCCACGTCAAGGGAGTTAGTGGTAGATTTGTACAACTGGTCCTGGTTACCTAAGTTCTGGGGCCCATTCAAGGTAAAAAATAGTGTTTGACCGTTATGTGCTTCTGGTGAATGGTAACAAATGGAACAAGCGCAAAGTAGAGTTGTATCAAAAAGGGGGTGTTGTGGATAATAATGTGCTAAGGCATGATTGCATCAGGCCCCATATTGGTTTGAATGGGTTCATGTTGATGAGTGATGAGGAGTTGTTCAGCAATAAATATGGTGCTGGGGATGAGCGTGTGGAGTGTGGCGCTGGTGATGCTCATGTTCCCAGTTCTGATGGTCTTTCATCTCACAAGGGGGCCAGAGGAGTTCGCTCTTCTAGGCTTTGCAGACCTCATCGCTATTTGAGGATTATGTGCAAACATGGTGAAGGTGCCTCACTCACTGGGGCTCACTAATTGTATTGTTTTTTGCGCATTGTACTTTTCTCTTGCTTTTCTCGTAATTAGAGCGCCAATATGCTATTTATTGGTATAAGGGGCATGTTCTTGACATTCTTTGCTTTATGCTTTCCTGTTTTTGCTTTTCTCCCTTTATTTTCGTTTGTTTTTGTTCTCTGCTGTTGGGTAGAAGGAAAGGGGGGTGTAGTACTCGGAATGTTTTACACTCTGAATGTATTCAACACACCCCTTGCAGTTTCATCGTTCAGGCGCCTGCAAAGTGCAGCTGCCTGCCACAAGCCACTTTCTGGAGGTTCTACCAGGCAGATGTTTGCGCCTACATGGCAGAGGGGGGCGATCTTAGGGGCTTATTAACAAGGGCTTTATCTCCGCTTTTTTGGCTTTAAAAGCCAAAGAAGCGGAGATAAAAATATCGCCCTATCAACAACAGGGTGCTAACATGCAAAATCGCATGTTAGCACCCTTTTTCACTACGCTTCCCTTTGCACCTCTAATGAGATGCAAAGTGGGCGTTCCACACCAAAATAATAGGAGAAATGTCACTAAGCGACGTTTCTCCTAATATCAAGCTTCACGCTAACCCTGTTAGAGACAAAAAAAGCAGCGCTAACCACGGTTAACACTGTTTTTTTACGTCTGCTAATTTTCAGACTTAGCCATGTAATCCAATGGGAGGTGGATGACATGGCTAAGTCCACCATGGGCTATCAACAAGGATATCCCTATCCTTGTAGTTTTATCGCTGCATTGCCAGCGATAACCTCCCAAAATGCCGCTATCGCTGGATTATTTATCGCCTAGGCGGTTAGCGTTGTTAATAACGCGATAACCAGGCGATATTATCCAGCGATAGCTGGCGTTACAAAAGTTAGCGCTAAGCGCCCTTAGCGTTAATTTTCCCTGTTCCTTGTTAATATGCCCCTTAATGCTGCTGCAAGGCCCCAGACCCCTCTGACCCCTAGGGGATCCGCAGGTCGGGCTTTGCAATATTGATTCCTCGGGCCCCCGCACGCAGCATGCAGCGCGGGCTGTCGATAAGCGGCTCCCGACTCCAAAGCACGATCCTCTCTTAGTGCATGAGGCTTACCCTGCTGCAGGTGAGGTTGCCAAACGGTGGCCGAGTAGGCCTCACACTTGTGAGTCTCGTTGTCAGATCAAGTTACAGGCCTATGGCCTCAGTATTTCTCTTCTGGAGTCTCCGACCGTACTTCTAAAAGAAGAATTGATGTTGTACGTGGGGATAAATGACCATATGGGCCTCAGCTGGCAGAACCTAACATAGGGGCAGCAATCATGAGGGCCGGCTCTCTCGCACCCCTCAAACATCTGTCATTAACATTATACTTTCAGCCTTCTTGATGTTTCTGTACTTTTTCACCTGTTTGTCTGGATGCTAGTCTGGGAGCATCAGCAATTCATAATGAACTAACACAAGAGCAATGCCAGTTTTAGACTACTAAGATTTCACAATTACAACTGCCAATTTTAAAGGTGTGTTGTGCCAGTATCATAATCTTGCTGAGATCTGATCTTTGCTAAAAAGTGGATTAGAGAAGTCATTAATTTTCTCTGTCTCTATTATGTTCCCATTTTTGAATGATATATAATCAAAGAACTTGTTGGCATCTTTGTGCCAGTTTCATGCAATCTGTTGGTTTCTCTGCCTATTCTTAACTCTGCAGCCACTCACTTCCTTCAGACTTGACCTTGTATTCTTAGTACTATTACCCACCTTTTAATGTACCAGGAATTCTTCAGTAAATATACTATATTCAGTTCTTAATTTGTAAAACAATAGGGGCCAGGACACTCAGCATGAGTGCACTGCCCATTGCCACTGTCAGTGCTGCCAACTGCAGTAACAACACAACTACTAACTATCACACTCCTATGGTTGTGACAATTCTATCTATTCCAGGCCCCCAAAGCTATAAGAATGGCTTTGGCAGCATACTGAATTAATACACAACTGTGGTTGTGCTGTCTCTAAATTAGACAAACATTGCCACCATGTGGCAGACTCTCAGATGTTCCAGGGCCCGATTCACAGAATTAACTTAAGACAAAATCCTAAACTTACTACTTTTGGTATTCACAGAATGCATTTACTACTTTTGGTATTCACAGAATGTACTTACTACTTTTGGTATTCACAGAATGGATTTACGACTGTTAACTTTACATCCGCACTCGGGCCGGAAATTCCGGCCCGGAGGCGGGGCTTCCGGCCCGGAGGCGGGGCTTCCGGCCCAGAGGCGGAGCTTTTTTGCCCGGAGGTGGGGATTGCGGCCGGTGGCGGATATTTACCCATGGCCGAAATCTCCACGTCTGGGCCGGAAGCTCCGCCTCTGGGTCGGAAGCTCCGCCTCCGGGCCGGAAGCTCCGGCCCGAGTGCGGACGTAAAGTTAGTAGTCGTAAATCCATTCTGTGAATACTAAAAGTAGTAAGTGCATTCTGTGAATACCAAAAGTAGTAAGTTTAGGATTTTGTCTTAAGTTAATTCTGTGAATCGGGCCCCCAGTGTTGACAATTAAGTGCTGGTGCTGGGTACCTAGAAACCAATGGCTCAAATTAAGCACCGATTTCTACGTCTTTTCAACAATTTCTGGACAGAAGTTTATAAACTCATTCTGCCATTCCACAGTCTTTGCGTCTCCAGTTTTGTATTATGAAGTTTCAGCAGAGAAATGTCTAAACATGTTCTAAGGGTTGCTGATGTGTGTTCTCTGTAGTTTGCAGAGGTTTGCAGTTTATGCAAATCATCCAAGATCAGCGGAGCACAGTGCACATTTCGGGACCACGTCCCTTCTTCTCCAACATCTGTGTGGTAAGCTTCTGTTCCAAGACTGAGACTCTGAGCAACATAGTAATATGTAGGTCATGTTTTGTTAAAAACAGACTTGCGATGTTTTTGTCACCATTTCATGAAAGTTCAGTTATGCGTCCAGCCGATTCATTTGGTAGGCACGCGATCAGAACAACATAGAGTGCAACTGTACAGAAGTATATGAGGGAGACAGCTGGAAAACACATGTACTCTTATGGAGTGCTTAACCAAAAAGATAAAAGTAGCGCTTGAAGAGGAAGCAGTGGGAAACATAGAAAAAGGCAGTCAATCAAAAGAGATTGTAAAGAGGCTAGGCTCCATGGGGTGGGGGAACAAATAAAGGATTGACGAGCTAGGACACGAATAAGAAGGACGCAAATTCAGCGGAATTTATTTTCCTCATTGACTTCCATTGAAATGGATGCAGTTTTAGGGAGGTAACCTAAAGTAAAGCTATCTCTTTCTTTAAAAAACACGGAAGTCTCCCAACTGAAGCGGGTGTGTTGTTGGCAGCTGTGTTTTTTGTTATTGCTGTAGAATTCGGCATTGAAGTTCCCGTTGTTATTTTAGTCTCCATGCATCAGGGTGGCTGACAGAATATAGATATCCACTAACAACACTAAACTTTAAACCCATGAAACGTTTTGTGCACGTCCACGCGGACTGGGGCCTAACAAGGTGCGTTTCTTTGTTGCAGGAAATGCTACAGGACAAAGGCCTGTCTGAGAGCGACGAAGGGTTTCCAGCAGCCCAGGCGGCCGGCCATGTGGAGACGGCAGGAGGCTCTCCGGCCCTGGCAGTCGCTGCCCTGAACACCTCCCTGAGCAGCCCCCAGGGCCCGGACCCCGAGCAGGTAACACCAGGCCTCTTTCAAGACATTTCTCCGCTCAAGGCCTTGTAGTGCGCGCTGCTGTTCGTCATCTCCCGTCCCTTTACACCGGATATGACAGCTGCAGAGTGCCCATCGATCAAAGTTGATGGACGCAGTGACACAGTTACTCACAGTGCTTCTTGGCCTGTGTATATTTACAGCCACGATGTTTGTTTTTTGTGGGCATGTAGTGGTGAGAAACATCCTCGTGAAACTTCTAGTTGTCCAGTGATAGATGTTTTCTTATGTATCGCGTCGTATGTGGTGTTCTGGAATGTAATGAAGTGCTATTGGGAAGTTGGCACTTGGCCGCGGTTTCCATAGAAGCTCTAATTATGTCCTACAGTCCGCACTGGTTTTGGTTCGCTTTTTAATTTTTTTTATTTGACCAGTAGCACTGCTTCTGCTTAATTTTTGTGTGAAATGCACATATTGTCAATTGTCCTAAACACCATGTGTCAAAATTAGATGCAGGAAAAATAAATTCGAATATCCACCAGATATGCCAGTTTTCCAGTCAAACGATAAATGCCTACAGGCCTATGTCCTATCTCTGTCTCTGTCACTTTTTTTCAGGAAGCCCACATCACAAAAACTCAGTAGGTAGGTGAAAAGATATAGAATTTTTTCTTCATGTTTATCATAGCAAAATCTGATTGTTGCTACCTCAAACAAAAGTTATCGGCTTTGAATTGGTCGCACTTTAGAAAAACATCAATGACGACAGTCAAACTTTCTAGATAGTCGTTAATACTAATATTTACAAAACTTCGACACGCCTAAAAATATACTTAAACATATATTCATCATAATTTTTGTGTGAAAGAGAGCTGTACTTTCGAAAGGTATAACAAAAAAACTGTTTTGAAAGCAAAGGTATGGAAGCAAGTCTGCAATTTAAGGTTTAAACAATATGTGTTGCACTTTATAAAAGCAAGATCATGGAAACATCGCTGCGTAAAGCAAAAATAAGCCAGTGCATTTATCATATTGTTTATTGTATATTATTTATAAAACATTAAATGCTGCAGTTGCTTGTATATGTCCCTGTCGCACAAATTTAAAGGCGTATAATGCCACGTTACAAACGGTATCTCACAATCCCTTGTTTTCTGTAGTTTAGCCCTAGAATTAAGGGGTAGCAGTTCAGCCTTGTAAGGACAAAATGCCTTTCACTGCTTCATTTATATATGTGGTATTAATATAGTGTGGACCTAACTGAAAACCATTGAAGCGCTGTACATAGTCACAGGGAAAGGCACTGTCAAGGTGTGACTGGAGGGCTATCTTCTTTTTAAGAGTAAAAGTGGACTGTTACAACAGTAGATGAAGTGTTCTTTAAAAAGTCCTATCTCTAGCTCTTTCCTAAATTAGATAGCTGTTGCTCGAAAAGATACTGTGATGTTCCAGATCACGGTTTCAGAGATTGAGAATATCTATGGACTTTTTCTTTCTCTTTTGCACTTCTTTGTCCCCAGTCTAATAGTGTCATGGCTGCGGGTGTGCCATGTGCCACCAGAAATGATGAGCATGTCAGCCAGCTAGGCTGGGATGCCAGTCATAGAGGCTACATAAATGATGGAGGTGGTTTTGAAGATAGGGCAGGGCAGCAAGAGAAGCCAATGGAATTTCTTCAGGATGTTGGCCGTGTTACTTCAGGCCCATTATAAGGTGTTCTACGACACAGAGGTTTCTCTTATGTGGGTTAGTGAGGAGCCAAGAAAGCAGCGAATCAGGGCATTGTGACTATCTAAGTGCAAGGCAAGGACTTGAACATCAGTTCTGAAGTCGCTTTCTGGGAGAAATGACTTCACTTTCATAACTAGAGAGAACTGGAAGTAGGGCGTCTTGGTGTTCTTGGCACTTTAGCCCATATGTACGAAATTTCCATTTTGCAATTCCCAAATCGCGAATCACTATTTGGGAATCGCAGAACGCAAGGTATGTAATTTGAGATTTCTTAATAGCGATTTCTAAGGAGTCGCAATCACTATTAGGAAATGGCAAATTACGAAATCGCTAAATTGCAATTTCCTAATAGGAAATCGCACAATACACACATATGGGCCTATAAAGGCCACAGACTGCTCTGAATGGCCATCAACATGTCACATGTATATATGTATGTAGATATTATTTATAAAGTGCAACTGTCACAACGGAGCATCATGGCACTATGCGGGACGATCCATAAAGCTCCGAAAGGTGCGGTGGGTATCAGATAAGTCAGAGACACAGGGAGTCTGAGGCTATAAAAATCCAGGTTTTCAGGGATTTCCTGAAGCTTAGTTCTGAATGAATGAGACGGAGAAGGCTGGCGAGTAGATTCCAGGCTGTGGCCCCTAGAACGGCTATTGATTTCCCCCCCTTTGATGTGCATCTAAAAGGTGGAGGTTTAAAAAGATTCACTGAGGAGGATCTGAGTAGGCGTGTCGTCACATAAGATGTAAACCTAGCCATTAAGTATTTAGGTCCTGATGCTTTATAGGCTCTAAAAGTCATTACCAAGATCTTGAATAACACTCTTTTAGGAATGTGTAACCAGTGTAGCGATTTTAGGACTTCTGAGGCTGCGGAGCGGTGTGGTATTTTCAGCATTAAACGTCCTGCTGCATGTTGAACTGTCTGAAGTTTTTTAAAGATTGACTTGTTTGCACCTGCATACAGACTATTACAGTAATCCAGTCTAGAAGTAATTAGAACCACTTCTCCTGTCTTTCTTGCCCTACACGGGAGCAAGTCAAAGAACCTTTTTAGGGATTTTATCAGCTGGAAGCACATTCTGGCCAGTGCTAAAGCTTGTGAATGAAAGGATAATAAAGTATCAAGTTTCACTCCTAGATTCTTTACTACATGTACCTTGTTATGAGTGGGAGGAGTATCCTTAGGCCACCATAGGCTTGGAGTGAAAATGTTAGACTTTCCTAGTAGCATGATCTCAGTTTTTTGAGTATTACTTCTTAAGTGATTACATTGCCTCCAGCAAAAGACTTCTGGGAGACATAGTTGGACATTTTCTTCTGCATTGGTAGAGTGTTTGTTGAACACTAGAATTAACTGAGTATCATCAGCATAAGAGATGGTTTCCATATTAAAATATTATACCAGTTTTATAAGGGAAGCCATGTATACATTAAACAGCACTGGGCTTAAGGCAGAGCCCTGCGTGACACCAGAGTACAAGGGTTTCTCAACTGACTGGTAGTGACCAAGAGTGAGTGCTTGCCTCCAGTTGGTAAGAACTGACTTCTGCCAGGCCCGAGCCAGGTGGGAAATGCCGTAGTTCTTAAGGTAGTGCACCAGCATGTCATGGGAGACGGTATCAAATGCGACTGATAGATTTAATATGATCAGCACTGCATTTCTCCCCTCGTCCAAGGCAAATATGAGGGTCTCCATAGTATGTAATAGTGCAGATTCCGTAGAATGTTTGGGCCTGAAACCCAACTGGCTTGGATGCTAAATATTAGCCTCTTCTAAAAAAGAAGTCAGTTCATTATTGACTAATTTCTCAGAAAGTTTGCTGAGGCAGGGTAATAGGGAAATGGGCCAGAGGTTAGAAAGGATAGCAGGATATGCTAGTTGTTTTTTTTTAGGGGGTTTGACTGCTGCGATTTTCCAGTCCAAGGGTACTTCCGCTGATGAAAGTGAAGAACTAATTATCTTGTTAAAGACAGAGTTGATGATGTTTTTAATAATTTGTACTACCTCCAGGGGCAGGGGTCTAAAGGGGATCCTGACTTGCAGGAGAGAATGGCTTGGTTGACTGTTCCATGCTAATGATATAAAACTATTGAAGAATCAGTCTATCACTCTGGGATTCTGATAGTACGTCTGTGGGGGAAGGGGTTATCGACTTGAAATCGTTTGGCAGATTTTGCATTTTCTGTTAAAAAAATTGGCAATTTGATTACAGAGGGTCTGTGATGGAGGGATATCATGTTCAAGTATTTTAGGGTGGGTAAATGATTTCACTTTTGAAAAATTGTTTTTTGGTCTGAGTCAGCTAGCGTAAGTAGGTTAGTATAGTAGACTTTATTTTCTACTTTAATTTGTTGATGGTAGGCTTTGAGAGCCATTCTGAATTGAATGAGCTCCTCTAGTTTGTAACCTCTGGACCATCTACGCTTTAGCTGTCTACAATGCAGATGTAATTCTGTCAGCTTTTGTGTATAGCATGGGGCTGAGACTTTTGTAGTAAATTTATTTTTCGAAGGGACTGGAGGAGCAAAGATATTACTGAGCGTAGACATCCAGGAATTGAAGTACTGGGTGTCTAATGTTGGATCCCCTCATAGGAGGGGCCTGCAAGCTAACGCATCAGTGTTGAGGTCCGTATTGACTAGCATTTTATTCCATTTACACACAGTTTTGGGGATGTCCAAGGTGGGACCAAAGGGGTATTAGTGCACTGATGTCTAATCCCAAAGGGAATATACTTGTGGTCTGGCCATGATAAGGAAACTGGAGAATTAACCTTTAGAGTGCTAAGATTTGAGCAAATCCCATCAAGGGTATGTCCAGCACAATGTGTGGAGGAAGATACCAGCTGATCTAGGCCCAGCGTTTCTAAGGTGTCTAAGAAATGTATAACTCCAGGTCCATTGTTACAGTCTAAATGAAGGTTAAAATCCCCTACAAGGGTGACATTTGAATATCTAAGAATTAAAGGGATTAGTGTCTCCCAAGGTATTTAAAAAGTGAAGATTTGGGCCCAGTGGGCGATGAATCAATGCTCCAGAGAAGGAGGCTGAGCATTCAACTTGAAAGCAGAAGCCAAGACTTTCTGCACCTTTAAGACGTATAAGTTCGAATGTAGAGCATTTGAATGTGTTGTGATATATTATAGCAAGTCCTCCTCCCCGTGATCAAGTCTATCTTGTCGCTGTATTAAATATCCAGGGGGGAGGGCGTGGACAATGTCTGGAGTGCACCACTCCTGAGGCATGTTTCTGTGACAAAAAGGCAATCAATGTTAAGATCTAAGACCATATCATAGATGTTTTGGGCGTGCTTACACAAAGGCCGAGCGTTAATCAAACCACCTACCAGCAAATTTGGGGTGCACTCGATCTTTTTTACTTGTTCGGAGTGAGGGCTAAAAGTTCAAGTTTACTTCTCTTACAGGAAATGGGGCCTTTTCATTTGTCAACATTTAGGTGAGTAGTGCAATTCGGCTTAGTATTATTAAAAGCTAACGAAGCCTCTCTCTATAGGGTCATACTTGAGTAAAATTAGGCAGTATTCCTGGCGCTGGCCACGATCCGAAAGTGGGCGGGCGCAGACGGGCTTGCCTTTGGCGCATCATCAGGGTGAGACTAGGACAAAGAACTGGCTTGTGCACCACCAATTAAAATGGTCCCCTTTATTGAACCACCTAGCTAAAATTATGGCTTCATTTTGAAATCAGGCTAGTCTAAAACTTGTAAAGACACACTGTAAGAGTATCATGAAAGGTCTGGTAGATTGCACTCATTTGTGTATGCTGCAGGCAATGCATGTGGTGATATCATATACCTCAAAAGTAAAAACAAGCATTGCCAATGCCAATAGGCCAGGCTTTACAATAATGTTGTATGTCAATGTAGTGCATTACGAATTAATACCATGGTAACAATATATATTTTTGTGGAAGCAAAGAACTGTAGAATCATATTGGTGTGGGTTAAAAGGTCAGGTGATGTCCCGAAGGTGCACCAAAGGCAAGCCTGACTGCATACGTCTACGCCTGAACCGCACCCATAGCCAGAAACCCTGCCTGTCTGACCACCGAAAGGTACTCCGCCGCTGAACTCCGAGCGCTGCAACAACTGCTGCTTCACTTCTCCTCGAACAACGGTAAATCATTGGCTGTATGGGTTAGTGAGTACGTGTGTTATGGTCTGTATGGTTGAGTGTGTATATGGCTGTGTTGGTTAGTCAGTGCATGTGTTAGTGGTATATGGGTGAGTAACTGGGTATGTGAAAGGCAGTATATGTGAGTGATGCGGTATGTGAGTGTTTGTATGGGTGAGTGAGTGAATGCAAGACTGGCTGTATGGATGAGTGTCTGCTTGTGTCAGTGACATTATAGGTGAGTGAGTATGTGTTAGTATCTATACGAGTAGTTGAGTGAATTTGTGTGTAACTGTATTGGCGAATAAATGTCTGTGTGATAGACTGTATGGGTGAGTGAGTAGGTGTTTGAGTAGCTCTATGGGTGACTGACTCAGTGACTGAGTAGCTGTATGGGTGTATGAGTGGATATGCCAGCGGCAGTATTAGTGAGTGAGTGGGTGTAGGAGAGGCTTTTTGGGTAAGTGGGTGGGTGTGTGTGTAGATTGATGAATCAGTAAATGGGTGTGTAAGTACTGGTATGGGTTAGGAATGGGTTTGTAAATGGTTGTGTGGGAGTAGGAGTGCGTGTATGAAAGACCCACCCAAGAGGCCTAGGGGTGGGTCCTCCCCTCTTACCTTTTTTAAAAATATTTTTTCTTGTGACTCGGTTCAACCGAATTACAAGATGGCTGCCAGCACTTCCTGATTTGAAGGGTTGGCAGATGATCAGATCTCAGGACAAGATTGGGAGGGTGGGGATTGCGGATCCACCACGGCCACAGTTGTATATCTGAGAAATCTTAACATTTCTCAGCAACTATAGAACGGATTTACACCTTTTAACAAAAAGAGTGCTTTCTGGACCAAAAGCGACCGTTTTGCCAAATTTGGTGTAATTTCGTTCAGCAGTTCGGGCTGTAGCTGTGTCTAAAGTTTCCTATGGAAATTAACATAGGGGAAAAAGAGTTTTGGTACCTCCCCTTTTTCTTGGCCCCTGCTTGACGGATCACCCAAAAAGTTTCAAGACAGAAGCTGAAGTGACTGCCCTGATAGTTTCCAAAATTTTGCGAGGATTCTTCAAATGACGGCAAAGTTATTGGCAAATGAAAAAACGCTCTTCCTATGGAAACTGCATCCTAACTATAACTACCTACTGGCGACCGGAGGGCAAAGATGTCAAAGCATGTGTAGAGGGTCTTTTTGAGGCCATAATGGAAGTTACTGGTAGCACTACATTTCATCTAGATAGGGTACATAGAGCTACTATGACCAACAGGACTGGTAAATGCCACCATATGACATCATAGCGAAGTTCCATCCCTTTGCATACTATGATTTTCTGATGACCAAACTGATGTCAAATGATAATATCTCCTTTAGCAGGGGACAGATGTAAGTATAGTACTACTGTGGGCACCCATTTACAGTCTTGTTCACTTACAAAGGCTCCCAACCATGACCAAATCAATCAAGTAGGCTTACCAGATCTTAGACATGCTTCTGTGACAAAATCTTGACTGCAGAAATCTCAAGATACAAACATATTGCATAACAAAAAAATATAAAGAAGCTTGATATTGAACAGAAAATACCACAATTTTGATTACAAAAATATTGTTGTAAAAACTATAGGAAATCATCAAAACACAAGAATATATAACCCTACAAGAAACATACGCTATTACACATATTAAAAACAATAAAATACAAAGTAAACAATAAAAACAATCAATGAAAACAAAAATGTTGTCAATGAAAATATTTGTAAAAAATAAAAAAATATATATTTATATATATGATATAACTAAATAAATATATGAATATATGATACATATACATGGTCTTAATAAAACTTAGAGTCCACCATATAAGGTAACAGAAAACCAATCCGTAACTACACATTTAACCCCTTGGCTACTGAGCCTTTTCCCATTAGAATGCTAAGCCCTTTTTTGGCTATTGGGTAATTCAAGCATAGGCATCCATGCATTTCTTTCCACAAAGGTATCCACACCAAATTATGTCTGTTTTGTCCAACGTTATGGGGATTTAAAAGGTACCCATGGTTTGTGGATTCCATTGGAAGGGACTGAGAAAATAGACCAATTTGGATGTGGGGATATATAGGATTTGTGAATTTCCAAGAACTCGAGGTATCCGCCAATAACTGAGCCACACCATGTAATAGTTTTTCATTGTGTACCGGTGTAGAGCAATTCATATGGTAAAATACAAAGAGTGAAAAGTAGGTATCAAGGAAACCTATGCATTTCCAAAATGGGCACAAGATATGGAGTTTAGAAGCAGTGGTTATTTGCTCATCTCTAGATTTGTGGGAACCCATACTAGCATGAGAATTAGAGGGCATTGCTCAAAATGTCTTTATTCTTACACACTGGCTTACCACAAATGCAGAGAAGTACAATCGATAATAACAGTTGTTCTACTATTCTGTAGTCCTTAAGTCTCCTGATAAAAATGGCTCCACATTTATGTGGGTAGGCTTAGTGCTTCTTAACCAGAAGCCCTTGAAAACCTGAAACTTTGACTAAAAACACATTTTACTCACATTTCTGTGATGAAAAGTACTGGAATCTGCAGGTAGAAGCTAATTTCCTACCACCTACCATTCCCCCAAGTCTCCTGATAAATATGGCACCTCATTTGAGTGGGTATGCCTAGAGTCCGCAACAGGAAAGGCCTCAAAATATAATGTAGAGACATCAATATTTCCTGTCACAAAAATGATCTGATTTGGCAATAGGTATAGCAGTGTTTTTTGGGCTGAGGAGCGATGGCCACCTAATGAAAACTACCAAACCCAAACTGAAAACTAGACACCCAGGGGAGTCCAGAGAGGTGTGTCTCGCTTGGGCCCCATGAAGGTTTTTACCCACAATACCCTACAAACCTCAAACAGTCAGCAGGAATCCACACAATTCCTTCCATCCTGCAATTTCCCACTTATCCCAATAAACAATATCAGGAGATGTGTGGAAACCCTCAGTGGCATGAAATTTGAGGCTCCCAACAGATGCCAGTACTTTGAGGTAGCCACGCGAGCCACCCTGGAGTCCCTCTGGTGTCTAATTTCTGAAAATATCTAGAGTTGGTAGATTTGTCTTAGAGACAATGTACACCCTGGCAGAGAAAGACAGAAAATATAAATATTACTGTACAACCATCTACTACTCAAGCACACATACATACTGGTTGAATTTGGCACAAAGGTGATTGAAAAGTTCAAAATGTACATTTTATGAACAAGAGATTTCACGAAAATCATTGTTAATGGGATAATTCAGAATACTGAACTAATGACTTACAGCTGGTGAGCTGTAAAGCCACAATAAGGCATCAATCGCTTTACAGGCCATTCATGCACCTTTTATCCATCACATTCACAAAGCCATTTACACCGCTACCCACTGGCCCAACACATTACAACACTCACATCAACAAACAGTGCCATTCAAGGGCCCATTACTTTCATACACCACCAGGACTGACACAGCAAAAACACCGCCTGGCAGCTGACGGAGTGTGTGGGCTGGCATTTGGCTGGCAATGTGTGTGTAGTGACCAGCAGCAAGTCACTATTCACAGACACTGCCAGCCAAATGCCAGCTCATTCACACCACCAACCTGAAGCCAAACAAGCACACCACCAGTCACATGCCAGTCTAGACATAACCATCGCGGTAGCGGTGTGTGTGTGTAGTGACTTGCTGTCCACTCAGACATCACCATGAAGCTCCACATCACTTTCATTTCTAAAACACTCTCACAACGAAGATATCATATATATATATACACACACACACACACACACACACTCACACACACGCGCATGTACACACACACACACACACACACACACACACACACACACACAAAGTTCAGACAGGAAAAAATAAAACATCCAACTAAAACAGCATTCTTTTTTCAAATAAAAAGAACCGACCTATTGGAAGAAGATGAAATACCAACTGACTGCATATGCAACAGGTGTAACTAAACACATCAAACCACTGCCAACCAGGTATCCAAACAGACAATATACAGCAATACAGACCACAGTCAGTTTCCTTTTACCGTCATGGTTACTCCAATTACATGAGTTGTGTATGGTACAATTTAAAACATGTGAGCACACATAGGCCAGGATTAGAAGGACACTTGTGCCATTACATTCAACTCTCCTTTCGTACTCCTCTTCGGGCACAGACTCTACATCCCCGACAGGGAAAGTCTTTTTTGGGAGGAATGTATTCAGGAAAGTGGCAATCTTTCAATTTAGCCACAGCCTCCACCACTCCGACTCTAGAAACACCTGCTCAGCTTCAAAAAGGCTGTCTATTACAGCCTGCTTAAACTGTACAAACGTTATCTTGTATCTGGAGCACAATCTTTTGAAGCAACGTAAGCATTGAAGGGCATCAAATGAAAGAAACGTACAGCCAACTTTTTATACCAAATGTATGACTTTTGAGCAGCAGTGTAAGGCTCCAATCTTTGATATACACTATCTACACTTCTCAGGTGCTTGTTATAGTCTAATATGCACGCAAGTTTGATCACTTCTGCAACCTGACCCCAAACAGTCACAGGTGAAGTGGTTTCATCATGAATAGTTCTCAAACTTTATTCAATTCTTTGAACACTTTTTTCATTGATTAAGTCACAGCAATTAAGGCTAGCATCCCTACTTTCCCAATCCCTGAGGCATACGCCACTATGCCAATAAATTCTTGTTTCCTTGAACAGTTTCAGAAAATAAGTAGCCAGGTATTCCTGGAAATGTTGTCCAAAGTAAAATCAGGCTCTCCTAGGGATTGCTGCCCACCACATCTTTAAAGCGAAGTTTTTTCCGCTCTTCCCGGGCCGGCCCTATCCCTTCTGAATGAGTCACTATCTTAGAGCTACGTTCCCGACACCTTCAAGGAGGCAATTGTTGTTCCCCTCCTGAAGAAGCCAGGGGCGGATCCCCAAATCCTGAGTAACTACCGCCCGATCTCATTGCTCCCATTCCTGGTTAAGATATTGGAAGCTCACGTGGCCAGATGCCTCTCTGCCTTCTTGGAATAGTCTGAGTATCTTGGTCCACATCATGCAGGGTTCTGCCCAGCACACTCCACAGAGGCTGTCATACTGACTGTATTGGACACTCTTCGGAAGGAGGTCGATAGGTGCTTCCCACAGACTCTGGTGTTGCTGAATCTCTCCGCAGCTTTTGACACGGTTGACCACGGGATATTGGCCGATTTTGTCGGAAACGCAGGAATCCAGGGATCTGCCCTCAACTGGATTGGATCCTTTCTGGAAAACACCTCTCAGTCAGTCCGCACTGCCCAGTTTACAGCCCCAAAGTTGAAGACTACAAGTCCCGCAAGGCTCCTCATTATCCCCCCCATTTGGTTAACCTCTATCTCCTCCCTCTGATACATGCCTTGAAAGAGAGGAAAGCTTGTACCTTCAACTATGTGGATGATTTCCAACTAATGTCCTCAATTAGTGACTCTCCCGAATTGGTCCGTGATTTTCAATCCACTATGCTATTTATCCGCAACTGGACGAATTGCAATCATTTGAAGCTTAATCCAGACAAGACTGAACTGGTCCTAACAGGGGGATCATGCAACCCTTGGAGCCCACAATTTTGGCCTAAGGAATTAGGACAATCTCCCACCTCGTCCGTTTCTGCCAAAAGTCTGGGGGTAACGAGCAACTGTGAGCTCATAATGAAGACCCAAATTAGCTCAGTGATCTCAACCTGCTTCTACCAGTTGAAAAAATTAAAGAAAATCAGTAGATTTCTTGCCCAGTAAGCCTTAACTCAGGTAGTTCTGGCTATGGTTATGTCCCATATAGACTACGCCAACTCTTTATACTTTGGTATCCCTCTTTATTTAATTAAACAATTGCAACTGGTACAGAAACAGGCAGCGTGACTGATTATTCAGCAACCGAGGTGGCAACATGTCACTCCTTTCATGAGGAAGCTGCATTGGCTCCTTATTCCTCAGAGATGTGCTTTCAAGGTATGCTGCCTTATCTTCAGATAACCTTATCCAAAGGCACATTCCCATGCGTAATCTGCGTTCTGCACATAAGCATCTTCTATCTATTCCCTCCTTCAAACTGAAACGTGTGGGCGGTGC
Source organism: Triturus cristatus (assembly GCF_964204655.1). Lineage (NCBI taxonomy): Eukaryota > Metazoa > Chordata > Amphibia > Caudata > Salamandridae > Triturus > Triturus cristatus. Next base: position 936,403,547 of record NC_140584.1, on the reverse strand, counting down.
CAGGTTCGCTGTACTAGCTCCCAGCTACTGGAATTCCCTTCCCTCCGAAATTAGATCTTGCACAGACCTCTTGAGCTTTAGGAAACTCCTCAAGACTTGGCTGTTTAGACAAGCTTATGAGTAAGTCTCCAGGAATCCGGCACCTCTTAGAGCAGCGCCATGAAACAAATCCGGTGTATGTGCGCTATGCAATAACTTGTTAACATAACATAAAATGTGAACATCTCTTCTATCTGAAAATTCCAAAGCAAGAAGTTTATTACTATGCAATGCACTGCTCTGTCCCCTTTGAATTGTTTTTACACACAAGCTCTTTTGGGTAACCTTTACAGTTACAGCAGACGGTGCCACACGCCAAACCGTCCCCCTTGAACAATTCCTGAAATAATTGCACACCTGTATTGAAATGGTCTAAGTATAAATGGTGACCTTTATAAAAAAAAAAGTCCTCTTGCAAGTTCCCACACATTTTGTCACTGACTCCAAAAGTGAAAGGGCAACCAGGAGGTCAATTGAAGAATGCCTTGCACTGTACACTCTGACATTGTTCACATGTTCAGTGGCACTTTCACACAACGTATACTTCTTAATACCATAAAGTGCAATCTTGCTGGGAATGCCTGAAAACCCAACGACCTTTGAACAGGATCAGAGATTCATCCACAGCGTTTCCTGGAACATAGATCTCTGGGAAACTATCTACTAAATGGTCAAGACCAGGCTGAATCTTGAAGCGACAGTTACAATCCAGATGATCTTGTGGCAATGCATTATCCACAAAATGCAGCATCCTCTGCAGAAGTAAATACCGGTTGCGACCCATGGTTGCTGGAAATGTAGCCGTTGCCATCAAGGGGCTAGTACACCAATATAAAGAAAGTTATGGCTTCCTAATCAGCAAAGGTAAACCCTAGAATTGCTTTATCTCATGGAGATTTGTGGAAGTCAACCGGGTAGCTCTAGAGTGGGCCTTAAGTGCAGCACTATTGATCTTCAAAAACTGTTCTGCATACAAATTAGCCTAATCAGCAATATCAACCTAAAACACATTATCAGTAAACAGTTCAAAAAAATTGATAGGCAAAACGTTTTCTGTATTGACTTTACACCCTGCTATACCACTAAAGGCAAGCAAAACAGGCTACAGCATATTAGGGGCAAACTGTGGTTCAGGCTTTCATTGGGAAGCCTGGCAGCACTTGTCTGCAATCCAGCTTGCTCTTATTACACTACAGCCATATCAGTGTCATCTTGTAAAAGTGGCACTTCATCAGCTCTAATAGTAGATTCATCATCAGAGGATTCCTCTCGGCCAGAAAATTCACTACCAGAATCTTCAGCTTGATCCTGTGCCTTAGAATCAGTCTTAGAGCTAGTTTCAAAAAGCAAACCAACAACCTGCTGGGCAGTCGTATTATGGGCAGCTTTCCTACCGACATTATAGGTTTAATGTCTGAAGCCATATTATGATGATGGTGGTCAGAGTTTAAACCGGCCGGGGGAATCTGATGCTGAGCCCGTCAGCCAATCCATTTCGGCCTTTCTGACATAGATTGGCAGTAGGAAACTGGCTTTTGAGGCCCCTAGCAGGCCCCTCTTGCCCCCTGGCCCTCTGCATTCGGCCTGGTGCCCCCTAAACATCCCTGCCGGACAATGCAGGAATGTTTTGAAACATCCATTTTTTTATGGGAGCTTATGTTGCGGGCGTTTTCCATCCACTGCACAAGCTGCCATAGAAAAATGTATGTTTCCAACCGTACTGTGTACAGTCACATCCAAATGATGCAGTCAGAACCGCCGACCTGCGGTAGGTCGGTTCCCATTCTGCAACGGTGTTGGGCCGACGTGAGTCCGCCCGACATCGTAATCAGGGCCACTGTGTCAATTTTGAACCCAACAAACTGTAGCTGTATCAAACAGTAAAAATAACAATTGAACTATAATGATCTAGAAAAAACTATCATTACAAACCACATAATGAGCTTTATACTCCAAAAATACCTCTCACTTGCCACAGACAGCTAGACTATATAGCACCTACACTGGCCGTGCTGTGCACAGACACAGCAAGCACCAGCGATAACCCACTAGAAAGGAAAACAAAAGAAAATTACACACAAGACAACAGAATACACATCTTGCACAAATCCAAAGAGAATTTCACACACAATAAATTAGAAGCTAAATATGCTGCAATTATTAGACCGTTTAAAAAAATGCATTTATATATGGCAGTGATACTCATTTGAAGTAAAAAGTATAAAAAATGATTTCTTGCCAAACACATGCAACAGCACAAACTGCAGATCCATCAGTGCCAAAAGTGCAAGTAGGTGTTGCCAGCAATGAAATCAAAAGCTTTGAACTACAATAAAAAGAAATAAAACATTAAGTTGGCAAATGCATATGATGACCAGAAAGAAAACAGTTAGCATCATAAAACACAAGTCTGCCCTTGGGGGCAGATAGGCGTCACATCCGTCCGATCTGCCCCCAAGTGGGGCACAAAAAAGAAGGCAAAAATGGTTATCCCAGTGTGGAGTGACCCCTACTCCAGCTGCCAGCCAAACACAACGTAAACACCAGTTCACACACTCCACCAGCCAAACGTTAGCCAAACAGTCAGGCACATGCCAGTCCACACATACCGCCAGCCAAACACCAATTCTTCACACAACAATGTGTTCTTTGATGTCTAGTGGTGTTTCACCACAGTTGGCAGATCAACATACAAAAAAATCTGATATGCTGAAAGCTGGGAACTGAAATAAAGGACATGTGTAGGACATACTGGGAAGTGCCTTGTGCCAAAGGGGCCGCTTCTCCAACATTTATAGGTCAGATCGACCTAAAAGATGGCCCCAGGGTGTGGGGACGGACATGGCCAAAAGATGATCTCTTATATATAGGGAGCGGCCCTTGCCCAAGGCGTTGCTCCTCATATACATAAATAAAAAATCCCAGGTTTCTAGTGGTTTTTCACCCCACCCCGAGGGTCAGATCGGCCTAAAAAATGTCCGATCTATCCTGGTGGAGGCGTAAAATGGCCAAAATAGGGAGCGACCATTGCCCAAGGGACCTTTCCCCATACACACACACAAACAGTTCCCTTGTGTTTAGTGACTTTCCACACCCTAGGGGTCAGATCAGCCTAAAATATTGGCCCCACTGTGGGGAGGTGTAAAATGGCCCAAAGATGCGATAATATCAAAAGGGAACCACCCGTGCCCAAAAGGCTACTCCCCATACACATTCATAAAATAATTCCCTGGTGTTTAGTGGCTTCCCTCCCAGGGGGCAGATTAGCCTAAAAGATGGCCTATCTGCCCCCAAGCGGGTGGAAAACATCTCAAAGATGCAGTAATATGAAAAGGGAGTGACCCTTGCCCAAGGAGCCACCCCCACAATCAAGAAACAACTTCTCTTGTGTCTGGTGGTGTATGCCTGCTGCAGGGTCGCGGGCCCACCCTTTATCCCGCAGCAGGAATGCACTTTAAATGCCAGCATTTGTAAAGCGCACCGCTACCTATGGAGAGGTGTTCCGGCGCTGGGGGCCGTCGGGAAGATTAAGCAAGCTATTGCCCAGAGTCACATGGTGCTGGGCTAACCTGCCGCCGGAGCCTGGGATCGAACCGTGAACCCTGTGGTCCTGAGCCAGGCACCCTGTCCGCTGCGCCACACCTCTTCCACTGGGAAACACAGGGACTCCTTCCTTTCCCCCGGTGTTTCTCTGACATCCTAACACCTCCCGGGAGCGAGGACTTACCTTAAGCAGGACCTCCTCCCTCAACACGCTATAAGCAAATGGCTTCCAGTGTTCCCCTGAGCCTATTGGTGCACTGTGAGTGCGCTGATGTTCATCAGATCGCAAGGGTCGGGGTGGTAGTGGGAACGTTGGTGGGGGCAGTTGATGGGGGGTGCCCACTGGGGGAGCACCAGCGCTTTACCCGTGGGTGGAGGCTTGGAAGTGCTGGACACGTCCTCAGCACTCGATGTGTCCAGCACATCCTCAGCACCCAAGGGGTTAACCAATGTAATGTTTACAAAAATAGTAAATAGAAACCCTTTCTTAAAAAGCAATAGAAATAGAGAAAGAAATTGTGTAACCAACTGCTGCATATGAATCCACTACTGCAGGAGTGTACCACTCTGCCCTACACAGAAGGACCAAACTGAAGAAAAAAGGTTCACGAAAATAAATAAATAGCATATAACCAAACTAACAAAGTATATCAAACTAATTAAAAAAAGAAACACCACTTATACTTAGTTATTTAATTAGATCTCTAAAATACAGATACCAAGACTGAAAAAGACCAACGATAACCACCAAAAAAGAAGAAAACACCAAAATAACAAAACAAAATTCACAGTACAGCAGAGTACCAACATTTAAGTTAAATGCATAAAACAAACAATTATACTAAAAATCCCATTACTAAATAAAGCTTTTTTTAAGTAAAACAGTCAACTGTTAAAGCTACAACACAATTTAAAAATACTTATAAACAAAAATGATTAATACATTTTTACTTTTGAACAGTAAAACTAAAAAAGAAGAAAATCTGAAAGAGAGAAAATAAGAAATATTCAACAAATAGAACCTACAATCCCAACAAAGAAGAAAAGACATAAATATGATTAGATGATGTAAAATATGTATTAAAAGTGAAATAACATCTATAGCATTAATTCATATTTCATAGAAAATAAACATAGATTTCCATACTCCTATATCCACAGATATAATGTCTGAAACAGCAACATATATAACTTCACACAAAGGAAAGCCTCTGTTAAGCTATAGCCGGAACACTTTCAGAAAAGAAAGTAGTAACAATGAAAGGACGCATGATGTACAGGAAATACATTAACTATTATTCCAGTGCTTGCTACAGCAAAGGCAAAACAAAGAACATAGCAGACTGTATAAGAAATCTCAAACATCACAGAAATACAAGTAAGATGATATATAATAAGAGACGCAAACACTTAGCCTCACAAACATACAGGACACTATACCCCAAGTTCCTGAGGAAACCACAGGACAACTGCCATTTATAGGAAACTTAAAAACACTTTAACAAGAACCAAGAGTATAGCAAGTCAAACCCCAACCACATCAAAAACCTTTGAAAAAATAGAAATCCCTGAAATATGAAACTAATAGATTCTAACCAAGATTTTCTAATGTATGATAATGTAAATAATTTAGAAGAGAATTATTGTCTTTTCTACAAATAACAACTTACTAACTCTAACACAATGCCAAAACTTTATGAGTGATGGAATATTTAAATGTTGTCCCCCACTAGTCTCAGAGATACAGGGTAAATATCATAATACCAATGTTCAATTAAAATATTAACTACTTCCAGATAAAGTTCAACATATAATGAAATGCTGACAATAAAGCAATGAACATTTACAACCCAAAAAACATTATTGACTATGAACAAGCCATGATTACCACTTTTTTAAAAGTGCACCCACAGACAGCCATTCAAGGGTACTACCATCATTTAAATCAGTCAATATTGAGGCACCTACAAAAATCAACACTGAGCATAGATTATGCAACAAACTGAATTTGCTTATTAAATTAAAAATGTAATTGCTTTAGGCAGTATGCCTATTGCAGAGGTAGCAAAGCACAATAACATGTTGCTAATGTTATGTTAATTAAATTTAATATAGCGCTCGATTCACTCGTGAGCATCTTGGCGCTGCATACAAAAGCGGGCAAGCATCTACAAGAAGAGGTCTCATTGGAAAAGGGAGGTTTTCAATGATTTCCTACATTAGCAATAGTTCAGACAGGTACAAATATGCCCAGGGAGTCTGTTCCAATAAACAGTGGCCAGGTAAGAAAAGGTTCTCCCACCACATCTAGTCAGGCAGATGCAGGGGACACACATCAGGGCTTTTTCCTTGGATCTCAGACTTCTGGTGGGTACATACAATGTAACTGTCTGTTGTAGGTAGCTGGGGCCATTGCCCCTAACAGCCTTATATGTGAGGCAGCAGATCTTAAAAATGCTCCTTTTTTAGGTCTCGCTGAGTCCGTGCGCATGCGCTGCTAGGAGAGACTTTAGTAGGTGAGTTTTTAAAGTGCTGCTGGCTGGCGACAAGCTTGTGTTCACGTGAGCGTGCACGCGCGCAGCTGCCATGTGTCTTACCTCCACCGTGCTTGATCGCGTCCACGATCACTTTCACTTTCGCAGGCCGCGCGGCCGTGTCATTTTCACGGGCGCGCGGCCAATGCTTGTGTTTATGAGTAACATGTTAGAAATAGTGATGTTTCCATATTTTCAGTCAAATGTACTGTCACAATGAAGGGTTTCATTGGCTGTTTTATTTTGTAGTCAAAGGTAAAAAGTTCTGCGTCTTACACTACCTTTACTTTAATGCATCTTCGAACGAAATATGTTAATAGTGGTCAATGAGGATCCCGTACATGTTCGGTGATATTCTAGAGTTTCTGTGGTCAGCGAGCAGGCGCACGATAGAGAGGCAACATTAAAGGTAGCACTCTCCCTTCTCCACTGTTTCATATGTTTGCATGTGCTTCAAGGAAGGACAGTATACTTGCCATCTAAGCTGCTACTTTCGGTTATCTCTGACTTTTCCCTGGGTTGCTCAGTTAGATTTTCTCAAGGTTTATTTGTCCATGAGCTGTATGCTTCAGAAAACGTTGCACTGCTTCAAGAGTTTTGTCCATGAACTATAGATCAAAGAGTCTTTTGGGTTGGATTTCCTGCCATTCTTTGCCATAATATTTTTTGTTTACTTAAATCTTTATCTTATTTGCCAGTTTTTGTGAATATTCAAAATGTGAAGGCGTGCATCCTTCAGTTGGTGCCTAAATGGTCTATGTTTTGGCCTCTGCTGCTGTGCCCTTCTGTGAAAATATTGTGCTTGCTTCGTTAGCTTCTACCTATTGTTCCTTATTTTCCTTCTTTAAAGGATTGTTATTTGTCATTTTAAGTAGCCTTTCTGCTTAGGAGTTGAGAGACTACATCATCAAATGAACTGGACAATTTTATCCAAGATTCCTGCTTTCCATTTACTTTGCTGGTCTGTCCGTCACTTATTCACTTTGTAGGATGTGCTTCTAAGTGGATGTATATGCTCATTTGTGAAAAGGCTATGTGACTTTCTTGTTAATCCGTTTCAGGTAGATGCAGGAATCTGCAGCCTGCAATCTGAACTTTATGTAGTTTACGTTTGCAGGGTAGACTGGCACTATTCATGTCAGCACCAAAGTCTCTCCATGTACTGACAGCTGTGCCACCCTGCTGTTTTCAAATGTTTGCATCATAGAGCTTCATCGGTTGTCAGACGCATTAGTATTGGCTCGTCTGTGTCCTGCAATCTGGAACGCTTTTTACCATGTATAAAGCCATCAAAATAAATGGTTAAAATCAAATGCATTTTAAATGCAGAAACAAAGCACCCTTTCTATGTCTACAGTTTCAAACATGTTATTCCATTTTGAAAATGATGTACAATTGACAAAAAACACCTTGCAGCATTAACCCAACATTACTGCCCTAAACTACATAGAATAATTTGTAAGGAATGAAGTGAAAGCGTTTGGCAGGTGGGACCTCTGATGAATGTGCCACTCTTAACATGAGGCAGCCGATTGTGTCACTCACTAAATTTTTATCATTTATCAGTCTTACACCTGCCTCCTTAGTGGATACTGTTGACCGGAAAAATCTTCATTTTTTGACATGGCAGGTCTGTCCAAATAAATATGATAAAGTGCCTCCTCTTGATGTGTATGAACTTATGTTCTAAAACAAACACGCATTGGCATAGCCAATAGATCTCGCTTTTGGGACCTTATAAGTATTTAGTTATGCAGCACAATATCCTTGGTGCAACAACAACTGTTGCATGACAAAACACTTATAAGGTCCCAAAGGCGAGACCTATTGGCTATGCCAATGCTTGTCTTACTGGCAGCCAGTGCAGAGACTTCAATGAAGGGACCAATGGGGTACCTGGCGGAAGTTTGAGAATAAGTCTAGCTGCTGTATTTTGCACTATCTTTAGTTTAGCCACGAGCATCTCATTGGCTTCAGCTGGTTGAGTGTTCCTGTAGTCTAGTCGACTCACTACCAGTGCTTGAACTAATGTTCTTCTCACAGACAGTGGGAGAAAGGGGAATATTCTGCATAGGGCACGTATATTATGGTAGCACCTGCGTATGGTATCCAAGATATGATCTTTCAAAGAGAGGGCTTGATCAATTATTATGCCAAGGTTCTTCACAGATTGTTTGGGAGATAGGATTGATCCTAGTTGAGAGGGCCACCGCTCATTACACCACAGGGTGATGGCTTTGCCGAACAGCATGATCTCGGTCTTGTCTGTGTTCAATTGTAGATACTTGTCAGTCATTCAACAGGAGATGGCTAACAATCCTTTCGCAAAGCGATCTTTGGTTAGTTCTAATTCAGAATCAAAAATGAAGGTCAGCTTCGTGTCGTCAGCATAGGATATATTTCAGAAGCCAAAAAGCTCAACGATCTTAACAAGGGGTGCTATATATATATTGAACAAGGTGGGGCTGGAGCATGAGCCTTGTGGTACACCCTTATCCAGACACATCTTACAAGAGGTATAAGGGCAAGAGGGATTGTTTGGGATCTTTCGTTCAAGAATGTAACCATTTTTTGCGCAGACCCTCGAATACCAATCTCACTCAACCTCTTTAACAGTCTTGAGTGAGAGACCGTATCAAAAGCTGCGGAGAGATCCAGCAGCACTAGCGTGGAAGGAGTGTCTGCATCCAGAGAGAGTCTCAAAGAATTGATGACTGCTTGTAGGGCCATTTCAGTGCTATGGCCCGGTCTGAATCCGGACTGCGAAGAGTCCAGAATTTGATTATTTTCTAGATAGGCTGTTAATTAGTTGTTCGAATAGGCCTTCTAGCAATGAACCCAGAAGGGGTAACAGATATATGGGGATAGTAGTTAGATAGGATGTTTGGGTCCAGGTTAGCTTTCTTTAGGATCGGTAGGACTTGCACGGTTTTCCATTCAGAGGGAATTGTGCCTGTTTCCACCGGAAAATTGAATATAGATTGATTTGCCAGAGCAAACTCTTGGAGGGCATATATCTAGGGGAGCCTGATTTCACCAAACCCAGAGACCTCTTGACCTTCTCTAGAGAGAATGGTTCGAACCAGATTAATGTGAGAGTCCTAATTGCTCCCATATCAGTCTGGTAACGCAAGGGTCTATAATGGGCGGGGTGTTGAAATTTAAATAAATCAGCGACTTTTTGCTATTCATTTCATCATTCTGGTAATAAACTAGGGAAAACTGTTCCCCCTCTAGGGCTATTTTGAAAATACTAGGGTTGGGTGCCTGCACCGACTAACATATTTAAGAAAATAACTTCACAATACTAACAATACATTTCAATTATTATAATTCATACACAGTGCAACAAATACTCCATTATGAAATGGAGTTTTCTACATTCCTACAAAACATAATAAACAAACACAATCAAATATACACCATACATCAATAAAACACAATATCAATAAAGCACATAAATAACACATAATAATTCAAACACATAAAATTACTACACATTAACCCCTTGTGTGCGCACGACGTCTCCCGGCCGTCGTGCACAGCGGGAGAAATAAACCCGCACACAAGGGGTTAAAAGAAGTCAAAATAATTATATTATTTAAAATAGATGACCCCCACAAAATACAGAAAAAAATTATGAAAAAGGGAAATCCTTCCAAATAGACCATATCAAACCCATTGACACTCGTCATAACCCAAATAATTAATAAACGCCCCAGGAAACTCACAGAGAACAAGAAAAACTACATTAAAGAGGTGGGAAACATGCCAATTAATTTTTCTTGTTTAAAAAAACTTAAATGTGACGCCTATCCAAAACTAATGTTTCCATGAAATTAACAAATCTGGTAAAAAAGAAAACACAGAAACTTGCCCTCAAAACATTACTAATAACTCTTAGAATAATGTGAAAATATAACATACACACCTAATGTAGACATGCATTAGAAGCACTACACAAATGTACCTACCACATGCACAGTATATGACAAGGCTCCATAGTAACTAACTCGAACGGTAAAACAACAATAACTTACAATATCTAACCTAACTAACAATCTATCCCCTATACACCTAATTATCTTATAAGTTAGTTACCAAAAATAATCGTACCTAGACCAGGAAATCACAATGAAGAACTGATAATGTGGATATCAGCCAAGGAACTACAGAGAAAAAGACCGATTTCAAAATAAAGCAACCAGTAAAAAATGGCTGAAAATTTGAAATAAATAATATAGTTTCAAAATGCAAAAAAAATAAAATGTCAAAAATAGGTCAAAAGATGTAAATATAAATGTAAGTATATGTTAAAATACGGACAAATATAATGTAACGTGTTTACAGTATCTATTAGTATATAACAAACATACAATGAAAATATGTTAAACATTGTTACATTTTTTTATTAATACAGTAATAAGAAATTGTATGGGAATATGTAACACAAATTATTTATATATATTCATATTCTTAATTCATATAATGTCAAAGCTCGTTTCATTATAATATTCATTATGTAATGTATAAATAAAAATGTTACAGTAAATTGTGTCCTACATCATTAATAAAATAAGTGTAAAATACCAACATACATTGTAGAAAAATGTTTATTCTTAGTATGTTACTCTGTGGGTATAACATTAACTATTCACATTGAAAACGTAACCACACTGGAGAAAATATTGGCCACTATAGGAGCCACATTTACTATTCCACCTCAAAACTTAGTCACATTGATGAAAATGTTGGACTTTGGTGGAGGGAGATAGGGGTTGATTTACTATTTCAAATCCAAACATACCTCCACTGGGGAAAGTGTTCAACTCTGTGGGGTCAGATGTACTCTATGTGAAAAGTGTTGCACTTTGGGGGGGATGGAGTATGGGGTTTCAAATTTTCTATTCCGACCCCACACTGGAAGTGTTGGAATCTGGAGGGGTCACTTTTACTATTCCCACTCCAAACATAGCCACATAGTGGAAAGTGTTGGACTTAGGCTTGGTGTCTGGGGGAGGGGAAATACATTTTCCATTCCAACTCCAACCTTAACCACATTGGGGATAGCCTTGAACTGGGTAGTGGAGGATAGGTTTACTAATCCAACTCCAAACATAGTCACATTGGATAACGTTTTAGACTTTGGGGGTGTCAGATTTACAATGTCCATTGCAAACAGCTACATTTCGGAAATTGTTGAACTCTGGGGGTGTCAGGTTTACTATCTCAAATCCAAACTTAGTCACATTTAGAAAAGTGATTGACTCGGGGGTGTCAGATTTAATATACTGACTCCAGACATACCCACATTGTAGTAAGTGTTGGACTGAGAAGGGGTCAGGTGTCCTATTCCTACTCTAGCCTAATCTACATTGGGGAAGGTTTGGACTTTGGGGACAATCAGATCAACTATTCCCACTCCAAACTTGATTACTTGTAGGAAAGTGTTGGACTCTGTGGTAAGGGGGTATCAGATTTAACAGCCTCGCTCCGAATGTAACCACATTGGGTAAAGTGTTGAATTCTGGGGGAGTGGGGTTGAAGATTTAATGCTCTCACTCCAAACTTTGCCACATTACGGAACGTTTTGGATCTTGTGGGGGAAGTGGAGAGTTAGATTTATTATTTCCACTCCAAATGTAATCATACTAGGGAATGTGTTGAACTCTGGAGTGTCAGATGTACAGTTCTAACTACAAACATAACTACATTGATGAAAGTGTTGGACTCTGGGTACATGGGAGGTCAGGGATAATACCACTCCAAACATTGGCACATTTGTAATGTGTTGGACCTTGGGGGCGTCAGATTAACTATTCCCATTCCAAACGTAACCATATTGAGAAAAATATGGACTCCGGTGGGGTCAGATGTACTAGTCCCACTCCAAACTTAGCCATATCAGGGAAAGTTTGGACTTTGGGTGTTAGCTGATTTACTGTTCCCAATCCAAACGTAACCCCATTGAGTATGTGTTGGACTCTGGCTGGCATGGGTTGTACCATTTACTTGTCTTACTCCGAACATTGGGGGAAGTATTGGAAGGTGTGGGAGGTGAGTGATAATATCTACTATTCCCAATCCAAAGTTTTATTTTTTATTTTTATTAGCATTTGAGATAAAGAACATCATAGAGGCAAGGCCTCAAAACAGTAAACAGTGAAAGAACAAAAGGGGGAAGAAGAAGAGGGGAGGGAGGAAGGGAAGGGGAAAATGAAGTGGAGTGGGGGGGTCAGCAGGTCAGGTCAAAAGAAGCAATACACTATCCCATGCTGACAAATAATGAAAGAGAGATTTGACAAAGTTACTGAGTCGGTGAGATAAAAAAAAAGAGCTTAGCGAAGTACGGACTTCTCCAAATTGTAGAGTTATGTAGCATTCCACCTATACTGCAGCACATCAAGGAGAGGATCAAGCTTCCTCAAAGATATAGGTGCAATTAGAGGGGCACTGCCGCTGCAGAGTCCGAGTGCCAGCAGGTAAGTCCGCCTCTGCAAGCGAAAGGGGGGGAGGTGGCATCTCAGAGCCTTAAGTACAGTAGCACTGGTTCCCAAATATCTTTAGGGCGAGATGTCGGCAACATTTGTTCCCAGAAGTTGGCCAGTTGTTCCTGACAAAAGGCCACATCCTTCAGCCAGGACTCAAAATGACACTTTTAGAAAGTTGGCATTTTCTTACTTTAACCATTCTTTGCCTCTTTCTGTCCCTAGAATACAGATCTGAGTCAGGGTGACAGCTGGGCTTTGTGCATTCCATCTAGACAGTCACACAAGGGGGAGGGCTGAGGTGTGCCCTGCATATGGGTTGGTGGGTCTTCCTTAGCTTGAGTGGATGGAGGATTTGACACACCTGAATAGGGCTGTGGCTGACCTCACACAAAGAGCTGCTACTCCCTGTATTGTGTCTGGAGCCAGGGCCAAGAAGGGCAGGGTCCCTTGCACTACAAAGAACGTTCTCCCTACTTCAAAGGTCAAAATGGGTATAAGTACTGCACCTCTGACACCATATACTCAGAACACTTCTGGACTGAGGTCTTTCTGCTAGGAAGAAGAGCTGTTGTGCTACCAGGAGGGTCTGCCACTTTGATCGTTGCCTCGCTGTGTTGGACTACTGCCTGCTGCTTCTTGCCTGGCAGTGAAAGGACTGGACTTTACTCTCTATGTCCTGCATCTAAAGATTTTCCAATGGCTTATTTGGGCTTGCCTCTTGTCTCAGGGACAGCAAGGACTTCACCTGCATCCTACTATCAGAACCTGGGCACTTTTTACAAGGCACTTCCAATGCTAGCCTATGCAAGAGATAGGCCCTGTGGTAATGAAAAACACATTTTGCTTATGTAAGGCTCAATGGTACTTATCCTATATTTTAAGTACACTGCGCCCTTCGGAATTGTCACACATGATACAACTTGAACTCACAACCACACCATTACAGGCACTAGTAGGGTTTGTACATGATATCCCAAAATCAACGCGAAACTCATGACAGTGGCGATAATGCTTGCTAAAAGGGAAGTGGCCATACACTGGGGAGGCAGGCACCCGCTGACGCATGCGGCATGGCTTAATAGCCTGGTGCACTGTAATACGACTAGTGATCTATTCGCACAATTGCAGCCGCCAACATCTAGACCACGTGACATATGGCAGCTGCTTCACACTTACATGCTCGAACTACCGGACATAGTTGACCCACAAGCAATACACGATGCACCACCACAGTCCCGAGTTGGGCATAGGCACAGCGACCACTGCAGAGTAGCAAGTTAACTCTTAAGGCATCTGGAGATCTGTTCACATGTGCTACAGGACAGAACTAGCTGCATCTTTGTGTGTGACATGCTATGTAAGCGAGGATGGAAAGTAATGGATAACATGTGTCAATTATATGTTGAACTTGTATGGTACTTTAATTTTTTTGAAAATTAAAAAAAAAGTATAAAAAAAGAAAAGTACACTGCACCCTGCCCATGGGGCTACCTAAGGCCTACCTTAGGGTGACTTACATGTAATAAAAGGGAAGGTTTGGGTCTGGCAAGTAAGTGAACTTGCAAGGTCGACATAGCAGTTTAAAACTGCATACACAGGCTTGAGACATGTTTGAAAGACTACTTATGTAGGTGGCACAATCAGTACTGCAGGCCCACTAGCAGCATTTCATTTACAGGCCCGGCCACGTGTTATGCACTGTACTAGGGACTTTTAAGTAAATCAAATATGCCAATCATGGAGAAACCAATCATACCATAGTTTAGAGGAGAGAGCATTTGCACTTTACCACTGATTAGCAGTGGTAAAGTGCCCAGAGTCCTAAAGCCAAGTTGCCTAGACATGCCGCCAATATATGGGACCTGCTGTCTTCCTATAATCCAACCATAGGGTTAATTACAGAAACTTGGACCAAACCCCACTCCAACCCTGACATAGCAGTTGCACTTCCTGACACAAATACCACATATTAAAGTTAGACAGACCGCATAGGATGGGGGGGGGGGGGAATAGCAATAACATATTAAAATCCTGCTACTATTTCAGTCTTAGACCAAGTAAGTAATGATCAACTGTAGATAATGGTATTTAGCATGAAGCTGGACCATAACCTTAGTTGGAAAGGAGCTATAGTATATCGCCCGCCTGGTCCATTAACAAATATCACCTCACAGCTCATCGAATTCATCACCCCGCATGTCATTTCATCCAAAAAGTTTCTGCTCCTTGGAGACTTCAATATTCATAGCGAAATTCATAACAATCCGGATGCCTCATCTTTTTTGTTCGAACTAGCGGCTCTCGACCTAACCGTAATAAATAAAGACCCCACCCATTTGGCAGGACACACGTTAGACATCATTCTAACTAATTCTCCCGACATATCTTATGTTGCCACGACTCCTTTGACCATTCCATGGTCGAATTCCGGATTAAAACTCAAAATGCCCTCTCCACTTCCAAATGCTATCCCAAAAAAAACTATAGGAAGTGGAACTCTATCACACCTTTACTCTTTGCAGGCACTTTTCACTCTTCTCTGCACGTGGACACCGATAATGTAGAGAAACGCCTTGCCTCCTTCAATGCCAGCCTAAGGGCAACATTAGATAATTTAGCCCCCCTGAAAAAATGTCCTACTATCATTAAACGCCGTCAGGCCCCATGGTACTCGGCCCCCCTGCGGCTAGAAAAGAGCTCATGTAGAAAACTCGAACGCCATTGGCGTCGTTCCCAAAACCCCTCTGACAAATAAAAATTTAAGATGGCTCTCAGCCGCTACCATCGCAATCTAAAAAATGCAAGAAAAACCCATATCGGTGCCTCTCTAGAACGAGCTGGAACTTCCCAGAAATGCCTTTACCAGATTTAAAAAACCTTCACTAACCCCTCGGCCTGCGACACGGCTTTCATACCGTCCCAAACTCTGTGCGATAATACCGCTGAACATCTCACCCAGAAAATTGACACGATCTATAATAAAATCACCTCGTTCACATTTCCTCTCCCTAAATTAGAACGTGAAGTTCCCCGCATTATTCCGGCAACCAGCTTTTTAGAAAATTTCCCACTTCTTACTGAACAAGACACCGAAGCCCACTTAAAAGGTGCTAAATCAGGATCCCCATTAGATCTAATACCGGCTAAACTGACAACCACCTTGGCCAAACAGCTTGCCAACCCCATATATAATATTCTCAACAGCTCCTTGAGGGATGGAGCTCTCCCCTCAGATTGGAAAGCAGCACAGATACTTCCAATCAAAAAGAATCTCAAAATCTCACCAGATGTTGTCACTAACTATCGACCCATCTTGCTCCTTCCCCGCCACACCAAAATTTTAGAAAAACATATCAATACACATCTTTCACTCTTCATTGAGTCTACTAACAGTCTTGACCCCTCACAATCCGGTTTCCGCCCCAGACACAGCACTGAGTCCACCCTGGTGGCAGTCACAGACGACATCAGAATGCTGCTGGATAAGGGTCAGGCAGTGCTCTTGGTGCTGCTTGACCTTTCCGCAGCATTTGACACCATATCCCATTATATTTTACTCAATCGACTGGAAGACATAGGTATCACAGGGAATACCCTGAATTGGCTTACCAACTTCCTATCTGATAGAACACAGACAGTCAACCTAGGCCCCTTTCACTCTAAGACAACCAAGGTTACCAAGGGAGTACCCCAGGGCTCATGCTTGAGCCCTACCTTATTTAACATCTATGTTGTGCCCCTAGCTAGATTGTTGAGAAAACTGGGGTTCATTCCTATATCATACGCCGATGACTCTCAGCTACTCCTTTCATTTGATAAATCCTGCCCGAACATTCAAGCCATCTTTAGCGCAGGTATGAAATCTATAGCTGAATGGATGAAATTGAATTTTCTCCAACTTAACGCTACCAAATCCGAAATAATGCTATTTAGTGATGCTACCGTGTTGTGGTCGCCCAGTTGGTGGCCTGAGGAACTAGGTCCCACCCCTTGCCCTAAACTTGTGGTAAAAAACCTTGGAGTTAAGTGAAAAGGAAAGTGTTTGACCTTTGAGGGGTTAGAAAATTCCACCCCAAATTTAGCCACATTTGGGAAATGTTGGACTTTGGGTGGTATCACATTTACTATATCCATTTGAAGCATAGCCACACTGGGGAAAGTGTTGCACTCTGTGGATGTTAGATTTACTATTCCTGCTACAAACTTAACCACATTGGAGAAAGGGTTGTACTTCTGGGCAGTGTCGGATACACTATACTGACTCCAACCTTTGTTATATTGGGGAAAGTGTTAAACTTTGCGGAGTATCAGATTTACTATTAATATTCAACTTAATCACATTAGAGAAAATGTAGGATGTGAAACAAGGTGGTTAGATTTACTATTCCCACTCAAAATGTTTCCTCTTTGGGGAACTGTTGGTTCTTGGAGGATATTATATTTACTACTCCCTCTCCAAACCTAGCCTCATTGGAGAAAGCTTTGGACTTTAGAGGGATCAGATATATTGTTCCCACTCCAAATACTACCACTTTAAGAAAAAGTAAGACTTTGGGGGAGAAGGTGCGATTTAGTGTTCTCACTCCAAACATAACCACATTAGGGAAAGTATTGGACTCTAGAGGGTCAGATGTACTATTCCCACTCCAACCCTAACCACATTGAGGTACGTTTTGTCCTTTGGTGGGCTTGGATTTACAATTCCTACCTGAAATTAACCACACTGGGGAACATGTTAGACTTTTTGGGTGTTTGATTCTCTATTCCTACTCCAAACTTAGTTACTTTGGGAAAAATGTTGGGTGTTTGCTGGTGTCACATTTAGTATTCCCAATCCAAACATAGCCACATTGGGGACATTGTTAGACTTTGGAGAATTATATGAACTATTACCACTCCAAAAACTTTCTGGGGTATTCAATTTAATATTCATATTCCAAACATGACCACTTGGTGAAGGTAATGTACTCTGTCAACATTTTGAGTGTACATGGTAAACCCAACTCTTCCAAATTGGGTAAAGTGTTGGACTTTGGGGAGGATGCCAGATTTACTATTCCCACTCCAAACCTAAGCACATTGGGGAAGGTGTTGGACTGTGGGACTGGGGTGAAATTAGGTTTACTATTCCAACTCTAAACATGGCCACAATGGGGGATGTGTTGGACTTTGGGGGGATTCAGAAATATGATTCTAGCTCCAAACCTAACTGCATTAAGGAAGTAAAGAAATCTATGGAGTACTTGTTGCTATTAAAATTAACATCACATATTTCACAACAAAATTATAAAATGATAACCAATATATAAATATTTTAAAACAAAACTAAACACAAAATAAAATACAAAAATTGTAAAGGTCATTAAAGAATGACATAGACCATTAAATAAATGAACATAAGTTAATTTACATAGCCAAATATAATACAATGTAAAATACAAATCCAGGTAAGCAAATCCCTATAAAAACAACAAGTGTTTTATATAAAATGTATTGAAAACAATTACATTTACATCAAATACATACACTAGGGTTATGGAGTGAACCGGTGGACACTTGAGAAGTAAGTTTTGGGAAGCTGGGTTAAAATGTTAACGGTGGCAGCCGTACATTGGGACAAGATTGCAACAGAAAATTTTCTGTAGGAGGCAAATGGAGGCAGAAAGCAATATCCCGGGTGGTCCCCTGAAACACAACTGTACACAAGTTAAGTAAAGAACTAACAAAGTATTTGCCAGAGACGAATTTGCAACTAGTAGATCTGAAGTGGCCCCAGTCATAGTACTCTCTAATGTACTACTTGGCCTCCAGTAGTAAGTAGGCCAGGGCGGTGGACAAACGTTTTACGTATACTGTGTGGACCTCTATGAGGGACCCAGTAGGTAGATTGTTGTTGTTAATTTCTGGCTGTCTTGAGCCTCAAGTTATCTTTGTGACATGGGCAAGGAGAATTCCTTATGTGCAACACTACAGAAGGTGGTGGCGAAAGCTACGGGCTGCTTATGATAGGAAAAGATTTTGACTTATATATTCCTGCGGACATGAAGAGGAATGATCAGGAGGACAAGTGTTATTACATTGAAGGAAAGACAGCAATTGCTGGATTTGGGTTTGGCTGGTATCTGGAGTCAGAAACGTTCTTTGTGATGGGATTACTCACCCTACTCTCACACACATAAAATGTGTGCAGATATGGATAACATGCTCTTGAACAATCCTGCTAGGAGCCTTACAGGAAGCTGAACAAGGTCCGCTCACACTATCAGACCCTTGATCAATGCTAACACCATGCTAGGGCTAGGTGATGTCATTGGGGTAGAAAAATGGTCGGAAAGTTCTAGACTACTTATTTTCAGTCCAGTTAGTAGCGTGCATAGTCAGGGAAGTGATCAAGGAATATATGCACCATAATAAATCAAGGGTGGTATCTGTAGTGAAAGCTGTAATCATAGGCTGCTTCATAGCAGAGATGGCTAGATTCACAGAGAGCATCCATGAGACAGGAATTGGTGGAGTTGGAAAGAAACCATAAACCCAAATTCCCTTGAATCTGGCAAAAAGTGTTGGTGCTACAAGGTCAGATAGCTAATTAGACAAGTCCGGGTCAAAGTATGCCATTTTGGCCCACATGCATCAAAGCAAAAACCGGTCGCAAACGGGCAGATTCTCAGAATCTGCCCCTTTGCGACCGGTATTTTTGCATTTGGGATGCATCATCCCAAATGCAAAAATCGCAATTTAAGTAATCTCTAAATTGCGATTACTTAAATTGCGATTGCATTTAAGGAATCTCAAATTGAGATTCCTTAAATGCAATGCATTAAAGTAAAAATATTAGCGATTTCGCTAATAGGGGGAGCAAATTACCATGAAGTTGAACTTCATGGTAATTTGCAAAAACTTTGAAAAATGCACTAAAGTGCATTTTTCAAAGTTCCATTTTACACACACACATGTCCTTGGGGCATGTGTGTGTGCAAGATGTACTCATACGCAGATTTCAGGGGTGCAACAGGGTGTCCTTTTGACACCTTGGCACCCTTGAAATTGCATGAGCAATTTGCGAATCTCTAATTGAGAATCGCAAATTGAGAAAGTCTTCCCATTCATTCCTATGGGCCTCTAGGCCCATAGGAATAAATGGGGAGGTATTCCTTAATTGCGACTCGCAATTTGCGAGTCGCAATTAAGGAATGTTTAGAAATCGCTATTTTGTAAGCGATTTCTACATGGATAGCCTTTTGCTATTCCTTATTAGCGAATCCTTATTTTTCGCTAATAAGGAATCGCAAATGGCATTGTTGATGCATGTGCCAGTTAATCACTTAAGGATTTACGCATGAAGGAGGCAATAAAAAGGGCACGTCTATCTTACAAACTCAGGACTGCAAGAGTATGTAGGTATGTTACGTAAATAACGAGATTTCCTTGCCAAAGAGAATACTTGGAGGAAGGAAAACCTGAAACTTTAATAGACTTTTACCAACAGCTGTGCAATAAAGATGAGTGCGGAAGTGTATGAAATAAGGAAGCAGTGTCATGGCATGGTCTCTCTGCCTAAACTGTCAGCAGAGGACCGAAACAGGTTACAACTACCAGTAACAAAGCTGAAAATTCTCTTGCCCATAAATAAATTGGAAATGGCGATAGCACCAAACCAATGGGATTTTTTTAAAAATGGTTCAAGCCTGGCTCGAACCTGCTAGGACCGCTCCTTGTACTCTTCAGTTCATTCTGTAAAATAAACCTGGTGACCCTTTTCATGAGGGATGTAACATTTGCACTCCTACTAAAACTAGGAAAGGAACCACAATCCTGTGCCTTATACAGGCCTGTATCCCTCCTAAATATAGATTATGTACATAGGGATTGTTGCAGCTATACTAGACAAAATAATGCCAAACCTTATTCTTCCAGACCAAGTTGGCTTTATCAAAAAGAGACAAACTGGTGACAATACTAAAAAGGTACTCAACTTGGTTTACATTGAGGAGAAGGAAAATTAGCTAGTGATTTATTCTATGTGATTGCCGAAAAAGCCTTTGATATGGCTGATTGAGCATTCAAGAGAGCATTGCTATCACATATGGTGTTTAATGAGGAGCTATAGAGTTGGATTTTGGCCTGGTTGTCAGGCATCTAGCGAAGTTTGGGAAAGTCTGCCAGTGACACTAGTTGAGTTAAGGACAAGGAAAGGTAACAGAGAGTTCCTTGCTCTCTGCAGGGACAAGGGCTTTCCAGAGAAGGGGGTTAAACACATAAACAAGAAAGTACTTAAAGTCTGTCAGGAAAGCAGAACAGATGATGAGGCTTGAAGCAGGTTGGAACAGGTGGTGAATAGGGAACTGGGACGTCTGTAAGGAAAAACTATAAGATAACACTAATACTACTACAAACGAGTACAAGGGAAACAATAGACACCTATTATAAATGATAGTTTGTCTGCTCCTCTGATGTGATCTCTATGTGAGGTGAAAAGGATCTCACAAGAAGGCAATGAGTAGATTAATCTCACAGAGTTCAAGGAGACTCCCAGCAGCTCCTATGAAGTCAGAGCTTTGGGTGGTTCTTTGTGCCAAAGACACAAGCAGTGGAATCTAACTGGTTCCCTTGGAAATAATTAAAATCAGGATAATAAAATAACACACAAGAAGACATAGGGGAACAGTGGAAGGTAAATAGAAAAAGAAACTGTGTTCAGAGAAAAGCTGGACTGGAATAAGGGTCAGGGGCAGGACTGTAATACACAGAACCATGAATACTGGAAATCTACACACCAACTAGAACAAGACAAGTATATGCAGTCAGAACAGGAATACAGAATATAAGGCAAAGAATATGCATTCACAAGACAGGTCAGGATGTGCTCAGTCAGAACTAGGCACAAGGCAAACAAAGGAATGAAGAGGCAGGACGAAAAAGAGACAGGCAACAGCCACAAATTACTAATCAGAACAGGAACAAAAAATCAAATAAGAATGAAAGCAGAAATTAAAAGGCAAGCCTGGAATATAGAAGCAGGATCAGCGAGAGAGCAAGGAGACACAGCAGCAAGGTAAGTTGTGAGCCGCTACACTCTGGCCTCACCAGGCAGAAATAGCAGGAAGGTCAGGGGTGAAGCACAAGTGCAGGGAGTGCGCCATGTCCAAGGAATCAACCAGGTGCAAGGAATCAGGGAACCACCAATGAAGGGAAGGCAGAGCTGGGACTTGGAAAGGAGAAGACCTGGGAAAACAGGAAACAAGGGCACAGGCAAGCCAGGGACGGAGTATTGGACGGAGCTCAGGGATCATCGTCTAGAATGCACATTTAAAGAGGTGAGAAAGGCTGTGGGATCCAGGAATCAAGACAGAGAATAGAGTCCAACTGCCAGGACGTGATCAGGACAGGGTTTGGAGACACCAATGTCTAGAGGGACCATGATTCATCAGGAAGGTGGTGCATAAGCCTAGACTGCACTACAAAGTGAATCTGGGAGTGCAAGGTGTAGAATTTTATAAATCCCTAGTGAGAGAGAAAGGCAGGACCACAGAGGGCCTTCATGAATGCCGCCTAGTGGCTGGGTAATAAAATCATAAAATCGTCATGACTCGCCGCATTTGATTGTTAGGTGAATGGCCACTTGTCGAGGCTTTTCTCTGTTTGTTGAGGCACAAGGCAAGAGTACCTGTTATCACTGTTACTATTTGTGTCCATCCTGATTTGGTATCACAAAGCATTAGAGAGAGAGTGAACATTAAGGGAATTAATTTAGGGATGATACATGTAAAATAATGTTTTTCATAGATAATATTCTCTTGACCTTGCAAAGCTTCATCACTTCAACAAATGTCCAGCTGCAAGACTTAGCTAGATTGCAGGCAGTAGCAGAATTTAAGATTAATTTGACAAAGTCAGAGACCTTACGGTAACTGGATAGGGGATCAGAAGGCCTTATAAAATGGACCATGCTGTTTCCATGGTCCACCTTTCATCTACGCTACTTAGGTGCCAACAAAGCGACCATAACAGAAGAAATGTTGAGGAGGAATTACACAGCACTGAACCAGTTGATCGAGGGCCTTGCAAAGCTGGACCTTGTACACAATATCATGGGTGGGATAGCTGGTATCAAAATACTTTATGTTTCCCAAGCCTTGCAATTGGAGATCAGGTAAGCAAGACTTTTAGAACTTCTGGAGGGATATATCTGGGCGGGAGGGAGGTCAAGAATGAACAGAGCACAGAGAAGTGGGTCTGCAGATTCCAGAAATCCTCTACTATTGACAAGCTACCAACTCCAAGTTGAGTATATGAAGGAGGACACAGAGAAGAGGTGGTGTATGTTGTTCCACACCCTGGCAGGGAGACTATTACAACCAAACAAAAGCAAAATGGGAACCCTTATAAGTCCCCAGTACTTTATGGAACAATTCAAACTCGGGATTTCCTGAATAGGAAAAAGAGACTGCTCATGCTGGGTGTCACGTATGCAATTAGGCATGTGAAGGGTTTGAGGATCTCAAACAAGAGTATGAGATAGCTGAGAGTAAGTGTATATGGTATACACCAGTGTGCTATTGGGTATCACAATCAGAAGTAAAATGTGAAGCCGCCAGGGTTATCAGGGTGATTGAAAAGTATGTTACAGACTGAGTAGACAATGCATGTGTTAGCTTTAGATTGTATTGGGTGTTTCAAAGTACAACACTGGACCATGAGATGACCTTCCAATAAGCATGGGAGAATGAGTTGGGGATTCACGTACATGAAGAACAGTGGCAGGGGATGTTTCTTAGTACCACTGATTATGCCAAACAAGCACAAGGTAGGGAAACACTGAATAAAATCATATATATATATATATTCACTGAAAAAACCATAGGTTTCACACACGTTATAGTTACGAATTAGCATTTAAAAAAACCTTGCAAATTCACTTAAAAAACCATAGGTTTCACACATGTTATAGTTAGCTGGACATTTCACTCGTAAAAAACCAATGAAATTCCCCCGTTATAGTTAGTGCAGGCAACTATAAATCACGCGACCGCAATCCTCTGCTGATGACGTCAGATATTACATCACTGATGACATATGTGTCTTTATGAAAAATAAATATTTGAAATATATGTATAGCTAAAGATTAATGGAAGAAGACATGGGTAAATAAGTGTCTAAATACAGTGATGTAATATCTGACGTCATCAGCAGAGGATTGCGGTCGCGTGAGTTATAGTTGCCTGCACTAACTATAACGGAGGAATTTCATTGGTTTTTTATGAGTGAAATGTCCAGCTAACTATAACATGTGTGAAACCTATAGTTTTTTAAGTGAATATATATATATATATATCACCCAAAAGACACGCTGCAACTCTACTTGGAAATCGAGGCATTTTAATAGGCATCGAAAGGAGCGGTAACATCTGACGAGTTTTGGCTCCCATGAGCCTTAGTCATAGATATACAAATACAAAGTAGCCACAGCTGTTCCTGATGGACTCTTGTAGTTTCCTTGTTTTTGAATCCTACAATACCCAGAATGCACCAATAAAGAGTATTGTGGTGTGATGTGGACTGCAGTACATATAGATATTTACCATTCAATACGTTCAGCACTGCAGCCACGATGTAACAATCCACACTTTCAATTGCAGGTACCTACCACATTTCTGAACCTCACTTTAAACCCCCAGGTCCAGGCCCAGGTGAGAGGAGTGATCTCTCCTCTGATCGACTTGGGGCCTGGGCGTTTAAAGTGATGTTCAGAAATGTGGTAGTTACCTGCAATTGAAAGTGAAGTGCTTGGAAATGTGGATGCCTACATCTTTGGCTGTGTGACTTTATATTTTGTCACAAAAAATAAGAATTCTCTGTATGTTGCTGGCTTTGCTGCATTCCATAATAAATAATTGGAATCTATTTTGGGAGTGTATGTATATATATATATATATATATATATATGTATATATTACCTACTGGCGGTCGCCAGTAGGTAGTTATAGTTAGGACCACGTTTCCATAGGAAATCCGCAACATTCTATTTTAAATAACTTTTGCGCCGGTCGACGAATCCTCGCGAATTTTTCAAAATAGGTGGGGCGCTACGCTCCGCTCCTACCCTGAAAGTCTCGGGGGGATTCGTCAAGCAGGGGCTGAGATAAAAGGGGGGTCCCAAAACGCGTTTTTCCCATGCATTTTTCCATAGGACCTTTAGACACAGCTACAGCCCGAACGGCTGAACAGAATTTCTTGAAATTTGGCAGAGAGGTAGTCCTCAGGTCAAGGAAGTGCCTTTTGTAGGTTTGGTGTAAATCTGTTCAGTAGATTCTGAGAAAATAGCCTTTAAATCAATATATATATCTGAGCCAGCTTACGGTGCGCTTACGGTGCGCTTACCGTACGCGTACGGTGGCGTGCGCGAGCGCGATTCTGATTGGCTCTTAGATCTTAGTAAACATTCGAATCGGCCGAAACCAGGAAGCGGCGGCGGCCATTTTCTCTCTCGCACTGAGAGTGTGGATTAAAATACAAAGCACAAAAACATGTAAAGGGGCTGTTTGGACAGCTCCAAAGCACCTAGCCATGTTGAGGGAGTCCCCAAAGATCCCCCAAGGCCAAAAACGGAATTTTTATTTTTTCGCTAATTTCGCCGATTACGCTTACCGTACGCGTACGGTAAAAAAATATTAAAAAAAAAAAATTATCCACACTCTCCCCACCCCGTGTGCAAATGGGGCCCGAATGGCACCATTTGTGCATGGCTTTTAACAGATGTGAAAAATTAAAATTTTACCTTTCAAAACGAAGTGCATCATATGTCCTCCATGTGCGCACGGTGCGCGAAGCGCATCGTGCGTACATGGCCCATCTAGCATAACGTGGGCACGCGGTGCGCGTGGCGCACCGCGTGCCCACCGTGCGTGCACGGCACTAACTGCGTAAAGTGGGCACGCGGTGCGCGAAGCGCACCGCGCGCGCACGGAACGAACTGCGTTAAGTGGGCGTGCACGCCACGAATGGCGTAAAGTAACTTAGCATTTAAAAAACCGTACAAATTCACTGAAAAAACCATAGGTTTCACACACGTTATAGTTAGGAATTAGCATTTAAAAAACCTTGCAAATTCACTGAAAAAACCATAGGTTTCACACATGTTATAGTTAGCGGAAATTTTACTGATAAAAAACCAATGAAATTCCCCCGTTATAGTTAGTGCAGGCAACTATAACTCACGCGACCGCAATCTTCTGCTGATGACATATGTGTCTTTATGAAAAAAAAATATTTGTAATATATGTATAGCTAAAAATTAATGGAAGAAGACATGGGCAAATAAGTGTCTAAATACAGTATTAGCATCAGCAGAGGATTGCGGTCGCGTGAGTTATAGTTGCCTGCACTAACTATAACGGGGGAATGAATTTCATTGGTTTTTTATCAGTAAAATTGCCGCTAACTATAACATGTGTGAAACCTATGGTTTTTTCAGTGATATATATATATATATATATATATTACCTACTGGCGGTCGCCAGTAGGTAGTTATAGTTAGGACCACGTTTCCATAGGAAAACCTCAACATTCTATTTTGAATAACTTTGGCGCCGGTCGACGAATCCTCGCGAATTTCTCAAAATAGGTGGGGCGCTACGCTCCGCTCCTACCCTGAAAGTCTCGGGGGGATCCGTCAAGCGGGGGCTGAGATAAAAGGGGGGTCCCAAAACGCGTTTTTCCCATGCATTTTTCCATAGGACCTTTAGAACGAGCTACAGCCCGAACGGCTGAACAGAATTACTCAAAATTTGGCAGAGAGGTAGTCCCTAGGTCAAGGAAGTGCCTTTTGTAGGTTTGGTGTAAATCTGTTCAGTAGATTCTGAGAAAATAGCCTTTAAATCAATATATATATCTGAGCCCGCTTACGGTACGCTTACCGTACGCTTACGGTAAGCGTACGGTGGCGTGCGCGAGCGCGATTCCGATTGGCTCTTAGATCTTAGTAAACATTCGAATCGGCCGAAACCAGGAAGCGGCGGCCGCCATTTTGTGTATTTCACTCTGAAAAAAAAGAGTGAAAACAAGGAAAGGGGGCAATGAGGAGAGTTACAGACCCCCTAACATTTGTAAGGGGGTCAAAGAAGGACAGAAAAGTACAAAGAAAACATTTATTGATTTTAAAAAAAATCACGGGGTACGCGTACGGTAAGCTTACGGTAAGCGTACGGTAGGAAAAAAAAAAAAAAAAAAAATGAAAATCAGATTTAAGTGTTTAGATATTAGGGGGCTCTAAAAAGAGCCGTTGTGTTTATGAAATGATTTTTTAGTGGTACCTACAAGTAAGTACCGATGCAGAGTCTAAGGTTCAAGAGGAAGACTCTGTTCCCTTCATCATTGAAGTGCACACCATCTCCTCTATAAATGTCTTGCATGTCATAACGCAAGTTGTTGTGGTAAATGGCACCCATACCATAGTCACGGAGGAAAGCAGAAACAGATTTGTTGACGTGCTTTCTTGCTTTGTCATCGCACTGCGTGCCCACCGTGCGTGCACGGCACTAACTGCGTAAAGTGGGCGCGCGGTGCGCGAAGCGCACCGCGTGCTCACTGTGCGCGCACGGTGCGCGAAACGCACCGTGCGCGCACGGAACGAACTGCGTTAAGTGGGCGCGCACGCCACGAATGGCGTAAAGTAACTTAGCATTTAAAAAACCGTACAAATTCACTGAAAAAACCATAGGTTTCACACACGTTATAGTTAGGAATTAGCATTTAAAAAACCTTGCAAATTCACTGAAAAAACCATAGGTTTCACACATGTTATAGTTAGCGGAAATTTTACTGATAAAAAACCAATGAAATTCCCCCGTTATAGTTAGTGCAGGCAACTATAACTCACGCGACCGCAATCTTCTGCTGATGACATATGTGTCTTTATGAAAAAAAAATATTTGTAATATATGTATAGCTAAAAATGTATGGAAGAAGACATGGGCAAATAAGTGTCTAAATACAGTATTAGCATCAGCAGAGGATTGCGGTCGCGTGAGTTATAGTTGCCTGCAGTAACTATAACGGGGGAATTTCATTGGTTTTTTATCAGTAAAATTTCCGCTAACTATAACATGTGTGAAACCTATGGTTTTTTCAGTGTATATATATATATATATATATATATATATTACCTACTGGCGGTCGCCAGTAGGTAGTTATAGTTAGGACCCTGTTTCCATAGGAAATCCGCAACATTCTATTTTGAATAACTTTGGCGCCGGTCGACGAATCCTCGCGAATTTTTCAAAATAGGTGGGGCGCTACGCTCCGCTCCTACCCTGAAAGTCTCGGGGGGATTCGTCAAGCGGGGGCTGAGAAAAAAGGGGGGTCCCAAAACGCGTTTTCCCCATGCATTTTTCCATAGGACCTTTAGACACAGCTACAGCCCGAACGGCTGAACAGAATTACTTGAAATTTGGCAGAGAGGTAGCCATAAGGTCAAGGAAGTGCCTTTTGTAGGTTTGGTGTAAATCTGTTCAGTATTTCCTGAGAAAATAGCATTTAAAAGCATATATATATGTGGGCGGAGCCTAACCACACATCTCATCCTGAGATCTGATTGGCTGTCAGCACTTCATCCAAGAAGTGTTGGCAGCCATCTTGGGACCAATATACATGATAGCACCTCATTAAAAAGCATTGCAGTTAATAGAAGGTTTTAAGACTTTAGTTACATTATAAATCATTTGTTGATGGTACCATACTCATTTTAGGAATTGTGGTATGTTCTAAGGCAGACGTCTTCAAACTGTGGGTCGCGACCCCTAGGGGGGCCGTGGAGTCCTGGGAAGGGGGTCGCGCATTCCCCAGCCTCACTTTGCCTGGATTCTAAAACATTTGCTTTCGGTTTGGAAAAAAGACAGCCCTCCTGGAACAGCAAAGTTCGCTCGTTAAATGCTGTATCTGAGTCTCCTGTGCTGTATAAAGGTTTTGCACCAGGGTGCCTGATCGTCTAAAAGAAATGCAAATGTGCCCAATTAGTTAATCTGTAAGTGTGAAGGGTGCTTGGGACCCCATGAATCACTCATAGCATTGCGATGACAAAGAGTTGCTTTTTTGAGTGGTAGAACAAAGAGTTAACAAATGGGCTGTGAAGTGTTTGCTTTTAAAAAATAACTGCACTTACACAGCCCTTACTACCACTAAGGAGGTGTTGAAGCGACAGTTATTTAAAATATAAATTGCATTACATAAGCCCTGGTATTCCTAAAATCTACATTTTAGAAGAACCATTTTATTGTAAAACTATTTACACATTTTGTATCAGTCTATATTTCACTGTGTGTAATGCAAGTATAAAATAAAGACTTCCATACTCATAGCACTAAAAATACCCTATTCTCCAATGCACCAACTAAGGTTTAATTATGTGTCTCTCTGGTTACACACAGACCTCTGCAGTGCATTAACTAATAGAGGTTTCAAATGTACTACAGTGCATTTCCCACCGAGTAACGTCTTTTTACATTTATTTTTTTATTTACGATGCCCATTATTTTATATGTAGGTACCTGATAGTGAAAGACCTAAAAAAAACATACAGAATATTTTGGGGCTCATTTATGAGAGGCTTGCGCTGCCAGAGCACCAGTTTTATTGACGCTCTGGAGGCGCAAGCGTCTCAACCATATCTATGAGGCAGCGCAAAGTCACCTTGAATGGCTTTGCATGGGCTCATGGATATGGAGTAAGACAAAGCAGGGCAAGATGCTGCCTTGTCTAATTCTGCATCAAGGAGGTGTTCCATGTGCGCTGCGTGGGTGTTCCCATGCAACACCCATGGATTTTGATGCTGCCCCATACTTACAAAATCACTTAAACCTGGGGCAGCACCAAAAACATATGCCTCCCCAGTGAAAACATTTCTCCTTGTTTTTTCCTCTTTCCATATGTGCTGCATTTTTGCAGCTCACATAGAAAGAGGAAAATATCTCTCTGGATTGTTTATGAGCAGGAAGCTGTCCTTCCTGCACAAAAACAATCCTGCCTATGTTGGTGCTAGGCAGCAATTTGTGCGCCAACACAAGAGGAAAGGACAGGAATGGACCGTATTTGATAAATATGATGCATTCCTGCATTTTCATATTGGCGCAGAGCACCGCAGCAAGACTACTTCTGGCGCTGCCCAACGCCAATTCCTCATAAATGAGGCCCTTTATTTTTAGCTTGTTAATAATCAAACGGTTGAGAGGGGAATAATGTGGGCTAGTTCACTTCCCCTGGTACAATAGGTAAATATCAATGAGAACTAGCTTATTAGTGGAAGCTCGATGTCCATGTCGGGAGGAAAAACCTTTTGTTTTTTATGAAACTTGGGTGTGCTTCGACGCCTGACTACAGCAGAGCTGGTTTTGTGTAGTGAGAGTGCAGTAAAGTGAATGAATGTGAGTTAAAAGCTGTCCAATGGGTCCCGATTGACTAAAGGATTTTAATAATGGGCCCTTGGCCGTATTTAAAACAACAAGGCAGATATGTGAGGAGTTACAATTATGTCTCCAATATCATGTAAACATAAGAATGAGGTCTACATCTTTCAGCCAGACTGCTGTGTATGCTGGCTTTCATCAGGACCTATGTGTATGGTGAGTTAGTGATGGTCAGTTATGGTTTGTTTGACCAGATATGTGTCGCACGCTTCAGTCCCTTGATCAATAGTGTCGAGTTATCGGTATGTTCGTGGTTTTAATAACATGAAAAAAGAAAATGATACAATGCTTACAATGAGATTTTCAGAGTGAGCAACATGAATCCCGTGGGGGGGCTGGACCTGTAGTCACACACTATATGTGTGGCGAGAAAGAGAAACGAAAATCGTTTAAAGGTGGAGTACCCGATCAGCATGGGGAACTCCGTCCAAAAGCTGGAAACGAGGCCCCAAACACCCCACTTACTTCATCAAGATCACTGGCCCCCTCCTCATACCTTTGTTTTTAGCTACACCTCTGACCACGCCCCCACGCTCACTGGCCTTTGGTTGGCTAAACACTGTCTAACATTATTTCCACACTGTAAAAATTATTTTGTGTGGGAATTGGGGGCGTTTATGGTTGTCGATGATGAGGAGTACCAAGTTCTAGAAACTATTGTCAGGAGGGGGTCCTTACTCCTAAAAAGGTTTGGCAAGGGGGTCTCGGCATCAAAAAGTTTGAAGAACTCTGTTCTAAGGTGATTTTACCATGTGAAAAAGCCTTCTGCTGGGATATCATGATTGAGAGAAAAATATTTTCTCATGCTTTTACCACAGAGGTTTGGAAGGTGATCTATAGGCTAAACTGAGAGCTTATTTTCTGTAAATTCACATTATCTTTCTCAGTCATGTGAGAATGAAGTCTGACATTCTCAGTAAAACATGTACATCCAACAAGGGCAGAGACTGTCAGTTGATTCCTTTGTGTTCTACTGCAGCTTCCCAGAGTGTTCCAAAGAACTACTAGAGCGCTAACAGTCCTACTTATGATAAACGTATGGCACACCTGAAGCCATCTTGCTTGGATTAAAGTGGTAACTCTTAAAACATTTAATTTAAAAAGGAACAAAATGAGGGGGTTCATTTTTCCATAAAAAGTATGATTAGTGCTGCAGAAAGAAAAATTAGGGCACATTTTGAGTGACTTCTCAAATCCTCTTCTATTTCATTAAAAAATTCTGACATGCAGACTGAAACATGCACTTTCAATACCAGCAGCAGTTTTCCCTGGTGAGCAGTAGCTTTACTACAGTGATCTAATGAGCAAAAAGAGTGCTAACATTCTGAATTGATGGCAAATGTGTGACACATCTGAATGCCTTCTTGATGGAATCAAAGTAAAAAACTGAAAGTATTTCCTACTGAGGAGACTGCAGTAAATGAGGAAATTAGGAAACTTCATAACAAATAAGTCTCCCAAGATGGCCACCAGAGACAAAAGAGCCCAAATGTAGCCCAAATATCACCCAGATGTAGCCCAAGTATAGCCCAATGACAGAATGTCCCAGAATGTTCTTAAAAACAACTAGAGCGCTTACTGTCTTCATTATGACAAAAGTATGGCACACCTGAAGCCATCTTGATTGGAATAAACTGGTAACACTTAAAACATTTAATTTAAAAAGGAACACAATGAGGAGGTTCATTTTGCCATAGAAATTATGATTAATGCTGAAGAAAGAAAATGAGGGCACATTTTGAGTGACTTCTCAAATCCTCTTCTATTTCATTAAAAAATTCTGACATGCAGACTGAAACATGCACTTTTAATACCAGGAGCAGACTTCCATGG
Source organism: Triturus cristatus (assembly GCF_964204655.1). NCBI lineage: Eukaryota > Metazoa > Chordata > Amphibia > Caudata > Salamandridae > Triturus > Triturus cristatus. Next base: position 936,371,648 of record NC_140584.1, on the reverse strand, counting down.
TGCAGTAGTTTTACTACAGTGATCTAATGAGCAACTAGAGTGCTAACATTCTGAATTTATGGCAAATGTGTGACATATCTGAATACCTTCATGATGGAATCAAAGTAAAAAACTGAAAGCATTTCCTACTGAGGAGACTGCAGTACATGAGGAAATTAGGAAACTTCATAACAAATAAATCTCCCAAGATGGCCACCGGAGACAAAAGAGCCCAAATGTAGCCCAAAATCACCCAGATGTAGCCCAAATATAGCCCAATGACAGAAGTGTGCAAAACACTTATTATTTTGTGTTTTTGCAGTGTTATATAGTGCAGACTTGTCAGGTATTGGAGTGCTTTACATGAGCATTGGTTACATCACACAAGAACAAATTCATTTTGGTTGTAGACATGGGGAGACTAAGTGATTTGACCAGAATCACAGAATGTCGAGCTGAAGCAGAAACTTCAACCTGGTTCCCCAGTTGCAAAGTCTGCAGTTCTGGAAGTAACACCACATCCTCTCCCCTAAGTGCAACATTTAATCAAGTGGTCAACTGGATAAAAAACATAAAGATAAATAATTTAAAAGTGCTTTGTCGCTATTTGAAAACTCAGAAAATATGTCCTTATTTTAGTCTTTTAGAGCACTAACCATAATTTTGATGCCAATAAGACCCTCTCATATATGTAATTTCTAAAGGAAATGCTCTAGGTATTACAGTTTTGATTACATCAAGATGATGTCAGGCGTTCCACACTTTTGTAATAAATATAGAATGTTAGCAATCTAGTTGTTCATTAGGATACTGTTGAGAGGCAGAGGCCAGGGGCACGGACTCTGAAAATTGAAGGCAGGTAGGAGGGTGCAAAGGCAACAATTTAACCACACTGAGCAGGCAGGAAGGGCCGTGGAAGCACAACAGACTATGGAGGGCAGTGGAAAGGGGGGCAGGGGCAACAAACCAACAATACAGGACTTGCAAGAGAGGCTGTTGGAGGGAAGATCTATTACGGGTCAAGGAAGCTAGGGGCGGTCCCCAGATCCCCGGGAGCCACCACAGAACTGAGCAGGAGAGTGAGTCAGGGACAAAAGGGGCACCTTAATTTGAGCCGGGGTGCCTAGGAACGCTTGCTCCAAAAATGAAGAAAACAGACATATGAGACATGGAATTGGAGGCAGAATACAATGGCAGTTTAATGAGAAGATGCAACTTCAAAGAAACCGCAGAATAGAGACATAAAGTACAAAATACAGAATCCAGATAATCATACAGCTGTCATGATATTCTCTGTATCTCAATTAATGTACTGACAGAGAGAGAGAGAAAACACATCTATAAATGCATCATGAGAAACAAGTTACACCAAGGAAAATGTTACCTAGGAACACTCACGTTTACTCTTAGAGCAAGTATTCCTGCAATTACAATACAAAATCTTTTAAATGCAAAAGTAAAGAGAACAATGGTTAAACATAACATGACATTTCATATAGGTAAAATAGAATAAGATACTTCAAGCAAAGCAGAGCAAGACATTTTAAGCAAAGGAAGACAAGAGCTCCCAGCTCTTGGGGAAAACCTGCACTGCCTGTTAACCTACATACAGACGGCGAGGTAGTCCGTCGATATCTGTGGGTGCTCCCTTTTTATATCATTTTGTGGGCTCCTTTGCACGCTACATCTACCTACGTATGCTACCCAAAAGCTTCGTCTGCAGATTTTACCAGACATTTCGTCATTTACCCACTTAATGCTGACAATGGACTGGGTGAAAAGGTCAGTCTCTCAGGCCAATCGCTTATCGTAAGTTCCATAGAGCAAGCAGAAAATAATGGGTATTGTACGGGAATTCAATATATTCATGTATAAAATCTCATCAGTTCTCCTAACTTGACGCTCTGCGGTTGCCACTTCCTTAAAAGCGGGAAACCTGCCCAGGAAGCAAGTACCAGTCCAGGATGCAGCCTACTGTATGTCGACAGCTTCAGGGGGATGTTGAACTTTGATACCGAGCACGGAGCACTCGGGTAGGGTGGGGGCTACTAGTTTGGAGCAGAAGGCCTCGCAGACCTGCCTTCAGACTGCTATACACTAAAATTGCAGAGCTATGGTCAATTTAACAAAGAGGCCTACATATTGAACAGAAGGGCCTACACAGGGGTTTTATGCTGGCTGAGTGGTAAGGATGTCTCAGGATAATTATATAGCAACACAGGACCCGCTGGTCAATTTAATACGGCCTACAAATGCAGCTGGCAGGGCAAGGACAAGGGTCTCATACTTCAGGTGTGGACAGAACGGGCCAGGGGGCCCCTGTGATACAAAATCTACCCTCCTTCAAGGCTGTGGCAATGTAATAGACCATTGTGGGCAGAAGGAAGAGGCAATGGTAGTACAACCATACATGCCAACAGACCCGATTCAGCCAGGAAACGTCCAATGTTTTTAAGCTCAAATGGGCTTTATTTGATCTGTCTCCTGTCTACAATATCCTCTTTTTCAATGTAACTCAAAGGGGAAAATCAATACCCCAGTTTTCTTTCAAAATCTCCCTCTTACCAAGTTCAAAATGTTCGCAAGTATGGTACATTGGATCATGGAAGGAAATGGGATAGGGACATGGACTTGGATAACAGAGGACAGGAGGCACATGGAGAGGTGCACCAAACTGACCCTGCAGGGCAGGCATCAGGGTTTGCAGCAGCACAATACACCACACAGGGCATGCAGGACGGGAGTGCAGCACAACAATCCATAGAAAGCAAGAGGGAGGGGACAGGACCATGCACATGGACAATGGACAACAGAGAACAGAGGGGCAAGAGGCAATGGTAGCTAGCTGACCATAATGGACAGACAGGAGAGAAAGCTGCAGCATAACAGACCATAAAGGGCAGGAGGGACGGATCAGGGGCATTACAATGGAACAGACAAGCCAGGAGGGAGGGAGTAGGGCTGGGGGCAAGGGGGCAGGGCAGGAGCAGCAAGATAGCCATGGAGGTCAGGCAGGATGGGCACTAGAAGCAAGACACACCATGAAGAGCAACAGTGAGACTGTGATGGCATACACACAGACCATGGAGGGAAGGTGGGAGGGGGTCAGGGGCAGCTAACTGACCACACAGGGAAGGTGGGAGGGGCCATGGCAGCACAGAAGACCATGCATAGCAAGTGGGAGGGTTAGTGGCAGCACAATGGCTATGATGGGCAAGAAGGAGGGTGGAGGGGCATGCACAAAGGACGATGGAGGATAGAAGGGAGGGTCAGGACCTGTGCACAGACAAGAAAGTTCAGGGGAAGGGACCTCACAACAGACCACACGGGGCAGGCAGGAGGAGCAGTTGCAGCACAACAGACCAGGGAGGGCAGAAGGGTGTGGCAGTACAATGGACCATGTAGGACAGGAGGAAGAGGATAGGGGCATGGCATGTGGACAGGCAGGGTGGAGGTGGCAGGGACAGGTTACAGTCATCTGACAATGCTAGGCAGGTGGGAGGGGAGTGGCAGCTCAACAGAACACTCAGAGTAGATAGGAGTGGCAGGTCCATGGGACATGGTGGGCAAAAAGGATGGAGCAGGGGCATGCACAAAGACATCGGAGGGCAGGGGGAAGGAGAATAGGGGCAGCAAGCTAAGCACAGAATTTAAGCAGGAGGTCAATGATGGGGCATAGAATTGGGCAATGGAGGGCAGGAGGAGTGGACTGGTACATCATACTAAATTGAGGGCAGTGGCAGCACATCAGACCATGCATGGCAGGAGGGAGGAGGCTAGTCCATGGATTCACACAACAGAGGATAGGGAGGAAGGGGATGGGGCAGCAAGCTAACTGTTCTGAGAAGGCGGGTATTAGGAACTTTATTGTTTTTAAAACATTGTGTCTGTGCGAACTACTTAAAATATGAACAAGTATGCAGCATAATCTCACTTTTATTCAGGAAGAAGAGGACGTTTGTGACTGTGACTCCGGGCTCACTTGGCAGAAACACCCCCTGACCCTCCACCCCCTATCGCAAAATGTAATGCCTGTGAAAAGGGTAGGTGAACACAGTGTTATATAGAACATAGTCCTGAGAGCACGATTGAAAATGAAAACTAGATATAGTGTATGGTATAAACTATGCACCAAAAAGTGTGATATAAGATGAACCGGGCGTGAAATATAATATGCAATACATTGTGCGCAATGACAGATTCATTGGAGAGTGCGAGATAGCACAGGCACTAGCGCGTGCTATGCGATATGCGCCTTGGAGTGTAATATGCACAGGGCAGTGTTGTGTAACCTAACTAGTCTTTAAAGTTGTAATATAAAATATGTGCTGGGGAGTGTAATGTTGCATATGCACTGTGACAAAGATATGGATCCCAGATTGTAATATGTATGGCATAGCACTGTGCGTTATAACATAGGCATCGAGGAAGGCACGTTAGATGGGGCAATATAACCCGTGCGAAGACAAGTGTGGCATGACATATTCACGGGGTGGTGTTACAGTGCACATGGGCTAGAGAGTGTCATAGCATATGCACTAGCTAGTGGAATACAACACAGAGGTGTGTGGCACTCGGCAGGCAATGGTGGGTGTAACACAGCATTGGGCTCTGTCAGGAGCGCCCTGTGACTCTCAAGTGATGTTCGTCCCCTTTCCAGAGAGTCAAATAAAAAGTATTACACATCCGGATGTGTGTTTTATTAACCGTGAGGGGGGTTTCTTGCATAGTTTTGGTCGAATTTTTGTCGAATCCCCTTTGAATGGCTTGGTGTGCATGTGTATTAAATGTGCCCGTCAATAGCTACCCATGTTTGTATAAATAAACGAAAAGGGTGTCTACCGGGATTAGGCACGGTAGGGCATCAGACATGTCAGAGCTTCACTAGTGGTGTAAATACATTCCACGTGGATTCATTGCATGCATAGTCGCCTTTTAATGAATATCACGCAAATCGTCATGGTGATAGGTACGTACGGTTTGTCCAGCATGTCCTAGGTGTGTCTATAAATATATATTTTTTAAAAATAATAAAAAACAGTGGCCGGCCCTGGGGATTGGGGTCAAAAAAATATAATTAGGAGACTGGCCCTGGGGGATGGGGTCATCAGGGCCAATAAATTAGAATAAGAAGGGGAACCAAACAGCCCCCCTTCTTAAAAAACTAAAATAAATAAAAGACTGGCATCGTGCCGTAGGCCATGCCCCCTCCGTGCAGCACTCTGCAAACGCGCCCCCAACAGGCATCTCCAGTATGCGCCAGGGAGCTGCGCTGCAGCCAGGTGTTCTGAGGCCAAGCCCCTTTTTACACCTCTCTGCAACGCAGCTCTGTGGCGCTTACTGGAGGTACCTAGTGGTCTAGTTTGACCCTAGGGACCCTTAGGATTCAAGGGGACTTAATCTCTCAACTTAGAACAGCCACAGGGCGCGTTTACACAGTGGTGAAGGAAGGGACGGGGCCTGAGGTGACGTGTGCAAACACGCACTATGGCACGTTTTAAATTGGGGATATAATTTCCCTTCAATACTGAGGGCCCCTGGGGGCTAACTAGCCCACCAAGTGCTTCCAGTAAGCGCCACTGAGCTGCATTGCAGAGAGGTGGTCCAGGCCGTGCCACTTTTTACACCTCTCTGCAACGCAGCTCTGTGGCACTTACTGGAGGTACCTAGTGGGCTAGTTGGACCCTAGGGACCCTCAGGATTCAAATGAACTTAATCTCCCAACTAAAAATGGACACAGGGCTTGTTTACACAGTGGTGAAGGGAGGGGACGGGGCCTGAGTTAACGTGTGCAAAAACGCCCTGTGGCCTGTTTTAAGAGGTAGTTTTAATCCCCATGCCCTATTATATACTAGGGGCTTACAGAGGAGGTCATGCTAATCACAGGGGGACCCCAACGCATAATGTTCTCTAGTGTATGTAGGTGTTTTCACTGTATTCTAAGTGTCTTTTAACATAGCACTGGCTCTAGGACTGGTTAGTCAGACTCAGTTACCACCAGTATCCGTCTGAAAAAGTTGAGGGTACAGGATGATTTTGCAACAAGGCTTCTTTCTGCTCTTCTTTTTGTTCTTTCTGCACGTTATCCTTCTTCCTGCACTTATCTTCGTATTTGAGGACTTCTGTTGCTTCTTTCTGCACTTCTTTTGTTTCTTTCTGTGCATTTTTTCTTCTTTCTTCACATGTCCTATCTCTGTAGGCATAGTTAGAAATTAGCATTTAAAAAACCTTTGAAATTCACAGAAAAAACCATAGGTTTCAGGCACGTTATAGTTAGGAATTAGCATTTAAAAAACCTCAGAAATTCACTGAAAAAACCATAGGTTTCAGGGGTGTTATAGTTAGCTGGACTTTTCACTTGTACAAAACCATTGAAATTCCCCCGTTATAGTTAGTTCAGCTAACTATAACTCGCGCGCCCGCAATGCACTGCTGATGACGTCACATATTACATCACTCATGACATGGTCAGTGACATCACTCATGACATCACTGATGACATCTCAAATGACATTTTCTGTGAATATATATATATATACAACTCCTTACGCGCTTGTTACACGGTAAATGAGGACCAGCACTTACATTAAGTTAAATCCATCTTCTGGATTTGTCACCCCGAGTGGGATGGGTATGCTCAGACGTGAGTCCCGTGCTCTCCATGCCACTGGAATCAAGCTATCCTGGCTGAAAAGGGGTGAAACCCCGAAACCAGTCCTAGGATGCTTTCTCCGGTCCAGGGAGGACGTGGCTTGGCAATTCGGGCTGGACTGTTCCCATGAGGCACAGGATCAAGACTGATTTGCATATGGCCAGGTCTAAACTGGGGTGGCATGGTGAGCAAAAAAAGAATGGATTTAGGCCCAGATCTCTGTACTGGGGTGAATGTATGACATTGTTCTGCATTCTGTCCATCAACTGTTGTTTTTGCATATATATATATATCAATAAACCACGATGTCCCTGCACCTCCTCCACGGCGAACAGAGACACCACGAATCCCGGAAATAAGGCAAAGATGGATTTTATTTCAAGAGTTGCAAAAATCTGACGCGTTTCGGGCGGTTGCCCTTGCTCACAAATCGTCAGTACATAGTCCGCCATTTTTTTAAATATGCTTTGTGTTCACCACGTGGGATAATAAACATGAAAAAAAATACTGTGTGCACAAATATATTGTTAACACTTTGGTTCAGTTTTTATTCTATTTGAATGAAGAGTATATCGTAAGTTCATTCTGCTGGAGTCTGACAATAAAGACACATAAATATCTACAATGTAACTGTAACATAGGCAATTAATAAGCATAAATGCAAATTCTTTTTTTCTAAGCTACTTGTTTCATAATGTAAGCTGTACGGAAGCAATTTGTTTGTCCTTTTCAATTGTGAAACTTTTCTATACGCCAGTGCATGACAATACAAAAAAGAGGACAAATGTGCAAATCTAATGCAAATTCATGTGCAAATATTGCGAATAAATATGTGCAAAATGAGGCATATATAACTACTACAATGTGTGCAAATTACGCTATCTATGTCCCTAATCTGAATCAAGCCATCTTTTTGTAAACAATTTACAAAAAATGTATGTGCAAATAACGCAAACAATGAATTGATCTTAAAACAATACCCAATATTGTCTCTCGGAACATTAAGCATTGAATAGGCAGCATAAATGCTTCTGAATTCTTTTTTTGCTCCCAAATTGAAAGATCTTATTTTAAGTGTTGACCCCAACATATGAAATATTGGATATAGAATGACCGAACCATATTCTATGTCAACATGTATATATCACCTTAAAATACAATTGACGTGAGTTCAATAAAAATCCCAAAAGTGTGAAACTAATATCTATTGTATTAATACTCAAATAAGAAAAGAGATAAAAAACGATGATGCTGCAGGGAAGCAGCTGGAATAATTAATGCAGAAACTATTCTCTCATATATGATTATAGATAAATGTCATGTTATAAAAAATGATATAAATCCTCCATGGTATTTAACCCGTTGGGAACCTTACTGTCCAATTCTAAAATCATTCTCGACCAAATACCTGAGACATTGCAAGTCATTATTGTGGACTGACTTAAAATGTCTTGCAACAGGATATGAGCTATCGTTATTTACGATTGCTCGAAGATGCTGGAGGATTCTGACATGCACCTGCAGCTTGGTACTACCAACGTATTTCAAGCCACAGGTGCATGTCAGAACATATACTGCATATTTTGTTTTGCAGTTGTAAGTTCCCTCGATTTTAATCATATCTGGACAAAAGGGGGTGGCATATTGCGTAGTATTTGTTCCAAACGTGCAGGCTCTGCAGCTGGAACATTTGACAAACCCCGGCCGGGGCTGCCACCACATGGAGTCTTTGCTCAATTCTGGAAAGCTTTTGGTAACTTGAGCTCTCATTGAGGGTCCTTTCCTATAAGTGATAGTTGGAGCTTTGGGGAGTCTGGGGGCTAAGACCCCATCAGTCAAGAGTATAGGCCAGCTTTGTGTAATGATGGACCTAATTTTCCTTTCTTGACGATTATAAGTTGTGACAAATCTGGGAATACCATCCGTACCCTTAACTGCTAGGTCTATAGCATGTACAGTTGTTATATCATTGTCTAGTAAAGCCTCTCTGGGTTTGGCTTTCATTTTCGGCACTGCCTGTTTAAGAATGGCATCTTTGTAACCTCTTAGTTTAAATCTATCTAGGGCCTGTGTGGTACAATGTGCTAAATCCTCTTCCGTGCTACAGATGCGTTTGAGCCTTAATAGCTCACCATACGGTATGTTATTGATGACATGTCTGGGTTGCGCACTGCTGGCATGTAAGATAGAATTGCCAGCAGTGCTTTTTCGTGAAGAGTAGTTGCTATTTGTCCTTCACGTATATAAATATTGACATCTAAGAAATCTACTCGTTGTCTATTTATATTAGAAGTGAATTTTAAATTTTCATGATTGATATTAATATTCTCGACAAATTCAAATGCACTTTGCTCATCCCCCTTCCATATGATAAAAACGTCATCGATGTAACGCATCCATGTAAGAACATGATCAGTGAAAGCAGAACTGTGCGTTTGCTTGAGGACCTGCTCCTCCCACCAGCCCACGTGAAGACATGCGTAGCTGGGAGAAAAGCAGGCCCCCATCGCAACACCCCTTTTTTGTAGGTGCAAAATTTACCAAACAGGAAATAATAATTGTCAAGACACTAATTCCATCATCATTTTGTTGTGACCATAACATTGTATTGACCTGCTAATTAGAAAATACTCCACTATATATACAACTCCTTACGCGCTTGTTACACGGTAAATGAGGACCAGCACTTACGTTAAGTTAAATCCATCTTCTGGATTGTTTAGCGATTAAGTATTCCAAACAAACGTGTTTCGGCGTCAGCCCTTGTCTGTGTCGATGGGCGCCGTTTCTATGGCAACATTTATCTCATGCTGTAATCATTGCAATGAAAGATGGACATCAACACTCAATACAAACGGGCGCCATCTTCGAGCGTGTCATATTCTGATTCATTTCATTGACTGCCTATTGCAACATCATAGACATGCTCTTGACTACACAGTTAACCTTTTCAAATCGTCATACCACGCAATTCTAGGCATCAGTATATTCATACATTAACAGTGTAACAGTCCCAAAGTGAAATTTGCGCATTGGCCTATTTCCTAATAGTTTTGTCATATCTACTCAAAGTTCTATTACCACTGTTGCTATACCAGTACGTTTCTTGATTCTGCCCTATATGGGCTTACGCACTCGTAACTATGTACTGCCTTGAGTTGGCTATCTGTTGCTTAAAAGAAAAGTTTATTCTGCCCTGTATGGGCTTACATATTTGTACTCCCATACTGCCTTGGATAGGCTCTTTATTGCTAGGTGTTGACACTATAACCCACAGATGAGTTTTCCAACATAACTGTGTATCCTCTGTCCTCCAATATGTACCTAGTGTGCTTGTCTGTTTCGTGTTCAGGTGAAGGCCACTTCTCCCAACATCATAAATGATCTGCTAAATCCTCCCCACTGTTGAGGCCACCTGGGGATTTAGATTGCAGATCAATAATAAAGCGCGATTCTAGTCTCCTCAGGCACCTCTCTCTGTGCCCCCTCTTATGTTTTTCGGGACGTGATCTAAGCAAAAATATTGTAAAAGTGACCTGTTGCTCTCGCGATGACTCCCAAAGTGACGTGCAACTGGATAATTGGTATCTACACTCGTAATGGCTCTTTGATGTTCTAGGATCCTCATTTTAACTGGATTTATTGTCCTGCCCAAGTAGCATAAGTCACATGGGCAGACCAAACAGTATACCACATACGGGGTACTGCACGTCATAAATTTAGTTATTTTTCGCTCTGTGTCAGTACCACTTATATTGTACGTGGTGACCCTTTTGCTCGTGGCACATGCCCTGCATTTCCCACACAGGAAAGATCCACAGAGGCTTTGTAAGCCCGATTCTGGCCTTATTTCCACCAGATGACTTTCCACCAAGTGATCTCTTATAGACCTTGCTCTTCTAAATGTTATTTTAGGTTCTGATGGAAAATCTCTCCCTATTGTGGTATCGGTCTTTAATATTCTTCAGTTCCTATGTAGGATGGCTCTAATCGTGTGCGCCATATTCGAGTAGCCAATGATCATCCTAAACTTGTTTTCTGTTGTTCCCTCTTTTTGTTGTACACAGTCATTCTGTAATATTTCTCTTCTTTTCTTTCCTGCAACCTTTTGTTCTGCTTTTCTCAAAGTTTTTGCGAATATCCCCTCGCTTTGAAGCGTGAAATGCTTTCTTGAGCTGCCTGCACATAATCCTCATCTCTAGAGCTGTTTCTCTTGATCCGCAGCAATTCCCCATAGGGGATGCTTTGTATCAGATTCATCGGGTGGCTACTCTTCCTATGCAGAACCGAATTTCCAGCCATTTTTTTCCTGTAGAGGGCTGTATGAATTTTATTCGATTTAACAAACACCCTCAAATCCAGGAAATTCACCTGTTCAGTGCTCAGTTCTCCAGTGAATTGTAAATACAGCCAGTTGTCATTGAGGGAGGAGATATATTGATTGGCCGATTCTATTGACCCTCTCCAAATTATGAAGAGATCATCAATATATCTCCTCCAGCAGACAATTTGTTCCACCCATTCATCCATAGTATTAGCCCAGGCCACCTGCTTCTCCCTCCAGCCCACGAATAAATTTGCGTAACTGGGGGCAAAGCAGGTGCCCATCGCCTTTCCTAGTATCTGGTTATAACTCTGCTCCTGGAAAATGCAATGAATTTGATTAACATGTTGTTATGCTCCAGGAACCTCAGAGGGCGTCCCTTTAAAAAGTACTTAATCGCCTCCAGTCCATCCGTGTGCCTGATGCTCGTGTATAAGCTCAATATATCCAGAGTAATCACAACAAAATCAGTTTCCCACTCAATTACCTGGATTTGTCTCAGAAAATCCTTCTTGTCACGGGTGTATGGTGGCAGTTGTAAAACTAGGGGAGATAGGAAATAATCTATGCATCTGGATAAGTTCTCCTTCAGGCCTCCTATGGAGGAGACTATCGGCCTCCATGGCGGACTAGTGGCGTTTTTATAGATTTTTGGAAGATAGTAAAACGTGGGGATCCGCGGATGTTTGTTTTGTAGATAGTTGAATTAATCTCTTGATAAGATGCCTTTACAAAGCCACTTTTGAATCATAGCTTCGAATGACTGTATACTTGACATGTAGTCCATTTCACTGGCTATATATATATATATATATATATATATATATATATATATATATATCCAAGTACCACTCCAAAGCGCTTCTCGGCACCATGAACAGAGAGACAGACACCTTCTTCTTTGTAGAAAACTGCAGCCGCAGTGTCGTATTTATTTAAATCATAGAATCAGTGCAAATGAAACGGGAAGACGCGTTTCGGCCAACTATGTGGCCTTGCTCACATATATATATATATATATATATATATATATAGAGAGAGAGAGAGAGAGAGAGAGAGAGTGAGAGAAAGATAGAGATATATCTATATCTATATAGTTACAGGGACGCTATAGTTAGGCTCAGATTTTACTCATACAAAACCATGGAAATTCTGCAGTTATAGTATTCTGAGCCTACTATAACTTATGCCCCCACAATGCACTGCTTATGACCTCACATATTACATGACTCATGATATGATCAGTGACATCACTGATGACATCACTGATGACATGACGGATCACCCCGAAACTTCCCATGCACAAGACTCACTATGACACTTTTTGAGAAACTTTTGTGAAGTTTCATCAACCAATGCCAAAGTTATAGGCAAGTCAAAAAATGCTTTTCCTATGGAAACTTGGTCCGCACTCTAACTACCTACTGATGACCGCCAGTAGGTAATATATATACACATTTTGTTTAAAAAGGTGACCGGGCTAAGCCTGATTTCTATCGCCCAATTTCTTTGATCAATATACTGGCCAAATGTTTTGGCCTCGTTATAGACAATAGGATTTTAGATTGGGCATGCAAAAACAAAATTCTGGACGTATGCCAATATGGTTTTCCGGCTGACATTGGCACTTCAAGCAATCCTTAAATTTAAACCAGATAATCAGCAAGTATATGGTGGCCAAGCGGTCCAATCTTTACCTGGGATTCATGGATCCATGGCCTTCGATTGCATAAATCAAAATAAGCTTTGGCAGCATCTCCTTGGTATTGGAATGGATGGGACGCTTGTCGGCATTCTTGCTGTGCTTTAAAGTGATACCTCTGCCAGGGTACAGTACGAACAAAAAGGCGAATTGTCAGACATTATCAAGACACATCGGGTAGTGGTGCAAGGCTGTGTGCTTGCACCGTAATTAGTCATCCTTTATATTAACGATTTGACCACTAAGTTAGTAGCCAGCACCTTAGATGTTCCAAAGGCAAATGTTATTCCACTTCCTGCACTCCTGTACACAGATGATGCGGTTTTAATGGCTCGTTTTTCAAAAGCACTAAGAACTCTAGTTAATACTTTTGTGGAGTTCATGTTAAATTTGGACCTCGTAAGGAAATTTGGCAAATCTTACATAATGGTTTGTGGGACCAAAAGATGTGGAGGCCTTAAAATAGCAGTTGGTCAAAACGTTTTGGTAAGCACAAAAACATTCTGGTACCTGGGGGTAAATTTTAGCAAAAGAGGATCCTGGGTAGCACATGTCCAGCAAAGTAGGGCGAAACTAGCCAGGTCTTTAGGCTCACATCCTCAGTCTACCACGCCCAGCCAGGGGTTGGCCTCTGACCCAGGTATTGCAAATGTATACTGCACAATGCTCCCCCACAGCTTTTTATGGGGCTGGCGTCTAGGGTTACGCTCATTGTTCACCAATACAGAGGGAGGAAAACAACTTCTGCAAGTGACTGCTGGCTATACCAGGATCCTCTTCAAATTTCATTTGCCACAGTGAACTCGGGATCCCTTAGATGAGTGACCTCATACGAACCAAACCAGTGTTGTTGTGGCTTTCTATTTGGCGGAATGGGGACGCTCCACTAACTAGGGCAATAATCAACAATTGTCTGAAATGTAACAGAGGCATGTCAATCCTATGGCTGACCTAGCAAAAAGGAAGTTTCAATAATGTTATTAGCACAATTACATAATAAGAGGGCTGTGAAAGAGTGACTGAAAGTGACGAGTGAGAAAGACTTTTCCTGGATAGCAGAGGTTACACCAGTTAGTTACATACAGAAACCTATGAGGACCTGGGAGCGCTCCCTAATATTTAGGTTCAGGGCAGACACAGTAAAATACATACTGTGCTTCCCAATAGGATATCAGACTAATCTAGATGTGATGACATGCCCAAGCAGTGACGGTGCCACCCAGTCCATGAACTACTTCCACTTTTATTGTAACTTTTATATGTTATATTCTAAAAGCTTCTTGGTCCCACTAAGGAGGGTGAAAAACATAAGCTATACTGCTCAAGCCATTCTCGCATTATAAGGTCTTTTAGATGATGAAATATGTGCTGCTTGTTTAATCAGCTTTTTTTGTGCTGCTGTCCGATCGCGCAGAATTATGAATTTTATTTAAAACATGTGAGGTTGTGACTGCCGGTAGGGATTACAATTTAGAAAGGTAATCTTGTAATATTTACAAAGGATGAATTGTTTTTAATGTTTTATCTTTTAACCTTCATGTCTGTACCATCAAATTCCTAATTATGAATTGCCTGGATTAATCAAGAGTAACAACAGGCAAACCAATCATTGGCAGGGTGGTTCACAAAGTAGACTTCTAATAACGGAATTACTCGCCTTTGTTACAGTACTCAAGTTAACTTTGATTAGCCACCGGGGAGGGCTTTGAGACAAGTGATTTCGTTTTTAAAGTATTACATTTTTATCAATTTTATCAATTTCAATGCAAGATAAAACATTGTATGTTATTTATATCAATGTGTACTTTTATGGTTCTCATGTAAAACCAAATACATATATTTTGAGATAAATATATTTGGTCTGTCCTCAGGAAGGTGAAAGTGGTCCACCATATTAGAAAAAAAGACAACAATCAAAATCTGCCAGCTCAATAATTTAATAGTGGTGTCACTCCTGAATATCTATACCAAAATGATAACAGTGGAGCCATCACAATCAACAATTCATGCCACTGAATGGAACATTTGAGAAAAGATATGTATTGGCTTATACAGCTGTATGTGTCTCAAATTTTCAGACTGTAAATGTTGAATTCACATATACATTTACAAAAATGTTTTTGACTGTACACAACAAATAAAGACGAACAATGATGACAAAATACTCTCTAAGCAGTTCCAACCATGCCCTACATACAATAAAATTAATTCTCACACCCAATCATATCACTGGCATACTTCATTCATACTAATCATACCACTCCCCATCCATACTATTTAAAACATCAAATGCTAGGGTTGAAGACTAACCACAGAATATATCCAGAAGAACATTTTCATAGAATAATGATTGTGCACAAGTAATTACTTGCATCGGTGCCCTTTATACTACCATGTAACTTCAAATATATTTTCTATTATATCTCAAGCCAAGATACATAGTGATCTTCATTTTGTATAGTGTACTTTTGCATAAAGGCTCCGGTTGGCAGCTTATCACATTTGAAATATTCTTCAACACCCTCCAACAATATTGTGTTCTTCAGATACCCATTCAAGGAGTGCTGATGCGTGTTTCTGTGGGGAAACCCAAAATGTAGAAACCACCATCCTCAGCTCGCAAAGAAAATGTGTACAGTGTACAGACTTGGGTTTAGATGAACCACCCAGAGAGAATAAATCACCGCAGCACGGAATGAAACAGAGTTGCCTACTAGGTCAAGAAAAAATGGTACAGATGAACACCGAGGTCCTCTCAGTGTAGGTAGGCATCGCTAAGGTAGCAGGATGACAATCAAGACACCAAAAGAGGATACACAAGGATTCTGTTCAAGTAAAAGACGTTTTTTTCAGAGAGACACTAATGGGTCTGAGATCTAACCTGGGTCTAACAGTACGATAACAGATGAATTTTGTCTCAGAACGAATATAAGGCCAAACATATTATCCCACTTGCCCGGTCCACCCAAAAAAGACAAAACATTCAAGAAGATTTTGAGTCTACTCGTACTCTCTCTGGCCAAAGACAAGAGAGACCTCTGTTAAACTAATGGGTTGAGAGTTCGGCTCATAATGGAGGAGATCTCGAATGTGTCTTTTGTGAGATACGATTATGAACTGCATCCGAATGATGGCAGTGAAACTATCGTGAATAGTAATATAAACCTTTATTTTGATGGTGGATGGTTGGTGGGAGAGGCAAAAAGGTGGGTGGGAAGAGAAAGTTGAAGGTGTTTTTGTAAGCTTGCTTGCACTTCAGTCTATGTGACTTCAAAATGCTTTAACTCGTTTGATCCAGAAGTGGAAGTTTCTGGATACTCTTACAATAGTGCATTACATTTGTGTAATTAATAAAGATGAGTTAAACCTAATTTTGAAACACTTCTACTAGAATTCGGAAATGGGCAAAATTTACTTTGATCAACTTCGGGAAGAATATTTCAAACGTTAGCAGCTTCAATGTAACATTTAGCTTTTCTGTGATCCCAAAAATACCAAACCCCTGTTTTTTGGGTAGAAAAACTATATTTGCAGGAGGAATCTCCTACAAGGATACTGACATCTTAATCCAGCGATTTAGCCACAGAGGCTACCCTAATGGATTACTCAAAAGAGCGAGAAAAAGGGATTGGTACTACCCCCGTGACACCCTTCTGGAAGTCAAACCCAAGGAAACGCACAAGGAGAAACTGGTTTGTGTCACTACCTTTAATCCAAGAAGTCATGAAAGTTCTGAAGAAGTATTGGAACCTAGTGGCAACTGAAATCGGGACAGCAGAGGACCCGACTTTTGCTTTTAAAAGAGGCAAAAACATCAAGGACTTTGTCGTCAGTGCCAATCTGGAAACTCCACGAACACCTGACATTAGGATGCAATTGAACCTACCACACCTTATAGGACATTACAAATGTGGCCATTGTAAAGCCTGTACTTTGACAATTGAGGGTAATGCACTCACATATCAAACCCGAGCATACATATTACCACACCAATTGTAACAGTGCCAATGTCATATATGCAAATGTCAAATGCCCATGTGATAAAGTGTACATTGGAAAAACCACCCAGGAAGCCAAGAATCCTGCAGCACTGCAGCAGGATTAGATGCAAGGTGCAAGGAGCTCCCTTAGTGGAGCACTTTTCCTGCCTGGGCCATCTATCCGACAGTCTGAAATGGTGGGTATTGGAAATAATCTGCCCCCCCATCTTAGAGGTGGCAACACTACATCCTCCCTTGACTTTAAAGAATGTAAATGGATACATACTTTGGACACAGTCGCAAGGGGTTTAAACGAGATGGAGGAAATATATAGGCAGCTGGCCAGTTACAACATAGATGAACATATTTCAAAACTGACTGTTGACATCTCCTGTGATAGCGTCTGTGTTCATTGTTACATTTACATTCTGTGTTACATTGAAACCTACTTTTGCCTCTCCCTGGGACAGCATCTTATTCTATGTTCTAATTGAGTTGCAGTCCATGTTATAATTGAGTTGCAGTCCATGTTAAATTTTTTTTTTTAGTTTAGATTTCTTTATTAGTTTCAGAAAAGAACATCCAACATCAGAATAAAGACATTCTATACTGATTGCTGTGCGTACCACCGGAATGGCGGTTAAGGCCATAAAGATAACAAGAATCCACAAACATGAAAAACCTCCTCCAAAAAGTCCTCCCCCCCCCTCCAAATAGCCACATGTGTTCACAGTTAATGTTCCTGGCCGCCTCCCGTAGTCCGGGACCTTTATCCCCGACTAGCCCGAGTTTTACCATCCTCTGGCTCCGTGGTTTGCGGTGGGTCTGCCAATCGTAGAAATCTTAAATATTTCGGACACATGAGTTCCTTAAATTCGGAAGTAAGCAGCGAGAGAAAGGGCTTCCACAGGTCCTGGAAGGCTGCCCGGGGTTGGCAAGTGAGAGGGAGATTTTTTCCATCCCTAGGATCCCCCACAGTTTATGGAGCCACCCAACGTAGGTGGGTGGTGTTGCTTTCCCCCATTGAGTCAGGATGGTTTGTACAGACACCAGCAGCGCTAGTGCCATCTGCCTGCCCCTCAATGATCTAAGTGGGAAGGTGAGAGACTTGGGTAAACCCAATAACATGTAGGCTGGTAATCGTGGAATTTGGGTATTAAAGTGAGTATCAATGTCGTCTAGCACTTGTTCCCAATAGCTTAATAGTTAAAGGCATTCCCATAATATGTGGGTCAAAGTGCCCGCTGAACCACAGTCTCTCCAGCATAGTGGGCTTCGTGTCGGGTTACCTCTGTGAAGATGCTGGTGCGTCAAATACCAATAGGTTGCGATTTTTGTGGCTGTTTTGGTATTAGCAACACTACATGCTGTGTCGGGCCCTATAATAAATATCCGTCCATTCCTTATGCGATAGTGCCCTACCCAGCTCTCTTTCACCCACAACTGTTTATGTTAGCTTTGAGTGGTCTTCCATGTTACATTTGAGTTGCACTCTTCCTTACTGAACATTCATTATGTTACGTACCATTTTTTCAGTGTTGTGAGATGCTGACTCCATACCCAGTTTAGATAAGCATGATAGATAAGTGGCTAGGTCTTTTGAAATGAGATCCAATGAATAAATGCATTGTCAAAACCACACGCTCTATTCCATCAATTAAACTGTTTAAACTTGTTTCCTTGTACTTCCTGTACTGTATGAGACAGCACACTCTCACCAATTAACAAGATAATTACCGGTCTTGCAGCACGCCTTCTTTGATGTATCTCCACACTATCATGTTGTTACAGTGGAAATTACTAGTTATCAGCTCTCTTTCTTCACAAATTATTTCATACTTTTAAATTCTCCAGCCATGATTTCTTATTCAATGTTTCGAATTCCACGCAATTTCATGAATCTGGTCTGGCAGAATGCCTTCTTTAATGTATCTCCACACCGTCATGTTGTTACAGTGAAAATTACAAGTTATAAGCTCTCTTTCTTCACAAATTCCCCAGCCATGATTTCTTATTCAATGTTTCGAACTCCACGTATTTTCCAGCACACGTGTCCAATCGACTAAGAGGAAAACTATTAATCGACTAGCACCTAAAATATTAATCGACTAGCACCTAAAATATTAATTGACTAGCACCTAAAATATTAAACCTCACATAAATCGCATCCGTATTACAGCGAATGACCTTTTGAACCAGTTTCTTTGTTTATCGTACGTTCTGAAACAAAGTTTATAACTCACTGAACTGTCTTTAATGTAGCCATGTATGCATGCGTTTACGATGTCTAATCGGCAGTACCGCTAAAGCTACGTAGAGCACCGTAAGCTGCCATGCCCCTGATAATATGTCTCACCGAGTCAGGCACCCACACCTAGCTGCTGCCCCAGTGCGTGCACACAAGTACTGACTCATGTCACGCCAACGTGCCGTCCGCAAAGTCTTTAATTCACATCTGTTTCTCTGGGCGAGCAAGACCTTTCCGCGATACATAGGAGTACACACATCCGTTGTGCAACTGAACAGAAAGGTATGTCCCACCGGCATGCTCAGTTTAATTGCTTCAATTACCTTTTAATGTTTGATCTCATAGACTCAAACCATTTTTAACCTCCCTTCCCCCAGAAATGTATTGAAGATTCTAGATTGCCATCACTTGTGTGAAGCGCAACACAAAGTTACAAGGTATGTCAGAAGCCTGACTACTGCGGGAGCCTTTTATTAATCTAGTCAATCGGTTTATCTCTTAAATTATTTTTTTTATGTGATTTCTACTCTGCAGCTCTAATCCAACTCGATGGTCTGGGTCAGTCAGTACCTTCTGATTTAACCCACTGCGGTATGTCTTGAGTTACAGCACTTAGCATGCTTTTTGCTTTTTACACCTATTATTTTACACAGTACTGATCCAATTCCCCTTTTTTATCCCCCAGACTTCAACCTTCAAGGTGGTCTCTCTTCACGATATAGAGATTGGTAAGTCCACGCACTACCATTCTCGCGCCCTCAGTCAATTAATTTCACTACTGGAGGCACCTTGACCATTGCTGCGTGGTGAGTGACCTATACCATGTTGCATAATTTCTATCCAATGGTCAAATCAGGCACTATTTACCAGTGTCTACCCATCTCTCTTTCCCACAGTTCAAAATCCTTTAATTACTCACCTCGCCTTGGGTCTGTTTAACTGTACTTGGAATTGGTGAGTAAATCCAGTTACTTGTCTGGGTTTTTTAATGATAATCCTCAACTATGGAACACACGTGACTCAAACATGAATCACTTTCCCTTTAGGCTGTCTTCCTTTGTTGTCTGCTCGTCCGGAAGAAGACCCGCTATGATGCTTACCTACTTGTACACTTATCTGGGTCAAAACATCAACGTACTTATCAGTCTATGTCCATTAGGTCTTCCGGTCCCAAAAATTAATAAGCCTACTTAGCATTCACTGGAGGCATTTCACTTACAATGGAAAAAAACAGACTCCATCTTTTAGTTGTCTCTTGTATATTGTGTATATATTTGTATGTGTCGTATCCCTTATGTATAAACTGCACCCAGACACTTATGTCACTTTGTCACTTCATTCACTCAATTCTTTCTCACTGATGTCATTTGATGATTATTGAATTTTGACAGTTGTATATGACTATATGCTTTACAGAGAAAAAGTAAAAATGTACTTTTATTCCAAATATCGCGTGTCATTCGTATTCGATCCTGAAGTCTATAAAGAATGATTAATACTACATGAGTTTAAAGAAATTGTTCTACCCATCAGAACCATTTGTAGTTTGTTGTATACATATCCATGTTCTGAGGGACACAGGGTTACCCTATTGACTCTTTCAATCTTTCTGAAGTCCATCAGGGAGGTTGCTGTTTGTAGGTTGAGGAGTAGGTTGTTCCACGTCTTTGCAGTTATGTAGGAGAATGAGCAGCGATGTGGTTGCGGTGAATGCGGGGGTGTGTGCGAGTGAGGCGCAGCGCGGGTGTTTTGCGGGCAGGTGGAAGTTCAGTCGATGATTGATGAAGGATGTTGCTTGGTTGTGTAGAGCTTTGTAGGTGTGCGTGAAGATCTTGAACTGGCATCTCCTCTGGATGGGGAGCCAGTAGAGGTTTCTGAGGTGGGTGTGATGTGGGTCCATTTGGGGAGGTCCAGGAGGATTCTGGCTGCAGTGTTCTGTATGGTCTGGAGCCTTTTGTGGAGTTTGGTGGAGATTCTGGCATAGGGGGGGTTGCCGTAGTCAAGGCGATTGGTAATAAGGGCTGCGTAATGGTCTTTTTGGTTTTGGTTGGGATCCATCTGAAGATTCTGCGGGGCATGCAGAGGGTGTGGAAGCACAAGGAGGCGACTGCATTGGCTTACTGTTTCATTGTCAGTTGCCTGTCAAGGATAATGCTGAGGTTGCGTGTGTGGTGTGTTGTTGTGGGCGTTGGTCCGAGTTCTGCTGGTCACCAGCTGTGGTGTATCACTTTGTTAATATCTCAGTGGAACTACCAAAACAAATATTTAAGTAGGTGTCCACCGTGTTTCTTTATATAATATGGGCTAGAGTAGCATTGAAAAAACTTCAATTACGGATGACTGTTGAAGCACTAAGTGCCCCATACGACAAGCTGTACTACCCAGCATTGTAGTTGAAGTTGGTGGGCACTGAAGACCAGAACCTCTATGAAGCACAATGCCTAAAAATGTAATCAAATAACCATTAGTAGGAAAATGTTAAATAGTCATGGCAAACCAAATACCAGCCATAGACTCATAACCACAGCCATATATTTCTGTTGATGATCCACTAGAAAACCAACATTAAGGAGGCATATACCACTGTGGTGTTTGCTTAATTAAAGGGCAGTTCAAGCAAGATAGATAGGACAAAAGGGAGAGAAGTGAGGAAATTGCACATACTTTACTCCTTTGAAGACTTCACACTTCTAAAGTTCCAAAAACTATAGAATTGTATCCTTTACACAAGGGTCTATTCCTAGCACATACAAAAGTTGATGCCATCAAACACACAAAAGCATTTGGCACAAGTGAACCTCAGACTCGCTTGATGAAATCCTCACCATAATTAGTACATCCAAATCAATAACATCACTATATCAGACACTACTACAAATGGCTAATACAAAACTGGTAGCTCTAAAGTTAACCTGGAACTGAGATTGTGGTAGGGAGGAAGAATTGATTGAGACCCCATAACACTCAAATAAAGTGTCACATAATTTAAGGTTCAAACAGATACAATAAACGGTCTTACATAAGACATACCTGACCCTGACAAGATTGTACAAGTAGTATCCCACAATAACAGAAAAAATCCAAGCTGTAACTCATCTGTAGTAGGCATCATGATTAAACTTTGTTCATGCCCAGAGATCCATAAATCTTTTGTCCAACTAAGCCTCTTGGTAAGGACTTAATGATAAAGCATGTCACTGGAAATTCCAGTAGGTAAAAGTCCTTTTAACAAAAAGGGACCATCTCCACATGGGAATGAGAACAGCTAAAACTATTATCAGTTAGTGCTCTCTGTCGTGGTATATTGTTATAGCGTTGGAAGTGGAGAGAACCCCCAGCTCTCCTTTTTTTTTAAATTTGGTATATGATATTTGTATGCAAAAAAGAAAGCTAATAACATGTAATAAAAAATACTGAAATCAATATGGCCATTACTGAAAAGAATATAACAATCACTGAAATGAATATAACATTTTAACAAGAATGACATTCACTGAAGTAAATTACCCTTTTTAATTTTAGTATGACACGTTGCAATTACTATGATCTGCTGAGAAGAATATAGACTTTAATTAAATGACTGGGACACGTTAAAATAAAGGTATTGGCTCTGATTCACAAACGGAACTTGCAGTTTTGAGTAGGCCTGGGCTAAAATTCCGTTCCGCTCGCGGAAATTGCGATAATTTGACATTTTCGCTTTCCGCGGAGAGCGCGAAAATGTCAAAATTTCCGCAATCCGCATTTTACCGGAAATGTTTTGCTTGCTCGCGCTGTAAAATAATACATTCTCGCGTGTGCGCGATCGCCTTACCTGAATCCCCGCGTTCGCTGACAAGTTTTCCCGATCCGGCCGCAATCTCCACGAGATGTTGGATTGTTGGTAGCCATTTGGGCTGTCTCGCGACAGTTCGCGCCCGCAGTAACGTCATTCATCACGCGATCACGTCTTCTCGCGATCATGCACCGCGAGACAAGTGAAAACAAGATGGCCGCGCCCGCGAGCAACCGCATGGGTAAGTTGGCGAGCTGCGACCACGCAGAAAATACCGCGAACGGGCGGGAAAAAAACTTCTGCATCTTCGCGATATTTCCGCGTGTTTGCGGAGATTTTTAACATTTTCGCGATAATTTGCGAAAGTGAATTTCGCAAATTCCGCCCACCCCTAGCTTTGAGTATGTTTACACTTTTGACTAAGTTTATTACTTTTTGATATTCAGAAACTGCATTTCTGGATGAACTTACACTTTTGGAGTACATCCAACAATGCACAGGCACATACACATGTAAATAGTACATAATATTTATTATTTCATTATAAAATATTTAAGAATAACGTCATTAAATATTTAAGAAAAACGTCATTAAATATTTTATAATTAGATAATAAATATGCACTAGTTTGACATATCTTTTAACATCAATTTATATATATTTATATTTTTAACTATTTTAAATAATTTAATTTAATATTTTCCGTATACGGTTTAATTTTAAGTCCCTACCTCCATTAGTTTCTTTGGGATGGTGTTGCAGTACCACTGGTTTGCCGGGCTTACTTCAAAAGTGTAAGTTACTACAAAGTTGTAAGTTACTATAAAAGTGCACTTAGTATATACTGAAAAGTAGCATACTTTCCCAAAGTGAAAACTTAGGCAAAAGTGAAGTATGTAAATCAGGACCACTATCTTTTTCAGTAAATATAATACGGGTTGAAAAGAAATGAGACACTTTAATATGGACATTACACATACTGTAATGAATTTGACCGGTGTTCAAAAGAATATGGCATACTTTAAAATGAATATGATGTGGAAATTAATACAAAAAATGTTGACAAGCCACATTGTAGAAAATGTGTTGCATATTCCAATAAATATGAGATGTGCAGAAATAATATGTCAATTAATAAAAGGATTGTGGCCTATACCAAGATAAATGTGAAATGTATTTAAATGAATATGGAAGCCATTACAAGAAATATGACGCACATTGAAGAGGATGTGCCAAATCTTGAAATGAAAAAGATATGTACTGAAATTACTTGAAGCACTTTGAAATAAAATGACTATAGGTAAAATTAATATAATCTAGACTTAAATAAACATGACGCGCAATAAATTCAATATGGCCTCTGTTGAAATAAATATGAATACGTTGAAATGATTATATGTGTTGACATAAATATGCCACATCTTCAAATGAATATGCGATGCATAAATTTAAAATTAATATGTCCTATGCTGAAATGATGATGAAATGCAGTGAAATGAATATGGCTTTCATTAAAAATAATAATACCACTATTTGAAATATTTTGACATAGCTTAACATGGACATGACCTACACTGAAATGAATATAATGGTGCCGATTCCGATCCTGTAAAACCCGGGTACAAATGGTCGTACGGAGTGTTTTCTCCGTACGACTCGTACCCGGGAATTCCACCGTACAAACCAGCAAGTACGATTCGTACAGAAATCCCATTTCCGTACGAATCGTGAAAAACACCGTACGGCTAAAAAATACATACAATTCCGATCCTGGACAGCGCGTCTGCGACGTCCGCACGGAGTCAGGCAGCGTTTTACGGACCAGCAAGTACGATTCGTACCTACAGCACTCCGCACGGCTATATTTTTACGGGAGCCAAAAAGTGCCGGAGAAGCTAAGTACGCTGCAATGCACGAGGAAAAAGGGGCCCGCTACGCGACGTACACGCCATCACCCACATCGTACGTGTCATCATGTACGGTGCGTACCCCAACATTGCATATGTACGGACCGTACCCCCCGTATGTACGGACCGTACCCCCACCCCCCGTATGTATGGACCGTACCCCCCACCCCCGTATGTACGGACCGTACCCCAGGCGTACCCCCCACTCGCGTATGTCTGCACCGTACCCCAGGCATACCCCAATCCTCGCGTATGTACGGACCGTACATGCGCGAGGATTGGGGTACACCTGGGGTACGGTGCGGACATACGCGGGTGGGGGGTACGCCTGGGGTACGGTGCAGACATACGCGGGTGGGGGGTACGCCTGGGGTACGGTGCAGACATACGCGGGTGGGGGATACGCCTGGGGTATGGTCCGTACATACAGGGGGGGGTGGGGGGTACGGTCCGTACATACGGGGGTGGGGGGTATGGTGCGGACGTACGCGGGAGGGGTGGGAGGCTGGGGGGGCCGTACGACTCGTACCCCGGGCACAAGTGTACTCGGGGTAGGGCTCGTACAAAGTTTGCTCCGTACGGAGCCTTTTCCATGCGCTTGTGTTTTCGGATGGGCGGTACGGATCGTACTTGCGCGCTCGGACTTCAGTTTTACGATTTGTATGTTAAACTGTCCGGGGACGTCTCGTAGACTTTTCCCGAGGCGATTCGTATGTATTTTTCACGTACGAATCGTACTTCGCCGTTTGTACGGGACTTGTACGATTCGTACGTAAAAAAATACGGATACGAGTCGTATGGGAAAAAAAAATCCAGGATCGGAATCGACCCCAATATGTTGTGATACAAATATAATATGCATTGAAATGAATATGACGTGGCTTAAAACGAATATAACATGTTTTGAAATTAATATGACATGGGTTGAAATAAATATAACACGTTTTAAAATGAATATGCCAAGTGTTAAAATGAATATAACATGTGCTGAAATAAATATGGAACTTGTTAAAATAAAAATGGCCCATGTCCAAATGAATGTGAATTCCAGCGCGGGCTTCCGCAGCACGGGACGCCCGTAATGACCTTTCTGCCACTGCTGCCTCTGCTGCAACCGGAACCACAAGAGCCAGGCCACCCTGTAGCAAGAAGCTGCCAACGCCATCCATAGCGCCAGGAGGTGCTTTATATTCCAGCACGGGCTCCCACAGCGCGGGACGTGCGCGGGTGCTCCCGGGCCAAGTGCGGGCCCGTCTGCACCAATCCGAGACCGGAAGAGGCTGGGCCGTCCCTCTAATATTAGGACCCCGGGATTATTAAGCGCCATTTTTATGAGGTACTGTGCCACTTGTTATTATTAACACTATAAGGGGTGCCAAAATGAGTAAACGACAGACTATCAATGATCAGCGGGGGCCGGGAGTTGTGGGGACACTTGATGCATTTCTCATGAGGGCTGAGTCAGTCCTCATTCATGAGATAGAGGTAACGGAGCACCAGCTCTCAATGGAGCCTCTGTCTATGCAGAAACGGTCTCCACTCATCAGTCATTCCTCGGGCAATAATCCCCAAGATCCTCCCCTCCAAGTCTTACAAATACAACATACGTCGTCAGATCTTGAAATCTCTTCACCCCCTGAGTTAGCAACCAGGCCCAATATAGTTACACTGGGCCAGGTGGCTAAAATTAGACGAGACAGCAATAGTGAGCCACCATGTAAAAAAAGAAAGGGTCGGGGTCCTCAGAAACAGAAACAGAAATAAAAATCCACAATAGTAATGAGTAGCGAAGCTATAACTGGAGATGGAGACCGTGAACTGGGGTCCGGTTTAGCACCGAGGACTAATGAACTCGCCTTATTACCTCCAAGACTGAACGATGTGGACTTCTGGAAAAAGCTTGAGACTATGATATCTGTTCTAATTGATGCAGTGTCACAAAAACGATCTCAAATCGAAGACAGACTTGGAGGGGCTGATTATAAATACCTGTCCAGTCTCCCAGGACATACGCCCTGGCAGGGGTTCTGGGCCTTCGGTAAATCTGGTGTTGGGAACAGGGGCCTACGCAAGTACCAATAATAGCATTGCTGAAGCTGTAGCTCGTCATTGGCAAATGCCCTTCCTACAATCCTCAGAACATACTGGGCATTTGCCTAGTATAGTAGGCCCCACTACCCCGTGTATACAGGCTGTTAACACCTCTAACAGGCCCACACCAAATATACGGATACCATTGTTGGGTGATGTAGGGAGAGATACTAACACACAAAACTCTCAAAGGCCTAACCTGAGTGTTACTATAAATCCAAATCAGACCCTGCATCTTCCGCCAGAAGTAACCCCTTATACGATTGTGTTTTCAATTGTCCCCCCTCTCCTTCCCCACGCCCTTGAACACTGGACAGCTCTGAGGAATAAGTCACTACACCTGTTGAGCACCAGAACTGGCCTAACTGACACTCTCTTCTCGGAATTTAAAATGGTTAGAAGAATAGGATGGGTCGGCAAAACAAACAAGCACCTAGCAGGTGATTGTGTGGGTTTAACTTTTAGAAGGATTGTGCAGTCTATCCTTGATAGGGCTGGCAATTACTCTACTATGGAATCAATATCTTACCTCTAGGGTATTTTTACCAACCCCCAAAAGTACTATGGACCAACCCTGTGGAGAACTATCAAGGTAATACGCAGTACAGGTACAGGGTCCCTGTTAGTAATCGTTTTGATACTTTTAACACCCTAGAAGATATAGACTGACTAATTCATCCTAAAGACCCTTACCGTACTCCTAAGGATGACCTCAACAGTAATAGGTCCAATAATGTATCCAAAGGTGGAACCACTCCTGAGTAGGCACAAAAAGATATAATTAACCACCCTTTATTACCAGCTCATCCTAAACCCAGAGAAGAGTCATTGGGCACTAGTAATTTGATTGTGCGCTCTAAACTTATTAAACCCACACATTTAGATCAGGGATTAGTTACCAACTGCGCACTAAGTCCTAATAATATCGCAGCAGCAAAGCCCTGATGTAACATTCACAGTATCTCTTGCAACCTGGTCTTCTGGAACATCTCAGGTATACGATCAAAGTTGACTAATCTTTTATGGTGTGACTTTATTTTGAATTTAGATATAATGTGTTTTCAGGAAACCAGGGTAAAAGACATAATACACATTAATGGTTTTAAAACTTGTCACACCGCAGCTGTTGAGGCGGTTTGTCGAAGGGCAAAGGGAGCGTTATGCACCTATATTTCTAATAGGATGAACATAAAAAAAATAGAAATGCATATAGAAGAGACTTATTTCCAACTGAGTTTAATCTATGTTTATAGGAAGCACTGTATTGCCCTGACAACATTTTACAATAAAATTCCTCCGGATCAAATTGGAGTAGTTGTGAAATAATTATGCAATGATTTGAAAACAATTTATAATGATAATGCAAAGGACATGTTTATAATCTTGGGAGGTGATTTTAATTCTTCATTATGCTCAAATGATGGTGGGAAATTATGTGGATTTACAAATGAGGATGGGATTAGCAATACTCACTTTCGACACTCAAAATTGGGGGAACTATATAATGAAGTGATATTTGGTCTTGACTTGGGGTTTGCGAATGAGCTATGTGTTACGCCTGCTCCGATGAGTTATACTTTTAATGGAAGAGGCTGCCTTTCCACTGTAGATTATATACTGTTTTCAAATAGTCACGCATGCAGACTTCAATCATTTACTACACATGATAACTCATTGAGTGATCATTTTCCATTGAGTATCACTGTCTCATTGCCGAAAAGACCATCTGGTATAGGGGATGAAACTGTACACGTCGCATAAAACCTAACTATTGACCATACAAATGGTTACTCCCTGTGCTGGTCGATGGTGTATCCCCCTAGAAATATTAAAAAAGGTGATAAGTAGGTGTAAATTAGCCTTTGATGATTGCTTGAGTAAAACAGCGCCATCTGACAGTGTTTTAACTTCCTTTCAAGAAATATCGGGAGGTATAAAGGAGGCCCTATTTGTTCAGAACAGCAAAAAAGGGAAACAACAGGGGTGGTTTGACTCTAAGTGTACACGAGCCTATGCCAATCTAAAGTATGAAATACGTAAGACTCCAAGAAATCCAAGCGATATCAGACCGGCTAGAGGGGCTTATAGGCTAGCGCTCAAGGAACGTTTGGATAGCATTGCATGATGCCTTTCTATCTAAAGATAGTTCAGCTTTTTGGAAAACAGTGAAAACTTCCTTATTGACACCTGTAGATGGTCTGACCATTGAAATACAGGTATAAAGATGTATGCTGTTCCTCATGGATGTGATAAGAGAGAGGCCTATAGTGATATGTAAGTCAGGAGGAGTTACCTCCTTCAGGAAAAAGACCCTCACACATCCAGCAATCTAGATGTCATGCTTCATCATCAGGTCTGCTCCAAATCGGGGCGGCGCCCCAATCCCCGATCGGCGACCTTTGTGGCGCCTTTTGATGGAGATCTTTTTTCCTTAGATGCCGGTTGGTGTAGTGTGGGTGAGGGCCCTAAGTGCAGTGTGTACTAGTGGAATTTTTAAAACAAGTAGTGGTGGCCCAAAATAACAGCAGTTTAATAGAGAAGGTCCCACTCTTGATTAAAACAAAAAAACGCGTATCCCTGCAGTAAAGGTGTCAGGTTTACGCTACACTGGTCAACATGTTTCTTGCATCGGTTTGGTTAACCGCAATTCATCAGGACCACAAAAAAAGTTCACACACTTACTGGTAGTGATAGCAGCTGCTACAGCACTTACCACTTTTACAGCACCCTAATAAGTGGTTACTTATGTTGAAAAATTCTAATGCACCCCGTAGTGGTGTATCAAGGGCTCCAACGCGTCGGCGCTGGATTATAACACTGAGTAGTGCAGTGTTATGTATCCCCGATATAGGACACGTTGAATCCTACACTTCGTCCACGCCGACTCGGGAGACCATTGAAATAGCCATCACAGAAGAACAATGGATTGAGCACTTCTCCACGATGTATAATGGTGCTGTGAGTGTCGATGCTCCAGGCATCCAACACTATGGGGATGATGCCCTGGTACCCTTGACTCAATATATTGACCTCCAGTTTACTCTGGATGAAGTAAATCATGCTATTTCAGCAAGTTTGGGTGGTAAGGCCCCTGGGCCGATGGGGTCCCTGTATACTTATATAAGTCAAATATGATACTATGGGGCCCGCTAATAACCAAGGTAATCAATGCAAGCTGTTTCTCCCTCTTTTTAACTAGTTGGGCAGAATCGATCATAGTGCCCATTTTTAAAAAGGGGATCGTCAGGATCCTGGCTGTTAAAGGCCAATATCATTATTAGACTCCCTGGTAAAATTGGCAGGTCAAATTAACCTTAAACGGCTACAGGATTGGACCGAGGATAACAAGGTTATCTCTGATATACAGTACAGTTTTCGTGAGGGCCTAGGAACCGTCGAACAGATCTTAAATTTAACCATTATTATAGGAAAGTAAACTCAGGTGAAGAAGGGTAAGTTGTTTTTAGCATTTGTGGATCTCACTGCAGCCTTCGACTGTGTCAGGCATAGCAAGCTGTGGAAGATCCTTGAGGGCCTAGGGGTGGAAAAGCAAATTATCCACTTTCTTAAACAGTTATATGGTGATGCTAAGGCCAGAGTGTGATTCGGTGTTAACGGTGAGTGCTCTTCCCCGTTGCCAATAAGGAGGGGGTAAGGCAAGGCTGCGTGCTAGTCCCCTTTCTTTTCAATCTTTATATTAATGGCGTGGGCGAAGCACTGGTTAAGGACTGCCAAGACCTCCCCCAAATAGACGTCCAATACCTGCTCTCCTCTATGCGGATGACGCAGTTCTGATGTCGCGCACTCAAGTGGGACTGCAAAGGGTTTTAAATAGCTTTTCAGCTTTTATGTGCAACATTGGTCTTAGGGTGAATACCTCGAAAACCTTTATCATGAGGTGTGGTCATGGCAGTCAAAAGTGTAGGGATATGTATATAGATGAACAGAAGATAGGGTTTACTAAGAGATTTTCATATCTTCGTATACTTTTTGATCAGAATGATACATGGTCCCAAGCGGTGCTAGCTAAAAACCTGTCTTTTTTAAAGACCACAACTGCCCTTGCTAATTTTTCAAGAAAGCTGGGTAGAAGGCCGCCGGTAGAGCTTATACAGATTTATAGGGCAAAATGTGTCTCCACGGCCATGTATGGGGCAGGGGTCTGCGGCTTTGTCGATGTGTACCCCTTACAAATAATGGAAAACGTGTTCTTAAGGTATATCCTGGCAACCCCGAGTAGCATATCATCGCATGTTTGCCATTCTGAATTGGGTATGCCATACATCGCAGACCTTATAAAAATGGAGCTCATTCTTTTATGGCATAGGATTTGGTCATGGACAAAAAACATGCTTAATCAGGACATCTTAAAGGACAGTTTAAAATTGGAAGGGGCTCTAACCATCCTATCGCTAAGGTATGTTCAGGACTTCATGTGTGACCGTGGCCATTTAAACTACTGCACCGAGCCTAGTACTATGTCCTCGATCACAAGAAAAGAGCTAAAAAAAATAGTGCCTCATGCTATTAGACACACTTAGATAATCGGCAGAGATCACAAAGCCCACTGTGTTGTCCAACCAAATGATTTTAACAACTTTTAGTATTCAACCATATTTAGCAATGGTACCCAGTGGCTATGATAGGTTTTTTATTGACCAGATTCAGACTTGGGATTTTCCACAAGTTTGTAAGATTCCTAAACATGAATGACTGGTCATGAGTAATGCATTTGTGTCCTTGCCATAACTACTCAGAACAATCAACCATACATGTTGTTTTATTTTGTAGATTCTATGACAAATTAAGGAAAACGTGGATTGTTACAATTTTAAAATCCTTAGGGATCAGACAGTGTCGTCCTGCGTTTATTGTATTACAATTTTTGGAAAACAAACACATAGGGGGTCATTAGTATAGCGGGAGGATCCAATCTGATGCCTGGGGGTAATTCTAAGGTAAGGAATCTATCACTAACTAATGTTTCTTACAGATATATTGTTACCGAAGGTAAGTAACTTGTGCGACGGTGCCTGTTAGCCACCATTCTAGGTATGCTTCGTGGGTCCGCCAGGCTATCCGAACGATTGCCTGTGGCGGACCCGTGGTGGACGCAATTCCTGTCCGCCAGAAAACTGCCTGACATTTTTTTACTTTTGGTTAGTATCGTGTGGAAACAATGGAGGTATCCCAATTTATTTTGTAGAGATTTTAAAGCACACTGCAACCAAGCTGTACTTCACCCAGACAGGGTCCAAAGAGCACTTCCGCTGGTCTCCAACATAGAGTTGTCACTTGGGGACTTCACAATCACTTCATGCCAGGTACATTTCTGTAAAAAATTTAGACAGTGAAAGTTGTCGTTGTAATAAAAAAGAGTTCAGGGAGCACGTTTAATAGCAGAATTCAGTTTATTATTGTTTTAGAAAACCATCATTGCACCCAAGAATGAAGCCCAGTGCGAATCTAGACATTCAGACGCCCTGATGAGAGTCCTTGAATCGTTAGGACTAGGACTCGAAACGCGTTGGCATTCTTGTCATTGAGGAACCTTAAATAAACACTTCCAGAGTTTGAGGGAGTCTTACTGTTTTTCCCCCCTCTGTTTAACATTGTTCCCTTTGATTGTAATAAGATGATTATGAAAATTAATGAACTATATATTGTGAATAGTAAGTGTAAACTAAGAGTTTCGTTTTTTCTGTCTTTTGTTGGTAGTAGTTTTTGTTTGGTCTCATTGCGTGTAATGTTTAAATGTGTCTTGCGTACTATGTGAAGTCAGCTGTTAAAAGAAATCTTTTTGAATAACAGATGTATTTCTTTATTGATATGATTACATGTCTTTCTCTGTATAAACTTTCAGAAAATAAATGAATTTTTGATAAAACAATACGGGTAAATAAAAACCGGACTAAACAAAATTCTGGTTTGTTGATCTTTCCAGCGTTAAAAACGATGCTGGAAGTAATGTAAAGGTTCGGGTAACCATTTTTGTCTTGTTGAATTTACGGCCCTACCCGACCCTTGTCCCAGTGGGCCTGACTCCCTTGTTGATTATTATGCCATCATAATTTGGCAGGCGGGGAATGGCCACAATTTGGCTGTGAACCTGCCACCAGCAGGCTACCGGTGGCCGATTCACCACGATCGTAATGAGCCCCTAAATGTCCACCCATCTAAAATGGGTGGGTGGACAGGTAGCCATTTCTGCAATGACCTTTACTCCCCGGGCTGCCGAAGACGGCTGGCCATGATAGAGATGGAGTAGTCTGCTGTAACCAACTGATGGTCCACTCAAAATTAAACTGAGAAAACTGACCACTATGTTAGGTGGAAGAAACTCAGTTGCAATAGAGTTTCCTTCCCGCCAACATATAAATCGGGCCCATAGTCTGGTTGTGTGAGGCGTTTGGGTATATGGAGCCTGGGGACTTTGTGGTATGTGAAACAGAGTGTGAGTAGATTGATCATGCAGACAGCAAAGAGATAGTGAGTGTAAGAACATGTTACACAAGTAAATTTAGGGGCCCGGTTACAGATCAGGCATAGTGGAATTACCACTACTAAGGGTTTCATGCATTCATGTCACTCTGCTCAGCTGCATGTGTTCCAATAAACAATTTGACCGTAATGTGGTATTTTAGCCAGTTTCCCTGAGTTCGGAATTACTGTTACTATACTGATAAATTCAGATGCAATACTGCAAGTGGGAAAATCGCATGAAGAAAAAAAAGATTCAATTGTAGGACAAGATGTGGGAAAACCAGAGGGACACGATGAAATTCCTCCCGTCTTCCTCCTGCTTAAGTCAGGTGGAAACCATTGCAAACCTCTATAGGAACGTTGTCTCAACTCCGCAAACTGTGAGAGCACCTAGTCAAGGTATGTAAACGCAAATGTCGATGTTTAAATTCATGTACCAGACAAATGTTCAATTTTGCAGGTATTCCAATAGACACTGCATTAATACAATGCATCACAGTATGTTAACACCCACATGTGGTTCTCAGGCCTCCACCTCTTCACCTGGCACTGGCACATCTTCTTAATTCCATACCTCCCTTTCCTTAGGTGATAGCAACACTGACTGCTATTATGGCTTGGTAGCAGTAGATGAATGTTGGGACACTGAACTGACACTCAATACTTTAGCACTGGCGAACCTTCCACTCTGTGAACCGGATGCATGTTGGTGCAGTGCATCCAGGCCCAGAGGCATCTATGTTTGATGTGCTTTAAGCAGTTGGTGCAGCGGTTTTCAGATGAGGTGCAATGTGATGTAGAGTTGGAGGCAACAGTAGTAGGAATTATTTAATGATAGCAAGTAAGAGCATGCAACAATTATTACACGATGCCATGACTGCTGTCTGAATATAGGGGTACATCCGAGCAGTGTTTCAACATTTCAGGGGACTGTCAACCACCACCTTGCTTGCCCTTTTTGTCATGAGTGATATATTTCCAGGCACTACATTGCTGCTGTATGTTACCAGCCCTCACAGTCTTAGGGAACATTGCATATGATGGATGACTCTGAAGCTTTCAATTGAGGCATGGCATTTGTCTCTCATTCGGTTATCATATTTGTGATGTGCCTGATAGATGCAACTACATATCTAGCTCTGGGCACTCTTCCAACACTAAGGTATTATACGTATGTCTCATGGAATTAGTGTTTTCTAATGCACATGTCATGTTTACCTATAGTATGGTTTGTGCTAGGCTAAGTACAGACAATGTATACCAGGCACTCCCAGGAATCCTCGATTTCTCCTACTTCTGCACCACCTTGTGCGTCCTCAATACTATTCAGATTATGCTCTGAACCTGCTCCTTCTTGGGTGGTTAACTTCAGCTAGGGTGTAGTTCTTCTCCGAGTTGCAAGACTCCCAGGCCTGTGTTCTGAGAGGAGGTCCTAGATGTCCTATGGTCTTGAAACCTCTTCTTGCGCACTTCCACTGTCTGGCGATGAGACAACACCACATTGACTTTCTGAGCTATCTGCTGCTAATCGTTTTAACCTGGGCGCTAGACATTTGGTGCATATGGTTTGTTGGTCCAGGCTCCTCATTCATTATCTGTAGTTTAGGCTCACTGAATTTGGTGCATTTAGAGGCCATTTTAGATGGCGTACTGGTTTTCAGCTGTAGATGTCTGTTTGTAGTGAAGGGTTGAAATCGATTGTATGGTTAACAATGGCTGCCAGTAAATGTATTTTTTGAGGCTGGCTTTCAGCAGTGAAATCTGCTTCCTGTATGGTGCTTGTGTGACTAGGATGTAGTCAGATGGTCTAACTACACACCGGCAGTGACGCTGGCTAGCTAAATGGCTTTTGATGTCAATTCCTACTGGCATTGTGCCTCTGAGGATGAACAAGGATTTCACATGCTATGCTGACTGGTAATTCAAAATATAAAAATAACGGTTGTGGTAATCTTGGTCAGTGTTCCTAATTCTATGGGACCTTCAAAAAAGTTATAATTTCAGGTCTTGTACCCATATTTAGCAGGAGAAAATTGACATATTACACGCATTAATACTGTACCTAATTTCTGTTCTACTCATAATCAGAACTGTTGTGTGGAGAATATGATGCTTATGATTAGACAATGTGATGAATGTGAATAAAGCACAAGGAGCATAAGGCACTTCATGCTTAGGTCCTATAAACATGCAGCATGCGGTACCAAGGGCACATTGACATGCATTGTGGGTCCACATATACACATCTTAAGTCTTAAGGCAGAAGAATATGGAATATGAGGTGCTAGGTGCTAATGTGCATGCAGAGTGAGGAGCATGTGAACATGCACATATAGTGTGAGCATTTTCAGGCACATGGCAGGGAGTAATTTATGGTATATTGACATAAAAATTTAGAAGCTTGAGACTCATGGACTTTCAGGATGGGTATTGGAGCTTTGCATGCATATGTAGACTGGTAGACGTGTACACGTACATTGTATAAGAGGACTGAGACTTGGGGGCATATAGGCAAACTGTGAATGCATTGGGTACATATACAGGCGCTGAAAAGCATGAGATGAAGGGAGTGCCATATTAGGAGTTTGAGGCATCTGGATCGATAGCATACAGGCAACCAGATCTTGAGTATGTATGATGTGAGGAGCTTATTTTGGATGAACATGCAACAAGAGAAGCTTGAGGCAGTGAAGGATGAGGAATGAGAGGTGAGATATGAACAGATGAATAAAGAATGAGCAAAGAGCACTCAGAAAATAGGCAAACAAAATGATAGGTGATGGTTGAGGAGTAAGATGAGGAATAAAGAATGACAGTGAATGATGAAGAGTGATGAAAAGGATTGAGGTATGAGAGGTTGCATACCAGAAGTGAGGGATGATGAGTGACGGATCATGAGTGTTAGATTTGGCATTCTTAGCGTGGTTTTCCTTCTAACGTTTTGCCTTCAGACATCCTGTTTGCTGACTTCGTTTTTGCTGGCCGTAGGACTCTGCACATGTTAAAATTGTTTGTGCTCTCTCTTTAAAACAAGGTAGAATTGACTTATACCTAATTGGTATATTTAATTTACTCATAAGTCCCTAGTAAATTGGCACTATCTGTGCCCAGGGCTTATAAATGTAAGGCTACATGTGTGCCTACAGCACTGATTGTGCCACCCACTTAAGTAACACTTTAAGTATGTCTCAGGCCTACCATTGCAGCCTCTGTGTGCAGTTTTAAACTGCCTTTTCAACCTGGCTAAATAAACCTTTAGCCAGGCCCAAACATTCCTTTTTAATACACCTAGGTCACCCCTCGGGTAGGTCCTGGACATCAATGAGGGCATTGTATTTGAAAAGCAAGACATGTACTTTCAAGTTTCACATGTCCAGGTTGTAAAATCAACTCTTAAATTAGTTGTTCACTATTGCAGAGCCTACCTCTCCCATAGGATAACATTGAAGTTACCATATTACATTTAATAAGATGTAATTTTCAAATGGGAGCCGGTATCAAGTTCATGTTTGGTGTCTTTGGAATTTGTAATGAAAAATCGTAACTTATGGTGAAGTCGGATTCATATTACAATTTTGAAAATCCCCCTTTTAGAAATTTGACATTTTCCTGCCTTAGTCGTTTGGTGCTGAAGTCTGACTCTGGGTCACATGACTAGGTGTAGTTGACAGTTGGGCTTTGTGTATTCCTCCCAGACGGCCACATACAATAGGGAGCATAGGTGTGCTTGGATGAGCCATCACTCGCAGGATGGAAGGGAGAAGCTGGGCACTGCCCCACTTGCACTTGAATAGGCTGTGTCCTCTCTCCACACAAAGTGCTGCAAAGGGCAGTTCGTCTGGAGCCAGGAAGGCAGGGCACCTGTGTACTTCAAAAGCATGCCTCTAAAAGCTTCTCCCCACTTCAAAGGGTATAAGTACTGGACCTCAAACACCAACTCTTGAGTATACTTCTGCGCCTGTGAATACCCTGCCAGGAGGAAGAATTGATGTGCTGCTGTAAGGACTGCCATTCTGCTGGTCCGCTGATCTGAAGGACTGCTGCCATTCTTTGCTAACCTGCTGACCTCTTGCCCAGGTGAGAAGGACTGGACCTGCATCTCTTGAACCCAGAACACCAGAGTAACTCCAAGGGCTGGTTTGCTGGCCTCCTGATCTGAAACCCTGCACCTAGACTCTGCCATCTGTGAGTCTACCATGCCAAGTGATGCCACCCTAGTGCTGGACCCTTGGAAGTTAGCCCAGGGTGCTCTACCTGCCGCTTTAGATCCAAAGCGTAACTACCACATCTCCTCTGCGGCAAAACCTGAAGCAGAACTGATGCATCTCTGCTGCTATGTGGATTAGACCCGTTGTAAAGACCTGCATCGCAGCACGCAACCTCTTCAGAACTGCCGTTGCACAACCCATCCTAGGCGCAGGCCCTTGTATCTCTCGTTGACAGCAGCCTCAGCTGCAATGACAGACCCTGCATCACAGCCCCTCGGCACCTTTGAACCTGCGCTTCGTCCCGAGTGCGCGACACATCCTCGAAACTGGACTTCGCATCGCAAGCCCTCATCGATGGGATCCTCGACGATGACACAGGATCTCATATCGCAGTCTCGCCACACCCCAGAAGTAACGCATCGCTACGGCTGCGTGACGGATCTTCGATCAGGATCCTTCTAATACTCCGTAAACCAGGATTTAAGGTACTTTGTTCAGCTGGCCTAACTGGGTCCATGTAGCCAGTCCACACCCCATTGCTGTAGACCTGAACTTATGACTTTGTCCCAGCACAACCAGATATCCACAGTTGGGCCTTTGTGTTTTTTGATGCTATTTTCACAGAAATGTTCACAGTTGTATATCTCTGGTTCTACTGATTGAACTGCTTGGTGACGGATGAGGAATGAGATGAGATATGAGAGTTGAGGAGTGGGAGATAATGGATGATGAATTAGGGATGATGTGTAGGATAAGGAGAGAGGGGTGAGGATTGGGGGATGAGGGTTGAAGATTAAACATGACAATTGAGAAGAGCGTAATGGTGAAAAAGAAGCTGCCGGTGTAAAGGCATACTTCTAACTTTTTATTTACCCCGTGACACAGACTGGGTCTGGAAATGTTTCCTATAATTGCTTTCCCACACTAGTAAATGGCACCCTTGGAGTCGACAATAGTTCCACCTCATCTTGGAAATCGCTGTTCAGAACCATGTATAGGTTCCACCCCTGAGAGGAGATGTTAGATTCTGTGTTTTCCTTTTTTGACACAGATCCAGAGCTTATGCCTGAACTTTTCATCAATGTTCAGTGACTCCCAAAAATGTTTTGACTGTGTGCTAGGAAGTGTGTCCCCTGCAAAGACCATAGACTTTGAACCATGCCGCACCATATGCCCTCTGGGATATGGCAAGCTAGAGTTTTCTTGTTCTACCCAATGAGATTCAGAACTTATTCACCCAGATGGTGCACGATCCAGGATGTGGCCAATCACATATTACGGGCCCGATTGAGCACCAAGGGCTGTGTTGTTTGTGCTGCGGGCATCAATGTAGTGTTCCGGTGTTGTGCCCGGATGCGAGCTACAGGTTTCTCTGGCAACATACGAGCATCCCTGATGGATTTACCATTTGATGGTTCCATGCTGTTCTGAGAAAAAGCAAACTCAGCCTTGGAGCGTTTCAAAGATAGCAGGACTATCACTCACTCCCTGTGCCAGAAATTTTGAAGCTTCTCTTTGGACCTGGCCCATAACCAGAAGCAATCCTTACAACAACCCACACAGCCTTTTCCTGTCTCTAGAGAATGAGGTTGTGGCAGAGGTTATACATATATCAGACATCCTCTTCAGTGTCTGTTGCTGCCAAGCCACTGTGATTCCTCTTTGATTGGTCATATAAGATCACGAGGGGTGAAGTGTTTGTTTTTGTCTACCCGGCTCATGTGACAGTTTCCTCCGACCACTGGGTCTTGAAAGCTATTTTAAATGATTACTCCCTCCATTTTTGGGGTTTCACCCCTCATCTTCTCTTACTTTTGCTCGGATTTCAGCATTCTACTGCAAAAACAGCAAGGTTATGGAAGGTATGCTTGAATTGATCTCAGCCACTGGCAATCACTCAGGGCCACATTCCAATCCATAATTTTTCTCCCACTGTGCCATATACAAATCCATCTTGGTTCTAATACGAAAACAACAGTCCTGCCTGAACTGCAAGACCAGGTCCCCTCTAGATGGGAACACAAGCCACCCCGGACCAGTTTAGCACTACCTAGGTCTCATTAGTGAGATACAGCTTGAGTCCTATGGCACGTCAAAATATTTTCATTGGGGGTTCTATTGTCTTTAATGCATGCCTTAATCATTTCATTACGGTCATATTTATATCAGCATAGGCCATATTTCATTTAATGCATGCCATATTTCTTTGTTGATGGGTCATATTTATTTCAATACATATTATAATAATTTCAGTGTATGTCGTATTTATTTCAATGTGGACCATATTCAATTAAACAAGCCTTATTTGTTTAAGCAGAGAGCATATTCGTTTTATCTATTGTCACGTATTTCAAAGTGTTTAATATAATTGGAGTACATCGTAATTCATTACAACTCAATTCACATGAATTTCAATATAGTTCATATTCCTTTGTGTTACCTTCATTGTGCAACATTCTATACATTTCAGAAGGTCTCATAGTTGTAGAGATACCATTTTGCCAGCTTCCGTAGGTTAGACCACATTTAGTTATCAGGACAAGGTTAAGAAAGTACATATTGAAGAAGGAAAAAAGCCCATTATTTGAGGAAGTTACACACAAAAGAGGGATGTAGAAGGCAGAGGAGTTGGATAAATGGCAGAGCTCTAAGTGAGCAGGAACTAAATTTAACTACTTTTACTGTTAAACTGATACTCTACATTTTGCACAAATGTTACATACTATTTTTAGTCTTACTATGAAACAGATCCTTTACTTTTTGCACAAATTCTACACTTCTTGTTTTTTTCTGTTCAGACTTATATCATATCTCAACCTGAAAGTATGCTCCTCTTCATATTGGTAGAAATGCCATTCTGGATTATACACTTATCAATGGACCCTGTTTATCAGGTTGGAGGTTTTGAAGTATTTGAAATATTAGCTCAGTAGTGAAGCTCTGCCCCAGCTGATGAAAGAGAAGGTCCATAAGAAACAGTCAGCCAATATTGAGCACATGTGTTTTTGGAGTAGTTAGAAGAAAAGAAAATGTAATGAACTGGCCAAAGGGTAATGTAGATGGCCTAAAAGAATAATGTTCTCCCTTTGATGTGACATGAGTGCCTGCATCTTTAATTAAGCCAATCACAGTGTAGAATACGGTTTGTAAAACTCTTTGAAAACTTTTTGATTTCAATTCTCAAACAAATAAGTCGTTAGCTGTTGAACCCCTGAAATTAGTTTTCAGCAATCAAATACTCAAGGTTTAATAGAAGTGTAAAAATAAAAAATATGAAATGTCAAGTGATGCATAAGTTGAAAGCTTGTTAGTAAAGTACCCGTTAATATAGGTCTCAAATGATTCAGATGGCTAGGCAAACAATATTTTGTATAATTAGTTTGGTGTGCACTGTAAATCACTAAATAGTTTTAAAAATCCCAATTTAGGTGCCGATTCCGATCCTGTAAAACCCGGGTACAAATGGTCGTACGGAGCGTTTTCTCCGTACGACTCGTACCCGGGAATTCCACCGTACAAACCAGCAAGTACGATTCGTACAGAAATACCATTTCCGTACGAATCGTAAAAAACACCGTACGGCAAAAAAATACATGCAATTCCGATCCTGGACAGCGCGTACGCGACGTCCTCACGGAGTCAGGCAGCGTTTTACGGACCAGCAAGAACGATTCGTACCCACAGCACTCCGCACGGCTATATTTTTACGGGAGCCAAAAAGTGCCGGAAAAGCTAAGTACGCCACGATGCATGAGGAAAAGGGGGCCCGGTACGCGACGTACACGCCATCACCCACATCATACGTGTCATCATGTACGGTGCGTACCCCAACATTGCATATGTACGGACCGTACCCCCCACCCCCATATGTACGGACCGTACCCCCACCCCACCCGCGTATGTACGCGCTGTACACCAACCCCACCCACGTA
Organism: Triturus cristatus; assembly: GCF_964204655.1. NCBI lineage: Eukaryota > Metazoa > Chordata > Amphibia > Caudata > Salamandridae > Triturus > Triturus cristatus. The sequence goes on along the minus strand of NC_140584.1, from coordinate 936,330,367 downwards.
TGTACGCGCCGTACCCCCAGCCCCGTATGTACATGCCATACCCCCACCCCACCAGCGTATGTACGCGCCATACCCTCAGCCCCGTATGTACGCGGCGTGATAACATAGGGGGGTTGGGGGTACAGCGCGTACATACGGGGCTGGGGGTACGGCGTGTACATACGCGGGTGGGGTGGGGGTACGGCGCGTACATACGGAGCTGGGGGTACGGCGCGTACATACGCGGGTGGGGTGGGGGTACGGTGCATACATATGGGGCTGGGGGTACGGTGCATACATACGGGGGGTGGGGTGGGGGTACGGCGCGTACATTTGGGGGTGTATGGTCTGTACATACAGGGGTTGGGTGGGGGGCCGTACGACTCGTACCCCGGGCACAAGTGTACCCGGGGTAGGGGTCGTACACAGTTCGCTCCGTACGGGACGTTTTCCATACGCTTGTGCATTCGGAACGCCGGTACGGATCGGACTTGTGCGCTCGGACTTCAGTTTTACGACTCGTACGGAAAACTGTCTGGGGACGTCTCGTAGACTTTGCCCGAGGCGATTCGTATGTATTTTTCCCGTGCGAATCGTACTTCACCGTTTGTACGGTACTTGTACGATTCGTACGTAAAAAAATACGGATACGAGTCGTACGGGAAAAAAAATACAGGATCGGAATCTGCCCCTAAATGAACACCAAAAAGGTGTGAGTTTTGAAGGCGCTACTTGGATGGTGAAGTATTAGACTACTATTTGTCTTTTTTTCTGGGCAACAGAGATACGGCTCAGAACGTTTTGATGGCCACATTCATGATTCTATTCTATTCTGAAGGTCTTGTAAAGTGCATGTCTACCATAAGGCCTCCCTATCGCTGGAACAGTCATCATGTGGACGTGATCATCAGAGGGTTAGTTGCCAAAGAGCCAGGCTGTCAATGACCTGCCATAAGAAAGCTTGCATGGTAGCCAACGAAGGCCAAAGAGGAGAGAGGTCCACAGCCTAGGGGCTTGGTGGGAAAAGGAGCGTCTGCCCCAGCAAGATCTCCTGCATTTGGGGACCTGCAGCAGATTGGCTGAGGAAGATCTCACGGACCTTTCAGGGATATAAGGAGTAGCTACTGATCTCAAAAAAGGAGGGCCTTCCTTGTATAGGGACCTAAGCAGAATGCAGAAGTCTTTATGATTTGTTGCTGCTCCCGTTAGTCTTGATGGAGCCGATCACAGGAGTTACAGATCACATTAGGATTACCTGCCCCATCAGGATAATGAGATCAGAGGAAACACCACAGCTCAGGAGTATTTCACCCGGAATCTTCGGCTGCTGAAAGAACAATACCATCTGGGGAACCAGTGAGGAAGCACCAATTCCTGCATGTTAAACCCAAATACCGTAATCAGGAGAACTTCTGACCCCTCAGAGTTACAGATGTCTCTGCTATCAGTAACTATGGGGTTAAGGTAGAGACCAAGCAGAAAAACTGACAGACTTCAAAAAGGCCCATTAATGTTTTGTGATCTGCAACTCATCAGTGTTTACTTATGAAGATATAAGTTAAAGGAACATTGAAGAAGGCGGTCCTTATTCCAGCTGGGAAAGAAATCATAGCTTTTCTCTAGGGCTAGTATGTGCACATGTTAGCTACAAAGGGCCCAATTCTCAAATGTTTTGCACACCTAAATTCAACTTGACTGCACAAAAAAATCCCTTTTCCGTGGTTACCATGATAAGTTCCAATCCTTTTTTAGAGACTGTGAAATGGTGGAATGTTATGCTTGCAAGTGGCATTGCAAATGCAGAAATTCTGCTAGTATGAAGAAATTTCTGCAGTTGCAAATTTAGATTTAGGAATGGGGTTGTGGGTGTCTCTTGGCAGGCCTACCGGAAAAAGTGTTTCAACCCACTGCAGCTCGTAAAAAGGTGGATGTGCTCATATCCTAAAAACATATGGATATTTACTCCATTCAAGGGCATGAATAAATGCGTTTTCAGTGTAGGACTGAAGAGGATGTGTTTAGAAAGCATGAAAATGAGTTGCTTCTTCAAAGTTTTGAGCATGGCACTCCAAGTCTAGCAAGGTTGCCAAACTTTTCACTTTGCGGAGCTTACAGAGTTTATCAGCATTGATCAACTTCTTGTGAGGAAAGTTGCCCAGCAAAAACATTTTGCAAGAAAATGTTCTTGGAAGAACATTTTTGCAATCGAATTTGCTTTCTACAAGTGAAGCCTTTTATGCACAGTTTTCCCTTTCGTAAACTAGCTGTTGCCTGAAAGTTTCACTTTGTCATTAAGTCAACAAAAAAAATCAAGAATAAGAGAATGAAAAATGAAACCTTCTGTTATCGGATACATCTAAAGATTTAATAAGGAGTTGCTGTGCTTTTGATTTACAATGAAGTATTTTATATATGAATGTTATAAAAAGAATCAGTGTTAAGATTAGATTGGTGAAGATGCATCATATGCTCAATTGAAATGTTTTGTGATCATTATGCATCACATTTATATTACAGTTTCATTGAAATGAAACAAAAATAGTTTTAAATGAAAAAAAGATTGTTTGAGAAGATACTCTTCACATCTTCGCTCAGCTCTAATTGCAATATATTCATATTATACTAACACGCTGACTACGCAAAAATGTAGCAACCAAGGAAGAGCCAGCCTTCGTATCCCTCCTTTCTCTACCATTCCTGTTGGGTATAGTTCCACCGTCTGGATCTCTGGGTGAAGATGCATATGGCAGCAGCTCTAAGCGATAAAGGGACAAATGTTAGTAGCAGTAAAGCGATGGAAGCAGAAGATGTAGGTAGGGCAGTACAGGGGAGAGATGAGAGAAAGGTGGCACCGAGTGTGCAAGGAGATGGAAGTCCAAAGCCAGAAGGAAGGATGGGGGGTGGCAAATTACAAGATTTCAGTTTAGGACGATTTGGGACCTGAGAAGAGTTTGAGGATAAATCCAAAGCTGAGAAGAGGACAATCGGAAACAGTCAGAGTTATGCAAGGAAAATGTAAAAGAACAGAAATGAGATGTTGAAAGTAGAGTACAAGGCAGATTGAAGCCTAAAAAACAGGGAGTGGACGGGGCAGGAGAGGAACCAGAATGAGACCTTTTACTGATATCAGCAACTCTGATGCAGACATAAGAGTGAAGTGGTAGGGCTACTAGGTGAACTGAGGATCTTCTGGAAGGGTCCATTGGTGTTGATTCACCAAATGTTAGTGGTAGACGTAGTGACTTCATGTACCGTTGGAACCCAAATGCTGCAGCAGAGTAGACCCCTGTCCCATGTGTAGCACAACACCAACGGGCTGCTGTAGAGTTAGGGGGAAAGCTGAAACAACAGTCAGTAAAGAGATGTCTTTGAGTTCATGACACTGAGACCATTTGCACCAAGGTCAGCGGTAGAGGTAACAAAGGGCAAGACATAGGAAGCCCCTGCTACCCTTGGCTACCCACACATGACATCCAAGCAAGGGGTGTGTAAGTGTTAAATGGGGGGCCACATCAAGACAGAAGGCACAGTCTGAGTGAGCCGCGGTCCAGTAAAGACTATACAAAAGACATATTGAGAGAGTGTCAAGCATGGATATACAAGCCACCATATACATCCGTATATATATATGCCAGAGCCTCGATTTATATGTTCATTCTACATAGATATTCAAGATTTTTTTATTAGTATTTAAAAAGCCTGCATACTTCATTCACTCTTTCCCATCGTCTCATGCCTCTTCAAAGAATGGATTACTGAATGAACGAGGTTCCAGCATACTGAACTTCCAATAGCTTCAATGTGTGACTTACATATTTGAACTTTTTATGCAGCACAGAACGCGCCCCGCAAAGCACTAGAGTGCTTTACTAGCACAGTTAAAAATGTTCATTCTGTAATAGTCATTACTCCAGGGAGAACAGTTTGTTATTAGAATGGATCAGAATGCGCTATCAGTTGCCAGAAGTCTAGCCTAATGTAGGACTTGACCCCTGAATGATTTACAGGACAGCAAAAAGAAATATATATTTATGTATTTATTTTAAATTAGCCATATCATCTTTTAGAAGTCTGAAATGTGGATACTTGGCTCCCACGACTCAGCTTCAAGAGTCTGTATTTTCGGTGATTTATATATGTGTTTATTCATCTATAAAAAAGGCACCAATGCCAGCCACGCCATCCAGTCCTTTAACAAACGTGTTCTAAGGGTCTGGTTACTTAGGCCTGTATCAAGGGTTCATGGCACAGACGCGTATTGTGCACACAAACTCACATTTGCTGCGAGTAAGCTGGTGCTGCGGCAGTGTCAGCTGGTATTTGGTAGTGTCGTCGCTATAGGGCCAGGACGAAGGAGAGGGGTTTTCGGTATTATTTCTCCAATCCTTATCTCAATAATTATATGGTTATTGCTGCATTTACCTTTCATTCTATTTTGTTTCATTTTGGGAGCAGGGGTTCTAAAATGCTACACATCACCTTTAAGATGTCTCTGGCCACCTTGTCGTGTGGCTGCGGCCAGGAGGATAGCTTGTGGAACTGTACATGTCTGTGAGTTCGTCAGTGGACCAGCAGGTTTGCCAGGCTCTGGCATCTTTCGCTGGCTCCTATCTCCCTTAATGAACATCACTTGTTATTTACAGTGCTTAGAAACGGTAGAGCGCAGAAGTATGGCATGAAGCTCTATAAAAAACAAGATCTCATCACTGTGGTGGGCTGCTGAGATCATTTCATGGTATCCTTCCACTTGCCATGATGCAGGCAATAGCAATGGCTGCTCTCAGGCACCTCACTGCTAGGGTCCTGCTAGCCTTTGAGCTGTCATGCCTTAATATTGTTTTTACAACAAATTAAAGCATGATGCATAAACATAGAGGCGCTTTTGGTCACCAGGCCTTGTCCATTGGTCATTTAAACTGTCATTAACGTGTTGCTTCCGCACCACAGTATACAGCATGGGGCAATGGGTCAGCCTACTTTGCCTATTGGCTCCCTTCAAGTTCAGTAACTGCACAAAGCCTATGCACATTCTTCACATCTACCTAAAAATAGTTCCTCTCTATTTGGTGATAAAGCTGGTTCAAAGTGTGCTTTCTCTTTGCCTGCAGCTGCCCAGTTAGATGGGGATTTATTTTCTATGCAAATGATGTACAGTAGTAGCTAGTACTCATAGGTGATCCAGGACTCAAGATTAGTACTCCAATGTTTTGGACTGCTGCATACATTGTGGATCCAGCTACCTCAAGATCCAATCCTGTCATTATAACATAATACATTCAATGCTCATCAGATTACTGAGCACAAAGTAATCCTTCAAACAATTCAATCAGTTCAGTGTAGAAGTAGTCCATAAAGAACAAAACTCTCCAAACGTGTTTTGTTCCAAAATTTTATTTTTCTATTTTGATAATGAATAATCGAACATCCACAGCGGACGCACTTCATACCCACAGGGACTTACTCAAAGCTGCGAATTATGCAAATATATATATTGAAACTTGCCTTCAAATCCCACCAACAGTCATAAAGAAAATTGGTTTGGCTGTTCAGGAAATTTCAATAAACAAGGAGGGTTCATGTTTCTGCATCTGCAGTGATGTCTATGGAAACATGAATGAAACATGTTTACCTCATGTTATTCTGTGGTATTCTGACCTAAACAATCCATTAGTGTACTCCAAGAGAGATTCTATTCTGAAAATACGAAATAATTAACTTTTGGTTTGCTAGCAGCATTGGTAAAATAAGCACTGGCTCCCTTCAAACCGTTCTCTGTGCTGCAGTTTGACTTTTGAAAGGCAGCAAGAAATTGAACCATCTGAATCCTACTTCCAACCATCTGTGGATATCTGCAATCCAAGTTATAGGGTAGACATGCAGGGTTTAAACCCTCCTATGCTCAGTGTCTTTCCATCTTTGAAGTGAGACAGCTTCTTAGAAATCTTGAGTAAAATTAAATCCAGCTCGCGCAAAGATCCTGCCCCACCACGTACCTTACCTAAAGCAGCCGATCAGATACTTCCTACTTTCCGAGAAATGGCGGACCTCTCCCTGACCAGGGCTTTAGATTAGTCCATGTGGCATGGACATATGCCAAGGTTAAAGCACTATTAAAGAAGTTTAATTTGTATCCTCTTGACTGTGGAAATTATCGTCTGATCTCCCTACTTTCAGGGATAAGCAAAATAGTAGAAAAACATGTTAACCTTTCTTTGTCTGGATTCCTGGAAAAGTATGAAATCCTTCATTCCACACAGACCGGATTTTGACCCTACCACGGCACAGAAACTGCTCTTCTGGAAGTGGTGGAGAAGCTAAGAAACTGCTAGACCAAGGAGGCACAGCAGCCATCATCCTCCTAGACATCAGTTCAGCATTTGATACAGTAAATCACAATACTTGTGCTGAAAGATTACAGAATTCTGGAATCTCTGGACCTGCGCTTGACTGGCTCGGATCCTTTCTGTAAAACAGGTATTTTCAGGTTTTCGATGGAGACTCTACATCAGATACCTTCCCCTTTGAATGTGATGTACCCCAGGGATTGTCTCTGAGCCCTACTCTTTTTATTGCATACATGAGGCCACTTTCAGATGTTGTCCACCCCTTTGGCATAACACTCAACTGGTCTTCTCTCACACGCAAAGCCCGACCTCCCATTTCCACGCACTAGACACCTGTCTTGAAAAAGTTGCAGGCTGGATGAATAGCTCATGCGTTAGGTTAATCTGAGGTAAATCATACCTCATGACTCTTGGTAATAATCTCATCCCCTTGCCAAATTTGAGGTGGTCAAGTTGTCTAGGCCCCCTCCCACCCCAAAAACAGCCATAAAGAATCTTGGTATGTGGCTTTATAAGTCCTTGACTTTTAACACACAAGCAGTTAAGCTTGCTTCCATATGTTATGGTCCATTGAAAATCCTATGAAAAATCTTACCCCTACTTCGAAGAGGTTGGTGATCCAGGCCATTAGCCTCTCTCGCCTGGACTATAGGAACTCTCTTTTCTTGGGAGCCCCAAAGGCCACAATAAGAAAATGACAGGTGGTTCAGAATTCCGCTGCTTGTATCCTACTCCACCTACATAGACATCAATGTGCCGCACAAGCCCTCACCTCCCTTCACTGGCTCCCGGTGGCGAAAGGATAACATTTAAATCACTCTGTATTGCCCATAGGGCACTCCTTGATAAAGGGCCTCCAATCTCCCGCACTTTGCTATATCCTCATCTCCCAGGGAGAACTTTGAAATCCTTCTTGGCCCATCTTGCCACAGTACCCAGGGTCAGAAAGCAAGATGTGTCAGTCGCTCCTTCACCTACAATGCAGCTGAGCTTTGAAATAGCCTCACATTTTTCCTGAGATCAGCCAAAATAGAACTGCCTTTGCGGAAGCTAGTGAAGCCCTGGCTGTTCCAGAATAGATCCTCTTAAACTCCTCTAATTGGTCTGTGCCACACTATCAGTGCTGGGATGCCTAAGGGTAGCTATGTGCTATATAAGTTTGGCACAGAATTGGAATAGAATAAAATTACCTTCGTTGGCTTCCCCTTGAAACCAGAATATATTTCAGATCAGCTTGCACTATCCATAAATCCCTACATCTGAGTCTACACAGCTACCTGTATGCCAAACATAAGTAAATCAAGCGTACACTCAGAAAATAAAAACATATGAAAGCCCTGAATCAAGATTTTGTCTGTCAAGTGCGAAGACCATTATTCGCCTACAGAGGTTCTCGGACTTACCACCAAACTGCTCTTTGTCCCCAAAAACCTGAAAATCCACTTGTTCAAAGTTGTTTAAAAGACTAAGGCCTGAATACAAGTTCAAGGCTAAATTCTGTTCCTCATGTAAAAATGGGTTTGCATATTTATATGTATTAGGCGCTGTATGATAATTATCAAACCCTCACAGTGTTCTCCTGATAAATGCAGGTAGTTTAAACCTGGCGCAACTATCTGAGGAAAAGACAAATATGCAAAATGATCTGTTGTAAAGCAGCGGCTCCTGGTTGAGAGGGTTGAGGCACCGCCCAACCAGCTGCCAGCTTTGTAATTTATGCAGACAGTAATTGCTTAGAGCAAAATGGTAATTAAGCAATTACCATCCGCAAAACATTCCCTATTCTTAATAAAACAAAGCATATGCCGGGTATGCCCTCAGTGCCTGGTTGCCTTTCCTTTCTCTTGTTCTCACTGACACAAGAGTCAGGGCAAGCAGCCAGGCACTGGTGCGCATGTGCTAACTCATGTTTATTGTTTTAATTTGAGCAGGTCGGGCTGACCTAGTACCAGTCATTGCCTGCACTTCTCTGGGGTCTAAAGAGACCACCATCTAATGACGTACAACAGCATCAGGTTGGAAGCAGCCCCGGTTTCCATGGCATCAACTCTGTATGTCCCGGGACGGCTTGTCAATCACAGGCTTCAAGCAAACACCCACCCTTTAACAATTTGCCATTGGGTGAGGTGGAGTAAGAAAGCTTTCCTGACGCCACCCTGTGGCAAATTGGGAAAGGGTGGGTTTAACAAGATTTGTAAAATCAAACTCAGTACCAGTGCCCAAAACGCGCTTTACAACAGGTGTGTCAGAGGATTCTTTTTCCAATGTATAACCTTGCTATGCATGCCCTTTTAACGATGGTGTTTGATTTGCATTTTTCAAATATAAAATGGTTTACGCGCTTTTTCTTTATCCTTTCATGCTGCTTTATTCAGTGTGCAGCTGATAATAGTTCCCTTGCCAAAGCAGTTATGTCCAGATTAAATAGCATTTAATTCAGCATTTCAGCCAAGTCTAAAAGTAAGTTTCGTAGAGCACTCAGTGCCATTTTTTGAAGCAACACAATCAGTGAGTGGCACTCTTTGCCGCATTCCAACCAGAGCTCTCTAGTGCGCTTGTTTCATTTATGTGGTACACAGGGTTATTTGCCTAGTCAGTCTTTACAACATCTTAGAGGAACATTCCAGCTAATTCTATATTTTGACTGTCGTATGTGGTCAGATTGCCATGTTCTTTTTGTTACAGGTCGACTAATACAGCATTAATACAGTGAGCCAAGGACACGGCTTGGTGACATTGAGCAATATATTTATGTCATATTTTGTACAGCGCATATCCTGAACTCATTTATTTCAAGATGCTCTCGTATGTGCTAATGACTGAGTTAGCAAAAGACACACAATTGATGGACGGAATACAGAACAAATCAAAACATTCACCTCCAGTCAAGAGGTCTGGGTTAAATCCATCATTCTTTTGCTCACCATACCACCCCAGTTTAGACCCGGCCATATGCAAATCAATCTTGACCTTGTGCCTCACGGAAACATCCAGCCCGAACTGCCAAGCCAGGTCCTCCCTGGACCGGAAACAAGCATCCTAGGACCGGTTTCGGGGTCTCACCCCTCTTCAGCCAGGATAGCTTGATTCCAGTGGCACAGTGAGCCCAGGACCCACGTCTGGGCATACCTGGCGCACTTAGGGCAAGAAAGCAAAAGACACACAGTGTCAAGACTGATTTGCATATGGCCAGGTCTAAACTGGGGTGGCATGGTGAGCAAAAGAATGATAGATTTAACCCAGATCTACCGACTGGGGGTGAATGTTTTGATTTGTTCTGCATTACGTCCATCAATTGTGTGTCTTTTGCTTTCTCGCCCTAAGTGCGCGAGGTATGCCCAGACGTGGGTCCTGGGCTCACTGTGCCACTGGATTCAAGTTATCCTGGCTGAAGAGGGGTGAAACCCTGAAACCGGTCCTAGGATGCTTGTTTCCGGTCCAGGGAGGACCTGGCTTGGCAGTTTGGGCTGAACTGTTCTCATGAGGCACAGGGTCAAGACTGATTTGCATATTGCCAGGTCTAAACTGGGGTGGCATGGTGAGCAAAAGAATGATAGATTTAACCCAGATCTATTGACTGGGGGTGAATATTTTGATTTGTTCTGCATTCCGTCCATCAATTTTGTGTCTTTTGCTTTCTCGCCTTAAGTGCGCCAGGTATGCACAGACGTGGTTCCTGGGCTCACTGTGCCACTGGAATCAAGCTATCCTGGCTAAAGAGGGGTGAAACCCCAAAACCGGTCATAGGATGCTTGTTTCCGGTCCAGGGAGGACCTGGCTTGGCAGTTTGGGTTGGACTGTTCCCATGAGGCACAGGGTCAAGACTGATTTGCATATGGCCAGGTCTAAACTGGGGTGGCATGGTGAGCAAAAGAATAATAGATTTAACCCAAATCTATCGACTGGGGGTGAATGTTTTGATTTGTTCTGCATTACGTCCATCAATTGTGTTTCTTTTGCTTTCTCGCCCTAAGTGCGCGAGGTATGCCCAGACGTGGGTCCTGGGCTCACTGTGCCACTGGAATCAACTTATCCTGGCTGAAGAGGGGTGAAACCCTGAAACCGGTCCTAGGATGCTTGTTTCCGGTCCAGGGAGGGCCTGGCTTGGCAGTTTGGGCTGAACTGTTCTCATGAGGCACAGGGTCAAGACTGATTTGCATATTGCCAGGTCTAAACTGGGGTGGCATGGTGAGCAAAAGAATTATAGATTTAACCCAGATCTATTGACTGGGGGTGAATGTTCTGATTTGTTCTGCATTCCGTCCATCAAGTGTTTGTCTTTTGCTTTCTCGCCCTAAGTGCGCCAGGTATGCCCAGATGTGGGTCCTGGGCTCACTGTGCCACTGGAATCAAGCTATCCTGGCTGAAGAGGGGTGAAACCCTGAAACCGGTCCTAGGATGCTTGTTTCCGGTCCAGGGAGGACCTGGCTTGGCAGTTTGGGCTGGACTGTTCCCATGAGGCACAGGGTCAAGACTGATTTGCATTTGGCCCGGTCTAACCTGGGGTGGCATGGTGAGCAAGAGAATAATAGATTTAACACAGATCTATCGACTGGGGGTGAATGTTTTGATTTGTTCTGCATTCCGTCCATCAATTGTGTGTCTTTTGATTTCTCGCCCTAAGTGCGCCAGGTATGCCCAGACGTGGGTCCTGGGCTCACTGTGCCACTGGAATCAAGCTATCCTGGTTGAAGAGGGGTGAAACCCCGAAACCGGTCCTAGGATGCTTGTTTCCGGTCCAGGTAGGACCTGGCTTGGCAGTTTGGGCTGGACTGTTCCCATGAGGCACAGGGTCAAGACTGATTTGCATATGGCCAGGTCCAAACTGGGGTGGCATGATGAGCAAAAGAATGATAGATTTAACCCAGATCTATCGACTGGGGGTGAATGTTTTGATTTGTTCTGCATTCCGTCCATCAATTGTGGGTCTTTTGCTTTCTCGCCTTAAGTGCGCCAGGTATGCCCAGACGTGGGTCCTGGGCTCACTGTGCCCAGACGTGGGTCCTGGGCTCACTGTGCCACTGGAATCAAGCTATCCTGGTTGAAGAGGGGTGAAACCCCGAAACCGGTCCTAGGATGCTTGTTTCCGGTCCACTGAGGACCTGGCTTGGCAGTTTGGGCTGGACTGTTCCCATGAGGCACAGGGTCAAGACTGATTTGCATATTGCCAGGTCTAAACTGGGGTGGCATTGTGAGTAGGCCTGGGCAAAAATTTCGTTCCGTTCGCGGAAATTGCGATAATTTGCCATTTTTGCGTTCCGCGGAGAGCGCGAAAATGTCAAAAATTCCGGTTTCCGCAGCTTGGCGATAATTTGTTTCTTGCTCGCGCTGTAAAATGATACATTCTCGCGCGCGCGCGATCGCCTTACCTGAATCCCTGCGTTCGCCGACAAGTTTTCTTGATCCGGTCGCGTTCTCCATGAGATGTTGTATTGTTTTTAGCCATTTGCGCTGTCTCGCGACAGTTCGCGCCCGCAGTGACGTCATGCGTCGCGCGACCACGTCTTTCTTCTCGCGATCATGCACCGCGAGAACAACTCAAAACAAGATGGCCGCGCCCGCAAGCAACCACATGGGTAAGTTGGCGACCCGCAACCATGCAGAAAATCTCGCGAACATGCCGGAAAAAAACTTCCGCATCTTCGCGATATTTCTGCTTGTTTGCGATAATTTTAAACATTCTCGCGATAATTTGCGAAGGTTAATTCCGCAAATTCCGCCCACCCCTAATTGTGAGCAAAAGAATGATAGATTTAACCCAGATCTATCGACTGGGGGTGAATGTTTTGATTTGTTCTGCATGCCGTTCATCAATTGTGTGTCTTTTAATGACTTAATTAGCACATTCGAGAGCTCCTTGAATACGATACCTCAGGATGTGCACTATTCCAAAAGGGAAACCTTTTTTACAGTTGCAGCCAGTGCAGGTAAGAGCGGTGGGGTGGGGTTGGGGTGGGTGTGGGGGGCTGTTGGCAGACGATGAGGGCAAACGGAAAAAAAAGAAAAGGACCCACTTACCTTGCGCCTTCCGGATCGCTGAGTGAGCGATGCGGGGAGCGCAAGTGTTTTTTTTTCCAATCATTGTCGTCTGTCAACTCCCCCCTACCCCGCCCAACCGCTCTTAACTACACCGGCTGTAACTGCGTTTTTTATACAGTGCACATCTTGACTTCATGTTTTTTAAAGGCTTAAGTCATTAGCACTGTGCGCCTTGCTTGGAATACCAGTAATTGAACCTGCAATTTTGGTCCATTTATCACAGAAATAGCACTGGAAATTGCACCAATATACATACTGGCACATGCATCAAGCTAGGATTTTGCGAGTCCTTAATTGCGAATATTAAGGATTCGCAGTTAAGGAGTCGCAAAATCCTATGCATGTAGGAATCACTATAATAATAGCGATTCCTACACATTCCTTATTTGCGACTTGCAAATTGCGAGTCACAAATAAGGAATGGCTTCCCATTCATTCCTATGGGCCTACCCATAGGAATGAATGGGAAATTGCAAGCGCAATTTGCGAGTACCAATAGGTACTCGCAAATTGCGCATGCAATTTCAGGGTGCAAGGGTGTCAAAAGGACACCCTGTTGCACCCCTGGAATTGACCTGTGCACATATGTTGCACACACACATGCCCTAAGGGCATGTGTGTGCGCAACATGAAATTTTGAAAAATGCACAAAAGTGCTTTTTTCAAAGGTTTTGTAAATTACCATGAAGTTCAACTTCATGGTAATTTGTGCACCCTATTAGCGAAATCGCTAATTTGTTTAATTTAATGCATTGCATTTAAGGAATCTCAATTTGTGATTCCTTAAATGCAATCGCAATTTAAGTAATCGCAATTTAGAGATTACTTAAATTGCGATTTTTGCATTTAGGATGATACATCCCAAATGCAAAAATACCGGTCGCAAAGGGGCAGATTCTGAGAATCTGCCCTTGTTTGCGACCGGTTTTTCTTTTGATGCATGTGCCTGATAGATTTTTGCAAATGTTCTTGTGGGGAGAGCCTTCAAACACTCGCTCACTCGCATGGCTAAATTAGTTATTTGATCTTATGCCCCACCACTTTCAAAATCGATCAGCTCCCATCACTGTTATAAACAACCACTTCAAATCTTATGCCTGCTTTCCAAGTAAAAAACTTGGAATATGAGGTATTTACCACACCCAGAAAATACCTCACCTCTGGGTAATGGTGGGGCAACCGAAATGTTTCCACTGGGGAGCCTCAGCTAGCTCCACCAATAGAAATCTGTGACCTGGTGCGAGACATGACGATTACTGGCTTGTTTTTTTTCCCACTTTGTGCATTTGTTTTTGAAAAACACGTTTTTCTGCCTGTTACTCTGTAGGAAGTGCAATTCCCACCAGGCAGATTGGAAGCTCACAATAGGTTGGGCTTTCCTCCACCAGGAGAGTGGAGACCATTGGCTTTACTGAACTGACGGGAAGCACTTTCTGCTTTGAATGAGCCTCTAAATTATCCCCTAATTTATCAGTTGTTTCTAAATTCTCTTAGCTGCACATTGCTTATGTGTACTTTTGTTTCATTCTCTCTGTATCATTATTCTTGTTCCTGTGAAGCACTCTCTGCCCATGTGGGGAGGGCCGCACTATATAAATAAGTGCATAAATATGTTAATGAAAGTAAATTGATGCCAGTCTGTCAGTCATTAGCTACTGAACCAGCCAGTATAAGACACAGAAAGACCCATCTAGAAGATCGAAAATAAGTGCTTCTGTTTGGTGAGAAAAGAGAACAATCATTACATCAAATGTTTTAGGATTAGAAGTGTTTAAACGTTTGAATTGTGAATATAGATATCCATTTAGGCACTTTAATATGATATGTCCATGATCATTAGGGTTCAATTTCCAATTTTTTAATACAACTTAGGGGCCGATTCTGATCCGGGTCGGAAAGAACTCCGACCGAGTCGGACCCGGAGTGTTTTCTGACCGAGCCGGACCCCTACAGTCCGACCGAGCGATTACGATGCGCACGTATGCTGTTGGACTCGGTTCGGTCGGACTCCCATAGAAGTCAATGGGAGCCAGTTGTACGACGTGTACATGCGCTCCCATTGACTGAATGGGTACGTCTCGAACAAGTGCGCCCCCTACAGTGGGTATGCGTCGGTGCCATCTGCATCGTACATGCCTGTGTGGGGGAGTCCCATGTGTCTCCCCCTGTGTGCGAGTTGTACAGCTGCGGGTGTCGGGGGGTCCGACGCGGACCCCCGAAGTCAGAATCCAAGAGCTTTCGCGAGCCGGACAATCCGGCTCGCACAGGCTGTCCGACGCGTGCATCGTACTGGCTCGGTCGTGAATCGCATCCATTGAACGCCACGGTTAGCTTACGACCGAGACGTACGGAGTGGTTCGGACCCGGAAACGACTCGGTCGGTGATTTTCATGTAGCTCGCATCGTACTGGCTCTCTCGTACAGCTGTACGAGTCGGGCAGAAAAGACGCGTACGGCTCGTAGTTTTTCCGGCCGGACGCGTTCGGTGCCCTTCCGACCCGGATCGGAATCGGCCCCTAAGTGGTATTTTTTCCAAAAAATGTCTTTTAATTGGCATTCCGTAGAAAAGACATGTCATAACATTCCACATCATAATACACAAATTCCCGGCTTTGTCTGTAACGTGTGTCGCCTCAACCCACCACCATTGCCAAGGTCCCTGTTTTTGTGTGACCCATGGGTTGATCTGTCATAGACTGCTTTGAACGGCCACTGTGGCCCAAAGGTGTGTGGGGGTGCATGTGGGTTTTATCCCTGCCTCCTCTCATTGCCTGTGCCTGAGTCTCCCCTGGGACTCTGTGTTGTGATGTCGCCAACCAGCTCTCAAGTGTGAGTGTATACTATGTAGAAAACTACCAAACTATCCTGTAGGAATGCCTATAACCTTCTAACTACGTCTCGGAAGAGGTACCTGCCAGTGCTGTGGGCAGCGGTGTAGCCTCTCCCTCCTCGGGTCCAGTGTGGGGGGGGGGGGGGAACCACAACAATATGGGGGGGGACACAGAAAGAAACAGTGATGGAGGAGGGAGGAAGACCCCCAAGACCACCTGTTCCTTCCTTTCCCCATGTCTAACCACATCCGTCCCTGAGGGAGTTGTTCGCGGGTGCCTTCTCACCTACATGCCAGGGGCATTCATCGCACCTCTCTATATCCCTCCAGTTCCCAGGTTCTCCCCAGAAGGCTCATCTTGTCCTATGTCTCTACCCTCCATGCGGGGTCCTTCTGCCTGAGTCTCCCCTTCCAAATGGGTTCTGCCATTCATCCACTACCTCCAACCACAGGTCTGCTGTGGGATGTCTGCGGACCCCCACGGGCCTCCTCCCTCCTCCGTATGAGCCCACAACATTATGCCCCTTGTCCATGTCTCAACTCTAGGCCCCCCGTTGATTACCAGGTCATGGCTATTCTCCTCTTTGCCAGTATCAGCACCAGGCCCAAGAATCTGTTCCCTACATTTTTAGGCTTTGTTCTGGGGAAGGCACCCAAAAGACAGACCTTCATCGTAATCTCTTGGGTGGGCTCAGGGTCACTGTAGGTTTTTTGAAGACTGCCCCCCAGTACTCCCGTTGGTGGGCGCATCCCCATGTTATGTGTCTAAAATCCACGTCTAGTGTCGCACATCTGGGGCACAGCCTAGGTTTACTTCCATATATTTCCCTGATCCTGTGTGGCGTCAAGTGTGTTCTGTGAGTGTAGTTGTACTGAATATATTTGAGGTTGGGTGTTAAGAGACACTTTCTGGTGGTACCGCTGTAACTGCCCCCACTCATTGTCCTTGATTTCTTAACCCAGTTCAGTAGTCCAACATCCCACAAGGGCTTTCAGAGGTTTCCTAGACATTTTGTTCAGAGCCCGGTAGAACCATGTAATCAGCTGCCTCCCTGTCCCCATCGTCAGCAGTACTTGTAGAAGTGCGTGGGTCGATACTTCTGTGTCCCTCTACCCCCAGAGATCACGGACCATCCTTAAGATCTCCTGATATGTAATAAATTGGCCTGGGACCATTTGTTGGCATCCGTCCCAGATCAACTCCTGCAATAGCCTGAGAAGGCCCCATATTCCTCCAGGATTTACAGTGCAAAATGAATGTCCTCCTCCCCATTTTTCAGATAAATCAACAGGTCGGCGGCATAGAGAGAGATGATATGTTCCTTCCCCTCCACCGTGTTGCCCCCAAGCCCGGTGCTCAGTTTGGATTCGCTCCACCAAAGGCGCTGTAGCAAAAAGGATTGGGGACAACGTGCATCCCTGCTTTGTTCCCCGGAAGATGTCATTGGGGTCCAAAGCCGTACTACTCATTTTTACCCGTGCAATGGGGTTGGTGTACAGCAGTCTCACCTATCTTGCCCATCCCCACGTGAAGCATGACTGCCTACAGAAAGTCAGACCGCACGGTATCAAAGACCTTTTCTAGGTCTACTGACATGATCATGGCCTGGGGGTGGATTGTCCGATCTTGGTTGTGGACAATGCTATAGTCTTCGGATGCTGAGGGAGGTGTTGCATGCAGGGATAAACTCATTTTGATCTGAACATTTCAGAGTCGTCATGTACAGCCTCAACCGGGTGGATAGTGCCTCACTCAAGACCTTGAAATCGGAACTCAGCATGGAGAGGGTCTGAAGTTCGCTGTACCGGCATCAGGGGTTTTAGTTTTGGGCAACAGCAACAGCAGTCTCTTGTTGAGTCCCAAAGTCTCCCCAGCTCAAGGGCGTCTTTATACAGAGTTTCTAATCTTGGCACCAGCAACTCAGTATATGTAGCATAGAATTCTAAAGGGAGCCCTTCTGGTCCAGGTGACTTGCCAGTAGCCATGTTCTTGAGAGCAGATTTTATTTCCTGGACTCGGTTCCGGGAGGCCTCTGAGTGCCACATGGTCCAGAAGGGCAACAGGGGTCTCAGTTAGGTCTATAGAGCAGCACATAATAGTCCAGTAACGCCGAGTTGATCTCTGTGGGAGAGTATATGTGTCTCCCCACAGGGCTTACACTCAGGTGATGGATGTGCCCCTGCTTTCCGGGCGTATCAACCAGGCCACGAGCCTCCCAGGTCTTCCCTCCTCCTTGTGAGCGCAAGCAATGTAGTCCATGTAGTTATGGTACCTGAGATGCTCCAGTGTGGTATTATATTGCTCCCTGGATCTAACAGGCGAGTGAGAGCATCTGGGTATTGTCTAACCTTTGGAGCATTTCTTCAAGGCGTGTGAGTTCCAGATATAGCTTCCGGCATATGCCCACTGTTTGACCCATACAGTGTCCTTAAACCGCTGTATTAAAGGCTTCCCATTCTATCAGGCTACTTGAAGCTGTCCCAGTGTTCGTATTAAAGTATTGTACTATCTGATCCATAAGGGCCGCGAATTGCATGTGCTAAGTAGATATCTTGGAGAGCTCGCCAACTGGTTGGAATGAGAGCAGGAGTGGACTATGATCAGAGAGCATGTGGTCAAGGTATGTTACAGACCGATACAACCCCCACAACAGACATAACGATCTAGTCTAGTGTGTACTTGACACATGCTCCATTGGTACGAGTACTCCCTGTCTAGTGCATGCTGCGTGGGCCACACATCCTCCATGTCCCAGTGTGTCATCCATTCTTTGAAGCCCTCCGCCCTCCTCCGGGCCTGCACCTCTGACATTGGGGGGTGTTGATCAGTCCAGTGTAGTATCATGGACACAATTAAAGTCACCCCAAAGGAACAAGGCACCCTTAGCCAAATGGCTTACTTGCGTCAAAAGGGAACTTAGGAAAGGGGCGTGGTCCTGGTTCAGCACATACACCCTCCCCAGCACTACCTGTTTCCACACAGCTGGCCCTCAACCAGATGTATTTACTAATCAATGTCATGAATTTAAAAGTGTGTCTGGGGATGTCATGGTGGCTATGTCGTGTCCCCGCTCTCCCCCCCTTGCATCCCTCCCTCCCGCATTCACTCCCCCAAGACTATCAACCAGAAGAAAAACATAAAACTGAAATCCCAACTCCCCGGCTCTAGACCAGCCCAGCAACGGCTGGCCACTCAAACTATAAAAGTCAATTGTACGATCATTACATTTGTCCTCTATTCCAACCATGTGGAGCCACAGGCGAGGGTAACCTCAAGGTCTGACCAAGCGCTCACATCTGAAGGGAGAGGGTGCCCCTTGTGATACTGGTGTCTGCTAAAGCTTAGGCCTCGGCTTAACGCTCCCAAGGGACCCTGGCTGGCCTCTGCCGCTGTTTCAGCTGATTCGGCCATCCCACCAAAGCCCCATGCCTTGGGTCCGATCACTGCTGCTGTGAGGGTCTCTGATTGATTTAGCCGGTCCACTGCACTCCACTCCGCTGTCCCTGAGCAGTTTAGGAGTGGGCAAAGAGGGTCCCCAGGGCTCACCCACGCGATCCCAGCCACTCCGGTAGCTTTGCAGAGTCAACATGGTGGAGGCCCTGCTTCTGCCACTGCCGGGTCCCCAGGCAGCGCCACCTGTCTGGGCTACTGCACTCTGCACCACCCCCCTGTCACCTCAAGAAACCGGTGGTGGGCATCTACGAATCGGCTATGCCTCCTGGGTTCCCCAATGCGCCTCGCCACCCGAGGGGGGGAAGGTGCCTCCTAGTCGGGCCGTCCCTGCATCCCTCTCTAGCCAGCAGCCACAGGGTGCTGACCACCTCCCGCACTCCGGTACCCCCTCAGGAGCAGTCCAGTGGCTCCCAAACAGTCCGTGGGCCTCAGAAGCTCCGATGGTCCCCGTAGGTGTGCTAGTTTTTCAGGATTTTGTCAGGCCGGTGCAGAGGTTCGAATTTAGGCGTCCGCCATCTTGGCCCTCACAGCCATGCACCCACAATTGAGTAGCACTTAAGTTTATATAGCAGTACTTTGTCAATATAAATTATTCCACATTCTGAGTCAAAGGACTGGTGGAATTTTATATTCGTGAGGTGCACTTTCAAATGTGTAACCTCAGCCAGTAGTCTGAAATTGATGCATTTAAAAGTTGAAGGACAAGATTGCGAGTGTTCTTGGATGGGGTAAAACTACACATTTTACTCCCATGAACGTGAGGAGTAAATGCCTTTTCATAGTGGAACAGGGTATGGATGATAATACACCCACATTTTTAGGAGTGCAATGGAAGGTGTTTTCCCAAAGGAAAAATATTTTCTTTGTAGAGAGATAACAATAAAAGTGTGTATGGACATTTGCTTTATTTATGCAAGTAGGCGTTTCATCTGGTGGAAATTCTTGAATGCATAAATTTTGCGCATTGGAGTGTTCTAGGAAATACACAGGTCTACTTCCTGGGAGTCATTGGGAATCCCTGAAAGTCCCGATTTTACTCTAAATATGAGAGTAATCACCACGAGAGCTTATTTACTCATCTGGGGGCATATTAGCAAGTAAGGGCGATAATTATCGCCCGTGCCAAGTATAGGGAGTTTTGTTATCGCCTCCTTGCCCTGATAATTTTCGGCTTCTTACCGACGTATTATCAACACTGTGAGAGGCGATAGTGTCAGGGAAAGGGCGCGATAACTCCCGCTAAGAGGCGTTAGGTTTTCGGGCGATACCTAGACATCAAAGAGATACTTGGCACGGGCGATAATTATCGCCCTTACCTGCTAATATGCCCCTACCTCTTTGATGTCTGTGGGTCTTCTGATGGGTATCTGGCTTTAGTCAGGTTTTTAGCACCTGCGCACATCGGGGTTAGCACGAATTATTGTATGACGGGTCATCTTTGATAATACAGCGAAGTGCTGCTAGCGATTTTTACCATGAAATTTAGGTAAGTAACGCCTACCTTGCATGTCATCAGCGATACATATCGCTGGCATGCAAGGCGATTAAAAAAACGGCAGCTAACGCCAGAAAGCTTGTGCTAACGCATGTTAGCGCAGGCTTGCTAATAGGGCGATAAAATTATCGCCGCTTTATCGCAAAAAGTGCCGCTAAAGCAGCGATAATGCCCTTGATAATATGCCCCTTAGTTCCAATACAGTTTGCCTTTCGGTTACTTGAGAGCGCTCATAGAAAAACATACAGTTTAACGAAGCAGTTTGAGCCCAGCTGGGTAGGGTGAGCAGCTATGTCTAAAATTCTTCAGCCCGACCCCTGTTCTGCGCTGATTTCAGCTGAATGCAAGTTGAAATAGTTTCCTCAACGGCTAATGATTAGGGGCCATATTAGCAACAAACTGCGATAAATATCGCAGAGCGCGTTCAGTGTGAAATTTTTTATCGCCAGCTATCGCTGGAATATATCGCCACGCTAACGCTGTATTAGCAACAAATAGCGCTATGGCGATAAATATTCCAGCGGGAGGGAAGGGCCAACATCGCAACAAAACCAGCGATGTTGCATTGGGAAGGGGGAAAACCTTGCTGATACGACCTTGTGGTCGTATCAGCATAATCCTCCCCCCATGTTAGGTATGGTTAAGTCAGGTAAATAGCAGGTGTTAAAAAACCGGCGATGACCCCGGTTAGCGCGACTTTTCACGCCGCTAACCAGGGCCAGAGCCTCCTTGCTAATAGGCGATAGGCCTGTTAGCGGCTGTTCACCAGGTCTGTTGGTCGGGAACGCCTACTTTGCATGTCATTAGCGATAAATGTCGCTGACATGTAAAGCGGCACCCAAACCGGTCACTTTCGTCAGCTGTCGCTAACTGCTGTTAGCGACAGCTTGCTGATAGGGCGATAGAATTATCGCCGCTTTAGCAGGAAAGGTCCCGCTAAAGCGGCGATATTGCCCTTGCTAATATGCCCCTAGGTTCATAAGATGGTCAGTCAGTGCCTGGGGTAACAAAGGCAAGGCTGGTCATCCCCAATGTATGTCCATAGGGAGTTTGTATCT
Organism: Triturus cristatus; assembly: GCF_964204655.1. Classification (NCBI taxonomy): domain Eukaryota; kingdom Metazoa; phylum Chordata; class Amphibia; order Caudata; family Salamandridae; genus Triturus; species Triturus cristatus. The sequence continues at coordinate 936,309,168 of NC_140584.1, read as the reverse complement.
GTGACTATCCTGTCAAATGCGTTCCTGCAGACTCTTCATCAGGGTTTAAGGAAGACGGGTTAGAATCAAAATGTTATTGGAGAATGAGAAAAACACGGGGTTTTCTTTAACGCTGCACGAAGGAGATAGTTTATGAACTTCTTGAAAAGCGTTTTTGGATTTAATTTCCCGGAGAAGAAGTGGTAAATTATTCCGCAGAGTTGCTTCTTTTGCCAAAATCTATATATATCTATGTCTGCTCCAAGGGCTTCTGGGAAATCATTGGACTAGAGTTCAGCAGTATCTGGCCCCATCTTTATGTCCATGACGTATCTGTGAGGTGTCTGTACGAAGGATCTCTGAAAATAAATCTGCCATATACCTTTTTAAAGCGTCACAAATATAAAATATTCATTCTGAGATGTTGAGTGCCAAGTTGGGTCAAGTGGCCTTTGTGAAACGTGATTATAATTCTGAGCTCTGGGAAGAAAGCGGACATCAGAATTGTTGCTATAGATGAGGAAGTGTTAATGAATGACATTTTCAAACCATACTAACAGTGATCGGCCGCTTTTAGTGTTCTTATTTTATAGCAAAATGGTAACACTTTTTATTGAGGCGTTATTTTTTAGAAAATTATTTTTCAAAAGTCTAGTGAAAATATAAAAACCAAAAACAATCAAAACATGATAAATAAACATGAAGACCTCGAAAAATATAACAGAGGCAGACCTGATATGAGAACTAATTAATTCTTCTCTGAATATGGTCTTTACTAGCTCTCCGCCATGTATAGCACCTTAGCTGTACGATCAAGCCGCGGATCCGACTGGCTGTCGGTGGAGTAGGTACTAGGGTAAAATAATGGTAGATGTAGAGGTTCTAGACTGAAGGTAGAGTGAGAGGTATTGGGTTGTAGGTAAAAGGAGAGGCAAAAGAGTATATAGGCGGAGATCAGGACTGTGGAAAAAATAAACATGGCGGAGGGAACAAGGGAGGAATCCAATGTGGCTATAGCGAGAAGGAAGAAGTGAAGAACAGAGAAGAGAGGGTATGAGCGTGGCCTCTCCAACACACAAGGCCAATAAAGGGTAGACAGCAAGAAGGAAGAAGGTGTAACAGATGGTTTTACCCCAATTAATGGAAACGGGGAATTTCTCTGAAAAAAGATTCTGGAAAAGGGCTTCAGGGAACATTTTTCAACATGAAAGGCATTCATCACGAAGGATTCGACGTCTTGGGAATGCCATTCCATTTTCTCCAGAACTGCATGCAACCTGCTATAGCTTATTCCTCGTAGAAATGTTTTCCAGGTGCTTCTAGATCTGAGTGAAAACAATATAAATCTGGGTTTCAGCTTAATTTAATATTTATTTAGATTTTTTTTAAAGCGCAGACTGGCCTATTTCAGTCGTAGGAGAGCATGAAAGGTAGAGTGTGCCTCGGTTACATAAACTACTTGCTCGTACAACACAGATGTGGTCAGAGACAGTGAAATAGCCAAAAGTGATCGTGCAAATAAAGGAATGGTAAAAGTAGCCATTTCATCAGTATTACTTATAGAGAAATGTTCCCAGTCTGAGAGACAGGAAGCAGCTTAATACTAATTCAAGTCGCTGGTCCGTATGGCTGTTTATCTGTCCACAAGGAGAAAAACAATATTGTGATGGGTGGATTGCTTGACTTAATCTCGGCCACCGTTAATTACTTGAGGCCACGTTCCAGTCCATCATTTGTTTGCCCTCTATGTCACCTCTGACAGGAACCTACCATATGCAAATCAGGCATGGTAAGACACCTCAGACAGGAACCTACCATATCCAAATCAGGCATGGTAAGACACCTCAGACAGGAAGCTACCATTTCCAAATCAGGCATGGTAAGACACCTCAGACAGGAACCTACCATATGCAAATCAGGCATGGTAAGACACCTCAGACAGGAACCTACCATATGCAAATCAGGCATGGTCCTGCTCTAATAGGAACAGTGCTGCCTGAACACTTCCAGGCCAGGTCAGTCAGGTCCCCTCTGACCAGGAACACAAGCAAACCTAAAGCAGTCCCGGCCTATTTAGACGTCCTAAATAGGGTGTATAACTGACTGCAGCAAAATGTAACTGATCCAAACATTGAGAGCAAATCTGAATAAGGAGCACACACCACCTTTGGTATAGAAAAGACAAGCCATCTTCCTGCTACTTGAAAGTACCTGAGGTTGTTACAAACTGAGCCACAGACACCCTCTCTGTGATGTGAAGAAACGCCTAGACATGAACTGGCTCTACTTTTCTTAGGTGCTAGAACTTTGTAAGGCTGCCTTTCAGGACTGACTTTCCTAAGGAACTGCAGGACCTTGCACCTCTCAATCCACTGAAATGCGAATGAGCATTCGGCCCAGGATGAAAGACAGGGCAGGTGGTCCTCAACATCCTTCTTACATTTACAGCTTAATTCTGAGGGCTGTGCAACATCAGGCGCAATTGGAGTTTTCACTAGGTTTCGGTCACTAACCAGCTCTGGAGGACAGAGTACAAGCCCTAACAGATTTTTTTCATCATGTTTGTCAGTCCTACTCCCAGACTGGGCAGGCCACGCACGTCAAAAGCCCTCTCCGTATATGAAAATTTGGATTTCAACCCTACTTTATCTGGCCAGCTACTGCCTTCCTCTGTACGCCATGTGGTACTCCATACGGTTTTACATCCAAATCATTCGAAATCCACCTATGAACAAAGTACTATCCAACATCATCAGCCTTCTAGCATTAAGGGTAACGTAGTTGCAAACAGAGGGCACGAAGCCTACCTGCAAATAAGTCCTGAGCGTATCAGAAGGTGTCCCCCATTGTGGGCACAGGCATGCACAAAGACTGGCAGGGATTGAAAAATAAAGTTGTCTATTGGTGTAAGATCAGTTCAGGTTGGACAACTGACTTAGTCAATGAAATTCTCATGGCTCGGAGGGTTGGGTGGCTTGGTTACTCACCCAAAACCTCAAAGGGTGAATGTGCAGTGGTGAACTTCAGAAATCCACGTCTGGTGAACTTATTGTTACATAGACTGGACCATTTAGTGGCCAATTTGGGTAAGGTCCGTGCTGTACCTTTTGGCTTTTTCTACCAGCTGTCTAGTTCACCACCTACGGCTACAAAAAGGCCTAGACTGGGTTCTAACCTGGCTGCTCAATCTACTATCCCTTTTGTGCATGAACACCGTTGTGCAGTACTTTCAATCTTGTCGAATATTGAATGACTGGATGTTCCTTTGGTTCCTCGCACACCCTCTTTATTATCCCCCCTGTTGCTGGTTCCAACATTTGTAGGGGAGAGATGCTGAATAGAACTAGTGCTCAAGTTGAAGCCGCCAGGGCAGGCTGCTTTTTCTTCTTGTCATGGAACATAGTGGGGGTTAGCAAGAAAATGGACAATGAGGACTGGCTGAAAATAGTCAATAATCATGACGTGGTATGTTGCCAAGAGTCTTGGGCCCTCAAAACTTTACACGTAAACGGATTTCAAACTTTGTGTGTAGCAGTCACGCCGTCTGCATCAGGCAGACCGAAGGGGGACCTATGGGTTCTCATCTCTTCAAGAATTAGACATTTTAAAGTCAAATAATTGTTGTGCACTCCTTGTCAATTGTACGCCTGTTATTCCCTGTATTTTAGATGTTTTAATTAATTATTATTATTATTTGTACTAATCTTCCTATTGAAATAATTGATGACTTGGATCATTTTATTTTTTATTGATAATCAATTTTATTGAGTTAAAATCATACCAAAACAATACATTGGTAGCAGAATCAAATACATTAAGACGAGAGTCGACAGCCACACAACTAGGGACAAAGGAGCATAAGTCATACAGCAGGGTAAAGTAATGCACGTAAGGGACATGAAGCCTACACATCCGCAACCTTTTTGAACCATTTTCCCCACACCTTCTGGAAAAGTTCAGAACAACCACGAGCTTCAAAGAGGGATTCCTCTTGGGTCCCACACCAGTCCACCCCCCGTTTCCACCGCCTGACACTAGGAGGCTTGGCCTGGGACCAGAGTGCCGTAATGTCCCGCTTCGCCACTGCCACCGCCGTTCCGAGAAAGCGCTTATCTGCTCGGGAACCGTCTAGGCCGTCAAACACCCCCAAGAGCACCCCCAAGCGCACCGGGTCATGTGGGACCTCCCACCCCAGGGTCAGTGTAAGTTCCAGCTCCACCCCTGCCCAAAACGCCGCCAGGACCGGACATAGCCAGACCATGTGGTAGAAGTCTGCAGGAGCATGATCGCATTGTGTGCAATTGGGTGAGGAGCGCAGGCGGGCACTGTAGAGATGCGCAGGGGTGAGGTATGCCACGTGCAAGTAATAGAGTTGGACTAACCTCAGCTTAGAGGAGGTCGTCAGCGTTTTAGGAGCCATAGGGGCGTTCCTCCAGTCCGCATCCTCCAAGGGGCCCAACCACCCCTCCACCCCTCCCAACGGCCACGCAGGGAGTCTAACGAAGCGGGACCGTTATTCACCAATAAGCGGTAGATCCGAGACACCCCACCTCTACCCAAATTCCCTATCATCACCTGGGCTTGTAGAGGGCTGAATTCCGGGAGAGAGATGGGAGACGGAATGTGTACGCATAGCGCATGTCTAAGTTGCAAGTATTTGTATACTTGGGAGGGGTGGAGGGAGAAGCGCTGCTGCAGGCCCTCAAAGGATCTGATATGGTCCCCCACCCAGAGGTCGCCGAGAAGCGAGATCCAGATGCTGTCCCAACGGTTAAAGTCCGAAAGAGACAAGGTCTCCCGCAGCCACGTACCACACCACAGAGGCATCTGTCTAGTGAGTTTCCGGTCCCACTTCCTGTGGCGCAACGCCGTGTGCCAAGCCAGGAAAACTGTCCTGGTGACTGGGGGGAGATCCCGGGGTATAGGAGCTCCATATAAGTAAGCCTGGAGTTGAGGGAACCCCCATCGAGCGAAGTTCCACCTGGTACACCGGATCGGACCAGCCGCCCGCGAACCAATCATGGATCACTATGAGTCTCGTGGCCAGGTAGTACAGGTGGAGATTGGTGACTCCCATGCCCCCGTCATAGGGAGGTATACGGCAATGCGCCAGGGACATACGTGGTCTCCCACCCCCCCAGAGAAACCGGGTAAGGATATCGTCAAGTTCACGGAACCAGCTCCCCGGAAGATGAAGGGAGACATTTTGTAAATATACAAGAACCGGGGAAGTACCATCATTTTAACGAGGGTACTCCAGCCCAAGGGATTGAGCAAGAGGGACTGCCACTTCCAAAGGTCCGCTTTTGTCTTGTTTTATTGTAGATTATTATGTGGGACATCCGGATAGGGGGGCTACCATTTGAATGGGTGATTTCAACATTCTGTGTTGGCCTCTCAGGGGAGATTGTGTTTATGAAGTCAATGACTGGCAAGGGAAAAGTTTAACACATTTCATACATACCCCATATGGGGCTGCATTGAATCAAATTATTCTTAAACAAAACCTACCTTTTAACTCTGATTTTTTCAAGGAGGGACAGTTTCACCCCCCAACCTTTACAGGTAAAGGTAAAGGTTCCACAAACGATTTCATTACGTCATCAGATTTAGTGACATATTTACAGGATACTTATATTTTTTCTTCCAATATTAATGATCACAACCCTATTTCCGTGGGTTCAAAATGCCCCCTGGTTAAATCACAAATGCCTAGCTGCTCCCTCGATCTACAACTTTGTTCAAACAAAGGCATTCATATAAAATAGGGTAATTGAAACCATTTCAAATATTTTGAGAATCTAATTGGCACAAAGCGTAAAAGGATTAAACCCTCTATAAATGGTTAAACATTGCTTGAACCGCTGCTCTGAAACATTTAAAAAGTGGTTACTAAAGCTTCACCTCGCAATATTGAGGACATTAGGCAGGCTAGGCTTATATTATGTCAACTTTAGACGAGAGAAACCAGGAGCTAAGAAGGAAGGCATAGGAAGACTCCAAGCGGCCTCAGAACTAAGGGACTCTAGGGCCCTCTTGGAAGTCATAAATTGGCCCTTTTTCTCAGATGATAAACAACCCAGAACAGAATGACATATTCACGATGAGGAGTGGGTTTGCCATTTTCAGAGATTAGCCATGGACATGACCATATACCCCAAGTACTTGGGCACACTGAATCTTCCATCAGCCTTAAGTAAATCTATTGAAGTAAGCGCAGTGGTTAGAGCCATTTCAAAGTCCCCTGCTGGTAATGCGCCGGGCCCAGATGGGGTACCCATAGATGTCTTTAGACAGAACTCTACATTCTGGGCATCCCTGTTAATAAAAGTATTTCAGGTGTAATTAGAGGAGAGATTCCAAACTCATGGAAGGAGCCTGCTAGTGTCTCAATTTTTAAAAAGGGGGATAGAAGTAAACCAACTTGTTACCGACCTATCTCTCTTTTGGACTCATTGGTGAAGATCTTAGGAAGGGTAGTCCTTCAAAAATTGGAATACTCGGTAGAAAAAAAAATGTACTCTAATGCGCAATGCGACTTTCGCCCAGTACTTGGTACAGTTGAGCAAACCTTGAACTTGCTCCTGTTAACAGGAGATGTGTGAAAGCGTGGAGGGGGGGGGGTGCCCTCCATATGGCATTTATGGACCTCTCCAGCATGTTTGACTTGGTTGATAGAGACGAGCTATGGCTTATGATGGGCAAGGTAGGCATTGAAAACTCCTTGATTAACCTCTTGAAACGGCTGTATGGGGAAGGACTGCACAGGTCTGATACACTCCAAACAGAGAATGTACCCCATCTTTTAGGTCCAGTAGAGGGCGTCAGACAGGGCTGCATTTTAGCTCCTTTTATATTTCTTCTTTATAATAATTCCCTTGATTCAGTGCTGGTGACAAGAGGAAAGGAACTTTCAATGGTAGAGAGTTCCCCAGTTTCCGTTTTACTTTAAGCGTTTGAGGCAGTCTTAATTGCCTACACCGCTCATGGACTGCAGACACTACTTGACCCCTTTCATGAATTTATGGGGAGCTAAAATTAAAAATTAACCACCAGAAATCATATATTATAATCTGTGGTCCATAAAAAACACGTTCACATAAACATAATATAGGTGGAACCCCAATTTCCAAGGTGCAGAACTTAAATTACTGTTACATTATGTCAGAGGAAAATTTGAGATGGGATAAGATTCTGACTCAGAGAGCCTGTAAATTCGCCAGGGCAGTTGATGCAATATTCGTATTCTCAAGGAAACTTGGCCACAAGCCTATAAATAATTTAATTTTACAGTATAAAAGTAAATGCTTTTCCCTGGGTATGTATGGGGCTGATGTGTGTGGTTATACCATCGGGGGAGCTTGCAAAGTCTAGAAGATACTTGTGCAGGCTTCTAGCATCTCCTAAGAGCACCGCCAGTTTTATTGTCCATCTTGAACTTGGGTTACCTTTCTTGGAGAATATAGTGAGGGTTGCACCCCTCATTTAATGGCTCAATATGAGGTATTCTCCCCAAACCAAATTCTTCTGATTAGTCCTTGAAGATTGCATCAGGCAAGATCACATGGACTCTATCCCCTGGTTATGTTAAGAGAGTTTTCACCGACCTTGATATTCCAGACTTGTTTTATTTACCAAATTAAATTGATAATAACTCAAACAGCTTGGTGAAATCTCTCTATTACAAATATAGAAATCATTTTAGGTTTTCCAACAGTCAATCCATGAACTCAGTCTGTGGATGCATAGAGATAAAACCCAATGAAGGGATAGAATCATATGTATTATGAGTAAAAAAAAAACAACTCAGATTTTATCTGACCCACTTCAGAGTAGGCACTTTGCACTTTCTAGTAGCCTTCACGCCTCAGGGTACTTGGTTTTTTACTTTACCCTGCTTTTCCTGCGACAACAGTTCAAAGCAATCTCTTACTCACTTTATGTTTTCTGTGGTTTTTATTTTAGACCGAGGCACCAACTTTTACGCCCTATACTGTGTTCATATGGTCTTAGATCTCACATTTCAAGTTTGCAACCTTTACAGCGTTTGGAGTTGCAGCTTATTTGCCACGCTGTTATTAGTTAATTATTTTGGACAAGCACCTAGGATAAGGAGAGAAAAACGTCGCAAGACATTTTAGAGCCCACGACTTTTTAGCCTTATTTTTCTGGGCAAAGTCCCCTGTTTTTATCGTACATATTTTAAATAGGATTCTTAATTTACTTTTCGTTGTTTTGATATAAAGTGATACGTTTTTATGCGTTATTTATTTCTATCTAGATACCTGTATGATTTTGTGTCCTTTAAGATTTTGCCTTTTTGTTAGACTGTTGCATTGATTGCTTGATTAATTGTACCTTTTCCTGCTTTTATGCTGATGTTTTTATCTTTTTATGGTTGCAGCTGAATAAAAGCTATTGACTGACTGAGTCACTTACAAATTGTGTGTTGACCTGGGGTTTTGGTCATGCAATTCACGGGACTGCAAGTGAGTGTTAGGAATACCTTACAGTCGCAAAAAACATGACTGTACGTTCCCTTTACCGGCTTAAACATGGTGATAAACATAGCACGACCGCACGATCACAGAATTTCTGAAGGTGGATTAGGCTTGCTGCCTACCCTTCAATGGCAGTGAGACAGTCAGTGTGAATCAGGATCTGTTGTGCCAAACAGCCGAGGAGGAGAGCGAATTTGATATTCCTACTGTAATATTTTTCATCCTATATTGTTCATGATTTGTTGTCTGTACTTGTTTTTATGAAAGCATTGGTGCTATTTTAGGAACTATGGAAAACATGCTGGGACTTTGCTATGCCACATACAGTTTCCAAGTCGATACATTGATTAATACATTAATTTGTGTGAACACAGAAACATACATGGCAAATCCTTTCAGGCTAGTCCCTCCAAGCAAGGCTTCAGAAACTTTGGCAAAGCCAGCAGGCATGGCCACTGGAATTATGTGATTGTGTGGCCATGGCAATTTTTGCATAATTGTAGAGTTGCCGCAATTGGCACATAATCCATCATCTGCTGCATAATCTGCAGATTGTATCAAAAGATAACATTTTGTTTCTAGCTCAAACAGTTCAAAAGTTAGTAAAATCACAGCGACACGTGTTGCAGCGCAGTGGAAAGTGCTTTGCAAAGGTTGACTGTGCAACTTTTTGTAGCTTACTGCTTATTTGGATGTTAAATTGGTACTAATTAGGTGCAACTAATGCCCATATAGTATTAACAAGTTTAAAAATGACAAAATAATTCAGTAATACTATCACAAAATGTGCCACATAATGCGGCATAATTTTTAATTTCTTGCCACATAATTTACTCACCCCTGCCACATAATTTGACCCTCCCCTGCCATATAATTCCAGTGACCCAGCCAGTAGGTTTACGTATAAGGTGTTAACTCATGTAACACAGGAATGGAGAAATGCACAAGATTCGTACCTCGTCATTGTGCATCCTGTCCATTTCTCTGCCTTCTGTCTCTGTGCCCAGGTTTTATTCCTCAAACTTGAAGCGCCACCCACCAGATTACACAGCGACATCGTACAAACAGTCTGTGTGCATTTGAGCCTGCCTGTGTTTGCAGGTGTTAGCACATTTTACATATTCGGCCTGCCACAAATCAATGTGTTCTGTGAATAACCTTATAGTCTATGTTGGGGAGAATATAGGCACTGGAAAGTCTCACCAGAGTTGGCAAGGAGTGAATGGTCAGAGTCAAATCCCTGTTACCCTCCTAAACAGTCATAATGCACACAGAGTGAAGGAAGGGAGAGACGCGCCAGTAAATGTAGGCAGGGCTACTAACTTTTTAATGGGACAGTGCAGTTTCCCCAGCACAGTGAAAGTTGCCCTCTCGACCGGAAGAGGTCCTTTCCACAGAGGACACACACACACAGCACCTGGGGCCCCAGTCAGGGTTTCTGAAGCTAGGCATAGGTGCACCATGGACAGCAACAGTGCTCGTTCACCAGTTATTCACTCAACAGGTGCAGAGCTATCAAGGGCAGAGCAGGCTTACCCAACACTACAAACATTGCGAGGCAGAGGAGAGGACAGTGTGGGCCTCATTCAGGCAGGCTGAAGCAGCGCGAGCAGCTGCAGTGAAAGCTGACTGCTGGGAAAGTGTGCCCGGGCCAGAGTCTGTGCTTCTACACCTCAGGGGAAAGGTGGGGTGACGTCACGCTGTGGAAGGGGGGAGATCACTGCCTGCCTGCGAGTCTGAGAAGGAACGCAGCACTGGTCGTTGCTGTGAGAGTATAACAGGCTGAAAGAGGTTAACACTCGAGTTAAGGGAACGAGTAAATCATCGCGAGAGTCCCACGCTTCCCCCGTTCACGCATTCAAGAGTCTCTGGAAAAAAGGGTTACATTTGAAAGTGACTTTTTATAAATAAGGCCACACACAAATTATCCATATTTCAGTTGTCAAGACTTGAAGAGGTCCCCACCTAATTTGTGGAACACAAAGCCAGGGTAGAAGTGTGCAAGGGTGGTGCAGTGGCGCGCAAGAGGATTACAACGTTGAGGGAACCAAGTTAGGCGGGGAACCACCTGGCAACAAACGTGTGATACAGGTACAAGTTTATAACTTAAACAGAGAGTCTACAATAATCTCGACAGGCCGGACAAATATGCTTACAAAATGTTAAAAACACAAAGGACAGTAAACACCACGAAACACCCCCATAAATCATTGAAGCCCAAGGCCACAGCCTCGTTCATTTGCTGTCACGGAGCTGCAAAGACTGTGCTACAGCTTGTACTACCGCTCGAAACATCACTATTGCCCACTAAGTCCCAGTGCTCAAAAACGGTATTTGTGGCGCCCTTGAATTTTGCATATTTGTGTACTGGGTGCTTTCACCACCACCTAAGAGCTAAGATGTGCCATATCTAATACTGTCTCGCGCCTCTTTGTATTCTATCACCAGAGGCAGGCGACTGGAATAAACATTTGTTAACTTTTGCGAGAGAAGTCTGGAAGATACAAATGCACACTTGTGAAAACCGGGGTGGATGTCCCTTGCACTGTAAATTCACTATGACGTCATGCCGTATATGGCCCCTAACTGCAGCGACAAGACAGCAGGAGCGTGTAGTTTGACACAGATTGAGTAGCAGGCATGTGGGAAGGATCACGACTTTATACCGCAGAGTGGAGGGGGTGAAGAAGAGACGCCTCATATCTCTTCGGGCCGGTAGAACTGGGCCCTGAATGCCCAGGGCAGGAAGTAGGGGGACACATACGTTTAGTGTCTGGTGCTGGGCTGGAGGGGATGTAAGGAAAAGGGGCGCACCTGGGATGCATGAGGGGGGCAGGCGCTGGCACTTACATACAGCCAGGCCTCTCGGTGCCAGCAGGCAGCCAGACGCAAGCACCAGTCCATCTCTAGTCACGGAGCCAGTACTGGGACATATGCAGCTGCTGGCAGCGATGTGATGATGATCCTGCTGGAGTGCCAATACCGGGGAACAGGTAGACTCTGGCATTGGGGTGATGCTGAGCTCGCCGGAATGGGGAGAAAAAATGCATATTAAGTGCCGGTGCCGAGCACCGGAAACCACCGGCACACATTAAACACTGCTATTGCCCCTTAACAGTGGGATCCCATTGGCCTTAATATACTGTGCTCGGCCATCTGTCAAGCACTATGGTCAGGGTAAACTGCCCCAACCCTGGGTATCTGTGACTTCGAGCAGTCAGGCCTAAACAAGGGAACAAGTGTAACGCATTTAGAAGTATTGTATTGTATTGTAATTTCATTTATATGGCGCTTACTACCCTTGATGAGGCGTCAAAGCGCTTTTTGGGCAAGTTGCACGCTACTCTGGAATCCAACAGGATTAGTGGTGAATTAGTATAGTGAAATATGAAATTAATCTGAGTGGTGGATATGTTAGTCTGTTATTTGGATTGAGAAGGATAGTGGAGGGATAGAAGAGGGAAAGGTTTGCATTTATGTAGCGCTTGCTACCCCTGATGAGGCATCAAAGCGCTTTTTCAGCGAGTAGCATAGTCCACGGAACCCAAGCAAGACTAGAGGTGAATTAGTCTAGGGAAATATGAGATTAATTTGAGTGGTGGACATGTTAGTCTGTTATTTGGATTGAAAGGATAGTGGAGGGATGGAAGAGGGAATGTTTGCATTTGAATAGTGCTTGCTACCCCTGATTAGGTGTTGAAGCGCTTTTTGACGGGTAGCATGCTACTCTGGAACCCACGCAGGGTTAGTGGGGAATTAGTATAGGGAAATATGAAATTAATTTGAGCAGTGGACATGTTAGTCTGTTACTTGGATTGAAAAGGAATAGTGGGGGATAGAAGAGGGAAGGGTCTAGGAAGTTTTTTTTGTCTGTCCCTCCCGCCCCCCCCCCCGTTTTGATGGGGGTGGAGGGGAATTCATAGCAGTAGGAGGGGGTTTGGGATGAGTAAAGGGGAGGTGGAGGGGAAAGAGTTAGAGGGAAGGGTTTAGAAAGGCTTATTTGGGGGATCTACATAGCGAAAGAGCTATGATGCAAGGAGGGGTAGTGGAGGCAAGAGTCTAGAAATGGTTATTTTGGGGATCATAGTAGTGGTATGGTGTTTGGGATGAAAATATTTCCATTACAATACAAATAGCTTTGCCTCAAAAATTAACAAAAAGAAATTGTAGACAGGATTGTCCATAATCACTGTGATGTAACTTTTTTTTTTACAGATAATAAATATTTAAATACATAGGCCATTTTCGTTTTAACACAAATTGGAAGATGAAAAAATGTAAGCTAGACGTTGTCAAGCAGATTGGAGAAAAACATTTAAAAAATATGTAATGCACTCTGTTGCTTCTTAGTGTGGTGTGTATTACGTAAATGTTATCAAATGCATTCACACTTACAAAAGCTTGGAAAAGACATCAAAGCAGCACATAAGACATAATGAAAGGGCATTAAGCACTGAATTTTCAGAGGAAGTACAAAACAAAACACTAAGAAAGGCGTGGCCAACCGCAGAGAGGAATGGCTGCTTGCTGAGGCGGCGCTGTCAGAGCGTGCACGTCCAAGGGAATATCCGTCACATAGATATCCGACGATTAGCTTGACATAGTGCCGGAGCACCTTGTTACATCACGGGAGCAGGGGAACCAAGTTTCAGCAGCGTCCGATCGGTAGTTACGGAGATCGGAACGCCGTGGTGGAGTATCGGTGGCAGCGACCTGCAGCGGAGCCTGGGCCCTCCCACGCCGCGGCTCTCGTCTCTGGCCCGGCCGATCATCGGCGGAGCGGCTGCTCTGGTTATCTTCGGGGGCCCCGTGGGAAACAAACCTGGAGATCGGCCCTGCTCGGCGCTGTCCCACGGGGAGGACAGAGTGAGGAATTGAGGGCGCTGTGCCCTGAGGCTGTGGGGAGCTGCCCGGCAGGAGCGGGACGACGTGCCGGTGGGGGATGGTCAGTGCCTTTCCTTGCGCTGCTGCTTTGAGGACCCGGGAAGTCATCCGCCGCGTGCAGTGATCTCTGGGCCTGCTGTGGCGTTGTGCCCCTCGTGTGCATGCAGGGAGGAGCTTGTCCCACAGTCTGCACCGGGTGCTTGATCGCCCGCTCAGCTGATAGTGGGAACCGGTGCCTGTGAATCCTGGCGGCCATATTTGGCCCTGAGGGGCCTGCGGACTGACATTGCCATTGGGGGTTGGACCCTGCTGCCCTGGAGGTAAGCAAGGGCGGGAGCTGGCCTGGCACACACGATCCAACGCATGTGTTAATAAGGAGTTACGTCTCACCATTGGAACTTCGCCTACAGCATTACCGCGCGGCTCTGGGCCCTGGTGGAGGAGGCCTGGGGGTTGTGATTGACAGGTGTTAGACCTGGCACCTTGGCGTGAGTCTCCCTTCCACTTTTTGTCGCTGTGCCTCATGTGTTTTTATGGTGTTGGCCGCTCAGAGCACTGTGCAACTGCCAACCAGTGCCACAGTGCAAGTGCTCCCTATTTAAAATGTATATGTTGGTTGAATTCCATGATTGGTTTATTTGGTTTACTGTCAGACCCCAGTAAAGTGCACCAGGAGTGCCCAGGGCTTGTAAATACAAATGCTGCTAGTGTGCTTGCAGCACTGGTTGTGCCACTCACAGAAGTGGCCTGGTAAAATGTATCTAAGGTCTGCCATTGCAGAGCCTACGTGCAGTCTGGTACTGTCATGCTGACTGGGTAAGTGCACACACTTGCCAGTCCCTAAACCTTCCCATAACTTCATATCAGTCACCCCTATGGTAGGCCCAAGGGCAGGGTGCATTGTAAGCATAAGGTAGGACAAGCCCTGATGTGTGTGGCATGTCCTAATAGTGAATTACCGCCATTTTCGTTTTTCACTATTGTAAGGCTACCTGTTCTCCATAGGCCAGAATGGGCTGTTAGAATTGTTACATTCTATGATCCTAACAGACCCAGGGAACATGGTAGAAATTCGAGTTTAGTATGCCTGAACTCAGAATAATAAAATACATCTTTTAGTAAAGTTTATTTTAATATTCTGTGTTTGCAAATACCACTTTTAGAAAGTTGGTATTTGCTTGCTTGACCATTTCAGCCCGCCTCTGCTATGATGTGTATCTGCCTTTCTGGTTGTGTGAGTGACAGAGCTGGGGAAACCCAGAGGGGCAGGGCTAGGCAGCCTGGTGGTGAATAGGAAGATTGGCAGTCAGATGGGTGGGAGGAGTACACCTGGGCTCTGAATAGGGTTGTGCTCTGCTACCACAATGCTGGCTCCACCTCATGCGGAGCGGCTGATGTCTCTGCCCTGCACCCTGAATAGAAAGGCAGAGTCATGTCAACAGAGTGCTCAAGAACTGGTTTGGACTTGGCAAAGGCCCCTCAACCCCAGAGGAACAAAGGAATTAGGGGTATAAGTATTGGGACCCTGCTCCCAAGAAATTAGATCAGATCCTGCTGAAACAAGAAGAACCTCTGCCAGAAGAGAAGGAACTGGGAAAGCTGTAGGAGGAGTAACTGTCCCTGACCTGGGGGATTGGCCTGCAGTGGTTGCCTTGCTGCTGAAGGAGAGGAGAAAGACTGCTAAAGACTTTGCTTCAACTTGTGCTTTGAAAAGATCTTCAAGGGCTTGAACTGAGCTTGCCCCCTGAACGAAGTCCCAGGACCAGTGGACTTCACCCCCAGCTCCCCAGAGTCTTTGGGAAGTGCCTGCTGCTGTTGTTGGGCCTTCTGAGGGACTGCGTGTTGCAAGGAGCTGAAAGCGCGACGCAAGGAACAGAAGCGTGCCGCCGTCGGAGCCGCTGTCGTCGCATCTCGCAGAGAGTGTCGCCGCTGCAGCATCGCATCGAGCGGAAGCGTCTCGCATCATTCCGGAAGTGTCTCGCAACGCCGAAGAAGCGTGTCGCCATCGCAGCTGTCGCATTGCACCGCATCGAGAGAAGAGTCTCGCATCGAGGAGGAAGCGTGTCGCCATCGCAGCCATCGTAGTTGTCGCATTGCACCGCATCCAGAAAAGCGCCTCGCATCCACGGAGAAGCGTGCCGCCGTCGGAGCCGCTGTCCTCGCATCTCGCAGAAGGGGTGTCGCCGCTGCAGCATCGCATCGATCGGAAGCGTCTCACAACGTCGGAGAAGAGTGCCGCTGCCAAGGCCGCTGTCGTCGCATCTCGTCAAGGGTGACGTCGCTGTAGCTGACGCATCGAGTCGAGCCTTCTCGCAACATCGGAGAAGCGTAACGCATCTGGAAGATCCCGTCTTTATTTCTTTTGCACCAAGAACTTCAACGCATCTGCATCGCTGCAACACTTTCATTGCCCTGCGTGTCGCATCTACGGTACACTGACTTAAAGTGTCGCATTTAAGAACTTAAGAGAAACTAAGCAATCTTCTACCAACTAAGCAACCGTATTGTATATTTTTAAACGTTTAATGGTCTTGTGATAATCCTATATAAAGAAACCTTATTTTTAATATAAATACCTGTGTGGTGTCTATTTGTAGTGTTGTCACTTGGTTACTGTATGTGTTCACAAATGCTTAACCTATAACGCTCTGAGATAAGCCTTGTCTGCTTGCGCCAAGCTACCTAGAGGGTGAGCAAGGGGTTGTTTTAGTAGTATAACCCCTCATCCTGACTAGAGGAAAGGTTCCCTGCTTGTCAGAAGTACCTACCTGTGCCAACCAGAGAACCCGGATTCTAACACCAGGCATCTGCGGGACTAGTCTCCCTGCAATCTTAGGCCTGCATTGCGCCTGTCAGGGCCGCGCGCGCCATGGCCGGCGGGCGCAGCTCTAAAGCGGCCCTCCAGACTAAGCTATCGAAGTATGTATGGGAGAGGGGCCCTGGTGCCAGCCCAAAAGGAGGGGCGGCCGTCTCAGACAAACCGGAGGCTGGTGGGAAACAGAAGGAACCAACGCTGCAGGATATACTTGAAGCCATCACGAAGGTCCGTACCTCCTTGGAAACGCGCATAGATACTGTGTCTACCGAAGTATCCCTTATTCGGGCAGACATGCGCTCCATGAACTCGCGACTGAAAGACGTGGAAATTAAAACAACGTCACTTATTGAGGACACGTCCACACTACAGAGGCAGATGGAAGAAGTAAGGGCGCACGCCTCAAAACTGGAGGTGCAGCTGGATGACTATGAAGGGCTCTCCAGACGCAACAATGTTCGCATTATTGGGGTACCGGAGCGAGCGGAGGGGCCATCTGCAGACCTGGAACTGATCCCTATCCACCTTAAACCGAAGGGGCTCTCTTACTTCTTCTCGGTGGAACGAGCGCACCGTGTGCCGGGTGGCAGTACACAGCCTGGTGCCTCCGTGTCCTCTCCTTGCCAGGATCTTCAACTACCAAGACAGGGATGTTATCCTGCAGTGTGCCCGATCGACCTCCCCCAGTGTAGTTTCAGAACAGCCCCATCACCTTCTTCCCGAACTTGACCCTCAGGGTGCAGCGTCAACGGCGTAGCTTCTTGGAGGTAAAAAAGGCGCTTTGTTGAAATATGCTATGCTTTTCCCTTCCAAACTGAGGATGGAAGCAGAGGGGAAAACGTGGTTCTTTGCTACCCCTGAGGAGGCCTGGGACTGGCTCGATGGATGGCATAAGGCTGGCTGAAAGAACAACCACTCCCGGGGTGCGGGATCAGGTGGCGATGCCCGGAACTCTGATGGTGGTACGTCACCCCGGGAGCAGATCGACGCGGCGGATGGTGCTGGCTAGCTGGTCTGTATGCTTCTTTTTGGGGGTGTGGGTCTATGTATTGCCAGAAGACTGTGATGCTCTGTTGACTCCTCTGGGTGCACCGGACGTCTTGTCAGTACTGAGCCAGACTTTTGTTGATGCCTTTGTCAGATTGGGCTCTCCATGAATCTCATGGTTTCCCACTGCTCCTATACAATTGCCTTAATGTTTTCTAGGCATGGGATGTGGTGTTTAGTATCTTTATGTTGTTTATATGTAATTCTCATTTAATAATTTCCGTGGGACGGGTGTTCGGTTAGGCTACACGAACCCGTAGGTCTTTGGGAGGGTGGGCGATAGGCACTCTGCTAGTTTGGGGGGCGTTTTTTTTTTGCGCCATCGAGCAGGGAGGGGGGCGTTGGGTATGTTTTTTGGGTCGATGGAGCGGGTGGGTTGGAATTGTGTTTGTTTTTGTGTTGTGATTGTGCTGTTTTTTAGGCATGACTTATGTAACCAGTTACACGCCAAAGCAGACATAGGCTCACTGTTCTGGATGTCCTCACTGTCGAGAGAACTGGGGGACATATCGGCTCTTCTCCGCATACACCTTACGCAGCGCTCCTTACTGGGGCATCGTACATCATTATGAGTGGATAATGGGTTTGACACGTAGACAGAAACTTACCTTACTATCCTGGAATGTAAACAAACTGGGCGACAAAATTAAACGAGGGAGGGGTTGTCCTTCAATTTTTAAAGCAGCACTCACCAGACATAGTTTTTCTGCAACAGACCTATCTGCTTGCAACGGCTGTAAGGCACTGTCACGCTGGGGCTTCCAGTTAGTAGCTCATTCAGCATTTGGTTCGGGCTCTCCGGGTGTGGGCCTCCTAGTCCGTAAATCGTTCCCCTTAAATGTGGATGTGATCCGAACTGACCCTCTGGGTAGATTTGCTGCCATTTCCGGGACTTGGGAGGGATCCACACTTCATTTGATCTCTGTGTACAAACCACCGGGCTTACACACACAGGCTTTTATTGATCTCGGTGATCTCCTCCTTGGCCTGCCGGATGGGAGGCTACTAATTGGGGGTGACTTTAATTCCATCGTCTCTGATTCCCTAGACCACTGGCCCCAGAAAGACTTACCGCCCTCTCGTAAACAAATTCATAGTTTTTTGGGGTCTATGGGCCTTGAGGATATCTGGAGATGCTTGCACCCCGGCGAGCCCCAATACACCCACTTCTCGGGACCCCATTGTAGTATGTCACGTATAGACTATGTGCTCACACATACGCACCACCTTCATTGTGTCAAGGACATTCAACATCTGGCTAGGGGAATTTCAGATCACTCCCCTGTTCAGTGCTGGTTGGAGGTGGGCGAACCCACGGTCGGTCATGTTGCGCCGCTCAACTCCTGGTATCTCACGACCCCTGTCATCAAGGAGAAGGTTCTGAGTGAGTCTGATTTGTATTTTTAGGAGAACTTGGGTTCGGTCAGCTCCGCTGTGGTACTTTGGGAAGCTTATAACATGGTTATTTGGGGGGTTTGTGTTGAGTCAAATTGCTGGACAGCGTAAGGAGAGAGCTGCGAATATGGTACGATTAGAGGGTGAAATCTTAGATCTTGAGCGCACAGAGGGCTGCAAGACTCGGAAGATGTGCGTCAGAACCTCCGTATTAAAATCAAGGAGTTCTCTGACCTAGCCACAGATGCGGCCAAGGCACAATTCCGAGCTACACAAAGTAGGATCTATGATGTAGGAGTTAAGGTAGGTAAGCTCTTGGCTTGGCTGGATCGTAGAGAGGGGGCGCGGCGTGTGGTGGTTGAAATTGTCACGGATCCCCTAACCCGCATTACTGCACCACAGGACATTGCGGACACATTTGGTCGGTACTACCATTCACTTTACACTTCCTGTACCACACACTTTGAGGAGGAGGCTTCCTCTCTCCTACGTGATATTAGACTGCCGGCTCTCACTAAGGAGGAGAGCTCTGATCTTGATTTAGATATCACAGTACTTGAAGTTGAAAAAGCCATGCATGACCTGCGAGGAGGAAAAGCATCGGGCCCCAACGGGATTCCCATTGAGTTATTCAAGATAACAGCAAATAAGACAGCCCCGTTTCTCACTGATATGTATAGGGTGAGTAAAGAGATAGGGATCCTTCCTGAAGATCAAAGACTGGCCAATATCATCGTAATCCCTAAGGCGGGCAAGCCCGCTAACCAAAGTTCGTCCTCCAGACCTATCTCACTGCTTAATTGCGAAGTTAAAATCCTTGCGAAGGTCCTTGCCACTCGCTTGCTCCGGGTTCTCACCAGTCTGGTCCACCCCGACCAGTCAGGGTTTATGTCGGCGAGAAATACATCCCTCAACCCCCGCAGGCTCCACGGAGTACTTTGCCGGGCGGACACGATCAGGGAGGATGCAGTTGTGGTATCCCTGGATGCCGCATCAGTTTTTGACATTATTGAGTGGCCTTACCTGTTTACTATGCTTCATAAATTTGGCTTTGGTCCTGAGTTTATTAAATGGGTGCGTCTTCTGTACCATCAACCGTTGGCTCAAGTGGTCGTGAATAATCGGAAATCGCCCGTCTTCTCTCTTGGTAGAGGCACCCGACAGGGTTGCCCATTGTCACCGCTCCTCTTTACTTTGGCTTTGGAGCTGCTGGTGACGTGGATCCGTCAGGATCCCGCCATTAGGGGCCTTAGATGGACACACGGTTGGGAGGACCGCATATCGTTATACGCGGACGGTATCTTGCTTTATCTGACCTCCCCGGTAGCGTCGCTCAACGTGGTCTTAGTAATTTTTTGAGTTTTCGGGAGGGTATACAATTAATTGTTCTAAGTCAGTGTTTTATGTTTTCTACGGACGGCGTCCCTCACTCCCCCGAGGTTGCCAGTTGTCAGAGGCTGAGGAGTGCTTCAAATATCTGGGAATATGGGTTTCCAAAGATCTCTCTAAATTCTATGACCACAATCTTCGGCCGCCACTGATACGTCTCAAGTCTGATGTTCAGCATTGGAAGTCACTGCCCTTGACTCTCCTGGGACGTGCAGCCTTATTTAAGATGATGTCTCTTCCCCGACTTTTGTACGCACTGCAGAACACCCCACTCCCAGTTGCTGCCTCGTACTTAAAGAACTTGATAGCGTAGTTCGTGATTTGCTGTGGGAGGGTAAACCCCCCGTATCGCCACACATAAACTCACGCTAGGTTGGTTTGATGGGGGTATCGGACTCCCAGACGCCAAAAGGTATTATTGGGCCTCACAGCTCGCTGCCATCAACCAATGCCAATATAGACCGCAAGACGACTAGGCTTTTTGGATCGACAGATGGCTCCTCCTGGGAGGTGGTTTTGAGAGTGCGTTGTACGTGCGGTCTCTGAATCCCGCTCTATCTGGCCCGACTCGACATGCCATGCAGGTGTGGAAAGACGCAAATAGGAGCCTGGGCTGGGAGGGCACACTCACCCAAGTCACGCCGCTCTGGCATTGTGATCAGTTGGGTAAGCTGTTTCACTATAAGGGCTTTGATAAATGGGATCTCATCGGTATCTCCAGGGTTGGGGATCTCTGGAAATCGGGTGCAGTCCTACCCTTTTCCCAACTTCAGCTGAGTTACGAGATGGCAAAAACAGAATATTTCCGGTATCTACAGATTAGACACGCCCTGTTCACGGCTCTCCCAATGGGTACCATCTTGCCTAACTCCTACCCCCTCGAGGATAGGATCCTAGACGGTGACCTGACTGAAAAGGCTATATCACTTATCTATAAAAAGCTCATTAATAACATGACAGATCCCCTGACTCTTCTGAGAGGTAAATGGGACAACGACGTGGCGAGTCTGGACGACGAGGAATGGCGGGCTGCGGTGGCTTCTCCCCATGAGGTTGCCATCTCCTCCCGACTCCGATTGGTCCAATTAAAGATTTTCCACGGGGTGTATTTGTCAGGGACCTCACTGGTCCGTATGGGGTATACCCAAGATGGTCGTTGTGCGAGACTGTGTGGGCAGGAGGGCACCTTCATTCATATTCTCTGGGAGTGTGCCGGGATTCAGAAGTTCTGGGGGAGCGTGGTGCTCATGATGGAAGAGGTATTGGGGAAACGGGTGCAGTGTAACATTAAATTGGTGCTATTGAACATTTGGGATCCCACTGATCTGACTGCCAAGGAGAGAATCTGGGCTACTATGGGATTCATGGTGGCCAAACAAAATATTACACGACTGTGGAGAGCCCCAAGACCACCGCCGATCGGGCTAACGATATGGACTGGAGTATGGTAACGGAAAAGCCATATACGAATCCCGTGGGTGTCTGGCAAAATGGTCACAAATATGGGGGGCATGGAATTCCTATCGGGGAGACATCTGTGAGCCACCCAGAGTTGGGGGGAGATAGTGATGTTGCGCATTAGCTACATATTATCATTGATATCGGTCCTATGTCAACGGGTCTACTTCCATATGGATGTACTGCCTGCAAGTATGTTACTAGTCACCTGTGAAATGTCACATTGTAACCATGTCATGCCATTTTTTTTGCAATAAAAAGAGTTATAAAAAAAAAAAGAAAGGCTAATGATGGGAAACATGTAGAGGTAGATCATTTTGCAAAGGCAAAAACAAATTGAGATGGACTCTAGGGGCAGCATTACACAAGGCCCCTGGGGACACAATGGGCGTTTGCGCCCGCTTTGCGCGCCCCGGGGCACTTTGATATTACAGAAGGGGCTGCAGACGCTTGTGCGTCCCCTTCTGTAATACTGAAAGTGCTGGTGTACATACCGCGCCAGCACTTCCTCAAGAGGGTGTTCCCTCATTTACATGGAGACATGGCCCCATGCAAATGAGGAATCCCTTTGCCTCTGCGCCCGCCCCGTATTGCAAAGAAGCTCTCAGGAGGTGCACCAACACTATCAGGGCACCCCCCGACAGCAGCCCTCTGAATATATATACAAAATTTCCATTAAACCCCACAAACCGTCAACCCATACCCACCCTAAAATTAATCTTGCCACCCAAAAACCCATACCCACCCTAAACTCTAAAATTAATCTGGCCACCAAAAAACCCATACCCATCTTAAACCCTACAAATACCCTTTCCACCCAAAAACTCATGCCCACCCTAAATCCTAAAATTATCCTTGCCACCCAAAACCCATACCCACCCTAAACATGCCCTTGCCACCCAAAAACTCATACCCAACCTAAAAACCCATACACACCTGTATATACAAACACTTAACACTTACATTTAAAATGCATACGCCTCTTCCATTCCACGAAATTCGTTGTATGGCATGCGTTGTTCGGGCATATGCGTGGTACAATTTTACGTTATAATGGCATATGCGTTGTAAAACCCACTTTGTAATGGCATGCGATGTATGACTGTGTTGTAATGGTTGTTTCCTGTCCTGGGCAGAGTTCAAGTCAAACCTGCCTGTGAACTGTAGAGCATAAGGAAAAAGGAAATCTCATAGTCAAACGCACAGAAAATTAAATCATTCTATGCATTTTATAGTATAGGTGTTATGTCAATCCCACCAGAGAGCATTCAGCATAAAGCAAAAGCCAATTCCCCCCATGCGCTGCTAAAGATTGAGTCCTAATCCCTTGAGCTGCACATGAGTCAAAGCCACCTGTGAATTGTACACCCTAAACTGCTACTAAACGCACATCTCTAATGTTCAACATGCAAGGCAAACCTCCCTGCAAACAGGGGATTCTTAAAGATTTTTGAGGGCCCAGGTCACACATAATTTGGGGCCCCCATCTCAGAACAACTCTGAATTTTCTGTCCACTTTCAGCCCATTCACTTTAATGGGCTCCTTGACAACCGTCTTCTTTTGTCAGGCTATATCTGGGCCCAACCCTGGAGCAAACAGTTTTTCTCTGGCTGGCAAGCACCAGAAAGATGATCAGTCTGAACAAGTCAGCTGCATGTGGCTCTGTGAACTGGTGTCTCACCTTTTGGACCTGTCCATAAAGAGAGTGCCTTTTTTGTTTTTGTTTATTGCACTCCTGTCCTTGCTCTGTAAGGAACAGGAACTCTGTGCCAGGTAGTGTTAGGCTGTGATCGCACCGACCCGTCAGTGCCCCGACGGTGCAATTAAAGAGAGCGAGCATAGTACACTGCACAGAACATTAACACATGACCTACCTGCCAGGAAAGCAGAAAGACTAGTGGTCCGACCAAACCTTCTACCCACAATCTATGTTGTAACTCTGTAGCTAGTCTGTCAGAGCCATTTGGGTTTGTGCTGATGGTTGCTTTTGTTTACTGCACTGCCTGTGCTATGAGCTAACATATTTAGAGTCAGGAAGTAGCAAGGTGAACACACTACCTAGCAGCAGGTCCAAAAGGAAGGTGCACTCACGGAGAGACCACACCATGCCAATTTTTACTGCACAGTAAGTGTCACATGCTGACTAAAGGTAAAGGCCAACGCAGAAAGGCTGAGCCTGGGCGCTTTTAAAAATTAGAGTAAAACTTGCTGAATCAAGCCAGAATAAAATAGGTATTTAATTTACACCATTGCTCAGGCAGGGGCTTGACTAGCTAAACAGCCTGGTCCCCCCAAAAAATATTATTTTTAAACTCTAGACAGAGTGGGGCTTTTCTGAAAGGTTAATGAGATGGCCCTTTTAAAGGGGGGGGAGGATAGAAATAGGCCAGAGTCCACTTTGCCCATGCTTTAAAACTTCTCTACCTGCAAATTTTAAGCATATGTGCAAATGAAACCCACCTCTATGCTACAGGACTCCCAACCCTGTTTTAATTCACTTACCTAACACATTCTGCCATCTTCACTCACAAGGCCCCTCACCCCAATGGTACCAAACGGCTATTGGAAAAAAGATCTCCGCCAAAGTGCCCCTCATTGGCAGCCTGTTGGGTATTGCAGCGCTGACCCGACGAGGAGCAGCCCGATGATGAGGCATGACACCCATCTGGGTGTGTGGGGGCCCCATATTCCAATAAAATGGATTCCCACCTCTGAACCATTCATGGCCGAGCAATTCTAGATCCCCTTAACTGACTCAGTTTTAAACTATCAGGAACAGCATATTGCTTGTTTTACTCATGACTCTGGGCGCATGTGCTGGACCTTGCCAAAAGCCCATCGTCCCTCTTTTGTATATTAATTGGACATACCCTTTGCCAAATTGAGATAACCAAAAGGGAGTATCATGCGCTAGCGACTCGAGAGGTGAGGGCTCAACAATTGGCAGTCCAACATCGGCTATATGAGACAAGCGACAGGGCGGGAAAACTGCTTGCGTGGCTGGGCAGGAAAGAAATTGAGTCGAGATGGATAATGACCATTAAAGAACAAACAAATACGCACACCACATCTAAAGATATAGCGGGGGCCTTTGCACGGTACTACATGGAATTATATGCAGCGAAATCACACACGAATGAGGCACAGATAACCCAATACTTAGACTCAATTGAGCTTCCCTCACTTTCCCAGGAGGAGAGGGACAGGCTAGAGGGAGACCTCACTCTTGAAGACGTGACAGAGGCCATTGGCCGCCAAAAGTCAGAAAAAAACCCAGGCCCAAATGGACTCCCGGGAGAATTTTTTAAATTAAATAGTAGCCTGCTGGCACCACACTTACTAAATATGTTTAAGACATCAAAAGAACAAGGGATTCTCCCAAAAGATCTCCGAATGTCTACTCTGGTGGTAATTCATAAAACAGGGAAGCCTCCGGAAGACTGTGGGTCCTATCGACCCATATATCTGCTCAACATTGAGACAAAGATTCTGGCCAGCATTCTTGCGATGCGCCTCTTGACAGTTATTACCCCTCTGATACATAGAGACCAATCCGGTTTTATGCCAAAGTGAGCCACACATTTTAACCTACGACGACTGGCTAATTGGATAGCCCCCATCTGCTCGTTTCACTAGACGCCGAGAAGGCGTTCAATACCATTCATTGGCCCTTTATGAGATGCAGCTTGGAAAAGTTTGGATTTGGTCCAATATTTAGGGAATGGTTGGCACTTCTATACAATGTTCCTGAGGCTAAAGTCCGGGTCAACGGGGTCATCTTGATGAGTTGGCCGATTCAACGAGGCACTAGACAGGGTTGTCCCCTGTCTCCCCTACTGTTTGCCCTCATATTGGTATTGGAGCCTTTGGCCTGTGTAGTTCGAGCCCGCCAAGGACTGGGTGGTTTCATAGACGAGTCCCGATTTTTAGAGGAAGAACGCATATCGATATATGCGGATGATATTTTATTATATGTTACAGACCCAGCCGAGACACTCCCCAAAATGCTACAAATCTTTGAGGAATATGGCCGTCACGCCAGATACAAGATTAATTGGATTAAATCTACCTTTTACCCGGTGGGCAGGGTGGTGGAGCCCCAAACCTATCCGCGCTGCCTACGATTGTCCACAGAGGGGATCACTTATCTTGGACTCCATATTACCACTGAGGTAGCAACTAACTTAGAGTACAATATCAGACAAATTCTTTTGAACTTTCAAGAAGATGTCAAGAGGTGGAGGAAACTCCCCCTGATGATCATGGGGGGGGGGGGCCGCTATGTACAAGATGATCACACTCCCTCAGTTGCTATATATTTAGAAAAATACCTATTGCAAAATACCAGAGACCATGTTCACAACCCTCAACAGCAAGCTACGCTTACTTCTATGGGACGGGGCCCATCCACGAATAGCGCTGCAAACGGTACAGTGAAACCCGTACAATGGGGGTCTGCCCCTGTCAGGTATCAGAGCCTACTACAGAGTGGTCCATCTCATTGGAATTAATTAATGGAAACACACTCTGAGAGACCACCCCACTTACAGGTTGGAAAGGTTACAATTCCGCGAACGCCCACAATTATACTATATATACAGGGGTAAAGGCTGTAGTCAGCTCCTACCAGCAGTGCAACGAGTGTTAGAGGTGTGGAAAAGTGCTGAGAAGCAAATGAAATAGGACATGAAACCAACAAGGGAGACCCTTTTATGGGAGGGAACTAAACTGTCCGAGATCCGATAATTGAGAGGCTTTAAACAGTGGGATCTAATAGGGATCTCCAAAATAGGGGATGTACTAGAGAAAGGCACATTGGCCCCATTCACCTCGCTTCAATCCACATATCAGCTTTACAACACTCAATCCTATGCTTATCTCAGACTGAAACATGCCTGGCAAGCAGAGGGACTAGACACAGAGACACTGCCGGAATATGCCCCATTAGAAGGCAGACTTTTGCAGGAAGAGATTCCGACTCAAACCATCTTGTTGACATATAAAATACTAATTAACAATATGCCTGACAACCTAGGCCCACTTCGAGCTAAATAGGAACTCACCACTGGCCCAATGGAAGACATTGACTGGGAGGCCGCCCTTTTCCACCCACGTGAAGTGGCGATTAAACTACGATTACGGCTCATTCAGTATAAAATCCTGCACAGGACTTACTTTGACAGAGCAAGGCTACACTCTATGGGGAGAGCAGATAAATTGATTTGCCTCAGATGCCACACTGAATGCAGTACATTTATACACACTCTCTGGGAGTGCAGTAGGGTTCAAACATACTGGAGTAAGATAGTGAAGGAACTAAACAATATATTGGAAGCCCAACTTGAGTTGGAAGCAAGATTCCTCAAACTAGGAATCCCCACGGATGTGAACCTGCCGCGTCATAAACTCATATTGGCTAACTTGGGGACGGTAGTAGCCAGAAGAGACATAGCTCGGTGCTGGGGTGCCCACCGACTCCCTACACTCAAAGAATGGAGAATATGTTTATATCGGTATATCGTTGCGGTGAAAGTGGCATACAAAGCGAGGGGTTGTCCTTGAAAATTCTGAAAGATCCAGGCGCCATGGATAAAATATTATGGCTGAGAACTGGGTGAGGAGGAGGAGGGATTGAACTTGCCACTGGGAAGATCGGGGAAAGATCCTTGAAAATTGTGATACCTGACCTATTGTTGATAAGTGTGGATAAGTTTGGATGTGACCCTTAGCACATATATGTATATAACACTTGACTCTAACCTCATGTTCTCTTTCAGAGGAACAGTTGCTATATTCTTTGCCCTACACCAAATGCTATTGCCCAACAACCAATTTGTATCATGTATTCATGATTTCTTTGATTGTAAGTTTAAATAAATAAAAACATTAAAAAAAAAAACACAATACGACAGCAAAGATGGAGACACGTAAACAACAACAGCCCCTTGGGAGAAAGAGTGAGCAGGGAAGAAATGCTGGCATTCAAAAACATACAAGAGGAACTTTCAGAAACGGAAAGAGGAATCATACTAAGAGGAACAAGAATAGTTATGCCAAAAGCATTGCGGCAACAGACTGTAAACCTGGCACATGAGTCCTACAGAGGAATAGTAGCAACAACAAAAAATGCTACGGGAAAGAGTATGGTTACCAGGCTTAGATTGACTGGTGGAAGACGCCATCCTAAACTGTCACCTATGCCAAATAACGGGACAGCCTGCAAAGCTGGAGCAGCTACAGATGTCAGAGCTTCTAGGGGCAGTGTGGACAACATTGTCAGCTGATTTCTATGGGCCATTGGACACTAGCAACTACTTGCTAGTGCTCATTGATGTGTACTCCAGATTTCCCATAGTACGACACGTCTCGTCAACATCAGCCACTGCAACATTGCCGATACTGGATTACATTTTTGCAGCCTGGGGCTCCCCACAAATAATGAAGACAGACAATAGGCCTCCCTTCTCAGGAGAGGAGTATCGCAAATTCATGGCCTACTTGGGCATTCACCACCGGAAGGTAACGCCCCTGTGGCCACAAGCAAATGGCATGGTGGAAAGATTTATGGGAAACAACAAGAAAGCAGTCCAAAGAGCAAAACCGGCACAAATATCTGTAGGCCAGGCACTCTGCCAAATTTTAAGGGACTACCAAAACAGCCCTCACAGCTCCACGGGACGATGCCCAGCAGAACTGGTGCTAGGGAGGACAAGCAGAACAAGATTGCCCGAGCTAGAGGCAAGCGCACCACCAGAACACAATAGCATTGCAGCAAGAGATAAGGAAGCGAAAAACAAAATGAAACTATATGCGGACGCCAGGAGACATGCCACATCATCACAACTGAAGCAAGGGGACTCAGTGCTGGTGCGCCAACGTCAGTCAAGAAAATCAAACAGCCCGTTCTTAGATGAACCGCTGATAATAATAAATGTCAAAGGGCCAATGATAACAGCTTCCTTAGGTCCCTACCGGATCACCAGAAATAGCTCACATTTCAAGGGGCTCAAGACATCAGATGAGAACGGAGGAGATACAGCATCCAAGAGCAACGCAACACATGACAAAGAGGAAGTTATGGACAGCAGGGGAAGAATGACACACAACAGCGAGAGACAAGAAGAGGTACCAAATGAAGGCACGGAAAGGCTATGCCCAAAGAGAGTGAGCACAAGGCCAAAGAGACTAATTGAGGAAATGTAATGGTGGGGGTCAGAAAACGAAACACTATCTCTGTCTCTCTCTGTCTCTCTCTCTCTCTTTTCTCTCTCTCCCGTTGGTTTCTTTCTTTCTTTCCACAAAGGGGGAGATGTTGTGACCTTTAGATAGATGTGGCCCCTCCAGCGCTCCATCTTGTCCAGCTCTAACGAGTGCTGTCAAGGCAGTGGCTCGCAGCACTGTGCAAGAGGGAAACACTCATTCTCACTGTGAGGAACCTGGCACCCACCAGGCCCAAATACGGAGGACAACTCCTGGCCCCAGGAGCCTCATTACTGGGAACATGAGCTCCGTCCCGCTCCTAACAATGAAGGCCCAGGTAGAAGCAGACTTGCCCATTCTGACCAGTTGATAGACAGGGAAAGGCCTAACCCTGCAGAGAGTGAGAACTCAGGTCCTGTCTTATCGGCCACTCCAACAATAGATCTACCCCCAGCCTCACTCCCCTATGTTATAGCTTTAACCGGTGTACCCGAAATCAAACCAGGCCAAAGAAAAACACAGTTGGAACTGAGGAATAAGTGCCTTTTTTGGCTCACCAGGCATGGACAGTTTCCCTATGACAGGGCAGGTGAGATATTACTAGTTCGAAGAGTGGGTTGGGTTGGTAAGAACCCCAAACCAATCAAAGGAGACTGTATAGTTATCAATTTTAGTAATCTCCAGACAGTCCAAATTCTGGCTGATCAGTTCTCCTGTTCTTATACACCGCTTATAGGAATTCAGCCACACACCCTGGACTTTTTCTATTCTTGCAACTATCCACCACCCTGGACCCCTTGCACTAGAGTTCCAACACACTGGTTCCAATTCCATCCAACACTAGGCCAATTCCCCATAATCCAGTACAATGTTGCAGTAGCAAATAGGTTTGGGGCCCTTGAAGAGGTGGATTGACTCATGATACCATCTGATCTTACTCCTAGCCGTGGGTTATGGGGGAGAGTTTAAATCGAAAAACATTGGGATACAGCCTCAGGGTATTGTTGGTGTGTCACTAAATGCACCAGGGGAGTCCCAACATGAACCTCATCAGGGACCTCAAGGTTACGATGGTGCTACCTTAGATGTGTTGAACAACCTAGCTGCTCTTATCCCTGATTTTATAACTTCAAGTATGGCTAGGAAGAGCTCCCTAGTGGAAGTGGGTGCATCTGACCCTGGGCCTGAGCCAGAGACTACACAAACCCCTAATCCCTCTGGCCATAAAGTATATGATGTAATGTCGATCTCAGGCCACAAACTGAGGGTCTTGACTTGGAACATCGCTGGTATTAAAAATAAACTTCAAACCCCTGACTGGAGACAGTTTGTACAAGATTATGATGTGTGTATGTTCCAGGAGACTTGGGCAAAAGTGGACACTGTTATGAGGGGCTATGCAACTTTTAATGTCCTAGCCACTCTGGGGGGTAGAGGCAGACCATCGGGGGGCTTAGGCACGTGGGTTGCTACACATCTGGACTGTACTGTTGAACAGTTGAACACTTCATGTGATGACATCCAGTGTACCCTCCTTACTTTTTCTACCAGGACGAGAATTGCCTTTATTAACATCTATTCACGCCCGGTAACTTTTGCACAGGAATCCTCAACTATAGATATGCTGAATACATTTATTGAACTAATTCCCTTGAATACTAGGATGGTTATAGGAGGAGATTTTAATTGTCAATTTGAGCCTGTAGCCCTTCTTACTGACTCTTCCGTTAATGTTGAGGATTCCCTTTGGTTAATCCCCGAACCGCAAATTCTTCCGGTAAAGGCCTGGACTCCCTTGGTTCTCCAGATCAGTGCAGTAACACTAACTCGCGCACTGAGGGCATGTAATGGTCGTACTAAGTCAGACCAACAAGGGAAGCCTACCTTTAATAGACCAGGGCAATCATCCTTATTGTATTATATCCTAGTGGAAACAAGCATATGGCACTGGGTTGTCGACTTTGCTGTCTTGCTGAGACACGACAGCGACCATAATGCTCTGGTACTTGAGCTTAAGCTTCCGGATCTTCACAATCCCTCAATTACTAGCTCCCCCTCTGGCAGCAACTTAATACTAGTGAATAACAGAAGGAAAATTAAATGGGAAAGCCTGAAGAAGTCACCAGGCAAGGCTGCTGCCCTTTATTCTTTAATTATTTCACCTTTATTGGCAATGGAGGAGGCTGCCCAGACACTTAATTCTCCTGATACCATCGCCCAACTCACGGCTATACATGTGGATCTGACCACTAGCCTGGCCAACATCTTCAATCCCCTGATGCACTCCAAGGGTAAGAGGAGCCCTAAATCCACTTGGTTTAATAAATCCTGCCGAATGGCAAAGGGCGCCCTTATAGAGGCTATAAAATCCAAAGATAGATCCCTGATAAAATCAAAGAGGGCTCTATATAGTGATAGTATAAAGCTAGCCAAAAAGAACTGGGAGTTTGAAAGATGGAATGCAATCACACAGGCACTCACCAACCGGGATATGAAGGCGTTTTGGATCCTGGTTCGTACAGATAGCTCCACAGGGAACTCACCTATTGAGCCGAACATTGCTGCAGACGCCTGAAAACTTAATTTCCAATCGCTGTATTCCACACAGGACACTATACAGCCCATCGAGGGAACTTTCCCAACTGCAGTAGGGAATCCTCTTGAAAATGATGTAGGGTTCACTCTGACTGAAGTGCTGAGCGCAATTGGGAAGCTTCCCCTTGGAAAGGCCCCTGGTTTAGATAAGATCCCTGGGGATTTATTTCGGGAACAACCCCATATCTGGGGCCCCTATCTATGGGTAATATTTAATGCCATTTTAAATGGCATGAAAATCCCGGACACCTGGCTAGGGGCTGACATTTTTCCAGTATAAAGAAGTGCTCACCCCTCCTGCCCACTAATTACAGGCCAATCAGCCTGATTGACGTAACCCAGAAGCTGTTTGCCAGGATTGTTCTGGAGCGTCTCCAGTCCTGGGTGGGCGAGTGCGAAATTCTGAGTGCGTACCAGGCTGGTTTTCGTAAAAACATATCTACTATTGACCAAATCTTCAGGCTGCAATTATTATATTGGAAGACGGTGACAATAGAGGGTGGGAGCCTCTACTTGATCTTCGTTGATCTTAAATCAGCCTTTGATTTGGTACCCCGAGCCAAACTGTGGGTGGTTCTAGAGCAAATGGGCATTCCGCCCTACTTGCTGTCTTTGATCAAGCACCTGCACACTGGAAATTTTGCCCAGGTGAGATACGGGAAACATGGGGAATTAACCCCACATTTCCCAGTAAATAGAGGTGTAAGGCAGGGGTGTGTTCTGGCCCCCACACTGTTCTGTCTTTTTATTAATGCTCTGGTGGACCAATTAAATGAGGTAGCTAACAATGATGCCTAAAAGCTGGTCCGTGACAAGGTGCCAGCAATGATGTTTGCGGATGACACTTTGTTACTATCCAAGTCTCCCATGGGCATCCAAAGGATCCTTGACAGCTTCTCTCTATTTTGCAAAGATAGGGGGTTGGAGATCAATAAATCAAAAACCAAGCAAATGGTTTTTAACCCAAGCAAAACATCTCGCCCAAATCCCTCCCTAAATGGTACCCAGCTAGAGAGGGTAGCTGTCTTTGATTATCTTGGTGTTACGCTGTCTGAAACATTTCGATGGGGCCCGCAGCAAGAAAAGGCAGGCTTAAGGCTAGCACAGATGGCTGGGGGAATAGTAAAATCATACAGGAACTCACCATTTAGACAGCCGGGACCGCTGGCTAAGATTTATAAAGTCCAAATCAGGAGTGCCATAATGTATGAGGCAGAACTCTGGGGTCATCTTCCTGAAGGTGGACTGGCTAAATCTGAGAACAAGTTTATGAGGCAGCTCTTGGGTCTACCGCCAAGCACCCCTCTCATCCTCTTACGTATGGATCTCGGGATTAGACCCATAGAGGACCCTTGACTTTTTGGCGTAGACTATGGGCGACCCCCGAATTAACAGCCTACCAGTCGGAACTCAAGGCGATTCTGGGACTCCCAGGGGAGGGAAAACTATCCTGGTTTGTACACATAAAAGACCTGTGCTTTAGATTAGGTCGGCCAAGCCTATGGACCCACCCTGAGCAAGTGTCCCCGACAATATCACGGCTAGAACTAGTTACAGCTTACAGACTGCTTAGACTTGCTGAAATTCAGGGGAGCATAAAACTAGGCCGGCTAACTTCTGACTTCCTCAATTTTAAAGACCAGTATCTATTTGAGTCTTTTCTTGATGTTGTTCATCCATTCACGTCGAGGAAACTATATATCCAGTTCAGATTGGGTTCACTGCCGGTTCATGCATTTACAAGCAAATGGTCAAAAGCTTCGCCCATTGGATGTCCTGCTGTAACAGTCATGTTTTCTTCTTCTGTCCTGGCTATAATGCAGCCAGGAGGTATTGGCTTTTACCATTATGCAGGAACATGGGGTATAAGCAGTGTCTGGAGGCCTTTAGAGTTTTGAGAACTGACACTCATCCTCCGATTGTTTTTGCTGTGTCTTGTTTCCTCAACTCTATGTGGCATAGGCGCCATAAGTTTTTAAACTCCCGCCGCATATGTTAAATGTCCTTTTTGTATTTTCTACTGTTTTAACACTATCAATTCAAAAAAACATTGTTTTAACCTCCTTTTAAATTTTGACATCTTTTTAACTGTTATGAAACTTGACTAACCCATTTGCATCCTGGTTACATTTTGTAATGTTTACTGATGTTTTTATTGCCCAAATCCAGTGATCTATGTATTTTATCTTCTGCTTTTATGGTCTATAATGACCGAAATAAAGCTTGGAAATGGAAATGGAATTGAACCTCCTTCCTACATGAGGGGTGAGGGCAAACTGACCACAGAACTCAAAAAGGCATAAAAAGGGTACTCCCAGCGTGAATGCAAATTTAATTGTGGCAGTATGATCTACAGTGTTGCAACAGAAAGTAATACTGGAAGACTAGATGGACCTGGGGAATTAGGAATAAGGTTTTTTGTTGTTGTTGCAATTAACATATATAAATGGATCCGTGTACTTACTGGCCGAGTCCCAATTTCAACAAACCTGTGGCTAGTGCACTTTTCCATAGTCTGTGTCAATCGGTATTACCTGCCAGCGTTCTAGTGTATTGTATCAGTATTTATATAGCACTTTCTATGTTTGTCCTGCTCACAGTGCATGGTTAAGATTAAAACGCATATTATGAATTCTACGTGAACAAAATGCTTTGAAATGATGTGACCTGATTGTGAATCCTGCTGAACCAGCAGAAGACGTCTAGCTGATTCATGCCCCCTTTCTGTCTGTGTGCTTAGACCATAGAAAACATCAAAGTGTACCTTCACGAGAAAGAACTATGGAAGAAGTTTCATGAAGCCGGCACAGAAATGATCATCACCAAAGCGGGCAGGTTGGTGGAAATATCTTGTGTTATCTTTTCTGCTGACTTATTCTTTCTTTCTGCTCTTGTTCTGTTCTCTAAACTATGTTGGTTTTGAATAGGCCTCAGCAAAGTTTTCAATGTGCCCCGAAATCCTAAGAAATTTAGCAAGTCAAGAGCATTATGTGAAATTTTATGTAATTCTGAGTAATTGTTATGAAATTTAATGAAAAATAATTTCACAATGTAATCTTCTACATTGCTTACGTTTTTTTTGTTTTAATAATTTTTGTTGTTGCATTCTGGTCAAAGGTAATTTTATTTCAGTTAATAAAAATCATAATATATTGTACAAATAAAACAATATACATTATAATATGGTTTTTATTAACTGAAATGAAATTACCTTTGACCTTCGTTGTTGCATTCTGGCTTCTGCAACTGGTGAGATTAATTCAAAGCTGTGGTTTCTCACACTGTCTGTCACTGGCTCATAAAGATGTTCAGACTACGTGCTCTGCTAGTCTGTAGCCTCGGAGAGAGCACAGAGTGGTGGTCAAATATGTGCCAAATGTAATTGTGGTTCTGTGAGAAAGAGTGTGAAGGAGTGACACAGAAAATTCAGTACCGGCAGGAAGAGTGTGTGTGTGTGTTTACTAGATTTTTTTATTTGGTTTGCAATTTGTAAAGCGCAACAATCACCTTAAGGCATCAAGGTACTGGAGACCGGCCGTACAGCAGAAGATTGAAGAGGAAATTACCCCCGATAGATGCTAGGCCGCAAAAAAAGGGTCTTAAGAGCCTTTCTGATTGGTAAAAGAAGTGGAATGGCCCTAAGGGCAAGGTGAAGGGAGTTCCAAAGTTTGCTAGATGCCACCGAGAATGCTCTGTCCCCCCATTTCCTCTTTTTGGTTCTTGGTCCCACCAGTCGCATTTGAAGCAAAGATCGAAGGAGTCTACTGGGGGAGTGCCAGCTGAACATTGTTTTTAATCTTGACGGGTAGGGAAGATAGAGTGACTTGTATACCATGCAGAGTGACTTGAAGCTAATACGTTTTTCGATAGCGAGCCTGTGCAGGGATTCTAGTCCCTTCCCGGCAGAGTGTGTTCTGGAAATTTCCAGAACAAGTCTTGCCAGTGTATTCTGCAGCACCTGAAGTTTGTACTGGATACTGTTATTAGTGGCCAGGTATAGTGAGTTGCAGTTATCGAGTCTGGACATTACCAAGGCCAGTGCTACCTGTATTCGTGCTGGTCGATGGATGAGAAGAAAGATTTTTTTAAGCATCCTTAGGATCCAGGTACACGTAGTGATGGTACGGTTCATTTGAACATTAAAATTAAGTTCAATAGCCAACAGAACTCCAAGGTTCTTAGTCTTCTTGCTTGGGACAGGACAGCATCTTAAGGATTGAGTCCAACACTTGCTGTTCCACTTTGATGTCCCTGATCCGAATATCATTACTTCTGTTTTCTTCCCATTAAGTTTCAAGAAGTTAACAGAAATCCATTCTGCCACTTTCGTCATGCACCCGAGAATTTTTTCTGACATTGAGCATGAGCCTTTGGGGATAGTAACCATGATCTGTGTGTCATCAGCATATGACACTACCTCCAATCCAAATGAGTGAATCACGGTTGCTAAAGGTGCCACATATAGATTAAAAAGTGTGGGGCTCAGAGAAGATCCCTGCGGTACTCCACAGGTAGGACAAAGGAATCCGAGTGAAAATACTGAAGTTTCAACCTTTGAGATCTACCTGTCAGGAATGAGGACAGGAGGGCTAGTGCTTGATGAGAGACACCAAGACTCTGGAGTCGGTCCTGAAGCAAAATAGGTGATATGGTATCAAATGCTGCTGACAGATCTAAGAGAATCAGCACCACCCCCTGTCCTTCAACTACAGTGCACCTGATATAATCAGTGGCAGATATTTAAGCAGTTTCAGTACCATGGTGTTTCCTAAATCCGAACTGAGAATCATGAAGCCATGATTGTTGTTCTGCAGTTTCCATCAGCTGATTATTGAGATGCATCTCCAAGATGTTTTCAGGGACAGGAAGCGAGGATATGGGCCGATAATGCTCACAGTCCCCTGGATCTAGGTTAGTTTTTTTTAGAAGAGGCCTAATAATGGCTTGTTTCCAACTATGCAGATGAATTTCGGATAGAATCACATTATTCATGAGTTTACAGAGGGGCTCTGCTATGGTGTTTGCTGCCAAATGGAGAACTGCTGGTGGACAAGCCTCCATGGGTGATCCTGCATGCGTTCTCAGGAGACATTGTGCAACAAGTAGGGGCGAGAGATCAGAGAATTTTGAGAGACCTCTGTTCTTGATACAGGGATCCAAAGGCACCCCAAAGGTAAGCCTGCTGGATACCGGTGTCTTAGTGGACAATCCGGAGTTTGGATCAAAGCCTGTGTAAATATCCATGATTTGAGATTGAAAGAAAGTGGCCAGTTGGTTGCAGAACGCTTGTGAGATCTCTGGTTCTGCTGTGAGTTGAGAGGTCAAGAGCTGTTGTACTAGCTTGAATAAATCTTTAGTGGAAGATGAGTTTTCAATTTTATATGTACAGTATTTGGATTTTTCTTCCGCCAGTACAAGTTTGTATTCCTTAATACATGATTTGTATAGCGTTCCTTCTTGTTCCTCTAGGATTTTTCTCCAGGCTCGCTCAGAACGACGGCAGCCTTGTTTTAACCGTCTGAGTCTGTCATTATACCAGGGGGCGGAAGGACGACTTTTTTTACAGGCATGTAACTTCAAAGGTGCCAGTATATTAGCTACAGATTCCAGCCATGTCGCAAAGGCATCAGCCCAAGATCAGGATCCTCTTGGATTATGCAGGGAGTATTATTTAGAGTGTTGGTTAGGGTCTCAGCCGAGACTCCTTTCCAGCTTCTAGATCTGTTCGGGGGTGAGGGGTTCTGTGGTCAACAGCTATAGATGAGAGGGAAAAATAAAAAGACTATGATCGGACCAACAAATAGGTTTGGTATTTTGATAGGTGATTCTTAGATCATTGGAGAAGATTCCGTCCAGTGTGTGCCCCGCTCTGTGAGTTGGAGCTGTTACTAGTTGATGCAGACCGATGCTAGAGAGCATCTATAAAAGAGCATTAGAATCTTGTTTGTCCCTCTCCTCTAGGTGAAAATTAAAGTCCCCCATGATAGTCAGCCAGCTCTCTGCTATAACTGGTTCTAGAAGCTGTTTTACTTCTTGAAGGAACGGTGCTCTAGGTCCTGGGGGCCTGTAAATCAGCAGCCCTCCAAATGCTCAGGTGGCTGAAAGAATGAGTTTGAAGTGAATGGCTTCACAGGTGTGGGGATTCAATCGTGACTCAATGAGGCATTTAAATTGTGACTTAAAATCAATTCTTACCCCCCCCCCCCCCCCCCACCTCACCCAGGCATCCCACCCTATCTACCCTTTGGATAGAGTAGTTATCCGGGATAGCATCAATTAGGTCAGGTCCTGAGGCTATATTAGCCCAAGTTTCAGTTGTAAAGAACCAATCAGGTTCAAACTCCTCTATTAACGTCGCAAATTCCACTCTGTTTTTAATAAGGGAGCAAGCATTTACCAGTAGTTCCTTGTACTTCTCTGTTTTTCCTATGGTGGTGGTGGCCGATAAGTTTTTAGATTTGCCAGCTATATGATTAATAGATGGACTTAAACAGAAGGGCATGAGTAGCCACACGAGGTGCAGGTGTGGCGTGAGTGTGCCTGCCCACTCTCAGAGGGGAAGATAGCACGTGCACAATGACAATAACTCTCACCTTTTCTAAGCTTTCAAAGTGCTTCTGCAGAGTAGGAGATAGTATTAGATTCCTCTGTGTTAAGACGGCCAGTGTGCCGTGGACTGTCCGTATGCGGACGGGCGCAGACGGGCTTGCCATTGGTGCACCCGCTGCGCGCATTTGCTGCGCGTTCACGTACACATGTGAGATAAATAGCGGTGCTAGCAGGAACACTAGACCGCTATCTGCCCACTTGCCCCTCCTTTCTGGAAAACCGGAAGTGTGTACTCCAGAATGGTGTCTGCCTCCCTCCGCAATAATTGAGTAGGAAATGCTTGCGGCGGAACAAGGAGGCAGCACTGCAGAACACCAAAGCCCCAATAGCAGCAAGTAATTAAAAATAAAAGCAATTTTAAAAGTAGTGAAACGTTTAAAAAAACGCTAAAAACTCCTCAAAGGACCCCTGCAGTACCGGACGGCACCGTCTCCTATAGAAGAGATGTCAACATAGAGAGGACTTAAAGAAGTACATACAGAGTAAAAGTGTAAATATACATCAAAGAAGTAGAAGAATATATTTAATTCACAATCTCATATTTCCACAATTGTTCAGCATCTCATTTTGTCAGAATTGAAACATTTAAATTCCAGATATTCAAAACAATATAATTGTTATTGCTCGTGCATTTGATATTGAATATGAAACATTGTTAGCAAGCATTGGCTAATCAAAGAGGTCTGGCTTGTTTTAAGTTTATGTGTTCATTGTTGTGTGATAAGTCTAGATGCAATAACAGAAGACATATATAGGCTCACCAATGCTGGCCAGGTGGCAGGTGGTATCAAACCCATGATTCGAGTTCACATGTTTAGGCCTTTAATTAAATAGACCACGCTGCTTGTAAAGAATTCCTAGTTATGCTCCTTTGGCAGTGCCCATTTTAAAGACCTCCACTTATTATCCCACTTAATGCCCTGGCTAAAGTCAAATTCTATAACTTGTGTACGAACCACTTACCGGCTCCGTAAGGCTGGATGTTGCATGAGGGCTCAAGAGTATCCCGCATGTTTCTAATTCATGTTTTTTACGTGGAAATTGACAAAGCTTTCAGTTCTGTTGTGTTCCATATTTAGAAAGCTTTTAGACCCAAAAGGGTACACAAATGAATTCAAATAGAGGAAGAGACAGCGAGAGAGAGGAGAGAGGAAAAAGTGCGAGGGAGAGAGACACACACACACACAAAGAGCAATGTAAATTGAAGGAGATAGAAAAAGAAAGACCGGGAGAGAGATAATGACGGGAAAAGCTGTGATGAGGAGAAATAAATATAGAGGGATGGAGAGAGGAAAAGAGAAATAGAAATATTGAAGGAAGAGAGAAAATGATAGGGAGAAAGACTGATTCGAGTGGCGGGTATTTAACTACATACTGTAGCTGTTCCAGTCTGTACAAAACATTTAGAGCAACTCCCAGGGCTGAGTGGTTGTGATGTGTGCTGGTGTTGGTCATTGGTCCAAAGTCCAAACTGATTCACTGCTGAGATTGCTTGGTAGAGTACAGGAGGAGGCGCCTGCTTGTACTGCAGCAATGAATCCAGTTCTCATAGTTGCCTTTGGGATGGAAAAGGTCCTGCATGGCTTTCAGCAGTGTGCACCCCTCCCGTAAGCTCCCCATAGTGAGTTCTCCATGGGTTTTTGAATGTTTAGGCTGCAGCACCCTTGAGAATCACGAGTGTGTACTGAGGGGCAGTTGCCACATGGAGTGAAACCCATCCCTGGGCTCTGTGGTCCAGAGGGGCATGCCATGTGAGGCCTTCTTTACTGAGTATGTCACACGCACTGTGAAGAGTGGACTACTGTCCTCCCCTGTTTAAAGTCCTCTGCAGCCAGGCTTTTCACTACATGTGCATGGCAAATGTGTGGTTAACATGTACACGTGTGGCAGTGTGACCATAGAGTGTACGTGCTGTGCGTAACTGTGACAACAAGGATTCCATTTTGAATAGCATCACAAGTGTAGTACACAAGAGGGAGGTTAAAGAGAGCCTGCCAGAGAGCAATGCAGATTGAGGGGCTTCTCTAAGGCTTTCCTGAGGCCTTTGGAGTGTACCAGAGTCTAATGTGTGGAGTGGCGGAAACAATGAAGTGTAGGAAAAGTTTCTGTCCTTTCCTGCTCCATCGGTCCATAGAAATCCTATACCTGCCAGTTAACAGGTAGTCAAGTGGAGAAGGCTCCCCCTCCTTTCTGCCCAGGTTTGCATCTCTTTTGAGAGGAGACCACTCTGGTTCATCCACCTTCTTGCTAACATCTGAAGAACTCTGGCTGGACCAGCCTTGGAGGAATAAGCAAAAGCCAAGAACTGCTTACAGCATGTCATAGGGCTGGAAAGCACAAACTTTGCCTGTTAACTTGTTATAAGTATGGAACCATCAGCCATGGTTCCATGCTTTCTTTATCAGAACTCTGGGTCCTTCAGCAGTGGAGACTGACAAAAACTATTTTTTGTGCCAGGTTTGGGAGTCACTGACTACCAACTAACTTTTACCAGGTTCATGAAGAGGAACCTGAAAGTTCTGCAACCTGCCTGGATACGCACTGCCTGAGGTTTGCATCAAAGGAAGGAGCTGACTGGCTACTGAGGATGGGTGATGGAGGTGCCTAAAAGAGATTGAATGCAAGGAGCTGAGTCAGGGGTAACTGGAAGCTGATCGTGTTACCCAGAGAATAACCTGTATTTCCAGGTGTGTGGCAGGACTTAAGAACCTGGTGTTTCTGCAGTGTCCCTAGAAGCGGAAGCTCCTGTAATCGTGTGGCACCCACAGAAATCACAAACGCACCTTGCGAGTTTTCTGCCAAGAAGATATAGAGCCTGTGGCTACTCAGTGCTGACGGGGCACAACTGCATTCCGAGAATTTATCTGATAAACTAATTTGCCTTAAGAGGCTTGGCGCTAGGCTCAGATCACTCACTGAAATCCCTTGGGGAACTGTTGCTTGTGGCTCTCCACACTATGCCTAGCCAGGAATTCTTTGGCCAGGGTAGACGAGACCCAGTGGAGTAATATACGAGCATTACCTTCTAGTTACCCAATGAGTGCCAAAGTCCTACCTTGTACTACACAACCAATGAGAGAAAGGACCAGCTCTAGCTGCCTCCTCGTTAATAGTAAGTATTTCGTTGATAGTTTGATACCATATGATAGTATGCCAGTGGGTACCAGTGGCAAAAGACTTTCATTATTACAATTTGAGCCCATTTACCCCTGTCTGCCCCACGACTCCTGAAGAAGTGCCCACATCTGTCACTGGGGGTGTTTGCATGCACTGCTTGTGATGCATGTCTCATAGGTGGTTGGTATTTGCAGGTGCTTCAGACACAGCTGGTGGTGCATTCATTGTACAAACCCTGTCCCTAAATATTTGACATGGGAAAGATGAAAGTAAGGCTGTTCCGACTGAACGTGCCACCTACAGACTCCACTTTAAGATAGCTTAGACTGTTGAGAAACCTTCTGCAGGCCCTACTGTTTATCCAACAAGTCCGAGGGTAGAAAGCTGATTATCGAGCACAAGTTAGAGCAATGCCTGCTGTCTGGTGAAGCCGCTGAGATGATTAGTGTGCCTTCTACAGAGCACTTTATGTATGTTAACTCAGTCGATTAATATATCCACTGTTATATTAAAAAGCACTGCATGTAAGATAACTTAGTGGATTCATACATTTGCCAAGATCCTTATGTAACCTGCATGTCCCAAGTTATACATGTGGAAAAGTACGACTACACCCTGAAATCAGAATGCACCCCTCAACTGCTTCATTCAAGAAAGACGTTAAAAGGATATTGATGAACAAAGCTCCAGTAGACGCATAAACTATACCCTAGGACACGATTTATCCCTTTTTTCTCACAGCCTATGTTTTTTTTTGTTGAGTTGTTGTGGTTGCTAGGTCCTGAGGTGTCTCTACGGGGGATTTTCCTATACCATATCCTGTCGTTGATGATGATGTTTTTATACATGTCGCCTTGAACATTGGAAAGCGCTCTGCTACCCACAAGGGTCATGTTCGTGCTATATAAAACGTTATAAATACATAAATAAAACAGCATATAATCTGAATGACAACTCGAGCGTTCAAAATTCTGAGATTGGTAAAATGAGTTGTGTAGGACAGAATTTACATTTATTACTAAGCAACAATAGGGTTATTAATTGGCACAATACCCCGGTGATTAGAATGCTCACTAAAGAATGTAACACGGCCACAATTTTGAATCCCCCCCTCCATCCGGTAGCAGATGTAACTATTACCTCATCTAAAGGGATAATGAGGGTCCTGTTACTCAATTACATTTAGGAATAGCAACACCTGTTATTTACCGTGCTTGGAAAAAGCATAAGTGTAAAGTAAAGTGGTATAAAAATGAAGTCAATAGTGTGTTAGTGTGTAGTATACAAATGGATATTTAATTGTAGTTACACACAGAGAAAGACATTGCTACCGAACATGCATATAGCTACAGATCTTTGTAAGACAGAGCTTGAGAATGTCACAACTTTCATCTATATGCAACTTATGAAGTGGCAAGTTAAATCTTCATTCCCTGGTGGGTTGATCTGCCTGGAGCCCTGGTGTGCTATTCCAGCTGTGCTCTGTTAGTCTTCCGACACCTGCTGCCAGCAAAGGAAAACGTGGACAAAAGGAATTATTGGTTAGCCATGAAGTCTATTACTTGAAGTCGGATTGCACCGAAGAGTGAAGAAAGGGCCGCTCTTTGAAAGGCCATGTGCACAGAACGTCAGGAGACTTTATGTGTCTCTCTGCACTGAGACACAGGAAGACTAGTCACAGAGACCACACGGGAACACAGTTCCAGCTTTAGATTCGCTGCCACTACCCAGCTGGTTAACAATGCCTGGCTAAAGGAGAGTGACTGAGTTGTGTTAGCTTCCCGTGTTAGAGTGTTAGCAGCTGCTCAGATGTGAGGGAACAGTGACAGAATGGCGTGTTCCAGTCGTAGTGAGCAGCTACTCTACATGCCCGTCCTCTATAGTTTGTTCAATTAGGTATCAGATTTGCCTGCAAGGTACACAGCAGTTTCTATAAGGCCTTTGATATGAAGATATTCGAAGCCTGCTCAGGAGTTGATGGAAGCCAATGGAGTTGTAAATATATGAGGGCGTGTGGGCCCCGCACTCGAGCTATGGGTCTGGTCACAGTTTTGAGATGAAGAATTCAGTCTTGGTGCCCAACATTGAAAGCAACCCTTTGTTTTTTTCCTGGGATGGTTGCTGAAATTTGTATGAAACTAGTCTAACTAAAGGGACTTGACCATAAATTACTTGTAAGTGATGAAGATTACAGTGTGGGATTTGGGCTCCCTCCAAGGCGTGCCTTGTGCTGCAGGAGATGTCATGAAGCCAGGAACTCATACATGTAATGCGAGTCAGATCACTGCCAAAGCAGACAGTTATTTATAAGGTGAAATCATTTTTAAATAACACTCACGATCTCTTCACTGTCTCATACTTTGTCTTCATGTAAAAAAAAGGTAACAATGCCTTTT
Source organism: Triturus cristatus (assembly GCF_964204655.1). Classification (NCBI taxonomy): domain Eukaryota; kingdom Metazoa; phylum Chordata; class Amphibia; order Caudata; family Salamandridae; genus Triturus; species Triturus cristatus. Next base: position 936,265,782 of record NC_140584.1, on the reverse strand, counting down.
TTGAATGAATTCTTCTTTCCCTTTGTTTTTAGTACATCTGTTGAGTGGTTTTACCGAAAGCAAAGACACAGGTGTAAAAAACAGTGATGACGCGGTGTAGACTAACATACAGTGGAGGTTCAGAAATAGGTGTTCTTATCACTAAAAACAAAGGTGTTAATTTTTACAACTACAGAAGGTTATTATGGACCCCACAGCATCAACCGAGGAGGTCCAACGGGGACCAACAGTATAAAATCAGCAACCTGTTGGGACGGAAAGGTTTTGCAACGATGGTAATGCCGGACTATAACCTTTGAGAAAGGTCGCTGAGATTGAAACGCGCCAGGTGCGATGTCCGATGGAAATGCTAAATAAAAGATTTAAATATTACCAATCATGTGAGCGCACCTTCCTTTGTGGGTGAAGGAGTTTGTGGACATTAATATCGGCTCGTTCCTGCCGAAAAGGACGCACCACCCGACAAGAGCGCCATAATGCCCCGCATTGGACCAAGTTTGTTTGCAGTCGGAAGACACACAGGGGTATTGGCAGCCACCTCGGACCAGCCGAGGTAGGGGTCCGCGCAGCCTTCAAAGTGGGCTTGCGAGGGAGCATGATTGGAAAAACAGCACGAAAATAATAATTAAACGGATATCTGTAGACCAGGCATTCACCCACTGGAGGGTTGGAAATGTGCAAACCACAAGTCCCACAATGCAGTGAAAGTAACACCACCGAGGAGGTCCAATGGGGACCAACAGTATAAAATCAGCAACCTGTTGGGACGGAAAGGTTTTGCAACGATGGTAATGCCGGACTATAACCTTTGAGAAAGGTTGCTGAGACTGAAACGCATCAGGTGCGATGTCCGATGGAAATGCTAAATAAAAGATTTAAATATTACCAATCATGTGAGCGCGCCTTCCTTCGTGGGTGAAGGAGTTTGTGGACACTTTTTCAACGGTCTTCCTGCCTGCCGTATTTAGATGTTGGCTGGTCCATAGACGAAAGACCGCCAGAATCCCGCCGACTCCGCCAGGAATTCTCTTTTTTTTTTTTTTTTTTTTAAAATATTTTTATTGTTCATCATCAGAAAAATAAAGTATAAACAATTAATTGCTTTGACATATATATCTAATACAACAGAAATCCTTCAATTGCAGCTTAATCACTTAAATTTAACAACATGATGCAATACATAATTTAATTATAATTACTTGAAAGAAGAAGCATGTACTTATCACCCTTTAGATTAACCATCTAGTTTAAGTTTCCATTTTTCAACTGGGGCCCATACCCGTTTCCCAAGCTGTCTTGCATTCGCTCCTTTTTTTTCATATAAAGATTTCTCTAAGGTGTAAATAGCTAATAATTTTGAGAGCCATTGTTGAAACGAAGGGGGATTAGAGTCTTTCCATACCGTTGCGATACAAAGCCGGCTCAGCGTCATAGCAATAAACAAAAATTCTTGATGGGGTATCTCCTGTCCCTCCTTTGCCACTCCAAGAACCATAATCTCATTAGTTAATTTAATTGAAATCTCCAATTCATCTTTAAAGAAGTTTTCTATAGCTAGTTTAAAGGGATCTAAATTAGGGCATGCTGCAAACATATGGATCGTGTCTGCCTCCAAACTCTGACATCTTGGGCAGAAGATCCCAATAGTACCACCCCAACGAGCTATTCTATGTGGTGTATAATATAGTTCATGTAAAGTCTTAAAGTATTGTGCTTGCAGGTTTGCAACCTTCAGGATAGAATTTCCAAGCCGAAGTGATTTTTCGCCCTCATTCCCGGCTAAATCTAGTTTAGTTCTCCATTTATCAAATACCTTTCCTCTATCATCCTCATTATACTCGCACAATACACCATAGAGTTGAGAGATTGAACATCCCTCATCATCTTGAACAATTTCCATCAGATCTACCCTAGCATACTTACAGTTACCTGCCTGTTTCCTCTGCAAAACCGATCTTATCTGTAAGTATTTAAAAAAATCTCTCCGATCCAAGTTATATAGCTGTTGTGCCCTCTCAAATGAAATTAACCCTGACTGATCCGTGATATCGCCGATTGTACTAACCCCAAGATTATCCCAGCGCCTCATCACTTGATCATGGAATACTTCTGGGAGGAGTTCATTCATATATAAAGGGGTATAGAAGTTCATTCTCCCTAATTTAATTTTCTTCCGGATCATTGACCAAACCGATATGACTGCCCCCAACAGCTTAAATTTTGTTCTTTTATAGTAGTTTAGTTCCTTGAATGTGAGAAGTCCCTTATTAGAGTCCCAAATCAAGAGCTCATATATATCCGGAATGCCAACCCTACCCCTCCAGATGTCTTTCGTATTCCCGCCGAGAAGTCCTTTACAATACTGAAGGACTGACGCAAAATAATATGCCTTAAAGTCAGGTACTGCAAGGCCCCCCCGGTCTTTAGAGAGTGCCAACCTCTTTATGGCTCTACGAGTTCTGCCCTTAGCCCATATAAAGCGATTACAAATCCCCTCTATTTCCTTAAACCAATTGTTAGAAAATGATAAAGGAATTGTACGGAATAAATATAGAATTTTAGGCAAAAACACCATCTTTATAACATTGCAGCGACCGATGATTGTTAAACGTAAATTGTCCATCCTATCTAAGTCTAATTTTGCCTTTTTGATTACTGGGGTCAGATTTTCCTCCACAACCTGAGATAGGTCAGATGTAATAGTAACTCCCAAATAAACCGCGGACTCTACAACTCTCTCATCGTTAATCGGAGCAAATTGATTTACCACTATTTGTGTTTTTCCTTGATTTAATTTATACCCTGATAGAGGTCCATATTTTTTTGCCTCATTCTCGATTTCCCCTATCGCTATTATTGGTATTGATGATGTAATTGCTAAATCATCTGCGTAGCCCAATATTTTAGTCTCATATCCATTCAGCACTATTGGACAAATGTTTTTATTTTTTTCTATGTGTCTAATAAATGAGTCTATATAACAGGCGAATAGTAGAGGGGAACAGGGGCATCCTTGCCTAGTTCCACGCTCGATTTTTATTGCCTCGCTCAGCTCCCCTCCCACTCTCAGACTGATGCTCGGGCTTCTATAAAGGGCTTTTAATGCTCCTACACATAATTTCCCAAAATTATATTTATACATTATTGCCCAAAGAAAGTCCCACGAGACCCTATCGAAAGCTTTTTCAGCGTCCAGCAATATTAAGGACATAGGGTCTCGTGAGACATTAGTACCATCCAGCAGCGCGAAGACCCTTCTGATGTGATCGGCAGTGCCCCTCCCTGGTATAAACCCGTGCTGCCAGGGTGAGACTATCTTACCAATTACCAAGCTCAGCCTGTTTGCCAGGATTTTAGAATAGACCTTAGTGTCACTATTCATTAAGCTAATTGGTCTATATGACCCAGGATCCGTAGGGCATTTATTCTTTTTTAGAAACACTACCATTAAAGCTTCTCCCCAAGACTCCGGAGGTGCAGCACCATTCTGTATTAGAACCATGAGTCGATTAATGTCTGCTTCGAAGATTAAATAGAACTTTTTATAGAATTCTAACGGTATAAAATCGGGTCCCACTGCTTTTCCTGATGGGAGATCCTTAAAAGCTCTTTGTACTTCTGGGGTAAAGTTGATCTCGAGGGAGTTATTATCCTCCTCTGTAAGCTTATCTAGGGAGGCAGAGTTTAAATATTCGTCAATTTTCGCTAGATCTGGATCCCCATTATTCTGACTGTATAATTTCTTATAAAAATTCTGAAATACAGCACAGATCTCCTTTGGTGTTTTTACTATTGTCCCTGCCTCCGTAGTCATTTCTGTTATCTGCCCCTGAGTGGCAGCCTGCCGGGTTCTAATCGCTAGGATTCGTCCTACCTGTTCGCTATATTCATGCTGCTCTTCCCTCCTGGCCAAATATTTACCAGCTGCCTTTTCAGCATATACTTCACCCACTGCTGCTTTAGCCAAGGCTAGTTTTTGCATTACTTTTGTCACATCCTCTTTCTCTCTTATACTTCTTACCAGTTCTTCCTCTAGCTTTGCTACTAGATTTATCTTTTTCTCTAAGGTTTCTTTTTCCCGCTTACTCCGTCTAAGAGAGTAACTTAAGGTTTCCCCCCTAATACCTGCCTTCATAGTATCCCATACTATTTGCGGTGATGCTGTGCCCCTATTGTTTTTCAGAAATTCTTTTAGCCAAATTTCCATGTAAGTAACATAATTTACATCCAGTAGCAAAGCTCTTTCAAAGGTCCAGCTATTTATTCTGTTCTGTGAGTATGGTATAGAGATCTCCATGGAGAGCGGGTTGTGATCTGACATCAATCTAGGCATTTTTTTAATTTTCACCATCGGTATCATCGAGGGGGAAATCAAAAAATAATCTAGCCGGGCTAGAGTTTTATGGGGGGCAGAATAGTATGTGCAGCCTCCCCCTCCGTTTATATGTTCCCAAATATCGATCAGCCCATTGTCCTGCATGAGCTGTATTAGCGCTCTGTGGGTTTTCTTCTTTTTACCAATAAATCTTGCAGGATTTTCTTTCCACAACCCATTGAGGCCATTTATATTTAAATCGCCACATAGTATTATGGGGAGAGGCCAATTGGGCAATTGAGAATTTATATGAATGAAAGTTTCAGGGTCATCAACTATTGGTGCATAGATAGAGCATAGAGTAAAATTAAAATTTTGAATTTGGCAATCCGCTAAAACCCAGCGACCATGTCTATCTGCCTGTTGTTTTTTTAATGTAATCTTTTTTCCACGTGCTAATATTGCAACCCCGCGTGTTCTAGTGCCCTGAGTCGTACAAGTCAGTACTTTATACCCCAGTTGTTCCAATAAATATTTTTGCGAGATCTCTATGTGCGTCTCCTGAACACAGATTAAATCAGCTTGCAGTGTTCTGAAATATTCTTTCAATTCTCTTCTTTTTCTTGCATCATTTAAACCACATACATTAATTGTGACTATGTGCATCATTTTTCTTTTTTTCCCTCCATTTCTGTTCCCTTTCTTTCTCTGATGATGATTTTACCCCCCCTTTTCTCCCCCGGAGACCCACCCACCCCTCCCTTACCACCCCTTGAAGCATCCCCCCTTGAGGCATCCTTGATCCAGTCGGATCCAGGTGTGGGCGTCGATTGATCACGGCGCCTCAGTGCAACTGCCCCTCCAGCCCTGCGTGTATTTTTTTTTTCTTTTTTCCCTCTTGATCATTTACCGGCATTCTTCTTTACAGTCTCTGAGATTTCTTTAAGATATTGTTCGGCCTGTATTTCGCTCGTAAAGCTGCGGGTTGAGCCCCTAAAAATTATCTTCAATCTGGCAGGGTTCTGTAGGAAAACCTTTGCGCCAGTTTGCTCAAAAGGGGAAAAAAGCTGCCTCAGCCTCCACCTCCTTTCAACAGTCGCATGAGCAAAATCTGGTCGAACAAAAAAGACAGTGCCATTGTATTCTCTCTTGCTTGTAGGGCGGGCTAAGTCGTAGATAGATTCTCGGAGTAAAAAATTTCCAAAGAACACCAGCATTGCCCTTGGAAATTTAGATTGATTCAGTGTTTTCCTGGATTGAGTAAGGGGGAACCGATGGGCTCGTTGGACTTCTCTCTCTAGTTCCCAGTTTTTTAATTCAGGGAGGGCTGATTTAAGAAGTCCGCCAGGAATTCTCAACCGCGCCAACGGTGGTATAGGCAAAAGCGACTGTTGGCGGGATGCCAGCCCTGATTCCCAGCATCCCGATTACAGTGTCGCCAAAAAAGCGCTTCGACTCCACGTCAGGGGTAGTAAGCGCTATATAAATGCAATTACAATACAATACAATACCTTTCCACCGTGGCAACTGCGGCGGAAATCCCTCCTACTTCGAGTTGGCAGAATCTAAGGAAATAAAGTAAAAGCGTACCTTTTTTCCTGTGTCCCGCTTCTGTTTCCCTTTTGTACCTCATCATTGAGGTCCCTCCTTTGCTGCGCTAACTCGAATACGATGCTAAATGACTCTGTTGTCGCCGAGATCTACGGTAAGCTACTTGTACAACTGTCCTCTGTATTGTGTATTGACATGCTGTAGCCTCGTGTACTTCTCTATTGTTCTTACATGCAAGATTCTTCTTAGGTGTAATGCATTTGTGTTAATTTTCCTACTCATCAAGGTAAAATTAGCATGTCTGTATTGACACTTAATAAAATATATTGTTGTTTTGATGGTTGTGGGTGTCGTGCTTGTGGTCCCTGTGGACCAATACCAATAGTGTGTGTAAGTTTCTGTGGCATGCAATATGTGCCAAAAATGTCCATAACACATTACCTACATATACATTATGACACATTCACAACATATATGTGTAGCATGATAATGATGAGTAGCACTTACCTGTCTCCACATCACCATGGTCTCACTCTGCTAGGACACCCCCGCCAGGACACCTCCAGCACAGCACAACTGGAACATTTAAATCTGCTCGACGCAAACCCGCCGGCATGATGGTGACGGAGTACTATTAGCCAGCAGAGAAGACCTCCGTGGCGTCGTTCTCCGGTCTATTGCCGCAACATCTACCACCATCAGCTTGCCGGAGTACTTGGGATCGACGCAGGACAGCAGTAGTCCCGCCAAGATTTAAATCAGGCCCTTAGAGATATATATATATATATATATATGTATATATTACCTACTGGCGGTCGCCAGTAGGTAGTTATAGTTAGGACCCTGTTTCCATAGGAAATCCGCAACATTCTATTTGGAATAACTGTGGCGCCGGTCGACGAATCCTCGCGAAATTTTCAAAATAGGTGGGGCGCTACGCTCCGCTCCTACCCTGAAAGTCTCGGGGGGATTCGTCAAGCGGGGGCTGAGAAAAAAGGGGGGTCCCAAAACGCGTTTTTCCCATGCATTTTTCCATAGGACCTTTAGACACAGCTACAGCCCGAACGGCCGAACAGAGTTACTTGAAATTTGGCAGAGAGGTAGTCCTCAGGTCAAGGAAGTGCCTTTTGTAGGTCTGGTGTAAATCTGTTGAGTAGATCCTGAAAAAATAGCATTTAAATCAATATATATATCTGAGCCAGCTTACGGTGCGCTTACCGTGCGCTTACGGTAAGCTTACCGTACGCGTACGGTGACGTGCGCGATTCTGATTGGCTGTTAGATCTTAGTAAACATTCGAATCGGTCGAAAACAGGAAGCGGCGGCCGCCATTTTCTCTCTCGCTCTCTGAGGGGGGGAGGAAAAACAAAGGCAAAAAACATGTAAAGGGGCTGTTTAGACAGCTCCTAACCACCTAGCCTTGATGAAGGTGTCCCCGAAGAACCCCCAAGGACAAAAAGTCAATTTATTTTTTTTTCGAAAAATCGCCGATTACGCTTACCGTACGCGTACGGTAAAAAGTATTTTTTTTAAAAAAATTAACCATTCTCTCCCCACCCCGTGTTCAAATGGTGCCTGTAGGGCACCAATTGTGCAGGGCATATGTTTTCAAACGAAAATTTCAAAGTTTAAAAAAAAAAAATTAACCATACTCTCCCCACCCCGTGTGCAAATGGTGCCCGAACGGCACCATTTGTGCATGGCATATATATCCAATTTAAAATGTAAAAGTCTACCTTGCACAACGAAGCGCATAATATGCCCTCCATGTGCGCACGGTGCGCGAAGCGCATCGTGCGTACATGGCCAATCCAGCGTAACGTGGGCACGCGGTGGGCACGCGGTGCGCGTAGCGCACCGCGTGCCCACCGTGCGTGCGTGCGTGCGTGCGTAAAGTGGGCGCGCGGTGCGCGAAGCGCACCGCGTGCTCACTGTGCGCGCACGGTGCGCAAAGCGCACCGTGCGCGCATGGAACGAACTGCGTTAAGTGGGCGCGCACGCCACGAATGGCGTAAAGTAACTTAGCATTTTAAAAACCGTACAAATTCACTGAAAAAACCATAGGTTTCACACACGTTATAGTTAGGAATTAGCATTTAAAAAACCTTGCAAATTCACTGAAAAAACCATAGGTTTCACACATGTTATAGTTAGCTGGACATTTTACTGATAAAAAACCTATGAAATTCCCCCGTTATAGTTAGTGCAGGCAACTATAACTCACGCGACCGCAATCTTCTGCTGATGACATATATGTCTTTATGAAAAAAAAATATTTGTAATATATGTATAGCTAAAATTTAATGGAAGAAGACATGGGCAAATAAGTGTCTAAATACAGTATTAGCATCAGCAGAGGATTGCGGTCGCGTGAGTTATAGTTGCCTGCACTAACTATAACGGGGGAATTTCATAGGTTTTTTATCAGTAAAATGTCCAGCTAACTATAACATGTGTGAAACCTATGGTTTTTTCAGTGAATATATATATATATATAATATCATAGTATCATCTTCTTTTTCATATAATATGAAGAAAGCTTGATTTTATAATAACTGTGAGAAGTTTTTGTTAAGACACACACAAAAAACATTTCTTCACGACATTCATACCATTGACAACCCTTCTGCAATAGCCACACAATAATAGCTTTTCACCTACTTAAAACATAAGTACAGCAGATCAAAGTTCAATAGTGGGGAGTTTACTGCGCCTCCTGCACTAAGCTCCAAATGACCACACTCCTGTGCTGTCTCATTTATAGTGGCCATGGTGTAAACTAGCAATCTCTGAAGGACATTGGAAGCTTGTACTTGAGCATATGAAGATTCTTCTTACTAGCAGGTATTGTGATCAGGCGCTGGGGATGCCAGGTTGAACGTAAGAATAATCAAAGTAATATTAAAGAAGTGGTCCTTTGGAGTTAGTTAAAAATATAAAAATAAGAAATCTGAAGCCGCATCCGTTAACCTCAATATGCCTAAAAAAGTTTAAGTATCCTAAACCCAGTAATGGATCCGGTGATTAAAATCCCATTTGTAATAAATTACATAAACTAGAGGCCAATACGCACACAGAAAAAGTGAAAACAGGGTATTTACATTTTCAGTAGTTCAAAGTTCACACATTTCACATGGAACACGAGTGCTATAAAAAGGTGCAAAGTGAAACAGCTCAAGGTTCAAGTGATAAAAAATATGTTTAAAAAAGTTACTCACCAGATAATTGCACAAAAATATATAAGCATTGGCTGTCAATATTTTTGGTTAAACCTATGTTCTTTTTATAAGAAAATTAGATGCACTAAGTTGTTCCGTAGATCAGCCTCATAGAGACAGTCCAGGATATGGGGTATTTTGACATTTTAGCCCATGAGTAAAGGATTTGTCAGAGTCAACATCAGGACTGAGACACAAAAAATGAAAACAGGGTTGCGTAGAGGGTACAAGATATATGTACTTTGGTCCCAGGGCACAATAAAGGAGATGGTTTATCATAAGTGGGATTCAAACGCATCCGCAAAATATATAGTGAAAAAATAAATACATTACAGTGTCTGCATCTTTCACTAAATAGGACGCAGCAATAAGATATGTATAAAGTAGGGCAAACTAAAGCATACGGATCATATAGTACAATGAATTGGCTTGCAACCATTGAAATGAAGGGTCACTTGACTGAGAGTCATCTGCTTGAGATGAAATAATTGAATTTAGCAAAACTGCAATGAACAATAATAGAGAGATAGCATGCTCACCAATTGGGCAGTAATAATGAAGCAGAAGAATGTACCTTAAGACATGGAGGAAGGGGTTCTCACTGGGAGACAGGCTTGGATTGGCAAGGTGGGCAATCAGGCATGGGTGAATGGGCCTGTTGCCAAGGTCAGTTGGTGGACCATTAATATGGGGTGGACTAAGCAGTCCAATCAGCCAGGGCCATCCCTGTCTCCACTGCAAGTGCACAGCTTAAAAGGCTGTTATTACAGCCTTTGCATCCATATACTGAGCCTGACCCACCTCAGTTCGGCTCATTGCCAGAGGCATAATGACGATGGGCTGCTCCTTCTGTCACAGCATGAGGTGTCCCTGCCCCCAGCCACCCCCCCCCCCCGGTGCGACAGAGGCCTCAAGGAGTTGCTGATGGGAAGCCATTCGTACTTGCTTTGCAGGGGACGGGGGTAGGGAGGAGGACTGGAAAGTTAGCATGGTGGGGGGCACTGGTTAAGGTCTGCGAAGGATCTCCTCTGGTTGTGTCCCTCTCCCGTCATGGGGGGGTGACATAAATATGATAATTACATGAAAGTTCATAGATGAACTGTTCAATTATATTTGGTTAACATTAGCAAATAGAAAATAAAAATGAATAAAGATAGTGCAAGTAGCTAGCTGTAATGTACCTGATTTACCCCTTTGTACTTTCTCTGCAATAATCGTTTGTGTGTGTTTTGGGTGTTCTTGACATTATATGCCATCTCATTTCTACATGTCAGAGGCTTGGCAGGCAACTGACAGCGTTATAGACAAGAAAATTGTGATCTGATGGGTGCTAACCCTTCTTCCTCCACTGCCTTGTAGCTGGTGTCAGGTGGTGGTATTTTAGTGCAGGAAGGCTCGCTACCACCTCCCGTCTAGAAAGTTAACATCAGGGCAAAGTTTCCTTTGCATATTAGATTCCTCAAGCAATCTATCCAAGCTGAATGTATTGCTAGATTTGTGTTGTAAAACTTCGATCTAGGTACTAGAACACTTTTCAAGACTACCACATTCGCATTGGAGCTGATTATGAATCACTCAGAGAAGAAATACTTCGTGGAATTCCACTGTCTGGTTGCTAGAGGGTCAATTCTAACACACCCAGTTTTACCAGGTATAGGAGAACCATACCCAAGCTTTCCTTCAGGACCAAATTATCAAAACCACTAAAAGTGTGCAAGGAGAAAAGGCCTGATAGGAGAAAAACATAAGCATCACCAAAACTCAAACTCTCTCACAAGAGGAAATTGCATGTGTGTAGCCACAGATTTTGAGAACGGAACAAACCCTCAAATGAGGTAATGCGATCAGTATGGTTGGTGTTGGAGCTCATATTCCTGTGACAGATAATTTGTTGCCAGTAGTTAGATCAGTAAAAAGCTTTGTGGGCAAAAATTTGAAAGTCAAAATAAATGAAACATCAAGTACAAATGCAATCAATAAACTGAAGGACGTAAGAGCTATGCTTGATGAGAATGTAACTTTCTCCATACCAGTGTTGCCTTTATAGAGTTTAGGATAGATTTTCCCAGGAGCCTTAACTCAAGATTATCATCATCACTGTGGCTTATAGAAGACCCATTTAGATCCAGAGATCATATACCTGCAAAGGGAACCTTAAACAGTATTAATATGAATGGAGATGGAGTAGTTTCAGAATAGATGATAGAGCAGGTTATGAATTTTGAGGAAAATTATCTCCATGTTTATAGAGTGACATTTGATACAGGTGACCCCCACTCCCTATTAAACTTGAAAACGTCAGCATCACCATTGTAATCAGTGTTGGATGTTGTGATGCTAATGCAGAATACGTTACAGGGAATTTTTGAAGCGACAGTGTTGAACAATGGCATCTCAAAACACACATATCATCTAACAACAATAGCAACCGAGATAAAAATAAATAAATACACGTATGCTTTCCTTAGTGAGACAGTAAACAAAGGTAAGGATTCAGGGAGAGTGAATAATATTGACTGCTCTAACCATATCCCTGAAAAACAAGGGATTTTATTATATGAAACACAGAAAAGTATGAGGGTGAATAATAATTTCATCTCTGAAAATAAATCTGCTCAGAAAAACCTCTGGTTCAATTGCCAATAGAGTCAGGGATGGCAAGAGAGGTGGAAAAATAAATCCACGTAATCACTCCCAGATATTACAGGCATTAATTAATTGCTCCTCATAGAGAGCATTTACTTCCAACAAACACCAAGAATTTAGAGAAGTTTCTAAGATTCTGCTATACTCCCTAATAGCAAAATAGGCTCACGTGAAGGCCAACAATGAAAGTTTGGCCTAAGAGATAAAAATGAGACCTGAAGATAAAATTACATAGTTAGGGGCTTATTTACAAGCCCCTTGTGCCACTTTTGCGTCATTTTTAACATGGGAAAAGTGACGTACAGGTGGTGCAAGGGGCTTGTAAATAAGCCCCTTAGTATGTACGCCTAACACTTTTTTAAAAAGCATGCAGGTTTAGGAGTCCTTCAGGTGCACAAACCATATAAGTACAACAAAAACAGAACAGACCTTGAGAAAGGTTGATAGTATATATATATATATATATATATATTCACTGAAAAAACCATAGGCAACTATAACTCACGCGACCGTAATCCTCTGCTGATGCTAATACTGTATTTAGACACTTATTTGCCCATGTCTTCTTCCATTAAATTTTAGCTATACATATATTACAAATATTTTTTTTTCATAAAGACACATATGTCATCAGCAGAGGATTACGGTCGCGTGAGTTATAGTTGCCTACAGTAACTATAACGGGGGAATTTCATTGGAATTTCATTGGTTTTTTATCAGTAAAATGTCCAGCTAACTATAACATGTGTGAAACCTATGGTTTTTTCAGTGAATTTGCAAGGTTTTTTAAATGCTAATTCCTAACTATAACGTGTGTGAAACCTATGGTTTTTTCAGTGAATTTGTACGGTTTTTTAAATGCTAAGTTACTTTACGCCATTTGTGGCATGCGCGCCCACTTAACGCAGTTCGTTCCGTGCGCGCACGGTGCGCTTCGCGCACCGTGCGCGCACAGTGAGCACGCGGTGCGCTTCGTGCACCGCGTGCTCACGTTACGCTAGATGGGTCATGAACGCACGATGCGCTTCGCGCACCGTGCGCACATGGAGGACATATGATAAGCATCGTTGTGACAGGTAAAAAATATGTTTTGTATATGTCTCATATGCCATGCACAAATGGGGCCCTTCGGGCACCATTTGCTCACGGGGAGGGGAGAATGTGGATAGTTTTTTTTTTTTTATTATTTTCTACCGTACGCGTACGGTAAGCGTAATCGGCGAAATTTTCGAAAATTTAAAAATTGCATTTTTTCATTTGGGGGATAGTTGGGAACTCCCTCGACATGGCTAGGTGCTTGAGAGCTGTCTAAACAGCCCCTTTCCATGTTTTTGCACTTTGTTTTTTAAACCACTGTCAGAGTGCGAGAGAGAAAATGGCGGCCGCCGCTTCCTGGTTTCGACCGATTCGAATGTTTACTAAGATCTAACAGCCAATCAGAATCGCGCTCGCGCACGTCACCGTACGCGTACGGTAAGCTTACGGTAAGCGCACGGTAAGCGCACCGTAAGCTGTCACAGATATATATATTGATTTAAAGGCTATTTTCTCAGAATCTACTGAACAGATTTACACCAAACCTACAAAAGGCACTTCCTTGACCTGAAGACTACCTCTCTGCCAAATTATTCTGTTCAGCCGTTCGGGCTGTAGCTGTGTCTAAAGGTCCTATGGAAAAATGCATGGGAAAAATGCGTTTTGGGACCCCTCTTTTATCTCAGCCCCCGCTTGACGAATCCCCCCGAGACTTTCAGGGTAGGAGCTGAACGGAGCGCCCCATTAGTTTTGAAAATTTCGCGAGGATTCGTCAACCGGCGCCACAGTTATTCAAAATAGAATTTTGAGATTTCCTATGGAAACTAGGTTGTAACTATAACTATCTACTGGCGACCGCCAGTAGATAATATATATATATATATATGAGAAGAAAGAGGGTGCCCCCAGGTGAGCCGCACACACAGGAGGTAAGCATGGATTCAGGGGGAGTAGGGAGAGTCCAGCGCGTCCCCGACGCGTTTCGAGCAGACGCTCTTCATCAAGGGGTTCAGCTCTACAAACCACCAGCGAGGCATCATTCCAGTCCTTCTTTTATTTCAATTTAAAGGCACGCTCAGGTGAGCCTATAGCAGGAATTCTGGGACTGGAAGTCCAAACGCCGTTACCCAAGTGGGCCGCATGGCAGGCTGCAGTATAGATAGTTCGTATGGTTGCTCAGCCAGGTGCTCCCTCTAATGCCACCACACAGCTCCCGCTCCGTATCCACCAAAAATCATCAGCAACGGATCCGCACCCATCAGCGGCAGTGCAGCTCGCGACCGGGCCGGCCGCATATGTGAGAAGAAAGAGGGTGCCCCCAGGTGAGCCGCACACACAGGAGGTAAGCATGGATTCAGGGGGAGTAGGGAGAGTCCAGCGCGTCCCCGACGCGTTTCGAGCAGACGCTCTTCATCAAGGGGTTCAGCTCTACAAACCACCAGCGAGGCATCATTCCAGTCCTTCTTTTATTTCAATTTAAAGGCACGCTCAGGTGAGCCTATAGCAGGAATTCTGGGACTGGAAGTCCAAACGCCGTTACCCAAGTGGGCCGCATGGCAGGCTGCAGTATAGATAGTTCGTATGGTTGCTCAGCCAGGTGCTCCCTCTAATGCCACCACACAGCTCCCGCTCCGTATCCACCAAAAATCATCAGCAACGGATCCGCTCCCATCAGCGGCAGTGCAGCTCGCGACCGGGCCGGCCGCATATGTGAGAAGAAAGAGGGTGCCCCCAGGTGAGCCGCACACACAGGAGGTAAGCATGGATTCAGGGGGAGTAGGGAGAGTCCAGCGCGTCCCCGACGCGTTTCGAGCAGACGCTCTTCATCAAGGGGTTCAGCTCTACAAACCACCAGCGAGGCATCATTCCAGTCCTTCTTTTATTTCAATTTAAAGGCACGCTCAGGTGAGCCTATAGCAGGAATTCTGGGACTGGAAGTCCAAACGCCGTTACCCAAGTGGGCCGCATGGCAGGCTGCAGTATAGATAGTTCGTATGGTTGCTCAGCCAGGTGCTCCCTCTAATGCCACCACACAGCTCCCGCTCCGTATCCACCAAAAATCATCAGCAACGGATCCGCTCCCATCAGCGGCAGTGCAGCTCGCGACCGGGCCGGCCGCATATGTGAGAAGAAAGAGGGTGCCCCCAGGTGAGCCGCACACACAGGAGGTAAGCATGGATTCAGGGGGAGTAGGGAGAGTCCAGCGCGTCCCCGACGCGTTTCGAGCAGACGCTCTTCATCAAGGGGTTCAGCTCTACAAACCACCAGCGGCTCACCTGGGGGCACCCTCTTTCTTCTCATATATATATATATATATATATATATATATATATATATATATATATATATATATATATATATATATATATGTGTGTGTGTGTGTGTATCTGGAGTTCTATTTAAATATATATATAGAGATTTATATAGTGCGACTTATCACCCATATGGGTATCCAGGTACTGTCCATTGGCATGGGGAAATTAACTGATTTCCCCAGAATCCTAGGATGTTGAGCCGACGCTGAGATTCGAACCCAGATTCCCAGCTCCTGAGTCTACCGCTCTGGCCGCTGTGCCACATCCCGTCCCCTTTATAAATAAAGATATTCTAAGGGTGATAATATCAAGATAAAAGATGGAATGCTGGAATAATACTTATAGAGATGAAAAACGATTAACCTGCTCCAGAGAGTAAACTGATTCAGATATGGAAAAGAGTGTACTGAGTGGAGTGAATTAGAATTTAAGATCTTGGCACAACCATACATGGATTTAAGAAATTAAAGGAATTAGAGTGTTTTAAATCAACCCATTTACATTATATGATCATTTGTTTTCAGGAGACTTGGCTGTGTGAAGTAACTTCAGAGGTAGAAGGGTTTCACAAATGCACAAAGGTGCTCTATCTAACAATTTAGGTCGACCTTCAGGAGGACCTATGACTCTTATATCCTTCATAGTTGGTAGTAATATATCACTGATAAATGCCAAAAGCAGTTGCGCCATAGCAACTCTTATCACTTTGTATAAAATCAATTCCAATGTCAACCATCTAATGTATGCATAAATCCAACCAAACCACAGATGTACAGAAAAAAAACAGTCTACATTTTGATGGCTTGTTTAAGATTTTTAATATGTACCCTTGATGTATTATTATAATGACTGGAGATTTGAATCATTGCTTAAACACTCAATAAATCAGTCACTACTATAAGGATATATTATCTACTAATACCGTAAAGCCAGCCATTTTCTTATATTGTTCAACCTCATTGAGAGACACTGATATGTTAAATTTCTTATTTTCGCGGGGAATGTTTTCTATTATGGTCGATTTCCCTTTGATAGTCCTGCAAGACAAACATTTATTAATGTCAGTCAATGTTGTCCAGTAGTCTACATGTGCTTAAACGCTTGGCTCTTTGATTTAATTGTAGGCTTCAAAATTCTGCCCAAAAATGGGAGCGATCATCTCCCACTACAATTTTCATTAAAGCTCTCTACTCCTGTGGAATAAACAAATGGTTCTCCCTATAAAGAAGGACTTCCCAAAAGACTCGCTACTTGGATAAATGAAGAACATTTATTGCTTTTGTATGATTTACAACAAGAACAAATTATGGGGCCAGAAATATTGCACTCTGACAAACGCCATAGCTGTTCAGAAGGGCGTTCGTCAAGGATGCGTTCTTGCCCCCACACTGTTTATCCTTTATATCAATGGCTTAATAGGAGAAGTTTTTAACTGTAGTGGCGACCCTCCAAAACTGGCTGGCAAGGCAGTGCCTTGCCTGCTTTTTGCAGATGACACACTGCTTATTGCCAGAACACCACGTGGTATTCAAAATCTCCTAAATACATTTTCCTTAGTTTGTAAAGATAAGGGTTTAGAAATAAATGGGCTAAAAACTAAATAAATGATTTTTAACCCATATAAATCAAATAAGAGAAAACTTACCCTGGGCACGCACAGTTTGGAGCGGGTTAGTTCTTTTGACTACCTGGGTATCCGTATTAACAATAGGCTGGCATGGACTCCGCAGATAGAAAAGAGCATCGCGACTCTCCAGCATGTTGACTGTGCTATAGTTCAGAGGGCTAGAGCTTCCCCCTTTCGGCCAATATCCCCCATTATTGAAATCCATAGGGCTAAGGGCCTAGGTGCGGCCCTGTACGGGGCCGAACTGTGGGGGCTGGAAAACCTGACAGACTTAATTTGTGCTGAAAATAAATTTATCAGAGCCATTTTTAACCTCCCAGTGAATACACCACTATTGCCACTTAGACTTGATCTTGGCTTAAAACCTATAGATCATTATGCCACTTTGAGGTCAATCTTATTTTGGATCAGGGTGTGGATAAGTAAAACTCAGGTGCCCCTGAGGGAGGCAATGGTAGAGCTGATTGCCCTGCATAATCAAACAGGCCGCATCAAGTGGTTTAGTAAGATCAAGCTCTGGTTTTTAAAAATTGGAATGGTGCAACTCTGGGAGGATCCAGGATCTATGACCAAACTCACGGTCCCCCTTGTTAAAAAAAGGTTTTGGGATCTAATGATCTCAGAAAGGGTTGACATGGCACTTTGACTGCGGGGTTCTTGAATGTCAAAGGAGTATTTGCTTTTGAAGGGTTTTTGGATGATATTGAACCCCCCCCAGGCACGAGCCCTGTATGTTCAGTTTAGATATGGAACTCTTCCTTTGAATGCATTGAAGAGCTCTTGGGGAAACATGTCTGTAAATCCTTTGTGTCCTCTATGCCATATTTCCCCCGAAACCATCAAGCACTTTTATGCTGAACTTGGCTGGCCCCTGTATGTCGTATTTTATCTTTTAATTGTCCACTGGAAGCAATACGTATATTTAAATCAGATACTACAAGCTGGCTAGTATTTGCTGTCTCGAGGTTTTTAATGTTTGCATGGTGGAAAAGGCTAAAAATGAGCAAACATGTTCTTGTGCCATAATTTTAATTAGGTTAAGTGGTATTTCTCAGATGCATGTACATTGATTTCAAAAAACAAAAAACAAAAATCTAGTAGCCTGTTTTACTGTATTGTAAACATTTTTTACGTTTTTTATATTGATGCACATTTTATTATTGTTCTTAATGATAATGTACTGTATTTGAAATGTGAATGATCATATTTTTGATCAATCACCAGGAGAAAATAAGGAGCACAGTACAATACAAGGAGACAAGCTGGTTTCATAAACAGTGCAGCAAAGGGCTAATCTATATTGCTGCTTTGTATACTTTAGACCTGCCTTTGACTTAGTGATAGGAAGCAATGATGGGTGATGTTAATCAAACTACAGATCCCAAGGGCTTAACGTTAATATTAAAGGACTTCAATAGCGGTAACTGGACAAAAGTGGAAATTGACAATGTTGACACCCTCCCACGTAGGCTACTGGTCATAAATGGCTTGAGACCGGGATATGTACTGGTTGCACTGTTGTTTTAATTACCCTAGCAGATTTGCCCATTGATTTAGGAAAAATAAATACCTAAGGCATAAGATGAACGGATCTCATGTCCCTGTCTGCTTTATACCGATGATCTTGTAATCTTTGCTATGACCTAAATAGGACTAGGACTACCGAGGAAATCAGTTGAATTTAGTTCAATTTAACTTGAATTGTATGAATAGAAATGGGTGATAAATTTAAGCACAACGAAAATAATGGTATTAAGCTCCAGCCACACCAACGTTTTGTGGTGTATAGGGAAAAAAATGTGAGAGAGCGTGTCTCTCTCAGTACTTCAGTATGTGGTTCAGCAAGAACTTGCAGTGGAACACTGATATTGAGACCCAAACAGCTAAAGCTCCTTCATCTGATGTGGGGTTGAAAAAGCTTAGCAAGGATTATGGTGGTCCACCATTAATATCAGTACTAGCTGCTTACTAAGAATTGTTACAACCTCAGTTACAATGTGGAGCTGAGATTTTATTTTTGGCTGGCAGATATCAGTGTGATCAGCTAGAAATGCAAAACAACCTTGTAACCCAAGCAAAATCATCAGTGATCAAAGTGACTGATCTAATAGCATGGATTCTACTTGCTTGCTGCCATACATTAAGATGGTAGGGAAGATTGCAAAGCTGTATAAATAGCAAAATTGCTACTTGTTGTAGAGAGGGGATTATAGATATTGACCTATGATGGGCTTAAATGATACGAAACATAATAACAGGGATAATATATATCAATTATATATCAATATATGTAGTAAATACAAATGTACTAAATGCATTGTCTACACTAAAATGTGCTCAAGGACTAAAGATGTAAAGTATTTATATAGTAAATCTTCAATGAAACATATAGGAGAGCTATGCAAAATAGCTGTACTTATCCTAATATAGAAGATTTACCCTACGCTGAATTGAGAAATGCGATCTTAAAGTTTTGAATTGGTTTGAACCCTCATTATATTTGCACAGCACTGCTTGGAATTGGATTGAACCCTTATTATATGTGCACAAAAGTCTTGAATGAAATTGCAGTAAATGATAGAAAATGTAAATGTGTGTTGAAAACAAAGTATAATTATATTCACATATTTCTAGATTGTAAATGGTTAATAGACCTAAGAAAGAGATGTTTAAAACACATTTAACTGAAGTATTTAATAAGCAACTCAGAACAAACTTAGAATTAATATGAATTTTCTGGATGTGACATGT
The DNA here is from genome assembly GCF_964204655.1 of Triturus cristatus. Taxonomy (NCBI): domain Eukaryota; kingdom Metazoa; phylum Chordata; class Amphibia; order Caudata; family Salamandridae; genus Triturus; species Triturus cristatus. Next base: position 936,246,324 of record NC_140584.1, on the reverse strand, counting down.
TCAGAAGGAATAATTTTTAGTGAATGCTGACAGATTTTTTATTTCATTTTACCATGTTTTAAATTTTAATTTTAACATGTTTTAAATAAGCTTTTGTATTGTGTTTTAAAGGCCATGATCTAAATAAACAAGTGTTGACTGACTGACTAACATTCTCAGAAATGCCTGATGATACAGAATCTCTTTTGCATACTTTATACATCGCAAGCTGAAGGAGTTAATCAGCCAGCCATGTAGAAACTTTGACCTATCCAATAGTACCTACAGAGCATGAGACCTTCTGCTTCCCAGCCATATCAAGAAAGGTAGAACTCACTTTGTTTTTGCCCTTAAAAAACAGGTGTTATGCCACTTATTTACACAATCACATCACAAAAGAATTACCTATGCACATATTTATTTGGCAGAATCACTCCTTATGCTTTTTTCTCAATTAACTGTAGATATACCTTTTGGTTATCCACTCAAATATTTGTTGTAAATAGTTGATGACTAAGCTGCGCACTTTCCCTTGCTGTTTGATGTGTAAATAGTACACCATGAGGGTACTTGATTTGGGTGAGTTGTCCTAACTCTATTTTAGTCTTTGCGGATGGTGCAGTTCTTCTTTCTCACTCGTGTTAAGATCGTGGGGGGGGGCGCAAAATCTTTTACGTTTATTTAATACAATTTACCTTGAAAATAGACCCAAGGTCAATCTGTCGAAACAAAAACAGTAATCATAGATACCCAAAAAGCCATTGCTCAAAAAGATGAAGAAGCTTGGTGTGACTATCTGGGCATCAGATGTATTAGTTCTGCTTTATGTACTGACCAGACACAGGCATATCTGAAACATTCACATGTAGATGGGCGACAACATTAACTTTAAATTAGAAGTTGGTAAGAGGGGAGTATGTTGATCTGTTATAAAGCCCAAGTAATTTGTTCTTTGGGGCAGAGTTATATGGTCGCTGCCACACTTATACAAATAAGAGAATTCGTTATTGGAACAACTCCTGGCCCTTCCCAAGATGACACTGGTTATTCCTCTCAAACGTGAACAATAAATCAGATTATTTGAACTAAAGGTTGCATTGAGGCCATTACTTTTGAGGACCAGGATATTGTGAAGCATACATCTTGGACTTTATAAGAGGGAATTTAAGGGGTTGTGGAGTTCTGATGTGCTGATTTTTACCTTTGTTAAAGTATGTAAAACAAACTCTAATCTTGCTCATGGCAAGTACTGTAAAGCCTATAAGGAAGGGAAGGGGCTCATTGATTGTTAAGACCCAAGTTTGGGAATGGACTAGGAGGAGATGACTGGCAAATTGCATAGATGCAAAATAATAGAATTTGAGATAGACATTGTAAGTCAGGAAGAGAATCCTTTTTCAATTGGACATATGTCCTTCCATAACTCAAACTTCATGTAAAACTCAGAAATTGATTGTTTTCAGTTGCTATGACTGCTGTTAGGTGGGCAATTGGTCATGGGAGCTCAGATAAATGTTTACATTGTGAGGACCTTCTAGAAATAATTAAACATTTTTGTTTACATGTCCACTAAACTAAGAACTTAGAAAATACGGTCACAAAACATTTCTTATGAGAGCTTAGGTTATAATTTTGAAGATTGTGCTGAAGTTTTGCAATACTTTAGTACTTTAGGCCAGAAAGTGGTAAAGGCAGTTCTAAATTCAAAAGAAAAGCTTTATTTCACCGAGATAGGTTTGAGAGATGCTACTGCACAATGGCTGTACTAGTCACATTCTAGAGAATGTATTTATTGTTATGATTGCACCAAGAATTGGCTTTTGATTTTTTTTAAACTTGATGTATTCATTGTGAAATGCCTGTTTTGTAGGTTTGTACAATTGTTATTAAATACTTTTTATATTGTGTACATTCAATTAAATATTGTGATCTGAATACAAGTATTTTCGCTTTTCTGACATTTACATGGAGGTAAAGGAAAGGGAACGCCCTTAATTCTGGAGCAGGATGAAGAGGAAGGGGGTTTCCACAGACAAGAGTATATTCCCTGTGGAAAAAGTGCCAGCAAACGTAATTGTACATGATGTACAGTTACAGCAGCAAAAAATTTAATTCACAAAACATTCTTGAAATACACCTGGAAAGCTGGCACTGTCTTTTGTGAATCGGGCTCTATATTTTCTCTAAGAGGCAAAGAAGATGTATAATAATCTCAAATAACTTTTCTTCCGATTAGATGTAATTTTAAATAAGCACAACAAAAATAGGTAAAATATTTTAAAAATAATAGTACATTGATCCTAATTTTACCTGTATCTGTAAAAATGTAATAATTGTGTGATATGACATTGCTATCTGCGTTTTCATGTATGTCATGGGTGGAAGATTTCTCAACTGGTTAGCAAAGCGATATTTCCCTTGGGAGTAACGTCCCCAACCTGCACTCCTGAAATGAATTTCAATAAAGTTTTGTGTGGTGATTTTCAATATATTCTTTTCTTTATTTGAAGTTTTTCATAATTATAATCACTTGTTCATAATCAATAATTTGAATTAATTCCATACTATTGGTTTCATAGTATCAATGTATGCCCAATGCATTTCGGGCTCAGACGTGAGTCCCTTGCTCACTTTGCCACTGGATTCAAGCAAGCCTGGCTGAAGACGGCTGAAATGCCAGAAACCGGTCCTAGGAAGCTTGTTTCCGGTCCAGGGAAGACATGGCTTGGCAGTTCGGGCTGGACTGTTCCCATGAGGCACAGGGTCAGACTGATTTGCATATGGCCATGTCTGAACTGGGGAGGCAGAGTGGGCTAAAGAACGGTGATGGATTAAACCCAGATCAGTTGACTGGGGGTGAGTGCTTGCAATGTTCAACACTCCGTCCATCCTTTCCTTCGGTTTTTGCTTTGTTCGCCATAAGTTGGCAGGGTATGCTCAGACGTGAGTCCCTTGCTCACTTTGCCACTGGATTCAAGCAAGCCTGGCTGAAGACGGCTGAAATGCCAGAAACCGGTCCTAGGAAGCTTGTTTCCGGTCCAGGGAAGACATGGCTTGGCAGTTCGGGCTGGACAGTTCCCATGAGGCACAGGGTCAGACTGATTTGCATATGGCCATGTCTGAACTGGGGTGGCAGAGTGGGCTAAAGAATGGTGATGGATTAAACCCAGATCAGTTGACTGGGGGTGAGTGCTTGCAATGTTCAATACTCCGTCCATCATTTCCTTTGGTTTTTGAAATGTAAGGAAGACAGCCATTAATCAGGTCAGACACACCTTCCACTTCATTCTGTTAGTACGAGCACACTTTACAGTCATTGAATAACAATCGTTAACCACGCCATTAGATTACCACTTGAAACGCTAGAAAAACAGAATGCGAGCATCGCTCAACACGCCAGAAAAACAGCACACGAGGAATTTTTTAAATAGCTGAATATTATCATGTAAACCACACTGGCTACTTTCAGTCAGAAAAACCAGATACACAGCATTCGAGAGAGTGTTCTTTTCATAGCACATATCACTTTTATCGTTTGTTTTGAACATTTTTTCAAGCAGAGTATTTTTTCACAACTAAACGCACAAGAACTTTCTTTATTAACAAAAGGCAATGAACACGCATTTATTGACTCTCTGAATACGTATAGAAGCACACATCATTTACCCACGGGCCTTAACAGTGAACTTCAGGCAGACCTCTATTCTAGCATTTTTAAATGTCTCCTCATCAATGTTTGACATGTCAATAATAATTTCAAGTGTTTAGTTTATTTATCTTTATCCTTGTACTTTCAGAAAAAGTCCCCTGAAGAAGGGCTAAGCCCGAAATGCATTGGGCATACATTGATACTATGAAACCAATAGTATGGAATTAATTCAAATAATTGATTATGAACAAGTGATTATAATTATGAAAAACTTCAAATAAAGAAAAGAATATATTGAAAATCACCACACAAAACTTTATTGAAATTCATTTCAGGAGTGCAAGGTTGGGGACGTTACTCCCAAGGGAAATATCGCTTTGCTAACCAATACACACCCTTGTGTTCAGAAGGGTTACCAACCCTGCACCATTTACCTTGACGAACTACGATCTAAACCAATTACATGTGTACACCCTAGGAGTGCTTTATTCCACATTCCAATTGGATACTCACAAGATTTCTCAACTAACATCAGTCCTAACTACAAGATAGATATTCATGTTAAATTCCTATTAAAACAATAAGATTCAAGATATTTCCATACCATTTCATATAGTTTATCCTTTATTCTTACACCTAAAATAACTTGATCTCGAATTACTAAGGCGAATAGAAAGGCATGACAACTTCCTTAGCTGCGGCCAGTCCAGTAGAGGTTAATATGCTATTCTCAAAGTATGGTGGACTTATACTCTCATTTACATTTACAGTCAGTTTAGTGTTAGGACCAAGTTAGGGTCAATGTCCACAAAAGAAGCTGCCACTGCTCACCAATGAGACATTCACTTTACTTTACCTACTAATCTCATATCTCCATCCATCCTAGGACCTTGTCTGAGAATCAAAAGCCACCGCTTTTTTAGTTTCCACATTTAAGCTTTTGGATTTTGGCTTATGTACTAGATATGACTGTGATAATGAACAGATGCTGACAGCCTATCAACTGCTTTGAACAGCTGGAAAAGATGGGACATAGGAGAAACCACTGGGTTTCACCAGAAGACTCAGATAGCTACCAGTTTCCTCTCCTGAGAGGTGTTTAATGGTTCTCCACCCCTGAGAGGCAGTTAATGGTTATGTGCAGTGGTGGCTGGTGACATTTGAAAGTGGTGAGGCGTAAAAAAAGGGTCTAAAATGTGGGAACCTGGAGAAAGAACTGAATTACATGAAGTGTGTGGGTCTACCCCTGGGGAAATCCCCTAATCTCGTGGCCTCTAGTTGCTTGATCTATAAAAAATGGGCACGTTTAAATACAAGTTAGTCACATTGTATGAAAAATGAGCAATCACATCGTCTGTCTTCTAGAATTAGGTTACCAAAACCACAGCAAATACTTTACGAACATCCCTCATGAAGGAAATAATATCAAATGCCTGAAGTTAGGGTATTCAGTTCCTCTTAATGTGTGATAGCCAATGGAGCAAAGCCGATAATGGCCTGCCAACAATGCTGAATGTAAACCCCACAAAGAGAAAATTGCTTCTCTCGTCTGACCTTCCCATCAAGAGGCCGCGGTGCAGCCATCAGCGCCGTCTCCCTATCTCTCCACGAGGCTGTGAGTTCAATGTTGCTTGTGTTTGTGACAGTGAAATTGAGTTTGAAAAACGAGGGAGCGATGAGAACTCCTGCTGAACCTGTTCTGTTTGCTGTTCCGAGGCCGGGCGCGGGCATGGACTAGGCCTTCACTTCAAAGCTCCCTGCCCTGTCTCCCTCTGTATACAGAGCATCACTGCCGGCCAGTGTGGCTGATAAGAGATGGAGGGGACCCGGGCCGGGCCCGGGGAAGGCTGGGGATTTGTAGGACCCTCATGTGAAGAAGCAGTGGAGAGGCGCGTTTCTCTTTCATCTCTAATGCATTTTCTGCACGAGGGAATCGATCAAAAGCAAAGACCATTAAAAAAGAAAAGGTGAAGAGAAACAGCTGGACGGTGTTTGAAAATGACATTCATAAATGTCCAACATGTGGGAGAACATTTTGAAGATTTTCGTGGATGGAAAAAGAAAATAAATCCGTTCTTCGTGGTCCTTAATCAGGTCAGATAACTTATTTCAAATGTTTGTGTAACTTGAAGGTCACAAGTTCGAGCCCAGGTTGGGCCAGCTCGGGCTTTTATCCGTCCTGGTCAATAACATAAGTTCGGGTTAGGACGTAAAGTCACCAGTTATTCAGGCACGGAGAGACGTTTTAGTTTTGGGTCTGCGGTATGAGCACAAGAAAAGGTATGTTGATAGGTTTAGTCCTGTTTAAATATGTAAATTCGCCAAGTCCTCCTATCTTTCATTGCACTAACCGAACTATATATTACAATAAAAAAGGTAATATTCTACTATGATCATCGTTCTTGTTATCATTGCTGTTTTTATTATTGCTAATACTAGCAGCTTTGAGAAAAAATACCAATAATGACATTATCATTGCCATACACTTATTTATTTTTAGTAATAGCAGCAGTGGTGTTATTAGTGATAATAACAGGACTAACATAATAGCAAAAACACAAAGAGAAAGAAGAATAACAAAAAAAGTAATAGTGATAATATCACTTGTAATAACGGTAATAATAATAATAATTAGTAGGAGTAGTGTTAGTATTATGTTGATTAATATTATATGGTAAGAGACGTTGTGCAGGTGCATTGTGATTGAGTGTGGTGGAAGTCCCCTGGCCCTAGCCTACCTCCACAGAGGATCATAAGATGGGAGAAGGTCACCCTGGGTCACTCGTGGATCCCTCTCGCTTGTAATGTATCTGCATTGTGAAGAAGTAATGCTCGTGGCTGCTGCTGGAAGAAAAACAGGAGATTCAGCATGGTCATGTTCTGTCTTTCCGTTCTTCGCGGCATGGTGGGCTTGTGATTTCAGTGGGTTTCCCTACTGAAACCGCCAGCCTGAGCACATAGAAAAAGACAATCTTCCAGTGTCCCTACAGCCCCTCCCACTTGCTCCAGGGTACATCAAGTGGATGGGACTTCTGTGGCTCTTGGGCAGACTCTATTTGCACCAGCAGTGGGTGGGGACTCCATCGCTCCTGAGTGGACTCCAAATATCTCTTCTTTTGTGACACAACAGTGCCTCTAATGTGCTGGCTCTTTTGATGCTACAGACTGGACTCCTTAAACCATAGTGGAGTCACAGACAAAAGAGGCAAATCAATGGCAGGTACTGTGTTTAATTTTGTCCACCCTAAAGTTTATAACACCTCTCCCTCCCCAAACCTCGCCCCTCCCCCTCTACACCCCCAAAAGTTGCTTTAGGCCTTGTAAGGGTTAGAAAAAACAAATAGCCTATACATATCAATATGATTAAATAATAATAATGCTCGTTGGTGGTGGTGTTGTTGTTATTACTACTACTAAATCAATCGCTTTGTTCTTCTTGATGTTGAAGAGTTGGGGATGCTTTTGTGCAGTTGGAGGAAAGCCTTGGGTCTATTGTTGGACTTGTTAGAAGAACACAAGTCTCATATAGTTTAAGTTCCAGTGGTACCCCACACCACTTTCCACAACTTCAGCTGCACTGATTAGCATATTGTAAAGTGGGGTCTTATTGCAAGGCAATTTTGCAGATAAATATTGGCAGAAACAATTTGCTGGTTTTGGGCCCAGACATAGGTTGAAAACCTCGATAAAAGGCTGCAGAACAGGCTTGTGGCGATGGGTCGATTGAGATGGATGTACTTTATTGTCCACAGTCTACGAGTTGTGAAGGAACTGGGATGCCCCCGGGTAACCAACCGCTTTAGAATTGTTCCTTCATTCATTCATTTATTCAAAATATGACAGAGACATTTGAACAACTTTGGAGTATTAATACTGTGAAGATGATACATTTGAGATATGACAAAGACATTTACAGTCCTCTGGAATACGAATAATTTGTAGGTGATAGAAATGAGATATGAAAGAGGCATTTACATATATCAGGGATATGAAAACTATGGAGGTGATAAAGAAGAAATATGAACAAGATATTTACATACCCCAGGAGTACGATTAATATGGAGGCGGAAAAGAGGAGCAATGAAAGAGAAATGTAAACACCAGAGGATTGTGAATACTTTTGGAGATGGTAAACAGGGCATGTGAAAGAGACATTTAAATACCCCAGATGTATGAATACTGTGAAGGTGGTAAAAGGGAGATATGAAAGAGCCATTGAAATACTCCAGGAATATGAATACTGAGGGGGGATGGTAAATAGGAGCTATCTAAGAGACATTTTAATATCCCAGGAACATGAATACTGTAGACATGGTAAAAAGAAGATACGAAAGAGGCATTCAAAAATCTGAGGAGTCCGAATACTGTGACAATGGTAGAGATACAAAAGAGACATTTAAGTACCCCAGGAGTAAGAATAGTGTGCAGGGGAAAAGATGAGATACGAAAGAGACATTTAGATATCCCAGGAGTATAAATACTTGTAGAGGTAGCAGGGGGATGCACTATGAGGGTCTGCATTTAGCCGATCAACCACATTATATAGCGCTATACGCGGATGACCTCTTACTGTTTTTAAATGACACGACTGCCCTGAGGGGAGCTAGAGACATGATGGAGGAGTTTGGGGCCCTATCGGGGTTGCACATCAACTGGCAGAAGTCCCAACTATTCCCAATAAAAGGGGATACCCCGCCCCCAGCGGATTTACATGGCTTGACGTGGGAACCCCGCTGCTTCAGATACTTAGGAGTGAAAGTGTACCACACCCTGGCAGATGTTCAAGAAGGAAACGTGGGAGGGGCCCTATGCGCATTGAAGGGCAGTATGGCCTTCTGGGGGAGCCTGCCCCTATCAGTACGGGGCGGATCTCCTTACTAAAAATTATAGCCTTTCCTAGACTGCAATACTTCTTCACCACGCTACCCATATGGATCCCCAGTGCGTGGTTCTGCACCCTAGATTCTCTTATCACAGCCTTTATCTGGTGGACTGGTAGGCGACGGGTTACCCTAGCCACGCTGACGAGGGCGACAATTGACGGGGGCCTCGCAGTCCCAGAAATGGAGAATTATTATTTGGCAGGACAGCTTCAGAGGTTTACACAGTGAGTGGCGGGGAGCCTTGACCTGGACCGTAGACTGCTGCCATTTGCCCCGGATAGAACAGACGTACTGAGCACACTCATGAGCACTATTAAACCGCGAAGGGTATGCTCCTCTGAGCACAAAATGCTGAGGCGCTGCTGGAGCAGATGTTTACAGAAAACAAAGACCAAGCACCCTTATTCACCTGAGATGCCGATGACACTACTTGAGGCGCTCCCACATGGGGGGCACTGGTGGGGGCTCGAGGAATGGCTGCAAGCAGGAGTGACCAAAATAGGTGATCTTTATAGGGACGGAGAACTGCTCACATTTGAGGAATTTCGCGCGGATTGGGACATCCCTCAGGGGCACTTTTTAGTCTATGGTGCTGTCACGGGGGCCATGCGCAGACACTGGAAGAGGGGAACAGAACCACCCACACACTCCACATGTGAATACATTACCCTGGCGGGCGGTGTGATCAAAGCGGTTTTATGCCTCTACAGAGCTCTTCGGAGGGATTCCACAAAACCACTGGAGGGGCTGAGAACCAAATGGGAAACAGACCTGGGACACCCTTTGGAGGATAAGGAATGGGAAAATGCACTTCAGAAGGCTACTAAAGTATCCCGTAACGAACGATTTCGGTTGATCAATTTCTATACCTTACATCGTGCATACATCACCCCAGATAGAATTAATCAATACTTCCATAGGGATGATGCAGGCTGCCCGCGCTGCGGATATGGAGTTGCCCACACTTAGACATATATTGGCAGGAAGTGACTCGGGAAACAGCACGACTCACAGGAAGTGTGGTACCATGCACACCAAACCACGCGTTGCTCAACCTGTTCCCCCACTCAGCGAAAACTAAAGTGACTGCGAGGTTTCAGGACTTGGCCTTCATACTGGCGAAGCAAGAACTGACCAGCAGGTGGAAGGCTCCAGCGGTCCCTGGGGTCGACAGGTGGAAGAGCGAGTTAGCAAGATGGGCAGGCTGTGAGCACAGAATATTGCTCAGAAATGCGGAACGAGGAATAGGGAGGCTGGAGAGGGCACAGGCGTGGGGAACAATACTCTATGACATAAGGAACAAGGAACAGGACTCTGCGCCTGGCACACCTCAGGGACCGTCCCGACCTGTGAGCCTGGCCCAAGTAGGCCCCGAGGGGGGACAGCATGAGTATCATGGAATGCACTGATAGGTCGAACCAGTAGCCCTGGAGAGAAGCACACGGCCCAACACACCTGGCCATAGTAGAAGAAGATCCAGACCACGCACACACACCAGAGCACCATAGATTTCTTAGTCGACAGCAGCGCAGGGGTGGGAGGGGGGACTAGTTGAGGAGTTGGGGGGAGGGACAGTTCTTAACGGAAATCAGGAGAATAGCATTGCTAGGAATATGATCCCTAGTAACGAACAACGATGAATAGTGAAGAGTACAAACACCAGGAACTATTGTCAACTAGGTAGCGAGTACGCTGCGGAACAACCAAGTGATGTGCTAGTGATGTTTAAATGGATGTATACTGATATGTGAAAAGAAATAAAAATGCCAATAAATTATGTTTAAAAAGTAAAATACTTGTAGAGGTGGTAAAGAGGAGACATTAAAGAACCTCAGGAATAGGACTACTGTGGAGGTTTAAAATAGAGATTTGAAAGAGACATTTAAATATCCTAGCTGTGTGAAGGAAGGGGTGAAAGGATGGGTGGTGGCATCAGGACCAAAATGGCAAGCATTTCTTTATAGAAAGGCTGATATACACACAGAACCACCTCACAGCAGGATGATAAGGCCTTACTGAGTAGCAGAAACTGAAAAGGCCTAGGCCAGTACCGCCTTTCACTCGGCTTAACTATTCTCTGGGAAGTCAACCAAATCGCTCCTATATGTCTCCAACACTGATTAACCTTGTCTGTGATTGATGAAGGCATTGTAAGACTCATGCATCACTTTGGTGGGAAAACTGTACATAAAGCAGGGGTTGGTCTAGGGCCTAAAATGATCCCTTGAGAATTTTGTAGTAACTACAACGTTTTGCATTGAGTGAGGTCATTTAGCGAGCTTGGTCCCAACGCTTTATGCCGCGGTTTCGTGGCAGTTCAGCCTCAAGAAATGTTGATTTTCAGACGGAGCACAACAATTTACTTTACAATACAGTTTCTAAAAGTCGTGGCTAAAAAAAACCATAGCTTTAACAGACGGTTTTGAAGAGAAAGTCAAGTAATATTGCAATCCTTCTGGACCTGGCAGAATTCACAGGCGCGTTTTTTCTTTGCAGCAGCAAAGGACTCATGTGCCTGTTTGAAATGTGCGTGCTGCTCCTTAGGGGCTACCTGTGCTGAAACCCATCTCATGATTTCCAGCCGTGGAAGCAGCCAACTGCCCTATCCGAGGTTCCCCCTTTGTACCATAGCATCAGTTTAGCACTGCATAAAACTGCACTCCTTCGGCACTCAATGCCATATTTCTGCTGCCGCAAAAACGATTTCTTTTGACATGTCTGAGAAGTGCTGAATGGAGGAAACCGAGAGGGTATAGATGGGGTGGGCGTCAGACATTGTTGTGGGCGTGGGGTGAAGACAGACCTGGACACTTGCTCGCACCTGTGACGCCTGAATCACTGCATGTTTTGCCTTCACCAGGGATCATCTTTCACTCAAAGCTTCCACGCCTTATAGCGGGCTAGCACAGGTACATAATCCTGGCTACCAAGATGCTAAGAGTTTCATTGATTTGATTTGAGATTGATTTATTTGTTTGTAAAGCACCTCAATCACCCCCCAAGGGGTAACTCCGCGCTGTCGGATTGCTACTGCCAGCCCCAGAAGAAACAGATTAGAATAGAAGGGTTTTGAGGAGTCTTCTAAACTGTAAGTGATCAGAGCATTGTCGCAGATGTACAAGGAGTGTAATCCAAAAAGTAGGAGCCAGGTGGAAGAAAGCTTTACCCCCTAACCGTGACTTTTTATAGCGTGGAACAACGAGAAGAGATTTGGACCCTGATCGGAGAGATCTGGGTGGCATGTAATGGGTAAGTTTCTCCGCTAAATAGCTAGAGCATTTGCCATTCAGAGATTTGTGCAGAGTGCAACAGACCTTAACCCTAATCCGCTTCTGCACAGGCAGCCAATGTAGCTGTCACAGAAGGGGGAGGGAGGCTGTTCGAGGAGGAAGATTAGATACCAGGCGAGCTGCAGTGTTCTGAACTACTTGCAGCCTGTTTAAAGAAGCTTCATTTGCTGAGATCAGCAGGAAGTTGCAATAGTCCAGGCTGCTTAATACTAGTGCCTGGATAAGTATTTTCCACGTATTTAGAGGCAAAATGGGGAATACCTTCTAAAGAAGATCAAGCACATGAAAGCATGACCCAACGGTAGAAGTAGCGTGCACTTTCATTGTAAATTTTTACACCCAGATTCTTAACCACTAGTTTGGGAGTCAGAGTTGCACAAATTGAATTTGGATTCCTCATGAGGATGTACAGTTGAGGCTCACCCACTGTTTACAAAACTTCACCTGAAGCTGCTCCTGGTCCGACTTCGAAATTAGGTGTCCTGGGCCTTTCCTCCTGAAAAAGAGCCAAGCTAGATTAAACTCATCAGTTTTTCATTTTTGTGGCAGGCACAGCAGCGGCCTGTGCAGGTAAGAGCGGTGGGCCGGGTTGGAGAGGGATTCGACAGACGTCCACGAGGGAAAATAAAATAAACAATAATTTTTCCCTCATCGTCATCTATCAAAATCCCCCCCACCCCGCCTCACCACTGTTACCTGCACGGGCCATGGCTGGGCAGGCAGGATACTGCCAGGCTTTACAGAATGAAGATATTGACTTGCTACAGTCAGGTGGTTGGGGCATGCAACATAGAGCATGAAGTGTGCTATCCAGGATACCATCGAAGTTCCAGAAATGATCCTTAGCAGCCTTGTCAGAAGGCTTTTTGTGTGGCACGGAGCAAATGCTTTTACGGGTCCCCTCTCTGATCTGTAACCAAAGGTGCACTGTGTGCTTAAAAAAAAGGTTTGCGTGGTAAAGGGAAAACACAGTGTTTCTTACCACTTAGTGATGTGGCTGTACCGTTGCATTGTGTTTTTGGAACAGATACATTGTGCCCCAAAAAGCGATGGCCTGGGGCACAGAGCTCCAGCTGCCATCACACTTGTGAAGTTCCTGTTCCTTGATGTTATCACCCCTGTAGGAAATTGGATTTTTGATGCAAAGGGGTGAAGACCATTCTCAAGCAACAACTACCATCCATGTTAAGGTGAACCACAAAATTCACTTAATTAACCTGGGCCCGATTCACAGAACTGACTTAAGACAAAATCCTAAACTTACTACCATTTTGGTATTCACAGAAGGCACTTACTCATTTTGATATTCACAGAAGGCACTTACTCATTTCGGTATTCACAGAAGTTAGGAGTCCTAACTTTAGGACTCCTAAATGCATTCTGTGAATACCGAAAGTCTTAAAATTAGGATTTTTCTCAGTTTAGTAGTAGTATAGTTAGGACTCCTAACTTTAGGACTCCTAAATGCCTTCTATGAATACCGAAAGTCTTAAAATTAGGATTTTTCTCAATTTAGTAGTAGTAAAGTTAGGACTCCTAACTTTAGGACTCCTAAATGCCTTCTGTGAATACCGAAAGCCTTAAAATTAGGATTTTTCTCAGTTTAGTAGCAGTATATTTAGGACTCCTAACTTTAGGACTCCTAAATGCCTTCTGTGAATACGAAAGTCTTAAATTAAGGATTTTTCACAATTTAGTAGTAGTAAAGTTAGGACTCCTAACTTTAGGACTCCTAAATGCCTTCTGTGAATACCGAAAGCCTTAAAATTAGGATTTTTCTCAGTTTAGTAGTAGTAAAGTTAGGATTCCTAACTTTAGGACTCCTAAACTGAGAAAAATCCTAATTTTAAGACTATCGGTATTCACAGAAGGCATTTAGGAGTCCTAAAGTTAGGACTCCTAACTTCTGTGAATACCGAAGTGAGTAAGTGTCTTCTGTGAATATTAAAATGAGTAAGTGCCTTCTGTGAATACGAAAATGGTAGTAAGTTTAGGATTCTAATTCTAATTTAATTCTAATTTAAAATACTTGTAAAGCGCAGCATACACCTTGCGGTTTCTTGGCGCTGGGGAGATCGGCAACTGAGGTGAAAACAAGAAGACCAGGGAAAGAAGAAAGGGAAATTTGAGGGGGTTTAAATGGGGAAGGCTTGGTTAAAAAGGAACGTTTTCAGATCTCTGCGAAAGGGGAGATACTGGGTGGCAGACCGGAGGTGGTCAGGAAGTGAGTTCCAGAAGGTTGGAGCTAGGGTGGAGAAATTAGCCCCGCCCCACTTTTTGCGAGTGAAGCGAGGGATCTGGAGGAGGGACCTGGAGGAAGATCGAAGTTCTCTTGTGGGTAAATAGGACTTGATTAGTGAGGAGATGAAGGCAGGGGCGGAGCCCTGGCGGGCCTGGAAGACCATGCACCCGATCTTGAATAGGGCCCGTTCCTTTATGGGGAGCCAGTGAAGCTCTCTAAGAAGGGGGGTGGAGTGGTGATAACGAGGGAGGCCGTACACAAGCCGAGCTGCTTGATTCTGAACGGTCTGGAGTCTACGCAAGCTGAAAGCGGGGATACCGTGATAAAGAGCGTTAGCGTAGTCCAATTTTGATATCACGAGTGCGGCCATAATAATCTTAAGTGCCTGGGGGGAAAAGAAGCGGGAGACAGTGCGGATAGTGCGAAGAGAAAAGAAGCAGGAGGACACCACAGAACTGATTTGTGAGTGGAGAGTGAGTTGGCTGTTTATTTTGACACCAAGTGTTTTGACCGTGGTGGAGGGGGTCGGTGCAGGGCCAAGAGAAGGGGGCCAGAAGAGAGAGTTCCAGGGACTGGATGAACCACCGGTGAGAACCAGCTCGGTTTTATCCGGGTTCAGCTTAAGGTGGTTGTGGTTCATCCAGTCACTGATGAATGTCAGGGTTGACTGGAAATTGGAGACCGAGAGAGGAGAAGGGGACAGATCAAAGATGAGCTGGAGGTCATCCGCGTAGTTATAGACGGTGACCTCCAGCTGCTGTAGTGCAAAGATGAGAGGAAAGATGTAAAGGTTGAAAAGTAAGGGGGAGAGCGAGGATCCCTGGGGAACACCGCAAGTGACAGGAAGGGGAGTGGCCGTGAAGTCGCCTAACCGGACCGCCTGAGTGCGTTCCCTCAGAAAGGAGGAGAGCCAGATCAGATCAAGCCAGATCAAGCCAGATCAAGGATTTTGTCTTAAGTTAGTTCTGTGAATCGGGCCCCCTGTGTTTAACTCTCTGGTAGCATGACACAAAAACAGTCAGGCTTAACTTTGAGACAATGTGTTAAGAAGTTTTGCAGCACTTAAACAGTAATAAAGTTAAAACACAACACAATAAAACTCCCATACCAATTTAGAAAAATAGGGAACATTTTAATTAATAAAAAGAGACTAAAATGACAAAAAAAAAAACAATAAGGGGAAAAAGAGATATTCAGTTTTAAAGGTTTTAGTAAAAATAGCGCCAAGAAGCAGGAAGCACTAACTGCTAGTATCTGGTCATGCTAGAGAAGGACAACATCACAAGTTTAAGCCAACCGTGATGGAGTGCGGGATGGATAGAGGGACCAGGTTAGTCCTACTGAAAAAGTAACCTTCTTAAAGGAAGAGTTAAAACTTTGGGATTTCACAGGTGGAGCTCAACTGGTGCTAGCCAAGAGTTCAGGACCTGGGGAGGCACCTTTTAGGGATCAGGAACTCACTCCAGCAGAGGCCAGCAGGGCTCAGGCAGGTCCAGTGGCAGGTCCAGGCAGGGCCAGTTGCAGCACGTCAGCAGTGGTTTCAGGGAGGCCTCTGGAGTTAGATGTGTCCCTGTAGGTCAGAACAGGAGGTCGGCCAATGGACCCTTGGAGTCACTCAGGTTAGCCTGGGAAGTGAGCTGGTCCAGTCTTCCTTCACAGAGAGCAGGGTAGGCCTTGAGTAGCAGGGCAGTCCTCTGAAGAACAAGGCAGGCAGGCTTCAAGCAGCATGGAAATTCTCTAGGGAACAAGGCAGGCTTCAAGCAGCAGGGCATTCCTCTGATAGTAGCAGGGCAGTCCTCTGAAGAATAAGGCAGGCCTTAAGCAGCAGGGCAGTCCTCTAGGGAACAAGGCAGACCTCAAGCAGGAGGGCAGTCCTCTGGGGAGCAAGGCAGTCCTTCTGCATTGACCACAGGTCCAGGAGTGTACTGATGAGTGCCTAAGGAAGTTCAATATTTACACACATCTGGTTCTAGAAATGTCCTTCCTTCCCCTTTCTTCCCCTGCCCTGGCTTCAAGAAGTTCTAGGGTGACAAAAGGCTGGCGTCAAGTTCCTTTGTGAGGATACTGGAGGCAGCCCTTTGAAATGTAAGTGGGGCAGGGAATAGCTCTGCCCCACCCATTCTGTCAGGAATGTCCATCCTGCTTGTCTCACTGTCTGGGATGAATACACAGGCCAAATGCCAAGTATTCACAGTCATGTGAACCAGGACACAGGCTGCAGGCACCAAAGGTTAGGACAAAAAAATTGCAACTTTCTAAAAGTGTTACACAAACAAATGATGGACGGAATACTGAATGAATCATACATTCACCCCCAGTCAAGAGATCTGGGTTAAATTCATCATTCATTTGCTCACCATGCCACTCCAGTTTTGACTGGGCCAAATGCATAACAGTCTTGATGCTGTTCCTCATTGGAATAGTCCATCCCAAACTGCCAAGCTAGGTCCTCCCTGGGAAGAAAACAAGCATCCTGGGACCGGTTTCGGGGTATTACCACTCATCAGACAAGCTAGCTTGAACCCAGTGGCACAGCAAGCAAGGGACCCACGTCTGGGCACACAGGCTGTACTGACAGTCCTTAGACATGTTTTAAAGGGCTACTTAAGTGGTTTGCAAAATAAGTGCTGCAGACCCACTAGTATCATTTAATTTACAGTCCCTGGGTACATGTAGTACTACTTTACTAGGTACTTATAAGTACATTTAATGTGCTAATTTGTTGTAAGCCAATTTGACCATGTTTAAAGGAGTGTACACAAGCACTTTAGCACTGGTTAGCAGTGGAAGAGTGTGCAGAGTCTTGAAGCCAAATCGAAATTCAGCAAACAGGAGATGATAAAGCAAAAGCTTTGGGGGAATACCACACCAAAGGCTGTTGAGTCTAACAACCCATGATACATCAATGCCTACCAGCACTAAGTGGGATAGTAGGTTCATTACAATGGTATTTAAATCTGTGTTATGGTAGTGTACTTTTTCAGTTCCTGCTTTCACACAGTTTGTTTATGCCCTCACCCACCTCTCTCCAACCCCTTTTTCCTGACCACTACTACTACTGTTGATCACATGTACAGCATTTCATATCGAGATCCATAAGGAGATAAATTCTCACAAATGCACTGCCTATGATGCAGTAGGTATGGATTTACTTCTGATCCCAAGGCACTTCTTGGGGGGATTCTTTTTTAAGTGGGCGTTTTAGTATTCCAAGGAGTAAGTAAGGAAAGGCTGGGTGAGCAGTTGTGGTCTGAGGTGCTGCTGAGTGTCGCAGTAAAAGGCATGATGTCACAAGCCCCGGTGACTGGAGTTCAGGAGGTGGCACATAATGACAGATCTGATCAAAGGAGTTTTCAGTAAGTCTCAGAAGACTTCAAGGGCAGTAGTTCTGGCTAGTCTACCTCAAACCTACCCGAATCAAAATATACAATAGCCTTCAGTGCCCCATGCCTTAACACCGGATCTTCCTTATTAGGAATTAATAGTTCAGAGTTTATGACAAAGGTGTTCTTGTGTGGATACTTCCCCCCAGGACCTACTTAATGGAGGCCACAGCACAGCTGCACAGTGGGCATGCCAAAGGCACTCCTGTATGCTCTCATCCGTGCCTGGGTTGTTCCCTGTGCCAGAAACCCTGGCTCTTCCACCCCTCGTAGCTACACCACCACAGACCTCCAAACACTGGACCACGGGCACATCTACAACAACAACTGCTCCACACATCTCCACGCACCACCAGAGGACTGTTCTCCTGACAGCACTGCTGCTTCACCTATAACACCAAAGCAACCAACAACATTGAAAACACAACAAACATAACTGCAACCACCACGCTGACCAAGACCGCCACGGCACAACTCCAATTGCTCAATCTCTCAGCAAACACGCCACAAAGATCTGGGACAAGATCTTGTCCCTCACCCAGGACGTCATCTTCTACAGCGAGCCCTGACTGAACTCCACCTCCATGCCGGCCATCGCCATCGCACAAGATAATGCACCGGGACAGAACCAACAAACCCCGAGGTGGAATTGCAAGCATCTACCAGGACACCATCTGCTGCACGACCTCCTCAGATTACTGATAATAGAGCATCTCAACTTCCAACTCCACACAGATGGAAAAAGCATCATCATAGGCACCCTCGCCTACAGACCAGCAGGACCTCGCCTCAGCTTCTGCAACACCATCCCTGACCTCATTGTCTTAATCGCCAGTAGTGGCTCCTGGAGGGAGTGCTGCGGGGCGGTGGGGCGGGGGAGGAGCAGGGTGGGGGGTAGTAAACTATGGTATACGGCCGAACAAAGGTAAGTAAACAAATAAATAAATAAAACAAATTTTGTTGCGCACGCTGCATGGCATTTGGCAAGGCAGCGCACGCAATGAAATTTGTTTTATTTATTTATTTGTTTACTTACCTCTGTTCGGCCATATGCCGTAGTTTACTACCCCACACCCTGCTCCTCCTCCGCCCCGCCCACCGCCCCGCAGCACTCCCTCCAGGAGCCGCTACTGTTAATCGCCATTAACTCCGAGCACTACATCTTCCTAGGGAATCTTAACTTCCACCTCGACGACCCCAGCCACACAAAGCCAACTGACCTCCTAGAAAGCATGAGCAACATTGGTTTCAAGTAACTTGTCAGCAACCCTCCCCACATCGCAGGACACATGCTCGACCCCATTTTCACATCCAGTGACAGAGTCAAGTATACCAATGTCTCACCACTCACCTAGACTGACCACTACAGCGTCCACTTCAGCATCTCAGGATCTATTAACGCTGGCACCATGCCCACGGGCTTCACATGCAGAAACTGGAAAAAGATATCAGAAGACCAGTGGAACCACACTCTCAACTCCCACCTCCCAGGCACAACATCCAACCCAGAACAGGCTGCGAAGATCTTCTCCCAGCGGATCACAGAATACGCCGACACAAACCCCCCGCCAAACCAGCCAAATCCAAAGGATCTTCCAAAAGGAGCTGAAATCCACCAAACGCAACTCCCGGCAACTAGAAAGTCCTCATCTTAAGAACAACACCTCGCCATAGAACAACACCTGGTGGCCTGCTGAACTCGGCCCATTTCCCGCCCCAACAGACCACACCTGCAACCTCAGCATCATCTTGGACAGCAAGCTATCCATGAAAAAACAGGTAAACACAATCTCATCCACCTGCTTCCACACTCTATGCATGATCCGCAAGACCTTCAGGTGGCTCCCAGCCAACACCAGAAGGACCGCCACGCAGGCCCTCGTCACCATCAGCCTGGACTACAAACACTACGTAGGAATCACCTCACACCTCCTGAAGAGACTACAGACAATACAAAACTCCTTGACCTCTAGTAAGTGAATAAAATGAACATGGAAAAAGTAAGAACTATTAAAATAAAGAGAATGATGCAAGAGAAAAGAGAAACAAATAAAGAATAACAAATAAAGATTGAGGAAGTCAGAGAAAGAGAGAGTGAGAGAAAAAAAAGACAAAATAGACATTTAAAGGACGAAATAAAAATCAACGATTAAATACAGAATGAACAACCAAAACAAGTGAAAACTTTTGACAAACAAATAGTAAAAGTATAAACAATCAGAAAAACGAACAAAAGAATAACAGAAGGGATCTGGAATAGGGTGCTTCTCGCCATAAAGCACTTCAGTGCCTCGTCAAGGGTAGTAAGGGCTATGTAAATGCAATTACAATTACAAGAAAAACAAAAAAACGGGACGAGAAAGAAAAATTGAAAAAAGGTAAGTAAGGATTGGAACAAGGGGATATGAAAGCTGGTTGAAATAAAGAGTGAAAAAGAAAAAGAATTATGGAAAAAGGCAATCAGAAGACAGAGAAGTGCAATTAGAGCCAAAATGCGTTTAAACGGCCAGAAAGAAGGAAGATGGAAAGGGGTAGAAAAATGTGAGAAGCGGGAGAGGGAAAAGTTGGATCTGTTCCACGACTGTCTGTGTGGTCAGTGAGGGAGTTAACATTCTGCGGACGGAGGCCAGCCCCCACCAGGCGATTATCCTGCACAGCTCATTTCGCAAACATTGTGCTAATATAAAATAGATAAGGGACACTGAATGAAATTAAATAAACAGTAGAGAGAGCGGCTTTGGTTGTTTTGCTCTCATTGTCTGTTCCAGGGCTCCTGGGAGGTAGAACGGCCCTGTGTCACCGGATTACATTTCTGACTCATGTGATTGCCGAAGGTTGAACTCTGCAGTACCTCGCGTGAGAATAGCTTTGGCTGTCTCGATACCTCTGCTGCCTTGCACTTTCACTTCAGAGCGTCGTGATGGCTCCGCATTTTCCCGCAGACCCCGGCGGCGCCCCTGCAACATGTCGAACTAAGAGAGGGTACCATTTGCTGCGAACCCACTTCCTTCAGAGCTCTAGGTATCCGGGTAAGCTATACCATCCTGACCTATTAAATGCCAATTTATCAGCAGTGGTGACAACCCTCCATTCTCAGGTAGTGTCTTGGAAATCGCTCCCCCTATCTGTAATGGGTAGGATTGCCGTCTCCCAGATGGCGATGCTTCCCAGCCTCCTTTATTATTTTACAAACCGTCCAATGACTCTCTCCTAAGCATTTTTCCGAGGACTACACACTCCCCTAGGAGCCCTTTTATGGCACAGATAGCCAGGCACATGGCCTTCTCCGGCCTTCTCGTAACACCCTCCTGAGTGGGGCGGCCTCGGGCCACCAACTTTCAACATTATTTTTGGGCGGCCCAAATATAGTGGATGTTATTTTGGTTAGCGGGTGGCTACCTTGCATACACTGCTGCGTCCCATCCCCCACTACCCCGGTGCCTCTCTTTCAGCAACTACTTTCCTGGCCCGGCCCTCACGAGACCCTGCGAGCTTGCTCCGAGTGACCCTTCAGTATCTACACAAAGTGCAACAGCTTACTTGCCTAGGGAACCTCATACGCGGTGGCTGTCCCCCTACTGGGTCTCTGCACCTTGATGGCCATGCTACCACCCACCACTTGCACCCCTGGCCCAGGCTCGGCTGATCACACTTGGGGGCCTGTTCTAACATGACTAGTCCCAACCTTATACAGTTCTGAAAGACCAATTTGGACTTCATGAAGGCCAATGCCTGCTCTATGCTGCATTGACTTCCACACTTCGTGATCTTTGGGGGGCTCGGCCAATAAACCCATGACTCACTCTCTCCTTCAAACACTATATCCCATGGGGAGTAGTCACCGTTTGATCAGCTGGATCTCTGGAGCCCTCACAGAGCACTCCCAGACCTTCCTACAGACCCTCTGGGAGGTGTGAGAGCGGAATTTGGTAGAGCCCTTCATGAGAAGTAGTGGGCCCAGGTGGGAGCCAGAAGGTCTCCATGAACGCCTGCCTCCAGCTTATTCAACTGTATGTCTTCCATAGAGCTATCTCTCCTCCCAGTGAATCGTTTGGATATTCCCGGGTGTGCCAGGTGCTCCAACCCTGCCGCAGGTCTAAAGCATATCCTACGATACTTCTTTCATATTCGCCTATTCTTGGACGATGTGCTCCATTGTCTTGAAATGGTCATGGAGGTGGGAGAGTTTGACACATGGGAGGCGTGAACCCTGAAAATCTTCAAACGCCCCAAAAACTGCAATACAGTGACTTGTTTTTTAACCTGTCCCCCATTGTGGCCAAATAATCCATCACGATTAGGTGGAAGCTCCCATCGCCCTGATCGGTTGAGACAAGGGGCCTCTGACCGATGGTCCATATCTGGGAGAGCCTGTTGTCCTGACTGACAGACCCCCCAGCCCCCATAGAAACATCTTCACCAACTAACATCTCTATGCTTACCTCACCCCCAGCGCCCATAGAGCAGGTATGATTGAGGGTCCCCAGAAGGAGCCCAGGGGGTTCTGTAGTTGGGTTCTCTCGCCTTCTACAGTAGCTTGATCCCAAGGGCCTATCCACCATCCCCCGGGGAACCTTCCACAACTACTGCAGCCCCCTGGATACTGTGACCCTTCCCATCTCTCCTTCCCCTACACCCCACCCTACTCACTGCCCCCCCCCAATCTATGATCCTCCCCCCACCTTTTGGCTACCAATTATCCCCAGTTGACAAATCCCCATAACCCACACTTCCAATACCCTTACCCTTGCTCAGGCTTGTTGCCACCCCTGCTAAGACCCTCATATTAACTGGTGACCTCATACTGGAACACGCTTGCCACTACCCAATGATAACTCAGCTCATTGTTAGAGCATACTCTGTAGTTACGGCAAGTAAAGAGATATGGCATCGTTTGTTTTGTCGCTGTCACTGTATGTATATCTGCAAAATATATTAACCGGCGGGCGGATTAATTGTCACATTTGTAAGGGAGTACCCGTCTGTCAAACTCTAAATCAGGCCCAAAGACGCTTGCCTCTTTCTGTCACTCTACACCCATTTCTTTCTTCTCATCTTTTAAGGTACTGTGCACCAGGATGCCAGTCTAGAAGGTCCACCACAGAAGACTCTTTGTGACACCAACTATCCCACAGATCATACTTGTATTACAAATAGATAACTCAAGTAGCACACTTTCCATCTGGTTACAGATATGTTACAGACAGCATGCTTAGCCATCAGGTTACCCAGAGTATTTGGATTTCACAAATGTCCATAGCGGATTACCCACATTCTACAGGTGTGCAGAAAAACTGTCTGTCCGGTTCCACAGAGATTACAGACAGATGTCTGAGATGCCCTGGAGCTCTTTTCCTCTCATTATGGCTGGCAGCTAGTTTCTCGCTCCGAGCAATTCTTCAGTCTCCTTAGGTCACTTATGGTTGCGCTGTCCTGGGCAGGAGGACATCCCAAGTTCATAAGAGAACTACTTACTCTCTCATATGAACGGAGGACCTTTACCACCCCATGGTTCGAGCTTTATTATCTAAGTGCAAAGGCACATTTCATAGACTACTGGCACAGTCCACCTACTTACAGGCCCCACATGGCGGTAGAAGGGGATGGGTGGCCTCGATTCCACTGTCATATGTTCTAGCACATACTGTCTCCCAATGCACCTGCAACAATAAACACAGGGGTGCGCACAATTCAAGCATGGGATGGACTCTACATTAGAACACTGTATTTCCCAGCACAACTGTTGACGCATCTGACATTCCCTTATCGCTTTCCATCGGGCGAGCAAAACTATAATCTGGCTACACTCCATGGGTATGGTGAAGGCAGGTGATCCTTTTCCAGGTGGCAGCTCATTAAATACAAAAACATTAAAGTCATAGCAGATCATACTGCACTAGATATCTTCTCTGTTACAGGCTCACTAAATGGCTTGGTGGACTTATCCCATCAAATCACTGAAGGAGATTAGAAGCTCTGTTGAGGACAAACAAGAGCTCTTGCTCCAAACAACATATCCTGTTTGATCCTTTTTAAATTTCTGCAATGCATCCACAGCATACCATTAGGGCTACAAAAATTAGGTCTCAGAGCCAGTTGTTCAAATTGTATAAGATGTCGGGCACCAGAGACGGGTTTTTATCACTTGAACCATCATGTCCAAAATTAACACATTTTGGTTCGATACCTCTATTAACATATCAAACACGTTGGACCTAAGAGTGCTCCATATCACCCATGCTCGGGCTTCTTCCACTTCAGACAACAGAACTATCAGCCTGGCTCTTCGGAAGGCAGAGCATTCCCTCACAGGGCAGGGGCATAGCTAAATGCATTCTGTTGAAGTCATGCATGCAGCCTGATGTTCTTATTGGGTGGGATTTGGAAGCTTTCACAAGCTTTAGAACTGTATAAAGATTCCAGTTTTCAACATTTGTATAAATCATTTATTCGTGCTTATTTGTTGAAGAATTTGTCAAATATGATGTCTTTTGGCTCTATGACATAGACTTTCCGCTTGGAGTTGTTCCATGAAAGGGTGTGGTTATTGAATGAGACTGGGCGGTGCAGTACAGTAGGGTGACTCTGCTACTGATATATATGATATACATATATATGACAGATTGGCATATCCCTTACTTTACCAGCATATTGGATGTTTGCTGAAACCGCATGGTGCCACCCTCCAGCACTCCCATGATGGTGCTCCCTGTGTGAGATATGCCTACTGGGCTCACCTGATGGGTAACAATCTTTTCCAGATGGGGCAACAATGATATCTCATAGTGTTACCTATTTGTGTCAATGACGCAGAGTGGCCCAACAGTAAGAAGCTATCTCTTGGTGTGCCATACATCTGTCAACCAGAATGTGAGGAGTGGGCATGACGATATAAATTTCAAACCAGACCAATACACCACTAACAGCCTGCCACCACAGGCAATACCACTGCACCCCCACCCCTTTCCATCTCAACAATATGAATTTGGTTAGAAACGCTTTTAGGCCAAAACTAAAATTATAAGCTGGCTGATATATGGCAAGTATTGCAGTGTCATTGAGATATGTATGCTTTCAATACTGAGGCAGGAGTAGTGCTTAATTTGTAAAATAATAAGTGCTGGGGCTCTCGTCGGGAGGCCACTGCAGCTTGCACCACACATTGCCCCAGCCAGCTGCCAGTGACAGTACAAACACAGCTACTAACCATCACACTCGTACAAGTGTGACAATTCACACTATTCTAGGCCCCTAAAGCTATAAGAATGGCTTGGGAGGCAGGTATAAGTAATTGTAAATCTAAATTTAATTAATAAACGGCTGCTGCTGTTCTCATTCCAGAAGTGACAAGACAGCGCAACCATGTGGCAGACAAATTAGGTGCCGGTGCTGAGCACCAGAAAACCAGAAACCACCAGCTCAAATTAAGCAATGGGCCGGGAGATTGTACACTGGAATATCAACTACAAGAATACATGGCACACTAATATCATGGACAAAATATTGAGGGACAAAACAGCGAAAGGTAACAGCATGTATAGAAGTATAGATTTACTATTCGTTAAATCTAAGTACCTTGAATATATATATATATATATATATATATATATATATATATATATATATATATATATATATATATATATATATATATATTCACTGAAAAAACCATAGGTTTCACACAAGTTATAGTTAGCTGTACATTTCACTCGTAAAAAACCAATGAAATTCCACGTTATAGTTAGTGCAGGCAACTATAACTCACGCGACCGCAATCCTCTGCTGATGCTAATACTGTATTTAGACACTTATTTGCCCATGTCTTCTTCCATAAATTTTTAGCTATACATATATTACAAATATTTTTTTTTCATAAAGACACATATGTCATTAGCAGAGGATTGCAGTCGCGTGAGTTATAGTTGCCTGCACTAACTATAACGTGGAATTTCATTGGTTTTTTACGAGTGAAATGTACAGCTAACTATAACTTGTGTGAAACCTATGGTTTTTTCAGTGAATTTGCAAGGTTTTTTAAATGCTAATTCCTAACTATAACGTGTGTGAAACCTATGGTTTTTTCAGTGAATTTGTACGGTTTTTTAAATGCTAAGTTACTTTACGCCGTTCGTGGCGTGCGCGCCCACTTTATGCAGTTAGTGCCGTGCACGCACGGTGGGCACGCGGTGCGCTACGCGCACCGCGTGCCCACGTTACGCTAAATGAGCCATGTACGCACGATGCGCTTCGCGCACCGTCCGCACACGGAGGCCGTATTAGGCACATCGTTGTTAATGGTTAACTACAGATTGTCTTTATAAACGATATGCCATGCACTAAAGTTGTCCTTCGGGCACCTTTTGCACACGGGGTAAGGAAAACGTGGATATTGGGTTTTTTAAAAACATTTTTTACCGTACGCGTACGGTAAGCGTAATCGGCGATTTTTCGAAAATAAAAAAATTTACATTTTTTGCGTTTTGGGTTCTTTGGGGACACCATAACAATGACTGGGTGGTTGGGAGCTGTCTATCAAGCCGCTTTTACAGTTTTCGGACTTTGTTTTTCCTCCACTCCCCTCAGAGTGCGAGAGAGAAAATGGCGGCCGACACTTCCTGGTTTCGACCGATTCGAATGTTTACTAAGATCTAACAGCCAATCAGAATCGCGCTCGCGCACGTCACCGTACGCGTACGGTAAGCTTACCGTAAGCGCACGGTAAGCGCACCGTAAGCTGGCTCAGATATATATATTGATTTAAATGCTATTTTCTCAGGAACTACTGAACAGATTTACACCAGACCTACAAAAGGCACTTCCTTGACCTGAGGACTACCTCTCTGCCAAATTTCAAGTAACTCTGTTCAGCCGTTCGGGCTGTAGCTGTGTCTAAAGGTCCTATGGAAAAATGCATGGGAAAAACGCGTTTTGGGACCCCCCTTTTTTCTCAGCCCCCGCTTGACGAATCCCCCCGAGACTTTCAGGGTAGGAGCGGAGCGTAGCGCCCCACCTATTTTGAAAATTTCGCGAGGATTCGTCGACCGGCGCCAAAGTTATTCCAAATAGAATGTTGCGGATTTCCTATGGAAACGTGGTCCTAACTATAACTATCTACTGGCGACCGCCAGTAGATAATATATATATATATACATACATACATACATATATATATATATATATATATATATATATATATATATACATACATACATACATATGTGGACATACAGGACATGTGATCATGGCCGTTTTACCGGCCGAAACGTGTCATGGTGACATGGTGATTGCTGAATAAATCATCACTGCGAATAATTTGGGTCTACTCTTGCCTTATTTCGTGTGGAAAGAAGTGGCAGGCAAGCTTTCAGCCATATATATATATATCTATATATATATCTATATATATATCCAAATGAACGTTGCTCGAACAGTGAAGCGCCTCACACAACGTCTTGTTTCAACCTTTATTCATCGGAAGGCAGCAGGAAATCACAGCGCACTTGTCCCTGCACAGTTTTTTAAAGCCTCCTGACAAACGCGTTTCCGGAGCAATTCTCCCTTCATCAATGGCAGGCTAATGGGGGAAAGAGACAGCTGCTTTGCATCTCGTGCTAGTTTTAAAGTTCATGAGCCCGCCCCGATGGGCGTATGCATACCGTGCATTCTGGTTAATGTGGTCTTCAGGTGAGTAAAAACCTTTTGTGGTAGCAACTGTAACTCGCACCTTCCAAAATACACAATCCTTCAGGTTGCTGGGTCATCGTGGCGCCGTATTTCTTGTTTTTTTGTGCCATCCGATTAGGCAACGTCGTTCTTGGTGGTGCTCTCAACGTGAGAATGACCAGACCTGCCCAGTCAGCAGGGGTGCAGCTTCCTGCTGCCTTCCGATCAATAAAGGTTGAAACAAGACATCGTGTGAGGCGCTTCACTGTTCGAGCAACATTCATTTGGATATATATATATATATAGTTAGTCATGGTACATACAAGTGAAGTTAGGTCTCATTCTTTTGAGAAAAAATAAGTACCATTGGTTTTGATAATTGATACACCTGACTTGTGCTCCATATATGCCAAATTTAGTGCCATTGAGGCAAAAGATAAGCTGTTTCCAGATAAGTAAAATTGTCCCTTTGGTGAATTTGAAGAAAACTTCTCTTTTTGCCAACCTTGTGCTTTACAGAACTCTTAATATTAAAATACAATTTGCAAGTAGTCAGGAAAGAAAAGTGTTTTGAAATAGCAAATGGTCGGATTACTAGGAACCAGAATGCTTTTGATTTCTGGCTTTCGGAAATCTGTGCCTTCCTTGTTCAAAAATTTGCCATCTGTGCTTTTGCTTGTACCTTGCTTATGTCCTGGAACTCTGGATAGAAGATTATGTTGACCGCGGATGATCACAATGATTGTCTCACTGCACAATATTATTGATACTGTTTTATAAAAACTGATTCGATTAACGACGTATGAAAGAAGAGTACTCAGTGTACTGGGACCTTTGTTATGGGACGTGTTAAACTTGGAATCAGAATCCTAGCCCATCCATCGGTTGCTCAAGAAAAAAAATGTTCAGGAAAGGTAAACAAAACCGGAACATTCTAGTTTCAATCAGTTTGATAACATTTCACACTCAATCCTTTCACAACGTTTGATGGAGGTGGGTACTCGAGACCCTTCCTGGTGCTGGCTAACATCCTTCCTTGAACGGAGAGAGCAGGACATATGCCTTTCTCCATATGCCTCGTCGAGCAAGCGGGTAGCTTTTGGGCTGCCACAGGGCTCCTCCCTGAACCCAATAGTATTCAAAATATATATGACTCATCAAATCATATGGCTTGGTAACCATTTCATATGCCAATGATACCCAGCTGCTCCTCACCTTTGTTCCTTCTTCCATAGACACATTTAGCATCTTCAGATCTTGTCTGATGGATGTCCTGCACTAGGTGTGTGAGAACCATTCTCCTTTTTAGGTCGAGCCCAGCGGCAGTGCACATGCACTGCTCGCTCTACAAGACTGCTGTAGTAGAGTATGGGAGAGAAGCCGCGCCCACTCTCCTCTCATATTTTTCATTGGCTTGTGTCATTGTCTTTCGTAAATGCTGCCTTCGGATTCGTTAATAGGCTCGTTAGTCCCGCCTTAGTATGGCCTTGTCTTCATTTGTACCCTCCCATGGCGACTGGCCCCTTTATTTCAGTTGTTTCACGCAACCTGTTATTTAGTCTGTAAGCACTATTTACTTTATTGAGTTTCTCTTACTGCAGGCTGGACATGCGCTGCTTCAGCTAAAACCGCTTGTGTTTCTTTAAGCAGCACGGCTGCCCCCGTAACACGGGCACCTGCTTCCAATCACTTTAACCCAGCATTATCTTGTGTCTGTTTCAAACCCCCCCCCACCCAAGTAAATGGATCTAGACATGATTAGCAAATTAAGTCAAGTGAATTCCAGGTAGCACATAATCCTGTGCTTATGGGCTGAAGCTGACAACAGCACATCTGTGTTAGCGCTTCGATGCCTCGTCAGGGGTAGTAAGTGCTATATAAATGCAATTACAATACATGTCATCTGTACTAAAGCCAGCTGACGGGTTGTTTTCAAAAGCCTGTTTTATTAACAACAACTCCAACACACCCACCAATACCACCATCACCTCCACCAATGCCACGAACACCACCACCACTGCCAATAACACCCCCACCGCCAGTACCACCACCACTGCCAATACCACCACCACCAGTACCACCAACACCACCAATACCACCACTGCCACCACCACCACCGATACCACCACCACCACCAATACCACCTCCACCAATACCACCACCAATTCCACCACCACCAATACCACCACCAATACCACCACCACCATCAATACCACCACCAATACCACCACTACCAACACCACAAATACCAATACCACCACCAATACCACCATCATCACAAATACCACCACCACCAATACAACCGCCAATACCATCACCACCAATTGCACGACCACCACCAATCCCAATACCACCGACTGTGCCAATACCACCGCCAATACCACCACCACCAATACCACCACCACCACTAATACCACCACAACCAATACCACTACCAATACCAACACCACCAATACCACTAACACCAATATCACCACCACCACCAATACCACCACCACCACAAATACCACCACCACCACCAATACCACCACCACCAATACCACAATCACCACCAATACCACCACCACCAATACCACCACCAATACTAATACCACCACCAGTGCTAATACCACCACTACCAATACCACCACTACCACCACCACCAAAACCACCACCACCAACAATACCACCAATACCACCACCACCAAAACCACCACCACCAACAATACCACCACCAATACCACCGCCACCAATATCACCACCACCACAATCAATACCACTAATACCACCACCACCACTACCACCACCAATACCACAAAATCCAACAATTCCACCAATACAACCACCAATACCAACACCACCAATACCACCACAACCAATCAGTGGCAGCTTTTCGAGGGAGTGCTGCAGGGCGGTGGGACGGGGTGGGGAAGGACTAGGGTGGGGGGCAGTAAACTCCAGAATTGGGACAAAAAGAGTTGAGTAAAGAAATAAATAAATAAAATGAATTACAATGCACGCTGCATCGCCGATTGGGTGTTGCAGTGCGCGCAATGTAATTAGTTTTGTTTATTTCTTTACTCAACTTTGTTTGGCCCAATTCCGGAGTTTACTACCCCCACCCTGCCCCTCCCCAGCCCGCCCCACTGCCCTGCA
The DNA here is from genome assembly GCF_964204655.1 of Triturus cristatus. Classification (NCBI taxonomy): domain Eukaryota; kingdom Metazoa; phylum Chordata; class Amphibia; order Caudata; family Salamandridae; genus Triturus; species Triturus cristatus. The sequence goes on along the minus strand of NC_140584.1, from coordinate 936,216,100 downwards.
GCACTCCTTTGCGGAGCCGCCACTGCCACCAATACCACCACAAGTACCAATACCACCACCACCACCACCAATAATACCTCCAACTCCAATACCACCACCACCAATCCATTACCACCACCAATACCACCATCACTAATACCACCACCACCAACACACCACCAATACCACCACTACCACCACCAATACCAATACCACCACCAATACCACCATCACCAATACCACCACCACCAATAGCACGACCAATACCAATACCACCACCAATACCACCAACAATACCACCACCAATACCACCACCACCAATACCACCACCAATACCACCAGCACCAATACCACCACCACCACCAATACCACTACCAATACCGCCAATACCACCGGGACCACCACCAATACCACCATCACCAACAATACAACCACCACCAATACCACCACCACCAATACCACCATCACCACCAATACCACCACCACCAATACCACCTCCACCAATACCACCACCAATACCAATACCACCGCCAGTGCCAATACCACCACCATTATCACCACCACCAATACCACCACCACCACTAATACCACCACCACCAATACCACCAATACCAATACCACCACAACCAATACCACCAATACTACCACCAATACCACCACTAATACCACCACCAATACCACCTCCACCAATATCACACCACTGCAACCAATACCACCAATTCCACCACCACCACCACCAATATCACCAATACCACCACCACCACCAATGCCACCACCACCAATACCACCACAACCAATGCCACCACCAATACCACCACCATCACCATCAATACCACCACCACCAATACCACCACCAATACCACCACCAATACCACTACTAATACCACCACCAATACCACCAATTCCACCAATGCCAGCACCAATACCACCACCACCAATACCGCCACCACCAATACCATCACAACCACCAATACCACCACCACCAATAATACCACCACCACCAATACCACCACCACCAATCCGATACCACCATCAATACCACCACCACCAATACCACCACCACCACAACCAATACCACTACCAATACCACCATCAATACCACCACCACGACCAATACCACCACCAACACCACCACCAATACCACCACCACCAATACCACCACCACCACCACCAATATCATCACCACCAATACCACCACCACCACTACCACCACCAATACCACCACCAGAAAAACCACCACCAATACCAAAACCACCGCTAATACCACTACCACCAATACCCCCAATACCAGTACCACCACCACCGATACCAATACCACCAACAATACCAATACCACCAATACCACCACCTCCACCAATACCACCACCAATACCACCAATGCCACCACCACTAATACCACCACCACCAATACCAGCACCACCAATACCACCACCACCAATACCACCACCACCAGTACCACCAATACCACCGCCACCACCACCAATACCAATACCACCACCACCAATACCACCACCTCAGCGTCTCTCGCTCACTAGTAATAACTGTGGCTCTGTACAAGCCAGAGCTGCAACGGAGACCATCCCTCCCTTTCTCCATGCCTGCCATAAGGCACAGCCCGCCCTTCACCAGGAGGTGAAGCCAGGGCCCTACTACAGCTGGAGTGTTTTTTATCAGGCCAAAAATAGGAATGACATTACGCAATGCCACACTGCACACTCAAAACACGAAGAGGGCAGGAAATAGCCCCCCGCTCCTGCTCTTCCTCCTCAGACGCGACAGTGTAATCGCGGAGCGAAAGGTGTTGGAGCACTTGTGTTTACAGCTCAGATCATATGTAACTCTTACTTCACACTTTGTGTCTGTGTAATTTACAACACTTACACATCTTCTTCACTGCACTATTTATCACTACTTTGAAGACGTTGCAGGCCGGTCTCTTCCTCTGATATTTACAATCTAACAAGCGGTCGAGAAGGCCCTTTATTGCAGTGCAATAGGTCTTGCATTTGCGAGAGATTAAGCTATTAGTATTGTAAATGACAATGCCTTTTATTTATGTTTTAAAACCCAAAACATAAATAAAAGGCATTGTCGTTTACAATGCCAATAGCTCAAACGTGAATGTCAGACCTATTGCATTGCAAATGATTTTTTGGACAAGTGAGGCAGCACTGCCTAAACACCTGCTTGCCTAAGGACCTCCCTCTCCCTCCAGCACCCACATCAATCGCTAAGAATCTTGCAGTTAAGCTAGATGATAAACTCTCTTTTTGACCCCAGAGTCTGTCTGTGGTGCTGAACCTACTTTGCTTCGACCAGCACCCATATCAATCGTCAAAAATCTTAAAACTAGGCTAGATGATAAACACTCTTTTTAACCCAGATTCTGTCTGTGGTGGGGACCTGCTTTTCCTTGCTCCACTCGATCAGAGAGTTCCTGGATATTCTCCAACAAGCAGCTCATAGTAACGTTGTCTATTCATTGATAACTTCCAGTACATGTGAATATTGTGAATATCTTCTATTTCGGCGTATCAGAAAGATGGATTAAAAAGCTCTAAGTAATACAAAATGCGGTTGCATACCTTATTTTGGACGTGCCCAAGCGGGAGTCTAACTCTCATCAGCTTTGTCATTTGTACTGTCTTTCTATCAAGAAAATTATTATCTTTAAGGCTTTTACTCTCATTCATTGGGCCTTTTACAAGCGCGGCCCTCAGTATCTGGTCGGTAGAATTGTGCATTACCATCCACCCAGAACTCTTCCATCTGCCCTTGCCTTGTTAGTCATGGTACTGAAATCTAATTGGGTTAGGAAAGAGGGACGCTTCTTAATGGTCCTTGCTAGCAAAGATTGAAATCAACTTTCACTCTCACTCTGTACCATTTCCCATAAAATGTCCTTTGGGAAAGTACTTAAGGCCCACCTATTTGCATCACTCTAGTGGATAGTTGCAATACCCTTCTCGTGGTTATAGTTCTGGGACACTCCTTGGACTAGCTGTGTTCCCTATAAATCAGTCATTCATTCTTTCATTCTTTCATTCATCAGTGTGGATTGTTAGCTGTACCTTGCACAGAATAGTGTCACCTGTCTCTCACTCCTACAGGAAGAATGTGTTTTAGCAAAGCATAGGTTGTTTTTTCCTCAAAGTCTACATTCTTAACTAAGAATTAAGTATATGTCTTGTCTTTTTCTACAAACAGTCAAATATTGATTTAAATTATGTTTTCATTAAACATTTCCCCGATTGAAAAAACATTATTTTCATGCTAACTGCCACAAAATAAACCTGTACCATTAAAACACAATGCATAAAATATTATGGTTCTCTATTGCCATCTTAAGGTTTTGGTGACATTCACAAACCACTCATCCTTCGGCCTCGAAGCATATAATGTTACTAGAACAACTAATTGGCAATATAGGACAATATTATGAACAATATAAACTAGCTTGGCGTGCACACTTTGTAAACTGATATGATACCCCATTATCAACAAAGAGCAGATATTTTACTGTGCAGAAAGCTATGAATCCCAGCTGTGCTTGGAAAAACCTTTTAGTGGTCTGGGTGAAGGACTGGCCCCTTCCATACTCGCTTCGGAATGCATTGCCGGTCTAAAAACCAGCTATTTGTATTGTGGATGGCTGACACTGCCACCTTCGTTTCACTGGTTCCTCTGGGAGTCTAGAGGCTGGGTGCTTAATGTATAGAGGCCGGGTGCTTAATATCTAGAACCTATCCACTAAAATGACCCACAATAGATTCAGCCACACTCATAGCTGCTAGCTTCTGATGCTCAATTGTATTGTATGGCACAAGGTGAATGGGACTAATCAGCCGCACAATATACTATATCTGCAGCATCTGAAGATGTCCATTAGGAAAATTAAACTAAATTACTGCTCCAGCAGTATCCTAGAATATCTTGCATTTTGATGAAGAATTTCAAAGTCATCTCTACTCTGAAATTAAGAATCCAACAGAATCACACAACATATGTCATTCCGGTTCTAAAGTCTGCTGGCTCACTAGCACCTCACTTCCTAGACAAAGCCAAGGAGCTATATGAATTACTGAGATCGCAGGCCCCAGATCAACCACTTAGATTGCGGAGAAATGAAGGGTGTTTCCAGCAGACCAGTCTTCATGGAGCCCCCACGTCCTGCAGCTAGCTGATACCAGCAGCAATTCAGAATCCCACTTGTTCCCCTGTTTTTAACTGCTGCTGTTATGAGGACTATACTTGGCAAATCACTAAAAAACTAATTTTCCCAGAGGACTACAAGCCTCTTACATGAGGAAAATCCTGCACAAAAAACATGGTCTGCACACCTGTTCCTCCGTAAACTACCGACGGGTTGCTAAATGCAAGTTAAGGATAGGGATGTGGCAGTAGTTTTCATACTCCTGGAACTTTCTGCTTCATTCGGTAGAATGTAACACAATGCATCCAGGGGAAAGCCATAACAGGGGTGATATTCTTTCTTTCTGGGAGTATACAGATCGTCTCCTGCTCCTCTTTACATTCCTCACTGATGAATATCCTTTCAGGTGCACCAAGGGCTGCATGATAGCTCAGCTCCTCTCCAATGCCCATCTCAGCCTATCACATGGTATAATGACCTCAATGCTACAAATACACGGATGACATCCAAATCATCCTCCAGTTGTAAAAACAAATTTACACCAGTGGTCACTCTCTAGGGCCTTGCATCGTGTTAATTAAGAGCTAAGCTAAAACCACATTAAATGTAACCCGACTAAGATTGAAATCCATCATGCGGAAACTGTACCATGCCCCAAGTTTTTTTAGTACAAGAACTGAGAAACACTCCTACACCAGTCAGCAGTGCCAAAAACCTAGTAGTTAATCTTAGCTCCAACCTCACCTTGGTCCCACAGATGAGGATTCCAGCAATGTGTGCAGAGGATCATCAACCTCCTTTTGGACTAAAATTACCAACTTTATCTTGGGTATATGCATTTCTCCTTTGCATATTTCAAGGGATACAAAACTCAACCAAAAGACTATCCGGCTTTTGCCTCGTATGAACCACAGCTTTACAAACCATACAGAGGCAGTTTGCCATCAAATGGATATATTTTAAAACTCCCCCAGTCACTCACAGAGTTGTATGTGGCACAGGTCCTCACTTTATGAGTTGCTTCATATAATGTTAAAAATAGACGTTGGCATATAGAAAAATTAAAGGAGGTTTAACCAGCAAAGGGCATATGCAAAATATGCAATATAAGGATGTGATCCTCATTTGAAGGGTTCAGCCCTCATATTACCCTCATTTTGATTCAAACAGTGCTCAGTTTCCCTCAAAATATCTATCCGGTGACTTGCATTGATTGGAAAGTTCAAGCTGGATCAGCATTTGAGGTCCGAGAACCTTCATGACATCCCTTTATCATAAAGAACTCTGAAACTTGCAATGCTTGTTAACACATTTGCTGTAGGTATATGTGCAATGTGTAGGCCATAAGTTAGAATTCAACAACACTTCCATCCTTCCAGTGTAAATCTAGTGTGTTTTATTTAGTTCAGGGATAGCAACTGTGTTTTCCAGCATTATGAAACACCTTGACTGGCAATTCAAAGAAAAATATGAATTGGTGTGAATAATGATTAATGATGTAGGGAATGTAAGTCACATGTTGGCATCCTAAAATTCATGAGTGTGTATCCCCTGTGCTAAGGTGTACACTAGCCGATCTGCTTTTAAAAACAATGCTAAGGGCTTTGGAAGACTTTATTGACCTCATTGGCCGTCTGTTTTCTGATCTCTGCACAAACCTGTTTGCTCAAGGATCGAAATCACGAGTTTCACATTAAATTTTGCATTCTCTCAATTTTCCTGAGGTGAATTTTGGCAGATCAAACTTGCCAAAATGTACTAAAAATGGCTGGTAAATACCAGTACATGTAGATTTTTGTGCATAAATCAGCAAAATGTGAATGTCATGCCCCATTTTAAAGAGCACAACTTGTAACAGGCGCTAGTTATCGCACAGGTGATAGTTATCACACCATTTTAATTCCACTCCCTGTGATTTCAAAAGGTGGAATAACAATCTCATCCCCTGCTGGGTCACTTGTATTGAAGGCCAAAGAGATTTACCCCTCAACATTTCAGAACCCTAATGTGGGAGAGATCCACCTTTCTCTGTAGGCTGCAAACCAGTTGGTTTTGGGAAATTTCCTTCTGTAGAAATGTGTGATTTTAATGAGAGTTGGGCAAAAATGCTACCTTTTCTGTCACAAACTTCCCATAAATTGTGCAAAAGCTAAGGTAATTAGATGTAGTCTGCCAAATGTTATGCATCTGGAGCTACACGTTTATTTCTGGACTCAAGCACCCCTTTTAAGTTGTTTAGACAAAACAAAAAAAATTCTAACTAGCAAAATCACAAGAAAAACAGTTTTAAAGTTAACTAGTGAGGTGGCGGCAAATTAATTTTCGGTGCCAACTAGCGCTCTCAAGGAAATAGGACTAACTTGCATGGAAAAACTACACAAGGTTACAGACCTAGAAACGCCGCAAACTACAATCAGCCTAATAATTAGGTTTTATGTGAGATCTTGTTCACAACATAAAGATGTAAACATTATTAGTTTTAATGCCAAATAATTCGATGACAGATAACATTGGTGTCAATCTCTCCTAACATCACTGACCAGTTTCGTAATGCCAAAACGGTCATCCTTCTCTCCGCATTTCTTTAACATGTACATCGAGCCACTGATAGATTTGGAAGGTAATGTGAATACAACAGTACACCAATATCCTTACGAATTTTGTTCACAATTACGCCTGTGGTAAAGTCAGTAGGATTCGCTATTGGCTGGAACCTTTACAGAGGTAGTTCAACAAAATGTGAATAGAAATAACAAAATTTGAATGAAAACAAATAAAATAATAATAAATAAAATAATAAAAGGGTCTGCTGATTAGTTCTTCCTGGACACTGCCATGTGTTAGTTGGTAGGGGTGAGACTACAGTTTCTGCTGTTCATGGTTAGGAGGTTTCTAAGTCAGGTCTGCCATTTTGTCTGTATCTGGTTCTGCTTCAGGAAGGCGGATGACAGCCAGATGGAGAAACCTCACACCTCAGTGTGCTCATGTTATGGGGTGCGCCTGTTTGGAGACACCCCAGTGCTATCTGCTGTGAAAAGCATAATTTTACATAACGGTTGTGCCAGATGAGCAGCTTGAGGTGAAAACTTGAAAGAGAACCAACCCAAACCAGTTCTGAAGCTTGAGACAGTGGATCCACATCCCCTGTCTAGAAGATGTGTACTTTTTTCGAGTCCCAAGTTCTTCTTCAATGGCTCCCAGCCTACGCTGAGCAGACATAGTTGTGGACTTGAGAATGAATCATCTCATGGTGATATCTTCAGGCAGCATCAGCTGCTAGGCAGATTGGACTTTCCACTCAGCCAGTGGTGGAGGGAACCTTTTCACTGCATGGGTCACCTGACACAATCTCTAGGGCTGTCAGGTTTCTCTGGGGTTCCCTTCCTTAGGAGCACATGGGCATCTCCTCCTGGACAGTGACTCCTTCTGCAGAGACAGAAACTCTCCTCCCCTTTCTCAGCAGGCAGTCTTGTGGGCTCTTTTGAGCAAATCCTCAGCTTCTCCAGCAGACATTTTGACTTCAGGTGATGTCCCCTCGCCAGTAGCATAATAAAGGGTAGCCCACTGGTGACTGAAGATCAGTGCAACACTGAATACACATACACTTTCCTGCTGTATCTTTTATTATAAACACAAGCATTGGGCCTTTTTGTGCTTGCATGGATGATGGTCTTGGCATCAGCCTGAGGCCCTCAACTTGAAAAGGCTTAGTGTAAATAGATAATATGTCTCAAAAAGGGAGAGTATCTGTACAGATGTGATAATCACATCTTAAACTTGCGCCCCACAGTGCTCTACCGCATCCCTGAATGGAAGGCATCGCAGGCAGCAGATGCAGAGATTCCTTTCTAAAAACAATGTTTAGCTCCCCATAGAAATATCCAAAATCACACAATAACTACTCATAGGTGTAGTGTCTTGTGACTTAGAAATGATGGAACCCTTTTGGCTCCTGATGGACTCCGTAGAACTGTGACGTAAGTGTTAGAGTGGGATGCTGGTTTAGAATGTTGAGTTTGCAGTCACACGCAGAGGAATAAAGATATGTAAAATTATGCTCTGTGTGCTGCGAAGTCATTGGTGGGTACCCTGGCTGGGGAAGATGCTACAACTGACGATGAATTCGGGGATAAGTAACCTGAAGATCGACAGTGCTCTCCTAGAGAGTTTGCTGTGGTCCAAGCAAACTCCTCATGCATGCCACATGTGTTGCAGTCGAAGTATGGAATTGATGCATAACGCATGTGGAGTTAAAGCGCAACCAACTTCAGTCGCTGTAAAGAAGTTGAAAACAAGGAAAGCATTGCAAAGAAATCTACATATTGGTAACCAATAACCTGCTAGTCAGACCGTACATAAAGGTACCGAGCAGCTACGCAATATACAGTCATAAGTAATCAGGAGCATTAACGGCAAAGGCAGATACAACTAAGTTTTCAAAGAGCAGCTATTAATAATCACAAGTTGCAAGATAACGTTACAATTTAAAATTGGTAAAGACAAAGTGCACGCAAAGAGACGTCAAAGAATAAAACAGTTATTTACTAATCTGAAGTAAAGTGAGTCGGTATGATCTCAGTGCCAGGCACCGCAACCCAGACCAAGCACAGGGTTTGTGCTGGACAGGTATGCGACAATAACCAAAGACTCTGAAATCTTTGGTATAGTGAAATGCTGCTTTTTCAATGGAGGCAGAGACCGAGGTCATCTTTTCAAAAGTCATCAAGGATGATGCAGAGACCATCACATCTCAAAGCCCGAGAGGTGGCTCACATGAACCTATTCAAGATAAACCATCGAGGGAGATGGAGAGAGCTCCACTCTCAGTATCAACCACTCCCAGGATTGGTTACAATGCTGCTGATTTCCTGAAATCACAATACTGTTTGAGACTGCAAAAAAGAAAAATATTGGTGATAGATGGACTGGTCGGATGGAGAAATTTGATTATTTCATTGATGCACTTGAAGCGACTGATAAGTTATCAAATATCATAAAAATCTTTCTGCTGATGGTATAAAAGAAGTCATCAAGAAAATGCGAAGAACTGATGAAGACATCACATATTGTCAGATTAAAGAAATGTTGAATCTCAAGTTTAATCCATTGCCAAATGTTGATTACGAATGATACATCTTCAACCAAGTATGTCAAAAAGTTGGTGAAACCATTGATGAATTTGTGGAGAGACTTGACATACTCATCAGACATTGTAAGTTCAATTAATTTAATGATGAAGAAGCTATGCGTCTGAGAGTTATTGACAGATGCTTGTCAGATTCATTCAGATGGATGCTGAGATATACTCTTAGGCTGGAGCAAGTGTTAATGGCTGCCAGAGCTGAAGAGCGTGTGGATAGACAAGCTGCTGACATGGAGGCCGGAGGTTCCCAGAACAAATCTGTCATAAGTGTGAAAAGTAAGCCAAAACAAAAGGCTAAAGGGCACAAATTGATAAGGACTTTTGTTTCCTCACGAAGGCAAATGTCCCGCTCTTGAACAGATATGTAAAGGCTGTGGGAAGGTAAACCATTTTTGTGACAGTTTGTAAAGCAAAGGAAAGGGCAAGTGCTTCACGGCGCGAAGACAAAATGGCGACCAGACCATCCCAGAATCCACGCTCGACATCCCCCCGAAGTCAAGCAGCGACATCAGTTAACACAAATTCATGTTCTTCAATGCACTGTGTCAAGTGCCTGTCAACTCAGTTTCAGCACAGTCACTGATATGGGACTGATTTCCGTGAACTACAACATGAATGCTCACCACGAAATAGTAAGTCGGTTCCCTTCGTTATTCATGGTTTGGCAAAACTTAAGACTATGAAAGTAAAATTGCACATTAATGAGGACATCCGTCCTGTTGATCACAGATATAGACAAAGTGCTTGTAATTTGCAAGAAGGTGAAGAAAAGGAACTTGAAGCGTTACTTAAGCATGACATTATTGAGCGTTCAACTGGTCCAACAGCATGGGTTTCTCCATTAGTGGTGGTGCCTAAAAAGGACAGTGAAGAAGCTGTACGTATATGCGTTGACATCCATCAGGCAAACAAGGCAATTGACCAAGAACGACATTCGAGTCCACATATTGCTGACTTGATAATGCACTTAAATGGTGCAAAGGTCTTCTCTCGCCTTGATTTAAATAAAGGTTATCATCCGTATGAACTTGAAGAAAATTGCAGGTACATTACAACCTTTTCTACACTTGTTGGTCTGTTTCGATAAAAAAGACTAAGCTTATGTGTGTCATCCGCTGCCAAACTGTTTCAAGATGTCATTTGACGTATTATACAGCCTGTCATGAATGCGTTCAATTACAGCGATGACATATTGGTTTTCAAAGCTATACTAAAAGAACATGATAAAGTATTGCACAAGTATGTCATTTACTTGCTGAAGCAGGTTTGACTTTGAATATAGACAAGTGTGAGTTCCATAAGACAAAGCTATAATTTGTTGGCCATATCTTTTCTGATAAGGGTATTGCACCAAATCCTGCTAAAGTACAAGAACTGTCAAATGCTGATATCTCGTAAGATGATTCTATGGTGCGTTCATTTCTCAGCATGGCCAGTTACTGTTCCAGATACATACAAGACTTTGCCACTGTAAGTGCTTCATTGAGAGACTTGATGAAAAAGAATGCTTCATTTCATTGGTCACATGAATGTGAGAAAAGCTTTAAAAGATTTAAATAAGCCATTGAAAGTGCTATGGAAATGGCGTACTTTAGTCTGAAACTTCATACAGAGGTTGTTGTTGATACTAGCCAAGTCGGATTAGGGGCTATCCTTGCACAGTGGACACTCCAATGCTCGGAGGCATATTGTGGCATATGGAAGTAGAAGTTTGTCCCATACAGAATGTGCTTACTCACAACCTGAAAAAGAAATCTTTGTTGTGATATGGGATTGTGAACATTTCTGTGTATTCCTGTATTGAAAGCCTTTTACTGTAGTAACTGATCATCAAGCTTTGCTGACTATATTTGGCAAGCCAAAGTCTAAAATGCCTCTTCGCATTGAATGACAGGGACTACGGTTACAAGAGAATAATGATATCATTGTGCATTGTCCAGGGAAGGATCAGAACCCTGCTGACTACTTTTCTAGAGCACCTATACAAGGTCACGGTACTCTCCTCCAAGACAGCTGAGGCCTATATCAATGTTGCTGTAAAATCAAACGCACCAGCTGCCATTTCGTTAGCTCAGACTATCACTGCCATGAGTCATGATAGGGACATGTTAAAGATGAAAGATATATTTACACATCAGTCGTGGAACCAACACACTTGACCGCTCACCAGTGATGGTGAATATCAAAAATAAAAAAATGTCAAGGATGAACTGTTTATAACTCAGGAAGGAGTTATCCTATGAGGGTCTAGAATTCTGATTACGGAGAGTCTCTGACAGAAAATAATTGAAATGACCCATTAAGGACATATTACCACAAAATGAGGTCTCCGAGACTGAGTCTGATTTCCTTATCTTGATGACAGGGTTGAAAAGGAACTAAAGGCCTGTCTTCTATGCAACTGCCTTTCTACAAAAAACACTCACCACACCTTGAGCATCTCAGAACTCCCAAAGCATGAATGGGCGAGATTAGCCTTTGACTTTTTCTCTCCACTCGACAATGGATATCATCTGCTGGTGACAATGGACGAGTAGTCACTATTTCCATTAATTGAAGATCTTTTGTCTACTTTCAACTGCCATCAACCAGAAGCTCACCAAATTCCTGGCACAAAACCATCCTGATCCTCGTCGACCTCTCCGCAGTGCTTGGCACCGTCTCCCACAACACCCTCATCAACAGACTCTACAAAATAGACATAAAGCAAGACGCCCTCAAGTGGATCGCCTCCTTCCTTATAGGACCCTACAGAGCATTCGACTGTCTCCCTTCACCTCTCCACCCAAAGACATCATATGCGGAGTACCACAAGGATCATCCCTTGGCCCCACCCTGTTCAACCTCTTCATGACCCCCTCCGCAGACGTTGTCAGATCCCATGAACTCAACATAATCTCTTAGGCAGATGACACTCAACTGATCCTCTTGCTCACCGAGGACCCGTCCAACACCAAAACCAACTTCCGCACGCCATGACCAACTGCCTCCAACTCAACTCTGACAAAACTGAAGTACTGATCTATGGGAAGGAAACCTCTGCTTTGGACCAAAGCTGGTCGCCTGCAGAACTCTGACCTACACCCACAGCTACCGACCATGCCACAACCTCGGTATCATCCTCGACAGCCAACTGACCATAAAACGACAAGTCAACTCAGTCCCCTCCTCCTGCTTCCACTAACTCCACATGCTCTGCAGAATCTTCAGATGGATCCCAACCAACACCAGAAAGACCTTCACTTAGGGTCTCATCACCAGCCGCCTCAGCGACGGCAACACACTCTACCCTGGCATCTCCACCCAACTCCTCAGAATACTCCTGACCAGACAGAATGCTGCAGCCAGACTCTTCCTAGACCTCCCCAAATGAACCCACATTGCCCCCACCTGAGAGACCTCCACTAGCTCCCCATCCAGAAGAGATGCCAGTTCAAGATCCTCATGCACGCCTAGAAAGCCCCCCATGACCTAGGACCTGCCTATTCCAACCATCGACTAAACTTCCATCAATCCTTTAGAAACCTGCGCTCCTGTACACCACCCGCATCCGTAGCAGTGGCTGCTCCTTCTCCTACATTGCTGCCAAGACCTGGAACGACCTTCCCCTCCAGCTCCGTACAGCCCCCTCGCCAGCAAACTTCAGAAAGAGACTAAAGACCTTTCTCTTTGATGGAGACAAAGCACCAATGTACCCCTAGGGGTAACAGTGTTGCGCTTTACAAATGCTGTTTGATTAATTGACTGATTGATGCAATAACGAGTCATTGACAGAATAGATGGCATCTTTGCAATATGGGGTGTTCCAGCCATAGTGAAGCATGACAAACCACTGGTTTTAAAGGCTCGGGCAAATGGAATATACTTTCTAACCCCTGTCATTCTTCCTTTCAAAATCTCTCTCCCTTAATCTCGCTGTTGTCCTATTGCCAACTTTCTCTTTGTCTCTCTCTTTCTCTCTTGCTTTTTACGTCATCTCCCCTTGGCCTGCCTCACTTCTTTCCTTGACATGGACTCTCTTAATGTGCCATGCCCTGTTTTCTCTCATCTCCTACCTATCCTACCCACTCTCGGGACATCTTTCCTCTATTTTCTTTATCACCTTCATCATCATCTTTCCTTCATTTTCTTTATCACTTTCCTTTCTGTCACCCTATCTGTGTCACCTCTTAGTTGTCTCTTTCTCATCCATCTCTCTTAGCTCTCTTGTTCTCTGTTTGGCTCTCTTCCCCTCAGTCCTCGCTTCTTTTTCTCTCTCACTCACTTTCTCTCTCACACCTCTATGTCACCCCTCTCGCTGCTGTCTTTCACATCTGATATTCTCTTTTTCTCTCCCTCTTTCTCACCTCTTTTTCATTCCCTCGCTTTCCACTCACCTATCGCCCTCTTTTCCCTCATTTTTTCACTTTCTCCCCACCACCTCAATTCCCCCCCCCCATTTCTCTTTCTCCTGACGCTTTCCTCTCGTCTTTCTAGTCATCTTGCTAGTCTCTCTCTCTACTTCCTTTTCCCTCTTTCTTTGTAACCTTTCCAGGGAAGAGGTGTGGCGCCACGGCCAGGGAGACTGACGCCCGAATCTGGGGATCACGGTTCGATCGCCGGCTGCAGATTAGCCCAGCACCATGTGACTCTGGGCAATAGCTTGCTTAATCTTCCCGACGGACCTCAGCGCCTAGAGACCCTTACGGGTGATTGTTCGCGCTTTACAAATGTGGATAATTATTATTATTATTTCCTCTTTCGTACTCTTGGACATCCCTGTCTTCTCATCACCTGTTAGCTGTCTTTCTCACCTTTTCACTTTCGCTGTCTTCTTCCCCCCTCTCCTCGCCGCCTCTCCCTTCCCCGCTTTTCCCTCTCTAACCTGTCTTGTTCTCTTCCTCGTGCATGCCTTCTCTGCTGCTCCCCTTGTTATCTCTCCCCCCCCCCCCCGTCCTGTGCCATCAAATTCCTGCTGTGTTTTCCAAGTCCCCTTACAATAGTTATTATCAGCAAGAGGCTTAAGGGGGCCATGTCAACCTGCAACAGTAAATGAGAAAATGTTACGGGTTAATTACTTTCTGATCGGAGAAACGCGTCGGCCTCCCCAGGCTTTAAATTGTGCCAGTGCATATTTCACAGCTTTACAGCCGAGCCCTGCCCCCCCCCCCCCCCCCCCGCGGGGGCATGTGTGTTACTCCTCTGCCTCTATGAGAAAAGATCTATCGCGCATTTTTCCCCACCCTCCTAGACTTCTGCAGCAGGGCGATGTGATTCATGATAGAAGGCTGGGCGCATCTGTCCTTCTGCCCCCTTCTGAACTCAGTGCGCTTGTGGAAACTGAAAGCGTAGACTTAATATGTATTTCTCTCCCACGGAACCAAAGAAGCCATCTCCACTATCTAGGTACAAAAATTGAAAAAAACATATTAATCTCGGTTTTTCCACTGACGGCTGTCTCACAAGCTTAAACTGCGATTAATAGGCTTTTGCTACTACTATTAAACCGAAGCAGCCCCGGGCAGCTCCACGCCGCCCGCTTTCCCTTGCCAGGCAGGCATCACTCGGGAGGTCTCCTGCTAAGCAGTGACAACGGATCCTTCGGCTGGCTCGGCCGATGGTCCGTGATTCCTGCCTTCAGAGCGCGCGCATTGGAGCTGCCCTCCGGCTGCGCGAGGCGGCCCGCTGTCTCACTGAGGACCGCGCGCCTCTGCGAGATATGGAACCTTCCTGCAAGTTGAGCACCGCGCGCGCCCCGCCTCTCAGACGATTCTTGTCTCTGTTATCATTTCAGAATTCAAACTGTGTATATTACATGGTGGTTCTTCGGCTCTCTGTATTTATTTAAGAGGTTGATCCTTAGAAACATTATAAAAGAGGCCAGGCCGGCGCTCTATGAGCTCCATATGCCGCAGCTTAATTTTAAATGCCATTAAAAAAGCACTTAACAATTATACGAGTCCTGCCACTTTAGCAGCTTGGACTTTTTCTCTATGCAAAAACAAGCAAAAAATATGGCCCAGGATCATGAGACCTTAAATACGGTAACGGCTGATTTGCCGCTGATACGTCTTCATTCATAACTGTCAGTGCGTGGATCTATCTGCTGCAGCTTTCTTTCCTATTTTAAATACTGCACACGTATTTTTCGGCTACATTACATTTTTGGAATGTCAAATGCGTGTTGTGTTTACAGGTTTTTATCTTTGACCCTACGATTAATTTAAGGAAGATACGTTTTTGTATTAGGTAACTTCTTTAGAGCTTTGTGAAGATTACTCTGGTGCCCTTCGGTTCTTTTTTTTAAATGAAATATAAATAGGAAAATCGACCTCTGGGGCCAGACCGTATATCGCTGACACGCAATGACTGCGATGACATAGGTCTGGGAATCTATTTCACTTCATACAGACTTCTCTGCTTTACTATATTCTAACCCCTTCGCTCTTTTCCACAAAATGGTGATACAGAAGTAAATGAGAGAAAAATCAAGCGTAATAGTGAATTCCACAGGTATTGGTAGGTGGAGTGAACACAGTAGAATGAAAAACTGGGAGTTATTTGTTCATAAAGGCATCTTTTATAGTCTGTTTATAATGGCAGTAGAAGGTATAAGGCTGGTTTTATTGTCTGTAGGTGGTGTAGCGACCTGCCCAGACCAGCTACTCGTGGCTCGCCAATGACTACACCACACACGTAGAGTAGTTATATACGTCTTTAGTCTTCAGCGTGTTACCAAAAACTCAACTTTCGAAACCTGCATTCTCTTCATTACCCTCCAACACTTAAGTCACAGGTCTACGAAATTCATCAGGAACCAAGAGATTTGTCATTCTTTATTTACACAACACTACGTCTCCCCCTTTGTTAAATCAAAAGTTATAACTTTTTACACTAAATAAATAAACAAAATAAATTAATTCACAAATAATTGCAAATACATATGCACTTATAACTCTTCAATAAACCTTTATGGCGCTTCGATCACATGTCCAGATCAGTTCATCCGAACCCAGGATCTGGCAGTCAAAGTGTCAGTGATATGCATAGGTGAGGTGGAATCAACAGCAGTTGCAGGATCATTAACTGTCTGTCTGGACCCAGTCTCTACGGTGACATTAACGTTTGGTGAGTAATGAGCCACATCTCCGAAGTGAGAAGAATCAGCGGTAAGGGACTTCCCAGGACTTTGGACAGTCATCATGTGTCCTTTGGTTGTTGTGACAGTAATGAGTCTCGAAAGCAGCATCAGATTTTTGTTTTCTGGATTGTCGAAGTAGGACTCAATCGCCTCTCTTAGAAATGATATCTTTCACATAACGTCGCTTGTCAGCATAGATTTTCATTTTCCGTTTGTGACCAGAATCTTTTGTGCAAATGTCTTTCTCAGTCTTTGATCTGAGGTTGGATCATTGAAGTAACTTGGTCTTCATGGCTCTCCTAAACATTATGGTTGAAGGGCTTTCCCCTGTAGTCGAGTGAGGGGTCGATCAGTAAGCTTCAAGAGCGGTATTCAAAACAACCTTGAGGTCGAGGTTCTGTAAGGCAGCACGCTGCAAAGCTTTTTTTAGAGTACTAATGAATTGTTTTACCAGGCCATTGGCCTGAGTCAAAGAGGGGCACTTTTTGATGCTTTATGTTGAGATGGCTTTTGTCAGATTTCAGGATCACAGGGACACCCCATGTTTCAAAGATGCCATATAATCTTTCAATAATCTTGTCATTAATGATGGATAAAAGATCTTCTATAAGTGGAAAATGGGAGTATTAATCAACAATGATCATTAAATGATGTCCATTCTAAAGAGGACCAAATAAATAAACAGCAATTCTCTCCCAAGCATGGTCAGGCAATTATGACTTGTTTAACGGGTGCTGATAGGAGCATAACAAAGGCCCCTGCAGCCCCCGTGGTGCAGGGGGCCCCCGAGCTGCAGGGGACCCCGTCAGCACAGTACTCAGGCGCATTATATCCGGATTGAATCTGGAGTGGGGGCCCCTCCATGTGCATGGCAGGGGGGCCCCCTCAACTTTCATTACCCCACTGGGTGCTGAGTAAGATGAGATGAGAAATAGTTGAATAAGTGACAGGCCTTTAACTCTCTTTCAAACCTTTCATTGAGATGAGTAAACCAGACTCTTTCTCGAAAAGATCTCTTTCTGGCAACTATTTCTCTATTTGCTTCATGGGCTACTTCAATTACTTGCTGCTGTAGTCTCTTTGGAATGACAATTTGTGTACGTCGCAAGATGAGGCCTTCCTGAGTTACAGACAGTTAATCTCTGACATTTCTGAATTTTAAGTACTCACTGTCACTGGTGAGCAGTCGAGAGTGCTGTTTCCAAGATTGGTGATCAATAATGTTTTTCAGATTCAGCATGTCATTATGTTGGCTCGTAGCAGTGACAGTTTGTTCTTATGACATGGTCTGGGAATTAGCTGGTGTACTTGATTTTACAATGAAATTTAAGTAGGCTTCAGCTGTCTTAGTTGGGGTTCCAGGGCATTGTAATGGCACTCTTGAAATATAATCAGCAGGATTTCTATCTTTCCCTGCATGGTGAACATTTGTGTAGTTGTATTCTTGTAATCTTAGACCCCAACCCTCAATACGAGGAGGCATCTTGGCTTTAAGATTGGCAAATGTTGTCAATAGAGCTTGATTCAGTGCAAGGAACTGTACAGGGTCCGTAGGAAAGGGCCGACGCAGGTTAACATGTGTAAATAATGTAAAACATGTTTTTAAAAAAGTGATATCAAAATATTAAACAATTATTTAAATTATGAAATAAATAGTACTATAAATACAATATAGCATTATTTAGGATATCTTTTAAAAAAGCATATAAAATAGTATAAAAATTATATGTATAACAACGGTATTAATGTTAAAAAATATTATCAGTATTTAATACTAAAACTGTACTAAAATAATGTTTATTTAACTATAAAAATATTTTTCTTATATGTACAAGTATATATAATAAAACAATTATACATATATATTAAATACATATAAAAAATAAGTAAAAATTACAAACTGTGTTATGTAACTTTATTATTATAACAAATATAAATATGAATTAAGTATGTGAAAATTGCAAAACCAACTCCTATATAAACCATTTTGGGGAATGTTTGGACACTAAAGTGGTCACATATACTATTGCCACTCCAATCTAAACCATTTTAGGGAAGATGTTAAACACTTAAGGGTTTACATTTACTATTCCCACTACAGTCTCAACAATTTTGTTTAAGGCGTTCAACAATAAATGCCTAATCTAACTCAAAGCATTTCAGGGAAAGCGTTGGGCAATACATTGCCCACATTTACTACTCCCACTCCAATCTAAACCATTTTGGAGAAGGTGTTGGACACTAAATGGGTTGCATTTACTATTCCCACTTCAATCTAAACCCTTTAGGGGAAGCTGTTGGACACTAAAGTTTTTACATTTACTATTCCCAATCCAATCTAAACCATTTTGGGGAAGCTGTTCGACACTAGAGGGGTTACATTTACTATCCCTACTCCAACGTAAAACATCCTAAAAAATAAAAACATTGATTAAATCATCGTCTTACCTAATAAATATTTCCTGTATAATTAACATTACAAATGATCATATTAACTAATTATTTCAAATTTACAACATTAAATTATTATACATTACATTTAATATTATAACAAACTTATTTTAAAATAGCACATACAATCAAAAGAAAATTGGCTAGCATCCAAAGACGTTAAACCAGGGAAAGACAGACTACAGATCACTCAAGGCACCATGCAGAGCTTCACACAGTTGTGTAGGCAGGGAAGAGAAGCACGCAGACATTAAGAGAATAAGACATTTCACTTCTAAAAAGTCAAACAACAGCAGTGTGCAGTTACCTAAAACCTACATAGGGGCAAAGTTTCTATAAAGATTAGTTAGGTTTGTGACCATTAGTCAGTACCTGGTGTGAAAGTCAAGTTGTCAGACGTTGAGTGTTAAAGGTTATGTCCTGTGTGTTGCCAGAGCTAGGCAAGGTTATCTGATGGATGTGGGAAGCAGAACGGAGAAGATCTTAAATGTAAGTAAGACATAAAACTGCGGCTTGTTTGTTCTGGCCGCCAGTGCTTCAAACATCAGCGTACATTGAAATTCATAACATTTGAAGGCTACCCTAAGCACAGCAGTGGCACACAACTAGCAATTTCTTTAACCCTCAATGTGCCTGCATATGTATGCATTTCGTCCAGTGGCACAGTGTGCACACTACAGTCCATGACACTTTGTAGACCACCACACAGGACACCAGATAAATCCAGCATGGGAAGCACTTCATCCAAGCACCTGTGCAGGAACTCATTTATTTGACTGCAGCTTGCGTGCTATCTGCTTCAAACACCTTAATCTGGTACATGTGCATGTAGTATCTAAGGCTTCACCGTATGTGACAAGATCCAGGACGCATTGCATGCCATCACACACAACCTCTAATACCTGCTGACATAGTTCAACCTCATCCATACACCATGGTAATTGTGTATCTAGTCTAAATCGGATTGCTTGTCATCTACATCTGGAACAAACCATATCATCCAGTACACTTGTACTCAGATACCACATGATGCACGACCCTTAGCAGACCATCAGCGCCAACACCAGTCCATACCTAAATAGGTCACACTTAGCCCAACAACCTGGTAACTAAGCATCCTCTACATAGTTAATTGGTAACCTTGGCGCCTACATAGAGGAACTCCCTAGTTAAGGAAATGCAACAAGACCATAATATTGACAATAATTTGCTACACAGATATCTTTAATTATATATAATATATAGAAATCAGCAGATTGATGGTGTAGCACTTGCCACAGAAGTAAAATATGGTTTAAGGGTGTGACAAGTTGCAAAGTAAAAGACTTTGAAAAATTCTGTTTAACCTTTGTCACCGTTTTAAAGTGCAGGTAGGCAGGCAAAGAATGGGCAGTGCCATTCCGGGCAGCTATGAGTGGCAGTGGAGAATAATATGTAGCCTGTTCCCTAAAGCCTGACTTCCCACCCTTCATGGACAGAACCAAAAAATCTTTGTCAGTGGCATATCTCAATGCCACCCACTGCGCAATGTGGGTCTATATTTTTCCAAGTTTGAAGTGCCTCTCACCACTTGGGCACTGCCACAGGGGCACTGGCTGCTGAGCCCGAAAGGACCTCCATTTCTGGCCACTGTGGGTTCCCTCCTCATGCTAATACCACATTTTCGCTTTCAGGCCACCTGTATTCCTGGTTGCTTGATCCTTCTGTTTCTTTCTCGTCCTGAGTCCCGTTTCAACTCCATCACTGCCATTATACTGGCCTGTTCACAGTTGGTGAATGGCGCAGCTGTTAACTCGGGTGGGTGCGTGGGGGAAGTCGAGACTCTGGGAATTCTGTACCTTGTTGGTTTCCACTTACCTCTAATCATTCTGCCGATGACCTCTGTGCTTTTATCTCTGAGTTTTCAGGACCCCTCCATGCTCCTCCTCAGGGTCTTTCAAGCTCTGGCTTCGCTTACGCAGGAGTAAAGTGGGATGGTACTAAAACATCATAATCACACTACCGCCCATTGGAGTTAAATATAGAAAATCTACAATCAATGGGACAACATTTTTCTAAACGATATTTAGAGCATGATATTTCTGACAGACAGTATTTTTTTTTAACAATAAATGACATACAAACAGCTAAAATGTTGCTCATTGAGTGTGCACATGGCCAAAGCTGTTGCCTTTGCTTTAATTCTGAAATAAAAAAACGTTTAATAAAGTACTATGTGGTGGCCATGGGCCAGACTTAAACTTTATTGCTTTACAATAATGGTGCAAATGATCTTTTGCATAGTTTTGCATCTTATTAATCAGGAATTGAGCAGTACATGTTACATAAATATGTTTGTACTATGGCAAACATTAAAAAAAATGAATCAATTGCTCTCTTTTGTGTGTTTACGTAGTAAGGGATTGCACAAATAGTTTCGTTCATAATGTGAAAGATGAAGGTAAGTTTAAGTCAAAATCCTTTTGTTCCGTTTCTTATTATGAATGCGGGATAAATTATACAAAATAAGTATAATACATAGGTTCTTAAGGGACTAACATGCTTCGTTCTTAAAAACTGTAGTGCTGTGTTATTTTATTAAGCTTACAAAGCACTGCAACTTCCCCTTCGGGGAAGGGTGGCATAGGGGTTCTTGGCGCTAACAAATTAGACACAACCTAACATAGCCTGACATAAGGCATACGAGAGAGTTCCTAATTCAACTTGTAGAGGGGTTAGTAAGCAGAAAAAATACCTTGAATATTTTTGCACTTATTTCACAATCATTAGTGTCCAATGTTGCAATGGTGCAAAAATGATCAGCTATATGGGCTGGAGAAAAATCTGATTTCTACATTCCTTATCATGCAAGCAGCAAAATGCTGCAATAATGATATGACCTGACCTCATTAATGGCAATGGAGCTAGCATTTGCACACATAAAAGAATATCTCATAACAGAAATGCCTTTGGATCAGTGAAAAATGCTTCTTAGTCTTAATATATAGCACCTAGATGATCAAACATCCCCCCCTTAATATTTCACAGTGTGAAAATATTCTGATTTAAAATTCTGCATGGATTAGTAGCTGCTGGATATATACATAAAATGAATTGGGAAATGCCCCCCTTTACAGCTGTTAGCTATGGATTCAAGGACATAATCCCGCCACAATCATAAACTATGTGTATGCATATTTATTTTAAAACACATGCTTTTAGATTATTATAATTATTAGTATCATTATTATATTATGATGCCAACTATTTGGCCGGAATCGCAAAAGAAGCAGGAGATATACTTGGAGTAAATTTATAATGTTTTTAGATTTTGAAAATAACTCCAAGAGTAGTGCTGACAAGCTCTGCCTGTCACAGATATCCCATAGAACTCACATGCGTATTTCCCCAATTACAAATGCAAGAGTTGTCCATTTTCATGTGAGAAATGTAATGCACAGGGGCATGTGCACTGGCTGCCCGTTTTCTGTTTCTTCAAGGAGCAAATCTTCAGTAGTAGACTCAGACTCAGAAAGTGTGTGTCACACTTGTAGGTTTGTTGGTGTTACTTAGGTAGGCGTCACCACCATGCACTATCCGCAATCTGGCCCTGTGAGAATATTTACTCATGCATACATTTACACCATGCTGGAAATAAATCTTTTTAGCGAGTGAAAATTTGTGTTTTATCAAAACTAAACAAGAGCTTATACTCATAAATGAAGGTATTTGTACACCTAATTTCAATTATGTGCAGAAAAATGTTGAAAATATACTTATTTTTATTACCATTCTTAGTAATGATAGTAGGGCAATTTTTAATTGTTTACTAGGAAATGCTGAGACCTCTGAAACATGGCTTTGGCCTCCAACTATGAGTTTCTCTCTAATATTCACAGACAAATAAAATGAATAAAATTGATGACTCCAGACGTGATAATTGCCATGAAACTAAAGAACTAAATTACACTGGTTTGGAAAGAAAACTCCAAGTCTGGAAATATGTTAACACAGCAGCATAGGGCCAGATGTAGGAAGGGTTCAGCATTCGCAAACCCTCTGAATCAGTAAATCAGAGAGTTTGCGAATGCAAAACCCCTTTTCCTTATATTCTACGCATATATAGCAATTCAGAAAACTTTTACTGAATCACAAAATGTGTTTCAAAAAGGATCCCAAATTGTTATTAGAATGGGGTGTTTTTGACGTCCCTTTCAAATACCAATTTGGTTCCCTATTTATCAATGTTTTGCTGCCATAATCCGGTTGCAAAACATTGAAAAGTTACTGACTCCTAAATTGTTGCAGAAACCCATTTGCAGTAAGGAAGGGGTCCCTGGGGAACCCTTCCCGTTTGTGAAAATAAAAACAAGTTTGTTTGGGTGTAAGATGTGGTCCAGGGGGCCGCACCCATCTTTCAAACAAACGATTTCCAAACATTAAAGAAAAAGCTTTTTTTAAATGCAGCCCATCTCCTTCAAGAGGAAAAGAAAATACTTTACTGAAAAGTGGTCACAGGCATGGTGCTCTGCTGACTAGTTACTTGAGATAACTTTAACTATAGCTGCTCAATTTTTGTATGGTCTTATGTGTGTAAAATCTGAACCTAACTATGATGTCCCTGTAACCTTCCTTTTGTTAGTGAATTCCTATGGCTTTTTAAATTCTATTTCCTAACTATAATGTCCCTGTAACTGTTGTTTTTCAGTGAATTTCTATGGTATTTTAATGCTATTTCCTTTGCTATTCCACCGAAGTCCCCAGGGCCGAAATCGACCCGAGGAGGGGGTGGGGGCTGCATGCCTGGCGGGATGGGGTACCCAGGGCCTGACATCGGCCTGGAAAGGGGGCTATTGGTTTCCCTTTCCTTCTCAATCTTGCCCAGGCCCCGGGAATTGGGTCCCTGGTGCTAAAATCGGACTGGAGAGGGGTGCCACATATGCCCCCTCCCCCATTTAATATTTATGAATCCCCCCAGGACCTGGTCCACCCGAGGGGCAAAAAGAAACAAGCGCTGGATACCATGCTTGTTTTATTTTAAATTTTTTGCTGCAGATCCTCTGCAAATTCGCATCAATTAAAAAAAAAATTGTTTTTGGCCCCAGGCCTAAGAGATCCATGTATTCCCACCCTGCCCCCTTGTGTTGTTTTTTTTTTTTTGCGATTTTATGGGACTCGGGCCGAGTCCCAAGATGGCTGCTCCACTTACTGGATGAAGAGGTGGCTGCCAATCATATCTCAGTATGAGATCTGTCGGATCTGCGGAACCGACGTGTCTCTATACACATACATTTTTTTCTTTATTAACCCCAAAACTACTGAATGGATTTATACCCAGTTACAAAGAGAGATCTTTCTGGACCAAGATCTAGCTTTCTGACAAATTTGATGTAATTCCTTTCAGCAGTTCAGGCTGTTGTTGGGTCTAAAATTCCTATAGGAAATTGCATGGGTAAATAGCATTTTGGGACCCCCCCTCCTTTTTCACGCCCCTACTTGACGAATCACCCCAAAGGACAGCAGCTTAAGTGAGTGGCAAACTAGTTTTTAAAATTTTGTGAAGATTCGTCAAACTGCATCAGTTTTTAGTAAAACAAAAAAATGCTTTTCCTATGGTATCTGGGTCCACAACTATAGTTATCTACTGGCGACTGAAAGAACCCAAGGTTACACGGACGTTATAGTTAGGAAATAGAATTTTTTTTAAAACGTAGAAATTCATTGAAAAAAACAAAGATTACAGGGACGTTATAGCTAGGCTCAGATTTCACTTATATAAAACCAGTGAAATCAGCAGGTATAGTTACCTGAGCTAACTATAATTTACGCCCCTGCAATGCACTGCTTATGGCCTCGCATATTACATCACTTATAACATGGTCAGTGACATCACTGATTACATCATCCACATAATACCTCACACTCCCACTCACACCCTCACACACCCACACAACAACTCACATACCCATTCTCAGACCCATACAAGTACTCACACATCCATTCACACATTCCTATAGGCACTCACACACCCATTCAGTCACTCACCCATACAATACTCACACACTGACTTAGACACCCATAGAGCCACTCACACAGCCACACATACCCATACAGATAATCTTACCCTAATTTATTCTCCTATACTCTCCCATGCAGCTACTTACACACACCCTCACTCACCCATACAACCACTAACACAACCACTCACTCACCCACAGATACCCACATACCCACTCACTTAGTCATACAGATACTAACATGTACTCACTCCCCTGTACAGTCACTGACTGATGCAAGTACACACTCACCCATACAGTCACTCGCACACTCACTCACCTACAGTCACTAACACACCTACTCACTCATCCATACAGAGATTCACACAGCCTCTCACTCACCTATACAGCCATTCACACACCGACTCACTCACCCATACAGCTCATCACACACCCACTCACTCACCAGTACAGCTACTCACACAACCACTTATTCACCCATACAGCCTCTCACACAGCCACACTCACACACAGATTCAGACAATCACACGGCAACTGAGATGACATATGTTAGAAATAGTATCACTCATCAGTAGTACAGAAAGAATAGTAATTTAAAATATGCAGTAGCTTAGGGGCTCATTATGATGGCAGGCGACCATCAGTCCGCCTGCCACCATGACAGTGATGGGACCAATCGCCAGATGTGCGGCGGTCCCACCAGCCCAATTAGGATGCGCCCGCCATACTGGCAGGCGCATCCTGACCTTTTACCATTGCAGACGGTGCTGCTGGCTGCAGCACCATCCGCAATAGTAAAACGGCATGCACAGCATTTCCCTGCACCACGTGGCAGGCCCATGCGGTGCTTCAAGGTGGTGCAGGGAACAGCAGGGAGGTACCATGGGTACCCCCCAAGTGCACCCCATACCCCCCAGGGGCCCGCAATGGGCCCCCAAAGCCAATCCCTGCCAGCACTTCCATGGCGGCATCGCCGCCATGGAAGGGCCTGTTTACAGCCCACATCATAATATGGCTGCTGGTGCCTGCTAGGTACGCTTCCATATTACTGGCTCAGCACTGCCCAGCCGGCAATCAAAACGGTTGCCGACCGGCGGAAAAGCGGCAGATGGACTTTGCATCCGCCACGATACCCACCGCTATCATGATCTGGCGGGGGGTATTTCTTATTACGATATCGTAACGGTCGCCACCGCCGTCTCGGCGGTGGTGATCGTTACGCCATCGTAATGAGCCCCTAAGTATTTATCTTTAACTCTCAGAAACGTTTTCAAAACACTTACACTCACTGGATGATGTCATCAGTGATGTCATTTGAAATGTCGTCAGTAATGTCACTGACCATGTCATGAGTAATATGTGCGGTCATAACCAGTGCATTACAGGGGCCTAAGTTATAGTTAGCTCAGACAGCTATAACTGCTGAATTTCAGTGGCTTTGAACAGGTCAAATCTGAGCCTAACTATAACGTCCCTGTATCTTTTATTTTTTTGTGTGAATTTCAAAGGTTTTTTTAATTTTATTTCTTAACTTTAACCTGTAACCTTTGAAAGTGGGTGTGTGAGGGACTGTATAGGTTGGTGAGTGGGTGTGTGAGTGACTGTATGGGTCTGTGAGTTGGTGTGTGAGTGGTATTGTGGGTGTGTGAGTGGTTTTGTGGGCTTGTGAGTGGTTGTGTGGGTCAGTGAGTAGGTGTGTGAGTACCTGCATAGGTCTGTGAGTGGGTCTGTGAGTACCTGTGTGGGTGTGTGAGTAGTACTGTCAGTGCTTTCATAGATTTCTGATTGGGTGTGTAAGTGCCTGTGTGGCTCTGTCAGTAGGTCTGTGAGCGCCTGTGTGCTTCTGTCAGTGGGTGTGAGAGTACATGTGTGGATCTGTGAGTGAGTGTGTGAGTGGTTATGTGGGTCTGTAAGTAGGTATGTGAATGCTTATGTGGGTGTGTGAGTGGCTCTCTGACTGCCTGTGTTGGTCTGTGAATGGGTCTGTGAATGCCTGTGAGTGGGTGTGAGACTTCCTGTGTGGGTCTGTATGTGGGTGTGTGAGTGGCTGTGAATAGGTGGGTGTAAGAGTGCCTAATTGGGTCTGTGAGTGGCTGTGTGGGTCTGTTAGTAGGTGTTTGAGTGTCCGAGTGGGTCTGTGAATTGGTGTTCGAGTGCCTGCATGGGTCTGTGAATGAGTCTATGAGTGCCTGCATGGGTCTGTGAGTTGGTGTGTGACTGCCTGTGTGGGACTCTGAGTAGGTGTGAAAGTGCAAGCATAGCACTGTGAGTGGGTGTGTCAATGCCTTTGTGGATCTGTGACTGGGTGTGTGAGTGGGCATGAGAGTGTCTATTTGGGTGTGTGAGTTTTTGTGACAGTGTCTGGATGTCAGAGTGGTTGCAGCAATGTATGTATGGGTATGTGAGTAGATGTGAGATTGTATGGGTGTCAGTGGATATGAGAGTGTCTATATGGGAATGTAAGTGAGTGGGAGAGTATCTGTATGGGTGTGTCAATTGGTGTGAGAGTGTCTGTATGGGTGTCACAGAGAATGTGAGAGTACACATATATTTTTTTGGCTGTGAGCGAGATCTGCAGATCCATCGTGGATTACCCTGGGGTGGCGCGCTGAGCCCCCCAATGGATCCACAGATCTCACGGATGGCTTAAAAAAATATTTCTGGCATTTTACTGCCCATTAAACATGCTTTCCCCTAATTTATAACATATACAATTGGTCAAGAAAGCTCTCACCTGACCCATTCAATTAGTATGCAAGCAACCTTTCAGCCTCGGAGACCGTTTCCCGAGATATAAAATGGTGGCTGCAACTTTTCTCTCAGGTTGTGGCCAGCCAATCAGGGACCTGCTTTGGTGCGCGTATCTGCGGAAGTTCGGCATCCCTAGATATACAAATTTGGTTACAGTTAATATCTCAAGAACTACTGAATGGATTTACAACCAATCACACCAGTCGTCCAGCGTGTGTGCTATAACAGTGTCTAAAATCTCTGTGGGAATTATCAGGGGGAAAATGCATTTTGGGATCCCCCCCTTTTTCTCGGCCCTGCTTGATGGATCACCCTGAACCTTTCATCACAGCAGCAGCTATGCTAAGCGTTGTACTAATTTAGAAAATGTCATGAAGATTCCTCAAACAGCAACAAAGTTAATGGCAAAACAAAAAACCCTTTTCCTATCTATAACTACCTACTGGCGACCACCATTAGGTTATATAGATGTGTGTCTTTAAAATCAGCTGGCCATTATCTTTCGCAACAACTGGTAATTATTTGAAGATATGTTGACCCTCATTGCCTAAAGTAGTTAACAGTGAAGATTTTTTTCAGCCATGGTCTGAAGTCTTGCCCTTTTAGTGCTTCATTGTATTTCTCAAAAAATTCCAACCGCTCACATTTGGTCAGTTATGTCCTTCTTGCTTGCATAAAAAACATGGCGGGGGAATAATAATAGTATGATTTTCCATATTATTCTAAACATAGAAATATGTATATATTTTCTTCTGTGCTCATTTATGTGTTTACAACAATTAGTGTTTGTTTTTTCCTCCTTTTATTTTAAACAAAACCTTCAAGAGTACATTATCTCCTTTAGTAATTTCCTCCAGGTGTAGCCTTACACAGGTAGTGTCTCTTATGCATTAGTCCTTGCTGCTAAGGCGCTCTCTTCTAATGTCTTCTACGAGGTTTGGATCCTCTTATGCCAGATACATCGAACATATTAGAGTGTCCTTCCCCTTGGATGTCCTTGCACTTAGAGGATCACTCCTGTAGTCATCTGCCTGCTTCTATAACGAAGGGCTATAGTGTTAGTGCGTGTCAGTGTGCTGGTTAGTATCTGAATGTTGCTTCAAACTTTTCATGCTCAGTGATCTGGTGCACAGAGGTTCATTGTGGCTGTAACATGGTTTAATTTCTGAGTGTCCCAGAGACAGTGCACCCTTGTGCAGCCTTGTACATAGATATCAGCTCTATCCTATGCCGGAGTCTGCCAGAGACCCTAAATTGATCATGGTGGATCCACAATATGCTGCAAGCTGTAAGCAATGCTGCTCCTCTATTCTACACTGTATCTGACCAGTTTCTAAGACAGGCAGTATGTCATGTGTTTACAGTATGCGTATTTGTCCTTTTTCCTCTGCATACTTTCTTCAGCATATAATTCTGCATCACCTCCTAGGCTGCGGTATCCTGAGCTGCAGGCCTAATTGTCACCAAAAATGTAACGATGACCCATAAGGCCCTGGCTCTCCAGATGACCACTGCAAAACTCTCACTCAGGGTGAAACAACAAAGAACACTAAACAACTCACCATTCCAAGATGCCTTAAAGGCATGTCACAAACCAGTTATAACACTATGTCAAAGATGGAAGCGCATCCTGTTGTTGGAGCTTTCCACTGGAAGTTGTACTCACCTTCAGGTGTTTCTGTTGAAACCTGCAAGGGCCAGGGTGGGAGTGAAAATATTGCCTCTGAGTACATTACATTTGAGGGAACTCTAGAATACAAGAGTCTTGAAGTGTCTCTACTATTCGCCTGATTGGGAGGGTGATGTGTGGGCTTTCCTGTTTTTAGTGTTTATTATTCGTGAAATCCAATAGGCATTTTACAGTGTTTTCCCAAATTCTCAAAAACTGTGGCTATCAGTGTTTATAATTTTCTCTGCCACAAAAACTTGCCAGAGACTGTATTTTGCAGTGTTTACACAATATGTTCACAAATTAATTGTTATTGCACCAGTAGATGAGTTACTGTTCATAGGAGTTTCACATGCTTGTTTTTTGCAAGGTATGTCTTTGATGTTGTATTTTACGTAAGATAGCTTTGTGGGTTAATGTTTTCACATTCTGCAGGCTGTTACGTATGATACATAGAACACAGGCCTATTGCTTCATCTGGGCTCCATCGCACAGACTGCCATGAGCATGTCAGATGGTGTCAGCTCCATAATTCACAAGTGAAAAATAACAACTGTCTGCAAATATATTTATAAAGACAACGTTTCACTCGCTCTAAAATTAAAAAAAATCATTAGTAATGTTGGTCTCACTTTGTTCATGTCACTGTTTTTAATTATATTGTTTTGATGAGTCTGCTTCACAATTGCTGATTTCAATGCTTGTTTGTAACAGATCCAGGGCTTAGAAATGTTATTGGCACCACGGAACGTCATGTACCCTTTCCTACGTTCATAGCCTCCAGAGCCAAATATCGAGCAGGCTTAATCCGTGTAAGTGCAGGCATTATGTATGCTAGTCTGCATGACGTGTGCTCCTATCGATTAAGCACAGTATTTCAATGTCATTTTGTGTCTTTTGCCTTCATGTAGACTTGGCCGATTCGGAACTTTTGCTTATTATACGAAATGCGGATACTTTACTTATGATTGTTTTTCAAAGAGAACTGAGCAAAGTCAAAGTAATATAAACACTTGACTTGACTCAGCAGTGACGACGTTGCTGCTGTTGTCAATGGTGTCCTTACTATGTCACTCCAAACTCACTTTGGGCTCTGTGCTTCCTTGTGGGGACACCCGGCAAGAAATGGAAACTGGTGGGCTGCTGAAAGCCACCGACCAGCTACCCTTATTCACAGTGGCTCAGCCTAGCGCCCCCTGCTGCAAAAACATTATACGCATTCACATGTTAGAGCTGCGAGTAGCAGAGCACCTGCACATCCCCCTTCCTCACTGCACGTAAAACACAGAGATAATGGAACTGAATACACAAACATTGTTACAAAGATGGAGAGAAACAGGCGCCTGGTGGCTGTTGATGTATGCACACTGGCACGCTTCACAGCCCATGGCTGACTGCCCCTCTGTTCCTCCACAGCCCATGGCTGACTGCCCCTCTGTTCTTCCACAGCCCATGGCTGACTGCCCCTCTGATCCTCCAACGATGGCCTGGATCAGGCCAATCAACCAGTGGCATCAAAGCACCGGGCTCCCGCCGGCTGTGACTGTGCATAGATGTCCTGTGAGGAGCTCGGGGTGATAGGGGGAATGAGTGGCACGGACAAACATGTCAATGAAAGAAAGCATAGTCCGTGCCTCGCTGCACCTTCAGTACTCTTCATGGACCTCCCCCTCCGGAGCCCCTATCATCAGGCAAATACAGGAAAACAGATCCAAGTTTGAGGACAGCAATAATAGGATTAGCACAGGATAAGCACTGGTGACGTCTGGCCTGCCAACTAAGAGAAAACACCTCTCCAGCAGCAATACTCAACCTGCCCATCCTGCAGGTGGGGCGAGTTCTGGCTATACTCCTGTGCCTAAGCAGACTATCCGGCAGGGTGAGGCTGGACGGTGCATTGTGAATATTTCTCAGAGTGTGGCTAGTGGTCCGAAGAGAGATGTGAGAAACAGAATGAGAAAAATCCCTAAAATGGCAACAATGTGATTCGACGACCCCTTTGTGCCCTCCTCCGTTGCATACGAATGTGTTTTTTGGTTCAGGTACCACCTTTTTTTTTTTTTTTAAACAAATTTTATTAAATGATTGCATTACAGTTGCTGAGCCCTGACCTCCAGGTACGTCAGCCAGGCAGATGTATCACAATAACAACAGCACAATCCATTTTGCTTTACTGTTAAACGAAGAACATACTACACCTACTTTCAAACCTGAACTATCCCCCCACCCTCCTATCCCCCTCCCGACCCCCTGCCCCCTCCTCCCGGTTCCCACCCCCCCCCATCGCATGGTCACTATTACAGTCCCCCCTCCCATCCTTCGGCCCCCATCCGTAACGTGGCGTGTTCCTGACCTGCCCTGTCTCCTCAGAATTCCTGCCCTGGGACGTACCACCCTTTTTAAACCTTACTCACATGTTAACCACACAAACCTTACTCACATGTTAACCACACCTGTGCTAGAGTATATCGGAGCTTGTTGCAATCTGAAATACAAACATTTCAAAAGCAGGGGCCTACTCCCATGTAGTATGTCACAGGAGAGCTCCCAGTGATCCAGTTCACATTTGATGTGTTCTTATGGGTTTTTTGGCTCTATCTTAAATCTTATAACGAAAGAGCATATGATTTTAATATTTTCCTTCTAACAGTAACAGTAGAGTCTGGAAGTGGATTAAAGAGGTGTGAGTGGGATTCAAGATTACCAGCCTGGTATTTGGCAGGCCGACTTTTAATAATGCCATTCGCGGGCTTCTGAGTAGAGCTTTGGGCACAAGCACTCATTCTATTACAAATTAAGTAGCAGCTATGTGGGAGACAGGATACCTCCAATGATAGGCTGCCAACAGAGACAGTAGAAGCTTCTCTGGCAGTCATTCAGTGGTTACCGACTTCAAAATGACGTGCAGAGCTGGTGATATAACGAAGGAGGCCAGGTTGTGGTGTGGGTGTAGGATGCAAATGAAATAGCAATTCCAGCCTTCCACTTTGATCGGATTGAGAAACATAAAACTCTGATATCAGCACAGTTTAACTCTTTAAAAGGACTATACTGTACCCTCCATTTATTAATTTACTAATTTATTTTGAAACTATAGTATTTACACTCAAAACCTGCATACCTGTAATAGTCTTCGAATCTCATTTTTTTTTGTTTTTAAGACCGAGCTGAATGCTAGGGACAAGGTATGATGAAGAGATTTGTTCTCCACTTAATAACATTATCACTACAGTTGAAGGGCTCAACATTGCACACAATTGGAAGGAACGCTCTGTAAATTCACTTTGGTGCTGCTATGCGTTTGAAAAAAAAATTCACACAGGAAAAAGCAATATTGTGTCAAATCTTTTGACTAATTACTTTGTGACCCTCTTGGGCCAAATCCAATCCTAGTTGGAAAATTAACAGTTAAAAATATTGTAATGTATCGAGTTGTCTTTTTTATTATTACCTTCGTTGCTTTTTTCTCTTTTGATTGTGCCCTCTGTGATTCTTCCTTGTGCCTATGTTTACTCTTTGTCAAATAGGTTGTATGTTTTTCATGGCAGTTTTAGTGATGGCTAAGGTACTGGAAATGATCTCACATGAGGGTATCACTTTGGAGCTATCATACGATCACATTTTCTGGGCAGGAGTCGGTATATGAATTCGTTTATTTCCAGTCTATGAACCTCAGGGGTAAATGAAGTACAATGCTTCTGGTTAAGGATAGCATACCGAATCAAAATCACCATTGTGCAAAATCAGACGTGGATAGTATGCCCTCCCGCATATCAGAATATGTTCACAGTGTGCTTGGAATATTCCCACATTAGCTAAGTGGTGAGTTTGTCAGACAAGCTTGATAAGTGAAGAGTCTGTGTTTGATCTCTTGTTGACAAGAGGAATGTGGTTCATTGTGTAGATGGATCTTCTTGTGATAGCTCTGAACTGAATGTCCCATTGTCCAGGGCCAGGAAAAATATGATCCTAGTGATAAAGATATCAAATAGTTTATATACTAAGTGACGAAGACAAGTGTATGTGTCATACTCCATTTAGCGAAACATTGACCTATTTTCTAAGAATGTGTCACTATATAACAGCAAAGGGAAAATAACAAAAGTGTTGAGAAAGTCTGGCTTGGGAAAGAAATGATGCTCTATCGATTACACAGACTCACGCATGCCTACAAAGCCCTCCATGATCATCTTACATCAACCTTCAACTGAAATGCCGTCAACCCACCAGACACCTGCGTTCCTCCTCTCTCGCCCATACCCCCACATCTGTCACAGCCGTCGCGGAGGTTGCTCCTTCTCCTACATCGCTAAGACTTCAAAAGACCTGCCCCTACACCTCCGAACATCACCTGCCCTAGCGGACTTCAGGAAGAGACTCAAGACCTGGATTTTCAGTGGAGACACGGCATCCTCAACACCCAGATATGGGTGACAGTGCTGCGCTTTACAAATGCTGATTGATTGATTGATTGATTGATTGATTGACATATATTTCAGGGAATCATGATTGCCTGGCACTGTTTTTAAAGAAATCGAGGAATAAGAGAACAGAATATACTGATAACTTGGGCACAATGCTCAAAACTATTTTGCTGTCCCAAAGCATGCGACTTGCGAAATCACAGGCTCTGCAACCTCAAAATAGTATGCTGAAAAGTACAAAAGTGACATTGTGGGTTGGAAAACGCTTTCCAATCCACAGCGTATACGTTTCAACCCTTACTGAATCACAGTGGAAAGGGGCCTGTAAAGAGCATCTCCATCCTTTGCAATTTGATATGAAATGAGTCAATGGTTTGCGACCGCATTTGCAGATACCCGTTAAAGCAGATACAATCCCTTCTCAAAAATCACCTGTCCCCATGGTTCTCAGGGTGGTGCGAGGGAGAGCGCATGCTCTTTTTAAGGGAAAGGGCTGTTCAGAGACTGCAAGCACTGGGGTGGCGTGTCTGCTGTCCCCCACAAGCATCCTTTGATGCGTTTGCAGGCACTCACAAGGAATCGAAAATGTTGCTCGCATCAGTAATATTGAGGAGACAGGAGGCTTTGAAACCTCTGCAAATGTACACTTTGCAATGCGACTGATAACTGTCTGCATCAGTCATTGCTGCAAAATGAATTCCTGTTTGCAAATCGGTTGATGTTCAATTAGCACTTAACAGGTCTAGGACATCAACCTTTAATGAAGATCGGGCAGCACTGGTGACTTCTGAAATTATGAAGTTTAAATGGCACAACATAACGAGACCAGCCAGCCGAGTCAACTTGATGTTGAATAGCGATAGTGACTGAGGTAGTCAGGAACTATTCAGATAGGCGGAAAGTGAGGTAAGAGTGTACACAGGGAGACTAGGGCATACGCGGTAGACTCTATGCTGCCGAACAGTTGACAATGCTACATTTTAGATAACATGTTTGATATAAGATACAGTTCTAAGGGAAACACCCATCTTAAAAAAAAATTCTAAACAAAATAAATTACTTCTTCTCAGCCTACACCTTTACACTGCTCTCACTTTTTTGTTTATTTTGAAATCAGAAAATCTTTTCAAGACAGACTGAGTGGGCTTGTTCATATTCGTTTTAACTGGTGATTGCCACGTTTTTGAGTTAATAATGTGTCGATAATGCAGAAATGTAGTACTCTTATGGACCTGACCAATCAGACGTCACCATTGTAACTCTTAATCAAGGACAGTAGGGGTGAGTGCAGATACATATATGGTGGGGGGTGTGTACTTCCTACTTCAGGGTCCTGAGGAGATGATTTTCCTGGGTTTGTCTCTTCCTCTTTTTCACAGTAAGTCCACAATGAAGTACATCTTTGAATGTTGGTCCTGAGAGCCCTAACCAAAAGGCCATATTACGCTAAGTGTGCATGGCACTAAACAGGGGTCAAAACTTCACCAAACTTTCCACCAAACCTACTTTTCATTTGACTTTTGGCCCACTGCTGCAGAGGTCACTTTTGTACCATGTGATGCATCCTTAAAAGTGCACAGCAGATGCAAATGAGCTTCACCATCCCTCCCTATTAAAAGTAAAAAGATTAAAAGTTAAGATGCAGAAATCGTTAAAGTAGTACTGATTTCATTATGCTATTCTTTATTCCTTAGATAACTATAGGGGCTCGAACTGTGATCCCCCAGCAATATAGAACCCTGAATTACCAATAGCTACAGTATGTCACACCAGGCGCAGTATTACCAGCCCTACAATCCAGAGCTCTTGTAATGTGTCCTCAGTAGGGGATCAGAAAGTTTGTCTACAAATTGTTCATATGACCCCTGTTGATTCCTCATACGAGGGGTTGTAGTAAGATATTGTGCTGCCTCCTCACCAATACCTTCTAGGGTATTTACAAAAGCCTGATGTTGATTGGCAGTGTACACGTGTTCTGACACTGTGCCACCATGTTCACGGCCTACAAAGGGCTAGGGCAGCCAGTCGCCTATGCTATGTAATTCTGCACGCTGAAATATTTCGCACATAGTGCAACCATTTTTCAGCTACACCAGTGGGAGGAGCGCACCTCATGTTTTCCATAGAACCCCAAGCACATCCTTTGACTACACTATCAAGAACATGTCTGTGAACAGCATTGGCTCAGGATAGTTGTCGATTCCATCTCACTGGTAGTTTTGAGACCCACTCTCTGCCAGTGTTTATTCCATCCTGTGCAAACCCGAAGAGTAGCTTCATATGTAACTAGAGTATCTTGGTATGAGAAGTTTTAGTGATAAAGGAATGGTCCAGGGTTTTCAGTGGCCAGCCTTGTCTCAACTGTTGAAAAAAAGGCGACCTAATCCTTTTGGATGATTTTCAGCTTCCATTGAATAGAAGCTATGGCATTTGTAAAAAACCTGGACCATTCAAAGTTTGAAAAAAAAACACGAAGACCTCAAGAATGATCGCCGAGTTACAATGTTGAGTAGAGGTCCTATGCAAATAGTAAAAGGTACACTGTTTTTATTTTCACAAGTGGCCTAAATGTAAAAGCAAATGTCAGCAAAATGGGGTTAAAGCAAGATAAACAACCAAAAGGAACGAAAGGCCTTATAAAAGAGTACATTGATTTGTGATTGTCCGATCAAAAACTCCTGTTTTAATTATTATTCTTTCTGTTATATATATCTAATGACTTCTGTAAGAAATTGGGTTAATGGTTGGTGGGTTGAAACACCACTCATGCAGAAACCACAATACTTGTCAACTTAGAAAAAATCTGTAAACTATTTATGCAGCATTTCAAACAGCGATCAGGTGAAACACAACACAAGAAAAACCCACACCACATTAGTAAAATTTAATAAATAATTTAAGACAAAAAATCCAATCAACAGAACCAGAGATATGTAATTTAAAAAATGTAAGTGAAACTAGTACCAAAAAGTGCAACTAGCCAACTGTGGATATCTGGATGCACCGGACCAGGGCAAAGTCACAGGTTCAGACTGACCGCGATGGAGCACGGGCTGACAACAGGTATTCATCTGAATAAGAGTACCTTAAATCCAGGTTGCGGAGTGATGCAGAGTCCCTCGTTGAGGACGCGATCCGCAGTGCGATTCCTAGGAGCTGCAAAGCTGTGTGGTCATTGAGGATGCTGCAGATGAGGAGCTTGCGATGTGAAGTCCTGCGTTTAGTTGCATCGTGCACTGGCCAGTTCAGAAGAAGTGGCGGGGTTTGCGATGTGGAGTCCTGTGTTGTCTTCAACTATGCCATCAATGAGTGGCTTGCGATGCGAAGGCCTGCGTCAAGGATGCATTTCACAGTGGCGGTTTCTGGAAGGCTGTGGGCAGCGGTGCAAAGTCCTGTGCCGGAGACAAACCATGCAGTAGTCCCGATGCGGAGTTTAATGAGGCAATGCATCGCCTAGATACTCCGATATGGATTTTCTGGTCGGTGATAAGTCATGCTGCAGCTCCGATGCATCGGTTCTGCTGGGAACACAGTTAGGGCTGGTAGATCACCTTCAGGCCCACTTCTAAAGGTCTAGGACTGGGGTGGGACCATTTGGAAGGGTAGTATTCACAGCTGGAAGAGTCCAGATGCTGGGAAGAAGATGGAGGAAGCTTATCTGTCCCTGAGGCTTCTAATCAGGAGGCCAGCCAACTAGCACTTAGAGTTATTCTGATGGTCCTGGGTTCAAGATGCAAGTCGAGTCTTTAACTCAGTCATTCTTGCAGCAGAGCAACACAGCAGTAATTCTTCTGGATCTTTCAAAGATCCAGATGTGTACTGAAGAGTTGGGGGTCTGACGTCCAGTACCTCTACTTTAGAATGGGCACCAATACCTGGTGCCCATTCTGAAGTAGAGAAGCTTCTATAGGTTCCCCCGTCCCCCAGAGGTACTTGGAATTCTCTGCCTCCATGTTCTTCCCAGATTGTCTAGGGTCACAATAGACCATTGTCAAACCCTTTGTGCAAGTGTGATAGGTGACAGCTCCTACCCCTCGTTAACTCAGAGTGGCTCATCCTGCCAACACTTAGCTTCTCTTTGTCTCACCGTCTGGGAGCGATACACAAAGACCAACTATCAACTACATCTAGTCGCATGACCTAGGATACAGGCAGCAGACATCAAATGGTTGGGACAAAAAAATATCAACTTTCTAAAAGTGGTGTTTTCACAATTGTGACTAAGAATCCGACTTTACCATTAAAGAGTGCTTTAATTACTATTCTTTTGACAACAAACTCGACCTGTGTACATGCTCCCAATGTAAAGTTATCACTTATGAAATGTAATAAGGCAACCCAAAGTTATCCTAAGGGAGAAGTCGGCCTTGCAGTATTGGAAAACGAATTTAGGATTTATCACTCCCAGGACATGCCGAACTTAAAAGTACAAGTGCCACTTTTTAAATACAGTGCACCCTTGGCTGTGTAGGGCCTATCTTAGGGGGTACTTATTTATGTATTAAAAAGGAAGGTTTGGTCCTAGCAAGAGGTTACTCTTGCCAGATCAAAATTACAGTTTCAAAACTGCACACACAGGCTACAATGGCAGGTCTGAGGCATTTTTAGAAGGGCTACTTAAGTGGCTAGCACAATCAATGCTGAAGGGCCACTAGAAGCATTTAATTTACAGCCCTGGGTACATGTGGTACCCTTTACTAGGGGCTAACAAGTTAATTAAATATGCCAGTTGGTTATAAGCCAATTTTACCTTGTTTAGGGGAGAGAGCACAAGCACTTTATCACTGGTTAGTAGTGGTAAAGTGCACAGAGTCCTAAGGCCAGCCAAAGCGAGATTAGAAAAAATAAGAGAGGAGTTTGGGGGAAGAAAACCCAAAGTTTGTAAGGTCTAACAGCCTCTTAAAATAAAAATATGACTCTGAGCAAACAATGATACCGATTTTGACACACCTGTCCAGTTGAAAATGTAATAGGAGGGATTTTCACTATGGGTTGCTATCTGTTTCCAAATTTCTATTCTAAAAAGTAATACTAGCTGGTACCCTTGACTGCAGTCTTGGAGGCTAGGTCAAGGCTTAATGGAAATAATTTTATTTTGTGTTTTTTGTAATATGATTGAATAGCCGTAGGACCTCTTCAGAGAACACAGTTACTGTGAAGAAATGGGTAGGGAAGCAGAAGGTTTAGCAAAGTTCAACATAGAAGGATCCATAGGCGAGTGGATCAGGTGGGCCTTCAGACATTTTCTGCCTTTTCAAGTTGGGTTTGAGGCAGAGGTATTTTGCGTTAGAGAATTCAGAGGGAGTAGCCTTGGAAATGGAGCGATTTGGGCACCTATGATTTCAATTTATTTGGAGGATGGACATCAATTTTTGAAAGGCTGGTCACATTCATACCTTTGGCTAATATTTGAATCAGTCTCTAACCTACTAGCTAGATTGGACCCACTACCGAGCACCGTCGAGGGAGTACTGGTCAGAATGTATATTCTTGTGCTCCTGTGGTCCTTTTTCTGCTGGTATGTGAAGGACTAAAAATATTATTGAACTGGAGTACATGGGCAAAAGGGAGTTTTCTGGGCTCTCACAATTTGGTTAAAAAGGGAAGTGGATTTTAGATCTACTTGTTTCTCATTTGATAACTTGACCAAAAGACAACACCTTCCCATAGTTGCAATAATTTAGTGTTCCACATCCAACAGCACCAAAATCATCCCACAAATTTCCCAAAAAGAAGGCAATCTGCCAAAGTCTCCGGTTATAGGGAACCCGAGTAAACAGAAGTAAAGTGTTGATGTAATTCCACTAAAGAGAAAAGATAAACAAGGAGTCCTTGTGATGGGTATAATCTCAGAGATTACACTTGAACATCTCAACATTTTCAAACATTGTGGGCTGCCACTTTCCTATAAGCCAAAATGTGCACCTAACGTGGGGTGACTAAGGTGTTAACTGTGGAGCTCAGAGTCCTGAATTCTGATCCTACATAATTGTATTCTACAATCTCGTGCCTCCGTGTTTTTATCTGCAAACATCCGGAGCACTTCTAGACAGGTCAACCTACAGAGCAGAGATATAAGGGACAATTTCATATCCTTGTCATGGTGTCTGTGTAGATAATGTCCATCTTGACTGCTTCTGCTTGTTTTTTTTCGCAAAATTGAAAATTGCTGGTGGTGCAAAATGCCGATCGAATGTTGAAATATAAATGCATTTAAGTTACAGTTAAAAAAGATACAAACAGAAAATATGTAAAATGCTTTTGTAGATTCTTGGCAGGATGTGAAGAGAAACAATTCGGCTTAAACGTCTGCACATCATAACACAGGTGCTATTAGATTCTGCCATGAGTTCTATTCACTTGAGCGTGAAAAGGAAATCTCAACTTTTATTGTTGGATTTTGACAAATGTTGTTATAGTTTTGTGCTACTTTGTAAGTGGCTCCACCTG
This sequence comes from Triturus cristatus, assembly GCF_964204655.1. NCBI lineage: Eukaryota > Metazoa > Chordata > Amphibia > Caudata > Salamandridae > Triturus > Triturus cristatus. Next base: position 936,175,964 of record NC_140584.1, on the reverse strand, counting down.
GAGCCTTCAAACAAACGAGCTGTGTAGACTGTGCACCATCATTAAGATGATGACAGGTTTCTTCTGAGAACTCGTATGTCCTAGGTGGATTTCTTTGGCTGCTCTGTGCAGCTCGGGTGGGCTTGGACCTGTGCCACCCTCACAGCGAGTTCTACAAGAAATTGGCCAAGTGATCCAGGAGGCGCCTCAGCTTTTTAAAGTGAAGTCCATATTTTGGATTGCTGTGTGTGGGTACGTCTGGACATCGTGCCCATATGTGATCCCTTTATATATAGCTCAACTCGAGCCACGCTCACACCTTTCTTGGAAATTGAGGATAAGTGTGACCAACAATGTCAAAGTCCTAGTGATTAATGGAAATGAGTTTGCCAAATGTGCTCCGTATTCTCAGAACGGCTCAAGAGGGAGTACAGCCTTGCTAGCCAAAAGTGTCGGCCATTAACACACACACTGTCTACAAGGTTGCAGCATACCAAATCAAACGTCAATTACAGAGTGCGATACAGTAGCGTGCACCAGGTTGGTGCCGCAACTACAAAAGGTTAAGAATTAATCAGTCACGTGCTGATACATTAATAAGTATTAACAAGCTTCAGAAAGGCCTTGAAAACACAGCTGTTTGCACTCTCATGCAACTAGTTTTTCCTCTGCGCTCTATCATGACAATTAAGCGCCAAGAAACCTCTGGGTGTACGTGCGCTATACAAATTCATTTTAACATAACATAACATAACACAATCATTTGAGGATTGAGGTCCAACAGTTACGCTATACTGGTCTCTTCAGTCACTCTTTCAATGATTTTATGTATTTGTTTCAAGTTTTTGTTGACTTTGACCACAGCATTGGCCTGGGGAACTGAGCAGAGATGGGCGTCAAATGTGATTTCCTGGTTCATGGCTTTCAATTGCACATTTTCACAGGGCATGAAAAATACAGTTCCCTATTTACAGTGGCGAATTGCAGTACAATAGGCAGAGTGGTTTTATAAGCTCTTTGACTGAAGTATCAAGATATTTTTTGTTTTATATCCCCTGGTACCTCGCCTCTCCGTACAGCTCTCATCTTTCTGACACAGTGCATCATCTGTCTGACAGCATGGCATGATGCAAAGGCCATAGAGGGTGGCTCAGATCCTGCCTGGTCTGGATTTCTTTGCTGAACTTTTTCATATGTGTTTTCCAGGTTAAAAATACTGGAGCACTAGTGAAAGCTGCCACACTCATTGCCTGCCACCACCACATCCACTGGCACCCTGCTCTCACCTTGCTTCACTTTGGAGCGTGCTCGTCCTGGAACACCAATCCCCGAATTCTGTCATGAGTGTCAAAAGGCCACAGGAAAATGAGAGTTGTACTGACAACTGAAGTCCACCTGTCCACCATCGAGTGCCATCTCACAATTGGCCAAATCTCCATGCCCACGTTCACCCAAACTGAGTCTCACACCTTGGAGTTTTATATTTATTAGTTTCAAAGAGTTTCCGCATACCATTTGGCTTTAAGTCATATTCAAATACTGACTTACTGATGACTGCCAATTTGTTGAGCGCTAACAGCAATTACTGACACAGGCGCAGTGGGAAGGATTTCTGCAACCTTACTGCCTGCACCCCTAAAGCGTGTCTGCCTGTATATATACATTTTATAGAATGAACTGACCTGACCCCAACGTGGTTAGCTGATCAAAGCTCGCTGCCGGGGATATAATGCTATAACCTGTTCACCAGGCTGACTAGTGTGTCCCCTTTACAGGTCCTGTGCACCACAAATACACTTTAAATTTAACACACTGGTGTATAGCTGACCAAAGAAGACAGGCAAGAACAGGGGAAATGTGTGAATAGCTGCCACGGTTTACAGTTGTGCTCGAGTGTCTTGAAAGCACTGCAGTCGGTAGGACCCACGGGGGGAAAACCATGGTCGCGCTCTGCTAAACTAATAATCCAGCCTGGATGAAATTGGGACTCAGACCTTTTCTGTTCAGACACTTCAACTTGGTACATAGCCCACCAAGTTCACTCCTGTGAACTGGTGAACCTCAGTTCTCTGCTCAGTATTTCTGTCTCTAGGCATTGGGCCCGGGTTTATGAGATGTTTAATGCAGGCATAGTTCAGATGGGCAGGATATTCAAGTACCTAATTGGCTGCCGCCTGCCTGTCTGTAGGCTGACCTGGAGAGCCAGGCTTCCTTACAGGGGATCAGCAGCATCCGTGATCTTTCATCCCTAAGCCCCTCTAAAACCAGGGCTCTTTAGTGCCTTTGAAGGTGTTTTGATAAAGTGGGGTTTGTCAATTAAGGCAAACTCTGGACTATAAATCACTGCTTCCTTTATAGACTGAGGGTTTAATGCATAGTGCACAGTATATAGACGTGTGTGGGGGCTAATGGTTCAGTGGAAGGCAAGCAGGAAGCAATTGACCTCCGTTTACCATGCTGCCTGAACTAGATGTGACATCAGTATGATTTTTTTAAACATAAATGCACTGCGAGGCTCGATCAAAGCCTTCATGTGCTTTCAGTAAGAGATGTACCAGTGCATTCAGTTTGATGCTATTCACTGATACAAAGCTGATGGGGGAAGGGCGAGTCTGATACTACGGGGAGACTAATCAGGCAGGCGGAGGGAGGCTTGTTCTCTGAAGCCGCTAATCACTGTGGGCGATTCATGCAGTACACATCATTAATTCCACAAAAGTAGTTACTCTACCATTGTATTTCAAATATTGCCTTTGCATGAAGCTTGTGTATCCAAAGTAGGAACTCATAATAAAATACTTTGTTACATCCATTAAGGAACTGCGGATGCACAAGCACGATAAATGCCTCTTGTAATTTTTGAAAATGTGTAAAACCTCAATAACTCAGTCACAACATTTACATACACATCTAAGGATTGGGGAAGTAAAAAAAATACAAGAATTTGCACATCAATGCAAAAAGATTATGGAACGTGAGTATACTTTTGGCTCAGCTGTCCCTCATTTCTTATTCACTTAGGTGAAATGGAGCTACATTGAATGCTCCCAAGAGGACTGGTGTGTTGACCACTGGGATCCCTTGGCCACTGCAGAAACTCCCTACAGTGAACACAGCAGATGCTGGTAAGGGTTCCTCCTGGCAAGGGATTAACAGAAGCAACACTCTTCTGCCTGTCCTCTACTTCCTGGAGAGGGTAGATGGGCATAGCAGAGGTTGGGAGTACACCTGAAGCTCATTTTGGGTGCTATCTAGGGCAGGTCATGTTTGGTGCTGCCCCTTTTCAGAGCTGCAGCAATTACTGGGGTAGGGCAGCATGATGGGAGGTCACAACGACCAGTCTCATACTAACACTGCACAGAGGTTTGAATACTCCTGAATCATGGCTGCAGTGAACATGAGAATTCACAGCAATGAATTAGCCTGCAGGGAATTCACCAGGATCTCACTCCTACATGCTGCAATGCACTAGCCGACACATTGGAGTTTAGCATGGATAGGTCATGGCACCCTGAATTCCTGTGTAGTGCACCACCCCAGCATGAATTCAGTATCACACAAATCTGAAAGAGACCCTTAGTTATAGATTCCTTACCTTAGAATTACCCCCAGGCATCACACAGGATCCAGAGAAATATTTTTGTAGCAGTACCTCTTCATGTCAGTAAGTGGCGTCGGTCAACTCTGCGTTCATTGTCGGCATCGTGGTCGCCGGGAAGACATTGCGGTGTCTACTTAGGTGCCGCCCCTGCACGCTGACGTCAGTTCATTCTTTTTCTGCGCCAGCCAGCGCAGATCAAGAGAGCGTGCCCCTTAGTCGCTTTTTGACTAACCTTCGAGGGGAATGTCGCAGGACCGGTCGCGGAGCCATCACCACTCGTCATCGAAGTCTTCGCACTCTTCGGGTAAGTCAAAGCACAAGAAGAAGGCAAAGAAGCATCATCGCTCTTCACCTTCTCCCCGTCCATCGGCCGACACGACGCGGGACCCGGAGCGACGTCACTCTCTGGCTCCTTTCTTGGAGCCCCCTGGGATGGCTCCGTGCTTTCCCTCCCTTTCCCAGAGCGTCCCCTACCCAGCATAGTCAATTTTGCAAAGCGCTGCATAGCATCTTTGGGCAGCCTGACTCCGCAGGCGCACCTTTGGGCCCCACAACCTCAGCTGAGGGCCCTGGGCCTTTGATGCCGGCAGCTCCAGCCCCGCCGCCTTAGGGCCCCTATGGATCCAGGCCTGGATCCAGATTGGTGCCGGTCCACCTCATGGTACCTTCCCCGGCACCGATTCTGGTGATGATGCCCCAACGCAGGTTGTGCCCCAACCGATGTCGAACCCAACCTCACCCTTGATGTGGTCAATCGACATCGGTACTGGCGCCGGAGGGTACTTTTGTCCCTTTGTTCATTCCTGGCGTTCCCTACCACCCTCAGTGGCAGCCACAGGAGGGTGAGAAGGGGTCTATTGCCCTTTAGCAGATCAGTTCAAGGAACCTGACTGGAGAGAGGAGTTGGGTGATGCAACCCAGACCTTGGTATGCTTTCTCCCCCTACCATGGCTTCGGAGGAGGGAGCCTCCTACGCTGTGGTGTTGCGTAGGGCGGCTGAGGCCTTGGGCCTCGAGCGTCCTACAGTGGCTGTCAGGACTAATCTCCTGACTGAGGTGCCACAGTGCCCGGAGGAGGCCCGGGCTGTGCTCACCCACGCTGTTGCTGAGGGTCGAGATGCAGCAAAGTTCACCATCCAGTGTGGGCTGGATACCGCTGACTCACTGCGTAGAATGGTTTTCACGTTGGTAGCCCTGAGGTGCTATGCCTGGCTGAGAATGTCTGGCTTCTCTGAGGATGTCCAATCTACCCTTTCGGACATGCCCTTTGATGGCCATCGCCTGTTTGGTGACAAGGCGGACAACGCGCTCGAGCGTTTCAAGGACTCTAGGGCTACGGCCAGATCCTTGGGCCTCACAGCCACTTCTTGCCCCATGCAGTCTGTCTTTTGCCTCTTTCGAAGCTACGGAAGGGGTGCCCCACCATGTTCCACCCAGAGCCATTGGGATGTGCAAGCTACCCAGCCTCTGTGTGGCCGGGGACGTGGGACCGAGCGTCGTTTGTCTGGGGGCCAAAGGGTGGGCCAGTCCACCAATGCCCCCTCTGCAGCAGCCTCCAAACCTTCCTAGTTTGATCTTTTAGGGTCACCAGTTGCAAGTGGGCAGCAGGATCAGCCATCACCTCCTCCACTGGCACAATATTAGGTCGGACAGGTGGGTTTTGATGAGAGTCCGAAGGGGCTACTCCCTCCCCTTCGAGGCTACCCCTCCCTCTATGCCACCTACACTCCATCGTATGTCGGAGGATCATTTGGCCCTTCTCCACCAGGAAGTTATGGCTCTCTTGGCAAAGGAAGCTATCAAACCCATCCCTTTGTCAGAAGTAGGTTATGGTTTCTACTCCCACTACTTCTTGGTATCCAAGAAGGACAAAGGCCTACGTCCTATCTTAGACCTCTGAGACGTCAACCGCTTCCTCCGGAAGAAGTTCAAGATGTTAACCTTTGCTCAGGTCTTGCCTGCCCTCAACCCTGGAGACTGGATGGTAGCGTTGGACTTGCAGGATGCTTATTTTCACATCCCCGTCTTGCCTGCCCACCGCTGTTACTTATGGTACACGGTAGGCTACGAACATTTTCAGTTTACCATGCTCCCCTTTGACCTTACCAGCGCCCCTCGGGTGTTCACGAAAGTGATGGCGGTGGCGGCATCACATCTGCGCAGATCAGGGGTTCCAGTCTTCCCCAATCTTGATGACTAACTGTTGAAGGTGGGCTCGCCCCAGGCTGTCGTCTCCCACCTTGAGAATACGGGAGACCTCCTGCATTCGCTGGGGTTAACTATCAACGTGCTGAAGTCGCACTTCATTCCCTCTCAGAAGCTCCTTTTCATCGGAGCGGTCTGGACACAGCGCGGTTTCGGGTCTATCCTCCCAAGCAGCGAGTCCGAGAAATTTGGGCTACGATACCGATGTTTCAGCCTCTATTCCGGATTTCGGCGAGAATGACCCTGAGGCTGCTGGGCCTCATGGCCTCCTGCATCCTCGTGGTAGATCATGCCAGATGGCATATGCGGGCTCTGCAGTGGGACCTGAAGTTCCAGTAGGCGCAGCATCAGGGGAATCTTTCCGATGTTGTCCAGATCTCCGAGGGAACTGCAAGTCAGTTGCAGTGGTGGCTCACGAACCAGGATTGGGTCAGCGGCAGATCCCTCTCCTTTCCCCAACCAGACTTCACAGTAGTGACGGATGCGTCACTTCTAAAATGGGGCAGCCACATGGAGGAGGCGGAGATCAGATGCCTCTGGTCTCTGGCGGAGTCCAGGCTCCACATCAACCTTCTGGAGCTCCAGGTGATTCGTCTTGCACTGCAGGCATTCCTTCCCTCTGTCAAAGGAAGAGTAGTGCAGGTGTTCACAGACAACACCACTGCCATGTGGTACTGCAACAAACAGGGCGGCGTGGGGTTGTGGACCCTATGTCAAGAGGTTTTTCGCCTTTGGACATGGCTGGAACATCAGGGCATATCCCTAGTGGTTCAACACCTAGCAGGTTCCATGAACGCCAGGGGGTGTCAAACTCAGCCGCCGGTGCATGATGGATCATGAATGGCGTCTTCACTCGGAGGTGGTGCAAGGTCTCTTTCAGCAGTGGGGAGAGCTTTGGTTAGATGTATTTGCCACAGAAGAGAACACGCAATGTCAGCAGTTCTGCGTGTTGGAGTTTTCAAGGCAGCACTCGCTCAGCGACGCCTTTCGTCGTGAGTGGAATTGCGGCCTCCTGTACGCCTTTCCACCTGTACCACTTCTACCCAGAGTGCTGAAGAAGATCAAGTGTGACGGGCCTAAGTAATTCTTGTGGCTCCGGACTGGGCACGAAGAGTCTGGTACCCCAAGCTCTAGAGCATGGCCATCGATCCTCCGATCAGATTGCCTCTTTGGGAGGATCTTCTGTCGCAGCCGCAGGGAACGGTCCTCCACCCGAACCTGTCCAGTCTATACCTCCTTGCGTGGAGATTGTGCGACGACAGTTGACAGCTTTCGACCTTTCTCCCAAAGTCTGTAATGTCATCTTGGCTGCCAGGTGCACACTCCACTAAAACGGTATACGCCTGTAAATGGAACAATTTTGTGGCATGGTGCACAGCAAAGGCTGTGGATCCCCTTTCTGCCCCTCTTTCAGAGGTTTTCCTCTTCATTCTTTCATTGGCTCAGCAGGGTTCTGCTCTGGGCACTCTTAAAGGCTATCTTTCGGCCATTTCGCCCTTTCTTTGCCTTTCTGATCAGCCTTCTCTTTTCAAGTCCCCAATTATTAACAGATTTCTGAAGGGCATTACTCCTCTCTTTTCTCCTTCTCCTTTCGTAATGCCCCAGTGGGACTTGAGTCTTGTCCTCATTTATCTTATGTGTGCTCCCTTTGAGTCACTACATAATTGTCCTCTTTGTCTCCTTACTTTGAAGACTGCTTTCTTGCTTGCCATCACCTCTACTTGCAGGGTGAGTCAGCTTCAAGCCTTATTTTCCAGACCTCCCTTTCTTGCTGTCCATCCGGACAAAGAAGTCCTCCGTACTATGCCCTCTTTTCAGCCCAAAGTGGTTACCTCTTTCCACATAGGTCAGACCATCACATTGCCCAGCTTCTTTCCGCCTCCCCACCCTTCGAAATAGGAGGAGAGACACCACCGTCTGGACCCAAAACGTGCGCTGTCTTTCTACCTTAACCGCACTAAAGACTTCCAGGTGGACGATCAACTCTTCGTGGGTTATGTGGGCGCCAAGAAAGGTCGGGTAGTGCACAAATGTACCATCTCTCGATGGGTCATCCAATGCTTTAAGATCTGTTATTCTTTGGCTAAAAAGGAACCTCCAGTAGGACTCCCGCCCACTCTACCAGGGCGACGGCAGCTACCATTGCTTTGGGACGTGGCGTTCCGCTGGTTGACATCTGACAGGCAGCCACATGGGCATCCCTGCACACATTTATAAGCATTACTACCTGGACAGCCAAGTCTGGAGTGTCGGCTTTTTCAGCCGTTCTGTTCTCCAGGACTGAACTTGTTCTCCAGGTGTGAACTTATTTCGCAGTCCCACCTCTGGGGTTGGTATTGCTGGGGTATCTATTCTAAGGTAAGGAATCTATAACTAATGGTCTCTTTCAGATGAATAAGTTACTTACTTTCGGTAACGATGTATCTGTAAGAGACATACATTAGTTATAGATTTCTTACCGGCCCACCCATCCTCCACGTTCTGCGAACTGACTTGGAAATTCGTGTCAGAATTGACGTCAGAGCGCAGGGGCGGCATCTAAGTAGATATCGCAACGTCATTCCGGCGACCTTGACACCGACGACGAACGCGGAGTCGACCGACACCACCTACTGATGCGCAGGGGTACTGCTACAAAGAAAATTTCTCCGGATCCAGTCTGACACCTGGGGGTTATTCTAAGGTAAGGAATCTATAATTTATGTATGTCTCTTAAGGATACATTGTTACCGAAGGTAAGTAACTTGTTCTTTAGTTCTTCACTGTTCAAAGAAGTACTGATCTATTTTATAACTACCTGAGATGTTTGGACGAGGGTCCCTACAAGGATCAGGACTGACTAACAAAAGTCTGCTGGTTCTGGCAGGCCATCGTCCCTGATCCATGTGGTCACAGGGGACCAATGGATACGGATGCCGAAGTCATACACCAAGGTGCTTGTACGGACTGTATAGTAAAGGCAACACTCTTTGCGAAATGTGTCTGTCCCTTCTCACTTGAGCCAGTTCTTTTTGTGAATCCTGGTGCATGCTTAATTTATTTCGTTAGTAGAAGATGCACTAGCAAAATATTACACTAGTGCATTCTGATGAAAACTTTAATAAACTAGCTGCCATGAAGATTAACGTTGCATTTTTCTTTGCATGTCTTTCTTTAGATGTGGATGTACTAGGGCACTGAGCAATCCTTTTCAGTAAAAAAAAAAAATTACATCTGAGCTGTCTTGCTGGCATATGGACAGTTACTCCTAAAGTACAGCTATATGATGAAGTCAAAGAAAAAAACTGATTAGCATTGGAGTCATTTTTAGGGAGACTGTAAGGATCTGATTCAGAAGAAGGGACATTCGCTATAATTAATAAGCATGGTCTCCTCTTTCAAGAGGAATCATGCAGTAAATGTGGCCTCAGTGGAAATGGAGTTGGACAGGCGGCTTATTTTAAGGTAGCTCTTCCGATTGCCTTTCCAGTTGTGACCCTACTATGCCGGACCCTCATGGAAGGCATGGTAATCTCGCACTGAAATATGTAAAAATGTCCCTGATTAAGTCAGACAAACTCACCAGGCACATATTGTATGCAGTGTTTAATCTGAGCAAGTGGTTGCGGGTGGGGCCTACTGGCACTCATTGTTGTGGACAGGAAGTTATTTTTCCTGAACAGATTTTGATCCAGAGCAAGAGAGAGAAAAACATAAAAAAGTGAAAGAAGGGAGAAGAGAAAGAGGGAAAAACAGTGACAATGTTAGAAAGTAAGGCTGAACAAGAAACCAGCAAGGGTGAAATAAAGTGGTAGAAAGTGTAAGGTGGTAGAAGAAAGAGGCATGAGATGGAACCAGGATCATGCAACCTCAGCATTTGGCACCCCAGCCTTCGATAATACTGACCACAGGCTTTGGAGCAAACCCGGCACTTATTCTTTTACAAATTAAGCATTGTATCCATGTTGATCCTGACCTGTATCCATGTTGATCCTGAACATAGATCTCAATTCTGATGGTCCATTGCAGAGTTGTACTGTTGATGCCCTTGGAGTGCCATGGTCGAGGTAGAAAGATGCTCTCTTCAGCCGTAAGGATGGCTGTGTATAAGTCAAGCATGATTAGGATATATGCACCTCCCTCTTCTCTGTCCGTGAGTGCATTCCATGATGACTTGAGAGTGGTTTCAGTGCAGCAAAATGGTGAATGCTAAATGGATAGCAGGAGAACTGCCCACTGACAATAGTTTCAGAGGTGAAACCGCACAGAGGTTTAGATCTGGAGGTTACAGGACACTAAATAATGCAATGGTAAGCTTTTCATGGACGAGGTAATCACTGCATGCGTAAGGTTGAGGGAGTTTCTCTGAGACTATAAGTAGATGTCAGACCAGGAAGGAGAATAATAACAAGAGGCTGATCTCAGTCACTTTGGAGCTACAACTGTCACAGGGGGTGATACATAACTTAAGCCTTTTGCATCATTGGATTTCAGAATAGGGTAGATCTCAGAAAGGAAAGTCTGGGATAAGCTGGATGTCGAGTGAGAGCGGGAGAAGTGTCACTTGGCCAGTGAAATTCAAATGTCAGTTGAAAATAATGCCTAGTTGTTGCTATAAGGCCAGAAACATAGGGGTTGGTTTAGAGTGATTTCTCTTTAAAGATGAAGATTTAATTGTGAGGAACAATTTGTTTAAGTACTTTTCAGCAATTACAATCTAAAGATATGCTTTGCTGGATATACGAACGTCAAGCTTATAGCTTTCTATCATGGATGATGCAGGATATGCAGTCAGTGGAGTACTGATTTTCCATCATCACCTTTCCAGAGACCTACCATGATCGTTCAGAGTGCCAAGGATGTCCGAATAATGTGTTGGTCTAGGCTTTGTTGGACTTAGACTGGCCGCATTTGATTCATGGCATGATATTTAAAGCATTGCATATCCTGGCCAGAGCACATCTTGGAAGGATGGTAATAGAGAGAAGTATATGTGTGACAGTGTTTAAATTAAGTTTGTCGTTGCCATTGTAGGTGGTTTACTAGCAAAACATGTAAGGACAAAGCAGCCTTTATCTGTAGAAACACTTCTGTAGGGCTTGGTAGGGCCATCAGCAGAGATGCTCAGAACCCCTGGAACGCAGAAGCAGCTAAATATTGATTATATGTGCAACAGTTCCTTAAGTTCTCCTGACTGTGGTCATGAAAGAAGTGCTGATCGACCCACTATGTGCCTCAATGGTCAAAGCGTGGTCCTAACGTCTCCTTACATGTTATCACACCTGAAACAACCAATGCTGCTCTGCTGCTACTTGCTACAGCTCGGTTTTTGCACAGCATGTTATAGTTCAACAGTAAAAGTCTGTACAGGCAATGACCTTAACACCATTGAAATAGGTCTCAGTGATGATTGGAAGGTGAAGTGAATGGTTTTGATTATGTTATTAATGTTACAACCATTATTGCTTAGGCGCTGAGCTGTGCCACTGAGTGATATCTTTGAGCAGTGGAGATTGCTTAAGGTTAAATGTGGAGACAATGTGGTAAATTCAGTAGTGCTTCCAAGCCAGATTGGTGGCATAGGTTTATGGATTCTAGGTAAGGAACAAAAATGAGGTAGGACATTTCCCCTAACCTTTTAGGCAACGTCTGATCGTGGTCCCGGGAACCAGATATATCACGTTGGAGTAATCCTCTTTGAAATGCTCGCAGCCGGGAAACATCGTTTACAACGCGGGGATTACATCGCGATGCCATTACATCGCGGTTTTTACAACGCAAGTCGTTACAACGACTTGTGCTAGATGGCGCTCTAGGACAAGGAATAGTATAATTTACTATCCAACACCTTCCCTACTGTACGTAGACTGGAGTTGGAATAGTAAATTATACTACTCCTAAGTCCTATTCCTTGTCCTAGAGCGCCATCTAGCGCAAGTCGTTGTAACGACTTGTGTTGTCAAAACCGCGATGTAGTGTACCGCGATGTAAATGTATGCGTTGTAACGTCATACATCCCTCGCAGTCCTTCTATGAAAGCTCTACCTGATCCCTACTCTTCAGGAATTATTTAAAAATGATGTGTTTTTAATGAGCCTTTCAACAACATTAAGAGGCAAGTGGGGGAATCCATGGAGACAATACAGTGGGGCATTAGTTCACAGTATTGTAATGCTAACCATACCTTGACTGCTGTTTATATGCACAAGCAAATGACAATAATCCTAGTTGTGGGAGTTTTCAATGTGGGAGCCCAACACCACCTCACGCTGGACTGAAATTACCCCAATCCTGTATGCAGCCATATATTACTTGATATATCCATATTACCTTAACTATATGGACTAATGATGTTGACATTTTGTATTAGTAACAAAGCTCTTGGCAGCAGAAGCAAGGGCTATGTTTGGTTGTAAAAATCAAATTAGTCATTGAATACTTGAATAACATAATTTCTGGATAACACAGCATCCCTTCAGTGACATGAAAGGTGGCAGATGAACCAGTGCAGATTAGTATCTTATGCAAACCTATGCTATATGGTGCTGACTCCAATGATCGAGCTAAATTTGCCCTTACGTTGGAACGACATCTCGTACTTACTTTAGAACTCTTTTCTTTTTTTAAGGAGGATGTTCCCCAGCTATAAGGTGAAAGTCACAGGGATGAACCCCAAGACCAAGTACATTCTATTGATCGACATTGTTCCAGCGGATGATCATCGGTACAAATTCTGTGACAACAAATGGTAAGGCGCTCCCAAATAACAAAATATTACGTTTTACATGGATTTTTTAGTTTTTAGTTGGTGTTGAGTTCAAACTTCGTCTAACTTGTTATGCTACAGTGATAAATGCAAGATTATGCTAGCCGGGTTATTTTCGACCTCCTTTATACTTTTACTCAGATTTCAATACCCAAAGGAAACGTGAATCCCTGATTGGATAGTTTCAATTAGCACATCTTGTCCCCTCTTCCCTAAAATTCAAATTTTAAGCTGAGCATTACATCAGGGCTTCTAAGCACATTATGCCTCAATGGTGTCATCAATGTATTTAAAGTTTGGTCCAGAGGATTTCTCCTTGCCAGTTGTGCCTGCAGAACATACCAGATGATCCCTCAATGGACAGCACTGAAGAGCTCTATTTATCATTCTCCTGATCCCATTTGGAAAGGTTGCCATCGAATGGGATGCTTTAAGGTCAGTTTGTCCCAGTGCAAAGTGTGGTCTAAAAGAATATTATTTTCCCAGATGTCTTTGCTTTTTGTGTCAATTATCCCAGTTTCCACTTCATGAACAAGAAAAAGCAGTAAGTTTGAGATTTAGAAGAGTTGTACAGAACTAATGTAAACCCACGAGGGTAAACGAGAGGTTAAACAACATACTTGAAGCGGAACATTTAATCGAAGCATGAGAATGCCCCACTGCCACTGGCAGTAAGCAATGCCAAACTACTTAATCAAGCTATGGCAAAGTCTGATTTGGTGTCCAGCTAAAGCAATTTAGACTTAATGAAGGAAAATCACTTTTGGCAAAGGAGATGGGCTAAGTTATTCTGGCAGCGAATAGTCCGTTCACATTTGCGTCTCATTAGATGTGGTTATGGCTCCCTTTACACATAAGACACCCGAGACTATGCCTCCAAGAGGTGAACGCCTGGGTTGGTGCTAGAAAGACGAATGTCTTCCATGATGAGTAAGCCATACAATTAGCAGCGGCAGCTGCAATTTGGACAGAGCATGGCATGAAAATTCAGATCCACAGTTTTGAATTTGGGAAACAGTAACGGAAGGTTGACACAGACACAGGACATGATCTTGAAAGGATAGGGCAGAAGGCAATCGGTAGGCCTGGGGAAATCGTAAGATTTACTCATGTGGTCGGTGGTCTTGCAGCTGGACCAGTCCAGTGGCCCCATTAATATTGACTCAAGGCTAGACAATTAAGGCAGTGAACTGAGGCAGACTTTAAATAACTAGGAAAATGCAAAATTGATGCGTGTTGTGCATCAGAACCAAAGGGTTCACTCTCGCTATCAGGAATTAAGATTATCACACAAAGTGGATAATCCAACCGAAATTTAATTCTGATCATGTATCTAAAAATAAAGTTCCTAGTTTGCTAAATGTAAATCATCACTTCTAAATTCAATTAATCAAAAGTTTGTTATTATAATATATGTATATGGCAAAACGGTGACAAGGGGTAGGCAAATTTGTTTAGGTTATTTTGTGTCTTCAATAACTAATTTTATATCTTAGACGATCACTATCTTTCTCAAAGCTTTCTAAAATAATTAATCATCAGGCGAAATTAATCGGGCCAATACATTTTATTTCAAATTCTGGATGTACTTCCAGCCCCACCATTAATATGTTGTACATTTTTACCTCTATTTTGAGGTAACCCTGCTAGTCACAGAAAGGCCTGGTGCTGAAACCTGTGCAGTGCAGCAACCCAGACTGTGTGCATGATTTAGACGGGGGCGGTGCAGGGCGTCTGTTAAAAAAACAGGTCAGACGTCCCATCTTCCCACCTTCTCTGGCCCCTGCCTCCTTCAGCATGTGGGGTAACGCAGTGTTTTTGATTGCAAAGTCGCTGCCCTCCCTGCTATTGGAAATACTCTTTCCGCAGCGCTGTTGCAGGTGGGGATCAAGTTGGAGCCGCTACCCAACATAATGCAGCCATTTTACAGTATTTCAGCCTTTGTTGTTTCTGTCTATGACCTCCATCATAATCATTTTATAAGAAAAACGTCAAAGCTCCCCCATGTGGTGAGAGAAATCTCCTGACGCATGGGGGCATTCAATTTGTAATTTCTGAAGATGAGCCGTGCTCTGGGAATCCTTCTTCTGGAATGACAGGGGCAGGTCCATCATGCCAGCATAGCATCGAAGCAGTTCCCATCATGCAGGTGCGAGAATGAACAGTGACCAGAGTGGACAATTTTAAATGAGGCGGGCTGCCCTGGCTGGTGGGGAGGAGCTGCCACTACCACACCAGCTGCTCTGTTACTTGGCTGTGTAACTATAAATGCCATTCTGTATCTTTTCTAGGCAATCCTTGATCTCAGAGGTGGTAGCTTAAAGGCAAGATTTTTTTCTCCAATTTCTCTTCAATGATATATGTTTTACCTTGGTTTGGGGGTGCAGAGTTACAAAGATGGTTACTGTAAATACAAAATACCATTCGACTTTACCATATACCGTGGAAGTGAAATAGATTTTGGTTGGCTGAGTGTATGGAGAATCTTAGATCATAGTCTCTTATTTAAGCGTTTTTAGTGTATGTGTTTAATTGGGAGTATTTATAAAATGCATACCAGAGCACTTTTTAACCCTTTCAGCGCGGCGCGGATTTCCGCGCCACGCTGAAGATTCCGTGCGCGGGCGGGGCCATGACGGAATGGTTCCGTCATAAGCACAGCCCAACCGACGTGCATGACGGAACCGTTCCGTCAAGCGCGTCGAAGGGGTTAAAGTAACTGGGAGCAAGCTGCAACATACTTGTCTAGGTGTTTAGTTACTTACTAGTCATATAATCTAATTACATACTTTTGCAACTTGAAATACAGATATTGCTGTGTGTTTGTTGAATTCCTAAGAAATACTTTATTTGAAGGAAAGTGGCAGGGTGTTAACGTGACTGTGGGTGAAGATAAAAACACTACCCACATAAGTAGCATGCCATTTACTGTGTCACTTAATAATTTAGCCTTAAGCACATTGGGCCAGATGTGCAAAGCATTTATCTGGTCGCAACCGGTCTGAGTTTGTGACTGGAAAAATGCTTTTTTAAATGTACAAAATGCATCTAATCTGCATTTGCATTTGCGATTCGGTACTCCAAATACTGAATCAGTATGGTATGTATTACTGTTTTGTGACCGAATTCCAGTCGCAATACTTTACCACCATTTTGAGGGCTTGATGTGCGAAATAGGAATACCGATTACCTAATTGTGTTTTTTTGCAAATCGCAATTAGGAAATCGCTACTCCTTGTAGATGAAACTCATGGAGTTTTCCATAGAGGAAAGCATGATGCATTTAAAAAGAAAAAAATTAAGCTTTGAAGTTTCATTTTTTAAGAGTTGACACTGCTCTTAAAAAATAATTTCCCACCCATTCTAAAATGGGAAGGGGCCCCTTGGGGACCCCTTTCCATTTGCGAATGGGTTACCTCTGAGTTTGAGTTGGGGGTAAATTGCTAGCGTTTTGCTAACGTTTTGAAACTGCATTTTGGTTGCAAAACTTTTGTACATACCAATGCAATCGGTATTAAGAAGGGACACCCTTAACACACCCCTCCATATACCGAACCGCAAAACCCTAATTGCTATTCAATAACAAGTTACCGAATGGCAATTTGGGATTTGTACCTCAGAAAAAGGCATTTTTGCGGTCTCAAACAGCCCGAATCTGGCCATTTGTGAATGCAAAAATGCTTCATACATCTAGCCCTAAAAGTGGTGGTAACCCATTCACCTTTGCATTCCTCCCCTTAGAGAATGTTGTGAAAGTATTTTTAAAGACCACTGCCTACTCTTAAAAAATGAAACTTCAAAGTTTCATTTTTTTCTTTTATAAACACATTCCATTTTCCTTTAAGGACAGTGGGCTGCAATTAATCAAAAAAGATTTCCTTAATAAATAGCAATCACAGACATGGTGGTCTTCTGGCCTCAGCAGGCCAGCATCCCAGTGACGGCGGCGATTCCTAATGGGTTGAAAATTGTGACCTAGCTCATTAATATTTATGAGGTAAGTTGATTTGTTACCTACTAGGAATTGCTATTTGGGAATACAAAAATGTGTACATTAGAAATACTGATTTACTAATTGCGATTTGGAGATAATTGCAACTAAGAAATTGGTATTCCTAATGGTTGTACATCTGAACCACTGTTGCTCAATTATAGTTCATAGTTTCGGAAACCATACTAAACCATCTAAAGATGAGATGGGTATTCAAAACATAACAAAAGATGCATTTTGGAGAACACTCTGAACTTTATGGTACCTTAAGGCCTTAGTTCACCATTTGAACTGTGGTATTTTTTTGTATTTATGTTACATCTGAGAAGGATCTTTAGCTGCAGTCTGTAATGATATGGCTTCAACAGTGTTGGAGCTCTATGCCTTTATGAATGAAGGCTGTTGAACAGCGTAAAGCACCAAAATACACATGGATGAATCATGAAAAGTAAGCAGGAACACAAGGCAGAGGCCCACCGAGCGATGTGTCAGAAGAAAAAGAAAATTGTGTTTCCACTGCAGATTCTCCTTTCCACATGAAGGTAACTGTCCTGCTATCGGACAAATATTCAAAGGCTGTGGGAAGGAAAACCATTCCATAACAGTTTGCAAAGCGAAAGAGAAACTAAGTGGGCCACAAAGCACGAGAAGATGCACACCAGAAAGTTCCAGAAGCATTCAAGCCACTCACAGAAGGCCAAATGGCAACATAAACTAAGGCAAATGGAAACAAAATGAAGTTGATCGTTATCATATTCATCGTCCAGCAGTTCATTGATGTCATTGAGTGATAATGAGGAAAATGGATGTGCGATGAAGATGTAGGTCACAGATCGACGTGCGCATGTAGGATTGGTCGTTTGCAAGAAAAAACACAAGTCTGAAGAGAATTACCACTTAAAGCTACAAAGTTCCTTGGGACATTGTCCTAAATTCACGCTCAAGGTGAATGGGGCCCTACAACTTTCATTATAGACAATGGTGCATCGATAAACATCATGCCAGCAAGAAAGTACAAAGACCTGTCTCTGATACCACGTATCACACCTACAAGAACAAAAGTGTATACCGGGTCAGCTTCTACATGTCCGGTCCCCACAATTCTTACCTTGCTGTTGTGGAGAAATCCCACGGGGATGACAAGGACAACCCCCTCCTGGACCCTTTTCCTCCTGGAAGGACCGAGTGCACTAACCAGGCCAGAGAGGGAATTGGGGGAGGCTGCCAAGAAGCAGGTGAGGGTGAGGTGTCGTGATGGGGCACCTCCCGTGATTTTTCGGGGTCTTGGGTCTGGCGCGAATCCCACCTAATGATGACAGAAAGGATAGGGGTAAGCGCGGTGCCAGGGAAGGGAAGGAGACACAAGCACTGGTACGCAATCACTAACACCCTGGCTATCGCTCCCTGCAATTGTTACCTGAAAGGTGGCGCTCCTGCGCAGGGAAGATGAGGCAAGTCGTCAAGCACTCCAGTGTTTGAAGCGAGAGAAGGCTTCAGTGTGACAGAAGCATACGCTCCTGCGCTGTTCACTGTGGGTACGGTGAATTGTGGAAAGGTCCGTGGTGAAGTGCTCGTGGGTGACCAAGGGTGGAAGCGCTCCTGCGCTTGTGAAGGAGGGGCAAGGTGAGTACGACTCCGTGCCGTCGCACGAGTCGTGGGTGACCAAGGGGGAAGCACTCCTGCGCTTGTAAAGGAGGGGCAAGGTGAGTACGACTCCGTGCCATCGCACGAGTCGTGGTAATGGCCAAGGGTGAAAGCGTGCATGCGCTGAGGGGGTTAGGAGAGTACGACTCCGTGCCGTCGCACGAGTCGCAGAGAAGCAACGATGACAGCGCTCCTGCGCTTCGAGGGTAAACAAAGGCGAGGGAGACTCTACACGAGTCCCGGTAAGCAGCAGCTGTAGGCTCCCATGCGCGGTCCAGACGGAAGGTCTGGTTGCGGGTAGAGCCTTCGCTACGCTCCTGCGTATCCGGCGAAGCTCCGTGGAAGAATCCGAAGCGCAGGCGTGGGCGTCTGTGGGATTAAAGTACGCAACCCGCCAGAAGTGCGGGCCGGCCAATGACAGTGGCAGAGTCGATCTCAGACACTAGACCGCTACTCTGTTTGGAGCCGGTAGGGGGGAGGAGTCTCGTACAGTGGAAAGCCTCGCTTCCATTCGTCGGGAGCGAGGAAGCGGGCGAGATCATGACAGCACCCACCCCTAAAACAGCCCCACCCGTGTTTCAAAGAGGGATAACAGGACGGGGTTTCAGGGGTTGCCGAGCATGGAAGGCACGAACTAAGGCAGGTGCGTTACGGACATGCGAAAGGGGTTCCCAGGAGCGTTCCTCAGGACCATACCCCTTCCAATCCACCAGGTAATAGAGTTTCCCCTTTGTCCTACGGGAGTCAAGGATGGCCCGCACCTCGTATTCCACGTGGTCGTCCACAGGAACCGGAGGAGAGGGCTCCGCTATCAAGCTGTCAGGATGGGCAGGGCGTAAGAGAGAGACATGAAAGACGGGATGAACTTTCATGTGAGAAGGCAGTGATAGCCTCATGGCCACCGGGTTGATAACCCGTGTTATGGGATAGGGACCTATGTAACGGGGCAATAGTTTCTTAGGCCCTTGCGTGTTGAGGTTCTTGATGGACACCCACACCCTATCCCCCGCTTCGTATGTGGGTTCAATTTGTCTGTGTTTGTCTGCATGATGTTTGTACGTTTCTTTGGCTTTGGCTAACTCAAATCGGGCTTGCTGCCATATGGTACGGAGGAAGGCATGATGCTCCTGTATGGTAGGAATTCCACAGGTCCGTGCCTCTTCCCAGGGGGTCGTTCTGGGATGGTACCCTTGGAGACAATAGAACGGAGACACCCCGATGGCAGTGTGTTTGTTGTTGTTATATGCGTATTCCACCATCCACAACACGTTGGACCATTCTGAGTCCAAGGAAAGCAGCAAGCAACGGAGGTATTGTTCCATGGTACGATTTGTTCGCTCTGCCTGTCCATCCGTTTGGGGATGATAGGAGGATGACAAACGGGCTTCCATGTGCAAAAGAGAGCAGATTTCCGTCCAGAACCTGGACACAAACTGAGTTCCACGGTCTGTTATCAGTACTGACGGGATTCCATGTAGTCGTATCACGTTCTGCATAAAAATGGTTGCCAATTCCGCAGCTGAAGGAAGGCGTTGTAGTGGTACGAAATGTGCCATTTTTGTTAGATGGTCTACGATAGTTAGTATAGTCGTGTATCCCATAGTGGTTTTAGGAAGTTCCACTACGAAGTCCATCGAGACCGTGTGCCACGGGCATGGGGGAACAGGAATGGGCCGCAGTAGTCCTACTATGGGTTGTGAGGTCGTCTTTCCTTGTGTGCAGATGATGCAGCGATCTATGTAGGCCTGTGTGTCATGGTTCAGGGTAGGCCACCAGAATTGTCGTTGCAGCAGGTCTTTGGTCTTTTGGTATCCAGGATGACCGGAGAGGGGGTGATCATGGCATTGAACTAGAGCTTGTTGTTGGTGGGTAGGTAGAGGTAAATAATACCGTCCTCCTTTCAACAAGAATCCATCTTGTTCTGTAAGGTCTTGGATGTTTCCGATCCAATCTTTAGGTCTTTTTTGTTGTAAATCGTGGTGCAGCTGGGATAAAAGGGAGGATGAGGTCACCGTCCCCTGGAAACATCGGCTGGGAATGACAGGTACTGGGTCTGTGGTGGGTGCCTGGTCTTCGGTTTCCTCTAGTCTGGACAAGGCGTCCGCCTTGGCATTCTCCCTTCCGGGACGGTAGGTGATCTGGAAATCGTATTCGTTGAAGAATAGCGTCTATCGTAGCTGTCTCGCTGTTAAGGCTCTGGCTGATCGAAGGAACCGTAGGTTTCTATGGTCGGTGAATATTGTTACCGTGTGTTTGGCGTCCTTCAGGTAGTGTCGCCATTCCTCAAACGCAGTTTTTATGGCCAAGAGCTCCTTATCTTCAATGGAATAGTTGCATTCAGCTGGTTGTAGTTTCCGGGAATAGTAGGCTATTGGGTGGAGTAGATTGGTGTTGCTGTCTTTTTGTGATAAGACACCCCCTACGGCGTTCTGTGAGGCATCGGCCTCCACAATAAAGGGGCGGTTTGGATCAGGATGCTTCAGTATCGGAGCTGAGGTGAACCTGTTTTTTAGGTCCTGGAAGGCCCGTTCCGCTCCGGCGTTCCATTGGAAACGTGTCCCTTTTCGCAACAAACAAGTAATGGGGGTAACAATCCGGGAAAAGCCTGCAATAAAACGTCGATAGTAATTTGCGAATCCAAGGAACCTTTGGACTTGTTTCACGGAGCTTGGGGATGGCCACTGTAATATGGCGTCGACTTTCCTGGAGTCCATTTGTACGCCTTCTGGTGTGAGGATGTGTCCCAGGAATTCCACTGTTGTGGTGTGGAATACGCTCTTTTCTAGCTTCACATACAGTCCATGTTGCTGTAGTTGCTGGAGTATCGCCCGTACATGTTGAAGGTGCTCCTTCATGTCTGTGGAGTAAATCAGTATATCATCGATATACACGATGCAGCATTTGTCGATGAATCCCCTTAGCACCTCATCAATGAAATATTGAAAGGCGGCTGGGGCGTTGCAGAGTCCGAAGGGCATGACCCGATACTCGAACAATCCATACCGCGTTCGGAAGGCGGTTTTCCACTCATCCCCTTCACGGACTCTGACAAGATGGTAGGCCCCTCGTAGATCCAGCTTCGTGTAGATGGCCGCATCTTTCACTTGATCCAGTAGGTCGGGTATTAACGGTAAGGGGTACCTGTTCTTAATGGTTATGGCATTTATCGCCCGAAAGTCAATACACGTGCGTAGATCGCCTTCTTTCTTCGCCACGAAGAAGAGAGGGGAAGAGACAGGAGATTTGGAGTGGCGAATGAACCCATTCTGTAGGTACTGATTGAGATAGGCGCGAAGATGCTCATTTTCCTTCTCCGTGAGGGAGTAAACACGGCTGCAGGGAAGCGTGGACCCTGGTATTAAATCAATGCGGCAGTCGAAGTGGCGATGTGGAGGTAGGGTGTTAGCGCCTTGTTCGTCAAATACGGGAGCCAGGTCTTGGTATTCCTTGGGTACTGTCTGGTGTGTAATTAGTCCCATTCCATCCCGTGGCAGAGTACAAGCCTGGACCTCCCTCGATATGGTTTTCTTCTCCGAGGGGTAGCAATAGCGAATACAATGGACCGAGTCCAAAACGGTTTTGCCAGTTGCCCAATGGATCAGGGGATTGTGCTGAATCAGCCAGGGAAGGCCCAATATGAGCCGAAACTGAGGAGCATCGATGATGTCAAAGGCGATGGTCTCTGTGTGCTGATTTTCCAGCACCATTGCCAGATCCTCGGTTTGGTATCGGATTAGTCCTGAGGTCAAATCCGTGCCGTCCACTGCTTTCACCGTTTCGGGCCTGCTTTTGGTTCGTTTTTGCATGCCCAGGCCCGTCATGTACTGGGCATCGATGAAGTTTCCGGTTGCTCCTGAGTCAATCAAGGCTACGACGTGCCATGATGGGCCTATCGATGAGTGCAAGACAACCGGCAAGCCCATGTGATTGTGGTTGGCACAAAGGGTTGGGGTCTGTTTTTCCTCTGCCAACAGTCCCAGTAGACAGACCCCGTTCGCTACTGGGATGTCCCGTTTCCCAACCTGTCTCCTCGGGTGATCGGGAGAACTGCCGAAGTCCTCTCTCTGGGTTGGCGGGGTTTTGCAGGACACTCCCGCACGAAATGGCCGCTTTTGCCACAATAGAGGCATAGATTCTGTTTCCGGCTTTTTTCCTTTTTTTCTTTTGTCAAGGGGGCACGGATCCCCCCAATCTGCATAGGCTCAGGGTTATCACGGGGTTTTGGTATGTCTCTATACACAGGGACTCTGGCCTCTCCTCCTTTGGTTTTTTCTGTTCTCCGCTCTAGTAGGCGATAGTTCTGTTTTACTACCATGTCTATGAATGGGCCTATCTCTTCTGGTGGGTCGGTCATTTGCGAAATGAGGTCTTTCAACTCTTCACCTAGGCCCCTATAGAACACCGACACTTGTTTCGAATCTGGCCAACGGGCTTCCACCACTAGACGGTTGAAGGTGGTAATGTAATGTAGTAGGTCGGTGTTGCCTTGTTTTAGATTGAGTAGTTCATTGTCTGCCGCTTGCACGAATGTATGGCGGGCAAACATACGACGCATGGTTTCCTTAAAAACCGGAAAGTTGTATAGAAGAGGTTCGTCGTTCTCTACCAATGGAATGGACCACTGCGCGGCGTCGCCTCCCAAATACGATAGGACGAATGCGACCTTGGAGGCGTCATCAGGAAAGGCCGATGCTCTGGCCATGAAGTGCAGATGGCATTGGTTAAGGAATATACTATATTTCGCGCTATCCCCATAGAAACGTTCTGGTGCGGCCAGCTGGGCGGTGGGTTGAGCTATGACCTGAATGGGGGCGGAAGCAGTCGAGAGAGATGGCGGGGGGCCCCCCGGATTGAATGTAGGAGGCCTTAGTATTCCTTCTTGCCGGGGGCGTGTGGAAGAGGGACCCCAGGGCCCTATGTTCCCCGCACCTATTTGACCTTGTAGGGTGGTTAGGTCGTGTCTCAGACTACGATTCTCGGTTTGGATGCTAACCAACATGGCCGCTATGTCCTGCAAGGTAACGTCGGGGTTGTCCATGTTACCCGGGTGGGATATATATACGTGGGCTTCGGATTCTGTCCGGTCCCCACAATTCTTACCTTGCTGTTGTGGAGAAATCCCACAGGGATGACAAGGACAACCCCCTCCTGGACCCTTTTCCTCCTGGAAGGACCGAGTGCACTAACCAGGCCAGAGAGGGAACTGGGGGAGGCTGCCAAGAAGCAGGTGAGGGTGAGGTGTCGTGATGGGGCACCTCCCGTGATTTTTCGGGGTCTTGGGTCTGGCGCGAATCCCACCTAATGATGACAGAAAGGATAGGGGTAAGCGCGGTGCCAGGGAAGGGAAGGAGACACAAGCACTGGTACGCAATCACTAACACCCTGGCTATCGCTCCCTGCAATTGTTACCTGAAAGGTGGCGCTCCTGCGCAGGGAAGATGAGGCAAGTCGTCAAGCACTCCAGTGTTTGAAGCGAGAGAAGGCTTCAGTGTGACAGAAGCTTACGCTCCTGCGCTGTTCACTGTGGGTACGGTGAATCGTGGAAAGGTCCGTGGTGAAGTGCTCGTGGGTGACCAAGGGTGGAAGCGCTCCTGCGCTTGTGAAGGAGGGGCAAGGTGAGTACGACTCCGTGCCGTCGCACGAGTCGTGGTAATGGCCAAGGGTGAAAGCGTGCATGCGCTGAGGGGGTTAGGAGAGTACGACTCCGTGCCGTCGCACGAGTCGCGGAGAAGCAACGATGACAGCGCTCCTGCGCTGGGAGGGTAAACAAAGGCGAGGGAGATTCTACACGAGTCCCGGTAAGCAGCAGCTGTAGGCGCCCATGCGCGGTCCAGACGGAAGGTCTGGTTGCGGGTAGAGCCTTCGCTACGCTCCTGCGTATCCGGCGAAGCTCCGTGGAAGAATCCGAAGCGCAGGCGTGGGCGTCTGTGGGATTAAAGTACGCAACCCGCCAGAAGTGCGGGCCGGCCAATGACAGTGGCAGAGTCGATCTCAGACACTAGACCGCTACTCTGTTTGGAGCCGGTAGGGTGGAGGAGTCTCGTACAGTGGAAAGCCTCGCTTCCGTTCGTCGGGAGCGAGGAAGCGGGCGAGATCATGACACTACATCCTTGCGGAGCAAGGGATTCTTTGTGGAGACCATGCAGCACAAGAAAACAATAGTGCAAGCGCCGATTCATGTACTCCCAGGTACTTTGTTGAGTGTGTGTTTATTAAGTTTCAATGCTGCTGCTGACATAGGACTGATTTCTCTTAACTAAAACTTGAATGCCCATTGCCGTAGACTAATCTCCCATATATATAGGACGCTCTGAGATTATCTGCCACTCCTGCCACTCAATGTACAGACCAAATGGGAGGAAATACTGGGAGATCCTCTTGCGGCTAAGTAATTGCCAAAAATATACAAGGGAGTGCGGACGGTTAGCTCCAATGCACGATTCAAGCTCCTGCAATATAACTTTATAAATCAAACATATCTTACCCTGCAGACCATGCACGCTATATACCCTACCCAATCTGACTGCTGTGCATGCTATGGGGCCCAACAGCCCACTTCATATGCATGATATGGTCATGCCACTTCCTATACCCATTCTGACAGGACATTTTACCTAATCTGAATAGGGCTTCAGGTTGGGCAGTGCCACTGGAGATCCATCAGGTGTTACTGGGCCTGCTTCCTCCTCCTGTTCAAAAGAATTTTGTAGAAAGTTTGTTGCCTCAGCTTGGTCTTTGTGTAGAGCCGTATAGCGAAAAGATGGCTTAGCCCAATACCCCCTACATATCTGGCATGGTTGAACGATGTTTCTGAGTGAGCGATTGCGGAAGTGGTACGCATGTGACACGTGTAAAGATGACACGCTTGAGAATGGCCTGCGAGTTTGGTTGGCCATGCTGTCCAATTTGAGGAAGCCATAGGGTCCGGCCACCCCCAGAGGCGGGCCCACATGAAGTACTATATACAATCTAACATGGTTGAAATGAGTAATAGAAACACCTTAGATTATGGAGGGTTATTTCACGGGCACCCCCACACCACTTATCATGGCATTATGTTGTATCAGCAACGGAGACTATGCACAAGAGCGAGGGTAAGTTGGGGGGTTAGTTTTATTTAAAAAAAACTGTTTGGGGTTGTTATATGGACAGCTGCCTGACTCATATTACCAATGATGCTTAGTTGTAACTATTATTGATGTCATCCTGGGATCTTACTTACTTGTTCATGTCAGACCAGATCCTGTAAAACATGTTTCTTGTTTGATTATTTCCAATTTGCCAAATACTGCTGTGAATAACATGTGATTCACCTGTACTGCATTTGAAATTCCTATCTATATCTTTGTTTATAGAAACTGAGCAGTGGAACTTGACACTATGTACTAAAGTGAGACTTCCACACTACACTGGTTATGTAACATTGCCCAAAAACCAATAAAGTTAATTGAAAATAAAACCTTGATGCCCATTCTGAAATGGTGAGTCAATTCCCGACATTGTTTCATGGACTTGAGAAACTTAAGACAATGAAGGTGCAGCTTCACATTAATGAAGATATTCGCTCCATTCCACACAGACACCGTCAAATTGCTTTTCACTTACAGGAAGCCATTGAGAAAGAACTAGAAAAACTGTTAAGGAATGACATAATCGAACGCTCTATTGGTACGATACTGTGGGTTTCACAGATTGTGGTGATGCCAAAAAGGACAGTGGAGGTTCAGTGCACATTTGTGTTGATATGCGACAGGTCAACAAAGCAATCGAAAGAGAAAGACATCCAAGTACACACATTGCAGACATGATCACACAGCTGAATAGCATCAAAGTCTTCTCCAGCCTTGATCTGAACAAAGGTTACCATCAACTTGAACTGGAAGAAAACTGTAGGTATATTACTACTTTTTCAATCCATATTGGTTTGTTCAGATATAAATGACTTCATTTAGGTGTGTCGTCAGTTGCAGAAATCTTTCAAGATGTCATTCATCAAATAATTCAGCCTGTCACACATGCTTTTAATTACAGTGATGATATATTGTTGTTTGGGGCTACATGAAAGGAACATGGCAAAGCACTCACACAAGTGTACCGTCTGCATGCTGATGTAGGACTCACACTAAATGATGAGAAGTGCGAATTTCACAGAAACAGACTTAAATTCTTTGGGCATATTTTCTCTGAAGAGGGGGTGACTTCTGACACCTAAAGGGTACAGGCATTGTCATCTGCTTACCCTCCAGAAGATGTGACCATGCTGCGATCCTTCTTGGGGATGGCAGCTCCTGGTACTTTTTCACTGTGAGTGAAACATTCAAATTTTACCCACTCCGTGAAGGAGGTGATAACCAGTTTGCAAACGGTAAGGGGTCCCCAAGGGACTCCATCCCTTTTGTGAATGTGGGCGCTAACATTTATTTAGAGCAGGCAGTGGTCCCATGGACCACTTCCTGCTCTTAAAAAATGAAAAGGTAGCTGTTCATTTTTATTTTTGAAATTCATCCCGTTTTCATTTAAGGAAAACAAGCTGCATTACAAAAACAAATAAAAAATGCTTTACTTAAAAAGCAATTACAGTCATTGTGGTCTGCTGACCCCTGCATGCCACCATCCCTGGGAGTGCAGGCCATTCCCAATGGGTTCAGATTACAACGTGCCTCATGAATATTAATGAGGCAGGTCCCGTGCAACCTATTTGGGAATTGCAAGCAATGTTAAACAGACTGTAGTACATTGCAGTTTGAGATTTCCTAATAGCGAATCGCAAATATATGCTATTAGGAAATCGCAAACCCACGTTTTCATTCATCTCACCCTAGGAGAACTAACAAGCAGGAATGTTCCATTTGAATGGTTATCTGAATGTGACCGAAGTTTCAAGAAAATAAAACACTCAAGTGAAAATGCAACTGAAATGGCTCACTTTGATCCAAAATTGCAAATAGATATTGTGGTGGATGCAAGCTCCATGGGGTTGGGAGCGATCCTTGACCAACATAATGGACAACCTGATGCTCAGAGACACATTGTGGCCTATGTTAGCTGGAGTCTATCTCAGACGGAACATGCTTATTCTCAACCAGAGAAAGAAAGCTTAGCGGTAGTATGGGTGTGTGATCACTTACAAGTGTTTCTGTACGGAAAGCATTCCACCCTTGTCACAGATCATAAAGCATTGCTCACCATTTTCAGAATCCAAAAGCCAAGATGCCCACTCACATCGAGAGCTGTGGGTTGCTTCTGCAGGATTATGATTACACTATTGTGCACAAACTGGGGAAAGATCTAAACGCTGCAGACTATTTTTCATAAGTTCCGCTACAGCGTCATAGTGCAACGTCCAAAGCGGATGAGGCCTACATCAATTTCAAAGTGAAGTCAAGTTGATCTGAAGCTCTTCTATTGATCACATTCTGACAGCTACTAATATTGATAAAGACATACTTAAGCTCAAGGAAATTATTACAAAACAATTCTGGAGGAAGCATAGTTGACCTCTTACATATGATGTTGAATACCAGAAATTCACAAATGTTTCTGAAGAATTCTCTGTTGCACATGATGGTGTCATACTACAAGGGGCAAGAATAGTTATCCCAGAAAGCAGCAAGTTATTGAACAGGTACACAAAGGACATCATGGCATTGCTGCAACTAAAAGGGCCCCTCAGGGATCAAATGGGGTTACCGCGTGTTGATGATTATCTAAGAAAGCTTGGGAGAGGATTGCTGTTGATTTCTTCAGACCTCTCAACAGCAGACATCATCTCATGGTATTTGTCAATGAGTACTCATGTCTTCTTGTAGTGGAAGACCTATCATCAACCACACATGACAGAGTCATCGAAAGGCTGGATGACATTTTCACAACATGGGGTGACAACGGTCCACCCTTCAATAGCAGAGAGTTCAAAGACTTTCTTAATCATTTGAACATCAAACATTAGGCGCATGACGTTGTTGAACGATTTCACTGGAAGGAATCAACCTCAAGTCTGCACTGCACCCAGCCCTTCATGCCTACCGTTCCACTCCACATTCTATGACAGTCCTGCCACCTTGCCGTTCGGGAGAGCTCGTGGAACGAAGATACCTCAATGGTCCACCAGCCGGTCAATAGACCCGGATGAGATTTGTGTCAATGACATCTTTTGCAAGTGCAAAATGAAGGCCTACGCTGACAAGCGTAGACATAATTGAGACACGGTTTTCGAGAAAGGAGACCAAGTTTTTGTTCAGCAAAAATAGACATGCAAGACGGAAACTTGATTTGATGCTGAACCGCTAAGAGTAGTGGCAAGCAAAGGACATATGATAACTGCCCAACAACCTGGAAAATCCATAACCAGGGACTTGGTTTAAACCTTTGCCTCAATGTTCATCAGCTCCAGACCAGAGTGAGGCAAATTTACCCAAGACAAGCATTCAACTGTTCTCTAGAGATGTCAGATGAAGGCACCCATCCTCTATCTCGTACAAGTAGACCTGGAAGGCTCGAAGAGTTGTAATGTCTATATGTTAGACCTGGCACATTGGCGTGGGTCTCCCTTCCATTTTGCTCTGTTACCTCATATGTTTTTGCTGGTGTTTGTTGCTCAGGGCACTGTTCCACTGCTGTCCAGTGCCACAGGGCAAGGGCTCCCGATTGTAAATTGATGTATGATTTGTGATTCCATGATTGGTTGGTTTGGTTTACCTGTCAGACCCTAGTACAGTGCACCAGGAGTGCCCAGGGCTGGTAAATCCAAATACTGCTGGTGGGCTTGCAGCACTGGTTGTGCCACCCACAGAAGCAGCCTGTAAAAGTGTGTCTAAGGTCTGCCATTGCAGAGCCTGCGTGCAGTCTGGTACTGCCATGCTGACTGGGCGAGTGCACCAACTTGCCAGTCCCTAAACCTTCCCTTTTCTTCATATCAGACACCCCTATGGTAGGCCCAAGGGCAGGGTGCATTGTAAGGATAAGGTAGGACATGCCCTGGTGTGTGTGGCATGTTCTAATAGTGAATTACAGCCATTTTCGTTTTTCACTATTGCAAGGCTACCTGTTCTCCAAAGACCAGAATGGGCAGTTTGATTATTACATCTTATAATCCTAACTGACTCAGGGAACATGGTAGAAATTCGAATTTAGTATGCCTGAACTCAGAATGATCAAATACATCTTTTAGTGAAGTTGGTTTTAACATTCTGTGTTTGAAAATGCCACTTTTAGAAAGTAGGCATTTTCTTGTCTAACCATTCAAACCTGCATCTGCTAGGCTGTGTATTCCCTGTCTGGAGTTTGAGTGACAGGGCTGGGGAATTCCAGGAGACAGGGTGAGGTGTCCCAGTAATGAATAGAGAGATCTGCATCTAGATGTGTGGGAGGATTTGCACTTGGGACCTGAATAGGACTGTGCCTTCCCTCCACAATGCTGGCTCCACCTCCTGTGGTGCGTCTGATGTCTCTGCCCTGCACTCTGAAAGGAAAAGAAGGAGTCAGGTAAACAAAGTGCTCCAGGACTGATCAGAACCGGTTTGAACAAGGCAAAGGCCCCTCTGCCCCTAGAGGACAAAGGATTTTGGGGTATATGTATTGGGACCCTGATCCCAAGAATTTAGATCACTTTGGGAAAACAAGAAGAACCCTCTGCTGAGGAGAGAAACCAAGAAGGAGCTGAGGAGGAACTATCCCTGAAACTGGGGGATTGGCCTGCAGTGGTTGCCTACTGCCAAAGAGAGGAGAAAGGAACTTTGTGTGTACTTTTGCTCAACTTGGATCTCCAAGGGCTTGGAAAAGAGCTTGCCTCCTGCTGAAGTCTCAGGAACAACAGACTTCACCCCCCAGCTCCCCAGAGTTCTTTGGAAGTGCCTGCTGCTGTTGTTGGGCCTTCTGAGGGACTGCGTGTCGCAAGGAGCTGGAAGCGCGACTCAAGAAGGAGAAGCGTGCCGCCGTCGGAGCTGTTGTCATTGCATCTCGTAAAGTGTGTCGCCGCTGCAGCATTGCGCGGAAGCATCTCGCATCATCCAGGAAGTGTCTTGCAACGCCGAAGAAGCGTGTCGCCATCGCAGCCATCGTAGCTGACACATTGCACCGCATCAAGAGAAGAGTCTCGCATCGAGGAAGAAGCGTATCACCATCGCAGCCATCATAGTTGTCGCATTGCACCGCATCAAGAAAAGCGCCTCGCATCCACGGAGAAGTGTGCCACCGTCGGAGCTGTTGTCGTCGCGTCGCGTAAAGGGGTGTCGCCGCTGCAGCATCGCATCAAGCGGAAGCGTCTCGCAACGTCGGAGGAGAGTGCCGCTGCCAAGGCCGCTTCGCGTAAGGTGTGTTGCCGCTGCAGCTGAAGCATCAAATCGAGTCTTCTCGCAACATTGGAGAAGCGTATCGCATCTGGAAGATCTTCACGTCTTTATTTCTTTGCAACAAAATCTTCATCGCATCAACAGCGTTGCAACACTTTCGTTGCCCTGGGTGTCGCATCTAAAAGGTACATTGACTTAAAGTGTCACATTTAAGAACTAAAGAGAACTAAGCAAAATTCTACCATCTAAAGTAACAGTATTATGTATTTTTGTCGTTTAATGGTCTTGTGGTAAATCTATATAAAGAATACTTATTTTTGATATAAAACCTGTGTGGTGTCCATCTGTAGTGCTGTCACTTGATTACTGTTTGTGTTCACAAATGCTTTACACACTGCCTCTGAGATAAGCCTGTTTGCTCGTGCCAAGCTACCAAGGGGGTGAGCAGGGGTTATTTTGGGAGTGTACCCCCTTACCCTGACTAGAGGCGAGGGTCCCTAATTTTCACAAAGTGCATACCTGTGCCAACTAGAGACCCCCAAGTCTAACATTGGTGGTCAGCGGTGAGGATTCTGGACTTGCATTTGTGACTCCGGTACAGTGATTGGTGAACACTACTTAGTGAGTGCAGACTATAACGCAACCAATACTTGTTGGTAGATTTATTTTTGGGACTTTCTATTTTTGAGTACTGCCAAGCTTAACCATGGTGGAGAAAGCAGCATCCATAGTCTTTGTTGATAATGAGTGGGGGTGGGAAGCAGAGAAACTGGAAAGCTACAAAGTACAACAGCTGAAATTCTTCTGCAAGAAATTTAATGTTTCCACTACTGGATGTAAAAATAAGGCAGAGTTCTACAAGGCGCTGAGGGCCTGGGTAGAAGCAAGGAATGCCACTGATGATGATAATGCAGAGGAGCAGCTAGAAGGGCCCAGTGGGTCCAAGAGGAAGGAGAACCCCTTCCCCTGCCGGTAGCAGTGATTCTGGTAAACGTCTATCTCCAGAGGAGTTGGCAGATAGAAAAGATTGCAGGATGCACGAAATGGAGCTGACCAAGCTCAAGTTAAGTGGGCAGTTAGAATTTGAAATGCAAAGTAGAAATTTAGCCCTAGAAGAGAAGAAGCTACAGTTTGAACATGAAAAGGTTTTGCGGGAGTTGGTGTTGAAAGCCAAAAGCTTAGATATTGCTCCCTCTGGTGGCAGCACACCATCAATGCCTGTGGAATCTAGAGTGTACATCCCTAAGGATGTGGTGAAGGAATTTTTTTTAAATGATGATATTGGGCAGTGGTTCAAGGCCTATGAGGTAGCCATGTCTTCCCACCGGGTACCTGAGAAGGATTGGGGAGCGGGGTTGTGGGGGCGGTTCCTTAGTGAGGGGCGGGACACACTGCTAGACTTGCCTTCTGATGTCTATAATTCCTATCCCCACATGAAAGATGCATTGATGTCTAGATATGGTTTGACCCCTGAGATGTACAGACAGAGGTTCAGGGGTTGCACAAAGATAGCAAACAGTACCTATGTTGAATATGTCACTTTTTTCTGCAAAGCATTGGATGGTTGGTTGAAGGGTAGCAAAGTTGATGATATTCAGGGACTTCTTGATTTAATTGCATGGGAGCACTTGTCAATTAACTGTTTTCCTGAGCTACGCCAGCACCTGATTGATAGCCGGCTGACTAATCCTAGGAAGCTTGCTGAGGAGACGGACCGCTGGGTCAGTACCAGGTTCCACAAGGGTCACGTGGGCGACTCAGCCAAGAGTGGGCAGGGTCCCCAGCAGAAGAGTGGGGGGACAAGGGTAAACAGTGGGAGTTCCATAGGAGGCCCGAAAGTAATCCCCAATGGAACCAAGGGAAAGGTTCTCAGCCTCCCCCGCAGAAACCGTCAGGGGCCCGACAGGTCCACCTGTTCAAAGAGGGCCCCCAAAATGCTACAAATGTGGAGAACTGGGTCATTTTGCCAATGAACCCAAGTGTCGCCTGTTTGGAAAACCAGCACCCACTGGTGCAGCCCCCCGGCAGATGGCTAGTGTAGGCCTGGGTGAGGAGATGGGTGCCCAAGGTGGGTGAGGTCCCACAGAGATGTCCCTTGTCTCATTAGGAGACTGTGAGGTGGTCCCCAGGACCCAGCTGCCTTATAACACTAAATAATACAGGCAGTGGGTGACCATCAATGGCCATAGAGTGGAAGCTCTTAGAGATACGGGAGACAGTGTAACAGCTGTCAAGTGTCACCTGGTGTCTCAAGAGCAGGTTGTCCCTGGAGCATTCTACCCAGTTGTTGCTGCTGACAACACAGAGAATCACTGCAAGGTGGCTCAGGTTCCCTTTGAGTGTGGGGGGGGGGTCTCTGGTACTCTTCAGGTAGCTGTGAGGCCTGCCATGCCTGTTGACTGTTTGTTAGGGAATGACTTGGAGAGCTCCCCTTGGGCGAAGGTGGAGCGAAGTGCTCATCTAGAAATGTTGGGTTTACCTGACTGGGCGTGTGTGACCACCCAGTCAATGGCAGCAAGTAAAGGTGCTCAAGAGGACCTGGAGCCTGAGAGGGAGGCCCAGGTACCTGCCGTCAAGAGTAGAGGCAGGGGGCATGGGAAACCTGCCCCCGAAGTTCCCACGGTCCAGGAGGGAGCAGACCCTGAGGGGGATGCCCTGGATCCTACAGAGGAACTGGTAGCCGAACTGGGGGACCTGCCTGAGCTGACCCATTGGCAGCAAGAAGGAGGATCCTCCAGGAAGGAATTCTGCAAGGAGCACAAAGAATGCCCTTCTCTTGTGGGTCTGCGGCAGCAGACTGCAGACCAGGCAGCAGGTGATCAGTCTGGGTCACATTGGATCTACTGGGAGAATGATCTCCTGTATACAGAGCCTAAGGTTGCTGAGCCTGGGTCAGCCCGTGTGCTGGTGGTACCCCAGCGCTTCAGAGCCTTCCTACTGGGGCTGGCTCATGATGTTCCATTGGCAGGACATTTGGGGCAGGACAAGACCTTTGAAAGGCTTGTCACCCATTTTTATTGGCCCCAAATGCGCAGGAGTTCAGACACTCACTGCAGGACATGTCAGACTTGCTAGGCAAGTGGAAAGAGTGGGAGGAAGTGCAAGGCTCCTCTCCAGCCATTCCCTGTAGTCAGCACCCCCTTTGAACGGGTGGGTATTGACATTGTGGAGCCACTGGACCCCAAGACAGCCATGGGCAACAGGTTCATCCTGGTCTTGGTGGACCATGCCACCCGGTACCCAGAAGCCATACCTCTGAGGACAGTGACGGCCCCCGTGGTGGGACGAGCACCAATGGGAATTTTCTCCAGAGTGGGATTCCCTCGCGAGGTAGTGTCTGACCGGGGAACTAACTTCATATCTAAGTATATGAAGTCCCTGTGGCAGGAGTGTGGTGTAACCTATAAGTTCACCACTCCTTACCACCCCCAAGGAAATGGGTTGGTTGAGAGATTCAACTGAACCCTAAAAGGCATGATAATGGGTCTTGAGGAACCTATGAGGCGTACGTTGGATGTCCTCTTACCATGCCTGCTCTTTGCTTACCGTGAGGTGCCACAGAAATCTCTAGGGTTCAGTCCCTTTGAGCTTCTCTATGGACACCCAGTGAGAGGACCTCTAAGTCTGGTCAAAGAAGGCTGGGAGCAATCTCACAGGAAACCTCCCCAGGATGTATATAGCTACATGCTGGCCTTTAGGACCCAGACTAGGTGTTTCAGACAACTCGTCGAGGCGAATGTGGAAGCCAGCCAGGAGGAGATGAAGCGGTGGAACGACCAGAATGCCACTCTGGTTGAGCTTCAGCCTGGACAGAAGGTGTGGGTCATGGCCCCAGTGGAGCCCTGTGCGCTCCAGGATAAGTGGACCGGCCCCTTGGAGGTTGTGGAGCGCAAGAGTCACGTTACCTACTTGGTGGACTTGCGGTCTCCCAGGAACCCCTTGAGGGTCCTGCATGTCAACCGCTTGAAGCCCCACTTGGAGAGGTGCCAAGTGGGCATGCTCTTGGCAACAGATGCCAGAGAGCAAGATGGGTCAGTGGATGGTGTCAACCTCTCTTCCACCCTGACCCCTGAGCAACAGAATGACTGCCACCAGTTGCTGGGACAGTTTTCTGATCTGTTCTCCCTGGTCCCTGGTGTCACTGATTGGTGCGTCCATGAGGTGGACACTGGGGATAGTAGACCTGTGAGGCACAAGGCCTACAGAGTGACTGACAAGGTAAGGGCTTGCATCAAAGAGGAGGTCTCCAAGATGCTTGTGCTAGGGGTAATTGAGTCCTCTAGCAGTCCTTGGGCCAGCCCAGTGGTCTTGGTCCCAAAGGCTGCCGCGCCGGGTGCCACACCCGAACTCCGGTTCTGTGTGGACTACCGAGGGCTCAATGCAGTCACCAGGACTGATGCACACCCCATCCCCAGAGCTGATGAGCTGATAGATCGGCAAGGGGCTTCACGGTACCTCAGCACGTTTGACTTAACGTCTGGGTACAGGCAGATCGCCTTGACCGATGGGGCATAGGAGAGGTACGCATTCTCCACACCAGATGGGCACTACCAGTTCCAGGTGATGCCCTTTGGGATGAAGAATGCCCCTGCCACCTTTCAGAGGTTGGTCAACCAGGTGTTGGCTGGACTGGACTTGTTCAGGGCCGCCTACCTGGATGACATCGCAGTGTTCAGCGCCAGTTGGGAAGAACATCTGCGCCACCTCTGAGTAGTGTTGATGGCACTGCGGAGGGGGCCTCACGATCAAGGCGAGTAAGTGCCAGATCGAGCAGGGTTCCGTGGTGTGCTTGGGACACCAGGTAGGGAGCGGCCAGGTGGCCCCCCTGCAGCCCAAGATTGAAACCATCCTGGCTTGGGAGCCGCCCAAAACCCAGACAGACGTGAGAGCCTTCTTAGGACTCACGGGTTACTACAGGAGGTTTGTCAAGGGGTATGGCAACATTATTGCACCCTTGACAGCGCTGACTTCCAGGAAGCAGCCAAAGAAAGTGATTTGGACTGACATCTGTCAGAAAGCTTTTGAGGCCTTAACAATTGCTATGTGCACAGCGCCCGTGCTCTTGGCACCCAACGTCTCCAAAGAGTTCATAGTGCAAACAGACGCTTCAGAGCATGGTGAGGGGGCTGTTCTATCACAGATGAATGAGGAGGGCCTAGATCAATCTGTAGCCTTTATCAGTAGGAGGTTACTTTCACAGGAACAGAGGTGGAGTGCTATTGAGCGTGAGGCTTTTGCTGTGGTCTGGGCCCTGAAGAAGCTGAGACCATACCTGTTTGAGAATCACTTCTGGGTTCAGACAGACCACAGGCCCCTCCGATGGTTGATGCAAATGAGGGGTGAGAATCCAAAGCTGTTAAGGTGGTCCATTTCCCTACAGGGGATGGATTTCACGGTGGAACATCGACCCGGTACAGAACACGCCAATGCTGATGGTCTGTCCAGATTGTCCACCTTAGTGATGAGAACTCCCAGGAGGTAGGGTAGTTCTCCCCACATTTCAGCTGGAGGGGACACGTGTTAGACCTGGCACATTGGCGTGGGTCTCCCTTCCATTTTTCGCTGTTGCCTCATATGTTTTTGCTGGTGTTAGTTGCTCAGGGCACTGTACCACTGCTGTCCAGTGCCACAGTGCAAGTGCTCCCTATTGTAAATTGATGTATGATTTGTGATTCCATGATTGGTTGGTTTGGTTTACCTGTCAGACCCTAGTACAGTGCACCAGGTGTACCCAGTACTGGTAAATCCAAATACTGCTGGTGGGCTTGCAGCACTGGTTGTGCCACCCACAGAAGCAGCCTGTAAAAGTGTGTCTAAGTTCTGCCATTGCAGAGCCTGCGTGCAGTCTGGTACTGTCATGGTGACTGGGCGAGTGCACCCACTTGCCAGTCCCTAAACCTTCCCTTTTCTTCATATCAGACACCCCTATGGTAGGCCCAAGGGCAGGGTGCATTGTAAGGATAAGGTAGGACATGCCCTGGTGTGTGTGGCATGGTTTTAACATTCTGTGTTTGAAAATGCCACTTTTAGAAAGAAGGCATTTTCTTGTCTAACCATTCAAACCTGCCTCTGCTAGGCTGTGTATTCCCTGTCTGGAGTTTGAGAGACAGGGCTGGGGAATTCCAGGAGACAGGGTGAGGTGAGGTGTCCCAGTGGTGAATAGAGAGATCTGCATCTAGATGGGTGGAAGGAGTTGCACCTGAGACCTGAATAGGGCTGTGCCTTCCCTCCACAATGCTGGCTCCACCTCCTGTGGTGCGTCTGATGTCTCTGCCCTGCACTCTGAAAGGAAAAGAAGGAGTCAGGTAAACAAAGTGTTCCAGGACTGACCAGAACCAGTTTGAACAAGGCAAAGACCCCTCTGACCTCAGAGGACAAAGGATTTTGGGGTATAAGTATTGGGACCCTGATCCCAAGAATTTAGATCACTTTGGGAAAACAAGAAGAACCCTCTGCTGATGACAGGAACCAAGAAGAAGCTGAGGAGGAACTATCCCTGAAACTGGGGGATTGGCCTGCAGTGGTTGCCTACTGCCAAAGAGAGGAGAAAGGAAGTTTGTGTGTACTTTTGCTCAACTTGTGAAGGATCTCCAAGGGCTTGTAAAAGAGCTTGCCTCCTGCTGAAGTCTCAGGAACAACAGACTTCACCCCCCAGCTCCCCAGAGTTCTTTGGAAGTGCCTGCTGCTGTTGTTGGGCCTTCTGAGAGACTGCGTGTCGCAAGGAGCTGGAAGCGCAACTCAAGAAGGAGAAGCGTGCCGCCGTAGGAGCTGTTGTCGTCGCATC
The DNA here is from genome assembly GCF_964204655.1 of Triturus cristatus. NCBI lineage: Eukaryota > Metazoa > Chordata > Amphibia > Caudata > Salamandridae > Triturus > Triturus cristatus. The sequence goes on along the minus strand of NC_140584.1, from coordinate 936,138,726 downwards.
TCGTAAAGTGTGTCGCCGCTGCAGGATTGCATCGAGCGGAAGCGTCTCGCATCATCCAGGAAGTGTCTCGCAACGCCGAAGAAGCGTGTCGCCATCGCAACCATCGTAGCTGACACATTGCACCGCATCAAGAGAAGAGTCTCGCATCGAGGAAGAAGCGTGTCGCCATCGCAGCCATCGTAGTTGTCGCATTGCACCGCATCAAGAAAAGCGCCTCACATCCACAGAGAAGCGTGCCGCCATCGGAGTTGTTGTCGTCGCATCGCATAAAGGGATGTCGCCACTGCAGCATCGCAGCGAGCGGAAGCGTCTTGCAACGTCAGAGAAGAGTGCCGCTGCCAAGGCCGCTGTCGTCGCATCGCGTAAAGTGTGTCGCCGCTGCAGCTGAAGCATCGAATCGAGTCTTCTCGCAATATCGGAGAAGCGTATCGCATCTGGAAGATCTGCACATCTTTATTTCTTTGCACCAATATCTTCATCGCATCAACATCGTTGCAACACTTTCGTTGCACTGCGTGTAGCATCTAAAAGGTACATTGACTTAAAGTGTCACATTTAAGAACTAAAGAGAACTAAGCAAAATTCTAGCATCTAAAGTAACAGTATTGTGTATTTTTGTCGTTTAATGGTCTTGTGGTATATCTATATAAAGAACACTTATTTTTTATATAAAACCTGTGTGGTGTCCATCTGTAGTGTTGTCACTTGATTACTGTATGTGTTCGCAAATGCTTTACACACTGCCTCTGAGATAAGCCTGTCTGTTCGTGCCAAGCTACCAAGGGGGTGAGCAGGGGTTATTTTGGGAGTGTACCCCCTTACCCTGACTAGAGACGAGGGTCCCTATTTGTCACAAGTGCATACCTGTGCCAACTAGAGACCCCCAAGTCCAACAGTATATATTTGTTCATACTTTTTATTTAACAAAGAGGGAGATAATGTATCCTGAGTTTATGTGCATGAACACTCTAGTGGACCTTGGGAGACTCCTTTCAAGGATTACATAATATAATGGGTGTGGCTGGATTTGGTTAATAAAGTTTGTGATGCAGTGCCTTCTATAAATGGTTGCATGCTGACGAATAAAGACGTGGAAACCAGAGCTCCGTATGTGGCGTGGTGTGTTACATGCTCCCAGGCTGGTGAGGGCTCTACAGGTTTGACTGTATTAAACAGCACATGTCAGTGCCTGATTTAGTTTTCTGTTGCAGTTTATCAGTATTCTTTCATGCCATTTGTTAGGCGCGTGCTGCTCGGTACTGGTAGGGTAGGGCATGTAGTTGCAGAGTTTGTTGACCATCAGCTGTGGGAAGAAGCATCAGTCTGAGTTCTGGAAAGTCAGGAGGTGGGCAACAACAATATAAACACATGGTCCCTAAACCACGCCCGAGTATTCGAGAAGAGATCTTGCAGCAGCATGGAGGCTGTTATGTGAGGGGGAAACTACAAATGGGGAAGAGAGCAAGAAAACACATCCACCCCCATAAAGTGCTAAAGGCAAAAGAAAAAAGTAGTTACCTGAATGTGAGCAATGGAAGGGTACAAGTTATCCAGCCAAATTGTTACACAGAAAGGGTCTCAACAAAGGGGACACCTAGAGACACAGGAAGGTGCTTCAAGATGGCATCCAGAGCATCACCAAGACTACCATTTGCAGCCTAGCATACCATGGAGGAGTCAAGTGCATCTCCTGCCTCATCTATGAGGAGACCAGCATTGTGCTCAAGGTCATTCTAAGAAATGTGATCCTGGACACTGCCACCTACACCGCGCACACCAAGGATGGTAAAGAAGCTATGTTCCAGGGGAAGCCCAAGAAGAGTAAGAAAAACCATCAAATAGTAGCAAGCAAATGAGATTGACAAGAAAGCCCACACATGAAAAGCAATGGGCTGACCCAAAGTCTGCTGTCATTATTGGTTTGTGCGCAATAGGCAACAGAGAGCTAAAAGCTGACTGTAGGCAAGACTTAACAATGTAATGAGCAAAACAAGACTAAACAGAAAACACTGGATAGAGGAAGTTGTAAAAATTAACCCATCGGAAATTGAGGGTATAACAATCAATGTTAGTCTATGTGTGAAATACTGTTCTGCCTCACAGATGCCATGTGGCACAGTCAGCGACCTTTAATTCTGGCATACTCAAATGTTTACAGTCTTCCCAGCAATCTTATGAGGGGGCTCATGCTACAGTCCCTCCCACGGCGGAGGTGGTAGACTCCTGCTAGCCAAAGTCTTGTATCTCTGGTCTGAGTTCTTCAATGGTGTCCCCTGCCTTCCAGGGACACAGATATAAGTCCTGAATGTCTCCTTAGCACCACAGACAGGAGTCTCCAGTACTTCAGATGCTGGATTCCCCTTCCCCAGTCACCTTTACACTACTCACTGTGAAGCTTATAGGATAGCAGGTCCCCAAAAGCTGTTGAAGACAGGCTCAACCACTCACTCCAGCCAGGACTCCAGTACATGTCCCAATGTCCACTGGTCTTCTGGTTCTTATGGAAATATGCCCTTCATATCCTTTATGCCTCTGGGATCACAGATGATGAGCTCGTCTGACATCTGAGAAGCACTTCCAGTTCCAGTTCTTGATTACTAGTGAGGAAGTACTTCCACAGAGAGCTTCAGACAGCACGTTCTCGCTCTTACTACATGTCTAGTTTTAGTTTTTGTCGCGTAATGAAAGAGATGGGAAGTCTCCCATATCGTGGACACTGATCAGTGATTGGTGCGACCTCCTAATCTAATCCCAAGAATATTCCCATAGCCAAACTAGCCTTCTTTTCAGTGCTTCCTGTTGCTTTACTGCAAACAATCCCAGAAAAAACTGTTCTCAGGTATTTGAGTGTGGCTGGGCCACTGTGTCATTGTGTGGGCACTGAATTCCCACCATGGGGCTGTCCTATCAAAATGAGTAAACCTTCCTAGAAAACGTTCCACTTCCCTGCTTTCCTGCCAGACGATTGCCACAGGCCAATCTATCGTTCTTTCAACGAAAGGTAAATCACAGCCCATCTAAACGTTATTTAGTGTCACTAGAGAAGGGAGCGCCTGGCAGAACTGAATTAATCATAGTCCCTGTTCTCAGGCTGAGCAAAAGCAAATTTTAATAAAATAAGCTTTGGAGTATTCTAAAGAAGAACTGTGCTCACCATTCAATTATATTTTAATAAATATCACAATTGTATGTGGCCGATTAATATAGCTGTTTCCTAAGAGGATTTATGAAAAATAACTTTTATTCATAAGTAGGTATTTATTTACCATAGGAAAAAAGCTATCACAGCCTATGTAGTGGAAGAGAACGTTTGTATCCTGTTGCTGCAGGAACATATCAATCTAAGGGCCTGTAGATGGTTGCCCAGTACAGGAAAATGCTGGAAGGCATGCTCTTCAAGGGGCTGCTCTAAGCAGACCAGCCATATCGTAATTTGCACCAGCATGAGTGAGGTGAACCGAACAGGATGCTGTCCTTTATCACCTTCTTTGAGATCTTAAATCTGTATTCATGGTGGAAATGAGATGACACACCCAAAATAGTTTAAGATGTACGGGAAGGGATTCATCCTTACGGCACGCTCACCTCCACATGCAGAAATAACGATTTACTACCTTTCGCTATGTGTAAATATTTACAGATATCATTACTCATGGGAATCTATGACTGTTGCAGCCTCCGATCTGTATCCCTTCGGTGTGAATTCCAGGGAAGTTTGGAATGTACATAGTTATGCACCGAGTCACGTATGCTTCTTAGCATGCGTCAAACTGTAGTTTGAATTCTTTCAGAGGAGCCACAGATGGGTGTCACTCCTTACAATCGGCCACCGAAAGTGGAAACTGTAACTTGTGTAAAGACATAGCAATTTATGAAAATATGAATTAAGTAATAGAAGCAATTATTGAGCTTTGTATTAACGTAGTAGGCTAGGTCAATCAGTTGTTGTTTATAAAAGAACCCAACACTAGCCATGCCAACTAGAAAAGAGAATGTGTGACTGGTATCACTGGTGATGCTCTAAGATTGCCCCCTTCTGCCATATACTCCTTCTCGCACATTTAATTTATTCTCTTGCGCACATTCACACTCTCTCTCTTCTTTGAATGTTCTTTCCCCCTCGTTGCAACTCGGCCAAGATCTCTCTGATTTTTTTCCATAAGAACATTCAAAACCTCTATGATCAATTCATACTGCTGACTTTATCTGATGTGGGCATCTCCGCTGTCACTCATTCAGGTTATCTTCTCACAAGGTTTCACTCTATTTCCTTAGAAGGCTCACCGGGAACTGCCTAGCTGCAAGTCGGGATCTCCTCTTGACCCCTGCCCTCTGGCTATTTTACATTTGGACTCTGATGTGGTTAACCCTGTCATTAATGAGTTGCTGAATAACTGTCTAGAATTGGGTGAAGTTCTTGCTTGTTGGAAACACACGCTACTGCTTCCCCTGCTAAAAAAACCGCTGGCTGATCCTAAGGTTCTCATCAATTATAGACCTATTTCCCTTCTTCCTACTGTTGCTTCTAAGAATTCTAAGGGTAGCAAAACAAGTAGCAGGTAAGGACTTAATTTGGGGCTCTAAAGTGAGATGAGCATTGTATTTTACCCCAAGGTTTCTAACCTGTGCTGGGAGGGGAGCAGAACCTAGTTCATGTGGTCACCATAGACTAGCCTCTGGGAAGGACTCAGGTTTCTGCGGTCAGGAATAGCAAGAATAACCTTTTTGCATAATTAAGGTAGTTACAGTTGCATAATTAAACATAGAGGAACAAATCCCCAATAGAGGAAAGAGGGAATATGGGAGGGAGGTAGAAACAGGCGGCTGGGAAGCAGATCAGTTCTGGTAGACCGGCAGTGGAAGAAAAGTACCTCATGGGCGCCTAATAGGTTAGTGTAATTGGGACCATAACCCAGGTGGGATTATATAGTCGCTTGGTCCAGTGCCAACACGCGCTGGGTCATCTCGGCGTCTTATTGAGATTTATTAAAATGGGTCCCGGGGGAGAAATCCTTAAAATGAGGAGGCCAAGCGACATACTTTAGGGAAATTGGGGGGTAGAGTACGGCCACTTATGAATCTTGCAGCAACTCCAGAGCATCGGGCCCCAGCATCAGCTCCATCCCGTCTGAGACAGCCTAAGGCTATATGGCAGATAAGGGCTGTGGTTAAACAATGAGTGCCAATCAGGTACGATTAGTGCCTGAGATGGAGGACCCCTTGAGTAAATAATGTCACATGGTGGCCATCTTAAGGTCAGGCAATGGCTATGTGTTCCCCTGTATCGCTGATCCAGTGCCTTCAATTCACATCTGCACATGACATTACAGGGAGCCTTACTTTCGTCTTCCTTATCACCATGGGACAACAGGGAAGCCTCCTGAACTCCTCCTGAGTGAAGGAGGACGTCTGCCATTTTGGGGTCAGGTGGGCCAAGATATATGTTATAACCTCCTTTGCTGTGGCCGTGTTGTTGCATCCCCTGCACTCTGGTGGAATATGCCCAGCTCCAGCTTCGATTTTATTCACGGCCCTCCAATGCTCGCGGCTCCCACAGCTCTTCTCTGACGGGATAGTCCCTGCCTTGGTCACAACCTTGGAGTCAGAGAGGGGTGCTACCCGTTGTTATCCCTGTCCGGACTCCGCCGGCACTTAAAGAGTGCTCCTTATCCCGACAATCGTGAGGCAAGGGGGGGCAGAGGGTGGTCAAGGGTCAGTATCCCGCTCCCCCAGTCATCGGAGCAAATCGCTTTGCAATGGCGATCGAAGCACTAGTCTCCCCGATCTCCCGGACAGGCATGCAGAACCACGGGAGTGTTACGGTCCCCGGTCGATAAGAACAAAATCCTGCATTTGCTCCAGATACTACTCGGGTCTCCAAACTTCAGTTACAAGGGGGTGGGGGCCAGTAGGTTCACAGCACCGCATTGCTGCTCCCGGGTGAACTCACTGCTTGGCGTCGGATACACTGTTTCGGCTGGCTCCATATCTCCACGGCGCGGTCTCATTTCAGGCGGCATGCCCAGAGGAGGACCATTGCAGCAAATGGGGTCAGCGACTATTGCCTGATCGTCTCGGGGGCTTCTCCAGTGGTCAGTCTAGGCCGTCAAGGCTGCTTGACTTCCAGCCCAGTCATAGGCGATTTCTCTGTCTTCAGGCGCCATTTTGTGTGCCAGGCCCCGGGGATCTTGGCAACCAATAACAGACTTCCCGGGTCCATTAGACCTGCCGTTTTCAACCCTGCTGCTGGTCCGAGTATTTACCGATCACGGAATCATAACTTTTTGTGAGGGTTGGATGCGATGGAGTGCCACTCTGGGCGAAGTACGCGGGGTCAACACAGGGCATCAGCTCCAAGCGGACATTCGGCCGCTGACTCCTCCTCCTTTAATCATTGATAATTAGATCCTCCACAAAGAGATCTGCAGCTGGGCCCTCTGATTTTTTAGGTACTCCAATTATTCTCACGTTGTTATGCCTCAGGCGACCCTCATAGTCGTCAAGCTTGCTTTCTGTCAATTTGGAGTTCTTTAATTTCCTGTCTAATTTGTTTGGTCTCCTCACCAAGCTCCTCGGTGGTCGCTTCTATGGCCTTAACTTTCTCGCTTGTCTTCAGCAGGTCTGCTCTCATCAGCATCATCTCGATAGTGATTAAATCCATTCTGTGTTCCAACGATGTTCGCACACCTGCAATGGCGTCCATGACATCTTTTAATGTCGGGTCCCCTTTATCAGGATCTACTTTAGCTGCGTTTCCCCTCTGCGCTGAATCTGAATCTGCCAACTTTTGGGACGTGAACTAATACAATTTGGTTTGGAGTGTGTTTTTTGGCCCTTTTGCACCTGATATGACCGCCGGGGGGGTTAGTCCCCAGTGAGAGTCCCTGTGAACACAGCCCGCCGCTCGCGCCTGGGACGATGTATCTATTCGGCCTGCCGGAGTTCTCCCAGAGGGCTCTTATATTGTCCCAGCCGCAAGTGTCTGGGTATTGTGGGCTCCACTCTTTTCACTAGGCAGTTGAGTCACTGATGTTTGCCACTCTTCGACGGGGAACAGCCATTACAACGCGGTTTTTACTACGCAGTGCAGTTACATCGCATGCGTTACAACGCATGCGATGTTACAACGCTCTGCCATTACAACGCAAGTCTGTACATCGACTTGCGCTAGATGGCGTGCTAACATTACAAATAGTGTAGTTTACTATCCCAACACCTTCCCTACTGTTAAGTGGACTGGAGTTGGAATAGTAAATTACACTTTTTTAATGTTAGCACGCCATCTAGCGCAAGTCGATGTAAAGACTTGCATTGGAATGGCATAGCGTTGTAACATCGCATGCGTTGTAACGCATGCGATGTAACTGCACGCGTGGTAAAAACCTGCGTTGTAATGTCATACATCCCTCTTCGACACAGGCGGAATGTCCCCCGTATCTCAGCGCCCATTTGTAGGAAATAGGTAAGGATGGCTGTGACACGGCGCGGAGGCGATATTTTAGAATACGGTAATTTTAGCCTCAGATACAAATTTATTATGTTTATATTTGCAGCATAATAATCCGCAACTAGCTGGGTGAGAGCATCTGTATTTTGAGTGACACCCCGTCGATTGTTGAGATAATTAAGTAACGAAGGTAAGTGTCATGGTATATGAAACCTTATGAACGCACTAGGTTTACTTTTCTACTTTTCTGGTTACTTATACGGAGAGTTGCCCTCTATATTTTGCAGTGGGCGTCCGGGTGATTTTGAGACCGTCTGTGGACGGAGCCCTGTTTGCAGGGCACTTGGATTGGTTACGAGAAGTGAGTGTTTATGAGGACTTTATTTGGCTCATACAGTAGAACCTATTGACACTAGACTCCAAGATAATTATGCATGGACTTGTTCAACACTTTGGTACCACACGAAAGTCTGCACAGTAGCACGATCCTTTGATAATACTTGTGTTATAAGAATGTATTTAGTCACTGGGCCCTTGGTGGGTGAGAGTCTTTTGATTTAGATTATCCTTCACGAGTGGTGCGGTGGTCTGCGGTAGGAGACATAGAGTGATTGGACAGGAGTATTTTGATATTTGGGTATGTTTCGTGGTAATTATGTTAGGACTACATGTCATTTTGTGTTCCTGTAGGTTTCCTTACCCTTGTCCTGAGGAGGCCAAGAAGGAGTACGAGGCCGAAACGAGCACACGTCGACAGTCTTTTATAAGAGGAGTCTTAACATAATTGAGATTATTTTCTTATTAGTGAATGCACACTTATGATTTGTTATTTGGAGAGGGATCATTACCTCGTGTGTTGAGTTGACTACCTCATGAGTGGATCTCCTTTATTTAAGAGGCGACCATTGCTTTCTATTTTTGTAGGGGGTGTAGGAATGCAAGAATATATTTTTGTGATGTGTATCTATTTGTATTTATGTTTAGCTGTTTGAAAGAAAAAAGATTGTTAAAATATTGTTGACTAAGAATCTGTATAACTAATAACGAAAACTAATGAAGATAACTAAAATATTTTTTTATATAAAAAATGTGCTTGTGGTATGTGACTCTGTTTAATTAATATATAAGAATTGACAACAGGACTGTGTACTGTTCAAAAGGAAATATAGAGTTCCTTAGACGTTAAGAGATAGACATTGTTTCCTCCTTGCCAACTTGCTTCTATGTTGTGCTTAGTATTTCGCCCAGGTAAAGGAGGGTGATTTGGGTGAACCCCGATTTTTTCTTGATACAAATTTAGGAGTAGGCCCTCCTCTGCCTACTGCCATGTAGTCTCATATGGTCCACACGAACCTTTGTAATACGCCCAGTCCGATTGCCAGGCGACTGGTCAGTTCTTGAGATCCAGGCCGAATGGAGGTGAATGGGTGTCCTGCCCTGCGGGATTACTATTGAACCTTACTTCGCTTTCCTCCACTGAGGAAGCGAGTGGTCTCGTTTAACCCAGGGCACTTGGGATCCTTTGCCTGTTGCTGCGATGAGCCTTCCGTCATCTCCCCCCGCCAGGGGCTGCTAATCGCACAGCTTATGTCCCTTCCGTTTTTTTTGTTTTTTCCCAGTTTTGTGCGCCTTTACTCTATTGTCCCGGTGTGGCCGATGATCTACAGAAGTTGCCCGTCGTCCTCCTTCTGATCGTTACAGGCCTACTGCCGCCCCACGCCCGTCTCCGCCCTCACACAGTTCTTGGTTAGTGCGCACCCTTTTGTCCTTGGTTCCTTGTCGATTGTACCTTTCAGGGTCGTCTGCTAGGGGGATATAGGCACAGGTACTCTTCTGGGCACCACACACACAGCCGTCGCCACAGGGCCAATCACTGCTGGAAGTGTACCGCGGCGTGAGTTTCTACCTGAGGCTGAGGCAGGCGCGCAACACCCATTGGACTCACAGGGCTTCAGCCCCCCCGTCGTGTGTGGCAGCCCGGTATGAGACATCTTCCCGGGCAAAAAAGAAGCCGCACCCGAGCACTTCACAGGTCTTTAAAAAGACCATTTGCATGTTAATGAGGCCTTGCTGTTGTTTCACCCCTTCTAAGAGCCCCTGCAGCTCCACTCTGCCTATTGCTTAAAGTTCAGCCCCCCCCGAAATTTTTGCTCAGCCCCCCCCGAAATTTGGATCTAGTTGCGCCTCTGGGCTGAGGCGTTCTGGTGCTGTTAGGCCGCAACGTGTTTCTTCTTTTTAACACGCCCTCGTTCTTCGCAGTGGCTTGGATTGTCTGCCGCTGGTATTCTTTGGACCTCTAATGCACTTGTGGGGTGTTGCGCGGATATTATACCGGATTTTAACTGGCAGGGCCTGGAGATTCACAGAGCCTCACCGATGTGCGGCCATTACGCTGGGCACCTAAGCTACGCCCCCCCTTTTTACTTTTTAAAGTGTCTCGTTCTTATGAAAAATCTTTAGATACCATTTGCCTTGCTTCCGCAATATCCCTTTACTTAAAATGTTGCTACTCATTCCTCCCCTTGCAGCATTTTCAAGCACTTGGTTAGCCAACACCGGGAGCTCGGCCGTATGCTGTGTCTGCTCTTATTATAACGAGACCAGCAGACTCAGCAAGCCACTCCAAATGGTTTATCATAGCATGTCATAAGTTGGGCCTATTAGATCAGCCTTCTGTGCTGTTCGCTTTTAAAAAGGACAAGACCCACTAGCCGTACATGTTGTAATGAAGTATCTTCAGAGTGCATGGTAAAAATGGACAATCTTTTAACATAAACTCTTTTAAACTGTAATACTGTTGCACTTTCCTGTATTTTCGCACATGCATTTGCACTTTAGTTCTTATACGCTGCTGTATAGCCACCTGTCCTATCTGATAACCCAACATTGTGCTCTTCTCTCACCTTTGGTTTTATGACGTTTGAGCTTTGCACTGCTTTTTTATTACGCCTCATTCTGAGGAATTGTACTCGTTTTATTGTATTGTTTTTTATGTTTTGTGCACTCAAATGGTTTTTAATAACCAAATCCAGTTTCAATGATGATGATTGCCCCATAATCATCAAACAAAGGCTCTTAAATCTGAGGTTCCCTTATGTGCAGCGAGGGGATTGTCTGTGACGTTTACCATTTTGATTATGGAGGTAACCAAAATTCAAAGCCAAGCCCCTCCTCTGCAGATCCCAGGTGGCTTTTAGAATAACGTGAGTGCCTACAGGAGGCAGGGGATGAGACAAGCTCTAGGAAAGCTTGGCCCATTTTTAGCCCAAGATCTCTAGAGGACCTAGGCCAAGTCAGAGCCAAACATCTGATTCAAGCTAGAGTTGAGTATTTAGTGGGTCTTCCACCCTATAGCGGAGTGATGACAATAAGAAGAATATTTAGACTTTAAGGCTTCTTCCAGTCCAGTTGGATTCTCCATCCTACTAAGTTATTTGGTTGACTCCCTATCATGTGTAGTGTGCAGTGATGCTGTTACTATGAATTCAAGAAGACTCATTGAAAGGGAATTTTCTTAACTGCAGGCCATCTTGGTAGTCATCCTTGAGAAATTTTAGCTTGTGGTCTTTCTTAAATGATCTCTGCCCAGAATGATACGTGAAATCAGCCACAGCATTTAGAAAGTTGTCTGATGGTCCAGAGTGCTCAATGTGGAAACACTTTGTAGATACCTGTTAAATCTGCAACCTGACTGCATTCATGGATCTGTGTCTGTCCTGTGTTGCCCTCCTTTGTGTATATGTGTGTGCAAACTTGCCAACCATATTGATTTACGGGGCAGGCTACTGCTTTTTCTTCACTCCTACCAGGGTACAAGTCCTAAAAAAGAAGTGGGGGGACGCTGACTTCACGTCAGGAAGTGACGTCACGAAAGGTGGCTTGCACCATCAGACTCATTGCCTCCCCTCGCTCACCCCTTAGATGCGATTGCATCAGAGAAGCCAGCACATTCTGAATGAGCTCCTATCTCGTCCCAGAGATGCCAAAGAGTGAATGTGTGGCTCCAATGGCTCCAGTTATCGAGCTCCCGGTAAAATAAGTTGGGGGACGCCGTCCACCCGCGTGGTACCCCGACTCGAGCCCTGACTCCCACCGCATACAAATAGTAGCCTCTGAACCTACCGCTCCTACAATTCAATGCCCCTACTGCAGGGAAATAAATAAAAATAATGGTTAGCGAAGGCAACAGGAGTTAAATGTAGAAGCATCGCTAGGAAATTAAACTAAAAGTGTCTTGATGTCTGACTGGAAATCAAGGTATTGATGTGAGGGAAAGTGAAGGGGGGACTGTGCTTTTTCATATCACTTTAAATATCACCATGGATAGTTTAAGTGAAGACAACAGGATTGTGAGGATAATTTAGTTTGTCAGACAGAGTACTTCACCGATTGAGCCCCTATTGGCTGCACCGATGTAAAGCTACCTCCTACGTTCCAGCGAAGTAGGGACCACTAGGGGAAGGGCATTACACCGCCCACCCTATTTAGAGTGGGCAGTGAGGGACTGAAAATAAACTTCCCTGTGTGTGTGTACCATTAGTTTTTTGTTTTTCACAAACACACTCTCGCTTACGGACTTTGTTTTTGAAAAACAAAAACTTGGTAAACGTTTGGTGAATAACTTTCGACGCAGGCATTCACCAAACTTTTTGTACCTTGACAGAATCGGCCATGACCGCTGGGCCAGCCGACATTGTGTGTCAGGTTTAATGTCCTCCTCCATCCTGACGGATAGAGTACTCTCCACCAAGCTCTAGACCAGGCCCTGTGTCTGTAAAGCACTTTCAATTTAATATTTGCGAAAGGGAATGTCTATTTCAGGATCTGTGTTTTTGAGTAACAGTCTGTGCTGATTTCTGACCTCGAGAAAGCACAGTAAAGCATGGAGCTGCTACCTGCCCACCCCTACCTCAAGAGGCCTCTGCCTTTTATCACAACATTTTACAGTGTGGTTCAACAGCCCTGTGACATCAGTGCTTCTAGTAGGTCTGGAATTCAAAGACAATAGCACATTTTCTGTGTATCAATAAAAATCATATGTTTTTGTGATGTAATTCAAAAGTTGAAAGGATTTCAGTATCTCCTGCATACCAGGGAACATCCATACTGTCCTATTAAAAAGATATGTGATTGCAAAATCATTTTTAAATTTGATTTTATTATTGCAAGCTTATGGTTGCCATGGCTAAGCACATGCTTGTTTTCCTTTATTTTCTTGTGATTTTTGTGGCATATGCTTGCAATAAAAAATAAATAAATAAGTAACCTTTGCACCAGCTTGTCATGGCTAGAGTTATTAGCTTTGTGAAAGATTGTTAAAACTGGTATGTAGCCAGAATAGCTACTGCCAGCCACTGTCTCTACAACATGCATAGGACCAGGGAGTATCCTTCCTGACTGTCATGATGCAGTGTACATTGATTGTTAAACAATTTTTATTGGGTTTTATCAACTATAAAAAGAACAATTGATGGCCCGAATGCAGAACAATGTCATACATTCACCTCAGTACAGAGATATGGGCCTAAATCCATCGTTTTTTTGCTTACCATGCCATTCCTGTGTGGACCCAGCCATATGTAGATCAGTCTTAACTCTGCGCCCAATGGGAACCGTCCAGCCCGAACTGCCATGCCAGGTCCTCCCTGGACTGGAAACAAGCATCCTTGGACCGGTTTCGGGCTTTCAGCCCTCATCAGCCAGGATAGCTTGACTCCAGTGGCATGGAGAGCACAGGACCCACGTCTTGGCATGCCCGTCCCACTCGGGATGACAAGTGCAAAAAGAACAATTGATGGACAGAATGCAGAACAATGTCATACATCTACCCCAGTACAGAGACCTGGGCCTAAATCCATCGTTTTTTTGCTCACTATGACATTCCAGTTTGGACCCAGCCATGTGCAAATCAGTCTTCACCCTGCGCCCAATGGGATCAGTCTAGCCCGAACTGCCATGCCAGGTATTCCCTGGACTGAAAACAAGCAGCCTAGGACCGGTTTCGGGCTTTCAGCCCTCATCAGCCAGGATAGCTTGACTCTAGTGGCATGGAGAGCACTGAACCCACGTCTGGGCATACCTGTCCCACTCAGGGTGACAAGTACAAAAAGAACAATTGAAGGACAGAATGCAGAACAATGTCATACGTTTACCCCAGTACAGAGATCTGGTCCAAAATCCATATTTCTTTTGCTCACTATGCCATTCTAGTTTGGACCCAGCCATATGTGAATCAGTCTTGACCCTGTGCCCAATGGGAACAGTCCAGCCTGAACTGCCATGCCAGGTCCTCCCTGGAATGAAAACAAGCATACTAGGACCGGTTTCAGGCTTTCAGACCTCATCAGCCACGATAGCTTGACTCCAGTTGCATGGAGAGCACGGAACCCACGTCTGGGCATACCCGTCCCACTCAGGGTGACAAGTGCAAAAAGAACAATTGATGGACAGAATGCAGAACAATGTCATGCATTCACCCCAGTACAGAGATCTGGGCCTAAATCCATCGTTTTTTTGCTCACCATGCCATTCCAGTTTGGGCCCAGCCATATGCAAATCAGTCTTGACCCTGCGCCCAATGGGAACAGTCCAGCCCGAACTGCCATGCCAGGTCCTCCCTGGACTGGAAACAAGCATCCTAGGGCCGGTTTTGGGCTTTCAGCCTTCATCAGCCAGGATAGCTTGACTCCAGTGGCATGGAGAGCACGGGACCCACGTCTGGGCATAACTGTCCCACTCTGGGTGACAAGTGCAAAAAGAACAGTTGATGGACCGAATGCAGAACAATGTCATACATTCACCTCAGTACAGAGATCTGGGCCTAAATCCATCGTTTTTTTGCTCACCATGCCATTCCAGTTTGGGCCCAGCCATATGCAAATCAGTCTTGACCCTGCGCCCAATGGGAACAGTCCAGCCCGAACTGCCATGCCAGGTCCTCCCTGGACTGGAAACAAGCATCCTAGGGCCGGTTTTGGGCTTTCAGCCTTCATCAGCCAGGATAGCTTGACTCTAGTGGCATGGAGAGCACTGAACCCACGTCTGGGCATACCTGTCCCACTCTGGGTGACAAGTGCAAAAAGAACAATTGATGGACAGAATGCAGAACAATGTCATACGTTCACCCCAGTACAGAGATCTGGTCCAAAATCCATATTTCTTTTGCTCACTATGCCATTCTAGTTTGGACCCAGCCATATGCAAATCAGTCTTGACCCTGCGCCCAATGGGAACAGTCCAGTCTGAACTGCCATGCCAGGTCCTCCCTGGACTGAAAACAAGCATACTAGGACCGGTTTCGGGTTTTCAGCCCTCATCAGCCACGATAGCTTGACTCCAGTGGCATGGAGAGCACGGGAACCACGTCTGGGCATACCCGTCCCACTCAGGGTGACATGTGCAAAAAGAGCAATTGATGGACAGAATGCAGAACAATGTCATACATTCACCCCAGTACAGATATCTGGGCCTAAATCCATAGTTTTGTTGCTCACCATGCCATTCCAGTTTGGACCCAGCCATATGCAAATCAGTCTTGACCCTGCACCCAATGGGAACAGTAAAGCCCGAACTGCCATGCCAGGTCCTCCCTGGACTGTAAACAAGCATCCTAGGACCGGTTTTGGGCGTTCAGCCTCATCAGCCAGGATAGCTTGACTCCAGT
Organism: Triturus cristatus; assembly: GCF_964204655.1. NCBI lineage: Eukaryota > Metazoa > Chordata > Amphibia > Caudata > Salamandridae > Triturus > Triturus cristatus. The sequence continues at coordinate 936,123,616 of NC_140584.1, read as the reverse complement.
GGCATGGAGAGCACGGGACCCACGTCTGGGCATACCCGTCCCACTCGGGGTTACAAGTGCAAAAAGAACAATTGATGGACAGAATGCAGAACAATGTCATACATTCACCGCAGTACAGAGATCTGGGCCTAAGTCCATCGTTTTTTTGCTCACCATGCCATTCCAGTTTGGACCCAGCCATATGCAAATCAGTCGACCCTGCGCCGAATGGGATCAGTCTAGCCCGAACTGCCATGCCAGGTCCTCCCTGAACTGGAAACAAGCAGCCTAGGATAGCTTGACTTCAGTGGCATGGAGAGCACTGGACCAACGTCTGGGCATACCTGTCCCACTCGGGGTGACAAGTGCAAAAAAACAATTTATGGACAGAATGAAGAACAATGTCATACATTCACGCCCAATGGGAACAGTCCAACCCGAACTGCCATGCCAGGTCCTCCCCGGTCTGGCAACAAGCATCCTCGGACCGGTTTCGGGCTTTCAGGGTATGCCCAGATGTGGGTCCCTTGCTCACCTTGCCACTGGATTCAAGCTAACCTGGCTGATGAGGGCACATTGTCAGTGAAATTGCTTCCCCTCCCTCTCAGCTCCACCATTAAGTGAGGCCTGCCCATGCACTTGCACTCTCGTGTGTTGGTGATCGAGGCTCTCCTCCACCCGCAGGTTTCCCTGCGCCTCATCCCTGGTGGTCCAGTGGACCTCTGTCTTCTTCCTCTCGCTCTGCTCTTTCACTCGTTTCCAATTGTTTTTCTGCCCAATTCTATTTTTCACCTTTCTGTGCTTTTCTGCATCTCTCCTCTTTTGTGCCTTATTTCTGCTTATTTTCCCCCTTTCCTTTATTTCCTTGATCCCTGATTTCCCCGCTGCTGCTGCTGCCCCTGCGGCCCCTCCCCCCCTAGCGCGACTGGCCCAGTCCAGCTCCCCTCCCCGCTCCCTCCGCCAAGCTGTCCAGCCCTTCCCGACCCCTACTTAATGGTGGCGGCTACCGGGACAGGCGAGCAAGACCACTGACTCATTGTTAGTGAAATTGCTCCCCCTCCCTCGTAGCTCCACCATTAAGTGAGACCTGCCCCTGCACTTGCACTCTCGTGTGTTGGTGATCGAAGCCCTCCTCCACCCGCAGGTTTCCCTGCGCCTCATCCCTGGTGGTCTGGTAGACCTCTGTCTCCTTCCTCTCGCTCTGCTCTTTCACTCGTTTTCAACCATTTTTCTGCCCTCTTCTATTTTTGCACTTTTCTTCATCTCTGCTCTTTTGTGCCTTATTTCTGCTTATTTTCCCCCTTTCCTTTATTTCCTTGATCCCTGAATTCCCCGCCGCTGCTGCCCACGCGGCCCTTCCCCCTAGCGCGACCAGCCCAATCCAGCTCCCCTCCCCGCTCCCAGCTGTCCTGCCCTCCCCGACCCCTTCTTAATGGCGGGCGCGTCACTGGTGCGCCAAAGGCAAGCCTGTCTGCGCCCGTCTGCGACCCGACCGCGACCATGACCAGGAACCCTGGACCTCTGCCCTGCCAATGCTATGACCCGGCGGCACTCCACTCACTTAACCCAGGCCGCAACAACAACTGCAAGCTAGCATCACCAGCCGACACCCACGGACCCTTCAGCTGTTACCGCTGCCGGCACTCCTGCAGCACCGCCAAGAACACAGAGCCAGCGCCACCTGCCCGCAAGAACACAAAAGAACCGAAGACCCTGCAATGCATTCTCCTCAACGTCCGTTCCCTCCACAAACAAGCCACCGAAATCTGGGACCTACTCGACAGCACCACCCAGGACGTAGCGTTCTTCACCAAAACCTGGACCAACACCACCTCAGGACTGGACATGGCATCGCCATCCCCCAAGGATGCAAGATCTCCAGGAAGGACTGCCCCACCCACCCGACAGGAGGAATCACCATCGTGCACAAATCCAGCCTCCGCCAGAGCACACTCCACGACGAGCCCACAGAACTGATGGAACACCTTCACTTCAAGATACTGGCCAGCCCCACCGCCACCCTCCGTGGTACCCTCATCTACCCACCTCCTGGATACCGCGGACCTTTCGCGAACTCCATCACGGACATCATCTCCCCGCAGGCCATCGCATCCAACAACTACACCCTGCTGGGAGACCTCAACTTCCACCTCGACAACCAACTGGACCCCAACACCACATCCCTCCTGGACAACTTCCACAACATTGGACTACGCCAGATCGTGACCGAGCACACAAACTCAGCAGGATACAGCCTCGAGCCCCTCTTCACTACAGGAAACTCCATCACCTTCAGCCACACCACCGAACTCCCATGGACCGACCATCGCTTCGTCCACTTCACCTTCAGAACACCCACCATCCACAGACACCAGCACCTGCTCCCACGAAGAAACTGGACCAAAATCCCTGACGCCCAGCTCACCTCCTCACTCAACAATTCCACCCCTAACATCGCAGAAAACGACGACCCCAACATTGCAGCCTGAACCCTGCATAGATGGATCTCGGACAGTGCCAGCACCCTAGCCCCCCTCAAGAAACACAACAATACCCGCGCCAAGAAAGCCAGATGGTTTACCACTGAACTTCGAGAGTCCAGACGCACTTGCTGCCGCCTCGAAAAGGCGGAGAGGAACACCAAATCCACGAAAGCCCACAACAACTTCAGAGCCGCCACCAACGCTCACCATCAACTCATCAGAGAAACGAGGAAAAAAACGATTGAAGACAGAATCACCACCCACGTGCACAACAGCAAGGAACTCTTCAGCATCATCAAGGAGTTCGCCCAACCCACCAGCGAGTCTACCGACATCCCTCCCTCACAAGACCTCTGCGACAAACTGAGCACCTTTTTCTACCACAATATCAAGAGCATCTACGACAACTTCGACAAAGTCAACCAACACACTGAACTCTCACCAACCACCCCAGACGCCTGGAAACCAGCAATTGACAACTGGACAGCCCTCACCACCTAAGACACACTGAAGACAATGAAGTCAATCCACTCACGGGCCCCACGGACCCCTGCCCCCACCACATCTCCAACAGAGCCGCCAACACCATCGCACCCATGCTCCACCAAACCATCAACCGCTCCCTGGTGACCGCATCATTCCCCGACAACTGGAAACACGCCAAGGTCAAACCCCCCGCTGAAGAAACCCTTGGTGAACCCCACCGACCTCAAAAACTACAGACCCATCTCCCTGCTCCCATTCCCAGCGAAAGTCATCGAAAAAGCCATCAACAGCCAACTCGCCACATTCATTGAAGAACACAACAACTCCCAGTACGGCTTCAGAAAAAACCACAACACGGAAACCGCACTCCTCACTGCAACAGACCACATCCGCACCCTATTGGACAAAGGCGAGACAGTAGCCCTCATCCTCCTCTCAGCGGCATTCGACACAGTCTCCCACTGCACCCTAATACGCAGGCTCTACGATGCAGGAATCCAGGATAAGGCCCTCTACTGGATTTACTCCTCTCCAGCAGGACGCAGCGGGTCAGACTCCCCCCTTTCCTCTCGGACCCTACACCTACCACCTGCGGACTCCCCCAGGGCTCCTCCCTCAGCCCGACGCTTTTCAACGTCTACATGGCACCACTCGCCCCCATCGTCAGAACTTACGGACTCAACATCGTGTCATACGCAGACGACACCCAACTCATGCTCTCCCTATCCAACAAGCCCAACACCGCCAGACACAACTTTCGAGAAGGCATGGAAGCCGTTGCCAAATGGATGAAAAACAGCTGCCTACAACTAAACACCAACAAAACAGAAGTACTCATCCTGGGCCCAAAACCCGACGCCTGGAGCGACACCTGGTAGCCCTCCGCCCTCGGAAACCCACCAACCCCCACGGACCACGCACGCAACCTGGGAATCATCCTGGACTCGGAGCTCAAAATGGACCGCCAAATCAACTCTGTCTCGTCTTCTGGCTTCCACACCCTCCGCCTCCTCCGTGAGACCTTCAAATGGATCCCCCTCGAACACCGAAAGACCGTCACTCAAGACTTGGTCACCAGCAGACTCGACTACGGCAACGCACTCTACGCCGAATAAACAAAAACCTCATCCGCAAGCTACAGAACATCCAGAACATCTCCCAGCACCTGCGCACACTCCACTGGCTCCCCGTCGAGGCGAGAATCACTTTCAAGATACTCACCCATGCACACAAGGCCCTACACAGCACCGGACCAGCATACCTGAACAGCTGACTCAAATTTCACGCATTAATACTATCAAAAAGAGGGGGGGACCTGAGAGCCAGTTAATGGTCCAGTGTCCGTGCTCCCAAAATTACATACAACAAAAAATGAAAGGACACTGTTCCAACAATAGGGTGCAAACAGATACCCTAGTGCTTAAAGATAAAAAGAGGGAAAGATTCTAAGTTAAATGGACCCACAAAATGAGGGGAAGAACGTGTCTTGTCTCTTGTTGCCCTCACACACCCCAAGAGGTGTCATGCTTCATCATCGGGCAGTTGCTCCTCGTTGGGCCCCCCGCATCAGAAAGGCCAGATCGGGAGGCCGCTCCTTGTCCTTCCTCGCGGCCAGAGCATGGAACGCACTTCTGCTCCACCTCAGACAGACAACATCGCTCCCCATCTTTGCAAGAAACCTAAAAACCTGGCTCTTCGACAGACCCCCTCCTTGATGGAATGGAACCTGCACCTCCCCCCCACCCTAGCGCCTTGAGACCCTTATGGGTGAGTAGTCGCGCTTCAACAAACCCTTGATTGATTGACTGTTAGCCCGAAACCGGTCCCAGGATGCTTGTTTCCGGTCCAGGGAAGACATGGCTTGGCAGTTTAGGCTGGACTGTTCCCATGAGGCACAGGGTCAAGACTGATTTGCATATAGCTGTGTCTGAACTGGGGTGGCGAAGTGAGCTAATGAACAATGATGGATTCAACCCAGATCTGTTACTGGGGGTGAGTGTCTGAAAAGTTTCAGCGCTCCGTCCATCATCTCCTTGTGATTGCTTTGTTTGCCCTAAGTTGGCAGGGTATGCTCAGATGTGGGTCCCTTGCTCACTTTGCCACTGGATTCAAGCTAGCCTGGCTGATGAGGGCTGTTATCCCGAAACCGGTCCCAGTATGCTTGTTTCCGATCCAAGAAAGACATGGCTTGGCAGTTCGAGCTGGACTGTTCCCATGAGGCACAGGGGTTGCAAAGTGAGCTAAAGAACGATGATGGATTCAACCCAGATCTGTGACTGGTGGTGAGTGTCTGAAAAGTTTCAGCGCTCCGTCCATCATCTCCTTGTATTTGCTTTTATCAACTATAGACATTAACAGTTACTGCAGGATAAGAACAAAAATAGGTAGTATTCTTTCGGTACATTTCAATTTTGATACATGAAAGAAACCAGAGCTGTTTTAGGATCATCACAAATAGCATGTAAAACAAATAGCAAGTAACAATAGAATGTGATTTTCAGCTTGCGCAACACATTGAAATGCACAGGCTCGTAATACTAAGAAATATCAGAATCCTTCAGCTGCGTGCTGTCATGTCACCCTATGTGTCCTAGAAGGATAAGGGGAGCCCAATGAATAATGGGGGACTACTTACAGAACTTGGAAGGAGAAACCAGATGGAGCACAAGCGACAACAGTATAATAATGTGAAACAGAAATTAGGGGGTATGTAGAGCGGGTATGAACTCTGACATGTTGTGATGGGGGACAGTATCAGGGGACCAAAGGCCTTTAAATCAGGGATGGTGAGGGAAGGGGGTCCTCTTCAGCCAGTTCCTTGTACTGTTTGAGCATGATATCCCAGGCTTTAGCTACAGTGTGTCGCCATATACGACAGGCCTTCTCCCATTGCAGAGCAGAACTTTCTGCCTCACCCCATCTGAGTAATGCCTTATGTCATTGGGAAAGAGCCAGGGAACACTTGCCAACAGGAGGGCAAGGTTGGCAAAGCATACCCTCACCCTGCAATTCTTTTGTCTGGGGAAAATACCGAAAGTGGTAGTCTCCCATGAATTCAATGTGGTGAGTTTGGTGACCATGATTAATGAAGTATGTACAGCGTGCCAAAAGCTTGCTATGTTGGGGCAGTACCACGGCATATGCTGAAGGTAAGAAACCTGGGTGAGACATCTGGGGCAAGTGAAATTTGTTGTGGGGAACATACGATTTAATTGAGAGGGTGTAAGATATGCCCTATGAAGGATCATATACTGGATGTTATTAAAAAAGCGTTCTTCAAAACAGCCTCAGGGGAACCAGCGCTCTAGACCATTCTTTGTTGTGGAGATGTCTTGTTAAGTGCTCCTCTCAAAGGTGTCGAAGGTGAACCAGAGGAGTGCCTGAGTCTACCCTAAAAGCTTTGAATAGCTATGTGATGAGATGTCGAACTCCCCCCCATTAGGTAAAGAGTATGTCTCACTGGGTAGGCCCTGGAGAGGGATTTTGGAGAATTATGGGGTCATTTTGCTCATGAGCTGGATAACCCTACTTAGACATTTTCGTGGGATCCACCCATGTAGGGACCAGGCGCGATGTATCTTACTGGTGAGATGTAGGAGCGGGCGTATTATATAGGTTGGAAGAGGACCGTCTCCCGTGCTTGTCTCATAGAGGTTATTTCCTGCCAGCCATCAGGATGCCCACTAGAGCTGTGCCGTTAGGTAATAAATTTCAAAGGATGGTGCCCCAAGCCCTCCTTGACCCATCAGAAGTTGAAGTTTTTGAAGAGCCACACAATGCCTCCCATCGTGCTACAATAGGTCCCCCCAACAATTGATCCAAATCGATGAAAAAGCAACGTTGTGGGAACTCAGGAACATTTACAAAATAATAAAGGAGGTGGGGAGGACAATGATTTTTAAAAGTGCTATCCTGTCTGTGAATGCAAGGGGAAGCCGCTGCCAGAAGCGGGTTTGAGATCTAAGAGCTAAGTAGGCTCGTTTCAGGTTGCCTTTAAACAAGTCTTTTTTGGGATTGATATAGATGAACTCCTAAATAACGGACTGTAGTTGTCATTCAGGTTAGCGGAGTATCTCCTATTTTGATTATCTGTGAGGGTGCATCACTGCAAAATGGAAAAGCACATGATTTTCCCCAGTTCATCTGGAGACGAGCGACTTCTGCAAAGTCCTGAAAAATAATTGATATTGAAGACATGTCCCCTGAAGCGTTTAGAATATTTAATAACAAGTCACCGTATAGAGTGACACGGCATGTGTGGTTCAGTCTAGGAGAATCCCCCACTGCTGACCCTCCGAATGCGATGAGCTCCATGGCGGTTGTGAATAGGATAGGTGAAAGTGGGCAGCCCTGACGTGTACCTCGACCTATTAGAAAGGAGGATGAAATCAAGAGACCAATGAGCGCCATAAATGTCGGAGGTTTTGTATAGGTCAGCAGACGAAGGTCCAAGCCTGCTTCCCGTAGGATCTGAATTAGGTACTCCCAAGACAAAGAATCAAAGGCCTTCTCGAGGTCCAGTATGAGAAATGCTGCCTGTTGGTATCGCAGTGAGGTTTGATCCATCACATAGAAGGGACGTCTAATATTATGAGATGGGTTGCATCCAGGTACAGATCCATTTTGATCGAGGTGGATGAGGATAGGAAGTGCTCTCAAGTACCGATCCACAAGGACTTTGCAGAGTATTTTATAATCGACGCCCAAATGGCCACAAGGCAATAGGAGGCGAGGCAAGTGGACTCCCAAACAGGCTTCAATAGGGACACTAGAAGAGACTCCTGGAGAGAAGCTGGGAGCGCACCAGTGGTGAGGGCGTCATTGTACACCTCGACTAGATGTAGGGCCAGGCTGATAGAAACCCAATAGTGCTATTCAGTTGGAAGCCCGTCTAATCTCTGGGACTTATTACACACAAGGTCATGTATTGCTTTCTTAACCTCAGCCATAGTGATGAGTTTGTCTAGCTCCTCTCGTAGCAAAGCATTGATAGTGGGCAGGGGGAGGGTGTTAGGAAATGTCTAATTGTGCCAGGGGAGTAGAACATGAGGTACCTTATATAGCGCGGCATAGTATGAGCTAAATGCTTATAGTATAGCTGATTGGGATCTCAAAATTAGGCCTGTGGCTTGGGAAATTTCCGTCATTCAGGAAAGTTTCCCATTGGGCCGCCATTCCAAAAGACAACAGGGCTTATCCCTGCAGCATGTATGCGAGCTGTGTATTCTATGTGATTATAACAGCAGTGGCGTTCTACTAAGCCAGCTTGTTGTTTCTTGGCATCTATCAGGGTTTGGCGCATCATGGCATCAAGAAGAGGGCAGTTATCCAATACAGTCACAGCCTTATCCATGTCTCAGAGGGCCCTAGTCAACTCCCTGCGAACCCCAGCTATGTTTTGAATACAGAAGCCCCTAGCGACAGCTTTAAAGGAATCCCATTCAACAGCATGATTGGGGATGTGCCTTGATTTTCCTCAAAGTACTAAGCTCTGTGGCTATCATGGGTATCACAACATTTTGGGTTGTCCATCATACCTTTCGATAAACTCCAAGTATGAACCGGTGGGTGAGGAGTACCCCACTCGATGTCTACAGTATGTGCGGCATGGTCTGATAATGGACAACCTAAATAATCTGAGTGGAGGTGTCATGGAACTATGTTCTGGGAGCTCATAAAACGGTCTAAACGGACATAAAGATTGTGTGAGGTAAGGTAATGACAGTAAATACATAGGTGTGGGTTATGGGTTCTCCATATATCACAAAGGGGCCACAGTTGTGCCCAATCAGAGAACTGCTTTGAATATTGGTGAGTTGGGACATGAAGGAGTGGGGGGTGTGAACGGTCAAGAGAGACATCCAGTATGTTGTTATAATTGCCACCAAGTATCAATGGGATACCTACCTATTGGGCTAGGACTCTTGATTGAGTTGTCCAGAAACCCTTTTGTTATGAGTTTGGTTTGTAAATACAACCGAGAAGGACATGCTCCCTGTCTAACCAGCCCACAACAAGAACAAATCCACCCTCTTTATCGATGACTATATTTTGGGTTTGAAAGTGGGTACCAGGGCGTATCCTTAGCAGTGCACCCCGTGCAAATGCAGAAAATGATGTGCTGTGGACCGTACTTTTCCATCGCCTACTAAGGTGTTGTAGTTCATCGCTGGTGAGTTGTGTATCCTGTGGAAAACTAATGTATGCCTGTTGTCTTTTAATGTAAGGATATACTGAGTAACAGCGGTTTGCTGAATATATCTCCAGTACATTTAGTGTGAGAAATCACATGGTGCGTTTAGTGGCCATAGGGAAATTCCAAATTTGTGTGGTGAAGGAAGGGGGAGTTATAGTCGAGTACCCTTACCATTCATCCTTTCCAGCCTACAAGAAGAGTAAATAACTGTCGCTCGAGCAATGGGAATGAAAACAACAGGTATCAAACAACAAAACCTTAACCAAAACCAGAGCCTGCAGCCAAAGGCCGCACGCCTAAACCATTGCTCTTTGAGCCAGTACATGAAACAGGGGTGATGGCAGAGTACCGCTAAAGGTGGAAGAGTAGCGAAAAAGAGGCTTCAGATGTGCAAACCAGGTCATGGTGTATGAGGGATGCCAGGGGGCCCCCTGGCTGCCATAGGCAGTGTTTGATTTATATAGTAGAGCTCCTGCCAGTAGTGGTGTGATTGCCGGGCCTGACAGCAGCCCCTCATGCCGGACCAAGTCATCCTTACTCATGATGCTGTGCACACTGATACTATCACAGTGAAAAAGGTCATGTGATATCATTTCTGGTCCTCATTATGCCAAATAGCAATATTAAAACCTGATCCTACCTCTTTTTGATCAAAGATTGTTGGCAAGTATGTCTGTTTCGTCTCACATCATAAAAACTACAAGAGAGGGAGGGAAATTGTATGAGGAACACTCTTAATCCCCCAAGCAATGAATTCAAAAACAACAGAAGAGTATGCCTCTTTATTAAATATATGAATAGAGCACAAGTAAAGAATCCAAATAGGTTCTTAATAAAGCCATCACTCACCAACCTGGTCGGTGCCATGCTTCATCATCGGGCCCCACCAGGAGAGGCCGAATGCCACCTTGGTGTGCTTCGACGCCAGAATAGCTGCGGAGATGGTTTTTTGTGTGTTCAGTGAAAGTGAGTTAAAAATGTCTTGATTGTGTCACAAAATTAATTTTATTAATAGCCAATCAGACATGTATAAAAACAGAGTGTGGGATAAAATGACTAAATAAATTGTTCAGCAATATCCACTAGTGCTTGGTCAACATGTTTCAGCCTATGTGTAATCATTAATGAGGCATTCGTCAGGACCGGAAAAAGGTGAACCTTGGTGGTGTGGGCGCGCTAAGGCCCCTGACCATAGGTTATAAATATGAAAAATCGTTTTAGGCGGCCTCGGGTTGAGAGGAGACGAATTCACTAGGATTGTTTTGTCTCACAGCCTTTTCCATACTTACAAGCCTTTCTTTTCCGTTATGGTAGTTCTTACAACTCCCTATCATGATCAACTAGGTTTAATAGCCTATCAAACAATTACCAGAAAGCCTCCCTCTAGACACATCCCTCACCACACTCTTCACTTTGTCACTGCTGGTGGCTTGTTTCCAGTATTTACCATAAATGGCATTATGTTAGACTTTGAGCTACAGAAATATCGCTCGACATAAATATAGTGTTCCAAATATAGTTTACTAAAATATCTTCACATTGCGTTTATATTTTCTATTATTATCCCCAACATGGCAATATTTTTGTATACAATATTTAGGGCACAATATTTATGTCAGATGATATTCCGGTACCATACCTCAAAGATATCTTTTCCAAAATGCCTCTGGGTTTAGCCACCCTGTTCCACTTGCATCATCCTTATAACAAAGCACTACAAAATATGTATTATTAGACCTTCTAGGAAGCCAAGATTTGACAATCACCTATCCAACACACCATTAGACTTCTCTTCCAGATATGTTGTGCCTATGCCCTGGAAATCAAAGAATAATTTATCTTCCCACTGAGGAGTACCATGAACACAAATGTCAAAGGTTCAAAAAGCTACGTTCCCCCCTCAGTCCCACTATGACATCATTCTATTCATATCTATTATCAAACTTATCAAGTTACACAGCTTCAACACACATTAGTCTAGGTCCTCCAACATTTCAGAGCCAGTGCACTCCAACTTGAGCAGCTAGCAGAGGAATGTTATCTCCTGGCTGCCTAAACAGTCATGCTGATTGTCACAATTAGTGCTTTATCCACTATATGCATTCTATGCTGTAAGCTATCCTTTTGCTTCTTTTTCCCAGCATTGGCAAATCCAACCGGGAAGGCTTTTATTTGATAATCCCCATTTATATGTTCCATACATGTAAATAGCATTTTTTAATGCCCATGGTTACGTCTTCACACATTGACAGACCTGCCAACTTAGTAAAACATTTCACAGGGTGAGGAGAGGGGTGGCTGTGAAAGGGGCTGGGCCTCTTGCAGAGAACTGCTTCTGTAAGAGGCACCCTGCACCGTCGATTGCCCCTACTCCCAAAAAAAAGGAACAAAACCTTGCGAAGGCTGCTGCCACCGATGTCCTGGGATGTTTTCACACTTCTTAATTGACATCAGCTACTCAGAGCCTCCAAAAACAACTGAAAGGTCACTATTGTGCACTGGCTTCCAGGTGTTTTCCCTCCCTCCATGTGATATCAGTTCCTCACTGTGTGACTATGTGAGGAGAGCTGATATCATGTAACACACGGTGGCATTGTATGAGTTGGCAAGTCTGTGTTAAAGCCAGACCTATTTGCTTTGCTAATGCTTATAATAAGAGTAGCTACATGTGATGAGGATCAAAGGCAATTATAAATCACCTTTCCCCTACATAAGACTGTTTCTTCGAACAGCTAAAAAAACAAATATATAGGTATTTTTTAGCCAAACCTTTTGATTTCACTACAATTAAGTATATGAAATGTGGGCTTTCAGCTGACCCTCTTCATCCATCAGTCTGCTATGGTAACATTCACATTTTCTTCTGACCACTACAACACATGACATAGGGTGATGGGTCAGCCCACTTCACCCACTGGCTAACTTCCCGTGTGAGTGACAGCATTCTGCTCTTCCATAAGGCGCACATCACAATACAAAGTAGTACCCTTAAGTGCAAGAGACTGATAAGGCAGTGTGTCTTCTTTTGGTATTCTGTGTTACCACTCAATGTTGCATTTCCAAAGATTTGGCATTAGAACAGATTTTTTGTGATTTGGAAATAAATGTATGGAATCGTGGAGTTTTTACACACGTATGCACTATTGAAATTATGAAAACATACAGTACATAACAGACATAACAATGTAAGATATGAGTAAGAACATAACCTTAAAAGCAAAACACCCAAACTATTCTGCACTGGAGTTGAAAGCAATTAAATGCTGTATCTCACTTAGTTATCTGCAATGCGTCCGTGTGTTGACTAAGTTGAAGGGTGAGGGGTTGCAGAGAGGTGGGGAGATATCTTGGTGGGCTGCCTTTACTTATCACTGATTGACATCAACTGAGAGAATGTTTCTAGCTATCCTAGATGATTTCTTATATTTGATTGGCAGGTAATTCCTGTTAAAGATTATTTGCTTTCTTTCGAGCATTATTTGCTGCAAAAGTCAGAGTATAGAAATTTGTTTATGAAATAATAAAAAAATTGTAATAATTTTTTTATTGGTTTCAAAACTTCAATTCACAGGCATTGGTATTCATACACTGCAGCCTTGTTACATCAGGTACATAATACATGACATTGTGTGGTTATTCAGTCATTTGTTTCAAAAGAATACTCACTGTGCTTTAACATTTCCATTTCGTTGGTCGGGGAGATCCACAAGTCCCCTTGGTGTGCTTTCCATTTGCTTCATTTTTTATCCCACTACTTGGGACATCCTCTAGACTTAAATACCTTTTTTTCTGCAATCATACATTTATCTAGGTCGCGTGCCCAAATCCTTGTCGATGGCCCTTCCGCCATGCCCCACTGCATTTTTATTGCACGTTTCACTAAGGTATACCCCAGAGTAGCCAGTTGCTGTTCCACTTCTGTAAGGTCAGTCGCCTCCCAGATGTTAAGGAGCCCCATTGGCGGTGTTAGGGTTATCTTTTTCCCTAGTTCGTCCTGCATTTGTTTTGTTGCCTTTTCCCATATGGGTCGTATTAGTGGACAGTCCCATATGGTATGGTAAAAGGTTGCCTCTTGGTGACAACCACACAGACATAGTGTATCCTGTCTAGTTCCCATTTTTGCTAGTGTGACCCCAGTGAGATACGTTCTATGTAGAAGTTTTAGTTGGATCAGACGGAGACGAAGAGTGATAGCTGCCTCTCTTGGGGACATTAGTGCTATTTACCAGTCTTCATCTTCAATGTGCCCCACGTCAGCTTGCCACCTGTCTCGGAGAGTGTGGAACGGGTCTGGCAAATTATTACATAATTTTCGGTACGTTAGTGATATAGCTTTGTTTAAGATCGGTTCTGAAAGCAACCGATCCTCCAAAATGGACGATTCTGGTAAGTTCCCTATGTCCGAGAGTGATGCTGCAAGGGCATGACGGATCTGCAGATAGCGAAAAGCCTCCCCCTGAGCTAATTTGTACTTCTCCCTTAACTCCCCAAATGTAAGGATTTTGCCCTTTTTCACTAGATGGCCTATAGTGGAGATTCCAATTGTGTCCCATTTATCAAATCCTGGTTGATGACACAAAAGTCCTAGTTTTTGAGTGGACCACAGTGGTGTGGCCTGGGTCAGTACATCCGTCCAGCCAAAACATCTAGTCGGCTGGCACCAAATTTCCACTGTGTGAGCCGTCGGATAAAATTAATTTTTGAAAGTTAATTTAGGTCTCAGTGAAGCGTATATGAAGCTCTGAGAACCCACACCACCAGCAACCGAAATTACACTCGGACCAACCAGACGAGACCGATCTTATGTGCTTTTTTTTTCTTCTTTCACTCATATACAGTTAATGGTTCGATTGGTTTATGAAGTAACGAAAATTCCTTTTCCTATGTACTTGAATGATTATAAATTCTCCTGCAAATTTGTAAGATGACCAATGCTAACAAAGTGTTAACCTTCACTGTACTAGATATCCTTGACATCCCACCTATGCTACTTAAGCAACTGTCATTGTAATGCTTGCATATGATTATCGCCAAACGTATATTATTTGTACAAATTGTTGAAAACCAATAAAGATCATAAAAAAAAAAGTCTCAGTGAAGCTTCCACAGTTTGTACTCTCAGATCGCCCTGTGACAGGCCAGATTTCAATTACGAACTGGCCAGTACCATAGCTTAGCAGAATGAGTGCCTGTTGCAGAGATTAGTTGGCATGGTGCAGATTGCTGGTCCAGTTCAGCTGTCCTCTGGAAGAGGTTAATAAAAGAGGAATACTTGAACTGATTAATAACAAGACCTGATACTTAAAGATCAAGAGACGATTCAGTTCCTTGTGTGCACTTTTTCAAATATAAAGGTACCAAATTCCTTTGTTTTGCAGGATGGTTGCCGGGAAGGCCGAGCCTGCCATGCCCGGAAGGCTCTACGTCCATCCAGACTCACCTGCAACTGGGGCTCACTGGATGCGTCAGCTTGTCTCATTTCAGAAGCTGAAACTGACCAACAACCACCTGGATCCATTCGGACATGTAAGACACTGGGCATGGGGATGGCAAGGAAGAGCACTAGAGTTTAGCTGTAGGAAATGAGTTAATGCTCTTGTTCCGAAAGTTGGGCAACCCAGTGAACTGCGAACTAACATATTAAACTGTTGTTTTAAAATAAAAGAACAGGTGTGTGTGTGGTCTGCGTGTGCGTGAGTTAGTTAATCTTCTAAAGGTGATTCCTACCATACTGGGCACGGTTCAAAAACAGGTGCTTCCACTACTCCTCAGGTCAGTGTCATGCTGGGCAAGGCATATTTTAAGGGGCCTTCTACGGGACAACTTTGCATTTTATTATCTATTTTCGGCTGATTCAAGCCCTATGATTCCAAAAAGTATTGAATTATAACGTTTAGTGCTGGGCTGGAGAAATAGACACATGTGAAACACAGAGAAGTTCATTTTCCTAGGGGTCCCTTGGAAGGCGGGGGCCCTGGGCAACTGCCCACTTTGCCCATTCCTTATAACGTCTCTGTCTCTAGTGTTTAGGGTAGTCTCTCAGTTCACTAAAATCACAAACCCACCAAAAAGATGAAGTGATTGGGGTCAAACAGAGAAGGGAGTAAATGTGTCAGACAGAAATCCCCACTGTACAGTTTGCTCCTTGTTCCAAATTCAGTGTAATGCATTTTCGATGGAAAAATGAAGAGTGACTTTATAAAACTGGAATGAAAAAGGGGATGGGCTGGCCAAATCATTTTGAAAACTATTGTCTGATGAAAGCACCCTTCAGACATAAGCATTTCCTCAGCAGAGGAGAGAGGTACGCGTCCATCTGTTGCTTAAATACTTACAAGCAGTAAGTTCTCAGGATTTTTCTATTTGTGTAATTGCCCTGATTTGTTGAAAGGGTCAAGTACTTCTTGAAAACCTCCAGCCCGGGGCCTTTGAAAGAACCTGTGTGGTGGAGTCAAGGGGTGACATTTGGAGCCGCTCCTTGGTTGGTTTGATCAGTGAGTGGGGCTCCGCGCTGTATATACAGCTCCATTCAGTTTATTTTTTTTACTGTGGTGCAGCTTTGATGAAAGGGTGACAGATCGCTCTTCGGCATGTACAATCTCACTGCAATCTGCGTCCCTCATTGCCTCTGGTCAGCCCCTGAAGGGAAGCACCTGGCGCTGCACTGAGCCACATTCCTAAATTATAAATCTCAACAACTGTTCATAGCAAACTTTAATAAAAACACACACACCTTTGGTTCCTGGCACTGTGTAGATGTGTACCCAGTGGGCAGGGTTGTGTGGGAGTGGGCTGGATTTCCAGCAGCGTGTTCCTGTAATGTGCTGGGGACTCAATACCTGCTGGGTGCCCATGGAGGTCAAGCCACTCGTATGTTGTTTGCAGATATCGTTTTCTCTCACAGGCCACACAGACTGTCCAACTCCAATGACTACAACAAGATCACAATGCAACTGCTAGATTCTTGATCCAAATTGTGTGTATACAACACGTTGCGCAAACTAACTACTCTTTACTGGCTACATTTTGTCAGTAATTCTCATTGAAAGTATTGTTTATCAGGTTAAGCAGCATTGACCATTCACAAAGGCCCACGTGTAAAGTATCCCAAAAGACTTAGGAGGTCATTTTCAGTTTGGAGGATTGTGGGAACCACAATGTTTTCAATGGCATAGCCTCAACTGATTCCACCTGTGGTGATTCGCCATGGCCGTCCATCCGTCCATCCGTCCATCCGTCACAGTGATGGTCATCGTGTTTGCACGCCATGGCAGTACCCTGCAGGGAAATCAATCAATGGCCATGACATGCAGGGAGAATAATAATTGCACATCAGGGTCATTGCTTAAATGTTTTTCTAAAACAAAACCTTGCCTGGGTAGCTTGTTTGAGAAACACAACAAAGTTTTCAGAAAAAGACAGCACCCACTCTGCAAACTGCTCTGCCTAAAATGTATCTGCTGAGGGGCTGTCAGATATGCTGGATGGTCCTCTTCCACCAAGGGCAGCAGAGAACTGGGCTATGGCTGGCTGGGTGTCCGTATATATCTGTAAATAATCTCTACAAATTACAAAACTGTACAGCCCAAACAGAATATTCCCTCTGATGAGAAGAGCTACTCAAAGCAGGGTATGTCATCAAAGACAGAAGAGCCTCCTCTCTGCTGGGATCCAAGCTATGGATCTCACTGCCTGTTGCACAGGTAGGCCACCCCAAACCACCTCAAATCTAGACAAACTATTGAAGAACTGAGGGCCTGATTATGACTACAGTGGCCTAATGGACCGCCGTAATCATAGTAGCAGTGCGGGCAGCGCCGCACCGGCGGTCCAACCGCCCTATTGCAAGTTGGGGGATCAGACCACCATGGGATACCTGCCAGTGTTGCGGCAGTCTTGAGACCACAATATGGTTGGCAGTGCCGCTGCAGAACTGCCTATCATATTACGAGTTTCCTCTCCACCACAGTTTTCATGATGGTCTTACCGCCAAGAAAACTGTGGCGGAGAGGAAACAAAGGGGGGCCTACAGGGCCCCCAGTTGCCTTAGGGTTATGGGGTACATGCAGGGAGGCACGGTTGTCCATGCCATGCAGGAACTGCCTTTGACACTCCCATTCCAGTGCCCTATTTCAGAGGCATTGCCGTGAGACCGCCAAGGAAACGCCCAACAGATGCCAGAAAACTCATAATCTGGAGGACGGTGCTCTCACAGCTTTGGCGGTGTGGGAGAGGGGCGACGGCGTGGTGGCCCGTTTCCCATACCGCCAAAGTCGTAATTGGGCCCTGGCTCTTTCAAAGGTAAATAATCAGAAGTTCTCCACTTTACTGCAGACCATTCTGTCTTCTATCCATCCTTTATGTTACATTTGCCCACCTTGCCTGATGCTATCCACTCTCATTGCATGTAAGACTTCACAAAAATGGAATAAAAAAATAACATTTCCGTTACTATCATCGGATCTGGACTTTATCATTGCCTTTAACACATTTGTAATAATGTGAATTATAACACAACGTTATATTGAATTAAATTACATGCCTGCTGGTCGATCATGCTCCATACAGTAGCAATGTTGAAAAGGAATAGCCTCTTACATCAAAAGAAAGAATCCAATTATACCCAGTGGCTATTGAATATCATCTTTAGTGTCCAAAACGTCATGCTCGCATACGCTGTTGTGTTCTGTACATGCACTACTTGAAGCCCTCACTTGAGACAATTACAGAATCAACCGCTGCCTCACCTGCGCAAGTTGTTGAAATGGTAAGGCATTTCACCAACAGGCCGTGCTGTCATGCACCGCCTCCTTTTTTAATACCAATGCACATCTTATTAACTGACCACACTTAGTATAAATCCCTATAGTAGTAAAAAGATACTTCCTCTAACACACATTGCCTGTTCCAGTCCCCAAAAATGTAAGACGCTATGTATGGTCCAATAAAAACCTACAAAAACATGCTCAATCCTACTCCTCATGTTAACCTAAAAGATTCCTTCAAGACCACATAACTGCCAGATCATTCTTGAACCTAAACTCAAGAAACAAGGTACAGATTGTATGGTAAAAAAAAATGCTCAATTGTTTAGCTGCCAAGGAGATGCTTTAAAAGAGGACACGGATTTAAATGCGAAGGGGTTTGCAAAGAGGAGGAGCATTCAAGTGCTAGTGTTAATTTAAAAAGAAAAAGTTTTGTATTCTTTAAAGGGCTGTCAGGAGTGGCAATAAAGAGTAACACATGATGATCTCCTCTGGTGTTGACATAAAATCTTTAGCATGTACATGACTATTAATATAGGATGAAGTAGAACACGACTTGAATGTGATCAAACCTATACCTAATGGCTCTACTCCTAATAAATATAGACTGGACAATACCCAGAAAACATTTCAAACAGAAGAAGGAAAGAATGTGTGAGCTAGTAAAGTGATGAGTGACTGATAACATATCATATACGTCTCAGTAATATGGAATAGGTCCATTTGAACTCTCAGTTTTAACAATATATTTCAGCTTGTGCCAATAAGCTATTCCCATGAGCCATGTTTCAATTATATGTTTAAAGGAAGATTTCTATTTCCACAAGATTATGTTCTTAGCCATTCTCACCCACTATTTCACAATAGCGTTGAAAAAAAGTCGTTTGTTGATAAAATCATGCCAGGTTCATGATGGTGGAGGAGGAGCACTACGTTGCAGCTGGAACTGCAAATATGGTTCTTTTGGGGGCAAGATTCAACATCGGTAACATTTTTTTTTGCCAGCAGTATCTGAAAAACCCTTGCACTACTTCTTTTTTGGGTATGGACCATTGTTTCCTGAATTTGATGACAGAAGTACCCTTAAATAATTACAAAAGCACATCTCCATATGCTGTATATTGTAACGTGTATATATAATAATTATGGTGGCTAGGATCAAAAAGCTGTGTACCTATATCTTACATCCATTTATTACTACAGTGCAAAGATCATATGTTAGTTTATTTTAAGAACAAATAAGCATTCAGCTTGGTGCTTCATTCTGCATGAACGACAATGAGAGAATGCCAATGGAACCCCATGTCCCTGCCAGTAGAACCAGTACTCGCAATATTGAATTTATGGTATGGGTTGACCAGCGGGAGAAAGGTGACTGAGATTGAGAAAAAAACATAAGGGGGATGGTATTGAGAAAAAAGCACAACACTGCTAACTTCCAGCTTCTTCAACCTCTGAACTTTGTACGCCTTTGTTTGGACTTACTCCTGGTCCAGGTAGTCTTTGTGTAGGCAAATAGTGTGTTTCTGTTAGTTACCTTATGCAATATTCTCCTACTGTGGTTCTATTATGAGTACACACAATGGTTACCGAAATGATCACTGAAACCACTTTTTCAAAACCCTATTTCAGATTCAACATAGTTAAAGTAACCCTATAGTATGCGATATCCTTCATTCATACCTTATATCCAACTTGCTGTAGATAAATCTCTATGCAAACAGTGATAATTCAAACGACCATAACACAAAAAAACAAAGGGTTTTGAAACATACAGTAATATAGTCTATTCACACACGTGATCCGTCCTACATTGGCGCTATTCATCAGAACAATCACCAGCCCGAATGGCTGCTGGTCTGATTGAACCTAAAGATCATTTCCTATAAACAATAGTTTTAAATAACATTCAGTCTCAGAGTCCAAACTACTTGCTGGTGCCAGAACAATGTCAATATTTATACATGAGTCATATGAGGTAAACAGCTGATCCAAACTAGGAACTTGAAGTGATGCTAACTCAAAGATTCAAAATCCATGCAGACATGACTCGGAACAACAATGCTTGCTCGCACAGCATCTTGTCCTGAATGCTGCCTGATTCCATTGGGGCGTCTCTTCTCGTGGACTTGCCCCGTTACTTACATCATTCCCATGCTCGTCAGGAGAAGCGCTGGATGATTCAGAAAGCGACTAGGGCATGATGGGCAGTTCTGATCGCGGCAGTATATTAGTGCCTCTCTTGCAGTGGTGAAGTTTATTCTCACAGTATCAAAATTGACATGAGAAAAACACTTTTTAATGCCTCACACATTGCATGTAAACATTTCTTGGCACAGGAAACAATTCTCCTAGTAGTTAGGAGGTCTCTTCAAAGTGATTTGTCAATATTATTATTATTATGTGTTCTTATATAGCGCTCAACTTACCCTTGGGCATCTTGGCGCTTACCTTGGGAACCCGTCCTGGTTTTTCCCTGTGAGATAACCCGTACTGGGCATCCCCAAGGTGAAAGCCAGGCATCCCGCCGCGGGGGGGGCGTTGTGGAGATTAAGCAATCTATTGCCCAGAGTTGCAGCGTGGGACCCATGATTAGAATAGGCACTGAGGCGAGAATATCCAGTCCGCGGAATTTATAGCCCGAGACCCTGCCGCGACGGGAATCGAACCCTGGTCCCGGACCAGTGCTCTGCATCGAGGTCTGCCACTCTAACCATTGAGCCACACTTCTCCACTGTAACTCCTTTCATCATGGTTTCTGTTAAAAACCTTTTGTTAACACAGGTATACATGACAGGACAACATACCATGTTAAGTAACTATAACGCGCGTCCCCGCTGTGCACGGTGTTGTCGTCAATGATATCAGTTCATTTGTCATCAGTAATGTCACCAATGATTTCACAGAGCATGTCATGAGTGTTGTATTATGTGAGGTCATAAGCAGTGCACGGCGAGGGCGTGAGTTATAGTTACTTGAAATAACTATTATGTTTAAGCTGACATTTTCACCTAACTGTAATGTCACTTAAACCTTTGTTTTTTTTCAGTGAATTCTGAGTTTTTTGTAATACAAAGTAAGATATTATTACCATACATAACTATAATATCACTTTAACATTTGTTTTTTTCCAGTAAATTTCAGAATTTTTCTTAATACAAAGAAAGATATTATTACCATACCTCACTATAATGTCACTTTAACCTTTGTTTTTTTCTGCTCTGGCTCTTGTGGGACACCCACTGGATTGCAGAAACCCCCTAAAAACTTTTTCAGATTTGGCCTGGGGAGTCTATGAACCCCCCCAAGATCTAGGGGGTGAGGGTACCCCTACCGTGTCCCGTTATAGCTTATTGTTTACATTTTCAGGACACTGGGACCGAGTACGCGTGTCCTGAAAAGGCACCTGCAACATTTCTCTTTATGTTGCAACCAGCCAGTCAGAGCACAAAGCCTTCTGCTCCCGCTGGAGCGAGGCAGCCGACAGGAAAAAAGACCCTTTGGCTAACCAGTGCAGTTCGCTCTGTTATTTGAAGTTGCGTGATTGCAGGAGAACCCAATCGTCGAGAAATATAACGTTCTTTAACCTTATTTTCTCAAAACTACAGACCGGATTTACACCAAATCACAAAATGCATGCTTTATGTATCAAACTTTATCTTTCTGCCAGATTAGGTGTCATTCCGTTCAGCCATTTATGCAGTATTGCTGTTCAATTTTCCTTTGAAAAATGCATGCGGGAATTGCGTTTTGGGAATCCCCTTTTTTTGCTGCCGCTTGACAGATCACCCTAAAACTTTCCAGGAAAGAGCTGAGGAGGATGAACATTTCAGTTCCTGGTGAAATGCGGGTTTCATTACCATAATGACAGTCCACAAACCACCCTGCAGAGCTTTACCATTATCAGGAACACTAGGGGCCCGATTCACAGAATTAACTTAAGACAAAATCCTAAACTTACTACTTTTGGTATTCACAGAATGCACTTACTGCTTTTGGTATTCACAGAATGCACTTACTACTTTTGGTATTCACAGAATGGATTTGCGACTACTAACTTTACGTCCGCAGTCGGGCCGGAAATTCCAGCCCGGAGGCGTAGCTTCCGGCCCGGAGGCGGGGCTTCCGGGCCAGAGGCGGAGCTTCCAGCCCAGAGGTGGAGATTTTGGCCATGGCTAAATCTCCGCCACTGGCCGGAACCCCCACCTCCGGGCCGGAAGCTCTGCCTCCGGGCCGGAAGCTCCGCCTTCGGGCCGGAAGCTCCGCCTCCAGACCGGAAGCTCCGCCTCTGGGCCAGAATTTCCGGCCCGAGTGCGGACGTAAAGTTAGTAGTCGTAAATCCATTCTGTGAATACCAAAAGTAGTAAGTGCATTCTGTGAATGCCAAAAGTAGTAAGTGCATTCTGTGAATACCAAAATGGTAGTATTTTGTCTTAAGTTAGCTCTGTGAATCGGGCCCTAGGACTATGTGGCAAGAGAATTTGTGGGTTTTACTAATCTATACCACTCCTAACTGTTCCTTGTAGTTAACCTGCTGTTTACTTCCATCTATATCTGCACATGGCTTTTGATCGTTCACAGTGTGGGTTAACCTCGGGCCTGGTGTTCAGCCAGACTCAGTGCCCAATACTCCTTGGGGGACCATGTCCCACTGTGCATAGCATTCAGAAATGCTCTATGGAGGTTGGCCTTTGAGCAGACCCAGCACCCAACAATCCATGCGCATCCAATTCCGTTGCAGCCAATTCCGTTACACACAGACTTTGGCATTGCTCCATGGACAGCAGGCCTGGTACTGTGCTCAACCCTTCAGTGGTGACCAACTCTGCTACGCAGGCCCTTTGGCTGTACATAGCAGGGATTGCCTGCATCGTTCAACCCTCCATGGGAGGCCAAACGCTGTGCACAGTCTGGCCTGGGGCCTAAGATGGTATTTAAAAAAATATTATTAATGGTTTGCAGACCCTACTTTGTTACCACAGACCTGTAATGGATGGCAGGAGCAAAAGGCTTCCTGGACCACGGGAGGGATTTTTTTTTTTATTTCGGTTCACAGGGAGTCTATGAAACCAGGTTTGAGGTCCGTCCACAGAGCCCACCTACACATTCTTGTAATGCTAATTTCTCAAACACTACTGACTGATTTCCAAACAAAGCAAACGTACTTCTGTGAATAAAGCACTGGTTTCATGTCAAGTTTGGAAAACTCCCGTTAAGGGTGTTTTCCTGTAGCTGGGAGGAAACATTTCTAGGACAGTTAAATTGGGTTAAACTCTGCTTTTTTAACCACCCCATTACAGATTTGCATGGAACTCGAAATATCAAGAGTTTGCTGAATGTGAAAAGTGGCTGCCACGTGTTGTGCAGATCTGTAGAACTGTGTCAAAGTTAAATCATTGTTTGTCCCCCGCCATTTAACTTTTTCCCCAACTTTTCCCCCCTTGTCTGCATGAAACGCGAAGTTCATGCACTAGACCCAATATGCTAACAGCCTGCCAAATTTCATGCCTATTTATATAGGAGCACATTAGTTATTAGCACATAAACATGTTTCAACCCAATTTGATCTACACAAAACTTGTCATAACCACAGAAGACTAAGTATGCCAAATGTCTGCCAGATTTCATGTGGATTCATCAAATAATGTCACAGTTATTTACAAATTTCCACTTTTTGACCCTCAATCTTTTAACTGTGCCCACCCCTGACAATTCTGCACAAATATTAAAATACCATGATTAAACTAAACACGCTAATCATCTGCCAGATTTCATGACAAAGTCATCAAATAGAGCTAAGACTATAGGCAAATCAAAAATACACCCTTTCAACTGTCAAGATAGCTCTATATTTTAACCTCTTCATGCCCAGACAAATAGAATTCTAAACAGTTATTTCTCAAAAATGACTGCATGGATTTGTACCAAACTAAGCAAGGGCAGTTCCTTGTGTAAAGCTTGGTGTAATTCTATACAGTTGTTTTCTGAATGTATCATTTCTTGAAGGTAAAGAGATGTTTTATGATCTGACTGTGAGGAAGGATGAGCACTTTTGCTTGATTCATTTAGACTGTTTTCAAAAACGTCTTTTATTGATTTATTTGAGTAGTACGTCAGATAGAAATTTTGCATCGCGATTACATTGAAACGGGTCCACCATATGTCATCAATATGATAGCTCCAAACACAGGCTCTTAGGAGAACGGTTGGCATACGAATATATTTCACTTCCATAGTAGTCCTGCTTGAAGTTATGTCAGGTTCTAGAATGATCTACCAGGCCATGTAGCTCTGGCATAAATATTATTTTTCAAATGCATCCCATCAGTACTTTTAAGTGTGTTTGCATATTGGTGCCCAGTCACTGCCCAACAGGGATGGAAGTCATGCTTCGGTTAAGAGCACAATCCACACACAATACAACCTGTATGGAATATTTAAAAAATGCATGTCACTCTTTGCTGTTTACATATGGAACTGTGTGGCGGAGCAAATGACTAGCTAATTAGGGCATCTAAGCTAATGTCCAAACAATGACAGAATAACTTCATTTTGTAGATCTCACAGCTGACGAATGGTCCAGCAGACACGATTTACATGTCATCACACCCCAGCTAACCCATACTATATAGCATGAACAGTTTTGAATTTTCCACAATCTAATAGACATTTTGGCTGCTTTAGAAAACATATCGAAAAGCAACACGGTTGAGTCCTTGTCAGACTACAATAAAGTAAGCATAGAGTGGCGGGCAGCAGACTGTATGCTAATTTACATGACCCACCCAATATTGCTCGGTCCTCCTTTGTATGACCTATCCAGGATGTTTGAGACTCTTGCCAACTCTTAAACCCAAGAATGTGTAGTTTTAATTCTGTGAGTCTAATTTTTTCCGAATTCAGGCTTCTGGATTTCATTGAATTGCTGAATTCTTTTGAAAGGTGTTTCCTCAATTACTGGTAAATTTTCATCTGGAAGTGATTTGAGAGGTGTGAATTAAAGATAGTATTGGCTATGATTTATTAACAATCCCAATGCCTGCATAAACAGTGCCCACACACCCTAGTCATGTTTCAATTGGTTGCAAAGTGGAGCATCTATAATGCCTTCATATATAGCTCTCTTCTACAAATCATTGCAATAATAACTTAATGTGACATTGTACCGTGGTCCATAGTACAGAAGTTCAATATATCATCGTGAAAGGAGGCACCAAACATGCGTCTATGTTAAGTAAACAGCTGATGAAGAGGTGAGACCATCCTCAAACTTTAGAGTGCCCCCACTGCTGTGGCAGACACATTTAATGGTCTCATCCGTCATCAGTTCAAATCTCGTGGTGTGCAGTGCATAGATCTAAGGCAAAAAACACCCATCAGCCATATCCATCCTCATTTTACTGATTTTAAGACAACGGATGGCAATCCACCCACGTTTTTGTTCAATGAGCAAAAATTGATATAAAGGCGAATCTTATTATTTTACTTAATTACAATTGGAGAAACCCAAGGCGTAGACTTAGCAGGTTACATTATGGCCTCTTATTTATTTTTTGCCAGTTGCTAACAATTGTGGCCTGATGATACAAGGCACACTGCACCTTGCTAATTATTGGCCGCACATCTTCAGTTTGACACAGTGAGTTAATCTTCTCACATATTCTAGATTTCTCTAAATATCTTCTACTATTCATCTAGATTTTGTATTGCTTCTGACAGTTACCTTAATTAAACAAAATATTACACGACCTTACCATACACCTTTACAAATCGAGTCTAGAAAGCGGTGATACAGATTTCAAGCATTTATGTTAAACAAATGCATAGCCAGAAACGAGTTTGTAGTAAGAATGTAGCCACAACAGAGAACTCCAACAGTTTATGGCTTCCTGCACACCTTCAGTGAAGGGCCTGATTTTCGTTGCTCGGGCTCCATGAGCAGCGCCAGCTCCAGGGGACTCACAGACAGAAAAACGATCAGACTGGGCTTATTTCAGTTAAGGCCCAATGGGTTCAGTCCAGGTGCCTAGTTAAGAGAGGCAATACATTTTTAGAATTGGTTTATCAACAGGCTGATTTTGACTTGATACACAGCTCAAGGTTCTATGCCAAAAGGGACTCAGTACACTGCTTGTGTCACCAGTGTCACAATAAGGTTTTGTGTGCCAGAAAAAGTCCTTGTGCGCTATGGTAAAATGATGCAGTAGTGCTGGCTATTATGGTCAAATGTGCCTCTTGCATTTCCCATGCTTCTCTTCATCACTCTCTTCTCTCAGACGTCTCTGTTCTTCTTCAGTGTGTGAGCAATAGCCTAATGCCCACTTTCAGTTTCAATCCAACCAATCATCAGCACTAAGGGTACAGGTCACCCAGTGCTTAGGGGCTGATTATGAGTTTGGTGGTCTGTCTGCCCGAAAACCGCAGCTGCTAGAAGACCGCAGCACTGGCGGTCTTCCGACCACCGTATTACGAGTTGACAGTGAGCCCCGCTATGTACCTGTGGCCGGTCTTGCGGCGGTGGGCAATGGTTTTCCATATTTATCAATGCTTGTGTGTACATTTCGAATACACGTGTTAAATGTACACATATGCATATTAAATGTGAAAAAATACCACCTACCTATTGCCGGAGACTAGCCCATATGTGGGCAGTCCAGGCATTGAGTATATGGTACAAAATGAACTTACCTTTATTTTGCCGCAAACAGGGTTGTATTCTTTGGGGCGTAGATGCTGCTGTGAAGGGGGGACCTGGAGGAAGGGATCCACGTCGAACTCTGACAAGTAGAACAGGAAAGGGGCGAGTACGCACCCCAAACCCTTTTTTTCTGCCAACTTGAAGCTGGCGGTCCCACCGCCGCGGTTGGCTCTTCGGAAAGCCAACTTATAATACGGACAGCTGTGAAAGTCCTCTGTACCGCCCTATTGCAGCTGCTTTTTCCTGACTGCAACCCCATTGGTCTGCGGTGTGCTGGCGGTGTTAGCGATTCAGCAGCAGTTTTTGTAATAGCAATCCGCTCATCTCGTAATACGGCAGTCGGACCATCAAGCTTGCAGCGGTTAGACACAGGTACAACGGTTCACAGACTGCTGAACTCTTAGTAAGGCCCTTAGTTTTTTAAATAAAGAGTGCCAGTGGTCGAAGCTCCTGGGCAGAACTCTGTGGTCTCTTCCAGGTTCCAACTTTCTCCCTTTGTGATTGTTTTTCAGTCTTTCTCTTCCTCTGACTTTCCGAATTGCGTTTTTCCCTCTTTTGCTCTCTGGGAACATCTAATATGGAAAAGTAAGTGCCAGTCCCCAAAATTAGTGCTGGTGGCACCCACCGGCAACCATGGGCTCAAATTAAACTGAGGTCACCTTTCCTCCTCCTCCAGGTGGGATGGTTTTTCCAGGGAGTCATGTTTCAACCGAGGACTCAATGGGCATACTGAGGTGTTGCATCAAGTGGGCAAAGGACATCTTGACTGTCAGAGAACTGCTGGGGCAGATAGGTATTAAGTGCAGTAGATTGGTGTGGGACTGCCCAGCTTGCACCACCTGTTATGAGAGTTACACTGGCAGCCTTTGGCTACCAGTATGGATCGAACCTATTGCCATGCTGGGTTCCCCCACAAGTCAGATGGCTACAAGCTGCCTTCGCAAAAACATTCTGGTTTCACTGAACAGTGGCTCTGGTCAACTGACGCATTTAGTGTATGGACATCAGATTGTGTTTAGTGGCGCACTCGGTGCTATAGCATGCAATGTAATGGCATTTCGGGTCTCAGAAGAGAGACCAGTGTAATGGATGTGGTTTGGACTTGTAGATTACTAATAAGTCACATAAAAGAGCTGTGAGGGTATAAATAAGGTCAATAGATTCTAGAACGGTGTTACTTCAGGTTTTATTAACAAACTAAAATAAAAAACCAATTTAAGATGGAGACTACAGCAGTTTCACAAGGATTTTTCAGTCCATCGTAGTGGATTTAGACTTCCTGTTCCTGTGTGTCATTGCCTCTTTTTTAGATATGTAAGTCAGCGAGGAAAGAAGTTATTGCATTCTAACGCAGTTGTAATTTGTGTCTTCATTTGAGCTCGTACCCGTTTCCTGGTACTCCAGTCTTGTTCTCAGAATATTGTGCTGGATTTCTTGAGGCAATGTTCTTCAGCTTCAAACCACCTCTACTAGGATATTTTTGTGCCTGTGTAGTTTCTTCCTGAAGGCTATATCATTCACCGCTTCTACCTTTGGTCCCTACACGTTCTTTGTGTGGAAATGAGATGCCTGTTAGGGAGCATTGGCCTTACCTTGGAGATCCTAAATCTAGGGATTTAAAAAAATTCAGCCCTTGGTATCACCAACCACCCTTGGTATCCCCTGAAAACATTCTGCAGCCGTGCATCTCACACCCTCCCTTGACCCTTTCCGCTTCTGTCCTCTAGCCCTTGCCTCTCTCATCAAGGGCTACAGAGTTTTGAGAAACAGAAAAGGACATGGTCAAGGATAAATTGATCAATAACATTCTCAACTCATTAATTGAGATAATTTCCCCGAAGGCTGTCAAAGAGGCTTCAGCAGGTCCCTACCCCTGCTAACAGAGGGTACACAATGTGTGTCTCTCTGAAATGATGCTTGTCAGAATCATGTTGCAGCAATAGAACCCAGACCAAGTGCAGCAAACAGGAAGCATAAAGGAGGATTACAGTACAATAAATCTGTAGGTGAGAGGACAAAGAGGATTATTTATGGTGAGCGCCTCCCCATATTTAGATATCTCTGTGCCTTCAGAGGAGCCGCTGCCACTTGTGTTACTTGCCCTTTTCTTCCTTGCTCCACAGACATGAGATGGTGCTCCGGTTCAACACTCTCTGATGAGAGACGTGAGGTGTCCTTATTATATTCACACACAAAGGCAGGTGTACAGTCATATACACCTAGAACAGTGGCACAGCTGCTGCTTAAGTGTGGAGAAAGGCACATCCCTTGACTGAAAGAAGCCTAATAATAAAGGATTCCTCAAGATTTCATATGACCCTTCTCGTTACCAGAAAAATTGATTGTATGATTTTACTTCGCAAACAATTACCACGCATGGCAAAACCACGCAAATGTTACTTCGCAAGTGGCAGTACCACGCAGCTTTTTACAACGCAGCATTTTACCATGCTTACTTTTAAAATGCAAATTAGTCCCTAAACTTAAAACCACGTTTTCCCTTCTAATGTACTTAATTACTTTGATTGGTTGAATTATGTCACGTAACTTTTTTTAACGTTTTTCTTTCGTCACTTTCAGTGACCCTCTACAAACGTGTCCCCAAGCAAGATGGCTGAAATTCCTTTCAAATAAGGTCACTTGGCATTTTCAAAACTACATTTTAAAATACAAATTTAGTCACGATTTGAAATGTTTTTAAAATCAGTTTCTATAACGTATTGTATTCATAATTATCCTCCATTAACATATATAAAGAATTAATTTAAAGTAAAGTAAATGTCCTTACCCGTCAGCTCCATGCCTTACATCAGACCTTGACTTCCACCAACCTCTAAAACAAACCACAAAATGCATCTGCGATGATCCTAGAAAGCGAAAAAGGACTCAATGAAGTATGTTCTGACCTGAAGCCGAACATGCGTTTAAAGGAAGAAGGTTTTCGCTTGAGATTCTCAATCTTCTGCTGCTATTCCGGTCCTGTATCCTGTGAAATCGTTCCGATGTTTGTGAATTCCTGTCTTCTGTTCGTGGTAAGTGCAGGTTCCTATTTCATGAATGTTCTTTTTTTATTCATTTCTCAACATCGCGACGGGAAACAGGTGCTTTTTTTGGGGGGGGCAGCCCCCCCCACTCTCCCAATCACCCCCCCCCCTCCTTGTCAATCGCACGATTTTTGTTTTTTTTTGGTGGGGGAGACCTCCCAACCCCCCCTTTTCTTTTTTTTCCTTTAGCACACATGCCTTTACTACGTATCTCGTAGTAAAGTTATGCGTGGTAAAGGCTGTTCGTGGTAACCACACATGCATTGTAATGCATGCATGGTTATGGTAATGCATGGAAACGGCCGCGTTGTAGGGGCCGTTTCCCAGAAAAACTCTGCTGCACTAGAATATCAGGCTTGGAAGTAGCAGAGGCTGGCAGCCCCCAGTCCAAGACTAAGAATACCTTCTGGTGAGAAACAGCATTGAGCATCAGGATGACTGTAGCGTAAACTGTGCTTAAGGTATTATCCTTCATGAAAGTCAGAAATGGAGAAAAGGAATATTCACTGGATAAACCAGTGTTGTAAGAAATATTGGTAACAGTACCAGAACATGTGTTAGAAGCAGACTTACTGCTGAGCAGGACCAATTTAAACCAAAGAAATCAAATGAATCCCAACGTTGAAGCAGGAGGCTGCTTGAAAACATAGGTGGATGAAAGGAGCAAAGAGGACTGACAAAGATAAAATAGAATAAGGAAGATCAAAGGGGGGATGAGCGAGCCCAGGAAAGGCTGAAAACCAGTAGGTGTATGCACTGGCTGAGATCTTCAGGAACGTTTCTGGAAACATTTGCAAAGCACTGAATAAAGGCTGGTAGGTTCTTTTATAGGATCCTGGGAATCCCACATGCTCGGCTCCATCCTGAAGAGACTCTAATTTCTGACAGGTCTAGAGAACTTTGCCCTCATTTGTATGTGTGTATGGCCTAAAAGCTTTGTCACTAAAGAATAGAGATGTTCATTAAAAACATGGAATAATTAGATTCAGCATTGATGCGCCGGTGTTGATGATTAAGTGCCGGTGCTGAG
This sequence comes from Triturus cristatus, assembly GCF_964204655.1. Taxonomy (NCBI): domain Eukaryota; kingdom Metazoa; phylum Chordata; class Amphibia; order Caudata; family Salamandridae; genus Triturus; species Triturus cristatus. The sequence continues at coordinate 936,092,935 of NC_140584.1, read as the reverse complement.
CACCGGAAACCACAGGCTCAAATTAAGCACTGTGCTGTTCCCTTCTGCAAGCAAACCCTTTTCTGTTACATAGATATGCCACATTTTGGGTTTAACATGGGTGGGTTGATGCTTCTCTTGAGATACACATCCTCTTGGTTACCGTTTGTTAATATCAATACTAGTTCCATAAATTTGCTGGGGTATGACCTCTGAACTCTTGCATGTTTAAGGACATTCCCATTTCAAGATAACTGCACTAGTAAAGTTTCAGGAAGTGGAGCAGAACAAAAGAAAGAAAAAAAACTACGTAACTTATCCCACCCCTCCCACCCATTCCCCAACTCTACTGGCCCTACTGCTAACACATAATCTTGTCAACTAGCGCCGGCTATTGCTCCCCCCTCCCTGCCTAGAGGCTGGACATGTCTATGTGGTAACTTTGTGTTGCATAGCTATGTGCACGGTTGCTGCGTACGTGTGGGGGGCTGGTCTAATAAAGACATCTACTCATCCTGTGCTGCAGGGACAGGTGCAGGTTCAAGTGCCTTAAAAGCTTACATGATTGTGTCCCAGTCCATCGAAATTAATGTTTTGCGCAGCCCACGGGCTTCCTCGCGCCGGATAGCAGCACTTTCTGCACTACCCCATTGCACCACCTCTCTATGCCATGTGTAAACTGATGGAGATTTTGCTGGTTTCCCCCTTATTGTTAGGGAGCGTTAAGCCATTAGCACTGCTAGGTCAATAAAACAAAGTTGCTCTTTGTGTGTTTTGGAACGCCGGGTCATAGCCAGAAGGCAACTACCGTCTACCGGCTGTGTTCGGTACTGGGAAACCAGTCGCCGAGTTAACGTTTCTGGTTACCGCTGTCAAGAATTCAGCGAGCACCGGGCACAGCCATAACATGTGTAGCATATCGGCTTCCGCTAGGGCAGTGGTGTTGCGTGGCAGGAAACATTCGCTGTAGACGGTGCGGAGTGAGGTATGTATGCCCTGTGCAATATCATATATTAGATGAATTTGAATTTGGCATTATGGGGTCATTTTTGGGGGTATTCTACTATCATATTTCATTCTTTGTCAGTTAGATCCTTCTCAAGGCCCACTTCGTACGTATGTCAGTGGGGAGGTCCCAGTATGTGCTCTAATACCTCTGTACAGCCATTTCGTGAGGTGGCGTCCTTCCCCCATGAGGTACATTGCATGTATCATTTAAGTCCCACAAATATCTCCTATTAGAAAGGATTAGGCCTGCAGCGGATATTGGGGAGAAATGCCATTTCCTCTGGCACCTGCACATGCAGAGTGCTTGGAATGTAGTATACAAGGGCAAATGGTGCTGTTCAAATGTGTAAATCTGCTTCTGATGTCAGAGTACACGATTCTTGAATACTGTATGTGCACATGCCAAAGAATTATGGCTCAAAAGGGCAGTTGATTAGAGAGGCGCTGCTTGCACTGTGAATGCAGGTGTGTGGTGACTTAGTGGGTGGGTAACCTGATAGTGGGCTGAGTTCACTGCATGACTGTCACGTTTTCTGAAAGCATATGGAATTAATATCACAATACATCATTTCACAATCCTGGAATAAAACCAGACTAATAAACACACCTTTGAGTATAATCTACAGTTTGTAGCCCACAGATATGGAACAGTCAGACTAGCGAAGTAATTTCTGTATCCAGGTAAGTTATGAAGGGATAGGCTATGGCTAGTCTGAGTATTACATAATAATGGCAATTCATATATAAACCTTTTAGCCCCCAAAAATACTAATACATAACACTCAGTGGTCGGTAGCCGACTGATGTTCCTAAAGGCTCCATAACTCTCTTATACTGCTTAATCCTCTTACACTCACATGAGACATATCTGCTACGGATTCTGCCCTTTACACAGCACTGTACCAGCCATCACAAACGGAGCACCTATGGTATAACTAAAGAAGATCTGCCTCATACTGCTGGCCAAACGGAGGAATCGAATCTAGTCCACCTCTGCAGGTCCCAACTAGCTACATACTACGGGCCTGATTTACAAAGGTAACGTACACTCTTGAGTAATTTACACCTTTGAGTAAGTTTAGTACTTTTTGCTTATTTACCAAATAAGAGTGTAAGTTACTACTGAAAAACAGTTGTAAAACCAGCACCACACGTCCAGTCACTGGTACTGCAACACCCTTCCATAGAAAATAATGGAGGTAGGAAATTAAACTAAATCCCATGTAGGCAAGCTCTTCAGTGCCCCATGTAGGGATAGTAAGCGCTACATAAATGTCGCAGTACAGTGCAATACAATACAATGCAATAGAATTTGTATTGAGTAAAGCTAACAAAAATGTGAGAATATTTGCAAACTCTTCTCTTAGTAGTAACCTTCGTTCTATATGCTCACCTTGGCATCCACTGCATTCTCTTAATTTGTTTTCTTAAAAAACACAAGAAATATTGCATACTTAGCCAGCTCTTCTGGAGGATCATAGTGATGATGAGTGAATGTCTGTCAAGTAGCAGCAGGCATGGCTCCAAACTAGCTTCTAGGAATCACAACCGTTTCTTTTTGTATTTATTTTTGTCTTCATTAGTATGTCATCCTACTTTTGCAGCTTCCAAGTTTGGTAGTTTGCCTCCTAGTCATGTATGGACCATACTTGACTGGGGACATTGTGCTTTCGCTACCCGGAAATTATTGAAGGCTTACGGAAAGCAACTTTTGGGAGATGGGAGCTGAAAGGGCAGTGGATCGTCATGAGCCTGCAGCACTCGCGCCTGACTCAATTCCTAACCACCAAGATATCTCAATGAGATGTAGGGAAGGGACCCCACCCGAACTTTGAATTGCTCGTGTGCTAGTAGATCGTGTGCCGATGGGCAAAATTTCCATTTAAGTGGAGCAATGTCATATGATTTTGCAAATTTAGGGGCATATGTACAAGCCCCTATCGCCATGGGAACGTCACTTTTTATGACGTTCCTGTGGCGATAGGGACTGCGCCTTATGTACAAGGCAGCGTTAAGCCACTTAATGTGGCTTAACGCTGCCTTGTAGATAAGGCACCCTTTCACGCTATGCTTAGCGTGAAAGGGGCGTGCAGTGGGTGTTGTGGTGGCCGTTCTACCGCAACACCCATTGGATTTGACGCTGCCCCCTATGTACAAGGATGGCATACATAGGAGGCAGCATCAAATTAAGACCAGGAAAACCCTGGTCTTAAGATGGCGAAACGAGCAGAAATTAATTATTTCTCCTCGATTTTGCTTTTTCCATGTGTGCTGCCTTGTGCCGCACACATGGAAAAAGCAAAATGCCATGGATTTGTTATGTACAGGAAGTTATCCCTTCCTTTACATAAACGAACCTTTTTTTAAATGCCATTTTGTAACTTTCATGTGTGCTGCACGAAGCAGCACACATGTAAGTTCCAAAGTGGCCTTTTAGGATTGTTTATGTGCAGGAAGGGGCACCTTCCTGTACATAAACAAACCTCCCCTGCACACAGACACCCTTGCACACTGGTGCAAGGGTGCCTGCGTTGGTGCTAATTTGTGGAACTTTGCGCCATCGCAGGGGGAAACTCAAGGCTGCACCACATTCTTGGAAATATGGTGCAGCCTTGGGTTTCAGAAGTGGCGGAGCGTGTTGGTAAGCCCAGGAGGCTAACGACACGCTCCGCCACTTAGTAGTATATATGGCCCCGAATGTTATGCTTGTTATGTTAAATTCACATAATTACGCCATTTCTAAACATGGCGTAATGACACCACATTTGCCACAAAATGTTACTGCAGAAGCACGGCAACAAGGCGAGCATTTGTTGTTCATTGAACTTGTGTTATTTTGGGCTTCCTACGCTGAAAAAGTTCCTCATTTCACGATAAAATATAGCATTAGACGAAGATTTTTTTTGCAGAATTTTACATCGTTTTGTGTAATTACGAGAGTTTTGCACACCCCTATCTTGCATTAATTTCTGTAAAGCTCTGTGCTACATTTATTTCTACATGTTAACATACATATAAAAAATAAAAGACAAATAGATAGTCAACATAAATAGCAATTATTGTTTACTGTGTATATTTCAACTGAAGATAAACAAAGCTTATTCTTTTTAAAACTGTTAATGCTGACTGTGCGATTCAGAATTAGACATAGAAGGCAGACAAACGATGTCTTCGAATTGGATGATGTAGTCTCCGCGCGCAGGAGAAGTTTGCTTATCCTCGTGCACGGATCTCGCGAGGATGGATGGACTTGGGAAACAAGCACTGCTGCCTCCAGAAAGTGATCTCATATCTGGGAGGCGCTGACAGAACAGGAGCTGTCGCTGCGGCCTTTCCGAATCCCTCGGTTCATGTACACAGGTAGCCACAGCTGAAGGGTGACGTGCCGAGCATGAACTGAATGGATCGCACGGGTCCTTCACCCTGGCGTGTTTTACTGCAACCCCTCGGCGGCCAGAAGGGCCACTTGTGGCGGCTTCACCCTCAGAGGCCAATGCGCTTCTCTTCAAAGCTGCTGTAAAGCAAGTTGAAGACTAATTGTAAAGCGTTCAGGGCGAAGCATCAGTCATCCCTTTACATATGTCGTGAGATGACATAATCTTGGCGATGCAGATTTATTGTTCTTTTGTCTGACAAAGAACATATTGCAAAATGTATACAAAGCAGTGCACAGAAGTATAACTTTTAGAAACAAGAAGGAATGGGCGTCCTCTGCAGAGCCAGGGGCCTGAGGTCTGATCTTGGCTTCTCAGTGACCACGTGGTCTGGCCGCAGGCAGATCACTTACAATCCCACCCTGAGGTGGCTGTTGACAGAGCCGCTTGCTTGTATCTTCCCCCAGTAACCGGCCATTACGAGTTACTGGGCACGGGCCTGGGACCAGGAATTACGGCCCACATTCCCGCGCGCGGTTCCTGATTCTGGGACCCTTTCCTTTCATATTTTCCTCCTCCATTCAGCAGGAAGAAAAGGTGTGTGGAAACTTATTAGGTTCCTGCACTTGGAAAATTCTGCAATGGTGTAGCAATATCTTCCACAGAAATACCACATGACTCAGAATGAGGGCCTAATCTCCTTTTATCTGAAGCCCCTTAGTTGCCAAACATGGCAGTGCCTGGAGGAAATACAAGTATTATTAGGGACTCTAAAGTGAGGTTAGGTAGTACAGCACGTTTATATTCCTGTTGCAAAAGTCTTTGTTGAAACTGTGTAGGCCGCCAAATGAGGAATATTGAGAGTTATATATAAATAGTACAGGACTGTCTTAGCAAGTGGTATGTGCTAGTATTACTACGCTGCAGGCCCCTCGTTTACCCATCACATGCACGGGTGAGGAGCAGAAGGATGGACATGCCCATGCTCAGCCTTTCACCGACTTGGCATCTCCAGTGCTGCACAGCAATGGGGCTCAGCACCGAACGTTCAAGTCACACTACTTCTGCAACAAAGGAAAGAAGGCCTGATAGTAAGAGGGGAAAACAAGCACTGGCCTCTCGCCTTTGGGACCTTATAAGTATTTAGCCATGCAGCACATTATTCTGGGTGCTTCAACATCTACTGTTACTTCACGTACCACTCGTAACGGCCACACACACCCAAAGATGGGCTTCCAAGCTATATAATGAAAATATGATAAAGTCATTTTAAAATTCAAACGAGATAGATCTCTAAATCAACGAAAGTAGGTAACGCTGACCAGCAGCTGACAAACACTAGGAATTCCAATGCAATGCTACTAACACAATCGATTTTTATTACTAACTGTAAGCACAAGGCACAGTACACCTTCTCTCTGGTAAATTGTCATATCCTACTGTGAAGCATGGAATGCACTACACATTTAAATGCACTCTTTAAAGTGACATGCAACTTTGAAGAGGTAAATAAACACACAGTTTCAGTTCCTCTTCACCAGCCATGATAAAGAGAGCAATCTAAAACTGCAAATGAAGGGCGAGCGGTGCATGGCCCAGAAATCAGAGGTCAAGAACAGTCCCTCCATGTTTCTGGCTCACCGGGGATGTTTCAGCACTTCCTGCACCTGCCCGTGCCGGTCCGGGCCTCTGCTCTGGATGCAAGGGGACAAACTAAGGAACACCATGCTTCGGTCAGGGCAGTGACCACCTGTCAACAATTTCCCTAGACTGAACTGTATTCCAAAAGTGGATATCCGCTGTCCTTAATTACTATTTTAACAGACGGAGTTCGCCCAATAAACAAAGCGGAAAGAAGCGGGGAGTGGAACGCGCACAGCCGATCGATCGCCTCTAGTTGGAGGAGTGTTACAATCTTGCATTGATTAGAAGAGCCATGTATTGTGGGAATGGCTAAATTAGCTCTGTTAGCTTTTTATTGACTGAGAGTCCACAGAGATTTTCCTTGGCTGGTGATTGGCTAAAAAGCAATTTTACATTTCTTATTGGCTCTGATGCCCCATACAAGTGTAGCGACTCTGAGTGAGGTGCATGTTTCTTTGCCGGTGTTTCTTTTCGTCGTCTCCGTAAGTGGCAGCCGCGGTGCGTCCATTGGGGCGTAGGGGCGTAGCCCCACCAGCCCTGCTGCTTGGACCTGCGTTAAATAATACCCGCGTTAAATAATTAAAATATAATGTCCAAATTACCATTTACTGCGCACATTATTCCGGCGGCGCCGGGCAGCACCCGACTTTATCGGGAGTGTGCAGGGGGGCGGGCTGGCTGGTGTGGTGATTGATTTGAAGCCGGATGATTGACAGGTCTAAAAACGTTTTTTTTCCCCCTTTCCCCGCATGTATGCTTCGGGCAGCAACTTGCCCGAGCATGCGCACCCAGGCCGGCCCCATTAGCTAGTAGGGGGGGTGGGGGGGGTGCAGGACCTGCTGGCGGCAGCGCTGGCAGCAAAAGGGCGACAGGGCGAGCAGTCACTGTGCCCTCCAAGCCAATCCTGGCGCTGCATGCAGCGCCACTGCGCCAGGATTGGCCGGTCACCGCGCAGCATGAGCAGGGGCAATCCTGATTGGATGCCGAGCTTGACGTAAGGTAAGCGTGCTGCTTGGATCCGGTAACGGTCGGGTTCACTTTGTGCGCGTCGCCTGAGCCTCGTGGTCATCGTGACTCGTGGACTGGACGGTGGCTGAGGACTGAGGACACACAGGTAGGATCGGTTGGGGAAACATGGGGAAATGCTGGGCCGGCTGATTTGTAACTGCTGTCATATACCGTTTTAAGTGTTTATTAAAGTCCTTTTTCGTATCAAATTAAAGCAGTGGGTTGGACCTACAATTTTGTGCTGCGGAGCGTTCAGTTTGTACACCCCTGCCCTACTTTCCTGAGAAGCCTGTGGCTGTTCACCAGCGGTACCACCGAAATTCGTGTTGACGGGGTTGTACTTGGCCTAGTTTGCGAAGCCATAGTAGGACAGATTACAGGAGATCTGAGGTGAACCACCCCTGCCCTATGGCCGTGGCTCAGCCCCTAAACTGGGTCTGGCACATGCCTTCAACCAGAAAGGTTATGTATTCAGAGTGACCAACTTTACTCGTTGTGCCACCCAAGTCTATATAGTCCGTTAATCACTATTCACTGAATTCTACATTTCATTGGAAGTCAAGGGCACAGTGTGTGCAGGTAGAAATGCCGCACTAAAGGCATTAAAGGAAAAGAATGAAAACCAGCCTAGATGCCGGTCTACATCATTTCTTCAAAAGCTGCAAAACAGCACTTGTGGCTGTAGGTGACCTATTCCTTCCTTCATAGTGGTCGTTATGAAATCCATTGGGGCTCAGTGTTGGGCATGGGATTTCTTCCACCCCACCTGCGCTATACCCTTAACGATCAGTCCCTGCTCGATTCCCACACAAGCTCACAGCCACAGTTGCAGTGCTTGAACCTCATCTGTTGTGCTGCTGCCCTCCAGCAGCCTTTGCCTGCTTTATCTACTCCCTTTTGGCTGATTCCTCAGGGCCTAAGACTAATCCCACCTCCCACTCAGCCACCTCTGGTTCCCACTCAGTCTTCTTTCCTGTGCTATTCCTCAGCGCACTCTTCCCCTCTTGCACTGGTATTTTAGTTACGGAGAGTAGGCATGCACTAATGCAGGAAGAACAGATATTCAAAGTATGTACACTTTCACGAGAGTTGGGTAATTAAATGTATGCTGTGTTAGGTGTGCCTGTGTAAGTGCTGGGTGACACGGAGTGAGCAGTGTGAGTGCAGGGTGAAAGGTATGCCTGTGGAAGTACAGGGTGAGTAGTGTGTGCAGGGTGAATAGGGTGCCCATGTGAGAACTGGGTGACCAGTGTGGTCTTGTCTCAGGACGGGAAGCGTGAAAGATGAGCTGTGTGAGAAATGCGTAACCGAAGTACCAGTGCGAGTGCTGGGGGAATCGTGACCAGTGTGAGTGTAGGGTCATTCGTGGAGCTGTGTCCATGCAGGAGGATTCATCCCTCGACAGGAAGAAACCGTCATTGACAGTTTAGGTGTAATTGGAACTATAATTATAATGATTGTGAAGCTGATCCTGCAACAAAATGTCAGTATTTTGGATATTTCAAAGTTACTTTTGTAGAGGTAGGTGAGCCTTTGAAGGCCAGAGCCAGATGTTGAGCTCTGGCTCTGAAAGAAGTGTTCTTGGAACTTCACGCCAAGTCTTCTTGTGGTTTCTGTCACCCACACACTTATGTTTGTCACTACGCCGCCTCATCGAGAGGCTAAATGTTGCAACGTAAAACCAAGAAACCTGGTTTCAAATGGTATATCTGCTTGGCAAAATGTGTGTTTCCCTGGCCCATTAACTTATTTCACTGTGCCTTCTTTTCTGTTATCATCCTACCTTAAAACTCAATTAAGGATGTGTCATCAACAACCTCATTTGTTTAAAAGACTTTAATAATACCCCCTATGTTATAAAAACCTATGCAGTGTTCACATGACGGCTGACTTGCCTCTTGGTTCACTAAAAGCATCGTCCTCGCAGGCATGAATGTTTCAAAGTTGACATTTAGAACCAATAACTTCTCATAAATTCCAGTCCATGCAGAAATTAATTCTAGGTCTCTGAACTAAAACGCATCCAAGTTAAACAAATCTACCTTTTTAAAATTTGAGCCTTTAGCATATGTTTACATGGCAAATTATACACCACACAGAGCACTGCCTGGACTCTGGCTCGGCACTCTTTTAATGTTCTGCTTGCCTAGCTCTGTATTGTTCCTGAAATGTATTCTTCCACTGTGGCATCAAGGGTCCTTAACAAGAGCGGGGACAGCAGGGGGGCCTGTAGTAATTAAAACACACAGACTGGTGAACTGAGAGCAGTCATGCGAAGGTGTGGCTAGAAGCGAAGAATACACTTTGACACCGCATAATCATGATTGCACTTAAGCACTTTAGGGTAATGCTTTAGTTGTGATACAATACATATATCATGCATTTATGTATTTCCATGTCTTAAGGTACCTTTCTTAGATTTGCGAATGAGAGAATATTTTATACTGGATTAGGTATGTGTCAAATATGTTATATTCTAAATCTCTGCTGAATGGGATTCATTCAAAATGTACACTTTATGATTAGGGTCAATCTGATGGCAGCGTAATCAAAATGACTTACTCCGTGACTCTAGGATTGTCGACAATGAATCTCTAGTATTGTGTGCTTTATTGCACCTTTCCTAGTGGGCTTCTGATATATTATGCATACTGTGAGACACTGCACTTCAATATCTGTGATTGCCTGTGTTTGCCTTAGCTTCTGCTTTGCAGTTGTCTCACTGGGTGATGAACTGAGCTATTACCCTTTTGCACTTGTTTTCTTGTCACGTTTGCTGGTCATTGAAATACAAAGGTCAAATGTCAGCCGCTTTCATTCTGGGAGCCTGGTGTTTACTTTTCTTTCTCTGACTTCGAAGTGAGAGAGTTATGTGAAATCTTGCTATGAAATGGAAAGGGTTTTTTCTAGCACACAACAAATATGAAAAGTGCTGATATTTCACACTATATTAGAATTATAAATAGATAATGAAGTTAATTTTTGTATTGGAGTCTGGAAACAAATATTTGAATACAATTAAAACACAATACACTAGCCAATGCTATTTCCACACATTATCATTTATGCGCTAAAAATCTGCATGTCTGTACCAATGTTATGGTCATTTCAATTGGAAATGTGTTGTCTGTAAAGGCAGTGTGCTACCACACGATGGATACTCCACATTACGCCGCTCCACTCTGCAACACTCTCCTTCAGTCTATGCCCTTTGATTCAGAGACATGCCCCTCGACTTTGACATGCCACTCTATGCCACTCCAATCTAAGCCACTCAACACCATTTGACCCTCTTAACTCTACCCACCCCACTCTTTACTAATCTATTTCAGTCAACTCTATCTCACTTCACTACAGTCTACCCCACTAGGGTCTACCCAACTTTACCCCTCTCCACTCCTGGCCAATCCACCCCAACCTGCCTCATTCCACTACAATCTACATCACTACAATCTACTCCAATCCACTCAACCACAATCTACACCAGTCCAGTCTGCCTATCTACCCTACTGCAATCTACCTCTCTGCAATCCTCTCAATGTTTTCCACTCTACTACAATCTACCCCACTCCACTCTCCCACAATCTTGCACTCCAGTCTACTCCACAGCAAACTACCCCACCCCATGCCTTCCCCGCTCTGGTCTTCTCAAGTCTACCCCAACTCCACTTCACCCCAACTCCACTCGCTCTTCTCAAGACTACCCCAGCTCCACTCCAATGTACCCCACCCCTTTCTGCCCCGCTCCAATCTACCCCTTTCCAATATACCAGTCTACCCCGCTCAACTCCAGTCTACCCCACCCCACTCTAGCCCACTTCACACCCATGTACCCCAATCTACTCCAGTCTACTACAATCTACCCCACTCCGCCCCAATCTACCCCACTCCGCCCCAATCTACCCCACTTACTCCAATCTACCCCACTTACTCCAATCTACCCCACTTACTCCAATCTACCCCACTTACTCCAATCTACCCCACTTACTCCAATCTACCCCACTTACTCCAATTACACTGCTGTGCAACTTCTTCTACTCTTAGAGCTGAGATTTCCATGAGTCTTATAGTCTGAATTCAGCACCTGAGCATAATAGGACAGAATGTATGAAGCTCTGTGGTAATACTGAATAAGCAGCTACCTATGTTATGCCATCTATTAATGTAATAACTGCACTTTCACAATTGCTTTATTAACCTTCCTGCTTTCTCAAATTTGCTTGAAAATGCCCGATTTTTCTTCTTTTTTTTCAAAATTTTCTGGGGGGGGTAACCCCCCCAAACCCCCCTTTTGGGGTTCGGCCTCGCTCGCTGCGCTCGCTCGCTACGGTGCTGTATGCTAATTCGTTTGCGCCCCACCACTTTAAAGTCTCACCCACCGCCCCTGGTAAGTGGGTGGGTTCGGTTCCCTAAATATAAAATATGTCTGTTTTTGTGAGATGGTCATGGGTATTGAAGTATCCGAGAGGGTTTTATGTCCCGAGTAAGTAGGATTGAGTCTGGTACGCAGCCTTTTCTCCAAGCTGTTGTTAAAGAGACTAGACTAAGGTTCCAATCTGCCCGTGCCGTCGCTGTCCGTTGCAGGGAAGCACCCGATGCAGGCTGCTTCATGCATTGATCATAGCCATGCCCCTCCTTTTATGACACCACCTTGACTGGTTCCTATTTCAACTGCTGAGAAAGGCAGCCGTTTCAAACCGCTATTCGTTAAGACTGGACTGGTTTATTCTTTTCATTAGAACTGCCAAGAGACACTCTGATGCTTTACTGATCCAGATAAAAGCATGCGGGCACAATTTAAAATCTGGATTGACTTTAACTGTTTTCAAAAATAAACTTGAGGAAACTGACAAAACACTGGGGGAGTTTAGGGAATATCTTACGCAACATAAGATCTCCAAATTCCAAAAAGATCTTAAAAAATTCTCCCATGAGTCCGTGTATCCATACTCAAAGGCAGACTTTGTCCCCAAAGTACAGACAGACTCTGAGGGGTCATCATACTGGAGAACCTCATCTGATTCAGACTGGGAATACTGTGAAGAGACCCATCAAAGGAGAGGGAAGAGATAAAATCAGAGAGGGCTCAATAGACAGAGAGGTTTCCCAAATTCTAATATTCAGACAAGACCTTTCCATCCATGGAGTGAGGCCCCCTAGGGATGGGGCACAAACTAAGGAGCCCCTCCTAATTTTGGACCAGCGCCTTGATACCCACCACAAACTATGCAGTGGTTTTACCCCACCAACACCCGACCCCTTTTTAGGTCTCGCGCCTAGCGTTGCAGTGCGCAGCATTGCTCGCGCAGCGTGAGACCTCATGTAGGGGGTTCTGAAAGCTAACCACACGCTTGTACGTGTGGTTTTACTTTCGCCGGATGCAATTGGCTTTAGCGTGTTTTTAAAAAAAAAAAGAAGTCACGCAATTGGGCAAAGGCGGGCGCATGTCCCGCCTTTGCTCTGCCCATTCCCATCGGTGTCTATTACGCGCGTTCACCTCGCTGCCGCACTTCCTCGCCCCCGCTCCTCTGTGGTGCGCGCGCACCACTGGTTGTAAAAGATCCCGTTTTTTTTGCTTTAAAATTCTGGTCTCCCCATCATGACCGCAGTGGCACAGCTTTGTCCACCCTGGTGCTCTTGTGTGTGTGATCTGTTTGGAATTCAAGTCTTGTGTTCCTCTCGCATCCTGTCCACCGAGTTAGGTTGACCCGGTGCTTGTTACCAGGATCGCTGCAGCCATGTGCCAATGGGGAGGGAGAGTCGGGAGGTCTCTGTTCCCGGGATTTGCCAGCACATAAAACTCTCGACAGATGTTCCGAGGCAGCACAGCGAGAAACAAACTGAAACACCAGCTTAGCAGCCACTCATCAGTAAGGACAACTGACAGCAAAACGGTCTGTTCATGTGCGAAAGCAAAAGGGGGGGAAAAGGGCGAGCTTATGTGAGAGAAACGTGTGTTTAAAGGCGCAAGCTTGTTGTGTGATGGAGAACCAGAAAACTCAAGGCAGCTCCCCGTTCTGGGGTACACTGAGATTTACAGTATGCTGCGCACTGAAGCATTCAGCAGCAGGGTGCTTGAACCCCAAGCCCCCACCAACGGCCTTTCCATCTCTTAGAAGTGGCTGTATGCACCACAGAGCGATGCCATCTTGCTTTAATAACTTGGTGATGTTTTGTGGAAGATAAATCTCAAAGGGCGAATCTAGTGAAGACTTTGCATTCTATTTCTTTTTTTGTTGCACTTGGGGGTTATAAAGTCTGAGAGGGTTGGGATGTAGTTCTTCAGGGCCGGTTCCATGACCAGGGGTGAACACAGTGCGGCCTTGCACCTGGCGTCCCTATGTATGGAGTCTCTTTAAGGTGATGTTTTCTCGCTTGTCAAGTCAACGATTCCTTATCTTGGGGCAAATACTTTTAACACCAAGTTTTATTTCCAACCATTATTGTTATTATACTTAATAGTTGGTTAATGACACGTTTAACTCCCTGATGACATGTCCATGTGTTCCAGACATATTACAGCTGAGCAGTGATGTCATCACAATTATATGTTAATTTCAACAGTCCATTTGTTTACGTTTAGTCAAAGAGTGGGCTATCCTCCAGCCTCCTAACCCCTCATTAGTGACGTCGTCCTTACCCTCTTGCAGAAGTGGCATTGTAAACCACACCTTTCTCTGTAACATCACCAATATACCGCTGTTGCTATGGAGACCCCATCATTGCACATTACAGTCAGCGCTTCGCTGCCTTTTGGCTAGCTTTGCTCTTTACAACTACCATATACACCAGTCTGTCAAAAAGTCAAAGGGATCAAGGAGAAGAGCAAGACATTTTCATATCCCATTCAATTTAAACAGCTCAGTAGTTTGATTTAATGTTTGTTTCTGAATGTGGTGTAAATATACTATTGAACACAAAATGCAAGAGTGCACAGTGAAAAAGTGCAGTGTAAGTTTTAAATTCTAATATATTACAAATTACTGCACTACAGTATTAAAACCAAAGTAGATCAGAGCGGCCTGCATGGGTGGCACAGGTTACAAAGTGCACTTATCTCCTGGATGAGGGATGTTGTTTAATTTGTATTGCATCTTTTCACTGAGGACTGCGATCTTAAGTGGTTAACTGTTATCCTTATACAACACTAGGAAATATTTCGTATTATAACTACTAGGAGCTTAGTCCAGGGACCCTGAAGTCCTGGATGCATCCGCAAACTCTTGCTTTTGTACGAAACGGGGTTGCAAGAGTCCTATTATTTTCAGGTACTTATTCATCTGCAAAACGCAGGTGGAATCATGCCCAGAAAACAGGCCAGAATTAGGAAAAGCTATGCCTACAGGGTCTGTATTGTATGGCTCTTTCTATCTCTCATGAATCTGTCTTCAATAAAGGATCTTCAGATACAAGATTTTATACCATCTAGAACAATCCAACACGCAGTTTGCATTTTCGCAACTCTTCCCAGAGTTAACAAGCATTTGCAATGCAATATGTCTCGCATTACTGAATGTTTGAACTATTGGTGTTGCATTCTTATTAGCAATGACAATAGCTCAAACTTTAATAATGCGAGACCTATTGCATTGCAAATGCTTGTTTAGAGAGAGGAAGGGCGAGAGGAAGGGGGAAACGGAAAGAAGTGACCTGGCAATACAGAGACACTCCACAAGAGGTGACAACACTCCGCGAAGAGGTACTAGGCACAAGCATGTCCTAGACATTAGTGATGATATCATCATCAATCTGAGCAAATGCACGTTGAGTAGTGATGAGACAAGTGCCTTGAACAAAGGTCTTGGGTTTGTCCCTACACCCTCAGCCAACACATTCCAACTCCAACAGGAGCTGTTTGAATTCCTGCGTAAGACTAGATTGAAAGTCTTTTTTCAAAACATTCATCAACCGGTTGAAGAGAAGAATAAAGGTTTACGGTGTAAGCCTACCTTTACACCACCAAACTCGGCCATGTCACCTGTAGTGCTGGCGTTTGAAAAGGCAGTACGTCAGGCCTGGAGGACATTGAGAGGACACCCCAAAATGCCTTTCAAAACATCAAGAGGGGAGAACTAGAGGCCCTCAGAATGCTATCAGAGGATGAGTCAATTGTTATCAAACCAGCAGACAAGGGAGGGGTGATTGTGATCCTCCCTAAGGAAATGTATAGACAGGAGTGCAACAGGCTATTCTCCAGTATTGGGGTGTCTTTCATAGATTCACATGCTTAAATATTCCCCGCCGTCGAAGTGGGAGTCCCACGGTACATAACATAGCAATGTAGTAATAACATAAGCCAATATAGGCATAAAAGAAAGTAAAACCATAGAGTTTTTATGGGTAGACAGCTTGTCATTTCTATAACATATTACTGTCATTATGTTTTAGTCCAAATTCCAGCCAATCAGGCGTCCGCACCCTCTTAGAATGTTCTCCTCAGAGGCTCAGGCCCTCAGATTTTCTACCGCACGTCGTGTGAAGGGAGTCTCCTTGAGCTTGCTCAGTTTTTCTTCTCATTTCTTCTCAGAAAGTTAGCTTTATGATGTCTACTAGCAAGAAATCCCTCTTCAGACCTTGTGGAAGCTGTAGTAAACAGAGACTTATTTCTGAAGACCCTCACAAAAAATGTATCTATTGCCTATATCCTGAACATCAGGTAAAGGACTGTAAGATATGTAGGACCTTCTCTCAGAAGACTCTAAAGGACAGAGAAGGGTGTCTCCTTCTGTGGCTACAGAAGTTGAAGACATCAGAGAATCCTCTCTCAGATGTGGAGAGTGTGTCATCAATCAAAACATCTTCATCCTTGAAGAGGACAAGTGACTATCAAAAGGTTTCTCCAAAACCTAAAGTGGTGAAGAAACATCATGTGGATAAGCCCACTATCCAACCTTCAACTTCAAAAGGGGTGATTTCTCCCCCTCTGAGTCATTCTGCACCTTTTACACCCCGAGATCTGATTCTCAGGCGTCAAAGACTCCATCTGCGCAGTTTTTACCTCAAAAACTGCCTATCTCGTCGACGAGCTCATCAACGCTTCCATCGTCGACGAGAGCTGCCGTTGTCGCATCTACGTCGACGACTTCAACTTCTGTGTCTATGAAGCCAGCTATGATCCTGTCGTCGGCATCTTCACCGTTGACGTTAGTATCTGTTAAGGTGAGACCTATTTTGTCTACAATGCGTTTGACTTTGTCGAGGATGGCAAGCAAACATAGAAAAAAGCATTAGTCGACGGTGGCTTCGTCGTCGATGGTGGCTTCGTCGTCGATGGTGGCTTCGACGGTGGCTTTGTCTTCGACGGTGGCATCGTCGTCGATGGTGGCTTTGTCGTCGATGGTGGCTTCGTCGTCGACGGTGGCTTTGTCGTCGACAGTGGCTTTGTCGTCGACGGTGTTTCAACAACGACGTTTATCATCAACGATAACGGCTACAACTGCATCCATGGATCTGGTACCATTGAAGACTTCAAGCTCTTTGCTTCAACGGCGACATTCCTCTTTGGATACCCTAATGCCAATTCAAGCTCCTTCTCAACCTCCAGCTGCATTATTTTCTTCTGACGATGAGGAATCTGAGGATGACAGATTTCGGGCTGCTCGCAGTCCCTCTGAACTTCTTATAAAATGTCAGGACTCTGATGATGATGATGACCTACAAGAGGAAGATTTCTCTACTTGTGACCCACAACCTGCGCAGGAACTTCCTATGGCACAGATGCCTTTAAGTCTTATTTCCAACCTCCAGTACATGTTGGATGACTACTACCGCCGTTTTCCACGTTCTGTGCAGGCTTCCCCAACGCCGCAAGTACCTCCACAACCTCTTCCAACTAGAGAATCAGTTGCCACACCTACGTCGGCGACCAGAATTCAACATCATGATGTTCCTCAAATCATAGAGGAGGACAATGACGAGAATGATGATGACGGTGACAAGGAAGAGGGTGAGCTGGATGACGGATCCCTTCTTTCTGAATGGGACAACTATCAAATCCAAACACCATCTCCCGCTGCTCCAGCTCCTCTGGATTCTCCACCAGTCGACATTGGTGGTTTTCATTTACTCAAGGAAAGAGCAGCAAAAAGATTCCACCTTCCTATGACCACCAGAGAGGAAGATTGTTTCCTGTATGATTTTAAAGATCAACCTCAAAAACAAGTCTGTTCTATTCCCATTATCGATTTTATTTGGCCAGAAGGCCTCAAGCTCATGCAAAATCCTAATTCTATTCCAGCTGCTACCGCGGCTAGATAAGAAATACAAAGCCCCTGCAAATTCACCTGCTTGTCTCATTATGCAACCAAAGCCTGATTCCATTATTACTCAGGCAGCACAGCGTTGATCCAGAAACCCATCGTCTCCATTATCTGCACCGCCAGACCGAGAGGGTAGACGCCTGGATGGTATTGGCAAGAAGTTTTCCACTATGGCTGCAACTACAGTTTGTACGGCCAATTCTTTAGCTATCTTGGGCCGTTACGACCGCCAAATGTGGTCTGACATATCATCTCTTATAGACCTTATACCAGAAACATCTAGAGCAGACGCATTGAAAATTCTTCAAGCAGAAGAAAGAATTTCCTCGGAAATTATTGATTGTGCTAATTAGGTGCAAAAGAGACGCTGCCAAGCTGACTGCCCACTATATCAAGAAACGCCACAATGCCGAGCATCTACAGTGGTCTGTTGTGGAAAAACAGTCACAAAATAACACGGACATGACAAACGCCCTTCTCTTCTTTGAGCAGAGATGGGAGAACAGGCTCCGCACAGACTGGTTTGGACTCAGTGATGATATCCCATGGGAAAGTTTACTGGTGGGTTGATAAGTTAATTCTATCACTGAAATATAATAGGTGACTTAAAATGTGTAAATCGGTGCTTACATTCCTCCCAATGAGGACTATGGAATCATCATAAGTTCTTCTTTATTACATGGTACCGGTATAACCAACTGTAGAGTCCCAATGCTGCTTATTACAAGAGGAATGTATGGCTTGTGATGACAAAACCCCTTACCTCAGGTCCTCTGCTTTGTCACTCGACCCATCATTACATGCCCTTATGATCTGAGGCTTAGAAGTAGAATGATGGTTTCCATCAAACTACGTTACCCAGACACCAGGAGTATTAGCACGTCCTACATTGCCAGCGTCGTCAATGATCCGGCTACGCCCTCACGTTCATGCCAGCACCCCGCATCCAGGAAGTACATTAGCCAATCCCTGCTATGGTAACAGTGTACCAAGCGGCATGGAGCAGATCGGTGTAGGTGCTACAGCGTGGCGTGCCCTCTGACGAAGTAAGGAGTTGGGGGCGGGCTGTGTACCTGACTTTGGGGTTTTTGTATACCGACCACAAGCCCCTTGGTTGCCTTGCAGTGAAGTTTGGCTCTCTGGGCTGATAGATGCTTTGCTTTAAATGTTGGCTGTATGTACCTGCCTTATACAATCACTTAAAGATTTGTTTACTTTTATTCTTAAATATATCTGGGATTGATTCGATGGCATGCAAGTATTCCTTTTGATCACACGCTGGCTCGAATCTAACTACAGCTTGTGGGCCCCTAGTTTAGGTGCCCCTAGACGATCATTCTGCATGCTGAACCATTATAATATCTACTAGCCGAGCCTTAACATATAGATGTGTGGAGATACAGTAATAAGTGGCTAACGGGGCAGGTTATCAGTCTGCCTGAGGAACCGGCGGCGTATCTGCCTACTTACCTCTAGAGCTAGTACAGATCTAACCAATGCGCAAGTTACCTTATGACACATTTATAATTATGAGCCATTGCATTGCGCAACTTAGTAATGGCTGATGGGCTTCCATGTGCAAGGGTCCTTTACGAGCTCCTTGCTCAGGTCTCCTATGCCAACACAGTATTGGCAGATGGAGCCCTAGCCGCCATTTGGGTGAACACTCGAAGCTACCATATGTAATTCTGCCATGGATGTATTCCTTTACAGCAGCCATAATCGTTCATCGATAGGGAAAAACAAGGATGATAAAAAAACTCCTGTTGTTCTTGTACCTTATAAGTTGTTTTATTAATTTTGTTCTACTTATGTTATCCTTCCTTATTTGTAACAAATCTACATTAGTGTTTGACCGAGTCTCTGGTATCCCCTAAAGCCTAGGTTAAGAAGTAGGTGTTCTACCATTATTTTCACTAATAATTATAGTTGACACAGTTTCAAAATGCTGGATATCGAATCCCGAGATCAGTTTTTAGAAGGTTCAATGACTAATATGTACAGCATGGACATGTGGAGCCCTCTCTTAATAATTATGTAGCGATACCCCATGTTACATGAGAGGGAGGATCCTTATTGCATTGTCCACCCACATTCACAAAATGTTCTTAATTGCATGTTTTGGGAGGGCTTAAAAGCACGAAAGGATGTCTGCATTCAGAGTAATGGGGTTCACTAAAGTATGCCCTCTGGCGTGTGTGTTCAGCACATCAATATTATCTCACTTACTTTTTGTTGGACTTGGCTAAAGTTCCCTAAACCTTTTGGTTTACCTTTTTTCTGACATGGTGTTGCCAACTTGGATGCTTTGAGCACTTTGCCACTGCTAATCAGTGTCAAAGTGCAAGTTCTCCCTGTATAAAGTGTAATGGTAATTGGTTGTCCATGATTTGTATGTTTGCCTTACTAGTAAAGTCCCTAGTAAAGTGCACTATGTGTGCCAGGGCTGGTAATGCAACTGCTACTAGTGGGCCTACAGCACTGATTGTGCCACCCACACAAGTAGCCTTAAAGAGGGAACTCAGGCCTGCCATTGCAGTGCCTGCGCACAGCTTGTTAAACTGCCATGTAGTTCTGACAAGTGCACCCACTTGCCAGACCTTACCCTTCTCTTTCTATGCACATCAGACACCCCTATGGTAGGTCTAGGGTAACCCCTAGGCAGGGTGCAGTGCATGTGAAAGGTAGGACATGTACTAAGGTGTGTACCATGTCCTGACAGTGAAATAATCTCCATTTCGTTTTTCACTGTTGAAAGGCCATCTTGCTCTTAGGACAGAATGGGGAGGCTGTGTAATATGTTTTCCAGCCTATCTTCCCAAAGGCTTAAGTGAAGTTTAGTGTGCCTGAACTCACAATGTAATAACACATCTTTTTATGAAGATGGTTTTTGCACTGTGTGTTTAGAAACTACTCTTTTAGAAGTGGCTGGGTTTTTGTGCTCTAAACATTTCTGTGTGTCTCTGCCTAGTTGTGGATTGACTGTCTCGATTTGAAAGTGATATGATCTGGGGAATGTCTTGACCCAGGGGAGGAGGTGAGACAGCAACAGGCTGACCTGCATCTGGAGTGTAGGGAGAGGAGTAGCCCCTAGAGGTGAAGAGGCCTGGGTTGCTGCCATAAAACTATTGTTTCATCTCCTGCTGAGTGATTGAGAATCCAGACCCCCACTAATCAAAGGAAAAAGGTGTCACTGGCAGGGAGGCACTCAGAACTGGTTTTAAAAGGGGTCAGTGCCCCCCTGAACACAAAGACTTCAAAGACATTTAGGGGTATAACTATGAGAGCTGAAGCCCCTGAACTTTGGAGAGATGGCTTGATCAAGATTGAACAAGACTGAAGCTACTTTGTGGTCAAGAGGAACCTTTGCCAAGGAAGAAACAACTGAAGAGACTGAAGGAAAGGACTGACCCTTGCTGTGTATTCTGGGGATGGCCTGAAGTTTGCTGTTTTAACCAAGGAGAGGCTGAAAGGACTTTGCTGTGCTGTGTCCTGAAGCAACTTATCCCCAAGGGCCCGAGGTGAGCTGGCTCCCTGTTGCGGAAACTCAGGAATACAAACGTTTCCAGGAGAGTCTCAGCGACGCTGTGTACGTGTGCTTCGTGCAGCCTGAGACCCTCGTAAGAAGTGCCCTGTGATTGTGGGCACCTGGAGTCCAAGCGAGGCTCAGTGACGCTGTGTGCGTGTGCTTTTTGCAGCCTGAGCCCTTCGTGAGAATTGTCATGTTATCGTGTGCACCGGAATCCAAATGAGTCTCAGCGACGCTGTGTGAGTGTGCTTTGTGCAGCCTGGGACCTTCGTGAGGATTGCTTTCTTATCGCTCGCACCCGGAATCCAAGTGAGTCTAAGCGACGCTGTGTGCGTGTGCTTTGTGCAGCCTGAGACCTTCTTGAGGATTGCCTTGTTATCGTGAACCCGCAGTCCAAGTGAGTCTCAGCGACATTGTGTGCGTGTGCTTTGTGCAGCCTGAAACCTTCGTGAGGATTGCCTTGTTATCGTGCACCCGGAGTTAAAGTGAGTCCCAGCGACGCTGTGTGCGTATGCTTCGTGCAACCACAAGACCTTCGTGAGGAGTGCCCTTTGATCGGGCACCCTCAGCGACGCTTTGTGCGTGTGCCCTGTGGCAGCCTGAGATCTTCGTAGCGTCAGCGGCCCAGACTGGCAGCCCCGGAGGAGCTGAGCCACCGGCCTAAGCCCGCCGTTGCCAGTGCGAGACCTCGAACCAACCTCGTCGAGGGAGGGTCCGAGTCCCACTGCTCAGAATTTGCAAAGATTGCATCGGAGGCTCAAGTCGCTGGAAGAGGAGAGTGAGGTCATTCCTGCAGTGCGAGCCTCTGCTTCGGCTCGTGTCGCGGCCTGTACTTGCCTAAGGAGTGGCAGTACCGGGTCCGGAGTGCGGAGCTGCACTTTTTGATACACTATACCCGTGTGGGGGCAACTGTTGACAGAGGCTGACTGCAAGTCAGCACGAGTGGCGTAGAGACCGCTGAAGGCACCGTGATCGGTGCTGGGGTGTATTATGCATTGCATTATTTCTGCATTACGAACTACCTAATTGCCGTATTACACATTGCATTATTTCTGCATAACAAACTACCTGATTGGTGTAGTACGCATTGCATTATTGCTGCATAACGAACTAGCTAATTGGTGTATTACGCATTGCATTATTGCTGCATAACGAACTACCTTATTTGTGTATTACGCATTGCATTATTGCTGCATAATGAACTAACTGATTAGTGTATTACGCGTTGCATTATTCCTGTATAACGAACTACATGATTAGTGTATTACACATTGCATTGTTTCTGCATACCGAAGTACCTGATTGTTGCGTTGCGCATTGCATTATGTTTACATTGCAATGTGCCTGATTCTAGTGTTACGCATTGCATTATTTTTACATTGCAAAGTGCCTGATTCTATCATTACGAACTGCATTATTTTTATATTTCAAAGGGACTGATTCTAGCATTAAGAACTGCACAGCATTGCATTAGGACTGCAGTGGAACGTTTAGAAGTGCTCATTAATATCGCCAGAACTTACAAGGGCTGGCTGGCCTAACAACCAGCCCGGAGGAATATTACAAATACATATATGTTGGATTCATATCATGTGGTCTTATCATATATCTTTTTATATAAATTTATACTCGTTATGAAACTTGTGTGGAGTACATTTGTGGTGTCATCATTCGGTTGCTGTGAGCGTGATTTCAAATACTATACACATTTGCCTTGAAAGCCTGGCTGCTCGTGCCAAGCTACCAAAGGGGTGAGCGGGGGCTATCTCAGAAAGTGTCCTTCCTTTCCCTGACGTGGAACCGTGGGTCCCGATTTGGCCTAAGGTACCTACCTCAGCCAATCAGGGATCCCGGGTCTACCACTTTTGTATTTTGATTTTCCATATGCAGGTGTAAGACAAATTGCGCATTAGTGTCCCGGGTAGGACTCATTTGTGTTATATCTTAGGTGTACTCCCTGACACTGGCATGTAGGGAAACGGACGACACCCAGTATTGTTGTAATCGGGATCCAACAGCCCTGATGAATGCCCCAGACCTAGTAGACTATTCGTATGGGCAGAAACATGCTGGCAGACTGTAAGATGGACTAGAGTCATCATTCTTTTAGGTTTCCATCACTCGATTTGTTTTTACTGTACCTCAGGTCCTCAATAATAAAGGTGATAACCAATGCACCTGAAGGTATGTTTGATAAAACTGGATCCCGATCTTATCCTGGAAGTTTTATGTAAGAACTCCCTCCTACCGCCAAGTCTTCACGGAGGTTGAGTCCTCCCTGGTAGTACCATCTTACCAGGGTGGGGAGAGGATGCCTATGATGAAGCATGACACCATATTGTGTATGAGGCATCCTCTTCCATTAATTATGTCCTCCTTGGGCTGAAAGGCCCCACGTGACCTGCAATAGACAGCATCCGCATCCAGCCTTTGGGATTTGGCTCACTATGTTGGTTAAGGCAACCTACTTCTTTTGTGGTTGGATTATCTTGCTTGGGGGGGTAGTAGGGTTGCCGTTTATATATTCCCCCGACTCTCTCTTTAGTGGTTTATCTCGTTCCGCACTACACCTTTCTGTACATGCATTTCTTCTCCCTTTTTGAGTTAGGGAAAGCAGAGGGATGAGAGAGGGCAGAGAACCACAGCAGGCAATACGGATGTGAGCTGCACAGAAATATACAACATCATGGAGCGCAGGGGCTACAGAGAAGCCCACGGTGCGAGAGAACAAAAAGGGGGGAGCATGTGCAGAGAAGTGTGTCCGTATAATATGACTTATTTGTAACCTGTTGCGTCCAAGGAACGGGACTTCGATGAGCAGCTCAAATGGAATTGCTGCTGCGAGATTAGACAAAGTGCATTAGAGTTGCAACGAAGGCTAAATAAAATCTTTAAAAAGGAGTGCCCCAAAGCTAAACACATGGCCGATAGTGAAAGGATCCATTTAGCATGGGAAGTCCCCAGTGCAGGAGCAAAACAGCCAAAAGGCAGGGAAAATGTTAACTATTCACCAACCACACCAAAGGAGTTTCAAAATACAGACAAAACGACCAATGAAAAGCTCTGGGCGTGTTTAAAGCCCACAGAGGAATATAGCATGTCTTCAAAACTGCGCATGCGCGCTGCCTAGGCTCGACCTAGAAAAAGGGTTGGACAGAAATAGGTTGGGAATAGACTGGTGACTTTATTAGGAAATGGTGGTCAGTTTAAGACTACTCAAAGGCCTGTTGATCATAGGGTACTAGACGACGCCATGTCGGCAAGACACCATGTTTAGTTTAGTCCTGAACTTTCCCATGATATATTTCTGTTTATTAGGTGCTTTAGTCCACCTAGTTCAATCGAATCAAATAAAGACTACATCTCCCAAACACCATCTTTGCTCAAATAAGCATCCACAACTGGAAACTCAAAGCTGTGCTGTCAAGGAAAAAGTGATATAACGACTGTAGCTACAGTAAACAAATCCTCTCAAGATACTGTGAATCTGCTGTATAACTATACATGATATGGGGAAAAAACAGTTATATAGAAACATTATGAAGGAAATGTCTGAGCAGAAACAGTAGATCTTGCAGAGGAGCCAGACAGTTTGATACTTTGTATGCATCTTCACACTGAAAAATATGCGATCCCTGTTCATATATTCACCTACACCAGAGTAGAGAAGTAATACATCTCATAAATGCCCTCTCTTGGGCCATCCAGACACCATCTAATTCTTTACCTTATCCCAAGCACATCAGTCAATATTGCTAATGCTATGTTTGTAGATTGGGGGTTTACTAGAGACCACTGTTTTTATGCACAAGCATTTTCGTAGCTTTGACAAATTAGTTTAATTCTGGTATTAATGGACTTACCCTTAGGATTTATCAGTTTTAGCAGCTTACAAACACTCTCATTTGGACTAGCCAGACACCTTCTAATTAGATACGTGACCCCAGTGCACCAGTCGATATTGCTGACATTGACAGCTTGATTTATAGCCTCATTTATACTTTGCCATCTCTCTGCCAATCCACTAGGGTAGCTGAGATTCTACCTCTGCCAAATACCTGCAGGCCACCTACCACAGTAAGAGTTCTCCACTGTTGTGAGGTATTTTTGTTGAATATGGCATGGTAAAAATGTAATGCCAGCTTGGGCGCCTTACCAAGGTGGCCCTACCGGTATATTTTTATTTTTAAGAAACAAGTCTTCAAAGCGAGGTTTTGTTTCTGGAAAAAAACAACCTTTGCTAAAGCTCATGGTCGTTGGTCCTAGTACATGAGGGGCGATTCTGCTGTTTTCTTATTTGTAACCATCATGTCTTGAAAGCTGATCACGGTTAGGAGAAATCAGCAGCGAAAAGCCTACCCTAGGGAGAGGGGAGCTTCTAATGTTGAAACACTAGTGGCCCTGAAGCTGATGGGCCACGGAACTGGGGTTTCTGACAGAAGAACCCCTTCTCTAAATGAGGTGGAGTGACAGAGTGGGAAAAGGGGCGTCACCTGCCTATGTATGGCAGATTCCAGATTACCCTCACATTGAACTAGGCCAGTAGAGCCAGTAGAGGTTTGATTGGCAGACATTCCATCTGTAAATGTGACGGAACGTCTATCCCACTGTCCTATTGAATGTGTTTTGACTGTGTTTCTGGTATCATAAATAGTACTAAGAAAAGAGTGAAAAATAAAGTGTTTTGCCTCGGCTGCAGAGATATCCCAACAAACAATATATACCAGCTTTAATGGAACCAATCTGGGAAGAAAACATCTGGTGGAAAATCCACTGGTGACTATAACTGCTACCGGAATTTCCAAACCAAATCTAAGCCCTGGAATGTACCACCAAACTTAGGGTACTGTGTCCAAATCTGCGCACCGGAAATGTGCCCCCAAAGATGGGGATACTCTATCAGTGCCCACACAATTAGCCTACCTAACATACTTGGGGGCGGGGTTAAGTGTTTCACCAATTTATGAACAGAATCTTTTCTCTCCATAAGAGTCTGCCGTCATTTCCATGTATTTTTTCACAGAGGTAACACTGCCAAAATATGGTGGCAGACATGTCAGCCTAGATTGGACAGTGTTCTGACACCATGACCACACTGTAGTAACTTCTAACTCTGGTGGAGAAAAAGAGCGGAAACACAGGAATCGCTGCAGGCGTCATGTCCACTACCGGGTTGCAGGGAATGCGGAGGTGACATAGCCAGGGATGCAGGCAGTGAAACTGTTATTTTTTGTTAGGTCCTCTCTTACTGCTTTCTCTAAATTAGACCACGAGCCTTTAAAATGTCATTGTACTGTGCTTTGCTTTTTCCTAGTTTTCTAGTATGCTTGTCAGGCAGTGACTGTCCATTAGTTTAGGGGAACGAGTTGAAATTCTAGTCTTAATGTACATAGCATTGGAGTTTCTGCTTTTAGCACCATGTCATGAACAACCTGACTCGAGCTATTCAGACACGATCGGATTTTTCTTTATTTTTCACGTCTGGGCATTGATATCCCTGCTCTCTTTTTAATGCATTTAAAATAAATTCAAGTTTTGTTGCCTGGAAATAGCAGATGAACTCTGCAGTGTTTACAAAACTTAAAAAGAAAACAGTAACTTGGACCAGCTAGTATGTACAAGATGCTCCTTGCTACACGGCCTCATAACGATATCAAAAATGTGAAACACAATTTTACAAGCACACTGTAATGTCGTCTCCAGCACACAGACAGTACATGCACACACACACCCCAAACATCAGACCACCATAACCTCACACCAGTACTCCTACACGTTCATACATCACAAAATACACAGCTACATTCATTGCCACACAACACCACAAATATTCTGCAAACATGTACCCTAATAATAATAATAACTTCTTTTTATATGTTGTTTTGTACCATTCTCCAGAGGTTTTTAAGCACTCACACAAATGCCACACTCATTCGCACACATAATTGTAAAACACAGACACAAACACAAATATGTGATAGAAAATACGCTCACCCAAGGCCTGATTCACAAAGTCATATTCTGCAGTAAACGTACACCCACGAGGCATCCAAAATGATACCTTTTAGGCGTAAATTCTTATACTCCTGTAGAAAGTTTTACAAATACTGTGTACAATTCCTTGGCATAAATCAGACGCATGGGTTTGGGAGTGTGTGGATCAAGCATGGTTTTCCTTGAAAGTTTGTGAATGCCCAAAAACCTGTGAGTTTGTGGGCATTCTCAAACTACTATCTGATCCCACCATGGAATTGGTCGTTGAGTTGCTGTCAGGAGAGGGGTGGATTGCATGCTCTTTATGGGAGGCACAAGGAAAAGAGGTTCTAAACGGGGAAAAAATGTTTTACCAATAGAGAAACAAATGAAAAATTACAAAACTACATTCGTGCACCACGGGTTGGCTTCCACCTATGTGGAGTTATACTGCACTTGCAATTCCATATTGGGAAAGGGCAGCCCAGAAAAATGTCACACAACATTCCCAGTAGAATGCATGGAAACTTACAACCAGTGCAACCTTCTAGACATACTCCTGGGATGTTTACAAATTCCCAGAAAATGAATGATCTACCCCAGTACGTAGGTGTGAGCTACACGTAGCTTTAGATTTATCCATTTTCTTTGAGAACCAGGCAGTTGGTGTCTTTAGGTGCATTGCTCTGTGTTCTCTCTACTTCAGCCTTAAAAAAAAAAAAAAAATATATATATATATATATATATAGATATATATATTATCTACTGGCAGTCGCCAGTAGATAGTTATAGTTAGGACCGTGTTTCCACAGGAAATCTGAAAATTCTATTTTGAATAACTTTGGCGCCGGTTGACGGATCCTTGCGAAATTTTCAAAACTAATAGGGCGCTCCACTCAGCTCCTACCCTGGAAGTCTCGGGGTGATTCGTCAAGCGGGGGCTGAGAAAAAAGGGGGGTCCCAAAACGCGTTTTCCCCATGCATTTTCCCATAGGACCTTTAGTCGAAGGTACAGCCCGAACGGCTGAACAGAATTACTTGAAATTGGGCAAAGAGGTAGTCCTCAGGTCAGGGATGTGCCTTTTGCATATATGGTGTCAATCTGTTCAGTAGTTCCTGAGAAAATTGCAGTTAAAAGTACATAAATATCTATATGCGCGCACCGTGCGCGCACCGTGCGTGCACCGTGCGCGCACCTTAACGTGCGCGAGCGTAATTGTGATTGGTGGTTACATGTCAGTCAACATTCGAATCGTCGAAATCAGGAAGTGTTGTCCGCCATTTTGTGTGTGACAGTAAAAAAGAAAGGTGGAGAACGTCAATAGGGGGCAGGGTACAGAGTTCCTGACCCCCTAGCTTTTGTCAGGGGGTCCCTGAAGGACCCTGAAGGGTGAAAAAAACATTTTATTTTTTGTTAAAAAATCACGGGGTGCGCGCACGGTGCGCACACGGCGGTAAATAAATCATAAAAAAAATAGAATTAAAAATCAAATTTAAGTGTTTAGATGTTAGGTGGCTCTAAAAAGAGCCGTTGTGTTAATTGAGGAACAGAGGAACAAAAAAATGAAAAAAATTATAGGGTGCCGCATGTGTGCTGCTGTATCTTGCTCTCTATTAGAGGAATGCTGGTGTCCCCATAAGAGAGAAGAGCATTGCACGCATTGCACCGTATATGCACCCTCTTGAAAAGAGGGTGTATATCCAGAGGAACAGAAGCAGGTGAAGCTGCCGCCGCACATGAAGTGCTCGGCTGAGCTGCCGATAATGTGCTCGGCTGAGCTGCTACGGATGTGCTCGGCTGAGCTGCTGGAGGGTTGTCTCTAGCAGCTCGAGCAAAAGCCACAGGATGTACTCCTTTAACGTGCCTGATCGTAGTGAAGATACTAAAAGAGTATTTCTTTTTAGGATCTCCTCTTGATAAGACAACACCACAAATAGTGCAGGTGACTTTTGGAGCATTCACCTTCTTCTGCCCCTCTGGAAATCTAAAAAATTGCCAGATAAAAGAGTCTTTCTGTTTCCTCTGTCTCACAAGGGTCTCCTGCTCACTCCCAGAAGATGACTGCTGCTCTGCCATTCTCAAGTACTGGAGTACTGGAAAAGCTGCTCAGCTCTTTCTTCCAGGGAATCAGAAGAAATAATGAGGAGAGTGGGTGTGGTGTTGGAAGTTTCTGGAACTGAAACTACTATAAACCAATGAAAAGTGTTGTTTCTTAATCACATGACCTGAAACTACTATAAACCAATGAAAAGTGTTGTTTCGAAATCACATGACTTGCCGTGCGCACACCGTGCGGGCACCGTGCGCGCACGGAGCACGCACGCATGCGCGTATGAAGCACGCGGCACGCGCGTACGGAGAACGCGCGCATGCGCGTACGGAGCACGTGCGTATGGAGCACGCACGACGTACGCATGCGCACGTGGAGCACGTACGCATGCGCACACGGAGCACGTACGCATGCGTGCACCGTGCGCGCACGGTCAAAAACCGTTAAAAAAATATATATATATATTTTAAAGTGTTTATAAGTTTATAGAAGATATTAACTATGCTGTTCAACTTCATCCAAATAAAAAAAATAAAAAAAGAGCTGAGCCATTCCATATTACAGGATAAAGTCAATCTATAACTATGTACATAGGTAGCTTATTGTTAAATAAATATTTAAAAAATATAATAATACATTCATAAATTAGCATTTAAAAAACCTTGCAAATTCACTTAAAAAACCATAGGTTTCACACACGTTATAGTTAAGAATTAGCATTTAAAAAACCTTACAAATTCACTGAAAAAAACATAGGTTTCACACACGTTATAGTTAGGAATTAGCATTTAAAAAACCTTGCAAATTCACTGAAAAAACCATAGGTTTCACACACGTTATAGTTAGGAATTAGCATTTAAAAAACCTTGCAAATTCACTGAAAAAACCATAGGTTTCACACATGTTATAGTTAGCTGGACATTTCACTCGTAAAAAACCAATGAAATTCCCCCGTTATAGTTAGTTCAGCTAACTATAACTCGCGCGCCCGCAATCCACTGCTGATGACGTCACATATTACATCACTCATGACAGGGTCAGTGACATCACTCATGACATCACTGATGACATCTCAAATGACATCACTGATGACATCACTGATGACGTCATCCATGTGATAAATTACCACATCTTCTCACACCCTAATATAACCTTTGATACACCGACTCAAAATTTCAGAGTTCCATTCTCAAAACCATACATACTGCAATACCAATAACTACATACCCACTTATTAACTCTTAGGTCTACATACACCTCCACTCATTCACCTGTACAGTCACTCATACTTACAGTCACTCCATACAAGAATATCATATGCATTTATACACCTATATAGACACTCACACACCACCAGTCATCCATAGAGGTACTCTCACACCTAGTCAGTCATGCAAATAATCACACTCCCATTTACTCACCTATGCGGTTATACACACTCAAATTCACTTACTCATAAAAATAGTACCACATTCTTACGCTCTTATAGAATCATTGATACAAGCACACACTCATCCATACAGTCACTCTCACAATCACACACTCTCACATCTACCCACTTATATACTCTTACACGCATATATACTGCCTTTCAAATATGTAGTTAGTCACAAATGTACCACTGAGATATACATTCAATCACAAACACACCCATACATACACTCAGTCAACCATACAGTCCATCACAGATGCACTCTTAAAACCATGCACCCATAGAATCACCCACTCACACATCTAGTCACAGAGTAACACACACCCTACCCACACAAACACTCAGGAACCCATACAGATACTGAGACAAGCAATCAATAACTCATATAGACACTCATATAGCTATTCACAAAACCATGCAGCCACTTATACACCAACATACAGACACATACAAACATTTACACAGTTTAGTCACTAGTCTGCAGTAAGATACATTTAATGATTCACTTATAGAGTCAGTTACGCACCACAGAATATCACCCATTTACACACTTGTGCACCCACTTATTCTTTAACAGGCCTTTCCCTATATATATTAAACATATTAAAATTGTTCAGAAACACATACTCAATCGATGATGTCATCAGTGATGTCATCAGTGATGTCATTTGAGATGTCATCAGTGATGTCATGAGTGATGTCACTGACCATGTCATGAGTGATGTAATATGTGTCGTCATTGTGAGAAGTTGGCCTGATATGTAGTGCTCACTATTCTAGTGATCACTGTGTATCATTCCAAACAACCCTTATTGATGATTGGTTGTAAGTCAACCTTATAGACCAGCTATCCTAGTAGCGTGGATAC
The DNA here is from genome assembly GCF_964204655.1 of Triturus cristatus. Taxonomy (NCBI): domain Eukaryota; kingdom Metazoa; phylum Chordata; class Amphibia; order Caudata; family Salamandridae; genus Triturus; species Triturus cristatus. The sequence continues at coordinate 936,061,810 of NC_140584.1, read as the reverse complement.
GAGCAGTCTTAGGCTAAACTCTAGAGGGCGTGTTAAGCCAGCTGTTTACCATCACATATACCCCTTGAACACCAAGTGAAAGGACACCACACAAGTTGTTATGAAAATAAAGGATATTTATTTATAACAAGACTACCCTGGCTCTTTATGAGTCAGGGAGCTAAGCACAATACAAAACTCTTAGGAAAATACTTCTGGTTGCACAATTTACACAAATGCCCGAGGGCACGAAACCATTACACTGCAAGTGGAAGAGGAGAAGTTAGAAAGTCTAAAGTGACTGATTCCGGAGTGATCCGATCAGTGGGACTAAACGTAAAAGGAACTGGACACTTGTAAAGCGAACCTGCGATGGAGCACCGAAATGCTCGAGTTACCTAGCCCAGAGGCTGCGGCTGTGGAAGGTTCGGCAAGATGTCGGAAGTCCTCGTTGTAGTCTCAGGAGCCTGAAAGAAGAGTTGCTGGCAGGCGACCAGTGTCGATGTTCAGCGAGATCCAAACCTGGATCGGTGATGAAGGAAACCTGAAAGCAGAGGGGACTCAGTTCTCAACCGCTAGCCAGCGATCGTGTGGGCACCAGGAGGGTACCGGCTGAAGTCACCTCGACCAGGTGAGTGGATGACGTTGGACTCGGCCGTTCCTCGGACCAGGAGGCGCGGCGGCGACCAAGATGGAGGGCGAGCTGTCCCAAGCAGGTGTCTGCTGTCGATGATGCTGGGCCCAGGAATGGGGCAGCGGATCTTGGCAGTGGCAAGCCCACGCGGTGGAGTCAAGATGGCGTCTGGAGTGGACCAGGAGGGTCCGTGGTACTCCTCTGTTGAAGGGGAGCAAGAGCCAGTCTGGAGCAACCAGACTAGTGATGAAACAAACGTGGTGCGTCGTGAAGAGGGCCACAAGCCGGTCGGCAAGTGGTCGAACAACGCGGTGAACAGCAAGGAGCGGAAGGGCCCCCACGCAGATCTCGGGGATGCTGGGGAGGCAGACTTCGGTGCTGGAGCTGCTCAGGGTTAGGGCTTCTCAAACCCTAGGTGCACTCACTCGAGGGTCCCTCGGTGGGCGTGCTAGATAAGCGTCGTGCAGGTTCTGAAGATGGCCGGTCCCGCAGGTCTCGTCACACCTACGACTCTCAGCTGGGCTGATGAGGTAGGTAAAAGGTCAGAGATGGCAGGAACTCGGGCTTCGTCGAGCTGGGCAGTCTTGATCCGTAGGAGAGACTTACAGCACCCCGCAAGCGCTTAGGTGGTGCCTGCTGGTGCAGGGTGGCTACTCCTTAGCCACAAGGGAGAGTCTTCAGAAATAGTCAAGAGTTCCTTTCGTGGAAAGTAGTTCAAGATTCAGAATTATCCAATTTGGGAAGGGGACTCGCTCCTACCTTTATTCTAAGAAAAAGGGGCTGGCCCGTGACTAGGTTCTACCTATGGGTGGAGCCAGGAGGGGGGTGGTTACACCCCTTTCCTTTGTCCGGCTTCGCCCCAGCTCAGGGGCTGGTGTGCCCCCGAAACTGGTTTGAGCCGGGCTATGCACAGTGAGCACCGGGGTGCCACTGGCAATCACCTTCCTTTCAGCCCTGCCTACCTGGGATACACAAACCCTGTCTGGGATGGTGCTAACACCGCCCTCGACAGGAAACCCTTTGTCCAAGCTCCCCTCGCTGGAAGGTCTCCCAGCAGCAGGAGGTCAGACTTGTGTCTGGTGGCAGCATCCATTTTGTGATGCTGAGGCTTGAGTCAACTTTAACCGGGGTTCAAGGTTACTTCCATGTCGTGCCCCTCTAAAAGGGGGGAATGCTAACCCCGTCGCCAGAACTGGCGAGGGGTTCGTATTCCAATTCGTATGACACCTTACTCGACATGTGTAGGTGATGCGATGCCAAAGTTAGCAAATAACCGCGAGGATTATAATGCATTTAAAAGTAGTTGGCCCGCGTCACCATGGAACGGCTATTAGGACTTGGTTCCGCAAGCCGTCGACGGGCTCAGCTCGCGCCAGAGCACCGTCCCACATGATTCCCTGCACTCTGCCTTCAGGATTGATAAGGCCTGCCATAGGAGTGACTGATAGGAATCCATGTGTCCATTTTAGGGTTAGGTGTAGGAATACTACACCTACAGCAACGGGCGATTACACCACGTTGCCCCACCTGTCGTGCAGCCAGTTGTGTCAGATTTGGGCGGCCATTCCAGGGGTGGCATAATACATGCTGCAGCCCCTGGTAGGCCCTGGGTACACCGATGCCCTGGATACCTGTGGTATGCTGAGACAGGGACTGACAAGGCGGCCCAGTTCCAATTGGTGGATGCACCTAATGTACATGTGTTTAATTTCGAGAGAGAACTGCTAGGCTGTGGGTCTGATTGGCAGGCCCACAGCCGGGGAAAGTCATAAACCAATGAAGCAAAAGCAAAAAATCTGGGTGATCATAGGATTGCAGACCCTACTCTCCTACAGTCATCAGCAGTGGATTGCGGGCACGCGAGTTATAGTTAGCTGAATTAACTATAACGGGGGAATTTCATTGGTTTTTTACAAGTGAAATGTCCAGCTAACTATAACATGTGTGAAACCTATGGTTTTTTCAGTGAATATATAATATACATATGGAATATCACGTACATAAGTAATATTAGACCTTTATCATAGTATATTAGACATGAGAGTTGTTTACTGCTTTCTTTTGGCTACTTGGATAATCAAGATTGTTTTAGGTGTTGGGGTGGTTTAATATGTGTGTTACCACAGACAGTATTTCAGCATCTTTAATAGGACATGAATGCATTAGAAATGTGCACTACTCAGAAGCAGTCCTTTAGTAGATATTGTTTGGTATTGTATGTTTATTATGAATGTAACCATGGCTGTTTGTAGCTTTGTAAGTTTTTGGAACATAGTAATACTTTTTTGTATACTTGTAAAGAGCTAGGCATTTAATTCAAGAAAAAACACCCTGAGGCAAATTCTAGTATTCATCTGCTTTAAAAATAGAATGCACTCTATAGAAGTCTGAGATGACCGCAGATAGAGATAAACTATAGCAGTGACCCCCATCACTGGCTAGAAATAAGTGGAACATTTCTGCAATAGCACAGACTAACTCTTGGCCACTGGAGTCCCCTGTGGGGACTGGCTCTTCTATAGGAGTCAAAGAAGGGCTTTTAAGGCCAGCTTCTGAAACCCTACCAACTGGTTATTGACAACCAAAGGGGCTTACTGAGGCAACAGAAAACAATTGGGCACAAAGCCCACCCTGCACAACGTGAAGAAGGAAAATTAAGGCAAAAAGAGCTGCTATATTCGTTTCAATGACACAGCTTTACCGTTGACTCCACTGCCTGACCACAAGTTACTTTATTGTTCCACTTTAAAGACTCTTCCCTGCCGCTGAAAATACATTCTAATGAGTTATGTTGATTTCAACAGTGTGGTGGGGAAGCATCAAAGGTGAAGATTTCTGACTGAAACATGGCAACCCAATGGTTAACAGAAACCGATGCACAGCTCATAAAAATGTTGGAAATTCCAGAATCTTTCTTCTGGGATGTCTGGAAAATGTCAACAGTAAAACCAAAAAAAACTCTGCTTTAGTGATATAAAAAGCAGTTACAGTAGCGGAGTTTGGTTCTGGCAGGTATGAATCCTCAAAGCCCACATGCTTTCTCTCTGATTTCAGCTGCAGATGCTGCTTCTGTGTCTTCTGCATGTGCCTGGCCCCACCATAAGCATTTTAGCTTCACTAATGCATTATGCAGTTACAGTATGGCGAGCAGCAGGGCAAGCGACCATAGTAAAACCACATTATAGGACAGGTATTGACCAGCAGCAGTGGCACAGACAGTAGCAGTGCAAGCTTCTTTCTGTGTGTTGGTGTGACGTCGTGAGTGTGATATCTCATGGTCTGAGTGTGTGTGTGTAGAAGTTATGGAATGTGGTGTGTGATGGTATTGGTTGTGTGTGACAATATGTGTGTGTGGTGGGAAATGTTAATGGGCCACATGTAGGAAACAATTTTGCATTTGCAAACAGTGCAAATCGCAAAATTCGTCTGTTTCCGAATGCAGAATAGCCTTTAGTGATGTATGAAAGGCTTTGCAGTCGCAAATTTAAATAATTGCAATTTGCGATTCTGTAAGCACATGTATGAAGCATTTTCCAAATGCAAACTGTGCATTTAGGAAAATGCAATTATCATCAACCTCAAGTCGATGGTAACCATGTGAAAACTTTAAAAAATGCACAAAACTGCATTTTTCAAAGTGCCATGTAGCTCACACATGTCCCTAGGGTATGTGTGCGTTTTACAAGTGCACATAATGTTTTTGTGGGATGCTTCAGGGGGGGCCTTAGGCCTCTGGGCACCCTTGGCTTTGCATTCGCTAATTTGTGATTACCAGTTAGATAATCGCTAATTAGCTAATGCAAAACCAATCGCATCTTTGGGCCTTTCAGCCCATAGGAACGAATAGAGTAATATTACCTGATAGCGATTCTCTATTTAGCGAATCGCTATTGGGTAAAATTAAGAAATCGCCCAAATCTTTGGCGAATCTTTACATACTTAGCATTTTGCGATTACCAAATAGCGATTTGGTAGAAATCGCTATTTGGTAATCGCAAAATCCTATTATCCAGTATTGGGGTATCTTTCATAGATTCACATGCCTGAATCATTCCCCGTTGCCGAGGCGGGAGTCCCACGGTAAATACAAAAGTAGTGCCAAACCATAATAGTAATAGTAGGCCACAAAGAAAAGGCCTGAGGCCTAGATCTTAGCAGCCTATCTACCTCATTATGCCAAAAGAACCAAAAAATTGGTACCAACCAATCAGCTATCAGCACCCTCTAGAACACTCTCAGCAGAGCCAGTTCTCCTCAGATTTTCACTGCACGTCGTGTGGAAGGGAGTCTCCCTGAGTGCAACTCAGTTTTTTCTTCTTTATTCCAAGGAGAGAGTCCATGTTGATGACCAGCATATGGACTGCATCTACTGCCTCTACCCTAAACATGAAGCAAAAGATTGCAAAATTCGCCGGACCTTCCCTAATAAGACTCACAGGGTAGGGAAGCGAGAGTGCTGTTATGGCTTAAATCCTCTTCGGCTGAAGAGGATGATAGAGCCTCAACTTCCAGCAAGAGAGCTAGGTCTCAGGACAGCTCTTCAAGCGAGGGGAAAAACACCATAAATCTTCCCACTCTACTTCTGGCCCTTCTCAGAGGACTCCTCCCATCTCCTCTGGGTCAGCGCACTCTCCTCAGGACTCTGCTCTCAAGGACTCTAAAAAGACTTCTGAGTAAAAGCCTTTCAAAATCTCTGGCTTTCCCTCCTTCGTCGATGATTTCTGTCACTTCTTCTGCTCCTACGTCGACGGAGACTGTCTCGACGACGTCTATCACCTCTCCTATACTGTCGACGAGGATTACTATCCTGTCAAAGAAACCCGTCGTCGAGGAATCGTCGGCGAAGACCTCGTCGACGAAGTCAGCGTCGAAGTCCACATCAACGACATTGCCGTAGACGAAGCCTCCACAGTCGACGAGAGTAGTATCGTTGACGAAAACGCAGCTGGTTACTACCCCGTCGCCGACTGTTCCGTCGACGAAGGTCCCGTCGACGTCGAGCCTGTCGACCGAGGTCCCGTCGACGAAGATTCCGTCGACGTCGAGCCCGGCGACGATGATCCCGTCGACGACGATCCCATCGACGACGATGACAAAGAGCCCGTTGACGACGAATCCATCGACGGAGAGCCCGTCAACGACAATTCCATCGACTGTGGATTTACCTTTTCCGACTGCGGCACCTGCATTGCCTATGGCTCCTACTCATTCAACACCTGTTTCATCTAGGAGTTTTCAGCTCAAATCATTTCAAAGACACGAATATAGCAATATTTCACTGCTTACTCCCTCACATCTCCTGGAGACATATGTGCAGGAAGAGGATGATGATTACGAGGACGAAGAGGATGAAGTACCATTTGGGATAGCTCATCATCCCTCGGAGCTACACATCAAATGTCAGGATGATGAGGAGGAGGAGGATTACCAAGAACAATATTATCAAGAGGACATTGTCGTCCCACATCACAGAGTTTACCATAGACAACCTCGCCAGAGTGAGATGAGCCATCTGCCTCCAACTCTAATACAAGACCTGCAAGCCATGCTAGCAGATTATAGACAGCGTTTTCCCCCATAGCAAGTCATTCCACAAGTTCACCACCACCTGTGCCGGTTCCGGATCCTTTGCCTTCCTTTGCTCCTGTTCCAACGCCTCAGCTTCCAGACCCTCCTCAAGACCCTCATCAGGGTCAGGACACGTCCTCCGAAGAGGAAGTTGAAAAGGGTGAACTTCCAGATACCATTCCGGCAGATCCTTGGGATTCTTATATTATCCCTATGCCTTCACCACCAACTCCTCTACCATCTGATTCACCCCCAGAGGATATAGGGGGATTTCATAATCTAATGCAGCGAGCTGCTGCTAGATTTCAATTGCCTGTCACGGTGGAACAAACTGAATGTTTCCTACATGATTTTAAGGAGCAATCCAGAAAGATTTCAAGGGCTGTCCCGATAATTGATTGCATCTGGAAAGAAGGGATCAAAATCATGAAAACTCCTGCATCTGTGCCAGCAGTGCTTCCACGGATAGATAAGAAATACCGTGCTCCTGCCAATAGTCCATCCTGTCTCATTGGCCATCCTCGACCAGATTTGGTCATTTCCCAGGCTGCCCAGCAAAGATCTAAGAACCAGGCAACAACCATTACTACACTGCCGGACAAGGAAGGGCGTCGTCTTGATTTGATCGGCGAGAGGTTTTCGACAATGGCAGCTGCCTCCATCAGAGCAGCTAACTCCCTAGTAATAATAGGGCGTTATGACTGCCAAATGTGGTCGGAGATGGCTGGACTTATTGAGCTCATTCCGGAAGACAAGAGACAGGAAGCAAAAAAAATTCTATTAGAGGGAGAGTGCACAGCATCTGAAACCATAGATTCCGCACTAGACATGGACCAATCCAAATTTTCGCCAGCTGGCTGGTGCGGCAGTACTCAGACGCCAGGGTTGACTAAAGGCCACCACTTTCAGACCCGAAGTCCAGACGAAAATATTGGACATGGCCTATGATGGCGAATCGTTGTTCGGGAAACACATCGATGAACCCCTCCAGGCAATAAAAACTGATACAGATACGGCAAGATCATTGGGGTCATTGCAGTACAAACGCGGAACCTTCAGAGGCGCAAGGGGGCGTGGGGTTTTCCTCTAGAGGAGGATACCAAAACCAGCAAAACAGACAATACCAGCCCCAATATAGACAAAATTACCAATCTTTATACAGGCAATCCAACACATCTGGTTTCTCTCATCAGGGCGGTCGAAGACGATCTCAAAATCACGGGCGGGACGCCAACAGAAAGCAGTGATCTCCGCAGGGCACCTACCACACCTATTCCCCTTCCTGTGGACGCGAAAATTTCAGCATTTGTGGACAAGTGGCAAGAAATTACCTCAGATCAATGGGTTCTAGACCTGGTGAACAACGGTCATACCGTAGAATTTGTCACCAAGCCACCCACCACTCCGCCCAAGGGACCCCCTCCCCCTCGTCTTCACTTATTATTCAAGGAAGCTTTAACAATGCTCCTCAAGAATGCAATAGAGAAGGTTCCATCACATCAGAAACGGACAGGTCTCTATTCTCGATTTTTTCTGATCAAAAAGAAATCAGGGGAATGGCGCGCGATTCTAGACCTTCGCAACCTGAACAGATTCCTCAAAAAACAAGGATTTTTCATGGTCACACTTTCAGAGATTCTAGGTTGTCTCAACGAGGGAGATTTTATGGCTTCTCTGGATATGGAAGATGCTTACTTCCACATCCCAATACATCCCAAACATCGCAAATATCTTCGCTTCACTGTGGCTGGCGCCTATTATCAGTTCAAAGTGCTCCCGTTTGGACTAAAATCGGCTCCAAGGATCTTCACAAAGTGCCTAGCTCCTGTAGCAGTAGCGTTAAGATCCCGGGGAATCCAAGTATTCCCGTATTTGGACGATTGGTTAATGAAAGGTCCTTCGGAACGAACAGTCAAGATGGCCATTACAACGTCTCTTCATCTTTTCAACTCTCTGGGGCTAACTGTGAACAGGAGCAAATCTCAGTAACGCCCGATGCAGGTCCTTCCATTTCTTGGAGCTCTGCTGGATACGGTCCAGTGCAGGGCATTCTTATCTCACGAATGACAGGTTCGTCTTCAAGAACTGTCAATTCTGATTTCCAGAAGAAAGTCAGTTTCTGTCCGCATGTTTGCTTCACTCCTGGGAATGTGCTCTTCGGCAATAAATCTCGCCCCTTTGGCAAGACTCCGAATGAGACCTCTACAGGAGGAGTTACACCTTCAGTGGCAACAGGCCGTGGGTTCCTTCGACGACATCCTCAGAGTCACACCACGCATGAAAAACGCTCTGCATTGGTGGTCATGGATGCCCAACTTAGCAGAAGGACTCACTTTCATACAGGATACTCCAGATTTTGTTCTCACAACGGATGTCTCCATGGAAGGATGAGGAGGTCATCTCCAAGATTTACAAATACAAGGAAAGTGGTCTCCAGTGTACAAAAAACAACATATCAACAGCCTGGAATTGCAAGCAATGTTCCTGTCCCTGCAAGCTTTCCTTCCAAGGATTGCAGGTTCATCAGTACTGGTCCGGACCGACAATACCACCAGCATGTTTTACGTAAACAAGCAAGGAGGGGCAAGATCGGCAACTTTGTCAAGAGAGGCTCAGGAGTTGTGGGAATGGGTCACACTCCACAACATAACCCTCAGAGCAGAACATGTCAGGGGTCTCCAAAATACCCTGGCGGACACGCTCAGCAGGTCCCAATCGGATTGCCATGAGTGGGAGCTAGAGCAGAATCAAGTGCACAGGGTGTTCCGAGCTTGGGGCAAGCCGGCACTGGATTTGTTTGCAACGAAGAACTACAAAAAATGCAGATATTACGCCAGCAGATACCCTAAACAGGGATCAAGGGGGAATGCCCTGTCCATGCGATGGTCAGGGATTTGTGTTTACGCTTTTCCCTCAATACCTCTAATCCAGAGGGTAATACGCAAGATGAAATTGGAGGGCTGCCGTCTCATCCTGATTGCACCCCGGTGGCCACGCCAGTACTGGTTCCAAGAGCTTCTGTTATTATCCCAGGACCAGCCGATCCGTCTTATTCCGACACCCACAATGTTGTCGAGGAACAAAGGTCAGGTGCTTCACCCGGACCCTCAGTCTCTACATTTACACGCATGGCTCCTGATTTCTTAGAATTCAAGGACCTTAACATCCTTCAGGACTATCGTGACATATTGACAAAATTGCGAGCTTACAGCACAATTAAGACTTACCATCTAAAATGGAAGCGTTTTTGCTGTTGGTGCGAGGCTAACAATGTTCACCCGGTGGAAGATCCTGCGGAACAGATCCTTTCTTATTTGCTACATCTGGCAAGGTCTGGGCTGACTTTCTCATCAGTCAGAGTCCATTTAGCCGCACTTTTCCAGATTCAGAAAGGGTGCTCAACTTCCTTCTTTATGTTCATCCTCTTTGATCAAACAATTCATGAAAGGACTTTTCCGAGCGTTTCCTCTGGTAAGGCTTCCTCCACCGGAGTGGGAACTTAACACTGTCTTAACGCAACTAATGAAACACCCATTCAAGCAGATCCACAAGGCCGAACTCAAATCCCTCACCTGGAAGGTTGCCTTACTTCTGGCTCTGACATCCACTAGAAGAGTGAGTGAAATTCAGGCCTTCACTATAAAGGAACCATTTCTACATTTCACTCAGGACTACGTGACCCTCCGGACTAATCCTACATTCATACCTAAAGTACCATCACCGTTTCACCTCAATGAACCGGTAAAATTAAGGACTTTCTTTCTAAATCCATCTACACCAGCGGAAAGAGCCTTACATTCTCTTGATAATAAAAGATGTTTAAAATTCTACCTTCAAAAAACAAAGAGCATTAGAAAATCTGACCAGTTGTTCGTGGCTTACGGCCAAACTACTCTGGGAACTGCAGTCACAAAAGCCACAATTGCCAGATGGATAGCATCTACAATCCATTTCTGCCATGACAAGGCTAACAGGTAATTGCTAAGGAAAGTCAAGGCCCACTCCACAAGAACGGTGGCAGCGTCTACAGCGTTGTTTGCTGGGGTGACCTGAGAAAATATCTGTCGTGCTGTGACATGGAAGAATGTCCACACGTTCACGAGACATTACTGCCTTCAATCTACACATCAGGATGATGCAGCAGTTGGACAAGCTGTCCTACGTCATCTTTTTCTTTGAGGTCAGTTTCAAGTACCTTTTCTGTCTTTTAAATGCTATCTATGGCTTGCATTTTTTCATGACGCTGACATTTTCTACAATGATGGCATGTCTGACATAGAATGTTATTACGGTGCATGTTTCATTTCCCTGTGTATGTTAAATGTTTTTTGAATTCTAAAGTTTCGTTTCTTATACCTTTTGTTAACAAGTTGTGGATGCAATTGGGAGTTTATCAGCACTAGTCTCCCACCATCCGCAAACGACTGTATACTTGGTATACTGCTTGCTACTCTGATTCAGGCATGTGAATCTATGAAAGATACCCCAATACTGGATACGAAAACAAGTTACTTACCTGTAACTACAGTTATCCAGTATTGGTATCTTTCATATATTCACATGCACCCACCCTCCTCCCCGTAGAGTCAGTTCTCTATGTTTTGGGACACTTACTTCCCACTTGTGCTAAGGTAAAGCTGAGGAGAACTGGCTCTGCTGAGAGTGTTCTAGAGGGTGCTGATAGCTGATTGGTTGGTACCAATTTTTTGGTTCTTTTGGCATAATGAGGTAGATAGGCTGCTAAGATCTAGGCCTCAGGCCTTTTCTTTGGGGCCTACTACTACTATTATGGTTTGGAACTACTTTTGTATTTACCGTGGGTCTCCCGCCTCGGCGACGGGGAATGATTCAGGCATGTGAATCTATGAAAGATACCAAGACTGGATAACTGTAGTTACAGGTAAGTAACTTGTTTTATTTTGACACATGTGGACCAATGTGAGATGGGGTGTGATAGTGTGTGTTAATTTGCATTGTGATGGGGTGTGTTTGTGTGTAACAAGACTATGCTGGTGTGATGTGTGTATTGATATTTGAACGGGTGTGTGTGTGTGTTATAGTAGGCAATGGGGTGTACTGCTATAATGGCATGTTTGTGGGTGTATGAGTGGATTGGCAGTCGACTGCTACCCTGTAAATACATATTGAATGTAATCACTAAGTATGAAGCAGGCTAGACAGGCTTGCTTCTCCATCTCCAAGTTTGCTGAGGGGGAAGGGGTACATTTAAAGGTATAATGATGGTGGGTCTTTGATGATTTCATGGCACTGTAGCAGATAGATGCAGTGCATGGGGAGATGTGTTGACATGTTGCTGGTCCTTCACCATGTACTTAGTACAGAAAGACCGTCACTAAGAGGCAGTCTCCCCTGGGGACGGCTGTAGTGACCAAGAAGATGCAGAACTGGTAGAGGTATAGACTCTATTGCACGAGCTCACGCACTAACGTCCAGCCTTCGTCAGGAGAGTCACGCAACTTCAACTGCTGAATGTAAAACATGGAACTTAATTAAGAGTGTACAACACATAAGTAAACATAGTAAGAATGATATGCAAATACAAAACTGATGCGGCCAACAAGGCACACGAGAATACCAACAATGCTGAAGAACTTCGAAGCATTACTGCACGTGCCCATGTTGGGACCATTCTAGTGATTTGTAAACTGAACTAAATAGCTGATGGCAGCCTAATTATAAATGTCCCATTTTTGACAGATAAGCGAAATGATGCACAGGATGCTGGTTACTTGGTATGGGTCCCCAAGTTTCATTAAGTGTGGAAGTTGGGATTACAAGGCAGGTATCGAGGGAGAGCACCAACAAATGCAAAAAGCTTCATTAAAATGTTCTAACATCTGATTTTAATTTTATTTCCAAAACGTCATCAAGTCCATGCAGCTGGTAGGAACTACCTATTATAAGGCAATAGGCAGCGAGACACTTCAAGGCCACCCTTCGCTTCAGTGTCTGTTGTGATGTGTTTCAAAGGTTCACCTTCAGTCATAGTGTCTGGACCAAAGCTTGTTGAGCAATCATGGTGTTAGACCCGGGATCCCTAGTTGGCTGAGGTAGGTACCTTAGGCCAAGTAGGGACCCGAGTTCCAAAGTCAGGGAAAGAAAGGTCACCTTCTTAGATAGCCCCGCTCACCCCCTCTGTAGGTTGGCACGAGCAGCCAGGCTTATCTTTAAGGCAAATGTGTAAAGTATTCGCAACCACGCTCACAATAATCCAATGATGACACCACAAATAGACTCCACACAAGTTTTATAAAATGAGTATAAACTTCATGTAAAAAGATATACGATAAGACCACACGACATAAAACCAGCATATGAGGTTGTGTAATATTTCTACTGGCCGGCTGTTAGGCCAGCCAGACCTTGTAAATTCTGGCGATGTCAATGAGCACTTCTAAACATTCTCCTGTACTCCCAATCACATGTCATACAGTTCGTAATGCTAGAATCAGGTACTTTTGCAATGTAAAAATACTGTAATGCGTAACGTGGCAATCAGACACTCTGCAATGAAAAGAATGCAATGCATAACGCAACAATCAGGCACTTTGCAAGGTAAAACAATGCAATGCGTAATTCAACCACCAGATATGTCGTTCTGCAATAATGAGGCAATGCGTATACACTAATCAGATAATTCGTTATGCAAGAATAATGCAATGCGCAATACGCTAATCAGTTAGTTCGTTATGCAGGAACAAGGCAATGCGTCATACGACAAGTAGTTCGTTTTACAGAAATGTTGCAATGTGTAATACGTCAGTCAAGTACTCCACTCTCAGAAATGGAATACTACGTAGTACACTCAGGTCCCAATAACCGGGCCTTAGGCGGTCTCTCTGCCTCCTCTTCTGACCTGCAGTCAGCCTCTCACAGTTGCCCCCAACACAGTACAATGTAATTCCAGTGCAGCTTCGCACTCTGGCCCCTGTACCGCCACTCCCTTTGGCAATATAGGCCGCAATACGAGCCGAAGCACAGGCTCGTGCTGCCAACACGAGAGAGAGGCATAGAGCGTCTCCCTCCGCGCCCCGCCCCAGGAGTAGACACACATTACCTGGGGGGCGCAAACCCACTCTCCTCTCCTCGTCCAGTGGCTGGGCCTCCAAGCAGCTTTGTGAAATGGCAATGGCGGCTGGAGCCGGCTGCTCCACTTACACAGATCTCAGGCTGCCACAAAGCACACGCTCACAGCATCACTGAGTCTTCCTTCACTCCGGGTGCACGATCACTGTGCACTCCACACACAGGTCTCAGGCTGCACGAAGATCACACGCACAGCGTTGCTGAGACTCACTTTTCTCCGGTGCACACAACAACATGGCAAATCCTCCCGAAAGTCTCCCGGTGCACAACTCGGCAATGAGACTCACGTGGATTCCAGTGCACATGATAAAAAGGCAAATCCTCACGAAGGTCTCACAGTGCACAACGCACATGCTCACAGCGTCGATGAAACTCTCTTGGATTCCGATGCACACGATAACAAGGCAAATCCTCACGAAGGTCTCGCTGTGCCCAACGCACACGCTCACAGCATCCATGAGACTCACTTGGATTCCGGTGCACACGATCACTGGACAAATCTCAAAACGGGGTTCAGGTTGCACAGAGCACACACACACAGCGTCGCAGATCCTTGCTTGGATTCCAGGTGCCCCCGATCACAGGTCGATCCTCCTGAAGGTCTCAGTGCTGCACAAAGCACACACACACAGCGTCACTGAGACTCACTTGGACACCAGGCGCCCATGATCACAGGCAGTTCTTACGAGGGTCTCAGACTGCAACAGGCACTCTCCCACAGCGCAGCTGCGACTCTCCTAGAAACTTTTATGTTCCTGTGTTTCCAAACAGGGAGCCAGCTCACCTCAGGCCCTTGGGGATAGTTCTTCAGGACACATCACACAGAAAAGTCCTTCAAGCAGGGGTACACAGCACACAGCAAAGTCCCTTTAGCCTTTCCTTGGCTGAAACAGCAAACTGCAGGCCAACCCCAGATCACACAGCAAGGGTCAGTCCTATCCTTCAGTCCCTTCAGTTGTTTCTTCCTTGGCAAAGGTCCTCTTGACCACAAAGTAGCTCCAGTCTTGTTCACACTTGAGCAAGCCATTCTCCAAAGTACAGGGGCTGCAGCTCTCATAGTTATACCCCTCAATGGCTTTGAAGTCTTTGTGCTTCAGGGGGCACTGACCCCTGTTCAAACCAGTTCTGGGTGCCTCCCTGCCACTGACACATTTCTTTCTTTGATTAGTGGGGGTCTGGATTCTCAATCAATTAGCAGGAGATGAGCCAATTGTTTTATAGCAGCAACCCAGGCCTCTTCACCTCTAAGGGCTTCTCCTCCCCCTATACTCCAGATGCAGGTCAGCCTGTTGCTGTCTCACCTCCTCCCCTGGGTCAAGACATTCCCCAAATGTTATTGCTTTCAAATCCAGACAGTCAATCCACAGCCAGGCAGAGACACACAGAAATGTTAGAGCACAAAAACTCAGCCACTTCTAAAAGAGTGGCTTCTCAACACACAATGCAAAAACCACCTACATAAAAAGATGTGTTATTACATTGTGAGTTCAAGTATACTAAACTTCACCTTTCCATCTTAAGCTTTTAGGAAGATAGGCTGGAAAATATATTACACAGCCTTCCCATTCTATCCTATGGCCAAGGTGGCCTTTCAACAGTGAAAAACTAAATGGAGATTATTTCACTGTCAGGACATGACACACACCTTAGTACATGTCCTACCTTTCACATGCACTGCACCATGTCCAGGGGGTACCCTAGACTTACCATAGGGGTGTCTGATGTACACAGAAAGGGAAGGATAAGGTCTCGCAAGTGAATGCACTTGACAAAACAACATGGCAGGCCTGAGTTCCCTTTTTAAGGCTACTTGTGTGGTGGCACAAATAGTGCTGCGGGCCCACTATTAGCTGTTGCATTACCATCCCTGGCACACAAAGTACACTTTACTAGGGACTTCACTGAGTAAGGCAAACATATCAATCATGGACAACCAATTACCATTATTTTATACAGGGAACACTTACACTTTGACACTGTTTAGCAGTGGCAAAGTGTCCAAAGCATCTAAGTTGGCAACAATATGTCAGAAAAAGGTCTAGGGGGAAAGCTAAAAGTTAGGGCCAAGTCCTACACATGGCAAATGTCATTGCCAAACAAATTCATCCACATCACCAGAAAAAATACACACAATGCCATGTCTACAGTATTCCTACCTCGCTCTATTGCTAATAATCATACACTCAGCCGACGGACAGCCAACCAACATTACTGATCTCATCCCCAACACAAACTCAGATGTTTTCTTTCACAGAAGACCGGGCTCACACCATCATCACCCATCTTTGATGACTTAATCCTTGATGGCCACGCAATTACACAATACCAGTCATAACCTCCCCAACAAACACACATCCACCCTTTAACTTCCAGACCTTACCATCCTTCATATTCAGGAGGGCTTCACCACTACTTTACCTTTCAATCCCTCACTGGCGCTCACGACACAGCATTGTGTAGTGGCGGGTGATTTCAACTTCCATCTAGATGTCACAAGCGACCCGGACACTACCAAACTGCTGGACATTACATCTCCTCTGGGGCTATTACCTTGCGTGTCAGGCCCTACGCATGAGAGAGGGCATACCCTCGATCAAGTTTTTTCATCAGTTCCGCTTGACGATGTAGAGACTCTGTCTGTGCTCTGGACGGATCATAGGCTGATCAGGTTCTCTGTGTGTGAGAATGGGCGGCCGGATAACATCGCCCCCATGCTACCTAGATCGGCCTCGAGAGCGCTCCATAGAGTGACACCTGATATGCTGGAGCAGGCGCTCGCGGAACATCCTTGTGTTCTCTCGGGTGATCTGGATAGAGACACGGAGGCTCTGCAGTCGTGGCTGACTGAAAGGCTTGACGATCTTGCCCCAATGGCAGCCCCTCGGCCTACGGCTGTACGGCAATCTGCGCCGTGGTTCACGGAGGCGCTGCGGCTGGTCCGTAGCCAATGCAAGGTTGCTGAGCGGGCCTGGCGCCGTCAGTACAACGAGGTGGACAAACTCGCCTACAGGGCGGCCATTAAGGCCTATCATCGGGACATCTTAGATGCCAAAAAAGAATACCTTGCCAAGAGGATTGAGGTGGCGGCGAACTCCTGCAAGGAGATCTTCACGGTGGTGAAGGAGTTCACGACCCCCAGGTCCTACCCAGCTCCACTAGTGCCATCGGAGACGTGGGCGTGTAATCTCGCCAGCTTTTTCACTAATAAGATCAAGGCAATTCAGGCCTCCTTCTCGGAGAGACCTGAGGATGGTGGATGTGGCCCCGGAGCGGAACGTGAGCTACCGCCCATGCCTACCGCAGTGCTGACAGATTTTCCAGCAGTCACCTGCGAGGCGTCACGGGCGCTGCTTACCAGCCTTAAATCCGGCTCGCCACTTGACCCATGCCCTGCCAAATTCTTGGCCGGGATGGCGGCGGTGGTGAATCCCCTGGTTAACCCCATCCTCAATGCCTCCCTGAGGGAGGGAAGGGTGCCTGCCACCTGGAAGAGGGCGATGGTGATCCCCCTCTTGAAAAAGCCGGGCCTTGATGCCGAGGTTTTGGCCAAATTATAGGCCAATTTCACTTCTCCCGGCACTGGCCAAGATTACCGAGAAACATGTTCATGGCGTCTTGTCGAGCTTTCTTGAGTCTAACCATCTGCTCCATCCTTCCCAATCCGGCTTCCGTCCCAATTTCAGCACGGAAACGGCATTGTTGGAGGTCTCCGAGATTATCAGAGAGACCTTGGATGTTGGTGGCAAGGCCATGTTAGTCATGTTGGACCTGTCGGCGGCCTTTGATACCGTCCCCCATGTTGCGCTCCTCGCTAGGCTCCACGACATCGGCATTAGGGGGACGGTGCTCAAATGGTTTACGTCTTTCCTGGAAGGCCGCCGCCAGACGATCTGGGTCTCCCAGAGCTCCGCCGAGATGCCGCCTTTGGGGGTTGGGGTTCCACAGGGCTCTGTGCTGAGCCCATCACTGTTTAACATCTTTATGTCCCCCCTGGCGGCGGCGGTGGAGGCTTTCGGGGCCCAGATTGTGTCCTACGCCGACGACACGCAACTTCTCTTCACCTGTGGTAAAGATCAACCATTTGATGGAGAGAGTATTCGGGGTTGTTTGGGCAGGGTATTCGACTGGTTTCAGCATAACAACCTGAAGGCCAATTCTAGTAAGTCGGAGGTCCTTTTTTTCGGCTGTGTCACCGACCCTGAGTGGCGGCAATGGTGGCCATCTGAAATGTGCCCTCCGGCTCAATCATCTGTGGTCGCTAAAAATCTTGGCGTCAAACTTGACAATAAGTTATCACTGAAAGCGCACATCCTGGGTCTGGCCGGAACCTGCTTTGGTATTCTGAAGATGCTCCGCAAGTTTCTTCCATTGCTCTCTGCGGAGCATAGGCGGATTACAGTACAGGCGCTCATCGGGTCCCGGCTCGACTATGCCAATGCCCTCTTTCTTGGCCTCCCGGACTACCTGGTCCAACGCCTGCAGGTGGCACAAAACTCTGCTGCCCGCGCCATCTTTGGCTTGCATAGGCGGTCACGAGCCTCTGGGCTGCTGCAGAGTCTTCATTGGCTGCCTATCCGTAAGCGGATTATGTTCAAATCCCTTACGTTGATGCATAAAGCCCTGTTTGGCTTAGGGGCTGGGTATCTTCGGCGTAGATTGAACCTTTATCGTCCTGCCCGCTCACTGCGGTCCGAATCTCATTTTACTGCCGTGGTGCCACGTGTGCGGAAGGCGCGGACTGGGGGCCGTTCCTTCAGCTTTAAGGCACCCCAGTTGTGGAACTCTCTGCCATTGGCGCTACGCAGCACCTCGAATCTACTCCAATTTAGGAAGAGCCTGAAGACTTGGCTTTTTAATGTTTAACTGTTTTTCTTTGCGGGGTCTGTCTCTTTTCTTTCAGTATTCGTTTTCTTTTCTTGTTATGTTATCACACACGGAGCCGCCTGTGGAAAGCGCCGGGACACTCTTTTAGAGTAGCTGTGCGCTATATAAGTTTATTTTAACATAACATAACATAACATAACAATACATCTCATGTCACCTGGGCTGTCCACCATCTGTCTACAATACATTTTCTCTTTCATGCTCACTTTCACTGTCACCACCCCCACAACAGAGGACCTCAACGTTCTGAACAGGTGAAGTACAGAGGCTGGGAATGCACAGAGCCTGATGCGCACATGTTCAAAACCTTTTCGAAAAGGTTGGCACCTGTGTGCCTGTCTAGAGCATAGTTATTTAAACTGTGGAGAGGCTTCTCCAAATAACAGTGGCCTACTAGGCTACTACAATTTCTCAATCAATGAAAAAGAAGAATCAACAAAAACACTAGGTCTGTGTGTGACAGCAGCAGGATTTTCAGGATGTTAAAGTGGAAGTGAGAATGGTGTCAGAACTCGCATATTCACTCACACATCCTCCTATACATTACTCTCAGTGAGCTAAGCACCCACTCTAGAGATCTGTCTTTAAGCTACATGTCACTCACGCTTTTAGTGTACATGTTCTGTCAGCAATTAAAGCTTGTACTACTCTGCACTGCTGGATCTGTTCGGCGGGAAATGGAAGAACGCATTTACTGCCTTCTGTGAGAGTGGGACGCTTGTATTGCTATGCTGTCACTAGTCGATGAGGCAGTGAAGCTTGCACTGCTGCTGCCTGGTTTGTAACCTGCTTGTGTTGATGCAAGCCTAGCTACACCTGTCTTCTGAAGGAGGGATATTTGCACTGTTTCTGCCCAAGGTGTAGCTGTTCTGTGAAGCGAGGTGTTTCAACTACAGTTGTCCCATCTCACAAAAACCAAGAGATATTTTGAATACACTTACATTACCTGACCAGTTCAGTCACTAGCTTTTTTTGGACCCAGAGCAAAACTGGTAGTGGGGCACTGACTCAGATATCATGGTTTCAATCTCAGCTTCCCAGCTTGACCAAACTTTGTGACCCTGGACAATTACTTTTCTTCCCTCTGCTTCCTTTTCAGTGATCATCACAATTGAGAACACCTTGAAATAATTCAGTTTAAGAGGCGCACTGTACAAAAACCTCTCATGTATATAGTTTAATATACCATAATTTTGCTCTATTTATAACAACAATAAAGGCCTTGAATAGAAGGCACAAGACACCCGACTTGCCTCTTGGGCCACCAATAAAATTGTCATCTGGGATGAAGGGGGAAAGGATTTGATATCCATCCAGGATCTGAACGGCACAATAATTCTCATGTTGAGAGCACCTTGAAATAATTCAGGATGTACTCTGTACAACAACCCTTCTCGTGTAGGGTTTATTAGATCATAATGTTGCTATATTCCTAAAAATACTAAAGACTTACTAAGAACAAACAACACAACGTAACCCCTTCAGCGCGGCGCGGATTACCGTGCCGTGCTGAAGGTTCTATTGAGCGGGCGGGGTCGTGACGGAGTGAATCTGTCATACGCACAGCGCGACCGACGCGCATGACGGAACCACTCCGTCATAAGCAGCGATGAGGTTAAGTCATTAATAAATGTGTCACAGGAGAAAGGGCGTAGTTCAGTCATTTTAATACAGGTCATTTAGACCAGTGATATAATGTAAAGTACTAAAGTGAAACAATCCGAAATACACCTTTTTTATGTAAAAGTTATAAATAGAGCAGCAGTCAGTGATATTCGTAGCGGGGGCGAAGGTTCAGGCTGAGCTAAGAGCTATTCTCCTCAGCCATCATGGAGCTGCTTTTCCAGATAAGCTTCAACGCAGAGTGTGCTGCAGACTAGTATTCTTGACAATGTGGGCATGCCTGTTTCATAGCGCAGACTACAATGACTTACCATGCGAAACATGACAGCCTTACAAACAGCAAATTGCAAGACTTTTTTAAAGAGTGGGACCTCAGGAAATTTGCACCATCGCCCGCCCCCTTCTGAGGCTGGTGAACATGCCCTTTGAAGCAGTGATTATTTCACGGTATTTGATGCAAGATACCTGCCTTCTTGTGAAAGACATCTGGGTGAATAATGGCATATCTGAGCACCGAAACATATTTTGTGGAAAAGAAAAGTAATCTGTTGATTGGCCTGCCTGTTTTTAATCCTGTAGTAAGGAGATACCAGTAAAACACATATTAGCTCACCCACATACAATTTTAATATAGATCAGACAATTTTTATTTAGATCCGACAATTTAGTAAAGGTAGAACATAAATGCTGATAAAAAGTGAAAAACTAGAGAAGCCATAGTTGACAAACTGTACAACCAGTGAACAGTAGTACACTTGAATGCTTCCCAGTAGAAGATATGAAATCCACTGATGAAGCACTAGGTAGGTGAGAGTTCATCATCCTATGCAAGTACATGAATGTATGGTAATTCTATAAGAGGATTGTCTGTTACTTGCAGGAGTCTTGTACTTCTTGTATGTTTGTTCATTATAATCATACTTTAACACCTCTCGTTCCCTCATTAGTGTGTTAGCTTCCTGTGTTGTACCTGTTCTGTACGTGTGAGAAAATCGTGTGAAGTTCCTTTTACTACTTCCACCCATTTTTAGATCGAGCCTAGGCAGTTCATGCGCTGTCTCTTCGAGACATGCTATATTCACTCTGTGGGCTTACAGCCCTCTTGTTGCCTTTTTATTCCTCCCTTCGATTGTCGTTCAAAAATACTTGCATGCTAGTTGTTAATCCTTCCTTTTTGTCCCTCCTTTTTGTGTTTGGTTTCCTCCCACAGAGCACTGCCCAGTTACTCTTAACATTACGCTTCTGAGTTTATGTGTTCATTTGGTGGACTACTTTTTCTTTGATTCCTGCTTGTGTCACTTTTTGCCCATCTTTGGTGGTTCAGCTTCGACACCCGTCACTTAATGTCCCCATCCTGTTCAAATACAGAGTTGAAATGTCAGACTCTTTAGATGTTATTTTTGAGGGTGGCTCTTTAAATTTCTCTGACTTCAAAGTGCGAGGATTTCCCCAAACCCCTCCCCCCTTGCTGCTTTTTATTTTAACGAGCCTTGGTAGCCTGACCTTCAGCACCCAACTTTGCAGCACACTTAAGGGCAAGGCTTGGGCAATTCCCGTTGCATTTTTTCTGACGCTTGTTTATATGATTTGAACACGAGCAACCCAAAAGTGTTGGAGCGCTTTACATGAGCGCTAGTTATATTACACAATGTCCGATTCATTTTTGGGGACATTTTTATAGAGCGTGAACTTGACTGACCCAAAGGTATTGAAGTGCTTTACAAAAGCGGCAGTTTCATTACACAAGTTCCGTTTAATTTTTTTGTTTTTTTTAGATTAAGTAATGCCGACGATGGCCCTGTTTATTCATTATTTCTTCTCTAACAGACATTTGTTGTTGTTGCTATGTCCAGTGCTCCTATACCCAGGGGGCTGGGACAGAGGGCAGGGCTGGTGGCTTGCTGGTAGACAGATGATGCGAGCAGTGCTTTGAATAGAAAACTCTGGAGAAGGACGCCTGGTGTCTAGAGGCCTGCGAGAGGAGGCATGTGACGTCTCTGCCATTGGAAAGTACTTCACTTCTTTTTTTATAGGATGTTCAATCCTCTAGTGACGCAGTTGCACACAGAATGTTATAGTGCTGTTGGCTTGCATCAAGGCACTTGTCTTTCTGTCTGTGCGTTAAAAAACCTTGGAATGTGTCCATAAATGTTTCCTGAGGGCAGCATGTATTCCTGAATCAGACTGCATGACCCACTGTGTAGTAATTGAATAGGTCTTCAATCCCTGGCAGCACAGCACCCAGGATAATATTTTGCATGGCTGAACACTTATGCGGTCCCAGAGGTGAAACCTATTGGTTATGTTAGGGAAGGTTGCGCTGCCGCTGTCCATGTTGTACCGGTATTGTGTTGTGAAGCTTGGTGTAAAACGTCCACTACGCATAAAGAAAAAAATTGATCCACATTGCCAATGATTGTTTATTGTATGATGTGAGTGAATGAGTAACCCCTCACAAAATATTTGAGAAGGGTTTACTTTTTGTTTTCCACGTCTAATAAGCAGTTTTTAAAATGGAGAGGTAGTCTGTGCAAAATTTAAAACCAAGATGACAAGTGCTCCACGTCTTGCACAACACATTTAACCAATTTTGCATACTGGGGTTTTGAGCCCATAATGAAAGTGTTTAAAGCAAACTTACAAGCCCCAAAATGCAACATGCTGTGGGCTGAAAAAAGATAATGGTGTTCTATGTCATAGTGCCAAAGCGCAGGAGTTGTGAAATGTAAAATGACATTTAGTTCTAGACTTTCTGTCTGTTTTAGGTCGAAGCTTTCCAGACAGTGCAGCTGGCTGATTTGCTGACGACATCTTGGGGACATTTGAAAAGCTTCCCTGGGAATGCATCCCTCCCATTGGTTACCATTGGCTTTGTTGTTTGTAACTCACATTTGCTTGCTTTCTATTTGCTGTCGCTATTTGTTTTAGGCTGTCCAGATTGGTTTGTCCTTTCTCTTGCACCAAACTCCTTTTACTGCATTCTTTCACCAGTGTTCAATTTCCGTAAACAGGCCTTTAAATCTTGTTCCCATCTTGTCACATTCACTGTGCATTTAAAGACAGAGGTCAACTGTCAGACTCTATCTTCTAGGGAGCTTGGTATTTATTTTTCTTTCTCTGACTTCAAAGTGAGAGAATTTATGTGACAATCATGCTGTCTTCTGGGGGTGTGCTTGAGGAACGCTGTAGGATGTTATGTTTTTTTAGCACACAACAACATTTTAATGTCTGAATGAAATGTGCAGTTATTTCAGAATATATCAGAATTAAAAAAGCACAAATGAAGTGTGGTGCAAACAAATAGATATAAATAAATATTTTAACACAATTAAAACAAATAAATACACTAGGTGATTACATTTCAACACATTATCGTTTGTATGCTGTATATTTGTATCAGTAAAAGTGCATGTCTGTGCAAATGTAACGATCATTTTAATTGAAAATGTATTGTCTGCACTCTATGCCACTCTGCGCCACTTCAGGCTATGCTCCGCTATTCTACGACACTCTACTCTGTACCACTCCACCCTACACTACTCCACTCCACACTGCATCACTCCGCTCTACAATGCACCACTTTACTCTTCGCAACTCCACTCTACCCCACTTCGCTCTACGCCTCCCTACTCTACACCACTCTACTCTATTCTAATGAACTCTACTCTACTATGCACCACTGCACTCTTTGCCACTCCCCTCTGCATCACTCCACTCTATTCCACTCTACTCTGCAATACTTAACTCTATGCTACTGCACGCTACGCTAATGCACTCTACTCTGTGCCACTCCACTCTATACAAGTGCATTCTATGCCAATCCACTCTGCGCCATTCTAATGTACTCTGCACTGTACACCCCTTTACTCTACGCCACTCTACTCTACCATGCACCAATCCACTCTACTCTGAAATAATGTACTTTACGCCACTGCACTTAGTGTCACCGCACTCAACGCCAGTGCACTCAGCGTCACTCCACTCTGTGCCACTTCACTCTACGCCACTCCACACCTCTCTACTCTGCACCACTCTGATTTATGCAAATGCACTCTACTCTACTATGCACCCCTGCACTCTTTGCCACTGCAGACTACACTACTCAACTGCGTCACTCGACTCTGCGCCGCTCGACTCTGTGCCACTCTACTCTGTAACACTGCACTCCATGCCACTACACTCTACGCCAACGCACTCTACTCTGTACCACTCCACTCTATGCCAGTGCACTCTATGCCACTCTAATCTACTCTGCATTCTACGCCACTCTACCACTTCACTCTTCTCTGAGACAATCTACTGAAATTAAATGAAATGAAAAAGACTTTTATATAGCGCATGGCTACCCGGAGGCATCCCAGCGCTGCAGCGACGGCCAAGAGGAGGAGACCCTTATGTGAAAAGACAGGTCTTTAGCTGTTTCGAAATGCAAGGTGGTTAGATTCCCTACGAAGGGAGAGCAGAAGGGAGTTCCAGAGCTTGGCAGCATTGTATGAAAAGAGACGGCCACCCGTTCTGGCCCTCTTGATTCTGGGCACTTCTGCCAGGTGGAGGTCGTCGGAGCGGAGTCTTCTGGTGGCCCTGTAAGGTTTGACCAAGGCTTTGATAATGGGTGGCCCATTTCCTCCTAAAGACTTGTGAGCAACGCAGAGAGCTTTAAAGTGAATTCTCTCCTATACCGGAAGCCAGTGAAGGGAGCGTAGGGCGGGCTTTGCTGAGCAGCGATTGTTTGTAAGCAATCTAGCTGCCGAATTTTGAACGATCTGCAATTTTGCGACTACTGAGATGGGGGCCCCTAGGTAGAGAGCGTTGCCATAGTCTAACCTAGACAGAATTAGGGCCTGGATCAGCAGCTTTTTAGCTTGGCGGGGAAGTAAGGGGAGTACTTTCCGGGTCATTCTGAGTAGGCCATAGCACGCGGCGGCAGTTTTCCTGGCTTGGGCTTTGAAGGTAAGGTCTTGATCTAACCAGATACCCAAGCTCTTTATCTCGGTTTTTGGGACTGGTGCCGGGCCCATGCAGACTGGCCACATGGTGCTAGATTTAAAACTTAACTGGTTGCCAAGCAGCATAAGCTCAGTTTTGTCACCAATGAGCTTTAGGTGAGATAGGCTCATCCAATTAGCAACTTCCCAGAGACAAGAAGGGAGATCAGTGGGTGAGTGTTCAGCCTGGTTCAGTGCTACGACCAGCTGAGTGTCGTCAGCGTATGTAACTATATGGATTCCAAAGGGGGATACAATATCCGCCAAAGGGGTCATATATACATTAAAAAGAGTGGGATTCAGGGATGAGTCCTGGGGAACTCCACACTGCAACGGGAAGGGTTTGGTTAGAATGTCGCCTTCGAATACCTGGAAGTATTTTTCTTCCAGGAAGAATTGGAGCCATGATAGGACCGTACCTGCCACTCCCACCTTCTTGAGACGGTGAACCAGAGTGCGATGGTTCACCGTGTCAAAGGCTGCGCTTAGGTCGAGGAGGATTATGGCAGAGGATCCTCCGGAATCGAGAATCTTTCTAGCTTCTTCCACCATGGCTAACAAGGCAGTTTCTGTGCCTTAGCAGGGGCGGAAGCCTGTTTGTGAGGGGTGGAGCAGTTTGTGGGATTCAAGGAATGCAGATAGTATTTTGTTGAAGTTTTTTCCGCAATTTTGCTGATTCTGGGGAGGAGCGAAATAGGGCAGTAGTTGCCCAATTTAGCTGGGTCCAAGTGAGACATTTTTAGTAATGCTTTTACCATTGCTTTTTTCCAGTCTTGTGGGACTTATCCAGATGCTAATGAAGCATTGATCAAGTTGGTGATAGGAGGGGAGACTGTAGGTGCTACCAGATTCAGAATGTTCGGTGGTGCTGGGTCAAGTGGTGACCCACTCTTAACAGAAAAACAAATGGGTAGGAGTGATTCCTGGGTGAGCGGGGTGTATGTCTCAAGCTGAAAATTACACTCATATGGTTCAGAGTCCAAGGGCTTGGATGTTAAATCAAAGTCCAGTTGGGGGAGATACCTGACGATGTTTTGAACTTTGGTGGAAAAAAATTCAGCAAGTTCATTACAGCGTCGTTCGGATAAGTCTGGTGCCACTGGGGGACGGGGACTTTTAGTATTTTTTTTGCGTTAGTAACGTTTCTCTGGAGGAATTGGCTGATAGTTAAATGTTTTCCTCATAATAGGCGGCCTGGGCCCTTTTTATTTCTGCTTTATATGTTGCGATGGCCGCTCTGTATTGTGATTTCTTATGGGGTGAGAAATCTTATCTCCACGTTCTCTCTAATTTTTTACATTGCTTTTTCAGGAGGCGTAGTTCAGTGGAAAACCATGCAGATTTGTTAGGTCCACTTTCCTTCTGAATTGATTTTTTAGGTAACACAAAGTTGCGTGAGTTCTTAATCCAGGTGTATAAACTTCTGTTAGCTACGACTGGGTCGGGTCTTGATTTGGTATGGTTTTTTCTAACTCACTAGTCCAATCCTCTACGGGGAGCTTGGGCCAGGGACGTATTCGGGTTTGTGTAGAGAGGGTGTGTGAGCCCGTGATTGGTGGGAACCAGGTAAAAGGTACTAACTCTATGCCACTCCTTTCCAGTTGAGAGGTGTGGCTCACTAGTTAGAGGCGGCAGACCCGTAAGCAGAGAATCGGCCAGGGACCAGGGTTCAATTCCCGACGCGGCAGGGTCGTGGACCAGGGTCAAAACGGACTCAATAATTCTCGCCTCGGTACCTACTCTAACCAGGAACACACTCGGCAACTCTGGGCATTAAGCTTGCCTCATCTCTACAACGGCCCCCCACAGACGCCGGGGATGCCTGGTTTCACCTTGGAGATACCCAGAAAGGGACCATCTCACAGGGATAGCCAGGACGGGTTCCCCAGCGGTCTACAGCGCCGGGACGCCCCGTTGCTGGGGTAGCTGTGCGCTTTACAAGTCTACAACATTTACATTTACGCCAATGCACTCTGCACCACTTTGCTCAAAACCAATGCACTCTACGCCACTGCACTCTATGCCAATATACTCTGCACCACTGCACTCTACGCCACTGTACTCTACAACACTTTACACCACTGCACTATATGCCATTGTACTCCACGTCACTGTACTGTACGCCACTCTATTCTACTCTGCAGTGCTGTACTCTACTGTACTCTACAATACTTTACGCCACTGCACCATATGTCATTGTACTCTATGTCATTGTACTGTCCACCACTCTATTCTAAACTGAATTGCTGTACTCTACGCCACTGCTCTCTATGCCACTCTATTCTACACTACTCTATACCACTGCACTCCACACCAATGCACTCTATGCCACTCTACTGTACCCCACTGCACTCAATGACAGTCTACACTGCAACACTGCACTCTGTGCCACTCTACTCTGAAATGATCTACTCTACACCACGCTACTCCACTCTATGACACTCTTCTCTGCATCACTCTACTGTATGCCACCACTCTATGGCACTGCACTTTACCCTGCACTACTTCCCTCTACGCCACTTCACTCTACTCTGAAATAATCCACTCTATGCCACTACACTGTATGCAACTCTGTGCCACTGCACTCTACTCTACGCTACTCTACCACACTCTACTCTGTACCACTCTACTCTATGCTACTGCGCTCTATGTCAACTACTCTGCAGCACTGCACTCTACACCTCTATACTGTATTCTCCAACACCCTATGCCACTGCACAGTACGCCACTCTACACCATTGTGCTTTACATCCGTGAACTCTACGCCACTCTATTCTACTCTGTACCACTGTAATCTATGCCACTGCTCTCTGTACCACTATACTCTATACCACTCTATTCTGCACCACTTTATTCCATGCCACTGCACTCTATGCCTGTGCACTCTATGCCACTACACTCTATGCCACTACACTCTGCATCACTACACACCACTCTAATGTATTCTGCACCACTGCACTCTACACCACTCTACTCTATGCCACTGCACTCTATGCCAATTTATGCTACATCTCTGCACTAATCCACTCTGAGCCACTTCACTACTCTGAAACAATCTACTCTATACCACTGCACTCTGCGCCACTGCAGTCTACTCTGCCCCACTCTACTCTACGCCACTGCACTGAATGCCACTCTACTTTGTCACTGCACTCTGCCCCAATGCACTCTACACTACTTTACTCAAAACCAGTGCATTCTATGCCAGTCTACTTTAAAACCACTGTACTTTACGCCACTTCACTCCAGGCCACTCTACGACACTGCACTCTACGACACTCCACTCTATGATACTCCACTTTGACACTCTACTCCACCACATGTCACTCCACTCTACTACACTCTACAACACTATTCCACTTTATGACTCTCTATACAACTCCCTCTTTGCCACTCCATGCTACTTTACTCCACTCTATTCTACGACACAGTACTCCACTCTACTGCACTCCATTACTCCACTCTACGTGACTCGACTCCACTTTATGCCACTCGTCTCTATGACACTCTATGCCACTCCACTCTACTCTGCACCATTCCACTCTACAACACTCGACTCCACTCCATGCCATTTCACTCTCCTGCACTACGCCAATCCATGCCACTTCACTTTACGACAAGGTACTCTATGCCACCCTACTCCACTGTAAACACACTCTACACCACTTGACGACACTATGCCACTCCACTTTCTGACACTCTACTCCACACTACACCCTTCCACTCTACCCCCTCCACAACACTCCATAACACTCTACTCCACTCTACGACACTCTACTCCACACCACTCTCCTTTACCCCATTAATTTTTAGCCACGCTGAACAGCAGCCACGCTGGTGTACAACATGGCTAAAGCATAGTGGCAAAGCATAGGCCAGACCTATTGGCTTGTTCTTGTAGGCATTCAAAGCTTGCCCTGAACAAGTGCAGACCCGCAAGGGCCGCCAGTGATTGCCAACAACAATAACTCGGGATGTTACTCTTTTTGGAGACCCCAGTACAGTTTTTTATGTACCTTACTCTACAGCATCTTTTTAGAAAAACAAAACTGAAACAGGCCCACATTTTTTTTCAAAGCATGCAACAAAATATACAGAGAATCACTAGACAAAATATCTCATACACTGTATTATGAGGGGAAACAACACGTTTTGTACTGGAATGAATTGCTCCTAATAGATTGTGTTTTTAATCAAAATTGCTCTTACTAGAAACCTTCACTACAGAAAAAAACAAGCATTTGGCAAAGTCAAATGGTCTTGCCTATGCGAGCTATTAGCTTTGCCAATGTTTTTAGCCATGTTGCAAAGCAGCACGGCTGAAAGGTTTTTCAAAAGTGCTGGCCGCGTCATGGCATTTTTAATTTGTATTGTATGTCAGACGGAGGGTGTGTAACACGGATTGTGTAGATAACTCACACCCGCTCTATCGCCAGCAATAGAAAAACAATCTGTCAAATCTGAAATTATGCAGAAAATGCAGTAGCTGCAAAATCAGATAATTCACGTAGTCCTGATCTTACTATACACTCACTCGCTCTTTCCATATTTTTCTCACCTCACTGTCCTCTCTTCCTGTCTTTCCTCTCACTCTCTCATTGACAATGAATAGAGGGTAGACTTTTTTGCTATGTGGTCCCACTTCACACATGTAACACCTAAAGCTAATCCGGACTTTGTGCCAGCAGCGTACTGAGACGTTCGGGCCCCTGAGTTGGTGGACTGATGCATTCTTCCCTAGCCAAAGAAACATAGATACATTAACGCAATTAAAAGGAAAGGTGTGCAGTACAAATAATCTAAATTAAAAGACATCTGCCACCTGAAACGATGAAACTACAAGTCCCAGAATGCAAAGTCCCATTGCCTAAAGTACCAGTACTGGGTGAAGGGATCACAGGGCAATGAGCACTTAGCAGCTCGGGCTATTTCACTTCTGAAGGGGGGATATAGAAGACACGGGCGCTCGTGAGCTATGCTACTAGAATGCAAAGTAAAAAGAAAAAAAAGGACTATATGAAATGCTCTTAGACGAGACAACCAAGCTTCATATCCATCCCCATGGTGGTCCCACTCAAGTACCCCAACAATGACACTGCCGGTCCCACGATCAGTGTCCAGATGGCGCTGACGGACAGCAGAACAATGATTGAAAATGAATTACTCTAATTAAATCAGAAAAAAACGACAACTTCCAGAATACAAACATTTGGTAAACGACCCGACTGGAACCATGACGCCCCACAGTCATTCTGTTTTGTGGAAATCCTACTCCAAAAGTGACACTGATTTGTAAATGTCCCAAGCACACTCAGGTTGGTACAGAAAATCGTATTTTTTAAACATAAAAATATATGTTCCACTGCAGCAGGAGAAGCAGCTTTCCACATGCCAAGAAAGGCAGCAGCATGCCAGTCTCGGGCGCAGCTGTAAAAAAGCATGAAGAAAGTTTTTCTTCTCCATGTCAGGTTTTTCCCCATTATTAACTAGTTACCCGGTGGCTCTTACTGTAAAGTGTCTGCACCCGCCTGTTCTCACCAGACTCGTTTGTTTAGAGAGTTTGCAATCTTTTCAGTGACAGTTCACGTATATAACCTCCTCGCTTTTTAGTGACCTAGCAACCGCCTCAGTGAGCAGAGATGCCAACAGCACATATAACAAGGGAAAGAAGGAGCAAGTCTATGGAGGCGGCTGGAGGAGTTGGACGGGGGAAGAAATAGTACCCCACTCAGGTCGGGCGCAGCGGACGGGCACAGATTAACTTGAATCACTCTGCGCTTGGCCCCTGCCCCACAGTAATGATTGCACTGGCCCATTAAGGAGGCTGTAAAGAAGAGGGACCTATATCCAGAAAATGGTAAAACAATGGGCGGGCTTGAAGCCCTTTTTGGATACAACAGTATCTTGCACGCGAGTTGCATGCATGCACTCGCAGGCTAGGCCCTAACAATACACATCTGGTTTCACTCAGATACAGATGAAGGAGCTGCTGTTTCCATTTTGCTCTATTACTGAATTGCAAATATGATGCAAATAATATTTTTTAAAGCTACATTTTTTTCTTTTTCACAGATCATTCTAAATTCGATGCACAAATACCAGCCCCGACTCCACATCGTCAAAGCAGATGAAAACAATGCTTTTGGCTCTAAAAACACTGCCTTCTGTACACACGTGTTTCCAGAAACTTCCTTCATCTCTGTGACGTCCTATCAGAACCATAAGGTAAAGCTACTTTCATAGCAGTCAATCTAGTTGAATGAATGTAGATATTTTTACAGTTACTTGGCAGTACATGAGCACTACAATCTATTTTTAATAAGACAGAAATGCAAATACTGCTAGTTTGAATGAGTCACTGCCACCTATCCAGGCGAGAATGGAATTGCAACACAGCAAGGCTGGACAGAAGGACGTGTCTGTGCAGAAGACCAGAAGATGGATATTCAAGGGGCTGTGAAGAGTAAACATGTTTTGCATTTGTGCGCACGAAATGTTAGAAATGTTGCCAATCTTACCAGGATGAAGAAATAATACGTTTTGCTTTTTTGTGACATATTATTTATGTAGAAGAATTTTCAAAAGAATACTAATATTCTGTATAATATATACTTATCTGTTTTAATGATATTCGTGGAAAAATGATAAATGGTGGGGCTCTGTTTTTTAAGATTTTTGTAAGGCTATAATACTGACCTATTTAAAGTTTTTGTTGAACGACATAATGAATATGTTTTAATTGTAATCATTCCTAGAGGAGCTCGACAAAGATAATAAAGGGCACTTTACATAGAACCATAGCTGTCCTCCTACGCTTCCAGAAGTGACTACATCTTGAGGACCAAGAGCTTGGACCTACCTCATCTGAGGTTTTGAACAGTCATTGTGGACTAAGTTGCTGAAAAGGACCTGGGCCACTATGACTATAAGGACCCGCGTTCCCTCTTTATTCCACTGCATGCCTTAAAACAGGGGCACATGGTAAAACAGGGAAAGAGCGCCCTATTATAGCGAATACGCTGCCCTCAGGGCAGCCTTGAACTAGCTCTGCCCTGGGTGCAGTGCATTCAAGTGAAATACGGAGCGGCTGTTTCACCCGCGTGCATTTTCAAGAGGGATTGGAGATCCTCTTGCAAGTGGGTGCAATAAGTGACTAAACTTGCCTGCAAGAGGACGTCTGGGGGGGTCAATAGAACCCCTTTTCTTCCCTCTAGAGCACAGCCTTTAGGAGAAGCACTGAAAGCACACCATCTTTCTGTGGCCTACTTTCAGTGAGCTTGCTAAAGGCATGTTTGCCTCTGCGCCCACGTGAATAATATGGCGCTGGCACAGAGACAAAGTGATATCCTCATTTGCATTAGGTCACGCCCCCATGCAAATGAGGAAATGCCTTCTTGAGATAGAGCTGGTGCTACATGTGCGCCAGCACTATCAGTATTACAGAGGAGGCAGCAGAAGTGTTTGCGGTCCCTTCTGTAATACAAAAGTGCTCCAGAGTGCACAAAGCGGGCGTGCTTGCCCGTTATGTCACCGGGGCACTTTATGTAATACGGCCCCTGGGATCCCTGGATAAAAAGGAGCATGCCTGGGCATTTAAGAGCTAGATACTGGATCAAGCCCTCTGATTACTGCTCCTTTGACGCAGGTCTGTGTTTCGGCCATAAAGCACTACAGCACCTCATCAAAGAGAGTAAGCGATATATATATACCCATTCCATATCAATTATAAAATGAAGTTACTAGCATTGTATGGACAAAAATATATGACAAATAAATGAATTGCTCCACACTATGGAATGTTTTTGATTTTTATGCCACTATATGTTGTCACATGTTATCAACATGTTAGGTAAATCAGGAAATTTCATAATCATGGCAACCCATAACTCACACACCAACATGCTGACAGAGGGGGGGGGGTGGGGGTAGAGAGGGAGGCAGGGGATGGGGTTAGGGTAGTAAAAGTTGGAGAATGGTTTCTCCTGATATGTGCATTGCCGATTGGGCATCATACACGATGTTACTGTGTGTACCCGTGAATTATTGATGAGACGGTTGGAAAAATCAATAAAATACTTTAACAAAAAAAAACTCACACACCAAACGCAGTGCTCATGATCTCACCTACGATGTAACAGATGGGACTGTGCATGTCATCAATGAGCATACAAGTCAGATTACATATCACATTACCAATAGCACCACAATGAGATAACTATGGACATAGTATTATCAATTGCTTTGTGTTGTTTATTTACATGCAGTTTTTATATATTAAGCTGTTACTACCAATCCTAACCATAACTTCCCTCTAACCACATTTTTTTCAGTGAATCTCTGGGTTTCAGTGAATCACTGAGGGGCCGATTCCGATCTCGTTGGGAAAGTCCTCCAACTGAGTCGGATCTGGAGTGCTTTCCGACCGACTCACAATCCTGGGCTCCGAACGCCCGAGTACGATGCAAACATGCGCTTATGGACACGGGTCGCTCGGAACCCCATTGAAGTCAATGGGAGCCTGTTATATGATGCGTACATAGGCTCCCATTGACGAAAAAGGTATGTTGCACCAAAGGGTGCCCCCTGTAGTGGGGACGCATCTGTTTCACCTGCACCGTGTTGGGGGGACCCTGGGTCCCCCCCTGTGACTGACTCATAAGGCTACAGGTGAAGGGGGGTCCGGCGCGGACCCCTGAATTTCTCTTCCCAGAGCTTTTACGAGTCGGAAACTCCGTCTCGATCCGGCTGTCCAAATCGTGCATCGTACTGGCTCGATCGGAAATCGCCTCTATTGCACGACACGGTTCTCTTACGAACGACATGTACGGAGTGATTCGGACCCGGAAACGTCTCGGTAGGCGTGTTCACGTCTCTCACATCGTACTTGCTTGCTTGTACAGTTGTACGAGTCGGTCGGAAAACACGCGTACGGCTCGTACTTTTCCCGTCCGGATCGCGTTCGGAGCTATTCCGAGCGAGATCGAAATCGGCCCCAAAGTGTTTTTTTGATGATATCCAACTGCTTAGGTCCATTGTGTATATGCTGGTAATTTGAATATTGATATGAGAAGCACAAAGTAAACAAGATGTTTCTTTGTCTCTTTTTATCCCCTCTTTTAATTTTTACACAATTAGCAAAGGCCTATGCCAGAACTGCAAGTGGACGGCGTCCAGTAATTTAATGTATGGATTTGGAACTGCATATATATATTTGTTTGTTCCTAGATGTAGGCTCTTTAATTGGTTTTTCGCACAGGTTTACTAAAAGCCCACTTGGGCATAATTCCTGTCTGATTCCTTGTCCATTGTTTTAATAACTTAACAATGTTTAAGTATGATGTATCTAATATGGATTGGTATATTATTGCCGCAATGAATGGCTAAAATTAGTTGACATCTCTATATAAGTGCTAGATATTATACAATGGATTTGCCCACTGGGGCCAAATTGAACTGGTAGTGAAACACAATATATATATTAGTGTTTCAAATGTTTCACGAACTGCAGCGCTGGACAAATGCATTTAGTTTACGTACTTCATCCACATGCAAATAATGTGCTGATAAATGATATTGGTATTTTTATTTGATTTTGAAAACCACTCTAAAATGGAACCCAAGTTAGCCTATGAATATATCAGTCTAATTTAGTCCTACCTTTGTGTTTTTTATAACATTGTATGTAAAGAGGGTGCAATAGAGATTTCGCCATACCGTGAACAAGCTATAAGCGAAACGCGTTGGTGAGGCGTCACCTTGCCTTAATAAACTTTGAAGAAGCACTCCTGGGTGTCCTGGACTTCTTTCCTTGAATAACGGAGAGTTGGCATTGTGATAAGAGAGGGCAGCCGGAGCCCGTCCGGGACCGCCATGGAAAAGCTCAGAGCTACCGGGGCTTGGATTTGGATTATATATTATATGTATATGTTTAATTTATTTTTACATTATATATATATTACTTATAATTTTTAAACATTTTGAAATATTTTTAACTATGTTTATTTTAATGATATGTATTATTTACTTTATTTTACATTGTTTTTTAACTTAAATAAAAAACAACATTTTTAACAACGATATTTTTGACATCGATATTTTTTTTCTTGATATTTTTGTACTTACCATAAGGTAGATAGGATTTCGATATTCTTGACTTCGATATTCTTGCGTCGATATTTCTGTAGGTCGATATTCTGACTTTCGATATTCTGTCAGTGATTCCCTGTGGATGGAACAAGTTTGTGGCATGGTGCGCAGCAAAGGCTGTGGATCCCCTTTCAGAGGTTCTCCTCTTCGTTCTTTCTTTGGCCTAGCAGGGCTCTGCTCTGGGCACTCTAAAAGGCTATCTTTCGGCCATTTCGGCTTTTCTTCGGCTTCCTGACCAGCCTTCTCTTTTGAAGTACCCTATTGTAAATCGCTTCCTTAAGGGCATTACTCACTTGTATCCTCAAATTCCTTTGGTTATACCCAGTGGGACTTAAACCTAGTTCTGACCTATCTTATGTGCGCTCCTTTCGAGCCGCTACATAAATATCCTCTCAGACTTCTGACACTTAAAACTGCCTTTTTGGTTGCCATCACCTCTGCTCGCATGGTGAGTGAGCTTCAGGCCCTTCTTCCAAACCTCCTTTCCTGGCTGTTCATCCAGACAAAGTTGTCCTTCACACTAGGCCTTCTTTCCTTCCCAAAGTGGTTACCTCTTTCCACATAGAACAGACCATCACTTTGCCCACCTTCTTCCCGCCTTCGCATCCTTCTAAAGAGGAAGAGAGACTCCACCGTCTGGATCCAAAACGTGGACTTTCGTTCTATCTGGATCGCACAAAGCAATTCCGGGTGGATGACCAGCTCTTTGTTGGCTATGTGGGTGCCAAGAAAGTTCGGGCCATGCAAAAACGGACCATCTCTCGATGGGTCGTCCTTTGCATCAAAATCTGCTATTCCTTAGCAAAAAAGGAACCTCCAGTGGGGTTGAGTGCCCATTCCACCAGGGCGATGGCAGCCGCTACTGCTTTGGGACGTGGAGTCCCCCTTCATGACATCTGCCAGGCAGCTATGTAGGCTTCATTGCACACATTTACTAAACACTACTGCCTGGACAGCCAAGTCCAGAGAGACAGTTTCTTTGACCGTTCAGTTCTCCAGGACTTTCTGGTGTGAACTTAGTTCGCAGAACCACCTCAGGAGTTGGTATTGCTGGGATATCTATTCTAAGGTGAGGAATCCATAACTAATAGTCTCTTTCAGATGAACAAGTTACTTACCTTCGGTAAAGATATATCTGTAAGAGACATATATTAGTTATGGATTCCTCACCACCTCACCCATCCTCCCCATTTTGCGAACCGACTTCTAGCGTAAGGGACTCCCTTTCAGGGCCCTAGTTTTGTGCACCAGTGGTCAGTGTCTTGCATGGCTCTGCGCTTCTGGCGTGGAATATTGTGTAAAGAACTGACGTCAGCAAGCAGGGGCGGTAGATACTGCAACGTCATTCCGGCGACCACGACGCTAATGACGAAGGTGGAGTCAACCAACGCCACCTACTGAGGCGCAGGGGTACTGCTGAAGAAAAATTCTCCAAAACCATTCTGACGCCTGGGGGTAATTCTGTGGTGAGGAATCCATACCTAATATAGATATATCGTTACCGCTCCTCTAAGCGGGAGGGAGAGGCTATGGAGAACCACGCCTCCAGATAGCCATAGGTGACCCGCGGCCCCACCCCCCGGCAATGGCTGCTCGCGCCGGGCCGGCGTTTCTGTTCTGGATGCGTTTCCTCTGAGAGGCGGCTGATTTTGCGGCTGATTTTGCCGATTTCGGGGGCGGACGGCGGACGGCGCTGTGTGTTCAGACGGGTGGTCCGTCGAGCGCCCTGGATCAGTGAGCGGCGGCTTTGTCGTCCTGGCAGTGTTGTGGAGGAGGTGAGGTGGAGGCGGACATTGGTGAAATTGTGGCCTTTTTTTTTTCTTTTTTTCTTCGTGGTTGCTTTGCTGCTGCCTTGCCTCGCTCATACGCAGCGTTGGCTCTTCTGCCCCTCTACTTTGCTCGCTGTGATGGACCGAGGAAGACTGTACACTGCTGGCTGCTGGTTGTTGTCCTCCGCCTTAAGATACAAAGTTACTGCTGGTCCCCTCCCGCCTGTAATGCCTTTAGATTGCCTGTTAGAGATGGAAGAAACAATTAATTGAAGAAGGCATTGCAGGGAAGGTTGTTTGAACATATAAGGAGACAAATAGAACGCTTTGGTGAATCTTTGGATTTTTTGCAGACGGTCATATCTTACGGAGCAGATGATCTAATAGGCAATATCGAGTTAGGGGGCCTCTTGTGACAGCGTTTGGGAGCTGTAAATTAAGGCGAATAAAGGCAGGGTAAGGCAGCTAAAGGCTAGAAAAAGGGGAAAAAAAAGAAAAGGAGACGAAAAAGAGAGAACATTACAGCCAGAGGTAATTAAGAACAGGAAAGGCTGAGAAATTGGTAAACCTCTGAAACATCTAAATGTTGCTGCCAAAACAGACGCCGCTGCCCGTCTTAAAGCCAAAACGCGACTAGCCCAAGCAAAAGAAGCAGGCCGGTTGGCCCGGCTGGCTAGTAAGGAAGATAACATCAACTCATGTGGTCTTGACAGCTCTCTTGAGAGCTCGGACGACGACCTGCTTCCAGTTACATCTCCGAAACAGGTTAAATCATGTGTCAATAAAACAAATATGTCCGAAACCGCAGCTATTTTAACCGAGCCCCAACAAGACAACTCGCTGGCAGAGGTCCCTAAGGAAAAAAAAGAAGCAAAGCAATTTTCCCTATTCTTGAAGAAAGCTACCCTACCATCATCCTTCCTAAGCCCAAGCTCTGGTTTAGCTCCGAAACTTTCTAAAGACTCCTCAGAAATACCAGCACTGCCAGTATCAGTTTTAGTTTTGGCATCTAACAATCGGGAGGAATCACAATGTAATTTGGAACCGGAACGTTTGACAGTTTTGGAGGCTGGTATGGGCCAAAATCCTAGGCATGAGTAGGCAGCTTCATTAATTGTATCAATGGAAACGACTGTTCCCGTCACAAGCGAGCCCCGACTACAGGAATCACTAGACAAAAGTAGAGATTGTAATAAATACCCCTGTTGACACGACAATCCTTCAATCTAAGTTACAACCCTTTTCGTCATCACAGGATTTGACCCTGCCAGGTTGCCAGATGTCTTATAAGGATAGTATGGTCAGAAATAGCTCTCCTGGTACCGATAGAGCTAAAAATTATCCTTGCCTAATTATGGAGGCAGCCGGTGAATATCAATTGGATATCAAGAATATGTTGAACTTAATATTGGATGAAGTTCGCGAGATGAAGAGTACGCAGAAAGCGGAAATTGCCACTCTGCACCAACGGCTAGGGAAAATTGAAGAAGCAATGTCATGCTTTCCTATCAAACTCCAGGAGGCGGAAGCTAGAATCTCAGTATTAGCAGACCAGATGACCATGGTAATTGGTGAAGTAAAAATGGCAGTAAAAATAAGAGCTATCTGGAAAACAAACTGGAGGAACTTGAAAATCATTCTCGAAGATCCAACCTCCGGATAGTTGGGGTTCCGGAAGGTATTGAAGGCCCTCAAACCCTGCAATGGGTCAATTCTTTTATTAAGCAGAAAGTTCTCCCGTAGTATGAAGGAGATCTTACTATTACCAGAGCTCATCGAGTTCCAGCCCATCCTTTCCCCAACTCTACGATGCCACGAACAATACTGCTAAACTTTGCAGATTTTCGAGTGAAGGAAAGAATATTGACAAATGCTATTCAGCAGAGACAGTTTTCAGTAAATGAAACAAATAAATGTTGTATTATTTCTGATATGACTGCTGCTGCTGCGCGCAGAAGGAAAGAGTTTGTTAAGATCCTCCATTTGTTTAAAGCTAACGGCGCTCAAGCATCAATCGCCCAGCAATCTAAGTTGAAAGTTTTAGTCAAGGGGAAATTTTTTATGTTTTCTGATTTGGAAGAAGCTCAGGCACTATTAAAATAGATCTCACAAGGATCTCGGGCTTAGAGGAATAGTTAGATGCGGGGGGGGGAGAAAAAAGAGGAGGGGGGAGTTTTTGCAAGGTTCTTGTGCTTAGAAGGATGGCCCAAATGTTGATTTGAGATGTGGTAACAATTGGGGTCTCTTTTCTTTAATTGAAAGATGTGCTTGCCAGCTTGTCATTTATCTGATTTCAAATACAAAAAGGAGCTTGAGAGGGTATGTGCCTAGCCGCCCTCCACTCACTAATCAGTCAATCAAATAAGACTAGGCACTAACGAGGGATCTATTACTTGCTAGTACTGAGGATCCACACAGCTTCCAGAGACTACTAATATGTCTTCTGCTACTGGTATTATATCCAGAGAATTGTGGTCCCATTACCCTCAATTTTCAAAAGTTCAAAGCATCAACACCCCTCCATTGACCACCGTCTTCACCACTAGAAGTCACAAGTACTTACAAAGGAGTGAAAGGTGAAAAGTGAGTGGGCCCCTCACGTACGCACCACCAAAGAGGCTGCCAGCTGTTTCTCACTGGTATGCCCACGTTTTCTCATCATTGGATGCCCACTCACAGGAAACAAAAGTTTAAAGACCAGTGAGGAGAAAAAAGGGAACAGACCCCAGAAGGAACCTGTTTCCATCAAAGAAAAGTAAAGAGAACAGAGAGAAACTCGTGTATTGCAAAGAACAGATGTTCGATGCAACAATCTTTAAAATTGAGTTAAAGACTCCCGTGATAGTCACCCTCTTTATTCAGATCGGAGAGCCTACTCAAAATTAAAAACACTCAATGTTGTAAACCTTTGTAAAGGAGGCCAACATGTTTCATTGCCACTTAACTGTGTTCTGGCAAATTCGTCAGGGCAAGGGTTTCAAACACCTCACTGGATATGTATATGTCAGTTGCAGGAGGGCTGTTGAGAAATAAAACCAAAATCAAACTTGTCTATTTCACTCATAAATGACACACTTCAACCACTTGTGATTCTAGTCACCTATATAAACACAGCGAATATTGTTGATTAAAATCAAAAGAGTGTTTACCATGCAGAGGCGGAGGGCATTCGTACCTGCCTCTACTATGCCACTCGGGGTTCGATTAAATATTTTACCCCTGGTATTTATGGCTGCATTTCTGTCAGCTAGTTAACCACCTGTGGAAAAAGAGACAACCATCAGATCGCGTCTAGATATAGTGTATGTACATCAACCTTCTTCCGTTATAAAATCCTCAGACCTGGAGCTTCCCCCACTGATGTTCAAGGGTTCATTCCGAAAAACGGGTCGTATTGACCCCTCATAATCTCCAGTCATCAAACCTTCTTCCGTTATAAAGTCCTCAGACCTAGAGCTTCCCCCACTAATGTTAAAGGGCTCATCCTTAAAAACGGGTCGCATTTGACCCCTCACACTCTCCAGTCTACAACGCTGGTATTCAAGCCAAAGCATCGACGCCCTGTATATCTTTTACTGCCCGGATGATACGCCCCGCTGGTTGTGCCCCCAATTAGCACTGAATGTCAGCCAACTGTCCCGTTTAGACCTAGCACCCTCTTTATACATGAGAATGTCGGATAAGCCCACTCGCACACTCCTCACCGCAATCCTCAAGTGAAAGCGCCGTATCTCGTCCCTGCTTCACCTTCCTCGTGTGGAGCCGCATCTGATATTTACCGGGCTGTGACACGCCCCTCTGCCGCCCCACGCCTCACGTAGCACGGATCGCGCTCCCATCGAGCTGTAGTGCTACACTGGCGGCCATCTTAGAATGTACACGGTGATGTTAGAAAAGGGGTCTTTAAAGACAAAAGGAGTTAGGCCGAAGCATGGAAATTATAATGTTGTGGGTGAAAACTAACATAATGAATATATATGTATCCTCTGGTCTATAGAATTGTTATACTACCTTAAGCCCGGCACACACAAAGGTATATTAGTGACAAGGGGGCATAAAAATCTTAATACAAGGATGCACGCTAATCAGTGATGTTGCATCCATCAGGACACTAAAGTATGCCGGCTGGTCTGCAGGGAGCCCATGAACCGCCACAGAACAAACAAAGTGTATGATGCCCCTGGTAACTCTGGTTATATGAAAACATGTGAGGTGTCAATACATTTATCTCAATGAAGTCACAGTCAACAGGAGATCCGCCAGTCCCTGCCGTATTTAAACATATGTACCCTAAGTTCAGAGGACATAAGATGTTACTGTTGTAGGGGTATCACCATCCCATACCAGAACCCGCACTGTTGATTACAAGTATGAAGGATATTTTACCTGCTGATCTTATTCCATTCTATGCGATCATTGAGCCCCGTTTGATCAACTTTCTCAGAAAAAATCCAGCGTGCTTCCTTAGTCGCTAAGATTTGTTCAATGCAGTCATTACTGGCCACTACCTTTTCCAGAACTACCCATCTTAAAGCTTGTATGTCGTGTTTAGTTTCAAAGAAATGCTGCACCAGGCGGGTGGTTAATTTCCCCGCTTTAATCGTACTTAGATGTTCCTGTACTCGAATTTTGATTTTCCTTGTTGTGAGGCCCACATAGTGTAGCCCACATTGACATGTTAGTCTGTAGATAACATTCATGGTGTTACAATTTGAAAATTTATTCAAATACCAGATTTTTCCATTGTTGAGTGTTACAGATTTAGTTTTATCCGTGAGACTACAAACCGAACAACTCCCACATGGGTAGTGACCGGCTGGGATCGAGGAGCTCCCTTGGGTCACTCGTGAGCGTGAATGTACCAACTTATCTTTTAAGTTGGTAGCACGTTTGAATGCAAATCTGGGTTGGGGCATTCTGAAATCGGCAGTGGATAGCAATGGCCAATGTCTCCTGATGAGTTGTCTTATTTTGGTGGCCAGGGGATCGTACGTCATGACCACCGTCAGACATTCAGCTGACTCCTTTTGGCTTCTTTCTAGAAGAGCCTCCCGTGGAGTATTCAAAGCTCTTTTGCGTGCCCTGCTGATGATCCTTTTGGGATAGGCTCTTTAATTTAGCCTACCAGAAAGCTCCTCTGCCTGCTGGGAAAAACTCTCTAGAGTGGAACAATTGCGGCGATACCTAAAGAATTGACCAACCGGAAGGTTATCCCGTAGTGCTCTGGGATGATATGATTGGTAATGCAGCAGGGAATTCCTGTCAGACCCTTTTTGATGAACCGTCGTAGACAGCTTGCTTCCCTGCACCTTGATGTCAAGATCTAAGTATACTGCATACTCATTACTCACTGTCCAGGTGAATTGAAGACAGGGGTCAAGGTTATTAAGCCAGTGCAAAAATTGCAAGAGGGCCTCTTCAGTGCCCTCCCAGATACAGATTACGTCGTCAATATATCTCTTCCAGAGACATATATGTCTCTGGAAGGGATTAGACGCCTGGTACAGAAAAAGCTCCTCGAACTGGCCCACATAAATGCAGGCCAGACTAGGCGCAAAGGTAGCGCCCATTGATGTACCGGACACCTGAAGGAATAACTCATCCTTATAACAGAGGTAATTCCGGGTGAGTGCAAGTTCAATGCATTGAAGCACAAACGTTTGGGGCGTATCATAAAACCACTCCTGTTTCCCCAGGGCCCTCGCTGCTACCACCAGCGTGGCTTCCTGGGGAATGTTGGTATACAGGGATTCGATGTCAATTGTAATTAGGAACTGCTGTGTGGCATCAAACTCGAAACTACTCAGGATATTCAATATATCCGTAGTGTCCTGCACATATGATTGCTGTTTGAGCACTGATTCGCGTAAAAAGAAATCAGCAAATTGGGAGAGGGGCTCAAGAATGGAAGATATGCCCGAGACTATCGGCCGTCCAGGGGGCGGCCGTTGGGCTTTGTGTACTTTAGGAAGCACATAAAACGCAGGTGTTCTAGGTTTAGTGTTGACAAGAAAATCTGCCTCCTTACTTGTGATCCAGTTCTTACTTCTGGCATCCGCCACCATAGTGGTGATTATATTCATAAGTTCATGAGTGGGATCCCTGGTGAGAGGATGGTAATTCTTCCGCTCACCCAAGAGTCTGCGTATCTCCAAATCATAATCTGAAGTATTCATCACCACAATGGCCCCACCCTTATCGGCACTCTTTATGGTTATAGAGGTGTTATTTTGAAGTGACTTAAGGGCAACCCAGTCATCTCGGCTCATATTACTAAAAGCACGTTCCTGCTGATCAAGTTGTTCCAGGGTGGAGATTTCTTCCAACACCTTTTGTTCAAATACTGTCACCTCAGGGCTAGCTGACGAACTGGGTGGGCAGAACTGGGAGGGGCGTCTTAAATTCGTGGAAAACAAGGATTGAGGTTCTAATTCTCTGTTGGCAAAAAACTTTTTAAGTTTAATTTTTCTCATCGTTTCATGAAACTCTGTTCTACACTTGAAGGCGTCATGACGTGGAGTGGGCACATAACCAAGTCCCTTGTTAAGAACATGCAGTTCACTAGATGTTAATACACAGTTAGACAGGTTCATCACTATGTTGTTTACACCGGGTTCCTGCCCCGGCTGCGGGTTATCCGTGGGGAGGACATGGGCCATTGTTGTCCTTGATTGTACCCCTGTCTCGCACGCCCTCTGCCTCTCTGACCTCCCCCTCTGTTGCCTCTGTTGGTCTGTCCTAAAAAAGAACGTACTAGAGCCCCCAAATCCTCATTAGATTTAACCTGAGGATCAAAGCGCACTCCCCCTTGATTAGATGCTTGTGCAGTCTCTTCCTCT
Organism: Triturus cristatus; assembly: GCF_964204655.1. Classification (NCBI taxonomy): domain Eukaryota; kingdom Metazoa; phylum Chordata; class Amphibia; order Caudata; family Salamandridae; genus Triturus; species Triturus cristatus. Next base: position 936,018,276 of record NC_140584.1, on the reverse strand, counting down.
TCGCTGGAGGTGTTCTCAAAGGTCCAGTTATAAGGGGTCCTCTTCTGATCTCCTCTGCCACCCCTCCTCCCACAATAGCTAGTTTGTGGTACAGTCTCACTTCCCTGTTGGTAGTGCTTATCGTCTACATAGGGGAAAGCCCATTCATGGGTGTATCTCTCGAGATTCCTCTTCAAACCTTTGATCTTCTGATTGACCATGTAGTGCTTATAATCCGCCAGATCTTCTTGAATGCGTGCTAACTGCTCTTTTGCGTCTGTAATTGTGGTGTCTTTCTTAAGGTTTTCTTCTAGTTCTAGAATCTCTACTAGTAGTTCGTCACTCAGTCTCTTTGCAGTGTTAATAATTAATATTAGCCAGTCCCTTGTGCATTTATTGGCAATGTAACTCCAATCTAATCTGAATTTCTTGTCCTCCAGAAAAATGCGTGGTTCAATTCTAACCAGCAGACTAGCAGGAGCTGCTCCAGCACGGAGATACTCTGTCATAAGGGCCCCATGAAGGGCCACCCTCACCTGACGTTTCTTGATGTTGCTCAATTTCTCCCACTCTTCCCTTGCTGAGCTTATGTTTGTAAAGGAGGAATCAGGGAACAATGATGGACCTGATAAAATTGCGGCGATCTGGTCATCCGAGAACGCCAAGCAATTTCTGTCCATCACTGATGCAGGTAATGTTATCAAAAATTTCCACAGGTGCTCTTCCAGCTAGCAGGTGTCCAAAAATCACCAAAGCTCCACTGTAGTGGTTTGATGTGTCTACAATAAACAGTAATTTTTTACAAAAATATAAAGAAAGCTCTCACGGCTGATCCGCCGCTCAGTGCCTCAAATACAAAAAGGAGCTTGAGAGGGTATGTGCCTAGCCGCCCTCCACTCACTAATCAGTCAATCAAATAAGACTAGGCACTAACGAGGGATCTATTACTTGCTAGTACTGAGGATCCACACAGCTTCCAGAGACTACTAATATGTCTTCTGCTACTGGTATTATATCCAGAGAATTGTGGTCCCATTACCCTCAATTTTCAAAAGTTCAAAGCATCAACACCCCTCCATTGACCACCGTCTTCACCACTAGAAGTCACAAGTACTTACAAAGGAGTGAAAGGTGAAAAGTGAGTGGGCCCCTCACGTACGCACCACCAAAGAGGCTGCCAGCTGTTTCTCACTGGTATGCCCACGTTTTCTCATCATTGGATGCCCACTCACAGGAAACAAAAGTTTAAAGACCAGTGAGGAGAAAAAAGGGAACAGACCCCAGAAGGAACCTGTTTCCATCAAAGAAAAGTAAAGAGAACAGAGAGAAACCCGTGTATTGCAAAGAACAGATGTTCGATGCAACAATCTTTAAAATTGAGTTAAAGACTCCCGTGATAGTCACCCTCTTTATTCAGATCGGAGAGCCTACTCAAAATTAAAAACACTCAATGTTGTAAACCTTTGTAAAGGAGGCCAACATGTTTCATTGCCACTTAACTGTGTTCTGGCAAATTCGTCAGGGCAAGGGTTTCAAACACCTCACTGGATATGTATATGTCAGTTGCAGGAGGGCTGTTGAGAAATAAAACCAAAATCAAACCTGTCTATTTCACTCATAAATGACACACTTCAACCACTTGTGATTCTAGTCACCTATATAAACACAGCGAATATTGTTGATTAAAATCAAAAGAGTGTTTACCATGCAGAGGCGGAGGGCATTCGTACCTGCCTCTACTATGCCACTCGGGGTTCGATTAAATATTTTACCCCTGGTATTTAAGGCTGCATTTCTGTCAGCTAGTTAACCACCTGTGGAAAAAGAGACAAACATCAGATCGCGTCTAGATATAGTGTATGTACATCAACCTTCTTCCGTTATAAAATCCTCAGACCTGGAGCTTCCCCCACTGATGTTCAAGGGTTCATTCCGAAAAACGGGTCGTATTGACCCCTCATAATCTCCAGTCATCAAACCTTCTTCCGTTATAAAGTCCTCAGACCTAGAGCTTCCCCCACTAATGTTAAAGGGCTCATCCTTAAAAACGGGTCGCATTTGACCCCTCACACTCTCCAGTCTACAACGCTGGTATTCAAGCCAAAGCATCGACGCCCTGTATATCTTTTACTGCCCGGATGATACGCCCCGCTGGTTGTGCCCCCAATTAGCACTGAATGTCAGCCAACTGTCCCGTTTAGACCTAGCACCCTCTTTATACATGAGAATGTCGGATAAGCCCACTCGCACACTCCTCACCGCAATCCTCAAGTGAAAGCGCCGTATCTCGTCCCTGCTTCACCTTCCTCGTGTGGAGCCGCATCTGATATTTACCGGGCTGTGACACGCCCCTCTGCCACCCCACGCCTCACGTAGCACGGATCGCGCTCCCATTGAGCTGTAGTGCTACACTGGCGGCCATCTTAGAATGTACACGGTGATGTTAGAAAAGGGGTCTTTAAAGACAAAAGGAGTTAGGCCGAAGCATGGAAATTATAATGTTGTGGGTGAAAACTAACATAATGAATATATATGTATCCTCTGGTCTATAGAATTGTTATACTACCTTAAGCCCGGCACACACAAAGGTATATTAGTGACAAGGGGGCATAAAAATCTTAATACAAGGATGCACGCTAATCAGTGATATTGCATCCATCAGGACACTAAAGTATGCCGGCTGGTCTGCAGGGAGCCCATGAACCGCCACAGAACAAACAAAGTGTATGATGCCCCTGGTAACTCTGGTTATATGAAAACATGTGAGGTGTCAATACAGTTATCTCAATGATAACAGTAACATCTTATGTCCTCTGGACTTAGGGTACATATGTTTAAATACGGCAGGGACTGGCGGGTCTCCTGTTGACTGTGACTTCATTGAGATAACTGAATTGACACCTCACATGTTTTCATATAACCAGAGTTACCAGGGGCATCATACACTTTGTTTGTTCTGTGGCGGTTCATGGGCTCCCTGCAGACCAGCCGGCATACTTTAGTGTCCTGATGGATGCAATATCACTGATTAGCGTGCATCCTTGTATTAAGATTTTTATGCCCCCTTGTCACTAATATACCTTTGTGTGTGCCGGGCTTAAGGTAGTATAACAATTCTATAGACCAGAGGATACATATATATTCATTATGTTAGTTTTCACCCACAACATTATAATTTCCATGCTTCGGCCTAACTCCTTTTGTCTTTAAAGACCCCTTTTCTAACATCACCGTGTACATTCTAAGATGGCCGCCAGTGTAGCACTACAGCTCGATGGGAGCGCGATCCGTGCTACGTGAGGCGTGGGGCGGCAGAGGGGCGTGTCACAGCCCGGTAAATATCAGATGCGGCTCCACACGAGGAAGGTGAAGCAGGGACGAGATACGGCGCTTTCACTTGAGGATTGCGGTGAGGAGTGTGCGAGTGGGCTTTTCCGACATTCTCATGTATAAAGAGGGTGCTAGGTCTAAACGGGACAGTTGGCTGACATTCAGTGCTAATTGGGGGCACAACCAGCGGGGCGTATCATCCGGGCAGTAAAAGATATACAGGGCGTCGATGCTTTGGCTTGAATACCAGCGTTGTAGACTGGAGAGTGTGAGGGGTCAAATGCGACCCGTTTTTAAGGATGAGCCCTTTAACATTAGTGGGGGAAGCTCTAGGTCTGAGGACTTTATAACGGAAGAAGGTTTGATGACTGGAGATTATGAGGGGTCAATACGACCCGTTTTTCGGAATGAACCCTTGAACATCAGTGGGGGAGCTCCAGGTCTGAGGATTTTATAACGGAAGAAGGTTGATGTACATACACTATATCTAGACGCGATCTGATGGTTGTCTCTTTTTCCACAGGTGGTTAACTAGCTGACAGAAATGCAGCCTTAAATACCAGGGGTAAAATATTTAATCGAACCCTGAGTGGCATAGTAGAGGCAGGTACGAATGCCCTCCGCCTCTGCATGGTAAACACTCTTTTGATTTTAATCAACAATATTCGCTGTGTTTATATAGGTGACTAGAATCACAAGTGGTTGAAGTGTGTCATTTATGAGTGAAATAGACAGGTTTGATTTTGGTTTTATTTCTCAACAGCCCTCCTGCAACTGACATATACATATCCAGTGAGGTGTTTGAAACCCTTGCACTGACGAATTTGCCAGAACACAGTTAAGTGGCAATGAAACATGTTGGCCTCCTTTACAAAGGTTTACAACATTCAGTGTTTTTAATTTTGAGTAGGCTCTCCGATCTGAATAAAGAGGGTGACTATCACGGGAGTCTTTAACTCAATTTTAAAGATTGTTGCATCGAACATCTGTTCTTTGCAATACACGGGTTTCTCTCTGTTCTCTTTACTTTTCTTTGATGGAAACAGGTTCCTTCTGGGGTCTGTTCCCTTTTTTCTCCTCACTGGTCTTTAAACTTTTGTTTCCTGTGAGTGGGCATCCAATGATGAGAAAACGTGGGCATACCAGTGAGAAACAGCTGGCAGCCTCTTTGGTGGTGCGTACGTGAGGGGCCCACTCACTTTTCACCTTTCACTCCTTTGTAAGTACTTGTGACTTCTAGTGGTGAAGACGGTGGTCAATGGAGGGGTGTTGATGCTTTCAACTTTTGAAAATTGAGGGTAATGGGACCACAATTCTCTGGATATAATACCAGTAACAGAAGACATATTAGTAGTTTCTGGAAGCTGTGTGGATCCTCAGTACTAGCAAGTAATAGATCCCTCGTTAGTGCCTAGTCTTATTTCATTTATCTGATTTCGACAAAGTGATAAAGTATTGTATTGCTGGGGGGTCCTGGGGTCAGCGGTGTCACTTAGGGTGTAAATCCATGACACCCATGAGGTTAGAGGGGAGGGGCGGAATGTGGATAGCGTGGTCGGTAGGGGTTTCGTCACATTCCTGGGGGTGGGGTTTCTTTTTCAAGGGTTGGGGTGGGATTAGGTCTATTGCAGAAAAAAGAGCAAGAGCAAAAGGTAAAGGAAACATACAACGTAAAGCTTTAAAGATCTTAGAATAGAGACTAGTAATTGTAAGATCCTATCAGTTAATGTTAATGGAATTTTAAATCCTAAGAAGTATGGTGCTCTTATTAGATGGTTGACATAATTTAATCCCCATGTGTTGTTTTTACAGGAGACCCATTTAAAAAGCAATTCCCCTAAGTTATTTATACCTAGGTTCTTCTCTAATGCCTTTTTTGCATCGGCAGGTTTAGTCATGAAAGGAGTGGCCATTTATTTTTTCCAGAAAACTCCCTTGGGAATTTTTACAAATACATAGGGATGTATATGGGAGATGGATATGGGTGGTTATTAAGCTACTGGGGAAGATCTTGAATTTTATAAATTATTATGGTCCTGTGCTGGATGATATTTCAGCTCTGGTTCAAATTAATGAGTTTTGGATAGGAGCCCCCGGCCAGATTATTTGTTGAGGGGACTTTAATTTTATTCAGGACCTAAGAAAAGATACTTCTAATAAAAACAAAAAACAATTGGCACATTTCCATCAACTTTATTCGACTGAATAACTTGCGGTGGAAGAGCGGATCAAGGAATACTTCATGAATATGAACATTCCTAAACTCTCAGACAACCGGATCAGTATAATGGGATCCTATGTAGAATCAGCCGAGATTATGGCTGCCATTAGAGCAACAGCTGGGGCAAAAGCATGTGGACAAGATGGCTTCCCTATTGAATTTTAGGAGAATTGATTATTCCCCTGAAGAAATGATTTAATTATATAAAAGAGGGAGGTTTGGTCCCAACATGTTTTAAACAATCAATAATTGTATCCTTCGTTAAAAAAGACAAACATCCGGCGGATGTTAATTCATATAGGCCCATCAGTCTTCTGAATTCAGATTATAAGATTTTAATGAAAGTGTGGGCAGGGCGCTTTTTGTTTGCCGCCCAAGAGACAATTCATAGTGATCAGACTGGTTTTATTGGGGGTAGATCGATGACGGCAAACACACAGTTTTTAATACATGCCTTGGATTATTTTAATACAAATTTTATCCCAGCAAGTATCGTTATGGTCGACTCCGAGAAGGCTTTCGATTTAGTGAATTGGAGTACCCTGTTTTTTGCCCTTGGACGGTTTGGCTTCCCTGCTCAGGTTATTAAAATGCTCCGCAATATCTATCAGGGGGCCACGGCCCAGGTAGTTATAAATTCAAAACAAGCAGGGACTATAAAAATAAAGCGTGGGACCAGACAGGGCTGTCCGCTTTCGCCCTTGCTTTTTACTTTTTTTATAGAGCCTCTTGCAATTAAAATACGAAATAATGCGGCTATTCAAACACCTATTTGTGGCATGTCTAAGCTGAAACTTTTTGCAGATGACATAATTTTATATTTATCTCCGGACAAAGATAACCTTGAAATCGTTTTAAGGGAATTCAAGAACTTTGAGTTAATTGGTGGTTATAAAATAAATGCAAATAAAACCGAAGTTCTTGCCCTTAATACAAATGTAAATTCTTTTCCATCTTGTTTAAGAATGCAAGCAACTAGCCTTGATCCCATTACATATCTTGGGATATATGTGTCTAGCCAGTACCAATAGCTATATAAACTGAATTATTTAAGAAAATCAAGAAACTTTTGGAACAATGGTTGATACTCCCCTTATCGATAGTGGGTAGAGTTTCCTTAATTAAAATGTCTATACTTCCGTTGCTAATATTTCTCTCTTCTAATGTCCCAATCAAAATAAATATGTCTTTTTTTAAAGAGTTAGAAACTTTATTTAGAGAATGTGTCTGGGGAAAGAAAGTTTCAAGGGTAAAGTTGACAGTGGTTCAATTACCCATTGCACAAGGGGGGTTAGCTTTGCCTCATTTGAGAACTTACTACGAAGCAGCTTTTCTAGACCTAGTGTCTGGACTGATGGGATCTAATTGTACTAAAGATAGCTTCTTTTTAGATAGAATGATTCAAGAATCGGATTCACAAACCCGAGTGTTTTTAAAAACTTCCAAACTTCCTAAAAAAACTAGGTATAAGACTTTGAAAGATCTTATTTTTAGACTCCAGTTGTTTTTTAAAAAGACGGGCTCTTCTGGTCTCCAATACTTAAAGTTGAGAGAAGCTGCTAGCTTTGGCCTCCAGTTCCGATTAAGACATATCAATAATTGGGAAAGCTGTGGTCTATTTGAGCTAAGACATTTTATAATTCAAAACAGGGCGATTTTCTGGGCAGAGGTAATGGGAAGGGCGGAAAACCATCCAAAACCCTCCTTCTTTGAATATCTGCAAATCGCTCACTTTCTAAAAAACACGAGTGCCATTTTTGATGCTCCAAATCAACTAGTGATAGCCCTTTATGGGGTGAGAGTGAGTGGTGTGGGGAACTGGTACTGGTTGTTATATAAACCGGATCAAACCTCTGTGCTAGAGAGCCACTTGGCAAAATAGATCGTGAGACAGGATGTTCTTTTTCATCGAATGATTGGGAGGCTCTGTGTCTTCTAGGAAGTAAATCGTTGCGTGCTGCAAATTTTAAAAGGACGTCCTTCTTATCTCGGTGGCTTTTCTACTTAACTCCGGCCACTTTAAAAAAAAGATTTCCAGGAGTGGAGAATAAGTGCTTCAGTTGCCAGGCTGACGGGGAAGGCGGATGGCACCATATCTTTTTTTCATGTCCACCGTTGAGGCCCTTTTGGGAGGCAATTTTTTTTTATTAATAATCGGAAAGACTGTTTTGGTGGAGGCCGAGGCAGTTTTATTTGGATTTTGCAGGGACAGAATGAGGTTAACAGGGGCCGAGGAAGCTTTTTTATTCATTTCTTGTACGGTAGCCCGTTCTTTATTTCTCCAGAATTAGAAATCTAGTGAAGCCCCCTCCCATTTGAAATGGTTCAATAAAATGAAGAGGTCTCGAAAATTTTAAGAAGCTTATGCTAGATGGATTGGGGCTATTAGAAAATTTGAAACAAATTTGAAGTTTTTTATGGATTTAGAAAAGTTAAAAGAGGGACTTTAACACTGGTTTTATATTTTTGATGCTATAGCCACTTGGCATTGTATTTTAGAAGCATTTGCACTTATTTCACAATTGCACTTTATTAGATGTTCGACTTACGGCTATTCTGGATTAGTGAGGATAACAGCTGCTTCAGCTATATTGTTTTAAAAAAATAAAAATAATAATTCGATCTTGATGTTGGAATGATAGCTGTTATTTGTGATAAAAATGCACTTGCACTTTAATTGATATTGCACTTTAGAATCACTGCAACCATGTGGGTTGCTGCACTTTAGGCTACTTAGTTTGTATATCGCTAATTAGAAGTTATCGTATCTGATTCATCAAAATGTTTATTTTTAATGATCTGAAGTAGATTATATATTCTCTGTACCGAATGCCTTGCTCAATAAAAAATGTAATTAAAAAAAAGAAGATATATCGTTACCGAAGGTAAGTAACTTGTTTGTTAGGCTAAAATAAGGGAGAACCATTGTGGACTCTAAAGGGAACTTACTACACATCTTTTCACGTTACTCCTTAGCCAGGGCCTACATTTTTCTTCATACACTGGCGACACCCAGTTTCATCCTGCGGTGACAGACTTTTAAAAAACTAGATTCCAATCTGACTGCAAGAGCATATTTACCAAGGCAAAATGGCCTTAAACTTAATGAAGGAAAACAGAGGTGATGTTTCTGGGCCCTAAGCATCTCCATTCCTCACCTACTAGGTGTCCCTGTCCTGCCTAACTTATTAGCCATTTCAACTTTAGTCATAGAAACTAAGTTTAGTGTAGTACCAAGTGTAGTTCCAGGTAATGCATAATATTTGCAGGAACGTGGTCCAGTGGTAAGATGTGGAACCTGGTGGCAGGAGCTTGTCTGATGGCCTGATTTATATCGTGGTGGAGGGAGAACTCCGTCGCAACAGCATCGGAGTTCCTTACCAGCCAAGACTATGGTCTTTCCGCACCATTTAAATTCGGGCAGACAATAGTTTGATGATGGCGGAGACCACTCTGTCTCTGGCATGGTCAAACTCCTCCGATGGCCTGGCGGAGTACGGGCCATCGGAGGTTTGGCTATAAATTCGCCCACCTAATTTAGATGGTCAGACCTATAGCCATTTTTCAATGTCCATCACCACCAGAAAAAATCTGGTGGTAAGGGGCACAGAGAAGTGCACAGAGCCCCCCTTGCCATGGGAGGAAGCTCCCATGGTGAGAGGGCATTGTCTTTTTTATTTTCAATAAGAAAATCCCACTTTCTTTGATGGAGCCATATGACAACATTACAGTGCACTGGCAGAACTCAACGTGAAGGTGATTCCTGTCAATGCTTGAAATTTCTGCTGGGCCAGCGGACATTTCATCATTTGGCGGGTGGCCCCTCTGTCAGTACGGAGGAGTCATTTACTCCATCACCCTGGCGGAGGACAGGCCGTCTACTCAAATTATAAATCAGGCCCTGAGTATCTAAGGTGCTAGGTGTGGACACAGGATGCTTTGATATCGAGTACTAGTCAATCCAATGTGTGATTCTGAATTAATAAGACTATAATTTTGTTACATGATTTCCGAACTATGATTGGAGAGTGCTTACATAATAAATTGATAGACAGATATATTAATAAATATTCGTCCCGGTTGATAAAAGACATATAATGCAACTTTTACATAATTTTTCCGCTTCTGGCCTGTTTAGGAACTAACAACAGCAAAGCACATCTCTATAGTAGGATACCCTTACGGTATATTATCACTTGCAGCTATTGAATCTTTTTTTTAAAACTATAAAATATTTTGTAACTGCTATTATAGGTAAGCAAGAAACCAGGGGACTTTTATGAGCGAGTACAGAGGACTAAAAAAGCTTATGAAACTTGAATGACCACTGCTCTGAGGTCATTTGGAAACTGTCTCCAGTCTTTTCACATACAAATCATTGTTTTCCGGTGTCAAAAGTAGATTGAGTTTAATCCCTAAAAGCCAGGACACTTTGTACTCAGCCTGTAACAGAAAGATGACCTCCAAAATCTTCTTGATTCTCCAGGATAGTTAGACGTGGCAGTCGAGGCCTAGCTCATAGTAGGTGGTGTGATGATTGAGACTAGAAACAGTATGTAGTACAGTTATATACAGTATAGGCACAATAAGGACAGAAGAGCTATTTTGTACAAAAAGAAAATCACTTTTAGAACAATATATATATATATATACACACACACACACACACACATATATATATACTATGTACACACACAACTTATATATATATATATAATGGCGAGACTTGTATGCGCCAAATTAACTAAGAAAATTTGCACTTATCTTTGGGTCCGCTCTCGTTTGTCGGCAGCAGGCGACGGATAATTTGAGTTGTGGCAATATATATATATTCACTGAAAAAAACAAAGGTTCAAGGGACGTTATAGTTACGCTCAGATTTCACTCGTACAAATCCAGTGAAAGTCAGCACTTATAGTTATCTGAGCTATAACTATAACCTATGCCCCCGCAATGCACTGCTTATGACCTCACATATGTCATTTGAGATATTGTCAATGATGTCACTGACCATATCATGAGTGGTGTAATATTTGAGGTCATAACCAGTGCATTGTGGGCGCGTAAGCTATAGTTATAGCTCAAGTAACTATAACTGATGAATTTCACTGGTTTTGAGCACCCCAGTACATGGCAAGTGGTGGCCCTGGTGGGTGAAGTCCCCAGGCCCATGTATTGCTTCACGAAGGGGGCCGCATGGCCTCCTTCCAATATACAACTTAGCCCCACGGATGTGGTGAGCCACAGGACGTGATGGACCCCCTAAATTAATGTTTTTCAGCCCCAGGGAGGTGGCGGTCCCCGGGCGGCGGGGAGGGCATGCAGTGTGCCTGGATTCATTTTATAATTAGCCCCAAGGAACTGGGAGTCCCCGCGGCTGTGGGGAGAGGTCCTATGCTTCCCCGCATTAATTTTAAGTTTAGCCCCGGGATGTGTTGGTTCCTGGGACTACGGGGAGGCCATGTTACTCCCCCACACTTCTACACTTCTAAAGAAACATTTACCCCGGGAGGTGACGCTCCCTGGGGCTGCGGCAGGGCTGCGTGGTCCCCCCCAAATTAGTTATAAACATTTGCCCGGAGGAGGTGGCGGTCCCCGGGGTCCGGAGGTGTCACGTGGTCACCCCCTGCATACATAATAACCAATTCTCTCAGGAGGTGGCGTCCCGGGGGCTTTGATAAGCCTGAGGACGGGGGCCCTGTGAGCCCCCCTCCTACTTTTATGATAGGTCGCCGGGACCTTGCCCACCTGGGAGTTATTTAAAATCAAGTGCGGGTGTTCACACATGCTTTTGTTTTTACATTTTTTGCCACGATTATTGCGATTAGGCAGCAATTGTTGGTTTTGTTAAATGCTTTTTTGGCATGTTGGGTCCCTCTGGGACCCCTGGACCAATTTTATGGGGTCCGGGTATTCCTACCCTGGCCCCTTTTCTTTTTTTTTTACATTTTGTTTTGGACAGGGCTCAAGTCGAGATGACTGCCAACACTCCTGGTTGAAGTGTTCTAGCCAATCAGATCTCTGCATTTACCTGTACAAGATCGTTAGTTTTTGCAAAGTTATCGCTGCCACAGATATCACTAACTGTATTTTCTTAAATTTCTCAAAAACTATTGAACAGATTTACACCAAGTAAGAAAAAGCGGAATCTGCGTAACGAAATCTAGCTTTCTGACAAATTTGGTGTAATTCCGTCCAGCGGTTCCGACTGTAGGCGTATTGACAAGTCGTATAGGAATTAACATGGGCAATGCACCTTTTTTTAACTCTATTTTTTATCAGCCCCTGCTTGACAGATCACCCCGAAACTTTCCACGCTCAACAAGTCTACCGATGAGAATTCTTTCAGAGAATTTAATTAATTTTCGTGAAACGACATCAAAGACAGTAGGTAATATGTATATATAAATATATACATATTACCTACTGGCCGTCCCCAGTAGGTAGTTATAGTTAGGACCATGTTTCCATTGAAAAAGCATTTTTTGACTTGCCTATATCTGAAAAAACAAACCTTAAAGAGACGTTATAGTTTGATGAAAATGCCAATTAAAAAATTCCATTTTAACCAAATAAAACCACCTAAATTTACCAGTTATAGTTATCTCAAGTAACTGTAACTCATGCCCTAAAGTAACTATAACTCGTACCCCCGCCATGCAAAGTGTTGTCATCAATGATGTCATTTCAGATGTTGCATTGATGGTATCAAAATGTCATAGAACATGTAGGGCCCTGTTGACAGAACTAACTTAAGACAAAATCCTAAACTTACTTACATTTTGGATTCACAGAAGGCACTTACTCATTTCGGTATTCACAGAAGTTAGGAGTCCTAACTTTAGGACTCCTAAATGCCTTCTGTGAATACCGAAAGTCTTAAAGTTAGAATTTTTCTCAGTTTAGGATTAGTAAAGTTAGGACTCCTAACTTTAGGACTCCTAAATGCCTTCTGTGAATACCGAAAGTCTTAAAGTTAGGATTTTTCTCAGTTTAGGAGTCCTAAAGTTAGGACTCCTAACTTCTGTGAATACAGAAATGCGTAAGTGCCTTTTGTGAATACCAAAATGGTAGTAAGTTTAGGATTTTGTCTTTAGTTCTGTGAATCGGGCCCGTAATGAGTAATGTAATATGAAAGGTATTTAGCAGGTTGTTGAGTTAATCCATCAAGCAAAGGAGTCAAGTCTAGCGATGTGGGCAGACAAGGAATCCCATAACTTGGCAGCAGCCCAAGAGATGGACCGACCGCTCTATCTGACTTTCCTGAACCTGGGCATAGATGCTTTCCTAGCTGAAGAGGATTTGAGTGACCTGCCTGGAATGTACCGGCTGAAGAGGGAGGAGAGATGTTTGGACCCTTTGTGATGGAGAGCGAGGAAGACTAGTGTTGTGTGAGTTACAGAGAGTGTGCTTCAGACTTGGAGCAGCGCCATGTACGTGCATCCTTCACATGTAGTAAAGGCAGGAATGTGAGGATAGGAAAACATGGAGCATATTCAGACCTGTCACGCACTATGGTTTGAGAATCAATCAGGGCCTTTGTTTGAGAAAAGCTAGCTCTTTATTTCTTTTTGGAATTCTCAATGCTAATTGATGGTTCTTAGCCCTCGAGGAGTATATTCCAACGTTACCATGTCTGCACTGAGATAGAGCTTCCACCTACGTTTTTTAATATTTTGTATAAGGGGGATGATTAAAGGTAGGGATGTCCTTGACCTAGGTTTCTCCTTTTTTATAAACTGAGTTTTGAACTATAAAAAATGTGGTCTCATCCTATGGATATCCTTCTGTTCAATGTAAACAGCTCTGAAGTATATTCTTTTTGCCACAGGTAGCCAGTAAAAAGCTGAGAGAGCCAGGGCAGTGTGATCTATTTAAGTTAAGAATTTGCCTTGTTGCCTCATTTTGGATTTTTTGTTTCTCACTGCTTAATTTTCTAAAGGGTCCTGCGTACAGCCCATTTGCATAGTCTAGGTGGGATATCACGAAGGCAAGTGATGCCTGTATCCTGTTTGACCGGCATAGGTAAGGGAACGCAAGTCACAGTATCCTCATTGTATAGAACAAGTCTCTTGTCACTTTGTTAATTTGGGATTGAAGTGAGAGGCTTGAGTGTATGATTACACTAAGTTTTTTTTTTTCTTCATTCAATGTTCTCTGCGGCTGTGCCAATTATAGAGGCTATAAGGATAGAGGGCTGTGATTTTGCCAGGGTCTACAGGTGAGAATTTCAGCTTTTGATGAGTTAAGTTTGAGATGATTCTCTAGTGTTTCATGGGCATTTGGCAATTACTAAATCCAGAGGTCGGGCCTCCGTAAGCTTAGTAGGAGCAACGTAAGCGCTTACTCTGGGGCATATGCATAGGTATATGAGTGGCTGTGCTGCTGGCTTGACGATTGCATCAGGAAATGTACTAATCAAATATTAATGTCCATGGGGAGAGCATGAAGAGGGCTGGACGCCATATGTCTTAAGTGGAAAGAGATGCAGGAGTTCCCAGGTTTTGAACTCTATTCTGATCACGCCAGAGGTAGTCAAATACATGATAGAGACGGGGTAGAGGTCCATCGCTTCAGATGTTCACTTAACAGAGAAATCTCTGCAATATTTCATCAATATGATGCTATAAACATTTCACTGTTTCTTTTAAACTTGAAAAACTACAGATCTCAAGAGAGCGAGAGAGAGTTGAAGAAAGAGATATGAGGCAATGCAGAGGAAGAAAGAGATGGTGTAAAGTTTCCATCTTAAACAAAAGCATAAGTGCAGTGGGAAGTAATAATGACCTGATGATGTCTGGCTTGGTTTCCAATGAGTTGCAACCACTGACTTGCAATGTCTTGCCTTCAGCAAAGCATTTATATAATGAAGCCAGCTACAGATTCGAAGACCACCCGAAGCAAGAAGGTTCACCTTTGCATCAGTGCTGGTCATCCAAAAGCTTGAGTATTGCTTCTCTCATAAAGGGAGGTACCAAGCCGCGTGGCAGCAGGGCATAGGGTACTAGACGATAGATCGGGTCAAGACCACGAGGCAGCAGGCCACGGGCAGAAGAACTGGCCTACAGCAGAACAGGAGGCCAGAATCCTAGACTGGCTGGAAGCTTAATAAACAGGAAATGCATAGCAGGCAAACAAATCTTTATCAAACATGAAAGCGCAGAGTGGTGAGAAGCAGTCAGAAGCTTGAAAGCACATTGTTTAAAAGTTATCCTCGCAACTTTGACCAGGAGAGTAACTAATGATTCAGAGAACTCATAAACTCTTAAGATGTCATTCAGAGCAGCCAGCAAATCTAATAAGGCCGAGAAAAGCTCACTCATAAATCTGAAGTGAAAAGTAATTACAGCATATGTATTCAGCGAGACACACAAGGAATGTGACCATAAAATTGCAGCTGAGAGCCTTCCTTGTGGTTGGAATCTGAAAGACAGGCATTTTATTCTCCTACTCGGGGCCCCGCATATGAAATAAACATAGACTAAAGCTTCAAGCTAAGTCATAAAGACACCGCAAGACATATGCCAGGTCTGTATGATCCCATTAGTGACTAATAGAATGAGGAGGGGGATAGCAGCCAAAAGGGCTGTAGACCCAGCCCTGCCACTCTCTGCAAGAGGCGTGGTTTCCCGTAATCTAAGGGCGGCTAAACTCGGGTGCAGAGGCTTCCGGAGCAGACGGGCATGCACGTGGTTGCCTCATTGTGCCCCGAGAATGCGATGATTTGAACTAGTCGAGGAGGAAAACACCGCGATGTTAGTGTCCAAAGCTTCCTGCGAGCCATGTGAGCTTGAGGGAGAAGCACAGCACGCGAGACAGCGCCACTGTATCCTTCGGATATCACGCCAGCATGTGCACACGGAGCAAACACACGGGTCATGTTGGACGCTCTCATGGCCGAAGCTCACTGCAGGGACACATGGCAGAAACCACTTCTGCCATGAAGAGCTTCACGAGGTTCCGCTGTCTTGGAATCCTTTAGAAATGTCTGAAGCGGCGCTGGTGAGAGGGACCTTATGCACAGGGAGTTCTCTGTGAGAGGGGTTGTCTTACTCCAGGTAAAGGAGTAAGCAGTAAGACCAACATATTCATTGGGGAGGGGGGCAGTGACCTAGTGGTGCCGATTTACAAAAGCATGTATGAGTACAGTAAGTAGCGGGGTGGAGCAGAGCCCTCTAGTCCATGCTCATACATGGCTTCGTGAATAGGCTTCGGAATGCCTGACTCCCAATGACTGACGAATCAAAGAGGCCGCAGCCCTTTCTGTGTATCCCAATAGTATATGATGATTATTTGCAGAACATTCCCATTTTATATGGTTTGGGGCCAATTCACAAAGGCAGGTAAGGAGGGTACTTATAACAGTACCTCGGGAGCTCTACTCCATGTACTCCGCACTCCCTCTGGGACTAGCCCTTAGTCTTTAGGATTTCTTACCATTAACCAATTAACAACTGTTAATTGCAGAGCAAATACAAGTTATTTTTGAAGAAGGACGCACCCCTGATCACAGCCTCTTGTACCTTCTACTGTGGCATTGGATGCCCAGAAACACATTACTTGCTGACCTCAGGAATTTACTGAAATGTCCTAACTAATAATCAGCTACTTGCATTGGAGGCCTAACGTGCCTGGGTGCTTGTCACGGTTGCTAAAAGGCTACATACCGATCGCGAAGTCTCAATGAAAAGGCCACGAGGTGTTCGGTGAGAGACCATTCATTTATTTAGAATGAATGGTTTCTGTAGTTTTCATGGCTTTAATATCCGCTTGGATGTCTGAGTGAGTTCATCGCTTGCCACAGACATACAGAGATCTGAAGGGCACATGTTTATATCCCAGCAAAGCACATTAAACATTCTATCCCCACTGACTGCTAATCAATGAATCAATCAAAGCATTTGTAGAGCGCACTACTTACCCGTGAGGTTCTCAAGGCGCTGAGGGGTGGGGGAATGCTGCTACTGTTCGAAGAGCCAGGTCTTGAGGAGTCTTCTGAAGGTCAGTAGGTCTTGGGTCTGCTGTAGGCGGATAGGGAGAGTGTTCCATGTCTTGGCGGCGAGGTGGGAGAATAATCTGCTGCCGGCGGTCACTCTTCGGATGCGGAGGACAGTAGTGAGGGCGTGGTCGGCGGAGCAGAGCTGCTGGGTGGGGGTGTAGAAGCTGAGTCGGCTGTTGAGG
Organism: Triturus cristatus; assembly: GCF_964204655.1. Classification (NCBI taxonomy): domain Eukaryota; kingdom Metazoa; phylum Chordata; class Amphibia; order Caudata; family Salamandridae; genus Triturus; species Triturus cristatus. The sequence continues at coordinate 936,001,565 of NC_140584.1, read as the reverse complement.
TCCAGTGTTGTGGAGTGCTTTGTGTGTGTGGGTGAGGAGTTTGAAGGTTATCCTCTTGTTGACGGGGAGCCGCTGCAGGTCTCTCAGGTGGGGTGTGATGTGGCTGCGGCGAGGGATGTCGAGGATCAGGCGTGCGGAGGCGTTCTGGATGCGTTGGAGCCATTTCAGGAGTTTGGCCGAGGCTCCTGCGTAGAGGGCATTTCCGTAGTCCAGTCTGCTGCTGACGAGGGCCTGGGTGACCGTCCTTCTCGTTTCGGTGGGGATCCACTTGTAGATCCTGCGGAGCATGTGGAGGGTGTTGAAGCAGGAGGAAGAGACGGCGTTGACCTGCTACGTCATGGAGAGGGTGGAGTCGAGGATGACCCCTAGGTTGCATGCTTGGTCGGTGGGCGTTGGAGCTGTTCCTAGTGCGGTCGGTCACCAGGAGTCGTCCCAGGCCGAGCGGGTGGGTCCGAGGCTGATGACCTCCGTCTTGTCCGAGTTCATCTTCAGTCGGCTGTCTCTCATCCAGTCGGCGACGGCCTTCATTCCCTCATGGAGGTTGGTTTTGGCGGTGTGGGGGTCTTTGGTGAGGGAGAGGATCAGCTGGGTGTCATCGGTGTAAGAGATGATGTTGACATCGTGCAGTCGGGCAACATGGGCGAGTGGTGCCATGTAGATGTTGAACAGCATTGGGCTGATGAGCCCTGGGGTACGCCGCAGATGATCTTGGTGGCTTCGGAGTGGAAGGGGGAGAGGCGGACGCTCTGTGTTCTGCCGGAGAGGAAGGAGGTGGTCCAGTCCAGTGCCTTCTCTTGGATACCGGCGTCGTGGAGGCGTGTTTCGTAGTGTGCGGTGGCAGACCGTGTCAAAGGCAGCTGACAGGTCCAGGAGGATGAGGACCGCGGTTTCTCCGTTGTCTAACAGAGTCCTGATGTCGTCGGTGGCGGCGATGAGGGCAGTTTCGGTGCTGTGATTGCTGCGGAACCCGGACTGGGACGGGTCCAGGATGCTGTTCTCCTCGAGGAATCTGGTCAGTTGTTTGTTGATGGCCGGAAGTTCTTGAGGTCCTTGGGGTCCGCCTTGGGTTTCTTGAGTAGGGCGTTGATCCCGGCATGCTTCCAGCTCTCTGGGAAGCTTGCTGTCTCGAAGGAGATGTTGATGGCTTTCTGGAGATGGGGTGCGATGGTGGTGCCGGCTTTGTTGAATATGTGGTGTGGGCATGGGTCTGGCGGGGATCCGGAGTGGATGGAGTTCATGATCTTGATGGTGTCATCGTCGTTGATGTTGGTCCAGGAGATCATGCGGTTGGTGTGGGTGGTGGTCATGGGGGTGGAGGTCTCGGTGGTTGCTGGGGCGGTCGCGGCATTGAAGCTGTCGTGGATGTCAGCGATCTTGCGGTGTAAGAAGGTGGCCAGCGAGTCCCACATGTCTTGCGAGGGTGGGATGTCGATGGTGTTGGAGCTGGGTTTGGAGAGTTCCTTCACGATGTTGAAGAGCTCCTTGCTGTTGCGTGCGTTGTTGTCTAGTCGGTCTTTGAAGGAGGTCCTTTTGGCAGATCTGATGAGGTGGTGGTGTCTGCGGGTGGCGTTTTTGTGGGCTGCGTAGCTTTCCAGTGTTTGTTCGCGGATCCAGTTCTTCTCTAGCTTTCGGCAGGTTTGCTTGGAGGCCTGGAGATCTTCGGAGAACCAGCTCGCTTTCTTCTTGGTGTGGCTGTTGGAGGGTTTCTTGAGCGGGGCAAGGGTGTTGGTGCAGTCGTCGATCCACTGTCTGAGGTTGCGGGCTGCGGCGTCGGGGTCGGTCGGGTCTGCGGGTGGGCTTCGGGCGAGGGCGGTGGTTAGCTGGTCTTCGGTGACTTTGCTCCAACAGTGGCGAGGCATCTGCTGGGTGCGGTGGTGTGTGGTGGGTTTCTGGAAGGTGAAGTGAATGCAACGGTGGTCGGTCCAGTGGAGTTCAGTGGTGTGGTTGAAGAAGACGTGGGAGCTTGCTGAGAAAATGGGGTCCAGCGTGTGGCCGACGGAGTGGGTGGGTGTTGTGACGAGTTGTCTGAGTCGAGGTTGGCGAGGTTGTCGATCAGGGTGGAAGAGTTGGAGTCGGTGTTGTTCTCGAGGTGGAAGTTCAAGTCCCCGAGGAGGATGTAGTCTGTGGAGGCGAGGGCCGTGTGTGCTGACGAAGTCAGCGATGGAGTCACTGAACTGTGGTCAGGGTCCGGGGGGTCTGTAGACGAAGGTTCCTCTGAGGGTGGTGTTGGGGTCGGTGTGGATCTGGAAGTGCAGGTGTTCGGCGGTGCTGAGGGTGTCATCGGTGTATGTCGAGATTTTGAGAGTGTTCCTGTGGACGATGGCAATTCCTCCTCCCACTCCGTTGGTTTGGTCCTTGCGGGTGATCTTGTAGCCGTCCGGGATGGCTATGGCGATGCCGGGTGCCGAGGAGGGGTTTAGCCAGGTCTCTGTCAGGAAGGCGACGTCTAGGGTAAAATCTGTGTAATAGTAAAATCTTTTATTTACATTGCTTAGATATGGCATAATCGTGGTATGAACCACTATAAAAAAAGTGATTGCTGTTTTATATAGGGCTTGAAAGTCTGGGTAATGTATTCAACTCAATTCTGCTCTAGCTAATACAAGACCATTTATTTCTCTCCGGCACACAGAAAACTTTTTTTAAACAAGCATTGGCAAAGCCACAGGGTCTTGGCTTTAAATGTCCGAGCTATTCGCTTTGCCAATGCTCGTTGGCAGTGGCATGGCAACTCATGTGCAAATACGCATGCACATGTCTGGCCAGTAATCGTGAAATGGGTTTCATTTTAAAGTGCGGAAAAGGACAAGAATATTGAGTGGGGAGGGGTGAAAACAGAACATTCAGGGAGAAGAGAGGAGCTAGAGAAAAATGGGAGAGAGATTCCGGAAAGGCATGCAGTCCCAGGGAGAGCTCAAAACAAAAGAAAAATATATTCTCTTTAAGCATGCAGTAGAAAGATAAAAATCATCCAGTCAAAACACTTTGGGCCATATTTATCAAAGTTTTGCTTTGCCCTTGCACCACGCAAGGTAACACAAGGGCGACGCAAAACCTAGTTGAAATTGACCAAGCCACGCAAGGCCAACTTGTGTATCCCTGCGGTGCTTGGTAAATCTGGAGTAACGCAAGACAGCTCAAGTTGCTGCCTTGAGTTACTCTGCCTCAGGGAGGCGTTCCAAGGCACACCCATGGATTTTGTCGCATTCCCAGATTTCCCATGAGTGGTACACCTTGGAATGCGTCAAAATGGTACGCTTACACAGGGCAGGCATAGCGATGCAGCACACATAGAAAGAGGAACAAGCATTTGCAATGCAATAGGTCTCGCATTAACGCGAGTTTGAGCTATTGACATTGTAAATAGCAATGCCTTTTATTTATGTTTTTAAAAAGAAAACAAAAATAAAAGGCATTGTTATTTGCAATGTCAATAGCTCAAACTTGTGTTAATGCGAGACCTATTGCATTGCAAATGCTTTTTATAAAGGTGTTTTTGCTGCATGGGCATCCAATCCTTTGCCTCTCTTCAGAGTGCATAGAGTGATGGTCACATATGTGCCAACTGTGATTACGATTCTCTGAGAAAGTGTGTGAAGGAATTACAAATGTTTCGAAATATGGAAAGCACCTGGGGAAAACTTTTTGGTGGTAGACACCACTCCCCTTGTGGGAAACTGGCTTGCTCGCTTTTGTTTTGGCATGCCCTATGCGGGCTGTGAAGTAAGAAGGTGATGGGTGTCGAGGGGACGTGAGCGGCATCCGCCTAAGAAAAAAATTGAACACCTGCCTATTTTTTAATTTATTTTTTACAAAGTAATCCCTGCCCCTAACACATGGCATTGGGAAACTGAAACATGTCTTCAGGACATGCCAAGTCCGCCCTTGCAAAAAGATCTTTGAAGCCTAAGGAAAGAATTCATTATCTAGAGCAAGAGTGTGTAGAGCAGAGGCCTTCAAACTGGGGGGAGAGCCCCCCTGGGGGGCCATAAGTGATCTCAGGCGGGGTGCCAGTCTCCGGCCAAGAGAAGCAGCATGCTTTGTTTCAAGTGTTAAAAATGCAATAGGTCGCGCCTTTGATTAAGTTAAAGCCATTTGCTTTGCTAATGGTATTGTACAGCAAAGCAAATGGCTTTAACTTAATGAAATGCGAGACCGATTGCATTATTCCCGTTTTCAAATTCTCTAAATAGTTGTCTAAGTTCTCAAAAGACGGTAATTACCTCATGTAGTGTTGCTGTGCACGTTTAGTTGAAAGTTTATGCTTATGAAATAAGCTATTCTCAAGCATAAAAATGAATGTTGCATCGTTTCTCATCAAAATTACACACGCCGCAAGCTCTCAACATTGCCAGCATACAACACTTTTAAAAAGTTTTAAACTTTTTTGGGGGGTGGCAAAGTGAAACATTACATAAATCTCAGAGCAGTGAAGTCACTCTACGTTCACAGGACCTGGAGCCTGAGTAGAAATGTAACCCCTGTGTCCATTCCTTTATTTCCCGGTGTATTCGGCACCACAGACCACTGCGGCCCTTGATCTGCTGGGAGCTGACATGCTGACAGGGCTGGGGAGACGCCGGCGCTGCTCCAGAGGTGTGATCCTCCGTAGTGAGTGTGCGAGTGGGCATGGAGTGGCCCATAATGGCTGGGGAGATGCCGGCGCTGCTCTGGAGTTGTGATCCTCAGCAGTGAGTCAGCGAGCAGGCATGGAGGGGCCCATGATGGCTGGGGAGATGCCGTCGCTGCTCTGGAGGTGTGATCCTCAGCAGTGAGTCAGCGAGGGGGCATGGAGAGGCCCGTGATGGCTGGGTTCTGAAAGGAGCGCTGGCAGCACCTTAATAGCAGCAGCGACGGCGCATGGCACAGCAGCAGCCCCATCACCTGGCCTGCACCACGGCCCCTGACACTTGCAAAGTCAGTCTGGGGGGTGCCCCAGGGGCACCTGAATGTTATGAAATGAACGCGCCTCTCGCAAGATCGCACATCCCAGCCAAACAACATGGAAGTGCGGGTAGGGGGGTTGCCCAACACGGAGATACAAGCGGGAGGGTGGGGTGATTAACAAAGCACAGACAACGGGAGCGGGGAAGGTAGGGAAGAGGGAGGGGGGTAAAAGAAGGCACCAAAGCAGTCGTTCCTGCAGTAAGAGAAACGGAATAACGAAAGTAGTGCTCACAGTCTACATAACGCCTACCGTGTTAAAATACTTTACAGTAAATACAACAAACCGGTACCACTGTAATGGAAAGCGCCGCGGCCAGCCGTGAAGCGAGGACGGAGCATATTTAAACAAGCTCTTTGAAGAAGTCACAATGTTACAAGCGCGGCCGAAGCGGACCGCGCTTGTGCAATTTAAGCTGCCCGCAATGACAATGAAAAACGAGCATTGGCCGCGCAAAACGCGATAGGGGCGGGGAGAATGAACAAAGCGCGAGACGCGATGGTGGGGGGTGGGGGAGAGAAGCGGGAGTGTGGTGTGAAATAGCAGCAGGGAAGGAGGCGGAGAGGGGCTATGAGGGAGAGCGACGTAAAGCCATATGGCTGCTTTGCGCGCGTGCACGCCTCGTGCACTGTAGCTCTATGCCAGGGGAAGCACTTTAAAAACTCACTTACAAAATGTCTCAAAGAGACAGCTTTCGCTGTCTCAGCGAGACCTAAAAAGCCTCCAGGTGCCTCTTTCTGCACAAAAACAATCCATGCCCTTTCACTATGGTGTCAGGGTGTCTGTGTTGGTGCTTGGCAGCATACAGTGCTCCAATGCAAGAAGAGGACAGGAATGCGCCATATAATGTTAAGTATGGCTCATTGCTGCCCTCTTCCTGTCACGTAACACAGCGCAGCAAGATGTCTTGCTGCACTGCGTGACATTTTGATAAATATCCCCGAGACCAAATTGTTCCTGTGCGGTAAAAATACACGAATAGGAAGAAAGCAATTGAGTCCGGAGCAGGAAAGTGAGGTAGGCAATAGAATGATTCAATCGTGAGCCAGACGCAGAGCTAAAACCCACTGTAAATATATGTAATGTATTGCAAGCTGAAGCTGTATGTAGCTGAGACCTAAAAAAGTAGAAAAACGATCCTTAGGCCAAGCTTGGAAGAGACCCATCAGCCAAAAAAAGGGCATCCCTAGGAGCAATCCTTCTATCTTGAAAAATGCCTTTAGTAGACAGGTGGGAATGTATTGTGGTTTGAGTTTGCTTAGGCCGGTAGAAAAGACAGCATAAACCCTGAAGCGATTCAAGAACTTCTGTTGACTTGGGCTGATTGCTTGTTTTGATTAAAGGAAATGCTCACTTTTTAACCGAGCTCTTTCTATAACACTTCCACAAATCAGTTGTTTTTCCACTTATCCACCTTGGACGGGTGGAATATTGCCGTGGCCTTGCCAGGATTAAAACTCATTATCCACAGATCACAGCAGTTGTCAGAGGCGAGTGTTAACTCTGTGAACCACAATGCTGGCTTTTGGTACCACTGTTTTAGCATGACTGGTGTGCAGAAATTGCAATAATAAATTATTTGCAAATTGCTTTTGTAATAAATCAATGTTTATAATGAGCTCATATTTATTCTTTTTTCTGTACAATATTTTTTAGGCAAAACCACTTTGCACCACAGGGTTCTATCGGGAACAGCAGAGCACTAATTTTTGATTAAAATTTGTTGTTTCTTATTGACCAAATATTTTTTAAATCCTAACTTTGAACAGCATTTCTTTTGCATCTTTCGGTCGCTTATGATAAAAGGATAGCCCCGAGAAGCAGCTTCCTGCCGTTTTATGGTTAGTACCAAAATGATTGATGGAACTGGAGGAGATATGTCATCCTAACCCATCCTCCACAAAGAGAAATCCAACCCACACAGCTCCAAACGTCTTCTCGACTCCAAGTACCCCATTCTACAGTTTAACTTGGTGTCTTAGACCTCTTGAAAGAGAGTTCTTCAAGGTCATGAGAAAATTATCCCTCCATTGGCTCTCACTTATGCATATGTCTTCTTTTGCAGATTACACAGCTGAAAATTGAAAACAACCCATTTGCCAAAGGTTTCAGGGGGAGCGATGACAGTGACCTGCGCGTGGCACGTCTGCAAAGGTGAGTATAATACTGATCAAAGAAGTCCCATCGAACACACATAATCTATGTTAAACAGACACAGAGAGCGTTAAAAGGTGGCAGCGGCTTATTTATATTAATTTTAATCCATCAACATTTAATTATACATTTGGAAAAGTGAACTTCCGACTAACCCTGGGCGTTATCCTCCACTCCGCCATCAAAGTGTGCGGAGATTTGCCCGCTCCGCTGGGAACTCGGAGTATAGGGTAAAACACCGACTCTGCAGCGGAGTGGAGTTAGCCAGCTGCCCAACCCCCTTTAAAAATACAGTTACAAGCTATTTTAAAATTAAATAAAAACACACTTACCTGCACTGCGGCGTCCCCGGGCTGCCCTCCTCCTCCTCGCTATCTCTCTCCAACGTGGAGTACATATTGAGAGAACTGCGCATGCGCGCGCATTTCTCACAAGATGTCTTGTGTGAAATGAGTTTTCTCAAGAAGTACTCCACGGAGGAGAGAGATGGCGAAGAGGACAGCACGGGGACGCCGCAGTGCAGATAAGTGTGTATTTATTTAATTTTTAATTAATCTTTAACTGTTTTTTAATGGGGGGGTGGAGGCGGGTGGCGGAGGGAAGCGGAGTTTTACACATAGTTTTCTCCCAACTCTGTGGACCTCCACGTAGTCTCACTACGCCAGCTCCACCCGGGGTTACTTCAGACGTGTGTTTTCTACAAGTGAGATTTAGAAATTTATATTTATGGACAATGTATTCAACCTCTAGATACTAGAATGATGCAAAAGTTTTCCTTCAACCTAATTGTGTCTAATTTTATAATTATGCAACCATGCAAAATTGATATTTTCTTCAAATTTTGACTTTTTTAATTCACTAATAATAAAACAATTTCCAAAAGCAGTTGAAGAAATAATACTAGTAATAAATGCTATATTGTAATTGCCACAATTAAATATGATAAAAATACATATAACAGTCACAACAACGATGAATAATAATGAATAATAATCTAATGTAGGGAGTGCTTCTGTGTAGAAAGACAGGGGCGCTAGGTGGTGCATGACCAACATGGCCACACTGCCGTGAGACTCTGGCAGCCCAGCAGCAACATCCTCGCTAATATCCTGCCCAAGACTACCTGCATTAGCATAGACTCGAGTCGCGTGCCTGTGAGTCCTGCCGCAACCCATTACGACCGAAATTGCGGACCCGTGGAACCCCAGGACTGTGTAGGCACCTGCAGTCCTGGCGCCGCGAGATTGCTGCTGTGCACTGTGGAACGCCACACCGGCTCCTCCTACCAATTTAGCCCCCGGTGCCCACGTGGCGACTGGGCCGCGTCGGCAAGGCCGCACTGCTTGGCACCGCACCAGCGCACAAGTGAGTCCGGAACTTTCATCCCCTTTATTGCTGCCTGTTACGACTCCTGTGCGCTGGTGATGTTAAGAAGCTGCCGAGTGTCAGGCGCTGAGGGAGCCCCCGCTGTGTTGGCCTGCGCCTGTTCCGGTTCTCGCGGCCCTGGCGTGTGCTGCCGCGGCCGCTGGCGAGGTGGCAGATCGTGAGTGCACCGGCGCTGCAGATTGAATGCGCTCTACTGGACACTGAGTTGAAAGGGGACAAACGCGGAGCGAGCCTGGTGGCTCCTGAGGGCACATTTAATCAGAAAGACCCCAACAACTGAACATGACATTCCAGGTTATTACCTGTTCTACATACAGTGGCACTGATATATACGCGATGGCATGTCTCCCCACATGGTGCTAACAGTTGTAAATTAATGCGGGCGACATACCCTTTTTCGCACCCACAGCTCGGGGTAAATGACTGTGCAGTGGCGTCTACCAGAGACTATATTGTGCCCCAGAGCCTGTGCACTTACTCCCGGCCCACCAATACAATCTGTGCATTCCCAATCAATTGCACACTTGATCAAGCGGTGCACCATAAAGTAACCACAGGACCAGGCTGACATACGAGCACACAACAGTCTGGAAAGCAGCAAGTGTTGGGACGCACTCGCCTGGCAGTGTGGAAACACTGCTCATTGCTGGACTCGCAGATACTTTTGCGCCCCTGGCGCTCGCAGTCTCTTTGAGTGCCGGGAGTATTGTACATGAACTCACGACGTGTTCATTGTCATTCTGAATGAGATCCACCATGGGGAAAATGGACGGCAAGCAATCAAAGTTGCCCTTTGAAGCCTGAAAAACTACCACTTGCTCTAGTGCTGATGAACTGGATAATGCAGGGGCGGAAAGGCTACACGACCCTGAGACCTCCTGAGACGATTATGTCAAAGCCCTCATTATTGTAATGCAACAAAGCCTCACCTCTATAGAGCCCAAAATGGATTCCATGAACACTCAAATGGACTCCATCGTCCACAAGCCGGACAAGCATGAAGAGAGAATAGTGGAAGCGGAGAGGCTCATTTCGGACGGCAAAGACAACGCGACCCAACTGCAAAAACACGTTGCTCAAATGTATAAGATCCTAAAGGTCATCGCCGGCAAAAATGAAGACTTGGAGGCCCGCAGTAGCCATAATAATGTACGCATTATAGGTTTGCCAGAAAGTAAAAACATTGGAAGGATGGAGGACTTCATTGAACGCCTACTGCGTGACACCTTTGGAGCTGAGGCCTTCTCACAGCATTTGACCATAGAACAAGCACATCGCTCATTAGGCCCCAGGCCTCCCCCGGGAACTCAGCCACGCCCGATTATCGCACGGTTCCTAAACTATCAGGACCACGACTTTGCCCTGAAGTTTTCCTGGGAGAAACAACGCTTGTATTTTGTGGGAAATGACTTCACTATATACCTCTACTTCACCCCAGCAGTGCAAAAGGCGCAAAGGAAATTTGTCCCAGTCAAGTTGAAGCTACGCAAGGCACAAATTGACTATGCCCTACTATACCCTGCACGTTTGCGCATCACGCATCAGGGCAAGCAACACTTCTTCACTACTGTGCAACAGGTGGAATATTTTCTTAAGCGTGTTAAGCGACAGTCTTCTCCACGAATGTCACAAGATGCTCTGTCCGGATCGACCTCGCCAGCATGGAAATGAACAGAGACTTTTGGGAGGCGGAAAGAAATGACAACATATTGTAATTAATGGGACCACCCATGGACTAAGCTGGGCTACACTCTCCCCCCCACTCTGGACTAAGTCTGGTCCAGCTACCAGCTGATGGGAGGAGGGAACCTTGTGTGCCCCCTACTGTACCCCCTAAAGGGCGTTCCCCTCGCAACTTGGGACTTTAAGAGTTTTATGCTTCGCTATGTTCTACAGGAGGTGGAGGGTGTCTAAATACCAGCATGTTGGGGTTGCTGTTGTGGGTGGAGGAGGGATGGGGACTGGGAAAGTTTGCTAACAATCTTTTCAGACACATGTTTATACGGAATGATTTGTTAAACCATGCACAGTGCACCTTAGGCAGTGGACGCTATATACACTCTAATGACACTCATTTAATGCTTCCCCTATGACTCAAGATACCGAAACTCTGAAGATACGCCTTTTAAAGTGGAACGTCGGGGGACTGGGGGAGCCTCGTAAACGCATGCAGATCCAGTCTTACCTAGATAGACACTGTATACACATCGCTATGCTCCAGGAAACCAACTTTAACCCTATGATCTCCCTGGCTTTTGCCAACAAATGGGCCATGTATAGAGTTTCTTTGTCCTACTCCTCATACTCTAGGGGCACTGCGAGCCCGATAAAAAATAATTCCCTGTTCATCCTGGAGGACATGTTCTCAGATAAAAACGGAAGGTACTGCATGATTTGGGGCAGGCTGGAGTCACACTCTGTGACACTGGTATGCTGCTATGGTCCGAATACAGATGACCCAGACTTCTTTACCACACTATGGGGGAAGATACTTGAAATAGGCTCTACACATGTGATATAGTGAGGAGATTTTAATACGGTATTAAGCCCCGTTAAAGACCGATATAATCCTCTCCCACACCACTACACTAAGTCCCATAGTATACTGTTAGATATGATGGCTGATAACGGCCTCATAGATGCCTGGAGGCACGTTTACCCAGAGGGCGCGGAAGGAACACATTACTCAATAATGCACTCTTCCTCGGCCAGATTGGATTTCTGGGTGGTCACTCGGGGTGTTGGCCCATGGATAGTTGACGCCACACATCTAGCCAGGACGTACTCTGACCACGGACTGGTTTGCTTGACATTATCCCCACCTACGGTACACTAGGCCCCCAGAAGTTGGAGGCTTAGTCCGGAAACGCTACTAGATGAGGCCTCTAAATCCGAATTAGAACAGGAAATCTCTGACAACTTTCACAGAAATATAGGCTGTGTCACACATATTGGCGTAGTTTGGGAGGCCTTTAAGGTCACTATACGTGGCTTTTGCATGGCCAAAAGCTTTGGTGTTTTGCTTGATATTCGGCGATATTTGCATCGCTTGGAGGAAGAGCTTAAGCATCTGGAAAGGGAAATGGGAAATTATGTTAACGGTGAAATTCAGGCAACCTTCAGAGATACGCTTTCGAATTACAAAGATACTGCAGACAGGGAGACACGTTTCAGAGGGAAATATTTTACAGCGCATAGATATGGTGAAGGGGAACGTCCAGGCAGGGCACTCGCAGAAGGGATCCGCAAACCTTGCTTCTCCAATTACATTGCGGAACTAACGGATGAAGATGGGGTGTGATATAGAGACAGTGGGGAATATTAGCCACCTTCACTTCATTTTACACACATCTATACAGTACACGCAGACAATATCCACTAGACCTCTCTGACTACCTACAAGATGTCGCTATCGGATGGTTGGGGATACCCAGAGAGAATTACTTTCGGCACCTTTTGAGACGGATGAAATATGCACGGCCATCATGCAAATGCAGTCTGGAAAAGCCCCAGGGTCAGACGGCCTTCCAATAGAATTTTACAAAACATACATACACCAACTGATACCTATTCTTAAAGAGGTATACGAAGAAGCACATGAAACAGGCATTCTCCTGTGCTCTATAAGGGAAGCGCTCATCACTTCCCTCCTAAAACCAAATAAACCTGCAAATGCGTGTGATTCCTATAGGCCGCTCTCTTTAATCAATAATGGCGCAAAAATACTTGCCAAGATACTTGCCAATCGGCTGAGCCTCCTGATGGAGAAACTAGTACTGCCGGATCAGGCTGGCTTCATCCCGGGAATGGCGACATCCCCCAGTCTCCGTACATTCTTCTCCATCATGCACAATGTTGACTCCACCCTTCCACGTGCAGCTGTTTTTTTAGATGCCACAAAGTCATTCGATTCATTTGAATGGGATCATTTATTCTACATATTGCAACATATGGACATCCCCAAAGGATTTCTAGGCTGGATACAATTACTGTATAGCTCTCCCGTAGCCAGGGTTCTGATCAATGGGCTGTTTCCTCACCCTTCTCCATCACACGGGGCACTAGGCAAGGCTGCCCACTCTCCCCGCTCCTGTTTGCTCATGCAATCGAACAACTTGCTGCCAAAGTGAGACTACACCACAAAGCTCCAAGCTGCCAGTTGCGTCCCATACTCATCTCCCTCTACGCCGATGATATCACTCTGTACATTAGAGCCCCTCAGCAGAATTTAAACCCCATACTGCGAGAATGTGTCCGTTTTGGTGAACTGTCGGGTATACATATTAATTGGAAGAAATCTCAAATGTCCCCCCTTACTACCGCATTCTATATCATTCGAACCTGACTTCCCAATAGAATGGTGTGATATGGAGGTGAAATACCTTGGATCGGGAGGAGCTAATGCGATTAAACTATGGCAGAACTCTAGAACAAATCGCTAGTAGTGTCACGAGATGGATCGCCCTTCCCCTTTCTATGGCAGGCCGAGCTCCCCTCATTAAAATGGTTATTCTCCCCAAACTTTTGTACTTATTCATGAATATTCCATTCAACCCCAGTAGATACTTTTTTTAAACTTTGCGCACAGAACTGATTAAACTGCTATGGGGCGGTAAACAACCTACATTTGGATGGGATGTTCTTATTAGGCCCTATTCTCGGGGGGATTTGATGTGCCAGATTTGGAACTTTATTATTTGTGTGTACAAGCCCATTATGCCCATTACTGGTTCCATCCACCTAAGTACATGCCGCAAGTGGCGGTGGAACAGTGGCTGGCTGCTCCTATACCTCTAGAGGGGGCCCTCCTAAGCATGCCCCATCTTCGTGAGTCCAACCCTACGGCAGTCACATGCACAGTAAAAGCATGGCAACGCATAGCCAAGCACATGCATGTTCCCATGTTATATTCCCCTAAACTTCAATTGGTTTATCATCCACAAATGCTGCTGTTACAGTTGAGTTTTTTTTAAACAAATCCAAACTAAATTTGACATAAATAAATGGGGTGACCTATACTTGAAAGGGAAATTCCACACCATGCAGCAGATGTTCACTACATCTACTCCCTCCCCTATGGATATTTTCTTATATGTTAGGCTACGCCAAGGCATTAGAGAATACACACCGTCACACCCACAAGAACCGAACATGCTCATTCCATTACATACGCTTGTGAGTACTGAGCAGGTCTCGCATGTTGTATCTACACTCTACCATAATATTTATACCAGGCAAAGCCCGCTACGCAGTGAGGTACAGGAGAAGTGGGGCACGGAACTGGGCCACGCAATTACTGAAAAACAATGGCTCTACTGTTGTAAACAAACAGAACAGGTCTCAGCTAGTTGCCGCCTACGTATTATACACTATAAATTTTTACATCGTATCTATCTTCTATCTCACTCCTGTTAAAATGTGTAGATACAAGCTGAGGAACAGCAACCGCTGTGACAGGTGCAGGGTGGATAAAGCAGACTTTTTGCATCTTGCTTGGAGTTGCCCCAGCATCCTAGAATATTGGAAACAGGTGTTTGCAGCATTACAACAAATGACATCTCTCCTGATCCAAGCCACACAATTGACTGCACTTCTAAACTACACAGAGACTGTAGAGGTGGGATTCGGGCGCTTCATTTCCCTAGGACTGCTACTGGCCAAACAAAAGGTGGCATGTCCGTGGGGTCGGGACAGGGCCCCTAAATTTAAGGAATGGCTCAAAGATATGCTATTCTGGCAAGATCAAACACTCACATATTCGGAACTGCTACCACTAGCCTTGAGGCCCAGAGACATATGGGACCCCCTCAAATTGTATCTCCTTGCACACCCGATTGATATTACCAATACGACATAGCCGCGCTGATACACATTATTGGGACATCGCCTGTACACTGACTAAGAGACAGAGGAAAAAAATATATATTGTTTGGGTATCCACGAATGGATTCTCTATACTGTTACAAATTACCTATGTGTTCGACTGGTGTATTATAGATCTCCTGGAACTTGATACTATGAATGGTATCTATAATGCTTTTCTCTCCACTGTTAAGGCCTACAATGTATAAGTGCTTACCTGCCTGTGCAATTCATATGTCATGATTGTTCTTTGGTTTTTAAACGAATGAAAACAGATTTGAAAAAACTCTTGTTAGAAAGACACTTGACAGCTTCATCCGTCTGAAAGGTGCTTTTTTTCTATCAATCAGACCATTTATAGAGCGCGCTACTCACCTGTGAGGGTCTCAAGGCGCTGAAGGGAGGGGGGGTGCTGCTACTGCTCGAACAGCCAGGTCTTGAGGTGTCTCCTGAAGGCGAGATGGTCCTGGGTCATTCGTAGGTGTGCGGGGAGGGAGTTCCATGTCTTGGCTGCCAGGTAGGAGAACGGTCTTCCTCCGGCGGTGGTTCTGCGAATCATTGGGATGGTGGCGAGGGCAAGGCTGGCTGAGCGGAATTGGCGGGTGGGGGTGTAGAATGAGATGTGGCTGTTGAGGTATTCGGGGCCTGTGTTGTGGAGCGCTTTGTGTGCGTGGGTGAGGAGCCTGAACGTGATCCTCTTGCTGATGGGGAGCCAGTGCAGGTTTCTCAGGTGGGCTTATATGTGGCTGTGGCGAGGGATGTCGAGGATGAGTCGTGCGGAGGTGTTCTGTATGCGTTGTAGTCGTTTCTGAAGTTTGGCAGTGGTTCCTACTTAAAGGGCGTTTCCGTAGTCCAGTCGGCTTGTGACGAGGGCCTGGGTGACTGTCCTTCTGGTTTCGGTGGAGATCCACTTGAAGATCTTTCGGAGCATGCACAAGGTGTTGAAGCAGGAGGACGAGACGGCGTTGACTTGCTTGGTCATCGTGAGGGTGGAGTCCAGGATGAATCCCAGTTTGCGTGCGTGGTCCGAGGGTGTCGGTGCGACGCCCAGCGCTGAGGGCCACCAGGAGTCGTCCCAGGCGGATGGGGATTGTCCGAGGATGAAGACCTCCGTCTTGTCAGAGTTCAGCTTCAGGCGCTGAGCTTCATCCATTCTGCGATGTCTTTCATTCCTTCCTGGAGGTTGGTTTTGGCGGTGGTTGGGTCTTTGGTGAGAGAGAGTATCAGCTGGGTGTCGTCGGCATAGGTGATGATGTTGATGTTATGTTTGCATGCGATGGCGGCGAGGGGGCTCATGTAGATATTGAAGAGGGTGGGGCTGAGCAAGGAGCCCTGGGGTACGCCGCAGATGATCTTGGTGGCCGCCGAGCGGAAGAGAGGGAGGCGGACTCTCTGGGTTCTGTCGGAGAGGAACAAGGTGATCCAGTCCAGGGCCTTTCCTTGGATCCCAGTGTTGAGAAGGCGGGTTATTAGGGTGCAATGGCATACAGTATCGAAGGCTGCCGAGAGGTCCAGGAGGATGAGAGCGGTTGTTTCTCCGTTGTCCATCAGGGTCCTGATGTAGTCGGTGGCTGCGATGAGGGCGGTCTCGGTGCTGTGGTTGGCCTGGAATCCGGACTGGGACGGGCCGAGCGAGTTGTTTGCCTCGAGGAATGCAGTCAGCTGTTTATTGACGGTCTTCTCAATGACTTTAGCCGGGAAGGGGAGAAGAGAGATAGGGCGGAAGTTTTTGAGGTCTTTGGGGTCCACTGTGGGTTTCTTCAAAAGGGCGTTGATTTCTGCGTGATTCCAGCTCTCACGGAAGGTGGCTGACGTGAAGGAGTTGTTTATGACGTTCCGGAGGTGGGGTGCGATGATGGTGTCGGCTTTGTTGAAGATATGATGGGGGCAGGGGTCCGAGGGGGAGCCGGAGTGGATGGTGTTCATGACGAGGGTGGTGTCTTCAGTGCTGATGGGGGTCCAGGCGTTGAGGGTGGTGGTGGGGGTCGTTGGGTCGGTGATTGGAGGCGGAGCTTGGGGTCCGAAGCTGTCGTGTATGTCTGCGATCTTGCGGTGGAAGTACGTGGCGATGGAGTTGCAGAGGTCTTGTGACGGTGTGATGTCGTTGTTGCTGGCGTTGGGGTTGGAGAGCTCTTTGACGATGTTGAAGAGTTCCTTGCTGTTGTGGGTGTTGCTGTCTAGCCGCTGTTTGAACGATGACCTTTTGGTGGTGCGGATCAGCTGGTGGTGTTTGCGAGTAGCGTTCTTGAGGGCTGTCATGTTTTCTGTTGTCCATTCGTGGCGCCAGGATTTTTCGAGGGTTCGGCAGGATCTCTTTGATTTTTTGAGGGCGTCTGTGAACCAAGGGGTTTTCCTGTTGCTGGTCTTGCCTGGGGGGTTCTTCAGTGGGGCGAGGTCGTCGGCGCAGTTGGTGATCCACTGTGCCAGGTTGTGGGCTGCGACGTTGGTGTCAGTGGTGTCGGCTGGCGGGTTCTGGCTCAGTGATGAGAGGAGCTGGTCTGTGGTGATTTTGCTCCAGCATCTGCGGGGGATTTGTTGCGTGCGGTGGTGGGAAGTATTCTTTTTGAAGGTGAAGTGGATGCATCTGTGGTCGGTCCAGTGTAGTCCGGTGGAGTGGCTGAAGGAGACGTGGTTGCTGGCGGAGAAAATGGGGTCAAGCGTGTGGCCAGCGAGGTGGGTGGGGGAGCTCACCAGTTGTTTGAGTCCGAGGTTGTCGTCGTTGTTTTTCTCTAGGTGGAAGTTTAGGTCCCCAAGGAGGATGTATTCTGGTGAGGCTAGGGCGTGCGGGCTGATGAAGTCGTGATGGTTTCGTTGAATTGTGTGCGTGGGCCTGGGGGTCTGTAGATGAGCGTTCCTCTTAGGGTGGTTTTAGGGTCGGTGTGAATCTGGAAGTGTAGGTGTTCGGCGGTGGAGAGTGTGTCTTCGGCGTTGGTCGTGACGCTGATGGTGTTCCTGTAGATGATGGCGACTCCTCCTCCGGTTTGGTTGACGCGGTCCTTCCGGGTGATCTTGTAGCCGTCCGGGATGGCTTTGGCGATGTCGGGGGCCAAGGAAGCGTTCATCCAGGTTTCCGTGAGGAAGGCGACGTCTGGTGCTGTTGTGTCGAGGAGGTCCTAAAGTTCGATGGCGTGCTTGTGGACGGAGCGGGTGTTGAGGAGGATGCATTGAGGTGGTTGTTGTTGTTGCTTGATCCGGCTGGCAGGGGGCAGGTTCGGAGGCAGGTGAATTTGCAGGTTTGACAGGTGAAGGGTCCGTGGGTGCACTTCGGGGTGGCACGGTGGCAGGCGTGTGGCCGTCTGGTGTTGAGTGCATTGAGGGCTGCGGAGTCGTATCTCAGTCGAGGTTTCTGGCTCCGGCGGGGGCCAGGGGTTCTGGCGCTGGGCGCGGTCCAGGCACGGACGGGCGCAGACGGGCACGCGGCCGCTGCGCGCGGCCTCCATATGAGAGGCAGAGGGAGGGAGGAGCAGCTGGGAGGCGGGAGCGGGGTGGCGTATGGGAGGCAAGGGGGCAGGGCCGCAGGGACGCAGCGGCGGGAAACGGAGGCAGGGGACACGAAGGAAGGTGGGCACAGAGAAAAAAACGGGCAACGGGGATAGCGGAACTAAAGGAACACAGGGGCAAAGAGCAACGACAGCAACAGCACCAACAGGGAAAGACAGGGGTCTTAAATCTTCTGAAAAAGGGATTCCTGTTTTTTTAAACAATCTAATTAATTATTAGTCTCGAATTTTGCATGCAATGCTTTTGTGGTCAATATAAAAAAACTGAGGAGGGGCAGTGGGAACATTTCCCAAATACACCCACACAAACGTGTGCAGACAAACAAGCAAACACACACTCAAACAGTGATCAGGATATCACGATGAAGTAAAGATGGCTGACGAGAGAGCAACGTTGTGATGAGCTCCATAGGCTGAGGATCACCATTGATTCAAATCCTATTCAGGCCCGGGATATCCAAAGCCTCTCACCAACTGAAATTAATCACAAAGAAAGCAGAAGTTCTACAGAAAGAAAAAACACCCCGGTCGCCAGACACACACTTCATTCGAGAACCAGACGGCTCTCCTAGGAATCGATTTGTCCCTGCACCAGGACCGACAAATGCAGAAAGAACCTGGACCTGTGCTCTCTCCAGAGACTAGAGCCGATATGCCCCTTACTCCTGTCAGCCCTACATGTGCCACAAACCACGTCCATGTAACCCAGGGAAGACAGAAACCTGTGGCCACCATCCATCTTATCTTTCTGTTTTGCCAGCAAAGAACGACGGAGTGACCCACCACAGGACATCCCCTCATGCAGAGATTTCACAGCCCGCAGCCCATGATGCTCGACCATTGCAGATGGGCATCCCCGATCTTCCGGCCACCACTGAACAGCATCACAGCAAATCCCTCCATGCCACACTGAAAGAAAGAGCCTGGCTACCGCAATCTACCCCTGGCTGACCCAGGAAGCTGGGCAAGTGAGAAGATCTGGGTCTTAGGCTCAAGGGAGGTTTAGAGCCAGGAGGCCTAGAACCAATCTCAAAAAGCAGGTAGGCTGGTTTTGGCCCTGCTCCACTGCTGCAGTTTGTGGCTTGGAAAGCTCAATGACCACATCGGCCTGTCTGCTTCCCATCTCTAGACTCCCCACCCAGCTCAGAAGCGAATCCTTCAGTTAATTAGACACAGAGGTGTTTT
This sequence comes from Triturus cristatus, assembly GCF_964204655.1. NCBI lineage: Eukaryota > Metazoa > Chordata > Amphibia > Caudata > Salamandridae > Triturus > Triturus cristatus. The sequence goes on along the minus strand of NC_140584.1, from coordinate 935,982,533 downwards.
CTACACAGGTGGTGTCCATCTTACCTACTATAATCTCATAACCCTGGAACATGCACTATCCACCTTAGAAACAAGCATTGGCGTAGCCAATAGGTCTCGCTTTTGGGACCTTATAAGTATTTAGTTATGCAGCACAATATCCTTGGTGCAACAACATTAACTGTTGCATGGTTAAACACTTATAAGGCCCAAAGGCGAGACCTATTGGCTATGCCAATGCTTGTTTTTTTTCTTAAAAGGACAAGCAGTGCTATCAGGCTCCGGCTGCCACTTAGAGGTAGAGAGAGTGAGGTGTGTAGAAAGACAGAGAGAGAGGCGTGTAGAGAGGGGCGTGTATAGAGGGGTGTGTAGAGAGAGGTGTGTAGAGAGAGGTGTGTAGAGAGAGGTGTGTAGAGAGAGGTGGGTAGAGAGAGGTGTGTAGAGAGAGGTGTGTAGAGAGAGGGGTAGAGAGAGAGGGGTAGAGAGAGGTGTGTAGAGAGAGGGGTGTAGATAGGTAGAGAGGTGTAGAGAGGTAGAGAGGTGTAGAGAGAGATATAGAGGTAAAGAGAGGTAGACAGGTAGAGAGAGGTTGAGAGGTAGAGAGAGAGAGGTAGAGAGGTAGAGAGAGGTAGAGAGGTAGAGAGAGAGAGGTAGAGAGAGGTAGAGAGAGGTAGAGAGGTAGGAAGAGAGAGGTAGAGAGAGAGAGGTAAAGAGAGAGAGGTAGAGAGAGAGGTAGAGAGGGAGAGGTAGAGAGGGAGAGGTAGAGAGATAGAGAGAGGTAGACAGAGGTAGAGAGGTAGAGAGAGGTAGAGAGAAGTAGAGAGGTAGAGGTAGAGGTAGAGAGGTAGATCTATGTATGACCTTATGGTCAGAGGTCGAAATCCGGCACGTCTACTCTGTCTTTCATCCTTCCAAGGACAACAAAAGGAGTGGCACTGAGTTGGTTAAGAACTGTTATACTGCACCAAGAAGATGCTACAAGGTATGAAAGTGTGCTTTCATACACACGTTGCGCTTTATGTTTGGACGGTAATCCCTAAAATTCGTAGAGTATGTCTAGGTGGCAGGTGTTTTCGTTTTTTGGAAGCCAAACTCTAAAATTTGCTCCCTCTAAATCTCAGACTAGAACCCTCTGAAGTTCTATTCAGGTAAAATCTGAAAACTTGTTTTCTTCAGACAATCATTAGGGCACTAGTCAGCTTCTAGTTGGCTCTCTCACCAGGCTTTCAGTTGGAATCCAGCGCGGGGACACTCCGAATTGGAGTAACCAGGCGCTTTATAAATCTCTAACATAACATAACATGTTATTGATGGCAGCAATTTGGCTGCAGCATTCTTGGCTTATTAAAGTCAGTTTATCAGCCACTTGGAGTATAGTTCAAATGGGGCAGAACAAGTGTGATAGCGGCCTGGACTCTATGCGCCCGTGCGAGAAAGGGAAACTGTGCTTTAGGCTGACAGAAGCTAGTCCTAATAACCACTTTCATGTGGGTTTTCACAGAGAGCTAGAACTTGAAGAGCACCCGCATACACAGTCAGTCGTACGATCAGTTTAGGATGGGTAGCGCATTGTGGTGCCACACACCATGTACATAGAGAAGGATAATCGGGCTGCCAGCCACTGTTGGAAAGGACAGACATAAGCGTGGGCTTCAAATATATGGATAGCTTTGTTTTACGTCAATGTCTTGGAGCACCAAGGGTGATGAAAAATGGTTTTCTTTGGGAAGAATAAGTGAATATCTCACAGGAAGAGTTATGACTATGAGCATCCTTGAGAAGATGCAAGAGCACATGCTCTGGGGAAAAAAACATGTGTCACGATTGAGACACCTTATTCTAAGGTCAACTCCATCATGGGCCTAAGCAATGAAAACTCACACACCTTTCAACTGCTGAACTGGTGCACCAGCCCAAGATGCACCCAACCAATTCACTATGAAATCACAATAGCAGAGTATTTGGCAACTCTTTCTATTTCGTATACAGAATCATATTTTTAGTCAGTGAAAAAAATAAATTTCACAAATTGATCGTTTTAGTTAAGTACACAATCCTCTCATTCAATTGTACTAGTTAGGTACACAATTCCCTTGATACTCTCGAATTCCCATTTTAGACGAACATGAAACAGGCTATAGAAGAAATATATTCAGTGGTCGGGGTGACAAATCAAAATAGACAAAAAAATTATTGGATGCCGAAATAAGACAATATGGTCAGGATGTTCAGGGGGTTGCGCAGACTCATTAGACCACAATTGTATGAGACTTTGGAAGCTGCATCGGGGTGGGGGAGGGGGTACTAGAAGTTCACTGTGCACAAGTGTATGTATTTTTTGGTCTCCTTGTTGGGGATAAAGATACACATTTCATCATGCGGCATAAGATGTTTGTACTTGGCCCGACTGGGTGATACTGTTGGCAAAAACCCGATAAAATTTGTGTTTTAAAATAGACAAAAAACAGGCAGATGGTGGTTGTGTTATGTGTACAATGGTCACCAAATTTTGGGATCAAGCAAGCATAAAAAACGGTTGATGTATACCCAGCACCAGCCTAGTTCACAAGATGCAGCCCATTGGTGCGCGCCTCTCAATGGAGGAGTCTTGAGACAACTGAATGAAACAAACATCCAAACCATAAGCTCAAGTAGGGCACCCCAGGAAAACAATCAAGCAAATATGCCAACCAAAAACCTAAGGGGTGAGTAGTAAGAAAATATAATACAACAAATATTCCAGCCAGTCGGCTGCCCAAAGCTAACGGATGCCATGCCCTGAGGATTAAATGCATCGCTTCCTGCTCCCTAAACCAGGTTCGATGAGCAGTGCTTCTGTAAGTGTAACCAACATAGTGACGCCCTAGTCATCAGCACTAACTAGGGAGATACTAATGACTTTCGAGCTGTCCTTCATTTGTGCTGGCGGTTGCTGATCGTGGTCACCAGCACTTATTTTTGGGGGTCGCAATTTATTGTTTATCAGCTTACTTTCAACCAGAGCAAGAAAGGCAAAGGTAGAAAAGGGAGAAAAGAAGGAGGCGGCGAAAGAGTAAAATAGTGAAAAGGCCGAAAGCAGGGATGAAAAAGCACATGCAAGAGTGAGAATAACAGACAAGAAGTGTAGTGTGTTGTAAGAAAATAGCATGAGGTGCAATCAACGCTCGACAGCCTCAGTATTCTCTAACCTTAGCATGCAACGGCACCGACAGAAGGCTTGAAAGAAAAACTTTAGACCCTGCACTTATGTATTTATTGTTGCAAAGGAAGCACTACTTAAGTGGTCAATTTCAAGCTTTCATCCAGCTTAAGCTATAGCCGCATGTCTTCTCCGAGAGGGAAGGAAAAACGAAAGTACGAGTAATTATGGCACACTTACTTTCCAAATGTGAAAGATGAGGTTTAAAAAGTACCCACACATATCCAAGATTGTAATACCCGAAAACATTGGTACCCTTACGCAAAAACTCTAATAGCAAACACCAGATGTCAGCCACACTGTGGTCTGTGAGTTCAGACCCAGAGTTGCAACAGTCCGGGATGGCTCATTTAGCAGGTGAACATTCACCACACAATTAGAATGCACGAGGCAATCACAAGCATTAACATCCTCTTCCTTCTTTCAAGTGCCGGTAAGGAAAACCCGTCCGTAGTTTTTTTTTTTACGCACTTAAGTTTCAAAATAAAAACTAAGATTTTTACACTGAGGTTTAATTAGCCAATTATGAACCGCGAACTAACGCCAATCATAACAACGTAACTGAAAAAAATAAAAAATAAAAAACTTTAAAGTGATCTGAAAGCAATCTGTGGTGGGGGAGAAGCAGGAGTTGTGTGCGCGCGAAAGTGAAACTGATCGCGATCAGGCGCTGAAAGCTGGCGGCTGCGCGCGTGTCCGCAAGCTTGAGGCCAGCAAAAGCCTCTGGTTGCACTTTTAAAACCCACTCACTAAATGTCTCGAAGAGACCTAAAAAGGGCAATTGCCAAGCTCAGCATATGGCCTATCAACTAAAGAAAGAAGGCCAAATGCCCAGCTCCCCATTAAGAAAGCCAATCTATATTCAAGACCCATTAATATCCGCATTACCTAGAAATCAGGCAAACAGAAAGAAGACTACTATTGTGTCATCACTACAGGGCCCTTGGCTCCAAGATTTACATGATTTTAGCACATGGAAAGTGCTATCTTAGCTCCCCTCCATGTGCCTCAGTGCTCTGCGACTGTAAGTGTACAATAATTACCCCTGCTTGATTGGTCTATCACTGGGAAGGTTAGATATTAGGACTTCTACACAGGTTTCTGTGCTGGTCAGATTGACTCCAATAATCCTGGTCTCATACAAAAAATGCAGGACCTCACTGTTTAGCATACACAGGGCAAGGCTATGTGTCGGTATGCCCACTGCCAGAAAACAACAAGTAATGCTGGGCCCTGGCTCTTTCCATACACCTCCTAACCGTGGCATTGACACTACCTAATGCCCCATCGACTTCGAAATGCTTTCAGGATCACAATTTCCCCCAGATCTCTCTAAATAATTGAGGAAAAACATGAAACAAAACCTTTAGAAACTTCTCAGAAACTCCTTTTGCAGACCAGTACCACTGCATGCAAAAAGGTGCCCTCAAAACCAACTTCCTCCTCTTCATTCATGACACCGACCTATGGTCCATCTCCCTAAAAAAAAAACTTAGTTGCACCGCAATGTCAAGTACTCCCTTTGGACGAAAAGTGAAAAGTACTTCTCCATTCAGCCTCCCCCAAAACCTTGCATTATATCCATCACAAAAATGGGAAAATCATGTTCCAAGCAAACAACAAGATCATGGCCTTGCTTGACAATATCATTCCCACTCTCAGACCCATCACTTCTGTCTTGTATCCTACCCCATCTCGACTTTCCAAACATATTCTACCCCTCCACTTCGACCACCCAACAATCGACACCTCACATTCCTGACTCTGAAAAACCACAAGCTCAGTCTGAAGCATATCACTAAAGAATATTACAAGCCTCAACCTTGCTCTGTATATCAGTTCACCTCCTTGCAAGGAACTCCCTTCTTCTATATTGCATCTTATGGTGAAAATAGACCTCCTGACTTAGGCCTTTTCTCGGGTCAGTAGCACGCTTATATGTCTCACCTCGTACTCATAACACCCAGCACAGAACAATAGGTCATTTCCAATCAGAAGCCGCAGGAACAACCGCTCTCCCAGACCCAAACAGACAAACTCTACAGTCAAAGATAATGACCTGAGCAAACGTGTAGAAAGTTAAGAAAGCACCAAATCCTCTGACACTCAGGCCACCGGCAAAAAACAAAACGGTCTACCTGTCCCCACCATCATTTCCCATGATTCATACCAGACATTCACCCAAAATTACAACCTATGCCCCCAATATTGTACTAATTTCCACTGTACCTCTCAGACAACCAGTGCATAAACACTCCAGTTCTTCCCTCATTTACATGATGTACAACTGCTGCTTGGCAGTCAAGCACTGCCTCGAGATCTCAGACACGAACACTAAATACTACATCAACATCATGGTCCTCACTGAAACTTGGCTCAACGATACTACAAACAGTGTGCTTCCCCTCCTCATGTCTCCCATTTATTCCATTTTGATATGCAACTGGGAAGGCAGACAAGGTGGGGCTAGCAGTCATTCACCGAAACTCACTAAGCTCCAAGCAACACAATAATACCCGCTTCCAATCCTTCGAATGTTTATCGCTTGAGTCTCCTCACATGCTGTCACTAATAACTTTATGAAAAACGTTATCTAAAACCAACCCAGACAAACCAACTCCTTCATTGAAGAGCGCATTGAATTCTTTACTGCCAAATTAATCAGCTCAGACAATATTCTTTTTCTAAGTGATGCCAAACTTCACTGCTGCTCCGAAAGAAATAATCCTCTTGACAACTTTGCTGCATTTCTCAATGACCTCAACCAACACTGCCAGAAGCCCACACACTGCAAGGGCTCCACTCTGGACATTATGATTTTCAGAATGCCACACCTAGTGACCAGTGAACCCATCTCTGTAGATTGGTCTGACCACCTACAGATCCTTTTCAGTGTCTTTAACAAATACGGGAACCCTTGACAGCCAAAGAAAAAACAAAGAAAATATTTAGTTCAGTGACATCTGTAACAAAATGGAAAGAAAATAAAAAATATGGATTTCAGAACATAAAAGTAACATCCGAAGAAAAGTGAATAAATCAACGTTGGCAACACATTGGTCTGATCAAAGACGCAGCGTATCACAGTTACATTTTCAAATCCTGGAGATAAATGAAATGAAATGAAAAGTACACTTGTATAGAGCATGGCTACCCGGAGGCCTCCCAGCGCTGAGCATGACTAGCAATCAGAGACGGAGAGACTTAGGGAAACAGAAGTGTTTTCAGTTGATTTCGGAAAACAAGGTGGCTGGGTTCCCTGCGAAGATGTAGCGGCAGCGCGTTCCAGACTTTGGCTGCGTTGAGGGAAAAAAGTCGCCCACTGCTTTTGGCCCTCTTAATTCTTGGGACTTCAATTAAGTGAAGTTCGTCCGAGCGGTGTTTCCTACTCGCTTTGTAGGGGCGGATCATAGTCGAGATTAATAGTGGCCCGTTCCCCTGCAGGGACTTGTGGACGACGCAGAGGGCTTTAAAGCTGACTCTTTCTTTCACTGGAAGCCAGATAGTGGTAAAAGACCGGGCATGGACACCACCAGATAATTATTACAAATAGAAATATTTTGGATGAAAAAACTGGACACCATACAACTTAAGGGCCTCTATAACTGAATAGAAATGTTTTGTTTTTTTAGAATTTTTTAATTAGTTGTTTGCAAGAAAATGGAATATGGGCTTGTGTCATTGCATTTATTTGATATGAGCTCTTTTTTAAAAATGATTTTTATTTTTGTAGAGCAGAGCAAAGGACATAACAACATTATAATAAAAATTGATCGTCAGGAATAAGAAACAAATCCACACTTTAAACTGATACACATTCTTGATCATTTGTCATCTGAAACCCGTAAAACCTGGAAGAACATGCCCAAATTAATCGGCATGCCACATGAGTCTAGCAAAGCCATGTATACATTAAGAACTACTTAATAGTCTGGCTTTTAAACACTACAATGAGTTTTCCCCATATTTATTAAAATGCTTTGAATACTGATTTAATTTAATTTAATTTAATTGTGGGTTTATATAGCGCTAGAATCGACTCCCGAAGGAGTATCTCCGCGCTTCGACCGCTGGGGAACCCGTCCTGGCTCACCCTGAGAGATGGTCCCTAATGGGTATCTCTAAGGTGCGACCAAGCATCCCCGGCGGTCTGGGGGGGCCATTGTGAAGATGAGGCAAGCTAATGCCCAGAGTTGCCGAGTGTGGTCCCTGACTGGAGTAGGCACCGAGGCGAGAATTATCGAGCCCGCTGACCCTGGTCCACGACCCTGCCGCGTCGGGAATCGAACCCTGGTCCCAGGCTGTCCTCTGCTTACGGGTCTGCCGCCTCTAACCAGTGAGCCACACCTCTCCACCTCTTAATACACATAATTACCTGATTGCCTCTTAATACACATAATTACGAACACTATTTACATTAAAGTGCATTGAATTGAGGAGCTCTAACCCTCATATTGTTTTGTTTTTTAAACCGGTTGGGGCAACAACAAACATTTCTAGCAGTTTGGAATTTGTTTGATAATTGGGATATATTGACAAAAATGTAGCACTTTAGCACATCGCACTTTGGATCCTTATAGATGAAAGTCCGGAATTTGTTTTTGTCAAGGGGGATATATTGACAAAAATCTAGCACCTTAGCACTTTGCACTTTAGGCCCTTATAGCCAAGGGGAAGTACGATTGCACTGTAAAGATGCCATTTTTGCACAGTTAGAAGGTTTTAAGCATCTATTAATGGATTTCTGTCTTCATTGTTTATTTAATGGTGATTTCGAGAAGAAGTGTTGTCGTCATTTCTGTAGTAATCTTGAAGATGTAATACCAGTACAACGGATGGTATCTATCCACAATCCACTTTAGGGCCCTATAACAATGGGAGGGTGCAGTTGTTCCTTGATGTTGTTTTTTATATACGAGCTACGACTGGCTGGAGGCTTTTATCATATCTGGGGGAAAAAAACATAAAAAACAACAACATGAGGGTTAGAGCTCCTCAATTCGAAATGATATGAGTTCTTATCAGAATGCAATATTAATGATCTGAATATATGAAAAAGAAGAGTTTGTCTGGGTATATTAATTTAAATGTAGGAATTCTACTGAGATGACTGACATACAACAGTCAGGATGCCGAACTCACCACACTTATATAATGTTGTGCCATTTGTCAGTTTATAAAGATGACATATACATAAGTGTAGTCACTACATATATCCACATTTAATTCTGTATATTGCACACATAGAGGGTGTATTAACCATTCTAAAATGGCAACCGCTGAAACACCAGATTGGAGTACGTTACAAGTCACTAACCACTTCAAAATGGTACATAGTGGGAGCACTTCATCATGTGGTCCGAGCTGGGTATTAGGGCTAATATGAGCGTCTAGACGCTATTGCCGAAGATGTCTGCACTCCACGGGTTGCACGCTGCCGATTTCCGCACTATAAATGAGCAGATTGCAATTCTTTAGTTTTGAGCAGTAAATATTGTAATTACCATTTGTAATATTGAAAAATGAACAGGTGTATTTTGAGTACACATGCACTCTTTGGTTTAACTAAATATTCACATGTGGTGCGGTTCATAGTAATGAGAGATGCAAAGGGGAATTTATTTTTTAACTGAGACACACGGACAAACAACTAATAAAAAACGCAGTGATTTGGTTAATTTATTTTCATACGGATGTAGTTTTAAAACCACCACTGAGGTTTAACTGCATTTATTCACGGGTATTGCCGAAGTTATGTTGATGAATCTAGGCATTAGAACAGTATTTAAGGCATATATATATTTTTGTTTGATCTGTAAAATGACTGGGGATTATGTTAAAAATTCTCCTGAAGAAGGATATGATTGATCCGAAATGCATTGGGGTTTACAAATTGAAGTTTGCATAGAAAAGTAAACAGAGTGTGGTATCGTGAAGGGTATCCATTTCGAAAAATATTGAAAAATGAAAAAGTTTAATTTTATAAGAATTAATTCTCCTGAAGGAGGATATGCTTGATCCGAAATGCATTGGGGTTTACAAATTGAAGTTTGCATAGAAAAGTAAACAGAGTGTGGTATCGTGGAGGGTATCCATGTCGAAAAATATTGAAAAATGAAAAAGTTAAATTTTATAAGAATTGAACAAAGTGTTTTAGCAATCCGTTATGATGAAACTAAAACACTTTGCAGCCTTGGCTGCTAAAAGAAGTGGCCTAAAGCAGTCCCCTTGACTAAAAGACAAGAGGCTATTGGTGCCCAATGGATGATCCACCCATACGGGTGCCATAAGGTTACCACAGTATGAAAATGACCCAGAAGCTAAGGGTTCAAGAACCTGCTACAAAGATCTATGTATATCTAGTGGCTCCCAGGGAAAATATAGCTCAGGTAGGTAATGCACTTACTGCAGAGTCCTATGTGTAATCAGTTGCAAGTGACAGCTGCCATCTACACAATGAGCCACTTGTTGGCTAAAGATATTACGCACTACCCTTGTACACAGAGTGGCCTGTGGCCTATTTTTATTTTCTTTGACTAATCATGGGTGTTTTGCGAAGATAAAGATGACCGAGGTCCACAGGAACAGTGGGAAACCTGAACAAAATTGCTGAAAACCGCGCCTCTGAATTTGGAACTATAAATACGGTCACTCGAAATCTGGGCACGTGGCAACCCTAACTTGGCAGAGACTAAGGAGAGGCATACTCATTCCTTCTTTCCACAACTCCTGCCTCAAGTCTTTCTCAAGTCAGTTCCAGCTGGGGCCGCCCACAAAGGTGTAAGCAGGATGGCAAAAACTGACATGAATGACATCAGCTGCTATGAAAGAAGGGAAGGAAAATCTTCCAAGAGCCACAGAACTTTGAAATCCCCTGTGTCTCCCTAGAGAATGATTTTAAGACGGACATTAAGCCTCATATAACAAAATATTCTAATATCATTATAGTGCACGGCAGAAGGTTGCACTAGCCATTTATGTACAGCAGAAATCCTGGCCAATAATACAGAAGCAGGCTTTTAAAAGCCAATATAGCCCAGTGCATTCGGCTAAAAGGCTACTTTGTATTAATCTGCGACCCCCTCTCCCCGTCCACCTACACGGCAGACTCCCAAGGTAGCAGTGAGTCTTATATGATATATGATACATTGCATAAATTTGTCTTCATTTTATGTTTCATCCCATGCAGTGCATGTGTAAGGTCCCAACACTAACCTGTGACACTACGTTGAAAATGTACTTTTATCTAAGTAAATTCGTAAGTAAATAATTTTATTATGTAAGATTAATTAAAACCATTGCATACACATAACAATAAAAATTTCATATACATAATTCAATGGATAAAACAGTGCTAATAGCCATCATTATGCATTGTGTTAAAGTTCACATTTGGGCATTATGCTCTTCAATAAGTCTAAAGTGCGTGTGCGTCAAGGAAGGATGAGCTAGCGGGCGCTTTGCCAAGTTAAGCAGCCATCATTATACATCCTATTAAAATTCACTTTTTAGCACTTACAACCTTTTATCTAGGTAATCCCATTGTAAAATCATAGATGTCCAAGAGGTTTTTTATTATTTTCATGTTCAATCAACAGAAATAAAGTAGAACATCCCCCCAAAATATTGACCACTCATACACCGGTTACAAAACAGGCACTCAACAGCACTTCTCTAATGAACACTATATCCCTCATAGGCAGCTGCCGGCCACCAGCACATTCAGTAGATCATATACTCGAGACTGTGTACCTCCGTCGGACCATTATGTGTGTTTATGGTGTACATGGTCAGGATTACTGAAACAGATTGTATGATCTGTTTAAACATTTAGATGCAGTTCAAAATGGAGTCTTTTGCACCATCGAGAGAGACTGGGACAGGTTTAAAAAAAAAGATAGAATTAGCCAACCCTCTCTTGAAAAGCCTCCACCGACTCCCAGACTAAAACAGTATCAAATTAAAATAGCTTTCCCTGATTGACAAGAACCCCTCCATTAGTTCAAGCTCTTATGACATGGTTTTAGAAACTCTTTACCCAAGTGCTGAACCCTATGTTATCAGGTCTCTTCGCTCCTCAGAACATGCTCTTTGTCCTCAACTCAATGAGTTCACAATTTCTAACCAGGCTGTGTTTCCTGCATTTCAGCAAGGAGTATCCAGTGATTTCTAAAAGCATCATGAGGCAGCGGCTGGTGTCCAGCCATCATGCGCAGCTATCGGGCAAAGCTGACCTGAACTCACTGCATGGAAACCACCAGGGCCTGCAGCATTACCAGTACGAGAATGGAGCCCATATGCAGTTTGCTGCCTCAGATGCCCAGGACCTGCCACTCAACAGCTTTGCTGCCCAGCGAGATTCAGGACTATTTTACCATTGCCTGAAAAGAAGGGGTAAGCAATCTAGGCACTTACTACAGTACTGTACAATATGTTTTTTCTGTAACCCATATGTAAAAGATCCCCAAAAACTTTTTATGTTAAACCACCCTTCTTTTTTAAAAATGTAACTCGCCTTTATCTCAAGTTCCAAAATGTCCCACAGCTATGACTACCTGTGGCTAGTCCATATTTTTGGGGAAGTAAAGATAAGAATTTACAACACGGAAAGATCTTTAAAGACCATGAACATCTGCCTATGCTTTTCCAATTTGTTGTTGGGGCCACCAAACCCAATGCCTTATTTAGAAGTTGGCAGAGGTAGGACATCTGCTAAAAAATGATGGTTTAATTGCTGACCAACAGCCACTTAGGGATTTGTTTCATTTAACCGAAACATTTGCTGAGTAGGACCGAAAGTCTTCAGTGCATCTGCCGAGCCAGCGAATGCACTGAAGGCATAGCGATTATCGCCCAGCAGGTGCAAGTGACAAATACAGCACAAGGAAAAGATGAGTAGGAAGGGTTGCATAAAGATCTATGATGGAGGACCAACACACAGCTAACCTTTTCTTCCCCTGCAGTGGATTATACTAAGATTAACATACTTCAGTTGTAGTTACCAAACAGAATTTGAAGCATGAAGCGGATGGGAGGAATGAGGATCACCTTAATGAAAGACGTTGTGCAGCACCGCCTGTGCTACTGTGGTCTCTCATTTGTGATGCATGTCCAGGCAGTAGTGTCAGCTAAAGGTATTGAAAGATTTCAATGGCATCGTCTTGGAATCATCAGTTAGTGAAACACTGAAGATTTGTGTGACAAGAGTGGAATCTTTGTGACAAATTCCAAAGAATGCTCAAAGAGAATAGTGCCTAGCATCCTTTGATAGGACGTAGCGTCCTACTAAAAACCCAAACGATTCACAATCCTGCTTCACTACAACATGGCAGAGAGAGGGGAACGTCCCAAGGAATCATGTGCTTCTGTCATGTGAATTGCCGTGATTTGGTTAGAGATACAACTCATTGGCTTGTGGTAGTACTAGGTGCCTGTGATCTTGGCTAACCTCTTTGGTATCTTGTTGCTAACCATTGTTTTAGGAAAGTTACCAATACTGCCTCAAGCCCCGGTTTATATGCAACTGCCTTTTCCTTGAGGTCTGGTATTGGTATCTTCCTTTGTAGTGAAGGGAAAGCTTATGACATGCTTATATTGTCATGGTGACTTGCAATGAATGTTCCTATTACCACGGTGGCTTGCAATGCCTCATTGATATGCTTGCCAAACAAAGATTGCCATCATGTTGATTTTAGATTAGACCACTGGATGAACAGAGGCACTGTGCCACTAGCTGCTCTTGCCAATGGCTGCATTAGCCAACTGTTAAAAATTAGTATTACCCCCCTTTTCAGACAGAATCACCTGTGCCTTGGATCTACATTGAAAAGTGAATATAATACCAGAGTCCCCTTTGGCTTAGTTTAGAATACATGCCAGGGCTCTCCATCTCTTCCCTGAATATGCTATTGACTGTGTAAGTGGCCGAATTTTTCATTTGCAAGAGCTGCCTTACTAATTACAGTCCTAAACGGGAATAGCCTTGATTGCCCTTTGCCGATTTATTTTCAAGGCGAATTAAATTTACCAAAGAGTCTCTCTATTAGGCTGTTAAATTTACCTGTGTCATATGGTGGAAAACCACCCAGCTCTTCCCCTTAGGGTTGAGCTGTGACTGAGATGAAATGAAAGGGCTTTTCCCTCATTTGTTGCTGTTGTTCTTCCTTATCTTCTTTCTCCTGTCACCCCTTCCCCTTTTCCTTATGTTGGTTTACACGTGGTACATCTGTAAGGGAGAAGCCCTAGGTTGTTGCTGGAATGTATGACAAATCCCCGCAGATACTGAGGTTAAAATTTCATACGTGATAGCTAACTGCCGCAGAGCGCTTTTGCACAGCCTGCATCATTGTTCTTAACAAATCAAGGGCATGCAGAGGCACCTACACCAAAGATGGAGTTTGCATATTTTCTGGGGCATTGTCATAATATGGCCTATAGTAAGAAGGATGTAGGTAATAAAATGTCTCCTCCTCTTGTTCATTGTAGACGCTCCTTATCTTCCAGTACAAAGTAGTTGACCTCCTCTTCAGCATCATTCAAGTTGTCTTCCTATTCTTCTTCCTAAATCTGTTGTTCTCAGAAGAAGCCTCTTACAAAATGTGGGCCTGGATTTGTGATGTATCCTTAATTGGTGAAATACATGGTCCAGCTGGAAGCAATTGTAGCTCATATGGAGTGGTGGAGGGGGTTGTTGGGTCTGAGGGGCCTGGAACGACATGGTTGGTGAATACCTCTGTATTGGTGGTGTATCAGTCATCAACATGTTTGCAGCTGACAAGTGCAGGGTCATTTACCACGGGTTTTATCATTCATAAGGTTGGTGCCAACTTGGATGTCCATTAGAATGTAGTTGACAAGCTCATTGTCATTGTTAAGGGTTTTGTGGTAGAGGATGCTGTTGTCTATAGGGCATCCCTGGTTGAGAAATTTGCTAATACATTTCTTCCAGATAAAATACAATCTGCATCAGCAGTGCCAATATGAACTTAGCAACAAAATATTGATAATTAAAATACTTGGCTTGACTTTTTCTACTGAATACCTATAAGAAATTCTTTGATTATTTTTTCATGTTGGTGTTTGAAAAGTTAGTTAATTATGCAAACAAAAATATATTGTGTTTGAATAGCACTCATAAAGAATTATATTGACAAATTAGTATTGCGTATGAATTTAGATTCCTCAAGTGACACCAGCATTGTAACAACTGACAATAGATCAGTATTCTTTCAAGTATGTAATACAAGTATATGAAAAAAATATTGCATTTACCAAACCTGAAGATGTGCTATTTGATTACAGAGAGTGCACGACACCTGGATCTCTCCTGCAAGCGGTCCTATCTGGAGGCTACATCCTCGGTGGGTGATGATCACTACTTCCGATCTCCACCTCCGTATGAGCAGCAGATGCTGAGCCCATCCTACCGCAGCGAGGTGGCTCAAAGGGAAGCCTGCATGTTCTCCAGCTCAGGACCAGACATCGCAGGCGTCTCCACCGTGGAAGACTTGCCGCCTCCTCCACCACCTCCTTTGAGCTGTAACATGTGGACCTCTGTGGCGCCTTACACCAGCTATAGCGTTCAGACAATGGAAGCCGTGCCCTACCAGCATTTCCCCACCCACTTCACTGCTGCCACCATGATGCCGCGTCTCCCCACCATCACAGGCCAGAGCTCGCAGCCCCCAGGTGATTCCCCCTACAGCGTCTACAACCAGCTCCCCCACTCTCAAGGTCGAGAAAGGGTTCCTCCATCCTCCTTCACTAGGGAAAGAGTTCACCCATCCCTGTGCGAGAGAAAAGCACCTTCCCCCCACTTAAACACCACCAATGAATTCCTTTATGCACAGAGCTTTTCCCTGTCCAGAGAATCCTCTTTGCAGTATCATTCCGGAATGGGAACTGTAGAAAACTGGCCGGACGGATGACTGTCCCCTCCATGAACATACGGCCATTTATCACCTTTAAGTTCGCTACTTTTACTGTGCCTTTTGCCTGTGGGTAGCCTGTGAGCCAGTGAAATTTGCATAAAGTGCCTGGGAGAACCTATTGTTTATTAACAAAATATTTCGCCCCACAGTTTTTGGGGGAGGTCGACAATCCACATTCTAACTGTAAATCCCCAGATCATATTTATACAACGATCTGTGTCTAGTTTTAGTCCGATTTTTGGAAATTTGATTATGTGATATTCAGAACCATGTCTCCATGTTCAGGTGTTTTTTTGTGTGAGATTGTTGCCTACATGCTTATGGCAGTCGACTGTACAACACAGGACAGAAACAGACCGAGTTCTGCAACTGCAGCTTTCCCATGTCCTGGTTTGGTGAAAGGGACATGGCATTCAGATCCAAACTTAGGCAACATCAATATTTCTACAACGTAGTATGGAGTACGTGTCAACACTTACACAAGTGATGGGATATTTGCTATTCTCTTCAAGATGAGCAAGACTTTTGCTTCTCTGCAAGACCATCAACATGTCCCAGATGCATTAAGGGATTGCAATTAATGGACGCATAGATGTGAACCTCCTAAAGCAATATGTAACAAGAACAATGAGTTCATTGAAACTAATTCTGCAAAGAATTCAGTCTTGCCAAATTGAACATATTGAAAACGTTTTTTTTAAGTCCACTGAAGAATAGGCTCGTCCAGCCTGATACAGTTAACATAAAATCAGCATTCGATATGGGTGTCCGGTGTGAATTTCTTTGTTTGCCAAACATGAGGAATCACTACAATTTTTGCATGCTGAATAACTATTTATATATAAATCTATATATAAATATATATATATAAATATATATCACGAATGCAGGCCACGTGTCAAACTCAGCTTTGCTTTTACAAATGAATTACTTATTAACAATAAATGTTACATGGGTTTTCAAAGTTTTCTATTGGTTTTTCGCACACCTCTTGATATAAAAATTAAAACTTGTTTAGTAGAAAAAAATATACGTGCTGTATATGTGGGTGAATGTGTCTACATGTATGCTTCCTCTGGAAGAAGCTAGCTAAAACAGTATGGGCATCTGTGAAAAGCAAAAAGGATTCAAATTCTAATGTGGAAAGTAAGAGAATGGCAACACCTATGAGCAGGGCTGCCCATCATGATCACAGGTTTCCCCAAGAGGCAACATGTTACTGAAATCTATTTGTCCTGTAAAGTAATCAGATTACTATTTTTTATTCAAAGTGCTTGGCAAAATGAATACTTTTTAAACAGTGCTAAATTGAAACATATTTCCTTTTCACTAGAAATACATGTCTATAGTATGGTATTTTGAGAGTAATTGTTTCATTTTTTTAAGTTTTAATTCCAGTACTCTGCTGGAATGCAGATCACACTGTCAGTGCCCTATTGGCATGGAGGTATTTAATTAAAATAGGAACCTGTGATATACAAGTCACATACAGAGCTGGTGCAGTCTCGAACGGCCGGAATCGCCGCAATATCTCCCCTCCATGTTTGCCCCAAAGCACAGGACCACTCCCCTGCAGGTGACGATATTCACTTATTTTAGCTGGAGGTCTGGCATTTCACTTTGAAGATAAGTGTCCCAGCCTAACGCGTTTCGGACCCTTCCGATCCTTGATCATAGGCTTGGTTTGGCTTCAGCACTCAACTTTCCGGTCCTTTTATTTGCATAGCAATTATCATTGTTGCCTTCCGGTAGGCCGCTTCGGTAAGTTTTCATTATACTGCATGTTGGGACTCGTAGTTTCGGAATGCCAATTATTTCCCCTCAGTGGGGGGGTGTTACCAAACTTGCAACTCTTGTACAACTTAAAACCCTCCAGTGGGCATCTCAAGGTTAGTACCAGATTTAATGAATGCTGACCTGCAGTTCCGCTGAATGATTGTATATTATTTGAAAATCAATGCGAGGGCTGCTAAACATTTATTTTTACCAAGCAAGTAAGCAAGTGAGTATTTTTTTATTTGATAGCGTGGGGGCTGTGTTTCTGCTGGCCATTTGTGGGTATTGCACAAAGCACTTTACATTTGGGTTATGAACAAGGTGTACTTTTAAAGCGCTTTTTTCATCTAGTGGGAAAGACAGAGCATGGCTCAATATGTTTCCATTAAATGCAGACACTGTGGTCTGCAAAGGTAACGATGCCAAGTGTCAAGCCTTGGTTCACCACCACAAGTTTCAAGCTTTAATTTGGCGTGGTGGCAGTTGGTATCAATGTTGAATTTAGGTATCCTAAGGCTGTATTATGTTTATCAGTGCCCAGGTTACAAAACTGCTTTGTCTGATGCATGTACTTGTTAAAACAGAACAGTGGTTGCTTCTTCATGTTTCAGAGTTTTACTCTGTGCAATTCATACACTAACTCATAGATTTTTCTGAGTTAAGTTATATGATTATAGGTAGTACAGTTTCGGTAAAACCGGTGATGGAACCCTTTTGGACCTGTGCATGGGCGCTAGGCATGTTCAGATATGGGCTCTGATCTTTCTGTAAGAGGATTTTGTGGCTTCTAGAGGCATGATGTTTTACCATCATAATGTACAACTAAGAACATGAGTGTTGGAAGCAGCGGACTGCTGTACGCAGGCCCAACGGCTAGGGTACGCATGGGCTACACGATCTCGGAACAGTACCAGGTGGAGAGGGGCATTCGCCAGGGATGCCCCCTCACCCCCCTGCTATTCGCCCTGGCTGTGGAACCGTTGGCCTGTGTGGCAAGGGTGGGTGAAAGATACAGGGGGGTTACGACTGGGAGGACAAGTACACCATATTGCATTATACGCTGACAACCTCCTGCTGTTCCTGAAAGACTCAGGGGAGGACCTGCATGGGGCCAGGCATATGAAGGAGGAGTTTGGTACTCTCTCGGGCCTCAGAGTAAACTTGCATAAATCCAGGTTGTTCCCAATGGTAACAGACCGACACCCTCCTGAGGGGCTGAGGGACCTTAGGTGGAAGCCCCGATGCCTTTGATACTTTGGAGTGAGGATCTTCAACTCGCCCCAGGATGTACAAGAAGGAAACCTAGAGGGGGGGCACTGAGGGCCTTAAAAGACAGCATGGGATTCTGGGGGAAGCTCCCTATCTCTGTGGCGGGAAGAATTTCCTTGCTAAAAATGGTGGCCCTCCCCTGACTGCTGTACTTTTTTGTCACACTGCCTGTGTGGATCCCCAAGGCATGGTTCCGGGAGCTGGACTCGTGCCTCTCGGCCTTCATATGGGGGACTGGACGACGACGAGTGGCCCTGGCCACGTTAAAGCAGCCATCGGCAGAGGGAGGATTGGCAACTCCGGAATTCGAGGCTTACTACCTGGCAGAGCAGCTGCAGAGATTCACCCAATGGATAGCAGGGAGGATTTCCTCAGAAATGGGGTGCCACCGTTCACTCCGGAGATGGATAGATTACTCCACACACTAATGAGGACCGCCAAGCCACAGCACATACATACCAATGAGCATAGAGTGATACAGCGGTAATGGAGCAGATGCCTCCAGAGGACGCAGGCGAGACACCCATATTCACCGGAAGTGCCACTAATAACGATTAGGGTGTTGCCACTCGGGGGACAATGGGGAGGATTAGATGAATGGGTACAGGCAGTGGCGACGAAAGTAGGGGATTTGTATAGAGACGGAGAACTGCTTCCATTTGAGGAATTCAGTGCTGACTGGGACATCCCACAGGGCCTGTTTCAGCTCCACAGGGCGGTCACGGGGGCGATGCAACAACACTACCTGATGGGTACTCCCGAACTGCCACGGCACGCCTCATGCGAGTACATAGGGGTAGCCGGGGCATCATAAAGGCAGTCACATGTCTGTATAGGGCGATCGGGAGAGACTCTGCTAAGCTATTGGATGATTTGAGAAATCGCTGTGCGGAGCATCTAGGACGCCCCCTGGAGGACAAAGACTGGGAAAACATACTGCAAAGGGCACCAAAGGTGTCCAGAAACGCAAAATTTGGGCTGATTAGCTTTTACAAACTGCATCATGAGTACATTACCCCAGAGCTAATAAATCGATACTTTCATAGGGAAGATGTAAAATGCCCGAGGTGCAGGGAAGTGGGAGCGGATTTCATCAACATGATGTGGGCTTTGGCGCACTACTGGCAGGAGGTGACGACGGAAACGGCCCAAATAACGGACAGAGTAGTACTATGCAAACCAGCACACTGCCCGCTCAACATGTTCCCACACACAACCAAGACCAAAGCCACTGCCAAATTCCAGGACCTGGCTTTTATTTTAGCCAAGCGGGAAATCACCAGTAGGTGGAAAGCACCAAATGGCCCAAGCATCACCAGGTGGAAGTGGGAGCTAGAGAAGTGGGTGGGCTGCAAGAGCAGAGTTCCAATGAGGGACGCAAGACGGGGCCTAGGCAGAATAGAGGGCCCAGGCATGGGAGGCATTGGTGGAAGAGATGAAAGGCAACGACCAGGAATCTGGTAACACCACCCCAACGGCGAACTCTAAACAGGGAAGCCCCAGGAGACAGGGCCCAAAGGGCAACCCAGAGCTGGAACCCGGGGAGATTAACTTATAAACATATCAAGGCAGACAGTGTTAGGGGGGATAAGGGGATGAAAACATGAAGGCTACACAGGTAGCCCATGAGTAGCAAGGAAAGCGACAACTAGCGGAAGTGGAGTCTCTAAATGGCCTGCAGTGAGGGGGAGGGAAGCGGGAGTTGGGGAGAATTTCAAACACAATTAGCCAACCAGAAAATACCTGCAAATACAGATGCACACTCAGGGATGACAAATGCAAAGGAAACAGGTAGCATAAGGCGAAGGGACAGCACTGTATGGTACTAAAATGGGAATTTTTGCACATGTAATGTACCAAGAAAATAAAATATGTTTAAAAAAAATGAGTGTTGGGAGCAGCACTTTTTGGGGCAGTATTGATTCTCAAGTCATCTGTGTAGGAAAGTAGGATCTGCTTCTATGGTTACCCCCACTTTTTCCCTGGCGATAAGCTGTATTTGACTAGTCTGACTGGGATCCTGCTAATCAGGACCTCAGTCTATCTGCTTTCTCCCTAAATTGTTATGTTCAGTACTTAGATATCTCCCAGATTGGATACTGGGTACCCTTATAAGTCCCTAGTATATGGTTAAGATAATGTGACGTCGTTGCGCCCCAATCCTGTCACACAGCGTTGCTTGATGCATAACATTAATGCTACAATGAATCCCCTTATTCAAAAGTGTTATTCAAATTTTATCCACAACTTTTCATCAGTTCATCATTGTTCATTCGGTCACACGATAGACACTTATGGTTACCTATTGTCCTGAATGCTGTAGACATGCCTCCTGGCCTTATCTTAAAGTATGGAATGTTACATAAGTATTCCTCCATAGATAATCTTTGTCACCCAATGCATTTCGGGCCTTTTTCGGCCCTTCATCAGGGGTTATCTACAAATTTAAAACACTTCTGTTAGACTCTTTCTTACATTATTCGTGCTGATAAACATATATTCAAAATGAGAAGAATGTGAAAAGTGCATGCCTCAGTTCGCCCCGTTCTCAACGTTTTGCCCGCTGAATTCAATGCATTTACCACTAAATTAAATGTCCGCTCTAACTTCCCCTCAACCTTCTCTCGTTTTTTTACCATCACTTTATACACACGCTACTCAATACACATGTTTGAAAACATTGTTGTTAATCCAAATGTCTCTTTTAGACAGACCTGCTAAAGCCAACCCTTACCTTGAGCAACCTTTTGGGCGACTGGTTTCATCCTGTTCTTAACCGTTCAGAGTGCCCGACTGTCTCACTCTATTTCACACACCTGGGTCACGACCCTGCCCCTTCATACTCATTTCCTCTCCCACTTGTGCTGAAAACTACACAGCCCAAAGTGCACTACGAAAACATTTAAGTGAACCCTTTTATTTCCTGTTCTGCCGCCTGTGCTTCAACTCGTATGTTATACTTTCTCATGGCTTTTATTTAATTTGTGTCATGCTATTTTTAGTGAGACTCCTTCACTCCACATTCCTCCTTTGTGTTTTTCACCACTATTGATAAAGTCAGTTCTCTGAACTCACTACATTCCCTATCCCCTGTACTTTCGCTATGATGTATGCCTTCCATTCCTATGTACGTGTCATCTAACACTGTACGTGTTCATTTTAAACATATTGGACCTGATTCACAGAACTAACTTAAGACAAAATCCAAAACTTACTACCATTTTGGTATTCACAGAAGGCACTTACTCATTTCGGTATTCACAGAAGTTAGGAGTCCTAACTTTAGGACTCCTAAATGCCTTCTATGAATACCGAAAGTCTTAAAGTTAGGATTTTTCTCAGTTTAGAAGTAGTAAAGTTAGGACTCCTAACTTTAGGACTCCTAAATGCCTTCTGTGAATACCGAAAGTCTTAAAGTTAGGATTTTTCTCAGTTTAGGAGTAGTAAAGTTAGGACTCCTAACTTTAGGACTCCTAAATGCCTTCTGTGAATAACGAAAGTCTTAAACTTAGGTTTTTTCTCAGTTTAGGAGTAGTAAAGTTAGGACTCCTAACTTTAGGACTCCTAAATGCCTTCTGTGAATACCGAAAATGTCTTAAAGTTAGGATTTTTCTCAGTTTAGGAGTAGTAAAGTTAGGACTCCTAACTTTAGGACTCCTAAACTGATAAAAATCCTGACTTTAAGACTTTCGGTATTCACAGAAGGCATTTAAGAGTCCTAAAGTTAGGACTCCTAACTTCTGTGAATACCGAAATGAGTAAGTGCCTTCTGTGAATACCAAAATGAGTAAGTGCCTTCTGTGAATACCAAAATGGTAGTGACAAAGATTATCTATGGAGAAATACTTATGTAACATTCCATGCTTTATGATAAGGCCAGGAGGCATGTCTACAGCATTAAGGACAATATGTAACCATAAGTGTCTATCATTTGACAGGATGAACAATGATGAACTGATGAAAAGTTGTGGATAAAATTTGAATAAAACTTTCGACTAAGTGGATTAATTGTAGCATTATTGTTATGCATCAAGCAACGCTGTGCGGCCGGATTGGGGCGCAATGACGCCACATAATCTTAAGTATGTTTACACACGTGATCGGGCAGTTCACGATTCCGGGTTCGCACGCTTACAAACTAAAAGAATTAAGAAGGATGAAATGTGGATGAAACAGGTGTGCACTCTGCCACTTTCTTGTTGATGAAGTATCATTATACTGCCTGCCCAACGAGTTGCACCCATAGACTACAGAGAATAAACTTTACAAAAATTATATTGTTACATGGTAGACGACCAAAACACCTTTCTTTGATAAAGAATTTTATGAACTACATTTTTAAAGCAAAATGGATTATCATCAATTGGACTCATTGTTGACCTTTTTTGAATGTATATTATTAATTTGTGTAGATTGTGACCGCGGTTAAGTGGGCGGGGAATTTCAATGTTGAAATGTTTGCAAAACGATATGTTTAAAATTAACACAAACAGTGTTAGGTGACGCGTGCTTAGGAATGGAAGGCATACATCGTAGCGAAAGTACAGGGGATAGGGAATGTAGTGAATTCAGAGAACAGACTTTATCAAAAGTGGTTTTAAACACAAAGGAAGAATGTGGAGTGAAGGAGTCTCACTTAAAACAGCATGACACAAATTAAATAAAAGCCACGAGAAAGTATAACATACAAGTTGAAGCACAGGCGGCAGAACAGGAAATAAAAGGGTTCACTTAAATGTTTTCGTAGTGCACTCTGGGCTGTGTAGTTTTCAGCACAAGAGGGAGAGGAAATGAGTATGAAGGGGCGGGGCGTGACACAGGTGTGTGAAATACAGTGAGACAGTCGGGCATTCAGAATGGTTTAGAACAGGATGAAACCAGTCGCCAAAAAGTTTGCTCAAGGTAAGGGTTGGCTTTAGCAGGTCTGACTAAAAGAGACATTTGGATTAACAACAATGTTTTCAAATATGTGAATTGAGTAGCGTGTGTATAAAGTGATGGTAAAAAAACGAAAGAAGGTTGAGGGGAAGATAGATCGGACATTTAATTTAGTGGTAAATACATTGAATTCAGCGGGCAAAACGTTGAGAACGGAGCGAACTGAGGCTTGCACTTTTCACATTCTTCTCATTTTGAATAAATGTTTATCAGCATGAATAATGTAAGAAAGAGTCTAACAGAAGAGTTTTAAATTTGTAGATAACCCCTGACGAAGGGCCGAAAAAGGCCCGAAATGCATTGGGTGACAAAGATTATCTATGGAGGAATACTTATGTAACATTCCATGTTTTAAGATAAGTCCAGGAGGCATGTCTACAGCATTAAGGACAATATGTAACCATAAGTATCTATCATGTGACCGGATGAACAATGATGAACTGATGAAAAGTTGTGGATAAAATTTGAATAAAACTTTCGACTAAGTGGATTAATTGTAGTATTAATGTTATGCATCAAGCAACGCTGTGCGACCGGATTGGGGAGTAACGACGCCACATTATCTTAAGTATATTTACACACGCGATTGGGCAGTTCACGATTCCTGGTTCGCACGCTTACAAACTAAAAGAATTAAGAAGGATCAAATATGTATGAAACAGTTGTGCACTCTGCCACTTTCCCTAGTATATGGTTCCCATGTACCCAGGGCATAGGTACCCCAGAGGTCTCCCATGGGCTGAAGCTTGTATTATGCCAACCATGAGAGACCATTCAAAATGGAACTACAGGCCTGCCATTGCAGCCTGTGTAAGTTGCTTGCACCACTTACTAAAGATATAGGTTTCCTATATCTACAGTCACTGCACTTAAAACCTATAAGTCACCCCTCCCGCATATACTATATAGAGGAGCACCGCATAGTTATGCGATGACCATCTTGAAATTGGTTGCAATGAATCCCATAATGTTTGATATCATGCATGTTGGAATCATACCTCCACACCGTAAACGGTGTGTGAGCTATGAGTCCAAGCAGTGGAAGAGCCCTCCATTAGGCTCTCAGTGTTCCCGGTACCAGCCTTCTTGACCCTGACAGCCCAAATGGTTGCTGCCAACCAGAGACTTGATTCTGCCCTCCTTCTGCTGAGCCAAGCTTGAGCAGGGGAAGGCAGAACAATAGGCATCCTGTCACAGGGAGGTGTGACAACCTCCCAGACAGGATTTAGTGTATTGGGGTGAGGTGGGTGCACTTGGCAGCACCATTCAGTCTGCATGAGAGGCACATTTGGTGTCCCTGTGCATAGTCCAGTTCAAACCAGTCCTGGGAGCCGTTAGCTCCCGCTCTGGCGTGAAACTGGGCAAAAGACATGGGAGTAACCTCCCCCCTGTCCAGTTCCTTCCCTGTGAGGGTCCCCTGAATCTTCCCAACCCTTTCCCTGGTGTACTTAAGGGCTTAGCTGAGAGTAGGTTAAGATTCAGATCAGACACCACTTCTTCTTCTACCGTTTGGGCACTCTGGACTTCGCTGGGCTTTGTTTGGGCCTGACTTTGTCTCCCTTCCAGTCTGCTGCATCGCCTGTGCCTGTGCATCATACAGGAACCTTCCAAGGCCTGTGAAGCATCAAAGACACTTGAAGGAATCTCCCTTGGAGTGAAGGAGTCACTCCTCTGCATTCGCAAGCATCTCAAGTAAGTCGACCGGTCTGCTGATCCTGAGCTCCTGCGGACGCCGTAAGATTCTGCAACACAGGTGGTGGTTTTCCACAGATCCTGAGGCTTGCCCTACCCTCTCACCAAGTTTGAGGCCAGTATCCCTTGTGGGGGTTGCAATAACCGAACCGCTGTGCACTGCATCAAGTTGCAGTTGCAAAGGCTTGTTGGCTTCCTTCCAAGAAGATCTACGGGCTCCAAGTAGCCCAGACCTCCAGTGACCAAAATCTTCAGCCACACCGCATCGTGTGCGTCGTGGCATGCATCTTTTGGTGAGCTGCTTGAGGTCCTCTTGTGACTTCAGTGCCTTCGGCCTGTGGGTCCACTTGTGGGTCACACTTGTTTCTTTTGGGCTCCACTGATTGTTCCGGTCCTGCCCTGACTCCCCTGCTTGTGGTGAGTCCCCTGGATCTTGCTGGTCCCAACGTTGCTCCTTGGTCACTTCCTGTGTGGGTTGCATTTGCCAAGGCTTGTTGGTTCTCCCGCCGGACACCGAGCCCTCAGCACTCGACATCCTTCGTAGGACAGCTCATGCACGGCTCCTGGTCCTACTCAGTGTCACCTGGTCCTCACAGCTGCAGAATCAAGGTCATCATCACCCATCCTGCAACACCCGACATCAGAGGGCATTCATCTTCCAAGTCTCCTGGGCACTCCTGAGTGACATAGACTCCGTACCCTCTGCTTGCAGGTACCTCTGATCTAGAATCCACTTTCAGATTCTACCGGACACTTTCTTCTTCAGCAACAGCGGCACTTTCCTGAAGTCCTCCATTGGGTTTGATGGCGGTTTCCGACACCACTTCGCACGTATACACCCGGCTTCCCTGGCATAGGTAACGTGGGTTTTAGGGTATCCACGGGTGGGGTGGCTCTCCAACCTTCTGTCTTCCACGGGGTTTCTTCACGGTCCACAGGGAAGGGTCCTTAGTCTTTAAAAATCTAACTGCGACTTACATGTAGAGTTGTACAGAGTATGCAATTGTGTTCCCACACTCCACACGCTGTCCGTGGGGTCCCTATCTAATTACCTTGGGTGGTTCCTTGGGTCCCCAGCACTTCGACGTCCTCTCGACATTATCTTGAGCCGAGTGTTGGTTCTTATACCACTTTCGTAGTATATAGTTTGGTTCCTCCTGGGTCCACTGTGTATTACTTGCTATTTACTATGTTTCTTTGCTAAAGTATTTTGTGCATTGTGTTTATCTCCGTGTAGGAGATATTTGAACGTACTAGAGAGTATTCTATAATAAATACATATTTTTATAAATACTTGGTGTGGTTCTTTTCACTTAATCTATACTATAAGATTGCATTCTGGTAAAACAAGCTTTACACTCCTTCCGGACTAAGCCTGAAGGGTGCTCACCACAGCTACCCCTTGGAGAGCTTCTAAGGTTGTCTAAGACACCTTAAATCACCATAAGGGTTGTCTGGACTGGTGCAAGGTGCCCACTTATATTAGTGGACATCATATACCAGGCCAGCTTCTAACATTGGTGTGCAGAGGTTGGGATTCAAGCCTGCACTGTTTTACCAGATAAATCTTTGTGTTGATTAATTGAAAAACCATCACTAATACTGAGAAAACGTATGTCTTGTCTACTTTAAATCAAAAGTAGTACAGGGAATCGCAGGTAAAACATTTGGGGCCATATTATCAAGAACGGCGCAAACATTATCACCGCTTTAGCAGCAGGAAACTGCCGCTAAAGCAGCGATAAGGGGATTGATAATATGCCCTAGAGAATTCCAATAGAAGCCCAGGTTCTGGTGTGAAGGACCACAAACCTGAGCTTCTATTGGAATTCTCTAGGGCATATTATCAAACCCCTTATCGCCGCTTTAGCAGCAGTTTCCTGCCGCTAAAGCGGCGCTAATTTTTGCACCGTTCTTGATAATATGGCCCTTAGTTTATTCAAGCATGAATAGATGCCAGACCCACAAGGAAAAAGCTATTCCGTGTAGGTAATGAATGACCACACAGATTCTCCTTTTTATAATTATACTATACTTTAAACAAGTCTGCCTACACCCTTTCACTTCCCTCCCCCTAATCCATTGGAAAATTCTTTCCAGTAATACATACAAAAAGAATAGCTAACCACACTACATTTTCAAGATAAGTAATCACAAGCCATTGCTAAATTCCAAATTGAATGGAAAAAGACCAGCGTGACTTTCCACCTCAGAGAAACACAAACGATTAACAAAGTGTAATTATTCTAACAGCCACTAAGAACTTTCCAAGGACATGGAGAGGAAAAAATAAAAGAATGTACAATGTCAGAAGTGCATGGAAAATTCCTCCATCGTTGTGCAAAGTCAGGTGGATTTAAAAAAATGTCTCCACTCATGTTCATATTATATAATCTTTTCCTCAATTGGTCCTAGAACATGAGTTCAACATTTACCAATTGCCTGCTATCACTAACCTAGAGAATCAATAATAGAGAATTTGATTTGGCCCCTCATATTATGACAGTACTTCATTTCCAGATATTCTCCATTATAGGATTGTTAACAGAGAAAATAAGAAACAAATGGTTTTTTGTAAGAAGGCTAATCTGTGAGGGCACTAACACTAATGTTCATTAAATCCCATATTTCTTCTTCTTGCATCATGAGCATATTCTGTTGTGGAATAGAAACTGAAGGGGGCTTGCAGGCTGAAAGGAGCATACTGCAACATATGGGAACACTGACGTAAAGAACCTTGAGTGGGCCTCCCTGCAAGGCCCCTGGGGGCCCCCCTCCGGGCTCAATCAGGAGCCCTGCAGCCAGAGTGCTGTGCTCATGGGGCCCCCTGGAGCTTGGGGCCCCCCCGCATCGCGGGGGCTGCGGGGGCCTGTGTTATGTCCCTGTATGGGAAGACAACTGACACATAGACAGCACCCTAAAATAATCCCTCCTATAACCAAGGCTATCACTAATAGTTTCCAACACCATGTGAGCAGTACTTCTCTAAACCAACCTGACCAAGTCCAGTCTCCAGTGTCCTGATGTATTTCAGGAGCAATTTTGTGAAGCCACAAATGATGGAAAACGAGTACAATTTATTATCACTGTATGGGACCAAATACTATTCCCAACAGCAAGGGGCCCTTCTCCTTGAACACAAAAGGGGGCGTTATGCAATTCACAGGTATGGTTATCATAGCCACCTTGGACAGTTTTCTCTCATTAAAGGATAATAACATAGAGCAGTTATCATAGCCTGTAAATTCCTCCTTCTCCTCCATAGTGCCATAGATTCTAACAGCATCCGGCTAGCATAGATAACAAAGGTGATCCCGAAGCAGGCTCTGTACTGCTTTATTAGTAATTTTGATATAAGAAGCTAAATTCAATTCCCACCAGGCACTACAAGACCCTTCATAGGATAAAGTTAGAGGAATAAGAGGTGCCTTCCTTTTGACTGAAGATGGCAGAAAACCACATATCCAACAATCTGTAGCATTATATCCAAGATGGGCATTATGTAAAACCTGAATGAATGTATTATTCACATATTGCAAGCGGTGTGCTTGCTTATGAGTGGCAAGAGTTATGTACTGATGCTCTGGTATTGGTGTGGTGACTGATTTTAATGATTTAGAGACTGGGTGGTTTTCTTCTAACCACCAGAACAACCCTAGCATTCCTAATATTATTATCATAAGACACAAAAACACAATAATTGTCACTTTCTTGGTCCAAAATTGTTGTATACCAGAAACAGGAGTCTTTTCCTCCTGCTATGAATTAGAGGGTGAATTCCCAAACCGTCTCAGTTCAATACTCCTAGTCTTACCCATATTGTATTATTTGTGTGTGATGTACAAATATCTGTTCTTTAGGAGTGATGCTTCTCCTAATATTTTGTCTTTATGCTCAGACCATTCTTCTTTTTTTTCTCTTCTTTTCCGAAATGAGAACCAAATCAAAAACACCTAAAAGCCAAGAGCAAAGTAACGTGGCTAAGACCTCCTAAAAAAAATCCCTATCCATTCTTCCAAAGAACATCAAGAGTTCCCAGTGTCCTTTACATCAAAGCCTCACGGGCAAGCTTATGTACAGGTCCAGATGTTGGCGGTCTTCACCACCAGCATGGGTTGCTATCTCTCCAGAGATAGTTTTTTCAATAGTTTTTTCATTCAAAGTGTTTTTGACAGTCCTAGGTCTCAAATTATACCTAGGCGAATCACAATCCGGCTGCTCAAATAGAGGTATTGGTATCAATTTGGGCCCAACAGGAGTGAAGTTGAGCAGTGGATGTTCTACTGCTCCTTCTTCAATCAGCTCACCATCATTAAAAGATTCTTGATGTGGAGGAATTCCTTGCTTCACACGTTGATCATAGAACAAAGGTGATGGAGCTTTCTTAACATGGTGAGCATGCAGCCAATGTTTGTGTCCCATGCACTTTACAGCAGTCTGAGTGGCGAGTAGCACTTGAACCGATCTCTTCCAGTGTGGCTCAAGACTGGATTTCCTCTGAATGTGACAGGTGAAGACCCAGTCTCCAGGCTTCAGATTATGACCTGAACCTTCAAGACGAGGAGGGAGACTGGCCTTCACCTGTGAATGAATCAAACGCAATTCTTTAGACAATTGGTCACAATAATCAACAAGCAGAGGATATTAAATTTCACTAAATTTTCTAGGTCTTGGTACACCCCACACATTTGCAGGCCTCTCCATTACTACCTGGAATGGGGTTAAACCCATTTTTGAGTGTTCAGTATTGCACATTGAAAAAAAGCTATGGGCAAAGCATCAGGCCATTTTAATCTTGTTTCTGCACACACTTTCCCAGTTTTCCTTTCAAGATACCATTGTATCTTTCCACTAGGCCTGCAGCCTGTGGATGGTGGGCAGCATAAAATGTTTGCCTTATCTGCAAGCCCTTGCAGACCAGGTCCATCACTTGGCCAATGAAGAGTGACTCATTGTCGCTCCAGAGCACTCTTGGCAAACCAAATCTTGAGAAGTATTCCTTCAGGGATATTTTTGCAGCACTTAGGGCTGTGTTATCTCGTAGAGGGTAAGCCTTCACCCACCTACTAAAGGTGCAAACCACCACTAAGACATGCTTAAGCTTGCCCACTCGTTCCATATTTATGAAATCCATTTGCAGGACTTCATAGGATAAAGTTAGAGGAATAAGAGGTGCCTTTCTTTTGACTGAAGATGGCAGAAAACCACATATCCAACAATCTGTAGCATTATATCCAAGATGGGCATTATGTAAAACCTGAATGAATGTATTATTCACATATTGCAAGCGGTGTGCTTGCTTATGAGGGGCAAGAGTTATGTACTGATGCTCTGGTATTGGTGTGGTGACTGATTTTACTGATTTAGAGACTGGGTGGTTTTCTTCTAACCACCAGAACAACCCTAGCATTCCTAATATTATTATCATAAGACACAAAAACACAATAATTGTCACTTTCTTGGTCCAAAATTGTTGTATACCAGAAACAGGAGTCTTTTCCTCCTGCTATGAATTAGAGGGTGAATTCCCAAACCGTCTCAGTTCAATACTCCTAGTCTTACCCATATTGTATTATTTGTGTGTGATGTACAAATACCTGTTCTTTAGGAGTGATGCTTCTAATATTTTGTCTTTATACTCAGACCATTCTTCTTTTTTTTCTCTTCTTTTCCAAAAAGAGAACCAAATCAAAAGCACCTAAAAGCCAAGAGCAAAGTAACGTGGCTAAGACCTCCTAAAAAATCCCTATCTATTCTTCCAAAGAACATCAAGAGTTCCCAGTGTCCTTTACATCAAAGCCTCACGGGCAAGCTTATGTACAGGTCCAGATGTTGGCGGTCTTCACCACCAGCATGGGTTGCTATCTCTCCAGAGATAGTTTTTTCAATAGTTTTTTCATTCAAAGTGTTTTTGACAGTCCTAGGTCTCAAATTATACCTAGGCGAATCACAATCCGGCTGCTCAAATAGAGGTATTGGTATCAATTTGGGCTCAACAGGAGTGAAGTTGAGCAGTGGATGTTCTACTGCTCCTTCTTCAATCAGCTCACCATCATTAAAAGATTCTTGATGTGGAGGAATTCCTTGCTTCACACGTTGATCATAGAACAAAGGTGATGGAGCTTTCTTAACATGGTGAGCATGCAGCCAATGTTTGTGTCCCATGCACTTTACAGCAGTCTGAGTGGCGAGTAGCACTTGAACCGATCTCTTCCAGTGTGGCTCAAGACTGGATTTCCTCTGAATGTGACAGGTGAAGACCCAGTCTCCAGGCTTCAGATTATGACCTGAACCTTCAAGACGAGGAGGGAGACTGGCCTTCACCTGTGAATGAATCAAACGCAATTCTTTAGACAATTGGTCACAATAATCAACAAGCAGAGGATATTAAATTTCACTAAATTTCCTAGGTCTTGGTACACCCCACACATTTGCAGGCCTCTCCATTACTACCTGGAATGGGGTTAAACCCATTTTCGAGTGTTCAGTATTGCACATTGAAAAAAAGCTATGGGCAAAGCATCAGGTCATTTTAATCTTGTTTCTGCACACACTTTCCCAGTTTTCCTTTCAAGATACCATTGTATCTTTCCACTAGGCCTGCAGCCTGTGGATGGTGGGCAGCATAAAATGTTTGCCTTATCTGCAAGCCCTTGCAGACCAGGTCCATCACTTGGCCAATGAAGTGTGACTCATTGTCACTCCAGAGCACTCTTGGCAAACCAAATCTTGAGAAGTATTCCTTCAGGGATATTTTTCCAGTACTTAGGGCTGTGTTATCTCGTAGAGGGTAAGCCTTCACCCACCTACTAAAGGTGCAAACCACCACTAAGACATACTTAAGCTTGCCCACTCGTTCCATATTTATGAAATCCATTTGCAGGATTTCAAAGGGCAAATCTGGAGGTGCAAAATGGCCTGTCGGGACTGGGGTGCCTTTTCCTGGATTATAAATAGCGCATATCATGCATATTTTGACATGGGACGCTGCCACCCTGGGAATCATTTTGTCGAACCATACGTGGTCTAATGTTGCCACTATTCCTTTGGCACCAATGTGAGCTGGGTTATGTGCCCTAGTAACAATAGCGTTAACATAACAATTAGGAAGCATCCATCTTTGTTTCTCTGACAGATCTATCCAACATCCTGTATCATCTAATCTACCATGCCTCTTTCTCTTCCATGGTAGCTACCTGTTGTATCTCTATAACACATTCTAAAGTATTGTTAAACATTGGTACTTCAGGGACCCCTCTAGCTGGTCGTGTAACATACATTAAGCTATATTTAGATCTGGCTGTTTGCTTGGCTGTTTCATCTGCAAAAGCATTTCCCTGACCTACCTCATCAATAACTTTTTATGGGCACTGCATTTAACAATGGCAACTTTTTTTGGTAACATCAGAGCATCCAATAATTTTACTATTAACTCCCCATATTTTATCTTACTACCATGTGAGGTCAAAAAGTCTCTTTCTTTCCATAATCGCCCAAATGAGTGGGCAACACCAAAAGCATGCTGACTGTCAGTATAAATATTTACAATCAGATCTTTACTTAATTCAAATTACATCTGCTGCTTGTACTGACATTTGCGGTATTTTACATGACTCTACCAAGTGGTGATAGCATATGCAGCAGTGTTTGTACCATCTGGTAATGTGAAACATGAATCATCCACAAACAACTCTCCCTGTGGGTCAAATATGGGAGTATCTGTTAGGTCTACCCGTCCCTTTGTCGCTTCTTCAGTGGTGAACACACAATCATGGTGTTCTTCCCCTGAATCACTGGGGAGTGGTAGCATTGTGGCTAGGTTTAAAACATTGCAATGTTTCAGAATGATATTTGGAACAAAAAATGTTAACTCATAGCCTGTTAAACGTGCACTGGTCAGGGGCTGGGTCTGAGTTTTGGTTAGTAGCACATCCACAGCGTGCGGTACAATAAATGTCAAATTGTGACCTAGAACGTATATTTCAGATTGTTTGACTGCAACTGCTACCGAGCGCAAATAATTTGGCAAAGTCTTAGCTACTGGATCCAATGTGGAGGAAAAATAAGCACAAGGTTTATTCCTCCCTCCATGAGATTGTGTTAAAAAAAATGATAGACCACAGCCATCTTTCTCATGGACAAATAAAAAAAAATCCTTAGAATAATCAGGGTTACCCAAAGCAGGTGCATTGCATAAAGCGTTTTTTATTTGTTGAAAAGCATGCTCACATTCACCTGGAGTGGGTTACTAATATTCTTAGATGTTAGAGCAAACAAAGGTTTTGCAATTAAAGCGAAATTAGGTATCCACTGCCTGCAAGGAAGTCATGCCTATAAAGGCGCGAACATCAGATTGGGTCTGGTGATGTTTCATTTTCTGTACCAAATCAATTATTTGTGGGTGCAGTCTTCTACCCTCCTTTTGACAGAAGGTGACCTAAATAGGCAACCTCCTTGACAATATTGCATTTTTGATAAGGACACTTTATGACCTAGGAGTGCTAAATGATGTAACAAATTAACTGTTGTTTCCTTACAACCTTCCTCTGTATCTGTGGCAATTAATAGTTCATCAATGTATTGGAGTATTACAGAGCCTTTTGAGGGGGTACAAAGATCTAATTGTTTTTTCAAAGCTTGACTATATATACTAGTGCTTTCTGTATACCCTTGAGGAGCGCGTCTACATTTTAGGGAGCGCCCTTGGTTAAAAATGAAAAAAGGTATTGACTTCCTTTAGCAATGGGCACACAATAAAATGATTTTTTTAAATCAACCATAGTAAAATATTCGGCTGAAGACGGAATCCTGTTAAAAATAGAATTCATGTCAGAAACAACAGGATATTGGGGGTACTACAATTTTATTTATAGCTCGAAGATCAATCACTAATCTATATTTATGAGGGATTCCCTCTGTGGGTTTTTTAAGAACAGGAAGTATAGGACTATTACATGGGCTTCCTTCTGTTTCTTTTACTATCCCCTCATTTATTAAATCAGAGATAACCTCTTTGAGACCGTCCTCTCCCTCCCGGTACATTTTGTATTGAGGAATGCGGGGTAAGGGAACACCTTTTTTAACAGTGATTACTATGGGATCTATGTCCATTTTACCAACATCTTTATCTCCTGATACACAGACCGTTTTATCAATTGCCTGTAATTCAGGTGGTAGGTGAGTTACATCTGTCAGTGTAAAACATTTGCTAAAATTATCACAAGCTATTGATAGAAAGACACCATCAGGTGAACGATATATGTTAGCATTCAGTCTTTTCAATAGGTCCAGACCTAATAAGTTCTCAGCACAATTTTTAGTAAGCACAAATGGGACAGAGGTGGTGAAGGGATCTTTAGTAACATCTAGGGGTTTGGAGATGGGGCTCTGGATGGGGATACCCGAGAATCCCACTGATGTATTCAATGTGCCAGAGAGGGGAGCCCCTGGAAATTGGTCATGAGCCACAGAGGTGAGAAGAGCACCTATATCAACAAGGAATTCGCGTACTTCCCCTTCTATATCCATGGTGACATATGGACCTGCTTGATTAACTGGAATCATGACCCTTTTTCCACTCTTTCCATTGCTGTCCTATTGTCAATACTCAAAGGTATTGTAATTAATGTCAGTATAATCTTCAGTATAAAAACTTTTGTCAACTTGTTGACTATCAAAATAATTCTGACGTCTGTTGTCATTCTGACGCTGGGTGAAATCTTGCCTATTTGTGTCACCTCTACCTGTACCCCTTGGCACTGAACGACCTCTTCCTCTTGCCACAGTTGCTTGGCCCTCTAGGCTAGGGCATTCATCCTTCCAATGACCCTCTTGAAAGCAAAAGGGAAACTGATTTTGGCCTAATCCTGCTCTGTGTTGCTGAGCAAGAGCTGATGAGGCTCTGGCAGCCCCTCTTCCACGTCCACATCCCCTCACATTTTCCATTCCCCTTTGTCTTCCCCTATATGGGACTGCTTGTTGTAACAAAACCTTTGTTTTTAATTCTTTCAGTTTCTTATCATTCTTTTCTTTCTTTATTTTCCGGTAATTCTCATAATATGTAGCCATTACCAAAAGATCTACAGGTTCTTTAGTTGCCAGGTGCTCTCTGATCAACTCTCCTAATTCTTTCATTACATTATTCACAAATTTGTCAGCAAACATTCTTTTCCCTGTGACAGTTGCCAAATCCTGACCACTATGAGCCCTGGAAATTTCCTCCATCCTAGTGAAATAGTCTGAGACTTCTTCTGTAGGTTTTTGTTTACAAGCTGTTATTTTATCCCAATTTACATCTTCCCTTGGTATTATTCGTAGCAATTTAGCAATAATAAGATCAGGTAAATCAAGTATAAGTTGATCTGGTTCGTCTCCTGGTCTTCTCTGTGTGTCAAGATTTTAAAAATATACCCAAGCATGTCCAAAGTGCGCTACATCATCATGTCTACGTATTCCATTCCATATTTCTCTGGGGAGTAAGGCATCAAAAACTAGATAATTTAGTGGCTGATTCAAAGGCTTCATATAATCCCTTTGGGTTTTTCCTAAAGTCTGGCAAATCTTTCTTTATTGCCATTAATTCATACCTACTCCACGGAGTATGAACACATTGAGGAATGGGGTTCTGAACAGGAACACCAACAGCAGCAGGGGTGCTCTCATGGGATATTCCCCATTCATTTTTTGATATTTTCTTCTAACCTTAACACCCCAATGCAAACAATGTACAATAGCCCGTGGGACATCTGGGTAAGGGATCATGTGACCTTGCGCATCATGCCACAAGTGTAACACCTCTTGTGTGGTATTTTTATTACACCATGTCCACCAGTCCTCTATCCTTTCAGTCATATATTGAATGAGTAAGTTTTGCTGAAAACATCAAACATATTTACAGTTAACATAACAGTATTCATGTTGGCATTATTTATGTCATCCATCCATTTATGGGCTATCCTTTTTAACTCTTCTGGATCAGCTCTCTGTGATCCATATCTAGTATTAGGTCTGCACCTCCAATTCCCACTCCTATCTCTCAAATTACCACTATGCTTGTGAACCAAAGGTGGAGTACCTGCAGGCGTATTTCCAGCAGATTGGGATGCAGAAGGGGTTTATCCAGTCACTAGCCTTGTTAAAAATTGTACCTGAGGGGTAGTAAAAACATTTAGTGCAGGTATCGCGTGTCCTGCTTGTGACTGGTGTTGAACAGCAGACGGATTATGTATTGGTCTGGGTGGGACAGGCAGTTGCTGACCTGGCAATGGAGCAGGAAGGATTGGTACATTTAAAATGGGTTCTAGAGGTGCATGTCCCTGCTGACCCATTTGTAGTGGTACATTTTGTGCCTGTGCAGCAGGTATGGGAACCTGTGGGACATATGGTGGGGGATTCTCCAATAGTCTCTCTAATACCTCATCCCTGTCCACATGTACTTTCTCTTGTGTCACATATGTCTTGTTAGTACTCATTCTAAACTCTCTGTCCATACATTCAATACTTCAGTTTGTTTTAATTGATCATATGCTTTGGCTTTCTGCAATACTCCCTTTTTCTGTCCTCGTTCTTTCTCTTTTTGTTCTTTAATTACTAACATTGTAGCATGTTTTTTCCCATTTATTAAAACTGTCCCACATTGCTTGTCAGACCTTTTTCTCAAACAAACATTGCTGCAAATATTGAATTTTATCTAGATCAAATGAACCGTCCAGCGGCCAGCTCCAATCCTTAAATCCCTTAGTATATCAATGCCATAGTCTGTTCCACAAGTTCACACCTGTCCCATATTTTGACATCATCTTCCATGCACAACTACCCTCAAAGGGGACTGGTTGGGACTCATCCAGGCGTGGGCTCATGAAACAGCAACGACACCGTGAAATATATTTCATTAGTTTGCTCATTGTGCTTTAAAGTCAAAGATCATCTCAATGAGAAAACTTGCCAATACAATCAATACAGGCCTATTTATCAGGTCCAACCTGAAACCGAACAAATATAATGCAATAAAATGTGCAATACCAATAACTAATCAATAATACAAAACGCCTGTTACAAAATAACTCAGAACAATCTCACCAGGTATTTGCTGAAGACGTCTGACTCTCTGTACTCTGCAATTCAGGCACTTTTCGCTTGACCAGTTTGGAGCCTCTGCCGGGGAGATCCTGTTGCCGAGGGACAGCAGTTCGGGACTTCAGATGGCAGCTGCGAGAAACTAGTCTCATTAGCAGGGGCCCAAGCGATCCCTCAGCCTCGGGCCGTGTCACCTCAGCCACAGATATAAATGTGTTGGATTACCCATGTAGAGACCCCACGTTCGGGCGCCGCTTGAGAAATTGCACCTCTTGTCCACTTTAAATCAAAAGTAGTACAGGGAATCGGAGGTAAAACTTTTAGTTTATTCAAGCTTGAACGGATGCAAGACCCACAAGGAAAAAGCTATTCCATGCAGGTAATGAATGACCACATACAGAATTCTCCTTTCATATTTATATCATACTTTAAACAAGTCTGCCTACACCCCTTCACTTCCCTCCCCCTAATCCATTGGAAAATTCCTTCCAGTTATACATATAAAAAAGAGTAGCTAACCACACTACATTTTCAAGATAAGTGACCACAAGCCATTGCTTAATTGCAAATTGAATGGAAAAAGACCAGCATGACTTTCCATCTCAGAGAAACACAAATGATTAGCAAAGTGTAATTATTGTAACAGCCACTCAGTACTTTCCAATGACATGGAGAGGAAAAAATAAAAGAATGTACAATGTCAGAAGTGCATGGAAAATTCCTCAATAGTTGTACAAAGTCAGGTGGATTAAAAAAAAAATGTCTGCACTCATGTTCATATTATATAAACTTTTCCTCAATACTAGGCACATATAACATAATCTTAGAATAAGTACGTTCTACTGAACTTAGGGTTGGGTAGTTAAGGGTATAGCACACCCTTTCTCCAACCTCAGAGAGTTTAGTTCCCACTAGGTTAGGTAGGTGCAACACCACACCACACTTAGTATGTCTTCCAAAGTGGATGCCAGTGGCTCTCTGACTACTAGATACAGTAAACTTTCGTTCCAAGAACTGAAAGCATGGTGTGCCTCTAGAAAGTTGAAAAGAGGCAAAGGAGCTAACACTCAACGCCTCCTAGAGGTGTTACTGTTAGATAACCTCTGGAAAACCAGTGGGTCAGATGAACAGGAAAGAGTGGGTGGGACAGGGAATGAAGAAAGGCCAGGAAGGGAGCCCATCTTTGACCTAGAATCTAACGCTGACCAGGTGGAACCTGACGACTCTCACTTCGACAATTCAGACCTCCCAGAGGAGAACACAGGTGGCTTAGAGGATGCCCCATTTGATCCTCCTGGCAAGGTGAAGAGTAGACCAAGGAGGTCTAGATCCTCCTCTGCAGAATCCAATGCCTCAAGACATTTAGTAGGGACCTCCATTTCTAGTAAGAGAATGAACTCTTTGGATAGGGGGTACCAACTCCATGAGCTTGACAAAGCTAGGCTTAGGCTCAGGCAAGAGCAGTTGGCCCTTGATAGAGAGTCCCTAGAAGTCCAGAGAGCTGGGAAAAAGTTGGGACTAGAGTCCCATGATGGCAGCAACAGTGTCCCTAGAGTTAAGGAACATTTCTTTGAACATAGGAAACTGAAGAAGATTGTCCCTCCCTACCATGTTGTGGATGACATCCACAAACGGACAACTGCTTTACAGAGGGCCTGTAAAGTTCAGAGGGTCCCTCAAGAGCAGTAGGCAGCTATCTTGTGGTGTTTCTTTGCTGACAAAGGTAGAGATAAGCTCCTCACTGTTAGAGTAGAGGATGCTGATAATTACACAGTTTTTAAAAGTGCTCTCACTGATGGGTTTGGCTTAACCACTGAACAATAAAGGATTAAGTTCAGAGACACCCAGAAAGAACAAACCCATGACTGGGTAGATTTTGCGAATAGTGCAATTAAGGCTCTTGAAGATTGGTTGCTTGGAAGTAAAGTGCACGACTACCAAGGATTGTATAATTTGATTATGACTGAGGAGATCCTTAATAATTGTCAGAACCAGCTTTTGCATCAGAACCTGGTGGACTCACATCCGACTTCTCCCCAAAAATTGGGAAAGAAGGCAGATAAATGGGTCAGAACCAGGGTTAAGCAGAAAAATCAGAGCAATAGTGATGACCAGAGGAAACAGGATTCTTCAAAATCATACCAGGATAAGGGTGGAGACAAGGGCAAAGACAAGAAAGAGTCTTCTTATGGGCCCCAAAAACCTGCATCTGGGGGGGAATCACAATCATCCAAGAAAGGCAAGAAGAAA
Organism: Triturus cristatus; assembly: GCF_964204655.1. NCBI lineage: Eukaryota > Metazoa > Chordata > Amphibia > Caudata > Salamandridae > Triturus > Triturus cristatus. The sequence continues at coordinate 935,943,425 of NC_140584.1, read as the reverse complement.
CCTTGGTGTTTCTTTTGTAACGTGAAAACGCATTGGACAAAAGATGCTGACTGTCCAAAAGCCAAGGGGAATACTCCTACTACCACTGCCCCTAAGGCAACTGCTCCCCCTCGCACAAGTACAAGTGGTGGTACAGGAAACAAGGGAATAGTAGGGTTAACCTCGGGTTCTGAGGTGGGTTCTGACTTAGTCAGAACTCCAGCTCAGGCTGTTTTGGTCTGTAATGTTGACATAGATATCGCCACCTTATTAGTCAGTGTCAGTAACCCGGGCAAGTACAGATAACAGCCTTTGATTAATGGAAAAGAGGCAATGGCCTACAAGGGTACAGGGGCCAGTGTCACAATGGTGACAGAGAAACTTGTGTCTCCTGACCAAATCATACTTGGACAAATGTACCAAGTGACCAATGCTAACAATGTCAGGACTGACCATTCCTTAGCAGTTGTTAATTTCCGCTGGGGAGGGGTAACTGGACCTAAAAAGGTTGTAGTATCTTCAGACCTACCTGTAGATTGCTTGTTTGGCAATGATTTGGAAACTTTAGCCTGGGCTGAGGTAGAGTTCAGGACTCATGCAGAAATGTTGGGTATTTCTGCAAGTGTGTCTGCTGTGACCAGCAAACAGCTTTCCACTGAACAGGCCCTGGATCCTGGAGCAATGGACCAGGTGCCTTCCAAGAGAAGGAGATGATTTGAGTCTCTGTGAAGGAACTGCTCCAGATGAACTGGAACCTGATCAAGTTGAGTTCTTGGGGGCAGGGGACCCTTCCAAAGCAGATTTGAGTTTAGAGCAGCAGACCTGCCCCTCTCTTGAACCCCTCAGACAGCAAGCTGCTGCTGAGGCTGCTGGGAATGTCAATGGGTCCCATAGGACCTATTGGGATGAAGGACGTCTGTACTCAGAGGGTAGAGACCCCAAGCTTGGTGCCACCAGGAGGTTGGTTATACCCCAGATGTTTAGAGGCTCCTGCTCACCCTTGCACATGACATTCCCCTGGCAGGACACTTAGGGCAAAGTAAGACTTGGGACAGGCTTGTCCCTCACTTACACTGGCCCCATATGTCTGAGGACACTAAGGAGTTTTGACGCTCCTGTGCCACCTGCCAAGCCAGTGGCAAGTCTGGTGGCATCACAAAGGTCCCGCTAATTCCACTTCCAGTGGTTGGGGTTCCCTTTGAGAGGGTTGGGATTGATATTATTGGTCCCATGAACCCTTCAACTGCATCTGCGCACAGTTATATTCTAGTGGTGGTGGACCATGCCACTAGATACCCAGAAGCTATTCCCCTTAGGACCACTATAGCTGCTGTGGTGGCAAGGGCCCTCTTAGGATTTTATTCCAGAGTGGGCTTCCCTAAGGAGATCTTAACTGACAGAGGTACAAACTTCATGTCAAGTTATATCACTGCAATGACGAAAGCGTGTGAAGTGAATTACAAATTAACCACACCCTACTATCCTCAATGCAATGGGTTGGTTGAAAGATTCAACAAAACCCTAAAGAGTATGACTATGACCATGGACCTCCCAGAAAAGCTTAGGCCAAAATAGGCTGTCCTTCTGCCCTGCCTTCTCTTTGGCTACAGAGAGGTATCTCAGAAGGGAGTTGGCTACAGCCCTTTTGAACTTCTGTTTGGGAATCCATTTAGGGGTCCGCTGCATCTGGTGAAAGAGGGATGGGAGTTACCTCTCAAACCTCCCAAACAGGACATAGTGGATTATGTACTTGGTCTGTGTTACCGCATGGCTGAATACATGAAGAAGGCAAGTAAAATTCTGGAGGCTAGCCAAGAACTCCAAAAAGCTTGGCATGACCAAAAGGCTGTCATGACAGTCTACCAGCCAGGCCAGAAGGTGTGGGTGTTGGAGCCTGTGGCCTCAGAACCTCTCCAAGGCAAATGGAGTGGACTCCACACCATACCTGAACAAAAGGATAAGGTCATCTATTTGGTGGACCTTGGCACCCCCAGAAGTCCCCATAGGGTACTTCATGTGAACAGGCTAAAACATTTTGTTGACAGGACTGAGATGGGCTTGCTCATGGCAACTGATGAGGGCCAGGAGGAAGAGAATGACTCTCTCCCTGATCTCCTCTCACAAAACCCTAATGATGACTCAGTAGATGGAGTGGCCTTGGCAGGCAGCCTCACTGATCAGCAGCAGATTTCTTGCAGGAAGGTCCTCAATCAATACAGGCATATGTTCTCTCTGACTCCAAGCCAAACCACCTGGTGTACCCATGAAGGGGACACAAGTGAGAGTCTACCTATCAAGGAAACAATCTACAGGCAGCCTGACCATGTCAGAGATTGCATCAGGACAGAGGTCCAAACGATGCTGGAGTTGGGAGTGATTGAGCCCTCAGATAGCCCTTGGGCTAGCCCAGTAGTCCTTGTACCTAAACCTCACACCAAGGGTGTAAAAAGAGAGATGAAGTTTTGTGTATAATACAGGGGACTCAATGCATCACTAGGACTGATGCTCACCCAATTCCTAGTGCAGATGAGCTTATTGTCACTTTGGCATCAGCCAAGTTCTTAAGCACATTTGACCTTACTGCTGGCTATTGGCACATCAGACTAGCTGAGGAGGCCAAACCAAAAACAGCATTTCAACCTCTAGTGGGCATTATCAATTTATTGTAATGCCCTTTGGCTTGAAGAATGCACCTGCCACATTCCAAATTTTGGTGAATATAGTTCTCACAGGCCTGGAAGCCTATAGTGCAGCATATCTAGATGATATAGCTGTCTTTAGCTCCACCTGGGAGGATCACCTGGTCCACCTAAAGAATGTTTTGGAGGTTCTGCAGAAAGTAGGCCTCACTATCAAGGCTACTAAGTGCCTGATAGGGCATAGTAAGGTTGTGTACTTGGGCCACCTGGTAGGTGGAGGCCAAGTTCAACAACTACAGAGCAAAATCCAGACCATAATGAAATGGGTTGCTCCAACTACCCAGATTCAGGTCAGAGCTTTCTCGGGACTGACTGGGTACTACAGAAGATTTGTCAAAGGATAAGGATCCATAGTGACTCCCTTGAATGATGTTACATCAAAGAAAATGCCAAGTGGACAGTTAGCTATCAGAAAGCATTTGAAGACCTTAAGTAGGTCATGCGCACTGCTCCAATCCTACAAAGTCCTGACTACTCTAAAACATCCATTGTTCAAACACATGCATCTGAGTTGGGGGTAGGGGCTGTGGTGTCACAACTGAATGCAGAGGGCCAGGATCAACCAGTAGCTTTTATCAGCAGAAGGTTGACCCCAGAGAGAAACGTTGGTCAGCTGTAGAGAGACAGGCCTTTGCTGTGGTCTGGGCCCTGGAGAAGTTGAGGCCATACGTGTTTTGTACTCCCTTTATTATTCAGACAGACCATAAGCCCCTCTTATGACTTAAACAGATGAAGGGTGAAAACCCCAAACTTTTGAGGTGGTCCTTTTCCCTACACGGGATGGACTATACCGTGGAACATAGACCTGGGAGTAACCATGCTAATGCAGATGGACTCTCCAGATATTTCCACTTAGAAAATGAAGACTCAACTGGGCAAGGTTAGTCTCATCTCCTTACGTTTGGGGGGGAGGGGGTTGGGTAGGAAAGTAGGATCTGTTTCTACGGTTACCCCCACTTTTTGCCTGGTGCTAAGCTGTATTTAACTCGTTTGACTGGGAACCTGCTAATCAGGACCCCAGTCTATCTGCTTTCTGCCTAAATTGTTATGTTCAGTACTTAGGTACCCCCCAGATTGAATATGAGGGTACCCTTAAAAATCCCTAGTATATGGTACCCATGTACCCAGGGCATAGGTACCCCAGAGGTCTCCCATGGGCTGAAGCATGTATTATGCCACCCATGAGAGACCATTCAAAATGTAACTACAGGCCTGCCATTGCAGCCTGTGTAAGTTGGTGCTTGCACCACTTACTAAAGATATAGGTATCCTATATCTAGAGTCACTGCACTTAAAACCTATAAGTCACCCCTCTGGAAGGCCTTTACAATCCTGAAGGCAGGGTGCTTGGTTCTAAGTGAGAGGGTGCCCCTGCATGAGCAGGATACCCCTGCAGCCTACGTCCATTCTCCCGGGTTGTCAGTGAGGCAGCCATATACTATATAGAGGGGCACCATGTAATTACATGATAACCATCTTGAAACTGGCTGCAACGAATCTATCATGTTTGATATCAAACATGTTGGAATCATACCTCCCAAACTGTAAAGGGTGTGGGAGGTATGATTCCAAGCACTGGATGAGCCCTCTGTTTGGCTCTCAGTGTTCCCAGTACCAACCTTCATGACCCGGACAGCCCAAAATGGTTGCTGCCGACCAGATACACGATTCTGCCCTTCTGCTGCTGAGCCAAGCTCGAGCAGGGGAAGGAAGAACAATAGGCATCCTGTCACAGGGAGGTGTGACCACCTCTTGCCAGCGCCACTCAGTCTGCATGAGGGGCACATTTGGTGTCCCTGTGCATAGTCCAGTTCAAACCAATCCTGGGAGCCGTTGGCTCCCGCTCTGGCGTGAAACTGGGCAAAGGACATGGGAGTAACCTCCCCCCTGTCCAGACCCTCCACTGTGAGGGTCCCTTGAATCTTCCCAATCCTTTCCCTAGGGTACTTAAGGGCTTACCTGGGTGTAGGTCCCTAGATTTGTCATGGGATAAAACTCTGGACTTTGTTTGGGCCTCACTTCGTCTCCCTTCCTGTCTGCGGCATCGTCTGGGCCTGTGCATCATACAGGAACCTTCAAAGGCCTGTGGAGCATCAAAGACACTTGAAGAAATCTCCGTTGGAGTGAACGAGTTCCTCCCCTGCATTTGCAGGCTCTACCACTAAGTCAACCGGTCTGCTGATCCTGAGCTCCGTCAGACTCCGTAATGTTCTGCAACACAGGTGGTGTTTTTCCACAGCTCCTGAGGCCTGCCCCGCCCTCTCACCAAGTTTAAGCCCAGTATCCCTCGTCGGGGTTGCAATAACCGAACCCCTGTGCACTGCTTCAACTTGCAGTTTCAAAGGCTTGTTGGCTTCCTTCCAAGAAGATCTTCGGGCTCCAATTAGCCCCAACCTCAAGCACCTCCAGTGACCAGAATCTTCAGCCACACCACATCGAGGCCTGCATCTCTTGGTGAGCTGCTTGAGGTCCTCTTGTGACTCCAGTGCCTCCGGCCTGTGGGTCCACTTGAGGGTCACAATTGTTTCTTTTGGGTTCCCCTGATTTCTCAGGGCCTCCCTGACTCCCTTGCTTGTGGTGAGTCCCCTGGACCTTGCTGGTCCCGACGTTGCTCCTTCTTCACTTCCTACGTGGGTTGCATTTGTGTTCGACTGCGGTGTCCGACACCACTTTAGCCGTATGCACCTGGCTTCCCTGGCGTAGGTAACGTGGGTACTAGGGTATCCAAGGGTAGCTCTCCAACCTTCTGACTTCCACAGGATTTCTTCAGGGTCCACTGGGAAGGGTCCTTAATCATTAAAAATCCAACCGCAACTTGCACGTATAGTTGTACGAAGCACACGGTCATTTTTCCAGACTGCACACGCTCTCCGTGGGGTCCCTATCTACTTACTTTGGGTGGTTCCTGGGTCCCCAGCACTTCTATGTCCTCTCGACATTGTCTTGACCCGATTCATGGTTCTTATACCACTTTCTTAGTATATGGTTTGGTCCCCCCCCGGGTCCACTGTGTAGTATGTGCTATTTACTGTGTTTATTTGTTAAAGTATTGTGTGTACTCTGTTTATCTCCATGTAGGAGATATTTGAACATACTAGAGAGTATTATATAATAAATACATATTTACATAGTTCTTTTCACTTAATCTATACTATACGATTGCATTCCGGTAAAAACAAGCTGCTTTACACTCCTTCTGGACTAATCCTGAAGGCTGCTCTCCACAGCTACCGCTTAGATAGCTTCTAAGGTTGTCTAAAACTACTTAAATCACCATAAGGGTTGTCTGGACTGGTGCAAGGTGCCCACTTACATTACTGGACCTCATATACCAGGCCAGCTTCTCACAATCTGTATGCACAGTAAGATTTGTTTCTACAATCCTGATATTTGAGCTTTAAAAAAATATAGGCCATCCCACTTTCAGTGAAGGAGGATGACATCATGGTGGTGTTGCATACCCTGGATTGAGACCCTGCACAGAGCTGAACTGGGAGCCCGCTGGCAACTACACAGCAAAATGCAGTAAACAATGAGCCAATCCATACGAGGTTAACCAGGCTCACAGAACCCCTGTAGAAATAAGTCCTAGGAGTTCACAGCTCTTGCAGATGGTCACAAGTGCATATTTAATGGCTTCACTTAACTGTAGTGGGTCATTACCGAAGCATCCATCACAGAAAAGTGCTTAGAGATAGAGGTTGTACTTGTACAGCTTTGCTACCTGGGGCAGTAAATCAGAATAAAATGCAGCAAAATAGTGTTTTCCACTTTCTACTGAAAGGCAAATACTCCCTGGGTGGGGGCTTGTCACTTTAATTGGTTTGAACTGAAAACCAAAAACCTGGCTACACTATTTTGTCAGGTCAGTATTGCCCACACAAAATTCCTGTAATATCCCAATGTTATAGTGTAAGTGTATGTTTTGTTAATTTTTGTTTGAACCCCATATGCATTTGTAATGAGATTACATGTTTCCTCCCTGTGCACAACAGACAGTGATACACTAGCATCTGTAGGGTAAATAGTACTTAGCTATGGGTCTGATTTTGAATTTGCTGAAAGGTATACCCCGTCACAAAAAGGGATAGATATCACATCTGCCTCATTACAAGTACCAAAGAAGAGAATGCACTTTTGTGATGGAGTAACCCATTCCTCAAACAAATAATCAGGCCAGGAGTCTCATTCTATTTAGTCACAGAAATTACATAAGGATAGGGAGCAAGTATTAACCAATCAAGATGTTGCTATCTGTGGACTCATGATGTCAAGCATTGCAATTAGTCAAGTATTAAAATGTCGTGCTATTTCAGCACAGAATGATAAACACAGTTGGCATTACATTAGAACATTAATTGTAGTATTGAGAGAGGAGCAGCCAATCAGGTTGCTCCACAAGCAATCAGCAACTACTGATACGGTTCTCAGCTGAAGCTCTACCAAAAAGACGAATGCCTGTGAATGGGCATGGGTGAGAGAGTGCGCGAATGTGTAAACTCTATTATAGATTAATAGCAATATTAAACGCAGAGCTGGTCAATACAATACTTTCAGCTATTATCCTTTACAATGTTTATGCATCCACTGCTGTAGTTCAGACTCATAAGACAAATGAAGTCCAATAATTTGCGTAAGTGACCAGTTCCATGCTGCTTTTTAAATTATAGAAGAAGGCTGACAAAAATACATGAAACAAAGCACCACTTTGGGTATATCATTGATCACACCTATATTCCTAGACCTAACCACTAAACATTAAGCCACAATGTGTAAATAGTTTGGATAGGTCATAAAGGTAAACATAATTCACATACATTAGGCAAAAAAGAAGATGAAGAAAATATACATAAATAATAATTCTGCATAGGGGATCGTGTGTGTATGTTACATATCCAAGAAATGCAGTTATTTACAAATTTCTTCATACAAACATTCATGATTGTTATAGACTCCCAAGGGCTCCTCTTCAGTATAGTCAGCTCAACAATCCAATCTTCTATTGAAGCAGATTGAACCAAGTTCCACTTTCTGCAAATTAGCATTTTAGCCTAATTATATTGTTTATAGTATGTAGTTAATAAAAGTATTACAATGTGTGGGACAGTTTATCCTAAAACATGGAGTAAAAGATAAGGAAACAAGCAATATTAAAAATAATTAGGTGAAAAATGCGTTTATAGCAATGGGAAACTAAGGGCCTGATTACGATGTTGGCCGGAAAGGCTCCGAACAGCATTTGGATTTTCCTAAACTGTGTCGGAAGCTATATTTCCGGCCGTGTTGGAAACCTATCCGACCAACCGATTATGATGGAAAGGTAACCGTTCGGTCATTCCGAATCAGTCCGACAAGGCATTCAGAAACTCCGAGTCCGTCGAAGCCAAATCCAACAGCTCTACAGACCGTGTTTCCGACCGACATCATATGATGTTGGATTCGGACATCCTTTCCTACTCGGACCGCCGACACGAAAAGGCTGTCGGAAACTGACTTTGGGTGCCCCTAACAGGCCCTCCTTCATCCTGAGGCCTCTGGTTGGGGCCATGGGGGTACCAAAGGGACCGCCACGTAGAACCCTGCACAGTGTGACAGGCACCATGGAGTGCCTGCCACAGGATGCAAGGTTGTTAAAAACCACCCTTTTTTTTTTAATGGGAGGCTGTGTTGTCGATCGGAACACAGGCTCCCATTGAAGTCAATGGGAGACTTTCCGAACGGTGTTCAAAAGCATCATAATCGGTCGGTCAGTCAGAACCTCCGACTGCGAGTCAGTCGGAACCGAATCCGACAAGGAGTAGGAGATTGAATATTGCCCTAAACCATTTTCTCTCCTCTTTAGTAAACCATATATAAGACATGTTAGGGAAAGCTTCCATCCAAATGGTTAATGATGGAATACATTTGGTTTTCATTACATTTAAAAGGGGCATGGTTGATGGCCCATCTAAACTTTTAGCATCCCAGATCTGAAAGCAATTGCCTTGTTTTGGGCTTGCCAATTGACCTCTATGGCTACCTTTGGTGTGGAAGGTAACACCTACATACGTGTAAGTATAAAGGTGATCGAGTATTTGCCCTTCCACACACCAAATTAAATCTTTTATTTTTTGTGAACCAAAGGACATTACTTTTATCTTTTTGTAATAAATCTCTAACTGGTTGTTCTCACAGTACATACATAGATTTTTTAAGGTATACTGGAGACTGATTTTTGTATAATCCAAGAGAACAGTGTCATCTGCAAACTGAATGATGGATGTTCGAAGTCTGTTCAGTTTGAGAGGAACAAGCCCTCGAGATCTTCAGGGTCTCCTCAATGTCGGCAATGTGTAAATGAAAAAATAATGGGGCAATAATGCAGCCTTGTTTTAGGCAATTGTTGACTTGAATTTTGCCCGCAAGACTAAAATATTTTTTTACCTCAGCCCACAATTTGAAATCCTCAATATTTGTATATTTCTCTATATTTAAAAAAAAATGTACAGAGTACCGTGGTACTGCCTCGGGAGTACCGCTGTACTTAAACATAAATTAAACAAAATAAATGTGTTAAGAAAATACATATACACTGTAATACACTATATTTTACATCTATAGTGTACTACAGTGTATTTTCAATTTCTAACATATTTAAATATGCACAAAAAAGTCTAAGGAGTACCCTGCTAATACCTAAAAATTCCTGTGCTACTTAAACATTTTCTTTAAAAGTGCACAATTCTCCTTAAACTGCTATAAAAATATACAAAAATGTTCAAATATATTTATCTACCTATTACCAGTTCAATAAAGTGGTAATGAAATTTAATGAAAAATATTTTTGTAGAGCGCACTACTGCCCAAAGGTGTGAAGAGAACAAACGGGAAAATAAGGAAGTTAATGAAGGGGATCCTAACAGGGGGAAAGTAAAAAACAATTGGTTAAAAGGACATGTTTTCAAGGCTTTTCTGAAAGCAAGAAGACCTGTGCATTTCTTCAGGGAAAGAGGAAGGGAGTTTCATCCTTTGGCGGTAGAGTGAATGAAGCTCCTGCGTCCACAGTAGGCTCTCTTAACTTTGGGAACCATGACATTGTTGGCTGAGAAGGACCACAAGACTCTAGTCGGGCGGTACCAAATAAATTTCTGCTTCAGATATTCTGGGCCAAGGCCATTAAATGTTTTAAACGCAAAATAAAGTGCTTTGAAGTCAATGCGCTTAAGAATAGGACGCCAGTGGAGTTGAGCCAATGCTTGAGACCCAGATTGATACTTGGGGATCCTAAGAAGAATGCACGCAGCAGCGTTCTGCAGGACTTGTAGTTTGGTTATAAGTCTCTGCTGTAAAGTAACGTAAAGTGCGTTGCAATAATCAAGTTTCGAAAGCACAAGTGTGGCAACTACCAGTTTCTGCATGTCTTGCTGAATAAATGGAAGAATTATCCTCAAAATGTTTAGAATGAAAAAAGACGTGCCACTGATACAACGATCTGAGTGTTGCCTGCATAGCTAATGAATGAGAATCCTAAATGTTTGGTTTAGCGTTGCCAGGAGGGTAACATAAAGATTAAAAAGCATAGGGCTCAATGATGAGGCATGTGGGACCCCACATGGTGGCAAGAAGGTGTTAGAGGAAATCATCTAAGGCCACAAATTGTTTTCTCTCAGAGAGAAAGGATTTTAAGATGGCCAGCACAGAGCTCCTGATACTAAGAGAAAGAAGCTGGTCAATCAATAAAACATGGTTGACGGTATCAAATGCAGCCAAAAGATCCAACAGGATCAAGTCTGTATTTGATCCTGATACTAGAATAGTTCTCAGCTCTTCCGAGGCAAGTATCAAGGCAGACTCCGTACTGTATTCACCCCTAAAGTAGAACTGTGCGTGGTCCAGCAGATGGTTAGACTCAAGGATTGTTACCAATTCTTTATTCAGCATCTTCTCTGTGATCTTGCCAGGGAAGAGGAGGCGTGAAATTGGCCTATAATTATTTGGATCTGAAGGAGACAAGTTCGGTTTTTAAAGTAGTGGCCATATGGTTGCTATTTTCCATGCCTTCGGAAATTAGCCATGGCTGATCATTTCATTGAAAATATTTGTCAGTTGGTTGGCTAATACAATGGGAGCCAGCTGCGCGAATTTTGGAGGACAGGGGTCCTAAGGGGATCCTGATTTTATTGATACAAAAAGTTCCAGAACTTGAGCAACCAATAGGGTTGAAAAAGATGAGAGGAGTGCTGAATCAGAATCGATGTCAGCATTCTTATTTTGACACCCGGGTGGGCCTTCTGATTTCTCCTCTGGATCGTCTCATCCAGACGGTGAAGGGGCCGGTGTACTCTTTGCAGTGAAGACATTATGAATGTTGTCCACCTTTGCTACAAAGAAAGATGCGTTAGAGTCACACGAAGTTGGTTAACTATCGGTCTTTTCAGAGTCTTCAGTGTTTGAGTTTTTTGCCATTTTTATTTGATACATAAAGTTACAGATCATCTTAAAGGGCTCCTGGACAGAGGCGAGATAGCAGCACTGATATCACTCAACCTCAGTGCAGCCTTTGATACTATGTCTCACACAACTCTACTGGAAAGACTGACTGAGTTGGGATTGCAGGGAACGACCCTTTCCTGAAAGACCTCGGGGCTTATTTACAAGCCCCTTGCGCCACCTGTACGTCACATTTCCTATGCTAAAAATGATGCAAAAGTGGCGCAAGGGACTTGTAAATAAGCCCCTTTGTTTCTAAGAGACCAGTCGTTCCAGGTGTTCTCGTAATAGCCTCCTCCGAACAACAACCACTGACCTCAGCAGTTCAAGGATCATCCTTAAATCCAGTTCTATTTAATATCTATGTGCACCCATTGGCGGACGTAGTGGAAAGCTGTGGTCTCACTTTATTTTCATATGCAGATGATACCCAAATTATCTTTTCACTGTCATCTGCACAGAGACAATGCAGCGACCCTGAACTCCGGACTGATGCTGGTCGCGAAGTGGATTTACAATCAGTCGCTCAAACTTAATGGAGAGAAGACAGACGTTCTGGTATTAGGAAATAATCGGTCCCTGTGGGGCCCAAAACACTAGCCGGAAAGTCTGGTTCCCTACCGGTTGCAAAGGCAAAGAATCTGGGCATCATGGTGGACAATAAGTTGACGATGAAACCACAGGTGACACCACAGGTGACACACCTAGCTACCACGTGCTTTGCCATCTTAAAATGGCTGCGAACAATCATTTAGCTACTACCAATTTCTGATCAAAGAATGGTAATTCAGGCACTTGTGATATTGAGGTTGTATTACGGCAACATTCTACATCTAGGAGTAGACAATGCTGCTCTCAAACAATTGCAAGTAGTCCAAAACTCAGCAGCAAGGCTGCTTTTTAAGATGTCAAAGAATTCCTCTGCGTCAGGCCTCCTACGGAATTTACACTGGCTAGCAATAGAAAAACAGATTCGACTCAAGACGCTGTGCTATGTACACATGGCTAAAGCAGGGAGGGGTCCAGGTTATTTACAGCAACTGGTGAAAGCCTCAAAACCTTCTCGGACACTACGCTCTAGTGAACGCTCCCTGTGCTTTGCTCCTCCATTTAAACGCACGCGTTTGGGAGGCTGGTTCTTCACCTTCCAGGGTGCAAACCTCTGGAACGGTATCCCGGAGGCTGTGAGAAACTGTCCATCAATAACGACATTTCATAGCATGGTTGTTTTAATGTAATAAATCTATAAAAAACCCATCCTGATGTAGCTCTGAGAAACCCCAATGGGGTAACTGCGTTTTAAAATCTTTCTATAATAATAATAAACATAAGCTGATTTTTCTTTACAAATTAGGGCTTTTTATTCGCCAATTTTTCGTTTGTTATGTTTTCTTTCTGTTCTAGCGTAATTGAGCCTCCATTTCCACTCCTGTTTCCTACGGGCCTGTTGAAATTCTCTCAGTTTGTCCGAGAACCAGGGCTGCGACAGAGAGGCTCTCCTGTTCATTGTGATTTTTTCTGGAGCTAGCTGTTTAATAGCCAGACCTAGCCCAGAGTGATAATTTGTGGCGGTGTGATCTAGGCTTGTGGAGGGGGTCGATGTAGAGGCCGTACGAACCTCTGCAAAGTTAGTGGAGCCTATTTTATTCAATGGGTGAATTTTTCGTGAATTAGGGGGCACTGCGGACCTCGTGGGAAAGCCTGCAACTTTTATTTTGAACGCTGCGTGATGATCCGACCATGTGAGTGGCAATGAGTCAGCAAAGGATAACGAGCCATTGTCGGAAAATACCCCATCCAATCTATGCCTGGCCGAGTGTGTGGGTACACTGACCGGCTGCTCCAACCCGAGGCTGCTCATAGGTCAAATGTATTGAAGAATGATTTAAGGTCCCCCATCCACCCCGTCTCTGATTTGGTTTCCTTCATCTTTGAGCCTAGCAACCCTTCTACCTCCTCGATTAATACGTTTATTTCGTCAAGGGTGCAATTCTCTGCAGAATGCTTTGGTTGCTTTTTTGCTTTGCCCATATCAGATGATTTATCATTAGCTTGGCGTTTTACCATATTGACCCGTAAAAAGTTACGTTACTACAGCACTTTGGGGCATATCAACAACAACCGGCGATAATTATCTCTAAGCGCACTTAGCGCTAGGATAATTATCGCCGGCTAGCGGGAATTTTTATCGCTGAGATAGCGTGCTATTAGCAACGCTTATCTCAATAGCGATAAAAATCCTCACGCTAACAGGCTAACGTGAGATTATCGCTGGAAACCCAGCGATAATCTCACATTACCTTGTTGATAGGGACAGGCAAACTTAGCCATGATATCCTCCTTCCATAGGATATCATGGCTAAGTCAGAAAAATACCAGATGTAAAAAAGCAACGTTAACCGCGGTTAGCGCTGCTTTTTTTGTCTCTAACAGGGTTAGCGACATTCTTGATAATAGGAGAAATGTCGCTTAGCGACAATCTCCTATTATTTTACTCTAGAACGCCCCCTTTGCATCTCATTAGAGATGCAAGGGGAAGCGTAGAGTAAAAGGGCGCTAACATGCAAATTTGCATGTTAGCACCCTATTGTTGATAGGGCACTAGTTTTATCTCTCCTTTTTTGGCTTTTAAAGCCAAAAAAGCAGAGATAAAGCCCTTGTTGAAATGCCCCCCAGGTTTATTAGCTTAGTATAGCAGTTACGCAGAGAAGGCGGCAGTGATTTCAATCCAACTGTCCTAAATTTAGCCAGAATCTGAAAAAACAGCTAAATAACCAACTGGAGATATTATGCAAAGTACTCCAGCAGCCACAGAATCAACAAGGGCTTTTTTCTCTGCTTTTTTGGCTTTAAAAGCCAAAAAAGCAGAGATAAAACTAGCGCCCTATCAACAACAGGGTGCTAATACGCAAATTTGCATGTTAGCACCCTTTTACTCTACGCTTCCCCTTGCATCTCTAATGAGATGCAAAGGGGGCGTTCCAGAGTAAAATAATAGGAGAAATGTCGCTAAGCGACATTTCTCCTATTATCAAGAATGTCGCTAACCCTGTTAGAGACAAAAAAAGCAGCGCTAACCGTGGTTAACGCTGCTCTTTTACGTCTGCTAATTTTCAGACTTAGCCATGATATCCTATGGAAGGAGGATATCATGGCTAAGTTTGCCTGTCCCTATCAACAAGGTAACGTGTGATTATCGCTGGGTTTCCAGCGATAATCTCACGTTAGCCTGTTAGCGTGTAGATTTTTATCGCTATTGAGATAAGCGTTGCTAATAGCACGCTATCTCAGCGATAAAAATTCACGCTAGCCGGCGATAATTATCCTCACGCTAAGAGCGCTGAGCGATAATTATCGCCGGTTGTTGTTGATATGCCCCTTAGCTACTGCAACCCATTATGTATCCAAGCTAGCTTACATCACGGGGAAGATATGGTTACAAGCAAATTGTTTGTATCACATATTGCACACACTGTAGAACACATGTAATGGCCCTTTCGTCTAGGGGTTGCGGTGCCTGGTGCAGTCAGAGCGATGGAACAGTCCTGTGCTATATCGCACTGAGTTTCGACGCCTCAATGTAGAGGGGAAACGAGAGTCAAGCACCTGTCCGTTACACAAGAGCCGTATCTACAAGTTACTCTTATGCTGATGCATATGGGGGGTGTGATGCACACCTTAGGCCAGAGGTCTTCAAACTTTTGGATGCCGAGACCCCCCTGTCAACATTTTGAGGCGTAAGGACCCCCTGTAGGAAGGTGGATATCTGACTATGGTTACCCCCAACTTTTTGCCTAGTGTCTAGCTGGTTTTTCGACTTAGTTGGCCTGAGATCCTGCCATTCAGGGTCTCAGGCTGTCTGCTCTCTCTGTAAAATGGACTCCATGTACCCTAGGTACATAACCAATTGGTAAGGATCACCTTATTGGACCCTGTACAGTGTACCCTAGGTACCCAGGGCATAGGTGTACCCTAGGCCTCCCAGGGGCTGCAGCATGTATTATGCCACCCCTGGTCTGGCCTTCCAATCAGACACAACTGGCTGATCACTCAGCTGGGGCAAGGTCGTGTAATCACCCCTTGCTTAGATATAGTATGCCTATATCTACCCTTATATATAGACACATGTGTACCTATCAGTCACTCCTATGGCAGGCCTTAACAATCCTGGAGGCAGAGTGCTTGGTAACATGTGAGATGGTGCTCTAGCATGAGCTGAGCCTGTCTGCAGCTTTCGGAACCATGTCCTTATAGCTGTTCTATGATATAGCCTACCATATACTCTTAAAGTGCCTTATAATCTTAAACGGTTATGGTAACTATGGTTGGGCTGTATCAAAACATGTCGTGTAAGGTGTCTAACACTTTGGAATACTACCCCCATACCATTCCTGGTGATGAGGATATTATTCCTCCCTTCTAGAGGGAGAGACATGTTAAAATCCTACTTTGCTGTGTAACCTCTGACCAAAGCCTCAGCATCACAAAATGGATGCTGCTGCCACAGACACAAGTCTGACCTCCTGCTGCTGGGAGTGATCCCAGCCAGGGAGGCCTGGACAATAGGTTTCCTGCTTGGGGAGGTGCTAGCACCTCCCCAGACAGCCTTTAGTGTATTGGGGCAGGGTGGGCTGAAAGGAATGAGCCATGCCTGGGGCACACAAGGTGTTCCTTGCATAGTCCAGTTCAAACCGGCGCTGGGGCACTCCAGCCCCAGCTCTGGCGCGAAACTGGACAAAGGGAAGTGGGTGTAACCACCCCCTCCCAGGTCCCACCCCTAAGGCGTGACCTAGCAGGTATCCCAGCCCCCCAGATTAGTATAAGAGTGGGAGTTGGGCCTCAAGACTTGAGATTATCCTGAACCTGCAAAACTGAACAGAAACTCTGGACCTTCGACATTCGACGAAAGAAGAAGACTGAAGAATCTCCCTTGTAGCCAAGGAGTGGCTACCCTGTGCAAACAGGCACCATCAAGAGACTACCCTTTGCTTTGTGAACGTTCTACGAGGAACCGACTGCAGAGCCCGACCAGAGCCTTGATTTCCAGACTTCTCCGACCCTCATCCACATCTGCAGCAGAGCTGAGATCCGTGGAGGCGACGAGCGACGTGGGACCGGCTACCTGGGAAAAGTGGCTAGTAACTTACAGCGCAGCTTCTGAGGTACCCTCGAAGTTGTGCACCGGGGATTGAGAAGCCCCAACCCCAAGCACCATCTGCACCGAAGACCAGCCCCCCACACTCCACGAGTCCTGCGTAGGGCCCTTCAGCATTTTCCTGCTTGCCGCGTCTGTCCGGTTGCTTGCCCGCTGGCTAGTGGCCTTTGTGACGACGCACCCTGAAATCTTCTGTGCTGGTTTGGCTCCTCCAGACTGGCTCCCGCTTCTCTGCAAAGAAGAAGCACCCCAGACCTTCCTGGTCTGCACCAGAAGCAAGTCCTTCGTTCTTCGTGGGTTCCGCTTGCCAAGGCTTGGTGAGTCCTAGTCCAACTTCGACGCCGCCGACAGCAAGAGCCTTTGTGGGACAGCTCGCCTCCGGGTCCTGGTCGTCCTCGACGCTTCCTGGTCCTCCTGGCTGCAGCGACAAGCTTCACCTTCACCTGCAATCTTCACGACATCGCCTGGTTCCTTCCTGGTTCCACGTGGTCACTGGCTAGTGACCTTGACTCTGTCCCTTCTGCTTGCAGGTTTCTTCTCTTCTTGATCCCAGCCTTGGGATCCACCGGACACTCTCCCCTGACTGCCTGTCAGCATCTTTCTTCAGGCATCCATAGGAGTCGACGACGAAAACGATGCATCTTCACCCCTATGCACCCGCAGCCTGTGGGCTAGGTAACTTGGGTACTCCGGTGCTCATCAGGATAGTGACTATCCTAGTGTCTAGTTTTCAAGTCTCAACTTCCTAGCTACTCCGGAAGTGTCCTAAATCTACCGTTTTCTAAACTGTACTATTGCTATTGACTTTTACGCATTACGCGTGAGTGTTTCCACTCTGCACACGAATCCCGTGGGCCTCCCACTTCCTAACTAACGCTAGTGTAGTGTAGCCCCAGCGATTCCCTAGGCCTAGGCCTATTCTATTTCCGTGACAGTGGTTCTTATACCACTTACTTAGTATATGGTTTGCGTGGCCCCTAGGGCCTAACTGTATTACTTACCTGTGTGACTTACTGTATGCATAAATAAGACTGTGTTGTACTTACCTCTAATCTCATAAAGAGTGCTGAGGGTTTGCTTAGAATAAATACACTTTATTTTATATATATATCTGTTGTGGTGTCCTTTCATTTGGTATTCAAGGGATTATATATGGTATCACAGCTGGCTTCACATGCCATTCAGAGTTTAGCCTAAGACTGCTCTTGTCCATGCTACCACTAGGATAGCTGGTCTATAAGGTTGACTTTACAACCAATCACCATAAGGGTATTTGGACTGATATAAGGTGTACACTATAACTAGTGACATCATACATCAGGCCAACTTCTCACATTGGTGAGCAGCGGTTGGGATCTGAGCTTGCTGTTGTAATACCATTGTAATCTTGAGATACTAAATTGAAAGATCACACAGATATTGTCTAGGTACATATAACATAGATTATTATACTTAAGTCCTACTGGACTTTGTAGTTGTAGGTTGAAGGGAGTAACACACCCTGACTACAACTACTAGAGAGGTTTAGTAGATACAACTAGTGTAGGTAGGTGCACACACCACACCCTCACTAGATCATGTCTCTGAGAGGAGATCAAGTAGATGCTCCCTCAGGAGGATCAGGTCTGCAAAAGACCCCCTCTAGATATGATACCTTAACATTCCAGGAGATGAGACACTTGTGTACCTCCAGAGGAATAAAACAGGGTGCAAACCCCACCCTCCTTCAGTTAAGACAACTCCTAGAGGAGTATGACATTATTAGGGCATCTCAGGCAGGTACCCTAGGTACAGAGGAGGGTCTACCCACCACAGAGGAGTCAGAGGAGACTTCAGATGAAGAGGTAGACAGCCAGGGCCAAGTAGGAAGACTTAGCCAGGCTAACCTAAGCTTACATGGGATTTTGCATGGGGTCCCCCCTTACAGACCCCCAAGTAGGCTTACACAGAGAAGCAGGAGGGACAGATCCCCTTCAAGGGAATCCATCCACTCCCATGTCTCTAACATCTCTAATGCTTCCTCTCACAGGGGAATGACTTCCCATGAGAGAAAGGAGCATGAAGCCAGAATGAGGGAAGCTAATCTGAGGATTCAGAGGGAAGAACTTGCCCTTGCCAAAGAGAAGCTTGCTCTGGCTAGAGAACAAAAGTTAAGTGGGTCAGAACCCACTGGTGGCAGCAACATTCCTAGAGATAGGGATAGGTCTTATGACCATAGAAACCTAAGCAAGATAGTCCCCCCATATCAGAATGGGGATGACATCCACAAATGGATGACTGCTTTGGAGAGGGCCTGCAAAGTACAGCAGGTACCCCAAAGTCAGTGGGCAGCTATCTTGTGGCTCTCCTTTTCTGACAAAGGTAGAGACAAGCTCCTCACAGTCAGTGATGAGGATGCAAACAATTACAAAGTCCTGAAGAGTGCTCTGATAGATGGGTTTGGCTTAACCACTGAGCAATATAGGTTGTTGTTCAGAGACACCCAGAAGACACAGACACAGGACTGGTCTGATTTTGTGGATTGTGCCACTAAGGCTTTGGAAGGTTGGTTAAATGGCAGCAAGGTGCAGGACTATACAGGATTGTACAACTTGATTATGAGGGAGCAGATCCTTCATAATTGTCAGAACCAGCTTCTCCATCAACACCTGGTAGACTCAGATTTGACCTCTCCCCAAGAATTGGGAAAGAGGGCAGATAAATGGGTCAGGACCAGGATTAGGCCTAAAAATCAGGGTGGTGACCAAAAGAAAGATACCACCAAGCCTCAAGAGAAGGGGGGGGATAAAGCAAAAGAGAAATCTTCCTCAGGGCCCCAAAACTCCACACAGGGTGGTGGGTCTCAAGCTCCCTCCTCTACCACAGTTAAAAAGCCTTACTGCCATGTGTGTAAAACACCTGGGCATTGGAAAACTGACAGCAGTTGTCCACAGGCTAAAAACAAAACTGTTCCTCCAACTACTCCTGTCACACCACCTATTACTGTCAGCAGTAATCCCCCAGGTGGTGGGAGTGCCCCCAAAAATTTGGTTGGGTTTTCTTGGGGAACACAGGGGGACTCTGGCTTAGCCAATTCCCCTACAGCAGCTACTCTTGTCTGTGATGGTGGCATGGGGTTTGCCAACTTCACTGCCTGTCCCAACACTTTGGGTAGGTACAGACAGGAACCCTTCATCAATGGTAGAAAAGCTGAGGCCTACAGAGACACTGGAGCTAGCATCACTATGGTGGCCCATAGGCTAGTTCCCTCTGAGCAGCTTTTGCCTGGTTTCTCATACCAGGTAACTAACATTGATGGCAAACAGAACAGTCATCCCATGGCAGAGGTATGTCTCAGCTGGGGGGGGGTCACTGGCCCTAAAAGGGTGGCAGTGTCTCCAACCTTGCCTGTGGACTGCTTGCTGGGGAATGACTTAGAACTCTCAGCTTGGGCTGGAGTTGAACAAGACACCCATTCTAAAATGGTAGGCCTTTCCAAAAAGGGTAGTGGGGTTGTGCCAGTCACAACCCCTGTCCAAGTAGCTTTCCTCCCTGAAAAGGTTGGAAGGGCAGTGGTAGCCACAGCCCAGGCACAGACAGACTTCCCTGTAGAAATTGGCAGAGCTGTGACAGTCACAGCTCAAACACAAACTGAGTGCCTTCCTGAAAAGGTTGGCAAGGCTGTAATGGTCTCAGCCCATACTCAGACTGATATAGGTGTAGTGAAGCCTGAAACTATGGATCACTCCACACAAACAGAGAGTAGTGGGGAGGAAGAAAAGTCTCCCTCTCCCCAGACATTAGGAAAAGGTCAGCCTCCTCAGGGATCTGACCTCACCCCTTGTGAAGGAACTGCCCCAGAGGTAGCCAGGCCTGTCCTGGCAGAGCCTCTGATGTCAGTGGCCCCTTCCAAGGTGGGACCCAGTCTGGTGCAGGTAGCCTGCCTCTCTCTACCCTGCCTCAGTCAGCCCAGGGCTGCAGAGGTCAGGGAGGCCAGTGGACCCCAAGAGGGCCCCTGTCTACAAGAACCCCCCCATCAAAAGAATGAGGATTGCCTGGCTAGTAGCCCTAGCCAGGTGATGGGTAAAAACATTCCTGAGGGATCCCCTTCACAGGTAGTTAGGGACCTCCCCCAGAGGGATTCTGTTGGGCACAGGCAAACATGGGACCTTAGGGCCCCAAACCTGACCTGTCCCTCCAGTAAGCCCACAAAAGGGACCCAGCCTCCAGCTTTAGGTAGCCAGAGGCTGACCCTGAGAGCACAGTGCAACTCAGTTAGAGAAATAAAGGCATCCATGGTGGAGGATGATTGGAGGAAGCTGAGGCCTCACTTTGAGGACACTCACTTCAGTACTCCATCTCGACACCAGCCTTTTACTTTGCAAAGACACACCAAAGGTAGAGATTCCCTATGGTGGAGACCCTATGATATCTTTAGGATGAGGGATTGCTTAGTGGACCATGAGACAGGGGGTAACCATGCCAGTGCTGGTTCTTCCTTATATGGCCACTCAGGCAATAGAGGCTTACCTTGTAAAGGCCAGCCTTATCTCCTTTCGTTTGGGGGGGGGTTGTGTAGGAAGGTGGATATCTGACTATGGTTACCCCCAACTTTTTGCCTAGTGTCTAGCTGGTTTTTCGACTTAGTTGGCCAGAGATCCTGCCATTCAGGGTCTCAGGCTGTCTGCTCTCTCTGTAAAATGGACTCCATGTACCCTAGGTACATAACCAATTGGTAAGGATCACCTTATTGGACCCTGTACAGTGTACCCTAGGTACCCAGGGCATAGGTGTACCCTAGGCCTCCCAGGGGCTGCAGCATGTATTATGCCACCCCTGGTCTGGCCTTCCAATCAGACACAACTGGCTGATCACTCAGCTGGGGCAAGGTCGTGTAATCACCCCTTGCTTAGATATAGTATGCCTATATCTACCCTTATATATAGACACATGTGTACCTATCAGTCACTCCTATGGCAGGCCTTAACAATCCTGGAGGCAGAGTGCTTGGTAACATGTGAGATGGTGCTCTAGCATGAGCTGAGCCTGTCTGCAGCTTTCGGAACCATGTCCTTATAGCTGTTCTATGATATAGCCTACCATATACTCTTAAAGTGCCTTATACTCTTAAACGGTTATGGTAACTATGGTTGGGCTGTATCAAAACATGTCGTGTAAGGTGTCTAACACTTTGGAATACTACCCCCATACCATTCCTGGTGATGAGGATATTATTCCTCCCTTCTAGAGGGAGAGACATGTTAAAATCCTACTTTGCTGTGTAACCTCTGACCAAAGCCTCAGCATCACAAAATGGATGCTGCTGCCACAGACACAAGTCTGACCTCCTGCTGCTGGGAGTGATCCCAGCCAGGGAGGCCTGGACAATAGGTTTCCTGCTTGGGGAGGTGCTAGCACCTCCCCAGACAGCCTTTAGTGTATTGGGGCAGGGTGGGCTGAAAGGAATGAGCCATGCCTGGGGCACACAAGGTGTTCCTTGCATAGTCCAGTTCAAACCGGCGCTGGGGCACTCCAGCCCCAGCTCTGGCGCGAAACTGGACAAAGGGAAGTGGGTGTAACCACCCCCTCCCAGGTCCCACCCCTAAGGCGTGACCTAGCAGGTATCCCAGCCCCCCAGATTAGTATAAGAGTGGGAGTTGGGCCTCAAGACTTGAGATTATCCTGAACCTGCAAAACTGAACAGAAACTCTGGACCTTCGACATTCGACGAAAGAAGAAGACTGAAGAATCTCCCTTGTAGCCAAGGAGTGGCTACCCTGTGCAAACAGGCACCATCAAGAGACTACCCTTTGCTTTGCGACCGTTCTACGAGGAACCGACTGCAGAGCCCGACCAGAGCCTTGATTTCCAGACTTCTCCGACCCTCATCCACATCTGCAGCAGAGCTGAGATCCGTGGAGGCGACGAGCGACCGGCTACCTGGGAAAAGTGGCTAGTAACTTACAGCGCAGCTTCTGAGGTACCCTCGAAGTTGTGCACCGGGGATTGAGAAGCCCCAACCCCAAGCACCATCTGCACCGAAGACCAGCCCCCCACACTCCACGAGTCCTGCGTGGGGCCCTTCAGCATTTTCCTGCTTGCCGCGTCTGTCCGGTTGCTTGCCCGCTGGCTAGTGGCCTTTGTGACGACGCACCCTGAAATCTTCTGCGCTGGTTTGGCTCCTCCAGACTGGCTCCCGCTTCTCTGCAAAGAAGAAGCACCCCAGACCTTCCTGGTCTGCACCAGAAGCAAGTCCTTCGTTCTTCGTGGGTTCCGCTTGCCAAGGCTTGGTGAGTCCTAGTCCAACTTCGACGCCGCCGACAGCAAGAGCCTTCGTGGGACAGCTCGCCTCCGGGTCCTGGTCGTCCTCGACGCTTCCTGGTCCTCCTGGCTGCAGCGACAAGCTTCACCTTCACCTGCAATCTTCACGACATCGCCTGGTTCCTTCCTGGTTCCACGTGGTCACTGGCTAGTGACCTTGACTCTGTCCCTTCTGCTTGCAGGTTTCTTCTCTTCTTGATCCCAGCCTTGGGATCCACCGGACACTCTCCCCTGACTGCCTGTCAGCATCTTTCTTCAGGCATCCATAGGAGTCGACGACGAAAACGACGCATCTTCACCCCTATGCACCCGCAGCCTGTGGGCTAGGTAACTTGGGTACTCCGGTGCTCATCAGGATAGTGACTATCCTAGTGTCTAGTTTTCAAGTCTCAACTTCCTAGCTACTCCGGAAGTGTCCTAAATCTACCGTTTTCTAAACTGTACTATTGCTATTGACTTTTACGCATTACGCGTGAGTGTTTCCACTCTGCACACGAATCCCGTGGGCCTCCCACTTCCTAACTAACGCTAGTGTAGTGTAGCTCCAGCGATTCCCTAGGCCTAGGCCTATTCTATTTCCGTGACAGTGGTTCTTATACCACTTACTTAGTATATGGTTTGCGTGGCCCCTAGGGCCTAACTGTATTACTTACCTGTGTGACTTACTGTATGCATTAATAAGACTGTGTTGTACTTACCTCTAATCTCATAAAGAGTGCTGAGGGTTTGCTTAGAATAAATACACTTTATTTTATATATATATCTGTTGTGGTGTCCTTTCATTTGGTATTCAAGGGATTATATATGGTATCACAGCTGGCTTCACATGCCATTCAGAGTTTAGCCTAAGACTGCTCTTGTCCATGCTACCACTAGGATAGCTGGTCTATAAGGTTGACTTTACAACCAATCACCATAAGGGTATTTGGACTGATATAAGGTGTACACTATAACTAGTGACATCATACATCAGGCCAACTTCTCACACCCCCTCTTGACAAAAATGTCTAAACCTGTTGACTAAATTGCGTGGGATGAAAATGTAAATAAGGTTATGTGATGCCGCGTATTTTGGGATAGCATTGCTTCATTATTTTGATATTTGTTACACACAGTAACGCTGAGGAAAGATTTCACCCAATCAGTACCCATTTATAACCAAAATACAGCAATTATGATCAGAAAGATTTCAAGTCAACCTTTGTGAAGGGCCTTCCACTCTGCAGCAATACGTGCTGCCACATTAGAAGCTCACCTGGCCCTGACCGGAAGAAGCAGGGGTCCCTTAAAACCCTGGCGGTTTTGTGTAGAGTTAAGCCTTTTACCCATGCAGCTTTCCTCTCACCCCCTCCCTTCCATCCCTCTCTCCTCTCCTAACCCCGGATCCCTCTCTCACTTTGCAGGTCATTTTCTTTCACCCCTTTTTACAACTTCTGAACTCTCCCCATTCAACCTCTCACTTCACCTTTAATCACCTCTTGCCATTCTGTCCTTTCACTGCCCTCATCTCTAACAGTCTCTCACATTTATCTCATGGCCTCTCTGGCCCTGTCACCTCCCGTGCCCCTCAGCACTTCTCATTCACCTCGTCTCTTCATTCAAATTTTTGTGTATTTGTATCTTACACCTCTCCAGTCCCCCCATTACTCTTTCACATCTCCCCTTTGTTCTAACAGAAGCCCTCACCTTTGGATCACACTCACTTCTTGCGTGTCCATACTTCTCTTCGGCAATTCACATTTCTCCTCATCCCTGACCTCTTCAATCAAATTCTCTCACTCCCTTGCTGCCCTCTCTCATTTTGGGTGCGGATGCAAGTTCAGAATGGGATGAATGAATGTATGATTACTGATGGGCTTGTTTGAGTGAGTTGCATATTGAGTAGTGAGGGGGACAGGTGAGTGAAGTGTCACATGAGTGCAGGATGAGTAGTGTACTCGTGTGACTGCAGGTTGAGGTATAGTGTGAGCATGACAAGTGCATTTTGAGAGCAGAGTGATCACTGTGAGTGCAAGGTGAGCAGGTGAATGGTGCAAGTGCATGGTGATCAGTGTGAGTGCATTGTGATCACTGTGAGTGCAAGGTGAGAGCGTGACAATAAAGGGCGAGAATGAGGAATGAGTTGTCTGAATGCAGGGTGCATTCCGAGACCCATGAAGTAACTCAGCATGTTATTGACGGGGGCGTAGACTTTAATATCTAAGTTAAACTATTGCGGCATTAATCGGGGGTCGGGGGTGAAGGAAATAAATAATGTGCTGATCCTGCAACAAACTTCCAGTCCTATGGTTAGGGTTGCCAGCAGATTATTTTGGTGGCCCAGTCGGTACAAAAAAAAGCAGTCACCTAAAGAGGTATTATCAGCGCTTATCTGTGCATACTTCCCAGGGCTGGCTTTAGTGCTGGTGGTGCCCTGTGCGACCATGTTTTTTGGTGCCCCCCACAATGACCACCCCCACCACGGATTCTCTCACTAGCACCCTTTAACAGTGACCAAGTCTCCATAACCCCACACTCTCAGATGCATTGAATTAGTTATATAGTGCCACTCATACCAGTGTAGGGTGTCCGAGCACTTTGCATCACACACACATTACACAGAGACAATCAATCATAAGTGTGTAAATCAGTGTATAGGAAATGTTACATAAGCCAAAGGACTAAAAGTATAGGAGTCACATGTCATCCATACTGGTAGGCAGTATAGTTTAAGAGTGCTTGGTGTGGAGAAGCACAAACTCAGAGTCGAAAAAGAAACAGCATAGTTGGGAGTTTCCTTTAATAATAAGAATTGATTTCTAGCCAAATTAACCCTTTTTGCAACATTAATCAATGGTCTAATAATGTATTCTTTGTAGTGTGCATGCTGTTCTAGGATGAAAGTTAATAGCTCACTATTCTCTATTAGGACTTTAAGTTATAAATTGCAAGTAACAAAAGGATGTCTCTTTTGAAAGCAGTAACCCGCTGATCTCTTCACACCATACACACTCTGTAATCTACTTGGTACACGTTCTTTGCAGCAGGCATATTAACCCTCTGCACTAACATCACCTAAGTCAAAACCTCAACTATACAACATTCTGATCTCTCTCCAGGAAGATACTTAATCACACAAGTTATCTTGACATTTATGTGAGGCCTGGTAATTGCCGGGGAAAGAAACGCTGCAGCAGGTGCTTCAAAAGCACAATAAACTTTCACTCAGGGCGCCCCCAGGAAGCCAACTTTGTATTCCTTTCCATGAAATGCATTCTCACACTACGGCAGTGAATGTAAAATCCAAATGTAAGGAATAGGCACAGTGGGGACCCAGGGGGTACTGGAACCAGCAAAAAAACCTAAGCCTCTGTAAGCAGTTTACAAAGGCATGTTAAAATGCAAATGGTCTTTAAAGACCTGTGAAAAAACACGGGGTGCGGAGATAGGAATCCAGACACTGCCCAGCTGAGCCCCCAGCAGCTCAAGTTTCACTGCAGCAGCCCGGGCTGAGACACAGGACGGGGGAAGTGTAGTGGGGGGGGGGCTGAACAAAGCCCTTGGGCCTGGGCAGAAGTGTGACTGGGAAGGCGCGACCCCCTTTGTATCACTCCACGGCCCCCCTGGGGGTCGCGCCCCACAGTTTGAAGACCCCTGCCTTAGGCCAACAGAGTCACGGTCAACCTTAGATGGAGGAAAATGCAATTCTCAGTAACTTCTTTTAGTAGCCGTTGCAGACGATGGAAATTGGCCTTCCAGCGAGTCATATGCAGGACGCCAGTTCCAGAGCCAGGGAATGCGACAGCAGCCTGTGCACCACAGGCAAACACCGTCATTTATCTGCCTTCCCTTTTTCCCCACATACCCTGTGTCGTCATTACTCCCGTCGGTCTTCTTTGGTTTGAAGTCTGTGTTCTCTGGGGCTCATGTCACTCCCTCCCTGGTCGTTCAGTGGCCTGTCCCAACTCCCTGGTTTCACCGCTGCATCTGAAGCAGGCATCCCCCTCCTCAATCCACCACCGCATTGGGGTCTGGGCCTCGCTCCTCATCTGTTTGTTGCCCGTTTCCTATCCACTGGGCACCACCCCTCCTCAAGCCACCCCCAGGCTTCCTCCGGTGTCGGATAAGTGCACGGCTTGTCTTAAACAATGCCTCTTAGTATTTATTGTAGGATATATCATAATGTGTTCCATGTTCCCGCAGCATGTGTTTAACTTCTCAGAAGCTGAGCCTCTGCATTTAAAGGGTAAAGTCATCAAAAATGCGTATTTTACTATTTTCATACTGCTGGTGCTCCCGCATTCTTTCCGCATGGATGATTGCATCTGTCTATATGACTGAAAATGTGTGCTATCGTTGTTCGCATTGTACGGCCTCGGCACCGGAGCTCTGTGTGCTCACTCTATTGAGAAAAACTTCAAAATATCTTTCAGTTGTAGGGTGTTGAAGATGAAGTCTTCAAGAAAAACTTCACAAACGCCTTTTTGCACTTTTCAGCACTCATCCCCCTTCAATTATTCCTTCTGGAGCAGCGTTCCATGTCTTCATGGCGTGCTTGGATCACTGCGTTCTCTTTCTGTAGTTTCTATAATGTGGCATTGAGGGTTTTGGTGTAATCTTTTAGGTGGGTTACTGTTTTCTCTGTGTTTGCAGCCTTTTTAATTATTTTCCTCACATCAGCACGCAAGAGGTTTGCCTCATCTGTGACTGGGTCTATCTTGGGCATTAGTGACTTCTTGACCTCATGGATGGCCGTCATTATTTCCCTCAACAATGGTTCTGGCTCTTAAGCCCTCTAATGTGATGCATCTCCCAGGGCTTCCACCTTCATCTGGACCATTTCAGTTTTGCTGCCACATTGCACTGCATATAAGTCCATATTGTTATTTTGGGTCAATTTACCTCCCTTTCCTCAGCCCATGGTTCTCCACCGTTCAACGTGGTAGCCAAAAAAAGGATGGGGGTGCACTGTACGCCCCACTACCTACCAGGTGGGAGATTGAAGAGCACTCACTGACCTCATTCCTGCTCCTCTCCCCTGTGGCCTCGTATTTCTACTGCCCACTCACCTCTCCAGGCTTCTCCCGCGGACTAGCAGAAAATACCTGCGCCTCTGCACTGCAGGATATAGCCTGCTTCCTCGTTATGCTGTGTCCCCCCACTGCATCCTCCTACAGTGGAGAGGCAGTGTAGTTCCTATTGGAGTGGAAGTATTTCATACCTCTGGCTCGTTTTAACACATTTCTACACATTCAGCCAGTGACTCTTCTCTTAGGGGCCATGATTCCTCTCCTGGGGGACAGTGCACTGGGCTCAGTTGCCGATCCTCTAGCTGGTGCACCAAGCAGCTTAAGCCTGTTTCCACAGACCAGCCACAGGATTGGAGCGCCATTCACCCCGGGCAAGAAAATGTTCTTGTGTCAGTATGGGAGGGGAGGTGGGCGAGGAGTCAGATGATCCACAGGGCACGGCTTGACTGCCATCTCTGCTGGCTCTTCCAGCCCCAGACTGACCTTGGCTGCTTCGTGAGCTACTCCAGACCGTGGCCTGCCTCGTGACTCCAGGCCCAGGCCCTGTGCACCAGTCGGCCCTCTCCAGTCTAGCTCTCTCACACCATCGGAGTCTTACCAAAAAGGGTCAAACCTTAAAACACTATCTTACCTTTGTGGTCTAGTGCAAGCAACAGGAGCAGCTTAAACCAGGGTCCAGTGGGATTATCTGGTTTGATCTGTTCTTGCTGCAGGCACTCAGACTAGGCACACAAGTGGGGTAGCATTTGTATCGGGACAAGTGGGGGAATGCCAGATAGTAGGACTTTTATCAAT
Organism: Triturus cristatus; assembly: GCF_964204655.1. Taxonomy (NCBI): domain Eukaryota; kingdom Metazoa; phylum Chordata; class Amphibia; order Caudata; family Salamandridae; genus Triturus; species Triturus cristatus. The sequence continues at coordinate 935,915,019 of NC_140584.1, read as the reverse complement.
TCCTGAGGAGTCCTGAAGTTTACATCACAGAAATACAAGGAAAGCTTGTAATTTTAAGAAAGTTTGCATGGCATGGTTGGAAAGAAAGCTTTGTGGAAGCCACACCATCCTGGACTCCCAGAGATGTCTACTTTTGAAAAATGTCTAGGTTTAGTAGGTTTCCCTAGGTGTTAGCTGAGCTAGCCCAAAACCCAGAGTTACTCAAATTGCTAAATAAGGGTTGATTTTGAGTGCAAAGTTTTGATGTGTCCATGTTGCATTTTGGGCCTTTTGGAGGGAGGACCACCGGGGAGTCGGAGGGACTACTCCGGGCACCTTCCTACCGCCAAATTATAGCCGAGCGCCGCTGAGAAGCCTCCTAGGAGAGGTCCTTCTCCTATAATCGTACTAGGCCCAGTAACACCACCACACAGAACTCCGGACCAGTTGCTTATCTTGGTTCTTTATATAAAAAAAGGAGCACGTTCAATATGTACAGTGGGATCGAGAGATCCAGCAAGAGTCTCAATGTCTTTGAGGGGATAGGGTAGCGGGACAGTCTTAGTACCAGCCAGGTACAGAAGGGCTCTGCGCCAGACCTTGGATGCTGGTCTCGGAGCGGTTTGGACGTGGAGAGCCGCGACGGCATCAGCAGGGCTCGGGTGGTAGTTCCGCTTGGGTCGAGCCGCGACACAGTCAGCAGGGCTCCGGTGGTAGGTCCGCTTCGGTCGATCCGCGACGAGGTCAGCTGGGCTCTGATGGTCTGTTGCAACAAGGTCGGGCCGCGACGGCATCAGCAGGGCCCCAAAGGTTCGTGAAGGTCTTGTAAGCACGATGGAGCCGCGACGTCGTCAGCAGGGCTCAGTAAGTAGGTTCAGGAAGAGTCTTTCTCCGTAGGGTCAGCCGCGATCCGATCAGCAGGGCTCTTGACTCCGGGATACAACTGTCCTCTTGTTGTCGGGTCGCCCCAGATATAGGTCTTGAGCCCTTTGATGTCCGGCCCCTTGCGCCCAGGAGGGCGGAGAGGCCGGGTAGAGCGCGGCCAGACGCCCAGCAGGAGAGGCGCCAGGCCCCAGAGAGCTGTGGGGCGATCGCACCTAGGTGTGGAAGGACGGTTGGGGGTCCCATCGATACTGCCCTCCACCGGGGGTGGGAAGGGCTCACGTGGTATCCCCCAGGCCAGGGGTTGGCGCCTCGATGTCGCGCCTCGCTGGGACCGAGGCCGGGTAGAGCAGGGTCACGGAGGTGGTCACGTGGAGTGACGTGTAATTCAAGATGGAGGAGCCCCGAGGTGCATGGGACCTCGTGCGGCTGAGCGAGGGGGAACAGGACCACGTCACGAGGCCGGCTCCCCCAGCTGAAGGCAGGGAGAGTCACCCATCTCCTTGGGGGTTCTCCTCGCCGAGGCGGAAGAATCGGGACAGGCCGTCAGCATTGGCGTGGTCGATGCCGGGCCGGTGTTCCACGGTGAAGTCCATCCCTTGCAGCGAGATGGACCATCGCAACAGCTTGGGGTTCTCGCCCCGCATTTGCATGAGCCACCGCAAGGGTCGGTTGTCAGTCTGGACCCTGAAGTGGGTGCCGAAAAGGTAGGGCCGGAGCTTCTTGAGAGCCCATACCACAGCGAAGGCCTCCCGCTCGATGGTGCTCCACCTCTGTTCTCGTGGCAGCAGTCGGCGGCTGATAAAGGCCACAGGTCGGTCGAGGCCCTCGGCGTCCATCTGGGAGAGGACCGCCCCGACCCCGTACTCTGATGCGTCGGTCTGCACCACAAATTCCTTGCTGTAGTCAGGGGCCTGGAGCACCGGGGCAGCACACATGGCCGCCTTGAGAGCTTCAAAGGCGGTCTGACAGCGGGGCGTCCAGTGCACCACCTTGGGCTGTTTCTTGGAAGTGAGCTCCGTAAGGGGGCCCACGATGCTGCCATAATCTTTAATAAATCGCCGGTAGTAGCCTGTGAGGCCTAAGAAGGCCCGGACAGCGGTCTGGGTTGCGGGGGGCTCCCACGCCTGGATGGCATCGACCTTCAACTGGAGGGGCGCCACCTGGCCACTCCCCACCTGGTGGCCCAGATAGGTCACAGATCCTTGACCGATCTGGCACTTGCTGGCCTTAATTGTGAGCCCGGCCCTTTGGAGAGCGGCCAGGACTTCGCCGAGGTGTCCCAGGTGCGCGGCCCAATGGTCGCTGAAGACTGCGATGTCGTCGAGGTAGGCCGCGCTGAAGGCTTCTAGCCCGGCCAGGACCTTGTTTACCAGCCTCTGAAAGGTCGCTGGGGCGTTCTTCATACCGAAGGGCATCACCCGAAAGTGGTAGTGCCCATCGGGGGTGGAAAAGGCGGATCGTTACTGGGCGCCGGGAGTGAGCTTGATCTGCCAGTACCCAGCGGTGAGATCAAAGGTGCTTAGGTAGCGGGCGGCCCCTAAGCGATCGATCAGCTCGTCTGCCCGGGGCAGGGGGTGGGCATCGGTCTTGGTGACTGCGTTCAGGCCCCGGTAGTCTACACAAAATCGGAGTTCCGGAGAAGTACCGGGGGCGGCGGCCTTCGGCACCAAGACCACCGGGCTGGCCTACGGGCTGTCTGAGGGCTCAATGACTCCGAGGGCGAGCATCTTGGCGACCTCGGTCTGTATGCAGGCCCGGACTCGGTCAGGTACTCGGTAGGCGCGATGTCGCACAGGGGGGCTGTCCCCGGTATCCACGTCGTGTACACACCAGGGGGTCACCCCGGGCGTGAGGGAGAAGAGGGCAGCGAAGGGTTGCAGCAGCCTCCGGCAGTCATAGCGCTGTTCTGGGGTCAGCGTGTCGGAGAGGAGGACTCCCTCCAAGGAACCGTCTTGGCCCGAGGACCCTGGAGGTCTGGCAGGGGCTCGGAGTCGCTTTCGCCCCCATCATCAGTAGCCAGCAGCAGACTTAGTTCAGTTCGGGCAAAGTGGGGCTTGAGCCGGTTGGCGTGCAGGACCCGGAGGGGGTTCCTCGGGGACTCCATGTCGACTAGGTAGGTGACGGGGCTCTTCCTCTCAACCACCTTGAAGGGCCCGGTCCACTTGTCCTGCAGGGCGCAGGGGTCCACGGGTGACATGACCCAGACTTGCTGGCCGGGCTCGAACTCGATGGTCGAGGCATTTGCGTCATACCAGCGCTTCATGTCTTCTTGGCTGGCTTCGAGGTTGGCTTCTGCCAGGGCCCGGAACCTCCGAGTCTGGTTCCGCAGGGTCAGGAGGTACCGGTAGACGTCGGGGGGGGTACCTGGGACGTTCGCCTCCCAGCCCTCCTTGACCAGGCTGAGGGGCCCTCGGACGGGGTGCCCATACAATAGTTCGAAGGGGCTGAAGCCCAGGGATTTCTGTGGTACCTCTCGATAGGCGAACAGGAGGCAGGGCAGCAGGACATCCCACCTCCTCCGCAGGGGCTCTTCCAGACCTTTGATCATCCATTTTAGGGTCCTGTTGAACCGCTCGACCAGTCCGTTCCCCTGGGGGTGGTAAGGGGTAGTGAATCTGTAGGTGACCCCACATTGTTGCCAGAGGGATTTCATGTACTTTGAAATAAAGTTCGTACCCCTGTCGCTCACCACTTCGCGGGGGAACCCCACCCTGGAGACGATGCCCATCAGGGCCCGGCCCACCACTGGAGCTGTCACAGTGCGGAGTGGGATGGCCTCAGGGTATCGGGTGGCGTGGTCGACCAGTACCAGGATGAAGCGGTGTCCTAGGGCGGTTCGGGGGTCGAGGGGCCCCCTGATGTCGATCCCCACTCGTTCGAACGGGGTGTGGACGGCTGGAAATGGTTGGAGGGGGGCTTTAACTCGGCCCCCAGTTTTCCCGCTAGCCTGGCAGGTCTGGCAGGACCGGCAGTGGTGGTCCACGTCTCTCCGCATTCGGGGCCAATAGAAATGGTTCACTAGGCGGCTGTAAGTCTTGTCCCGCCCGAGGTGTCCGGCGAGGGGCACGTCATGCGCCAGGTTCAGGAGGAACTCCCGGAACCGGAGGGGAACCACCAACACCCGGCCAGCTCCCAGCTCGGCGACTTTCTGCTCGCTGTATAGTAAGTCATTGTCCCAATAGACCCAGTGGGTTCCCGTGGGGTCCCCCGAGGCCTGGGCGGCCGCTTGCTGTCGGGCCCCCTCGAGGGACGGGCAGGCCTTCTGTTCTTGCTGGAATTGTTCGCGGATGGGGCCCCCATCGTGGCGCCACTGAGCCAGCTCAGGGATCTCGCTGAGGGAGGCGGCCTCGTCGGGAGACAGTTCGGATGGCCCGGCCTCATCGTCGGGTTCCTCCGTGCTTGAGGAGGGTGATAGTTCTGGGCCCGTAGGCTGGTCGGTGGCCGTGGCAGCGGCGGGTTGGGCGGTCATCGACCGGGTGGTGGCGCAGGCCCACTCAGGCAGCCCTAGCATCCCCAGATGCTCTCGGCGCTCCACCTGGGCCCAGGGGGAGCTCTCTAGGTCATTCCCCAGGAGGCAGTCCACGGGGGCGTCGTCGCGGACAGTCACTTTTAGGGTGCCGGACACTCCTCCCCACTCGAAGGGGATCCTGGCCATCCGGCACATGCTTTCGGTGTTGTCCGCGGTCCGGACAGGGCATAGGACATGTGGCAGGATTTGTTCGGGGGTCACTAGGTGGCAGCGGACAGCGGTCACGCTAGCCCCAGTGTCCCGGAGGGCTTCGGCACGTCGTCCGTTGATGGTGACCCACTGCTGGTACTTCTGGGTGTTGCTTGGGATGGCCACTCGGGGCACCATTTCTCGGGAGCCCAGGCAGACGAGCGACATGGCAGCTGGTTCCCACTCGGGGGACCCGTCCTCGCGGTTTTCCTCCTCTTCTTCTCCTTCCCCCAGGGCAGCGGCGGCTATTTGCCGGGGAGGGGGCCCAGCGGTCCCGTTTCGTCGGTTCACGGGGCAGGCCGGGTCGCTCGCATGGTGGCCGGTCTGCTGGCAGCCGAAGCAGGTCACTGGTGGTCCGGGTCCCGGTCGGGCGATGGGGGTCCCCCTTCGGCCCAGGGTCGGGGACGTGTGGTTGGCGGCTTGGCCTCGTGGCGGGCTTCTGGGCGGTCCGGCCGGGAATTCTCGGCTGCGGTGGGACCCCCTCCTCCGCTCCGCTGGCGAGGAGGTCCCGTGGTACTCCGTTGGTAGTCCCCCACGGGGTTCCAGGGGACCCTTGTGTTGACCCATCGGTCTGCTTCGGCGGCGAGCTTCCGGGCCTCGGTCAACTTACTGTCCAGGAGGTGTTGCCTTAGTTCCACAAAGCAGTTGTTGGCGAGGTGCTCCCAGACAATGAGGTCGAACAGTTCAGTGTACGAGGTGAACTTGCTCCCTTTTATCCATCCTTCAAAGGCCCGGCTGAAGAAGTCCACGTACTCGACCCAGGTGGTACCGGGGAGCTTCTTGCAGTCCCGGAAGCGCTGCCGGTACATCGCGGCTGATAGTCCGTAGCGGGTGAGTAGGGCTTCCTTCATGTGATCGTAGGAGGTCATCACTGCGTCGGGGAGTTGCAGCAGGGTATCACGGCCCTCGCTGAGGAACCTCCCCCATAGGCCCACACCCCAATCCTTCCGGGGTACCCGATGGGAGGTCATGGCTACCTCGTAGGCTCGGAACCACTGCTGGATGTCGTCGTTCTTGTAGTACTCTTTGACGACATCCTTGGGGATATGAACCTTTGGCTCGGTCAGTGGCAGAGCGTCCCGGGCCCCGGGGTGCTGGTCTCCCCCGTTTTGGATTTCAGTTCGAGTTCTTTGAGGCTCCTCTCGTGCTCGAGGGTTAGCCGCCTCTCTTCGAGTTCTCGATGCCGTTTCTTTTCCTCGATTTCCTCTTGCAGCCGTAGTTGCTCCAGGGCTATTTTCTTCTCCGCCAGCTGGAGCTCGCCGTCCAGCCGGAGTCGTGCGAGGTCCATTTCGTGTGCCCGGACCCTCTCTCGTTCTCGTATTTCTTCGTGGGATAGGCTGGCTTCGGGAATGCCTCGCCCCCCATCTGTCGGGGTTGTGGTCGGCAGGTTTTCGTTCCGGGCCGAGGTCCCTTCGGTGCGGGGTGGAGTGGCCTCGGCTTCGGCCCAGGCTTTCAGGGCTTTCTGCATTTCTTCCTTGGTGCCCAATCCTGTGGTTGGGATTCCTTTGTCCTTGCAGAATTGTTTTAGTTCTTTGTGGGTGTATTCTTCCAGTTTTTCCAGCTGGAAGGTTGCGGCCACGGTTGCTTCTTGGCCGTCCATGGTTCCCTTTTCTTTTTCCGTCTGGTTAGGTAGTGGGTGCGTTACTTGCTTGTACGATTGTGTCTGGCTCGGATCCCGTCGCTGGCCACCAAATGTTGGAGGGAGGACCACCGGGGAGTCGGAGGGACTACTCCGGGCACCTTCCTACCGCCAAATTATAGCCGAGCGCCGCTGAGAAGCCTCCTAGGAGAGGTCCTTCTCCTATAATCGTACTAGGCCCAGTAACACCACCACACAGAACTCCGGACCAGTTGCTTATCTTGGTTCTTTATATAAAAAAAGGAGCACGTTCAATATGTACAGTGGGATCGAGAGATCCAGCAAGAGTCTCAATGTCTTTGAGGGGATAGGGTAGCGGGACAGTCTTAGTACCAGCCAGGTACAGAAGGGCTCTGCGCCAGACCTTGGATGCTGGTCTCGGAGCGGTTTGGACGTGGAGAGCCGCGACGGCCTCCGCAGGGCTCGGGTGGTAGTTCCGCTTCGGTCGAGCCGCGACACAGTCAGCAGGGCTCAGGTGGTAGGTCCGCTTCGGTCGAGCCGCGACGAGGTCAGCTGGGCTCTGATGGTCTGTTGCAACAAGGTCGGGCCGCGACGGCGTCAGCAGGGCCCCAAAGGTTCGTGAAGGTCTTGTAAGCACGATGGAGCCGCGACGTCGTCAGCAGGGCTCAGTAAGTAGGTTCAGGAAGAGTCTTTCTCCGTAGGGTCAGCCGCGATCCGATCAGCAGGGCTCTTGACTCCGGGATACAACTGTCCTCTTGTTGTCGGGTCGCCCCAGATATAGGTCTTGAGCCCTTTGATGTCCGGACCCTTGCGCCCAGGAGGGCGGAGAGGCCGGGTAGAGCGCGGCCAGACGCCCAGCAGGAGAGGCGCCAGGCCCCAGAGAGCTGTGGGGCGATCGCACCTAGGTGTGGAAGGACGGTTGGGGGTCCCATCGATACTGCCCTCCACCGGGGGTGGGAAGGGCTCACGTGGTATCCCCCAGGCCAGGGGTTGGCGCCTCGATGTCGGGCCTCGCTGGGACCGAGGCCGGGTAGAGCAGGGTCACGGAGGTGGTCACGTGGAGTGACGTGTAATTCAAGATGGAGGAGTCCCGAGGTGCATGGGACCTCGTGCGGCTGAGCGAGGGGGAACAGGACCACGCCACGAGGCCGGCTCCCCCAGCTGAAGGCAGGGAGAGTCACCCATCTCCTTGGGGGTTCTCCTCGCCGAGGCGGAAGAATCGGGACAGGCCGTCAGCATTGGCGTGGTCGATGCCGGGCCGGTGTTCCACGGTGAAGTCCATCCCTTGCAGCGAGATGGACCATCGCAACAGCTTGGGGTTCTCGCCCCGCATTTGCATGAGCCACCGCAAGGGTCGGTGGTCAGTCTGGACCTTGAAGTGGGTGCCGAAAAGGTAGGGCCGGAGCTTCTTGAGAGCCCATACCACAGCGAAGGCCTCCCGCTCGATGGTGCTCCACCTCTGTTCTCGTGGCAGCAGTCGGCGGCTGATAAAGGCCACAGGTCGGTCGAGGCCCTCGGCGTCCATCTGGGAGAGGACCGCCCCGACCCCGTACTCTGATGCGTCGGTCTGCACCACAAATTCCTTGCTGTAGTCAGGGGCCTGGAGCACCGGGGCAGCACACATGGCCGCCTTGAGAGCTTCAAAGGCGGTCTGACAGCGGGGCGTCCAGTGCACCACCTTGGGCTGTTTCTTGGAAGTGAGCTCCGTAAGGGGGCCCACGATGCTGCCATAATCTTTAATAAATCGCCGGTAGTAGCCTGTGAGGCCTAAGAAGGCCCGGACAGCGGTCTGGGTTGCGGGGGGCTCCCACGCCTGGATGGCATCGACCTTCAACTGGAGGGGCGCCACCTGGCCACTCCCCACCTGGTGGCCCAGATAGGTCACAGATCCTTGACCGATCTGGCACTTGCTGGCCTTAATTGTGAGCCCGGCCCTTTGGAGAGCGGCCAGGACTTCGCCGAGGTGTCCCAGGTGCGCGGCCCAATGGTCGCTGAAGACTGCGATGTCGTCGAGGTAGGCCGCGCTGAAGGCTTCTAGCCCGGCCAGGACCTTGTTTACCAGCCTCTGAAAGGTCGCTGGGGCGTTCTTCATACCGAAGGGCATCACCCGAAAGTGGTAGTGCCCATCGGGGGTGGAAAAGGCGGATCGTTACTGGGCGCCGGGAGTGAGCTTGATCTGCCAGTACCCAGCGGTGAGATCAAAGGTGCTTAGGTAGCGGGCGGCCCCTAAGCGATCGATCAGCTCGTCTGCCCGGGGCAGGGGGTGGGCATCGGTCTTGGTGACTGCGTTCAGGCCCCGGTAGTCTACACAAAATCGGAGTTCCGGAGAAGTACCGGGGCGGCGGCCTTCGGCACCAAGACCACCGGGCTGGCCTACGGGCTGTCTGAGGGCTCAATGACTCCGAGGGCGAGCATCTTGGCGACCTCGGTCTGTATGCAGGCCCGGACTCGGTCAGGTACTCGGTAGGCGCGATGTCGCACAGGGGGGCTGTCCCCGGTATCCACGTCGTGTACACACCAGGGGGTCACCCCGGGCGTGAGGGAGAAGAGGGCAGCGAAGGGTTGCAGCAGCCTCCGGCAGTCATAGCGCTGTTCTGGGGTCAGCGTGTCGGAGAGGAGGACTCCCTCCAAGGAACCGTCTTGGCCCGAGGACCCTGGAGGTCTGGCAGGGGCTCGGAGTCGCTTTCGCCCCCATCATCAGTAGCCAGCAGCAGACTTAGTTCAGTTCGGGCAAAGTGGGGCTTGAGCCGGTTGGCGTGCAGGACCCGGAGGGGGTTCCTCGGGGACTCCATGTCGACTAGGTAGGTGACGGGGCTCTTCCTCTCAACCACCTTGAAGGGCCCGGTCCACTTGTCCTGCAGGGCGCAGGGGTCCACGGGTGACATGACCCAGACTTGCTGGCCGGGCTCGAACTCGATGGTCGAGGCATTTGCGTCATACCAGCGCTTCATGTCTTCTTGGCTGGCTTCGAGGTTGGCTTCTGCCAGGGCCCGGAACCTCCGAGTCTGGTTCCGCAGGGTCAGGAGGTACCGGTAGACGTCGGGGGGGGTACCTGGGACGTTCGCCTCCCAGCCCTCCTTGACCAGGCTGAGGGGCCCTCGGACGGGGTGCCCATACAATAGTTCGAAGGGGCTGAAGCCCAGGGATTTCTGTGGTACCTCTCGATAGGCGAACAGGAGGCAGGGCAGCAGGACATCCCACCTCCTCCGCAGGGGCTCTTCCAGACCTTTGATCATCCATTTTAGGGTCCTGTTGAACCGCTCGACCAGTCCGTTCCCCTGGGGGTGGTAAGGGGTAGTGAATCTGTAGGTGACCCCACATTGTTGCCAGAGGGATTTCATGTACTTTGAAATAAAGTTCGTACCCCTGTCGCTCACCACTTCGCGGGGGAACCCCACCCTGGAGACGATGCCCATCAGGGCCCGGCCCACCACTGGAGCTGTCACAGTGCGGAGTGGGATGGCCTCAGGGTATCGGGTGGCGTGGTCGACCAGTACCAGGATGAAGCGGTGTCCTAGGGCGGTTCGGGGGTCGAGGGGCCCCCTGATGTCGATCCCCACTCGTTCGAACGGGGTGTGGACGGCTGGAAATGGTTGGAGGGGGGCTTTAACTCGGCCCCCAGTTTTCCCGCTAGCCTGGCAGGTCTGGCAGGACCGGCAGTGGTGGTCCACGTCTCTCCGCATTCGGGGCCAATAGAAATGGTTCACTAGGCGGCTGTAAGTCTTGTCCCGCCCGAGGTGTCCGGCGAGGGGCACGTTGATGAATACAAGCCCCAGCTAGGCCCGCAAGAGACAAGGGTTCGCTCTTCTGTAACGAAATCTATAAGGAAGTTGGCACGGAAACTGCAAAGTACAAAAACAACGTTTATTAACCCTTAAGGGTGGTCCTACAATCCACACAACACTCTTCAGTATTGCAAGGAGTAGCACACCGAACTTGCGTACACAGTCCCCTTTTATACACAACAGAGGGGCTCATAAGTGGGTGGATACCACATGAAGTCGAAGAACATTACCATTTAGGGTCATTCTTGATACTGAATCAATACATGGGCGGAGCTAACACATTCCTTGGGCCCGCGAAAACACATGGTCAAGCAAAGCTAATTATAACAGATGTGGTCAAGTCTGGGCATGCGCCAGATGGACAAGAGGACTATTTATAAACTGTTGCTAGGCAGATTACAAGAGCAACTAACACAGAGGTCGGACTCTCCTCGTGGTGAGCACGTGGCAGCATGTCAATACAAAATGGAGTCCGGACTTCGGCCAACATAAGGAGGAAAACACGATTAAAGGGGAAGCATTAATGTTTTCAGTAAATGCTTAATCACATTCTGCTTTAATTTACAACAGACGACCCTTTCAGCATTTACTGAAGACATCCGGTTTCCAAGAATAATCATCGTATATGTCAATTATCATCATTCCTTTAACCTCTTTAGCTAGACCCTTCTGGCGGGCAACATCGGCAATAGCTTTCTTATCTGGAATGCAAAATGAAATGCATACGGAACAGCACAATGGTCCACATTGAATACACATACAAAAAAGGAACAGAATTGCTACAATAATACAGAGACCAGTTAGAACCTTCCAACCCCAGGCAGTAACCAACGCCCAAAACCATCCAGAAAAGGACCAAGTGCCGTTTTCCGTGTGGATTTCAGCTGCTATTTTATGCAGCTTATTAATGGCGTTATAAACGGATGGCGTATGATCAGGGATGAACACACAGCAGCTACTTCCAATAATTTTACAGGCTCCTCCTCGATCAGCTAGCATCACATCCAATACCATACGATTCTGCAATGCAACAATCCTGGTTATCTGTAATTCTTCCGTAAGATTCCCAAGAGCAGCAGCAGTCTGATTAGTCACAGCTTCTACCACTCTTGTTAATCTTCGGATCTTCCTACTATTCAGAGCGGCTCCAACAAAGAAAAACAGTCCTAAGTTGAAATCAATATACTGTTGCAAACTGGTATCAGTTTGATCCACATCATCAATCGATAAAGTTCGTTTATATCTATTTACAGTCACATTATTCAACAACTTCAAATCCTTATGATATGACGCGGGTGCTAGAAATACAGGAGGTAATAGGAATGATACATAGCATACCCCAGACCACCCAGCCGGCAAACGGTAATAACCTTTATTTCCACATACGAAATAGGTATTATGGGATGCTAGGAAGGTGCTATTATTTAACCCATCAATGTTTAACACAGTTATACAATCACTGACACCAACAGGGATAAAACCCACACTCTGGACACACAGGTCCGCTTGGGCTTGGGCCACTTGGATCACAAATTTTTCCTTCCCCACAGTGTCTCTGGTATTCGTAAAGATATAGGGAATGGATTCATTGTCCGGTCGGTACTCTTCCCATTCCCAAATTGTCCCATTCGCTTGTGGATATCCATTCTTGTCCTGATGGCATTCTTTATTAAGTCTGAAAAGCAATCGTCCCACTGTCGGTTTTCGAGTGGCAAACAACAGAGTGTACCATGCTCTACAAGAGCCATTATGAGAGAAAGGAAGTGGTATGAATGGCGTACCTCCTTTCTTCTGATGGGCTGGCATCATCCCACATATCCAACAGTTCGTAGCGTTCGTAGCAACGTGGGTGTGATGCAGCATCTGAATGAAAGTGTTATTCAAATAGGATTGTCGATGCTTCAACTCTTGGTATGGCAATGTGTAAAAGTAGTGCTCCGCAGGCACTGGAGTCGTCAACACAAGTGTCTCTCGGGCAGGAGTTGCCTCCTCCACAAACCATGTGGTTATACCAACGATAGCTACTGTTAGTATGAACCCCAACGCACAAAAAATTTTCTTCTTCTCCATGTCAAAGGAAACAATACCCTGATGTCTTCCTGAAACTAAAAGTCTGTCAGAACTCTTCCCCTTGGGCAGCGGTTGATTTCTTCACCAGCGGGCCAAGACGGGTGTCGCTACACTAATGCAGGGCTGATCCCCCCCCCTTGCCTCATCGGCTCTCCGTTTCACTAACCCAAGGGCCGTTCTGACAGTATGTCCCGGTACTGGAAACCTCACTTCCTTGGTCGCAGATGATATCGCCTTCCTCCAGAAGTCGTGTGGTCCGAAAAGAGCTCCTCAGTGTCGTTTGGCCCCGCAGCACAGCCTGTCTCTGCTGCTAGGACTTCTCGTTGATCGGTCAGCACGGCAGACTCCACCAATCCGGGCGGTACCTTTCGACAGTGCAAGGAATGGATCCAATTCTTCCTGTTCGAGACTCGCACTGCCGTCCTCGTTGCAAGAAGGACTTGCTCAGGTCCGACCCATCTCGGCTCCAAACTGTTCGATCTGTCGAAAACCTTTATCATCACATGATCTCCGGGCCGGAGACCATGTCCTTCACCAGTAGACCGATCAGGGAGCGCCTCTCGGACCTGTTGATGAATAGAAACCAAGTTATCCGTTAACTGTGCCAGATAATCACTCATCATCACACAAGGTACATCATACACAGCCTTAGGCCTTGGTGGACCCCAAATGTTCATTGGGCGTCCAAATACAATCTCATAGGGTGTAAGGCCGGTTCGGGAGTGTGGCACCGACCTAATTGACAATAACGCCAGTGGCAAAGCATCTGGCCAAGTCAAAGACGTTGAAGCTTGAATTTTGGCGATCTTAAGCTTCAGTGTACCATTATATTTCTCGACTAGTCCTGCAGACTGAGGGTGGAACACGGCGTGGAACTTCTGGGTGATGCCTAGGCCCTTCAAGACATACTTTATAACATCTGCTACAAAGTGAGGGCCATTATCACTCCACAGAAGTCTACAGACGCCGTATCGGGGGAAAAACTCTTTCAGCAATAGCTTCGCTGTAGTCATTGCAGTATTGTCTTTCGCAGGGTACGCCTCGACCCATTTACTAAAGGCGCAAACCACTACTAGAACATACTTCAAATTGTTACAGCGCTCAAGCTGGATGTAATCCATCTGCAGAACCTCAAAGGGTGCAGTGGGTGTCGCAAATCCTCCTGCTGGAGTTCGCGTGCCTTTCCCTGGGTTATACTTCAGACAGATCATACAGGTCTGCACCACCCTCTTTGCCGTGCTAGCAATCTCTGGATGCTCCCAGACTTGGGTAAGCAATTTCACAATTGCGGAAGCTCCAACATGTGCTAGCCCATGTGCCATCTGGACCATAGGTTGTACAAAAGCCGTGGGTAATTTCCATCTATCCATCTGCTTATTTCTCCAGCAACCCTCGTCATCCAGTTCTCCTTCGCTAGCCCATTGTTCCCGCTCTTTGTCAGAAGCGGTCTTTTGTATTTCTCGCACTTCCTCCTTCGCATCATGCCATCTCTCCACCTGTGACTTCACTACATACATGGCAGTAGTACCGGGCTGCATCGCAGTCTCCCGTGCTACTCGATCCGCTAACGCATTCCCTTCTCCAACCTTATCAACTACTTTCCTATGGGCACTACACTTAACAATGGCAATTTTCTTTGGGTATGTCAATGCAGTTAAAAGATTGTGGACTAACTCCCCATGCATTATCTGCACCCCATGTGACGTTAGAAACCCTCTCTCCTTCCAGAGTAGGCCGAAATCGTGCGCTACTCCGAAGGCATAGCGGCTGTCTGTGTAAACATTCACACATAATCCTGTACTAAGCTCACACGCTCGTGTTAACGCTATCAGTTCCGCCGCTTGAGCTGATTTCTGCGGTATGCGTGCTGTCTCCACTATCGTCTGTAACGTGGTAATTGCATATGCTGCTGAAGTCGTACCATCTGGTAGCTTCAGGCATGATCCATCTACCCACAACTCTCCATCTACATCTGAAAAGGGCGTATCCTGGAGATCAATACGACCCTTTGTTTGTTCCTCAGTCACAAGAATACAATCATGCGCTTTCTGTGCCTCAGGCTGTGTCTCGGGGTATGGCAACAATGTGGCCGGGTTTAATGTCACGCACCTTTTTAACGTAATATGAGGAGCCAAAAGCGTCAGCTCATATCCCGTTAAACGGGCACTGGTCAAATGCTGCGTCTTTGTTTGATTAAGCAGGGCATCCACAGCATGGGGAACTAACACCAACAGTTTATGGGACAATACAATTCCTTCACTCTGCCGTATTGACACAGCTGTCGCCGCAACCGAGCGAAAACACCCCGGCAATGCTCGGGCGACAGGATCAAGCACAGCCGAAAAGTATGCACAAGGGCGCTGCTTATCACCATGCATCTGTACTAAAACTGATAATGCACATCCATCTTTCTCATGCACATACAACGAAAAGGGTTTTGTATAATCAGGGGTCCCTAACACTGGTGCTGAACAAAGGGCCTGTCGCAATTGCTGAAAAGCAGCATCACACTCATCTGACCAAGGGATTGGGATAGGCGTGTCTTTTGTCAAGAGCGCTAGTAATGGCTTAGCTATGTGTGAAAACCCCAATATCCACTGTCTACAAAAAGAAACAAGACCCAAAAATGCACGCACATCCTTCTGCGTGGATGGCCTTGGTGTGTCCAAAATTACTTGGATACGATCTGGTGTGAGTGCACGCCCCTCCTTAGACAAAAGGTGACCCAAATAAGTCACCTTTGGTCTACAGAATTGCAACTTCTTCCTAGAGACCTTGTGATTGTGGGATGCTAAAAAGGAAAGTAGGGATAGCGTGCTTGTCTCGCACAACTCCAGGGTGTCAGCCGCCAACAAGATGTCATCGACATATTGAATGAGGGCGACCCCCTCGAGTAAAACAAAGGAATCCAACTGTCGCTTCAAGGCCTGACTATAAATACTAGGGCTTTCTGTATAGCCTTGGGGAATTCTACAAAAACGATAAGATCTATTGTTTAATGTGAACCCAAAAAGAAATCGGCTATCAGGGTGAATGGGAATAGAAAAGAAGGCATTTTTCAAATCAATCACTGAGAACACGGTCGCCGTAGGCGGGACCAAGGTAAGCAACGTCGTGATATCGGAAACCACCGGGTACTGAGGTATCACGATCTTATTTACCTCCCTCAAATCAATTATAAACCGATAGACTTTTGCATCCGTGTCCTTTTTCAAAATTGGGAGAATCGGACTGTTACAGATATTATAGGGAACTTCTTCCACTACTCCCACTGCGATCAAATCCTGCACAATCTGTATGAGAGCTTCCTCGCCCTCCTGGGAAATACGATACTGTGGGAGGCGTGGTAGCACCGCCCCCTTCTGAACACTAATGTGGACCGGAGGAATCACCATTTGTCCGACATCTGTGTCCGAAGTCGCCCATAAAGCTTGGGGGAGGGTAGCCAACAACGCATCCTCTGAGATCGTACACATCCGCCCAGATCGGGGGTAGTTGTCATTTAAAATCACCCTCACACCCTCAGGGGAACAACGAATTGTAGCCCTAAAGTACTTTAACATATCAAGGCCCATAATGTTATCCGGTGTGTACGGAGCAAGCAGAAACGGACAAGGCGCAGAAAAACAATCAACTTTAAACGCAAGGGGCTGTGAAAGAGGGCTTCGGGAGAGTGTACCGTCAAACCCTACCGATGTAACTATTGAGCCGGATGGGGGAGCCCCCGGAACCAAGTACCTAGACAATGCACTACGTGTCGCTCCTGTATCCACTAGGAACTGATCAGTAGAACCTAAAACCTCAGCCGATACATAAGGACCCGTCTGATCGACCGGCACCTCAACTGATTCGGACCCCCATCCTACGCATTCCTATGCATGCTGAGAATCATGATATCCCGAGTGATCGATGTCCGATACATGATACTGATGCTGGCGATCGAAAACGTTTGAGCTATCTCGGTGCTGTCCAGCAGTGTCGAAACGGACATTATCGTTAGAATTCCCTCTAAAGTTCGAGAAGCCCCCTCTACCTCTCTGGCCACCCGGAGTGTGCCCCTGCCGCGAAGCACGCAATGCTGGGCACTCCCTGGCCCAATGGCCCAACTGCTTACAGTACGCACATTGGTTCTTATTCAAATCAGATCGGCCCGAAGGGGGACCATAAGCTCCGCCCCTTCCCCTATTATTATTACCCCGGCGGGGCGGGCCATATACTTGTGCTAACATCACTTTGGTTTTGAGATCTTTCGATTTCTTCTCCTCCTGGCCCTTCGCCTCGTGCTCCTGACGCTCATAATACTGAGCGATGGTCAGAAGGGCCGTCGGTGTCGCGGAGGACCAAGAACTCTCACTCGCTTTTAACCGGGCCGCAACTGCCGGCAGCAGATTGGCCACATATTTGTCCGCGAAAAGGTGGCGGCCTGTGTCGTCGGTAAGCGACTGGCCACTAAAGTCATGGAACGTTTCTTCGAAGCGCGTGAAGAAATCTGCAACTGACTCATCAACTTTCTGCTTACATGCCGCTAACATATTCCAGTCAATCTTTTTAGGGGGGATTATTGTTTTCAATTTAGCCACAATAGCAGCAGGGAGATCTAGAATATTCTGGGGTGGTTTCTGTGCAGGCTTCCGCTCCCTATCCTCATCCTCAAGGTCAGACCACCGGGCCTTGAAGGCAACCGCATCATCTACCTTCCGGACAGAGCGCCACGTATCCGGCGGTAGGATAAGGCCAAAGAACAGGTCTATATCCGCTAAGGTCATAATGCAAGAATTCAAGGCCCCCTCGACTTCTTCATAGAAGGCCGCTGGATTCTTGCGGGGGTCAGGCAGCGCATTCTTTAATGCCATAACATCGGCCCTATGCCATGGAGTATAAACCCAATTATATACAAAATATCCCCTTGCATCGGCGGAGTTAACATCCGAGCTAGTCCCTGCTCCCTTAGGAGGAACATACAAAGGTGCCGCCTCTCGCATCGGTTTAGCATGCACTACATTATCCTTATCTGACTGGGAGGTGGATGGGTGGCCCCCTGCCGCAACTGAATCCGACCGCTTCTCCTCCTCCGCTCGTTGGCGTGCTTTCTCTCGAAGGGCCAGCACCTCGTCCCGCAAGGCGAACAGCCGCCGAGCCGCCTCAGGAGCCTTAGAGGGAGAAAAAGCACCGTTACGTATTGCTCTGGCATCCGAAGACACTTCGTCAGGCTCAAAAACATGAGAATATTTTCGGAAAGCATTAATCACTTCATCCGCGAAATGACCCAGAAAATACACTTTATCTCTCTCCTGCCATGGCCCCCAAATTTGAAATAATTCCTCCATGGATACCTTGCCTTTTAGCGCACGGAAGGAAATTTGCCGAAGCTCAGCCATTTGCTCGGCCGGCAGCATGGACCGTGTGTCTACCTTACCCGAAGCCGGGTCAGAATCTTGCGGCCGCGGAGCGGATGCGCCAACATAAGGGGGCGGAGAGCGATCTAGCAAATAAAAATCATCATCAGGATTATTAAGGACAGGATAAAGCGGCTGGCGAACAACATATTGACCCGAAACTTGTAGCCTACGCTCTTTCTCTTGTCTGTCCGTTTGCTCTTTGTCCTCCCGATGCTTCGCTTCCTGCGCTCGCATATGATCATTCTTTCGTTGCTCCTTATCAAACAGCGCTTTCTCACGTTTCTCTCGCTCACGCACTTCCTTCACCCATAATCGCACACACTCAAACATATCCTGACGAGCACGTCGCTTACACATACACTGTTCCACATACTCAATCTTACGTATATCAAACGATCCATACAAAGGCCATCGCAACTCAGGATCCTTCCTAGTATATTTCCTCCATAACGTGCTGTACATTATGGAAGAAAGACCATGCTTCACATACATATCTCTATTAGGAGTCCCTTCTGGGGGAGCTGGAGCAGATTCCTCGAGGTTCAACCGGTTACCCAAACAGCAGCACCACTTACGGAGTGCGCTAAAAGCAGGCATGCTAGGAATAATGCAAAATATGCAGTATTATCAAGAAAAATGGCACTTAATCGTTGCGCCGTTCCAAGTTTACACAGCTCCGGAGAAATTTCTCCACATTACCTGCCTATATGTGTTGCAACGCATATATTTTTCACAAAGACAAATTCAAAATATGACTAGTCACCATCAATCAAACTCAAATAGCCAGACCAGGCTTCAAAACTCGGAGCAAGTACCGTACAACGGTTCTTACCAATCAAGAGTCCAGGTTCCAACTGCCAAGCTCCACAATCGCCCAAACGGCTCTCACGGCAGGACCGACAGAAGAGGTCTCAGTCGATGACCGGCGCCACCCAGATGGTCAGCTCGGAAGGGAAGGAAGAAAAACCTCGGGATGCCAGGGCTAAGACGCCGCTGGCAGTGATCACGTCCCCGGCCAAACTCCTCACCTTCGTCGCGACCAGTCCTTTGAGCATCCGAGTCGCCGATGAGCCCCACGTGACGGGCGCCAATTGATGAATACAAGCCCCAGCTAGGCCCGCAAGAGACAAGGGTTCGCTCTTCTGTAACGAAATCTATAAGGAAGTTGGCACGGAAACTGCAAAGTACAAAAACAACGTTTATTAACCCTTAAGGGTGGTCCTACAATCCACACAACACTCTTCAGTATTGCAAGGAGTAGCACACCGAACTTGCGTACACAGTCCCCTTTTATACACAACAGAGGGGCTCATAAGTGGGTGGATACCACATGAAGTCGAAGAACATTACCATTTAGGGTCATTCTTGATACTGAATCAATACATGGGCGGAGCTAACACATTCCTTGGGCCCGCGAAAACACATGGTCAAGCAAAGCTAATTATAACAGATGTGGTCAAGTCTGGGCATGCGCCAGATGGACAAGAGGACTATTTATAAACTGTTGCTAGGCAGATTACAAGAGCAACTAACACAGAGGTCGGACTCTCCTCGTGGTGAGCACGTGGCAGCATGTCAATACAAAATGGAGTCCGGACTTCGGCCAACATAAGGAGGAAAACACGATTAAAGGGGAAGCATTAATGTTTTCAGTAAATGCTTAATCACATTCTGCTTTAATTTACAACAACGTCATGCGCCAGGTTCAGGAGGAACTCCCGGAACCGGAGGGGAACCACCAACACCCGGCCAGCTCCCAGCTCGGCGACTTTCTGCTCGCTGTATAGTAAGTCATTGTCCCAATAGACCCAGTGGGTTCCCGTGGGGTCCCCCGAGGCCTGGGCGGCCGCTTGCTGTCGGGCCCCCTCGAGGGACGGGCAGGCCTTCTGTTCTTGCTGGAATTGTTCGCGGATGGGGCCCCCATCGTGGCGCCACTGAGCCAGCTCAGGGATCTCGCTGAGGGAGGCGGCCTCGTCGGGAGACAGTTCGGATGGCCCGGCCTCATCGTCGGGTTCCTCCGTGCTGGAGGAGGGTGATAGTTCTGGGCCCGTAGGCTGGTCGGTGGCCGTGGCAGCGGCGGGTTGGGCGGTCATCGACCGGGTGGTGGCGCAGGCCCACTCAGGCAGCCCTAGCATCCCCAGATGCTCTCGGCGCTCCACCTGGGCCCAGGGGGAGCTCTCTAGGTCATTCCCCAGGAGGCAGTCCACGGGGGCGTCGTCGCGGACAGTCACTTTTAAGGTGCCGGACACTCCTCCCCACTCGAAGGGGATCCTGGCCATCCGGCACATGCTTTCGGTGTTGTCCGCGGTCCGGACAGGGCATAGGACATGTGGCAGGATTTGTTCGGGGGTCACTAGGTGGCAGCGGACAGCGGTCACGCTAGCCCCAGTGTCCCGGAGGGCTTCGGCCCGTCGTCCGTTGATGGTGACCCACTGCTGGTACTTCTGGGTGTTGCTTGGGATGGCCGCTCGGGGCACCATTTCTCGGGAGCCCAGCCAGACGAGCGACATGGCAGCTGGTTCCCACTCGGGGGACCCGTCCTCGCGGTTTTCCTCCTCTTCTTCTCCTTCCCCCAGGGCAGCGGCGGCTATTTGCCGGGGAGGGGGCCCTGCGGTCCCGTTTCGTCGGTTCACGGGGCAGGCCGGGTCGCTCGCATGGTGGCCGGTCTGCTGGCAGCCGAAGCAGGTCACTGGTGGTCGGGGTCCCGGTCGGGCGATGGGGGTCCCCCTTCGGCCCAGGGTCGGGGACGTGTGGTTGGCGGCTTGGCCTCGTGGCGGGCTTCTGGGCGGTCCGGCCGGGAATTCTCGGCTGCGGTGGGACCCCCTCCTCCGCTCCGCTGGCGAGGAGGTCCCGTGGTACTCCGTTGGTAGTCCCCCACGGGGTTCCAGGGGACCCTTGTGTTGACCCATCGGTCTGCTTCGGCGGCGAGCTTCCGGGCCTCGGTCAACTTACTGTCCAGGAGGTGTTGCCTTAGTTCCACAAAGCAGTTGTTGGCGAGGTGCTCCCAGACAATGAGGTCGAACAGTTCAGTGTACGAGGTGAACTTGCTCCCTTTTATCCATCCTTCAAAGGCCCGGCTGAAGAAGTCCACGTACTCGACCCAGGTGGTACCGGGGAGCTTCTTGCAGTCCCGGAAGCGCTGCCGGTACATCTCGGCTGATAGTCCGTAGCGGGTGAGTAGGGCTTCCTTTATGTGATCGTAGGAGGTCATCACTGCGTCGGGGAGTTGCAGCAGGGTATCACGGCCCTCGCTGAGGAACCTCCCCCATAGGCCGGCACCCCAATCCTTCCGGGGTACCCGATGGGAGGTCATGGCTACCTCGTAGGCTCGGAACCACTGCTGGATGTCGTCGTTCTTGTAGTACTCTTTGACGACATCCTTGGGGATATGAACCTTTGGCTCGGTCAGTGGCAGAGCGTCCCGGGCCCCGGGGTGCTGGTCTCCCCCGTTTTGGATTTCAGTTCGAGTTCTTTGAGGCTCCTCTCGTGCTCGAGGGTTAGCCGCCTCTCTTCGAGTTCTCGATGCCGTTTCTTTTCCTCGATTTCCTCTTGCAGCCGTAGTTGCTCCAGAGCTATTTTCTTCTCCGCCAGCTGGAGCTCGCCGTCCAGCCGGAGTCGTGCGAGGTCCATTTCGTGTGCCCGGACCCTCTCTCGTTCTCGTATTTCTTCGTGGGATAGGCTGGCTTCGGGAATGCCTCGCCCCCCATCTGTCGGGGTTGTGGTCGGCAGGTTTTCGTTCCGGGCCGAGGTCCCTTCGGTGCGGGGTGGAGTGGCCTCGGCTTCGGCCCAGGCTTTCAGGGCTTTCTGCATTTCTTCCTTGGTGCCCAATCCTGTGGTTGGGATTCCTTTGTCCTTGCAGAATTGTTTTAGTTCTTTGTGGGTGTATTCTTCCAGTTTTTCCAGCTGGAAGGTTGCGGCCACGGTTGCTTCTTGGCCGTCCATGGTTCCCTTTTCTTTTTCCGTCTGGTTAGGTAGTGGGTGCGTTACTTGCTTGTACGATTGCGTCTGGCTCGGATCCCGTCGCTGGCCACCAAATGTTGGAGGGAGGACCACCGGGGAGTCGGAGGGACTACTCCGGGCACCTTCCTACCGCCAAATTATAGCCGAGCACCGCTGAGAAGCCTCCTAGGAGAGGTCCTTCTCCTATAATCGTACTAGGCCCAGTAACACCACCACACAGAACTCCGGACCAGTTGCTTATCTTGGTTCTTTATATAAAAAAAGGAGCACGTTCAATATGTACAGTGGGATCGAGAGATCCAGCAAGAGTCTCAATGTCTTTGAGGGGATAGGGTAGCGGGACAGTCTTAGTACCAGCCAGGTACAGAAGGGCTCTGCGCCAGACCTTGGATGCTGTTCTCGGAGCGGTTTGGACGTGGAGAGCCGCGACGGCCTCCGCAGGGCTCGGGTGGTAGTTCCGCTTCGGTCGAGCCGCGACACAGTCAGCAGGGCTCAGGTGGTAGGTCCGCTTCGGTCGAGCCGCGACGAGGTCAGCTGGGCTCTGATGGTCTGTTGCAACAAGGTCGGGCCGCGACGGCGTCAGCAGGGCCCCAAAGGTTCGTGAAGGTCTTGTAAGCACGATGGAGCCGCGACGTCGTCAGCAGGGCTCAGTAAGTAGGTTCAGGAAGAGTCTTTCTCCGTAGGGTCGGCCGCGATCCGATCAGCAGGGCTCTTGACTCCGGGATACAACTGTCCTCTTGTTGTCGGGTCGCCCCAGATATAGGTCTTGAGCCCTTTGATGTCCGGACCCTTGCGCCCAGGAGGGCGGAGAGGCCGGGTAGAGCGCGGCCAGACGCCCAGCAGGAGAGGCGCCAGGCCCCAGAGAGCTGTGGGGCGATCGCACCTAGGTGTGGAAGGACGGTTGGGGGTCCCATCGATACTGCCCTCCGCCGGGGGTGGGAAGGGCTCACGTGGTATCCCCCAGGCCAGGGGTTGGCGCCTCGATGTCGGGCCTCGCTGGGACCGAGGCCGGGTAGAGCAGGGTCATGGAGGTGGTCACGTGGAGTGACATGTAATTCAAGATGGAGGAGCCCCGAGGTGCATGGGACCTCGTGCGGCTGAGCGAGGGGGAACAGGACCACGCCACGAGGCCGGCTCCAACACGCGTCCCCCCCAGCTGAAGGCAGGGAGAGTCACCCATCTCCTTGGGGGTTCTCCTCGCCGAGGCGGAAGAATCGGGACAGGCCGTCAGCATTGGCGTGGTCGTTGCCGGGCCGGTGTTCCACGGTGAAGTCCATCCCTTGCAGCGAGATGGACCATTGCAACAGCTTGGGGTTCTCGCCCCGCATTTGCATGAGCCACCGCAAGGGTCGGTGGTCAGTCTGGACCCTGAAGTGGGTGCCGAAAAGGTAGGGCCGGAGCTTCTTGAGAGCCCATACCACAGCGAAGGCCTCCCGCTCGATGGTGCTCCACCTCTGTTCTCGTGGCAGCAGTCGGCGGCTGATAAAGGCCACAGGTCGGTCGAGGCCCTCGGCGTCCATCTGGGAGAGGACCGCCCCGACCCCGTACTCTGATGCGTCGGTCTGCACCACAAATTCCTTGCTGTAGTCAGGGGCCTGGAGCACCGGGGCAGCACACATGGCCGCCTTGAGAGCTTCAAAGGCGGTCTGACAGCGGGGCGTCCAGTGCACCACCTTGGGCTGTTTCTTGGAAGTGAGCTCCGTAAGGGGGCCCCCGATGCTGCCATAATCTTTAATAAATCGCCGGTAGTAGCCTGTGAGGCCTAAGAAGGCCCGGACAGCGGTCTGGGTTGCGGGGGGCTGCCACGCCTGGATGGCATCGACCTTCAACTGGAGGGGCGCCACCTGGCCACTCCCCACCTGGTGGCCCAGATAGGTCACAGATCCTTGACCGATCTGGCACTTGCTGGCCTTAATTGTGAGCCCGGCCCTTTGGAGAGCGGCCAGGACTTCGCCGAGGTGTCCCAGGTGCGCGGCCCAATGGTCGCTGAAGACTGCGATGTCGTCGAGGTAGGCCGCGCTGAAGGCTTCTAGCCCGGCCAGGACCTTGTTTACCAGCCTCTGAAAGGTCGCTGGGGCGTTCTTCATACCAAAGGGCATCACCCGAAAGTGGTAGTGCCCATCGGGGGCGGAAAAGGCGGATCGTTCCTGGGCGCCGGGAGTGAGCTTGATCTGCCAGTACCCAGCGGTGAGATCAAAGGTGCTTAGGTAGCGGGCGGCCCCTAAGCGATCGATCAGCTCGTCTGCCCGGGGCAGGGGGTGGGCATCGGTCTTGGTGACTGCGTTCAGGCCCCGGTAGTCTACACAAAATCGGAGTTCCGGAGAAGTACCGGGGGTGGCGGCCTTCGGCACCAAGACCACCGGGCTGGCCCACGGGCTGTCTGAGGGCTCAATAACTCCGAGGGCGAGCATCTTGGCGACCTCGGTCTGTATGCAGGCCCGGACTCGGTCAGGTACTCGGTAGGCGCGATGTCGCACAGGGGGGCTGTCCCCGGTATCCACGTCGTGTACGCACCAGGGGGTCACCCTGGGCGTGAGGGAGAAGAGGGCAGCGAAGGGTTGCAGCAGCCTCCGGCAGTCATGGCGCTGTTCTGGGGTCAGCGTGTCGGAGAGGAGGACTCCCTCCAAGGAACCGTCTTGGCCCGAGGACCCCAGGAGGTCTGGCAGGGGCTCGGAGTCGCTTTCGCCCCCATCATCAGTAGCCAGCAGCAGACTTAGTTCAGTTCGGGCAAAGTGGGGCTTGAGCCGGTTGGTGTGCAGGACCCGGAGGGGGTTCCTCGGGGACTCCATGTCGACTAGGTAGGTGACGGGGCTCTTCCTCTCAACCACCTTGAAGGGCCCGGTCCACTTGTCCTGGGCGCAGGGGTCCACGGGTGACATGACCCAGACTTGCAGGCCGGGCTCGAACTCGATGGTCGAGGCATTTGCGTCATACCAGCGCTTCATGTCTTCTTGGCTGGCTTCGAGGTTGGCTTCTGCCAGGGCCCGGAACCTCCGAGTCTGGTTCCGCAGGGTCAGGAGGTACCGGTAGACGTCGGGGGGGGGGTACCTGGGACGTTCCCCTCCCAGCCCTCCTTGACCAGGCTGAGGGGCCCTCAGACGGGGTGCCCATACAATAGTTCGAAGGGGCTGAAGCCCAGGGATTTCTGTGGTACCTCTCGATAGGCGAACAGGAGGCAGGGCAGCAGGACATCCCACCTCCTCCGCAGGGGCTCTTCCAGACCTTTGATCATCCCTTTTAGGGTCCTGTTGAACCGCTCAACCAGTCCGTTCCCCTGGGGGTGGTAAGGGGTAGTGAATCTGTAGGTGACCCCACATTGTTGCCAGAGGGATTTCATGTACTTTGAAATAAAGTTCGTACCCCTGTCGCTCACCACTTCGCGGGGGAACCCCACCCTGGAGAAGATGCCCATCAGGGCCCGGCCCACCACTGGAGCTGTCACAGTGCGGAGTGGGATGGCCTCAGGGTATCGGGTGGCGTGGTCGACCAGTACCAGGATGAAGCGGTGTCCTAGGGCGGTTCGGGGGTCGAGGGGCCCCACGATGTCGATCCCCACTCGTTCAAACGGGGTGTGGACGGCTGGAAATTGTTGGAGGGAGGCTTTAACTCGGCCCCCAGTTTTCCCGCTAGCCTGGCAGGTCTGGCAGGACCGGCAGTGGTGGTCCACGTCTCTCCGCATTCGGGGCCAATAGAAATGGGTCACTAGGCGGCTGTAAGTCTTGTCCCGCCCGAGATGTCCGGCGAGGGGCACGTCATGCGCCAGGTTCAGGAGGAACTCCCGGAACCGGAGGGGAACCACCAACACCCGGCCAGCTCCCAGCTCAGCGACTTTCTACTCGCTGTATAGTAAGTCATTGTCCCAATAGACCCAGTGGGTTCCCGTGGGGTCCCCCGAGGCCTGGGCGGCCGCTTGCTGTCGGGCCCCCTCGAGGGACGGGCAGGCCTTCTGTTCTTGCTGGAATTGTTCGCGGGTGGAGCCCCCATCGTGGCGCCACTGAGCCAGCTCGGGGATCTCGCTGAGGGAGGCGGCCTCGTCGGGAGACAGTTCGGATGGCCCGGCCTCATCGTCGGGTTCCTCCGTGCTGGAGGAGGGTGATAGTTCTGGGCCCGTAGGCTGGTCGGTGGCCGCGGCAGCGGCGGATTGGGCGGTCATGGACCAGGTGGTGGCGCAGGCCCACTCAGGCAGCCCTAGCATCCCCAGATGCTCTCGGCGCTCCACCTGGGCCCAGGGGGAGCTCTCTAGGTCATTCCCCAGGAGGCAGTCCACGGGGGCGTCGTCGCGGACAGTCACTTTTAGGGTGCCGGACACTCCTCCCCACTCGAAGGGGATCCTGGCCATCCGGCACATGCTTTTGGTGTTGTCCGCGGTCCGGACAGGGCATAGGACATGTGGCAGGATTTGTTCGGGGGTCACTAGGTGGCAGCGGACAGCGGTCACGCTAGCCCCAGTGTCCCGGAGGGCTTCGGCCCGTCGTCCGTTGATGGTGACCCACTGCTGGTACTTCTGGGTGTTGCTTGGGATGGCCGCTCGGGGCACCATTTCTCGGGAGCCCAGGCAGACGAGCGACATGGCAGCTGGTTCCCACTCGGGGGACCCGTCCTCGCGGTTTTCCTCCTCTTCTTCTCCTTCCCCCAGGGCAGCGGCGGCTATTTGTCGGGGAGGGGGCCCAGCGGTCCCGTTTCGTCGGTTCACGGGGCAGGCCGGGTCGCTCGCATAGTGGCCGGTCTGCTGGCAGCCGAAGCAGGTCACTGGTGGTCGGGGTCCCGGTCGGGCGATGGGGGTCCCCCTTCGGCCCAGGGTCGGGGATGTGTGGTTGGCGGCTTGGCCTCGTGGCGGGCTTCTGGGCGGTCCGGCCGGGAATTTTCGGCTGCGGTGGGACCCCCCTCCTCCGCCCCGCTGGCGAGGAGGTCCCGTGGTACTCCGTTGGTAGTCCCCCATTGGGTTCCGGGGGACCCTAGTGTTGACCCATCGGTCTGCTTCGGCGGCGAGCTTCCGGGGCACTGTCAACTTACTGTCCAGGAGGTGTTGCCTTAGTTCCACAAAGCAGTTGTTGGCGAGGTGCTCCCAGACAATGAGGTCGAACAGTTCAGTGTACGAGGTGACCTTGCTCCCTTTTATCCATCCTTCAAAGGCCCGGCTGAAGAAGTCCACGTACTCGACCCAGGTGGTACCGGGGAGCTTCTTGCAGTCCCGGAAGCGCTGCCGGTACATCTCGGCTGATAGTCCGTAGCGGGTGAGTAGGGCTTCCTTCATGTGATCGTAGGAGGTCATCACTGCGTCGGGGAGTTGCAGCAGGGTATCACGGCCCTCGCTGAGGAACCTCCCCCATAGGCCGGCACCCCAATCCTTCCGGGGTACCCGATGGGAGGTCATGGCTACCTCGTAGGCTCGGAACCACTGCTGGATGTCGTCGTTCTTGTAGTACTCTTTGACGACATCCTTGGGGATATGAACCTTTGGCTCGGTCAGTGGCAGAGCGTCCCGGGCCCCGGGGTGCTGGTCTCCCCCGTTTTGGATTTCAGTTCGAGTTCTTTGAGGCTCCTCTCGTGCTCGAGGGTTAGCCGCCTCTCTTCGAGTTCTCGATGCCGTTTCTTTTCCTCGATTTCCTCTTGCAGCCGTAGTTGCTCCAGGGCTATTTTCTTCTCTGCCAGCTGGAGCTCGCCGTCCAGCCGGAGTCGTGCGAGGTCCATTTCGTGTGCCCGGACCCTCTCTCGTTCTCGTATTTCTTCGTGGGATAGGCTGGCTTCGGGAATGCCTCGCCCCCCATCTGTCGGGGTTGTGGTCGGCAGGTTTTAGTTCCGGGCCGAGGTCCCTTCGGTGCGGGGTGGAGTGGCCTCGGCTTCGGCCCAGGCTTTCAGGGCTTTCTGCATTTCTTCCTTGGTGCCCAATCCTATGGTTGGGATTCCTTTGTCCTTGCAGAATTGTTTTAGTTCTTTGTGGGTGTATTCTTCCAGTTTTTCCAGCTGGAAGGTTGCGGCCACGGTTGCTTCTTGGCCGTCCATGGTTCCCTTTTCTTTTTCCGTCTGGTTAGGTAGTGGGTGTGTTACTTGCTTGTACGATTGCGTCTGGCTCGGATCCCATCGCTGGCCACCAAATGTTGGGGGGAGGACCACCGGGGAGTCGGAGGGACTACTCTGGGCACCTTCCTACCGCCAAATTATAGCCGAGCGCCACTGAGAAGCCTCCTAGGAGAGGTCCTTCTCCTATAATCGTACTAGGCCCAGTAACACCACCACACAGAACTCCGGACCAGTTGCTTATCTTGGTTCTTTATATAAAAAAAGAAGCACGTTCAATATGTACAGTGGGATCGAGAGATCCAGCAAGAGTCTCAATGTCTTTGAGAGGATAGGGTAGCGGGACAGTCTTAGTACCAGCCAGGTACAGAAGGGCTCTGCGCCAGACCTTGGATGCTGGTCTCGGAGCGGTTTGGACGTGGAGAGCCGCGACGGCGTCAGCAGGGCTCGGGTGGTAGTTCCGCTTGGGTCGAGCCGCGACACAGTCAGCAGGGCTCCGGTGGTAGGTCCGCTTCGGTCGAGCCGCGACGAGGTCAGCTGGGCTCTGATGGTCTGTTGCAACAAGGTCGGGCCGCGACGGCGTCAGCAGGGCCCCAAAGGTTCGTGAAGGTCTTGTAAGCACGATGGAGCCGCGACGTCGTCAGCAGGGCTCAGTAAGTAGGTTCAGGAAGAGTCTTTCTCCGTAGGGTCAGCCGCGATCCGATCAGCAGGGCTCTTGACTCCGGGATACAACTGTCCTCTTGTTGTCGGGTCGCCCCAGATATAGGTCTTGAGCCCTTTGATGTCCGGACCCTTGCGCCCAGGAGGGCGGAGAGGCCGGGTAGAGCGCGGCCAGACGCCCAGCAGGAGAGGCGCCAGGCCCCAGAGAGCTGTGGGGCGATCGCACCTAGGTGTGGAAGGACGGTTGGGGGTCCCATCGATACTGCCCTCCGCCGGGGGTGGGAAGGGCTCACGTGGTATCCCCCAGGCCAGGGGTTGGCGCCTCGATGTCGGGCCTTGCTGGGACCGAGGCCGGGTAGAGCAGGGTCACGGAGGTGGTCACGTGGAGTGACGTGTAATTCAAGATGAAGGAGCCCCGAGGTGCATGGGACCTCGTGCGGCTGAGCGAGGGGGAACAGGACCACGCCACGAGGCCGGCTCCAACAGGGCCCTTTCCTACACTTGGAAGGTAAGCCCAACCACACAAGTGGGGTACCAATTATATTGAAAACTTGTTGATCTACACAGATTCTAGAACTTTCCTTCACAAAAGTGTGAGTAAAATGTGTGTTTTTGGGTGGTTATGAAACCCTTATGAGATCTACACAAGAAACACCATCCTGGATTTCCCCAGGTGTCTAGTTTCCAGAAATATCTGATATTGATAGTTTTCCCTGGATGATAGCTGCGACTACCCAAATTGCAAGAAAGGATTTGACTTTTATTTTGAGTGCAAAAGCTTTCTGTCCATGTTTTGTTTTGGACACATTTCTGTCGCAGCCGATAGACCCTCCCACACCAGTGGGGTACTGTTTTATTCAGGAGACGTGTGGAAATGGTGGGTAGTCAGTAATTTGTGAATCTTCACCAATTCTGGGACCTTCCCTAACAGAAATGTGGGGAAAGTGTGCGTTTTAGCCACGTTTTGAGGTTTGCAAGGGCTTCCGGATAACAAAACCTTGTGAGAACCACACAAGTCACACTACCCTGGACTCCCTTGCATGTCTCATTTTCAGAAATGTCTGGGTATGCTAGGTTTTCCTGGGTGGCGGCTGAGCTAGGACCCAAAATCCACAGCTATCAACATTGTAAAATGGTGTTGATTTTGCTGGATGAAATGTGATGTCTTCAGGTCGTGTTTTGGGGAGTATTGTGTCACAGGAATTAGGCCTAGCCACGCAAGCGGGGTACCATTTTTTTCAGGAGACTTGTGGGAATACAGAATAGTGGAACATTTGTTATTACCAAAAGGTATTTCTCTGTATTTGTGGCTCCAAATGTAAGCCAGAGTGCAAGAAAGATAAAGATTACATGTTGAAAAATGCCATCTAAATCACATGATTGTATTGGCAACCACAAATTCAGAGTTGTACATATAACCACTATTACTAAACTTATTATCTAGTGTACATTTTAGAAATACATAGGTTTCCTTTATACCCATTTGTTACTCTCTATATTTTACTATATGAATTGCTGTATAGTCAGAGCACAATGAAAAATCATTGTAAGGTGCGGTTCAGTTGTTGACTCTGGTTATAGCATGCTTTTTGAGATCTTAAAAACCCTACATATCCCAGTGACCAAAAGGGTCTGTTGGAGGTAGTGGTATATCGTTTTTGTAAATCAGCCATAGTGACAAGAAGTTACAGATGAAAATTTTATTCAGAAATTATAGTTTTTTCCTACTTATTTTCATAATTGTTTTATTTTAACTGTTATTTTCTTTGGGAAAACCTTGGGGTATCTACACAAATTAACCCTTGCTGAATTCAGATATTTGTCCACTTTTCAGAAATGTATAGCTCTCCATTATCCTCCATGCAGTTCATACCTGTTTCCGTCACAAACTGTAAGTTGGCTGAAACCCCAAAAATTAGGACAAATGTAAAAGGGGTAGTAAAAAATTTTTTTTTATACAAGTCTGCTTGTTCATGAAATGTGGAAAGATGGTGATCCTAGCACAGCAAATCTCCTGTTGAATCCATTCTTAGGGGAAAAAATACCCTTTCTTACAGAGCACTTTTTCCAATTTTTCCGGCACAAAAACAACCAAAATGTTGCTTTATTTAATATTTTTCTTGGTTCCCCCAGGGAAATTTACAAAGCCTTCTTGGTACCGTTAGAATGCCCAGGGTGTTGCAAAAACAGATGCAAACTTGATGTGGATAATCTGGAGTTGGTACCTTTTGTGGAACAAAAGTTATGAAAGTTTAGAAAGTTTAAATGTAAACCACTAACATCCAAAAACAGCTAAGCACAGGGAGGTGAGTGTAGCTCTAGCAGTGAAGAGGTTTTAGACCTGTCAGCCTTATGGTGGTCTTCCCTCAAACTTTTGGCCTTCCTCCTCCATTTTTGCTGATCTTGTTTTTGCTGGCCTTAGGAGTCGGACGCCCTTCATCATTGCTAAAGCACATGTGCTCACTCCCTAAAAACATGGTAACATTGACTTAAACACAATTGGCATATTTAATTTACTTATAAGTCCCTGGTAAAGTGTTATTACATGTAACCCAGTGCCTCTAAATGAAATGCTACAAGTAGGCTTGTAGCACTTATTGTATCTCCATCTTAAGTAGCCCTTTAAACATGTCTCGGACCTGCCTTTTCACCCTGGCAAAATAACCCTTTTGCCAGGCCCAAACCTTCCTTTTTAAAACATGTAAGTCACCCATAGGGAAAGCCTTGGACAGCCCAGATGGCAGGGTGCAGCAGATTTAAAAAGTAGGGCATGTGATTTAAGTTTTACATGTCCTGGTAGTGAAAAATTCTTAAAATCTTTTTTCGCTACTTCAAGGCCTTCCTCTTCCATAGGATAACACTGGAGTTACCTTATTGCATTTAATAAGCGCTACTTTCCAAACGGGAACAGGTAACCAGTTTATGTTAGTGTCTTTTGAATTGTAATATAAAAATCCTCTGTAAAGTTGGATTTTAAATTACAATTTTGAAAATGCCACCTTTAGAAAGTTGGCTTTTTCCTGCCTTAGCTGTTTAGTGCTTGTAGCCTGCCTCTGAGTCACATGACCGTCTGGGTTTGTGTATTCCTCCTACACAGCCACACACAATACAAAGCTTAGGTGTGCTTGGATGGGCCATCACTGGCAGGATGGAAGACCAAAGCAGGGTACAGCCTTACTTACACATGAATAGACTGTGTCCTGCTGCCACACAAAGGGCTGCATACCCCTTGCAGTTAGTCTGGAGCTAAGGCAAGAAAGGCAGGAAGCCTGTGGACTTCACAGGAAAACCTCTAAAAGCTTCTCCCACTTCAAGGAAAGAACCAGGAATAAATATTGGACCGCAGACACCAACGTTTCAGCACACTTCTGGACCTGTAGATACTATGCCAGGGAGAAGGACTACTGTGCTGCCTGAAAGGACTACCACTCTGTTGAACTGCTGCTCCGAAAGACTTCTGACCTGCTACGTTCTTGACTGGGTGAGAAGGATTGACCTGCATCTGCTGAACCCAGGACCCCCATGTAACTCCAAGGACTAGTTGGCTGGACTCCTGACTAGAGCCTCAGGCTCCAACAACCTTGAACCCAGCACCTGCACTCTGCCATCTGAGTCCTACCCTGCCAAGTGGTGACACCTCAGTCCTGGACCCTTGGATGTAGGCCTGAAGGTGCCCATCTGTGTATACAGCAGAACCAATGCATCATCTCTGCTAGACTCACGTGAACCCTCTCACACCCACTCACAGACCTACTGGGACACTCATACATGTGTACACCTACTCACAGACCAAATCAGACACTCTTTTATCCATTGTCCCTCTCAGACACTGTCACACCACTGGTAGGTTCTCTTAGACCGTCTTATACCCACTCACAGACCCACTCACACTTATACACCCAGACACACCCACTCAGACACTCAAACACCCACTCACATACCCACTCAGACACTCACACAATCACTCACACACCAAGTAAGACACTGTCACACCCACTCACAGACCCACACAAACACTCATATCTATTCACAGACCCACTCAGACACTCACGTATCTACTCATAGACCCACTCAGACACTCACGCACCCACTCACAGATCTACACAGACATGGTCACACCCACTCACAGACCCACTTAGACACTGTTACACCTATTCTCTTACCCAGGAAGACACTCACCGACCTACTCAGAGACTTATATACCCACTGGTAGAACCATTCAGACACTGTGACACCAACTCACTGACCCACTAAGACACTCACATACACACTGGTAGACTCACTTAGACCCTTTCACACCCACTCACAGACCCAATGGGACACATTTATACTTACTCACACACTTATACACCTACTCACAGACCCATTCAGACACTCATAAAACTACTGATACACCAAGCAAGATACTGTCACAACCACTGACAGACCCACTCAAACACTCTTACATCTACTCACAAACCCACTTAGACACTCTCACATCATGGGCCCGATTCACAGAACTAACTTAAGACAAAATCCTAAACTTACTACCATTTTGGTATTCACAGAAGGCACTTACTCATTTTGGTATTCACAGAAGTTAAGACTCTAAACTTTAGGACTCCTAAACAGCCTTCTGTGAATACCAAAAGTCTTAAAGTTAAGATTTTTCTCAGTTTAGGAGTAGTAAATTTAGGAGTCCTAACTTTAATTCTCCTAAACTAAGAAAAATCCTAACCTTAAGACTTTTGGTATTCACAGAAGGCATTTAGGAGTCCTAAAGTTAGGAGTCCTAACTTTACTACTCCTAAACTGAGGAAAATCCTAACTTTAAGACTTTCTGTATTCACAGAAGGCATTTAGGAGTCCTAAAGTCAGGAGTTCTAACTTTACTACTCCTAAACTGTGAAAAATCTTAACATTAAGACTTTCGGTATTCACAGAAGGCATTTAGGAGTCCTAAAGTTAGGACTCCTAACTTCTGTGAATACCGAAATGAGTAAGTTCCTTCTGTGAATACCAAAATAAGTATGTGCCTTCTGTGAATGCCAAAATGGTAGTAAGTGTAGGATTTTGTCTTAAGTTAGTTCTGTGAATTGGGCCCCCAGTCACTGACCCATTCAGATATTCACACAGCCATTAACAGACCCAGTCAGACACTCTCACACCTACTCACCAACCCACTCAGACACTCACAGAGCCATACTGCCACTCACTTGGACCCTCTCACACCCACTCACAGACCCTCTCGGACACTCATATCTACTCACACATTTATACACCCACTAACAGATTCACTCAGACACCCTCACACCCAGTCACTGACACACTCAGACACTCACACGCCCACTGACAGACTCACTCAGACATTGTCACACCCTGTCACAGACCCAGTCAGATATTGTCACACAAACTCACAGACCCACTCAGATACTCATTCTCCCACTCACAGACCCACTCAGACACTGCTACACCAACTCACAGAGCCACTCAGATAACATTGCACCCACAGACCCAGTAAGATACTCTCGCACCCACTCACTGACCTACTCATACACGTATGCACACACTCATATACCCACTCAGACACTCATACACCCACTCACAGATCCAATCAGACCCCGTCACACCCATTTATATCCCCAATCAGATACTCTTACACCCACTCCCTGACCCAGAAAGGCACTCACACCCATTCACAGAGCTACTCAAACACTCACATACCCACTGGTAGACCCAATGAAACACTGGCATACCCACTCCCAGAACCACTCAGACACCATTGCACCTGCTGGTGGATTCACTTAGACTGTCTTACACCCACTCACAGACCCAGTCACACAGTTATATAAACATATACCTTACACACACTCACCGACTCACTCAGACACTCACACAACTATTGGTAGATTTACCTGGATCCTCTCACACCCACTCACAGACCCACTGGGATATTCTTATACCCACTTGCACACGTATACATCCATTTACACACCTATTCAGATATTTTTTCATCCATTTACTGACCCTCTCAGATACTTATATATCTACTCAGAGACCCACTCAGACTCCCACACTAAGATAATCACACACCAAGATACACACACCCATTCACAAACCCATGCAGACACTCTCACACCTACCCACAGACCCCTAGGGGATACTCTTATATCCACTTGCACACTTATACACCCACTCACAGACCCACTCAGACATTCACATACCCCATTACTGACCCACTCAGACACTCAAAAACTCACATACCTTTTCAGACTGTCTTATACCCATTCACAGAGCCAGTCAGAAACTCTCACACCCACTCACTGACCCACTCAGACCCTTACAGAGACACTTATAGAGCCACACTGCCGCTCACACACCCACTCACAGAACCACTCACTCTTACACCCACTCACTGACCTATTTATACACTTACACACCTACTGATAGACTCACTTGGACCTCTCATATCCACTCACAGATCCACTGGAATACTCTTATACCCACTCACACACTTATATACCAATTCACAGACCCACTCAGATGCTTTTACACCCATCCATAGACCCTCTGAGACAATGTCACACCCACTCACAGAGTCACTCAGAGACTCACACCACTGGTAGGTTCAGTTAGATCATCTATACCCATTCATAGACCCACTCACATATTTATACACCCAGTCACATACCCACTCAGACACTCAAGCACCCACTCACATACCCACTTAGACACTTTTTTTATCCATTCACATACCCAGTCACTCTCATACCCACTCATTGACCCACTCAGACACTCATGCTCCACTCAAAGACCCATTCAGACACTCATGCACCTACTCACAGATCTATATAGATACTGTCACACCCATTCATACGCCGCTCAGACACTCTTATACCCACTCACTGACCCAGGAAGACACTAACACACACTCACTGACATACTCAGACACTCACACACCCACTGGTAAACCCACTGAGACAATGTCACACCCACTCACAGAGCCATTCCAATACCATTGCACCCACTGGTAGATTCACTTAGACTGTTTTATATCCATTCACAGACCCAGTCACACAGTTATATACCCAGTCACACACCCACTCAGACACTCTTACACCTACTCGCTGTCCCTTTCAGACCCTGCACACCTACTGGTAGCCTCACTTGGACCCTCTTACAGACCCACTGGGACACTCTTATACTCACTCATATACTTATACACCCACTCATATACCCACTCAGACATTCTCATACCCATTTACTGACCCACTCAAACACGTACACACCCAGAGACCTATTCAGACACTCCTGCACCTATTAAGAAACTTTCACACCCACTCACAGACCTATTCAGACATTCCTACACCCATTAACAACCCATGCAAACAATCAT
Source organism: Triturus cristatus (assembly GCF_964204655.1). NCBI lineage: Eukaryota > Metazoa > Chordata > Amphibia > Caudata > Salamandridae > Triturus > Triturus cristatus. The sequence continues at coordinate 935,879,570 of NC_140584.1, read as the reverse complement.
ACCCAGTCACTGACCCACATAGACATTCATATACCCACTCACAGACCAACTTAGATACTGTCATACCCATTCACAGACCTACCTAGACACTCTTAAACCCACTCACAGACCCACTTAGACACTCTCATACCCAATCTCTGACCTAGCCAGACATTCACACACCAACTGACAGACTCACTCAGACACTCTCATACCCAGTCACAGACCCACTCTGAAATTGTCATACCAACTCACAGACCCACTCCGATACTCATACACCCACTCACAGACCCACTCAAACACAGTCACACCCAATCACAGAGCAACTTAGATACTATCACACCCATTGGTAGATTAACATTGACCCACTCACAGACCCAGTCACACACTTATACACTTAGTGACACACCCACTTAGATACGTATGTACATATTCACAGAGCCACACTGCCACTCACTGACCCACTCAGACACTGTCACACCCACTTACTGACCCACTCAGACACTCACTCACCCATTGGTAAACTCACTTGGACTCTCTCACATCTACTCACAGACCCACTGTGATACTCTTATACCCACTGATATTCTTATATACATACTAATAGACCCACTCATACACAATTACACCTATCTATAGACCCATTCAGACACTGTCTCGCCCACACTCAATGCCACTATCACACTAGTAGGTTGACTTAGACCATCTTATACCCACTTACACACTTATATACCCAGTCACACACCCACTCAGACACTCAAACACCCACTCATATACTCACTGAAACACTCTTACACCTATTGACAGACCCAGTCAGACACTCTCACACCCACTCATTGACCCACTCAGAAACCCATGTACCCACTCATAGATCTACTCATAAACTCACGCACTCATTCACAGATCTAAGACACTATCACACCCATTCACAGACCAATTCAGATGCTCAAACTCCCACTCACGCATCCATGCAAACACTTGTATACCCACTCACATACCCACTCAGACACTGTCACACCCACTCACAGACCCACTCAGATATTCATACATCCAGTTACAGACCCTCTCAGACACTCTCATACTCATTTACTGACCCATTCAGACATTTACACATCCATTCAGAGAACCACTTAGACACTCACACAACCACTCACACATCAACCAAGATACTGTCGCACCCACTCACAGACCCACTCAGACATTCACACACCTAACAGACCCACTCAGACACTGTCACACCCACTCATAGACCCACTCAGATATGTAAAACCAATTGCAGACCCATTCATACATTATCATACCCACTCACAGACCAACTCAGGCACTCACACCCATTTATTGACCCACTCAGATATTTATACACCCACTCAGAGACCCATTCAGACACTTGCACAGACAGTCACAGACCAACTAAGACACTGTCATACCCATTCACAGGCCCACTCAGACACTCTTATACCCACTCATAAACCTACTCAGACACTCTCACACCCAGTTACAGACCCACTCAGACACTCGCACACTCTCTAACAGACCCATTCATACATTATCATACCCACTCACAGACCCCCTCAGACACTCATACCCACTCACAGACCCAATCAGACATTCTCACACCCATTTATTGATCCACTCAGATATTTATGCACCCACTCAGAGACCCATTTAGACACTCGCACAGCCAGTCACATACCAACTAAGACACTGTCATACCTATTCACAGGCCCACTCAGACACTCTAACACCCACTCACAAACCTACTCAGACACTCTCATACCCAGTCACTGACAAACTCAGACACTCACACACCCTCTAACAGACCCAATCATATATTATCATACCCACTCACAGACCCACTTAGACACCATCACACCCACTGATAGATTCACTTGGACTGTCTTACACACACTCACAGACCCAGTCACACACTTATACACTGAGTCATACACCCACTCAGACACTCAAACACCTATTCATATATCCATTCAGACTGTCTTACATCTACTCACAGACCAGTCAGATATTTACACCCACTCACTGACTTACTCTGATATTCATGCACACATTCACAGAGCTATACTACCACTCACACACCCACTCACTGACCCACTCAGACACTGTTACACTCACTCATAAAAGTATTCAAACACTCTTACACCCACTCACAAACTCACTTCCTCTCACACCTAGTCACTGACCCACTCAGGCACTTATACACCCACTAACAGACCCACTCAGATTCTGTCACACCAATTCACAGAGCCACTCAGACACTGTCACACTACTGATAGATTTATTTAGATTGTGTTACACCCACTCACAGAACCATTCACTTATACAACCAATAACTCACCAACTCAGACCCTCAAGCAGCCACTCATATACCCACTCAAACACTCTTACACCCATTCACATACCAGACACTCTCATGTCTACTCACTGACCCATTCAAACACTCAGGCACCCACTCACAGATCTATGCAGACACTGTCACGCCCATTCATACCCCTACTCACACACTCTTACACCCACTCACTGACCCAAGAAGGCACTCACACCCACTCACCAATACACCCAAGACACTTACACACCCACTGGTAGACCCACTGAGACACTGTCACACCCACTCACAGAGCCATTCAGATACCATTGCACTCACTGGGAGAGTCACTTAAACTGTCTTACACCTATTCACAGACCCAGCCATACAGTTATACACCCAATGACATATCCATTCAGACATTCTTATGCCCACTCACTGACCCACTCAGGCCCCGCACACCTACTGATAGACTCACTTGGACCCTCTTACATCCATTCACAGACCCACTGAGACACTCTTATAACCACTCACACACTTATACACACACTCACAGACCCGCTCATTCTCATACCCACTTACTGATCCACTCAGATATTTACACACCCACTCAGGGACCTATTCAAATGCTCACACAACCACTCACATACCAACCATGACACAGTCACACCCACTCAAGACTCAATCAGACAATCTTACAACCACTCACAAACTCACTTAGATATTCTCACTCCTAGTCACTAACCCACTCAGACACTTAAAAAACCCACTAACAGACCCACTCAGACTCTGTCACACCCACTCATAGACCCACTCAGACACTTAACCCAGTCACAGACCCACGCAGACATTGTCACACCCATTCACAGACCCACTCAAACACTCACAGACCCACTCAGACACTATCACATGCACTCACAGAGCCACTCAGACACCATCGTACCCACTGATAGATTCACAAAGACTGTCTAACACCCACCTAGACACCCAATCACATATTTATACACCGAGTCACACACCTACAGAGACATTCTCACACCCACTCACTGACCCATTGGTAGACTCACTCGGAACCTTTCACACCTATTCATAGATTGACTGGGACACTCTTACATTCACAAATCTACTCAGACACTCTCCCACCCAGTCACTGACCCACTCAGCCACTCACACACCTACGCACAGACCCAGTCAGACATTGTCATACCCACTCACAGACCCACTCAGACACTCTCACACCCACCCACTGACCCATTGGTAGACTCAATTGGACCCCCTCACAGACCTCCTGGGACACTCTTACATCATTCATAAATCCACTCAGACACTCTCACACCCAGTCACTGACCCACTCACACTCCCACTGACAGTCTCATCTCGACAATGTCACACCCAGTCACAGACCCACTCAGACATTGTCACACCCACACACAGAGACACTCAGACAGTCATACACCCACTCACATACCTACTCAGTCTCTGTTACACCTACTCACAGAGCAACTCAGACACCATCACACCCATTGGTAGATTCACTTAGACTGTCTTATATCCATTCAGAGACCCAGTAACACAATTATACACCGAGTCATATACCCACTGAGATATTCAAACACTCTTTACATACCCACTCAGACTATCTCACGCCCAATCACAGACCCAGTCAAGCACTCAAGCACATATTCACAGAGCCACACTGCTACTCATGCACCCACTGACTCACCCACTTAGACACTGTCACACCCACTCACACAACCACTTAGACACTCTTACACCCACTCACTGACCTACTCACACACCTACTGATAAACTCACATGGACCCTCTCATACCTATTCGCAGACCCATTGGGACACTCTATACCATCCACATTCTTGTATACCTAGTCACATACCCACTAACCCAAATACCCACTCACAAACCCACTCAGTCATACACCCACTCACAGACCTACTCAGTCTCTGTTACACCTACTCACAGAGCAACTCAGACACCATCACACCCATTGGTAGATTCACTTAGACTGTCTTATATCCATTCACAGACCCTGTCACACAATTATACACCAAGTCATATATCCACTGAGATATTCAAACACTCTTTATATACCCACTCAGACTGTCTTACGTCCAATCACAGACCCAGTCAAGCACTCATGCACACATTCACAGAGCCACACTGCTACTCATGCACCCACTCACTCACCCACTTAGACACTGTCACCCCCACTCACACAACCACTCAGACACTCTTATACCTGCTCACTTACCTACTCACACACCTACTGATAGACTTCCTTGGACCCTCTCATACCTATTTACAGACCTATTGGGACACTCTATACCCATCCACATACTTATATTCCTAGTCACACACCCACTAACCCAAAACCCACTCACATACCCACTCACACTGTCTAACACCCACTCACAGACCCATTCAGACACTCTCACATCTACTCACTGACCCATTCAAATACTCACACACACACTTACACAACCACACTGCCACTCATGTACCCACTGTCTGACCTACTCAGACACTGTCACACCTATTCACATAACTACTTAGACACCCTTATACCCACTCACTGACACACTCAATTCACTCACACACCCATTGGAAGACTCACTTGAACCCTCTCACACCCACTCACAGACCCACTGGGATACTTTTATACCCACTGATAACACACTTATACACCTACTTACAGACACACTCAGATGCTCCTACACCCATCCATAGACCCTCTCAGACACTGTCACACCCATTCACAGAGCCACTCAGACACTGTCACACTACTGATAGATTTATTTAGATTGTGTTACACCCACTCACAGACCAATTCACACTTATACACCCAATGACACACCAACTCAGACACTCAAACACCCACTCAAATACACACACAAACACTCCTACACCCATTCAAACACTCACATACCCTCTCACAGATCTACACAGACACTGTTACACCCATTCACACCGCTACTCACATACTCTTACACCCACTCACTGACCCAAGAAGCCACTCACACCCACTCACTGACCCACTCAGACACTGGCCTACACTCCCACTGGTAGACCAACTGAGACACTGTCACACCCACTCACAGAGCCAGTCAGATAACATTGCACTCATTGGGAGATTCACTTAAACTGTCTTACAACTATTCACAGACCCAGCCATACAGTTATACACCCAACCACATATCTATTCAGACATTCTTATACCCACTCACTGACCCAATCAGACCCCAAACACCTACTGATAGACTCACTTGGACCCTCTCACACCCATGCACAGACCCACTGGGACACTCTTATATCTACTTGTACACTTATACACCCACTCACACACCCATTCAGACCTTCTCACACCCACTTACCGACCCACTCAAACACTTACACATCCACTCAGAGACCTACTCAGACACTGACATACCAATTAAGACACTTTCACACCTACTCACAGATCTACTCAGACACTCTTACACCCACTCACAAACCCACTCAGACACTCTCACACCAAGTCACTGACCTACTCACACACCTACTCACAGACTCACTCAGACACCATCACACCTACTCACAGACCCACTCAGACACTCTTAAAGCCACTCACAGACCCACTCAGACACTCTCACACCTAGTCTGTGACCCAGGCATACATACCAACTGATAGATTCACTCAAACACTCTCATACCCAGTCACAGACCCACTCAGACATTGTCATACCCATTCGCAGACCCACTCAGATACTTATACACCCACTCAGACACTGTCACACCTAGTCACAGAGCAACTCAGACACTCTCATAGCTATTGATAGATTCACTTTGACTGTCTTACACCCACACACAGACCCAGTCAGACACTCAAACCTACTAAGAAACTCATACATACACTCACAGAGCCACACTGCCACTCACTGACCCACTCAGACACTCTCACATCTAGTCACTGACCCACTCAGTCACTCATACACCTACTCACAGACCCACTCAGACATTGTCATACCTACTCACAGACCCACTCAGACACTCTCACACCCACCCACTGACCCATTGGTAGACTCAATTGGACCCCCTCACACCCACTCACAGACTTCCTGTGACACTCTTATATTATTCATAAATCCACTCAGACACTCTCACACCCAGTCACTGACTCACTCAGACACTCACATACCCACTGACAGTCTCATCTCGACAATGTCACACCCAGTCACAGGCCCACTCAGACATTGTCACACCCACTCACAGACACACTCAGACAGTCATACACCCATTCACATACCTACTCAGTCTCTGTTACACCTACTCACAGAGCAACTCAGACACCATCACACCCATTGGTAGATTCACTTAGACTGTCTTATATCCATTCACAGACCCAGTCACACAATTATACACCGAGTCATATACCCACTGAGATATTCAAACACTCTTTACATACCCACTCAGACTGTCTTACGCCCAATCACAGACCCAGTCAAGCACTCACGCACACATTCAGAGCCACACTGCTACTCATGCACCCACTCACTCACCCACTTGGACGCTGTCACACCCACTCACACAACCACTCAGACACTCTTATACACGCTCACTGACCTACTCACACACCTACTGATAGACTCACTTGGACCCTCTCATACCTATTTACAGACCCATTGGGACACTCTATACCCATCCACATACTTATGTACCTAGTCACACACCCACTAACCCAAATACCAACTCACATACCCACTCAGACTGTCTTACACCCACTCACAGACCCAATCATTCACTCTCAAATCTACTTGCTGACCCATTCAGATACTCATGCATACACTTACGCAACCACACTGCCACTCACACATCCACTGTCTGACCTACTCAGACACTGTGACACCTATTTACAGAACCACTCAGAAACCCTTACACCCACTCATTCACACACTCACTTCACACACACCCTTTGGTAGACTCACTTGAACCCTCTAACACCCACACTCACAAACCCACTGGGATACTTTTATACCCACTGATAACACACTTATACACCTACTTACAGATCCACTCAGATGCTTCTACATCCATCAAAAGACCCTCTCAGACACTGTCACACCCATTCACAGAGCCACTCAGACACTGTCACACTACTGATAGATTTATTTAGATTGTGTTACACCCACTCACAGACCCGTTCACACTTATACACCCAATGACACATCAACTCAGACACTCAAGCACCCACTCAAATATCCACTCAAACACTCCTACACTCATTCACATACCTAGACAGTTTCACGTCTACTCACCGACCCATTCAAACACTCATGTACCCACTCACAGATCTACGCAGACACTGTCACACCCATTCACATCCCTACTCACACACACTTACACCTACTCACTGACCCAAGAAGGCACTCACACCCACTCCCTGACCAACTCAGACACTTACACACCCACTCACTGACCCACTCAGACCCCACACACCTACTGGTAGACCCACTGAGGCACTGTCACACCCACTCACAGAGCCATTCAGATACCATTGCACTCACTGGGAGATTCACTTAAACTTTCTTACTCCTATTCACAGACCCAGCCATACAGTTATGCACCCAATCACATATCCAGTCAGACATCCTTATACCCACTCACTGACCCACTCAGACCTCACACACCTACTGACAGACTCACTTGGACCCTCTCACACCCATTCACAGACCCACTGGGACACTCTTATATCCACTTGTACACTTATACACCCACTCACACACCTATTCAGACATTCTCACACCCACTTACCGACCCACTCAAGCACTTACAAATCCACTCAGAGACCTACTCAGACACTCACATACCAATTAAGACACTTTCACACCCACTCACAAACCCACTCAGACACTTTCATACCCAGTCACTGACCCACTCACACACCTACTCACAGACTCACACAAACACTCTCACACTTACTCACAGACCCACTCAGACACTCCTAAAGCCACTCACAGACCCACTCACTCTCACACCCAGTCTGTGACCCAGGCACACACACCAACTGATAGATTCACTCAAACACTCATACCCAGTCACATACCCACTCAGACATTGTCATACCCACTCACAGACCCACTCAGACACTGTCACACCTAGTCACAGAGCAACTCAGACACTCTCATACCCATTGATAGATTCACTTTGACTGTCTTACACCCACTCACAGACCCAGTCAGACACTCTCATACCTACTCAGATACTCATGCATATACTCACAGAGCCACACTGCCACTCACTGACCCACTCAGACACTCTCACACCCACTCACTGAACCACTTAGACACTCACACCCATTCACTGACCCACTCAGACACTCATACACCCACTGGTAGACTCACTTGGATACTCTTAGACCCACTCACAGACCCACTGGGACACTCTTATACCAACTGATACACTTATATACCCATTATTAGACCTACCTAGACACGAATATACCCATCCATAGACCCGCTCAGACACTGTCACACTACTGGTAGATTCACTGAGACTATCTTACACCCACTCACACATTTATACACTCAGTCACACACCCACTCACATACCCATTGAATCACTCTTACACCCAATAATGGACCCAAACACTCTAACACCCACTCACTGATCCACTCAGAAACTCATGCACCAACTCCTAGATCTATTCATACACTCATGCACTCATTCACAGATCTACTCAGACACTCACACCCACTCACAAACCCACTCAGACATTCTTACACCCACTCACAGACCCAGGAAGGCACTCTTACACCCAGTTACCAACCCACTCAGACATTCAGTAGACTCATTTAGACCCTCTCACACCCACTGGGACACTCTCACACCCAGTCACTGATCCACTCAGACACTCAAAGAGTCACTCAGACACTGTCACACCTACTTACAGACCCACTCAGATACTCTTCAACCTACTCACAGACCCACTCAGACACTCATACCCACTTACTGACCCACTCAGACATTTACACATCTACTCCGACCCACTCACTCACACAACAACTCACACCAAGACACTGTTGCACCTACTCAGAGAACCTCTCAGAAACTTACACCCACTCACAAACCCACTTGGATACTTTCACACCCAGTCACTGACCCATTCAGTCACACACCCACTCAGACACTGTGACACCCACTCATAGAACTACGCAGACACTCTTAAACCTAGTCGCAGACCCACTCAGACATTATCACACCTACTCATTGACCCATTCAAACATTCATACACCCACTCACAGACCCACTCAGACATTCTCATACCCACTTATCGACCCAGTCAGGTATTTACATACCCACTAGAGACCCACTCAGACACTTGCACACTGACTCACATACCAATCAAAACACTGTCAAACTCACTCAAAGATCCTACACAAAAGGTTCGTCCTGGTACATAACCGCTATGGGTGTTGGAGTATCCAAAGATATTGGAGAAGACGCCTCACTCACTAATAGTGACATGCTTCATCATTGGCGTTTTTCCACACCCAGGTAAGATGGTACTACCTGGGCGGACTCAACCAAAGATGTTATTGGAGTTCTTATATAATGTTTTTACTGGTTATGCAGGGAACCAGATGGGTGATATATTTAAAAATACCTACAGGTATACCCAAACACTATACTTTATTCCTAGGGTACCTGGGGTATAAGATAAAATCAGATAAAAACTGAGCTGCTTCTCTCACTTGTGAAAAAAAACACTCACTCAAAGACCTATTCAGATACTCTCACTCAAAGACCTATTCAGCTACTCTTATACCCACTCAGACACTGTCACACCCATTCACTGCCCCCCTCAGATACTCACACCTATTAACAGACCCAATCAGACACTGTCACACCCAGTCACAGACCCACTCAGATACTCATACACCCATTAACGGACACTGTCACACACTTATATAGAGAGTCACACACCCACTCATGCACTCAAACACCTACTCAAATACCCGCTCAGACTGTCTTACCCCCATTCACATACTCAGACACTCTCACAACCCTCACCGACCCACTCTGACACTCATGCACACATTCAGAGCCACACTGCCACTCACATACCCACTCACTCATTTACTCAGACACTGTCACACTCACTCACAGAAGCATTCAGATACTCTTACACCTTCCCACTGGCCTATTCCAACACTCACACCCCCACTGGTAGGCTCACTTGGACCCTCTCATAGACCCACTGGGATACTCTTATACTCTCACACACTTATACACACACTCATAGGCCCACTCAGATATTCTCATACCCACTTACTGACCCACTCAGAAATGTACTCACCCACTCAGAGACCCACTCAGATACACATAACCACTCACACACCAAGACACTGTCATATCCACTCAAGACCCACTCAGGCACTCTTACACCTACTCACAAACCCACTCAGACACTCATACCCATTCACTGACCCACTCAGATACTTATACATCTATTAACAAACCCAGAATGTCACACCCACTCAGACACTTTTAAACCCAGTCACATCCCCACGTGGACATTGTCACACCCATTCACAGGCCCACTTAGACACTCATACATCTACTCACAGACCTACTCAGATATTCTCATACCCACTTACTGACCTACTCAGAAATATATACACCCACTCAGATACACACAACCACTCACACACCAAGACATTGTCATACCCACTCAAGACCCACTCAGACACTCTTACAGCCACTCAAAAACACTCTCATACCCAGTCACTGGCCCACTCAGGCACTCATATACTCACTAACAGACCCACTCAGACTGTGTCACACCCACTCATAGACCCGCTCACACTCAAACTTAGTCACAGACCCACTCAGACATTGTCACACCCATTCACAGACCCACTCATACACTTATACACCCACCCAGACAGTCACACCCACTCACAGAGCTACTGAGATACTCTTATACCCACTCACACTCGTATGCACCCACTCACACACCCATTCAGATATTCTCACACCTCCTTACCGACACATTCAAACACTTACACACACACTCACAGATACTTTCACACCTACCCACAGACCCACTCAGACACTTACACCCACTCAGACATTCTCACACCCAGTCACTGGCCCACTCACATGCCTATCCAGACTCACTGACTCTATCACACCTACTTATTGGCCCACTCAGACACTCTTAAACCTACTCCCAGACCCACTCAGACACTCTCACCCTAGTCTCTGACCCAGTCACACTCACACACCAACTGACAGGCTCACTCAGACTCTCTCACACCCAATCACAGACCCACTCTGACATTGTCACCCCACTCAGACACTCATACACCCACTCAGACATTGTCATACCCAGTGACAGAACAACTCAGAAACTATCACCCATTGGTAGATTCACTTTGACTGTCTTACAGCCACTCACAGACCAAATCACATACACTTATACACCCAGTCACACACCCACTCAAACACCCATTCACATACCCACTCATATTATCCTATACCCACTCATAGACCCAGTCAGACACTCTCACACCAACTTACTGACCCATTCAGACACTCATGCACACACTCAGAGCCACACTGCCACTCACTGACCAACTCAGACAGTATCACACCCACTCACAGAACCACTCAGACACTCAAATACCCACTCACTGACTCACTCAGACATTCACACGCCCATTAGTAGACTTACTTGGACACTCACACCCACTCACAGACCCACTGGGACCCTCTTGTACCCACTGATATAATTATATACACACTAACAGACCCACTCAGACACGATTATACCTATCCGTAGACCCACTCAGACACTGTCACACTACTGGTAGGTTCACTTAGACCATCTTACACCCTCTCACACACTTATACACTTAGTCACGCACCCACTCACACAGTCTCACACCCACTCACACATCTACTCAGACACTCTTACACCCACTCACAGATGCAGGAAGGCACTCTTATACCCACTTACCAACCCACACCCACCAGTACTCCCTTAGACCCTCTCACACCCACTCACAGATCCATTGGGACATTCATACCCAGTCACTGACCCACTCAGACACTCACATACCTACTCACAGACCCACTCAGATACTCACACCCACTCACAGACCTACTCTGATACTCTTAAACCCACTCACAGACCCACTGAGACACTCTCACACCCACTTACTGACCCACTCAGACATTTACATATCTATTCAGAGACCCACTGAGACACCAACAAAGACACTATCACACCCACTCACAGACCCACTGAGACACTCTTATACCCACTCACAACTCTACTTAGATGCTTTCACACCCAGTCACTGACCCACTCAGACACTCACACACCCATTAACAGACCGACTCAGACATTGTGACACCCACTCATAGACTCACTCAGACACTCTTAAACCCAGTCGCAGACCAACTCAGACATTATCACAGCCACTCACAGACCCACTCAGACACTCATACACCTACTCACAGACCCACTCAAACATTCTTAGACCCACTTATCGACCCACTGAGATATTTACATACCCTCTCAGAGACCTATTCAGACATTGGCACAGCCACTCACACAGCAATCAAAACACTGTCACGCTCACTCACAGACCTACTCAGAAACTCTTATACCCACTCACAAACCCACTCAGACACTCTTAGTCCCAGTCACTGACCCACTCAGACACTCACACACCCATTAACAAACCCAATCAGACACTGTCACACACAGTCACAGATCTACTCAGATATTTCCACACCCACTCACAGACCCACTCAGACACTCATATACCCATTCATGGACATAGTCACACACTTATATACTGAGTCACATACCCAATCAGACACTCAAACACCCACTCACATACCCACTCAGACTGTCTTACACCCATTCACAGACCCACTCAGACACTCTCACAGCTACTCACTGACCCACTTCGGCACTCATACATACATTCACAGAGCTACACTGCTACTCACTCATGTACCCACTCACTGACCCACTCAGACACTGTCATACTCACTCACAGAAGCACTGACACTCTTATACCCACTCACTGACCCACTCAGATACTCACACCCTCGCTGGTAGACTCAGTTGCACCCTCTCATACTCACTCACGGGGACACTCATATACCCACTCACACTTATATACACACTCACAGACCCACTCAGATATTTTCATACCCACTTACTGACTCACTCAGAAATTCACACACCCACTCAGAGACCCACTCAGAAACTCACACAACCATTCACACACCAACCAAGACACTATCACACCCACTCACAGGCCCACTCAGACATTATTACACCCACTCACAAACCCACTCAGACACTCTCACACCCAGTCACTGACCCACTCAGACATTCACACATCTACTAACAGACCCACTTGGACTCTGTCAAACCCCCTAATAGACCCACTCAGACACTCTTAAACCCAGTCACAGACCCACTCAGACATTGTCACATCCACTCACAGACCCACTCAGACACTCATACACCCACTCAGACACTCAAACCCACTCACAGAGCCACTCAGACACCACTGCACCCACTGGTAGATTCACTTAGACTGTGTTACTCCCACTCACATACCTAGTCACGTATACACCGAATCACACACCCACTCAGACACTCTCACGCCTGGTCACTGACCCATTGTTAGACTTACTTGGACCCTCTCACACCCACTCATAGACCCACTGGGACACTCTTACACCCACTCAAGAATCCACTCAGACACTCACACCCAGTCAAAGACCCACTCAGACACTGACACACCTACTCACAGACCCACTAAGACCCTGTCACACCCACTCGCAGACCCACTCACTCTCACACCCAGTGACTGACTTTCTCAGACACTCACATACCCACTGATAGACTCACTCAGACACTGTCACACCCACTCATAGACTCACTCAGACACTCTTAAACCCAGTTGCAGACCAACTCAGACATTATCACAGCCACTCACAGACCCACTCAGACACTCATACACCTACTCACAGACCCACTCAAACATTCTTAGACCCACTTATCGACCCACTGAGATATTTACATACCCTCTCAGAGACCTATTCAGACATTGGCACAGCCACTCACACAGCAATCAAAACACTGTCACGCTCACTCACAGACCTACTCAGAAACTCTTATACCCACTCACAAACCCACTCAGACACTCTTAGTCCCAGTCACTGACCCACTCAGACACTCACACACCCATTAACAAACCCAATCAGACACTGTCACACACAGTCACAGATCTACTCAGATATTTCCACACCCACTCACAGACCCACTCAGACACTCATATACCCATTCATGGACATAGTCACACACTTATATACTGAGTCACATACCCAATCAGACACTCAAACACCCACTCACATACCCACTCAGACTGTCTTACACCCATTCACAGACCCACTCAGACACTCTCACAGCTACTCACTGACCCACTTCGGCACTCATACATACATTCACAGAGCTACACTGCTACTCACTCATGTACCCACTCACTGACCCACTCAGACACTGTCATACTCACTCACAGAAGCACTGACACTCTTATACCCACTCACTGACCCACTCAGATACTCACACCCTCGCTGGTAGACTCAGTTGCACCCTCTCATACTCACTCACGGGGACACTCATATACCCACTCACACTTATATACACACTCACAGACCCACTCAGATATTTTCATACCCACTTACTGACTCACTCAGAAATTCACACACCCACTCAGAGACCCACTCAGAAACTCACACAACCATTCACACACCAACCAAGACACTATCACACCCACTCACAGGCCCACTCAGACATTATTACACCCACTCACAAACCCACTCAGACACTCTCACACCCAGTCACTGACCCACTCAGACATTCACACATCTACTAACAGACCCACTTGGACTCTGTCAAACCCCCTAATAGACCCACTCAGACACTCTTAAACCCAGTCACAGACCCACTCAGACATTGTCACACCCACTCACAGACCCACTCAGACACTCATACACCCACTCAGACACTCAAACCCACTCACAGAGCCACTCAGACACCACTGCACCCACTGGTAGATTCACTTAGACTGTCTTACTCCCACTCACATACCTAGTCACGTATACACCGAATCACACACCCACTCAGACACTCTCACGCCTGGTCACTGACCCATTGTTAGACTTACTTGGACCCTCTCACACCCACTCATAGACCCACTGGGACACTCTTACACCCACTCAAGAATCCACTCAGACACTCACACCCAGTCAAAGACCCACTCAGACACTGACACACCTACTCACAGACCCACTAAGACCCTGTCACACCCACTCGCAGACCCACTCACTCTCACACCCAGTGACTGACTTTCTCAGACACTCACATACCCACTGATAGACTCACTCAGACACTGTCACACCCAGTCACAGACCCACTCACACATTGTCACACCCACTCTCAGACCCACTCACAGTCATACACGCACTCACAGACCTACTCAGTCACTGTCACACCCCCTCAGAGCCACTCAGTAACCATCACACCCACTGTTAGATTCACTTAGACTGTCTTACACCCAATAACAGACCCAGGCATACAATTATACACCAAGTCACACACCTACCCAGACTTTCAAACACTCCTCACATACCCAATCAGGCTGTCTTACGCCCAATCACAGACAAGAGTTTTAGTGACCATTGGTCGGAAGTTACCATCGCGCATGCGACCTTTAACGATTGCGCACGCTGCACTGTAAGCTTGCTTACTCCCTGTAGCAGGTTGTGCTGATCCGTCAGTATAAATTATAAATTCATACTGATCGAGAGGCAGAATTTCAGTGGGCAGAGGACATTCATGTTCATATTGCAGGAACGCTTGTGTTTTTAAATCAGGATCAAAAACATATTCAACATCTTGCAGCAAGAGAATTAACCCATTGCATCCATCTAGGATGTGAAGCTTTTGCATTTGGAATGCTCGCTTTTGTAACTGCCTCTAAGGTTGGTACTGGAGTCACGACAATAATTTGTTTCCCCTGAGCTAGAGCTCTTTCTTTTGCTACAGCGGCTTGAACTGCTGTCAGTATTTTTTCTGTTGAAGTAAAGCGCATTCCTGCTTGTGTATACAAATGTGATTTGTATGCTATTGGTACTTTTTCACCGTTATTAAATGTTGAATAGGTGAATCCGTATTGACCCGAAATTATTCAGATCACTAAATTGCGTTTATTTACGCATGTTTGTAAGTGATTTGTTGCTAACATGTTAGCTTGGAGTAAATGCAGGATGTCTGTGTGTTCCTGTTTCCAATGTATTGTTGAAAAATCAGGTTTGATTAATTCGTAGAGAGGTTTAACCCTTTCTGCATAATTTAGAATGTAAGCACACACTCACACTGACCCAGTAAAGCACACGCAATAGACACCACTTCAAGTTCATTGACAAAAACAAGTATCTTTATCTATGTCTTGTCAGGATCCCAACTGCAAAGTCCGCACAGAGTGCAGGATGAACGGTTTCTACAACATCAGGTAATACAGGCAACACTTCTTATGAACTTGGTCAATAAAGGCCACATTTCTGATGCACATCTTCAGTCAAGGTAACATTTCTTACGGCCCTGTTGACTAAAGGTAACATGTCCTATGCAGGTGTGATATCAAATAATTAACTTATCTCCGGCGGCATATATTCAATATCAGCACCCAGCCCCATCCACATATTCATTACAGGTAGCCAGGCTCCCTTGAATGGGTACACAGGAATTGAGGCCCAGTCTAGTATGCCATGCGGGTAGCAGTTCTAGTGCAAGATCACATTCACATTAGCTGACAATCCCAAGGCAGAGGCTCGTGGCAGAACCCCCGAGGACACGACAGCAGATGCAATGGATGGAGCCTCGGCGGGGCGTAGGCCTCAATTTCCCCTCGCACTCACCGGTTCAGTGATGGAGGGTGGAGCTGCAGAAGTCAGGTGGCGCCGGCCTATTCACCGGGTGACGCCCCCTCTCCAGGCAGCCCGCTGCTCCCCTCCCTCGGGTCTCTTTCCTGGAGAGGGCAGCAAGATTCCCAGATGTCCGCGGGGCTCTCCAATACAGGGAAGCTGATCTGGGGACTCCCACTCACAGCGGAGCCCCTCTGACGAAGGTCTGGATGGGCTCCGGGCCTCCGTCGGGCTCGGGACCCGGAAGCCAATCGGTGTGCGGCTTCCTGGGGGTTCGCCCGATGACGCTGCCGGCGCCCCGGTTGCCGAGCAACGCTCTCTCGCGCGCTCCAGCCCTAGCGCGTCCTTCACTGCAGCTGCGGCGGCCCTCCCTGGGCTTCGGGGGCCTCAGCGGCATCCAGGGTCACAGCGCTTCTTCCCTCCTCGGCCCCTGGGCTGCGGCGGTTATTTCGGCATACAGCACTTCTACAGGGCAAAGCGCGGGGGCACAGCGTTAGCGCTTGAGGTGCGGCTCCAGTTGCAATTGCAGCACCATCAGGTCCTGGGCACACAGCAGCGCGCCAGCACAGTGCTAGCAGAAAGAGGCAGATTCTTGCGGGACAGCGCTTAATTGGCACAGCGCTAGCAGAAAGTGGCAGATCCTAGCAATATAGCGCTTGAGTGACACAGCGCTTTACCTTGTGGTCCCCAGCAGCAGTAGCGCTCGCAGGTTCCTCAGCACTCAGGGATCACAGTGCTAGTTGGGGAGCTTTCGGTGCGAGGTTCCTAGCGCTTCCCAGTCTTGGCGCTGGCAGTAGATGGCAGCTATTATTTGCAGGAATTAGTTGCAGGGGGAGGAAAGATGGAAGTCCCGGGCAGGCACACTGGAGTTGGTATCCCTGGTTCCCCTCACACAGGGCAAGGTCAGCAAGCTGGCAGAATCACCCATCTATCTTGGGGCAGCAGGTCATAGAATCAATCAGCCTCAGTAGTGTAGCCTCTCCCTAGCTCAGCAGCCTATACTCCAGCGGAGGGTCCTCAGGTCCAGTAGTGCCCCAACTGACTTGTCAGGTTTCCCTCCTTTACTTTTATACCCCTAGATCAGGTGACCCTACCAAAATGGCGGCAAGTTCTGGCGCCAACCTAGGAGGGGGGTTGGAAGGTTCTAGAAGGCTCTGGGGACTCTGTGGTGACAAAAGGCGGGACAGTCAAGGTTACAGTAGCATTATGTTCCAGCCTCATCCCAACTACTATTGCGCAGATAGGACAGTGGCCACTCCGCAGTAGCAGGAGCCTGTGGCAACCATGTTGTTAGGAGAGAGCACCTGCACCTCAGCACTGTTTAGCAGCGGTAAGGCGCCCAGAGTTCTATGTCCAACAAAAATGGCGGTCAGTAACAAGGCAAAAAAAGGGAAAAAAATGTAGGGGGAGACCACCCTAGGGCTGACAGGTCTAACAATGGCTAATGCCTAAATAAGGACTGGGATCTTATGCCTATAAAAGGGCAATGTGAATTGTGTCTATATAAGGATATGTTTCAGGAAAAACGATATACGGACACCTAAAGCGGAATGCAACAGTACATTTCCACACCACTCAGACACTCAAACACACACTCAGACACCCACTCAGGCACTCTTATACGCACACACTGAACCACTGAGACAATCTCACACCCACTCTCCCACCCACTCGGACACACACCCACCCACTTGCAGACTCACTTAGACCATCTTACACCCCCTCACAGACCCACTGGGACACTCTTATCCACACTCACACTTATACACCCACTCACAGATGCATTCAGACATTCTAACACATCCTTACCGACCCACTCAGACACTTACACACCCACTCAGAGACCCACAAAAGCACTCACACCCACTCAGACACTGTCATATTGACTAACAAACCCAGTTACACACATACACCCAGTCACACACCCACTAGGACCCTCAAACACCCACTCACTATTATACCCATTCATAGACCCAGTCAGACACTCTCACACCCTCTCACCGATCCACGCAAACACTGTCACACCCACTGGTAGACTCACTTAGAGCCTCTCACACCCACTGGCAGGCCCACTTAGACTCTTATTCACCCACTCACAGACTCTTTAAGACACTCTCACACTTACTCACAGATCTACTCAGTCACTCTTACAGTGACTTACAGACCCACTCAGACACCATGCACTCAGTTAGACCCACTCAGACATTCACACACCCACTCACTCACAGATACTCCCACTCACAGACTCACTCAGACACTTATGCAGCCACTCACAAACTCACTCAGACACTTACACATCCAGTCACAAACCCACTCAGACATTTATTCTCACACTCACACGGCCATTGGCAGATGCACAGAGTTAATCACATAGTCGCAAATCCTAACTATCTTGGGGTGTACTTAATATGTGCTTTTGCTTTGTGGGTTCAGAACGTTTTTGCAAAGTCAAAAATGAAATTAAAAAAGGGATTTAATTAGAAAATAAACCAGTGTTTGGGAAAATGGGTGGCTCATAGAAGAGCCTTTGTGTTTATTGTGTGTAGATGATAACTAAACATAAAACAGGATGCAGTCTTTCAAGTTGTTAATGAACACCCTGCTGCCTTTCTCTGTGAAATGAACTCCATTACTTCTATAGACACCGTCCATGTCAAAGTGTAAATTTTGATGCTATATAGAGCCCATGTTATGGTCTCCGAGGAATTCAGAAACTGTTTTATTGACATGTTTCCTGGCTTTGTCTATCTGTTGACAGAATGTGTTTAACCACTTCCATTTCTGCCTTTGGCAAATGGAGAACACCAAGGCAGTGTGAGGGAAAAGTGCTATTAATTGACAAAAGGTATCCTTCATTAGGATTTCTAGTCTTACCCCTGTAAGTGTGCCTAGGTCATTGCCACCACAGTGCACAGTCATGAAGTCTGGATGTTGGCAATCCATAATGTTTTCAACTAAAGGCAGCAATTGATGCCTCTTTAACATTCTCTGGCCAACCCAAGTATTGTCCACATTAGGCAAACCCAAGTCTCTGTCAATGCAACTCGTTCTAGCACACTCTCTGGCCCAAAGCACAAAGCTATGACCCACAATCTACACTCTAACCATTTTGAAGGCAAGGCTGAGTAGCACACAGGAGAAGGTTGGCACTGAATGAGACAGTTTTCAAAATGAAAGGCAGTTGAAATAGAGTACAGCATCTAATTTAAAAAAGAACATATTACATTGGATGGTGTAAATATGCAGGTAGCTAAAATTAGGTAATGACTTTCAGCAGAAAGTAAGTAGATCTGTGATTGGCTTTGGAATTATTTTTAAAATGTTATGCTATTTTAGGTATGCTTATATTGTAATATATACTTAGTACTAAAAATAAACCCTAGAAATTAACTAAAGAAATGACAGGGACAGAATACTTTGAAAATAGAATTTGAAAAACCTTTGTAATTCACTGAAAAAAATAAAGGTTAAAAGGACATTACAGTTAGGAAATAGAATTTAAAAAAACCTTAGCAATTCACTGAAAAAAACAAAGGTTACAGGGGCATTATAGTTGGGCTCAGATTTCACTCATACAAAACCATAGAAATTCAGCAGTTATAGTTACCTTAGTAACTATAACTTATACCCCCGTAATACATATGACATGGTCAGTGACATCACTGATGAGAACTCAAATGGTATCACTGATGTTATAAAAGGAAACCCTCACACACCCACTCACACCCCCACACAACTTCTCATACACCCACTGACAAACCCATACAACCACTCACATATCCACTCACTCACACACACAGCCACTCACTTACCCTTACACCTACTCACACAGCCACTCACTCACCCATAGTCACTCACACACTCACCCATATAGCCACTCACACACCCACTCATTCACCAATATAGCAACTCACACACCTAGTCACTCACCCATAGAGCCTCTTAACAGACCCACTCACACCCCCACACATCCACTTATATATCCATTCACACATCCATACAAGCACTCACACGTCTACTCACTCACCCATACAGCCACTCATACAGTCCCTCTCCAATACAACCCCTCCCAGACCCACTCAGTTAATCAAACAGCCACTCACGCCCCCATACATCCACTTACACATCCAGTTACTCACCCATACAGTCATTCACACAACCACTCAGACACACACACCCACCCATTCAGCCACTCACACTCCCACTCACTCACCGATACAGCTACACACACAGCCACTCTCTCACATATACAGCTACTCACACAGCCACTTATTCACACATACAGCTACTCACACTCACTTTTTCACCCATACAACCACTCATACACCCAGTCACTCGCACACCCAGTCAAACAAGGATACACAGTCCCATAGTCACTCACATAATCTATGATAGAAATAGTATCACTCATTAGTAGTAACCCTGGGCGTAGTTCACGTAGTCGCACTACGCAAAGCTAAGCGAAGATGTCATTGCACTACGCGAGCTATGTGTAGCTACGCAAGCATGCATAGTTGCTTGGCGTGTGTTGGAGGGAGGACCACCGGGGAGTCGGAGGGACTACTCCGGGCACCTTCCTACTGCCAAGTTATAGCCGAGCGCCGCTGAGAAGCCTCCTAGGAGAGGTCCTTCTCCTATAATCGTACTAGGCCCCGTAACACCACCACACAGGACTCCGTATCGGTTGCTTATCTTGGTTCTTTATATATAACAAAAAAAGGAGCACGTTCAATATGTACAGCGGGATCGAGAGATCCAATAAGAGTCTCAGTGTCTTTGGAAGGAATAGGGTAGCGGGACAGTCTTAGTATCAACCAGGTACGGGAGGCTCTGCGCCAGACCTTGGATGCTGGTCTCAGAGCGGCTCGGACGTGGAGAGCCGCGACGGCGTCAGCAGGGCTCGGGTGGTAGTTCCGCTTGGGTCGAGCCGCGACACAGTCAGCAGGGCTCCGGTGGTAGGTCCGCTTCGGTCGAGCCGCGACGAGGTCAGCTGGGCTCTGATGGTCTGTTGCAACAAGGTCGGGCCGCGACGGCGTCAGCAGGGCCCCACAAGTTCGTGAAGGTCTTGTAAGCACGTTGGAGCCGCGACGTCGTCAGCAGGGCTCAGCAGGTAGTTTCAGGAAGAGTCTTTCTCCGTAGGGTCAGCCGCGATCCGATCAGCAGGGCTCTCGACTCCAGGATACAACTGACTTCTTGTTGTCGGGTCGCCCCAGATATAGGTCTTGAGCCCTTTGATGTCCGGACCCTTGCGCCCAGGAGGGCGGAGAGGCCGGGTAGGGCGCGGCCAGACGCCCAGCAGGAGAGGCGCCAGGCCCCAGAGAGCTGTGGGGCGGTCGCACCTAGGTGTGGAAGGACGGTTGGGGGTCCCATCGATACTGCCCTCCGCCGGGAGTGGGAAGGGCTCACGTGGTATCCCCCGGGCCAGGGGTGGGCGCCTCGATGTCGGGCCTCGCTGGGACCGTGGCCGGGTAGAGCAAGGTCACGGAGGTGGTCACGTGGAGTGACGTGTAGTCCAAGATGGAGGAGCCTCGAGGTGCATGGGACCTCGTGCCGCTGAGCGAGGGGGAACAGGACCACGCCACGAGGCCGGCTCCAACACGCGTCCCCCCCAGCTGAAGGCAGGGAGAGTCACCCATCTTCTTGGGGGGTCTCCTCACCGAGGCGGAAGAATCGGGACAGGCCGTCAGCGTTGTCGTGGTCGTTGCCGGGCCGGTGTTCCACGGTGAAGTCCATCCCTTGCAACGAGATGGACCATCGCAACAGCTTGGGGTTCTCGCCCCGCATTTGCATGAGCCAACGCAAGGGCCGGTGGTCAGTCTGGACCCTGAAGTGGGTGCCGAACAGGTAGGGCCGGAGTTTCTTGAGAGCCCATACCACAGCGAAGGCCTCCCGCTCGATGGTGCTCCACCTCTGTTCTCGTGGCAGCAGTCGGCGGCTGATAAAGGCCACAGGTCGGTTGAGGCCCTCGGCGTCCATCTGGGAGAGGACCGCCCCGACCCCGTACTCGGATGCGTCGGTCTGCACCACAAATCCCTTGCTGTAGTCAGGGGCCTGTAGCACAGGGGCAGCACACATGGCCGCCTTGAGGGCTTCAAAAGCGGTCTGACAGCGGGGCGTCCAGTGCACCACCTTGGGCTGTTTCTTGGAAGTGAGCTCCGTAAGGGGGCCCACAATGCTGCCATAATCCTTAATGAATCGCCGGTAGTAGCCTGTGAGGCCTAAGAAGGCCCGGACAGCGGTTTGGTTTGCGGGGGGCTCCCACGCCTGGATGGCATCGACCTTCAACTGGAGGGGCGCTACCTGGCCACTCCCCACCTGGTGGCCCAGATAGGTCACAGATCCCTGACCGATCTGGCATTTGCTGGCCTTAATTGTGAGCCCGGCCCTTTGGAGAGCGGCCAGGACTTTGACGAGGTGTTCCAAGTGTGCAGCCCAATGGTCGCTGAAGACTGCAATGTCGTCGAGGTAGGCCGCGCTGAAGGGTTCTAGCCCGGCCAGGACCTTGTTTACCAGCCTCTGAAAGGTCGCTGGGGCGTTCTTCATACCGAAGGGCTTCACCCGAAACTGGTAGTGCCCATCGGGGGTGGAAAAGGCGGATCGTTCCTGGGCGCCGGGAGTGAGCTTGATCTGCCAGTACCCAGCGGTGAGATCAAAGGTACTTAGGTAGCGGGCGGCCCCTAAGCGATCGATCAGCTCGTCTGCCCGGGGCAGGGGGTGGGCGTCGGTCTTGGTGACGGCGTTCAGGCCCCGGTAGTCTACACAAAATCGGAGTTCCGGAGAAGTACCGGGGGCGGTGGCCTTCGGCACCAAGACCACCGGGCTGGCCCACGGGCTGTCGGAGGGCTCAATGACTCCGAGGGCGAGCATCTTGGTGACCTCGGTCTGTATGCAGGCCCGGACTCGGTCAGGCACTCTGTAGGCGCGATGTCGCACAGGGGGGCTGTCCCCGGTATCCACGTCGTGTACACACCAGGGGGTCACCCCGGGCGTGAGGGAGAAGAGGGCAGCGAAGGGTTGCAGCAGCCTCCGGCAGTCATGGCGCTGTTCTGGGGTCAGTGTGTCGGAGAGGCGGACTCCCTCCAAGGAACCGTCTTGGCCCGAGGACCCCGGGAGGTCGGGCAGGGGCTCGGAGTCGCTTTCGCCCCATCATCAGTAGCCAGCAGCAGGCTTAGTTCAGCTCGGGCAAAGTGGGGCTTGAGCCGGTTGGCGTGCAGAACCCGGAGGGGGTTCCTCGGGGACTCCATGTCGACTAGGTAGGTGACGGGGCTCTTCCTCTCAACCCCCTTGAAGGGCCCGGTCCACTTCTCCTGCAGGGCGCAGGGGTCCACGGGTGACATGACCCAGACTTGCTGGCCTGGCTCGAACTCGATGGTCGAGGCGTTTGTGTCATACCAGCGCTTCATATCTTCTTGGCTGGCTTCGAGGTTGGCTTCTGCCAGGGCCCGGAACTTCCGAGTCTGGTTCCGCAGGGTCAGGAGGTACCGGTAGACGTCGGGGGGGGCATCTGGGACATTCGCCTCCCAGCCCTCCTTGACCAGGCTGAGGGGCCCTCGGACGGGGTGCCCATACAATAGTTCGAAGGGGCTGAAGCCCAGGGATTTCTGCGGTACCTCTCGATAAGCGAACAGGAGGCAGGGCAGCAGGACATCCCACCTCCTCCGCAGGGGCTCTTCCAGACCCTGGATCATCCCTTTCAAGGTTCTGTTGAACCGCTCAACCAGTCCGTTCCCCTGGGGGTGGTAAGGGGTAGTGAATCTGTAGGTGACCCCACATTGTTGCCAGAGGGATTTCATGTACTTTGAAATAAAGTTCGTACCCCGGTCGCTCACCACTTCTCGGGGGAACCCCACCCTGGAGAAGATGCCCATCAGGGCCCGGCCCACCACTGGAGCTGTCACAGTGCGGAGTGGGATGGCCTCCGGGTATCGGGTGGCGTGGTCGACCAGTACCAGGATGAAGCGGTGTCCTAGGGCGGTTCGGGGGTCGAGGGGCCCCACGATGTCGATCCCCACTCGTTCGAACGGGGTGTGGACGGCTGGAAATGGTTGGAGGGGGGCTTTAACTCGACCCCCAGTTTTCCCGCTAGCCTGGCAGGTCTGGCAGGACCGGCAGTGGTGGTCCACGTCTCTCCTCATTCGGGGCCAATAGAAATGGGTCACTAGACGGCTGTACGTCTTGTCCCGCCCGAGGTGTCCGGCGAGAGGCACGTCATGTGCCAGGTTCAGGAGGAACTCCCGGAACCGGAGGGGAACCACCAACCCCCGGCCGGCTCCCAGCTCGGCGACTTTCTGCTCGCTGTATAGTAAGTCATTGTCCCAATAGACCCAGTGAGTTCCCGTGGGGTCCCCCGAGGCCTGGGCGGCCGCTTGCTGTCGGGCCCCCTCGAGAGACGGGCAGGCCTTCTGTTCCTGCTGGAACTGTTCGCGGGTGGGGCCCCCATCGTGGCGCCACTGAGCCAGCTCAGGGATCTCGCTGAGGGAGGCGGCCTGGTCGGGAGACAGTTCGCACGGTCCGGCCTCATCGTCGGGTTCCTCCGCGCCGGAGGAGGGTGCTAGTTCTGGGCCCGTAGGCTGGTCGGTGGCCGCGGCAGCGGCGGGTTGGGCGGTCATGGACCGGGTGGTGGCGCAGGCCCACTCAGGCAGCCCTAGCATCCCCAGATGCTCTCGGCGCTCCACCTGGGCCCAGGGGGAGCTCTCTAGGTCATTCCCCAGGAGGCAGTCCACGGGGGCGTCGTCGCGGACAGTCACTTTTAGGGTGCCGGACACTCCTCCCCACTCGAAGGGGATCCTGGCCATCCGGCACATGCTTTCGGTGTTGTCCGCGGTCCGGACCGGGCATAGGACATGTGGCAGGATTTATTCGGGGGTCACTAGGTGGCAGCGGACAGCGGTCACGCTAGCTCCAGTGTCCCGGAGGGCTTCTGCCCGTCGTCCGTTGATGGTGACCCACTGCTGGTACTTCTGGGTGTTGCTTGGGATGGCCGCTCGGGGCACCATTTCTCGGGAGCCCAGGCAGACGAGTGACATGGCAGCTGGTTCACACTCGGGGGACCCGTCCTCGCGTTTTTCCTCCTCTTCTTCTCCTTCCCCCAGGGAAGCGACGGCTATTTGTCGGGGAGGGGGCCCAGCGGTCCCGTTTCGTCGGTTCACGGGGCAGGCCGGGTCGCTCGCATAGTGGCCGGTCTGCTGGCAGCCGAAGCAGGTCACTGGTGGTCGGGGTCCCGGTCGGGCGATGGGGGTCCCCCTTCGGCCCAGGGTCGGGGACGTGTGGTTGGCGGCTTGGCCTCGTGGCGGGCTTCTGGGCGGTCCGGCCGGGAAGTCTCAGCTGCGGTGGGACCCCCCTCCTCCGCCCCGCTGGCGAGGGGGTCCCGTGGTACTCCGTTGGTAGTCCCCCACGGGGACCCGGGGGACCCTTGTGTTGACCCATCGGTCTGCTTCGGCGGCGAGCTTCCGGGGCTCGGTCAACTTACTGTCCAGGAGGTGTTGCCTTAGTTCTACAAAGCAGTTGTTGGCGAGGTGCTCCCAGACAATAAGGTCGAACAGTTCCTTGTACGAGGTGACCTTGCTCCCTTTTATCCACCCTTCAAAAGCCCGGCTGAAGAAGTCCACGTACTCGACCCAGGTGGTACCGGGGAGCTTCTTGCAGTCCCGGAAGCGCTGCCGGTACATCTCGGCTGATAGTCCGTAGCGGGTGAGTAGGGCTTCCTTCATGTGATCGTAGGAGGTCATCACTGCGTCGGGGAGTTGCAGCAGGGCATCACGGCCCTCGCTGAGGAACCTCCCCCATAGGCCGGCACCCCAATCCTTCCGGGGTACCCGATGGGAGGTCATGGCTACCTCGTAGGCTCGGAACCACTGCTGGATGTCGTCGTTCTTGTAGTACTCTTTGACGACATCCTTGGGGATATGAACCTTTGGCTCGGTCAGTGGTAGGGCGTCCCGGGCCCCGGGGGGGCTGGTCTCCCCCGTTTTAGATTTCAGTTCGAGTTCTTTGAGGCTCCTCTCGTGCTCGAGGGTTAGCCGTCTCTCTTCGAGCTCCCGATGCCGTTTCTTTTCCTCGATTTCCTCTTGCAGCCGTAGTTGCTCCAGGGCTATTTTCTTCTCCGCTAGCTGGAGCTCACCGTCCAGCCGGAGTCGTGCGAGGTCCATTTCGTGTGCCCGGACCCTCTCCCGTTCTCGTATTTCTTCGTGGGATAGGCGGGCTTCGGGGATGGCTTGCCCCCCATCTGTCGGGGTTGTGGTCGGCAGGTTTTCGTCCCGGGCCGAGGTCCCTTCGGTGCGGGGTGGAGTGGCCTCGGCTTCGGCCCAGGCTTTCAGGGCTTTCTGCATTTCCTCCTTGGTGCCCAATCCTGTGGTTGGGATCCCTTTGTCTTTGCAAAATTGTTTTAGTTCTTTGTGGGTGTATTCTTCCAGTTTTTCCAGCTGGAAGGTTGCGGCCACGGTTGCTTCTTGGCCATCCATGGTTCCCTTTTTCTTTTACCATCTGGTTAGGTAGTGGGTGCGTTACTTGCTTTGTACGATTGCGTCTGGCTCGGATCCCGTCGCTGGCCACCAAATGTTGGAGGGAGGACCACCGGGGAGTCGGAGGGACTACTCCGGGCACCTTCCTACCGCCAAGTTATAGCCGAGCGCCGCTGAGAAGCCTCCTAGGAGAGGTCCTTCTCCTATAATCGTACTAGGCCCCGTAACACCACCACACAGGACTCCGTATCGGTTGCTTATCTTGGTTCTTTATATATAACAAAAAAAGGAGCACGTTCAATATGTACAGCGGGATCGAGAGATCCAATAAGAGTCTCAGTGTCTTTGGAAGGAATAGGGTAGCGGGACAGTCTTAGTATCAACCAGGTACGGGAGGCTCTGCGACAGACCTTGGATGCTGGTCTCAGAGCGGCTCGGACGTGGAGAGCCGCGATGGCGTCAGCAGGGCTCGGGTGGTAGTTCCGCTTGGGTCGAGCCGCGACACAGTCAGCAGGGCTCCGGTGGTAGGTCCGCTTCGGTCGAGCCGCGACGAGGTCAGCTGGGCTCTGATGGTCTGTTGCAACAAGGTCGGGCCGCGACGGCGTCAGCAGGGCCCCAAAAGTTCGTGAAGGTCTTGTAAGCACGTTGGAGCCGCGACATCGTCAGCAGGGCTCAGCAGGTAGTTTCAGGAAGAGTCTTTCTCCGTAGGGTCAGTCGCGATCCGATCAGCAGGGCTCTCGACTCCAGGATACTACTGACTTCTTGTTGTCGGGTCGCCCCAGATATAGGTCTTGAGCCCTTTGATATCCGGACCCTTGCGCCCAGGAGGGCGGAGAGGCCGGGTAGGGCGCGGCCAGACGCCCAGCAGGAGAGGCGCCAGGCCCCAGAGAGCTGTGGGGCGGTCGCACCTAGGTGTGGAAGGACGGTTGGGGGTCCCATCGATACTGCCCTCCGCCGGGAGTGGGAAGGGCTCACGTGGTATCCCCCGGGCCAGGGTTGGGCGCCTCGATGTCGGGCCTCGCTGGGACCGAGGCCGGGTAGAGCAAGGTCACGGAGGTGGTCACGTGGAGTGACGTGTAGTCCAAGAGGGAGGAGCCTCGAGGTGCATGGGACCTCGTGCCGCTGAGCGAGGGAGAACAGGACCACGCCACGAGGCCGGCTCCAACAGCGCGCCCGTTCGCGATGCGTTATTCTTGTTCAGGAGCACGTTGTGCGTGTTTGAGCACTGTTTGGGTGCTCGGGGGATAGTATCTCATGAACTTACCCATGCGGTCGCCTATGGGCGTGGCTATCTGTTTTTCAATTGTTCCGCCCGCTCACGATGCCATATTTCCTGTTCCGGGTCGCGTATAGCGTGTTCGCAATGCGCATGTCATGTTCGGGAGCGCGTTTTACTTGTTTGCGACGATTATTGCGTGTTTGCGGGGAAACAGGGAAATATCACGCGAACTTACCCATGCGGTCGCGATGGGCGCGGCCATCTTGCTATGGTTCTGGGCCTACTTTTCTATCCTCCCTCAATCTTTGCAATCCTTATTTTTTTACACAGTTTTTCTGACTTTTTTTATTTATCATCTATCTCTCTCTGTCCCTAAGTTTATATTTTGCATTTTATTTCTTCTTTTACTGTGTTTTTTTTTACTTTTCTGTTTTATATTACTTCTTTCTAAAACCACCTACTTCTTCCCCCTAACTTTATTTTTTCCTCGTAACTTTTCTTTTCCACCTCCCACACACCCCAGAACCATGGCGAAGGGTAGCAGCACTACCGGCTCCAAGGGCAAGGCGCCTGCGCCCAAGAGCTGCCTGCCTTGAGGCAGAATGCGCCCTGCAGGGGTGTAGGCCCGGCAGCTTTTTTGCGAGGCAGAGGTGGCCGCCCTAGTTCTTTTTATCCAGCGCCACTTCCCCTTGACCTTGGCAGCAGGCGGCAGGCCAGGCACCGGGTACCCTACCCAGGAGCGTCACCGTCGGTGGACGAAGGTGCGCCAAGCAGTGTTTCGCTGCTCAGGGGTCCGGCACACCCATAACCAGCTGGCCTACCGGTGGTCAGACATCCTGGATCGGGAGCAGGACCTGTTGGACCTGCTAGGTGTCGAGGTCGTGGGGCTTGGTGAGTAGCTAATATATAGTAGTATAAGTATTGTGTATAATTTCTTGATGAATAACAATATTACTGCTGCTTACATTGCAGGTAAATTACGTTTCAAAATCTTCTGTGATTGTAACACACAGGTGCTCGGCGCTACTCTTACTTGTTTGCAACTTTGCGCTAGCTTGGGCTGATTAATGTAAGAGTTTACTTTAGAGAACTGAAGTTAGGTAATGCTATTGCTAGATAGACTCTAGTCCTTCTATTGTCCTCCTGTGAAATAGTGGCGGATGGATACTAGGTTTAGTTAGCATTAGGTCATAATTTTTTTACGGTCTGCGTGACGCCTCCTCTGTCACTGAGTGCTGCTTAACCCAGTCCTCCGTGGAACCTTTTGTAGTTTGTTTAGTGAGTGGTAGGCTTAGCAGTGTCAGTCAGTAGCAGAACAACATCAGACGCAACCAACCAACAATTTGGTGTATGCACGAATTTATGCATGTGTCCTCCATCTCATCTATGCATTTATTTTTGAAGGCTAAAAAAAATGGAAATGCAGACTTAGTGAACAATTGGCCCGTCTGGAATAGGTGGTCTAGGTCAGGTGGTACTTAGGCTTCGTTAGTATTCTGGAATCAGAATGATTATGGAATACTGGATTAGTGTTCATAAATAAGTAGACGGTCTGTGAATCCCGCAAGCCAGTAGTCGATCTGATTAGATAGGTCAATTTTATTGCAATTGTTGTTTCCTAAAATGTTTTTTGAGCGTTTTTTTAAATGATTTATTTGTTTCACAGCACTCCTTAATGTTTGTCTCTTTCTTTATTATATCTTACATGATCAGCACCACCCAGGGGCAAGAAGACGGGGTCCGAGTCGGCGGGACAACCAGAGGACCGCTCCTCTACCGAGGGCCCTGCTGCTGGTCCCAGTAAGTCCTCCAGTGGTTAATACTAACAATTATATTTCCCTAACTTTTACTACACCTTATTTTTTCCGAACTATTAATTATGGTTCCACTTCCTAATTCTATTTTTTACAAAAGCTTCTTTGACCTTGACTATCTGTTTCCAAATTCTGGTTATCCCTGCCTCTAAGTTCCTACTAACTGCCTCTGCTATGGCTCTCTGTACTACTACTATTAGTCTGTCTGTAGCTAAGCTTGCCCAGTTGGCCACTCTATATTTAAGGTTTTCTTTTGAATAAAACTCAGATTGACCAATAGCTCTAGCCACTGGGTCCTGTCCTTTGGGTTGTCCTCTTCTAGTCCTCTTAATCTTGAGGCTTTGAGAATTCCCACCAACAAAATGCCCAACCAGATATTTGACTAGTATTTTTGATAGGATAGTACATACTACTACTACTGTTGTGGGGATTCTGCTCAGCCACATACAGAACTATGCACAAGACAATAGGATGTTGGTGATGGGAGGTTGGACCTTACTCACACCTCAGTCAGAACCCACAATCCCCTGATCGACTAGCTATAGTGTCTCATTAGGTCCCGAACCCCCACACGAAGATACCCAATGATTACACAACCCAGAACATAACACCCTTTCACTCACTCACTCGTGTAAGTCCAACCCACCACACCAAATACCACAGAGTCTATGTGTAAGTTCAAAAGGTTTATTTTCAAATAACAAGCTCTGTATGTTGTTCTATGAAATTACTACAGCCAGCTCCAACAGCAAAATGCATAAGATTCAAACAGTAAACATTTACAAGTGCATGATAGAAGACAAAATATCTGTGTGAATTCTGGGAGACCCCTCACCGTAGAACGTAGAAATACTGGTTACATGCATCATAAGCTCTGCAAATCTCTGGTTTGTAGAAGGGAATCTTCCGCCTATTATGAGAAAAATGGTGCGTATTAGATAGTATAATGCAATTATGCAAGCATTTCGTAGTCATGCCAAAAAGTGTAACATGTTATGGCTAAGCAATACAGACTAACCGAACTCCATAACAAAGTGGCTTGTTTTTCGACCTCTTCACTTGTACGCAACACTCATGTGGCCTCAAAGGCGTCTACTGCACAACAAGCTGCGAGGTAACATACACAAAAGAGTAGACATGATGAATCTAAAATGGTTACATGGCTCAGGCTAACTTTCCTAGCATTTCCAACAGTAGAGTAGGACTAGATGACCCTAGGGACCATAACACTACTAGTGTCTGTCTACTGACTCTACTCTAGTACCCGATTTGGACTAGTGATGATGTATGTTGTATTAACTTTTTTTTCAATCTTCCTAGTGAAAATGAATAAAATAGGGGGAGGTATCCAGGCATCTAAAAATGTGTAATGTTTTTTCTAGGCGTACTACCAACCACCAGTGGCGGCGAGGCCAGCGGCGATGGTGATGCAGCCATTCCAGAGGGGGCAGGAGAAGATGCGACACCTGCAGGAGCTACAGGGGGGGGGAGCCAGCAGCAGTGGGGGGCAGTGGTAAGTTATATTAATTACTTATTGACATTACTACTAGCTGGAAGGGTGTTCACTTCACTCACTGTACTGTGAGACTTATTAAGTATTAAGTTGTAGTGAACATTATACAATGGTTGAAGAAGACATACTTTAGTTAGCATTAGCAATGCATTAGCAATAGCATTAGCAGCACGAGTTGAGTAACCAATGGCCTCTTCTATCTGACTCCAACTCAACTGTGAAAGTTTTATGGAGAAGACTAAAAGTCAGATCAGATGACCTTGATGGATGTGTTGAACAAAGAGGGAAAGAAGGGTGGAAGGAGGAAGGACGGGCAAGATGTAATATGACTGGCAGAGAAGGATACGTTGGAAGCATGCATAGGTGGCTGATAGGAATCAGATCAGATGCATGGGTTGTTGAAGGATGGGTGGAAGGTGAAAGAAGAGGCCTGCCTGGGTGGGTGACACAGTATGGGTGGATACTAGATAGCAAGAATCATCAGCGGTGTTTGGGTCAAACTCAAAGCCAAGGCAAGCAAGGAAGGAGCGGACGCATGGGTGGGTTTTGGTGAAACCCACTAAGGTTTGTTAAGAGATATATAAAAAAGAATGATAGACATTTACTTTTAATGGATGGATGCATGGATGTATTCATCATAGATAGCATAGGTGGAGACTGTCACTGGATGCAGAGTCTTACTTTGAAGAGAATGTAAAAGAAACTGCGCCAAAGTAGCAAAGCGGAGGGGAACATAAGTAGTATTTTCAGAATAAAGTTGACTCAGAGTAGTTTGCAAGCACATCATATATATATATATTATCAAGCGCCTTCCTCCGACTCCGAGGACCACTCCCTACCTATGTTAATTTATTTTCGATTGTGTCAGCCAGCCTGCAAAGGGTGGCCTATCTGTTGGTTACATAATCAATGAAAACAAAGTACCTTATGCAGTAGCGGTCGGTGGTGGGAGTGCTGGCGGGCGGTGACGTGGGGAGGGGGAGGGGCAGGGTGGGGGTAGTAAGCTATGGATTAGGGCCAAATACAGGTAAGTAAACATAAAAATAAATAAAACAAATTTCATTGTTGGCACTGCACCGCCAAATGCGATGCAGTGCGTGCAACGAAATTTGTTTTATTTATTTATATGTTTACTGACCAGTAATTGTCCGTAATCCATAGTTTACTACCCCCCACCCTGCCCCTCCCCACATCACCGCCCGGCAGCACTCCCATCACCGACCGCTACTGACCTTATGTTGTGTTCCCATATATAAGCAATGATCATTGGATCAGATAAATAATCTGCCTTTTTTTAGTACCCAGGGCAGGGTAAAAGTGAAATTGAGCAATTGCCCTCATGTAACAGAGAGAGTATGGCCAGTGCCACCCGTTCTAGAAAAATATGAGCTTCCCCACCTGCAGACAGTAGTAGTAAATAAAACTAACGTGAGTCTGCGTCATGACTCGTATGTTTGTCTTGGGTGCAAGCTTATCTGACTGATCTGGCATGCCGGCTACAACAAGGTTATGTAATTTCGCTAAACTAGAGATAAGAAGAAGACGACTGGTGTGTACTGGAGTCCATAGTGCTAGTATAATGCCTGAAACTCCCACAAATGTTAGAGGCCGAGGAAGTGGGAGGATAGATACTTATCACCAATGTTATGTACTGTGCTTGCTAGTGCTACTGTGCCACTATGTGTTGAATTAATTTTGTGTTACTGTTTTGCTAAGAGTATTGGTTACAAAATTATTTTTCTTTCTTGATATAGATCTTCCTTCCCAAAAGAAACCAACACGGAAGGAGTTGGCAGCCAGGGCCCGGCGCCGGAAACTGGAGGCCATCTGCGAAGAGTACCGGCGGCTGGTGGCTCAGGCAGAGGAGGAGGAGGAGGCGGCTGCAGCTGCAGCCTCCTCCAATGCCCCGGGCCCCAGCCAGGCCCCGCCTCCTGTATTACGGCGCCACGGTCAGGCAGCCGCCCACCACCGCGCTTCTATAACATCTAGCACTGCTGCTCCCCACCCTGGATGCAACTGCAGGGCATTTCTCCGCCAGATGCTCCTCCGGATGGCACGCTTGGAGGAGCACCTAGAGGAGCGGGTCAAGATCCTCGTGGATAAACACCTCAAATCCCGCCGAATTTAGGACCACGTTGGATTGCCCCTTTTTAATTCCTTTTGTTGGTGAGTGGGTATTGGGCGTTGGGGTTTATGGACAGTGTTTGGACTTTTGGGTTTTGGACATTGGTTGGGGTTAGTGAGAGGGGTGGGTCAGGTCACAGTTGGATAGTTTATTTTTGTTCGGGTAATAAATTACATTTATACTTAAAAATACGATGTTAATGTTTCGTGGGTGAGTTACTGTTTTACAAATTTACGTCACATGGTTTCCTTGCTGCTGCAGGCCCGCAGCCAGTGTTTGATTTAAAATATCTGCCGATTTTGTAACACACAAACAAATAGATGCGGTACCCCTTACTGAGTTATTTGTCCTACTAGTACTGTCAGTCTCTCCTCCTAGTCCATTATAACCCCCACCAAACTTATCTTACCTGTGATTGATGATGATTAAGTTTGGCACAGCAATGGCTGCATGGTTTCCCAAGAGAATGGAGAAGATACCATGGTTGTGGTGGTAGTAGTAGACACTGGCACTTGCCTGAGAGAGAATGTGGGAGGAGTAGTAGAACGAACAAAGTAAAGTACAGTACAGAAGAAGACTGCCAAACAAACAATATTGCAACTGCTAAAGTAAAATAAAACATAATGGTGGTGGGGACAGCCTAGTACAAGAAGGTACGAACTGTAGTTGTGTCGAGTGAGTCACTTAACACAATCGTAATTCGTAACCTTTACTGCTGTGTGGTAGGATGTTGATGATGAGTCCAATTAATGCCGGCAATTAATTATGATGGATTAGGTGGGTCCCTTTGGAAAATAAATTGACTTGTACATAGACTGAGCATGGGTTGGCAAGCAGAAGAAGATCCTTGCCCTGCCTTGAAATTGAATTAGTATTGCTTTCACCACATCTAACCCAGAAAGCATGTGATCAATTGTTGGTGTACATTTAATGTAGTCACATCACACCTCAATATAAATCACACAGCTCGGGGGAAGAAGGTTAGGGTTTGATGAATGGATGGGAAGGGGGGTTTGGGGAAAGGTTTGACAAAGAAAAACAATACGCATGGACACAACAAAAGTAAAACACAATCTTGGAAGACGAACATGATCCATTATCCAATAAATCTATAAAGGGAGATAGATCAGAGGAGGAGCCTAGCGCGCAACCAAGATGGACGCGTAGGCACAGAGCTCCCGAGACCCTCGCAGCCTCCCACGTCTATCCTGATCACTATCCTGTGATCTTGAAGGGGTAACACGGGCGAACGGATGATGAGGTGATTCTCGTTCTCGGAATTTCAATCGGACTTCAGGAACTGTACATATGTGGATTTCAAGATTGAGGCCCACTCCGTGACGCCGCCCCGGACTCAGGTTGGCATTGTTCCCGAGTTGCAGTCGAACAACAACGGGTTTAGATCTTAGAGTTGGCCACTTTAGTTTCACTTTCGATTCTCCTCCGCGAGTTCGGCGGCGGGTGCTCACAGAGGGACTGTACCCGGACTGGACGGCGATTGCTGGCCTGAGGGGGCTGCCAGCCACTGCTTGGAGCGGCCTCCCCAAGGAGATCCCTGCGCCTCACAGCTGCGCTGGATTTTGTGGTCCCGCTGTGTAATGACAGGCCGGCCGGACAACGAAATGCAAAAGTCTAGAACGACCCGGAGAGGTGGCTATGTTCAAACGAACAACATGGATCGCTACACCCAACAGAAGGGATCCCCCGGTTTATCAAGTGGACCTCCGGACGGGGTCAAGGAAGGCTCGTCTTTCTCGACGGAATTGACTTTACAAGACGTCATGGGTGCCATTGATGCTATGAAAGCTGCTGTCGGCCAGCAATTTGATTCTTTGGCCCACAAACTGGACACTGTGTTGATCGATGTCAACCTGATTAGAGCGGACTTGTTGAAAACTAATGAGAAGGTCAAATCGTTGGATCTCATGGCTTCAAGCCTGACAACAGATGTGTCTGGCCTACAGACCGAGGTCCGCAACCTGCGTACCTTCAACGATCTCTTTGTCAAGAGACTGGAGGATTTTGAAAGTAGGGCTCGACGGAACAATGTGCGCATAATCGGTGTGCCGGAGCGATCGGAGAATGAGTCGACCGCTCTATTTGTGGAAGACCTGATCTTGAATAAACTTGCGCCGAAAGTAAATATTTTATGGTTGAACGGGCCCACAGAGTCCCGGGAGGTAAACCGAAGCCGGGGGCTCCATCGCGACCTATCATTGCCAGGATCTTTAACTTTAGGGACCGGGACGCAATTCTGCAGGCCTCCCGTGTGAATGGACCGACGAAGTACGAGAATGTGAATATCAGCTTTTACCCAGACTTCGCGCAATCGGTCCAAAAGCAAAGAATGGGATTTGTGTCTGTCAAGCGGCGACTGAGGGACATGGGCTTAAAGTATTCTATGCTCTTCCCGGCCAAGTTGCGTGTTGAATTAGCAGAACGGACCTATTTTTTTGATCGACCCGAGGCGGTTGGGGACTGGTTTGACACTCAGCAACGTCACCGTAATGATGAGGAGCGGACCGCGGACGAGGGTGGCGGATCGGAGGGAAAACTGTGAACACACAAGTGCTGACTCCTGGACAGGATTGTGTTCACCTCAGACTTTGGTTTGATGTTTTTGTATTGTATCCTCTTTCCTTCATAAATTTGGGGGTCGCGGGGTAACTGGTGAGACTCTTCCTCCTAGGGGTTTTTTCTTTTCGCAGAGTAGGTTGATGTTGGGGCGACAGGCACACTGCAAGTTGGGGGGGCTGAATGGTCTTGTGCAGGGGTGCAGGGTGGGGGGGTGTGTGACGGGAGTTGGGTGGGTGGGGGTAGAGTTGTGGGCTGGGGGTCGTTTTAGTTTTCTACAAGGCAATTGGTTTTCTGTTTCGTGTTCTCGCTGTGGATGGGAGAATATTCGCATCGGGATGTGTTAGGGGATTACGTGTGTTGACGTGGAACGTCAACGGGTTAGGGGATCGATTGAAGCGGGGGGTGGTGCTGCAGTACTTGAAGCGTCTTTCTCCCGATGTAGTGTTACTGCAGGAAACGCATTTAATAGGACATTCCTGCCAAGCCATGACCGTTTGGTCGCTCACTCTGGTTTCACTTCTGGCTCTAGGGGAGTGGGTATTCTGGTCAGAGCTTCTCTCCCACTAGAAGTTGACGACGTCATACACGATGAGCGGGGACGCTACGTTGCGTTGGTGGGCCGGTGGGAGGGGAAGGTCTTATTGCTGGTCTCTGTCTATATCCCCCCTGGGTTGCAAACTACCACCTTTGCCGATTTGGGGCGGTTGTTACTTGGACTCCCGGAGGGCCTTCTGCTTGTGGGTGGCGATTTCAATTCTGTGGTATCGGGGAGAGAGGATCGGTATCTGCCCAGGGACCTCCCCGGGGCACACTCTTGGTTGGGTGGCTTTCTCAACACTATGGGGCTTATGGACTGCTGGAGGTTGCTGCACCCGGGGCTAACACAATATACATTTCTGTCTGGCGCCCACGGCTCTTTATCTAGATTGGATTATGTGCTGATGCCGGCTGCCCAGGCTCAGATGATTCGGGAAGTTACACACCTTGCCCGAGGCATTTCAGATCACTCCCCACTGTTCTTACACTTAGAGGTTGCCTTGGGGGCGGCGGGGAGGGTGGCGCCGATTAACCCCTGGTACTTGCGAAACCCCAATCTCGTGCTCTTTTGATTAAGTCACTGGACCATTATTTTATAGAAAATCAGGGGTCGGTCACTTCGGCTGTAACCTTCTGGGAAGCCTTCAAGACGGTCATACGTGGGCAGGCCCTCTCTTTGATTTCTTTAGCCAAGAAACGTAAAAATGAGGAGGTGGTACGCCTTGAATCTGACATAGCCGAGTTGGAGGAGGATCTTGGACGGGGTGTCGCGAGTGACAAGCTAGATGCCCTCCGCCTTAAGCAGTCGGATTATAGGGCGCTGGTTACTGACGCTGCTAAGCTCATGAGCCGCGAACAACAGGGACGCCTGTATGATGTTGGTGACAAGGCCGGAAAGTTGATTGCGTGGCTGGAGAGAAGGGAGAGTGCCAACCGAGTGGTTCCGGTGATTGTGCGTGCCGATGGTGTGAGTGTGACGGAACCTGAGGAGATTGTGAATTGTTTTGCGGAGCACCTTCGTGAGGTGTACTCTCAGGTCTCTGATAGACCTGAAGAGGATTCTCACCTACTGCTACGAGATATCGCGTTGCCGTGCCTCTCGGACGAGGATAAAGATTTGATGGATGCCGCATTGACAAGTGATGAGATAGCTTTGGCGATTCGCTCTGTCCGCTCAGGTAAGGCTCTTGGTCCCAATGGCCTTCCGATTGAACTTTATAAGCTTCGGCCTGATAAGTTGGCGCCGTATCTCTGTGAGATGTTTGTTGCGTCCCGAGATGTCGGCTCCCTTCCCCGCGATCAACGCCTTGCAACTATTGTGGTGATTCCTAAAGAGGGAAAGCCACGTGATCGCTGTGCGTCATATAGACCTATTTCGCTTTTGAATGCTGAACCAAAGATTCTCGCCAAGGTGTTGGCTAATCGCCTGATTAAAGTTATCGGAGACCTGGTTCATCCGGATCAGTCTGGTTTTATTCCACATCGGAACACCGCTCTGAACTTGCGGCGCCTCCATGGAGTCTTCGCGAGAGTGGATTCTTTACAGGAGCCTACCATTTTGGCGTCTTTGGACGCCACAATGGCGTTTGACACGTTGGAATGGTCTTATCTCTGGGCGGCGCTGGCTAAGTTTGGTTTCGGGCCTGGGTTTATCGGATGGGTGAAGTTGCTATATGAGGATCCGCTGGCCAGGTGGTGGTGAATGGTAGAGTGTCTTACTCCTTTGTGCTTGGTAGAGGCACACGACAGGGCTGCCCCTTGTCCCCACTTCTCTTTGCTCTTGCGCTGGAACCTCTTGCAGCGTGGTTGCGGTGGGAACCATCTTTGAAAGGTATTCGATGGACACCGACCTTTGAGGATCGTGTGTCACTCTATGCAGACGACATTCTGCTCTATCTTACATCCCCGCGGAAGTCCTTGATTGTATTGTTTGATGTGTTAAACTCCTTCGGTCGCAATTCCGGGCTCATTATTAACTGGCTGAAATCCTGCGTGTATGTGCTTGTGGGCGATCCCCCTCTTCTCCCCCGCGGGTGTCCAATTCAGATATCGCATTCTGGATTCCAATATCTGGGCATCTATATGTCCTTGAACCCTGCTGTTCGTTATGCTCGGAATCTATTGCCCCCGCTCCAATGGCTGAAGGCCGATGTTGCTCGCTGGCGGAAGCTTCCACTTTCGCCGCTCGGCCGGACGGCCTTATTCAAGATGATGTCTCTTCCGCGTTTCTTGTATGCATTACAGAATACGTTAGATGTGGTGCCTGCGCGGTATTTTAGTGAGGTAGAGAGTTTACAGAGACAGCTGATCTGGGGTGGAAGATCGCGTATTGCTCTCGCTAAATTGACCCTCCCGTGGTATGATGGGGGCATAGCTCTCCATGACATTCGGAGGTACTACTGGGCGTCCCAGCTGGTGGCGGTGAATCATGGGACGTATGGCCCGGCTATGAATCCTGCCTACGAGATGGATAAACTACTGTTGCCGGGCGGAGATTACAATAGAGCGCTTTATTCCACGTCCGGCGGTGTCAATTTGACGGGTCCCACGAACACAGCTGTACGTGCCTGGCACTGTGCCACTGCCGCTACTGGCTGGAGGGGCCGTTTGTCTCGTGCGACTCCACTATATGCTTCTGACAAGTTGGGCGGCCTGTGGAGGACAAAGGGTTTTGAGAAATGGGATATGATTGGCATTTCTAGGGTGAGTTATCTTTGGGCGAGGGGAGCTTTTAAGACGTTTGAAGAACTTAAGACGGAGTACAAGCTGAATGACAGGGAATTATTTTGTAATGCGCAGATTCGCCATGCACTGCGTTCGGCTTTCCCGAATCCTGAGGCTATCCCTGAGTCCTCTCCGTTGGAGGATCGCATACTTGATGGTTATCTCCCTGATAGTACCATCTCCCTGATTTATAAAAAATTGATTAACACTCGTGCAGACCTCCTCACGCATCTGAGAGAGGTCTGGCTCGCCGATGGTCTGGAACTAGATGATGAGGACTGGACCGCCGCTATAGCTTCACCGAGGGAGGTGGCCATACCGGCTCGCCTTCGATTTGTACAGTTGAAGATACTACACAGGGTTTATGTTACCAGCCCTCGATTGCTCCATATGGGATATTCCGTTGATGGTTTGTGTAGACGCGGCTGTGGTCTTATTGGTACTTTTCTTCATATCCTCTGGGAGTGACCGATGGTGGCGCGTTTCTGGGCTGCGGTGCATGCAGTAATGGAGGAGGTGACGGGTGTGGCGCTGTATCCCAAGGCTCGGCGATGTGTGTTGAATGTATGGGAACCGACTGATTGCAGTGTGGCACAAGAGCGCTGGGTTACTTTAGGCAACATGATTGCTAAGAGGGACATTGCACAGTTGTGGGGCTCCAATAGGCCGCCCACGGTGTCGAAGTGGAAAGAAAATATGGATTGGTGTATGTCCCGAGAGAAGACGGTGTATGTGGCTAGAGGCAAACCTAAGGCATGGGGCAGGATGTGGGGCCCGTGGAACTCCTACCGCGGGGACATTTGCACCCCCCCCTTGGAGGTCACATTAGACATACCATTGTCCCCCTAGCTGTGATGTTCCCGGTCCTTATTGGGCTATATGATTGGTAGCTGGCTTTCCTCCTCCCCCCCCCCCGATTTCCTCGACGCAAGTTGGGGTATACTATATTGCATTATTGTTACTGTCCCCACCTACGAGAGCACATGCTTGCGATAGCGGAATTTTTGCCTTGTCTGTGTTTAATTTTGTTTATTTTGTTTCAACAAACAGAAAACAAAACCTTCTTCTTGATCTGATGGGTATTGGGGTCATTTGTATGCTGTTCGTGTGTGGCCCGCTCATGTCTTAATAACTGCACTCGATATGTAATTCGTATCATTAGTAACCCTTTTACACTAGCGGCTGGCCCTTGGGGTTGTAGGCCCATATTTGTATATATTTATTGTGTCAAATAAAGGTTTAAAAAAAAAAAAAAAAACCTATAAAGGGAGAAAAAGGAAATGCATGCATGATGATGAAGATAACTTGATGGTTAATGAGTAGTACTACTAACTACTACTACACAATTAGACAGTACAGGGCAGCAGTATATTAATATGACATTTGCCTTGCCTGTATGCCCTCCGAGAGGCCCAAATTACATGCTGTACCAGGCTTACTTTTAAATTAGAAAATAGTTGTAGGGATCAATTACCAAACAAACAACACAACACACAGTCGTAATGCTTGAAGAGAAAAAAGGAATCAAATAAATTAAAAGATGATTGATAAATGATACTAAAGTTACTGTATTATCCTGGTCCAAGTGTGGAGTTGCATCTCGTCATTCATCTTGGTCCTCCCTTCCATGGACACTCCACACATCAATCTTGGGTGCCACTGCCTGCATGATGCGGATTGTTAAGGTAAGTGTGAGTTGTTTCTCCCAGTATAGCACAGGGTAAAGGCCGGCCTGTAAGTGTAGATGGAAAAACAAAAGGGGATTGAAAAATAACTGAATAAAAAAAAGCATCAATTACGGTGGAGTGCAAGAAGAGAAGACAAGACTCTTGAGAGAACACTTTCAGACTGAGGCGGCTTGGATACCTTGTGTCAACTCTAAATCAATGCGCCACTGTCAGTCACACCACTACACTCTACTCCACCACTACAAGGACATGTAGCCTAGGTCTGCTGTGGTTCTTGTTGAATTGTTGTGTTTACCTTTTATGCCAGTTCATGAAACGTAGTTATTCCATTAATCATCTCCGATCCAACTGACTGACTGTGTGCAAAGATAGTATGGTCATCATCATGACCATGTGGTACGTGTTG
Source organism: Triturus cristatus (assembly GCF_964204655.1). Lineage (NCBI taxonomy): Eukaryota > Metazoa > Chordata > Amphibia > Caudata > Salamandridae > Triturus > Triturus cristatus. The sequence goes on along the minus strand of NC_140584.1, from coordinate 935,837,197 downwards.
TCCAACACCAACTCAGTCTGTAGTGACTCCGATTAAGTTTATATTCCATATTAAAAAATTGCAATGGATATTGGCCTGCACCTGCAGTAGTAGGAGTACAATGTGGTTATTAAACAACAAGGAAACATTGACTGTCACTTGAGTCACTTTTACTTTGTAGATTAACTAGTATAGTTCGACTTCATGCACATTCGCTCTGAGTAAGCAAGCATCCAATGCAATGCATGCCATCATTCATTAATCATTACCTGTCTTGCTCTTCTCTTTGGCTGTCAGATCAGATGCCTAGCCTTCTGACAGTGATAAGTTTCGGCTCGGAAACAAAAACAAAAGATAGCTATAGTCACGTTTCACTTCTTATGAAGGGACTGTTAGAGGCAACATTTATTGTACTATTCTCCATCTCCATCCAATGTCTGGCTTGCTGGAAATGTATTTAGGACGAGTCAGGAAGATGGAGCAGGGCTCTGAGGAGTGGAGTGGACAGTTAAATGCACAGACGTGCAACTCCAATAGGGAAATAAAAAGAGGAGACGGTGGTGATGGATTTGTTGTGATTTGATTTGAACCAGAAAGACAGATACACACACAAATAAAGGAAGGAAGAAAGTAACAATTTGAAAGCCTAGTTGTCAGGGAAGAGGAGCTCGTCCTCAAACTCTGGTGGTTCGGACAGAAGTAGGTCATGTAACCCACTACTTATGTCATCGAAGTCGCTCTCCTCTTCCTGCTGTGATTCACGTATTTTGTACTCCGGTGATATAAAGTGCTGATTCATTTTGAACATGGTTAACCTCTCAACACTTTTGGGCGAGAGACTGGTCCTTTTCACAGTTACAATGGCACCAGCAGCACTGAAAACACACTCAGAAGAGACACTTGCGACAGGGCAAGCCAGATACTTTATCGCCAGCCTGCTGAGCACTGGCCATTGGCTTCTTTTCCCATACCAATACACCAATGGGCTTTGCTCCATGAAGACCTCTGTTGTGTCATCCAGATAGGCCTGGACCATCCGCTCAATGTTCAGGGGTGCTCCGATTTGCTTGGCCTCTTTTGCCTTTGCATCAGCAATGGACTTACAAAACCCTTTCCGTAGAAACCAATCAGTTGCCGTTTTTTTTAATGTGGCTGATGATCCTGTTGGTGCTGTTGTTGATGTTATTGCTGGTAGTGTTGGTGACTGCTAGGAGGCAAACGCACTGCTCTCAGGCTCTGAAGTAGAACTTGACTCTGGATGCCCTGTAGTACTTGTTCTGGCCTGGGGTGGCGGGCCTCTAATTAAGAGCCGTTCGTTTTTGAAGTCAGTTGATTCATCAGCTATCAAAGTTTTGTACTTGGCAACATCCACTTCTGAAAAAGGAATTACTGCATTACTGTTCAGAAATATTTTGTACCGTGGATCCAAAATTGAGGCAGTAATGTAATGTCGATGTGACACAATGTTATTTTGAATCCATGTATTTTCAGATATGCAAAGGGCTAAGGTGTCCGCCAAATAATATGCGTCTACTTTGTCATCCACACCTGCGTACGTTTCAGACACCTCCTTCAGCTCTTGCTCCAGCATGTGCAACAATGAGATAGCTTGGCCCATAGTACAGTCCTCCCTGCTGACTTCACGTGTGAAGACCTCAAAAGGAAGTAGCATCTCTGTCAGGCATTTAATGAGGTCCCATTGGGCCATCTCAACGGTCATGCCTTTCACAGTAGGATCCCCTGATCTTTTCATGACATAAGCATTGAGTGGTATGTACTGCTCAAACAGACGATCAAGCATGTAATAAGTTGAGTTCCAACATGTTGGCACCTCCTGGATGAGTGCTTTGACTGGCATTTTATGCTCACGTTGAATGACCCTCAGCTGCTTCCGGGCTTTAAAAGAATGGTTGAAATGTGTGCATATTCTTCTGTAGGTGGTCAGTAAGTTGCTGACTTTGCATTCATTTTTCAGAAAGTCTTAAACAACAATGTTAATGCATTGTGCCAAACACGGGACCCTGAAATAGCCACCATCTTTCATGGCCCTAACTACATTACTGCCATTATCCGTGGCAGCAAAACCAATGTTAAGCCCTCTTGGTCGCAGCCACTCAAAGACCTTGCTGTTAAACTCATCCAAAATGTTTGCAGCAGTATGAGATTTCTCCATAGCAAACATGGCTACAGTTGCATGTTTGCGATTGTCATTAAAAATCTCAGCAGTGTCAATACCTGCAGATATCTTATCTCTAACACCCGAAAAAGAGATCCAGTGTGCAGCGATGCACATGCAATCAGTGGCTTGGCAACTGGTCCACATGTCGGTTGTCAGGTGGATACTCTGAACTCTGTTTTAAGGCTTTTCCAAGCAATTCCAGCACGTCGTGATGTAGTGCTGGAACAGCAACTCTGGCGAAATAGTAGCGGCTGGGAACCTTCCATTTTGGGCAGATGGTTGTCACAAATTCCAGAGAACCCACCCCTTCAACAAAAGAAAAAGGGAGAAGGTCCAGTGCTAACATTTTAGCCAGCTTCGCATTGTACAAACGTGCTATTGGGTGGTTGCGTTCGTACTGCCCCTCCGGCCTACTAAACATGCTAAGAATGGTAGGCTGCGTGGTATTCCTTTCTGTTAGGCTCAACGTCGCACTTTTTTTCATTGCAGTACTCCTTAGTGTCTCAGGCTGACTCTTACTCTGGTGCCACTGAGATGTTGCTGAGGATGTGGGCGGTACCACTGCAGTGCTGGGGACAGGGCTACTTTGTGTACCACTACCAGAGAGAATGTCTCCCTCTTCTTCTTCTTCCTGTTCCACCGTGAGAGGACCTTCTACTTGTTTATCCCCACCAACAGCAATGGTTCCAGTTTTTATGTGACAAAGGTGGTCCTCACTGTTGATTGCGTGGTGTTTTTTCAGATGGGTCATTTGGCCTCCGGTACCATAGTTTGTACCAAGCTTACCCCGACTAACAGAGGTATGACAAATGGAGCATATAGCAATGTTCTCCTCCTTTTCGCTACCCGAAAAGAAGTCCCACACTGGGGAGCTTAACTTTTGTCTCCTGCTGGAGGTGCCACTTCCAATGCCGGATGAACTGGAGGGTGTGCGGTGAATTTGACTCTGTGCAGTACCACTACCTACTTCTGCTGAGGTGGTGCTTGTGCTGGATGTAGGACGCTGCCGGCCCTTTGCTAATGTAAATATGAAAGATGGAGGTCGTGTTGGTGTTACCTGTGTTGGAGGTATGCGTGCTACATCCCTCGCAGCCATTTTGGATAGGGTAATAATGTTGGTCTCCATCTCCTCGGGCCGGGAGTGATGTTCGTGATGACTGGCTCATCATCTTCATCATCCTGCTGTTGTACATCAACCTCCATAAGTGTAAGGCTTTCTGGAACCTTCCTTTTCCCTAGCCTGGTCTTGGGACGTGTCTCCCTCTCAGACTCAGGTTGTGGCTTCCAAGTGGCAACTAGATCATCAGAAGGGGGGCTTGGCGAAGAACTTGATGGACTAACCCTCCTTTTCCTTGCTGGGGATTTGGAAGACAAAGGAACATCTGAATGTGTGGTTTCCTCTTCTTCCTCTGCATGAGGCTCAATTTCCTGAACTGCCCCTACTTCAGGAGGAACAACAACTACTATTGCGGGCGGTGGTTGCGGCTGTTGTCGTTGACCACTTATCTGCTGTGTTCCCTCCTGCGTTGATTGTGTACTACTTTGAGATAGCGATCAGTTTAGGTCAGGCTCAGCATCACTGCTTTCCACCATTAGGCTGGCTACCTCTTCCACACTCATCTGCTTGGGCCTGGGTTGGTGGGTTGGACCCACTGATGCGGAGGTGCTGCCCCTAGCTTGGCCCCCGGACACCGCTGCTGGAGGCGTAATTTTTGGTGTCCCAAAAAAGGTTTTGGGCGGCATACCAGACTTAAGTGACACTTCCTTCTTCTTCTGTTCCTTCTTCTCAATAGCAACTTTCTTGGTACTGGAGTACCTGCTACCTGCTTTCTTTGGGGGCATCTTCTTCAGATGTCAGCAGCACTCAGTTGCACAAGATGCAGAGATAGCTGGTCAGGTCACTCACACATCACGTCATGTACAGCAGCAGGACGTCTGTCTGGCACCACAATGGGCGATGACGACACACCTCCTCCTCAGTCTTTTGTGCACCTAAAAGCAAAAAAGCCAGAAGAACATTATTCAAAAGATAGTACAATCAAACTAATATAATATATAACTTCTTAGTGTGTGGTGGGTGGTCACAATTATTAAATCTTAGTAAGTCAGTGAACAACAACAGTGTAGCCATTTATGAGACTTTGACAACAAGGCCAGGGCTTTCCTGGTGTACTGTACTGTGTACACCCAGGAAGAATCAGAATAGCAAAGAACAAAAACATAAATGTAGTGGAGCCTGTTTGCCCTAAATTTGTGCCTCACATGAGATGGATGCAGCATCAGAGAGCAACAACAACACATACACAAAAAAAGGCATTTATTTAACACACCCAAAAAGTGAAATATACCACAGAAAAAAACCCACATTTTGCAATTCAATCCAAAGCCATCCATGCCATACATGATGTTAAAATTCAACAGACAACACAAAAACAGTTGTTTAACTTTCATGCACCCATGATGATTGATGAGTAGTACCTCTGGGCCTACTGGCAGACTAGGCCACAAGCTTGTAGGCCTATGGCAAAAGCACAGTGGCTGATCCCACAAAATGGCCGCCACCACATGGCCAGGCCACTCACAAAAACAAGAAAAGGAATACAAGACAGACAATGCAGGCCTATGGCAAAAGCACAATGCTTGGCTTCACAAAATGGCCGCCACCCACATGGTCAGGCCACCCACCACAATAACAAGAAAGTGAATACAAAGGATAGGAAGTTGGAGTCTCTGGGGAACTTCCTTACTCTTTTAAAAAATTATAAAAAAAATAAAAATGACTCCATGCTCCAAAAACTACAGCCAAATGACAACCTGAGGAGTTTTTTTAGCAAAATGAACAAAATCATAATTTTCGAGAAGGTTTTATGTTGCTCGCGAGATTTTGTTAGCCAGATTGCAAATTCTGCGTGTTCGGCATTGCGAACTCTACAAAAAGTTGTTATCGCGTGCGCGAACACGCATATTGAGCGCGCGAAGAAGACAAAAACTGTAAGTCTGCGTTGTCGCGCTGTGCAGAGTTGCCAAAACTCCGCGAGCTGAACTCCTAGGGTTACCTACTGGCTGAAAAGCCCTATTTAATTAACACACATCCAAAAACTAAAATTCCACCCCAAAACCCACATTTTACAATACAATCCATGCCATACATGATGTTAAAATTCAACAGGCAACACAAAAACAGTTCTTTAACATTCAGGCACCCATGATTATTGATGAGTAGTACCCCTGGGCCTACTTGCAGACTAGGCCACAAGCTTGGAGGCCTATGGCAAAAGCACAGTGGCTGGTCCCACAAAATGACCGCCACCACATGACCAAGCCACTCACAAAAACAATAAAAGGAATACAAGACAGACAATGCAGGCCTATGGCAAAAGCACAATGCCTGGCTTCACAAAATGACCGTCACCCACATGGTCAGGCCACCCACCACAATAACAAGAAAGTGAATACAAAGGACAGGAACAGGAAGTTGGAGTTTCTGGGGAACTTCCTTCCTCTTTTAAAAAATTGTAAAAAAAATAAAAATGACTACATGCTCCAAAAACTACAGCCAAATGACAACCTGAGGAGTTTTTTTTAGCAAAATGAATAAAATCATAATTTTTTAGAAGCTTTTATGTTGCTCGCGAGATATTGTTCGCCAGATTGCAAATTCTGCGTGTTCGGCATCGCGAACTGTACAAAAAGACGTTATCGCGTGCTTGAACACGCATATTGTGCGCGCGAAGAAGACAAAAACTGTAAGTCCACGTTGTCGCGCTGTGCAGAGTTGCCAAAACTACGCGAGCTTAACTCCTAGGGCTACCTACTGGCTGAAAAGCCCTATTTAATTAACACACACCCAAAAACTGAAATTCTACTACAAAAACCACATTTTGCAATTCAATCCAATGCCATCCATGATGTTAAAATTCAACAGACAAGACAGAAACTGTTTTTATGCACCCATGATTTGATGATGACTACCTCTGGGCCTACTGGCAGACTAGGTCACAAGCTTGGAACTGAAGCCTATGGCAAAAGCAAGCACACTGCCTGGATGGCTCCACAAAATGGCCGCTAGCCACCCACAACAAAAAGAAATGGAAGACAGACAATGCAAGCCTATGCCAAAAGCACACTGCCTGTCTTCACAAAATGGCCGCCACCCACATGGCCAGGCCACAACAACAACAAGCATAAGCCAAGGGGAACAAAGAAAAGACATGCAGGCCTATATGGAAAAAGAAGCACACTACTAAACTACCACCACAAAATGGCCCCAAGCCACATGGTCACTCACAGTCAAAACAGGCCATGGAAAACAATGAACTGAAGCAGGCCTATATATGACCAGACAAAGGAGGCCTGCTAAACAACACAGCTTAAATACAAAAATGCAAAAACGAAAATCCACAGGGCTACGAAAGGATTGGAAGTTACACATCAAGCACACACACACATTCAACAAAGGTATTTAACACACACACCCAAACAGTGAAATACACCACAACCACATTTAGCAATTCAATCCTATGCCATCCATGCCCTACATGATGTTTAAAGTCAACAGACACCACAGAAACATGGACCCATGGGTACCTCTGGGCCTACTGGCTGAAATTTCTAAGAAAAACAACTAGGCCCCTACTGAAAGTACAGGCCACCCACAACAATAATTGTTAAAAACGATCAAAATCCCAGAAAACTGTAGGTACAAACAAGCCCCAATCAAACAAACGTACACCAATTCTCCAACTTACTTGTAAAACGAAATCTCAAATCCAAAAGTCCTCAAATAAATCCAATCCAATGATATGATGCAGCAGACAGACACAAAAAGTGATCCTTCCAGCTCCAAATCCAAATGAAAGTGAACAGCACATGGACAAAGCACTGGGAGGAGCCTGCTGGACAGGAACAGGAAGTTGGAGACTCAGGGGCACTTCCTTCCTCTTGAAAAAAAGAGTAAAAAAAAAAAGGACTCCTTGCACAAAAGACTACGGCCAAATCACAATCTGAGGAGTTTTTCTGAGCAACATGATCATTTTCGAGAAGGTTTTATCGTGCTCGAGAGATATTCTTTGCCAGATTGTAGTTTCTGCATGTTTGGGAACGCGATCTTACCAACACTGCCGCCAGAAGGAAGATAGCGCGTCCGAATGACGTGTTCGCGTTCGCACAGTCTCGCGGGATCATGCGGCCGGATTCCAAACCTCGTGGCGAAGGCAAACGGATAGAAAATCGAGCCGGCGAACGCAGAATCACGGTAAGTCGTTCACGCGCACGCGAGAACGCATATTGAGCACGCGAGGAAGAAAATCAACTACGCTACGCTGTAGATTGCGTAGTATTCAAAAACTTTGCGCTCTATGCGAACCGCGAAGTTACCGAAACTTCGCAAACTCCGCGAGCGGAGCATAGTGCACCGCCCAGGCTTAATTAGTAGTAGATAAAATATACAAAATTATTTTTTGTAGAACCTTAGTATATATATTTAACACTCATAAACCTTTAGAAAACACTCACAATCACTGGATGATGTCTTCAGTGATGTCAATTGAGATGTCATCATTGGGGTCACTGACCATGTCATGAGTGATGTAATATGTGAGGTCATAAGCAATGCATTGCCGGGGTGTAAGTTATAGTTAGCTTAGGTATCTATAGCTGCTGAATTTCTATGGCTATGTGCGAGTGAAATCTAAATTACACACCGAGGAGTAGGGAAAGGAAGAAGTTTATATAATTGTGTTTTCAAATATATATAAAAAAAACATAGAAAACAATGTCACGTGTTCACTGTGGAAAAACTGCCTTCACTCGCAAAATTGTGACATGCTTCATCATAGGGCGTGCTACAGACACCCCGCGCAGACCAACACCTGGGGTGGAGTAACAGGGAGGGGAAGACAATACAAACAATGAAATGTGTTGGTGTCACCAAAGAAAAGGTGCAGCCAGTGAAAGTTATAACTAGCTCAGATGTGTACCCACTGCCAAATTTATTGAGGGGCCATCTGGCTAGATTAAAAACGTGAAGGATGGAGGTGAAAGGAGAAAATTCATGTCCCCTTTACCCCTCCTTTATTGCCAAAGTGTCAACATGTTTCTGCAGTGAAAGGTGTGCCCATAAAGAAGGGGTCACTCTGCATTCATCAGGACCTTTCGGCGCCCATCTAATCCTACCTCCGGTATCTGTGGAGAATGCTCCTAGTAATGTAGAGATACCTTGATCAACAAACAAATTGTGTTCTGTGAAATACAAAAGGAGAGTAAAAGAAAAGAGTAATCACTAATATATACAAAGACACAACTGTCTAAAGGTTATCGGGAGAGGTATTACCTAGCCCTCTTGTAACACAAAACAACATGCGTCACACAAAAAAACGCCCATTGGTACTTGTAGACCTTAATCTGAGCAATGTAATCCAAGTTGGACACAAACACACAATGTGCAGATTCTACACATCCACAATACCCATATGACAAGTTCCAGAGAATCATCCATTCAAAAGCATCTAAATATTACTGTAGTTACATCAAATTCAGGGGGGACTCACCGAGTTTCACAGCTAAAGTCTCTAGAACTGGCGAGGTGTGGGGGTGACCCCTTGTAGTCAAACTCTGAAGGAGAAACAAACACATGTATATTCATTTATACTGGACGTTATCAGTATGAGTAATCACTTGCATGGTGTAAATATGGAGACAGAAAAATGGTACATACAGGCACACGCATCAACCATTTTTGCAAGTGCAAATGGTGCGATTCGCAAAAATCGTCCGTTTGCGCCCGCAAAAAGGGCATTTGTGATGCATCAAGGTTAAAGTCACTCGCAATATGAGAATTCGCAATTATTTGCGATTTCTCAAATTGCGATTGCATTTAAGCAATCGCAATTTGCGATTCCTTAAATGCAATGCAAGAACCACTTTAGAATAGCTTTTTTGCTAATAGGGGGTGCAAATTACCATGAAGTTGAACTTGATGGTAATTTGCAACAACTTTGAAGAATGCTCTTTAGTGCATTTTTCAAAGTTTCATGTTGCGCACACACATGCCCTTGTGGTATGTGTGTGCGCAACATGGGTGCATATCACTATTTCAGGGGTGCAACTGGATGTCATTTTGACACTCTTTCACCCTTGAAATTGCATGCGCAATTTGCGAGAACCTATTGGTACTCGCAAATTGTGCATGCAATCTCCCATTCATTCCTATGGGCCACTAGGCCCATAGGAATGAATGGGGAGCCATTCCTTAATTGCAAATTTGTAGGAATTGCTATTTTCTCAGCGATTCCTACATGCATAGACATTTGTGCTTCCTTATTAGCGAATCCTTATTTTTCGCTAATAAGGAATCGCAAATGGCATGTTTGATGCATGTGCCTGGAAGTCTCCTAAGCACCCCAGCGTGATTCTCAAAAGTGCCTGAGAAAAACTGTATCAAAAAACTGAAACTGACAGGAAAAGAGTGGAAATGTTCCTGTTTCTGGTATACGACCTCCAGACAAATCATGAGGGTGACAGAAGGTCTAAAACCCATAGCGTGCTACAAGGGTATATCCGGCAGCCCAAAGTCATGCCATAGCCATCAGGAATTGTTTGGCGGTGCCCCTGCGAAAGAACCAGTTTCCAAGCTACCATGATCAATGTAGGAATGTTAAAACTAATTAAATTCAAATAAAACCAGAACGTCAACCGCCTCCCCTTCCTCCTTACTACATCAAGGTGGGTACACCGCTCAGAGAGTTTCCAGATCCTCGTTGCGAAGGTGGTGAGGCTCTCTGCTGCCCATCCCTTTATACAGGTGCAGTTCCAGTCACAAGTGAAGGACGTCGCTGACGTCATCGCGTGATCGGCGAGTGTCTTTCTACATGTTCGACTAGCTTTATTGAAACGGGGGAAGAGAAAAAAAATAATAACAGAATCCAAGGCAAATGTGCTTTCATTATGAAAGAAGGGGGTGCACTAAAGCAGTCATGTTTAAGGACTCGTGGAGCATCCAATATGTGTGCTACCCTCCAATTCCTAATGGAAAATGGTTGATAGTCTCATCCAGGTTATTAGAACCAAAATGTTTCCGTGCACTAAATAGGGAAAAAGACTCTGGTTGAAAAAGAAAGTCTGCTCAGGTAAATAGATAGCCAGCAGAAACGTAAGTTATGTCATGATTACCTGATGTCAGTGAGGGACAAAGGTCGCAATAAGTAAATTAATAAATCTACCAAACACTTAGACTCAGTGAGGAATAAGGGTCAAGTATACAGGTAGTACCAAACCCCCTTAGCCAAGCACTGCTGTGACTATAATGTAAGTATAGGTGGTGGGGCAGACATATCTGCGGACGTGGGAGTCAAATTGCTCACTAGAAGTGACTCGTGCGACAGGGAAGTCTATTTCGTCAATCCCAAAACAGTGAGGAGGACAAAGGTAAAGTGCCCCTCATCTGTTCAGGGTATTCCAGGGACTATCATCATTGAGTCCCGATATATGACTTTTAAGTCTATACACCCATTTCTGTTCCCTCAGTAGGAGTGTTCTCTTCTTATCACTAGTAGAAAAGTAAATTCTGGGTTTGTCCAGCACAGTCCATGAGATATCATTAACCAAGTGATATTGTTCTAGATAGTGTGTTGTGAATTTCGTATGTAACTTATGGCATCTGATGGTACTCCTATGTTCCATTGTTCAAGTTTTTACCCTCCTAGTTGTTATGCTAATGTAACGTTTATTACATTGACATGTGATCATGTAAATCACCTTCTCCCAGTTACAGTTTGCGTGGACCCTTTGTTCCCATGGGTAAGTTAAGCCCACATCCACACTTTTAGATGCCTTCGCCAAATGACACACATTACAAGAACCACATCTCGAGTGTCCTACCACTGGGGTCAGTGATGTTTGGTCTGTGGTTCCAGTTCATTTCTCCATGGTAGGTCGTATGTCCACCAATAAGTCCTTCAGGTTGGTGCTCCTTTTGAAGGAGAATAATGGTTTTTCCAGATCAAGACCGTTGGAATTCAATATATTCCAATTCTTGAGTAATAGCCGTTTGATATGATCAGAGGCTGTGTTGAAGGTGGTGACGCATATGCTGTTCTTATTTGGTGTTCTTTTGGCTTTTTTCAAGAGGCTTTCTCTGTTCGTATTAAGGGCTCACTTTTTGGCTCGTTTGATAACCCTAGGCGGGTAGCCCCAGTTATGGAGTTTATTGGTTAGAATGGTGGCTTCATCATTAAAGGCCATTCTGTCAGTGCAATTGCGTCGTAGGCAGAAAAATTGTCTCACTGGTAAATTTTCTCTTAAAGATTTCGGATGGAAACTATCATAAGAGAGCTGGGAGTTCTTATTTGTGGGTTTGTGGTAAACACAGATGGAGCGCACTCCATTCTTATGTTCAATGACCAGATCCAAGATAGGTCATTCAGTTTTTGTGATGTTAGATGTAAAATGCAGTAGAGGGTTGTGCTCATTCAACCACAACAGGAATTTTTTAACAGTTGAAAGATCTTCTCTCCATATCACTAGAACACTGTCTATGTATCTGCGTCATAGTCCGATGTTGTTAGAGCATATGTTGTCCTCATTATAGATGTATTCATTTTCAAAGGCCCCAACGTACAGACCCGCCATACAAGGGGTGAATGTGCTCCCCATGGATGTCCCGTGGGTCTGCAGACACAAAATGCCCTTGAATTCAAAAAGGTTTTTTTGTGAGAGCGATCTCTGCCAGGTTCAAGATAAAGGACCTAGGGGGTTTGGTATTCTCAATCTTCAGCATACAGAAAGTCTTCAAGAACTCTCAGGGTTTCTCTCTGGGGGATATTCGTGTACAGGACCTCAATGTCGAGGCCTAATAGGTATTCACTCTGCGGGTCGAATTCAAGAACTGTTGGCAGCTATCTTGGGACCAATATACATGATAGCACCTCATTAAAAAGCATTGCAGTTAATAGAAGGTTTTAAGACTTTAGTTACATTATAAATCATTTGTTGATGGTACCATACTCATTTTAGGAATTGTGGTGTGTTCTAAGGTGATTTTACCATGTGAAAAAGCCTTCTGCTGTGATATCATGAATCATGTTTGAGAGAAAACTATTTTCTCATGCTTTTCCCACAGAGGTTTGGAAGGTGATCTATAAGCTAAACTGAGAGCATATTTTCTGTAAATTCACATTATCTTTCTCAGTCATGTGAGAATGAAGTCTGACATTCTCAGTAAAACATGTACATCCAACAAGGGCAGAGACTGTCAGTTGATTCCTTTGTGTTCTACTGCAGCTTCCCAGAGTGTTCTAAAGAGCAACTAGAGCGCTAACAGTCTTACTTATGACAAAAGTATGGCACACCTGAAGCCATCTTGATTGGAATAAAGTGGTAACACTTAAAACATTTAATTTACAAAGGAGCAAAATGAGGGGGTTCATTTTGCCATAGAAATTATGATTAGTGCTGCAGAAAGAAAAATGAGGGCACATTTTGAGTGACTTCTCAAATCCTCTTCTATTTCATGAAAAATTTCTGATATGCAGACTGAAACATGCACTTTTAATACCAGCAGCAGACTTCCGTGGTGAGCAGTAGCTTTACTACAATGATCTAATGAGCAACTAGAGTGCTAACATTCAGAATTTATGGCAAATGTGTGACATATCTGAATACCTTCTTGATGGAATCAAAGTAAAAAACTGAAAGCATTTCCTACTGAGCAGACTGCAGTAAATGAGGAAATTAGGAAACTTCATAACAAATAAATCTCTCAAGATGGCCACCAAAGACAAAAGAGGCCAAATGCAGCACAAATATCACCCAGATGTAGCCCACATGTAGCCCAATGACAGAAGTGGGCAAAACACTTATTTTTTGTGTTTTTGTAGTTTTATATAGTGCAGACTTGTTAGATATTGGAGTGCTTTACATGAGCATTGGTTACATCACAGAAGATCAAATTCATTTTGGTTGTAGACATGGGGAGATTAAGTGATTTGACCAGAATCACAGAATGTTGAGCTGAAGCAGAAACTCCAACCTGGTTCCCCAGTTTCAAAGTCTGCAGCTCTGGAAGTAACACCACATCCTCTCCCCTAAGTGCAACATTTAATCAAGTGGTCAACTGGATAAAAAAAGATAAAGATTACAAATAATTTAAAAGTTCTTTGTCGCTATTTGAAAACTCAGAAAATATGTCCTCATTTTAGTTTTTTAGAGCACTAACCATAATTTTGATGCAAATAAGACCCTCTCATATATGTAATATCTAAAGGAAATGCTCTAGGTATTACAGTTTTGATTACATCAAGATGACGTCAGGCGTTCCACACTTTTGTAATAAATATAGAATGTTAGCAATCTAATTGTTCATTGGGATACTGTTGAGAGGCAGAGGCCAGGGGCACGGACTCTGAAAATTGAAGGCAGGTAGGAGAGTGCAGAGGCAACAATTTGACCACACTGGGCAGGCAGGAAGGGCAGTGGCAGCACAACAGGCTATGGAGGGCAGTGGAAAGGGGGGCAGGGGCAACAAACCAACAATACAGGACTGGCAAGAGAGGCTGTGGCAATATAATAGACCATTGTGGACAGAAGGAAGAGGCAGTGGTAGTACAACCATACATGCCAACAGACCCGTTTCAGCCAGGAAACATCCAATGTTTTTAAGCTCAAATGGGCTTTATTTGATCTGTCTCCTGTCTACAATCTCCTCCTTTTTCAATGTAACTCAAAGGGGAAAATCAATACCCCAGTATTTTTTCAAAATCTCCCTCTTACCAAGTTCAAAATGTTCGCAAGTATGGTACATTGGATCATGGTAGGCAGGAGGAATTGGGGTAGGGACATGGACTCGGATAACAGAGGACAAGAGGGACATGGAGAGGTGCACCAACCTGACCCTACAGGGCAAGCATCATGGTTTGCAGCAGCACAACACACCACACTGGGCATGCGGGACGGGAGTGAAGCACAACAATCCATAGAAAGCAATAGGGAGGGGACAGGACCATGCACATGGACAACAGAGGGGAAAGAGGCAATGGTAGCTAGCTGACCATAATGGACAGACAGGAGAGAAAGCTGCAGCATAACAGACCATAAAGGGCAGGAGGGACGGATCAGGGGCATTACAATGGAACAGACAAGCCAGGAGGGAGGGAATAGGGGTCTGCACATGGAAACAGAGGGCTGGGGGCAAGGGCACAGGGCAGGAGCGGCAAGATGACCATGGAGGTCAGGCAGGATGGGCACTAGAAACAAGACACACCATGGAAAGCAACAGTGAGACTATGATGGCATACACACAGACCATGGAGGGAAGGTGGGAGGGGGTCAGGAGCAGCTAGCTGACCACACAGGGAAGGTGGGAGGGGCCGTGGCAGCGCAGAAGACCATTCATGGCAAGCGGGAGGGTTAGTGGCAGCACAATGGCTATGATGGGCAAGAAGGAGGGTGCAGGGGCATGCACAAAGGACCATAGAGGATAGAAGGGAGGGTCAGGACCTGGGCACAGACAAAAGAGTTCAGGGGAAGGGGCCTCACAACAGACCACGCGGGACAGGCAGGAGGAGCAGTAGCAGCACAAGAGACCAGGGAGGGCAGAAGGGTGTGGCTCGAAAATGGACCATGGGGGACAGGAGGAAGGGGATAGGGGCATGGCATGTGGACAGGCAGGGTGGAGGTGGCAGGGACAGGTTACAGTCATCTGACAATGCTAGGCAGGTGGGAGGGGAGTGGCAGCTCAACAGAACACTCAGAGTAGATAGGAGTGGCAGGTCCATGGAACATGGTGGGCAAAAAGGATGGAGCAGGGACATGCATAAAGACATCGGAGGGCAGGGGGAAGGAGAATAGGGGCAGCAAGCTAAGCACAGAGGCTAAGCAGGAGGTCAATGATGGGCCATAGAATTGGGCAATGGAGGGCAGTTGGAGTGGACTGGTACATCATGCTAAATGGAGGGCAGTGGCAGCACATCAGAGGGAGGAGGCTAGTCCATGGATTCCGACAACAGAGGATAGGGAGGAGGTGGATGGGGCAGCAAGCTAAATGTTCAGAGAAGGTGGGTATTAGGAACTTTATTGTTTTTAAAATGTGTGTCTGTGCGAACTACTTAAAATATGAACAAGTATGCAGCATAATCTCACTTTTATTCAGGAAGAAGAGGACGTTTGTGACTGTGACTCTGGGCTCACTTGGCAGAAACACCCCCTGACCCTCCACCCCCCATCGCAAAATGTAATGCCCGTGAAAAGGGTAGGTGGACGCAGTGTTATATAGAACATAGACCTGAGAGCACGATTGAAAATGAAAACTAGATATAGTATATGGTATAAACTATGCACCAAAAAGTGTGATATAAGATGAACCGGGGTGTGAAATATAATATGCAATACATTGTGCGCAATGACAGATTCATTGGAGAGCGCGAGATAGCACAGGCACTAGCGCGTGCTATGCGATATGCGCCTTGGAGTGTAATATGCACAGGGCAGTGTTGTGTAACCTAACTAGTCTCTAAAGTTGTAATATAAAATATGTGCTGGGGAGTGTAACGTTGCATATGCACTGTGACAAAGATATGGATCCCAGATTGTAATATGTATGGCATAGCGTTGTGCATCGAGGAAGGCACGTTAGATGGGGCAATATAACCCGTGCGAAGGCAAGTGTGGCATGACATATTCAAGGGGTGGTGTTACAGTGCACTTGGGCTAGAGAGTGTCATAGCATACGCACTAGCTGATGGAGTACAACACAGAGGTGTGTGGCACTCGGCGGGCACTGGTGGGTGTAACACAGCATTGGGCTCAGCCAGGAACACGCTGTGACTCTCAAGTGAGGTTCATCTCCTTTCCAGAGAGTAAAATAAAAAGTATTACACATCCGGCGGTGGATGTGTGTGTTATTAACCGTGAGGGGGGTTTCTTGCATAGTTTAGTCGAATTTTTGTCAAATCCCCTTTGAATGGCTTGGTGTGCGTGTGTATTAAATGTGCCCGTCAATAGCTACCCATGTTTGTATAAATAAACGACAAGGGTGTCTACTTGAAGAGTACCAACCGGCGGGGGAGCCGGGATTAGGCACGGTAGGGCATCAGACATGTCAGAGCTTCACTAGCGGTGTAAATACATTCCACGTGGATTCATTGTATGCATAGTCGCCTTTTAATGAATATCACGCAAATCGTCATGGTGATAGGTACATACGGTTTGTCCAGCATGTCCTAGGTGTTTCTATAAACATATATTTTTTTAAAATAATAAAAAACAAAGGCCAGCCCCGGGGGATGGGGTCCCCGGGGCCATAAGTGGCCTGAGGAGGGGGCCAACGCAGCCCCCCTCCTAAAGAAAAAAAAAAAAAAAGGCCATGACCCGGGGGTTGGGGTCCCCGGGACAATTAAGGCCCTGGGAGGGGGGCCATGCGGCCCCCTTCCAAATTAATTTGTTTAAACAAAAAAAATTAGGGTGCAGGCCCTGGGGGATGGGGTCCCCAGGGCCAATAAATTAGAAAAAGAAGGGGGGCCACACAGCCCTCCTTCTTAAAAAAATAAAATAAATAAAAAACCGGCATCGCGCCGGAGGCTACGCCCCCTCCTTGCAGCACTCTGCAAAGGCGCCCCCTGGCCAGTTGTAAGTTGGGGAATTAATTCCCCTTCAATACTGAGGGTCCCTGAGGGCCAACTAGCCCAACAGGTATCTCCAGTATGCGCCAGGGAGCTGCGTTGCAGACAGGTGTTCTGAGGCCACGCCCCTTTTTACACCTCTATGCAACGCAGCTCTGTGGCGCTTACTGGAGGTACCTAGTGGGCTAGTTTGACCCTAGGGACCCTTAGGGTTCAAGGGGACTTAATCTCTCAACTTAGAACGGCCACAGGGCGCGTTTACACAGTGGTGAAGGGAGGGGACGGGGCATGAGGTGACGTGTGCAAACACGCCCTGTCGCGCGTTTTAAGAGGTAGTTTTAATCCCCTGCCCTATTATATACTAGGGGCTTACAGAGGAGGTCATGCTAATCACAGGGGGACCCCAACGCATAGTGTTCCTTAGTGTATGTAGGTGTTTTCACTGTATTCTGATTGTATTTTAACATAGCACTGGCTCTAGGACTGGTTAGTCAGACTCAGTTACCACCAGTATCCGTCTGAAAAAGTTGAGGGTACAGGATGATTTTGCAACAAGGCTTCTTTCTGCTCTTCTGTTTGTTCTTTCTGCACGTTATCCTTCTTCCTGCACTTTTCTTCGTCTTTGAGGACTTCTGTTGCTTCTTTCTGCATTTCTTTTTTTTCTTTCTGTGCGTTTTTTCTTCTTTCTTCACATGTCCTATCTCTGTAGGCATAGTTAGAAATTAGCATTTAAAAAACCTTTGAAATTCACTGAAAAAAACATAGGTTTCAGGCACGTTATAGTTAGGAATTAGCATTTAAACAGCCTTAGAAAGTCACTGAAAAAAACATAGGTTTCAGGGGCGTTATAGTTAGCTGGACTTTTCACTCGTACAAAACCATTGAAATTTCCCCGTTATAATTAGTTCAGCTAACTATAACTCGCGCACCCGTAATGCACTGCTGATGACGTTACATATTACATCACTCATGACATGGTCAGTGACATCACTCATGACATCACTGATGACATCTCAAATGACATCACTCATGACATCACTGATGACATCACCCAGTGAATGTGTGTTTTTCTGAAAATTACATAAGTTTTATATATGTATATCTCAAGGTCGATGGAAGAATAAATGAGTATATAAGTGTCTAAATGGATGATTTGTTTTTGAAAAATTGATTGTATAACTGACTGATTAAGTGTATCTTAGTGAATACATGGCTTAGTGAGTAATGTTTAAATATGTAAATATCTGTATCAGTCTCTCACTTTGTGTATAAGTGGCTGCATGGGTTGGTGAGTAGCTACATGAGTGTCTATATAGGTTATTAGTTGTTTTTTGAGTATCAGTATGAGTGTCTGAGTGTCTGTATGGTTCGGTGGGGGGTATTACGTAGTGCATAGGTGCATGAATGAGTGACTCACTGTTTGTATGTGTTGAAGACAGCACGTGTGCAGGACTGTATGGGTGGATGAGTGTGTGCATGGGTGTGTTAGTGAGTGAACGACTGTCTCAATAGTGTCTTTATGAGTAACTACATATGTTTTAAACTAGTATATGTGACTATTGGTGTATATAAGTGAGTATATGTGAGAGTGAGAGATTGGAAGAGTTCCTGTATGAATAAGTATGTGTTTCTGTAAGTGATTGTTTAAAAGACTAAGTATGTGTAAGTTTCTGTAGAAGTAAGTGTGGTGGTGTGTGTATAACTGTATATGCAAGTAAATGGATGTCTCACAATTATCTATGCCAGTCTCTGAATCACTTTCACCTTCATATAGGTGTAGGTTTGACCTCTGAATCATCCCTAGAACTAGCTTCAGTCAGCTGTTCTTCATCCAGTCGGCGACGGCCTTCATTCCTTCGTGGAGGTTGGTTTTGGCGGTTTGGGGGTCCTTGGTGAGGGAGTGGATCAGCTGGGTGTCATCGGCATAGGAGATGATGTTGAGGTCGTGCCGTCGTGCGATGTGGGCGAGTGGTGCCATGTAGACGTTGAACAACGTTGGGCTGAGCCTTGGGGTACGCCGCAGATGATCTCGGTGGCTTGGGAGTGGAAGGGGGGAGGCAGACGCTCTGTGTTCTGCCGGAGAGGAAGGAGGAGGTCCAGTCCAGGGCTTTCTCTTGGATTCCGGCGTCGTAGAGGCGTGTTCGTAGTGTGCGGTGGCAAACCGTGTCGAAGGCGGCTGACAGGTCCAGGAGGATAAGGGCTGTGGTTTCTCCGTTGTCTAGCAGGATCCTGATGTCATCGGTGGCGGCAATGAGGGCAGTTTGGGTGCTGTGGTTGCTGCGGAACCCGGACGGGGACGGGTCCATGATGCTGTTCTCCTCGAGGAAGCTGGTCAGTTGTTTGTTGACGGCCTTTTCGATGATCTTCGCCAGGAACGGGAGAAGGGAGATGAGTCGGATGTTCTTGAGGTCCTTGGGGTCCGCCTTGGGTTTCTTGAGTAAGGCGTTGATCTCTGCGTGCTTCCAGCTCTCCGGGAAGGTCGCTGTCTCGAAGGAGATGTTGATGGTTTTCCGGAGATGGGGTACAATGGTGCTGCTGGCTTTGTTGAAGATGTGGTGTGGACAGGGGTCTTCCGGGGATCCGGAGTGGGCGGAGTTCATGATCTTGATGGTGTCGTTGATGTTGGTCCAGGAGATCAGGCGGTTGGTGCGGGTGGTGGTCGTGGGAGCGGGGGTCTCAGTGGTTGCCGGGGTGGTGACGCCGGCGTTGAAGTTGTCGTGGAGGTCTGCGATCTTGCGATGGAAGAAGGTGGCCAGCGAGTCGCACAGGTCTTTTGAAGGTCGGATGCCGTTGGTGTTGGAGCTGGGGTTGGAGAGTCCCTTCACGATGTTGAAGAGCTCTTTGCTGTTGTGTGCGTTGTTGTCTAGGCGGTCTTTGAAGGGGTCCTTTTGGCAGATCTGATGAGGTGGCGGTGTCTGCGGGTGGCGTTCTTGTGGGAGGTGTACCTTTCCGGTGTTCGTTCACAGATCCAGGTTTTTTCGAGTTTTCGCAGGTTCGTTTGGAGGCCTGGAGGTCTTCGGTGAACCAGCTGGCTTTCTTGCTAGTGTGGGTGTTGGAGGGCTTCTTGAGGAAGGCGAGGGTGTTGGCGCAGTCGTTGATCCACTGTTTGAGGTTGCGAGCGGCGGTGTCGGGGTCAGTCAGATCTGTGGGTGGGCTCCGGGCGAGGGAGGTGGAAAGCTGGTCTACAGTGACTTTGCTCCAGCAGTGGCACGGCATCTGTTGGGTGCGGTGATGCGTGGTGGGTTTCCGGAAGGTGAAGTGGATGCAGCGGTGATCGGTCCATTGGAGCTCGTGGTGTGGTTGAAGGAGACGTGGGGGCTTGCGGAGAAGATGAGGTCAAGCGTGTGGCCGGCGGAGTGGGTGGGTGTAGTGACGAGTTGTCTGAGTCTGAGGTTGGCGAGGTTGTCGATCAGGGTGGAGGAGTTGGTTTTGTTGTTGTTCTCGAGGTGGAAGTTCAGGTCCCCGAGGAGGATGTAGTCCGTGGAGGCGAGGGCGTGTGTGCTGACGAGGTCGGTGATGGAGTCGCTGAACTGTGCTCGTGGTCCGGGGGGTCTGTAGATGAGGGTTCCTCTGAGGGTGGTGTTGGGATCGGTGTGAATCTGGAAGTGCAGATTTTCGTCGGTGCTGAGGGTGTCGTCGGTGTTGGTTGAGACTTTGAGAGAGTTCCTGTGGACAGTGGCGATTCCTCCTCCTACTCCATTGGTGCGGTCCCTGCGGGTGATTTTATATCCTTCCGGGATGGCTATGGCGATGTCGGGTGCCGAGGAGGGGTTCAGCCAGGTCTCCGTCAGGAAGGTGACGTCTGGGGTGTTGGAGTCCAGTAGGTCCCAGAGTTCCACGGGGTGTTTGCGTGCGGAGCGGGTGATGAGAACGATGCATCTGAGGTGGTTGGGTTCTTTGGTAGGTGGGCTGGCGGGTCGGATGCTGGTGAAGCTGCAGTTCTGGCAGGAAAAGGGTCCTTGGGTGCGCTTCGGGGCGGCCAGGCAGCAGGTGCGTGATCGGCCGGCGTTGAGTGCGTGGAGGGTGCTGGAGTCGTAGCAGAGGCGGGCGTCATGACGTTCGCGGGGGCCAGTGGTCCTGGTGCTGGGCGCGGTCCAGGCGCGGACGGGCGCAGACGGGCTTGCCTTAGGCACGCCTTTGGCATGCCAGCGGCGCGTCCGCTGCGCAGCCGCCATATATGGGGAGGAGGAAGGGAGCAGCAGCTGGGAGGCGGGAGGTAGGGGTAGCGAATGGACAGTCAGGGGGGCGGGGCAGCATGGGACGGAGCAGCTGGAACGTGAGCGGTGGACGACACAGGGGCAAGGGCACAGAATCACGGGGGTCACAAAAGGAAAAACGGGGCACAGATCACGGGGGCACAGAAGGAAAAACGGGGCACAGATCACGGGGGCACAGAAGGAAAAACGGGGCACAGATCACGGGGTCACAGAAGGAAAAACGGGACACAGATCACGGGGGCACAGAAGGAAAAAGAGGGCACAGATCACGGGGGTGACGATGGGAACAGAAGGAAAGAAGGGTATAGGAAAGAATACAGGCACAGGGGAAAGACAGACAGCAGCAGTCACAGACAGCAAAAGAGAAAACAATACGGGCAGTGCAATTAACAATAGAACAGACCTAAGGCCTACGAACATTCACTGTAATACAGAAAAAAAGCTGCCCCAAGTGGTACTGCTCCACAAGTCATTGGATGAGGCATGTTTTGACCACTTAACACAGTGATGAATCAATTTTGTTGTGGCAACCCAAACGCATGACGTCCACATCCATGCAGCAAAGTGATTCGAGGGTCGTGCACTGGGGGGCAAAATGGTCTTGATGGAGCAGGTAAAACAACATTTTGTATACCTCCTCTAATTTGCATGAAATTAATTACGTAATCATTCTAAAAATTAATTTGCAATAACATGTTTGCAGTGAAAATGTATTAATCAACCTTTGCACCTTGATAAACACGAGATACACGTGGGACTAAAATGCTAATTGCATGGCAGAACAATTAATTAATTAACTATGTTATGCAAACTAACCTTAGATTGTGGTGAAATAGTAAAGTTGCATGATTTATGTTGCTCTGTGATTGTTTGTGCTTTAAAAATCATCAAATGGTAAGTATCATTGCTTTAAATGTTGCTACAGCTAGGAAAACACTAATATATAATGGGATTAGTGTGGGTTTAAACATTGGCATCGTCATTTCTATATTTTAATTACTGTTATGTCTATTTTTGCTTAAGTTGGCATTCGGGCCTACTAGGCCGCAGTACCCAAGATGACGTTCTCTGAAGCAGAGGCTACCATGTACACGTGATGACCCCTGCGCATGCCCAGATGGCTCTTGAAATCACACGGTAGGTTGAACTCCTGACATCGTGTTCCCTGCCAAGGACGAAAGTCAGGACTTGACCGCCAGGAAAAGGATGACCAAATACAAATCAAGGAAGAGACAAAGAGAGGACCTATTTGTGGGACCCTATTACCTTGGGAAAGGATACAGCCACTTTTCCCCTGCCTGGGAACGGAACAGAAAATTACAATTTGAGAACTTTGTGAAAAATCACTATGGAAAACTAGTTTGCACTGGGAACATTTTAATAAAACCACTGATAACCCCGAACTGTCCAATCAGAACATTTGGTCTGCCCAAAATTTAGAATGAAGTAAGACAGAAAAAGATATAAAAAGCCCTCTCATCAATCATTGAGGGTTGCCGCAGCGTCCGTTTGGTTTTTTTTCATTGAGTCGCGGTCGTGGCTGCATATATCTTTGTGTTTTCCTAAATTCGATGCTATCAGTCTGAGTGTGGAATTGGTCCATGCTCCGGATTGATGTTCGGAATTTGCTGAAATTCTGAACTTTTCTATGCGGTATCCTGTATTTTGTACGCCGGTTTTATCTTTTGGTGCGGACTGGACTGTCCGTTCGAGGGAGCATTCATTTGAGAATGCTGATAACTCCCTGTTTGATTTGAACTTTGCTTCATCTCTAAATTGGTAAAGATTCAATGTACTTTTCAAAATTTTATGTTTAAAAGTAATTTCTGAATGTTCATAATTTTCTTGAATGAATTTACCGATAAAATAGCGAGCTCTAGAAAATAAATGACAACTTAAGAGATTAATTAAACAAGATAAACAAATATTTTGAATTAATAAGAAATGAGTTTGTGGTTCTTAAATTAATAACAGAAAATATCAAATGTTTCCTAGGCTTTAATTGTGTCTTAGCTGGTTCTAATTCACCATCAACCAGTCCAACTAATTGGTCCATCGACCAAGTAGTGGAGTGCCTTGATGTTAAGATCAGGATTCTGAAGTTGTATTATATAGAATGTATATATAATGTGAGGCACTTTAATCCTGATAAGTAATAAGGTACCCATATGTCCAGCGCCTTTTCCCTCCTGTGTACAGATTCGAGTAAGTTTGGTTGAATGACGAGTGTGTTGGTGTTATGGGCCCCACCAATGAATGAGTGTATGAATGAGCTGTTGTGAATACGAATCTGTGACATAAGGAAAATATATAAATCTTGTCTTTCGCGCTGCATCAGTTTTACATGGTAGCAGATTGACGGTTATTATTATATTGGTTTGGTGATTATCGATTTATGTTTAACACTTTATGTTGAGTATTGTTTATGTTAAGTGTAGTTGGAAAATTTGAAGCTTCCGGAAAGTAGGAAGTGGATTCATGTGGCAAGAGAAGTCAGAGGGAATTGAACATTGTCTGGTTTCAAGAAGTGTAATAACACGGAACTGTGTTATGCTAGGGAAATCTCTGTGTGAATGTATGTGAGTGGAATAGTAATAGGTTCTCTTGTGAAACTCTGGCCTTAATTCTCAGGAGCAGTGTAGTCTCCACATGTGTTTTATCCCCAGAGAAACAGGTTTGCATCTTGCTTGATAGAAGGGTAAGGTAGAGAGAAGTGCTACTTTATCAGCATAACGGAAAATTCTGTGGTAGGATAGAGGGAAGCGCTGCCTACTGGAAAGACAGAATTCTTGTGTAAATGAACAAGGCTATCTCTTTGGTTTAGCGAAACAGGCAATGGAGATGTTTTATGTTGTTACTAACAGATTTAATTAAAGGAAATGCAAGAAAAGTTTGCCGATAACATTTTGTAAAGTAGGGGTCAGCAAGAGCAGGAGTAGGGAGAAAGGCTGACGTCAGAAAGACCGCGCTGGGATTGGTCAGCTGTAGAAAGACAAAGCTTTCACTGATTGGTGCGTTAGTGTGAGACGCGCTGGGATTGGAGAATTACCAGAGTGACGTAGATGCTAAGGATTGGTGCGTTAGTGTGAGTCGCGCTGGGATTGGAGAATTACAAGAGTGACGTAGACGCTCCGGATTGGTGCGTTAGTGAGAATCACACTAGGATTGGTCAGAATACGGAGAAGCCGTGAAGAAGTGATTTGCAGAGCTTAGTTGATTAAGAACTTTAAAAATAAAAATGATGTACTACGATCCATTTGAGAAAGAGAAAAGATCATGATTTGGAAAATTCAAAGACCTATTTTAAAAGGATAAGCCGATTGTAACTAGGGAAGGGCAGATACTTCCTCCACCGAAAACGCCTGCATCTTTTATGGTAGCGAAATATGGTTATCATACATGTATTTGGCTGGAGAATTGGGCAAAGTATACCAAAGATGATGGAGTGTTAGCATTTCCGGAAAATGGTTCATTTAGTTTGCCAGTACTACGAAATTTAAGAGATAGAATGATGAGGTTGGAACCAAAACCCAGACCTACCCAATTTGAGGCTTTGACTGAATGGGAAGAAGAGATGTATGAAGGGGAAAGGTATCGGAGTGGGAGAAGGTATAATTATATATTTGGTAGACATTGTGGTCAAGAAAGTCATGATGACCGAATGAGAAGATGGCGAAATGCAAGCATGACTGATGGTGTGTTTCCTCTGAGAAATGCTGGAGAGATGAGTGGCAGAAAATTCAAAGAAAAGAGAAATAACACAGGGACAGAAGGTTACAGATATGGAGTGAGTGAATCGGAGGATGAAGTGCTGGAGGACATGTTTTATTAAAAAAACAACTCCATATCAGCAGGATTCTGCGTTGGTGACGCCAAGTGCACCATTACAGGAGACTGTAACGAATTAACATTTTTGACAAATTCCGAATAATTTTGGGAAAAATAATCCATTTAAAGATTCGGAAATGTCACAGACAGTAAGAACTGAAAACAAAAAAATCTGCAGAATTAGCTAGAACTATATTGGAATTAACTGAAAAGATTAGAGAGTTAACAAAGAATATGGAAGCAGTGACTGTACCTGTAACTATAGGACCAGTGATACCTGCTTTTGATAAACAAAAGGATAGTGAGCATTGTTTAACGGTCCCATATAATGGCAGTATGCAAAAGGAGAAAGAAAGGAGTAGTTCAGGAGAAAATGAGTGGAAGGTTACTGCAGGAATATCAGGATTAAGTACCCCTAAAAATGTAACGGTAAATCAAAGTCCAGCAAGTAAGACACCTATGGCAACAGAATCAGCAACCGAAACCCCAGAGAGAATGGCAGATAAAATGAGAATAGCGACAACCCCTGTAGGACCAACATCTGAAGAATTAAGTGATTGGTTACGAGGTTTGCAGAAAAAAGATACAGAACCACAACCTTTAGATGTGGCAAAATTAAAAGTAAATTTAGAAGAGTTAATTGTAGGAACAATTCCAACTGAAAAATGAAATGCATACCAAGATGAGGAATTCATGTTTTTGTGTAAAAGCATAACTTTGCATGAAAAGTTAGAAGAGACAGCGAGTGAAATGGGAATAGATTTTTGAAAAAATAAGATCATTACAGAAACCATATAGGGTAGATTTTTTTTAAAAGGATATTGAAAACTTGAATACTGCAGGGAGATTGACCCAAATAAAAAAATTGATTGCATTGTTAAGAAAATGGGGTGATGTGGATCAATGGAAAAGTAGATGGTTTAGAAGGAGAGAGGAAACTACAGACAAGGCCTCACTAGCTTTCCCCATGAGAGATAAAGAGCCAGTGGTAACAGAATGTCCCATGAGAGAAATTCCTGGAGGAGGATATGTACATGTTCCATGGACTAGACAGGATATTTTGTCATTTACAAACGATTTTACGAGGTTGAGAGAAAAACCAGTTGAATGGTACAGACAGGTAGATAGGTTTGTCAAAATTTCAAAGGTGTTATGGATAGAGCTGAATGGTCTTTTTGATATAATTGTGCCGGCAGATTTATGGGCAGAATGTAAGATTACAATAGATTGGCCAACACAAGAGTATCCTAGGGATCCAAAGACGGGAGCCCCCGATCCAGAAGTAATGAAAAAATATGATCAGGTAATTACTTTTTTGAAAAATAAAGTACCTCCGAAAGAAACGGATTGGGTAAAGATTGACAGAACTCACCAGAAGGCTAAGGAATCAGTGCATGCATATTACGAAAGGTTACTGTTGGCTTTTAAACAATACAGTGAAGACGAGAAATTAAGTGAAAAGGATTTGAGTCATTTTGTGTACAGATTTGTTTATGGTTTAAGGCCTGAAGTTAGTGAAATGATTAAACAGCAATCAGTAGATTGGCAAAACAAAAAGATAGACGAAGTGTTACGACATGCAAAATATTTTAGTGATGAAATTGAAGCCTAACAGCGTAAGTTGAAAGAAAAGGCAATGTGGGCACAGGTTAAGGCAGCAGAGTGACAAGAAGCCCAGTTAATCGAACAAGCTAATGGAATAGGGCAAGCAAAACCAAAACCTAATATTGGAAAAGGACAGATTAGCATAGATGAAGCTAAAAAGAAATGGCCATGTCATAATTGCGGAAACTTAGGGCATTGGAAATCCGAGTGTAAATTGCCACCGATAGCTAATGGTGATAATTCATCATTAAATCCACAGGTGCAGAATCAGGTGAGATGCCAACCGCTGCGACCGCAGCAGGTTTTTACCCAACAGTGTCAGGTGCCAAAGCCACCTTTTCCACAGAACGTAAATCCTCAAAGATACAGTAATGAGACTGGATTCTACAACAAAGAACAGGTCACAAAGCTACCGCGCGCTGGTGCCATTTCACAGTATTGGCTGCAGCGCGATGAGAGTGAGTCAGAAGAGAGATATTGACAGTGCCTAGGAGAGGTAGAGGAGTGCGTACTTGGCGCAACTCTAGAGGTAGACCAGACAGGACCCTTTGTGGCTGGAAAGGTGAGCGTATTTTGACATGGTGCCGTATCCCTCAAGGGTATACAGAGAGTCCTTCTATATTTAATCAGATTCTAAAGAAGTCACTGGAAGATTTAAAAATGCCTGAAAGTTCAGTGCACATCGATGACCTATTAGTGACATCGAAGACGCGAGAAGCATGTGTGGTTGACACAGTTGCACTGTTAAATCATTTGGCAGATGGAGGACTTAAAGAATCACCATCAAAATTGCGGTTTGTCAGAAAGAAGTACAATACTTAGGTCATAAGATTGAAAAGGGCTTGAGAAAAGTAACAATGGACAGAATTAAAATCATTAAAGGATCGAGAGCCCCAATGACACAGAGAGAAGTCAGAATGTTTCTTGGAATGGTGGGATAGCATTGCCAGGATATTTAAAAGCAGTAGCTGCCACCTGTAAAAGTCTGGAACAAAGTGAAAGAATTGTAATGGAATACCATGTGAGAGTGTTTGTTCCCCATGATGTGGCGATCCTTTTGACAAGAAGTAAAACTCACTTCATGACGCATAGTCGTCTAACTAAGTATGAAAAGGTGATTTTGGGTGCTACAAATGTGAGTCTTGTAAGATGCACTAATGCAAACCCATCGACATTACTACCTGATGCTGTGAATGCAGAAGTGAAAGATGAAGTTGATCATGATTGTTTGCAAGTGCTTGATTTTTGTACCAAACCGCGTACGGACATAAAAGATGTGCCTCTGAAAGAGAGTGACTGTGTAATGTTTGTGGATGGTCATGCGTAAGAACTGGAGAAGGGATTTTGAGTGCTGCATATGCTGTGTGCATTGTAGCGGCTGTGTTGGAAGCATCTTGTTTGAGAGGAGTACGATCTGCTCAAGTTGCTGAGTTGTTTGCACTGATTTGAGCATGCAAGTTGGGAAAGAATTTGCGAGTCACTGTGGTTACTGACAGCCAGTATGGGTTTGGAGTGGTGCATGATTTTAGGCAAATTATGTCCCAAAGAGGTTTCTTGACGTCAAGTGGAACTCCAATTAGAAACGCAGAAATAGGTGGAAAATTACTTGAGGCGATACAGCTGCCTAAACAGATCACTGTTATAAAATGTAGCACACACAGGAAAGGAACCGATTATGTGTCAGCAGGCAATGAATTTGCCAATGATCTAGCCCAGTACTGTGCACAAAATCAGACTTCATTAAATCGTAACAGGGAAAAGGAAATGGATTTATGTCCCTTGCTTTTAACTAACACCGTAAGTACCTGGGATGAAGTGAGACAGTAACAGGAAGAGGCAGGGAAGAGGAGAAGAAACAGTGGATAAAATCAGGATGTACACAACGAGCAGTAGACAGAGTTTGGGTTTACAGAGATGGAGACCAGTAATGCCTGATAGCATGATCTGTACCATGGCACGGATGTACCATGGGCAGGCCCACATAGGCAGGGATGCCATGATTAGACTTTTTAAACAGACCTGGTATAATGCAAAGTTTTGGCTTATAGCTGAGTTGTCTCATATGCCAGCAATTTAACCCAGGAAGGAAAACTGTGGTGAGCTTGGGAACTTAAAATAACTAAAGGTTCCTTATTCATTAGTATTGAAATATAACATATCTTCCTTTTTTTTATAAATGAAGAAAGAAAGTGTAACATAACTCCAAACTAATATACTTTACAAAATCAAGTAACTTCGCAGGTAAAAATTTAGTACGTGTAGAGTCTTTAACTCTACCAGCAATAGAATCATCAGGAGGAATGGTGGTGTCAGATAGTTTAGTTTGTAACAAATGTGAACCAGAATTGTTGCCTATCCTTAACCTATCCTTGATGTTATAATCTGCAGGACAGAGAGATACACGTCTAACATTCCACAATTTGCCATCCTGTGTAATGAGACTATTCCTAAAGACTTTAGTGACCTTAATGGGTTTTGAAAACTTACTCATACACTTACCCACAAAACCTGTTTTTTTAATTCTAACCAAATCTCGCACACTGAAATTATGTTCCTTGGTATTCCACTTTTTGTCATACCACAGTTTACGCTTATTTTGTTTCTCTTCAATCCTTTGAGAAGTATCAAAAAGATCCACATCAATAGTTATAATCTTTTTACATTTCTGTTTCAACCACCAGGGGCAAATATGAGAAGCAGGATCTCTTCCCTTTAGCAGTCGGAATGGACTTACTTCTGTTACGGAATGTGGGGTAATCCTATACATCCATAATCTTTCCCTCAACAGGTTTTTCTAATCCTCTCTCTGTTTAGCCACCTCTGAAATGTAAGACTTAAGAACATGATTGAAACGTTCCACCTGACCATTTTCATGGGGTGCATACAGGGATGTAGTGATATGCTTTATGTTGTGACATTGGAGGTACTCCTCCATCTCATTAGAAATTAATTGAATACCATTATCAGTTACAATGGTTGAAGGACAACCTTCCCTAGCAAAAATATCTTTGAAAAATTCCAAAACTGCATTAGTTGTTGAGATTGGGACACATTTTACTTCTGGCCACTTGGAATGATAGTCAACTAAAACTAATGCAAACCTTGAATCTGATGGAAGGGTCATAAATGGGCCAGATATATCAAACGCTAATTTCTTCCACGGTTCATCAGGCCATTCTGTATTCTTAAGAGGAGGAACATTAAGTTGAAGCATTTTTTCACTAAAAATGCAAATATCACATTCCCTCACTGTGCGATCTGCCATGCGATCCATCCCTGGCCACCAAAAATATGATCCTATCAAGCGCTTCATGGCTGACATACCAGGATGGGAATAGTGTGCTAATTTCAGAATCGTTTCACAGACACCAAAGGGTGGCACACACTTCCCATTTTTGTAAACAAGATCTCCTTCCAATTCCAAATTCTCTGCAACCTGATACATAGGCATGAGTTCCTCACTAATATGTTTTTTTGTAGGCAACCTTCTACTATATACCTCTTAACAGTTTTCCATAAAGAATCTTCTTCTTCACCAGACTTCCATTTCTTCTCTGAGATCCTTGCAAAAGCACCAACAACCAGGTCTTGAATGGAAGTGACAATTTCTACATCATCATCTTTTTTTTTCTTCTCACTCTGACAAGGATGTTGTGACAAAAAATCTGCAGTGACATTTTTCTTACCTGGAACAAACTCAATATTAAAAGAATATTCCTGTAACCTTGAAGTTAATCTAGCAATTCTCGCAGTAGCATTCCAACCTCCACCTGGTGAAAGAATATTAACTAAAGGTTTATGATCTGTCTTTAAGGTAAATCTGCTTCCCCATATGTAGTTTCTAAAGTGTTCAATAGCCCATACACACGCTAGTAACTCCTTTTCAATGACAGCATAACGTCTTTCTGTCTCGTTTAAGGTTCTTGATGCAAAACACACATTCCACTCTTCATTGCCACACTTTTGAGACAAAACCCCTCCAATACCATATAAATTTGCATCAACAGTGATGATGCAATTTTTGTTCATACAGAAAGGTTTTAAAGTGGGTGCATTTACAATGTCTTGCTTAACAACAGTAAAAGCAACCTGTTGATCTTTACCCCACTCAAAAACAGTCTTTTGTCTCAAAAGTTTCCTCAAGGGCTCTATTTTTTATGCGAAATTTGATACAAACTGACTATAATATTCACACATGCCCGCGAAGGACAATAATTGTTCTTTGTTACCTGGAGCAGGTGCATTTAGAATACTATCAACATTAGATTTTTTTGGTATGACCCCATCTCCAGTAAGAGTGTGACCTAAGTATTCAATTTTTTTTTTAAACAGATTACATTTGTGTGCCTTGAGTGTCAACCCACTATGTTTTAGTCTTGAACAAACCTCAGTCAAATGTTTAAGGTGTTGTTCCTCATTAGTGGAAAATATTAAAATGTCATCTTGAAAACATTTTACGAAATTGTCAATATCTTTGAAAATGTTAAACATGACCCTTTGAAAAAACCGATGCCGCTGAGGCCAAACCAAACTGCATTCTTGTATATTGAAGTAATCCTTGCGGAGTGATGAATGCTGTTAAGGATTTTGATTCTTGAGTAAGTGGAACTTGATGGTACGCAGACCTTAAATCTAACGTTGAAATTTTTTTTGCACCCTCTAATAAAGACACCACTTCACTAATGTTCGGTAATGGGTGACAGTCTACAACGATAGCTGAATTCAAAGCTCTTAAATCCACACATAATCTCAATTTTTATCAGGTTTGCGAACTAGAACAATGGGCGAAACCCATCCAGAAGAGTCAATAGGTTCGATAATCCCTTCTGACACCAGCTCATTTTACATGTCTTTTAACTCTTCTCTAACATTGATGGGCACAGGTCTGATCCTTTGTCTGACTGGAGTTGCATTTGACTTGATTTTGATCTGATGTGAGAAATCCTTTAATTTTCCCAAGGAGTCAGAAAAAACGTCCTTATAGGTGTCCTTTAAAAAACTTCCCATGTCTTCACAAGTTGTGACTGAAATATGATCAGTGGTCATAGACTCATCTAATGTGACAGGATCCTTAAGTCTCAGATTTAAAATAATACCAAGTTTATATTGATCCTTCCAACCAAGTACATTTATGCCCTTGACAGAAACATATAGTTGTATATAAGCTCTCCTGTTCTTGAAGCTTAACTCAGTGTGGAAGAAGCCTACCATATCAATGCGAGAACCGTCATAGCTCAGCGGGTTAATATCTGATGGTAAAATTCTCTGTATGTCAAAAACGTCATTAAGTTTTTCTTTGAAATATTGGTTAGAAACAATGGTCCATGGAGAACCAGAATCAGCCATCAAATTTAAGCTCACACCTGAAATGTTAACGATACACATAGGCACTCAACATGTTATCTGGATCTTTAACATTGGCAATGTTATCAAACAAAGAGACAACAAACCCTCTATTTTGGTGCAAAATATCTTCTCTTCTGTCATCCTGACTTCCTGTAGTCCCTTCTAAAAAACATGATATTCTTGCTCGATTTTGACTCTGGCTCTGATAAAGAAGTCCCCAAGGGTCAAACAACTAGGGTCACGAGAAGCACGGCTCAGAACGCTAGACAAGAGTCGCACACCGAACTTCCTTTGGTCCCTACACATATTTGCAAAATGTCCAACTCTGCAACAATTTTTACAATCTCTCTTAATAGCTGGACATCCCCCAAACGAAGCCATGTGATTTTTGCTTCCACACCTGTAACACATCAAATTCTTGTCATTTCTTTCAAATCTTTTAAAATTATCATATCTGGAATTGTGTATGGAGTTAGAATTGGTAAAATCATTTTTAAGATCAGATTGACGTTTGAGTGCACATACTTCTTCTGGATTATCAGTCTTATTATTTACGTTTCTTACAGTATTCATCCATTTTTCAGTTTGTTCAAAGGCTTTTGCAGTGGAAATGGCTTCTGCTAGTTTGGGATCCCCCATGACCCATAGTTGTTCTTGTGTCTTTTTACAGTTGACATGAACAATAATTTGGTCTCTTATCATCTCGTCATATTTCCAAAATTACAATGTACACTCAAGATTCTTAATGAAGTTAGAAAATCATCAAAAGTCTCATTTTCCTCTTGTTTCCTTGTATAAAACTTGAATCTATTCAGGGCTATATTGCGAGTAGGTTTACATTTCTTTTCCATTCTTAATAAAGCTTCATTGTAGACATTGGTAGCTTCTCGATTCTCACCAATAACAATTTCAGGTAAAGCTCTGAAAATCATCTGCCCCTCTGAGCCTAAACAATGTAGAAGAATACTTTTCTTCCTTTCCGCACCCATTCTGTCGCCATCAATAGCTTTCATATAATTAATAAATTCTTCCTTCCATCTTGACCACGGTAGTGGAGGATCACCTTTGGACTGTAAGAATTTCGCTGGAGGGTCAAACTGCATTTTTCGCCTTTTTTAAAATATATATTGTAGATAATGCATGTAAAATAACCACTTAAGTTTTAATGTAATTCTGAATATTTAATACTAAAGAAATATTTCACCCCCCCCTTTTTTTTTTTTAAGGTTAATATTAATTTCCTTGTGAAATGACAGCAGTTAAGATCATAATATGAGCCTATGTCAATTCCAACACTTACTCTTTTTATTTTTTAAATTTGGAGCATTTTTTTCCATCTATTTCAATCCCAATGAAGAACGGAGCTGTAATAATCTTCAGCGCGTAATGTTTGCTATGGAGGTAACTATGTAAACATAAAATGGCCGCTACGTCGTGTAGTAGGCATCACGCATCCCACAATCCTTTGCTCTGCGTGATGACGTACGTAGAAGTTCCAGTTACCTCTTGTCGGATAATGGCGCTCTCTCAGCTCCGTTCCAGTCGGAGATTCTGTGCGCACGTTCCAGAAACAAGTACGTTGCCGATCCGCGCACCGTAAAAGATGATTACTTTTGAAAGTTTAGTAATGGTAATGGTTTACCGTTGATTCTTCCATCGCGACTTCCTTTCCAAATTATTTTTAAAGTATTTCAGACTCACGGTTTCTTGCGTGCTGACCGTATTTTCTCCGTGTTCATTCAAAAAGTTTCTTCTTTTCTCCTTAACAAAATCTCGTATATCAAATCCATGTATGTCTGCATCGTGGTTCTTGAACACAAATCTTCTGTGCTTCAGTATTGTTGAGATTGGTGTTCCTCCCTTCATCGCCACTTATAAAGAACACGCTGTCCAGGATATAAGTTTTATAATTTATTTCTATATAATTAAGCACAGCAACAAAAGTGTTGTTCTCTTCTTAAGAGTCAGTGCAACTGCTCTCAAGTACAGCATTCTACAATAAGATTCTCCAAGAACTGGAATGTGGAACTTAAGATAACTAAAGGTTCCTTATTCATTAGTATTGAAATATAACAGTTTGGTTTCCCAGTAGCGATTGAAACAGATAGAGGAACACATTTCCAGAATGAAGTTATAAAATTGATTTGTGAAGCATTGAATGTACAACAAAAACTGCATTGTGCCTACCGACCAGAAGCTTCTGGAGTGGTGGAGCAAATGAATGGCACCATAAAGAACAGATTGGGAAAAATGTGTTTGGCCACAGGTCTAAAATGGCCAGATGTCTTGCCTCTTGTTCTGATGAGCATTAGCTCAATTCCTGATAGGAAAACTGGTCTGAGCCCCCATGAAATTATCATGGGTAGAGCAATGAGACATGTTTTCATTACTGTCAACAAACTGCTGCCTATATCTGATGACTTTGTCTTGGATTATTGCAAAGGATTGGCTGATATGGTACATTCTGTGTTTAATAAGGTTAGACCAGATGCGACCACTCTTGAAAAGAAGCCAGCTCATGACTTGAGTCCTGGAGATTGGGTCCGCACAAAAGTACACAGAAGAAATTGTCTGGTTCCACGCTGGGGAAGACCACGATAAGTGATTCTGACAACAACACAACAACAACTGCTGTGAAGTGTGCAGGGGTGAAGAACTGGATTCATGCCAGTCACACTCTTCGAGTCCCAAATCTGGAAGATCAATCTGAAGAGGAACAACGGGAAGTATCAGATACCAGTTCCAAATCAGAATCAGAAGAAACGAGAACAAGACAAAACTCAGAAGCAGGAGAAAAGGGTCTAAGTCAAATTACTGGACAAGAAAATATACCACTAAGAAGATGACTTTAAATTTCTGATACAAGCTCTGAATCTGAGACAGAACCAGGGCAATGCTCAAGGGAAAACTACTCAAATCAAAGAGGAGGGCCACTGACTCTGGCTCTGATAAAGAAGTCCCCAAGGGTCAAACATCTAGGGTCACGAGAAGCACGGCTCAGAACGCTAGACAAGAGTCGCACACCGTGAGCCCCCTTTTACAATCTTGTCAACAAGGGCCCATCACTCACTACTTTCAAACGCCGGGCAGCTCACCACCCACTGGTATGCCTGCCGAGCCGGAAGAGGTCACCGTGGGCAACTGTCAAGCACCTTGACCCGGTCAGGCACTCATCAAGCTTGATATTAAAAGGCCCCCATCTGGGAGAGGAAGCAACCTTCTGCCCAATGAAGGGGACCAGGACCAGGTCCAGGAACGGGATACATGGGCACAGGGAGATCAAAACTCACCCCCTTCTAGCGGGTGTAAAATACTAATCGCAGATGAAAACAGCATAACATATAAAGAAAGGAGGGTCAACTCCGACCCCGGGAGGGTCACAACAGTCGCTCAGATCGGAATGAAGCCCAATGACCTGATACACAGCCTTTCACCAATTAAAGCCTTGATCCATCGGCCCCAGGAGGAAGACATGTCGGAAGGCATCGAGGGCAAAGATCCTATGCAATCTGTGCAACACCTCACAACTAAGTTCAAAGTTCTCATCTACTGGACGACGACACCTCGACTCACCAGAGACAGGAGACTTCACCAACTCCTTTTTACAAAAATTAGAGGAGACAATTGAAAGACCTTTGGAACTTACTCCCCTCTGTATCGGGAGAGGGGTCCTGGCAGTAAATCACGGCAAAGAAAGAGCAGTGACGCCCCCATCGACAGATCGAAAGGACCGAGACGAGCAAGACGATCAAGAAGACACCTCCCTTCTGACAACCATTAGAGAAGCTCAGAAATCAATAGCCAAGGCCCTGATATG
The DNA here is from genome assembly GCF_964204655.1 of Triturus cristatus. Taxonomy (NCBI): domain Eukaryota; kingdom Metazoa; phylum Chordata; class Amphibia; order Caudata; family Salamandridae; genus Triturus; species Triturus cristatus. Next base: position 935,801,614 of record NC_140584.1, on the reverse strand, counting down.
GAGGTCCAAGTTGACCTTCTACTATCAATACCCCAGTGCCTAGAGAAGCAGGGCCGCAAACTGGACGAATTGGAGGCAACAATCAAATATATTCAGACAATGATAGCTTGGACAAGCTCAATCGCAGACATAATAGACAAGTGGGCTGAATTGCCAGAAATTCTGGGGGACATAGTGGCACTAACCAAGAGCAGGGGCGAATCGTCAAAAACACCAGGAATAATGGAGCCACTGGAAAAAGGCAATCTCAAAGTGGTCTTCAAGGGCGAACACATCAGAGCAAGGGTAATGGAAATAAAAACCCTAGAGAACGAGAAGAACAAACAAGTTACTCTGGCATCCCCGACAAAGAGCGACACAGAGGAAGCTCTGGCAATATATGAGACAAAGAACAGGAAAAAAACATGGAGGGGAAACCAGAAGCCAGAACAGAAGCACCACTAACAAGGAGGGCAAAGAAAAAGCTGAAGAAACATGTGAAGAAAACAAAAATGAAAAGAAGATCCATCCTACCGGCAATGTTGAATAGCCATAGATTTGAGGAGAAAAGCAACTCACTACCACTATACCCGATTTTTAATCCCAAACAGAAGATCATGAGCCAGAGCGTATCAGGAAACAAAGAAAAAGCCGAAGAAAAAGAAAGGGACGGTGCAATTATACAAGGCAGGGATCAAGAAAACCAGACGGACCAGGCTGACCTACCACACCCCGCAGTGTCATCATCAACAGCAACCATAAAGAGTGTCAGCATGGGTAAGGAGGATGCCGCCACACAAATAAGGCTCACTGGTTTATTTCAACTGGAGGGTCACAAAGGCCCTATGGAGCACATTACATCGCCACTGATCGAGCAAAAGCACACAGTTAGCACGCTGGGACATAACAACTGGGTGGATGATGAAGAACATTGGCGAACCCTGATCAAACCCTCCCATAGTTCGAAATCAAGCAGCAAACGCAATGGGAGGGGTCATACAAACATGTAATCTTGCGGACCCATCCACATTCTACGAGGTGGTGCTCACCCCCAGGTACCACATGACAGGGCCTCACGACATCTTAAACAGAACTAATATCCTCCAACTCTTTGGCCATGTTAAACCACTATCTCAGATCACTTCGGAAAATCTAGAGTGGGTAAAGTTCAAAAGGTCACAAGGAGACAGCCACGGCGATTCAACTATTCTGGGCTTTTGCGAGCAATCCCTCCAACAGGCAGTCATCGGTGAAGCCCAACAATTCGCTAGTTGGGGCATAGAAGTAACAGAACTCACTCAACCTAATTACCCCTTCGTCCTCATACCTCAAACAGAGGGGCAGGGGCCCACATCAATCCTGAAAGGCACCATCCACAACAGGACCGAGGAGAATACACCAATGAATGCCCTAAAACACCAATAAATGTCTCTATCTTTCAAAGAGACAACCTACGAAGAGTGCTAATGGGTCAAACGAATCAGCCAATAAGAAGTGAAAGCCGGCAACAGCACCCCTAGCAAAAACCAAGTCCTTGAGAGAGAAGGGAGGATAACGCTGGTGCGGGAAGATCAATACCAAGGCCAAATCTCAGACCTCCACCAAGATTTAACCCTCATATCATGGAACATCGCAGGGTTAAATAAAAAAGCAGGGACCAAGGAAGTACAGGACTACTTTGCAAAAGGGGACATTATCTGCTGTCAAGAAACTTGGTCAATGACCTCGACACCTATAGTGGGCTTTCATGAACATCGGATTAATGCAAAAAAAAAAACATCTTCGGACGTCCATCGGGGGGCCTCTCTATCTTCATAAGCCACGCAAGAAAACTCAAGCCCACAGAAATAAGAGTAAACTCCCCAGACCTGCAAGCAATGACAGTTGCCGGGTTAAGGGAGGGCCACCAGCCGTTTAATCTGTTGCTCATAAACTGCTATATCAACCCTGCTCTGACTACGGCCAGTATGCCATCTTTTACCAACACGCTGGAAGATATATTAATAAAATATGAGCACTAAAACGTAATCATCGCAGGAGACTTTAACTTGAGAAGCTTGGAAAATGCCTCGGGAAAACAAAACAAACAGCAAAAGGCAGGCCCATTGCTTTGTCTTCTCAAAAATCTTAAACTCCACTCAACCCACTTCCTGATGAAATTAAGATTACCCTTGTGGTACTCCAAACCATCTTTCCGGAATATATCTACCATAGATTATATTTCAATCAACGAGAAAACGGCGGAGAGGCTGGAAGATTTCCAGGTCGATGATAGAGGGGAAAGTGACCACAGGCCTCTATGTGCAAGATTCAAACTAGGTATGGAAGCTACAGACCTCCAGAAAATGATGGGAGAAACCACAGGGGACGAACGCTTCAGAGATATCAAAAGAATAAAATGGTCAACTTCTCTCGAAGGGAAAATGCAGGAGTGGGTACTAACGTGGCAGGCTCGGGGATCACGGGAAACCGACTCAGAGGTGGTTGGTTGCTGGGAGGAAGTGACAGAAGACCTATGGCGGAAGCTGGGTAAAAAACCCCGTAAAAAAAACCCTGTCATAAGGCTCACTCTTTAAAGAACCAACAAACATCGAAGAGCCTGAGACAATGTAAAGGAGCGCTAATGAAGGCACTTAGAAGAAGGAAGAAAACAGGAACATCGGCAGAGGGGGCCTCCATAGTAACACTAAGTGCCGCTTTCAGGAGGAAAGTAGATGAGTAGAAGAGGAAAGAGATGGAACAAAAAGTATCACAGTATTTGCCCTGCTAAAGGAAAAGAATAATGCAAAACTATGGAGGTACATTAATCGCCTGAGCTCTCAACCTAGGAGCAAGGAGAACAATATTGAAAGCAACGAGTGGGAAGAGTACGTAAGGGGATTATATACCAAAAGTACACTAGCTACCGAGCATGACCCTTTGAACATCCGGGAAACGGGCTTCCACATAGCCACTCTCCCCAGGCACATAGAAGAGGGAGGACAAAGGATGCTTGAGGACGAGGGATTCACGGAAGCCGAAATAATGAGGGAGATTAGGAAAATGAGGAATGACGGGGCGCCAGGCCCAAACGGCATTCCAGCCATGGCCTTTAAAACAGCCCAATCATTCTTTTCCACAGTCCTCACCCCCTTATACAACTTTTCATATGCGACGGCAACAATTCCACACTCATGGAAAGATCTATCCTCTTCCCCATTCACAAGAAAGGCAACCACTCTAACCCCGCAAACTACAGGCTAGTAGCCCTGCCGGATGTAGAAGCCAAAGCTTTTGCCAAACTACTACTGATAGAGTTAGAGGACTGGGCTAATAACAACAAAATATTACCATTCATTCAGACTGGCCTCAGAAAAAACAGTGCAACAACTGATAACATCATGGCCCTGGCCTACCTCTCAAAACGTGCTGTGAAAGTCAGGCACCCTCCGCTGTTCTTCTGTTTTATTAACTACAGTACGGCTTTTGATTAAGTCGATAGGGGCAAAATTTTGGGGGAAATTTTATCCTGAGGGGTACCTCCCAAGTTATTGAAAGCCATCATATCCCTTCACGAGGGGACCTGGGTACAAGTCAAATGAAGTCCCACAGCTCTATCAGCAAAAGTCGTAACCAACAATGGACTGAAGCAGGGCTGCGTCCTGGCCCCCATATTATTTAATCTTTATACGGCAGATATGGGGGGAGCCCTGAAAAAGGCAAGTCTAGTTCCACCAAGACTGGGCACGGCGAGAATGGCAATTCTACAATACGCAGACGATGCTGTAGTGATGGACCACACAAGAGTGGGCCTCCAAACAGCACTTAAAGAACTGTGGGAGTACAGCAAGGAGAATCACCTGACAGTTAATCAAGGCAAAATAAAGATAATGATATTTGGCAGATACCCGCACAAAAAACAAGCAGTCTGGAAGTTGGGAGATCACCAAATCGGGACCACTATAGCCTATAACTATCTTGGTGTTTGGTTAAACGAGAGGGCAACATCGGCAGCTCATTCAAAACATCTAACCGCTAAAATCAACAGCGTAATTTTATCAATGAGACGCCTGAGTCAACGCTTGACCAGCCCCACAGCAGACCCATTGCTGAAGGTCCTCAGGGCAAAACTAATCCTGGCCGTTAACTACGGTCACTTGGCATTTCCAGGAGCTTTAGATAAACTTATAGCAGCAGCGCAGGTCAAAGCCCACAAGATTGAGCTGCAATCACCTAGGAATGCAAGGAACACGAGATTACGGCTGGAATTAGGCCTTGGTAGACCTGAACTGGCCCTCCAGGGAAATGAAAAAAATTCTATATCAGAGTCCTCAAAGTACCGCACAACTCTCTCAAATATCATCTTGCAACAATTTTCAGAGAAGCGGACTCCCCCTGGTTTACCAAGCTGGGTAAAGCAACAGAGACCCTAAACATAGATTCCAACAGTCCGTCCCTAACAGACATCCCGCTTAAGGCTTGGTCAAACATCATGAGACGGCAGGTCCGCTCCATCTCTTACGAAAAGGATCTAACTGCACTCCGACACAACACCTGTACGAAGGCATTGGACGAATCTTACATCTTGGGGAAAGCCCAACCATATCTAAGAGAAGCACTAGGGGTCCAGGCACGCAAAAAATCCTTTTTATGAGGCTAACGTCACTAAGAATTGGGGACTTCAATCCAGCATGGGCACGAAAAGATGGCGCCGTTTCATGCCGCCTATGCAATTACCAATGGGAATCCTAGCTTCACTTACTATGCTGTTGCCCCAAACTCACCTGCGACCGACAGAGGCTGCTTCATCCCATTTTCAGAGCTCTTGGCATTAGAACTTGCAAGGAGGCATCAGATTGGTGCTTTTCTGAAATAAAAACACACCACCTGGCAAGAGCGACAAAATTTACTTACCAGATTGGTTAAGCACTTGACGCTAGAGTATAATCGATTTCCGCAAGCCCATGAAAGTCAGAGCTAGATTAATGCGCCAACAAGGTGTCACTGCAACATTCATGAGCAAAAAAGACCTTGGCTGCCATCTCAAGTACTATGAATGGTACATCGCCACATTAAAATTAAGTTCCTGGACTAAAGGCAGAAAGTTCCCTGCAATACAAGTTTGACTGATGGAAATGGGGTTTTTAAATCTCACAGGAGGCCATGGGAGGGGAGGGGACGGGTGGGCGGGTAAGGGGGGTTGGGTTTTAATTTTAGCTTCTTACTGTAATGGTTTTAAATAATCGAACGGTCAACAATAAAATCAATCAAACCAGTAGAAATACATGAGAGAATAAATCATGATACTGGAAAAACTGAACAAGTAATCTCTGGAAAAGAAATCCCGAGTACAAGCACAAGAGAAATTCCTCCCGAAATCATAGAGATAGAAGGTGAGGAATTAGATACAGAGAGTGAGGGTTAAGTAATTGTGGAAGAACCCCGAGGAGGTGTAGGGACCCAACACACACAGGTAGAACAAGGGACAGATAGTCAGCAGTAATATTGTGTAGAAGAATCACGAGGAGGGATAGATACAGACAGTGAACCTGAAATCTTGAGGATAAAATCCAAAGAAGGTGAAATCCGAAGAAAGTGAAGCAGAAAGTAAAGGTGGAAGAATTTTGAGGAAAAGAGCTTGGAAAACAGAGCGAGAAAGGAAAGGATCTAAATTAAAAAGGCCTTTGAAATAAGATATTTGGCCCAACAAAATTAAGAGGTTGAGATACCGACTAACCAGAATAAAGCATAATAATGCTGAACAAGTGAATGAAGTGTCTAGTCAAGAGAAACAAAAGGACACGGATCAGAAGCACTTGCAAAGCACAAAGAGGATAAAGAATCCAAACTCGAAGTACAAGTCACTGGAATGGACATATGTGGCACTTCCTGATATACAAGAGGAAGCTGATAGTCAAGAAAGTCTAAGAGTGACTGTGCAAGAGGTGGACAAAGAAGAAGAAGATTCAGAAATCCTGAGAGTTATCTTGTCTGACACTAGAGAAGAAACGGATGATCAGGAAATTCTGAACAAAGACTGTGAACCTATGGATAAGGACGATTCATACATGGATTGAGTGACAAAAAGAAATCGAAAGGAATTATAAGCTGGACTAGACACATGACCAGAAAAGAACCAAGTAGGCAACTAAAGCCTTAGGTTTAGACAATAGTAAATTGTTGAAGAAAAGAGGCTAAGTCAAAAGACACTGCTCATTACCAAAATGGCAAACAATGAAAATAGAAATCCAACATGTGGATTTCTCCGGGGATGGTGTAAAATGTGTTTTTGTTGTACAGGATTATCAATGCTTGTGTGGATTATATTAGCAATAACGATTTGATTTAGAGTAACATTTGAAAATATAGGAGGACACACAGTAAATGGAACTAATGATGAAAAGGCTGATGACAGTCATGTCACAAAATTGGCAGATAGAACAGAATTTCACAAAGATAAGTCCATAAATAATTTTTCTAACAATGTTTTTTCAAAATTATTGTATGAATATGTAAAAACAATGGACGTTAGAGACTGCTATGTATGCATGCAGTTACCTGCATCTGTATCAGAAGGTGTCACTTATCATCACCGTCCTTTGACATATGGGATAACTTGTAGTGTCTTAGCCAGTTTGTTTTATAAAACAGGGAAATTAGAATACTATTACACTGGTATAGATAATATTTTCTCACAGATTCCTGTAGTTCCTGAACTAAACAAGGTGATTCCTGGTAAAACACTAGGGTAATTTTTCCTGGAAACAAGAGAATTAACTTTAGAGGAAGTGTTTAAGAATAACCTTACTTGTAGTTTAAGAAAAGAAGAGAAAACTTTCCTGAACATGGTAGAGGAGAGGAGAGATAAAATGCAAAAGAAGTTGTCTGGGGAAAAGATGGAAACAACATTTTGGGATGTTGGAAAGGAAAATCATTCAAAGGGAGAAACAAATCCAGCAATGGTTTATTAGATTGGCCCCAGAAAGGGAAGTTATGCATAAGTAGAGATAATACTGTATATGATAATTATTTTGTAGGTGCAAGTGAGTGCCATGACTTATACAAAATCATGGGAGGATGGGGATTTAAAGGAGGAAAAGATCCGGTATTCCCTGGAATATATTACATCTGTGGGAACAGAGCTTATTATAGGTTGCAGGACCATTGGTACGGGACTTGTTACTTAGGCCTGGTCTTTCCATAAATATTTCATGTGGAAAGGGGAGATGACGGATTGCACGAATAGGTAGACAGCTAACACGTAGAAGGAGGGAGAGTTGGTCAGAAATTATTGGGGATATTTTTGGAGCACTGATACCAGCAATTGGAATATCACTGAATGCACATAAAATTAGGAAATTGTCTACAGTTGTGGATCGTTTATCAACAAGAACAGGTGGAGGGTTCTTAAAGGTAAATACTGAAATGGTTGCCATGAGAGCTACGGTAATGCAAAATCGACTTGCCCTTGACATTATATTGTCAAAAGAGGGAGGAGTCTGTGGAATGCTGAAAGTACAACATTGCTGTACTTATATTCCTGACGAAAGTCAGAACCTAAAGAAATATATTAACAATATAACTGAATTGCATGAAGAAATTGTTCCAAAGGAGGTTGAAGGTGTATGGGAGAAACTTGGTAAGGGTTTTTCCACTATTAAGAACTTATTAACAACATTAGGTAGCTCCTTTGTGGGAAAAATATTGATACCTGTGACTTTTGTGATTATTTTAGTATTAATATTAAGATTAGGATGTTAGTGCATAAAAAGAAGAAAATTACAAAAGAAGATAAAAAGAGAAAACAAGAAAAAGAAAGAGAAAGAAATAAGAGAAAGAGAGATAGAAGAAATAGAATTAGAAGAATTGGAAGAAAATATGTACAAGAAAACAAAAGAGGACAGTATGGAGAACACTATGATTTAAACTAACAAATGCAAGTGGAACTGAATAAAACCATTTCCGTAGATAAATTTTGTGAAATTAGTGAGTAGTGGTGATGTTTAAAATCACCAAAGGGGGGATTGATGGAGCAGGTAAAACAAAATTTTGTATACATCCTCTAATTTGCATGAAACTAATTACGTAATCATTCTAAAAATTAATTTGCAATAACATGTTTGCAGTGAAAATGTATTAATCAACCTTTGCACCTTGATAAACACGAGATACACGTGGGACTGAAATGCTAATTGCATGGCAGAACAATTAATTAATTAACTATGGTATGCAAACTAACCTTAGATTGTGGTGAAATAGTAAAATTGCATGATTTATGTTGCTTTGTGATTGTTTGTGCTTTAAAAATCTTCAAATGGTAAGTATCATTGCTTTAAATGTTGCTACAGCTAGGAAAACACTAATATATAATGGGATTAGTGTGGGTTTAAACATTGGCATCTTCATTTCTATATTTTAATTACTGTTATGTCTATTTTTGCTTAAGTCGGCATTCAGGACTACTTAAGCCGCAGTACCCGAGATGGCGTTCTCTGAAGCAGATGCTACCATGTACATGTGATGACCTCTGCGCATGCCCAGATGGCTCTTGAAATCACACGGTAGCTTGAACTCCTGACATCGTGCTTTCTGCTAAGGACGAAAGTAAGGACTTGACCACCAGCCAAAGGATGACCAAATGAAAATCAAGGAAGAGACAAAGAGAGGACCTATTCGTGGGACCCTATTACCTTGGGATAGGATACAGACACTTTTCCCCTGCCTGGGAACGAAACAGAAAATTACAAATTGAGAACTTTGTGAAAAATCACTATGGAAAACTAGTTTGCACTGGGCAAATTTTAATAAAACCACTGATAACCCCGAACTGTCCAACCAGAACATTTGGTCTGCCCAAAATCTAGAATGAAGTAAGACAGAAAAAGATATAAAAAGCCCTCTCATCAATCATTGAGGGTCGGAGGAGTTGGAAGGGTTGGTTGCCGCAGCGTTCGTTTTTTTTTCTCATTGAGTCGCGGTCGTGGCTGCATATATCTTTGGGTTATTTCTTTGTGTTTTCCTAAATTCTATGCTATCAGTCTGAGTGTGGAATTGGTCCATGCTCCAGATTGATGTTCGGACTTTGCTGAAATTCTGAACTTTTCTACGCGGTATCCTGTATTTTGTACGCCGGTTTTATCCTTTGGTGAGGACTGGACTGTCCGTTCGAGGGAGCCTTCATTTGAGAATGCTGATAACTCCCTGTTTGATTTGAACTTTGCTTCATCTCTAAATTGGTAAAGATTAAATATACTTTTCTAAATTTAATGTCTAAAAGTAATTTCTGAATGTTCATAATTTTCTTGAATGAATTTACCGATAGAATAGCGAGCTCTAGAAAATAAATGCCAACTTAAGAGTTTAATTAAACAAGATAAACAAAAATGTTGAATTAAAAAGAAATGAGTTTGTGGTTCTTAAATTGATTACAGAAAATATCAAATGTTTCCTAGGCTTTAATTGTGTCTTAGCTGGTTCTAATTCACCATAAACCAGTCCAACTAATTGGTCCATCGACCAAGTAGTGGAGTGCCTTGATGTTAAGGTCAGGATTCTGAAGTTGTATTATATAGAATGTGTATATAATGTAAAGCAATTTAATCCTGATAGGTAAAAAGGTACCCACATGTCCAGCGCCTTTTTCCTCCTGTGTACAGATTCGAGTACGTTTGATTGAATGACAAGTGTGTTGGTGTTATGGTCCCCACCAATGAATGAGTGTATGAATGAGCTGTTGTGAAAACGAATCTGTGACATAAGGAGAATATGTAAATCTTGGGGCAGATTTATGTTAGACTTGCGCCACTTTTACGCCGCCGTTGCGTCACTTTTGTGACGCAGCGGCGGCGTAAACCCTGCGCCACGTTGCGTCCTATTTACATCGAGACGCATCTATGGAGATGCGTCACGGTGTAAAGCCCTGCGCCACATTAAACCTGCGTCAGGTTTAATGTATGCAGGGTGGGCGTTCCATCGGAAAAGCCTCAGAAAAGTTACGCAGTGAAATCTACAAGATTTCACTGAGTCACTTTTCCGACGCTGCTGCGTCAAAACCCTGCGCCTGCTTGAAGTAGGCGTAAGGCATGACGCAGCATGTTAGGTATGGGCAGCCCCTAAACATTGCTGGAGTTGCGTCGTGCTTGCGACACGACTCCAGCAATGCGCCGCCCTTATGCCATCAGATGCGTCACGCATCTGTTTATCCTTGCGCCACGATGCGCTGCATTGTAAATGCGGCGCATCTGTGGTGGCGCAAGGGTAAACTTGCGTGACACATCTTTCCTGGCGCATCCCTGCTGATTTGCAGGGATGCGCCAGGAAACATAAATCTGCCCCCTAGTCTTTTGCGCTGCATCAGCCTCCACAACGCTTCAGTTTGTGTGCAGACCACAGGCAGGTCACATGGTCAACACAAGGGCTCCTTGTTTAGCCAGCACTCTTCTGACACTGCGCAATACTGATATCCCCCGCAATAACACCTAAGGGTCACTTGGATCTAAAACACCTCCAACACCAACTTTGAATGACCCTTGGGATCTATGAGGCACATGGGACAGCAGAAACCACTTCTTATTGCCCGAGTGCTGCGAAGTCACTCATCAGCGTTCCAGGTTGTGCGGATTATGTGGTGTACGTGAATTGAAGCTTTTTGCCCCGTTTATGTTGTTACCTCATGCCACTTCCGACGGGGCAACTTAAAGAATATTTCTCCATATTTTATGACCCAGACATAATTCTTATACGTTTCACTACATAAAATCCATCTCGCTGCCTTTCAGTGAGCACCCCAGACCTGCAAGGCTATTATTAACGCTCCTTGTTAAAAGTCACTGGAGATGTGACCTCCGCCCCTTCTCTTTTTTATTATATAAATCTTACACTTTCCCATGATGCAAACTTGAACTCCGGACCTTTTCCCAGCTTCAAGAAGCTACGCCATTTTACTTAAAATGCAATTTTTCAGGGTTCCCTCGGAGCCTCTCGGAGATCCATTGGTGGAACGTTCCAGCAGGAAGAGCTCTGCGGCGACTTTAAGACCCCCACAAATGCAGACGATACGTCATGTGCGCGCGGGCCCGCGCGGGGACGCGGCGCCATGTTTACAGAGCGCACCCCTGCGCGGCCTGCTCCGGAATGATGATGATGAAGATGTATCAGTGCGGGCTAATATTCTCTATTCTGGACGCTCATTGTGTACATTTTAATTTGTCATCGTGACACTGGATCAACATCGGGCTAGACGGGCGCTGCCAGCGTTGTGGAGGGTTGGATTGTGTCTGCAGGACCAGCGATTCGTCTTTCTTTCTCTTTGAGCCAGCACGGTAATGCGATACAGGATTGGATTTTCAAGCTCCATGTGTGTATTGGTTCCAGTTTTAGCTGACGGAAATGTGTTTTTCTATTGTTTGATTAAATTACGAATGTGTGTAGTAAAGGACAAATATGCATATAGCTTGTACAGTAGTACTTCCAGGTCAGATCATTTAGCTCTCCACAACAATACACATTTAACCTATACTAAATAAAATAAAAGTTGGGCACACGGAGGGCCACATATTTTGCTCCTGTGTTATATGAAATAGGCCGTTTTCTCATTTTCAGTGTGTATGGACCCTGCAATGGAAGAAATGGGTTTGCCAGTGCACCTGCAGGAGCACGGGCAAAGAGGCTCTCGGGAGGTGCACTATCACAACAATAGGCTGGGGTACATAACATTACATACCTAGTTTAAACACTTCTTTGCCCCCATACATTCAGATCTTGAGGTAAAAGTTGCAATTTTTTATCATCTGTGGCACCAAGAGGTTCCATATATGTTTATCTGTATATTACTTGTGTTGGTCCAATATAAATGGAACATCACTACAACAGAATCTATTTTCTTGTGGGCTTATCTGATGTTGAAACTTTAAATATAAAAATTAAAATAAGTAGTGTAAACCATATCAGCATCATCTGTTGTATCTAAATGTTGAGGATAGAAAAGGATAATTAGGTATGAGAGCACAGGGATAAACAAAACAGGTTTTTAGCTGCGCAAGATCAAAGCATTCAGTAGAGGGCAGTGAGTGAAACCCTCACTCTTTTAGACGTCTTCATGCTCCAGTGCACTCAATGTTAAATGTCCCCCACTATCGTGATAGGAGGTTTGGATTCTAATAAAGACAGGGAGGTGAAGATTCTGACGAACACATCTTTACTTTAAACTCTAGCAACAAAGTTATTTAAACACAATCAAATAAAAGTTTGATAGATAAAACAAGGAAGCTTGAAAATCTCAAAAGTTCGATAAGGTCAACATGCTAGAAATCCAGAAGTACATAACATCACAGAGGCACCTATGACATCGCCGTCCTTTGTATAAATAATCCTGAGAGAAAATACTTATTTCTCTGCACTCTTACTAAACCTAAAATAACACAATTTCAATGTGGAAAAAGAATGACCCATACTGCAGAAACCATTGATCATTCTACTGTACAATTTCACAAAAGGGTACACAGCTTGTGAGGAAGAACATAGCTTTATCTGGTAACCTGGACAGTACCGCATCTCCAATCTTCCCGAACCCCTTGTTCCTTTTTCCCCAGAATTTCCATGCCATGGCTCATATTGAATACAGCTGTGTTCTACCAACCCAATCTTCATAACACATCCTCAATAATAACAAGGGAATTGCAAAAGCAATAAACACAGTTGAGTACGTGTGTATAACAAAAAATAAACATACAGGGTGAAAAAAAAAATAACCAAGAAAATATACAGATAAAAATAATGATGAAGGACTATTGAAGATTAGGATTGATGAAAATAAACATGCTTCCTACTTTCCACATACATCTTGACACCACTTTAGTGGCCTTCTGCTTTGTCTGTTACATGTAGCACCACTGTCCTGCTCAAAGTGTTCTGACTCACACGTCATGCTGCTTTGTGATTGTACTGCCTTCCCTTCCTGCCCATCTTCAATCAAAGGCAGTGAATCATATATCACTGCTTGTTACCTTCCAGATTCCTTAGGGAACATTATGTACTAAGACCATGCAAACCATTTACCACATCACCCACACCATTAAGGATCCCAAAATCAAGTAAACCATTTCCTGACTCACCCTTTTGCATTTGTCATCATACCCACTTGTAATAAGGTGAAGATGCCAGACTTTGCCAACTCTTAGCCGTACTGAATTTTGCAAAACGTCCACCTCGTTCTTGGGTTACAAAAACTGTCTCTCCCCCTTAAGACACCTACCAGGCTTCTTAACTGACTCAATGCACAACCCGAATGTTCTCACGTCGAGCACCAATTTTAAAGTCAAAATCTGATAAACTTTTGTCTTTTTTATTTTCTTACTAATTTTTTCTGCAGACCAATTCTCAACCACCGATTTGATAACCACCCTGGCAAAGCAATGCTTAATTTGAACCAGTGGGGGCAGGTGGGGCCACAGGCACTCATTTTTGGAAACTGGTACTTACTTTGCCTCAGCAGACTTTGTCCCAGAGCAAGAGGGAGAAAAATACAAAAGGGGGAAAGGAGGAGGAAGAAAAAGATGGAAAATAAGTGACAAAGGATGAAAGCAGGGATGAAAAATAGCCTGCAAGGGTAAGGTAAAGAGTTGTGGATTAAAGAGGAATGAGGTTGAATCAAGACTATGCAGCCTTCGTATTTGACCTACAATAGCGTCGACCATTGGAATGGCTTCCAAGCACAACTTTGGACCCCAGCACTTATTCTTTAATAAATTAGGCACTGTACCCAGGGTTGCTTTTAGTACGTGGCTTCCGTCCTCTCATTGCAATGAAATGAAATAAGCCTGTTTACCCTACGCACCTATATAGCTGTGGTGAGTTGAGTTTTCCAATCCATATTCCCCTCATAGCTAACTATATTGTCCATTTGGTCACACAGATGAATCTGTCAATCATTTCATTCCCAGTGGGGATGTGCAGTGGTGTTGTCTTCTACCTCCCTTCCAGTCTCTCACAATAACACATAGCCTTGTTGGGCAAACATTGTATGCCGTTAACACTCAAAATGGTCGATGGAATGCCTTCTTAAGAAAACATATGATCTTAAAATTTCAACAAAGAGTCGGTGTCAGCCCTGTCCACCACTTTTACAACAGCCAGCATGAGAAGATTTCAATAAGTGCAATTATCTACTTTTGCTGGGCTCCAACTGGACCCAAAATTGACAGGGAGGTGGAATTTCTATAGCCCGACGCCTGAGACGTATTGTTTGGGGTCAAGGGCAACAAGTTTTCATGTGTACTTTGTCCTTTGGGCAAATAGGCCCAACCCTCTACAGCACAAACCCTTTGGCTGCCAGTTTACAGTACCACATTACGGATCAGGGAAAGGCATTGCCTGCAGTTAAGATAATGTTTGTGTCCAAGTGTTAATGCTGTTCAAACTGGTATTTATGGTTCAGTAATGAAAAGCCTTTATTATTCGGGTGAGCGCTCTTAAGTAAATGTTGTAAGACTGCACTACTGACAGTGATTCCAGTACAAAAATGTACTCACAGGTTTTCAATGTTTAGCAATATGAAGCTGAGTATAATGCTCCCAGAATGCTCTCTGATTAGCAAAATGTTTTTGCTTTTTTTTGGTGAAAATTTTATTTTTAAAGCAAAGAATCCTCAATCTTGCTTTCGAGCTTCCGCAAATATTTGTATCTAAACTACTGTCAAATTTTAGGTACCATCTCTTTGCAGCATCATTTAGTAAAATATGTTGATGTATGTCAGTATTTCCTAAAATATTCATAATAGAAAATTAGTGTAAGCAGTTTTAATAAGAATATGGGAAACAAAAAGAAACAAGCATTGGTAAAGCCAGTAGGTCTGGAATTGTTGGTCAGCCTTTTGCTTTTGCCAATGCGTGACTTGTTTTGGCATGGTTTTTGTAAAACCTTATTAGCGTGGGTGCTGCCGGGCCCTCACCATTATAACAAACATCGGCAAAAGCAAAAATAGTTTTGGTCTCAAAAAGCACACATTGCCACAGTAGTTCCTGGCGTTGAACAAAAGAACTGTGTTTCGATATGCTCCTTGTGAAAGAACAGAATGCTGTCACTCACAGTGAAGCTAGCCGGTAGACAGAGACAGAATTGTAACAAACACAACAGGTCATGGGTAACACCAGACCTAATTAGGGGCCCAATTATTAAAAAAGTTTCAAAAGTGCACCCATGTCCTTGCATCAAGTGCAGATATACAGCGTTCGTGAATTCATAAGACTTTGCAGAAGTAGGCCAAGAACTGCATTTTAGCATGAGCAAATATGCAGGTGTAGATTTGCTCAGGCAAAAACCTGAGTCTTTGCAAGTTCACTTTCCTTCCAACCACTTTTTTCCCAACCTTGGAAGACATTTGGGGGCTCATTAGGATGGCGGGCAGAGGCACAACCACCGCGCTGGCGGCGGCGGAAAATGCCGTTTTCCGCACTCCATCGGTGGTCATTGCAACCGCCGTATTATGATGGGCATTAATAGCCCATTTCCCGTCCTCTGCGGTGTTTGTGGTTCCGCCAGAAATCTCAGACTGCACCGGTAGCAGACGGAGCCAATAGAGAAGGACCGTCGTGTGGAGTGCGGTGAAGACCGCCGGTCATATCACGATGCCTCAAACAGCCCATCACACCGCAGCGGAGAATCCGGCCAATCGGGCGGTGGCAATACTGCGGATAGCTCCATGTGTTCGTGACCGCTGGATAAACGGCAGTCTTTGGCCTTTCCGCAGGAAATCCGACTGCCGCGGACAGATTTTCAGCTTTTCCGACGGTGAATCCTGGAATCAGATCACCGCAGTAGGGTGTTTCAGGCAGGACATCCTAATCCGACCGCCGGTTTTGCCGTGGTACCTGCGGGCGGTTAATTTCAGCTAACACAGCGGTCGGTGTGGTTATCCTAATCAGCCCCTTGATGTCTGCCATTGTCAGGAATACATTTCCAGCCTTTCTCAGTATGGGAAAAAATTAGAGAATAGTTAGTGAAAACCCTTAAAACATGCATGTTAACAGGGAATTGTTAGTATTCAAACCCTACTATGGAAGGAGTCCTGGCATAATCAAAGAGGCTATTTCAGAGCTCTTATATAATGAGACTGCTGCCATAATTTTTCGCTGCATTACATGGCACAAAAGGGACAAGTGGATTTTGTTAGAGGACAAGTAGATTTATGAAGCAACCTGCCCCATGGACAAGTAGATTTTTTATTAAATTCCACACCCCTCTTTATTAGCATGTGTTACACATCAGAGGCCTCAAAGTTTCAAATGACTTGTCTTCTATAAGAAAAAGTTACTTACCTGCAGTAACAATCTTCCTGGTGGATACTCTATCTACCTGCGGACTCCTCACCTGTAGAACACTCCCCAGGTGTCACAATATAACAAGAAAACTTCAAAGCAACAATGTCGCCGGTAGAGGGCGCTGTACTCAGTGCCGCAGGTGACATCAGGTGACAATATCGAGGTCATAAAGACACAGCCCCAGCGTGCCAGCATCAGTTACCCTACATTTTCCGAAGCCTTCGAGGCAAGAGGGCAGATTGACATTGATGAAGAATTTGCAGTACCAAAAAAAAATGCAATATGGAATCTTATTAACTTTTCCTCTAACACATCCATCAAACTGGGAGGCGCGGGCAAGTCTGTGATGACTCTGCAGGTAGATAGAATATTCTCCAGAAAGATTGTTACAGAACGTATGTAACTTTTTCTTCTGATGGATGCTTCTACATGCAGACTCTTCACATGTAGAACAGATTTCACAGTAATACCATGTCCAGGAGGAGGGTTGATGGATGGTTAGACAAGGAAATCCTGTAAGACGGATCTGGCAAAGTGTCCGTCCCTGCGCACCTCTGAATCCAGACAGTAGTGTTTTACAAAGATGTGCAGAGAAGCCTATGTGGACGCCTTACAGATTTCTCCAATTGGGACTCCCCAATCAAGAGCAGAAGTGGTCGATTTAGCCCTGGTGAAATGGGCCCTAATTCCTGCAGGTTGGTCTTTCTTGGCTAAGAAGCAGATCATTATGCATAGGACGATCCACCGAGACACAGTCCTCTTCTGTACTATCTTACCTTTTTTGGCACCACAGTAGCCAACAAATAGCTCCTCTCCTGACCAAAGTTGTTCGGTGCATTTGAGGAAGTGATTAACCACCCGCCGAGGATCCAACTTATGCAACCACTCCGCCTCTTTCGTAGGATGAGATGGAGGGTAGAAGGTTGTAAGAGTAATGAATTGGTGAAGATGGAAACGGGTGGTCAACTTAAAGAGGAAAACAGTCCTGGTTCGCAACACCGACTTATCTAAAAAGAAGGTAGGGCGACAGCTAAGAGCCTGTAATTCACTGACACTTCTAGTAGAAGTGCTGGCAACCAAAACACAGTTTTGAGGGTCAACAAATGAAGAGTACAACTCTGAAGGGGCTCAAACAGAGTCCCCATCAAAAAGGTAAGGACCAGATTTAATTCCCATTGACGGACCACAATGGGAGTTGGAGGAAAAAGGTTGGTCAGGCCTTTAAGAAAACGTCTGACAACAGGCGATTGAATAGGGATGACTGATCCGGCAAACAGAGGAAAGCAGACAAGGCGACTACATAACCCTTTATAGTGCCAACGGCACACCCCCTCTGACCAAGGGAAAGCGCAATGGGCAGCACTTAAGTTAGTTTGGTCTGCAAGGGTTCCACACCATCATCCACACACCATGCAACAAAGTTTCCCCATCTGCAGGAATAAGCAGACTAAGTCAAGGGGTGACGTGCAGACACGAGGATGTCCATCACCTCCGGACACAGCTGAAAAGGAGCTCGGTTGTCCCCACTCAATAACCAAGCATGTAGGTGGTTGTCTTGGAGATTGGGGTGCGGAACCATTCCCCCCAACTTGGAGGGAAGGTCCGGCCATAGTGGAAGGCAAAGTGGGGTACATGTGGAGAAGTGTAGAAGGACCGCATAGCACACCCTTCTTGGCCAATCCAGGTCAAAGAGAATGACTTGGGCACTGTCTTGGTGAATTTTCCTGAGACCTCAAGGAATCAAGGGCATGGGGGAAACACGTAATGCAGCTGAAAGTTCCACTTCAACTCAAAAATCGCCCCTAAGGCTCTGCTCAATGGATACTGGAGGGCGCAGAACTGCTAGCAGTGAATATTTTCAGGGGAGGCAAATACGTCCACCTGAATGCTGCTCCACTGGGCGAAGATGTCCTGGACTACATCTGGTAGAAGACGCTACTTGTAATCTGCTCACGTTGTTAGAGACTCCGCTCTGTGATTGGCGGTGAGCCAGATTCGTTAGCAGTTATCCCAAGACCACAGTATCATTGCTTCCAGGCAAAGGAGGTGAGATCCTACTTTCCCTTGCTTATTGACATACCACATTGCAGTCGGGTTGTCCATCAAGATCTGGACAGACTGACCTACGATGGAAGGAAGGCCTTGAGCACCAGCTGAATCGCCCGCCATTCCAGCAGGTTGATGTGAAAAACCTGCTCTTCCGGAAACCAGCGCCCACTGATCTCGAGATCATTCTGGCCATTGGCAATGTTTTCCTGGAAATGATCTTTCATGTCGACAGAAACATGAGGGAGAATCATTTGGGCCATGTCCTACAAAGCATGGTTGTAACGAGTGAAAAGGCAGATGGCGTTCAGAGTCTTAAAGGCCATACTCCCTGCAGAAACTGCCTTCTTGCCTCAGGCCTCCAACTGTTTTGACTCCCTGTCAGAGCAGGCTGTAAGGAAGGCACCTCCCTCTTGGGACTCTGAGCAGGACGCTTGGATGACCAAACTCTCTGGCGAAGGGTGCATGAAAAGGAAGTTAGGATTGCCAGGGCGAGTGATAATGTGGGCAACAAGCTGATTGACCACTATCTCCTGTGCCGCCATGACAGGTTCCGGTACTACATCATTGAAGGGGAGTAGGGGTTCCGAAGAAGCTGATGAGGGCAAGAACACCTCAATGAGGACATTCGTTGAAAGCCAACTCTCGTGAGGTATCTAAACCACTGGCCGAGGACAGGCCTTGAAATTCAAAAGGATCCTGATCCGGGTGACCACCAGAGAAATAATTCACAGGGTCAAAATCCATGCCTTCTCTTCAAGTAAACTCTGGACCTCTCTACAGTGCACTGGCTGCCTTGTGTCTGGAGCCAAAGGAAAGGAGGTGGAGGTGGTAGTTGAGGTGGGGACGGTGCCGTCCATGGCATTGGGTGTGGCGCTGAGAACAAAGTGCCGGGTCAAAATACTGAAACATTGATGCTGGGGGTGTGGCGCCAAAGGACATTGGTTAGAAAGGCATGAAAAGTGGCAGAAGCGATGGGGTTGCCTTGCCCGAAGGTGCAGTGGATGGTGTTGAGGCCTTTGTGATGATTGAATGCATCACATGGAAGAACGCTGACAGGTCCGATCCCGGGGTCGGGAACTCTGGAATGGTCGAAGTCGGCATCAGAGGCTCGATGAATGGGTGTGTCAGCGCCGAAGGCTCTGGTGATGAAATTCTATCATGAGCCGGGTCCATGGAAGTAGCAGGGCTGGCAGGGAATGCATCGGAGTCAAGTCGGCAAACTCAGCCTCTGAAAATGAAGGTCCTGTGGGAGATAGAGAACAGCAAAACACACAAGATGTTGGACGGAATGAGGCAAGATGGCCGCCGTGAGGTTGTGGTGAGAAGTCGCTCCAGACCTCTCTTCCCAAGATACCTGATGGCTGCTGTATAAGGACTATATACTTCTCCCATGGATTTGGCTGTTTGGCTCCAGGCAGGTCTGACCAGGATTTGCACAAAATATCCTAGCTCTAAAGCTCAAATCACCCAGTTTTTCATAAGATTAACCAAGTGGGAAACTCTGGTTCGTGCTCAACTGATGAGAATGCCGGCGCGGCTAACGAAAACCAACAAAGAAAAGGAGAGGGATAAAACAAAAGCGCAGCAGGACATACCGGCAAATCAGCGTGAGTCGGGTGATAGAGGCATTCATGCAGATTCTAAAAGAAATAGCAATGACCCACCCCCGGGATTACAACAGCGGGGGCTAGGGGCTATACGGAAGGTAATACCTGCGCAGAAGACGAGGAGATTGGAGAAAATGACAAAACCAGGGGCAGAGGCAGCGGAGAACGCTGAGTTATGTTCAAAATTGGACTCAACGCTAGCAGAAAGCACTGATCGACCGTGCTCCGGGCTAGTTACGGATCAGTCCGTGAAAGACATCTCTACAGGAATAAATCAAGGCACAATCAAAGGTAAAGAAGCGACATTAAGGCAGCCTACCCTCAAGGAGGTATTCATATCCAGGAAAGGCCCTCAGCCGGACACGGAGCAACCCGGGAGTCTGAACGTCCTCGAGGACGCAACGGTAGACGCTCCCGGCGCGGAGGCATCCGTAGCTAGGCAACCCCGAGTCTCAGCAGCGGCGCTCGCTAGTAGCTATGGCGGTGGTGGAGCTAACACAGAAGGTAACGCAGGAGCCACAGCGACCAAGGTAATGCAACCCACATCGCCTAATTGCAGTGGTTTGAAAATGACAAAGGGGCCTAGTAAAAGCTTAATTCTGGATGCAGTTGGCGGTATATACACACCCGGGGCAGCTGGAAACACGGACATGATGGAAGCGCTTAGACAGTTAGAAGCTGAGATGGCTAGTAAAAAGGGGAAAGAAACAAAGAACGATGCCACCAGCCTCCATTCAGCAGGAAAGAGCGTCGAGTCGGCCGCAGATAGCAAAACTATGGAGTTGGAAAAGAGAGAGGGAGCCTCAGCTGATGGGGAATGTTTTTTCTCACTCAATGAGGATACGGATATCTCCCAGACAAGCGATGTCACCTCAGAGGAGGGGGAGTTAGGCGGAGAAACAAGCTCCGGATCCAACTCATCTATGAAAGAGACCACGCAGAAAAAGAGAAGGGTAAAGGGCAGAAGGCACGGTGAAAGATCGGAATCACCTACAATAGGGGGGAAGAAGGTAGCTTGGGACTATTCTGCAACGTCCCAATCCTACTCAGAGGAAGGTAACTCACAGCTCTTAGATAATACCCCCATTTCTGCGCAGTATTTGGCCCCCTTTAACATGATCTGCGCCACACTTAAGCAGATGCAAGGGGAAGCAAGGTCGGAAAGTCGAAGGGCTAGACAAGCCACAAAAAAAATACACAATACCCTCAAGAAGGTCAATAAACTTTATGAAGGGATCGTCGAGAGGGTGACTGAGGTCGAGGAGCGGACTGGGAAATTGGAGGATGACTTTGGGGCATGGCAGGATTTCAAATTGGAGCAGGAAAAGCTGACTAGCGACTTACAATGGAAGCTGGAGGAGTTTGAAAACCGTCAGAGGCGGAATAACATTCGCATTTTGGGGGTGGCGGAAGGAAAAGAGGGAGACGACACTATGCATTTTATGGTTAACTTGCTGAGAGGTGCTTTCCCTGAATCAAATTAGGAGTGGGAGTAAGAGATTCAACGAGCCCACAGATTCCCTTTTTCCATCAGAAAAACCCAAGGGGGCGAGGGGCAGGCAGGTCAACAGGCATATCCCAGAGCCATCCTGATATATGTTGGGAATTATCTGCTCAGGGAGGAAATTATTGACAAGGCTAGACCCGATAGGAAAAGGTCCTTTGAGGGAAACACCTTTTTCGCCAGGCCAGATTTCTGCCATGTAACGGTAGAGAGAAGATGGAGACTCAGACAGCTTATCAAACCTTTCCAGGCTCTTGGGTCTGAGGCGTTTCTCTTATTTCCTGCAAGGCTTAAGGTAGTTTCCAAGGGTAGAACGATTATCTTCTTTTCTGAGATCAAGGCCCAACAGTTCCTAGAGGAGATTAAAACACAGAAAGGGGGCTGAGAAACCAAGGGGCTGAGAAGTCAGAGAAATGTTTAATTCTTAAGGGTTGGGAACATGATGAAAAGGGGTGTACACACTGGGAGAGGAAGCTTATAGATATAGCTACATCGCCGGATGGATTATTGGTAAGGGGGTAGCACACACAAAAAGAGAAACAGTTAAGATAAAGATATTGTGGAGGGGTATATGATGTATGGGAGGGTCAGGTATTGGGGGGAGAGTGAGGAGCGATCCACGTCCGCTTCCGCGGCTACACATAGGTCTCACGGACCTATTTGCCAGTAAAGGGGGGGAGGGGGGTAGAGGACAGAGGGAGGGTGGGGGGGGAGGTAGGGGGGCTAGGGGGAGGAAAGAGGGGTAAAAAGGGAAAAAAAAGCGAGGTAGGATCTAAGAAGCAGCACAGGAGAGCACAACCTATCGCACAGGGAGTTCACATTATACAATATGTACTAGACACAAAGAGGAGGACATACCATATGTATCAGATACACCTTTACAGCAAAGTGATAGAGCAAGTAAGGTATGCAGAGTTGGATAAATCCTATGATGTATTTTAATGACTTGTAGGATTGCTACTATCAATATCTGTGGACTCAACGACCCGGGTAAAAGACTTAGGGTGGCGGAATTACTTAGGACATTCAAGCTAGACTTGGTTTGCCTCCAAGAAACACATGTTGAAGCTTCTAAGGGCTATCTTTTGGACCACCTAGGGTTTGCTGTGTTAGCAAATACTAAGCAAGGGACGAAGCATAGGGGGGTGGCTGTACTTGGGAGATCCACTGATGTGGAGGTGATAAGGAAAATGGAAGATCAATGGGGTAGGTGGGTAATAGTGGAAATAAATTTAAAGGGAGAAAAATGTACCATAGTTTCTGTGTATGCTTCGACAGAAGATGACCCTGATCTTTTTCAATTTTTAGACACCGAGTTGGCACTATGGCCCGAACCAATTATATGCTGCGGGGACTTTAATATACATGATCCCAGTAGCTCATTTGTTCAGCCACGGAGGATCTACGCAGGGAGGAAAAAGAGATCACATAGGGCATTGTCAGATATGGTGTCAAATAATTCCTTGGTCGATCCGTGGATTAAGCTGAACCCTGGTATTGATGGTAGTACCTTTTATTCCGCCCCTCATAAGGTACTTGTAAGATTGGACTACTTCTTGATTTCAATTCCCCTGTTGGCTGAGGCACAAATAGAAAAACAACCTCATATTGTCTCAGACCATAGCCCTTTGATTTTAACTATAAGAATGGGTCAGATACGACGGAAAGATATGCAGTGGTCATTTGATAGAGCCCTTTTGAAGGATGAAGGATATAGGGTCTACATGACTGATTGGATTAGGACCTATTGGGAAATTAATAAAGGTACGGCTCCCTTGGGAGTAGTATGGGATGCCTTTAAGGCCGGGGTTAGGGGCGAGACGATGAGCTATGTGTTTTCATCCCAGAAAAAGGCAAGACTTAAAATTAAGGAGGTTTACCAAAAGTTGTTGAGGACAGAGGAGGAACTGGTCCGGGATATAAGAGAAAAGGCACCAATAGAAGATCATCTATTGAAAATAGTGGCTCTTAGGGCGGAGGCGGCAGAATGCATCTCAAAAAAAGCAGCAGAGAATTATTTAACAAAGAGGGAAGTTGCTTACGAATTAAGCGAGAAGGTAGGCCGCTTATTAGCAGTACGTACCAGACAGAGACTAGCAGCATCAGATATTGCGGAGATTACGGATGGAAATGGAATTAGGGTTACTGAAACGACTGAAGTAAGGGAAGTGTTCAGGCAGTACTATGAAGAGTTATATACCAGAGGTAGGGGAGGATCTATAAGTGAGGCTCAAAGTTATCTTAGCGATATTACTCCTCCGGGTATATCTACGGAAGAAAAGGATAGGTTGGATTCCCCCTTTAGTTTTGAGGAATTCTTCACGGCATTAACTAGGCTACCAGCAGGTAAAGCAGCCGGTCCAGACCAGCTCCCGGTGGAGTTTTACAAAGTCTTTTATCAAGCCATGGGAATGGACATGTTTAATGTCATGATTGAAGCGCAGAAGGGGACCAAGATCCCAGAATCATGGGGGGAGGCGGATATTATTGTTATCTTAAAAAAAGGAAAAAATCCGACACTCCCAGGGTCATACAGGCCTATTACACTGATGAACGCAGACACTAAGGTCTACTCCAAGATACTAACAATGAGACTCGCAGAGGTAATAGAGGGATTAGTAAGTCATACTCAACATGGGTTCATTCCAGGAAAAGGTACTACACAACACGTTAGACAGGTGATTACAGCTTTTGATGCGGCTGGTGTACTGGGGGACCCTATCGCGGCACTTTTCTTGGACGCCGAAAAAGCGTTCGATAGGGTCTCATGGGAATACTTATGGCAAACACTCAAGTGGAACGGATTGGGGAATAGTTTTATAACCGCAATGTAGACTCTGTATAAGAATCCGTCAGGAAGGATCAGAGTCAATAGGGGTAAATCGGCAGCAGTTAGCATAGGGAGAGGGACTAGACAGGGCTGCCCATCTTCCCCACTACTATTTGCTCTTTATCTGGATCCATTGATAAGGAAAATAGAGGGCAATGTAAGGATTCCTCCAATAAGTCTGAATGGATGTGAGGTAAAGTCTTTAGCTTATGCTGATGACGTGGCCATATTGACACCCAACCCCAGTATGGCCATAGGAGAAATTGAATCTGAAGCCCAAAGATTTGGGCAAATATCGGGGTACAGCCTAAACAGCTCCAAAACGCAAATAATATGTAACCAACATATTGTGTTCAATGATCAAAGAGTCACTGATTCAGCGACATATCTGGGGGTTGTAATTACAGCGGATTTAGACTTACTGATACAGAAGAACTTGGCGCCCCTGATGGTAAAATTTAAGACGGATCTGGATCGAATGAATAATATGCACTTGTCTCTAGTGGGCTGCACCAATGTTATAAAAATGTTAATATTGGCAAAATTTTTGTATTTCTATAGGACAATACCGTTATGGTTTGAGGCGAAATGGTTTAAAGATCTCGATAATATGTTAAACAGATTTATTTGGGCCCATGGTAAGACTCACAGGGCATATCGCTTTATGTCTCTGCCTAGAGAGAGAGGTGGTTGGGGAGCTCCAGATTTCAGACTATATTATTGGGCATCTGCACTGCAATATATGCGTGGGCTGTTAGGTGGGGGCGGTTTGGACGTTAGAATACTAAACGATTCATCTAGGATATATTCTATAGTGTTGGGACCAGAGGTGGAGAATTCTTTTCTTAAATGTATTGACTTTGCGTATTACAAAAGAACCAGGTTTAAGACAGTCCAAGCCGCAATTAAGATATGGAATGCAGTGAGGAAAAAAATTGGTTTGGGCCGGTATAACAGATACATTAGGTTGTATAAAAATGTCTCCCTCCCAAGACAGATTTTCTGGGATACCACAATGGCGGGCTGGATGGAGAAGGGGGTAGTACAGATGGGAGACCTGAGGAATACGGAGGAGGTGTTTCAATTTACGGACTTAGTGAACAGTTTTGGCTTAGATAGGAGGGATTTTTTTAAGTTTCTGCAGCTAAGAAGCTTTCTGGGGAATAAGCAGGGGGTAGGATTGGGTTTGGTAAGGTAGAAATACTGGAGAAAATAAGATTAGGGGGGGATTGCTCTATTAGGAGTTTTTACGCGAATCTGTTAGCAGGGAAACCAGACGATATGGATAAGTATAGTAAAAAGTGGGCAGATAAGCTGACAGGTGAGGCTAGTTGGTTTAAAGAGTCACTGGATCTAGGGCGTACTCTCCTCTGCTCAGCGCCGCTGCAGTCACAGCAGTATAAAACCCTCTACTCGCTATATTTCACCCCAGCAAAGATAGCAAAATGGGGGGGTACGGCAGGTATCACATGCCCAAGATGTAGCTCCTCTGATGCAGACTTAATCCATATATTTGCTGTTTGCCCGCAAATTCGAACAGTGTTAAAAGATATAGAGAAGTTTCTTGATGCCTCCCTGAATATCCAGATTAGTTTAAATCCCCCCGAAATATTATTAGGGATAGTCACAGACACCAATATTATTCAGAGAGAGTTCATCTTTGTCGCAATGGCAGTCTTTAGGCTCTGTATAGCCAGGGCATGGCTTGATAAAAATCCCCCAGGAATGCAAATCTGGCTCGCTAACCTGTTATCTACTTATAATTTGGAAAAAAATATATATGCCCGGAAAGGCAGAATAGGGAGAAAATTGGGATTAAGGATATGGGACCCCATTATAAAATGGAAAGAGGGTTTGGGTCTGATAGGATAATTTCAGGGGAGCTGGGATAAATTTGAGTTACCAGGTGTTGAAACAACCTTTTTTTTTTAAATAAGTAGGATGTTTTGAAACGTTATGATATGTAATGCTTTATGAGAATTTAAATCTATTATTGGAGATTGTGCGATGATATGTGCTAACTGTGCAATGGTGTAATCAATAAAAATAAAAAAATAAAAATAAAAAGATGTTGGACGGAATGTTGCACATTGGCAAAACATTCCCCCCCTAGTCACAGATCTGGGTTTAATCTATCATTATTTTGCTCACCACACCACCCCAGTTCAGACATGGCCATATGCAAATCAGTCTTGACCCTGTACCTCATGGGAACAGTCCAGCCTGAACTGCCAAGCCATGTCTTCCCTGGACCGGAATCAAGAATCCTAGAACCGGTTTCGGGGTTTCACCCCTCTTCAGCCAGGATAGCTTGACTCCAGTGGCGTAGTGAGCACGGGACCCACGTCTGGGCATACCCTTCCCACATAGGGCGAACAGCAAAACACACAAGATGATGGACGAAATGTTGCACATTGGCAAAACATTCACCCCCAGTCACAGATCTGGGTTTAATCCATTGTTATTTTGCTCACCACACCACCCCAGTTCAGACATGGCCATATGCAAATCAGTCTTGACCCTGTGCCTCATGGGAACAGTCCAGCCCGAACTGCCAAGCCATGTCTTCCCTGGACAGGAATCAAGCATCCTAGGACCGGTTTCGGGGTTTCACCCCTCTTCAGCCAGGATAGCTTGACTCCAGTGGCGTAGTGAGCACGGGACCCACGTCTGGGCATTTCTGGAGCCTACTCTATCTAACTGCAGATTCCTGACCATTACAATTTTTCCCATGCGCCAGACTCAAAAACTCAAAAGCCACGCTCCTGTGTGCTAGTAAGTGGAGCAGTGTGACTCTGCGTCAACGTCATTCTGCTTCAGTAGTGGCGCACAGAGCCGCACATATGCACCACCCATGCACAAGGACATCAGTTTCTTTCAGTAACTTTTCCAAACCCTCAGACGCACCACCCATTGGCAAACTGACCGAGCCAGTTGCTAATTATTAGTTTGGGATTTTTTTTGATGGAAGAGATCGTGCCACAGAATGGAGAGGTAGGAGGACGGTGATGAATCTGTGGTAATATAGAGTTTCCACCAGATAACAGTATTACCGAAGGTAAGAAACATGTTCTTCTGATGGATAATTGTAATCACAGATTCCTCAATTTTTCGAATAGATATCTGAGCAGTACCTCCCAAGGTGGTGAATTTGTGGAACGGCTCAAATTAAAAAAGTCCTGCAGGAGCAAGTGGGCATTACGCCCATTTCGACATACCTAACTGTCGGGCAGTAATGCTTCGTGAAAGTGTGCTCTGAAGCTCACATAATTGCCTGACAAATATCCACAACAGGCATTCCATGTGCCAACGCAGTGATAGCAACCTTGCCTCTAGTGGAGTGAGCCTTTAGACATTCTGGAGGCTGCTTCTCATTCAATGTATAACAGATCCTGATGCAGACAATCTATCTATCGAGAGATGGTCCATTTCTGGACCACAATGCCCTTCTTCGCCCTTGAGAAACCCACAAAGAGCTGTTCAACCACCTGATATTCTCTGGGATGACTGATGTAAAAACCGAGTGTCCCTTCCACTTTGAGGGACGAGGCAGAGCAAAGAAGGTCAGAAGCATGATGGAATGCAGGTCGAGTTCTTAACATTAGTTTATGTGAAAAAAGGTGGAATAGGGAGGGTGAATCGAAAGGGCCTGGAAGTTCACTCACCTGTTATCGCAGCCAAGAAGATCGTGTTATGGGTCAGTAGACGCAATGGACAACTGTACATTGCTCAAAACGGGTACACATTAGAAACACGAGAATGAGATTTAAGCCTCACTATGGGATTGGGTGGAAATGTGTTGGAAACTGTTTAGAAAACGCATGACAGCAAATTATTTGAATAAGGACGGTTGGTCCGGCAAACGTCAAAACACCAAAAGGGCGAAGAGATAACCTTCCCTTATGCCCAGAGCAAGACTGTGCCGGGCTAAAAGCAAAGCAAAGAACAACACATCCGACAGTTTTCTTTGCAATGGGTCCAACTGACAAGTACCACACCAAGCCACAAACTTGTCCTAGCATCCAGTATACCAAGACTTCGCTATAGAATGCCTGACTGCTGTGTTGACATCAACTATCCTGGGAAGAAGGTCTAAGGAGATCAACTGTCACCACTTAATCTCCACACATGGAGATGCAAGTTGCACAGGCTCAGTGCACAACCCAGATCTGCTACGGCAACAGGAGAGCCACCCGAAGTGGCAGCCTGACCCGAGGAGGGATGCTCAAGCCCAGAAGCACTGGGTACCACACTCTCCTGGTCCAGTCTAGTGCCACTAGGATGACTTGGGCCTGGCTGTTCCTGAACTTCTTCAGAACGCAGGATAGGAGAGGTAGCAGCAGGAAGGCATGCATGAGTACTGTGCTCCACTCTAGATGGAATGCATCTCCAAGAGAGAGATTTCTTGGGAACTGCAACATGCAAAAGTTCAAAGATACACTGTGCCTCCTCTAGGTATAACTACCATTTGTGATCCGCTAGGCACCGCTGGCTGAGTTTGTCTGCGCTGATCTTTAAAGATATCACTAGGCGGTGTACAACCAGAGAGATCCCCCTAATGATTAAGCCAGCTCTAGAGGCGGAGAGTCTCTTGGAGCTAGACCCAGGACCCCACCGTGCCCTGCTTGTTGCAGTACCACAAAGTGATGGTTTTGTCCTTGAGCGTCCTCCATTAAAGGAGGAAAGGAAGGACTTCATTGGCAAGCAGTTCACCCACAACTCCTGCAAACTGATGTGGAACCAGGTGTCCGACGAAGACCAGAGTCTTTTGATCTTCACCTCTCCAAGATGATCTCCCGAACCCATTAGTGATGCATCCTTCCCACTATCAACTCTATGTGTGACAGAAATACAGGCCTGACACTAGTCCAACTGCGGTTGGGCAGCCACCACTGCAGGTCATTTGCTGTCCCATCTAACACCTGGATAGAAGTTGACAGGTTCCCATTGGTGCTAGGCCCACTGAGGCGTCATGTCCCACTGCAAACCTTGCATGTTCCAATTGGCATAGTCGGTGAGCAGGATGCAAGAGACTAGTTAGCCCAAAAGCCTTATAGCCATCCTCACTGAGACCTAGGACAGAGACTGAAACATTGGCATTATAATCCAAAAGTCCTACACTTACGTCTGGAGGAAAGGCTCAAAAGCTGACTATATCTAATATAGCTCAGATGAAGGGGAGACTTTGTGAAAGGAGTCAGGTGTGACTTTGACAGGTTGATTGAAACCCCAAAGTTGTAAGGAGGTTCACAGTCATTTAGAGGTGGCCCATAACTAACTGTGGCGAGCCGGCCAGAAACAATTAGTTTTCAAGGTAGGGGAAGACTGGTACTCCTAACCTCCAAAGATGGACATGGACCACCGATATCACCATTGTGAATCCTCAAGGGGCACTGTCAAGGCCTGTAGGGAGCACAACAAACTGAAAGTGCTTGTGGCCGATAGTGAACCACTGGTGGCATCTGTGGGCCTGCAGGACAGGGATGGTGAAAATAAGCATCTAGCAGGTCCAGTGCCACCATCCAGTGAAGCAGAGAGAACCTGGGACAAGGAGAGCATTTTGAATTTGTGATTGTGCAGAAAGGCATCAAGAAGGCGAAGGTCGGGGGTGTGGCCAAGATGGCGACAGCATCGGACGTATAACACGGAGCTCCATGGCAGGCCCAACTTTCATCCTGTGATCATCCTCCTCATCCCGCCGAATTCCTGCCGGAAGATTGCCCAGGCGCCTCGCACATCTAAGATGCACCATATGATGCCCTTTCGATGTGTGGAAACATCAGTCTGGCAGGCAGCCAGAAGTGAGCTGCAGCCTGGCTAGGCCCTCGTGCTCACGCTCTGTCGTTAGCCTGCTGTGTGCTGCTGAGTGTCCTATTCCCAGCCGTCACCATGGCGCAGGGCCCGGGGACCTGCGAAATGTCCTGCTCCCAACTGATGCCCAAGTGTAACAGACTGCCTATAGGGAACGGGCAACTGCGGCTGCTTGCACCACTTAGTGCGGGACCTGGGGAGCTGCGGAGTGTTGTGCTCCCAACCAGCCACCATCTCCACTCAGCACAGGGCCCAGAGATTTGTGGAGAGACCTGTCCCCGGCCAGCACCAGAGAGCCACGAGGAGTGCTTACTAGATAACAGGGACCTGCGTCCGCCGTCACCAACTCGGCGTGGGGCCCAGGTACCTACTGCCAGCAGCTGCCATGTGCGTGTCGGCAGGCCCTGGTGGGCCTGCTTTGTGCTAAAATGATCCTTGGGCCTGGCGTCTTGGTGGGGGCGCCGATCGCCGCTCCACCGCAACAAAGCACATCCAGACCACAGTCCGGCACCCTGTACCGTCCGTGACCTTGCTGCAGTGCAACTCAAGTGCGGGTGCACCCGCGGATGCCCTCCGTCTCCCCGCCTAAGGCTGAGCACAGCTCTGCTGCACTCCAACACAAGAAGCAGAGTGCACCTCCTCCTCCCCGACCCTGGGCTCTTTAAAGCATAAGGCGGCAGCGCAGGCGGTGCTTCTGGGCCAGCTTGGGGGGTCTTGATAGAATGGCAACGACCACACAGAGACTGCGCTCTTCGTGAACTGCGGCACCCGCTGACCACTCGCGGGCCTCATCTTGAAGAATAGGCCAGCCAGCTGGAACCTACAGGGGTGACACGTTACCCAAGGCCCCCTATCAACACCCAGGAGGGTGTTGCATGGATCACTGACAGAATATCGATGACAGAAATATTGAGGTACACAAATATCGTGTACAGAATATCGATATCAAGAATCCTATCTCAACAAAGGTAAGTACAAAAATATCTAAACCAAAATATTGTTGTTTAAAATATTGTTGTCCAAAATATCATTTTTTTAAATGTCTTAAAAATGATATAAATTAAGTAATAAATATAATTATTAAAAACATAGTTAGAATTATTAAAAAATGTAAAAAAATAATAAATAATAAATGTGATGTAAAAAACAATTAAACATACACATATAAAAATTATTATATATATTTACTTAACAATATTGCTAACAATTATTTCATTAAATAAAATGTCCGAAACATAATAAAAATTATAAATATATATATATATATATATATATATATATATGTATATATATATATATATATACACACATCTGTAACACAAATATAAAAATAATATATATATATAATTAAAATATTAAAATAATTATTTAATTTTAAAACAACATTTTACACTACATTAACTAAAACAGTAGGGAAAATGTTGAATAGCGTAGAGGATAAAATTACTATTCCCACTCCAGGGAATGCAAAAGTAGGGAAAGTGTTGGATAGCGGAGGGGATAAAATTACTATTCCCACTCCAGTGAGTGCAACAGTAGGGAAAGTGTTGGATAGCGGAGGGGAATAATTTACTATTCCCACTCCAGGGAGTGCAACAGTAGGGAAAGTGTTGGAAAGCGGAGGGGAATAATTTACTATTCCCACTCCAGCAACTGCGACAGTAGGGAAAGTGTTGGATAGCGGAGGGGAAAAAAATAACTATTCCCATTCTACAAAGTGCAACAGTAGGGAAAGTGTTGGATAGCAGAGGGGATAAAATTACTATTCCCACTCCAGCACGTGCAACAGTAGGGAAAGTGTTGGATAGCGGAGGGGAAAAATTTACTATTCCCACACCATAGAGTGCAACAGTAGGGAAAGTGTTGGATAGCAGAGGGAATAAAATTACTATTCCCACTCCAGCAAGTTCAACAGTAGGGAAAGTGTTGGATAGCGGACGGGATAAAATTACTATTCCCACTCCAGCAAGTTCAACAGTAGGGAAAGTGTTGGATAGCAGAGGGGATAAAATTACTATTCCCAGTCCAGCAAGTTCAACAATAGGAAAATGTTGGATAGCGGAGGGGATAAAATTACTATTCCCACTCCAAAGAGTGTAACAGTAGGGAAAGTGTTGGATAGCGGATGGGAATAATTTACTATTCCCACTCCAACAAGTGCAACAGTAGGAAAAGTGTTGTATAGCGGAGGGGAATAATTTACTATTCCCACTCCAGCAAGTGCAACAGTAGGGAAAGTGTTGGATAACGGAGGGGATAAAATTACTATTCCCACTCCAGGGAGTGCAAGAGTAGGGAAAGTGTTGGATAGCGGAGGGGATAAAATTACTATTCCCACTCCAGGGAGTGCAACAGTAGGGAAAGTGTTGGATAGCGGAGGGGAATAATTTACTATTCCCACTCCAGCAAGTGCAACAGTAGTGAAAGTGTTGGATAGCGAAGGGTAATAATTTACTATTCCCACTCCATGGAGTGCAACAGTAGGGAAAGTGTTGGATAGCTTAGGGGATAAAATTACTATTCCCACTCTAACGAGTGCAACAGTAGGGAAAGTGTTGGATAGCAGAGGGGATAAAATTACTATTCCCACTCCAACAATTGCAACAGTAGGCGAAGTGTTGGATATCGGAGTAGAATAATTTACTATTCCCACACCAGCAAAATAATAAACATTAATTAACAAATACTTAAATAATAAAAAATAATTTACCTCCCACCAAATCCCCCTAGTAATGACACCACCAAGATTGTAAAACATGACACAATTAACATAAAAAGCAAATTAAAAACAATCAGTAATAAATTAATTCACACTATTAAGACAATAAAATAGCCATAACTAAATATTATATAAAAAATGTATTACATTTTAATTACTTCCCACACTACTCCCCTATAAATCCGCAACCCGCTCCTAAAAAATGACACAATTTACATATTTACCAATTAATAATTAATAACTAAGTAATAACAAATTGATTAACACAATTAGCAAAAGAAATTATTAAATACGTAAATAATAATTAATACATTTATTAATTATTATAATTAAATTACATCCCACCCTACTCCCCTATAAACATACAACCCGCTCCTCAAAAAATGACACAATTAACATATTTACCAATAAATAATTAATAACCAATTAATAACTAATTAATAACACATTAATTAACACAATTAACAATATACATTATTAAGTACAAAAATATTAATTAATTACAATTATTAATTTAGTAATTATAACTAAATTACTTCCCACCCTATTCCCCTATAAACCCAGAACCCGCTACGGAACTAAAATACGCAAAAATGACTTAACATAAAATTAATTCCTTCTAAAAATAAACTATACTTTAAACACATATACTAAAATACAGCACACTAATTTTTTTTCGATATTATTAACAACTATATTTTGACTAACGATATTACTAACTTCGATATTAAGAAAAACAACATTTCTTACCTGCATGTCGATATTCTGATCGACGATATTCTTGAAGGTCGATACTGTGTCACATCGATATTTAAACATCGATATTATGGCATATTGATATTTAAACATCGATATTATGACTCTATACCGTGTTGCATGCATGCTGACTCATGCAGAAACTGAACCCTCTGATTGATACTAACACGGACTTCTTTGGATTTATCACAAACGCCAGCTACTGCAACAGCAATACAATCCAACCGATCTGTACCTGCAGTTCGTTTCTGTTCTGTGACATAACCAACATGACCAGGTGTACAACTAATGGAATCCCCCAGTGCTATGACAGGGTTCAGAAGCTTTGCAAAACACCACGCGGCAAACAAGCGTTAGTATCGGAGAAATTTGTTTCTGCTCTGCGACATAACCAACATGACCAGGTGCACAACTAATGGAATACCCCAGTGCTATGACAGGTTCCAGAAGCTTTGCAAAACACCACGGGACAAACAAGAGTTAGTATCAGAGAACATTGAACTAACATTTTTTCTGATGCCAATAGAACTACAGAAAACACCTTTGACTCGGATAGATCAGAACTGACAGATAGTAGTCTTTCAAATGTATTTTCGCCATCCAGCCGCCTGTAAAAGATAATCCCTCATGGAGTGTACCCTTTCCATCTTCAAATGTCTGTACAACATGAAACCATTAAACAGTCTTAGATTTATTACAGGATGGAAACACTGGCACCCTTCCTCATCAGAAACAAGTTGCTCAAGAACCCTTGGTAATACTGAAACTATTGCTCCCTTCTTCCACAATCCCTGACCTACTCTGAAACTAGAGCACTCACTACTTTGGGCAAGACTAAAGGGTGGGTGCAACCAATTGAATAGGTGGAGAATAGAACTCTATTTAGACATTTTTCACCGTCTGTAAAATCCAAGGGTCTGAAATTGCTTCTTCTCAATGGAAGAGAAAATGGTGAGTCTGCTATCCAACATTTTTTGGGGAAAAAAGAGTTAAAGTTTGTCGACTTACCATTGATCTAGCGGCAAAGCCCCCTGCCTCTTTGACCTTTTCCATGCCACTGACCTTCTCCCCCCCTTTGGGAGAAACAGCCTCCCCTAAATTTTTTGGTTTAAAGTCTAAACTCTGTGAAAGCTGGAAGCTGCAAGAGAGGGCTGTGCCTCTGACAGCTTCGGTAAAAACCTGGGTGGCGAAGACCTTTTTCAAATTCTGCTGGGCTTTCTCCAGCAACGTGAAGGCCTGTTCATAAGTGGAGATTTCCTTTAAAACTTTTATCTTCAAAGGGATGACTCTCAGTGGCAGCTCCCATTGCTTTGTCCACCATCTCCACCAGTTTGGGTTAATGCACATTAGCAAAGATTTTTTGGATTCTCTATCTTTCGCAGAAAGAGTAGAATTCATATTCTGCAGAATGTAGAGATCTTTATATCCAGACCCCCAGAACAGGAAACGTTAGAGGCTCATTGGTTGCAGCAGCCTCTTCAGTCATCCCCATTATTTAAGTAAGCAGGCCAAGAATGTCCAGAAGTTAGTCCTGGTAGACTTTCAAAGCCCTATCAATCCAATTCTTTGGATCCTTCCATTATTTGAAGACTACCATAGTAGGTTTAATGCCAGGAGTTACTGACAGCTTGTTTGGAAGGATTGGTATTTGCCATTCCAACTTTAGTTTATTTCTATTAAGCTTCTCTATCGGGCATATTATTCACTTTTTTGTGAAATCAGCAATGTGAAGGAAAGAGATACATTCACCTGGCCTAGGATGAATAATATTGCTGGGATCAAAGAAAGGCTGCCCTAACAAATCTAAAATTTCCCCTTTGAACCCTCCTGGGACTACATTTTCCAGAGGACGAAGAAACCATTGTAATCCCCTTCAGATGCATTTCCCTGATTGGAAGGATCTGGGACCCCTTCTGACTGGGCTCCTATGAAAGCAGACTTGATCATCTGTCTGCTTAAAAAGGGATCCTGAAGAAAACTAACTACTATTCCCTTCTTCCTCTGGAATTCTGGGTGATGCCTTTATGAAAGGGCATCAGATCATCATCCTTCCGAGGTGGCTCAGAGATATACTTACACTTAACTAAGCACTTTCTTTGTTCCCTGCTAGCACAAGAGAAAACATCAGCACCATGAGATATACCCTGGCCTTCTCTATATCATGTGGGTAAATGGGAAATGAGATGGTCAAAGGAAGCAGTAAAAGAGCAGCTTACCGCCTCGATCAATTTCAACGAAACACTCACCTCAGACTGTTCCACATGTTGAACACTAAACTGTGTTTCCTCCTTTGCACACTCCCACTTCACCTGAAAAAGAGTCAGACTTCTCTGACTGCTGATTCATATCAGCAATGTGTTTGAGTGTACACAATGCACCTTTATCTGTGCCATCCATCTAGGGAAACATATTTCTGATGAAAATAGTAAGACTCAATTAATAATTAAAAATGCGAGCAGCCTCTAGCAAAAGGAAAAAAAACAATACTCAAAGCTCCCAAGGTGACTTGAACAAATATGTTTTGCCTCTCGCCCTTTTTTTGAAATTATAAACAAAATAAAAATGCCAGAAAACCTAAATTAATACAAACTTCTACGAAGGCAATAACTAAATCCTACTAAACATTTCCCTACTCAAATTACAATTAAACAAATA
Source organism: Triturus cristatus (assembly GCF_964204655.1). Taxonomy (NCBI): domain Eukaryota; kingdom Metazoa; phylum Chordata; class Amphibia; order Caudata; family Salamandridae; genus Triturus; species Triturus cristatus. The sequence continues at coordinate 935,765,409 of NC_140584.1, read as the reverse complement.
TAGAGACTAGTAATTGAAGAAGAGAAATTGCTAAATAAGAAAACATCATGTGGTAATACCTAATAATACATATCTACAAACAGAGAATATGTATTTCAATATGAGCTATCTATGCTTTAATATTTAACTCCAGAATCATAGCACTATGGGTTATGAAAATAGTAACAAGTCACTTCAAAATGCAGTCTCCTCAACGTATAACATAATCTTAAACATTAGCAGGTTGACGACTAATCTCATTTTTTGCACAAAGGTCCACTGTTCAATGAATGTTCCACCTTTTCAGTGTCCAAATTTGTCTTTTTCATGACCGTATTCAGACCCCTGTTCAATTTATACAAGCATTATGTAAAAAGGTCTGAGCCAGCCAGATAATTCTGAGCGAAAGTAAAAGACATGTTATGATCCCCCTCAACATAACTGGCGATATTGCGTACTGGGTATTAGATAATGCCAGAGACTGTCAGGCATATTTGCTTATGGTTGTTGAAAGTTTTGCCAGCCTTTCACCGCCAGTGCGCGAACACAAGAAATCCATGCTGTTATATTTAAAAGGATTTACTTCAAGTGAAGTTTAGGGCTGGATAAATGTTATAAAATAATTGCAAAAATCAGTAAAAATGTAGTGAATGTATAAGCACAAAATTCAAGTATGAAACTAGGAATCATATATACGGTACTTTTTTTATATAAATCTTTTTATTTTAAAGATTAAAAACATCGGGGGCGTGGCTTAGCTGTCTAGCATGGCGTACGTGCTTTAGCACAGCTCCGGCAGCCTGCCCTTAATCCGCTATTTATCCTGCCTTTGAGTGCCTAATCTCCTATCTCGGAGCTCATATGCAGTCGAAGAGTGCCTACTGCAGCTGTAGTGTTTTTTTCGGGTCTGCTCTCCTGGGATTGCTGTGTGGCGGCGGCGTGATGGCCTAGGGCATGTGGGCTGTGCTTCTACCCTGTCGACGCTTATCCCTCATCCCATGTGCCCTCCCCCTCGGGAGCTTATGACTACGTTGAGCTGGCGGAGAGTGGCGGTGAGAGCTCCCTTCCATTCGTCTGGCCGGTGATCCGAGATGGGGGCTTGCCGGAGTGGTTTCCTGACAGAGACGGACTACGCTCCCACCTCGTGGGCTCCTGCCATTGTATCCTGCATGGGACCTGGGATGGTGACGCCACGGCTGCGGATGTGGGCGGCTGAGGCCTAGTGCATGACAGTGGATGCTGCAGGGGTATAACGGAGGCATCGAGCCGCCTCCAGATTGGGTCCGTATGCTTGCTGCTGCGGGCCTCCCTGCCTAGAGGCCCACCTGTTGGAGACACGTGGAGGCGGCCAGAGCCTGTTGAGTGGAGCTGCGGATGTTGCATTGGGAGCCCCAGCTCTGGCAGACGGCTCGCACCTGTGGAGTTCGGTCTCGCCCTGGCGTTGCGGCTAACCTGGTAAGTGGCGGCTGGGTGCCGTAGTGGGGTTGCCGTCCTGGGCCGTGTGGCGGTGCCTGCGCAGCTCTGACCCGTCCTTGCCTGGTACGGGGCGGCGATGAGTTGGCGCCAGGACTTTGGCTGCGGGTCCTGGTGTCTGGGCTGGACTCGGCTGCAGAGCTGGGAGTGTGAACATTGAGGGCTGTTGGTATATGCCCCAGAGGGATTACTACTCACCTTAGCCCCTGAATCATCGGGGCCGTCTGCCGGGGTCTGGGCCTGTTTGCAACTTCTGTGCTGCCGCCCATTGAATAGGCCGCTGCACGGCTCAGATGCCTACTTGAAGACTTACCTGGCTGGTGGTGCCGGGTGCGGACGCTGTTCTTCCTGGTGCCCTTCCACACTGCTCTATGTATTGTGTTGCTGCTATGCCCTCTCCTAGATACGTTAGTTGGCACCGGTGACTGGGAGGCATTGCATACTTTTGACGCATCAGCTGTAGTGTGCGACAGGAGCTGTGCTTGTACACCCGATAGGGGCGGCTGGGGTTGCCTTGCTCGTAGAAGCGGGCAAGCATAGGCTTGGTGCGGCCTGTGGGTATGGTCACCCCGCCTGGTCTGCTCTCCCTTCTTTCCATCGTGGCTGCTACACTGAGCTCCCAGAGCCCGTGATCCTTGGCGCATATTAAGAGAAATTGCAGCACCCGGACGGCTGGTCTGCCCTCTCTGGCCCTGTGAGTCGCCATAATGGCCAAGGTTAAGCAGCCTGGTGTATCCTCCAAGCAATGTACTATGGACAAGTTTCCAGGGGCTGTGGCCTCGGGGCCATCGTTGGGAGGCTCAGGCACCCAAATGCCAGATAACGCGACTCTGCTGGCAGCGATCACACTGTCGCGGGAAACATTGGAATCCAAGATAGGTGCGGTGGGCGCAAATGTCATGTTGGCTTCGGCAGGATCTCCGCAATGCGGTGCAGCGGATTACGGAGGCGGAATCCCGCAAATCGAATGTGGAAGACACTGTGGGCACGCTGACAAAGAAGGTGTCTACCCTTGAATCCCTTACGCGGGGTCTGGCAACGCGGGTTGAGGATGCGGAGGGGCGTGCCCGTCGCAATAATCTTCGCTTTATTGGATTCCCGGAAGGCTGCGAAGGAACGGATGTGGTGGAATTCCTCACTACATGGCTCAGGAGCTGGCTCACTGCCGAATCACTTTCTCCATGTTTTGTCCTGGAGCGCGTTCACCATGCGTTGCTGCAGAAACCGCCCCTGGGCGCCCGCCCCCGCCCTATCATCGCCCGTCTTCTTAACAACAGGGACAGAGATGTGATTCTTCAACAGGCAAGGGCGCGGGACTACCTTCTTTATGACTTGCAGTGCATTCTCATATTCCCCAATTATACCAGACTCGTTCAGCAGCGCAGGCAGTCCTTTCTAGAGGCTAAGGCTCTCCTTCGGGACATTAAACTCCCGTACTCCCTGCTCTACACGGCCCGCTTACGAGTGATATATGAATCGTGCACCCATTTCTTTGAGTCCCCGGAGGAGGTATTTCAGTGGCTTGAGGAGAGTGTCCGGCTTAAGCCCCACACTCCACCAAGGATTGACTCCGACTCATCATCTAGTGGTCCTGGGCATGGTCCCCTAGGAGAGGGTGGTGGACAGCAACGTCGATCACGATCCAAGAAGAGATCCAAGACTCGCAACAAGTCCAATAAGAGACTCCCTGACGATCAACCAGAACTCTCAGCGCCCTGAATGATATAGCTCTGAGAACTGTAACTATGTGTGCTCTGTGTCACTTACGAGATATTTCTATTGCAGGCTTCCATTGTCTTACGAGTCTCTGACCCTTTGTTGTTTTGTTTCTCTATAGGCAGGAGACTTGTGCAGGGGATCCATTGGCTGCTCCTGGCTGTTACCCCCTGTTTGGGTTCTGGCCTAGACCATGCCGTGACAGATACTTCTATGTTAATGAGGTATTGGGGTGGGGTGGTTGGGAATTTTATGCGGGTTTTGATATTGCTTTTTGTTAACGCCACTATGATCTCTGCCATGTGTGACCTAGGAGTTGTCATTGCCATTCACATCGCTCTTCCTGTGCCTCTGCGTTATTGCCAGCCATGCCACCGGAGTTAGATAGGGGCGGGAATAGGGAGCTCCGAGTCCTTAGTTGGAACATAAATGGCCTGCTTGATAAGATCAAGCGAGGAACAGTGCTGTGCCAAGCTAAGCACCATAGGGCAGGCATTCTCCTTCTCCAAGAGACTCATTTAGTGGGAACCAAGACACCTTGCTTGAGGAGGTTTGGCTTCACACATATCTATCACGCGGGATTTACTAGGGGCTCCCGGGGGTTGGGATTCTTATACACCGCTGTGTCCCTTTTGTTCATCATACGACGTGGTCGGACCCCCAGGGTAGATTTGTCGTGATCTATGGGACTCTTTATGGGGAACCCATTGTTCTGGGCAGTGTCTATACCCCCCCCCCCCCTCCCTCCCCATTGTGGTCCTTTGTCGAAAAAACGACACTCTGGACTGACCTCCCGTCGGGGTTGACCCTAGTTGGCGGAGATCGGAACGATGTTCTTTCTCTGTTGCAAGATACGTGGCTTGCCACGGCTCGTATGACAGGGACCCAGGATTCTAAACTATTACCACTGGTGCAGGGATTGGGATGGATTGACTCGTGGAGAACCTTACACCCCACTACGGGTGCATACACATTTTTCTCCGGCGCACACGAGTCCTTCTCATGGTTAGACTACCTTTTTCTCTCAGGGGCACATAACCATAGATTGCTCGCAGCCGATATTCTCCCTCGGGGTTTATCGGATCACTCGCCGGTTTCCCTTCTCCTATCTCTAGTTCCCAGGCACTCCCAGTTTCGGTGGCGATTGTCACCGTTGCTGCTACGAGACGCTGAATATAGAGCACATATCCATAAATCGCTTGCAGAATACCTCTCCTTAAATACGGGCTCGGTTGCCTCTTCTGTTATTTTATGGGAGGTGTTGAAACCCACCCTCAGGAGGGTAGGTGTTGCCTTTTGTACGGCGCGATGCTGACAGCGCCGCAACAAATTAATGCAACTTGAGGGCCAGTGAATCGACTTCGAACGTGCATGTAGGGGCTCAGAGGGAAGCTTTGCGCGCAGACACCTGGTGACTATACAGCAGACATACGCCAAAGATCTCCTCGATGAAGCCCGTTTGTACTGGCTTGCCACTTGCAGCTGGGTGTACCAGTGGGGAGATAAGTCGAGTGCCTTGTTGCATCGCCTATGTCAACAGACGCTGCTCCCCCAGATGCTTCCATGTTTACGTGACCCTGATGAGACCGCTCTTACAGACCCGTCTGCTATTGCTGATTGTTTCGTCACTTATTTCGCAGATTTAAATGCCCCCCACGAGGTCCTGCTCCCGGCACTCTTCCAGCAATCTATAGATGACTTTCCTCCTCGGGCCCTATCCGTTGAGGTGCGAGACACACTAGATGCTCCTTTGTCATTAGGGAACTGCTGACTGCGCTGCTCAGCATGCGAGCGGGTAAGGAGCCAGCTTGCTTCCCCAGCGTAGTTTTTCAGAAACACCATCCGCAACTCCTAAAACCGTACTTAGCTGCTCTTGAGGCTTCTGTAGAGAGTGGTAGTCTTCCTCCTGACTGGCGGCATGCCGAAATTGTTTTGTTTTTGAACCCTGGATGCCCCCCGGAACAATTCTCGTCCTACCGCCCGATCTCTGTACTCAATGTAGAGGCCAAGCTCTTGGCCAAGGTGATTGCCACTTGCTTAGTCCCACACATCACGGAACTGGTTCATCCAGACCAGGCAGGCTTTATGCCGGGTCGTGCCACGCGGCATAATATCAGATGTGCGTACAATGCTATAGCCGTGGTTGCCAGACTCGGGTGCCCCGCCGCGCTCCTTCTGGCGGACGTGAATAAAGCTTTTGACTCCCTTAACTGGACTTATCATTTTGCCCTGCTAGCCATCTAAATATTGGGCCCCGGTTACTGAAGCTTATTCGCCTACTGTATACAGATATAACTGCTTAGGTTAGGGTGGCTGACTCGGCTTCTAGGCACTTTCCTATTAGACGGGGGACACGCCAGGGCTGTCCACTCTCCACATATCTTTTCACGCTCGCCATGGAGCCACTGGCGGCCTGGATTCGAGAGGACGCCCAGATGCGCAGTTTTGAATGGACACCGGGAATTTCCGATCGCATAGCACTGTATGTGGAGACCTCGGGCTTGTATATGAATCAGGGGAAATCATTTCTGTGGCCGCTGCGGGCGGGGATCGGTTGGGCGGCTGGTCGCAGGAAGTAGTTGTGGTTCCAGATGGCTTCAAATACCTGGGTGTCTTCCTCTTGGCGTCCAAGTCTGTGGCCTAGAACAAAAACCTCGCCCCCCTGTGGGTACAGGTAAGCGACCGGACGTGTGTATGGTCTCCTATACCCTTGTCTCTTTTTGGCAGATCATCTATTTTTAAAATGGTTTCCCTACCCTGCTGTTGTAAATTGGCTGTGATTGGATTAGCATTAGTGGAATCCATCTGGTATTTAGAGGCTATCTTGTCAATTTTGTGGAATCCATTTTGCATTTCTGGCAGCCATTTTGTCTGCCATGTGCTCACCAAGGGCTGTTTCCTTCTTCACTGTTGTTTACCCTTGTGCTCTGTTTAAAGGACTGGCTATACTTAGACTCTGCTACTCTGCACATGTGCAGAAGAATCTAACTGCCCATACATCTGTTTTTAACCTGTAGCTGTCAGGTTGTTTCTACCAGAGTCAGCAACTGCTAGCTCCTCCTTTACTGTTGACTGTGCATTTCTGTATGACCATCTATGTATGTAATTCTCCTATGTGTGCTTGTACCGCCCTCTTTTTGAGCCCCTGTGTGGGTATAAAAGACCTATGGTTCTTCTACTCTGTGTGCTACATTCATTCAGCACCACAGGGTGCTGTATGAATGTGGTTCCACCTCATGAGGTTTATTAAACTTTGTATTTTCTATTCCAGTTTCTGTGCCAACTTCTTCCTATTGGTCTGAGGACTTTGTGCAGAGAAGGGCGAACCCCTTGCACTGGTAGGCCTAGCTGAGGTCACCATCAACACCGCCTTCTTTATCAATAACAGAATCACCCTACACGATCAAGCAGACATGGTTCCGTCAATTGAACGCTATTCTTGCCCGGGGGGTGGTGCATCGCGGGTTGCGCTGAGGACCTGCTTCCAATCTACCTATTCCGATGGTGTGGCTACTCCGGACGTTCTTGCGTACTACCTGGCCTCGCACCTCCTAGTCCTTAATGAATGGTGGTATGGTGATCGTGGGGACCCGGCGTATGCTGTAGAACGTTGGCTGCTGGGAGATACTGCCTTACACATGGCGCTTTGTTCGGTGGCACTGTTGAAAGAACTACCACCTGCCACCGCTGTCATCTTCAAGATCTGGAAGTCTGTGCCTTGCCAGATGGGTTGGTGGAGGAGGCTCACCAGGGAAACTCCGTTATGGGATAATGGGCAACTACCAGAGCTGGCATGACTGCCTGGCTTTTGGTGCTGGGGGGTTGTTGGAATAGGCACAGTGGGGGCGGTTATGCGTGGCTGTACCCTCAAGTCCTTCCTTGATATGCAAACAGAATATGATATGCCCTGCACACAATTCTACCGCTACTTACAATTCAGACATGCCTTTACCCCTTATATATCCCGCATTACGGAGTTACCTGAATTTAACCCTGTTGAAGCTAAAGTCTTTATGGGGGAGTTGGGAGACCCTAAGATCGCCAAAATATACCTTGCGATCATCAACAATACACCTACCACCCTGAGTAGAACCAGAAAGGCATGGCAACAAGATTTGGGCCCCTTAGAGGAAGATGACTGGGTGGAGGCTCTGGAGTCCCAGCGTAGTGCGGTTATCGCGGCCCGCCTTCGCCTTATCCAATTTAAATATCTCCAAAGAGCTTACTACACAAGACACAGGTTGTGGCATGCTGGGCTTATTGCATCTCCATATTGTCTACGCTGTGGGTGAATGGAGGGTACCTTCCTACATACTGTGTGGTCCTGCCCTACCTACCCTATTGAGGTTCTGGAGGGGAGTGTTTACACTTCTGTCCAAAGCTGGCCATGCTCCGTATTACAGAGGACCTGGGTGGCAACAGGTACAAACGTTACCTTTTATTTATAGGCCTTACGTTGTCAAAAAGGGACATTGCCCGAGCCTGGAAGGAGGAATCCAGGCCTTTGGTTGGAGAATGGATAAAGGGTTTGGACTTCTGTATGGGCCAGGAGATCCCTGTGTTTGAAGCGAGGGGATGCCTTCTACATTATAAGATCTGGAAGAGGTGAGCCGACTATAGAGGTCTATATCTAGAGCCTCCTCCCCCGCCTGATATTGCAGACTTATTGCTGTGAATAAAGCGCACTGGATTATGTGTTATATACATGCTAGATGTGATTCTTGGTGCAACGCACTCTGCATATATATGCGACAATTCTCTCTGTTTGGCGGAAGCAACGTGGCGCAGTTCTTTGTTCTGTTGTTGTTAATATTTTTCTTTGTGAATAATTCTCTTTGTGACCATTGTCATGCTCATGCTGAAAATGTTGATATCCATCTTTATCACCTACGTGTATTATAGGTGCCGTGTGAGGCATTCCTTTTGCCTTGGCTGTCAACAATAACATTTTGTTGTGAAAAAAAAAAAGATTGAAAACATAATTGCGATGACAACAAGTATCGTAGTACATAGCTTTAGCATTTTTCAGCCACATGACACATGTTCTTTTAACACAGCGCAATAGTATTAAGTTAGTCAATAGGTGCACATTACATTCCCCTATATTCATTCCATTTCCCCCAAATTGTGGTCCATTTATTTGGGCAGCCTCTGCTTTCGTATACCTCTTTTTCTGCCTGCTTACACCAATCCATGTCTATTTTCCACTCCTCCAGGGACTCAGCCCTCCACATCCTGGCTATGTTACGTTTGGGCACCATAAAGCCGGGCGTCACCTAGTGTTGATGCTTACTGTTCAGGTCTGTTTCGCATCCATATATTTAACAGGCACCTCTTAACCGATATTGACTTTGCACCCCCACACACATTTATAAGACAGGCCGTCACCGCCCTCTAATAATTCTGGAGCGCCAGGCAGCACCATATCATATGGATAAATGTGCCCTCCTGGCCACAGTCTCTAGGGTACTGCACCGACTCAGTCCTGCTCATTTTAACCATTGTTTTGCAGGCATATTAGGGCCTGTGTAAAATATTAGTACAAGTCGAGCGCACAATTGCCTCCCTTGAGGATGCAATTGTTTCCTGCCATTCATCATCTTCCAAACTCCCCACATTACCCTCCCGCCCCCAGTTTGCTCTGAGTTGAATCAAGAATTCCGGGGAGTTATATAACAGTTTGCAGTAGGTTAGATGAGATCGCGTTTCTTGCTGTATAATCATCCAGCAGCCTGTCCTACAGTGGGGAGGACTCTGGAAGCTCCTCTTCCTTTGGCAGTGTCTTGCCTATGGCGTGACTAATCAGAAGATAGCGATATGCCTCTGTGTGTGCTAACTGGTAGTCCCTTTGTAGATCTGTAAGGGATATCATCTCCCCATGTGCCCAGGTCCCCTACTCTTGACAGGTCTATTAGGTCCCATTTGTTGAAGCCCTGCTGTCCAATTTTGCCGTGTCCTACAGCGCGGTAGCTCGGGTGATCTTACCCCGCCAACCCAGTGCCATTAGTGCTGTGTGCCATACTTGAAGCATAACTGAAGTCCGGGTTGGGAGCGAATTTGTGCGCCTCCCCATGTATGCCGCCCTGAGGGATCACTGACAGAATATCGATGGACCGAATATCGACTTACATGATTAGCAAGTCTAGAATATCGATGGACAGAATATCGACATCCTATCTTTACAAAGGTAAGTACAAAAATATCGAAAACAAATTATCGTTGTTTAAAATATCGTTGTATAAAATATCGTTTTTTAAAAATGTCTTAAAAATAATATAAAATTAAATATAATTAATAAAAACATAGTAAGAATTATTAAGTTTTTAAAAAAATGATAAATAATAAATGTAACATAAAAAAATTAAACATACATTTTTGTATATATATATATTAACTTAGTAATATTAATAGTTATTGTATTTTATTATAAAGGGGCCAATTCCAATCCTAGAAAAAGGCTGTACGAATCGTTGGACGCAGCGTTTTCTCCGTACGACTCATACCCGGTAAACTTTCCGTACAAACTAGGAAGTACGATTCGTACAGAAAGCCTATTTCCGTACGAATCGTACAATAGACCGTACGGGTAAAAAAAAAACAACGATTAAGATCCGGAACAGCATGTACGCAACATCCGGATGTATTTAAGCAGCGGTTTCCGGCCCAGCAAGTACGATTCGTCCCTACGGCACTCCGTACGGCTCTTTTCTTACTGGAGCCAAAAACAGCCGTAAAAGCAGAGTCCTAGAAACGGAGCCCCGGTAAGCGACGTACACGCCATGAACCCCATCGTACATGTCATCCCGGTCCTCTTAGCCTACGACCTGGTGCACCGAAACCGACGCACACGCCGCAGAAGGTGAGAACAACACCCAGGGGCCAGGGTGGCGGTGAGGGGCAGGAAACATACCCCATACCCAAAGCCAAACCTATAATATGGAGCCCATACATTACCACCAGGGTCTGGTCACTTGGGGGGGCGTGGCCAGCAACCCCTGCGTACCGCAACAACGGAAGTGGACGTGTACGTTACGTTGCACACGTACCCGTACGGCACCAGTACAATAGTGATACGGGGCGTACACACGCAATGAATGCGGGGGTACGTTGCATTGCACACGTACCCCTACGGCACCACTACAATAGTGATACGGGCGTACACACGCAATGAATGCGTGGGTACGGTGCGTTTCACACGTATCCCTACGGCACCACTACAATAGTGATACAGGGCGTACACACGCAATGAATGCGTGTGTACGGTGCGTTTCACATGTACCCTACGGCACCACTACAATAGTGATACGGGGCGTACACACGCAATGAATGCGTGGGTACGGTGCGTTTCACACGTACCTCTAGTGGCACCAGTACAATAGTGATACGGGGGGTACACACGCAATGAATGTGTGGGTACGGTGCGTTTCACACGTACCCCTACGGCACCAGTACAGTAGTGATACGGGGCATACACACGCAATGAATGCGGGGGTACGGTGCGTTTCACACGTACCCCTACGGCACCAGTACAATAGTGATACGGGGCGTACACACTCAATGAATGCGGGGGTACGGTGCGTTTCACACGTACAGGTACGGCACCAGTACAATAGTGATACAGGGCATACACACGCAATGAATGCGGGGGTACGGTGCGTTTCACACGTACAGGTACGGCACCAGTACAATAGTGATATGGGGCATACACACGCAATGAATGCGGGGTACGGTGCGTTTCACACGTACAGGTACGGCACCTGTACAATAGTGATACGGAGCGTACACACGCAATGAATGCGGGGGTACGGTGCGTTTCACACATACCCTTACGGCACCAGCACAATAGTGATACGGGGCGTACACACGCAATGAATGCAGGGGTACGGTGCGTTTCACACGTACCCCTATGGCACCAGTACAATAGTGATACGGGCCGTACACACGCAATGAATGCGGGGGTACGGTGCGTTTCACCCGTACCCGTACGGCACCAGTACAATAGTGATACGAGGCGTACACACGCCATGAATGTGGGGTTATGGTCTGGCCCTTCATGTTACCTTCATATTGGTGTGTGTGTAGGTCCAGGCCAGCAGTGTACTGCTCCAAGGGGGTGGGTGGGTGGGTGCAGAGGATTCCCAGCAGTGGCCAGCCATATGGGGGTGGCTGCAGATCAATACCAGCAGTGTCCAGACATGTAGGGATGGCTGTAGAGGACTCCCAGCAGTGGTCAGCCATATAGGGGTGGCTGTAGATGAATACCCGCAGTGTCCAGCCGTATGGGGGTGGCTGCAGATGAATACCAGCAGTGGACAAACATATAGGGGTGGGTGCAGATGAATACCAGCAGTGTCCAGACATATGGGGGTGGGTGCAGAGGACTCCCAGCAGTGTCCAGACATATGGGGGTGGGTGCAGAGGACTCCCAGAAGTGGACAGAGACATGGGGGTGGATGCATATGACTACCAGCAGTGGCCTGCAATATGAGGGGTGGGTGCAGAGGACTCCCAGCAGTGGACAGAGACATGGGGGTGTTTGCAGAGGACTCCCAGCAGTGGACAGAGACATGGGGGTGGGTGCAGAGGACTCCCAGCAGTGGACAGAGACATGAAGATGGGTTCAGAGGACTCCCAGCAGTGGACAGAGACATGGGGGTGGGTGCAGAGGACTCCCAGCAGTGGACAGAGACATGGGGGTGGGTGCAGAGGACTCCCAGCAGTGGACAGAGACATGGGGGTGGGTGCAGAGGACTCCCAGCAGTGGACAGAGACATGGGGGTGGGTGCAGAGGACTCCCAGCAGTGGACAGAGACTGGGGGGGGGGGGTGTACATCATTATCAGATGACCACACCTACATGGTGGTATGGACGCGTCCCTAACTTTGGACTATGATGATAGTGCTATAACAACACATCACTGACAGCAGTGTCCCACTCCCAGGAGGATGGATGTCTTTCACCCACTGCATGACACACCACATGTGGGTGTGAGGACAAATAACACATGCATACCCACCCATGGCGGATGCAGCACAATACACACCCTGATATCATGCCACAAGGCTGTATAGTCATGTAACTGCCTACAAAACTAAGATAGCCAAAGGGAACACACACTGTCACGCACATCCCAGGAGTGATAGGAATGTCCAGGTGCTGGTCCAGCCACCAAGATGTTGTCTCTCATGGAAGGAATAGGGTGGAATTCCCCTAGATACAATGCCCACAATTGTGAGTCAGGTGCCCCAAATACCCTGCATAACAAGTACTATTTGTGTGGTAGGCCGTGATTACACACATGCATAGTGCTGAAAAGGGAGAATTTGTCCCTGAAGGCATTTCTACATACTCAAAACACAAGTACAGTGACTAGCTAGGATGGCACAGACGATTCAGCAGGAGACATCGGTGAGCAGGCATGGCCATTGATGAAGGGATCCGTCACCAACAAAGGAAATGTTGACACAGGTCAGCACAACAATTGTGCAACTGTTTGCAGGGAAGATGTCAGGTGTCACAGAGGAAGGAACACTCCTTGGGACAATGTCTCAAAACAAAATGAACACACACTACCAATGATTCTTTGCTGAGACATTGTGATGGCACACATATACCATGGTCCACCTCATGACCATCATACAAAAACATTTCTCAGAACCCTAACACATTACCAGAACACCAACTCCAGGAGCCTCATCACCAACATCAAGTACCTGAAATGCAATAGTGTTGAAAGTAAAACAAAAGGCTTTATTCAGCACAAAAAAAACAATTCAACAAATAGACTATTTACACAGGCCAATGGCCAGTCCGTATGTAAAGTCCAAGGGGGGACGTAGGGGACCGCGTCTACCCATAGCTTGCCTGCACAAATGAACCTCCAGGTTCGTTGGACTGGGGTGGGGCATCATTTGTGGCAGTACCAGGCACCGCAGGGACAGGAGGGGGAAGGGTAGGTGTGGTGGGTGCAGGGGTGGACGTCTCCACCACAGGGGGTGGGTCAGCGCCGAAGGTGGAGGCAAGCTCGGCGCTGGGTCAGCGCCGAAGGTGGAGGCGAGCTCGGCGCTGCACACCGCTGCAAGTACATCCAGCACAACCCTTGCACCTGAGAATTCCCCTGGGTCAAGGGAGGGTGTGGTGGGCGAGGGATGGGGTGCATCGCTCTTGGGGGAGGGGGTCGACGTGGTGGGGGACTCAACTCCCGTGCCCGGGGTCTTCCTCTCCCGCTTGTGGGGTGGTGGCTCAGCGGGGGCGAGGTCCAGCTCAGCCAGAAAGAGTTGCTTGGGTGAGCGTTTGGCAGGGGAGCCAAGGGGAGTGGTTTTGGAGGGACAGGGTTGTGAGGACTGCGGACTGTGACTGTGGCTGCTTGTATGTCATCTGTCCCCAGACCCAGTGGGTGTGCCTACATCCCCCTGAGTGTGCGTGCCAGGAGGTGTGCTCTTCGCCTTACTTGGGGGTGTGATGCCTGTGTCTGGTGGGGTGCGTGCTCGTGACTGTCTGGGTATGCGTTGGGCAGGTATCGGATAGGGAAGTGTGGATGGGTCCAGGGTAGGGGGGGATGGAGCGCTCAGGAGAGTAACTGCTGCCGTCAGGGAAGAGTCCATGGAATGCAGAATCTTGCGTTGGTCACACATTGTTGCTGACATGCCCTCCATGAACGACAACATCTGTGTGAGCAGTTTAGTGTGGCCATGGAGGACAGTCAGCACCGATGCCTGCCCAACCTGCAACTGTCGCAGCACGTCCACAGACTCTTCACTGAGGGCAGCAGGGGTGACAGGGGCAGGGGGTGCGGTGCCTGGGCCGAAGGAGACATGGTGGGCCTCTGCACGGACAGAAGGGACGGGAGCAACTGGGAGGGCAGAGATGGTAACGGAGGAGGCGGGGACAGATGTGGGGCTGCTGCCAGGTGTTGTAGCAGCCTCTGCCTCCTCGAGGAAGTCAGCGTCGGACCTGTCGGCGTCGTAGGTGTTATCGCCTCCAGACAGGTCCTCGGACGGACTCCACTCGCCCTCCGTGCCACTGGCTCCCTCGGACTCGACAGCAATGGTGGCACTGTCGCTGGGTCCCTCTTCCAGGTCCGTGCAGGTGTCTCCATCTGTTTGGGATGATGATGCCGTGGGCAAGGAGAAGAAACCGAAATGCATCAGTCACCTGTTTACATGTGACACATGAGCACAAAAACAAAAGGTCACAGTGCATATCAGGCAATGCATCATGAGTAACAGCTAGATTACTCCGCACATATGTAAGCCCTGTACAGCCCAGTTGGTAGACCCACTATGCCACTTGGACACAAGGAAAAAAAAACCACACCAGGCCACAACTTGAATGAGAAATACACTGAGAAGCTAGTGTCTGTGAACAGGTGAGCACAGCAATACAATGAAGTCATGCCACCTCTTGTTTACCCTGAAAGAAACAGTAGTCGTGCACCCAAGGTAAACTAACACACCTCAATACTCAAGGTGTCACCACACTCAGAGATCTGTAAGTACTTTGGAACACAAAACGAAAAAATGTTGGTACCTTGGGACTCACAATACTTTACACAATCGACATGTATTGAATGTGGCAATTCGCCATTTCGTGAAAAGAACACTCATGTTCCTGCATGAAAGATGTCTCCCAAGGAAGTGCACACAAAACTACATTTACACTGTCATTGAAGAAGCTGGCACCTTTTTCAAAGAAGCCACTGTTAGAAATAAATGGTGTTGCAGAAAGTACATATACATGGGCCCACGGAGGTCTTGATGTCTTGACACTCGTTAGTTTGTATCACCAACAACAAAGGAGTTTCACAAAATCAAGACCACTGTGGGAACATGTATATGGAGAATCTGCAACACCATTTAATTCTAACAGTGGCTTCTTTGAAAAGGTGCCAGCGTGTTCCATGAAAGTGGAAATGTCGTTCGGTGTGCACTTCCTTGGGAGACATCTTTCATGCAGGCACATTAGTGTTCTTAACACAAATCATCAAATTACCACATTTAAAACATGAAGAACTGTTGACAAGTGCTGTGAGTGCCAAGGTACAATATTTTTTGACTAACAACTTGAATTCTGTCAGTTGTCACATGGCCATCCGTTACCTGATGCCCCTGTGGCTACACATATGACCTACTGTCATGTGAAGTGGCACACATGTCCAAACCCAGGACAATGCATAAGCTAATGGGCCTGCAATTGGGTTGTAAAAAATCAGAGCTGTACTGTGAATACACCCTCGTGGCAAGCCAGAATGTCCACACAGATGTCAGCACACAAAGACCAAACTGGGTTGCATCTGAACCACACACAGGTGCCAAAAATGTATGAGCAGGAATCATGGTTTTTTTTAAATGACACAGGCTGCAAAGCACGAACATTAAGCACTGGCCACCATCACAGGGGCACTGCACGGTGATTCTTTGTACAGCCAATTCTCACACACAGGTCAGACCTGGCAAGGAAAAATCAGGGGTGCCCACGTAGGCCTCTCCCGCACAACCCCCCCATACCTGAGTCAATGTGATTGATACAGATCAAGAAGTGACACCTCTTAATTGGGGTTACAAAAACTGTGCAGCAACAATTGCTACATTGACACAACATCACCTCGTGGGGCTGGCATAATATATTTGTGACAAACAACCATCAACATATTGTTGTGAATAGCCACACAGGCACTGCCCAGTGTGAGTATGCACAAGCCAAATGGTGTATCCCTGTCCAGAGGACACATGTAGCACACATTGGAAAAATATAAACTAGGCCAGGGAACAATGCCACAGAGGCAGACCTATGCTGAACCCACAGAGAATGTGCACAGTGTTGGATGACACACATGATTAGGAGGCCAGGGTGTCTCAGGGGACTGTAGTGGCACACTGCTCCGTGTTCCTGGAATGAGCTGACTGTACCATGAGCAACCGTCATGGCACTATGCATATCTCCCACTCATGCACATCATGTCTGAGGCCACAACATTGGTCATGCATGGTGCAAGGGTGTTCAGTTGAAACCTCACACTCCTATGTTGAGACTCATCATCAGTGCCAACAAATATGGACCCCCAACTTAGTGAACAGGTCATGGCACAGGCAAGGTACCAACACAAGTCACAGACCACCCTCCCACATGATGCGGAAAGCAATGTGCACTTTGATTTTCTGGCACCCTAGATGACCATGTGAAAATGTGATTACACACAGACCAGGGGACACATGTCAAGGAGGGGAAGGGATGAAAAAGAGCACCAGGTGACATTGGGGAACAGAAAATGCACTGCACATATAAACTCTGGGAGTGTATCCAGGCTACAGAGTACTTCCAAAAGCTGGTGACACATAACACAACAAACAGCCATGTACCTACCCCCTCCTTTCTGCAGTCTCGCCTGTAACTGCCTATCAAGGTGCCCATAAGTTCACTTTAACTGTTTTGTTGGTGAAGGAATATCAAACCTATCAACAGCTATACAACATAATTAATTGAATTGCAATGACAAACTGTGCGCCAAACAAATACCAGTCACATGTGACAGCATTACTACACAATGACATCATTGATAGCACCATTAGTAAAATGAAATTAAATGCAACATTTCCAAATTAGAAGTAATTAAGTTTACATCAGTTCACACTCATTTTGAGTTGCAAGACATTACTTGTAATCTATCTTACTTAGGTATAAGTAACAGAACAGCTCTTTCCCCATTATTAAAGTAGCATTCACAAGACCATTCCGATTTATGCCACTTTCAAATTGTCTGAACTACCTCCCTCTGAATTTCTATTGTGTAGCATTTCTTTCTCTTGATTTTTGTAATAGATTCACAACTATGTATTGTTAGACTTGAATGGTTGTACCGATGCTAGTAACTTACTTTGCATCTTTTTAATTTCAATTCAATTCAAATAATCTTTATTCGGATACGTAATATCCATAAAAGCACAGGTCACGTTAAAAACATTTTCAATAAAAAATCAATAAATGACAATAAATAACAAGGACTTGTATATATAGCCTAATCGGAGTTATAAATATTCATATTATAACAGAGCGACATAATATAAGACGACCACTCCTTTAAGTGGCTCAGTTATTCTTGACAATAGCAGCATAGAGTGATAGGTGCAAATAACAAATTAGATTAATATGCGGACAATCGGAGACAAACAAGTAACAGCACAACGCAATATGTTAAAATACAGTGGGAAAATAGCAGCATAAATATATTATATTAAAGTGCGTACAAGTATAAGCAAAATTTGATAAACCATAATATGCTGGGCAAAGATTTCTACTGGGTGCCACCAAACATTAACCCCTTCGCCGCGGCGGGAATTCCGCCGCGGCGCTGGGGGGTGCGGGGGGGCAGCGCGGTGGCGCTGTGCTCATGACGGAGCCGCTCCGTCATGAGCCACGGTTGAGCTGTGCTCATGACGGAACGGTTCCGTCATGACTCCGCCCAGTTGCGTTGTCCCCCCGCACAGGCGGGGAAACAGCGCCGCGTGGGCGGAGCGGCCGCCAACGGTCGTGGCATGACGGAACCGTTCCGTCATGAGCACACGGCAACCGTGGCTCATGACGGAACAGTTCCGTCATGAGCGGGGAAGGGGTTAAAAATGATGGTTCACAACAAATAACAGCTAAATGTAATCATGTAAAATCTGATGTTTTTAAGGGGTGCTCATTGAGACGCGTGAACGAACTGCCACCTGCAGAAAGGAGATTACTCTAAAGGTTAAGTCTACACTTTAAAGGTTAAGAATTTCCATGTAGGCTATTCTGAAGTCAGCAGTAGTAGTTGCCTCAAAAAAAAGGGATCAAGAATTGTTTAGTATATAACAAATAAAAATCACACAAAAATAAAAAGTGTAGTATTGATTGGTTTCTCTGATTGCCCAAGGTTGATATTAAAGCCTATAGGAAAGCACAATAGATATTTTAAGGTGCCTGCCCTAAGGCGGAACAACAAGCTTCTCTCCCAGCGACTTAAGTTCAGTAGGAGATAGCTGGATGGCAAATGAGATGGAGGGCAGTTGGTAGGTGCCAAAGACATATACCTTGTAACTGTGGGCTTAACAAGTTCCATATCGTATCTTAAATTACTATATTGGTTGTATAGGGCCTCTTGTAGAGTCTTTTTAGTTTTACCCTCCATATTGTTTGGGTTCAGGAAAATGTGATCAAGGTTCACGCTTATCAAGCTATTTCTGACAGCGGCCAGCCACGGTATGTCTCCACCCTTGCTGCATTTAAGGCAATCCGTTATAATTTCTCTAGTTAGTGACCCTGCCGAATTTTGCCAAACTTTTAACCAAAATATGGCCGGACGGCACCTAATGTAATCCTCAATATAAGGCAGCTGTAATTCCTGATGGCAAATAAAATTTGGAGAAGGATTGGGATCCCCAAAAGTTTTCGACAAAATTGATTTTCTTCTCCCTGGATAATGCTACTTTTTGCGTAGCCCCAAACTTCAGCGCTATAAGTAGCCATGGGTATGCACTGTGCTTTATAAATTTTAATTATTGATAACACTACCTCAGGCTTTTTTGGTTGCGGGAGACATGTATTCCTTCTATGGGCCAGATGAGCTTCCCAAGAACCAATGTCTGAAAACATTAGTCCTAAGTACGGAAAAGTGCGAGTGCATAAAAGGTGTTCAGGTCCTGAGGTAATTGAGTGAATAAAGTGCTTTTTGGAACCACAACAGATTATAAACGATTTCTTACAATTAGTGCAAAGATCTAGGCCAGCCATAAAATCAACAAAGCCTCATACTAACTAAAATGCAAAGTGCGTTTGGGGTGCGGCCCATTAGGACCGCATCGTCTGGATTTAATAAAACGGGGAGTATGTTGCCTTTGATTTTTGGAACATCGGTAGTAAGTTCCGATAAAACATTGTGTAAATCATTAATATACAGAATGAACAAGAGAGGGGCCAGTATGCAGCCCTGCCTGACCCCTCTACCGATATTAATGTTCCCTTAGACCTCCCCATCCTTGCCAATCCTCACCCGTGCTTTCGAGTCCCTGTGCAAAAAAGCTAAAAAATGAACTAAAACCTCGTCCAACCCATACTTTAAAAGCATACTTTAAAAGCACTGACCATAGATGTGATCTATTTACAAAGTCAAAGGCTGAGGAGAGATCCATAAAAGCCAGATATTTTTGAAAATGCCGGGCTATGGTATATTTACCGACGATCTTTTTGCTTTGTGTAGTTTTGTTGCTGCAGTGTAGATTGTTCGGTATCATGCTGGTGATATGATACAGAGAGACCTTGTTCCGAGCTCAGATGCTGAATCAGCTTCGTTTGTGCAATGTTATTAACTTTAGGTCGGGTACGAAGTGGCAGAAGGTCTGTTTTGAATTAGTTTCAGGTTTTCTTAAGCGGCGGTGTGTTCAGTGGTGTATTTGTTTCACTTAGTGGAGTGTATTTCAGAATGTGATAGTTAATGTACATATGATTTCCCTCTGTGGCTTAAAATGCTCAACAATAGGTTATAGGAAGGTGAATTTCTGATTTCTGAAAAGGTGTGTTTTATTGTAACAAATGGTGAACTTAGCTTGATTTAATACCAACAACTGTTTTCCTTAAATTGATGTAAACGTCATGTACTTTTCAGCAGGAAAGGAATTAGGTTTAACTTCGGGTAATCTAATATAAAGGTTCACTAAATGCGTGGTTTTATGCTTGGGGATTGCCTTAAATTACAAGAATAAAAACACTGACAGTCTATGTCATGTAGGTACACAGCTACTACCTGTGTGTCAAACCAACCTTCACCAGGTAGACTTGTTTTACCCACCTTAGTAGAACATAATCTTCTCCACATATCTTCTAGTGACAAAACTACTGAGCACACGTACATTCATAGTTACGTGGCCTAGAATCCATATCAATTATACAAATGCACTTCTCAGCACTATTGTCAGTATGTGCACCTTAGACAGTCTACTGCATGAGCCCTTTATGCATTCAAAGTCACAGGCATGTAATGAGCGTGAGAGCAGATATGTGCGTGTGTGGTTTTGGTCCTGTGGATAAAATAGACTTTTAAACTGCAAATGTGCCCAAAAACAAAGGGGCATATTTACAATCCCCTAGCACCACCAGAGCGTCATTTTTTTACGCACTGGTGGCGCTGTGTGCTGGCCCATATTTACAAGGCCACGCAAAGCCACTTCACATGGCCTTGCAAATATGGCCCTCTTTCACGTAGTATTCCGCATTAAAGGGGTGTGTCATGGATGTTGCTGTGGGTGTTCCACACAACGCCCATGGCTTTTTGACACTGCCTCAGATTTATAAAGATTGGTAAATCTGAGGTAGAGCCAAAAACCAACACCTGTCAAGGGGAGGCGTTAGAGTGGCGCAACGAGGAGAAGTACTTCTCCTTGGTTTTTGTTCTTCCTATGACTGCAGCACACATAGAAGGAGCAAAACGCCATTAATGATTGTTTTTGTGCAGGAAAGGCACAAGCACAATTATCCCTGCAATGCAGGCAACTTTGCAAGGATGCATGCGTTGGTGCACGGCTGCTCTTTTAGTGCCGGTGCATGGGAGAGCACAGGGATGCGCTCTATTCCTTTTTTTTGTGCCCTCATAAGCCTCTTTAGTGGAAAGAAAAAAAACAATGACGTCCTTCTACTTGCACATCTTGACGGGCACCTGAATACCTGTACTCTCATATGCCTTATATAAGATCGGGTCGGTATGAGTAGAGGGGGAGGTCGAGATTTCTGATGGCCCTTGGACTCAACGCTCCATCTACCCTCTTGTCTGTTTGTCTGCTTTCTCCCTCAGACTATCCAACCAGCAGGTAAAAACTGCAAGGACCCAAACCCAAGTGTCTGGTGAGGCTGGTAAGGCGTAATCATAGGACCTCTAAAAAACCTAGCTATAATCGTTTAGAGCATCACACCATTCCAAGAAGGGAAGCCAAGAATTAACATCTCTTGGACTCTTCCTACCTATGGTGGCTATATTTTTAATCGAGGCCAACAAATTGTGCAAACTAGGAGAAAGTGGGGACACCCATAGCTTGCAAATTTCCCTGCGCGCCAAAAGTATAACGTAAAAGATTAACTTTGCCTGCCCTTTAGTAGGCTTTATCTCAGGCTCTATTTGAGACAGTGCCTTACTCACTTCGCTCCAGTAGGTTTGCAAATGTATACATTCTAAAAACATGTGGACGTCGTCAGCATTCGTACTACCACACTTTGGGCAGGGGACTTCATCTCTCCTCCCAAACTTTGACAGCTTCAAGGGTGACCAATATGCCCTATGAATGGAAAAGAGATGATTTCTCCTCAGATGCGCGGGTTTAACTGATTTAAAAAGCATAGCGATAGATACTTGCCAGTATTTTTCCAGCGATGATTCCGGCAAGTATTTTCCCCACAGCTCCACCGGCAGCGTAAAATCGCCATCCTCGATTTCCACCAGTAGCCAATAGATGGTCACTAATTCCTTCTTTTGACTCGGTTGCTGCTTCAGCTTAAACTCTAGATCATTTTGTCCACCTATCCTTGTTGATGGGTCGGAGAACCAACTTTGCATTTGCGCATATTTAAACCTGGATAGGTGAAAATTTGTAAGCTCGCTGCAACTCTCCCAGGAGATAAGCTCCCCATCACTTATTATCTGGTCCCGTTGATAAAGTCCCCCTTCCATAAGAGGCTTGGCAAGAATGTCTTTTGTCCACTCAGGGGAGCTGGGACTATCCCAGATGGGGGCTAAAAAACTGTGATAGGGAATTTTCAAGATTTTTCTTACTTTAGACCAAGTCTCTGCTAGCCCCCTCAGAATCTTAAACCTGACCTTTTAAAAAAAAATTGGGTCGGCATATTTTAAGATAAACCCCTTCTGCCCTCCCGGCTCCAGATTGGCAACTGTGGACCACAAGCCTCCTATCATAAAGGGGTTTGGAGAGTTAAAGAGACACTTCTCCTTTTTTAGCAGAAATGCCCATGAATAGAAAAGTAAGTCCGGCAGAGCCACTCCTCCTTTCTCTAACCTTCTCCGCAACTTCTTCCAAGCTATTCTTGGTCCTTTACATGCCCATATAAATGAAACCAAGTCACCTTGTTGCTTTTTGATCCATTCTGTATTCCTGTCAATGCGGTGCATCTCTGTATTTTTTAAATGTACAGCTCAGCGCAGCAAAATTGGTTGTGGCACTGTGCCATTTCATTGTACATACCTTCCATAATTTCTTCGCATTTTCCAGACTTCGTCTAGCAGTATCCAATGCCAGGGCACAGCAGCTATGTGAGTTATATATTTTTGTCTCAAATTTTGGAAAACGTGCCAGGGTTTCTAAACCTGAGACCGAAGCACTTCAGAAAACGTTTCATAAACTCTCATTCAATCAGATGCTCAATGTATTATCTGAATTTGATTCAGGATCCTTGCCGCTATTGTTCAAATATCTGTATCTAGCACATGGTCTGAAGAAACCTATTTTTGTTGTATGTATTAAAAAATGTCAAAATGAATTTCATCATTCCCTAAAAATATTTCCTTGCGTATCTAATTAAGTAAGCTACTTTCTGTTAACAATTTTTAACTTCTTTATTGACAGTAAATGTCTGAGATTTGATTTTAATATGGAATATTTGATAACCCCTGCAACAATTGTCCCCTCCCCTCCAGTGTGCACCAAAGTTTGCATTCACTGTTTTTGTGGCTGGGATTTTTCAGGACTGGCCAAAATTATAGACAGCCGAAACGTGTAATAACTGGATGCATGTGTGAGTGCACAGACAGTCAAACGCACAATTGCTTGGTCTGTCACCCAAAAATATTTGACGCTCTACAGCGCGACCACTCAAACACACATATTTGACCCTCTAAAGTGCTCCGCTGCTTTTTAGGTAGGTTCTTGCTATAGAAATATCTTATACATACGTACATATATTCAAACTTAGGTTTTCTAAATAGAAAATTTTTTAAACACAATTTCTGTACGGCTAGTAAAGTGTAGGGTTTACAAAGAGGATCTCACTCAAAAGACCTACGCGTTTATCAGATCAGGTTACTATAAGGAACTGAGCATTATGTGGCGCGGGTTTCTAAAACCAGTGGTCCACTAATGCACAGTAAAGTAGGTTTTTGACTTTGTGGAATTAATATGAATGATCATATGTATGCCAGAGGGCCTTGGCTGAGAATAGTTACATTTTTACCCTGCTGCAAAAGGGGCCTGTGTAAATAAAACCTTATGTATGTGTGATTTCTTCACCAGTGTGACACTAACATGGCGGGTTTTCTGGACGAGCTGCCGAGGATGGCGGCCCTATGGATGCTCCTGTGTGATGTTGTGCCATGTCCCCATAGGGCATGTCATGCCTGCGGACCAGGCAGTGAGAGCGCTCCTATGTGTCTGTAAATCCACACATGAAGAAATACCACACAAGCAAGTATATAGTGCACCTGTGGGTAAAAGGGCTACACTCCCTTAGCACCAACGCCCCCAGGAGAACAAACACTGAATAATAGAAGAAACACTCATTCTGCAGTGCAATTTTGCCTAAAAGAACACCAGAGCATTCTTTTTTGTTAATGCCTGAACGTTATACAGTTTACAAGTGATGCATCAGCATCAAGCAGAACGGTTTTCTATGAGTTGCGTGCAAGCTACAGCACTGAAACCTCCCCTCCTGGAAAAACAACACAAAACCGTTTCCCATTTCCGCCATTTATCATGATTAGAAGAAGCAGACAAGGCAGAAGCAAGGAAAATCTCTCCTGTGGGATTTCTGTGAAGTGTCACACAGCCAAAAGAAAGATTCACATATTTTACCATTCTGAAGAGCCTGCGTGTAAATTCGAAATAAATAAACTTAATCTGTCATATTTCCAAACTATGGGCCCGATTCACAGAACAAACTTAAGACAAAATCCTAAACTTAGTACCATTTTGGTATTCACAGAATGCACTTACTACTTCTGGTATTCACAGAATGAACTTACTACTTTTGTGATTCACAGAATAAACTTACTACTTTTGCTATTCACAGAATGGATTTACGACTCCTAACTTTACGTCCGCACTCGGGCCAGAAATTCCGGCCCGGGGGCGGAGCTTCCGGCCCGGAGGCGGGGCTCCGCCACTGGCCTGGCCACCTCCGGGCCGGAAGCTCCGCCTCTGGCCCGGAAGCTCCGCCTCCGGCCCGGAAGCCCCGTCGCCGGCCCGGAAGCCCCGCCTCCGGGCCGGAAGCTCCGCCTCCAGGCCAGAAGCTCCGCCTCCGAGTCGGAAGCTCCGCCTCCGGGCCGGAATTTCCGGCCCGAGTGCGGACGTAAAGTTAGTAGTCTTAAATCCATTCTGTGAATAGCAAAAGTAGTAAGTTTATTCTGTGAATCGCAAAAGTAGTAAGTTCATTCTGTGAATACCAGAAGTAGTAAGTGCATTCTGTGAATACCAAAATGGTACTAAGTTTAGGATTTTGTCTTAAGTTTGTTCTGTGAATCGGGCCCTATGCCTTTTCGCATTAAAAATATAAGAGTTAGTTCCATCATAAGCCCTTTCCTGAATTGAGGAGGAAGATTTTGCAGAGAAATGCAACAGAAATTTTAAAAAAATAGCCGTGATTTTTCCTTCTATCACAGCCCAGAACTAAGAAATTTGTGATTTATATTCTCATTTCAGCTTCATTCTTTTCTGGCAAAGTTTATTTCTATTCAAATTTGCTATGATCTCTCGTTTTTTTCCATGGTATGATTTAATGATGGACGATTCTTCAGTCTGATATGCAAAAGTCATTTTCATTTAAATACTTTATTTCCACCAAAGGCCATAAAGGTTTCATAGAAATACAATCATTCGTAATACAATCTAAAATCAGGAATTTCAGTTAAGATAATTTAAAATATTGTAGGTGCATCACTGAGTCTTTCCGTTTACCACCCCAGTAAATTTGCATTTAAAAAATTGCATAAAATCATTTTTGCCCATGTGTGGGTATGTGTTTGC
The DNA here is from genome assembly GCF_964204655.1 of Triturus cristatus. NCBI lineage: Eukaryota > Metazoa > Chordata > Amphibia > Caudata > Salamandridae > Triturus > Triturus cristatus. The sequence goes on along the minus strand of NC_140584.1, from coordinate 935,740,261 downwards.
CGTTAGTAGGGCTAGTGGGTTCAGGTTGTTCAGAATGGCTTTCTCTACCTGTAACCATACCGGTGTGTAGTCTGGTGCCGGGGCAACCCATTGCATTCCTTGTTTAGCTAGGAAGGCTAGTTGGAGAACCTTGAAGTCTGCTAGGTTCGCCTCCCCTGGGCTTTCGTTAGCCTCAGTTTCTTAATACTAATCCTAGCCTTCTTTCCGTGCCACAGGAAGTTGGTGAACATCTTATCGATTTTCCGGTGGAAATCGTCTGTGAGGAGGATTGGGAGCATGCTTATCAGGTAGTTTATCAATGGCGTGATCATCATTTTTAAAGTTTCAATTCGCCCCCACCATGTTATGAACTTCAGTGACCAGGCTTCTAATAGGTTCTTTACTTTTCCTAGTAGTAGTTTTTCATTGTGGCGTAGGGTGTTTATCAGGTCGGTACCAAAGTAAATTCCTAAGTATTTGATATGTCCTGTCTGCCATGTCAGGCCCGACTCCCCCAGCATGTCTTTCGTGCAGTAGATGTTTAGTGGCTTACATTCTGATTTTTCATTATTTAGTTTATACCCTGATAGTTTGGAGTATTCCGCTATTGTGGACATTAGAGCCTTTATCGTTCTGTTATTATCAGAATGTCATCCGCGTAGGCAGCAACTTTTACTACAGACCCTTTGATATCGACCCCCTTAATGGTGTCGTTTAGCTTTATGTACTGAATGAGGGGCTCGAGGGTCAGAAGGAAGAGTGGCGGCGAGAGTGGGCAACCTTGTCTGGTTCCTTGCTCGAGTTTGAAGGGATCTGATAGTGTGATAGTGAGCCGTTTACAGTAATGCAGGCTGAAGGGGTTTGGTACAGGGCCATGACCATCCGAATATAATCCTATTTAAAAACACTAAAATAGCACTCCTAAAGGTCGACAAGAAAATGGAGATCAGCATTAGAGGGTCCAAGTCAGAATCGCTATGGGCTAACAGCAAGATCAAATATAAGGGGAAAAGCCTTAACTACGAGACATGGATAGAAGAGGTATATCCTACCCACACCAACTCAAGAAGGGGACATCCCCCATTACTTTCGCCAACCTGAAAGCAACCCGCCAACTGGAGGATATAGAACTAAATAGATTCCTAAAGATAAAAACAGCCCTGTTAAAGACAAGCCTAGCCAGCACCCAACCCTCGATCTTCCGCTATGTAGCAAACATCAACAAACTAGGCCATCAAGTCTCGCAAATATACAAACTACTGCGCCCTAAAACCACCAAACTCAACGCCAAAACAACCGAATACAGAGATAAACATATCCACCCCCGCTAAACGACCATGAATGGAAAACTCTGTGGGCCTCGGCCACCCGTAACAAGATCACCCCAGTCTTAGCACAAACACAATTCTGGCTTCTCCACAAAACCTACTGGACCCCAGACCGGTTACACACACTAGGCCTTAGGGAAGACTCCCTCAGCTGGAACTAGAACACAGAGAAGGGAGACTTAGCGCACCTCATCTTTCACTGCCCAACACTCAAGGTGTTCTGGGGAAGGGTATTTGATTTCATAGACAAGGTGTTTAAATGCAACCTAACGAGAGGCTTTGCCTCCCTCACCACGGCCTTTTTACGTACTGATCTCTCCTCAGAGAGAGAGAGGGAACTAATGGACCTACTTCTGACAGCTGCGGTCAAACTGCTACTAACCAACTGGAAAGACACTAGCAAAACTAGCTACAAAGGCTGGATCAACTGGGTCACTCACATCAGAGGAGCGGACCGCTTGGCGCTGCAACACTCCCCCTGGAAAGCGTCAACAAGGGGTCTGTGGGAAGCTCTGGACAGGTCCCTAGACCCCTACGAACCTCCATAGGAAACCGACCAGAACTCCTACTGTAATGATCCATGGCCCAAGGCACTGCAAAACTACGAACCGTGTGGACTTGGAAACTAGCTTGACGGTCTCGAGTGGAGATAAAACGAACTGCAGTTGACATATCGGCACTAATGTTTAAGCCAAGAATGTATATCTCTCTCTATGCCTGTCCTATCCTCTTCTCTCTCTCATTTCTGACTTTTCTATCCTTTCCGCCTGCACCTACTTCTCTATTAAACATCTAGCCAGCAAGGGGAGAACCGCATAAACCACAATGTACTAATGATCTTTGCCACCTGTGGTTAACCATGCAGCAGCATATATGATTGTATACAATTTATAAAAATAAACAATAAATTTTTTTTAAAAAACATTTTTCCAATTCAATAAGAAGTAAAAGTGACCAGAAGTATTTTTATTACATCAGAAAGTACATTAGTCTTTGGTGCATCACAGCTTTAGTCCCTCTTTTTTCCTTATCAGTCCCACTATGAACAAATATCTGGATAAGGCAAATATGACATGTGGTGCAGTGCTAGTTGTCAGTACCCTTAGTCAATCAATCAGACAATCAATCAATCAGACATTTGTAAAGCGCGCTACTCACCCATGGGGGTCTCAAGGCGCTGTGGGGGAGGGGGGAGAAGCTACTGATCACACAGCCAGGTCTTGAGGAGTCTCCTGAAGGTCAGCAGGTCCTGGGTCTGTCGAAGGTTAATGGGGTGGGTGTTCCATGTCTTGGCGGCGAGGTGGGAGAAGGATCTGCCACCTGTGGTTGTTTGGTGGATGCGTGGGACGGTGGCGAGGCCGGCGGAGCGGAGCTGGTGGTTGGGGGTGTAGAAGGTGAGTCGCTTGTTGAGGTATGCTGGTCCGGTGTCGTGGAGTGCTTTGTGAGCGTGGGTGAGGAGCTTGAAGGTGATCCTCGTGTTGACGGGAAGCCAGTGCAGGTCCATCAGGTGGGCAGTGATGAGGCTGTGGTGGAGATGTCGAGGATGAGGAGTGCGGAGGCGTTTTGTATGCGTTGGAGTCTTTCTGGAGTTTGGCCGTGGTTCCCACGTAGAGGGCGTTGCCGTAGTCCATCCTGCTGAACAAATATCTGGATAAGGCAAATATGACATGTGGTGCGGGGCTAGTTGTCAGTACCCTTAGTCAATCAATCAGACAATCAATCAATCAGACATTTGTAAAGCGCGCTACTCACCCATGGGGGTCTCAAGGCGCTGTGGGGGAGGGGGGAGCAGCTACTGATCAATCAGCCAGGTCTTGAGGAGTCTCCTGAAGGTCAGCAGGTCCTGGGTCTGTCGAAGGTGGATGGGGAGGGTGTTCCATGTCTTGGCGGCGAGGTGGGAGAAGGATCTGCCGCCTGTGGTTGTTTGGTGGATGCGTGGGACGGTGGCGAGGGCGAGGCCGGCGGAGCGGAGCTGGTGGTTGGGGGTGTAGAAGGTGAGTCGCTTGTTGAGGTATGCTGGTCTGGTGTCGTGGAGTGCTTTGTGAGCGTGGGTGAGGAGCTTGAAGGTGATCCTCGTGTTGACGGGAAGCCAGTGCATGTCCATCAGGTGGGCAGTGATGAGGCTGTGGTGGGGATGTCGAGGATGAGGAGTGCGGAGGCGTTTTGTATGCGTTGGAGTCTTTCTGGAGTTTGGCCGTGGTTCCCATGTAGAGGGCGTTACCGTAGTCCATCCTGCTGAACAAATATCTGGATAAGGCAAATATGACATGTGGTGCGGTGCTAGTTGTCAGTACCCTTAGTCAATCAATCAGACAATCAATCAATCAGACATTTGTAAAGCGCGCTACTCACCCATGGGGGTCTCAAGGCGCTGTGGGGGAGGGGGGAGCAGCTACTGATCAAACAGCCAAGTCTTGAGGAGTCTCCTGAAGGTCAGCAGGTCCTGGGTCTGTCGAAGGTGGATGGGGAGGGTGTTCCATGTCTTGGCGGCGAGGTGGGAGAAGGATCTGCCGCCTGTGGTTGTTTGGTGGATGCGTGGGACGGTGGCGAGGGCGAGGCCGGCGGAGCGAAGCTGGTGGTTGGGGGTGTAGAAGGTGAGCCGCTTGTTGAGGTATGCTGGTCCGGTGTCGTGGAGTGCTTTGTGAGCGTGGGTGAGGAGCTTGAAGGTGATACTCGTGTTGACGGGAAGCCAGTGCAGGTCCATCAGGTGGGCAGTGATGTGGCTGTGGTGGGGATGTCGAGGATGAGGAGTGCGGAGGCGTTTTGTATGCGTTGGAGTCTTTCTGGAGTTTGGCCGTGGTTCCCACGTAGAGGGCGTTGCCGTAGTCCATCCTGCTGGTGACAAGGGCCTGGGTGACCGTCCTTCTGCTTTCGGAGGGGAGCCATCTGTAGATCTTGTGAAGCATACGGAGGGTGTTGAAGCAGGAGGAGACAGCGTTGACTTGTTGGGTCATTGACAGAGAAGAGTCCAAGATGAACCCCAGGTTGCGTGCGTGGTTGGTGGGTGTCGGCGCAGTTCCCAGCGAGGCTGGCCACCAGGAGTCGTCCCAGGCAGAAGGGGTGGAGCCGAGGATGAGGACCTCCGTCTTGTCTGTAGTGCCTCTTGATGCTTTCTAAATCCCATTGTATTACATAGCGGTCGGATCCATTTCTTCGTTGGTCTTTCATAGGCCTGACAGAAAAACTAAATATGTGCTACGTTCTCTGTAGACCCTAGAGCATGTGTAATGCATAGAGTACGAGAGCCATCTTCCTTGCCCCCCCAGTTTGCTGTGTGACTCTTGATCTGTAAGATATTATATCTTAACGTTAGGTATAGAGTTCTTGCTAGGTGCGGCTGTAAACTGTCAAGAAAATCCTCGCGGATCGGACTTGGTTTAATAGTAAGGAATTGAGATGTTAACCTTCCCAGTCTCGGGTCACAATGGAGTGCATTCAATATGTGTTGCCAATAAATTCTCTTCAGTGTAACTTTACAGCTGGGTGTTAAGTGGTGTGGGTTAGTCCAATATGATCCGAGACCTAGCTTTATGAGCCATTTCTGTACAAATCTTAACCAAGAGAAGGTGAGGCAAGTAATTCACTTAAACCTTCTCTGTATGCTACTAGTTCTGGTGTTGTCCACAGCCGTATCCAGTAGAGCAATGGTCACAGAGTTGTAAGATGCCCTATGCACTTTTATGTCTAGATCATGGAACAATAGGATAAGTGGTGTTGATGGGGGTAGCCCCAGTAGGCTCCTCACAAATTTGTTTTCCCCAGTCGTCAATTGCTTGGCGTCGCTAGTGCCCCATAGCTCTGACCCATACAGTGCTGCCACCTGGACCTTACATTTGCATAGCTCGAGTGCTGGTGTCACTGATTTGCTTGTGGACATACTATACTTCTTGAGGACTGCCCCTGTCCCTTGAGCTGACCGTAGTACTGAATGGTTTACTTGCTGTTTCCAAACTAATTTGGACTCTAATAATATGCCCAGGTAAGTAAAATTTGTAGCGTGTTCTAATGTTTGGTTGCCCAACATGAAGTAATTTTTAAAACCCTTATGTGGGTTTATGGACATGTACTTGGTTTTACTAGCATTTATTTCTAGTCATTTTGTGACACAATATCCATTAAAATCATTCATCTTTTGTAGCCCCTTTGGAGTTTGTGATATCAGGATGGTATCATCTGCAAAAAGCAGCGCTGGTACCAAGTTTCCGTTCAATTTGGGAGGGTTGTGTGTTTGCTTTTGCAAATAATTTGCCACGTCATTAATATAGAGTGAGAACAGAGTGGGAGCGAGTACACAACCCTGTCTCACTCCCCTGTCTATTGGGATTGGCTTTGTAAGTTTCCCAGCGGACTCTAGCATAGTTTCCGCTGTGCAGCCTTTCTATCTGGGTTACTAGGCTGGGGGGAGCTTTTTGTTTTTTTTTATGAGTCCCATAAGACGCATCTAGGTATGAGGTCAAAAGCTGCCCACAGGTCGACAAATTCCACATAGATGAGCCCTTCCTATATTTCCAGAAAATGCACAAAAGTCTAAAGACTTGACCTACTGTACTAGTGCATGATCTGAATCCTGCCTGGTGTGGGTACAATATATTATTAGTCTCTATCCAGTCGTTAAGCCTATTTAATAACTGTCTGGCATGGATCTTTTTTAAAACGTCTATCAGGCTGATTGGCCTGTAATTTTCAGGTTTGAGTTTACTACCTTTTTTGTAGATAGGGACAATTTTGCCCCCTTTTCACGTTTCTAGTATTGGGGCGCCTGCTGTTATTGCATTACTGAGGGTATTGACATATGGGACCCAGAGCTTTTTATCGTGTTTAAATAGATCTCCGGGGAGTCTATCTAGTCCCGGTGCTTTCCCTGGCTTGATGGTATCTATGGCATATTCTGTTTCTTGCAGTGAGAAAGCGATCACTCCACTGTCCCCTTCATTATTTGCATGCTCCCTGTCTCCACTCGAAGTTACAGTGGGCCGGAAGCTAGAGTACAAGGCAGTGAAGTGCTCTGTCCAGACTGCCTAGTCCAAATAATGCTCCGTCATAGCTACTTGGTCCTTGCCCCCACATGCTATGATTTTCCAGAACTCAGCTGAATTGTTAGTTTTTGCTGCCTGCAAGAGGTCCAGCCAACTATTTTCCTCCCAATCCCTCTTGGCAGTGGCCAATGTTCTCCTATGACGTCCCTGGCCCTCCTTACTGAGTCTGCATTTCCCCGCTTTATGGTGTCAAGTAAGGTTGTCTTGGATCTCCTGCATTTTGTTGTGTACCATGGGTTTACCTTTGGTCCCAGTTTAGAGTTAGATTTTGATTTCTTCACGATGTATTTAGTGAGAAGAGGCTCTAGCTTTGCGGCCAAAGTGGAGTGCATTGCTGTTGCAGGCAAAGCGTTTATCTCCAGGTGGGCACCCACTACCTCAGTGAAGGTGTTGTAGATGTTTGTCATTAACTCTATATTGCCTGTGACCTTAGGCCACTTGATAGATCTTCGATTATTTCCTACTAGGGGATATACATTTTGCATACAGATGTCAGATTGATCGTCTCTTAATAGCTGGGCTATTACTTCCAAGCAAAGTGGTCGGTGGTCGCTGTCGTCCCTCATATCTATTCTGAAGCTCAGTATCCTACTCCAAGTGTGAGGAAGATGTTGCAGAGAAATGCAACAGAAATGAAAAAAAAATAGCCATAATTTTTCGTTTTATCATAGCCCAGAACTAAGAAAATTGTGATTTATATTCTCGTTTCAGCTTCATTCTTTTCTGGCAAAGTTGATTTCTATTCAAATTTGCTATGATCTCTCGTTTTTTTCCATGGTAGGATTTAATGAGTGTTTGAAGTTAAAGTGTATGCAATACGGTATGTTCCTCTGGTAATAGATGAAGTCAAGGCAAGGCTCAAATTTGAAGATAACTCTTCGCATAGCTCCTCCTAAAAGTCGCCTAACTCTTATTGACCACTATATCAAAGTATACTCATTTACATATTATACCCAAGTTCCCATTTATGCTGTATAATAAACAATAAGAAACCTGCATTAGGAGGAGGAGCCTAGCGCGCAACCAAGATGGCCGCGTAGGCTTGTGGCTCCCGAGGGCCTCCGCAACCTCCCACGTCTATCCTGTCATAATCCTGGTTTTCTCGATGGGCTTCTGGTTATGATCTTGCGCTAAGGTGCCACTCGTTTTCCAAATCGAAATTGGACTCCGGGAACCGGTTTTGTGGCGATCTGAACTTTGCGGCCTTCTTCGGCCTTGGTCCCGAACTCGAGTTGGTGAAGTGCACGGGTGCGAAGTGAACAACAGCGGCATGCCAGGCTGGGCCAGCTCCGGACCCCGTGCTTTCACTTTCGGTTTCGAGTTGATCTGCGGAAACTGACGTCGGGACATTGGGTGTGCAGCGCTAAGGACGGAGTGCATAGCCTGATTCTTGAACTGTAAACGGGCCTATTTCAGTTGGTGGCCTTGATGTCCTGGCCTTCCTCCGGGTGCTGGAGGGTGCTGACCTTGGCGGTCGCCGACGATGACGACGAGAGTGGACGGCGATAAGCTGAAACCCAAGTCTACCCGGAGGGGAGCCTATTCCCAGGCCAACAATATGGACCGCTATGCGCAGCCAAAGTGATCCCCTAGTGGATCACGTAAATCGCCTGAGCCGCCCAAGGAGGCCTCGGGCGCATCATCCGAATTGACTCTGCTGGATGTCATGGGGGCCATTGAGGAGATGAAGGCGATGGTGAACCAGCAATTTGATACCTTGGCTAATAAATTGGACTCGGTGTTGATTGATGTCACTTTGGTCAGAGCAGACCTGTCCAAAACTAATGACCGGGTCGACTCATTGACTCAAGCGGCGTCGAGCCTAACGGTGGATGTGGCCGCTTTGCAGACGACGGTGCGGAGGTTGCAGCTCGCCAGTGACCTGACTGATCGTCGCCTTGAGGACTCCGAAAGCAGGGCCAGGCGGAATAACGTCCGTATTATCGGGGTGCCAGAACGGTCGGAGGAGTCTGCTGTGGATCTTTTTGTGGAGGATCTAGTGGTGACTCATCTAGCACCCAAAGGGCTGAGCAAGTTCTTCGCTGTTGAACGGGCCCACAGGATTCCAGGGGGTGCGCCGAAGGTGGGTGCCCCCCCGCGGCCTATCATTGCCCGACTTTTTAATTTTCGGGATAGAGACGCTATCCTTCAGGCATCGAGGGTGGCTGGGCCAGTAAAATTTGAGAACTCTAATGTTAGCTTTTACCCAGACTTCACGCAAGCGGTTCAAAAGCAACGGATGGGATTCTCGGCCATCAAACGGCGCTTGAGAGACATGGAGTTGAAGTATGCGATGCTATTCCCGGCTAAGCTGCGGGTCGAGTTAGATGGTCGCTCACACTTCTTCGACCGGCCGGAGGCGGTGGGAGAGTGGCTGGATGCCCTACCCAGGAGTCGAGGTCGGGAAGGTCGGATGGCGGAGAGCGGAGAGGGTTTGACGGAGTAGGAATGGAACTGTGATCCTTTCGATGGACTGGACTGGTAACGTTTTGCACCTGTGGCTGCACTGGACTCCAGTTTGTAACTCTTTGCCCCGTGGTCTTTGGAGGTTGCGGGGGGCTTGCTGGGGCCCTTTCCTCCTTCTGGGGTTTTTCTTGTCCTTTTTGTAGTGAGTTTCATATTGGGGCGACAGGCACACTGCATGTTGGGGGGGCTGTTCGGGCTCACGCAGGGGTGCAGGGAGGGGGGAGTTCTGTTGGGGTTGATGGGGTGGGGTTGGGGTTTGTTTGTTTGTTTCACAAGGCGGGGTAATGTTTTTTGTTGTGCTATTATAATTGTGCTCTCCGGGAGGGGGATAGTTTGTGCTGGGAGGGATGGGGGGTAAGGGGTTGAGACTTCTTTCATGGAATGTGAACGGGCTGGGGGACAGGATAAAGCGGGGGGTAGTCCTGCAGTTCTTGAAACGTATTTCGCCTGACATCGTGTTTCTGCAGGAAACGCACCTCATAGGGAACTCTTTCCATGCCATGAGCAGACGAGGATATCGCCTTCTGGCCCATTCTGGTTTCACCTCTGGCTCGAGGGGAGTGGGCATTTTAGTCAGGACCTCTCTCCCGTTGGTGGTGGATGAGGTGCTCCATGACGACAGAGGGCGGTACACTGCGTTGGTGGGGAGGTGGGAAGGTAAGCTGATTTCGCTGGTCACGGTTTACGTGCCGCCGGGCTTGCAGACGGCCACCTTTGCTGATTTGGGGCGCCTGCTACTTGGGCTTCCGGGGGGGGTTTTGGTCTTGGGGGGGGATTTTAACGCGGTGGTTTCCGGAGTTGAGGATCGACACCCCCCTAGGGACCTCCCTCGGGCCCAGAACTGGCTGGGGGGCTTTCTGGATACCCTGGGACTGCTAGACTGCTGGCGGTTGAAACACCCTGGACAAGCGCAATATACCTTCCACTCTGGGGCCCACGGTAGTCTGTCGAGGCTTGATTATATGCTCGTGCCTGAGGCCCAAGCTGGGATGATCGGGGAAGTGTGACACTTGGCACGCGGTATATCTGATCACTCCCCTCTTTTGCTACACCTAGATATCGCCTTGGGGGCGGAGGGGAGGGTGGCGCCGATCAACCCCTGGTACCTACGAAACCCCACGATCCGTGCAGACCTGGTTAAGTCCCTGGAACACTATTTTAATGACAACGTGGGGTCGGTGTCTTCCGCCATCTCCCTTTGGGAGGCCTTTAAGACGGTGCTCCGGGGCCAGGCTTTGTCTCTCATTTCCCATACCAAAAAATGCGCGGCACAGGAGGTTGTTTGGCTAGAAAATGAGATCACCGAGTTGGAGATTGATTTGGAGCAAGGTGTTACGGATGACAGACTGCATGTGCTGGCGCTTAAGCAGGCCGACTACAAGGCGCTGGTTACCGAATCTGCTAGGAGTATGAGCAGGGAGCAACAGGGGCATTTGTACGATATGGGGGATAAGGCCGGGAAGTTGATTGCCTGGTTGGATAAGAAGGAGAGAGCGAGTCGAGTGGTGCCGGATGTTGAGAGGGTGGATGGTGTGCGTGTGACGGACCCCGGTGATATTGTTGATTGCTTTGCGGAGTATTTTCACGGGGTTTATTCTCCGGTCTCAGAGCGATCGGAGGAAGACTCTCGACTACTGCTTCCAGACATTGCTCTGCCATCACTATCTGATGAGGATAAATTATTGATGGATGCGGCCCCGTCGCCGGATGAGATTGCTTTGGTCATTCGCTCTATTGCCTCCGGTAAGGCCATGGGTCCTAATGGCCTTCCCATCGAATTATATAAGTTGCGCCCAGATAAGATTGCGCCGTATCTCCGGGACATGTTCCTCGAGGCTCAGGCGGCGGGTTCCCTCCCTCCTGACCAACGTCTTGCTACTATTGTTGTTATCCATAAGGAAGGGAAGCCGCGGGATCGGTGTACTTCTTACAGGCCTATCTCTTTGTTAAACGCGGAGCCCAAAATCCTTGCCAAGGTACTGGCCAATCGCCTGATCCGGGTTGTGGGCGACCTGATTCATCAAGATCAATCCGGTTTTATACCCCATCGCAATACCGCTTTGAACCTGCGGCGATTGCATGGCGTTCTTGCTAGAGCGCCATTCATCCGTGAGCCGGCCATTTTGGCGTCCCTGGACGCTACCATGGCGTTTGACACCTTGGAATGGCCGTATATTTGGGCAGCATTGGCGAAGTTTGGGTTTGGCCCGGGGTTTATCGGTTGGGTGAAATTGCTTTATGATAACCCACTGGCACAGGTGGTGGTCAACGGACGGGTGTCGGCTCCCTTTGTTTTGGGTAGGGGCACCCGACAGGGATGTCCGCTGTCGCCTCTTCTCTTTGCGCTTTGTTTGGAGCCCCTTGCGGAGTGGCTGCGGTGGCACCCCTCGATGCGTGGCCTTAGATGGACGCCGGAATACGAAGATCGTGTCTCCCTATATGCGGACGATATCCTCTTGTATCTTGCATCTCCGCGCAAATCGCTTATTGTATTGGTGGATGTGTTGAGCTCCTTTGGTCGCAACTCCGGATTGGTCATTAACTGGGCTAAGTCTTGTGTGTACGTTCTCTCCGGGGAGGCCCCCCCCCTTCCACGGGGGTGCCCTATCCAGGTTGCGCAGTCGGGGTTCAAGTATTTGGGAATCTTTATAACCCTGGACCCGGTGGCCCGGTATGAACGGAATCTTCTCCCCCCCCTTCAGCGCCTCAGGGCGGATGTGGCGGGTTGGCGGCGGCTGCCGCTCTCGCCGCTCGGCCGGGCGGCGTTGTTCAAAATGATGTCGCTGCCGCGCTTTTTGTACGCCCTGCAGAACACTATGGACGTAGTGCCGGCCCGCTATTTTCGGGAGGTGGAGTGTCTTCAGCGTCGATTGTTTTGGGATGGGCGGCCGCGGATTGCTCTTGCTAAACTAACCCTACCGTGGTATGATGGGGGGATCGCTCTCCCTGACATTAAACGATATTATTGGGCCTCCCAGTTGGCTGCTATCAATCACGGGATGTATGGGCCTGCTTTGAACCCGGCTTTTGAGATGGACAAATTGTTATTGCCAAGCGGGGATTATAATCGAGCACTATACTCGGAATCCCTTGATGCGCGGGTGACTGGCCCGACGCGGGTCGCGGTGCAGGTGTGGCATGCAGCAAATGCGGCGATGGGGTGGAGGGATCGCTTGACTCGGGCAACGCCATTGTACGCTTCCCAGCGTTTGGGTTATCTGTGTACTACGAAAGGCTTTGAGAAATGGGATATGATTGGTATCAGCAAGGTAGGGGATCTCTGGACGAAAGGTAAATTTAAGACGTTCGACATGCTGAAAACTGAATATCAGTTGAACGATAGGGAATACTTTCGGTATGCCCAGGTTCATCATGCCTTGTGTTCCGTGTTCCCGGACGTGGCGGCTATTCCAGAGTATTCCCCGTTGGAAGACAGAGTATTGGACGGCTATGTGCCGGATAGCACCATTTCGCTGATTTATAAGAAGCTTATCAATGATCGAATGGGTTTGCTGACCTCATTGCGGGAGACATGGATTGCCGACGGTGTGGAACTTGACGACAAGGACTGGGTGTCAGCGGTGGCCTCCCCGAAAGAGGTGGCTATCCCGGCCCGCTTGCGTTTCGTCCAGCTTAAGATACTTCATAGAGTGTACGTCACGGGGCCTGGTTTGATGCGTATGGGGTATTCGGTGGATGGTCTGTGTAAGCGAGGCTGTGGACTACTGGGGACTTTCCTCCATATCCTGTGGGAGTGTCCGGAGGTGACTCGGTTTTGGTGTAGAGTGCATGCGGTGTTAGAAGAAGTCACGCATGTTGCCTTGTTGCCGGTGGCACGGAGATGTTTGCTGAATGTCTGGGAGCCGACTGATTACAATGTGATGCAGACGCAGTGGGTGACTCTGGGCTGTATGGTAGCGAAGCGTGACATTGCGCAATTGTGGGGCTCCCAGAGGCCACCAACGGTCTCAGCGTGGAAGGAACACATGGACTGGTGTATGTTCAGAGAGAAAACGGTGTATGTGGCGAGAGGCAAGCCTGGGAAGTGGATTAAGGTGTGGGGTCCCTGGAACTCCTATCGTGGAGGTATTTGCGCCCCGCCCCAGACGCGTGAGATGGATGCTGCTCTGTCTCCCTAGCCCGCGCATTCCTATATGCTCCTGCGACATGCGACTTTGGTTTCTTCTGCCTGGCCCCCCCCCCTCTGTCTCCTTGGGTTTGTTTACTCCTTTGATCGGGGAGCACATGTTATTGCCATTAACCCCCTTTGCCGTGTGTGTGTGATGTTTTCTCGTTTTTTCAAAATACGAAACCTTTCTCTGCTTGTTTATGGACTGCGGCTGCGGCCGGCTGCGTTGATTAGCACTCCGGTAGCTCTTTTGTTGCTTCATCGATGTGAATGTTAAGCTGTGCCTAGGTTTACACTGTGCATTAGCGGCCGGCCTGTTGGTTGTAGGCCCATATTTGTATGTCTCTGAAACTGTAATAAAGGTTTTCCAAAAAAAAAAAAAAAAAAGAAACCTGCATTAGCCCCTGACTTACAGCCCCCTGAATGTCATTCTTGTAATTTCACAGCCTGAAATAGTATGTTGATAGGATTTTGGACATGCAACCATTAGTGGATAACTCTAGGGAGGTCATAAATGCCACAAAGGAATGAAGTAGATATTTCCAGCCGTGATGTTTATGGGCTAACGATACAGCATCATCGACATAAAGAAATGCTGGGATTAGTCTGTTGCCCAGTCTGGACAAACCCTTAGCACCCTGAAGAAAGGCCGACTCTGATTGATATGTATGGCGAATAGTAAAGGAGCCGAAATACAACCTTGTTTAACCCCTCTCTTGACCCTGAAACTCTCAGAACATTTGCCACTCATACCGTATCTTACAACAATGGACAGGTCCTTATACAAGTCCCTTAAAAAGAAGCCAACAGAAACCACAATTTGTCACAGCGAGATGGACCTGTAGTGTTGTGGGTCACCTTTCTCCCCTTTTTTCAAAAACTATGGGTGATGATAGATTTTGGGTCGCAAACCCGTTTGCGCATGCAATTTAGGGTCGTACATTTGGCCTACAATGTTTTACAGTGGGCCTTTTCTTTTTCTTTTTATATGCAGGCGGGCCACCGCTGGAGTGGGATACTTGGGAAAGGAATGAAAGACAGCGGCAACTGTCATACTGCCATGACTCCTTGGCAAATTTGGGGAAAATTATCAGGATTAGTAATATGATGTACAGTAGACAGACTACCAACAGCAGATGCAAAGGTACCTTGGTCCCTTACAGTGTGGTTTCCTCTGAGCCGCCAAAGATATAATGGAGAAATTCTTATGCTTACTTGGATTTACAGGATCAGATACTTGGGAAATATTTTTCCGCTTACCCATGTTAGACAACAACTACAAGAGAAGAAAAATAAAAGAGACGGGCCCAGCAGGCCCAGACCTAGCAGGGTGCAAGGTGTGTCAGGCCCTCCCAAGGTAGCCCTGTGGCCTTCCCAATGCCCATTTTCAAGCAGAAAAAACATTTTCTGTTCTTTCTCTGTAATGATTGATGTAGACCTGCCGTCTTGTTTTCTGGGCCTACTTGTTTAACTCTCAAGAAAAAAAATCAATGCCTTGGGCTACTTGAAGTGCCTGGGGAGAGGTGTGAAGTCCTTGGGAGTGGTGGCTGTTATCATGCACATGTGAAAAGCAGGGGTACCTGTGACATTCCCGTTTTATCCAAAGAGGAGCACAATAACCCATTACACAGTGTTTAAGAGATGACATATTGCCAGGACCACTGGAATTATGAGATTCTGCAGCCACTGAGTTTTCTGCATAATTGTGAATTTAACACACTGAAAAGATAATCCATCGTCTGCTACGTAATGACAAAACAATGAAGTAATGTACCACAATATGTGCTACATTAGACTGCATTATTTGCCTTTTCTTGCTGTGTACTTTAGTGAAACCAGCTGCATAATATGTTCCTCCTCTGCCGCATAATTCCAGTGGCCCTGCATATGATAGTAACAATCTGATAGGATTTTGCCATCTCACGACGAGGAATTGAAAATGTAAATGCAATGAAAGTATTTCTTAGTAGTGGTTTGTTTTATTGTCTTCCTGCTGTGACACTCTTCCTATTTTATGGTAGCATATGAAAACGACTGCCACTACGACACATTTTGACTTTTTTAAAGTGAAAAGACGTTTGCCCAAGTTCACTAACAAAACACAGATACAGCATGGGCAGGAGCAGTGCAAGATATCATTATACAAAGAACTGTAGTGGCAGCTCCCCTGTTATCAAAACATAAGGATCCACCTCTAGAGGAAGAGAATGAAAAGAAACAAATAACCTGGGTTCAGAACACTAAGGTAGTGATGTGTGCGTATCCTACTATGGTTGGACACACACTGTGTTGTTTAAATACCCCTCACACACCAAAATGGCCCATGGTGTCATGCTTCATCATAGGGTTCTTCCCACCCCGCTGCGGGACGGGGCGTGCTACGACCTGCGACTACGCGGGAGCACTGATGATAAAGTGCTATGTGTGGTGCAAAGGGAGGGTCTGAAGTGAATGTAAGTATGTGTATTAAAAAGGACCTGGCCCCTTAAGACAAAAAAACTTTAATATGTCATGGGAGGCTGGTACTGGTAAAAAAAGTGGTGCGGAGACGTCCTACATAATGTGTGGTTACTCCTAATATGTCAACATGTTTCGATGCAAAGCATCTTCATCAGGACAAAACAAAGATCCCTCCTAAATAGAGAGCGTGTACTTATTTACATAACTATAAACATAAGTGAGGATGCAATCAATAATGCATTTATATACAGTACCTAATAGTATACTTGAATGTTTATGTGTATGTGAGGATACTGCCTCATGAACCTTGAAAACGGGTGGAAAAGTCAAGGAGCCTCAATGGTGCCCTTGCAAAGACTATACTCGATGTGAGTCCTCGGATGGAATCACTACCTTAGTGTTCTGAACCCAGGTTATTTGTTTCTTTTCATTCTCTTCCTCTAGAGGTGGATCCTTATGTTTTGATAACTGATTCTACGTGGAGGATGTATCCACCTCCAGTGCCCGTGTAGGGCTTTTCCTCTACACTCCCTAATCCTGTTATTATTAGCAGCTCCCCTGTGGCAGCACTTGCAACACCGGCCACTGTCCTGCCTACTCCCAATCGCCAGAGGTGCTGGTTGAGTCTGCTAAAAATAATTAGAAGGAAGTCAAGGCTCAGACACAATACTTCGGAGCACTGGTGACAGTGCAGTTAATCTCTCCTAACAAATTCTCTCTTTATGTCACATGGGTAGATAGAAATGGAGAATAGCACGTCTGTGACCCCCTTGGGTCGTAAACTTATACGATGATATAGTGGCTAATGCACTTGCTGGCAAGGTGTTCCTACAATCTGTATCTTCATAATTTCAAATATTGCGACTCAGCCTTTAATTTCTGTCTCACGAGTGGGACAGCAAGCACTGCAAAAAACTGGTGTCCCTGATCTGGATGAAACAACACTTATTTGAGCTTCAAATAATTGTGATGTTTAGGCCGAGTAGACCGCATTGCCTGCATAGTCAACTAATGTTATTAGCTATCAATGAACTTGCAGCTGTGGAAGGGTGGAGTCCTTTGCTCAGAAGTCCTGGAAAACCCAGCTTCACAATTTTCACAGCAATGGCTCTAAAGCAGTGATCTTCAAACTTAGCCCCCCTCCCCTCCCCCCCGGGGGGCGTGAAGTCTTCTGAAGGGGGGGGGGGGCGCAGCCCCACACATCCCAGCAGGAGTTCCAAAAGAAAGTCACTTGCAGTTTTCTTTAAAATAATTTGTTATCTGTTCCCCTCGTTTTTTATTTTGTGGCTTTATTTTTAAAGGCGGTTAGCCGTCTACTGCAAATGCTTCTTTTCAGCCTTAAGACCTTTGCAGGAACACTGGAAACTATGTAAGCAGGACCAGACTGGAATATAAAAGCAGCCTGAGGAAAATGTTGAAAACAGCCCCTGCTATCTTTCAGTCTCTTTCCAATATTGATCGCTATCGTTTTGTACCCTCTATGCCTATTGAATTATATCTGACTGCTGGAGAAATAGTCAGTTGACCTTCAAAAATCAGCCCCTAATGGCCCCACGGAACTCAACCCCCATGGGGAAAGGAAATGCCCGATGGACTAAACAGCTAATCAGGCCCTGCCAATTGGCCTGTTGCATGAGTCCTGTACTGAGGAGAAGATCTCAAGGGAAGCATAGGGTAAACAGGTAGGTAGGGCAGTCAAAAGAACTCAGCCTCTAAGTATGTACTAAACACTGTCTTTTTCACACATTTTAATGGTTTTGCTTTTTTGATCTTTAGGAATAGTACATGCATCAGTCAAACTAAACAATTACTAGCATTAAGAGCTTTTTTCGGATTTTCTTTCTAGAGTTCCTCTGAAAAAGCAGTTTCATTTGATTTTTAAAAACCTATTTCCTGAGAATTCTGTCTAGAACAATTTGTAGAATAGGACACTATCAGAGAAAAAAGTGGTTCACTTAATTGCAAGTAAAGCTAACGCCAGGTTTAAAGAACGTTTGCTTTCATTCACATGCCTCTTCCTCTCATTACGGCATGCTACATTACCAGGCACTACTGCACCGTGGCCTTGCCTCCCTTCATCTAATACTCACCCACAGGCCTTACAATGTTTTCTCCTTTGTCCTCTCAACACTGGGCCGGGGTATTCCAGTCCCCCAAATACATGCTATGCAAGTTGCAGGACAGGGCACTGAGGTAAAAAAGCAATAGCACATCCATCTTCCTGTTCCCTCCTTCCACAGTATACCCAAGGGCCACCCCCATCTATTCGATCAACTCTGCAGAGGGTGCCCATACTCCCAAGCTCTCCTGCTGTCCTACAGACCTGCTTGTCTCTGGTATTAGTGTTTCATTCCTTGTAAATGCCGATTTTACTTTCTACGACTTCTGTAAGGAGTTAGCTGGTGGTGGTGGTAGTGGGTATGGAAGGGGCCTAAGGCCCCATAATACACTAACATCCATGCAGAACTTAATATGCTTCCCTTGGATGGACGGGAATTCTGCTACTCTCATACTCAGCCTCAGGAAACCACCCTAAACTCAAGGGCTTGGTTATCCTTGTCTCAGTGCTGCCATAGGACGCTCAGCTGTGTCCACATGGCGACAGCTCCTTATTTCAGCACAACGAAAGGAAGTGCAGCTTGGCCCAAAGATCGACGCTCCTCATCTCGATACAAACTATAAACCCACCCCTGTTTAGTAGCATACTTACCCTTGTCTTGATATATACCCCTTTGAAGGTCTGAGGGGGGCCTAACTCCAAAACGTTTTGCTCAGGGGGCCCCATGTAAAAATGTTTGAAGACCACTGCTTTAAAGAGATGAGAAATGGTGGGTGATTAGAGGAGAGTGCAAGGACAGAAAAGATGATGGAAAGGAAAGAAAAAGATTGCATAAGAGAAAGGTTTAGTAAGGAAAGAGGTGGATGAAATAAGAGTGAAGTAGTAAGTTGAAGGGAAGAGAGTAAATAAGACAGAGTGAGCTGATTAGAGAGGAGGGTGATGTGTGCCATAAAGTAGAGAAGTAGATGAAGATGGTGTTAGAGTTAGATGAAGGATGATGATGGACAGGAGAACGTTGAGCAAAGTGGTTGATGGGAATGAGATAATTGGTAGTTCTGTACTGAGAAAAGGATTTGAGGTGAGTAGAGTGAGTAGTAGTAAGAGGAGTATGGAAGGGTTCAGGTGGCAGTGAGGTTGATAAAGGATCGGAATGATGAAAAAGGAAGGTTATCAGAGAGAAGAGTGATGGGCAAATGATAAAATGTGGTTGGGCAGAGAAGGAGTGTTAAGAGGAGAGACGTAAATCAAGAGAGTGATAAATGGGCGGGGGGGGGGTGGAGACAGAGGATGATGGGAACAGGAAAGACAACTGGGAGAAAGGAAGAGAACAGTAAAGAAGATGGAACATATCAGTCACAATTTAGAAGTGAAAAATCAGTTTTAAGGCACTCACATTAGCTGCACATTTCCAGTTTCTGCTACTTAAAATACATTTTACTCAAAGGACCAACAGCTAAATATTGGTTGAAAAACTAGCCAGCAAATTGTTAAGCACATTCATCAACCTCAGAAGTTATACTCTTGCCACAGTAGGCAGCTTCATGTAGAAATGGGCTCCCATTTGATGTCTGACCAGTTGTCAACTTGGATTGCTTTTGCAATTACTATTGCGCCTTTTTGAACTAAATATGCAGCAGTAGTTATTACCCATAACTACAAATTATTGCATAGCTTTTTACTATCTATTTAAAATATGCACGGTCCCATAGTCTTTGAAGATCTTCTGTGTGCTGATGAGCACTCTCTATATAATCAGGGCCATAGTGCGGCTGCTGTTCAAAATGTGGAGAGCTGCCAGTGAAGAACAGGTAGAAGGCAGCAGGATTGAAACGTCCACATATGCACAAACCCTCGTATAAAGCATTTCAAGCTTCGGGTAGATATAGAAAATCATGACCCCATAGGGAGCAGCAGTCAAAGTAAGGTCGACAGAAGAGGGGAAGGGGGAGAGGTTGTCAAGATTGAGGTGAAAAGAGAGGAGGTTGACGTACAAAAAGGGGATGGTGAAGCAGAGAGGAGAGGAAAATAAGTGGGAGTGTGAGGGAGAGAGTGAGCAAGGTAAGGTAAAGAGAAAAAGGATAGGGAGGAAGAGACACTGCGGGCGGTAAGGCAGAGAGAAGAAAGAGGTGGGCGAGGAAGAGTGAGAGAAAGGCAAAGAAGAGGGGGAGTGGTGAGGCGAAAGAGAAGGAAGAAGTGGAGACAGAAGGGTGTGGGGGAAGAGGAGTCACAGTGAGAGAATGGTGAGGTGAAGAGAGAGAGGCAGCCAAGGCAAGGCCATGCAACCGGACCCGACCCACCTCTCGGACACCTGGAAAACGTCGCACAACTCCATTCATCTTCCTGGCCCACCCACGCTTATTCATGGCTCTCCCGGATTCTGAACTCTGGAGCCAGGCCTAGGGCCCGAACTAGCCTCTTCCAGACGGGCCTGCTGCTTGCCCAGACTTCATCTAGGCACATGCCAGGGCGTGTCCTGTGCTGGGGGCTTTCTCTGTGACTTCTATGCGCCCACTTGGTGCTCTGAATGCGGCCCTGCCTCCTCAGGCCAGCGGTGCTGTAGGTAATTGATAGGGGTGGGCGGAATTTGCGAAATTCACTTGCAAATTATCGCGAAAATGTTAAAAATCTCCGCAAACACGCGGCAATATCGCGAAGATGCATAAGTTTTTTTCCCGCCCGTTCGCGGTATGTTCTGCGTGGTCGCGGCTCGCCAACATACCCATGCGGTTGCTCGTGGGCGCAGCCATCTTGTTTTCACTAGTCTCGCGGTGCATGATCGCGAGAAGAAAGACGTGATCGCGCAACGAATGATGTTACTGCGGGCGCGAACTGTCGCGAGACAGCGCAAATGGCTACCAACAACCCAACATCTCGTGGAGAACGCAACTGGATCGGGAAAACTTGTCGGCGAACGCGGGGATTCAGGTAAGGCGATTGCGCGCACGCAAGAATGTATTATTTTACAGCGCGAGCAAGCAAAACATTTCCGGTAAAATGCGGATTGCGGCATTTTGACATTTTCGCGCTCTCCGCGGAACGCGAAAATGTCAAATTATCGCAATTTCTGCGAGCAGAACGGATTTTTAGCCCAGGCCTAGTAATTGAGAGCCGGCCTCAAGGATAGAGAAATGAGGGTCACTCAAGATCGCTCCTCCATGTTGAGCCCTACAGTCAAAATAGAAGTGCTAATACTGATTAATAAAACATTAAATAACATAACAATAACGTGATTGATTCGGATACCCTAAGTGTTCAAATTGATTTTCTATGCTTTAAAGTATGGCTATATGGTTTGGCATAAACGCTGCACAAATACCCCATGACGTCAGATAACAAAGGAGGTATCTAGCTTATGCCACTTTTTTTCTGGAGGGATCGTTTGAACGCAAAGAAGAGGCAAGATTGCAGAAGAGATACTCATTTTTTTTTTTTTTTTTTTATAAAACCTTTATTCTTTTAAGTCAGGGACACAGCTATTCAGCCGACAACCCGGAGGTACGGCAGCTTTAGAAACACAACACAAATGAGCATCCACATTTCACTGATAGAAGAATCAGAAAGGTTCCGTTTTCAATAAACACAAACCCAAACCTAAACACAAGCAAGGCAATAAGTACTTAAAGCACAAAAAGGGTTCCCAGCAGGGGGAGCGAGCCCCATTTCGTCCATCAGACACAGGTCAATAGTAAGGGAAAGGAGGGGAAGGCAGAGACTCAGGAAGGCAAACACATAACAGCAAGGAATACATAGCCGGAAAGAATGCTAAGGGGAGAGCTGCTCCTCAGGCGGGTCGGGGTCTGGGGGCAGGCATATGCCCCCTCTGTACTGGTTCCATCGCCCCCATACGGTGTGCCATTTCCGGGGGCGCCCTCGAGCACAATACACTGTCTTCTCCCTAAACATGCTCCAATCCATGTTTTCCATCCACGCTGTCAATGTAGGAGGCCTAGTAGAGCCCCACAGGCGAGCGATGTCACGCTTGGCTACCATGTTCCCTAGGGTCACCCACTGAGTCTGTGCCGCGTCGTGGTCGGTAGGACCCCAAACATTCAGGAGAAAACACTGCGCCTCAGGCTGCATGACGATGCCCGTCACCTCCCCCATCACATCGTGGATTCGCTTCAAGAGATACTAATTTTTAACATTACAGGCTAAACTTATTATATATTGTAGGATGAAGTGATGTTTAATGGACCCACAGCAGCAATAATAAGGCTCCTGCAAGTGAAAAATGTGATGGAAACACATCCACACAGTGAACTCAAAACACTCCCTGTGGACACAAACGCGTCATGCCAAAGTTCTGCTCCCTTTCTAAGTTCCATTTATTTTGTATCAAATAATTTAAAAGGGCACTGCAGGTTGCCTCTCAAACTATGGGGCCTATTCACAAGGAGTTATCACTGTGTTAGCAGCACTTTTCTGCCACTAATGCAGCAATATTTTTATCGCAGTATTACCAAGCTCTCACTAACAGCCGTTAGCGACAGCTTTCTGGCAATAGCGCCGTATCCAGCACCACCAACGATGGTAGCGATCACTATCTCTAATGATATGCAATGTAGGCGTTCCCATACAAAAACGTGCGCTAACCCCACTTCGCGATATTCACAATGCTCGCCCGGACCTCCGATGCAATATAAAAACAGCTACTAAGGCCCATTAGCGGCTGGTACTTAAGACCAGAGAAAAAGAGGTCTTTAAAATGGTGATAAAGAGTAGGGAGACTAGCCCAGAGCCTCATCTGAAGACCCACTGATGTCATGGAGGTACTACTCCTGCAGCTCGGAGCACCAAGAAGACCACAACAACGACCACCACTGCCACCTCCCCCAGGACCATTACCAAGGCAGCGCCGAATAAGACAGCGGGTCCATCGCCGATGCCTCAGCCTCACAGACCTAACGCCAGAGGATGTCATTGCCCACTACAGGCTCAAAAGGACATCCATCCTCCGCATCCTGACCCAGATAGCCCACAGGCTGATGGCACCAACACAGCGGATAACCAACATCCCTCTGCAAACAAAGCTGCTGGCTGTGCTGCACATTTTGGCCTCTGGTATCTTCCAACCAACAACTGTCAGAGTTGGAGGAGTCTCACAGCCAGCCCTATCTAAGTTCCTCCCAACTGTTTGGATGCCATCAACAGCCTGATACCCCAGCACCTACGCTTCCCCAACACTGTGCAGGAACAGCTTGAGACCAAGCAAGGCTTTTATGCCATAGCTGGCTTCCCGCAGGTGTTAGGGGCAATTGACTGCACACATTTCCTACTTGTGCCACTTGCGGACACTGCACACATATACCGCAACAGAAAGCACACACATTCCATCAATGTGCAGGCAATAGTGGACCACCGGGGCCTGTTCACCAATGTAGTAGCCATGTTCCCAGGTTGTGTGCATGATTCCTATATCTTCCGCCAGTCCATCATCAACCAGCGCTTTCAAGATGGCACATATGGAAATGCAATGCTTGTTGGTAAGTACTAACTGAACACACCACACACCTCAACTCCACAATCATGGAACTCACAAATGTTAGAATGCACACGTTCCAAACTCACATACAACATGTCAATCAATATGCCCACCTGCCAGACACCACAACACAAGTAACTGTGGGCTAGCCATGTAGACAAACCATCCTCAAAGGCCTAGCCCCTCTGCCACACAATTGCAAATGTGGGGAGAGTTGGGAACCAAGTATGTGCGATGGAGGTACTCGACCTATGAAGAAAGTATGCACACAAGGCTGAGTGTGGTTGTGGCGTGCTGGACAGTCTGGAGTTTGCAGAGCACAGACATGTCCATGTGGGCATATATTGGGTTTCCGTTGTCCAGCCTGAAGGCAAGGACTGCGTTGGTGACTGTCCTACCTGATGGGGAGGGGGACCATGTGAAGGTCGCATGGAGGATGCAGGGGCTGTCGAAGCAGCTGCAGGCCACTGCGTAGATCTGTTTGTTCATGGAGAGGGAGGACTCAAGTACGATGCCTAGGTACCTAGGGCCCGATTCACAGAACTAACTTAAGACAAAATCCTAAACTTACTACCATTTTGGTATTCACAGAAGGCACTTACTCATTTTGGTATTCACAGAAGGCACTTACTCATTTCGGTATTCACAGAAGTTAGGAGTCCTAACTTTAGGACTCCTAAATGCCTTCTGTGAATACCGAAAGCCTTAAAATTAGGATTTTTCTCGGTTTGGTAGTAGTATAGTTAGGACTCCTAACTATAAGACTCCTAAATGCCTTCTGTGAATACCGAAAGTCTTAAAATTAGGATTTTTCTCAATTTAGTAGTAGTAAAGTTAGGACTCCTAACTTTAGGACTCCTAAATGCCTTCTGTGAATACCGAAAGCCTTAAAATTAGGATTTTTCTCAGTTTAGTAGTAGTACAGTTAGGAGTCCTAACTTTAGGACTCCTAAACTGAGAAAAATCCTAATTTTAAGACTTTCGGTATTCACAGAAGGCATTTAGGAGTCCTAAAGTTAGGACTCCTAACTTCTGTGAATACCGAAGTGAGTAAGTGTCTTCTGTGAATACCAAAATGAGTAAGTGCCTTCTGTGAATACGAAAATGGTAGTAAGTTTAGGATTTTGTCTTAAGTTAGTTCTGTGAATCGGGCCCCTAGAGTTGTCGAGGGGGGCTGCAGAAGGTGGTGGCCCAACAGGTGTTGTTACATGCTGATTGCGTGGTCATGAGGATGAGGAGTAATGTCTCTTCTTTGTAGAGCACCCCACAGCTGTTGATCATCCATGTTGCAACTTGCTGCAATTCTCCTTGGAAGCCCAGTCTGGTGTGTGTTGGTGGCTTGGTGAGGGAGAGTATGAGCTTGGTGTCCTTGTAGGTGGTGATGTCAAATGGTCCCCTTCATGTAGCTCCAGTTCTTCTCCAGGCGTCTGCAGATACATCTGTCATCTTGGATGTTGTTGGTGACCGAGGTGGCATTCATTGCATGCTGTATGTTGGAGTAGCATATTGGGGCAACTGTGTATGCGCAGTTTGAGATACATGTGTGGAAATCCCGGGCAGCGCTGTTGGTGTTGGCTGTAGCGGTGTATGTGTTGCTGTTGATGGTAGAGTGTACCAGCTCCTCGGTGACTTAGCTCCAGTAACTTTGTGTGGTGCCTGCTGTGGGTTTGGGTATCATGGGGTTTCTCAACGAGGAAGTGTACGCAGTGCTGGTCACTCCATGGGCGTTGAGTGGTGTTGATGAAGTGGGCACAGTTTCCACATGCGAAGATGGGGTCAAAGGTGTGCCCTGCCTTGTGGCTCAGTGTGGTGAAGAGTTGGCTCAGTTTGATGTTAGCAATCATCTGCCAGAGGGTAATGGATTTGGAATTGTTGTGGTATGTGAGTTGGAGGCTCGGCTCAGGAATGAGTATGTAGTCCATGGAGTAGATGGCGTGGTGTGTGACGATGTTGATGGTGTTGGCGAAGCATTCCCTCCCTCTGTGGGCCCTGCAGGTGAGTGTGCCGCTGACTGTTGCTTTGTGGCAGGTCTGGATCTGAAAGTGCAGGTGTTGGGCTGTGGGGAAGGTCTGGCGGCAGCAGCAGCAAAACTGAACGTGATCCATGTCTGGTGTGCCCATTGGCATTTAAATGTTCTCCTTGCGTTGACTGCGTGGAGGGCAGATGAGCGGTTGCACTAGACGTTAGGAGAGTCAGGGTCACTGCTGGTGTTAGTGTTAGGCTTGCGGACATGCGCAGACAGGCTTGTCATTGGTGCGCTGTTGGAGTGCTAGTTATGCAAAAGCGCAGCGGACACAATTAAATAGTCTCGGGCGGACGGTCGAGCAGCTGTGGGGCAATGTTATTTGCATTGATGCTGGTAGCTTGTCAGAAGCTAAACATGGCAAACATGAATTCCAAAGTAGCACAAATCACACATCACAAAACTATTAACACTGCCAACACAGCATCCATAACTACTAATGGACACATCTCTCCATTACATGTCACAGATAATCAAGTATATGCACTCACTGCATGGAGGATGACACCCCTCCAAGCCACTAACATGTAGGCCCAGAGGCAGTATAATTTGGCCCTTGGATGCACCAGCTCCATTGTGGAGCTTACATTTGACGTGCTAAAGACATGTTTCTAGTGCCTTGACATCACAGGTGGCAGACTGTTGTACAGCCCAGAAATAGTGTGCAAGATAATCATAGCATGTTGTGTATTGCACAATATATGTGTACGGACCAATGCCCCATGGATCCAGGTGCCAGATGCACCGGACGATGCTCAGGATGATGAGGAAGATGAGGCAGGTGGAGCACACCCCACAGCTTCTACAGCAGGGACTGCCTGAAGGAAACGAATTGTAAACAATTTCTTCACCTGAGCATGGCACATCGTGCCTGTCCTTAGCAATCATATATCTGTTCAAAATGACCCTGTGTGCATGTTTATCCTCCGCATAAGTACAAGTGTAAGTTTAACTTAAAGTTTAATATAAAGTTTAACATAAAGTGGTAATGATATCACAATTGTAATTTGATGATGAGTATGTCTCCTCTCTACAGAGATTCGCTTCTTAGGGGGTCATTTGCGCAAAACTAGACTTTGTAGGTTGTCAATTCTGATACTAAAATCTACTTTTTAGAGTGTTATATGGGCCAAAATATGACATTTAGGGTGTCATTTGTGGTTAATTATGAATTTTAGGATGTCATTTTGGGCGAATTATTTATTTTAGTGTGGCATTTTGGATAAATTATGAATTTTAGGGTGTCATTTGGGGTAAATTATGAATTTTAGGGTGTAATTTGGGTTGAAATATGCATTTTAGGGTGTCATTTTTGATAAACTGGATTTTAGGGTGTCATTTGTGGTTAAAACAAGCTCCTCATGGTGTTTTTGGGGGGCTGAAATGAAATTTCATCTAAGTCTGTTCATCTGTGTAAGAATCTGCACTTAGCGTGCAAAATCTGCCCGCATTAACGTCAAGGCGATGTTTTTTTAATACTCACGATGGAAAAACCATCGCTAAACACATTGAACAATACGAAATCTTACCCCATGCCTATTTGTGTGGAGAATTTCACCACTTTGTCAAAAAATTGGCCACAAACACAGTGATATCTGCATGCTTCCTGTTTACTGGAGGAGTTGTGTGCACTTTCACTTTCTCTTTTGAGCACATTGCTGGTGATTGTGGAGAGTGCTGGAGGTGTTTGGTGTTGTGTGGTGCAGATTGGAGATTTTGAGAGTGTTCCTGTGTCCTTTCGATAGTGTCTCTGTGAAGTGTGGTGTACTTGTTACCTGTTTTATTGTCTCCTGTCCTCAGTCTTGTCGGGTGTTTGTCTTGGGGTAGTTAACTTTCTTAGTAGTTGTTGGGGCTGTTATATTGGGTTTCTTTAGTTTTTGGCAGTGTGTTTAGGTGTGTGCAGGGAGATGGTGGGTGTGGGCAGGGAGGGCAGGATGTCCGAGGGGGCATTGGGGGGCTTCATATGGCTCGTGAAGTTTTACCTGCCCTTGATGGTGGAGAGAAGAGGCCGTATCCTCTCCGGATATGTGGTCAGTGTGCGGAAGGTGAGGTGGGAGCGTGTGCAGCCACAGATGCAGCGTGTCTTTGGAGTGCACCGGACTGTGCGCCAACGGAAGCACCGCTGGCAGGATTTACTGGGCCGTGAGTGTGACCTGTTGCACCACCTGGGAGTCATCTCTGGCATAGAGTGGTAAGTTCAAACTCAAAATCTAATTATAAACACTGTAACCAAAACCCTAAAATGCCGTTTGTGACACACTGGTGTTCAAGTGCAAAAATGTGGCAGACTAAGGCGTGAGACGTAATGCGTTTTTCGCCTAACGTTGGCACATCAAAAACACAACGCTGCATCATATTGACAAGCATTGGGTGCATGTTTGTGTTATCCACTTCACTGGTACATAACTTAGCCCTGTAGTGCCAAGGCTGGCACCCTTGCGCAATACTGCGTGCACAATAAAGATTGTTTGTGTACAGGAAGGGTGACTGTACATGAACAATCCAAGGCATTGTTACTGGGACCTGTGCGCTGCCCATAAGGGAGTGTCAAAATGCTGTCCTAATAAATTGTGGTAAGTTAGTTATGCTGCCCTTGTACATGTGCTCTGTGTGACAATGTGTGAGATATGAACTATTGCTCAAAGGAAATAGGACATCTCCAGAGTGTCATACACCACCAACATATGTGAAACAGCCTTGTGCTATCTGCAGCGTAGCAATCGTACACAGAGCATGTATAACATCAGGTTGCATGTGGAAATGGGGCCTTGTAAATGTGTCACACAATTAGTATGTGCAAGTTTGCTAGCATTATTGTCTTGTTTGGCCTGACTCAGCATTCACAGGTCTTGTGTGAATAGCTGGCAAAGTCGACCCAATCATGTAGCCAACATTAAACGCAACAGTACAGTTACGGAGCATTTTCAGTTATGGTGATGGTTTCTATGATGAATATTTCTCTTTTATGTGTCACAGCAGGACGACCTCTCACCACACAGGGGGACGTCGACACCTTCCAGGACCCACACACCACTGGTGAGTTCGTACATCATATACTGGCATAGTGCGGTGTCATGAATGTCTGGGTCAAATGATCAACATTATGGGTGTGTATCACATGTACCTTGCCTACAGTGTGACGATGTATTGTGGAAGTCAGAAGTGTGTACAAATCTGTAAGTGAAGGTGGAGCTATGCATTTGTATACCAGTTGGAACTTCGAACATCCCCAGTCAGTGATACACATGGAAATTAGGTCTATGTGTACTGTCACCACTGCACATGCATGCGGCTTACAGAGCGCACTGATAGGAGAGGAGAAATCTAAGTGGTGTTGGTGATGAGTATCAACAGACATGGAATGCATGTACATCCTTGACTGAGATGACTGTGCAAGTGGGCCCGATAATGCACAAGGAGGCAGTGGTTTTACGGCCGTGCGTGCTCAGACACAGGTCGGCACCGTTAACTTGTAGGTATGCTGCATACCAGCTTCACAGAAGTAGCAGTGCGTAGCTTTGAGCCAAGCATATCAATGTCATATTCCCTAAACACCTAGCAAAGATGGCCCTATGAATCTCATAGGCATGTTTGGCCACTGCTATGGTGTTGTCAAGCTGTCTCCTTGGGGTCATTCCCTATTCGACTCTGGCTCAGGTGTACAGGCCCCTCTGTCTGAATTGGTGACATTACTCTGCATGCATTTACCCTGCATGCTTTAGCTCTGCATTTATTGCTATGCCATATATTTTACAATGCAGGGCTCTACAACTCTATCTGTGAGGAAGCATTACCTATAAGAACACAATAATCAATATGACTACAGGGTGCGGTTACAATGGGGAATGCATTTTAACAGTTTGCGTTGTAAAGGCCTTCGTAGTTGAATGTACTACGAAGTTATATTAGCGGATCCAAGACATGCATGACTGACAAATTAGAGGAAACAATGTTTCCCCCTCTCAGCAGCAACGTGTCACCTATTGTGAAGTAGTGGTGGTGAGAGAGCCAGCGCCTCATGTACAAGTCAGTGTTCAGCCTCCTGACGTGTTTCGATGTGTGCTGCATGATGCAGCACAGATGAAAGTGTGAGTAGGGCTGTCCCAGGATTGCCCCTGTGCAGGTAGGCTAACCTTCCTATACATTAACAAGCACACCTGCACACAGACACCCTTGCACTCTTGTGCAAGAGTGCCTGTGATTGCCCTGACTTAATGAACTGCACACAGTCGCTGGGGGACACACACCGGGCTGCGCATGAGCATTTTACATATGATGCAGTACTGTTACAGGAGAGGGTGAGGGTGGCGCTACACACGAAGGGCTAATGCCTCCCTCCTCCAATTCCTTGTACATGTCACCGTCAGTCAGGGTATGTCATAGCACCATCATTTGAACCTGACAGTCTCATTTGGTTGTGACTGTACATGTCCCATGCCGTGCACTTTCATGTCAGTCTCCCCAGCATGTAGTCATTGATCCAGGATTCTGGATTTCTTTGTCCAGGTCTCTCTCTGACTACACATAGTTACCCTAGAGTGTAGGCTCCCATATTTAAGTGATCTTGTATTCCAGATTTGAATGAAGAACATTGACATACTATAAAGGACTCACAATTTCCCATTGTTCATATTTTACAGACAACAGGACGCCAGAGGAGTCCCATGTCTCCCAGGTGAGGAAGGACCGTTACCGCCACATTTAGAAGGTAGAGAAACGGTACCGCAACATGGCACGGAGGTACCAGAAAGACCGGGCAAGCGGGAGTTGGAAGTCGGTACCCAAGGTTGCTACACGTGGCAGACAGAGTGGCACACAGGCCATCCCAGGCCCCTTTGGCATCAGTGGTGGGTCCCGGCGTGGACAGGCAGTGTCCCATCCCCCTACAACACCCCACACACAAGGAACAATGCCACCTGCACCAGCAGATCAGGTGGTGCCATTCACTGTGCGGAACAGGAGGACATTTCTGGACAACAATGTTATGCTGGCAGAGATAAGGAGGGAAATGGCTGAGCAGTCCAGGCACATGGAGGACATGAAAAAACACCTTGGACTCCTATAAAGACTGGCCATGTTGAGCCCCATTCCCCTCTTCTCTCTTCCCCCAATGTTTTTTCTTTGTTTTTAGTTAGTGTTAGGTAAGTATTTTAAGTGTTAGGTAGTGTAATTGTAGTGTAGGTATAGTTAGTGTTAGATTTTAAGGTAGTTTTAGATATTTATTATTATATAGTATTTGGGGAATAAGTTTCCGTTTTCTTTGGGTGGAGGGTTGATGTCTTTGTTGTATAATTTTTTTATTTTTTAAATAATACAAAAACATATATCTTTGTGTACGTTAACTGTGTAATTAGTATATGTATAGCTTAGATATCTTAGTCCTGTCTCATGATGTGCCTTAAGGGTGGGAGGGGGGTTGATGACTTAGATATGTTGTTGTGTGTTTAGAATTAGTTAGGGTGGATGGTTTAGGTATTTAATCACTTTTTTCTAGTTAGTTTATCTTAGATCAGTAGTAGTAATGATTGGTGTTAGTTTAGGGTAGTTAATTTGTGTACTTTTATGATAAATGGTTACTAGTTTACATTTCTGCTTGCACTTATGTCAGGGGTGATGTGGTGGAGTGTGGCTTTTTACCTTGTATGCAACTCATACCATCCCTGGACAATCCGTTGAATGTATAAGTGTGGTCATGACATGTTACTTAGCAGGATGGATTGTGTCAGGATACCTTAGATGTGTGCACAGTAAAATTGCATGGATAACAGGATGGCAGGTAGAATTTACGACATAGTCTAGGGACAGTAGTTTTTGAAGTTCAACATCTGAAGTGTGACTCACGTAGTTGCCCAGCACATTGTTGCCCATTTACAACAGAACGTAGGGACTTGGCCTTGAGAGGATTTTTAAGTTGCTACTGTTATCCATCATGGAGATGGATGTATGCGCTGGGTACCACAGATTCCGTCAAACCCCTGCATATCACATGGTCCTGGCGCAGAGTCAATCTACAATGCATAGCCCATGGCACACTTGCTGCGTAGTGCAAGTGTGGCAACTTCATTCGAATTATATGTTACTGTGCATGGAGGCTCAACCTCCGGGCCATGCAGGAAGTAGTATTTTTGTGGGGCCATTGTGAACTGCATATGGCAGAACAGTGGGCCTGATTCACAAAAGTCATCTGAGAGTAAGTCATGACTTTACGATTTACGATATTCACAAATGGTGTTTAGGAGTAGTCCGGTTAGGTATACTGACTTCATTTCTCCTAAATGCCTTTTGTGAATCACTAAAGTTGGAACGTTTTGATTTTGTCCCAGATTAAGTTTTTGGGCAGGCACACTGTTTTGCTGCACACAAGAGGGGGAATGTTGCATTGCTCCCTGTAGTGCCAGTGTCATGGCCACTTCTCCCAACTGTAACTTTTGGCATTGGCTCATAGTGATGCCAGCCTTGAAATTGTGGCACTGCTTCTGACTATATGCTACGTGCAGTGCACCACACATCCCTAGTCACATTGCCCTATCCGCTCACAGTGGTCACAGTATGAGAGGGTTTCTGATTTCGTAAGCATTTTTTGTCCACAGGAAGGGGCTGACTGACATTGTGGTTCCAATTGTGGCTGGTAGTCATATGCCCTTACGAATCTTCATCAATGTGAATATGGTGTGCACCATCTTGGGATGTGACATGCAATGCGCACTATCTCAACAGGCTTTGTCCACCCCATAGAGTGTGAGTAGATCTGGCAAGAGATAGTTTTTAGCAATTGTAAAGGGGGACCCTACTTGTGGCCTGCAAAAGACTTGGACATGTTTGCAAACATGCCTATTTCCTTAATGGACGTGGGGCTAAGTTGGTATGTTACTAGATTGTTGTATTGGAGCAATGAGGGCACAGCTAGTTCTCACATACCCGGTCATCTCACTGCATATCCGAGTCACAGTTAAACATGTACATTTCCCTTATGTCCCTTGGTGTACCTTTTGGTGGATTCATTGGTCCTACATTTTTAGGGAACCCTATACTTGATTGATGATGGACAACACACATCTGTGTGAGTTAAATATTTTATTTACAAGTCTGTTGACATTGGTGAAGACTGGACCAGTACTTGGCCAACCAATCCCCACATTCCATCAATGCCCAGTGGAGGGCCAGTCAGAGTCCTTTTGTGGTCAAATGTCCTAAGGAAGAGGCAGAGTTCAGTCTGCAGGCTGATTGCAGTGTCATTGGGAACAAGATATAATATGGCAGTCCATGTCGAAGTCCAAGGTGAGTGTCACAGAGTGTATCGGGGGACAGTGGAAGATTATGTTACGGGCCATGATGCTGAGCCCAGATCCAAGGAGAAACAGGCCATTTGGCATAGATGAATGCTACCGCTTTTTTCTTTGCAAAAATGCAGATTCATCTATATCTTCGTCCTCTGATGTGTCATATGCCTCACATGGGCTTGGTGGTAGATTGGTTGCAGCACTGTGAGGCACTGACACATCAGGGGGCGGAGATGTGGATGTAGAAGCTGCAGCAGCATTCATCTGTGCCAAACCTTGCTGCAGCAATGCAGTGATGATCAGCTGCAGGGCATGGAAGATTCCAGCTACATTGCGTTGATGTGCAACTGTGGCAACCATTTGTTCCGCTTGTATCCGCTCCATGTTCTCCATTATTTGTCGCATGCGGCCCAAGTCCTGGGTGCCATCGCTGTAGCCACTCTGACTGGACAGTTGTTCTTGTCTCTGAGTCATGACTCCAGCAATGTCAGCCATGGAATGTCGGAGGGCATGGAGCGGACTGTGGGTGTCTGTGATGTTCTGTAGGTGGTCCCGAATGGGACTCAGACACCTACGTATGACATCAGGTTTGGCCGCCAGGCTGTTAAACCCCACCTGCACCTGATCAGCCATCTCCTGCTGGACCCCTACCGCACGGCATTGAAATGCCAGTAGTGGGTCTTCAAGGTCCTGTGAGACAGCTGTGGTGGTAGGTGCTTGCTGCCATGTGGTTTGTGCAGGAGGTGGAGTTTCCACAACACTGCTGGATTGCCCTGCTCCTGGAGATGGGTTGCTGAGTGAGTCTAGAAGCTGTTGGAGGGTGTCAGTGTTGATGGTGGCGAATTCCTTTTTTTCATCAGTGAAGAGTGGGACAGGCCGCTGTTCAGGAGGTGATATTTTTCCCTCTGCAATGTAAAGGGGACATGCAGTTTAACTGTGTGTTTCATGTATGAACATGCATTGGATGAGTTTACAAGCAGACTGCATGACAATGTCCATTGTGAAAATTTGGGAGGAGATGCATATTTGTTGCCGGATAGTGAATATTAGTGCAACATCGTGTATGTGATGTTGTAGTTGTACATTATCATCTCACTGTTTACAGCTATGACACATGCGAATGGCTAATTTCTACACACAAGCGGCACCAGTTTTGTCCTCTGTTAAATTGTGAAAGTGATGCAGTTTGTCCCACATTGTAGTCAATGTAGAGTAGCTCAGATTTATGTGTGTGTGCGCACTACATTGTGGTAGAGTTGCCCCAGCAGCTTTGGTATTGCTGCCCCTTATCCCTTTCAGGCATTGGACCTTTCACTCATGTGACTTTACAATGGTGAGATGTTGCAAGGTGGGGCAAATATGGGTTTTGGTCAGTTGGGACACTTGTGCATTGTTTGTCAGCTGATGTCTTGTTTACATCAGGGATTGTATGTACTCGAGGAAACGAGGAAGTGTCAGTGTGTGACCTGCTCCTTTAAGGATCAAGTCCACACTCAGGCAGTTCAGTGTCGTGGCCTGCACCATGTTAATATGTTTGGAGGGCAGGCATACTATTCATCATGCACTGTCACTTGCTTTGTCAGTGTGGCTCACAGACAGCCAGCTTTGCTGGGCCCCCTTTATGCACATTTCCATCAAAGGCCTACTTGCTGTTTCTATGTGTTCGGCACAATGCGGTACACATGTGCATCCAGCTAGCTTGGGCTATTGTGTTTTATCTTGTGTGCATCTCGTCAGTCATGTTTGTTCTTGCATGCATTGCTTATTGCCCTCATGTATGCTTACCCGTTGTGAGTATGGTGCAGGTTGAGTTTCCATTGTTTATTTACATGAAGAGAATAAGTGGATATTCTAAAATGATCTGCACATCATCTCGTGTACATATGTCATGTAAATTCAAAAAAATCAATTCTTCGCCACAATATAGGGTGCTAATACAATGCCAAATACTTATGCACATTAAGTATTAAAACTTTTTTGTAACAACAAGTAGTCCAAAAAATTGAATCCACCTAATAGGCACTGTAGCATACCAAAGTAAAGTCACAACATTACATAATCCTGATCAATGTAACAATATTTCACTTGATATGATTGTATCCATCAAACTGTACAAAACACAGAAAACAACAAATAATGGTCCAATTTCCCGTCGAGATGTCAATAGTTGATTTTTTTAATTTCCAATTCACACACGAGCCAACGCACGTTTCGCCCGCAGGGCTTTTTCAAGGCTGCAAATATTGTATAAAACAATCAGCAACTTTTCTTAATTATTTGTTCAAATATATTACAAAAAGCGACTGTAATTTTATTAACATATTTACAAACGTGATAATAATTGGGGACACCCGTGTCAAATCCCGTGACCATAGAAAGACAACACAATCAAACTATAAACTTGAAATTTTGAAATTAAAGTGTACACCAATAATTGTGACACAAATTAATTACATAATAACCCGAAAGAAAAAAAAAAAATGTTTATTTGCCATTCAACTTAGTGGGGCAAAATATAAAAAGTGCTTATGATATTAATTTTCAAAAGTGAGAAAACCAAATCTCACCTTCAAAATCAATTTGTCTTTCATATGAACAGTAGATCTCTTTCACAACACGTCAAAAATTAGTAGTGAGCCTGTCTCAAGGATTCTGCAAATAAATCCACGAGTGTATATTATATATAATTAGTCAGGAGGTGCAGCTTCTGACCTGTTTTTTTTTTTAAATACAAGGGTTCAGAAAAGGGAACAAGCAAGCATTCAAATGAGATATGGACCTAAAAAGACAAGGAGGGGCAAACCCAGATCTGGGCGAGAAAGAAAAAGTAGGCGTCACAACAAGATCAGGGGCACGCAATCAGAAGAGATAAATGTTTAAATGATACTGTACATTCAGACAGCATAAATATTGTCAACCTATCAAGTCATGTTTTGAATGATTTTGAAATAAATGTATTAAGCAAGGGACTGAATTGTTGTCCAAGTGCTATGCCAAATTTGACATCTTTGCATATAAGTTGTTTCAAATTTGTTAGAAATGTGAAATTATTCAAATTCTTTCAAGATAAACAAAAGGTTGAAACATGTGTTAAATTGGGTGCGAGTACTGAATTCATGCCCTCGATTAGAGACATCAAAGATGTACATTTATTACTATCAATAGAGGAACAGGAAGACACTTCCACATTACAAACTGTGGCAGCAGATCTTGATTTAGATACATTCTCAGGCATTGACAGTGGCTTAAGACAGAAATCAAGGTTCACCCCTCAACTGCCAGGATATAGCTTAATTGATAAATTTCAACAGAATGTTTTTTCTGATCTGTACAAATTAGAGGACAAGATCTGTGTAAAAAGATCATATCGTGGACAGAACGTCTCTGTAGAAGAAAGAAAAGCATTGCTAAATCTAAAAAATGATCACTCCCTTGTCATCCGAGAGGCTGACAAGGGAGGTAATGTGGTTTTAATGAATAAATCGGACTACATGGCTACAGTGCCTATTAGGTGGTTTCCATTGTTTATGCTGGCTGTACAGACAGTGTCAACACTCAACGTTGATCTCACGTGTGGTGTATGAGTGGGGCTGGATTTGATGGATGTGGATTTACTAAGGCATATTAGTGGTGCTCAGGCCCTGTCTCTGCCCCTCTCCCAACAGATGCCAATGGCAGGGTGATGTGTGTTTGTGTTATTGCCACGCAGATGGTCACATGGATGATACATGCTGTCAAGGTTAAGATTATTGGATGCCGGGCTTTGCGTGTAGATGATTAGGACTATGACTGCATCATTTTTCACTGACACTGTTGACTTACCAAACTGATAGGTTTACATGCACATAATGGTGTAATGGGAAAATCACACCAGAGCTGATGTGTAATGCAGCTTTCTGTATGGCAGATGTGTACACTTGATAGTGGAGGAGTGCTATTTGACCTCAGGGGTGATGGTGCCATTTAGCTACTTGTCATTATTTGGTGCTACTTTGCTATCCTTGCTTGTTGTCATACTTACGTTGTCATACATCTATACAGGGAGATTGTAGTTCTGTGAGTACGGCACATGGACAACTAATGTTGTACATATTTGTGTGACACATTCCTGAAATGCATAGTCCATGCACTGTAGTGTTGTAGGCATATCCCCCCTGCTCATTGTATTACATCATAATTTGACTCAGGTCTGCTGATTGTGTGCATTGTGGGATATGCACCTTTTAGCCAGTAGGCTACATGATCACTTTGTTGTGACAATGCATGTGTTTATGGTGTGCAGAATCACTAGATGCTTTCTCACTTGGTGTACATGTTGCAGCGCGGAATGCAAAATCCCTCTCTTCGTCACAGGTCACAGATCACACACAATACTACATACGCTGGTGGGGCCCATAACACCAACATACACCCATCAAATAACCTGTTTCAAAGAGGTGATTGTTCCACTTGCTGTAATGGAAGTGAGTACACACATAACCCTATTCAAAAAGATCTAAACTTCACCTTTAGTACTCCTCCCATGTAAAGGCCATGGATCTACTAGCTGCAAGTTGAAGTGATAACGAAATCTATAACATCATTTATATAAATGCATTTTCTCAAATAATAACGACCCAACACAGTTCTTGTAATGAATATTAAATTTTATCTAAATAATTGAATTCGATTCTCTGGGTTTTAATCAAGCAAATTAGATCATCATAGTTACCTATTCTGGCTAAGAAGTCGCCCTCTAAGTCAAAATCTCGGTCATCAGTTCATACTGTCAGAGTCTTTGGAAAACAGATGTCCTGCAGTGTCACCGTCCTCTCCGTCAGCATAACGTCAGGAAATCTGAAGGGTCTCGAACGAATCACCGAATAAAGAAGGGTAAAAGGCAAAAAACTAAGGCCCCTCTCTAATCTACCATTTTTATAGTATATTTACATTCCAAAGTGTAACAAATCATATTTTGAACGAATCCCATTGGTCCGTTGGGGAAAGTTCGACTTCTTTCCCATACATATAATGTGTCTTTAGATATAGTTCCAATCCACGCAATAGTATCCTTTCATTGTTTCTTTCAGAGCAGCTTGGCCGTAAGCCCGGGAAATAGCCTTGGTTGTCACAGTTGAGTCGGGGTCATGTAAAGGCTGCGGCAGCTGATGGCGACGCATGCGCACTTCACCCAGAGATGCTCATAATGGAGTTGTTCTCGTCTAACAGGGAGGTCAGCCATTTTGTGGCCACCAAATGGTCAACTTAAGCAAAGAAACACAAAAATGTAATTAATACATAGAAATGACTAATAATCTGTTATCCCCTTACTAATACCCATATGTGTATGTATTTATCTAGCAGAAGCAACACTTAATGCAGGTTATATTCTTATTAATAAAGCACAAATCACAGATACATCACGAAAGCAACATATAATCATGCAATTTCTGAATATCTATTATTAGTATGCATACAAATTTAGTTTACGTCATTAATTAGGCCATGCCACTGCAATTCCCACGTGTATTTCTTATATTAGTAATGTTGATCAATTCACACAGCAAACCATTAGTATAATTACTATTAATTAATTAATCTTATTAATCTAAACATGCAAAATGGAGAGGGTATACGATTTTTAAAGAAAACCCCACTCCAGCAATCCCCCCTTTGGTGATTTTATCACCACCACAACACTAAATTGATTCACCCTTTTACGGAAAATTGAAATGTATTCTTGCTCTTAATTATAATTCAGTTTCTTCTTCATCTCTTTTTGCCTTTTTATACAAACTTTCTTTACACTCTTCTAAAGCTATTTCTGTTAAGTCTCCATCTGGATCCTTCTTTCTTTTTAGTTTTTCTCTTTTTATTGTATTCTTCTTTTTCTTGTTTTTACAACACATACATCCTAATCTTAAAATTAGTATGACGAAAATCACACAAGTTAATGGGAATAATATTTTACCTATAACTGTACTACCTATTTTAACTAAGAAATTTTTAATAGCAGCAATTTTCTTCCCAATCTTTTCCCAAACACCTTCAATCTCCAGTGGTACAATTTCGTCATGCAATTCAGTTATATTTTTTAATGTAAACCTTTAAATCTTTGCTTTCGTCTGGAATGTAAGTGCAACAATGTTGAACTTTCAGCATTCCACAGACTCCACCCTCTTTTGCCAATAAGATATCAAGGGCAAGTCGATTTTGCATTACCATAGCACGCATGGCAACCATTTCTGTATTAACCAATAAAAATCCTTCAGCGGTGCTTGTTGACAAACGATCCACTACTGTTGATAATCTTCTAATATTGTTCGCATTCAGAGATATTCCCACTGCTGGTATCAATGCTCCAAAAATGTCACCTACAATTTCTGCCCAAGATTCTCTTTTACTACGTGTTAATTGATTACCTAACCTATGTACACCATCTTTATCTCTGTCCATGTGAAAGATTTTTGGAAAGACCAGGCCTACGTAACATGTGCCATACCAATGGTCTGGCAAACGATAATATGCCCTGTTCCCACAGATAAAATAAAGTCCAGGAAAAACTGGATCTCTTCCACCTTTAAATCCCCATCCACCTATGATTCGGGTATGTATCATGACACTCACTATTCCCTACAAAATAATTATCGTACGCCGTTTGATTTCTTCTTATACACAGTTTCCTTTTCTGAGGCCAATCTAAAGCCAAAGTTGGATTAGACCCTCCTTTCATATGTTTTTCCATTTCTACATCCCAGACTGTTCTCTCCCCTTTTCCTTCAGATCCCTTTCTTTTCATTTTCAATCTCCTCTCCTCGACCATGTCTAGGAAGGTCTTTTCTTCATTCTTCAAACTGTATGTCAAATTATTTTTAAATATATATTCTAATGTTAATTCCTTAGTTACTAAGAAAAATTCACCTAATACCTTAGCAGGTCTTACTTCGTTTAATTTATTATTAGCAGGTACTTGCGAGAAAATGTTATCTACATCTGAAAAATAATATTCTAATTTACCTGTTTCATAGAATAAGCTTGCTATCACACTACATGCTATTCCATATGTTGCTGGAAGGTGATGATATGTCACTCCCTCTGACACAGAAGCAGGTAACTGTATACATACGTAGCAATCCCTTATGTCCATGGTCTTTACATATTCATACAATAACTTTGAAAACACATTATTTGAAAAATCATTAATAGACCTATCCTTATGTAAATAATTATTATCTATTCTAGTCGCAACTACTTTTGGAATCTTTTTTATGTTAGTAATGTTCTCAGTGTGTCCTTCTAGTGTATCTATAGTGACCTTAAAAGAAATCAGCAGAGCAAGTATACTCCACAGAAGCATTAATAATCCTGTACAACAACAACACATTTTACACCATCTCTTCATGAATGTACATTTACTTTTGCTACTTTCTATGTTAGCCATCTTGTTAGTTTGGACTGTGTCTTTTGACTTAGCCTCTTTTATTTCACAACTAGTTCTCTAACCTTAGGCCTCTTAGGCCCTACTTAGTTCTACCAGTATCTATTGTTTGATTCAATTGTTACTTCTTCATCAGTAGTTTTCTAGATTTTCTCAGTTTGGTATTTCATCATTTTTCACTTCTTTCAGTGCATCCAAATACAGAATTTCCTGATCTTCCGTTTCTTCTTCTCCAATGTCGGATAAGATAACTCTCAGGATTCCTGCTTCTTCCTCTTCTTCAACCACTTTCAGTACAGCCTCCTCTGGATTTCCTTGACTATCTGCCTCTTCCTCCGTTTCAGGCAGTGCCACATACGTCCATTCTGGTGACTTATACTTCTGGTTGGGTTTTCTTGTTCCTTTTCCCTCTTCTTGATTAGTCTCTTCTTCTTTTGATTTGTCTTGGCTTGTCACTTCATTCACCTGATCTTCTCTTGGTGATTTCACTCGTGTCAGCCGATATCTCAATCTCTTTATTTTATTTGGCCACACTTCATCCTTTTTTACTCTTTTCTGTTTACTTTCTTTATTGTTGTTTTCCTCTCTCCAAGCTCTTTTTCTTAGAACTCGTCCTTCTGGTATCTCATTCTTACTCTCTTTGGATTCTGTCTCAACTTGCTTTTTCTTTTCGACAACCTCTTTTTCCACTCTTTTCCCTACTTCTGTCCCTCCTCGGGTCTCCGACACGCAATCTTCCTGCTGGCTACTTGTCCCTTCACCTAACTGGATGTTGCAGATCCCTACACCTCTTCGGGGGTCTTCCGCAATCTGTCCCTCTCTCTCTGTACCTGTCCCTGTTTCACTTTGATCTATTATTTCGGGTGGAATTTCTCTTGATCTTTCATCTGAAACTTCCTTCTCTCGAATTTCTTTCACTGCTTCTTGGTTGTCTTTTCCTTTCTCCCTTCTGTGTTCTTTTCTGGGACCTTGTCTTCCCTGTTCGTCTTCAGAATCTGAACTGATATCAGAAATCTGTAATCATCTTCTCAGAGAGATACTTCTGGGGACTAATATCTGATCAGGTTCCTTTTCCCCCCTTTCAGGATTTTCTTGGGTTTTTGGCTCTTCGTTATCTGATTCAGTACTTGACTCTGATTCGTCATAGTACTCTTTTCCTTTGCTGTCAACTGGATTCAGTATCCTCAAAGTATGGCTGGCATGGATCCAATTTTTCACTCCAGCACACTTCACAGCTGTTGTTGTGGTCAGAATGACTTGTCTTGGTTTTCCCCACCTTGGAACCAAACAGTTTCTTCTTCTGTGGACTTTTATCCTTACCCAGTCTCCTGGGCTCAGATCATGGGCTGGCTTCCTTTCAAGGGTGGTGGCATCCGCTCCAACCTGATGAAACACAGAATGAACTGCGTCAGCCAGGCCTTTACAGTATTCCAACACCATGTCATCAGTTATTGTCATCAGCTTGTTGACTGGAATATAAACATGCCTCATCGCCCGTCCCATGATTATTTCATGAGGACTTAACCCTGTGGTTCTGTCTGGTGTTGCTTAATGGTCATTAAAACAAGAGGCAAGACATCAGGCCATTTCATACCAGTAGCTAAACAAATTTTCCCAATTCTGTTTTTGATTGTACCATTCATCTGTTCAACCAAACCAGAAGCCTCTGGTCGGCAGGCACAATGTAGTTTCTGTTGTACATTCAATGCTTCACAAATCAATTTTACAATCTCGTTATGAAAATGTCCTCCTCTATCTGATTCAAGAGTCACTGGGAACCCAAACCTAGGGATAAATTCTCTCAAAAGTAGCTTTGCCACTGTCATCCCATCATTTCTTCTTGTTGGGAATGCTTCCACCCACCTGGAGAACAGGCAAACTACTACCAGAACATACCTCAGTCTGTTACACAGAGGCATTTCAATGAAGTCAACCTGCATTCTGGTAAAAGGTCCACCTTCCCGGCCTATGGTTCCTAGACTCACCACTGTCTTTCTCCCAGGATTGTATTGCTGACATATCTGGCATCTCTGACACAGGTTTTCTGCTACAAGTCTGAATTTTGGATTGTACCAGGTCTGCTTCAAAGACCTTATCATGGCATCTCTCCCTATGTGTCCCTGGCCATGATACATCCGTGCCATGGTAGACATCATGCTATCAGGCATTACTGGTCTTCCATCTCTATAGACCCACACACGGTCCTTCTCTCTTGGTGCACACCCTGCTTTTATCCATTGTTTCATTTCCTCATCTCCTGACTCTTCCTGCAATTGTCTCACTTCTTCCCAGGTTCCTACTGTGTTAGTAAACATTACTGAGCAAGAAGACATTTCTCTCTCCTTGGCCCGATTGACTGAATTCTGGTTCCGTGCACAATACTGTGCCATATCATTAGCATACCTATTCCCAGTAGTGATGTAATTGCTTCCCTGACTATGGGCAGCACATTTTACCACAGCCAATTGTTTAGGCAGCTGTATCGCCTCAATCAACTTCCCAACCACTTCAGCATTCTTTATAGGGGTTCCACTTGAGGTCAGGAAACCTCTTTGCAGCCAAAGCTGGACGACCCCGAAGCCATATTGGCTGTCAGTTATCACAGTCACTCTCACACTTTTCCCAATTTTACATGCTTTGGTCAAGGCAACGAGTTCAGCTACTTGAGCTGACCTCACTGCTTTCAAATAAGATGCTTCTATCACTGCTGCAACCGTGCATACTGCATATGCTGCGCTTAGCACTCCTTCATCTGTTCTCAAACATGACCCATCAACAAACAACACAAAGTCACTCTCAGGCAGTGGTACATCCTTTATATCTGGTCGTGGCTTTGTGCAGTACTCAAGCACATCCAAACAGTCATGATCTGCTTCATCTCTCACTTCCACATTCTCAGCATCTGGTAACAACGTTGCAGGATTCACATTCACACATCTCGCAAGGCTCACATTCGTTGCACCTAATATGACCTTCTCATACTAAGTCAGCCGACTATGTGTCATATACTGAGTACGACTCCTTGTTAAAAGAATCGCCACATCATGAGGAACAAACACTTTCAATGGATACCCCATCACAATACCTTCACTCTGCTCCAAACTTCGACATGTTGCAGCCACTGCTTTCAGACACCCAGGTAAAGCTGCAGCCACTGGGTCAAGCATTGAGGAAAAATATGCGATTGGTCTCCTCAATCTTCCATGCTTCTGGATCAACACAGAGAGTGCACATCCATTTCTCTCACTGCAATACAACTCGAACTCTTTCTCATAGTCAGGCATGCCCAGTGCTGGTGCTTCACACAATCCCTCTTTTAATTCTTTGAATGCTGCCAATTCTTCCTTGTTCGATTCAAGGGGATCTTTTACATCACTCCTTGTTAATCGCACTAAGGGCTTTGCAATCAGGGAAAAGTTACTAATCCACTGACGACAATACCCCACCATTCCCAGAAACATTCTCACTTCTCTTTGGGTCATGGGGGCTCTCATTCCTTTTATAATACTTATTCTGTCTATTGTTATTTTTCTCAGTCCTTTCTCAATTTTATGTCCCAAATATTGCACTTCTTTCTGGCAATACTGCAATTTTGCTGGTGACACTTTCAACCCTCCGTCTGCCAAATGATTCAATAGTGCTATTGTGTCTACCTCGCAAGCTTTACGTGTTTTCGACGCCACCAAAAGGTCGTCGATATACTGCACTAGTACTGAACTCTCAGGCATTTGCAGACTTTCCAACGATTTCTTCAACAATTGATTGAATATTGAGGGGCTCTCTGTATACCCCTGTGGGATTCGGCACCATGCCAAAACCGCTCTCCAAAACGAAATACAATTATTGGCTGACTGTCGTGGTGCAAAGGGATAGAGAAGAATGCATGACATAGATCAATTACTGTATACCATTCCGCATCATGAGGAATCTGGTACAGAATTACTGATGGGTTTGGCACAATGGGACAGCATGATACCACAATTTTGTTTACCTTTCTCAAATCCTGCACTATCCTGAATTTCCCATTAGGCTTTTTCAGTCCCATTATCGGTGAATTACATGGACTACTCATAATCTCTCTCAAAATTCCTTGCTTGATCATTTTCTCAATTATTGGAGTATCCCCTTCAATTATCTCCGGTGTCAATCTGTACTGAGGGACGTTTGGATAACTTATTCCTTCCTTTACAGTTATCCTGACTGGATCTACATTTCTCATTAACCCTACATCTTCTCCAGTAAAATCCCACACTTCTGCCTTCACTGCCTGTTTTAGTTCTTTAGGTAATTCATCAGGGTTGAATATTGCATAGGTCTCAGTTACCTCATTTTCTCTGTTCGCTATAGTCATTTTATATAGCACATCCTCATCTGGTGTTTCGAATGCTATTCCATCTGGAGTACAGAATATAGTGCAATTCATTTTGCACAACAGGTCTCTACCTAATAAATTCACCGGACTGGTGTCACACACAACAAAGCGGTGCATTTCTGTAAATTTCCCTATACTAACTTTCACTGGTTCTGTCAAAAATGTTTTTAACTGTCTGTTGGACACACCAACCACTTGGATTGTTTCATCCAAAAGAGGAAGATTCTTAACATCAGCTGATCTAACAGTTGATCGAGTAGCACCAGTGTCCACTAGGACCTTCCCATCTACAAATGGTCCTGTCTGGTCTACTTCTAGAGTTGCGCCAAGTACGCACTCTTCTTCCTCCTTTCGGCACCGTCAATAGCTTTCCTC
The DNA here is from genome assembly GCF_964204655.1 of Triturus cristatus. Taxonomy (NCBI): domain Eukaryota; kingdom Metazoa; phylum Chordata; class Amphibia; order Caudata; family Salamandridae; genus Triturus; species Triturus cristatus. Next base: position 935,695,855 of record NC_140584.1, on the reverse strand, counting down.
TGAGTCACTCTCATCGCGTTGCAGCCAATACTGTGAAACGGCGCGAGCGCGCGGCGGTTTATTTACCTGTTCTTCATTGTAGAATCCCGATTCACTACTATACTTCTGGGTGTTTGTGCTCTGCGGAAAAGGTGGTTTTGGCACCTGATTCTGTGAAGTAACCACCTGCTCCTGTTGCTGCAGTTGACCACTCACCTCATTCTGCACCTGCGGATTCAATGATGCATTTTCATTATTAGTATTTGGAGGGTATTTACACTCGGATTTCCAATGCCCTAACCTACCGCAATTATGGCATGGGAACTTCTTTTTAGCTTCTTCTATATTACCTTTCCCCTTACCTGGGCCAAATCTCGGTTTAGTTCCTGGGTTATTTGCTTGTTCGACCAACTGAGCTTCCTGCCTTTCAGCTACTTTTACTTGTGCCCACATTGCCTTTTCTTTTAATTTTCGCTGTTTAGCCTCAATCTCGTCACTGAAATATTTAGCATGTCTCAGTACTTCATCTATTTTCTTATTCTGCCAATCAACTGTATGCTGCTTTATCATGTCACCAATTTCTGGGTGTAAACCATATACAAATCTGTATACGAAATGACTCAAATCCTTATCACTCAGGTTCTCATCTCCACTGAACTGTTTAAAGGCTTGAATTAGTCTCTCATAGTATGCATGTACTGATTCCTTTGCTTCCTGATGCGTTCAATCAATGTTTACTCAATCTGTCTCTTTAGGGGGCACTTTGTTTTTCAAAAATACCATAACCTGTTCATACTTTTTCATTACTTCAGGGTCTGGGGCTCCTGTCTTAGGATCCCTAGGGTACTCCTGAGTTGGCCAGTTGATCATCAACTTGCACTCAGACCACAAATCTGCTGGTACTATTATGTCGAACAGACTATTCAAATCTATCCTCAGTACCTTTGATAATTTTACAAATCTGTCTACCTGTCTGTACCACTCAACGGGCTTTTCGCGTAGTCGAGGGAAATCATTTGTAAATGACAAAATGTCCTGTCTTGTCCATTGTACATATCCTCCTCCTGGGATCTCCCTCATTGGGTATTCAGTCACTACCTTTTCTTTTTCTCTAACAGGGAATGCCGAAACTGTCCTGTCTGGGGCATCATTTCGTTTTCTATACCATTTACTTCTCCATTTATCCACATCTCCCCATTTTCTCAAGACAATGATTATGTCCTTAATCTGACCTATCTGTCCTGTGGTGTTCAAATTTTCAATGTCTTTTTCAGTAAAATCAACTCGATAGGGTTTCTGTAAGGCTTTTACATTATCAATATCTATTCCCATTTCATTCGCAACTTCTCCCAGTCTTTCATGCAGATTCCTCGCTCTCCATGTCACACTTTTACACAGGAATAACAGCTCCTCATCCTGATAAAACTTTAATTTTTCTACCGGAATAGTCCCTACAATCAATTCTTCCAATACCATCCGTAATTTAGCCACATCTATCGATTGTGAATCTTTATCTGGTCTCTGCAACCCTTTTAACCATTCACTCAGTTCCTCCACAGATGGTCCTACCGGGTTCTCTACACTGCTCTGTTCTGGATTTCTCTGGGGTTCTAACAAAGTTTCTACTGTCATTCTACTCCTTTCAGCATAATTCTGATTTATAAAGGGATTATTTGAAACGTCTGGTTCAAACATATTTACTGTCGGTCCCCATGGATTCTCAATTTGACTCCGTCCTGAGCTCTCGACCACATTATTGTTCCGGTATGGTACCGTTAAACAATGTTCGCTATCTTTTTGCTTCTCAAAAACTGGCATTTCTGTACCTATAGTCACTGGGACTGTTACAGCTTCCAGATTTTTAGTTAATTCTCTTATTTTCTCTGTTAATTCTAGAGTGGTTTTGGCCAATTCTGCTGAATTTTCGTTATCTATTTTATTCTCCGATCTCTTTTCTACCTCTCTGATGGAGTTTCTTTTTTCTAAATCTGGTGACATGGTCTCTGTCTTGATAATTCGTAATGTTTCTCTCATTGGGGCATTTGGTGTCAACATTTCTGGTTCTGGTCGGTACGGTGGTGGATTTTTATAAAACACATCATCCAACACATCATCATCCGAATCATTTGCTCCGTAACCTCTTGATTCCACATTATTCCTCTTTTCCACACATTTTCTACCTTCAGTCTCCGCTCTTACAGGAAACAGACCCTCAGTCATACTTGCATTCCTCCATCTTTTCATTCGATCATCATGCGTTTCATGTCCATATGACCTGCCAAACAAATATCTGTAACCTCTACCATTTCTCTGCTTTTCTCGCTCATGTGCTTCGTCTTCCCATTCTGTCAATGCCTCAAACTGCGTCGGTCTAGGTCTTGGTTCTAAGTACATCATCTTCTGGCGCAAGTTACTTAAAACAGCCAGATTAAAGGAACCATGTTCTGGAAATGCCAGGACTCCATCGTCCTTGGTATATTTTACCCAATTATCTACCCAAATACAAGTATGATATCCATACTTCGCAATCATTAAAGCGGATCAGTGACTTAATATCGAGAGACAAAATATCGACTACACACAATATCGACGACAAAATATTGTATACCACAATATCGACCACCAATACTTAATTAATAATACACTAAAATATCGAACCCACTATGTCGACTAAACAAAATATCGTTTCTAACATTATCGAAACACAAAAAATTGATTATACAAATATCGATATACATACAATTAACTAAGAAAGAACCATAATATCGAATATCAAAATATAGACAGCCTACAATATCGACCCTACCATAATATCGACTAATTATAAAACACATTACAACATATAAATGCATATAAAACTGACTTTTTCCCAACATAAACATACATAATACAATTAATTAATATAAATACATTTTACAAACACATGAAAACCAAATAAAATACCTTTTACTAAAACCACTCATAAAATTATAAATAGATATACTAAACTAAACAAACACCAACATATAAAACATCAAATTACTTATAAAAAACATTCAAACAATGAAATATACTTAAAATACATGACTACTACTTAATTAGCATCTTCCATATATGGAAACACCAAGAAAAAAAAATTCAAACTGAACACAACAACAAATCAGAATCGAAGACTAACTAAACCAACCAATGAAACAAAGTAACCAATTAAGACAACAGTATAAAAAAAAATATATTTACTCTTTTCCACTTCAAAACTACAAGAAAACAGAAGAAAAACGCTACCAGATTCTTTCCTAACAACAAGATATACTGTAGAAACAAAACCTCTAACAGAAACAAGTAAGTAAATAATGTTTGGTAAAACTTTAATTGTACTAACTATTTGTAAAAAATGCATACAATTTATATGTAACTAAAATACACTTTCATTTACTTATATCTCCACTACAGATACTTCCAAGCACAAGAAAATTCCTCTACAAATAAAGAAAGACAGCTAATCAAAAAGTAAGTAATTTTTTGTTTATAAAACATTAATAATGGAAAAAAGTAGTAAGAAATACTATGAAATTAAAATAAACTACAAAATGCTTTCATGTATTTATATCTCCACTACAGACACTTCCAGCAATTTCCAAAATTATCTACAACAACAGAAAAAATAACGCTAATCAAAAAGTAAGTATTTCAAATAATGACTTTAAAATAAATAGATATTATAGCTAATTAAAACAAACCCTTTCCCAATTCCCCTATCACCTACACCAAATAATTTAAAATGTATTAACATTACTTTTTATTTATCAACAGATATACCAACTCTATATGAAAATTAACAGCCAACAGCCAACAACCACCAAAAGAAAAATCTTTTCCACATCTACATCAAAATTGTAAGTATATATCAACAAATATATATCTTTCTAACACATTATTTCATGACATGATATTAACTTAATTATATATACATTTTCTTTAGAAATAAAGACATCACCATGACTGAAGGCGCAGAATTCATCCAATCACAAACAGGAAAAATGCTCCTATGTTACATGGGTTATGTCTATACGCAAGAAAGACAGAAAGATTTAAAAGTCTTCTGGAAATGTAGCAAGTACTATGCTAACAAATGCTACGGAAGAGCCACAACTCAAGAAACTACTGTATTATCTGTCAATGAGCACAACCACCCCCCAAATATTACTGAAATTGAAATTAGAGGAGCAATAGAAAATATCAAAGAAGCAAGCACTAGCACAGAAAAACCCACTAGTGAAATATTAAAAGAACAGCTACTACAAATACCCCAACATGCATCTGGACAATTACCATCCATTGATGCATTAAAAAAAATGATCATTAGACAAAAAAAGAAAACCACAGCTCCCATACCTATCCCTAAAACTTTCCAAGAAGTAAACATCCCACAAGAACTAAGCATTACCCATAATAAAGAGCCATTTATTTTCTTTGACAATAAAAACAGTGAAAAACGTATTATAATGTTTGCCACTGCAAATAACTTAACAAAACTCCAACAATGCAACACCTGGATGATAGATGGCACATTTAAAATATGTCCTAAGCCATTTTATCAACTGTACACAGTACATGCTATGTACCAAAACACTAACATTCCCTTCATCTACTGCTTACTCCCAAATAAAACTCAAACTACCTATCTAGAAATTCTCAACAAAATAAAATCAGAAATTCCAAATTACTTCCCACATAAAATAATAATGGATTTTGAAATAGCCATGATTCATGCTATTTTAAAAACATACCCCCATACATCTATACAAGGATGCTACTATCATTTTAATCAATGCCTCTGGAGATTTCTCCAAAAGTCAATGTGTCTTTAGATATAGTTCCAATCCACGCAATAGTATCTTTTCATTGTTTCTTTCAGAGCAGCTTGGCCGTAAGCCCGGGAAATAGCCTTAGTTGTCACAGTTGAGTCGGGGTCATGTAAAGGCTGCGGCAGCTGATGGCGACGCATTCGCGCTTCACCCAGAGATGCTCATAATGGAGTTGTTCTCGTCTAATAGGGAGGTTAGCCATTTTGTGGCCACCAAATGGTCAACTTAAGCAAAGAAACACAAAAATGTAATTAATACATAGAAATGACTAATAATCTGTTATCCCCTTACTAATACCCATATGTGTATGTATTTATCTAGCAGAAGCAACACTTAATGCAGGTTATATTCTTATTAATAAAGCACAAATCACAGATACATCACGAAAGCAACATATAATCATGCCATTTCTGAATATCTATTATTAGTATGCATACAAATTTAGTTTACGTCATTAATTAGGCCATGCCACTGCAATTCCCACGTGTATTTCTTATATTAGTAATGCTGATCAATTCACACAGCAAACCATTAGTATAATTAATATTAATTAATTAATCTTATTAATCTAAACATGCAAAATGGAGAGGGTATACGATTTTTAAAGAAAACCCCACTCCAGCATACACAGGACTGCATCTCCTGTATGAGCAAGTGGGAACATTAACTGGAGATGCGGCAGGATATCTACATGGCCCCCTTGCCTCAACACCATGCATATACGACTGGTCTGCACCGGCCCGCATCGCTCTGACGCAAAAATGAGGACGCAATATGTATGTGACTGATCATGTGCATAAGTGGGCATTCCGCAAGTAATGTCAGCACACATGCACCATTGTGCCCGTGTGTCTGGGTTGTGTGCAAGGTTGTGTATGTGCAGTAGTGTCCCCATTGATGCACATGCACAATCTTGCACACAACTCAGACATACAGGAGCATGCAAATGCATGGTGTTGAGGCAAGGGGGCCATTTAGACACCCTGCCGTATCTCCAATCAATGTGGCCCTTTGCTCTTTCATGTAACCCTTATATTGTGATCTGATATGGTACTCGCTATATGTGGATGATATTTCTGTGCACATTTCAAGGTCTGTGAGCCCACCAATATGTGTCTTACAATATATTGGTTGAGTAGGATGATATGTGTCTATGCCACCAAGGCCAAGGGTATCCGGGACATGATCAACAGTCGTTGTGGGTGTGCACTGCAACATATTTAATTGTGCATGGGTGCCATTAGGCCCATCTTCCCCCTTCCCCCCAGTCCCTGGTTGTTACTCACCCTGTTGGTGTTGTGTCTGGTCATGTTGAGCAGTATCCTGTCCCGGAACTCCAACCACCGTCTCCTCGCTGATGACTTGGGACACCTGTTCCTTCATCGCATCCAGCTTCTCCTGTAGCGCTGGACTCCCACCTCCAGCCTGCATTGCTGCTTTCAGATTGTTGCAAGTTTCTGCTTGGTCTTGCGCTTAGCAGCATGCCAGCGCTTTTTGCAGTCATCCACTGTCCTCCTTGCCTCTCCGACGGCATTCACCTTGGCTGCGATGAAGTGCCATATTGCATTTTGTGTGCCCAGTGACACTGTGGAGCTGACAAATAGTTGTTGTTGGTTTTCTGTCACCTCCACAATCAGGACCTGGTTTTCCTGCGGACTGAACTGGGTCATCCTCTTCCTCTTCTCCTTGGCCTTCCCCTGGGTCTCTGGCTGGTCCTCCTGGGAAGTTAGGTGGTTATTGTTGGCTTCTGTACTGGGTCCAGCTTCCTCCATAGTTCTTAATTGTTTTTTTTTTTTTGTGTGTGTTTGGGCTGCTTAGCGGGAGTTTTATAGTGGTTTTTCCCGCCTAACGTGAAAAAAGTGTGCTGACGCTAATTAGCGTGCCGTTCCTGCCCGCTAATTGGCCCATCGCCACTTTTTTCACGTTAGCGTGATGATTTTTACCGCCGTGCCGCTAATCTTATCGCCGAGGTTAGCGATAGTTTTCGCCATTTGTTGAGAATATCCCCCTATGTGTCACTGACGAGGCCTGACAGTTCAAACTAGAATGCCCCTATTGGAGCAAGGCATGGCTGGTTTGCGCATGACATGTCCATTTCCCTAGAGGCACAATGAGCAATGAACTGAAAAGTGGCCCACAGTAGGGCTGAGAACAACTCAAACAGTCCACCCATCTATTTTGTTTTAACTCAGTGAGACACCCTAAAACCTAAGGGTATGCCCAGACATGGGTTGTGTGGCGAACTGTACTACAAAACACAAGCTGCACCTACCTACTGAGTATTCCACCAATTTCTATTTTGTTTTACTTAGCCCCCTCAGAGCTGTCTGGATTTTGGATAGAGAAGAACAGGAAGAGGCCATGTGGAAGGGAAGCGCCAAATCCTACCTAGAACTGCCTAGTTACTATCAGGAAAAGCAGGTTCATTTCCAGGAGCTTCCTAAAACACGGATAGTGTATCTCTGCCGCCATGCAAGCATTAAAGCCCATCCCAAAGTCAGCGTCCTGGAATCCTGGTGACCTGCCCCAGGTGTTACTGCCCTAGAAGATTAGTCAGTGGATCAGGTAGCTGGGTCTGATGAAGACGCTTCTGGAATATGGTTAATGAGGGTCAAATGATTGCAAGTATCCAGGGGCCGTGCTCACGAGTTGTAGTTTTTTAACTTGATTGTTGACTTCGGTAGCCAGTGTTGGTGGCTGGTTTCACCTGACCCTAGTTTCATTCAAGCTTTACATTACAGTAGTCCGAGATGTGCCATTACGAAGGCACAGATTTATCGAAATTTAGCGCAATGCAACAAGACTACTTGCTGTGCTGCGTCAAACGGAGGGGGCAGGAATGCACCGTATCTATAAAGAAATGGGGCATTATCTATAGAGATCTGTCGCTTTCCTGCTCTCTCCTTGCGCTGGTGCAGTCAGTGCAGCCTTGCGCCAACACAGGCAGGATTGTTTTTGTGCAGGAAGGGGCACCTATCAGGAACTAGTAGCATTTTGACACATTCCTAGGTTTACCTGTCTTGGTAAATCTGGGACTGTGCCAAAATACATGGGTGGATGCGTGGGAACACCCATTCTATCCTCATTCTCCCCCCATGTAACTCCTTCTCGCCACAGAGTTATGCTAGGCAGCGATGTGCGCTCTTTTGCGTTACTCCAGATTTACCAGGCAACGCAGAGCCACATATGGTGGCCATTCGTGGCTTGATAAATCTGACTTAAGGATTGTGTTGCCCTTGCGTCACCCTACATGACGCAAAGTCAACACACTCCTAGGATAAATCAAAGCCTAACACTCTTAGCTCCACTCGATGATACATTGGTGGTAGTGGTAGGATTCTTCAGAGCATCGACTCATTTAGCAACCATGTTTATTGGTGATGTAAAGAACAGTTATGCAACGAATAGCATCCTTTGGATTTAAACGTTTTGTATCATGGCTGTTGGTAGCCTAAGGCTAGTTGGCCAGTCAAGAAGTGTCTTAAGTCTGCTTGCCCCTTGTGACTCCCTCCAATTCCAGAATCAATGTTTCCTCCCAGTGGAAGAGAGCTCTCATTTATGTTGAGGAACATGTGGTGTAGGTGACTTCTGAAGATGGTCAAACCACCGGCGTAGCTAGGGAGGAGCGGTGGGGGCGGTCCGCCCCAGGCGGCACTAATTTCGGGGCGGCGGGCACGCAGCACTGATGGCCCATGGCGGGTCCTTTATAATTTATTTGCGGACACTGACACATTGTCCCCAAATAAATTATAAAGGCCGCCGTCATGGGCCATCAGTGCTGCGTGGCCGCCGCGTATGTGAGTCCCAGAGCCATCAATCTGGTAGCGCGAGAAAGCGCTACCAATGATGGCTTTGGGAATCATTTTTGGCCAGCCCCTACGCTGAAAGCGCAGCAGTGACGTGAAAGCGTAGCAGAAAGCGCAGCAGTGACGTGCGCCACCACCACACGCTCTCGAGTCTGGGGAGTTCAGGGAGACTGTCATGCAATGCCGCCAGGCCTGTGAATTATTTGTGAACATCCAGAGAGCCCGGGCGGCCCCGCCGACACAATGCCACTGGGTGAAGAAAGGAGAGTGCTGCGTCATGCACTCAAGAGACCATGGTGAGAGGTGAGTGGTTTAGGGCCGATCGTCACTGGTAGAGTCACGCTGACTCAGCCTGGGGGAAGAAGAACGAACGAACACTGTAAGTTAACCAGCCACTGCCAGTAGAAGATCCGACCTGTGTGTTCCAATGCCAAACGGACCTGCAGTAGTGGGTGGGCGGGTGGCACCGTGTGTGTAATTATGAGGAATGATAACCTGTCCTGAGGGAGGCAGACTCGGGCTTTCATTGCCGTGTGCATCTGAGCCTCGACTCTATGCTGTGAGAGCAGGCCTGTGCACCACGGGTAGGCTTCTAATGGGGCCGTTTAGACAGCTCACAGTTCACTGCGGAATATCCGCTAACCTCTAGCAATAGTCACATTGGTCAATACAAACACATAAAAGGCACTCGAAGAATGCCGACTGGCCCTGGTGAAATAGTATTTTAGGACAAAATGGCTGGCATATTAATCCTGCGAAGTCCTTCAGTAATAGTGAAATCTCTGTGCTCTGAGGTTCTCCCCGAAGCCTTAAGGATTGTTAGCCATATCATTTATTTTAGCAGAGGTTCTCGTTTTTCGTAAATGTGCTACTGGTGTCTGTATAAAATCATTCTGCTGATCATTAAAACAGACTAAATGACTGCTAGCTGTCTATTTCTGTTAGTGATTAGCTCAGGTTTTCAGAACAGGATTCACTGTAAACTTATGTTTTTTGCATTTTCAAAGTTTCTGTGAAGACCAACTATTGTCCTGTGTTTGACCTCATGGTTACAGGTTCAGATCCTGGCATGTCCACTCAGCCTTTCATCCTTCTGAGGTCGATAAAATGAGTACCATTCAGTTGGGTAACAATAAATATCTGTTATTCAGTTCCAAGATACCCTTCTGGGTGAGCGTGTACACATGTCATGTATGGTATGATTGCCTAAGGTTGTAAAATAGCCCTGCTGCAGCTCTTCAGCTACTTTAGACATGGTCTGCCTTGAACTGCGGCCACCGCCTGTGCACACTCTGTGATGTATGGCCCACTATGTCTTAAGTTGGAGCTCCTGGTGCTCTCTTTGTGTGATGATTGTATTTATAAAATCCAAACTGCTCTAGCCCCTGGAGCAGACAGCTCTCATCTAGAGGGCTGCACTTTAGGAATGAAGCACCCTCGAGGAGTTTCGTTTTGAGGGCAGGTTGCATCTAGGTGAAGGGGCAGTCTAGTCAGCAGATAAACATGACCTAGTGAGAAGGGAACATTTTTTGCCTGGGTTTGCTCATACTCTGTAGCTTCCTAGAGAAATTGTGGCAACACTGTTTATCACGCACCCTGTGAGCATGTTCCTGGTTCAGAAAATAATTTGAATGGATGAATAAGGCATTAAGCACTTTTCCATGCTCCTGCTCTACTGTAACGCCTAGCCTCTAGTGTCCTGATTCTCATAAACAATCGTAAATATGCACCTGTAGGTTTCCTCCCTCGCATGAGGGAACATTTACGAATCATTAAAATTCACAAAGGCTTCCAAAAGTAGTTGCAGGTTTCTAGGATGGAAATGTTTGGTGAATTCCCTTATACGCACATGCAAAGGTAGTTCAACGTGCTTGGGCTGAGGCTAGTGCCTAAAGCACCCAGTCCAAGAATCTGTGGTTGACCTCATTATCACTGGTTCAAATCCTGGCAGGGTAAATTAGCCTTTCATACTTTCAAGGATGATAAAAGGAGTACTATTGTGTTGGGTAACAATAAACATATATTACTTAGTGCCAAGTTGCTCGAAGAAGTGAACGTACGCTTTACAAATGCACTTAATATTATGTTATAGTGTGCAGTTGTGTATTGGAAGATGCCTTTTGTATTAGTGCCATTGCACTTTCGTATTCTTTTGTTCTGCATGGTGAAACATTACTACAGTACACACGGATGCACATTAAATGTCAAACCACACTCCTGCAGACAAGCATGCAATCCAAATGTCTGAGACATTCACACAACACCTTCACATATGGATGGGCCGCCTATGACCGGATCATGCAGCCACCTGTTTGATTGCTCATACCAGCTGTTGCATCAAGGCCCCAAGAGTTTCCAGCCCAGAGAATAACCTGCTGTTCTTTTTTTTAATTGATAGTTTGCAAAAGCATATTATTACAACAGTACCTAATCAATACTTCTTGCAAAGCCTTTATAAAAGGCATTGTTTCCATTTGCAACAAAGAGGCAAGACTTCAATTGATATATGTACATAAGTAATGACAATTGCATATTCCAATACCGTACTTCTATAATAATCTCGATAATAAGCAGCAGTATGTATCATGTTTCATACCAGTGTGGTACTGTAAATTTCGGAACCATGTTGGTAGGGTAGTCCTACCATGCCGATTTTGGTATCAGCGGACCGTGCTCGAGGTCAGTCCTGCCCGACCAGTTCCTCTTACTGCGGCCAAATGGGATTAGCATCAGGGCCCGACACATCATAAAATCGTGCATCCCACACAAACCCTGACTAATTTCTTTCACACCTGACTCTGTTTCCTACTTTATGGCTTGTTTTACGAGGAGGAGGTGTCCGTTTTATTGGGGTCTGCTGATATCTGATGAGGGTTCTGAGCCTCGCTGGGTAAATAATGATGGGCTGACCGAGCTGAAATGTGGGATTATCGTCATGACTTTGCTCTTTCTTTGAAGCGAAAATATGTGAACGACCACTTGTAAAATAGGGTTACAACAAACAAATGATGGACGGAATGCTGACAATGCAGACATTCTCCCCCAGTCAAGAGATCTGGGTTAAATCCATCGTTCTTTTGCCCACTACGCCACCCCAGTTCAGACATGGCCATATGCAAATCAGTCTTGACCCTGTGCCTCATGGGAACAGTCCAGCCCGAACTGCCAAGCCATGTCTTCCCTGGACCGGAATCAAGCATCCTAGGACCGGTTTCTGGCTATCAGCCGTCATCAGCCAGGATAGCTTGACTCCAGTGGCGTAGTGAGCACGGGTCCCACGTCTGGGAATACCCATCCCACTTAGGGCGAAAAGCGTTACAACAAACAAATGATGGACGGAATGCTGACAATGCAGACATTCTCCCCCAGTCAAGAGATCTGGGTTAAATCCATCGTTCTTTTGCCCACTACGCCACCCCAGTTCAGACATGGCCATATGCAAATCAGTCTTGACCCTGTGCCTCATGGGAACAGTCCAGCCCGAACTGCCAAGCCATGTCCTCCCTGGACCGGAATCAAGCATCCTAGGACCGGTTTCTGGCTATCAGCCGTCATCAGCCAGGATAGCTTGACTCCAGTGGCTTAGTGAGCACGGGTCCCACGTCTGGGAATACCCATCCCACTTAGGGCGAAAAGCGTTACAACAAACAAATGATAAACGGAATGCTGACAATGCAGACATTCTCCCCCAGTCAAGAGATCTGGGTTAAATCCATCGTTCTTTTGCCCACTACGCCACCCCAGTTCAGACATGGCCTTATGCAAATCAGTCTTGACCCTGTGCCTCATGGGAACAGTCCAGCCCGAACTGCCAAGCCATGTCTTCCCTGGACCGGAATCAGTGGGCAAAAGAACGATGGATTTAACCCAGATCTCTTGACTGGGGGAGAATGTCTGCATTGTCAGCATTCCGTCCATCATTTGTTTGTTGTAACGCTTTTCGCCCTAAGTGGGATGGGTATTCCCAGACGTGGGACCCGTGCTCACTAAGCCACTGGAGTCAAGCTATCCTGGCTGATGACGGCTGATAGCCAGAAACCGGTCCTAGGATGCTTGATTCCGGTCCAGGGAAGACATGGCTTGGCAGTTCGGGCTGGACTGTTCCCATGAGGCACAGGGTCAAGACTGATTTGCATATGGCCATGTCTGAACTGGGGTGGCGTAGTGGGCAAAAGAACGATGGATTTAACCCAGATCTCTTGACTGGGGGAGAATGTCTGCATTGTCAGCATTCCGTCCATCATTTGTTTGTTGTAACGCTTTTCGCCCTAAGTGGGATGGGTATTCCCAGACGTGGGACCCGTGCTCACTACGCCACTGGAGTCAAGCTATCCTGGCTGATGACAGCTGATAGCCAGAAACCGGTCCTAGGATGCTTGATTCCGGTCCAGGGAAGACATGGCTTGGCAGTTCGGTCTGGACTGTTCCCATGAGGCACAGGGTCAAGACTGATTTGCATATGGCCATGTCTGAACTGGGGTGGCGTAGTGGGCAAAAGAACGATGGATTTAACCCAGATCTCTTGACTGGGGGAGAATGTCTGCATTGTCAGCATTCCGTCCATCATTTGTTTGTTGTAACGCTTTTCGCCCTAAGTGGGATGGGTATTCCCAGACGTGGGACCCGTGCTCACTACGCCACTGGAGTCAAGCTATCCTGGCTGATGACGGCTGATAGCCAGAAACCGGTCCTAGGATGCTTGATTCCGGTCCAGTGAAGACATGGCTTGGCAGTTCGGGCTGGACTGTTCCCATGAGGCACAGGGTCAAGACTGATTTGCATATGGCCATGTCTAAACTGGGGTGGCGTAGTGGGCAAAAGAACGATGGATTTAACCCAGATCTCTTGACTGGGGGAGAATGTCTGCATTGTCAGCATTCCGTCCATCATTTGTTTGTTGTAACGCTTTTCGCCCTAAGTGGGATGGGTATTCCCAGACGTGGGACCCGTGCTCACTACGCCACTGGAGTCAAGCTATCCTGGCTGATGACGGCTGATAGCCAGAAACCGGTCCTAGGATGCTTGATTCCGGTCCAGTGAAGACATGGCTTGGCAGTTCGGGCTGGACTGTTCCCATGAGGCACAGGGTCAAGACTGATTTGCATATGGCCATGTCTAAACTGGGGTGGCGTAGTGGGCAAAAGAACGATGGATTTAACCCAGATCTCTTGACTGGGGGAGAATGTCTGCATTGTCAGCATTCCGTCCATCATTTGTTTGTTGTAACGCTTTTCGCCCTAAGTGGGATGGGTATTCCCAGACGTGGGACCCGTGCTCACTACGCCACTGGAGTCAAGCTATCCTGGCTGATGACGGCTGATAGCCAGAAACCGGTCCTAGGATGCTTGATTCCGGTCCAGTGAAGACATGGCTTGGCAGTTCGGGCTGGACTGTTCCCATGAGGCACAGGGTCAAGACTGATTTGCATATGGCCATGTCTAAACTGGGGTGGCGTAGTGGGCAAAAGAACGATGGATTTAACCCAGATCTCTTGACTGGGGGAGAATGTCTGCATTGTCAGCATTCCGTCCATCATTTGTTTGTTGTAACGCTTTTCGCCCTAAGTGGGATGGGTATTCCCAGACGTGGGACCCGTGCTCACTACGCCACTGGTGTCAAGCTATCCTGGCTGATGACGGCTGATAGCCAGAAACCGGTCCTAGGATGCTTGATTCCGGTCCAGTGAAGACATGGCTTGGCAGTTCGGACTGGACTGTTCCCATGAGGCACAGGGTCAAGACTGATTTGCATATGGCCATGTCTAAACTGGGGTGGCGTAGTGGGCAAAAGAACGATGGATTTAACCCAGATCTCTTGACTGGGGGAGAATGTCTGCATTGTCAGCATTCCGTCCATCATTTGTTTGTTGTAACGCTTTTCGCCCTAAGTGGGATGGGTATTCCCAGACGTGGGACCCGTGCTCACTACGCCACTGGAGTCAAGCTATCGTGGCTGATGACGGCTGATAGCCAGAAACCGGTCCTAGGATGCTTGATTCCGGTCCAGTGAAGACATGGCTTGGCAGTTCGGGCTGGACTGTTCCCATGAGGCACAGGGTCAAGACTGATTTGCATATGGCCATGTGTAAACTGGGGTGGCGTAGTGGGCAAAAGAACGATGGATTTAACCCAGATCTCTTGACTGGGGGAGAATGTCTGCATTGTCAGCATTCCGTCCATCATTTGTTTGTTGTAACGCTTTTCGCCCTAAGTGGGATGGGTATTCCCAGACGTGGGACCCGTGCTCACTACGCCACTGGAGTCAAGCTATCCTGGCTGATGACGGCTGATGGCCAGAAACCGGTCCTAGGATGCTTGATTCCGGTCCAGTGAAGACATGGCTTGGCAGTTCGGTCTGGACTGTTCCCATGAGGCACAGGGTCAAGACTGATTTGCATATGGCCATGTCTAAACTGGGGTGGCGTAGTGGGCAAAAGAACGATGGATTTAACCCAGATCTCTTAACTGGGGGAGAATGTCTGCATTGTCAGCATTCCGTCCATCATTTATTTGTTGTAACGCTTTTCGCCCTAAGTGGGATGGGTATTCCCAGACGTGGGACCCGTGCTCACTACGCCACTGGAGTCAAGCTATCCTGGCTGATGACGGCTGATAGCCAGAAACCGGTCCTAGGATGCTTGATTCCTGTCCAGTGAAGACATGGCTTGGCAGTTCGGGCTGGACTGTTCCCATGAGGCACAGGGTCAAGACTGATTTGCATATGGCCATGTCTAAACTGGGGTGGCGTAGTGGGCAAAAGAACGATGGATTTAACCCAGATCTCTTGACTGGGGGAGAATGTCTGCATTGTCAGCATTCCGTCCATCATTTGTTTGTTGTAACGCTTTTCGCCCTAAGTGGGATGGGTATTCCCAGACGTGGGACCCGTGCTCACTACGCCACTGGAGTCAAGCTATCCTGGCTGATGACGGCTGATAGCCAGAAACCGGTCCTAGGATGCTTGATTCCGGTCCAGTGAAGACATGGCTTGGCAGTTCGGGCTGGACTGTTCCCATGAGGCACAGGTTCAAGACTGATTTGCATATGGCCATGTCTAAACTGGGGTGGCGTAGTGGGCAAAAGAACGATGGATTTAACCCAGATCTCTTGACTGGGGGAGAATGTCTGCATTGTCAGCATTCCGTCCATCATTTGTTTGTTGTAACGCTTTTCGCCCTAAGTGGGATGGGTATTCCCAGACGTGGGACCCGTGCTCACTACGCCACTGGAGTCAAGCTATCCTGGCTGATGACGGCTGATAGCCAGAAACCGGTCCTAGGATGCTGGATTCCGGTCTAGTGAAGACATGGCTTGGCAGTTCGGGCTGGACTGTTCCCATGAGGCACAGGGTCAAGACTGATTTGCATATGGCCATGTCTAAACTGGGGTGGCGTAGTGGGCAAAAGAACGATGGATTTAACCCAGATCTCTTGACTGGGGGAGAATGTCTGCATTGTCAGCATTCCGTCCATCATTTGTTTGTTGTAACGCTTTTCGCCCTAAGTGGGATGGGTATTCCCAGACGTGGGACCCGTGCTCACTACGCCACTGGAGTCAAGCTATCCTGGCTGATGACGGCTGATAGCCAGAAACCGGTCCTAGGATGCTTGATTCCGGTCCAGTGAAGACATGGCTTGGCAGTTCGGGCTGGACTGTTCCCATGAGGCACAGGGTCAAGACTGATTTGCATATGGCCATGTCTAAACTGGGGTGGCGTAATGGGCAAAAGAACGATGGATTTAACCCAGATGTCTTGACTGGGGGAGAATGTCTGCATTGTCAGCATTCCGTCCATCATTTGTTTGTTGTAACGCTTTTCGCCCTAAGTGGGATGGGTATTCCCAGACGTGGGACCCGTGCTCACTACGCCACTGGAGTCAAGCTATCCTGGTTGATGACGGCTGATAGCCAGAAACCGGTCCTAGGATGCTTGATTCCGGTCCAGTGAAGACATGGCTTGGCAGTTCGGGCTGGACTGTTCCCATGAGGCACAGGGTCAAGACTGATTTGCATATGGCCATGTCTAAACTGGGGTGGCGTAGTGGGCAAAAGAACGATGGATTTAACCCAGATCTCTTGACTGGGGGAGAATGTCTGCATTGTCAGCATTCCGTCCATCATTTGTTTGTTGAAACGCTTTTCGCCCTAAGTGGGATGGGTATTCCCAGACGTGGAACCCGTGCTCACTACGCCACTGGAGTCAAGCTATCCTGGCTGATGACGGCTGATAGCCAGAAACCGGTCCTAGGATGCTTGATTCCGGTCCAGTGAAGACATGGCTTGGCAGTTCGGGCTGGACTGTTCCCATGAGGCACAGGGTCAAGACTGATTTGCATATGGCCATGTCTAAACTGGGGTGGCGTAGTGGGCAAAAGAACGATGGATTTAACCCAGATCTCTTGACTGGGGGAGAATGTCTGCATTGTCAGCATTCCGTCCATCATTTGTTTGTTGTAACACTTGTAAAATAGGGGCGGTGTTGCCCAGAGCGTAATATCCTGTATAGGACTGGTTTTTGGTTTGGGGCAGTCTCCTGAGAACATACATTGTGTTGTACTTCTCGGATACTTGTGATTGGTCTGCAGCCAATAAATACGATCTTTGACTTCACCTAGAAGACTCTGTGTTTCTGTGGTCTGAAACGGGAAGAACTCGAAGTCTTCGGGTGTGTCCCCTGGCACCGCTGGGTTGGTTCTGAAAACCCCAGTACTTCAGTTGGCGCCCAACCTGGGGTGATTTCAGCGGTACCGGTCCAAGCCAGAGGTTCGTGAGGAGCTTCGTGTGAAAATTCTGGAGGAAGGCCGCCACTTCATCGACCCCTGCATGTCGACGTGGTCCGAAAGTCTTTACTGCGAGGTTCTCCGCGTCCCGACGGCTACAAAGGACTGCTGCCCTGACTATCGCCCTGTTTTGGACCCTTGATGATTTGGTAGAGCGAAACGATTTAACGAGTCTTCTGGTGACGTCATCGATACCTCAGTTAAGTATAAGTGGAGCGTCTCCCAGTTCTTAGTTTGGTATCCCTTTGGGATCGCTTTGATTTGGAACTTGCAAGTGCCAAAGCCAAAGGACTTGTGTATTCACGAGACTATCGTATTCGATAATCCTCTGAAGTTTGAAACTAGACTAGTGAGCGACGTTGCCTGGTTCTAGTATATTTGTAAATTTGTTTTGTTTGGGTTGTAATAGGACTCCCGATTAGAGGATTCGTGTCCGGTTCCTCCAATTGGAACTCCAACGTATGAGCTTTATGTGAAACATGGCGTGGGCCCCATTGCGTATAATGAAGTATGGATCCGATACACCAGGAAGGATGGTGTTTTAAAATGGCCCCAAAATGGTAGTTTTGACACAGAAATCCTAGATAACTTAGAAGTTAAATTATTTAAAAAGAAAGCCCGGCCGGCGATGTTTGATTCTTTCCGCCTATGGCAAAAGGAAGCCAAACAGAAAGAAATTAAATTAGCAAAGAAAAATAAAAGAGAGAAAGGTGTGTCGATAATGCAAGCAGCCTTACAGTTTAAAGATAATGAAGAAGAACAAATGAATGAGCAGCTGCACAGGCAACGTAAACTAGTGATTGATAAATGCTACCCAGTTTTGCCGCCCCTTCAGCAAGATGCGTCAAAAGAAAAGGAGAAAGATCCCCTAATGTCACATTTGCTGAGTTCGCCACCCCCGTATGCGCAGAGTGCTACAGCGCCTCCGCAGCCTTTAAATGTACGGCCGCCAGTTAATTTGCCGCAAGCTTTCCCGCAGCCGCCAGCTCCTCCTCATCCGGCTCCTATGCCCACGGCGCAGCCCTCTCAAGGGCCGCCGGTTTCGCTGCCTATCTCTTCTGCGCTTCCTGCGACTTTTCCTAGTACATCAGCTGCCTCCCTCGGCGCTCTTCCTGATACGACCCCTGTACCTGTATCTGCACCCGTTTTTCTTCCCTCTGTCTTTCCCCTGTTCTTGCCTCAACTTCTCCTTCTACACGACAACGAATAGCTAGTGCCGTCACTAGTTTTATATCGCCTCTCTTTGGGTCATCTAGTACGACCCCTGGTTCACAGCGTAAGCAGTTGCGTAGTCAGCTGCCTGGTTCTGGAGAGAAAGAAGTATTAGACCGCATGGCACGTAGATGGATTGTTTATCCTTCAAGATATGATGTAGAGTCTGTTGTAAATGTTTTTCATCATTTGGAAGCACCAAAACAGAGATACGTTTTTGAGAAAATGTGTGAATTCCTCTGTGAGGAATTGGAAGATCATGGTTTAGACTTAAGCCCGCAGGAATTGTGTCATGTACGGTTTGAATTTGGAAAAGGTACGATTGTGGGTCCCGATGTTGAGAAAGCAGTTGCGACATTATTGTCTTTTAGGATCCAGGGTCCTTCTCAGTCACTGTTTGAACATGACTCCTCTGATAGGAAGGTTAAACAATACCCTATGAGAGAAGTCCCTCCAGTATGGAAGGACGCTGTTGCAGCTGATGCCGCTCTAGGTATCGCTGCTATGCCAGCTCATTTTCAGAGTGTTTGGGTACATGTTCCTTGGAAGCGATCAGAAGTTTTAGCCCTTAAGCAGACATTGCCTGACCCCCGTAAAAACCCCGCAGGATATTATAAGGAGTTATCACAGACTGCAGAATCGTGTGTCATGAATCTAGCTGACATAGATATGTTGTTCGGGAATGTTGTTCCGCAGCCTTTATGGGGGTTGATTCGTAATACAGATCATGCTGCAGAACTAGGTGGCACATGGGCTAACATCACTGCTACAGACACTAGACAAGTTGGTGGTGCGAAACCTGAGCCCTTAGTAGCAGAACTCCCTGGTAGAATTATTACCTACATGAAGACTTTAATGCCAGCGATGCGTGTGAATTGGGATAAATTATCCGCATGCAAACAAAAGAAAGACGAAACAGTGTCTGATTTCTTCACCAGGTTTGAAGAAACATTTATCGACCACAGTGGTCAAGACATGAGTACGGAAGGTGGTCAACGGTTATTTGTTGATAAATTTGTGCATAATTTGCTTCCCGAGTTGTGTAAGAAATTAAAAGATTCAGAGAGTTCTTGGGCTGTTTCCTCATCAGCGCAAATACTGGCTACTGCACAGTATTACGAAAATAGGGATAAAGATGAGAAGGATAGAGCAGACAAGAAAACAAAAGAATTAAAGACGAAGGTTCTTTTAAAGCAGGCTTACCCGCCACGTGGAGATCAGAATAACTATAAGCAAGGTCAGAGTAACTATCAACAACCCCAACAGTTTCAGAGTAACTCGCAAAGGTTCGGGTATTCCCAACCGCGTGTTCCTGTGGGTCCCAATCAGTGTTCGTATTGCAAACAAGAAGGTCATTTTAAGTATAGTTGCCCTATATTGTTACAGCGCACGAATAATGCTTATGGCGCGAGAGGTAGAGGTGGTCAACAAGCTCCTAGAGGTAAAGGGCGTGGGAACGTTCCCCAGAACGCGCGTCCTCTTCCGCCTCAAAATACGATGAATAGTTTTGATCAGCAAGCCAATGTAACTGGTGGGACAGCTCAGTACTATAATAATGACTATTATGCAGAAGATGAAAATGCGGAAGGTAATGATTACTAGGACAGCTATAGACAGAGAGAGGGAGTTGTTTCATTGCCAGTGGACCAGAGTGGACCGTATGTCAAGGTGACTACAGCGGGTGTATCAGAGCCTTTTCTGTTGGATACTGGTGCTGCAAAGAGTTCAATTATGCACTCAAAACTCCCTGGCGCGCCTTTGTCTGGCGAAATGAATGTTTCAGTAGGTTTTTCTGGTGCCCCGGTTAGGAACCCGATCTCTAGTCCTATGCCCCTTTCTGTTGGACCTTGTGAGCTGAAAGCACCCCTTATCCTAACGACAGGATGTGGTGAAAACCTGTTAGGATTGGATTTGTTAAAGAGATTACATGCGACATTATATTGTTCCCCCTCGGGAGTACAACTTACACTGGGTAGGGAAGTGATTTCTCCAATGTATTTGTCGAAGAATAAACTGCCAGCTGAATTGTCGTCTCTTCCGGATGTCCTTTGGGCTACTGGTCCTAACGATGTGGGTCTCTTGGAAATACCGCCATATGTGGTCACTTTGAAAGCCAATATTAAATTGCCACGTATTCCCCAGTACAAGATCTCTAATGAAGGTGAGAAAGCGTTGTTAGCGATCATTTATGACTTGATTGAAAAGGATGTAATTGAAGAGACAAGAGGCAACGTTTGCAATAGTCCGGTTCTGCCTGTTTTAAAACGTACTGACCCTTCTCAGCCACCTGTTTACAGATTTGTGATCGATCTTAGAGAGGTCAATAAGATAGTTGTGCCACAGTTTCCAGTTGTCCCTGATATAACTGCCTTGTTAACTATGATCCCAACTTCCGCTGCTTGGTTCTCAGTGATTGATTTAAAGAATGCTTTCTTTAGCATTCCGATTGCAGAGGAAAGCAGGGATATTTTTGGTTTTAGTTTAGGAAGTCGCAGCTTCCGCTTTAAACACGCTCCACAGGGCTACTGTGAAAGTCCATCAATATACAGTCAGGCTTTAAAAGCGCAGCTTGATACAATTGTTCTACCTAGTGGCGCTACCCTTATTCAGTATGTTGACGATTTACTAATCGCCGCGGATACTGAGGAGATTTGTAAAGAAGCTACATTGTCATTGTTGCGTCATTTGTCTGCCTTTCATCACAAAGTGTCTCTCTCAAAACTGCAATATTGTCGACAAGAAGTGACCTACTTAGGTCATCTCTTGTCGAAGGAGGGAAGGAAACTGACCCCAGAAAGAATTCAGGCCATTGCACAATTGAGCGTGCCAAGAACACAGAGAGAAGTGCGTGCTTTCTTGGGTATTACTTCATACTGTAGGCAATGGATCCCGAGTTTTTCTTTGCTGGCAAAACCTTTGATAGCATTAACAAAGATTATTAAAGATACACCGAATCCCGTCCCATGGTCTGAAGAGTGTCAGAAAAGTTTTTCGGAATTACGTAAGGCATTATGCTCGGCTCCTGTGTTGGGTACCCCCGACTACAGTAAACCTTTTACATTGTATGTTCACGAGAAAGAAGGTTGTGCGTTGTCAGTGCTGACACAGTCTTTTGGAGACAGACAGCGTCCATGCGCGTATTTTTCGTCGACTTTGGATCCAGTAGCTAAGGCATTGCCAAGTTGCTTGAGAGCCACAGCGGCAGCAGCTGTGTCTATTCGACAGTCTGCTGGGTTAGTAATGAATAACACGTTGATCGTGGTGGTTCCACACGCAGTGGACACGTTATTAAACAGGACCAAGACACAGCACTTAACTAGTGCTCGATTGTCAGGTTATGAGTTGACACTACTAGCGAGTCATGTGCACATAAAGAGGTGCAATACGTTGAATCCAGCTACATTACTACCGATTTCAGCAGACACAGATGAGATTGAACAGCATGATTGTCTGTTCAGAACAGAAGAAGAAACAAAAGGGAGAGTGGATCTTAAAGATACTCCCCTGGTTGAGTGTGATGGTACCTTATGGGTGGATGGCTCGTGCTTCAAGCTTCCGAATGGTGATACGACTGCTGCATATGCTGTCACGACTTTGCACACGATTGTTGAAACTGCACGTATACCACATAGTTCGGCTCAAGCAGCAGAATTAATTGCACTTACAAGAGCATGCGTGTTGTCGAAAGGAATGAAAGTGAACATATATACTGACAGTCAGTATGCCTTTGGCGTGGCACATAGTTTTGGGCGCTTGTGGAAAGAACGTGGGTTCCTGACTTCGCATGGAACTAAGATTCAGAATGGTCAGTTGGTGAATGATCTCCTTGAGTCGTTGACCTTGCCATTACAAGTTGCGATTGTGAAATGCAGTGCACACAAGAAGGTTATTGATGATGTTGGTCGTGGTAATGCATTTGCTGACGAAATCGCGAAAGATTCAGCAAAAGATGTGACGAATCAAATGTATGTTGCAGGCCCTGCAAGATGGGTTGGCGATGTTGGAATGTGTGAAGACACGATAGAGAGTGTGAAGTCCCTTCAAGCTGAAGCCACAGAGAAAGAATTGAGCATGTGGAAAGAAAGTAAGGGTAAATTGGATGAAAATGGTTGTTGGGTTGATTTGTCAGAACACCGGCGATGGTTGTTACCTGATGCATATGTGCTTCCAGTGGTCACGATGGCACATGGAATGGCGCATATCAGTGTGAAAGGAATTTGTAAGTTGTTAGCTCCAGTATGGCAGAATGCTGGAATTCCCAAGTGTGCAGAGAATGTGGTCAAAACTGGCATGGTATGTTTGAAATACAATCCTGGTAGGGGAACCCCAACTCCAGCTGGTCATTTTGCGCCTCCAACGTATCCGTTTGAGGTTTTGCAGCTAGATTTCATCCACATGGAAAGGTGCAACAATTTGAAGTATGTACTTGTTGTTGTCTGCGCTTTTTCAAGGTGGATAGAAGCATATCCCCTAAAAGACAATACTGCCTTATCCACAGCTAAAGCCCTTGCCAAAGAATTTTTCCCTAGGTTTGGAATGCCAAGAATGGTATGGAGTGATAATGGGAGTGAATTTGTGGGACGAGTGATGAAGAATGTATGTGAGGGACTAGGTATAAAGCAGAAATTCCACGCTGCAAATCACCCCCAATCAGCTGGACTAGTAGAGTGTTACAATGGCACATTGAAGCTCAAATTAGCCAAGATCCAAGCGAGTTCTGGTCTTAAATGGCCTGACGCTCTGCCCTTAGCACTCCTATCAACAAGAATGACTGTGCATTCACGAGTGGGACTTAGTCCCTACGAAATCGTGTTTGGCCGCCCGGCCAATATATGGGGAGTGCCAAGGCCTACAAAATTCAATGAGATCGAACATCCAGTACTGCTTGATTATTTGTATGAATTGACGGCTAAATTGCGTGCATGATACTCTGTCTCAGGTCTCTGAAACTCCAGGACATCCTATCAATCCTGGATCATGGGTGCTGGTCAAAAACTTCAAGAGGACAAAGAATGATGAGCCCCGTTGGACCGGCCCCCATCTCGTCCTTCTCTCGACGAGATCAGCTGTCCGAGTGAAAGGGAAAAAGAACTGGATACACGGCGTTCATTGCAAGAGGGTCCCTTTACCTTTGCCTTACGACCAGTGGGTCCAGAAAGGGATCGCTGACTCAGAGACTGAGACTGTGCCTCGTTTTCTGCCGTTTAGCGATGCACGAGTAAAAGGAACGCTTTCTGAGAAGGAAAGCGATGACATCTTGCAAGAAACTGTGCCACCGTCAATTCGATTGGACACTACAGAGCCTGAACTCTTGTTTCAAGACCAAACAGTACCTGCAAGAAGTCGCTACAATTTGAGGCCGAGAACTATGGACAAATAAAAAATTATTTTTCTTTCATCTTTTCTTTAGAAGTGCAGCTATCTCTTCCATCTGAGAAACTTTCTTATTTTTGCTTTTTCGAACCACCATCCGGGTTCAGCTGTAGGGTCGCGGTGCCAAGACTTTGGGGTACAAGCCGGAGACGTTAGGTCAACGGTCTGGTTGGTCTAGGGCGTTCCCTGGACTGACAGGTGTACTCCTTAGCAGAAGACACTCATCCGCCGCGAGCAGCACGATTAGAGGATGGAGTTTTTCGAGATGGAGAGACCCACTGAGGAAATAAATTTTAAGAGCAGAATATGTAAAGTAATGAAAAGCAAACGTTTTGTAATATGTCTGTTTGTACTATTTAGCATGATGATGTTTTCTGTAGGTTATGTATTATTGTCTTTTCAAGTGCCGTTTGCACCCACTATACAGCCCATACCTCCTCCTACTGTTCCCTCAATCAATCAATCAAGGCATTTGTATAGCGCGCTACTCACCCGGAGGGTCTCAAGGCGCTTGGGGAGGGGGGGGGGGGGGTCCGCACCTGCTCGAACAGCCAGGTTGAGTTGCTTCCTGAAGGCGAGGTGGTCTTGCGTCTGTCGGAGGTGGGTCGGGAGGGAGTTCCATGTCTTGGCGGCCAGGTAGGAGAAGGATCTTCCTCCCATGGTGGCTCTTCGGATGCGGGGGACGGCGGCGAGGGCGTGGTTGGTCGAGCGAAGCTGGCGTGTGGGTGTGTAGAAGCTGAGGCGGTTGTTCAGGTATCTCGGGCCTTGGTTGTTTAGGGCTTTGTGTGCGTAGGTGAGGAGTCGGAACGTTATTCACTTGTTGACTGGGAGCCAGTGCAGGTTTCTCAGGTGTTCGGAGATGTGGCTGTGTCGGGGGATGTCGAGGATGAGTCTTGCTGAGGCGTTCTGGATCCTCTGGAGTCTCTTCTGGAGTTTGGCAGTCGTTCCGGCGTATAGGGCGTTGCCGTAGTCCAGTCGGCTGGTGACGAGGGCCTGGGTAACCGTCTTCCTGGTCTCGGTGGGGATCCACCGGAAGATCTTTCGAAGCATGCGCAGAATGTTGAAGCACGACGAGGAGACGGCGTTGACTTGTCTGGTCAATGAGAGGGAGGTGTCCAGGATGAAGCCCAGGTTGCGTGCTTTGTCCGAAGGCTTGGGTGCGCTGCCCAGGGCAGGGGGCCACCAGGAGTCGTCCCAGGCGGAGGGTGATGATCCCAGGATGAGGACTTCCGTCTTATCTGCGTTTAGTTTCAGGCGGCTGTTTTTCATCCATTCGGCTACATCTTTCCCTCACACTCTTTCCACCCTCTGACTGAACACGAACAAGCTAGACGTTCTGAGTTCGTAAACAATTCGTTTATTCAACTCCTGCACCAGCACCAACTAGTTATGAACACAACAAATTGCTGGGTGTGTGGTTTGATGCCGCATACCATTGATAAGGGTATCCCGTATCTAGTGCTGCCGTTTAGCTATAATGGGTCATCATGGGCATTCCAGACTATGTTTCTTTTTGCACTTAAGACCTATTCCCCACGACCACCACATTCCACTGGACCTAGCACGAACAATAAAGCCCTGATGAGAGGAGTTGCTGATATGAGTAGAGACATCGATGCATATTCATCTATTCCCAAGGATGAGTTGCGAGCTTATGTGGGTTGGAACGCGACGGGGTATAGCATTAGTCTGGGCGAGAAACAGCGTAAAAGTTCATCTCCGATTTGGGTCGTACCCCACATAGGTCGGTTCTGTTTACAAGGTAATGGTCAGAATCCAAGAGCTCAGTTAGGGAAGAGTGACTGTGCTGAAACGTACATTTTCCCATCACAGTTTTCCCCTGCGTTTTTGGCTGCCAAGGGTACATACTTTGTTTGTAGTGATCGAGCATATACATGGTTGCCCCCTGATTTCTCGGGCACGTGTTATGTTGCAAATTTGCTACCGCCGACATTTACTGCCGCCTCTGATTATCACAAGACCAGAGTCGTGAGAGGCGTTGTTAGTAAGGAGGATACTGCCGGTCAGGAAGCGGGAGATTTTTTCCTGGGTTTCCTGCCGTTTTGGGGACCAATGGTCAATAGTAGGAACCTGAGACAACTGACTTGTGTAGTTGAAACCACTGTTAATGTAACGGCTGGTTCCCTTGGTAACTTGACAGCTGAGCTCCAAGCAGATCGCCTCATGACGTTGCAGAACCGTATGGTTCTAGATGTCATACTTGCAGACCGTGGTGGGGTATGTAAGGTTATCCAATCAAGCTGCTGTATTTTCATACCAGATACCGCTCCGACAGTCTATCAGGCCATTTCCAAACTGCATAAGATTTCCGAATCCATTCATGTAGATAAAGGAGATTGGTCGATGATGGGGTGGTTCTGGGAACTGATATCAGCTTGGGGATGGAAGATTCTAATAGTCACTGGGACGATCTTAGCCATTCTTTTCCTGTTCTGTCTATGTATACAGTGTGCTCCTGCAATGTGTAGCCTCTGTGTTGCATCATGTGTAAGGAACCCTGTATCAAGGGACGAACTAAGCAATAGGATGATGCTACAGCAACATCTTCATGACTTTATGAATATGGACCTGGACTCAGATTAGTATGAGTATAGTTATTGCCTATGTAAGGGCAAAAGGAGGGTCTGTGGTACTGTAAATTTCGGAACCATGTTGGTAGGGTAGTCCTACCATGCCGATTTTGGTATCAGCGGACCGCAAATGACTAATGCGGTATGTATGAGTGTTTTTGTCACGTTTCCCCGATGTACTCACCGTGTATACGATACTACATATTAAACCCTCGGGTTCCATTTTAAAACGGTAACCATTTTGTGGTTGCCCTCACATAGGCTGCGCACTGAGGCCATGCCTAGGCCTAAAGGACACGCAATCTTTCTGTGACTTCTTTGTGACCTGTGCAAACGGTCAGTCCTGCCCGACCGGTTCCTCTTACTGCGGCCAAATGGGATTAGCATCAGGGCCCGACACATCATAAAATCGTGCATCCCACACAAACCCTGACTAATTTCTTTCACACCTGACTCTGTTTCCTACTTTATGGCTTGTTTTACGAGGAGGAGGTGTCCGTTTTATTGGGGTCTGCTGATATCTGATGAGGGTTCTGAGCCTCGCTGGGTAAATAATGATGGGCTGACCGAGCTGAAATGTGGGATTATCGTCATGACTTTGCTCTTTCTTTGAAGCGAAAATATGTGAACGACCACTTGTAAAATAGGGGCGGTGTTGCCCAGAGCGTAATATTCTGTATATAAGAAAAGACTGGTTTTTGGTTTGGGGCAGTCTCCTGAGAACATACATCGTGTTGTACTTCTCGGATACTTGTGATTGGTCTGCAGCCAATAAATACGATCTTTGACTTCACCTAGAAGACTCTGTGTTTCTGTGGTCTGAAACAGGAAGAACTCGAAGTCTTCGGGTGTGTCCCCTGGCACCGCTGGGTTGGTTCTGAAAAACCCAGTACTTCACCAGACCTAATTGACCTAATTGACTGTTCATGCTAAGTACAATACACCGTCATAACCTTTCAGAAAATTCATAAGAGGGTAAAAATTCAATATCTGCCTATGGAAGGATAGTTAATTGCAGAAGCCAAATACAGTGCTGCTACAGTGAGCTAAGAGAACACATTCCACATCATATTTGATACCGAAGCCAGATCATCATTTAGGAAAATTACTAGTAAGAAAAAAAATAGCACATTGCACATCAAGAGTCCTACCAAACCCAGATTACGGCAGATTCTGTTATATCTGCCTAACTGATTAATTATTTTTGCATACGTGAATTTAGAGAATTTAACTCCATCTATTTTGCTTTGTTAAGGGACAAAATGGGTTATCTCAGTTATTTTCCAGTGCTGTAGAATCAAAGACCAGTTTACAGACATAAACACAAACTGTCGCTCAGCTGTTGAAAACATCTGACCCTGGGACCATCATTTCTGATTATCCCGAACAAAATAGTGAAAGTCTCAAGCAGAAATGATTCATTCGTGAACCTAGATATGCAGCTAACTGATCCCAGAAATAGTACAGGGCTGGGCCGGTGGCGATAGCATGCTACCAACCCCCCTTCCCCTGTAGATGACATCTAAAACATCGATTTATGGCAGAAGGATAAAACCTGCTCACTAATTTAGGAGGTAATAACTATGTTCTCCTAAAATTTGCAGCCCTACATACCTTATAGCTATGATGGCTTAGTTCTTCCCGCCCCTTAGTCATAATTCAAAACCCTGGTTCCTTCTCTACTTTCTCTAAGTAGTTAGTGAACAAGCGAACATGCTGACTACCTGCACCTATGTATACCAGCTGCCAATACCTCAAACCTTAACTTGAAACAGGGCCGGCTTTAGGGCGGTGCGACCGGTGCCACCGCACCAGGTGCTGGCATCCTGGGGGCGCCGTGTTTGCAAGTTTATTATGTTTTTAAAGCACCTGCTGCAGCCTTTCTTTCCTCCAGCAATTGCCAGGCCTCACAAAAATGTCAAGATAACCAGGGCCGGACTGGCCGTAGCGGGCACCGGGCAATCCCCCGGTGCGCCGCACGGATGGGGGCCGGTTTTGGGCCCCTGGGGTTCCGTTTTTTGTTACAGGGCCATTTTTGCAGCATAGCTGCAAAATCGGCCCTGTACCAAAATCGGCCCTGGCAAAGAGCTCGGTGGCACCCCTTCCCCCTCCCCGGGGGGAGGGGGCCGGCCGAGCACGTTGCCAGAGCCGGTTGTGGTTCCCAGTTTGGCCCTGAAGATAACTCGTGTGCAGTGGCGTAGCTAGGGGGGGGGGGCGGTGGGGGCGGTCCGCCCCAGGCGGCACTATTTTGGAGGCGGTCAAAGGCATTCAGATAAGGCTCGGCTTGCTTTCCTGGACGTTCGGGGATGGGCAGAGAAGGAATAGGACTCGGGCAATGTCCTCTTCTTTTCTGTGCTGGCAGCTGTCCCCCCTCTCCTTCTATTATTCCCTCTATTTCTGTCTTGCTCATCACTTACAGAAAACTGTAACTTGAAGAAACGGTTCACAACCTGTCTTTCCATCTTTCATTTAGTTGCTTCCCTGTGAAATGGATCCAAAAAAGAAAAACACTCTTGCGGGAAATGCCCTTTTTCTAACATTTTTCTATTCCAAAGTGCACCCCCGGGATGGAGAGAAATAGAAGGTTTTAAATATGAAAAATAAATACATAACTAAATAAAGCAAGACAGAGGGGTTGCAAAGTGGCCAGATTTGTTTTATTCACATCCAAACACATCAGCCTCACTTTACAGACTTTGCAGTGAAGCGCTACTTTAGTTTTCTCCTCTTTCTTTGAACAGCATTGTTGTTCCCAGGTGGGGAAGTGCACCATTCCTGGAGGTACTGCAATACCTGGTTGATGGATGGATTGGAAAACAAAATGTGTACATTGGCTCTGTTTATGGATGTGGTCTTTTTAAACCATACTGCTTACATTTATTAAGGATATAAGCAATGGACATTGAAACGGTTCCCTTCAGGGCCCTGTAGTCATGTCCTTAACTTTTCAGGTAAAACCACTCGCTGATTTCTGAATAGTGAGTGAGAGATCGTTAAGGTAACCATGCTGTTTCTTTTTTTTTTTTTTTACTTTTTATTTTTGCATTTTAAAGTCAACATACAGCTTGGTCAAAAGGGTGCCATATAACACAGATTAACAGCATAATTACCAGTGCAGAAGCAGGAGAAGGGAAGGCATTGTAGATGGGCACAACAGGCCTCGGCAGCCATCATCGAGGCAGGCAGTAGCTTCAAACAGTACAATGGGACAATCGACAGGTTACACAGAAGGGCATCTGAGGGTGCACGAAACCAAGCGGTCCCCCACGCCAGCCATTCGCAGGCCCATACCATGTGTGACGCAGGCGCGCGGGGGGGGCCCTCGGTGCGAAGTATCCCACCATCCTCCACCCAGATGGCAATGACCCAGGATAACCAACTCCCAGTGCATGCGGGGCAATCACAAAATGGGACCCTACTCTGGCAGCCCGCCCTCCTCAGCGGCCCCTTCAGCTAAGAGGTAACACCGCAATGGAGCCCAGATGTCTGTGGGGCGCGATGCTGTCGACAAGAGCTCAGCGTATGTGCAAATCTGTTCCTGGCAGTAAGTTAGGTCGTGCAACCAGTCCTTGAACTTCGGGGCCCTGCCCCGACCCCAACGACATGCAACTCTTCTCTTTGCAATCAGTAAGGCCAGTGCGATGAATTTGCGGTGCGCCGCCTGTATGGGCTCCACGTATCCCAGCAGGGCCAAAAGGGGTGAGGGCTCAACTACCGAGTTGATCATCTTGGAGAGAGCTTCACAAACATAGCCCCAAAAGCGGTGCACTGCCTCGCAATCCCACGCCAAGTGCAGAAAGTCAGCCCCAGGAGCGTGGCACCTATCGCAGCGGTCATTATCCCTGAGTCGAAAACGACACAGACGCACGGGGGTGTAATATAATCTATGGATGAACTTATAATGTATGATTCTGAATCTGCTGCTGGAGGAGATGCGCTCTGTCTGCAGTAGGCAGAACTCCCACTGCTTATCCGTCAGCGGGGCTTGCAGCTCTCGGTCCCACTTGTCCCTCGCCGCCAGTCTTGGAGCGATCATGCTTGAGTGCACCGATCTGTATATTTTAGAAACTAGCTTGACAGGGGTTTCATCTAGAAGAATTCGTTGCAGCGGCGCAATGGGTGGGGGTTCTCGAGGAAAGTCGGGTGTGAGCGCCCGTATCCCCTGACGAAGCCGAAGATACAGGAATACGTCTAGAGGGGAAGGCTGTATGCCCTCATAAAGGTGGTCCATCGTCCGGAATTCGCCATTATGATATAAATCTCCCCACGTCACCACACCGACAGCCCGAAGCAGCCTCCGGAAGCCAACCTCCTGAAGCAGGGGCATGCCAGGGTGATAAGCGAGGGGCAAAAGCGGTGCATATAGCAAAGCCAACCCCATCTTGGCAGTCAATTCGCTCCATGCCGACACCGTGCTAGCCACTGTGGACGGCGTCTTATCCCTACCCGCCACCGGGATATACAATGCGCCCTCGATAGGAATCGGGTGTGCTAGCCAGTGTTCGGCAGCTAGTTGGGGCATATATCTAGGTTGCCGGATCCAAAAATAGGCGTAGTGCGCCTGGGCCGCGCGATAATACAGTTCAAAGTCGGGGATGCCAAAACCGCCCTGATTGTATGGCTGAACGAGGGTCTCCCACCGAAGACGGGGCGATTTACCGCCCCAAACGAGTCGGATGAGCTCCGCGCGTAACTGTCGGAAAAAAAAGGCACCCGGGTAAAAAGGAATATTCAGAAAGAGATACAGCAGCTGCGGTAAGATCACCATTTTGATCAGGGATGATCTGCCCGCCATGGAGAGGGGCAGAGTAATCCAGCGCGTAATGCAATCGGAAATGCGAGACATTGCCGTGCCATAATTGGCCCTCAGGAGCTCCTCCCTGTCTTTTTCAATGTGTATGCCCAGGTATTTAAAGTCACCGTCACACCAGGCGAGGGGGTAATCTAACCCAAAGCGCCCGGTGGAGGGCGTCAGGGGAAGAAAGCAAGACTTGCTCCAGTTTATCTGGACCCCGGAAATCCTGCCAAAGCGGATGAATTCCCGAAGAATCGGATTGAGATTCTCTCTAGGATCGCGCACATAAAGAGTGATATCGTCAGCGTACATAGAAATTAGTATCTGTCTCTGGAAGCATCTCAGCGCTCTGTCTTTATGGTGCTGCCGCAATTTTGCAGCCAGGGGCTCCATGGCTATGGCAAACAGCAGAGGTGACAGAGGGCACCCCTGCCTGGTGCCCCTGGTAATGGAGAATGCATCAGAGAGCCGGCCATTCACCAGTACTTTCGCTCTAGGGCCGATATATAAGAGCTTAATCCAGGAAATAAATATGCTAGGGAACCCCATACGCTCCAGCACCTGAAACACATAATCCCATTCCAGGGAGTCAAACGCCTTCGTGGCATCGAGGAAGATTGCGGCCATCGGCTGATCGTCATGCACAGAGTTCAAAATGGAAAAGAACGTGCGCAGATTATGTGACGTTGCCCGACCGGGCACAAACCCAGCTTGGTCAGGTAGTATCAAGTTGGGAAGTAGCAAATTGATGCGAGTGGCAATAAGCTTGGCAAGGATTTTAACATCACAGTTAAGCAATGAGAGAGGCCGGTAAGAGTCACAGCTTGTCGCCGCTTTACCAGGTTTAAGGAGGGACGTGATAAGGGCCATGCGCATCGAGGGAGGAAGACTGCCCACCTCAAGAGCGTCCTCGTACACCTCCCGCAAGACCGGCGCCATGAAATCAATGTAGGTCTTATAAAATTAAATAGGT
Organism: Triturus cristatus; assembly: GCF_964204655.1. Classification (NCBI taxonomy): domain Eukaryota; kingdom Metazoa; phylum Chordata; class Amphibia; order Caudata; family Salamandridae; genus Triturus; species Triturus cristatus. The sequence goes on along the minus strand of NC_140584.1, from coordinate 935,663,500 downwards.
ATCCCGTCCAACCCGGCGGCCTTGCCAGACCGCATGTGCATTATGGCCTCCCGCACCTCATCCAATTGGAAAGGGGTGCCCAGGAATTCCCTCTGCGCATCACTTAGCCAGCCGAGAAACACATCCTCTAGGTATTCATGCAAGCAAAGCTCGCCCTCCCTGGCCGAAGTATACAGTCCCTGATAGTGCGTGACAAAAGCATTGAGAATTTGCGCGGTATCTCTGTACAGAGCCCCATCCTCCCCAATGAGTTCCACGATGCAGTTGTAAGGTCGCATCAGCCTCATCGTTGCAGCCAGGGCCTTACCCGGCCTCTCGCCCTCGCCATACCGACGGGAGGTCCAATACTTGCCCCTGAATTTCACCTCCCTAGCAGCTTCGTCAGTATACTCGGTGACTTTGTCACGAATACGCGCTAATGTGGCATCGTCAGGCTTATCAGCCAGCGACGTTTCAAGCGCCTTAAGATCAGTTTCCAGGAGGCGTAGTCGCGCAAGTATGCTCCGCAGTACCCCCGACCCTTTTGCAATGCACACACCACGTAGGGTCACCTTAAAGGCATCCCAGATGGTTGCAACATCTTTTACTGAGTCCTTGTTCCGACGGAAGAAATCTAGGCACTCCTCACGCAGCTCCTCCTGAAACGCGGCATCCAACAGCATCATAGGCTGCAGGCGCCAGGCCGACACCGGGGGGCCAAGATCCGAAGCTCTCAGGGTGACTCGTACTGGGGAATGATCCGAAAAGGTACGGGGGAGGTGACTTGCCCGGGCCAGCGCCGCATGAAAGCATGGGGCAACGAAGACATAGTCCAGCCGTGCCCAGGTCTTCGCCTGCGCCGTGATGTGAGTGCCCTCCCGCCCAGTCGGATGGAGGTGCCTCCATACATCAATCAGACCATGCTCCTCAAGTATCTCCAAGAGTGCCTCACGGGAACTAGTGTAGTGATGCGGAGCCGGGTGGGACCTGTCTATCTGAGGATTAAGTGTGGTGTTGAAGTCTCCCCCCCAGATGAGGTGCTGTGGGCCTGCGCCTATTATGTCTGCGCCTAGGTCTGCAAAGAACTGCGGGTCAACCACGTTAGGGCCGTAACAGCAGGCAAGAGTAACCGCCATATGCCCCAGCCTACCCCATACCAAACAGTACCTGCCTTGGGTGTCGGTCTTAGTGCCTGCCATAACAAAGGGGGTCCCCTTTTTCACCAGTATTGCAACCCCCCGGGAGTATGAAGAATAGGATGAGAAAGCAGTGTATTTAGCCCATCTGCGGGCAAAGGGCTGCGCAGCCTGTGCCCGAAAGTGGGTCTCTTGTAAAAACGCTATGTGTATGGCGTGTCGATCTAAATAGGTGAGGATCAGCCTACGTTTCCTCGGGTCCCCCAGACCCCTAATGTTCCACGTGAGTATGTTCAAGTCAGAGTCTCCCATAGGCAGGCCGGGAAGTAAATGAAATGTGGGCCACAAGCAAAGAGCCTGCAATCCTGTGCCATCGTAGAGGCACGCATGCCGCCTGCCCAACTTCTATCACACAGACAGCACTAGCATGTTTTATATGTCGCTCGCACGGGCCGCCTCGCAGCCCCATGGAATCACTCCCCGTCAACTCTGCAAACAGCATCCATATGGCATCAGCTGCACAGAACAATAATACAACAGAAACACCCCGGAAGATCTCCCCGCTCGTCCCCGCATCCATCCCCACTGTGCAATGTTCATCTTTCGCCAATACAGGCCTGACAGGTGATGCGGAGTTACCGATCCAAGACAGTAAGGAAAAAAAGGCATCAATGTAATGCTCTAAAATGCAAGGTATCAAAGCAAGCAGAAAACCTCCAATCCCCCCCCCCAACCCACTGAAGCAGCCCCAACGTGCCAGAAACCTCAACCCGCCCCCCTCCCAAAATTTCCACCCAACAGCTCAACAGGAGCAACTTAGTCAATTTGTTCATTGGGGTACACCCTACAGGGGTCATCTAGGGGCCACATACAGCCACCCTCTACACCCAGCGCCCCAACTCCGTTAGGGGAACTAGGGAGGGTGGTGCCTGGAGTATAGTACCAGCCGCCGCCAAACTCCCGGCTAGGACAGTCTTGAGCAGCATCATTGCAGTCGTGCAAGCGGGCACATGCGGTGGACATCCGGTCAGGCACCAGACACGCTGCCTCCAAGAGCAGCAGCAAGCACAAGAAAGCAACAGGCAAAAAAGTTACTGGTCATCATCATGTTCAGTACGCTCCTCTAGTCGTCGTTCAGCCCGTGCACACTTCAGAGTTTTCAAAAAGTCCTCCACTTGTTGCGGGTTGCTTAGCTTGGTGTGTAATACGCAGCTTCGCTGGGTATAGCAGCGCGTAGCCGATTTGAAGAGCACGAAGTTTTTTCTTTACCTCAATGAATTTACGCCGCTGCTCCTGAACGACAGGTGTGAAATCCGGGTAAACAGTAAAGCTGACACCGTCACAAGAGAGTTGTTGGTTCTGACGCGCAGCCCTCAGCGCAGCGTCACGATCTCTGTAATTTAACAGCCGAGCGATGATGGGTCGCGGTGGAGCCCCGGGCTTGGGTCGCGGCCCAAGGGAACGGTGAGCCCTCTCGACAATAAATTGCTTGGAAAACGCCTCCGGCCCAATGGAGGTCAAGAGAATCTTTTCCACATAGTCCTCCATGCGGCCAGTGTTGGTAGACTCCGGCACCCCCACTACGCGGATGTTATTGCGCCGGCTGCGAGCTTCCAACTCCTCATTCTTGGCAGCGATAACTCGAAGGACATTGTCCATTCTCGAGAGCTGGGAGGTATGCGAGACAGTGAGATCGTCGGCATCGGAGATCCGCCTTTCAGCCTCCGTGAGGCGCTCCTCATGCACATCCATCTTCTGTGTAAAGGCATCCATGCGAGAGGAAATGCGATCCACTTTATCAACTACAGTGGCAAACCCTTGCCTCATCTCCTGCATCAACTGCTGAAGTTCGGGCGTTGGAGTGCCCAGGCCCGTGGCCGCCGCCGGCGGGCTGCACGAGCCCTCCGCATCCTGCGTGCTGCGCAACCCCTTTTTAGCCGCTGGGGCTTCAAAAGTGAGCTTCGGCTGTCTACTGTCCTGTTTGCCCATCCTGGGCCCGCTGCTAGGAAGGCGCCGCCAAGGAGGAAGTGGGCACAGTCCACAGGTCACCCCCAATCTCGCAGGACCGGTGCGACTCCTGCTCCAGGTCCTCTAATCACCAGAGCCCAGAAACAGCGGCAAGAACCAGGGCCGGGGAGCGGTCTCAAAGGGGCCCAACGGCTGCAGGCATGGCCGGGTAGGGAGAAGGCGAGCCCAAGGATGACACCAGCCAGCGGGGCCAAGACTGTCTGGTCTAGACCCCTGTGCCCCAGCCAGGATCGCCACCAGATGCGTGACAGTCCGCCGCAGCACGGCCCCCGATCGTCCACGAAGCCTGGACAAGGCCCCAGGTCCGGGGGGTGGGGTGGGGGGGGGCCCCAGCACCACAGCGTGCACCGGTCCCGCAGTCAGGCACAGTGATTAATTCTCCAGAAGCGGGGGGGGCCCTGCTACTCAGCACTGGCCAGGCACCCCGCCCCGCAATCCAGCAGGCACGGCAATCAACTCTCCAGAAGTGGGGGGGGGGCCGTCCATCCAGCACTCGCCATGCACCCCACCCCACAGGCCGGCACCAATGTGTTTACAGAGCAAGGTCGGGGGGGGGGGGGTCCGCTCTCACCAGCACCGCACAGCTCCCTGGAACCCAGGCGAACCGTACCTGCAACAGCCTCCGTACGTTCGCCGCTCGTGCTCACATAGCGCACTCCTCCCGCCAGCAGAATGCAGTCCTCGAGGCCCAGGGGGTCCCGCTTCGGCAACTCTCTCTGCAGGGCCTACCTGCCTCGTGGTGAGTCCCGGTCTCGCGCAGCTCCGAGGTCCGGCCGCGCGCTGCCCTTCAGGCTGCCTAAGGCACGTTGCGAACCTCGCTGCCTCCAACTCCGTCACGGAAGGTCCCACATCGCCCAAACTTGCACCGGAGCCTCAGGCAAGTACCCGCAGCAGTATCGCGTACTTTTTCGACGGGAAGGCGGCCAGCTGAAAGGATAAACGGAGGATTTCTGCTCCAGGCGGCAGGAGCCTCACAGAAGTGCGGCCATTCTGCGTGCGCGCCCTCTAGCGCCCCCCAACCATGTTGTTTCTGCTTGCATTTCACATGCTTTACTTAATCTTGCATTCCCTATGAGTGTTTGCTTTTGCTTTTTTTTTTTAGGCAGCATATTACTCTTATCAAGTGCATAAATTGAATTGAGCCACATCCAAGTGTTTATAGCGGGCACAATTAGGTTGTAGCTGAAGGCAGTGCGAGTTTCTCTCAGTGGGGCAGTATGGTGTTCAGTGGGGGAGAGGATGTGGCACTATGGCCAGAGCTGTCGAATTTGGAACTGGGGAACTGGGTTCAGCCTTCATGACCAGTCCACCAGACCACTCTACTGAGGGAGCATATTCCCATGCTAGACCTTACAAGGCCCCACTAGACCTTAGAAGGCTTGATGTCTTAGCACAAGCAGGTGTACCCTAGTGGTGTCAATTGTGAGTGTGGCTCAATGGTTAGAGCGGCAGACCCTAATGCAGAGTTCTGGCCCGAGACCAGGGTTCAATTCCCGCCTCGGCGGGTCTTGGGCATAATTTCCTCGGACCCGTTAATTCTCGCCTCGGTGCCTATTCTAATCATGGGTCCCACCTGCAACTCTGGGCAATAGCTTGCTTAACCTCCACAACGGCCCCAACAGTGCTAGGATGCCTGGCCTCACCTTGGGGGTGCCCAGGAGTGGGCACTTCACAGGGAAAGGCCAATGGAGGGTTCCACAGCAGTATGTGTACAGAGCCTTGATACCCCCTTGGGGGTGATACGTGCGCTATATAAGCACTACTACATTTACATTTAACCTTGAAGGCCTGTCCACCACAATCCATACTGAAGTTCATCTCCAGTCTTGCGGGCAGGCCTACGAAACAGCACACCCTAGAGCAACAGTGATCCAGTCAATGTGACTCTTTCACTGAGGTCACATGAACCTTGAACAGGTTAGGGCGGTGCAAACGGTGTGACCGCACTGGGTACCTATTTCGAGTGGGTGCGTAGTGTTTGCAAGTAGATTATGGTTTAAAAAAAACTCGCTGCCGCCTTCCTGGCCTCCAGCAATTTTCAGGAACAATAAAAATGTCATGATAACTTCGGTGATTAATGTTCTTCCTAGAGAGAGATCTGAGTTTTGTCTAGTGGAAGGGTTGACTACTGGAAAGGTAGCACAGAGGGTTAATATGCCTGCTGCAAAGAGCATGTACCATGAGGATCACAAAGTGCACTGCTTTAATGGGGGGACCATGATGAATGGTCATTTAATGTTAGCTGTAGATGATGGATCCCTGAACAGTGTCATGTATGTGCATGTTTGCATTGTGCTGAGGGGATTATCAGGTAATTGTTCACACAGCTCTCTGATGGATGTCACATGCGATTTTTCTGAGTCCCCAGATAGATCATGCAGTTTGTGTGTTCTCTTTTGTACTGCCAGTCACCGGTGTATTCAACTGTGTAGCCTTGGACCGTGTCATGTATGTGCATGTAACTTGCATGATCGAGGTAACTACTAGCGGCGATACTACTTGTCTCTCGGTCCTCTTTGAAGTGCTTGCCGTCCTTTTTCCCCAGCAACTCCCCCCCCCCCCAGGGGCGTCAATCTGAGGGAGAGCCCCGGGCACCACAAGCTATAGCTACGCCTCTGGGTCAAACATAAATAATTCAGTCCCACCATGAAGGGTAATGTACCACTGCCTCAAAAATAAGTTTAGACTGTTGAGCCGGCAGGTCATAACCCTGCATGGGTTGACTGAATTCTGTGTGTTTGATAGAAGGATTGTAGAGAGGACGTGTAGTTCACATCTCTTTGGAGAAATTCCTCTCTCTGTCCCCTCTATTGCTAGGATTTTTGATTTTTGCCACATGAAGATTTTAATGCAAAATTGCGTTGAAAAAAAATGAGTGCTGCCCTGAAAGTCTTCAGCTTCATCAAAATGACATAGGGTTGTTCTATCACTGCTCTACCAGCTAACAGTGTGATTTAGTGTTCTCGATCATTTGCTAGAGAGTCTTTACAGGCAGGCAACAGAAAATTCAACCATTACAGCTGAGTTTGAATTGCAGATGGGAGAGCCTTGTATGTGTAGGGCTTACACCTAGTCAGTGGAATTTCCAGCAATTAAGGACCTAATTATGCAGCAGGGTTAAGAGAATATGCATCAAAGAAGAAGAAAATTAAGTGGCAGGGGAAGCTAAATACACTAGGATAATGTGGAATTAAAGGCAACTTCAGCTGCACATTCTGTGGGATTATTATCCACCTGTTTTACCATGATAGCAGACAATGATACAAAAGGCATCCTAATCCCAATGAAAAGATGTATGTCCTTAATAAAGGAAACTATTCACATTCAGCAGATATTAGTAGTAATGTTTTCACTGGCAATTGCTGTTTTTGTCTTCTATGGAAATTCAGAAATGTCATTTTATTATTAATGTCCTTTTTACTTGCACAATAATTTTTTTTTGTAAAACATGCAGAGTTTCAAACCCTTAATAAAATACGTGCCTTTATTATTTCATGAATTTCAGTTATGATTTAATACTTGTCTTTAGTTTTGGGTTTACCATGTGTTCACTCTACAGGGCCTCTTGAAGTCCTTCTTCCCAACAGAAACAGTACTGTACATTTCAAATGTTTGTATGCTTCTCACTAGGAGGCTCTTAAGAGGTCCAGACGTCAGACCTCAAAAGATGCAAAGTGTTTGGGATTATTTGATACTCCGAATACTATTGCAAAGAAGAATCTGACATAACTGCTGCTTCGGCAACAGTGTCAGTCATCTAAACATGAATATGTCTGGCTGCTCACATGATCAGCTTGTAAGGCTGACACCTACATTCATTGTAAGGCAAAAACATTTTTAAAATTAATTTGATCTGACCAATGTGTACAGAAATGGTGGCCAAATAAGAGAAGTTCGCAAAAGGAACTTTCCATTGTAGCCAAGTAAGAGGCACTCACAAAGTGGACCCCCCTAACTTCTCAGCAGAACTTTATTGGGAGGTTGCTGTTAAACTGGAGGGACATTGAAGGACGTGATCCCGTGAAGCACAGCATCATGGATGCTTGCTTTCATAACACGCGCCACACGAAGTTTTGAGTTAAGAGGGACAAAAGTCTGAGAACGTTCGGAAACTGCAGCTTCTCAGAAACCACTGATGGCAGAAACAAGCAGGTACTGTATAGTGATGGCACATGAGACAAGTGCTCAGATGTTCCTACCACCAACTCCGGTGCCAAAATTAGAACGAGAAGGCTTAGCAAGGCCAATGATTCAAAAATTAAAAACATCTGTTGAGAGATCTTAGGGCCTGATTATGACTTTGACAGTGTGGGAGCGGGTCACCATGCCAGCGCCCCACTCCCACACGACCAAAGTCAACTGGCAGCCATCCGCCAGATTACGAATTACCTTGTGGTCTGGCAGGCAGTCCTTAGGCGGTGCCTATTAGAAAGGCACTGCAATGGGAGCGCCAAAGCCTGTTCCTCCACGGCATGGACTGTATGGTCCATGCCATTCAGGAAAGGGGGTGACTGCAAACAGGGGGAGCACAACATGTGCCCCCCTGTAGGCACACCATGGTCCTGAGGCAACAGGGGGCCCTGTAGAGCCCTCCGTGTATCCTCACCGCCACAGTTTTCATAGCAGCCTCACCACCGTGAAAACTGTGGTGGTGAGGTAACTCCTAGTATGCTCGGCAGTGCTGCAGCAGCGCCAGTAGCATACTAGGGCCTCTCAATGCTGTGCCACCACCGCAGGATCCATGATCCCCGCCGGTTGTGATGGTCTTGTGGCGGACCCATCGCCATATTCGTAATACAGTGGGTGGACCTCCAGTCTGGTGCAGGGACCGCCACCACGGGTTCGTAATCAGTCTATTAGTCCATTGTTACATAAGTTAATTGTCAAAATGAGAACAAAATGTACAAAAGGGACCAACGTCTTCCTACATATTGAATATCGATCTAGGTTGACCCCAGTCAGTCATGAGATTCAGCAAAGCGGGAGATGTGTGCAGAAAGCACCCAGCGAGCACCCAAGATGGGAGTGAGGAAGCGAGGATGTCTTAGGAGGCAAGAGACGCTGAGAGCTGGTGGGTGGCAGAGGAAACAAGACTATTTTCACTTCTTTCCTTTTACATTGTGTCCAGAACAGACAAATCGTTTTAATGAAGAACTGGACGATACAACTGTACAAATCAACAGCCTGGCGCCTGACCTCCCAGATCCCCATGTTTCAAGTAGGTGTCAGCAACTTGTTTCAAGCAGAAAGTCACAGACCTCTAAAAAACCTGTCTCAATAACGTGACCAGGATTTATATCGCTTGGCAGTGTGAAGGGAATTCTAGGAAACAGATTAGCATCCGGGGCTTTTGGAACAGGGTTTGGGTTGCTATCCACGCACAGTCACCTGCCCCATACGTGAAGGATGGTGTTATTAACGCCCCGCTCCTTAAAATATCATTTCCTGGCCCCAAAATGTATAACGAAAGCCAGGCACATAATCGACTTTTTCTCTTTACTGTCTCCTACTTCAGCCTCTTACACCACACACACGTGCTCTGTCTGGGCTGCTAAGTCCACTGATATCCCTATAATTCTTTAAAGCCTTAAACTGCACACCAGCCAGAGGTGCACACATCTAACACGTGCTCCTAAATAAAGCAGCAATGCAAATGTGTTTATAACAGAGAATACCGAGTTAATCCAAAGTCTACCTGAATTCATAACTATTAGTTTCTGTAACACCTTTGCCTTCTTCACTTGTATTTATTTGCACCTTTTATATAATGTGGCCTATTGCCTTAGGCCACTTCAGAGCGTTTTTATGTATCTAACTTTCCATGTGATCTCATACAGATTCTATATGTATTTATTTGTTTTACAGGTCACCAAGAAACAGGAAACACCTATAAAAACATCCTAAAATTGTATAATGAAAAACCCTATGTCATATTTTAGGCAATTAGGTACTGATGAAAATGGTTATTTTCAGTTTCTTTCTGAAAAGTAGGTTATGCGTGAGTCTTGGGGGAAGTTATACATGACTGTATGACATTTAGGGCCCAATTATGAGTTTGGCTGTGCGGCGATGGGTCCGCCCTTGCGCCACACCACCAAACCTGTGGTGATGCCGCCCACCAGATTACGAGTTTTCTTGTGTCTGGCGGGCTTTTTATTGGCGTTCCCACTGTGGTGCCTTTAAAAACAGACACTGCAATGGGAACGTCAATAACAGTTTCTGGGCGGCATGGACTTGAAAGCGCATGCCGTGCAGGAACTGATGTGCATGCACACAGAGGGCACACTATTATTAATTTATTAGTGCCAACTGTTGTGGATACTGTACCCAACTCTCGAAGGCCAGAGGGAGAAGCCCACCAGCACCCAAACAGGATAAATCGATGAATTAATCTACACGAAGCTACACATATTAAACTACAGTGTGCCACACATCATTCCCTTATTTTACATGCACACAGAGGGACACATGTTGTGCCCCTCTGTGTGCATCCGTGCTGCGTGAGGCACAAGGGGCCCTATAGGTCTCCCTTTCCTTCCTCTCCGCCAGAGTTTACATGGAGGAGGAACCGCATGTATCCCTGGCAGAGAGGAAACTCGTAAGATACTTTGCGGGACCACGCCGTTCCTGCCAAGCATATTGCGACCTCAGGACCGCCGCGCCACCTCCAGGGAACAGCGGTTCCCTGGCAGTGACGGCGGTCCCACCACCCAAGTTGTAATCGGGCAGTCGGTAGACCGCCACTGCCGCACCCATGTGAGTCAGGAGGTCCTCAGACCGCCAGATTCGTAATCAGGGCCTAAGTGTGAGACAGCACTAGTGTTGCAATTGTGTATATTTCGGCACTTGTAGTTCTATATTGTACTTTAGGCATACAGAAGATGGTGTGTGATCCTTTCAGTAATATCCGACACGTCAGCGAAGTTTATATAGTTTCAAATTGAAAACATTTGCAAGGGAATAGCCTCCATACAAACCATAGAATCCATGGTTGTCATGGCACAACTCCCAACACGGAACATGACCAAGCTAAAACACCTCCTTGTAGCAACACTGACTTTACATCACTCAGATGGAGCCCCACACTTTGCAACCTCTCACAAGTAGGGAACCTGGGATATACTGCTGCAGGAAGGTACTGCTAATTAATGAAAGCCATAGGGACAACATCAGAGTCTAGGCATTTACTGTGCTACATCCTACCACTGCCTGCTGTCCTGGGGCACCCCACCCATAAGGTGCAGGCGATAAAATACTGATCAAAAGCTCTCTAGGAGCAAGTGTGAGCATGCACTGTAGACCTTAACGCGCATTTACATAAAAGGGCCTGCACAGTATGGATATGCCACAGCTTAATGCAATTTCACATTACACAATGCTGCGCTATCCACTGCTACAGCTGCTCAACAGAATACTAGGACATTTTTGAAAGACAGTATTGCAAACCACAATGTTATGATTGCATAGTGGGTGCCTGAGCCACTTTATAGATGGCCATGTCCACAGCTATTTAGAACGTTATGCAATTTTAGAACCTTATGCCTTTCTCACACTATTTTTCTGATCATTCACCTGAACAGGAAGTGACCTCGCAGGTTTCCTGCCATCTTTAAAAGAAGAAGCCAGGCAAGAGATTTCATTTTCCAGCACCAGCATCCATTTGCACAAGAAGCGATGTCACTGCATTGCCCAACATCCATTTGCACAGGAAGGGACATCACAAGTACACACAAACCTATCTTTAAAAGAAAATAAACAGGAAGAAGGCTTAATTTATTATCATCCATCTTCACTGGAAGCGGCATCCCTTTTTTCCTGCCAAAACCATCCTTAAAAGAAGAAACCAGGCAACAGGACAGTGCTTGATTAGTAAAATAATAAGTGCCCCGTCCCAAAGTTTTTCTCAGAATCCCGCAGCCTGCACTGACAAATGTTAGGATTGCAGAATAACAAGGCTGACTAGTCTTGATTCCACCTCATGCCGCTTTCTTCCACCACCATACACTCCCTGCCCTTTTATTTCACTCGTGCAGACTGTTTCATCCCTCCTTTCACACTACACTTTGTTTTCTTTTTTTAAATCTCCCTTCTCCTTTCCTCATTTTGTATATTTTTCTTACTTGCTCTGAGTCAAAGTATAACAATGAAAATTAAGAGCAGGTCCCAAAAGACAGTGGGGCATATTCTCAAGAACGTGTGATAAGTACCGCAATAGTAGCTTATCACAACTCACCACATCGCAGCCCATCGCGGGAAAATAACTCTGTGTCAAATTGGTATTCCCAAGCCGGCGGCAACATGCAATAGTCCCACGACAACACGTAAAAACCAAAGCGACGTCGCAAAAATGCGAAACACCAATGCCAAAAACGTGGCGATGACGCCAATCGCGATACAGAAATCTGCAAAAACCAGCGACATGCCTGTAATCCCCATGCGACATGTGGGAAAATGCACTACAAAAGGTGAAAAAAAAGCCATACAAAAGCCAAACAACAGCGAAGCACAATGGAGTCAGCCGGAGCAAGTGCAGAGGACAACCAGAACCCCACAAGCCCCCGGAGGACCAGCCTGGGACTTCGGGGTCAGGGAAGGGTAAGTAGAAGAAGAGTAGGAAGAAAAGGTTCAGTCCGCAGGAAAACAGGATCCTTATAATGGAGGTGATAGAACACCATCAACTACTGTTCGTCACCTCCACTGTGTCACTGGCAACTAAAAATGGAATATGGCAGACCATCGTGGACAAGGTGAATGCAGTCGGAGTGCTGGAAAGGACACTGGACGAGGTCAAGATGCACTGGAATGATGTCAAGTGCAAAACCAAGCAGAAGCTCGCAAACAACCGGAAGGCAGCAATGCAGACTGGAGGTGGCAGTCCAGCGCCACAGGGGGAGCTGGACGAGATGGAGGAAATGGTGTCCACTGTCATCAGTGGGGAGACGGTGGCAGGAGTTGGGGGCCCGGACACTGCTCAACAGGACCGGACACAACAGCAACTGGGTGAGTAACGACCAGGGACTGGGGGGAAAGGGGGTAGATGGGCCCAATGGCACACATGCACAAGTAAGCACAGCACATCATCAGACAAACCATGCCCCAGACCCCCAACTCCCACCAAGATACCAATGCATCCACGAATGCCACATCCCAGCACTGTATAAGCACAGAAGGCAGAGGCACACCACATGTAAGGGATCAGGGGCAGCCAACTCAGAGCTGCAGGGGCGACTCCCCCAAAATGCGGCACACACATCACATGCAGAGCACAATAACATTGACAGCGACGTGGCACAATCCGCAAAACGTCAACAACAGAACAGGGGACACGACCGGTCCCACTTGTGTGCAGTAACTGGCCAATCACATATGGCATCGCAGGGAAATGTGAGTTGACAATGTACAAGTACAAACACACATCCGTGAAGTGGTCGAAATGTCCACTGTCCCACATCACATAGGCAGCTCCCCACAAACAGTCACAATGTACACTGTCATTCAGTCTGCATGTAAACATGTTCAATGCGTCAACATACATGTGAACACAATGTTAAACTGCATCTCCCCTTCACATTGCAGAGGGAAATACAACACCTCCTGCAGAGCAGTCCCAACCTCTCTCCTCTGATGATGAAGAGGACAAACAGACCTTCGACTCCGGCGCCCTCCAACAGCTTGTGGAGAGCCTCCGGAGCCCACTTCCAGGAGCAGGGCAGCCCAGCTGCAACGAGGAGAACCCACCCCCTGCACAGTACACACAGCAGGCAGCATCCACCACCACGGCTGATTCCCAGGATCCCCACGACCAACACATGGCCTTCCTACTCCGTGTGTTGGGGTGACAGGAGAAGCTGGCCGAACAGGTGCAGGTGGGGTTGGGGTTGGACCGCATGGCAGCCAAACTAGATGCCATATGTGGGTGCCTAAGTCCCATCAGGGACCACTCGTAGTCCTTAACGGACACTGACAGTCCACTCCATGCTCTCCAATGAACCATCGTCGACATCGCCAGGGCCCTGACTCAGAGGCAAGAACGACTGTCCAGTCATAGTGGCTCAAGTGAGCTTGCCCGGGAGTAGGGACTCATGCGGAGGCTCATGGAGGACAGGGAGCGTAGGCGTGCGGAAACAGCGTCTGACACGGCTGCACACCAGCGAGAGTTGGCTGGGTCCCTCAATGCCAGAATTGCTGCCACAAGGCCTGGCGCCGATGCATGCTGCTGCCACCACTCCATCCACATCTCCGTCCACTGATGTGTCAGTGCCACACAGTGCGGCAGACATTCCACCTCCGTCCCCTGCAGTGTCACTGCCACACAGTGTTGTAGACCGAACACTACCACCCACATGTGAGGCACCTGAAACAGCAGAGGACGAAGACGCGGATGAATCTGGCCTCATGGTCATAAGGAAGCGGTATCATCCATGTCCGCCATATGGCCTGTTAATGCTTGGTTCTGCCCTCAGCATTATCCCCTTCCAGTGTCCCCCAATGCATTCTGCGACACTCACCTTGGACCTTGACATGGACTGCCATATTCTGTCTGGTCACCCATGACACAGATATCAGATTGTGGACTGAACTCCTCCACTACTGAGGAACATGTCATTCACAGAAGGACTCTGGATGTGTCATGTCTATGTTCTTGCAAGTGTGGAGGCATGAATGCATGTAGGGTCATTGATTGCACTGTACCTCCATGTTGCTTATGTTGTGGGACTTGGGTCACAGGGTGACATATTGCCGATTGCATGCCGGGTGGCGCCGACACTAGAACGGGGAAACACGTATTCGTTACTTCCTTGTCCAGGCCAGTTCGGAAGCACGCACACAGCCCCGGGGTTATTGTTCACACACCTATGCTGGACTGGCATACGCCAGGCCAATCCACTCCGCTCATGCTCACAGGGGGGGACAACGCTACATGTCCCAGTTCTTCCCTGTAGGGATCTGCTGCTCACAGGTCTAGTTGTCCGCATGCCACGGCCACTCCCTCACGGCTGGTTCACACCCACACCACACCCATTCGGCACCGGCGTCACAGGACATGTGACCGTGCCAATAAAAAAGGGCCTGGCGCAAGTGCTGGACGCAATTTCCACTCTCCAAATGGGTGTCTCCGTGTGGGTATCCTTTATGCATGAGGGCCTAGGGCCTTGCCATGTCACATTGCCCAGTGGCGGTGGTGACATGATGGCATCTGCACCACGGGACTCAATCATAAAGGGTCCATGGCTAGCGGTGCACAGGCTTGGTGGCACCGGATGCACTGCAGCAGGCACAGGCACACTGCCACGCGGCGGTGTCTTTCACTGCACTGAGATAGGGGAACCTTCAGTGCGGAGCGGGTATGCAGCCTGCGATGATGCGCCATCCGGGCGTTCTGGAATGGTGGCATTGGTGTGAGCCCTGCTGGACTGCAGTGTAGGCCTGAGCCAGCGGGCAGTGCGTGCCTCCCGCCATGGTGCGTCGCCTCACAGTTCACAGAGTTAGTAGCACGTACTGGGCTTAGCGGGTGTGCAGCCTGCGATGATGCCCTGTGCATTGATGTGTTCTCTGCCATTGCGAAATCAAGACCCAGAATCATGAGTGTGACATGGTGGCCTGCGGTGCGTGGAAGGTGAGCAGTGAGGCCTGGTCGTGCAGGGGCAGGCAGTCTCCGCTGGGCGGTGGGAGAGGCTGGGGTGCAGCAGCTTGTGTGCGCAGGGGCGGGCAAGCAGTGATAGCGTGTGCTACTGTATGGACTCTGCCATTCATGTCTCTGGCAACTGTTTCAGATGAGTGTCCTGGGGACTGCAGTGTGTGCCGGCACGTGGTTGGAGGCACACTGGTGGCTGCAGGTGAACAGTGGGGCCTGGGTCCGCAGTGTTGCCACTCTCTCTTTCTATCTCCCTCTCTCTTTCTCTCTCCCTCTCTCTTTCTCTCTCCCTCTCTTTTATCTCTCCTTCTCTCTCCCTCTCTCTTTCGCTCTCCCTCTCTTTCTCTCTCCCTCTCTTTTCTCTCTCCCTCTCTCTTTCTCTCTCCCTCTCTCTTTCTCTCTCTCTCTCTGTCACTCTCCCTCTCTCTCCTTTGTTGGGCGCATGACACACCTTCTTATCTGTCTTGCAGGCTGTGACTTACAGAATGCCCGGAGAAGACACGCAGTACCTCTTCATGATTGTTTTTATTTGTATCATCTGTAATAAAGGTTTTGTTTTAGTTATATGATGTGGATGAGTGTTTCAATTTTTGTGGCCACACCTGTCTGTTAGGTGTTGTGGTTGTGCGACTTCAGGCGATTTGTTTGGGTCATGGTTTCGTGGGGTTGATGTGCATTGTCCTTGTTAGGAGAGAGAGGGGGTGGGGTCCGAGGTAGGAGTGAGTGTTTGGGTATGTGTTGTTGCCCTATTGGTGCTCCGGGCTGCATGTTCAGTTGCTCGGGGGATCTGTTGTTCTTCATGCTTGGCTATGGGCTGTGCTCCCTTGGCTGCAGCCGGTTGTCGTCCGACTTTGCACCAGGTCAGAGCAGGTGTTAATTTCCTGCTGCTAACGCACCTTATCGCCTGTTTTGTATTCTTATCGCATATCAGACAGTTCGTTGAGAATGTTGTGGAGTGGTATTGTCGCGGCTTTTTGCTCGGGATATATATATATATATATATATATATATATATATATATATATATATATATATATATATAGATACAGTTAATGTTTACAAGCAATTTTTAAATGTAAAAGTCATTTTTCAAAATGCTATATCTGATTTTATTAGTGCTATTCAAAGTCATACTGAATTATTGGATGTATTTTCAAAGATTTCTTTAATGCATTTAAAATGATTTGTGAATGTTTAAATGTAATTTTTTATTTTTTATTTTATTCAGTGGATTAGTATTTATTAATATTTTGCTGAGTTATTTTATTATTGTGTAGGATTTATTTTTACATTTCCTTAAACATATTTTTGTATTTTGAAAAATTCAGAAAGAAAATTTTGATTTAAACTTTGATTTTTAATAAGGTGTGAATTGGTTTATTGTTCATATTTTCCAAAGTTTTGTAGTTTGTATACTTGCAGTCATTTATGATGTAAGATTTTTTTTAATTTGTTACATATTTTTAACTTATACTTTTTACAATGATTTAAACACATTTTCTAATACATTAAATAATTTTTTTATTAAAATTGTTTTAAATATTCACACTGACTGTTTTGTAACATTATTTTTAGTAACACAAAATAATATGTTCTATTTTGTGCAAAAAAATTAACATTTACATGTCATAGACTTAAGGCCCGATTACGATGCGGTTAGGAAATCTTCCCGACTGAATCGGTTTGGAAATGGTTTCTGACCCATTGGGACCGGGAGAGTCCGACCAACCGAGTACGATGCATTCGGATGCTTCCAGATATGATTTGGTTGGACTCCCTTTGACTTCAATGATAGCCTATGTTCCTAACCGCATCGTAATCGGGCCCTCGGTCAGGAAGACGCTTTCCCAATCCGATTCGGAAGGAGCAAATGGCGTTAGGAGGCCTTCCTAACTGCATCGTAATCGGGGCATTGGTGGGAATGCTTTCCTAACCGCATCGTAATCGGGCCCCTAGGGCCTAATTACGATGAGACTTGTGGTTGGAGGCTTTCCGAGTGTCATCGCGGTTTAAGTGTCGACCACTGCATTACAATGCAGGCGGTCAGAAGTGAAACAGGCCGGTCATTCCAGATTCCAACGGGCTCAAGGAGCCCGTCGGCCAGTCGGAGGCCTGCCCGTAATCCCTATGGATGGCGTTTCCGCTGTAGGGATTACGATACTGGTTTCTGAACGGCTTTCCATGTTGGGCTTTCCAACATGGAAAGCTCATCGGAAAGTGACATTGGGGGCCCCTAGCAGGGCCCCCTTCACTCTGCGGCTTCCGTTTGAGGGCCGAGAGGGCACCTACGGTGCCCCTTGTTAATCCCTGCACCGTTTGGCGGGCATTCTGAGGTGCCTGCCACGCGGTGCAGGGATGAACAGACGCTGTCATTCCTCTCTATGGCAGCTTGGTTTATGGCCCGTTTACGGTCACAGCACAAGCTCCTATAGAGAAATGGGAGTATGCGACCGCACTATGTGTGGTCGCAATGTAATGCTGCAGTCAGGACTGCCGACCGAAGGTCAGTCTGTCCTGATTCCGCAGCGGTGTCGGCGGACTCACATCGTACACAAGAGTGCTCTTGTGAGCCGTATTGAACGTCATTGGACCACGGTTCCAGAATGAGATATCGGAACTGTGGAATTCTTTGCCAGATCCAATTGTATTGGGCTAAGTTGAATAGCCATTACACTTCCGTAATACTACTAATTAATATACCAAAGCAAGTCTAATTATTCCAACTAGAATGCATTCCTTACCTGGTTATCATACAATACCTATCAAGGGCAGTCTGTTCCTTTGAAGGTTATCACAGGCTGAACCCATTATTGATGTTTGGATGACTGAAATAAAATTGCACCTTCTGGCATACATTGAAGCGCCTTGGTTCCCAGAATCTCCGTCCTGAAGAGATCCCAATAACGGTAGAGGGTCGAAACATCGTCGACAATTGACAAATTGACAATTGACAATTGACAAAGGATAGGACCATATGATTTATTCTGAAGCCTTAAAGGACATCCTTTTAATTCCAAACTCCAACCCTTTGTTCTAAAACCGTCACTTTAGCTTTAGGAACTCTTTCCTCAAACCCCGCGAGCTGGTCATCGACGCCCAGCCATCTATGGCACTGTGCGAGAGAATCTCAAATTTTTTCGATGATAAAATCAGTAAGGTTTATAATTCCTTTTCTGATACAATGACTACGGTTGAATCCGACGTGGTAGCTAGGAAAATACCCCTGCCTCTCCTCTCTGAATTCATCCCTATCTCTCAGAAAGAAGCTCTGATTGTGATCCAGGGCTGTACGTCGGGCTCGCCGGAAGATCTGTGCCACCCCAACTTCGGAAAGAGTTGGCAACTTCTACGAGCAATGCGCTCTCCAAAATCTGGAACACTTCCCTTTCCTCTGGCACTTTCCCTGATCTCTGGAAGCATGCCACTGTACTTCCCCTTAAAAAGAAACCCAATATAGATTCAGGGGAACTGAACAATTATAGACCTATTTCTCTGTTGCCAGCCCCAGCAAAAATGCTGGAAAAGGTAGTGCAGCGGCAATTGGACAATTTCATTGAAAGCCACAATATCCTCCACAATACCCAACCGGTTTTCAAGCTGGGTTCAGCACAGAGACGGCGCTATTAGAGGTAGCTGATTCAATCACAATGGCATTGGATTCAGGGGCAACAGTCATGCTGGTGCTCCTGGATCTCTCTGCAGCATTCGATTCCGTGGACCACTCTATACTGACGCAATGTCTTCTGGACAGCGGGGTTAATGGCATAGCCCTGGCCAGGCTTAAGTCTTTCCTCCACTTGCGTACTCAAAGAGTGGTCCTACAACTGTATCAGTCCACCCGCAAGCATTTATGGTGCGGGGTGCCACAGGGGTCGACACTAAGTCCGCTACTGTTCAACATATATCTGGCCCCCCTATTTACTCTGATAGCCAACTGGGGAGTGAAGTCAATTTCCTACGCCGACGACACCCAGCTGGTCTTCCCGTTCAAGGATCAAACCAAAGACTCTTTTAAGTGCTTCAAAGGCTGCTTAAAAGATTTAGCAGGCTGGATGAATAACAACAAACTCAAATCGAATGCCGATAAAACTGAAGTGGTGTTCTTCGGCAAAACCCAGCCTCCAGCCGCAGACCTGTCGTGGCCTGAGGAAATGGGTTTGTCACCTGTACCAGCGGGATATGTTAAAAATCTGGGTGTAAAATGGAAGGTGGATCCTTCTCTGCCCAAATTCAGCAGGACACAGCTGCCTGCTTCAGTAGCTTGAGAAACCTGCGGAAATGTAAACATCTGCTGCCTGAGAGCTGTCGCAGGACCGTAATCCACGCCACAGTAACTGCCCACCTAGACTATGCAAACTGACTCTATATCAGTTTACCAGCCTACCTGGTTAAGAAACTCCAAATGGTCAAAAATGTGCCTGCGAGATTAATCAAAGTGTTCCTTTTCGGCAACACATCTCTCCGCATATTAGAGAACTACATTGGCTTCGAGTAGCCAAGAGAATCAAATTCAAGGCCTTGACCCTTGCATTTCGGGCTTTTCACGGATCGTGCCCTTCGTATCTGAAACAGAGGCTGGGTGTCTACAGGCAGTTGCGTGCTTTGAGATCCTGCTCCCAGAAACTTCTTTGCACTCCTCGAGTGAAGAAAATCCGGCTAGTTGGTAGAACCTTTCTGTTTGGAGCGTCCAAACTGTGGAATTCCCTTCTTAACTCCTTGTGTCAGATCTCTTTTGAAACACGATTTAGGAAGGCAGTTAAAACCTGGCTTTTTAACCAGGCTCAATTTGTAGTGTCTTGATCTTTGCTTGCCTCCCGTGTGTCACTTAATGCTACTAGTGCTGGGACACCTCCTAGGAGGTAGCTGTTTGCGCTCAATAAATGACTGTATTATTTATTAATCACCTGTTGGTTATGGTCACTTCACTGGGGTCACATAAGTTACATGTTTTTTTTTCTCTCCATAAATGTGTAAATAGTGTCAATATACAGTGGAAGCTATGAATGTATAGTTTTTTATTACCATAATTTGTATTTGCAAATAAAGAGCACTCGCTTCGGCTGAAGTGAGTGTTGAATAAGAATTTCTGTTGGTCTGTTTTCTCTCCAGTCATATGTTTCTTTCTAAAGTCATTGACTAAATGGAACTTAAAAGGAACTTTATATATTTTTTTGAACATATTGACTGTATAAATTGCTAACTAAGCTTAACTCGCTGCAAGATATTAAGATACATTTTGAATTAAATGAGCTCCTTCTGAACAATTGTGCTGAAGCTGACTATTGACATTTTTAGTCCGCAGCAGCTAACACACCATAAATTCAATACCCCCCTTTCCTCCCCAGCACCACCCACCATACTCAGTACCCTCCAAAAGTGCACCAGTTTCCCCACAACTTTTCCCACTTCTTCGGGCAGCCTCTGCCTTGGTAGACCACTTGCTCCGCCAGGTGGCACCAATCAAAATCTGACACCTAGGGGTCTAATAAGATGGCGGTTGGAAAATCACTCCGAGCGCAATGGTAGCGGGAAATCACCGCCCGCTAGGACTGCGGCACAACCGCCAGTCCAATTAGTATGCTCTGCAGTCGAAATCCGACCACGGCGGTACGATCGCGGCATTTAACATTGCGGCGGTTGCTGCTGCCAGCAGCACCGGCCTCGATGTCCAAAAAAGCATATCCAGCATATCCCTGCACTGCGTGGCAGGCACTGCACAGTACCTGCTACCTGGTACAGGGACATGTAGGGGAATACCCCCCCAGTGCACCCACACCCTCTCCCAAATACATTGGCCCCCGGAGACATTCTCCGCATGCCTTTCCATGGCGGTTCCACCGCCGCGGAAAGGCTGGCTACCGCCGGCATGATTATGATAATCATGCCGGCGGAGCCTGACCCTGCACAAGCCCCATATTAGCGGTCCAGCTCCGCCCGCCAGGCAAGCGTGCGGACTGCTACCAGAGGAAAAGTGGCGGGTGGAAAATCTCACCGCCGCGGTCATCACCGCCATGCTAATGGGACCGGTGGTTTTCTGGGTTGCCTACGCGGGCGGATGACCGCCATCCTAATAGACCCCCTAGTCTTCTATTTGGGGGGAGGGGTGGAGGAATCGCTGTGTCCAAGGCCCATGCAATATTGCGTTCAGCCACTCCTGCTGCGACCACCATACAAATCTTCTGGTACACCTCCCCTGTTATAGCCAAAAGGAGCTATTTTGTGTCTAGGGGAACCTCCATGGCTAGCACCTGAGTCATTCTCTGTACCACTTCTTCCCAATAGAGTTGTACTATCAGGCAACCCCAAAGGATGTGGAAATTGTTATGCTTTTTTTAAATAAGAAAATACATTGCAACATTTTTCCATGTTTTATATTAATTTATAAACATTATATACATTTCATCATTCCATTGTTTCCTACAGGAAGTAAGTCTTTGTTATGCTAATATTTCCACCATTGTTTATAGTTTCCTTCATTTTGTAGTCTCTCTGCCATTTTGGACTGTTCATGGACTTTGCAGTTGCGATTTCTCGTTCCTACCCTCCGGTTCAGGAGAATCAAGGAAAACTACAATGGTATTAACCTCTTTGTCAGTGTAAAAATACAGAATATACAACAGCACATCGACAACACTATGCCTGCTTTTTCTTTTATGCCCACTTCTTCCCATAGGATCCCGTAATGGTCATCTTTCAAAGCACTAACTCTTGCAGATCTCGCCAACATACTCAATTCCCTTAAAGCCACTCATTACAAAGATGATGCCTTGCGCTAGTCCCTCATCAAAGCTCTTATCGAACACGCTTTCTTAACCTACTTACCTTTGTCAATGCCTCCTCATTCAGGTCATATTCCAAGAAGCTTTTAAGACAGGCCAGATCCTCACACTCTCAAACAAAAAGTTACACTAGACCCTCAACTCGCCAACTACTGGCCCATCACTCATCTACCATTAATTGGAAAAGAGCCTAACGCATTTATGGATTGCTCATGATTTTTTACTATAAACAACATTTATTAAACTCTTGGTTAGAGGTATCCTATGAATATCAATGCAATTATTTTCAAAGGATTTAGAGGCTCATTACGATGTCAGTCGGAAAGTCTCCGACCGACAGTCGGAAGCTTTCTGACCGACTCAGTCGGTTTAGGGTCCGACCGCCCGTTTACGATGTCCGCGGTTGGAACGTAAACCAACCGGTCACTCCGACTAGGTTCCTACCGGCTCTCGGAGTATTTCTTTTGGTCGGAACCGCACCGTAACCCAGTATAGATGGCGTTTCCACCATCGGGATTATGATGTCGGATTACGACAGCCTTTCCATGCTGGGCTTTCTGACACGGAAAGGCTGTCGGATAGTGAGTTTGGGGTCCCCTGGCAAGGCCTCCTTGCCCCCACGGCCTATGGTTGGTGCCAGAGGCGGTACCTTAGGAACCCCTCAGTAAAACCCTGCACTGTGTGGCATCCACCATGGGGTGTCTGCGACAGGGTGCAGGGTTTTACACACACCCCATTTCCCCATAGGTGCTCATGTTATGGGCGGTTTACGTCTGTAACACAAGCTCCCACAGGGAACAGTAGAAATCCAACTGAACTGTTTTTGGTTGCATTGTAATCCGGCGGTTGGAACCGCTGACCGCCTGTTGGTCGGTCCCGAGTGCGAGACGGTGTCGGTCGGAGGCTTTCCGGCCGACTTCATAATAAGCCCTTAAGAGTTTGCAGGGAGGTGTTACAAGTTAGTTAAGATAGTATTTGTTAGTTAATGTCATATTAGTATGTTATTACTTAGTGTAATCTGTACTTGCTCATTTCAGTTAGCAAACCTATGTTAAACAGCCTGTAAGTAGTCTCTGAGTAATGTTGAAGGTGCATAGAAGTTGGGTTTTGGAAAAGCTACTAAATTTATGTTGCTCAAACCATACTGCTGAGCAGAAATGCAGATGTCTTAGACAGTGCAGAATATCTATGTGTGGCGGAGAGAGTCTCCACTCACTGACAAGTTGCTTTATGCAGCTGAGCTGCCACCAATGAAAAATGCTGAAAGGAAAATGCTTTTGATAGTCTGCGTTTAAAAACAAATCCAATTGAATGTTTACTTGGTAACTCTTGGAGACTTTTTGAATAGGCACACCACTTCTTACGTCTGGCTACAGACAGCTGACTGGAATACTTTAGGTCATCAATTCTTCAACAAGGTATAATAAGGTGTACAGAGAGAGAATGTGAGATTTGGATCAGACCCCTTCAGCCTTTTACTTTCATATGCATTTATGGTTTCATTGCTTGCATGGGAATGCACCAAGGCTATGGCATTTCAAGGATGACTAAATGGTCCCATTTGTGTTCCTGTTAGGTTTTTGTGATGGGGTCAGCTGTCAAACAGGCTGCTGACAAGGAGATCCTATGTTAATTAAACTTGGTTCTGACAAGAGGGTTGGGTCTACTCACTGACCGAAGGATGAAGTTAACCCTAGTCTTGTTTCTAAGGGTAGCGTTTGTCAAAGCAGTCACTTACTATCTAAGAAGGTGTTTCATTTTGTAACTTGGGCTAGGATGTTGTGGGTTTCCCAGCTTGGTGGTACTGAAGAGTGCATGTCAACTGCCTTAAACCTTTTCAGATCTGATTTATTTGAACAGCTGGACTGTTTTGCTGCACGTTTTCTTGGCATTATTCCAAGTTTCTGGTCGGGGTGTTCTGCCCGGAAGAGAGGCAGCTTCAAGCAAACATTTTCTTGATATTGGTTAGACACTACTCTACTTTCGTTTAGGCTCTAGCCGCTGAGAACACATAGCCTTACTTTTTAGTTTAGTTACTTTCCAGGCCAGATACATTCTTGGGCAGTTATTTACTTTATTGTATGTTTCCATTGTAACCTTCCCATTCCAATATGGTGTGATATTACTTCCTATCCTTTGTTCGTTTTGCCTTCTATGTCAATTCTATCTGAGAGTACAAAAGGAAACTGGTCAGTCTGCTTGGTGGATTACATCTCTGTTCCCAACTCATTGATCACTCCAGAATGCTTCCAGCTTTCTTCCCACTTCTGCTACAAGGATTCGGGCTGCTGCTGTTGATCTGCCTGTATTCTTAGAGGCTTTACGCCATTACTTTTTCCCTCTAAGAGCTGAAGTTTCCTTCATCGTGCCACCATTTCCACTTTTCACCTTGTTACCATTCTGGACTCAGTAGTGGAAACAGGAGGCAGCAGGCCATATCTTCAAACGAAAGAGCATCAAGAAGATTGACTCAGAAGGAATGTCTTTGACTGGCTGCAATGCCACAAAATGTTCATAATACAATTTCAGCTATGGGTCAAGTTAAAGATCTACTTGCTGCACTCAACAGTGTAACTACCCAAGTCTAATATGTAACTCCTGAAAATACTGGCCTTTGTCGTTCCTTGGAGTGTCGCAAAAAGTCTTGTTTGTCCCTTCTGTGGGTGGATGGAAACATCCTTTACCCCGCATGAATTACTCTGCATGCCATTACCCTGCATTTTTTACACCGCAAAATCTTGTACAACGCAGGGCTTTACACCGCAAACTATTACTATGCATTCCCCCAAAGTGACGCCCCCCTGGAGTTAGATTAGTCCCTGCGTTGTAAAAGATTTTGCGGTGTAAAAACTGCTGGGTAATGGCACACAGAGTAAAAGTGTGCGGAGTAAAGTGTCCTATTCGTGGGTGGACTGGTAGAGAAGAACCCCAGCCAATTAAAATATTATTTGAACTAACTCTTGTTTAATTCATTTTAATTTTAAACCACATATATATAAACCTGACAAAGCCATGGCTGACTTTATTAATAGCAATACTTCAGGAAACGGTTTAGCATGGACTTCTCAGAACCCAGTCCTCTGTTTGACAATTAACTAGTGTTTTTAAGCATCTTTAAAGACATGTTTGGCAGACAAGAACAAAGGTATAGGGAACAACAAAATTATACTAGAAATTCAGGAATGCTTGATGGAATTGCAGACCTCATTAACTATGTACAAGGCTCTGACAAGGAAAGCAGATTGGGCAGATTAAAATTATTTCAGAATTAGCCCAAATAGCAAGACCAGCCAGCCTACAGGATTCAATTATGACAGGAATTCGAATTCATAGCAGGATTCAACAGCAAATATTGGAAAAGAAGAAACACAAAGTCATGTTACGACCAAACAACTGTAGTCCTACCAGTTATCTTCCTATCATTCGTATATCAAAGTCCACGAAAGAAGAACCTCTTGAGGAGCTGATGCATTTAGGATTTACTCTAGGTCATTTACTTGCTGACGGTGTCGTGTAGTTCCTACTAATCCGTAGGATCTGTGCATTATTTGGACAACATAAACTTTGGGCGAGGTGCCTAGACTGATTCTGGGCACCCCCACAGGGTATGTTGGCCCTGAGACCAGCTAGCTCACAGTGCCACTATAAGCCCCCTTAACCCTAACGGGGAGCAAATGGTTTTTGGCAACCACGGAACATGACAACTTTGAACCCTAAGGGATCATGGAAACAGATCAGAACCTTTCTCTCAGTTACTCGTGCGTACTTGTTCTCAGAGGAATATACAGAGAATACACACTGGGACGTTTCCAATATATTTATTGAACCAATGATATTCTTGTATAAAATACATGTGCTGCGATAATCAGTAGAGAGAAGCAGATGTAGGTGATTACAAGCCACAAAAGAGTAAATAGCAGTAAATAGTTCTACCATGGTGCTAAGACAGGCTATATATGCAGGCATATAAACAAGGCAGTAATCAGGTGTACTCCTACTGTGGAAACCCTACTCTGCTTGTACCTAGAGTGTGTGTAGGTGTGAAGCCAAGAATCCCCTCAAGGGACGATACACCCCCATTACCTGGCGGGAGAAAATGTAGGACCCCATCCTGGTCACGAACGGGACATCCTTCACAGAGATGTCAGACCGCTGCATGGAGAAGTCTCAACATGCAGGGATCCTCGGTGTCAGCTGAAGTGCCTCCTCTGCTAATCTTATGAGATGCTGAATATTTATATTAGAATGCATCCTTGCGATGTACGTATAGATTAGCAATGTTATGGATATGTAGATAGCCCTGTCGCCCCGTGGATGAAGATAGAAGGATATTTCTACATTCGTGCGTAGATGCCTTGTACTTGGTGTTCGAGGCATCGTGATAATGTTATGCGAAGCTAGATGTGTGAACAGAAGTAGTTTCAGAGAAAATAATCCAACATTGTTACACACGTGAATGTGTACAGAAGGTTACAGCAGAAATGTTATTGTGTAAAAGAGGACAATGTAAGAAATGAGCAGGTTCGCTAAATGGGCCTCACCCGGGCACATAACATTTGCCATCTGTCAATGTCAGGAATAAAGCATCAATGTACTAGCCTTATCATACTGTGGAGCATCTAGTATGTACATGGATATTAACTTGGCTAAACAGTACTTTAGCCAAGTGAATATCAGTGGATGGAACACATGTTTCTAAAAGAAGGGTTAAGGAATAATTCAGTTATTGATTGCATCACAAATGGATATAATTTGATTCAATTGCTCTCCTTGATATCCAGTAATGGTGGGAAATTCCAGGTTATCACATCATAATCCCTTTATAGGCAAAATTGTATTTTGGAAGATCTATCTAATAAAGTCTGTGTTCATAAACATCAATTAGCAATTCACAATTCAAACCATATTATATTGTATTCTTGCCAAGTATCTTGAATTTTCTAACCCCTTTATGGAGTCAAGAGATATTGTTTTACGACCAGATAGATATTGATTGCTCAATTAATTTGTTACCCGGTAGAGGAGTAGCATTTGGGTGGATATATTACCTGTCTCAGGAAAGCCTTCAGGAGAATCTGAAAAATGTGTTTGTTTCCAGTGGGTGCTTCTCTTGTCATTGTAAACAAAAAAGATACCATAGAACTGTGTCCTTGCATTGACTTCAGAGTCTTCAATCAAGTAACAGTTAAGGATAGATATCCGCTTCAACTAATTTCTGGCTTCTTAGAGGCTGTACAATAAGCGAATATAATTACAAAGATTGATCTAAGAGAAGCTTATCATCTCATCCAAGTGAAAGCAGGATATGAGAACACGACTCTTTTCAGAACACTTTCTGAGCATTTTGAATGCAAAGGTATGTCATTCAGTCTTCCAGCACTTCCAAATCTTCAAAGATCTGATACTTTCTGATTTACTATCTCACACCATGGTTATGTTATGCAGAATTGTAGAGCGCACTGTCACCTGGGAGGGTATCTTGGTGCTGAGCACTTGCGAGTCTAGCCAAACCTAGGGCATAGTGGGATTAGTCGAAAAGCCAGTTCTTCAGCTTCATGCGAATCCAACAACTGCAGAGAAGGCTCTTATGTGTTGTGGCAGGTCATTCCACGCTTTAAGAGCGATGTAAGCGAAGGCTCGCCCACCAGATATGTTTTTCCGTATGTGTGGGATGTGTGGAAGTAGGAGTCCGGTTGAGCTGAGGTGCCTGGAAGGTTTGTGAAAGCAGATGTGAGTGTTGAGGTATGCTGGACTTGTGTTATACAATGCCTTGAAAGTGTAAGTAAGACGTTTGAATTGTGCTTGTTTGCATATAGGGAGGCAGTGGAGCTCCTTCATATGTAGTTTGATGTGATTCCGGCGTGGGAGGTTGAGAGTGATTGTGGCCAATGATTACTGAATGGTTAGCAGCCTATTGCTGAGCTTTTTGCTAATTCTGGCACAGAGGGGTCAAGCTTGCTTGTGACGAGGGTGTGTGTGACAGTTGTGCGGGTTCTGAAATCCTTCTCAGCATCTTCAGGGTATGGAAGCATTAGGCGGTGATGGAGTTGACATGTGCGGTAATGTCGAGTTTGTTGCTAACAAGCCTGAGGTTCTTGGCATGGTTGGTGGGTGCTGGTCCTAGCTCTGTTGCCCAACAGGTATAGTCCCATGGTGAAGGGCTCATCCTGAAGATTACGATTTTGGTCTTGTTGGTGTTTCATTTCACAAAGTGGTCTATATCTAGTGGGCAATGTTAGTCATGCAGGCATTAAACATGATCCGGATACTGGGTGTCTTCTCTGTGAGGGAGAATATGAGTTGAGTGTCATTCAGTATAGGAGAGAACATTGATGTTGTGAAAGCGGATGATGCCGGCTAGAGGGATCATGTATGTGTTGAAGAGGGTCAGGCTCAGGAAGGATCTTTGTGCAACTCTGCAGATAAGGTTGCAGGTGTCCGAGGTTACGGTGCCAGGGTAACTGGCTGGGTCCTTCCATTGAGGAAGAAGCAGATACATCAGAGCCTGTATCCTTGGATTCCGATGTTGTGGAGGTGTTGGATGAGGATGAGGTGGCAAACTGTGTCAAAATCTTGGGAGAGATTCAGGAGGATGAGGGCCACCATGTCTCCTCTTTCCAGAATCATACGAATGTCACCCCTGGCGATGATGAGGGAAGTTTCTGGGCTGTGGTTGGGTCTGGAACCAGACTGAGTAGTGTCGAGGAGGTGATGGTCATTGAGGTATTTAGTCTGATGATTTTCTTTAAGACTGTGAATGGTAGCAAGGAGATCGGTCTGTACTTGATGACCATTAAAGGGTTGCAGAGGTTTTCTTCAGCAATGCTAGGACAGTTGTGTTTCCAAGCATCTGGGAAGGTCATGGAAGAGGCGAAGGCATTCAGAATGTGTGTGAGCACGGTGCTGAAGAGTTGCAGTGGTCTGGAGTAGGTGTAGTGGGGGCTGAGGTCCAATAGGCATGACTTGTCTGTGGAAGTAGTGCAACTGATGCCATTCTTGTGGATGATCATTGTCTGCCTCTGGGCATGTATAGTCTGTCTTACCTGATGATCTTGTAGATAGGGGAATGACTGTGGTGATGTCAGGTGCTGATGTGGGGTTCAGCCAGGTTTGTGTGAAGAAAAGTAGGTCCGGACCATTGATGTGCAGCAGGTCCCAGATAGCTGTGGCATGTCTGGTGAGGGAGCACGTGTTGAGGAGCATGCATGCAAGTAATGAGTGTTGTGTGGGTGGTTGGAGGACTGTGTGAGTGCGAGAGAGTGGGGTATTGGGTGTTGTCGGTGCAGGTGTGGTGAGTGTTGGGTGTAGGTAAGAGTATGAAAACTTGCAAGGAGCTCAGGACAATTCTCCCTCGGTGTTGTATGGTGGAGCGAGACAGCAGCATGCGGAGAGGTGGCCAGGCTTGAGGGTAGCAGCGGGGGTGGTGGCAGAATGGGGGAGATCCATGGTTCCTGGCACTGAGTGCGGTACATGCACAGACAGGCGCAAGCAGGCTTGCTGCCCCCATTAAGTAGGTCCTGGGAATGGGTAAGAGTGATGTCACTTCCTGTGTAGATGGTTGGAGGGGAATCTAGTGATGGCTCTTCCTGTGCAGAAGTGTGATGGAAATTAGTCCTCTTGCTTGGCTTCTTCTTTTAAAGACAGTTTTGGTAGAAAACCAGTGCTGTCACTACCTGTGCAGAAGGATGATGGGAAATCTAGTGATGTCACTTTGGTGAAGATGGATGACAGGAAATCCAGTGATGTCACTTCCTACGCAGATCGATAATGAAAATGAGTCCTCTTGCTTGGCTTCTTTCAAACACGTCTTGGCAGGAAATCAGTGATGTCACTTCCTGTGCAGATAGATAATAGGGAATCCAGTGATGTCATTTTATGTGCAGATGGTTCATGGAAAATCCAGTGATGCTACTTCCTGTTCAGATGGTTGGTGAAATGGCTATCTATCCTAGTGATATTGTATTTGTTTCTGAAGAACCTGCTAATTATGAAGAAAATATAAAGGAAGTTTTGTACTGGTAACATAAACATCACTTGTTGGTTTATCCTGAAAAGGGTTTGTTTTACCAATCTTCATTTAGTTATTTGGACTTTATTTCATCAGAAGGTTGGGCTATGGGAACTCTGAACATTTTAGCCATTTTGCAATGGAAAACAACTATGCGGATAAAGAAAACATCTTGCTTTTTTAGGTTTTGCAAATTACTAACGAACATTTGTCAAAGACTTTGCTGATTTTGTAATACCAATCACTGGACTGCTAAAAAAGGGGGGGGAAATCTGGACTCCTGCATCCAAAACAGGCTTTCGAGGAACTAAAGCGAAGAATTGCCAAGGTATCAATGCTTCTTCAGACTGACACTACCAGTCATTTTATTTTTGAAACTGATGCCTCTGGTCGGGCATTAGGAGCAGTTCTTATTCAAGAAACTGAAGGAGAACAAGGCAGAGATAAGTTATTCAGTTTCAGAAAAGGAACTTTTAGCATTGAGAGAGGCTTTTAAATAAAATAGGCATATATTATTAGGGGCACAACATTAAGTTACAGTCCGAATATATCATCGTACATTAACAAGCAGAGTGCAGAAATACTTGCCTGACAAGAAGATCTGTCTTTTTCAGCTATTCAATTTCAGAATAACAAATAATCTTGAAACACAGAATAATATAGCAGATTGTTAACCCAGTCAATCTACGGAACAGATATCCTCTTCAATCAGAGAAAAGTTTCTTCCATTTTCTGTTTCTCTGGCAACAAATACTTCTTAGAGGAAATTAAGGAAAATTACTTCAAACCAAGCCAATATCCTTGGCATAATGATAAGAAGTAGCACATTTGAGTTCAAGATGCTCTGATTTTTCTTGATCAGAATCTTAGTTACTAATAAGAAATGTAGACCAATTGGTCTATAGTTTTTTTTGTTTTTTTTTAAAAACTTGTTTTTATTTAATCACTGCTTCCAATGTATCCAGAACAAGGACATACATGTGCATTTTCAGAAACTATAACATAATATACATCCAGCGCTATTAACATTGTATCCTCTGGCTTTGCACGGACTCAATACTCGTGAGCCGAGTTACTCTTATTTGTAGTAGCAGTACAATTTTGTTAAGAATAGAACCAATATCCTGAATGACATAGGAACAACAATAATCACAACAGGGAATCTAGTTTCCCTCTCTAAATCCAATCCCTACCCCCCTCACTCCACCCTCGTGGCAGTAACAGACAGGTGGCGCATTATCTCTATCCTAAATGGAAAACTAGCGGTACGATCGTAGCTTGCTTATACATCATGCGTTCGTGGTGTGAGAGGGTGCGGGCGATAGCATTGCCTCTGGATGTGTCAATGTGTGCTCTCGTTCCCACCCTCATTTGTTGCTGTGGACACTTCGGTCAGCACTTGCCACCACTCAAAGAGATCACTCTCCGCATTCTCATGCGGCCATACTGCTCTGAGGCGGCATTCTTCATCTACGCCCCACTCCCGCAGGTCATTCCTCTATACTACAACAGAGACGTTCTCCTTCAAGAAAAAACCAAGAAGGAGGACAAAAAACTAGTTTGCATTCTGAAGCATTCAAACCTCAACAACAAGATACATCAAATAATCGGGTCACAATGGCACATTCTCAATACTGGCGATCGATTGACTAATCTACCTAGAACCTTCATCACCTTTAAACGTAACAAAAATCTCAGAAACTCACTAGTAAGGGCCACCTATGAAGAGGAAAGACAATACATTCAGAAATCCATCACAGGGACCAACCCCATAATGGACAATCATAAATGTGGCAACTGCCATGCCTGTAGCTTTGCTATTACTACAGCTACCTTAGAGTGGGGACAGAGACATCTGACGTTCACTGAGATGACTAACTGCAGGACGGCCAATGTGATATATCTTATCCTATGTCCCTGTAATCTGGGATACGTGGGAGAGACCAGCCGCGAATTTAGGATAAGAGTCAGTGAGCACAAGCCTGCCATAAAAAACAGTCGGACTGGAGCTCCTCTGGTAGACCATTGGTCCCAAAATCAGCACTCTGAAACAGACCATAAATGGCTGATCCTGGAAAGGATAATACACCCACAGGATGGGAACTCGGATGGCCTGAGAAAGAAGCGAGAAGTTTTTTGGATCTATACTCTCCAGACAGCCATCTCTGGACTTAATGAACAACTCCCTTGTGAAAATGCCATATTGTAAGGCCCCCAGCGGCTAAATGTCTTTCTTTCTTTCTTTGTTCCCCTTTACCCTGGAGAACCGAGCAGCCTTCCCTGCTCTTGGATATGAACCTACTGGCCTTTTGCTTTTTTCATTGTGAGATTTGGCCTTATATTGAGACTTGTGGATCTAATTGGGAATTTTTACCCTGCTGCATTTAGATTATGTGTACCCTCAGGGCCGGCTTTAGTGCTGGTGGCGCCCTGTGCGACAATGTTTGTTGGTGCCTCCCCCAATGACCACCTCCACCAAGGATTCTCTCACTAGCACCCTTTAACAGTGACCAAGTCTCCATAACAACACCCTCTCAGATGCATTGAATTAGTTATACCTCACCACTCATACTAGTGTAGGGTGTCCGAGCACTTTGCATCACACACACATTACACAGAGACAATCAATCATACGTGTGTAAATCAGTGTATAGGAAATGTTACATAAGCCAAAGGACTAAAAGTGTAGGAGTCACATGTCATCCATACTGGTAGGCAGTATAGTTTAAGAGTGCTTGGTGTGGAGAAGCACAAACCCAGAGTCGAAAAAGAAACAGCATAGTTGGGAGTTTTCTTTAAAAATACGAATTGATTTCTAGCCAAATTAACCCTTTTGCAGCATTAATCAATGCTCTAATAATGTATACTTTGCAGTGTGTGTGCAGTTCTAGGATGAAAGTTAATAGCTCACTATCCTATATTAGGACTTTAAGTTATAAATTGCAAGTAACAAAAGGATGTCTCTTTTGAAAGCAGTAACCTGCTGATCTGTTTACATCATACCCACTCTGTAATCTACCTGGTACACGTTCTTTGCAGCAGGCATATTAACCCTCTGCACTAACTTCACCTTAAAGTCAAAACCTCAACTATACAAAATGCTGATCTCTCTCCAGGAAGATAATTAATCACGCGAGTTATCTTGACATTTATGCGAGGCCTGGTAATTGCAGGGGGAAAGAAACGCTGCAGCAGGTGCTTCAAAAGCATAATAAACTTTCAAACACGGCGCCCCCAGGAAGCCAGCACACGGTGCGGTGGCACCGGTCGCACCGCCCTAAAGCCGGCCCTGTGTACCCTATTGCACTTTACCCTTTTAACATTGTGCACTGCCTTTAGCTGCTTATCCATCTCCATTTTTCGCACTTAGACTTCTGGTGGCCTTTCATCTTGTACATATCTTTTTTTATATATATGTCTGTGACTAGCCTTTCTATGTCTTCCTATTCGAGTGGATGTTGTACTGAGGACTGTCTTTTTCCTCGTATTTGAGGATTTAGTATGTATGACCCAGAAGCTATGGCTAGCAGCAGTAAATATTTTGCTGCCCTCATTAGGTCAACGCATGCTCCTCTAGTTATTTTTCTCACTCATTCCCTGTATATAAATTGAGGTTTTTCGTTTTTAACTTTCCAAGATGGCTGCTGATTACTCTGTCATATTATTTTTGATTGTCTTTTGTCGATGTTGTTTTGAGACTTCCCTTCTGCTAGATCGGATTGTAGTATTACCGTTTTTTGAAACGGCAATGTTCAGACTGGACTACTGTAACAGCCTGTATGCAGGAGCAAATAAATCTGTGCTCCACAGACTGCAGATGGTCCAGCATGCAACCGCCCGTTTGGTCATTGGCTGGCCTAGGAAGTCATCGGCCTCGGCAGCCCTCACCATTCTTCACTGGTTACCAATACATAAGCGTATCCTATTCAAAATCCTGGTTATCACTTTTAGAGCCTTTCACTTACAGGGACCCAGGTATTTGTCGAATGGCTTTAGGCGCTATCGTCCTGCACGCAGCCTAAGGTCCTCTAATCAAAACCTACTAGTGACCCCTAAATTTAGGCTCTCCAGTAAGGGTGGGAAATCCCTAGCTGTAATCGGCTCCAGGGCGTGGAACAAACTGCCACCTCAGCTTCGGCAAATTTCAACAGAAAAACTCTTCAGGAAAGTCCTGAAGACTTGGGTTTTCTCCCTTACAGACACTGCATACAAAGCCCTAGTATAATATGCACAGGACCCCTCGAACAACATCAGTTAGTCAACATTTTCCATCTATGTTGACACCTAGCGCCAAGATGCTCCTTGGAGTGATAGCTGCGCTATACAAATGTACTTTCCATTCCATTCCATTTATTATCCTGAAATTCGTCCTTCGTGCGATTTATCTCTCGCAGCCCAGACGATCGCGTATTTACCTCCATAGTGGAGCATTCCAACATGGCGCCCCCTTTACCGCTCCTATCCTAAGGGTTGTCATTACAGCCCAGGAAGTCAAGCCAATTCGATCCAGCTGAGTTAGATTAACGTGAGTTTACGCGGCTTTCTCAGCCTATTTAAACACGCTTCACACTACTAGCATTTTTTGGGCAGGAACTCCTCCGGAAGGAGACCCGATTTTCACTACAAGTCATGCAAAAGGTAAGGAACTTGTTTACCTAGCCTGATCTTGCATTCTAAAGCAAGGCTTAGACATATGCCCATTTAATTTTTCTCATCACGTTTACTCTACCTTTGTTGCACTTTATAGTTTGTATACACGCCCTCTCGCCAGTGCTTTAAATGGGAAAAAATAAGTGCAGGTACTTAATAAATAGAGAGAGGGGCGTGGCTAGTGGGCGGGGTTAGAGGCGGAGTTAGACATGATACATGTTGTCCTCGCATTGTCCTGGATAGTGGTCTCACACTTTCCATATGTGCAGATTACCAACTAAAACCCTGAATGAGTCAAGCCATCAACAGTACTTTTAGCACTTTCAGGCTAATAATTAATGTGCTCTAGGACGAGAGAGACTCTGGCACTTACACCGGTTGCGCAACAGAACAAAACATGTGAGAAATGTATCAATTCAAACAAAATGTGTTAACTTGTTATACAAAATGAAGGTGAATCACCAAATGTTCATGTTTTCTTGTTTTGTAATATTTGCAGCTTCCTCATATCATAATATTTCTAATGTACCTACTTGGTTGCATCTGGCGCAATCCTTAAATATTCAAGGGTGCACACACAAACAAGCATTCCACGCATTTATTTTCAAATACCTCCTGATTCTGTTCCTCTCAAACACACACTCTCTGTTTTCACATCTCTAAGCTCGAGATCCCTCTCGCACTCACCTCTCTACCGTTAGTAGCTAATTCTGTTCCACTCTCGTTACCCCAACTGCATCCTATCACTCTCTCTCATCACTGTTTCTATTTCTAATAAGCCCTCTCCGCGCCTCTCTACCTCTTTCCATAACCTTCTGGATGTCTTTCATATCTCTGTACCTTTTCATACTTTAAATTCTCTGCTCCTTCTCCCTCACTCTTCACCTTCACACACCTCCATTTACCCCCCTCTCCCCTCGGCAGAAGACCCGAGGGCCGGAGAGCTTGCACTGGCAGGCAGTGAACACTGCAGGGTTCCGAGTATGTGCAGAGTCCAGCAGGGTAGAGGTTAGGGGGAAGAACAATACTGGCCTCCAATGGGAAGGTTAGTGACCTCCCCCACCTCGCCTATGCACCAGGGAGGCTTTAAGCCATCTTCATCACCTCATCCCCGCCCATTATGGACTCAATGTCCCAGTGGGCAGGGTGGAATCGCAGGGACAAGTGAGTCATGAGAAAGACAGTCAGACTCCAGTGGGGGGCCAAGGGGTGAAAATGGCCCATTCCTCCACGGACCCAGCCAGCATCGATGCCTGGCTCCATCTGGGTAGGAAGGGAGCAGAGGCCCTCTTGCCCCTGCGCAGGCCTCCAGGCAAATAATACATACGGCAATGCCCAGCATGCTGCCAAACAAACGGCACGCAGCTGGCCCTCAGGCACCAGTCCAGTGCCCACCTTATTAATCCGACCCCGAGTACTGGTACTCTCCTTGACAGTGGAGAAGTGCCGGTACTCGGCTCGGTAAATTTAAGAAGTGCCGGTACTCAGTACCGGTGAGTACCGGCCCATTTAAAGCACTGCCTCTCTCTTTTGAAGATAAGTCCTCTATTATGGAAACCATGGACTCAATGGCCCACCGTACTGGGAACACTTAAGCTAATCACCATCTGAACCATTTTCGCTATAAATAAAGGTAAGTCAGTTTCCCTGTATCTGGCTGTGTGATATTTTCGGACTTACTTTCTGCCACTTTTCTATATATTTACTCTCTTTAACAACAAATGTTATTGATTTTGTGCAGTACCAATTGGGATAGAGCCCAACAACAATTACACTTGTATATGGCAGAATGTAGATACGATTGGTACCGAAACGTTTCCCCCCCAAGGGTCTGCGAAACATCAGACCAAACTCCCCCCCCACCCACACACCTCGCACCTCAATAAGAGCATGATATAGTTACAATGAATCATTGTCCATCCACATCTGTAAGGAGCCAGCCTATCAAACGGGTGAGCCATGCACCACCAGCCGCTCGAGGGGGTCCTGGTTGTCCTGCGGCGCTAGGAGGCATAAGTCTATACCACGATAATCTGAAAGAGATACGTTGGTGATAGATTCCTTACCTTAGAATATCCCCAGGCATCAGACTGGATCCAGAAAGTCTTTTTGTAGCAGTACCCCTGCGCGTTAGTAGGTGGCGTTGTGCGGCTCCGCGTCCGTCACTGGCATCGTATGTGCCGAGATTACGTCACGGAGACTACTTAGGCGCCACCCATTTTCTCCTGGTGCATGTAGGGATGCCTGGATTTAAGTCTTGTGGGGCCTGCCGTCGCAATATGTCGGTGGCGGACCCCCACGATGTTTGCCTCTACTGCCTGGAAACAGACCACGACTCCCGGTCCTGCCGGGACTGTCGGGCCATGGCCCCGAAGGCCTTGAGGGAGTGGCGCCGGAAACTGCTGGAGGTCCGTCACTCGTCCCAACGCCGCTCCAGATCCAGAGACCGTTCCTGGGACCGATCGCTGGGCCTCAGTGGTCGTTCCTCGGGCTCCAAGTCTTCGCCTTCGGATTCTGATAAGCGACGACATAAAAAGAAGTTGAAGAAGCGTGTTCGCTCTCCGACGTCCCCCGTCGGTCTTTGGATGCGGACGAGGAGGACAGGGCTTCTGCCCCTGCGGCTCCTTCGGAGCCTGGGAGTCCCGCCTTACCCGGGTCCGTCGGCGACTCCCAAACAGGTGCAATAATTTCTTGCCACCGTGGACCGCCTTTGTAGGCCTCGGGCTCCTGCCGGCGCGCCTTTGGGCTCCCCGGTCCCGTGTCCAGATCCTGTTGTGCCGGCCCTTAAGACTAATCTCCTCACTGAGGTGCTACAGACGGCGTCCACTTTGTTGGAGCCCCTGCTTCTCTTTAATGACGCCCTCACTGACGTCTTGTTGGGCACTTGGTCGAGGACGGCCACAGGGGCCCCTGTGGATAAGAATGTCGCCAGGCGTCACCGCCCGGCGCATGGTGACCCCGCATTTCTGACCACTCATCCTACGTCTGAGAGCCTGATCATCCAAGCCTCGACGTCGCAGAGTGCCTTTCCCATGGCTCCGCCAGATAAGGACTCTAGGAAGCTGGAACAGTTTGAAAAGCGGTTGTTCTCTTCGGCTAACTTGGGGCTGCGGTCGGTGAACACCGCCTGCTTATTGGCCTGCTATTCCCACGCGGTGTGGGATACGGTTGCTCAGGTGTTGCCTCAGTGTCCTGAGGAGGTCCATGCTGTGCTGTCCCAAGTAGTTGCTGAGGGTAAGGATGCGGCTAAGTTCGCCATTCGGTGTGGTTTGGACACCGCTGACTCTCTGGGCAGGGCGATTTCTACGACTTGCGTTTCGTCGCCACACCTGGCTGAGGTCCACCGGGTTCTCGCCTGATGTCCAGAGCTCGCTCATGGACATGTCCCTTGATGGCACTCGCCTGTTTGACGATAAGGCCGACAGTGCACTGGAGCGTTTTAAGGACTCCTTGGGTCTTTCCGCAAAAAGCACGGCCACTCCTGGTTTTTGTTCATTTCGGCGCCCAGGCACGTTCATTCAGCAAAAAAAGCCTGTGCAGAACTAGCCTCAGCGCGGATGCGGCTTCTGCATGGGTGGGTCTGGGAATCAGCGTGAGGGTCAGTCCACCTCCCCCTCGCTGCTTCTACCTCCAAAGCTTCCTAATCTGAGCTTTGTGGAGCACCCCACACCAGTGGGTGGCAGGATCCGCCACCACCTCCCCCACTGGCTCAATATCACATCGGACAAGTGGGTGTTGCAGATCATCTGCAGAGGTTACTCTCTTCCCTTTCAGTCCTCCCCTCCAGCCATGCCACCTCGGTGCCACCGCATGTCGGGGGATCACTTGGTACTTCTCCAGCAGGAAGTCACGGCCCTCTTGGCCAAGGGGGCCATCGAGTGCGTTCCTGGGCCAGAAGTAGGGAGTGGTTGTTATTCCCACTACTTTCTGGTCCCCAAGAAGGACAAAGGGGGCCTGCGCCCCATCTTGGACCTCCGTAACGTCAATCGCTTCCTCCGGAAGGAGAAGTTCAAATTGCTAACTCTGTCTCAGGTCCTGTCTGTCCTCGACCCTGGAGACTGGATGGTAGCGTTGGACTTGCAGGACGCATATTTTCACATCCCCGTCCTGCCGGCCCACTGGTGTTACCTGCGGTGCACGGTAGGCCAGGAGCATTTTCAGTTTGCCGTGCTCCCCTTCGGCCTTACCAGCGCCCCTCGGGTGTTCACGAAGGTGATGGCGGTGGTCGCAGCTCACCTGCGCAGGTCGGGGGTGTCAGTCTTCCCATACCTCAACGACTGGTTGTTGAAGGCGGGCTCACCCCAGGCAGTCGTCAACCACCTTCAGACTATGGCCGACCTGCATTTGCTGTGGTTCTCCATCAACGTGCCGAAGTCGCACCTGAGTCCCTCTCAGAAGTTCCACTTCATCGGAGCGGTTCTGGATTCAACGCTGTTTCGGGTTTATCAGCCAGAGCGCGAGTCCGGGATATTCAGGCTATGATTCCGATCTTTCAGCCTCTATCCCGGGTTTCAGTCAGGATGACCCTCCGGCTCCTGGGCCTGATGGCCTCCTGCATCCTGCTAGTGCCAGATGGCATATGCGGGCTCTGCAGTGGGACCTGAAGTTCCAGTGGGCGCAGCATCAGGGCAACCTCTCTGATCATGTCCAGATCTCGTAGGGCACTGCACGACAATTGCAGTGGTAGCTCACGGATCGCGATTGGGTCAATGGCAGATCCCTCTCCTTCCCCAACCAGAGCACACAGTGGTAACGGATGCGTCCTTCCTGGGGTGGGGAGGCCACTTGAGAGAGGCGGAGATCAGAGGACTCTGGTCTCCGGCGGAGTCACGGCTCCATATCAATCTGTTGGAGCTTCGGAGGATCCGGCTTGCACTGAAGGCATTCCTTCCCTCTGTCTGGGGAAGTGTGGTGCAGGTGTTCACGGACAACACCACCGCCATGTGGTATTGCAACAAACAGGGCGGGGTGGGGTCGTGGACCCTATGTCAGGAGGCTCTGCTCCCCTGGACATGGCTGGAACATCAAGGCATTACATTGGTGGTTCAACATCTGGCAGATTCTCTGAACGCCAGGGCAGACGAACTCAGCCGCCGGTGCTTGATGGATCACGAATGGCGTCTGCACTCGGACGTGGTGCAAGGTCTCTTTCAGCAGTGGGGGGAGCCTTTGTTAGATCTATTCTCCCCCAAAGAAAACGCGCAATGTCCTGCGCGTTGGAATTTCCAAGGCGGCACTCGCTCAGCGACGCTTTTCGTTGCGAGTGGAGTTGCAGTCTACTGTACGCCTTTCCGCCTATACCACTTATGCCCAGAGTGCTGAGGAAGATTCGACGCGACTGGGCCCAAGTCATCCTTGTGGCTCCGGATTGGGCACAAAGATGCTGGTATCCCGAGCTACTCAGCATAGCAGGGGACGGTCCTCCGCCCGAACCTGTCCAGCCTCCACCTCAATGCGTGGAGATTGAGCGGCGACAGTTGACAGCTTCCGATCTCCCTCCCGAAGTCTGCGATCTCATTCTGGCAGCCAGGCGTCCCTCCACTAATACGGTATACGCCTGCAGGTGGAACAAGTTTGTGGCACGGTGCACAGAAAAGGCTGTGGATCCCCTTTCTGCCCCTCTTTCAGAAGTCCTTCTGTTCCTTCTTTCTTTGGCCCAGCAGGGCTCTGCTCTGGGCACAATCAAAGGTTATCTTTCGGCCATCTCCGCCTTTTTGCGGCTTCCCGATCAGCCTTCTCTTTTTAAGTCTACGGTTGTTAACCGTTTCTTCAAAGGCTGTGCCGTTCATTATTCCTCAATGGGACTTAAACCTTGTCTTGACATATCTGATATGCGCTCCCTTCGAGCCCCTTCATACCTGTCCTTTGCGTCTCCTCACTCTCAAGTCGGCTTTCCTGGTAGCTATCACCTCTGCCAGAAGAGTGAGTGAGCTCCAGGCTCTTTCTTCCACACCTCCTTTCCTTTCTTTTCATCTGGACAAGGTGGTTTTAAGCACCCGTCCTTCTTTCTTGCCAAAGGTTGTCACGCCCTTCCACATCGGGCAGACAATCACTTTGCCTACCTTCTTTCCGCATCCTTCCAAAGAGAAAGAGAGGCTCCACCGTCTGGATCCAAAATGTGCTTTTTTATTTTATCTGAAGCGCACACAACAGTTCCGGGTGGATGACCAGCTCTTTGTTGGCTACGTGGGCGCGAAAATAGGTCGGGCTATGCACAAGCGCACCATCTCTCGGTGGGTCATTCTCTGCATCAAGGCCTGGTGCTTGTTGGCTAAGAGGGAGCCTCCTGTGGGGGCTGCGTGTCCATTCTACCAGGGCGACGGCAGCCACTACTGCCTTGGGACGCAGAGTCCCCTTGCAGGACATTTGTCAGGCAGCTACGTGGGCCTCGCTGCACACATTTACCAAGCATTACTGCCTTGACAGTCAGGTCCGGAGAGACGGCTTCTTTGGCCGTTCTGTGCTCCATGATTTTCTGGTGTAATCTGTTCGCAGACCCACCACCGGGGTTGGTATTGCTGGGGTATCTATTCTAAGGTAAGGTATCTATCACTAACGTGTCCCTTTCAGATGCACATGTTACTACTTGTGTAACGATATATCTGTAAGAGACATTAGTTAGTGATAGATTCCTTACCGCCCCCACCCATCCACCCCGTTCTGCGAACTGGTTTCAGGGCCCTAGTTTCATGGCACCAGTGGTCAGTTTCTTGCATGGCTCTGCGTTCCTGGCGCGGAAAGTCGTGTACAGAACTGACGTCAGCGAGCATGGGTGGCGCCTAAGTAGTCTCCGTGACATCATCTCGGCGCATACGACGCCAGTGACGAACGCTGAGCCGCACAACGCCACCTACTGACGCGCAGGGGTACTGCTACAAAAAGACTTTCCGGATCCAGTCTGACACCTGGGCATATTCTAAGGTAAGAAATCTATCACTAACTAAAGTCTCTTACAGATATATCGCTACACAAGTAGTAACTTGTGCTGTAGCCCACCTGACCAAGATCTTCCCATGTTTTTGTGGACAGCCCCTCGCCTGAAATACCACTATTTCAGCTGACATACATTTATCCAGTGTCTTTTTCCATTGTGCAATACCAGGGGGAGATGTAGCTTTCCACTGTTGTTCAATGTCCCGTTTAGCAAGCTTGAGACCCAAGAATAGGAGGTGTCTCTTATATCTATTTCCCCGATGTCCTCAGTGCTGTGTAGAAGTGTCAGTCTAGGATTCGCTGGTATGTCCCACGCCAACGCCCACCTCAAGCATGCCAACACGCTGGAACAAAAGTGTTAGAAGGCCCCGCAGTCCCAAAACATACGAAGGAACGACCCATCGTGGGAGTCACAGCGGAGGCATGTAGGGGAAAGAATGGTTCACATCTTCCATAGATGGCGGTGAGTATAATATATTCTATGGAGATACTTGAATTGAATCAGCCGGTATCTAGTGGAGACAGCAGAGTACCTGGGGCTAGCCAGCGCCTCTGCCCAGTCATCATCTGTCAGAGCCGGCAAATCCGCCTCCCATGCTGCCCGGGTCCGATGTATGGTAGTTTTGGCATGTGTGGTGAGGGTCTGATAAATTTGACGAATTATATGGGCTCCTAACTCACCTATTAACAATTTACCCTCCAGGGGATGGAATACAGGCAGGGACGTGAGATGTCATATCAGGGGAGACAGGGCATGGCGAAGCTGTAGATATCTATGGTACTGGAATTTGTGTAGGTCAAACTCCTCCTGCAATCTCTAGAGGACTGAAAAGATCCCTATAACATCCCATCTGCTGAACCCCTCCAGGGCTGAAACCGGCCGAAGGTGAGATCCCTGCCAGAGGGGGTTGCTGCCGGTCAGCATGCCCCACCATCCCAGAGTCCTGGACGCTCGCCTCCATATCTGGATCACCGTCCGGTAGGCCGGAGGGAGCATGTCCAAGGGCAAACTACTGTACAGTAGGTGCAGCAACGAAGTATCCGCTAGGAGCAGTCGTTCCACTGCATAGGCTGGATCCGCCTGAGAGCTGTACCACCACTCATTAATTACCAAGAGCTGTGAAGCCCAATAATAGGCCCGAAAGTCGGCCGTTGCAATCCCGCCGCAGTAAGTTGACTGGATACATGTCTTAAGAGCCACCCGGACTGCCACCCCACCCCCAGAGGAACCTGTTCAGGAGCGCATTCATTTGGTTAAACCACGACGGGGGGATAGGGTATGGATAGTTCTGTAGCCGGTACAGCAAGCGAGGCAGGGACACCATTTTAAAAATAGCGGATCCACCATATAGTGAGACGGGAAGGTGTGACTACACCGTTGTTTCGTCGCGCACCACTGGGAATAAGGGAGCTATGTTGCGGGACCACGCAACGTCGGGACATTTTGTGACATATACCCTAAGGTATTCGAAGCCCTCATCTGGGATGATCAGCCTGGCTCCTCTGCTCTCCACAGATGGGAAATAAAATGGATTTAGATGGGTTAGCGCACAGCTCAGACGTCTCCCCGAGTATTCGTAGAATCTGAAGTACCCGCGGCCTGGTGACCCAGGGATCGGACATGAAGAATAGAGCGTGACCAGACCAGTCCGCGAAAAAACGCATTGAGGCATACCCAAGCTGCCAAGGGCTCAATAGCTAAGGCAAACAAGAGTGGGGAAAGAGGGCATCCCTGCCTCGTTCCCAGACCGATTGGGAAGGGGGCAGAATGATATCTGGTGACACGGATCGCGGCGGTAAGGGTCATATATGCACAAAACGCAGCCGTAGGTTGACAGCCTCTAGGAGTTTAAAAAGGTAGGTCCAGCTCAAGGAGTCAAATGCCTTATCTATGTCTGCCAGTAGAACGGCGGCGGGGCATCCCAAACGGTGCGCCTCTGCTACCGCATTATGTACCCGCTGAATATTGTGTCTAGTGGAGCGTTGTGGCATAAAGCTGGATTGGTCTGGGGGTACCAGATCCCCAATATATGTGCGGAGGCGGTCAGCCAGAACCTTCCCCAGCAGTTTAGGTTTGAAATTTAGCAGGGATATGGGGCGGTAGGAACCCGGATCCTCCGGATGGCAGCCCGGTTTGAGGAAGACGACTATCTCAGCATGCCGCCAGTCTTCCGGCAGACTGGCGGCAGCGGAGAGCGCCCAGAGCAGGTGAGGGCCCAAGGTCCCTATGTGGGGGCGCATGAAGTCGCACGGGAACCCATTCGGGCCCGGCGCATGGCCGGGGTGCGTATTGGATAGAGCTGCATGCAGCTCGTCTAGGGAGATGGGTTGGTCCAGGGCCTCCCGCTGGCCGTCTGAAAGGCACTGGGGAGGAATGTTTGAAAAAAAGGCATCTATGAGAGGGTCGGCGATCACCTCGCATTCGTCATATAGTAACTGGCAAAGGCCTGCACCACTGCCTCCGGAGACACACAGACATCGCCATCTGGGGACCGTAAGAGAGGAACCTGTGTAGGGGAGGCCCTCGCCTGACAGTCTATAAAGCATCTGGCTGGATTTGTAGCCCCATTGGTAGATCCTATGTTGGGACGCTAGCCAGGCCTCCTTGGCACTATCAGTGAGCAACTGGTGCAGCTGCTGCTGTACATGTAAGAGATTACGATGGGCACCAGAGTCAGAGCCCTCTATCATTAGGGATTGTAAAGTGGCTTGTCTATCTTCCAGTTCCTGAATCTGGGCCAGATGCCGCCGTTTCTCCCCGGTATGATAGCTGATATCAGTCCCTCGAAGCGTAGGCTTAAAGGCCTCCCATAAAATGGTCGGGGACGGGGAAGTCCCGACTTTGAGTGTAAAGTTATCGGAAATCGCCCTATGCAGCATTTCCCCATACCCAGCGTCTCTGAGCAACCATGGAGACATATGCCACCTGTAGGGGGTGCGGCGGGTCTGCAAACGGAGCTTGAGCTGGACTGGCGAATGGTCCGACAGGCCCCGTGGCAGGATAGAGGTATGCGACACCCTGTGTATATAACTGTGAGGGAGGAACAAATAATCTAGGCAGGAGAGGGTGGGGTGGACTGATGATGCAAACGTGTACCCTACCTCGGAGGGAGGAAAGGCCCACAATGTGTCAGCCCAGCCCATTGTGTGAGACAGTACGTTCAGCTTAGACCTGAGAGGGGGAGTGTCTAATGGTCTGGCCCGCCACCTGTCCATGAGGCCCATCACGTCGTTCAGTCTTCCTTCCCCCCCCCCAGAATCGTCAGCG
The DNA here is from genome assembly GCF_964204655.1 of Triturus cristatus. Classification (NCBI taxonomy): domain Eukaryota; kingdom Metazoa; phylum Chordata; class Amphibia; order Caudata; family Salamandridae; genus Triturus; species Triturus cristatus. Next base: position 935,619,084 of record NC_140584.1, on the reverse strand, counting down.
CCACCCAGGAGATTCCCCCCCACAGCTGTGTTATTTTCTCAATGAACGTTTGGCCAAGTGGACGGGGGGCATAGAAGCTCCCCAGCGTGATTTGTTCCTCTGCTATAGTGCCTGAGACAACTGTGAAGCGCCCCCCGGGGTCCAGCCAATGTCATGTAATCTGGAGTGGAACCCAATGGTGGATTAGGACTGCCGAACTGCGTGCCCCCGTGTAAAGCCCGAATGGTACACCGTGGTAAACCCATATCGGGAGAGGCATGGGGCTCTATTGCCCAGGAGATGTGTCTCTTGTAATAGTAGGATGTCGGCTGAGTGGCGCTTGGCCATCTGGAGCACCGCCCCTCGCTTGACCTTGTTCAGTAGACCCCGCACATTCCAGGTAAGGATGCGAAGTTCCCCTACTGGAGGATCACCCGTCATGTGGGCCATGTCTAATCCTCAAAATGTAGCGCATTAGGTGATGTGGAAATGTTGGAGCATACTGGTGCATAAGTGGTGTGTGAACTATCAAACAAACAACCAGCCCTCCCCAACTCTTCCCCCCCCCACCCATAATTTCTAAAACACAGAGTATCTGTCACGTTGGAATCTCGACCTAGGCCCCAAACGAGATGACCCAAGTGGTTCCCCCAATGGATCCACCCACCCAACATTACCCAGCATAACTCAAAATGTTGAGGGCATGGTAGGTTCAATACCTTCCAGGATAAATACTATAGACCTCAGCCCCAGGAGTCAACCCCCCCGTGTGGGACTATCGTTAGGGGCTTGCCCAGTCCATGAAAGGAGGAGAACAGAAAAAGTCCAGCGCCCCCCAGGATTACCTCAGTCTTCTGTGCCCATCTGATTCTGAGCACGCCAGTTGGAGCAGGATCTGTGTCGCCGATTAGTTGCGCCTCTGCCTTGTCGGCCGCTCCTGTGAGAACCTTGGGATGAATCCGAGTCTATGGGTGGTGGCGAGTGCGGCTTAAGGTTGCGTCTCTAGTCTGTCCACACAAGCTTCTCCTCTGGGGTATCGAAGAACGTTTTAGCATTGTAGATTTTCATGCGGGCCGGGAATAGTAGCGCAAAGGATAAGTTCAGTTCCCGTAGTCGTCGCTTAGCCGCAACAAAGGATTGGCACTGCTGCTGGACCAACCGGGTGTAGTCTGGAAAGACTATGAGGGGCTGGGACTCGAAGGTCATTTTGTCTTTGTGCAGCCGGGCAAAGCGGAGGATGGCGTCTCGGTCAGCATAGTTAAGTAGTCGAGCAATAAAAGGCCTCAGGCGTTCTCCAGGTGGTGGCTTCTTAGTCAGATTGTGGTGAGCCCGCTCAATCACGAAGCAAGAGGATATGTCCCCGGGGGGCAGCAGCACCTTGAGCCATCCCAAGAGGAAGGCATCCATCGAGGACCCCTCGCAGCCCTCCGGGAAAACCCACCAGGCGGATGTTGTTGCGCCTGGCACGCCCTTCTGCGTCTTCGACCTGTGCCGCAAGTTCTTTGGAGACTACGGTCAGGCTGTCTACCTTTTTCTGGAGGGTAGAAACCGTATCTTCGACCGTAGAGACCCTCGTCTCTGCCTCGGTGATGCGGTCCACTGCTTTTCGGAGATCCTGGCAGAGGAACGACATCTCCGAGCCCACGGGCCCGATCTGGGCCTCAAGGGCAGTGCGCTACTGATTGATGGCCTCTAGTAGCGTCGCTGTGTCCGACAGTTCCTCGGCAGCCTCCTTCCCAGCCTGGGTGGCGGTGGTGAATTTGTCCATGGTGTGTTGCTTGGGGGACGTCGCACCCGGTCTATCCTTGCCCATCGTGGCCCGAGGGCAGCCTTGAAGACCCACACCAGAGTAGCCCCTCGGCCATCTGAGAGGATATGAAAGTCTGTAGAGAAGGGCGTGTGGCAGTCTGCAGGCTCGCTCCCGCTCCACCCTGACGGGGGCACCGTATCAATGACACAGATCGTCTCCCAATCCCAGCCCCGGCAGACGCACACGGCCGGCCACCTTTATCTAGGCGCAGTGGGAGGCCCTACCTGAGCACCGCCTGGCTGTTCTCGCCCAGGAAGAGGGCTGACTGCCGACGCGCGGTCCGGTCACCCACCTACGTCGTTTGCGCAGAAGGCCCAGGACAGCGTGCCGTGTCTCACCCCTCAGGGATGTCATCAAGGGGGGTTAGCTGCAAGAAGCCTCAGGGTCCGTACTGATGGCAGGCCATGCCGCCCGCCGGCAAAATCCAGGATCAAGGTGGCGACACTCTCTTGTGGCAAGGTGGTCCTGTGAGCAATCAATATGGCCGCCGATCTGGGATTTGGCCTCCAGCAGGCCTCTATCGGAGCTCACCTGTGTGGCGGACTGCCCAGCTCCAGGTAGGTAAGCAGACCGGTGTCCGTGTCCGTCAGGGCAGCCGGGCCTGTACCAGATCTAATGATCGCCGCTGGCCCTCCCTCCCAGGCCCGAGCTGCAGCGATCAGGCCCGTTGCACGGTGAGTGGGGGAATGGCACCCCCAAGGCGGGTCCACAGCTGCATCGCAGCCGTTCCGATCATGTGTATGTCGGCCCCAAGGAGACAGGCTGACGCCAGCGATTACCCGGGACCGCCCAGACCAGAGCCGCGACTGCCACCACCGCCTCCTAATGTTTGCGGGAATTGAGAGTCTGCCTCCGCGGCACGGCCACCGCCGCCCTCCAGCTCTGGGGCGGCCTTCGGCAGATGATCTCGGAGGAAGGCTATCTGGCCTTATTTTGCCGTCTGAGCGCCTCGGCAGGGCCGCCGGATGTTTCTCTGCAGGCAACACTACCGGGTCAGCCTCCGGGGTCCAGGATCATGGAGGATTATAGCCCTGGAAGGGAGCGGACAGGGGAGCTCTACTGAGACGCGTCCGCCATTGTTCAGCTCCGAAGCCACGCCCCCCATATATAATTACTCTTTATTATTGTTGGGTATTTGAGTTCCGGTGGGAATTCACCATTTCCCTTCCCACCCCTGCCTCCTCCCATGACCAGGATACTTACAGTGGGTAGTGTTGTGAATTATTTGACTGCCACTTATTACCCACTGGATTTTTGCATCCTAGTAGGTATTTGTGTGTATTCCTTTAAATATGCACTTCTTTGATTCTGCCACATCACTCAAATTATAGATAACTTATTTTTTCTTTTGGCCCTCTTTCGAACCAGGCAAAGGCCGGAATTTGATGGTATGCATGTGATTCTATACAGACGGGTGTTATCCTTTGGTGTTTTCTCTAGGTGATGGCCTATACTTTATGACATCTATTCTGGGTCTGGCTCCTCCTCCTTTTTCTCTTCATTATAGTTGAACTGAATATTTCTAATTATTTGTTTGGTTTCTGACTAGGGATTGCGAAGATTGTGAGTATCCCGCCCCCTTTTTTAGTGCTCTATTACGGTATGATTATAAGCAATTTGGATGGCCTCCTGCCACATGAATTATTTGTACAGACAACACCCTGATGAAGGTTGTTAACATCTTCGGCCAACTTCCGAAACGTGCGTCAGTGCTTTTTCTATCAATTTGCATGTACACCCTATAATGCTATCAACATCTATACATTGAGTATTTAATTCTGTGTATTGTAATGTGCTTTATGGTGTGTAATATAAATATTGTTTTGTCCTATGTTGCATACTGTTTTTCTGATGAATTGTGATTGTAGTGATTAGTGTTTTGTGACTCACTGTGTGTGTTTTTTCTCTGCTTGTGTAGTATTGTATATTTATATGTATTGATCAATTGTATTTGTGGGTGCTCACAACTACATTACTGGTTGTACCTTTGCCCTGATGCATATATATAAAAAATTAAAATATACAGACAGCTTTATTAAAGAAATTTTTTTTGCACTATAAAATTAACTATATACAATTAAAAAAAGTTGTATGAGATGAATAAACTATAAAAAATACCAATCTGATCCCTGGCTTTGCATATCTTGTTGATGTACCACAATGGGTTAAATATAATGGTTTGGCAAAGTTGTTGTTTTCTTTACCTTGGTTAGTTTCTCTGTCTTCTTATCCAAACTCATTCAGTAAATCAGGGACCCTCTTGTGTTTGTTTGAATTCATCCCTCCATTTGTTCCACGCAGGCGGTCCTAAGCATATCCAATGGATCGTTGTCCGTCGTTTAGCCAAAACCAGTCCTAGTAGCGCAAACTTATAGCGCATCCTAATCCCTTTCTTGGGTGTCGGAAGCACCCCAAAAGACAGTGTTTTATGGAAGTATCAATATGCACAGCCGTTGCCGTGCAAAGAGCTAGCACCACCTGGAGCCAATACTGCTTCAGCCACAGAGAGTTCCATACCATGTGCAAAAATGTGTCAGGGTCCGTGCCACACCGCGGACATGCGGAGGACAACCCAGGGGTGAACCGTGCTCGTTGTTGAGTCAAATATGTGTGGTGTAGATAATAAAACTGGATTAGCTTGAACCATGTGTTACTTGTGGCTTCTGCTACCTGTGCCAGTGCTCTCCTCCACTCACCATCTGTCAACGGGATGGGCAGGTCATCATCTCAACTCGCCCTGAGCCTGTCTAAATTCGACCCCCCCCCGGTCCACCTTTAATGTCGTATAGATGCGGAAGATGAGCCCACGTCTAGACCCAGGGTCCAGCAGTGCTACCAGCGTGCTGGACTCTTTGGGTTCATCGGGGAATGTTGTCCACATCTCCTGTATAGTGATTGATATCTTGGCATACTGTAGGAATTGCCCCGCAGGCACCTGGAACCAGTCCTGTGCTTCCTGAAAGGTCATGTACTTGCCGTTCTGATACAGGTCCCCCATCGAGTTGTGCCAGGATTCTAGCGCAGCTAGCCAGTTGGATTTGAAAGCCACGGAAGATCTGATAAATCATCAATTTCAGTGCATCAAGCTACAAGAACATATAAAGGATTGCATACACACTTTTAAAGTTTATCAACCAGTAAAGGTGGGTTCACAAAAGAAATATGGTTATCTACAGTCTCTGTGAAGACCTACTTGACATTGGGAATATATTGCCATTGATTTCATAGTGGATATTTCCTCGGGACATTACTTACGTTGTTGTCTGTTTCTATTGTGACATTCCCAATTCCAATGTGCCATGATATTAATGCTATACTTTCTCTCTTTCCTGTACTAGAAGAATTCTATTTGACAGTATGAAAGAGAACTGGTTGGTCTGCGTGGTGCATCACAACTGCAATCTTGAATCATTGCTCATTCAAGTTTTCTCCCAACTTCTGCTTCAAGGATCCAAGATCCTGCTCTTGATTTGCCTATATTCTTAGAGGTTGTTTTGCTATTTGTTTTTCCTACAGGGGCTGAGGTTTTCTTCAGTCTGCCACCATTTCCACTCCAGTTAGCATCCTGGACTCAAATGAAAATAGGAGGCAGTAGGCCTTATTTTCAAATAAAGACATCAACAAGAACGTCTCAGAAGACCTTTACCTTGACATCCTGTGGTATATCTCTATTGCCTCCATACTATCCCTCTTGTTCAATAGTGCATGGCAGAGGTATTTCCTTTTAAGAACTGCACTCTGCTCACAAAGGGAGGAATGTAGCAGTGCTCCTGCAGGTTCATGATCTCCAAAAGGGAGGCACCCAACTGGTCAGGCAAGATTAAACACCTTAACCCAAAAATAGTTCCACTGCTCTCTGACAGCCCTCCATAGTTGCATAAGTTGCTATCAAGCTCATGGCACCAGGAAAGCAGAATAATCAAAAAGTGTCAGGACCCTTATAAATGACACCACCAGCAGGCTTGACATTGTCTTAAAATGTTCTCCACCATCTCCTCTGGAAGGAAGGCATGGCTTTTTATTGTGTCCTGACAACTCTTTGGAACCTTCAGAGGCCCTGCTCCTGTTGGGGAGATGTCCTTTGGCATAAGTAATCTGGGCAGAAGATAACCTGAATTCCACTCCTTCTCAGATGTGCTACTATGACTGAGAGGGTTTTCATAAAAACCCTTAGAATAGAAGTGAGAACGAAAGTGAGTTCGGAACTAGAACGTACCACTTCTTCTACATTACTTATATGGCGCTATCTCTATGACTTCCTGTGAAAGCATAAAAAGCACTTCCTTTGGCCCTATATATGGGTATGAAGAAAGGAAAGAGAGGCAATGAGAGCAGAGAATATAGGAAGAGTTCTCTGATCCTCTGATTTGATAAACCCACCAGTTTCAGGTAATCTTCTCCCTCTGTCCCCAAAAATATTCTGGGGCCTATTCACAAACTACACTTTGTAGTACATAAAGTAGTACTACAGTAACACTACTCACGTGCTACAAAATGCTATCAACAAACTTACACGGAGAGACCTCCTCAACCGCATCTCTTATCTTTTCTGTGCAGCGATCCCCGCCAAGGCTGCGGCTATCTCTAAACACATAGTTATATGCTTAAGTAGTACATGTGAAAGAAACAAGGGGGTGGAAAATGGGAAATGCTTACCCCTAAATTGAAGGAGTTTAGGAAAATTTAAGGAGAGGTTTGGGGAAGATGTAAGACCATTGCTATTCACAAACTACACTTCGATAGATACTATGGCTCTAAAGATGTCAAAACAGGTGCAAACATAGTGCAACCCAGCCTTGGAGCAAGTCAAGTACTACACTTGGCCATTCTCCAGTACTGCAACATACTCCCACAGAAAACAAAGGGGTGAGAGAAATAAAATAAAATCCTATTGAAATTAATGTTAAAATAATTATATTTTACATTTAAATTATATATATTTTCATTTCAATTGTAAACATTTTATATAATTTTTAAACATTTGTTATTTTAAAGTTAAAATAAACTTTACTTAAAAAAATTGTAGGAGAGGTGGGATATTTTAGTTTTAATAATTGTTTAAAACATATTTATAAATTAGATTAATATATTTAAATAAATGAAATAATTAATGCTTATATAATTTGCTGAGTTCATGCACTACAACATTTGATTTAATAAATTTTAGGTTAAAATAATTATTTTAATATATATATATATCTATATATATATCTATATATATATATATATATATATATAGATATATATATATATATGTGTGTGTATATATATATATATATGTGTGTATATATATATATATATATATATATATATATATATATATATATATATATATAGTATTTCTTCTATGTCAAACAGGCTGCAAAGACACCTGAAATTCATTTCCTGTTTACCACTTTAAATACCACTCGCACCATCAGCAATGTGTCATGTGATCAAGACCCGAGTGGGGGTCGAAACGCGTTATGGCGGACAGGCTGGGCAACCAATAAAGCACTTTTGATTGGCACTAAACCTTTTGGGTCCGCTTCTCGTCTCTGTGTTCGAGTGAAGCACTGGCAGTGGCGTTTTTTCATTCATATATATATATATATATATATATATATATATATATATATATATATACACACACATAGAGACACCTGGCACACGTGGAAACGCTGCTGGAAAGGACTGAAGAACACTATTGAGATAGATCGTTTGACAAATAGGGATACAGTGTCTGTACGAGGGACACGAGGGCTCGCTAGGAGCAGATATTCAACATTGAGAGAGGTAATTGCACCTCGGGTTGAGGTTCAATCAGAGGGTCTTGGATTCAGGGAGTGTTTCCCCTTAGGAAGATGGTTGATTTAATTGCGACCCATACATGATATTTCACTTTTGAGAGACTGGTTCCATTGCCCTTGTCCTGAGGAGGCCAAGAAGAAATTGAAGGTTGAAACGCGTCCGCGTCGACAATTCTTTGTATAGGAGTCTCTATTAAAATTAAAAAGTGTAACTTATTAGTTTGAAGCACAATAGAGTAAAGGGTATAGAGGTGGTATACCTCATGTGCTTTAAAGACTACCTCTGAGTGTATCACCCAGATTGACTGCGTGAAGACTAGTTATCATCAAAAACACTTTGGGGTATTGGCAACGTAGAGTTCAGTTTATAATTGTTTGTGTTTTTTTATGTCAAATATATATGTATTTTTGTATGTCCTGGTGTTTATGAATTTCAGAATAATTTATGTTCAAAGATCGGTCCCATGGCACATGTGTGTTTTGAATTAATTTTGGCAAGATATTCTTATAGGACTATGTACTAACGTTAGGGTAATTGATTGTGCCATATGACAAAATAAATTAGATATTAATTCCTCTGTACCTATCTTTTTTGCATATGACAGTGTAGCATTGAGCAGCAGTTAGTTGCGCTAGATATGGAACAACAGGAATATCTAACTCGGGCTGACCAAAATCGCCGATTGACGCTTTTACTAGAGTTCAAAGAAGCAGCGGACGCGAGACACTTTTTTAAAGCAAATACGCCACTGCGAGGCACTATGGTGAGGGTGACCGTCCTGGCCGTACCCTTTCCTGTCCCTTATGGCTCACTCTTCCATTTCCTGTATTCGTTCTCCGGACGGCAGGACACTGATGGACACATGTGAGATACGTGACGTATTCTTAAACTATTATGCTGGGCTATACTCTTCGCATGTGACACACAGCGATGAGGTTCGTAGGGAATACTGGGATGAGATCCACTTGTTTGGCTGGAAAAGGGGATGCAAGAATTTTTGGCAGAGCCATTTTCCGCTGAGGAATTCGTTAGTGCAATCGAGGCCATCTATGGTTCAACTTCCCCGGGTCTTGACGGTTTTACCAGTAATTTTTATAAGGCCTACAAGGACCTCTTAGCCCCATACCTGCTTGAGGTATACAATGAAGCCCTTGAGTGCAAAGAACTGCCTCCCACGTTGCGAGAGGCAGCAATAGTCCTTCTACCCAAGCCTGGGAAGGATCCCCTCATATGTGGCTCACACAGGCCGTTATCCCTTTTGAACCTTGGCTATAAAATGCTCGCACTTAGATTAGCTCTTTTGCTAGACCGCATCATCTCTCTTGCTCAGTCGGGGTTCTTCCCGCACAGGTCAACGGCCTTAAATCTCCGCACTCTGTTCAAAGTTTTGCACAGGATCTCGACCGAGGTACTGGTGGCAGCCGTTTTACTAGACACAGAAAAGGCTTTTGACTTCTTAGAGTGGCCCTTTTTTCTCACAGTAATGACAAGGATGGGAATGCCTAAGGGATTCGATGTGCTCACTTCACTTTTATACACTTCTCCCGCAGCCAGGCTTTGTCTGAATGGCACACTATCTTCCCAATTTCACCTTCACCACGGCACTAGACAGGGCTGTCCACTCTCTCTGCTTCTTTTTATTATTGTGCTGGACCCACTGGTGCAACATTTTCAGGAGCAGCATCTGCATAGGGGTCTTCAGTTTAAGACTGGCCCTCTTTTAGTTTCACTCTATGCCGATGACATCATCCTTTATATTCGGCATCCAGAAGAGAATCTGGACCCACAAATTAGGGAAATCATTTGGTATGGGGTTTCTTATGGCCTCGGCGTCAATTGGGACAAATCAGTAATTTTCCCCCTCACGACCAGCACTATTAAATGGGACTGCGAATTTCCTTTGTAATGGTGTGACGAATCGACCCGATATCTATGTATCCAAAAGCATTGGGACACACAGCAACTGGTGAGATTAAACTATGGTCCAGCTATTTATAAACTTGGGCTAAAACTTCCCTTATCTATGGCTGGCCGAGTGGCCATAATAAAGATGGTGGTCCTCCCTAAATTCTTATACCTATTTCATAATATCCCCATCCCACTTCCAAATAGTTTTAAAAAAATCATCCGATCTTATCTCATTAGGCTAGTCTGGGGAGGGGGGAGGGCCAGAGTGAGCTGGGACACATTGACCCTGCCATATGAGAGGGAACGGCTTGAAGTCCCCAACTTCCAGGTGTATTACGTGGTAGCTCAGTGTAGCTTCGCACATTCTTGGTTCCACCCAGATCCCCAGATCCCTTACGCGAAGCCTGAGGCTGACTTGGTGTTACCAGGCCCATTACAAACAATCTTGCCGCAAGGATTCCCACGAGACACTAGGGACATTCAAACAGTCTCTACGACAAGTTGGGCATGACATAAGTTCGCTCGGGTGGCGGGCGAGCTGGCATTATACTCTTCTGAGATCCCTTTGTGCAACAATCCGTGGCTGCCTGTTACAGAGGAGAGGTTGGTGCAACGGACGTTCAACGCCTTTTCACTGGAGAAAATTGGGGATTTATTCCCGGGGGGTCAAGTGTTCAATGTCTTGGAGGAAGCGCGCTTTAGTGGGGCCACTTTTATGGACAAATTTATCATGTGCTGGGTTCGCAGAGCGCTTAGAGAGAGAGTAGTAATCTTCCCCTGGAACCAGAGTCCTTTGCCCCGTTAACATTAGTGATCTCCAATAAAGATGGAGATCATTTAATCTCTAAATTATGCAAGGCATCAATGGCTCTGGTCCCTTCCAGAGATGCCAAAGGAAGAGAAGCTTGGGAGAGAGATCTGGGGCACCCTATACAAGACCCACAGTGGGAATACTGCTGTTCTCAGACAAGGGAGATTTCCCTCAACAGTAGGCACAAGTTGGTACATTTCAAATACTTGTGGAGAACTTACATGTCCCCGGCGAAAATTAATTCTATTGATTCGGACAGGCCTCATAACTGTTCGAAGTGTGGCGACCCACATGATTTCGCACACATGACATGGAATTGTGTTAAAATAGGGGAGTACTGGAGGTCCATATATGCAATTTTGTCACAAATGTTAGGACAGGTGATTGTGCCCCTTCCCGAGGTTGTGCTGTTGGGCTATGTGAAAGGATTTCCCAAGAAAGTGAGGAAATACACAGCAATTGCAAAGAGAGAAATCGCTATTTGCTGGGGAAACAGGTTCACCCCCACGACTAAGGCCTGGCTGTCAAGTCTCACGTATTGTAACACTAACAGTGAATTGTATGCATCCCTGCAGCCTCTTACATCCAGGCCAAAAGACATAGGGCACCCTTTGAAGGACTATCTGTTGGAAACTAGTTCATCCCCTCCGGCTACACAACCTGATGGTATTGTCCCCTCAGGGGTAGGCTAAATGTTCCACAACTGATGCCTCCCCATGTTGTTCTACATTTATTTTTTTCTTTATATATATACATGTAATGTCTGGACCGAAGCATCCTGTTAGGAGTAGATCACTGGTGCTTATGGTTGTGTTTTTTTTTTTCTTGGTGCAGGCCTCAGAAAGTGGGTGAATATATGTTAACTGAAGGAATGATTCTATGTGATCTTATTTGTTGGCCCGGTACGACCTTCCTTAATACAAACTAATGTTGTACTTATTGTTTGGTGTATGTAACCGCAAATCTCCTTCTGGTGCGCATCAACTATAAAAAATGATAAAGTTAAAAAAAAAAAACAATTCAGAAAATAAAAAAGGCTTGATTTTCAGACAAGTCATAAGTCAGGGTGACATTGCATGAGTGACTTGCCCTCAATAGCCAAGAATAGGGACCCTTCTTCTACCAGGCTAGTAAGGACAAGCGAGGGCCTGTCGCTGGTCTCAACACTCCACCACTATTGTGGTTGGACTAATAAAATATTCATTACTTTGACCCAGGTAGCTTGAATAACTATCCATCCTCAGTTGAAGCATTTGAGGACATCAATCAGATTTTAGTTCTCCCAGACATATCTGCGTCGAGCTAAGCAGAACTCCCATGATCAGCAGATATATGCCAAACATACTCAAATGTGGCTAAAAGGTAACTTGGAAGTGCATGTGCTTCCTCTCCCCTTTTCCTATTTAGTTGCCTTGCTCCCTTCCCACTCCACAACACCCCGCCATTTGTGTGCTGTATATTCAAAACTCCAACACGCCTCTGCTTCCAGGGCGTCTCATCTCAACCCCTGTCCTGCTCCCCTTCTTTTGACCATGGGTTTTTTTTTGGGGGGGAGGGGGGAGCCCTTCAGCTGCCAAGTGCTGCTGTGCCACTTGTGTGTTTTCTTGTTTTCTTTTCCTCTTTATAACACGCCAACCATGCACTCGCACACCCACTCGCTTAATGCTTCCTGCCTCTCTCCCGGAGCAGCTCCGTACCTCGCAGTTTTTAACAAGGGCCGGGCTGTGCTGCTGGTATGCTCTCGTACTTGTCAACCCTGTGCATGTACTTTTGATTTCTATTATCCACCAGTTTAATTTATCGTTCTAACATGGCTGCCCACCATGTTAGAATAGTTACATTTAAAATGGCGCCATGCCACATGCGGACATCATGAAGCATGTGTGTGCACGTTTCATGTTTGCCTCATTGTGAATGATCCACAAAACACATAAATGTGTTCTGATCCATGCATGCGCATGCGTCATGATGCATGGTGGCTATTTTCGATTGTGTTATTTCTAATAGGAAATCCATTCCAAGATGATGGGTCGGGTCATTTGTGCACACTTATCAGAGCGCTTCTATGTGTGTCATGATGGTTGCATCATGAGGCGCACCCACATATGCGTTTGCATACTCGTGACAACAAGAATTGGCAAAGTCAATATTGTGGCCACTTAAAGACAAGACTTTGTGCTTTGCCAATGCTAGTTTGATGTAGGTGTTGCTGTATCTGCCGTAACACGCAGGCTTGTTTTGAAGACTTTACCATGCACATTCTTCCCACTGAAGAGTATATACTGCCATGCCCTGTGAACAGTACATCTGTCTGCAACACATATAGGATTTTGCCTGTAGTTTTGCCCGGTGGGAACTATAGGCTGAGTTACAGTGGACCAGTAATGTTTTATGGACATGCCAAGCGTCCAGTACCCAGAACATTTGGTTGTTAAAGGTCTTGCCTTATTTATACTGTGGGCAGCAATACGAGGCACAATTCTCATGCCTAAATGTTCTCAAGGTGGCCTGTCTAGGAATGAGTACAAAATTTCACTTATGACTCTACTTTCCATAACTAGTTTATAATGCAGGATAAGGCGCAACGTACAATACAGGTCAAAGTAGGAATAGTGTATTCACTGTAGTGACTGTAAGATCTCAAACTTTTTTAGGTTTTTATATAGTGACTTTTTGTAAATAGCATGGGTCTTAGGAAATGTATTGATTTTAAGTTATTTTATGTTTACCAGCTGCTGGTCAAGTAGACAACTGTTTAGAAATGTTTGTGCGTTTGCTTAATCTTTTTAGTTGCAAACTAAAGGTTAACTGTTGCAATTGTTTGTTTTTTTGTGCATTTTCTATCAATACTACTCAACACAACAGATATCCTACAGCAGTATGATTTTGGCTTATTCTTCTGAAATTGCTTCATGAATAAAAAAAAAATTGGAGCATAAACGGGGAAGGGCATTGTTTGTACGTACTTTTTTTCACAGTTGTTCCATGGCTCCACATGGATCCTCACTCAGCCCCACCCTGTTCAGCACCTACATGACTCCCCTCGCCAGCATCACCATCGCCCATGTAATCAACATCATATCCTATGCTGACGACACCTAGCTCATCCTCTTCCTCTTACAAAACACCACATTTCTGGACCAATTTCTCCACTTGAAGGATGAAGTCACCAGTTGGATAAAACCAGCTGCCTCAAGATCAACACAGACAAGATAGAGCAGTAATCTTTGACAAAGATACTTCTCTTTGGGACTCCACCTGGTGGCTTGGCAAACACAGATCCACACCCCTCCCACCAAGCAACGCAAGAAACCTCGGAATAGTATTTACAACCAATTCACCATGAATGGCCAAGTGAATGCAACATCCATTTCCTGCTGCCACATACTCAAGATGCTCAAGCAGATCTTCAAATGGCTCACCACCAACACTTGTAGAGCTGTCACTCAAGCCCTCATCACCAGCAAGCTGCACTACGGCAACACACTGTATGACGGAAACAATGATCAACTGATCAGAAGACTCAAGACCATACAAAACTCAGCAGCCAGGGTCACCCTCAAACTCACACCCTCCACTCACATCACCCTGCAAGTCAACAAGCTCAACTATACAGCTACTGCTTCAGCGCCAAGATACCAGTCTGTGACTTGTGTGCTATACAAATAACATAACATCACACAACATAATGTTTTTCATTATAGTGCAGACATGTTTGTGGCCTGGTTCTGGTTTGTTATAATTAATCTTGGTGTTTGCTTAGAGTTGGATCTTTAAATACCATGCTCCATCTGGGTCATAGAGAAGACTATATATTTTTAATCTGTCACTTTTTCCGATTTTGAATGTCAGTAATTTCTTCTCATGAATAGGAGTGATGTACCTTCCGAACCATTAGCTCACCGGTAATATCTCAATTATAGTCACTGAAATCTACGTTTTGGCATTTGTGCACTCAGGAATCTAGAACCTCTTATGCTTGGGTTCCTTTAGTATAATGAAAAATTGATGATCTTAAGGCCTGAATCTCAAAAATGTAGCACATGTGCTCTCCAATGGTACTAGATCATTTGGAGTAACTTTCCAACATTTTTGTATTCACAGAAGATTCTAGCAGTACTGCTGGGAAGGCGGCATTTTCAAATGTGTAAATTTAACAGGTGTACATCCAGGTGCGGATCTCTAAATATGATTGAAGCTTCTTTGTCAGGGTAGTGGAGGTCATGATCTCACTGTGAGCAGGATGGTGGATCACCTGCCAAGGACTAAATCAAAGCCCATGATCTCAAGGGTATTAGGAGTGGGAATATGAACAACAAGAATGTGAATTTCTGCAAACTCACAGGTTTGTGAGTGTTCACCTACTTTCGAAGGCGTCCCTTGCCCTGGAATGCTCACTCTCAGCACATCTGTTTACATGCTCTAATACATGAAGCCAGTGTAATATTACCAAGGAGGAAATTGCACTGCTAGTGTAAATTCACATTTTGTGACTTCAACGTGTGAATTTACACTTGTAAAACAACTAATTTGCACCCCTATGCTGAATTTAGGGATGCAATGGCCTTGTGAACTGGGCTATTAAAAGACAAGTGCATTCTTTCATATAACACAAGTCCACACAACGATGCTTTGGAGTACACTGGAGACCCACCCATCTCCTTACTTTTCTTCATCATGTCCTGATCTCCAGAATTTGATGAGAACAATTTCCTGAGCACATACACGCATAAGCCTATGGCTGCAGCTTGGAACAATCCACCCTCAGCACCCCTCTTGTGTTATTGATCCTTTCATTTCCTCTTCCCAGCTCCTGGGGAGCGGGCTTTTGAGGTTTTATGTCCTTTTTTTCTTCTCAACTATTTATTTTAGACAGACACAATAAAAATCATTGAGACCCTTCAACTGTGAAAAAAAGCTGCAGTTAATTATGAACAATTCCACGCCCTTCTGCGGTACAAACTTTGTATGTCATCTGATATAAAAAAAAAAAATTACCCAGCTGAGTTAACTGGGCTTTTCCTAGCCGATGTCTTCTCCATGGACATCAATTCACCATGTTAGAGGTAGCGAAGTGACAGCACACTCCAATCGACCTTTACTTTCACTCAAACACACATGCTTACACATACACACATTTACTCATACACTCACTCTTACATATGCATACTCTCACCAGCTATCACGCACAGAACATACATTTTAAACTATTTTTTTACTTACCTCTGCTGTCAGTAATGGTCTCATTCAGGCCCACTGAAATTATGCGGCGGAGGAGGACCAAATTATGTAGCAGGATTGAACAGATTATGCTGCAAGAAAAGGCAAATTATGTGGCAAAATATGGCACATTTTATGATAGTATTACTTCATTGTTTTGTCATTTTTACACCTGGTAATAGTGTCAGGGAATAGAGTGCACCTTATTAGTTACACTTAACTACTAAATACAGCAATAAGCAATTTAAAGATGACCAGTCAAACTTAGCGAAAAGCGTTCTGGTGTGCAGGAATCCAAGTCGATATACTTTTTCTAACTTTTGTCCGTTTTAGCTAGAAACAAAAAAACATTTTGTGTGTGCAAATCGGCAGATTATGCAGCAGATGATGGATTGTGTGGCAAATACATAACTATGCGAAAATCACAGCAGAAGTGCAGAATTCCAGTGGCCCTGGTCATATTCTAGCTATGACTCCATGTTTATACTACACTAAGGGTGAATAAGATGATATTATTCACTATTAGTGTAATTAAAAAAATGACTGAAAACAAGGAGAGTGGTGCCTCAACCAACATCCATAAGGGCGAGCTGCCCCTGTGTTCCTGGCACTGACTTTGCCACCTCCGAGGTCAGGGGTTGCAAAGCAGTGCCAGGGGTCGCAAAGGACACCCCATGGTCTTCTCTCTTATTCGTGCCCCATTTCGCTGCTTCCACATCTAACTCAACTCCTCTTGTTCTCTTTGCTAGCGAAGCTTTGTCTTCTAGTGGAGAGGCTGCAGTCTACAGAACAGAAGCACCGTGTCCTGATCCCGGAGTTCAGACATTGCCTCTACCTTAGTACTCTTTAGCAACAAGCATTGAAAATGCAATAGGTCTCCCCTTTGATTAAGTTAAAGCCATTTGCTTTGCTAATGGTATTTTATAGCAAAGCAAAGGGCTTTAACTTAATCAAAGCCGAGACCTATTGCATTTTTAATGCTTATTTCATGATCTGCCTTCCATTTTTAACCCTTCGTTCTTTGTCCCTTTGCTTGTGCTTCCCTTTCTCTCTCTCAATTGCCTTTCTCTCATCTGTTTCTCTCCTTATTTTTTCTTTCTCCAGCTCACATTTTCTCCCTTCTGCCATGTTGGTGTAGCCCTTAAGTAGTCACTGTAAAAGGATGATAGAAGGCAAAAGAGAGAAGGCGCTATGGAAGGGTGGGAGTGCTAGAAAGAAACAATGACAGCATAGCTGAGAGAGAAGAAAGGACCACAAACTTAGGACAAGTTAAATTCACTTTTGCTGCCCTGCAGTCACTTCAAAGTGCTGAAAGTGAACAGAGTGGTCAAAGTGATGGGGAGACAGTGGGTAGTTTGAATCTCTTTTAATGTCCCGTAAGTGTCAGGGGCTCAAGGAGAAACATGGTCCTGGCTCTCCTTTAGTGTGTTATAGGGGGCAGGCTGGCAGCAGCTATAACCCTCGTCCTTCCTTGGGTGTCATGCCCAGGTAGGATGAAGGTGATTGGGGCTCCATAACGGGTTGAAGAGTGACAATTCTTGTGGATGAAAGGTGGAGCACTTTGGTGCTCTTGAGCAATGAAGTCAGGAAGAATTTTTGGTCAGAGAAAACCAAATGAAAACTTGAACCAAAAAGCAGAATGTGAAACCATGCAGACTGACACTGACCCAGCAACAGCACACATACCTGAGAAGGCATTTATCTATGAGCATGCTTACACAGCAGAAGTAACTTAGTGGGGTTTTTAGGTCTGGCATTTGAGACAGCTCAAGTTGTCCCACCAGACTATTGTTTTTCCCTTAAAATATACATAATATACATAAATCTCAGAATGGAGAAACCAGTGCAACAACCAGATAAGTAGAATATATCATAAGAAATATCATAAAGGGACCTGCAGAGCTACTCAAAGTTACCAGCATACTGAAAATCATAAAACTGTGCATCTGTCTCTCAGTTCATCATCCACCACACTGATATATGCTATATCCCATAACAGGACATCCGCAACTCAGTGGTCATCAACCACTACATGGAAACATTTCCCACATAGGATAAAAACAAAGACAACATCCTTCCAACCACACAGCTTACATGATATAGCGTGCTACCCATGTAGGCAAGCGCTTCAAGGCCCCACATAGAGGTAATAAGTGGTATATAAATACTGCAATACAATATAATACAACAGGTGACAATAGAGGGGCTGTACCTTAGCAGGCTACATCCAATTGTCTGTGAAATTGACACTCACATTTTGCTTCAGCTCATCAAACCATACCGCATAGGGCAGTGGGGCAGGCCAAATTACCCACTGGCTCCCTTCACTTTGAGTGACTGCACAATGCCTGTGCACATAGTTCATATCCACGTAAAATACTTTCTTTCTCTTCGGTTGCAAACCTGATTCAAAGTGTGATTTTTTTAAATGTATTTATTTTTTATTTTAGTTATTGTTTCATGATAACTTTAGATACTGACTATTTATTTTACGCTCCTTTCTAAACATTACATTATGAAGAATTTAAGTGACATTGTAACATTATAGCTGCCTACGATTTGGGTGCTTGATTAGGTGATCGTTTTTTCTTGTTTCCTTCCCACATAATAATAAAACGCATCGTACATCTGAAATGACTGGTGTTTAAAAAACATTATTGGTAAAAAGAGATGCATCCGTGAATGTTTTTTCAATTGACATTTTTTATTGCAAGCAACAGGTAGCCACATTTACGTGACTGAATATTTTTATTTTTTATTTTTGTGGCATATGCTGGCTTTGCCAATACTTGTTTTGTCATGGTTATTACAAAACTTTACTGTTGGGGAATCAATCTAAAAAACTTCTGGGGCTAAAGCGCAAAAATAATTTGACCTCAAAAAGCACACATTGCCATAGTAGTCCTTGGCACTTAAACAAACTGCTTTGTGTGTCGATGTGCTCTCTGTGATAGGGCAGAATGCTGTCACTCGCAGTGAATTTAGCCAGTGGCTGAAGTTGGCCGACCTATTGCCCAATGCTGTCTACAGTAGTGGGCAGAAGGAAAATGTGACTGACACAATGAGAGACTAATGGAGGAAGAGGGCTGGTTGAAAGTCCTCACAAATAAGTATATTAAACATACAAGTGTAGTAAAGTTTAAAATGTTCTTGGGACTCCTTACCTTTCCAAACGCTGTTGGGGGTCGTTGCAGGGGCCAGATAGAAGCCCCGTGGGACCGTTGCTTCACCCAGACCCGCGTCCCTGCGCCGGAGGACTTCAATTCCCGGCAGGCAGGGGACGCACTTGTTGCACGTCACCAGCAAGCGCCCGGAGGCGCTCAAAACACCGAGGCGCCTCCCGCAGCGCGGGACTCCTTACCTTTCCAAACGCTGTTGGGGGTCGTTGCAGGGGCCAGCTAGAAGCCCCGTGGGACCGTTGCTTCACCCAGACCCGCGTCCCTGCGCCGGAGGACTTCAATTCCCGGCAGGCAGGGGACGCACTTGTTGCACGTCACCAGCAAGCGCCCGGAGGCGCTCAAAACACCGAGGCGCCTCCCGCAGCGCGGGACTCCTTACCTTTCCAAACGCTGTTGGGGGTCGTTGCAGGGGCCAGCTAGAAGCCCCGTGGGACCGTTGCTTCACCCAGACCCGCGTCCCTGCGCCGGAGGACTTCAATTCCCGGCAGGCAGGGCACGCACTTGTTGCACGTCACCAGCAAGCGCCCTGAGGCGCTCAAAACACCGAGGCGCCTCCCGCAGCGCGGGACGCGAGCGGGCGAAGCCCGGGCCAAGGGCGGGCCCGTCCTGCGCCCGTCAACGACCGGAAAGACAGGGCAGGGCCCACTCTCTAACTCTTGCCACAAGACACCCTCACCTTTCCCTGGACACTAGAACCTGAGTAAAAGGTACTGTGGGGTTATAGCAGGGGGAATCATGCAAGGCTGTTTATTGTGTTGCATGATTAATTGACTGCATAACACTCAGAAGAATGGGCAAATGGAAATCTATGGAGGGGGGGGGGGCAGCAGTTGAATATAAAGAAAGGGAAAAAGATCAAAAAAGCTATCGCCGCCAGTTCAAATTGTACTCTGACCCGTATTGAAAATCTTGTCAGTGATTTTGAGGTTATTCTAGCAGACAATACACCACAACATGAGGCGATTCCCACCCCCAATACAGAAGATGCAGGCCAATGTAGAGGGAAGGTGATTCCAGATATTTTTAAAAATAAAAAAACACCGCAATCTCTACCCATTTGCTTAGTGCACACTCAACCAGAGATTAGTCCTGTGCCTGCTGCAACTGGGTCATCGGGCTTTATAGGCGATGACCTATTAATTGCAACAGACATTAACACTGATAAGGGGTCTGCATTGTCAAGCCCAGGGAATATCACAATTTTATGTAGTAATAAATATGCCGTCCTGGAGGGGGAAACAGGCGACCCGGCAGATGTCATCGCGCAGGCGTCTAAGAGGGGCTCAGTTGAAAATGTATCAGCTATATGCGTAGAAAGATCTGTGGGCTGCCCAATTTGTCCTGGTTCCACCAAGGCTATCCTGTTAAAGTTAGAGAAACTTGAACAGGACATGGTGGATATCAAGTGATTGTTGGCGACACTATCCCAGAAAGGGAATGTAGCTCTGACAAACAAAATTTTGCGCCCTGGCAGTTCCACTCTAATACCAACGCCACTACCTCAATTACCGTCCCCCGTCCTTAGGTCTCCATCTGAGGGCGAGCGCCCAAAGATTACACCGATGAGCACCAAGTCCTGCCCCAAATCATATGCTGATATTATAAGATCACAGGGCGCAGATTTGCGAAATAAGTCTGGTCCCCTAATTGCCCCATCATTTAGTAATGGGAGGATGGAAAGAGATAGAATCACCAAGGGGAGCACAACCTATACATCTGTGTCCAACACCAAAAGTATTGCTAATAATATAGTATACATGACTGGTGTCCCTAAAATGAACAATAAGCAGGGCCCTGAATCCAGGGAATCCATACATAATAAAGCCATTCATTGGCTCAGACACGTTAGGGGCTGCAGATCCATCATCAGAGAGGATTTAATAAGCGTTAAGAGATTGTCTCTATTCAGCTCCAGCAGCGACTGTATTGAAATCCACCTTAATAACCAAATTATGGCGGATAACTTGGTGAATTTGGAGTTCCGGTCCTCCCCGCCCAATCACTCTAATATCCAGATTAGGCGTCTGCCCTTATGGTTCACTGAAGGGGCAGACGATGACTCGGGCCTTAATAGTATAGACTGACTAATAGGTAGCAATGCCAGTCCTTATCAGGA
Source organism: Triturus cristatus (assembly GCF_964204655.1). NCBI lineage: Eukaryota > Metazoa > Chordata > Amphibia > Caudata > Salamandridae > Triturus > Triturus cristatus. The sequence continues at coordinate 935,598,271 of NC_140584.1, read as the reverse complement.
GTTTGGGCCTGAGTGGAATTCTGTGGCGAATATCCCCACAGCATTGAATGCTTCCCTTATTGCTCCTAGCATGGACTTTCCAAACCAGACCACGAGTGGGGTAGGTGGGGTAGGGCAGGGTAATTCTGTTCTAATCCACATTCTCTCCTGGAACATTGCAGGTCTCAAAAAGAAATTGGCCATCCCCGATTGGCATGAATTTATTAACAAACATGAGATCTGCATGTTCCAGGAGACTTGGAGCCTGGAACCCCTGTATATGTCTGGCTATTCCACCTTCTATATACCGGCTGTAACCCAAGGTATGGGCCGCCCCTCGGGGGGACTACACATCTGGGTGAAGGTAGCACTGAATCTGAATTTTAAAGTCCACAATGCCAATTCAGAAGATTTTCTCCACTTATCTTTTAAAGGGCCATTGAATGGCACCAGAGTTGACCTTTTCAATGTGTATGCAAGAGGAGGTCCGTCTAATCAAAATTCTGTTACAATCTCCTGTTTGGAAATGGCCCTAGCAGGTATCCCCCCACACTCTAATATTATTCTGGGAGGTGATTTAAATTGCACATATGAACCTCTAAGTGAGGAAGATCTTTTAGGGACTCATGAGGAAGACATAAAACACTCCATCCCTGTTCTAAATCTGAGCCCCATTAAGAGATGGCCGGTGAGGGCATTGCAGATCAATGCCCTAACTATGGAATTTAATCTACGGGCACTAAACGGGAGACCTACTTCGGACCCCAATGGGGCTATGACCTTCAACAGATTAAATGGGCCTTCACGCATTGATTACATTATCTTAGATATAAATTCATGGGGGTATCTGGTTGACATGAAGGTTAAGCAGATGCCAGATAGTGATCACAACCCACTCTGTGCAGACATTAGATGGGAAGCAAGGGAAAATACTATAAATGTTCATTTAGCTTCAAAAGCAGTGATTCCTACCAATTGCAATTGAAGGCTTAAATGGCATAAAGTGTCATGTCAAGAGGATATTTTATCTGGTATAGGTCTCCAAGTGGCCTCTAAGGCAGCAGAATTTGCTCTGCTTAATTCCACGCTCGTTGAGATGAATAGTGCAGCCCTTAGTAATTCCTATGAGGAACTTATAGAACATATAGGCTCTTATTTAAAAACAATCGGGGCTAAGGGTGGGTCAAAACATGTAGTTAAAAGAGGTAAACTATGGTTCACTACAGAATGTAGAGATCGGAGAAAGGCCATTTCTTCAGCCCTACAGAAAAAAGATCCTGTAGCCGTAAGGTTGGCTAGGCAAGAATACAGAAAATCTATAGAAGCTGCCAAACGAGTTTGGGAGGAGAATCATTGGCAGGAATTAAAGAAGGCGGCCTTTTTAAAAGACTCTACTATTTTTTGGGCCTTAATAAACCAATTAACTAAAAGGGGTTCAGATCCTATCCCTAATAATATAACTGAGCAGCAATGGTTTATGCATTTTTCAAATCTTTACTGCAATGAGGTAGGGTCCGAGCAATCCTCGACTGTCCGTCCAGACCCCGAGTCAGTACCTATGCAGCCTGAATCAGTTGTTTATTTCACACTTCTAGAGGTTCAGACAGCTATTAAAAGTATAGCTCGTGGGAAGGCTGCAGGCCCGGATGGGCTGCCAGGCGATTTAATTCTTCATGACCCCATAGTATGGGCCAACCTTATCCTCCATTTGATGAACTTATTGTTAAAGGGCCATACAGTTCCAGACTCCTGGAAGGGAGCGGAGGTGGTCGCAATTCACAAGAAGGGGACGAGAGATGACCCTGCCAACTACAGACCAATAAGTTTAATTGATGTCATCCAAAAGGTGGTTGGCAGGGTTCTTATCTCCAGAATGGGGGCCTGGCTAGAAGAGGGGGACATCTTAACACACTTACAAGCGGGTTTTAGACAGAAAATAGGTACTATGGACCAAGTATTTAGATTCACAGCTACTTACTGGAAGACCGTTTTAATTGGTAAGGGGTCCTTGTATTTGGCCTTTATTGACCTCAAAACCGCTTTCGATCTTGTCCCCCGGGCCAAATTGTGGCAGGTATTGCATGATATGGGCCTTCCGCGATACCTCCTGGAACTAATTAAAAGATTGCATGATGGTACGTTTGCGAGAATCAGATGGGGGAATGAAGGTCAGCTGACAGAGAGAATATCTGTGCAGAGGGGGGTCCGCCAGGGATGTGTGATGGCTCCCACTTTGTTCTCCCTCTTTATAAATGGGGTGGCAGACCATTTGAAGGAGGACCCAGCGGATGCCCCCGCCCTGGCAGGGGAAAAAATACCTACCCTCCTCTTTGCAGACGACACTCTCCTTATGTCCAAAACCCCCTCTGGTCTCCAGAAACTTCTAGACAGGTTTAGTGCCTTTTGTAAAGATCGCGGCCTTACAATTAATACTATCAAAACCAACTTGATGGTTTTGTCTAGAAACAAAAAAAGAAAATCCACATTGTATTAAATGGCACTTTACTGGAGGAAGTTGATGCATTTGATTACCTAGGGGTCAGGATAAACTGTAAAATGAAGTGGGACTCTCACATTGCCAAGATGCTGTTAAACTTTAAAAGAGTGACAGGAGCAATTGCCAGAGACCATCGCTTGACCTCTAGTAAACCCATCAGTCCTGTTCTAGCAGTCTATGAGGGCAAGGCATTGTCTGCTGCAACCTATGGCTCTGAACTGTGGGGATCTGAAAGAGTCACTGACTTAGTTATAGCGGAGCATAAATTTATGAGAGAGTTAGTGGGTCTTCCGGTCTCTACCCCTATTAAACCATTACTTCACGACCTGGGACGCCGCTCAATTAAAGACATTGTTGGCCTCCGGCCTTTACTTTTTTGGCCTCGCCTTAGAAGGACGCCGGAGCTTAGTAACTACGCCGCAGTCCTTGACGAACTTATTGATCTGAATGGCTTTAGGGTGATTCCTTGGCTGAAAAATGTAAGGGACTTGGCGATCAATTTGGGGTTAAAAGAAGAATGGTTATCACAGCTGCCCCCGCCGAAAGACACTATCAAAAAATTGTACTGGGAGAGGATACAAGCAAGGGACTTGGGAAATCCCAAGTGGGGTGCACTAACTGACCAACTTTTGATCTATAAGCCAGTACCGAAGCTGGAACCATTCCTTGATTTTATTACTACACCAAGAGACAGATTTTTGTTTCTTAAAATGAGGTATGGCACGCTACCTCTGAATGTTTTTACCAGTAGTTGGAAAAATTTTAAGCTCCATCATGTAGCTTGTCCGGGGTGCCCTAATTCAACTGAATCACTGGGCCACTTTCTGTTTGCCTGTAGGGCGTACAGGGGGGCCAGGAAAAGATGGTTAAGCCCAGTTTGCAGAGAATTGGGGACAAGGCAGTGTTCAGTGGCCCTCCGCATCCTGACAACGGACACTACATCTCTGATGGTAATTTGTGGGGTTGCAAACTTTTTGGGGAAAGTGTGGCAAAAACGAACCAAGCTTGTTCGATTGAGTACTGGGTAGATCTTTAAAATGTGTAATTGTGCCGTTTTATGAATTAGCACTTTATTAACTAGCATCCTTTGGCCCTGATCACATTTGCCCGGGAGTGATGCGATATTGCCTGACATATTTTTCCTATTTGCACAGTTTCTTTTAATCTTCAGTATTTTTTACCTGATTGTAGTGTTTGGCGTGATGTTATTCCTGTCTTCCCGTTTGTAATCCCTGAAAATAGCGCAGAAGTGTGGAGGCAGTGCCGGCGCTTGGCGCTTGCGCACTGACACTGTGGGCTGCAGAGGGGGTGTGTGAGGCACGGACCAATCACGCAGCACTAGGGGCTTTTTTAACCGCAGGCTGGCGCGCCTAAGGCAAGCCCGTCTGCGCCCGTCCGCGCTCGTATCGCGCTCAGCGCCGGCCATACTGCTTGTTACCCCCCCCCCAGGGGAGAAGGATCTGGTCTAGAGACCAACTGCTCGACCTATCCAATGTAAACTGCAAAATGCCCACCCGCTTTGTATTGGATAGGTTGTTGACGGAAGGAGGAAGATATTCTAAATCACACTGCGGATCCTGCAAGTTCAATCTTAATAGTCTTGCCCGGACAAAAACCAATGGCATTAATATTCATGAGGAACGACCGTGTGCTGATTCCCCATGCAATCTTAACGATGAACAACAAATCAAGGCTGCTCTGATCAACTGCAGATCCCTCCCTAAGTATGCCACTGAAATCTGGCTGCTTCTAAAAACCTATAAGTGGGATCTGCTATTTGTGACAGAAACATGGTTGAGAGAAAGCTCAAACCCGGACATCTGTCTAGCCGTTCCCACAGGTTATAGAATGGTTACAGCTAATAGAGCTGATAACAGGCTTGGGGGAGGCCTTGCCATAATACTAAGGGAGTACTGGGAAATTTCCCATAAGAAAATTGGAGATCTGGGACCTGTAGAGGCCACATCATTCCATATTAAATTCTCCAAAATTCATTCAATGGCAGGACTATTGATATATAGACCCCCAAACACTGCGGCCTCCTACTGGCCACTACTGTTTGACTGCATCGCCAATCTCTCGTTACGATATTCCAACTTTACCGTGCTAGGAGATTTCAATGTGCATATGGACATGGTGAACTGCCCCCTAGCTACCCTATTAGGGGATGCTTTAAAAAGTTTAAACCTGGCGCAAAAAGTACAATCCCCCACCCACGCTGCTGGTCATACTTTGGACCTTATCTTTACCAATGACATGGCCATCATAGTGGAAAAGCCTACACCAGTAACTTGGTCAGACCACATGATGGTCATGTTCTCGTTGGGACTGAAATGCCCTGTTAACTACAGCAGGCCAACGGTAGAAAAGAGAAAAAACTGGAGGAAGGTCACTTTTGCTTCAATGAGCAGTGAACTAGTTAATACTTCTCCGGCTCCCTCCGGAAATCCAACACGTGATGCCTCCCTTTTTAACTCATGGATGACTGCAGCACTTGATAAGATAGCCCCGATTAGACCTTGCAAAGTGCTTAGGAGTAGGCCCTCAGCACCTTGGTTTAATATCGAACTCCGGTTGGAAAAAAGCCATTGCAAAAGATTGGAGCGAATTTGGCGAAAAGACTATGAAGCGCCAGCTAAAGAGATCTACAAGGCAGCGCTGAGGAAATTTCATACCTTGAAACGTAGGACCATGAGAGACTTTATGGCAAAACAAATTGTGGAGGCAGAAAACTCTCCTAGGGAGATCTTTAGGATAGTGGAGAGTTTCATGAAACCTCAGTCTCTAAAAAGTACGGTCCCGCCGTCTCTCATCTTGTGTGAGGAACTGGCTTCGTTCTTCCACAATAAGATTATGACCATTTATTCTACTTTCCCTACTACGGATAAGTTGGACGTGGCGTTAGACGGCATTTCAGGTAAATGGTCAGACTTTCGCCGGGTCGAGAAGGAAGCTTCCTTGATGGAATTAATGAAAGTTAAATCTGGTTGCCCTTCTGACCCTTGCCCGGCCAGAGTTCTTAAACTCCTAGCCCCTGTAGTTAATAACACTTTGAATAATCTCTGGAACACCTCTCTGGATACTGGTATCTTTCCTACTGATTGGAAGAAAGCCTTTGTTCGTCCGATCCTTAAAATAGAGGATGCAGACCCGACAGAGCTGAAAAATTTCAGACCTATTTCTCTGCTCCCGGCCCCAGCAAAAATTTTGGAAAAAGAGGCCCAGAGGCAGCTCTCGGACTTTCTTGAAACCAATAACCATCCTTATGACTCTCAGTCGGGCTTTAGGGCAGGGTACAGTACTGAGATGGCCCTTCTAGAGGTGGCAGAGACAATACGTGAAACGATGGATACAGGAAACTGCGCCATGCTCATGCTGCTAGATCTTTCGGACGCGTTTGACACGGTCTCCCATAAGATCCTCCTGAATAGGCTTCACCTATTAGGAGTTACAGGGACCGTGTTACGCTGGTTTCAGTCGTTTCTGGAAGACAGATCACAACAGGTCGTTCTCCATCCCCATGTCTCCAGCTCGAGGGCAATGCTTCAAGGGGTTCCACAGGGCTCCGCATTGAGTCCATCACTTTTCAATGTGTATCTTGCCCCTCTAGCATCTATTGTGGAAAGATCGGGTGTTCGTGTCATCTCGTATGCAGACGACACTCAACTTATTTTTTCCTTTAAAGAGCAGAGCAAGAACGCCTTCACTAATTTCAGGCAGTGTCTTCTGAATATCTCATCTTGGATGACAGATAACTGCCTGAAACTTAATACTGACAAGACTGAGATACTATTTTTTAATCAGCCTCTCCCTCCTCAATCCGAGCTTTGGTGGCCAGCAGAACTAAACCCTCCTCCAATTCCGGCCAATACAGCTAGGAATTTAGGTTTTAGGTTTGACACTCAACTGACAGGCAAGGCCCAAATATCACACATCTCCTCTCAGTGCTTCTGGAAACTGAAGGCACTGCGTAGATGTCTTCATTTCCTTCCTATGGATTGTAGGATAACGGTGGTCTATGCTCTCATCACCTCTCAGCTTGATTATGCTAATAGCCTCTTCATTGGTCTTCCTGACTATCTCATGAGGAGACTTCAACAGATCCAAAATGCAGCAGCCAGGCTAATTAGAAATGTGCCCCTACGCTATCACATCACCCCTCATTTGCAAAGTCTGCACTGGCTGCCGGTGAGGAAGAGAGTTATGTTCAAGGTTCTGGTCCTAGCCCACAAAGCTTTAAGAGAGGTGGGCCCGCCCTATTTAAGGCGTAGGCTCCAGAAATACCAGAACGCCAGAACTCTCAGATCCAACAATCTTAACCTCCTGGCGATTCCGCGCTTCAGAAAAGCAAGGACGGGAGGGCGTGCTTTCTCCGTGAGAACTGCTACATTGTGGAACACTATGCCTAACGACCTGCGACAGATAAGGGCGGAACTACCTTTTAGGAAGGCCCTTAAAACGTGGCTATTTGGCCTCCCTCAGTAATGTCCTCACCTTGTAGGCCTCTCTCTCTGCCCCCCCGCCCTCATTGGATTGATGCCAGCGCCGGGACACCTCCGTTGGAGGTAGCTATTGCACTCTACAAAATACTAATAATAATTGTTGTCCTTTTTATTCTTAATCATGATTTTTAAGAAAACTCATTTTTAAATGTGCTTTTTTTTGCATTTGAATATTGTTTTTAGCAAATTTTATTCAATTTTATGATGTAATTGTATTTACTAAATTTAATTTGATTTATGATGCATTGTATTTACTTTTATGATACCTTGTTATCGAATAAAGTATTACAACAAAATGTTCTTGGCAAATAACAGACCTAAAAAAGAAACAACCAGTGTGCCAAAGCCACGCCTATTGGTTTTGCCAATGCTTGTTTCACTGTGTGCTTACCCAGTGGTACTTACTTGGCAGCTGGCTTACCTAACAGAGTAAAGATATGGTGCTGTGCTTACATAACGGTGCACTAAGCCACCTGTGAAGTTACCTGGTGAACGCCTAAAGGGGGCCAACCAGGGAATGATGTCACATGTGAAAACCCCAGATGACATCATCACGATTGTCAGAGATGCAGGACAGGCCACAGAGAACAGTGTTTCCCCTCTATACTGAATGCCCCTTTTAACAGACACTGTTGTTGCCAGTTAGATAATAGGGGATTAGCTGTTAGTGGGCGTTACCAGTGGCATGCTTGACTGGCAGCAGGCTCACCTCCTAGCATGTTACCTGTTCGTGGGATTTCCTGGTAGCCTACTTCCCCAGTGACATGCTTACCTAACAGTATGCTTTGATGGTGGGGTACTAACCAAACTGCTCACTTACTGAAGTCTTGAATACCTATTGCCATGTTTGCCACAAGGTGTATTTACCTGGACTGCTGAACCCGCTTCCTGCTTAACGGAGGGCTGCACACCTCTCAAAGCCGAATGGCCACGTAACCATCATGGCAATTCCTAGTGGGCTGCTTTTAGGGCTGGAAGGGCTACAACATCCATCCCTGAAGTCGCTTAACCTCCATCTTTGTGTAATTTGCACTGTTTGGACTAAATGGTCTTTACGGGAGAAATCCCCAGCCCAAACCAAGTGGAGGAGATCTGTCTCGCTTGCTTTTGTCGCTTTAGTCACTTGCACAGTGCTGTGTGCTTGAACAATGTTGCCTGGACTGGTTTTGGTGGCCCCTTCACTTGAAAACTGTTTACTAGAAAGACGTCTTAGTAGGCAGTATGCTTACCAGATGGATCATTTACCTGGAAGACTGCCCTTCACAACGCTTGCCTAACAGAAGGCTCACTGAAGAGATGACTTGCTTACCTAGCAGGGTGGCCGGCTGCAATGGTGACTGCATGAAAATTAGGTTACTTGTCAGGCCCACTTATTAGAAAACTTCCTTACTAGTATGTGTGCTAATTAGAAAGCTGGCTGTATCGACGGCTTGCTTAAAAGAAGGATTAATTATCAAAAGGATTGTTTTTCTACTTGCATGAGGACTTGAGCACCAGAAGGCTTGCTAACCTGGCCGCACACTTACCTGGAGGCACATTTACATGAACTTGCGCTGACCCCAGTGATGCTTATGAGGCACTATACATAGCACGGATATGATGTGGGCAGGAGACGCGAGCGTACAGTGGCAACATGGTTACCCGACTTACCCAGTGGACTATTTAGTTCGGTGGCACGTTTACCTACCGGAATAAACGCCTGTTGGCGCCTTCTGGTGAAGGCCTTAGTGCCAAAAGCTGCACTAGCGATTAGATAGGACAGCGTTAGCATGATCTTGGTGTTGTTCCTGCTGCCCGGCAAGATGAACCGCCGGAATGGCTGACCTGCCCGATGTCGACAGCCTGCAGTCAGCACCCACTACCACTCGCCCACCGCCACAAAGCGCGGCCCATCCTCAGCATCATGTGTGCGTCAACACGTCCAGCCGTCACTGACGTGTCCGGCAGTAGAAACCCGGAACACAAAGGATGATTGAACCCCACTCTGGGCCCGGCTGATTACAATCAAGCTGAGTGGGCCCACGAGGAAAAGGCACAACACGAGAAACATACAAACTTGAGAAATAAATAAATAATTAGACAACACAAGCCGCACGAGTTATTCGAGAGGCATGAAGAAATAACAGAAACACGTAGGAACCAGAAACAAAATGAACAGAGGGACACTAGTGACATAGAGAACAGGAGAAAGGCCCGCAAAGAAAACTTTTAACAGAAACACCGCTTTAGAACAAGCACTCTGCATTGCCTTGTCCTCCCCTGAAGGATCGCTGCCTTTGAAAGTTTGAAAGCCTCGCCTGCTAAAAGATTTCTTATCTTTATGGGGCCATGTGTTTGGCCCCATAAAGATAAACCTTTTATGCCAGCAGGAAGTCAGACGAGCCAGTCCAACTGGGACGGCTCTAAAAGAGAAAAGTGTACGTCACTGGAAGCTCTTTTCCAATGGCTGGCCACCGTTTAGCATAAACGGTGACGCCAGCCAATGGAAAAGAGGGGCGGGGCTTAAACCCCGCTAGTGAAAGCTACCCAAAAACATAAAATCTCGCCAGCGAGACTGCGCATGTCTGCGCAGCCTACGCTAGCCAAGACCTAAAAACTGGGGGAGTCCAAAGACAAATCAGTTTACTGTGTGCGGGGACAGAACAAAGCCGATACACTCCTCAACCTGCATGCCCCCTTCGATTTCTACTTTTTGGTCTCACCTAAATTCAATCTCATTTTCCCATCAGCACATGCAAATTACGCTTTTCAACAAAATCATTGCTAGTGATTTATGTGCCTCACTTTACTCCTTTAGGGAGGTTGGTAAGAAATGTTCATCACCTCTCCTCCATGTTGAATGAGGGAGGTGGTTTTTTGCAGAGGATGAAAGCGCACTGACAAACTGCCAGAAACTTTACTCACACATCCCCACGTGAAAAACGCCCCAAAGAGTTAAGGTTATGTCAAATTGTTGATAAGGATTTCAAAGCACATGATTTAACTATAAATGAGGCATTTCTGTACAACTTTTGCATAGCCTGTTGAAATGCAACTATGCTTACACCTGCGAAACAAATATTTATCAAGAATTCTGTACTGTAAAAATCTATCTTGTAGATCCAATTGACCAGTTCTTTAGCATGACCTTTTCCATAGCACTACTCCCAGGTCCTATCTTCCTACAACCTATTTAACCAAATTTGGCACGAACCTATAACCACCACTTGTACATTTCTAAAATGGTGAAAAATGATCCAGCATCTTTCAAAAAGAGAATGTGTGCGTGAGCTGAGCAAAGAAGGCAAAGGCGAGTATTCCGAGTTTGTAGCGGGGTCTGCATTTTGATTTTTTGGCAGGTGGGACCGCCCACATCTTCCAAAGTCCGAATAACCCCCACAGCTGTCGAGTATCATTTAAACAGCTTGCGCACCTGTTACGCATATTTAAGTTTAAAGTACACGTGCAGAAGGCTAATGTATGAGTGGAAGCAATTAATAAAAGGGGAATATGCTCCAATAAATCGATTTACAAGTGCATAATGTTATCTCAATGTGATGTAAGATTATGCAGGTGTAAATTACCGATGAGGGGTAGGGAGTGGACATTCCAGAGTGGGATCTCTGCAAAGTTTGGGAATACTCAAACCCAAGAGTGGGTTCAAAACTTGTCCACAACCATTTCCCAACCCGGAAGCAGTAGCAGAATTCTTCCTACAGCTGTAGGAGTAAGCCACTTTCCAACTTGGGAGTGAAAAGGTGGGGGGTTACGTGAAGGGATTTCACCACAAGGAAAGTATTTGCGCTGTAGAGAAATAACCTGAAATGACGCTCGTGCACAGGCATGTTCACAAGCGCACTTGAAGAACATGTATAATCATTCCTAACCGCCTTTAGACTGACGTCATTAGGTACTTACAAAACTCATTCAGCTCTACTCTTAGAAAGCTATAGCCATAGCAGGTTTCCAGTAGTAGTCTTGATAATGTTTGAGAACTCCTAACATTTCTAAATATGCACCAGGGTGTGGATAAAAACTTGAGTGTGCAGATTCACTAAGGGGCATATTATCAACATAATGCAATAAATATCGCAGAGCGCGCTTAGCGCGTTTTATTCTATTGCCGGCTATCGCTGGATTTCCTCGCCGAGTTAGCGCGTTATTATCAACGCTCATCTCAAAGGCGATAGGAAATCCAGCGATAGCAGCAAAAAGCAGGAATAGCGCGGAAAATGCTGCGATATATCTTGGGCGATAATGGAAACCTTGCTAATACGCCCCCGTGGTCTCAGCCTTACAGTCCACCTCCCATTTGAGAGATGGATAAGTCAACTTTTTTTAAGGTGATAATTTCCTGCGACACTCGCGGTTAGCGGGACTTTTCTCATCGCTACGCGGGTCCGGGGCCGCGTTGGTAATACAGCGAAGTTGTGTTTGCGACATTTTTAATGAAGGGATTGCAAGGAACGCCTACTTTGCATCTGATTAGCGAGATATATTGCTGGCATGGGATGCGTTATATAACCGGCTGCTATCGCAGGATTACATGCGCATGTGTTAGTGCGATAAAAAAATCGGCGCTTTACCGCTGAAATGTGCCGCTACAATGGCGTAAACTCGATAGATAATATGCCCCCAACAGTTTTGTGACTCAGACCAATGTGCGAAGCGCACAGAATGCTCGACGGTCAGAGTGATTTGTTCTCCGCTAAGACCGTCGCGGCAAGTTCATTCCGAGGTCTATGACCAAGCCTTATTGATGAACATAAACTGTTACAAAAGATATATTCGTTCAACATAAAGAATCGATTCTTCACCACCCCCAGTGGTTCCAAGTCGAGTGTTTTGTTGAAGCACCATTAGTGCCTTTGCAAGCATTTAGTTGCAGCTACTTTGGTCCTGATGAGAATCCCCGCAAGAGGAGGGGTTCGAAACGCGTAGACCTTATTGTCTTGGGCCAATCTATATATATTAAAAACAAAGGGTGTAGTTTTCACAATTGTGATTAATTGATGTTTTTTTTTATGGCCTTTTTGTTCATTCGTCGAATCTAACAATGGTTATGTTCAAATGTTAATATGGTATATATGATGTGTAGATAGTGTGATTGATTAGTGAGTGTAGTGTGAAAATGCGGATGATTGAAAGATGCGAATGGGGGTGCTGTTAGAATGAATGAGTAATGGAGAATGTATAAAGGCTTGAAGTAAATTGTGTTTGTTGTGTGAGGAAAAAGTGGTTCATTATGATTTGAAGATTTCGGTTTATTCATTTTTTTGATAAAGAATTTGTGATATAGAACTAATGTAGTTTGTAAAAAAAAGTGGCTTGGATTAAATCCAACTGAAAAAGTAGTTGGCAGTGTCATTGTTTTATTCAATACATCGTGATTAAGCTTCTTTTGAAAAAAAGTGCAGCATTGGCGCCCCTTTTGTTCATTGATGTTGTTAGGCTTGGCCTTGCTGCCTCGAAGCCAAAACCCTAGATTGTTTTCTGGTGAACTTACATTTAGCACAGTGAAGGCACATTTGGACCAGAAAATGTACATTTTCACCTATGAATGTATATTGGAACATATTCGTTCAGGAATAATACATAACATCGGCCACTCTAAACAAATGAGGACAGTACATATATTCGGATTGCATAACTCTGTACTGTGCATTTTCTGACTCTACCTAGGGGTTTATTATGACTACAGCGGTCCTGGCACCTCTGTACTCGTGGTGGCACCACCAGCAAGGGGGGTCTGACTGCCGCATTATGATGGTGTTGGTGGTACTGCCACAGGACCTCCGCCGGGATCCTGGATCCCACGGCTGTGGCAGAGTGGAAAGGGGCTGAATATAATGACGGTGGTGATGCGACACCTCCGAGCATATTCTGACTTGCATATCCACTGCCCAATATAGGGTGGTGTAGATGCAGATAAGGGTCCCCCAGGCGCATCTGGCCATGGCGGTGCATGCGGCGGTGCACATGTTGTACCGCCCTGGAGTTGCACGTTTGTTCATGCACGTTGTGGCATGCACAACATGGTGCATGCCACACCGCGCACGAACGTGCAGTAGGTGCTGTCATGGTGGAGGTATGCTCACATACCAGTGTCGCCGCACCGCCCTCTCTCCTTGGATTAAATTTTTACTCCCGAGGAAGACCTCCAAACTCGTAATAAGGCCCTTGGTCTTTGTCATTCACACACAAAAGAGAGCATGAATAGATGTCATTCACACACAAAAGAGAGCATGAATAGAAAAAGGTTATAAATAGAGGTATAATTTATAATCTTCACTTTCCCGCAGCTCCTCACATATATTTTAAAAATATCCCCAAAAGTTTTGGAGGGCCAGGCAGTTGCAATCTGCCACAAGCCTGCTCATTTCTCTTTAATGAGTTTTGCGTATTTTTTATACTTTACTACTATAAGATTGGCATTTGCCATCTACACTGTAATTTAAAAGTAAAAACAATAAAACAAAGACGCCACCTCGGGACGCATGCACGTACAAGTGTGGTTACGCATGCATACATGTATGTCATCACTCTGGAGCATCTTTTTTTTGTTTTTGCTGCTGCTCTTCCACATTGGCAAACAAGCATCGTTTTTCTTGTCTTTTTGGTGATACGTAAGAGCATTGACAGCAAACACAGGCAAAGCTAAGCGGTTGGGCTTTATTTTGGAACCATATCTGTACTTTAGGTTTGTTTTTTTAATGTGAATTTCCGAGGATTTTAAACATACATGTAGGTTCTATGAAGAAAGCGAACCATATCTTCATAGTAACTGATTTTGTTTTTTTTAGCTGGAAATATAAGTGTTTCGCTGGTGGGTGTATAGATATATATATGTGGCAGTTATGTGGTAGTTGAGGCAGAGAAGTGTAATGTCTCTGTATCATGTAGCAGCCTCCCTCACATTCAGCTTGGCCTTTATCTGTCTGTGCAAACCCATCTTGCCAAAAACTATCGCTGCACATAGCCTTTGGTCATGTACAAAAGGCAGTTTGCCATGGGCAAGCAACCGCCCATGTGGTTAACTGCCAGCTGCCCGTGCAATTTGTAAGGTTTCTCAATTTTCATTTAAATCCATCAAATCAAACTCTTTTTCATTTCCATGCTCCCCTTTAACTTTTCACTGCTTTGTCATATCTGCATGAAACCTAGGATCCCTACAATGGGGTTAACTTGCCATATCGAGAGAAAATTAAACATGCAAATTCCTGAAGAATTTTGCGCGGGTGTGTTAAAGCATGCCACATTTATTATCAAATGAGCACTGTTTGGCCCCTTAACCATACCTCCTATGATGGATCTGCTTGACATTCTGTGTATCAAAAGTAAATGAAACTTTTTTTTGTAGACAGATTTTATTAAGCATTTCTAATACATATCCATATTTTACAGTTTATATAATGAAGCCTTCCAATCAGCACAATTTCTCCATACAGACTCCAGGCATGGTTTATAGACATTCGAGTTATCCTATGATGAGAATACTAGTACATTACTTGCTCTAAAACTGCTGTTAGCTAGGGTCTGTTGTGCTTCCGTCGCAATGGTTATGCAGGTAGCACCTACTTCGGTCAACAATTCTTCTTGCATTCATAAACACAGTTAAGTACTCTCCTCCCAATACCCACCCGCCCTCCCCCTAGGCGTGACTGAATGCGCCAAGTTTCCGTTACTGTCACCCTATTAATTTCGCTCCACAATGTTTTACTCTGTGTCTTGTGCCAGGCAGTGTGAGTGGGTGTAATCTTGATCACCCTTGACCTCCAGCCTCTATGGGCTCGGCCTGTGTTCCTTCATCTTCTGCGTTCGTTGGCTGTTTTAATAGCGTCAGCAACTCCTCCCATGCTCTGGCTGTTTCTAGCGGACCCCTGCCTCGCCTGGCTTCTCTCAGTCTCGCTTCTCCCTCATATGCCGCCCATTTTGTGAATTCCTTTTTCCATCTCTCCGTCGTGGGCCCCCTCTGGGATTTCCAGTTTTTGGTGATCTCCCTTCTGGCCATCAGGAGTGCCAAGTCTTGGAACCGGCTTGTGACCTTAACTTTGGATGTGTGCAGGAACCAGTGTAAGAGACAGTATCCTGGTGTAGCTTAGCTTGGACCTCTTTCTCAGTAATTTCCGCTATTGTTTCTGTCACCTCACTCCAGAAGGACCCAACCCCTGGGTAGTCCCAAAACATATGCAGGTATGCTGCATCTGTCTGCCCGCACCTTGGACATTGGGCCATTCCCACCCCAAAGTATTTGCTAATGCATGCTGGTGTGAGGTAGGCTCGGTGTAACACATAAAAATGTATTCATTGGAACCAAGTGTTTCTAGTGACCTTTGTTGTTCTCACCACTAGTGTGTCCCATGCCTTCTCCTCAATAGCTGTTCCCAGGTCTCCCTCCCAGGTTTCCCTCAGTCGGGTAAGCGCAGGCAGTGTTTCATTTCTGAGCCGTCATTAGAGATAGGTCACCGCTTTAAAAGTCCCGGAGGCTGACACCACATATTGACATCCTCCTGATGTGGGAGGTTCCGAAAGTCTCCTCCCCCAGCGTTTTTGTATCGCTTTCGTAAGGGCAGTCTATAGTAAAAAATGGCCTCTGGGTACATCGTATCGTTCTCTGACGTCATGAAACGGGAATAAGGTTTCATCCTCATATAACATGCCTATAGTAGTCACCCCCGCTTCTGCCCAGGTCTCCACCCCTCGCTAGCTCCCTCCGTGCGGAAGTCCCATGCAAATGGCAATTGGAATCTCCGGGGCATATGGTTTTTTAATTTTAGTTCTATGGTGGTTCCTTATCCAGCATTTGCGTATTACCGTGATTTCATTATTTTTATTTCCTCTGCGGGGAGGCAGATGGAGCACTATATTGGACAGTACCATCAAGCTGGGGACTGCTGCATCTGGTTGGTCCATGCCTCTCACTTTTCCAGCAACCCATTTGGTGAACCACTATATTTGCGCTGAAAGGTAGTAGTCTTCGAAATCCGGAAGTGCAAAGCCTCCTGCGCTCCTTGGTCTCGTTAATGTATCCCATGCTACTCTACACCTACCTGTACCCCATATAAAGGCGATCACTAGTGACTTGAGATAGCCAAACATTCCTGCTGGAATCCAGACAGGCAGGCCCCCAAACAATATAACAATCTCAGGAGTGTTACCATTTTCAGCAGGAATATCCTCCCCAAAAGGCGAATGAGGCTTTTGCTCCCCTGATTGCCTTTGCCACATTTCCCTCTAGTAAGTCCACCCACTCATGGTAAATAGTGGCACCCAGGTATTGGAGACACCTGCCCTTCCAATTCACTTCCATTTGTGACCTCGCATGCCCTACTTTCGTGGGAAAAAGGCTTGATTTCCGCCAGTTGACTCTGAGACCCGACACTAGCCACGGATGTAATAAGTTCTCCTGCTCCCTTCTATTCTGCTACCACATCTCAGAGAAACAAGTCATCAGCATATAACGCAATGTACTGTGTCTGGCCAATTGCCTCCAACCCTCTGTAATGGAGCCCAGTTGTGGCCCTGGATGCAAGGGGCTCCATGGCCAGAGCAAATAATAGTGGGGAGAGCGGACAGCCCTGCTGCGTACCCCTCCCCACCTGATAGGTCTCGGAGATCACGCCCCCAGTCTTGACTCTGGCAGTAGAGTCTGTATACAGCAGAGACGTCCATTTTATGAACTCTGAACCTAGGCCAAATCTCTCCTTCACCCTAAACAGATACTGCCATTCCAAGCTATCAAACGCTATTTCGATACCGACAGCGAGCACGACCGCCTCTTCTTTATCATATGTTTCAGACTCTAGGATACGCAGCAATCTTCTGATATTCATTGATGTGCTGTGTTGGGATAAACCCCGCTTGGTCTATGTGTATGAGATCCGTCATATGTGAAAACAGTCTCATAGCTAGGATTTTACTTAAGACTTTATAATCTAAATTTAGCATGGAAAGTGGCCTATGTGCTGTATTATATGCTGCTGATTTGCCAGGTTTCAGCAGCGGAATGATCAGTGCTTCTCTCGTAGAGCTCGGTAGCGTCCCGCCCTGCTTCGTTTGATTATACACATCCACTTGTCTCTGCCCCAATATGTCAACATACGTCGAATAAAACTCAACCGGGAGGCCGACTGTCCCTGGTGTCTTATTTCTGGCCATGGCTTTAATGACTGCTCCGACCTCCTGCAGCTCTATATCCCTTCCCAATGATTCGGCTGCTTTGTCATCTATAGATGGTAAAGCCTGCTCCCCTATGAAGTTGTCTATTTCAGCCACTGAGCTCACCGTCTTGCTCCTATATAGCTTGGCATAGTATTTAAAGAGCATTTCCACCTCATCTCTGAGTTCAAGTATAGACGACCCTCTTTTGGCCAGGTTAGCTTGCCAAGCCAGCATAGCCCTGACTCGTCCCTTTCCGCGTGAGCTCGGACCATGTAGTTCTTGTAATCAAAACAGCGGAGTCTTTCTACATGTTCCGCCACTGACTCTTTGGCAGCTAGAAGTTGTTCTTGCAGCTCCCCATTGCCTGGTCGCTCTTGTTCGAGTTCCCTGAGAAGTTGTTCAGATTTCAGAGTATCTCTCAAGAGCGTTCCCCTGATCCCCACCGTCTCTGAGATGCACTTCCCTCTGATTACAACTTTGAATACATCCCATTTGCTCAATGGACTATTGGCCGTCTCTGAATTAACTTCAAAGTACTGCCCTATCGCCGATTTTATTGTTGCTTGGAAGACCTGGTCTTCTAAGGCTTCCGGTCTTAGCCTCCAAGTGGGGATGCACAGTCTTTCCCTAGCCCATTGAAGCCCTACCAATAGAGGGTTGTGGTCGGAAATAGTCCAAGCAAGGTATTCGCTTGATTTAACGTGCTCGTGTAAGTCAGGGGAGCAGAGTATAGCATCTAACCTAACATGTAGGTCATGCAGATATGAAAAGAACGAGTAGTACCCATCTCGTGGTTGTAATGTTCTCCAGGAGTCTACTAGTCCCCATTGGTGTTGCCATGCTCTTCCAGCTTCTGCCATACGAACAATGGGGGAGCCCCTCAAGGGCGGGTGGGAGCAGTCCAAGTCTATATCTGTGATGCAATTAAAGTCACCGCCCAATATCACTGAGCCAGTCAAGTATGGGCTAACTACCTGGACAGAACTGCGAAACATTAGGCCTCATCTGTATTCGGTCCATATATGTTCCCGATTGTTATGCTCTGCATCTAATTTGCCTACTAGGACTATGTAGCATCCCTTTGGGTCGATTATGTGCTTAGTACATTAAAATGGGACTCCCACCCACACGAGGAACCCCCTGGCAAAGGCGGACTAATTTGTATAGTACACCTGCCCTCAGAAGTAAGTTAAACATTCCAATTATCTGCCAAATTCCATGCAGATCAATGACATGGCCGCAACATTATAGGCAAATCAACGATTTTTAGACCTCCCCTTTTAACTTTGCCCCTCTGCTTTATTGGATCTTATTGAAATCTGAAATCCCTGCACTGGAATTTTCTGCCAACAGAGGCAAAATTTCATGGAGAATTTTAAACAGTGCAAAACGTTACCAGCAAATGAACACCGTTTGACCCCTTTTATGAATTGCATGAACCTCAAAATATCAAAATTAAGGTACATTTTCTCAGTGTCTGCCAAGTGTCATGTAGATCTGCCCCAAAGTTTTTAGAAAATCAATTATTTTTTGCGAACTCCTTTTAAATTTGCCCCCTTCGGGTTTGCATGATCCCTGAAATTCATGCAATAGACTTAACTTGCTATCAAACTTGCAAATTTCATACAGATTCACTAAACAGCTACAACATTATTAATAGATTAAAACGTTGTTGCCCCAATATTTAGGATATGCTTGACGTTGATGTTTCTACACGAAACTTGGCATAACCACAGAAGATTCAATATATTTCATGTCTGTAAACATTCATGTGGATTTATTTTTTGACCTTCCTATACCTTCGCTCCCGATGGGTGTGCACAACTCTAAAAACACCAACAGCAAGCATAACATTTTATGTATCTACCGCATTATATGCAAATTCTTCAAAAGGTGTATATGCTTTTGGAAGATTAAAAAAACAAACATTTTCAACAATTAAGATATTTAAATAATTGAACTCTTCAAAGCCCGCCCAACACCTTTTCGAATTCTAGTATCACTACTACTGAACCGATTTCAGCACAAAAAGACAGACATTTCTGAGTAAAGTTCTAGTTTCATGTTAAGTTTGAGCAATACCGGTTTTCTTTTTTTTTTTCTACCAGGGATCACAGTTTCCTGTGGGAGATAAAATGGAAAATGCTGTTTTTTGACCCCACTTTATTTCTATAAAGTTGTGTTATTACCCAGTAATCAGTAACCTCTTAATGAAAGCTATGGAAAACGTAAGCATACTATCATCAATCACAGCCCCCTGTTAGATGAGCATTACAAGAGCAGTTTCAAATGTGTTGCAGCTTATACAACGTTCACTGTTTTATTAGCAATTTGTTCAACAAAGCTTAGCAAAACCTACACAATCATATCGCAATCAGGGCCCGGTGTTAGCAATAGCTGTAGTTTGCTGGCAGCAGTTTCAAAGTCTGTGAAAGACAGACAGAAGTGTTTTTTTTAACAAAGAAGAATGTGTTATTCTTAAAATTCGACATTTTACCTCTAAAATTAAGTGTTTTTTATACTTTTCCTCATCTTTTTCCTGCTTACAAGCCAACAGACTAATCCAGTATGTCATATATTATTTACAAAAAAACATCTCCACGTTTGAAAGAAAACATTTTTCAGCCAACTGCCCTAAATAAGCATGTACCAAAAATACATGATGGGTAGTTTATAAAATAGACCTATAATATCATCTCTGAGATCTGGTGACTTCGGCCTTGTGGCTTATGATGTCACAAGTACCCGTCAACAGGGCCGGACTGGGAACTGAAATCAGCCCTGGCAAAATTTGGCAGACCAGCCCCCGTCAAATTTGGCAGACCAGCCCCCGTCCAGCGCGTAGCGAGCGAGCGCAGCGAGCGAGCCCGACCGCTACTAGGGGGGTTTGGGGGTGTTCTCCCCCCAAGAAAATTTTGGAAAACAACCGACCAAAATGGTGAATTTTACAGCACATTTTTCATTACATATTCAATTGTATCAACTTTCAAACCACAGTAAATAGTAGATGATGACCTTCAAGAGCACCAGGTTACCCACCCAGTCATATGTACCCATAGACATTCTTTCAGAGAGCACCAAAAATAGGCACGAGTAGTAAATCAGAGAGAAATAAAAGTGAGACCAGCCCCCACATGGTGTGTAGCGAGCAAGCGCAGTGAGCAACCACTATTAGGGGGAGTTTGGGGGAGTTTAACTTGTCTCCCCCACACAAGAAATTTGGGAGACAGAAAGGCCCCAAAAAAAAAGTATTTTTCAACACATTTTTCATTACATATTGGATTGTATTAACTTTTAAAGCATAGTAAATGATTACCTTAAGGAGCACCAAGATACACAGTCATAAAACACAGACATTTCTACAGAGAACACTAAAAAATGAAATGTCGAGCACAAAACATGAATTTAAATATAACCAATTTATTCTTCATATAAAATAGCATAAAGACATTTAAAAACGCACTTAACTTCAAACAATTGTGCAAAGGTTCAGAGTAAAAAGTGTACAAGACAATGTGCAAACATTAAATGATTTTTATATCCTGAGTTTTGTAAATAGTGCTAAAATAAAGCATCTTATGTAAAGTGCAACAGTGCATTATGTATTGCCCCCTCTTCATGATAAATATAGGGCCTGGACTATGACATAGGGAAGACAATCTTAACAACTCAAAATCATGTGGATATTTTCTGCCATAGTAACAGTTACCAAGACAACCAGAGCTGAGGCTGTTGAAAAGGCACCTTTTAATCTGTAAACCCGAGAAAATCAAAAGTAATTAAACATCTTTTTTCAAAATAGTTAATAATAGCAATAATCACGGCGAAAGGGGGCTTTACCTGAAATACAATCACCTCTGCCTCTGTGATTACAGAAATGCAGCTCATCGAGCTAAATCATGCGGCCTATGCACGTGCAGGGAGAGGGGAGCAGATGGGAGCTGGGTCTCCAGAGAGCTTCAAACGGGCTCGGCGGAGAGATGTTAAAGGATCTCCCTGCACAGCGGACTCTATATATAGCGAAGCGCGAAGTGCTGCACATCTCAGCTTGGCACCTCTCATCTCAAAATGAAGACTTTTCGTCAGTTGTAGTCAGAGTTGGTGGGGTATTTTATGGTATGCCATAAATACTGATTGTCTTTTCTTTCCTATGAATAAATCTATATTTTGTAGGTGGCATCCCTTTAATCGGATCAACATAAAAAGTGCAAAACATTTGAATATTGGTTATCCAACTGTTAACCTTGAAAAATGGTTGTTTTAATCCTCGAGACAATGCGCACGTTTATGCACGAGCTCCTATTTGACCTGAGCACAAAATGTGTACACTTGTGGTCTGCACTCACACTTAACAACCGCTTTAAGTGCATGCCAGGTGCCAACCAACACAAATGGTCGCTAAATAGGTGCAAATGCCGTTTCCGCCTGTCGTTTCCATTTTTCACAGGTGTAAATCGAGTGCAGGTTCAGAACTCAGGAGGCAGCCAGAGGAAATGTGATTTTCGCGGAGCAATTTTTGCACCTCCTTTTATACCCCCGCCTAAAGTACCCCGTAAGTATGCCAACATAGAAATGTGATGCGCGTGTTTCTTTTCCCAAGCATACCACAACAAATGGTTAGAAAGCAGCCGAAGTTTTTTATTTACACTCGCCTGGAAATCAAATTATCCACTGTGCAAAAAAAAAACAGCATTGGGAGGGCAGAAAATAAAAAGAGAGATGGAATAAACGACCCACAGCTAACCACAGCCTGTCAATGTCTCCAGCTCTCTGTCCTTGATGAAAAAAGTTGAGAAACTAAACCCCCATTTGAGTTTTTTATGATGATTTCACAGACTGTACAAAAATAGACATCTTCCTGTCACAAATGCATCTGCTGTAAAATGAGAACACAACATGCTAGTGCGCTGCGCTGACCGGCCGGGCATCAATAAAAAAATAAGGGATAGGCCAAGGAAGGCCCTGGGCCGGGCGGGAAAGCAAGGCCTAATACGCTATACCCTTGGTTTAATCCGATTCCCGGCCCGGCCAAACAAATACCATTCAATTTGCCAAACAAAGCCACCCATCGCCATGCATGCCATGTAGACACTGTCAGTCACAGACTGTCACTGACTCACCTCGACGGGTGGCGGGCGACGAGTCGACGGCGGACCGGACACAGTCGGTGTACTAGTGGAGGGACAGGTGCGTGTCACAGCAGCAGACAGAGGCTAGAATTAATTTAGAAATAAATTATGGGGACGGTGTGCCCGTGCCTCTTTCCCTCAGTAGTCACTAGTCTCTGTCTTGTTCTTCTTAGTGGCTGGCTGACGCTGTACTACTTGTGCTGGTCTCTGGATTCTGGAATGCTCCTTGGTCGGGCCGGGGTCACGCGCACTTTTTATTCTGTAACGGCAATGCCAATGCGCATGTCACCAGGCCGCCCCACCCTAAGGTGGGGGTGGGTTGAACTGACACCGCGGTCTGCGTACACGCGCGGGCTGGCGCAGGAGGAGATTGCTGCGACTGCGCAGTGCGCGCTGTGCACCCGAGTGACGAGTGACGACCCACCCACCCACCCACCCCCTAATACTAATGCATTCAGGCAGGTCAGGTGATAAAATTGTGCTTTTTGCAGACTGGTGCGCGGAGTGAGAAGAGAGAGACGTGACGTGACACACACAGAGAGTCGTCGATCAGAGTAGTGATCACTGATTTCCATAGTAACGCCGTCGGCGGCGGCGCGTCGTCACTCGTCGCCGTCGGACCAAAAAATCGGCCCCACCAGCATTGAAACCGGCCCCCTGCCAAAAAACCAGCCCCCACCCCTGGCAGCCTACCGGGGGATTGCCCGGTGCCCGGCATTGCCAGTCCGGGCCTGCCCGTCAATAGCAAAACAAGACAAAATTACATGGGCACCTGTTATGATTCATTTTTATACGGAGCAGCAAAGCAGCAAAACATGCACCTAAGCTAGCTTGCATTTCGATTAAGTTCAAATGGTGCTTATCACTCTAACTTTGAGCTTTGAACCATCAATAATCTTTGGGGTCCTCTCTGTGCTCTTCACATATAGGGGTATATTCACAAGAACGTGTGATAACTACCGCAAGAGTAGCTTAACGCACCTCTCAACAACGCAGCCTATCACAGGAAATTTACGCCGTGCCAACCAAGTATTCACAACGAGGCGGTAGCATGCGATAGTCACCAGATAACACGTCAAATGTCAGCGTTAAAATTAATGCCACGCCGCCAAAACGCGAACGCAAAATATCATGCGATGAGGCCAATCGCCATACAAAAAGCTGCAAAAAACAGCGGCAGGCCTGCAAATCCCATGCGTCTGGCAGGAAAATGCACCATAAAAACAACAAAAACAAGACACCAGAAAGAATCCAAAGTGCTTAGCAACATGGATGAACCCCACAACCCCCACAGACCACCAGCAAGGAACAACGGGGACGACCAAGGAGAAGAGGGAGAGGAAGACGGGGTGCAGTCCTCAGCAAAACCAGATCAGCGTCACGGAGGTGACAGAACACTACCATCAACTGACCCCCAAGTAGACCCCCTGGAATGCAGTCAGAGTGCCGAGGAGGCCAATCGAGGAGGCCAAGAGGCACTGGCATGATGTGACAACCTAAACCAGGCACAAACCCGCTGCCAATAGGAAGGCTACAACGGCGACAGGAGATGGCAGTCCCGCGCCACAGGAGGAGCTGGAGGAAACCAAGGCCACAGTCATCAGTGTGGAGATGGTGCAAGGAGTAGGGAGTACGAACACAGCTCGAGAGGACCTGACACAACATCAACAGGGTGAGTAACGACCAGGGACTGGGGGGTGGGTGGAGATGGGCACAATAGCACACATGCACAATGAGGTGTAGCACACTGCACACCCCCAATTACCCAGCCTCGTGTCCCTGATCCCCTTGGCACACTGCAGCACACACACATAGCAAGAACAGCACACCCACATTGACGACAACGTGGTACAATGCGCAAAGCCGACACTGGAGAACAGAGGACACAACTGGCTCCACACATGCACAGAAACATGCCTGCTACATCTGACAGAGCAGGAAACTGTGAAATGGAAATGTACGCGTTCGACCTCACATCCGTCAAGTAGTCCAAATGTACAGCGTCCCGCAGCAGTATTCAGCACCTCCCAAACAGTCACAAGGTACATTGCCATACAGTCTGCATGCAAACCTGCACAATGCACCAACATATATGTCAACGCAAAGTCAATACCTCCCCTTCACATCGCAGAGGGGCACACAACACCTTCAGCAGAGCACAGACGACAACACATCTGTGATGCCGGAGAGGACCACCACACCTTCGACACCGACGCCCTACAACAGCCCATGGACATCCCACGCAACCCACCACCAGGATCCGGGCAGCCAAGCTACTTAGAGGAGAACACAGAGCCTGCAACAGACCACACAGCAGGAAGCACCCGCAAGCACAGCTGGCTCACGACACTTCACCCACACACACGGCACCCCAATGCCATGTGACAGCACGCCATAAGGAGGTGGCCGAACAGGTGTGGGTAGGGTCCAAACCCATGGAAGGCGAACTAGATCACATACGTTGGTGTCTATTACCCTTCAGGGACCACCTACACACCACAAAGGAGACCCACAGTGCCATAGAGACACATGCAGATGCACATTCACAGTACAGAACCACGCCCAGGGGCACCAAAAAGCAGTCACACACCCACGTTGGCTCTGCGTATGATGGCCCAGGTTACTCCCATCACAAATTGAGTGGGTGACGACAAAGCTACATGTCTAAGCTCTAACCCGCTGCCTGCGTTGACATGTCTGCATCCGCTGAACACAGCCCAATGTAATGTCGTAGGGCCCAGGGCCCTAACGCATACAACAAGACCACAGGGACACAAGCAGATATTATGTTGAACTGGCTATGGGCACGTGCGCCTGGCCCCTTTATTGGCAGGGCCACATGTACAGTGACGCCTGTGCCTGATGTGTGTGGGGTGAGTGTAAGTCAGCCCGCATGGAATGCTTGGTGCTGGCAACCACTTGAACAGTGGACACCAGTGCAATGGAAAATGAAAACACCTGCATAACAGAGTCAACTGCTGAGCAACAAGAAGGAGCCAGAGTAAGTCCAGAGGACACCCAACATGCAAACAGAAGTGTCCGTTAGTTGCAGTGCACTGTGGTTGGGGCACTACAGCTGAGCACGCCCATGTGAAGAAAAAATCTCAGATTGTGTCCCTTCGAGATATTCCTGATGCAGATGCAGTGAGGTGTGTTAGATCTCCATTATCTTCCTCATCAACGTCCCAGGTCTTCCACACTGCTTGATGTGACATTGCTGCGCAACCTCTCCACAGCACAAAACACAATCAGTAACGTACGATGGCTTGCGATGCACTGAGTCAGTGGCACCTGGAGTGCGGAGCAGGATAGCAGTCTGATGATGGCATCCACGACAGGTGTGAGCAACTCCGTAAGTCTGTCAGGACCACCGTTTCAACTCTGGCAGATGGCGGTTAGAGGTGGTCCTAGCGTTTGTGACGTGTGCCTCCTGTGGTGATGCGACGTCCGGGCCGGTCAGGACTCGATTTGATGTGTGAGCCCTGGTGGACCGCTGTTGAGGCCGGAGGCAGCGGACAGTGCAGGGCCACAGACACATGGCGTTGATGACCTCAAGGCCATCGCTTCAGAGGCCATCCAATATCTCAGAAGAAGAGGTCCATGACATGACCAGCACAGAGTTAGTGGCCCCGGATGCACTGCGGCAGGCACAGGCACCCAGCCACCGGACGATGACTTGCAGTGCAGTCAGATGGGCCATGCAACCTGAGCGGGTCCTCATCAATGTCCGAGGTGTATGTTGCGGAGGGTTGCGGGGGACAGTGGAAGGTGCCCTCCAGGGCATGATGCAGAGGGTGGAAGCTGTCTGGAAGCAGCAAATGGAAAGGTTGAATGCCAAGGCCTTGTTTTCGCCACAAAGTCAGTATCACCGCCATGATGGCAACGACCACCCCACGTCCATGAACTCAGTCGCCACCAAAGTCCAACCAGAAAGTGTCTATGGGTCTCGGGGAATAGACATAGTGGCACCGGGGCTGAAAGGGGATGCAGTCTGCGATGAGGCCTGTACAATGACATCAAGTCAGCCATAAATAAATCAAGGCTGAATTCGAAGGTTTGTGTGACCTATTCGACCACAGTGTAGGCCGGGGGCAGCCGTCAGCAAAGGCCCACAGCCACATGTCGTTGGGATGCTATGCACATGGTTGCTGCCACTTGACCGAAGGGAGTACAATGAAGTAGAATCTTCATTCTTGTGTGTACACGGACAATGTATGATCAAGACTCCGTTCCAAATGTGTGACCAACTTGTCCGTAGTGTCGGTCGAAGGCAGTAGTCAGCAGGGGACAGCAGACATGTGTCGTAAGAATGCCATGCACAGAGTTGGTGGCATCACATCGAAGGGAGTACACTGATATAAAATCTGCAATGAACATATGTACTCTGCCATCGTGTAATCAAGACTCCGTTCCAAATATGTGACCTACTTGACCGTGGTGTAGGCCGGAGGCGGCAGTAGAGTACGTCAACAAGAAAGGACTAAAGCGGGCCTGTGTCGTGGAGGCCTTGATGGTCTGAGAAGACTGCCACGGTCGCGTGCCTCAGGCTTGGAGCTTGCGCAGGGACGTGGTGGGCCCTCCTTGACACACACCAGTATCAGCAGGTGATTAGTGTGGCCTGGCTGCCCAGGGGCGGGCCTGAAGGGTTCGGGGTCCAGCGGGCCGGGGTATGGCAGGCGCCCAGGATCGCAGGCAACTCCGCTCAGGAGGACGGCATCGGCCTTGTGGCGTGGTGAGAGGCGCCGCCCTGGCAGAGACGTTGGGCTTTCCGGAAGAGGACCACGCCCAGGATTACGTGCTTTTTATTCACACCCCTATGCTGGCCTGGCGTATGCCGGGCCATCCCACTCCGCTCACACAGACGGGGGGGACGTAACAGGCAACATTTCTGCGAACTCCCCCACTGGCTGGGGTGACATGGTTACGTCCACTGTCCACTACACTCCATACATCAGAGGTGTATGTCGCCATGGATATGGGTGTGTTTGGCATACTGCGGTCTGTCCAGCACATCTCCGCCACTCTTGGCATTGTGTACTTTCCCAATCATGGTTCTCCTGCCTCCTTCACACATGCCTGGTTGCCACCTCTCCCCACATTCAGCTAGTGTGAGGCTGAGGTGCCATGCCGTTGATGGCTCATGTTCACGGCTTACCCAGGTTACCATTGTGAGTTGTTCTGTCATGTCTGGTGGGTGGGCATGTTATTTTGCATGTTGGTTGTGATTTTGTGACGTGTGCATTGCCAGAGTCGTGAGTTGCATGGTTGTGGAGTTGAGGTGAGTGGAGTGTTCATTTGGAATTTGCCAAGGGGCCATGCATTTCCCTTGGTGCCATCCTGGGAACTCTGGTTGCTGATGGACTGTCGGAGGATGAAGCAATCATGCAAACTGGCTGGGTATTTGGAGGCGACATTGGTGGAGGTTCCACGGTGTTCGGATGTTGCCTGCACATTGATGCGAGACGTGTGCTTTCTGTTGCGGTAATTGTGTGCTGTATCACCAGGGGGCACAAGTAGGACATCTGTGTGGATTGACCCCAACACATACGAGCATCCAGCTTTGGCATATGGTCCTTGCTTGGTCTCCAGCGGATCCTGCGCATTGTGTTGGCTGTATAGGGACTGGGGTACAAGGCTGATGGTGATGTCCAGGACAGGTGTGAGGTACTTGGATGTGGCTGGCTGTGAGACTCCTCCGACTCTGGCGGGTGTTGGTTGGGAGGTACCAGGGGCCAACAGGTGAAGCACAGCCAGCAGCTTTGTGTGGGGTGGGATGTTGGTTGTCCGCTGTGCTGGTGCCGTCGGCCTGTTGGGCTATGTTGGTCAGGATGCGTACGATGGTTGTCCTTTTGAGCTTGTAGTGGGCAATGACATTGTCAGGTGTTGGGTCTGTGAGGCTGGTGCGTTTCCTGGGCGTCCGCTGTCTTTGTCTGCGCTGCCTCTGTGATGGTTGGGGGGGTTCCGGGTGGGGGTTGGGGTCCTGGGGTGTTGGCGGTGGGTGTTGTGGCCGTCTTGGGTGTCTGGGCCGCATGACCAGTGGCTCCTTGGCATCTGTTGCCCTTCCGATGTGGCTGTGTGCTGGGCTCCGTCCATCACCACCCCCTTTTGTACCGCTTTGTTCGCCATAAGTTGGCAGGGTATGCTCAGACGTGAGTCCCTTGCTCACTTTGCCACTGGATTCAAGCAAGCCTGGCTGAAGACGGCTGAAATGCCAGAAACCGGTCCTAGGAAGCTTGTTTCCGGTCCAGGGAAGGCATGGCTTGGCAGTTCGGGCTGGACTGTTCCCATGAGGCACAGGGTCAGACTTGTTTGCATATGGCCATGTCTGAACTGGGGTGGCAGAGTGGGCTAAAGAACGGTGATGGATCAAACCCGGATCTGTTGACTGGGTGTGAGTGTTTGATTGGTTCTGATGCTCCGTCCATCACCACCCCCTTTTGTACCGCTTTGTTCGCCATAAGTTGGAAGGGTATGCTCAGACGTGAGTCCCTTGCTCACTTTGCCACTGGATTCAAGCAAGCCTGGCTGAAGACGGCTGAAATGCCAGAAACCGGTCCTAGGAAGCTTGTTTCCGGTCCAGGGAAGGCATGGCTTGGCAGTTCGGGCTGGACTGTTCCCATGAGGCACAGGGTCAGACTGATTTGCATATGGCCATGTCTGAACTGGGGTGGCAGAGTGGGCTAAAGAACGGTGATGGATCAAACCCGGATCTGTTGACTGGGTGTGAGTGTTTGATTGGTTCTGATGCTCCGTCTATCACCACCACCTTTTGTACCGCTGTGGGCTGTTAACACCAGCTTGTGATTTGGGCGATAAGTTTATCGCAATTTTGGCTGCGATAAAGTGCCGTTAACTCGGCGATAGATCCTTGTGAATATGCCCCATAGTTTGTTGTTTCCAATTGAACCGATTATCTTAATTCTTCCAAAGACTTAGGCCCTCGTTCTGAGTTGGCCCTTGATTCCTGGTGGTAATACGGGGGTGTCAGTAATAGCGGTGCATGGGATTACCCATGGATTATCAACAATAGGTGCATAGCACTAGCCCGGTTTCCGCATGCTTTTCCAAACTGTCGGCTGTTTTTAGGCCCCTATCCACAATTTGTAATTATGACTTTAGGGCATGGGCAATATCCTTAACTACACTTAACTAACATGTATTTCAACAGCGACGACAGCTAATCCCATTTTATATGTTTTATAAAATAGCCAAGGAAATTTGATATTGTAGTCAATTGTGTCATTGGAGCGAGTAGTCCAAGCTGAAAAAGTTCTTCTGGCTTGGGAGCAATTGATGATGAGAGATGCTTGGTCTAATGTCTCACTCGGCAGTGCCCATGCCCCTGGAAGGGTTAAACATTGAATTTCAGACACTGACGTACAGAAAGTAGAGAGGTGGTTTCATTATAATTCATCCCAAACACACAGCAACCCACGTAGACAAAACAGTGTTTAGACACACAGTAACAAAAAGGCAACCTTCACTCAGCCAGAAGGAACATCAGATGTTCTTCTGTCGCAAAGGACCGAGGGAGGAGTGTCACATTTTGCAGGAAACTAGGTAACCTAAATTATTATCCGTGTAGTGTTGCCACATAGTGATGTCGGTCTGCATAGGTGAAAGAGATTCTTGAGGCACTAGCCAGTCAGTCTGCTGGTACTTACTCCCTGGTGCAGATACCTGATCATGGAGTGAGTGCTCCTTTTAAAGAGAGTGAGCCACACTGGCAAGTCAGTGGGTTCCTGCAATTAAGAATTTATTGTACTCTTGTGTCTCTGGAGTATCTAAGCAATCGAGACTGATATGGACACGGTCATGGTGCGCATCCTCATTACATAATAATGTGTGTGTAGAAAGTATGGCTAGTGTAGGCCAGTCAGTCATTGGCGATGCATTCTGTGTTACGTAAAAAACTGAATCATTCTAAATTCATAGAATAGCTGACGTCGACATGAAAGTGTTTAATGATTATTTGCTTTGAGTAATAATGTTGTGCAGTTTCAAACCGTACTTGAAATCACTTCAACCAAGGACTCAGAACAATGTATCTTGGGATAGATGGTTTGAAGAAAGCAAGAAAGATGGCCGTCGTACAGGAGCTCCTCCAGTGAGCTCTGGGTTGGGGATTACCGAATCGGTTGTTATCCCAGTCCAACCCTGCCATCCATCGCCCTGGCACCCATCGCTACTCTCTCCCAGCAGTTTTAACGCTGCGGTGTATCGTTTCTGGCTCTGCTCACCTCCTTGCGACCGCTGGCCATCGGACTGCCTGGTCGGCCGCCTGTGGATCCCGCCGAGTGCATCGCCTCATCTGCAACTTTGCCGGTAGGCTGCTGTCTCTCGGGTTGTGCAACCTGATGAGAGGCTCCAACTGTCAGATCCCCCCAGCGTTGTTGGCTGGAGGCGTTGTTTCGTCTGCTGTCCTCGGAGGAGCGGGGGAGCCTAGGACTGGGTGAGTGCTCCTGCAGCCGCCAGCCTTCATGCTGCCTGGTCGGACGCCTGTGGTTCCTGTTAAGCGATTTCTCCTGCTCCTGAAACAAGCCGCTGAGTGACGGCTCCCACACCTGAAGGGAGCTGCGCTCCTTGCTCGAGGTCACTACCTTCTGCCTCAGCCCTGCCCACGGGCGGTCTCTCGTCTTTCTTGTTGTCCTGGATCGGGCCGTACTACTACCCGCCTGGGGCTGCCGCCTCTGTCCGTTTAAAGTGTTTCCCTCTGCAGGAGGCTGCTTCCCGGTGCCTCGTTCTTCCACGCCGGGTCCAGCCTGGGGGCAGGCTGTGCTTTCCTGTGTGCTTTCCCGTCTGTGGCCCCTCATGCCTGCTCGCTCTCGGTTTGCTTCCCGATCTGATCATTGGCCACAGATTGGAGACTCACTGCGCCAAACTAATCCCAGAGCTGTCTCAGCTCCTTGTATGCGCCTAATTTGGTATTGTCTCTCTCGGAAAGAGACAACGTGTGGTGTGCTCCCAGTGTCTCTTTTTGACTATTCAAACGCATCTGGACCAGACGGACTGATCGTAGCCCGGGGACCCAAGAAGAACTGGCCAAACCCGAGCACAGCAAACACCTGAAGGAGCTGACTGCACTGAGACTCTGGAGCTACGGTACTGGTGCAAGGGGGGCCCAAGATCTGAAGTTAGATCGAGAGGGAAGGAGACCCTGAGATGCCCCGTCTGACTCCAAAATGGCGGCCGTCTCTCCCATTTTGAGGTATGGCATGGGGACACCCCAGATGCACCCTGAGGGGGGAAAGCAGTAATAGCAGGGCCCCAGGAAGGGTCTTAGCAATCCTTGAAAAGGACCCGGATGTGGGGACCCACAGGGTTTTTTTTCACTCCTTGCCTGACCTTAAGATGGCCACCTGGGGAGACTTTTTTACCACGAGGAGCTCCGAACTTGGAGTCTTTCCCTTCCTCACCTCTCCTCTCACCATCTTTGTCCCAATGGCCAGCTGGAGAACGTAGCGGAAGTAACAGTAAAACCAGAAACGATGTCTCTCCTGACCTTACCTCCCTCCTCCCCCTTCTCCCTACCCGGCTCCGCTCTACTCTTCTCCTCTTTCCAACTATTGACCTTTGCTCTCACCCGTCCTTGCTCATAGTCCCCACCCTGTTTATCCACTGGACTTTCTTCTGTGAACATTCCCTCGTCAGTTGAGGCCTAGTTACTTGTCTGATGCCCGATGGAGCTACCTTGTTTAGCTATAGGGGAGACGGGTTGAGGATTCCCTCCCCGGACATCACCTACCCAGTTGATCCTAGGACAGACTTCCTTTCGTCTCTACTGCCGTCCTTTCCTTCATCCTCCCTCTTCACCTTTCTCCAGTTCCCCCCTCCGCTCTACTTGTCTCACCTTTCTTTCCTCTCTCATTGTGTTGCTTATTTTTGATGTACTGTGTGATTGTGATAATTTTCCGTAACATTGTGTAACCTAATGTAAAGCGCTCTGATACCTACGGGTCTAGCCAGCGCTATATATGTAAAATCATTCGTCTTCGTCCTGATCTTGATCAACCCTGTCCTGCTCACCCACCATGACATTTACTCTGAGAACTTTCCCTCGACAGATGAGACCTAGCCATTTTGACTGATGCCCGGTGGAGCTACCTCGCGAGCTAAAGGGGAGATGGGCTAAGGATTCCCTCCTTGACCCTCACCTACCCAGCCGGTCTTTGGGCAAACTCTCCTGCGTCTCTCCTGACCTTATCTCCCTCCTCCCCCTTCTCCTTACCCCCTACCCCTCTTCGCTCTACTCTTCTCCTCTTTCCAGCTATTGACCTTTGCCCTCACCCATCCTTGCTCATAGTCCCCACCCTGTTTATCCACTGAACGTTCTTCTGTGAACTTTCCCTCGTCAGTTGAGGCCTAGTTACTTGTCTGATGACTGATGGAGCTACCTGGTTTAGCTATAGGGGAGACGGGCTGTGGATTCCCTCCTCGGACGTCACCTACCCAGTCGGTCTGTGGACAGACTTCTTTCGTCTCTCCTGCCAGCCTTTCCCTCATCCTCCCTCTTCACACTTCCCCCTCCACCCCCCTCCGCTCTACTTGTCTCACCTTTTTTCCTCTCTCAATGTGTTGCTTATTTTTGATGTAAGGTGTAATTGTTATCATTTTCCGTAACATTGTACAACTAATGTAAAGCGCTCTGATACCTACGGGTCTAGCCAGCGCTATATATGTAATGATTGCATCCATGAATATTTGCTATTCTTGTTCATTGTCTCTGTGCCTGTGTCTTACTATGTTTGGATATAACATGTAACTTGTGATTCAATTGATCCTCATGTAAAGCGCTCTGATATCCTTCGGGATCTGGTTCGCGCTTTACAAAACTTTATAAATAAATAAATGGCAAACATGGTTTATGCCTCTTGGCTCAAATCCTCTAGTCTTCGATGGATTAGATACCTGGGGGGATCCGTGGGGGTTTATGTGGTTGCATCTTCAGGGTGAACCACTCAGCACCTTTTCTGGTCTACGGCATGGCTCACCCATCTAGAGGGCCTGGTGTGATCCACTGTATAGAACTGAAGTAAACTAAGAGTAATGTATGCTAAAAATTTCAGTAAATACCCACTTCTGCAGCACCAGCAGCAAGCACGGCCTGGGAGGACTAAAAATACTTGTAACTAATTAGGAACAATCTGCAGGCCTCGTCCATAAAAGGTATAAATGCAGGATACAAACGTTCATTGTCATTTTCAGCTTAAGCCTAAAATGCATTCTTTAGACACAGTAAATACGCCCATGCAGCTTGTAAAGCTGCATTGTGTTTTTATTATGGTATAACAAAACGAGCAGCATGGAGGGCGCCGCTCCACTACAGCACTGGGCATGGTGTCCTACATGGATCAAGAGGCGAGGCACAGGGCAGGCATAGATAGAGCAGGCTCCCAACACTGTGTTAGCCGGTGCCCTTCTATGCTTGGCTAATCCTGTCCACCTGGCACTGGAACCACTACCCCCTGAGTGCTAATGTCCTGCCTGTATCCACAGTGCAGGCAAAGATAGTGCAGGCTTTTAACCCTGTATTTACCAGTGGTCGTCTGTCCTTGGCTTCTCGTCTTCAATATGTTCTGTGCCCACTTTAGTAATGTGCCCTAATGCCCCTCATGGATCCAGACAAGGTGCAAAGCAGGCAGAGACAGTGCAAGCTCTCCACACTGTTAATCGGTGGCCATCCATCCTTGGCTTCTCGTGTCCAGCTGGTACCAGAACCGCTATAAAACTGGGTCCTGGCGCAGAGCAGGGAAACATAGTGCAAGCTTTCAATTAGGTACTAACCAGTGTCCATCTATCCTTGGCTTCTCGTCTCGACAAGGTACTGTGGCCCCCACAACACTGGGTCCTGATGTCCTGCATGTAGTCACAAACCAGACAGGGAGCACTTAAACATAGTGCAAGCGTTCCATGCTATGCTAACCAGCGTCCATCTATCTTTGGCTTCTCGTCTCGACAAGGTACTGTGACCGCCACAACACTGGGTCCTGATGCCCTGCACGTATTCACAAACAAGGCAGGGAGCACTTAAACATAGTGCAATCTTTCCATGCTATGCTAACCAGGGTCCATCTATCCTTGGCTTCTCGTTGTGACTAGATACTGTGACCACCACAACACGGGGTCCTGAAGTCCTGCACGTATTCAGAAACCAGGCAGGAAGCACTTAAACATAGTGCAAGCTTTCCATGCTATGCTAACCAGTGTCCATCTATCCTTGGCTTCTTGTCTCGACAAGGTACTGTGACCGCCACAACACTGGGTCCTAAAGTCCTGCACGTCTTCGCAGACCAGGGACGGAGCCTGACCACAATGTCGATACTGCAAGCTCTCGCCATGGTGCGCACTACTGGTCCCCACAGGGTCAGTCCTTAATGCAAAGGTCTTCAAACTTTTTGATGCCGAGACCCCTTTGTCAAACTTTTTTAGACGTAAGGACCCCCTTCTAACAAAAATCTCTAGAATGTGGTGGTACTCATCATCAAAAACCATAAAAGCCCCTAATCCCCATAGAAAATAAATTTTACGGTGGGAAAATAATATTAAACCGTGTTTGGCAAACGAAAGGTCATTGAGCGTGGGTTTGTAGTCAAAGGTGTAGCTAAAAGCAAAGGGCCTTGTTTATGAGGGATAGGCGTAGGGCAGCGCCGCAAGTCTTCTCGCGGCATTGCCCTATGCCAATGTGAAAGGGCAGGAATGCACCATATTTATGAAATACGGTGCATTCTTATCCTTTTCCCTTGCGTTGGCACACAAATTGCTGCCTAGCACCAACATAGGCAGGGTTGTTTCTGTACAGGAAGGGGCACCTTTCTTCACAAAAACAATCACAAGAGACGTTTTCTTCTTTCTATGTGAGCTGCAGAATGCAGCGCACATGGAAAGAGGAAAAACGAGGAGAAAAGAAAACATTTCTCCTCGTTACGCCTCCACTAGGGAGGCCTGTGTTTTTGGAGCTGCCCCAAGTTTACGTGATTTTGTAAATATGGGGTAGCATCAAAATCCATGGGTGTAACCCCACGCAAAGCCCATGGAACACCTTCTTGACGCAGAGTCATGCAATGCAATGACTTGCGCTGCTATGTCTTACTCCATATCTATGAGGACAAGCAAAGCCATGCAGGGTGACTTTGCACAGCCTCATAGGTATGGTTGAGACGCTTGAGCCACCGTAGCATCAAAAAAAGGGATGCTCTGGCGATGCAAGCCTCTCATAAATAAGCACCAAAATATTCTGTACTTTTTTTTAGGTCTTTCACCATCAGCTATCTACATATAAAATAATGGGCAGCGTAAATGAAAAATAAAAAGTTGTTACTCAGTGGGAAATGCACTGCAGTACATTATGAAACTTCTATTAGTTAATGCACTGCAGAGGACTGTGTGTAGCCAGAGAGCCATAGAATTAAATCTGGATTGGTTCAGTGGAGAATAGTGATGTGTATTTTTAGTGCAACGAGGTCACTGCCTGTGACAGAAAGCACTGTAAATATGCAAGTCATTATTTCATACTTGCATTACACACAGTGTAAGATAGAATGCTGCAAAACGTGCAAGTAGTTTTACTATAAAATGGTGCTTCCAAAATGTAGATTTTAGTAATACTACAGCGTATGTAATGCAATTTTTTTTGTTGTTAACTTAATGGTGTTTCAACACCTTTTTAGGGGTACCAAGGGCTGTGTAAATGCAGTTAAAATTACAAGCAAGAATTTCCCAGCCTAACTGTTAACTCTTTGCACTTCCACTCAAAGATCTACGGGCATATTATCAAGGCCAGGCGATAAACTTATCGCCGCTTTAGCGTCTGTTTTGGGGCGTAAAGCGGCGATAACTTTATCGCCTAATCAGCAAGGACACGCTAGCGCATGTTTTGCTGACTTAGCCCCCGTTTCCAGCATGCCTAACTTTGCATCGCTAATGAGATGCAAAGTAGGCATGGCTGTGAACCAACCAGGGAAAATATCGCGAAGGCAGCTTTGCGATATTGTATCCAAAGATAGGAGGGGGACCAGGAGCTGGTTAATGGTCCAGTGCCTGTGCTCCAAGAAGTCAATAGGGTAATTACTATAAGGCACTGTTCCAGGGTCGGTATGGTTGAAAGTCAACCAAGACCGTACCTCAACAAAGGGAAAGTAAAGAGAAAGATCTATGTCTTAGAGGTCTAGGGTGGGGTACTCAGGATGGGGGGAGACAGCATTAGTGTCTCTTGTTGCCCTCACACACCCCGAGGGATGTCATGCTTCATCATCGGGCGGTGCTCCTCGTCGGGCCGGCGGTGCAATGCCCTACGGGTCCCCCGAAGGGTCTCTTTAGCGGAGATCTTTTAAGAGCGCTGCCGATTGGTGCATGCGGGTATGTGGAGGGGGAGTACCAGGGTCAGTGGTGGCTGTAGTGTGTGCAAGAATAAAAATACCTAAGGGTTACCAGGGAAGCTATTTTAATAAGAAGGCACCCTTGGTACATTAAAATACGTGGCAAAAATGTTACTAATTAAAACGTGATGTGTTTAGTAGTAACTTAAGGTACAGGTCAAATGGTCGACATGTTTCGCGCCTTTCAGTGGTCAGAGTGATCCATGGCGCTTCATCAGGACCAGTAGAGGTGAAAAGTGTGGGGAAGGGTGCCCAGACTATGTGTGGTGGGTGGGGTAAAATATCACCCTCCCACTCAGCAATGAAAGGGAGTACAGTGTCTCCTAAACAGGTGGTGTGTGCAGGGAGGAGTCTGTTGTGCCCCCTTTGCGTAAGACCTAGATCAAAAGAAAGATAAAACAAAAAGAAATGCAGAGGTTAAAAAACATATGCGGACTTGCCTTGTCGATCCGCATAAGTACATAGTGATCCGAGAGATCACAATTTTACAATGAGACAGTCATAATTTCATGCACCCGGAGGCCCTGGCTACTCTCAGGGTTCTGTAGGAGCGGGGAGGCGTGGGTGTGGTCCCATGCCAGTCAAAAAGTGGTAGGTCCCGGGTCCCGGTGGCAGTCACAGAACCCAGCTGGAGACTCGATAGGTAAACTGCTGTACCCCGCGGGGCCCGGACATCTCCACTTGGCTGTACAACGGGGTCACCCGGCGTGTCGTCAAACGAGACAGTCAGGTAGACACGTGTGTTGTGTATCTAATTCGATTCGTTGGTTCAATACAAAGAAAGTGCACTCAGAGTAATCTTACCTAAAGTAAGAGCTTGATTTGCTCCTTGAGTTAAAAAGCGGCGTAGGAGGCCCACACCATCTAGGGCTGTAAATTGGAAAAAGTGCGTAACAGCAGGGAAAACCCAGAGGGTAAAGGAAACAGAAGTGAAGCGTTAGTTTTACTTACATCGTAGCCGGTTGTAGAGCAGGAAAATTGCTTACGTTTGGGTCTGGGTAGCCTCGAGTCATACTCACGGGTTGCTCAGGTGACGGCACTGGAAACCTGCCCGGTCCTGACGCCTGCTCGAAGGTAAATGACTTTGCCTTACTCATGGTATTTAAAGACTGAGCCCCGTGATAGAAGGAGGTACCTGTTTCCGGTACAGACGGCACGAAAGGTCGTAGAAGGCCGGAGCTGCGCATGCGCGGTGACACAGGATGTTTCAGTGATCTCTTGTGCATGCGTGAGGAGGTGTTATTGGCGCATGCATGGTGTGTGTGAGGTGTGTTACTGTGCGCATGCGGGCCGTGGGGTGTTTACGATGTGTAAATCAGGAATAGCAGACCAGACCACAAAAGTGGGTGTGTCACTGTTGGCCAAAGGCCAAATTCTCCTGCAGGATTGCCAGGATTGAGGGTGTGGCGGTGTATGGGCGGGGCTACATGAGCACTTGCTCACGGGTGCTGAAGGTGTAGAGTCCCCATCCGTAACAGGCTCATGCTTTCAATATAGCAATGCACCTCGGAGCTAGCGTGACGAGCTAGGGTCTAATTATTCAGTTATTTAGCTCCTAGCCGGAGGGACGGTGTACGATGGATTACACATGGTATCTACACACAAAAGTGTTAGTGTTGGAGCTCGCTCCATGGGATATCGTCGTTGAGCCCTTGGGTGTCTGTATGCAGGCGGTGCACCCAGCGTTGTTCACGTCTAAAGAGCGACTCGCTACTCCAGTTATTATTGGATTCCAGGATGGTCCATTGGATCGCTTCACAGGGGTGCCCTTTTTCCAGAAAATGGTTCGTCAGTTTTGTGGCTGCGCGAGCTCGTCTGATGGTGCTTTTGTGTTCGCTGATCCTTGTTTTGATGGGTCTGGTGGTCATGCCTACATAGTAGAGTCCGCAAGGACACGAGATCAAGTATACACAATTTGCGGTGTTGCAGTTCGTGTGCTTCCTCTGTTCCCACTTTAGCTCACCAATTTCCAAAACCTTTGTGTGTCGTGTCGTGGTGCAAGCACTGCACGAACCACACGGGTAGTGCCCCT
Source organism: Triturus cristatus (assembly GCF_964204655.1). Lineage (NCBI taxonomy): Eukaryota > Metazoa > Chordata > Amphibia > Caudata > Salamandridae > Triturus > Triturus cristatus. The sequence continues at coordinate 935,559,617 of NC_140584.1, read as the reverse complement.
TCACTGCTGGCAGGTCCCAGAGAGTGTTCTCTCCTCTCGCTTGTTTCTGGCGTGGCCGTGTATTGATCAGTTGGTCTCTTAAATTGCTGGTTCTTTTAAAGGCAAAACGAGGTGCTGGGATGTTTAGTGCATCACTATTGATGATTTTCCAGTTACGGTTGATGATTCTTTTGATTTTGTTGGAGAGGGGGGTAAAGGTTGTGACGCAGGTGATCACGTTGTTGTTCTCGGGTTCTCTCGTTTCCAGGAGGCCCTCACGGGTGTTGTTCCTAGCCCGTTTTTTAGCTTGGTTAATTACTTTTACTGGATAGTGCCTCTTCGCCAGGTTCTCAGATAGGGTGTCGGCTTGTCTGTCATAGTCCTGTAGTTTGCTGCAGTTGCGCCTGATCCTGAGAAACTGGCCATAGGGTAAGTTTTCCCGTAGAGCTTTAGGGTGGTGGCTCTTAAAGCTCAGGAGGCTGTTGCAGTCAGTCTCTTTTTTGTACGTGCTGGTCTGAAGTATCCCATTTTCTAGTTGGATCAATAAGTCCAGGAAGGGGATTTTCTCGTCACTGGAGGTCATGGTGAAACGTAAATGGGGGTCCTGATTGTTGATCCACTCAAAGAATTCCAGTGTCTTAGATGCCTGTCCTCTCCATAGGATCAGCACATCGTCTATATACCGTTTCCAAGTGACCATATGTCGATGAAATGGGTTGGCATCTGTGAAGATGTGGTTAGCCTCAAAATGTGACATGTACAGTCCAGCCAAGCTCGGCGCGAAAGTGCTCCCCATGCTGGTCCCTTGTACCTGGTGGTAGATGGTGGTTTTGTACATAAAATAGTTGTTAGTGAGAGCCAGGGCAATGAGGGCCGAGATGAAGCTTGCCGGTGTAGACGTTGGAAGTTCCGAGTTTTGTAACAGGTTGCTTACCACTTCGATGGTTGCTTCCTGCGGGATATTCGTGTACAGTGCTTCCACGTCCAATGTGAGCAGTAAGTCGATTTCCTCGGTGTTTTCATCATTGATGGTTTGGATGAGGTTAAGCACATCTCTGGTGTCTTTGAGGTAAGCTGGAGTAGCCTGGACCAAAGGGCGCAAAAAGAAGTCACTGAACTGGCTCAAAGGTTCCAGAAGGGAGTCTATCCCAGACACGATCGGACGGCCAGGGCACGGGGTAACCCCCTTATGGATTTTAGGTAGAAGATAGAAGTAGGGCATCCTAGGAGACGGATTCACCAAAAAGGCTGCTTCTTTAGAGGTAATCCATCCCTCTGTTGCTGCTTCGTTGACCAAGGTTCTGATCTGGTTCAGTAGCATTGAAGTAGGATCGGTCTCTAGAATCTCGTAGTACTCAGTGTTGTTTAGTTGGCGTAGACACTCCTTCTCATAATCCTGTATGTCGAGGATCACAGTGGCTCCCCCTTTGTCCGCAGGTTTTATTATGATGGAATCATCATTCTGAAGGGTGGTCACCGCCCTCCGCAGTTTTTTGGGGAAGTTGTTGTAGGCGTTAGGAGGTTCTAATCGGTTAACCTCCTTGAGGACAGCTTTTTCGAAAGTGAGGACCTCGTGTGGGACCATACCAGCGCTGGGGGTAAATTTCGACGGAGGTCTCAAGCCAGTGTCGTCCTCAGTCTGTGTTTGGTTGTCTTTGAAGAAGGCCCTAAGTCTCACTTTGCGAAACAGTTGATGTAGTTCCTCATTGGTTCTGAAATTGTCCTCCTGTGGGGTGGGCACAAACCCAAGTCCTAGTTCCAAGGCTGTGGTCTCGTCGGTGTTCAGAGGTCTCGAAGACAGGTTGACGATCAGTTTTTTTGTTGGTGTTGTGCCATGCTTCTCGTTGTTCTCTGTTGGTTGTCCGGATCTTGCCAATGTACCTGCTTGTTCCCTCTTCTTCTTCCTCTGCCTCTGCCCCTGCCTCTGTTCTGAAAAGGTGGAGGAGGGTTGTGGAGGAAAGGTTGCTGAAAACCCTGTTGTAGTGGGTTGTATGGCGGGTACCACATGGGTCCGTGTTGTGGGAATGGTTGGGGTGGAAAACCGTAGAAAGGTGGTGGCCCTAGTGGTGGTGGTAATAGACCCTGTGGGTTGGAGCGGCGGCCCCAGCTATGATTACTCGAGTTGCTACCCGAAGAGTGACCTGAACGGTTGGACATTGACGATCCATCGTCAGAGATCGTGTCGGTCTCTGTAGGTTGGAAGTCCTCTTTTGTATAGGGATAGATCTTCTCCCTATCAAATCTCTTCAGGTCCTTCTGTAGTTTGTTTATCTTCTGGTTTAGCAGGTAATCTCGGTGGTCAGAGATTTCTGAGTTTATTTCTGCTAAACGAGTTTTATATGCAGCAAGGCTAATGCTGGTTTTGAGACCGTTCTCTGCTATATTGATTTTGACAATCAAAGCGTCCGACAGGCGTTTTGCGGTACTGATAATCAAAATGATCCAATCTCGAGTGCATTTCCATGCAATTTGGCTCCATTCGCGTCTGAATATAAGGTCTTCCAAAAAGATCCTCGGTGCCGTGCGGACCAACAATCCGTTAGGTGCTGAGTTTGCTCTGAGGTATTCGGTCATAATAGAGCCGTGAAGAGCAGTCTTTACCTGAAGTTTTTTGAGAGAAGTAAGGGTATTCCAGTCGCCTTGTGCGCTGGTCCCTGCTGTGTTGCCATCACCATCTAAGAGTGACGGGGTTCTCAGGATTTCAGCCACAATGTCCTCACCGTAGCTGAGGCCTAGGTTGTCCCCCAGGGTTGAAAATGACATGTCTCAGGGAAGGTAAGGGTCAAGAGGTGGAAATGGAGAAGGGAGCAGGAGAAGAAGAAGAAAAGGGAAGCGAGTGAAAGAGAGGGTCCCTCGGCTGAGCCGCCGTGCTAAATACTGTATCCAAAGATAGGGGGGGGACCAGGAGCTGGTTAATGGTCCAGTGCCTGTGCTCCAAGAAGTCAATAGGGTAATTACTATAAGGCACTGTTCCAGGGTCGGTATGGTTGAAAGTCAACCAAGACCGTACCTCAACAAAGGGAAAGTAAAGAGAAAGATCTATGTCTTAGAGGTCTAGGGTGGGGTACTCAGGATGGGGGGAGACAGCATTAGTGTCTCTTGTTGCCCTCACACACCCCGAGGGATGTCATGCTTCATCATCGGGCGGTGCTCCTCGTCGGGCCGGCGGTGCAATGCCCTACGGGTCCCCCGAAGGGTCTCTTTAGCGGAGATCTTTTAAGAGCGCTGCCGATTGGTGCATGCGGGTATGTGGAGGGGGAGTACCAGGGTCAGTGGTGGCTGTAGTGTGTGCAAGAATAAAAATACCTAAGGGTTACCAGGGAAGCTATTTTAATAAGAAGGCACCCTTGGTACATTAAAATACGTGGCAAAAATGTTACTAATTAAAACGTGATGTGTTTAGTAGTAACTTAAGGTACAGGTCAAATGGTCGACATGTTTCGCGCCTTTCAGTGGTCAGAGTGATCCATGGCGCTTCATCAGGACCAGTAGAGGTGAAAAGTGTGGGGAAGGGTGCCCAGACTATGTGTGGTGGGTGGGGTAAAATATCACCCTCCCACTCAGCAATGAAAGGGAGTACAGTGTCTCCTAAACAGGTGGTGTGTGCAGGGAGGAGTCTGTTGTGCCCCCTTTGTGTAAGACCTAGATCAAAAGAAAGATAAAACAAAAAGAAATGCAGAGGTTAAAAAACATATGCGGACTTGCCTTGTCGATCCGCATAAGTACATAGTGATCCGAGAGATCACAATTTTACAATGAGACAGTCATAATTTCATGCACCCGGAGGCCCTGGCTACTCTCAGGGTTCTGTAGGAGCGGGGAGGCGTGGGTGTGGTCCCATGCCAGTCAAAAAGTGGTAGGTCCCGGGTCCCGGTGGCAGTCACAGAACCCAGCTGGAGACTCGATAGGTAAACTGCTGTACCCCGCGGGGCCCGGACATCTCCACTTGGCTGTACAACGGGGTCACCCGGCGTGTCGTCAAACGAGACAGTCAGGTAGACACGTGTGTTGTGTATCTAATTCGATTCGTTGGTTCAATACAAAGAAAGTGCACTCAGAGTAATCTTACCTAAAGTAAGAGCTTGATTTGCTCCTTGAGTTAAAAAGCGGCGTAGGAGGCCCACACCATCTAGGGCTGTAAATTGGAAAAAGTGCGTAACAGCAGGGAAAACCCAGAGGGTAAAGGAAACAGAAGTGAAGCGTTAGTTTTACTTACATCGTAGCCGGTTGTAGAGCAGGAAAATTGCTTACGTTTGGGTCTGGGTAGCCTCGAGTCATACTCACGGGTTGCTCAGGTGACGGCACTGGAAACCTGCCCGGTCCTGACGCCTGCTCGAAGGTAAATGACTTTGCCTTACTCATGGTATTTAAAGACTGAGCCCCGTGATAGAAGGAGGTACCTGTTTCCAGTACAGACGGCACGAAAGGTCGTAGAAGGCCGGAGCTGCGCATGCGCGGTGACACAGGATGTTTCAGTGATCTCTTGTGCATGCGTGAGGAGGTGTTATTGGCGCATGCATGGTGTGTGTGAGGTGTGTTACTGTGCGCATGCGGGCCGTGGGGTGTTTACGATGTGTAAATCAGGAATAGCAGACCAGACCACAAAAGTGGGTGTGTCACTGTTGGCCAAAGGCCAAATTCTCCTGCAGGATTGCCAGGATTGAGGGTGTGGCGGTGTATGGGCGGGGCTACATGAGCACTTGCTCACGGGTGCTGAAGGTGTAGAGTCCCCATCCGTAACAGGCTCATGCTTTCAATATAGCAATGCACCTCGGAGCTAGCGTGACGAGCTAGGGTCTAATTATTCAGTTATTTAGCTCCTAGCCGGAGGGACGGTGTACGATGGATTACACATGGTATCTACACACAAAAGTGTTAGTGTTGGAGCTCGCTCCATGGGATATCGTCGTTGAGCCCTTGGGTGTCTGTATGCAGGCGGTGCACCCAGCGTTGTTCACGTCTAAAGAGCGACTCGCTACTCCAGTTATTATTGGATTCCAGGATGGTCCATTGGATCGCTTCACAGGGGTGCCCTTTTTCCAGAAAATGGTTCGTCAGTTTTGTGGCTGCGCGAGCTCGTCTGATGGTGCTTTTGTGTTCGCTGATCCTTGTTTTGATGGGTCTGGTGGTCATGCCTACATAGTAGAGTCCGCAAGGACACGAGATCAAGTATACACAATTTGCGGTGTTGCAGTTCGTGTGCTTCCTCTGTTCCCACTTTAGCTCACCAATTTCCAAAACCTTTGTGTGTCGTGTCGTGGTGCAAGCACTGCACGAACCACACGGGTGCATGAAATTATGACTGTCTCATTGTAAAATTGTGATCTCTCGGATCACTATGTACTTATGCGGATCGACAAGGCAAGTCCGCATATGTTTTTTAACCTCTGCATTTCTTTTTGTTTTATCTTTCTTTTGATCTAGGTCTTACGCAAAGGGGGCACAACAGACTCCTCCCTGCACACACCACCTGTTTAGGAGACACTGTACTCCCTTTCATTGCTGAGTGGGAGGGTGATATTTTACCCCACCCACCACACATAGTCTGGGCACCCTTCCCCACACTTTTCACCTCTACTGGTCCTGATGAAGCGCCATGGATCACTCTGACCACTGAAAGGCGCGAAACATGTCGACCATTTGACCTGTACCTTAAGTTACTACTAAACACATCACGTTTTAATTAGTAACATTTTTGCCACGTATTTTAATGTACCAAGGGTGCCTTCTTATTAAAATAGCTTCCCTGGTAACCCTTAGGTATTTTTATTCTTGCACACACTACAGCCACCACTGACCCTGGTACTCCCCCTCCACATACCCGCATGCACCAATCGGCAGCGCTCTTAAAAGATCTCCGCTAAAGAGACCCTTCGGGGGACCCGTAGGGCATTGCACCGCCGGCCCGACGAGGAGCACCGCCCGATGATGAAGCATGACATCCCTCGGGGTGTGTGAGGGCAACAAGAGACACTAATGCTGTCTCCCCCCATCCTGAGTACCCCACCCTAGACCTCTAAGACATAGATCTTTCTCTTTACTTTCCCTTTGTTGAGGTACGGTCTTGGTTGACTTTCAACCATACCGACCCTGGAACAGTGCCTTATAGTAATTACCAGCTTTGCGATATTATCAAGGAAGGGTAGCGATTTTTTTTTAATCGCGTTAAGTATGCCTTAACACAGGAATTTAACGTCTGTTAAATTCCTGACTAAGGCATACTTAACATGGGGGGTGGATTGAGTGGCTAAGACCACAGGCCCTCTCATCAAGGGTATCGCCGTCTTCCATGGAACATTGCTGGAAAACCAGTGATGTTCCATGGAATACATCGCTATTGCTTCGATAATTATCGCAATTGCGCTGAGCGTTGTTAATACAGCGCTAGCATGGCGATAATTATCTGCGTTAGCCAGCGTTAAACATTTTAACGCTAAGAGCGGCCAGCGATAATTATCGCTGGCTGTTGATAATATGCCCCTTGGTTTTTTGTAAAATCACAAACCTTGGAGATATTTGATCAATGAAATCCAGGATTGCTCATCCTTTTCTCTTGCAGATTAACTGATTTGCATTTCATTCAGGCAAGCAGCTGATAACGATCTAACTGGCATATTATCAAGGCCAGGCGATAAACTTATCACTGCTTTAGCGTCCGTTTTCGGGTGTAAAGCGGCGATAACTTTATCGTCTAATCAGCAAGGACACGCTAGCGCGTGTTTTGCTGACTTAGCCCCCGTTACCAGCACGCCTAACTTTGCATCGCTAATGAGATGCAAAGTAGGCGTGGCTGTGAAACCAACCAGGGAAAGTATCGCGAAGGCAGCTTTGCGATATTACTAAGGAAGTGTAGCGATTTTTTAAATCGCGTTAAGTATGCCTTAACGCAGGAATTTGTCTGTTAAATTCCTAAGGCATATTTAACATGGGAGGTGGATTGTGTGGCTAAAACCACAGGCCCCTATCATCAAGGGTATCGCCATTTTCCATGGAACATCGCTGGAAAACCAGCGAGGTTCAATGGAAAACATCGCTATTGCTAGGATAATTATCGCCATTGCGCTGAGCGTTGTTATTACAGCGTTAGCATGGCGATAATTATCTGCGATAGCCGGCGTTAAACATTTTAACGCTAAGAGCGACCAGCGATAATTATCGCTGGCTGTTGATAATATGCCCCCATATTAGCTGTCCCAGGACAGCTGTCTTTTTTCAAAAGGAAAGCAAACCTTTTGGATTGCAGGGACAAGTGAAGCTGGGGAATGCGTGACCCCCTTTCCAGGACTCCAGGGCCCCCCGGGGGTCGCGCCCCACAGATTGAAGACCTCTGCCTTAATGTGTGCCGGTTGTTGCCAGTGGTGGACACTGGTACCCATTTTTGGGAACAGCCACTTATTTTTCATCATAAGACAAGTGAGAAATGCAGAGAAGAGAGGAGGAAGACAATGGTATGAAAACAGCAACAAAAGGAGCGGACGGAGGTGAAAAAGAACCTTCCAGGGTGAGATAAACAGATATGAAGTGAGTGTGGTGGAGGAGAGGCCGCCTTATTGTGCGGCCACCCTGACATTTGCCAGCACCGGCGGCGGCTCCTGGGACAACTGCACAGCGAGCACTCACACACAAGCCGGAAATGGCTGTCAGTCGCTAATAATTTGTGGCTGCAGCTGCACGAGCCATGGGGCCAATTGGTTGACGCAGTCAGTGCCGCAGCGCCGCTGCTTCCGGGTAGGAATGCGGTATCATTTCTCAGTGGTTGGTGCAACCGACTCTGAAAGGCCAGGAGCAGTGCCCTCCCGGGCTGCCTGGCAGGAGGTCATTTTGCGGCACCAGGCGGGAGGCTGAACTGTTCCACACGTTCACGACAAATTCGTTAATTAATATGAGATGTAAAAAAAATGCCCAGCAGCCTGGGGACAAATAAAATGGAAATGCTCTTGCCAAGCGATAAAACACCGCGGAGAGAGCTAAGCCGGCCAGGTTTACCTCGGCGTAAACTCCGCAGAACCACATAAAATGGACCCTTCAAACCAGAAGGGCGAGATTAGCAGGGAGCTGTTTTTTTTGCAACCTGTATTAACTGCTTCTCAGGCGAGTTTTAGAAAGGTCCGATATAAAAACATACTTCTCAGCCAGCGCACTTAAATGGGAGTCTCGGGCATAAGGCCCTAATTATATGAAAGCCCCCCGAATACCTTGGTTTTTAACGTGTCCGAGTCAATGGCGTTTTAATGACTTATTAAATGGTTGGTTTACAGCCTGCTCAGTCTGGGACCCGTGTCTGTGCGTCGCGCCGAAGGACCCCGCTCTTTCACGAGGCCACTCGAAAATGGCGTCAAATGGTTTCTGTAAAAACGTAGGATGCTTCCTGGCACAAATCAAATTAAATGCGCACCCAGAAAGTCAATGGTGGGAAAGGATGCGGTGCATTAAGCACCCATGACAGGCAGAGAATGAACGGCATCTGAGGGGTGCCTTACATGCTCCACTTTTAGTCACACCTCGCTCTTGCGTTAGATTTGCATACACACGTGCACTTTGTATGAGTTCAAAAGTCATTCTAGGGATCGGGTGTACTAAAAGTGTGTGCTCTACAGTGTGCCTCCCCCGAAACAGCAAAATGGGGGTGGGCGTCAGTGCATTAAATGCACTACATTAACGAACGCATGCTATTTTAGTGCTGAATTGCTACACACTATTCAACAAAAGATTAATCATGAGTATAGGAGCTTCTTAGCCCCTGTTCTTATACTTGAAGCACCACTGTCTGTTAATTTATATATGCTATTCAGTATAGTGTCGAATCATTGCCCGATGGCGTAACATTACTTAAAAGAAGTGTGAAATTATATACAAATAAACACATTATAAAGCTCTGCACAAGAAGAGTGAAGTTAAAAGTGAATGCGTCAGTTACATAAAAAAGAATGAGTTGACCCCGAAAATGAAAACAATAACACGAGAGAATGAGCTGCACCCAGCGATGACCGGGGAAGCAACAAACAACATTAACGAGAGGAAAATAAAAATAGAAGAATGTGTAAGATAAACTGTACAGAGATACCAGGGGGGGCAGATGAGCAATGGAGGAGATAAAAATCAGGGGCGAGTCCTAGCGAGGAGTTAACATTGCCCTGTGAGATGAGTTCAGGAAGAAGCCATGTGCAGGGTGAGTATGGGAATGGGCGGGATTGAAAGTATCTTTGGTCCACATGTTTTTAGGTCTCGCCTGGCGTGAGACTGCGCAGACATGCGCAGTCTCGCTGGCGAGATATAATGATTTGAGGAGATTTCTCTAGTGGGCTTTAAGCCCCGCCCCTCTTCCATTGACTGGCGACACCGTTTATGCTAAACGGTGGCCAGCCATTGGAAAAGAGCGTCTAGTGACGTACATTTTTCTCTTTTAGAGCCGTCCCAGTTGGACTGGCTCGGTTCCTTTACGTTTGTGGTAAAAGCTTTTCTTATCTTTATGGGGCCATGTGTTTCAAACATATGGCCCCATTAAGACAAGAAAGCTTTCCTAAAGGACGAAAGTGAAAGCAGACTGGGGAGCAGTAGGGGCTCTGCAGGCGCCTGTGCAGGAGGGAGGGCGGGTCATCGGAGGGACAGATCACTTGTTTAGTTGTGGTATTGTTTAACGTGAAACCTTCACTTGAGATACAAGCAAACCAAATTTCCCGCGAGTTGGTGCAATTTTATTTCTTATTATTATTTGATTTAACGATTTTGCAAACCCCAAGTGTGTAATATGCTCTTGCAACCAGGCCTTACGTGTTTTAGATGTTTTACGATCGTGTTACGTCTTTTGTTACGTTCTCCAAGCAGGGGTGTTGTTACTCTTTAAATAAATGAAGATGATGAATATTGGAGACATCCTTTCAGAGTTGTCCTCTCATCGCAGACCTGTATGTGAGACTCGACATAACGCCTTCCAGCCAGCCCCGCGAGTTCTCACTGCCCCAGACACTCTCCCACGCCTATACACACAAATCGGCACAAACACACGAGCAAAACAGCGACCAACTTTTACTTGCACTGACAGCTGCAAAGAGTTCTAGACACAGCTCCCTGCCCCCATTCCCTATAACCATCCATGCTGGTGCGCGCCAGAGGCCACTGAACGTCCACCTACTCCATCGTGACTCGATCTGGGGACACGTGCGTCATTCTGCGTAGCCTGATCGGCACAAGTGGCGCTGCTTACCTGCCGAATCTCCGTCTGCGAGGGATAGTGAGAGGATGTGGGACGTCGGCTACACTGCCGACTCTGCTGCAGGAAACCAGGGTTCGAGCCTCAAGGTCGCATCCACATCCTGTGATTCTGGGCAAAATCACTTATTCTCCCCGTGCCTGAATGTGTAATGTAAATACGGTGCTTTGTAAAGCGCTCCAATACCTTCTTGTCGAGTTCGCGCTATATAAATATGCAACAAAAAAAAATGGTAGCGCGTGTGTGCGTCACGCAGCCCGCTGACTGTGAGGCCTGCACCGTGGATTAGGTGCATCATCACTGCAGCTGTCGTCTTGTCAATGCATACATTAGGAGCATTCAGATATCTCTATGCATTAGGCGCGTTCAGCTATCACCCGCTTTCTAATTCTCAGATGCAGGGACAGTGCCTTACTACGTATGCATGTGTGCATCACACACACAGACACACTTATGTATGCATATGAAAATGTTGGAGGGAGCAACTAATGGTTATTTATCGCATTGAAAATGCAATGGGTCTCGCCTTTTATTAAATTAAAGCCATTTGCTTTGCTATACAATACCATTAGCAAAGCAAATGACTTTTACTTAATCAAAGGCGAGACCGATTGCATTTTCAATGCTTGTTTTTAGTTCGGTCTTATACCTAAGCGAGATAGTGAGTCGTTTGCAAGGCCCGGGGATTTCACATTCAGTCAGCAGTACTGCTTGCATTGCAATTTCTTTTCCAACTATGCGCACATTGCCGCTTGTGTGTCCATAATTGAGGTAAAGTAATGGTAATGGATCCAGCTGTGCAGAAATGTCGGACATGCCACAACCCAACAACAATGCCTTTTCCCTCTGTGCTGATTGTTCTGCTGTCAGAAGCTCCTTACTTATTCACTAACTTCTACCACTCATGCATACACGTTCATGACACACAAGTCCTGTTTTTGGCAAAAAAGTATCTCCTCCTTTATTAAAAATTGTAACTATTATGTAACAATAAGATACACTGTTAAAACATGGAATCATAAATATCAATATCAATACACAAAATCCAGTACTTTTCGGGAATGTTCATTGCCCGCAAATGTCTATTGGTAGCAAACTCACGCCTCTATTGTCTGGCCTTTCGATCACGAGTTGATGTATCCATATTGGGAGAACAGAATCCATATTTAAAACTAAGAGCACCATTCTTTTATTGATGACCGGAACGTGTGGATACAAGTTTTTATTCTTGGACCTACAATGAAAGAAAAAGAAAGATCTTCTGGTACATCTTATGTCCTGGAGTTCTCTATTGGATAAGATACTTATTCCATTAAGTTTGAGAATAACTTACGTGCTTAAAGATCATCATTTGCACATTGAACAAATACTGTTTTTAAATTAAGCTTGTCCTTATGAAGGTGGTAAAATCAAGTGAAGTCCACCGAAACGCCGCGTCGACAACTTGTTTCTAATATATATGTTTTATATATTTCTTCTTTTTAAAAACTTTTTTCTTGTTCATACAGGATTGATGGATTTCTGATGTATGTATCAATTGCAATTCATGTAAAGTGACTCAAAACCAGTAGACAAAGTGTTAACTGCTTAAATATGAGATAAAAATATACTATGACTAATGATATCTGTTTATGAAAAACTCTTTGGTCTACAAATAGGATCTCATCCCTATGATTTTGGGCCATATATATCACAATGTTCTTTTGCGATTCTCAAATAGCGATTTTTTGCGAATCGCTATTTGAGAATCGCAAAACGCTATGTATGTAGGATTTGCAATTTTTTTAGCGAATCCTACATATTCCTTAATTGCAAATTGCGATTCGCAATTAAGGAGTACCTCCCTATTCATTCCTATGGGCCTAGAGGCCCTAAGAAAAAAGGAATGTGCCCTTGTGTAACGAAACTGGTGCTATGTAAAGCACTCTGATACGCGATTTATCGGGTCTAGTTTGCGCTATTTAAAACTCCTCCCCTCCCCCCCAAAAAAGACCTTCTCAATTTGCGATTCTCATTTAGAGAATCGCAAATTTAGAATGCAATTTCAAGGGTGCCAGAGTGTCAAAAGGACACCCTGTTGCACCCCTGAAATGTGCTTGTGTGCCCATGTGACACACATACATGCCCAATGGGCATGTATGTGCGCCACACGGCACTCAGAAAAATGCAAAAAAGTGAATTTTTCAGAGAAATCGCAAATTACCACCAACTTGAAGTTGGTGGTAATTTGCGATTCCTTAAGGCCAAATTGCACTTTTTCTGTGCTTACATTGCATTTAAGGAATAGCAATTTGCGATTCCTTAAATGAAAACGCAAAATAGGGAATCGCAAATTTTGCGATTCCTCATTTTGCGAGGCAGTTTTTCTTTAATACATACTACTGAGCCCAATTGCGATCGCAATTTGGAATGATACATATGGCCCTTTGTGTATTTATACAGTGGCGTCACTAGGGGGGTGCGGGGGTGCGGACCGCACCGGGTGACACCATTACATGGGGTGACACCGAGGTACGGGCAGCGCAATCAAAGCTCAGAGGGTGTCTGACCTGGTGATTCAGTGTGCGCGATCTCGGACGAAGATCAGATCGGATAACTAAACGAAAAATCCGACTGCCAGGAGTTTCAGACTGCGTCTTATTCAAGATGGATTTTGGTTGGTTAATCAAATAAATGTCACCAATTCTGCCAACAGCGCTGCAAAATAATGAGCTGTCATAAGAAAGCGTTACAAAAATTAGGAGTGAGAACAGAGACTTGCAGCTAGTGAAGAAGAACACACTGTCGAGAAACATGTTGACGAGCAGAGAGAGACACATTAGCAACAAAGACTGATACTGGACCAAGAGAAAGCCCAATCAATGCAATTTAAAAGTGGCATTTAGGAGGGCGCAGAAAGCGTATTTTTATGTTAGTATCTTTGTTTGTTTCTGCTTCTTCTGTATTTTGGTTGTTCTGATACTCGTCCCGTTTTACAAGACATCGAGTCATCAAATGACATTTCTTTGGCCAGGTCTGGGACATTTTGACAACAAGTTAAAGGTTGTTCGTTATGGTAAAGAACAACACGGTCCATCCCCTATTTGAGCATTCATGTTCTTGCAGGTGAGCTCTGGGGACTTAAGGACCACTTGACGGTTCTCGTGACGGTGACAGAGGCAGCCCTCCCGAGTGAGAGACCTGTGCTGCTGCTGGTGGTAGCGGAGGGAAGGAGGTCGCCATCATCCTTCTGACCTTTGCTCCGCGCTGAGGATACCGAGCAAGATGCTGTCAAGAGGAGCGGCCTTGCACTGACATCTGCCAACGCTTGCATGCCTCCCATCGCAGGCCATGTCGCTCCATATGATTCCATGTTTTAACAGTGTATATTATTGTTACATAATAGTTACAATTTTTAATAAAGGAGGAGATATTTTTTGCAAAAAACAGGACTTGTAGTATGTCATGAACGTGTATGCATGAGTGGTAGAAGTTAGTGAATAAGCAGGCTGCTTCTGACAGCAGAACAATCAGCACAGAGGGAAAAGGCATTGTTGTTGGGTTATTTGAACTCGTTTCCTTTTGTTGTGCAACGGGTTGCTCTCTTTTTTCAGAGGACATGCCACAACCCCAGTTTGCACTGAGGTCAAAGTGGGAGGGATTTGGAGGAACCAATGGGTGGTGTAGCTTGAAAACTGACGTACCCCATTGTTATTCTCCATTGCTACAACAGATCTTTGCTGCCCCTCCTAAACCACCACAGCACTGTGACGGCCACCCACTCTCATTTTAGCACAATAGCAACTTAAAATAGGGGTCAGTCTCAGAACTCTTGCTTTTGCAATGCACCCAAGGGCTGGACTCTCCCTTTTGACATGTCTGCCCAAAAATAATATGAAGTAATTTACCAAAAACACTGAGGGCCTGACCGCCAGACCTGTGGTTCCGCTGCTGTGGCTGTATAGCCACCGCCGCACCAGCGGCCTGACCGGCCTATTACGACTTGGGCGGTCAGACTGCAATTGAACCGCTGGCACTGCCAGGGAACTGTCTTTCCCTGGCGAGGGCATAGTGGTCAGAGGCTATGTAATAGGCAGGTGGTGCCACTGCGGCACCGCCGTGCATATTACAAGTTTCACGACCGCCAGCGGTTTCACGGAGGTCTTTCCTCCATGAAAAGGCTGGAGGTATTGAAACAATGGCCACAAAATTGTCGTACACTGGCAGACGGGCGGCAGCGACCTTCGGCGGAGCAGTGCCACGGCAGTTGGCACCGCCGTATCGCCGCTCCGCCAAAAGTCGTAATTAGGCCCTGAATGCTCAAATGAGCGCACAGAATGAAGAAAAAAATGTACTCAACTCAGCGTGCATTCTAAAAATACATGATTGATTTGAAGGAGTGGTGTAATATCACCACAACCCTAGGGCAGTGAAAGTGACGTGCTCTTTCACCCTAGATTACATTACCGGAAGTGACATCACGGGATGTTGATAATAGTGATTGGCAACTGGGAAAAATACCCAGCTGGCCAGCTACTAAACAAGTAAAAGCTAAGTGCGTGTGTTGTGAAAAGATCTGCATTAAGTGGTACAATTACAAGCATTGCAAGGCATTTCCCAAGGCACCTCCGACAGGAGAAGCTTTCCTGGGTTGGGACATCCGTTGCGTTGTCCATTTTTGCAACTCGTATTAACTGCTTCTCAGATTCGTTTTGGATAGTCTGATATAAAAACATAATTTTGAGCCATAGGCACATTGTTACGTTACTTGTACGGCGCTTTTACACGCTTTTTGGAGGTGCCTGGCTCTGACTAATAGTAGTGCCATCTTAGTTGCACCCTCAGGTATGTTTTAGCTGTGTTTTTTATGGGTTATATTTTCTCACATTCGTTTCAATTATATGTTTTATCTCCACGTATACCCACTGCAAAGGGGAGCCTTTGCAAGTGGATTGGAGTTGCTGGACTCCAGGTAGCATTTTTAACCCCACCCCCCGTCATTTATCTTGCCTGGTTCGTCGCATCACAGCCAACAATGCCCCCTTCTGATGCTGGGCTACTTCTGTCACATGGCAATGTTTCCACACAGCAGGCACACAGCAGGCAAGCCCGTCTGCGCCTGGACTGCCCTTGCACCAGGGATGCTGCTGGTTTCAAGCTAGAAGTCAGGGCTCGCGCCTGCCTTGCTTACATGAAGTCGCAACTACTAGGCCTTCGTACCCAAGGTAAGTTGCTAGGTTGTATTCTGGTCAATTGGAATTGCCCGGGTTTGGGTACATGCCCTAAGTGCCTTTTCCAGCTGATGCCGATGGGTGCTTAGGGACCATTAGAAACTTCCACTGTAGGGCCTTCTGGGCCTCAATTGAGAGGTTCTGCGGAGGTGGCCAGTGATGTCGCTTGTGCTTTAATTAACACATGGTTGCTAATTAAAAATAAGCTTTATCGATTCAATAACATAACCTGGAGTGTCTTTTTATCATGGAAACCTTGTCACAGGATCTTGTGGAAGCGGTCTCTATTAGATATTCTATTGTTAGACTTGATCACCCTATTAGTATTTTGTGTGGTCTAGCCATTATTTTGAATGATTATCTATATTTCACGCTTGAGCCACTCTCGATCCAGCCACAATGTGACTGCGAGGCTGCCTTGTTCAAACTACAAATTCATGATGCTTTTACTTTTCTCAGGCCTTCTTGTTTTTTGCCCACCCTCTACTAGAGCCATTTTTTTTATCTTCCTGGGGCCAATCTATAGAACTTCTTTTTCGTTAAATTCTAATTTAATAATTCTTACGGATTTTAAATTTCACTTAGAGGCCTCTGCTTGTCGGGAGTCCTCTGCTTTTAATGACCTTATGTCATGAATGGGCTTCACGCCATTAGTTTAGTCCCCACACATCTGGTGAGACATATTCTTGATGGGACCTTTACTAATTTTTCTGGGATTAGACTAAAGGACATTATCGAGCTTAGTTGGTCTGACCATCGATAAGTAGGTTTCCTGGTTGCCACCACCCCCCTTTCCTTTTTTTAGTAAGTCCAGATCTTTAAGCACACCCAATGAGCAGAAACAAGAAAAAGGTCTCATGCACTAATCTGCAGGAAGCATTAGCTGCCAACCCTTTTTGATCGTGCCAATATATAGGTTCCATAGCCAAGGAATTTATCAGCTGGGTTAGGTCTGCTTTAAGTATCACTGGTCCAAGAAAAACATGTTGGGGCTTTAGACTGAAACTGACTGTCCCTTGGTGTACAGATCAGCTTAAAGAACTAAGGATTAACTGCCATAGGCGGAATGCAAATGGTGCTTAAATTTGGATCCAGATGAAAAGTGTTGAAGAAAAAGATAGACTCCTCTAGGCAGTGTAAAAACAGCTCTTTACTGTCACGTTAGGGAGAGCAACTGTCTTCACACAAGTAAAAAGCTAGTCTCATTTCGCTGCTTCACAGGCAGCTATTTTTATACACAGTTAAACAATGCTAGTTACAAAAGTTTAAACAATGATTTACTAGGCAATTACATATTGGTAAACATTAGTTGTGGAAAAACATGAGGTCACCTGTGACCCTAGACATTAACCTAATTCTCTTCACATCCTTTATTGCAGTTCTAACAATGCTTTAAAAACGAAGTGTTCTTCTACTTTTGAATGCATGTGTATTTGGGTTGAATGCATTTTATTTGTGTGTGTGATCTACCATTGTGTTCCAAAGACCTCTTATCAGGCTCCGCGTGTTCTTGGCTAATTCAATCTCCTGCTTCCATTGTCTAATCGTATTTCAGTTTATAGAAAACACAGAATACGCGCAAGCAGCGCTGTGTGCTAAGGCTATAAATTCCTTCAAGCTTGTCAAACATGGATTTTCTTTTGACTATGACCTTACAGGTCATTCACTCTGTTTTCAAGTAAAGACTTTACCTCTTTGTCATCAGCACAAGTTTTTGGCCTGCACTGCTCTTTTACCACGTATAGCTGTGTGATGCTCTCTGCTGTTGCGCCGTGTTGTCATATTTTATTTCTTCCATAACAAAAGAGAAAGCACAAATCTCTATTTCAAGTTTATAAGTGTGTCATTTTTGAGGCAAAAAATACATTCTTAATGCTAAAAATCAGGTCTGCATATAATTCCTCAAATGAACTCTTTAAAATGGTAAATTCTCTATCTAATCCTCCATATCCATCGAATTCAGATATTTCCCAATCCTTTTGTGAGGGTCTTGCGACTTTTTTCAGAGACAAGATGTTGAATATTTATTCAGAGTTTCATCTTCCTTGTGTCAGGATGCATCGGCTCTTACATCTTACTTCTCCTCTCTGGAGAATTCCTATGGGTTTTCTTGCTTCTTGTAGGTTACCGTGCCCCATGTTAAAAAACTTCTGTTGGGCATTTGAACGGGATTCCTGTTACATCCTTGCCCCCCTAAAACCTATTAATTAGTCCCTGACATTGTGTCGGAACATCTTGCACAGACCATTAGCATGGTTATGGAAGCAGGATATTTTCTCAGTTCTTAGAATGACACGATTATCAATCAATCAATCAATCAATCAGGACTTCTAAAGCGCAGCTAATCACCCAATAGGGTATCCAGGCGCTTGCAGGTCCTGGTGGCTTATTCGAACAGCCAGTTCTTGAGGGCTATTCTGAATTCCGGAAGTGAGGTGATGCTCCAGAGGTGCTTGGGGAGGTTGATTATTATTCCACTGCTCAAGAAACCCAATTTAAATTTTGAGGAATTAAAAAACTTTCAGCCAATTTCATTGCTGCCGACTCCTGTGAACAGTTTGGAAAAGCATCTTAACCAGCAGTTAATGGGGTTCATTGGCACACATGATCTTCTTGATCCATTACAGGCTGGCTTTAGAAATGAACACAGAACTGAATCCGCATGGCTGGCAGCTGTCTAAAGCATCAGTGGCCAGGATGACGGAGACTTGGCTGTGATTTTGGTCATGCTTGACCTGTCTGTTTCTTTTGACAAGGTCCCTCCTGTGCTTATGACATGACGTCTCTCTCAACTGTGCTTTGGGGGCAAGGCGCTCATTTCTTTACAATCTTTTCTGGTTGATAAATACCAGGCATTGAGATGTGGACAGCTCATGATGAAAGCTTTCAGCCTCCCAAGTGGAGTGCCTCGGGGTTCCTCATTAAGCCCAACTCTCTTTAACTTGTTTGTGTCCTCTCTGGCAACATTTATGAGATCTTCTGGGTTTCTGGTGCTGTCCTGTGCGGACGGCATCGAAATTATTGTATCCATTATGGACAATACTCTTTCTGTGGCAGCTGGCTTTAAGGAATATATGTTGAGAATCAGCTGTTGGATGAAAGAACATTTTCTCAAACTTAATGACGAAATAACGAAGGCATTGGTTTTTGGAGTACAACAGTCTATCTGGTTTGTGGCCTCGTGGCCTGATTCTTGCGGTCACCTCCATACTCCAGTGTGTTCAGCAAATTACTTAGGGGTCATTTTTGACAAACAGGTGAGTCGAATGAGTAATACCTGTTTTCTTATCAGCAGAACCTGGAAAAAAATATTTCTGTTCATTCCAATGGATCTGCGCAAAACAGTGGTCCTGGCACTGCTGTCTTCCTGCCTCGACTACTGCAACACACTTTATCTTAAAATCAACCAGGCCTCTCACAACAAACTTAAGGTGACCCAGAATGCTGCAGCTCAACACATTCCGGATATTCCGAAACAGCAATAGATTTTCAAGGGCCTGAAAACCATTCATTGGTTGCTGGTTAGGAAATGTGTCATGTTTAAGGTCTTGTTCATGACTTACTTGGTTACGTAACACAGTCCTGAGGTGTTTTTTTTTTTATCTACCTTTCAATGGAATGAGCCTAAAAGGCTGCTGCGTTCTGCTTTCAAGAGACTGGTGGTGGGTCCTTAAATATGCAAAGCTAGGTGGGGTGATCGAACTTTTGCCCACAAAGCAGCTAAGCTCCGGAACACCTTACCATCCACATCTCGGGTAAGGAAAATGTTCTCTCCTTTCGTAGACATCTTAAAACTTGGCTGTTTTCTCTTTAGCCCTAATTTTGTAGTCTTAGCTATTGTTCCCCTCTGTTTTGCTTTTTCCTTTTGGTGTTTTGATGTTTTCTGGCTTACTACCACCATGACACTTTAGAGTAATGTTAGGGCTTAAAATATATTTTCATTTAGTTTAATTTTAAGAAGCAAATCAGCTTTAATGATTGTTTATGTGCAGGAAAGTGTCCTGTACTGCACATAAGCAATCATTCCTGCGACGCAGGCACCCTTGCACCTTGGTGCAAGGGTGTCTGCATTAGCGCTAGGTAGCTTTTTTAGCGGCAACTCAAGGGAAAACACAGGGGTGCATCGTATTCTTGTGACTATGGCTCATCCCTGCATTTTTTAAATGATGCAGCGCGGCACTGCTATATTGCTTGCTACCCCATTTCTTTGTAACTATGTCCCTTGGTGACTGTACAATTTGTTGTAGAATCAGTTTTGCCACTTAGTGCACAGAGAATGTTTGGGCATTTTCCGCAGTTACTATCAATCTGTGTTTGTGCTTTTATTAGCTTTGGGTTTAGTTCGGATCTGGATACCTTGGACATGCTCTTGCTGTGCCTTTTGGCATAAAGAGTGAGAACATGGATGCAAAGGCTCCAAGATGCACAGATGAAATAGAGAACTAGCCAGCAGTATTGTTTTGGGAAATTAATACAGGCTGTAAAATCTTTTAATATTTAATTTAGCACACAAATACGATCATGCTAATACTAAAAAAATGTGTTATTTACTTAATGGTGTCTTGTATAGGGCTGCAAGCCCAAGGTGGTTCAGAGTGCCCAAAAGGTGGTAATATGGCCTTCGAATAATCTTTTGAAGCATTCTGCAAAACTCTTAAACCAAAGGCCAGGACCTCAGCTTGTTGTCGCACTACTTGGGGCTGGTGAAAGAGGATGGACTGTGGGGCTCACCAATCTCCTATAACCAATCATCTGAAATATGTTCCTGCCCCATCTTGATCTGCAGCTCAGATGGGAAGTATCACAGTACACAGTGATGGACTGATGATGGAAGCAGACACGTTCGCAAAAGAGAAGTGAATCTCTCAGTAGTCCTCCCTCGTCCTACACATAAATTCCCCACATTATGTCTACAAGAAAAATTTGAATCGAATCAACCTAGATTCTTCTGTCACTTATACTAACTACTTAAGACTCTATTTGATAAAAAATATAAACAAATATAAGACATTAACTGCTGTTTTGTGGGTGTGGCTGTTTCCATCACGAGTCCATATATATTAGAAAAACCAAAAGTCAGAAAAGAAAAATGTCAAAAAACATAAGTTTGTAAAAATGTTAATTTAAAAATTCAAAGCCAGAAAAAAGGGCAAAATGCATGGATTACAGTGAGGTATGTGTTAGAGCAGTGGAAAGGGTTAGGGATACAGAAATGTTATGGAAAGAGTCAGGATTCGGAATAGTCTTTAAGAATAGTACATGTGGTTAGGGATACATTTGGAGATAGAACTAGGTTAAATGTGATGGCTTGGGTAAGCTTTAATGTAGGGGTTAAGGTAAGAAATTAAGAGTAGGTAAAAGATTTAAAGGAGGTAAGAGAAGGGTCAGAGTTGATGACGGGATCATAATTGAGGTACTTCACAGCATTTTAAAAGTGATAGGGTTTGTTTCATGCGATTTACCGCAAAAAAAGCATAAACCAAGCATACTATCAAAAGAGAAAATCTGCTTAGTTCCTAACCAAAAATGTTTTTTCAATCTTTTCTGTAGGCAATAGTATTTCTCCCTTCAGGTCCACAGGCAAAGAGTTCTACATTCTTTAGCCAGTGACAGCAATTTATCTTTCTCTTACGTCTTTTTGCTTTGTGTTTTTTCTCCTCACTTGTCTCAGTAAAGGTATGATACGGATAAATAAGAGCTGGTCCCCAAAAATGAGTACCGGTGGCCCACAACGGCAACCACCGCCTCAAATTAAACACCGTATGTCTGGATAAAAAAGTGATCCCGGATGGCAGCTATGTTAGGGGCAGGTTAAATGGAGAACCAGTAACGCTAGTTAATGTGTTTGCCTCAGTGTAGCAGCTGTACACCTCCTTCACAAACCCTAAGCCGCCCTACCAATAGAAACTTAAACCCTTCTGATTTTCTGAGACAAATTTCTGGGTGAGGTCAACACAGTGTGGGATAGATTATTCCCCTCAAACCAGGGAGCCACAAGGGCTAGGACTTCTAGAGACTACAGAACTGGCTACTAGACTGGTGGAGGAGCGTCGTCCTACTGCTTTTAAGCAGTGTGAAGAAGAGAAACATTAAATGATAATAACTTGTAAGTTATTATCATTTGATGCTTTGTGATATGTCCTGCTGCTTTGCGGGTGGGCGGGGCTGCTCTGCTCACGGAGCAGGGGAGGAGAGGTTTGCCCATTCCAAAGTGCACAATGACTGTTTGGTCGGCCCTCTTGGGCCGCCCAAACAGTCATGCACACTTCCCTGTTCTCTATGCAGGCGGCATTACAGCCTGCATGGAGAACATGCCCACCCCTCCAGCCCCTGGCTGAGCGCCATGTCACGGCAATCAGACCATTGCATTGCAGTGTTGTGATTGGCTTAGGGGAGGGAGCCTGGCTGCCTGCTTCCTGTTCCTGTAGTTGGAGACAGGAGAGCAGGCGACGCGGGACCGCCCTCAAGGTAAGTTTTTTAAAAATTATTTCGCCCACGAGCGTCACCACCTGTGACACTCCTTTGTGCCCCCTGCGAGTCATGCCGGCCACCGCTGTACTAGACTGGAAGTTGATAGATGTCTGGAGACATGCACACCTCTCTGGCATGGAATACTTATTCTACACTCTAATATATGAACTACACGCTGTTTAGATATGATCAATGCAATTGGATGTCAGGGCAGACTTAAGGCCTTATGTGCAAAGAACGTATTTGGTAAAAGGGGTCGCAATATGTGCAAAGAATGTATTGGTATTTTGAGAACCAGCCTATGTACTAAAAGGTTGGTTCACAAAATACCAAGGGCCTCATTTATGAGAAGTGACGCATCGCTGCGTGAAAGGAGCGATGCATCACTTCTCAGTTCGCCCTCCTTGCGACATAATGGATGCGCCATATTTACTGTATGACGCATCATGTCGCAAGGAGTTACAGATACGTCAGTATTTCTGACGTATCTGTTGGTGCAAAAGTGACGCATTACTGGAGTGTGTCACAAAAGTGACACAACTCCAGCAATGTGTCCTTTCACATGCGGCAAGCCCTATGTGAATGGGACTGCGGCAGTCTTACGCCTGCTGTGAGGCAGGCGTAAGATATTGATGCATTTGAACCCGAGAAGTGGCGCAGTGAAATCTCGTAGATTTCACTGCGCCACTTCTACGAGGCTTACTTACGTGGGAACGCCCACCCTGCATACATTATACCTGATGCAGGTATAATGTAGCACAGGGGTTTGCAAAGTGACGCATCTGCTTAGATGCGTCACTTTGTAAACAGTTACAAAAATGGGGTAACCCAAAAAGTCAAGGACCTGGGTGCAATGTAGTACAAAAAACAATGGTCCTAGACCTGAATTCAGAAATAGGCTATAAGTCCTTACTTAGTGTTATCATTTAAATGTTCTGGGCTATGCAGCATCAATTCAGGTAGCCCTCAATACTCAATATAACATTTGTCATATAAAACAAGACATGCAACCAACCAGCATCAAAAATTCTTATAGCATTTATTATTTTTATAATTTACTTTTGACAAATTTCAATCAAGGTTGCTCCAAGGGGAACGTGCAAAGAGTGAGGTGTTAGAATATGAAAAAGTGAAAGGAAAGAAAAAGTATTCGAGAGATTTGTGACATAAAATACTTAAAAGACTTGAACACTGGACCGGTTGTCAATCACCGTCCAAATGAAATAGCCTGGTCACGTTAATTAAATTGTACAGTGGATGAATTAAACAATTACAAGATACATTGGAAACTGATTCCAATAAGGCACGTGAATAAATGAACGTATTCCAGGCTTTATGATAAAGGGCGTCGACGTTTCGATCCGTCTTTGTGGCCTCAAGAGGAAATTTGGACCTTGGCCATGCGGATCTTCATCAGGACTGAAGGGCAACCTAGATGGGTACTGGGCCTTGTGGAGTGCCTAAAATTAATGAAAATTAAATTGAGGCTGTTGCATGAGGCTAATGTATTGTTAATTAGCTTTGTAAAGCCTAAGAGGCTTACCCGCTTATCCTTGTAATTAAGGTATAACGGTGGACTTCGTGTGGATGGACTCCATTAGTGAGGTGCCACTGGGTAGAATTGAATTCAAAACTGCAAAGACAAAGTTACGGCTATTAGTACCCGAAACAAGTCCGTTAATTGTAGACCTGACAGGAATAAACAATGCGAAAGGTACCTTAATACGTGGTGTCACTCCACTAGATTTCTCGATGTTTGTAAACACAGCCGGATTTATTGCCAAACTGAAAAAATATATAAAGAAGCGTGTTTTAAGGGAAGGTCCATCAAGGGAAGAAGTTTCAAAAGGGGGGTGTAGTGTTATTAAAGGTCTTTACCTGGTGCCGCTACTATCCGGCGAACGTCCGTACCGCGAGGTGCTCGTGTTTCAGCAACCGCGCACCTCGGAGACGTCTGTTTAAATGAGAACGTCAACGTGACGGTACCGGGACGCGGATGGAAAGAGTTAAAAGACTCCGACCGGGCTGCCGGTACTGAGTCTCCCTAGTGAATACTAAATAGTCACAAGTTGATTATATTTCATCTAATTTGAGGTCTGGCACGTATTAATACAAGATACAATTAGAATTATCAATGTGCTAATTTAGACCGGACCATCGATATATGATGGTCCCTGGTGTGAGCTATATGAGTAATCACCATTGACTCATATATGAAAGCTTCCACATATTGGAATTTAATTAAAGGTTGATGTGAGTAGACAACCGCCCTGGATACTCGTTGTTGAATCATATTGGCTCAAGAGCACCCAGACATTAATGGTGACAGAAAGCAATTAAAACTTCGACAATGATTATGAAATAACCCGACAGGGCTATCGGTAATTAATTCACCCTGATGTGGGCTGTATTAGTTTACACCATCATTCCTATATGGAAATTACCACATAATTGGAAAATTTACTTTAATACTGACACCGAGTAGGCAATCGTAACAAACAATCGGTGTTCGGTCTTCGGTCTATCCATTCCAAAACAATACATTGGATTAAGACTTTATACCATTGGACAACAAAAAACAACAAAACAAATTATACATGGCCATAGGTTCAACACAGTCAAGAAATTTTCTATAGAGCAGCATTGCAAAAGGTAGGGAGTACGTATATAGTATAATAACACTTGACGGGCACTTTATCCTTAAACAACGATACGTTTCACAGCATAATTCGAATGATGGAATATGTTAGACACATAAACCCAGGTTATACATTCTAGGCATTGATTCAGATTTCTCACTTCATAATCAATTTGTGTGTTCTGAAAGTATATACATAGGGGAATAATAACCTGACAGTAAAGAGTCAACCAGGGATATGCGAAAATCTTCGTACTATTGGACATCCACTAGAGCCCTAGTGGGTTAGTACCGATATATCCACATGGATAGATTTATTCAGTATTCATAATCGAGATCTGTTTGCTTATTTCTTCAAACTCATTCAGACCTCTAGCGATCGTATCCAGAGAGTGAATCCATCTGCATTCTCGTTTGCTGAGTATACTAATGAAGTTACCACCTCTTGGGTTAGGCTTAACCTTCTCAATTACCCACCATCTCAAACTTTCTGCAGTATGTTCAAAAGCAGTAAAGTGTTCAACAAGGGGGGCACCTTGTGTCTTGCAGCGTATGCGGCTGCAATGTTGTAAAATACGACATTTGATTTTCTGAATTGTCTGGCCCACATACATGAACCCGCATGGACAGACAATAGCATAGACGACTCCCGTCGTATTACAGTTACTGTGCTCATTGAGTTTGTATATCTGATTGTTGTGTGAAAATTCTGTTATCTCTTTAGTAAGCGCACAAGCTTTACATGATCCACATTTACGGTGACCCCTAATTGGCGGGATACCCCAAAGTGTGTTTTGGCTGATGGTGCGTGTTGTAGGCAGTAGAGATTTTACTACATAATCTCTTATATTTTCACCTTTCTTAAAGGCATGTAGAGGTAGTGGCATATTGCCCAAGTCTTCTGCTACTAAGTGCCAATGTTGATTGATTGCTTTTTTGATGGCGCTACTTTTGGTATTGAACGTGGTGACACATACTAGACGTTCCTCCTTAGTATTTGGTCTGGTTTTAGGAACTAGTAAGAACTCTCTATGGTTGTGCCAGGCACGTTTTCGTGCTTGTTTAAGTAGTCTGATAGGGTATCCACGTTCCAATAGCCTGGCAAGGAGGCTAGATGACTCTTCAAAATAGTCTTCTTTTTTTGAACAGTTTCTGCGCAACCTCAGAAATTGACCAAAGGGTAAATTGTCCCTGAGGTTGCGTGGGTGATGACTGGTATAACGTAAGAGTGTGTTACGTTCACTGGTTTTTCTGTAGAGGCTCGTGTGTAATTTACCTGACTCAGATTTGATAAGGATATCCAAGAAATTAATCCTTTCTCTGTTGAATTCTAGAGTAAATTGGATATCAATCGAGCATGTGTTGAGCCACTGATGGAACATTGCCAAATGTTCCTCACTACCTTGCCAGACGATTAGAACATCATCGATGTATCGTCGCCAGAGTGCTATATTGTCCCTATACGGGTTAAGGTCACTAAGGACAAAGTGGTGTTCATATTCGTTCATGTAGATAATGGCAAGATTAGGAGCGAAGCTTGCTCCCATCGCTATGCCCTTAGTTTGATTATAGAAATTTCCTTGAAACGTGAAGTAATTTCTGGTCATAGCAATCCTGAGTAATGAGATTATAAACTCAGTGGGGACTTTATGAGGTGCTGGTCTAGTGTTAAGTACAGATTCCATGCAAGTGAGTGCTGAATGTTGTGGAATGTTAGTATATAGGGAGGTTAGATCCATAGTGGCTAAAAGGTGTATGTTAGAGTCAAAAGGACGTTCATCCACCAATCTGATAGTTTGCATCGTGTCCCTGAGATAAGTCGTAGTATTCTCTGCAATAGGTTTTAGGAACACATCTATGTATTTGCACAAAGGTTCCAAGATTGAGCCACATCCAGAAATTATTGGTCTACCCGGTGGATCCTGCATACGTTTGTGTATCTTTGGTAGGGTGTAAATTGTGGGCATTCTAGGGTGTTTGTTATTGAGATAATCATACTCAAGTTTGTTTAAGAAGCCTGCCTCTAGTGCCACCCTAGTCACGTCATTTATGATGTTGCTTATCTCTTGCGTGGGGTCCCTACTCAATTTGGCATAGTTACCTTCCACTGATAGCTGCGCTAGGATTTCTTTTTTGTAGTCATCCACATTCTGTAGTACAATTGCCCCACCCTTATCCGCGGGTTTAATCACTATGTCTGTGTTCTTTTTCAGAGTTTCTACAGCCTCACGTTCCTGTTTACTCACATTATATTTCACATATTGTCGTTTGGTCAGTATGTGATCAATGTCCCTCATAACTACTTGTTCATAAGCTAGCAGTTTATGTGACATGAGGTGGGTTGGTGGATTAAACTTAGACGGTGGTCTGAGTCCACTGCCTGAGAAGACCGGATTATAAGGAGTCTTAAGGAAGTAATGTTTAAGGCGGATTTTCCTGAAAAATTGATGTAATTCAATTTTCAAATTAAAGGTGTTCGGCATGGATGTGGGTACAAAGGAAAGTCCCTTCTCCAAGATTCCCTGTTCATTGGGTGTGAGAATGTAGTCAGATAGATTGACTATGGGGTTCTCATGTGCATAAGCTACCATCTGTAGTGTTGTCGTTGTGTCTGTATTTCTCCATGAGTCTCTTGTTGGAAGTGTGTTTGTTTCTTCAATTGACCTCTCCCCTGGTTCCATTGTCCGCCTCTCGGTCCCCTGGGTCTGCCCCAGGGGCGTCCCCGTCCTCGCTGACCCCACCATGGTTCCTCTGCTAAAAAAGAGGACTGTTGGTAATTCTGCCCTGGGGAAGGTGTGCCTACGTTTGAACCTGAGCTTGGACCCGCACGTTCTGTATCGCTATCAGGGTTACTTCCTAGTGATGATCCGGAGAAAGTTGTGTACCTCCTAAACCCACTCCTACCTCTGCTAGCGAAAGTGCCCTGTGGTTCCCTTATATAGTAGCCTTCCTGTAAGTATGGATATGTGTTTTTCTTGTCGTATACCTTAATGTCCCTGGCTACTTTGTCCAATTTAGTTGCTTGTGTGTAGATGTCAAATTCATGAATGATAGCCCTGTCGGGTTATTTCATAATCATTGTCGAAGTTTTAATTGCTTTCTGTCACCATTAATGTCCGGGTGCTCTTGAGCCAATATGATTCAACAACGAGTATCCAGGGCGGTTGTCTACTCACATCAACCTTTAATTAAATTCCAATATGTGGAAGCTTTCATGTATGAGTCAATGGTGATTACTCATATAGCTCACACCAGGGACCATCATATATCGATGGTCCGGTCTAAATTAGCACATTGATAATTCTAATTGTATCTTGTATTAATACGTGCCAGACCTCAAATTAGATGAAATATAATCAACTTGTGACTATTTAGTATTCACTAGGGAGACTCAGTACCGGCAGCCCGGTCGGAGTCTTTTAACTCTTTCCATCCGCGTCCCGGTACCGTCACGTTGACGTTCTCATTTAAACAGACGTGTCCGAGGTGCGCGGTTGCTGAAACACGAGCACCTCGCGGTACGGACGTTCGCCGGATAGTAGCGGCACCAGGTAAAGACCTTTAATAATACTACACCCCCCTTTTGAAACTTCTTCCCTTGATGGACCTTCCCTTAAAACACGCTTCTTTATATATTTTTTCAGTTTGGCAATAAATCCGGCTGTGTTTACAAACATCGAGAAATCTAGTGGAGTGACACCACGTATTAAGGTACCTTTCGCATTGTTTATTCCTGTCAGGTCTACAATTAACGGACTTGTTTCGGGTACTAATAGCCGTAACTTTGTCTTTGCAGTTTTGAATTCAATTCTACCCAGTGGCACCTCACTAATGGAGTCCATCCACACGAAGTCCACCGTTATACCGTAATTACAAGGATAAGCGGGTAAGCCTCTTAGGCTTTACAAAGCTAATTAACAATACATTAGCCTCATGCAACAGCCTCAATTTAATTTTCATTAATTTTAGGCACTCCACAAGGCCCAGTACCCATCTAGGTTGCCCTTCAGTCCTGATGAAGATCCGCATGGCCAAGGTCCAAATTTCCTCTTGAGGCCACAAAGACGGATCGAAACGTCGACGCCCTTTATCATAAAGCCTGGAATACGTTCATTTATTCACGTGCCTTATTGGAATCAGTTTCCAATGTATCTTGTAATTGTTTAATTCATCCACTGTACAATTTAATTAACGTGACCAGGCTATTTCATTTGGACGGTGATTGACAACCGGTCCAGTGTTCAAGTCTTTTAAGTATTTTATGTCACAAATCTCTCGAATACTTTTTCTTTCCTTTCACTTTTTCATATTCTAACACCTCACTCTTTGCACGTTCCCCTTGGAGCAACCTTGATTGAAATTTGTCAAAAGTAAATTATAAAAATAATAAATGCTATAAGAATTTTTGATGCTGGTTGGTTGCATGTCTTGTTTTATATGACAAATGTTATATTGAGTATTGAGGGCTACCTGAATTGATGCTGCATAGCCCAGAACATTTAAATGATAACACTAAGTAAGGACTTATAGCCTATTTCTGAATTCAGGTCTAGGACCATTGTTTTTTGTACTACTTTGTAAACAGGGCACAACAGGAGGCATGTTTTACGCCGCCGATGCGTCACGAAAAGTGACGCAACGGAAGCGCTAAACTGACGCAAGGCCTCATAAATAAGGCCCCAAATCTTTAGGCAATTCAACCTACTGCATGAATAATAATGAGGCTGGGGTCAGCAGACTACCATGTCTGTGAATGCTTTTAAATAAAGCTATATATATTTTTTAAATGGAGCCCATTTCCTTAAAGAGGGGTTTAGTTAAAAAAAGTGAACATTTTCAAAAAAAATTCTTTAGTAGTAAGCAGTGGTCCCAGGGGCCACTGCCTACTACAAAAATGTTTTTGTCAACATTCCCAAAAGGGTAGTGGCACCTTGAGGACCCCTTTTGGTGTGCGAGTAAGTTCTCACCTCCTTTGAAGTATCGGTAACCGATCAATGGTTTGCAACTACAATTGTGGTCACAAACCATTGATAGTACCTTAAGGAATTGCAAATTGTATGGGACACCCTAAATATGCCCCTTACAATTTATGATTCGGTATGTTCTTAGAAACCTATTTTGTGATTCAATAACATACTACCGAATCACAATTTAGGTTTTGTACAAGCCCAAAAGCTATTGATTTTTAAAATCTGAACCTTTGTGCCCGGAAAATAGCTTTGTACATAAGGCCCGATGTCTTTTGAATGGCTCTGCTGAACGGTCTCGGACCACTCCCCACTTCTGTACAAATGATGCCTGAGTAGACCCTGGACATGTATCCCATCCTGGAGGCTATAGCCTCATGTCTTGTCCTTCTCAGCATTTATGCCACGACAAGGGATGCAAAAGTGGATTATTTGAACATGAATGTGGGAATGGGACAGAATATCAGGACAGTGTGGGGTGTCTTCATAACACTCACTGAGGGAACATGCATCTAGACAGTGTGTGAACTTGGGCCAGTGCTGCATAGGGAATTTTTATCATTAGAGGTCACCATGAGGCACCAGGAATCACATATACACATCGAGGAGCTACGAGTAGAGCGACTGGCCACTAGAGCGACTGGCCACTAGCTACACTGGAACGGTTGCATTGCTTGAGTTATAGAGTATACACAGAGTAAATCTGCACATAGGATAGAATGGGCGTATTACTGGCACAGCTTTCTGAAAGTGCGGGTGATAAAACCCAGCAACTACTCTACACTACCATAAAGGAAAGGTAGAATTCAAAACGCATAACGAGCCCTCAATGATGTTTAGCGGCTAGTACACTCAGCTGTACAACGCTGAAGCCATGCCATCCGCACAGCAAATAGAACAATTCCTGCTCAAGGCTGGTATGCTTCACCTCTTACCAAAGGACAGAGCGCTATTACATGTCCCCGAAGCCTGAAGACATCAAAGCGCTATACTTTCCCTGAACACTGACACTGGTTCTGAATTCTTTACAACCTATGAGAACCTCCTCACCCCACAGAAGCTGGACTTACATGAGGAATCCATGGAATACGGAGCCTACCCCAAGGTCACTATGATTCCGCTTTGAGTAGTGCTTCCAAAGCCTAACCAGGATTACTTAGATGTAAAATCCTTACAGCCTCTTTCATTACATTACGCAGACAATAAAATATTGGCTAAGGCACTGGCCTCCTGCTTGATGAGACTGATGCTCGTGCTGGTCCATCCTGACCAATCGGGATTTGTGCCAGGGAGGAGAACCTCTTATAACTTGAGACTCCTTTTCCATATTATGGACGGGCTGAAGGAAGAAGAATGTCTACCCATGGTGGCAGCAATAGATATAGTGAGGGTGTTCCAAACAGTTAGGTGCGACTTCATCTACGCCAACTTGAGGCATAAGCACTTGGGAGAACGCTTCCTGGGATGGCTCTGACTGCCACATACTACGCGCATAAACAGTGTAAAACAGAAGGCCACATCTCAAATGCGTTTACAGTTCACAGAGGCATGCAACAAGGGTGTCCACAATCTTTCTTGATATTTTCACTGGCAGTGCAGCATTTTGTGGCCCGAATCCAGAAAGGAAGGATCTGCAAAGCAAAAGCAAGGTACCCCATAAAATATCTCTATATGTAGCGGATGTACTATTGTGCATCTCAGCTCTTGTGCACAGATGGAAGAGATAATACATATTTTTGACAAACTTGGCTGGGCTTCGGGACCTTGCCTGAACATAGCCAAAAAATGCCTTTTCCCTCTGGTAATAAGGATGGACCGCAATACAGTAGAATGGAGAATCAAATGGACACCAGACACCTTAAAGTAAATGAATAACCTGCAGAACTATTGTATGTTAACTACACTCAAAACATTGTGGCCTTGGGCAGGGCTAGAACATTTTGGCGCTAACTAGTAGCATCAGTAATGGGCCATGTGACTCTGACCAAGATGTTGGTACTTTTGAGATTCTATGTTACTTCCCCCACATACTGCTGTTGCCAGCGGGAGATCATTTAAAGACCTCAAATCACTGCTTGTCTAAATGATCTGGGGAATGGAGAGAAGGTGAGTAGCTGGTGGTAAACGTATGCTTTCGCTGACAGACAGTGGGATAGGAGACCGGGACGTGAAATATAATTATCTGGCAGCATAATTCAAGTGGGTAGCCAGGTGGATGATGAAACCAAAACTACAAGAGGTGAGACTAATTGCGACAGTAAAATGTTCTACACCACTAATTTAGGCAATCTGGAGTTATCCCCAACATAGAGAGAAACTACAGAAATCAGTAAAGTTAGCAAGGGCCTGCTGGACATGATGCATCAGAGGTGGGACAAACTGTACAGCCTACACTTCTGAAATACAACTTTGGGCTACAGGACTGATGGGAGATCTGAGTAAAGTAGAAAAGATGTCAACATAACCCAGCTAATGGACTGTTAAGAATCATGGAAACTCAAAACGTTTGATGAGCTCGAAGAGATCATGAACTATTGGATGGCTTATTTATAGGGCACAATATATTAGTACATGCAATAAAAAGACATGGGGAATGTAAGAGAAGAACCACCAGTGGATGAAGCACTACAGTTAGTCCATGTATTATGCACAGGAAGTAGAGCTGTGGCCAAATTATGGAAAGCACTCAAGGAATGGAAAGTGATTAATAGAGAGGAGTCAAATTTAAATGGATAGAAAACTTGGCCAGACAACTCAGAGAAAGAATGGAACAATATACAGGCCGATCCAGAAACTCAATGTTCAAATACATACAATTTAATTACTTGCATCAGACATACTTGAACCCGACATCTTTTTTTTTTTTGATAGCCAGTTTTATTGGCATTTTAAACAACAAAGTAAACAAAGCACCACTTTGACATAACAGACATTTCAATACATTTACAAGTGATTTCCCCAATCTGCTTGTTTGAAGTATGAGCCCACCTGTGCTGCAGATACTCAATCCAACGGTCCCATCCACTTGCCCCATACATGCTCATGTTTAGCTGGGCACCCTCTTGCTTCGTATACAGCTTTCTCTTGGATAGCGCACCAGTCTACACCCCTGCGTCATTTAGCCATAGAGGGAGATGTCAAATCTTTCCAGTCTGCTGCAATGTCTCTTTTGGCTAACAGAATGGCTGTTCCTAGAAATAGTTTTTCAGAACGGGAGCCGTCCAGCCCCTCCATCACCCCCAGGAGAAGGGCAAGGGGATTGAGTGGGATCTCCCACCCCAGTCTGTCACTCAGTTCAGACACAAAGGACGCCCAGTGTTTAGAAAGGATGGTGCAGGACTAGCCCATGTGGTAGAAGTCGGCTGGTTCTGCCTTACAGCACGGACAGTGTGGGGTTGAGAGGAAACCTGCTTTATGGAGCCACACCAGGGTAAGATATGCGCAGTGAAGGTAGTAGATCTGAATGAGGTGGAGCCTGGCTGATATAGTGAGTATCCTAAGGGCCATCAGTGCATCTCTAGAGGACCAAGCAAGCGATCCCAGCGGGCTCTAAGACGTTCTAGTCTGGATGGGGTATTGTTTATCAGGGATTGATACATTTGGGATATTCTCCCCTTTCCTAAGTTCCCCATGAGAAGCTTGGCCTCCAGTGGGCTAAATTTGGGGATTGTGTGTGTGGTCAGGGATGTAGAGGGCTATGGCGTGGTGCAGCTGAAGGTATAATAAGAATTGGGTGGAGTGTAAGGAGTATGCCCGTGGTAGGTCCCGAAAGGAGGACAGGTGCTCCCCCTTCCATATGTCTCCCAGGCAGGTTATACCGATCAAATCCGAATTCTGGAAGCCTGGTAGTGTCGCAACCGCCCGCAGCCACGTGCTGTGCCACAGCGGTGTTTGCAGTGAGAGCTTAGTGTCCCAGTGCATGTGCCGCAGCGCGGAGCACCATGCCAAGAGAACTTTACGGGTAACTATTGGTAGAGCGTGAGGAATTGGGGCCCCATAGAGCATGGCCTGGTCTTGAGAGAATCCAAGGCTCTCCAGTTCTAAACCCGACATCTTATTAATCACGGACCCTGATACATGTCACAGGTTTTCCACAGAGGGTGCTTCCTTTTTCCGCATGGTGTGCTCCTGCCCCAACCTAATAGACTACCGGAAAGCAGGACCAATGACGTCTGATGGGAGGAAAGCAGAGACCAAAGCCAGCGACGGTAGAATGTAAATTTATAGAGTTACCACTGCTACTGACAAAACCCAATCTCCAGAGTTTGGAACTCACATAAACCCACACAATCATCAGTTGGTAACCAAAGATGATGAAGTGGTGTCTTTCTGCTATTTTATAAATTTTTGCATAGAAGATGCACATTATCTTGTTTTGCATTGTTTCAGAAATAAAGCTTACACAAAAAATTCACATTATTGCATATCATAGAGATTAGTCTGATGCAACATTATGAAGTGAGTAAGTTCTTAATGCACACGCTATAGTCCCTTTTCAACTTTGATTATTTATGGCTATTAAGTTTGTGTAAAAAATGTCGATGGTGTTTCAAACTATTTAGGATATTGAGTTCTCATCAGGACAAATAAATAAGAGGGACATCTAAGAGGGACATTAAGAAAGTTCTTAATAGAAGGGTATCATACATAGGTTGTTCAGTAGGCTAGGCTGTATGTAAGATTATCTGGATGAAGGAAGGACGAGGTCCAACAATATCTGTGGGCAACAAGTGGAGATTTAGGATATATACTGCATAAAAAGTCCAATATTTTGTATCCAGATTAGATGTAGTGGGCACTCACCTATTGTGTGAT
Source organism: Triturus cristatus (assembly GCF_964204655.1). Taxonomy (NCBI): domain Eukaryota; kingdom Metazoa; phylum Chordata; class Amphibia; order Caudata; family Salamandridae; genus Triturus; species Triturus cristatus. The sequence goes on along the minus strand of NC_140584.1, from coordinate 935,525,327 downwards.
AAAGTGACATCTGATGTGGTAGTTTTAGAGGGTACTTAGAGGTGGTATAGTAATCCCTTTCAATTTAGCAATCAAGACGATTAGGAACATTGGGGCACATGCATCAAGGTATTTTGCAATCGCAACCAGTGCGTTTCGCAAAAATCAACTGTTTGCGATCGCAAAATGGCCTTTTGCAATGCATGAACGTTTTTCTTATTCGTAATTTAGGTAATCGCAATTTCTTGCGATTACCTAAATTGCGAATACATATGGGGAATCGCAGTGTGCGTTTCTCTAATGCATATGCAAGAAGCCTTTCCTAAATGCGAACTGTGCTTTTAGGAAACGTTAATTAGCATCAAGTTGATGCTAATATGTGCATACTTTGAAAAATGCACAAAACTGCATTTTTCAAAGTGCCTTGTGGCGCACACGTGCCCCAAGGGCATGTGTGTGCCTTACATGTGCACCTTTTTTTGTTTGGGGTGCCTTAAACCACCAGGCACACTTGCCTTTGCATTCCCTAATTTGCGCTTACCAATTAGGTAATCGTAATTTAGGCAATGTAAGACCTTTCCCACCTATGGGCCTTGAGGCCCATAGGAAAGAATGGAGTCGCAATAGCAAATAGCGTTTCCCTAATTGCGTTTGCGACTCTTAGGGCATCGCAATTAGAGAATCGCAATTTGCTCTTTGTATTGATGCATTGCATTTTGTCATTACGAAATAGCGATTTCTTAAAAATCGCTAAGTTTGATGCATGTACCCCATAATCCATTCGAAAGTCGCAATGAATACTATATTTCAGCATCTGGGCTGTGACTTACCCTATGAGTGGTCAACAAGATTTAAAAAAAAGTTTCTCAGCTGGTGCCAGTTAGTGCATGTGTGGCGATATCCTCACAGCTAGAGATAGACAATTTTACATGGTGAAATATAATTTGCTAGTTCCAGAGTTGAAGGACGCTTTGTGAGTCAATAGCGTTGGTGGAGCGGAATGCAGGTTAAAAAGAATCCTGCATAAGCTTGATGGGACGTGTCCAAGATGACCGGAATCAGGACAACAGTGAACCGTCACTGTATCCGAGTGGGAAATCCTCCTCGTCTGACACGAAGATGAACTGGATATACGAGAGTGTCAGACTGAGGCTTGGTACGCATAGTTCATTCTCCTGGACCGAGGCTTGGAACATATGGCCTACTGTTAGTACTGGGGGGATCTGGATATCAATATGCTATAATCTTAGAGTACAGAATAAAGGAGAAAAGAAAACATACACGCACTGGCAAAGCCAATAGGACTCACCTATAAGAACTACGAGTCATGCTGTACAGCGTCACGGCTGCTCTGCAGCATGGCTTCAAAAAAAGATGTGGGGGCATATTATCAAGGACGGCGTTGAAATTATCGCCGGTTTAGCGGCAGAAAACTGCCGCTAAAGCGGCGATAATGGGCTTGATAATATGCCCTGGAGAATTCCAATAGAAGCCCATGTTCACACCAGAACATGGACTTCTATTGGAATTCTCAAGGGCATATTATCAAGCCCATTATCGCCACTTTAGCGGTAGTTTTCTGCCGCTAAACCAGCGATAATTTTTATCGCCGTCCTTAATAATATGCCCCGTAATGATACAGCCTCTGCATCATTTCGTAGCACACGTGTGCATTCGACACATATAAGCACACCTACAAAAGGACACTTTTAAATTAACTGATCTAGGAGGGATCAGTACATTTAAAGAAGTTACATGAAAGCACTGTTTTAAAGCATAGGGTGAAAGGCATGGACGAGCAGGTTGTGTGATTCGGTGGGGAGTGGGTGGGGATAAAGCAACACAGGGAGTGGGGGAGAAGCAAAATGGCAGTAGGAGAAGAACCTACTAAAAGAAGAGAACACAGGCGAGAGAGACCAACATTATATTGGGTGGGGGAAGAAAAGCAAATAAAGGAGACTGCTGAAAAACACATGTACTCTCATGAAGATCTTAAGCAAAAAGAAAAATGCAGTTCCCTAAAAGTGACTAGAGGAAGCACAGAAGTCAGCCAATCTAAGTGATGGGTAAATAGGCTATGTTCAATCGAAAGGAAAAACACAGGATTGACAAAAAAGCCATAAAAAATGAAGCAGCCAAATGATAACGTCAGGAAAACGAACCAATGGCAAATAATGGGCAGGCTCGAAGACCATGTGTGTGCTTGGTAAGCCCACAATATGTCTTTTGCAAACAGACCACTTGTACTGTCTGGTAAGCTCGACCTACTGTTGGCGCCCTTATTACTGGATTGTCTATGGATTATGCTGATAATCATTTATTCCTTATTGGAACTGTTGTGAGAACAGAAGAAGTGAAGGTTGTTAAAATCTTTGAATTGCTGAATAATAGCAAAAGTGGAATATTTATTGATCAGGACTAAGCCACTAAAAATAGTAAGCCTAATAGAGGAAAGAAGAATGTAGATTCTCCCAATTTTGTGAACAGAGAATCTGGATTTCATTATTAACACGGAGGCTAGCATTATGTATGACCTTTTCAGAATCAGAATCAGAAAAAACTTTATTCGATTGTGAGAAAACAATCATAAAAGTATACATAAAAACACGGAATACATTTGAATCATAAAACATTAGGTTAAAAGATACATAATGCCCAAAGATTTGCAAGAAAATACATTATAAAATCATCCTTGTCCTGGTAGAAATCACTTTTTTCAAATACAGGGTAAGTATTGCAACACAAAGATGGTTATCCAGGCGTTGGACATCGTACAATGCACGACGACATTGACGATGTCCAATCATCCTTAAAAACGGCAATAATATAGTTCGCCTTTCATGTATATAAAATTTACAAAACAATACAACATGCATAGTACTTTGGGGAGAAATTTCATCACAAGGGCATGGGGACAGATCATGAGACCAATCGTTGATTGTGGGAAAACTGACCTATCTGTGGAAAATATTAAATCTAAAACGACACAATAAAAATCTATTATAATTGCCCGGGACATAAGTCAAGTAGGGTTGAATATTAAGAGAAGTTAAAATTAATTCATGTTGAAAAACAGTTGGTTTTAAAACCTCCACAGCACATCTTAAGGATTCTAAATGTATGAGGCATTCTTTTTTAAGATCCTTCCTGGAAATAGCTGAGATAGTAAGAGGATTTAAAAAATAATCCAGTTTGCCTATATCAGATAAAATTTTTCGTACATAACTCAGCCATGGTATCCTCATGTGTCCATCTAACTTTAAAACATCTGACAATATATCTCTATTAAGCTTAGGTTCTTCTTTTGACCATACCCTGTGCCATAATAATACGGGTTCTAGCTTAATAAGGTTGGATATAAAAGAAATTCCCAGTTCTGTATGACAATTATAATTAGAGGGCCGCGAGGATAAACTTCAGGAAGGTATTCTCAACTACCTGGAGCGGGATCGGATCCACATACCCCCATATCCCGCTACCATACATAGCGCCGGATACACATTTGGCTTTATAAATTTTAATTAGCTCTGCGGGAGGACGGGTGCCTAATTTCGCTGAGAAGGACCTAAGGGCAGCGGTCGAACGGATCATCGCCTGTTTTTTTGCAAGCAATGCCTCGCCCCAAGAGTCCTTCTAAGTGAATAAAATACCAAGGTAAGAGAATTGTTGCGTAAAAACCAACCGTTGACCTTCAATAAATATAGGCTTCTTTGATTTTACATTTCTGCCACAGTGCATGATAAATGTTTTTGCTATATTTACTTTTAAGCCCAATTCTTTCATGAATAGGGCAAAACTAACGACCACGCGCTGTAGTCCCAATTGAGTACGGGACATCAATACAGCATCGTCCGCATACATTAGTAGCGGAATCGGGCGGCCAGCGGCGTAAGGGGGATCAAATTTATTGTTGCACAAGGCTTTCTCCAATCCATTTATATACAAATTAAAAAGGAAGGGGGCCAGGACACAACCTTGCCTAACCCCACTCCTAATTGGGATTTTACCAGTGCATTCTCCGTTTTGGCCATAGCGTACAGACGCTGAAGCCTCACTATAAAAACATTTAAGAAAATAAATAATATTATCTTCAACCCCAAGTTGTTCCAGTAATATCCACAGTTTGGAATGAATCACACAATCAAAGGCAGCTGAGAGATCAACAAAAGCCACAAACAAATTCTCCCTCCTAGCCCGAGTGTGTTTTCCAGTCAACATCAGAAAGTTTAAGCCCTGTTCCACAGTTCCCAGGCCAGTACGGAAACCATATTGTAGGTCAGAGAGGATAGAGTTATCATCAGCCCATTGGAGTAGTCGGTCCAGAATTATTCGTCCGGCTATTTTTGTGAATGAATCTAAAAGGGAAATAGGTCTATAACAGGCCAGATTGTGTCGATCCCCTTTTTTATATATAGGGACAATTATGCACTCCACCCAGGTGGGCAAAAAAGTAGATGCACAACAAGCATTTAGCACCTGAGCCAGAAGGGGAGCCCAGAGTGGCATAACTGCCTTAAATACATCTATGGGTACACCGTCTGGACCAGAGGCCTTCCCGCCCTTGCTTGCATGAATCGCTTTTTCAACCTCGGGAAGAGAGAACTGCATATTTCTCAAGGATGGATAGTCAGAGGGATTGCAAGAGGTGGAATACATTTTATCCCCCTCGTACACTTTTGAAAAGTGATCCATCCATTCGGCCTCAGAGATTGCTGTTTCAAGGGTGGGACATGACTCTTCTCTAAATAGGGGGTTTCTGATGATCTTCCAAAAGCTTGCACTATCGTTGCATAGCGACGCCTGGTGCAACGCCTCCCAGGATTCCTTTCTTATCTCCTCTTTCCTCTCTTTAATAGCAAGTTTATACTGCGTCCTAGATTTACGTACATCTTCTAAACACCTGGGTTGTTTATGTAGTGCCTTTTTTAAAAGAGAGTACGCTTTGGTGCACCTAGAATTAAACCAGCCGCCCCTCTGTACTTTATTAAGTCCACGATGTCTCGTTAAGGAAGATCTAATCTCATTACAGATTGACAGAAAGGATACTAATATATTATCTGGAGCAGCATCCTCTGTTAGGCATGTTGAGAAATCGAGAGCACAGTTAGCGAATACCTTTTTAAGCATACTAATTTGATCCACCTTATCCCATTTGAGTGTATAGCCATTGGTAGAACCAATGGCAATGTTTTCCCATAATATATCTTTATCTATGCTATTTTTTGGGGCAGACCTCTTTGGAATAAAAATGGAAAAACAGAGTGGAAAATGATCGCTTAGTGCGATGTCAGATACCTCAAAGGTGACAATAGCACGGGCATGCCTATTTGTAATGAGTGCAAAATCAATCGTAGAAGTACAATCTCGCCCGTTAAAAGTTGGGGGAAGAGGAAATGGTGTTGGGCAAACCTCGTTTATGAAACCCAAATCAAATTGACCAATGAATTCATTCAAATGATCTCCCAAAGTAGAATGATTAAAATGAGACAAACTCAAGCCATCATCATCTCTACCTATACCACATCTATTATCTGCCGTCATCTTGCATAAAGTGCAATTGAAATCTCCCAAAAGGAGTATAAGCATATTAGATCCAAAAAAAATTTCCTGTGAGAGGATTACCTTAGCCAGCTTCTTACAAACAATAACAACTTCCCTGGGGGGGATATTAATATATAAGTTGAGTAAAACAATCGGAGTGGATAAGTCCAAGACTATTATCAAAGCCTGAAAGTAGCAATCTCTGACTGGCTCCATAATCTTTGTAACCATAATCTTTGTAATATGTAATTTATTAGATATATAAGTCGTCAAACCCCCCTTGGCCCTACCATGGAGGTTACCCACAGCTGGGGTATGAAACGTTTTGAACCCATTTAGATGTACCGGGTCCTTACTCCATGTTTCTTGCAAGCAAATAATATCTTGCAATTTAATGAAGTCTTGCCAGAGTGGGTTACCGATTTTAGATTTAACACCAGCAATGTTCCAAGAACAAATGCTGCAAGGTAGGGATCCTAGGGGGGGGACACACAGGCCGAGCCAGAGTGGAATCTGCCAGAGAAGATATGAGGCCACTCTCATTTCTCTCCGCAAGTCCCACATCCAATGCCACCAACCTTCCTACATTGTCCTCAGACTCTAGTGAACAACAAACTGCCCCCAGTTCTTCCTTATTATTGGCCATAGGATTACGCCTAGGCTCTATCGTAATAGTTAAGGTATTTTGGGAAGAATGAGTTTGCTGTCAGTCATTGGTATCTAATCCACTTAAAATGTCAAAGTGGTTAAATGTTGATAATATTATATCTCTCCCCTTCGGGGTACCCCTGGTTATAAAGTTGAGGTCCATGACCCCACAGCCTTTCCCATTGTAAGGGGGGATAGAAAAAGTCAAGGGGGACAATATTGACATAGTCAGCAGCTAAGTGGCCAGTATAGCATTTTTCAAGTATATGGGCAACCAGCAAGGGGGACCGGAACGATACAATCACACAATCTCCTCTCAAAGATTTAGCTGACGAACCAAGCCAGCGGACTCTTCTAACCATCTTAAAGTCTGTAAAGAGAGCGGTATTCGACCCAAATTTAATAGACAAGTAATGAAGGGCCTTGTTCCTCAAAGTTGACCAATGTTCGAGAGCATTTGGAGGGAGAGGTGGGACATTTGCTAGCACCGCAGTATAGGGTCGAGCCTCAGGAGGTAGATTCAACGTGGGTAAACTAGATGAAGAATTTTTCTCTCTGATGACTGCAGCAGATCTTACAATAGTTAAATCTATATTATGAGCTGAATTTGGGGGTCCTACGATGTTTGTTCCATCTGGAGTAGTGTCACTTGTGCCAATGACCTCCTTCTGCGCACAACCATTAGACATCTCTGATGTTTTCGCAGGGTTGCTATGAGCGTCTAACGAGGATAATTGAGGTACAACAGGAGGTAAAGTAGAGGGTACATTAACCAGTGAAACATTTGAATTTCCCACCACATGAGTTTCCATATTATTGACCCTCGATTCGATGTTTGTTAATTTTGTCAAAAGAGGTGCAATTAAAATAGTTAACATGCTCTCCATTTTCCCCCAAAAGCTCTCTCCTAACAATAGGTCATTCATACAGTTAGAAGGGGCAGCTAAAGATTTGTTATTTTCCTTTTTTCTTTTTTCTTGTTCAATCTTAGTTTCGCTAACAACTTTACAAGACTTATTAGGTCTCTTTCTTTTAGCATTTATTGTTTGCGGCCCTTCCTTATTGCAATGTTTTTGCTTGCTCTTCGCCTTCTGGCCTCTAGTCATTTCCGGGACATCACTACTAATACTATGCACTGAGCCCATAGTAGAAACTGGACTTAAGGGTAAATCCAGCCCCATCTGTACTGCAGGGTCCTCGTGCATAAGTGGGACCGCAGGCGAATCATTTGTAGAAAATATGGCCGGGGACAAGGAGAGTCTAGATTGTGTAGACACGAAGTCTCCAGCTGGCTGTTGCTGGGATGTTACTATATCCCCTGATTCTTGTCGTGTTCTTATTACTGGGAGACCAATAAACAATGGTACTATTAAAGAATCCTGGGACAATGTAGTATAAATAGATGCATTATTAACAGACAGGGGGGGGGGCAGACCTGCAGGAAGTGAAAGACGCCTTTCGGTGCTTTCAATAGCAGATGCAACCACCCCAATTGTTTTTTGAAGCATGAGATCAATTGCTGTCAATGTTGGTAATGAGCTATTATTTTGCCTTATATCAGAATGGGGATGAAGGGCCTTACGCTTCCCCATATTAAATATTAGTCCCGGTGCAACAATATCTAGCTTAATAGAAAAACCTCATACAATGAATATATATGATACCACAAGTACACAAAAGATGATTACAATAGTCAAACATCAAGGGCAGTATTAAGAAGAAGATATGTTTAACAGAACCAAGAGATGTGGCCCAGCCCGGCCTCCTTAGGCCCCGGACGGCCACAGACGGTCCCGCCCTTGTCCCGGGCTTCTCCCGGCGCCGTACGCGCGCGGTCCCGCGATGCGGAGGGCGGTGTTATTTTTAAAGCGCGTTCGGGCGCGAAATGCCGCTTCCGGTATCCGTGGCGAAGGGCAAAGGAGTCTGGGAAAAGTAGTTTTGCTGGACCCTCCTCGCTGTAATCGCTGCACACACCACCACAACGGCGGGAAGGAGGAGAGTCACACAGCAGCAAGGATCCGCCAGCCCTCGGTGACAGCCAGCAGGTAGGGACAGCACCTCCGTCTATTTCCTGCAATCGTTCAGAGACCTTTTATTGCCACTCCAAACTGCAGCACTTTAAAGCATATCTCAACCACACTTAAAATTTCAGAATTAGAACTCCACCACAGTCTATCTAAACCAGATCACAGCAGCCATCTTCCTCTTTTTAGCTGCTCCAAAGGAACATCCTTAAACTTGTAACCAAAAACAAAAGAAAATTATCCTTTCCCCCATTCTCTTCTCCTTAAAAAGAAGGAATACGACTTAAATAAGGAATGTGACTTATGTAACACAGAATCTCCAAAACCAAGCTTTAATCCTCCCTTGTTTTAACCTACCTGGGAAGGGAGGGAGGGATAATGCCAGCCTCTGTGTCTTTAATGAAATCCAGATTCTCTGGTCATAAAACTAGGAGAATCTACATTTCATGTCAGGACCGTAGGCTAGCATTATGCATGCTCAAAGCAGTGATAACACCATCACTGAAACATGTTCCGTAAGCTTTAAATAACATTTTGCAAATACACCAGCATTAGACCAGTCTGCTACCCTCAGAATCTCTTCAAGGCGACCTCCAGATGTAAACACCTTACTTGCCATAGCCCTTCTCACTGAATGTGCTCCAAACGTCAACATATCCACTCCTGCCTCAAACATACACCATCTCACCCTACTTGCAATAGTCGCAGCACTCACTGAATTAAATGGAGTCTCTTGATGAACGTCCTTTGTTTTTTAATCAAAACAGTAACACAAGCTCCAGCCAATTTTGCATTTCGGACCCTCGGGTCCCATCTTTGAGGGTTTAATGTTTTTTCCTCACCTGTGGCACCGCAATCATTATTTCTGTTGATTTACTGTACACTCTACGCCGAGTGCCACTACTTCCTGGGTTAATTAACCCCCCCACCCTGTAGCACATATGAAATTAATAATTGGTTCACTCCATCCTTTCTGAATTGAGCCATCCTATTCTCTTAAATAACTATCAGCCCATCTGGGTTGCAAAATCTATTACTTACCTCTAATACATGAACGTGCGAAACCCTTATGAAAGAAATTAGACATAAAATTGTTGCAATCTTGTTACTCAAGTGTCGTAATGTCAAAATGAATTAGAAGGCCAGCTTTTTATCTTTTCTAAAATTAAATTCACATTCCATAAATAACTATATCTAGGTTTAGGAGGCCTCCTTAACTTAATCCTCTTCATCACTCTACAACTCATAACATGCCTTTTTATGGAAAAAAACCCTCTAATTTGGCATGACCTGCTGCCACTGCCGGCCTATAACAATTAATAGTTCTATAAGAAAAACCCCTCTCAAACAAACTTGATAAAAAGTTCGATAATTCTACGGGCGATGCCTCCACGGGATCCACATCTCTCTCCACGCACCAACCAATCCATTTCCTCCATGCTCCAACATATCTCTTCCTTGTCCCAGGTGCCCATGATTCCTTGAGCAACTCCTGAGCCTGTTTCGAAAGACCTTCAAACTGCTTTCCTTCCCTGAAATCTTCCAAACAAGAAGGTTCAATAATCCTTCTACAACTAACAGATGAACCTCTTCTCCTGATTCTAACAACATCTGCGACACAGGAATCAAATAAGGTTCTTCTACTACCAACTCCAATAAACCTGGAAACTAAGGTTGTGCTGTCCAAAAAGGAGTTATTAGAATAACCGGACATCTCTGCCTCCCCACCATCAACAGCACCCTCTGTATCGTTGAAAATGGAGTAAATGCATAACCCTGAAGATTCTTCCAAACCTTTTGAAAAGCATCCACTGCTCCTACTTGGGGGTCCGCTCTCCAACTGAAATACTGAGGTAACAGGAAAGTTAACCTTGAGGCAAACAGATCCACCCCCAATGAACCCCAAACATTCTGAATTCTCCTGAATAGATGCACACTCAACTTCCAGTAGCTGTAATGGCAGAGGTACCTTGAATTCGAATCTGCCGCTGCATTAAACAGTCCTGGAACATACTCCGCCTGCAGTCCTGTTTTCTGCTCCAGACAATAACTCCATATCTCCTTTGCCACCTGAGTCTAATTCTTTTATTTGCTGCCACCCAACCAATTTATATAACAAACTGCTAACACATTGTCCAGCTCTAATAAAACATTGCATTTCTTCAATTTGTTTCCAAAACTCTGCAAATCAAAAAGGCCTGCTCTCATCTCTAACCCATTTATATGGCTCTGACTCTTGCTCATGACCATCTGCCACCTGTATGCTGCTGATCCAAAAAAGGCTTGCATCCATTTCCAAAACATAATCTGGACATATCGCAAATATTGCTCTACCATTCTACACCTCTAAATTTTGTAGCCACCAAACCAACTCCTCCAGTGCTTTCGCAGAAATCTGCACCGTATCTCCATACCACAAGCCTTCCTTAGACCTTCTGCCTTCAACCTCTGCAAACTTCTGTAATGAAGTGGTCCCGGAAAAACTGCCTGAATTGTAGAGAAAAACAAACCTGTTATCCTTGCTAAAGCCCTCAAAGAAATTAACTTCTTTTTCAAAATCAGTTTCACCTCCGTCTTTATTTTTACAACCTTTCTCCCTGGTAAAATCAAAATTGCTTGTGAAGTATTCACCTGGAACTCAAGAAACTCTAATTCCTGACAGGGATCTAGAACTGATTTCTCCAAATTGATTACAAACCTCATGGACTCCAGTAACTGCTGAACCACGGACAACTGATTCCTCAACTCCTGGCGGTTCTGAGACATCATTAGGAAATCGTCGACATACATATTCATACGAATTCCTCTCTCCCTGAGATACGAGGCCACCGGTCTTAGTACCTTCATAAAACACTAAGGTGCTGACGCCAGACCAAAAGGTAGCCAAGTAAACTGATAAAGAATTTAAATCCATCTGAATTACAGAAAACTGTGACTCTCTTCTGCTTTTGCAATGGTAAAATATGCATCTTTCAGATCAAATTTTACCAACCAATCGTTTTCCTCTAAAATATCTCTAAATAGATCGATAACCTCCATCTTGAAATGCCTGTAAACTAAGTACCAATTCAAATCTCTCAAGTTTATAACTGCATGCCATCCCTTGTCCTTCTTCTTTACCAGAAATATCATGCTCACATAACCCACATGTTCTGCAACAACTTCCTCTATTGTTCCTTTCCTCAACATATTCTGAACCTCTATGCTTACCAACTCTTGTTGATTCTCCTGCAAAAACAACTCTATTGGTTCTACCTCTTGAACAGGCAATTCTCTGAACTCTATTGAGTACCCCTGAACTGCCTGTAGAAACCATTGATCCTATGTTAAGATTCTCCAATTCTGAAGAAAATGTCTTAATCGTCCCTCTACCTTTCCTGGGGAAGAATCAGATATCATCCTCATATCTACCTTGATTTCCTTGGCTGAAACGAGCTCTTCCTCTGTTTTGACGTCCTCTGACACTTCTTCCTCTTTGAGGATAGAAACTAGTGGCAGACTGAAAACCCCTGAAGGTAGCCCTTCTAAACAACTAGTTTTGGGACCTTGAGTTAAACCGGCCATAAAAAGGTCCCTGTGTTCCTGTTGTGTCAAAAGCACGTCCCCCAAAAACTTTTCTAAGGGAACTTTCAGCCTTAGCAAGGCTAGTGAAGGTGGAAACGTATTTCCCCACTCCTTTCACTAGCCCTTTAACAAATAAATATCCTGTTAGATCCTCGCTAGGCTCCTTCCTAGCAAAATCCCCAAATTCTGGGTTGATACGCATGAGGACTGCCTTCCGTCTCTCCGCCATTATGGCCCCATTTGTGTTTCCAAGGAAACAAACTTCTCTTTAGACCAACCTCTAAGAAGCTCTGTATCCACAGAGACTGACTTTGTTCTGGCCTCTTCTGCCATGTCTATAAATCTAACAAGAGGACCAATTATGTCCAGCAGATGATCCTAGCACAGTTTGAGTGCTCTTTTCAGTCCCTTCCTGAGATCATGACCCATTTTAAATAAATAACTAATCAGATCGGGATCTAGATCTGGGGTCATACAAGCTTTATTGTCTGGCACTGGACGATAGCATTCCACTTGCATCACAGACCTAGCATCCTTCTCTAAAGGCTTTTTTAACCACAGGCTTATAAACTCTGCCACATGTGCAAGTGTCCCCCAATCTGCACTTCTCTGGTGCCTTATCAAATCTGGACTGAACATATCCATTCCCTGAGGGTCCTTGACCAATCCTTTCTCTTTGCTGTTCTTTTCTTCCTTATCATAATCCAGATCCCAAACATCAGAATCAAAATTATCAAAAACAAACTCATCAAAATTCTCAGCATCACGGCTATATGAATTATCATCAGGACCACTGTGATTCTCATGTGTGCCGCTAAAAACACCCTCATTTGTGCCGCACTGGACACCCTCTCTCTGTGTGGTGCCAAGACCACCTTTCTACCAGGCCACAAACCTATCCACATCTTTCTCAACGTTCTTCTTCTTCATTTTCCTTTTTCCTGTTAAGCTTCAAGCCTGCTCATTCTCTTCCTCTTCTAAGGACCAAAATTCTTCATCAGAAATATCTGTAGCGTTTCTTTTTCTCTTAAAAACTGATCATAACATTTCTTTAACCGGGGACCTCACATCCTCCTACACCATTATTTTCATTAAATCACAATTGTTATCCATTGTCAATGGTTTAGCCTCCTCACACATACCTCTGTCTATACACAAAACTCTCTAAAACCTTCTCTAAATCTCTTTTTATTATTTTAATTATTTTCCTTTTCTTATACTCCTATTAACTCGCTTCCCCATGTATTTATTTATCTATTTATTTTTTTTAATCACTTGCGAGTCCTAGAAAAAAACACCCTCGAAAAACCGGTTCATAACTCCCTCGTAACTGTCTCATAAATCCTTTCACTGACTGGTTTGCTAAGATCCTGGTCTCGATAGCAACCTTGTATAAGAAAAAGCCGTACGTAGTCTAATGCAAAAACAACAGTTGATGGACAGAATGCAGAACAATGTCGTACATTCACCCCAGTACAGAGATCTGGGCCTAAATCCATCGTTTTTTTGCTCACCATGCCATTCCAGTTTGAACCCAGCCATTTGCCAATCAGTCTTGACCCTGTGCCTCATGGGAACAGTCCAGCTCGAACTGCCAAGCTAGGTCCTCCCTGGACTGGAAAAAAGCATCCTACGACCGGTTTCAGGGTTTCACCCCTCTTCAGTCAGGATAGCTTGATTCTAGTGGCATGGAGAGCATGGGACTCACGTCTGAGGATACCCGTCCTACTCGGGGGAACAAATGCAAAAACAACAGTTGATGGACAGAATGCAGAGCAATGTCATACATTCACCCCAGTACAGAGATCTGGGCCTAAATCCATCGTTTTTTTGCTCACCATGCCATTCCAGTTTGAACCCAGCCATACGCAAATCAGTCTTGACCCTGTGCCTCATGGGAACAGTCCAGCCCGAACTGCCGTACGTAGTCTAATGACATTGCCGCATATAACAACGCGCAACGCCACTAAACCACAGAGGCCCGCAAGTCTTCCACTTACAGGTTTGCTGAGATCCTGACCCCCAAACCCATCCCCCTTGTTATAAAGAGCTGACGACCGCCAACTTAGTCAAAGTCCCGGAAGCGAGGTGGCCTCTTCGGAGGCAGCATTGACGTATTGATGGAGACAGGAAGAGACTGTTGGCGAGACAGCTTCTGGAGGTTAATGGGCGCGCACGCACTCCTGTGCTTCATCATCCACAACCGGACAGACTTTATCGGAAAGTTGGAGACGGAAGTAGAAAATCGTAGGAGCTGCAAATAAGAAAATTGTGTTTGGGTATTAGCAGAACATTACATTTTTTTACACTCAAGATACAATCAAAAGGTGGCAAAAAGTAAATTTATTCCATAAGTGCTATAGCGGGAAAGTTGGAGACGAAGCAAAAGTGCAAGATAAGCAGTTAAGAAGGGAAAATAAAACAAGCGGCCATGCGGTCGAAAGTGATCGCGATTGCGATAAAACATTAAAGCGGCCGCGAAAGTGAAAGTAATCGCGGGTCAAGCACGGTGCGCGCGCCCGCGCACATGCACTGTAGCTCTAGGCTGGCCTGGTAGCACTTTTTGGAGCCCTCTCAATAAGTCTCGCCAGACCAGCGCATGCGCTGGGTCAGGCGAGACCTAAAAAAGACTAGTGTGTATGGTATAGTCAAGTCCAAGGCATCAGCAATCCTGTTTCAACTATGAAGAAAAACTTCACAAAAGAATTACCAAAAAAGGAATGCGAGCCATAATGAATTTATAATGGTAAAAATTATGACATCATGAGCAATAAAAGAACTGTAGAAAAGCACAACAGAAGTCGTAGTTTCGCCTGAGTTACGAAACTACAATAAAAAGAGAAAACAGACTAGCGCGTAAAGTACCCTCTTGTATAATCAGATCCAAGACATCAACAACAGTATTTCAATTGCGAATAAGTCTCAATTAACATTCAAGCGAACCTTAAACATGCCCAATAATTTGTAACATCCATTATAAAAATCGGGAATTCTAAATGAGTACTGACAAGCTTATCATTAGGCTCTGGCGATAGATTATGAATTACCTGGAAAAATAATTTTAATGTCTCTCGCAATGGCAATATTGGTCATATTCCCATATATTACTTTGTGGAGTAACAAAGCTATTTAGAACGTTATTTGTTAAAAAGATTTTGGAGACCCACAAAGAGTGGAAAACACTTCCTCAGAATCGAATCTTAAGTCTTAGCAAATCATTGCATGAGTAACAGTACATGAACAGTACAAGAAAGTAGTTCACACCAAAGAGCTGCTACTTTCTCCCACTCTTCCAGTTCATTCAAACCACAGTCACTATATTTGACAGTTAATCCATTTTACTTCCCTAAGAGTTCAAGTAGCTGCATAATTACCGTCTCTCGGACTGGTAAAAATGAATTCCACAAACTGCCTTTCCCATTGCTCAATGGAGCTCTAAAGGAGTCAAATTTAAATGAGTAGAAAACTTGGCCAGACAGCTCACAGGATTGGGATAAAATATGGGCCTATTCAGAAGCTCCAGGGTCAAATACATTCAATTTAAGTACTTGCATCAGACGTACGTAACCCCAACATCGTATTATTCACGGAACCTGATACATGTCACAGTTACTCCACAAAGGTAGCTTCCTTTTTCCACATGGTGTGCTCCTGCCCCAACCTAAGGATGGGGTAGGAGCCAAAGGTTCCACATTAGATCTTGCACCAATGCTGTAGAATTCAAGCTTTAATCTCCTGAGTGGTCTGATCAAACTAGATGAGATTAAAATGGGCACCATATCGCCATCTCTATTCCAATCTTTCTTTCCCTTCTCCTTTTTACTCTTTCTCTCTGATTGATATTTCTGCATACTACCCATCAACAGAAAGGGAGTCGGAGAAGTGGGCCTCTCAATGACATTGTTGCCTCTCAACTCAAGCATGAAACTTACGGGAAGCAGTCAAGAGTGGAAGATACATTACAATACATTCCCTCACTCCCTTGCTACTTTTCTCACAGATTTTCGATTCTAGCAGTTTGATCTTCTCCTGGATTCTATACTTGTAATTCTTGCTTGCCTCTTTTCTCCTTCTAAAGTCTGGAAGAGTTACATACACACTCACTCATACCCAGGCAGACATGCATACACACACACACACCCATTCACAGCACACACTCACAAATACACTTACATTCATATATATATTTATATATACACACACACACACACATGCACCAAGGGTGGCAGTAGGAAAGCTTCTGAGATTCCAAGAGAGTTGGTACTGCCGCCTCCTCAAGAGGAGGCGGTAGTCCCTGACTTGTTAGAGGGTGGACAGACTAGGTTTGAGGTCTAAAGACAAAGTAAATATTCAAAAAGGAAGCAAAATGTATTGCTGTATGTTCAAATGTTTTATCTTTATTGTGGACAAGAAGACAGTACCATGCAGATATAAAATCAGCCAAAAAAGCCTACTATCTTCAGGCAATTGAAACGGCAGCTCAAGGACAAAAGGAAATCTTTAATATAGTCAAGGACTTTATGAATCCCTCTGTCCTGTCGCAGGGGATTCCACCTTCTCAAATCCTATGTAATGAGATCTCGGATTACTTCGAGAATAAAATTCTTAAAATTGTGAGAACCTTTCCTCTAGCTCCCTCCATTTTAGAAGCAGATGAAAGAGGGGAGAGGGTGAAGGCCCCAATTAGTTTGGACACTTTCGCCCCTGTCTCCCTTGAAGACTCCCTTAAAGCC
The DNA here is from genome assembly GCF_964204655.1 of Triturus cristatus. Classification (NCBI taxonomy): domain Eukaryota; kingdom Metazoa; phylum Chordata; class Amphibia; order Caudata; family Salamandridae; genus Triturus; species Triturus cristatus. The sequence goes on along the minus strand of NC_140584.1, from coordinate 935,508,838 downwards.
ATTTTTGCGAGCAAATCCGGATCCCCCTTTGATCCTTGCCCTCCTTTGGCTTTACAATCTCTGGCAGAAACTATCAACCCCATTGTAAACAGTATTATTAATTCATCTTTAGCGACGGCAGATGTCCCTAGCGATTGGAAGCTTGCTGCGGTCAAACCACTTCAAAAAAAAAACCTTGCCGACCCTACCACTCTCTCCAACCTACGCCCAATCTCCCTGCTTCCAGTGATGTCTAAATTAACGGAAAAATTTGTGAACATCCAACTCACAAATTTCCTGGAAACTAATGATATTTTACATCATAATCAGTCAGGGTTCCGGTCAAAACACTCTACCGAGTCTGCCTTATTGTTTACAACTGAGACTCTCCGTTTGGCCATTGACCAGGGAAAGAAGGCGGTCCTAATTCTACTTGACCTGTCGGCAGCGTTTGATACGGTCTCGCATAACATCTTGGCGGACCGTTTAGCTGCCGCGGGGGTAGAGGGGACAGCTCTGACCTGGCTGAGAAACTTTCTCAGAGATAGACACCAAATTACAGTATTGGGCCAGTATCAATCTGAAGCTAAGGCCCTTACCTCGGGAGTCCCCCAGGGTTCAAGTTTGAGTCCCATACTTTTTAATCTGTACCTGGTTCCCCTGATTAATTTGATTACTTCTTTCCAGATCAGTACTATCTCGTATGCTGACGACACCCAGCTTATCCTAGTACTAGACAGGGATCGAGCAGGTGCCGACGAAGAAAATCTTAAAGAGTGCCTAGCCGCAACATTTAAATGGATGACAGATAATCATCTTAAATGCAATGCCGAGAAGACGGAAATCCTTCCGGTCGGAAAAGAAAATCTGTTTTCCCCGATAAGTTGTTGGCCGGATGGTGAGGTACCTCCTCCCAATACCATCACATCAGTCCGGAACTTAGGCATTAAATTTGACAATCAGCTGTCCTTCAAACAACAAGCTGTTGCAGTAGCTGGCACATGCTTTCACATAACCAAAGCCTTGAGAAAGTTCTTTGATCTTCTGCCGCTGTCAGCCAGGAAAACTGTTGCAGTGGCCTTGATCACTTCTAGGCTGGACTACTGCAACAGTTTATATGCAGGAGCCAACAGATCGGTACTTCACAGACTACAAATGGTCCAACATGCAGCTGCCCGCCTAGTATTAGGCTGGCCCCGTAGATCATCAGCTTCTGCAGCAATGGATGCATTACACTGGCTACCAATTGCAAAGAGAATTCTTTTTAAGGTCCTCTTGATTACCTTTAGGGCTTTTCACCATCGAGGCCCTAAATATCTAACTGAGGGTTTTAAGCGATACAAGCCGGTACGTTGTCTAAGATCTGCGGGCCAAAACCTGCTGACTATCCCTAAATTTAAGCTGACAACTAAAGGTGGCAAATCTGTCTTCGTGTTGGGTGCTAAAGCATGGAACAAGCTACCCTTTTCCTTACGCTCCTTGTCGGATGAAACCCAATACAGGAAAGCATTAAAAACTTGGGTATACTCTATGTCCAATTCAGCTTGTATAGCAATGGTCTGAGATGTAGTGTGCCGCATGTAATCTGTGTCTACTCCCCCCCCCTTCTCGTACATCTGAGTTGGGTGAGCGCCAAGATACTCCCTGGAGTGGTAGCAGCGCTATAGAAGTAGCTTTTACATTTACATTTACATTTACAAAAAACTAGCCAACACGTTTCACGACATCAGGGTTGCTTCTTCAGAGCCAAAACATTAACCATTTTGCGTGATAATGGAATCTCAGAGTTTTAACACTTCGGGTCCGATTCACAGAACTAACTTAAGACAAAATCCTAAACTTACTACCATTTTGGTATTCACAGAAGGCACTTACTCATTTTGGTATTCACAGAAGGCACTTACTCATTTCGGTATTCACAGAAGTTAGGAGTCCTAACTTTAGGACTCCTAAATGCCTTCTGTGAATAACGAAAGTCTTAAAATTAGGATTTTTCTCAGTTTAGTAGTAGTATAGTTAGGACTCCTAACTTTAGGACTCCTAAATGCCTTCTGTGAATACCGAAAGTCTTAAAATTAGGATTTTTCTCAATTTAGTAGTCCTAAGTTTAGGACTCCTAACTTTAGGACTCCTAAATGCCTTCTGTGAATACCGAAAGCCTTAAAATTAGGATTTTTCTCAGTTTAGGAGTCCTAAGTTTAGGACTCCTAACTTTACAACTACTATCTCATCGCTCTCCAACCCTGTCTCCAGACCAAGATGATCTAGGGGACCCTTACTATGATCCAGCAGATGTGCCACAAGACCCCACCCCTACTGGATCTCCAGACCCATGGAATGACTATAACAATCCGGACATCCCAGATGTCCCACAGGTTGACCTTTACCCATCTAGGCCATCCCCACCAGAAGATTCGTTAGGCTTTCACCACCTACTACAGAGGGCGGCACATTATCACGGGGTGGAGTTACATACTGACCCAGTGGAGGAAGATTTTCTCCTAGACACCTTCGATAATGCACATAGGTCTACTGCCATTCTACCTATGTTAAAACGAGTAATCAAACATGCACTGGAGGTTTTTAAAGACCCAGTCAGGGCTAGGGTCCTAAACCCCCGTATAGAGAAAAAATACAAAGCCGCCCCCACAGATCCTTCATACATTAAAGGCCCTGCACCACTGGATTCCTTAGTGGTATCTACAGCTAGGAAGCGTTCAAATTCTCAGGCGTCAGGCGAAGCACCACCACCTGACAAAGAGTCCAAGCTCCTAGACGCGTCAGGGAAGCGCACTGCGTCACAAGCCGCCAATATATGGCGTATCGCCAACACGCAAGCGCTATTGGCCAGATACGCCAGGGCGCATTATGATGAGTTAGAGACCATCATGCACCATCTCCCTGAAAAATACAGAAATAGGGCTAATGAATTGATCCAAGAGGGAAAAACGATAAGTAATACCTCTATACGCTGTGCCCTAGATGCGGCAGATACAGCCTCCAGGGCCATAAACACCAGTGTCCTTCTCCGTCGCCACGCCTGGCTAAGAGTTTCAGGTTTTAAACCTGAGGTACAAGCCTCCATATTGAATCACCCATTCGACCAACAATATTTATTTGGCCCAAAAGTTGATGAAGCCCTCGAGAAGATGAAGAAAGATACTGATACGGCGAAATACATGGGAGCCCTACAGTCACACACTCCTAGGCGCTCCTTTCGCCGCTCTTCCTTTCGGGGCACGGGCAGGGGCTACTCCTCGGATAGTGCATCCACGTCCTACAAATCCACACCTCAATCTACCTTAACAAAGGGTTATCAAAGAGGCGGATACAGAGGCAAAAATAATAAAGGCAGAGGCAAGACAAATACCGCCCGCTCTGCCACACCGCCTACCCAATGACTTTCCCCCGCTCCCTCCAGACCATTCCACTCTGGTCGGGGGCAGAATACAACATTTCCTTCACGTCTGGGAGACAATCACCTCAGACAGATGGGTGACCCAAATTATTCATTCAGGGTATTGCCTAGAATTAACATCTACCCCCCCAAACATTCCACCCAGGCAACGCCACGTTACTAAAACAGGAGGTAATCTCCGTCCTGCAAAAACAAGCCATACAGCAGGTTCCCATCAATCAACAAAATTTAGGGGTCTACTCCCTGTACTTTCTGATTCCAAAGAGAGACGAGACTCTACGACCTATCCTAGATCTCAGACCTCTAAATACTTACATACATTCAGACCACTTTCACATGGTAACCCTTCAACAGGTTTTTCCACTCCTCTCCCAGAACGACTTTCTCACCACTCTGGACTTGAAAGACGCATACTTTCACATCCCAATACACCATGCTCACAAAAAGTATCTCAGATTTGTAGTGGACGGGCAACACTACCAGTTCAAGGTGCTCCCGTTTGGGGTAACAACAGAACCAAGGGTATTCACCAACTGTCTAGCAGTAGTGGCGGCACACTTCGGAAGACAGCACATTCACGTCTTCCCGTATTTGGACGACTGGCTAATAAAAGCCCCGTCCTACGAACAATGTGTGCAACACACCGCCGCTACAATCCAACTACTTCACCAGCTAGGTTTCACGGTGAACCACCAAAAGTCCCACCTGGTACCATCACACACAAAACAATACCTCGGTGCCACCATAGACACCTCAAAAGCCATAGCCTATCCCAATCTTGCCAGGATTGCAAATATACAGGCTCTGCGTCAAAAATTCATATTTCAACACTCTCTCCCAGCAAGGGTGTTTATGCAACTGATAGGGATGATGGCCTCTTGCATTTTCATAGTGCCCCATGCAAGACTCTAGATGCGTCCACTACAAGAGTGTTTAGCGCGCCAGTGGAACCAGGCCCAGGGGCAACTGATAGATCTGGTGTTGGTAGACGGTCGCACCCATCGCTCTCTGCAGTGGTGGAACACCACAAACCTTTCCAAAGGTCGACCGTTCCTGGACCCGGTTCCTAATCCTAACAACAGACGCATCGCTCTCCGGCTGGGGAGCTCATCTGTTACATCTCACAGTACAGGGCACATGGACGCCGCAACAGAAGTTACTCCACATCAACCATCTGGAGTTACTGGCAATCTTCCTTGCCCTAAAATCCTTCCAGACGCAGATTTCAGGCAAGGCCGTCCTCATTCGCACAGACAACATGACTGCCATGTACTACATTCAAAAACAGGGGGGCACACACTCTCCACAGCTCTCTCAATTAGCACAGAGCATATGGAGATGGTCAATTCCACAGAAAATCTTTCTCCTGGCCCAACACGTCTGAGTTGTCCAAAACACCGTGGCAGATCTGCTCAGCAGACAAATGCAACAGATTCACAAATGGGAACTTCACCCACAGGTTCTTCACCCGTTCTTTCAGAAGTGGGGGCATCCACACATAGACCTATTCGCCACCCACGAAAACAAAAAATGCCCAATCTTCGCCGCCAGATATCCACACCCATTGTCCAAAGGCAATGCGACATGGATGAACTGGTCAAACAAATTTGCATATGCTTTTCCACCTCTCCCACTAATTTCATTTCAGCTACAACAGCTACAACAGCATTCCCTAACACTGATCCTAGTAGCTCCAACATGGGCCAGACAACCGTGGTACACCACACTGCTGGAACTCTCGATAGTACCACACCAAAAGCTGCACCTCTCACCATGCCTCCTAACCCAGAACCATGGAGAGATCAGGCACCCGGACCCAGCTCAGCTCAACCTTGCGATCTGGCTCCTGAGGTCCTAGAATTCGGATACCTTAACCTTCCCCCTGATTGCATGAATATTATGAGGGAAGCTAGACGCCCTACTACTAGGGCATGCTATGCTGCAAAGTGGAAAAGATTTGTTGTTTACTGCCACAACAACACAATCAACCCTCTAAATGTGTCCATACAGCACATCATATGTTACTTGCCCCATCTACAAAGGTGTAACCTAGCATATACATCCATTTGGTTACACCACGCAGCAATTGCTGCTTACTTACAGAACAGGCAGCACCTATCACTTTTCAGGGTGCCTGCCATCAAGGCCTTTATGGAAGGCCTCAAAAGAGTAATTCCACCCAGAGTACCACCCTCACCTATCTGGAACTTGAATATAGTTCTCACAAGGCTAATGGGACCCCCTTTCGAACCATTACATAAATGTGGGCTGCAATTTCTCACATGGAAAACAGCATTTCTAATGGCCATCACTTCCCTTAGAAGGGTTAGTGAAATACAAGCACTCACTATACAGGAACCTTTTCTCCAAATGCATCAGAACAAGGTTGTACTCCGCACCAACCCAAAATTTCTACCCAAAGTCATTTCTCCCTTCCATCTAAACCAGTCGGTAGAATTACCAGTCTTTTTCTCACAACCTCAAACCGTTGCGGAAAGGGCTTTACACACATTGGATGTTAAAAGGGACTTACTTTACTACATCCAAAGAACACAACCTTTCAGAAAAACCAAACAGCTATTTGTCTCTTTCTCTCCACCACATAAAGGCAAGCCTATTTCTAAATCAGGGATAGCTAGGTGGATTGTAAAATGCATACAGATTTGCTACCACAAAGCAAAACGAACGCTATCTGTTCCCCCTAAAGCCCACTCTACAAGAAAGATAGGGGCTTCTATGGCTTTTCTAGGAAACATACCACTAGATGACATCTGCAAAGCAGCGACATGGTCAACACCGCACACTTTCACAAAACATTACTGTGTGGATGTGCAAACCAAGCAACAAGCTAGTGTGGGCCAGGCTGTACTAAAAACACTGTTCCAAACAACTGCAACGGATGGCGGTGGTCACCGCTAGGGTTGGGTACTGCTATATAGTCTATGCACAGAGTATAATCTGCAGCTCATATGCCTCGAACGGAATATGCTACTTACCAGTATGCATCTGTTCTTGGCATGTAGAGCTGCAGATCTATACACACCCACCCACCTCCCTGTATCCGTTCCAGTCTATGTTATTTAGATACAACACACATGGGTTTCTTTACTGTGATTACTACGCTCCATCTTTCCCTGCTGGCGAAAAACAATCTGAGGATGGAGCCGAAGCCCATGCGCAATACGAACCAAAGGAGGAGTCACCCACCTCGTGACTTCCAAAGACTTTCCAAGAGGAAAATCAAACTGCAAACATCCGGGCCCAACATCAGATGGCGATCTATGCACAGTGTATAGATCTGCAGCTCTACATGCCAAGAACAGATGCATACTGGTAAGTAGCATATTCCTTTAATGTCTCTCACAATGGCGATATTGGTCATATTCCCATATATTACTTTGTGGTGTAACAAAGCTATTTAGAAAGTTATTTGTTAAAAAGATTTTGGAGACCCACAAAGAGTGGAAAACACTTCCTCAGAATCGAATCTTAAGTCTTAGCAAATCATTGCATGAGTAACAGTGCATGAACAGTACAAGAAAGTAGTTCACACCAAAGAGCTGCTACTTTCTCCCACTCTTCCAGTTCATTCAAACCACAGTCACTATATATATTTTTTTTTTTTACAACAAACTTTATTGGCATTTATAAGGACACCGGGGAGCTCGTCCCCATACACGGTACCAATATGGATAGAAGAACAGTGAGAATTGGCATCCTTGTTCAACCCCCCCCTGGTCTGCAAAACATCAGACCCCCAAACCCTCCCCCCCGCCCGCACATCACACCAGTCCAGAGTCCAACACAAATATGCAACATTTCCTAACAGCATGTGCTCCATATTCTGATTACTCTCCCTCAATTCCTAGGGCCCGGGGCCCCGGAGGGGAAGCCACCGGGGCTCTGATTAGCCTCTCTATTGGGTCCAATGGCACTGCACCCTCCCGCACAGACAATACGATGCCCCGATATCGCGCCCATCTCTTCCAGACTTTACCATGCTTGGCCGGACAACCCCTTGCCAGGAATACCGCCTCTTCCGCGGACATGCAGCGATCCAATGCCCTCTTCCAGGCCTGAACCGGGGGCGGGGCAGAGGACTTCCAATGCTGGGCAATATCTCGCTTGGCCAGCGTCAAACCCAGAAACAGGAGGTGTCGCTTATAGATATTGCCCCCTATCTCCTCGGTACAGTGCAACAGTGTTAAGCGGGGATCAGGGGGATGCTCCCAACCCAGCACCCCCCCCCAAGCAGGACAGAACCGCCTCCCAGAACGGGCGTAGCTGACCACAATCCCACACCGTGTGGAGAAATGTACCATCCCCGTCGCGGCAGCGAAGACACGTGGGGGACTCAATTAAGTGCATGCGCCAAAGGCGGTGCCGAGTGTAATACGCCCTATGCAAGTATTTGAATTGTATGAATCGGTATTTGGTGGCTACCGCCGCATCTCGCGGACCCGCGATAGCTTCCGCCCAATCATCCTCCGTGAGTGTGGGAATATCTCACTGCCACGCCTCCTTGGTGTTATCTAGGGTGGTGTTCATGAAGGTCGTCAGTGTCTGATAAATCTGTCGGATTTTGTGATCCCCGAGGTCCCCCATCAACAGTCTACCCTCTAGCGGGTGGAACTCTGGCAGAGTGTCTAGGTGTTGGATGCTAGGCGTGAGGGCATGCCTCAATTGGAGATATTTATGAAACTGGGATTTATGCAGCTCAAAGTCAGCCTGCAACATCTGGAATGATTTAAGCGACACCCCCTTCATTACATCCCCCAACGTGGAGATCCCTATTACGTCCCAATAACGAAAGCCCTCCAAATTCGCTGTTTCCTTGAGCAGGGTACCCTGCCACAAAGGGGTGGCCCGCGTAAGCCTACCGCGCCATCCGATAGAGTTGACCGATTGCCGCCAGATCCGGACCACCGTGGCACACGCAGGGGGCAACCGTCCCAGCGAGGAACGGCTATAGAGAAAATGCAGCAGAGGCCTCTCTGCCAATGCAGCCCGGTCCAATGCGTAGGCTGGATCCACGGGGGAGGCGTACCACCAGTCATTTATCATGAGGAGATGCGCGGCCCTGGAATATGCCTGAACGTCCGCCACCGCTATGCCCCCGCAGTAGGTAGACTGCACACACGTCGCCAAGGCGAACCTCACCGGCCCGCCATGCCATAAGAATCCATTCAAAACACAGTCACTATATTTGACAGTTAATCCATTTTACTTCCCTAAGAGTTCAAGTAGCTGCATAGTTACCGCCTCTAGGACTGGTAAAAATGAGTTCCACAAACTGCCTTTCCCATTGCTCAATGGAGCTCTAAAGGAGTCAAATTTAAATGAGTAGAAAACTTGGCCAGACAACTCACAGGATTGGGATAAAATATGGGCCTATCCAGAAGCTCCAGGGTCAAATACATTCAATTTAAGTACTTGCATCAGACGTGCTTAACCCCGACATCGTATTATTCACGGAACCTAATACATGTCACAGTTACTCCACAAAGGTAGCTTCCTTTTTCCACATGGTGTGCTCCTGCCCCAACCTAAGGATGGGGTAGGAGCCAAAGGTTCCACATTAGATCTTGCGCCAATGCTGTAGAATTCAAGCTTTAATCTCCTCAGTGGTCTGATCAAACTAGATGAGATTAAAATGGGCACCATATCGCCATCTCTATTCCAATCTTTCTCTTCCTTCTCCTTTTTACTCTTTCTCTCTGTTTGATATTTGTGCATACTACCCATCAACAGAAAGGGAGTCGGAGAAGTGGGCCTCTGACATTGTTGCCTCTCAACTCAAGCTTGAAACATACGGGAAGCAGTCAAGAGTGGAAGATACATTACAACACATTCCCTCACTCCCTTGCTACTTTTCTCACAGATTCTAGCAGTTTGATCTTCTCCTGGATTCTATACTTGTAATTCTTGCTTGCCTCTTTTCTCCTTCTAAAGTCTGGAAGAGTTACATACACACTCACTCATACCCAGGCAGACATGCATACACACACACCCATTCACAGCACACACTCACAAATACACTTACATTTATCTATATATATATATATATATATATATATATATACACACACACACATGCACCAAGGGTGGCAGTAGGAAAGCCTCTGAGATTCCAAGAGGGTTGGTACTGCCGCCTCCTCAAGAGGAGGCGGTAGTCCCTGACTTGTCAGAGGGTGGACAGACTAGGTTTGAGGTCTAAAGACAAAGTAAATATTCAAAAAGGAAGCAAAATGTATTGCTGTATGTGTAGGAGAGTAGGGTCTGCAATCCTATGATCACCCAGATTTTTTGCTTTTGCTTCATTGGTTTACGACTTTCTCCGGCTGTGGGCCTGCCAATCAGACCCACAGCCTAGCTGTTCTCTCTCGAAATTAACACACATGTACATTAGGTGCATCCACTAATTGGAACTGGGCCGCCTTGTCAGTCCCTGTCTCAGCATACCACAGGTATCCAGGGCATCGGTGTACCCAGGGCCTACCAGGGGCTGAAGCAGGTATTATGCCACCCCTGGAATGGCCGCCCAAATCTGACACAACTGGCTGCACGACAGCTGGGGCCACGTGGTGTAATCACCCGTTGCTATAGGTGTAGTATTCCTACACCTAACCCTAAAATGGACACATGGATTCCTATCAGTCACTCCTATGGCAGGCCTTATCAATCCTGAAGGCAGAGTGCAGGGAGTCATGTGGGATGGTGCTCTGGCGCGAGCGGAGCCCGTCGACGGCTTGCGGAACCAAGTCCTAATAGCCGTTCCATGGTGACGCGGGCCAACTACTTTTAATGCATTATAATCCTTGCGGTTATTTGCTAACTTTGGCATCGCATCACCTATACATGTCGAGTAAGGTGTCATACGAATGGGAATACGAACCCCTCGCCAGTCCTGGTGACGGGGTTAGCATTCCCCCCTTTTAGAGGGACACGACATGGAAGTAACCTTGAACCCCGGTTAAAGTTGACTCAAGCCTCAGCATCACAAAATGGATGCTGCCACCAGACACAAGTCTGACCTCCTGCTGCTGGGGGACCTTCCAGCAAGGGGAGCTTGGACAAAGGGTTTCCTGTCGAGGGCGGTGTTAGCACCATCCCAGACAGGGTTTGTGTATCCCAGGTAGGCAGGGCTGAAAGGAAGGTGATTGCCAGTGGCACCCCGGTGCTCACTGTGCATAGCCCGGCTCAAACCAGTTTCGGGGGCACACCAGCCCCTGAGCTGGCGCGAAGCCGGACAAAGGATAGGGGTGTAACCACCCCCCTCCTGGCTCCACCCATAGGTAGAACCTAGTCACGGGCCAACCCCCTTTTCTTAGAATAAAGGTAGGAGCGAGTCCCCTTCCCAAATTGGATAATCAGATAATCGGATAACTCCGAATCACGAACTACTTTCCACGAAAGGAACTCTTGACTATTTCTGAAGACTCTCCCTTGTGGCTAAGGAGTAGCCACCCTGCACCAGCAGGCACCATCTAAGCGCTTGCGGTTTGCTGTAAGTCTCTCCTACGGATCAAGACTGCCCAGCTCGACGAGACCCGAGTACCCTGCCATCTCCGACCTTTTACCTACCTCATCGGCCCAGCTGAGAGTAGTAGGTGTGACGAGACCTGCGGGACCGGCTATCTTCAGAACCTGCACGACGCTTATCTAGCACGCCCACCGGGGGACCCTCGAGTGAGTGCACCTAGGGTTTGAGAAGCCCTAACCCTGAGCAGCTCCAGCATCGAAGTCTGTCTCCCCAGCATCCCCGAGATCTGCGTGGGGGCCCTTCCGCTCCTTGTTGTTCACCGCGTTGTTCGACCACTTGCCGACCGGCTTGTGGCCCTCTTCACGACGCACCACGATTGTTTCATCACTAGTCTGGTTGCTCCAGACTGGCTCTTGCTCCCCTTCAACAGAGGAGTACCACGGACCCTCCTGGTCCACTCCCGACGCCATCTTGACTCCCCCGCTTGGGTGGCCACTGCCAAGATCCGCTGCCCCTTCCTGGGCCCAGCATCATCGACAGCAGACACCTTCGTGGGACAGCTCGCCCTCCATCCTGGTCGCCGCCGCGCCTCCTGGTCCGAGGAACAGCCGAGTCCGACGTCACCCACTCACCTGGTCGAGGTGACTTCAGCCGGTGCCCTCCTGGTACCCACACGATCGCTGGCTAGCGGTTGAGAACTGAGTCCCCTCTGCTTTCAGGTTTTCCTTCACCACCGATCCAGGCTTGGATCGCTCTGAACATCGTCACTGGTCGCCTGCCAGCAACTTCTTCTTTCAGGCTCCTGAGACTACACGAGGACTCCCGACACCTTGACGAACTTCACGCAGCCGCAGCCTCCGGGCTAGGTAACTCGAGCATCTCGGTGCTCCATCGCAGGTTCGCTCTACAAGTGTCCAGTTCCTTTTTCGTTTAGTCCCACTGATCGGATCACTCCGGAATCAGTATCTCCAGACTCTAACCATTCGCATTCCACTGTTAGTGTAGATGGTTTCTCGTGCCCCTCGGGCATTTGTGTAAATTGTGCAACTGAAGTATTTTCCTAAGAGTTTTGTAGTGTGCTTAGCTCCCTGACTCATAAAGAGCCAGGGTAGTCTTGTTATAAATAAATATCCTTTTATTTTCATAACAACTTGTGTGGTGTCCTTTCACTTGGTGTTCAAGGGGTATATGTGATGGTAAACAGCTGGCTTAACACGCCCTCTAGAGTTTAGCCTAAAGACTGCTCGTATCCACGCTACTAGGATAGCTGGTCTAAAAGGTTGACTTACAACCAATCATCAATAAGGGTCGTTTGGAATGATACACAGTGATCACTAGAATAGTGAGCACTACATATCAGGCCAACTTCTCACATTGGTGAGCAGCGGTTGGGATTTGAGCTTGCTGTTGTTTTACCACACACGTATCCTAAGAATATCGCAGTGAAAGATCACATAAGTACCCAGGTACATATAGCTTAACTTAGAATACTCCGAGTTCTACTGAACCGGCTGTTGTAGTGTAACAGGGCTTAGCACACCCTGACTACAACTCTTAGCAAGGGATCAGTAGGTAAACCCATAGTGTAGGTAGGTGCAACACTTACACCTCACTAGAAAAGCATGTCGGTCCACGGAGAGTCTGCAGGGACTCCCCTAGTGGTCAGTGACCCTCCACAGGTCGTGTCACGATATGCAACTCTTAGCTTCAAGGAGATGAGACAACTGTGTGCCTCCCGGAAGCTAAACCAGGGTTCTAACCCTACCATCGCGATACTGATAGGTCTCTTAGAGGCGTACGATGCTAGGAGGTCCTCTAACCCAGGTCCCCCCAGTGCAGATGGGAACATGCCTCCCTTAGAGGGAACCCTCGGTGACCCAGACCTCGACCTCCACACAGAGGAGGAGGACGAGGACGAGTTATCGGGAGACGAGGCAGACAAAGGTCCAGTGGTAGTCGGCAGGCTTACAAGGACCAACTTAAGCAGGCATGAGAATGGAACTGGGGGAGCCCCGGGCCCACGCTCAAGCAGGCTTAACCTTGGGAACGGACGAGCTAGGTCTCTCTCCAGAGGCTCTGGCAGATCGGTTCATACACATGTCTCTCAGGCACCTTCTCAGAGAGGAATGACTTCCCCTCAGAGGAGGGAGCATGAAGCGAAGATGCGGGAGGTCAATCTGAGGATCGAGCGGGAAGAACTTGCCCTCGCCAAAGAAAGACTTGCCTTAGCCCGAGAGCAGAAATTAAGTGGGTTAGATCCCACTGGTGGCAGCGTTCTCAATAGAGAGAAAGACAGGGGTATAGACACTAGACACCTGAGTAAAATAGTGCCCCCCTTTAAACAAGGGGACGACATCCACAAGTGGATAACTGCCTTGGAGAGGGCCTGCACTGTCCAGTGCGTCCCCCCAAGTCAGTGGGCAGCTATACTGTGGCTTTCCTTTGAAGGTAAAGGAAGGGACAAGCTCCTCACTACAAGAGCTGAGGATGCTAACAACTACCAAGTCCTGAAGAACACACTGATTGATGGGTTCGGCTTAACCACGGAGCAGTACCGGGTGCTGTTCCGGGACACCCAGAAAATTCAGTCTCAGGATTGGGCTGACTTTGTCGATTGTGCCACTAAGGCTTTGGAAGGCTGGTTGCTGGGTAGCAAGGTTACTGATTATACAGGATTGTACAATCTTATCATGCGAGAGCAGATTTTAAACAACTGTCAGAACCAATTGTTGCATCAGCACCTTGTCGACTCGGATCTGACCTCTCCCCAAGAATTGGGAAAGAAGGCGGACAGATGGGTCAGAACAAGGGTCAAGCAGAACCAGAATCAGAACCAGGGTGGTCAGAAGAAAGCAGACCAAAAGGGTAACAAGAACGAACCAAATGACCAGAAGTCTTCGACAGGTCCCCAACAAACCAAAGAGGGTGGGGGTCAGGCTTCACAGAAGAAGAAGACTCAAGAAGGCCAGTCAAAAAGGTGGTGCCAATACTGTAAAAGTAAGACTCACTGGTTTAGTGAGTGCACCAAGAAAGGAGGGCAAACTCCTACCACTGCAGCCCCTAAGGCACCTGCGCCCCCTAGTACAGTCAGCAGTGGTAGTGCGCCTCCCAAGGCATTAGTTGGGTTAACCTTGGGAACCGAGGGGAGTGACGACTTAGTCGGCACGCTCACTCAGGCCGTCCTTGTCTGTACAGGGGATATGGATATGTCCCCTGATGCCAGTCCCAATACTTTGGGCAAATACAGGCAGACGCCTTTGATAAATGGAAGAGTGGCTCAGGCCTACAGGGACACGTGTGCCAGTGTCACCATGGTGACGCCTAACTTCGTGGACCCTGGACAGATCATGCTAGGTACCAGTTACCTAGTGACCAATGCCAGCAACGTCACTACCAATCACAGTATGGCAGTTGTTGATTTCTCCTGGGGAGGGGTAAGTGGCCCGAAAAAGGTTGTGGTTAGTTCAGACCTCCCCGTAGAATGTCTGTTGGGCAATGATTTGGAAACGTCACAATGGTCAGAAGTGGAGCAGAGGACTCACATGGAAATGTTAGGTTTGCCAGCACATGTCCTTGCTGTGACCAGGTCACAGGCCAAAAGATGCCCCACTGAACAGGTGCTGGATCCTGGAAGAACGGACCAGACACCTTCCAAGAAAAGGAGCAGTAAGGGTAAGGCTTCGCCTTCCCCCTTGCCCCAGGTCGTGGATCAAGTCTCCGAGGAGGCTGACCTTAAAGAACTGAGGGAAACTGAGCCGCAAGAGCTTGAACCTGGTCAGGTTGAGTTTCTGGGCTCAGGGGGACCCTCCAGGGAAGACCTGGGGAAGGCACAGTTAGACTGCCCCTCACTTGAACCCCTCAGACAGCAGGCCGCTGCTGAGGCTGCAGGGAACGCCACAGGTACCCACAAAGTGTACTGGGACGATGGACTCCTGTACTCTGAGGCAAGAGACCCCAAACCTGGTGCGACCAGGAGGCTGGCCATCCCCTTGTCTCTGAGAGGTTTCCTTCTCACCTTGGCCCACGAGATTCCCCTTGCAGGTCACTTAGGCCAGAATAAGACTTGGGACAGAATTGTTCCACACTTTCACTGGCCCCACATGTCCGAAGATACGAAGGAGTTTTGCCGCTCCTGTGTCACTTGCCAAGCCAGTGGTAAGTCAGGTGGCACGACAAAGGCCCCCCTCATACCACTACCAGTGGTGGGGGTACCCTTTGAACGAGTGGGGATCGACATTGTCGGACCAATGGAACCCCAGACAGCATCAGGGCACAAGTTTATACTGGTGGTGGTGGACCACGCCACCAGGTATCCTGAAGCTATTCCCCTTAGGACCACTACAGCCCCTGTGGTGGCACGGGCCCTACTTGGAGTGTTCTCCAGAGTGGGCTTCCCTAAGGAGGTCGTCTCAGACAGAGGTGCAAACTTCATGTCGGGATATCTGACTGCTATGTGGAAGGAATGTGGTGTCAACTACAAGTTCACCACACCCTATCACCCACAATGCAATGGGCTGGTTGAGAGATTCAACCGGACCCTAAAAGGGATGATTCACGGACTACCTGAAAAGCTTCGGCGGAGATGGGATGTCCTGATACCCTGCCTCTTGTTCGCCTACAGAGAGGTCCCGCAGAAGGGGGTTGGCTACAGCCCTTTTGAGCTTCTGTTCGGACATCCTGTAAGGGGACCCCTTTGTTTGGTAAAGGAAGGATGGGAGAGACCTCTCAGAAAGCCAGCATCAAACATTGTGGACTATGTGCTCGGTCTCCGCTCGCGGATGGCGGAGTACATGGAAAAGGCGTCTAAAAACCTTGAGGCGAGCCAAGAATTACAGAAAGCTTGGCACGACCAAAAGGCTGTCCTGACTGTGTATCAGCCTGGACAGAAGGTGTGGGTGCTGGAGCCAGTGGCCCCAGCAGCACTCAAAGACAAATGGTCTGGGCCCCACACGATCATTGAGCAAAAGGGAGAGGTCACCTACCTGGTAGACCTGGGAACTCCCCGGAGCCCCCACAGGGTGCTCCACGTAAACAGGCTCAAGGCATATGTCGACAGGGAGGGCATGGGCTTGCTCATGGCCACAGATGAGGGACAGGAGGAGGAGAGTGACCCTCTCCCAGACCTGCTCTCTCAGAACCCTGACGATGGATCAGTAGATGGTGTTGTCTTTTGTGGCAGCCTCTCTGGACATCAACAAGAGGATTGTAAACAGGTTCTTCAATCCTTTCGACATATGTTCTCTCTGACACCCAGTCAGACCAAGTGGTGTACCCACGAGGTCGACACTGGGGACAGTCTACCCGTAAAGAGTAAAATCTATCGGCAACCTGATCATGTCAGAGACTGCATCAAGACAGAGGTGCAGAAAATGTTGGAGCTGGGAGTCATTGAACCCTCGGACAGCCCCTGGGCTAGTCCCGTAGTGCTCGTGCCGAAACCTCACACCCAGGGCGGTAAGAAAGAGATGAGGTTTTGCGTGGACTACAGAGGTCTCAATACGGTCACTAAGACCGACGCCCACCCGATACCAAGAGCAGACGAACTTATCGACCGGTTGGCCTTGGCCAACTACTTAAGTACGTTTGACCTGACAGCTGGGTATTGGCAAATCAGGTTAGCTGAGGAGGCCAAGCCCAAAACAGCATTTTCTACCCCGGGTGGGCATTATCAGTTCGTGGTAATGCCCTTTGGTTTGAAAAATGCGCCTGCCACCTTCCAAAGGCTGGTGAATCGCGTTCTCACTGGGTTGGACGACTTCTGTGCGGCGTATCTGGACGATATCGCTGTCTTTAGCTCCACCTGGGAGGATCACCTGGTCCACCTGAGGAAAGTGTTAGAGGCCCTGCAGAAGGCAGGCCTCACTATCAAGGCCACCAAGTGCCAGATAGGGCAGACACAGGTTGTATACCTGGGCCACCTTGTAGGTGGAGGCCAGGTTCAACCATTGGAGAGCAAAATACAGGCCATCCAGGACTGGGCTCCTCCAACCACCCAGACTCAGGTTCGAGCTTTCTTGGGCCTGACTGGTTATTACCGGAAATTTGTCAGAAATTATGGATCCATTGTGACCCCGCTAAACGACCTGACAAGTAAAAAGATGCCAAAAAAAGTTCAGTGGACAGCAAGCTGTCAGAAGGCATTCGATGACCTAAAACAGGCCATGTGCACAGCACCTATCCTAAAGAGTCCAGACTACTCCAAACCATTCATTGTCCAAACAGACGCTTCGGAGCTGGGTGTGGGAGCTGTTCTATCGCAACTGAATTTTGATGGTCATGACCAGCCCATAGCTTTTATTAGCAGAAGGCTGACCCCCAGAGAGAAGAATTGGTCAGCTATTGAGAGGGAGGCCTTTGCTGTGGTTTGGGCCCTGAAGAAGTTGAGGCCATACTTGTTTGGCACTCACTTCAAGATTCAGACCGACCATAAGCCCCTCTTGTGGCTAAATCAAATGAAGGGTGAAAACCCCAAACTACTTAGGTGGTCCATTTCCCTACAGGGGATGGACTTCACAGTGGAGCATAGACCTGGCACTGATCACGGCAATGCAGATGGGCTCTCCAGGTATTTCCACTTAGAGCAAGAAGACTCACCTGGTCAAGGTTAGCTTATTGTCCCAAAGTTTGGGGGGGGGTCATGTAGGAGAGTAGGGTCTGCAATCCTATGATCACCCAGATTTTTTGCTTTTGCTTCATTGGTTTACGACTTTCTCCGGCTGTGGGCCTGCCAATCAGACCCACAGCCTAGCTGTTCTCTCTCGAAATTAACACACATGTACATTAGGTGCATCCACTAATTGGAACTGGGCCGCCTTGTCAGTCCCTGTCTCAGCATACCACAGGTATCCAGGGCATCGGTGTACCCAGGGCCTACCAGGGGCTGAAGCAGGTATTATGCCACCCCTGGAATGGCCGCCCAAATCTGACACAACTGGCTGCACGACAGCTGGGGCCACGTGGTGTAATCACCCGTTGCTATAGGTGTAGTATTCCTACACCTAACCCTAAAATGGACACATGGATTCCTATCAGTCACTCCTATGGCAGGCCTTATCAATCCTGAAGGCAGAGTGCAGGGAGTCATGTGGGATGGTGCTCTGGCGCGAGCGGAGCCCGTCGACGGCTTGCGGAACCAAGTCCTAATAGCCGTTCCATGGTGACGCGGGCCAACTACTTTTAATGCATTATAATCCTTGCGGTTATTTGCTAACTTTGGCATCGCATCACCTATACATGTCGAGTAAGGTGTCATACGAATGGGAATACGAACCCCTCGCCAGTCCTGGTGACGGGGTTAGCATTCCCCCCTTTTAGAGGGACACGACATGGAAGTAACCTTGAACCCCGGTTAAAGTTGACTCAAGCCTCAGCATCACAAAATGGATGCTGCCACCAGACACAAGTCTGACCTCCTGCTGCTGGGGGACCTTCCAGCAAGGGGAGCTTGGACAAAGGGTTTCCTGTCGAGGGCGGTGTTAGCACCATCCCAGACAGGGTTTGTGTATCCCAGGTAGGCAGGGCTGAAAGGAAGGTGATTGCCAGTGGCACCCCGGTGCTCACTGTGCATAGCCCGGCTCAAACCAGTTTCGGGGGCACACCAGCCCCTGAGCTGGCGCGAAGCCGGACAAAGGATAGGGGTGTAACCACCCCCCTCCTGGCTCCACCCATAGGTAGAACCTAGTCACGGGCCAACCCCCTTTTCTTAGAATAAAGGTAGGAGCGAGTCCCCTTCCCAAATTGGATAATCAGATAATCGGATAACTCCGAATCACGAACTACTTTCCACGAAAGGAACTCTTGACTATTTCTGAAGACTCTCCCTTGTGGCTAAGGAGTAGCCACCCTGCACCAGCAGGCACCATCTAAGCGCTTGCGGTTTGCTGTAAGTCTCTCCTACGGATCAAGACTGCCCAGCTCGACGAGACCCGAGTACCCTGCCATCTCCGACCTTTTACCTACCTCATCGGCCCAGCTGAGAGTAGTAGGTGTGACGAGACCTGCGGGACCGGCTATCTTCAGAACCTGCACGACGCTTATCTAGCACGCCCACCGGGGGACCCTCGAGTGAGTGCACCTAGGGTTTGAGAAGCCCTAACCCTGAGCAGCTCCAGCATCGAAGTCTGCCTCCCCAGCATCCCCGAGATCTGCGTGGGGGCCCTTCCGCTCCTTGTTGTTCACCGCGTTGTTCGACCACTTGCCGACCGGCTTGTGGCCCTCTTCACGACGCACCACGATTGTTTCATCACTAGTCTGGTTGCTCCAGACTGGCTCTTGCTCCCCTTCAACAGAGGAGTACCACGGACCCTCCTGGTCCACTCCCGACGCCATCTTGACTCCCCCGCTTGGGTGGCCACTGCCAAGATCCGCTGCCCCTTCCTGGGCCCAGCATCATCGACAGCAGACACCTTCGTGGGACAGCTCGCCCTCCATCCTGGTCGCCGCCGCGCCTCCTGGTCCGAGGAACAGCCGAGTCCGACGTCACCCACTCACCTGGTCGAGGTGACTTCAGCCGGTGCCCTCCTGGTACCCACACGATCGCTGGCTAGCGGTTGAGAACTGAGTCCCCTCTGCTTTCAGGTTTTCCTTCACCACCGATCCAGGCTTGGATCGCTCTGAACATCGTCACTGGTCGCCTGCCAGCAACTTCTTCTTTCAGGCTCCTGAGACTACACGAGGACTCCCGACACCTTGACGAACTTCACGCAGCCGCAGCCTCCGGGCTAGGTAACTCGAGCATCTCGGTGCTCCATCGCAGGTTCGCTCTACAAGTGTCCAGTTCCTTTTTCGTTTAGTCCCACTGATCGGATCACTCCGGAATCAGTATCTCCAGACTCTAACCATTCGCATTCCACTGTTAGTGTAGATGGTTTCTCGTGCCCCTCGGGCATTTGTGTAAATTGTGCAACTGAAGTATTTTCCTAAGAGTTTTGTAGTGTGCTTAGCTCCCTGACTCATAAAGAGCCAGGGTAGTCTTGTTATAAATAAATATCCTTTTATTTTCATAACAACTTGTGTGGTGTCCTTTCACTTGGTGTTCAAGGGGTATATGTGATGGTAAACAGCTGGCTTAACACGCCCTCTAGAGTTTAGCCTAAAGACTGCTCGTATCCACGCTACTAGGATAGCTGGTCTAAAAGGTTGACTTACAACCAATCATCAATAAGGGTCGTTTGGAATGATACACAGTGATCACTAGAATAGTGAGCACTACATATCAGGCCAACTTCTCACAGTATGTTCAAATCTTTTATCTTTATTATGGACAAAAAACTAGCCAACACGTTTCACGACATCATTGTTGCTTCTTCAGAGCCAAAACATTAACCATTTTGCGTGATAATGGAATCTCAGAGTTTTAACACTTCATCTTTTTCTTAATGATAAAGAATACCGACAATATGTCTTAGTCACAATAAATCATAATAGTTGCAGTTCCAATGGTTACAGTGTTCATCAGTAGATACTATTAGTCAAATCTGTCTTTCTCTTTTGATCATGCAGCGGCTTGATAACTATCAGATGCGTGCTGTAGCGATACTACTATTTCTTGTCAAGGGTGGGATGAGGTCAGTGAGACTGCAGACCTCACCCCACTCTGTGACAAGGTGTCAGTGATGAACACTCGACTCTGGTCACTTCAGGGATTAAAACTGAAGAACCAAGGTCTTTGTCTATCAATTATGCTCCTCCTCATCATGAGGGGAAGGTCCTTAATGCACTTTGCTGAGGAGAGGAGGTCTCGCCCACAAGGCTTTAACATCTTCAGCCTGGCAAAGTTCAGTTCAGGCAGCCAAGCGCATGCACATTTAGCGCATGTATAGCACCTGGCTGCCTGACCGGAAAAAGAAGAATGTCTGTCAGGCTGATCTTTGCTCAAACTGACAGATGCTTTTCATGTTGGGAAGATGGTGAGGTAGACAGGGCTCCTCTGCCCTCCCGGACCAAAAGCTGCTTCTTCGGACCATAGTAGAGCACGGACACAGCAACCATACAAACACGTGGCTGACAATGCTCTTCAGATTACACACAATGGAGACCTTTGTCTTCAAATCCTACTAAACCTTTGCAGAAGCTTTTAACAACATTAAGTTGTTAATGATACCCTTCCATATTGAGTGGACTTCGACAGCATCATCCTTGAAGTGGTCTGAACATACCTGAAAAACAGAGCCCAGGAGGCCTCAATGGGCCCCCCCAGATCTGAGCCGGACCCTCTAAGGCCCCTTAAGGCTTTATCATGATTTTTAACTTACACATTCAGCCAACAAGAGCATCAATTTTAATGTGTACGTTGAGCTACCAAGGACATCTGCATTCACCAGTGCAAGAATGACATCTGAGAGTCTGGTACGGCCAAGATATTTCTCAGCTGAATCGCTGTCTCTTAACCATTCAAGACTGGATGGCAACAGCTATCTCAAGCTACACCAGAGCAATCCAGAGTTGGGTCTCCTTACCAATGGTAGAAAGCAACACCACATCAAGGAAAGGATCTATTAAATGCATCGATATGGCTATGTACTGAAGTTTACTAACCGTGCAAAATCCTGAGACTTTCACATTATTAATGATTTTTACTCACCACACACAAGCACAAGACATTCCTGGTATCAAATAACTCTCCTCACCAGAGTAAAATTATTCTTAAGTGGAAGTGACTCTAGAGCAGCAGTTCAGGGGCCAGCTCTATGTGATAGGATGATAGCAATTGTCTACTGATTGTCATGCCCAAACCTCATTGAGCACCTCTAAAGTGCATATGCATTCAGCAGCCTGCTGCATAAAAAGTATTTGTAAATGTGGCTCGAATTTGCAGAGATTTTCTGCAGCTTCCTTTACCCACCTACATTTGTTCAAGATCTGCTGCATCACCTGTAAGGAAATCGACAATAGCATCATTAAGAAACGACATTGGTTTGTTATGAACCCACACTTTTTCCTGTCTGATTCTGATAGCTTTAGAACTCTGTGTGATATGTCACTATTAAACATCGGTATTAATGCTGTGTGTTCCCCTAAAACACGTACTATGCACTGGTTTACCCTAATTGGCGTATTTAACTTTCCTGTAAGGTCATAGTAAATGGAACGAGAAATGCACCAACTGACTGGAAGTTAAATGTCAAATATGGTTTATAGTGTGCATTTACACTGCCCACATACATGACATATACGCATCATTGTGCTCTGGCTGGGCTGCAGGTTTAAATAACTGCAGTGATGTATGGCAGGGTGAAGTACCTTTGCATGTAGGAAAACCTATTTTTATATATTAGATCAGTCATCTCCTAAAGCTTGCATTTTAGGTCCAGAGGTATGGGTGCTTAATATATAAAAATGTGGCATACTAAACATTGGTAATAATATGCCCCCAAAGATTCCACCTACTTAAAATCTGTTTTCATTTTGTACGCTTTGTAAGCTGTATTTCCATGAAAAGGTCTTGATACAAATAAAACAATCATTGGTACAACCATCCGGTCTGGGTGTTATGTGCTAACACATGGAGCATACCACATTAGCTCAATTCATACAGGAGGGAGTCAGCAGAAGTGGACAGAGGGGGCTATAGTCGTAAAGTAGTCCTTCAGGCACTTGAAAGTACTTAAGCTGAGGTGGAAGAATACACCCGAACAGCCTATAGCATTTGGTAAGAGTTGAATACTCTACTTGGTAGGGTCAAAATGTGGTTGACCAGGACTCAAGGTAGTGGTTTAAAGAGGCTGATCGATGACAGCCAATAGTTTAAAAGGTTGGACTCTTTTCATATTGTCAGCAATGGGTCTGTTTGACAGTTGCACTGTTAAAACCGAGACCTAATCTTTTTTTTAAATTTCACCTGGGAAAATGCTAGAAACATTATTTAAAGTTTTCACTTAGTTTCAAAAATCTAATTCAATTGTGAATGTGGATTCTTGATAACTTTAGTGGAAATGTAACAGCAGCATAGTGTAATTTGTGCTTTCTGAGAGAAAACACGGTTGGACACGGTTTGCATCTTAGCCCCATTCCTGAGGCTCAATACACATCCTTGACTGGTTGTCAACAACCCTGCTCCTGCAGGAGAATGTCTTGACGTCCGGACCCAGGCAGGCATCAGTGTTGTCAACAAGTGATCCCTTTATGGAGATTAGCCAACTGGAATGGCTAGCGAAACAGCTGGCAGAACAAAGGCAGCTTTAACAGCTCTTCCTTTGGCATGGAGATTCGAAGTGAGATTGGCAGGAATTGCTACCATTCATGCATTTTCTGTCTCCAAGCACAGGAAGATTAAAACTAGTTCTGACCCTGACAGAGAGGAGGACCCCTCATCTTAATAGGGTATCTTGAGGAAGGACTAAAGCTCCTCTATGAGGATATTGCAGTGAGACATCTTGTTTAAGGGCTCAGAGGAGGGTTTGCAGTAAACCAAGAGAAAAAGGAGGTGGGGAATTGTAAGGGTTAATTCGAGGTAATTCTCCAATCGCTGGCTAATACACAGAACAAGACTGGCATCTCACCACCACTTCTTCAGAACACTGCTGGACGTTAGAATAAAGCATCTTGAGGGAAGAAGGATATGCATGACTGCTGGAAGAAGAATACTAAAGGACTCCTCAATCGGGCTATCACCCAGGGATTGGAACTTCTCTACAATGTGTCTGATCTCCTGTTTGTGTGCTCCAAGGACAACAAAAACAGGGCCAGTGAACTATTAAGGACTGAGTCCTGTAGGAACCCTGGCTAGAGAGAGACCTAGTGCCTAGAAGTCTGCTTTGAGGGCTACAGGAGTGACCATGAGCAACTTTCACAGCAGGTGGGAAACATGGAACTTAATCATTTTTCCCATCTCAGGAGGTCTGGAACAAGATGCTGAGTGTTCCCCAAGGAGGGCACACCTTTGGGTGAGCAAGGAAACCAGGTGCATCATGCCTAGAGCTCTTTGCTGTGCTGAAAATGGGTTACAAAGGTATCCTGCCTTGAGAAGCCCTTCACAGCTACAGTTTATAGACTTGCTGCGTTGGTGGATTTCAAGAACCAAAATGAAGGTAACATATTGGACTGGGGCAAGGCATTATATCTGTGCCAGCGGCAAAGTGACCTGTGTGGCTACGAAATGTGGCTTTGCCTCACTCAGAGCTTTTGGTGTTAAGACCAAGAATTTCAGCAGCAACGCATCAATGACGTAACTGACTTTGAGGGATCCTTGTCAGCTTTAAATTTGGACTGTTCCCCTGCTGGAAAACGTTTAGCTTCAAAAAAGGTGACTACGTCCTGAGGTACAAACATGGATCGGTGTGACCTACTTGGTGAAGCCAAACAACTCCATTGTGTCTAGTTCCTGGTCAACTGAACACTGAAACTGAACATTGGCACTTTACCTTTTTTACATGCGTTTTGGTCTTAAAATTTAAAAAATACTCATCGCTGGTTCTCGTTATCTGATTTGATGTTTTTGGTGCCTTTCTGCTTATTAAAATGTTTCAATATTTGCCTAAATTTGCCTTTCTTGTCTTTAACATTGTTGGTATTGCCTGGATACACACATTGTTCTGGGGAATTGCCTCATGATTGTGCCACAGCTATCATGGGATGTGCAGAGCTTCTATAAAAGAATTGTGTTCCAGCCTAAACAGACTGTGGGGCATATTCACAAGGAGCTATCGCCGAACCAATGTCACTTTATCGCAGCCAAAGTCGTGATAAAAATACCTCCCCATTCACAAGCCGGTGTAAACAGCCCACATCACCAGTTTACCCGAGATAGCAGCCGCAAAAAACATCGCCACAGTGGCCCCCCACAACTATCACTAATGAGATGCAGAGTGGGCGTTCCCGTGTCAAAAGCCGTGACAACATCACACCTCAACATTCTCAACAACCAGACAGAACTGTGATAAAAACACAAAATAGGCAATAAGGCGCGTTAGCACCAGGAAATCTACACCTGCTCTGAACTGGTGTAAAGTCAGACGTCAGCCAGCACCACAAAAGGGAGACCAACCCACACCCAGAACAACCCCTGACCACCACAGACACAGCACAGACAAAGACAGCGGACCCCCAGGAAGTGTACCAGCCCACGCATCCCGACCATCATCGCCCAACAGGCCTACGGATCCAACACAGCGGACAACCAACATCCCACCCCACACCAAGCTGCTGGCTTGGCTGCACCTGTTGGCCCCTGGTACCCCCAACCAACACCTGCCAGAGTCGGAGGAGTCTCACTGCCAGCCACATCCAAGTCCCTCACACCAGTCCTAGACATCACCATCACCCTGGTACTCCAGTCCTCACGTCCAACACAATGCGCAGGTCACGCTGGAGACCAAGCAAGGATCATACGCCATAGCAGGATGCACGCACGTGTTGGGGGCAATCCACAGCACACATATCCCAGCTTTGCCCCCTGGTGACACAGCACACAGCACAGACACTCACTGCAACAAAAAGCACACATCCCACCCCAATGTGCAGGCAACAACAGAACACCGTGGAACCTCCAACAATGTCGCCTTCAAATACACAGCTAGTGTGGATGATTCCTCCATCCTCCGACAGTCCATCAGCAACCAGCGTTCCCAGGATAGCACCAAGGGAAATGCACAGCCCCTTGGCAAGTTCCAAATGAACACCCCACTCACCTCAACTCCACAACCATGCAAATCACAACTCTGGCAATGCACACGTCACAAAATCACAACCAACATGCACAACAACATGCCCACCCACCAGATACGACAGAACAACTCACAATGGTTACCTGGCCAAGCCGTGAAGATGAGCCGTCAACGGCATGGCACCTCAGCCACACAGCCGAATGTGGGGAGAGGTGGCAAAACAGGCATGTGTGAAGGATGCAGTAGTCCCATGATTGGGAAAGTACACAATGCCAAGAGTGGCGGAGATGTGATGGACAGACCGCAGTATGCAGCACACACCCCATATCCATGGCGACATACACGTCTGGTGTATGGAGTGTAGTGGACAGTGGACGCAACCATGTCACCACAGCCAGTGGGGGACCTCGCGGAAATCTTGCCTGTTACGCGCCCCCAAGCGTGACCAGATTGGGATGGCCTGGCGTACGCCACACCAGCGTAGGGATGTGAATAAGTAGCACATAGCCTTGGGCGTGGTCCTCTTCCGGAAAGCCCAACATCTCTGCCAGGGAGGCGCCTCTCACCCCGCCACGAGGCCAACGCTGTCCTCTAGAGCGGAGTTGCCTGTGACGCTGTGCGCCTGCCGGACCACGAACCCGTCAGGCCTGCCCCTGCGCAGCCAGGCCTCACCTGCCAACACCGGCGTGTGTCAAGAAGGGCCCACCACGTTCCGGCTCAAGCTCCAGGCCCGAGTCCCGTGACCTTGGCAGCCTCCTCAGACCATCACGGCCTCCACAACACGGGCCCGCTTTAGTTCTTTTTTGTTGACGTACTCTACTGCCTCCTCAGCCTAGTAGGTCCCATGTGTAAAACTGTGTCCAGAGTCATGAATGGCAATGACCCCAAATCCGGGCCACCGGCAACAGCACCAGACTCCCTTCGATCAGTGAGGCATAGTTCCATATGGACTTCTTGCGAGTCGTGGTGCCACTAACCCTGTTCAATGTAAGCCTGCGACACGTGGTGCCACCAACCCTGTTCAACGCTAGCCTGCGACACATGGTGCCACTAACCCTGTTCCAAGCCAGCCGGCTGCACGTGGTGCCACAAACCCTGTTCAAAGCCAGCTGGCGATACGTGGATGAGGGACCAGGACTACCCTGTGGACCAGTAGGTCCCACATCCAGCACCTTGGCGCAAATCACGAATGGCAGAGTCCACACCAGTGGTCGCATGGAGAGGAGTAAGAGGAAGATACGGCTCAGTCCGGACGAAACCCGGGTCGCATATACGGAGGTGTCCTAACACGAGGTGCCACTGAACCTGAACTATGCAGGCCGGTGGGGCCATCCAACCTATGCCCGCGACACTCAGTGATTTATGCATGTGTTTTCTGTTTCCGTTGCACAGTGGTTGCCAGCACCAGACATTCCATGCGGAATGGCTTACACTCACCCCACACACATCCAGCACAGGCGTCACTGTACATGTGGCCCTGCCAATAAAGGGGCCTGGCGCATGTGCCCATAGCCAGTTCAACATGATATCTGCGTGTGTCACTGTGGTCTTGTTGTATGCATGAGGGCCCTGGGCCCAATGCCATTACATTGTGCTATGTACATCGGATGCAGACGTGTCACCGCAGACAGCGGGTTGGAGCTTGGACATGTAGCTTTGTCGTCGCCCACTCAATTCGTAAGGGGAGTGGCCAGAGCCGTCGTACGCAGAGCCAACATGGGTGTGTGACTGCCATTTGAGCGCGCCTGCCCGTGGTTCTGGACTGTGAATGTGCAACTGCATGTGTCTCTATGTCAGTGTGGGTCTCCTTAGTGGGGTGTTGGTGGCCCCTGAAGGGTGATTGACACCAACGTATGTGTCCTACTTTGCATTCCATGGGTTCAGCCCCCACCCACACCTGTTGGGCCATCTCCTTTTGGCATGCAGGAACATGGCATTGGGGTGCGATGTGTGGGTGGGTGAAGTATTGTGAGCCAGCTGTGCTTGCGGGTGCTTCCTGCTGTGTGGTCTGTTGCAGGCTGGGTGTTCTCCTCTAAATAGCTTGGCTGTCTGGGTCATGGTGGGGGGTTGCGTGGGATATCCATGGGCTGTTGTAGGGCGTCGGTATCGATGGTGTGGTGGTCCTCTCCGCCATCACAGATGTGTTGTATTCTGAGCTCTGCGGAAGGTGTTGTGTGCCCCTCTGCGATGTGAAGGGGAGGTGCGTATTGACTTTGCGTTGACATATATGTTGGCGCATTGTGCAGGTTTGCATGCAGACTGTATGGCAATGTACCTTGTGACTGTTTGGGGGTGCTGGATTCTTCTGTGGGACAGTGTACATTTGGTCTACATGACGGATGTGATGTCGTACGCTTACATTTCCATTTCACAGTTTCCGGCTCCGTCAGATGTAGTAGGCATGTTTCTGTGCATGTGCGGAGCCAGTTATGTCCTCTGTTCTGCTCGTTCTTTGTTGTCGTCAATGTGGGTGTGCTGTTCGTGCTATGTGTGTGTGCTGCAGTGTGCCAAGGGGATCGGGCCCATTGACCAGGGTGATTGTGGTTGTGCAGTGTGCTACACCTCGTTGTGCATGTGTGCCATTGTGCCCACTCCCCAGTCCCTGTTCGTTGCACTCCCTGTTGATGTTGTGTCAGGTCCCCTCGAGCTGTGTCCCTACTCCTTGCACCATCTCCACACTGATGACTGTGGCCTGGGTTTCCTTCAGCTCCTCCGGTGGCGCTGGACTGCCACCTCCTGTCGCCGTTTCTGCCTTCCTGTTGGCAGCGGGTTTGCCTGGTTTAGGTAATCACGTCATTCCGGCGCCTATTGGCCTTCTGAATTGGCCTCCTGGGCACTCCGACTGCAATCCAGGTTGTCTGCTAGTGGGTCAGTTGTTGGTAGTGTTCTGTCACCTCCGTGACGCTGGTCTTGTTTTCCTGCGGTCTGCACCCCGTCTTCCTCTCCCTCTTCTCCTTGGCCTTCCCCGACCCCGTTGTTCCTTGCTGGTAGTCAGGGTGCATACATGTTGCGACGCGCTTTGGATTGATTTTGGTGTATTTTTTCTGTGGTTTTTATGGTGCATTGTTCCGCCAGACGCATGGAATTTGCGGCTTGTGGCTGGTTTTTGCTACTTTTTGTACCGCGGTTGGCCTCATTGCATGTTTTTTTGTGTTCGCGTATCACATTCATGCGGCGTGGCGTTGATTTTCACGCAGAGATTTGGCGGGTTATCTGGTGACTATCGCATGCTACCGCCTTGTGAATTCCACATTGGCACGGGGTTATTTTCCCTCGATAGGCTGCAATACACAAAATGCAATGTAGCACCCTCTGACTGGCATCCCACAGGATGAGCATCATTGACGCAAGGGAAATCACTGTCTCTACATTCATCCACACATGCATTCCTGACTGATGAAAGACATGACACAGCAGTGCGTCAATGGATGTGTATTGCACATCCAGTGCAGTTCTGCAGCTGGAGCGGTTCAGGGCAATGCCCAGCACACTACACAATATGGGCCTGTGGAGGGCCAGCCAGAGTCCATCCGGGGATGACAAGTCCTGCTGAAGGGAAGGGTACAGTCCGCAGCCTGGTCGCCATGTCATTGGTCATCAATCCGGAAGTGGCAGTCCATGTCGCTGTCCAAGGTGAGTGCATCGGAGTGTATCGTGGGTCAGTGGACGGTCATGAGGCCATGTGCGGGACCAAGCAGAAACAGGCCAGGTGGCGGTTATGAATGCTAGTGCCTGGTCCTTCTGACCACAGTTCCATCCACGTCCTCGTCCCCAGGTGTGTGCCCTGCCCCACCTGTGGGTGTTGCAGAACCGGCTGCCGCACAGTGTGCCACTGACAGGGGCCTGAGTGGATCTGGCTGCCGCACTGGGAGGCACTGACATACCAGAGGCGGGGATGTGGATGGTGTGAGGGCAGCAGCATTCATCAGCGCCACGCCTTGTGGCGGCAATGCCATGGTGGAAGTCTGTAGGGCATGATAGATCCAAGCTACATTTCGATGATGTGAGGGGGTGGCTGCTATCCCTTCTGCCTCCATCCGCACCATGTCCTCCATGAGCCTCAGTATGTGTGCCAGCTCACGGCTGGCATCGCTGGAGCTACTCTGAGCAGACAGCTGTTCTTCTCTCCGCGTCATGACTCCAGCGATGTCAGTCAGGGCTCGTTGGAGACCATGGGGCGGACATAGACACCCAAGGATGGCGTCCAGTTTGGCAGCCATGATGCCGAAGCCCACCAGCACCTGCTCAGCCGTCTCCATCTGGCACTCCAGCACACGGCGTTGGAAGGCCATGTGTTGTTCCTGGAGGTCTTAAGAGGATGCTGGGGCAGTGGTTGCCTCCTGCTGGGTGGTGGATGGGGTCTCATTGATGTAGCTAGGCTGCCCTGAGCCTGGAGTTGAGTGGCGGATGAGGTCAATGATGTCTTGGATGGTTTGGGTGTCGATGCTGGCGTTTTCCGCCTCGTCATCCGTGAAAAGTGGCTGGGACTGCTCTGCAGGAGGTATTGATGTCATTGTGGGTGTGCACTGTGCTCTGCTTGATTGTGCATGTGTGCCATTGTGCCCATCTCCACCCATCCCCCAGTACCTGGTGGTCACTCACCCTATTGCGGTTGTGTTGTGTCCTGTTGAGCAGTGTCCGGTCCCCCGACTCCGGCCACAGTCTCCACACCGATGAATGTCGACACCAGCTCCTCCATGTCATCCAGCTCTAGCTGTGGCGCTGGGCCCCCACCTCCAGTCTGCATTGCTGCCTTCTGGTTGGCGGAGAGTTTCTCCTTAGTCTTCCGCTTGATGTCATTCCATCGCTTCTTTACCTCGTCCATTGTCGGCTTTTGCTCTCCGACGGCATTCACCTTGTCGACGATGTCCCGCCATATTGCCATCCTGCCATATTGTAGTTTTGGTGCCCAGTGACATTTTGGAGGTGACGAAGAGTTGTTGATGGTGTTCCATCACCTCCGTGGCTATGATCTTGTTCGCCTGCTGACTGAACTTCGTCTTCCTCGTCTTCTTGTCCTTGCCCTTCCCTGTCCCCGAGGTCCCAGGCTGGTCGTCCGGGGTGCTTGTGGGGTTGCCCTCGTCCTCTGCGCCTGCTCCGGCTACCTCCATGGTGCTTGGGTGTAGGTCAGTTTGTGTGTGTGTTTTTTTCTACTTTTATGGAGATTTTTCCCACCTGCCAGGTGTGTGTTGCAGGCCTGGCGCTGCTTATCGCTGATTTCCTCATCGCGTTTTGGCCCATCGATTGTTTTTTGGTGTTGTGGTTAGAGTTTTTATCTCCATCGAGGTGGTTTTATCAGAGACATTGTCCGCGATTTCGGTAGACTATTGCAGACGATCGCATGCTAACGCCTTGTTGTGAATCCCACGTTGTCACTGGGTTATTTTCCCGCGATGGGCTGCGATATTGAAAGTTGTGTTACGCTACTCTAGCGGTAGTTATCACACGTTCTTGTGAATATACCCCCAAGTGTCAGGAATTCCATCCCTAGTGAAAAGTGCCAAGCACCCTCTATACTACACTTCAGATAAAGTTCAAAACCTTACTCTTTGGGGACACCTCACTCCTGTGTAACTTTCAGATTATGAGACACATCTGCAGCGTTTCCCCTAAAACCTCAGCAGTAAACATCTCCCACCTCCCTGAGGTCTATACCGCACCCTGTTGCACCAGGCCTGCAGCCTTCCTACCCTGTATACTCTCCCTCACTTTCTATGTCCTGCCCTCTCACATATATGCTCTTCCACAACCCTTTCTTGTTGCATTGCACCCCTCATCATTCTGCAGTTTGCTGTTGCTTCAATAAAGGTTGCGCTAAATTAGCCCTATTACCAAACTGTTGCCTTTAATTCTACTACGCAAACGAAACATGGAAGTCCAAATCATGGTGTATTTCGGCGAGTCTGTTGCAGGAATATGGCCCCAGTGGCCAATCAGGGGCTAAGCTTAATGGAAAACATTGCATTTCCTAAAGGTTTCAGGCTCTGGTGTCTTGGAAACTTCCTGGGCCATATTATCAAGGATGGCGTTTAAATTATCACTGCTTTAGCGGCAGGAAACTGCCGCTAAATTGGCGATAATGGGCTTGATAATATGCCCTTGTGAATTCCCATAGAAGCCCATGTTCACACCGAAACATGGGCTTCTATGGGAATTCACAAGGGGATATTATGAAGCCCATTATCGCCGCTTTAGCGGCAGTTTCCTCCCGCTAAAGCGGCGATAATTTTTAACTCCGTCCTTGATAATATGGCACCCTGATCGCATCAGCAGAAAGCAAGGGATGTGCTCACAGCTCCCTGCTCACCGGCTCTTCGGTCTTGGCAACAACAACTCTTCTCCAAAGGAGCACATGGTCTGACAGTAGGTTGCAGCAGCTGAGCGAAAGTGCTGGTCTGTTGAGTAATGGGAGATCCCCTTCACAGCAGAGCAGTACACCTAGCACTATTCTGGTCAAAGCAGCGTCTGGGGCGTCCACTGCTGTCTGAGACCTGGGCCTGAGCTTTCGGGGAAAGAGAAACACACAATCCTATTACTGGTTTATTATTTTCTCTAACAGAACACAGAGCTTCCTCTGGAAGAGAAACTTGGACGAAGTATGTAGGAAAGAATTGCCATATTCCAAAAGGCATATCATCATGGCGGCGCTATGAAATTATCGCTGCTTTTGCGTCCGTTTTTGGGCGAAAAGCGGTAATAATTTCATCGCATTATCAGCAAAGACATGCTATCGCGTGTTTTGCTGACTTAGCGCCCGTTACAACAACGCCCAGCTTTGCATCGCTAATGAGATGCAAAGTGGGCTTTCCTTCCGAAAATAACTGGAGAAATGTCGCTAACCGCCATTTCTCCAATTATCAATGGGCACGCTAACAAGCATAGCGATAAGAAAAGTAGCGCTAACCGCGGTTATCGCTACTTTCCTTACGCCTGCTTTTAGTTTGACTTAGCCATGATATCCAATGGAAGGTGGATAGCATGGTTAAGTCTTCCCTGCCCCATCAACAACGTAGCACCAAACGTTGTGCGATTATCGTTGGAATCCCAGCGATAATTGCACATTTGTCAGCTAACTCAGTTATTTTTATCGCTCTGGAGATAAGCGTCGCAGATAGCGCGCAATCTCCGCGATAAAAACAAGCGATAGCCGGCGATAATTATCCTAGCGCTAAGTGCGCTTAGCGATAATTATCGCCGGTTGTTGATGATATGCCCCCAAATCTTTGGATGATAAAAAGAAATTAACTCAGAAGTTATGATATCACAATACATCACAATACATCTGCCAGAGTCAACAGACAACATGCAGGTCACAAAGGAGAACTACAACTGCTGCTTAAAAAGCCAAAGAGAGACTCGCTATTCAGCTCTCCCAAGAAACTTAGGGGGCATATCAACAAGGGCTTTATCTCTGCTTTTTTGGCTTTAAAAGCCAAAAAAGCAGAGATAAAACTAGCACTCTATCAACAACAGGGTGCTAACATGCAAATTTGCATGTTAGCACCCTTTTACTCTACGCTTCCCCTTGCATCTCTAATGAGATGCAAAGGGGGCGTTCCAGAGTAAAATAATAGGAGAAATGTCGCTAAGCGACATTTCTCCTATTATCAAGAATTTCGCTAACCCTGTTAGAGACAAAAAAAGCAGCGCTAACCGCGGTTAACGCTGCTTTTTTACGTCTGGTATTTTTCTGACTTAGCCATGATATCCTATGGAAGGAGGATATCATGGCTAAGTTTGTCTGTCCCTATCAACAAGCTAACGTGAGATTATCACTGGGTTTCCAGCGATAATCTCACGTTAGCCACTTACGTGAGGATTTTTATCGCTATTGAGATAAGAGTTGCTAATAGCACGCTATCTCAGCGATAAAAATCAACGCTAGCCGGCGATAATTATCCTAGCGCTAAG
Organism: Triturus cristatus; assembly: GCF_964204655.1. Taxonomy (NCBI): domain Eukaryota; kingdom Metazoa; phylum Chordata; class Amphibia; order Caudata; family Salamandridae; genus Triturus; species Triturus cristatus. Next base: position 935,475,444 of record NC_140584.1, on the reverse strand, counting down.
TGCGCTTAGCGATAATTATCGCCGGTTGTTGTTGATATGCCCCTTATTTATCTCCTAAGACACTTATTTATCTCTGAAAATGAAACAGACATTAAAAGAAAGGAGCCATTCATGGTAGCATGTTGATTTTACGAACTGCTGGAGTTCACTACATGAAAGCAAGAATGCTTCCTGGTGTTAGATCATCTTATGAACCGTTTTCGAGAGTGAATTATATTGACCTGCAACACACTCATAGCTGCATACTTGTTTGTTTTTGCACCACAGATTCCATATTTATTCGAAATAGCTGCAACCACTCCCTGGCTTTCAAGTGAAATATCAAGAGACCCAAGGAGTTAAGCTCTTTGGAAAAGAGTATGGTCACACGATGTATTATAAAGAATCAAATAAACTATGGTAAAAAATACACAGAAAGCCACCTCGAAGTTCCATGACTACAAAAGGACTTCAGCCTTTGGCTCATTCTTGTTCAAAGCCACCAAGCTCCTGGGTGACTTCCAATATCCGCATCATGTGCTCTGGAGTGCTCATTATCCACTGTACTACATAAGCATAAGATGGAGCTATGAGTAAATACACCTTTAAAAACTGGGGTGGAAGAATTCATGTTAAGCTTTATGCGAGAGGCAGGAACATCGCTCTTTAGAATTATTATTTGAGAAGGTTGGTTTAAGGTCTAATTTGCTGAACGTAAACAAAGTAAGTAGAAAGGTCTCAGTGCATAACATATTCTAGGATATTAAGATAAGAATTGTATCATGTATGTTTATAGTTCATTTTGGAAACCTTAAGTTAGAAGATAATGTAGCTTCTTAAATCTTTGGTCCCACCAGAAATATTTAAGCTCAACAATTTAAACATCTCTGACTGTGTCGTTGTATATAATCTTTTAGTTAACACAGGCACGTTTTATTCTAATTTGGTATTTGATGGCACCCAATATAGCATCTCCATCATGCAAACGCCATGCTCACATTTTCTGGCACCAGATGTAAGTAGAGTGGTCCGTGGGGCACGGCTTTCAGATGGCTAAAATTAGATGCAGGTAGACCAATGGACATGGAGTGCCCAATGTATGCCCTAATAGGAATAGTGTATCGCCTCAACATCGAGCTGTATCGTAAGGATGTGCTCACCCTCAAATACTGCCTAAATTTCCATAGGAAGACACGCAAGAGGAAGCCAGCCTCTCCTATTGTTTTTTTTGGACCATGCATCTTACACTGTCATGTTATTGTCAGTAGAAGCAGAAAATTGTGTTTCTTAAGAGCGAAAAGTCTCCATTGGACTGGTGTGTGAGTGCCAGCAGCTAATTGGGGCCTTTTTAACGTACTGAGAACTGCTTGCAATGTAAGCAATTCATCAAAAGAACTAGTAAGAAAAAACAAACTAATGATAGTTCTCCCAGTGAAAGTCCTTTGTGAATCCACCCTCTTGAATCTACTGCACTCAGTGTGAACAACTAATAATCTTACGAAAAAGCAATCAAAATAATAATTGCGAGCTGTGCATGTTCACTGCCTCTACTAAATTTGTCCCTTTGATGTGTTCTACGCACTACCAAAATGGAGTTTCCGGCTTGAATGAATTTGTGAGATGGTTGTAGACCACAACTGCTACCCAAAAAAATAAGCCTCCAGGCTTCCTGTGAAGAATATTGCCCTGGATTCGAATTTGTTTGGGATCCACAGTGATACTATATCTTGAGAACTATCACCACTGCTACATACTCTCCGGGGAGTCAAAGTTTCAGAAAAAAGGAAAAGCAGTACATTATAGAGAGTGAATGAAGAGGAAACACAATTCTTGCCAAATTGGGCTTCGCCTTGGTGTCAGGATATGCTTCTAGGTAAATTCGACATTCCCTACTGTGAATGTCCACCACAGGCCTTCAGAGGTTTTTCTTTTAACTACATCCTCCTATGCCTTTTCTTTAATACCACTTGCTGTACTTCCAGTGTGTGCTGTGGATATATGCAGTTGGTGGTACCTCAGAAGCTGAACATGTTGCTGGGTTCTCCTTTAGTACAGCTCACCTGCCATGCTCAGTCACCTCTCGATCCTCAGTCAGCACAGATTCCCCATGCAGTGTTAGATGCTCACATCGGACTGTCTGTGCTTGTTATTACAGTGTGGAGAGACGATTCCAGATTTTCATTATAGCCGAATACCATAAAGTACTGCCAGAGTGGAGAGAGGATTCCAGATTTTCATTATAGCCGAATACCATAAAGTACTGCCAGAGTGGCCTCACCCTGTATAAAATGAAACTTGTATAACTTTGGAGATGGACGTAACACTCCATATTACAAATAATCACTCACCATCTTAGAGCAGTAAAGAAGGTATTGAGAGTGCGCTTCTTCCCAGCAAAGGCTACAAAGAACTTTTGTGTCATTTTGAAATCTTACAGTTCAACCAAAAAGAGTCAATTCCTTCCTGACATTGAACTTATAAACTCCCATCCCTGCAGGGGTTTTAGGAGGTCTACGGATATAAAGAGGTATAATTAACTTGTGTTTCAGGTATATTCTGACACATCTTTAAGCAGAAGCTAAATATATATACATGAGACGACCCTCAGGACTTCAAGAAGGAACCACAGGAGGCATAAGCAACGCCCCGCTCAAATCCCTATGCTGGGAGACAGATGAAACCAGGATAGTCTGCACTGACAGCCTTGAATCATTCCCCCAGGCAGCAGCCATGTTTTTCTGCTCATTGGTATGATAGTCTATACCACACAACTAAAACCTGCAGTGCCTGCTGCTGTCACATGAAGTTCTACAAGACTGTGGCCATGTAGATTGACCACCCTCCTTTCTGACATCACCAGTGAGTCTCAAAAGCACATTTCTAGCCATGAAACAAAATGCCTATGTCAAAAATGTAGAATGTGTGCGAACAAAATGATTATGTCTTTTTGTGAGGCTAATTTTAACAAAACTGGTTTCTCTGTAAAGGTTTAAGTAACAAATGAAGTAATACGGTTTTCTATATTGGTCCTATGTAAAAAAATGAAAATGTTTTGTGCGTTCACGGATCATCTTCCTATTCACTTCCCCAACGGTAAAGCCTAGGCGAAGTTCCATGGTTGCCGTCCCCTTCTCTCACCACAGAGCAGTCAGTTTCGAGGGGGAACTTACAGGGAAGAACTGGAGACCCATCTCGCTCCTCAGTGTGGACTACAAAATCATCACAAAGGTAACGTCCAATCGCCTAAAGAAAGTGATAGCAAACATAGTTCACCCAGACCAGTCCTGTGGGATATCAGGGCAGCAAATCACGGACAGACTGGCCCTGGTCCAGGACATGATCAAATACATCAAGAGCCACAGGGTTCCGTCAGCCTTGGTCAGCCTGGATCAGGAAAAGGCGTTCAAATGCGTTTCCCATGAGTTCATGGACCGGACACTCAGAGCACCGGGACTGGGAGACTTCTTCTGTGACGTGGTTACCACAATGTATAGAGACATCTCTAGCACGGCGTTGGTTAATGGCTGGAAAACCAACCCCTTTTCCGTCCTGTCAGGTGTTAGGCAGTGCTGTCTGCTCTCCCCTCTTCTGTTCATCTGCGTGATAGAGCTCCTCGCCAACCGAATCAGACAGAATAGGAACATCAGAGGAGTGACAGTGCCAGGTAGCAACGGAAAGGGTGAAGTGAAGTGTCCCCTCTACCTAGACGATGTCTCGGTCTCCTGCGCAGATGGACAGTCTATAAAAGAACTGGAGAGGACTTGTATCGAGTTAAGAAAGGTGTTAGGAGTGAAGATCAACAGCGCCAAGTCGGAAACCCTAATCTTAGCCCAATGGACCCCCACTCGAGACCCACTGCCATTCCCCATCAAGCAGGATTTCCTGAAGATCCTTGGAGTCTGGTTCAGTGAAGAAGGTGCTGCAGGGAAGACATGGAAAGAGAGTCCTCCATCTTGGCGGTTTCGGCCTGATCCAGCGGGTTACCAACCTCAGGTACTCATTTACTATACATTCACTTGGGCCCATAAACGCACTCATTCATGTAGGCTAGTAAATACCGATGGGGTCAATTTATTATGCTAATACCTGTAAGATGAATTTTATCTGCTTATCTCTTACCGAACCTCTTGACCCAATGTATTTTCCTCTGGTCAATGGACCATTTAGTTAGGTGAATAGGTGAAACATTACATATAATAACCTTTATTAAATAACCACGGACTCGGGAGAGTTTAAATTGTTTATCTAATAAAATTCATGTGAGCCAAGACCATAATACAGTTAGAACACTGTCTTCGACAAGGAGAGGAAGAGAAAATAATTCAATCAGAATAATTGTTAAACAAAATTATTACGATGACAGAACCTGTGTAGGGGGAAAAAGGGAGAGCAATTCATTGACATACTACACAGAGTTATAATTACCTAGTATGGTGTGGAAACCAACCCCTTGGCCAAGGAATTGAGAAGAGCCCCTGGGACAGATCAGGCGACCAAAGCTAAGGACAGGATTCAGGACAGGACAGATGACCTCTTCTAGATACGGCGCCTGCGCCGCGCTCCTCTCTGACGCTATTTCCTCCTCGATTCTTCCGCGATGTTCTCTAATATGTGCCTCCTCGTTTCTTCTGCGATGTTCTCTAATTAATTTGGCTCAAAAGTTCTAAGTCTGGATTTGGATCTTCTTCAGTATTTTCTCAAATTTCAGACAGCATCTCAGTCTCTCAGCATTCTCCTTCTCTCTGTGGTGACTAATCTAACTAAACTACCTCTATTATACCTTTCTAATGGCATGCACCACCCCTGAATGTTTTGAATTTACGAAACTCCTAACTCTGATTGGACAAGGAAAGGGGAGATGCTCATCACACCATGATAAGTTTAATACTTTTCTTTAAGCTCATTGTTCTATGTTCCCTCTCCTTAATTTACTTTCCCATGCTTTATTTCCCACCGTATTCACAAGTTAATCAATACAAAGTATACAGTTTTATAAAAATTTCTTCTGTTCTCAGGACATCATGCTTGTTCTCAGGACATGTTACTTTTCTTCTTTTGGATGACATTCAAGGCTTTGCATCTTAGTTAGCTTCATCTGCGCATGTGAATTGGTCACATGATGCGCAAGTTTCAGTCCTGCACGGAGGCCCAAATACAAACTAATAGAGAGGTCAAAGAAAGAGAGTATTAAAATCAAAAATAAATGATTTCACTGTATACCACTTATCTCTACTCTATTCCCGTTTACCAATAAAAATCTTACGCATTAGCATTTTAGTAAACTTACATGGTTTAGTTTCAGCAAAACATGCGTATTATCGTATTATCATTTTAAGAGCAACTGCGCAGCTGCAAAGTTTTCCCTCCAAGCGATAGTACGTCATACTGCGTAGATGCGGTAGACACATGCGCAATGCAGAATCCCGCGTTTAGCGGCCATTTTAGAGACACACGGGTTACTTGTTAGTAATACACATATGCAAGCTTCCCCTAGATTTTGTGTGCCGATTTTCTAGTGCGTTATTAGTTTTTACGAACACAATTATTACGGTTTTATAAGTTATTTGAGAGGATTGCTTCCGAGCAAGTCTCTTTTATACGAGTCCTTGCTCCATCAATCCCCTCTCTGAGGGCAATTTATGCCATCACTAAATCACCATCACTAAATCAGATGCCAACTTTAGCACATCTCAATTTCTTCTTTAACTTTCTCATTGTTTTTCTTTGCATTTCTGTACTGTAGACCCTTCATTCTTTTATATGTATTTCCTTTTAGTTCTTCCAGCTGTATCTCTTCATACTTTCTTTTCTTACTTCTTTAATTTACTTCATACCCCTTTCTTTTCTTACAGCATTTGAACCATGTCATTATTGCTAGGACTCAGTGTTATTCCTAAAATGGGCAATATGATTTGCCCAATTATGCTCTTACCGATGTTAGAAAACCAGCTCCCTACTGTAGAAATACTATTTGTTAGTTTCTTCCATGCACTATGTTATGCCTAGCAATGCTTGTTTAAGTGAGCTGAATATTCTCTATTGTTGTTATGGTAATCTGATGTCAATGAATTCTACTCTGTGACAGTTGGGACCTCGGAGGCACTGGAAGTGAGGAGCGGTGGCTCGTTGAACCTACAATAAAGCTTGTAACTTAATAACAAGTCTTTGGTCAACCCATTGAATCTAATAGGGTTACAACATAATTTTTGGCGACGAGTGGGCGAGCCATCACAACGGTGAAGCAAAAGCGAAGTGCGTCACGGAATCGGTGTAGTGTCACGCGAAAAAGAGAGTTTTGGGACAGAAGAAACCACTCGCTGCAGTGCTGCTGTGTCACATGTGGAGTTGAGACGGTAATGTGCAGCCGAAGGATGATGTGAAAAGACGCTTTGGCAGGGTCGCAAAATCGAAGAAAATACCGCCCTGTTCTGAGGGTTTGGAAAGAGATTTCACGCTCAGTGGGACGTATATGCGGCAAGTGAAGACAACCTAGGTGTTAACACCTGTCCTAGCTGATGGAAGCTAAGAAGGAGTAAGGAGTACCTGCTCGCGAAGAGTTGGTGCAGATCGCGCAGTCTAGGAGGTGTTACAGCATCAGGAGTTGTTTCCCCGGCGAGCGCAGCGGTGGAATGATGACGCATTAGAACAGTGCGTACCGTATTGGTGAAAGCTTGGTGGGGCAGCAGCCTATCACGTCTGCAGACGTCTCCGCAGCGACGCAGCTATCAGTGGCGTCAGCACGTCGGCTTCCGTGTGAGGAAGTGAAATCTTCGGTGTGGTTTCAATCCCGGAAAATAATTCTTTCACAACGCGTTACGAGCAGATCATGCGTGTGGGAGTTTTTGCTGTCAAAGGTGGTGCGTGTCGAGCTGTCTACTAGCAAAGACTATGGTATTTTTGTTCTTGTCATTTTCATTGTCTTCCTGTTCGAGGGTACTCTAACTTTTACAGCGTGTTGATCCATCGAGGGAACTCTAATTTTTAACAGCGAGTTGATCCATCGATAAGACTCCGGTGTTGGTTTAACATTTGACCTGTATGAGGGGCGTGGCTTCTGCTGTGGCCATAGTGACTTTGCGACATTCAATCTGGAAAATTGTTTTTTGAGGGTTTGAATAGTGAAGTGACATGTTATGTTTAATATTTTGTTAGTGTTGGTCACTACATTTACAGGGAATTGTGTGGGGGTGGTGTTGGTGGTTCATCAAGCTGGTCATAATTAGCATTGGGTAGCAAGGAAAATTTGTGGACCACATTATGCAAGCTGTAAATCCGCCTCCTCCGTTCCTAGAAAGTCCTGGCACACCACCAATACAGTGGAGGCAATGGTTTGATGCTTTTGAGACATATGTGGGGGCCATTGGAGCTTCGCGTTATAGAGCGGAAAGGAAGAAGTTTCTGCTCTTAACCCCTTCCATGCCCATGACGGAACGGTTCCGTCATGAGCATCGGTTGAGCTGTGCTCATGACGGAACCGTTCCGTCATGGCCCCGCCCGCGCTCGAACCCTTCAGCACCGCGGGGGAATCCGCGCAGCGCTGAAGGGGTTAAATTCACTAGGTTTTGAGGGAAGAGAAGTTTACAAACATCTTCCTGTGTTACTATTAGCTGAGGGCGAGGTTATTGATGAATATCAAGAAGCAGTGAAGAAACTAGTTATTAAGTTTGATGTTCAGCCCAGTTTGGTTGTGTTAAGACACAAATTCTTCAAAAGAGCACAGTTGCAAGGAGAAAACGTTGATACGTATCTGAGTGCATTGAGAAAATTGTGTGCGGAGTGTGATTTTGGTGTATACAGAGACCAGTTGGTTAGAGATCAATTTATTGCGCATTGTGCAGATAGACAAATACAACAAAAATTACTCACTATGGGGAACCCTAGTCTGGAGGAAATAATAAAAATGGCAAAGAGTGTGGAGTTGGCACAAAACTCTATCAAGGAGTTAAATATTGGTTCAGCTCCAAAAGATTCTGTAAATGTTGTAGCAACTACGAGTGCTGTGGGAAATACGGTTAGAAAAGTTAAAAATCAAGAGAAGGGATTTTTCAAGAAAACAAATATGTGTTACCGATGTGGGTATTCTCCGCATGGCAAGGACAACAGATTTTGTCCTGGGAGAAAGTGTCATAAGTGTGGCAGATTGGGGCACCTGGCTAAGGTGTGTCAATCAAATTTTCTAAAAAATGAGAAAGTGAATAGTGTAGTCAAAGATGAGTGTCTGAGTGAGAATGATATAGTGCAAGAGTTTCAAGATATGATTGTGACGGTTACTGATGAGAGTATTGTTTCTGGGGATCCGGCAGATTGTGTTGATCAATATGAGAACATAAAAGTGGGTGAAGTGACTTTGAAGTTATTGGTGGATTCAGGGGCACGTATCACTATGATTACTTATGATCTGTTTAGAAAGTCTTGGGGTGAGAGACCGCTGTTTCCACCAGATAGAGCACCTGTATCCTACGAAGGACGCAAGATAGATTTGGAGGGATTCTTTGAGGATGTGCTGGAGTTTAAGGGTCGTAGATTCCAAGGTAAAATCTATGTGGCTGTGCGTGGTCTAAACATTCTTGGGTGGTTTCACCAAGGCCTGTTTGGTATGGTTTTGAAACCAGGAACGAGTGAACAGGTGTTGGTTGTGCAGGATTTTGTGGGATCTGACAGGTTGGAAAGTGAATTTCCGGGTGTATTCTCTGATTCTCTAGGAAAAATTAAAGGCTTCAGACACAAAATTAAGATTAAGAATGATGCCATTCCAGTCAAGCACAAGGTGAGGTCAGTACCATTTAGTCTTAGAGCTGATCTTAAGGCAGAGTTGGACAGATTGGAAAAATCTGGTATTATAGAGCCAGTAGAATCTAGCTTATGGCTTAGTCCATTGGTGGTCGCATGTAAACGCAACGGCGAGATTCGTTTATGTGTAGATTTGAGGAGTCTCAACAAGGAAATTTGGGTGGATGCACATCCCCTACCTAAAATTGGAGATTTATTAGAGGAACTGAGAGGGGCTGAATGGTTCTCGAAAATTGACCTAGCGTTGGCATACCATCAGGTGTTGTTGGATGTGGACTCTTGGCATTACACGGCGTTTAATTCACCCTTTGGGTCATTTCAATTTTGTAGAATGCCTTTTGGGCTAGCTTCTGCAGCGTCTGTTTTCCAAAGGGTTATGCAGTCTGTGTTGCAAGATGTGAAAGGAGTGGTAATTTTTCAAGATGATGTGCTGATATTCAGCAAGCATTTGGATGAACATGACAAGGTCCTTAGATCTGTCCTAAGCATTTTTGAAGAAAAAGGGATTGTTGTTAAAAAGAGCAAATGTGAATTCTGGAAGAAGGAGATAGAGTTTTTAGGACACTTGGTCTCTGGTGTGGGTGTGAGTCCGAGGCCTGGGTTGGTTAAAGCAGTTGTGGAGTGTCCTTGTCCCAAGAACAAGGACGAGTTGCGCTCGTTCTTGGGTTTATGTGAATTTTACTTGCGCTTTATTCCAGGGTATGCCAGTAAAATGAAAGCGCTATCTAATATGTTGAGATCGAATGTTATGTTTGTGTGGGATGATTTATGTCAAGAAACTTTCGAGTTAGTCAAGGCTGAAATGATGAATGCGAAGTCTTTGAGGGCATATGATCCAATGGTACCTTGTATCATTACTGTGGATGCCAGCAACTATGGTTTGGGGGCAGTTCTTACGCAAGTTGTGGGTAATGATGAGGTCACTATCAGTTATGCTTCCAGGCTTCTAAGGGATGCTGAGGTCAATTATTCCGTGATAGAGAAGGAACTGTTAGCATGCTTTTGGGCATGTGAGAAGTTTAGAACGACTAGCAGTCCCTTGAACACACATATATTAAAACAATGTAAATTTTCGAAGATAGTCACTATACACAAAATCAGATTGAAAAACCATATACATTTATTTTATAAAAACATGTATTTCATCGCATTTAAAAACATCACTTTGTATTGATTGCTATTCTAATCAACACCCTAAATCTAATCACATACAAAATTTCATGACTAGCAAGTGCATACAAAAAGCTTAAGACAAAATTACACATTTGTCATACACAAATCAAATGATTAAAAAACATATACACACCCCTATTTTAAGCCCACATAACAGAGAGAATACAACATGAAGAAGACACTATACTTTGTCATAAAATATACATCCAATTTGAGACAGCTCTGAGGATTAGACACTTGTAAGATCTTGACCCATTTATCCTATCAAGTGGATATCCGTTCCTTTGGATTGTATTTATCCTATGCGTCGACGCGTTTCGATGGGCTTGATTTCTGCCACTATCTTTGTCAAGACCAATAATCGATGTTTTTCTCTCGTTCAGTGTTGATTTTTAAATTTCAACTGAGTGTATTTTACTCCTAGTTCCTTTTTAGTGCAACCCACTACAGATGGTTGGGCGATACTTCTTATGTAACGGCAATTAATGTTCCACCTTCGTCCTTCACCTATATATAATCGTTAGACTTGTATAGTGCTGCTACGGCTTATCAGAGAAAAAGGGCACTGTTCTTGCTCTGTTCAATTGGCCCCGTTATTGTTGTCCGTTTGTTGTAATCTTTTTTTCCCATTTATGTTATGGCCCGCATGTAATTCTGTTTCTTCCACTTTAAAGCAGGTATAATTGCGACCTGTTCGGGGACCGGAAATGAATGGAGCGTCCTCCCTGTTTAACACTTCCCCTTGGAGATACAGGTTCTATCGTCCATGCGGGGATAATTCCTTGATGCGGTCTGTGATAGAAGTTTAGAACGTACATATGGGGCAGGAAATTCCAGATTCACACTGACCATAAACCGTTGGTCTATATTTTAGGGGGTGAGCGAGTAAAATATGCTACTCCTAGAATTGCGCGGTTGACCACAAAGTTGTTACAGTATAACTTTGTCACAAAACATATACCTGGAAAACAAAATGTCAGGGCAGACATGTTGTCTAGACTACCGTTGGGTGATGATGACCCTTTAGATTTGGATGAGGACAAAGAGGATTGTTTTATTGCGGTGGTTGATGCAGTGGATAACAAGGCTTGCAGTGAGATGGAATGGAGTGTGGCGGTGAAAGCTTATCGGTGTCTGGACAGGATGAAAGAGTTCATTGTAAAGGGATGGCCACGAGAAAAATGTGTGAGCCAGGAAATTCAACCCTTTTGGAAAATCTCTGAGGAGCTGTCTATTGAAGATGGTGTGATTATGAGGGATGGTAGGTGTGTACCTCCTTCTGGCATTCGTTCCAAGCTTATTGATTGTGTGCATGATGGTCATCTGGGGGCAACCATGACGAAAAGGCGCCTTAGGTTACATTATTGGTGGCCTTCTATGGATAAGGACATTGAAGAAAGTGTTAAGCTGTGTGGTGTGTGTAGTGGTGCGGAGAAGAAGCTGAGGGTTGTTACTCCTCCACTTCAACCTATTGCTTATCCCATGAAACCGTGGTTGAAAGTGGGAATTGATCTTGTTGGTCCCTTCAATTTTCTTCCGTATAATCTTCGTTTTGCTTTTGTTTTAATGGATTTCCATAGTAAGTGGCCGGAGGTAAAGTTTTGTGCTTCACCCACGTCTAACAATGCTATCTTGTTCCTCAAAGAAATATTCATGAGGGAAGGTTTTCCGGAAGCCATTGTGTCTGACAATGGTGTGCAATTTGTAAGTCAGGACATGGAAGATTTCTTGAAGGAGTCGGGGGTGAAACCTTTGAAGAGTTCAGTCGGACATCCCCAAACCAATGGGTTGGTGGAAAGAATGAACAGGGTTGTGGGGGATTGTATCAAATGGGCAAAACAAAATTGTCTTGATATTGAAGGTGCGGTTGGATCTATGTTGTGGTTCTATCGCATGACACCACACTCTCTTACTAAAATTGCACCATTTGTATCCTTAAAAGGGAGAATTCCTACCTCTGTGTTGTATCCTGCTTGGTTGTTGAGGACTGTGGCTAACAAGGTGTCGTGTAACATTGATAATGATGCTTTGGAGTTACGAGTGAAGGACGCTCAGAAGAAGATGGCTGACAGATATAATGTAAAAAAATCTGTCAAATTGGTTGGGCTTAGTCCTGGGGATCTGGTTCGGATTAAAAGTACACGGTTTGTCAGTAAAGGCGGTAAGAACTTTGGTGAACCTGTTTGTGTGAAAAAAGTGTGTGGAGGGGCAGTTATGGTCAAAGGTGGTCACTGGTGGAACTTGAGCAAGATTGTCAATGTTCAGTCCGCAAGTGACGCATCTCTTTCTACGAACGTTAGTTCTAGAAAGTCGGTGGATGCTGATTCCGAAGGTTTGTCTACCGTGCCACGGAGTGATCGTTGTGAAAGCAATGTATCTTGTTTTGGGCCAAGAAAGTCCACACGAGTTAAACAACTGCCGTGGAAACTGCGGTGATGGGAGCAATACGATTTGCAATTGTTAACTATTTTTTTTTTCTGTACAGGATTGCTGTAGTCTCTTGAACTATTGTAATGGTTGGTTCTTATTTTTTTTTTTTTTTTTATTATTTTCAAAAAGGGATATTATATGTTTTTTATTATGCTTAGGAAACTTTGTATTGTTATTATATGTTTTATTAGTATGCTTAGGAAACTATGTTTTGTTTCTTGTTTATTTCAAAAAGAGATATTATGTTATGCCTAGCAATGCTTGTTTAGGTGAGCTGAATATTCTCTATTGTTGTTATGGTAATCTGATGTCAATGAATTCTACTCTGTGACAGTTGGGACCTCGGAGGCACTGGAAGTGAGGAGCGGTGGCTCGTTGAACCTACAATAAAGCTTGTAACTTAATAACAAGTCTTTGGTCAACCCATTGAATCTAATAGGGTTACAACACACTATCAACTTCCAGTGGTTTTAATTCCTTTTCCAATTTCGTTATGTTTTTAATATATCTCCCAATTTCAACACTTTTATCAGGTATATAAGTGCAACAATGTTGCGCCTTCATCATTTTTCAGACTTCGTCCTCGTTGGCCAATAATATATCAAGAGCAAGTCGATTTTGCAAAACCATAGATCTGATCGCAGCCATTTCCGTATTGATCACTAAGAACCCTCCAGCAGTGTCAGTAGATAACAGATCCACTACTGTAGACAGCTGACAAATTTTCTGGGAATTCAGAATTATTCCCACTGAAGGTATCAATGCACTGAAAATGTCACCTACTATTTCAGAAAAACTAGCTCTTTTGCTCTTTTTATACGTGTTAGTTCCTTTGCATCTTCATTGCTTCCAGTGATTCTTTTCACATGGTACACCTTTGGGAATACTATTCCAAAATAGCAACTCCCGTACCAATGATCAGGCAATCTGAAAGAAGCTTTATTGCCACATACATAATACATTCCAGGAAATACAGGATCTGTTCCACCTTTTAGTCCCCACCCTCCAATAACCAAGAAATTATGTTCGCATTCACTGGAACCAATAAACACATTGTTATATTCAGTCTTTAATCTATGGAGGCAGATCTTCCCTTTCTTTTCAAAGTCCAGGGACATATGTGCATGAGTCTTGCCAGCTTTATATATTTCATCTTTCTCGGCTCACTGAGGTATTTGTGGTTTTGGTTCAGAAGCCCTTCTCGGGAAGTCCTGTCTCCTTTGCTCAACTAAATTCAAAAATATCTTTACTTCTTCGTGTAATTTACATGTTAAGTTATGCTTGTGTGCTTTGGCTAAATCTACTGTCTTCATTGTTAGAAGATATTATCCCATAAACTGTGTGTCTTTAGTACAAAGAACTGGGTTCATGCTCTTTTGCATAGGAACCTTCGAAAAAATCACATCTACATTAGAATAATAATATTGTAGTGTCCCTGTTCTATAAAACAAACTTGCTAACACACTACAAGATATACCATATGTTAATGGAATATGATGATATGTCACACCTTCTGCTACTGATGCTGGTAATTTCATACACACATAACAATCACTAACTTCCATAGTGTCCACATACTGCACTAATAACTTTGTAAATACATTTAAAGCATTGTCATTGTCTGTCACAGTGTGCGATATGTCTAACTCATCTGGTGCTTCTAAATCTACTTTGACTCATTTTGTCTTATTCTCATCTGGTGCTTCTAATGTTACCCTATTTCCTTTAATGTTATCTACTTTCTCGTTTATTTCTGTGTTATTCCTTTCTTTTGTAACCATCAAATAAGGGATGGCTACTGTCAACACTATCCAAACTATGAGTACTAAAGGATACTACATATACATATTCTACAGCACTTTTGTACACAATTTCGTTTCGGTTTTCCAGCAGCCCTATTGTCAGCCATTCTGAGTCAAGAAGATTTCTATTCTATTCTTTCGATTTTCTTGTGGGGTTCCAAAATTCCTTTGAGAAATTTTCAGGTTGGTCTCACTGGGGAACAACCTTTACAACGCAACTGTTACAACGCACTACACTTACAACGCATTTTTTACAACGCATAATCCATTACAACGCACTACACTTACAACGCATGACACTACAACGCATTTTAAAAAAATACCTTTACAACGCATACCATTACAACGCCTACCATTACAACGCATAATATTACACTACACTATCCAACACTTACCCTACTGTTGCACCCCCTGGAGTTAGAATAGTAATTTTTACCCCTATACTATCCAACACTTACCCTACTGTTGCACCCCCTGGAGTTAGAATAGTAATGTTTACCCCTATACTATCCAACACTTACCCTACTGTTGCACCCCCTGGAGTTAGAATAGTAATTTTTACCCCTATACTATCCAACACTTACCCTGCTGTTGCACCCCCTGGAGTTAGAATAGTAGTTTTTACCCCTATACTATCCAACACTTACCCTACTGTTGCACCCCCTGGAGTTAGAATAGTAATTGTTACCCCTATACTATCCAACACTTATCCTACTGTTGCACCCCCTGGAGTTAGAATAGTAATTTTTACCCCTATACTATCCAACACTTACCCTACTGTTGCACCCCCTGGAGTTAGAATAGCAATTTTTACCCCTATACTATCCAACACTTACCCTACTGTTGCACCCCCTGGAGTTAGAATAGCAATTTTTACCCCTATACTATCCAACACTTACCCTACTGTTGCACCCCCTGGAGTTAGAATAGCAATTTTTACCCCTATACTATCCAACACTTACCCTACTGTTGCACCCCCTGGAGTTAGAATAGTAATTTTTACCCCTATACTATCCAACACTTACCCTACTGTTGCACCCCCTGGAGTTAGAATAGTAATTTTTACCCCTATACTATCCAACACTTACCCTACTGTTGCACCCCCTGGAGTTAGAATAGTAATTTTTACCCCTATACTATCCAACACTTACCCTACTGTTGCATCCCCTGGAGTTAGAAAAGTAATTTTTACCCCTATACTATCTAATACTTACCTTAAATGCAATTAAATATTATGCGTTGTAATGGTATGCGTTGTAATGGTAGTTTTTAAAAATGCGTTGTAGTGTCATGCGTTGTAAGTGTAGTGCGTTGTAATGGATTATGCGTTGTAAAAAATGCGTTGTAAGTGCATGCGTTGTAAAAGTGTGCGTTGTAACGTCATACATCCGTCTCACTTCTTCGATATTTTGTTCAGCAATTATTTCTTCATCAATTTCTTCATTTAAGTCAAGATTCTGGAATTCTTCAAGAATTGCGTACGTCCATTCAGGATCCTTGAATTTATTGTTCAAGATCCTCAGTCTTTGACTTTGTCGTCTGGGCTGTTCGGCAGATGTTCCCGACTGACTGGAAATTTCGTTTACTTGATCAGGTTCTTGATTAACTGTTTTGAAATTATACTTTAGCCTTTTCACAACACTCGAACAGTTGTCACCTCTTCTGACCCTTTTTGCTTGCACTGCAGTGTGACTGTCTTCAAGTGTTCTTTTGTTTTCGTTATGTTGTGGCACAACTTGGTTATCTTCGTCTTCAGATTTCCTCTCTGTCTGACCTTGTCCAGGGGTTTACTCTTTTACCATCCTGTTCTGCCTGGATGCATTCTTCTTCCCTAGTCTGACCCTGTTCAGGTTTTTTCTTGATTTTCTCTTCTTCTTTTACCTGAGCTTGTTTTTCTTTTCCTAACTTGTCCTGCTCGGGTCTTATTGCAATTTGGGTTTCTGCAGCCCGAACACGTTCTTCTAGACCTATCTGTCCCTCCTCAGACTCATGTATTGTTGCACCCTCTTCCGTCTGAGTAGATTGTTCTCTCCTTATCTGTTCCTGCTCAGGTTCTCCAATAACTGTATCACCTCTTTCCTGAGCTGGTTCTTCTATGCCTGTCTGGTCCTTACTGCTCTCCTGTCTTTCTAGACGGATTTGGCTTCTTGTTTTCACACTTACTTCAGGTATGTCAACCAGTGGTATCCAGTCATCCTGACTTGTGCTCGGTTGTTCTTGATCAGCTATTTCAGGGTTTGTTAATCCAGATCCTTCAGCTGTACAACCTTCCGCAGCCTCAACTCCTTGTATATGTTGAGTATCTTCTATGTCAGGTGCTGGTACTCTCTTGGTATGGCTTGCATGAATCCAATTAGGTAAGCATGCACATTTCACTGCTGTGGTGGTAACCAATATAACTTGCTGTGGTTTTCCCCACCTGGGTGCTAGACACGACTCTCGTGTGTGTTCTTTCACCACCACCCAATCACCAGGATTCAGATTATGTGCTTGACTCTGCTGCCTGGCAACTGCGTCTTCTCCAACCTGGTGAGAGATAGAACGCACTAGGTTATCCAGTTCTTTGCAATATTCCAATACCAAATCATCAGATATATTCAACAGTTTGTCTCCTGGTATACATGCCTGCCTCATTGCTCTTCCCATGAGTATTTCATGGGGCCTCAACACTGTATTCCTATCAGGAATACTTCTGAGCCCCATCAGAACAAGAGGTAAAGCGTCAGGCCAATCCAATGGGGTAGATGCACATATCTTTCCCAATCTTGATTTTATCGTGCCATTCAGTCGTTCTACCACTCCAGAAGCCTCTGGGCAGTAAGCACAGTGCAGTTTTTGTTACATTTTGAATGCTTCACAGATCAGTCGGTTTACTTCATTATTAAAATGAGACCCTCTATCTGATTCCAAAGTTACTGGAAAACCGAACGAGGAATCAGTTCCCTCAACAAAAGTTTGTCAACTGTTATGCTGTCATTTCTTCGTGTAGGGTATGCCTCCACCCACCGTGAAAAGAAACAGACTATTACAAGTATGTATTTCAATCCTCTGCAAGGGGGCAATTGAATAAAGTCAATCTGTCAGTCTTATAATTAGGCCTTCTGCCTTTCTAATTGTTCCCATACAGACTACTGTCTTTTGTCCTGGATTCATCTGTTGACAAATTAAGCATCTCGGGCATAGTCTCTCTGCTACACTCCTCAACTTTTTATTGAACAAATTTTGTCTAAAGTGTCTGAAGATGGCATCCCTGCCTATGTGAGTGTCTCCATGAAACATTCTTGCCATTTGTGAGAGCATGCAGTCTGGCATTACTGGTCTACCATCTGGGCAAATCCAGACATCATCTTCCAACCTCCTTTGACACCCAGCCTTTACCCATTCTTCCTTTTCTTTCATGTCTGCCTCATCCTGTAATTGTCTTACATCTTCCCATGTCTCTAATCCTGAAAGTAGCATAAGTTGGCAGCTGATTCCATTTGTTTCAATTTTCTTGTTCGCTGCTATTTTATATTTGGCACAGTGGTGGGCGACTTGGTCAGCATACCTGTTGCCAGCTGTCACATAGTCATTTCCTGAATGATGTGTGGCACACTTGACCACTGCCACTTCTTTTGGCAATTGTATTGCTTCAAGCAATTCTTTTGCAAAATTTCCATTTTTGATTGGGATCCTGAGGAAGTCAAGAAATCCCTCTGCATCCAAAGTTGGCCAAAATTGTGCATAACCCCGTACCATATTGAGTATAGGTGTAAATGGTTACTTTCCAATGTTTCCCGATTTTGCATGCTTTAATCAAAGCCATCAATCCGGCTACTTGTGCAGATTTGACTCCTGGCAAATAGGATGCTTCAACTATTCCAGCCAATGTACATACAGCATAAGCAGCACTCAGCCCTCCCTCCTCATGGCGCATACACGAGCAATCTATGAACAACTCATGTTCTGCATTTTTCAGGGGTTCTTATTGTATGTCTGGACGGGGCTTAGTACAAAGTTCCGTCACATCCAGACAATCGTGTTCGACTTCATCCTTCACTTCTTCTCCATATGCGTCTGGTAATAAAGTGGCAGGATTTAACACTGTACATCTGACTATTTCCACATTCTCAGCACCTAAGATTATTCCCTCGTATTTCGACATTCGACTAGGAGTGAGATATTAAGTTCGAGTTCTTGTTGATAAAATCTCCACTGAATGTGGGACGTGCACTTTTACTGGATGTCCCATCACAATTGACTCACTTTGTTTTAGGCTTGTACAGGTGGCGGCTACTGCTTTTAAACAACCAGGTAAAGCTGAAGCTACAGTGTCTAGAGTAGCCATGAAATATGCCACTGGTCGTTGCATCAGACCATGTATTTGAGTTAAAACCGAGAGTGCACAACTATTCCTCTCATAACAGAACAGTGCCAATTCCTTTGTATAATCCAGCATTCCTAATGCTGGGGCTTCACATAGACATTTTCGTAATTTCACAAATGCTTCCATTCTTTCATCATCCCATTCTATTGGGTCTTTTACTCGTTTCTTGGTCATTTGTATTATGGGTTTGGCCAATAAGGCAAATCCTACAATCCACTGCCTACAGTATCCTACAACTCCAAGAACATTCTGACTTCTCTCTGAGTTTGCGGCAATTTAATTTGTCTTATTATTTCTATTCTTTCAGACTTCACTCTCCTTATTCCACGTTCTATTTGGTGTCCAAGATATTTGACACTGGTTAGGCAAAACTGTAATTTTTCTGGGGACACTTTATGCCCACCTTCAGCTAAATGGAACAATAAGGCAATTGAATCAGTAACACAGTCATCTCTTGTCTTGGATGCGACTAGTAAGTCGTCAATATACTGCACTAATACTGACTCTCTGGGTAATACTAAGGTTTCTAGGCACTTTTTCAGTATCTGATTGAAAATTGAAGGACTTTCAGTGTACC
This sequence comes from Triturus cristatus, assembly GCF_964204655.1. NCBI lineage: Eukaryota > Metazoa > Chordata > Amphibia > Caudata > Salamandridae > Triturus > Triturus cristatus. Next base: position 935,456,327 of record NC_140584.1, on the reverse strand, counting down.
CTTGAGGAAAGCGATTCCAAACTAAAATACGATCCTCAAACTTAAATGAGAAAAGATATTTGCTGTCTAGGTGTAGTGGGATAGAGATAAAGGCGTGGCATAGATCAATTACAGTGAACCATCCTGCCTTCCAGGATATCTGGTACAGAATTACAACTGGGTTGGGCACTACCGGGCAACAAGGCACAACAATTTTATTTAATCTTTCTCAGGTCCTGAACAATCCTATATTTTCCGCTAGGTTTCTTTATGCCCATTATAGGTAAATTACAGGGACTGCTCATTATTTCTTCTATAATGCCTTGTTCGATCATTCAATCTATTTCTGCTGCAACACCAGCCTTAACTTCAGGACTTATCTTGTATTGTCGAGTGTTTGGGTAATCTGCACCTTCCTTTACAGTTACTTTTACTGGGTCTATATTTGCCATTAATCTTACATCTTTTCCTGAAAAATCCCACACATTTGATTTTACTGTTGTTTTAACCTCATCTGGTAAGTCATATTCAGTCATCATAGAATACATCTCATCTATCTCTGTACCTTGTTTAGCTAACATAAATTTATAGACTCCGTCTTTATCTGGAGTTTGAATTGCAACACCGTCCGGTATGCAGAATATTGTGCAGTTCATTTTACACAGTAAATCTCTTCCTAATAAATTTATAAGACTGGAGTCACATACTACACATTTGTGCATTTCCCTAAAATTACCAATGCGTACCTCCATGGGTTCTGTAATAGGGGTCCTAATCTGTTTATTGGAAACGCCCACTACTTGGATCGCTTCTCCCGAGAGGGGTAGGTTTGGAATGTCTGCTGTTCTCACAGTAGAACGGGTAGCATGAGTGTCCAATAAGAAAGTAATATCCTTCCTTTCTACTTTACCATCTACATATGGACCTGACTGACCTACCGGTAAGGATGTGCCAAGTACGCACTCCTTTTCCTCCACTGTCAGGCACCGCCATTGGTCACTGTCATCGAAATAAGAGTCCTGTAAAAGAAATTGTGAGGTTACAGAATTTTTCTTACCGCGTCCTCCTTGAAATCCGGTGTCCGCACTGTACTTGGACTGGTTTACAAAATTTGGCATAGGGGCAGGTGGCAACTGACTCCGTAGATTTACAACCTGCTGCGGTTGATTCTTTATCCCCTCATTCTGTGTCCCGTGGATTTAAATTTTGATTTGGGCCATTATTGTTCTGTATAATTTTACACAAATTTTTCCAATGACCCAATTTTCCGCACCCATGACAAAGAAACTTTTTCTTTGATTCCTCTCTACTCATTCGTCCCTTCTGTTTACCCCCATTATTTTCATTTTGGCCTTGTCCTTTTCCTTGATTTCCTGTCAGGTTAATTAGTCGGAGTTCCTGCTGTTCTGCTAATTTTACTTGTGCCCACATTACTTTTTCTTCTAATTTCTGTCGTTCATTGTCAATCTCATCTCCGCAATACTTTGCGTATTTGGAATATCATCTATGGGCCTTGCTTGCCAAACCAACATGTGCTGCCGAATAATGTCTCCTATTTCTGGTTTTAATCCTGTCACAAATCGGTACACAAAATGTCCCATGTCTTTATCTACAATGTTCTCAAACCCACTAGACTGCTTAAATACTTGCAGTAAGCGTTCATAATAAGTATGTGCGGACTCATTTCTGCCCTGGGTTGTTCTGTCTATTTTTACCCAATCTGTTTCTTTTGGAGGAATTTTCCCTTTCAAGAAAGTGATCACCTGGTGATATTTCTTCATTACCTCTTCTGATGGAGCTCCTGTTTTCTCATCACTCGGGTATTGATCACTAGGCCAATCAACAGTAATCTTACACTCTGTCCATAAATCAGTAGGTGCCACAATGTCAAACAGACCATCCAAATCCTTCAACAATACTTTAGAAACTTTCACAAATCTTTCAACTTGCTGATACCACTCAACTGGCTTTTCTCTTAACTTCAGAAAATCATTCGTAAAGGATAAAATATCCTGTCTAGTCCATGGTACATGTACATATCCTCCTCCTGGTACCTCCCTCATAGGACATAATCTTTCTACCTTTCCTGTTTCTTTCATTACAAATTCAGAAGTGGTTCGATTAGCATGTGCTTCTTCTCTTTTTCTCATCCATCTAGCTTTCCATTTGTCTAAGTCACCCCATTTTTGTAAAATGGTCATCAACTCTTTAACCTGTAACTATCTTCCAGACATATTCATATTTTCTAGGTCTTTATCGCTGAATTCTGCTCTGTATGGTTTTTGTAATACTTTGGATTTGCTTTTTCAATTCCCATTTCAGAAGCTAAGTCTGTCAATTTCTCATGCAATATTTTTGTATTTCTGGTGATACTTCTGCAGATAAACAATAACTCTTCTTCATTGTAAGTGTTCAACCTGTCTAACCCTACATTCCCAGCTATCATTTCTTCTAGTTCCACTTTCAATTTATAGATATCTAAGATTTTCATTGGTGATTTTGGCTTGTCTATTCCTTGTGCCCATCTCTCTATTTCTTCTGGGGTTACCACTGTGGCATTCTTAACTCCTGTGGCTGATTCTATTTGTACCTCCTTCAAACAACTAGGTGTAGCTCGCCTCTGGGTTTCATTTATCTGACCTCTTATCGGTAAATCCATTAATGATATTACCGACTCACATTCACTACCTTGATCATCAATGATTAAGTTTTCTTTTCTGGGTTCAATTGTAGGCTTGGACATGACTGGGGGTTTGTGAGTACTTGCCTTATCACCATACAACGGAACCACTGGACCTATAGTCACGGGTATAGTTAGGGCTTCAGGGTGAGTACTCAGTTGGGTTATTTTCTGTATCAACTCCTCTCTATTCTTGTTTATTGCTTCTCTTTCTTTTTCTTGCAGCACTCTTCCGTTTCTTGTGTCATGCATAATTTGGGGAACTAATGGTGTTCCTAAGACCGGAGCACTAGGAGTAGTTCTGCTCTGTTCCTCTTGGTAAGGCGGAGGGTTTTTCATTAAAATGTCCTCAAAAAATCATCTTCTGATTCTCCACTACCTGTCATCGTTAAATGTTTGGTCTTCTCTGTGTATTTACCTCATGAATGTCCTTCAGACGTTAATACAGGATATAATCATTCAGCTACCATCGCTTTTCTCCATTGTTTCATCTGACTATCTCGAGTTTCACGCTTCAACCTGGGATAATATCCACTAAGGTTCCTGCTACTTCTGGATCTGTCACTCTCAAATGCTTCAGTCTCCCATTCCTCTAAACCTTCATATTGGGTTAATCTTGGTCGGGGTTCTAATTCATTCATTTTTAATCTCAGGTTATGCAGAATCCTTCCATTAAATGTACCATGTTCTGGGAAAGCTAGCACTCCATCTTCTTTTGTGTATTCTATCCAATTTTCCAACCATACACACGTATGATAGGTTTGCTCCATCATCATGTATGATGCGGGCATTTTCGGGGGAGGAATACGAATTCCCTCTCTAGTCTTAACAGGTTTATCCTTTTTAAAATAATTTTTCATTTTCTGCATAAACGTCATCTTTCTCTTTTCTCCGTACATTTTTGGTATCGATCTTTTTATATATTGTTCTCGGGCATGTTCTCGGGCAAAATCTAAATACCTTCTATCAGGTCGATTCCCTATCAATGTTGGATCGTGTTTCCACATACAAATCCCACTGTCTATTATTATTGTAGAGTCTATTCTGCTAGCCAATCAAATCTTCGCTTTTACTCTGCTGACCAACCAATACTAGAGCAGCTTTTATTCCTTTAACCAATCAGATTCTATTTTACACTATGCGCTTAGCCAATACTAGCGCGGCTTTGCAGCAACGCCAGTATCACTCTTTACTACTAACCCCTCCTTTACAATTTCGCGTCAGTCACACGCCTGCTGTACCAACCAATCCCAGCGCGGCTCTTTGTGTAGCACCCTCGACTGACCCCTCCTTTGCAAGGTAACAAAACTTATTTTCCTTTCAATTTTCAATTTTCATATAAATTCATTAGTTGACAACGTAAAAACATTTGCTACTCTGTTTGCTTAACTTAAATCGGAAAATTGCTTCACATTTACTGCAAGTAAACTATTCCGCTTACTCTTCACACACCACGAGTAAAACGTTTCCGCTTACTCTTCACAAATACTGATGAACCTGCTACTCCTTCGGTACTACCCTTTCTAGGTGATATAGGACCAAAGTTTCACCAGCGAACTTCTTTGCTACTGACAACTCTCACTTTTATACTAAAATAGTCCCTAATTCAGCACTGTCAGCCTTGCATAGCACTTCAGTGCTATCTTCTGCAAATGAGCAACCTCAGTGCAATGTGGTTTCCATTCACCACCCGCTATTCAATATTCCCGGGAATTTCCAGACAACATAAAACAAGTACAAACAGGTAAGTTAATACATAACCAATCATACAAATTCGACTTTTCACCTAACTAGCTAATAAATTAAAACATAGCTCTGCTACCAGGAAAAACTGATCCAGCGGGTTACCAACCTCAGGTACTGATTTACTATACATTCACTTGGGCCTATAAACACACTCATTCATGTAGGCTAGTAAATACCGCTGGGGTCAATTCATTATGCTAATACCTGTAAGATGAATTTTATCTGCTTATCTCTTACCGAACCTCTTGATCCAATGTATTTTCCTCTGGTCAACGGACCATTTAGTTAGCTGAATAGGTGAAACATTACATATAATACCCTTTATTAAATAACCACGGACTCAGGAGAGTTTAAAATGTTAATCTAATAATATTAATGTGAGCCAAGAACCATAATACAGTTAGAACACCGTCTTCGACAAGGAGATGAAGAGAGAATAATTCAATCAGAATAATCGTTAAACAAAATTATTACGATGACAGAACCTGTGTAGGGGGAAAAAGAGAGAGCAATACATTGACATACTACACAGAGTTATAATTACCTAGTATGGTGTGGAAACCAACCCCTTGGCCAAGGAATTGGGAAGAGCCCCTGGGACAGATGAGACGACCAAAGCTCAGGACAGGATTCAGGACAGGACAGATGACCTCTTCTAGATACAGCGCCTGCGCTGTACCCCTCTCTGACGCTATTTCTTCCTCGATTCTTCTGCGATGTTCTCTAATATGTGCCTCCTCATTTCTTCCGCGATGTTCTCTAATTAATTTGGCTCAAAAGTTTTAAGTCTGGATTTGGATCTTCTTCAATATTTTCTCAAATTTCGGACAGCATCTCAGTCTCTCAGCATTCTCCGTCTCTCTGTGGTGACTAATCTAACTAAACTACCTCTATTATACCTTTCTAATGGCATGTCCCACCCCTGAATGTTTCTAATTTACGAAACTCCTAACTCTGATTGGACAAGGAAAGGGGAGATGATCATGACACCATGCTATGTTTAATACTTTTCTTTAAGCTTATTGTTCTGTGTTCCCTCCCCTTAATTTACTTTCCCATGCTTTATTTCCCACCCGTATTCACAAGTTAATCAATACAAAGCATACAGTTTTATTAAAATCTCTTCCATTCTCCGGACATCATGCTTGTTTTCAGGACATGTTACTTTTCTTCTGGATGACATTCAAGGCTTTGCAGGCTCTTGGGTTGATGCGCAAGTTTCAGTCCTGCACGGAGGCCCAAATACGAAGGTCAAAGAAAGAGAGTATTAAAATCAAAAATAAAGGATTTCACTGTATACCACTTATCTCTACTCTATTCCCATTTACTTCTATAAATCTTACGCATTAGCATTTTAGTAAACTTACATGGTTTAGTTTCAGCAAACCATGCGTATTATCATGTGAGTTTCAAGCGGGCATTTTAAGGGCAACTGCGCAGTTGCAAATTCTTCCCTCCAAGCGATAGTACGTCATACTGCGTAGATGCGGTAGACGCATGAGCAATGCAGAATCCCACATTTAGCGGCCATTTTAGAGACACACGGGTTACTTGTTAGTAATACACATATGCAAGCTTCCCCTAGATTTTGTGTGCGGATTTTCTGGTGCGTTATTAGGTTTTTTACTAACATAATTATTACAGTTTTATAAGTTATTTGAGAGGATTGTTTCCGAGCAAGTCCTTGCTCCATCAGGCCTATCCTCATTGTTGCTGGACTGCTTCTTGTTCGCCTGTCTGGTCGTCCCCATTCCCCCTTTGGTATCCTACTCCCCTCCCATCTTATACTATCACCGATTCACCGGATGTTTATGATTGTTGGTCCCCATCCGGTTTGTATGTCTTTTACTGTGTCTGTTTTGTAAGTACTTTTCCTCTTGTCAGTCTGCCTGACCCGATTATGCATTCCTTACCCCTTTTTACCATTCCCCCCTACCTTCCATGCCCCATTTGACGTGTGTCTTGGCTATGTTATGCGCTAATAACCCATGTTATTGTGTATTCACAGTTTTTCTCCTATGTTATACTTGGCTCCTGTAACTGATGTAATTTTGTAACTTGTAACTCGCTGATCCTCATGTAAAGCGCTCTGGCACCTCCGGGTCTAGCCAGCGCTATAATAAAACTCTGCAAATAAACAAGAGAGATTGGCAAAGATGAAGCAGAAGCTGGAGCCCCGGGAAGCTGATGACTGAAGGGACGTCTTTGGTCCTGTGGAACGAGACCCTGCCAGTGCTCCAGTATGTCGCCCAAGTGTCGCCTTTGCAGACCTGTACGGTCATGGCCATCACGAGAATGATCTTTTACTTCATCTGGAGCTCGAAGATGGACAGAGTGAAGAGGGAGGTGATTTTTAAGACCCACAACAAGGGAGCAAGGGAGTGCTGGACAACGCCACTATCCTGAGGGGAGTCTTTGTGTACCAATGCGTGAGGAGCACCCTGAGGACCGAAGATGAGAGCCATGCCGGCTTTCTGATGGCACGTTTCTTCCTGTTGCTGATGTGGAGGTGCCTCGGATGGGCAGAATAGGTGAGCGCCATCCCCTATAACTGGGATGCCCCGTGGTTCTACAAGGAAGTGGAAAAGTTTGCCAAGGAGTTTGGTTTGGGGGCTACCGCCCCGGCCACATGGACTCTGAAGATAATCCAATGCCAGATACATGTGAGGGATGTCAGCAAATCGATCGCACCCTCCCCTCTGCCACAGCAGACCACATGTGGGAGAATGTCACCTCCAAGCGTCTGACCAACCAGCACAAAGACATCGCATGGATGGCCATCCAAGGCGGACTGCCAGTGAGAGCCTTCTTGCACGCAAGAGGGCTCAACCGATACAAGTCCTGCCCAAGAGGGTGCTCCGCGGGCTAGATGACATACCATCTCTTCTGGGAGTGCGTGCACGCACAGGACCTGCTGAAGGCCCTAGGCACGGAGCTTTGGGCCTGGATACCGACATCACTGCAGACGTATTGATGTACGGTCTGTTCCCAGGGACACACGCACTTGAGGACCTCCAGGTCTGCTGGAGACTCCTGTGCTGCTTTAAAGATGTTCTTCTGTTTTCCAGAAACTACCTAGTAGTAGGGGGAAAGGAGACATCGACCCTAGTGTGCCGAAAAATGATCTACAGTCTCCTGCGTGACTACACTGCACTGGACAGATCAGATGAAGACAGCGATGACAAAACCTGAGGACCCAAAGGAGTCCCTTTGTACCCTTACATGGGGGGCGCCCCTTAAAGGCTCAGGCAACGAAGAAGACGACAACGACACTTGTAAACCCAAAGGGGTCCCCTGCCCTTACCTGGAGGGGGTGAGCCGGAGGGGCAACTAACCTTTTTTTCCTTTTCCTCTTTAACCCAGGAACCAAATAGCAATAGGGGAGAGGAGAATGTGGATAAAGACAGGTGGAGTAAATGTAGTTAATTACTGTATTTAAAAATAAAAAAATAATAGTTTATTATGTAATGCGCTCTGTTACCTAACAGTGGACTGTTCACACTAAAGAAAACCGCAAATAAAAATCACAATAACGTTTTTGAGCCAGTCAGGTTATGCAAAGTGGCTAACGAGGCTGAGTCTATTCCCACATGACAAGCCCCTTTGGCCCCCTGCACATACTGGAGAATTGTGCACAAGTAGACCCCAGAGGAGCTCTGGCTTTCACCTTGAACTAGACTGATAATCAGCAGAGGAAGGACCCCAAAGAGAAAGCAGGCAGAGTGGGGACTCAAACAAAACCTGAAACAAGCACTCTGCTGCAGGGAAGTCCCGGACAGTCTGGATATTATGGAAACAGTTGCTGATGTGTTAAAACTATTAATTGCTATCTTTCTTTGGCCCAGAATATTACGACTTAGGAGTCACACTCCAAACAGTGGAACTAATTAGTGCCTTGATGCTATCGAGGTTAGGGCACGAGAACTCCATGTACTGCAGCTTGTCATCCTCGGTCATCAACAATTCTAGTGTATGCAGACACAATGCAATGGCAGTAACTTTCAAGATGTGAAGGTACCACTCAGCACCTCTCTCTAAAGGGTAGATTCCAGCACCCGGAAATACCTTAATGAGGCTTCACTAGAGACAGTTACTTCAAATCAAGCTAAATATGCAAATTCATAAACCCAGCATAAAAAAACAAACTTAAGTACTGATGGCGCACACTTGTAGTAGGCGCTGTAATGAATATCCAGTGATGCTCGATGAAGACGGAGATCATGTCACTATCTGGTGTAATTCAAAATGATGGGCCCCCCTGCAGAATGTGCAGAGGGTCCCCTGAGTCTCTCATAGATATTCATTAGCCTTGGGCTGTTTAGGGCCCTCTGAACAGTTTGGGGGCCCCTGAAGTGTTGGCCCTCCCTGACTGCAGCTGTCTGTGTCACGCCTCTGAGATCATATGGAAGAACTGCTAATAGGGGTGTTCTGCTGCCTGGTGGTAATATAAGTCCGCAGGGCGGTTTTAATATAATTTCAGCAAAACAACTAAGACTGCGCTCTGACGCTATAAGATTATACTATAGGAAGATATGACATAATACAACACAACATAGCAAATGCTTGCCCTGTAAACCGGAAATAGCTTACAACAGCCCTACCCAGGTGTGGAGATCTGCTTTCATCTTTGTTGAGGAAATCACCTACCCTGGAGTCACCACAGAAAGGGTTAATGGACAGCCTGGCAAGGCTTGCAGAGAGAAATATGGAAAGAAAGGTAAGAGAAACAGGTGACAAGGACATGGGAGAAACTGGACTTACTATTTTGACAAGCAAAGAAAGATGGATACATTAGAACTGATCACTGATCTGAAGAAAAAGGAGCAGGAAATAAAAAGAAACAAGAGGGTCAGGTGTTAGACAAGAAGAGATTTCTTGAGAAAGTTGAATATAGGGGAAGAAGTGAGAGGCAAGGAGGAAGAAACCGAGGATGACAAAAAAGAAGGGCAGCATAGTGGAAGAGCAACATAAGAGTTGTTGATAAGAATAAGAGCTGCAAATTAGAACAAGCATTTGCAAGACTAAGAGTTACTGCCATTGTAAATATAAAAGTGTGCGCCGTGCTGAAACATAAAGCGTGGTGCCTGTGTTGTAAACATGAAAGCGGGCGCCATGCTGAAACATAAAGTGCGGCAGCCGTGCACATAAAAGTTATGCACATGGTGGCCCATGAAGCAGGCGCCATGGTAATCAAAAACTAAGCATGAAAGCAGGCTCAGTGCTAAAACATGGGGGCAGATTTATGAGCCCCGTGCGCCACTTTTGCGCTGCCGTTGCATCACTTCTGTGACGCAGCGGCGGCACAAAGCTAGCACCATGCTGCGACAGATTTACAACATGAGGCATCTAGGGAGATGCGTCACGTTGTAAAGCCCTGCGCCACATTAAACCCGCGTCAGGTTTAATGTATGCAGGGTGGGCGTTACGTCGGAAAAAGCCTCGGAAAAGTGACGCAGTGAAATCTACAAGATTTTACTCACTCACTTTTCCAACGCTGGTGCGTCAAATCCTTACGCCTGCTTCAAGCAGGCGTAAGGCGTGACGCACCATGTTAGGGATAGGGCAGGTTGGAACAGTGCTGGAGTTGCGTCGCGCTTGCGACACAACTTCAGCACTGCGCCAACCTTACGCCGGCAGATGCATCACGCATCTGCTTGTCCTTACGCCACGATGCACCGCATTGTAAATGCGGCGCATCTGCGGTGGCGCAAGGGCAAACTTGCGTGATGCATCTTCCCTGGCGCATCCCTGCTGATTTGCAGGGATGCGCCAGGGAACATAAATCTGCCCCATGAAGTGCAGTGTCCATATACAGTAAAGTTATGCGTGCGGCGGCCCGTGAAGTGGGCGCAGTGGTGAAAAAAAATATCCCTAGCAGGAAATAAAAGAAGTAGACTCTAAACGAAACACATAAACACCTACAGCGTAAGTAAACTGTAGTTGGCCAGGGCTCCTCGGCATATAATGGATGTGATGTATCGGGAGGGCAAACCAATAAGGAAACATGAAAGAAGAGCAACGCAGGAGTGAACCAATGGCAAGCAGCAGCAGGCAGGATTACACTCCGTATACTGATTACAGCAGGTCTTGCAGACAGTGGATGCATGCTGCCTAGGCTCGACCTAAAAATGAGGAAGAGGAAGAAGGGAAAGAATAACATCACTATACAGAAGAGGGAAAGAGTATGAGAATAGTAAATAACACTAGGAAATAGAAAACAGGATGGGAATTTAAGGACAAGTGCATCATAGGACAAAATAAACAAAAGTAATTAAAAAAGGAAGATAAAAAATAGGTATGGAGATGGAATTAAAAGCCTGTGATGCATTGACAAATCATTTGAGATTAATATCAAGTGGTATTAATCAGACAGAAGTGAGAAAGGCTGCTAAATGGAGGGAAAGAAGGAACAGGAAAGGAATAGAAGGAGGAGGACAAATGCAGAAGGAGGGCTAGGAACACATGAGAAGATGGCAAGGGATAGGTCAAAAAGAAGAAGAAATTCACACTGAGGATATAGAGATTCAAATTATGTGCAGGTGGTAGAAGATAGACACAAGTCACAAAATACCACTAACCCCTTTATAGTGAGTCCATTACTCTTACCTTTGGTCAGAAAGTGTTATTGTTTTTTTTTTGTTTGTTTTATTGAAATCCATATCTTACATAAATTAGCATCTTAATATTCATACATCCAAATGTCAAAATTCATACATCAAAATTCATCAATATCATCGGATTTGCAGGAATTAAAATTTAACATAAACACTTAATCAAAAATTCATTAAGCTCATAAATCAGCAGCAGCATTTCAAGTCCAATAGCTAAGAATGCCTATTGCCCTAAAATGTCATCAATTTTCAACATATTCTCAGATCTTTCCTTCTTTAAAACATAAACCCAGTAAGAATACGTATCAAAAGTAAAACCTGATCCAAAATAGTTCACTTGAAACTAAAAAAAACCTTTAAAGTATAGTGAACCCCCACCGTAAAAAATCCACCAATTCTATCAAGTTAGGCACCCCCATTAAAGAACTCTGCCCAGATCTTGCCAAACTTCTTCAGCCCACCCGTTCGTAGGGCATATGCTCATTCACTTTTTTTGACCTGTTCCATTTTCCAGATCCATTCATATTTTGATAGTATTAGATCTGATCGCCACCTTTGAAGTAAAAGTAACCTGGCAACTGCCATTCCAATATAAAGAAGTTTAATCGTTTTGTCAGGTAGGCTGAGATCTGGGTCATAACCAAGAACTATCAGCAAGGCATTGGGACCACTTGCTAATATACGTTCTGATGTTAAATAATCAAAAATGTCAATCCAAAATTTCTGGTTCAGGGGACACTGAAATTATGTGTGTCCAATTGGCAGAGGGATGATTGTGACACCGAAAACACTGCCCTGATTGATTTGGATAGGCCTTAGCTATGAAACTCGGAGTTCTATACAGTAGCCACTTACTAAAAAATAGCATCCTTTGCCAATTGGCCCCCCTGAGCGTGCTAAAATTTAAATTATTTATTGTAGACCAAACATTTACATTGATTTCCTACTCCGCAGAAAATCTGAGAGTTTCCAAAACCCTGCCTTAGTCCAATTTTGAATAATGGTAGATGAGTCTTTAATTCCTGCGGAGGAAATAAGACCTGCTATAGGTGCAGAACTATTAATTGCCGGGATAGAGTATCTTTCATAAAAAGCCTGCCGTTTATGGTAAAACCAGTGTAGACACTTATACCGTACTAACGTAGGAGATCTGAAAATTGATAGTGGGCAATGTATCTGATTCTCTTTACAAATTAAGTTCATAAATTTGTTTACAAAGAAACCCGAATGTAATTCTTGCTTAAATCTAGACACATATCGTGCAAAGAATGCGTAATAGTAATCCTTCAAATTGGGGAGAGCTAGCCCACCAATTGCCCGCCCCTCATATAAAGTGCTCAGTGCAATGTGGGCGACCTTTTTGCCCCAGAGAAATGTTATAAACATAGACTCTAGTTTCATAAAAAAGGAATTAACTAAAACACAGGGAATAGCTGAAAAGAGAAAGTTAAAATGTGGAAGCACTGACATTTTGATCAGTGCCACCCTGCCTAGAATAGATAATGGACGAGGATGCCATCGGGTAAACAAATCTTGGACCTTTCGTAGTAGTGGGACAAAATTTAAGTCATATAATTCCGAAATTAATGGTGAAAAATACACCCCTAAATATCTCTTTGGATTTGTGTTCAAACATGAGATAATGTTGGGGTGTAAATCCCTGGATGCCTCACCACCGCAAAGTAAAACTTCAGTTTTTTTAAAATTAATTTTATACCCTCCAAAAGCCTCAAACCGTTCGAAAATCTGGAAGGCCGCTGCCTGCAGTTCCTTCTCTGGTTTTATAATCAGCATAATATCGTCTGCGTATAATTTAATTTTATCCAGAATTGGAAGCAGAGGGCAGATATCCCTGTTGTTCCTAATGGCTATAGCAAGAGGTTCAATAAAAAAAGGCAAATAGAACCGGGGTAAGCAGACATCCCTGTCTAGTTCCTCTTGTAACTTTTACTTGGCCGGCACTAGCTGCATTAATAATAATATTGTCCTCAGCATTCAAATATAGCTTTTCAACCAGCCCCGTAATTTTAGAGGGGATGCCAAATTTGCCCAAGATACAAAATAAAGATTCCCAGATCACCAAATCAAAAGCCTTTTCGGCGTCTAAAAACAGTACCAAGGCTGGTATCTTCTGGGTATCAAAATAATCAAGTGCCTCCACCTAAAAGTGCGTGTTCGTGCCAAGCTGCCTTCCAGCAATAAAACCATTCTGATGAATTAAATGAGAGGCAATTCCATCAAAATGATTAGCTAAAAGTTTAGTAATTATTTTGTAATCAGAGTTTAAAAGCGTGATGGGACGATATGAATTGGGGTCTTCACTATTTTTACCTTTTTTAAAAAAACTGATTTCACTTCCTTCTTTAAATGACAACGGGATAGGCCCACCCTCAAAAATTTAATTTATAACTAATAATAAAGAGTCCCCAAATACCCCCGAAGAATGTTTTAAAAAATTACACTGGCAGACCATCTGGACCACAGGCTTTACCATTTGGAAGATTTTTAATAACCTCCCCTAACTCATGTTTTGTAAAAGGGTTCATCATATGCCCTTTATCTTCCTCAGATAGCCCCGGTACTTCGTATTCCCACAAAAAATCTTCCAATGATGAAATATCAATTAGTGATTGCTGGCCATAGATCTTCCTATAATGCTGGACCATTATCTCTCCTATTTCTTCTGAATCCTCCGTACGGGAGCCAGAGGTGGGGCATCTCAAAGCCAATATTTGATTATTTGCGGCCCGTTCCCTAGCCTGCTAAGCTAAAAATCTCCCAGTGTAATTGCTTTCTTCGTAGGTCTTTTGTCTAACCTGCTGAAAAAGAGTGGCGCTTTTAGCATTATATACTTCAGTCAGGTCCCGCTTAGCCTGAACCCACTGACGTTTATTCAAGGCCGATGGATTAGAGAGAAACCTTTCAAAAGATTCTTGCACTTTTTCCTCTACTAACTGATTGTCTCCCTTCCTTTTTCTTGAATTCTCCGCATCCTTACCTATAACTAGGCCTCGAAAAAAGGCTTTAAAAGAATCCCATACCACGTGGGATGGAGCAGAGCCAAGATTTCGCTCAAAAAACTCTAAAATTTGTGATTTACTAGAAGACACCCAATACTCTTCTAGCAAATATTGTCGGTTTAACGTCCACCTTTTACTAAATACACTTCCTTTACCCAAAGCTAACTCCAAAACCACCAATGCATGGTCAGAATATCAATTTTGAATAATTTTCTGTTGTAAAAAAACCAATTGCCTGGAAAAAAATCAATACGTGAAAAAGTGTGAAATCTCCCTGAGAAACAAGTGTAAGCAATTTCGTTAGGAAATGCTGTTCGCCAGGGGTCAATAATATCCAGCATTGAACTATAGCTATGTATAATTTTAAGAGTTTTTCGTTTTAACTGACTTTTTAGTTTAGATAAGGAATCGAACCTGGGATTCATTAGCAAATTAAAATCGCCTCCCACAATCAACTCTCCCGGGACTTGGATTAAAGATTGAAAAGTTCCTCATATGGGAGGGGATTATCCTCAACTGGGGCATATATACTAGCAAACGTCAGAGGTCGATGGTCTACATTACAGGTAACCCAGCACCATCTACCATTTTGATCGCTTGCCGAATTGACCACCTCAGCCTGGAATTGCTGTCCTCCCTATGTGCTACTGAGGATAAAGAGAAACACCTATAGGCTGCCCAGGCTCTGAACACTGCAAACTCGGAAATTTTCCCCACTGGTATATGGGGTTCTTGTTTTAAAATGACCGAGGGGTTCTCTGTTTTAATCCAAGCCTCAATGGCCCGCATTTTCCTTTTATTGTTAAGGCTATTCACATTAAACGACACTACTTTCACTATTTTCTTATTACCCATTACGGAAAAAGCGCAAATTTCTGAATACCCCCATGTTCCAAGAATATTCCTTTTACTAAAACTGAAAGAAGCCTCCAGCACAAATCTAACGGAGGTGACAGGTTTTCCATTCTTGCTCTCACATAACATTCAGCAAATGGGTATGAATTTAAAATATAGATTTCATTATTTCCCCCATGCTCCCAACCCAACCCTTGACCCATTGTCGCCCGAGCAGATGGCTGCCCCTGCTCCGTGGTCGACAACCTGTCCCACCCACCCACCCTACTACAGGCACACTGACTTGGTGCCTAGTGCAGCTGAATGAAGCCCTCCCCCTACCCTCACTTCCCCTTCCTACACTACAAAGCCTGAAATTATACCGCCTTATACTGTCATTACCCTTGTACACCTTATGCTGACACCTTATCACTTCATCCGTGAAAAGAATTATATAGTGATACAATCCTCAAGGGATGAATAACTAATTCCCAACCCAAAGATACATACCCCCCAGCAGGTCAACCAAATACTTGCTTCAAGCCACTAGGGTTTATCAGCCGAAATCTCTTGTAGTAAACCCTGTGCCTCTGCGACATCACAAAAATTATGAAATTTTCCCTTAACTAACACTTTGAGCTTACTCTCCTGAGCTATCATGGCTTGTGCCCCTTGAGCTTTAAACAACTGAAGAATTTTTACAAATTCTTTCCGTCTTTTTGCGGCGGAGCCTGACATGTCTGAAAAAATACGACACACTGGCACTTCTGCCGAAGAAAACTGTCTTTGCCTGATTGCTCTAGACACAATCTGCTTCTTGACCCTGAAATCACCAAAGTTTATCGTCCGGGGGAACTTTGCATTAGCAGGGAGATGTGCGGGGGCCTGATGAGCTCTCATTATTGTCAGATCCCCCTTGAATTCTGGAAGGACATTTTTCTTTATGAAAGAGTCAATCCATTGTAGCATCTGCTGGCCCTCCAAACCCTCCGGAATGCCCAGGACTCAAAGATTTGAACGTCTGGAATGGTTCTCCAATTCCTCCAGCTTCATTTCTAGTGAAGCTCTCTGGGACTGGAAGGTAGACATTTTACGATTTAGAGATGACATTTGATCCTCCAATTGAGAGATCCGAGTTTCGGCCTCCAGGAGCCATGCCGGGACCTGTGCAATGGATTCCTCGATCTTCGTCAAGCGAGCATTTATTGCAGCGATCTCAGTAGATTGGGAGGCTTTTAGGTCCCGAATTTCTTCCAGAATTAAATTAAGGAGGCTCTTAGCGTCCCATTGCATAGAAATGGAGCCGCCACCTTGCGGGGGATCTATCTGAATAACGTTTGATCTATCCTCCGCCAGGGACCCCTCTGGACCCGTCAAATCAGGGACCACAGGTGAGGTCGCCATAGACACATCTGAGACCCCGGCATTGAAAGATGGATGGGCTATTCCTCAACTGATGGATTTAAGAGAAGAGACAATTGACTTCCAGGCTTGGAGACTAAAGATTCAGGGCCGGCAACCAGCAAGTTATCTGCTACTGAAAGGTCATCCCCTTCCGTCTCCTGCATTGCATCTGCTTCAATCAAAGGTCCGTCCTGTTTGGCTTTGATAAAAATAGGGTATTTTGTGGCCTCGAGCTTTTTGCCCGCTGCCTTTCCGGAGGTCAAAGTCTCTTTAGTGGAAGCGGCAGAGATCGGTAAATCCGCCGTTGGGGAAGCCCTCTCGCTGGGACTACTGGGGGAATCCAAGTCCACCATCTCAGCTTCAAGCTGGTCCTGTAGGGCTGGATCAACACTTGCCACCCCCACCAGCTCCGATGAAAGAGGAAGATCCTGTCGAAATGCGGTTATGTAATTCAACCGCGCCGTGGCCTGAGCTGCACGCTTTTTAACTTTTTGTGCTAAAGTCGGTGATGCGACCGGGGTTGTTGCTTTTGCCCCTTTGGCTAGCTTTCTCATAATGCCCCTCTGCCGGTAGCTGGTAAAAATGCTGCCCATAAACTCTGTCAGAGTCAATTAAATGTCAGTTAAGTGGGATCTTCCCAGCGACCCTCAACCAAGACAAGTGAGCAAGAGAAAAACCACTTACCCACTCTTGGTGAGAAACCTGGGGCCCCTGATAATGCACTCCGGCAGGCCTCCACTGTTAAAGAAAAAAAGAAAAAGAAGAAAAAACGGGCAGCTGGCTGTAATCCGTCCGCCAGCACACTGACTCGGGACCCTCAGAGAAGACTTTTTTCTTTGAAAGGGGCACTGCGAATTACTTCAAAAATGGACATCAAAAGAAATGTAAAAATATAAACTCCTTTGCAAAGGAGAATGTATCACCAATCCGCAGATCGAAGAAGCAGCACACCAGGACTCCAAAACTCCGGGAAACCTCGCTGCTGGCGGCATCTGACGTCAGAGGAAATGAGGGGGAGTGGTAACGGCCTACTCTCTCAGCCGATCGGCATCCTCCGACGCTGTCTCAGAAAGTGTTATTGTTGATTAATTAAAATCTTTAAAATGATAACATGTCATAAAACACATTATACAGCTTTTATCCTTTTGCATTTAACCGATCTTTTACAAAAAGTAAAACAATCTTAAATTCTTCTGCAACAGGATTGGTTTGATAGTGAGAATTTTTAAAATTGTCAATACTAAGATAAACAAGGTGCATCCTGCACGCTTTTCAGCACATTGCCCATAATAACTGTTTGGCCATTACGTGTTTTGGCACTGATGGAGCAGGTGAAACAAAATTTTTGTATACCTTCTCTATTTTGCATGAAAATACTAATGACGTATTCAATTTACATATCAACCTATATTAACTGTGTGCCGTGGTATACTAATCAATAAAGTGCACCTTGATAAACCTGAATTACACACGGGACTAATTGCTATTTGCATGGCAGAATAACTTTAATAACTAACTGTGGTACGCATATTAACAATAGAAGGTGTGGTGGTAGAAATTGCATGATTTGTGTTGCTCTTGTGATATTTTGTGTTCCTGCTGGGACCAAATGGTGAGTATTATTGCTTTAAATGTCGCTATAAGCTAGGAAAATACTAAAAATAATGGGATTAGTGTGGGTTTAAACATTAGAATCTTCAATGCTGTATATTAAATATGTTTTATGTTTATTTTGCTTAAGTTGGCATTCGGGCCTACCAGGCCATGTTATTCAAAATGGAGTTCGGAAGTGGACACCGTCTTGTGAGCGCGATGTCTTCTGCGCAGACTCGGATGGCTCTGAAGATCTCCAGGCATCCTCAATTTCAGAGCACAGTGTTCCTTGTCAAGGATAGGAATGTGGAGGACTGCCAGATTTCAGTCAGTATGAATGACCTGCAAGAACAATAGCCACCTATAACGGAAGGTCGAATGGTCGATACATCGGATCCTTTCACATGGGAACTGCATGAGCTAAGGGAGTGACATAGCAAAATGTATGACAAACCCAGGACCACAAGAAATAAGGATAATATTGTAACTTCAGAGGGTTCAACCAATCAGAAACAACCCCAATCCTGTAAATGTTACACGTTCCCTAGAATTTATTATAAAAGGATAGTAGTATAGGGAGGTGGTGTGTGTTCCGGAGGGGTGTCCCGAATATGCGTGATCGACTTGCTTGCACGATTTCTTGGTCCTTTGGATATCTTTGGGACTGTGCTGCGCTGAGCGAAGGAACTTTCGAGACTTGTTGAATCTTGGCCGGCATTCGATTGGGACGGATTATCGAAAGAGATTTGAGTTATGCAGAGCTAACAGAATTAGAGAAAAGCCCCGATAGCAAGAATAGGTAAATATAAATGTTATGCTAAATTGTGTTGATTAATTAAATTGGATCTTTGTTGAAAATATGATAAATTATGCAACTGAAAGCAAGTAATTAGATAAACTAAACATTGATTAACAGAGAATGAGTTTGCGGTTCTTTAAATAGGGCATTAAATAAGAATTTTGAGGCTTTAATGTGTTATAGCTGGTTCTAAATCACCATCAACCAATCCAACTAATTGGTCTATCGACCAAGTGGTGGAGTGCCTTGATGTTAAGGTTAGGATTCTATGGTTATTGATATATATATATATGTAAATATTGTAACAAATTTCTTTCCCTATAGGTAATAAGGTACCCCTCACATGTCCAGCGGGAGCATCATCCTCCTGTGTCCAGATTCGGAGTGATTTGTGTGAGAGTTGGTGTTATGGGCCCCACCAATGAATGAGTGGATGAATGAATAAGTGTGGTGACGGGTGTGTGACGCAGGGAGGATCTGTAAAAATGTCGTCCCTTTCCACTGGAGCAGTTTTTCTGGTAGCAGATTGAGGGTTTTATTGTATTGGTTTAGTGATGATTGATTATTGGTTGATGAATGATTGATTTATTATTGATTTATGTACTAACAGTCTATGGTCGCGTTTTATGTTGTTTTTGAAGACTTCCGGGATGTAGGAAGTTGGATGCCCTGTAGGTACACGGGGAAAATGTGTGGCAAGTGAAGTCGCACAGTGTATTGTCTTGTTGCCCTGTATGTACACGGGGAAGACGTGTGACGATTGGAGTCGCATGGCGCATTGTCTGGGTTCGAATTGGTAACATCGTTGTGTGTTATCAGTTGGGATATTTTCTGTGTGAAAGTGGTGTATGGATAGCGAAGGCCACCTGTGAAATTTCAGTCTTAAGAACAGGAGTCAATTCTGAGCTCTGATTACGCTTATCACTGGAAAGGTAATAGGTGTCCCCTAAGCTTGTAAGAAGGGTAAAGTAGAGGGAAGTGCTACTTTATCGGCAAACAGAATAATTCTGTGGAAGAGCAGAGGTAAGCGCTGTTCTCGAGAAATACAGAATTCTTGTACGAATGGACTACATTTTCCGTATGAATGTGTGTAAGTGAAATAGCACTCGGTTTTCTTGTGAAACTCTGGCCTTAATTCTCAGGAGCATTGTAGTCTCCACATGTGTTTTATCTCCAGAGAAACGGTTAGCCATTGCTTGTTAGAAGGGTAAAGTAGAGGGAAGTGATACTTTATCGGCGAACGGAATAAATCCGTGGTAGGGCAGAGGTAAGCGCTGTTCTCGAGAAATACGGAATTCTTGTTTAAAAGGTTAAAACTATCTCTTTTGTTTAGCGAAGCGGACAATGGTGGTGTTTTTATGTCGTTACTAAAAGAGATTTGTATGAGAGAGAACCGAGAAAAGATGACGTCAGAAAGACCGCACTGGGATTGGCTAGCCATCAAGAGACAAGGGTCTCACGGTTTGGTGCGTTAGTGAACGCAGTGCTAGGATTGGAGAATTACAGAAGTGACGTAAACGCTCTTGATTGGTGCATTAGTGTGAGTCGCGCTGGGATTGGAGAATTACAGAAGTGACATAAACGCTCCTGATTGGTGCGTTAGTGTGGGTTGTGTTACGATTGAATAAGACCACAGAATAGTCGTAGAGAAGAAATTAGCGGTACAGAATAAGGAAAATGATGTATTACAATCCACCAGAGAAAGAGAAAAAATCATGGTTTGGGAAAATTAAGAATTTATTTAAAAAGGATAAGCAAATTGTGACTAGGGAAGGACAGATACTTCCCCCACCGAAATCGCCCGTATCCTTTATGGTGGCAAAATATGGGTACCATACGTGTATTTGGTTAGATAATTGGGCAAAGTATACCAAAGAAGTTGGAGTATTAGCATTCCCAGAGAATGGCTCCTTTAGTTTAGCGGTATTAAGGAATTTAAGAGAAAGGATGATGAGACTAGAACCGAGACCCAAACCTACTCAGTTTGAAGCGTTAACAGAATGGGAAGATGAGATGTATGAAAGGGAGCGACAGCGGAGTGGCGGAAGGTATAAATATATGTTTGGGAGACCGTGTGGACAGGAAAATCATGATGACAGGATGAGAAGATGGCGAAGTGCAAATATGGCTGATGGGATGTTCCCTATGAGAAATGCTGAAGAGATTAGTAGTAGAAAGTGTACAGAGAAGAGAAACAATACAGGGTCAGAAGGCTACAAGTATGGTATGAATGAGTCGGAGGATGATGTGCTCAAGGACATGTTTTATAAAAATCCTCTTCCGTATCAACCAAATTTCACGTTGCCGACGCCAAGTGCGCCAATAAAAGAAGCACCGCGAAATAAGACATTTGAGCCAACACTACCTGATTTAGGAAAAAACAATCCATATAGGGAATCTGAAAATACACAGCCCGTTAGGATGGCAAATGAAAATTCAGCTGAATTGGCTAGAACTACCTTGGAATTAACTGAAAAGATTAGGGAATTAACGAAAAATATGGAAGCTGCAACAGTTCCTGTAACGATAGGAACAGTGATGCCTGTCTTTGATAAACAGAAAGATAGTGAGCATTGTTTAACGATTCCATATAATAGTAATAAACAAATTGAGACAAGAAAAAGAGATTCAGAAGAGAATCCATGGGGAAAATTAGTAGGAACGTCCGGGTTGAGCACTCCTAAAAATTTAACGGTAAATCAAAGTCCAGCCAGTAAAACATTGATGACAACAGAATCCGCACCTGAATCCCCAGAGAGAAGTATAGAGCGAGCAAGGAATGAAACAATCCCTGTAGGTCCCACTTCTGATGAACTAAGCGACTGGTTAAGGAGTTTACAGCGGAAAGATGCAGAACCGCGACCTTTAGATGTGCCAAAATTAAAAATAACTTTGGAAGAATTGACAGTAGGGACTATTCCAACAGAAAAGTTAAAAGCATATCAGGATGAAGAGCTAATGTTTCTATGTAAAAGTATAACCTGGAGAGCGAGAAGCTTTCATGAGAAGTTGGAGGAAGTGGCGAGTGAAATGGGTATTGATTTTGAGAAAATAAAATCGTTACAGAAACCATATAGAGTAGATTTTTCTGTGAAGGATATTGAAAATCTGAATACAGCAGGAAGGTTGACTCAAATCAAAGAACTGATTGTTTTGCTAAGAAAATGGGGCGATGTGGATAAATGGAAGAGCAGATGGTTTCAGAAACGAGACGATGCAACAGATAAGACTTTCTCAGCTTTCCCAGTAAGAGAAAAAGAGACCGTGGTAACTGAGTGTCCCACAAGGGAGATTCCAGGAGGGGGTTATGTGCATGTTCCTTGGACTAGACAGGACATTCTATCATTTACCAACGATTTCCCCAGACTTCGCGAGAAGCCTGTGGAATGGTATCGGCAGGTAGAAAGGTTTGTCAAATTATCAAAAGTACTATGGATAGATTTGAATGGGCGGTTCAATATAATTGTGCCAGCAGATCTATGGACAGAATGTAAAATTACAGGAGGTTGACCCACTCAAGAATACCCTAGGGATCCTAAAACAGGTGCCCCTGATCCAGAAGTAATGAGAAAATATGAACAGGTAGTTACTTTTTTGAAAAATAAAGTACCTCCAAAAGAAACTGATTGGGTAAAAATTGATAGAACGGTGGTTGGTGCCGAGCCCGGAAGCTGTCCCTTTCCTGTCCCCGCGGAGCGGTACGAGCGGAGCCTCAAGTGACAACTCCGCCCCACAGCGCTGTGTGCCGTTCTTGAGTGTGCTCTTGCTATTTGCACACGGCCCCTGGCCCCCACGACGCACCGCACTTTCCAGTTAGTCCCTGGAGGGACGAGAAAACCGGGAGAGAGGTCCCGCAGTGCAGGAGACGGACCTTGCTGCTCTTGCTATTTGCACACGGCCTCTGGCCCCCACGACGCACCGCACTTTCCAGTTAGTCCCTGGAGGGACGAGAAAACCGGGAGAGAGGTCCCGCATCACGGGAGACCGACCTTGCTGCTCTTGCTATTTGCACACGGCACCTGGCCCCCACGACGCACCGCACTTTCCAGTTAGTCCCTGGAGGGACGAGAAAACCGGGAGAGAGGTCCCGCAGCGCGGGAGACCGACCTTGCTGCTCTTGCTATTTGCACACGGCCTCTGGCCCCCACGACGCACCGCACTTTCCAGTTAGTCCCTGGAGGGATGAGAAAACCGGGAGAGAGGTCCCACAGCGCGGAAGACCGACCTTGCTGCTCTTGCTATTTGCACACGGCCCCTGGCCCCCACGACGCACCACACTTTCCAGTTAGTCCCTGGAGGGACGAGAAAACCGGGAGAGAGGTCCCGCAGCGCTGGAGACCGACCTTGCTGCTCTTGCTATTTGCACACAGCCCCTGGCCCCCACGACGCACCGCACTTTCCAGTTAGTCCCTGGAGGGGCGAGAAAACCGGGAGAGAGGTCCCGCAGCCCGGGCGCGTCCCGGGCGAAGACCGGGCCCGTCTTAGCCCGTCATAGGCCGACGTAGGCTGGGCTGGGCCACAGCTCCTGGCTGTATCGTGGAGGAGCATTGAGACTTATAAAGGCATTGCAACATTTAAAAGGGAGCGGGTAAGTTTTGAAGCACCTGCCCTTCAGTCTACTTAAACTTGCAATAACTTGACTGATACTGATCCCTCTGGCTGTACATTTCAAGATATGGGGAAGAGGAAAACCATGTGCCCCAAAAACCCCCATAAGGAAAGCGGGGGGGGGGGAGCCACCAGACTCTCTTAAAATATCTGTCCGGAGCGATGGGGGCCATAGAACAGCAGATATCATCCGTAGAGGAGGCCATAAACATCGAAAGATCTGGGTCGGCAGTGGTGGGAGGCATGGGGGAGGAGTTCTCCATTCCTCCATTAGTTATTCCTGAAACCCTGGAACCTAGTGTAACCATCAATGGGAGCATCGCTAACTCCCCTGAGCATATTACTATACATGACTCAGAATTAGACAGAGGTCCCCAACCTTCAACCAAACGAATGCGGAACACCAACAATCATGAAACCAATTTAATTAATACCCCCCACAAACAACAAGATGATAGAGCTGCCGCTAACAACAACCCTTCTAGTAATACGGGGGTCAGAAACTATAAAAAGACAAAATCAGTAACAGATCTGCGGACTCGTAGGATTAACACTAATAAAGGCCCACCGCATAACACTTCAAAGGACTTGGCGGCCTTAAATAACAAATTTGACACTCTGAATTCCTACTTGAGAGAAACATTATCAGGCCTTGCGAAAAGAGTGGGCACCATGGAAGCTATACTTTTAAGTCATCTAGAAGTTTGCCAGTCGACTACTCTGAGACCTAAAGTAGCCCTCGGCGCGGTTCCTGCTTTGGGGGGACAAAAAAACAACATTTTGGTAAATGCAACTTGCACACCTAGCACTAGTGTTATTCCAAGAAGACAATTCCAGCCAATTACTAATACTGAGGCTGGCCCCGAGGTTGGTACTAATCCAACGGTCCAGTCCGCAGTTTCTCCAGAGAGGTCCTTAATTCAAACGCCAAATCTAACAAACACTGGCACCCTCTTCTGCCCTGATGTCGCCCCTAGGCCTGACCAGCAACAGAAATATCACCCAGGAACATATAACCGTCCTGTGTCAAATGTCTCAGCACCCAATTACAACGCCTGCGCAGAATCTAAGACAGTCTTGGACCTCCCTCCGGTGGTGGCTCCATATACCGTGATCCTGGCTAATGTCCCGCAGTTATGTGCTGGGACCACAGAACATTGGGACACATTAAGGAACAAATCACTGTTTTGGCTGGGTTCCAAAATCGACTCCTCAGACAATCTGTTTTGTAATTTTAAAATGGTTAGAAGAGTTAGCTGGCCAGGGAAGGGTAAGAAGTCTATGCCAGGGGACTGTGTCATATTAACTTTCAAATCAATAGAGTTGGTCCATCACATTTTGTCAATGGCGGGCTCGTTTTCTACTTCTTTGCATGTTATTAATGTGGTTCCGTTGGGCTTTTTTTACCAGCCTTTGAATATTGCACATTCATATAGACAGGAAAGGGACTATCCTATAAGGAATACATTATATAACATTCCAGTCCAGAATCGCTATGACCTTTTCTCTCACCCGGACCAGGTGGATTGACGCCCTAAGAAAAGAGAGAGGTTGAATCTGCTGAACTTCGTTATCACCACAGACATGAGCACGTTTGCACAGGGTCAAAATGCTTTGGGTTCTATTAACGACATGGCAAATACATATATAATTACAGAGTTAGCTATCCAGAAGAATGTCAATGAAGTACCCCCCCCCCCCAGTCCTAATTAAAACAGTCATGGATGACGTTGATAACGACCCTAGTATGGTGGTTAACCCTGTTCCTAGTTCGGAAAATGGTTTAATAGTATCCCCTATTATGGGTCATGTCACCACAGCAGAACCAAGTAAAAGCATGGCAAAGGAGAAACTTGCAGACCATATCTGCAAGATATTGTTTTGGAACATTGCAGGCCTGAAGCCTAAGATTGCGAATCCTCAGTGGATAGATTTTGTATTTAGGTATGACATACTATGTTTTCAGGAAACATGGTCTGAAGACGCGATTCATCTAAATGGGTTTAAGACATTTTATTCTCCCGCAGTTGCACCAACACGTGGAAGAGCAGTGGGAGGACTCTCCACCCATATAGCCTACCATACAAACTTGTCAAATATAGTAACACTGGTTACTGATTGTCACTTTTTAATTATAGGGGCCGACCTGGATAGATCTACTAGCATATTGATTGTGAATTTTTATAATAATGCTCTGCGTAAAGATCAGGCTGAAATGCTGAGGGTAATATCCTTACACGTCAATAAGTCCCAGGAGGCCTCTTGTAAAGATCTCCTTATAATTTGGGGCGGAGACTTTAATATTAGTCTCTGTCAGAATTGGGATACCGGAGTTTGCTGCCTTGGATATAATGGCGAGTCTAGCCTCCCCCATTTTAATCATCTCGGCCCAGGCGAGACCCTAAACGATATTATGCTCACTGGCGACTTGGGATTTGCAAACACTCTATGCAGTTCCTCTGCCCCTTTCAGCCCAACTTTCAACGGTCGTGGACTTTCCTCTACCATTAATTTTATTTTAATCTCTGTAAGACATGCCTCCAGACTTACTAATTTTCAAACTCATGACATCGCCATCAGTGATCATTTCCCACAAAGTATTGGATTCAAGCTAAATCATAAATTAGTCACAGGCAAGGATTCTCTCACTCATCGTGTAAAAGATATCACCCTGACGAGACAAAATGGCTATTCATTGAGCTGGAAAAAAATCGATCCAGACTCACTTATGAATATGATTTTATGTAATTGTAGTGAATCCATCAATAAATGCACTGGAGATGGTCACATAGCCTCCGAGATAGTGGAGGGGTTTCTTGATCTATCTAAATCTATAGGAAACTATTTATATGTAAACTCCAATAGGAAACCTACTGTAAAGAATGGATGGTTTGACCACAGTTGTAGTAAAGCACACTCTAATCTTAAACTTGACCTTCACAGTAGGCCGCCAAATAATGATAGAATAAAAGAAGGGCATACCGAAATACCCTGAAAGCAAGAAAAAATTGTCTTAGGGAGGAGGCATGGAACAATCTTAGAACCGCATCTGAACTGAAAGATTCTTCAGCTTTCTGGAAAGCGGTTAATGCCCTGTTCTTAGCCAATACAGGGAGAGCAAGTATAGAGATAGCTGTAACTGGAAAGGAATGGGTGGACCATTATTCTAAACTATATTCTACTCCTTCCCCTGAATCAAGTATTAGCGACTTGGAGGGTGACAGGATAGAATTTCAGACTACTAATCTCCACTCACAGCTTAAATTGGAACTGAAAGAGATTGAGGTGGCAATCAGTTCAAGCAAGAGCGGCAAAGCCCCAGGGCCAGACGGCATCCCCGTGGATCTTTTTAAATATAACATAGCCTTCTGGGGACCTATTTTAACCTATGTCATCAATGCCTGTATATCGTCGGGTCTCATTGCTACTTGGAGAGAATCGATCCTGGTCCCGATTTTCAAAAAGGGGGATAGGCATAAACCTGCATGCTATCGTCCTATCTCGCTTTTGGACTCTACGGTCAAAATAATCGGGAGAGTAATCTTATCCAGAATACAGCTGTGGGCAGACGAGCATTCCATCATTAGCAACATTCAATATGGCTTCCGGCAAGGCCTGGGTCCAATAGACCAGTGCCTAAATTTGGAATTAATTATTAACAAATATAGTAAGGCCAAAAGGGGTGCTCTTTACTTAGCCTTCGTGGACTTGTCCGCGGCTTTTGACTGTGTTATTCACAACAAATTATGGTTGATTTTAGAGAAGTTAGGACTAGAATTACCTTTGATCTCCTTAATGCGTGAATTTTATATTGATGCGACTGCCAGGGTGCGCTTTGGAACAGAGGGAGAGTGCTCTGATCGTTTTACTGTGGGGAAAGGAGTGAGGCAGGGCTGTGTCCTGGCACCCCTCCTTTTTATTTTATATATTAACAACTTAAATCTTACTTTGCAAAAGGAGTGCAAGGACCTGCCGGGGGTGGGGAATAGCCCTCTCCCCGTGTTAATGTATGCGGATGACGCGGTGCTCATGGCTCGCATCCCGAACAGTCTCCAGAATGTTTTAAATAGTTTTGTAAATTTTATGTCTGATTTGGGACTCACAGTCAATTCGTCAAAAACCTTTATTTTAAAATGTGGCCAGGGGAGCAGCAGGAGCCGGTCTTTTTTTCTTGATGAAAACTGTCTAACCTGTACAAATACTTTCTCGTACTTGGGGGTCCTTTTTGACCGTACCGGTCTATGGACAAACGCTGTAAACTCTCGAAGATTGTTGTTCCATAAGGCCTTAACAGCTTTGAGTAATTTTAGAAAAAAATTAGGCAGACATCCCCCTGTCGAATTACTCCACATCTATAAAGCCAAGTGCTTACCAATTGCGATTTATGGAGCAGGTATCTGGGGTTACGTAGATGTAACCTCAATGCAAAAGTCTGAAAACAGATTCTTAGAAATTTGCTCGCTCTTCCAGTAAGCACTTCTATTTTTAATTGTCATTCTGAGTTGGGATTACCATATATAGAAGATGTTATTGGTATTCAACCACTTCTCCTCTGGCATCACATTTGGACCACAGAACAGACTAGTTTAAATTGCCAAGTGATCAGAGATTGCTGTGCGTTAGATGGGGCTTCTCACATAGGTTGGCTTATGCATATTAAAGATTTCTCACGAAAATTAGGCCACCCAGAATATTTTGACAAACCTAGCACTTTGCTTAAAGTAAATAGGAAAATATTAAAACTAAGTTGCCTGCACTATTTCGAAAATATCCGATTAAATAGGGAAATTCATAAAATTTCGGTCCGGGCACATCAAAATACGCTTACTACTTTCAAGATACAGCCCTATTTAACATATGTACTTTCTGATTTTGACAGATTTTTACTGACACGGTTTAGGATGTCCATTGTGCATAGGTTACTTAGTTTTCCTACAACCAATGACTAGTCCAGACAACTGGATAATTGCCCCTGCGACGGTATGTCTGTACAATCTACCATGCATGTTTTATTTTTCTGCAAATTTTATAATTATCAGAGGAAATGGTGGATAGTCCCAGTGCTTAGAACATTAGGGATGAAACAGTGCCGTCCAGCCTTTTTAATTATGCAATCTTTGGGGGAAAAGGTTATAACTTTATCGGTCTCATCGTTTTTAAAGGCTGTTTTTAAATGTAGGAAGACTATTACTATGTAAGAAACTGTACTGTAAAAACCTATTCAGATCTTCGGGGCCAGTCCTCCTTACCTTTTTAGATTTTTATGCTTTTCATCTCTGATTGTAATGAATTGAATTTGTGCTTTTATAATAATTTTTTAATCGAATAAAGCTTTGTTGATTGATTGATAGAACTCACCAGGAAGTAAAAGAATCTGTACATACTTATTATGAGAGACTGTTGTTGGCGTTTAAACAATACAGTGGTGATGAAAATCTGAGTGAGAAAGATTTAAGTCATTTTGTATATCGATTTGTGTATGGGTTGAGACCTGAGGTAGGCGAAATGATGAAACAGCATACTGTAGATTGGCAATAAAAAGATAGATGAAGTTTTGAGACATGTTAATGTTAATGAAATTTATAGAGCGCAACAAATACCCGGAGGTGTCCTGGCGCTTACTGATTCCCTAAGACTGGCAAAAGCTAGAAGTAGAATGACGCCTACTCTTTAGAGAAGAGCCAGGTCTTTAGTTCTTTACGAAAAGGTAAGAGCTCTGTGATGGTTCTCAGATAGCGGGGCAATTCGTTCCAAGCCATTGCTGTGCCGTGAGTAAAGCTTTTGCCCCCCCCCAACGGGCTTTCTTTATACGAGGCACCTTGGCCAAGAAGGCTTCTTTAGACCGCAGTAATCTGCCTGGAACATACCAGCGCAGTCTCAGCTGTAAAAACTCTGGACCCATACCGTGTAAGGCCTTAAAAGCTAAGCACAGTGCCTTGAATCGAATTCGGCTCTTAACTGGGAGCCAGTGTAGGGCTCTCCTTTCCTTGGAAACGGAGGAAAAACTTGAAGGGCCCATGAGTAGTCTAACTGCAGCATTCTGAAGTATCTGTAGTTTATTTAACCCTCTTTTTTGTATATTGAGGTAGAGTCCATTACAATAGTCCAGTCTGGCCATCACCAGCGCACCGACTACAATTTGTCTACTTTCCCTGGGCAGCGAGGGCAGGACTTTCCTCAACATTTTAATGATATAGCTGGTTTTAGAAGCTACCGCATTTACTTGAGGTCCTAAGGTCAATTTATCATCAAGTAATATTCCCAGGTTCTTTACCTTTCTAGTTGGCAGGGGGGGATTCCCCATTGAGTCCGGCCACCAGGAGGGAGTCCAAAACTAGTGCTATTCCCAAAAAGTATCACCTCAGTTTTTTCAGAATTCAGCTTAAGGCAGTTGTTGGCCATCCAACTGTCAACTGCTAGCATGCACTCTCGAAAGCGTCCTTGTGTATCAGCCTCTCCCTCCGGTGTCAGAGATACAACAATTTGAGTATCATCTGCATATGATGTGAGGCCAAAACCAAAGCCATCTATAACCGGGGCCAGTGCACTAGCATAAATGTTAAAGAGAGTCGGACTAAGTGAGGATCCTTGCGGCACCCCACAAGGCAGTGAGAAGGGATTGGACTGAAAGTCCCCGAGGGCAACAATCTGTTTCCTGTCCGCAAGGAAGGATCTTAATAGATCCCAGGCCTTCCCCTGAATTCCACAGGTGTTTAAACGGCTCAACAGTATAGAGTGGTGAACCGTATCGAATGCTGAGGACAGGTCTAACAGAATCAATGCCGCCCTCCATCCCTGATCCACCGCAACCCTAATCTCTTCCGTGGCTTTTGTAAGGGCCGATTCCGTGCTATGACCTGGCCTAAAGCCATACTGGGTCGGGTCAAGCACTTGAGTCTCATCCAAGAACTGGCTAAGTTGCCTATTCATAGTTTTCTCCACCAGTTTAGCCGGTAGGGGAAGTCTGGAAATCGGACGAAAACTATTAGGGCCGTTAACCGGGAGATTTGTTTTTTTTAGGAGGGGCAAGACCGAGGCCAATTTCCACTGACTGGGAAAATGCCCAGTTTCAAACATTAAATTAAAGGTTAGTTGTCAACCACCGCGACAGCAGCAGGTTGTTGCCCAACAGTGTCAGGTGCCAAAGCCACCTTTTCCATAGAGCGTCAACAATCAGAGATACAGTAATGAGACAGGATTCTACACCGAAGAACAGGTAACTAGGCTGCTGCGCGCTAGTTCTGTTTCGCAGTATTGGCTGCAACACAATGAGAGTGAGTCAGAAGAGAGTTATTGACGGTGCCGAGGAGAGGAAGAAGAGTGCGTACTTGGCGCAACTCTGGAAGTAGACCAGACAGGCCCTTTTGTGGATGGAAAGATAAATGATGAATACATTACTTTCCTAGTAGATACTGGTGCTACTCGCTCAACTGTCAGATCCGCTGACGTTAAAAATCTTCCTCTCTCGGATGACACAATCCAAGTAGTTGGAGTCTCAAATAGACAAATAAAAACGTATCTTACTGAACCAGTTAAAGTTAAAATAGGGAAATTTTCCAATATGCACCGCTTTGTCGTATGCGATACCAGCCCTGTGAATTTGTTAGGGAGGGCTATGTTGTGTAAGATGAATTGTACGATCTTCTGTACCCCTGATGACATAGCTTTTGAGACTCCTAATGAGGATGTATTATACAAAATTACTATGGCTAATATGGAACCTGAAGTTACTGAGGCATTTGCTGTATTTGACCCTGAGGAATTACCTCAAGAGCTGAAGAAAACGGTGAGACCCGAAGTATGGGATTTCACGGGAGAAGACATGGGACTAATGAGAAATGTAGATCCCGTAAAAATGACTGTAAAAGAAGGAATAAGTTACCCAAATATTCCCCAGTACAACTTGACCCCGATATAATTGCAGGAGTAACACCTATAATAGACAGAATGATTGAACAAGGTATTTTGAGAGAAATTATGAGTAGTCCATGCAATTCACCGATTATGGGTCTGAAAAAGCCTAACGGAACTTTCAGAATAGTACAAGACCTGAGAAAGGTGAATAAAATTGTATCATGTTGTCCCATTGTACCAAACCCTTCTGTGATCCTATACCAGATTCCTCATCATGCGGAATGGTACACAGTCATTGATCTATGTCATTCTTTCTTTTCCATCCCATTGCACCCGTACAGCCAACAGATTTTTGCGTTCCGGTTTGGCGAACATACTTTGGCATGGTGCCGAATCCCACAGGGATATACAGAAAGTCCATCGATATTCAATCAGATTTTGAAGGAGTCCCTAGAAGATTTAAAAATGCCTGAAAGTTCAGTACTAGTCCAATATATCGATGACCTATTGGTGGCATCAAGAACCCGAGAAGCCTGTGTGGTGGATAAGGTTGCGTTACTGAATCATTTGGCGGATGGAGGACTTAAGGTATCCCCATCAAAATTACAATTCTGTCAAAAGGAAGTACAGTATTTAGGCCATAAAATTGAAAAAGGGCTGAGAAAGGTAACTGCAGATAGGATCAAGATAATCAAAGGAATGAGAGCACCAATGACTCAAAGAGAAGTGAAACTGTTTATTGGAATGGTTAGATATTGCCGTCAGTGGATTAGCAACTTCTCACTGATTGCAAGACCTCTGGTACGCTTGACAAAGAGTGATGTGAAAGACCCCATTGAATTGAATAAGGAGGAGTTGAAGGCTTTTGAACAATTAAGAGACGGTTTGTGTGAAGCCCCAGCTCTCGGAATGCCTGACTATGAAAAGGAGTTTGAGCTCTATTGCAGCGAGAGGAATGGGTGTGCACTTTCTGTACTGGTACAGAAACATTGAAAATTGAGGCGGCCAATTGCATATTTTCCGGCTGTACTAGACCCTGTAGCTGTGGCATTGCCTGGTTGTTTGAAAGCTGTAGCGGCTACCTGTAAGAGCTTGGAACAGAGTGAAGGAATTGTGATGGGATATCGTGTGAGAGTGTTTGTGCCTCATGATGTGGCGATCCTTCTAACTAGGAGTCGCACCCAGTTTATGACGCATAGTTGTCTAACTAAGTATGAGAAGGTCATTTTAGATGCTACAAATGTGAGCCTAGTGAGGTGTCTCAATGTGAACCCATCAACGTTGTTACCTGATGCTGAGAATGTGGAAGTCAGGGATGACGTGGATCATGATTGTCTGGAAGTGCTTGACTTTTGTACTAAGCCACGTCCTGATATAAAAGATGTGCCTCTGAAAGAAAGTGACTATGTGATGTTTGTGGATGGGTCATGTTTGAGAACAGAAGAAGGGATTTTGAGTGCAGCATATGCAGTATGTACTGTAGCGGCTGTATTTGAAGCGTCTTGCCTGAGAGGAGTGAGATCAGGCCAGGTTGCTGAACTATTTGCATTAACAAGAGCGTGCAAATTGGGAAAGAATCTGAGAGTCACTGTGATTACCGATAGTCAGTATGGCTTTGGTGTGGTGCATGACTTTGGGCAGATTTGGTCCCAAAGAGGTTTCTTGACATCGAGTGGAACTCCTATAAGGAATGCTGAAGTGGTTGGAAAGTTGCTTGAGGCGATACAGCTGCCTAAGCAATTGGCAGTAGTGAAATGTGCTGCTCATTCATAGACCGCTGACTATGTGTCGGCTGGGAACGAGTTTGCAAATGACATGGCACAATATTGTGCGCTCAACCAGAATTCGGTTAATCGAGGCAGGGAAAAAGAAATGAATTCATGTCCCTTACTTTTTACTAACACTGCGAATACATGGGAGGAGGTGAGGCAGTTACAAGAAGATGCAGGAGATGAGGAAAGGAAACAGTGGATAAAATCAGGATGCGCACCCCGAGAGACAGACCACGTTTGGGTTTATCGGGATGGAAGACCAGTCATGCCTGAGAGCATGGTCTCTACCATGGCACGGATGTATCATGGACAAGCACATGTAGGAAGGGATGCTATGATTAGGCTTTTCAAACAGACATGGTATAATGCTAAGTTTAGACTGGTAGCTGAGAGCCTGTGTCAGAGATGCCTTATATGTCAGCAATATAATCATGGAAGAAAAACAGTGGTGAGCCTAGGACCGATAGGACGGGAAGGAGGGCCTTTCACCAGAATGCAGATTGACTTCATTGAAATGCCCCCCTGCAATAGGCTGAGGTATGTTCTAGTAGTAGTTTGCTTATTTTCACGTTGGGTGGAAGCGTACCCGACTACGAGTGATGGAATTACTGTAGCAAAACTCCTATTGAGAGAATTCATTCCCAGATTTGGTTTTCCAGTCACGATCAAATCAGATAGAGGAAAGCATTTT
The DNA here is from genome assembly GCF_964204655.1 of Triturus cristatus. Taxonomy (NCBI): domain Eukaryota; kingdom Metazoa; phylum Chordata; class Amphibia; order Caudata; family Salamandridae; genus Triturus; species Triturus cristatus. The sequence goes on along the minus strand of NC_140584.1, from coordinate 935,422,736 downwards.
CATAATGAAATCATGAAACTGATTTGTGAAGCATTAAATGTACAGCAAAAACTGCATTGTGCCTATCGCCCAGAGGCTTCTGGTGTGGTAGAACAAGTGAATGGCACCATTAAAAATAGATTGGGGAAAATGTGTTTAGCCACAGGTTTGAAATGACCTGATGTCTTGCCTCTAGTGCTCATGACTATTAGACCTATTCCTGATAGGAATACTGGATTGAGTCCCCACGAAATTGTGATGGGGAGGGCAATGAGACATTTTTTCATTTCTGTCAACAAACTACTGACTTGGTGTTGCAAGGGGTTGGCTGATTCCGTTCATTCTGTGTTTCATCAGGTTGGATCGGATGCAACCACTCTTGAAAAGAAGCCAGCTCATGATTTAAGTCCGGGAGACTGGGTAAGAGTTAAAGTGCATAGAAGAAGAAATTGTCTGGTCCCACAGTGGGGAAAACCACATCAAGTAATCTTGACCACGACAACAGCTGTGAAATGTGCCAGAGTGAAAAATTGGATTCATGCGAGTTATACCTTGCGAATCCCTAGTCCAGTGAATAACCCTGAAGAGGAATACTTGGAAGAATCTGATACCAGTTCTGAGTCGGATTCAGAAGAAGCACGAACAAGATCAACTCCTGGAAGGGGAGAGTTGGAATCAAGTCCAGTTATCGCACCAGAGAATCTGCCCTTAACAAGGAAATTAGAGATTTCTGACACTAGCTCAGAATCAGATATTGAACAAGTGCAAGTACATGAAAAAGTAAAAGAAAACAGTGAGGAAACTGTCAAGGAAATTCTCGATAAGGAAGTTCCATCTGTAAAAACGATAGAAATTCCACCTGAGGTCACAGAAGTAGAAGGTGAGGTACTAGATACAGAGAGTAAGGGTAAGATTGTTGCGGAAGACCCCAGAGAAGGTGTAGGGAAACCACACATCCAGGTAGAAGAAGGGACAGTTAGTCAGCAGGAAGATTGCGTGGAAGAAACACGAGGAGGGACAAAATTAAATAGAGAAAAGGAAGTTGTGGAAAGAACATCTACCGAAGGTAAGAGCCAAGGTGGAACTGAATCTGAGGACAGTGAACAAGAAGTACAAGACGGACAGGTCTTGAGGAAAAGAGCATGGAGAACTAAAAGAAATGAAAAGGGAAGTAAGTTGAAAAGGCCAGCAAAGGAGGAAATTTGGCCAAACAAGGTAAAAAGATTAAGATATCGATTGACACGAGTAAAGTCTTCTAGAGCAGAACAAGTGAATGAGGTGTCTAGCCAAGAAAAATCAAAGGACATTGATCAGACACCCTTGGAGAAGGGAAAACGGACTAAGAAACCCAACCAGAAGTATAAGTCACCAGAATGGACATACGTGGCACTTCCTGAAATACAAGAGGAAGCAGAACGTCAAGGAAGTCTAGGTGTGACTATACCAGAAGTGGTTGAGGAAGATGAAGATTCGGAAATCCTGAGAGTTATCTTGTCCGACATCGGGGAAGAGACGGATGTTCAGGAAATTCTGAACCAAGATTGTGAAAACAAAGTGAAAGACGATCAAATGCCAGACTGAAGTGGCAAAGGGTGCTATGGAGAGACAAAATGACTGAATAAGACATATACCCGAAAGGAACCAAGTAGGCGCTGAGATACTTGGGTTTAGACAAAACTAGTTGTGAGTAAGACGAGGCTAAGTCAAAAGACACTGATCATTTCTGAAATGGCAAACACAGAAGGTAGAAAACCTACATGTGTGTTCCTTCGAAGATGGTACAAGGTGTGTTGTTGCTGTACAGGATTATTAATGCTTCTGTGGAGTGTATTAGCTTTAATAGTTTCATTTAAAGTAATGTTCGAAACAATAGAAGGTCATAGTGAGAATAAGACTGATATAGAAAAGATTCATGATACTCATCTAACTAGAGTAATAGAGAGAACTGATTTATATAAGGATATGTCCATAACTGATTTTTCTAACAACGTTTTCTCAAAGTTCTATGAATACGTAAAAACTATGGATGTGAGAGATTGTTACGTCTGCATGCAGTTACCTGCATCAGTGTCTGAAGGTGTTACGTATCACCACCTTCCCGTGACATATGGAATAACATGTAGTGTGTTAGCAAGTTTATTTTATAAAAAAGGGAAACTAGAATATTACTTCTCTGATGTGGATAACATTTTTTCACAAGTACCCGTAGTTCCTGAACTAAATAAGGTAAAACCTGGTAAAGGTGAATTTTTCTTAGAAACTAGAGAATTAACTTTAGAAGCAGTATTTAAAAATAATCTCACTTGTAGTCTGAAGAGGGAAGAAAATACTTTTTTAGATATGGTAGAAGAAAGGAGAATCAAGATGCAAAGGAAGATACCTGAGGGAAAGGGAGAAAAGACAGTCTGGGACGTTGAAAGAGAAAAACATTTGAAAGGCTTTAGATTGGCCTCAGAGAGGGAAATTGTGTATTAGAAGAAATGAAACTGTGTATGATAACTATTTTATAGGTGCAAGTGAATGCCATGATACCTATAGGATCATGGGGGGATGGGGATTTAAAGGAGGAAATGATCCGGTATTCCCGGGATTATATTTTATCTGTGGGAACAAAGCTTATTATCGATTGCCGGACCATTGGTATGGCACATGTTATCTAGGCCTGGTCTTCCCAAAGATATTTCATGTGGGAAAGGGGAAAAGATGGTGCGCATGAGATAGGTAGACAACTAACACGTAGAAGGAGGGAAAGTTGGTCAGAAATTGTAGGGGATATTTTTGGAGCACTGATTCCAGCCGTTGGAATATCTCTGAATGAACACAAAATTAGAAAATTGTCTACAGTAGTGGATCGCTTATCGACAAGCACTGCTGGAGGGTTTTTATTAGTAAATACAGAAATGGTTGCCATGCGAGCCATGATGATGTAAGATCGACTTGCCCTTGATATTATTTTGGCAAAGGAGGGAGGAGTCTGTGGAATGCTGAAAGTGCAACACTGTTGTACTTATATTCCTGACGAGAGTCATGATTTAAAGAAATATATTGGAAATATTACGGACTTGCATGAGGAAAACTTGTAGGATGTTTATGTATTAAAAGAAGAAAATTACAAAATAACATAAAAAGAGAAGTTGCTAAGAAAAGAGAGAGAAAAAGGAAAGTGAAATGGGAGATATAGAACTGGAAGAATGGAAAGAGAACATGTATAAGAAAACAAGAGAGGAGGAGACAAGGGAAACCATGATGTGACATGACAAGACTTAAGAGAACTGAATTCATTTCCGTAAACATTTTTATCAAAATTTAAGGTGATTTGTGGTGATATTAGAAATCACCAAAGGGGGGATTGATGGAGCAGGTGAATCAAACTTTTTGTATACCTTCTCTATTTTGCATGAAAATACTAATGACGTAATCAATTTACATATCAACCTATATTAACTGTGTGCTGTGGTATACTAATCAATAAAGTGCACATTGATAAACATGAATTACATGCGGGACTAATTGCTATTTGCATGGCAGAATAACTTTAATAACTAACTGTGGTACGCATATTAACAATAGAAGGTGCGGTGATAGTAATTGCATGATTTGTGTTGCTCTTGTGATATTTTGTGTTCCTGCTGGGACCAAATGGTGAGTATTATTGCTTTAAATGTCGCTATAAGCTAGGAAAATACTAAAAATAATGGGATTAGTGTGGGTTTAAACATTAGAATCTTCAATTCCGTATATTAATTATGTTTTATGTTTGTTTTGCTTAAGTTGGCATTCGGGCCTACCAGGCCATGTTATTCAAAATGGAGCTCGTAAGTGGCCACCGTCTTGTGAGCGCAATGTCTTCTGTGCAGACTCGGATGGCTCCGAAGATCTCCAGGCATCCTCAAGTTCAGAGCACAGTGTTCCTTGTCAAGGATAGGAACGTGGAGGACTGCCAAATTTCAGTCAGTATGAATGACCCGCAAGAACAATAGCCACCTATAACGGAAGGTCAAATGGTCGATACATCGGATCCTTTCACATGGGAACTGCATGAGCTAAGGGAATGACATAGCAAAATGTATGAGAAACCCAGGACCACGAGAAATAAGGATAATATTGTAACTTCAGAGGGTTCAACCAATCAGAAACATCCCCAATCCTGTAAATGTTACACGTTCCTTCGAATTTATTATAAAAGGATAGTAGTATAGGGAGGTGGTGTGTGTTCCGGAGGGGTGTACCGAATTTGCGTGATCGACTTGCTTGCACGATTGCTTGGTCCTTTGGATATCTTTGGGACTGTGCTGTGCTGAGCGAAGGAACTTTACGGACTTGTTGAATCTTGGCCGGCGTTCGATTGGGACGGGTTATCGAAAGAGATTTGAGTTATGCAGAGCTAACAGAATTAGAGAAAAGCCCCGATAGCAAGTATAGGTAAATATAAATGTTATGCTAAATTGTGTGATTAATTAAATTGGATCTTTGTTGATAATATGATAAATTATGCAACTGAAAGCAAGTAATTAGATAAACTAAACATTGATTAACAGAGAATGAGTTTGTGGTTCTTTAAATAGGGCATTAAATAAGAATTTTGAAGCTTTAATGTGTTTTAGCTGGTTCTAAATCACCATCAACCAATCCAACTAATTGGTCTATCGACCAAGTGGTGGAGTGCCTTGATGTTAAGGTTAGGATTTTATGGTTATTGATATATATATATGTAAATATTGTAACAAATGTCTTTCACTATAGGTAATAAGGTACCCCCCACATGTCCAGCGGGATCATCATCTCCTGTGTCCAGATTCGGGGTCATTAGTGTGAGAGTCGGTGTTATGGGCCCCACCGGGGAATGAGTGGATGAATGAATAAGTGTGGTGACGGGTCTGTGACGCAGGGAGGATCTGTAAAAATGTTGCCCCTTTCCGCAGAAGCAGCACTAATCGCAACAAAAATGTATTCATACAAAAATTCAGTTGTTAACTTAGAAACTTATAATCATTGGTAGTAAAAAATTTGTGTTCTAAAATAACATCATATAATATGGGCCAAAGTCTTTAAAAACTTCTTTACATAAACGACAACAAACAAATAATAATAAAAAATAGTTTTTATAGATTTAAAATAAGTTTAATGAAAAGAAGGTTTTTATGAATTGATATTAACACTAAAAACTTCATACACATTTTTCTTGTGTTCTTATCAAGGAACTTTATCAGGTATAATAACGGTGTATTTCTCTTCACAGCTTTACAAATTAGAATGTGCACTTTTTCGTTAAGTATTCCTCAGAATGTATAAATTGGCACAACCCCTTCACCCGAGATTTGGCTATTTGCTTAAAATTATTAGTTGAGGCACATTTTGCCCAAAGAGTGGACAGACTAATGTAGTGAAACTTTCTTCATAGATCCCTGTTCAAGAGTTTCTCAAACCTTGTACGAGGTGAGTAGATGAGGCATTACAGCCACAGCTGTTGTCAACCTCCTGTAAAACTGGGCAAATCACTTAATCTCCTCGTACCCAGTAAATAAATGTGTCCTTGTGTAATGTAACTGGTGCTCATGTAAAGCTCTTCAGTTCCTTCAGGTCAACTTCAACTATATAAAAATGCAACAAAGAAAATTAATTACTGGTTAGGTTATAGCTTTTAATGTCCTCCCTCCTCTCAACCTGAAACAAGCTACAAGAAAGTGTGATTTCTTGATCAGATTAAAGGGGCCATCCAGTGTGGAGAGAAAAATGGATCTCTTTGCTCAGTCCTGCATCTCTAGCAATCGCCAGTAGGCGTTCTAGAACATTTGTTTATCTGATGATGTCAGCGGGGGGTTTGAGATGTATTTTGACATCATTCACCAGATGGCCCCTTTAAATTGTAACTGCCTTTGAGATTGAGTGATTGACTGTGGAAATAAAAAGACAAAAGGCTATGCAGGGGCGTGGCTATCAATGGTGTAGGAGGTGCAGTGGCATCAGGGCCGAGAAGCCTGAGGGGCCCAATGAAGATTGCTGTATTTCACTACTTTTTAGGTCTCGCCTACGCAGCGCGCATGCGCTGATTAGGCAAGAAGACCTTTTCCGATCGCTTTGGCTTTTCAGCCAAAAACGTGCACGCGTTCCATTGCCTTCAATGGCAACGCGTGCACGTCTGGAGATTCACTTGCGGGAGCGCGCGGCACCATATGGTAGCAATTATCGCTCCTGGCGCTGCTCGCTCTCGTAATTGAAACGCTTTCACTCGCCCCCTCCTCTCGCCCCTCCCCTTGCTGCCTCCTTTTAGCGCGAGGAACGCGCTTGTTTAGGACTTAAGCCCTGGTTACTGCTGCTGTTTGTTCCACTCTCCAGACTGACTGAAGCAGAGAATAAAGAAATCACCACAAATCCCTACAGTCCGGACTGGGAGATTGTTTCCCAGGAGAAAGTCAGTGTAGTCTCGAGCCATGAGTGCAGGATTATGATATTCAGAAAAAGAACCTTGCACACAGTTTCACTCAGTTGATACAATAGATCGCATTGGCATGATTTAAATCGTTAACTCCTCTGCATGACTAGTACGTTTTTGATAACGCACTGATTTTGTCAGTGATTTGTGTGTTCTTAATCCTCCAAGTCCCTTCACTTCTAGTTTAAGGTACTTCTCTCTTCCTTTTGAATCCTCCATTAGCCAGAATTAAGGTTTTACTTCTACAGTTTTTAATTCAGGCCCCAGGTTTATTTTATTTGTCACGTGCCCTTGAAGTCGAGCAACACTGCTTTGTGGTGACAGACAGAAACGGTTTGAGGGAGATGATGTTCTCATTGCAGACCATTTATTGTGCTTGGAAGCGAAATGAAAAGATCTTCCCTCGTAGTCAATCTTGCGTCATCTGTAACCACCAACTATAAGGGTTACAGAATGTCTTTTAGTTCCATGTCTGTTGGATTCTAAAACCTATTGTGACATCTTTCATTGGGTGACCCTTTAAGTGGTGATTCGGCGCACATCTTTCAAAGTTAGAGTTGGTCTTTTAGCTTTGTTGTTACATTCAAGACAACTGGAAGATTATTGTTGTGTTCTAGGGTTATGGAATTGTCAGCTGAATTACAGTTATGGGTTCCACAGACCGCGTCCACCGCATTTAAACCATACTAAATTATACCTATCGGAGCTAATAATCAATATGCAGCGCTTTATTATGCGAGAAGTTTTATGCGAAGTTAATTGGTATTGCAGAATATATGGACAAGGAGGCTGTTTTTGTTTACTTAAAACCTAAAGTACACACTTTGTTGACATCTGTGCACCCAATAAGATATCTACATGCAGGTACCTTTTTCACATGTATATTCTTTTTAATGTTCGACTTGATACTTCGTTTTTTAACTCTGTGGTTCTTCCAACGAAATAGTCAGTGTGACAGTAAAGAAACCTATAGCTAAGTACATTACGTGAAAGCTCAGCAAAGACGTTTAACAGTTGCAGAAATGCAAAGAAAATGGGCATTTGCAATGCAATAAGTCTCGCATTTGGAGAAGTTTGAGTTATTGGCATTGTAAATGTCACATAGTCCTTGTTTAAAAGAAGCAAGGCTGGCAGTAAAACAGGCAGTTACTGCCAGCTTGTTTCTCGTTAGCAAAGACTATTAGCAAAAAGTGCCTGTTTACGCACCATTTGCCGGTTTTCAAAACACGCAAATGAAAGGCATTGTCATTTACAAAGCCTATAGCTCAAAGTTTGGCAAATGCGAGACCCATTGCATTGCAAATGCTTGTTCAGTGTCCAAGCAGCAGATAGGTAGCCCATTTTCCTTCTTTGCCAGACGACCATTGGCACCTTGCTATGCCACTGACCGTATGCTAAACATTGTGTCACATCCAAACACCAAGATAACTTTCCTGGGCGTGCCAAGAGACCTCACTTGTAGCGGCAGTTTGGTGTTGCTTAACAATTGGTCCTCATATCTTGGTAATGGAAGGAGGAAAATACAGTTGGTCATTCAAAAGTCACAGTTAAACCCTACTCTCTGCGTACACACTTGTTACATCCTGACTAACGTAAGCATCATCTGTATGAGAGTAGAGCACCTCTTAGGCAGGAGAGCATCTGATTCAGAAAGGCAAGAGCGCCATCCTAGGAAGAGGCCATCAGTTCTTGGGAGGATTACTTATTAACTTGTGCTTTTGTTGCAATTGGATTCGTTAGAACAATTTGATTTTGGACTTCTTTTTTAGATATGTCCCTCTGGAAGTTTGCCTGTCCGCCTGGAGTCAGGAATTCGTTTTGCTGTGTTTTTAAGATTTATTTTTAAGTACAGACACTTGAGCCTTCTTGACCCCCCAACGCCCAGTTCAGATGATCCCACACATATTATATCATCATAATACATTCTGTTCTAATGTGGAACTTTGACCTGGCTAAATTAATATTGTAATTAGCAGGCTGTTCAAATGAGTCCACATCTGTTGTATGGGTTGATATGGGTTTTGTCACAACTGTATTGTACCATACAAAGGGTGCAAGGGGTGGAAGCACAAAGTACACACATCACATGCAGCACAACAGACTAGATTGTAGGGTAAAACAAGCATTATGCCTAGTGGTCAGTTTTTGGTGACTGATATTGGCGAATATATAGATAAATGTGAGTGTGTTGTATGTCTAAATTGTACCGAACGTGGAGGACAACACTGCAGTAGGAACAACATCAGTGAAGATGGTGTCAGATTGCAAAGGTGCCAGCATCGGTGCCTGGTTCCCTTATGGTGTCCAGATACATCACTGCATACATGCAACAAAGCATGCAGTTGTATGTGAATTTCTGGAGGCATGTGACATTTGAGATGCAACCACGTAGGCGGAGGTGCAGAGAATATGTGGCTGCGAGGATCTGACCTCCCCATACCTTCTCAGGAACGATCAAACCCTTTCAGCATTGCCTTTTGAAAGGGTTTTCTCAATTCTGGCTCCAGCAAAGTCAAAGCTGTCCTATCGTTTGGGTTGCAATTCTCTCGCACCAGATACCAGAGCAGTGGCGGACGGTGACATTTGAAAGTGGTGGGCGTAAAATGTTTGGCATACTTCAGCATAGCGAGCGAGCGTAGCGAGCGAGCCCGAACAACCTAAGAGGTGTTCGGGGGGGTTCTCCCCCCGAGAAAATTTTGAAAAAAGTTGAAAAATGGTGCATTTGCAAGCAAATTTGAGAAAGCAGAAAGGTTAATAAAGCAATGAAGAAAGTGCAGTTATTACAGTAATAAAGAGATCATGTCATATAACATAGGTAGCTGCTTATTCAGTATAACCACAGAGCTTCATAACAGACTTTGAGATATAATGCATTTCTGAGTACCTCACAGGTGTTTTTTATTTAACAAACAACTAAACAGGTGGTCGGAAACTAGCAGCATTGAACATACATATGTTTACTTTTTGTATCTAAACTCAGCACGTCTGTCTTTAAGAGCAGCAAACTTTTCAATTACTTGAACGTTAAAATCAGAGATATTTTGAACTAACTTGCTCTCTATAGAAAGCATTGCCAAAGCATTCAGTCTTTCCTGAAGCATGGTGTTTCTTAGGAATGTCCTAATCCTCTTTAAGGCGGAAAAAGATCGTTCTGCCTCTGCTGTTGTCATAGGAGTGGTTATGACAATTTTAAGTAAAGTCACTGTCTCTGTAAATGTCTTTTCCATATTAAGTTTATGAATTAAAGTCAGCAAAGCCCTGGCATCTCTGGCATTTCGGTACACAGGCATTGAGTACAGTACAGTCAGCTCACTTTTGAGGTCCTCTTGGTTGAGCATGGGATAAGCTTCCACAGCCTCATGCAGAGCATGCTGAGGGAAGGATTCACCATATTTTGCAAAGTTTTGACTTTCCAATAATGCGGCACTCACCAAATGTTTTGTGAAAGCAAACCGTTCTTGTGCATGCACAATTACAATGTCACATATCTCCTTTGCATTTCGGACCAGAGTGGTGATGTTTTTCCTGTGGTTTCCAAAAATTGAAGCCTCTGGCAGGTTGCTGTCTAAATTGTCAACCTCATTTCTCACTATGCTTATGCGCTCGACAAACATAGCGGTATTTCTTTTCACAGAGACAGTATCGATCTCTCGTGCTTGTAACTGATTGTATAAATTTTCGACAGCTGACATTTTGTCTTGAAATAAAAACAGAAAGAACTGAAACTCTGTATCTTCTAGTGTTCTAGCAAAGCCACGGGCTTCACTTTGAGTTTTGAAATCAAAGGTGTCATTGACTTCTATATTATGAAAACATTTCACAAGGTCCTCCCTATATTGATATATTAGTTGGACTGTACGTATGTTAAAGTTCCAACGAGTTGAGGATCCCCTTGGAACCCTTTTGTCCACAATCTCCTGAAGTGCTTCCGTTCTTTTTGGGGAACGTGAGAAGAATGCTGCCATGCCTCCTACATCCAGAAAGAAAATTTGTGTCTCGGAGATCTTTGATACTGCCTGCTGCATAATAAGATTAAGTTGGTGGGCGTAACAGTGCACGTAATGAGCATAAGGGTACACATCTCTAATTCTTTTCTGTACTCCACCAAGGCTTCCACGCATTACGGACGCACCATCATAGCTTTGTGCAATAAGTTTTTTTTTTTGGTGCACCTCTGGAAAAATGAAGTTCAGTTGACGCAGTATAGCTGCAGCAATGGTTTCTGCAGTTGAGTCTCTTAAATGAGTGAAACCATAGAACCTCTCCACAACATTATTGTCATTGTCCAGGTACCGAAAGACTAATACGGACTGTGTTTGTGTGGCCACATCAGTGGTGTCATCAGCCTGAATAGCCACAAAGTCTGTGTTTTGCAACTCTTGGACAATATGGCTTCCCAGAATTTCGAGCATACACTCAAGGAGTTCATTTTGGATAGTTTTAGAGGTGCCCTTAAAGACTGTAGCAGTTGCTAAATGTACTTCCATTTCTTTGTCTATGCTTGCTATTAAATCCACAAGGCCTTTGAATATTCCTGGATTTGTGGAATCTTCTGATTCATCATGGCCTCGCAATGCCAGTTCGAAAGCACCACAGAAACGAATGCAATCAATTAATTTTGATAGTATGTGCCTATTCCTATCAACTGTTTCATTGTGTTTCTGTATTGTTTGGCGGTATGCACTGCTTATGTGCTGCTCAATCGGTGTGTCTCCCAACATTCCCAGTCTTGTTACGTTTTCCATATGCTTTTTTGTGTGTGCATGCTTCTTGATTTTTTCAGACAGATGCTTCAAGTCTATCACTCCTTCTCTTGTCCAAGGAAAATCACCATTAAACAGCAAGCAGGGGAAGCAGAACAGTTTGTTTCTTTTCGGACACCCTGTAAGCCATTCAGCTTTTGTGTACCAGGTGTTTGAGAATGTACGTGTGTAAGATTTTCCTCTGTCCTGGGTAACTTGTTGTAGTTGTAGGTCTGGCCGATCAGGTCCTAATCTCTTTATCTGTAGTTTATCTTCTAGTTGCCGTGCATGGAATGACCGTGTAATTAATTGTTCTACCGTATTCATCATGTCGATGTTGTCCTTACCAATATGAAAGAAGCCTGTCAATAGTCAAAGTACAACGTATAAGATTTGGTGCAATAATATCAAATTTCAGTATAAATACATCTATCTTGTGCATTTTCGCAATATATCTCCAATCCAACAGCTCCCCTTTGCGCAACAGGACTGCTAAAAATACAGCCTTACCGCTGCTCGCTGCCTCTGTGTGCCATAGTGGTTGCTGAAGGCACTGAAACAGACACTGTTTGAGGGCCTTGAAGAAGGCAAGGAATAGATAGTGCCTTTCACAACCGTTATTGCCCAAACCACAGGGCTAAGGCTCAGTATTAGTAAATTCCATCCACTGAGGGAGGGTACAATGTACAGAATGTGCACCCACCCCAACCACCATGTAGAGTGACCAGAAACATAGCCCTAACTCCAATCTGAATAAAAATATCATCAGTTTCCTTACCTTTAACACTGGTGTTTGCTGGGTCGTAGCTGGGATGAAAGAGCAGCAAAGGAGGTTGGGGCCTCTTGTTCTTTGTCCAAAAATTGCCCAAAAATTAGGTAAAGGTTCCAGTTGCAACTTGTCAGGCTTTACCAGGTGCTGAAAATAAAAATATAACAATTTATTTTTGAAAGATTAGGGTAATCAAACAAAGACTGGGGGAAAAAAACATAACGCTACAATTTTTACCCTGCAGTTTGCATGCAGCTCTTAGATGGCAGTTCATAGCTCACTGTTGTATGTTAGGATTTTTACAAACTGCAATTAACAAAATGATCTCTCTGACAAATGCAGTGACTCACTGACCTCATGTGCATTTTGTGACCTGCATCAGGTACATGAACTCTCCTGAAGCCTAATGCTAACACTGGGGGTTTCCAGCTCAGAGGGTGATTAAAGCATTGGTTTGTTCTGTCCACAGGGGCAAAATGAAGTTTCCTGACCCCATTTAGGTGGTCAACCACAGTGGTAATTTCAATGACTATTTGATACAGGCTTATAGACCATCTACAGCTAATCAGACCCTTAATGCCCAATGGGGATTAGGACAGCGCACACATGTGGTAATTGTGCATCTTGTGACATTTAACAGCAAATTCATAAGTCATGGTTGTCAGTCATGAATGAATTAATTAATACATTGGCAAACATTTATGAATAACTTAATGGAAAACGCTACGTGAATGGTTTAATGAACGAATGAGTTATTAAATAAACAGATGAACGAATGAAGTGGCACACATGCATTGAACCCCTCTACAAGGCTGGGCAAACTTGCCTCCACAAAAACCGAAGTAATGTGGCCCCCAAAAAGACACACAGAAATGACCGTATTTGAAAACTATGGCTTTGTGGCAAGCAGCAAAACGATTGTTTCTAAATATTGTGGCCATTTTGTACTTGCCTTTCATTTGCCCTCGGATGGAATGTGCTTGGGGAAGTGATCCCTCATGTAGACTGCACACGCGTTGTGACAACGTGCACTGCTGCGTGCATGTTTGTGGAAGAAATGATGGGCGAGCCTCTTGTGAGCAACAGTCAGGGCAGGGCAAATGAAGTGACTAGCAGGACCCAGAACGCCGTCTCGAAAAGAAACAACCTCCTAAAATAAAGTTCAACCCTGAAAGCTGCGTAGAAGCAAGAATGTAGTTGCAAAATAGGCAATGGCAAACTCTTATTTTGAAATGAATATAAAATAAAAATGCAAGACTGAATTTTCCAGCTTTCTTTACTTGAGGTGAGGACGTGTACTGTATTCTCATCAGGGAAGGGGTCGCTGTCTCTGTCTAGTAAAGGCTCCGGCTCGAGGTACGGGGGTTCCTTGCTTAATGATTCTGAAGTAATAATTACGGGTTGCGGCGGGAGAAGGGGTGTTACGGCATGAACGTGCACAGTCACTCACACGAGTCACACCCTCACTTACCACTAGCAGCCAGCAGCTGCAGCACTATAGAGAGTCGAGTAGGGTCGGAACACTTTGGCCATTTGGGGACCTTGGACCGCAGTTGAGATTGAGAACAAGAGCAGCACAAAACCACATTTTGTAGGTTTTTATTGAGGAAAGGGTATGCGATAATGCGAGGGCCGAGGGGGGAATAAACAGACTGAAAAGGTCATTGATGACGGGCCAGTATATAGAGGGGTAGGCCGCGGCCGCGTACTACGTAGGTTAAGTCAGGGCAAGATCCAGTTTAGTGGTGAGTCTCTCGTTTTTTGAACCTGAATCACCATAGATGGCGGCGCGCCCGCAAGGTCTGATTAACCGTTAATCAGACCTTGCGGGCGCGCCGCCATCTATGGTGATTCAGGTTCAAAAATCAATGCATAGAACATCAGTCACAGTGCCGCCTTACCTTTCTGCCAGGCCAGGTGAATAATGACGACTGCGACAGTGCGACTCGTGACTCTCACACCCTCACTTACCACTAGCAGCCAGCAGCTGCAGCACTATAGAGAGTCGAGTAGTAGGGTCAGAACACTTTGGCCATTTGGGGACCTTGGCTTGGACCGCAGTTGAGATTGAGAACAAGAGCAGCTCCCAAAGCAAACACGGCGCGTTCTGCTTGAAGTACACGTGTTATGGCATTGTGCCTTGTTGTCAGATTATAAAACCATGGAAATTCTCCATTCTAGTCTCCGCCTGTTAACGGCTCATAGGTGTGAGAAGCCCCAAACTAGATTAAGATTAACTCTTTTACTGTTATCAATTCCCATCTCCAAATAGGTCCTTGTGTAAGAGAAAAGGTATTGTGGGCAGTTATATTGGCAGAGGTAATCGGTACTCGTCGACATGGGATTGTGTGTGTGACGTCATTGCCCTGTAGTGACCGTCTGTCACATCTTTGGAAGTCATAAGTCTCGTTATCAGTAGCATCCTTTTAACCATTTTCTACGACATAACACAAGCGTACATGTGTAATGTCGCACAATAAGCTCAAGGGTCTACTCAGAGAAGACTCACAATTACAATGGACACCAAAATAACCAAAATCCTACGAAAAACAAAGCCTAGTGTCAGTCCTTTGATAGGTGCCGAAGCTCCCCCTTTATTGTATTTTATTTAATGCGTTTTTATATAGCGCGGACTTTACCTGAAGGTGTCAGCAGCGCGCTTCACAATAGGAACAGTAATGATGCATGAGGAGAAAAGTACAAGTGAGCATGTTGCAAAGGCAATAGTGACAATTGGGCAAGTATCAAGAGGAAACAAAATACAAGAGGGAGCAAACGATACGTTACGAAAGGAAAAAGTGATATGTGTGCATGTTACAAAAGCATACAAAGTACAAGTAGAGTAGAGGTAAAAAATATTGCAATAATTGGCAGACACTCAAAACACTAAAACAAACGTTACGTTAAATGAGGCAAATGCAATGGAGGCAATTGTGCATGTTTCAAAAGCAAACAAAATACAAGAGGTAGCAAACGATACGTTACAAAAGGAAAGGTGACGTGTGCTGCATGTTACAAAAGAGTACAAAGTACAAGTAGAAGGTATAATACTGCACTAAATGAGTAAATGGCATAAATTCTAGGCGCTGGACACAAATCTATGACACTGCAACGCGTGACTCAGCAGCACAAAACCACATTTTGTAGGTTTTTATTGAGGAAAGGGTATGCGATAATAATGCGAGGGCCGAGGGGGGAATAAACAGACTGAAAAGCCTCAGTGATGATGTGGCGGGCCAGTATAGAGGGGTAGGCCGCGGCCGCGTACTACGTAGGTTAAGTGAAGTCAAGATCCAGTTTAGTGGTGGTGAGTCTCACGTTAATCAGACCTTGCGGGCGCGCCGCCATCTATGGTGATTCAGGTTCAAAAATCAATGCATATTTGCATAGAACATCAGTGCCGCCTTACCTTTCTGCCAGGCCAGGTGAATAACGACGACTGCGACAGTGCGACTCGTGACTGACTCCGTGTCCGTGAGTGACTCGAGTCATGTGGCAGCACTGGCGCGGGGACGAGCGACACGTGCCGACTGCCGAGTCAGCGAGCGTATCAGCGTAGAGGTCGGGAAATCAATGGCCAATCACTACTGCATGGCTTGGCTTCACATAAGCCAGCCACACTGTGATTGGCCATACAAGTGCGGCCACCACCCACGCGCGGCACCATGCAGGCTGCGGTGTCTTAGCCAATCATGGCGCTGCATTAGCAGCACACTGCAACAGGATTGGGCCAAGAGCAGGGTTACTCCCTGCCCATAATGAGACCCGGGGGCTGCGGTATGAAGGGGTCCCTCGCCTCGCCACACCCACACACTGTCTGAGACTGAGTCGCTAGGGGAGGAGGGAAGGTCAGGTATTGTGTGCGTGTGCGCATGTTCGGGCCAGTCATGACTAGCCCAAAAATTGACATGCGCACACTGCTGCTGCTGCCTGCTGCACTATTCGCGCTGTGTCAGTCACTCACTGCAGCAGCCCCGCCCCCACACCCTCAGTGCCATCCACATTGAGTCGGGCTTATCCCGGAGTGCGCGAGTCAGTGGCACAGTGAGTGCGATCGATCGATCGATTTCCAAAATATTTATTTTCAATTTTCATAATGTTAGCATGATGACTGTGACTGTGCTTAGTGGGGCAACGCCCCAACGCCCCCAATGGACGGACCGCCACTGTACCAGAGGACAGGCGGAGCAGCACTCAAGTGCTTGAGTGGACTTGTGAAGATATAAGATCACTTCCACTTGAGCTCCGCATATTTGCTCGGAGTGAATTGGTGTAAAGGGGATACTTTCAGAAGGAGTCGTTGGTACCGAAAGAGAGATCTCCTCTGAACCCCTTATCATGCCGATATCACAGGATCCTGTGACACACAGCACATGTATGAGGCATGATGGTCGAGAGCGCAACATTTATAATTTACAGTCTGAGCGCACTTTACACCTGGTGACTTTGGGGGCATCTCGTTCAGGACCAGTAAAGCCCAACATTCTAATGAAAATCATTCAAAAATAAGTGACAATCAGTGAAAAAGTGCGCAGTCAGGCAGGCTCCTGGACCTCAGATTGCGGGACTGGTGCAGGTGCTCTTTTATGGAATACACCTTGGGGCAGATTTATGAGCCCCTTGCGCCACTTTTGCGTCACTTTTCCCATGTTAAAAGTGACGCAAAAGTGGCGCAAGGGGCTCATAAATCTGCCCCCTTATTTCCAGCAGTGAAGTCCTAAGGTGCCACATTGCGCCGCCAGTCTGAGCTTTTACACATGTCCTGATTCCAGTCGGATGCCTGGGGACTCCTCCAGGGGAGGACTCTGTGGGAAGTGGTTCCTTTATGTTGTGAAAACTCACAGCAAAGACAAATGCTCTGTTATGGTGTTCACCATGGCTTCCTTTACTAGCTGTTGTGGAGGGTTGAATGGGTTGCTGGGTTCCACTCAATCCGCTCTACTGCGCCCCCTCCTCGCAGCTGCAAATCACCACAGACAATAGAGTGAAGGGGATCGATTTCATGTTCTCCGTATATGGGGCCATCACACGGCTGCAAAGTGCACCGTGCAGCTGGTTTGCTTTAGTGTGTACTAATCTGCAAGTGGCTTCTCCCATTGTCCTCTCATTGTAAAAAACCCTCCCTGAGCCAGGCACATCATACAAACCCAGGCCAACATTGTCTCTCTGTGTGTTAAACCTGCTCTTTACTCCTTTTCGTTTTCAGGCCAGCGCGGCATCCATTTTCAATCTATTGTATCTGCAACACAATACGCAGGAGAAAAAAACCACAGCCCACAAATCATTCCGCAAGACCTCAAATGATCGAATGGTACCATCCATCTGCCCAGGCCGCTCCATTTGCAAGTTATCTCCTTAAATAGGTTCATGGCGGAGGACGTCTCCCTCACTAATGGAAAGCACATCATCTCGAGGTCTCCCCCTTCCCCGCGGTGGCTGACACCACTAGCGCCATGACATAACTTATAGCGGAATGCGCTCCTGCGCAAGGAGGGCGCTGTGCTCCTCTCTCTGGGCTTTGGAGGGTTTTAGAGGGAGGCGCTGGCAGTAAGCAGAGATGCATGGATGCACTTACAATCTCCGTGCTCGGATGCAGCAAATATGAAACAGGAATAGGACCGCTGAAGAGCGAGGATGAAGGATGCCTCGTGTAGAACTGTAGGCCAGGAGCAGTTGTTTTGATATGCTCTTGAGCAAAAGCTTATCAAGGATGGCTGCGAAGCTGTTATAGCGCCTACATGTGTGTGCGCACGCAGGAGCTTGTGTGCATTTAGAATATTATGCATTACTAACAACTTGCAGACTCTGGATCTACACTCAAATCTACATGTGTAAACTTATCTGATGTTATTGCCTTTGAAACAATTTTGCTATGAGCATTTTTTTGGCTTATGTAAACTGCACCTTAGCTAGACCTTAATGACATCTTGTTCAAAATGGATGTCTCACACTGCACACTCTTTGTTTATTATTTCTGCTGCACACAATCAAGCAAACTTTTTCTTTTTTAACCATTTTTATTTGATTTTTATAGCATAGAAAGAAGTCACGTACAAACCGAAGAAAAACAATACGAAAACCCAGTACTTACAATTATTGTGGTGTGGACAAGGAGTAATGCCATCGCAAATAGTAGAGATGTACAGTATAAAACACGGTAGTAATATATGCAGCGCACGATAGTAGGCAATGACAGGGAGATCAGGGTAACAGGAAGCTACACGTTCATCAGTTCACAGTTTCTGCTAAGTCAGCAAATAAATTGACAAGTTGCAAGGCCAACATCATCACTGAGACCCAATACAGTCCAAAGCGCATGTTACACAAAGCCAACTATGTCGTGTAACAATGAAAGGAGCGGTCCCCCAATAACATGGGAGTTCAGTCTTGGTTATCATCCTCACATTGTCGTACTAATTGATATTGTGTAAAAAGACCCCAGAAACCTTTTGGTCTATTACTAGGAGGCAACAGTTCACTATAGACATCAGATTGGGTGTCACAAAACAACATATCTTTCTCCCTTTCCTCCACAGTAGGGGTGGGACCCCGCGTCCAGCGTATAGCTTCTCTACGTTTCACCAGCAAAAGGCCCATGGCAAAAAGCTTTCTGACGCCTTTAGGGAGCGGTTTGGTGTATCCCAGCAATGCCAACAAGGGATCAGGAGTAAGTGCTGTGCCCGCTATAGTGTTCAATGTTTGAAATATGCGCATCCAATACGTTGCTACCTGTGGGCACAGCCACGCACAATCAAGCAAACTTATGTTTGTTTATTTTCAAATTATGTTGTTCTTGAAGAAGTCTTTCTAACATGGGCTTAGCAATGTTTCAACATTCAAGGTTTCTTCCGCCTACCCGCTTAGGGGCATAACAAAGGCCCCTGCAGCCCCCGCGGTGTGGGGGGGCCCTGAGCTCCAGGAGGCCCCTTCAGCCCAGTACCCTGTCAGCAGAGCTCCTGTTTGTGGTCAGAGGGGGCCCCCTTCATGCACTTTGCCGGTGGTCCCCTGAAGTTTCATTACACCACTGTGCCCGCTGTATTACATTTATTTACAATAGTGCACTGTTGTTTTTGTAACCAGTTTGTTCTGCCACTCCCAGGTGATTTCAGCCCCCTCTAGCTGAATGCAGCAAGTGGGGCAGTGCTCAGGTGGTGAGGTAGCATGATGCTCTAATTTTCTGTGCACTGATTTGCTGCAATTGTATTCTTTTGTTCACACCATGATGATTCTGCAGTTTTCAATCTGTCTTATGAGAATATTTCCTATACATAAACCCTCAAATTTGAGTATGAGCCAGAACTCGGATGACTTTCCAATGCTATTAGGGATGCTGTCCGTAATGCTTATAGATTTTGCTGCTCATGTAGGACTTAAAATCATTCTTGACTTTGCTTTGCCCTGCTACTGATAGCCTTCATGGCAGCGATTATGCATCTGCATTTGCAATTTCTGTATTGTGCCTTATGAATTTTTGTGAAAAATCTTTCTAAATGTTGTAATTTGTCCCTAGAACGCCCAGAGTCTGTCCTTTCTTTAATTGACTGTATTTTTGATACGCTGACTCTTGAAATTGAGGTTAACACCATCCCAGATTCATCCAGCTGTGAACGTGTTGTTTAAGGGTCTTTATGGGTTGTAAGATTTTAAAGGTTCCTCGCGCCCATATGTGTGTGTGCAAATGTTTGTCTGTAACTTCAAGATCACAGATTTGAATTGATGAAGTTTTCTATTTATCTTTCTGGTGCTGATAAAATGTTTAACACCAATTTGGGTAATGAAACACATTGCATTGTTAATTGCTACATAACTGTTAACTAATGGGTGAAAGGTTTGCCAATAAATTCAAGGTTTCAATGGTCTGCAGAGAAACCAGACCACACCTTTGAATGCCTGCTAATCATATCTTTCATCAATATCATCACTTCCTTCATGTGCGCATAAATCCATCCGTGCCCCAAAATGTGAGAATATTTACACATTCATGTGGGGCCTCCTTGACCTCAGCCAACATCTCCCAACAACCTTGAAGTGGGCCTTCTTATTGGGTGGCAAAAGCATTAGTTGACAACTCTCCAGCTCCAAGACATAATGCATCAGAGACAGCATTTTGGCTTGGCGCTCTAAAACATTTGACATGGGAGAGTGTGCTTAGTAAATGTTTTGATAAAGAGTTGCCTGGCCCTGTGTGACCTCCTTACCTGGACGCCTTGGCCTTCCAGCCAGGCCTGGCCTTTCCTACCTTACAGCACTGCTCTGTCGCTCCTCAGGCACCAGAACTGTTCTGTCGCTCCTGAGGCCCAGCCTCACTCGGACTGTGCTTGTCACTCATACTTGTTCTATGCTTGCCATCTCTTTTTCCTTTTCTTTCGCTCCTCTCTCTGACCTCTTTTTGCCATCTTTTTCACCCTCTCTCCCACACAGTGGGGGCTCCTCCACTATGGCGGAGGAGCATCGTCCCACTGTTTTAAAGCACTTCAAAGTAAAAGAAACATAAAATGATAATAACTTTGAGTTATTGTCATTTTATGTGTCCGTCAGTACTGGTTTCTGTGCTGATTTGCGGGCCGGCGAGTGGGCGGGGCTGCTCTGCTCTCAGAGCAGAGGAGAAGTCGTTTGCCCACTCCTAAGTGCACATGACTGTTTGGCCGGCCCTCTCAGGACGCCCAAAACAGTCGTGCGCACTTTCCTTGTTCTCCATGCAGGCTGCATTACATACAGCCTGCGTGGAGAACATGTCCAGGCCCCCATTTCCTGGCTGAGTGTGGAACCAGAATGCTCAGACCAATCACAACGCTGCATTACAGTGCTGTGATTGGTCAGGGGGGCCTGGCTGTGTTTCCTGTTCCTCCAGTCCGACGAGGAGAGCAGAGCCGCGGGACCTGGGGGAAAAGTGTTTTTTTTTACATTTCGCACCCTCCCTGCATGCCCCCCCGCCACCCACGAGCCATGCCGGCATCCACTGCTCCCACACTTTTTTTGCTTTTCGTTTGTCCTTAAGCACCTGTTGCCACTTTTTCGTTCTTTTAATCTCTCTCTCACACTTTTTGGCCTTTGATTTTTCCCTTTCTCTGATCAATTTTTGCTACCTTCCCCTACCTCTTTCTCTCATTTGACATTACTTTTACAGCACCAGAACCCCTAGTTCCCCTTCCATTCCAACACAGCCCCAGATGCTTCCTCGCCACCACCTCCAAATCCTGAACACAGCATGCGGTTCCCCACGACGGTGAAAGACCTCCCTGACAAACACCATAGGCAAGTTCTCCTTTGCTGCCTACAGTTTCTTCTGTGACACCAACAGCATTCTTTACCCCCCACATAATCCACAGTCCCTCGGCAATTAACACATACATGTGCCATACCCGCTCCCCTCTGACCTGCGCCCTGCTCAGCACCGCCTCTCTCAACAAAACACACAGTCAAATATAGGATCTTCTACAAAAATTCTCCCTGTACCTACTGTTCCTCACAGAAACCTATCTCAAACCTACATGAGCCCAGACATCGTGACAGCCATCTCCCTGGAATGCAAGATCACTAGACAAGACAGGACCAATAAACCCAGAGGAGCTGCTCCCCGATAGAAACCAACATATGTGAGAAACTGGAACACCTGACATTCAAACTTAGCCTCTCCGATAACACCACCATATGGGTACCCCTACCCTACTAACCACTAGGACCAACAGCCAGATTTGAAAACTCCATCGCAGAAACTGTCTTCTCTTGTACTCACCTCCAGCTCCTTCATCCAGCTTGCGAACCTCAGTTTCCACCCGGATGACCACTCAGACCCAAACACCACTAACCTCCTGATCAGCCTGTACCTATTCCGAATTTCACAATCGATGAAGGACCTCCACACACATTGCCAGCTACCAGCTAGACTACCATCTTCACCAACTTTAACCCCATCTCGGTGGTCAAACACTCATCCCTCACTTATCCACTTTATTCCACACTACAACCATCAATGAAGAACCACCGCCCTCAAGAGCTCCAGCCATAACTGTACTACTACCTTTGAATATATATGGTCCACAGAGCTGCAACATCACTACCAGCCATATAACGGTGATCTCGCATTTAACATCTCCTTAAATCTCTTGATTACTACTTCCGCAGATGTCCAGACACCTCTAAAGTCGACAAATACCACAAGACCAAACATCAAGCTAGCTGGAACAACAACCTTCGATGCACCAAACAGCATTGCAAGCAACTTGCGTGCAGATGGAGACTCTCCCATAACGGAATCCAGAAACAAACCTGCAAAGCCCCCTTCCGACAATACCACCAGCAATTGAAAGCCATCAAGTGCACAGCATTCACAAAACAAATAGAAAACAGCACCAACAGCTCAAAGGAAATATTCTTGTAAAGGAATTCAACTTCCCCGCCAACAGCTCAACCATCACCACCCCCACCCAGGAGTTCTGCACTCAGCTCACTTTTCTTCTACCTCTAGATAAACACTATCTACAACAACTGCTCACCTCAGCCGAACATTGCCACTCTAGCAGCCCTATTTGGAGACAACAACGGCACTCATGGAACAACCCTGACCTGCTGGCCAACCATCACGGAAACACAATGGCCATGCGATCCATCTACTCAGTAGCCCTCACCTCACTTTGCCTTCAAAAGAGGACTCAAGCTCATCTGCACCTCCCTCTTCCCAATCCTTAATAACTATCTAACCACAGCCACCTTCCTGGACACCTGGAAACATGCCACCATCCTGCCACTTCTAAAGCAACCCCCAGCAGACCAGGGCCTCACCAGCCTGCCACAGACCCATTTCATTGCTACCCTATTCTGCAAAAATCTTGGAAAGACTCTTTAACAAGAGATTAGCAAACTACCTGGAAGTAAATCACCTCCTGGACCCATTCCAATAGGGCTTCAGACCTAATCACAGCACCGAACCCGCAGTCATTGCCGCTTTTGAAGACACCTGGATGATCTCAGGTGTAGGCGGCACTGCAGCTCTCGTCTCCCTTCAGCACTCTGCGGCCTTCAACACTATCACCTAACTGAACCTCATCCAATGCCTCCATAAGTCAGGAATGTGCAGACCAGCCCGTCAGTGGATCAGCTCATTCCTTACAGACCACACACAGAAAGACAGCACACCCCCTCTACACCTCCTAACCAACTTAACTGATCTTTTGAGTCCCCTTAGGGATCTTCAATTAGCCTTTTCAATATATACATGGCCCAACTCGCCAACATTGTTTGAGACATCATCTCATAGCTGATGATACACATCCTCATCCTCTCCAAGGACACCGCCAACACCCAAGTAAAATTCGTCGAGTGCATGTCAGAAGTTGTCCTCTGGATGAAATCAACGGACTCAAACTCTAATCAGACAAGACTGGGGTAATTATCTTTGGGAGGGACTCGACTCTCTGGTCCTCAGCCTGGTGGCCAACTAGCTCGGAGCCTCACCCAATGCTATGATCGAAGCCAGAAACCTGGGAATCATGGTCAACAGCAAATTATCAATGGCCAGCCAAGACAACTCAGTCACTTCTTCCTGCTTCACACCCTCAAGACCTTCAGGAAAATCTTCAGCTGGCTTTGCCTTGATGAGCAACTTGCGTACCTTTGGTAATGCCTTATTGTGGTAGAAACTCTATCTAGCTGATTCCTTGTCCTAGAATATTCCCCAGGCATGTTAATGTTATCTGAACTTATAAAGCGCACTATCACCCTTCGGGTATCCTGGTGCTGGTTTACACTTGTCCTGCAAAACACAAAGGCGAACTATCACCCTTCGGGTATCCTGGTGCTGGTTTACACTTGTCCTGCAAAACACGTATGATACAATGCGGATAGTAATCACTAAGAATGATACAGATCTTGATTAAACTTTAGGGTAGAGCCAGGTATTTATTTTCTTCCTAAACTGCAGAAGATCTTCCATCTGTCTAAGACTGATTGGGAGTTTATACCAGTGCTGAGCTGCTGCAGAGCTAAAGGCCCCACCTCCCATTTTAGTTCTTCTGAACCCAGGCACTTTCACCAATTTAGCTGAAGATGAACGAAGGCGACGGGTAGGGACATACCATTCAAATTTGCTTTGTAAAGGTTTAAGCCCAAGACTGTGCAGAGCTTCAAAGACAATACACAGCGACTTAAATGGTATCCGCTGTGATACTGGGAGCCTGATCATCGACGTGGTCTCATTAGGGCTAATTTAGCCGCTATTATCTGGATTCTCTGAACTCTCCCAATCAGATACCCTTGGGACTCCAACAACAGGGCATTACAGTAATCCATCCGACTCAGGATAAAACTTCTCACTATCAGTGCTCTAGTTTGAGTTGGTAGCATCAGAAGAATCTTCAGTAGCACTCTGATAAGGGAGAAGCTGCTCCCGACTATTTTATTTACTTGAGTTTCCAAACTTAATTTTTCATCAAATAAGACCCCCAAATTGCGTACCGCATCAGAGGGTATCAACGGTGTGTCCGTAGGGATAGGCCAGAAATTCATCGAAAGTGGAGGCGGAACTTTTCCAGCCGCACAGCACAAAATCTCCGTCTTATCACCATTGAATTGCAGAGAGTTGTTTTTTAGCCATCGTGCAGTATCCTGCATGCACCCATGGAAGTTTTCCAATGATGAAGATTGGTTTCCCTCCAGCGACAGGATAAGTTGGGTATCATCTGCATAGTTCACCAGATTAACCCTGTGGGACTTAATAACAGCAATCAGAGGGCTCATATAGATGTTAAATAGTATTGGGCTAATCGCAGATCCCTGGGGAATACCATACTGAATATTGGTAAAATCCGATTGATAGGGGGGTAAGGCTACTGCTTGTCGTCTATTCGACAGGTACGATTGGTACCATTTCAGAGCCATGCCCTCCACCCCAACTTCTTCCAGCCTTGCCAAAAGGATTTCGTGGTTTACCGTAGCAAATGCGGCAGACAGGTCCAACAAAATCAATATGGCTGATTGTCCCCTGTCTGCTCGCATTCGAAGTTCGTCCAAAATGGTCACCAGGGCAGTCTCCGTCCCATGTCCCAGGCGGAAACCAAATTGCACATCTTCTAACTTGTTATTAGTTTCCAAGAACTTTGAGAGTGTTTGACTAACCAAGCGCTCTGTGATCTTCACCGGATAGGGTAGAACAGAGATAGGTCTGTAGTTTTTTGGCCACACAGGATCAAACGAGGCTTTTTTCAGAAGCTGTGTTATTATCGCTTGTTTCCAGCAAGCCAGTACTAACCCACTACTCAGAGATTGACTGCAAATCTGCTGGAGTACCGGAAAAAGTTCTGTTCCTAATTCTTTCCATATCTTGTGTGGTAGGGGATCCATTGGAGAGCCTGATGAGACACTTAGAGCTAATCTACTGAAGTCCTCCATGGAAGAAATCTCAAAGTGATCTAGGATGCCCAATTTATCCACACCTCCCCACCCCTCCTTCTGAGTCTGTAGTGGCCTCTTGATCCTACTACTATGATCTTCATTATTAGCAACATTGTCCAATTTCAGGCCGTCGATAATTTATTTAATCTTTTCCTCAAAGAAGGTCACTGGGCTGTCGCAGAGGTCCTGTGTAGGATTAATCTTGTTTTTTGTGCAGTCAGGATTGGAGTTGTCGTTCACTATTTTGAATATGCTTCTAGTGCTATTAGACGCTTTCAGGATAATATCTGCCTTATACTCTGCTTTTACTGGGGAGATTTCTTTTTTATAGTTACCTATTGCCACCTTCCACGCAGTTTTATCCTCATCTGCGTATACTTTTCTCCACTTCCGTTCTGCCTGTTTACAGCCCTTTTTAGGTCTCGCCTGAGACAGCGCTTTAGCGCTACTCTGGCGAGACTTATAGTAAGCACTTTTGGAAGTGCAAACGAGTGCTTTCAGGCCGCCAACTACTGTGCATGTGTGCCGGGCGCGCGCACCATTTGGCAGCCTGAAAGCACTCGTCTTTCACTTTCGCCTGTCACACAGCCTTTGAAGTGTGATCGCGATTGCGATCACTTACATTTCGAGGGCGCTTTGATGTTTTCAGTGAGCCGCGCGGCCACTGAGGACATCAAAGCGCCCGTGAACACCATTTGCCACCCCCACCTCTTCAGCCAACTTACTCGCCATGTCTGCTCTGGATTCTTGTGCCTCTTTTTGTAACTCAGGAGCAGTAACATTGTCGTGGTGTCACTAGGGCTTCAAGTGGATGCTTTTTCAATAATATATACAAGCCACAGTTACTGCTAATTTATCTTATGCAACTAACAACGATTGACAAAGCCAATAGTCCTAACTTGTTGTAGGTATCATGTTACTTGTTGTGTGTAGCTGTAAACACGTAGCTACAGCCGCCCACCTAGTGCTTAATTTGTAACAAATAAGTGCTGGTGTTTTAATGAGGCAGAAGCTTTACACTTTATACTTTTTTTTTATTTTGCGTAACACAGAGGACATCAACTGAAATTTAATAGTGGCTTGGCTACAGCCACTTTCCCAGTGCTTAATTTGTAACAGAAGAGGTGCCGGGGCTCTGATTAGGTGGCAACTTTACACAGCATGTTGTTTTGTTTAGCCTGCCTAACACAGAGCACACAAACCGGAAAAATGGGGAGGGGATGTTCTTTAAAGTCCACTACTGCTAACCTACGAGTTTTGAAACGAGGTTTTAATGTCTGAATATGCTTAATAGCCTGTGATTGTGGACAAATTAGTTGATATTTCTATAGACACAAACATAAATATGACCTAAAGTGGAGCTACGTTATTATTTTATTTGTGTGTAGCTGCAAACACGTAGCTACAGCCACCCTCCTAGTGCTTAATTTGTAACAAAGGAAGTGCCGGTGTTTTGATGAGGCAGCAGCTTTACACTGTATATGTCTTTATTTAGTTTGCGTAACACAGAGCATATAAACTAAAATTCAATAGTGTCTTGGCTACAGCCACTTTCCTAGTGCTTAATTTGTAACCAAAGAGGTGCCGGGGATTTTATCATGTTGAAGCTTTACAGAGCATGTTTGAATGGTTAGCCTGCCTAACACAGAGCACAGAAACCCTACAAATGGGGAGGACATGTTGTTTAAAGGCCAAAACTGCTACATGCCACACACTGATGCACGCCACACACTGCTGCACGCCACACACTGTTGCATGCCGCTGCACACCACACACTGCTGCACGCCACACACTGCTGCACGACACACACTGCTACATGCCACACACTGCTGCACGACACACACTGCTGCACGCCACACACTACTGCATGCCACACACTGCTGCACGCCACACACTGCTGCACGCCACACACTGCTGCACGCCACACACTGCTGCACGCCACACACTGCTGCATGCCGCCACACACTGCTGCACGCCACACACTGCTGCACGCCACACACTGCTGCACACCGCACACTGCTGCAACCGTGACACTGCTACATGCCACACACTGCTGCACGCCACACACTGCTGCACAAATGGGGAGGACATGTTGTTTAAAGGCCAAAACTGCTACATGCCACACACTGATGCACGCCACACACTGCTGCACGCCACACACTGTTGCATGCCGCTGCACACCACACACTGCTGCACGCCACACACTGCTGCACGCGTAACACTGCTACACGCCACACACTGCTGCACGACACACACTGCTGCACGCCACACACTACTGCATGCCACACACTGCTGCACGCCACACACTGCTGCACGCCACACACTGCTGCATGCCGCCACACACTGCTGCACGCCACACACTGCTGCACGCCACACACTGCTGCACACCGCACACTGCTGCAACCGTGACACTGCTACATGCCACACACTGCTGCACGCCACACACTGCTGCATGCCACACACTGCTGCACGCCACACACTGCTGCACGCCACACACTACTGCATGCCACACACTGCTGCACGCCACACACTGCTGCACGCCACACACTGCTGCACGCCACACACTGCTGCACGCCACACACTGCTGCATGCCGCCACACACTGCTGCACGCCACACACTGCTGCACGCCACACACTGCTGCACACCGCACACTGCTGCAACCGTGACACTGCTACATGCCACACACTGATGCACGCCACACACTGCTGCACGCCATACTTTTTTTTTATTGTGCGTAACACAGAGGACATAAACTGTAATTTAATAGTGGCTTGGCTACAGCCACTTTCCCAGTGCTTAATTTGTAACAGAGGAGGTGCCGGGGCTCTGATTAGGTGGCAACTTTACACAGCATGTTGTTTTGTTTAGCCTGCCTTACACAGAGCACACAAACCCGGAAAAATGGGGAGGGGATGTTCTTTAAAGTCCACTACTGCTAACCTACGAGTTTTGAAACCAGGTTTTAATGTCTGAATATGCTTAATAGCCTGTGATTGTGGACAAATTAGTTGATATTTCTATAGACACAAACATAAATATGACCTAAAGTGGAGCTACGTTATTATTTTTATTTGTGTGTAGCTGCAAACACGTAGCTACAGCCACCCTCCTAGTGCTTAATTTGTAACAAAGGAAGTGCCGGTGTTTTGATGAGGCAGCAGCTTTACCCTGTATATGTCTTTATTTAGTTTGCGTAACACAGAGCATATAAACTAAAATTCAATAGTGTCTTGGCTACAGCCACTTTCCTAGTGCTTAATTTGTAACCAAAGAGGTGCCGGGGCTTTTATCATGTTGAAGCTTTACAGAGCAGGTTTGAATGGTTAGCCTGCCTAACACAGAGCACAGAAACCCTACAAATGGGGAGGACATGTTGTTTAAAGGCCAAAACTGCTACATGCCACACACTGATGCACGCCACACACTGCTGCATGCCGCTGCACACCACACACTGCTGCACGCCACACACTGATGCACGCGTAACACTGCTACACGCCACACACTGCTGCACGCCACACACTGCTGCACGCCACACACTGCTGCACGCCACACACTGCTGCATGCCACACACTGCTGCATGCCGCCACACACTGCTGCATGCCACACACTGCTGCATGCCGCCACACACTGCTGCATGCCGCCACACACTGCTGCATGCCGCCACACACTGCTGCATGCCACCACACACTGCTGCACGCCACACACTGCTGCACGCCACACACTGCTGCACGCCACACACTGCTGCATGCCACATACTGCTGCACGCCGCACACTGCTGCAACCGTGACACTGCTACATGCCACACACTGATGCACGCCACACACTGCTGCATGCCACACACTGCTGCACGCCACACACTGCTGCATGCCGCTGCACGCCACACACTGCTGCACGCCACACACTGCTGCACGCCACACACTGCTGCACGCCACACACTGCTGCACGCCACACACTGATGCACGCCACACACTTCTGCACGCCACACACTGCTGCATGCCGCTGCACGCCACACACTGCTGCACGCCACACACTGCTGCACGCCGCACACTGCTGCATGCCGCACAATGCTGCACACCGCACACTGCTACACGAAACACTGCTGCAGGCCACACACTGCAGCACGCTACACACTGCTGCACGCCGCACACTGCTGCATGCCGCTGCACGTCTCACACTGCTGCACGTCTCACACTGCTGCACGCCGCACACTGCTGCACGCCGCACACTACTGCACGCTGCACACTGCTGCACGCCACACACTGCAGCACGCCACACACTGCAGCACGCCACACACTGCTGCAAGCCACACACTGCTGCATGACGCTGCCCGCCACACACTGCTGCCCGCCGCACACTGCTGCCCGCCGCACACTGCTGCCCGCCGCACACTGCTGCACGCCGCACACTGCCCACATCTGCTGCACGCCGCACAATGCTGCACGCCGCACACTGCTGCACTCCCCACACTGCTTTTATGCGAGTTTATGCTACTGACATTGTAAATGACAATGCCTTTTGTTTGTTTTAAGACCAAAACATAAATAAAAGGAATTGTAATTTTACAATGCCAATAGCTCAAACTCTTATAATTGCGAGACCTATTGCATTGCAAATGCTTGTTATAAAATGTCAGTTTTTCATTAAACCACAGGGCTGATAGTCTGCATGATTTTTTATGGTTTTTTTAAAGGGGCGATCTGATCTAGCATATTACCTATCTGTTCACAGAATATCGTGTAATTTCCATCCACCTGTTTATCTATGTCAAAAGACCTTTTACCAAGAAGTAACGGGGATTGCTTAACCTTTTTCAAAAGTCCATTCCAGCTTGTACGCTTCTTTGTCAGGCAGGTAGTGGAAGTATTCACTCTGGGGTAGGTACCAAAAATGTAATCAAGTAATGGTCAGACTAGCCCACAGGCAGGATATCTTCCAATCCTCTGGCGTTTTTTGCAGAGAAAATTAGATCTAGTACATGTCCTTCCCTATGTGTTGGCTCTGTAATCCATTGTTGCAGATTCAGATTCTCACTTGATTAGAGAAGATTTTTAAAAGCTGGGTCTAAATTCCGATTGGGCCATAAATTAAAATCCCCTAAAATAAGCAATCTAGTGTGGGTGAGTGCCATGTTACTAAAAACGTCAATTAGTGCCTATTGTTGTTGGGGGCTGGCTGACCCGGGGGGTCCATAGCATACTATGCCGGTCAGCAGATGTCCTTTATAGTCTTTTAATGAAAATTCCAATCATTCAATACCCTCCACCTCATCAATATCCATTGATGTGAAGTCCCATTTCTCCTTGAAAATAATCCCTACCCCACCTCCTCTACCGCTAGGCCGTGGTTTATGAAAGGCCTTATATCCCGCTGGGCGTGCTAGCTCCAAGTCTGAATCAGGATGCGTCCATGTCTCTGTCATGAACAATGTATCCGGGCCATGTGTTTCCAGCAGTAGTTGTATCTCCAGGTGATGTTTCACGAGGGATCTAACATTAATTAAACCACATTTAAGGGTATCCCCTCTAACATCATCCAGCCCAAACATTGAAGTCCCTTTAGACTTGTATTTCCTACTCCTCATCTCACCTATTGTCCGCAGTTGTTTGCTCGTATAACGGTAGACCGTACGCTCCACCGCTTTCTTCCTCAAACTGGCATCATGGCTGGCACTGTGTGTGGCCGGTGCGCGGACGGACGCAGACGGGCTTGCCTTTGGCATGCCTTTGCGCGCCGGTGGCGCGCCCGCTGCGCGCTTGCATCGGTCTAAATAGGGAGAGAGGCCTCCTTCATCAAGCAGTGAAAAGACCCGACCACTAACCAGGTGGCCATAGGATGGTGACCCGCTCTTACAGGCGGCGTACACCAGCTCACCTTGGTTCAAGCGGTACAACAAAAAAACACGTCTAAGGGAAGGGCAGTTTAATCAATATCTAAAATATAAAATACCAACAGTGCAATATCGTTAAAGAAATTGAAGGTCCGATCTGTGCAAAGAATGCTATGTCATGCAGCAAGTGTAGCGGGCTCAACGTAATATCTACGCGCTCGCACTTGCATTGTTCTAAATAGGGAGGGAGGGAGAGAGGCCTCCCCCTTCAAGCAGCGAAAAGACTAGACCGCTAACCAGTTGGCCGTAGGATGGTGACCCGCTCTTACAGGCGGCGTACACCAACTCACCTTGGTTCAAGCGGTACAACAAAAAAACACTTCTTAGGGCAGTTTAATCAATATTTAGAATATTAAAAACCAACAGTGCAATATCATTAAAAAGATTGAAGGTCTGATCTGTGCAAACAATGCTATGTCATGCAGCAAGTGTAGCGGGCTCAGCGTAATGTCTACGCGCTTGCTTCGGTCTAAATAGGGAGAGAGGCCTCCTCCTGCAAGCAGCGAAAAGACTAGACCGCTAACCAGGTGGGCGTAGGATGGTGACCCGCTCTTATAGGCAGCCTACATCAGCTCACCTTGGTTTAAGCGGCATCAGACTGGATCTGGAAATACACCTGAGCTCTGGTAGGTCGAGTAATTTGGCTCCGCGTTTGTGTAATCGGCGTCGCCTGCGCTGGAAGAGACATGCGCAGTGCTTATATAGGTGCAACCCCAGTGCGCTGACATCAGTTTCTTTTTGGGACTGACCACACCAGAAGCAGGGAGCCACGAAGAATGCTGGCATACAGGTGTGGATTGCTAAGGCACTAGGAGGGTGACCCTAATGAATCGGTTCGCAGAGCTGGGAGGATGGTAGGGCTGGAAAGGAATCTGCAGGTAGATAAAGTCTCAATCAGATAAGGCGTTACTGAAGATAAGTAACTTGTTCATCTGATAGAGACTTCTAGCTAGATACCAGATTCTATGTAGATAGATACTGAAGCAATACCTCCCTGGAGGTGGGTCTGCAAAACAAATCACACCAAAAAGTCCCCTAGTACCAAATGGGCAAAGTGCCCATCACGACGGACCTGACCATCCATACCGTAAAGCTTCATGAACATGTATAACAACGCCTATGGTACCACCTGAGAGATGTCCAGGACAGGGACTCCGTGAGCTAACGCAGTGGTTGCAGTATGGCTTTTTGGCCAATGCGTAGCAGATCTTGAGCCAGACCACTCTCCAACAGGAGATGGTTAATTTCTGCACTGCCTTCCCTTTCTTAGCTCCAACATACCCAACAAAAAAGTTAATCATCCACCCAGATTTCTCTTGTGCGATTGAGGTAGAATGACAGCGCTCTATTGGGTCCAGACAGTGGAGTCTCTTCTCTTCTTTAGAAGGGTGAGGCAGAGCACAAAAGTTAGGCAAGGTGATGTTTTGCCCTACATGAAAGGGTGTCACAAGATTCAGGAGAAAGGAGAAACGAGCCCTCAGAACCAGCTTGTCTGGGTAGAGGGTGGAATATGGCGGATGTACAGAGAGGGCCTGCAAATTGCTGACCCTCCTGGCTGATGTTATGGCTTCTAAAAATGCCGTTTTGGAGGCACGCAGCGAGATGGCCGCATTTTAGCTGAGCTCCTTGCTGATGCCCACAAAAATCCTGCAAAATCCTTGAAACCAGAACCTGATTAATGTAATTAGGTGAGACCTAGCACACAGAGTCACCCGGCAAACTCTGCAGCCACACCGCGACGATTCTGAGCCTGTTTGTCGGCGGAGACGCGAGCCGAAACACCTGGGCCTGGCCACGGGGAACCGAAACTGGAGCGCCGGCCTGTAGTAGCGGATGCAGCCGCGACGTGACACACGTAACGCGGCTCAGGAGGAGACCTGTAGCGGGTAGTGCCGGAGTAAGCTGCGGGCCGTGCCATACTACTGCCGCGTTTGAATGAAGGTGGGCCCCGGGTTTGAAGAGTGAGAGCTGCAGTCGTGGCTCGAGGCGCGGGGGACTGTACGGAGACTCAAAACCATTGGCGAAAACGGGTGAGTCACCATTGCCGTCTGAGGTCCCCCGGGAGAGAGTTAAAAAGCGCTGGCTGCAGCTTATGTCCGCCATGGACCAGATGATTGGAGGTGCGTGAGAGCAGAAAATGTTTTGAAGAAAGGTGCGTGTTGAGTGCTGCCCCCCCTTCCCCCTGGAGTAAGGAAAAGAAGCTTGGGACACTATAGAACTGCCAGCAAAAACGACGGGACCACAGAGCAGGAAACCACTGGGATCTGCTATAAAGCCCATGATACAAACGTACAAAGATTGCACTGAATCTGCCTGAAATTAGGTTATTAATGGCCCGGGAAGGTGGAGGCGGCAGGGAAAGGAGACACTGGGCCACCCACAGAGCAGCTAAGGGTCAATGATTGACTGCGCATGATAAATATCACCCAGGGCCCTCCGGATCTCGGTTTTGAGCAGAGAGGCCGATGCCTGCAAGCCCTGGATCCCCTTGACCACTCACAATCATATAGAACTGCGACTGGAGGTAATTAACGGCCCATAGTGATAAGCACAGTAATCTTGAATTGGAATAGCGAGCCAGAGGCGTGAATCGGATAGCGCGCACTCTGGTGGGGAATCCGACCAGGCCTGGGGCTAGACTCTGAGTACAGCAAGGAAGAGTGAAGCTAGGCTGGTGAAGTGAAGCGAGAATCACTACTCCCCTCCACTGATTCAGAGCCTCGACCGGCAACAAGTGACAATACACATTAGGGAACACACGTTTCTCCAGAGCAGGCGGGGGCGGCGAACGGCCGGCAGCCACGAACATGGGGAAGGCAGATAGGACCCAGCCAAAAATAACGTTCGAGCAGCCCAAAAAGCTGATGGACCGTGGGACGGGAGAGCAGGCACGTCCACAGGAGGAGGCAGGCGCATCGGGATGTGTGACCAACGTTGAAGTACAAGCCATGTTTACCTCTATACAAGCTACTCTAGCTAATATAGATGGGAAAATAGGCTCTCTCACGTACCGAGTAGACAGAATGTCGGAGTGGCTGGATAAACATTCGGAACGGTTAGACATAACTGAGCGAAGAATATCGGACGCCGAAGACAGCCAGGTACAGACAGACGCTAAGCAGGCGAAGATAGACAAACAAATGGCAGCCATAATAGCTAAAGCTGAAGCCTTAGAAGCGAGATCCCGCAGAAATAACATTCGCTTGACGGGCATATTGGAAACAACAAATACGGGCCCTATGGAACGGTATGTGGAACAATTGCTCATCTCCATGCTGGGAAGGGATACGTTCTCAGAGATATTCATCGTGGAGCGAGCACACAGATCCCTGGCGCCAAGACCACCCACAGGCGCGACACCACGGCCGATTATTGCGCGTATATTAAACTACAGAGATCGAGACGCGACACTTCGAAAGGCCAGGGACCTAGGGAAGCTAACTCATGAAGGCATGGATGTCTCCATTTACCCGGATTTCACCGTCTCAGTACAGGAGGCAAGGAAGAAGTTTAATCAGGTGAAACAAAAGCTGAGAGAACTCAACATACCGTACGCAATGCTGTACCCTGCAAGGCTCAGGGTCACGGACGAAGGGAAGGCGAAAATATATAGTCAACCTAAAGACGTGTTAAAATTCTTGCAACAGAAAGAACAAGCAAGAGCAAAATGGAGATCCCCACGGGGTGACCAGGAAGAACGATCTACAACATCAGACGTCGAGTAGCAGAACACAGCGTAAGCAGAGGACCACTCTTGCCAACTTGGAAATGCGACACGGCTAAAACAGCAAGGAACAGTCGATAAAGACCACAGCTGCTGGTGACGGAGGACCTGATACCCAATCCATAAGACGTCGGACTATAAGACACAGACTACAAATTGCAGCAGACCAAGACATCCTAGATGGCAGCGTGGATAGAGAACTAGCCGCTGGGCAGGTGACGATCACCAGAGGGACATGCGCACAATGCAGATAAGCTGAATACTACTGTACCTACAACGTCGCACAGTAATGTGGTACTGAATATTGAATGAACTTAAGCATGTACCTCCACTCTTCCAAGAAACTATGCACGATTAGTAATAATTTGTATGGTGCACCTTTAGTAACTTCGAACGATATGTTTCAGGTTTTGACATATATGTTTGTGGGGCATTTGCCCATGTGGACCAATCCACGGGTGACGAGATGGCAGCCAGCGACCCTCAGTGTACACCACACTAGTTCGTTAAAAAGGGGCTTTTGTTCTTTTTCTTTCCCCCTTTTGTTGTTCTTTAAGTTCTGACCACATGGCAGTCCGAGTTGGGAATGACTCCGCCACAAGGGTTAGGGCGGAGTGGGTGGGGGTAGGGGTAAATAAAAATGTTGGGTTGGCAAAACAGAGTTATTCACACAAGTACCACTTCACACACATAGTATACGAGGAACACGACAACTCTTAGTAAGGACGAAGGAATATGGCTGACACTGGCGATTGCACTAGAAAATTAACGTTTCTAACATGGAATGTTCGAGGGTTACAAAACCCACAGAAAATACGCAAAGTACTAGCATATTTGGATAGACACGGCGTCGACGTGGCATGTGTACAAGAAACACACCTCACCCCTAGTACTGAGCCTCGGGTGGGTATCAGATGGGCTTCCTACCGCATAGCATCTTCGTATTCAACATATGCAAGGGGAGTCTTGTTATTAATCAGACGAAACACCCCATTTCAGCTTATCCGCACAATGTCTGATGACCAGGGCCGTTATGTTATGGTCCAGGGCAATTTGGGTAGCACTATACTGATTATAATAACGGATGACCCGGAGTTTTATGCAGACATGTGGGCTAAGCTGAGGGACTTCCCAAGCGCACCGGTACTATGGGGGGGGGGCGACTTTAACACATGCTTGGACCCTGCACTGGACAGGTCGACAGGGAACGAGAGATATGGCAAGCAAGCGGCCAAAGTATTCAAAGATGGCATGGCAACATGGGGAATGACTGATGTATGGAGGATGAGGAATGAGAGCTGTAGGGAGGGAACATGCACATCAACGACGCACAACACGTGGTCCCGCATAGATTACTGGCTGCTTACAGCAGAAACATCCACATGGACACAGACGGTCAAACACCTACCAAAGACTCTTTCTGACCACTCTCCAGTTTGCCTTACAATGGAGATACCCACGCACACACCCCGCCATTTCACATGGAGGTTACAGGGAACAGCTCTATTAGATCAGGTATTCCAAAGTGAACTCCGACAGGCAATAATCGAATATTTTGAGATAAACTCTGGGAAAGTGGACAGTGCAGGGACCTTATGGGAGGGCTTCAAGGTCACTATTCGGGGACATTGTATAAACAAACATGCCGGGATACTGAAGGATATACAACAGCAATTACATTTGATAGAAAGGGACATAACCACGCTAGAACGAGAATACACACAGACACATAATCAGACCTTGCTAGCAAAAATCAGGGAAAGGATGGACGATTACCAGAAGTATGCAGCAGATGAGATAAAGTATAAATCAAGACGATATACAGCGAGAAACTACGGGGAGGGAGGTAGGCCGGGGCGAGCTCTGTCAAGTAAGATCAAGCCTTCGTTTGCAACATCATATATAACGCAGATAAGTGATAACGCAGACAGGATGTTCTATGATACACGATCCTTATCAAACTGCTTCCGGAATTATTACTCGCAGCTCTATGCTAAACAAACGAACACAACAGCTGAAGATATCAATGACTACCTGCACGAGGTGGCTCTTGCATGGCTCTCCGACGAACACCGGGTGTTCCTAAGTCATCACATTACTAAAGACGAATTCATTGACGCCATTAATTCCTTGCCAAACAACAAAGCCCCGGGGTTGGATGGGATACCTGGGGAATTCTACAAAACATATAAAGACCTGCTGATACCATACTTGGCCGAAATGTATGAAGAGGCATATGAAAAGGGTAGACTCCCGACATCACACTGAGAGAAGCGTTGTTGGTGGCGCTCCCTAAACCGGATAAAGATCTGACACGCTGTGATTCGTATCGCCACCTGTCTTTAATAAATATAGGCACTAAGATCCTAGCAAAAGTTATTGCAACTAGAATACAGCTTCTGCAGGAAAAGCTGGTGCTACCCGACCAAGCGGGGTTCGTACCCACTAGATCTACCACTCAAAATATACGCACCATCTTTGCCCTGTACCATAATCTGGACTCAGAAATGCCAGCGGCAGCGGCCCTATTAGACGCTGCAAAGGCTTTCGACTCGGTGGAATGGGAATTTATGTTCGTAGTGTTACGTAGGATGGGATTTCCTGGGAAATTCATAAGGTGGATAGAGATTTTATACAATGCCCCAACCGCTAGAATTAGGCTGAACGGACAAATATCTGACCCTATAGAGGTGAACAGGGGGACGAGGCAGGGCTGCCCGCTTTCACCGATTTTGTTTACCCTAATTTTGGAATCTCTGGCCTGCAGGATCCAACAATGTCATCAAGAGGCAGCCTTACAGTTTAGCCTACGGCCCCTCAACATATCATTATATGCTGATGACATGGTGCTATTCACACGACACCGTAATATGCACCTAAACAGTCTCATTAGAGAATACATTCGATTTGAACAATATGCAGGGTTACGAATAAACTGGGACAAATCAGTGGTCATCCCCCTCACGCCAGCCACGACCTGACCGGCACTAGATTACCCTCTAAGATGGCAAACTGATCCGGTGAAATACTTAGGCGTATGGGTACATAGAGACCCTGACATAGTGATAAGGGAAAACTATGGACGAGCAATGACGAAGTTAGAAGAGCAAATAACTAGATGGATTAAGTTGCCTCTATCACTGGCTGACAGGATTGCATTGCAGAAGATGATTGTGCTACCTAGATTTTTGTATCTATTTATTAATATCCCAATATGGCTGACGCAGGCATTTTTTGCAAGACTGCGATCAGCAATGCAGAGACTAACGTGGGCGGGCAAGCAGGCCAGAATTAGTTGGACTATACTGACACAGCCATATCATGTGGGTGGCTTCGGAGCTCCAGAAATGCAGCTCTACTTCTATTGCGTACAGGCACATCATGCTCACTATTGGATTAAACTACATGCGTTTATTCCACACGTAGCAGTAGAGGTGGACAGTGCACAGACAGTCCCACTGACTGCTCTCCTATCTGACCCGAGACCACACATACATAGGGACACGATCCAACCAGTATACTGCACCACACATGCATGGTATGCATTAGCGCACAGGGCCAATAAGCTTCCCATTTACGCCCCAGCGCTCCCCATTACTAACCACCCCAAACTGTCAATAACACAAGAGAAAAAAAATGATGTTGTTGCTAGATGATATGAAAATTTCAACCATGAAAGACGTTTTTCCTCATGGCAGATTCATACGAAGGGATGATCCAGCACTCAGTACACATAATGCACCACTGAAAGTGTTTGCCCACCTGCGGTTACAAGCGGCAATCCGGGAACTGTATATTACTTACCCGGAGGAACCACCAACGCTGAACGCGTTACAGGCCTTATTCACAGCGCCAACCCGCCAGAAGTTAATCACTCGCTTATACAATATCTCATAGTCAGAATACAGTCAGGACGCTAACAGATCACTTGCTAGATGGGAAGCCTTGATAGGAGAAAAGATAGAGGAGAAAGATTGGGAATATGGTTGCACACAATTACACTTGCTAACATCAAACTGTAACCTACGACTAATACATTTCAAATTTCTCCACCAATTTTATTACACCCCGATGCAGCTTCATCGATATGGCCTGAGACTTCATGACAGGTGCCAAAGATGTAACGCTATGCAGATGGATTTCCTGCACTTAGCGTGGGCATGCCAACAGATACATAAATATTGGCAGGATATCATAGAGGCGATAACTACAATGTTAAAAGAATTGGTACCGAATACACCTCTTGTATGTTTATTGGGGATGTATAAATTGAAGCTGGCTAAACGGCGAAGGTTTCTGGCGGTAGCACTACTACTGGCAAAGAGACGAGTTGCAATTAAATGGGGCAGCAAACGACCCCCAAGATTCAAGGACTGGATTATGGACATGTCATATTGCAGGGAAACTATGGAAACGTATTCCGAAGAGCTACCGCAAACATTGCGGCCCAGAGACTTTTAGGAACCACTGAAACAATACCTTCTGATCACGCGGGGGGATGAGTAGTATGTGTAAAATGATGTGATTGCATGTTAAACGATGTCTGATATGATGACTCCCCTCTATGTGCCGTTGTGGAGACAGGTATGAGTATTAGTCCTCAATTCCATGTACACCGTAGCAAAATCTCACAGTGTGGGCTATATTGGAAAACTGACGGGAGGCTGGACATGTCATCGTGCTGTGCAATACTGGAAAATTACACATCAGCCAGGGATGCATGTGATGTTGGATCCTACACTGTAAAATAGGTATTTATATTATGTGATGTATAATGTATAATCAAGGAAATTACTTGAAATGTGTGAACTGTAATGCTGACTCGACGAAATAAACAAATTACATTTTTTTTTAAAAATGCCGTTTTTATAGCAAGCGAGGTGGACAGTTGTGTAGCGGTTCAAAGGATGCCACATAAGGAAAGTGAAGAAGACCAGGTTAAGATCGTATTAGGGCATGATGAATGGTCTGGGGGAAACATGTGTTGTAATCCATTCAGGAACCTTGTCACAAAGGGTGACATGAACAGAGAACATTGGTCCAGCAACAGCAAGAATGCCGAAATGGCAGACAGATAACCTTCAACCATGTCCAAAGCAGAGCCCTGCCAGGCCAGAGAAAAAACAAATAGGGAAACTTGGGATACGGGTGCAGACAGAGGGTCAATGTTTTTGGGTGCACACATTGCCACATATTTGTCCCAAAGGCAGACGTATACTGTCTTGGTGAAGGGATGCCTGACTACCAGAATAACATCACAAACTTTGGGGGGGGGGGGTCGAAAGATGTCAACTGTCGCCGCTCAATCTCTACCCATGAAGGCGGAAGGTGCGCAGGTTCAGGTGCAGAACCATCTGTTGCTGCGACAGAAGATCTGAAGGCGCAGCCTGATCGAAGGACCGATACTCATGCTCAGAAGCACGGGATACCATCCTTGTCGAGTTCAATCCAGGAAACTCCAGCATACAAAACTCCTGACATTGCTTATTCTCAGAGGTTCCAAACAGATCTAACCAAGGCTCTCCCCACTTTTGAAAGTGACCTTGCACCCTCTCCGGGTGAAAACACCATTCGGGATCTGTTAGGCATCGACAACTGAGTTTGTCTGCCCTGGCGTTTAGAGAGCCCACCAGGTGTTGAACCATAGGGGAATTCCCCGACGTTTATTATCCAAAGTCCAGAGGTGCAGGGCCCCCTGGTAAAGGGTCCACAAACCTACCGTGCTCTGTTTGTTGCAGTATTTCATGGCAGTGGTGTTATCCGTGAACACCTGCACAAGTCTTCCGTTGATCGAAGGAAGAAAGGCTTTCAGTGCCAACCTGATCACCCAGCACTTCAGCAGGTTACTGTGAATCCCGGACTCCGTTGGGGATCAGAATCCTCTGATCTCCCCTCCGCCTAGGCCCAGGAGTGACGCATCTGTCACTAGTCAGCTATGGTTGAAGAAGGGAGAGGGGTCTGCCGCAGACCCAATCGCAGTTCGTTAGCCACCACTGTAGGTGCTTTGCAGTTCCTTCTGAGATCTGGACCAGGTCACAGAGATACTGTACCAACTGGAACTTCAGCACCCACTGCCTCCCCAACAATAAGATTTTGCATGTGTCACAAGAAGAATGCAGGAGCCCATGAGGCCTAACTTCCTCCGAGTCAGTCCAACTGAAATCCAGGATAGATATTCAAACATCAGAATCATAGCCCGAATATCCTGGACTAGCCATTCGGGAGGATAGACCCGAAGGTGCACTGTGCCCAGAACAGCCCGATGAACGGGAGCTTCTGAGAAGGAGTCAGGTGTGACTTTGGCACGCTGATGGTAGCCGACGCAGAGCCGAACGACGCCATATAGTCTTACGCCTGGGAAATATTCTAAGGTAAGGAACTTCCAGCTAAAAGTCTCTATCAGATATCTGCCAAATAATTACCCAAGCAGTCATCATTGGCAAGCTATAATACAGGAACTCACTATAGCTTAAACTCTTCACCCAACTCACCCAGGGGCTCCAAATCACACAGAATAGAGCATCCAGATTCAAACTCAACCTCCCTCCACACACCACATCACCACACACCTCGGAGACCTGCACTGGCTTCCCGAACACAAGCGTGCCCTGTTGAAAGTAACCACACACACATACAAAGCACTACACAACTTAGGACCCACTTACCTGAACAGATGCATCAGCTTCCACACAACCACCAGACAGCTCCTCTCAGCTAACCTCCAACTCGTCACTATTCGATGCATTTGTAGAGTTAACGGCTGCACCTTCTCATACCTGACTCCTAAAGCCCGGAACAAATCCCCCTCCATATTAAGGCCACCAGATCAACCATAGATTTCAGAAAAAAACTGAAAATGTGGCTCTGCACATAGGTCACAGCCAGAGCAGCAACCCCTCCCTCATTGCGGCACCAGAATAACCTCCCGTGTGAGATGTACACTATACAAATACACTTAGCAGAACATACCAAGAAATGTTATCATTTATTCAAGATTAATAACTTAGGACACTCTGAGCTACTAGGTAAAACAGCCCATTACAGAAACCAAACACGCATCATCTGCAGACTCCATAAAAGACACACTTTATCCATTGTGAGACAACTTGACTTGGCTTGCAACATATTGGGCGTACTTGTTCTCGGCATGACGCACTTGTATTGCTATCTCCCCAACAAAGAGGATTGAAGTGGTCTTTGAAAGGCTGCAGGGGAATAACAAAGTAAATAAAAAATGCATTATCATCATCCTAGATATGCACAGTATTAAGAAATAACACAATTTTTCCAGTTCAATTTTAGTTACAGTTTGAGGCTTAAAATGTGAACTGGTCAGAAACCTACAAAATAAATTAATTTTTGTCCAGACCCTAATCATTCACCATAACCTCCTGAAAAACAACCATGACCTCAGGAAGAGGCAGCACACACACCACACAGTGTTTCAACAGTATTTATGACAAGTCTGCAATTACAACAAGCATTGGCAAAGCCAATAGGTTTGGTGTAGGCCGCCAGCCTTTTGGCTTTGGCAATTCTTGTTTTGTTCTGTCATGGTTTGTGCAAAACCTTATTGTGGGGGAGACAGCCAGACTATCACCAATCTAAAAGATAGTTATTGGCCCAATCCAAAAATATTTTTTTTGTGTTTAAAAAAAGCACGCATTACCATAGTAGTTCCTGACACAGAAGGGGACTACTTTGTTTGTGGATGTGCTCGTTGTGAAAGGGAAGCATGCTGTAACTCATAGTGGAAACAGCCAGTGTCTAAAGTGTGTTAACTTAGTGCCCCATGGTGTATGCTACAATAGCTGGAATACAAATCTGAATGACACAACAATAGACTATGGATGAAGTCTGGCTAATAAGCCCTATAAGTAACTGCGATACACATAATTTTGTAGTAAAATCAAAAGGACCTGGCTAATACCAGACCTAAAAAAGCCAATAAGCCTGAAGTTGGATCGCAGCCTCTTGCCTCTGAATGGGGAATTTAATGACGGGACCAGAGAAGTAGCTGCAGCACTGTATAGAGGACTTAGAATGAGGAATTACCACTGGGCCCAGAGAAGCAGCTAGCAGCACTGCCTTGAGGATTTAGAATGAGGAATTACCACTGGGACCAGAAACGTAGCTAGCAGCACTGTCTAGAGGAGTAATAATTAGGAATTACCAGGATTTACCAGGGTTTGCGAGTCGCTATTACGAAGGGGCGTGCCAAGGGCGCCCCTTCCTAATAGCGAGTCGCACTGGTATGTATGATTGTTTTGCGACTGTAAATGTGGTCGCAAAACAATCTCAGTTACCACCTACTTCAAGTAGGTGGTAAGCCAGTTGCAAACAGGAAGGGATCCCCAGGGGACCCCTTCCACTTTGTGAATGTATGCAAAAAATTAAGAGCAGGCAGTGGTCCTTTGGAGAAATTATCGACAAGACCAGAGAAGCAGCTAACAGCACTGACTGGAGGACTTCGAAAGAAAGAGTTACCGGCAGGACCAGAGAAGACGTTTTTAGCACTGTCTGGAGGACTTACAATGGTTAAATTACCGGTGAGACAAGAGAAGCAGCTACAGCACTAGATCTGAATTGACTCCATTTAAATGTCCATACTCCATCTGTTTTACATAGAATAGATGTAAAATATGGACTCGAGCAAGAATGATACGTGTTTGAGGAGACAGACTAATCCAGAGCTGTACAATCCTACACTCTCATTGGATACCAGGAAGAAGGAGGAGGGCTGAGAAGGATGGGCGAGAGGGACGGAGGAGGAAGTGGGAAGCCACTGCTATGGAGAATTCTGCAGGCAGCAGCAGGTATCTGGGTCCTCCCTCCCTGTGTTTACATCTGGAGATACCAGTGTCTGCACAGCCAGGGCCCAGCTGCGACTGCCCTAGGGTATTGCTTTACATGTAGGCTTGCGTCAGTGCTATGAAATGTTGTATTTTAGACCTGTGCCTTCCCCTTTACATGCCTTTTAATGTGTATCTTCAATGGGCAAGCAGCTACCTGGGAAGAGTGGTGGGGTTGGGTTGCGGAGATGGGTGAAGGTGCCGTGCTGGCACTGGAGTGTGACTGCAAACACAAGAGAATCCACACAAAATAAACAAGAGAAAAGAAGCACGAAGCGCATTGTTATTCAAGAAACTGGCAAGCCACAAAAAAAGAAATAGTGTTTACAGACT
Source organism: Triturus cristatus (assembly GCF_964204655.1). Classification (NCBI taxonomy): domain Eukaryota; kingdom Metazoa; phylum Chordata; class Amphibia; order Caudata; family Salamandridae; genus Triturus; species Triturus cristatus. The sequence continues at coordinate 935,378,627 of NC_140584.1, read as the reverse complement.
ATCATAAATAACTGTAAAAGGAAGAGCACACTTAATAGGGGCAATCCTTGGGGGGGGCGGTTACAAAAGCCCAAAAGGAGGGGCTGGTAAGCTATTTAACTGATCCAAAGTCAGCATTTACGAAGGACAGAAAGAGGAACCAATTGCGGTGCTCCAAACCCATATTCTAGATACAGCATGCCTCACGGAGCAGCGCATGCGCTGCCTAGGCTCGACCTAAAAAAAAGGCTGTCAAAATTATTGACTGTTGAAAAAACTTTTAAAAAGGCTTTTTGTTATTCCCTAAATTCTTTTATATATATATAATGCAAACTACAGTAGAAACTCGCCGGAGCAGCACACCAATAAAAAGAGCTTGTTCTTGCAGCTCAAGTGAGAACCCCTAAAATGCTACCTTTGGGAGATCTGGTGCTAGATTCATCCACTATGACCACCAAAAGTGAGAAAGTTAACAGGTGGGCTTTAAGTATTTCCAAAAAGTTCAATGATTGTAGGTGAGGTGTAGTGTGAGACAGAGTACTTTCCAACGCACAGTGTTCATGTAAGAACTGGATTGTCAACCAAGGCAGGAGAAACAGAAATGATGAACTATCAGGAGGGCTATTGATCTGAGATCTCAAGTAGGGGCTTGATGCACAAACCTACCTTACAGGTACAATGGTCCCTGAGCATGGACAGCATGGTGACTGTGAATAGAGATCTGCAAACAATTCTTTGATCTTAGAGAAGCAAGTGAACGCTGGAAAGGTAAAGGACAACATACTTGCAGTGATTACTACCAAGCAGCAAACAGTCAGCAGTGATCTTTATGAGGTAAAGCATGAACAAAACATGCATAAGTAGGCAGACGTACACATTACCATTGTCAATTAGGGAAGAAATGTCTGCCTCATGAACCAGGCATTTAGCCATCTAACGAAATATGGGACAATTTTGCTCAGGGTTTGTGCAATGAGAGGCTTGATACAGCTTCAGGTGGAAATAGAGTTCAAATCAAGGATCTGATGGCAAATCTCAGATACTACTGGTACTCCTCTTGGATTAGAATATAGAAGCAACCTGGCTGTCGAGAGAATGCATCTAGCCCACAGCCCTGCCAAGTACCATGCATCAGGCGTTAGACAGCCGCGCTCACTGCAGAGTGATGGAGGATGGTGATTCCTAATCCTCAAAGAGCAGAAACCTCTCTAAGGAGAGTCAAGTTAACATATGGTGAACTTTTATACTGTCAGAGTATTAAATTGGTGAGCAAAAGTAATTGCTTTATTCTGATTATGAAGTGAATGCATAAAGGAGAATAGACGAATTGTGGCAGATTGAGGATGTGTGTGTGTCTTTCAGTTGGGAACAGAGCATGTGACAAAGCAGGAGCACGGGGGAATCTGTGATTCCATCAATTATGTCTACTTCCAAATTAATTTCAGAATTGCAAGGTCTGTGTAAAACCAGCCCTCCCAAGTACCACCCATCAGATGTTACAGTGGCTGAGCTGAGCTCTGCATTCCAATCACTGTCTGCAGTCCGCTCAAAGCTGAGTTCAGCGTCAGTGAGGCTGGCTCAGGCTCCACACTGGGACCTCTCTCACATCTTAGTGCCCTTCCATTTCTGGTGCTTTGCAGCAGTTTTAAGATCTTCTTAGAGTTTCTCATTGCTCAGATGGGTGTAATTTATGATATTTATATGTTTTCCTCATCTTCATTGCTTGATTTTGCTCCTGAAAAAGTGTCACTCATAGTCGTTGAATGTCACTCATAATTACACTAAACTTATGAAAATGCCACCCATGAGCAATCTGAAACCTTGGCAGCTATGAGCCCAATACATGTATTGGTCACTAATTTGAGCCAGAGTTACCATTTTATTGTTTTTAGGTGGTTGATATAGAATGGACATAGCTCAAGAAACAGGAATGTGCTTCATAGAGACCATTTTTACTGTAGGCAGCCCATCTTGGAGAGTACAAGTGAGATCCAGATAAAAACAGATCACAAAAACAAGGATTTGATGGGGAAAGGGAACCATCTAATTGGGATAGCACTAAGGACCATAGTGACAATTGCTTTCATGTTTTTACATAACTCATTTGCAATTTAAGGTACAAGGAGAGTATGATGATAAACTAACATGATTTGTTGGTCAAATGCCAAAATTGGGATCTTAAACCAAGCCTCCAGGTTCCAAGGCCAGCAGCATTGCCACTAAAATAAATCTCCTCACCTGTCCTTCTATGTGGAAGGAGTTTTCTAGAATGAATTAATTTAAGTGATAAATGCCCAGAGTAGATCTGATACCCTCATCTACTTGATAACTATGATATACTGTGAGTAAAAGATTTGGCATTTGTGATGCTCGGGTACCAGAACTATGGCGTCCTGCCTGGAAATTGTAAAACTTTATGATAGTCAAGATGAAGATGAAAATATTGTCCTTCTTGAATAATTTTTGAAAATGTAAGGGTCTTGAGTAATTTGGGTTCACTGGAAAAAAACATAGATACAATTTTTCCGCAGGGATGCATGTCCCTAAATCAAAAGATGGGGACAGAAAATATTCTCTGGTACCGCATACATGTTTATCATAAAAAGTAGCAGTCACGAAAAATAAAGAAATATGAGGGGTTTTGTATGGAATTAAATCTCTGCTAATTGATCGAATTATTGTTTGTCATGGTTTGTAAGCCTTCAAACTGTGATAAGATTGGCAGGATAAATGCAAAGCAGGATTAGAAGACATGGCTCTCATAGCAGTGTTAGTAGAAGAATGTTAAGTTTATTGTATATAAAATATATCTATTACATTAATTAAACGAGTGTGCTAACAAACAAATACAATGAGCTATACCTTATTACTAATTATCAAACTGTACAGTAAACTATCAAATCTTAGACCAAAATGTCACACATGTTTTCAACAATAGTGTACTTTAAAAGAGTCTAGGCATGGACTAAGAGTTTAACTCATTTTCCAATAAAACTGTAATCCTTTGTGAAAAAGTTAGGTTTATCCCCTCCTTAATAGACCTGAAGCAGGATGCCTTAAATGGACCTCGCATGTTCTTTCTCCTTAAGTCAGGTAATTTTGGACAAATGATGTGATTAATGGTTTCTTTTTTGGAATCTTAAGAGTTGGCAATTGACATAGATTGGCATTTGACATTCCAGGGATCCTTCAGTTTGGCTTAATGAATATACAGTAGCCTAATTCTCAAAAATATGAATTTAGCTGCGGCTTCTAAGTTAGAATGTAGTTAGACATGAGGAACTGATATGTAAGAGTCAAAAGTTAGATCCCAATGCTTATAGTTCTATATCAGGACAGGAGGCAAAGATTAGGCTTTACTTTCTCCACTTTATTCATCCAGCAGCCATTAGGAGTTGATAACCATAACAAGCTACATTTCCCATGAATCCTCGGGAAATGGAAAGAAAACTTCAATATTATAATATCCACTCAGGATGTGAGCCCTGCAACGACTTCCCCGAGGACGCTCTATCCTCCTCTTTCTTCACTGTGCCAGCAGCATAAGGCAAGTGTTTTCTTATCTCCCTCATGTCACTTTATACGGTGTGTTTATAGTGTTTTGTACCTGGATAAACTGCTTGTATGGTTAAGACCTGAATAGTGCTTGCCTTTGTTCCAATGTGTTAGGCGGATATTTAATTGTTACTTTCACAGCGCGGCCGCGGGAAAGTTATTGCTCCTTCGTTGTCGCTCGCACTGCTGACAGGCTCATCGCGGTGCGGTCTTCCATCCGCTTGGGGACCCGTGTTGTCTGACTATGCATTCAAAACGTCTCCCCCCCCCCTCACCCCCCGTGCGTGGTTGGCGCATCTGTCATCCGCTTCCTGGAACATGGTGAGACATACGGCCCCTGAATTCTCTCGGGAGAAGAAAAATACGGTTTAATCGGGTTTTGTCCCTAATCATTGAGAGCCCTTGCCGGAAGCATAACACCAGTGTTGACGGGTAAGACTAGCCTTACTTGGGGACCGGCCCAAGCAATTTATACCCTCTGTAACAATAGGGAGCAGTGGTCCCAGGCCCTGAGCCTTCTCAAATTAACCCTTTGGGATACTATTACAGGGGACTCCCCCTCACTTATTATTCCCCGCTCCTCTACAGTCCTCAAAACTTCAGCAAAACATGGAGGACTTGGATGACCTCCGTATTGATGATCATTTCTGCCAGGTGATGAATACGTCCATCCTTAAGCCGGTTTTTCAGGTGCTTTTCAACTCCGGGCTCAATGCCAAAAACCCCTAGAACCGATGGAAGATCTCTCTGGGCCTGAGAACCCTTTACCTCCAGGGCAGCCTTCCACCTCTGCCTCAGAACCCAAACGAGTAAAGGAGGTAGGGGTAGATGTTGATGCCTTTATGGACTCTCCAACACCCTCTAATTCCACCCACACCTTGGAGGATTTGTGGAGACCTTCCGGTGATCCCGAGCCCCTAACCTCAGGGATCCGGACAACTCTCTGCAGACCTCGGATGGAGGTGGGGATTCTGACAGACCCTGGAGGCCTTAGGCGACTGAACCTGTCGCAGAACACCAAGTCCCGGAGACTAATATGCTGCATCCAGCAGCGGCTAGCATGGCTCACGAATGATGGGGCAAGCGTGTCGCGTGAGGGGGCATTGCATATTTTTTTTAAAACACATTTAAAAAAAATACTTACTGTTGCGCCGAGTCCTGTATCTCTTCTCTTGCTCTTCTTTGTCTCTGGCAGAAGCACAGCCAGGCCCCACTGACCAATCACAATGCTGCAATTCATCCCCAAACCATCAATAAAGAATCTGGGCATGTGGCTGGACAATACTCTTTCTATGGAAATTCAAGTAAAAAACAGCAGCAAACTGCTTTGGTATACACCGAATGATCCGTAAGATTATAGGACTTATCCCAGAACAGGCACAAAGAATCGTGATTCAGGCCCTGGTGATCTCACGTCTTGATAATGGCAACTCCCTGGACCTAGAATCACCAAAATATCTTATTAACAGACTGCAGGTTGTGCATAATGCGGCAGCCAGGCTACTCTTGAAGATACCTAGACAGGAATCAGTAAAATCTTCTTTGAAACAGCTTCATTGGCTGCCCATTAAATCCTAGATCAAATTCAAATCCCTCTGCCTGGCTCATAAAGCAATGTATGGCAGGGGTACAACCATTTTCAGGGAACTCATCTCTCCATATGTATCAAAGAGGTCCCTCAGGTCCTCATAAAGACGAGGAGGACCAGGAGAGCAAGAAGTGAAGGTATATCCTTCTCATTCATGGTCCCGAAGTTGTGGAATTCCATGACCAGGAAACTGAGGTTGCTGAAAGATGAATCCAGCTTCAGGAAAAAACTAAGGTGTGGCTGTTCCCATGATGATTACTCTCAGGTTACATCACCAACACCTCTCTCTGCTCAGCGCTGGGAAGCCTCTGAGCAGCAATGCACTTTATAAAACCTCCAAACATAAACATAAACATAGGTGCCCAGGCTCCCCTGACCAATCACAACTCTGCAATGCAGCATTGTGATTGGTTATGAGCATCCAGGTTGGACGCTCAACCAGGGAATGGGAGCCTGGGCTTGTTCTCCATGAAGGCTGTAATGAAACCGCCCATCCGCCCGCCCGCAAAGTAGCAGGAAACATAAAATGATAATAACTCAAAGTTATGATAATTTTATGCTTCTTCTTCACACTGCTTAACAGCAGTGGGGCGACGCTGCTCCGCCATAGCGGAGGAGCCACCACTGGCTGCACCCCAGGTGAGCGGAATGGGCCCCTACCCCTAAGGTGGTGTCCTACATTTCCGCCACTCTGCGGAAACCGCTAGACAAAGAGGTGGGGAACTGCATCCACGCAGAGTGCCCTAGACCGGCGTTGTAGAGAAGATGTCCCTCACTCCAGAAGTGGATGCAAAAATGGCTACCTTCCTGGCTAAGTCCATTCAAGATCCAAAGAAGGGAATTGACCGTTCTTGGCATTCTTGCCAAAATACGTGGTTAGACATTGATGGTCCATTAGCAAAGATTCTAGATGTGGCGGAGGACACCAACTCTTCTGGTGCACTAGTCTCCCCAGATGCACTTTCTAGTTGGGCCCAGACGGCAATCAATTTCTTGGAAAATACGAATTTCGCGATTTCCACGGAGAGGCGTCGATCCCTCTGAATAAAGATAGACACTATACTGGGTGAACTTGCCACCTCGGGGGCTGGACCCATTGTGGAGGGCAACCTTTTCGGGGTCCCCTTCGTGAAAAATGTAGGGGAATATGTCAATACATGAAACTCCCTGGACAAGGCTCAAACATCAATTAAATGTATTTGTACACCTCGTGTTTTTGGTGGAGCTGGTCGTGACAAGGGGCAATCGTCTGGCCGTGCTTACCACCAAGCTCCCTGCAAGAGCGCTGAATCCCGCAGGACCAGGCCAAGTTTGAGAACTTCTATACCATAAGATCATACCCACGTTGACGGGGTGGAACGGAAGAGGCAATGGGTCCTACAAAACCCAACAAGGTGAGTGTTCAGGACTCAGTGGGTATCAAAATCGGGAGCAGGCTGCTGCTCTTCTCACACAATTGGGCGTCCTTAACCATGGACGCTTGGGTCTTACAGACAATTGGAGGTTTCCAAATAAAGTTCTACAACTGCCCCGTCCAAACCTCCAGTCCAAGACCCCTTATGGGGCTGATAGATGGGGAGCTCTCTGAACTTTTGCCAAAAGGGGCGATCGTGCTATCTACCCTTCAACCCTGGGGATTCCTCAGCAACCTATTCCTGGTGGAGAAATGGGACGGGGGTCACCGGCCAGTAATAAACCTCAGAGAGTTCAATGAGTGGCTGATCTATCGTCACTTCAAGATGGAGGGAAGCAACCTCCTCAGGGACCTTCTGCAGGGTCAAGACTGGATGGTCAGACTGGAACTCAGGTACGCTTATCTCACGATTCAGATATTTTCCACTCATAGACGATTTCTTCAGTTCCAGTGGAGGTCACAAATATTCGAGTTTACCTCCCTCCCTTTTGGTCTATCCTCCTCTCTGTGGTGTTTCACCAAGGAGATCAGTAGGTGTCAGACTAATAGACTATTTAGACGACATTCTCATTATTAATAATTTCCCTCAGCGTTTGTTTTCTCATCTTCAACCGCTGATTGGTTGACTAGAGTTTCTGGGTTTTGTGATCAACGAGTCAAAGTCAAGTCTCGTCCTCTCTCAGAGGATTCAGATTCTGGGGTTCATGGTGGACTCAGTAAGGGCTACCCTAAGGCTCCCGTCTCGCAAACTATCCAAGATCAGACACAAGCTCAAACGAACCTTATCCAAGACCACAATATCCCTACTTCATCTAGCCAGAGTGGTGGGCGTTCTCTCATCATCAATCCAGGACATCTTTCCGGGCCCTCTGCATTATCAAGCGCTACAACACCTCAAATGCTCGCATTTGCTCAGGGTCCTAACATATTGCCAATTTGTCCCTCTATTAGAAGCGGTGAAGACCAAGCTGCGGTGGTGGATTTCCCATATGGAGGTTTGGAATGGTCGAGCCATTTTTGGTTCTCAACCTGATATGGTAATTTTTTTTTAAACTCTTTTTATTGCGTTTTAATGATCTTGGTAAACATCGCTGCTACCATGCAAGGTAGCTTAGTAAAAAGAACCAACATAAACAACACGTGATTGATCGGTACAAGGGTCTGTGCATTACAGCTATCCAGCCAGTGACCACAATAGATTCTACAATAATGATGCAAAATTATACATTGTGTCAAGCTACTATATGTGGTGAGCCACGTAGGTCTTGTTGATTCAAAAAGTTATGCAGGGGTTCCCAAATATCTTTGGGCTTGGAAGATGTTGGTAACTCCTCTGCATACTGTTCCGTTTTTTTTATTTTTTTATTTTTTTGAAGACCTTTATTGTAGTGTTCCACAATACACAGCTTTCAGCCTACAACCCCTCGGGCTGGCCGCGCAGTTTGTACACATGCATTTTGTCATATAGAACACAGCCCGGTGCCGTCAACCCGGGGGTACGGCGGCGTTATAAGGTGCAAGTGTCTCACAGTTTAGAGAAGGATAGTGCAGGACTCACTTTCTCTTTGTTACAGCCATAAAACATAGGCATAGTACCACAGTGGCGCATGGGCGCCTAACGATCATAGTACCACAAGGGCGCAAGGGCGCCTAACGATTAAACTGCCCCCCCCAACTACCTAAAACAAGGTCACCACGTTGAGCAGCGTAAATACCTACGTACCCGTGATGCGACCTCAGCACCCCACTCTATAGCACCTGGAGCAACAAGAGCGTTGGGATTCCTACACAGCTCCTGAGCCGTCCTGCGCGGCGGAAGGAGGCTCGCAGATGCCCCCCCTGAAATCATTCCAGTTGGACCACACTTCCACCCACTTCCGGGGGCACCCTCTCGCTACATACACAGTCTTTTCCTGCAGCAGACACCAGTCCATATCGCTGTGCCAGTCCGACAGTTTTGGTGGAATAGGGCTTCCCCAGAGTCTGGCAATGTTCCTTTTCGCTACCATTTGTCCGAGCGTCACCCAGAGCCTCCCCTTCGGTGGCAGGTCCGTTGGCTCCCATATGTTAAGGAGACACCTCTTGGCCTCCGGGCAAATTTCCACCTCCCATACCTCCTCCATACACTGTACCACCCTTCTCCAATACCGTTGAATCTTCGGGCAGTACCATAACACATGGAAGAAGGTACCCGTACCCCCACATCCCCTCCTACAGAGTACTGTGTCCGCCCTACCCATTGTGTGTAGCCTAGTGCAGGAGATATAAATTCATGTAGGATCTTTAGTTGGATAAGTCGCAGTCGGGCTGATATCGCGATCTCCCGTGGGGAAGCCAAAGCATTTAGCCATTCCTCGTCGTCTATCTCCAGCCCATCGGCGACCCACTTTTCTCTAAGGGGCAGGAGCATATCGGGGGGGTTGTTGATTAGTTTTTTATACGTAAGTGATATGGCGTGTTCTGTGAGGTGTCCATCCAGTAACCTATCTTCAAGCGGGGAGGTTTGTGGTAGTTTGGTCTCCGGTGGGATATTAGCCTGTAGGGAGTATCGCACCTGTAAGTATCTAAAGTATTCAGTGTGTGCCAGCTCATATGTGTCTCGCAGTTGGGCGAACGTGCGGATCCCTGTAGGGCCCCAGATATCCTTGATTTGGGAGATGCCGATCAAGTCCCAGTTGTGGAAGCCCTTGGTGCGTCCCAGATTGCCTAGTTTTTCAGAGGCCCAAAGTGGCGTGGCTAGTGTAAGGACTCCTGACCATCCGAGCTTCCTCTGAGCAATGTGCCATACCTGTACCGAGTGAAGTGTAGGGCCGGTGAGTTGGCGTGTACCCCGTTTAGAGTAGAGTGCTATCTCATAGTTCCCTCCGGGAAGCAGCCATCTATCCATACCGTAGGCGGGATCATTCCCGTCGCCATACGTCCCCTGATTGATCGCTGAGAGATGGGCTGCCCAGTAGTATTTGCGAATGTCAGGGAGGGCTATACCGCCGTCATAACACCCCAGTCTGAGTTTAGTCAATGAGATTCGGGGCGACCCGGCCCAGAGGAGGTCGCGCAGCGCAGCCTCTATCGCTACAAAGTAGGCGTTAGGGACTAAGTCTGGATAATTTTGTAGCGTATAGAGAAACCGTGGTAGCGCTAGCATCTTAAATAGGGCTGCCCGGCCCATCAAAGACAGTGGTAGGTGCTCCCAGGATTTGGCCTCCCTTTGTAGCCGAACTACCGGCGGCTTGAGGTTTTGCTCGTATAACAGGGTCTTGTTAGTGGTGATGAATACTCCCAGGTACTGAAACCCGTCCTCTGCCACCTTGATCGGGCACGTGTCCGGGAGCCTCGGAGGCTCACCATGCAAGACGTAGAGATGTGATTTGGCCCAGTTGATCCGGAAGCCAGAGTTACGACCGAAACTTGCAAATATGTCGAGTGCCACAATTATCGACCTGCGCGGCCTGCAAAGGTACAGGAGTATGTCGTCTGCGTAAAGGCATATTCTATCCTCCCACCCTTCCGCCCATGCTATACCTTTTAGGTAGACATCCTGCCTAATCCAGGCCGCGAGCGGCTCTAGGGAGAGGGCGAAGAGAAGGGGAGAGAGGGGGCAGCCCTGCCTAGTTCCTCTTTCAAGCGTGAACACCTCAGACAGCTTGTTGTTAACCAGTACCTGCGCCAGGGGTTCGGCGTATAATAGACGCACCCAAGCTATGAATTGAGGTCCAAATCCCAGTTTGCGCAGGACTGCGAACATATATGGCCACTCTAAGGTGTCGAAGGCCATGGTGGCGTCTAGGGAGACCACCACTGCGTCCTCCTGTAGTCTGTGGCGCTGCCCCAGAATGCCGTTTAACCTTCTAATGTTGAGGGCCGTGTTACGGTGGGGCATGAACCCTGATTGGTCAGGGTGGACCAACGAAGGAAGCACCGCTTTGAGCCTGTTGGCCAGCGTCTTCGCCAGTATTTTGGGCTCCGCGTTGAGGAGCGAAATTGGTCTGTATGACGCACATGAGTCTTTGGGTTTCCCCTCTTTAGGTATTGCCACTATGGTCGCGATGCGCTGATCACGGGGCAGCACCCCCATCTCCCTGCTCTGTTCGAACATGAGTTTCAAGTACTTACTAGTGGCGTCAGGCCGGAGCTTGTAAATCTCTATCGGGAGGCCGTTGGGTCCGAGAGCCTTACCAGGGCGAAGTTCCCCTATTGCACGCTGTAGTTCGGCCTCAGTGATCGGGCTATCCATAGCCTCCCAATCTTCATCCGATAGGGAGGGCATGCGGATATCGGTTAAGAGGTCCATGAAGTCCTCCTCCGGCCGGTCCGACTCACGTCTGTAGACCTGCTGGAAGTGTCTCGCAAACTGTTCCACTATTCCCCGGGGCTCTGTCACTACAGTCCCGGACTCGGTGCGTATTTCTGGCACCACCTTACTGGCCTGTTGTTTTTTCTCGAGCCAGGCTATCAGTTTCCCGGCTTTATCGCCCTGATCATATATTCTACCCATCTTATGACGAGCCACGGTCTGAGCCTCTTGGGTAACCAGTGCTCTATACTCCGCCGCCTTTAACTGCAGTTTGTGCCTGACGTCCCTGTCCCCACCTTCTGTCGCCTCCCTCTCCAGAACCTCCAAATCCGCCTTGATTGTTGTAACCTGCATGCGCCGCTCCCGCCGTCTAGCTGAAATGACCGAGAGCGCCTCCCCCCTAATCACGGGTTTAAATGCCTCCCACAAGGTGACGGGGGAGTCTACCGAGCCAACATTCTCTTCGAAGTACTGTGAGATTGAGTTGGATATCTGCTTTCTGGTGTCCTCATGTTTTAAGTGCCAAGCGTTTATTGGTACTATGCAGCCCTCACGGCGACTCCCAAATGCGATGTGCGTACGGACCGGTGAGTGGTCGGAAATACCTCTAGGCAGCAGCGCTGCCTCCAGTACTGTCATGTCGTGTTGCAGAAGGGTAAGGATGTAGTCTAATCGTGAAAATGAATGATGCGACCCCGAAAAGAAGGTAAATTAGGTGTCGGTAGGGTGGAACAGGCGCCAGACGTCAGTAAGCCCGAAGGCCTCAAGAAATTCCGCCAACCACCCCTGCCCCCGGGGCAGGTCTCTGGGGGGTTGCCTATCCCGGGTTCCTGACACCACTGCGTTAAAGTCCCCCCCCCAGCACCAGCTGACCCCCGGGAAGGGAGAGGAGCAGCAGCGCGCCCAGGTCCGCGAAGGCCCGGGCTTGGAGGCCAGGCGGGATGTATACCGAGAGGAGGTTAAGCGTGCGGCCCTCCCACCGTCCAGAGACAGCCGTGAAGCGGCCCTCTGGGTCAGTTTTGATAAGGTCTATATGGAGGGGCAGTGAGCGACGCAGGAGTATTCCCACCCCCCTTGAGCCGGAGGTGAAGCCAGAGTGAGCTGCTAGAGTGTAGCCACACCTATTGAGGGCCTGGCAGACATTACCCATCAAATGAGTTTCTTGCATTAGCACTACGTCTGGCTGGTGCCGCTTGAGGAATTTTAGGACTATAGTGCGTATAAGTCTGTCTCCTAACCCGTTAACATTCCAGCTGAGGACTTTCAAACTCTTCTCCCATCTCCTATCCATTGCCGTTGCTTCGTAGGGTGCTTCGTCCCACCACCCCGGTGTTCCGGCTGACTAAGTGACAACATAGTTCGTGTGACCATAAAGGATCCCCAACTCCCCACCCCTCCCTGGTTCCCGCCCCGCAAGTGTACTCAATGCAAGCGGTCAGGGACCTGACATCCCATTCACTCCACCCTCCCCCCCCCCCACGGCTGTCCCCAACATCCCTACCCCCCCCTGCAAAAACAAACCCCCCCTCCCTGTCCCCTGCTCCGTGGGTTCCAAACTACCCACTACCCCAATTAGCAGAGCGCCTGTCGCCCAACCCTGCCCTGGTGAGAGCTCACCGAGGAACTCTACGTGGGAAGTTCGTGGGCCAGCCCCCTCCTGGCCACCCGCCCGTGGTGCCCAATTCGCTCAGCCCCCCAGGTCCTCAGTGCATACGCTAAACAGTGAGCCCGGCTCAGCAACCTCGGGCATGCAGTCACATTGCTCCGTGGAGCAAGCCAGTCTTACAGTCAACAACTTTAATACTTTACTGTCCGACGGCTTCTTAGTCGAGCGTTCGTGGCCTCATCTCGCTGCGTCGTCTCTGGGTGAGTCCCAGCGGGGACTATTCGATCTCGAACGCCAGGACCTCTGGCTCTGCTCACCACCTTCCACTCGCCCTGCCGCTGACCCCGGGGAGGGGTGCCCTGTGCCTCGCCATTGTGCGCCGTCCCGCCGAGGGGCCCCCGCAGTCCCATCCGCGTCCAGCCACTCCTGCACCGCCGCAGGCGAAGTGTAGAAAAGGGATTTACCGCCAGCTATGATCTTCAGTTTGGCGGGAAAGAACATCATGTACCGAATCCCGCGGTCTCGTAGTGCCGCCTTGACCCCCTGAAAGGAGCGCCTCTCCTGTTGAACCTGGAGCGTGAAGTCCGGGAAGAAGCGAACCGTGACCCCCTCGTACTGTAAATCACCATGTTGTCTGGCAGCCTGGAGAATTGCTTCGCGGTCTCGGTAGTTCAGTATTTTAGCAATAATTGTTCGCGGTAGGGCCCCTGGTTTGGGTTTCGGGATCGGGGCCCTGTGCGCCTGCTCGACAGTGAAGAGCTTAGAAAGTCTCTTGGGTTTCAGGTGGCGGAGGATCAAATCCTCAAGAAAGAGCTCCATACATTCCCCCTCAAGTCCTTCCGCCACACCTACCACGCGTATGTTGCTCCTCCGAGCCCTACCTTCCTGGTCGTCGAGCCGTAGTGCCATCAGCCGATGCTGGTGCACAAGCTCGTTGACCCTGCCCTCGAGCCGCTTCTCCGATTCCTGCAGTGCTTTGATGTCAGCTTCATTGGTTTTAGAGCGGTCCGTGGTTTTTCCCAAGTCGGCACGGAGCAGGTTCACCTCTATCGTGATCTTGTCCATTTTCGTCTCCAGGCTGGTGCCCAGGGTTTGAATTGCGGCCATTATGGACGTCAGGGAGGGTTCCGCCTGACCTGCGGCCTCCTTCGTCGTCCCTCCAGGCTGCGCCGCCAGTCTGGCTACCGTATAGTTATCCAGCTTATTGGACTGGGTCGTGGCGCCCCCCTTAGGCCGCATGGTGCCGCCGGTGCCTCTGGGGCCAAACGTTCCTCCGCCCGCCTCTGCGTTAGAGTGCCCGCGGGTCCGCGCCAGCTCCGGTCACCCACGTGAAGTCAGGGCGCAACCTTAGCACCACCGGCACTCTCCAGGTAACAGCTCAGAGCGGGGGGCCCTCCAGTGAGCCCATGTATGCACGTTCTGGGGTCAGCGACCTCAGCCACCCCTCGCCGCTGGCTCTCCGATGTCTAGGCCGCCCCAGCAGCTGCGAACGCGGGCCCCCCACTGGGCAGGCAATGCAGGTTACTCCGCAGCGGCAGCCCCAGCTGGTCTCCTCCCCTCGCTCCGGTAGCAGCAGATAGGGAAATGGCCGGGCCCTCCTCCGCGATATGGTCACCGCCCGGTCTCAGCAGTCGTGGCAGCCCGCCGGCCCCCCAGGGCTGCAGGGACTCACAACCAGCGTCATCAGGCAGTCGGAGGCCAGCGGTACCTCAGCGCTGCATGTGAGGCGGCGTCCTCCTCCGATGGCGCCTCTCCGGTCGCGTCGCGCCGCAGGCCGAAGCCGGGGCCTCAGGTGGTGCAGGGAGCGACGCCGGAGCTCCAGGAGCGTGGCGCCAGGCCGCCGCCGCAAGTCGCGACCGCAGTGCTGAGCCGTCCGCGGATCCTCGGAGTCCGCGCAACCGCTCCAGTGGGTCACTTGGCCTGAGGGAGCTGGGGGGCACTCACGGGCAAGCCCCTCAGCTCGGATTCGTCTTGGATGTAGTAGGACACCAACGGTCCCGGCGGAGCTCCGGAATCAGGCGGTCATTTCTTACGGCGCCTGCTACTGTTCCGGTTTTTCTTTGCAATAAACCATATCTTTGAGCCTGTGTGCGATTTTCGGCACTTGCGTCCCTCCCCATGTTATAGTGACCCATCTTTTAGCCATCAATAGTGCAATTCTTACAAATTTCCCCAGCGTCCCCTTCACATGTGGAACAAAGCACAGCAAGCATATCAATGGCGTACATTGCAACACTATCCCAGCCATTTAGTGTATGTGCTGCACCATGTAGCCCCAGAATCTGGCTACTGAGCTACACTCCCATGCAAGGTGCCAGAAGTCCGCCTCTAGTCGATTGCAGTGTGCGCATCTGCTAGACTCCCTTAATCCACATTTGTATAGTCTGAGAGGTGTGTGATATATCTGGTGGAGATACTTAAAATGTATGATGCGTAGGTTGCCTTTAGGTGTGAGTTGACTGGTAAGATTGCATACATGTTCCCATTGTGGAAGTGTGAGGGGGGTGGGCAATTTATTGTTCCAGCGGGCAAGGCTCTTGTCCGACACAATTGTTTCGGCCGTATTGCCCTGTATAGTTTGGTGACCAGCTTGCGGCGTGAAGGAACAGTTAGCACTATCTGTAGAAATTTAATTGCAGGGGGTTCATCCGGGTACATAGTGTAGTGTGATTTAACAGCGTTTCCAAGTCTGTGGACAGTGAATTGGAATAGAGGTGTGGGGTTGGTAATGTACTGAAGATCATCGACTGTGAGGAATTTGCCATCTGGATAAAGGTCATGCATGGTAACTAATCCTACCTCCCTTAGGGCCTTCACTGGGCCATCTTCCTGTGTCACTGATATAGCAGCATGGTGTGCTATAGGCAGCGCGGGGGTGTAGATGGGAAGTTCAGAGGCAAGTCGACCTATGGACTGCAATGCAGCGATTGTGATATCTATTGTGTTGATTTCAGTTTTGGGGGTATCACGTTGAGTGTGATACCTGATAGGGGGGTCGGATGAGCATCGCCATCTTCCACTGCCACGTGCGGAGTGTAAGCGTGTGGGTTAAACCATTAAAATACATACTGTGCTTGAGCACTTAGATAGTATGTATACAAGTCCGGTGCGCTGAATCGTCCCTTAGGATAGTCGAGTGTAAAGGTTGCCCAGCCCACCCGTGCTTGCTTGCCGACCCAAACTAGCTTGAGCAAGGCTGTGGGCATAGTTTTGAAGAAATGTTGCGGAAGTGTTATTGGGATATTGGAGAAGAGGTACAATAATCTTGAGAGGATGACCATCTTTATAATTGCGATGCGATCGGCTAGAGATAGCGGCAGAGTGATCCACCTCTCGATCTGTTGATCAAGTGCGGCACATGCCCGCCCGTAAGTTTCTTGTATGACAACCGCCGGGTCTCAGTGAACCCAAACTCCCAAGTATTTAACAGGATCTGAAGTCCATACTAAAGGGTATGCCATAGTTGGCGGGGAAGTAATGGCTGTCAAGGGTATAACCACAGACTTGTCCCAATTTATAGCAAGACCAGAGAGGAGCCCAAATCTAATATATTCTCTCAGTACTTGCGTCAGGTACCGATCCGGCTCCCTAATGAATAAGACCATGTCATCGGCGTAGAGGGATATACCCACCGGATGGTGGATGAAGTTAAGTGCTGTTTCCCTATGTCTTTGACGGATCACGCAAGCCAGGGGCTCGAGTGCCAGAGCGAACAGTAGGGGCGATAAGGGACCGCCCTGCCTGGTGCCACGGTTAATCGCGAACGGTTCTGACGTTAGGCCCCCCACTCTTACCCGTGCAGATGGGTCATTATAGAGCAGCCGCACCCAGCCCAGATATAACAATGGAAATCCCAGCCTTTGTAGGATGGCAAACATGTAATTTCACTCTATAGAGTCGAACGCCTTAGCAGCGTCTAGCATTACCGCCGCTGCATGCAGGCTCGGGTCAAGAACTTGCATCATTGCAGAGATGGTTCTGAGGTTGTGAGAAGTGGATCTCTCCTGAATGAAGCCGGATAGGTCCGTAAGGACCAAGGAGGACATCAATGGTTGAAGTCTTGTAGCGAGAATTTTTGAGAATATTTTGGCATTTAGGTTTATCAGAGACAGCAGCCTATATGACTCACATCTGTCAGGTGGTTTATATTTTTTTAGCAGAGTGATAATCAACGCCTGACGAAGTGATGGTGGCAGACTACCCGACTTGTGTGCCTCCGCATACATTTTTAATAAATGCAGCGCGAGTAAATCCGCAAATTCCTTATAAAATTCAGCCATGAGGCCGTCTGGCCCTGGAGCTTTTTTGTTAGGTAAATCACGTATTGCCTCTTTGATATCCGATTCCCCAATATGTTGAGATAGATAGTCATGATGCCCATCTGCCAACCACGCACAGGCGATATGTGCCAGATTTTCTGCAATGTCTAAGCCAGGTACGTTCCCTCGTGATCTGTACATTTCAGTATAATAGTCACGGAATTGCTCCACTTGTTCTAACTGAGAATAGTGTTTCACCCCTTGTGAATCAGTTATTTTATCTATATGATGATGTTCGGCTCAGGCTTTGATTTCATTGCCAGATTTCGACTAGGTCTGCCGCCCTCCCCGTAGGCCCGGGCTACATGTCTACGTGTTAGATAGCGGATCTCAGACTCGGCTAATGTGTCGTATTCAAGAATCAGAAGCGTTTCTTGGTCCGGCCTTGCAGCATAGGCAGTCTCAAGCCCTGAAAGGGAGGTCTCTATCTTGGTCAGTTGGCCTCTGATGTCTCTTAAGATTCCAGCCGTGGTACTGATACAGACCCCTTGTATCGTGACTTTAAAGGCCTCCCATAGGGTGGCGGCACTATCAACGGTACCCAGATTGATCTCAAAGTATTGCACCATGGCTGTCCGAATAGTGTCCGCATAAACGGGGTCAAATAAAGCCTCAGTTCGGAGGCGCCATGTGAATTGGCGGTGTATTGTGTTCGGGATGCTAAAGGTCAGTTGTACCGGGTTGTGATCGGAGAGGGTGCGTGGAAGAAAGGTGACATCTGTAACCCACTCGGCTATCCCATCACTAGTAAGCCAATAGTCCAATCTGGGCCAACTGTTGTGCGCTGGCGTGGCGTGTGTACCCTCCCTCGCTGCCCCATTTCCAAGTCTCCACACACCTACCAGCCCAAACTCCAGCAGTGCATCATTAATGCTACAGGCCACTTTTGGCGTGCGAGCAACCTGCAGGTTGGATTTGTCCAAATTAGGGTTTAGATGTGTGTTAAGGTCCCGCCATTCTCTTGTACCCCATACATGCGCTGAAATACCTGAAAGGCCCATATGTATTTATGAATGTAATCAGAGAGTTTCCAAGCTTACCATGAACCATGGCACACCAGCCTCCATCATCTGTATAGGTTTTGATTGGTGTAAAGGGAACACCTCTTTTGCTCAGAATGAGAACCCGCCCTGGCGTAAGAGGAGTAGGAGGATGCCAACTTATATCCCGCCCATTTAAGCGCGACTCTGGCTACGGAATCCCTAGTGAGATGCGACTCCTGCAAAAGAGCCACCTGAATAGTATGCCGGACTAGATATGCAAATACTTGACAAATTTTTGGGGGCAGTTCAAGCCGCGAACATTCCATGTTAAACATCTGTAATTCTCACCCATCGCGGCTAATATATGTGTATAGCCTCATTAACGATGGTCCACTGACTATCACCATGCATGTCGTGTTAGACGCGATTCTTTTTCGTGTATCACTACAATCACATTTAACTGACTAGAACAACAATACAGAACCCCCCACCCCCTCCCACTTTAGCGCCCCAAAACTGCCAAAGCCATACCCAAAACCCACATAATACTCCAACAAAGAAAGAAACATTAGTGCAGCAATGTGGGGTACACCCATTTGGGGGGGGGGGAATCGCGACACAATCAACTCCCGGCGTCTTTGGCCTCAGTAGCCCTTCTCCCCAGTAGAACTGGGTAAGCACATCATGTGGAACGTGTGTGTACTTATGTTTGTGAATCCCGTGATTTTACAACTTACATGTATGGATGGAGATCTCGAGGGTTTCATAGACCACCCCGATACACTGATTCCCCATTTGAGTTGGTGGGGTGCACTAGACTGTCTGTGGGGATTTTTTCATGGGTGGGCACAGACCCCTCTGACCGCCTTTGAGGTGTTAAATCCTGGTACCATACTGGTGGTGTAGGGGGAACGTTTGCTATGTTCCCAAAGTTTTGGTATATGTGTCTTTTTATTGTGACAGGTCGTGCACACGATTGTGGCATGCGTTGATGCATTAAGTTGGACTGATGCACATACTGTATGTACTCTATCCTGTGTCTCTTTTTCTAGGTATTCATCAGGAGCAGTTTCTACTTTCTGCCACCCTGTATGAACTACAGGAAGCTGGCTCGCCCTGACTGATTATGAGGGTATACTTTTTGTTCACATCACTGGTATCACGTGCACTTCACATATTTTATCTTTGATCCTGAAGAAGCGCCAACGACCTCTGTGGCGACAGGGGCGCGAAACATGTTGATCCATGATTTACCACAGGCATACATAGCCTGTCAGGGCATTTTTTACCCATGGGGTTCTAATTCTGGTTTCTAACGGTCTGAATCCAGCTCTATCTGTTTGGTTTAGTAACCCCTGATTGTAATTTTATCTTGCACGCACTTTGTTCACCCTCAACACTGGACCCACCCCCACACACCCACAGGCACCATCTGGCATTTCTCTTGAAAAAAAGATCTCCGATAAAGTGACCCTTCGGGGGACCCGTAGGGCATTGCAGTGCCGGTCCCGACGAGGAGCAAATGTCCGATGATGAAGCATGACATCATTCCAGGGTGTGTGAGGGCAACAAGAGGCAAGACTGGTGCCTCCTCTGTGTGATGGGGTCTTTCTTATACCTAGGTCCTTTTGCCTTTCTCTTTTTTGCTTTGCTATAAGGCTTGTGGGTGACCTTCGGCGCCCTGCCTTTGGAACAGTGTCCTCTTTTTGGTGTTAGTATCATATTAGAGGAGCTTGGACACTGGACCGTAATGTGCTCCTCGGTCCCCCCCTTCTCTTGTTGATGTAGTTTTGGCACGGCGGCTCAGCCGAGGGACCTTCTTCTATTTTTCTTCTTTTTCACACACATGACCTCACCACCGACATTTTGGGTAATTCTCTGGAACCCCCTCTAATGTGTCTACCATGGTTCATATCCTACACCTCATTCCCAATTATGGCATACTGATGGGTACAGGGGCATTGCCCTCGTTAAATTCCCCCCTTCTTTCTTTTTTATGTGCCCCCCCTCCTTTTACAATTTTTATAAGTCTGATGGTACTACGTAGTTTCATAGTCCCAGTACATACCCTATGCTCTGTGTTTATCTGTCCTGTTTCTGGACAGATTATGGCCGTTCTATGATCAGAACGGTCTCCTAACATACAGGGGAGATTATAAGATAGGCTATTATTATTATTACTATATTTTCTCTGGGTTGGCTTTATTTTCCACATTCCGGGCCTGGCACCCTTCTTGCAGGTTCGTGCTGACAGTTCCTCTTTCCCGTTTTCTGACGGGGATGCGCATGCGCGAGGGAGTAGTCCCCCTCTCCCTGGGACTGCACATGCGCCGATAGACTATCATTGCGCAAGCGCAGCATTCAAGTAGGAAATCTTACGTTTCCGGAAGTGGGCGCCACCCAGATATCCTCACCGAGGCTATTTTAACTACGCCTCGGGTTCCTACTGTGTTATTCGGGCAGACGCACGGATAGGGCAGGTATCCTGCAGCCCGCACCCCTAATCTCTGTAAGTAACGTTTCAGTGCCTGTTCAATTGAACTGATACGACGAGCAACTGTTGCTCGACTTGAATAGTCCAGGGAGTTTATGGGCTTTATCTCTTTTTCCTCTCATTGCTCCCACACAGTCAGAGATGGTGCGGGACCCCGGCGTCTTTGGCCTCAGTAGCCCTTCTCTCCAGTAGAACTGGGTAAGCACATCATGTGGAACGTGTGTGTACTTATGTTTGTGAATCCCGTGATTTTACAACTTACATGTATGGATGGAGATCTCGAGGGTTTCATAGACCACCCCGATACACTGATTCCCCATTTGAGTTGGTGGGGTGCACTAGACTGTCTGTGGGGATTTTTTCATGGGTGGGCACAGACCCCTCTGACCGCCTTTGAGGTGTTGAATCCTGGTACCATACTGGTGATGTAGGGGGAACGTTTGCTATGTTCCCAAAGTTTTGGTATATGTGTTTTTTTATTGTGTCAGGTCGTGCACACGATTGTGGCACGCGTTGATGCATTAAGTTGGACTGATGCACATACTGTATGTACTCTATCCTGTGTCTCTTTTTCTAGGTATTCATCAGGAGCAGTTTCTACTTTCTGCCACCCTGTATGAACTACAGGAAGCTGGCTCGCCCTGAATGATTATGAGGGTATACTTTTTGTTCACATCACTGGTATCACGTGCACTTCACATATTTTATCTTTGATCCTGAAGAAGCGCCAACGACCTCTGTGGCGACAGGGGCGCGAAACATGTTGATCCATGATTTACCACAGGCATACATAGCCTGTCAGGGCATTTTTTACCCATGGGGTTCTAATTCTGGTTTCTAACGGTCTGAATCCAGCTGTATCTGTTTGGTTTAGTAACCCCTGATTGTAATTTTATCTTGCACGCACTTTGTTCACCCTCAACACTGGACCCACCCCCCACACACCCACAGGCACCATCCGGCATTTCTCTTGAAAAAAAGATCTCCGATAAAGTGACCCTTCGGGGGACCCGTATGGCATTGCAGTGCCGGGCCCGACGAGGAGCAAATGCCCGATGATGAAGCATGACATCCTTCCAGGGTGTGTGAGGGCAATAAGAGGCAAGACTGGTACCTCCTCTGTGTGATGGGGTCTTTCTTATACCTAGGTCCTTTTGCCTTTCTCTTTTTTGCTTTGCTATAAGGCTTGTGGGTGACCTTCGGCGCCCTGCCTTTGGAACAGTGTCCTCTTTTTGGTGTTAGTTTCATATTAGAGGAGCTTGGACACTGGACCGTAATGTGCTCCTCGGTCCCCCCCTTCTCTTGTTGATGTAGTTTTGGCACGGCGGCTCAGCCGAGGGACCTTCTTCTATTTTTCTTCTTTTTCACACACATGACCTCACCACCGACATTTTGGGTAATTCTCTGGAACCCCCTCTAATGTGTCTACCATGGTTCATATCCTACACCTCATTCCCAATTATGGCATACTGATGGGTACAGGGGCATTTCCCTCGTTAAATTCCCCCCTTCTTTCTTTTTTATGTGCCCCCCCTCCTTTTACAATTTTTATAAGTCTGATGGTACTACGTAGTTTCATAGTCCCAGTACATACCCTATGCTCTGTGTTTATCTGTCCTGTTTCTGGACAGATTATGGCCGTTCTATGATTAGAACGGTCTCCTAACATACAGGGGAGATTATAAGATAGGCTATTATTATTATTACTATATTTTCTCTGGGTTGGCTTTATTTTCCACATTCCGGGCCTGGCACCCTTCTTGCAGGTTCGTGCTGACAGTTCCTCTTTCCCGTTTTCTGACGGGGATGCGCATGCGCAAGGGAGTAGTCCCCCTCTCCCTGGGACTGCACATGCGCCGATAGACTATCATTGCGCAAGCGCAGCATTCAAGTAGGAAATCTTACGTTTCCGGAAGTGGGCGCCACCCAGATATCCTCACCGAGGCTATTTTAACTACGCCTCGGGTTCCTACTGTGTTATTCGGGCAGACGCACGGATAGGGCAGGTATCCTGCAGCCCGCACCCCTAATCTCTGTAAGTAACGTTTCAGCGCCTGTTCAATTGAACTGATACGACGAGCAACTGTTGCTCGACTTGAATAGTCCAGGGAGTTTATGGGCTTTATCTCTTTTTCCTCTCATTGCTCCCACACAGTCAGAGATGGTGCGGGACCCCGGCGTCTTTGGCCTCAGTAGCCCTTCTCCCCAGTAGAACTGGGTAAGCACATCATGTGGAACGTGTGTGTACTTATGTTTGTGAATCCCGTGATTTTACAACTTACATGTATGGATGGAGATCTCGAGGGTTTCATAGACCACCCCGATACACTGATTCCCCATTTGAGTTGGTGGGGTGCACTAGACTGTCTGTGGGGATTTTTTCATGGGTGGGCACAGACCCCTCTGACCGCCTTTGAGGTGTTGAATCCTGGTACCATACTGGTGATGTAGGGGCAACGTTTGCTATGTTCCCAAAGTTTTGGTATATGTGTCTTTTTACTGTGACAGGTCGTGCACACGATTGTGGCACGCGTTGATGCATTAAGTTGGACTGATGCACATACTGTATGTACTCTATCCTGTGTCTCTTTTTCTAGGTATTCATCAGGAGCAGTTTCTACTTTCTGCCACCCTGTATGAACTACAGGAAGCTGGCTCGCCCTGACTGATTATGAGGGTATACTTTTTGTTCACATCACTGGTATCACGTGCACTTCACATATTTTATCTTTGATCCTGAAGAAGCGCCAACGACCTCTGTGGTGACAGGGGCGCGAAACATGTTGATCCATGATTTACCACAGGCATACATAGCCTGTCAGGGCATTTTTTACCCATGGGGTTCTAATTCTGGTTTCTAACGGTCTGAATCCAGCTCTATCTGTTTGGTTTAGTAACCCCTGATTGTAATTTTATCTTGCACGCACTTTGTTCACCCTCAACACTGGACCCACCCCCCACACACCCACAGGCACCATCCGGCATTTCTCTTGAAAAAAAGATCTCCGATAAAGTGACCCTTCGGGGGACCCGTAGGGCATTGCAGTGCCGGTCCCGACGAGGAGCAAATGTCCGATGATGAAGCATGACATCATTCCAGGGTGTGTGAGGGCAACAAGAGGCAAGACTGGTGCCTCCTCTGTGTGATGGGGTCTTTCTTATACCTAGGTCCTTTTGCCTTTCTCTTTTTTGCTTTGCTATAAGGCTTGTGGGTGACCTTCGGCACCCTGCCTTTGGAACAGTGTCCTCTTTTTGGTGTTAGTATCATATTAGAGGAGCTTGGACACTGGACTGTAATGTGCTCCTCGGTCCCCCCCTTCTCTTGTTGATGTAGTTTTGGCACGGCGGCTCAGCCGAGGGACCTTCTTCTATTTTTCTTCTTTTTCACACACATGACCTCACCACCGACATTTTGGGTAATTCTCTGGAACCCCCTCTAATGTGTCTACCATGGTTCATATCCTACACCTCATTCCCAATTATGGCATACTGATGGGTACAGGGGCATTGCCCTCGTTAAATTCCCCCCTTCTTTCTTTTTTATGTGCCCCCCCTCCTTTTACAATTTTTATAAGTCTGATGGTACTACGTAGTTTCATAGTCCCAGTACATACCCTATGCTCTGTGTTTATCTGTCCTGTTTCTGGACAGATTATGGCCGTTCTATGATCAGAACGGTCTCCTAACATACAGGGGAGATTATAAGATAGGCTAATATTATTATTACTATATTTTCTCTGGGTTGGCTTTATTTTCCACATTCCGGGCCTGGCACCCTTCTTGCAGGTTCGTGCTGACAGTTCCTCTTTCCCGTTTTCTGCCGGGGATGCGCATGCGCGAGGGAGTAGTCCCCCTCTCCCTGGGACTGCACATGCGCCGATAGACTATCATTGCGCAAGCGCAGCATTCAAGTAGGAAATCTTACGTTTCCAGAAGTGGGCGCCACCCAGATATCCTCACCGAGGCTATTTTAACTACGCCTCGGGTTCCTACTGTGTTATTCGGGCAGACGCACGGATAGGGCAGGTATCCTGCAGCCCGCACCCCTAATCTCTGTAAGTAACGTTTCAGCGCCTGTTCAATTGAACTGATACGACGAGCAACTGTTGCTCGACTTGAATAGTCCAGGGAGTTTATGGGCTTTATCTCTTTTTCCTCTCATTGCTCCCACACAGTCAGAGATGGTGCGGGACCCCGGCGTCTTTGGCCTCAGTAGCCCTTCTCTCCAGTAGAACTGGGTAAGCACATCATGTGGAACGTGTGTGTACTTATGTTTGTGAATCCCGTGATTTTACAACTTACATGTATGGATGGAGATCTCGAGGGTTTCATAGACCACCCCGATACACTGATTCCCCATTTGAGTTGGTGGGGTGCACTAGACTGTCTGTGGGGATTTTTTCATGGGTGGGCACAGACCCCTCTGACCGCCTTTGAGGTGTTGAATCCTGGTACCATACTGGTGATGTAGGGGGAACGTTTGCTATGTTCCCAAAGTTTTGGTATATGTGTCTTTTTATTGTGTCAGGTCGTGCACACGATTGTGGCACGCGTTGATGCATTAAGTTGGACTGATGCACATACTGTATGTACTCTATCCTGTGTCTCTTTTTCTAGGTATTCATCAGGAGCAGTTTCTACTTTCTGCCACCCTGTATGAACTACAGGAAGCTGGCTCGCCCTGACTGATTATGAGGGTATACTTTTTGTTCACATCACTGGTATCACGTGCACTTCACATATTTTATCTTTGATCCTGAAGAAGCGCCAACGACCTCTGTGGTGACAGGGGCGCGAAACATGTTGATCCATGATTTACCACAGGCATACATAGCCTGTCAGGGCATTTTTTACCCATGGGGTTCTAATTCTGGTTTCTAACGGTCTGAATCCAGCTGTATCTGTTTGGTTTAGTAACCCCTGATTGTAATTTTATCTTGCACGCACTTTGTTCACCCTCAACACTGGACCCACCCCCCACACACCCACAGGCACCATCCGGCATTTCTCTTGAAAAAAAGATCTCCGATAAAGTGACCCTTCGGGGGACCCGTATGGCATTGCAGTGCCGGGCCCGACGAGGAGCAAATGCCCGATGATGAAGCATGACATCCTTCCAGGGTGTGTGAGGGCAATAAGAGGCAAGACTGGTGCCTCCTCTGTGTGATGGGGTCTTTCTTATACCTAGGTCCTTTTGCCTTTCTCTTTTTTGCTTTGCTATAAGGCTTGTGGGTGACCTTCGGCACCCCTCCTTTGGAACAGTGTCCTCTTTTTGGTGTTAGTTTCATATTAGAGGATCTTGGACACTGGACCGTAATGTGCTCCTCGGTCCCCCCCTTCTCTTGTTGATGTAGTTTTGGCACGGCGGCTCAGCCGAGGGACCTTCTTCTATTTTTCTTCTTTTTCACACACATGACCTCACCACCGACATTTTGGGTAATTCTCTGGAACCCCCTCTAATGTGTCTACCATGGTTCATATCCTACACCTCATTCCCAATTATGGCATACTGATGGGTACAGGGGCATTGCCCTCGTTAAATTCCCCCCTTCTTTCTTTTTTATGTGCCCCCCCTCCTTTTACAATTTTTATAAGACTGATGGTACTACGTAGTTTCATAGTCCCAGTACATACCCTATGCTCTGTGTTTATCTGTCCTGTTTCTGGACAGATTATGGCCGTTCTATGATCAGAACGGTCTCCTAACATACAGGGGAGATTATAAGATAGGCTAATATTATTATTACTATATTTTCTCTGGGTTGGCTTTATTTTCCACCTTCCGGGCCTGGCACCCTTCTTGCAGGTTCGTGCTGACAGTTCCTCTTTCCCGTTTTCTGACGGGGATGCGCATGCGCGAGGGAGTAGTCCCCCTCTCCCTGGGACTGCACATGCGCCGATAGACTATCATTGCGCAAGCGCAGCATTCAAGTAGGAAATCTTACGTTTCCAGAAGTGAGCGCCACCCAGATATCCTCACCGAGGCTATTTTAACTACGCTTCGGGTTCCTACTGTGTTATTCGGGCAGACGCACGGATAGGGCAGGTATCCTGCAGCCCGCACCCCTAATCTCTGTAAGTAACGTTTCAGCGCCTGTTCAATTGAACTGATACGACGAGCAACTGTTGCTCGACTTGAATAGTCCAGGGAGTTTATGGGCTTTATCTCTTTTTCCTCTCATTGCTCCCACACAGTCAGAGATGGTGCGGGACCCCGGCGTCTTTGGCCTCAGTAGCCCTTCTCTCCAGTAGAACTGGGTAAGCACATCATGTGGAACGTGTGTGTACTTATGTTTGTGAATCCCGTGATTTTACAACTTACATGTATGGATGGAGATCTCGAGGGTTTCATAGACCACCCCGATACACTGATTCCCCATTTGAGTTGGTGGGGTGCACTAGACTGTCTGTGGGGATTTTTTCATGGGTGGGCACAGACCCCTCTGACCGCCTTTGAGGTGTTGAATCCTGGTACCATACTGGTGATGTAGGGGGAACGTTTGCTATGTTCCCAAAGTTTTGGTATATGTGTCTTTTTATTGTGTCAGGTCGTGCACACGATTGTGGCACGCGTTGATGCATTAAGTTGGACTGATGCACATACTGTATGTACTCTATCCTGTGTCTCTTTTTCTAGGTATTCATCAGGAGCAGTTTCTACTTTCTGCCACCCTGCATGAACTACAGGAAGCTGGCTCGCCCTGACTGATTATGAGGGTATACTTTTTGTTCACATCACTGGTATCACGTGCACTTCACATATTTTATCTTTGATCCTGAAGAAGCGCCAACGACCTCTGTGGCGACAGGGGCGCGAAACATGTTGATCCATGATTTACCACAGGCATACATAGCCTGTCAGGGCATTTTTTACCCATGGGGTTCTAATTCTGGTTTCTAACGGTCTGAATCCAGCTGTATCTGTTTGGTTTAGTAACCCCTGATTGTAATTTTATCTTGCACGCACTTTGTTCACCCTCAACACTGGACCCACCCCCCACACACCCACAGGCACCATCCGGCATTTCTCTTGAAAAAAAGATCTCCGATAAAGTGACCCTTCGGGGGACCCGTATGGCATTGCAGTGCCGGGCCCGACGAGGAGCAAATGCCCGATGATGAAGCATGACATCCTTCCAGGGTGTGTGAGGGCAATAAGAGGCAAGACTGGTGCCTCCTCTGTGTGATGGGGTCTTTCTTATACCTAGGTCCTTTTGCCTTTCTCTTTTTTGCTTTGCTATAAGGCTTGTGGGTGACCTTCGGCGCCCTGCCTTTGGAACAGTGTCCTCTTTTTGGTGTTAGTTTCATATTAGAGGAGCTTGGACACTGGACCGTAATGTGCTCCTCGGTCCCCCCCTTCTCTTGTTGATGTAGTTTTGGCACGGCGGCTCAGCCGAGGGACCTTCTTCTATTTTTCTTCTTTTTCACACACATGACCTCACCACCGACATTTTGGGTAATTCTCTGGAACCCCCTCTAATGTGTCTACCATGGTTCATATCCTACACCTCATTCACAATTTTAGCATACTGATGGGTACAGGGGCATTGCCCTCGTTAAATTCCCCCCTTCTTTCTTTTTTATGTGCCCCCCCTCCTTTTACAATTTTTATAAGTCTGATGGTACTACGTAGTTTCATAGTCCCAGTACATACCCTATGCTCTGTGTTTATCTGTCCTGTTTCTGGACAGATTATGGCCGTTCTATGATCAGAACGGTCTCCTAACATACAGGGGAGATTATAAGATAGGCTATTATTATTATTACTATATTTTCTCTGGGTTGGCTTTATTTTCCACATTCTGGGCCTGGCACCCTTCTTGCAGGTTCGTGCTGACAGTTCCTCTTTCCCGTTTTCTGACGGGGATGCGCATGCGCGAGGGAGTAGTCCCCCTCTCCCTGGGACTGCACATGCGCCGATAGACTATCATTGCGCAAGCGCAGCATTCAAGTAGGAAATCTTACGTTTCCGGAAGTGGGCGCCACCCAGATATCCTCACCGAGGCTATTTTAACTACGCCTCGGGTTCCTACTGTGTTATTCGGGCAGACGCACGGATAGGGCAGGTATCCTGCAGCCCGCACCCCTAATCTCTGTAAGTAACGTTTCAGCGCCTGTTCAATTGAACTGATACGACGAGCAACTGTTGCTCGACCTGAATAGTCCAGGGAGTTTATGGGCTTTATCTCTTTTTCCTCTCATTGCTCCCACACAGTCAGAGATGGTGCGGGACCCCGGCGTCTTTGGCCTCAGTAGCCCTTCTCTCCAGTAGAACTGGGTAAGCACATCATGTGGAACGTGTGTGTACTTATGTTTGTGAATCCCGTGATTTTACAACTTACATGTATGGATGGAGATCTCGAGGGTTTCATAGACCACCCCGATACACTGATTCCCCATTTGAGTTGGTGGGGTGCACTAGACTGTCTGTGGGGATTTTTTCATGGGTGGGCACAGACCCCTCTGACCGCCTTTGAGGTGTTGAATCCTGGTACCATACTGGTGATGTAGGGGAAACGTTTGCTATGTTCCCAAAGTTTTGGTATATGTGTCTTTTTATTGTGTCAGGTCGTGCACACAATTGTGGCACGCGTTGATGCATTAAGTTGGACTGATGCACATACTGTATGTACTCTATCCTGTGTCTCTTTTTCTAGGTATTCATCAGGAGCAGTTTCTACTTTCTGCCACCCTGTATGAACTACAGGAAGCTGGCTCGCCCTGACTGATTATGAGGGTATACTTTTTGTTCACATCACTGGTATCACGTGCACTTCACATATTTTATCTTTGATCCTGAAGAAGCGCCAACGACCTCTGTGGCGACAGGGGCGCGAAACATGTTGATCCATGATTTACCACAGGTATACATAGCCTGTCAGGGCATTTTTTACCCATGGGGTTCTAATTCTGGTTTCTAACGGTCTGAATCCAGCTGTATCTGTTTGGTTTAGTAACCCCTGATTGTAATTTTATCTTGCACGCACTTTGTTCACCCTCAACACTGGACCCACCCCCCACACACCCACAGGCACCATCCGGCATTTCTCTTGAAAAAAAGATCTCCGATAAAGTGACCCTTCGGGGGACCCGTATGGCATTGCAGTGCCGGGCCCGACGAGGAGCAAATGCCCGATGATGAAGCATGACATCCTTCCAGGGTGTGTGAGGGCAATAAGAGGCAAGACTGGTGCCTCCTCTGTGTGATGGGGTCTTTCTTATACCTAGGTCCTTTTGCCTTTCTCTTTTTTGCTTTGCTATAAGGCTTGTGGGTGACCTTCGGCGCCCCGCCTTTGGAACAGTGTCCTCTTTTTGGTGTTAGTTTCATATTAGAGGAGCTTGGACACTGGACCGTAGTGTGCTCCTCGGTCCCCCCCTTCTCTTGTTGATGTAGTTTTGGCACGGCGGCTCAGCCGAGGGACCTTCTTCTATTTTTCTTCTTTTTCACACACATGACCTCACCACCGACATTTTGGGTAATTCTCTGGAACCCCCTCTAATGTGTCTACCATGGTTCATATCCTACACCTCATTCACAATTTTAGCATACTGATGGGTACAGGGGCATTGCCCTCGTTAAATTCCCCCCTTCTTTCTTTTTTATGTGCCCCCCCTCCTTTTACAATTTTTATAAGTCTGATGGTACTATGTAGTTTTACAGTCCCAGTACATACCCTATGCTCTGTGTTTATCTGTCCTGTTTCTGGACAGATTATGGCCGTTCTATGATTAGAACGGTCTCCTAACATACAGGGGAGATTATAAAATAGGCTATTATTATTATTACTATATTTTCTCTGGGTTGGCTTTATTTTCCACATTCCGGGCCTGGCACCCTTCTTGCAGGTTCGTGCTGACAGTTCCTCTTTCCCGTTTTCTGACGGGGATGCGCATGCGCAAGGGAGTAGTCCCCCTCTCCCTGGGACTGCACATGCGCCAATAGACTATCATTGCGCAAGCGCAGCATTCAAGTAGGAAATCTTACGTTTCCGGAAGTGGGCGCCACCCAGATATCCTCACCGAGGCTATTTTAACTACGCCTCGGGTTCCTACTGTGTTATTCGGGCAGACGCACGGATAGGGCAGGTATCCTGCAGCCCGCACCCCTAATCTCTGTAAGTAACGTTTCAGCGCCTGTTCAATTGAACTGATACGACGAGCAACTGTTGCTCGACTTGAATAGTCCAGGGAGTTTATGGGCTTTATCTCTTTTTCCTCTCATTGCTCCCACACAGTCAGAGATGGTGCGGGACCCCGGCGTCTTTGGCCTCAGTAGCCCTTCTCCCCAGTAGATCTGGGTAAGCACATCATGTGGAACGTGTGTGTACTTATGTTTGTGAATCCCGTGATTTTACAACTTACATGTATGGATGGAGATCTCGAGGGTTTCATAGACCACCCCGATACACTGATTCCCCATTTGAGTTGGTGGGGTGCACTAGACTGTCTGTGGGGATTTTTTCATGCGTGGGCACAGACCCCTCTGACCGCCTTTGAGGTGTTGAATCCTGGTACCATACTGGTGATGTAGGGGGAACGTTTGCTATGTTCCCAAAGTTTTGGTATATGTGTCTTTTTATTGTGACAGGTCGTGCACACGATTGTGGCACGCGTTGATGCATTAAGTTGGACTGATGCACATACTGTATGTACTCTATCCTGTGTCTCTTTTTCTAGGTATTCATCAGGAGCAGTTTCTACTTTCTGCCACCCGGTATGAACTACAGGAAGCTGGCTCGCCCTGACTGATTATGAGGGTATACTTTTTGTTCACATCACTGGTATCACGTGCACTTCACATATTTTATCTTTGATCCTGAAGAAGCGCCAACGACCTCTGTGGTGACAGGGGCGCGAAACATGTTGATCCATGATTTACCACAGGCATACATAGCCTGTCAGGGCATTTTTTACCCATGGGGTTCTAATTCTGGTTTCTAACGGTCTGAATCCAGCTCTATCTGTTTGGTTTAGTAACCCCTGATTGTAATTTTATCTTGCACGCACTTTGTTCACCCTCAACACTGGACCCACCCCCCACACACCCACAGTCACCATCCGGCATTTCTCTTGAAAAAAAGATCTCCGATAAAGTGACCCTTCGGGGGACCCGTAGGGCATTGCAGTGCCGGTCCCGACGAGGAGCAAATGTCCGATGATGAAGCATGACATCATTCCAGGGTGTGTGAGGGCAACAAGAGGCAAGACTGGTGCCTCCTCTGTGTGATGGGGTCTTTCTTATACCTAGGTCCTTTTGCCTTTCTCTTTTTTGCTTTGCTATAAGGCTTGTGGGTGACCTTCGGCACCCTGCCTTTGGAACAGTGTCCTCTTTTTGGTGTTAGTATCATATTAGAGGAGCTTGGACACTGGACCGTAATGTGCTCCTCGGTCCCCCCCTTCTCTTGTTGATGTAGTTTTGGCACGGCGGCTCAGCTGAGGGACCTTCTTCTATTTTTCTTCTTTTTCACACACATGACCTCACCACCGACATTTTGGGTAATTCTCTGGAACCCCCTCTAATGTGTCTACCATGGTTCATATACTACACCTCATTCCCAATTATGGCATACTGATGGGTACAGGGGCATTGCCCTCGTTAAATTCCCCCCTTCTTTCTTTTGTATGTGCCCCCCCTCCTTTTACAATTTTTATAAGTCTGATGGTACTACGTAGTTTCATAGTCCCAGTACATACCCTATGCTCTGTGTTTATCTGTCCTGTTTCTGGACAGATTATGGCCGTTCTATGATCAGAACGGTCTCCTAACATACAGGGGAGATTATAAGATAGGCTAATATTATTATTACTATATTTTCTCTGGGTTGGCTTTATTTTCCACATTCCGGGCCTGGCACCCTTCTTGCAGGTTCGTGCTGACAGTTCCTCTTTCCCGTTTTCTGACGGGGATGCGCATGCGCGAGGGAGTAGTCCCCCTCTCCCTGGGACTGCACATGCGCCGATAGACTATCATTGCGCAAGTGCAGCATTCAAGTAGGAAATCTTACGTTTCCAGAAGTGGGCGCCACCCAGATATCCTCACCTAGGCTATTTTAACTACGCCTCGGGTTCCTACTGTGTTATTCGGGCAGACGCACGGATAGGGCAGGTATCCTGCAGCCCGCACCCCTAATCTCTGTAAGTAAGGTTTCAGCGCCTGTTCAATTGAACTGATACGACGAGCAACTGTTGCTCGACTTGAATAGTCCAGGGAGTTTATGGGCTTTATCTCTTTTTCCTCTCATTGCTCCCACACAGTCAGAGATGGTGCGGGACCCCGGCGTCTTTGGCCTCAGTAGCCCTTCTCTCCAGTAGAACTGGGTAAGCACATCATGTGGAACGTGTGTGTACTTATGTTTGTGAATCCCGTGATTTTACAACTTACATGTATGGATGGAGATCTCGAGGGTTTCATAGACCACCCCGATACACTGATTCCCCATTTGAGTTGGTGGGGTGCACTAGACTGTCTGTGGGGATTTTTTCATGGGTGGGCACAGACCCCTCTGACCGCCTTTGAGGTGTTGAATCCTGGTACCATACTGGTGATGTAGGGGGAACGTTTGCTATGTTCCCAAAGTTTTGGTATATGTGTCTTTTTATTGTGTCAGGTCGTGCACACGATTGTGGCACGCGTTGATGCATTAAGTTGGACTGATGCACATACTGTATGTACTCTATCCTGTGTCTCTTTTTCTAGGTATTCATCAGGAGCAGTTTCTACTTTCTGCCACCCTGTATGAACTACAGGAAGCTGGCTCGCCCTGACTGATTATGAGGGTATACTTTTTGTTCACATCACTGGTATCACGTGCACTTCACATATTTTATCTTTGATCCTG
This sequence comes from Triturus cristatus, assembly GCF_964204655.1. NCBI lineage: Eukaryota > Metazoa > Chordata > Amphibia > Caudata > Salamandridae > Triturus > Triturus cristatus. The sequence goes on along the minus strand of NC_140584.1, from coordinate 935,345,556 downwards.
AAGAAGCGCCAACGACCTCTGTGGCGACAGGGGCGCGAAACATGTTGATCCATGATTTACCACAGGCATACATAGCCTGTCAGGGCATTTTTTACCCATGGGGTTCTAATTCTGGTTTCTAACGGTCTGAATCCAGCTGTATCTGTTTGGTTTAGTAACCCCTGATTGTAATTTTATCTTGCACGCACTTTGTTCACCCTCAACACTGGACCCACCCCCCACACACCCACAGGCACCATCCGGCATTTCTCTTGAAAAAAAGATCTCCGATAAAGTGACCCTTCGGGGGACCCGTATGGCATTGCAGTGCCGGGCCCGACGAGGAGCAAATGCCCGATGATGAAGCATGACATCCTTCCAGGGTGTGTGAGGGCAATAAGAGGCAAGACTGGTGCCTCCTCTGTGTGATGGGGTCTTTCTTATACCTAGGTCCTTTTGCCTTTCTCTTTTTTGCTTTGCTATAAGGCTTGTGGGTGACCTTCGGTGCCCTGCCTTTGGAACAGTGTCCTCTTTTTGGTGTTAGTTTCATATTAGAGGAGCTTGGACACTGGACCGTAATGTGCTCCTCGGTCCCCCCCTTCTCTTGTTGATGTAGTTTTGGCACGGCGGCTCAGCCGAGGGACCTTCTTCTATTTTTCTTCTTTTTCACACACATGACCTCACCACCGACATTTTGGGTAATTCTCTGGAACCCCCTCTAATGTGTCTACCATGGTTCATATCCTACACCTCATTCCCAATTATGGCATACTGATGGGTACAGGGGCATTGCCCTCGTTAAATTCCCCCCTTCTTTCTTTTTTATGTGCCCCCCCTCCTTTTACAATTTTTATAAGTCTGATGGTACTACGTAGTTTCATAGTCCCAGTACATACCCTATGCTCTGTGTTTATCTGTCCTGTTTCTGGACAGATTATGGCCGTTCTATGATCAGAACGGTCTCCTAACATACAGGGGAGATTATAAGATAGGCTATTATTATTATTACTATATTTTCTCTGGGTTGGCTTTATTTTCCACATTCTGGGCCTGGCACCCTTCTTGCAGGTTCGTGCTGACAGTTCCTCTTTCCCGTTTTCTGACGGGGATGCGCATGCGCGAGGGAGTAGTCCCCCTCTCCCTGGGACTGCACATGCGCCGATAGACTATCATTGCGCAAGCGCAGCATTCAAGTAGGAAATCTTACGTTTCCGGAAGTGGGCGCCACCCAGATATCCTCACCGAGGCTATTTTAACTACGCCTCGGGTTCCTACTGTGTTATTCGGGCAGACGCACGGATAGGGCAGGTATCCTGCAGCCCGCACCCCTAATCTCTGTAAGTAACGTTTCAGCGCCTGTTCAATTGAACTGATACGACGAGCAACTGTTGCTCGACTTGAATAGTCCAGGGAGTTTATGGGCTTTATCTCTTTTTCCTCTCATTGCTCCCACACAGTCAGAGATGGTGCGGGACCCCGGCGTCTTTGGCCTCAGTAGCCCTTCTCTCCAGTAGAACTGGGTAAGCACATCATGTGGAACGTGTGTGTACTTATGTTTGTGAATCCTGTGATTTTACAACTTACATGTATGGATGGAGATCTCGAGGGTTTCATAGACCACCCCGATACACTGATTCCCCATTTGAGTTGGTGGGGTGCACTAGACTGTCTGTGGGGATTTTTTCATGGGTGGGCACAGACCCCTCTGACCGCCTTTGAGGTGTTGAATCCTGGTACCATACTGGTGATGTAGGGGGAACGTTTGCTATGTTCCCAAAGTTTTGGTATATGTGTCTTTTTATTGTGTCAGGTCGTGCACACGATTGTGGCACGCGTTGATGCATTAAGTTGGACTGATGCACATACTGTATGTACTCTATCCTGTGTCTCTTTTTCTAGGTATTCATCAGGAGCAGTTTCTACTTTCTGCCACCCTGTATGAACTACAGGAAGCTGGCTCGCCCTGACTGATTATGAGGGTATACTTTTTGTTCACATCACTGGTATCACGTGCACTTCACATATTTTATCTTTGATCCTGAAGAAGCGCCAACGACCTCTGTGGCGACAGGGGCGCGAAACATGTTGATCCATGATTTACCACAGGCATACATAGCCTGTCAGGGCATTTTTTACCCATGGGGTTCTAATTCTGGTTTCTAACGGTCTGAATCCAGCTGTATCTGTTTGGTTTAGTAACCCCTGATTGTAATTTTATCTTGCACGCACTTTGTTCACCCTCAACACTGGACCCACCCCCCACACACCCACAGGCCCCATCCGGCATTTCTCTTGAAAAAAAGATCTCCGATAAAGTGACCCTTCGGGGGACCCGTATGGCATTGCAGTGCCGGGCCCGACGAGGAGCAAATGCCCGATGATGAAGCATGACATCCTTCCAGGGTGTGTGAGGGCAATAAGAGGCAAGACTGGTGCCTCCTCTGTGTGATGGGGTCTTTCTTATACCTAGGTCCTTTTGCCTTTCTCTTTTTTGCTTTGCTATAAGGCTTGTGGGTGACCTTCGGCGCCCTGCCTTTGGAACAGTGTCCTCTTTTTGGTGTTAGTTTCATATTAGAGGAGCTTGGACACTGGACCGTAATGTGCTCCTCGGTCCCCCCCTTCTCTTGTTGATGTAGTTTTGGCACGGCGGCTCAGCCGAGGGACCTTCTTCTATTTTTCTTCTTTTTCACACACATGACCTCACCACCGACATTTTGGGTAATTCTCTGGAACCCCCTCTAATGTGTCTACCATGGTTCATATCCTACACCTCATTCACAATTTTAGCATACTGATGGGTACAGGGGCATTGCCCTCGTTAAATTCCCCCCTTCTTTCTTTTTTATGTGCCCCCCCTCCTTTTACAATTTTTATAAGTCTGATGGTACTATGTAGTTTTACAGTCCCAGTACATACCCTATGCTCTGTGTTTATCTGTCCTGTTTCTGGACAGATTATGGCCGTTCTATGATTAGAACGGTCTCCTAACATACAGGGGAGATTATAAGATAGGCTATTATTATTATTACTATATTTTCTCTGGGTTGGCTTTATTTTCCACATTCCGGGCCTGGCACCCTTCTTGCAGGTTCGTGCTGACAGTTCCTCTTTCCCGTTTTCTGACGGGGATGCGCATGCGCAAGGGAGTAGTCCCCCTCTCCCTGGGACTGCACATGCGCCGATAGACTATCATTGCGCAAGCGCAGCATTCAAGTAGGAAATCTTACGTTTCCGGAAGTGGGCGCCACCCAGATATCCTCACCGAGGCTATTTTAACTACGCCTCGGGTTCCTACTGTGTTATTCGGGCAGACGCACGGATAGGGCAGGTATCCTGCAGCCCGCACCCCTAATCTCTGTAAGTAACGTTTCAGCGCCTGTTCAATTGAACTGATACGACGAGCAACTGTTGCTCGACTTGAATAGTCCAGGGAGTTTATGGGCTTTATCTCTTTTTCCTCTCATTGCTCCCACACAGTCAGAGATGGTGCGGGACCCCGGCGTCTTTGGCCTCAGTAGCCCTTCTCCCCAGTAGAACTGGGTAAGCATATCATGTGGAACGTGTGTGTACTTATGTTTGTGAATCCCGTGATTTTACAACTTACATGTATGGATGGAGATCTCAAGGGTTTCATAGACCACCCCGATACACTGATTCCCCATTTGAGTTGGTGGGGTGCACTAGACTGTCTGTGGGGATTTTTTCATGGGTGGGCACAGACCCCTCTGACCGCCTTTGAGGTGTTGAATCCTGGTACCATACTGGTGATGTAGGGGGAACGTTTGCTATGTTCCCAAAGTTTTGGTATATGTGTCTTTTTATTGTGACAGGTCGTGCACACGATTGTGGCACGCGTTGATGCATTAAGTTGGACTGATGCACATACTGTATGTACTCTATCCTGTGTCTCTTTTTCTAGGTATTCATCAGGAGCAGTTTCTACTTTCTGCCACCCTGTATGAACTACAGGAAGCTGGCTCGCCCTGACTGATTATGAGGGTATACTTTTTGTTCACATCACTGGTATCACGTGCACTTCACATATTTTATCTTTGATCCTGAAGAAGCGCCAACGACCTCTGTGGTGACAGGGGCGCGAAACATGTTGATCCATGATTTACCACAGGCATACATAGCCTGTCAGGGCATTTTTTACCCATGGGGTTCTAATTCTGGTTTCTAACGGTCTGAATCCAGCTCTATCTGTTTGGTTTAGTAACCCCTGATTGTAATTTTATCTTGCACGCACTTTGTTCACCCTCAACACTGGACCCACCCTCCACACACCCACAGGCACCATCCGGCATTTCTCTTGAAAAAAAGATCTCCGATAAAGTGACCCTTCGGGGGACCCGTAGGGCATTGCAGTGCCGGGCCCGATGAGGAGCAAATGCCCGATGATGAAGCATGACATCCTTCCAGGGTGTGTGAGGGCAACAAGAGGCAAGACTGGTGCCTCCTCTGTGTGATGGGGTCTTTCTTATACCTAGGTCCTTTTGCCTTTCTCTTTTTTGCCTTGCTATAAGGCTTGTGGGTGACCTTCGGCGCCCTGCCTTTGGAACAGTGTCCTCTTTTTGGTGTTAGAACAAGGGAGGTGGCCACCGATTACACAGGTGTGTTCCCAGAGTCATCAAGTCTATCCCTGAAATAAGAAAGTTTACTCATCGTGTCACTACTACGTGCATTGAAATCTTTACATTGGTAACAAGAACCTGCGTTCAAAAAGGATATAAGGACTGCATCCAGTCCTAGAGCTGCTGCCTCAGGCCGGCTGCACAGGTGGGAAGTTCAACATGGCGGGGTCTCGAACAAGGAGCGCCCGGGGAAGTACTGGGATCGACATCCCCATCAGCGTTGTGTAGATACACTGTCCTATAAGTGGAGGAGCGTACTGTTCAGTCCTCATTGTCCGAAGCGTTGAGAGAAGTTTTCTTTTTGCTCCAATTTGGCGAAATCCAGGGCATGTTTGGGGTTGGCAAAGATCTTAGCTTTATCATCAGACCCTATACGGAGACGTGCTGGATAAAGCATAGGGTATGGGACGCTTTCAGCAATCAGAATCTTCTTTGCCGATTGGAATTCCTTCCGCGCTGCTTGTACTGCTGCCATGAAGTCAGGGTAGAAGTCGAGGGTGTTACCCTGGTTGCTGATATTGTCCTTTTGTCTGGAGACGCGGAGTACCACATCTCTGTCCCTGTAGTTGAGCAATCGGGCGATGATTGGCCTGGGCAGCGCTCCTGGGGACAGGCGTGCAGCCAGGGAATGATGAGCCCGCTCCACGATAAACATACTGGATAGGTTGTCGTCGCCGCACATCTCCCGAATAAGGTTTTCTACATACGTTTCCAGGCGCCCCACGTTGGTCGATTCCGGAAGGCCTAGTATGCGTATGTTATTGCTTCGTGAACGCGCTTCGATGTCTTAATTCTTGGCTTGAATAACCGCCGGATGTTTCTCCATCTCAGATGCTTTCGTCTTGACGCTCTGTAGGCCGTCCTCCGCATTCAATATACGCTGCTCTGCCTCACCAAAGCGCACTCCTTGTCTGTCAAGTTTAGCTGATATGCTATACATGCGACCATTGAGGGCCTCCATATTCTCATTTATGGATTGTAGACTTGTTTGTATGGCGGCAAGAGTTTTCTCCAGCGCGGTCGGGGCCAAAGTAGCATTGTCTAATCTGAGTCTGAAGCCGCAGGTTGCTGGGACTTGCCGGATTTGCGCAGTTCGAAAGTGAGACAAGGCTGGTGTTTGTAGAGCTTGCCCATGGCGAATGGCGGATGTGCACACGGTGCTACTGGCCAAAGTCTGTGGAGGTAGGGTATCAATGGGTGTTCCTATACTGCTGATCTTTCCCAGGTCACCAGACCAGCAGAGTGCGATATGAACCTGTATTTTACAATTGCGGCCGAGAGCATGTTGCTCAGTATTCAGTCCGCCCAGGCTCCGGTACAGGCCGGTACCCGTTGAGTCTCAAGGGTATATCAGGGGTCACCGTTGCAAGGGTTACCACCTATTGCAGCTGCCAGGATTTGCAGAAAGCAAAGGTTGGGTCAGACCTCCTCAGGCCATGCAGAGCCAGATCCAGTCGCAGTAGATGAGACCAGGAACCAGGCAGGGGTCAGTAGCTTTCCAGATGATGTGAGGTGCAACAGCGACACAGCAAGAGAGACGGCAGTCCGGTCAAGCACACAGAGACCCACCGATCTAGATCGTTGCAGTATAGGCCTGTACAGTGCAGTAGCTGAGCCTCCCGGTCCTCGCCGCAAATCAACACTGGTCTGCAGGCAATCGGCGTTTCCCGCCGTATCCGGCACAGGTCTCCTGCCGTCCGGCATGGTATCGCAGCGAGGCCGGGCACAAAGGATCGCAGGCGCCGCGATCGGATCTCTGGAATATACTACCACGGACGCCCTGGTGCAAACAAGTCTCGGCCAGCGAGGGCGCAGCAATCGTTCATATCCTACTGCAGCCCCCCTCAGCGCTATAACATGGAGAGCACTCCCCTGCCCGTGTGTCTCTATATCCGCTCCTTATTTGGGTGTTCAGCGGCCCCCACTGTGTCCATCCAGAGCGCGGCACCGGGCCTCCCGTGACCGCCACTAAAGACTGCGCTCCCAGCTCTCACCTCCTCAATTTTAGCGCCGCTGTAGAATCGGTGTTCACAATGCACCGCGCAACATCTTGCTGGTCTCGCAGCACACCCCCAGTCCCAGCGGCACCAGTCACGCGGCCTTCAGTCCTCCGATTTCCTCGCCAGCAGGCCCGTCAACCAGCAGCTCCCCAGTGTCTACCGTGCCGGGGTCTCCAGAGCAGGCGAGCAGCCGACTGCGCCGCTGGAGTCAGCTCGGCACATCAGGGGTGTCAGCCAGGGGAGATCTGGACACCACAGCCGCATCACCTCTCCCGGGCCCTGTCGCATTGCATTGTAGTGTGGAGGAATGCCATTTTGCCACGTGTGCGGTGTCGACAAAGTCACTGTTTTCTCCCTTATCAGGCCCGCTCGCCCTCCGCTAACGCTGCAATCCTGTCACCCGGTGTCTATTTGGCAGACGACTCGGCTTTGACAGGTGCGATGACTGAGAGGCGACAGGATAGATGGAGGACTGTGTCGGTGGCCGGCAGAGCCGCATTACTATGTGGCCATCTTGCCGTGCGTCAAGCCACGCCCCCCCCCCCTCCCGATATGGTAATTGAGTCCGATGCCAGTGGCTCAGGCTGTGGAGCTCAATGCGGGGATGTCTCCACAGGAGGAAAATGGCCCTCCGTAGAACGAGTCCTTCATATAAACTGTCTGGAAGTGATGGTGGGTCCTTTGCAGTGAAATGTTGGACCAAGGACAAAGCCCAATGTTCTGTCCTTCTCAAGATGGAGAATGTAGCAGTGATCCGCTATGTCAATCACTTAGGTGGGACAAGGTCAAAAGCCTTGTTGGATCTGGCCCGCAATCTATGGGAGTACTGCTTGGCCTACCAGATCTCGCTGTTGGCGGAACACCTTCTGGGTTCTTCCAATCATGTGGCAGATTAGCACTCTCGTCACTGGCAGGACACCAGTCTGTGGTAGTAACACTCAATGGTATTTCGGGGCCTTCTTTCCCATTGGGGCCCTTTCTCGATCAATCTCTTTGCCTCTCGGCTGGACCGCCAGTTGAAGAGGTATTACAGCTGGGGTCCGGACTCGGGCGCAGTAGCAGTGGATGCGTTTCTCCAGGATTGGATCATGGAGAAGGGTTATGCATTTCCCCCTTTTGCGATGATCATGAGATTATCTACTCAGGTGCAGAGACAACAGACAGACCTGTTGGTGATTACCCCAGTTTGGAGGTCTCAAGCTTGGTTTCCAGTTCTGATGGAACTTTCTTGGAATTTTCCAATCTGTCTACCCTTCAGGATCCCCACAGGAATCCTCATCACCGGTTACTCATGGGTGCCCTTCATCTTATGGCTTGGTGGATTACAGGGAACGATGGAAAGTGCCAGGCCTTTCTATAGAAGCTGCCTCGTTGCTCCCCAAGTCCTAGGCCGAGAGCACCGATAAAAGGTACCGTTCCACCTGGTCACAATGGGGGAGTTGGTGCCATCAATGACAGGTGGATCCAATGGGGGCTAAGGTTGTCCATATACAGAATTGTTTGGCTTTGTTGGTTGCAGAAGGTTTAGCTTACAGGTCGATAAACACATGCAGGTCTGCCATTTCAGCTGGGCATGTTCCAGCATGTTCTGGTGGATGGCCACCCAGTGGGGGAATACCCGCTGGTGCCCAAACTCTTTAGAGGTATTAAGTAATAGGTTCCCTTGAGCCCAGATATTCCACTCTTGGGGATTTTAAAATAGTTTTGAATCTGTTTAAATCATGGCCTTCTAATAAAGATCTCTGTCAAAAACAGATGTCAGCTAAGTCGGCGACCCTCCTAAGCCTGATTTCTTGTTGCAGGGTTTCGGATGTGAGAGCTCTGGACTTGGCAGGTAGAGTTTTTACTCCTAAGGCAGTTACTTTTCATTTATCCAAGAGGACAAATTGTAATTCTAAGTCAGTGTCATACCCATCTTTCCCTGATGTCCCAAAGCTATGTGTGGTACGGGCGCTCAAATCTTATGAGGTGATGACTGAAGAAATACATCCACAGGGCGTAAGACAATTGTTTATTGCCCTCACGAAACCACACAAAGCGGTATCCTCCCCAACTATTGCAAGGTGGGTCTGCTGAATCATGCAGGAGACATCGATAGATATTTCCCAATTTGGAGTCAATTCGGTACGGGGGCGATGGCCTCTAAAGCATTTACTCTGGGAGCGCAGCTGAAGGATATTCTGAATGCTACAGATTGGTCTACAGACTACACCTTCAAGAGGTTCTATTTTAAGCCGGTGGTAAATCTGGCATCATTGGTGGTGCACAGGCTTTAAGGTAGCCTAATCCTTTCCTCCGTTCCTGATATAGAATGAAACATTTCCTAGCTATCGTAAAATAAAGTTTTGATTCTATTAAGGACTCTGGGGCGAGGATTAGCCCACCCATGTCTAGCACTCCCTCCCGATGCATCTACTTTTGAGATGTAAGTAAAGTCTTTTGACTGTATAATTTTTATCAATACTGGATATTTGATGTTCAATTGTTTGTCGACTTGTGCTTTAGTTCGGATAGATGTGGTTGATGATGGTTATATTTCTACCAAGTGTTACAACGTCTCTTTTACTTTCCAGGAACAGAATCAAATAAAGAGAAATTCGCCAGCTGTGTTTGCAGTAAGAAAGAGGAGGCTAGTATCATCTTCAAGTCCTTTTTTATAAATCGCATGGCTGATAACTCCCTTCCATGATGATGGTATCTTGCTAGTCAATAATGTTCAAGCAAATAATTAATGAAATAATGCACCCCACCGATAGGAATCTGTTTTTAAAAAATCAAATGGGATACCATTTGGGCCTATAGAGCAGGAAGATCGGGAATTTTTAATTAAAGCCCTGTTGTGATACATCTAAGGTTGTATTTGAGTAAATCAAAATTGGGGTTGGCATTCTGATGTTATTTGAAAAGGGATTCTTAATATGTTATTGCCAAGTAATGTTTGAAATAAAATTGCCATTGGGTGGTTTATACGACTCGTTCCTGCACCAATTAAAGACCAGAATTATTTAGTATTGTTTGAGTTGATGGCATCAATTAATTTTGCTTAAGCTGCTTCCAGGTGTCTCATCTGAATTTCCTTTACAGATATCTTCAGCATGCCTTTTCATGTTTGATGCCAAAATCTTGATGTGAAGAGCGTGAGCTTTTCAGGGGGCCTTGCAATAGTTTCCTGTGCTGTCTTTTTGCTAAAGTGACTTATCGGTTACTAGAGAATCGGTTTGCAGAAGAAAAGATTGTATTATGTCTAATAATGGAATAAGAAGAAATAAATTGAAGAGTTAAATTTAACAAAGCTTACCATTTGCCTACCTAGTCAGATGATTTATGGTTAATAAAATTAGCTCTGATCAATCTTGATACTATAATTTCTTGATTCTTCATGGTTGCTTATTTGCAATCTCGAGCTGTGTTCCATCTGATTATTTTGGAATTAATTGAGATTATGTTGATATCATTAAGGTATTTCTATATCTGAAATTACTTGTGAATAAACTGAAAGTTTCTTTCCTGAGGATTGTGATAACTCTTTTTCCTCAGAAGAATCACAAAACTTTTACAGTAGTGGCATCCTGAATACTAAATAAAAGGAAAATCTATCAAACATTTAAATTTGGTGGTGACAAATATTAGTATAGACAATCGTGGGGAAACCTTCCATTCAATGAGATATAATTCATGTATTAAGCTGTTTATGCGTTTGCTGTTTGTTACCTTCTTGTTCGCATAGTTAGGGGTCAGAGGTGGTTAGATATTCCAGGGTATGTCAGGTGAATCCTCAGCTGGTAAATTCTCTTTAGATGTATAAAATAAATTATCATTAAAGCCACCCATTATTATTATCATTCATTAAGCGCATTGTTCCAAACAATTCCCATTTACTAACAAAAGTTGGATTTTGCTCCTGGTTCCTAATAGGAGTTTGACCACATAATTTTATCTTGTTTGGATTCTAGAGCTTTATATTCTCAAAAAACCTCAATAGGGTATCTTATTGAGCTTTTTGAAGCTTGTATTTCATACAAATGAAAATTTGATAGGGTGTGAGATTCATTTTCCAGATTACTTGAAGTCAAGTTAAGTGATATTGATTAAGAAAAGTTAGTTCATTTTCACCACTTGAATTAATATGTTGGTTAATACCAGCAATATTCCAGAAATAATAATTTTTGATCTACTACTAAAAGTAAAGTGATGCAATTAGGTTTAGATTGCTATATTCCTTGGCAGTGGAACTGAGTGTCACATTACATGCGGACGTTCAATTTTAAATAATAATAAGCGGATTTCTAAATGTATTAGGGTCTGCAGGATATTTAAAGTGAGTTGCTATATTGAATGGTCGAAAAGACTGATTAAAATACTCCCTCTAATTTAAGTACCTTTAGATATGTGGCTATTTTGGTTTTGTAACTTTGGAAACTCAGATTTCCCAAGTGGAGAGGTCAGTTCCTCTAGCACAAATTTTTAAAGGCATAACATCCGTGGTCCAGGCTGTTTGGGTAACTTCACCTTGATAATGTATCTCCCTAATAACCCTAATACTACTTAAGTGACTAAATTTAGATTTTCTAGCTATGAGAACTGTTTTAATTTTGTTTGGCAGTTTGGGATATCATGACTGCCTTGCGATCTGTTACTGGGGATTACGTCTAGACATGCAGGTTTCAGACTGAGTTCATTTTCTGTGTGTTATATCTTTAGTATTCACTAAAGGGTAACTGTTCATATGGAACAGAGTACAACCTATTCTGGTTGAGTGCAAACGCGGTTAGATCTAGATGAAGGTGGGGGAATTACTCCTTTTAGAAATAGTGCCCTCACACACCCTTGCGAGTGTCATGCTTCATCATCGGGCGTTTGCTCCTCATTGGGGTGGCGCTTCTGTCCCCCACGTGCCCTGCAAGAGGGCTCTTTGTCGGAGATCTTTTAGGGGAGATGCCACAGTTGTGCATGTGGGTGTGTGGGCCTTACAAGTGTGTGAGTGAGTTAAAATTACCTCCTTGGTACCCAGAAAACAAGTTTTAATCAGGGGTCCGTGAGGTAAGATTAAAAGACAAAGGATAAGGAGAATCTCTTTCAAACAAATGTACTAGAGGGGTGAGTATTATCCTGCTGCTCTCTTATCTGTGCATGTGGGTGAAAAGTGAAATTAGGTCAACATGTTTCACGCTCAATATTGGATACTAATGGATCCCGGTGCGCTTCTTCAGGACCGTGGTGTGAAATAAAAATAGGAATTAGGGACGGCGACACCCTATATTCCTATGGTACCTATAATCAGGTGTATGTGCATCTAAGCGCCTAATGGAACGTCTGACTCTCGTTCCTATGTCCAACCTGGTAATGAGACAAAAAGAGACACAAATTTTGAGACAAACATGTAGAGAAAGTGTGAATAGAGTCATTCACTTCAATAGCATGCTGTCAACTTGGCATTCACATAGATGGATACTCATTAAGGCACGCTGGGTGTGACATGCCCCGTCCATCTTTTTACAACATAACCGTGCATAGCAGAATCGATGCACTAATTATGGCCGGTGCAGTATCACATACACAGGTAGTGTGTCACCTTTGCCTGGCTCAGCAAAGCCCGAGGTGACTGGTATCATGCATGCACTACAGTACTAGTGAACATCCATGGTGTTGAGGATCGTGTCTATATCGTCGTAGTAAAATCAAGGCATCGCTGCCATTGTGCTTGTGGCAGACCGTTAGCTTCACAAGATAAAGATTATACTCTCTCGAGTTTCTTGGTATTATATCTTTACCATGTTCGGATATATTAACAGTATTTGTGACTATGTGTGATGGAGAACGATTTATCAAATTGGGTGATATGTAGAATGCGCTTCCAATTTCGATCGCCTTGTCCTGTTTCAAGGTTGGTATTAATTTTTGATTCTGCTGTTAACATCCCTTCAGGGAGAAATGTAGTGTGCTGAATAATTCATACAACAGATAGTGTACTTGCCAGGAGAGCAAAGTTGTCAGGAATATTTTTAGCTAAATTTGAAGAATCACTTGAGAGTTGTTTGACTCCATTAGGGGTGTGTTGGCTTTCATTATGGGCTTGTTTCTCCATTTCAATGATAAGACGTGTTGGGAGATCCTTTTATTGTAGCTGTTGCTGATAACGTTCCTTTTTTAGTTGACTCATGTTATCTGAAGAGCTCTGAATTTCAATTAATACTGGATCCTTGCCGAGCTGATCAATACTGCTTTTCATGATTTATAGCCTTGGTGCTGAATGTTTCATACAACAGATAGTGTCCTTGCCAGGAGAGAAAAATTGTCTGCATTAATTCTAGCTAAATTTGAAGATATACTTGAGAGTTGTTAGAGGGGTGTGTTGGCTGTCGTTATATGCGTGTTTGTTTCCACTCAGTGATATGATGTGTTGGGTTGGGAGATCCTTTTATTATAGTTGCTGCTGAAGAAGGTCCTTTTTAGTTGACTAATGTTATCTGAAGAGATCTGAATTTCAATAAATACTGGATCCTTGCCGAGCTGATCAATACTGCTTTATGTGATTTGGCTCTATATTGGATAGAGAGTTTGTTCATTCGAGGAAGTATTTATAGCCTTGGCAGCTTTTAAAGATAGGTTGCTGACTGCAGTTTTTGTATTTAATTTCCTCAGTTTCTTTAAACGTCATTTACTAATGTATGACCGAAAGCCTTCTGTTGGAGTTCCATCTGCATTTTTAAGGGTCATAGTTGTTGTTGGATATTGATGATTTCTGGTTTTTGGTGCATTAGACAAGAGATCAATATCACCAATTAAATCTAAAGGGATCTCCTGTGATATAAGTAAAAGTGGCTAACTTGCAATGAGCTGAGCGGTATGAATGGATGGCTCCTCCTCAGGCTCTGGAGTTCGATGGTGTACTGAGGTAGTTGTCTTATCAGTTTGAATATATTTTAATTTGGTCTGTAGAAGTTGTTTAAGGTCGACAATGTCCTCAATACGACAACGCACATGCGATTGAGCACATGCTTTAAGTGATTTCAACACGTTGTCAAGTTTGTTAAATTATTTAAAATTCTCTTTTAAACCTTTCAAATAATTGTTGATGTCATCTAATATAGAAACTTGCACGAGTAGTACAAATGATTGACTGTTTAGTGTTTTAGCCATTTTGGTTCATGTAGTACTGAATGCCCCTATAGCGTGCAAGATAGGATAAGCAGAGGGAGTATTTAAATCCTCCAGGTTGTCTGTTGTCAGGGAAACATTATCAGATGCCAGGTGAATTGGTACTTGAGATAGCCATGTAGTTAAAGGATATTCAAGGTCATTTAATTTGGTTAGTAGATCCGAATTATCAAAGGACCTTGCAAAATAGTAATGGTCTATTTTTTGCTTAAGGTGTCCTTATGTCATTAGTATTGTGAGCTCCCGCCATAGAGTTTAGGTCAATCCCATAAATTGATTCAGTCGGAATTACTATTTAATGAAATTAAGTCATGAGGTATTGCATTATAGTCAGCTGTAATTATTGCAACTGTAGTGGAAGATAAAAAGTGATTTGTAGGAAAATGTTTAATGCAGTTGATTTAATTTTGGGTGTATCCAATGTGCACCCACTGTAGAGAAACAGTACCAGCTAGCAGTGTGCCTGCACTATTCTGAACTAGCCATATGTCCCAAAAACGCCTAGAGCATCCCTAAATACCTGCCTGAGGACCCGCACAGTGCCTGATGCTCACCTCACACTGCTCCACTCCTCCCTCTCACTCAGACTCTCCCAACCACGTAACAATGTCACACTGGTAGTAGAGCTGATGTCTCTTCTGTGACCAACCTGGCCACTGACTGCCCAAGGACAGGGGAAAGCAGAATTTGGATCTCCAGAAGGCCCCCACCATACACCATTTCAAACACCTGGTCAGGAGAAAGGGGTAGAGGAACCTACGTCTACTACACAGCTCCAAATCAGGCCAGGAAAGGGCAGGGGTCGTCCTCCCAAGTTACCTCTCAGGGTGGGGATCAGAGAAATCACCAGAGACCGGCCATTGGGAAGGAAGGCAGAAAGAGAGGTAGGCGCTTTGCAGCACAGCTCAGGGGCACAGTGGGAAAGCTCGGCTCAGTTGGACATACAGGATAGTGCTCTGCTCTCTTGCTGAACTTGCAGCGTCCAGCTTCTGATGTTGTGCTTCCTTTGGTCTGATACAAGCGCAAGCACGGTGTCAGTGGGCAGCTAACTACAAAGCACAAACTAGAATGCAGTGCACATAGAAGGGGCAACACCTGATTTGCACTCCTCCAGATCTTCATTATTGGATGTGAAAACAGTGATCTCATGAAAGAGAAAGTCAAACTCTTCCTCTTGAATGTGCTAGTAACAGGCCCACCTAACGAAACTGCAGCATACATTTTTATGGGTGTTGTGTGATAAATCTAATTTCTTAGGGCATCATACGCCAAAAGGAAACACACAAACAGGTTCAGGAAGAAGTACATCTGTGAAACTGTTAGACAGAATATAATAGAATAATAATTTATTGCACAAGAAAGAGGGGCAGGGGGAGATGAAAAAAAAATCAAAGAGTTCTTTCAATGCCCCCAAAACAAGGGAAATGGTCCCAATCCCAATCTGGCCATCAGAAGAAAGGCTTCATAAATCAGAAAACTGGAAAGTGTGCCCCTATGTGCTATGAGTGCTACCAATATGGGCATATCAAGGGAGATGCCAAGTTCACTAAGAGGGCACTGCCTCTAGTGGTGGGCAGTAACATGTCCCTGGGTGATACAGTGATGGTACCCAAAGCTAACATGCATTCCAATACTTCAAAGTATAGGCAGTGGGTCACCATCAATGGGCAGAAGGTGGAGGCTCTGAGGGACTCTGGTGTCATCTGTTGTCCTCAGAGCAAGTGCTCACCAATACATTTCACCAGGTTGTGGTAGCAGACAACTGGGAGAGCCAGTACCCTGTGACTTTGGTTCCCTTTGAGTGTGTGTTTGTGGGGGGGTTGGGGGGGTCTATGGTCTTCTGAAAGTCTTGGTATTCCTGCGAACAGTCTGTTAGGGAATGACTTGGGGCACACTGCCTGGAAGGAGGTGGAGCTCAGGTCACACCTGGAAATGTTAGCATTGCTTTGCTTTTAAAATCTCTTTGATAGTTTTTTCAAAACTAGAAAACAGATAACATCATTTATTAGTAAATATTACATTCATGTGCATTGATTTCTGTGTGTACATAGTGCATTGTTAACAGCCTGATGGTGATTCTCCCAATTGAACCCTACAGTTGACATTCACATCATGCCTGAGGCACGAGGATTGGGAAATAGCTTGTGAACAAAAGCTCCACTGGTCGGCCACATTTTTATCGCTCTGCCCTCCATCCAGGCGTCCAATCAGAGATTGAAGGTGATGTTCCTTGCCAAGGTTCTCTCCGGACAGCTCCTCCCACTCTGGGACCATTAGCCGAACATTCCACCCCTTCCTCCCTCTATGTGAAGTGGGTTACTCATTACGGCCGTAGGGGGTCCCATATATCTCTTGGTCTGGAGGCCTTGGTATTAGCTCTGCATATAATTAGTGTTTGTTTCTACTAGAATATGAGGTAATGAATCCAGTTCTTGAATTTGGAGGCCCATCCCCTGCCCCTTCTACAGGCCACCCTGCGCTTTCCTAATAATAACCCCAAAGGGACATACTTCCTGAAGGACATTTCAACCCCTTCTGTGTATCCCAGCAACACTGTGATCGGGGTAGCAGGCAATGGAAATCTGATCATTTGTTCAAGTGCCTAAAAAATCTGGTGTCAGTACTTTCTAATCTGTTCACAGTCCCCTTTACATGTAGGAAAGTCGCCCCTTCCCTCCTGCATCAGTCACATCTATCGTCCTGCCGCAAATGGAATTTGTTCTGAGGTTCTGAAATTTGTTGTTTCTCGATCGCACCCAGACTCCATCTTGTGTTTTCTTAGATTGCCCTCACTCAGGCAGCTGGTAAACGAGATGTTTTTGTCATTTCTGCCCTTGCGTGTCAGGTAGCCTTTCGTCCCGTGTTTATTAACTAGTGTCAGGGTCTGGCCGAATACACTAATTCATGTCTGAACTGGATAATCCCCGCCCGAACTATCTGTTAGCTCACACCATTCTTTCCTCCCGCTTATCTTATCTACTGCCCTTCGCTACACATCTCATGCTTTCTCTGGTCTCACGACTGTCCTTCTAGAACACACAACCATGTTTTCCTTCCTTGTAAACTTTATCATGTGGATTCTCTTTGCAAATTTACTTAAAGGGGCCAGCAACAAACATCACCTGGAACCCGAGTCAGTTTTTAGCTTAAACCATTGTTGGTAACATTTGTCGATGTCTCAAATTCTATATGTGTTTGGGTTATCCATTGTATCCATTGTATTTCACTGTATAAAAGCTTGTGCGCCACGGAGGTCAGGAGCAGTCTCTTGTGAACCCATCCCTGTGTGACTTCACGGACAACTGTCCTAGCTGCAGCTAATAAAACTCGATCTTTTACGCCAGACGGAGTGTCCAGTGTCTCTGTATTGCAAGGCAGGAGAACTAGAGGATTTCAGGCGTACTCTGCGACGCTTGGCCCTTAATGGTCAGGTTCCTCAAATGGCGACCACGAAGGGACGGCTTCAGTGGTAGCGGTGCAGCCAGAGGATCGTGAGGGGCCCCGTAAGGAAAATCCGGAGGAGGCGCCCCACGTGATTGACCCCTGTATGTCGGAAGTGGACCGAAGGATTTTGCGGCGTGGCTTCCCCTTTCAGACGGCTGCTGCGACTGCTGCCCTGACTGCCGTCCTGCCTTGGCCCCGGTTTTTGTGACGATTTGGTAGAGCGAGACGATAGACGGACCTCCGGTTGGCGTAAGAAGATACTTAGTTAAGTATTTGATTGGTGGGTCGCTCCCACGAATTTTGTTTTTGGGTCTTTGAGTTTCCTTTTTGTATTTCAATTGTTGCAATAATTGAAGCCAAGGGGTGAGTACGTTTGTGCTGTTTTTGCTAAGAATTGACACACCCCCCCCTTTTTGAAGTTTGTAGAACAGTCCAGAGAAATAACGATGCCTGGTCTAAGTAAGTTTCGTCGATTTTGTTGCTTAGGTTGTACTAGGGACTCCCAGCTCGAGGACTCTTGTCCGATTCCTCCGGTTGGAACTCCCACTTATGAGCTCTATTCAAAACATGGTATTGGCCCCATTACTTTTAACAAAACATGGGTCCGATATACCAGAAGAGACGGTGTTTTACAGTGGCCACAAAATGGCAGTTTTGAGCCCAATATATTAGACAATTTAGAAACCACTTTATTTAGAAGAAAAGCCCGGCCGGCAATGTTTGACTCGTTCCGCCTTTGGCGAAAGGAAGCCAAACAGAAAGAAATGAAACAAGCAAGAAGAGATCAAAAGGATAAAAATATGTCGATTTTACAGTCTGCCCAGCAGTTCAGAAATAACGAAGTAGACCCTGCTAGGGAGGTATCAGAAAGACAACATCGCATGGCAGTAGATAGATGCTATCCGGTGTTGCCTACTTCCCCTTCAGAAAAGAGTAAAAATATAGAGGAAGACCCTTTAATGTCTTGTTTGTTGAATTCTCCTCCACCATATGTGCAAACTCCTAATGCACCTCCTATGGCTCAGCCAGCAGCTGCTCAGCGACCTGCTCAGCCAAATAATACTTCACTTCTTCCTCAGCCTTTGTTTTTTTCTCCTCCTGTTATTCCATCTCCTTTAAATTCCTCTCTATCCCCTGCTCTGGTGAGAAACTCTCCAGGTACACCGAGAAGACTCACAAATGCTGTCACAAGTTTCTTTTCTCCCTTAATTGGAGCCCTGAATCTGTCTCCGTCTCTTTCTAGACGACAATCTCGTTGTCAGCTTCCTATTACGGAAGAAAAAGCAGTATTAGGTTCCCTCGCCCGTAAATGGATTGAGAAAGGTCCAATATATAGTGCATGGGATATTTTGAGCACCTTCTGTCAATGGACAGAGCCCGTTCAAAGATATGTTTTTGACGTAATGTGCGACACTCTCATTAAGGGTTGGAACGATATGGAATTAGACACGGCTCCTATGGAACTGATGAAGCTCCAAGCCAATTTTGATAAAGGTTTTATAGTAGGAGCAGACGTTGAGAAAGCGGTGATTATGATGATTGAATTTAGGACTTCATTTCTCTTTCTAAAACTCCCCGAAACTGATCTTATTGACAAAACTAAACACTATCCAATGCGTGAAGTTCCCCCAGTATGGAGAGAGGCGGTAGGTGGTGCTCAGCCGGTGGCTGCTCATTTCCAGCGTATATGGGTACATGAACCTTGGAAAAGAGCCGAAGTTTTAGCCCTTAAACAAACACTTCCAGACCCACGTAAAAATCCTGCTGGCTATTATAAGGAGCTATCCCAGACAGTTGAGGCTTGCGTTATGAACTTAGCTGACATTGATATGTTATTTGGGAATGTTGTTGCACAAGCAATATGGGCGAAAATTCGTAGGGAAGATTATGCTGCCGAACTAGGTGGTGTTTGGGCAGCTATTAGAGCTGCTGACACAGCACAAGTTGGCGGCGCAAAGCCTGACGATCTGATTACAGCACTTCCTGGTAGAATCATTGATTTAATGAAGACTCTTATGCCTGCAGTATGAGTAAATTGGGATAAGTTAACCGCCTGTAAGCAAAAGAAAGACGAGAGCGTCTCCGATTTCTTCACTCATTTTGAGGAGACCTTTCTGGATCATAGTGGCCAGGATATGAGCACGGAAGGTGGACAACGCTTATTTGTGGACAAGTTCGTATTTAACTTGCTTCCCGAATTATCGAATAAATTAAAAAGTCCCGAGAGTGCATGGGCTGTTTCTTCTACTGCTAAAATATTGGCTACAGCACAATATTATGAAAACAGGGACAAGGAAGAGAAAGATAAGCAGGAGAAGAAAAATAAAGATTTAAAAACAAAGGTTCTTTTACAGCAGGCTTATCCTCCACGTCCTGCTCAGCACCAGTCTTCTCAGCCCCCACAGTTTCAGAAAGTGTTTCAGAAGCCCGAACATTATGTACCCCGATCTATGCTAGGTCCAAACCAATGCGCTTACTGTAAGGAAGAGGGACATTTTAAGAGCAATTGTCCAGTTTTGCTCCAACGTAATAATGGAGTTTTTGTCCCACGAGGCCGTGGTCATTTCCAGTCAGTCTCCAGCGGTAGAGGTAGAGGTACGTCCCTCCAAGAGAAGCGTTCCTTTCCCTCCCCTAACGCTGTGAATTCTTTTGACCAACAGAGAGTCCAGTCTACACAATATTATAGTGACTATTATGTTGAAGGTGGCGACGAAAGTTTCCAAAATGAATAGGCCAGCCATGGACAAAGTAAGGGAGTAGTATCAATTCCAGTAGATCAGAATGGTCCTTATGTCACTGTCAATGCAATGGGTATTTCAGAGCCATTTCTCTTAGATACTGGTGCAATGAGAAGTTCTATTATTCATTCTAAACTCCCTTGGTTACCTTTGTCTGGCTTAATAAACACATCTGAAGGATTTTCCGGCGCCCCAGTTCGTAACCCAGTCTCTTGCCCTTTACCTGTTTCGATTGGTCCATATGACCTGGAAGCATCACTTATCCTTACAACTGGTTGTGGTGAGAATCTATTGGGTTTGGATCTGTTAAAAAAATTACATGCCACGTTACACTGCTCCCCTTCTGGTGTGTATCTTACACTAGGTAAGAAACTGACATCGTCAATGCATCTGTCTAGAGATAAGTTTCCACCTGAATTACTATCTCTTCCTGAAAGTCTTTGGGCTACAGGTCCAAATGATGTGGGTCGTCTTGCGATTCCACCATATGTTGTCACTCTCAAGCCTAATGTTAAACTGCCACGTATAGCTCAGTATAAGATTTCCAATGAAGGTGAAAAAGCATTATTGGCTATTGTTCAAGATTTGGTCCAGAAGGGTGTGGTGGAAGAAACGAGAGGAAATGTGTGTAACAGCCCTATTCTTCCGATTCTTAAGCGAACTGATCCTTCTCAACCACCAGTCTATAGATTTGTGATTGATCTTCGAGAGGTGAACAAAATTGTTTCACCACAGTTCCCTGTTGTCCCAGACATTACAGCCTTACTGACGATGATACCAGCTTCAGCAGCTTGGTTCACCGTGATTGACTTAAAGAACGCTTTCTTCAGCATTCCTATTGCTAAACAGAGCAGAGATATTTTTGGATTTTGTTTAGGAGGCCGAAGCTTCCGATTCAAGAGAGCACCACAAGGCTATTGTGAAAGTCCATCCAAGCTCTTAAATCACAGCTTGATACATTCCCTTTGCCTCCAGGAGCCACTCTTATTCAGTATGTGGCTGATTTGTTGATCGCAACTGATTTAAAGGATGTGTGTAAAGATGTGACTATGGCATTGTTGCGGCATTTGTCTTATCTCAATCATAAGGTATCACCTTCTAAATTACAGTACGTGTGCCAAGAAGTTACATACCTAGGTCATCTCTTATCAAAGGAGGGAAGGCGACTAACCCCCGAACGCATTGAAGCAATTACGCACATGTCGGTACCATCGACGCAGAGAGAAGTACGTGCTTTCTTGGGCATTACTTCCTACTGCAGACAATGGATACCTAATTTCTCTTTTTTGGCCAAACCTTTATTAGCACTTACACAGAAAGACACGCCCCCTCCACTCCCATGGACTGATGAATGTCAGAAGAGTTTTTCTGACTTACGATCAGCCCTGTGTTCTGCTCCTGTGTTAGGTACCCCTGATTACAGTAAATGTTTCACGCTCTATGTCCGTGAGAGAGAAGGTTGTGCATTATCAGTTTCGACACAACAATTTGGAGACAAACAGAGGCCATGTGCCTACTTTTCTGCTACGATAGACCCGGTAGCTAAAGCGTTACCTAGCTGTCTCAGAGCTACGGCGGCGACAGCAATCTCTATTCGTCAATCAGCTGGAGTAGTATTGGACCACACTCTCACTGTCATGGTACCACATGCTGTGGACACTTTATTGAATAGAACTAAAACACAGCATCTCACGAGTGCTCGGTTGTCTGGTTACGAGTTGACTCTCTTAGCAAGCCACATACGTATAAAGCGATGTAACACCTTGAATCCAGCTACTTTGTTACCACTCCCAGATGAAAGAGATCCTCAGGGTCATCATGACTGCTTTCTTCGCACAGAAGAAGAAACAAAAGGAAGAATAGATTTAAAAGATACTGCACTCGAGGATCCGGATGGAACCTTGTGGGTTGACGGGTACTGTTTCAAATTACCCAATGGGGAGACTACCTCAGCTTATGCAGTCACCACATTACATACAAGTAGTGGAGACAGCATGTATCCGATACAATTCAGCCCAGGCTGCAGAATTGATAGCCTTGACTAGAGCATGTGTGCTGTCGAAAGGTAAAAGAGTGAATGTTTACACAGACAGCCAATATGCTTTTGGCGTGGCACATAGTTTTGGTCGTTTATGGAAGGAAAGAGGATTCTTTACTTCCCATGGAACGAAGATTCAGCATGGCCAGTTGGTCACCGATCTTCTTGACTCTCTCACATTACCTACCCAAATTGCCATCATCAAGTGTAGTGCACATAAAAGAGTCACAGATGACATTGGTCGCGGGAATGCTTTCGCAGACGAGGTAGCAAAAAACACAGCTAGGGACACCACAAGTCACATGTATGTTACAGGCCCTGCAAATCAGATCCCAGAAAGAGGAATGTGTGAGGACACAATTGAGAGCGTAAGAACGATTCAGGAAGAGGCTACAGAGAAAGAATTGAGTAAGTGGAAAGAAAGTACGGGAATGTTGGATTCGAATGGATGTTGGACAGAATTGTCAGAGCATCAGCGATGGATGTTGCCAGATGCATATGTATTACCTGTAGTAACTATGGCTCATGGACCAGCTCACATTAGTGCTAAAGGCATATGCAAACTCCTGGCTCCAGTTTGGCAAAATGAAGGAATTCCGAAATGTGCAGACAATGTGGTAAAACATTGCATCATATGCTTAATGCATAACCCAGGGAAGGGTACTCCAACTCCTGCAGGCCATTTCTCTCCCCCTACGTACCCCTTTGAAGTATTACAGATTGATTATATACACATGGATCGATGCAACAACCTCAAGTATGTTCTGGTGGTGGTATGTGCATTCTCTAGATGGATAGAGGCTTACCCCTTAAAAGATAACACAGCTGTATCAACTGCTAAAGTATTACTGAAAGAGTTTTTCCCTAGATTCGGTTTGCCGCGAATTGTCTGGAGTGACAATGGAAGTGAATTTGTAGGCAAAATCATGCAGAAAGTATGTACGGGTCTTGGTATTAGGCAGAAATTCCATGCGGCAAACCATCCACAGTCAGCGGGTTTGGTAGAGTGCTACAATGGCACTCTCAAACTGAAATTGGCAAAGATTCAGGCCAGCACAGGTCTTGCCTGGCCTGACGCTTTACCATTGGCCTTACTATCCACCAGAACTACTGTACACTCTCGTATGGGACTTAGTCCATATGAAGTGATATTTGGACGCCCCACCAATATTTGGGGAGTTCCTCACCCTAGGAAGTACTCAGACATACCGTACCCTATGCTTATTGATTACCTTCATGACTTGACTGCTAAATTAAGTGTTCTTCGCCAACAGGTTCAAAGTGCTCTGACAGAGGCCTCAACAGACCCAGGTCACTCTATCAAACCGGGAGATTGGGTCTGCACCAAGAACTTTCAACGAAAGAAAAATCTTGATCCTCGCTGGTCGCCTCCTCGCCAGGTTCTACTGGCTACGCAGACAGCAGTAAGGATAGAAGGCAAGAAAAACTGGGTCCACGCCGTGCATTGCAAAAAGGTACCCTTGCTCTTGCCTTTTGACCAGTGGGTCCGCGGGGGCATAGGTGAATCTGAAGGAGACAAGACTCCCCGGTTCGTACCATTTAGTAACGCACGGCTTGGAAGACACCCAGACTAAGGAAGAAAATGATGACACTCTTCGAAGAACCATCCCATTACATCTACAAGTGAACACTACTAATCCGGAAATAATCTTTCAGGACCAAACGACTCCAACGAAGAAACGATACAACCTGAGGACCAGACCTGAAGCAAAGACTTGAACATTTGTTACTTTTTGCCACCAATAAACTATTTTTCCTTTTTAGATAGTATTTGTGCCATCTGTCCCCGTCGCAGGGTCTCGGTAGGAGTCTTGGACTGAACCTGGTTTATGGTCAAGATCCGCTAGGTTGAGGATTATCAAATAGCCAAGTGATTGAGGAAGATTGCCGCGAGCGACAAATTTTTCTAGCCAGGATGGATGGTACATCACGTCAGGTAGATAGGAGACAGAATATGCAAACCAAATACCGTAAATCATTACGTAGTCGTTTTGGCGTAACCTTGTGTGTGTTGCTGATTCTATGTGTTTTGCTAGCATGTATAGGTTGGATTGTCCATGTGTTACAACTAAAAACTGTTCCTTTATCTACTTCTGTACCTTCTCGTCCCACTAAAACTCAACACAAGATAAGTGCCCTTTCCTCACATGAACAAATAAGAAGGATGGAGTATCAAAATAATTCGTTTATCCAGCTGTTACACCAACACCAGTTAATTGTCAACATATCTGACTGTTGGGTATGTGGACTCATGCCTCACACTGCCCATAAAGGGATGCCCTATTTAGTATTGCCTTTCTCATATGAAGGTTCAGCATGGGCTTACCTGGCCATGTTTTCGGCTGCCTACCACAACAGACTTCGATATCCGATAGGTACATTTGAGAAAGGAATGGATTTTAGCCACAGTACTTTGATAAAGGGTATAGTGGCCATGGCTAAAATTCTAGGGAAGAGTAATATTCCTTTGGATGAAAAGAAAGCCTACGAAGGTTGGAATGTAACTCATTACATTTCCAGTCTTAATAACAAGACCAAGCAAAAGAAGTCTTCCCCAGCATGGACTGTACCCCACCAAGGCAACTTTTGCCTCCGAATCAATAGCAAGGAGAATGACACTCAACAAAACTGTTCCCAGATATATGTATTCACGTCTCAAAATAACCCTCCATTGATCCCATCACAAGGAACCTATTTTGTTTGCTATGACAAAGCATATACATGGCTCCCCTCTGACTTTTCGGGAACATGTTACATAGCATTCTTGCTTCCCCCAACGTATACTGCACCCTCAGACCATCACAGACACAGATATGGTAGAGGCGTATTTGATGCCAAAGACACAGCTGGCCAGGAGGGAGGAGATTTCTTCAAAGGATCCATTCCCTTCTGGGGACCAATGATTAACAGCGGAAACATTAGGCGATTAGTTCGCGTGGTTGAGACAACCATCGATGTTACTGCAGGTGCCTTAAGTAACATCACTGCAGAACTCCGAGCGGACCGTCTCATGACGTTACAAAACAGAATTGCGCTAGATGTGATCCTAGCAGACCGAGGAGGAGTCTGTAAATTAATTGGATCAAGCTGCTGTATATACATTCCTGATGACGCCCCGACTGTATATCAGGCCATCTCAAAATTACATACCATCTCCGCATCGATCCATCAGGACGAAGGAGATTGGTCCCTCATGGGATGGTTCTGGGGATTGTTATCTACCTGGGGATGGAAGATACTAACATTCCTTGGAGCAATTCTGGCCATCACAGTCTCTTGTTGCTTGTGCATACACTGTGGTGCTGCTATCTGTGGTCTGTTCGCTACCTTATGTGTATCAAAGCCTGTAACCCAACAAACAGAGAATAGTAAAATGATGGTCCAGCAACAGTTAAACGACCTTATGGCAATTGTTATTGACTCCGACTCAGACTAACATGAGCCCAGTCAGTGTGTTATTGCCTGAGTAATGGCAAAAGGAGGGTCTGAGGTTCTAAAATGTATCGTTTCTCGATCGCACCCAGACTCCATCTTGTGTTTTCCGCCATCTTAGGTTACCCTCACTCAGGCAGCTTGTAAACGAGATGTTTTTGTCATTTCTGCCCTTGCGTGTCAGGTAGCCTTTCGTCCCGTGTTTATTAACTAGTGTCAGGGTCTGGCCGAATACACTAATTCATGTCTGAACTGGATAATCCCCGCCCGAACTATCTGTTAGCTCACACCATTCTTTCCTCCCGCTTATCTTATCTACTGCCCTTCGCTACACATCTCATGCTTTCTCTGGTCTCACGACTATCCTTCTAGAACACACAACCATGTTTTCCTTCCTTGTAAACTGTATCATGTGGATTCTCTTTGCAAATTTACTTAAAGGGGCCAGCAACAAACATCACCTGGAACCCGAGTCAGTTTTTAGCTTAAACCATTGTTGGTAACATTTGTCGGTGTCTCAAATTCTATATGTGTTTGGGTTATCCATTGTATCCATTGTATTTCACTGTATAAAAGCTTGTGCGCCACGGAGGTCAGGAGCAGTCTCTTGTGAACCCATCCCTGTGTGACTTCACGGACAACTGTCCTAGCTGCAGCTAATAAAACTCGATCTTTTACGCCAGACGGAGTGTCCAGTGTCTCTGTATTGCAAGGCAGGAGAACTAGAGGATTTCAGGCGTACTCTGCGCCGCTTGGCCCTTAATGGTCAGGGTCCTCAGTTCCTACTAGCAGGAGTGTAATATAGTCGGTGGATATATTTAAAGTATAGGATGCACAAACGGCTACTTGCGGAGATCAGCCCAGTTTGTTGACAACAGTAACTCCATTGTTTGTTGGAAAGGGTTGTACCCAAATCAGTCTCAGATTTCTAGCGTGGGCCCCTCGAGACACCCCGTGTGTGGCCTATACATTATGATAAAGCATGGAGACTGCGTGTGTGGGGTTGGTGTGCTGGAGCAGTATGTGTAGCAGAGGCAGTTTAGAAGGTTCGTTAGAGAACTCGGGTGTGGCCGTCTTAACGCTCTGTCTCAAACTGATGTAGAGAAATAGCTCCATTGGTGTGGGGTTAATTCCACGGAAGAAATCATCACAATCACAGAAGGTACCATTGTCATAGAGGTCCCCTCATTTAGCCACTTCAACTTTTTGTAATAGCTGGCAGCAGGCTAATTCCTGCATCACCATGAGGTCTGGATAGTAGGGAAGGTCATGCAGAGACGAGAAAAGCAAAGGAGTGTGCAGGCGCTTAGCCAGGCCCCGCCACACCACAGAGGTGCATGCAACCATAGAAGGGTCAGCATCCCTACCCAGGGGTTGTGTCACAATGAAAGCTGATAAGAGGAACTGGGATCATACACCCTTGTCCAATGGCCATGTGTGGCATATGGGGTGGGGGGGGGGGGGTCAGAACCAGTAAGCAGCAAAGTGTGCTTGGGCACATAGGTGATATAACTCCATATCTGGAGCCTCGGACCCCCCCTGCGAGAAAGGTAATGTCAACGCTTCCCATTTCAGTCTGTGCTGTTTCCCACCCAATGTTAGTCGTATTAACTGAGACTTCAAGGCCTGTGATGGTATTATAGAATCTAGGGTTGATGTTGGATGGTGACCTGACCATAGCCCAACATTTGAAGCTTTGGGGTACGCATGCTTTTTTTGCAACAATTATTTATTATTTATCAATACCAAAAGGAAAAAAGTTCACTGGGGGAAATCAATACAATACCGAAAGTCCAGAACGGAGGGAACAGTTGAAGGATAGTACAGCATCCGGGACCTGGGAAGGGATAAAACAACCAGAGAAAAGTACCCGTATTGGTACCCTTAAAAACTCGCAAGGGAACTAGTTGTCGATATCTCATAGAGAACATGAAAAGAAGGCACCATGACGTGGGGGCAACCAAAGTGGGTGGGGTAGGGGTAAGAATGGAGGCAGAGTCACAACAGGAGCACTGGAGGATCGCTCAATGAGGGATCATCGGCAGGTGAGAAGAAATGAGAGAGCATCGGCAGGTGAGAAGAAATAAAGCACCATCGGAAGGTGAGAAGAACAGAATAGCACGCATCTCCTCAAAGGGATCAGCCAGCGATTATCTGTGCACACTCTGCAGTGCCGGGAGTTGAAATGGATGAACATAATACCAACAGGTGCCCTCAAACAGGGAATATGGCTTCACTTGCAAGGAAGGGTACTGCTTCAAAGGGTATGTAGCTTATCATTAAGTTTGAATGTGTCTTTTTAATGGCAGGCTACTCGGTGCAGTTCAAGCAGCGATTAGGTGTTTGAGGGTAGGGTAGGTTGTCGCCAGTTGCAGGGTACGCACAGCTTGTGGTACTCACACTTTTATAAATGTCACCTCCTAAAGAAGCTCCTCTCCTGCCTTACAAAGCCAGAGTGTGTCTAATCTGTTATGCCATAGTAGGCTTCCCACTTGACTACTCAAACTCTTTGTACCTGGGGCTTCCTCGTTGTCTGGTGACCCAGCCACAGTTGGTCCGATATGCCACTGCTTGCATTGTTTCTCTGCCCCATACTCTGTACTTGCTCCTAGTCAATGTTCATGTAATTTTCAGGACGCCTCGATAATGCATTGCATTCTCTTCGGTATGTCTTTCTCTTTGGTGTGTCTCTGGTCTTTCTCAAAAGTAAGATTTTTACATGTGTCGTGACTTAATCCATGCGCACCTCAGCAGAGTAAATTTATCATCCCTCATATCAGACTAGTCCGCAGGGATTTTCACTAAGTACTACTCTCTTCCCATTAAACTTTGATCAACACCAATCATCAATATGTCATCATTATAAAGTGTGTAAGAATCTAAGACTCCAGTTTTCCAAAGCACTTGGTTAGACTCTGCCTGCCTTTAGTTGTGACTGCAGCCAGCACCAAAACCTCTACCCTAAGTTAGAACAACATCAACTCTGTTCTCTTGAGTAGTCGTGTTTGGCCATCACTGCCAAATCTTAAATACAAGTAACTGGCCACATGTTTCCACGGGAATGCGTGGACAAGGCAGTGCACAACACCTGACTGTGTTAAAATGGCTAATCACAGATGGATGGTTAATGGAGAAATTAGGAATTAAATTGGTCCAATGGACTATGGGCTCCATTCAGAGCTGGGCGGAATTTTAAAAAAAACCCTCAGATTTCTGGAGAAAGAGCTAGAAACAGAAAATAATATATCAGTGGAATTTTCTCAAATCCAGAATGTGTGCAGTAGAGGAGATTCCACTGGTGTAGCCTCCTCAGGATTTGCACCTGTGCCAGGAATAGGAAAGGCTTCCATTACTGTCAGCTCTAAATCATGCCCTTTCTGTGGCGGCTGCCACCTATGGGGAGTGGTAGGGCGGGCAAATGGGAGATGGGTGCCGGTGCAAA
Organism: Triturus cristatus; assembly: GCF_964204655.1. Classification (NCBI taxonomy): domain Eukaryota; kingdom Metazoa; phylum Chordata; class Amphibia; order Caudata; family Salamandridae; genus Triturus; species Triturus cristatus. Next base: position 935,316,670 of record NC_140584.1, on the reverse strand, counting down.
TTACATCAACAAAATTGCCGACATGCATTACATTATCGTACTTTAAAAATGTAATTTAATGCATGTCGGCGATTTAGTGAACATAAACTAAGTACATTCAAAATGGTTTAAAAAAAAAAGAAAACTCACTTACCTTGTGGCACGTCTGCGCTTCCGTCGGGTGTCCTTCACTCCTCCAGCGTGGGCCCCAGGCAACTCCCCTAACCAATCAAGCTGCTGCTCTCATGCAACATGAGAGCAGCACCAAGGATTGGATGGAGCGGGCTCTCACAGCGCTCCAAAGAGCACAAGAGGACTTTTCTCAGTCTCAACCCATCTGTTTAAGACAACTGGGTTGAGAAATTGAAAGTGTGAATGTCTGGCTGGCCGTTCCAAGACGGCCGGCCAAAGGCACATGCGCACTTTACACATAAGCACCCTGCCCATAACTACTTTCTGCTGCTGCCAGTCAGCACCTGCCCCGCCCCTGTCCTGACGCTCCGGACAGGGTTATTGAAAAATAAAATGGTAATACTTTAACTGTATTACCACCCCATGCCCTTTGGTAGTGTTCCGAATTGCTTTCCCTCTCTTAAGTTTGAAGACAATGCTTTACTGCTCGTCAATGTGAGATAGGGGGCTCCACTGCTTTTTAAACTGTGTGGTTAGTATTGTTACATATTGGAACATGAGACGTATGCATTATTCCCCTTTAAGAACAAAAGCGTCCTGATAGTTCACTACATTACGGTAGAAAGGAAAGCGACTCTCAAAAAAGATCCAAGAACAATGACCTGGAACAAACTCACCCTCTCAGGATTATGTCTGTATGTGCCTAACAAAAGAATGGTGATTTTATTTGTTAAAACAAATAGTTTGTATTGTGGCTTTGATAGTGTTTACAGAAATATTGATCCAAGGGGTCTCTAATGGAAACAAAATTTAGGACTATATTTTTTTGCCAGAAGATATTTAGGCCACGATTTTTGGGACCCTACCAAAATGCAATTACAACAAAATATAGCGATGGAACCATTGTTTGTGAGACCAACATGCTGCTTAAACAGTGTGTCCCAGTTCTAGGAGCCTTATTCTTAGGAAAGAACAACTGAGTCTCCCCCAAGCAGGAGGCAATAGTGGTGTGAGCAGGGGTGGTACAGAGCATCTCTGATGCGGTGAGGATTTTTCCGTCCAAAATAACAGTGACGGACTTGGACAGAGTTCTAAAAAGTTTCTGAGACATGAACCCTCACCATAGATTTTCCCCATAGAGAAAGCCTACAATAGCCTCCTCCGTTCCCAGCGGATAACCCCATCTGGCAATGATTGATCGAAGCGCTTCTTGTGTCCTAGGACCGAGGGGTAGCCATTTCACGCCACCTGGCTGTTGAAAGCCCTTGAAACACCAGGTTGTCGAGTCCAGAGCGAGGGCACCTCACAGCGAAGCCGCTGATGTGTCAGACTTGTAAAATAGCTCTTAGCCGCAGAGCCCTCCCTTCGCAGAAAGGTGGAAACGAACTTTTAAAACTTCAGGCTTTCATATCTGCTCCATTACACTACAGCCAGGTCTTGTAAAGAGTCAATTAGAGCAGACCCCTGATTTGATCCACATGCGCGGGAAGTCCGCGAGCTTCCCTTTAAAGCCCGGCTAGAAGAGTCACGAATAAATAATTAGTGACACTTCGTCTTTGATCAAATTGATTCACATTGTTATTCTTTTATGTTAATTTAAAACTTAATCCAGGTAAAATTGAAGACCGATGTGGATGTATCGTGCATCCGGCTGACAGCTATGATCCTTGCCAGAGGGTACCCCATTATGGGACTACATGCGGGGAAGAAAAAAGGACACTTCTTTTCATTCGCACATGAAACAAAAAGTTAGCATTGATGTGTTTTAGTGTAAACATCGTCTTCTACTTGCATCACAAATATTGTTCTCGAACCAGGAGTATCAAGTTTCAGACGGCAGCTCAATGAGTGTGGGATTTTTGGCCTCTCATGCGCGGTCTGACATTTACCATCAGTCTTTTCAAGGGCAGTTGTAAAAAGGCAAATGATTGGTTACAGACACGGAGTAACAGAAAACCTTTGGGAAACGCATTCTTTAAAAGGTAATGCACAGATGAGATGGTTGATATGGTATTGCTGATAATAATACCCAATATTTATACACTATTATTTTTTAAAAGGCTAGTCATTCATTTTGGATCACATAACATCAAGCGGCCAATAGCAGCGTTGATTTAAGACAATGAATGAATATATTTGAAAGCAATGACAAAATGAGGCAAAGGCTTGGTGGAATGAAAAACAACATCAAAAACATTCTACGTCTCTTTCTTTTGTCTGTTGGTGGTTCAATGAGTGCAAAAGCCAGATGGCTAAAACACCTGAAGACACAGGATAACAGAGGCTGCAGCTAAGAAAGGGGAGCAAGCTTCTTAGATTGTACAGCTAGTGCTTCGACTACGAAACCCACCGGGTATCCACGGTGTAAAACTAGAAAAAAACCTTAACTCTTAAGTAGCGCCAAAGAAGCCCTGTTTACTTCCATCCAACCGACCATACAGCCCAAACCATGCGCGTGTTTGCTGTCCAACCCCTGGACACGTGGGGCAGATTTATGACGACTGGCGCATCCCTGCATATCAGCAGGGATGCGCCAGTTATTATGCGCCACAGCTGCGCCACCATGGATGCGCCGCATTTATAATGCGGCGCACCATGGGGCAAAAAGGGCACAGATGCGTGACGCATCTGTGCCGAAAAGTGGCGCATTGCTGGAGTTGCGTCGCAAGCGCGACGCAGCTCCAGCAATGATCTGGGGGGCCCTATCTCTACAATGCTGCGTCAATCCTTACGCCTGCTTCAAGCAGGCGCAGGGTTTTGACGCAGCATGGGTCTAAAAGTGACTGAGTGAAATCTTGTAGATTTCACTCAGCCACTTTTAGGAGGCGTTCCTGCGCCGGAACGCCCCCACCTGCCCTGGAACGCCTACATGTGGCGCAGGGCTTTACAACGTGACGCATCTGGGAGATGCGTCACGTTTGTAAATACCCCGCACCATGGCGCAGGATTTGCGCCGCTGCTGCGTCACAAAAGTGACGCAACGGCGGCGTAAATGAGGCGCAAGTCAAACATGAATCTGCCCCAGTGTAACTACAAAAGTCTTCACTAGATCTCTCAGCCAGGCCTTATAGACAGCCTTCCATAATTTTGTAATATCCACTAGATATACTCTTTAGACGATCACAATGGTATAGTCCTTTGATCCATGCTTACAGGCCCAGTGTCAGTTAAACCACCTCTAAGTGGGTCACTCCTACGTTCTACATTATTCAGCAATCTGCAGTGCCCCAGAATCTTCAGTGAAGTTCTGAAGTGGGTCACTCCTACGTCCTACATTATTCAGCAATCTGCAGTGCCCCCGAACCTTCAGTGAAGTTCTGAAGTGGGTCACTCCTATGTTCTACATTATTCAGCAATCTGCAGTGCCCCAAGTTTCACTGAAGTTCTAAAGTGGGTCACTCCTACGTTCTACATTATTCAGCAATCTGCAAGTGCCCCAGAATCTTCAGTGAAGTTCTGAAGTGGGTCACTCCTATGTTCAACATTTTTCAGCAATCTACAGTGCCCCAGAGTTTCAGTGAAGTTCTGAAGTGGGTCACTCCTACGTTCTAAATTATTCAGCAATCTGCAGTGCCCCAGAACCTTCAGTGAAGTTCTGAAGTGGGTCACTCCTACGTTCTACATTATTCAGCAATCTGCAGTGCCCCCAGAACCTTCAGTGATGTTCTGAAGTGGGTCACTCCTACGTTCTACATTATTCAGCAATCTGCAGTGCCCCAGAATCTCCAGTGAAGTTCTGAAGTGGGTCTCTCCTACTTTCTATATTAGTCAGCAATCTGCAGTGCCCCAGAATCTTCAGTGAAGTTGTGAAGTGGGTCACTCCTACGTTCTACATTATTCAGCAATCTGCAGTGCCCCAGAATCTTCAGTGAAGTTCTGAAATGGGTCACTCCTATGTTCTACATTATTCAGCAATCTGCAGTGCCTCAGAATCTTCAGTGAAGTTCTGAAGTGGGTCACTGCTACGTTATACATTATTCAGCAATCTGCAGTGCCCCAGAACCTTCACTCCTACGTTCTACATTATTCAGCAATCTGCAGTGCCCCAGAGTTTCAGTGAAGTTCTGAAGTGGGTCACTCCTACGTTCTACATTATTCAGCAATCTGCAGTGCCCCCAAACCTTCAGTGAAGTTCTGAAGTGGGTCACTCCTACGTTCTACATTATTCAGCAATCTGCAGTGCCCCAGAATTTTCAGTGAAGTTCTGAAGTGGGTCACTCCTACGTTCTACATTATTCAGCAATCTGCAGTGCCCCAGAACCTTCAGTGATGTTCTGAAGTAGGTCACTCCTACGTTCTACATTATTCAGCAATCTGCAGTGCCCCAGAATCTTCAGTGAAGTTCTGAAGTGGGTCTCTCCTACTTTCTATATTAGTCAGCAATCTGCAGTGCCCCCAGAATCTTCAGTGAAGTTCTGAAGTGGGTCACTCCTACGTTCTACATTATTCAGCAATCTGCAGTGCCCCAGAATCTTCAGTGAAGTTCTGAAATGGGTCACTCCTACGTTCTACATTATTCAGCAATCTGCAGTGCCTCAGAATTTTCAGTGAAGTTCTGAAGTGGGTTACTGCTACGTTATACATTATTCAGCAATCTGCATTGCCCCAGAACCTTCACTCCTACGTTCTACATTATTCAGCAATCTGCAGTGCCCCAGAGTTTCAGTGAAGTTTTGAAGTGGGTCACCCCTACATTCTACATTATTCAGCAATCTGCAGTGTCCCAGAATCTTCAGTGAAGTTCTGAAGTGTGTCACTCCTACATTCTACATTATTCAGCAATCTGCAGTGCCCCAGAGTTTCAGTGAAGTTCTGAAGTGGGTCACTCCTACGTTCTACATTACTCAGCAATCTGCAGTGCCCCAGAGTTTCAGTGAAGTTCTGAAGTGGGTCACTCCTACGTTCTACATTATTCAGCAATCTGCAGTGCCCCAGAATCTTCAGTGACGTTCTGAAAATGAACATCCATACCATTTAAACGTCTTTGGTATGTACCATTTGACTATAGCACTCTATCAAAACTATTTAACATGGGCACATGCCCAGACATTCACCGGTGGATAACCAGTGAGAGCATTGAGTTACAGTGTTGCAACTAATAACACCAAAGGCAGTAATGCAACAAGTCTGAAGACTAGATGAGAGAATGACTTCAAAGCAGCCCAGTTGCTACTGCTAGCAAGGTCGTGGTAAGTTATCTCTCCTCCAGGGCATGTGCTCGAAGGTCAGGTGTAGGGTCTGACTTTTGCCTGGGGTAGCCAGTGAACCACCGCTGAATGAAGAGCTGGAGATAGAAGGAATGAAAGAAAGATTCAACTGAATAAAAATTGATATCTTTACAAATGGATTTGCTTTCAGCTCACAGTCCGAGAGGCAAAGCATGGGGGAGGAGAGAAATTACTATGCCTGGTAACACCTCCGATTTCAGTTGTGGTCAGCGGGTACATTAGAAGCCAGACTACCGGAGTCACCTCCAGGGAACCAATATCAGCTTAACTTCCATGCCCCACCGCCGCCGAATAGGTATCCATCTCCGCTGCCGAATAGGTATCCATCCTCGCCGGCGAATAGGTATCCATCCCCGCTGCTGAATAGGTATACATCCTTTTAAGAAGGCGACTGGTCCGTATACCCTTTGATCCCTGTAGAAGAGAAAGGGACATATGTATAATGTGTTAAGGAAAGCCCACTTCATGCCTTTATTACACTGACATGTCTGCCATTCTCCTATTAATTCTCTGTCTGTTTCCTTGGGTCTAATTTCAGCCCAACACTCCTTTTTGCTGAGACTCACCTCTCTCATTAACTTTCTGGGGAGGGATCTTTTATGTAAGCTAAACTGTACTGCGAACTGCACTAGTTATGGGGTCTTTCTGCATGATGCATTTTAACATGATAATGCTGATTCAGCTATTCTAAGTAAAGATGGATGTTCTTCCACTATTGCTACTGATGTAAATACGTCTGATGTACTTGTCCTTGTGGTCCCAGAATGCTAGTGATGTAGGCTGTATTTTACCCACTGACGCAATTAAGATTTGATTGAATCCAACGAAGAAATATCTCCAGATACCACAATAGCCTATTGTGGTATTTGGAGAAGATAAAAGGAACCAGCCTAGTTATGCTCCTCTTGTAAAACAAATGTTTCTGAGCCGCCCTCGAAGCATCTCCAATACATCTGTTTTACACATCAAAAGCCTCATAAAGGCACATATTGTTTTGTGCAAGCTTTGCGAGCCATTAAGGGAGCTTTTTCTTAGTTTTCCTTGTTGATCTCTGTTCTGCTTTCTCCTCAGTTTTTGTACAATTTGAGAGCCAATATTTCCTGCATTCTCGTTCGCATTCAAACTACGTGCACCTGGCTTCCTGGAGGATATACAGACCCACCTCACAATCACTTAAGAAACATCTTTGGTCTTCCCATGTGGCTCCACCTGATTCAACATGTCGATGATTTGTTGGTCTGATCTTGTAGACCAATGCAATGTAAGTTGGCAAAAGATGGAGTTCTGGAGGATAGCCACGTCGAGACATTTGTAGGCGAGGTGGAGAGCCGGGATCAGTCAGAGAGATTTTAGAGTAAGAGGTGTGAGGAACGAGAGCTTCTTTCCTCTTCGGTTCTGGTACTTTATCAGTGGCAAATGCATACTGTTCAACCTCTTGACTTAAAATTATGGATCTTGTAAAGTGCTTGAAAGGGTGATCCTGTTAAGGATACTCCATTGTGGAGGGAGCTCAAGGTTTAGACAGGGTATCACCCCATTAAAGTCCATGGAGGTACCTTTGGGCATATCAACAACAACCGGCGATAATTATCTCTAAGCGCACTTAGCGCTAGGATAATTATCGCCGGCTAGCGTGAATTTTTATCACTGAGATAGCGTGCTATTAGCAACGCTTATCTCAATAGCGATAAAAATCCTCACGCTAACAGGCTAACGTGAGATTATCGCTGGAAACCCAGCGATAATCTCACGTTACCTTGTTGATAGGGACAGGAAAACTTAGCCATGATATCCTCCTTCCATAGGATATCATGGCTAAGTCAGAAAAATACCAGATGTAAAAAAGCAGCGTTAACCGCGGTTAGCGCTGATTTTTTTGTCTCTAACAGGGTTGGCGACATTCTTGATAATAGGAGAAATGTCGCTTAGCGACATTTCTCCTATTATTTTACTCTGGAACGCCCCCTTTGCATCTCATTAGAGATGCAAGGGGAAGCGTAGAGTAAAAGGGTGCTAACATGCAAATTTGCATGTTAGCACCCTGTTGTTCATTGGGCGCTAGTTTTATCTCTCCTTTTTTGGCTTTTAAAGACATAAAGCCCTTGTTGATATGCCCCTTTGTTGGTTAGTTGTATGAATAGAAGTGAAAAAGGGTAACATCCACTAAACGTGGGTGACTTCATAGATATGCTAGGTGTCCAGAATGTAATCAAAGGTTATGTCCATTATGGGGAACAACCTTTACAACGCAACTTTTACAACGCACTACACTTACAACGCATTTTTTACAACGCACAATCCATTACAACGCATGACATTACAACGCATGACACTACAACGCATTTTTAAAAACTACCTTTACAACGCATTCCATTACAACGCATACTACCATTACAACGCATACCATTACAACGCATAATATTACACTACACTATCCAACACTTACCCTACTGTTGCACCCCCTGGAGTTAGAATAGTAATTTTTACCCCTATACTATCCAACACTTACCCTACTGTTGCACCCCCTGGAGTTAGAATAGTAATTTTTACCCCTATACTATCCAACACTTACCCTACTGTTGCACCCCCTGGAGTTAGAATAGTCATTTTTACCCCTATACTATCCAACACTTACCCTACTGTTGCACCCCCTGGAGTTAGAATAGTAATTTTTACCCCTATACTATCCAACACTTACCCTACTGTTGCACCCCCTGGAGTTAGAATAGTAATTTTTACCCCTATACTATCCAACACTTACCCTACTGTTGCACCCCCTGGAGTTAGAATAGTAATTTTTACCCCTATACTATCCAACACTTACCCTACTGTTGCACCCCCTGGAGTTAGAATAGTAATTTTTACCCCTATACTATCCAACACTTTCCCTACTGTTGCACCCCCTGGAGTTAGAATAGTAATTTTTACCCCTACACTATCCAACACTTACCCTACTGTTGCACCCCCTGGAGTTAGAATAGCAATTTTTACCCCTATACTATCCAACACTTACCCTACTGTTGCACCCCCTGGAGTTAGAATAGTAATTTTTACCCCTATACTATCCAACACTTTCCCTACTGTTGCACCCCCTGGAGTTAGAATAGTAATTTTTACCCCTATACTATCCAACACTTACCCTACTGTTGCACCCCCTGGAGTTAGAAAAGTAATTTTTACCCCTATACTATCTAATACTTACCTTAAATGCAATTTAATATTATGCGTTGTAATGGTATGCGTTGTAATGGTAGTATGCGTTGTAATGGAATGCGTTGTAAAGGTAGTTTTTAAAAATGCGTTGTAGTGTCATGCGTTGTAATGTCATTCGTTGTAATGGATTGTGCGTTGTAAAAAATGCGTTGTAAGTGCATGCGTTGTAAAAGTGTGCGTTGTAACGACATACATCCGTCCATTATCCTTTGATTGGAGTTAGAAAACTGGGCATAGGAGTAACTTGTTGAATTACTTAAAGTTCTTGTTGAATTACTTCAGGTTCATAAACTCTAGGGTGCTGGCACAATGACTGGAAGAATTCATCAATTATGTCACTTGAGGTGTCATCAGTGATGTCATTTAACATGTCGTGAATTATGTTATATGTGTTTGAAGGGCCAAAAGTTACTGTTAATTCATTTACCTATCACTGGAGAATTTCAGTGGTTTTTTTTGTTTTTAAACATTGGTTTTTATCTCATTTCAACACTAGCATATGCTCAACATCCTCAGGTGATCTGCACCCAATGCCGCCCCCAGCCGAGGGTACGCCACAGATGTTGATCTCCTGCAAGGCCCTGCACCCAATCCCTTGCGGATCACCAGCCCTCCACTGTGAATGGCCAAAGGCCAAGTGCAGCAGAGAGTTCCCTGCAGGGTCTGGCAAGAACACTTTGCTGCGCTTGGATGAAGACTGTGCACAGTGGAGGGTTGTCCGCAAGGTCTGGCATCTGGCTCAACCACTTACTAGCACTTAACCACTCGGTGCACATGACCTCTAGCCAGGATCTGGGCCCAAACCCTCTTGGGTGCCCAACGCCGAACTACATAGTGCCTTCAGTCATGTGCAGCAGAGAGTTGGCGGCAGAGCATGGCCTCTGGCAAAGTTCTGTGCCCAACTTCCCACAGGCGATCAACTGCCAGCGGGTGGCCAACCACCATCTGTGCACAGCCTTTCATTGTGCGCTGCCAGGGCATCCAACCCTTTCCCCCCATTAAGCACAGCCTTCAGGCGTGGGCCACAGTGAGTTGGGTCTGCACCCAACCTAATGCAGGCAGCCAACTCCCACTGCACATGGCTTATGGCCTGCATAATTGGTGTTGACTGCAAGACCTGGTTAATGGCCAGACACTTCTGATTGTTTTTTCGTTAAATCCTTTTTCAATTCCCCAGTACCACAGGGATGGCCTCGCGCAGCACCAGCAAACCAAATTTCTTTTTTTAACTTTTATGCTTGAGGGCCCGCCCCATTACCTGGCCTTGTGTTTACAGTGCAATTCAAACCACTACACAAATGGTGGCATTTATACATCCTAGTAATGTCTTTCTTCCCAAATGCAAGAGGCCTTTACAATTGCATTTAGCAGCATGAAAAAGTGTTCAGTGGCATGTTACGTGTGCTGTATGTTTAATAACATTAATATTCTCAATGAGCTCATTTCCTTTTTTTGGCTTCTGAATCACTAAAGGACAGGCTGATAAGAGGCATTACTATATGCCCTACTTACCGGGAGACGGGCAAGTAGGCCTGCTTCAGATTCTTTGCGTAGTGTGTTGTCCAATGAACGACATAGGTCTGAGAGAATAAGGACAAGACAACCCAGACAGTAGCACGAAGCTAACAACTAATAATACATATGTGGGATTGGGAATTTAGTCGTGAATAAAGCCCTGGGCCAACAGAGGCTGTTAGAAAGAGCTTAAATATGTTGACAAACAACTATGGTGCAGGGGTAGTAGCCCCCCGATATACACCAGAGAAGCAAGTTTTTGGCTACACCAAGGGCCCTGGTTTATAGAGACCAAGGTGAGTCCCGATGATGAAGCATGACACCAACATGGTGTGTGAGTGTCCCTTGAAAAAACATTCTGGATCTTTCCATCTAGATGGCCTTGGGTCAAGTTGATCTACGGCTAGGTTGAGAGGGTAGTAGGATACCATTGTGATTAGAAGACTATCAACAATACTCAGGAAGTGGGTCCACTTACCTGATCCACCTTTTAGAAGTCTTCAAACACTTCCTCTACCTTCTGCCTCATGTGCAAGGCTACGCAGTGTCTGAAGGTCTCCCGCTGGCCTGAGTCCGTCCAACAACCTTGCATCTCTGGATGCTCATTGCAAACTGCTCAGCAGTCCTGCAGCTGAAACGGATACCTCAGCCTTTCTCGGATACAAAGGCTTTCGCTTTTTTGAGTTGCATGGTTGATTGAGGAGACTACCCCTTTTAGTGTCAGGGGCAAATGAGTACATCTTGATGCTGAGTAGCTTTGGTTGAGCATAGACATCGATTCACCCAAATGCTGGGGGTAGTAGTAGAGACATCACACACCCTTTGACCTTATTGGCATCACATATAGTGTTGTCATACGGCCTTTGGCCCTGCATTTTGCCAGGTCATGTCTCATGACTTTAACTGTGACTGTATGATTAACATAACAACACAACACATATGCATGTCTGGCTTAGATACCACCTATATTAGGGTTCTGGCATTATCTTTGAAAGTTTTGGAGCATAATACCAGTCCTGAATTGTAGCAAGCGAGTAAAGCATGGGAGCCAGGCCTCCTCTAAAAGGGCTCAGGCTCCTGCCCCAGATAATGTTTTTTTAAAATGGGATCAAATAGTACAATTTAAAAAATATATATATTTTATTCATTTGCAGATGAGAAGATCAACACGGTCAATATAGTCCAATTGATAAAATACATGTACAAAAACATATACAGTGAACAAATAATATAGGAGACAATGATAAATGAAAGAGGTCAAAATAAAGATCGTTAAGCCCAACCCTCCCCTTTCCCACCCCACATCTGTGACCCAGAATAACACAAACTATGTCTGGCTGTTACATAATACCGGACCAGTGCACTCATTCCTATGTGGTCGTTACCCAACCATGAAAGGTCTGTATTTCATCATCTATGAATTGGCATGTCTGACGGACCAGTGGCAGCTCGATCCCCCTGTAAGTTGCCCATCGCTGTCATATTTTTGGGTGTTTTTGGGGGCAGCCCCTCTTGCACACAGCTATATGTAGCCCAATGCAAAACTCCATCCCCTTCTTCCATAACAACACCGTTGGGGGGGCCATCCCTTTCCATTCTCTGGTAATATCTTGTTTAGCCAGCATCAGGCCGAAGTGGAGTAGGGACAATTTATATCTATTCCCGCCCACATCTTCAGTATGGTGGGGAAGGGACAACCATGGATTTCATGGGAACTGCCAGGACAGGGCTTCACCTAGGCATGTGCAAACCTCAGCTAAAGTTTGTCTTGCACCATCCTGTGTGAATAAAAGTACCTTTGTCCGCTTGATAGTTTGGGGAGGAGATCATTCCCATACGCCAGAGACGATGACGTGTGAGATACACCCTGTGTATGTATTTGAAATTAATCAAACCAAGCCTGGCCCCAATAGCTGCCACTCGTGGGGGAGCATAGAATCTCTGTCCAGTCCTCCTTCTCTAACTCCCCCACATTAGCTTCCCAGACCGCACAAAGGGTACCAAACATGTCTGGTTAGTAAGATATGAGTGTCTAGTAAATTTTTGTAATTTTTTTTTGTCCTCATATGTTTGATAAGTATATTACTGGAGATAAAAGAGATTTCCGACTTAGTCTCTTGCCGTCCAAATGAGGTGATACCCGAACACTCCTCTGGGAAGGGGATGGAAACCATCATGGGATCCCTCTCTGCGAGGTCGACTTACTCTTTTCTCCAAGATTACAGGTTCTTACTTACGTTCTCTTTCCAGGTCTACCAATCCTTCTTGGTAAAGCTTCTAGATTCTCGAGAACAGCCTGTTTTTACTGATACTTAATCATTGGATTAATGGTATCCAGAAATTCAAATAAAAATTGTGTCTGAGTGTTTAATATTTCAGAATGCCCAGACCAGTCAGGAAAGAATAAAGTGATTTGTAAAGAAAAAAAAGGTGATACCCTTACTACAGTGAGCGTGCATTCTCCACCCAGTTGTCCCAGATACTCCAACACTTCGTTCTCTTATTGGAGCACGTTGCCCAATCCATTTTAGCTATTCTGTGAATCTAATTTACCCAATCATGTTCTATTGGTGCTATCGGTAAAATCCACTTAATACATAGCTTTCTACGTGCTAGTAAGGTTAAAATAAAGATAAGGGCCTTAAAAGGTTTGAAGAACCGGAATTTAAACCCAGCGGCGCAGGGGACACGCACGAAGTCTTCGGGTTCACCTGTCTTAGAGTACAGAGACACGGGATTCTTCTGTTGACATCAAAGATCAATTTTATTAGCTGCAGCCAGTAACAGAGGTCCTAGAAGTACAACACGGTGTATGTTCTCAGGAGACTGCTCAACATAATAGAACGGAGCATCGTCTTTTATGCCAAAAACCATGTTCCTGGCTAGCATCAATTACTCACAAATTTGACCAATCAGAGGATGATATTTACAGAGGCATCACATAACGACAAACCCACTTTCAGTTATCCCACCCATCGCCAATGACAAGGTAAAAATCCAGCATTCTTGTTCGAACAGGCCGGACGGGCCCACCATAAAAGACCTCAACCCAAATCAATAATTAGGCCATAAGGCCATAAAAGTAAGGAGCAGAAACAGATGAGGAGAAAGATAGAGGGGTGTGTGCGTGTGCCATAGAAGCGATAATGTCCTGCTCTTTGATCTCTATCTGACCAGCTGCTTAACAAGGTACTGGCTCAACAAGTTTAGCCTCGGGCAACAGGGTCAGTTGACTCAGGTCAAACTGAAGTCAACACGAGCTCAAACTAAGGTGTATGCATCCCTAGAGGCTCGCTTGGCCACAGTCATCCTGTAGTCATTAACCTATGTGAGGGCAACCACAAAATGGCGGTTATGCACAAAATGGAACCCACGGGTGCAGACTAGATCGTCAAATACACAGTGAATCCATCGGTGTAGCATGACGAAAACGCTTACGCATACCGCACTTGTCAGTCGCGGTTCGTAGATACCAAAATCATCACGATACGACAACCTTCATTGAATGGGTTCAGAATTCACGGAACCACAGACCCTCCATTTGCCCTTACATAGGCAATAACCTAAACTCACGTCAATCTGAGTCCAGGTCTATATTCATCAGATCATTGAGATGTTGCTGTAGCATCATCCTGGTACTTAGTAACTCTCTCTGGACAGGTCTCCTCGAACACGAGGTAGCAAAAAGGCCACGGATAGCAGGAGCACACTGTATACAAAGACAGAACAGGAAAAGGATAGCTAATACCATCCCAATGACCATCAGAATCTTCCATCCCCAGGTGGATAACAATCCCCAGAACCATCCCATTAACGACCAATCTCCTTCGTCCACATGTACGGACTCGGAGAGCTTATGTAGCTTGGAGATGGCTTGGAAAACTGTCGGAGCGTTGTCTGGAATGAAAACACAACAGCTTGATTGGATCAATTTACAGACCCCTCCTCTATCTGCAAATATGACATCTAACGCAACTCTGTTCTGAAGAGTCATAAGGCGATCCAACTGGAGCTCAGCAGTCAAGTTATTAAGGGCACAGGCAGTCTCAACTATGGTGGACTCAACTACTCTCGTCAATTGCCGTATGTTCCTGCTGTTAACCATAGGTCCCCAGAACGGCAGAAAACCCTTCGAGAAATCTCCCAATTCTTGTCCTGCGGTATCTTCCTTTCTGAAGACACCTCTAACGACTCTCATTTTGTGGTAATCTGCCGCAGCTGTAAGTGTAGGGGGTAACAAGAACGAGACAAAACATGTGCCCGAGAAATCAGGGGGCAACCATGTATACGCTCTGTCATGGCAAATGAAGTAGGTACCCTTAGCTGCTAGAAACGGTGGGGAAGTCTGGGATGCAAAAACGTATGTCTCAATGCAAACACTCTTCCCTAGCTGAGCTCTAGGATTCTTGCCATTACCTTGCAGACAGTAATGACCCTGATGGGGTACTATCCAAACCGGGGAGGATCTCTTCGCTCGCTGGTTCCCACTCAGACTAGCTCCATATCCAGTAACGTTCCATCCAATATACGCTAGCGTCTCATCTCTCGGGAAAGTCTCATAAGAACCTATTCCTCTAATCATGTCGACTATTCCCTTGACCAGAGCACTATTCTTTGGATTATCCTTCACAGAACGTAGGGGGTTGACTTCACGGGCATAAATGAACATTGTTCTGTATGCCCACACAGAACCATTGTAGCTAAATGGCAGGACCAGGTAAGGAATACCTTTATCGGTAGTATGGGGCATAAGGCCACACACCCAACAATTAGTTGTGTTCACTACTAGCTGGTGTTGGTGCAGAAGCTGAACAAAGGAATTATTAGCGAATTCCATTCTCCTAATGGACTCATGTTCGGGCAGAGGGTGAAAAGAATGCGAAGAAACAGTAGGAGGAGGCATGGGTTGTGCAGTGGGCATGAATGTTACTTGAATAGAGAATGTCACATATCCGATTAAAAACATCATTAAACTAAACAGTATAAACAGACATAATATTAAAAAACGTTTTCTACTCATTATTATACACATTTCGTTCTTGAAGCTCATTCTTTTAGTAGGTCTCTCCATCCCGAAAAACTCCATCCTCTAACCGTGCTGCTCGCGGCGGATGGGTGTTCCGTGCTAAGGAATGCGCCTGTTGGTCCAGGGAACGCCCTTAGAACAACCAGAACCGTCGACCTAACGTCTTCGGCTTGCACTCCAAGGACTTGGCACCACGACCCTACAGCTGAACCTGGATGGCGGTTCGAAAAACAAAAATCAAAATAGTTTCTCGGAGGGGAGCTAACCTTAAAAAAATAGCAAAGAAGGGAGTTAATTTGTTATTTGTCCCGAGACTCTTGGTCGCAAATTATAACGCTCTTTGCCAGGCAATGTCTGTTCTCGGAAAAGTAGCTCAGGTTTAACAGTGTTCAAACGGTTCGATGGAGGCACAGCTTCTTGAAGAAGATTATCGCTTTCTGGCTCAGTGTTTGTTCCAATCAAACGGGCATCGCTGAAAGGCAGAAAACGAGGCACGGTCTCAGTCTCAGAATCAGGAAGTCCTTTTTGGACCCACCGGTCGTATGGCAGAGGCAAAGGGACCCTCTTACAATGTACGCCGTGAATCCAGTTCTTTTTACCGTGCACTCGTACCGCAGAACGGGTGGACAATAACACCAGATGCGGTCCTATCCAGCGGGGCTGCTCGTTCTGGGTTCGCTGAAAATTCTTCACGAGCACCCACGCGCCAGCTTCAATGGTGTGCCCTGGATCTTCAGAAACCTGTGGCAAAGTATCATGAACCTGTTGATGCAGAACACGCAATTTAGCCGTCAATTCGTACAGGTAGTCAAGCAATACAGGGTGTTCTATCTCACTAAATTTTGTTGGCCGCGGCACTCCCCAAATATTTGCCGGGCGACCGAACACAACCTCATAAGGACTCAGACCCATTCGCGAATGCACAGTCATTCTTGTGGACAGAAGGGCTAACGGCAAAGCATCAGGCCATTGTAGACCAGAGCTCGCTTGAATTTTGGCCAGTTTCAATTTTAACGTGCCATTGTAGCACTCAACTAGACCAGCTGACTGGGGATGATTGGCAGCGTGGAACTTCTGCCGGATTCCTAACCCATCACACACTCTCTTCATCACTTGACCCACAAATTCGCTCCCATTGTCACTCCAGACCATTCTCGGCAACCCATACTGTTGGAAGGCGGACCCCGAGGAGTCGGTGAGACCACCAAGGGGGGGGGGCCCTCACCTGCACGAAGTAGCCGAGCGCTGTCGAGAAGCCTCCTGAGAGATCCTTCTCCTATCACGTACTAGCACAGTAACACCACCACACAGGACTCAAGGAGGTTGTCTCAAGACGAGCAATTCTTTATCAGCATTTAAAGGTTACAAGATCAATATTTACACGAAAGGGATCGAGGGATCCACCAAAAGTCTCAGTGTCTCTTTGGAAGGGTAGGGGTAGCGGGACAGTCTTTGGCAGGAGCTCGGTACGAGGGTACCTGGGGCCCAGTTCTTATCCTCAAGCTGGAGGACCTCCGGATCTCGGAGGGGTCGAGCCGCGACGGCGTCAGCAGGGCTCTGGCGTTCAGTTCGTGGGGAGCCGCGATCAGGTCAGCAGGGCTCTCAAGATGGTTTCTGCTCAGCTCGAGCCGCGACGTCGTCAGCAGGGCTCCGAGGGAGGTTTCAGCGAGGTTGGGCCGCGACAGCGTCAGCAGGGCCCCGATGTTCCGGGGGGCTTCAAGGTGTTCACAAGAAGGAGCCGCGACGCAGTCTGCAGGGCTCGTGATAGTTCAAGCAAGAGTTCTTCTCCGTAGGGTCGGCCGCGATTCAATCAGCAGGGCTCTCGACTCCTGGATACAACTCCCGATCCATGGCGGGGTCGCCCCAGATATAGGTCTGGAGCCCTTTGATGTCCGGACCCTGGCGCCCGGGGGGGGCGGAGAGGCCGGGTGGAGGTGGCCAGACGCCCAGCAGGAGAGGCGCCCGGCCCAAGAGAGTTGCAGGGCGATCACACCTAGGGATGGGAGGACAGTTGGGGGTCTCATCGATACTGTCCTCCACCGGGGGCGGTGAATGGTTCATGTGGCACCCCCTGGCCAGTTCTTGGTGCCTCGATGTCGGGGCTTCACTGGGGCCGAGGCCGGGTTGAGCGGGGTCGCGCCGGCTGGTGCACAGAGTCACGTGGATGCCAACAAGATGGCGGAGCCCCGAGGGGTATGCGACCTCGTGCGGCTCGGAATGAGGGGTCTCGGTGCAGTTCGGAAGGGTGGCCCGTGAAGGCCGGGGCAGGGAACGGGCACAATCCACGGGGGTAAGGACCACGCCACGAGGCCGGGTCCAACAGGCGTCCCCCCCAGCCGAAGGCATGGAGAGTCACCCATCTCCTTGGGGATTCTCCTCGTCAAGGCGGAAGAAGCGGGACAGGCCGTCGGCGTTGGCGTGGTCATTGCCGGGCCGGTGTTCAACATCAAAGTCCATCCCTTGCAGCGAGATGGACCACCGCAGCAGCTTGGGGTTCTCGCCCCGCATTTGCATTAACCACCGCAGGGGCCGGTGGTCGGTCTGGACCCGGAAGTGGGTACCGAAGAGATAGGGCCGGAGCTTCTTAAGGGCCCACACTACAGCGAAGGCTTCACGCTCGATGGTGCTCCATCGCTGCTCCTGGGGCAGTAGCCGTCGGCTGATGAAGGCCACTGGTCGGTCGAGCCCCTTTTCATCGGCCTGGGACAGGACGGCCCCGATCCCATACTCGGAGGCGTCCGTCTGCACCACGAACTCCTTACTGTAGTCGGGGGCCTGCAGCACAGGGGCGTACACATCGCTGTCTTGAGGGTTTCGAAGGCTGCTTGGCAGCGGGGGGTCCAGTGCACCTTCTTGGGCTGCTTCTTGGACGTGAGCTCTGTGAGGGGGCCAACAATGCTCCCATAGTCCCGGATGAACCGCCGGTAGTAACCGATGAGGCCCAGGAAGGCCCGGACAGCTGTCTGGGTAGTAGGGGGTTCCCAGGCCTGGATGGCATCGATTTTTGGCTGGAGAGGGGCCACCTGCCCGCTTCCCACTTGATGGCCCAGGTAGGTCACGGATCCGTGGCCGATCTGGCATTTGCTGGCCTTGATCGTGAGCCCGGTCTGCTGGAGGGCGGCCAGGACGGCTTTGAGGTGAAGGAGGTGCTCCGCCCAGTGGTTGCTGTACACGGCAATGTCATCTAGGTAGGCCGCGCTGAAGGCCTCGAGCCCGGCCAAAACCTTGTTTACAAGTCTTTGGAAAGTGGCCGGGGCGTTCTTCATTCCGAAGGGCATCACCCGAAAGTGGTAATGCCCATCCGGGGTAGAAAAGGCGGATCTTTCTTGGGCGCCGGGGGTGAGCTGGATCTGCCAGTACCCGGCGGTGAGGTCCAGCGTGCTCAGGTAGCAGGCGGCCCCTAAGCGGTCGATGAGTTCGTCGGCCCGGGGTATAGGATGGGCGTCCGTCTTGGTCACCGCATTCAGGGCTCGGTAGTCTACGCAGAATCGTAACTCCGGGGAGTGGCCGGGGGCTGCGGCCTTTGGTACCAGGACGACAGGACTGGCCCACGGGCTGTCGGACGGTTCGATGACCCCCAGGGCCAGCATCTTTGCTACTTCGGCCTGGATGCATGCCCGCACTCGGTCGGGTACCCTGTAGGCTCGGTGTCGCACGGGGGGGCTCTCCCCGGTGTCGACGTCGTGGACGCACCAGTGGGTCACCCCCGGGGTGAGGGAGAAGAGGGCTGCGTAGTCCTGCAGCAGTTGTTGACAGTCGTCACGCTGTTCCGGGGTCAGGGAAGAGGCGAGTTGGACACCTTTGATGGATCCGTCATGGACGTTGGACTGCAAGAGGTCGGGCAGGGGCTCGGAGTCGTCCTCGCCCCCCTCGTCGGTCGCCAGTAGCAGGCTCAGTTCGGTCCGGGCAAAGTGGGGTTTGAGCCTGTTAGCATGTAGAACCCGGAGGGGGTTCCGGGGGGACTCCAGGTCGACTCGGTAGGTGACGGGGCTTTTCTTCTCCACTACCTTGAAGGGCCCGGTCCAATTGTCCTGGAGGGCGCCGGGTTCAACCGGGGCCATGACCCAGACTCTCTGGCCTGGCTCGAATTCGATGGTAGAGGAGTTCCGATCGTACCACCGCTTCATGTCCTCCTGGCTGGCCTCGAGGTTGGCTTCGGCCATGGCTCGGAACTTGCGGGTCTGGTTTCGGAGGGTCAGGAGGTATCGGTAGACGTCAGGAGGGGCGCCTTGGAGCTTCGTCTCCCAGCCCTCCTTGACCAGGCTGAGCGGTCCGCGGACCGGATGTCCGTACAATAGTTCAAACGGGCTGAACCCCAGGGACTTCTGCGGGATCTCCCGATAGGCCAACAGGAGGCACGGCAGCAGGACATCCCATCTCCGCCTGAGGGGCTCTTCCAGGCCCTGGATCATTCCCTTTAAGGTTCTGTTGAACCGCTCAACCAGTCCGTTCCCCTGAGGGTGATAGGGGGTTGTGAATTTGTACGTGACCCCGCATTGCTGCCACAGGGACCGCATGTATTTGGAAATAAAGTTCGTGCCCCTGTCGCTCACCACTTCGCGGGGAAATCCCACTCAGGAGAATATCCCCATCAAGGCCCGGCCTACCACGGGGGCCTTTATAGTTCTTAGCGGGACCGCCTCCGGGTACCTGGTGGCGTGGTCCACGAGGACCAGGATGAAGCGGTGGCCCAGGGCGGTCTGGGGGTCCAGGGGCCCCACGATATCGATTCCGACCCGTTCGAACGGGGTGCTGATGGCTGGAAAGGGCTGGAGGGGGGCCTTGACCCGACCCCCCGTCTTCCCGCTGGCATGGCAGGTCTGGCAGGACCGGCAGTGGTTGTCCACGTCTCTCCGCATCCGGGGCCAGTAGAAGTGGGTCACCAGACGGCTGTAAGTTTCGTCTTGCCCCAAGTGTCCGGCGAGGGGCACGTCATGTGCCAGGTTGAGCAGGAACTCCCGGAAGCGGAGGGGGACCACCAACACGCGGCTGGCCCCGAGTTCTGCCACTTTTTGCTCACTGTACAACAAGCCCTCGGCCCAGTAGACCCAGTGGGTGCCGGTCTGGTCCCCGTTGGTTTGTGCGGACGCTTGTTGTCGGACCCCTTCGAGAGAGGGACAGGACTGCTGCTCTTGCTGGAACTGCTCCCGGGTGGGGCCCCCTTCGTGTCGCCATTGGGCCAGTTCTGGTAGAGCGCACGGGGAAGCAATCTCCTCGGGGGAGGATTCACTAGGTCCAGGGTCGGTGTCCGCCTCCCCTTCGCCGCCGGCGGGGGGTGGTGCGAGCCCCTCGGGCTGGGCGGCACCGGGGGCCGAGGACGGGCGGGGGGCCCGGGCGGTCATGGACCGGGTGCTGGCGCAGGCCCATTCGGATAGTCCCAGCATTCGGAGGTGCTCTCGTCGCTCTACTTGAGCCCAGGGGGAACTCGCCAAGTCGCTCCCCAGGAGGCAGTCTACGGGTGCGTCATCGCGGACCGTCACCTTTAGCAGGCCGGTCACCCCTCCCCACTCGAAGGGGACCAGGGCCATCTGGCACAGGCTTTCGCTGTTGTCGGCCGTCCGGACGGGGCACAGCACATTGGGTAGGATCTGTTCGGGGGTCACCAGGTGGCAGCGGAGAGCGGTGACACTGGCGCCGGTGTCATGAAGGGCTTCGGCCCGTTGTCCATTGACGGTGACCTGCTGCCTGTACTTCTGGGTGTTGCTTGGGATGGGGGTGCGGGGCACCATTTCTCGGCTACCCAGGCAGACCAGGGACATGGCTGCCGGCTCCCATTCGGTGGTCCCTCGGTCGAGGGTTTCTTCTTCCTCCTCTCCCTCTCCCAGGGCGGCGGCCGCCAGCTGTCGGGGCGGGGGCTCGCCGGCCCCGCTTCTTCGGTTCAGGGGGCAGACCGGGTCGCTGGCATAGTGTCCGGTTTGTTGGCAGCCGTAGCATGTTACTGGTGGCCGTGGTCCGGGTCTGGCCGGGGTCGCCCCCCTTCGGGCTAGGCTCGGGGAGAGTTGTTGCTGCGGTGGCCCTCGAGGGGGGCTCCTGGGGGCCCCGGCGGGGGGGTCCCGGTTCCTGTTCGGCCCTCCCCCTCCACCGCGTTGGCGGGGGGGTCCGGTGGGGTTCCTCTGGTACTCCCCCATTGAGTTCCGGGGGACCCGGGAGTTGACCCACCGATCGGCCTCGACGGTGAGTTTTCGTGGGTCGGACATCTTGCTGTCGAGGAGGTGTTGCCTCAGTTCCACGAAGCAATTGTTGGAGAGATGTTCCCACACGATGAGGTCGACCAGCTGCCCGTAGGTGGTGACTTTGCTACCCTTGATCCATCCTTCTAGGGCCCGGCTGAAAAAGTCCACATATTCCACCCAGGTGGTACCCGGGATCTTTTTGCAGTCTCTGAACCGCTGGCGGTACATTTCCGCGGTTAGCCCGTAGCGGGTGAGCAGGGCCTCCTTCATGTGATCGTAGGAGGTCATCACCTCCTCCGGCAGCTGGAGCAGTGTGTCTCGACCCTCACTCAGGAACCGCCCCCACAGGCCGGCGCCCCAGTCCTTTCGGGGCACCCGATGAGAGGTCATGGCCACCTCGTAGGCCTTGAACCATTGTTGGATGTCGTCATTCTTATAGTACTCCTTGACGACCTCTTTCGG
The DNA here is from genome assembly GCF_964204655.1 of Triturus cristatus. NCBI lineage: Eukaryota > Metazoa > Chordata > Amphibia > Caudata > Salamandridae > Triturus > Triturus cristatus. The sequence goes on along the minus strand of NC_140584.1, from coordinate 935,294,942 downwards.
GATATGTACCTTGGCCTCGGCAGGCGGTAGGGTGTCTCTAGTACTGGGGGTGTTGGTCCCCCCGTTCTTGGCCTTGATTTCGAGCTCTTTGAGACTTCGCTCGTGCTCCAGGGTCATTTTCTTTTCCTCCAACTCTCGGTGCCGTCTCTTCTCTTCTATCTCCTCTTGAAGCCGTAGCTGCTCTAGGGCCAGTTTCTTTTCCGCCAGCTGGAGTTCGCCGTCCAGCCGCAGTCGTGCGAGCTCTAGTTCGTGGTTCCGGACCTTCTCCCGCTCTCGTATTTCTTCTTCGGAGAGGCCGGTTTCTAGGCTCTTTCTTCCTCCGGTTGCCGGAGTCAGTGCGGTTGATGTGGCCTCAGTCAGGGGCAAGGGACCTTCTTCTTGGGAGTGGCCTGCCTCGGCCTCCAGCCAGGTCCTCAGAGCTTTCTGCATCTCCTCTTTGGTACCTAGGCTGGTGGTTGCAATGCCTTTGTCCTTGCAGAACTGTTTTAATTCTTTGTGCGTATATTCCTCCAACCGTTCGGGCTGGAACTCCATGGTCGCGTTATTTTCCTGGCTGCTCATGATTACTGTTTGACTGGATGGGTAGCTAGTGGGTACTGGCTGGTACGTACTGCGTTCGGCTCGGATCCCGTCGCTGGCCACCAAATGTTGGAAGGCAGACCCCGAGGAGTCGGTGAGACCACCAAGGGGGGGGGCCCTCACCTGCGCGAAGTAGCCGAGCGCTGTCGAGAAGCCTCCTGAGAGATCCTTCTCCTATCACGTACTAGCACAGTAACACCACCACACAGGACTCAAGGAGGTTGTCTCAAGACGAGCAATTCTTTATCAGCATTTAAAGGTTACGAGATCAATATTTACACGAAAGGGATCGAGGGATCCACCAAAAGTCTCAGTGTCTCTTTGGAAGGGTAGGGGTAGCGGGACAGTCTTTGGCAGGAGCTCGGTACGAGGGTACCTGGGGCGCAGTTCTTATCCTCAAGCTGGAGGACCTCCGGATCTCGGAGGGGTCGAGCCGCGACGGCGTCAGCAGGGCTCTGGCGTTCAGTTCGTGGGGAGCCGCGATCAGGTCAGCAGGGCTCTCAAGATGGTTTCTGCTCAGCTCGAGCCGCGACGTCGTCAGCAGGGCTCCGAGGGAGGTTTCAGCGAGGTTGGGCCGCGACAGCGTCAGCAGGGCCCCGATGTTCCGGGGGGCTTCAAGTTGTTCACAAGAAGGAGCCGCGACGCAGTCTGCAGGGCTCGTAATAGTTCAAGCAAGAGTTCTTCTCCGTAGGGTCGGCCGCGATTCAATCAGCAGGGCTCTCGACTCCTGGACACAACTCCCGATCCGTGGCGGGGTTGCCCCAGATATAGGTCTGGAGCCCTTTGATGTCCGGACCCTGGCGCCCGGGGTGGGCGGAGAGGCCGGGTGGAGGTGGCCAGACGCCCAGCAGGAGAGGCGCCCGGCCCAAGAGAGTTGCAGGGCGATCACACCTAGGGATGGGAGGACAGTTGGGGGTCTCATCGATACTGTCCTCCGCCGGGGGCGGTTAATGGTTCATGTGGCACCCCCTGGCCAGTTCTTGGTGCCTCGATGTCGGGGCTTCGCTGGGGCCGAGGCCGGGTTGAGCGGGGTCGCGCCGGCTGGTGCACAGAGTCACGTGGATGCCAACAAGATGGCGGAGCCCCGAGGGGTATGCGACCTCGTGCGGCTCGGAATGAGGGGTCTCGGTGCAGTTCGGAAGGGTGGCCCGTGAAGGCCGGGGCGGGGAACGGGCACAATCCACGGGGGTAAGGACCACGCCACGAGGCCGGGTCCAACACATACCTAGGGAAAAATTCCTTAATAAGGGCTTTAGCTGTGGACAAGGCAGTATTGTCCTTCAAAGGGTAGGCTTCCACCCATCTAGAAAAAGAGCAAACAACCACTAAGCCATACTTCAGATTGTTGCACCTCTCCATGTGGATGAAATCTAGCTGCAAAGCCTCAAATGGATACGTGGGAGGAGCAAAATGACCAGCTGGAGTTGGAGTTCCCTTACCAGGATTGTACATCAAACAGACCATACAGTTCTTGACCAAATTCTCTGCACACTTAGGAATTCCAGCATTTTGCCATACTGGGGCCAACAACTTACAAATTCCTTTCACGCTGATATGGGCCATTCCATGTGCCATCGGAACCACTGGAAGTACATACGCATCAGGCAACAACCATCGCTGATGCTCTGACAACTCAACCCAACAACCATTCGAGTCCAATTTACCCTTGCTTCATCTCCATTCATTCAACTCTTTCTCTGTAGCTTCAGCTTGGATGGATTTCACACTCTCAATCGTATCTTCACACATACTTCTATCTGGAATCCATCTTGCCGGACCCGCAACGTACATTCGACTCATCACATCTCTCACAGTCTCTTTCGCGACTTCATCTGCAAACGCATTACCACAACCAACATCATCCGTGATTTTCTTATGCGCACTGCATTTTACGATCGCAACTTGCAACGGCAGAGTAAGAGATTCAAGAAGTTCATTCACCAATTGACCATGTTGGATCTTGGTCCCATGCGAAGTCAGAAGCCCACGTTCTCTCCACAATCGTCCAAAGCTAAGAGCAACACTGAACGCATACTGGCTGTCAGTGTACACAGTCACTCTTTTCCCTTTCGACAACACACACGCTCTTGTCAATGCAATCAACTCTGCTGCTTGGGCTGAATTATGAGGGATACGAGCAGCTTCAACAATCGTATGCCGCAGTCGTAACCGCATATGCCGCAGTCGTATCACCATTCGGAAGCTTGAAGCACGAACCATCAACCCGCAAGAGGAGTGTCCCTAAGGTCTATCCTCCCTTTCGTTTCTTCCTCAGTCCTAAGAAAACAATCATGCTGTTCGGTATCATCTGTCTCAGTTGAGATCGGCAACAACGTGGCTGGATTCAACATGTTGCATCTCTTTATATGTACATGACTTGCTAACAAGGTCAATTCGTAACCTGACAACCGAGCACTAGTTAAGTGCTGTGTCTTGGTATGGTTCAACAAGGTATCCACTGCATGTGGAACCATCACGATCAGTGTATTGTCCATCACCAAACCAGCAGACTGTCGGATTGAAACAGCCGCTGCCGCTGTAGCTCTCAAGCAACTCGGCAACGCTCTAGCTACCGGATCCAAAGTCGACGAAAAATAAGCACATGGACGTTGCTTATCGCCAAACTGTTGAGTCAAAACTGACAATGCACATCCCTCTCTCTCGTGGACATACAATGTGAAAGGTTTACTGTAATCGGGAGTACCCAACACAGGAGCCGAACACAGCGCATCACGCAATTCTGAAAAACTCTTCTGACATTCGTCAGTCCAAGGAATAGGATTCGGAGTATCCTTAACAGTAAGAGCTATCAAAGGTTTTGCAAGCAATGAAAAATTAGCAATCCACTGTCTACAGTACGATGTAATACCTAGAAACGCACGCACTTCTCTCTGTGTCGTAGGCACACTCATTTTCGCAATCGCTTGAATTCTTTCTGGGGTCAATCTTCTTCCCTCCTTCGATAAGAGGTGACCTAAGTAGGTAACTTCTTGTTGGCAATATTGCAACTTTGAAAGAGAAACCTTATGATGGAAATCAGACAAGTGACGTAACAACGACAGAGTAGCCTCTCTACAAGTCTCTTCATTGTCAGCAGCGACTAACAGATCGTCAACATACTGAATAAGGGCGGCACCATCAGGTAAAACCAACAAATCAAGTTGCGTCTTCAAAGCTTGACTATAGATCGATGGACTCTCACAATAGCCTTGAGGAGCGCGTTTAAACCGGAAACTTCGGCCTCCTAAAGAGAAGCCAAAAATATCTCTACTCTCCACGGCAATTGGGATGCTGAAGAAAGCATTCTTCAGATCAATCACCAAAAACCACGTGGCTGTGGCCGGAATCAAAGTCAGTAAAGCGGTGATATCAGGCACAACAGGGAATCGTGGGACAACGATCTTATTCACCTCGCGAAGATCGATCACAAACCTATATACAGGAGGTTGTGAAGAATCGGTTCTTTTCAGAACAGGCAAAACCGGACTATTGCACACATTACCTCTCGTTTCCTCAATCACACCTTTCTCAATTAGATCAGAGATGATCGCCAAAAGTGCTCTTTCACCATCACTTGAGATACGATACTGTGGAATGCGTGGCAATCTAGCATTCGCCTTCAATGTCACAACATATGGCGGAATCTCCAAGAGACCCACATCATTAGGACCAGTAGCCCAAAGAGAATCAGGAAGAGAAGACAATTCAGCTGGAAGTTGGTCTTTAGCCAAATACATCGGAGAGATCACTCTCTTTCCCAATGTAAGCTGTACTCCTGAAGGAGAACAATAAAGCGTCGCATACAATCTCTTCAACAAGTCCAATCCCAACAAGTTCTCACCACAACCTGTCGTCAGAATGAGGGGTGCTTCGAATTCACAAGGTCCGACAGAAAGAGACAAAGGACTAGAAATCGTATTTTTAACCGGGGCGCCAGAAAAACCTACTGAAACATTCGTTGAGCCAGACAAAGGTGCGCCAGGGAGTTTAAAGTGCATGATAGAACTCTTCGCAGCACCAGTATCCAACAGAAAAGGCTCTGACACACCTGATGTAATCACTTCAACATAAGGTCCACTCTGATCTACTGGAACTGAAACGACTCCCTCTCTTTGTCTGTGGCTGTCCTAGCAATCGTTACCTTCCATATTCTCACCTTCAACGTAATAGTCATCCGCATAGTATTGAGCCGTCCTACCAGACGCACCATTCTGTTGATCAAAATAATTCATCGAATTCTGCGGAGGCAAGGAACGCGCAATCTGAGACATACCACGTCCTCGACCTCGCGGAGCTTGTTGAACACCTCGACCTCTCATACCAGAGACACCATTCGTGCGCTGTAATAAAGTCGGGCAACTATTCTTGAAGTGACCCTCTTCTTTGCAATACGCACACTGATTAGGGCCTACAGAAAAACGCTGTTTAGAAGACTCGAACCTTTGCGAGTTTCTCTGATATTGTTGGGGTTGCTGATAATCACGCTGGGTGTTGCGAGGCGGGTATGCTTGCTGCAAAAGAACCTTAGTCTTCAGTTCTTTAGTCTTTTTATCCGCTTTCTCTATCTCATCCTTATTTCTATTCTCATAGTACTGGGCAGTAGCCAATATCTGTGCTGACGAAGAAACAGCCCAGGCACTTTCAGAATCCTTCAACCTATTGCACAACTCGGGAAGCAAATTATGCACAAACTTGTCAACGAACATCCTTTGACCACCTTCTGTACTCATGTCTTGACCACTGTGGTCTGCAAATGTCTCTTCAAATCGAGTGAAAAAGTCAGACACAGTCTCGTCTTTCTTCTGCTTGCATGCAAACAACTTGTCCCAATTGACACGCATAGCAGGCATCAAAGTCTTCATATAATCAATAATTCTACCAGGGAGATCAGCAATCACATTCTCGGGTTTAGCACCACCTATTTGTCTTTCATCTCCAGTTCTAAGGTTATTCCATGTATCACCTAATTCCTGCGCATGATCCGTATGACGAATCTTACTCCATATAGGCTGTGGAACAACATTCCCAAATAACATATCTATATCAGCCAGATTCATAATACATGAACCCGCAGTTTGAGATAGCTCCTTATAAAACCCCGCAGGATTTTTACGTGGATCAGGCAGAGTCTGCTTTAGAGCTAGGACTTCGGCACGCTTCCATGGAACATGTACCCAAACGCGCTGGAAATGTGCCAGAACAGGTGGATTAGCATTCGCATCACCTGGTCTCCAAACGGGAGGAACCTCACGCATTGGGTATTGACGTGCCTTTCTCCTAACTGAAGAATCAGGCTCAAACAATGACCTAGAAGGAAACTCACTCCTAAACGACAACAATGTCGCGACTGCTCTTTCAACATCAAGACCCACTATAGTTCCTTTCGCAAACTCGGACCGCACACGGAATAACTCATGCGGAGTCTGCCCTACCTCGCTATCTTCCCACTGTTCACGAAGGAAAGAACACATCATATCAAATACGTATCTCTGTTTCGGTGCTTCCCATTGATGGAAAACATCCATAACACCCTCAAGATCATAGTGCGAAGGAAAGGTAACCCATTCACGCGCCAAGTGATCTAACACTGTCCGTTCATCAGGACCAGGCAATTGACTACGCAATTGCTTACGCTCTACAACAGGGGACATACCCAATGAACCCATTAGAGGAGAAAAAAGACTAGCAACCGCATCAGTCATCCTCCGTCGAGCAGAAGGAGAAGGTGACAAAAGAACAGGAGACAAAGCAGAATGAGAAGGAACCGAAGTCGGAACAGTGACAGAGGGAACAGACAACACAGGTACAGGAGTAGCAGATGAAGGAGGTAGCAAAGACGGCGGCCCTTGAGAAGGCTGCGCCGAGGCAGTAGTAGCCAGTAGAGGGAGAGCTGGCTGTTGAGGAACCACTGCAGGTAAAACAACCGGGGGTTGCGCAACTACAAGTGGCGGAGGTGCGGTAGCACTCTGAGCATAAGGGGGTGGTGAACTTAATAGATGCGACATTAAAGGATCTTTCGCAAGATCTTTCTTTTCTTCTTGCTGTTGAGGCGGCAAAGCTGGATAACATTTGTCTACTGCTAATTTACGTTGCCTAAACATCTGTTCGCTTTCTTGCTCTTCCTCATTATCCTTAAACTGTATAGCAGCCTGCATCATCGGCATACCTCGTGCACGCTTATTTCGTTTCGCTAACTTAATTTCCTTTTGTTTGGCTTCCTTTCGCCAAATGCAGAAAGAGTCAAACATTGCCGGCTGGGCTTTCTTTTTGAAGAGTCTGACTTCCAAATTATCTAAAATTTCCGTGTCGTAACTACCATATTGGCACCACTTTAGGACACCATCCTTCCTAGTATACTTAATCCATACATCATTATACGTGATGGGGCCCACGCCGTGTTTTAAATAGAGCTCATAGGTCGGAGTTCCAATCGGAGGCACCGGACACGAGTCCTCCAATCGGAAATCCCTATTACAACCATAACAAAATATCTTTCCAAGTCTGCTAAGACCAGGCATCTTCGCTCACTAGTCTAGCTTCAAACTTCAAGGGAATATCAAAACGATAGCCTCGTGAATACACGAGTCCCTCGGCTTTGGGGCCTGCAGGTACCAAATCAAAGCGATCCCGAAGGATACCAAAACAAACTAAGGACTGGGAGACGCTCCACTCATACTTAACTGAAATATCGATGACGTCGCCAGAAGACCCGTCTATCATCTCGCTTTACAAGTCATCAAAGGGCTCCAAGACAGGGCGACAGTCAGGGCAGCAGTCCTTCGTAGCCGTCGGAATGCGGGGAACTTCGCAGCAAAGACTTTCGGACCACAACGACATACAGGGGTCGATGAAGTGGTAAGCCTCCCTCCAGAATTTTCACACGAAGCTCCTCACGATCTTCAGGCTTGGACCAGTACCGCTGAAGTCGCCCCACGTTGGCCGCCAACTGAAGAACCGGGATGTAAACCCAGCGGCGCAGGGGACACGCCCGAAGTCTTCGGGTTCACCTGTCTTAGAGTACAGAGACACGGGATTCTTCTGTTGACATCAAAGATCAATTTTATTAGCTGCAGCCAGTAACAGAGGTCCTAGAAGTACAACACGGTGTATGTTCTCAGGAGACTGCTCAACATAATAGAGCGGAGCATCGTCTTTTATGCCAAAAACCATGTTCCTGGCTAGCATCAATTACTCACAAATTTGACCAATCAGAGGATGATATTTACAGAGGCATCACATAACGACAAACCCACTTTCAGTTATCCCACCCATTGCCAATGACAAGGTAAAAATCCAGCATTCTTGTTCGAACAGGCCGGACGGGCCCACCATAAAAGACCTCAACCCAAATCAATAATTAGGCCATAAGGCCATAAAAGTTATTATTATTATTATTATTATTAGTGAGTTTTATAACGCGCCTGGTTACCCTTGGGCATCCCCGCGCTCATCCAGAGAGAAACGCCATGACATGAGGCACCGGTATTAAGCAGGAAACAAGTGAGTTTTTAACAACTTGCGGAAGCGGAGGAAATTTGATTCCAAGCGTAAGTGCAGTGGAAGGGAATTCCACAGAATGACCACATTGATGGAAAACCTTCTACCCCCAGTTCTTGCCTTCCTAACTCTCATAACCTGCAACAGATGTTGATGTTCTGAACGAAGGGAACGAGAGGTCTTATAAGGTTGCACCATATCCCGAAGGATAGGAGGGCCTTTCCCCTGCAAGATTTTATGGGCCATGCAGAGTGCCTTAAATTTCACCCTCTCCCTAACGGGAAGCCAGTGCAGCGCCTTCAGCGCAGGACGAGCAGACTGACGCCTGGGGAGATCCATCAGGAGCCTGGCGGCCGCGTTCTGCACTTGCTGTAATTTATTTAGGGTGGACTCTGGGGCCCCCAGAAACAGCGCATTACTGAAGTCCAGCCGGGAGATGATAAGTCCCTGAACGAGTAACCTCCTAGAAACCACAGGGAGGAGAGGTAAAATCTTACGGGCTGAACGGAGCAGACCAAAACACACGCCTGCGGTATTTTTAGCGTGAGTCTTAAAGGTAAGGTCCTGCTCCAACCACACCCCCAGACTCTTGATCTCCTGTTTGGGGGTGGGAGCCGCTCCCAGGCAACTAGGCCAGCTACTCGGAGACAGGGTAGGAGGGGAGTTTCCCAATATCATCAGTTCCGTTTTGGAGCCGTTAAGCTTGAGTGCTGAGCTACACATCCACTTGAAGATCTTATCCAAGCAGGTGTGCAGCTGATCGGGATGGTAAGACGACTGGGGGAGGCCTACCACCAGCTGGGTATCATCAGCATAGCTGATAATCTTGATACCCAGGGGCAGTATCTCATTCTCCAGGGGAGCCATATAAATGTTAAATAAAGTGGGGCTCAGCGATGAGCCCTGTGGCACACCACACTGGAGAGAACCCGATGAAGATTTCGTATGGCCTTCCCACACCTCAAACGTTCGGCCAACCAAAAAGGGAGAGAACCACTTCAGGGCCAGCCCGGAGACCCCCACCCCCGACAGTCGTTGGAGAAGCACTTGATGATCCACAGTGTCAAATGCCGCACTGAGGTCAAGGAGGATCACTGCCACTGATCCCCCTGTGTCCAGAATGCTCCTGGCATTCTCCACGACTGCCAACAGGGCAGTATCGGTCCCCTGACCGGGACGAAAGCCTGTTTGGGAATCACCCAAAAGGGAGTTGGACTGCAGGAAGCCCGAGAGGCGCCGATTGACCAACTTCTCCGCTACCTTGCTAAAGCCGGGGAGCAGAGAGATAGGCCTAAAGCTGGCAAGGTCAGCGGGGTCCAAGTTAGGCTTCTTTAAGAGAGCCTTGACAACCGCTCCCTTCCAGCTTGGGGGCACTATTCCTTGGGCGAAGGATAGATTTATCAAATCCGTCACTGGACCACCGATGATAGAGGCCACCTGCTTAAGATATTTCAGTGGTGCAGGGTCTTTAGGCGAACCACTTTTCATGGTCGTCAAAACTGTGAGAACTTCTTCCTCAGTGACCGATCCAAAGGAGGCCAACTCCGCTGTCCGCGCCCTGGGCAGAAACTCCAACTTACCATCAGAGGAAGTCTCCTCGTCTAACCGAGGGAGTGATGAAAGGATGTTATCTATTTTAGTTTTAAAGAAGGAGGCAAGTTCGGAGCATTTCCCAAGAGGGTCAGCATGGAGGACTGGAGGTTCGGGGGCTTTTAGAAGTTCCTTGATAACCCTAAATGATTCTTTTGAGGAGTTGGCCGCCGAGCCTATTCTCTCCTCAAAGAATACAGATTTAGCCACCCGAATGGCGGATTTATAAGTGCTTAAAGCCGCCCGGTATTCTCTCCGGATTACTTCGCTCCAATCTTTCCTCCAAGATCGTTCCAATCTCTTGCAGCCCCTTCTCAAAGTTCTCAACTCTGATGTATACCAGGGCGCCGATCCCACTCTTTTACCCATAGAGAGTTGTTTCTTCTTAGGGAGGAGAGCATCAAGCGAGTTGGTCAGCCAGATATTTAGCCTCTCATCGGCGACTAACGGATTAGACCCAAGGGAAGGCCGGGACGCCTCCAAATGGGCCGCCCAGGTATCCACTGAGAGTCTCGACCAAGCTCTTTCCACCGTGTATACCCTGGGAGCCGATATGACTGGAACATCAAACTGCCACTGGGCAGGCACCATAAAATGATCCGTCCAAGGCAAGGCCAGCGCTGGAAAAGCCTTGAGGCAGACCGAGTTCGAAAATATGGGATCCAACAAATGGCCCTTCCTGTGTGTGGCACCGGAATTAGCCAAGTTAATCCCCAAGGCTTGAAGATCACTTAGTAGGTCTACTCCCAAGGAGTTGTGAGAATCATCAAAGTGGATGTTAAAATCACCCAGGGCGATAAAATTGCCAATGGAAGAGGCAAGAAGCGCCGCTGATTCCAAAAAGGTATTAGAGAAATTTCCCATGGGCCCAGGGGGACGATAAATCAGAAGGCCTGCCAACGACGCCGTGGGTGACAGTCGAAGAGAGAACTGACAACTCTCGCAGTCACTCATCCCTCCGTCCTGCACCTTACAGACTAACGAATCCCTATAAAGGATAGCAAGCCCTCCTCCCCTCCCCACAGGCCTATCCAGATGAGCCATTAGAAAACCGGAAGGGAGAGCTCTGACTATGTCAGGACCCGAACAGGAAGAGATCCAGGTCTCGGTTAAAAATAGCACATCCAACTTATGGTCCAATACCAGGGAATTAATTTCTGTGGCATGACTAGGTACAGACCGGCAATTCAGCAAAGCTATAGAAAGCGCAGAATTCTCAACGGACATACACCGACCCCCACTACATGTCCCACAAGGCAGGAACGGTAGATCGCCCTCAAAGACATACCTACAGGGTACGGGATTCGTGAGCCGCCAGGACAAAAGTTCTTCCCTACTATACCCAATACGAGTATGGCCCGGTTCCCCAGGAGCGGGCATAGCAGCCAGCCCTGAGCCCGTCTGGGCCCGGACGGGCACAGACGGGCTGAACTCTGGCGTAACTCCGGCGTCAGTCCGGCGTCCCCGCTGCGCGTGACCGCTGCGCGTAAACATGGCTACCTAAATAGTCTCCAAAGGAGATGGAGAGAGGACTTGCTGGTGCACTGGGACCCACTCACCCAAGATGGCCGCCGCGAGTCAGGGGCGAAGGACCCGCAAAACGCGGTGAAATGCCAAGATTACTGTGCAGGTGTGATGACAGAGGTGGGGGTATGCGAGGCCAGGCAGGTAGGACCAGGGAGAACTCTAAAACAATTTAAATTAAATGCCAAACGAGTATATTAAAAACAAACGCTGCCACAAAACAAGCGCTGCATGAATAGCGCTCGCGCTGGAATAGTAAGGAATAGGAAAAGTAAGGAGCAGAAACAGATGAGGAGAAAGATAGAGGGGTGTGTGCGTGTGCCATAGAAGCAATAATGTCCTGCTCTTTGATCTCTATCTGACCAGCTGCTTAACAAGGTACTGGCTCAACAAGTTCAGCCTCGGGCAACAGGGTCAGTTGACTCAGGTCAAACTGAAGTCAACACGAGCTCAAACTAAGGTGTATGCGTCCCTAGAGGCTCACTTGGCCACAGTCATTAGCCTATGTGAGGGCAACCACAAAATGGCGGTTATGCACAAAATGGAACCCACGGGTGCAGACTAGATCGTCAAATACACAGTGAATCCATCGGTGTAGCATGACGAAAACGCTTACGCATACCGCACTTGTCAGTCGCGGTTCGCTGATACCAAAATCATCACGATATGACAACCTTCATTGAATGGGTTCAGAATTCACGGAACCACAGGTTTAGATATCTTACCTATAGAGTCTTCTTCCGGTATCACCCCAAATAATACCAGTGCAAGGCGCACCTTCACTTCTTGGCCCGCCATATCTGACAAGATTTTTCCCACTTTCTGCCAGAAAGATTGGATGGAGGGACACCACCGGAACATGTGCGTTTCATCTGCGTTAATTTCTCCACACTTTTGGCACCGTTTGCAAGCCCATCTTTGCCAATCTTCGAGGTGTCCAGTGGGCCTTGTGAATGGTAAAAAGGTGATTTTTCTTTAAGGGCGCAGATTTCACACAATACCACAAAAGAGATGTAGATACTTGCCATAATGGTTCTAATTCATACTCCGGCAGTTCCCTCCTCCAGGTCTCCGTAAACCATGAACTGGGATCTTCTAAGGATTGAACCAGCAGCCAGTACCAAGTTGAGACCTCTTTCTGTATCCCGGGACGCAGAGCTATTTTTGCCTCATTTAGTTCATTTTGATTCCCCCCTGTCTCAGAGTCTTTGCCCAACTTCGTAACTGACAATACTTGAAACGAGAGACAGAACCTTCTGTAATCTCCTGGAAGGCTTGCCATGGTTTTAGTTCAATGCCGTCCAACAATTGGCCCCATTTACATATTCCCTTTTCCTTTATCGGAATTGCTAAGGAGTCTTGCAAACAGGCTGGAGTTCCCGGATATCCCCATATTGGTGCATGATGACTATAGTATGTAATCTGTAAAACCCTCCTAATTTGATACCGAGATGACAGGTACCACACCTAGGGTGCTGTTCTATGGTTTATCTGTACCCACCGATTAGGAGAATCACAATTCAGTGTAGATTACAGAGCCCACTAAACCTTTCTTGGCATCCAGGGCGTTATGTGGCTGTGCGATGGCTACAAGAAGGGCATCATTATCCGGGACTGCATCTGGAGGGGTGTATGCTACTGCCTGCGCCAAGGGCCCATCAGGCTGGGTATATTTATTGAGTGTGTCTTGTTTGGCAATAGGTGGACCCCTGTTTTTAGTCATAGTGTGCTTGTGCATGTCTGTTCTATTGTTGGCTCTTCGTAGAGTCAGTTCCACCCAGACCTGCCGACCACCACTGATTCCCCATGGGGCAGCACGAGCAGTCTGTTTTCTAGCACACCGAGTCCATTAACTTGTAGGCCTCAACTCAGGACGGCAGTGCCAGGGCGGACGTGGGCTGAGCCGCGCAAGAGGGGGTGCCCACTCCGCCACAAACTGCACTGTAACCTAGGTCGGATGTCTCCGTGACCAGTGTGCCCGCCCCTACGTTGCCCCCTAATGGGGTTTGGAGTAGTCAGGTGTAATGAGAGCTCATCCTCGATGGAGAAGCATGGAGTGTCTCCACAACTGGGCACGAGGGAACGCAAATCAATTCCACCCTTCACTGCCTCCTGTGTTTACAACTCCTCCACACCTGATGACATATGGGACCGGGGGCACCCAACCGCCTAAGCATAGACAATGTTGATGTAGACGTATGCCACACCAGTGAGGTAATCTATGATCCTATGTCTCTTTGGTCCAGTGGCCTCAAAATTCGGATCTATTCAGGATAAGGAAGCCTGCTGCATCATAAATGGGGCCAATCTAGTGAAGGAACCCCACCAGGTTCATCAACATAGCAGTGGAGGCGTCTACCCCTAGGAGTTGGGCTTCAGTGGAGGGTTATACAATAACTGTGGGGAGGATAAGCCCTCCGGTCTCCAATTTAAATGTCTCAAGTCTCAGTGCCTCCCATTGTCTGCGGCATCAGTATGGCCCCTGTGGCGGCACGCCGCCCACCGCCCCTGCATCGTGGCCTCTACATGAATAATGTGCCATGCTGTTCTTATCTCGGGGTCGTGGCCTGCTATATTCACTTTCATGGCAGGAGAAGCTGCCAAGGGATCCTGCTGCACTGAGGCCTCCTAGCACCCTCCCCCGCTCACCTTAGCTCACCACTAGCTCTCATTCCTCCCAGGGCTGCACGCTACAACTTGCCGAACTAAAGCCCTAGCCCGGCCACGGCAGTCTGCAGCCCAGATACCTGGTCTCGAGTCAGGCCCCGGGCCCAAAGGAGGCGCACCGCTTCGTCTTCCCTGACTTGGGCCGCTGCCGTCCTCTCACCACCGCCTATGCTGCCCTGCCTCAGAGGCCATGTCTGGCTGGCACCATCTTAGGATCGTGGCAGCAGGCCCAGCCCCAGTCCTTCCCTGGCTCCACAGGGCAACCAGTGACACCACAGTGTCCCTGTTGGCCCGCAAATCAGTCTCGCCAGTCATTGTGGGTCCCGCGCTGCTGAGTCCTAATCTCCATCCTGGGTTGTCAGAGGGTACCAGACCCTGGCGTCATCGGTTCATACTATGGCCGCACTGCATCAGCCCTTCGCTCCAGCCACTCTGGCAACTCCCAGGGCGGCGAGACTCTCCCAGGCAGCTAAACACTTAGGGGCAGATTTACAACTTTACACCGCCACTGCGTCACTATAAACAATGGGCCACATTGCGACAGATTTACAACGTGAAGCATCTAGAGAGATGCGTCACGTTGTAAAGCCCTGCGCTACATTATACGCGCGCCAGGTATAATGTATGCAGGATGGGCGTTCCCATGCAGGAAAGCCTCGTAAAAGTGACGCCGTGAAATCTGAGTCACTTTTACGATGCCACTGCGTCAAAACCTTGTGCATGCTTGAAGCAGGCGTAAAGAGTGACGCAGCATGTTAGGAATAGGCATTCCTAACCATTGCTGGAGTTGCGTCGTACTTGCAACACGACTCCAGCAATGCGCTGCCCTTACACCGATTAGATGCGTCACCCATCTGTCTATCCTTGCGCCACGGTGCGCCGCATTGTAAATGCGGCGCATCCATCCTAGCCTAAGTGTTTTTTTACAGGTCGCAATTTAACTGGCGCATCCCTTTTAATATGCAGGGATGCGCCAGTTCTTGTCAATTTGCCCCTCAGTCCGGGCACCTAACGATGTGTTGGCTGTCGGTTCTGGTTGATAACACTGCAGGATAATGTCAGATTGTAGGTGGGCGCATGGAGTTGTATAACATGCTGCCGCCATGTTTGGCGCACAAGCCATGCCCCTCAAATAGTGTGTTTTGAAGCACAACTTTGCATACATATTTAAAATGCTATAGGCTCTGAAGGGACACTCCTTAAGTATTCAAGTATTTTCATGGCGTGACCCTTATGTCAATAATTACCTCAGTATGTCAGGGCCAGTATTTTCTCATAGTTGCCCCCCCCTCTCATGTGCCACGGCTGTCCTCCCTCATGACAATAATTATCTCCAGTGTGCTTATCCCAACATCTGACCATGGATGCCTAATATCCCAATAATTACCTCTTGTATGCCAGTGCCAGTATTTCAACATTACTCCAAGCAATAACTCTAGTACTAATTTCCTCCAGTGTGCTAGTTACAATATTTTACCATGATGGCAAGACTTACCACCAGTCAGCCAGTATTTTGCCACAGGTTCCTGTCATGCTGAGGATTGCCAACACTAGTATATATGATAAGGCAAGAATTACCTTCAGTACACCAGGGCAAATGACAGACTCACAAGCATAGAACCACATTCTCAATCACTGAAATTCACTCACTCACACTCATTCTCACACACTCTCACTTATTCATATTCACTAACTTTCACTTACTCATGTATTCATTGTGACTCAATCTCTGACACTCGCTCTTGCTTTTATTCACTAATTCACACTCACTTTTACTTATTATCACTCATTGACCCACACATTCTCACTGACTCAATTTCACTCTACTTAATCATACTTTCTTACTCTTTGCTACTCCCACTATTATTATTATTATTTTTTTTGTTGAAAACTTTATTAACAGTTTCTCCATAACAAAGAGACACAGAGCCAATCTGTACAGAGGTGAGAAAATCTGGAAAAAGTAAAAGACATAGTGTGCAATATTACAGTCTGTGAAGTAGGCTTATATCCAGTAGCGTCTGCCCGGCATGCCAACGTCTTACTATATACATCGTTATTTTACTCATGTCTAAACATTTCTGAATAGTACAAGGCTCAATACACACAAACTTATGTTTTTCTCCCCGGTCTGCTCGCAGCCACAAGCAGACTAGTATTTTACAGATCTGAGCTCAATTTCACTGCCTGAATGACAATCCACCTTCTCAATTACTCTTTCCCTCCTTGTCCCTCCCCCTCTTGTGCTGGGTTATTTGCACTCTTGATCTCATTATCTTTGGTAGCCAAGTACGTCTTGTACATTGCCCAGACGTTTTAAGGTCGGCTGCGTGGGGGGAGAAGCTCGCTATAATTTTCAGTCTGCATGCTGCAGTACATCATGTACCTTGACCAGCATGTAATAGTGGAAGGCGGTCCAACCAACCAGCAAATCGTTATTCTGCGCCTAGCTAGGAACAGGCCCATATAAATAAGTCTTCTGAATGCTTTTGGTAATTGTTTGGAGTACCCCAACAAAGCAAGTATGTGATCAGGCATGAGTTTCATCTCAACAATGTCTCCTAGAGCTTTAAAAATCATGACTCAGAAATTAGCAATTCCGTGGCATAACAAGGCTAGATGGAAAAAGTCGGCCAGGTTAGCACCACAGCGATCACAGTCTGCTGAGTTTCGCAGCCCGTATCTATACAGTCACCCCGGAGTATAATAGACCCTATTTAAAAATTTAAAATGGATCAGTCTGTGTCTAACATTTAGTGAGATGTGTTTCGTGTTCTTGCAGCAATATCTCCATGTTGCGTCATTTAGATCTCTACCCAGATCTACCTGCCATGCCAGGCGAGCCTTTGTGTAGTGGTGTTCACGATAGCTCTCTGTCATTTTATAAATCGTAGATACTATACGAGTTGGGGAGTCAGTTTTGATCATATAGGTTAGTGGTGTCAGCTCAGGTGGCTCTGCTAGATCACTGCCTAAAATTTCCGTCAGTGCGTGTCTCGTTCTAAGACACTGGAATCTAGTGAGCTGTGTGTCCTTGTGATCAGTGTTCTCTGCCTTGTCCCATTTTCTATATTTTAAATAACAAGAGCAACCCATACGTCCTTGTGAGCTGGGTAAGTACAGAAGTACAAGACAATGTTCACAAGGAACTCATTTAGACGAAACAATATACAATCTGCAACTAAAGTTGTTGCTCTGAATTAATCACAATTACGATCATTTAATTTATTAATGACCTTATAATGAGTCACAGTATGATTCATTTGTATTCCTGAAAAAGCCCACGAAAAACTTTTCATTTAAGAGTGTACCTAACTTCAGCCGAAGTAGGTAATTTTATTTTTCAATTGTAGTCTGTATCAAAGACATATTAAATAAACATGAATATCGAGATATTTATACAAAAAGAAATATATATTTTTTACATTTATAGTGATATTGTGACCCCAAGTGAAGTGACCATAACCTATTTTAGTGAATATTATGTGACATAGTGAGAAGACTAAGACGGTTATTGGTAAATTATAAAAGGACGAGCTTAATACAATATATAATAATTCAATCCAAGCTGTCTCTTTTGTATGTTGTCGACGGCGTTTCAACCCTCTCTGGATACGGGGTCACTTCAGGACTGTATTTCTGGGGAATAAACCGGAGAAAGTGGTATGACCATAAAGGTAATAGAACTTAATGATGCGATTTGATGAAAAGGCATTGGGGCTTAAAAAGGCATATAGTCGTAGCATACCACTAAAGCACATACACGTGTCCATGTAGGATCCAGTATGTCAGTTGATAAGGGATGTGGGAAACATATCCGGACCTGTAATCATGGAGTAGATTATTATAATTCCTAACCACTAATAGAGTGCCCACCCAGGTGATATAAGAGAAGGAAGACTTACTGTATTCAGTTCCGCCAGGGTTAGTATGATTGTTTCAGAGTGTAGATTCCTTGTTAGGATAAGGATAATTCAGAGTGTAGATTCCTTGCATGAATAATCACTCTACGGCACTGACCCAACTGTAATAAATCGAACAAAGGTTTACATGTCTACTCCGTCTATGATTACTGTAGAGCCCATGATTTAAAGCGCAGCACTTACTAGGTATCAGTCGCCTATCTCACGATCGAGCAGCTTCCGTGTATAATCCGGCTGTGTTTGCCAAAAATGTCCGCTATTCGGACCGGAAGCAGGAAGTGCCTATATGCATGTTGCTAGGAGACCACTAGGATAGTGGTATTGGCGGCCATCTTGTAATGGTTATGAGGTTACGGAAGTCTAACCTCTTCTCAAATTATTAATGAATGCGCTCCAGCCACAACCTTAGAAGTGGCATTCAATTAAGGGTTTATTCGCATATGGCTAGTCCGAATATCCAGTACTCTCACATGTGAGATGTACAATGTATATGTAGTCTCGGAAGGATGTCTAAGATTCTGTGTGGACCTCACTTATCAATAGTTAATAATGGCGACCTCCGCAGTCTATGTTGAATAATACACTAGGGATATTTTCTGTAATATGCACTGTGAGCACTTAATAATACATATTTTACAGAATGCCACGCAATATATAGCCACATTTACAATCTCAATGCAGTGCGAAGCTTGAGTTAACACACCATACTGTTTGAATCCTCTCGGGATATTATCTATAAAGCGCACAATGTACATTTAATGATACACGTAATAAACATTTCCAATTTAAACACAGTGCAAATCATATTATCGAAATCCTCAATGGATATAGTATGGGTGTATTGAGAAACCACTCTGGATGTTTTTTTCTATGTACTGTATTTACTAATAAACGCAAATTAATCTTATATATTTGATAAGCTATACCTGATACTGAGTGCCATATTATATACAGTGAACAATACTATACATATACAGTCTATACACAGTGACAGTAGAATATCCAGTTTTCCGCATCATATTCCTATAACCCTCATTGGACGTTTATAGGTATATCCACAGCCCACTCTAGAATGTTTGTATGTATAGGTCTGTAAGGTTTACAGTATGCGCTAAATTGGGTGCATTATATACAGTGAATAATTCTTATAAGATAAAAATCTATATCTCATAGTGTTGCTGCTATGTATGTAAATCCTATTGTGTATTGACAGAGCCCTGTCTACTTAGGAAGCAGGTGATATAGCCTGTGTGGAGAGTATCAGTATAGGCTTATAAATCTGCGCCACTCCTCAAGACCATTGCGGATGGATCCACACTTATCAATCCACTTACATTCCAATGATTGTAAGATGAGTGAAATGTCTCCATCTCTGGGTGGCATTTTGGCTTTCTCTACCACTTGCCATCTCACGTCATTTGCAGAGTGGCCTTTTTCTTTATAATGGTCCACCAATGGCGCATTCTCTACTTGACAGTGATGACTTGACCAATTGCTCCACATTGAATGTCATCTATTGCATTTGGTGTCCCTGTGAACTGATATACAGAGGCCAAACTACCCAACCGGTGAAAGCACGCATTGGCCAACACAGGAGCCGAATTCCCTGTCAAGTAGAGAATGTGCCATTGGTGGACCATTATAAAGAAAAAGGCCACTCTGCGAATGATGTGAGATGGCAAGTGGTAGAGAAAGCCAAAATGCCACCGAGAGGTGGAGACATTTCACTCATCTTACAATCATTGGAATGTAAGTGGATTGATAAGTGTGGATCCATCCACAATGGACTGAACAGTCTTGAGGAGTGGCGCAGATTTATAAGCCTATACTGATACTCTCCACACAGGCTATATCACCCGCTTCCTAAGTAGACAGGGCTCTGTCAATACACAATAGGATTTACATACGTAGCAGCAAAACTATGAGATATAGATTTTTTTCATATAAGAATTATTCACTGTATATAATGCACCCAGTTTAGCGTATACTGTAAACCTTACAGACCTATACATAGAAACATTCTAGAGTGGTCTGTGAATATACCTATAAACGTCCAATGAGGGTTATAGGAATATGATGCGGAAAACTGGATATTCTACTGTCACTGTGTATAGACTGTATATGTATAGTTTTGTTCACTGTATGTAATATGGCACTCAGTATCGGGTATAGCTTATCAAATATACAAGATTAATTTGGGTTTATAAGTAACTACAGTACATAGAAAAAAACATCCAGAGTGGTCTGTCAATACACCCATATTATATCCATTGAGGATTTCGATAATATGATTTGTACTGTGTTTAAATTGGAAATGTTTATTACGTGTATCATTAAATGTACATTGTGCGCTTTATAGATAATATCCCGAGAGGATTCAAACAGTATGGTGTGTTAACTCAAGCTTCGCACTGCATTGAGATTATAAATGTGGCTACATATTGCGTGGCATTCTGTAAAATATGTATTATTAAGTGCTCACAGTGCATATTGCAGAAAATATCCCTAGTGTATTATTCAACATAGACTGCGGAGGTCGCCATTATTAACTATTGATAAGTGAGGTCCACACAGATTCTTAGACATCCTTCCGAGACTACGTATACATTGTATATCTCACATGTGAGAGTACTGGATATTCGGACCAGCCATATGCGAATAAACCCTTAACCTCTTGCGTGCCCCGCCCTTTCCCCGCCCTGTGCCGGGCTTTCTATCAGCGGGCGGAGTTCATGACGAGATGGTCTCGTCATGGGCACAGCGCAACCGAGGCCCATGACGAGACCATCTCGTCATGGGCACTGAAGGGGTTAATTGAATGCCACTTCTAAGGTTGTGGCTGGAGCGCATTCATCAATAATTTGAGACGAGGTTAGACTTCCGTAACCTCAGAACCATTACAAGATGGCCACCAATACCACTATCCTAGTGCTCTCCTAGCAACATGCATATAGGCACTTCCTGCTTCCGGTCCGAATAGCGGAAAGTTTTGGCAAACACAGCCGGATCATACACGGAAGCTGCTCAATCGTGAGACAGGCGACTGATACCTAGTAAGTGCTGCGCTTTAAATCATGGCCTCTACAGTAATCATAGACGGAGTAGACATGTAAACCTTTGTTCGATTTATTACAGTTGGGTCAGTGCCGTAGAGTGATTATTCACGCAAGGAATCTACACTCTGAAATATCCTTATCCTAACAAGGAATCTACACTCTGAAACAATCATACTAACCCTGGCGGAACTGAATACAGTAAGTCTGCCTCCTCTTATATCACCTGGGTGGGCACACTATTTGTGGTTAGGAATTATAATAATCTACTCCCTGATTACAGGTCCGGGTATCTTTCTCACATCCCTTATCAACTGACATACTGGATCCTACATGGACACGTGTATGTGCTATACTGGTAAGCTACGACTATATGCCTTTTTAAGCCCCAATTCCTTTTCATCAAATCGCATCATTATGTTCTATTACCTTAATGGTCATACCTCTTTCTCCGGTTTAGTCCCCAGAAATACAGTCCTGAAGAGACCTCACATCTAGAGAGGGTCGAAACGCCGTTGACAACATACAAAAGAGACAGCTTGGATTGAATTATTGCATATTGTATTAAGCTAGCCCTTTTATAATTTACCAATAACCGTCTTAGTCTTCTCACTATGTCACATAATATTCACTAAAATAGGTTATGGTCACTTCACTTGGGGTCACAATATCACTATAAATGTAAAAAATATATATTTATTTTTCTATAAATATCTCGATATTCATGTTTATTTAATACGTCTGTGATACAGACTACAATTGCAAAATAAAATTACCTACTTTGGCTAAAGTTAAGTACACTCTTAAATGAAAAGTTTTTTGTGGGCTTTTTAAGGAATACAAATGTATATGAATAATACTGTGACTCATTATAAGGTCATTAATGAATTAAATGATCGTAATTGTGATTAATTCAGAGCAACAACTCTAGTTGCGGATTGTATATTGTTTAGTCTAAATGAGTTCCTCGTCCCATTTTCTAGCCATGCCCTCTGTGAACATATCCCCTATCATCCATATGTTAATAGAACTTAGTGCTCGAATTACCCCTTATCTCTACACGGGGGCAGCCATAGGCACCAGTCTAGCGATGTCAGCGGGGAATATAAGATAGCTCCAGCTTGTAATTTCAAGAGATGATGCCAGGCATGCACAGTCGCATTGACAGAGTTCAAAATTCCCGTTCTACGGTCGGGTGGTTTGAACAATAGTGCGGGAAGAGGGAGAGGCATCGCCACTACTTTCTCTATCTGGATATGAGGAGTACCAGGGAGGCCATGCATCCAATAGTTATGCCCACTATTATTTCTCACTCACTGTCACTCACTCTTTCACGTTCACCTTTATTCTTACAATCAATAACACTACCTCACACTCACTCATTCACTTGCAGTAATTCTTACTCTCACTTAGTCTCGCTCCCTTGGATTCACTCATATTCACTATTGACACTCAATTTCACAAATTACCACTCACTACCTGCCACACATTTGTACACATACATACACATACATGCACACGCAGTGCTTTAAGTGGGAAAAAAAACTGGGGGTGCTCTAAAAGGGGCGTGGTTAATGTCTTGAAGGGGCGTGGCCTATCCGAGTAGGGGCGTGGTCTAAATCAAAATAACTAGCACTGTGTGCTTAAGAAAATCATGAAGTCGCATCCAGCAAAGGATAATAAAATAGGCAAAAAGGTATATTTATTAAGTATAACCCATAAAAATACCAAACACTTTAAAAAACATGTAAAGAATATTTATATTACTTAGAAATCTATTGCAGGATTCCCCAAAACCCTCGAAGATATTCAGTGTGTTTGTTTTGCTGGGGTTTCTCACAACAATTTTCTTCAGCAGACCTTCTACCTTTTGCAAGCCAACTCTTTACATACAGCTTTGGGTCAAATGTTTCAAATGGAGGACCATTGAGTTTTCTCCATAGGCATGAAGAAATGCTCTCTACAAGAAGAGAGGCCCTTGTTGGACAAGCAATTAAGTTCATTGCGCTGAAACCTCTCTCGCAATCCGCATTATTTGCTGGCAGGGTTTCCATGCAAACTACTAACTTTTTTAATGCTTCAGGGGTTTTCTTTCCACCAAAATCTTTGAAAAGTCTAAAAGCTTGTATAGTATCTCTTGCTGGCAGCTCAAATTCTGAACACAGTTTCTGGATATCTGTTTCCCCATAAAGAATGCATTCATCACCAGAAGGCAAGTTGCCTGCATCTAGCACACTGAAGCTGGCTATAAGTTCTTTCTCAGAATCAGGGGCACATCGTTTATTGCTCTCACTTCAGTTATGCAAGAATAAGCAAAATTCATGACATTAGATTTACAGTATCGTAGACAAATATCAAAGGCTAACCTTAACAAACGTCTAATACAGCGTGTTTCCTATCCGAATCTAACATCCTGCCTGAATTTTGCATTCTAACATATCTGGCCGGACGGCAAGGTCGCTAACCGGTGTCAAGTCCTACTAACCACGCCCTTACCTAGAGGTGCGCATGCACGACAGGGGACCGCCTACCCCGTCTGCATCGTGAACTCCATTTAACCAACAAGGAGGGCCCTTACACTTTGCGTCGTATGCTGACGTCATGGTGTATGTGCGGGGTGGCTACCAGCCTAAGGAAAGCGTGACTCCCTCCCCCGCATTTTTAGCAGCTAGCGGATATTCCTGCCCCTGAAGTTCTAGGAGGGACCAGTGGCCCCTCCCCCTGGGCCGCCCCCTCCGTGGATGGTGACGCCCCCCTTAGGACCTTAAATTGCTGCTCACCGATCATGACCTTACCGCCTGACCAACCCTAATAAATACGACGATGAACCTAGAAAAAGAACTCGCTAAAGGACAACTACCCTACACTAAACCAACAATACAGATACGAAGCATGCTGTGCTAATGGGAAAAAGGCCTAAGTACACACAATATTACCTTTTTAATTACAACATAATCACAGCTATATCACGGGAAAAAGGCCTAGGTACCCACAACCTTGTTTAATAACACAATCACACCTGTATAACGGGAAAAAAGGCCTAAGTGCAGACAACATTCCTAACTAAATTTCTTCTCCTCAGATCCCAATTCTAAGAATTAATGTCCATCTCCCTCCCACCAAAATTTTGTTGCCATTACTGGCGTATTAGCTCTAAAGACATGACCACGCAAACATGGTGCAAATCCGGCTAGTCCAAGAAATCTGTGTATGAAGCTACATTTCTACGGAGAGGATGTCTTTGAAACCATGAACCGTCTTTCAGCATCAGGGAAAGACACCTGTCCAATCAAACTGAGAAAAGGAGCTGAAGGGGTGGACTAGGCTGTTGCCTGCCCTTGTGGGTTCTTACTGTAGCCTCATAAAGCCCTGAATTCAATGTATATTTTAAAAAAATCCACGTAAACACGATGGAGCCTGTCATGTGAAGTCCTTAAAACAGTATTTATTAAAATGAACATACGAACATGTAGAGAGGCTGTAACAACCTGGTTAGGTGGGTCTTCTATTCCGCTGGTCTGCAGGGGGGTTAAATTCATAAATTTGTACCTAAAGGAATTAGGAAGAATTGCAGAAGAAAATCAAATAATTTAATATACAGTTTTATAATGATTATGGTTTTTAAAGATGAGGACGATATTAGGATGCAGAATTTTATGGACAATATAATCGAGTCTTTGATTTTACGAAGTATAGAATAATGAATGAAGATTGTATTCTTTGATTAATGTTCTCTTTTTACATTTAGGATGTTTTAAGTAAGGCAAATGATATTATATGGTGTAATGGTTTTAAAAGAACGAACATTTGAATAAACATTTGATTTGATTTCAGTAACAACATTTACTAAGAGCCGTTTATTTCAGTGTTCCATTGAGTAGAAAAGACTTGTGTCTTATGCTTCCTGGGGTGCTTTGCACATTCTTTGCATTATGTATCCGGATGTTCTGTTATATAGCACAGGTTGTGCAGTATGTTTTCCAAATGTCCTCTTAAACAGTATAGATTACACGCGTGTTGGATTAAATACCAAAGATGCACTGCGTTGTTTATCTGGATTCCTGTGAAATGCCTCAGATCCCGCACTGTGTAGCCAGGGAGCTGGCTGACCAGCGAATTCTGAGCTATGTATCCCAATGTTCGGTTAATGAGCACAAACTCACCTCTAATGCTTGACGCGTTCCATTAACAGATTCGGCACGAGTTATCCCTGCACGCGCACATAGCTGCCTGGCAAATGTCTAGGACAGGGACTACACGTACTAACACAGTGGTAGCAGCTTTGGCCTTGCTGGAGGATGCTTTTTCGCCAATGTGTAACACATCTTAATGCAGAGCATGATCCAGTGGGACACAACTCTCTTCTGCACAGCTTTGTCTTTTTTTGTTCTAGGGAACAGCACAAATAGCTGATCTTCCTTTCCCTGTTCTTTGATAAGATCTATGTTGAAGATCAGCGCTCTCCTGGGATATAAGTGATGGAGTTTCTCCTTCTCCTTAGAGGAGTGAGGCAAAGCATAAAATACAGCCAGGGTGATGTTTTGACTGACGGGAGTGGCGTCACAACTTTAAGCAAAAAGGAAGCCATGGTCTGCAGAACCAGCTTGTCTGGGAAGAAGGTGGTGTATGGCAGGTTGATCCAAAGAGCTTGAAGCTCACAACATTCTACACCAATGTGATGTCGACAAGGAACGCTGTTTTAGGGGTGAGGAGCCACAAGTAACAGCTGTGGAGGGGCTAAAATGGAGTGTACATTAGTACTCGAAGGACCAAGTTAAGGTCCCACTATCCCATGGCAAAGGGAAAAGAGAAAAAAAAATTGTAAACCTTTTAAAAAGTGCATAACAACTGGAGACTTAAACAGAGAGGGCTGATTTGCCAACTGCAAAAAGGCCAAAAGAGCTGAAAGGTACCCTTTAAATATCCCTAAAGCAAGGCCTTGTCAAGTCAAGTCAAGTCAGAAGTACTTATACCGCGCACATATCACTCTTACGAGTCTCATGGCGCTGAGCCTTGCTGAGCTAAGCATCAAACAAACAACAAAACGTCATATCAGTTTGCATGGAGAAGGTCTATCTGCTGTGCGCAGCACCAAGCCACAAATCTGTCCCAACAATAGGGGGTTACGGTTTTATTGTGGGACAAATGGCTTCCAAGATGACCAACTACTTCCAGAGGAAGGGCGAAGGAATTCAGCTACTGCCAATCAATCTCTAAGCATAAAGGAGAAGATTATGAATGCCCAGATGCGGAACCCTGCTCTGTTGCTGCAACAGCAGGTCCTTCCGGAGGGGCAGCCTAATCGGAGGACAGATGATCAAACCCAGGAGTTCTGTATCCAAAACTCTCCATTCCCAGTACAGGACCATTAGGATGACTTGGGAACAGTCTGTACTGATCTTCTTGAGAACTCTGGACAAGAGTGGTATCTGCGGGAAGGCATACAGGACTCCCGAATTCCACTCACAGTGGAATGCATCTCCGGGGGAGAGATGCATTGGAAACTCCAATGTGCAGAAGTGCTGACATTGAACATTCTCAGCGGTGGCAAACAGATCAAGCCAAGTTTCTCCCTATTCTCAAAAGAGACCTTAAACCACCTCCAGGTGTAACTGCCACTCGTGGTCTGCTAGGTGCTGATGCCTGAGCTCATCCACCCTGGCATTTAATGATCCTGCCAGGTGGTTTACCACCAGGAAGATCCCTAAGTGTTTCAGCCATTTCCAGAGGTGCAAGGCCTCCTGGGACAAGGTCTGTGACCTCACCCCGGCTTGTTTGTTGCAGTACCACATGGCAGTGGTGTTGTTCATGAGCATCTGTACCTGCCCCCCTTGATGGCTAGAGAAAGGCTTTCAATGCCAAGCGGATAGCCCTCAGCTCCAGAAGGTTGATGTAGAACCTGGATTCCACCAGAGACCAGAAGCGTCTGATCTCCTGCTTTGCCGAATGACCTCTCTAACCCAAAAGCGATGCATCGGTCACAACTGTGAGCTCTGGGTGTGAAAGGTATATGGGTCTACCGCTGACTCAATTGTGGTACAGTAACCACCACTGCAGATCTTTTGCAGTTCCCTCTGAAATGTGAACGTGATCAGAGAGGATTAGATTAGATCCACTACAGAGCCCGCATATGCCGTCTGGCTTGCTCGACCAGAAGGAAGCAGGTGTCCATCAGTCCCAGCATCCTATGAGTCTACCTCACTGAAATCCAATATCGAGGCTGAAAGATCAGGATCATAACCTGAATGTCCTGGACTTTCTTCACCTGAGGAAAGGCAGAAAACTGAACTGTGTCCAGAATGGCTTTGATGAAGCGGATCATCTGAGAAGGAGACAGGTGTGCCTTTGACACATTGATAGTGAACCCCAAAGATGACAGGCAGTTCGCTGCAGTCTGGGGGAGGTTAAATACAGCTTAGGGCAGGCCCACCTTCAACAACCAGCCATCAAGGCAGTGGAAGAGTGACACCCCTGACCTCTGAAGATGTG
Organism: Triturus cristatus; assembly: GCF_964204655.1. NCBI lineage: Eukaryota > Metazoa > Chordata > Amphibia > Caudata > Salamandridae > Triturus > Triturus cristatus. The sequence continues at coordinate 935,267,620 of NC_140584.1, read as the reverse complement.
CTGCTACCACCGCTATCACTTTCGTGAACAACCAAGAGGCACTGGTGAGACCACAGCTGAGCACAGCAAACTGAAAATGCCCATGTACCACCACGAACTGTAGGTACCGCTGATGGGCCTGCAGAACATGTTGTGAAAATAGGTGTCCTGCAGGTCCAATGTCACCATCCAGTCTACAGATTCGGGGGCAGACAAGGCCTGGGCCAGTGTGAGGATTTTTAATGTTCACTTCGGGAGGAAGGCATTGAGAGGGTGCAGGTTTAAAATAAGTAGGAGGCTTCTGTCCTTCTTAGGCACCAGAAAGTAGAGGGAATTGAAAACATGGTCTACTTCAGCCGCAGGCACCATCTCGATCGGCTCTTTGGCCAAAAGGGTTTGCTCTTCCTGCCACAAAACAGAAACATGGTCCTCTGTAAGTCATCGAGATGATAGGAAGTACAGCGGTGCCAAAAGAAAGGAAAGGGCAGAGCCCTTCCGAAAAATTTGAAGGAGTCACCTGTCAGATGTTATGGTCTGGCAACCAAGCACGAATCGGGGGATACTGCCTCCTATGATGAAGTGGTTTGGCAGATGGGGCTGCAGGGAGATAGTGGACTGAGCTGCCAGTTGACCTTGACTGCTGCGGCACTGGGCGCCATGGCCATGACCGAAAAACTGCTGGGGGCCATAATGGTACTGGTTTGGATGACGGCATGTGGTACCTCTGACGAAGTCACGAAAAGATTGGTACAGCTAATTTGGCTGGTGAGGTGGGGCAGATAAGCCCAGAGAGTAGGCCATAGCCCTGCTCTTCTTGAACAATTGAAGAGCAGATTCGGTATGTCCATGAGGGATGTCCAGACATCGCCTAAAAAACTGGTAGACCGCAACCAAGCACGTCAGAGAATGGCAACACTGGTGCCAATGGCCCATCCGATGGAATCGATGGTGTCCAAGCCACAAAGAATTGTGAATGTGGCCACATAACAACTGTCCTGAACAGCCTAGGCAACGATCGGTCAGAGATCGTCAGAGAAACTTGGAAGAACTTGAAGGGGGTGAGAATAGCACCACAGATGCCAGCTGCCGTTCATGGACCTAAGTGTCAGACTGGTGAATGAAAAGGTGCTCTTTCCAAATGTGTCCAAACATTTTAACTCGATATCAGAGGAGTAGGTGGAAAGATGTTGGAAATGGTTTTGCTAGCTACCCCTGCATCCCAAGTTTTCAGGTGAAGGGCCTGAGGTTAAAAATGCAGGGTTGCCTATGGCAGGGCATTGACACTGTGCAATTTGGTGGTTGACTGAAGAGCAGGGCTAGATTTGGTCCATGTTCCCAACAAGCTGTCCATAAGAACCTTATGAGATGAGAAGAGGGGCTCCGTACATGTCTGCCTCAGCTGAAGAACCTTATTAAGAATATTGGTCTTGACCTCCAAGGTGGAGAGAGGGTAGTAAAGGATTTCAGCCGCCCTATGCATAACAATGGCATAGGAAGCACTCTCCTCAGTGGCAGGGTCATGGCTGAGAGGAGTCCAGACTAAGGGGAGGTATCCAGTCCACTAGCCTCCTGCAGGTTGTCATACCAATTCTCATTGTGATAATGTTGGCCACTCTCATCACCCGCTTTGTAATCTTTATCTGAATCTGTGTCGAAAAGTCAATGCATGGTGTGCTGTTGTCATTGTAGAGGCAGATCAAGAGGAGGAAATAGAGCCTCAACAGCGGCTGGGGTTGGCTTTGGTTGAGGTTGAACCGATGCCGACTTGACTTCAGAGAGGAAAATTGTGTCATGGTCTTCCAGAGTCAATGGAGTTGGCATCGGTGTCAATGCAACGGGAAAAGGCATGGACCGTGGCACTGGAGGTGGAGTTGAGAGTAGAACTGGATGCAGCTCCAATATGGACTCAGAGGGTCCAGCTGGCGCTGACAGTGAACCCACCAGCAGTAGCTCAGGTGGAGAACCTCTCCGTTCCATGGGGCCTGCAGAACAGCAAGAGCAAGGCTGTGCAGAACTCTCAGATCTGCATAGGAGCAGCTGATGGCCCCGTAAAGTTGGGTTGTGCCGGAACCCATTGTGGTATCACTCCAAAGTCGAATGAGATATATGGTGCAGCCCACGCACCGCCTCAAGAGAGTGTGAGTGGCATTAAAGAGTGAAAGTTAGATTTCATTTTTTTCTTCGTCTTACCCAAAGATTTGGATCAAGATGAAGACTAATTACTGGAATGACTCTGGCGACTTCTAAATCTCAAAATGCGAAGTGGGTCGCACACCGCTCGTCATACTAGCAAATAGCCCCATAGGATTCTGGAGGATGTAGTGACAGCGGCGGGAACACCTATGCCACGAGTAAAAAGTTTAAAATGCCATCCCTGGACACGTGTATCGAGGTAATTGCCTCTCGTCAGCAGGGAGCAGGTACGTATGCGGGGTGCTGTAGACTGCCAAAAATTATCAGGTCTAATACCTCTAACGGCGCGCGGGTGCGGGATCCGGGCTCGTCAACCCATAGCTCAGGGAGCTTTAAATACAAAATGCGAAGTGGGTCGCACACCGCTCGTCATACTAGCAAATAGCCCCATAGGATTCTGGAGGATGTAGTGACAGCGGCGGGTACACCTATGCCACGAGTAAAAAGTTTAAAATGCCATCCCTGGACACGTGTTTCGAGGTAATTGCCTCTCGTCAGCAGGGAGCAGGTACGTATGCGGGGTGCTGTAGACTGCCAAAAATTATCAGGTCTAATACCTCTCACGGCGCGCGGGTGCGGGATCCGGGCTCGTCAACCCATAGCTCAGGGAGCTTTACATACAAAATGCGAAGTGGGTCGCACACCGCTCGTCATACTAGCAAATAGCCCCATAGGATTCTGGAGGATGTAGTGACAGCGGCGGGTACACCTATGCCACGAGTAAAAAGTTTAAAATGCCATCCCTGGACACGTGTTTCGAGGTAATTGCCTCTCGTCAGCAGGGAGCAGGTACGTATGCGGGGTGCTGTAGACTGCCAAAAATTATCAGGTCTAATACCTCTCACGGCGCGCGGGTGCGGGATCCGGGCTCGTCAACCCATAGCTCAGGGAGCTTTAAATACAAAATGCGAAGTGGGTCGCACACCACTCGTCATACTAGCAAATAGCCCCATAGGATTCTGGAGGATGTAGTGACAGCGGCGGGTACACCTATGCCACGAGTAAAAAGTTTAAAATGCCATCCCTGGACACGTGTTTCGAGGTAATTGCCTCTCGTCAGCAGGGAGCAGGTACGTATGCGGGGTGCTGTAGACTGCCAAAAATTATCAGGTCTAATACCTCTCACGGCGCGCGGGTGCGGGATCCAGGCTTGTCAACCCATAGCTCAGGGAGCTTTAAATACAAAATGCGAAGTGGGTCGCACACCGCTCGTCATACTAGCAAATAGCCCCATAGGATTCTGGAGGATGTAGTGACAGCGGCGGGTACACCTATGCCACGAGTAAAAAGTTTAAAATGCCATCCCTGGACACGTGTTTCGAGGTAATTGCCTCTCGTCAGCAGGGAGCAGGTACGTATGCGGGGTGCTGTAGACTGCCAAAAATTATCAGGTCTAATACCTCTCACGGCGCGCGGGTGCGGGATCCGGGCTCGTCAACCCATAGCTCAGGGAGCTTTAAATACAAAATGCGAAGTGGGTCGCACACCGCTCGTCATACTAGCAAATAGCCCCATAGGATTCTGGAGGATGTAGTGACAGCGGCGGGTACACCTATGCCACGAGTAAAAAGTTTAAAATGCCATCCCTGGACACGTGTTTCGAGGTAATTGCCTCTCGTCAGCAGGGAGCAGGTACGTATGCGGGGTGCTGTAGACTGCCAAAAATTATCAGGTCTAATACCTCTCACGGCGCGCGGGTGCGGGATCCGGGCTCGTCAACCCATAGCTCAGGGAGCTTTAAATACAAAATGCGAAGTGGGTCGCACACCACTCGTCATACTAGCAAATAGCCCCATAGGATTCTGGAGGATGTAGTGACAGCGGCGGGTACACCTATGCCACGAGTAAAAAGTTTATAATGCCATCCCTGGACACGTGTTTCGAGGTAATTGCCTCTCGTCAGCAGGGAGCAGGTACGTATGCGGGGTGCTGTAGACTGCCAAAAATTATCAGGTCTAATACCTCTCACGGCGCGCGGGTGCGGGATCCGGGCTCGTCAACCCATAGCTCAGGGAGCTTTAAATACAAAATGCGAAGTGGGTCGCACACCGCTCGTCATACTAGCAAATAGCCCCATAGGATTCTGGAGGATGTAGTGACAGCGGCGGGTACACCTATGCCACGAGTAAAAAGTTTAAAATGCCATCCCTGGACACGTGTTTCGAGGTAATTGCCTCTCGTCAGCAGGGAGCAGGTACGTATGCGGGGTGCTGTAGACTGCCAAAAATTATCAGGTCTAATACCTCTCACGGCGCGCGGGTGCGGGATCCAGGCTTGTCAACCCATAGCTCAGGGAGCTTTAAATACAAAATGCGAAGTGGGTCGCACACCGCTCGTCATACTAGCAAATAGCCCCATAGGATTCTGGAGGATGTAGTGACAGCGGCGGGTACACCTATGCCACGAGTAAAAAGTTTAAAATGCCATCCCTGGACACGTGTTTCGAGGTAATTGCCTCTCGTCAGCAGGGAGCAGGTACGTATGCGGGGTGCTGTAGACTGCCAAAAATTATCAGGTCTAATACCTCTCACGGCGCGCGGGTGCGGGATCCGGGCTCGTCAACCCATAGCTCAGGGAGCTTTAAATACAAAATGCGAAGTGGGTCGCACACCGCTCGTCATACTAGCAAATAGCCCCATAGGATTCTGGAGGATGTAGTGACAGCGGCGGGTACACCTATGCCACGAGTAAAAAGTTTATAATGCCATCCCTGGACACGTGTTTCGAGGTAATTGCCTCTCGTCAGCAGGGAGCAGGTACGTATGCGGGGTGCTGTAGACTGCCAAAAATTATCAGGTCTAATACCTCTCACGGCGCGCGGGTGCGGGATCCGGGCTCGTCAACCCATAGCTCAGGGAGCTTTAAATACAAAATGCGAAGTGGGTCGCACACCGCTCGTCATACTAGCAAATAGCCCCATAGGATTCTGGAGGATGTAGTGACAGCGGCGGGTACACCTATGCCACGAGTAAAAAGTTTAAAATGCCATCCCTGGACACGTGTTTCGAGGTAATTGCCTCTCGTCAGCAGGGAGCAGGTACGTATGCGGGGTGCTGTAGACTGCCAAAAATTATCAGGTCTAATACCTCTCATGGCGCGCGGGTGCGGGATCCGGGCTCGTCAACCCATAGCTCAGGGAGCTTTAAATACAAAATGCGAAGTGGGTCGCACACCGCTCGTCATACTAGCAAATAGCCCCATAGGATTCTGGAGGATGTAGTGACAGCGGCGGGTACACCTATGCCACGAGTAAAAAGTTTAAAATGCCATCCCTGGACACGTGTTTCGAGGTAATTGCCTCTCGTCAGCAGGGAGCAGGTACGTATGCGGGGTGCTGTAGACTGCCAAAAATTATCAGGTCTAATACCTCTCACGGCGCGCGGGTGCGGGATCCGGGCTCGTCAACCCATAGCTCAGGGAGCTTTAAATACAAAATGCGAAGTGGGTCGCACACCGCTCGTCATACTAGCAAATAGCCCCATAGGATTCTGGAGGATGTAGTGACAGCGGCGGGTACACCTATGCCACGAGTAAAAAGTTTATAATGCCATCCCTGGACACGTGTTTCGAGGTAATTGCCTCTCGTCAGCAGGGAGCAGGTACGTATGCGGGGTGCTGTAGACTGCCAAAAATTATCAGGTCTAATACCTCTCACGGCGCGCGGGTGCGGGATCCGGGCTCGTCAACCCATAGCTCAGGGAGCTTTAAATACAAAATGCGAAGTGGGTCGCACACCGCTCGTCATACTAGCAAATAGCCCCATAGGATTCTGGAGGATGTAGTGACAGCGGCGGGTACACCTATGCCACGAGTAAAAAGTTTAAAATGCCATCCCTGGACACGTGTTTTGAGGTAATTGCCTCTCGTCAGCAGGGAGCAGGTACGTATGCGGGGTGCTGTAGACTGCCAAAAATTATCAGGTCTAATACCTCTCATGGCGCGCGGGTGCGGGATCCGGGCTCGTCAACCCATAGCTCAGGGAGCTTTAAATACAAAATGCGAAGTGGGTCGCACACCGCTCGTCATACTAGCAAATAGCCCCATAGGATTCTGGAGGATGTAGTGACAGCGGCGGGTACACCTATGCCACGAGTAAAAAGTTTAAAATGCCATCCCTGGACACGTGTTTCGAGGTAATTGCCTCTCGTCAGCAGGGAGCAGGTACGTATGCGGGGTGCTGAGCTATGGGTTGACGAGCCCGGATCCCGCACCCGCGCGACGTGAGAGGTATTAGACCTGATAATTTTTGGCAGTCTACAGCACCCCGCATACATACCTGCTCCCTGCTGACGAGAGGCAATTACCTCGAAACACGTGTCCAGGGATGGCATTTTAAACTTTTTACTCGTGGCATAGGTGTACCCGCCGCTATCACTACATCCTCCAGAATCCTATAAGGCTATTTGCTAGTATGACGAGCGGTGTGCGACCCACTTCGCATTTTGTATTTAAAGCTCCCTGAGCTATGGGTTGACGAGCCCGGATCCCGCACCCGCGCGCCGTGAGAGGTATTAGACCTGATAATTTTTGGCAGTCTACAGCACCCCGCATACGTACCTGCTCCCTGCTGACGAGAGGCAATTACCTCGAAACACGTGTCCAGGGATGGCATTTTAAACTTTTTACTCGTGGCATAGGTGTACCCGCCGCTGTCACTACATCCTCCAGAATCCTATGGGGCTATTTGCTAGTATGACGAGCGGTGTGCGACCCACTTCGCATTTTGTATTTAAAGCTCCCTGAGCTATGGGTTGACGAGCCCGGATCCCGCACCCGCGCGCCGTGAGAGGTATTAGACCTGATAATTTTTGGCAGTCTACAGCACCCCGCATACGTACCTGCTCCCTGCTGACGAGAGGCAATTACCTCGAAACATGTGTCCAGGGATGGCATTTTAAACTTTTTACTCGTGGCATAGGTGTACCCGCCGCTGTCACTACATCTTCCAGAATCCTATGGGGCTATTTGCTAGTATGACGAGCGGTGTGCGACCCACTTCGCATTTTGACTTCTAAATCTCGGCAGGGACCGAACTTTTGACTTGCACCCGTCTCTTTGCGGAGTCGTGCAGTGCTTGGCGATGTAGAGGTTTGCCTCTGGTCTCGTATGGCCTTCGGGTTCATCGACACGCAGTCACTCCAGGCCTTAGAGTAGTTACTCAACGCACCACAGGTACATTGTGTGAGAATCTGTCACAGATATTTTTTTGCAACAGTCCTTAGAGGGAATAAAACTATGTTGGGAGTGGAAAGGTGTCAGTGCAGAACTGCACAGCACCACCTACTGGGGCACAGAGGTACTGCTGACAAGTTTCTGCATCAGCGGCTAGAAATATCTATCAAAAAGAATATTTTCAGTATTGGAATGCGTCCTTTTAATGGAAACCGATAAAAAAAGTTTGTATAGTGCAAACCTAGCCAAACTGCAGCAGATCGTTGTACAGGATCAAAGGCAAGCATACAGTAAAAGAGTGATAGCTGGGTTCTAGGAGCATAAAAGGACTTTACTGTATTTTGATGCAGTGTTATTTAAAGGGGTCTGTCTTCAATGCTTCCTAAATGGAAGCAGTGTTAAAGTGGTCATGATGACTATGGGGATGTTGTTTCAAATCCTGGGGGAATGGATGGAAATGGCCTACTACCTCTTCAGGCTAATTGCTATTATTAAAAATATAACTTTTAAAAGTGCTGTAAGCACTTAATCACTGAATGTGTATATACATTTTGCAGAAGCCTATCTTATACTGTTTGCAACCTATCTTATATTGTAAGCCTTTTTAGGTCTTGATTACACAGCATATGCGCTGTGGTGCAAGGCATATTGTTTACATTTCAGTGGGCTTACAACCCGCCCAAAGCATATCATTGGTTGTTACACCTGTAGGCATCCCTTCTTTCCGTGTACTATCCTCCCTGGAGCATGGACTAAGTACTCTTGTAGTGTTCTCCCTCTTCTTCGTTCTTTGTCTTTTTGCAATGCACAATTTTTTATCATTTTATAAGCATTTCAATATTATTCCTGGACTTGCAGTGTGCTTTCACTTTTAATGCAGGCTTACAACTTCTTATTTATGTTGCTTTTACCCTATGTGCTGTCTCTATTGAAGCTTTAGTTATTTACACCCACAAATGTACTACTATATTCCACTCTACTCTACTTAACACCACTCTGCTTTACACCACTCCACCCTACACCACTCCACTCTATTCTACGCCACTACACTCTACGCAACTACACTCCATTCTAGGGCACTTTACTCTACGCCACTCCAATCAATGCCACTCCACTCTGAGCTACTCCACTCCACCCCACTCTATGCCACTCTACTCTACGCTGCTCCAGTCCACTCTACTCTACGCTACTCCATGCCACTCTACGCCACTCCTATCTACTTTACCCAATTGCACGCTACTCTACACTACTATACGCCACACAACTCTTCTCTATGCCACTCCACTCTACTCTATGCCACTACACTCTACTCTATGCCACTCTACTGCACTCCACCCCACTCTATTACCCCATGCCGCTCTACTCTACACCACTCCATCTTACTCTAAGCCACCCCACTCCTCTCTGTGCTACTCCACTCTACACCAACCCACTCTACTCCGCGCTGCATTATTTCACTCAATGCCACTGTACAGCACCCTACTCTATGCCATGCCACTCTACCCTATGCCACTCCACACAATGCCATTCTATGCTTCTCTACTACTTCCACTTCCACCATTTTATGCCACTCCACTCTATGCCACTTCCTGCCATTCCACTCTATTCTACTCTATGCCACTCCTCTTTATACTAATCTAATCTATGCCACTCTATTCTATGCCACTCGTTTGTCACTCCACACCACTCTATGCCATCCCACTACACACCACTCCACTCCGCACACTGCCACTCTATGTCACTCTACTTTATGAACTCCACTCCACTCTATGCTACTCCAGTCCATGTTACTTGACGCTACGCCCCTCTACTCTATGCCACGCGACTATCTTTTAGCCACTTTACTGTACAACAATGGCTAAAAGACTTTGGCAAAGCCAATAACTCTCACATAAGCGAGGCCTGTTGGCTTTGCCAGTGCTTGTTTTTCAAACTGTTGACTTACATATATATTTAGGGGCAGATCTACAAGAAAGTGCCTCAGGGAGGCACCGCAAGCCCTTTGGCTGTGCCATGCTGCGTCACTTTCAGAGCACAGGAATGCAACATATTTACAATGATTTGTCGCATTCCTATGCTCTCCCCTGCGCTGTCGCACAAACAGCTGCCATGCGCCGGCGCAGGCACCCTTGCACCATGGCACAAGTATGCCTGCGTCATGGGGAGATTGTTTTTGTGCAGGTAGGGGCACCTTCCTGCACAAAAACAATCACTACAGGCATTTTCCTCTTTCAATGCGTGCTGTAGAATGCAGCACGTATTGAAAGAGGAAAAAAACTAGGAGAAATGAAAACATTTCTCCTCGTTGCGCCTCGCTACGCCACCCCTAGGGTGGCTTAGCATACTGATACAGTTCCATGTTTTTGATTCCTCGTAAATCGAAAAACGTGTCTGGTTCCATGGTGTTGCATGGGAAAACCCACAGCAACACCCGGGGAACGCCCCTTAAACGCAAAGTGCTGCGTGTAAAGGGGCCATATTTACAAGGACAGAAAAAGCCACGCAGGGTGCCCTTGTAAATAATGGGGCAGAGAAATGCAGTGCCAGTGTCACAAAAAGTGACGCACTGGCAGCGCAAGGGGCTGGTAAATCTGTCCCCTAGTGTTTTCTGTCACAGGTAGGTAGTATAACTGTCCATATAACAGTTACCCTAGTGCACCAACCAAGATTCAAATCAATGGCCCTCTAGTTGGAAACACAGACATAGGAAGCGATCGCCCGATATCAGCTGTGCTTTCCTACAGAACCATCCATTTCCTACACCTTAATTTACCTTGCATTTATTTTTCATTTAAGCCACGTGTTTTACTTCTAGGTGACATGCCAACAAAATAGATACATAATCACATACACACTCCCTCCCTTGTGCTCAGGATCACGGTTCCCTTAGGTTTTCATGTCCTTCGAACACGGATAAACCTTGATGTTAAGGTGAGTGGAGGTGGTCTGTAAAGTGGCGTCAACGCTTCCCCTCTCTTGGAATATATAACACACAAGTCAAACGCATTCAATGTATCGACCTCTGAATAATGGAAGGCGGAATCACCTAGCCCGGTTTAAACAGTGACGTTCAGGGCGCCCATAGATCTCTGCAGCAGGCGCATAAACACGTTCAGCTATCATCCGCCGGTAAAGATCGATTTACTGCAGTCTGCAGACTTTGATATCGGTTCGATATATGCTTCACTCTTTGCACTGGTGACAGAGGGAGACTTGTGAAATTTAAAACATGTTACAGAGGAAGGTGATTCTGGGCATTTATAAATGCGTTGCATTCAACTCTCACACGCACGCTGACAGACAAAGAAACGGCGCCTCCGTGGAGTATTGTCTGCCTTACAGGGTGAACCGTGAATCACCAGTGCGTCTCACGCATCAATGCCGTGTGTTCATAACACGATATAGACTTTTCGGGTTGTAATAAAGCCAAATCAAACACTTCTGACTCACAATAATTGTAGCTGGTACAAAGGGATTTCGTTTTTGAAGGACCAGTTTGCGCTCGTCTCTACTTCAGGCCTGTGGTCCTGGCGACCTCTACTGTTCAGAGAGTGTACTGCACTACCATTCCATCCACGCCACGCTCAGCGTAGCGTCCCTACAAAAACTGGGCATTTCTGTAAATGATTTGAGTGGCTTTTGAAATACTAGGTCCAATTGTGGGAAAGCGTCTATGGATTTTCGACAACCTAGGTTAAAAAATAAACAGTATTAAAATGTACAGGGAAACGGGCAACCTGTTTTTGTAGACAAAACGGAAATAAAGTTTACAATTTATTTCTTTCATATCTAATCATAGTGGTATTATGGCATTACTGGCTTTGTTACACAATAATACCACTTAACTATGGATTGCAAAATTGAGGTACAAGTGAGGAAATCCGCTCATGTAAACGTGCCATTTACATGATTTTTACTGCTTCCATACGTAATGAGGTTCTCAGTCTCTTGCCGCTAGAATGTTTACATTAGAGATTAGAGTGGGTTAAATCAAAGTTTAAAAACACGAATAAAAGAGACACAGAGAGAAAGAGAGAGTGTAAACTGCTTTTTTAATGCACGAGAAAGCTGTGCCCTTTGGCAACATCAGAGACCTGATGCTAACACTGGCATAAGCACTGCTCCTGTATGTTATTACCTGTAAAGATAAATGTACAGAATTAACATTATTATTTATCTCGACAACATAATTACTGATTCAACTCTAGTGCTTCAAACAACCAGGATGTGCTATTTGCACAGCGACTGGTTCATGAATGGCTAATGAATTTGAAATGCACACTCTGGGCGTATCACAAATTACACATCTCTGGTGGGGGAAAGGTCGCAAAACGCCCTGCTTAACGAATATTAATTATGCAGGTCACTATTTGCTACCCCCCTGTGAATGGCTAAAAATGCAAGAACGGTGGCCTGCAAGGGACAGCTGACCACAATTCTTCCGTTTGTTTACTAAATGATTTTTTTTAAAGCAGCCTTGGCCACTAAAGGGACAGAAGCAGATGTTTTTTTTTAAAAAGGATTCCGGTTTGGAATCACAATGGTTGGCGCATCCACTGAACGAATCTCTGCTCCTCGTGAGGCTGCCTTACGTGACTCACAAAGGGAAGGCTGTCCCCCAGTGGCATCTTCTCCTTTGCAAATCAGGCACCGCCCGCGTTGAGGTGTTTGGATCCAGTCAATAGTTTACGACGGCAGTTGTAGTCGAAGCGCATTGATACATCACTCTGCAACTCTCAAATAAGAGGGGGCGCCCGTATCAACGCCCTCCCTCCCCTATTTGTGGTTTGTAAAGGGTTGTAAAATAACTTTTACAAGCTGGAAGACTTTTCTGACTAATAAAAAGGATATTTTACACATGAAAATACTCTTTAGTAGTTGCAAAGCCTGTTTCCTTATTATTATTATTATTATTATTTTTACAATTTGCAGGATTTGCAATTGCAAAGCAGTTTAGTGCATGAGGTTCCAGATGAGAATTTGGCTCAGCTTGGGTTTAAACCTGTGACTTTCAGACACACATTTATACGCACAAATATATATGCCTCTGCAGTAGGCACATAAACACTCTAACCTATCTTGCGAGATTTTTATCTTTAAGATTTTTCGGTTATTTGAGGAAGTAATGTCACAGAGAAAAGGCTTGTCTGTTGGAAGGAGAGTTACATTTAAGGGTGCAAAAGTGAACGTTTTCCAATAAAGTATCTAGATTACAATACGTTGGTGGTGATCAGCAATGTTATGTTATGTTAAGGGTTTGTTGAGCGTGACAGCTGCCCCAGCAACGGGGCGTCCCGGCGCTAAGAACCATAGCATGACCTGTGGGGGGGGAGAAGGTTTATAGGGGTGGGAAGAGGTGGGTTTTGATTGCTTTGCGAAAGGCGGCTAGATTGTCGAGGCAACGGATGTGGAGGGGAAGAGAGTTCCACAGTTTTGCTCCCAGCAGTCTGAAGGAGCGGCCCCCAATGCGGCAGAATTTCGTGCAGGGGACCACTACTAAGTGCTGCCCCGTAGAGCGTAGATGGCGTTGGGGGGTGTACGGTGTTAACAGCGGGCGGAGGAGTTCAGGGCCATCCATTTTCAGGATTTTAAACGCCGTGGTCAAGGCTTTAAATTGGATGCGGGCTTCTACAGGAAGCCAGTGGAGTTTGTGTATTGTGGCTCTAGCCGAACACCTTCTAGGGAGGCCTATTATTGCTCTGGCCGCAGCGTTCTGTATTCGCTGGAACCTGATTGTCTCGGCTTTATTGGCGCCCAAGAGTAGGACGCTTGCATAGTCCAATCTAGCCAGAATGTTAGATTGGACAATGAGCTGCCGTGTTTTGTGGTCGAAGAAGCCTAGAATAGGATTAAGGCTTCTCAGCAACCCGATGCAAGTAGCCGCTACTTTTTTTGTGTGATTCTGGTAGTTCAGTGCAGAGTCGAGCCATACACCAAAGTTTTTGACCGAAGATTTAGGAGGGGGGGTGGGGCCCAACAGGGGGGGCCACCAGTGGTCATTCCAGCAGCTGGAGTTCTTGCCTAGGAGTAGCACTTCGGTTTTCCCTGCATTAAGTTGTAAACAGTTTGCTGTCATCCAGTTGGCGACTGCGGCCAGTCCGTCCCTAAATCTTGTGGCGGAAGTGGAGGGCACCTCTGTCAAGGTGATAACCAGCTGTGTGTCGTCGGCGTACGACACCAGCGTGAGACCCCATTCCCTGGCTACTGCCGCAAGGGGCTGCATGTACAGATTAAAAAGGGATGGACTGAGGGAAGACCCCTGCGGGACTCCCTGGCCTATAGTCTGAGGTTGGGAGATAAATGGGGGGGCTGACACACGGAAGGACCTGCCCGTAAGGAATGATCGGAACCACTCCAGTGCCAGTTCTTGTATTCCAAAACTTTCCAAACGGCTTAGAAGGATATTATGAGAGACCGTGTCGAAGGCTGCGCTGAGATCGAGTAGTATCAGCGCAGCACTCTGACCGGAGTCCATAATCTTCGGGAGGTGTTCAGTGGTGGAAAGGAGGGCAGACTCCGTACTGTGCCCAGGCCTAAACCCGTGTTGGGAGGGGTCTAAGATGTTATTTTCTGCTAGGTGGTTCATGAGTACTGTATTAGCGTGGGTCTCTGCCAATTTGGATACCCAAGGGAGCAGTGATACGGGCCTGTAGTTCTCCGGTTTAGTGGGATCTAGGGTGGGTTTTTTAATAATAGGCTTTACCCATGCTTGTTTCCAGCAGGTGGGTACTGTGGCCGATGAAAAGGAAAGATTGAGAAGTGTGGCCAGAGAGGGGAGAAAGAAATCTAGGGCTCCTAAAAAATAAGCTGGTCTCATGGGGTCAGAGGGGGCCCCCGATTTCACCCTTCTACAAAATTTAGCTAGATCATCATGAGAGATAGCTGGCAGATGTGTAAGCCTGGATCCCTTAAAGGGACAGTTAGGGGGGCTGGTGTAGATGGAGGAGTTTGGTGAAAAGGAATTATAAATTTTCCTCACCTTGTCAGTAAAGAATGTAGCGAGGTCTTCGCACTGTTGGGTGGAGGAAATAATCGAGGCAGGGTTGCCCCCGGTTTGTAGCTTTTGGACTAATTTAAAAATTGTTTTTGTGGGGTTAGAACTGGAATCAATTTCCTTGGCATAGAAGGAAGCGCGGGCGATGCGTATAGCTTTATGATATATTTTGAGTGTGGTCAGATATAAGTTTTTGTCCTCGTCCTTGTATTCTTTTCTCCATTGGCGTTCCGCTCTTTTGCATTTTTTTCTCAATGTTTTTAAGTTCTCGTCATACCATGGATTAGATGGAGTAGAACGTCCTTTAGTCCATTTGTTCGGAATGAGAATATCAAGTCCTTTGGTAATCCATGCTTGGAAGGCGGCATATGACGCATTAACGTCATTTATAGTATCAAAGTTAAGTTCTCCTAGTCTGGCCGGAAGGTCTAAGTTTTGGAGTTTGTGCCAGGGTCGTTTGAGGCAAGAGGTAGGCGTCGCCCTGTTGGATTGGGTAGCGACTGATGTCACGACTGTGACGAGGAAGTGGTCCGTCCAGCCCAAGGGTTTAGGTGGATCCGCATTAGCTCCCGGGATATTGGTAAAGACCGGGTCAAGTAGGTGCCCGGCGGAATGGGTAGAGGATTGTATAAGGGAGGTGAGTTGCAAGGCTGCTAGGTCAGCCAGGAGGTTGCTGATGATAGGATCCGAGATGGCATCAAAATGAAGGTTTAGGTCCCCTAAGAACGTAAAATTAGCGGAGCTAGCGACCAACGCATGAGCTGACTCTAGGAGCTCCTCAATAAATTTAGAGGAGGGTCCAGGGGGTCTATAGATAAAAAGGCCAGATAGGGAAAAATGAGGGCTAATGGTGATTTTAAAACGGGCACATTCACATCCCGTAATATTTTCCTTTGAGAAGGAGCAAGAGTAAGAGGTTCTATAAATGGCTGCAATGCCGCCTCCTCTGGAATCTCTGTTAATGGAGGTCATAGAGAACCCCTCCGGTAGCGTTAGGTTAGGAATGCTAGTCAGTTCGTCCTTGAGCCAGGTTTCACTCAGGAACATAATGTCTGGGTTTTCGTCTTCTAGTAGAGTTTTAACCTCCGCATGGTGTTTGACCAGGGACCGGACATTTAGCTGGGAAATAATGAGCGCAGTTTGGTTCCTTCTGATGGCTTTGTATCGGATAGGTTGTGGCTCAGGGGTGTGTAAGTTACAGGGATTACACTGAAGGGCAGTCTGACCAATGTAGCCCTCAAACTTGTCACAGCGTTGGCCTAGGTTGAGTGAAAGGAGATGATCTTTGTCATAGTGATAAGACGTCAGTATTTGTTGGGCAGGGTGACTGGGGAGAGGCGATGACTTGGCGAGGATGGGCGAAGACGGGCTTGCCTTAGGCGCGCCTTCGGCGCGCATACGGCACGCCCGCTGCGCCCGTCCGCTGCGCGTACGGTGGTTGCACATTATTTGAGGGGGAAAAAGAGGGCGGGGGCGTGGCCTCGGAGTGGGCGTCGCCTCGCGCCTCGTTGGCAATGGCGATCTTGTTTGCGTCCTCACTCGATCCTACACTCAGTGTTAAATCCGCTGTGAAGTGAGTGAGGGGTTCCAACACTGCGGTCCAAAATATGCCAGGAGACAGTGCAATGTTAAAATACAAGATTATTTGTGACAATACAATGTTTAAAATAACAGCCTCGTAAAGCTCCCGGCTTCCGCCTCAGGAGTGTGCTAGGTTCCAGGTAAAAACACTCTCAATCAGTGTTTATATACTCTGTGAGGGCGGGGGGCGTGGCCTCGAAGTGGGCGTCGCCTCGCGCCTCGTTGGCAATGGCGATCTTGTTTGCGTCCTCGCTCGATCCTACACCCAGCGTTAAATCCGCTGTGAGGTGAGTGAGGGGTTCCAACACTGCGGTCCAAAATATGCCAGGAGACGGTGCAATGTTAAAATACAAGATTATTTGTGACAATACAATGTTTAAAATAACAGCCTCGTAAAGCTCCCGGCTTCCACCTCAGGAGTGTGCTAGGTTCCAGGTAAAAACACTCTCAATCAGTGTTTATATACTCTGTGAGGGCGGGGGGCGTGGCCTCGAAGTGGGCGTCGCCTCGCGACTCGTTGGGAATGGCGATCTTGTTTGCGTCCTCGCTCGATCCTACACCCAGCGTTAAATCCGCTGTGAGGTGAGTGAGGGGTTCCAACACTGCGGTCCAAAATATGCCAGGAGACGGTGCAATGTTAAAATACAAGATTATTTGTGACAATACAATGTTTAAATTAACAGCCTCGTAAAGCTCCCGGCTTCCGCCTCAGGAGTGTGCTAGGGTCCAGGTAAAAACACTCTCAATCAGTGTTTATATACTCTGTGAGGGCGGGGGGCGTGGCCTCGAAGTGGGCGTCGCCTCGCGCCTCGTTGGCAATGGCGATCTTGTTTGCGTCCTCGCTCGATCCTACACCCAGCGTTAAATCCGCTGTGAGGTGAGTGAGGGGTTCCAACACTGCGGTCCAAAATATGCCAGGAGACAGTGCAATGTTAAAATACAAGATTATTTGTGACAATACAATGTTTAAAATAACAGCCTCGTAAAGCTCCCGGCTTCCGCCTCAGGAGTGCGCTAGGGGGCTCTTCATTTTTTGAGGGAAGTTGCCCTAATGTTCATCATTCTGAAACTGAATGATCGAAACTCTTTAAGCCCAATTCTCGAACTGCATTTTGTAGTATTGCACAAGTAGTACTTACTAAAAGATACAATTCTCAAACCTACAAATGTAAATCCTCACTTCTTTTTTATCTTTTCTATGGGAAGACTCTCACACGTAAGTATACTACTAATTCGTAAATGTGGGAGGGACCAGAGGTAGTGGCTGGAAAATGGAGCATGCTTACTACTAAATGGGAGTGGCTGGAGGAGGAGTAAGTAAGGGTTTAGGGAGGGGCTTAGAGAGGGACATGCACCCATCCAAAAAAAGAGTAAGCCCGGTGCTATTCACAAACTGAACTTCTAAAGTTACTATAGCTAAAAATGACCCACAACTGTTATAAATGTACTCCGCTCAAAGCTGGAGTAAGTCCAGCACCACACATGGCCAATCACTGGTACTGCAACACCCTCCCTTGGAAGATAATGAAGGTAGGGACTTAAAATAAAACCCCATAGCTATTTAAATACAGTTAATTTAATATTAAAAAATATCTAAGAATAAAAACATTTGTTTACAATCCAAATATTTTATAATTTAATAGTAAATTTAAAGTGACATTTTTTATTAAATTAGATTTAAATTACTTTTAATAGCTTTCAATAAATACTATTTTGTTTACTTTAGGTGGACCTTTGATTATTTCAAACTTCAAAAAAATAAAAACTATTTTATTCAAAATAGTTTCATTTTAAATTGAAATTAAGTTAATAGTGCTGTGGCATTTGTTATTTTATTCTACACTCTGAATAGATACATAAAATTAATTTACATTATTTAACATTTGTACTACTTTTTTCAAGTTTAATACATGTTTTTACTTTTCCCTATATTTTACCATAGGGGGATCTCAAGCCTAAAGGAGATCAGACACCATCACTGCTTCATGCACTACAATGGGAAGAAAGGAGATGGCCTGTGGCCACACATTAATAGCATCACTCTCAGGTCATGGCTTTACTCGTGGCACTACATAAACATAGTGCACACAGGGAGTCATCGTGAGTCAAGGCTTACAGCCAGAAGCATAGGGAACACCCATATAAACAGTGAGCTTGGCATGGCCTTCTGGCATATCCTCTGCCAGGTACCTGGAGGGGCACTGGGTAATCAGGGCATTGCCTCCATTCATGTCTTGTGTGTTGCATGCAGATGACACCTCTTTCAATGTGTCCCTTTTCAAGCTACTTTCATAGCTATGAGACACACCACCACATAGGGCACAGAGGGCATATCCTTCTGGCATGCCATGTGCTTGCTACATTGAGGGGACTAAAATACTCCTGAATAGAATACTGTACGTGTCCTAAGGGGTTGATGATACTATCGATATCATCTGTGATATCGCTTCTGGCGCTATTGTCAATGTTATGCATGAGAACTGGAGTGATACACCTGTTTGCAGTTATGGTTGCATGGCTAATCATCACTGGTGGATGTCATTGTTATTTCAGCTTTTGAAGCATAGCCATAACTTCCCTTTAAATGACGTTTGTACGTCATAACAGACACGCTAGTATGTGATCATTGCACAGAATCACAAGGTGCCTTAAACCAAGGTTCTTCATTGATTTCCTTCCAGCAGTGCACGCAAAGCCCGTGGCATACCCTGAAAATACCAGGCATAGTACAGGAATATTCCTCATAGTCAGGCCCCGCCCATTCGGTATAAACACTTCTTTGTCATTTTATTTATATCGGTACCTATATCTTTATTTCTCTCTGTACCTGACACTCGTGGTGGTAAATTATTCTCGACTTTGGTCCTGGAGGTGTGGAACTTGCGTCCTTGCAGCCCCAGATGAATAGCTCAACAAGACGCAGGAGCCGATTCTCAAAAGCATTCCTGAGCATGAGAAGTATTACTACAGGAGTACTCTTTCATGTACGTGGATGTCTTTCAAAACTGAACCCGAATTGTACAACTCAGTGGGACTTATTTATTGTTAAAGTGGTTGCAAGTTGAACACTAACATTTTGTGACCACTAAATTATTTTGTGAACAGACCTATATATGAATAGGTTTGTTCACAAAATACGGAAATGGAGTGAGTCGCAATCCAACCTACTTCATGATTATTAATGTGGCAGGTGGCAAATTGTGACTCACTCTGATTGCAGGCTATTATCGGGATGGTGACCTGCTATGCTCAGCTGGCCTCCACGCCTGTGATCACTTTCAAATAAATCAAACTTTTTTTTTTAAATGCAGCCCGTTTTCACTAAAAAGTACACTTTTTTATGTTTGTTTGAGTGTTAGCAGTGGCCCGGTGGCCCACTGTTTACTTCCCCAAAAACATTTTTTTTCTATTTCACAAAGGAGAGGAGTATTTAGGGAACACATTTCCTTTGGCAAATGGGTTACCATCTACTTTGAGGTGTTGGTTTTTCGAGATTTTGCACACGGATTTCAGTTGTAAAGCACTGATACGAAGCATACCAAATGGGTATTTGGGAGGGATGCCTACAACATCCCCTTTTTATATACCGAATCAGTGTCCATTTCTAAACACATTAAGCAATAAGAAAACATTTTTCCAAATTGCTAAATGTGTTTAGTGCACAGGAAAAATAGTTTTGTTTTTTGCAAACCCTCTTATTTGCGAATTTGTAGGACTTGAGAACGCGAAACCCTTCGCACAAGGCCCCATTTTAGTAAAAGTGCAAAGCAGGCAAGTGCTAATTGTATATAGATCAGTGGCATAGCTAGACCTTTTGCTGCCCGTGGTGGCAGCTGTGTTTGCTGCCCCACGGTGGTCACAGGTAGGAGCGGGGTGTTGCTGGCGATTCCTGCCTGGCCGCCCGTGACAGCCACAGGTAGGAGCGGGGGGAAGGGAGGCTGCCGGCCCCAAAACTAGTGTCGCCCGGGACCGCTCTCCACTGATATAGATATTCCCTGAATCTTCCCACTTTATTTACATTTTAGATGTTTTGGGGCCAACTCAGACACGAATGTATAAGTATGTGAACGTCTACCATAGGAGTATTATTTTATATAATGAAGAAGTATTGGCAACCTATTTGCCGCACCACCAAGCATGTTATTTCTTATTATTTTTAACAACTGTTGTTCACCTCAAATGGCTTGTTGCCAGATAAGCCATTCATTAACCATATTCACACAAAATTGAAAAGCAACATTACAAAAAAACATGAGTAAAGTCAATGTGACACATATACAAGAACAGATAAACTGAGAGGTCCTTTCTTTGATTTTTTGAAACTTTATTCAAAATCTTCTGTAAACAATACAGTTGTGAATAGAAAATGCGTTTCGCCAAGTTACAGACTTCCTCAGGGCAGAGAAATCCCTTGATATATTCTAACACGTAATATAGGGTTAAAAACACACTGCGTCATGACTCAATTCGATTCTCCTGCATACATTCTTGGGACACAATCCAAATGGTGAGCTGTGTCTGTCGATTATGCGTATTAATTAGTGATACTAGGTCAGGGTCACTATTGGTATCTATTGATCTGAAGCCGTGTACGCCAGCCAGCGATACGCACGTCCGTAGGTAGCATCTTCCTACACTATCACTAGGTGATAGTGTAGGAAGACACTACATGCTTATACTATTTTACATATTCCAAAATGCCTGTGTGGATAAATCCTGGTTTTTCTGTTTGAATTTCTCTTCTTGAAAGTTTTAGGCTGCTCATCACGTTGTAAAGTAAGTTGATGGCCCTTATCTGGTGGTCGGCGGAGGTTACAATTTACAGAAATTTTTTACGAATACATTTCTAACAAATATTATTATTTAACACTTTAAAAGAGAAGTCCATTAATTTATTTACCATTTAAACATTATATGCAACAGGGCCTCTCATGTTATAAAGTTGTAAACTCATAATGCATAAAATAATCGTGATCAAGTGGGGCCTGACATTAGCTTGAGTTAATGGCTTTGGGGTCCTCGATGTCTCTTTGATCAGCCAGTAAGAAATGCAGAAAAAAACACAATGCAAATAGGAAATACATATTTGCTTTCATTCCAATAATTATTTGAAAAACAAATACGTATTCCATAAGTCTGAGAAGATACTGTTAGCTTGACCAGGACGGCTATCCCTATTGTCCAACCTCGGCAGGGGCTCTTTGATGGCAGGCCCCTCGGTGGACGAACACGTGCTCCAAAGACAGAAGTCTCGCGCCGGGCGCGCATGTGCCACTTTTTCATGTCAGAAGAGGAGGGCTGCAGTTGAAAAGTGCTGTTCAAAAAGGTGCAAAGAGATGCCCGGTTTCTCTTTCTTCCCACACAAACATGTTGTTCCCTTCTTTCTGAGACCTCAAAAAGGGGACCTGGCTGCCTATTTCCAGAACTCGTATCTTTCCAAGTTCAACAGGGACACAAATATAAAATATTTTTTTATTTTTTACAGCGACCCATGTCGGCCACGGCATCCTGCCCTGACCAGCCCTCGCCCTCTGAAAGGCATTAGGCCTTGGCACCGACCTTGGCGTTTACCACGTAAGCTGGAGTAAATCCACGGGCAGAAGGCTCTGTCAACATATCCGAGTGGAAAGACGGCAGGATTAGCCCTGAAAACCTATTTCAGATCTCAGATAATAAAATGTCTTCCCAAATCCTAATTGCAACTTTCCTCGTGCCCTGCCCTCGCCTGCAGCCGGTGTGCCGCCGGGACAGATCAAGTGTTTAGTTTGATAGATGCAGCTTACTTGGAGGCGGCTCCTCCTGCCTGTCGGGGGGGCTGCGCCGTCTCCGGCCCCCCAAGGTGATTATCTGTCTAAAGAAGGGGGAAGACGCGCGCAGGATATCTTGTTTGTCGGTTTGCTCACTTAATCAGACAAACAAAGCTCATAAGACGAAGAGCTCTCGGACTATCAAAAATAAAACTTAAGCAGCTTTTAGACAAATTACTGTACCTTTTTTTCTGGGAGGGCGAGAGAGGCGATGACGGCAGAACTATGGGCTGTTATTTCACCACGAAGGGGCCCCTGAAGGTGCTTTGTCAACACTAAATCAAACTTGCAAATGCTCTGTTCATCCCCTTTAGGGAGAAGAAAACAAACTGTAAGCGAAATGCCCATACGGATATGAACGTGGACATTTATAGATACACTATCCTCACATGTGTGAGGAGCAGCAAGATAAACAAGCACTGGCAAAGCCAATAGGTCTCGCAACGCCGTGTCAATGTGAATGTTTGTTAGCCATGTTGTCTAGCAGCACACCTGCTGTTCAGCATGGCTGAAAGTCCCTGAAGGCCCAGAGTTACAGGATGTTGAGCCGGCGCCAAGTCTCTTCACCCTCCATGTTGAGTTCAGTGGCCTGCCCCTCCTAACACAAAAAAGCGCTATCACGTGGTCTGCGCTGGTCGCATCAGAACGCTTTTTTTAGTGACTTTGGCCATGCTGAAGAGCAGATGTGCTGCTAGACAACACGGCTAAAAGACATTCACATTGACAAGGCCAATAGCTCGGGCATTGCCAAGATCTATTGAGTTTGCCAATGCTTGTTTGGTGTTGACGGGGTCTTGCTGAACAAATGTGGCAGTGATAGAAGCAGTTAAGGAGCTTTAAAGTGAAGTGAGGATGTGGCGTAATGGCCAGAACTGCCAACTGGGGACCTGGGAAACAGGTTCGAGTGTCAGGGTCGGCAGAACAGTTTGTGATTCTGAGCAAATCACTTATGCTTTCCCCGGCGTACAACAATGAATGTGTCATTGTGTAATGTAACTGGTGAGCACCTGAAGGGCTCCAATACCATCAGCTGGTGTTAGCACTATGGCAAGATGGACAATGGAACAAGCGCTCCAATACCATCAAATCACGCACACACGAAAAAAAGAATAAAAGCAGCACGGACGAGGGAGGTAGTGGGGGGATGGGTCAAGCAGGGATGCAGGAGGGGATGGGGAAATGGGCAAGCAATGATGGGAGAGGGCGAGAGGAAGCAACAATGAAGAGGGAAAACAATATGTTGATTGAAGCAGGATCAGGGACAACAATGAATGTGCCATTGTAGAATGTAACTGGTGAGCACTTAAAGCCCTCCAATAGCATTGACTCGTGTTCGCGCTATGGCAAGATGGAAGATGGAGCAAGTGCTCCAATACCATCAGATTGTGCAAAAAATAAATAAACAAATGCTGTTCATGTTTTAACATTTTTTTAAGAAATGCATTCGTTTGAGCACACGCGCATGCATTTTTCAGTGGTATGTGTGTATGTGTACAAAGAAGACTATGGCAAGACGGAGGACAAAACAAGCGCTCCAATACCGTAAGATCGTATGAAAAAAATAAAAGCAACTGCAACTGTTAAATGGTAGGGGCAGTTTCAATCGATAACCTTTCAAGTATTTGCCCGGCGGTAATCGCCTCTCATACCACTCGATAATTTACCAATGAAAGAGGCAGGCGCCGGAGACTGGAAGGCAGGAAACAAAGTTTTATTCCGTCGGAGCAGAACACATCAGATCAGACAGCAAGGTATCGTCACGAGGTGCTCTAACTGCATCTCTGAGACCTGGTCTCTTATACACAGGTTTATTGCTTTATTACACATAGTACATTCTTGAGATTCCCTTGATGCATGAGAGAACATCCCCTGAAGCCCCGGCTCAGATCCGATCCCACACATAGCTACAGTAGAAGTTCCCACCTTACCCGCAGTAGGAGATGGCTATCGCGCAGCAGGGTATTCCGCCAATTCCCGGGGGTGTGTGTGACCGGTCGGGTCTCAGGGGGTAGGGGCTTTGATCTACTGTAATCCCTTTGATGTGGGGTGTTTCCCTTACAGTAGGGGCAATAAACTGCATCCGCAGGGCTAGGTGATGGCCTGGGACCAGTTCGGACAATGGGGCGCAGAGGAAGGGGGTTATCAAAGGAGAGGCACGACCATGTATGGGATGTCGGTCGGATGTGGTTCCGTAGCAGGGTCGCGCAGAAGGAGAGGGTTTACGGCCTGTATGAGAGAGCGGAGGTGGCCGGCGCGCGGGGGATGCTTGCAGTGTCAGGGGAACGCGCTGGCGATTGACAATGAGCGGGGGGAGAGTGGGGTGCCCAAAATGGCTACCGTGTGCTCGCTGTGCGTAGCGCTGGGGAGAGGCAAGATGGCGCAGATAATGTTCAGTTTGCGAGCTAAATTTCCACAGTCCTCCCTTTTAACATATCTCGCCAGCTTGTCTAGTTCGGATTTATCCCCATAATACTACGGACTTCCACCTCATAAAGGGCTTTCATCCGCTCTGTTTCAAAGTTCAAAGTCTTAGGGCAGATGCAGTTCATAAAAAGCGAACATAAAGGTGGCAGACACTGAATCCCCAAGCAACATCCACATAGTATCACAACCGGTATTAGGATAAATGAAAACAGCCTCCATCCCCAACTTTTAATAGTGTCCCAAAACCAGCTCCCAAGTGACCACCCTTCTTGCTCCTGATGGACCTCTGCGGAAAGTCTGTGGAGGTGTTCAATTGCTTTGTAGACTGAGGGTGAGTTATCCGGTACGTAGGTACAACAGCTGGACCCAATGATGCGGCATGCTCCTCCACGATCAGCCAGAACCACATCTAGAACAAGGCGGTTCTGAAGAGCCACCAGGCGGACGGCCTGAAGCTCAGCGGTGTTGTTGGCGAGGGCGCCAGCTGTAATGTTCATTGCTGTTTCGACTGCCTGGGTTAAGTGGCGGATGGCACGGCTGTTTACCATTGGACCCCAGAGTGGAACGAGTCCCTTTACTGCATCCAGGAACTGTGCTCCGGTGGAGTCGGCTTGTACAATGTCTTTGGCACGTTTCTGTCAGTGATGGTTTGCTGGAGCCACAAATGTCGGGGGAAGGACAAAAGCAATGTAGCAGGTGCCTCCCCAACCTTTCGGGAGCCAGGTGTAGGCCTTAGTACCACAGATGAAGTACATATTCGGGGAGGCAACAAAGGAGGGTGGATCGACTGAGTCCAATGTTCGGGTGATGAGGCAGGAGCTGTGGCCCACCAGCTGCGCCCCTAGGCCTTCGAGGCACACAAATCCAGTGATGTTGACGACGGTTAGGGCCACTGTCAGGGTGGCGGCCGTTCGTTTCCGGAGGTAAGAGAAGGTAGGTCTGGCTGGGTTGTTGAACACTTGCATTTCAACTCGTTCTTTGGCAGGGATGTCCAGGTGGAAGGAAGTGTTTGACTTCAGAGGGCAGAAGAGGGCAGAGGTTTTTCCAGTTTTGTTCAGCCAGAACCCATGGTAGAAGTGTGACACAGTTTTGCCGGAAGTGGCATTGTCCTTGTAGCTCTCCTGCAGGAGGATCAGCCAGGCGAGGCAGGAACCATGGACAGAAAAAGGTGAAGGGATGAAAGGGATTGAGTGCCCAGTGGCATGTGGTAGCAATCCACAGATCCAGCAGTTAGTGGCGTTGGCGGCAAGATTGTGTTGGTGGAGCAACTGCACAAAAGAGTTATTCCAGAACTCCTTACGTCTTTCTCGGAGTTGGGGTGAAAGTGAGATCAGATGGTGTTCTTTCATGGTGGTAGGTTGGACGGTGGTCAGCAATGTCCTATGAGCAGGGGCGCTCTCCTCCATGATCCAGAAGGTGACCATGAGGAGAAGGCAAAAGAGAAGGGTGACGAAAAGTATAATAATCTTCGAGCTGTGTATTCTGTCAGTCTTTGGGTTTTTGTAGTAGGTCTTCGGACGTCTGGTTGCTTCCATCATCTTCGTGTCGGGCGCTTCCATCACCTTCAAGGAACTCGGTAGCGGGCAGAACCACAGACTTTGTTTAGTTTCTCTCCTGATGGCCTTTGAGGGGACTAGGCAACCGCTCTGAGATTTTAACTTAGTTTGTGGTCTGCTTAGCCGAAGTTCTCTCCTTTCGTCGCAAGTTATACCCTTCTTTGGATGGCACAGTGGGATCGGGATATTCAGTCAATTCAAGTGTCTCTGTATCCGGGCAGCAGCTCAGGGATGGTCGGTCTTTGTCCAGAAGTTCCTCTTGGGCGGTGATGTTGTCCGTGGTTGTCAGGGTCGGTGATACCTTCTTGCAGTGGTGTGCATGCAGCCAATTGCGTTTCCCCTCCACTCGAAGAGCTGTTCGGGTGGTGATCAGGACTTGCAGGGGGCCCGTCCACCGGGGCTCCAGACTCTTGGTGCGCTGGAAGTTACGCACTAAGACGAAGTCACCGGGTTGGATGTCATGTCCGGGGCCCCTGGAAACATCGGGAATGGCGTGCAGCACCTGCTGATGGATAACAGACAACGTTTTAGTTAGATTGTACAGATAATCAGACATGAGGACGTCCGGGACGTCGTGGATGGATGTTGGTTTTGGTGCAGTCCAAAGGTTCATGGGCCGCCCGAAGACGACCTCGTAGGGGGTTAAGTGGTGTTTGGTGGGGGTGGAACGCATTGATAGCAATGCTAGTGGGAGAGCGTCTGGCCATCTTAGTCCTGTGGTGGCGACTATTTTTGCTATCTTAAGCTTCAATGTGGCATTGTGTCGCTCAACCAGGCCTGCAGATTGGGGATGGAAGACCGCATGGAATTTCTGTTTTACACCCAACCCTTTTAAGATGAGTTGGATAACTTCGGCTACGAAGTGGGGGCCGTTGTCGCTCCACAAAATTCGACAAAGGCCGTATCGGGGGAAGAATTCCTTCAGTAGTACTTTTGCAGTAGTCATAGCGGTGTTGTCGTGGGTTGGATAGGCTTCCACCCACTTGCTGAAGGCACATACAACAACAAGTACGTACTTCAAACCCTGGCACCTTTCTAACTGGACATAGTCCATTTGTAGGACTTCAAAAGGGTGGTTGGGGACCCCAAACCCTCCCCGGGGTACAGCAGTTCCTTTCCCAGGGTTGTGTTGGAGGCATACTAGGCATTGTTGGACCAGACGTTTGGCTGAGTCTGGGATCTTGTCGTTGTGCCAGACTTTGGAGACGAGTTCGATCATGGGGGCAGACCCTATGTGTGCGGGGGAGTGTACCATGGTCAGCATGGGGATCAAGTATGAGTCTGGTAGCAACCATTTGTTCAAGTCTTTAGTTCGCCAGCAACCGTCATCGTCCTTCAATCCCACCCGGGCCCATTCAGCTAATTCGTGAGGTGTGCTGGCTAGTTGGATATCCCTAATCGTTTCCCTAGCATCCTTCCATCTCTCAGTTTGTGACCTGGTCACGTACATACGGGTCGTGGACCTATTCTCGGCTGTGGTTCGGGCAGTAATGTCAGCTAGTGCATTTCCCTGTCCTATAATGTCTGTCACCTTCTTGTGTGCCTGGCATTTGATCACGGCCAGCCGTGTGGGTAGGAGGACTGCTTCGGTCAGGGCAGAGACTAGATCTCCATGCAGGATGGGTGTGCCATGAGAGGTCAGGAATCCCCTCTCTTTCCATAAGAGCCCAAAGTGGTGAACTACCCCGAAGGCATACTGACTGTCTGTGTAAATGTTTGCGGTTGTCCCTGCTGCCAGAATGCATGCTCGTGTGAGAGCGATTAGTTCCGCCGCCTGTGCGGATCGCTGTGTGATGCGGGCTGTCTCAACAACTGTTCGGGCCGTGGTGACTGCATAGGCAGCTGAGGTGGTGCCATCGGGGAGCTTGATACATGAGCCATCCACCCACAGTTCTCCGTCAGGGTTCGGGAAGGCAGTATCTCGGAGGTCAACCCTACTCTTGGTCTGTTCGTCGGTGAGGGTCACGCAGTCATGTATAGGGGACGCATTGGGGTCAGCGTCAGGGAGAGGTAGTAGAGTAGCTGGATTCAGAGTGGTGCATCGTTTCAATGTGATGTGGGGTGCAAGCAGAGTCAGTTCGTAACCGGTCAATCGTGCGCTAGTCAGGTGTTGAGTCTTGGTTTGGTTCAGGAGGGTGTCAACCGCATGGGGTACCAATACAGTGAGGGAGTTCGAGAGCACAATCCCCTCGCTTTGCCGGATAGAGACAGCGGCGGCGGCCACTGCTCGAAGGCAGGCGGGCAAAGCTCTGGCTACGGGGTCAAGCGTGGCAGAGAAGTAGGCACAAGGGCGTTGTTTAGGGCCTATGGACTGGGTTAGGACAGACAACGCACACCCCTCCCTTTCGTGGGTGTAGAGGGAAAAAGGTTTAGTGTAGTCTGGGGTTCCTAGGACTGGGGCTGAGCAGAGGGCGTCTCGTAATTCTTTGAAGGAGGATTGACATTCGGGTGTCCAAGGGAGGGGGAAGGGGACATCTTTAGCCAACAGGGAAAGCAGGGGTTTTACGATAAGACTGAAGTTTGGCAACCATTGTCGACAAAAGGAGGTGAGGCCTACTAGGGACCGTACTTGCTTCTGAGTTTTGGGAACAGGGGTTTCTAGGATGGTCTGAATTCGGTCAGGGGTAAGTTTTCTCCCGTCTTTGGATAGTAGGTGGCCTAAATATGTTACTTGGGGTTGGCAGAATTGTAATTTCTTCCTGGAGACCTTGTGACCATTCTCCGCGAGGAAGCGGAGAAGGTGAATGGTGGCTGTGACTGCAAGGGGAGTGGTGTCGGCCGCCAAAAGGATGTCATCGACGTACTGTATTAACACTACTCCATCGGGTAGTTGGACTGCATCTAGTTGTCTCTTGAGGGCTTGGCTATAAATGCTGGGACTCTCAGTGTAGCCTTGGGGTGCCCTACAGAATCTGTATGAACGGGCTTTTAGGGTGAAGCCGAAGAGGTAACGGCTGTCCGGGTGGATGGGGATGGAAAAGAATGCGTTCTTGAGATCAATAACGGTAAAGGTAGTGGCAGTGGATGGAATCAGGGTGAGGATGGTGGTGATGTCTGAGACCACGGGGTACTGAGGTATGACTATTTTGTTAACTTCTCGTAAGTCAACAATAAAGCGGTATGCTTTCTCATCTCCCTCGCCTTGCTTCTTAACAATGGGTAGGATAGGGCTGTTGCAAACATTACTGACTACTTCTTCTACCACTCCTGCATCAACTAGGGACTCGATGATTTCCACCAACGCCTTCTCGCCTTCAGGCGATATCCGATACTGTGGAAGCTTTGGGAGCACTGCGTCCGGTCGGACGGTTATGTGTACTGGGTCAATCACCATGCGCCCTACATCTGAGTCGGTTTTAGCCCATAGATGTGAAGGTAATGTGTCGAGTAGGGACAGGTCAGCATCAGTTATAGAGAGCATACGTCGTGTGTGACAGGGTCTGGACAGATCTGGGTTATCGTGCAAGATGACCCGAACTCCGTCTGGGGAGCATCTGATGGTAGCTCGAAAATGTTTTAGTAAGTCAAGTCACATAATAGCATCGGGGGTGTTGGAGGAGAGCAGAAAGGTCGTGTCAGTGACGTTATCGTCTAAGTCAAAGGAGATTGGTGCTGATAAGGGGTTAGTGGAGGGCGTTCCATTGAAGCCTATTGAGGTTACGTGTGAGCCAGACAAGGGTGCCCTAGGAATCAGTCGTTTAGATAACGCGCTACGTGTCGCCCCAGTATCTACCAGGAATGGAGATTTCGTGCCCAGGACCTTAGCGGTGACGTAAGGACCTTGCTGGTCAACACGGAGTTCGACTGGATCCCTCCCTTGCCCCTGGCGGTCCTATGCGAAGTCATGAGTGCTTTCGTAGTCGGACTGCTGACACTGGTTTTGTCGGGGGCGATCAAAGGTGTTTGGTCTGCCTGGTCTGTCGTTGATGGCGTCGTTCGTGTGCCCTCGTCCCTGTCCTCTATTTCTGGGGTCATATGCGGTGTTTCTGGGATCCCTATTTTTGTTAAGTTCCAGAAGGACCGGGCACTGGGATTTCCAGTGTCCGAACCCTCTACAGAACGCACATTGGTTCCCATCTAAGTCTCTCCGTCCGTTGTAGGGTGTAGGGGTATGGTCTCTAGGGGGTAGCTTTCTAGGGGCGGTTGGTTGGTAATTCTCTTTCGGGGGTTCCCTTCCTATGGTCACCCCTTGCAACTGTGCTATCATTACCCTCTCCTTTAGTTCCTTTTTCTTCTTCTCTGACGCCCTATCGTTCTCGTTTTTCTGGTTTTCGTAGTATTGGGCCATCTGGAGAATTGCTGCGGGTTTGGACGCTGCCCAACTACTCTCGCTGGTCTGTAGTTTCTGGGAAACTTCTTGTGACAGACCCTTCACATAATTCTGGACAAAGAGGTGATGTCCGGTTGCGGTGGTCATGTCTTGGCCACTGTAATCGGAAAACACAGTCTCGAATCGGGAGAAGTATTCAGACACATCCTCCTGGGGTTTCTGGCGGCAAGCCGTCACTATCGACCAGTCTACCTTTCTTTCTGGGATTAAAGTCTTCAGCTTTTGTACAATCTTGTCTGGGAGCTCTAATATGGCTTTCGGGGGTTTCTGTCCTGGTTCTCGCTGTTTATCTATGGTATCGAGTTGTACCCAGGTATATCCGAACGGCTCAGCGTGGTCAACTTTCCGGATTTGTTTCCACACATCAGCCGGCAGGCATAGCCCAAAGAACAAGTCGATATCTGCTAAAGTCATTATCGTTGAGCCTAAGGCTGTACCCAGTTCAGTGTAGAAGGCAGTCGGGTTCTTTCTCAAGTCGGGTAGAGTTTTTCTAAAGGTCAAAATATCTTGCCGGTCCCACGGCTGGTAGACCCAGTTATATACAACCCTTCCCTTCGCATCTTGGTGGTTGATGTCGTCATGTGTTCCCTGACCTCGTGGGGGGACCCAGTAGGGGGCAGCTTCTTTGATGGGCATCATGGCATCAGCCCTTCCTTCCTGGGGCTTAGTCGCTATGGGGGTTTCTGCTTTGGTGGTCTGTCTATGTTCTTTAAGGTGTCGGTAGACCTCGAGTGTACGAGTGAAGAGGTTCGTCACGTCGCCCTCTCTTTCTTCTCCGATGTCTACCTTCCTATATAGGGCCGCTAAGCCTTCGGGACCTTTATCGTGGTATCTATCCTCATATGCATTCAGGGCGTGATAACAGAGCCGTACGACAAAGTGTCGTCGGCGGCTGTCGGCATACGAGTTATACACGTCTGTTATATACTCCTCACTTTCTTTTCGCTCCACCAGTGTCCCTACTATCTTATCAATTCCTGCTCGTTCATCCTTTGTTAATCGATTCATTCTGGTGGAATCTTTCTTTCCCATCTCATGGTCATCTAGCGTTATAGCCGACGTTGGGTTCAATACAAGAGGCTCAGCCGGCGCGGAGGCCGTGAGGACCGAGGCCCCTGTACTGCTTTCGCTCGTGTTCGGGGGTTGTGGGTGTTGCACTACTGACTGGGAGGGTGCATATGGAGGGGGCATGTAAATGATCGGGGGACCTAACAGTTATTCGTCATTCGTTCGCTGCTTGGAGGACAACTCAGGGTAGAGCAAAGAAGGGGTCCTAACAGCGTACTGGCCTGATGTTTCGGGCTCCTGCCTTAGTTTAGTTTCCCTTCTCTCCTTTATTTCTTCTTCTAACCTTCTAGCGGCAAGGTGGGCTGCCTTTCGTAATTCCTTTTCTGCTTTTACTTCTTCCCTCTTTTTCCGTTGCGTTGCTTCTTTGCGCCACATGCCAATACTGTCAAGCATAGTAGGCGTCGTCTTATTGCTACGCAGAGCTACTTCTAGCGCTTCTATCTTATGGTCGTCGAAGGATCCCATCAGTGGCCACTGACTCTCGGGGTCCTTCTTGGTATATTTATGCCACAGCTTGCTATAAGCTACGGCGACTAGTCCATATTTAGTGAACATGTCCTTATTAGGGGTGCCCTCCAGTGGAGCCGGATGGTTCACCTCTAATAAGCGGTCCGGGCAGAACCAACTACCAATCAGTGGGGAGAAGATAGGCATGACGGGTTTCAACGGGGACAAAAGTCAGCACTACCTATCTTTTCACTGCTTGCAAAGACTAGACAGAATATCTCTATTCCTCGTTATTTGTAAGCAGAGAATACCTCCAAAGAACCAATATCGAACAACTAGTGTTCGGACAATCAATCAATCAATCAATGGGGAGATAAAGATAGGCACGACGGGTTTCAACGGGGACAAAAGTCTGCGTTACCTACCCTTCACTATTTGCAAAGACTAGACAGAATATTTCTATTCTACGTTATTTGCAAACAGAGAATATCTCAAAGAGCACTATTCTTCAAAACAATCAATGTTCGGACAATCAATCAGTGGGGAGATAAAGATAGGCACGACGGGTTACAACGGGGACAAAAGTCTGCGTTACCTACCCTTCACTATCTGCAAAGGGAGAGAGAGAGAGAGTATTTCTACTCCTCCCCGTTTGTAGACAGCGAATATCTCAAAGAGAACAATCAATGAGCAATACTAGTATTTCCAAAACTTCAAACAATCAATCAATTATTTCGCAATTTGTCGTGTATCACGACCTTACCCGGACCGCGTGGACAGTTTCTCGTCTTCCGCCTCCAGCGCCCGATCGTCCTCTACTCTCCGTATTTGCCGCGGCACTCCTGATGGTTCCCAGTCAGGACCGTAGATCACTCGAGAGAGGTCTGCTCGGAACCAGTGAAGTTCGGATGATCGGCTGCCAGACGAGGGTCTATTGGGCAGGAGCTCTCCCGATCGTTGCAGTCGTTCACTCTGTCGTCGGGACCTCTCCCACTGGATCCACGTGTCGCTGATGGGCCCCACGTTTGGGACGCCAATTGTTAAATGGTAGGGGCAGTTTCAATCGATAACCTTTCAAGTATTTGCCCGGCGGTAATCGCCTCTCATACCACTCGATAATTTACCAATGAAAGAGGCAGGCGCCGGAGACTGGAAGGCAGGAAACAAAGTTTTATTCCGTCGGAGCAGAACACATCAGATCAGACAGCAAGGTATCGTCACGAGGTGCTCTAACTGCATCTCTGAGACCTGGTCTCTTATACACAGGTTTATTGCTTTATTACACATAGTACATTCTTGAGATTCCCTTGATGCATGAGAGAACATCCCCTGAAGCCCCGGCTCAGATCCGATCCCACACATAGCTACAGTAGAAGTTCCCACCTTACCCGCAGTAGGAGATGGCTATCGCGCAGCAGGGTATTCCGCCAATTCCCGGGGGTGTGTGTGACCGGTCGGGTCTCAGGGGGTAGGGGCTTTGATCTACTGTAATCCCTTTGATGTGGGGTGTTTCCCTTACAGTAGGGGCAATAAACTGCATCCGCAGGGCTAGGTGATGGCCTGGGACCAGTTCGGACAATGGGGCGCAGAGGAAGGGGGTTATCAAAGGAGAGGCACGACCATGTATGGGATGTCGGTCGGATGTGGTTCCGTAGCAGGGTCGCGCAGAAGGAGAGGGTTTACGGCCTGTATGAGAGAGCGGGGGTGGCCGGCGCGCGGGGGATGCTTGCAGTGTCAGGGGAACGCGCTGGCGATTGACAATGAGCGGGGGGAGAGTGGGGTGCCCAAAATGGCTACCGTGTGCTCGCTGTGCGTAGCGCTGGGGAGAGGCAAGATGGCGCAGATAATGTTCAGTTTGCGAGCTAAATTTCCACACAACGAGGGAGGTAATGAGGGGACTGGTCAAGCAGGGAAGCAGGAGAGGATGGGGAGAAGGCCAAACATCAATGGGAGAGGGCGGGAGGAAGCAACAATGAAGGGGTAAATAAATACCTTAATTGAAGCAGGATTAGCGACAAAAATAAATGTGTCATTGTGGAATGTAACTGGTGAGCACTTAAAGCGCTCCAAACCATCGACTCATGTTCATGCTATGGGAAGACAGAGGATGGAGTGGGTGTTCCAATACCATTGGATTGTGCACAAAAAAATAAACAATCGTCGTTCATGTTGTAACAACTTTTTAGGAAATGCAATCATTTATGTACATGCATTTTTGCCGCATGTGTGTATGTGTACAAGGGAGATGGCCCGAAAACACAAGTACCCCTATGAAGTTGAAGTTCTTGAAAACAAAGAAAAAATAGCTGCGCAAACTGGGATCAGTATAAGAAGACATGTATTTGGCCCATGTGCTATGGGAGGGCCAAACACAAGAAAAGGGCATGACACCCGAAAGCCATGACAAATGGCAGCAAAGAAAATGAAAGAGATGCTGAAGTTTAGCAATGATAAGAGATGGGCGGCCTGTAAGCCTACTGATAGAACACAACATGTCTCTTCGAGACAGCGCATGGCTGTCTGTCCGAGACCAAAAAACAATCGTTTTCACACAGGTGCAACCTACTGGCTTTGCCAATGCTTGTGTTGTTTAGAAACAGGTAGATTAAGTGAATTATCTGTAATCACAAAATGTGGAACTGAGGCCGGGGCTAGGGAGATCATATGGTATCCTTTCGGGAGAGGATGAAGCGTACAAGTGCCAGAGCTGCCGACTATGGAACTGGTAAACCAGGTTCCAATTTCTGCATTGCCTTAACATCCTTGATTTTGGGCAAATCACCTAATGTCGCCGTGCCTACAAAATTGAACGTGTCCTTATGTAAAGTAACTGGTGCTAATGTAAAGCACTCCAACACCTTTGGGTGGTGTTGCTGAAGACGGCTGAAATGCCAGAAACCGGTCCTAGGAAGCTTGTTTCCGGTCCAGGGAAGGCATGGCTTGGCAGTTCGGGCTGGACTGTTCCCATGAGGCACAGGGTCAGACTGATTTGCATATGGCCATGTCTGAACTGGGGTGGCAGAGTGGGCTAAAGAACGGTGATGGATCAAACCCAGATCTGTTGACTGGGTGTGAGTGTTTGATTGGTTCTGATGCTCCGTCCATCACCACCCCCTTTTGTACCACTATATAAAACTAAGCGTAAAAAGTAACTGGTGCTAATATAAAGCATTCTAATACCTTTGGGTAGTGTTGGAGCTATATAAAACGACACAAAAAAGTAAGGGGTGCCTTTGTAAAATGCTCTAATACCTTCGGGTGGTGTTAGTGCTAAATAAAACTGCACAAACAAAAAGGTGAAAAACAGAGTCAGTGGAGGAAGCGATCTGTGCAATGGAGTTCAGCGGGGGCAAGCAGTGACGGGCGGCAGGTGGACAGGCAACCAACAGCAAATGAGGGCTGAAATAGGTAGATTTTGTGATTTGCCCATAATCGCCAAATGTGGAATTGAGACTGAGGCTGAGGCTAGGGAGAGGATGTGGCGTCCTCTTGGGAGAGGATGTGGCCTAAGAGCTAGAGTGGCCGACCATGGAGCTGGGAAACCAGGTTTGAGTTTCTGCATCAGTTTAACATTCTTGATTCTGGTCACAAGGGTGATGGATATCCCATCCGCTCAAATATAATCCCATAGGATACAATAGCATTTATATTTCGGCAAATGGGATATCTGCAACCGTTATGATGGAGTAACCTGTCCGCCAAGATCTAAATCAGGTCCTTAAAATAAATGTGTCCTTGTGTAAAGTAGCTGGTGCTAATGTAAAGCGCTCAAATACCTTTAGGTGGTGTTTGGTGCTATATAAAACTATCAATCAGTCAATCAATCAGGGGTTTATAAAGCGCGCTACTCACCCGTGAGGGTCTCAAGGTGCTGGGGGTGCTGGGGGTGCTGCAGCTCAAGGTTAGCCAAAGAGCCAGGTCTTGAGGCTCTTCCTGAAGATGTGCAGGGTGGGGGAGCATCTGATGTTGACTGGGAGT
The DNA here is from genome assembly GCF_964204655.1 of Triturus cristatus. Taxonomy (NCBI): domain Eukaryota; kingdom Metazoa; phylum Chordata; class Amphibia; order Caudata; family Salamandridae; genus Triturus; species Triturus cristatus. The sequence continues at coordinate 935,232,091 of NC_140584.1, read as the reverse complement.
TCGTTCCAGGCTTTGGGTGCGACGTAGGAGAAGGCTCTACCCCCGGCTCTGATTCTGTGGATGCGTGGGGTCGTTGCTAGGGCGAGGTCGACGGAGCGGAGGTTTCTTTTGGGTGCGTGGAAAGAGATTCTTTCGTTGAGGTATTTGGTTCCGATGTTGTGGATGGATTTGCAGGTGTGGGTGAGTAGCTTGAAGGTTCCTCTCTTCTTAACAGGGAGCCAGGCGAGGTCTTGCAGGTGTTGGGGCATGTGCTCATGTCGTGGGGTGCCGAGGATGAGTCTGGCTGCGGTGTTTTTGATGGTCTGGAGTTTCAATATGCTGGTGATGAGTACATGGGTGATGGTTTTTCTGGCTTCAGGTGGGATCCACTTGAAGGTCTTGCGGAGGATGCGGAGGGAGTTGAAACAGGTGGAGGCGGCGGCATTGACCTGGCGAATCATGGTGAGGGAGGAGTCTAGAATGATGCCGAGGTTCCGGGCATGGTCGGCCGGGTTCGTGGGTTTCCGAAGGTGGAGGCCCACCAGGAGCTGTCCCATGCGCTGGGGGTGGGTCCAAGGACGAGGATCTCTGTCTTCTGTAAGCTCAGTTTTAGGCAGCTGTCCCTCATCCAGGCTGTGACATCTCTCATTCCTTCTTGGAAGCTGAGTCTGGTGTCTTCGGGGTTCTTCGTGAGGGAGAGGGTGAGCTGGGTGTCGTCGGCGTAGGATACTATGCTGAGCCCTTGTTGACTGGTGATGGTGGTGAGGGGGGCCATGTAGATGTTGAAGAGCATGGGGCTGAGCGATGATCCTTCGGGTACTCCGCAATTGATCTCTGTGGGTTCGGAGAGGAAGGGTGGGAGTCTGATCCACTGGGTTCTGCCGGTGAGAAAGGAGAGGATCCAGTCGAGGGCAAGTCCTTGTATGCCAGCATTGTGGAGTCTGGCTGCAAGAGTGCGGTGGGAGACGGTGTTGAAGGCAGCGGAGAGGTCTAGCAGGATGAGGGCCGCGGTGTGTCCCTGGTTGAGTAGCATGCGGATTTTGTCTGTGGCGTTGAGGAGGGCGGTCTCCATGCTGTGGTTGCTGCAGAATCCGGACTAGGAGGAGTCGAGTATGGCGTTCTCTTCGATGAAGGTGGTCAGTTGTGCGTTGACAAATTTCTCAGTGACTGTAGCTGAAAAGGGAAGGAGAGAGATGGGCCAGTCGTTTTTCAGGTGTCGGGTCAGCCGAGGGTTTCTTGAGGAGGAGCTTGACTTCAGCCCGCTTCCAGTCATCGGGGAAGATGCCAGATTCGAAGGTGGCGTTGATGGTGTGGCGTAGTTCGGGCGCGATGGCGGCTCTGTGGAAGATGTGAGGCGGGCAGGGGTCTGCGGGGGCTCCTGAGTGGGTGCTTTTCCTGGTTGCGGTGGTGACGAGTGTCCAGGTGGTGATGGTGGGCTGGTTGGAATTGCTGGAAGGGAGGGTGGTTTCTGGAGTCTGTTCACTGAAGTTGTCATAGAGGGCCCTGATCTTTAGGTGGAAGTAGGAGCCAAGTTTGTTGCAGAGGTCCTGGGACAGTGTGATGTCCGTGGCTTCGCTGGGGGGGTTTGATGAAATGCTAGATGATGTTGAAGAGTTCCTTTGAGTTGCTGGCGTTGGTGAGGATTTTGTTCCTGATGAAGGTCCTACACAAAAAATAGTAAGGATTTTGTTCCTGATGAAGGTCCTACACAAAAAATAGTAACTGGTGCTTATGTAAAGTGCTCCAATACCTTTGGGTGGTGTTGACGCTACATAAAACTGTACAAAAAAAACAAATGTGAAGAGCAGAGTCGGAGGAGGAGAGTATCTGGGGGAAGAAGGGATCTGTGTTCTGCATGGACAAGCAGCAAAGGGAGGGAGGTTGACAGACAAACAACAGCAAATGTGGGCTGCCACTAGGAGATTAAGTGATTTACCTAAGTTTACGGTGTCCTCGTGAAAAGTAACTGGTGTTAATGTAAAGTGCTCCAATACCTTGGTGTTGGTGTTATATAAAACTGCACAAACAAGAATCTGAAAAGCAGAGTTGGGGAAGGAGGGGATTTGTGCAACAGGGTTCAGCGGGGCAAAGTGCAATGGGTGTGAGGTGGATGGGCAACCAACAGCAAATTTGGGCTGCCACAAGGAGATTACGTGATTTGGCTGTAATCACAAAATGTGGACTGAGGTCGAGGCTATGGAGACAATGTGGTGTCCTCTTGAGAGAGGAGGTGGCGTAAGGGCCACAGCTGGTGGCAATGGAGCTGGGAAACTGGGTTTGAGTGTTATCATCCTTGAATTTGGGCAACTCACTTAATCTCCCCGCGCCTACAAACATGAATGCGTCCTTGTGTAAAGTAACTGGTGCTAATGTAAATCGCTCCAACACCTTCGGGTAGTGTTTACACAACATAAAACTACACACAGAAAACTGAAAGAATCAGTGTTAAGATGGTTTACAGTAGTGAACATGAGGAAATATGTTGCATCAGCAACCACATGAAAAGTCCTACTTTTGCCATGGACACTGAGGGGCAGGCAGGCCTTGATGACAATAAGGCTGAGCCTGGCTTATTTGAAGAGAATTCAAGTTAAGCAACAACGGCGCATATAAACACTTCACTGGTGAATGCGGAAAAGTAAGAAAGTGTCCCGACTGGAGAAACTTGAAGAAATAGATTCCCACTCTAGGAAATGAGAAGCAAGAAGGTGAGACATGAACAGTTCAATCATTTTGTACAGAAGAAACGTGGCTATTCAATTACAGCAGGAGACACAGTTACTTTAGAAGCCTGACACGCTCTCTGATAACACATACCTGATTCATTTAAGGTCTGATTTTCCAGCTATGAACACCATTGACAAACAACCACATATGTGGTACACACGCACACACCTAGTACCCACATGCATGGAAAATAAACAGACACTTCACATGTGCCAAGTAATAGCAGCTGTGCACACATTCTCCAATCAGCACATCAGGTGTACAATGACAGGACATTAAAAGGCAGAACATCTCTACTCACTAACACGAAACAGATTACAATGGGGGTTTAAAACAGTGACGTGGTAAGGGAAGGGGTGATTAGTGGATGGGGCAAGCACGTGGAGGTGCGAGGGAGCAAGCAGAGACAGGAAGGAGGCGGTGGAGGAAACAGAAAGCAGCAACAAAGGGAAAAACAGTGACAGGGAGGGGGGGATCTGTGGGCCGGCAATTCCCTAGAGGAACCCAAATGTGTCTCCACACACCTTAGTGTTTCCCCAGGTCCGGTGCTAAGAAGCAACTACTTCTTGGTGCCTGATGTTGATGTGGTACTTGGGCCGCAGAGGAGAAATTAAAATACTTTTGCTCTCTCTTATGATGGTGTATTAAATTCTAATAAGCAAATTAGCAAAGGTTACTCACTGTAGTGATTCTTGCACTCATAGGGGTAGATTTATGTTGCCTGGTGCATCTCTGCAAATCAGCAGGGATGCGCCAGGAAAGCTGCGGCACGCAAGTTTACCCTTGCACCACCCATGATGCGCCGCATTTACAATGCGGCGCATCATGGCGCAGGAATAAACAGATGCATGTCGCATCTGGGGCGTAAAGTTGGCGCAGTGCTGAAGTAGTGTTGCGTGCGACACGCAACTCCAGCACTCTTCCAACTTGCCCAATCTGTAACGTGGTGCGTCAAGCCTTACGCCTGCTTCAAGCAGGCGCAGGGTTTTGACTCATCAGCATTGGAAAAGTGACTCAGTGAAATCTTGTAGATTTCACTGAGTCACTTTTCAGGGGCGTTCCTGCGATGGAACGCGCCCCCTGCGTAGAAACGCCCACATGAAACCTGACGCAGGTTTCATGTGGCGCAGGGCTTTACACTGTGATGCATCTCCATAGATGCGTCACGATGTAAATAGGCCGCAACGTGGCGGAGGGTTTACGCCGCCGCTACGTCACAAAAGTGACGCAACGGCAGCGTAAAAGTGGCGCAAGTCCAACATAAATCTGCCCCATAGTCTTTAGTCCCCTTTCCTCAACAATCATGGTGTTTCTGCCCAGAAGCTGAGGAACAGGCATGTTGTGCAGAACACTAGGGTGTTAGTCTCTTTAATGAAAACAAACCAGTTGCAGTGCAGCCCAGTCCTACACAGGCCCTGTAGAACATGCCCGTCGCCTTCTAAAGCCCCAGACCTTCTTTCTGCCTACTCCACAGATTAAAGACAAAAACAGACTTAGAGAAGGGAAGGGCAATATGAAGAACAGGACACTAAGAACTACTAGAATAAGCGTCACTACTATTTTCATTGCAACTTGTACTCATTGGTAAATCCAGCCCTTCTTCCTTCATAACTTGGGAAGATAAAAATAATCTAGAAGGGATAGGGAAGGTTGCTTCAGACAAGCAGTGAAGCATAACCACAGAGGTTCCGTGAGTAAAGCTTGACTAAACTCTGTGTCCAAAAATTGGCAACTTTGTCTGTGGAATTCTATATAACAGTGTGTTGCAGGTGACAACCAGAAACACATTGTGCTGGACGTTTACAACTGTTGTCTTTGCTCTGCCCTTCTGAACGTCAGTGCCCTTGGAAGACAGGGATCCTTGCACGGCGTAACACTTGCAGATGCAGGAAACCTCCTCTCTGGGAGGGCTGACCTCTTTTCAGATGCTATGGACACTTCCTATACTCTGTCTCAGTAAAACATGGATGCTGACAGACCGGCAGGACCAAGCCCTATCGCATCTGATGGTAACTGGCGATGGGATTCTCCAGCATGCTACCATGTCTTTTGGCTAAGGATGTGATCAAGCAGATGCACTGTTGATCTCCAAGCCAGCACTACTCCCTCTAAACCTAGGAGGGGGGGGGCATCACCCCTGCCTACCCCACACAAAGGACACTTCTTGGCCCCCTTGGTCCTTCTGCTCCCGTCCTTCCATCCTGTTATAGCGCAATAGAAGACAGGTTATGTAATTCCACCGGATGTATGACGTTACAACGCATACATTTACATCGCGGTACATTACATCGCGGTTTTGACAACGCAAGTCGTTACAACGACTTGCGTTGGAGGGCGCTGGACTTAGGAGTAGTATAATTTACTATTCCAACTCCAGTCTACGTACAGTAGGGAAGGTGAAGGATAGTAAATTATACTATTCCTTGTCCTAGAGCGCCATCTAGCGCAAGTCGTTGTAACGACTTGTGTTGTAAAAACCGCGATGTTATGGCATCGCGATGTAATCCCCGCGTTGTAAACGATGTTTCCCAATTCCACCTGGCCATACTGGTGCAGTCTGGAGCCTTGGGGGATGGGGGCTATGGATGAGTTAAGGTGAGCCGGGCAAAGGCCTCAAGCCTGCAGGGAAGTGTAAAGATTTGACTCAAAATTTCTCTTCACTTTTGTACAGACGGGAAGATTTTAAGGAACTATAGGAGCCATTATAAAGGCCATTTATCCCCATACCGTAGGCAGCCATTTTATGCATGAGGCTCTTCCGTGTAATCTGGAATCCTCATTTGAAACAGCACAAGTTCATTTTAAGATGGGAGCTATGGAAATTTAGGCTCATTGACGATGTGAGAATGGTTCTTGTAACACTTTTTACCAAAATATTCAAAGAAGGCCACCGTGAGTGTGCACGCATGGACGGTTATCTTTCAAGATTTTTTTGTAAAGATCAATAAAAACCATTGTAAGATGGCCACCATGTCTGTGTATGCATGGATGGCCATCTTTGATTTTTTTTTGTTAGACTTTCAGGAAAAAAAAATGAAAACAAACAAGCACTTGAAAAGCCAATAGCTCAGATGTGAATGCCAAACCTAATGGCTTTTGCCAAATCTTGCTTAAATAAGGGGACTGGTGTGGGTGCACATCTGCATGATCAAACAGAAACTAACTGTGTGTGGCGCATGTCTACATGTGAGTTACTGTTGCATAAAGCTTTGACTAAAGCAGCTATGAAAGCATTTTCCAGTCTGACAACAGAGCAGTTCCTCTACATTAAGAATGGAGAGAGTCAAGATAAAATCTAACTTTATCTTTTTGACCTACGTGTGATTTCTAGAGTATAAGTAAAATAAACTTTTCTCTAACATAGAATATTATTAATAATGGTACCAAACTTTATATGTTATTGATATGGCCTGCGGGGTGTACAAAACAAAGGGGAAACTTTCAATGTAAAGGTAACAACAGCCCTGCTCCACTTGGCCCAACTAGGCAGTAATGAAATTAATATACTTCTTTATTTAAGACTCTTGTGGTGTGAACATGTCATCTTTAATAACTTCTAAGTGTATATGCACCATATTAGGAGTCTTGTCTGGGTTGGCCCAGAAAGGAATGATGGACACTGGAGTTAGGTAGCTATTCTTTTAGACGCCGGAGCAAAGGCGGGCTTTTCTATTGAGTGAGCAGTAATAGTAGTTTAGTGTCTGACCCAATGGACGAATTTAAATGTCTGTCCTCACAAACTTGGCAAATGTACAGGCCAGGTCCCTGACAGTCAGGGCCCATGCAACAGCTATCTAGCCAGGATTGAGGTTTTCAGCTCTTCTTTGTTTTTTAGTAGTTCTGTTGGTCTCTGAGCACTTTGGGATTGTACTGTTGTTCCTCTATCTTTTTTCTCCCTATTTTTGGTAATTGGTTCTTGACTGAGCCCTTCGTTCATAACCTCCAGGCGGAATGGTAGGGAGTTGCCAAAGTCTTGCAGTAGAACAAGACTTTCCCTAGAACACTTTGTACCTGATACACAGAAATGTTTTTAATCATGTTTGTCTGCTTACCTGAGAGGCAGTGAAAAGGTGTCAGGGCAGAGGTCTTGTGATCCTGCTTCCTAAGACTGGGGAATGTGTTGGCTTGATTATTCTTTACCCTCTGAAGAGTCTGGGTTTTCAACCAGCACTGCAGTATAAACACTTGAGAGCAGGGGTCATATGAGGTCTGCCCTTTGATAAGAGGAAAGAGAGGAACGTGTCTCTCTGAAGAGATTAAACCGATGAGTAGAGTTTGGGAGAGAGGGTGGTGTCGAAAATGATTCCCAATTTTTTTATGTTGACTACAAAAAGATATGAAGTAATAATTGTAGTAAAACAGAAAACTTTATACTGCAAAATGTAAACAGTGAAGATGGAGGAGAAGAACAAGGTACAAATGAGTTGATGGCAAGTGCAGTTGGGGAATAGGAACTACATACAGTAGGCACACCTGTTGTATCCAGTACATACTTAGAGTGGATTTTATGTCAGCCCCTTGTACATGATTGAATGGCTTTGTTGTCTTTGTAGGATATCTGCTCCTATTGACCTTCCTTTCTATTCCTGTGTTTTCCCACCCGGGAGCATTTCTATCTCACAGTCTTCTGATTGGACACGTGGTATCTCCACTGTATACTTGAGGGGACTCTTTAATTACTGCTGAGCACTCCACAGGAGTGCATATGTTTCGTTGCTCTCTCACCATTTTTACTCATTTTTTCAAGTGCCAAAAACTGCATTGGTTCCAAGTCGCTCACTTGCTTCATCTCATTCCACACACACTTCTTTTTGATTATTTTTAATATTTTGCCAGTTAGAACGGTAGATTAAAAATGGCCACCTCTTTCATGACACGTGCACATGCGTCATGAAAGGTGTGCTTTGCAGCCATCTTGGAATGATTTTTCTTTGATAGAAAAACCATTCCAAGAATGCCAGCCTTGTGTTGCGAGCACGTGTCATGACAAAGGCCCATTTGGGCCATTAGAAAAAAAGCTACGGCATAACCAATGGCTCAGTCTTTCAGAGCTGGTACCTATTGGCTTAGCCAGGGCTTGTTCTTAATTGGGAGTTAATTTCATATACATGAGGTACTGCTGGATCATAACTAGGACGGTGCTTTTGTGTTTGACACTGTGGGCAGGTCCAGGAAACTGTCTTTCCTCTGTTAAGCATTGTTCAGAGCAACCACGATTATGTGGAGGAGGAAGACCAAATTATGCGGCAGGGTTAACTGACTTAAGCAGGAACAAACATTATATTATGTTGGGTAATCCAGCAAAATGTGTTGCAGTATAGTATTAAATCACTACTTTGGCCATTTCACGCCGTAACACTGTATGGGCAAAGGTCGCACTTCATTAGTATTAGTTTAACACCTACACACAGCAACCAGCAACTGAAAGGTGTCCTGCCAAGTCTATGAAAAGAACCCAAAATAACGGGCGCGGCTTATAAAATGACCCCAGATAAAGGGTCAAGTGGCGGGTGTGGACAAGGGCGGCTTTAGGCTTTGATTGAACCTGGGCGCGCATTTTTTGGATTCTATCCAAGTAACGTTTTGAAAGCGTATTTTTATTTTTATTTTTGTCAGGGTGCCAGAGTCCTCATGTAACTAAAATCGAGACGCTGATAGAGTAGTGAGTTATTTAAGTGACCTTGAAGCAACTTACGGTCAGTGGTGCCACATGTCACAAATACGCCCTGATGGCCATTCCCATGAAGGCTTATAAAAATGGACCATAATTGCTTAATACCTCGCCTTTTATTCAAAGGTAGTTTCATCAAACATTGCGAAAAAACCCATTTGGCTGCACCATTTACTTTTCCCCTCTTTATTAATATTTTCTACAACAGCAAAAATCGTACGAAATGTAATCATGTTTCTTTACAATTCAAATACTTTCTGGTACATTTTTCTGGTAGAATGTCGCTAAGACCCCAATTTCAGGCAGACATGTTCACTCAGGCCCCCATCTTCTCACGCAAACCGAGCGAGATGATTATCTCGCGAGGCTGAGATATGAACCGCCGCAGATATTAACTTTCATCGCAGCCTGACAGATTCCACATTCGTAGCAGATGCAGGAAGTATCTGAGCCATCAATCTGCGGCTGGAGATAAAACATGGACGTCTGATAAGATTAAATAAACGACAACGGAGCAATACAAACGAGGGAGACATTTTTTCACAAGTTTCTTGGAAGAGAATTGCATATAGTGACTCCAAATTCTCAATCGAGATTGGTTAAAGTTAGTATTTAGGGGGGAAGGTGCAATTAGCGCGCAATTCTAGCACTAGGACACCCTTTGGGTAACTGCTGCGCTTTATAAAATCATATAACATAACACTTAGGGGGGAGGATGTAGCCACGTCACAGTGGTCCCTGTTTATGCAGGGCTCCGGCTACAAAACGGATTCCTGCACTAAACAGTTTTCTTTCTTATTTTCAAAAAGAAAATCCCAAAACAGGATTTTCTTTAAAGGATTAAAAAGGTAATGTCCTCTTCACCACAGGAGCAAAAACAACAATTGATGGACATAATGCAGAACAATGTCATACATTCACCCCAGTACAGAGATCTGGGCCTAAATCCATCGTTTTTTGCTCACCATGCCATTCCAGTTGGACCATTTGTCACCCCGAGTGGGACGGGTATGCCCAGACGTGGGTCCCTAGCTCTCCGTGGCACTGGAGTCAAGCTATCCTGGCTGAAGAGGGGGACGAAACCCTGAAACCGGTCCTAGGATACTTGTTTCCAGTCCAGGGTGGACCTGACCTGGCAGTTCCGGCTGGATTGTTCCCATTGGGTACAGGGTCATGACTGATTTGCATATGGCTGGGTGTCAAATCCCTCCTTAAGTGGGCGGAGGGGGGGCACAGTTAGGTGAAAAACTACTGTGAATGATTCTTGATTGAAGATGATAAAGATTACAGGAGTTGATCAAGAAAACACTAAAACCACCTCTAAACAGCTGCAGCTCCTCCACTGGGGCATAGCCCCAGTGCTTTCTCGCAGTGCAAGAAGCAGAAACATGAAATGGTAAAACGACTATTTTATGTTTCTGCTTCTCGCACTGCGAGAAAGCAGAAGTGCCTGGTTGGGGGCGGGTGGTTGGGCGGTCCTGCTTGAGGGCAGGGGGGGAGTGGCTTGCCCTCTGTTGTGTACTCTGACTGCCGACCAAACCAGTCATGCGCACTCTCCCTTTTTCTCTATCGGCTCAGTTACCAGTAATTTCGCTCGAGGTACCTCCAGACTGATACCACACTTTATGATACTCCAGGGCAAAATTACTGGCTGATTCCAAGCTTCAGTGGCAGGAAAGACAGATACACATCACCCCAACACCGTACGGTACATAATATTCTCTCAGCACCGACACCCACCGACCACGCACGCAACCTAGGGTTCATCCTCGGCTCAACGCTCTCCATGACCAAGCAAGTCAACGTCGTCTAATCCTCCTGCATCAACACCCTCCGCATGCTCCGCAAGATCTACAAGTGGATCCCCACCGACACAAGAAGATCGGTCACCCAAGCCCTCGTTAGCAGCAGGCTGGACTACGGAAACGCCCTCTACGCGGGAGCCCCGGCCAAACTGCTGAAACGACTACAACGCATACAGAACGCCTCTGCCCATCTGATCCTCGACATCCCTTGACACAGCCACATCATACCCCACCTGAGAGACCTGCACTGGCTGCCCGTCAACAAGAGGATCACCTTCAAGCTCCTCACCCACTCACACAAGGCACTCCACGACACCGGACCAGCATACCTTAACAGACGACTCACCTTCTACACCCCAAACCGCCAGCTCCGCTCTGCCGAACGCGCCCTCGCTACTGCCCCCACATCCGAAGAGCGACCTCCGGCGGCAGATCGTTCTCCTACCTCGCTGCCAAGACCTGGAACACCCTCCTCATCCTCCTACAGCAGACCCAAGACCTACTAACCTTCAGGAGGCTACTCAAGACCTGGCTATTCGAGCAGTAGCAGAACCCCCTTCCCCCTAGCGCCTTGAGACCCTCACGGGTGAGTAGTGCGCTCTACAAATTTCCGTTATTGATTTTTGACCAATTTCTCCGCACACATTTCGTCAGGTATTTGTGAGTGGGGAAAAACACAATTTATGCCCGAGCCTGATATTTCTACTAAACTTGTAATGTGGGCCACAGGGCCCAAAATCTAATCCCATATGCCCGGGCACGCAACACCCATAGGGCTCAAAGGGCAAATGAGAACATCAGCATATGCAAAGATTGTCCTCTATAGCTCATAAAAATTGGCAATGTCTTAAAGGATAAATAATTAAATCGTATTGCTTTATTAACCTTCCTGCTTCCTCAAATTTGCTTGAAAATGCTTCATTTAACCTTCTCGTTTTTCTAAATTTTCTCGGCAGGAGAAGCTCCTGAACCACCTGTAGGTTGTTAGAGCTTGCTCGCTACGCTCGCACACCGCAGTGCACAACAGCAATAGTTTTACGCCCCACCACACAAAGAGTAGAGTATTCGTCTTCTAGAACAATAATTCCAAGCAGAAATTGACCTGAAAACAAGAGAAAAAACTGGGACAAAAAGACTAACAAGTTGGCATTGAAAACAACAGATAAAAGGGACAGAAGTGCCTCATGACTCATCCATTTCAGGGACAAGTTTTCTTACATATGGTCAAAGAAGAAGATGCTATCACAGTTACCTTTTTTGTTTTTGAACTTCAGCCCACAAACACTGGGAGGGCAACCGTCTTAGACAGGAGTAGACTTAGGCTAGCCATGTCCATATCTTCTGAGGAATTCTACTCCATGCTTCCATCTGTGCCTGCTGCCCTTGTTGACTGAAATCCCAGGCATGCTGCAGAGCATCTCTATTGAGCGAATACAACTGTAATAACGTTGATTCCATACGAATGGTGGAGAGATAGACGTGTTTCTGCACCCTGACTGCAAAGACCAGAGACAAATCGCAGCCTTATGTGTCATGGACAGAAATTCCCACAACTGTGCTGTGCCAGGTTAGTCTCCTGTCTAAATGGAACAAAGATTCAGAAAATGATCAATGCTTTATCACTCCCAAGACTGTTAATACTGAGCGGTCGATAAACCAAAGTATTTGAGATTATTGATTTTGGATAAACAAACCTATTTTGTGGTTGTAAGCCCTGTGATTCACAAAATAGTCTATTTGTGAACACAAAATAGGTTTTTATTATGCATGAATCCCAATTTATGACAGCCATTGGCAAGGCAATAGGTCCGGGCAATACCCGAGCTACGATCTATTGGTGTTGTCAATGTGAATGACTTTTAGCTGTATTTGGTTCCCTAACTGATTATACTGTTACAGTGTCGTGACTCAAATAAGAACAAATGTTAAAAAGAAACATGAATGGGGTAAAAACATCAAACATTGAACTACAAAAAGAAAGTTACAGGGAGACATATATCTTAGAAGTAAGGGATTGGTCAAGGGAAACTCTGGTTAAATTACACTGAAAGAGACAGATTTGGCTTTTTTAAAGGTGCAAAATGACAACTAAGCTAATGAAACAAAGATAGAAATATGTGAAACACAGAGGTGAACAGTACGTGACTTGGCGTGACTTAAAGGAACATTGGACAAAACGCAAATAGGTCTAGCCTATGGGAGGTATTGGTTTTTCCAATGTTTGAGCCATGCTGTGTGCTGCTGTACAACATGTCTAAAACATTTCCAAATTCGATACCTCACATAGGGGAGATGCCAACGTTTCTTTTTCATTCTTACTTGCAGTCTGTTCCTGCTCGGTAAGCTGCTTGTTGTCTGGCAGCACAGCTTTGGCCGAGCATTGAATGTCACATAACAGGCTTAATATAATAGAGTGTGCAATAGCTCAACATAGTCGAGCATGACAGTTCTCTTCTCTGCCAAATAGAAATCAGTCTTCCAAACTAGAGTGTACGCCCAAGAAGAAAAGGCTTAAGCAATCATTGATTTGAACCCAGTTTTAGACATGTCTGCCTATGCAAGGGGGGTTTCTGTTTTTTATTTGACTGATGTGGACTCATTTAAGCAGCACTTCAGTTAGTCCAAAAAGTATAGGTTTGTGGCTTTTCTTGCTCCTTGGATTAGTTGTCCTTTGGCCAGCATTAGATTATTGATCTTGAATTTGTGAAGTGTACATGTCGCCCCAGGTGTCATTGGTGTAAATCAAGGTAAAGCAATAGCTGGTTGTTGTCTGGAGGCATACAAAACAGGAAGCTCTGGGCGACACAGTATAGATTCATCCACTGGGGAAGCAAAGGCACGAATGCAAGCAAGTAAAATACCCGACCCCCTCTTTTATTGGTAGGGTAGTAAAAGAGGCACAACTGGGCTGCAGTGGGCCCCGCCCAACATTTCGCGCTGTTGGAACTGCACCTGCCGCACTATTGATAGCTCTACTCCTGGATACAGCACAATGGGTGGCATTTAGCAGCTTTGAGAGACTCTGCAGAACAGAGCATATTAGGGAGCGGCGTCAGGGTGAGAAAAACAAGAGACTGAGAGTGATGAGCTGGGAAGACATTCACCACCCTGGACACAGTGTTTTCCCTGTTTTTCACTACATAAGCTAACATGTCTTTATTTACTGCACAAGTTGCGTGGAGTGTTGAGGGAAATGACTGTGTGTACAAGCTGGTATAAGTGCATTGTTGAGATTCGGTTTGACACCTAGTTGTGAGACACTGCAGGCGGCAAGGGAATTCACACTGCTTATTCTGTGTCTTATCACTGAAGGACACTTCATCCATCAAATAATGTTAGTAAGGTTGCGAATGTGTCATGTGTGCCTGTGTTCCAATGTGTGAGTTTTTATTTTCGAAGGGGTGCCTGTGACCGCGTGTTATGTGTGCATGTTTGTGTGTGTTTACACACACACATGTGGTTGTGTGATATAGCAGTGCTAGTGCGCGATTGAGTGTCATTGTGTGTTTTGTGTGCATTTACATATGCTCGTGTGATGTGTCCTTTGAGTGTGTATTTATTCCGGGGATGGTGAACTAAATGCAATCCCAGAAAATAAGTCACCAAGAGCCCTGCAAGGAGTCGATCAATATGGCGGGCAGCGCACAGTCTCCATTTGTCTGCGGCACTGTGCAACGCAATGCACATGCATTATTTTACTAATGAGAAACCACACACAGAAACTGACATTACCGAGATCTCTGGTTACGGTACATGTGATTATGTGGAGAAATTGCATTGAAGTGAAAAAGTAAGTGAGCGAGAGTCTGGGGCCATAGAGTGTAGGTAGCATGCTTACTCAGAGAACTACTCAGAAATACTGTGATGCAAACAACATATTGTGCATAAACAATAGCAATGAAGATACAGCCTCTGCTTCCATATTTCCATTTAAAACATTGCTGACATATAATGGAGATGTCAGCAGTGAGGGCTATTTCTGTAACTAAGTAGCCTAGGTTGGCAGTACACGATACAACATAGAGGGTGAGCTAGAGGGCCCAAAGAGGGAAAGCACAAAAACACACAATCTTGTGCAGTTACCTACTTTGACACAAAGTGACACTAAAAGTTGTCAATGCAGCGCTGTATGAAAACACTGAACCGCATGCATTACACAGCTGATTTCCCAGGGAGCACCAGCAGTCAGTCAGGTCCTAGGCACAATCACAACAAAAGACAGACATTGGCTAAACTCATCAACATGGGACATTCCAGGATTTTTTTTTGTTGTTATAAGGAAAAAACTGATTAGACGTAAAGGAAAGAGTTGTGTAGTATACATCAGAAGCAGAAAGCTGGCTATGGTTTTACTTCATGCCATGAGCATAAATTACTCTCTGCAGTCTTCCTGTAAAACGCAGGCTATATTTTTGTTTTCATAGAGACAGTAGTACTGGAGAATGAAAATCAGCCAGTTACAAGATGGGGGCTACTTTCAATTCCTTCTGGATGCAAGGCAATTTAGTCTGTGTTATCTCAAAAAACAGTCTTAGTATCGCACGGAAACGGTAGAGATGGAATAGTAAGCCACTTTATTTTTGATGATTACTAATGCAAAGAAAACAGAACAAACATCTGGCACTTACCTGTGGCAGCGTCAGATCTCCGATTGCTGCTGCCAAAATAAGAACAAGATATACAGCCCTGTTTGCAGAAATGAAACAAAAGGAGCTCAGAGTGAGTGAAAAAAAGTGAGCGCTCGTGTAAAGTGCTCCAAATCAAAGCAAAAAGTAGTTCCAAAAACATTTGCTAAATCGGGAGCTGAGGATGGATAGTAATAACAATAATAATTCCACATTTGTAACGTGCAAACATATCCCCCCTAAGGGTATCCAGGCGCTGGGGGGCCGTCAGGGAGATTAAGTGAGCTATTGCCCAGAGTCACATGATGCTGAAATGAACAATTTGCAAGATGTGTGTGGCAAGGGCCCCTTTCAAATAGCAAATCGGTTTGAGATGTATCAATGTTTTGTGACCATAATTCGGTTGTAAAAAATTGGAAAATTATAGTCCCCTACGCTAGGGTGATAATGCATTCGCAAAAGGAAAGGGGTTTGGTTGGGACTTATTCTCCTTTGTGAATCTTACTTTTGCAAAGCAACTGATTCGTACATAAGTTGGTTTGCAACAACAGAAAAACCTTTCTGGTTGCAAACCGTGTCCAGTATTTGCGACCATAAAGCACGTACATCAGGGCTCCAGACTTTTGATATTTGCACATTAGAACTGAAGTCATCCTTCCAAAGATGATGAACACTAATTGCATTTTCTAGTCTTCAAAAGGAAGGAGAAGAATTCTCAACTCGTATAAACTTTGTTAATATTTTCTTTTCAACTTATGTATGGTATTAAGGTATTGACAGTGGTGGGGAAGTGAATGCCTGCAGTCAAGAGAAAAGGTACAATATTAATTTGTATTTATTATGTTACTGCTGATGAACTTGTTAAATTAAGACTCAATCAGAGCACAGACATCATTTATGATTCACTGAAGGCAGTCATCGATATAGATATTAAAATAAATTCAGGAATTTCCTTGAATCAGTTATTAAAGTTTCATTTGTATTTCACTCTAGAAAATCACAGCGATTCAACCACCTACAGGGAGTCAAAAATAGGTAGATTGCCACAAGGTATATCATAGGCCATATTAGAAATAGTGAATTTGACCTTCAAATGTGAAATAATAAAATAGCTAACACTTACTTTAAGTATCAATGTTTCTGCAGTCCAGGTTAAGCCCAGTCAGTAAGAACAGGAAGATTGAAGATATCCAGTGTCTCTGTTTCTCTCTCATCTCACTCCCTTTTCCCCGATACACTGCTGACCTTCATAGTATCGTTTGCATTGTTGTCAGCTGGTTCAGGTAAGTTAGGAGACTGACATCGCTCCTGTCCGAACCACATTGCCAGGTTAGCACAAACTTGACAATTATATAATTCGGATTGAGATCTCATCTGGATTGAGAATTCATCTTCGTCTAGGGTAAGTTAAAGAGCCACAATTGTTGTACTAAAATAACTTTACAAATAAGAGAGTTCATATCTGACTTCAAATATGTTAATATATAGCACAGGTGATATTATTGAGGGAAAATCCTATGAATAGCAGGTATTTTGGCCTCATTGATACTTTGCATCAGTAGCATGGGTAGTGATATTGATTTACATAATTCTTCTGCAGCTTTTGCGGCCATTGCTTCAGCTGAGGGACAAGCCAGTATCAATTATTCAAGCAGGCTGGAAGAACACCAAAGTTGTCTACTCGCTCCTCAGCTTTCAACATTACAAAGTGACACCCAATGTACCCAATCAGGATACCACAATGCAGAAGGTGCACCCTCGGGTTAAACGTCATATTAGGGAGGACCACCACTCTATTGGAGGAGAGTCAAGGAAATCATTATGTATGCATAATTATGTTGTCATTATGGTGACAATGGGATTAAGGACAGGGATCATGAAAGAAGCACTTCAAGAGGGAGTTGGAGTATACCCCGGGGTCTGTGGTGGTCTTCCTATCTGAAATGAAAGGCATGGGAAAGGAAGTAGTTCCAGTTTCCCTGCCGAAAGAGACATGGAGCAGTGTAACTAACGGCACAGGAATGAGCAAACACAGCTAGTCGTGGGTATCTGCAGTGCAATATGCTCCTTGAAAAGTTCAGCCTACCCAACCTCATCAACACATAGTGCTTCCACTTGGGGGTGTAGTAGTGCAGAAGAAACAGACACAACACCTTCCCTTCTAGAGTAACACATACACAAAACCAATGTTTCAGAAATCCTCAGAGTTACAAAGTGATAAACACCTGAGAGTTCTTTATTAAGCACGCAATGGAATAAGGACAACCTCGACTGTCCAGACAGTCAAGGGTCTCACAACATTCACAAGATGGTACAAAACATATATACTGCCCTTGTGGCTCCAGCCCAGACTGGGTAGAGGTCAGGGTCAGGTAAGAAGTCATCTCAATTCCCTGAGTTTGTTTTTCTCGCATGGATTCCTAGGTTACCCCGTCACTGACGCCCTGTGGTATTTCTGATCCTGAGTGCATCACCAGATAGGAGATTGAGTAACAGTGTCATGGTCCAGTGAGCACATGCCTGTGGGCTATGCTGAGGTAAAGCCCGTCCTCTTCCCATATGCAGGTCCAACACAAGGATTTTACTACCTGTAATACTTAACTCTAAAACATTTACCTGGGTATATGGCATGGCACCTGTTGGAGAGGAAAAATACATTCAAACTTTTAATGACATGAGAAACTTGATAATGACAATTTCTGAAAGGAAAATTAATAAAGGTCCACCAACTACACATTCAAGAACATGACAAAACAAGAGAAACTTAGTTACTGCATCGTAAAATCATGCAGAAAAAGGCACAGACTAGAACAGATCATTTGTATAAATAATATAGATTGTGATTTACTAAATGAAAAGAACTGTATTCTATTAACGTGTGCTAGAAATGTGTAAATGGTGAACTCTCATGTTATGGAGTTTATCTCTAATCATACTTTAGTATAATTCATGCGTGTGCATAACTAATAAGAACTAGTTACTCATTAAGATCTAAACTGAATATGATGACGAATTAAAAATAAATGTATCTTTTATGTGTAAACGTGTGCACCAAAATGCCAAAAGAAAAGTAGGTGTCACATATTACTAATTTATGATGCCTTCATTAAACTTTCATAGATTGTATTTCATACATTTACTAATGTCATGCACTCAGAACGAATAACATTCATTAACGTTTTAAATGTATTTATACATTAAGAACATTTAAAAATGTAGAAATCTGTCATACTGAAGCATCTTAATTGTAACCATACTACATGATTTTAGGTACATCGGAGTTATACTAGAATCATAATGTCTTTATATTTCCTCTGAATGTATGCTTAATAATTCTATATATTCCTCACTAAATCAGCCTGATTTAATGTGGGCCTGAAAATGTGAGGTCATCTGACTTGCTGAATCTACTGTTCGTGATAGGATTCCTCAGTATAACAAATAAGGCGAAACAGTGTTTTTTTCCCTGACGTCTCATGTACTGTACAAGATACTTTGCTACATTTTATTGATTCAGTCCTGAACAGTTTCCTGGGAAACTGTCCTCTTGAACTTTCTTATTTGCTCTTGCTAAAGGAGCAGTGTTCTATCAATTCACACACTGGATTTCTTAAGGACTGCATAACTGTCTCACCCTTTCTTCTACAATTTGCGTCTTCTTCATGTCACCTGACAGTCATCCTATACAAACTGACCAATGGACTGAGTGGTCTGACCAGATAAGCTGATTGCACGAGGTGTCACTCCCGAAACTTCAAGAATATAATATTGCTCAAATTAACGAACAAGGGAGCTGGAGTGTGTGATGGACAAGCTGCTGTCAATTCTGATTTGCCCAATACGGACTAATTTGGCTTCCTTTACGAACTGACGCATATGCTGTGTGCATTGAGTGGACTCTCCCTTTGTGGAAGGCTGCTTGAACTGACAGGTTTCATGTCCCTTCCTGAACCTTTGAGCTTTGGTATCTTATTTCAATGTTTTATTAAAATTTGACGAACCTGTCTTCAACCTGATTTATTGATGCATTTGCTTAGCTCAAACTCTGATAAACAAAACTAAATAATCATAACGACTCAGCTGTCATGATTGCCTCTCTTTAATTGAGTGTACATTCCTAAATTGGGAACTAAGGACCAAAGGACATCGTATTAGAGAGGTCTCAAAGTATCAAATACTAATGCTGTTGTTTTCTTTAGCTTTAACAGAGATCCTAGTGTGTATGATTTTGGCTTGCCTATGTTTCTTCAGGAGATTTGAGCTTGCTGTGATAATCTTCTATATTTATAGTATTGTATTAAGAGTGATCATTATGGGTTTAATTTCTAGTTTGTAGTTCAGTCATTCAATTCCTGGTCTTCATTGGATGACTGTTGGAAGCCTTATATCCAACCTCTCTCAGCATTAAACAAGATCCATCGGAGGAGCGAGAGACAGAGGTAGGAGACTTTAAAGAGAAAAGCAAAAGTTACCAACTTATAAACAACAACAACTGCTAAATTTTTATAGGACTAGTAACATTACAGCAAATTCTGGTGCTGAATGGTTTCCTGTCCAATGAAGTTAGGATATAAGAGGGATTTTGATTTAAACCCTGATTAAAAAATGTTGCCGAATCCAAAGCTCTGTTCAGTCTAAGGTGACTAAGTGCCAGTTTTGTAGGAGTACAACGAAGGCGGCAAAACAGTAGTGTGCTTATTAATAGGGTTGCGTGTGGCTTTTGCTGAAAGCTTAGATTGTGGTAATATGGCTGTGTGAGGTTATGTGAGAAGTATTTCGAGTTTATATTTGAGGAAAGCATTTTGTGTAGTAAAGTTGAAGTTGTTATCGGGTCCAAAGTGGCCTATGATCCCAGGATATACACCTACAGATGGTCTCAGTGTGGCAAATACTGAGTAAAACTGTCTGCTGTGGGTTTAAAGGTGCCATGCGTGAGATGTTGTGGGCAGTGCCATTAGGTGAAGGGAAATTTTTATTTGTGAGATTGAAGAATTACGATCATTACAATTGTTCTCAGGGCACAGGGAACAGCTGTTACGGTTAGAGTGAGGTTGCGTCGGTCGAGAATTCACTTAGAAATTGTGTTAGAGAAAAATTAGATTTTTATGTTTATTGAATCTGTGAGTGGGATCTATATTTCCTTTTAGTGGAGTGGACAGGTGTTTTGAAAAGGCTTGCATTGCATTGCTTAAAGAGAATGTGCATGGAGGATTGTGAAGGAGGGGTAGTTGCTGTATGGAGTGAGGTGACATCACAGGTTGCCGCGCTGGTATTAGTCTGTTGGTGTAACATCGCACAGGGATAGTTTGACAACGTCATGGAGTGTCACGCTGGTATTGGTTGATTGAAACTAAACAAGGAAGAGAATATCAGAATTTACGAAGTGACTCACTTGTGAAGGACAATATTAACATTCTTGGGGAAAATTAAGATTTTGAAAAATATAAAGAGTTTGATGCAGGGATATGTGCCCATGCCCACTAGAGAAGGGGTACTGATACCACCTGAGTGTACACCAGCTTTATACATGACACAGGAGAGAGGATATCACACATGTACATGGCTTGAGAACTAGATGAAATACACTGAGTAAGACGGAATTTAGCCTTTCCACAATATGGAACATTTAACATTCAAATTCCTAAGAACTTACAAAGGTATTTGTATGAAATCAACTCACCTCCGAGACACGCAATTCGAAGCCCTTAGTGAATGGGAACACATAGCTCATCAGAAGGAGAAAATAAAGTTTCAGGGAAGATAAAAAAATACTTGAAATTGAAATGTCTGGACTAGATGGGATGCACTATGAATAAAGAGGTATGCTGTTCCGAGGGGTGGGAGAGAGGAAGAAAGAGGAGTGGCTCCTATAAGGGGTGTTGAAGACGCACTGACTACCGATGGTGTATTCAGAAAGGGCATGGAGAATAAACTCTAATTTATAGATGTGCACCACCCCCTTTTCTTTGAGTAGTTAGTAGTTGCTTCAGGTCCTGAAGAAATGCCACGATCATTTTTGACAGTCTAGAGCGTGAAATATGTTGACAACTACTTACACTTAAATACTTGACGAGACTCTTAGCATCACCAGATCCAAGTATTACCTGTTTTTAATCCTGACATGGAACCCACTGATTAATGTTAGTTCAGCAGGCTTCCATAGTTATTTTTAATCCACATACTCCTGACACTTCTACTCACTTTTGATATACACCACACACCCCACACACATCCACTTCATCTACGGCAATGACCACAGTTTAAAAAATGATCTCTGGCAAACAGCCCCCCTGCGGGGCCCGTTGGCCATTGCAGTGCCAGTCCATCGAATAGCTGCCCTATGATGAAGCATGACACCCATTGGGATGTGTGAGGGCTCTTGCTCCTTATAGGAGTCACTCCTCTTTCTTCCTCTCTCCCACCCCTAGGAACAGCATACCTCTTTATTAATAGTTCATATGCTGGGGCGTGTATGCTGGACCTTCATTGCCCTAGGTCCTCCTCTGATTTATTACTAGATGGGATGCACAACAGAAAGCTTGGACAACAGATATAACTGAGGGAAGTCGATGTAAGTTGTACTAGTAGCAGAAAAGGAAGAAGGAAAGAAGTGTAAGAAAAGGAAAAAGCACATTGAAGATTCTCGAACACTGACACAGACTGACGATAGTGAGAATTAAATTGATGACAAATTCTTAAATTAATTATTGTTAAATCGTCCACCACCCTATAATGAGGATGAACCCCAGAGTGTAGTAAATTCCTATAGTGAGAAAATTCTGAGTGCACTTGTCATACCGATAAGTCCAAATCCACACAATCCTTTTCTACCTGTAAACGATGTTGCAGGGAGACCTGAAAAAATAATCAGACTATACTAAATGCTCCGGATGCTTTGACTGTCCCTGTGACAGTAGGTCTTGTAGTTTTGTTATACCAATCTGGGAGTAGCGGACAGAACACACATACTTTAGCTGTCCCTACTGGGATAAGTGGCTCAGTCCCTACATCGACAGACCCGAGATCAGGTCAGACCCGTGGTACTCATAGTACGGCCCGCGGGCCGCCAGTAGCCCGGCAGGCCTTCATTGGTGGCCTGCTGACCTTGCCTTGCCGTGTCAACATTTCTAGTGAGGCCAGCCGTAAACACAGGAGATCACCACAGGAGCATACATAGTGATTACGTATTAAATAGGTATTCACTACGTATGCTCCTGCAGCCATCTTCTGTGTTTACTGCCGGCCTCTGTGACCTCAAGGCACCGTCAGAAATCTTCCCAAAAGGCCCTTTAAAAGTCACAGTTGACATTTAAAGGGCCTTTTGGGAAGCTTCCTGTTTGGACTGAGACAGATAGAGGCAGAGACAGAGGCAGGGAGAGAGAGAGATAGAGACAGATAGAGATAAAAACAGCTAGAGATAAAGACAGACTGAGACAGATAGAGATAGAGACAGAGAGAGAGAGCTAGAGACAGATAGAGATAGAGACAGGCAGAGACAGATAGAGAGAGAGACAGACAGACAGACAGAGACAGAGACAGAGAGACAGATAGTGACAGACACAGATAGAGACAGAGACAGACAGATACAGAGACAGATAGAGATACAGACAGAGAGACAGATAGATATAGAGAGAGAAAGACAGATAGAGACAGAGACAGATGGAGACAGAGACAGATGGAGACAGAGACAGACGGAGACAGAGACAGAGACAAATAGAGACAGAGACAGCGACAGATAGAGACCGAGACAGACAGAGACAGAGACATATAGAGAGAGAGACAGAGACAGATAGAGACAGAGACAGACAGACAGAGAGAGAGAAAGACAGACAGAGACCGAGACAGAGAGACAGATAGTGACTGAGACAGATAGAGACAGAGACAGACAGATACAGAGACAGATAGAGATACAGACAGAGAGACAGATAGATATAGAGAGAGAAAGACAGATAAAGACAGAGACAGATGGAGACAGAGACAGATGGAGACAGAGACAGGTGGAGACAGAGACAGATGGAGACAGAGACAAATAGAGACAGAGACAGCGACAGATAGAGACCAAGACAGAGAGACAGATAGAGACAGAGAGACAGCTAGAGACAGATAGAGATAGAGACAGACAGAGACAGATAGAGAGAGAGACAGACAGACAGAGACCGAGACAGAGAGACAGATAGTGACAGACAGATAGAGACAGAGACAGACAGATACAGAGACAGATAGAGATACAGACGGAGAGACAGATAGATACAGAGAGATAAAGACAGATAGAGACAGAGACAGATGGAGACAGAGACAGATGGAGACAGAGACAGATGGAGACAGAGACAGGTGGAGATAGAGACAGACGGAGACAGAGACAGAGACAAATAGAGACAGAGACAGCGACAGAGACCGAGACAGAGAGACAGACAGAGACAGATAGAGACAGAGATATATAGAGAGAGACAGATAGAGACAGAGACAGACAGACAGATAGAGATACAGACAGATAGAGAGAGAAAGACAGATAGAGACAGAGACAGATGGAGACAGAGACAGGTGGAGACAGATGGAGACAGATAGAGACAGAGACAGAGACAGACAGAGACAGACAGAGAGGGAGAGAGAGAGAGAGAGAGAGAGAGAGATAGAGAGAGAAATAGATAGAGAGAGATAGATAGAGAGCGGCAGAAAGATAGAGAGAGAGATAGAGAGAGAGTTAGAGAGAGAGAGAGAGAAGTAGAGAGAGAGATAGAGATAGAGATAGATATATATACAGAGAGATAGATAGATAGATAGATAGATAGATAGATAGATAGATAGATAGATAGATAGATAGATAGATAGATAGATAGATAGATAGATAGATAGATAGATAGATAGATAGATAGATAGATAGATAGATAGATAGATAGATAGATAGAGGGATAGATAGAGAGATAGAGATAGATAGAGAGAGAGATAGATAGAGAGAGAGATAGATAGATGTGTGTATGCCGGGTCTGGTGGCTCAGTGGACGAATGCGTCCGCTGCAGGGGCCTATGTCCAACCTCATGGGCACAGTTTTTTGTGTGCTCTAGCCCCGCCCCCCTCACTGACCCCGCCCCCACCGGTGCGGGCCTCGGCCACAAACCACACTGTAAATTTGGCCCCCGAGAGAAGTTTGTGCGTACCCATGGGTTAGACAAATCAAGAACAATTAATTCCGACTTCAGTTAATGTTGCTAGCGGAACAAATGTAGGTACAACTGCCTATTCGGCTCAACATGCCACTTTAGGTGGGAGGTCTAGAACTGGCATGGAAATTCCACAATGAGGGACCCAACATATAGCAAGAAGAACTCTTCAGTTGGGATCCCCAGATTTTGATGTGTTCCTTTTATCGTCCACTCCTGTTGCAGGTGTAAAATGATGGAGCAAAGATTTGCCTGGAAATACCCCAGAAAGACAGTTAGGCCCTACACCCAGGGAACTTGACGATTGGAATAGAGAAATATTTGATAGGAGTGCAGGAACCCAAGGAACCACTGCTTCAAAAACTAGCAAGTATAAGACTCTTGATGTGCCAAAAGTCAAGGTATAATTAGAGAAAATGATAATGTAAACTATAAGCCCAGCTAGAAATAGAAAGTTATCAGGACAACGAACTGCTGCTCGTATGGAAAGATATTACCAGATGTGCTCGCAACACACATGAGAAACTGTCTTAATTAGCACAAAAATATAGGGTGGATATACAAAAATCAAAGACATTACAGAAATCATACATATTAGACTTCAGTGACAGGGACATTGAAAACATGAGACCTAAAGGGATGAGCTGAGGAAATAGGGAGAGTTTGAAAAGTGGGAAGGCAGATGGGCAAAAAGAAGGAAGCAGCACAAATCCAAATGCCAAGGTTATCAGTCTTTGAGGATGATGGGGTGAGGGAGTAAGAATGCTTCATATGAGAAACTGAACCACCTAGAAATCCACATACTGGTGCACCATCACCTGAGGTAATGAAAAGGTACAATCTAGTTATAACTATTTGAAAGGGAAAATCTCTCCTAAAGAGATTGATTGGGTGACAATTTACAGAACAACACAGGATTTGAAGGAGACAGTGCATACCCATTATGAACAGTTGTTGCAGGCATTTAAACAATACAGTGGAATGGAGAATGTGTCAGAGAATGATATGGGACATTTCGTCTACCGGTTCGTGTAGGGGTTGAGACCAGAAATCAGTAGCATGATCCAAAAGCACTTGATTTACTGGCAGAGCAAGCCCATAGACGAAATTCTCCACTATGACAAGTATTGTGGAGATGTGCTTGAGACCAAGTATTAAAAGTTGAAGGAGAAACTGATGATAGTTCAATTGAAAACTGCTAAGAAAGATTACAGTTGTACTGGTGGTGACTTTGCAAATATGGTACAGGGAGATTGTCATTTGAATACTGGAATGCGAGAAGTAGGTGGAGGGCAGCAACAGCGTATGCAACCACAAGGTAGTGGTGTTTCAATCAAGATGATGAAAAAGATCAATCCGTTTCATACTTGGGGCAGATTTGGGCATTAGAAGTGCGAGTGTCGATTTAATTCTCTTATTTAGATGGGTGGATAGGTTCAACAGGTTGGGAGTGCACAGTCATATGCAGGTAACATGGTACAGAGTCAGCAGAATCAGAGACAAAGTAATCAAAAACC
Source organism: Triturus cristatus (assembly GCF_964204655.1). Lineage (NCBI taxonomy): Eukaryota > Metazoa > Chordata > Amphibia > Caudata > Salamandridae > Triturus > Triturus cristatus. Next base: position 935,206,608 of record NC_140584.1, on the reverse strand, counting down.
AAACATGCCTCAAGCCCTGATGCCTCAAACAAATGGTCAGGTTTATAAATACAATTCAAGCAAGGGTTCCCACACAAATGCTCAAGCAGATTCAGATCAGAACGTAGCCCAACAATATTTGATTCAGATTGATGACACAGATTTAGATATGTCACAATGATGGAGCCTGTGTTATGATTCCTAATGTACCCCAATATAGGCGTGGGTAGTCACCTAACCTTTCACCTACATTTACCATACCAGTGTACTACATAGCGGGTTTGTGCTGACCTTTTACTTAGTTAGGTGCTGCATCAATGTCGTTTGGTTTCTTCCAAAAACTAGCTTCATTTATTATGCATGAGGATTCTCAAAATCACAGCAGGACTACCATCTTCTTCATCTTCTGCATAATAACTATGTATAAAGGTCATCCCTAGCGTCATCCTCGGCCGACATGAAACAGCAAGGTAGAACCCCTGAGGGTACCTTTTGGGTATATAAACACTATATCTTTGCTGGGGCGGGCAGAGGAGAAAGACTTCCATGCTGACACACTGACGCGAGACGCTGAGGTTCCCGCATGCAGACACTCCAGCACACAGTGGTCTGACTTCCCTCATGGGGTGTCCATCTCAAGACCAAAACGGGGTCCTACAGTTTCTCACTACAGGCAATGGGGTTGGCTTCATCCTAGGGGGATTCTTGGCTATACACCTACATACATGCTAGGTACTATTAGGTACATCTAGTTAGGGTTAGCATCGTAGGAGTACGTATTTTTCCTGTTATGTATCTATAAACCGGCATATATCTATTGTTTTAGCTCTATAGTAGAAATCTACCATCCATTTGCCCTGTTGGTGCTTATAATCGTTCATATCTGTTTCTGTCTCATGGTTGTTGCAGCACACATATTTTACACTAGAATGATGCTGGTTCAATAAAATGCTTATTCAAAATGTCCCCATCGTTTATTCTGTGTATCTCTCTGAGACAAAGTGAGCACGAGTGACTGAGTGAAAAGTGCTATACTGTTTCCACGATCCCTGAGGGGTCAGGGTTGTCATGGTCGATAGTTGCCGGAAACTATTTTCTCCCTGGTAAGAGAGGTTCATAGTGGCACTGTGAGCTAGCTGGTACACAGGCGAACATATCGGTGGGGGTGTCTGGAATTAGTCTGGACACCAGTCCCACAGTTTATGTTGTCTAAACGTGCGGTCCTATATAGATTTATAGGAACTACACGACACCTGAGGGGGGGGGGGAGGAATGCGTATTTGGCACATCCTTAGAGGTAAACGAGAGTGGTACACATATGGATGGCAAGGTAAATGGGAGTCCAATCTTGTTCCTTGTTGACACTAGTGCTACCCGTTCCACTGTGAGACCAGCGGAAGTTCCAAACCTACCCCTCTCGGGAGAAAGAATCCAAGTTTTAGGAGATTCAAGTCGATTATTGCCAAATCCAATAGCAAAATCTATACCAATTCAAATCGGATCCTTTGAGGTCTTACATCAATTTTTGGTGTGAGAGTCAAGTCCGGTAAGTCTGTTGGGATGAGACTTACTGTGCAAGCTCAATTGCTCAAATTAATGCACACCAAAGTGAATCAAATTCCATACTAATGATGAAGACATTATTTTTAAATTGGCTAAACAAAGTTCTGAAGACGAAGGATTGTTTCCCATGCTAACATGTGATGATATATCCCTGGAATTGAGAGACTCTGTGTCACCAGAAGTTTGTGATGTCACAGCAAAAGACGTTGGTCTAATCAAAGGTGTAGCTCCAGTACAAATCATTGTGAAGTCAAATGCTGAATTTCCTCAAATTCCTCAGTACAATCTGAGTCCAGAAACCACAGCAGGAATTACACCATTAATGGAATCACTGATTGAGCAGAGAATCCTAAAGGACATTATGGGAAGTTCATGTAACCCGCCTATTATGGGTTTACAGAAACCCAATGGAGAGTATCGAATAGTCCAGGACTTACGCCAAGTTAATTAGATTGTTATTCCATGCTGTCCTGTTGTACCAAATCTAGCTGTGATCGTTTTTCAGATCCCATGCGAAGCTGAATGTTTATCTGTAACTGATTTGTGCCAAACCATCTTTTCTATGCCATTGCATGAGGCCAGCCAATTTTTATTTGCTTTCCAGTTCGGCAATCGAGTCTTGACATGGCGTTGAGTCCCTCAAGGGTACACGGAAAGCCCCTTGATTTTTAACCAGATCGTGAAAAAGAATCTGGAGTCATTAGTGATGCCAAATCATTTTGTCCTCATTCAGTACATTGACGGCCTGCTGGTAGCGTCAAGCACATAGGAAGCGTGCATATATGATACCCTGGCATTACTGAATCATTTGGCAGAGAATGGGCATAAAGTGTCACCATCAAAATTGCAGGTCTGCAATAGGGATGTTCCATATTTAGGACATCATATTGACAAAGGAGTAAGAAAGGTGTCACAAGAGAGGATAACTGCAAATCTGAAAACGAATCCGCTGAGTACTCAAAAAGAAGTCTGCATGTTTTTGGGCATGGTTGGCTATTGTCTGCAATGGATTCCCAATTTATCTTTGAGAGCAAAGCCTATTCAAAGCCTTACCCACAAAGATGTGTCAGATCCAGTGCCATGGGATGATAAATGCATGTGCTCTTTTACTGACTGAACTGCGAAAGTGTCTTTGTTGAGCTCCTGCTTTGGGAATGCTCGAATACAACAAATGTTTTACTCTGTTCTGCAATAAGCGCGAAGATTGTGCAGTGTCAGTGCTAGCTTAAATGCATGGTGCTTTGCATAGACCTGTGATATATTTTTCAGTTACTCTTGATCCTGTACCTGCTGCCTTGCCTGAATGCCTTAAAGCTGTTGCTGAAAAATGTGTGAGTGTGGAACAGAGTGAGAGCATTGTGATGGGACATCCATTGAAGTGCCTGTGCCTCATTCCAGTGAGATCCTGCTCACTTGTACTTGAATGCAACATCTGACTAGTAGTCAGCTTACTTAATTTAAACATGTTATTTTGGAAGCGGAGAATGTGACTCCGATGAGATGTACCAGTCTGAATCTTGCAACTTCGATGCCTTTGCTTGAAAAAGAGATTGTGGTTGAAGAAGCAGATCATGATTGTTTGGACGTGACTGAACTGTGTACAAAGCCACGGCCTGATATTTTGGACACACCATTGCCTGAATCGGATCATGTGTAGTTTGTGGACGGATCTTGTTTGCGAGATGCAGAAGGAAATCTGAAAGTTGCGTGTGCTGTATGTACGGTTGTAGGTGTGACTGAAGCTTCCTGGTTACTCTGCTCAGGTTGCTGAGTTAGTGGCATTAACACAAACAATGATTATGTCACAGTCGGCAACCACTATGTGGATGAGACTGCACGCTATTGTGCTCTAAACTCTTACACTTTTAATGGAGATCCCTTCCGAGAAAACTCTTATGTCGCTGACTGTAGACTGTTGTTGTCAACTGTAGAAACCTGGGAGGAAGTGAAGACATTGCAGGATGAGGTACCAGAAGTAGAGAGATAGCGATGGGTATGAGCAGGTTGTTCCAAAAGACAAGAAGATGAGATTTCGGTGTACACAGATCGGAAACTAGTACTACCAGATGGTTTGCGGCCACACATGGCACACCACTATCATGGTCCTGCACATCTTGGAAGGGATACTATGATGCGCCTCTTCTGCCAGACATGGTTCAATCCCTGATTCAGAGCTGTAGCAGAGGCATTGTTTCATCAGTGCATGGTATGTCAACAACAAAATGTGGGCAAAAAAACACCCGTTGTAATAAGTCATGTAGGTAAATCTTGAGGACCCTTTAAGAGGATGCAACTCAATTTCATTGAGATACCTCCTTGTAATGGTCTGAGATTCATTCTTGTAATTGTGTGTATATTCTTACGATGAGTAGAAGCTTACCCCACACGAAGAAATGACAGTCTGACTGTGGGCAAATTACTATTGAGAGAGCTGATACCGCATTTTGGATTTCCGACTTCTTTGTAATCAGACCAAGGGACACATTTTAATAATGAGGTCCTAAAGATGTTATGTGCAGGATCATAGATTGATCAATAGCTACATTGTGCTTACCGTCCGGAAGCCTCAGGCATAGTGTAGCACTTGAATGGAACATTAAAGTCCAGGTTAGCAAAAGTGTCTGCTTCAACGTCTCTGAAACAGCCTGATGCTTTGCCCCAGATGAGTATGAGAAGTACTCCAGATAGATGAACGGAACTGTCCCCTCATGAAATTATTATGGGGAGGGCTATGAGACAGCCTGCAGTTCCCGTGACCAGGCTGGTGAATGTTCAAGATGATTTGGTGCTCGATTATTGTAAAGGACTGGCTGACATGGTACGTTCTGTGTCTCAGCAGGTTGGGGAAGCTGAAACTTTGCCTCAGCAGTAGCAGTGCCACGACCTGAGTCCCGGTGACTGGGTCCTGGTGAAGAAGCATGTATGCAAGTCGGGCCTGGAACCTTGGTGGTGTGGGCCATTCCAAGTGATTCTTGTAACCACAACTGCTGTCAAATGTGGAGGTCTTCCAAACTGGGGACACACTGCCCACACTCGTAAAATCCCATGTCCCCTTGATGATACAGTGCTTGTTTCGGATGTGGCGTGGTTACAGTGAGACAGCAATCTCAGGTTAGCCAAACTGTAGAGGGGGCTCCAGTTACTGGGACTCTTAGCACTGGTCCTCGGGAGGGTCTGAGACAGTCAGCTCTTGTAGGTACAGATGGGTCACAAGAAGAAGATCTGAGTAGGTGAGATCTTGACTCAAAAAAAGGGAACAGTGCAGCTGAAACGCGATTAGTAAATGGAATGTTGGTCCAAAAGAACAGACAGATTGAGATGCATTCTAACTAAACGCTGAGTACCACACACCATCACAGATGCCTCCAGTCAGTCAGAACAAGGCAACAGTGATGATTTGGGCTTGTCAGTGAGAAGGTCCAAAAGAGGAACGATACCAAGTCGCAAATACACAGCACCAGAGTGGACTTACATAGTATCAAACAATTGGGAAAAAGCATATTACACATTTTTGCTTAACAATCCAAGCTCCTACGAACCGCCTTGAGAGACTGTTGTGCTTAAACTGAACTTTGCAAAAAAAAGAAAGAGTTAAAATTAATACAAAAAGGAGACGGCAATATGATAATCTATACAATACATGAGTTGAAATAACAAAGTCATAAGTGGAGGTGTGCTGTGATAAAAAGAAATGAACGCAACTGAAACAAGCTTATAATTTTCATTTCAGCTGCAATGCTACTGACATCTAATCCAAATTTTAACAAAGTTTGAGGTCTGGTTCTATAGAAGTCATGGATCCAAATCCAGTATCATTGAAATGCAAACGCGTATGTGCATGTGTACTTGATGGGAGACATCCGTTACACACCGCGATACGTTTACAACGTGGCCATTACAACGCAAGTCGTTACAATGAATTGCGCCGGATGGCGCTATACACTAAGAAATAGTGTTATTTACTATTCCAACACCTTCCCTATTGTTTTGTAGGCTGGAGTTGGAATAGTAAATTATACTATTCCTAAGTCCAGCGCCCTCCAGCTCAAGTCGTTGTAACGACTTGCGTTGTAATGAGTGCGTTGTAAACGTATTGCGGTGTGAAGACCGCGATGTAACATCATACATTCATACTTGCTGCATTTTCTATCATTCTTGTCATATTTCTCATAATTCTAAATTTGATTTACCATGTATATTTAGAAAAAACTAAACCTACTGCAGTTCCTAAATCTCCGTTAGAAAACAAGGACAATGACGCATGTTAGCTGATAAATCTTTGCATGGAGATCACTCTGTTAGTGATTTCTCATTGAATGTTTTTACTAAACTCCTGCATGAATATGTAGAGACTACGGAAGCTAGAAATTGTTATGTGTGCTTACAGTTACCTACTGACGTATCAGAGGGAGTTACTAACCATAATTTGCTTGCTACATATGGAATTTCCTGCAGAGTACTAACTAGCTTGTTTTATTGCAAAGGGCAATTTCAATATTATCATTCTAAGTCTGACCTAGTTTTTTCTGAAGTGCCTATTAGAAAACACTTAAATCCTGTGCCTGATACTCAGACAGCTGAAATGATTGGGGAACTTTTCAAATCCAAAGCTTAGATGTTGAGTATGCACACCGACACAATCGAACATGCCTCTTACATAAAGTAGAAAAGGAATTCATAGACTCAATCGAGGACAGATGTAGAGCTATCATGGTTAAAGTTGCAAATCACACGAACATTTCACCATGGGCTCTTAGAGAACCTGAGCTTAAACAGACAGGAACGCAAGCTGCAATCGCTTTAGATTGGCAAGATAGAGGAAAGCTATGTATATTACAGCGTAGAACTGAATACAGTAACAACTTTGTTAGTTGCAGCTAATGTGACCACACTTTCCAACTTGCAGGTGGTTGGGGATAACATCTGAGAGGTATAGGTCCTGTGTTTACAGGGATTTATTACATTTGTGGGGAAAAGGCCTATTACAGGCTACCTAAAAAATGGCATGCATCTCGTTACATGGGAATATTTTTTCTAAAAATGTATCATGTGGGTCAATCTGATGAAACCAATAAAGTACAACATACCCAAATAAAAAGGGGTGCTAGTGCTGCTGAAATAATAGCTGGTATATTTGGTGCAATAATTCCATCAGTCGAGGTGATAATAAATACTCACAAAATGTGTAAACTCTCTATAGTAGTTGACAGACTATCAACTGATACTGCAGGAGGGTTCCTAGCCATAGATACTGAAATGATTGCTATGCGATCCATGGTGCTTCAAAACCGACTTGCATTAGACGTCCTCCTTGAAAAAGAAGGCAGTCTGTCGAATGCTGAAGGGTCAGAAATGTTGTACCTATATCCCTGACAAGAGTAAAGAATTGAAGGTGTACATTACTAACATTACGCGACTAGAAAAAGATTTAAGCGGATTAAAAACTCATGGTGTGTGGGAATCAGTTGGCATAGGATTTACTGCAATGGGGAACTGGTTTATTTAACCTGAGAAGTGGACTGGTGGGACAAATTTTAAAGCCCATTATAACAATTGCTACTTGCATACCAATACTTAGTTACTTCATTGTAAAAGCATGCAGATAAAGGCATAGACTAGAAGAGATCAATCGTATAAATAATATAGATTATGATTTACTAAAAGAAAAGAACTGTATTCTATTAACATGTGCTAGAAATGTGTAACTGGTGAACTCTCATGTTATGGAGATTATCTCTAATCATACCTTCATATTACTAATGCATGTGCACAACTAATAAGAACTAGTTACTCTTTAAGATTTAACCTGAATATGATGACAAATTCAAAATACATTTTTCTTTTATATGTAAACATGTGCAATGAAATGACAAAAGCAAAGTAGGTCTGACACATTCTTAATTTATGATGCCTTTGTGAAACTTTCGTAGTTTGTATTTCATACATGTACTAATGTCGTGCCCTCAGAACAAATAAAATTCATTAACGTTTTAAATGCAAGTCAAGTCAAAGAAAGCTTTATTTCGGCCATAGACCATAAAAGTATAAGAGGCAGTGCAAAACATTTTAACAAAATACAGTATAGTATAATATTTCATCATAAAAACTATATACGTTGTTTCTGTAGTTTAAAATTGCAACATTTCAAGTAAGCAAGCTTTGACTTCGTTCTCAAGTTAGCTCCCCCATGCCTGCTCGAGGTGCTTTAGCAGGATATAGTGCAATGCTAAATAGAATATATGATTTCCGCATTAGGCGTAACACGATATTATTGCAGGATAAAGTGCAATGTGCAATAAAAAAAGAAAATAAATATATGTATATAACTTCTGCATTGGGTGGGGAAAGGGGGAGCAATGATAAATATTATAGCAGTTGGCTATTACATTTAGGAGTTAAAACACATATTTGATACAAAAAAGCTTTATCTTTATCTGGTAAATATAAAAAGGATTTTTAAAAAGATCTAAGTAAAACAGTTAGAATTGTTGAATTAAAAACACCTCGATGGAGGATTAATTCCGGTAAGGGTAAACATTTTCAGGCACATGCATCATCATAGGGTTTTGCGATTCCTTAATAGCGATTATTAAGGAATCGCAATTAAGGAATAGCAAAACCCTATGCATGTAGGAATCGCTAAAGAAATAGCGATTCCCACAAATTCCTTAATTGCGACTAGCAAATTGCGAGTCGCAATTAAGGAATGTCTTCCCATTCATTCCTATGGGCCTCCGGGCCCATAGGAAAGAATTGGAGATTGCGGGAGCAATTTGCGAGTACCAGTAGGTACTCGCAAATTGCTCCTGCAATTTCGATGGTGCAAGGGTGTCAAAATGACACCCAATTGCACCCATGTATGTTCACTCTGCACAAATGTTGCATACACACATGCTCTAAGGGCATGTGTGTGGGCAGCATGAAACTTAGAAAAATGCAAATAAGTGCACTTTTCTAAGTTATCGCAAATTACCATGAGGTCCAGCCTCATGGTAATTTGCTCACGCTAATAGCGAAATCGCTATTTTTTAAACTGTAATGCATTGCATTTAAGGAATCTCAATTAGGGATTCCTTAAATACAATCGCTATTTAAGGAATTGCTATTTTGAGATTCCTTAAATAGCGATTTTTGCATTTGGGATGATGCATCCCAAATGCAAAAATACCGGTCGCAAAGGGGCAGATTCTGAGAATCTGCCCGTTTGCGACCGGTTTTGTGCTTGATGCATGTGCCTGATAGTGTAATATGTACATACCACTTTGCTCTAGTCGGTGCATAATGTAGCGTAGTTTAAAATCACTGCAAAACTAAGAATTTCCTTTTTGAGGTTTCTTAATAATAGCTCTACAAATGCACCACATGGAGCATAAAAAACTTGAGATGGAGAACACAATAGGTGTGTCGTTTTCATATTTAAGAAGCCTAAACGCCTCTGTACAGTGTCTGCTCACCATGTTCCTGCACAATTGTAGTAACCATCTCGACCTAGTCTTCCCATAGGCGGGGCAGAAATAAACAACGTGCATTTCAGTTCCCTCCGCTCGGTCACACCCTGGACACTCTAAAGTGTGGGAGCCTTGCCACTTGTTAGTAAAAGATCGAAGCGGGAGCGCCCCGTGTCTAAATTGAAGAAAATGTTTCTTTACTAGAAGCGGTTGGATGTAATCTAGGGCCGTTTCAAGCCTGTATTGCTGCTTTATTTCCAAGAACCTGGAGGTTAGGCAACCCTGCTTGGTCCCCCACCATAATTGGGCCAGTTTAAAAACTCTGTAGGACTCGAGCAGTGCCTTCCTAGATGTCATAGGACTAGTCTCTTCTGGGGATGTCCACATGTTTACCCTCCCTACGGTCTGACAGGTGTTTCTGATATAAGCTAGCCAGGGGAGTTTTCTTGCACCATGGAGCCTCATAACGTCTTTCAACTCCTCTTTGAATTCAGCTAATTCTGGTGTACTCCAGAGACGTCGCCAGTAAAGCAGGGGTCTAGAGGAAACTAGATCTGCTATAGGGCTGATCCCTAGGTCCATCATAGGCGGTGTTAGTGGAGAACTAATAGGAAGACCCAGCAATTGCCTAAGAAATTAGTTCTCTGCCATTGAGGGGGAAGCAACTGGATGGTGGCCCCATAGTTCTGCCTCATACAGTGCCGAGCCCCTAGCCTGAATCGTATACATTTCTGCTACAGGTCCTATTACTTTGTGTGAGCAGATCTTGTAGACTTTTGTAATGCCTCCCATGGATTGGGTTAGTTTTAGGCTAGCTTTATTTATTTGTGTCCCCCATTCCATTTTTTCAGTGAGAGTGATTCCTCTCTTAGTTAAAAATGGACACCCTCTCTAGGGCCCTTCCATCTAATCGGGGATTTGGACAGTTCATAGTGTTGGCATTAAAGACTACATACTTAGATTTTTGAAGATTAATCTCCAATCCCCGATTTTGCTGAATACATCAAGCACCCTCTGCATGCCCATGGGAGATTTGGAAAGTAATTGCGTGTCATCCGCAAACATAAGAGCTGGAATTTTGTGGTTTGCTAGCCTAGGTTCGTCAATATCTTTCCCTTCCAACAGAGATTCAATAAGCTCATTTATAAAAAGGGAGAAGAGTGTCGGTGCCAGAACGCATCCCTTTCGTACCCCTTTCTCCACAGGGAAGGGGCGGAAAGTTCAACATTTTTTCCATATCTTATACGTGCATAGTTGTCTTGGTAAAGGCGTTTCAGCTGGTAGCAGAGATACTCTAGAGCTCCCAGGTCAAGAAGTATACTCCACAATATTATCATTCTAAGTCTGACCTAGTTTTTTCTGAAGTGCCTATTAGAAAACACTTAAATCCTGTGCCTGATACTCAGACAGCTGAAATGATTGGGGAACTTTTCAAATCCAAAGCTTAGATGTTGAGTATGCACACCGACACAATCGAACATGCCTCTTACATAAAGTAGAAAAGGAATTCATAGACTCAATCGAGGACAGATGTAGAGCTATCATGGTTAAAGTTGCAAATCACACGAACATTTCACCATGGGCTCTTAGAGAACCTGAGCTTAAACAGACAGGAACGCAAGCTGCAATCGCTTTAGATTGGCAAGATAGAGGAAAGCTATGTATATTACAGCGTAGAACTGAATACAGTAACAACTTTGTTAGTTGCAGCTAATGTGACCACACTTTCCAACTTGCAGGTGGTTGGGGATAACATCTGAGAGGTATAGGTCCTGTGTTTACAGGGATTTATTACATTTGTGGGGAAAAGGCCTATTACAGGCTACCTAAAAAATGGCATGCATCTCGTTACATGGGAATATTTTTTCTAAAAATGTATCATGTGGGTCAATCTGATGAAACCAATAAAGTACAACATACCCAAATAAAAAGGGGTGCTAGTGCTGCTGAAATAATAGCTGGTATATTTGGTGCAATAATTCCATCAGTCGAGGTGATAATAAATACTCACAAAATGTGTAAACTCTCTATAGTAGTTGACAGACTATCAACTGATACTGCAGGAGGGTTCCTAGCCATAGATACTGAAATGATTGCTATGCGATCCATGGTGCTTCAAAACCGACTTGCATTAGACGTCCTCCTTGAAAAAGAAGGCAGTCTGTCGAATGCTGAAGGGTCAGAAATGTTGTACCTATATCCCTGACAAGAGTAAAGAATTGAAGGTGTACATTACTAACATTACGCGACTAGAAAAAGATTTAAGCGGATTAAAAACTCATGGTGTGTGGGAATCAGTTGGCATAGGATTTACTGCAATGGGGAACTGGTTTATTTAACCTGAGAAGTGGACTGGTGGGACAAATTTTAAAGCCCATTATAACAATTGCTACTTGCATACCAATACTTAGTTACTTCATTGTAAAAGCATGCAGATAAAGGCATAGACTAGAAGAGATCAATCGTATAAATAATATAGATTATGATTTACTAAAAGAAAAGAACTGTATTCTATTAACATGTGCTAGAAATGTGTAACTGGTGAACTCTCATGTTATGGAGATTATCTCTAATCATACCTTCATATTACTAATGCATGTGCACAACTAATAAGAACTAGTTACTCTTTAAGATTTAACCTGAATATGATGACAAATTCAAAATACATTTTTCTTTTATATGTAAACATGTGCAATGAAATGACAAAAGCAAAGTAGGTCTGACACATTCTTAATTTATGATGCCTTTGTGAAACTTTCGTAGTTTGTATTTCATACATGTACTAATGTCGTGCCCTCAGAACAAATAAAATTCATTAACGTTTTAAATGCAAGTCAAGTCAAAGAAAGCTTTATTTCGGCCATAGACCATAAAAGTATAAGAGGCAGTGCAAAACATTTTAACAAAATACAGTATAGTATAATATTTCATCATAAAAACTATATACGTTGTTTCTGTAGTTTAAAATTGCAACATTTCAAGTAAGCAAGCTTTGACTTCGTTCTCAAGTTAGCTCCCCCATGCCTGCTCGAGGTGCTTTAGCAGGATATAGTGCAATGCTAAATAGAATATATGATTTCCGCATTAGGCGTAACACGATATTATTGCAGGATAAAGTGCAATGTGCAATAAAAAAAGAAAATAAATATATGTATATAACTTCTGCATTGGGTGGGGAAAGGGGGAGCAATGATAAATATTATAGCAGTTGGCTATTACATTTAGGAGTTAAAACACATATTTGATACAAAAAAGCTTTATCTTTATCTGGTAAATATAAAAAGGATTTTTAAAAAGATCTAAGTAAAACAGTTAGAATTGTTGAATTAAAAACACCTCGATGGAGGATTAATTCCGGTAAGGGTAAACATTTTCAGGCACATGCATCATCATAGGGTTTTGCGATTCCTTAATAGCGATTATTAAGGAATCGCAATTAAGGAATAGCAAAACCCTATGCATGTAGGAATCGCTAAAGAAATAGCGATTCCCACAAATTCCTTAATTGCGACTAGCAAATTGCGAGTCGCAATTAAGGAATGTCTTCCCATTCATTCCTATGGGCCTCCGGGCCCATAGGAAAGAATTGGAGATTGCGGGAGCAATTTGCGAGTACCAGTAGGTATTTGCAAATTGCTCCTGCAATTTCGATGGTGCAAGGGTGTCAAAATGACACCCAATTGCACCCATGTATGTTCACTCTGCACAAATGTTGCATACACACATGCTCTAAGGGCATGTGTGTGGGCAGCATGAAACTTAGAAAAATGCAAATAAGTGCACTTTTCTAAGTTATCGCAAATTACCATGAGGTCCAGCCTCATGGTAATTTGCTCACGCTAATAGCGAAATCGCTATTTTTTAAACTGTAATGCATTGCATTTAAGGAATCTCAATTAGGGATTCCTTAAATACAATCGCTATTTAAGGAATTGCTATTTTGAGATTCCTTAAATAGCGATTTTTGCATTTGGGATGATGCATCCCAAATGCAAAAATACCGGTCGCAAAGGGGCAGATTCTGAGAATCTGCCCGTTTGCGACCGGTTTTGTGCTTGATGCATGTGCCTGATAGTGTAATATGTACATACCACTTTGCTCTAGTCGGTGCATAATGTAGCGTAGTTTAAAATCACTGCAAAACTAAGAATTTCCTTTTTGAGGTTTCTTAATAATAGCTCTACAAATGCACCACATGGAGCATAAAAAACTTGAGATGGAGAACACAATAGGTGTGTCGTTTTCATATTTAAGAAGCCTAAACGCCTCTGTACAGTGTCTGCTCACCATGTTCCTGCACAATTGTAGTAACCATCTCGACCTAGTCTTCCCATAGGCGGGGCAGAAATAAACAACGTGCATTTCAGTTCCCTCCGCTCGGTCACACCCTGGACACTCTAAAGTGTGGGAGCCTTGCCACTTGTTAGTAAATGATCGAAGCGGGAGCGCCCCGTGTCTAAATTGAAGAAAATGTTTCTTTACTAGAAGCGGTTGGATGTAATCTAGGGCCGTTTCAAGCCTGTATTGCTGCTTTATTTCCAAGAACCTGGAGGTTAGGCAACCCTGCTTGGTCCCCCACCATAATTGGGCCAGTTTAAAAACTCTGTAGGACTCGAGCAGTGCCTTCCTAGATGTCATAGGACTAGTCTCTTCTGGGGATGTCCACATGTTTACCCTCCCTACGGTCTGACAGGTGTTTCTGATATAAGCTAGCCAGGGGAGTTTTCTTGCACCATGGAGCCTCATAACGTCTTTCAACTCCTCTTTGAATTCAGCTAATTCTGGTGTACTCCAGAGACGTCGCCAGTAAAGCAGGGGTCTAGAGGAAACTAGATCTGCTATAGGGCTGATCCCTAGGTCCATCATAGGCGGTGTTAGTGGAGAACTAATAGGAAGACCCAGCAATTGCCTAAGAAATTAGTTCTCTGCCATTGAGGGGGAAGCAACTGGATGGTGGCCCCATAGTTCTGCCTCATACAGTGCCGAGCCCCTAGCCTGAATCGTATACATTTCTGCTACAGGTCCTATTACTTTGTGTGAGCAGATCTTGTAGACTTTTGTAATGCCTCCCATGGATTGGGTTAGTTTTAGGCTAGCTTTATTTATTTGTGTCCCCCATTCCATTTTTTCAGTGAGAGTGATTCCTCTCTTAGTTAAAAATGGACACCCTCTCTAGGGCCCTTCCATCTAATCGGGGATTTGGACAGTTCATAGTGTTGGCATTAAAGACTACATACTTAGATTTTTGAAGATTAATCTCCAATCCCCGATTTTGCTGAATACATCAAGCACCCTCTGCATGCCCATGGGAGATTTGGAAAGTAATTGCGTGTCATCCGCAAACATAAGAGCTGGAATTTTGTGGTTTGCTAGCCTAGGTTCGTCAATATCTTTCCCTTCCAACAGAGATTCAATAAGCTCATTTATAAAAAGGGAGAAGAGTGTCGGTGCCAGAACGCATCCCTTTCGTACCCCTTTCTCCACAGGGAAGGGGCGGAAAGTTCAACATTTTTTCCATATCTTATACGTGCATAGTTGTCTTGGTAAAGGCGTTTCAGCTGGTAGCAGAGATACTCTAGAGCTCCCAGGTCAAGAAGTATACTCCACAGTTGATCCCGCTGAACTAAGTCAAAAGCGGATTTGAGATCCACGAATGTGAGATAGAGGCTGCCACCCTCTAGGACCACGGTTTTCCAGTGGATGAGTTGCAATCTAAAAATCTGATCATAAGAGGAGGTCTTAGCCCTGAATCCTGCTTGTAGGGGTGTTAATACGTTGGACAGACATCTAGGAGGCTTATTGGGCAGTAGTTCGCTGGGTTAAGTGTTGAGCCCTTTTTATAAATGGGGATAATGTCTGCCCCTGCCCATGTGGGGGGCAGCGCCATACCTTGCAAAACGGCATTAAATAGTGACCACAGGTATGGTGCCCATATTGAGGGCTCGGAATGAAATAGATCACCAGGGATCTTATCCAGCCCTGGCGCTTTAGCTGGTAGTAACTTTCCCAGTGCCTCTGTAATTTCCTTCATTGTGCAGGGTGGTGCATCTAGATTTAGAAACTCCCAATCTATAGTGTTAGTTTCCACCCTCCCCTCTTCCTCTGTTGACCTTGTGTATAAAGATTTAAAATGGGCTCTCCAAACTTCTTCCCCTAGGTTTGGCGCTATGGCAAGTTTGTCTTTGATGTCCCTGTCTTAACTAAGTTCCAAAAGGCTCTAATGTCATGATTATCCAGCGCTATTTTTATTTCTTCTGATTTTTCACTTTCCCAGATCTTTTTGGCTTGGTCTATAGTATTTTTATAATGTGCTCTAGTTTCTTTGATGCATGCCCTATCGTTCGTTCTAATGGAAGTTAAAAGGGCCTGCTTTGCTGCCCTACATTGTTCATTGAACCAAGGGTGCCTTAATTTGGAGTTCGGCCTGGGCCTTTTTCTGTTATGGAAAAAGGTGCTAGGACAAAGAGCATGTCCTGGTGATTTTTTCTAATTCTCGTTTGGGAGGGTGACGTGCCGCTGGTCGCAGAAAGTTGGAACGCTATTTCAAGGAAGGGGAGAATTTGTTGATATAGGAAGGCCACTTAGTCCTGTGATTGTGCCAGTTCCCCCTAGCGTACTCTCCTCCCTCCTTCAGCCAATACCAAGCTGGAGTCAGATTTTGAGGATGTACTATGAGGACTTTCAGCAAGCAGAGGTGATAATTCTAATACCAAAGGGTTATGGTCACTTTCATGACGATGGGTGACCTTAAAATTGAGGGCCCTATGCCAAAGTCTGACATCCACCAAAATGTAGTCTAAAATTGATGCCTGCCCAAGTCTGTTAAAGGTGAAGTTCCCTGGACTATCAGATGGTAATCGACCATTACAGGCCCTCAATGAGTTGCTTAGTGTGAGTGCATTCATTTGTAGGACCAGAGGAGTCCAAGCCCGTGTCAGTGCAATATTGGGCTCTGGGATTGACCTCCTCACTTGTGATGCTTGCAGATAAGCCATTCAGGGGTTCAAATTGAAAATTAAAATCCTCGCCTAGGATGACCCAGAAATTCTCCGGTATAGTTGGGAGAAATGAAGTCAGGCAGTCAAGGGTATGCGAAGATTGCCCATAACAAACTGGCCGAGAGTAAACATTAATCAAAGCAATCCTAATAGAGTTAGGAAAGGAAAGGAGGACACACAAGATATCAGGAGAAGAAGTCTCTAGTTGTTTAACCTTACAACCCAAGTGCACTCCAACCCAGGTGCACAGGCCCCCAGAGGGTCTCCCCCTAGTCCCTGGACCGCTGGGATATTAAACGACGCATAGCCTACTCTATGTGTGTCTGCCCTTGTCCATGTTTCCTGGAACATGCAAAGTTCGTGTAGATCTATGAACGTCCCCCAATCTGGGAGATCCAGCTTCGAGTTGAGTCTTGCCATATTCCAAGACAATATTTGCGTACTTGGCAATCCTGCTGTAGTAGCTAAAGGAACCTGGGAGGTGGGACTTGCCCTTAGTTGAGCCTGATGTGTGTCTATGAGCCCCTCCCCTCCCCTGGGACAGCATTCATTGACCAGATTTAAATTACTAGGTAGGGTAGGGGTGGGGTCTAACGGGATGGCCTCAGATACCTGCTCCCTGTCACTGTTCTGCCTTCCATGCCCCTCCTTTTGCACTGGCCCACCCTGATACAAATATCTCAATCTGATCTCAAAATTCTCACTCTGCCTTTCATGGGAGGTGCTAGTGGGCCTTAGTCAGTCTACCGAGTCTAGAGGGCTAAATCTGTTGGCGACGGGGAGGTTGTATATCAGTGGTGTAGGACGGTCCCTGCTTATTCGTGGCATGGGGCCACCCTGGTCACTCATTCCCCAATCGTTGGCCATACTTCTCACATTATATGTCATTATCCTGGGAGGGTGGAAGTATCCCAGGGGCAGAGTATACGCCGTTTTAAATGCATTTACATGTTAGTGCATTCGAAAAAGTAGAATTCTGTCATACTGACACATATTAATTCTAACCATACTACATGATTTTAAGCGCATTAGAGTTATACTAGAATCATCATGTCTTTACATAACATATGAATGTATGCTTAATAATTCTATATATTTCTCATGAAATCAGCCTGATTTAACGAGGGCCAGACTGAAAATCTGTGGTCCTTTAACCTGCTGAATCTACTGTTCGTGAGAGAATTCCTCAGTATAACAAATAGGGTGAAACAGTGTTTTCTTTCCTGACCTGTACTGTACTGTACAAGATACTGTACTAGATACTTTGCTACATTTTATTGATACAATCCTGAACAGCTGCCTGGGAAACTGTCCTCTTGAACTCGCTTATGTGCTCTTGCTGAAGGAGCATTGTTATTATGATACACACGCTGGATTTCTTAAGGACTGTGGAATTGTCCCAACTTTTCCTCTACAATTTGTGTCTTCTTTGTCACCTGACATTCATCCTAAACAAACTGACCAATGGTCTGAGTTGTCTGATCAGATGAGGTGATTCCAGGAGGTGTCACCCTCAAATTAACGGACATGGAAGCTGGAGTGTGTGATGGATGAGCTGCTGGCTATTTCTTACTTAGGAATTTCCTTGCTGAACTATCCTTGGTAAATCTTAATTTGCCCAATGTGGACTCATCTGTCTTCCTTTACGAACTGACGCATACGCTGTGCGTGTTAAGTGGTCTCTTCCTTTCTGGGAGACTGCTTGAACTGCCAGGGTTCATGTCCCTTCCTGAACCTTTGTGCTTTGGTACCTTATTTCAATGTTTTATTAGAATTTGACAAAACTGTCTTTAACCTGATTTATTGATGCATTTGCTTAGCTCAAAGTCTGATAAACTAAACTAAATCATCATAACCACTCAGCTATCATGACTGTTTCTCTTGAATTGAGTGTGCATTCCTAATTTGGGAACTAATGACCAGAGGAGATCGTTTTAGAGAGATCTCTGAGCATCAAATACTAACGCTGTTGTTCTATATATCTTTAACAGAGCCCCCAGTGTGTATGATTTTTGCTTGCATACTTTTCTTCAGGAGATTTGGGCTTGCTGTGATAATCGATCTTTATATTGTATTGAGAGTTACCTATATGAGTTTAATTTCTGGTTTGTAGTTCAGTCATACAGTTCCTGGTCTTCATTGGGTGACTGTTGGAACCCTTTTATCCTAAACCTATCGCAACTAAAGAAGATCCATCGGAGGACCAAGAGAGAGAGAAAGAGAGAGGTATGAGACTCTAAAGAGAAATGTAAAAGTTACTAACTTATAAACAACAACTGCAAAATGTTATTGGCCTAGTAACGCTACCGCACACCCATCCAGGACAATAGCTTGTGGACTAATCTTGTGCCTGTCCCAGCTTGCATCCATGGCATGAGAAGTGCCATTGGTTTGCATGATTTTTTCACCCCTTTGACAGCCAATGATTCAGCTCAGCAAAGTCAAGCAGAGTGGGAAGACACCAAAGCACATACTTCACCCTCAGGTTCCTGTGAAGCAAAATGACACCTGCTAAGGGCTCTAAGGCTAGCCTCTCCATTACTCTCAGCGCCACGTACGTCGTTTACAAGCTCCAGGCCATCTGCAGTACTTGCCAGAAGTTCAAGCTAGGCCTAGTAGCTACATGTCCAACTCTTGGCATCCTTCGCAGGTACGTGGTGTGTTAATGGGACCCAACTAAGAGATGACCAACCAAACATCCAACCTAGAGGGTGCCGAGCAACCTCCTTTGGAAAGATGTCCTCAACTATAGCAGGCAGACACCATTCCCACCGGGTGAACCTTCACAGCACACTCATTCTCACACAACATTGTGGTCTCGGAAGTCTTCAGAAACACAAATCTATGCGCTCTTGTTTTTTATTGCTGTTTTATATGGCGCAAACTCAACCGGAAGGTATCAGAGCGCTTTACATGAGCACCACTTTCATTAGAGACAGACACATTCATGTTTTTAGACTCGGGAGAGTAAGTTATTTGCCCAGAATCACAGGATGTTTGAGCGTCCTTGCCGAGACTGGAACCTAGTTCTCCAGCTTCAGCGTCGGCCGCTTGCAATGCAAACCATTAGATTGACCTATTGTTGCTGGGGGCTGATGATTACCCGAACACCACAAGACTACACAGCACTGAGGGGAATGAACGAGAACATGCAGTTATTTCACACTCACTGCACCAATGATAGTCAATGCATTCACCTTATTGTGCACTGTAAATTCAGGACTTGAAGAAACGGCACGAAGGGTTTATTTACAGAAACCGTATTAAAGGCATGAAGCACAGCGCCAGAACATGAAGCAGTCCTGGCCTGACAGGAAATCCCGAGGGAAAAGGTAGAGACAAGTTCAAAATGAGAAGCCTGGATGGGCCTGGGGAACTTACCTGCTGTCAGTTTCTGTGTTTTGTGCCACCACTCAACAGCCTGAACGCTGACAAAAACATTTAAATGTTCTACACAAGCGGGCTTCGCATAGAAGCTACGGGGACTGTGATCGAGGCGCTATCTGTCCGAGATGCACATCATATGACGTCTTCTGTCATTCACATGGAGGTGGTTTTAACTGGCTACACTAGGAATGCACATAGAAAGATTTACCTCCTGGGCCTATCTCTAAATCGTTAAAGTGAAAGATGATTTGTAACTCAGCTCTAGAAAAAATGCGTCTCCTCCTGGGCCTGGAAAGCCTCATACTGATGTATAAAATCCTAAATCAGGGGAGAGGATTCTCTCAAACGTCTCTCTCCAAGTCTCTATAAAGTATAAACACATGCTGCAAAACATTTAATAAATGATAGGGCTTTGCGTAGTATTTTTTTTTTACTAGAGAGGCATTGGGAAAGCTTGTCTGCAGTAACCTATAAATGCTCCGTCTTTCATGCTGAATATTTAGGTTTAATCTTGGGTGAACCCCACATGGCTAAAAGTGGAATCAAGCTGCAGGCACGTGGACGCTTTAGGGGGAACCCTTTGCCAATCACCGACTCTAAATTCAGGGTTAGGGGATCCACATGAGGCAGTTTGATCTTTGAGAAGCACAAATGAACCCGAGGGGTCTCCTAGCTGCTTACAGAAACTGCGTTCTGCTCTAAATATTCATGCACGTGGTTATTGCATTGCCCCTTTGCAAGGTCAGACAGAAATTACCCCCATCATCTTGTCTGGGATGGCTGACGCCGCTCTGCGCAGGATCTCGGCACTAACATCAGGCAGAGAGGTTCCCAGGGATGGCGGAGCTTTACAAGTTAAGCTAGGGAGAATATTTTACAAGCAAGTTGACATCGCACACTGGGGATTTATCAGCACAATAAAGTAGGGGATGGAATGGTTTATATGTCAGTTAGACAAGCCACTCTGATTCCCGCTGTGCTTAATATAGCAGCTTCAACGTAGGAGTCCCAGAGGCATGCATGTCCCCTGGAAACTGATGCACATTATGCATTGGGGGTGCTCCTTGACGTGATGTGTCTATCATCCTGCTGCTAAAATTGGAGGGACGTCTCCTCCAACATGAATTGTAGACGCCTTTAAGCGTCTAGAAGCAATTCCGTTCCAAGGCGCTCTAGAATAAAAAACTATAAAATAAAAATAAATACATTACCCTATTATGATACGGCCATATTACATGCAAGGAACAGATGCATCGAACTCAGGAATATGGGCGAGGACATTTTCAAGAAAGCTTCAGTCAGAGAAATACTCCCTCATAGTATTATTCGCAACATCACATATCACACATAGGATCGAGTAATACATTTGCGTTCTCTGCACCATACAGACACCCTTCAGTGGGCTAATGTATTGTAGCAGAAAACTGTAATTAGCAATCCAAATGCCACTGGGACAGTTGTCCTCCTGAAGTAAAAAAAAATTAGTACCAATGAATTATGTAATGAGAATACATGTTATCAGCGCCTAGAGGATTCACTTTGCAAAGTGTGCCTATTCATACATTCAAAACATCCTCAAACAAATCAATCAATCAATCAATCATAACATTTGTAAAGTGCACTACTTTCCCGTGAGGGTCTCAAGGCGCTGGGGGGTGGGGAATGCTGCTACTGCTCGAAAAGCCAGGTCTTGAGGAGTCCTCTGAAGGTCAGCAGGTTTTGGGTCTGCCGTAGGTGGGTGAGGAGGGCGTTCCAGGTCTTGGCAGCAAGGTGGGAGAACGATCTGCCGCCGGAGGTCGCTCTTCGGATGCGGGGGACTGTGGCGAGGGCGAGGTCGGCGGAGCGGAGCTTGCGGGTGGGGGTGGAGAGTCTTCTGTTGAGGTACGCTGGTCCGGTGTTGTGGAGTGCCTTGTGTGCATGGGTGAGGAGCTTGAAGGTTATCCTCTTGTTGACGGGGAGCCAGTGCAGGTCTCTCAGGTGGGGTGTGATGTGGCTGCGGCGAGGGATGTCGAGGATCAGGCGTGCAGAGGCATTCTGGATGCGTTGCAGTCGTCTCAGGAGTTTGGCCGAGGCTCCTGCTGACGAGGGTCTGGGTGACCGTTCTTCTGGTTTCGGTGGGGATCCACTTGTAGACCCTGCGGAGCATGCGGAGGGTGTTGAAGCAGGAGGAAGAGACGGCGTTGACCTGCTTAGTCATGGAGAGGGTGGAGTCAAGGATGACCCCTAGGTTGCGTGAGTGGTCGGTGGGTGTTGGGGCTGTTTCCAGTGCGGTCAGCCACCAGGAGTTGTCCCAGGCCGAAGGTGTGGATCCGAGGACGAGGACCTCTGTCTTGTCCGAGTTCAGCTTCAGTCAGCTGTTCCTCATCCATTCGGCGACGGCCTTCATTCCTTCGTGGAGGTTGGTTTTGGCGGTGAGGGAGTCTTTGGTGAGGGAGAGGATCAGCTGGGTGTCGTCGGCATAGGAGATGATGTTGAGGTCGTGCAGTCGGGCGACGTGGGCGAGTGGTCCCATGTAGATGTTGAACAGCGTTGGGCTGAGGGATGAGCCCTGGGGTACGCCGCAGATGATCTCGGTGGCTTCGGAGCGGAAGGGGGGAAGGCGGACGCTCTGTGTTCTGCTGGAGAGGAAGGAGGTGGTCCAGTCCATTTCACTGAGAGTAAAATGTGTGAAAGATTGACTTCGGAGGGTTAAGCTAAAGTTGCAATAACACTTACTCTTAGGGCCAGATGTGCTCAGCTATTTTTTGGTTGCAAATGCTCCAATTGGCTAAATTAGAGCCTTTCAGGCACATGCATCAAAGCTTTTTGCGATCGCAAACCGTGCTTTTTTATTTTGCAATTTCTTAAATTGCGAATGCATTTAAGGAATCGCATATTGCGATTCCTTAAATGCAATGCAAGATGCCTTTAAAAATAGCGATTTCGCTATTTGGGCCCGCTATTTACCGTGGATTCATACCGCATGGTAAATAGCGAAAACTTTGAAAAATGCACTAAAGTGCATTTTTCAGAGTTGTAGGTTACACACACACATGACCTTGGGACATATGTGTGCCCAACATATCTGCACGGATCAATTTCAGGGGTGCAACAGGGTGTCCTTTTGACACCCTTGCACCCTTGAAATTGCATGCGCAATTTGCGAGTACCTATTGGTACTCGCAAATTGCACTTGCAATTTCCCATTGATTCCTATGGGCCTGTAGGCCCATAGGAATGAATGGGAAGCCATTCCATATTTCCGACTCGCAATTTGCGAGTCGCAAATAAGGGATGTGTAGGAATCGCTATTATTATAGCGATTCCTACATACATAGGATTTTGCGAGTCCTTAATTGCGAATCCTTAATATTCGCAATTAAGGACTCGCAAAATCCTAGATTGATGCATATGCCGGTTTGTGACTGCAAAATAGCTTTTTGGTTTTTACTGAATCCAAGCAGCTATCCGGTAACACGTTACAGATCGCAGTTTGGGTTCATGAGTACTTACCAAATCGATATTTGGAAGGGGCATGTTTAGGGAGATCCTCCAAAATAGAGATACCAACTACACAACAGTAGTGGTAACCCATTCGCAAAAAGGAAGGGGCCCCTTCCCCTCCCCTTTTTTTTAAAGCATCATATTTTCCTTTAAGCAAAAAGAGCTGTATTTAAAAGAATATAGCTTTATTTAAAAGGAATCTCAGAGATAGTATCTGCTGATCCCAGCAGGCCACCATCCCTGTGATGGATATTAGTGAATCAAAGTGGGTCACAATTTGCGACCTACCTCATTAATATTCATGAAGTTGGTCGAACTGCACCCCACTACAATTGGATATTTTCTGAATCAAGCTATTTATATAAATTGGTTTGCAAAATACTAAAGGAATCACAAAAAGTCTGTGCGCAAACTACAACAACTGTTTGCGAATCCTATCCTTGCACAAATGCCGCCTAATTCCTAGCTTCTTTTTTTGTTATTGACTTTGGGGCCGATTCACTGAACTAATCTGAGATAAAATCCAAAACTTACTACTTTTGGTATTCACAGAAGGCATTTAGTAGTAGTAAAGTTAGGACTCCTAACTTTACTACTACTAATCTGAGACAAAATCCTAACTTTATGACTTTCGGTATTCACAAAAGGCATTTAGTAGTAGTAAAGTTAGGATTCCTAACTTTACTACTGCTAAATGCGTTTTGTGAATACCGAAAGTTGTAAAGTTAGGATTTTGTCTCAGTTTAGCAGTAGTAAATTAAAGTTAGGAGTCCTAACTTTACTACTACTAAATGCCTTCTGTAAATACCAAAAGTAGTATGTTTAGGATTTATCTCAGATTAGTTCTGTGAATCGGCCCCTTTGAGGCTAACCAGCCACCTAGTGGCAGGACAGTAAACTGCTTCTAAAGCTGTTAACTGACCTTTGTCTGTCAGTACTACTCAAGCATGCACATGTTCAATGTAGCACATCTGCAATGCCTGCACCTATGCGTACCTTCACAAGTTCACTTCTTGAAACAAAGAGACAATTAGTGTGTTTCTGGATGACAGCTGAGCAGATTATCTAAAGGCCACTAGTAATGGGGAAAAAGTTGTGGACCCAGAGCAGCACAGTCATCATAAAAGTAACTTTAACCTATTTTCCGGTTCTGGCTCTTTCCCATACGCAGCTTAATGAGGGAAGTCCACAGGGAGTGAAGACGAGGAAGGGCATAAGGGGAGGGTGCAGCTTAGGTATGGAAAAAGGTGATGACTGGCCTAATTCAGTACCAATCTCGGCCGAATTCTGGAGTGCAAGGTGTTGGCAGAACGTTTGTAGGTTAGGAGGTGTTGTGTCCTGCTTGGCCGCTACCACACAAGGTGCACACACAAGACAGGTATGTGCAGCACTTTTCCTTTATTTTCCTGTACTGCCGCAGTGTACACAGGCACTACCTTCTTCTCCTTGGGGATATAGAATAATGCACCTTTCCCCTTCCCTGACCGGGAGTGGTGTCCGGTGGCTAGTTCCCTCCTCTTGTGTCCTGTGGAGGGTCCTAGTGCCCACCTGCACATCACTCCGACATCTCCCCCTTTTGTGGAAAAGAAAAACAATTCTGAGAAGAAACGAACAAAAGGAACAGGAAAACAAGAACAGAAAAAATAGGAGGTTTGTGCAGTATTTTTAAGTCGCAGTCCATCAGGCATATCCCCATCTTTCAATGCACAGTGGATTTTGTGCGTTAGGGTATATATGTCACTAGTGCCTGGTGGTCTGTCACAATGGTGAATGGCTTCCCGTAGATGAACATGTGGTAATGGTCTCACACCCAAACTATTCAAAGGCTCTCTTTCTCTGGCTGCCAGTATGCCCTTCATATATCTGACAAGCTCCTACTTGTGTAGGCGACAATCTGTCTGGGCGAGTCTCTTCCTGGCATTTGTTGTGCAAGAATGGCTCCTAGCCCCACTGGGATGCATTGAAGTGGGCGAGGTGGTCCACTGCTGTGACTGCATGCCTGATGTCTTCAAACGCCCTGTCACATTCCGTGGTCCGGAAGAATGACTGGCCCTGTTTTGTTAGTTCACCAAGTGGAGTGCTCACTTTGGCAAAATCCTTAATGTAGTGAGCACAGTAGCTCGCCAGCCCAAGGAATGAACTCACCTCTGCTACGTCTGCTGGAGGCCTTGTTTTTCGCAGCATTTCTACTTTGCTGGGATCCGGTCTCATTCCTTTCTGTGAGAAGATGTGGCCAAAGAAAATTAGTTCTCCCTTCCCCAGCTCGCATTTGTCCTCATTCAGAGTCAGGCCATTGAGTTCCAGCTGGCTGCAGACTTCTTATAGTGCCTTGTCGTGCTCCTCATTAGAGCGACTTAATACCAAGATGTCGTCAATGTAGTTTAGACCGTTTTTTAAAGGTCTTTTCACGCATCTCATCATCTCTTGAAAGATTTCCGCTGCTGATGATATTCTGAAATGTATTCATTTGTAGCAAAAAAGACCCAGGTGGGTGGAAAACGTTGTGAAGTAGCATGATTGCAGATCAAGCTCCAGTTGAGGGTAACCTTTGAACAGATCTAGTTGTGAGAATATAGAGGCTCCGGTGAGGCAGCTGATCATGCAGTTCATATGAGGGCCCGGGTGCCTTTCTCTTTACAATTGCCGTGTTTGGTATGAGCATGTCGACACAGATGCGTATTTTTGTTGTGTTTTTCTTCGCTATCGCCACTATTGGAGATACCCATGGAGTTGGTCCATCTGTCATCTCTATTATATCTTGTGTCACTAGGCTTTTTAACTCTTCTTCCAACTGCGGTTGTAGGTGCCTAGGCACTCTTCTGTGATGGTGAGCCACTGGCTTGACGGCTTTGTTGATATACAGTGTTATTTGCGTGTCTTTCAGCTTCCGTTAGCCCTTGTAATATTCCAGGGTGTTCTCTCAGAAAGCTGTGCACACAGTCACTACCTACTTCTCCTTGGGGATATAGAATAATGCCCCGTTCCCCTTCCCTGACCGGGAGGGGTGTGCTGTGGCTAGTTCCCTCCTCTTGTGTCCTGTGGAGGGACCTAGTGCCCACCTGCACATCATTCTGACATCGCCCCCTTTTGTGGAAAAGAAAAACAATGCTGAGAAGAAATGAACGAAAAGAACAGGAAAACAAGAACAGAAAAGATAGGAGGTTTGTGCAGTATTTTGAAGTCGCAGTCCATGAGGCATGTCCTCCATCTTTCAATGCACAGTGGATTTTGTGCTTTAGGGTATATATGTCACTAGTGCCTGGTGGTCTGTCACAATGGTGAATGGCTTCCCGTAGATGAACATGTGGTAATAGTCCCACGCCCAAACTACTCAAAGGTTCTCTTTCTCTGGCTTCCAGTATGCCCTTCATATATCTGACAAGCTCCTACTTGCGTAGGCGACAATCTGTCTGGCCGAGTCTCTTCCTGGCATTTTGTGAGCAAGAATGGCTCCTAGCCCCACTGGGCGGGTGTCAACAGTGATCTCGATGCATAGGGATGCATTGAAGTGGGCGAGTTGGTGGTCCACTGCTGTGACTGCATGCCTCATGTCTTCAAATGCCCTGTCGCATTCCGTGGTCCAGAGGAATGACTGGCCCTGTTTTGTTAGTTCACCAAGTGGAGTGCTCACTTTGGCAAAATTCTTAATGTAGTGAGCACAGTAGTTCGCCAGCCCAAGGAATGACCTCACCTCTGCTATGTCTGCTGGAGGCCTTGTTTTTCGCAGCATTTCTACTTTGCTGGGATCCGGTCTCATTCCTTTCTGTGAGAAGATGTGGCCAAAGAACACTAGTTCTCCCTTCCCCAGCTCGCATTTGTCCTCATTCAGAGTCAGGCCATTGAGTTCCGGCTGGCTGCACACTTCTTGTAGTGCCTTGTTGTGGTCCTCATTAGAGCGACTTAATACCAAGATGTCATCAATGTAGTTTAGACAGTTTTTTAAAGGTCTTATCACGCACCTCATCATCTCTTGAAAGATTTCCGCTGCTGATGATATTCTGAAATGTATTCATTTGTAGCGAAAAAGACCCAGGTGGGTGGAAAACGTTGTGAAGTAGCATGATTGCGGATCATGCTCCAGTTGATGATAACCTTTGAACAGATCTAGTTTTGAGAATATAGAGGCTCCGGTGAGGCAGCTGATCATGCCGTTCAAATGAGGGCCCGGGTGTCTTTCTCTTTACAATTGCCGTGTTTGGTAGGCGCATGTCGACACAGATGCGTATTTTTGTTGTGTTTTTCTTTGGTATCGCCACTATTGGAGATACCATGGAGTTGGTCCATCTGCCGTCTCTATGATATCTTGTGTCAGTAGGCTCTTTAACTCTTCTTCCAACTGCGGTTGTAGGTGCCTAGGCACTCTTCTGTGATGTTGAGCCACTGGCTTGACGGCTTTGTTGATATACAGTGTTATTTACGTGTCTTTCAGCTTCCCTAGCCCTTGTAATATTCCAGGGTGTTCTCTCAGAAAGCTGTGCACACAGTCACTACCTGCTTCTCCTTGGGGATATAGAATAATGCCCCGTTCCCCTTCCCTGACCGGGAGGGGTGTCCTGTGGCTAGTTCCCTCCTCTTGTGTCCTGTGGAGGATCCTAGTGCCCACCTGCACATCATTCCAACATCTCCCCCTTTGTGGAAAAGAAAAACAATGCTGAGAAGAAATGAACGAAAAGAACAGGAAAACAAGAACAGAAAAGATAGGAGGTTTGTGCAGTATTTTGAAGTCGCAGTCCATGAGGCATGTCCCCCATCTTTCAATGCACAGTGGATTTTGTGCTTTAGGGTATATATGTCACTAGTGCCTGGTGGTCTGTCACAATGGTGAATGGCTTCCCGTAGATGAACATATGGTAATGGTCCCATGCCCAAACTACTCAAAGGCTCTCTTTCTCTGGCTTCCAGTATCCCCTTCATATATCTGACAAGCTCCTACTTGCGTAGGCGACAATCTGTCTGGGCGAGTCTCTTCCTGGCATTTTGTGAGCAAGAATGGCTCCTAGCCCCACTGGGCTGGTGTCAACAGTGATCTCGATGCATAGGGATGCATTGAAGTGGGCGAGGTGGTCCACTGCTGTGACTGCATGCCTCATGTTTTCAAATGCCCTGTCGCATTCCGTGGTCCAGAGGAATGACTGGCCCTGTTTTGTTAGTTCACCAAGTGGAGTGCTCTCTTTGGCAAAATCCTTAATGTGGTGAGCACAGTAGCTCGCCAGCCCAAGGAATGACCTCACCTCTGCTATGTCTGCTGGAGGCCTTGTTTTTCGCAGCATTTCTACTTTGCTGGGATCCGGTCTCATTCCTTTCTGTGAGAAGATGTAGCCAAAGAACACTAGTTCTCCCTTCCCCAGCTCGCATTTGTCCTCATTCAGAGTCAGGCCATTGAGTTCTGGCTGGCTGCAGACTTCTTGTAGTCCCTTGTTGTGGTCCTCATTAGAGCGACTTAATACTAAGATGTCATCAATGTAGTTTAGACAGTTTTTTAAAGGTCTTATCACGCACCTCATCATCTCTTGAAAGATTTCCGCTGCTGATGATATTCTGAAATGTATTCATTTGTAGCGAAAAAGACCCAGGTGGGTGGAAAAAGTTGTGAAGTAGCATGACTGCGGATCAAGCTCCAGTTGATGATAACCTTTGAACAGATCTAGTTTTGAGAATATAGAGGCTCCGGTGAGGCAGCTGATCATGCCGTTCAAATGAGGGCCCGGGTGTCTTTCTCTTTACAATTGCCGTGTTTGGTAGGCGCATGCCGACACAGATGCGTATTTTTGTTGTGTTTTGCTTCGGTATCGCCACCATTGGAGATACCATGGAGTTGGTCCATCTGACGTCTCTATGATATCTTGTGTCAGTAGGCTCTTTAACTCTTCTTCCAACTGCGGTTGTAGGTGCCTGGGCACTCTTCTGTGATGTTGAGCCACTGGCTTGACGGCTTTGTTGATATGCAGTGTTATTTTCTTTCAGCTTCCCTAGCCCTTGTAATATTGCAGGGTGTTCTCTCAGAAAGCTGTTATGCTCCGACATTTGATATGTCATTGCTAGGCGTCCCATCACCTGAGTGACATTGCTTAGTAGACATGGCGGCTGGAATGCACTTCTTATTTTACAGGCATTTCCTTGTATGTCAGTGTCTCCTCAAATTTCCCTATGATCACCGCTGGTTTCATCGCACCCCATGTGAAGACATCAACAGTGGATGGTGACAACGGAGGCTTATGTTTCATCTTATCATATTCTGATATGCACTTGATGTTACATCTTATTGTGTGACTTCCAACCTCAATGTCTACTGTCTCAATGTCTACCGTTCCTGTCTTCTTTATCTGCTGTTTGTCCATGAGCTGGATCTGTCCGGGCGTGTGATCTTGTGCTGGGACATCTGACATTAGGTATAGTCGGTCTGTGATCTGACGTGCATTTGCACCATCAGAGTCAGCTGACGGGCTGCGGTTTTGTGTGTCCATGTGCCGTGCATATCTGCTTGCCGTTGTTCATAGTTTGGCAGGTCACCCTCACTCTGTTTTAAACTGTACGCTCATGCAGACACTTGCAAAGTGGTTTTCTCTGTTGCATTTCCAGCATTTGTGTCCCATGGCAGGGCAGGCACCAACATGTGGGAATTCTAGTCCGCAGTGATAGCATGTCTTGTCTTGTTTCTGTTTCCATGGTGGTGTTTTGTCATGTCTGCTGCTGTTCCCAGCCGTGCAATTAGCTTGCTCCATAGTCCGTGCTCTCTCACTTTCCATCTCCATTGCATCTGACGCAGCTCTGGCCTCTGTGCGTGCCATTGTTAGTATTTTGTCTGGTTTGAACAGTTCCGTTAGTATTCGTGTGCGAAATCTGACGGACTGACAGCCCTTGATGATGTGCAGCCGTATTGCTACCTCATTGTCCAATTTATAAGATTCACCGTATGCGACCAGTTTGCGTAACCTGGTCACAAAATCATCAAGAGACTCCTCTGCTCATTGGCATGCTGTGCTAAATGTGTAGCATTCAAAGTCTACGTTCCTCTGGGGGTCGAAACTGTCTGTGAGACACTTTATTAGGCCTTTGCAAGTTGGGACTGTTTCCGACAAGAACGTTACAAAAGATCCCTATTTTGTTCATCTGTGTTGCATGTAGCACGCATGTAGCGTACAAACTGTCTGATCCATCTCTCCCAGCAGGCACCTTTCGTCTAAGAGTCAGAGAGGTCAAAGGGCAGTGGTCGGCGGGAAGTTGCGCTTGTAATTGCGCATTCATTTAGTTCATACGTCATTGTGGTGGCTGCAAAAGATCTGTTCCCTGTTATTGATTTGCTGGTGGAACTTTAAGTCTTTGTTGGTAGGTTGTTTTTTTGTGCTTGAAAATCGCTGTGCCTGACTTAAAAATGGCCAACGGGGCTTCCTTTGTGCTTATTGGTTCCTCTGCCTGACTTTAGAATGGCCACCGAGGTCTCGCTAGATCCAGACCGGGTCTTTTTCTGGTTGCCAAAATGGTTGCTGGGGCTTCCTGAATGTCTATTGGCTGCTGCGCATGACTTTAAATGGCCGCCGAGGTCTTGCGAGATTTCAGTTTGCAATTTAAATTGTCGCTGGAGACTCTGGCGCCTCTGCAGACAGTCGGCAGGCAGCTAGTTAGAGGGTTATTTAAGTATTACTGATAGCCCTAATTGAAGGCAATTTGGTGGCGTGGTGTTGCTTACTGCATTTGCTGTTTGCTCTTTTTTCTTCTTTCCACTCTCTGTTGTGCGACCAGGGAGGGCTCCCGGCGTCGCTTCTTCATTTCTTTAGGCAGATGGACCAGGGTGGGCTCCTGGCTCAGTTTTTGCTCGCAGCTCACATGCCGGGATACGGTGCACATGCATCGTGGTGTGAACCTGCCTGTTCACCGCCAGATGTCCTGTCCCGCTTGGCACCCCCCACAAAAGGAGCACACACCAGACAGGTCTGTGCAGCACTTTTCGCGCAGGCACTACTTTCCTCTCACTGGGGATGTAAAATAATGCCCCTCCCCCTTTCCCTGACTGGAAGTGGTGTCCGGTGGCTAGTTCCCTCCCCTTGTGTCCTGTGCAGGGTCCTAGTGCCCACTTGAACATCACTCCGATAGGAGGTACATACCTGAAACTGTCACTGCTGCTGCTTCAGAGGGGAAGGTGCAGTAAATGGAAGGGAGGTTGAGCTGCATGCAGTTTAGCATTGGCAGTGGTTTCCTGTCTTCAGTGTTTTTATAAATTCCAAGGGTGTGTTCCAGAGGGTTTCCAAACTTCCGTTTTGCCACCACTTACAAAAAACTGTGGCATTCTTGCAATGCCTCTCTGTCAGTAAGCATGTCAGGAGATTGACATACCACTATAAGCTTGGCAGGTACAGAGATGTAACACTCCAAACCTGCTCGTGCCAAGTGCACTTCAGCGAAGTAAAGGCTGGCAGTATCCACAAAGTGTCATGCTGTCTGGTGTGAGGCTATCAATGTGTAGAGTATACACTATGTTACAGCATCCCAATGGTGAACTTCCTTTCCCAGTGGTCCCTGACCTCTCTCGTTATTTGAAGAGAGCAGTGGGGATCTTGAATTATTGATAACTTTTTCAGTAGCACAAACAGTCAATCAGTAATCAAACTTATCTTTAGGAGAAAGCACAGAGTTATGAAGGCTGAGGTAATAATTTACCCAAATGTAATTAATGTAGATTAATATACATTACTCATCTCTTGTATGCTATAGTTTCAAGAATAAAAAGCTTCACTTCAGAACACAGGGAGATGCTTACAGAGCGATACAGCTATGGTATATCTTATCACTGTCTGGGTTAGATGCACAACCTCCACAACTGGTTACCAAAAGATTCCCTGTCTACTTTAGATATCTACTTCGACCTGCGACATCAATGCCCAGCAGTGGTGACAAATCATGGGGTTTCGCCCAGTGTCTCTGTTTCCTCTCATATCCCAATCCCCTATTCCCAGGTCTACTATTTATTGTTGGGCTATAGTCTCTACCGGATAAGGCGTTACCGAAGGCAAGTAACTTGTTCATCTGACAGAGAATTCTAGCTGCAGATCCCTTACCTTAGAATAGATAACCAAGCAATACCATCCACGGAGGTGTGTCTGCGAACCAATTTCAAACAAGGAAGTCCTGCAGGACTGAAACAACCATCCCTAGGGACCTGGCTGTCTAGGCAGTAGTGTTTGGTGAATGTGTGCAGGAAAGCCCATGTTGCTACCTGGCAGATATCCAGGATCGGAACTACGCGTGCTAACGCAGTGGTCACCGCTTTACCTATGGTGGAATGAGCTCGCAAGTCCTTTGGAGGTTGCTTCTTGGCAAATGCGTAGTAGATTTTATTGCAGAGCGCGGTCCAATTGGAGATCGTCCTCTTCTGCATGGCCCGACCTTTCTTCGCAGCAACATACCCCACAAACAGTTGGTCGTCCACAGGAAACTCTTGTGTGCGGTAAAGGTAGAATGACAACGCTCACAAGGATGACTTTGGCCCTGTCGTTCTTGATCTTTTGAGAACTCTGGACAAGAGTGATATGGGTGTAAATCAGAGATGAGGCAAGCGCTCCACTCGAGATGAACGGCGTCTCTGAGTCAGAGCCAACTTGGAAACTAAAGCATGCAAAGTTTTACATTGAGCGCTCTCGGCGGAGGCAAATAGATCTAACCAAGGCTCTCCCCACTGTTAACGGAGACCTTGCACTACCTCCGGGGTGAGACGCCACTCATGATCCGCTTGGTATTGATGGCTGAGTTTGTCTGCTCTGGCCTTATGAGAGCCTGCTGGGTGTTGAACGACCAGGGATATGCCCTGGCATTCTAGCCATGTCCAGAGATGGCAGGCCTCTTGACAAAGGGTCCACAACCCCACACCACCCTGTTTCTTACAGTACTGCATAGTGGTGGTGTTGTCTGCAAACACCTGCACTAACATTTCCTTGATGGAGGATAGAAAGGTTTTTAATGGCAGTCGGATTGCTTGGAGCTCCAATAGGTTCATATGGACTCCGTATTCCGCCGGAGACCACAGTCCTCTGAACTCCACCTATCCCAGATGGACGCCCCATCCCAGGAGTGACACATCTATCACTACTGTGAGATCTGATTTGTGAAAGGAGTGGGGTCTGTCTCTGACCCAATCACGATTCGTTAGCCACCACTGCAGATCTTTCACTGTTCCCGCCGAGATCTGGACAAAGTCTCAGAGATTTCCCTGATGCAGTGCCCATTAGAACCTCAGGTCCCACTGCCGAGCCTGCATATGTTAATGGGCATGACTTATCAGCAGGATGCAGGAAGCCATGAGTCCCAACTGTCTCAAGGTCTGTCTCACCGAAATCCAGAATAGAGGGTGAAACATCGGTTTCACAGCCTGAATATCCTGGACTCGCTGCTTGGGAGGATAAGCCTGAAACTGCACTGTGTCCAGAACAACCCCAATGAAAGGGTGCATCTGAGGGGCGGTGAGATGTGACTTCGGCACATTGATAGTGAACCCCAGCGAGTGCAGAAAATCCATCATAGTGGGAGACTACAGCCTGGGACAAGCCCGCCTTTAACAGCCAGTCGAGATGGGGGAAGACTGGTATGCCTGAACACCTGAGGGGTGCTGGTAAGGCCAAAAGGGAGAAAGGTGAAATTAAAATGCTCTTAGCCTACTGTGTACCGCAGGTAACGCCGGTGGGCAGGCAGGATGGGAATGTGGAAGTATCAATACTGCAAGTTCAATGCTACCATCCAGTATCCTAGGTCCAGAGCAGACAGGACTTGAGCTAACATGAGCATTTGAACTTCTCCTTCTTGAGGAAGTAATTTAGGGACCATATGTCTAGGATAGGACGAAGGCCTATGTCCTTTTTGGGCACCATAAAGTAGCGGGAATAGCAACCAGGACCCATTTCAGGAGCTGGCACCCTCTCTATGGCTCCCTTGGCCAAAAGAGCTGTGACTTCTTGGTGGAGAAGGGACGGATGACTCTCCGTCAGCCGGTCATGAAATGGTAGCATGGAGGAAAGGGGTTGCCATGAAGGGGAGGGAGTAGCCCCTTTGGACATTTTGCAAAACCCACCTGTCTGATGTTATGGACTGCCATTGGGGCAGGTGATGACTGATCCTGCCACCAACTGGGTGATCATGCTGGTAAGAAGGCAGATTAGGAAGGTTTGGAGGCTTTAGCTGCCGGAGGGGTGGTGGACTGACTTTCCCACTGGCTGTCTGACCAACAAGGTCTGTAGGTAATGCACCAGTAGCCATGCAGAGGCTGGGAAGCACGCATGACGCTGAGGCTGGGAGGGTACTGGCATGGCTAGAAACCCTTTCTGTAGCCACAAAAGGAGTGAAAGGCAGATTGAGGGTGACGTGAGGTCATAGAAAGACCCAAGGACATTGCCTTAGCCAGACTGTCTTTGAAGCGCTCCAGCACTTGAATCCGCTTTCTCTCCAAAGATACGGGTACCATCAATGGGCATGTCCATAAGAGATGATTGGAAATCCCCCGAAAATCCAGTAGTCCTCAATCAGGCGTGGTGCCTCAAGGCCACCATCAGCTAAACCGCTCTGCCCGGTGAGTTGGATGTGTCAAGGCCACAACGGACAGTGCACTTCGCTGCACTCTCCTATCAGCACCAGCCTAAGAGAGCATGGCCCGGGCCTCTTCTGGGACAGTTGGCAGCAAATGCGCGACTGTGTCCCACAGTGCATGGGAGTAGCGGCCCAAAAGGCATGCGGTGTTCACGGACCGCAATGCCAGGCTAGTGGAAGAAAACATCTTTTTTCCCAAAGAAAGCCTCTTGGATTCCCTACCTGGAGGGGGGATGAAACACACCCCAGTATTGGATCGCCAAGGGTGTTGGGTGAGGAAATTGGGTCCCCTGGGTGGGGCGGTGGCAACGGGCGATCATCCTATTCACAGGAGCCTGTGTTGGGTTTGGAACAAGTTATAAAAATGACGTCAGTGAGGACCTTGTTAAGTGGGAATATCGCTTCTGAAGGGGAGACTCCCGACTCCCGGTTGTAGGCCCTCCGTCAAGACGTTAGTCTTGACTGCCACTGAGGCAACTGAAGTTCCAGGACCTCAGCCGCCCTCCACACCACCACTGCATAAGAAGAAACATAACAGTATCTGAAGCAGTATCCAGTCAACTGGCTTCACCCGGTTCATCACACCACTCCATGTTTGGGTTTTCTTCATATGGCTAGTATTCCTCAAGGTCCAGCACATCCTCCCAGTCTTCCCCAGGTCCTAACCCAAGGAAATAGGGCTCAAGCTCCGATCTAGGAGAAAAGCTCCCAATGACGCCAAATACGGTGTTGGGCAACACCCCTCCGGCTCTGTATCCGAGTCAGAGATCAGATTGGGATGGCACTGCCGGTGGGCGTCTGTGGCGCCGGGAGCATTGACACTGGGGAAGGTGAAGTTGGTACAACCGGCACCGGTCTGGATCTAGGAGTGGATCCTTGGGGCATGACTGGAGCCAGAGCTGGAGCTGCCGGCATGGAACCAGAGGGGGCTGGAGACGTGTCAGAGGGGTCAGGCCACCCAAACATTAGGGGACTGGCCTCATAGAACTCTTTCAGTTGGGCGGGGGTTGCTCCAGCTCCAGGAAAGTCAGAGAGGCGCAGAGTCAGCCCAGGTGCCTGCTGAGCCAGGCCTTGAATGCCGACGCTCCCTTGTCTCGTCGGCCGACGGCTGAGGAGAAATCTAAGATATTTTTGACTTCTTCTTCTTCTTGTGACGGGATATACCCGAGTGTCCCGACAATTTGGAGTGTGATGAGGATCTCGGATACCGCTACAGTTCCTAGGACCTTCCTCTCGACCAGGACCATGAACGTCACATGCCCAAGCCCACATGAGCTTGAGGGAGCACTGGGATTCATTACGCAGCAGTCAGGGCATGAATTTAGGTGATGGTCACCTTCAAGGCACCACAGGCAAACAAGATGCAGGTCTGTCAATGACATTGGTCGATGACAGGCGTCACAGGGCTTGAAGCCGGCATTCTTGGAGGGCATCTCTGCCACGCTAGGAGGAAAACAACCCTCAAAATAAGTCGGCAAAAAATCCAGTAAAAAAGTAACTGACGGGGAACTCTTCTCCGTATCAGTGCTGGCTTGTGCGGAAAGAAAAGAACTGACGTTAGCACACCTAGGTGGCGCCTATATAGCCTATTCACCTGGTGAAATTCTTAGGTCTAAGGTAAGGAATCTGCACCTAGAAGTCTCTAACAGATTCATAACATACTGCTATTAGCTTGGCAGGCACAGTGATGTAATATGTTAAACCTGATTGCTCCAAGTGTAGTTCAGAGAAGGAAAGGCTAGCAATCTCCATAGAGTATCAGCATTGTCTGTTGTGAAAGGTTTGTGTTTACAGAGAACATAACGTGCAAGAGTGTCCTACATTTACATTTTCCAGTAGTCCCTGCACTCTTACATTATTTGAAAACTGTAAAGACCATCTTGGGTTATTGAGTATATATGTACATGTGCCTCCTGGGTCGTTTGCTAGTTAATCATGATACTATGTTGCTTTAGTCAGGACATTGCTATGGAAATTCAAGAATTATTTAGTAAAGCACTGCTTTTCCTGGCTGGTGTGAGAGTATTTTCACGAGAGAGCACAGAGATATTAAGCGTGAGGTAGTTATTAACTAACAAGGAAGAAGTGAAACGGGATACATATATATTAGACACTCATTTCTTCTATGCGTTCGTTTCAGGAATAACAGGCTTCATAACAGAACACAGAGAGGTGGTTACATCTAAAGTATGCAGTTTCACTGTTTGGTCTAGATGCCTGACTTCCACAACTGGTTACTAATAGATTTCCTGCATTCTTTAGATTCCCACTTCAACCTGCAGACACAAGTGTCTAGCAGAAGTGACAATTCAGAGTTGTGGGGTCCGGTGTCTCTCTTGTATCTCTTACCCAATTCCCCTTTCTTAGTTCCAGTATTTTCCTTCATATTGCTGTTGTACGTGGTCACTAGTGGAGGTGCATTCTGAGAGTCTTGTGTTCCCCCGACGAGTCTTGCTACTTTCCTCAAGGGTTTAGCATCCCTTAGTGTTGCTCTCAGTCTGATATTACTCTCTCACCTTTTCTCGATGTTCTCTCATCTTCCATTAACCTACACCTCCAGCTCTTCCAAAATGATTCTTATATTCACTCATGTCTATCATCTGTCAAATTCATGTTGGTCAAAGTATATCTCATTTCTATTCTCCTATTATTATTCTTAAGACTTTTGTCGGTTGTGAAACCTGTCCCCTTGCCACCAAATCAACAAAGTTAAAAGAGGTAGCTGGCATATGTTGCCTCACAGAGACAAATTCAATTGGGGTAACAGAAGACAAAAAGGATGATGACACTTATAAAACAACCATTACCCACTTAGAGTGAACATGCAGATGCTATCAGTATATTAAAGAAAAAAGATAGTTTCGTTTACCAATATACTGCACAATGAGATAGCGAATTTCGTTTTCTGATAATCTATAAAACATCCATATTCTACACCTGTATTTATTTTCACTTGACTGCAGCTTACTATTTTAATAGTATCCTTACTCTAATTTTAGGACAAATGTAATATTGTAAATGTACCAGCAGTGCAGAGTAAATGTGCTAAATTAACTCAAACATCTGCTAGATTTGACTTGTTTCTGAACCTTTAAGCACTGAAGATGAGAGGGGGGGGGCGGGGAGTTTTTCCCGGTATTTATTCGTTCGAAGAGCTTCTCAAAGACGATACATAAAACAAAATGCATACGAAGTTAGTGGTACTTGCCGACAGAAAATTAGTGTTTAGCAGAGTCAGTAGTGAGAAGGGCATTACAAGATGACTGAGAAGCAGTAACATTAAACATCATATATTACAGTGCTTGTGATAATCTGTGCAAGAAACATAGGTACTCTTTAGGTGTTTGCTGGTAAAACCAGCCGGGTAGTTAGATACCGAGTGGCCAGTATTTTGCTGGGCTAAATTCCAATCGTTATTTCAAGTTTGAAGGAGAAATTACCATCAAAATCAGTATGTGAGCACCAAATTCTGAAGACTATTACCTCATTCTAAACACTTTTTCCACTGCACAAATCTTCCCAGCAAATTTTGCCTGGGGTACACAAGTTGGTAGTACAATTTTCCTTCTGAAACCATCATCCGATTTGGACAGAAACTCCTCTTTCAGCACAAAGCTGTACCACTCCCGCTTTATAATGTGCACAATAGTCTGTAAAGGTAATGGAGACAGGGAGGCTGTATGAGTTGAAGGAGGTAGGGTTTAAGGTGATTCTGAACTTGCTCACTGTTGTGCATGATCCTAGAACACACCCAACTTGCTTGAAACTTGAGTATGGTCTGGTAGTTGAGAGGTGTTGATCCGACATTGGGGTTTTGATCAAGAGTCTATTGGGTTTGGAGAGAAGATGATCAGAGCAAGGTAAGAGGGGATGAAGCCATTAGCAAAACTGAATAGTAGAATGTGGAATAGGAAGTGGTTATTGTACTGCACTGTAAGGCAACCTGCCTGCTATCTATTGACAAAGAAGGGGTTAGATCTGGGTATGTGGTAGTTACATAGCAGGAACCTAGTCAAAATGCTGCAGCGCGAGAGGAGGAGCCTAGCGCGCAACCAAGATGGCCGCGTAGGTGCGAAGCTCCCGAGGACCTCCGCGACCTCCTGAATTAATCCTGATTATATCCTGTCTTTGATGAGGGGACTGTGTCTGTGTACCCGAGCTGAGGCGGCACCCGTTTTCCGTTTTCGAATCGGACCCCGGGCACTGGTGGGAGCACCGATCGAAGATTGCGGCCCTCTCCGCGCCGGCCCCCCGGATTGGAGTTGTGGGGCGATCCGGGGACAAAGCGAACAACAGCGGCGGGCAGGGCTGGGCGACTCGCGTACCCCGCGCTTTCACTTTCGCTTTTGCGCCCTCCTTGCCCTCAAGCGAGGTAGGGTTGCGGAGCGGGGTGCGGTGGTGTGGCCTTGCCCCTGTGCCCGGCCGGCCCGCCGGCTGTGAGTTGTCCTGCGGTGCAGTGGTCAACCCCCCTCCGGAACCCGTGAACTGGTTTATCGGCCCTTTCGAGGAGATTGGCACGGCTTTGGGAGTGCGACATGTCCACAAAGCAAGATGGCGACCGGGCCAAGGTGAAATCGACCCGCCGCGGCCCGGCACTTCAGTCAAACAGTATGGACCGCTACACCCTCCAGAAGGGATCCCCAGAGGAACAGCGTACATCCCCCGCGGGCCCGGCTGAGGCGTCTGCTCAGCCCGCGGATCTGACCCTCCGGGACGTCATGGGCGCCATTGCCGAAATGAAGGCCTCGGTGGACCAGCGCTTTGATACTCTGGCGCAGAAGATAGACTCGGCCCTGGTGGAGGTGGGCCTAGTGAGAGCCGACTTGTCTAAAACAAATGACCGGGTCGATTCCCTGGCCCACACCACCTTAAGTCTCACTACAGACGTGGCGGCCCTTCAAAAGGAGGTGCACCGGCTTGGCCAGGCGAGCGCCATGATGGACCGTCGATTGGAGGACGCCGAGGGTCGGGCCCGGAGGAACAACGTTCGTATTGTCGGGGTGCCGGAGGGACGGGAGGAGGAGGCGGCAGATTTGTTTGTGGAAGACCTGATCCTCACCCATCTCCAGCCCCGGGGGCTGAGTAAACTTTTTGCGGTGGAACGTGCTCACAGGGTCCCCGGAGGAAGACCTAAGGTCGGAGCTCCGCCGCGGCCTCTCATCGCCCGGATTTTTAACTTTCGGGACAGAGACGCTATCTTGCAGACTTCCAGGCTACAGGGACCGGTCAAGCTTGATAATATGGACGTGAATTTCTACCCTGACTTTACTCCGACGGTCCAAAAGCAGAGACTGAGTTTTCTCGGAGTTAAACGTCGCCTACGGGACATGAACCTTAAGTACTCAATGCTTTTTCCAGCTAAGCTGAGGGTGGAGGTGGATGGTCGCACGCATTTTTTTGACCGTCCCGAGGCGGCTGGGGACTGGTTGGATACTCTGCCTGGGGATCGGGGCCGGGGGGGTGGGGGGGGCGCGGTTGGCGGGGAGGGCGCACCGGATCAGAACTGAGGGGTGAATAGTAGGCCTTGCTCTGGACAACATTTTGGTTACCATTCACTGATCGTGTATGCTCCCCTCCTATGGAGGTCGTACGGGGTCCGTTGGGGGCTTTCCCTCCTCCTCTGGGGGACTAGTTAGTTTTTCATCTATGGGGCGACAGGCACACTGCACTTTGGGGGGGCTGTCTGGGCTCATGCAGGGGTGCAGGGAGGGGGGAGTTCTGTTGGGATGGGTGGGTGGGGGTGGAGTGTTGTTTGTTTGCACCGCAAGGCGAACCCTTTACTGTATTGTTGTTTTTGAGATGCTCTTTGGGGGACGATTGATGGCTTTCATGTATGATGGGGGGTAGGGACCTGACTGTGTTATCATGGAACGTTAATGGACTGGGGGATAGGATTAAGCGTGGTGTGGTCCTGCAGTATCTGAAACGAATTTCACCAGATGTGATCTTCCTGCAGGAGACACACCTTATAGGTAATTCCTTTCATGCCATGAATCGGAGAGGCTATCGCTTGGTGGCCCATTCGGGCTTCACCTCGGGCTCGCGGGGGGTGGGCATCATGATTAAGAACTCGCTCCCATTGGAGATTGATGAGGTGCGCCATGATGAGAGGGGACGTTACACTGGCTTGGTGGGTAGAATGGAGGGCAGAGTGGTCGTTTTTGTATCAGTGTACGTTCCGCCGGGGTTGCAATCTACCACGTTTGCGGACCTGGGGCGCCTCCTCCTTGACCTCCCGGATGGGCTTCTGGTAGTTGGGGGGGACTTTAATGCGGTGACTTCAGGGTCTATGGATCGTCATCCCCCCAGGGACCTCCCCCGGGCACAGGCGTGGCTGTCCGGCCTCTTAGATACACTAGGATTGGTAGATTGCTGGCGACTAAAGCATCCCGCTCAGCTGCAATACACCTTCCACTCGGGTGCCCATGGTAGCCTTTCGCGGCTTGATTATATCCTTGTTCCTGCGGCCTATGCTGGGAGGGTGGGAGAGGTGCGCCATTTGGCGCGGGGTATTTCAGATCACTCCCCACTACTGCTGCATCTGGATGTCTTCCCGAGGGGGGAGGGCAGGGTGGCCCCAATTAATGCCTGGTACCTGCGCGACCCCACTATTCGAGCCAAATTGATCAAATCCTTGCAGCGGTACTTTGAGGAGAATGTGGGGTCTGTCCCTTCTGCCATCTCCCTTTGGGAGGCTTTTAAGGTAGTCCTTAGGGGGGAGGCCCTCTCCTTTATGTCCCATGCCCGGAGGCGCGAGCGGGAGGAGGTAACCCGGGTGGAGGCCGAAATTACTGAACTAGAGGGTGCCCTGGTAAGCGGGGTGACGGATGCCACATTGCATGTTTTACACCTCAAGCAGGCGGCCTACAGGGCCCTCGTCACGGAGGCGGCCAGGGGCCTCAGTAGAGAGCAACAGGGGCGACTGTATGATGTGGGTGATAAGGCTGGTAAATTGATAGCGTGGTTGGATAAAAAGGAGAGAGCGAGTCGTGTGGTTCCGTTGATCGAGAGGATGGATGGTGTATGTGTCACCGAGCCGGAAGCCATTGTCTCCTGCTTCGCGGATTATTTCCGCGAGGTATATTCCCCGGTTTCTCCCTGCTCGGAGGAGGATTCCCATGCCCTGCTTCGGGACATCGCGCTGCCCTCCCTTTCGGTGGAGGACAGGGATTCGCTGGACGCTCCTCCCACCTCGGACGAAATTGCCCTTGCTATCCGCTCGGTCGCATCTGGCAAGGCCATGGGCCCCAACGGCATTCCTATCGAGCTGTACAAGCTGCGACCGGATGTGCTGGCGCCCCACCTGCGCGCGATGTTCCTGGCGGCCTGCTCGCGGGGTTCCCTTCCGCCGGACCAGCGTCTGGCCACGATCGTGGTGATCCACAAGGAGGGGAGACCCCGTGAGCGGGTCACATCCTATAGGCCTATCTCGCTCTTGAATGCGGAGCCCAAAATCCTCGCCAAGGTGCTGGCCAACCGGCTGGTCGGCGTGGTGGGCGACTTGGTCCACCAAGACCAGTCCGGCTTCATACCCCATCGTAACACGGCCCTTAATCTGCGACGCTTGCACGGGGTGCTCGCGCGTGTTCCGTTCGTGCGGGAACTGGCCATCTTGGCGTCCTTGGATGCCACCATGGCGTTTGATACGCTTGAGTGGCCATACATTTGGGCGATGCTGGCGAAGTTCGGCTTCGGACCGGGCTTCATCAGCTGGGTCAAATTGTTGTATTCCGGCCCATTGGCGCAGGTGGTGGTGAATGGACGAGTTTCGGCCCCATTCGCACTGGGACGGGGTACGCGACAGGGCTGTCCCCTGTCGCCTCTCCTGTTTGCACTGGCCCTGGAGCCCCTGGCGGAGTGGCTGCGGTGGCACCCTTCCATCCGTGGTCTCCGTTGGACCCCCGAGCATGAGGACCGTGTGTCCCTCTACGCTGATGATATCCTTCTATATCTCGCCTCCCCGCGTAAATCACTGATTGTCCTAGTTGATGTTTTGCGCTCATTCGGTCGCAACTCAGGCCTCGTCATCAACTGGGCGAAATCCTGTGTATATGTGCTTGCCGGGGAGGCTCCGGTCCTACCACGGGACTGTCCGATCCAGATCGCCTCCCAGGGGTTTCGGTACCTGGGTATATATATTACTCTGGACCCGGAGGCCCGCTACGAGCGGAATTTGCTGCCCCCTCTCCAGCGCTTGAAAGAGGACGTGGTGCGTTGGCGGCGTCTGCCGCTTTCGCCGCTTGGCCGAGCGGCCTTGTTTAAAATGATGTCGTTGCCGCGCTTTCTGTACGCTCTCCAGAACACTATGGATTTGGTTCCGGCGCGCTACTTCCGAGAGGTGGAGAGTTTGCAGCGTCGCCTGTTCTGGGACGGGAGGCCACGTATCGCCTTGGCTAAATTGACGCTCCCGTGGTACGATGGGGGGGTTGCCCTCCCGGATATTAAACGGTATTACTGGGCCTCCCAGCTAGCTGAGATTAATCATGGCCTTTACGGGCCCGCCCTGAACCCGGCATTTGAAATGGACAAGATGCTCCTGTCCGGTGGCGACTACAATAGGGCGCTTTACTCTGGCACGCCGGACCCTCGCTTGACGGGACCGACGCATGTCATGGTGCGTGTATGGCACGCGGCTAACGCAGCTATGGGGTGGAAGGACCGTTTGACCCGGGCGTCACCGCTATATGCATCGGCGAGGTTGGGCTCCTTGTGGACCTCGAAGGGCTTCGAGAAATGGGACACGATCGGCATCAGCACAGTGGGAGATCTCTGGACGAGGGGGGGATTCAAAACTTTCGAGATGCTGCAGACGGAGTTTCAGTTGCAAGGCAGTGAGTACTTCCGGTACTTACAAGTCCGCCACGCGCTGGGCTCCGTCTTCCCGGATGTCGCGTCCATCCCGGAGTCTTCCCCCCTGGAGGACAGAGTGCTGGATGGCCATGTCCCAGACAGCACGATCTCCCTTATATACAAAAAACTGATTAACGACCGATCGGGCCTGCTGACTGGCCTCCGTGAGGCCTGGGTTGCCGATGGGCTGGAGTTGGACGACGAGGACTGGATGTCCGCGGTGGCTTCTCCGAAGGAGGTGGCCATCCCGGCTCGCCTTCGCTTCGTCCAGCTTAAGATCCTCCACCGGGTCTATGTGACGGGGCCAAGGCTTCTACGTATGGGCCTAGCAGAGGATGGACTGTGTAAGCGTGGCTGTGGTGCTTTGGCAACTTTCTTGCATATTCTGTGGGAATGCCCAAAGGTGGAGCGATTCTGGCGTGGTGTGCATGAGGTCCTTCGAGTGGTTACGCGGGTCGTGCTGTTGCCTGAGGCGAGGAGATGCTTGCTGAATGTGTGGGAGCCAACTGACTACTCGGTTCCGCAGACGCGGTGGGTGACTCTGGGATACATGATCGCTAAGCGTGACATTGCTCAATTGTGGGGATCCCAGAGGCCTCCGGCGGTGTCGGCCTGGAAAGAACACATGGATTGGTGTATGTTTCGTGAAAAGGTGGTGTATGTTGCGAGGGGTAAGCCTGGGGCGTGGGTGAAAATCTGGGGCTCCTGGAACGCCTATCGCGGGGGTATTTGCGAGCCGCCGCTGCTGCCGGCTGCTTCACCAGCTCCGTCCCCCTAGCCGACCCCCTCCCCCAGCTATGGGCATGTCGTTCCCCAGTCCCTGATCTGTTCTCATTCCCCTCTTCAGAGTTTGGCGATTGGTTGGGGTTCCCCACTTAAGGAGCGCGTGCTGTCACTTGGGATTGCGGGTTGCCTTGCGGGTGTGGTTGTTTTTGTGTTGTTGTGTTTTGACAAAAGGAAACCGTATTGTTGGTCTGGAGTTATGTGGCCTGCACTACTGATATCTCCTGATTTACCCTTTTTGCGCCGCCAAGAGATGTTTCTGTATGTATGTCATATGCTACTGCTACTCTAGCGGCCGGCCAGACGGTTGTAGGCCCATACTTGTAACTATTTGAGATGGTAATAAACGGTTTCAAAAAAAAAAAAAAAAAAAAATGCTGCAGCGCGATACACAGTGTCAAATATAACCACAAAATCAACGGGTGATATGAGAGGTAGCTGGTTTGAGAACTGTTAATTTATTGTGATGTAGTGTTCTTTAAAGACTTGAGTCTCAACTCTTTCCTAATTTGGAGCAGTGTTTGGTTGGTCCTGATGGATAGGGGGAGATTGTTCCAGTTTCTGGGTGTATTGGTGAAAAAGGCCTCCTACCTTGTTTATTTTTTTATTTTTTACACTTCTTAGTCTGCAATCTGATGGTGTCCTGGTTGTGAGTGTGCCAAGTGAACCTTTCGGAAAGATAAGCAGGGGTGCTGGCTGTGCTAGCTTTGTAAATGATGCAGCTGGTTTTGAAGTTGGGGCGGGAATGGCAAGGGAAGCCAGTGAAAATCATTCAGGATGGGGGTGATGCAACCATATTTCTTCAGGCCCTGGATGAGGCATGATTGGCATGCAGGATGCCTGTAAGGGAAGTCACAGTGAAGTCTGAGAGGCCATAGATTAAGGTGTTATCACCATCAAGAAGCAAGAGCACGAGGGTTTGAACAACGGTTCT
Source organism: Triturus cristatus (assembly GCF_964204655.1). Classification (NCBI taxonomy): domain Eukaryota; kingdom Metazoa; phylum Chordata; class Amphibia; order Caudata; family Salamandridae; genus Triturus; species Triturus cristatus. The sequence goes on along the minus strand of NC_140584.1, from coordinate 935,161,615 downwards.
GTAGTCACTTTCTGGAAGAAATGGTTTCATTTTCTTTATCTGAGAGATCTAGTACCATGCTGTCTTTGTATTTTTGGGCAATGTATTACTTGAAGTTGAGGTTGTGTTGCGGGGATTCTGCTCATGCACAGAACTATGCGCAGGAAACCAGGACCTCAGTGAATTGTGGTGTACCAAAAAGCTCACCTCAGTACCCAGAACCCCTATCCAACCAGCATCAGTGTCTCATTCGTTCTCTGTATCATCTCGAAGCTACCAATGATTACACAACCCAGAACAAGCGACTTAAAGTGCTCTCAGGAATGGTGGGAATCAGAAACACCTTTTCGTTATTATTCTCATATCAGTCCACAACAAGAGTAATCAGAGTCATGGAAAGGTTTAAAATGTTTATTTTTAACTACGGGTTCTAAGGTGCAGTACTTTGGCTAACATAAGCAGACAAATGATCAAAAATAAAACCATCCGCATTGTTACAATTCCATAGAAAATGAAGGGAGAAATCATATTACAATGATAGTGGTAACAGGTCCTATAATACCTTGTGCACCACCCTCCCCTGGCTAGTAAGCTAGTTTTATAAACTAATATAAGGTTTCTAGGTTTGAATGGGGAACCCCATACCTCAAAGATCAGCTTAGGTGATCACATCACAGGATCAGCTCTGCTCTCTGTGTCTGGAAAGGTTTTCTCCAAGTGCCTGAATCATGCATGCAAATGCAATATTAAAGGCACCCGAGTTTCAGATATTTGCAGCTGTGTGCTTGTTGTGTCTATAGCGTGGGCCGATCAACCTGAATTCAACAGCATACATTGTTATTTGACCTTTACAGTTTCTGCACACAGTGTTCAGACTAAGGTCGCGGTGCATGTCTAGGGATGTGAACAACAGACCGTTCTCATGTGAACAAAAAGCAAGCAAGCAATTTTACTTGTAATAACAGCTACCTGTAGTGTCGTGTGCAAAAGCAGCAAAGTGGCAAGATCGAGTTTAACTTCTAAAGCGCCTATGCTAACATAGCAATGTGTGCACATAAAACCCTGTCTTCACAACAGTTGGTGTCCAGGGTTAATCCATGTGACTTAGCATTCAGTGAAAATTAGGGTTTGAAGCCATCAAGTTTCATGTCATTGAACCTGGTTTGTACTGTTCTTTGGTTGTTGTTCTTGCCAAATACCAGCAATTCTGTCGTGGTTGGTTTGAGCTTCACGTAGGTGCAGGACATGCAGGTCTGGAGGACGTGCAGGTATTGTTTGAGGACGCAGGATGTCTGTAGCAGAGGGGAATTTCAAGTAGATGCACATGCATGATACACATGTTTAGGTACACATATGTTTAGACGCGTGCATAAAGTGTTGAAATATTTATTCTATTTTTATTTTAGAGGTTTGCTACATACTAAAAGTGGGGCTTGCAGACCGCTCACCAGAGCACAGAAGAGTGCTGTGTTAGGGCCGCCATTTACTGCTGTAATTCCAGCATACCTTTTATTTCTGTGGTTTGGCTTCGAGCACTGCGAAGGAGATATCCTCTTTTTAGGTCTCGGCTAGCGAAGGATTTAATGTTTTTTAGTATGGGGCTTGAACCTGTCCCTCCTCTTCATTGGCTGGCTTCCTAAACGGAGACCAGCCATTGGAGGAGAGGGGCGTCTGTCCGTTTAAGCCCCGTCTTTTTCGGATTCGGGGGCGTGTTTTTTACTTTCTTTCTCTCCTCTGGAATCTAAACATTCCAGCCAATGGGAAGAGGAGAGAAAGAAAACCACGCCCCCAATCCGAAAATGCCACTGCTTTTCTCAGAGGCATTTCTGCTTGACCTCGGAGAAAGGCAGTGGTGTTCATGGCGTCATCCCCGTCCACCACTCCACCTGCTCTAGGCTCCCTCGGTGCTCCTCGATCTAAACACGGTCCCTCCAACTTGGACGGTCCCGCCTTTCCGCGGATGGCTCGCCGTCTGGTGAAGCCCATCCATGAGAGAGCCTTTCCGTCCCTCCGCCCCCTCGCTCATCATTTCACTGATGACTGCCCAGGCTTCAAAACATCACTCACACGGACAACAGTCATTAGGAAAACTACACAAAGCACTAAAAACACCATTAGAGTTGCCGCTCCTGCTAGTCAAACAACTCATTCTTTAATTATGGGTCTATCTGCTGGCTAAATACCACTGGCACACACTGCTTGCCATCAAGCCCCCGATGTGCTACGTACTTCCTGGCAATCACCAACGTTGAAACGCTTGCAGGATACAGTAAACTGGTTTATAGAGATTAGAAATGGCAGAAGCGCGGTGTGCAGGAAAGTCCGCTACGTGCAGCCTCCCTTCCCCCCCATACTGTACAGGACAGTAAAAAGGGGCGTGGGTTACATAGCGACAGTGATTTGAACAGAGGCGGCCCGGTCACATATCTGCAATGAAGCTCTCCAAAAGTCTTCAGAGTGAAAAACTGCCGAAAGTTGTGCCGCTCAAGCACCCAAGCTGGCGTCACAAGGAGGTTTCTAGCCACACTGCTTGGCTGGCCTCGTGGTTTTAGATTTTACACACCATCCTTCAGTAAAACCACATGGCGGGTGTTTCACCGCGTCATTTCAAAGAGCACGTGAAGGAGACTCCTAGCATTACAAGGAATTGACATGGGAGTGCGGCGATCAGTTTATCGCTGGACAGACGCAGAAAAAGCCCCACAACACAGCTAATAGAAAATATGTACACCTCTTTATATACGAGCTCTGAACCCACTGCAGCCTTTCATTCAGTTGCATAAGCAAATTCAACATCTCCCTTTGCAGACTTCATAAAGACGATGAAGCGAATGCGCACGGAAGCAGCTTGCTATATAGTTACACGATAAGATGTCCATACTATAGGGGCCAACGCGAGCATCCAGGCCCTGTTCCTTAGACTGACAGCTCAGATTGGCCTGATGTCTTACATACAATGAACAATTACCGCAAAGCTGTCATTAACGCGCGCAGCAAACCAAACAATGGGGACTAGCTTATCCTAGTGACGCCAGCACAAGCACATGGGACGTTACACTCACAAGCCGGCTGAGGGAGCGCAGATGGCTGTGTGTGTATGTGGGTGGCTCTGTGTGTGTGTGGGTGGCTCTGTGTGCGTGTGGGAGGCTCGGTGTGTGTGGCTCTGTGTGGGTGGCTTTTTTTGTAGGTGGCTCTATGCGTGGTGGCTTTGTCTGTGTGTGGGTAACTCTGTGTGTGTGTGTGTGTGTGTAGGTGGCTATGTGAGTGGCTCTGTGTGTGTGGGTGGCTTTGTGTGTGTGGCTCTGAGTGTGGGTGCAAATGCAATATGTCTCGCATTTGAGAGTGATTAAGCTATTGACATTGTAAATAACAATGCCGTTTCTTTAAATGTTTTAAAAACAAAAATAATGTCATGAGCAATGCCAATAGCTCTAACTTTAACAATGCCGAGACCATTGCATTGTAAATGCTTGTTACCCACTGTGTCCGTCTAGACACCACACCTATCCATTATAGAAATCTAAATAAAAAACATTGAAATTGTGTTTAACAAGTCAGTCCTACAGCCTCGAAGAGCTTGAAATGTCCTGTGACTGATGAAGGCAAAGTCATCAATAAGCAGAAAGATATTGAAATGCCAAACTGTAAAAGATTACAAATGCTCAGATGTTCACACGATTAAAAATCACTTTGCGAAGCACAAACGCAACAGATGACGAATTTGGAGAAAAAATATGTTTTTGTGGTTTGCTCCAAAGGTCTTCCTAGTAAACCACTTAGAGAGGCTTTTGATCAGCAGGACACCTGCCGGGCCACCGTTCAGCGGTCTTGTTTGCCTGAAAGCAGGGCCTGTGAAAGGTGGACTCACAATGGGTGGTTTTCTATAGTCCTTTTAAAGGCACTGCCTCTGTCCATTGAGCAGTGCTTGCTTGCAGGGCATTGTTCCGGGTCAGATGTGCGTCCTGCGTAGTATCTGTCGGAGGCGATTCATCTAAGCTGTGAAAAAGTCCCTGAGATCCGAAGAGTAAATGAATGAAAGCATCACGGACTACATTACAACTTTTGTGTTTAATGGGTGTAACGAGAAGGACGAAGCCAGGGAACGCATCCTTTTATGTTTTATGATAACACGGCGCTAATGCCTTAAGCAAACATTTAACTGTGTTTCCCACAGAAGAGAAATCACTTTCTAGTTAATAGGTATCCGAACAGATAAAGCACATTAAATGGCAATGCAGAAAAGAATAGGCACGATAAATGCCCCAGTAGAAAGGCAGCAGCATGGCAAAGTCCACCTTACTATAGCTACACGAGCCGCCCATCACTTGGACTTGATTGCAATGGAATGCTGTTCCCAGTAATACCTTTAGGAATGAGAACCCGAGGGGCTTCCAATCTTGGGCTTATGGCAAGTCATTTGATTTCTTTTTCACTTACCTACCATTTTTCATGCCTCATTTAGAGGAGGACAGCAACGCGAACTATGCAAAAAAAAATTGGAGTAATCCAGCCACCCTCCTCTTGGATCCTTTCTAGAAGGCAGAGGTATGCCTTGTCCCAATGGGCAAACAGCTCATGGCTCCACCATCAAGCCATGCATGTGTGGGTGGAGCAAGTGTTTTTCAGCAGCTTGGATCGGGCCTTTGGCGTGCATCCTACACACCCCACAATTCAAGAAACCCAAAACAAATGGATAAAGATTGCTACCCAATGCGTTAGGCCTTGGAATACTCTTCCGCATCACGACTCCAACAGCACAGAGCGCAATGGCACCTTCAGAAGATCTATACAGGTGCACATTTGTTGCTAGGTCTTCCCCTAGGAACAAAGGCATCTTCAGGCCAACTTGTGGGCTGACAAAGCCCTGCAGCTGACTGGTGCTACATTTGGCGTTGTGCAAAAAAATCTATTAAGAATAACATTTTAATCGAGTATGGTGGAAAGTTGTATTCCTGTTTAGATTCCACTGACCTCCCAGTTGACACTGTCAACAAAGCTATAAATTAATGCCAACTTCAATGGTATTGTAAGTGATGCAAACACCTTTCCACTGCGACATCAATTCATATCACAGCACGATTTGTTAACCAACAAGAAAAAAAGAACTGTGGCTTAAATAACAAACACTGGCAAATCCAATAGCCTGTCTTGCACTTGACTAACTATCTAGATCCACTGGCTTTACCAATGCTTGATATAAGTGTTTGAAGGCAGATTGAGGAGGAGCCTCCTTCCACACTAGGTACCAGCTGCAGCCAGCAGGAGGATGAAATAGAATCATAGTGCACCCCAAAAGGGAGCAGCAGCAGGATGATAGGTATCCAACTGGGCCCCATTGAAAGGTAGATTACTGTACGAAGTCTTACAAGAACAAATCTTCCAGGCAGCTGTCTTGAAGTGAGGCTTGTACTCGAGTAATGAAAAAAACAATAAAAAAATATGCATGATCTAGTAAATATGATATAAAATAATTTGTGTGTATCTCGCATTCTTAAGAAAAAGAATTGGAAATATGGTGAAGCCCAGCATGGAGAACGAGGTAGACTCCTTCCGCCCCTCTCCATCTCAGCCAGAACACAGCCCTCCGCATCGGAGCCCATCTCACTGATATAGCCCACGCAAGGGTCGGAGGGCTCCACAACGCCCCACCCAACTCCTAACCACAGTGTTAGAAATCCCAGTTTCTCTTGCCCGCCACAGAGGACTGTATGGAGAACGGCTGCCTTCTTGGGAGACTAGAGCGGCTCTAGCAATGCAGCAATTGGTCGAGATTCAGCCCTGATCACCGACCCAAAGCAGCTGGGTGACGGCGTTCTCACTCCTCATCCTCAATCCTAGGCATAAGGGGAGTTGGCGATTGGGGGCTCAGTGAATGGTAGGTTGCCGTGAATTTAATGAACAATCTTGTAGTGTCCTGCCAGACACGTAATACAACAGCCCCACCTTTGGGGCAGTGCTAACACACCCCACATCCATCCAACACAGCTGTCACCAGTCAGGTGACCCTCCTAATAAAAGGGGCGAGGTGCACATGCTCTTGGTCTGTTTTAGTAACTACATACTAAGGGCCTGATTTAGTTCTCGGCGGATGGATTACTCACAGCGGCGACTGATATCGTATTCACCGAAATATAAATCCCATTACATCCTATGAGATTTATATTTCAGCAGACAGGATATCTGTCACAGTTGGTTAACATCCATTATAACCCAGACGTTACGTCGCATGCGTTTACGTCGCAAGTGTTACAACGCAAGCGACGTTACGACGCGGACCACTATCCCGCGTACCATTACATTGCATGCACATTTAAAATGCATACGCTTTTAAATTGTATGTGGTGTAATGGACGCAAGGCGGGCGGCACGGACGAGCACCGGGACAGAGGCGGAGGAGCGCCAGGACAACGCAAGGAGAAAGAGGTAAGGGGGATTATGCTCAGAGTGTAGGGTTTAGGGCAGTTTCTGGAGATTGTGCTTACAGTGTAGTGTTTAGGGCAGTGTCTGGTGGTCGTACTGTAGGGCAGTGTGTTAGGTGTAGTGTATTAGGGTTTAGGGTTTAGGGTTTAGGGAAGTGTAGGCTACTTTTTAGGCTTTAGGATAGTGTGTGTTATGTAGGGCAGTGTGTTAGGCATCCTTTCTTAGGGTTTAGGTCTCAGGGCTTAGGGTTTAGGGAAGTGTAGGCTGCTTTTTTAGGCTTTAGGGTAGTGTGTGTTATGTAGGGCAGTGTGTTAGGCGTACTGTTTTAGGGATTAGGGATTAGGATTTAGGGTTTAGGGAACTGTAGGGTACTTTTTTAGGCATTAGGGTAGTGTGTGTTATGTAGGGGGTATTAGGGAAACAAATCGCGATTTTAAAGCATGCGGGGTGTTTGTGTGCATTGTGAATGTGTTTTGCATGCATTTGGATACGTAAGCGAAGTAATGGTTTGTGAGGTGAAAACGCGCGTTGTGAATGCCCATGTGATGTAAAGACGCCGATGTAAAGGTATGCGATCTTAACGCTTCCGATGTAGCATCATAAATCCGTCACCGTTGTGACGGAGTAACCCATCTTCCGGGATCTAAATTAGGCCCTAAGTGTCTGTGTCATCTTTTCTTTAGTATGTGGGCCAAGGGCCCACAACTTTACAAGTACAATGATGCACCGCAATGGGCGCCGCCTCGAAGACGCTCAAGGCTGGAGGGTCTGACTGTGTCTCAGAGGCAAAGTGACAGCGAGGCACAACGGTGGCACCTCAAGTGGATCTAGCCTCTCAACACACATGGCAGAGGCCACAGCAAGACTAACCAACACCCACCCCCCAAGGTGAATGTGGACCCAAGCATAGACACCTTAAGTGGCAGAGCAGCTCCCTACATTCTATTGTGGCCCAGCTGGATACTGCCCCTGTTCAGACTAACAGGGAGGTAACAACTTTTAAGTGAAGTTCCAGGACGGGCTCTTCAGCTGGACCACAGCTGCTAGGGAACACCCCCCTTGGGCCCATCAGAATCAATGCACCACCCTCCCATCCAATACACCACTTTGGAACCCCACGCATATCACGCCAAACCTCCTCGCTACACCAATAATACCCTGACCCAGTGTTTGCACTATGGTGTAAATCCTGGCTGGGCACACTTAAGGACAAAGTAGTAACCCAGCACTGTGGCTAGCTGGCTTCTCGCGTATTTTGCGACTGCCATTAGTCAGGTCCAGACACTTGCGCAGCTCCTGAGCATAACTGATTTGCTAGAGCTGAAATAGAACCTCCCCACTTCCATACCGTCCCCCGGAGCAGGCTCCCATTACCGCAACAACATGGTGAGATGCAAACCCCAGAAGGGGGGGTCAGTCGCTGATATGTGGAGTCTAAAAACAGCAGTGGCGAACCACTCTCATGGGTCTGGCGGGGCCACATCGACCCCTATAGTACAGGAATATATGGACCGCTTCCTGTCTGAAAGCCAATCTGAAACTAGCTCAATTAAGACATACTTTAAAACCAGTTTACCGGAAGTTTGCAAGGACATCTCCAAACTAGGAAACCATGTAGATAACCCTGAATGCTTAACAGACGAGAGAACTGAAGACCAAGAGATGTTATGGCATATGGTGCAAGCACTGAACACACAACATGCAGACCTGCAAACAAAACAAAAAGACTTGAAAGGCAGGAGCAGGGGCAACAGCATATGAATTTGAGGTATTCTCAAAGGAGCGGAAGGAGATAGTAGCATGGACTTTATCAAGGACCTCTTTTAGGCTATCAGAGGTGACCTAGAAATGCCCACACTCAAACTCGAAAGTCCCATGGTGTAATCTCAAGCACAGAGTAATCTCAAGGAACAATCGACCGGAGCACTACCCACACATTCTCACACGAGCAGACTTCTTCGAATATAAGAAAGCTATTATGAGGGGAAGTTGGAACTTTTTTTTCAAGGTTCGACTATCCAACTCTTCCAAGACCTATTTCTTGACACCCTTAGGAAATGTAGAGACTTCAGGAGAGTCACAGACTTTCTACAAGAGCACAATATCAAATATCAATGGGGTCACCAATTTATTCTCATGTTCCAATGGAAAGGAAAGCAACGATACAGATGCTCTCTCTAAGAAGCTTGGGCAATACTAAGCCTACCCCAGAAATCATAGCCTGAGCCCACCATCCATGGACGCAAGTCAAACCGCACTGAGCTTCTCCCTCAATGGAAAACTATATACCAGCACTACGGAACACTTTGGGCTAGGGACAGAACTATCGAGGATGCCAAAGCTAATGTTATTTCACACCTCCAGAATATGAAAAGGGAATCACCTCGGCGAGACACTTCCCCACTGGACGGCCACTCCCCTATGGACACATAGATGACTCTGGATCACACCAACTCCATGTAGGGTCTGCGTACATCCAGGCCAGTGGAGGGTTACGATGACAAAGAGACCAATAACTGTGATACTAGTCTTGACTAAACTCTGACCTTCCATCTAAGTTTCTAATTCTGAACTTGACCCTCACCCTCTAACCCTGCATAACGATGAACGTACAAGGCTTAAACTCTACTAACAAATGACATCAGGTGTGGAAATACCTCCTAAAAGACGACACAATTGTCATCTTTTTCCAGGAAACACACATACTGAAAAAAGAACACCAGCGCATGTAACGTCCCCAAGACCCTTGCCAATACTGGCCTTGCCTTCCATACTCCATTTAATCCTTTCACAGAGGGATGCACCTCTTGTGGAGACGAGTTCTTACCCGCTTTTTCGATGGACAAGGAGAATTGGTTTGGCCTAGTTGACCTTTTATTTGTTTTCGAAACATATCCTTTCTTTGATCATGACCCTGCCAGAGGTGGATACAAAATTCAGGGTATACTGGGGATCTGCTTTGGTTGTTTATGGTACTTGAATATGTTGCAACCTCTAACTATACATGATGATGAATGTACCAGGCCTAAACTCCGCTAACAAGCGACATCAGGTGTAGAGATATCTCCTAAACCACAACCTGAATGTCATCTTTCTCCAGGAAACACACATACTCAAGAAAGACCAACAGGTAAAGCAACACCCCAAAGACCCTTACCGATACTGGCCTTCACTTCCTAGCAAAACAGCAGGTATGACTACCTTGTGTAAACCACACAGTGGGCAAAAAACCCTGTCTGTCAGTAGCAGCACGGATGGTCATTATGTAAAATTGAAAGTCTAGAGGGGAAATGCAACCCTAACAAAGCTAAATTTCATGGACAATGCCCTAATTTTGAATAGGCCACGTTACAACGCATGCGATACATTGCATGCCATTACAACGCGGTCGTTACAATGACCGCGTTGTTACATCGCATACCATTACAACAGAAGTCGTTACAACAACTTGCTGTAGGGGGCGCTGGATGTTGGAATAGTTTAATTTACTATTCCAACTCCAGTCTGTGCAACAGCAGGGAAGGTGTTGGATTTTAAATCCAACACCTGCTGCCCCCTACAGCAAGTGATTGTAACGACTTGCAGTGCTATGGTTTACGAATGTAACAACGCGGTTGTTGTAACGACCGCATTATAATGGTATGCGATGTTTCACATGCAATGGAAACCATGCTTCCCCCGAATTTTCCATATGTAATGCTATTTGTTAAGAAAAAAAATAGATTTAAGGTTGTGTCACAAAAATCGATCAATTTTATAGACATCTGTGGTTTTAGCTTCTAACCAAACCAAAACAAACACACATTTTATATATAACGACTTTAAAAACCCAAAAACCAACAAATTGAATTATAACATATCCGTAAATAATGTTCTATAATAGAAAATAACGCTCTGAAATACACACGTAAAGAACTGGGTACCCTACAACTATTTTACGTGTAAGAGTTGACCAAAAACATATAACCAATACCAAATCCATAAAGGTTCAAAAACAACATCTCTTGGTTCTGGTAACACCGAGCACTTTTGGTGTCATAATTTACTCTTGTGTCACAAGAACGCCAGTCATCGCATTATAAGAATACGAGGGAGCTCTGGAATTATGCGCCAGTGGACGCCCAAATTATGTGGCAATGTTCATAAAATGATGAAGCAAGAAAAAGCAAATAATACAGTATAATTCAGCATCATCCGTAGCAGTTTTATTTGGTTATCATGTCATTTAATAACTATTAATATTTCTGGGCAAACATGCACTTCATTAGTTCCAGTTTAACACCAGAATAAAGCAGTCAGAAATTGAAAGGTTACCCGTTAACCTTGGGAAAGGGTCTGTCACTGCACAAATCTATATACCTCGCCTTTTGTTTCTGAAATCTGCAAATTATGCATCAGATGCAGCAAATCCACGATTATGCGGAAAACTGCACTGCAGAATCCTAGTCGCTCTGACTATAATACAAGGCTATCTGTTATGAATCACATAATTTGCATACATGAAGTGACGTTTGGGCGCAGGTCATACAGCCAAGCCCACTACTTAGCTCCTTCTCCATAAGACACTGTACTTGTCCTTTGACCATGTTTATTGCAATCTGATCTCGGAGCCTGACTTTTGGCCAGACCCTGCTCTAAAGGACCAAGCCACCACAGCTGCTTCACGAATGTTATCAGTAACGTCACTTGTGACCAGTGGATAGGGAAGAGTAATGGTTGAATTATTCACCATAGCTAGTGAATTGTAGGGGATTCTAAGCTTGCTTCATAACCATAACATCCTTTCAACTAAAGGTTTTTAGGGGAATTTCAATCGTTTTCTTTATGGCAAACGTTTCTTCACTTTTGAGAAAAGTAGCATTACTTCAATTAAAAAAGATTATGGACAATTTGGATTTTTTTGTGTGATATACTCTGTGTAAATTGTACACAGACACACAGATATGTACCTATCTGCATACAGGTTGTATATGTTTTATCTAATAAAATACACCAGGGTGTAAACTGAAAACAGAAAACTCAGATGCTTTCATGCAACATGTGTCACCACGGCCTGTGCAGTTGACCAATGTAAAGTATGAGCAGCCTTACTATGTGCAATATACATTTGTAGATATGTTTTATGAATAACTTCAAATAACCGAAGATGCATGAATAGAAAGTCAATGGTTATGCCGCCATCTACAGACAGAAACTACAACTATTCATACCAGACGAAGGGACAACTTGATGACTCAACGAACACAAACTTTATTTGTAGCTATGCGACGGAGCAAGAATCATGTGAGAGAATGGAATAAACTAGGATATATTTGTCAATGTGTTTTAAAACAAATTAGTCGTTCGAAGAAGAATCTTTACTTTTATTTTGAGCTTGAAAAAACCTTTATTCCATATATTTAAGAATGACAATCTGACTACTGCTTAGCATGGATGCCATCTTGCACAGCCGGAGACATAGGGGCCCATTAGGATGGCGGGGGTCATCCCTGCGGAGCTGGGACCGTCCGCCACAGGTGCGGCAGTCCCGCCCGCCGAATTAGGATGCGCCTGCTACACTACACAACCATGCATTGCATTGTGATGCACAACGTGGCAGGCACTGCGCGGTGCCTGCCACCTTGAGCATGGCAATGTAGGGGGGTACCATAGATACCCCCCAAGTTCAGCCCCCCACACCCCAGGGGGCCCATAACGGGCCCCGTAGCAGAACTCCTTATGCCTTTCCATGGCGGCATCGCCACCATGGAAAGGCTGGTGTTTGCCTGCATCCTAATCTGGTGGACGGTGCCTGCTAGGCACCGCCACCATTTTGGGCTCCCTGGACCGTCCGCCAGGCATACCGGACGATTGCTGGCAGCGGACGGTCTTTGTGTCTGCTGCGGATTCATTCATGTTCCCACCGCCATCCAAATCTGGCAGTGAGAAATATCCGTTCGATGGCGGAAGGACCGCCACCGCAGGGCCGGCGGTTGCCACCAACGGGCCTGCGGTGGCAGTCCTTCTGCCATCATAATCAGTCCCTTCGTTTTTTATCATGTGAATTTTAAAGGGGCCACATTTCAATTATTTGCAAACCAGATCAGGGTTTAATACTAATCATGATAGCAAGAACCTGAGTAAAAGAGAGAGAAGGTAAGAGGTGCTGAACCGAGACAGAGAAGAAATAACAGAAATGTTTGTGACTGCAAACCTAGCTGTGTCTAGGTGCTGCCTGCTAAATAGAAGATGGGAAAGGAGAAGAGCGACAGGTGACTACTGAGCGAATAGGACATTAATCCCGTGGCAACTGATATTTTTCCACCTCAAGTGCTGAGCCCTTTTTTGATGCTTGGGGCTCTGGGGCCTAAGCCTTTATAACTTTTTTCCACTAAAGGTATCCAGGCAACATTTGTATTCTTTTTTCCCCACATCTTGGGGATCCTAAAGGTACCTAGGATTTGTGGATTCCACTGGAATGACCAGAGCAAATAAGTAAATACAGAAAAAAATATTTGGGGCAAAAATTGGGGCAAAAAGCTGTGCAAGAAAGCATATGTTTTTTTTCTTAGAAATGGCATCAACAAAAAGTTTAATGTCTTAAGAACACCATCCTAGTACATTTCCGGAACAAGCAGAGTGGTTAAAAAAAACCACAGTAGTGTTTCAGATTTTTCTGAATGGTAGTCAATATATCCTTTTTTATGATTTCGACCTACTTGCAGTTTGTAGTGGAAACAGGTGTAAAACACATGAGTAAGCCAAAAATTATGCATTTCTGAAACAAAGGCAATATTCTGAATTCAGCAAGGGGTCATTTATTTAGATTGCTCATGATTTTCACCAAAAAACTAATCATTGAAATTAAAAATTAATGACAACAATTAAGAAAAGATAGCAATTGGTGATAGCATTCTCAAGTGTAATTCTTTTTCCCCAATTACCGATTTAAGAAAAGCTATATAAGGTTTTGTCCGTCAGACACTTATGGTTGCAGGGATGTATAGTGTTTATTGCTGTCCAAAAACATGCCATACTCAGAACCAACAACTGTGCTACAGCTTATAATGAGCTTTTATAGCGTACTCACCTTGCAACAATTCCTGTGTTAAAATCTAACAAAGAAAAAATTAAAATGAAGAAAACCTATGTATTTTTGGAATTTGCTGAAGATACTGCACTAGGAACAGTTTACATTGGTACAACTCTGAACTTGGGGTTACGTGTACTATTAAGTGATTTAGGGGCCATTTGGTTTACATTTGGAAGCCAAAAATTGAGAGAAATTCAATTGATAAATGTTTTACTCTTCTGTGTTTCCTCACTTCTCCTGATTAAAACAGTACTCCACTTGTGCGGCAGGGCCTAACACCTGCGATAGGAAAAGCTTGAAGACGAGACATGGAAACATCAGAATTTTGTCATAAAAAATTACCCAGTTTTGCAATGTGGGTAACAATGGAATTTGGTTCCAGTCTTGGCCACCACTCAGTGAACCCTACTCAACCTAGATATTTCTCAAACCTAGACACACAGGGTGGTATGAGTTGCATGGATCCCCCTATCATTTCTTGCACAGAGTGCCCTGCAAATTTCAAATGTTAGATAAAATCAAGCATTCTATGTCAGGACTGGGGGCGAGGATTATGCATTCTTTCTCCACTTTATTTCCACATCAGCGTAGAAATAAACAAAACTACATTTCCCATGGAACATCGGGAAAAAGTAGTAAAGAAAACAACATGGCAACGACCAATCAGGAAGGAGTACCAATGTCCAATCAGGGGCTAGAGAGCCCAACATGGTCCTCTGTCAGTGACCCTTATTCCTCTTTCTTCGCTGCTCCGCAGCTAGAGATAGGTGCTCCTCAGTTTTTTCTGTGTAGTACTGTGTTTGCTTGAATGGTTCCATGCTTTTGTATGCTGATGTATTAGCATTACTATTATTAATGGTTCCATGCCCTTGTATGCTGTTTATTAGAGTTAATATTGCATATTGTGCTTGCATTTCAGGCGTGTTTATTGGGCTCCACCCACAGTGTATTTTTCTGTTAGGCTTCAGCGTTAAAATTCTGATTGCGTATCGCGGTGTGTTTCTTGTTGGTTTTTGAGCGCTTTGAGCGCTTCTCTTCTGTAACACCGCGGGTACAGGGTTTTCCGTACCTACGCAGCGTCTGTCAGCTTGCTCTACGGACCTCCCGCTGACAGGTGGCGCGGGAGGCCGGCTTCGGCGCGACGCAGTGTTTATTCTCCTTAGGAGTTCAAACACCACGCGCACGCTTGCGGCACAGAGCTCTGGACCGAGGTGAACGCCCGGTTGAGGGGTCTGTACACGGCGGTGGTCGATTACCACAAACGCCGATTTGCATATTCTATGCTCCGTTTCCATAGCGATGAACTGAGGGATTCGGAGTCGGTATTAGTATATTCAAACGGACGCCTCTTCAGAGGTCCTGTATTGGCCTGTGAAGGCCTTCAGAGGAGACATATCCCGGGCCAGTGTTTACCCTTGGAGTTTTGCAGTCTTTATTGATTATTTGGTGATTTAGCCGGCATTTGTCCCCGGGGCTAGAACCCCATTTGATTTGCGCCTTATAAGAAAAATTACGCCTTGGTTGGCCCTGTAGGTTCCACTCCCCATTGATTGTACCATGGAGTACTATGATGAGTTTCCAGAGGAGGAAGACCCTCTGGCGGGCATGTCTTGGGGTGATGCCTTTTATGATGCGGTGGACTCATCTATTTACCAAGCGGTGGATCAGGCTATTACCCCCTTGGAAGATAGGCTTTCTCGCCAAATTAATCCGGTGTTTTCACTCCTTGAGCAGCGGATTGCTGCTGGCCCGGCCACCTCAGGTCCTTTGGGTCCTGCTCTCACTGGTTCCCCACCGGCCAAACATCCCCAGGAGCCTGGGGTAGATTCGGATGCTTTCGAGCGTCTACGACAGGCTCCCCCACCTTCCACCCCAGCCCCCCAGTCTACCGACAAAGACGCGGCTGGTGACCCCGATTCTCCCGGTCCTTCAAGGTCCTGGCTCCCCTCACATCCACCAGCTCCCCCCACCAATCACTTCCGAAATGTTGGATCCCAATGACATCGCCCACCCCCACTCGTCAGAATGGGTCCCAGCGGAGAAAGTCGCTGCATATGTGGCAGAGCACATTCGCCACCCATTAGAAAAGGAGGCCCACAACTGCCTCTGGGCGGAATGCCCATTCCAATCTTTGGAAGGGAGGGATTGACCCTTGCATGTCCACCTTCCTTCAAAAGTTTATTCGTGACCCTAAGAAAGGGATTGATAGATCCTGGAGGGCTTGCCAGGACAAGCTCCTGGATGCCCTCGGCCCAGCCACAAAAATTCTAGATATGGCAGAAGAGGCCAAAGAGTCTGGCTCACTTATCTCTCTGGAGGCCCTTTCAAGCTGGGCGCAGAGGGTGGTTATTTTTTTGGGCAATGCCAACTGTGCCCTCTCCACCGAGCGCCGCCGGTCCCTCCTCATAAAGATAGATCCAAAGTTAGAGGACCTGCTGGATTCCGAGGCTGGCGCTATTGCGCAAGGTGGATTGTTCGGCGAGCCTTTCGTAAAAGAGCTTGGCAAATTTGTTAATACGTTCACATCGCTGGACAGAGCTCAGTACACAATTAAGAAAGTTTTTCCCCGTGTTTTTCGCGGAGCCGGCCGAGGCAGGGGCAGCTCGGCCGGTCGTCAGCACCCCCAGGGTAACCAAAGAGGCTCCGGTCAGTACCAGGACCAGTCCCGTTTCGGGAACTTTTACCCCACCAGAGGACGACGTGGAAAAGGAAAAGGATTTCAGGGAGGATCCTCCGCCTATAACTCTGGTGAGTGTTCGCCCTTCTTCCTTGAACATAGGGGGGCGACTGGCAAGTTGTTACCAGGCTTGGTTGTCTCTAACGCACGATGCATGGGTTCTCCAAACGGTACAGGGGTTTCACATAGAGTTCATGGGACATCCAGTTCAAAGAACCAGACCCCGGCCCATCCAGTTTTCCGTGCAAGATGCGGCCTTAGTGGACGAGGAAGTTGCTTCCCTCCTCCACAAAGGCGCCATTTCACTTACCTTCCTGGACCCCAGGTTTTTTTTAAGCAATCTTTTCTTGGTAGACAAAACAGACGGAGGCAAAAGACCTGTTATAAATTTGAGCGAATTCAACGAATGGCTAGTCTATCGCCATTTCAAAATGGAAGGAATACATCTCCTTCGGGACATTCTTAGTCCTCAGGACTGGATGGTTCATTTGTACCTCAAGGACGCCTATTTGGTGATTCTGATTTTTCCTCCTCACAGGCGGTTCCTTCAGTTTGCTTGGGGTCACCTCATCTACAAGTTCACAGCTCTCCCGTTCGGCCTTTCCTCGGCCCCCTGGTGCTTCACCAAAGTCCTCAAACCGGCGGTGGAGGTTTTGAGAGCTCGAGGGATCAGAATGATCGTATATCTATACAACCTGCTTTTGATGGCTTCTTGTCCTCGTCAGCTGACTTCTCTGCTTCAGATGACCTTCTCCCTCCTCCAGGACCTGGGTTTCGTGATAAACGAGAGCAAATCTCTGTTACATCCTGCCCAGTCTCTTACCTTCTTGGGGTTCGTAATCGACTCCACAACCTCTACTCTCAGTCTTCCCTCCAGGAAGATAGCCAAGATTCGACACGAGCTGCGTTGAGTCCTGTCCAAACAACAGGTTTCTCTTCGCCAGCTGTCCTGGGTAGTGGGGCTTCTGTCGGCCCAACTCTGAACTTGGGGTTACGTGTACTATTAAGTGATTTAGGGGCCATTTTGTAAAATGTGTTCTTTCTTGCCCACTGGTTTACATTTGGAAGCCAAAAATTGAGAGAAATTCAATTGATAAATGTTTTACTCTTCTGTGTTTCCTCACTTCTCCTGATTAAAACAGTACTCCACTTGTGCGGCAGGGCCTAACACCTGCGATAGGAAAAGCTTGAAGACGAGACATGGAAACATCAGATTTTTGTCATAAAAAATTACCCAGTTTTGCAATGTGGGTAACAATGGAATTTGGTTCCAGTCTTGGCCACCACTCAGTGAACCCTACTCAACCTAGATATTTCTCAAACCTAGACACACAGGGTGGTATGAGTTGCATGGATCCCCCTATCATTTCTTCCACAGAGTGCCCTGCAAATTTCAAATGTTAGCTAAAATCAAGCATTCTATGTCAGGACTGGGGGCGAGGATTATGCCTTCTTTCGCCACTTTATTTCCACATCAGCGTAGAAATAAACAAAACTACATTTCCCATGGAACATTGGGAAAAAGTAGTAAAGAAAACAACATGGCAACGACCAATCAGGAAGGAGTACCAATGTCCAATCAGGGGCTAGAGAGCCCAACATGGTCCTCTGTCAGTGACCCTTATTCCTCTTTCTTCGCTGCTCCGCAGCTAGAGATAGGTGCTCCTCAGTTTTTTCTGTGTAGTTCTGTGTTTGCTTGAATGGTTCCATGCTTTTGTATGCTGATGTATTAGCATTACTATTATTAATGGTTCCATGCCCTTGTATGCTGTTTATTAGAGTTAATATTGCATATTGTGCTTGCATTTCAGGCGTGGTTATTGGGCTCCACCCACAGTGTATTTTTCTGTTAGGCTTCAGCGTTAAAATTCTGATTGCGTATCGCGGTGTGTTTCTTGTTGGTTTTTGAGCGCTTTGAGCGCTTCTCTTCTGTAACACCGCGGGTACAGGGTTTTCCGTACCTACGCGGCGTCTGTCAGCTGCTCTACGGACCTCCCGCTGACAGGTGGCGCGGGAGGCCGGCTTCGGCGCGACGCAGTGTTTATTCTCCTTAGGAGTTCAAACACCGCGCGCACGCTTGCGGCACGGAGCTCTGGACCGAGGTGAACGCCCGGTTGAGGGGTCTGTACACGGCGGTGGTCGATTACCGCAAACGCCGATTTGCATATTCTATGCTCCGTTTCCATAGCGATGAACTGAGGGATTCGGAGTCGGTATTAGTATATTCAAACGGACGCCTCTTCAGAGGTCCTGTATTGGCCTGTGAAGGCCTTCAGAGGAGACATATCCCGGGCCAGTGTTTACCCTTGGAGTTTTGCAGTCTTTATTGATTATTTGGTGATTTAGCCGGCATTTGTCCCCGGGGCTAGAACCCCATTTGATTTGCGCCTTATAAGAAAAATTACGCCTTGGTTGGCCCTGTAGGTTCCACTCCCCATTGATTGTACCATGGAGTACTATGATGAGTTTCCAGAGGAGGAAGACCCTCTGGCGGACATGTCTTGGGGTGATGCCTTTTATGATGCGGTGGACTCATCTATTTACCAAGCGGTGGATCAGGCTATTACCCCCTTGGAAGATAGGCTTTCTCGCCAAATTAATCCGGTGTTTTCACTCCTTGAGCAGCGGATTGGTGCTGGCCCGGCCACCTCAGGTCCTTTGGGTCCTGCTCTCACTGGTTCCCCACCGGCCAAACATCCCCAGGAGCCTGGGGTAGATTCGGATGCTTTCGAGCGTCTACGACAGGCTCCCCCACCTTCCACCCCAGCCCCCCAGTCTACCGACACAGACGCGGCTGGTGACCCCGATTCTCCCGGTCCTTCAAGGTCCTGGCTCCCCTCACATCCACCAGCTCCCCCCACCAATCACTTCAGAAATGTTGGATCCCAATGACATCGCCCACCCCCACTCGTCAGAGTGGGTCCCAGCGGAGAAAGTCGCTGCATATGTGGCAGAGAACATTTGACACCCATTAGAAAAGGAGGCCCACAACTGCCTCTGGGCGGAATGCCCATTCCAATCTTTGGAAGGGAGGGATTGACCCTTGCATGTCCACCTTCCTTCAAAAGTTTATTCGTGACCCTAAGAAAGGGATTGATAGATCCTGGAGGGCTTGCCAGGACAAGCTCCTGGATGCCCTCGGCCCAGCCACAAAAATTCTAGATATGGCAGAAGAGGCCAAAGAGTCTGGCTCACTTATCTCTCTGGAGGCCCTTTCAAGCTGGGCGCAGAGGGTGGTTATTTTTTTGGGCAATGCCAACTGTGCCCTCTCCACCGAGCGCCGCCGGTCCCTCCTCATAAAGATAGATCCAAAGTTAGAGGACCTGCTGGATTCCGAGGCTGGCGCTATTGCGCAAGGTGGATTGTTCGGCGAGCCTTTCGTAAAAGAGCTTGGCAAATTTGTTAATACGTTCACATCGCTGGACAGAGCTCAGTACACAATTAAGAAAGTTTTTCCCCGTGTTTTTCGCGGAGCCGGCCGAGGCAGGGGCAGCTCGGCCGGTCGTCAGCACCCCCAGGGTAACCAAAGAGGCTCCGGTCAGTACCAGGACCAGTCCCGTTTCGGGAACTTTTACCCCACCAGAGGACGACGTGGAAAAGGAAAAGGATTTCAGGGAGGATCCTCCGCCTATAACTCTGGTGAGTGTTCGCCATTCTTCCTTGAACATAGGGGGACGACTGGCAAGTTGTTACCAGGCTTGGTTGTCTCTAACGCACGATGCATGGGTTCTCCAAACGGTACAGGGGTTTCACATAGAGTTCATGGGACATCCAGTTCAAAGAACCAGACCCCGGCCCATCCAGTTTTCCGTGCAAGATGCAGCCTTAGTGGACGAGGAAGTTGCTTCCTTCCTCCACAAAGGCGCCATTTCACTTACCTCCCTGGACCCCAGGTTTTTTTTAAGCAATCTTTTCTTGGTAGACAAAACAGACGGAGGCAAAAGACCTGTTATAAATTTGAGCGAATTCAACGAATGGCTAGTCTATCGCCATTTCAAAATGGAAGGAATACATCTCCTTCGGGACATTCTTAGTCCTCAGGACTGGATGGTTCGTTTGTACCTCAAGGACGCCTATTTGGTGATTCTGATTTTTCCTCCTCACAGGCGGTTCCTTCAGTTTGCTTGGGGTCACCTCATCTACAAGTTCACAGCTCTCCCGTTCGGCCTTTCCTCGGCCCCCTGGTGCTTCACCAAAGTCCTCAAACCGGCGGTGGAGGTTTTGAGAGCTCGAGGGATCAGAATGATTGTATATCTATACAACCTGCTTTTGATGGCTTCTTGTCCTCGTCAGCTGACTTCTCTGCTTCAGATGACCTTCTCCCTCCTCCAGGACCTGGGTTTCGTGATAAACGAGAGCAAATCTCTGTTACATCCTGCCCAGTCTCTTACCTTCTTGGGGTTCGTAATCGACTCCACAACCTCTACTCTCAGTCTTCCCTCCAGGAAGATAGCCAAGATTCGACACGAGCTGCGTTGAGTCCTGTCCAAACAACAGGTTTCTCTTCGCCAGCTGTCCTGGGTAGTGGGGCTTCTGTCGGCTTCGATTCAAGCCATCTTTCCAGGCCCGCTACATTACAGGGCCCTTCAGCGTCTCAAAGCGTTCTTCCTCCGCAAAGGGTTCCCATACTCCCACAAGGTCTCCTTGTCAGTGGAACCATAAGCCGAGATCCAATAGTGGTTGGACCTCATGGAGGCCTGGAATGGCCGGGCGATCTTCGGTTCAGCCCCCGATCTGGTAATCGAATCAGACGCCAGCAGACAGGACTGGGGTGCCAGGTGCGGCGATTTGTCTACAGGCGGCTTGTGGTCACCCGAAGAACAGAAATTACATATCAACTGCCTGGAGCTTCTGGCGGGCTCCTTTGTAGTGTGTTGCTGGACAAGAGACTCGGTATAGTCCTGCATTCTTCTGAAAATGGACAATGTCTCCGCAGTCCGCTATGTGAACCACCTGGGAGGTACCAGATCGAAAGCTCTCTCAGACCTAGCAGCGAGTTTTTGGCAGTATTGCCTGGACAGTCAGATTTCCGTCACAGCGGAGTACCTTCCGGGCCAGGACAATCTGGAGGCGGACTTCAGTCTCGCCACTTACGAGACTCCAGCCTATGGAAACTAGACCAGTCCATTTTTGCGACGCTGGACGATCACTGGGGTCCCTTTTCAGTGGATCTGTTTGCGTCCAGGCTGGATCACCAGATCCCACGATTCTTCAGCTGGAGGCCGGATCCCTTGGCGGTGTCCACGGATGCCTTCCTTCAAGACTGGAGTCTGGAGCAAAGATATGCGTTCCCCCCTTTCGCGATGATCACACAAACCTCGGCTCAAGTCTGCAGGTAGTCGGGGGTACTAATTACCCCTCTCTGGAGGTCACAAGTCTGGTTTCCGGTTCTTCTGGAGCTTTCTTGGGATTTTCCAATCCTACTCCCCCACTTTCCGACTCTTCTCACGAACCCGGACTTAATGCCTCATCCACTGGTCGTGACGGGGTCGCTATTTCTCATGGCGTGGCGGAGTTCAGGGGCAGATGGTAGGCCCCAGGACTTTCACGAGAGGCTGAGAGCCTCATCTCCAAGGCTTGGGCAGACAGTACGGTCAAGAGGTACAAATCCGCGTGGAGCAGATGGACCTGTTGGTGTTTGCGATGGGGTTTTGATCCCTTGGTCGCCGACGTCGTTCACGTTGTGAACTTCCTGGCACACCTCACTTCCAACAGTTTAGCATACCATTCCATTAACACCTTCAGGTCTTCCATTTCTTCGGGCCATGTGCCGGTCCAGGGAGCCCCTATCGGTGAGCATACCTTAGTTTGCAGGCTCTTGAGGGGTATTCGCCTTTTCTTACCTCCGGAACCGCGCTATTCCACTCTTTGGGATGTTAATCAGGTCTCAACCTGTTTCTGTCTTGGCAACCTAACAGGTTTCTCTCCAAGAAAGAACTCTCTGCAAAGCTGGCCATGCTTCTCTGCCTCATGTCTTGCAGGCGGGTATCGGATGTCCAAGCCCTGGACATTTCTGGAAGGATGTTCAATCCTAAGGGCGTGGCCTTCACATTGCTTCGTCATACCAAATGCCATACCAGGGTTATCTCCTATCCGGAGTTCCCTCACTCCCCGAAACTGTGTGTCGTTAGATGTCTCAAAGCCTATGAGGAAATGACAGAAGAGTTCCGCCCTCCAGGAGAGCGTCAGCTCCTTATTGCACTCCGGAAACCATTTAAGGTGGTTTCTTCCCCCACCATCGCTAGATGGGTTCGTTGGGTGATGCAAGAGGCGGGCATTAGCCTTCGTCACTTTGGAGCGCATTCCGTGCGGGGAGCTATGGCCTCTAAGGCGTTTGGCTTGGGTGCCCGATTGGAGGAAATCCTCAATGCAGCCGATTGGTCTTCGGACTCTACCTTTAAGAGGTTTTACTTTAAACCAGTGCTTAACATTGCTCAACTGGTTGAGGGAAAGCTTTGAACAAGCATAATCCTCGCCTCCAGTCCTGACATAGAATGAAAAATTTCCTAGCTAACGTAACGGAAAGTTTCAATTCTATTAAGGACTGGGTGGCGAGGATTATCCTGCCCTATGCTCCAGGAGGAGACCCCTCCCCGTATTGCAGTAAGTACCTGTCTTTGCGATAACTGTGATGGTTCTACTGTATTTTACGTGACTGCTACATGTTTCTTTGCAGGTTTCTGTAGTAGTTTCTTGAGGTAATGAGTTCCCTGTTGTTTCAGGTTCTGATTCCCAGAAACCAGATGCCTGACGTGCCCAGGATGTCTGTCTTTGCGCTCAGAAAGAGGAAGCGGGGACACTGACAGAGGACTATGTTGGGCTCTCTAGCCCCTGATTGGACATTGGTGCTCCTTCCTGATTGGTTGTTGCCATGTTGTTTTCTTTACTATCTTTTCCCAATGTTCCATGGGAAATGTAGTTTTGTTTATTTCTACGCTGCTATGAAAATAAAGTGGAGAAAGAAGGCATAATCCTCGCCTCCGAGTCCTTAATAGAATTGAAACTTTCCGTTACGTTAGCTAGGAAATTTTTCATTCCCCTCAACTTTCATGGAGGGAATGTTCTGCAAGCTGAGGGGCTTCGCAAAATTCCTCCCACCTAGCACTTTCACACTTCACCCTAATGACAGATTGATGATAAACCCCCACTCCATGGGGGAAAGAAAGAATGTAGCCCTTTTAGGGGCTTGGGGTCAGGCCCAATGCCTGGGTGGGGGAAAAGCCTACAGTGTGAAACCGTCCTAGTGAGGTAGAAAGACTGCTGGGCCTATTTTGAGGTGGGGACATAGCCAATGACTAAGCAGGCCACAAAACCCCCTTTTTTGAACATTATTCCATGACTACGGAGAGACATCCATTGAAAGTGATGGGTCTCGTAGTAACTCTCAATGCCCCTGGATCCTTTTGGTTTGTGACAACTCCAGTAATTATGTTTTTTCGTTGTAGGCATCTACAGCGATTGCTCACTCGATTGACTCCAGGTACCTGTTCTCAATCTTGCTCTAGCCTAGTACACTCCTCATATTTGTCAATTTCTAATACTATGTCGTATGATTTATCCATCTGGATGTCCCATATCGTGTTAGCTCTGGTGAGTCCTCAAGAATTGAAATGAGGTTTAAATGTCCTTGACAAAATACTACACACAAACGGAATGAACTGATGTCCCTAAACTAGGTTTCAAGCAAATACAAGAGCAAAAAAAATACTGTGACCATGAGGTTGAACACAGGCCCCTGCAGCGGACGCCTTCGTCCACTGAGCCACCAGACCCGGCATTCACACATCTCTATCTATCTATCTATCTATCTATCTATCTATCTATCTATCTATCTATCTATCTATCTATCTATCTATCTATCTATCTATCTATCTATCTATCTATCTATCTATCTATCTATCTATCTATCTATCTATCTATCTATGTCTCTCGCTCTGTCTCCCTCCCTCCCTCTATCACTCTCTCTCTCTCTATCACTCTCCCTCTCTCTGATTCCCTCTCTCTCTATCTCTCTCTCTCTCTCTCTCGCTCTCTCTTCCTCTGTCTCCCTCACTGTGTCTCCCTTTTTCTCTCCCTCCCTCCCTCTCTCTCTCTGTCTCCCTCCCTGTCTCCCTCCCTCTGTCTCTGTCTCCCTCTGTCTCACTCACTCTGTGTCTCCCTCCCTCTCTTTGTCTCCCTCCCTCTCTCTGTCTCCCTCCCGCTCCCTCCCTCCCTCTCCCTCCCTCTCCCTGTCTCCCTCCCTCTCTCTCTCTCTCTCTTTCTCTCTGTCTCCCTCCCTCTCTCTCTCTGTCTCCCTCCCTGTCTCCCTTCCTCTGTCTCCGTCTCCCTCTGTCTCACTCACTCTGTGTCTCCCTCGCTCTCTGTCTCCCTCCCTCTCTCTCCCTCCCTCTCTCTATCTCCCTCCCTCTGTCTCCCTCCCTCTCTCTCTGTCTCCCTCCCTCCCTCTGTCTCCCTCACTCTGTTTGTCTCACTCACTCTGTTTGTCTCCCTCTCTCTCTGTCTCCCTCTCTCTGTCTCCCTCCCTCTCCCTCTCTCCCCTTCCCTCTCCCTCTCCCTCTCTCCGTCTCCCTCCCCCCCTCTCTCTCTCTCTCTCTCTCCCTTTCTCTCTGTCTCCCTCCCTCTCTCTTTCTGTCTCCCTCCCTGTCTCCCTCCCTCTGCCTCTGTCTCCCTCACTCTGTGTCTCCCTCACTCTGTGTCTCACTCATTCTGTCTCCCTCACTCTGTCTCCCTCACTCTGTGTTTCCCTCACCCTCTCCCTCCCTCCCTCTCTCTGTCTCCCTCCCTCCCTCTGTCTCCGTCTCTCTCCCTCCCTCTGTCTCCCTCCGTCTCCCTCCCTCTTGTCTCCCTCCCTCTTGTCTCCTTCCCTCTAGTCTGTCTCGCTCTTGTCTGTCTCGCTCTTGTCTGTCTCTGTCTCCCTCCCTCTCTCTCCCTCCCTCTCTCTCTGTCTCCCTCCCTCTCTCCATCTCCCTCCTTCTCTCTATCTCTCTCTCTCTCTCTCTCTCTCTCTCTCTCTCTCTCCCCCTCTGTCTCCCTCACTCTGTCTCCCTCCCTTTCTCTCTCCCTCTCTCTCTCTCTCTCTCTGTCTCCCTCCCTCTGTCTCTGTCTCCCTCTGTCTCACTCACTCTGTGTCTCCCTCCCACTCTCTGTCTCCCTCCCTCTCTCTGTCTCCCTCCCTCACTCTGTCTCAGTCCCTCCCTCCCTCCCTCTGTATGTCTCTCTCCCTCTTGTCTCCCTCTCTCTGTCTCCCTCCCTCTGTCTCCCTCCCTCTGTTTCCCTCCCTCCCTCTGTCTCCCTCTGTCTCACTCACTCTGTCTCACTCTCACTCTGTCTCCCTCCCTCTCCTTTCCTCTCCTTCTGTCTCCTTGTCTGTCTCCCTCTCTCTGTCTCTCCCTCTCTGTCTTTCCCCTCTCCCTCCCTCTCTCTGTCGCACTCTGTCTTTCTTCCGCTGTAAACTCACCCACTGCTCTCACTAGCTGCTGCCCCCCCTCACCTCACCATGCTGTCACTGTCACCTCACCCCGCGCTGAGACAGCTTCCCTGGAACACAGCTTCCGTGGAACACACACAGCCGCCGCACCCAAGTACTTCACAGGTCTTTTAAAGACCATTCACTTGTTAATAAGGCTTTGTTGAATTTCACCTCTTCTTAGCACCCCGCAACTCCACACAAAAGCGCCCCTGCATCTCCACTCAATCAGAGTGGAGATGCAGGGGCGCTAAGAAGAGGTGAACTACAACAAAGCCTTATTAACAAGTGAATGGTTTTTAAAAGAATCGCCCGGCCCCCATAGCTCCGCTCTGATGCAACCGGCGATATAAAAAAACAGAGGTATGTTGCCTGCAAGGTCAGCGGGCCGCCAAGGCAGGCTTGCCAGGCCGCTGGCGGCCCGCGGGCCGTCCTATGAGTACCCGTGGTTTAGGACATAGTGATGTGGGTGTCATGTCCAGTGCTTAGTTTGAGCCAGTGGTTCTGGTGCTCAGCACCACCACTTTATTGCCAGCACCGGCACTTAGGACAGTCTGCCACATGATGGCACTGTTTGTCTAATTGGGAGACAAGCACAACAACAGTTGCTTATTAATTCAATATACATAAAAAATCACTAATACTTGTCGACAAAGACCACCATATAGATTTGGGGGCCGGAATAGTCAGAATTGTCACGCTTGTAGGAGTGTGATGGTTAGTAGTTGTATCGTAATTACGAGAGCTGACAGAGGCAATGGGTGGTACAAGCAAAAGTGGCCTCTTTACGAGGGCCATGGTACCTAGTTTATTTCCAAATTAAGCACTGCCTTAGCTGGAGTGAATTTGGTGGTCCACGATTTGTAGGGTACATTATCGACTGAAGGGCAGGCGATGAGATGTGGTTAATTGTGCATGGGAAGAGTCTGTGAAGGTCTCATAAATCTGAAGATTACAGAATTCATGATGTGTGTGACATGCTCGACAGGGACTCTGATTATCTGTCACTATGTGGCTACCGACTTTGCAGGTTTTGTTGTGGGCTACTATCTTGCTGTTCTTCACAGCAGCGGATTATTTGATCATACTTAATCCATATACATGGAAGTGGCATACAACTGTGAGTATGTATACATTCATTCTTCTTCAGAGGCCGAATAAGGGCACCCAGTTGGAAGGAAATTGTCAGTAACTGGAATGGACTCATTAACCCACTGTCTTTCTGGGTAAAATTTAAAAAATTGGATTTTTTGGTAGGATTTTGAAGTCTACCTGGATGAATCGTATCTCTCAACAGAAACTTTTACTCGGTGTTGGTTTTAAATGCTTACTTGACAACCTCCATGTTGGATTTTTCTTGAAGTTTCTGATTCTCAAACTACATATGTAGGCGCGACTCATTCTCTGAAGTTCACAGTTAAGGATACGCAAAAGGTACTTGGAAAGCAATACAGCAGCGGAAGTAATAGATGAATGTCTTTGAAACATATCCCTCTAGTACACAAACATCTATGAAATTTCAGGTTTTCCCACAGAGGTGTGAGTGGTTCACAAAGTTCTGTTTTTTCCTTTCACATGGGTACATGTAAATTAATTTAAAAATGCAACATGACATGCTCCGGAATGCCTCTTGTGGGACTAATGAAGCATGCACAGTGGATAAAAGGCCACCTTTCTCTATGGTCTATGAAGTCCAGTTTCCTAAGAATCAGATAGAGTAAGGTTATTCAAACAGAGTGTATATAGCACCTCTGCTATTACGCTTTTGAGCGGTCATAGCTGCAGTTGGTCTAGGCTTACTACCCTTGTACTTTCCCGCGGCTGTGGGAGGTTCGAGAACCTATGCCTCAAGAACTGATGTAGATCAGCTGGTACAAGTGACCATGTAGACCACAATGTGGTAAGCGTGAATGCAGGTGTTCGCGCAGTAAACTCTGTCTTAGGTGACCAAGGGTAGAATAAGTGGGCAACCAAGGACACTGATGTCAGGAGGCTTCCTGAACCTCCAATGGGCTTGCGGTTTACAAAGTTGAGTTGTGTTACCCAACAGTATGGGGCACTAACCTCATATTACTATACAGCCCAAGACATCTCAGATTTTGCTGAGGGCATCTGTGCTGCTGCTATTCAGATGGTCTTGGTCACGTGGCGTTGCAAACACATAGGCCGGGTTTATAGAAAGTGATCACAGGCTAGGGAAAGTCAGGGATATTAGCCGAGGAAGATGCTAGTATGAATGTACTGTGGAGAAGTATCAATAGATAGGCCCTGGGTTGTAGTCTATGCAAGCATGTGATGGCATGCAGGAGAGGAGGAAATGCATGCACTGCATGGGATTTAGCAGGAACAGATCTAGAATACATAGGTTGAGTCTACTCAGTGCACAGGGCTCAAGGCCTCTGAAGCACGTGCGTGTGAGATGTCCAGAAGGGACTCAAGTTGTAGGGTTGGACTGATGAGGAATATTTTTAATGTGGAATGATCTGGGTATGGAATAGCCTTACCTGCGAATGACTAGAACTGGCAGTGCTGGGCGGAAATGGTCTGACTACGTCATTGGGTGGATAGAGAATGGTCTGGATGGGATTACTGTGAGGACCGTAGAGGTCCATAGTAAGCACGGTGTAGTATCCTGATGCTAATCCCCAGGTCTCTGTACCAAAAGAGATAAGTGACCATGGGTTTGGAATTTGACTTGGAAGCCATTGCTCTCTATTGGGGAAAAACAGGTATGATGGTATTGAGAGAGAAAGAGAGAGAGAGAGAGAGAGAGAGAGAGAGAAAACCAGTGGTGTCTCCCAGGGGTGGCTGAGAAGAAAATCCAGGTCTCACAAGGGGCATGCTGGTAACAAGCTGAAGGAGTACCCGCAACTCAGAGAATCCTCAAAGAATTGAGGAAGGCAGCCACGTGGAACTGGAGGATAGCAAGGAAGAAGAATGTCTAGTAAGTAGTACAGGTAGACATTCAGGCAGCTTCAAAGAGTACACGACGAATCGGCTCAGTTCAGAATGCAAAGGTGAGCAGGGGACAAGAGTCAAGGCAGGAAGGGAAAACACAGCACAGGTACAGGATAGGGAAACAGGGAGCAAACTACGGCTTGAGCAACCATAAATCCAAGCCGTTGTGAGGCAACTGGCAACTTCCACTATTGTGTGTTATTTTCCCCAGAAGCACTCACCTTTCCTTTTAGGGGTTTGATTGGAACTACAGCTGATCTGACCCAGCTTCAAAAATATCGTCCTATTGGCATTCATAATAGAAATTCTACACGCAATGGAACTATATCTTTGTAAATTATAATTAGGTCCCAATATTTATGTCAGACAATATTTCTGTATATGATATTCTGACATGCAAACCACTTCTACAGGGATTCAGATTTCCTACACCATTTCACTTTTTTAATTAAGGCAGTTACACCTCCTTTCTCGACTACTATAATTTATCATCTTTCCAATTACATACAATTAGGAGACTCTCTTGTATTTGCATTGCTCCTGAATGCAGTGGCTTATATGTCCACTATAAGAAACCCCTCTCCTAGATACCAAGAAGGTTATATAGGGTTTTTCAGAGCAGGAGTCCCACCATAAATCAGTGGGGCTGGAGCTGCGGTTCCCCATCCTATTAAGAGGTAGGAGAACCACAGATTGCGCAATGGTGGAGGCTTCACCGGCAGGCCCCAAGGGATGTATGCGGGTGGGGAGGGCGGGGGAGGGATTCTCCCTGGGTGTCAGGGTCATCCATATTTAGTTTCTCAGAAACAAACTTCTGCTTTAGGGGTTTGGAATTTGACTTGGAAGCCATTGCTCTCTATTGGGGAAAAGCAGGTATGACGGTATTGAGAGAGAGAGAGAGAGAGAGAGAGAGAGAGAGAGAGAGAGAGAGAGAGAGAGAGAGAGAGAGAGAAAATATTTTTTTAGATTTTTGCATCCCTTATTTTACAGTTACAAAATGTTTGTGGATCTGGTCCAATGACACTGAAAAATTCATTAGACGGCGGGTTGGCCGTCAGTTATACCTGCATGTATAACACCTTGCCATACATGTTTATTAGGCCGGGGCGGTGAACCTCACTCCGTTTGCGGAATTTGCTGAGTTTTCCTCACTCAGCAGAGCACGCGGAGTTCTGAAGAACTCCGAAGTTCTGAAAAACTCTGCTCCAAAGAGCGGAGTTTTCTTCTCGCTCGCCATCATCAAGTTGGCAAGTGCGAGTGAGGAAAATCCACCTCCTGGCGAGATTTCACGGGCAGTCACAATTCTCATGGATGGTCACGTTGAGAAACCTTCCGTTCGCGTTTAGAGCGCTGGCGCTCGGGTAGAAAATCTACTTGAGCGGAAAGAAAAGAAGCAGCGCCCTCATGCACTGCGCATGGTACAGTCTGCGCTAATTTTACAGCGTGGGCCAAACACCCTGCGCTGAAAATCAACGTGAACGGCATGATCAAACGTACTCTGCCGCTTGAAAAACAACACATTGAGAGGCAGAGTTTTTGGTCACTTCATGGAGTTCTGCATAGCGGAACCCAATGTTTATGTCATATTAGTGACAGTGCTGATCTTTTTGTAATGGAATTAAAATAATTTTTTTAACTCTTGGAACAATCGGGCATAAAATTATCATTCACAGCAGCTCAATGGTAAAAGGTGTGTCTAATTCAGTAGCAGAGTTTGTGGCTTCCCCCTCACCGAGCCGTGAAATACATTTTACATTGCCTACTAGCACATATTCTGATTCACAGATCAATGATGTCCCCAAGCAGCTGTCTGATCATGAAAGGATTACTGGATCTGGGACTCCCAGCGCAGACACACACTTCCACAGAGGTTACAACGCCAAGCTGCAAAAGCTGCTGATGAGAAACAAGCCAAGAGGGAATAGCGGCCCTCCAACAAAGAATGCAGTGAGACAGTCTCCATTCTTCACGAAGGGTAGTGGGGCCAAGCCCCCAAATATTTGTACTAGATGTTGTGGGCACCCAGGTCCACAACAGCTGTGTGGAGCACCTTTCATTGGAAGATGAAGCCACTTAAAGCTGAGGTCGCCTGGCAGGACACTAGCCACAAGCCATGACAGGTGTCACTAAAATGGAAAGCTTTGCCAAAAGGTGAGAGATAACCATATATAATAAAATCCACATTTGTAAAGCGCGAACAATCACCCGTAAGGGTCCCTAGGCGCTGGGGGCCGCCGGGAAAATTAAGTAAGCTATTGCCCAGAGTCACATGGTGCTGGGCTAATCTGCCGCCGGCACCAGGGATCAAACCATGATCCCCAGATTCCAGAGTCAGTCGTCCTGGCCGAGGCGCCACACCTCTTCCAGTACCATGAGAACACACCTGGTTAAGGAAATGACTGGAATCCACCACAGTCCTGAAACAATACAGACAGGAATCACGCATCATCTAATGGGTTCATATAACTATCTGGCTACGATCCAAAATAATCCATCATTGCTGGCTACTATCCAAAGTGACTTACTTCTAACACAAATAAATTCAATATCAACAGGCCACTGTTACTCTGGTTAGCAAGGTTTCCAGAACCGCGAAGGGTGCCCAGATTCCAAAAGCGTTTTGGGGCCATAAAAGTGGTAGGAATGTGCAATACAAATGCACCTAACACAACACAAGAGAGGCAGAGAGCTATTCACAAAGGTATACTTGCACATGAGCAAATCGTGTATGTTTATTCTTACATTTTTCAGTATTTCTACTACTTTTCGGCTATTCATCATTTACAAGTGTAAGCTACTCAAAAGTGTACACTTACACTTCCTCACCCTCTGCATCTAGGGGGTGGGGTCTACTTTACGCTTTTAAAGTCCCTATTTATAACTTTTCACAAGGAGGCAGAGGTCTCCCTATGGGAAAGTATAGGGAAAAGTTTAAACTTAAAAATAAATTAGAAATTATATTATGCTATGTAATTCTTTTAACAATGAATTACATGTACATATTATTTTAAAAAGTGGAAAGAAATTAATTTATTTTAACATTATTTCCCTGCCTCCATTATTTTCTATGGGAGGGTGTTGCAGCACCAGTGGCTAGCCATGTGTGGTTCTGGACTTACTTGGGCCATAAGCTGGAGCAAATTTAAATCTTTTTTGGCTGAATAAGTATGTAAGTGAAGAAAAAGTTATTTAGCTTTGGTAATGCTTTGTACAGTAGAGAATCTATGTAACTGCAAATTACTGACCTTAGAATATTTCCCAGGCACCAGCTGGGATCTAAAAAAATATATTGAGCAGTACCTTTGCATGCCTGTAGGTGGCATAGTTCAGCTTCATGTCGGCATTGTCTGCTTTGGAAGTGACATCACAGTACCTATATAGGCACCACCCGGTGCTCTGACATCAGTTTCTCTTGTGACTTATTCATGCCAAAAACACCCAGCAATATAAAAAACAATGTAACAGAACTGACCAGTGTGCAGTGTCTAGAGCAGAGGTCTTCAAACTTTTGGATGCCGAGACCCCCCTGTCAACATTTTGAGGCGTAAGGACCCCATCTTGACAAAAATGTCTAAACCTGTTGACTAAATTGCGTGGGATGAAAATGTAAATAAGGTTATGTGATGCCGCGTATTTTGGGATAGCATTGCTTCATTATTTTGATATTTGTTACACACAGTAACGCTGAGGAAAGATTTCACCCAATCAGTACCCATTTATAACCAAAATACAGCAATTATCATCAGAAAGATTTCAAGTCAACCTTTGTGAAGGGCCTTCCACTCTGCAGCAATACGTGCTGCCACATTAGAAGCTCACCTGGCCCTGACCGGAAGAAGCAGGGGTCCCTTAAAACCCTGGCGGTTTTGTGTAGAGTTAAGCCTTTTACCCATGCAGCTTTCCTCTCACCCCCTCCCTTCCATCCCTCTCTCCTCTCCTAACCCCGGATCCCTCTCTCACTTTGCAGGTCATTTTCTTTCACCCCTTTTTACAACTTCTGAACTCTCCCCATTCAACCTCTCACTTCACCTTTAATCACCTCTTGCCATTCTGTCCTTTCACTGCCCTCATCTCTAACAGTCTCTCACATTTATCTCATGGCCTCTCTGGCCCTGTCACCTCCCGTGCCCCTCAGCACTTCTCATTCACCTCGTCTCTTCATTCAAATTTTTGTCTATTTGTATCTTACACCTCTCCATTCCCCCCATTCCTCTTTCACATCTCCCCTTTGTTCTAACAGAAGCCCTCACCTTTGGATCACACTCACTTCTTGCGTGTCCACACTTCTCTTCGGCAATTCACATTTCTCCTCATCCCTGACCTCTTCAATGAAATTCTCTCACTCCCTTGCTGTCCTCTCTCATTTTGGGTGCGGATGCAAGTTCAGAATGGGATGAATGAATGTATGATTACTGATGGGCTTGTTTGAGTGAGTTGCATATTGAGTAGTGAGGGGGACAGGTGAGTGAAGTGTCACATGAGTGCAGGATGAGTAGTGTACTCGTGTGACTGCAGGTTGAGGTATAGTGTGAGCAGGACAAGTGCAGAGTGAGTGCAGAGTGATCACTGTGAGTGCAAGGTGAGCGGGTGAATGGTGCAAGTGCATGGTGATCAGTGTGAGTGCATTGTGATCACTGTGAGTGCAAGGTGAGCGGGACAATAAACGGCGAGAATGAGGAATGAGTTGTCTGAATGCAGGGTGCATTCCCAGACCCATGAAGTAACTCAGCATGTTATTGACGGGGGCGTAGACTTTAATATCTAAGTTAAACTATTGCGGCATTAATCGGGGATCGAGGGTGAAGGAAATAAATAATGTGCTGATCCTGCAACAAACTTCCAGTCCTATGGTTAGGGTTGCCAGCAGATTATTTTGGTGGCCCAGTCGGTACAAAAAAAAGCAGTCACCTAAAGCGGTATTTTCAGCGCTTATCTGTGCATACTTCCCAGGGCCGGCTTTAGTGCTGGTGGTGCCCTGTGCGACAATGTTTGTTGGTGCCCCCCACAATGACCACCCCCACCACGGATTCTCTCACTAGCACCCTTTAACAGTGACCAAGTCTCCATAACCCCACACTCTCAGATGCATTGAATTAGTTATATAGTGCCACTCATACCAGTGTAGGGTGTCCGAGCACTTTGCATCACACACACATTACACAGAGACAATCAATCATAAGTGTGTAAATCAGTGTATAGGAAATGTTACATAAGCCAAAGGACTAAAAGTGTAGGAGTCACATGTCATCCATACTGGTAGGCAGTATAGTTCAAGAGTGCTTGGTGTGGAGAAGCGCAAACTCAGAGTTGAAAAAGAAACAGCATCGTTGGGAGTTTCCTTTAATAATAAGAATTGATTTCTAGCCAAATTAACCCTTTTTGCAACATTAATCAATGGTCTAATAATGTATTCTTTGTAGTGTGCATGCTGTTCTAGGATGAAAGTTAATAGCTCACTATTCTCTATTAGGACTTTAAGTTATAAATTGCAAGTAACAAAAGGATGTCTCTTTTGAAAGCAGTAACCTGCTGATCTCTTCACATCATACGCACTCTGTAATCTACTTGGTACATGTTCTTTGCAGCAGGCATATTAACCCTCTGCACTAACTTCACCTAAAAGTCAAAACCTCAACTATACAACATTCTAATCTCTCTCCAGGAAGATAATTAATCACACAAGTTATCTTGACATTTATGTGAGGCCTGGTAATTGCCGGGGAAAGAAACGCTGCAGCAGGTGCTTCAAAAGCACAATAAACTTTCACTCACGGCGCCCCCAGGAAGCCAACTTTGTATTCCTTTCCATGAAATGCATTCTCACACTATGGCAGTGAATGGAAAATCCAAATGTAAGGAATAGGCACAGTGGGGACCCAGGGGGTACTGGAACCAGCAAAAAAACCTAAGCCTCTGTAAGCAGTTTACAAAGGCATGTTAAATGCAAATGGTCTTTAAAGACCTGTGAAAAAACACGGGGTGCCGGAGATAGGAATCCAGACACTGCCCAGCTGAGCCCCCAGCAGCTCAAGTTTCACTGCAGCAGCCCGGGCTGAGACACAGTAGGGGGGAAGTGTGGGGGGGGGCTGAAGCTCTTGGGCCTGGGCAGAAGTGTGACTGGGAAGGCGCAACCCCCTTTGCATCACTCCACGGCCCCCCTGGGGGTCGCGCCCCACAGTTTGAAGACCCCTGGTCTAGAGGGATCTCTTTGGGAAAAAGAGCCCAGTTTGCAGAACAGGAAGAGTGGGAGGGTCTTGAGCAATCTGCAGTCAGATGGAGTGTCTACCAGAAAAAGCATTACCAAAGGTAAAAAACTTGTTATTTTGATAGAGACTTCTAACTAAAGATTCCTCACCTTAAAATAGATGCCCAAACAGTGGCGGCTGGCACCTGCGAGGGTGAGGGTGCGCATGCGCAAAAATAATATATTTAAAAAAACACTAATACTTACCTGAAGACAAACACAACGTCTTGCAGTCCAGACCTCTTTTTCTAATGCCCTGATTGGAGGGAGTGGGCTCACTCGGAGCTCCACAGTGCTCTGGAGGCCTGCAGTTGCTTTCAACCCAGCTGTCTTAAGACAGCTGGGCTAAAGATGTTTAAAGTGTGCATGTGTTGGCCATCGCAAGACGTCCGGCCAAAAAGACATGTGCACTTTAAACAGTGCATAGACAGCCCATTCTTCTCCCTGCTGATGTCACTCAGCAGGCTCTGCCCCGTCCTGACCCCCTGTTGGAGAAGGAGGATTAAAAATAAAATGGTAATAAGTTACCATTTTATTTTTCATCTCTGGGGCTTTGGGGGTAATTTAAGTGGGGTGACGCTCCTCTGCTCCTGTGAACTGGCTTAAACCTAAAAGTCCTGGAGGACCAAATGGGTGAAATACCTATCAAGATGGACCTTACCTTCTAAGCAGTACTGCTTTGTGAACGTGTGCAGTGATGGCAGATTTGCTTTACCTCACATGCTAATGGGGTAATGTTGGCATTGGCTCTGATGGACTAAGACCGTGGACCATCAGGGGTTGCTTTCGCCAATGCATGATTTTTATGCAAAGTACTATGCATCTGGAAATAGTTCTCTTCTGCACAGTCTTGCCCTTCTCTGCTCCTGTGAACCAGATGAGAGCTGATCATCAACCCAGTATTCTTTGGTGCGATTAATATAGAATTAAAGAACCCTTTTGGGGTCCAAATAGTGGAGCGTCTCCTCCTTCTTTGACTGATGACATGAAGCGTAGAAAGTAGGCAGAATAATGCTCAGGTCAATGTGAAAAAGGCATACGTCCAAAGAAACAGTTTGTCAGAGAAAACAGTTGGTGTACTGAGACTGGACCAACAAAGCACGAAGTTCACTGACCCTCCTGGCAAATATAATGGCCATCAGGAAGATTGATTTTAGATTCAAAAGTTGCAGATGGCTGCTATGCAGGGGCTCAAACATAAGGAGATAAGGACTAGATTGAGGTCCTATTAGGACATCACAAAGGGAGTAGGCAGGAATAAATGCTGCAAACCTTTAAAAAACCGAGTCACAATGCGTGACTTATAAAATAAATGTTGGTACAACAGCAGCGAGAAAGTCGGGATGGCTGACAAATAACCTTTAAAGGTGCCCAGAGAACAGCTTTGCCAGGAAAAAGTAAGAATAAAACCTCAACAAGAGGTTCAGAAAGGGGGCCCATATGACGTGAGAAACACCAAACCACAAACATATCCCAGCTGCAGGTATAAACAGTTTTAGCAGATGGACCCATGGCTGCCAAGATGACATTGCAAACTACGGATGAAAGATCGAAAAACCTGAACTATCCCTGCTCAATCTCCATGCATGAAGGTGGAGTGTGCGCAGGTTCGGGTGCAGGACCCTGCCCTACTGTTGCGACAGAAGGTCCTCCCAAGGGCAACCTGACCAGAGGGCTGATGCTCATGCTCAGGAGTCTGGGATACCATACAGTGCCCAATCTGGAGATACTAGGATAACTTGGGTCCAGTCTATCCTGATCTTCTTGAGAACTCGGGGCAGGAGAGGTATTGACAGAAAGACGTACAGGAGCCCCAAATTCCACTTGAGACAAAATGCCTCTCCAAGGAAGAGTTTGTAAACTCCAACGGGCAGAAGTGCAGACATTGCACATTCTTGGAGGTGGTGAACAGTTTAACCAAGGTTTCTCCCCAGTCTCAGAAGAGACCCTACATCATCTCTGAATGTAGGTGTCTTTTGTGATCCATGAGGTATCGACAGCTGAGTTTCTCCGCCCAGGTTTTCAGAGACCCTGCAAGGTGTTGTGCGAACAGAAAAATGCCCCAACGTTTCAACTAAATCCATATCCTCCTGGCACAGGGTCCACAGCCTCTACCCTCTCTATTTGTTGCAATATCACATAGCAGTGGTGCTGTCTGTGAAGACCTAAACCAGCCTTCATTTGATAGTAGAAAGGAAGGCCTTCAATGCCAAGGGAATCGCCCTCATCTTCAGAAGATCGATGTGGAGGAGCTGAGACGCCACTGGAGACCAGAGTTCTCCGATCTCCACCTCTCACAGATGACCGCCCAAATCCAGGAGTGAACTATGGATGG
Source organism: Triturus cristatus (assembly GCF_964204655.1). NCBI lineage: Eukaryota > Metazoa > Chordata > Amphibia > Caudata > Salamandridae > Triturus > Triturus cristatus. The sequence goes on along the minus strand of NC_140584.1, from coordinate 935,124,464 downwards.
GGAAGGGAGAGGGGTCTGCTGCTGACCTAATTGTGGTTTAGCAGCCACCAGGTTGGAGAGATACCCCTGATGCTGTGCCCACTGGGTCTTCAGGTTTTGCTGCAGAGCCTGCATATGCCAGCGGGCATGCTTTGCCAGTAGGATGCAGGAGTCCATGAGACTCAGCAGCCTCAGAATCAATGTCACTGAAATACAGGATAGAGGCCTGAACATTGCTCTTATGAAAGACAGCATCTGAGAAGGAGTCAGATGCCGGCATGTTGATACTGAACCCCAGCGTATGCAGAAGGTCCGGCGTCATCTGGAGGTGGGCAAAGACAGTCTGGGGCGAGCCCGCCTTTAACACCCAGTCTTCGAGGAAGGGGAAGAATGCAGAGAATGCTTTGTGGGCTGGCAGGATGGCATGTGGAAATATGCATCCTGCTGGTCCAGCACATCTATTCAGTCTCCAGGATCCAGGGCAGACAGCACCTGTGCCAATGAGAACATCTTGAATTTCTCTTTTTTCAGGAAGTGGTTGAGAGGGTGCTGACCTAGTATAGGGTGGAGGCCTCTGTTCTTCTTCTGCATCAAGAAGTAGCGGGAGTAACAGCCATTCCCTACTTCTTGTGCAAGTACCCTCTCAATGGCCTCTTTGGCCAAAAGAGCCTGAACTTCGTAATGAGGCTAGAAGAGATGATCCTCCGTCATCTTTCTTGGGATGGTGGGAGGGGTGGAGGTGTTTCCAAAAATGGTAAGGCATACTTTTTAGATGATTTGAAACATCCGCTTGTCGGATGTAATTGCCGACCATTTGGGTCGGTAGTGCCTGATTCTACTGCCAATAGGATGGCTGTGCTGGATGGGGGGCATGCTAAAGGGGTTTTGAGGCTGCGGTACCCGGAGGGGTAAGGGACTTGCCAGCATGCGGTTTGAGCTTCCGCATCTTTTCTGGCATTCACGGCCCGTCCTCAAAAGGGCTGGGCAGGTTATTCGACTGGGTATGGCTTCTACAGTGGTCACCCAAAGTTTTCCCTTCCGCATCCGTTGTAGGGGCAAAAGGACTACTGTTGCGGATGAGTCAAGAGGAAAAGGGCACTGAATCCGGCAGTAACCCTGCTCTTGCAAAAACAAAAGCACCTGAGCGCCTCATCGGGCTTATCACCAAATAGGCGGATGTCAAAGGGCATGTCAATCAATGACGGGTGCACATCTCCGAAAACCCAGTGAACCTTAATCAGGGATGGCAACGCAGACCCACAATAAAAGCCATGGTTCTACCCAGGCAGTATGGTGTGCCCAATCTGCACTGGATGGTGAACTTCACTGCATCCCTGCCGTCCACCAGAGCATGGTTGATGATGGCAGCATGGGAAGCAGATGTGCAACCAAATCCCACAATGCTTGGGAATTCAGGCAAAAGAGGCATGCAGTGTTCACCAATTGTAGGGAAAGGCTGGTGAAAGAAAAAATGTGCTTCCCAAAGTGCCACGCCAAAGTGCCACCAACCTGGTGGTGTGGTAATGAGTTCACTTGGGTGGACCTTCTCTATTGAGGCATGCACCTCCAAGCTCTCAGATGAAGGGTGCTGGGAAAGGAAGGCTGGGTATGCCGGGGGAGACGGTGCAGACAGGCAATCATACGGTGCACAGGAGCCATTGTGCAAGGTATCGCCTGGGCCCCCAGGAGCAGGTCGGTGAGGGTTTCATTAAAGGGGAGCATGGCATCAGATGAGCTCGCTCCAGGTTGGAGCACCTTTGCCAAGACATTCGCCTTGACCTTGACAACTGACAGTTGGAGATCAAGGACCTTCGCCACCCTGGTCATCATGATTGCCACGGATGCAGCTTTCTCCGAGACCTGTCCCAGAGGGGAAACCATGCCTGCGTCTGGGGAGGCATTCAGGCTATTACCAGCTCCTCATACCTGTTGTCATCATCTGGGTCCTCCAGGGGCCATAACCTCCTCCTCATCACCTCCTTCAGGAAGCTAGGGGTCATTGGGAAGATCCAGTGGATGTTAAGGCCTGGACAGCATCAGCATTGACATTGGCACTGGGGATGATGTTCGGCCCATCAAGTGGCAGTAGCAGGGATGGTGCTGGGAGAGATGGAACCCATGCTGGTGCTTGTTGGGATCTGGGGGAGATCCAGAGGGCCTGGCTGGCATCAAGGGTAAACCCGCCAAAGGTTACCCTGTGGGGGCATCTCAGCTTCATGGGGCTCGAAGGCGATCTTGAGGGATTCTGTGGCCCAAAGATGGCATGCACAGTGTATTAAAATTCTTTAAGTGGGGCAGGCATCTCTCCGGTGCCTGGAAACTCGGGGAAGCCCCGAGCGGGTCCTGACACCTGCTCCGCAGGTGGAGAGAGGGAGCAGGGCCTGAAAGCACAATGTCGAGAAGGTGAAGAGCACTTCAACTTCTTCTTCTTGTGCTTTTTAGACATACCATGACTTTGACAAGGAGGTCTAGGAGCGGGTATACTACTGTCTACGGGAGCAAGCTAAAAATCGTCCAAGAGAATGGGAATGATGCAGAGCTTTCTTCTGGCGTGCCCGTAGGAGCTTCATCGTCCGCTCACGAATTGCCATCAGGTGCATCTACATGCACTCGGAGCAGGCCTTGGGGCTGTGGCCCGACCCCTGGCACCAGGGAAAAAACACATAAAGGTCAGATGCAGACATTTGCTAGTGACAATCCCCACAAGGTTAGAACTGTGAGAGATTAGCAGGGGACATAATCCCCTATTTACACTGAGAGCAAACCTCAAACATTTTGAAAAAAGTAGAAAAAAGATGGTCAAAAAATGACAGAGGTAGCTCTTCTCACAAAAATAGGAGAGGCGGAAGCATAGACCTTTGCATGTAGGTTATTGAATAGCATTTTTCAGTAGTAGTACTACCAAAGTACTACAAAATGCAGTTTGCAAATAGATCACAGAGTGTTTCATTGGCAGTAAGGGCGCATGTGTCGATAAGCAAAACAAACACAACTAACACAGCAGAATGTTCTCAATTTATTTGGGTTCATGCATAAACCATTGGCTGAGGCTTTGTTTGATGAGCGAAACAAGGTAAGATAAAGGCATGTTAAAAACGATGAATCACAGAACAAAATCTTTTTACACACCAGTTCACTGAAATCTATGCTAACTTGCAACAATAATGAACATCTACAGAGTAGATTACATATAACTACAGCTTAAACTGTCAGCAAAAAAAGTGTATTCTTTGTTTTGCACAAAACAGGGAGGCTGAATCACAAACTGGATTTTGTAGTATGTAAAGTAGTACTATAGTGGTACTATTCACTTACTATAAAATGCAATTCACAAACCTACAGGTGGAAATCTCAACCTCTTCTATATTTTCCATGGGTATATCCTCACACATGTAAGTTTACTATTTAGTAGTACATTTGGGGGGACCACAGGAAATCACTGGAAAATGAGGAACATCGATTAATAAATTGGAGGGATTTAGAGAGGGCTAAGGAGGAATTTAAGCTTGTTGCTTTTCAGAAACTGCACTTCAAAAGTTACTACAGCAAAAAAGGACCAGAACCAGTAGTAAATGTACTGCAGCTTAGATCTGGAGTACCACACATAGCCAACCACTGGTAATGCAGCACACTCCCACAGAAAATAATGGTGGCAGGGACTTAGGAATAATTGAAAGATAAATACATTTATTTTCACTTTTTAAAAAAGATATATAAATTTAGTTAAATGGTAAAATAATTATATACAAATGAAAAATTATTATTTCATTTTTAAATATTTTAATAACCTTTTCTATTTCAAAATAAATGTAGCTTTATTTTGTAAAAATAATCAAATTAATTCCAATCAATTATTTCTAAAACTTTTAGAATTTTCACTAAAACTTTAAAAAATAATTGTAATTTAATGTAATTATATAAATTAAATACTTATTTCAAAATTAAGTTAATGGTGATTAATCTTTTTTTTATTATGTTCTACTTTTACAATAAATATATACAATTAATGTACATTAATATTTAACATATGTTTACTATTTTTTTTAAGTTTAGTACAGTTTTTAGGTTTTCACTATCATTTACAATAGAGAAAGCTCGACCTCGGTGGTGGCCAACTCTGACTGAAACTAGTAGTAACTTACCACTCATATATTTGGCTCCATCCCCCTTTTTTTTTTTTTGTTTTAATTAATCTTTTTATTGAACAGTTGTGATGGTACATTAGCTCTATCCCCTTTTTGAGCACGTGGAAACATGTAGGATTACACAGGGGCCGATTCCGATCTCGCTCGGAAGGGCTCTGAACATGATCCGGATGTAAAAAGTATGAGCCGTACGCGTGTTCTCCGCTTGACTCATACAGCTGTATGAGCGAGCAAGTACGATGCGAGAAACGCAAAATCGCCGACCGAATCGTTTCCGGGTCCGAACCGCTCTGTAAGCCTCGTCCGTAAGCAAACCGTGCCATGCAATGAGGCGAATTCCGACCGAGCCAGTATGATGCATGCATCGGACAGCCAGATCGAGCCGAAGTTTCCGGCTCGCAAAACATCCGGTAAGCTGCCTTTAGGGGTCCGCGTCTGACCACCCGTCACCCGCAGCCTTACGACTCGGACACAGGGGGAGACCCAAGGGTCTCCCCAACACAGGCATGTACGGTGCGGATGGCACCGACGCGTACCCACTGCAGGGGGCGCCCTTGTGCGAGACGTACCCTTTCAGTCAATGGGAGCCTATGTACGCGTTGTACGACCAGCTCCCATTGACTTCTATGGGAGTCCGACCGACCCGAGTCCGGCAGCATGCAGCCGCATCATACTCACTCGGTCGGAAAACACTTCGGATCTGGCTCGGTCGGAGAGCTTTCCGACCCAGATCGGAATCAGCCCCTTTGTAGTACATTTACACTTAGAAATGTTGAATAGACAAAAATAGTAAATTTAGTACAAAGCGTAAGAGTGAATTTACATATGTAGATTTGCTCACATGTAAATTTACCTTTGTAGATTGACCCCGGGTTCCCCTTCTTCCGCGCACTCTCAAATTGTCAGAGAAGGCAGCCGGGGTATAAGAAACTTGATACATTTGCCCAGGATTAGACTTCTTGTACAGCAGAGAAACATAGAGTATGTCCATGATGTATTAGGACCAATACTATCTCATTATACTTCGCCTCCTTAACTGTAAAAATGCAGCTTGCCAAAAAGGAGGCTACCGTAAACCCTAGTGTTAAGTGCTATAGACAGGGCTTCAAGTGGACCAGGTCTCACTGGTGCTCACAACCGGCAGTTTTTTAAAGGGGGCGTCAAAATGGGTCTCTATCGGGCTATGTTTTGTGCTCTGGCACAGGCGGTCCGTTTTTTTCCAGACTGCAGTGACAGCAGGCACATCGATGTGGAGAACTTACGGCATGAAGTCATGCCAGGTGAGCGTTGTAGGGGAAGGGAAATCCTTTAAAGAGAGTCATTTTCTCTCTGGATTTCTCTTCTCTTTTTTAAACTAAGGATCAGCAACATTGTCGTGGTGTCACCAGGGCTTTAAGTGGAAGCTTTTTCAATATTATATACAAGCCATAGTTGCTGTTTATTTATCTTATGCAACTAACAACGATTGACAAAGCCAATAGTCCTGACTTGTTGTAGGTATGATGTTACTTGTTGTATCATATATCTGGATGCAATGACAAAAACAGCAAAATACAAGTCGGGCGGCACACTATGCTAAGCACAGATTTTTAGTTTACGAGTTTTTTAGCCACGCCCTTAATTACACTGGCCATGCCCCTTTGAGAGACCCCCCAGTTTTTTCATCCTACTTAAAGCCCTGGCTATAGAGAAACCAGGCCCAGGAATCATTTCATCGTGAAAAGAAATCTGACGTTCTTGTGTTTTGCTTGCCAGACTTGAACTAATGCCACCAGGTTTAACAAGCAATGAAAGCAAACATGAAAAAATACAATCCATTGTGTTTCAAGTCATTAACACTCTCACAAATCTGCTGAGCGCACAACATGTCACTTATTTGTTGTACGAGACAGATTTTAAAAACCGTGCAACCTACTACGCTTGTCAGTATAAATCTTGTGCCTTGTTCTTAATTACACTGTAAACAGACTTTTCTCAGTTGCTAATGGTTTACTTGTCACCGCAAACTATGCGCTGGGCTCGGTGCCTTCTCCGCCTGCCAGCGCCGGGAGCTGTTGGCGCTTGCCAAGGCAGATTGTGTCGCCGCCCGCGTTACTTCCTTCTGCCGGAGTGTTATTTTTAAGCCTCTTCTAGACGTACAAAGCCGTAGAGAGATTTGTGAGGCTCAAAATATTAGATACAACCAATCATAAATTCCATTTTAGTGCTCTGCAAAAATATGCATTTATCTAACAAAGTAATCAACAGTGATGGCTCCTTACTCCGAAGGCCACCTTTTAGGTTATGGTTTTTATTTCTATGTGTAGAGCGCAACATCCACTATAGTTTCTTGGTGCTATAGTTAATCGCCATAGCATGTATAATGTGTAAAAAAAATAAAATAACAACCGTTAGAAGAAATAAGCGTTGCCAGAACACAGTTAAAAAGAAGGGTCTTGAGTTTTATGTGAAAGAGCTGGGGTGAGGAAGAGGATAGCCCCAATAGCTCTGGGTTATTCCCATCCTTTGCAGCGACCAAAGAAAAAGCCCTGTCACCCCAAGTGCCAAGATACCCTCCCGGGTGATACTGCGCTCTACAAATCTGCATAACATAACAGGTTACGCCCTTTATATTAGGGATTTACAGCGGGCTTTGAATTAGGGATTTACAGCAAGCATTGGTTGATAAATCACATTATACACTGTGACCTGTACAGCAAATGTGGGCATTGCAAAATCAGGGGAGACTTGATGGATTGCTCAGTGGACATAACAAAAAACTTCGGGCCTCATTATGAGTTTGGAGGTGCAGGAGCGGTACCGCCCCACTCCCGCACGGGGCTGCATCAGCCTCGCCAAGCATATTGCGGACTCAAGACTGCCATGCCACCGCCAGGGATCACTCTCCCTGGCGGTCGTAGAGGTCCTGGGGCAGCCCGACCGCCCTGGTCATAATAGGGTGGTTTGAAGACCACCACCGCCGCACCCCTGTGAGCCTGGCAGTCCGTGGACCGCCAGACCCGCAATAAAGCCCTTCAACAAGTTGCCTTCTCTGACAGGCAGCTAATGCAAAGAATTAAAAAATAGGGTGAGATAGTGCCTTTTCCTGCTACTGGCAATACGTGTCTCTGCTGCATTCTACACCGCCGGCAGCCTTCTTGTCAGTCCGTCTGGGAGATCTTGATAGATTGATTTACCATAGACCAGCTGTGATTGCAGCAATCCATTGGCTACAGAGTGTTCTGAATCATTAGATGGTGCAATCTTTTTTGCAGTTGAATCTGCTAGAAGCAGGTGCTAGAAACCTTTCCAACTTGAATCTCCAAGGATAGGTCTGTTTCAATGAGAATGCTGAGCTGTAGCTACCTTTTAATGATCATGGTGATAAGGGGGCCATGCCGTCATGTTCTTAGTCACTCCTGGTCTAGGGTGCATTAAGCTTCAGGAGATTAGATTACATCCACCACAGGATTATGGCTAAGACATTTGTAAGGTCCGCCTGATGTAATGGAATTGACTTCTTAGGAGGCTCTATCAGGGTGAATCCGAAATCATTTTGGTTTAATCAGCATACATATATAGAGTTGAACTTCGACTGAATACAACAAGTGAGCCAGTACGTACATGTACATGTTAAATAATAGTGTTGATAAAACAGTGAGATGGGCAACACAACATCTAATGTTTTATATCATGGATTTAAAAGAGCAAAGGATCACAGTTTGTTCCCTCTGTGTAAGAAAAGACTTTACCTACTCAAGTACATCTCCAATTCCTATTTCTTGAAGTTTGGCTTGAAGCCTGTGCGGAACAGATGCAAGAACTGGTTGTCTTCGACAATTTGATCTTAATATGGTAGTAACAATACTGGGGGAAGAAGAACGTTTATTTCAATAAGTGATTAATCATGGCTTTTTTCCAAATTGGTAGAACGTCACCACATTACAAAGAGCTGTTAAATAGTGGTCATAAAAACAGCAATATGGTGGGTATCAGTAATTTCATTATCTCAGCTGGTCAAAGGTCATCAGAAGATGGGTGGCTATAAGCAATGGTTTCTTCTTGTTTCTCGGAGGCAATTTCCTTAAACGTAAGCACCTTGTGATAATTGGTAGGCTTTGGGGTTTCACGTGGTGGTATTAAAAGAGACTCTATGGATTCCCAGGTGGTATTATGTTAGGTGTCTTTATATACTGCATTTCCACATTTTTAATGGCCCTGAAGTGGTATCACGATCTGGACGCCTTTCACTTTTTTGGGAATCTTGTTGCCTGGATCCAGAGTGGTCTATTGATATTGTATTTGGTTGTGTTTCGTATTTCATAGTGGTCAGTAACTAGGCCTGGGCGGTAAATTCCGTTCCGCTCACAGAATTTGCGGAATTTGGGTAATTTCGCGTTACGTGGAGAACGTGGAATTGCCAAAAATTCCGCGATCCGCGGCTTCGCGGAGTTGTTTGCTTGTTCGCGCTTTCAAAATGCGTGTTCGCAAGATATTTCTCCCCGAGCATGCAAACAGCATTCGCGAACAGGAAAAAAGCATCGCGAACAGGTGGAACAAGCAATTCCGCGTGTTCGCGGAACTTTTGCGTGCTCGCGGAGATTTTTTACCGTTTCACGGAGCTTTGCGTAGTCGCGCACCAGTAACACAGCCTAACCTCAATCATTGCTGAATTGCACAGGAAAATTGCCAATGTTTTCAATGGCACTGGCATATTTATTTGGGTGTGTGATGTAAGTCACCAACACATTGGTTGCCTCTGCAGACTGCTTTTTTTCTTCATTTTTGAAAACGAGAGGAAAGCAAATAGAAGGCACTCAAAAAACGTGAGGAAAAACAAGGCGAAAGCAGTGAAAACAAAGGGAAAGCAAGGAGAAGGCACTAAAAAAAGGGTGAAAAGCAAGGACAAAGCAGTGAAAACGAGGGGAAAGCCAAGGGGAAGGCACTCAAAAACAAGGGGAAAAACATGGAGAATACAGGTGCAAGAGTGATGCAGCAGCACAGGGAGAGCTGGGCTCGGGGCCTTCTCAATGGGGGCCCGCTGTGGCCTCCATTAAGTTGGTCCTGGGGGGACAGTAGGTGTTGGAGACAGTGAGCGGGGCTAGGCAGAGGCGGGAAATGTGGCAGGCAGGAGCGGCAATGAGGGGAAAGATAAGGAGAAAGCAATGAAAATGAGAGGAAAGCAAGGAGAAGGCACTCAGTAAATGGGAGAGAATAGAAGGAGAAAGCAATTAAAATGAAAGGAAAGCTAGAAGAAGGTACTCAAAACAGGGGAAAAAGCAAGGGAAAGCAGTGAAAGCGAGGGATAAGCAAGGAGAAGGCACTCAAAAAATGGGGGAAAAGCAGGTAGAAGACAGGAGCAAGAGGGATGCAGCAGCATGGGGAGAGCTGGGCCTGGTACTGATTGCAGTGCTAATGGTTGTAAACATCTACAATAAACATAAAACATAAACTCCCACTCTCACGTTGCCTGTCTTACAAGGAGGACTAACTACCAGTTCTAGTTAGATATTCACAGCAACTTCTAGTGTCCTTTTCCTCACCTTGTTCCTACTGACCCAACTTTCCTTTACTATATTTCCTTTGGAGACTCACTGATAAAGCTCTATAGACTGTGTGGCTCCATGTCACGCTGAGGTTTTGCCTTTATCCATCTGGTCTGTCAGAAGCACCATAATGTCCTCCAATCTCTGTGTTCGTAGGCTTACCTACGAGCCAGGCGCCAAGTTGTTTCCTTAGAACGGCTCTTAAGTTTTGAGGGCAAGAGTCCCCTCTCCAGTTCGACCGACCTTTAGTGGTGGTGCACTGCTATAGTGTGTCTTTTATTCACACATTCCTCAGATCCATGAAAGGCCCAGCCCTCACTCTTGGACTACTATATCCCTTTGTTCACTGTGACAATGAGAGGCTTCAATGAAAGGAAATCATCACCTAACCCAGTGGGATCTCTGGCCATGCATTCAATATCCATAGAAGACCAGCTATGGATCCCTTTCAACCATCATGTCATGTCACTGGGTTTATGTGCTCCTATACTGTAGGCGCCCACAGATCAAGACACAGTCCTTGAAGGTGTGGCCTTAAGAGTGCTCAGTGGCCAACAATGGCTGAGTAAGAATAGGGCGACAATATCATGACACCAGAGGAGTACGGCTCAGTGGGAAAGCGGAGATGGGCTTCATTGAAGCCTCTAGAGGTTGTGGACTGTAAATATCTTTCCATAAATGTGCCATTTTGTTAGATGTTTGTTCAGGATGCAGGATTGGCAACAATGGCACCTGGTTATGTTTTGAACGCCCTCTTCATCTGTCTTGATCAAAGTGGTCTTTAAACCTGACTCAAGGTTCCTTCTCACTGATCCCTGATGCTCAGTACAGTCAGGATTTGGCCCTTCTTGCGGTTCTTTTCTTTGCATTCCTCGCTTGAAGAGGTGTAGTTGCACACTGTATATGGGCCAATAGGTTCCTCTTTTTACCTGAGCAGGACTGCCCTGATCTGGCAGACTGATTGATTGTTTGTTACTTTTGTTTTATCACACAAGGGTAAAAATAACTCCAACAGAGACTTTACCCGACTAAATGTTATTGATGATTTCTCTTGCGCACCAAGCTTTTGAGAAGGATTTTCCAGTGCCGATTCACTATCTGTACACTCCGGGTGTACCTGCCCTATGAGCAGAATTTAGGGACGACTCCCTGGGCAATATTTGTAATTCTGTTACCGTGGCATCCGTGCACAACTACAGAAATTATTACAGATGTTGGTTAGATGGGGCTCCAGCTCTCTGCATGGTTTGGTCCTAAGGTGAGGACATTAGTGTTGGGCTGATCCATTGTTCTGCTGATTTACGTCACTGGGTGATGCAGCAGTTTGTGCTCCTTGCCCTTTTTCTGTGTGCTTTTGTCAAGCAGGTCCTTCTGCTTTGCATCTTTCATTGTGAATTAAATGAGGAAGGCAGGTGAGGAGGAAATGCCCTGATTACTTATTGGTACAAAACACGTTACTTACCTGTATTTTGCAGTTGTTCAAAGTTTGGATGTTTCACAGATTTACATGCTTGAATCTCTCCATCATCGATTTGGAAGTTGCATGTGACTTACATCAGGAGCAAACAACATTACATTTTCTGAAAGGCTTATAAACTAAAACCTTGAGTAAACTCTTAAATCCAATCTATTGAGAGGCTATCATACCGCAGGATGCAAGCAGGAGTATGAAAGGGTACAGATCAATGAACCGCTGAACGGGGACAATGTAAAGGTGCATGTGAGTCTATAAAAGTCACCAATGTTGGAGAACTGCAGTTTGAGGTAAGTAACTTACATTATCTGCGCTTTGTCTTCTGTGGCACTTATTTGAATCAATACCACGAGCAATACAATTGCAGATAGCATGTAAAATAAAGATGGACCTAGACTCAATTTACTGAAACAAGTTGAGAAAAACTGCCTATCCTTAGGCCAAATCCTGTCTGCCTAATAGTAATGCTTCGCCAAGGCGTGACGGCTCTGCATGTGGCTGTTTTGGGGATGTCAGTCATACTCCAGTGTAGAGTGCCACTGTCACTACTGTGCATCTTGTTGAATGGGCTTTCGGTCAACCACAAAAGGGACAGTAAACTTTTGCTTGTCGAAGGGTGAAAGTTGATGCTATTTGTTTTGGAATCCCCCGCTTGGAGAGGTTGAGATGTTTACCTGGATCTCCAAAGGAGACTTAGGATCATATTTAAAAGCCCCTATAGCCACCACAAAGTCACTTTTAGTGATGTTGTGTTGGCGATAGGGACTTTGCCTTTTTTACAAGGCAGCATTAAGCCACTTAACGTGGCTTAACGCTGCCTTGTAAATTAGGCACCCTTTCACGCTGTACTTAGCGTAAATGGGGAGGGCAATGGTCGTTGCGGTGGGCGTTCCACCGCACCACCCATTGATTTTGATGCTGCCCCCTATTTACAAGGGTGGCATAAATAGAAGGCAGTGCCAAAATTAAGACCAGGGAAAACCTGGTCTTAAAACAGGCAAAACAAGGAGAAATGCTTGATTTCTCCTCGTTTTTGCTGTTTCTATGTGTGCTGCCTTGTGCAGCACACATAGAAACAGCAAATTGCCTATGATTGTTTATGTGCAGGAAGGTGACCCTTACTGCACATAAACAATCAAAAACAAAAATTACGTTTTGCAACTTCTATGTGTGTGTGATGCATTAAGCAGCACACATAGAAGTTTCAAAACGCCATGAATGATTATTTATGTGCAGAAACTGCACTGAGGTCAGGTTTCACCTGACACCTTTTCAGTGAGCAGCTGTCCTCCTGCCATATCTCACCGTCCTGGAGTTTGGTGGCAGTTCTTGGCATTCAATTAAAAGTACAACCCACCACTCGAATGCTGCTCTCCTCCGGCAGCAAGGAACACAGAAGGACTTGTTTGCTGGCTCCTCAATCCCCCTGTCTGGAGGAGGTTCCAGTGATTCAGATCTGCCTCCTCTGCATAAAACAGGACATTAAGGTCTATACAACACAAGCTGCCGAACATGTATTCAGACACCCGCACACCGAGGATTCCGGGTGTAGATGCTCTTTGCTGGACATTGGACAGCATACGTTAAAAATACAACCACATATTTCCTTTACCAGAACATATGTCCATTGTGGTCATGGCTATTGCTACGACAAAGTTTGGGTAAAGTAGATTAACCCACAGTCCTTGTCAATGTATGCAAGGACAACAGGATGCCAAGTAAAATGGATTAATCAAGCCCAGTTGTACTGGACTAAGCTGGGACCATTGCTTTAAATGGGCCGGTACTCACCGGTACTGAGTACCGGCACTTCTTAAATTTACCGAGCCGAGTACCGGGTACCGGCACTTCTCCACTGTCAAGCAGAGTACCGGTACTCAGGGTCGGATTAATTAGGTGGGCACTGGACTGGTGCCTGAGGGCAAGCTGCGTGCCGTTTGTTTAACAGCATGTTGGACGTTGCCGTATGTATTATTCGGCTGTGGTAAGCAGCCCGATGGGGCTTGAACGGCCTATTGGAGGCCTGCGCAGGGGCAAGAGGGTCTTTGCTCCCTTCCTACTCAGATGGAGCCTCTCCTTGTCCTCATCACCCCCCTGCCAGGCATCGTTGCTGGGTCAGTGGAGGCACGCAGGCGCAAAGGTCCAGTTTCACCCCTTGGCCTCCCACTGGAGTCTGACTGCCATTCGCACCGCCAGCTGAGACATTAAGTCCATGATGGGCGGGGATGAGGTGGTGAAGATGGCTTAAGCAGCCTCCTGGGGCCCAGGTGAGGTGGGGGTGGTCCCATTGGAGGCCAGTATTGTTCTTCCACTGCCCTCTACCCTGCTGGACTCTGCATGTGCTCGGTACCCTGCAGTGCTCACTGTATGCCACTGTAGAGTCTGCGGCCGTGGGGCCTTCTGTCGAGGTGAGAGGAGGGAAAATGGGTGTGAATGAAGGTGCAGAGTGAGGGGGGAGGAGCAGAGAGTTTAAAGTAGGCAAAGGTAGAGAGGCAGAAGGAGTAAGCGCAGACAGAGATGTGGAAGACATCCAGACGGTTATGGAAAGAGGTAGAGAGGCGCGAAGAGGGCAGATTAGACATAGAAAGAGTGATGTGAGAGAGAGTGATAGGATACAATTGGGGTAATGAGAATGGGACAGAGTTAGCTACAAACCAGAGAGAGGTGAGTGCGGGCGGGATCTCGAGCTTAGAGATGTGAAAACAGAAAATGTGTGTTTGAGAGGAACAGAATCAGGAGGTATTTGAAAAGAAATGCGTGGAATGCTTGTTTGTGTGTGTGCACTCTTGTATATATAAGGATTGCACCAGATGCAAGCAAGTAGGAAAATTAGAAATATTATGATATTAAGAAGCTGCAAATATTGCAAAACAAGAAAACATGAACATTTGGTAATTCACCTTCATGTTGTATAACGAGTTAACACATTTTGTTTGGATTGATACATTTCTCACGTGATTTGTTCTGTACTGCAACAGGTGTAAGTGCCAGTCTCTCTCATCCTAGAGCACATTGGATTATTAGCCTGAAAGTGATAATAGTATGATTGATGTCTTGGCTCATTCAGGGTTTTAGTTGTTAATATGCACAATGGAAAGTTTGAGACCACTATCCAGGACAATGCAAGGACAACATAAATACTCAATAGAAGTGTTTTTGAATCATGTCTAACTCCGCCTCTAACCCCGCCCACTAGCCACGCCCCTAGCTCAATTTAATGAGTACCTGCACTTATTTATGCCCATTTAAAGCACTAGCTGGGACCATAAATAAACAGGTGTGAAGTGATGAAGCAACTCATGTAAGTGAAACTCCTTTATTAAGTTGAAGAGTAGAAGCACCCCCAGCTTGCTGGTAAACAAACTCTCAGGTGAAGGCAGCCCGTCAACATTCCGAAGCTGCCTTCACAGCAACATTCTGATACATACCATTACAGAAGTAGTAAGGGAGGGGGGGAGTGCGGAACATACCAAGTGGCAAATTACAACACATCTTCCCCCTTAAACAACTGTCATGAAGAGGGACAGAGAATGGCTAAATACTACAGGTGGCAGGGGCCGCCTAACGCAGGCCAGGCGGGGCCCCAACCAATCATACCATTCTATAATCCTTGTGCCAACTAGGGGGGTTGGTTTGTCTGAGCCCCCTTCCCTCTTGGGTCTCCCTTACTCTGGACCTGAGGTCCTGATTACCCCTTTGCTCCTCTACAACAGTCTCTCTCGAGCCCGTGGCAACCCGATCCATGCTCCACTTTCTCCCATCTTCCAAGATGACCACATTTCTCTTCACCTCTCTTATCCTTTCAGGAGCATAGTATTTATCACCTTTGCCCCCCAGGCTCACTGGTTTTCGAATACAAACACTTTGTCCTTTGCTAAAGGACCTCTCCTTCGCACCCCATTTGCTGTCATATCTCTCTTTGTACCTTCTTTGCCTGGCATCAACTTTCCCTCTGTACTCGTCCGGATTGACCCACACCGGATCCTTGGGTTTCAACCAATTTGGAGATAACTTAGAACCCGCTTTTCTTCCTCTCAACAGTTCAAAGGGGGTGTGACCCGTTGAAAGGCTGGGTGTTGTGTGGTAGGACCAGAGCATGTCTCTCAGTGCCACTTCTATGTTCCCTCCAGACCTGACCGCCAGTTGGATACATTCCTTCAACATCCGGTTAGCTCTCTCCACCTTGCCGTTGGCTCTAGGACAGTACAATGGGGTGCGTATGTGTTTTATGGACATATCTCTTAGGAATTCTCTCATTTCCTCTGACACCAATTGTACGCCGTTGTCCGTGATCAACGTGGATGGAATGCCCTCCTTTGAGAACACATCACTTAGGAATTCTACTATGGTTCTGGTGTTGATGTTATTCATGAATTTGTGGGTTACCCAATTAGAGTAATAGTCGATGAGTACTAACAAGTACCATTGCTGTGGCCCTTTGGCCTTAATCGGGCCTGTTATGTCGAATCCTAATTTATCCCACGGAGACTTTGGGATTTCCACAGGACTGAGCGGGGGTCGCCTTGTACTTTTTGATTTATCGCTAACCCCACACGCGTAACACTCCTTTACCTTCTCTTCCATGCTTGAATCCATGGCTGGGAACCAATATTCAGCCCTCATCCTTGCCTTGCATAGACTCCTACCCAGGTGTCCCTCGTGGGTTAGGTCTATGATCTGTTTCCTTAACCCCTCAGGGGGGACTATTCTGCCCGCCTTGAGGAGGTACTCTCCTGCTATAGACAGCTCGTTGCGTACATTCCAAAATGGTTGTATGTGCTCGGGTAGATCTCCACATCTGTTTGGCCATCCTTTTCTTACCCATTTTTTTACTTCCTGGAGTGTATTGTCCAGTTCCATTTGTTCATCCCATTGTTCTTTCACTATAGCCGGGAGTTTAATTTCCAGGACACTCCCCTGGCCACTGACATCTTCTTCCTGACTCTCCACAGGGGCTCTGGATAAGAAATCTGCCACCTTATTCTGTTGTCCAGGTAAATATTTTGTTCTGAAATTGTACCCCTGCAATCCTAACACCCACTTAGCAATGTGGGGAGTCATGTTTTCTAAGGCCTTGTTATCAAACAAGTTGACCAACGATTTGTGGTCTGTGCACACTTCAAATGGTAAGCCCCAAACGTAGAAGCTGAAAAGTTTTATCGCCCAATACACCGCCAAAGCCTCTTTCTCTATGGTGGAATAGTTGGTCTCAGCTCCTGACAAAGACCTTGATGCAAAGGCTACTACTTTCACTGTATCGTCCACCCTTTGCGACAGCATGGCTCCCACTCCTTTGCCACTTGCATCCGTCGTGATTATCGTGTCCTTCTTTATATCAAAATTGCCAATAAAGGGTGCAGACACTATGGACTCTTTTATGTTCTCAAAGGCCTGTTCTTGGTCCCTCTCCCACCGAAAGGGCGTGTTTTTCTTCAAGACCTCCCTGAGGGGATGAGCTAACATTGCAAAGTTCCTGATGAACTTGGCCATGTATTCAGCTAGGCCCAAGAATGAAAGAACTTCTTCCTTACACGAAGGAGTGGGTGCTCTCCTTACAGCCTCTACCAGATCTATTTTAGGCTTTATCCCCTCCTCTGAGATGGTGTGCCCTAAGCAGTCCACTGAGGTAACTCCCACTCTGCATTTGCTCTCTTTCGTGGTGAAGCCAACTTCCTTCAACTTTATGAGTACTTTTTTGGCATTTTCGTTGTGCTCTATGTCGCTCGACCCATAGATCAATATGTCGTCTTGAAAACACATGGACTTTGGGCAGTCTCTCAACACGTGTTGCATTGCTCTCTGAAACGCTGATGCAGCTGACGCAAGCCCGAACGGCATCCTCAGGAATTTATAATTACCAAATGGGGTGGTGAAGGCAGTCAATGGCTGGGACTCGGGATGCAGCGTGATCTGGTGGTAGGCTGATGATAAATCGAGCACACTAAAAAGCTTAGCTCCCTGCAATGTGCTCAACATTTCGTGTATCCTTGGTAAGGGATGCCTGTCCACCACTATGTTGGCATTCAACGCCCTCAAGTCCACACATAGTCTGATGCTCTTGCCTCCTTCCTTACTCGTTATAACAATGGGCGCCAACCATGCTGAGCACTCTATTTCTTGTATGACCCCTTGTTCCACCAATTTCTCTAGTTCCATTCTCAAGGGTTCCCTCATTAATAGGGGAATGGAGCGTGTTTTGTGCACCACAGGAGTTGCTCCTTCCCTGAGTTCTATCTTGTGCATGTAATTTTTGAGTACTCCCAGTCTCTCATTAAACACCTCTGGAAACTCTTTCACCAGATCTGAGCCTGCTCCTGGAGGATCTATGAGAAGTACCTGTTCCTGATTGTTGGGATCCAGCTTTATCCCCAACTCCTTCTGGTGTTTCCACCCTAAGAGACTTGAGCCCTCCCTGGTTACGTATACCTTTCCCACAGTGTGTCTGTCTTTGAAGGCAATCCTCATTCTCACCATCCCTTCCAATGGGATGGGCACTCTATTGTAACCTGATGGCGCTATATCAGCAGTCTCTAGCCTGATGTTGTGCTTTGCAAATTTCTCATCGAACGCCTTCTTGTCTACAAGGGTAAACGGAGAGCACGAGTCAGCGTACACTTTGAATCTCTCTCCGTCCAGACTTATCTCACATGTGGGGTACTGTGTTTTCTCACCCGTGCCCTCATCCTCTATTTGGCAAATAAAACTCTTCTCCTCCCCCACCTCATCATCATTGTGTTCTACCATGTGCACCTTCATACTACCAACATTGCACGCTTTAGCAAAGTGACCCTTTCTGTTGCACTTCCTACATATGACATTCCTTGCAGGGCACCGCCAATTGTTGGCCAGATGATTATGATTCCCACATCTAAAACATTTAAAACCTTCCATCTTATTACTCACACCCTCTCTTTGCTTGTTCTCCACTTTACAAACTGTTTCCTCTTTTCCTACCTCTTTAGTCGTGACTTTCTCCTTACTTTCTACTGATACCTTCATCTCTCTCATACATTGCGCTGTGTGTTCCAGCCCTTTAGCTATGCTTATCGCTTCTTCTAGATCAGGGTTCCTAGTGAGCAATTCTTCCTGCACTTTCTCTTCATTGGTGCATCTTACTAACTGGTCCCTGATAAGGGAATCCGTTGGCGCCCCAAACTCACATGTTGCCGCCATGCCTCTCAACACTGCTATGTATGAGGATACTTTCTCCTCTTTTCTTTGCGTTCTTTTAAAAATTGTGTGCCTTTCTAGAACCACATTAATTTTTACTTTAAAATGTGCTTCTAACTTCCGTAATGTGTAATCATACACGTCAACCCCTTCTTCTTCTTCCGGAATCTCATCATCTACTAATCTTCCAGTTATGTCCTCAAATATTTTCCTACCATGTGTTCCTAAATTATGCAAGAGAATGTGTTGCCTCCTTAAGTTTGAGAAGTTCCCGCCCCCAATGGCTATCAGGTAGGACTTAAAAATACCTTCCCATCTTTTCCAAGGGATGTCTGGTTCCCCTAACTCATTCAGAAATGGTGGTGGTTGGCTCATGCCTGCCCCTGCCATTTTCAAAGAATACACACTAGCCACTATACTAGGTCCGCCTAGCCCAAACCCCGCTCTTACGATGAGGGGAAGCTTCCGTCAGGGACGGAGTAGAATACAATGAAGAATGCCTGTTACTAGCTCTACCTGCTGGGCTCTCTGGTGTGTGTGTGGGGTATGATGAAAGATAGGGGAGAGGATGTAACAGAGTACAGAGCTGGGACCTCCTACTCCTACCTCCTGTGCACTCCCTACTGCAGTCTACCCCAAAATTCTCTACAAATGGCCCATGTACCAACTGTGCAATGCTATTATAAATCCTCCCTGCAGAGAAACGCTCTCCCAGACCAGTCCCCTTCCTATTATATTGCTGGGGATTACCCAGAGTCCCCTCGGTGAGCGTAGACGCTCTGTTCAGTGGACGTCCAGTCAAGTCGTGAGGAAAACGCCTTCCAGAGGGCAACGTTTCTTTAACAAATCCCCGTAGCACTGTGAGAGGTCGAGTTGAGGGAAGCGACGGACCACTCCTCCTACCGTGCTGTCAGGAGGACTGTCACCAGTTCGATGAATTATTTTCCTTCGTGCACAGTTTTTTCAGCGGGCTTCCTGTCAAACCTGCTCACTCGTCGTCACCCGCTCAGTGCTACTCTTAGAAGGGAAAGAGGATTACCGGTCTGCTGCGAGCGTAGATGCGAGGGTGGGATTTCCGCCGTCAGAGCAGCGAGGAAGACACGCAACACCCTCCGCCTCCTCACCGCTGTCCGACTCCCGAAGCTCCGCTCCCTGGTTCGTGGCACCGTCTCACCGTCTCCTTGGCCAGCTGTACCGATCTTCCTCCCTGCCAGGAAATGAATGTTCACTTCACTCCGGATCGCCAGGGCGTGAACAGTCAACGTGTGGCACACTTCGGCACCCTTCAGTCACCAGCTGTCCGCCCACGATAACTCAGATCAGCTGCTTACGATGTGTGAATACGATCACAGTCACCTCAGTCCACGCACCTCCGCTACGGTTGCATCCAACAGTGGTGAAAATGAGTGAGATCAGCAACACCTTTCGCTACTTTATCGTCACTCTGCCATCCCAGCAAGCAGCATAAATTACAGGGAAGGGTGCTCCACTGTCCCTGTCACAGCCGCAGTCATCCTCGTCGCCAAGATGAAGTGATGAAGCAACTCATGTAAGTGAAACTCCTTTATTAAGTTGAAGAGTAGAAGCACCCCCAGCTTGCTGGTAAACAAACTCTCAGGTGAAGGCAGCCCGTCAACATTCCGAAGCTGCCTTCACAGCAACATTCTGAGACATACCATTACAGAAGTAGTAAGGGAGGGGGGGGAGTGCGGAACATACCAAGTGGCAAATTACAACAAGGTGTAAACACGATTGTCTCCTGCTTGGGCAAGTGGCTTGGATTCCCCAGAATAACTCCTGAAAGTTGGAGAGCATGTGGAGCATTCAGGAAGCACTTAATTAAATTGTGGACAAGCTTGGAATTCGGAAAACGGAATAAGGTAATAGGTTTCCTGCTTAAGGTGCGACTTTGGTAGGCATATTTTTTAAATCGAATAAAGCTTTTTTTTAATTTTATTTGGCAGGCAGGATTTTCTGGGTTGTCCTAATCAGAGACTTTTTTCCACAACAAACAAAGCTTCAACAGAACTTAATTCATAAAGTAACTCTGCCCGACAGCAGCACCCAGCCTTACCCCACAGGAGGAATCCAAAAAAGCGACTAAGTCCCAAACACAGAGAGCAGAAATGGCAGCAAAGCGTCTCCAGCTGTGCATGCAAGGACGTCAGCAGCTACTGCTTTCAGGTTTGTCTTGTTCAGAGCTTTTGGTTTCAAAACCCAAGATTTTAGCAGGACCCTGAATTAGATGTTTCTGACCTCGCAGAGTGCTGGGCAGCCACAGCCTTCCGACTTGGCCTACTAAAGGATTTCTACTTCCATTAAAGACTAAATCATAAGGTAAAACGACGGGGATCCACCAGGCTTTTCATGATCTGCGTTCCATCATAGTCCACCTGGGAGTGCGCCGAAGATCCAGTCACCGGCACTCAGTACAGTAGCATCGACTTTGGCCTTCCTCGTTGATTCCTATGGACGCTTTTAGCTTTTTAGTTATACATTCATGAATCCCAATGCTCTTTACCAAATTTTGCTGTTTTGTGTCATTCAAATCATTAGTCTTTATCTACGATATTGGTTTGGGAATCTTATCAGATTATTTCTAGACTCTAATGTCATTTGGTGCAACTGCACATTTGCTCTGCGAGAATCGTGCACCTTTGATGCACAGCTAACAGGGCTAAACCTGCCATTCTCCTTTTGAAACTTGCTTTTTGTACTCTTTGGGTACTGTTTTAACTTACTGTGTGGGAGCTTATACACTGGTCTCCTTCTAGTTAATAAACCACTTTTCCAGACATATTGCACATAACAATCATTGGCGGTGGGTACAATTATGGTTATTGGGGGTGATGTACCATGAAACATTTGCAAACCCGGAAGTGCAAGTTGTAGTGGTAGAAAATGTCAAAAGAAGAGATAAAGGAAATCAAAGTTGGTGCAAAGAAAAAATAGGAGGTTTCTCAAAGCAGAACTCTTGGGACTGCGAGCAAGGTGTATGCAGAAGGAAATAGAGAATGTGAAACTGGAGATATAAGATGCAAACCACTTACTTCACTGCTGCACCTGGGATGCCCAAGGAGAGGAAGTTCGTAAGCACAGTATGGTGTTGAGTGCTCTGAACTCTGTATGTATGTAAAGTATGAGGATGAAAGAGAGGTGACTGTGGTTAGCAAAGATAAGAGAACTGGAAACGTGATCTCTATCGAACAGACTTGGCATAAGTGATATTTTAGAAGGTTGTGCAGATTAGAGATGGATAAAGAGCCTGTAAATCAGTTAAATACTAGTCACTTTACGGTTTTTGAGAAGTAAGGTTGCAGGACTTGTAGTCAATATGGGAAAGAAGAAACCAAACTAGAAACGGCAAATGTCTGAGCTCCCCTGGCTCCCAATCCTGCTTAATCAAGAAAGGAACAGACTACTGCAGCCCATGCATTTGGAAGGATAAAGTACAGATACACTGGACTCCATTCTTCATCCCATTAAAGACTGTTCAGGAAACCAAAATTGATTCCGTTGCACTGAATCTAGCCCTGTTGAGAGCTGACCAGAAAAAAACAAGTGTAGAGAATCACAAAAATAGAGACTCGGGTAGCGGAACTGACATCAGAAGTCACTGAAATAAAGGCCACCATGACTGACATGTTAGAACGAATCAGATTCCTCAAAACCGAGGCCACTATGCCACAGTAGCTCTAGGCAGAACAAACTGAGGATCGTCGGACTACCCAAAGGGAAAGACACAAAATATGTGAAAGACTACCTTGCACATAGTGTTCGAACGGTAGCCCCCAAGTCTGGGATCCCACCCAGGACAGCGGTAGCCAAATTTCTCCACTATATGGACCGAAACCTGATCCTCAGCAATGCTAGGGCAATGGTTCCCATCGTCGTGGACAACTCAGTGGTTCTACTGTTCCCAGATTACACTGCAGCGGTATGCAACAACAAGGATCATTCTAAGCAGTGTAGGTATGAATACATGAATTGGAACTGTGTACATGCTCTTTTGACCTGCAAAGCTTAAAATCATTTTGGATGGGATAACCCTTTTCTGCACAGGTCCAAAGGAGGCTTGGGATTGAGCTGAAAAATTCAATTTGTCACTTGAGCCTTCTAGCGAAGTCTCGAAGCTGCCACAAGAAAAGACGAAGGCTGAGTAGACTACCTGGGAAACCCAGGCTGCTTCCACCAGTGGCTGAACACGAGGAGGCAGTGGCCAATGCAGCAGCCTAGCGGAGGTCACTGTATGATCCCTACACACCACCACACATGAGATAGTTAGGGGGAAGTGCACAACTTCAGGAGAGAACATTGACAGCTATGATGAACTGCCCTGATTTACCCCGGAGCTGCATGTTACCTGTTGTAGCTAGGTGACTATATTTAGGTGTTACGTCTGTCAGCCTTAGGGGGATCTTCACCCAAACTATTTGCCTTCCTCCTCCATTTTAGCTGATCTTGTTTTTGCTGGCCTTAGGACTCTGCGCCCTTTACCACTGCTAACTAGTGCTAAAGTGCATGTGCTCACTCCTTACAACATGGTAAAATCGGCTTATTCCCAATTGGCATATTTAATTTACTTATGAAGTCCCTAGTAAAGTGGTACTACATGTACCCAGGGCCTGTAAATTAAATTCTAATAGTGGGCCTGCAGCACTGATTGTTTCACACACTTAAGTAGCCCTTTTAACATGTCTCAGGCCTGCCATTGTAGCCTGAATGCGCAGTTTTAAACTGCCATGTCGCCCTGGCAAAATAAACCTTTTGTCAGGCCCAAACTTTCCTTTTTAATACATATAAGTCACCTCTTGAATAGGTCCTGGACAGTCGATAGGGCAGGGCTCAGTGTATTTAAAAAGTAGGGCATATACTTTTAAGTTTTACATGTCCTAGTAGTGAAAAACTATTAAATAGTTTTTTCACTTATGCAAGGCCTACCTCCCCATAGGATAACATTGGAGTTACATTATTACATTTAATAAACTGTCATTTCCAAATAGTGGCTGGTGACTAGTTAATGTTTGGTGTCTTCGGAATTGTAATGAGAAATCCTAACTTATAGTGTAGTTGAAGTTTAAATTACACATTTTGAAAATGCCAACAAAGTGTACCTGTGGGTACTCTGCCAGGAGGAAGGACTGCTTGCTGTTAAAATGACTGCCACTGTTCTGGACTGCTGTTCTCTTGCCTTCGTGAGAAGGACTGGACCTACATCTATTGAACCCAGGACCCCAAAGTGACTCCAGGGGCTAATTGGCTGGCCTCCTGACTTGAGCCTCACAGAGAGAAAGCTCCAACAACAATGAACCGAGGACCTGGACTCTGCCATATGTTAGTCTACTCTGCCAAGTAATGCCACCCCAGTCCTGGACCCTTGGAAGTGGGCCTGAGGTGGTCTACAAGCCTCTGTGGGTCCACTGTAACCAACGCATCTCCTCTGCTGTGTGGCACAACCCCGATCAGAACTGACGCATTGCTGTTGCTGTATGGATAAGAACCACCAAAAAGACCTGCATCGCACTGCAGTTTGTCACCACATCGGAACCGCCGCTGCACGATGCATTTGCATCCCTCATCGACAGCAGCCTCAGTGACGATGCTGGACTCCGCATTGCTGCCTCACAGCTCCTCGGAACCGAAGCATCGCCCTGACAGTGCCACACATCCTCGACATAAGACTTCCCATTGCAAGCCCTCATCGACAGGATCCTTGACGATGACAGAGAACCATGCACCGCAGCCTCGCCGCATCTCGGAACCAATGCATTGTTCGGCTGCGTGATGCATCTTTGATGTGGACCCTCGCAGCAATACACAAACTAGAATTTAAGGAACTTAGCACAGGTTAATTTAGGGTTTGCTTGTGACTTCACCCTGGGAAGAATTGTGGTTGCTGCTTGAGAAGGGTTTCGCCCCCCTCAACCAGTAACCTAATTTCTTGCATTACCGTTTCCGGTTTTCAGTTAAAACTGATTATGAATGATAAAATATAAATGGTTACTTTTCAGCAGAAACTGTAAATGACAGAATGTTGCTGCAGTTTTGCTGCTTTTGCACCCTCTGTTGTAAAGCTGTTTAAGTACAGCACCTACCTATAAGCATTTTTCTGTCTTGAATGCTCACCCTAAGGCCAAAAGACGGTGTGGCATTTATAGTGCTTATGTGACCTTCCGCAAGGTTCGTGGACCCCTCTGACCTACTTCCACTCCCATTTTGGTAGCATAGCTTAATTCATATGGCTTCTGGTCACTGTTAACTGCATGTTACTGAGTAGGGGGCAGCAGGTTCGGAGTTAAACTCTGTGAATTGTCTCAGTCCAGGGCAAGTGGCACCTCTATGATCTCATCCTCGCTCACTACTAGCAAGATGGAGCTTTGCTTTCTGAAAGCTGAGGTATCTATTTTATGACAAAAACCACTAAGCATATGGATAACTCTTGAATCAAAGTCTAGCCATAAACTACTGTACTAATACCTATGCTATAAGGTTTATCATGAGGGACTGAAAAGCATGCCTTTAAGAGTAGCATCCACTCAAACAGAAGTATCAGGGGTCAGATGAATATCTTCAATACCCATACGGTAACTAGATGGGGTCCAAGTGCCGGTTTGGTTAAACATGCTGGTTCTAGCACATGCGTTAACTCAGAAAAGGCACCCATTAGACTATGACTGTTCAACTCAGAAATATGAAGAGGCAGTATGTGCTGGAGACTGCACAATTTCAGCAAACACAAGAGCACTGGCCCAACATAAGCCAATGCATTGACGCAAGAGGAATGCATAATATAGCTCCAGGATGACCAAAATTCAGCTTTCATTTCTAGTGGCTCTGTGTATAAATCGAAGTTTGTAACTTATGGTGATAGAAGAAGGCTTGACACTAGGCAGCATCACATGTACAAACCTCTCTGACGACATTCAATGGAAACATATTGAGGTGTGAAGGCAGAAGCTGCACAAGAACAATGCAAGCTGCACAGAATATAAAGGTTCAGTGCTTTGTGCAACTTCCACACAGGCCCGGCAGGGACACTGTCTCTGCACTACCTTTAAATAAAAATGGGCCACATGTTTGGTAAAATCAATGCGCCATATTTTCAATGAACACAAAAACTCAAAGTTATGGCCTGATGATGTAAAATAAACTTCATTCACTGAGGAAAATGACACAAAGCCTCATGAAGGCCAAGAGGGTTTTTTACTACCTCATGTGCTTCTTCACACAACAGCACAGTTTACTGCCACCAAAGTACTTATAGCTAACAGCATTCATATTGATTCCATAGGAAGCTTCTCCCCTATGACCAGCTAGAGCAGGAATAGATCCAGACATTAATTATACTGCATCTTTCTTGGTATCTCAAGACAAAGATCATTGCAGTGTGACACAGGCTTGCAAAAACAGAATACTGATCACCTGCAATTTATATTTCATGTCCTAAGTAGAAAACCTTCTATGTGTTGATCTTTGTCATTTGTCGGAAGAACAGAGCATCATGATGGTGTGAGAAGTGTCTACTATGAACCTTTTAACCTGATTCAATCAAATCTTACTGAGGTGCAAACACCAGCAGGGAGTTGATAGAAACAATGAAAAACTGCTTGCAAGTGCAAATTTAAGAAAAGGGTACAAAGAGGGGAGTTAATAGTAGAAAACAAAGCAAGACTAATTGACAATAGGTATGAATGAGGGAAGTGAAGAAATAAAAGGAATTTTTGTTTGTAGCACTGAAAAAGCACCATTCCCGTGATTTTGTACTGGGCAAAAAAGACTGAACACTGATAACCTTTTATCTATTTCAATCAAATCGTAATGAGGTGCAAAACGCAAATCCATCCATGGACATCCTTGACATGGATTGGGACTGGATTGCAGGAAAGAGGAGTTGGTACTGGGAAATTAGACAGGAAGGAAGGAAACAGAAATAATGAAGAGGAATTTAAGAAATGGGCACAAGGAGGGGAGTTAGAAGTAGAAAAGAAAGGAAGAATAATTGGAAATAGTAATGTAAGGAAGTAAAAGCATATTTCTTTGAAAGCACTGGAAAAGCATTATCCCAGTGGTTGTGTACAGAGCAAAAAACCTGAACACTAATAACCACTGATTTCAGCAACCTTTAAAAATATTGGAAAACACTAAAAACACCCCATTTGAATTGACAATAAATGGAAATTGACAACATGAAAGCTTAACTATATTACACTGCATGTTTGTTACTGCATGGTTTGATCCTTTTGTAGCTTCCTTCCACCCACAAATGACTTTAAAAAACACCTATTTCATAACGTTGGATGTGGGGCGACCACAGCAGAGGACTACACGAGATACCACCCTAAGCAGGTATACACTTTTCTCCCCCCCTTTGCTATAAGCCATCCCAATTGAGTTGGTATTGCTGTTACATATGCCACAGTCTTTCTAGGCATACAGGCTTGAGATTTCACAGCATTTATATGCCAGTTGTTATGTTATGTTATTTCTAGGGCACGAATATCACTCTAGAGGGGATCCAGGTGTCAGTGAGGGGAGGAGGGGGTTACTGACCTGTCTAGGGGTCTTTTGGAAGAGCCAGTTCTTTAGTTTCTTCTGGAATTCAAGTATGGACCTGGGAGCCCCAATGCGTTGGGGGAGTTTGTTCTAAGCTTTGGGGGCAAGATAGGAGAAAGCTCAACTTCCGGCTCTGGCAGATGGATGCGTGGCATGTTGGCATGGAGGAGGCTGGCCAAGCTGAGGTGTCTGACAGGATTGTGGGAGAGGATGAGGTTGATGAGGTATGTTGTACCCTGGTTGTGTAGTTCTTTGTAGGTGTGTTTGAGGAAATTTGAAAAGGGCACACTTGTAAATTGGGAGTCAGTGGAGGGCTTTGAGGTTTTGAATATGTACATACAGTGTGGAAGGTTGAGTGTTTGTGTTGCAGCTGTATTCTCTATAACTTGGATCCTTTTGGTGTGAGTCTGTGATGTCAACATAGAGTGTGTTGTAACCTGCAAGTGACGAGGGCTTGCGACTCTGCAAGTGTGCAAAGAGAGCCACTTGAAGATTTTCCTGAGTAGTTCGAGTGTGGAAGCAGGTGGAGGTGACATTGACTTGATTTGTCATGAACACTCTGCTGTCAACTACGATACCCAGGTGGCTGGCCTCATTGGATGATGGGTGTTGGTCCAAGCTCGGTAAGCCACTAACCTAGGGACCAAAGTGAGATGACTCTGCCACAGAGGACTAATTCTGTTTTGTTGCTGTTGAGCTTGAGTAGTTCCTTATAATCCAGTCTACTACCGAGTACATGCATTTGACGAAGTTGTGTTGGGTGGTGGAGGTATTTTCTGTTGGGGAGAGGATGAGCTGAGTATCATCATTGTAAGAGATGATGTGGAATCCATGGAAAAGGAACAATGCTGGTAAGGGTTTCATGAGATGTTGAAGAGTGTGAGGCTCAGGAAGGATCCTTGGGGGGTGCTGCAGATCAGGTTGGACGTATTGGACGAGGAGGGTGCCAGGTTGACTGTTTGGGTGTATCCTGAGAGGAAGGAGTTGATCCACTATGGTCCTGGGCTCCCAAAGCTGATCTCATAAAGGCATTGGATAAGGATTGTGTGGGAGACAGTGTTGAATGCTGTTGAGATGTGTAGTGCAATGAGTGCTGCTGTGTCCCTTTGTCCATGATGAGGCAGCTGATGTTGGTGGCAGTGATGAGGACTGTGCCAGACTGGTAAGTGTCCTGGAGGTGGTTTCTACTGAGGTAGTTAGTCAGCAAGCCGTTGATGAGTTTCTCCACGACTTTAGGTGGATAGAGGAGGAGGGCAATGGACCTGTAATTGGCCAGGGTTAGGTGGTCCACTGAATGGTTCTTGAGGAGCGGTAGGATGAGGGTGTTTCCAGGAGTCTGGGAAATTAGCAGTGGAAAGGGATGAGTTGAGAATGGGTGTTGGGGCTGTGTAGATGGGGTCGAGCCCTGTAGCGAAGATGTAGGGTGGACACAGATCCGATGGGGCTCTTGAGTGGATGGTGCACATTTTGTTGGCAGTTTCCATAGTGTGATGACTGGCCAGCAGGTCACTGTGGTTTCTGCGGATTTCTGTTGTCGGAGTGGAGGACTTTGAGGGTGAAGAGGAACAGGTGTGGGGATCAAGTTATTGCAGATGGTGGTTAATGTCTTTGTGTAGTAGTGGTATAGTTCTATGCAGAGATCCTGTGATGGACGGAAGGTCGTGGAGCAAGCAGATAGAGGCATGAATTCTTTCATGATGGTGAAGATTTCTTTGAAGGTGTCGGAGCTGTTTTGGATACTTTCAGTGAGGGATAGGTGCTTGGTGGTTTTGGGGTGCTGGTGGTAGATCTGGAGGGCTGGTTTGTAGGAGTTTCTGTCTGTGATGTCATGGGAGTGGCACCACCATCGTACTAGCTGCTTCCAGTGACGCTCCGTGAGATGGAGGTCCTTGGTGTACCAGCTAGCTTGCGGCTTGGATTAGGGTGTAGGAGTGGTACTCAGAGGAGTATAGGAACCCACGCAGAAGCTGATTCACGTATTAAAGTTCATGATGGAGCATGCTTGGCCATGGTGGTGGGTGGTGGGCATTGGGACAGGAGCTCAGAGACCCAGATGTCCTTGGGGATTTTATTCTGTTGGCATTGGGCAGCCTGTATACTGGTGGTTCTGGGCTGATTGGGCAGGTGCAAGCCAAAACAAACAAGGAAGTGGTCCGTCCAGGTGAGTGGAGTGGGCTTGTCTACCAGGCTACTGTACTACTGAGTCTTGGGAGTGGTGTTTTCACGTACTTGATTTATAGACTCATATATTTTTCAGAACACTCTCTTATCCTGGACGGTGTGCAGGTCAGACAGACACTCTTACTTAAAAAGGTCTGACAAGTGTTATGGAGCAACTGGAGGATATCTCTCATGGGGCAGCTCGTGGAGAATGACAGAAGAGACTGTGCGGCCACAAGAACATACCGAACACAACCAGAACATACACATTACTTACCTGGAACAAAAGGGGCCTTGTCGACGTAGCTAAATAAAATCACAACCGTTCCCACCGGAAACGAACAGGTGTTCATGTACAGATTTTACAAGAAACCCACCTTGCATGATCAGAGAGCACACAACTACAGTCTAGGTGGAAAACAGCAGTTTTCCTGCACTCCTTTTTCTGCATATACTAGAGGGGTCTTCATCTAGATTAGCCATGGGGTTCCCTACAGAGTCAGCAGAAAGACTAAGAGGGAAGGTTTGTCTGCTTATCCAGCCAACTTGAGTGTAAAATGCTGCATAAAATAGATTTAATGAACCTACGACTCGGATAGCCATCCACTTGAACCACATATCCAGGTTGTCAGCCAAACACCCGCAAGACCTGTACACTCTAGGCGGGGACGTTAACTGAATCATAGACATCGATCTCAGTAGATCTCATACTTCCTTGACCAGTGCCCCTGCTAGAAAACTCTTTGAAAAACTGTCAGCCTGGTTGAAGGGTTAGAACCTAATTGATGCTTGTAGTGTAGCTCATCCGCTAAGCAGACATTATTCCTGTTTTTCCTCATTACCATTCAATATGCTGCTTATCGCAACTCAATACAATAACCTTTCATAAAGAATATCTGGAAAGACAACTTCGGATCGCAATCTGCTTCTACTGACCAGCCAGTGTTGACACATACTCACTATGCTGGGTGGCCCGACTTTCCTCGCAGTGTTAGCTGATGAAATCATCAATTTCTGCAACACCAGGTAGGGGTCAACCGGCTGCTAATATGGGAGACTTTCAAGGTCTACATACCAGTAACATGTATCAAAACTGACACTGGAACAAGAAGAGCATTACAAGATCAACTACTCAGTCTACTGTCTGATGTGGCAAAACAGGAACTTGATGTGCAATTTGTCACACTGAGCTCCAATTGCACTTGACCATGAGATGCTAAAGAATTGTGTGAACGGCTCAGCCTGTATGATTACCAAGAGTACTTTTTGGCACACTGGGGGAGGCATGGTGGATAACATGCTGGCCAGGCAAGCTCCTTCTGAAAATCCACATTCAAAAATAATCACTCTTACATGTGCAGATAGCAGAAGAGTGACAACACAATCAGACACCAAGGAAAACTTTGTGCCGTCCTAGAGGAACCTGTGCAAAGGGCGTGCCCTCCCAGCAGAAGGCGAGGTACTACACTATGTGCAAAGTGCAATGCTCCGAAGCGTAACACTAGAACAAATTGAAGACCTTGATGAGCAGATAGCCTCCGAAGAGGTAGATTGCCATGTCACAATTGGCATCTGGCAAAACACCGGGATGTGATGGATTGACCTTGGAATTTTACAAGACTTTTAAAGAACCAATGATTGAACACCTAATTCACATGTTCTGGGCGTTTGCAAATGGTGAGCTTCTACCCACAACTAGATATTATAGTGCTGGAGCAGAGTTTTCTGTTTGAAAATTCGTTGGTTTTTGAAGCTCTGGCATGTCTATTTGTCATATTAATTTATTAATTACTAATAATTAATTATTTGTCTTGTGCAAGTGTGTTTATAACTAATCAATCCGTTTGTCCTAATAAGAGAGAGTTACACGTGGGTACGCATAAATGTGCTGTTTAATAATAACGTGCGTGTTTTCATGTTTAAACGTTGCTATGTGCTGTTTATTTTTGAGCACAAAACGCTTTTCGAATTAATGCTTTTCTATGTTGCAAGTGCTAGATAGATACATACACATAAGGGTATTAGTGGGATTAGCACTGTTTAACCCCTTCGGTGCTCATGACGGAACGGTTCCGTCATGAGCCACGGTTGAGCTGTGCTCATGACGGAACCGTTCCGTCATGACCACGCCCGCGCAAGAAACCGTCAGCACAGCGGCGGAATTTGCGCAGCATGGAAGGGGTTAATCACTATGCTGTGGTAACGTTGTTTTTGTTTCTTTTAATTAAGATGGTCTATTGTGGCCTATGGTGGCCTAGACAAAGATGGCCGATTTTGTAAGCCTGGCCTCGATTTGAAAGTAGAAAACCGTGATGGGAGAGAGCCCTGCTGAATATGGTCCTGAAGTCAGCTGACCACAGTCCTTGCTTGCCTTGTTAAAAAATTTCCGTGAGGACAGCAGCAGCCTGGGTAATCTCCAAGTGAAATGGAACGTCCTTGGCAGCCTTGGGAAACAAAGGAGCCTTAGAGAAAGACTCTGAACTATGGTCTCATTGCCGAGGAGAAGTAGAACTAACAAGATACATTTGTGTTTCTTGGTTCCTGTTCCGTAGTCTTTATTTTGTGATTTTTTTCCTGAGCGGAGATTTTCAAATGTAGCGATGTTACATCCTTTCCTTCTCGCTCTGCTCAGCGGTCCAGCGGACATTACAACTTTTCTATGTATCTTTCTTTTGTTCAATTTATTATAAGAATTGTTAGCCTAGAGAGGGTTTTTGCCACTTGCCATTTGCCTTTGCCGCGTACCGAATCTGCGTTGCTGAGGATTGATGCTGAAAGGACTTCGTCTTGAGAGACTTTATCGAGAGACTTGTCCTGACCCGTTCTGACATTTAGCTAGAATAGGTAACTATGAGAAAAATGATTTATTCTGATTGATTTCCTTTTGACTAATTTTAGATAAAGCAATATAATTTGAACATGGTGTTGGATATTATTTCTTGTCAATTATTGAGTATTATATTTTGATTATTGCCGTATAGGTTGTATAAATTATGTTTATGGACAGTCATAATAACCAGGTCTTATCGACCTCGATATAGATGCAGGGTGACTAGGAGTTTTCTTTCCACAGGTTTATTGCTGGTAGAGTATTTGAGCGTATGTTAGTGAAATGGGCCCTAGCGTATGATGAATGTATGTGCGTGTAACTGTGAGATTACTCTATCTGTGGCAGTGGGAATATTATACACACCCTGATCTCTATCAATAGCAGTCCTGTTGAAGACAGACCTTAAATCACTATATGCTGGATCATATCACCAGCCCTCCATGCTGAACTTGGACTGCAGGATTCTGGTGATGTGTTAGGTTCCAAACAGTGTAACCGCTCCTTCTATTTTGAGGGGTGAGGTGGAGCAAAAGATCTGGAAAAGTAATAAACAAGAAAAGGCATAACAACCTTCAGCAAGAATGCCACTCTTGCTCCTCACACTGCTTTGTGATCAAAAAAAGGTGACTTACAGTGACTGAACGGACAGAGCCTGACACTCACTCGTGATGAGCTCAAAAGAGCGGCCTCCTTTGGACACATGGTAGGGGCCTGTGGAGAAATCCAGCAATGCTGGAATAGAGTGAAAAGTCTACTAACTGACTGGACAGACAGAAAAAACGTAATAATTGTAGAGTTTGCATTCTTGGACTGTCCCCTAGGCCGAAAGCAGTTACGTCTATAAGCAAAGGCGTTGATTTGGCTCTCATCCTCACCAAAGGATTGATGGCAATGAATTGCTGGTGATCCTTAGCCCCTGACCCAGCCCACTGGGTATCAATATGTGTTGGCAGAGGTGAATGCCTGTGATCGCTGCACGCAACCTGCTGCTAGACAGCCAGTGTCCTCAGAGTGAATCAGATGACAGGCAAGTGTAGCCAGTGTCATTGCGCCATTGATATGTACAGGTGACTGACATTCGTGTCCAAATGAGCGAAGACATTTTGGCACCTTCTTAGCTGCTACCATTTTGATCTATGAATTCCTCCATTCAGGAAGATCCCTTTTGACCTTCTCTTCCCAAAGGTCAGACTTACCCAGTCATATACCTGTGACATGTATTAGATCTGAGGGTCTTCCCAATTGTTTTATTACAATGCTCACATTACTGTTCGTAAATGATCTGGCATATATAGTATGTATCCACGCTGCGAGGAATGAATGGACTTTAAAGAGCCACTTGCGTGCTATGAGGTTCTTTTTCTCCATGTCATTGAATGCTATAACAGTATTGTCAGTCACATCTCGGGTCTTCTTGTTTGTACTGCCTCAATAAAGGTCTGTTTTTAAATAAAGGCTTCTTAGAGAACGCTGTTGAATTCTGCCCAGAAGCAGTGTGCAGGAGACGAGCAGTCACTGTGCATGGTTGGAGATAAAATGGAATGAACCTTGGTTTTGTATTTGTGTTTAATAATGAATCCCATCCGATGACTGTGGCGCTGATCTGAGGCACAGATTCAATGCATCTGTGTTACAAGGAGCAGCAGCTCGAGAATCCCTGTCCTCGCTTCACCTTCGCCTGTGAGATTTCACACACTGCATGCTGCTGACGGAGAGCAGTGTCCATCAGCACCAGGGCATGTGCAATAATCAAAAGCATCTTCCTTGCACATGTAGGAGACTGGATGAAGACACGTCCCTCCATCCAAGCCTTGGCGTGCACTGTGCTGGGAAAAGGATGTGAGCTGAGCTATCAGCCTCATTCAGATTCATAGGAACTGGCAGACAAGTCTGCTAATGGAGTGAGGCTGTGTGTCTGGGGTAAATCCGTCGAGAGTTTTTAACTTTCCCATGGCACACTTCTGTTCTAAATGATCCCGAGGGGCACCCCTGTTGTCAGCCTGGAAAATAAACAAAAGCTAACACGTTCTGATTGTATATTATGAGGAAAGTGCTGAGTTATTCTGCAAACCAGTGCGCTCCATGAATAGAACACGTTTACTGTAGAGTTTCCAAGCACTGATTTGATTAAGGAATGTAAATCGTTGCTAGTCACATAAAGCGGAGTAGACAATCCTGGGTGAATGAGTATACAAGGTATGTTCTCCATTGCAGGGAATTTCTGAACACGGTCCCACCAGAATGAATGTTTGGAAGTCACTCACAACATCCACCTTTGTTATACCTTGCTACTAATGTAGGCAGCAGGGTGGCAGCTAAAAGTTCTAGCTGCGACTTTAATGCTGAACAGCCCAGTGCTTTAGTTCCCATTCTAAAATTGGATGAACTTAAAAAGGAGCTAAATGCCAGCATTACATACATTATTAGACATATATAAAACTGCTACTTTAGTTAAGAGGATTGGTGTATCTTCTGCAGAGGTCTGTGTGAACCCTGCAGGCCTCATGCATGATTCTCGATGGGTTAATTGAGGGTACTAACCTCCAAGTGTAATGGCATCTCAATAGCAGTCCAGTCAAGCACAGAATACACTCAATAGCCACTCGGCATGGAACCCCTCGAAGAACACGGATAATTCAAAACTCTCATTATGGAACAGGTAGAAGCCACAAGAGGGAGAGACTCTTGAAATGATAGCTAGCTCGCAAAGGTTCTACATGTGAAATGTTGCCGAAGAAGAACTTCAGAGCTTTTGACGCTACCCATTGCTGATAAAAGATGACACCGACATACCCAATCAAAACTAGCCTGTTAAAAACATTAAAAGCCTGAAAGATATCACATAATGTAGGATTTATTTTACTGGGTGTTCAGCAAGTAGAAAAATGCTTCTGCTACCTTGAATGCACCTTTAAAGTAGTTGGACTACAGAATTGCCGCATCTCAGTCGACGCTTCTTTAGAGCATCCCCTCCTCCACAGTCCTACTAGCCCAGTTTCAGGACCACCTGGTAAAAGCAGCAGAGAGCCTCCAGGGAGAGCGTGGACTGCAGGAGAGTCATCAGGCCCAAGAAAAGGACACAGTTGGGAACAACTGCATTCTGTGTCAGAAAACTGCAGCCTGTGAGGCCACCACAGAATCTATTAATACCTCCCGCCACTTCATGTCTGATCTTTGCCAATAATCAGGAGATGAGAGACTGGAGGAAAAGACTAAAGCAAACCCCTTGGATACCTGAAGAACAGGGATTTGATCCTCAGCAAGGAATCTCGGAATAAAAACCAGGGATTAGTGCCTTGCCATTTCTGACTTGGACGCCCAATCATGGGGAACCTCGTCTGAGTATCAGCTGGAGTGACGGCTGAAATATCCTCAGGAAGTTACATTTTGATTTAAATGGTTGGCATGTGAATTTTTCTCCGGCTGACGGTAGAGCTAAGATTACAGTCCCCCCCCCCCCCCCCCCCCACACAAACAATCTAGGTCAAGCCCTCATAGTTAGTCCTAACTGGCTGCATGCCACCTGATTCTCCATAAGAACAAACACACACAACTGCCTGAGAGAAGCAAACATCAGGAGGTCTCTGCAGATAGCCATTAACCCTCTCTAAATGGAGGGCTTGGGGTTTCTCCCACATGGACCACTTTTCCTGAAGTGACTCATTCAGCAATGACCCTCCCACCCCAACTGACTGACATTAGTATGTATGTCTGCTGGAGGGGGAAAACACCAGGAGAAACCTTACTGTCAGATGGCCAGATCAAACCACTAGTTTATTCCTGATCCTTGCAAACATCAGTAACATGAGTTCTGAAAACTGTGCATTTGTCATGTGCACGTTCATACATGTCACATGCTGCCATTGCTGAAACACGTGGCGCATAAAATCGCACCAAACTCTCCGAAAGGAACCTGACCTCCTGTTCCATGTTGTTCTTTTTGGAAAATGTCAAAAGAGCCTCGAAATCTATCTGAACGTATCTACAATGCAAAACACAGAGCTTTACAAAACTCCTGGAGTTAATAAATAAATACGTTTCAGACTAGCAGCTGTGAGTTAAATTCTATATATATTCTGTAGCCTAAACTAAAATCTACTTTTTACCATCCTCGTCCAAAGAACTGACACATGAAGGGAATATGGTGCAAGTTTTTTTCTTTTTGCCAATGGAGGCAATCTTTGACAACGCCAGTAGTAGCTCAAGAGCCCCCTTTTAAAGGTGAAACCTATCTTACTTGCCAACACTTCCTTCTGTATAAGGTCCCAGTGCCTGGAGGATGTACTGATTAGACTTAGACCAGAATAAAGTCCACTTAGGTTTAGGAAAAAACGGAACAATTGTCTGTTCAGTCACCTCATAAAACACTCTGTTGATACTCCATGATTTCCCCTTTTTTGCAGTAAGCGCTTAGATGCTCTTGTGGCTTTGGCACTATGTATCTCTCTGCAGGCATAGGGACAGATTCCAGGACTTTCCGATGAGTGACCTATAGCTCTGCGTCGAAGTCAGTGCCTAGATTCTGGTGGACCTAGTGTAAAGTTGTGTTCCAAAGCTGTATTTGAGTGTGTTAAGCTCATGACTTAGGTAGTTGTGGCCCCTTAAAAGGTTTCTAAACAACAGCGTTAATCAAAGGAAGCTCCTTTGTAAGATGTCTGACGAATACTTCCTAAAGCTCAACAAGAAATTCTGAAAAGGTTTTTTGCAAAAAGAAACCCCACTGTTAAAACAGTTGGTAACATTATAGCAAACCTTTGACAATTTCCAGCAAGCCATCATGGTGCTAAACTGGATAAAACTGATCCACTATGAAAGTCTCACAGAGGAACAAACAAATAAAATTGTGACTTCACATGAAGCCAGTGTTCCTAGTAGGCCCTTAACAGCCAGATCTAGGCCAGTTTTTTCAGGATACCCACCTAAGTTAAATTTACATACAATGAATCGAAATGGACTGCATTCATATACTGACTATCATTAACCTTTCTGAAGCAGTAATTAGAGACAGACAATGGGCTGAACAGGCTAAGACACGTCCTTGCCTTAAACAACAGAAACTGCAGCCCTACCCCTCACACCTACCAGCAGGGATCGGTAAGAAACTATTTAGCACCTCCTTGATAACAAAGTTAATGGAATTGCTAAAAGTAGTCATATTTTCCTGACTTCATTGTCTGGGTCTCCACACTCCAGGCAAGAAATGTAGACAATACACTTCCACTGCCTGGTAAAGCTATCCTCTCCCCATCTTGTGTCAAGCCACACATAGGGGCCTTCAAATGGATCCCACTTTGCTTACGTCTGAGCCAAACAGTGAGGCTAAACATCAAAAGACATCAGCTCCAGTACTTGCAGAATCTCCTCCTCAATGCTTGCATTATTTAACACGTATATTCTCTCACGTTGCAATGATTATGAGGTTACTGTTGGCACTGAGCACCCCCTAAAGCTCACCCATAAACTCTCCCTATTTCCCTAAATAGGGGTCAGCAATTATTTATTTATTTGTGTTTTATAGAGCGCAAACTTGACCTGTTAGGGTATCAGAGCGCTCTTTACAGGATTAACAAGTTGTATACAAGAGACTTAAAAGGGGGGGTGGGGGGGGGGGTTTGGAAACATTTGGGATAAAACATGTAATTACATTTTACAAGAACATGAGGTCCCAGATCCCAAGGTGGGATGCCCAGAGGTGCCAGGTGGATAGCATCCGGATACTGAGGTGATTGCAAAGCAAGATTTAGGAGAGGAATTTGCAAACCCTTGGGCTGATCAAATGGTAAAGCACCGCTTTATTCCGATCAAAATTGATCTTGACTTAAAATCACTCTGCTTATTTTCCATCTTCTGCTTCCTCCTCTCTCTGAGCACAGTTTACTCTAAGTCATATTATGTTTACCTTAATCCTATTGCTGTATTTCTATATATTGCCCACTACTCATTTCAAAGATCACAACCATTTGCAAGAATTCATATACCCTGTCTCCCACCGAACCCTTCTTAAGCCCAAGCAATGTCCAAACCCACCTAAAATGGCCAGACGAGCATGTTCATGAGCAACACAACAGAACTGTCATTAAAAAGTGATGGGGCAACATCCAGTGCCCAGTGTCTGACCTCCTATGGGTACTATAAGTGGTTCTGGGGTTTGCACACTGGACTCCCCAAAGATAGCACAAGATATGAAAAAAAAGCTTTCTGTCTCTTAAAATGCCAAAACATTGAAGGAATTTTACAGTGTCATAAGTATATGCAGGTCCAGTACATGGTCTCCACCAAAACTCTCAAATGTGATTAACTCCAGAACTCAGGATGACCCAGCCGAACCCACTTACCATGGTCATCCTCAAGGCTTTACTGTGTACCTTGGATGCACACTGTTCTTTCCCTGTGACTCAGGTGATGCTAAAAGATGAAGTTTGACACTGTCCTGAAGAAGCTTGGCATGAAACGTTTTGCACCAGAGGTGGCGCAGTCCCACAACAGTTCCAAAAGGTCTCCTACAATACAGTTGGGTACTGGCTTATTGGAAGGAAATCGCTCCTCCTTATAAAGTGCAGCAGTGTCTTCTCTCGACAAGAGGGAGCATTCCTAGCACAAGGCAACACTACAGCTCTGCTGGAGCTCTTTGCCCTGAAGTTTATTCCCAGCTTGGTGCAGAGCACATCTACTAGCAAAGTGCTTTGCCCAGAGATCACACGTTTCTCTGCTGCATCGGTGTGCAGCTCCATCTTGAAAAGTAGAGGAATCCTGGACAAACTCACTTGTCAAGGTGGCCTGTATTTACACAAAGCTGATCATTTAGCTCACCAGCAAGACTGCATGGCCACTGCATGATACGTCTGCGCCATGACCACTGACATCAGGAGCCCCTCATGGACTGGTCCCAACCAGCTCAGATATAATGATTGTTGAGTCCCAGACAACAGGCCAAACTTCTTGCAGATGCAGAACAGACAGGAAGAGGGGGGGAAGCATGGAATTCTCTGACAGAGGCACTGCAGGAATCTTCAAAGGAAAGAGGACCTAACACTTCTACCAAAAGGATCCTGTAACATACATGGGGTAAGAGGAAAGGAATGCACAAAGGGCCGGCTTTCAGATGAGCCACGACCTCAGCAGCCCCAAACTCTTCACCATTTTAGGCTACTGTACACATCCAGAACCCAAAACGGATTTCACCATGTATTCAAATGGATGTGCAGCTAGTTCTCACACTGAACCACTACATACACACCATGTAAGAAGCCCTGCACGAATAGTCCACATTCATGGTAGCAAAAGACCCTTATTAAGGGAGACTGGTGGAACCTTTACATGATGGGAGTCAGGGGGTACCCCCGAAAGAGACAGATAAAGAGACTGCCACTACACAGTAGATGCAACCACCACTTCCAGTCCAACAAAGCTCAGATATAGAGAGTAGTAGTCACTCTCATTAAAAGAGTAACGTTTGTGTGCTTCTCCGACCTCAGAACACAGCAGTGGGTCTGAGACCAGTAAACACGGAAAAACCTCAGTGAGCCTGCATGATTGTCAGGAACAATGGGGGTGGAGAGGGGACAAAAAGCTAACTGTGTCTGTACAGGCAAAAAATATGGGGCAGGGCAGCAAGCTTCTGAAAGCCAAGGAGGGAACTTTGTGAAGCAATGTAGTCTCTGAAAATTCACATTATTACTAATGTGCTGAAGGACCGCCTCCATTTGTGGCTCTTGAATCTTTGTTCTCCTTCACTCTAGTTCAGGTCAAAATAATAAATGCCCTGCTAGTGCTTATCCACTTTCCTTTTAAGCTGTTTTGCAGTGGGTTCCACCACCTGGAGGATAGAAGTAACTGCTTTAGTAATGATGTCCTAAGGCGCCTGCTGTGACTGGATCACAGATACACGGTGGGAGTCACAGGTTGAGGCATTTCGTGCTCAGACATGATATAGAGTGGTCCTTCTCTGTTCTCTTGTGGGGCTTAGTAATAATAACATGGTAGCCTGTGTCACCTTCCTGCTCTAAAAGCACATCCAATGTGACTCACCAAGTGAGGTTGCAGCATTGCCAAGAAAACACTCAATTTTCTTTGATTCTGTCATGCATTGGGCAGATGAGTCAGCTTCGCCTGACCCGGCAGGATCTCAAATCAAGCATTCATGCCCATTTAAATCGCCATGTGCCGCAGGATAGATGGAGTAGTCGCTGGACATGCTCCCTGTAATCTGTCATGAAAGAATAACAGTGGCCCCGCTAGCCATAGCCCATCTTCTGCGGAGTCACAGAGCATGTCATCAAAACATTAAATGCTATAACCCACTAAAGCTGGATCTCAAATAAAATATAGTTATTGACCATATATTGCTAACCCTCCTTCTGAGGAATGGGGGCAAAGACCTGTCTTTCCTGAAAGAGAAAAAACGGGAAACAGAACATTTAAAAAATAGGATTTTTATCAAAATTT
This sequence comes from Triturus cristatus, assembly GCF_964204655.1. Classification (NCBI taxonomy): domain Eukaryota; kingdom Metazoa; phylum Chordata; class Amphibia; order Caudata; family Salamandridae; genus Triturus; species Triturus cristatus. The sequence goes on along the minus strand of NC_140584.1, from coordinate 935,084,183 downwards.
CTTAAATGAGGTGTTGATGACTTGTATACTATGTGTGGACAGTCAAAACTGGCTTGTGAATTGGGCCTATCAATGAAGTAAAGACTGTGAAGAGAACAGCACACAGCTGGTTATTCCTTTCTTGAAAACGTGTTCGAATGTTGAAACATGTCAGTGATGAGAGGAGGTGTAAACAGAGCAGCAAGTGCATCACTGTCAAAAACAGAGCAGCAAATAAAGCTCGGGGAGAGAGAGCAGGGAGGATAGAGGGGTTCAGATTAGGGACTGAACACTCTTTTACTGGGGGGCAGGGCAGAGTCGGAGCTCCAACAGATCACGTTCTCATCTTATTGTAAAATCAATACTGATTGAATGCATGGCAGGCCGATTTACTTGACTTTCCACCACCACCTGAAGAAAAGAAAGCTGCAGCTCATGTGGATCATATCTATAAATGCCCATGTATTCCCTCCCTCCCCGGAAATAAGCCAGTTATCTTTAGCTATGCAAACCATAACTCAAGCTCTGTTCCTGCAAACCATACCTCAAGCTCTGTTCCTGCAAACCATACCTCAAGCTCTGTTCCTGCAAACCATACCTCAAGCTCTGTTCCTGCAAATCATACCTCAAGCTCTGTTCCTGCAAACCATAACTCAAGCTCTGTTCCTGCAAACCATACGTTAAGCTCTGTTCCTGCAAACCATAACTCAAGCTCTGTTCCTGCAAACCATACCTCAAGCTCTGTTCCTGCAAAGACATACCTCAAGCTCTGTTCCTGCAAACCATACCTCAAGCTCTGTTCCTGCAAACCATAACTCAAGCTCTGTTCTTGCAAACCATACGTTAAGCTCTGTTCCTGCAAACCATACATCAAGCTCTGTTCCTGCAAACCATAACTCAAGCTCTGTTCCTGCAAACCATAACTCAAGCTCTGTTCCTGCAAACCATAACTCTAGCTCTGTTCCTGCAAACCATCACCTAGATCCAAAGGCAATGCTCATTCATGACCTCACACATCATGTGACAGATATCACAAATTATACATATGGTCTTGCGTATCATCTTAACACTGACAATATTGATGACATCATTAAAGATACAGTACAATTTCTTTGTTTGGTTATGTGTTTTTATTTAATGATGTTATTAGGTCCTGCCATTTATTGGTGGAAATATTTTGAGGTTATGAGCACTTCATATGGGTTGTAAATTAGAATTTACATAGCGGAGGTATAAGTTACACTCTGTGAATTTTTTTTGTTATAACTTTCAAGTCAAGTTTGTTCAAAAAATAAAGAAGGATGCCAAATTCATCAAAAATTGCACGGATCTGCCCACAAATCTGCAGATGTGTGGACACAAAGTTCCATCAGAGAATCGTGTGAAAAAACCAAGCTGTTTGTTGTTATGCGTTTGGAATTAGTAGCTCCTCCTCTGGTACTCCCCTCCCCTGAATCAACCCCCCTGCATTTATCTTGGGGCCAGGGAGCCTCCCACAACCACCGTATATCCCCTAGGTCAGTTGTGGAATGTTATCAAATATCAACTTGTCCAAGGGAAAGGGTGCTTGAGGAAACTACATGTGCTTTTCAAAAATCCACTTGTATCTTTCAATGCCATGCAGTGAGGTGATACATTAAAGAAGCATTCTTCTATTAGAGTTTTGAAACAGTCCCCTCTGACTATCCCAGTGACTATATTGTATACCAGTTTTGATTCCAGGAAGGCTCAGGGGAGAGGATGTGGCCTAGCGGCAAGGCCGTCAATTTTAAATCTGGGGAACCATGTTTGAGTGTCTGCAATGACACTCAGCATCCTGTGATTCTGGGCAAATCACTTAATCTCCCTTTGCCTGACAAAAATTAATGTGTCATTGTGTAACACAACTGGTGCTCATGTAAACCACTCTGATACCTGATAACTTTGGGTCAAGTTTGCGCTATATAAAACTTCGGGGGGAAAAACAAAAAGGCTGTAACTTGTCACTTCTCCACAAATTAACATACAAGGCTTGGAATTAGGTGGGAAGAAGTCAGGACAGACAGTCCTCTTTCACAGATGCCTACTGAGGTACAGTAAGCTGTCACAAAAGGAGTTTGTGCTACAGGGTATTTAGGCTACTTGTCCAGTGGACAAAATAAACATGCAAACTTGTTGTCCTAAAACCCCACACAATATGTCCTGGGTGACTGGTGATAGTACTCCCCCACCCCTGGCAATGTCTTATTTTTCAGGATGCATGCTTCAGTGCCAAGCATCCTAATGGAAGCTGCAACAAAATGTTTGAGCAGCTGCCTGCCAATCAAATGACCAATAGCCTGAAGAATCCTTTGAGAATCTGCAAATCCCACATTGGACGAAGTGAAAATTAGTACCTCTTCTAATGGGATTGGTTTATTATTCAAGTGTAACATCCTCAGGCTATTTAAGAATTTGGATTGCCAAAACAATCTGCAGATTAAATAAGAAGATGTACAAAAGCCCCTGGATGATTAGCCATTCTAAGCTCACCTCTTTGTAAAACCAATATCTCAAAAACAAAATGGAGCTACACCAAACCAAGCAAAGGCACTCGGCTCAGGCAAAATTCTAGTTTCATGCAAATTGTTGTGTCATTCCACTGAGATGTGCTTGCTGCAGTGGACAGCAGCCTTCCCGTGGGGCACTCCCTTATTCTACACGCCCCTCCCCAGATGGCCCTTCACCGTACTTGACATGCCAAAACGTAGTCAGTTCGGATATTTCATATGAAAGTTTCATGTAGATTTGCTAAATATCACCAAAGTTATACGAGAATCAATAATGAGTCTTAACCTTAAGTGCACAGTCCTTATCACTGATTATGTTATATTGTATACAAACATAAAATAGCATTGATTTCAATGTACACTATAAAGCATAAGAGACACAGCAGTGCAATGCACTCAACATCTGCACACTAGAAAGGACCTTCACCTTCAGACTTAACTAACAGTTTCCAGGTGGCAGAAACCTCAAGTCAACTGGGAGCAATCATAGGAACGCTTCAACATCATAAAAAAGTAAGAGGCAAAAAAGGAGGGAACCCCGACATTTTCTGGGAAACACAATAAAGGTGCAGCAAAGTAAGAACTAAAAGGGCCTACCGGCATGCATAGATGCCAGGAACAGAGTAACAGTATTGATTTGTACTCATGCAGTCTTTGTTTGTGTTGAGTTGAACTGGAAGCAGAAATACGATTCAGTCATCATTTTGGATTTAAAATGACTTTAGAGCATCCCATTATCTTGTCAAATGTCCTTATGATGCTAACTACAACTCAATGAACATCCAAGTCTCTACCACACTCATGGCCTCTACAGACCTCACTCTCTCCACCCTACGACCCACAACAACTCCTACTGGACACAAAATGTGGCCCTCAGCAACCACTGTTGAGCCCCGTCAATGACAAAGTTAGTCTGTGACATAAAAAGTATTAATAAAGTATTTTGTAAATTAACATGCACCTCATTACATATTCTAGCAAGATGAAGCCTGGTTACGTGTTTTACTAACAAGTAACCCGAGTGAAACTTAAGATGGCTGCTAAAGCGGGAAACTGTACTGCATCTACGCAGAATGACATTCTTTCGCTTGGAGGGAAATCTCTGCACCTGCGCAAAAGCATCTAATATGGCCGCTTGAAAGCTCACATAATAAGCATCTGCTTCGCCGAAACTAAAACAAGCAATTTACTAAGTGCTAATGCGGGGAGAGCTTTTATAAGTAAATGGGATTAGAGTAGAGATAGGTGGTATACAGTGAAATCATTTTATTCTGAAATTAAAATGTTACTTTTTGACCTCTCTACTAGCTTGTGTTTGGGCCTCCGAGAGAAAGTGAAGCCTGTAGTACACGTGACTTTTATGCAGGCCCAGTAATAACAAGCTGGGAAGCAATGATGTCGAGTTTTGAAACCCGTCAAGGCCATCATTGTTACATGTCCTGGGAACCTGCTGGACATTCTGCATATTAAACAGACAACTGTTATATGTATTCATTTTTATTGATAAAGACGTGAAATGCGAGTGGGAAATAAAGCTTGGCAATAAGAATTAAGGGGCGGGAATATTAAACAAAGAACCAAAGAAGATTATTTAAACTTAGCATGGTATGATGATCATCCCCCTTTGCCTGTCCTATCAGAATTAGGAATTTCATAAAGTTGAAACAATAATGGGTGGTACATGAGCAATGAAAGGTATAATTGAGGTAGTTTAGTTAATTAGAACACACAAAGCGATGCTGAGAACGCTGAGAGACCAGGATGCTGTCCGAGAGCTGAACGAATACTGAAGAAGAATCAATTTGCAGACTTACAATTTAAGCCAATTAATTAGAAGAACATCACGGAAGAATCGAGGAGGGAAATAAGGCAAATATTTAGAAGAAGATTGCGGAAGAATCGAGGAGGAAGATAGTGTCAGAGAGGGGTGCGACGCAGGCGTCGGATCTAGAAGAGGTCATCTATCCTGTCCTGAATCCTGTCCTTAAACCTATCCTGAAGTCTTTGTCACCTGACCATTCCCAGGGGACCCTCCCAGCTCCTTGGCCAAGGGGTTGGTTTCCACACCATTCTAGGTAAATATATGCCTGTGTAGTATGTCAATGTTCTGCTCCCTCTATTTTCTTTTTCCTGAGTACTGTCATTGTGAAACATCGTTCTAATAGGTGACTGATTATTGAAATAATTGATTTTTCTTCCTTGGAGAAACGGAGTTGATACTGTATTATTGACTTTGGCTCACATGAATTAACTAGATAAATATTTAAACTTCTCCCGAGTCTGTGGGTATTTCAAATATGGTAAGGAATATAAAATCTAAATGTCATTTCACCATCAACTAGTTCCAACTAAAAGGTCCATTGACCAGAGGAAAGAACTTTTTGATCAGTGAAAGATTAGTTAAAATTTTACAGGTAACTAATCTCATAAAAACTCATTATAAAATTGACCCCCAGCGGTATTTACTAGCCTATGTGAATGTGTGTTTATGGGTCCAGGTGAGTATATGGTGTTTAAGTACCTGAGGTTGGTAACCCACTGGATCCGTTTTCTGGTAGCAGAGCTATGGTTTTTATTGACTAGTTTGGTGATTATTGATTTTATGTTTTAACAAACCTGTTTGAATTTTGTTTTATGTTGTCTGGAAATTCCCAGGAAGTGAATAGCGCGTGGTAAATGGAAGCCACACTGCAGTGAGGTTACTCGTCTGTCGGAATAGCAACTGAGAAGCTATGCAGGGCTGGCAGTGTTAAATTAGCGACTATTTTTGTATAAAAGTTAGAGTGATTGAAAGCGAAAGAGTTCGCTGGTGAAACTTTAGTCTTATATCACCTAGAAAGGTTAACACAGAAGGAGTAACAGGTTCATCCGAGCTTGAGTGAGGGGTAAGCGGAAGGTTTTACTCGCAGTGTATGAAAAGTAAGTAGAAGGTCTTACTTGCAGCAATAGAAATAAACTATTCTTTGGTTTTAATAGAACAGACAGAGTAGCAAATTGTTTTTACTTTGTTATTAATGAAAATTTGATGCGAAGTTATAGGAAAATACGTTTTCGTGTTACCTTGTGAAAGGAGGGTCAGTTGCCGGAGTTGCACTGACATCACAGTCATCACAGAGGGCCGCGCTGGGATTGGATGAAACAGCGGGTGTGTGACTGACGTGAATTTGTAAAGGAGGGGTCAGTAGTGAGGAGTGATACTGACTTCACAAAAAGGCCGCGCTAGTATTGGCTAAACGTATTGCGTGAGCACGAACTTGATTGAATGAAAGAATAGAAGCCGCACTAGGATTTGGTGAAACACCAAGTGTGAACAAGAATCGAATTGGTTGTCAAAAATAGAAGCCGTAATAATATTGGACAGTGGAGTTTGTATTAGGAAATACGATCTGACATTAATAGGGAATCGCCCAGACAGAAGATATTTAGGATTTGCAAGAGACAAATATATAAAAAGATCCTCTCCTAAAATGTACGGAGAAAAGGGAAAAAATTCATTTATACAGAAAATTTAAAATTATTTCAAGAAAGATAAACCCATTAAGACTAGAGAGGGAATTCTTATCCCACCACAGAAGACACCTGTCTCATTTATGATGATGGAGAGAGGTTACCATACCTGTGTGTGGTTAGAAAATTGGATAGAATACACTACAAATTATGGAGTGTTAGCTTTTCCAGAAAATGGTACGTTCAATGGGAGAATCCTTCATAATTTGAGAATGCAGATGAATGAATTAGTGCCCAGACCTAGGTTAACACAGCAGGAGGCATTAGAAGAATGGGAAACTGAATCATTTGAGCGTGACAGATCCAGAAGTAGTAGGAATTATAGAGGATTTTTCTCTAAACAGATGCGTGATTCACGAGAAAGTCAGATGAAACAATGGAGACAAGCAATGATTACGGAAGGACTGTATCCTGTATTAATGGCTGAGGAACAGTCGGGGGGCAAGTAGACGGGGAAAACTAAGCATTTAACAATGACAGGTTGTGGGGAATCAGAAGATGAGTTTATGGAAGACATCCTAACGAGAAATCCTCCACCAAATCAGAACGGACCTAGTAGAACTACCCCAAGTGCCCCTGTTTTGGGAACACCTTTGGTTCCACAAGTTATACAGAATCCAATGAATGGAAGGGCACTCCAGGAGAAGGAAAGAGAAGCAATAAATAAAAATAGAGAAGAATTGATACAGATAATAACCCGATTGAATACACACCCTGAAGCATTGACAATACCAGTGACTATAGGTCCCGTGGTTCCATTGTATGGGGATAAGGTGAATTGTCCCAAACCACCAGTTATGACAACTCCCAAAATCAAACCTAGAAAAGAAAATATAATAATTGATGATCAGGCCAGTGAATACGATTCAGTAATTTCATTAATGGATTTTCCGATAAGAGGACAGATAAATGAAACCCCGAAAAGAGTTACAGCTAGCTGTTCAAAAGAAATACGATTAAAAACATCTACGGGAACCAAAAGTGCCACAATAGTCCCCGGAAGAATTAGCGAGATGGGCACAGGCAATAGACAAACCGAACCAACAACCAAAGATTTTAGATATATACAAATTGAAAGTGGAATTAAAAGAAATGATAGCTGGAAACGTGGGACTAGACAGGCTAAATACTTACAGTGAAGAAGAGTTCCTGTTCATTTGTAGAAGCATCACTAGAAATGTAAAATTATTTCATGAAAAATTGACAGATCTTGCCTCCAAAATGGGAATTGAGATAGGGAGATCTAAAGTATTACAGAAACCATATAGAGCAGAATTTACTGATAAGGATTTGGGAAAATATGAATGTGGCTGGAAGAAAATTGCAGATTAAGGAGTTAATGACCATCTTACAAAAGTGGAGAGACTTAGACAAATGGAAAGATAGGTGGATGAGGAAGAAGGAGGAAGCACAGGCAAGTCGAACAACATCAGAATTCTTGATGTTTGCAGCATGCCCTAACTTAGATCCCTTTAAACTAGCTATAGAAAACTTCTTTAAAGATGAATTGGAGATTTCAATTAAATTAACTAATGAGATTATGGTTCTTGGAGTGGCAAAGGAGGGACAGGAGATACCCCATCAAGAATTTTTGTTTATTGCTATGACGCTGAGCCGGCTTTGTATCGCAACGGTATGGAAAGACTCTAATCCCCCTTCGTTTCAACAATGGCTCTCAAAATTATTAGCTATTTACACCTTAGAGAAATCTTTATATGAAAAAAAAGGAGCGAATGCAAGACAGTTTGGGAAACGGGTATGGGCCCCAGTTGAAAAATGGAAACTTAAACTAGATGGTTAATCTAAAGGGTGATAAGTACATGCTTCTTCTTTCAAGTAATTATAATTAAATTATGTATTGCATCATGTTGTTAAATTTAAGTGATTAAGCTGCAATTGAAGGATTTCTGTTGTATTAGATATATATGTCAAAGCAATTAATTGTTTATACTTTATTTTTCTGATGATGAACAATAAAAATATTAAAAAAAAAAAAAAGAAAGAATCAGGAAAAGCAGAGAGATTGTACCCAATGAGGGAAGTTCCAGGAAGGGGATATGTACATGTTCCGTGGACTCTACAAGATATTTTGTCATTTACTAACGATTTCCCAAAGTTAAGAGAAAAACCAGTTAAATGGTACAGGCAGGTTGAAAGGTTTGTGAAGGTTTCTAAAGTTTTGTTGAAGTATTTAGATGGTCTGTTTGACATAGTGGTACCTGCTGATTTATGGACAGAATGTAAAATCACAGTTGATTGGCCTACCGATGAGTACCCAAGAGGTGATCACTTTCTTGAAAGGGAAAATCCCACCAAAAGAAACAGATTGGGTAAAGATAGATAGAACAACCCAAGACATAAATGAGTCTGTACTTGCTTATTATGAACGCCTATTACAGGTATTCAAGCAGTATAGCGGATTTGAGAATATTGGAGATAAAAGTATGGGTCATTTTGTGTATCGGTTTGTGTCTGGTTTAAGACCAGAGATTTCCCAAATGATTCAACATGTGTTGGCAGGGAAAATCTATTGATGAGATTCTAAAATTTGCCAAGTATTGCAGGGACAATATTGAGAATAGACGTAAAAAGTTGGAAGAAAAGGTAATGTGGGCACAAGTGAAATTGGCAGAACATCAAGAACTTAAATTAAATAGTCAGAATGATGATCAAGCGAAAGGACAGGGCCAGACTGATAATAACGGGGGAAAACCAAGAGGGCGAATGAGTAGAGAGGAAGCGAAGAAGAAATTTCCTTGTCATGGGTGCGGAAAATTGGGGCATTGGAAAAAAACGAGTGTAAAAGTATTCAGAATAATAATGGCCCAAATCAAAATTTAAATCCACAGTCAAATATTTGGGACATCAAATAGAAAGAGGAGTGAGAAAAGTAACCTCTGAAAGAATAAAAATAATAAAACAAATGCAGTTACCACAAACCCAGCGAGAAATCAGAATGTTTCTTGGTGTAGTGGGGTATTGTAGGCAATGGATGGATTGTAGGTTTTTCTTTGTTAGCTAAACCATTAATACAGATGATACGGAAACGGGCAAAGGACCCAGTAGTTTGGGACGATGAAAGCATGAAAGCTTTTGTGAAGTTGCAAAATTGTTTGTGTGATGCTGCAGCTTTAGGTATGCCAGATTATACAAAAGAATTTGCACTATTCTGTTGTGAAAGAGAAAATGGTGCCCTTTCAATGCTAACCCAACGACATGGTTTGATGAGACGTCCAGTAGCATACTTTTCTGCTACCTTGGATCCTGTAGCGTCAGCATTACCTGGCTGTTTAAAAGCAGTAGCTGCTACTTGCATGAGTCTTGAACAAAGTGAGTCCATTGGGATGGGACATCCTGTGTAGGTATTCGTTCCACATTCGGTGGAGATTCTTTTGACTAGAACACGAACACAGTACCTTACCCCTAGTCGAATGACTTAGTACCAAAGAATCATTTGTACTTAGTCTGCTTGGGAGCAGAAAACAAGACAGTGGTCAGGTGTACTATACTTAACCCTGCTACTTTATTACCAGATGTACGTGGGGGAGAAGTAAGAGATGAAGTTGAGCCTGATTGTCTGGATGTCACTAAGTTATGTACAAAGCCCCGTCCAGACATACAGGAAGAGCCCCTGAAAGAATCAGAACATGAGCTATTTGTAGATGGCTCTTGTATGAGACATGGGGAAGAAGGATTAAGTGCAGCTTATGCTGTATGCACATTTGCTGGAATAGTTTAAGAATCCTATTTACCAGGACTCAAGTCTGCGCAAGTAGCGGAATTGATAGCTTTAATTAAAGCATGCAAAATTGGGAAAAATTGGAAAGTAACCAATAATACTGATAGCCAGTATGATTATGGGGTTGGGCATGACTTTGGCCAGCTCTGGATGCAGAGGGATTTCATGACTTCTTCAGGATCCCCTATTAAAAATGGAACATTTGTGAAAGAACTGTTGGAAGCAATACAATTGCCAAAATAAGTGGCAGTGGTCAAGTGTGCTGCACATCAGTCAGGAAATGACTATGTGGTGGTTGGTAATTGATATGCTGACCATGTTGCCCAGTATTTTGCCAAGAATAAAAATGGCACTTAACAGGAAAATTGAAACAAGTGGAATTAGATGCCAACTTATGCTACTCTCAGCACTAGAAACATGGGATGAAGTGAGACAATTACAGGACGAGGTGGAAGTGAGTGAGAAAGAAGAGTGGATAAAAACAGGGTGTCAAACGAGAACAGAGGATGACGTGTGGATTTACCAAGATGGCTGACCAGTAATGCCAAATATTTTACTCTCTCAATTGGCCATAATGTATCATGGAGACACACACGTAGGCAGGGACGCCATGATCAGCCTCTTTAGACAGGATTGGACAATCCGAGATTTAGGGCTGTCGCAGAAAGTCTTTGGCAAAAATGTTTAACTTATCAACAAATAAACCCAGGCAGGTCAGTTGGGGAAGAACTGGTAAGGCAGAAGGATCATTTGTGAGGTTGCAGGTAGATTTTATCCAACTACCACCATGCAGGGGATTGAAATATGTCATTGTCATAGTTTGATTGTTCTCACGGTGGGTGGAGGCATACCCTACTTCAAGAAATGACAGCATAACAATTGCCAGACTGCTGTTGAGGGAGCTAATTCCGCTGTTTAGTTTATAGAGGATCTCACTTTAATAGTGAAATAATTCAGTTAATCTGCGAAGCATTAAAATTGAACAAAAACTGCACTGTGCATATCGCCCAGAGGCTTCTGGAGTGGTGGAACAAATGAATGGCACAATCAAATCAAGGCTGGCAAAGGTGTGTGCATCCACATCACTGTGTTGGCCAGGTGCATTACCTCTTGTTCTGATGGGACTCAGAAACATTCCTGATAGAAACACAAGATTGAGTCCCCATGAAATTCTCATGGGAAGAGCAATGAGACTATCATTTATACCAGGACACAAACTATTGAGTATAACTGATGATCTGGTACTAGATTATTGTAAAGGATTGGCTGACCTTGTGCATTCTGTCTCTCACCAGGTTGGAGAAGACGCTGGTGCAAGGCAGCCAGATCAAGCACATGATCTAAATCCCGAAGACTGGGTGGTAGTGAAGAATCACACCCGAGAGTCGTGCCTAGCACCCAGGTGGGATACGCTGCGACAGGTCATACTGGTTACAACGACAGCAGTGAAATGTGCAGGTTTGCTTAACTGGATCCATGCCAGTCATACCAAAAGAGTACCAGCTCCTGAGGAAAGGGAACCACAACTGACACAAGTAGTTGAGGGCGCTGAAAGTTGTACAGCTGAAGAATCTAGAATAACAGATTCTGAAGTAGCTGTTCAAGAACAACAAGCACAAGTCAGGAAGACTGGATACCAGTGGTTGACATACCTGAAGTGATTATTAAAACGAGAAGCAGAACCAGACTAGAAAGACAGGAAACTAGAGAGGATCAGACAGTTATAGAAGAACAAGCTCAGGAAGAGGTGAATTAAACTGTTGGAGACCCTGAGCAGCACCAGACAAGGAGAGAAAAATATACTCAGACAGAAGTTAACCAATATATTCACAGATCTGAGGAGGGACAGACAGGACTAGAAGAGCACATTCAGGCTGCAGAAAAACAAAGTGCAGTAAGACCTGAGCACGACCAGTTAGGAAAAGAAGAACAAGTTCAGGAAGAAGAAGATCAACTCGAAATAAGACCTAAACACGACCAGATAGAGGAAGGAAAACACGTTCAGGCAGATGAAGTCACTACAATAAGCCCTGAACAAGGGCAGATAAAGAGGGACTCTGAAGACAAAGATAATCAAATTGTGCGACAACATAACGAAAATAAAAGAATACTTGAAAGAGACGAGGGAAGTTAAAGTGCAGTACAAGCCAAAAAGGTCAGAAAAGGTGATAATTGACCAGGTGGTGTTAAAAGATTAAAGTATCACTTAAAAACAATAACTGAAGAACCAGAGCAAGTAAATGAAGTCACTAGCCATTCTGGGGAATTCATTGGAAAACCCAGGGCGAAGGAGTCAGAGACTGCGAATTTTGAACAATAAGTTCAAAGGTCCTGAATGGACTTACGTGATTCTGGAAGAATTTGAGAATCTAAATTTGAATGAAGAAAGTGACAAAGAAATAATTGTTGAACAGATTGACGAAAGAGAAGTGAGACCCCCTTGAAGATCAAATACATCAAATTCACAAAGTAAAGCAAAGAGAGAAGAAACATCTTCTTAACTAAAATGGCTGATGATAGAGTTGCTGGAAGACTAAAACGAAATTGTATAAAGAAGTGTTGTAGAATATGTATATGTAGCATATTTTTAGTACTTATATTCTGGCTAGTATTAACCATAGCAATCCCTTATTTAATGGTGACAGAAAAGAAAAATAACACAGATACTAATGAAAGGATGGCTAACATAAAAGGGAATAGAATAGAATCAGAAGCACAAGATGAGATAGATTTACATCACACCGTGACAAATAATGACACTGCTTTGAATGTATTCACAAAGCTATTAGTTCAGTACGTAAACACCATGGAGATTAGTGATTGTTATGTATGTATGAAATTACCAGCATCAGTGGCAGAAGGTGTCACTTATCACCATTTACAATTAACATATGGTATTTCATGTAGTATATTAACTAGTTTATTTTATAGACCAGGAAAATTACAGTATTATTATTCAAATGAAGATGTGATATTTTCAGAGGTTCCGATTCGCAAGAGTATGAATCCAGTTCTTAGTACTAAAGACGCACAGTTTATGGGTGAATATATCTTAATTATGAAAACAATAGATATAGCAGAAGCACACAAAAACAATTTAACATGTTCATTACACGAAGAATAAAAGATATATATATATATTTTTAAATCTATTTATTGAAAAAACAAATCAAATGATATCACATAAATCAACCAAATACAAAATAAACCATTATTTAAATTGCACAATATACAATAAATGAAAAGTGGTCAACCCAAATAATCATGAACATTCCCAAAAGCATAATCGAGTGTAGCTTGACTGAAGGATACCTATTTATAAATAATCTCGTAATGCACAGTTACAATGTTTCATTATCGACAGCAAACAGAGAGGTATCAGTAAAAGGAGTACACAGCCAGCCTCTGCTCTTGTTCCAGGGGGCCAGATTTTCATCCATTTACCCGAGCAACCTCTACTTTCGTACACCACTCTCTCAGCCTGCATACACAAATCCATATCAGACTCCCAATCAGCACATTTCAAAGCAACCTCTCCCCTCCAGGCTCTGGCGATGTTGCGTTTTGCAACCACGCTTCCCAACGTGACCCACAGCTGCTCTGGTCTAGACAGATCAGTGGCGTCCCAAATGTTCAAGAGGCACCGCTTCGGGGAGGCCTCCACCTCTTTACAGCAAGTTTGAGACATAGCAGCGATGACTTCTCCCCAATAGCCCTAAAGAATCGGACAGTCCCACCATTGGTGCAAATACGTGCCTACGTGGCCACAACCACGGGGACATAACAGAGCTACCAGAAGACCCATTTTAACCAATACGGAGCATGTGTAATAGGCCCTATGTAATAGTTTGAGTTGAATCAGTTTGAACCGGGAGCGAATTGCAACCTCACGGGACGACGCCAGAGCCTCCCTCCACTCCTCGTCGGAAAGTTAACCCACATCAGAACACCACTTTGTACGGACTTTGTCAAGGGTGTCAGGTGAATTGTTGAGAATTTTACGGTATGGGAGAGATATGGCTTTCTTGGGGAGATAGTCGTCCTATAGTCTGTCTTCGAAAGGGGTAGACACCGGCAGTTACTCACCTTTAGGAAGCACCTTAGTCAATACACTTCACACCTGTAGATATCGAAAAGTCTCTCCATCATGCAATTGGTATTGCCGCGGCAAATCACTTAAAGACACCACACTGCCCTTAACCCACAGGTCGTCCACCCTAGACAAGCCTATCAAATTCAATTTATCAAACCCAGGTTGCCGCTCGAGTACGCTCAGGTGACACGATTCAAGTAATGGGGTCGCCTGCGTAATTTTACCCTTCCAGCCCAGAGCTACATTTGCCATATGCCCGACGGAGACTGTCGAGGAGGTCGGGGTAAATTTGGGCTCTAGTTTTGACCCACCGTATAATACCCTTAAAAACGTACCAGGCAGCATATTATGCCTATCCATCCGATATGCTGGGTCATCCACTGGCCGATGCATCCAGTGATTAAGGACAATAAGTAGCGATGCCCAGTAACAGGCTCTAATGGACGGTACAGCAATGCTGCCATCATACCAGCTCCGAGTAAGCTTGGCGTAGGCAATTTGAGGTGTGCCGCAGTTCCACAAGGTTGCGGACTTCAGACTCGACAGAATTAAAATACTGAGCTGGAACTAAATGTGGTGTATTCTGCAACGCATAGAGGAAGCGAGGGAGCGCCATCATTTTATAAAGAGCTGCTCTTCCTAGAAGTGTAAGAGGAAGGGTCCTCCAATGTTGTACATCCAACCTGAGATGCTGAAGGGGAGGGAGCAGATTACGTTGATAAAAAACACGCCTCATCCGTCGTGATGTAGATTCACAAATATCAGAAACCATTAGTGACAATTTTAGCACCACAACCCGACAGAAGAAGCGGAGGGTGTCCACTCAAAACATATATAAGGGACTTATCCCAGTTGATTGTATAGCCGGAGTATTTTTTACAAAGAGTAAAGACATGGAGCACTTCATGTATAGAAGATCGGAGATTGGCAAGATAAAGCAAAATATCATCTACGTATAGGGCCACTTTGTCCCTCTAATCCGGCGACCAGTTGAGCCCCCGAATCCAGGGGTCCCCCTGAGTCATATAGCAAGAGGTTCAAGCGCCAGGGCAAACAACAAAGGGGACAATGGGCATCCCTGTCGAGTACCGCGTCCCAATTCAAAAACTGCCGATCAGCTCCTGTTAACTGCAATTCTCGCCAAGGGTTTCGAATAGAGGAGACGTATCCAAGCCATGAACTGGTCACCAAAACCATACATTTTCAACGCTGCAAAGAGGAACGCCCATTCAATCATGTCAAACACCATTTTGGCGTCCAAGGACATAATAACCAAATCCTCCTGTATAGTAGAGGCCCATCCTAGGACCCCGAATAAGCGATGCAGATTAAGGGCTGCATTTTTTTTTGGCATAAAGCCGGACTGGTCCGGGTGAATCAGTTTGGGAAGGAGGGGCCAGAGTTGTAGAGCCAGTATTTTGGCCAACATTTTGACCTCAGGGTCAAGGAGGGAAATGGGTCGATAGGAAAAACATTGATCTGGAGGTTTCCGTTGCTTATGAATGACGACTATATTGGCCAAACTTTGTGTAGGTGGGAAAACCCCTCTTGCACGCAGCAGATGAGGGGCAATAAGCGAAGCCACGGTTTTATATAGCTCACTCGGGAGTCCACTTGGGCCCATTGCCTTTCCAGACTGCAAGGAAGAAATCGCCTAGGATATTTCCTCGGTTGTTAACGCCCTGTCCAACTCTGCGACCACTTGCGGTTCCAGACACGGCAGTGGTAGCGTGGCAAGCAATTCTGCTGCCTTCTCCTGCGTGGAGGAGGACATGGGAGAATAAACGTTGCCAAAATAAGTGGCAAAAGCGCCTGCAATTCCAGCTTTGTCATGGTGACGGATAGCGTCATCTAAAATATCCGCCACCCATCTACTCGCCAGATCTCTTTTATCAAGCCAAGCCAGCAACTTACTCGCTTTGTCGCCAATATCATAGATCCTATGCTGGGTGGCCCTATAGTGGGTCCCAGCGGAGTCCCCCGCAATATCCCGGTATTCTTTTTGCTTAACGGCCTATTGATGTGAAATCTTCGATGACCCCTCGGAAACCAGGTCACGTTCAAGGGCCGAAATCACACTTTCCATAGCCTCAAGTTGTTTCTGTTTTTCTTTCTTATGCCTGGCCACAGCCGCCACCCCACATCCTCGTATCACGGTCTTAAATGCTTTCCACAGTACAACATCTGACTGAACCAAACCCACATTTTCTTCAAAATAACGTTGAGTGGCCTCAGTCAATTTGGTACGTATTTCAGGAAACTTGAGATACCAGGTGTTGAAGAACCATCTCTCGTCGGCCCGAGGGGGCGGGCCTCTATAATAAGTCACAATGGGCGAGTGATCGGAAATGCCCCTGGGAAGTAGAGACATCTTATCAAACATGGGGAGCTGAGCAGCCTAACACAAGAGATAATCAACACGCGACAGACTACCGTGTGCACCAGAGTGAAAGGTATATTGTTTCTCACTGGGATTACAGACTCGCCAAACATCTATGATATCAAAAGCTCTAATAAAATCAGATAATAGTCTTCCCGGTGATTCGCCCGACCTAGGGGGCAGTCGATCCAACATCCCATTCAAAGCAGCATTACAATCCCCCCCCCAAAGCATGTCCCCTTCAGGCAAACTCAACAGGTGTATACCCCAGTCATTCAAGGTGGTAGGGTGCAACCGTGGAGGAACATACAATGATGTGACATTAAGAGATCTACCCTCCCACTTCCCGGAAACTGAAACAAATCGACCCAGAGGGTCACAAATGATTTTCTGAACCTGAAAAGGAAGGGAGCTGCGTGCTAGGATGCCGACCCCTCTGGATCCATGGGTATAACCTGCACGGGCTATGAGCCTATATCCCCATCTATTGAGCGCACAGTAGGAGGAACCTTGGATATGAGTTTCTTGAAGAAGCACGAGGTCTGGCGTGTGGCGTTTAAGGTATTGTAACACTACACCCCTCTTTTTTCGATCCCCTAGACCATTAACGTTCCAGGAGAGAAGTATGAGACGGCCCAGTGGAGGACACACACAATCATCAACACTCATTCTTGTACAGTTAAAGGCAGGGCCCCCGGCCCCTAACACAGAAAAAGAATATTATTGGCCTGGCGAACATTCGCTCCGATAAGAACCCTCCTCTATACAATGTGCATTTAGAGACGAACTGATCGTAGGTTCCTACGTTAAATGTCCACCTAACTGGACGGTCGCCAACACAATGTAGATTACCAAGATCGACCACTTGAAAAAAAACACACTAAAAACACTAAAACAAAACCCCTAAAACTACTCATGTATACCCCCCTCCCTGCCTCCCTGCAACGTGGACTCAAAAGTGCCCACCTCCAAAAACTGCAGAGTGCCTGTATAATAATAATAATAATTATACGGTCATTTATAGAGCGCAAAACAGCTACCTCCCAAAGGAGTTGTCCCGGCGCTATAGCGACAATGACAGCACAATAAAAAAGGTCAGACACCATTTATCCCACAGGATTAATCCAGGTTAAAAAGCTATGTCTTAACTGCCTTCCTAAAAAGGCCTTCTGATTCAATTTGCCGCAGAGCCGGCGGCAAGGAATTCCAGAGTTTAGCCACTTTTGCCACAAACGATCTGCCGCCCCAACGCTCCTTCCTAATTCGTGGCGTGGCGAACAAATTCAGATTGTTGGACCGCAGTAGGCGAGATTGTTTGTAGGCAGATAATCGTTGTTTCAAATATCTGGGACAGAGACCATGAAATTATCGAAACGCTAAGGTAAGGGCCTTGAATTTAATTCTATTAGCCACTGGGAGCCAGTGAAGTTCTTTAATGTGCGGGGAGATATGTTGTCGCATGGGCACGCGTCTTATCAATCGCGCAGCAGCGTTTTGAACCAATTGCAGCTTCTTAACCATATAGGCCGGTAGGCCTAGATAAAGGCCATTCGCATAGTCCAGCCTTGACGTCACAGTTGCATGAACTACGGTACGTCTGTAGTTTTCTGGTAGCAGATGTAAAACATTTCTCATGTATCTCAATTTTCCAAAACAAGAAGATGTTACTTACTGAATTTGAGAGGAGAAAGACAAGTCGACCTCCCATTGAGCTCCTCATTTTTTACGGTGCCTGTTGGGGTGGGTGGTGTCCCCGTTTCATGCGGCCACCACAAGTCCGAGTCAGGAGGGTTGTTGGTCCCAAAAAACATCACCTCTGTTTTTTCAGCATTCAATTTTAGTTTAGTATTGTTCATCCAAACTGCAACATCAATGAGACAGCTCTTAAAGCTTTCGAAGGACTCCACCGACTGATCCTTAAAAGGGAACACCAGCTGGGTGTCATCGGCATAAGATATTGCCTTGATCCTCCAGTTGGCAATGAGTGAAAACAGGGGGGCCAAGGAGATGTTGAACAACAGTGGACTTAGCGCTGATCCTTGCGGCACCCCACACCACAAGCACTTCTGCTCCGACTGGTAAGGTTGTACAGCCACCCTTTGAGTCCACTTATGGAGGAATGACCTCACCCACTCCAGGGTGGTTCCTCCAATGCCGAAATCGAGAAGGCGTTGAACCAAGATAGTGATCCAGCGCGGGACCGGAGAGAGAAAAAGAAGGAAATCATATAACTATCCTCCCTGCGTCGCAGACCCAACTTCACACTAGCTCATTCACACATGCAGTCATTGGTGGGGCCCATAACACCAACACTCACACGTCTCTGACTCACGAGTCTGCACACAGGAGGGAGGATGGTATCGCGCTGGACATGTGGGGGGGTACCTTATACCCTATAGGGAAGGAAAAAGTTATTTTACAGAATATGTATTATCGTTCGTCACCTATAGATTCCTAATCCCAAACATCAAGGCACTCCACCCACTTGGTAGATAGACCAATTAGTTGGATTGGTTGATGGTGATTTAGAACCAGCTAAAACACATTTTAAGACTCAGAATCCTTTATTCTCTTTAACGAAAAACCACAAACTCATAATTTCCGTTAATTAATATTTGTTTATCTAAAATTTCATTGCAATTAATATTAGCATTTGTTTCATCAAAAGTTTTAGAATGAAATCGCCGGACATTATATTTACCTATTCTTGCTAACTGGATTTTCTCTCATTCATTGGCTCTGCTTAACCGAATTAGCCATTAAATTGTCCAAATAAAGCAGGTCAAAGCTCAAAGTCCGAAAGTTCTTTGCTCAGCACGTTACAGTCCCAAAGATCTCCATAGGACCAGAAATCGTGCAAGCATAAGTCATCGCCAGCATAGACAGCATCCACCGCATCCACCGCAACTAGCAACTACCCCTCCCTATTCTACTACTCTTTTTATAATAAGTTTCAGGATAATGTGAAACAATTTTAGGCAGAGAAAGTCTGTGATTGGCTGATCGAAAACGTCCGATTTTTGTTCATCATGGTTTCTCATGGATTTTGCTGTTTCACTCCCGGAGATGACATAGTCTTGGTTTTACTTGTATGATTCGATTGTTCATTTTAAACCGGTTTTTGCTATCCATGGCTTTGGCAGCCCACCAAGATCCTATCCTTGACCGAGGCCATGGTGTTCAGGGTTTGTTAGGAAGTTCACAGAGCCATCTGAGTCTGCGCAGTAAGTATCGTGCTCACGACACGGTGGCCACTTCTGAACTCGATTTTCGACTCCATTTTGTGGTAGGCCCAAATGCTAATTTAAGCGAAACAAACACAAAGGAATAATTAATACAAAGAAATAATGATTCTAATGTTATACCCTCACTAATCCCTTTTTATATTAGTGTTTTCCTAGCATATAGCGACATTTAAAGCGATAATATTCACCTTTTGGATAAGCTCAGGAATGCAAACATAACATAAGCAACATAAATCATGCGATATCTATTACCACATGTACTACTATTAATATGCGTACATATTTTAATCATTCAAGTTATTTTGCCATGCAAATAGCAACTTCCCACGTGTAATTTGTGTATGCAAAGGTCGGGTTAGGTTAATACACCACACTGTTAGTAAAACTATTATAATCAGTAAGTTATATGGTTAGTCTTTTCATGCAAAAATAGAGGAGGTATACAAAATGTTGTTCTACCTGCTCCATCAATCCCCCCTTTGGTGATTTTTAACATCACCACATTCCCTTTAAATTTAGAAAATGTAGTAAATGGAAATGAATTCAGTTCTCTTAACATTTTGTTAGTTCACATTACTGTTTCACCTGTCTCCTCTTCTCTTGTTTTTCTATACATGTTCTCTTTCCATTCTTCTAATTCTACTTCTTCAAACTCTCTTTCTTTTCTTTCCTTCTCTCTTTCCTTTACAGTTTCTCTTTTTATGTTATTTCGTAATTTTATTCTTTCACTACATAGACATCCTGGGCCCAATTCACAGAATTAACTTAAGACAAAATCCTAAACTTACTACTTTTGGTATTCACAGAATGCACTTACTACTTTTGGTATTCACAGAATGCACTTACTACTTTTGGTATTCACAGAATGGATTTACGACTACTAACTTTACGTCTGCACTCGGGCTGAAAATTCCGGCCCGGAGGCGGAGCTTCCGGCCCGGAGGCAGCGCTTCCGGCCCGGAGGCGGAGCTTCCGGCCCGGAGGTGGAGATTTTGGCCATAGCTAAATGTCCACCACTGGCCGGAATCCCCACCTCCGGGCCGGAAGCTCCGCCAGCCCGAGTGCGGACGTAAAGTTAGTAGTCGTAAATCCATTCTGTGAATACCAAAAGTAGTAAGTGCATTCTGTGAATACCAAAAGTAGTAAGTGCATTCTGTGAATACCAAAAGTAGTAAGTTTAGGATTTTGTCTTAAGTTAATTCTGTGAATTGGGCCCCCTAATCTTAAAATTAATACTAAAATGATCACACGTTACTGGAAGTAGAATTTTACCAATAAATGTACTACCTAATTTTAATAATAAGTTCTTAATAGTAGAAAACTTTTTCCCAATCTTTTCCAGAATACCTTCAGCCTCCAGTGGAACAATCTCCTCATGCAAATCAGTTATATTTTTAATATACGTCTTCAAATCTTGACTTTCGTCAGGAATGTAAGTAAAACAATGTTGAACCTTCAGCATTCGACAGACTCCACCCTCTTTTGCCAAAATTATATCAAGGACTTGTCGATTTTGCATCACCATGGCTCGCATGGCAACCATTTCAGTGTTTACCAATGAAAACCCTCCAGCAGTGTTTGTTGACAAGCGATCCACTACTGTTGATAATTTTCTAATTTTATAGGCATTCAGAGATATTCCCACTGCTGGCATCAGTGTTCCAAAAATGTCTCCTACAATTTCTGACCAAGATTCTCTCCTTCTATGTGTTAGTTGTCTACCTATCTCATGTGCACCATCTTTTCCTCTTCCCACATGGAATATCTTTGGGAAAACCAGGCCTAGATAACATGTGCCATACCAGTGATCTGGCAATCGATAATATGCTTTGTTCCTGCAGATAAAATATAATCCAGGAAAAACCGGATCATTTCCTGCTTTAAATCCCCATCCTCCCATGATTCTATAAGTATCATGGCAATCACTTGTGCCTACAAATAATTATCATATGCAGTTTGATTCCTTCTAATACACAACTTCCCTTTCTGAGGCCAATCTAAAGCCATTGTTGGACTAGCTTCTCCTTTCAAATGTTTCTCTCTTTCAACATCCCAGACTGTATTTTCATCTTTTCCCTCAGGTACCTTCTTTTGCATCTTCAATCTTCTTTCTTCTACCATGTCTAAAAAAGTTTTCTCCTCCTTCTTCAAACTACAAATTAGATTGTTTCTAAATATTGACTCTAATGTTAATTCTTTAGTTTCTAAGAAAACTTCACCTAACACTTTAGCAGGTTTTACTTTATTCAGCTTGTTAACTACAGGTATTTGTGAAAATATGTTATCCACGTCAGCAAAATAATATTCTAGTTTCCCTATTTTATAAAACAAACTTGCTAACACACTACAGGTTATTCCATATGTCACAGGGAGATGATGATATGTCACTCCCTCAGATACTGATGCAGGCAACTGCATGCAGATGTAACAATCTCTCACGTCCATCGTCTTCACATAGTCATATAATAATTTTGAAAAAACATTGTTAGAAAAATCAGTTATGGACCTATCTTTATGTAAATAATTTCTATATATTTTAGTCGGGTAAATCTTTTGAATCTTTTCTTCATTAGTCTTATTTTCGCTATGACCTTCTATTGTTTCTAATGTAACCTTAAATGAAACCATCAAAGCCAACGCACTCCACAGAAGCATTAGTAATCCTGTACAACAACAACACATTTTGAACCATCTTCTAAGGAACACACATTTAGATTTTCTATTTTCTATGTTTGCCATTTCGGAAAATGACCAGTGTCTTTTGACTTAGCCTCTTCTACTTCACAATTAGTTTTGTCTAACCCAAGGCTCTAAGCACCTACTTGGTTCTTTCAGATTATGTCTTTTCTGGTAAATTATTGTTTCTTCCTTCAGAACACTTTTGGTCTCTTCAGTTTGGCATTTGATTGTCTTTCACTTTTCTTTTGTAATCTTGATGCAGAATTTCCTGAACATCCATCTCTTCTCCGATGTCGGACAAGATAACTCTCAGGATTTCCGATTCTTCGTCTTCCTCAACCACTCCTGGTACAGTCACCCCTCGATCCTCTTGACTGTCTGCCTCTTCTTTTACTTCAGGCAGTGCCACATATGACCATTCCGGTGACTTATACTTCTGGTTAGGTTTTCTTGTTCTCTTACTTTCTTCTACTGTTGTTTGTTTCACGTCTTTTGTTTTCTCTTGGCTAGACACCTCATTCACTTGTTCTGCTCTAGATGAATTTACTTGTGTCAATCTGTATCTTAATCTCTTTATCTTGTTTGGCCAAATTTCATCCCTTGCTGGCCTTTTCAACTTACTTCCTTTTTCATTTTTCTCAGTTCTCCATGCTCTTTTTCCCAGGACTCGACCTTCTGGTATTTCTTCATCACTGTCCTCTGATTCAGTCCCAACTTGACCTTTACCTTCAGTAGTTTTTCTTTCCACCACTTCCTTTTTATTACCTACTTCTATCCCTCCTCGTGGTTCTTCCACACAATCTTCCTGCTGACTAACTGTCCCTTCTTCTACCTGGATGTGTGATTTCCCTACAACTCCTCTGAGGTCTTCCGCAAAAATCTTTCCCTCACTCTCTGTATCTGGTACCTTACCATCTAATTTTGTTATTTCAGGTGGAATTTCTCTAGAATTTTCACTCGGTACTTCTTTATCAAGGATTTCTTTGACAGTCTCTTCACTGTTTATATTCCCACTCTTGTGTGCTTGTACTGATTCAGTGTCTGATTCTGAGCTGGTGTCAGAAATCTGTAATTTTCTCCTTAGAGGAAGATTCTCTGGTGCAATAACTGGACTTGGTTCTAACTCCCCCCTTTCAGGAGTTTGTATTGTTCTTATTTCTTCAGTATCTGATTCAGAACTTGTATCTGATTCTTCAAAGTATTCTCCTTCCTTGTTATCCACTGGATTTGGAATTCGCAAGGTGTGACTAGCATGAATCCAGTTATTTACTCCTGCTAATTTTACAGCTGTTGTCGTGGTCAGAATCACCTGACGTGGTTTTCCCCAACGTGGGACCAAACAGTTTCGTCTTCTGTGCACTTTTATTCTCACCCAGTCTCCTGGGCTCAAATCATGAACTGGCTTCTTTTCAAGAGTGGTGGCATCCGATCCAACCTGATGGAACACAGAATGAACGGAATCAGCCAACTCCTTGCAATAATCCAACACCAAGTCATCAGATATAGGCAATAGCTTGTTGACTGGTATGAAAACATGTCGCATTGCTCTTCCTATGACAATTTCATGGGGACTCAAACCTGTATTCCTATCTGGAATAGATCTAATAGTCATGAGTAGCAGAGGCAAGGCATCAGGCCATTTCAAACCTGTGGCTAAACACATTTTTCCCAGTCTATTTTTAATGGTGCCATTTACTTGTTCCACCACACCAGAAGCCTCTGGGCGATAGGCACAATGTAGTTTCTGTTGTACGTTCAATGCTTCACAAATTAATTTCATGATTTCATTATGAAAATGTTTTCCTCTATCTGACTCGATCGTAACTGGAAAACCAAACCTAGGAATAAACTCTCTCAATAATAGCTTGGCTACTGTAATTCCATCACTTCTTCTTGTTGGATATGCTTCCACCCATCGGGAGAACAGACACACCATTACTAAAACATACCTCAACCTGTTACAGGGGGGCATTTCAATTAAGTCAATCTGCATTCTGGTGAAAGGCCCTCCTTCTCGTCCTATCGTTCCCAGACTTACCACTGTTTTTCTTCCAGGATTTAATTTCTGACATATAAGACATCTTTGACAAAGGCTTTCAGCTACAAGTCTAAATTTTGCATTATACCATGTCTGTTTGAAAAGTCTGACCATAGCATCTCTTCCTACATGTGCTTGTCCATGATACATCCGTGCCATGGCAGAAACCATGCTATCAGGCATAACTGGTCTTCCATCCCGATAAACCCTCACATGATCTGTTTCCCGTGGTGCACATCTGGCTTTTACCCACTGTCTCACTTCCTCATCTCCTGCTTCTTCCTGCAACTGCCTCACTTCTTCCCATGTATTCACGGTGTTAGTAAACAACAAGGGACATGAATTCATTTCTCTTTCTCTTCCCCGATTCACAGAGTTCTGATTACGTGCGCAATATTGAGCCTTATCGTTGGCAAATTGATTGCCAGCTGAAATATAGTCGTTTGACTTCGAGTGAGCTGCACATTTCACAACAGCTAACTGCTTAGGCAGCTGTATCGCCTCAAGCAATTTTCCAGCCACTTCAGCATTCCTTATTCCAAAAACCCTCTTTGGGACCAAATTTGCCCAAAGTCATGCACTACACCGAAGCCATATTGACTATCGGTTATCACAGTCACTCTCACATTCTTTCCCAACTTGCATGCTCTTGTTAAAGCAAAAAGTTCAACAACCTGGGCTGATTTTACTCCTTTTAGGCAAGATGCTTCCAATACAGCTGCTACTGTACATACTGCATATGCTGCACTGAGAATTCCCTTATCCGTTCTCAAGCATGATCCATCTACGAACATCACATAGTCACTTTCTGTCAAGGGTACATCTTTTATATCAGGACGTGGTTAGGTACAGAAATCGACCACTTCCAAACAGTCATGATCCACATCGCCTCTGACTTCCACAATCTCAGCGTCAGGCAATAACGTTGAAGGATTCACATTCAGACATCTTACAAGGCTCACATTAATTGCACCTAGGATGACTTTCTCATATTTAGTCAGACGACTATACGTCATGAACTGAGTGCGGCTCCTTGTTAAAAGGATTGCCACATCATGAGGTACAAACACTCGCACAGGATATCCCATCACAATTCCTTCACTCTGTTCCAGACTCTTACAGGTGGCTGCTACAGCTTTCAAACAACCAGGCAATGCTACAGCTACAGGGTCTAATATAGCTGACAAATATGCATTGGGTCTCCTTAGTTTTCCATGTTTCTGTATCAATACAGAAAGTGCACATCCATTTCTTTCGCTGCAATAGAGTTCAAACTCTTTGTCATAGTCAGGCATGCCAAGTGCTGGTGCTTCACACAAACTGTCTCTCAATTGTTTAAAGGCTATTAACTCTTCTTTATTTAATTCAATGGGGTCTTTTACATCACTTCTCGTCAAGCGTACCAAAGGATTTGCAATCAGGGAAAAGTTACTTATCCACTGACGACAATATCCAACCATTCCAAGAAACATTCTCACTTCTCTTTGCGTCATTGGGGCTCTCATTCCTTTTATTATCTTGATTCTATCTGCAGTTACTTTTCTCAGACCTTTTTCAATTTTGTGGCCTAAATATTGTACTTCTTTCTGACAGAATTGCAATTTCGATGGGGATACTTTAAGTCCTCCATCTGCCAAATGATTCAGCAATGCAATGGTATCCACTACACAAGCTTCTCGAGTTCTTGATGCCACGCTCAAGGGGCCCGATTCACAGAATTAACTTAAGACAAAATCCTAAACTTAGTACCATTTTAGTATTCACAGAATGCACTTACTACTTCTGGTATTCACAGACTGAACTTACTACTTTTGCGATTCACAGAATAAACTTACTACTTTTGGTATTCACAGAATGGATTTACGACTACTAACTTTACGTCCGCACTCGGGCCGGAATTTCCGGCCCGGAGGCGGAGCTTCCGGCCCGGAGGTGGGGCTTCCGGCCCGGAGGCGGAGCTTCCAGCCCGGAGGTGGGGATTCCGGCCAGTGACGGAGATTTAGCCATGGCCTAAATCTCCACCTCTGGGCCGGACTATTTTGTGACATGTGACATGTGAACTATTTTGTGACATGTACATAGCTTCCACCTGGAATCTCTCTCATGGGACACTCAGTTACTACCTTTTCCTTTTCTCTTACCGAGTAAGCTGCAAACATTTTATCTGTTGCATCCTCTCGTTTTCAAAACCCTCTACTTTTCCATTTGTCTACATCGCCCCATTTTCTCAGTAAAATAATTAAATCTTTAATCTGAGTTGTTCGTCCTATAGTATTCAAATTTTCAATGTCCTTTTCCGAAAAATCTACTCTGTATGATTTTTGCAATGACTTTACCTTTTCGAAGTCAATACCTATTTCAACTGCTACTTCTTCTAATCTTTCATGTACATTTCTCGCTCTCCACGTTATACTTTTGTATAAAACATTAATTCTTCATCCTGATAGGTTTTTAACTTTTCCGTGGGAATAGTCCCTACTATTAATTCTTCTAACACTATTTTTAATTTGGACACATCTAAAGGTCTGGGCTCGACATCCTTTTGCTATAAACTTCTTAGCCATTCACTTAATTCATCAGAAGTAGGACCTACGGGAATCAATTCATTTCGGGTCTGTTCTAAACCTTTGGTGATCCTGGCACTGATTCTGTCGTCATTATTGCTCTATTTGTTAGACTTTGATTTACTGTCAAATTTTTAGGAGTTCTTTGTTCAGAATTTCCTACCGTTAGTCCCCATGAATTTTCTCTTGTATCTCTTCTTTGTATTTTATTTTCTCTGTTAGCGTTATAAGGAATCGTCAGACAATGCTCACTATCCTTTTGTTTGTCAAAACTGGCATTACAGGTCCTATTGTTACAGGAACAGTTACAGCTTCCATATTTTTAGTCAATTCCCTAATCTTCTCAGTTAACTCTAAAGTGGTTCTGGCTAATTCTGCTGAATTTTCATTTGCCATTTTACTGGGTTGAGTATTGTCTGTTTCTCTAAAAGGATTATTTCTTCTTACCTCATGTGGTACTGTTTCAAATTTTATATTCTGTGGTGATTCTTTTACCGGGGTACTTGGTGTCAATAATGTGGAATTTGGTTGATACGGGGTGTATTTTTATAAAACATGTCCTCAAGAACATCATCCTCTGACTCATGCACACCATACTTATAACCCTCTGATCCTGTATTATTTCTTTTTTCTGTACACTTTCTACTAGTAGTCTCTTCAACATTTCTCATAGGAAACAACCCATCAGTCATATTTGCACTTCCCCATCTCTTCATTCTATCATCATGATTCTCTTGTCCATATGATCTGCCAAACATATATCTGTACCTTCCGCCACTTCTTTGCCGTTCTCTGTCATACATCTCATCTTCCCATTCTGTTATTGCTTCAAACTGTGTAGGTCTAGGTCTCGGTTCTAATTTCATCATTCTTTTTCTCAAATTTCTCAAAACGGCTAAATTAAATGAACCATGTTCTGGAAATGCTAAAACTCCATCATCTTTTGTATACTTCACCCAATTGTCTAACCATATACATGTATGATATCCATATTTCGCAACCATAAAGGATGCAGGTGATTTCGCTGGAGGAAGCAACTGTCCCTCTCTAGTCACAATCGGTTTGTCCCTTTTAAATAAGTTCTTGATTTTACCGAACCTTTTTCTCTTTTTCTGGTGGATCGTAATACATAATTTTCTCTTTTCTGTATCACTAGATTTCTTCTACGACTATTTTGTTTGTTTTATCCAATCGTAGCGCGACTCACACTAACGCACCAATCCGGGGCGTCTACGTCACTTTTGCAATTCTCCAATCCCAGCGCAACTCACACTAACGCACCAATCCTGAGAGTCTACGTCACTTTTGCAATTCTCCAATCCCAGCGCGACTCACGCTAATGCATCAATCCGGGGCATCTACGTCACCCTGTAATTCTCCACTCCTAGCGCGGTGTACACCAACACACTAATCAGGGGCGTCTACGTCCTTAACTGACTAACCAATCCCAGCGTGGTCTTTCTGACGTCAGCTTTTCTCGCTACTCCTGCTTCTGCTGACCCCTCCTTTACAAAATGTATCTGCAAACTTTTTACATTCACTTTTTACTAAAATTCTGTTAGTAACGACATAAAAACGCCACCATTATGTTTCGCTAACAAAAGAGATAGTCTTGACCTTTTTCACAAGAATTCCGTCTTTCCCGAGAGCAGCGAACAGTCTGCCCTACTACGGAATCATTACATCCGTCGATAAAGTAGTACTTCCCTCTACTTTACCCTTCTAGTGAGCATTAGTTAACCATTTCTCTAGAAATAAAACACCTTTTGGAAACCCAATGCTCCTGAGAATTAAAACCAGAGTTTCGCAATTAACCTGAATGATATTTCATTTACACACATTCATACGGAAAATGTAGTTCATTCACACAGAATCCTGGCTTTCCCGAGAGCAGCGGACAATCTGCCCTACTACAGAATTATTACACTCGTTAATAAAGTAGCACTTCCCTCTACTTTATCCTTCTAACAAGCTTAGGGAACATCTATTACCCTTCCAGTGATAAGCGTAATCAGAGTGCCTTCTGGACTCCTGGTACTTAAGACCACAATTTCACAGGTGGCCTTCGCTACCCATACACTTCTTTCATACAGAAAATATCCCTAATGCAACACACGACGATGTTACCAAATCGAACCCAGACAATGCGTCGTGCAACTTCAATCGTCACACGTTTTCCCCGTGTACCTACAGGGCAACAATAATTCCGTCTTTCCCGAGAGCAGCGAACAATCTGCCCTACTACGGAATCATTGCAAACTTCCGACTTCCTACATCCCAGAAGTCGTCAAACAACATAGAACGCGACGCGACTCAACATAGAGTGTTAATACATAAACCAATACTTATCCAACATCTCCAATCAATAATCAATATTCTAAATAGAAAAATCAATAAGCAATAATCAAATCAATGAGCAATAATCACCAAACCAATGCAATAAAACCATCATCCTGCTACCAGAAAAACTGATCCAGCACAAGACCGTAGAGAGAAAAAGAAGGAAATCATATAACTCTCCTCCCTGCGTCGCAGACACAACTTCACACTAGCTCATTCACACATGCAGTCATAGGTGGGGCCCATAACACCAACACTCACACGTCTCTTACTCACGAGTCTCCACACAGGAGGGATGATGATATCGCGCTGGACATGTGGGGGCGTACCTTATAACCTATAGGGAAGGAAAAAGTAATTTTACAGAATATACATTATCGTTCATCACCTATAGATTCCTAATCCCAAACATCAAGACACTCCACCCACCTGGTCGACGGACCAATTAGTTGGATTGGTTGATGGTGATTTAGAACCAGCTAAAACACATTTTAAGACTCAGAATCCTTTATTCTCTTTAACGAAAAACCACAAACTCATAATGTCCGTTAATTAGTATTTGTTTATCTAAAATTTCATTGCAATTAATATTAGCATTTGTTTCATCAAAGTTTTAGAATTTTTTAGATCAAATAATTAAATCGCCGGACATTATATTTACCTATTCTTGCTATCTGGATTTTCTCTAATTCACTGGCTCTGCTTAACCGAATTAGCCATTAAATTGTCCAAATAAAGCAGGTCAAAGCTCAAAGTCCGAGAGTTCTTTGCTCAGCACGTTACAGTCCCAACGATCTCCATAGGACCAGAAATCGTCAAGCATAAGTCATCGCCAGCATAGACAGCATCCACCGCATCCACCGCAACTAGCAACTACCCCTCCCTATTCTACTACTCTTTTTATAATAAATTTCAGGATAATGTGAAACAATTTTAGGCGGAGAAAGTCTGTGATTGGCTGATCGAAAACGTCCGATTTTTGTTCATCATGGTTTCTCATGGATTTTGCTGTTTCACTCCCGGAGATGACATAGTCCTTATGTTACAAAGTCTTGGTTTTACTTGTATGATTCGATTTTTCATTTTAAACCGGTTTTTACTATCCATGCCTTTGGCAGCCCACCAAGATCCTATCCTTGACCGAGGCCATGGTGTACAGGGTTCATTAGGAAGTTCACGGAGCCATCCGAGTCTGCGCAGTAGGTATCGCGCTCACGAGACGGTGGCCACTTCTGAACTCGATTTCCGACTCCATTTTGTGGTAGACCCAAATGCTAATTTAAGCGAAACAAACACAAAGGAATAATTAATACAAAGAAATAATGATTCTAATGTTATACCCTCACTAATCCCTTTTTATATTAGTGTTTTCCTAGCATATAGCAACATTTAAAGCGATAATATTCACCTTTTGGATCCACTCAGGAATGCAAACATCACATAAGTAACATAAATCATGCGATATCTATTACCACAATTACTACTATTAAAATGCATACATATTTTAATCATTCGAGTTATTTTGCCATGCAAATAGCAATTTCCCACGTGTAATTTGTGTATGCAAAGGTTGGGTAGGTTAACACACCACACTATTAGTAAAACTATAATCAGTAAGTTATATGGTTAGTCTTTTCATGCAAAAATAGAGGAGGTACACAAAATTTCCTTCTACCTGCTCCATCAATAGCATGATCAACCGTGTCAAATGCGGCGGATAGATCCAGGAGCACCAGCATAGCTGATGCCCCCGAGTCTACCGCTGCCCTCACTGATTCGGCCACCTCTACAAGGGCCGTCTCTGTACTAAAGCCTGCTCGAAAGCCAGATTGTGTGTCATGTAAAATGTTATTCATCTATGTATATTTAGCCAGTTGTCACTGGACAGCCTTTTCCAGCATCTTGGCTGGACCTGGCAATAAAGAAATAGGTCTATAATTGGACAGGACCCCAGCATCGACATTGGTTTTTTTCTTTAAAGGCAGAAGTGTGGCGTGCTTCCATAGATCTGGAAAGATGCCAGCAGCAAGCGAGGTGTTCCATATGTGGAGTAACACCTGGACAGCGGAATGAGCTACTTCCTTTCATATTTTGGGGGGGGGCAAGGGTCCCCTGGGGCACCTGACCTGTACTTCATCATCTCAGCCAGTGCCTCCTGCTGAGAAATTGGGGCAAAGCAAGATAAAAAAGGTTTAGGGTAAACCAACAATAGACTAAAGATAGGGGAACGCTACTCAGCCAAAACAACCCAAGCGCGCCGCACATAAAGCATAACAATTCCTCCCCCTTTCAAACCCATAGATGTGTCTAATATCACACTGTGCATAGAGCTTTGCAGCACAAGTGGTTAGCGCAGATGATCAACATCGGACTGACCTCCCCCCTTCCCAACCACCCCACCAGCCCCCCAAAGACCCAACCTTAAACATCAAAGAAGACACAGTAAAGCCCATCACTTAAGTGACCCCTTTAAACTCATGATATTGCCATCAGATCGCAGCGATACGATACAAATCTACAGACATTGTTAACCCTCAATAACATAACCCAGCCGGGCGTACATTCCTACAAAAACCGAGGTACAGTCCACACTAGAAGGGGTTCTGGAATATCACTTGTCCCCAGTTCGAGGCTCTCCAGACTGGGAGGACCGCCTCCGCGCCGCAGCCGATCACCAGCTCTCGAGCAAGTCCCAGGTGTCTTCCGGGTCCGAAAGAACCATGTCTTCCCATCATCCTGTACCCGGAGTTTCGCTGGGAACAGCATGGCGTACTTCAAGTTGTGACCTCTGAGAGCACGCTTAACCTCCAAGAAGGACCGATGCTCAGTTGCACTTTATGGGTATAACTAGGAAAAAGGGTGACAGGGGAGTTCTCGAACTTAAGCGGCGGAGCAGCCCTCGCCATCTGAAGGATAGCATCCCGGTCTCGGAAGTTAAAGTTAAAGATGCGAGCAAGGATGGGGCGTGGCGGGTCCCCAGTCTTGGGGGGTCCTCCGGGAATTCTGTGGGCACGTTGAACTGAGAAAAATTTGACAGAAACCGGGGTTGCAGGCGTTTTTGAATGTGGTCCTCCACAAATAGATCCGCCTACCTGCCCCTCCGCTCTTTCTGGCACTCCCAAAATTTGCACGTTGATCCGGCGCGCCCTCCCTTCATAGTCTTCTAGCTTAGACTCTAAATCCGTCGTCTGAGTCAGAAGGTGCCTAACCATTGTTTCCAACGTCTTGATAGAGTGTTGAAGAGTGGAGATGGAGTCCTCATTTGTCTTGACCCTATCCCCCATGTTCCTCAGGTCCGCACGGATCAGGGTGATTTATGTAGTCACAGTGTCTATTTTCGCCTCCAGCGCAGTGCGAACCCCCTGGATCGCCGCCATCGCATCAAACAAGGTCAGGGCATCCTCTTCAGAGGGATGTTTGGTCAGGTGAGATCTTATGCCCTTCTGCCCCATCCGACCTGGTCTGTGCATATTTTGTCAACCGCGCAGCGGGAGGCTGCTTAGTGCCCTTTGCAGTGGCCATGCCGACTGTGTCCAAGCCTGCGATGGGGCCAAATCCGGTGGGTGATTTGTCAACAGAGTCTAGCCCAGCAAACACAGATCCCTCAACAGCGGGCTCTCCTGACCGCAACTTGGAGATAGTCCCAAGCGGTCACGCTGCAAACCACCACCTCCATGGCCAAACAAGGAGCTCAGGCCTACAAGTTACAGCAAGGGCAAGTATCACACTCTGGAGGGTCAGCAGCAACAACTCGACTCAGATGGCGGGGGAGGGGGGAAGGGAGGGGGGCGCTCAATAAACAATGAACTTAGATTTGCACCTTGACCCCCACTGTGCTATCTCTCCGCCTGCTTCTCCAATGATCCTCCACAAAGCACAACTCGCACACCGCACCAATCAGAGGAAACACGACTGGACCGGTCTGTCCCAGTTGGACCGGTCCGTCCCAACTGGGAAGGGGATCCCAAGATGGCAGAGGTACCCAATGTTCTTTTAAACTTTCCACCAGGTGAGTAAAGGAGCCCAGTGTGCAGAGGGGGAACTCCAATCCGGCCCCCAATTCTCACCTTCACATGGGCAGGCAATCAACAGTTCGTGGCTCACCGCCGCCACCTCTAGTGGCCGGGAGCACTACTCTGTGGCATCTCTCGTCAGGACCGGAGCACCAATGATCACAGGTAGAGCATCGCCACGGGGGCCATCGAGCGAGGCCGATGAGGTGCCGTGGATCTGCTGGTTCCCACTCCAAAACCCGCCGCGGAGAGCCGTGCAATGTCACGGCTGGAGCCCCGTCTCTGCAGTGGCTTAAGATGTTGGGACCGAGTTCTCCAGGTCCCGACCACCAATTTGCATATGTCAAACAGCGGGTGAGACCGACAGTCACTATCTGGGCCGACCAACGGATAGTTGTGACGGATTAGGGGGATTTAAATTATGAAGGCTGCCGGAGCTTTACATGAATGCGGCCATCTTAGGTGCCGGCAAGCCACGAACCCCCAAGAAAAGATATTTTTGAATTTAGTTGAAGAAAGGGGACAGGACTTCCAAAGAAAGGCTTCTGAAAAGAAACCGCAGATTCCTCAATGGGCTGAGAAAGAGGAAACATATACAGATGGCAAGACTCATGCTGTGATGTCCCTAAAGACTTACTATAACAATGTATTTATTGATTCCAGTGAATGTGAAAATAATTTTTGGGTTATTGGAGGATGGGGACTAAAAGGGGGAATGGATCCAGTATTTTCTGGAGTTTATTATGTGTGTGGGAATAAAGCTTATTTTAGGCTGCCTACACGCTGGTACGGGAGTTGCTATTTTGGAATAGTATTCCCTAAAGTCCATCATGTAAAAAGAATCACTGGAAGCAATGAAAACGCAAACAAACTAACCCTTAGGAAAAGAGCTAGTTTTTCAGAAATAGTAGACAATATTTTTAGTGCATTGATACCTTCAGTGGAAGTCATTCTGAATTCACGAAAGATTTGTCAATTATCTACAGTAATTGTTCGTCTATCGACTGATACTGCTGGAGGGTTCTTAATGATCAATACCGAAATGGTTGCAATTAGATCAATGGTTTTGCAAAATCAACTTGCTCTTGATATATTATTGGCAAAAGAGGGTGGAGTCTGTAAAATGCTGAAAGCGCAACATTGTTGCACTTATATTCCAGATAAAAGTGTAGGAATTGGAGGATACATTAAAAATATTTTGAAACTGGAAGAAGATTTGAAACCACTGGAAGTTGACAGTGTATGGAAGAAATTAACAAATAGCATTACCTCAATAGGGGCTTGGCTTACTAACATAGGCAAAGGTCTTGTAGGCAAAATAATACTACCTATACTTGGAATAATAGTATTAGTCTTAGCAATAATGACAAGGTGCAAATGTTGGAGAAGGAGAAAGAGATATGAAGTAAATGAAAAGGGAAAGAAAAGAAAGTATGATGAAATTCAGTTAGAAGAGATGAAATGAGAACTATATAAGAAAATGAAAAATTAAAAAGATAAAAATGCAGAAGAAAACAAAAAGACCGGAAAGGGAATTGAGAGGTGCTAAAGTTGGCATCTGGTTTGGTGATGGGTAATTTAGTGATGGCACAAATGCCATCAGAGAGGGGATTGATGGAGCAAGGACTCGTATAAAAGAGACTTGCTCGGATGCAATCGTCTCATATAACCCGTAACACTGTATTAATAAATTATTTTGTAAATTAACATGCACCTCATTACATATTTTAGCAAGATGAAGCTTGCTTACGTGTTTTACTAACAAGTAACCAGAGTGAAACTTAAGATGGCTGCTAACGCGGGAAACTGTACTGCACATGCGTCAACTGCATCTACGCAGAATGACGATCTTTCGCTTGGAGGGAAATCTCTGCACCTGCTCAAATGCATTCTAATATGGCCGCTTGAAAGCTCACATGTTAAGCATCTGCTTCGCCGAAACTAAAACAAGCTATTTACTAAATGCTAATGCGGGGAGAGCTTTTACAAGTAAATGGGATTAGAATAGAGATAGGTGGTATACAGTGAAATCATTTTGTTCTGAAATTAATATGTTACTTTTTGACCTCTCTACTAGTTCGTATTTGGGCCTCCGAGAGAAAGTGAAGCCTGTACTATACGTGACTTTTACGCAGGTGCAGTAATAAAAAGCCGGGAAGCCATGATGTCGAGTTTTGAAACCTGTCCAAGGCCTTCATACTTACATGTCCTGGGAACCTGCTGGACATCCTGCATATTAAACTGACGACTGTTATCTGTATTCATTGTTATTGATAAAGACGTGACATGCGGGTGGGAAATAAAGCTTGGGAATAAGAATTAAGGGGCGGGAATATTAAACAAAGAACCAAAGAAAATGATTAAAACTTAGCATGGTGTGATGATCATCCCCCCTTGCCTGTCCAATCAAAATTAGGAATTTCATAAAGTTGAAACATTAATGGGTGGTACATGAGGAATGAAAGGTATAATTGAGGTAGTTCAGTTAGTTAGAACACACTAAGCGATGCTGAGAACGCTGAGAGACCGGGATACTGTCCGAGAGCTGAACGAATACTGAAGAAGAATCGATTTGCAGACTTAGAATTTAAGCCAATTAATTAGAAGAACATCGTGGAAGAATCGAGGAGGGAAATAAGACAAATATTTAGAAGAAGATTGCAGAAGAATCGAGGAGGAAGATAGTGTCAGAGAGGGGTGCGACGCAGACCTCGGATCTAGAAGAGGTCATCTATCCTGTCCTGAATCCTGTCCTAAAACCTGTCCTGAAGTCTTTGTCACCAGACCTTTCCCAGGGGACCCTTCCAGCTCCTTGGCCAAGGGGTTGGTTTCCACACCATTCTAGGTAAATATATTTCTGTGTAGTATGTCAATGTACTGCTCTCTCTATTCTCTTTTTCCTGAGTATTGTCATTGTGAAACTTTGTTTTAATAGGTGACTGATTATTGAAATAATTGATTTTTCCTCCTTGGAGAAACAGAGCTCGTACTGTATTATTGACTTTGGCTCACATGAATTAACTAGATAAACATTTAAACTTCTCCCGAGTCTGTGGTTATTTCAAATATGGTAAGGAATATAAAATCTAAATGTCATTTCACCATCAACTAGTTCCAACTAATAGGTCCATTGACCAGAGGAAAGAACTTTTTGATCAGTGAAAGATTAGTTAAAATTTTACAGGAAACTAATCTCATAAAAAGGCATTATAAAATTGACCCCAGCGGTATTTACTAGCCTATGTGAATGTGTGTTTATGGGCCCAGGTGAGTATATGGTGTTTGAGTACCTGAGGTTGGTAACCCACTGGATCACCACATATGAGACTGCACTACACCATGCTAGTGAGTATTGAAACCCACTATGGCTTCATTCTTTGTGAACCATTAAGACAGAATGATGTCTCATGGGAAACTGATAAAAATGCACATGCTTACCACCAACCTGGTAAGTATCTCCAACTCTATAAAAAGTGCTAATTGTGCCACCTCGGTCTGGCTTCCGGCCATTCTGTAAACCAGCAGTATACTATAGGACCGTAGTCAATGTTCGGCGTAGTCGCTTTAGACATGGCACGCCCCATGCAAGTGCGTCATGAAGGGAGTGATAAAATAAGGAACCCCTTCCATTTTAAATAAGCGTAGGGTGTGAGTACTATTACATATGGCAAACCCATATAACAACCAAGGTTGCTTTCAAAATCCAACACTGATAATGGCAAGAATGCAGCAGTGTAATCAACACCGTTTAAATATTTGATCTTGCTACCGGTATTTCAGCAATTAAAAATTCCACACGTATCTGCATGTTTTACGTTCTGAAAGCATGGAGTTTAAAACATGTTTTTTTAAAGGTGATGTATTTTTAGTGTGCGTAAAGGCAGCTCATCAGAACACTCAGAGGCTCCCCGGCCTTTTTGTTATCCTGTGTACACAGAGCGCTCATTCACTTTAACACGCCATTCATTATGACTCCAGCTAGTAAGGACAGGGAGAGCAAACAAGCGCGCTAATCTCCAGGTAGGAGGCATTGATCGCGAGCTCTGCTCTCCATTTGAACCGCGAGGCTTTTCACGCGAAGGCCACGCCCCTGCCGGGCGGTGTGTGAAGAGCCAATCCTTGCTGTCAGCGGAGACACACTTAAACCCCCCTTTGTTGCCTCTCTCAATAACTGTATTTGCTGAATGCTCTCGGTTCCGCGAGCTCGCGGCAATCCTAATCCTCGCGATAGTAAGGAAACACAAGTCCCGTTGGCCAGGGATCTTATTTCTGGCTATTACCACTCCACCTTTCCATTTTTGCGCTATTCAGGAAAACAAAGGGCATTGTTAAAAAAAAAAAAAAAAGTCTGTGAGGATATGACGCTCAATAAGCGATTAAACAGGATGCAAAGGGATTAAACCTATATGTCTTTATGAGTCCGTCAAGTAGTGAGTGGAACGGTTGACACAATGGAAAACATGAAAACAACTGGGAACGCGTGGCAGTCTTTACATACGTCATGCCAACAGAAAAGTACAATAGGCCATGGTGAGGTCGAAACAAAACACAGGCAGGCGTATTGGTTCCAGAGTTGAATCAATTTACAGGTGCAGAATGAGCTTATTAGGTTTATGAATCCTAAACATGGTGCGCAAAAAAAAGATCAAATGCAGATAGTACTTGGATGGATAGGGTAAACGCAGGGCAATTGGAACTATGCAGCAACTGAGGAGCAAATTGCGTGGCAGGGTTGACTAAGTTATGCGACACAAAAAGGCAAATTATGCAACAAAATGAGTAACAACTAAAAGGTGATCATAGGGTCTGTCACCGCGCAGCGACACATATGGCACCTTTTTTAGATCTAGCGTACAGACACCTCTATATGTCTCACCAGCCTCATGCAATAAAAAAAATCCTAACTTTATATACATCCATACATAAAGGGGCTTTGGGTAAGCCCTCTTCATCTAGTGGTCTGTCTGAATGCATGAATGAAATACCAAGTGCAAATTACACCACAGAGGCATGTTGGCGCTAGGAGAGTGAGAGATGAAAAGAAAGGGCGAAATAATAGCCGTGTAGTCCATTAGGAACTGATCGGAGGACAAATGCTTGTAAACAAAGTCCAAAAATATTCCCAAAAAAATCTGAAGCCTAGGTTACTGAAACAAAAGCTTCCATGGTTTAATAAATGCAAAGTGTATTGCCACATGGCACTGAAGGGTAGCTAACCAAAAGCTAGTTCAAAGTGACCTGCAGAAGGGTCGTGGGGGATATTTGACCCAAATAAATTAAATGGAACGTATAAAACGCACGGCTACTCTCGGGAGTGTCCCGGCGCTACAGGTTCATCAACCGCTGATCTCACAAGAGAGGATCAACAGCTATAAGGCACAGTTAAATAGCAAAGTTTTCAAGCCAAGCTGAAAGGCGCCCGTATCCTTAATGGCATGAAGGTGCAAGGGGAGAGTATTCTAGCCTGCAGCAGCCAACACAGAAAAGGAGGCACTTCCCTCTCTCATCCTCTTAGTCTTAGGCACAACTACCAGCAATGCATCAGCAGAGCATAAAGTTCTGGGTGGATGATAGTGGGGAAGTCTCTTAGATATTTGGGGCCTAGGCTATAGTAAGCTCTGTGAGCTAGCACAAGTCCATTGAACTTCACCATCGCTCGACTCGGTAGCCAATACAACTCTTTAAGGTGGACCTGAACAGATATGTTTCTTGGGGTGTTAAGCAGGAGCGGGGCTGCAGAGTTCTGCACCAACTGGAGTCTCTTAAGTTCGTACAAAAGGAGACCCCAGTATAATGCATTGGCATAGTCCAGCCGAGATGTTATGAGGGCATGGACAACCATCTTCTGGCAGGGAGCAGAAACAAGAACTGCCTCAGAAATCGGAGAAGACCGAAACAGAACCCAACTACACTCTCCACCTGTGGTTTAAAGGACAGGTTGTTATCGAACTTCACTCTGAGATTCTGAACCCCTGTGGCAGGGATCAGAAGGGATGGAGCAGAACTAGGCCAAACTTCACCACCCCAAGGGGGGGGGGGGGGGGGGATCCAAAAAGTAGCACCTCTGTCTTACTAATGTTGCACTGGAGATTACTTCGGCACATCCACTGGAACACCGCTGACAGACACACTTCAAATCTATTTTGGGTGCTAGAGATGTTCCCATCCCAAGTTAGAAGGATCTGCATGTTGTCAGAGTAAGAGATGACCTGCACTCCAAAGAATTGCACCATGGTTACCAAGGAGTACATGTAGACAATAAACAATGGCGGGCTGAAGGCAGAGCTCTGGGAAATCCCAAATTTAAGGGGTTTGGAGTCAGACACAAATGGCAGCATCCACAAAGACTGACATCTATTCAGTAGGAAGGAGACCAGCCAGGCAAGCGCAGTCCCACAACTTAAGGGGTTTGGAGTCAGACACAAATGGCAGCATCCACAAAGACTGACATCTATTCGATAGGAAGGAGCACATCCAGAGTGGCCCCACCTATCCCGATGTCGCACAAGTGTTCCATCAGGATAGAGTGGGCGACCGTACCAAATGCCACTGAGAGGCCCAGTAACAATAAGCAAATTTCTTCCCATTGTCCACAGTCAGTATAATAACATCAGAGACCTCTACCAGAGTGGATTCAGTGCTGTGTACCAGGCGAAAACCTGATTGCGAAGGATGCAGCAACTGGTTAGTGTCAAGACAACTGGAAAGTTGGATATTGACACATTTTTGAGGATCTTTGAGAATGCTGACAACAAGGAGATCGGTCTATAGTTGGCCAGGACAGTCTTGTCAGCCGAAGGTTTATTAAGAAGTGGAATCAGCTTGACCTTCTTCCAGCAATTGGGGACTGCAGCCTAGTGCAGTGAGTTGTTTAGCAGAACATTCAGGGAGGGAATAATGGCTTCGGCATTAGCAACCAAAATCGGGGGGACACAAGGGTCGTTGAGGAAGCTAGACATACAAGCTTTGAGAGCTTTCTCTGAGTCCACCAACAAAATGGTTGAGAACTCCGTCAAAGAGCAGGAGTGTATGGAAGGAGCTATCAGGGGCTGACCTCCAAACCAATTAAGCCCACAAAAATTAACAGCTGTGGGTATATTTGTCCTTCTAACCTATAAGAGTCAGAACTATTGCTCGTTCCCGCTGCCTTTGAAGTCTCTACAATGTCCAGAATCTTGTTCTCAAAATAGTCAGAAATTTGAGAACAAAGTTTCGGAGAGGCTTCCAGGAACTGAAAAAAAAGAGTGGAAGGATTGATAAACTTCTGAGTGATTTTAAAAACCTCTTCGGGTTTGTTTTGCGACATGGCAATTTCATTAGCAAAATACTTTCCTTGAGTTTTTTTATTCCTCTGTGGTAAATAGACAGCTCCTTTTGTATGGTGTTCTTTGTCCAAAGCTGACTCATTGATCTAAGCTCTTCATCAAACCAAGGGGCAAATATGCGTTTCAAACCACCAGTCGTTCACTTAATGAGTGCCCCCTGGTCAGCCATGTTACCTAGCCAGGCACTGACTGCCTGTGCATTTACTTCAATATTGTCAGATAAAGATGGAATACTATTATTAAGAATATATGTTATTTCCTGGGTCTTTCCTCAGCCCATTTACCGTGTGGTTGCTGAAGAATTAAGACAAACATTTTAAGGACTTTTAAAACTTGTCTGCATATCCTGAGTCTTGCTCTTTGTTCTCACTCAGCACTTAGGGAACGTTGTGTTCAGTGCGTTCGTACCACTACACTTTTGTTTTGGGCTGTTTTGGTCCACCATCTTTTTTTATGAGCCGTCTAGTTGCCGAGGGGGGATGTCCTGCAGGGACAAAAGAGGGGCCGGTTTGCAGACACGCAGCGGGCGTGCCAAAGGCAAGCCTAAGGCAAGTCCATCTGCGCCCATCCATGCTCGGCCCGTGCTCAGCGCCAGCCATACGGCACAAATTTGATCTCAGCGTGGTCTATATAGAAGTTACTCCCCTTCAGAGATACATGCTTTGAATCCTGGTTTATATATCACACAAGAAGAGGGGGGGACCTGAGAGATAATAAAGGTCCAGTGTCCATGCTCCCTTTGACAATGATGTAAACCCATAAAAGGACACTGTTCCTATGGCCGGGTGCAAAAAGTCACTCGTGCCCATCAAGAAAAAAGAAGAGAGAAAGGAGTGAAAAAATATATCCTAGGTATGGAACCCACTCTGGGAAGCGAAGACCACTCTTTGTCCTCTATGCCCTCACACACCCCAAGAGGTGTCATGCTTCATCACCGGGCAGTGCTCCTCGTAGGGCCGGCGCTGCAATTCCCTACGGGCCCCCCGAAGGGTCACTTTATCGGAGATCTTTTAAGGACTACAAGATGATGCATGTGGATGTGTGGGGAGTGGGCCCTCTGTGGAGGGTGAAAAAAAGTTTGTGCAATTGGGTGGAAGTGTGATAAAGGGTCATCATGCAGTCGATGTAAAACAGATGTACCCTTAGCAGTGTCTGACTGCTAAATAAAATATTCCCCTGGAGGTATATTATGCCCAGGTGTCATGGGTCATAGGTCGACATGTTTCGCGCCTCTGTGCCATAAGGGTCGTTGGCGCTTCTTCAGGACCAGAATAATAACAGTTAGAGTGCACGTGAAACAAGTGAAATCAAGTAAAATACCCCCATAAAGATCAGGGCAGAAACCTGTAATCCCTCAATGTGGTTACAGCGTAATGATGGGCGCTGCTCCTGGTCAGTACCAACTGATACGGAGAAGGTCACTCCTGTAGCTCGAAGCATGGACTGCCCGCAAGTTACCGGGGGTTCATCCCGGGCAATAGCCCCTAACAGCCTACCCCATCCATGCGACTGCCGTATCAAACGTCAGCATTATGATACATGTACTATTTACAGTAGGGGAGGCCGGTGTTTTCCCCACAGCTGCTCTCAATGCTAGCCAAAGCCCCACAGCAACTTGTAGACACTTCTTCGTAGCCCATATCTGTGAATCCATTTCCCAGGAGGAGGAAGTATTCAGAGGAAGAAGCAGCAGGCTTCCTACATCTGGCAGCCCATGCCCAGAACCAAGCTGAGCCAAAAAAGAAAAATCCAAACCAAGAGAGGAAAACACTAAATCAGGCAATGAATACGTACATCAACCATGGCTCTGTCGGGAATTTAAGGACACCAAGGACACTAAAAGCACCAGCGATGAGACAGGGCCGACTACATATTCCATGTCAAGTAAAAGGACATTTTATTTTAAGGTCAGGTGAAAGCTAAGTACAACGGGGTGATGGAATTTCCAGCCATAAACTAGACCACTAAGCCATCAGTGTACTCACTTCTAGGTTAGGAATCCATTTCTCGTCAATCTAGGTAGTGAAAAGATTAAGGTTTGTTGTAAACGTGAAAGAGCTCCCTGGCAACTTTCTGTTCTGTTGTAAGGCTTCCCGTTCTGTCTAGTTTGGCAATGTATTCCTATTCGCCTCACCTTTCTTGTTTTCCCTCTCATGTTAGCAGGGTTTGGACAATGTTTACTTGTTTGTTTGTACTGTCTATCATCCTCTTCCATCTAAAGTGCTGCCTTTTCTCGGTGTCCAGAGTATCCACACCTGTATACTGGTTGACATGGGATTCGTAGCAGCACAATCTGCCTAGATATTTGTTAAACAATGACAAATGCTGCATCTACTATTTGGTGACTCCTCTGTATTTGTTTACTGGATAGTTGTGTGTTTATTCGTTGAACCTGTCGACCATCTTGATTTTCTGAAGAAGCAGAGGAGTGGCACCTGTGTGTCGCTACAGGACATTTAGTATATTTTGATGTTTCATGGGAGCTCAAGTCCCAGTCCTAAAAGTCCTTCATTTGCTCAGTCCGTTGGCTTCCTGCATTCTCCTGGTGACTCATGCACCTCATGCGCGCTGGCACGAGGGATCTGCAGTGGCGCCTATTCAGGCAGTGGTTCCAATGTCGAAAGGATCTAGAAAAATCCATTGTCACCTACAAGGATGCTGCAGCAGAGTTGGGCTGGTGGGGAAAAGATGAGAATCTCTTGAAAAGAATGCCCTTCTGTCCCTTCCTCCCCCCCAGCAGTGGCCATGGTTGTAGTGGGCACTTCTGCCCTAGAGTGAGGAGTGCATTTGGAGGACCTGGAGATCAGGGCATCAGAAGCCTCTGGCCTCCAGAAGAGCCGAGATGTCACATCAATGTGCTGGAACTAAGGCCAGTTCAATTTGCCCTCAAGGCTTTCCTACTGGTAATTCACAGTCAGTCGGTTCAGATCTTGACTGACAATGCAACTATGATGTGATACCTGATCAAATCAGGAGTAGTAGGGCTCCAAACTCTTTGTCAAAAAGCTCTGAGACTCTTGGCCAAGGCATACCAGCGTGGTCTGTAGACGCTTGTCAAAAAACTCTGGCAGGTTCGATGAACACCATGGCCGACAGTTTTAGTTGGCGTCTTCTTTCAGACAACAAGTCGTGTCTTCTCCATCCGAGGGTGGTATGCTACCTCTTTGGTTTTCGGGGCACAACTCACATGGACCTTTTTGCCACTCAAGATAATGCTGAAGTTTGGAGATCTCCAACATCTGTTGCAGGGAGCCTTTTGGGATGCGTTGGAGAATCCATTTTATTTCAGGTTGTGTTTTGTGACACGTAATTAGAGCTAGGAGAACATCCAAGGTCTCGATGACCTATGCTGGGCTTGCAGTAAACACAAGGCCTTGAGGAATTACAGAAATCATCTGATTATGTGTGTGTACGTGTCAAATGTGTCAAACCGCCACTTTACTTTAGTTTCAGAATGTTTCATAACACGATTTTCAAATAAAAAAAAGTTAAATATCTGTTTTTGATTAATGATAAATGTTTGGAAATTCCCAATTTTGGGTGATGTCCAATTGGCTGTGTTAAATAGGAAAGATGTATAAAAGGGTATAAAAACCCGTATGAATCACTGTGCTTTGAGCCAGCCACCTGTGTAAGCTTTCTCCACGCCGCTGAGTTTCATAAAAGTATTACTTTGAATCTCTTGTGTATTTGTTTTATTGATTATTAGACCTCTACAATTGGTGAACAATGTGTCTCTGAATCTGGAAACATTGACCACTGGCTGTTGTCTATGCGTTGGTTGGAGCGGACCTAGCTCATTCCTCCAAAAACGCTAATAAAAGAACTAGTTTTCCCATTGACAAGGTCTCAATTCAATCAATTTAATTTAATTTTATGAGCAGAAAAAGCCTTAAAATCAATTAAAATAAGCTGTCACAACAATTTCTACATAAA
Source organism: Triturus cristatus (assembly GCF_964204655.1). NCBI lineage: Eukaryota > Metazoa > Chordata > Amphibia > Caudata > Salamandridae > Triturus > Triturus cristatus. The sequence continues at coordinate 935,039,817 of NC_140584.1, read as the reverse complement.
TGCAAAAAATAAATATAAGTAAAACATTCCATGATAAAATATGTCTTGCTAAAGTCAACTACATTTCCTACTCATAGATTTGTGACATAGAACACAAATAATATTATTTGTACTATATATATATATATATATATATATATAGTACAAATAATATTATATATATACATATATATATATATATATATATACACATATATATATATTTAAAACAGAAGGAAAACAAATAAAGACAATTAAGATACAACACTAGTCCCTGTTTGCAAACCTAAGCAGGACATAGAGATTAAAATACTTGTAGGGTAGACAGGTTTCCCGCAAATTACAGCTTAAACACTGTACAGAGGATCAGCCAATAAGATTGCCTTTACAACAATCTATTAAACTCTGTAGGTGTGCACTAGCATAAATATCATTTATGATTATGGGATGCCAAAGTATCAAGATCGATAAATTATGCATTTATGACTTTACTCGGTTACCAATTGCCATCCAGAGCATCACTTAATTTAAAGTGGTTGTAGTCATAAAGTGCCTGAGCGTGGTAGGTAATAAGACTAGTTTAAAGTGCAGTGTATACATTTAAGGATAAAACAGGACAAGCAACTTTTATCATCTAGTCAACTATAAAAACTTGCACAAGGGTGCGTCTTGAGATTCGTTCTGAAACAATGGATGGCTTTATTTACTAGTTATCTTGAGAGGCGTTAGTATGCACTGGCATATATGGCCTTTACAATTATAAGGTGCCAAGAGACCAGAATTAGTGAGTTATACTTGTATAATTTCACTCTGGTTACTACTATTGCTGCTAAAACATTTTATGTTTTTCCTGTTGATAAAGTACACAAATTGACATTTGGTCAATGGAACAATACATACTTTTTGCAAGGCTTGAGAGTAGAAATGTCTATTACGACCGTTGCAGATGCCCAAGGGGAAAAGTTGAAACAAGCATTTACAGCTAGAACGTTCAAACTGGAAGCTGGGGAACCGGGTTCGAATTTCGGCAACGACGCTAATCTCCTCGTGTCTAACAAAAATGAAGGTGTCCATCAGTAACGAAAATGGTGCTCATGTAAAGCGCTCTGATACCTGATATCCTCAAGTCTAGTTTGCGCTATATAAAACTACAAAAAAAAAATAGGTGGACCTCTATTCGCAATATAAGGTACTGCACCCAGCAATAATGAAGAATACTACTCATCCCCAGGACCGGGTCCAGTCCCGCCTTATTTGTCCCCAAGCAACAGGGCTCGCTGCCACACACAGGAAGCACAACAGAGCTTAGCCTTCTGATGTGCTTTTGTCTTGCTCATACTCCCTCAAATCCATGATGCACACACAGAAATTCCACCGTGCAGGACGGAGGCAGGTGCAAGAAAAGACTGCAGAAAGCCATTCGCCTACCACCGCGCTTTTGTTTCAGGTGTTTAAAGCTAAACCGCGGCGTGCTGCGTTTTCTACAAAAATAAATAATGCGGTGGCAGCCCGCCTTTTTGCCTACTTATTTACTTTTGTAGCAATCACAGCACGCTACGCTTTAGCTTCAGATGTTTAAAGCTAAAGCGTGGCATGCCGTGATTGCTACAAAAGTAAACGAATGGAAAAGAAATGTGGTTTACAGTAAAGCAGATTTTAATAAAAATGACCTCCTCTGCACCGTCACAGGTTGCAGAAGCAGGATAACAAGTTGTGCCTCTACACTAACTACAAACCAGGGCGGATTGCAAAAGCTGTACAGCATGTCGTGCCAAGCAAGACATTAATTAACTAAATAGTGCTCACTAACTGTTAATGAAACCTAGAGAGTAAGGATACATGTAAGAGGGGCTGTCCTCATGGGATGTAACAACAGATAAGAGGGAGGTACTAAGTATGGGCTACTAAGCCTATTCACGTATCAAAAGTCATCATTTACAAAGGACAGTAAGAGGAGCCAATTGAAAAGATGGGTAAAAAATGAGCAGAGCTTAAAGTTCATACCTGAATACAGCGTGTCTCGAAGAGACAGTGTAAGCTTTGCCTAGGCGAGACATAAAAAGTGTCTGGAATGGTTATTGGTGGAACGCATACCATCTTACCTAGGGCGAGGTTAAAAAAACTGCAGGCCGAAGCGTGCCTGCTAGAGGAAGAGGGGGTCGCTGAGGCCACAATGTCACTGGCAGAACGTGTGTCCTACATTGCAGGAAGGTCAGGCCAATGGTGGAAAGTGTATCATACACTGAAGGAAAGTCAAGTCACTGGTGGAACCTGTGTGCTGTGCCACAGGAAAGTCAGGTCACTGACAGAAAGTGGGTTCTACCTGCAGAAAAGTCAGGTCACTGGCGGAACATGTGCCCAACGCTACAGGAAATTAGGTCACTGGCGGAACATGTGTCCTGCCCTGCAGGAAAGTCAGGTCACTGGCACAACGTGTGTCCTACGCTGCAGGATTCAGGTCACTGGCGGAACGTGTGTCCTGCCCTGCAGGAAAGTCAGGTCACTGACAGAACGTGTGTCCTACGCTGCAGGAGTCAGGTCACTGGTGGAACATGCGCTCTACGCTGCAGGAAAGGTCACTGGTGGAACGTGTCTCCTACGCTGCAGGAAAGTCAGGTCATTGGGAGAACGTGTCCTACGCTGCAGGAAAGTCAGGTCAATGGCAGAACAGGAAAGTCAGGTCACTGGCGCAATGTTTGTCCTACGCATCAGGAGTCAGGACACTGGCGGAACGTGTGCCATGCGCTGCAAGAAAATTAGGTCACTGGCGAAACATATGTCCTACGCTGCAGGGAAGTCAAGTCACTCGCAGAACATGCGCCCTATGCTGCAGGAAAGTCAGTTTACTGGCGGAACGTGAGTCCTACGGTGCAGGAGTCAGGTCACTGGTGGAACATGCGCCCTACACTGCAGGAAAGTCAAGCGACTGGCAGAACTTGTGTCCTATGCTGCAGATGTCAGGTCAGTGGTGGACCGTGTGCCCTACTCAGCAGGAAAGTCAGTCACTGGTGTATCGTGTGTCCTATGCTGTCGGAAAATCAGGTCACTGGCGGAAAGTGTGCCCTACGCTGCAGGAAAGTCAGGTCACTGGCGGAACATGTGTCCTACGCTGCAGGAAAGTCAGGCCACTGGCAGAAATTATGTTCTACGCTGCAGGAAAGTCAGGTCACTGGCGGAAGGTGTGTCCTACACTTCAGGAAAGTCAGGCTACTGGCGGAAATTATGTCCTGCGCTGCAGGAAAGTCGAGTCACTGGCGGAACGTGTGTCCTACGCTGCAGGAAAGTCAGGTTCCTGGCGGAAATGATGTCCTACGCTGCAGGAAAGCCAGGTCACCGGCGGAACATGTATCCTACGCTGCAGGAAAGTACGGTCACTGGCGGAACATGTGTCCTACGCTGCAGGAAAGTCAGGCCACTGGCGGAAATTATGTCCTACGCTGCAGGAAAGTCAGGTCACTGGTGGAAGGTGTGTCCTACGCTGCAGGAAAGTCAGGATACTGGTGGAAATTATGTCCTACGCTGCAGGAAAGTCAGGTCACTGGCGGTGATCCAGCAGTGCACCAACAACAGATACTCCAACACCATATATTCACCTGGTCCCATCAATATTGTTTACACTTTAATTCACTCGGCTAACCGCTGGGGGGTCTTTGTTTATCGCTGATCAATAAGTTCTTTCCATTTGGTCGATAAACCAAATTAGTTGGAACTAGTTGATGGTGACGATGCACATATCCAACCTTGCAAATAATTCATCAATAATATTAAACACAGATGCAGGAAGTTTTCAAAACCTTTATCTAAAAATGTAAATGTGAGTGAACCATTCAAAATACACCACGGACTCCTTCAATCAAAAGACGTTGCTCAGAAAGAGAGGATAGAGACAGCAGTACATAAAAATAATATACGAATCATATAGTTACCATGGATGGTGTGAAGACCAACCACCTGGCCAAAGGGCTGGTAAGGGTCCCCTGATGAAAGATCAGGCGACAAAGGCTTCAGGACAGGATTTAGGACAGGACAGTAGACCTCACTAGAACCGACGACTCACCGCACCCCTCTCTGACACTCTCTGCCTCCTCGAGATTCTTCAGTGATCTTCTTTCTAATAAATTTCTTTAAGTCTTTACTGAATCTTCTTCAGCATCTCAGCATCCTCGATACTTCCGACAGCATCTTCCCTCTCAGCATTCTCTCAGGATCACAAACACCCAATTAACTAAACTACCTTAGTTATACCTTTTGGGATTCATGTACCACCCCCTAAAGTTGCAATATTGTAAAAATGCGATTTCTGATTGGACAGGCAAGGGGCGTTTTGGTCATCACACCATGATGGCATAGCACTTTCTTTGCTCCCAAACCGATCCCTCATTAATATTCATTTTATTTTATTCCCAATGTTCATATGATTTCTTTCTCTGCACATTAGCCATCCGCGTTTCCCAGGGATTAGCGGTCAATGGCCTTGAATGCGGTCCAATTATGGGATCATCCTTCCAGGGGAAGTAGAGGTCAAACATGCGCGGACGGTGTTCACTCAAGTACTCGAGTTGTGGCAAGAAGGCCCAAAATATGAACTAATAAAAAGTCAAAAGGAAAAAATATTAATAATAATAATTCAAGAAATAAATGATTTCACTCTATACCACCTACATCTACTCTATTCCCCTTTAATAATTAAGACTTTCCCTGCATTAGCTCTTTAGTAATAAATGCGTTTTCTAAATAGCAACGCAGGTGCCATGCATATGGGTCTTGAAGACGCCAGTGCTTACTGCTCATGCAAGAGAAGTTCCCACCGAAGCTATTACATGTCACATTACGTAGATGCAATTGACGCATGCGCAGTAAAGTTTTCCCTGTTAGAGCTGCGCTTTTAGTCCACTATCCATATTAATGGTTAGTAAACACATAGGCAAGCTTCACTGTCTTATTTATGTAACTGAAATGTGCAGAGATTAATCACAAACACAATTAATAATTTCATGTAAGTAAATTAATAAGTTAAACGAGTGAATTGAATTGAAGCAAGTCTCATATAGACGAGTCCTTGCTCCATCAATCCCCTCTCTGATGGCATCTTATGCCATCATAAACTATTCACCTAAAACAGGTACCAACTTTAGTATTCTCTAAGTTCCAATTCTGTTTCCACTTTCCTTTCTTTCTCATTATTCTCAAAATATGTCATGTCTTTATAAAGATTGCCTTTCATTTCTTCCATCTCTTCTTCATCATTTTCCCTCTTTCTTTTCCTTCCTTTTTCATGTATTTTATATTTTCTTCTTCTTCTACAACACTTGCACCAAATCATTATTGTTAATGCTATTATTGTCACGCCTACTAGGGGCAAAACTATTTGGCCTAAAAGACCGTTCCCTATATTAGTAAACCACTTCCCTATTAAAGTTACACCTTTTGTTAGTCTTTCCCACATGCTGTCAACCTCCAGTGGTTTCAAAATTCTATGAAACTTCATAATATTCTCTATGTACACTTTAATTTCCTTACTTTTGTCAGGAATGTAGGTGCAACAATGTTGAACTTTCAACATTCCACAGACACCGCCCTCTTTTGCTAATAAAATATCAAGTGCAAGACGATTTTGTAAAACCATTAATCTGATCGCAACCATTTCTGTATTGATCATCAAGAAACCTCCAGCAGTATCAGTCAATAGAAGATCAACTACTGTTGATAATTGTCGAATTCTATGTGAATTTAGTATGACTCCCACTGAAGGTATTATTGCACTAAATATATCACCTACAATTACTGAAAAACTAGCTTTCCTTGTGTGTGTTAGTACATTAGAATTTTAATTGCTTCCAGTGATTCTTTGTATATGATATATTTTTGGACGTAGCAGCTTCCATACCATTGTGCAGGTGGCTTAAAGTAAGCATTATTACCACACACATAATAAATCCCAGGAAATACAGAATCAGTTCCCCTTTTAATCTCCAGCCTCCCAATATTAGGAAGTTATGTTCATATTCACTGGAACCAATAAATAAGTTATTGTAATCTGTCTTTAATCTATGAATGCAGATCTTCCCTTTCTTTACAAAGTCCAGGGACATCGCTGCATGAGCCTTCCCAGTGGTATAAACTCCCTCCCTTTCCGCCCATGTGGGAACATGAGTTGTCTGTTCAACAGCTTTCTTTTGGAAATTTCCTCAACTAAATTTAGGAATATCTTTTCTTCTCCACGCAATGTGCATGTTAAATTGTTTTCGTGTGCTTTAACTAAATCTATAGACTTCATTGTCAAGAAAAATTCACCCATGAACTGTGCACTCTGAGCACTAAGTACTGGATTCATGTTCCTTCGAATATGAAGTTCTGAAAATACTACATCTAAGTTTGAATAATAATATTGTAACTTCCCAGTTGCGTAAAACAGACTTGCTAATGCACTACATAATATACCATATGTCAAAGGAATGTGATGGTAAGTAACCCCTTCTGACACTGACGCTGGTAACTTCATACAAACATAACAATCACTAACTTCCATTGTGTCAACATATTCTATTAATAACTTTGTGAAGACATTTAATGATGTGTCATTATCTGTCACTGTGTGATGGAAATCTGTCTCATCTACTGCTTGTAATTCTATCTTATCTCCTTTATATGTAGCTGTATTCTCATTAGTACCTGTGTCATTCTTCTTGTTGGGTGTCATAAGTAACGGGACTGCTTCTGTTAAAACTAACCATATTAATATCAATATTATAATACTACACATACATGCTTTACAGCATCTCTGTACATAAATTTGTTTCGGTTGCTCAGTAACTTCGTTTCTTGCCATTTTTTAATCGGTGAGAATAATTTCTTCTTTTACTTTAACACCAGAGTTTTCAGAATTTAAATTTTTATGAAATCTCACTCTTTTTCTTTTTCTGGTGAAGGATTCAGATTTTCGGATTCCTCTCGTATGTCCAGATTTTCAAATTCTTCCAGTATAATGTAGGTTCATTCAGGACCTTGGTACTTATTGTTCAGAATTTTCAATCTCGGACTTCTTCGTAAGTTTCTCTCTTTCTTTTGTCTTGTCCGGGTTTGACTTGAGATCTCGTTTACTTGTTCTGGTTTTTCAATTATCCTTTTCAGAACATATTTCAGCCTCTTCACTCCTGCTGGCCAGTTGTCACCCTTTCTGGCTCTTTTTATTTGTACTGCACTTTCACCCTCTTGGTCTTTATTCAGGGTTCTTTTATTATTACAGAGGTTTGGCACAACCTGTTCTGTCTCAGTTGATTCACTTACTATCTGTTCCTGTAATATGTAAATTGATACTTGTATAGCGCACTACTCACCCGCAAGGGTCTCAAGGCGCTTGTACGAATACCGCTGTGGAACCCATCCTGGCTTTCCCTGTGAGATGTCCACTCCTGGGCACCCCCAAGGTGGAGGCCAGGCATCCTTAGCGTTGTGGGGGCCGTTGTGGAGATTAAGCAAGCTATTGCCCAGAGTTGCAGAGTGGGACCCCATGATTGGAATAGGCACCGAGGCGAGAATTGTCAGGTCCATGGAATTTTGAGCCCAAGACCCGCCGAGGCGGGGAATTGAACCCTGGTCCCGGGCCAGACCTCTGCATCAGGGTCTGCCGCTCTAACCATTGAGCCACACTTCTCCTGTTTAGGTCTCTTGTTTATTTTCTCATCCGCCTGAACCTGTTCTTCTTCCTCTGACTGGCCCTGTTTGGGACTATGTATAGTTTGCCCTTCTTCTTCCCAAACTTGTTCTTCTTTTCCTAACTGGTCCTGATTAGGTCTTATTGCAATTTACTTGGCTGCTGCCCAATCATGCTCTTCTCCTATCTGTCCCTCCTCAGGATTGGAAATAATTTCAGTTTCATTTACCTGAGTATGTTCTTCTCGCCATGATTGTTCCTGCTCAGTTTCTGGATTTGCTTTGTTCTCTTCTTCCTGAGCGTGTTCTTCTACACCTATCTGGTCCTCACTATCGTCCTGTCTGTCTAATCTTGTTCTGCTTCTTGTTTGGACAATTACTTCAGGTATATCAAATTCTGGTATCCATCCCTCCTGACTTGTGCTCGGTTGTTCTAAGTCTACTATTTCAGAATCCAATTCTCTTGATTCTTCGACTTCACAACCTTCAGCCACTTCAACTGTCTCAGTCAGTTGTTCAGTCTCAGAAGAGGCAGGTACCCGTTTGGTATGACTTGAATGAATCCAATTGGGTAATCATGCACACTTTACTGCAGTGGTAGTAACTAGTATGACTTGACGAGGATCATCCCACCTCGGTGCTAGGCACGTTTTCCTGGTGTGTTTATTTACTACCACCCAATCTCCGGGATTCAAATCATGCGCTTGCGTAGGCTGCCTGGCAAAAGCGTCTTCTCCAACCTGGTGGGAGACAGAACGCACTAGGTCAGCCAATCCTTTGCAATAGTCCAATACCAATCATCATTTATACTCATCAATTTATTTCCAGGAACAAATGCTTGCCTCATTGCCCTTCCCATGATGATGTCATGGGGACTTAATCCAGTTTCCTATCAGGAATACTTTGGAGTCCCATCAACACAAGAGGCAATGCGTCAGGCCATGACAATGATGTAGATGCACACACTTTAGCCAGTCTCGATTTGAGTGTGCCATTCATTTGTTCAACCACTCCAGAAGCCTCTGGGAGGTATGCACCGTGCAGTTTCTGATCAATTTTGAATGCTTCACAGATTAATCGAATCACCTCATTGTTAAAATGAGGTCCTCTATCTGATTCCAAAGTGACTGGGAAACCAAAACGTAGGATAAGTTCCCTCAACAGTAGCTTAGCGACTGTGAGACCATCATTCCTCCTAGTGGGATATGCTTCCACCCATTGCGAGAACAAACACACTATAACAAGGACATACTTCAGGCCTTTACATGGAGGTAACTCAATGAAATCTAGTTGTAGTCTCATAAATGGACCTTCAGCCTTTCCAATTTTTCCCCAACGGACTACTGTTTTCCTGCCTGGGTTTTGCTGTTGACAAATTAAGCATCTCTGGCAAAGGCTCTCAGCGACCACCCTGACCTTTGGATTATACCAATTTTGTCTAAAAAGTGTAATCATGGCATCCCTGCTTACATGTGTGTCACCATGATACAATCGGGCCATTGGTGAGAGTGAACAGTCTGGCATAGCTGGTCTACCGTCTGGGTACACCCACACCTCATTCTCTGCTCTTCGGGTGCAACCTGCCCTTAACCAGATTTCATTTTCGCCCATTCCCATGTTTCTGGAGCTGAGAAAAACATAAGTTGGCATCTGTTTTCACTTGTTTCAATTTTTCGATTCAGTGCCATATTAGTTTTTGTACAATATTTAGCAATTTGGTCAGCATATCTGTTATCGGCTGTCGCATAGTCATTTCCTGACTGGTGAGCAGCACACTTGACCACTGCTACTTCTTTTGACAATTGAATTGCTTCCAATAGCTCTTTCACAATTTTCCCATTTCTTATTGGAGATCCTGAAGAAGTCAGAAATCCCCTCTGCAGCCAAATCTGGCCATAGTCGTGCACAATTCCAAAACCATATTGACTGTCAGTAAATATGGTTATCCTCCAATTTTTCCCAAATTTGCATGCTTTAATCAAAGCCATCAATTCAGCTACTTGTGCAGGCTTTACTCTGGGTAAATGGGATGCTTCAATTACACCTGAGATTTTACAAACAGCATTAAGTCCTCCTCCCTCAATTCTCAGACACAAGCCATCTACAAATAGCTCATGATCTGGGTCTTTCAGGGGCTCTTCTCTGATGTCAGGTCGGGACTTTGTACACAGCTCTGTCACAACTAATCAGTCATGATCTATCTCATCCATCACCTCTTCACAAGTGGGATTTGGCAGTAAAGTTGCAGGGTTTAATACTGTACATCGCACTACTGTCATGTTTTCTGCTCTCAAAATCACTCTTTCATACTTAGTCGTCCAACTAGGGGTAAGGTGCTGAGTTCGTGTTCTGGTTAAAAGAATCTCAACTGAGTGTGGCACGAAAACTTTAACTGTATGTCCCATCACAATAGGTTTGCTTTGTTCCAAGCTCATACAAGTAGCAGCAACTACCTTTAGGCAGCCGGGTAGAGCTGAAGCTACAGGGTCTAAAGTAGCAGAGAAATAGGCTGCTGGACGTCTGCTTAATCCATGTCTTTGGGTCAAAACTGGAAGTGTACAATTTTCTCTTTCACAACAGAATAGTGTGAATTCTTTGGTGTAGTCAGGCAGCCTAAAGCAGGGGCCTCACACATTCATCAGTCCAAACAACTGGGTCACTAGCACATTTTCGAGTCATCTGGATTAATGGTTTTGCCAACAAGGAAAACCCCATAATCCATTGTCTACAATATCCAACTACTCTCAGAAACATTCTCATTTCTCTTTGAGTGTAAGGTAGTGACATTTGTTTTATTATTTTTATTCTTTCTGTAGTTACTTTTCTGACTCCTCTTTCTAAGGTGTGACCTAAATATTTTACTCCTTGTTTACAGAACTGCAATTTTTCTGGAGATACTTTGTGTCCTCCTTCTGCCAAATGGTTCAACAATGCAATTGAGTCAGTGACACAATCCTCATGTGTCCTTGATGCGACCAATAGGTCATCAATATACTGCACCAGGACTGACTTTCGAGACATGACTAGTGTTTCCAAACACTTTTTCAAGATCTGGTTAAAGATTTAGGGAATCTCTGTATACCCTTGAGGAACTCGGCACCATGCCAAGATACGGTCATCAAACTTGAAGGCAAAGAGAAATTGACTATCTGGATGCAAAGTAATAGAGAAAAAGACATGGCATAAATCAATTACTGTAAACCAGCCTGTATTCCAAGGTATCTGATATAAAATCACTGCAGGGTTTGGTACTAGTGGACAAGGCACTACAATTTTATTTATCTTCCGCAAATCCTGCACTACTCTGTACTTTCCGTTAGGCTTTTTAATTCCTATTATGGGCGAATTACAAGGGCTACTCATTATTTCTTTTAAAATGCCTTGTTCAATCAGTCGTTCCATTTCTAAAGCAACTCCTGCTTTTACGTCTGGACTCATTTTGTATTGTCGGGTGTTGGGAAAGACTGCACCTTCTCTCAAGTTACTTTCACAGGATCGACATTTGCCATCAATCCAATTTCTTTTCCTGTAAAGTCCCACACCTCTGGGTTCACTGTAGTTCTTAGCTCTTCTGGTAATTCATCTGAGGTCATTAAAGAAAACATTTCATTCACTTCAGTACCTTGCTTTGCTAACATAATCTCAAAGACAATATCTTCATCGGAGTTTGGAAAGCAACACCATCCGGTGTGCAGTAGATTGTGCAGTTCATCTTGCACAGTAGGTCTCTACCTAATAAATTCACAGGACTAGAATCACATACAATAAATCGATGCATATCTTTGAAGTTGCCAATATGCACCTCCATTGGCCTTGTAAGTGGGGTTTTAATTTCTTGGTTCGAAACACCAACGACTTAGATACTATCTCCCGCGAGGGGTAGGTTTGAGAAGTCTGCTGTTCTCACAGTAGAACGGGTAGCACCAGTATCCAACAGAAAAGTGATATCATTACCTTCCACTTTCCCATCAATAAATGGACCTGACTGGTCTACCGGCAAGGATGCGCCAAATACGTACTCCTCTCCCTCCCCTCTCAGGCACCATCAATCATCTGAGTCACTGTATGTATTTTTCAAAGATATTGTGAAATCACAGAATTTTTCTAACCATTTCCTCCTGGAAATCCGGCGTCCGTGTGGTGCTTTTGAGCTTTCACAAAGTTTGGCATAGGACCTGGAGGCACCTGATACTGTGGATTAACTACCTGTGGTGGCTGATTCACAACCCCTTCAGTCTGCGTCTGTGGGTTTAAATTTTGATTTGGCCCATTAATATTCTGAATATTCGGAAACTCATTTCTCCAATGTCCACAAATTTGCAGGTACCACACTGTCAAACAAACCATCCAGGTCCTTCAACAAAACCTTTGACACCTTCACAAACCTCTCAACCTGCTTATACCACTCCACGGGTTTTTCTTTCTATTTGGAAAATCATTTGTAAATGACAAAATATCCTGTCTACTTCATGGTACATGAATATATCCACCACCAGGTACTTCTGTCATGGGACACAACTTCTCTGCCTTTTCTGTGTCTTTCAACAAGAAAGCCGGTGTTGATGTTTCCCTAGCCTTTGCTTCCTCTTTCTTTTTTGTCCACCTAGTTTTCCACTTGTCCATATCTCCCCACTTCTGCAAAATGTTCATTAGTTCTTTTACTTGTCATTTTCTACCAAACACATTCATGTTTTTCAAATCATTGTCGGTGAATTTCACTCAATAAGGTTTTTGAAACGACTTAGATTTCCCTATATCTATTCCACTCTCCGCAGCCATTTCCATCAGTTTTTCATGATATACCTTTGCATTTAGCGTAATACTCCTACATACAAACAACAATTCTTCTTCATTGTAATAATTTAATCTTCCTAAGCCCACATTTCCAGCAATCATTTCCTCTAATTCCACTTTCAATTTATAAATGTCTAAAATCTTTGGGACTGAACTAGATCTTTCTATTCCCTGTGACTACCTTTCCAAATCTTCCAGAGTAACCGCTGTTGTCTTTTTAGTGATTGGAGGGGCTACTGTACTTCTCTCCCTTCCATGATCAGGTAAACTTCTTTTTGGAGTTCCAATTACTGACTCCCATATAGGGAGATCCATTAATGAAATGACTGAATTACACTCACTGGCTCGATCTTCCGCAATTATTATTTCTGTTCTGGGGTTGCTCATTGGGGCAGGTACAGTTTGAGAATTTTGAACATTCACTTTATTGCCGAATAATGGTATAACACGGCCTATGGTTACAGGTACTGACAAGGCATCTGCGGGCAATTTCAAATGATTTATTTTCTGTATCAATTCTTCTTTATTTTTGTTCAGAGCCTCAATTTCTTTTTCTTGGAGTACTCTATTTGTCATGTTATCATGTAGAATCTGCGGAACTAAAGAAGTTCCTAATACTGGGGCACTTGGGGTGACTACTCTATTGAGTCCTTTCTGATATGGAGGAGGATTTTTTGTTAAAATATCCTCTAATAACTAATCTTCCGATTCACCATACCCGGTCACACTCAGGTGCTTGTTTTTTTCCCTACACTTACTTCCTGTCTGCTCTTCAGCCGTCGACACTGGATATAACCCTTCTGATACCATTGCTCTTCTCCATTGTTTCATCTGATCTTCTTGTGATCCATTCATATATCTGGGGGAAAATCCTTTCATTCACCCTCTTCCGTGCTTCTCTCTCTCATATGACTCAGTCTCCCATTCAGCTAAAGCTTTATACTGTGTTAATCTAGGTCTTGGTTCTATATCATTCATTCTCAAATTCTGAAGAACTCTCCCATTAAATGTAACATATTCTGGGAAAGCCAAAACTCCATCACCATTGGTGTAATCTACCCAATTCTCCAACCATACACAGGTATGATAACCTCTCTCCATCACCATAAATAAAGCAGGTGTTTTTGGTGGAGGGATAAGAATCCCCTATCTAGTCAATACGGGCTTGTCTTTCTTAAAGAAATTTTTAATTCATTTTAACAATGACATTTTTCTCTCTTCCCCATACATTTTGGGTAACTATTGATGTACAAAGTTGTATTCTGCAAATCCTAAAAATCTCCTGTGTGGGCGATTTCCTATAATAGCCTTTTCCCAATCTCACATCCAATCTTAATGCAACTTCTAATTTCCCAATTCTATCAGACTCAGGCTCACACTCGTGGTTTGACCAATCCCAGCGCGGATCTGACGTCACTATCACTCCTTACTACTGACCCCTCCTTTCCAACCGTTTGTCACACACGCCCGCTGTTTCCAGCGCGCACACTGCGACGTCAGTTTAACTCCGGCGACTGATCCTCCCTTCACAAGGTAATGTAAAACTTTCTCACTACTTTCATTAAATTTTTCGCTAGTAACAACATAAAAACATTTGCTACTCTGCCTGTTCCACTAAACAGAGGATAGATTTATTTTCACTGCGAGTAACACATCCCGCTTACTCTTCACAAAGTAAGAACTTCCTTTACTCTTCATACACTACAAGTACAACTTTCCGCTCACTCTTCATTGAGTAAAGTCTTCCGTTTGCTCTTCACTCAAGCTCACAAGAACATGCTACTCCTTCTGTGTTACCCTTTCCAGGTTATGTAAGACCAAAATTTTAACAGCAATCTCTTTTGCTGGCACTCTAGCTCGGAAGAACCTGCTACTCCTTCAGTGTTACTCTTTCTAGGTGATATAGTGACTAAAGTTTCACCAGCGAAATCTTTGCTTTCAATCACTCTCACTTTTATACGATATAGTCCCTAATTTAACACTGCCAGCCCTGCATAGCTTCTCAGTGCTATTCCAACAGATAAGTAACCTCAGAGCAGTGTGGCTACTTCCACCACCCGCTATTCCTTCCCGGGAGTTCCAGGTATCACTATACCCGTGTTCCAGACTACATAAAACGCGACACGGACGTATCTGTTAAAACATAAATTAATAATCAATTATCAATAATCAATATTCATCACCAAACTAGTCAATAATAACCATAACTTTGCTACCAGAAAACTGATCCAGCGGTGCACGAACAACAGATACTCCAAAACCATATATTCACCTGGGCCCATCAATATTGTTTACACCTTAATTCACTTGGCTAACCGCTGGGCGGTGTTTGTTTATCACTGATCAATAAGTTCTTTAAGTTTGGTTGATGAACCAAATTAGTTGGAATGAATTGATGGTGACGATGCACATATCCGACCTTGTAAATAATTCATCAATAAAATTAAACACAGACGCAGGAAGTTTTCAAAACCTTTATCTAAAATTTTAAATGTGAGTGAACCATTCAAAATACACCATGGACACCTTCAATTATTTAGGAAGGAAGATTGAATCAATTTAAACATTCTCACAAATTCATTGACATTGCTCAGAAAGAGAGGCTAGAGACAGCAGTACATAAAAATAATATACAAATCATATAGTTACCACAGATGGTGTGAAGACCAACCCCCTGGCCAAAGGGCTGGTAAGGGTCCCCTGGGAAAGATCAGGCGACAAAGACTTCAGGACAGGATTTAGGACAGGACAGTAGACCTCACTAGAACAGACGACTCACCGCACCCCTCGCTGATGCTCTCTCTCTCCTCGAGATTCTTCTGCGATCTTCTTTCTAATAAATTTCTTTAAGTCTTTATTGAATCTTCTTCAGCATCTCAGCATTCTCGATAATTCCGACAGCATCTTCCCTCTCAGCATTCTCTCAGGATCACACACACTCAATTAACTAAACTACCTTAGTTATACCTTTTGGGATTCATGTACCACCCCCTAAAGTTGCAATATCGCAAAAATGCGATTTCTGATTGGACAGGTAAGGGGCGTTTTGGTCATTACACCATGATGGCATAGCACTTTCTTTGTTCCCAAACCCATCCCTTATTAATATTCATTTTATTTTATTCCCACCAGAGTTCATCCAAAATTGCAAAATGTTTTATAATAATGTTCATATGATTTCTTTCGCTGCACATCAGACATCCGCATCTCCCAGGGTTTAGCAGTCGATGGCCTTGGATGCAGTCCAATTATGGGATCATCCATCCAGGGGAAGTAGAGGTCACACATGCGCGGACGGTGTTCACTCAAGTACTCGTGTTGTGGCAAGAAGGCCCAAAATACGAATTAATAAAAGGTCAAAAGGAAAAAATATTAATTCAAGAAATAAATGATTTCACTGTATACCACCTACATCTACTCTATTCCCCTTTATTCATTAAGACTTTCCCTGTATTAGTTCTTTAGTAATGAAGCGTTTTCGAAATAGCAAAGCAAGTGCCATACATATGGGTCTTAAAGACGCCATGTTAGTGCTTACTGCTCATGCGCGAGAAGTTCCCTCCAAAGCTATTAAACACATAGGGCAGCTTCACTGTCTTATTTATGTAACTTAAATGTGCAAAGATTAATCACAAACACAATTAATAATTTCATGTTAGCAAATTAATAAATTAAACAAGTGAATTGAATTCGAGCAAGTCTCACATAGACGAATCCTTGCTCCATCAGCGGAACGTGTGTCCTACGCTGCAGGAGTCAGGTCACTGGCGGAACATGTGTCCTACACTGCAGAAAAGTCAGGTCACTGGCGGAACATGTGTCCTACGCTGCAGGAAAGTCAGGCCACTGGTGGAAATTATGTCCTATGCTGCAACAAAGTCAGGTCCCTGGCGGAACGTGGGCCATGAGCTGCAGGAAAGTCAGGCCACTGGTGGAAATTATGTCCTACACTGCAGGAAAGTCAGGGCACTTGCGGAACATGTGCCCTAAGCTGCAAGAGTCAGGTCACTGGTGTCACGTGTGTCCTACGCTGCAGGAGTCAGGTCACTGGCGAAACGTGTGCCATGCACCGCTGGAAAGTCAGGTCACTGGAAGAGCATGTGTCCTATGCTGCAGGCAAGGAACAGAGTAGGGGGCGGGCAGCTCTACCAGGTTTAGTGGCTGCTCCCTATCAACCCAATGCATTTGATGAATACACACAAGCACCCCCCTCATCTCCAGGTTGGGGCCACTTTCACTCCCGGTCAGCCTCAGGGTCAGTGAGTCTCGTTTCACCCACTGATTGTTATCCTCCATACCCACCACCCCATGAAATTAGAAGTCATTTTAATACCCTGTGTATCATACTCTTGTTTATATCGTTCACGCTTTACAGAATGGCAGAGGTTTACACAGGATTGCAACAGATCAGGTCACCCACCTCCTTATTGACAGGGCTGGGTGCAGTTTAGGCAGCACGAAAGGTTGAGCTCCTAATGTCTCGCAACCCCTACCCTACCAACCCTCTGCATTTGCAAGAGCTTAACCACACGGGTGCCACAGACTTCGGGATCAGAGCAAAGAGCTTGGCTACAGCCACTACCTGCTTTAAAGGACACCACACTTTGGCTGCAGAATTGTAGAAAAAGGAAATAGACAATTTCTTATGAAAAACTGACACACTTAACTCTTACCACCCCCATTAGAGGAGAAACTAACAGAAGCAGGTGTAATTCTGCTCACACCATCAATTAATTGTCTCCACTAAGAAAACTAGCTTAGTTTGTAAAATTTTAAGTCCAGGTGCTCAAATTTTTGTAAGAAGCCACACCCACATCCCCGGCTCCACCCACTTCCTTCACAGGATCCATCCACTTCCTCCACTGGCTCCACCCACCTATTTCCCTCAATCCAAAGTGGTCTTGGCTAAGAATTAAAGACTGGCGGAGGAAGCAGTTGCACAAGACACTACCAGTTGGCACCTCACCACTTCCAAAACCACTCCCCCACTCTCAGTTAAGCACACCAATGTATGTGAACCTGCACTGCTGGAAGGGGAAACTCCAGTGACGACTGCCTCTGTTGTCTATGTAGCAGCAGCATTATGGTACGGCTAGGTTGGTGAGCTGTCCTGAATAGTGGTCAATTTGACCCATATTGTGTGCTACCTTGTGCCAGTACAAGGCTTTGAAGAACTAGCATAGCACATTGTGCTGTAGGACTTCTAGTTTCACTTTATAACATTGCACGAATGTGTGCTGATGGCAGAAAACAGGACTACTTGAATGTGCCACTCAAGGCAAAATAATTTTTCTTTTTAACTTAAAAGCCAGCAGTAGTGGAGGAAGAACTGCATTCGTGTGCCCACACTATAAAAAGTATATGTTTTTTAGACAAATATAACACTGAACACTAGTACACAGCTGATAGCAGAAAAAAAAAGAAATCCTAGTCTACCTGAACGTGCCACTCGACGCAAAATTGCCTCGAGTGGCACGTTCAGGTAATCTTGCTTTTCTGCCTTCAGCTGTGTGCCAGTGTTCAGTGTTATATCTGTTTACAAAGCATTCAAATGATGTCTTCTGGCTGGTTCAGTATGGTACAATGAATATCATATTTAAATGTTTTAACAAAAAAAATACCTTTTCTAAAACATTTTTCCTGCTAACAATCCATTTCAGAGTAAAACGTTCACTGCTTAGTACTGAGCTCACTGCAGATCCACAACTGAAGTGTTAACGAACTGAAAAAAACCTCAGTGTCTCTAACGTGAATTTTCTTTTAAAAATACCAAATATATTTTAACCAAACTTCTCAATCCTTCAGGAAAAAGTGTTACCACTGGTTCACACTGGTCTTTTGATGAACTCTCTACTCTTCTGCAGAAATCATACAGCATAAAGTTCATACATCTTCTTTGCGCAGTAGAGCAGAGCGGCAAGTGCTATCGTGTTATGCAGTCTCTTTCTGTGCACGTCATCCTTCCTCACCAGCACAACAGGAGTGGAGGAGGTGAGTGTGTGCAAGGGCAACCGAGAAAGTTTGTAGGCATCATACTCTACTTGGTACTTGCAGCACGGGTCAAACTGCCATGAGATGCCATAGAGAGCAGAGCAGGCAACGCTCAGCATGCCAGCGAGACATAATGAGAGTAATCAAATGGAAGTGCCAGTGGAATGAAGAGGCAGGCAGCAGCTGACAGAAGAGCGGTCTTGTGCAAGCAGTTTCCCACAGTGATCCAGCGGGCCGTCTCATCGCCAATACATGTGGGCTCTATCACTATATTTTTGTACTGGGCTTCGAGGGCCTGTTCCAACTCGTATTCAAACTGGTCCTGTGCATTGTCCCCATTGTAGATCTCATGGACAATGTAGCACTCCGTGGAGGACAGGGCAACCCTCTCCCTGCTGCCCGTTCCCAGCCGCCTTCTTCCCCAAGCTGCCAAATTGGAGAGTCGGCCCGCAAATGTCTCCGTGGAGTAGGCCTCGTCACGGAGCTCGTGGGAAACATTCAAATGGTTTAGTATGCTACATAACGTTTTATAGTGTGTGGGGCTCACAGCTGTAGTTCTTCCGCCACTGCTACCGGCTTTTAAACTTTAAAAAAATATTTATTTTGCCGCAAAAGTTAAAAGCCAGCAGCAGTGGAGGAAGAGCTGCAGCATACGCCCCACACTATAAAACATTATTTAGCATAATCATACATTTCATAGCTTAAATATTTGTAGACAAATATAACGCTGGTGAAAAAGGCATTACTTACTGGCACTGCTGGACAGCCTTAATAGTTTTAATTAATTTATGAGGGACGACGAATAGTGCTGCACAACACGCTGATTGCTTCTGTCCTCGGATAAACGCCACAGCTGCGCAGTATGCTGGGCTGGGCGGGCCGAGGGTGAATACTTACACTTCTCATTGGTCCGATCCGGGACACAAACGTGATGATTCCACAAGGAGGGACTGGGCCAGTCTACTAATATATTTCGCAATTGTTTATTGGTAGTGCACTGTGCTAGCGCTCTACCAATGAATGACTGCAAAATGGAAATGGGATGCGATGGTGTTGGTGACCTCTGCCCATTGCCGAGGCAGTCACCCACACAGTTTCAGTTTCTGGCGGTAATGTGATGCTTGTGGCTCACATTTAGGCGGGCGGCCGAGCCGCTGCATCCTATTTGAAATGTATTATGCGCACGCATTCATTTCTTCACGAGGATGGGGGGAGACTGGAACAGACATGAACAGTGGCACCTGCTCTGAGCAGCACGCAGCCAATTATTGTTCATATTGCATATGGACTCAACTACTGTGTAGACCCGGCCCTGAGAAATAAGTGCCAGTGCTAAGCACCGGAAAGCACCGGCACAAATTAAGCACTGAACATATTACCTCAATAAAACGCGTTCTTCTGAGTTGGAAATGTCTGCAACATTCCCAGCCCCACTGGCACTGTCGACTCGAGTCCTTGGATGTGCTCGAGAGCAGTAACCAGGAAGTAAGTGAGTGAAAAGGGGAACTGCTGAAAGAAGTCAGCCGGGAGATGGAGTAGCCAGCTATCTAACTAGCAAATTAATTCTGGTGTACATTAATCTGTGGTAACACATATTGTATTAAAAATAATGAATATGTGAATGACAAACACTGAATGACGTAAACAATGAGACTGACTACTTCAATTGCTTTCTTTACACCTCAAAAACCATACAGGATGCAACATAAATGTGTTGGTTAATAATGAATCATTTAGTGCACATTTCTTCCACTTAGTCTCCAGATTTACAGTTTAACGACATCCTTATATGGATAAGTGTTGGTATATGTATATGCACACGTATGTTTATATATGTATACTTGAGTTGTTGTTTATAAACGCTTTAAATTGTGGTGCATTTTAACTGCCATGCAATAACACAGATTAGTTAATGTAGCATGAACATTATCAATGTAAGGGGCATATCAACAAGGGCTTTATCTCTGCTTTTTTGGCTTTAAAAGCCAAAAAAGCAGAGATAAAACTAGCACCCTATCAACAACAGGGTGCTAACACGCAAATTTGCATGTTAGCACCCTTTTACTCTACGCTTCCCCTTGCATCTCTAATGAGATGCAAAGGGGGCGTTCCAGAGTAAAATAATAGGAGAAATGTCGCTAAGCGACATTTCTCCTATTATCAAGAATGTCGCTAACCCTGTTAGAGACAAAAAAAGCAGCGCTAACCGCGGTTAACGCTGCTTTTTTACGTCTGCTAATTTTCAGACTTAGCCATGATATCCTATGGAAGGAGGATATCATGGCTAAGTTTGCCTGTCCCTATCAACAAGGTAACGTGTGATTATCGCTGGGTTTCCAGCGATAATCTCACGTTAGCCTGTTAGCGTGTAGATTTTTATCGCTATTGAGATAAGCGTTGCTAATAGCACGCTATCTCAGCGATAAAAATTCACGCTAGCCGGCGATAATTATCCTCACGCTAAGAGCGCTGAGCGATAATTATCGCCGGCTGTTGTTGATATGCCCCTATATTCTTTTCGATCACTGAATAATTAGAGCTCTCTAGGATATATGAAACAAGGACGATTGTTTTCATTACTACAGGAAACATACTAATAATTGAATTGTGTCTGGTTAATTCACTATAACATATACAAGAATACTTTGCTTCGTGTTATATTCTTAAACGGTATGAATAATTATTTTTGTGTGTGCTTTTTGCAGTACGGTGTTATCACTGTCTGGAAAGGACACCATTCATTCACAAACGTATATAAAGTAAAATGCTGTATTCTAGTTAAACAGAATAGATAAACTGGGGAGATAAAGGCTCTGGTATTTATATATTTTTGCAAATTGTATAGAAATGAAAGTCTGAAACGTTTATCACGGATGCACCCAAATACATTGAACAAAAAAGAATTAATTACTTCCAGGCTCCTGTACTTTTGCCAATGTTTTCCTTGTAAAATAATCACCTTTCCTAACGAATTAGCGACAGAGCGTACTGGCCATTATATCCTGACTGTAGAGTGCGAAAGAATAAATCATATTATATGCAATGAGTAAAGCCCTTTTTTTAATGGCGACTATACATTAAATAAAGGAAAAATAAACAGCAGATCCAATACACTCCAAGTTTGCGAGGAGAAGCATACTTATAGTTCTAACTCCACAAAGGCATTACGTAATGGCTGCTAAATACACACCGAGAAGCGGCCCCTGATTTAACTGGGAATTTACTCACACTTCATCAGGGTCATATTTACGCAGGCAGGGTGTAGTATATAGCTTTAAGATGTATAAGAGTCATACAGTTCTAGATTGTAGAATGTATTGTGTGTGTGAGTTCTGTAGTAAGACAGTTCTGCTGTGGAGACTGTCAGCGTTGGTGGTGTTATTCCCGTGTGCGGGGGGCTGTAATAAAGAACTCATCTTATACCATACTTCTTGAGTTGGACTTCATTTATGAGTATACTACATTGAATTGGCGACAAGGATGCTCAGCCCCCTGCCAACGTTTGGAACGAGTGCGTGATTTCAGACTCAATTTGGGAAATTTATGGATTATACGACGAAAGGAATCACAACGGAAGTTACAACTTGTGCGTGAGTCCAATTGCGCTTGCTAGCAATCCGTGAGATAGTTTTCTTTTTGTTTGTTTATCCATTTAGTCAACCCTGCCAACGCTAGTGCTGCGTATATTTGAAAGTGCGGCAGTTATTTTAAGACTTCAGTATTGCTTACCTCGCGCGAGTGACGACGTCCATTCTTCAGCGCGTAAGCTTGCTTTGAAAGACGCTTCTAGCTGGTGGCAGAGCAACGCGCAATACGTCAGTCTACGTGTGTTACGAGGTCACGCAACGTGACCCTGGCGGCCATCTTGGTTATCTGATCAGTGCTAGAAATGCAATACAAGTGAAGCATTTCGATCGGAACATCGTTTCAGACAGTTTTCAGTTCAAGAAATTTACCGTTTTGCATAGAAATTCCTCCATTACCATTTTATTATTTGCCATACTTATTTATAGTAGACATTTAAAGTTAAGTGAACATGGATGGTGAATCTAGCACAGTCTCCACTGCAAGCAAGAACTCACAAAGTACAAATGTCAGCATAACTCTCAGCAATCCAAAAGAATTCTTAGTTAATCCTGGAGAACCCGTTATTAAATGGCAAGAATGGAAAGAGTATTTCATTAATTACATTGCTACCTTGGAGGATAATGGTAGTATTATGTCTCCTGAAAGGAAAAAAAGAATTTTAATGCATTGTTTAGGACCTGAAGGTCTCAGGGTATATAATCAGATGCAGAAAAATGAGAGGAGCGCAGATGTTGACGTGTTCAAGTGCGCAATTGCTGATCTTGATGAGCATTACTCACCTATTGTGTGTGCGGCAGTATCTAGACGCACATTTTATAAACGGAAACAGGAGACTAATGAATCAATCGAAGATTATGTCTCCGCTTTAAAGAATCTTGCCATAAAGTGCAAATTTGGGGCTTTACATGACGACATGATTAGAGACCAAATAGTCATGTGTACAAAGAATAAAAGTATCCAAGACAAACTCTGGATTGAAGGTGACTCTAGCCTTAAAGACATCATTACATTAGTTAAGAAGGCGGAATTGTCAGAAAGGTGTGCTAAAGCTGTTTCTCATTCAACTGAGACAGTCACTGTTAATAAAGTTACTGACACCAGAAAAGACAAAAGTGTTACGTACAAACAATCTAAATCGTATCAAAGCAATTGGAAACCACCTTACACCAAGAAAGAGGAAAATTCTTCTTCTCAGTCCGGCTTTGTATGTTACAGATGCGGAAGTACTGCGCATACTGCGAGATTTGAAAAATGTCCTGCTAAATCTACAAAATGTTCTGTATGCGGAATCGTGGGACATTTTTCTAAAGTTTGTAGAAGGAAGCGTTATAAAAAATCACATGTAAGTTGCATCACTAACAGCAATTCAGATTTGTCAGACAACAATGAAGATGAAGACTCTCCAGAGAACTCGAGTATTTCCAGCGGCATTACAAAACATGTTGTGGTCAATATTACGAGCAATGATAGCAACAAACCTTTATGTATGATTTCCTTTGGAGGTGTGGTGTTACAGGTTGCAGCGGACTCTGGGTCTCCTTTCACTATCATTGCTAAATCAGTTTGGAATGACAAATTTGTTAATGCCATTGGTCCACAATTGCAACCCACTGATGTGAATCCAGAAAGTTTCACGGGGCAAAAAATTGATATGTTGGGTTTCAGATCTTTAATTTTTGAGTTCAAGGGTAGAAGAGCACTATGTAAATTGTATGTAGCTCAAGATGGGCCTTCAGTTTTAGGTTGGAGAGACCAACGTTCTTTAAGTATCATTTTGAATCCGAATAGTCCTGAGCAAGTGCTTGTCATGTGTGAAGCGGAGAATACTAAGAAATGGGTTTTAGAAGAGTTTCCAAAATTGTTTAGTGGCAACATTGGAAACCTTAAAGGTTTTTCGCACCAAATTTTGACCAAACCCAATGCAGTTCCTAGAGTTCATAAAGTACGACACATTCCATTAATTGTTCGAGATGAGGTTAAAAATGAATTAAAGAAATTATTAGATGCAAATATTATTGAACCAATTGAGGCATCTGAATGGATTTCTCCCATAGTGATTGCTAGACGGTCTAATGGGAAAATTCGCATGTGCATAGATTTGAGATATTTGAATGAGAATATAATTGTTGATCAGTTTCCTCTCCCGAGAATCGATGAAATGCTTGCACTCACCAAAGGGGCTAAATGGTTTTCAACAATTGATTTGTCATGTGCATATCATCAAGTTTCGTTACATCCATTGAGTAAACACCTTACAGCCTTTTGTACCCCTTTTGGTTGTTACCAATTTCGTCGCATGCCATTTGGGTTAGCATCCGCGGCTGCGGTATTTCAAAGGCTTATGTACGAACTTCTGGGTGATATGCAAGGTATAATTTTCTTTCAGGACGATATTCTTATAATGGGTCCTAATAAGAAGGTTCATGATGAGCGTTTAAGGAAAGTCATGAATATCTTACAAAATAAAGGGGTTACGGCGGAGCTTTCAAAATGTAAATTTGCAGAAAATAGTGTAACTTACCTAGGCCATGAAGTAAGTTCTTTAGGTATTAGACCCAAGGCCAGCTTAGTAAGAGCCATTAAAGATGCTCCCCCTCCCAAATCTAAAGAAGACCTTAGATCCTTTTTGGGACTAGCAGAGTTTTACTCTAAATTTGTGGACAAGTTTTCAGAAAAAACTTGTGTAATGAGATCTCTTCTCAAAAATAAGGCACAATTTATTTGGTGTAATTCATGTCAAAAGTCTTTTGAAGAAATAAAAAAAGCTGTAGCGCAAGCACCTAGTCTCCAAGGATTTGACCCTGGTGCACGAACTATTGTCACCACTGATGCCAGTAGCAAGGGGTTAGGGAGTGTGCTTACACAATTGGGTGAGAATAATGCAGAAGTTATTATTGCCTTTGCTTCAAGATCCCTTACCCCTACTGAGGAACGTTATTCAGTTGTTGAAAGAGAGACCCTGGCTTGTGTGTGGGCCCTAGAACATTTTAGAAAATTTCTTTGGGGTAGGAAGTTTATTTTACGGTGTGATCATAAGCCTTTGACTAAGTTACTAACCACTGAAGGGTTAACCAGTGCCACAGCCAGGATAGCGAGGTTATCAATGAGATTGCAAGATTTCATGTACGAGGTGCAATACGTTCCTGGGGCTAAAAATTTTACTGCAGATTTTTTGAGTCGCATGTCTTTACCTTTAGTTGAGCTCGATATGAATCCTTGGAATGAATTCTCAGTAGCTCACATTTCGTCAAAAGTCCAGTGCAGTTTTAGTAAAGAGGAATGGTTTGAAGCAGAGAATTCAGATCAAATTCTACTTGTTCTTAAACAATTAATTATGAAAGGATGGAATGGAATTGATAAAAAATTTGTGAATGATGACTTGCGTGGTTTTTGGGAAGTTCGGAATGAACTGAGTCTTTCAGACGAGTTTGTTTTACGGGGTGACAAAATTGTACCACCGAAAAACTTAAGGAATAAAATAATTAGTTTAGGCCACGAGGGGCATTCAGGAATCACTCGCACCAAATTGCGTCTAAAAGAACTGTATTGGTGGCCTAAGATTGACTTAGATGTAGAAAGGTGTGTAAGATCGTGTGTTAAGTGCGAAGTTTCGGATAAAACATTGAAAACTTTCAATCCACCTTTAGCTTCTCCTAGTTGCCCCAATTTTCCTTGGGAAGTTGTAGCTATTGACTGCATGGGACCAATTTGTTGGCATGATAATTCGCAGAAATACATTTTGGTACTCGTCGATACCTTTTCACGATGGTTAGAAATGTGTGTTGTGGATACCATCACTACCAAAACAGTGATAACATTCTTAGATGATATCTTTTTAAGAGAAGGTTTCCCTAAGTTTATCTTATCTGATAATGGTGTACAGTTCAAATCCTGTGAGATGAAAAATTATCTGAGTGCTTCTGGGGTTCAACAGAGATTCACAGCATTATATCATCCTAGTGGCAATGGTATTGTTGAGAGAGCTAACCGCAGTATTAAGGGTGTCATACAACTTGCTAACAAAGGTGACCTATCTTGGGAAGAAGAATTAAAAAAACTCCTTTGGGCCTATAGAAGTACTATTCATGGTACTACTGGTAAAAGTCCTTTTTCCTTAATGAGAGGGAGGATTCCCCATTCAAAGATTAATCCAGGATGGTTGAATAAAAGTGGGATGGTTTTGTGTGATATTCCTGTTGTAAGAGAGAATATCAAAGATTCTCAAATGAGAAACAAGTCCTATTATGATTTAAAACATGGTACTAAACAAGTTAATTTACAGAGTGGTCAATGGGTTAGAATTAAAAGTGCTAGGAAAGTGTCTAAGACTGAAAGCAAGTTTAGTGAGCCCAAATTGGTTGTCAAAGTTATGAATAACACAGCTTTACTTCAAAATGGTGAGGTTTGGCATTGTAGTCGTCTGGCACCAGTTTCATATAGTTCTGAATCTGAAGAGCGGAACAAATGCAAGAATTTTTGGTGGCTAGATACATGTAAATTGTCACAACATATTGATGATTCTAATCCAAATGATGAAAATGTTAATCAAAGGATATCTTCTGATGTTAATTTGGAGGTTTCACAAGATTGTAGTGTTGTTCCAGATAGTGTTCCTGTTCCAGAGGTTCCATGTGATGAAAATGTTTCTCTGGGGGGCAATCATCAAAATGTTCAGGATCCTGTTTTACCACAAGTGTCTTGCGATGAAAACATTGTTAAAACGTCTAGTGGTAGAATTGTCAAGAAACCAAAATTGCTAGAAATTTTTGATTGTACTTAATAATATGTAGATTTTAAGTTACATTTATTTATTTATTTATTCATTTTTTTTTTTTTTTTTTTTTTTTTTGTTTTCATTAAAGAAGGGGGATTGTGTAGTATATAGCTTTAAGATGTATAAGAGTCATACAGTTCTAGATTGTAGAATGTATTGTGTGTGTGAGTTCTGTAGTAAGACAGTTCTGCTGTGGAGACTGTCAGCGTTGGTGGTGTTATTCCCGTGTGCGGGGGGCTGTAATAAAGAACTCATCTTATACCATACTTCTTGAGTTGGACTTCATTTATGAGTATACTACACAGGGCCAAGCACAAGTGAATGTTTTACTGTTCAGTTACTTCGCGTGTTCGGTCATTAATCCGCCAGAAGTCTGGTCCTGCGAGCTCGGAGGTGCAATGAGTGTTAAAAAGTGGCGGGCGTTTAAAATCGATGTTTAATGCATTTGCCAAGGAATGGCTTTTGTCCTGTGACAAGTACCGAGTGCGCGAGGAGGGGGCGCGAGAGCTCGAATGACGGCTTCAAACATGGCAGGAGCGACGCCGTGACGCAGCTCGCCACAGATGGGAATTTATAGGCGGGAAAGATACTTAGCGATTTTCCCATGTTACCGTCGGACAAAACAAAAGAGCCCTGGGCAACATGGGAATTCCACCTCCTGGAAAAACCGACTGACTAAAAAAGCGGCTGCGCAGAGCCGCAGACCATTCTAAAAACCCCAGACTTTCAGCCTACTACTCCAGAAAATAAGTACGCTTGTTTCTTGAAGGCGTGATCACTGTACAGGCACTTCCTCCAGGGTTTCCTATGACGAAACTGATGTGTGGAAAAGTTATGTTTGTGCTCGGTAAAAATATTTTCGTTTACACGTGTGAAAATGTAAAAAACGTGAATTGTGCTATACTGTACTAAACCCCAGTAAACACTCCATTTTAAGTAGTCACATGGCTATATGTTTAGGTTCACAGTCAAAAATTCAGGATTTTTTGGGTGAAGGGCCATAGAAGAGAAAACCTTGACCCAGAGTGTTGTGGTCTTATCTGGTGTCAGAGAACTTTCAAACCCTTTAAATTGTAGGAGAGCTAAAAACTACAGAACACAGAGTGAAATAAACACCTCACACCCTACACCCTGAGTGTCATTCTTTCTGCCACTTTACCCACCTCCACAGTACCGGCTCCTCCGCTAAGGTGGAGGAGCGTTGCCCCACTGCTTTGAAGTAGTGAAAGAAAGGAAAAATAAAATGATAATAACGTAATGGTATTATCATTTTATTTTGTCCTGCGGGCCGCTTTGCAAGAGCGGGCAGGGCTGCTCACAGGGCAGGGGAGGAGTGATAGCACCCTCCGAAGTGCTCAATGATTGTTTGGGGGGTCCTCGTAACGAAGCCTGCTATCCCTAAACACAGCGCTGTACTTACCTGGCATTCTGGGTACCTGCGAGGAGTCTGCAGCCTCTACACCTTTGTGACCGTTTGTTTCCCCCGCCGCCTCCTGTCTCCTGAGGCCGCAGTAGGGGGAACTACAGGCCCCAGCATTCTCCTCTGCTCCGCCCACTTCCGCCGGACAACGCGCCCGGAGGCGCTACATATACCGAGGCTCCCTCGGTGGAGCGGGGGGTCCTCGTAACGAAGCCTGCTATCCCTAAACACAGCGCTGTACTTACCTGGCATTCTGGGTACCTGCGAGGAGTCTGCAGCCTCTACACCTTTGTGACCGTTTGTTTCCCCCGCCGCCTCCTGTCTCCTGAGGCCGCAGTAGGGGGGAACTACAGGCCCCAGCATTCTCCTCTGCTCCGCCCTCTTCCGCCGGACAACGCACCCGGAGGCGCTACATATACCGAGGCTCCCTCCGCGTCGCGGGACGCGCGTGGTTGACGCCGGGCTGAGCCCGGGCAGAGGGCGGGCCGTCTGTGGCCGTCCGGGGCCAGAAGAGGCCGGGCTGGGCATACTATCTGCGATTGACATCAAGGCAAGGTACTGTGTTTAGTGGCATCTGTTAGATATAATCATGGTGAAAAAGAAGTCCACTGGAATCAAATCAAATGGGGTGGTAGGAGCAACCCTGGACTCATATCTGGTCAGAGCTGCTAGTGTTTTGACCGATGAAATAGAAAGAACGGAAAGGCGCTTGTCGATGGGGGTTGGGAATAAGACATCAGCCATCATCCACGACAACCCTGACACCCCAGTCTTAAACACACAGCAGCAATCACCAGGTATTCCCAGGGATCTAGCAGATCAGCTAGAACACATGCCGTCTCCACCATACACTATTGATCATTATGTGTCCACCTCTTCAACCCATACTCAAGAGCCCCCAGTTGTAGAGGTCTCCCCTTCCCCCCCGGTCTCAATTCAGACAAGACGTACTAGAGCGGGGGGTCTGGCTCCAGTTGGGCGCCTAAAGAAACAGTCTGCGGGCCGATCTGCCAAAACAGGCTTGGGTCCCCAGCCTCAAGTGGAGGTTTTACCTAACAAACTCTGGGCAGCAATTAAGAAAAAACTGGATGGTATATTGGCCCCCATTACTGACAGACTGACATCAATTGAGGCCAGATTTTCTTCATTGGAAGTGAAGCTTAGCGCCATGCCATCAATCACGCAACATTCTACCCTGGAGTTGTCGGAAGCAAGAAATCATGACCAAGTTCAGTGCTCTGTGCCTGTGCTAACGAATGAAGCTCCTTCGAATGCTGCCCATTTGCCCCCTCCAGTCGCGGGAGGCTCTTCTACTTACAGTCTGATTCCAACATCAACTATGCCTACCCAAAACCCCCAGATTGATAATGCTTATAACAACAAACCTCCTCCTATCGACACTACCCCTACTATGAATGTGAACAAATCCTATGCAGGAAAAGGTCTCCCGTTTGTCAGAGAGGCCATCCCTCTGGTTCTCGTCCTTGCCAATGTTCCCCATCTAAGACCAGGCCAAGCAGAGACAACAACTGCGCTGATGGACAAAGCTTTACATTGGCTTAGTAGGAATATGAACTTTGGAGGAGTGGGTGGCCAACAACAACTGGCAAGAGAAATTATAATGGCCGGACGTGTTCCATGGCTTGGTAACAACGCGAAAAAATTTGGGGGTGACTGTGTTGGTATAAATTTTGCTACTATGTATGTTTTACCCAATGTTCTTGTCAATCTATTGCCACCTCAGAAAAGGGATTCCGATATAATTCCACTCACATTGGAATTTTTTATTGGTAATCCCAGATCCCTAAGACACAATGTGATGCCAATATTATTTAATGGCCCAAACGTAGCTACTGGTAGGAGGGCACTTTTAAGTTTTTCTAGTGATCTTAGGCTAGAAAATAGATTTAATGCTTTGACCGATCTGGAGGAATGCGATTGACATAGGGGGAGTGATAACTACCCTACTCTAACGCATCCCCAAGTAAATACGCTGATCAGTGACAAAACTCTGGATGAAATAACTGCCTGTACCGGCACTCGAGTTGTCACGCACACCCTTACGAATAACCACCAAATAGTGGTATCTGTTTGTAATAGCCCATTTGAACAAGTGATCCCTTCGGGCAACATAGTAATTAATTCCTTGGCAAGCGAAAGGTGTAGGTCCCCACAAAATACTCCCAATAGTGGTTGCAAAATATCCATGATATCATGGAACATAGCAGGTATTGCTCAGAAAATGTTGTCTCCTGATTGGGGCAACTTTATTGACAAATATGATATTTGCCTATTTCAGGAGTCATGGGCTGTCGGTCCTGTGTTTAGGGATGGATATCTAAATTTTTATATTCCTGAAAAAAAAAACCCTAAAGGGCGTCCTGTAGGTGGCCTTGTGGCCTGGGTTCGGCAAAACCTAGACTACAGTGTAGAATTGTTAAAATCCCCTGATAAAGATATTCTAGTGTTGAAACTCAGTAGGGCTAATGAGAGTACCCTTGCCATCTTTAATGTGTATGCTAGGGGTCAGAGGGGAGGACTTAGCTCAGAGACTATAACATCTCTGGACTCACAATTAGAAAATCTTCCCATTCACATTATTCCTATTGTAGCAGGGGATTTCAACACTACATTTGAACCATTGGGTAACGAGGTACAGGAGCTATCATCAGAGCAAGACCTTAGATGGGGAATCCCAAGGCTTGACTTACCCCCTGTTAAAAGATGGTCAAATGCTGCAATTCAACTTAAGGCGCTGTGTCTTGAAAGAGGCCTTAGGGCTGCAAATGGGCGTACCAGATCAGATTTGAAAGGAGAAATTACTTTTGATAATGGGCGCTCCACTAGCCGTATCGATTATATATTGATTGATCTTAGGATATGGCATAGACTTGATGACATGAAGGTAACATGGCGGCTCGAAAGTGATCACAACCCTCTATGTATTGATTTGTGGGCAACTATCAGGAAGGGAACAGTGACACAAATTGAGGGAACTATTACCTCGGATTTAGTGATCGCAAATGATAAACGCCATGTAAAATGGAACAAAATAGTTGAACATCCAGAAAAGTTGGAAGCCCTTAAAGCTGAAGTAGTCAAAGAGTACCAACTTCCTTATGTCAAGAGTCAATAGTGATGATTTCCCACAAATTGTGCTAGAAGCCCATACTAGTCTATTTGATAACTTGAAAACTTATTTCTTAAAGGATGTTAAACCAGGGAGACAGGCTCTGAAAACTAATGATGCTAGCTGGTTTAATACTTCATGTAGAGTGGCTCGACAGAAGCTGAGTGAAGCTCTAAGATCAAGAGACCAATCGGGGGTTAGGGGTGCAAGGGATCATTATAGGGATGTGCAAAAAAAAGCTAAAAAAGCCTGGGACGAATCATGGTGGCAGGACTTAAGAAGTAACTGTGCAGCAAAGGATTCGAGAACTTTTTGGAGCATTGTCAACTGGGACAGGGGTGGTCGTCCAGAGCCCCCCCAGAATAATGTTCCCCAGGCACAATGGGCTGAATTTTTTGGACCTCAGTACGCTAGTAGAGCAACCAGTGAAGAGGTTTTACCACCACATTTTGAAAAATTCTATTCTGGTACAGTGTTTTGTATTAAGGATGTTGAGATAGCACTTGACTGTGTGGCAAGGGGAAGAGCTCCAGGTATGGATGGAATTCCGGCCGACATATTTTTAAGTGATAAGCCAACTTGGTGTCAGTATATAGCCCTTCTTGCTAATGCAGTGGCTAACGGAGCTCCAGTGCCTCCATCTTGGAAAGGTGCTGAGATAATTCCTGTTTTTAAGAAAGGAGACAAATCCCTCCCCAGTAATTACAGGCCCATAAGTCTTATCGACTCAATACAAAAGGTTATGGGTCGTTTAGTTCTAGGAAAAGTACAGACCTGGGTAGAGGATGCTAACATTCTGTCCCTATTCCAAGCGGGGTTTCGTTCCTGTACCAGTACTATAGACCAAATTTTTCGGTTTATAACTATTTACTGGAGGAACGTGCTCCTGAATGAGGGGTCACTCTACGCTGTTTTTGTAGACCTTAAATCAGTGTTTGATTTGGTCCCTCGGTGGAAATTGTGGGGTGTGCTTGATGACCTGGGGATGGCTCCGGAACTGTTAACACTTCTCGCCCGCTTACATGAGGGCAATTTTGCAAAAGTTAGGTGGGGGGCACAAGGGGAGGCTACTGACTCCTTCCCTGTTGGGCGGGGTGTCCGACAGGGGTGTGTGTTGGCTCCTACCCTGTTCTCCTTGTACATCAACGGGGTAGTTGAGTATCTCTCGGCGGCCCCCACCGATGCTCCCCTTCTGGCCGGCAACCATGTCCCTGTCCTCATGTTTGCGGACGATACTTTGCTCATCTCCAGGACTCCGAGCGGTCTCCAAAAGGCCATTAATGCATTTGTAGAATTTTGTACTTTAAGAGGGCTGGAAATAAATACCTTAAAAACCAAGTTTATGGCTTTTAATCAGCATAAATCTTTTAGAGGCAGTATTTTATTAAATAATGAGCCCCTAGAACAGGTGAGTGCGTTTACGTACCTGGGTATTTCTCTTCAAAAGGACATGGGCTGGAACCACCACTTGAATCTTACAGCTCTTAAACTACATCAGCATATAGGGTGCTTAACCAAGAAATTTAAATCCTCTTTCACCAAACCAGTCACTCCTGCATTAGAAATCTATAATGCTAAAGCAGTGAGCTCGGCCCTTTATGGAGCTGAGCTCTGGGGATTTAACGATATAAAACAGCTAGCAAGATTAGAAAATAAATTGCTGCGTAATCTTGCAAGTGTCCCCCAAAGCACTCCTACGATCCCGCTCCATTTAGATTTAGGGAGAAAAAATATAGCGGACCTAGCAAAGCTTCGGCCACTCCTCTACTGGAGGCGTCTATGGGTCACTCCAGAACTTGTGCAATACGCTTTGGGTCTTAAGGATGTGATCTTGCGGGACTGCTTCCACAGAATAGGTTGGCTAAAAGAGATTAGGTCCCTACTCATTAAATTGGATTTAGAGACACTTTGGGACAATCCCGAGACGGCAGTCTTTCCATCAAAGGTGCAATTGAAGCAGAAATACTGGGAAATGGTTTATGCATCTGTAGGTCACTCCAGCATTCCAACTAGCCTAACTGGTCGCTTTTTGGATTTTAAATCGTGGTCAGTGTGTGAGGCCTATTGGGATCTGATCGAGAGGCCCATTGACCGAAAACTCTATTTCCAGTTCAGGATAGGTAGCTAGCCTATCAAGACCTATACCTGTAAATGGGCCTCTAGAACTGATGATAAATGCCACTACTGTTTGACAACGGCAGAGACCATTACCCATGTTCTCTTTGTCTGTCCGCTATATGCGGCCCCACGGCGGAGATGGCTGAGGCCGATCTGTAGCCTGTTGGGCGTTCGGAGTTGTGTTGTTGCACTGAGAATTTTAGGGTCTGACTGCAGGCCTAGCACAGCTATAGCAGTTGCTAAATTCCTGGGCTGGTTTTGGATTATACGCACTCGCACTTTAAACAAAAATACTGCTGTTACTTTCTCCTAAGATTACTTTTTAATCAGGATCTGCTTATCGTGCTGTCTCTTCTCTTTTAATTGTTCTTAAAGGTTTTTAGACATTTGACAGTATATGGAATTTAATAATCTTTTACCCTGTAACTATATTGTATTATGTGTTATTTATTTGTGTGACATGTGTTGTATTGTTGTGCTTTTATGACAAACTGTCGAAATAAAGCTTTTTGAAATTGAAATTGATTGTTTGGCCGACCCTCTTGGGCTGGCCAAACAGTCATGTGCACTTTGCATGTTCTCCATGCAGGCTGCATTACAGGCTGCATGGAGAACATGCCCAGGTCCCCAGTCCCTGGCTGAGTGCCGAACCACTGAGCTCAGACAGAAAACAATGCTACATTGCAGCGTTGTGATTGGCAAGGGGAGCCTGGCTGCCTGCTTCCTGTTCCTGGCTGGCTGATTTTTCAAGGGCTTTTTGTCTGGTTTCCCAAAGGATTGTATGAAGACTACTGAGCCCTGAACAATGAGGAAGTGGAAGACATGGAAGTGCCAGTGTGGAATAACTACCTGTAGGGAATCTGCCTTTTCTTCATGTTCACCCCGTATTTTTGCCCGCTGCTGGACCCTATATTTTTTCTGACTTTAGAACCCTGTACACTTTACCCCTGCTAACCAGTAGTAAAGTGCATGTGCTCCCCTCTTTAAACATTGTTGAATTGGCATTATCCTAATTGGTATATATAACGTACCTATAAGTCCCTAGCATATGG
The DNA here is from genome assembly GCF_964204655.1 of Triturus cristatus. Classification (NCBI taxonomy): domain Eukaryota; kingdom Metazoa; phylum Chordata; class Amphibia; order Caudata; family Salamandridae; genus Triturus; species Triturus cristatus. The sequence continues at coordinate 935,005,318 of NC_140584.1, read as the reverse complement.
TCCAAGGTATTCCCAGGGCCTGTAAGATACATGCACTAGTGGACTGCAGCATCTATTGTGCCATCCACTACGGTGACAGTGTAAAACATGGCTTAAAGCCTACTTTTGTAGCCTGGCAGTAGCAGAGCAAAAACAGCCATTCGACCTGATACAGTAAACCCCTTTGACAGGTAAAAACCTCAATTCTAAATAATAAGTCACCCCTCACCCACAAAGCATGGGGCACAGCATTTAAAAGTGGGACATGTAGAAATGTAATGTTTACATGTCCTTACAGTGACTAGCACCCAAAAGCTAATTTTCACTGTGGCATGCTTAGCTGTCCTATGTAGAAAAACTGAGTACAGATTAAAAATCCTGATAGTGTACCTCAGGAATGGTGCTAGCTACAAAAACAATTTAACAATTATTCTTAATAATTATTAAAAATCTTATTCTATGGTGAAGTCAGATTTTTAATAAATGTTAAGGAAAAGTAACTTTTAGAAATTTACCGTTTCCCTGCTTGAAGTTCTCCTAGGCTAATTTGCATTTGCTATCAACCTTCTCCCAGCCAGGTATTAGCAGTTGAATAGGCATGACAAATGTGTGAAATGACTCCCAGGAGCAAACAATAAGCTGACCTGAATGAGCATCCTTTTTGACATTACAGTGTCAAATACTAATTGAATGTCCAATCCTTCTTAACAGGTCTTCTGGGTTTACATATAACACTTTGGGGCGCACTAAAAAGGAAAGGAAACAGGATGCCTAAACAATTCTTGTGTATCCATTGTCTGGTTGCTGGAAAACCCTACTTTTGTCCTACCAGGACTTCTGTCTCTGGGTTTTACCTATAATACTGAGGGTGCACCTGAAAGGAAGGGAAAGAAGACGCCAAAGCAATTCTTGTTTTTCCACTGTCTGGTTGCTAGACAACCCTACTTTTGTTCTACCAGACTTCTGTCTCTGGGTTTATAGTGGGCATGGTGGTTACCTCAAACTGGATTTTTTTTTAATTCTTATTTTTTTTTTACAGAGTTTTATATACCGCGAACTTGACCCGAATCGGGTATCAGAGCGCTTTACATAGCAGCAGTTGCATTACATGAGGACACATTCTTTTTTTTGTTTTTTTTGTTAGGCACAGGGAGATTAAGTGATTTGTCCAGAATCACAGGATGTTCAGCGTCATTGCCAAGACTCGAACCCAGTTCCCCAGATACGAGGCCTACCGCCCTAGCTGTTAGGCCAACTCCTCTCCCTCTCCACTCCTTATTGTTAGATGTGAGAGGAAACTAGGGCTACCATAGTACACACCCCAGCCCTTAGACCCAAATTGAGAGTCGCCAAAGACATCTGCAATGAAAATGCCCAAAGGTAGTAGGGTTGGCCCTGGGAACTTTTGCTCCATTGGTTAGGGCGTACCCAAGCGACATTCCCACCCACTAGCATGAGCCAGTCAAAATTGTGGCTTCTTCAGACGCCTGCTTCAGCATACTCCTGGTTCTGAGCAAGAACAAAAGAGGACTGAACCTACTATCTGTAGAACCCAGGATAAAGTAATGGACTCCAAAGTTCATAAGGCTGACCTCCTGTTCAAGCTACAAGAATACAAAAAGCTACAAGAGGCATTTCCTACAACTGCCCCGCTGATCAGTGGCAACTGGACCTGAATTGTACCCTGCTGTTGGCCTCTCCACCCCAACCTGTGAGTCTCTAAGTGCCTCCCCTGAGGACTTTAGAAGTGCACTCCTGTGATGGATTGAGACTTAAAATACTAAAGTCAGAAGGTAAAATCTTTGACCAGGACAAACGTGGTTGGTGTATCCAACTCACATTCCAACATGGTCAGCAAATTTCTTCCAGGTCCCGGTCTACCGCGACCATTGACCATGATTGGCACTTTGTGCCTTTCGGTGCTATCTCTACATAAAATGTTACAAATCCAGCGCCAGGAAGCCGCTTTGGCCGCAGTGCGCTTTATTAAATTCCTCATTTCATTTCATTTCAAATCGAAATTTTCGATTCCCCTTACTGGATTTTTGTCCATTTGTTTGTTAAATTGTTATCTATTTTTCTAATTCGGTTTTAGATTTGTATTAATTTGCCTTTTGACTTCATTACTGTTTTGGTACTGCATGAATTATCCTAAATCGTCTGCTATGTGCCATAGCTACCAGGGTGATGAGCACAGGTTAATTTAGCGACTTTCAGGGAACACCTTGACAAGGGTTGGAATTATTCCTTGAAGTGGTAATCCAATTTGTTACAGTAATTTACTCAGGATCACACAATGTTGAGCCAAGGCCAGGATTTGAACCTGGGTCTCCAGGTTACAAAGCCAGTAGATTTAGTCACTAAGCCACATCTACCAAATATAAATGTGTTTTTGACTGCAAATTCAATATTCTGACAGGGCGAACCATTCAAAACTTCAAAATTCAAGATAAGTCTTCACTAAAAAGTAAAATATTGTAAGAGAATACATAATTAATCCATTCTGCCGGGGTTCACACAATATATTGAAACCTGCAAATGATTTTTTTAAGTCGAATGTTAGAAAGAACAGCATTAGTAAGGAAAGGGTAGCTACCAAGGATAATTTAGGGAGCGATCAGTGAGGGGGAATTCATTTATTTGGAAAGATTGAATACATTTGAATTGCACAAGTGGTTGAGTGGGATTGCATTGAAAAACTACTTGGAATGTAAGAGCATTCCTGGAGGTCTTAGGATGCTACCTTTTCTCACTTTTGATGATCTGGATGAAGACTTGTATATAGGATTTGTAAAATAACCTCAATAATGGATCTTATACAAAGATAAAAAAAACTATTAAGAATTTAGAGGATAAGTTGACCAAATTGAAAGAACAAAAATAGATTATGGAAAAAGGGATTAAAGAAATGAATTTGACAGAAGCCACTGAGAAAAATGATAAGATTTTGAATAATGTAATAAGAGAATATCGATACTCCTTGAAAGAGCCGAAGATGAATAAAATAAGGATGGATGAGAAGGACAATAATGAGAATCTTCACCTCCGTCAAGAAATTTGACGACATTCTGACAAATCAAGAAAAAAGTCCGCATGGTGTACAAGAGAAGGTGGTTTTAAAACATTCAGTATGTCTGAGCTTTCCTTCCTAGATGAAATCATGCCTTGCAACGTAGATATTCTCTCTATGATTCCTCACACCTTATCTTTTTTAGAGGTAGGTATCAGGTTCCAAATTGGCTGCGAGAAAAGAGATACAAAATAAGGTGAGGGAGAAGGAAGAAATAGCAAAATCAGAGGCAACAAGAAAAAAGAACGAGTTACTTATTTTCAGTAATGCTCTTTCTGGTGGATAGTCTAATTGGCTACAGATTCTTCGAATATCCTCAGGCACCAAACTGGATCCATAAGATTCAAACAGCACTGCTCCTGTACACTGGTAGGTGGCACCATGTGGCTCAACGTTGACTTTGTTCCACCCAGGAAGTTAGGATGGAGTTGCCTATAAGCACTACCCTTTTACATGGAAATGAGTTTCTTTCTTAACTCTGTGAGCTCTCAGATAGGGAGCCCATCATTAATCAGAGGGACTAGTGTGCAGATCTCTAGTTTGGGACCTTTTGAAAGAGACCATTCAACAGAATGGAGAGGAGAAGGGGCAATAAGGAATCTGCAGTTGGAGTATCTACTCGAAAGAAAGTAAGTAACTTGTTCTTCTGATGGATGCTTCTAACAGTATATTCCATGTCTTTACATAAGCAGTACCTCTGATGGTGGTGGGGCTATAGAACAGCTCAGATCAAAAAGACTTGCATGACTGGACAAGCAAACAACCCTTCTTTTCAGACCTGGCTGTCAAGGCAGCAGTGCTTCATAAACGTGCACACTGATGCCCATGTTTCTGTTTGATAGATTTCAAGAACAAGCACTTCACATGCCAATGCAGTGGTAGCAGGCTTGGCCCTGGTGGAATGGTCCCTTAGTCATTCTGGAGGTTGCCTCTTCACCAATGTATAGCAGATCTTAATGCAGAGGAATATCCACCTCGACAGTCCTGTTCTGCACTGCCTTATCTTTCTTTGCCCCAGAGAACCCTACAAAAAGCTGATCATCCATTCGATGATCTCTGGTGTGATAGATTTAAAAGCTGAAGACTCTCTTAGTGTTTAGCCGATGGAGCCTCTCTTCCTCTCTCAAGGGGTGAAGGAGCCGAACTTGTGTCCCGAAGCCACTCTGACGCACTCGGACACAGTTCAATCAGGCTCTAACAAAACCATGCCTTCAAAGCCACACCTCAGCGCTCCTACAACTTTTCGGTTCCAACTCTGATCAGAGTTAATCAGCTTTCGGAAATGACAATGGAGATGGTGGCGATTATTTTTCATCACACTATGATAATGACAATCTATGCATGGATTTGCAGGAGACCAGTGGTTTGGACACTTCACCGAACACTGGGTTGTGTTCTACACCTGTACGATCAATGGAAAAGAGCAGGAATGCACTAGTGTGGTGCTTTACTGTCATGTTTGGATGAGATCCACGAGCTTCTCTGGTGACGTGCAGGTCTCATTGATGGATATGCCTTTTAATGGATCTTGGCTGTTTGCCAAAAAGGCTGATTCTATGCTGGAACGCTTCAAGGACAGCTGAGTTCAAGCTGTGTTCCTCAGGCCTTTCTACTCCGGCTAGGGTAGATAGTACCATCAGCAACTCTGCTCCTTTTGATTCTACTCCAGAGATTTGGTGTACCGGCAGCGCCAAGGCCCACAGTAATCCTACTCCTGCTCGAAGTCAGGGTGTGGACTTGTTCCTGCTCTTGAATCTGTTCCCATGACAGGCCCTCATCACAGTCCAACTATTCTGGTAAGTTAAAGTGTAAGCACAAGGTGAAGCGGGATTCTTCTACCAAGTCCTGCCACTCTCAGCCTCAGAAATTTCAAGGACATCACGGTGCCTCTCGGTGTCGCTCACAGTCCCCTGCTGAGGAGCCAATCCCGCAACGGTTTCTGGTGCACCCTGAATTTATGGGACCATTGGTGATGTTGTAACAGATTGTGGTCTTCAAAGAGCCCATGTTACATATTTTTGGCACTCTTCTGGCCCCCTCTGGGGACCCTTCAGGCCCTAAGGATCAACAGAAGACTCCTGTTGAGTTACCAGTTGCGTGTCTGTGGCGCCAATTGTGCTTCCTGAACCCGTCTTGGGTTCAGCTCCAACATCGGAGAAAAACTTCCAATCCGGTTCTAAAAAGTACACCAATCCCTTTGATGCAGATGCAGGGCCCAACACCTCCGGTCTTGGAGGAAGACCGTGTCCCAGTTGTTCTTTCTGACTCTGGGCCGAATTCATCTCAAATTCACTTCCTCCCTTATTAACCTTCAATATATTGTCTTACATGTCAAGTGGGTGCTCTCTCTTCCATGCTGTCTCATGTTCTCTTTATCTCGGTTTCCAGTATGCTCAAAATATTTCATAATCCATAATCCTCAGGTACTCTCACTGATCCCCATGTTGCCTTCAAGTATGCCATATCTCCTTTGGTTGCTGTTCCTCAATTCCTCTCAGGTATTCTTTCTGCCTCATTTCAAATGTAATATACTTGATTTGTCTAAAAAATTACTTTTATCTTACACCAAACTGTGTTGTGTTGTCTCTATAGCCATCTCAACTTCTACACAAATACACTCAAACCATCTCATCTGTCAGGACCGTGTCTCTGTGTAGGAACCCATCTTTATGTCAGCGCCCATCCATGAAAAATGGGACTTCCTCTCAATTCATCTGTCCACTCTGTTTACATAGCTGCCATGTGGCTCCAAGTCATGTGGGACACCTTCACCATGCCCGAGGCTTTTTAATCAGTCTCCTGTCAGACTGAGGGGACTGAGCACTCACATTCTCACTTCTGAGTGATACTATTCACTTGGTCAGTGTGCAATTCTACAAATCTCCTCCAAAACAACAGTGTAAAGAGGTCCCAAGTGAACACACCACATATCAGTATTCAGGTTGTGGTGAGGAGGAACCTGGTGATGAAGCATGCCAGTTGGTGTTACCTGCCTTTAGTGATAAACATGATAGAGCCGGGTTCCTCTCTACAAGTTTACTCCGGAACCCTAGGTCAATGAATCTTTGTTACCTGCTGAGAAGTGTGGAGGGGAGAAACAACTCATCCAAACAAAACTAACAACTTTAAAGAACCATGACTCTGAAGAATCACAGACTTCGAATTCCAATTTAGTAGGTTTATTACAAAGCCAAAAATAACTGGATGTACAGACACCTCAAGATGAGGTTGTAAAAGTACATTGGAACTAATACTAATCCGAATCTATGGGCTAGATTAAAACGCTGTAGCATGAAAAGAATGACAAATTCCAGAACAAGAATGCAGGTAATGATTGCCACCACGTCAAGAGCAGTCTTCATTTGGGATTGGTGAGTAAATGCATTAGTCTACCCCTACTCTACTACTACCGGGACTTCCCTACTTAGCATTCCCCAGGCAAGATCAGGAAAAGGTGTCAGCACGTGACGACTTTCTAAGAAGTGCACTCACGTTGTATGGGTCAAGTAACCAAAGCTACAGAGCTTGTTCTAAGATACTCCTTCCCTCTCCTTCGATCTCTTCACCTCCTCTCCTGACTCAACCGCCGAGGCACTGTCCTTAATTCAAAATGCAAATCACAAAACACGCCCACTGCTTGTATCTGGATCACCTCATCCTGCTGGGCACTTCTCATAGGTGAATTTCCATTTAGTTTCGATACTCCCAGCTCCTGTGCTCTATGACCTTGATTCCCAGGCCTTCTTCAGTGAGAAAGTACACCGTCTCCCAATTATCAGCATTCTTTCCATAAAAGTATCTTCTCCCCCCTGAGCCTAACTCCTAAAACAAAAGGTGTTATTCTAACTAATAAAGACAACTTTCTCCATCTGTAACAGAAACGTGAGAAAAGAACAAATCCAGCGTACACATGAATTTTAGGTTTTCCCCCCATTACGAGAGCTGTCAGGGAGAATACATTTTAGGTCTACAGAGATCGGCCAACATAAGAATAAGCACATGAACCCTACAACATGCACATAAATTAACATTTTACTTCAGGAGTTCTAAATCATCATGTTACATAAACACACCGAATGCACAAATTATTGTGAGCAGCCTATGATTTCTACACATTTAAACTCGAGTTGCCACATCCGTGCACAACTTTAATCCGGTGTACGTTTAAATCTATGCATTACATCATAAATGAGCAAATTAATTCATCAAACATAGGTGCCACGTTTATTTCTTTACATGGCATGTAATAATTCAATTAATTTCACTTCCACATGTTATTATAGAGTACATTCTAATGACCAAATGTTAACACAACAAGAGAATAAATGTAGGTGCAGACTACTCGTGAATATGTCGCACATGAAAGAACACCACCGCGCTCCATCAAACACTAGGTAGGATGATTATGAACTGTAAGGGTAATTTCTACGTTGCCATAACAAAGGGCTCTTGAATGTTCACCCTACATTTCAGTTGGCTTTATTTTTGTGGCGTGTGCCAGGTCATGTGTGAGACTTTCAAAGAATTTAAACATTTAAGTCATCAGCATATTGCATTCTGGAACATGAATCTTAACTTTTTTGTAAGTATGTACTCACATATAATGTCATTTAGGATATGGGACTACTTGGCTGCTATGAATAAAGGCCACCTACCTGAGTACATAACCCTTGGCTTTCTCTTTCGCATTATGTATGTACAGGGTTATGCTCAGTATAGCTCAGTATAGTTCACAGTGGGTTAGTACTGTGTCTATTTCTTCAGTTGGCAGTTAAAACATTCAAAGCTCTCAGGATACCCCAAGCCAAACCCGAATGACTTTTGCATTTCATTTATTTTACTTTGCATTCTGCTACCTACATTTTTGTCTTTCAAATTCAAAATGTGTGAGTAAAGTACAAAAAGAAACATTGACAAAGCCAATAGGTCTCTTCTATGGGAGAGCTATTGGTTTTGTCAGTGTCTTTTAGCCATGTTGTACAGCAGCGAGGCTAATGTACAGCATGGCTAAAAGTTAGGGGGGGGGAAGCGCTATGATGCAGCAGGGCTGATCATGAGAGGCTGTGATTTGTGTTCTTGGTATGGCATTATTCTCTGCCTTCACAAAAAAAGCACTTTAAAATATCTTATGTCTGAGTTGAAGTTCGCCGTTTTGGCTGCGCATGAAGACAGCGCCAAAAAGGCCATGCATCTTTGTAGCACCTTGACAGACCCATTTGTGTGATTTATGGGTGCTTTTTTCTGGCAGAACAGGAGAGAGCAAGCAACAAAGAAGGATGGGGTGGGTGGTGGACAGGGCAAGCAACAACAGGGGACGGGCAGACCGGAAAAGCAACAATGCAGGAGGAGGGTGGGGAGCAGGGAAAGCAACAATGCTGGAGAAGGGAGGGAGCAAGGGGGTTTAAGTAGAACAAAAGAAAAGTACCACGGAACGAGGTGATTAGTGAAAGGACGCTGGGCAAGGGAAGAATTACTTGGATCATGAGCCAGGGTAGGGACAAACACACAAAGAAGAAGTGAAGCCAGGAATTATTGGCAAAAGAGGTGCAAGAGAATGAGAATGACGATGAAGTCAACCAGTGGAAAGTAAAGGGCGGGCTCTAAGCCCGTTAAGTAAACAAGAGGTCTTGCAAGCGACAGTGCAAGCGCTGTCTCAGGTGAGACCTAAAGTATAGGGTGTGAGGGGGAGGAGTTGAGGGAAGGGGCAAACTGTTGAAGAGGTGAAGGTGCTCTCCAAAAATACTGAGAAGCATAAAACAGGTCAACAGTGCCCCCAAAATATTTGTGCCCTTCCAGAGTGAAACAGCCATTACCATGCAGGACCTTTACCACGCAGGTAAGTATTTGTACCTTTACCTCTTAGTACTATACAACGTAGGTAAGTATTTATTTAAGTAACATACTTTTTAATGTTATTTTAAAAAAAAGTGATTTTAAGAGTTAGAGAAAGGTATCAGCAAAGGGAGGTAAGGGTGACTACGTTTCAGGATTGGGTAGTGGTAAAGGGAGGTGACAGTGACTTAAAGGTACAGGGGTGTGTAGAGGTAATGGGAGTTAAGGGTGACTCGGGGATTCAGGAGTGGTTAAAAGTAAAGGGAGGTGAGGGTGACTTAAGGGTTCAGGGTGGGCAGAGGTAAAAGATGTGCACATGATTTGACTGGATAATATCATATGGTATGGCTTGTCAGTGTACAGTACAGTATGGTACGGTATAGCATAGTATGATATGGCCTGTCATTTTATGGTATTGTTGGCATCAGCTGTTAATGTATGGTATTTATGGCCTTTTATTGAAAGTTTTTGGTATGTTATGGTATGTCATGGTTTGTTATTGTATAATAGGGTATGATATGTATGTTATTGTATAATATGGTATGATGTGGTATGTCATGGTCTGTTATTGTATAGTATATTATGGTATGTGTATGGGATGGTGTGTTATATAGGAGCACAACCTATGAACTGCTAATAGCACACATACACATGTATTTGGGCATGCACCAATATCACTAGTTGGTACAATTTAAAATCATGTAACTAACGTTGACTTTCACAAATTGGGAAGATAGGCACCATTACATAAAATGTAACCAAAACGAGGACGAGTGATGAACAAATCCATAGTGAATGATATAACATGTAACTTTTTAAAAAATTTAATAAATTGTGTTGTCATGCGGCTTGGAAGAGACTGAACGCATAAAAGCGCATTTACTGGAAAGTGAAGTTTTGAAAAATCAGGCAAGCAAACGAGTGAGCAGAGCGGCGGGCCCAAGACGAAAAACCAAAAACAAATGTGCATAAAAGCACCTAAAAATTGATATAGAGCGTCATAGAAGTGTGACTATGCCAGTCTTCTAGTCTTTTAAAATTGAAAAGTTTTCTCATCTCTTCAAAATGCAATCAGTCAATCATTAATTTATGTTGCATCTGGAAGACTGTTTCATGTGTGCACTAAATAATTCATGGAACTTTTGGAAGAGCAGCATTTAGGGTAATAAATGTATATCATGCTAAGGCTTCAGCAGTTGTGCTACACATTGCAGAGATCTGGGACTGCACGAATTGTAATAAATTGGGTCCATTGGATATGAAAGCATAGACATATTGATTGAATCACCCGGAGAATACTTCATGCACAAATGTAAGAGCCAAATTAGGAAGTGTCACATAATGTTGGATTATGACAGCTCCTATTTTGGGTGAGAAGTTGAACAATCTGGAAACCATAACTTTGAAAAGACATCTTTAGGAAAAACATTTTTATAAATCAATGTATTTCTTTGCCCAAAATGTATCAATTTTCACTGCAACTGACATGAGGGCTCGAAACCTAGTACAAAAAGCTGAACACATTTCTGTCTATGCTAATTTGCATTAAGGCGCATTTCACAGCTATAATGTGTACAGATACTATGGCATCTAGACGTGATGCTATTTTATATTTAAAGTTGTTTGTTATTTATTTTAATGATAGTAAGAATGTGTTATGCAGGCACTGTTGCTATGATTTTTATGAATCAAAATCGGAATTAATCTTGTTTGGCTGACTGACAAATAAATAAAACAAGACTAATTATGAGCAGTTTATTACAAATATATCCATTGACTAGTAGTTTGAACGCATCCATGGTGTCTTTCCCTCTTATTACATTCCGATTTTTACAATATATTCTGGGCTAATGAACCATCGCACTTTGCTCACTACCCTTTAGGACATTTAATGGTTTTTGAAAAAGAGAATAAAAACATTCCCCTGGTAGGTCGAAAGGATGTTTACTGATGTACTGCCTAGCAATTAATCGACTTAAAATACAGCTGTTCATAATAAGCTTGGATCATGTTTGGTTGTTAGATTTTTCATAAAATGTAATAATAGCAGGAACCCCTATTTTATCATTTGCAATATCAAGCTGTGCTATGTTAACAAATCAAATGATGATCTTGTTCGAAATCTTGTACATGCTTTCCATAAACTGTGGGAATCCTTATGTCAGTGCATTATTGTGCTAACAGGGGATTTCAATCGCGATATATTTTGTGAATATCCAAACTATGCTTTTACCAACTTTGGGGGACTCCAGACCAAATGGCCTTGAGAAACAAAAATGAGCCCTTGTTTAGGTGAGCGGCTGTTATTACCTATTTTAGCATGTTAAATGGAAATTTCAATGATCAGAATACACAAACTATCTGTATGTCTCCAAATGGTCCTAATGCAATATTTCATTCCACATTTATTGTAAGGAAATATGTTCGCCTAGTTGTTGAATATAATATTATTCCAATCCTTTGTATGGATCACTTTCCGCAATACGTAGAGCTGAATAGCCCATTGGTTAATGATACATTTAATATTGCCATTGGCTTCATAGATGGCATAGGGCACTGCAGAAGGATAAATCGGTCTGTAAATAATATTACTGCAATGAAATATTGGTTTGGTAGCTAAGATACACATAAAGAGGAAGGTGTTCACAAATCAACATTGAGGGATTGGTAAAATCTGTGTAGTTCGAATATTATAAAAAAATTGGTACATGCAACATGAAGTATAGGGATTTATGAGCAAATTATGATTACCAGTGTGGCAACTAAAACAAACAAAGCTGTAAGAAACTGCATAGAGAAAAGATTAAACATTTAAACTTGCTTAACAGATCTCCTAATAATCCTGGTTATCACACAGTAGTTATGGTGTCCAAAAGAATGTATCAATCGATGATTACTCTTGCGAACATATATTTTACTGAACAACAATGAAGTAAACTTGTATATGTATGTAAAACATGGGATTATAAAAAATGGGGTCTGGTCAACAAGTCAGTGCCCAGTTTTAAAAATATATGAATCAAAGTGGAAATATCATATACCTAACAACAAAGAGGAAGAAGTTGCCACATGTGTTGAAGTTGAAAATGGAAACAGTTCCTTTCTGTCTAAAACGTAGGGAGAGTGAATCGACATGCTAGGCCCTCAAGTAGGCCAAGGCCAGATGGACGAGCTCCCCTCAGGCAGACAACCCCTGGGCTACACAGAACAAGGCCTTTCAGCCCTTCCTGCTTTCACCCACAATCAGCTTTCAGCTTTATATAGCCTAGTCAAGTCAGGCTCCTCTGCATTTTAGATCAAGGCTCTGAGAGCATCTATCCTGTCCTGCTAGAACTAGTGAACCTATCCCTATCCTCTGGTTCAGTTCCTCAGAAATGGAAACACGCAGTGGTAAGGCCACTGCTGAAAAAGCCAAGCCTAGACCTTTCGTGTCTGGGAACCTATAAACCTATCTCCCCAATGCCGGGAATGTCTGGGCTGCTGGAGAAAACAAGTTAGTAAACACCTCTCCCTTTTTCAGGAATCTAACAAACTCCTCCAGACCCACCCAAACGGGCTTTAGATCGCAGCAGTACATTGAAATGGCACAGCAGCAGTCATCCTTTTGGACCTCATTGCTGCATTCGATACGATGGACCATGCAACAATCGCCCGAGGGTCTCAAATGTAGGGATAAGTGATTGCACACTTAAATGGCTGACGTCCTTCCCTGGGGGTATAACGTTTCAAGTACTGGACTGAATGTGCTACTTGGACATTATTCTCTGAAATGTGGAGCACCACAGGGCCGTACGTTAAGTCCTACCCTCTTCAACTTTTACATGCGCCCTTTAGCAGAGATAGTGCAAACTTTTGGATTGACTATATTCTCCTACACACATGACACTCAATTAGTAGTCATCTCTACCTCCCTGTAACATGGCTCCACCTGAAAGCAACTTGTCCCATGTTTAGAAGATGTGGCCAACTGGATAGTAAGCTGCTATCTCAAGTTAAATGGGACAAGATGAATCTTATGCTCCTATGTAACAACAGAGTTAGTCGGATGCTACTCTCTTGGCCGGAGTGCCTTGGGATTAGACTGAACCCTGAATATCAAATAAAAAGCCTGGGTGTCTGACTGGATGACACGCTGCTATGAAGTCCCAGGCCAATAAACAAGCTGCAAAATGTTATGGAATACTTAGACTGCTAAGGAAAATGTTAGACCATCAGTCCTTCCTTTCAAGAAGGCTCATTGTACAGGACTTGATCATCTCCAAGCTGGTTTACAGGAACTTCTTATACCTAGGTTCCCCACACTATGTTAAAAGAAGACTACAGACCATCTAAAATGTGGCTGCCTGCCTCCTTCTTAAAGATCCAAGGCCCCTGTGCGCAAGGAGAAGCTTGATTGACATTCATTGGCTTCCCATAGAGCATTGTGTGTAGTTTAAAGCTCTCTGCATCATGTACAGGGCCTTCCATAACAATGGACTCGAAATACTATGCCTCCTCATTGAGCCATATAATCCTGGATGGTCCTCGAGATCTTCAACTTCCCTCTTCTCAACGACACCAAAAGTTTACAGATCTAGATAGAGTTGCTGCTCCTTCAAGTGTTTGATGCCCAAACTATGGAATTCCTTGCCACTCAAACTGCATCAAATACAATCTGAATCCTCTTTTAGAAAATCCACGAAGACCTGGTTATCTTTAAGTTAGATGTTCCCTCAATGTTCGGGGGGGTCGGTGCTAGGGTCTTCTGGTTACGGTAGCGCTGGGCAGTCTCCAGATAGCCATGCGCTTTACAAATCCTTCAGAATAGATTAGAAGAAGATATGCTACAGTCAATAATCCTTAATTTGTAGATTTCTACTGCACAATGTTTAAGGTATTTGTTTACATGCTATTTTCATTACTGTAGTGAGCAGAGGTTTTGGTGTTGGTTACCTCCTCTGAAATATCTTAGCGGTGGGTGATTTACACTGTGATACACTCTCTTTAGAGAGATTGTATATTGCTTTGCCAACTGTAGTATTGTATATATCTGTAATTTCAAGCATAGTATTTAGCTGAGTGTGCACTAAAGTAATGTTGATATCTGGCCTAACAGCTTTAGCTTGTAGTCAGAATAATTCATAAGTAATGCATACAAAACACATACATGCATCCATATTTAGAGGGTATTTGGGTCAGCCTTCTTCAGCCATTGGTCGGTTGGAGTATCACTCACTTTATGCTTCCATCTATGACAGAATCTAGCATGCTACAATGGTTCAGCTCAATTCAGTCATTGGTTGCATTGTTGTATTAAAAAGATACATTATGCACACCATCATTCTAAGATGGCCACGCATGTTTACATTTTTAATTATTTTTAATTGCAAGCACATGCTTCAATGTCAGGTGGCAGCATTGTTTCTTTTTTCTCCTTTTAATTCACCTTGTTCAATTCATATACTTGTTGAGTTTGTCTGTTTTATTGCGGATCGGAGAGTGGGTGAATGCAAAAGTCAGTGAGTTCATGAATGAATAGATACATGGGTTAGGGATGAGTGACAGAGTCCATGTATGATAGGTTACTGAGTGCCTACACTCACAATGAACTACAGAGGCCCATTAAGCTGTAAACCGGATCCCTTGGCATTGCCAATTCTTTTATTTTATAGTTCTGGTTGCCTTTTGAAGCCTGAAACATAACATTTATTGCTAGAGCGTACCACTTGGCATCTTTGGTCAGGAAGATGAAAGGTCTTTGATAATGGGCTCTTGCGTGCATGACCTTGTATAAAGTTTAGACTATACATGTGCAAACAGCACATACGCACTCCGCTAAGTTTTTGAAGACATCTACAAGTGCATCTGTAACTAACGCAAATGTATTATTGCAGTGAATATGTGTAAACATTAGTCCGTAATTTGTGACGTGAACATATGTAGTAAAATGTTTATATCTTAATCTTGACCTCTGTAGCGCTCTACTGTCCCTTTAACTTCCTTCCTGCATTATAATTATACCCACTAAAATTTTAAAAGACTAAACAAATCTAAAAGCCCGAAACGCAGATTGTCTAATGATTTTTGCTGTCGTCAGTTAGGGGCATATGTATCAAAAAACGGTTTTGCGAATGTTAGCGTATCGCTATTAAGGACTCGCAAAATGCAATGTATGTAGGTTTCGCAATAATAATTGTGATTCCTACATATTCCTTAATTGCGAATCTCAAATTGCGATTGGCAATTAAGGAATACCCTCCCATTCATTCCTATGGGCCTAGAGGCCCATAAGAATGAATGGGAAGACATTCGCAATTTGCGACTACCCATTAGGTACTCGCAAATTGAGAATGCAATTTCAAGGGTGCAAGGGTGTCAAAAGGACACCCTGTTGCACCCCTGAAATATGCATGTGTGCACATGTGGCGCACATACATGCCATACATGCCCTAAGGGCATGTACATGCACCACATGGCACATTGAAGAATGCAAAAAAGTTCATTTTTCTAGGAAATCGCAAATTACCACCAACTTGGAGTTGGTGGTAATTTGCGATTCCTTAAAGCCAAATTGCAATTTTCGGGTGGTTTCAGAATTGCATTTAGGGAATCGCAATTTGCGAGTCCTTAAATGCATTTGCAAAATAGGGAATCGCAAATTTTGCGGTTACCTATTTTGCGATGGCCTTTTGGGATGATACATCCCAAAAGGCTTTTTCCTTCTGAGAATCGGCCCATTTGCGAACGGGAATTAGGAAGAATTGTCTCAAAATAATTGAAAAAAATGTTCAATCATATCTGACAAAAAGCAGCTTGCAGCACGGAAAAACCACTTAATGTTGGCCCGGTCGCGTTCATGTGCTGAGAGTAGCTCGAGCCGATGCAAAAATGGCTTCCTTCTAAAACACCTGGCCTAGGTGAATAACTGTGTGAAGCGGGTGGGGAGCCCAAGGCACCTCCATATTTAAAGGCTTACGCCTGATCCTTGCCATTGTTTCTGGTTAAGAAATGTTCCATTCTGTTATTTCTTAAAAGCCTTTCAATAAAATACATTGACACATTTTTTACACACCAGAAAGCATTCTAGTAATGCAGGCTACACAGGAGACAATCGGTCGTTTTGGTGAATAAGAAAAAAAAACACAAAATCCCACATTGTGTATAAATCCACCTGTGCTCTCTCTCTTCCTCTCTCACAAACCCTCAAATACAAAACATAAAAGATTATAGACAAGCATAGCCCGAGTTTTGCTAACTCGGCCCTAAATCAAAGGTGTGTGGAATGGGTGGGGTATTCACCACTCCCAGGAAATATCTTTTCCTTGAGATAATGAGGTGTTATCTGGGTGTGGTAAACATCTCCTATTCTAAATTAAAAAATGATGAATCTAGTATAACACTCAGAATTAGTGTTTAACATCTTAATTCTACATGTTTTGTCTTTTTTTTGGGGGGTGGGGGCTTTTCTCCCAAAAAATTCGGTAAGTTTCTTCTACCAACATGTGTCAGGGAAAACAGCAGAGGTATGATAATTACCACACAATTCGGAATTCTGATTCCTGTACAAACCTCTGTTGTACAGGGATTAGAATTCAGCCCCAGACGCTACCTCTTCACTCACCGCTAATAGGGTATCAGTTCGGAGCTATAATATCCGTAGTGCCCCTATCCTAGATTCACACGGGTGAAGTGACCACACCCACACAGACAGACTAGCTGAAGTTCATGTGCAAGCTTCAGTCACAGTTGGGCAAATAACTAGGAACAACTCTGGGGAGAGGAGTTGGCCTAACGGCTAGGGCGGACGACCTCGAATCTGGGGAACTGGGTTTGAGTTTTGGCAATGACGCTGAACATCCTGTGATTCTGAGCAAATCACTTAATCTCCCCGTGCCTAACAAAAATTAATGTGTCATCATGTAACGCAACTGGTGCTATGTAAAGCGCTCTGATACCGATACCTTCGGGTCAAGTTCGCGCTATATAAAACTCTGTAAAAAAAAAAACACAGCGCTCAGAAAGCCGGGCTCTCCCATGGAACATTATCTCATGTGTCATGCCTCACACACTCAGGCTCTAGTGCTCTCACACATGTACTCATGTGAGGAAATGTTCCTTCTTGCCCTACCACAAGCAGCGGTACCTTATCTATATCGTCCCTCCCTTGAGTTGTATACCCAAAAATATCCAACACCTACTTTGCGAGGTAGGTCAAGAAAAGATGAGGAGGAGATAAATAAATGTAAACAGGTGTGAGGTTAAAAATCCTAAAACATTTGAGTTTACCCAAGTATTGGGCTATGCCAGAACGACAAGAAGCATAAAGCAATGGCTGGGGACTAAAGCCTATGGAAAGGACCTACCGTCTGTTAGTGGTAAACTATAATCCCTCCTAGGGGCGCTGAAGTAATCCACGTAGGTTAATAGTGAAATGTAGAATGTCGCACACTTGCTGCCAACATAAGAAATTGGTTAAACTGAGTCTGACGACTTCTATGCGCCTCATCTGAACCTCGTGAGGATGGGCTGGTGACAAGGACCTCCTAATGCAATTTGCCTTCTGGTTGCTCGACCAAGCGTAGTGGAAAGGTCTATGCAGCCTTTACTACCAGATTATGATCTGGTTCTTACCCGCTAAGGAGTCCTTTTTCCATCCAGGGGCCTCCTGAAAGGGCCTTCACAGCCGGGCCTTCACAGCCCTTTGCCACCCATTCCAGGCTTGGCAATTTCACACAGACAGAAGTCCCCATAAACCATTCTGGAAGTATAACCACTGACTCCACATACATAGGGAAGATGGCCGAATTCACAATAATTAAGTAGCCAACTTTAGCTGCTAGTTACAAATTTGTTCTTGTGTAAATTGTGACAATGAACAAGTTACTTTCCTTTGTTAACGTTTTATCTGGTAAAGACACTATCTAGCTGCAGATTCCTTACTTCAGAATTATCACTAGCCTTCAGATTGGATCTGGAATTTTTCCTGAGCAGTACCCCAGTGCGCTGGTAGGTAGCGTCGTTCAGCTCCGCGTGGCATTGTTGACGTCATCCGTGCCAGAACTGACGTGCGCAGTGCCTATATAGGCACCACCCCATTGCGCTGTTGTCAGTTCATTTTCGCGACTTTTCATGCCAGAAGCGTGGTGCCACAAAGAACACTTACCAATGGTGTGTAAAACTAAGGAGCTGAAAGGGGTACAGCCCTGTCCCTAGAAATACGTTTGCAGAGCAGGAAGGATGGGTAGGTGGGTCGGTGAGGAATCTGTGGCTAGATAGAGTCTCTACCAGATAAGGTGCTACCGAAGGAAAGTAGCTTGTTCATATGATAGGGACATCTAGCCGCATATTCCTTACCTTAGAATAGATACCCATGCAATACCTCTCCGGAGCTGGGTCTGCAATACAATTTCATACCAAAAAGTCCTGCAGGACCAAATGGGCAAAGTGCCTGTCCAGAGGGACCTGACTGTCCAGGCAGCAGTGCTACGTGAACGTTTGCAGAGAGGCCCACGTGACTGCCTGGCACATGTCCAGGACTCCATGTGCTAATGCAGTGGTCGCAGCCTTTGCTCTGGTGGAATGAGCACGCAAATTGTCTGGGGGGTTGGTTCTTGGCCAATTCGTAGCAGATTTTAATGCAAAGCATGATCCACTGGGAGATGTTGTTCCTGAATGCCCTTCCCTTTCTTGGCTCTGACATACCCAACATAGAGTTGGTCTTCCACCCTGGAAGTCTTTTGTGTAGTCAAGGTAGAACAACAACACTCTTTTTGGGTCAAGTTGGTGGTGTCACCCCTCTTTCTTAGAAGGATGCGGTGGAGTGAAAAATGTATGCAGGGTGATGTATTGACCTACATGAAAGGATGTGACTACCTTCAAAAGGAAGGAAGGAAGCTCTAGTGCAAAGGACCAGCTTGTCCGGGAAGATGTTAAGGTATGGAGGCTTAGATGACAAAGCCTGGATCTCCGAGCAGATGTCATAGCCACTAGAATGCCTGGATCTCTGAGCAGATGTTATAGCCACTAGAAAGGCCATTTTGATTGTAAGGAGCCTGATAGGACAATTGTGCAGTGGCTCAAAGGGAGTGCATATTAGAGAGGCGGGTACTAAATTTAGGTCCCACGGAGGCATGATAAAGGGTGAAGGAGGGAACATGTGTTGAAGACCTTTCAAAAATCTATGTACAATAGGGGATTTGAACAGGAATGGCTGTTCTGGAAACTGCAGAGATGCTGAGTTGGCCGAAAGGCAGCCTTTTAAAGTGCCCAAAGCAGAGCCCTGCTGGGCAAGAGAAATAATAAACAGAAGGACTTGAGAAAAGGAACAAAAAGGGGGTTCCTCTTTTTCTTTGAGCACTATACCACAAACTTGCCCCAATGGCAGGCGTATACTGTCTTAGTGGAGGGACACCTGGCTGCCAAGACGACATTACAGAAGTCTGCCAACTGTCGCCGCTTAATCTCCATGCATGAAAATGGGAGGATAAGCCCGAAACTGCACCATGTCAAGATCAGCTCCAATGAAAGGGAGCATCTGAGAGGGAGTCAGGTGTGTCTTCGGCACAGTGATAGTGAACCTCAGCTTGTGCAGGATGTCGACAGTAGTCTGGAGTTGGGAGATGACTGTCTGGGTCGAGTCCGCCTTCAACAACCAGTTGTCGAAATAGGAGAAGACTGGCACCCCTGATCTCCGCAAATGAGCTGCAACCACCGCCATCACCTTGGTGAACACCACAGGAGTCCTGGTAAGGCGAAAAGGGTACGCAAACTGAAAGTGCTTGTGGCTGACAGTGAACCGCAGGTAACGCCTGTGGGCAGGCAGGACGGGAATGTTGAAGTATGCGATCTGCAAGTCCAATGCTACCATCCTGTCTCCAGGTTTGAGGGCAGACAGAACTTGAGAGAGAGTGAGCATTTAAAATGTTTCCTTTTTCAGGAAGAAATTGAGAGGGCGCAGGTCTAGGATAGGATGAAGGCCTCCATCCTTCTTGGGCACCAGAAAGTAGCGGGAATAACAACCACAACCAACTTCTGGTGTTGGCACCCTCTTTATGGCTCCCTTGGCCAAGAGAGCCGCCTCTTCCTGGCAGAGTAAGGAGAGATAGTCTTCCGTCAGCCTGTCAGAAGTGGGTGGCATGGGTTGATGAGTAGTCATGAAGGATAGGGAGTAGCCCCATCAGACAATCTGGAGAACCCAGAGGTAAAATGTTATCAACCTCAAGTGGTGCAGGTGATGGCTTATCCTGCCTCCCACTGGTTGCCCCCAATGGTCGGAGGGCAAACTAAAGAGGCTTGGAGGCTGTGGCCGCTGGGGGGTGGTGGGCTGGCTCGACTTCTGGCTGTCCAGTTAAACATGTGGCTGGAAGCCCCTTCCGTGGCCACATAAGAAGCAAAGGCAGACTGGGGTTGGCGAGATGCCATGGAAAGGCACTAGGACCTGGCAGTAGCTCTGCTATCCTTGAAGTGCTCCAGCATTGCGTCCGCCTTGTCTCCGAAGAGACGGGAGCCATCAAAGCGCATGTTCATAAGCAAAGCTTGGACATCCCTTGGAAAGCCAGTCATCCTCAGTCAGACATGGTGCTGTAAGATCACCAACAAAGAATACGCTCTGCCTAGCGAGTCGGTCATGTCCTGCCCACATCGGATTATGAACTTAGCTGCATCTCTCCCGTTTGCCATAGCTTTGAAGAGTATGGTCCGGGACTCCTCCAGGACCATAGGCAGCACCTCAGTAACCGAATCACAGAGTGAATGGGAGTAGCGGCCCAAATGGCACACATTGTTGACTGACCGCAGTGCCAGGCTGGTGGAAAACAAAAAATTTCTTGTCCAAGGTGTCCAGCCTTTTAGATTCCCTATTCAGTGTGTAGGTAGCTAAGGCGCCTTCAACTCTCTGCCCAGGGGGTTGTAGGGAATGAGTTGGGATTAATTCTGCTAGGAGAAGCCTGAACTCCCAAGCTCTCATGACCAGGGTGCTGCATCAGGAAGGCAAGGCCGCTTGGTGCAGAGATGTGGCATTGTGCCAACTGTCTATTCACAGGTGGGCAGGATCAAGGCTTTGCCCAGGTGCCCATTTGAGTGCCAGTCAGAGCTTCACTGAATGGCGGAAAGGGCTCAGACAAAGTTTACCTAGGCTGGAAAACTTTAGCCAGGTCATAGCTTTTCACCTCAATAGAAGGCAACTGTAAGCCCAGGATCATGGCTACTCGTCTGATGACTAAAGCAAATGAGGTTGTCTCTTATGTTGAGGGGCCAGACAGAGAGTTCAATCATGTGTTGGGGAAGTATCCAACCAAATAGCCTCTTGTAGGTCAAAATAGAAATTGCCATAATCATATTGTGGGGGAAAATCATCTCCATGGTTACCAAAAGCTTGTTGACTTTGACCAAAGACTGAGCCAAAAAGCTATTGGCGAGCTGGATGGCAGGTCATAGGTACGCGTACAGGTTTGTCAGAATAAACTGTGTCCGTGTGTTTCAGAGTTGTTCCAGGACACAAGCTTGGTTTAAGACAAATTTTAGTTCAGATAAAGACAGGACAATAGGAACAGCATCCTCTCTGGCTTCGTTGGCGTTAGGGCTGGCTTTTCTGTGGCAGGAACTGGCGTGGATCTTGACAATCAGTGTGCAGTTGGTTACGGAGTCAGAGCTGAACCTGAAACAGATTGAGGAGGCACAGATGGTGCAGAGCATGGATCTTTGAGAGGTAACCCGAATAGAGGCCTCTGTGGATCAATGGGGCCTGAAGGCAGTGTTTAATTTGAGCCGAGGCTTTCCGGTGCTAAGCACCGGCACTTAATTGGATTCCGGTGCTCGGCACCGGCACCTAATTGTCAGCACCATACATAGAACAGTCTACCACATGGTGGCGCTGCTCATATAATTTTAGAGATCAGCAGGACAACGGTTGTTTAGGAATACAATATACATTAATATTACAAATACCTGCCTCCCCAGCCATTCCTTTAGCTTTGGGGACCTGGAATAATCTGAACTGTCGTATTTATATGCGAGAGAGATGATTGGGAGCTGTTTTGGCAGCGATGACAAGGGCGATGGGTGGTGCAAGCTGCAGTGGCCTCCCGGTCAGAGCCCTGGCACTTATTATTTTACAAATTAAGCACTGCCTGAAGGTGTGCCAGAGGGAGCCCGCAGAATGTCAACAATCCACGTGAAGACTCAATTTGTTGCAACGCTATTGATGTCCCTACAAATTCGGTGTGCATCAGGCTACAGAATCGGCTCTTCGCAGGTGGACTGGAAGCGAGATCAGGAGGCACCTTGACATCCTTGTGACTCCTCAGAGATGGAGTGGTGAGACTAGAACAAGTCCGGCTTGGCCTTCTTGTGCTTCTTCTTGGTCTACAACTTACCTGAATACTTGGACCACGACGAAGACTTGATGTGGGAACTGGTTCCTGCTCTCGATATCGCACAGGAGTGGGGCTTATACAACTTCTTGCGGAGATCAGTGACGTAAAGCTTAGCTTCATGTTCCTGGATCACCTTCGGATTCATTAGGGACCCTTGCGCAACTTGTCATGGCCTGAACCCAATCACCTGAGACACATCCCGTGACTGGGGATATTCGAAAGACATCTGCTTGTGACAGTCCCTACGAGGTTTAAACTTGTAGTTTTAGGAGGGGACATGTTCCCTTGCACACAGAAAAAACTTATCAACCAACACAAAATAAAGTTTGGAGCTAGGCTCCAAATCCGCATCCAAAGGAGTAGAAAGAAAGGAACTGACCTCAGCCTTCATGACAGTCCCGCCCTTCAAACATGAAGGGAAATTCATTTTTCAAGCACTTCTTTCCCTACCACCTCAAATGCATTAATCCTGAAGTGTAGCAGGGTGCTAAATCGTGAACCTCTTTAGACATTGGTGAGCTTTGAACATATTGTCTGTCCTTGGAAGAATGCCAAGCATTGGAACCACGGTCTTCAGGCGGGTAGCTGATTGGAAATAATGTTAATAAGTTCTCTTTGCTGCCCAACAGTAATATTAGCTGAACGTGGCGTGAAGGAATTACTGTCACCTTGCAACATTGAGTTAACACGTCGAAGCCAGACACCTGCGCCGCCATGTCACCGCGAGCAAAGCCTGCTTGCGAGGCCAGGAAGAGAACCGACGGAGGCGGGATCCCAGCCGGAGAGTTATGGCTTTCTGTTGTTTCTGGCCGGAAAAGCCTCCTCTGGGACTTCAACGCGTAATATATACATTGTACGCTCCATTACCTGGGGCGAGTGTAGAACATGTCTGAAAAGCACGTTTCATCCTTTCAGCATCTTAAAATAACAAGTGAAATGTCATGACATTAGTATGATGAATGAACTGCAGCGCACTGATGTTGCACGACTTGTGTTACAACTAAATGAATATCTTTCGCATTTTCTGCTGGCATCCATAAATGGAAATATGGGAACGTGGAAGATCCAAATTATATCTTTTGCTAGTGCTGAAGCTCAGCTATACTCTCATGATGTTAGACACAAAACAGATATTCGCAACATTTCCATAAATATTTATTATATATTAGCCCCTAACATTTTCTCTCCAGAATCAATCCTACCTTGACACGGTCCCCTGAACATTATACACAAATTTCCTAAGAGTGCAGAAACTTTTTTCAGCGTTATTATGAATATCTTAATTATTAGAAGAAGTCAGCATCTCTCATCACCACACAAGAGTTCGAAGAAGTGCAGCCTGAACGGCACAATAAGATTTTGGATACCCACAGCAAACTGGCATGATTCACAGAAACCCTCTAACAACATATCTGCTAATCACACAGCACATAGCCAGCCAATCACAAAGGCATTCTTCGTTTCTGCGGCTTCCATTGTTCTGGAGGTCCCAGCCTAAAGCACAGTCGCTTCAACACTTTGCAAAATATTTACAGAGTTGTCAATACACTTGGCACCCAAATCATCAAATAAGCTATTCACACCAAGAACATATGGATTTGTGGATCCCTATGTTGTGCCATTGAAGTTAGTTTTAAAGCTGTAATTAGTTCCAGAACTGAGACGCATCCTTTATTCAGTGTGATACCTGTGTTTAGAAACTGGTTGTTAACCCCTTCGATGCTGCGCAGATTCCGCCGCTGTGCTGGCGGAATCTTGCGCGGGCGGGGTCATGACGGAATGGTTCCGTCATGAGCACAGCTCAACCGTGGGTCATGACGGAACCATTCCGTCATGAGCACCGAAGGGGTTAAGCTAGGTCTGGGAACCAGTGTTTGAACACATGCTCGCAGGCTACAGGCCTCAACAGCCCACTCAGCCTTCCACACTTCACAGGTCAATTAAATGAGCACCACATACATAATTCAACACCAGAACACTCCAAAGGGTGGGCACGAAAGTTACAAAAACATCTATTATCTTATGTTAAGAGAGCTCAGTGTCTCCTACAGACATCTGCATCTCACGAGGCCTTGGTTTCAGTCCTGGTGCGGCCAGTCCAGCCAATCAATTATCCCTTGGATGTCCCAAAACTAACTTGGCTGAGAGCACCTCCTGTTACCTGAAGAGAGCTGAAAATGGGACTTTAAACTCTGTGGAGTGTCTAACAGTCTCCAGTGTGAGAATGGAGTCGAGAACCAGCATGAAATTAAGAAGTTAAGTATTTTAGCAAATATAAGATTGTGGGCCCGATTCACAGAACTAACTTAAGACAAAATCCTAAACTTACTACCATTTTGGTATTCACAGAAGGCACTTACTCATTTTGGTATTCACAGAAGTTAGGAGTCCTAACTTTAGGACTCCTAAATGCCTTCTGTGAATACCGAAAGTCTTAAAATTAGGATTTTTCTCAGTTTAGTAGTAGTATAGTTAGGAGTCCTAACTTTAGGACTCCTAAATGCCTTCTGTGAATATCGAAAGTCTTTAAATAAGGATTTTTCTCAATTTAGTAGTAGTAAAGTTAGGACTCCTAACTTTAGGACTCCTAAATGCCTTCTGTGAATACCGAAAGCCTTAAAATTTGGATTTTTCTCAGTTTAGTAGTAGTATAGTTAGGACTCCTAAGTTTAGGACTCCTAAATGCCTTCTGTGAATACCGAAAGTCTTAAAATAAGGATTTTTCTCAATTTAGTAGTAGTAAAGTTAGGACTCCTAACTTTAGGACTCCTAAATGCCTTCTGTGAATACCGAAAGCCTTAAAATTAGGATTTTTCTCAGTTTAGTCGTAGTATAGTTAGGACTCCTTAGTTTAGGACTCCTAAACTGAGAAAAATCCTAATTTTAAGACTTTCGGTATTCACAGAAGGGATTTAGGAGTCCTAAACTTAGGACTCCTAACTTCTGTGAATACCGAAATGAGTAAGTGTCTTCTGTGAATACCAAAATGAGTAAGTACCTTCTGTGAACACGAAAATGGTAGTAAATTTAGGATTTTGTCTTAAATTAGTTCTGTGAATCAGGCCCAATGTGTTCAGACCCACTACGGTATTGCACTGAGGCTAAGAACTCCCATTAATACCGGATTGGATCCATTTCAGGCTAAAACTGATCCCAACAATATATGCCCATCACTAATAACGTCTTCTGTAAGGGCCTGCTATTCAGCTCTCCAGTGCTTGATTTGTAAAAAAAAGAAGTGTCCATTTTCGTAGAACTTTGCTGCTGTGGCATCTATTGCTACTGCTGCAAACACTGATCACGTATCATTGGGTCCTTTTCTCTTCAGCAGTCATGTTGTTCTGTACCTCACTCCATTTATCCCCAACTAGATTTGAAAGAGCAATAAAGAAATACTAATTAAGACATTGTATTTTAAGACCTCGCTGAAAGAAGAAGGGTTCCACATTCACTACACAAGGAGAGATCTAGAATTTGGCAATGTCTGTGGTGAGTCATTTGTCAAGTGCTGTTTTTCCTGTGCATTCTGGTATTTGTAGTCTAGCATCTGGAATGGATTACAAACCAGAAGTACCAGAACTCAATGAAAAAGTCATAACTGGGTAAGTTAATTGCTCCTATTTTGGTTGGGGTGCTAATTTAAATCTGAAACGAAATCTGTCGGCAGTCAATGGAATATAAGCCATTTTGACAAAGATAGCTAAATAGTTCAGCAAGAGGCACAGTGAATGTATGGCGCTGACTTGGTCCAACCTGGCTCACATATGCTAAGGACAGTGACATAATTTGAACTCTATATTGAGTACAGAGATCCAGAAAGCTACAGTGTGGAGTGGAAGTTTAGTAACCCTAATAAATAATTGTGGAGGGGACTAAACCTGCATTATGCCACTGGACATTACAGGGTTACTCCTGAAGTTGACGGTGAGAATCCTGAACAGATACTCAACAAAACCCACCTCTTCAAATGCTAAGTTATATTAGCACAACAGATATGCACATCTAAAGTTTGGAAAATGTCATTTCCACCAGGATTAAGGCATCACTATCCCTCAAAGAGCAATTAAGCAAAGGCCAAGGGTAATATCTCTATCCGACCAAACCTAATACGCTACCTATGAAATGCCTGATCATGAATGTAAGGACGAAGGTTTAAGAGTGCAGCAGCACCTTCCCTGTCATTTCTCTTTGGCCTTCAAGTTCACAATGCATTTCCGGATTTTGGAAACAGCGTGAGAGGTGCCTAGTTCGAAGGCATTAGTATTCCTCAGTTTCACCCTTTGGATGGACCCTAAGGAGACTCTTCATTGGTCTCTCCATCCCATGGTGCTAATGGAATAGTCCTGTTGGCCTCCTTGTCCAAGTATTGGCCGGTGACAGCTGATTATACATTTTGAGGTGCCTACATTTGCCCAGAGGAGTTGCCTACGCCTCTGCGTATAAAGAACAAGTTACTTACCTTTGCTAACGATATATCTGTAAGAAACATAGGTTATTATAGATTTGTTACCCAAGAATTACCCCCAGGCGTAAGACTGGATCCGGAAAGTTTTTCGTCAGCAGTACCCCTGCGCATCGGAAGGTGGCGTCGGTCAACTCCACGTTCGCCGTTGGCATCGTGGTTGCCGGGATGATGTCGCAGAAGTTACATAGATGCCGCCCTCACACGCTGACGTCAGTTCTGTACACGACTTTCCACGCCAGAAGTGCAGAGCCATGCAAGATACTGACTACTGGTGCACAAAACTAGGGCCCTGAAAGGATGACCTTAACCCTAGAAGTCAGTTCGCAGAACAGGGAGGATGGGTGGGGCGGTAAGGAATCTATAACTAACCTATGTTTCTTACAGATATATCGTTACCGAAGGTAAGTAACTTGTTCATCTGAAAGAAACAGTTAGTTATAGATTCCTTACCTTAGAATAGATACGCCAGCAATACCAACCCCGGAGGTGGGTCTGCGAACTAAGTTCACACCAGAAAGTCCTGGAGAACAGAACGGCCAAAGAAGCCGTCTCTCCGGACTTGGCTGTTCAGGCAGTAGTGTTTGGTGAACGTGTGCAGCGATGCCCACGTAGCTGCCTGACAGATGTCATTTAGGGGGACTCCTTATCCCAAAGCAGTGGTAGCTGCAGTCGCACTGGTGGAATGGGCGCGAATCCCACTGGAGTCTCCTGCTTTGCCAAAGAATAGCAGACTTTGATGCACAGAATGACCCACTTGGAGATGGACCGTTTGTGCACGGCCCAACATTTCTTAGCGCCCACGTAACCCACAAAGAGCTGGTCGTCCACCCGGAATTGTTATGTGCGATCCAAGTAGAAGGAAAGCGCACGCTTTGGATCCAGAGGATGGAGCCTCTCTTCCTCTTTTGAAGGATGCGGAGGCGGAAAGAAGGTGGGAAAAGTGATGGTTTGGCCAATGTGGAAAGAAGTAACCACCTAGGGAAGAAAGGAAGGTCTAGTTCTGAGGATGACCTTGTCCGGATGAACAGCCAGAAACAGAGGCTTGGAAGAAAGAGCTTGGAGCTCACTCACCCTGCGCACATAGGTGATGGCCACCAGAAAGGTAGTTTTCAAAGTAAGAAGCCTGAGAGGACAGTTATGTTGTGGCTCAAAGAGAGCGCCCATAAGATAGGTAAGAACCAAGTTCAAGGCCCACTGGGGCATTACGAAGGGAACAGGAGGAAAAAGAGGAGTAATGCCCTTAAGGAAGCTATTTACAACAGGGGACTTGAAAAGAGAAGGCTGATCTGGAAGCCTAAGAAAGGCTGAGATGGCCGAGAGGTAGCCCTTTAGAGTGCCCAGAGCAGAGCCCTGCTGGCCAGAGAAAAAAGGAACAAGAGGACCTCAGAAAGAGGGGCGGAAAGGGGATCCACAGCCTTTGCTGTGCAGTGCACCATGCCACAAATTTGTTCCATCGACAGGTGCATACCATCTTAGTGGAGGGACGCTTGGCTGCCAAGATAACATAGCAGACTCCGGTAGGCAGGTCAAACGACGTCAACTGCCGCCGCTCAATCTCCATGCAAGGAGGTGGAGGCTGGACAGGTTTGGGTGGAGGACGGTCCCCTGCTGCTGCGAAAGAAGATCCTCCCGAAGATGCAGTTGGATCGGAGGATCGATGGCCATGTTGAGCAGCTCGAGATACCAGTACCAATCTGGAGCCACAAAAATGAATTGGGCCCGGTCTCACTTGATCTTCTTCAGCATTCTGGGCAGAAGTGGTATAGGCGGAAAGGCGTATAGAAGACCGCAACTCCACTCGTGACGAAAAGCATCGCCCAGCGAGTGCCGCCTTGGAAATTCCAATGCACAGAACTGCTGACATTGCACGTTCTCTTCGGTGGCAAATAGATCTAAGCAAGGCTCTCCCCACTGCCGAAAGAGACCTTGCACTGCCTCTGAGTGAAGACGCCATTCGTGATCCATCATGCACCTGCGGCGGAGTTCGTCCGCCCTGACGTTCAGGGAACCTGCCAGGTGTTGAACCTCCAGGAATATGCCCTGATGTTGCAGCCATGTCCAGAGGCAGAGGGCCTCCTGACATAGGGTCCACGACCCCACCCCGCCTTATTTGTTGCAGTACAACATAGCTGTGGTGTTGTCACCACTGTGAACTCTGGTTGGGGAAGGGAGAGGGATCTGCCGCCGACCCAATCCTGGTATGTGAGCCACCACTGCAATTGGTGTGCAGTGCCCTCCGAGATCTGGACGCAATCGGACAGATTCCCCTGATGTTGCGCCCACTGGAACGTCAGGTCCCACTGCAGAGCCCACATATGCCATCTGGCATGGTCCACCAGCAGGATGCAGGAGGCCATCAGACCCAGCAGCCGGAGGTTCATTCTGGCCGAAACCCGGGATAGAGGCTGAAAGATCGGAATCATAGCCCGAATATCCTGGATTCGCTGTTCGGGAGGATAAACTCGAAACTGCATCGTGTCCAGAACCGCTCCGATGAAGAGGAGCTTCTGATAGGGGGTCAGTTGTGACTTTGGCACATTGATGGAAAACCCCAGAAAATGCAGGAGGTTGGCCGTAGTCTGGAGGTGGAAGACGACAGCCTGGGGTGAGCAAGCCTTCAACAGCCAGTCATCAAGATAGGGGAAGACTGCAACCCCTGATCTGCACAGATGGGCTGTGACCAACGGCATCACTTTCGTGAACACCCGAGGGGCGCTGGTAAGGCCAAAGGGGAGCACGGTAAACTGAAAGTGCTCGTGGCCTACCGTGAACCTCAGGTAACGCCGGTGGGCCGGCAGGACAGGGAAGTGAAAGTAAGCGTCCTGCAAGTCCAACGCTACCATTCAGTCTCCAGGGTCGAGGGCAGACAAGACCTGAGAGAGTGTCAACATTTTGAACTTCTCCTTCCGGAGGAAGCGGTTGACGTTCCTGAGATCCAAGATAGGACGCAGGACTTTGTCCTTCTTGGTTCCAGAAAGTAGTGACAATAGCAACCACGACCTACTTCTGGGGCAGGAACTTACTCGATGGCACCCTTGGCCAAGATTGCCGAAACTTCCTGTTGGAGAAGGGGCAGGTGATCCTCCGACATGCGATGGTACTGTGGTGGCATGGAGGGAGGGATAGTCTTGAAGGGGAGTTAGTAGCCCCTTTAGAGTATTTGCAAAACCCACCTGTCCGACGCGATGGTGCACCAGTGGGGGAGGTGATGGTGGATCCTGCCGCCCACTGGCGTTTGGTGGCCCTGAAAGTTCGGACTAGGAGGGTTTGGAGGCTGCTGTGGAGGGGGCTGTAGTGGACTGGCCCACCTGCTGGCCCCCAGAACCATGGAGGTGGTTCCCACGTCGCCGGCCGCGCTTGGGGCTGAACAGCTTGCGCGGGCCTGTGGTTCTCGGTGGTACGTAGCGCGGCACCCCTTCCGTAGCCACGAAAGGGGCGAAAGGCAGACTGCGCAGGGCGGATGGTGGAGAGGCCCAAGGACCTGGCCATAGCCCGAGAATCCTTAAAGGGCTCTAGCGCATTGTCCGCCTTGTCGCCGAAAAGGAGACAGCCATCAAAGGGCATGTTCATAAGGGTGGATTGGACATCCCCGGAAAAAACAGTCGAATGCAACCAGGCATAGCGTTGAAGGGCTACTGACATGGAAATCGTCCTGCCAAGTGCGTCGGTGGTATCCAGCCCACAGCGGATGGTAAACTTCACTGCGTCTCTACCCTCGGCAACTGCACAGGAGAGTATGGCCCAGGCCTCCTTCAGGCACTGAGGCAGCACCTGCGCCACCGTATCCCACAGTGGGCGTAACGGTCCAACAAACATGCAGTGTTTACCGACCGCAGTCCCAAGCTGGCGGAAGAAAACATTTTCTTCCCAAGGTGCTCCAGCTTTTTGGATTTCCTATCCAGTGGTGCAGTAGGGAAGGCGCCTTTAGAAGTGGAGGCTTGGACCACCAAGCTCTCAGGGGTGAGGTGTTGGGAGATGAAAGTGGGGTTGTCCAGGGCTGGGCGGTGGCATCGGGCAATCATCCTGTCCACAGGAGCCCCTGTGTTGGGCCTGGACCATGTGCCCAAAAGGATGTCCGTGAGGGCTTCATTAAACGGCAGCAGGGGCTCTGAAGAGCTTGCTGCCGGTTGAAGGACCTCTGTCAGGAGGTTAGTCCTAACTGCCACCATAGGTAGCTCGAGGTGGAGAGCCACAGCCACCCTACGCAACACCACTGCATATGACGCTCCCTCCTCCGTAGCCACAGTAGGAGGAGACAACATACCAAGGTCTGGTGAGGTATCCAGACCACTGGCTTCCCACAGTTCCTCCCGCCAGTCTTGTCCGTACACCAACTGGTCAGTTAAAGGGTCCCCAGACCCCTCCCAGTCCTCCTCACCCTCCTCTGGCTGCCAATCTGGTCTCAAAGAACCAGGGTAGAACAGGGCCACAAAAGTAATCGTCGGCGGACGTGGTGCCAGTGTAATCGGCGCCGGGGGAGGCATAACGAGGTTGACTGGCGCCGATCCGGATCTGGGCCTGGATCCAAGGAGACCCTGCGGTGGCGAGATCGAAGCTGCCAACGCCGAAGGCCCAGGACCCCCAACCAATTCCGTGGGGTCCGAAGGCGTGCCGGTGGAGTCGGGCTGCCCAAAGATGGCATGCATCACTACGTAAACTGACGAAGCTGGGCAGGGGTCGCTCCCGGTCCCGGGAAGGGGGGAAACCTGCAGCCGACCCTATGGGCTCCGCACGTGTAGCTGCGGGAGGGGCACCACACGTATGCCTTGTCGCGTCGGCTGAAGGCGTGCCGGTGGAGTCGGGCTGCCCAAAGATGGCGTGCATCGCTTCGTAAACTGACGAAGCTGGACAGGGGTCCCTCCCGGTCCCGGGAAGGGGAGATACCTGCAGCCGATCCTATGTGCTCCGCACGCGGAGCCGCGGGAGGGGCACCACACGCATGCCTTGTCGCGTCGGCCGACGGACAGCGAGAACTGAGCGACGATGCTTCTTTGACTTCTTTTTGTGCTTTGACTTACCTGACCCGAGTGAGAAGACTTAGAGGAAGAATGGTGTTGGCTCCACGACCGGTCGCTTGACCTCCTCCGCGACCGGGGCCTTGAACGACGCTGAGCCGACTGCCGGGCCTTGAGGAGCTTTCGGGACCACTCCCACAAAGACTTCGGCACACGCGGTGAGGATCCGTCACCGACATCAGTTGGTTACAGGAACCGCAAGCCTTAAAGCCGGGCATCCCTCGTGCACCAGGAGTCGTAAGGACTCAAAAAACAACTAAGTTGACAAAGGTCGAGAAAAAAGCTCAGTCAAAAAATGGCTGGGGGGACCGCTCTCTCCGGATCTGCGCTTGCTGGCGCGGAAAAAGAAAGCACCGACATCAGCGCACGAGGGCAGCGTCTCTGTGGCTACGGCGACATCATCCCGGCGACCACGACGCCGACAAGGAACGCGGCGTTGACTGACACCACGTTCCGGCGCGCAGGGGTACTGCTGACGAAAGACTTTACGGATCCAGTCTGATGCCTGGGGGTAATTCTAAGGTAAGGAATTTATAACTAACGTGTTTATTTCTGATCTGAATTTCAGAGGTTTTATGCAAATGGAGTCATCACTTGTGTTTTCTTCATCAACAGTAAGAGAAAGTAAAGATGCTTGGAACGGCATGACCCATTGTAGAGCTGGCATGTGACTGATATCTACCTAGGTAGGACTGAGCTTAAAGATTCTGCCGAAACTCTGCTGGCCTGCCCGTATGCTGCTGATCTTACCTCCCTTGGAAGCCCCAACTAGATAAAGGAATCTTGAAAATTCTCTTTAGGTCTTACCACGTGACGGACCCGCTGAAGACTCAACCGCAACAACTGATCATGTTCTTGAATATCTGTGAAGCCTCTTGAAACCCTTATGAGATGCGAAAACGGGAGCCAGAGAGACTCTTTACTACATACACTAACGAGATAGTGATGGTCCTGTCTGGTTAGCACACCCTCGCTGAACTGACCTTTGTTATTTTTTACCATTCCCCCTTTGACCAACCATGTGGAGGTCTAGCACCCAACTGGCAAGTAAGCTAGCTGGATCCAGAGACCTCAGGGTTTGTCATGTGCCCCATTGGCTCCCTGGTTGTTACCCAGTGTCCTGCAACACCATAAAGTTGGCACACTTCCATGTTACACTTGTGTGCACACTCTAATGATGAAACACTTTTCTCTTTCTTTGCAGGTACCATTGATACTGTCGTTACCATTCTGTTTCATTTGTTGGGTATCATTTAGATGTGTGTAAAAGTTTAGAGTAGCAACACTAATCAATGTTAAAGAGATACAAATAATTTTGCCTGCCAGACTGCAATCTTCTGCTTCGGTGCAGTGGCCAAAAGTCTGTAAAAATTAGCTTTTTGCTAACATTATGGGTTCAGAATGTTACCTTTCTGTACCTGGGGTGATCCAATCTTCCATAATATTAGAGCTTTGCCTTTGAACACATTAATAGATTGCTTTGCTGCGTACCCTGGTTTCATTACTTTATAATTTAACATTTTCAGCTGGCTAGTACTTAATGAGATTATCCATTCTTTGTGTTTTGTTACATTGGCACATAATGTTCTGTATTGTATTTAATGCATTTCATTCATTTTTTTAGTGTCAAACTATTAATGTAGGCTCTATACATGCAATACTACTAAAAGTGTTGCGTACACACAGCCTTGGCTGGAAATTCATAGTTTAATGTGATTGTGATAACCATGCTCACTGTAATGTAGAGATATTATTATGCAAACATTGAGGTTCTGATTCACAAAAGGCCTCCACACTCGTGGGGGAGTTTCTGCACTCAGGTTGGAATCTCTGCAATGAGGATTCTCACTGCAGAATCTCTGTTCCGAGTGTGGAGACTCCCCATGACTCGGGCATGGATGTTTGCAGGGGCGGGGTCGAGCTTGCCCCCCCACCCTCATTTGGATCCTGGATTTACACTTGCCCTTTAATAAATTTAAAGATCGCGCTACCGGTAAAATACCAGCAGCGCGATCTTGACACCTAAATCAATGTGACCTTACATAAGAAAAGTCCCAAGTTGGATATAATATATGTGCTACTTTCTCCTCTGAGAGCGCCTATCTGTAGCAAATGGCAGGGAGAATTGTCAGATTTTTCAATAATCAATATTGCTTTTCTTAAATACATTTTTTTAGCCGCATCCCACAGCACAGTACTGAAGTCTTCTTTGAGATCACGTAGAATTGTTCCATACACCTCTCTTACGTCTTAGTCGCTCTTTCGGGGTTACGCAGAGATTTAAGATGGCACAGGTAAAGACAACCTATCATTTGAGACTTGGAATCTGGAGCACAGGTAACGAGGAGGGTTAGTGTCTCTCTTGTGGAGAGCTTAGACACCCCTATGACTGAATTCTCCAGAGATCCGTGCTTGACAATGAAAATGGTATTATGATTTTGTAAAAGACATGGGAAGTCAATGTAACAGTGCCTCGCCTTCTGACTGATCATATCAATGCTGCTGTCACTATGTCATGGCCAGGGAGTTTATTGTAACTACAAACTCCCTGCCCCCATGTCATCCAACTTACACCTCTCAGAATTACCTAGAAGCAACTGAGTTCTGCAGTGAGAGCTATGTCAAACAATAAACATTATAGAGCAGTGGCAGAGGTTCTGGTGTAACAAAAACATGCACTGGTAGGTGTACTCTTGAACAAAGTGGGCTGTGATGTCATTGTCTCAAATGACTGCATTCCATGCACACTGCTCGTGTCAGGAGAAGTATTAGAAAAGGTTGTTGTCTACTACCTAGAAAGCAGAATGGTGTGGAATGACTTGTTTGATATCATAAAGTCTAGCATTATAGACAACGTGCAAACCTAGTACACTGTGTTCCATATGATTTTCTTAAATCAATCTACACTAGTTATAGTGGACTTATTGGGCATTTGATGCAGTTGAGCATGAGGTGATGATGAGATGATATACAAAGGCATGGCGTTTATAGAAGGACATTTTTAATGGCTCGTCATATGCTTGCAGAGTAGGAGAGAGCAAGTGTCCATGGGTTGTTTGTCCCCTACCCATGATGGGGCTCCTCAAGGGTCTATATCATCACCTATCCTATTGCATGCATTGCTTAATACATAGAATTTTATCATTCGGGGGCAGGGTAAGCAGTACTATAGGTAGAATAGCGACAGACTATCATAAGACTGAAAACATGTCAAGTGTGTTCTGCAAAAGAGAAAATCTGCTAGGGCAAAGTGTGTAACTTGAAGGGAACAAAGTCACAGAAGCTCATTCCAGATAAGACAGAAGTGATTGTCATGACTTCTCAAATATGGTGGTCTTGAGATGCATTACATATATTCATAGTCTACCCAAGTGGGTATGAAAAGATCAAATCTTGGTTTTTCAAGCTAAGGCCTCTTGAGAAGGTTTACATTAATTTCTGACAGTAATGGATTTAGAGCCATATCTTTTTGTGCTGACTCCCATTGACTACAGAAATACTCTGTATGCAAGACTTCCATTATACTTGTCAAGAAGAGTCTCGTGCTTTCAGCACATAATCTCTGTATTCCACAACCTGCTTGGGACACCTGAGATCTTTCGTTTTGTACTCACGTTGCCCATTTTGCCTTTGAACACTTGCAGAAAGTGGGTACCAGTTATTTGCAGTTTTGTTTGGTCAGCCAGATGTCTGATCCTTAGAGATGGTGTGCTTCACAAACTGAAGGTGCTTTATTCAGCACCACAAGGTTGCACATTCAAACGTTTGGATTGGAAGAAGCAGAGGTTGCTCACAGTAGACAGGCTTTGCAACAAGTATTGTAATATTTGAGCCCTTCTGCAAGACCCAACTCCTCTCCCTGACCTTAACATTCCAAATGTTTAAAAAATCTATTGTTTGTTTTCATGCACATAGTGCTATGTAAACCCTGGCAACAAGGGTTTGGAGGGTGCTGCAGCCCCCCAAAATAACCCACTGGAGTTCAGAAGATAACTGGGCAATAAAGGGAACTTTCAATTGTATTTATATCTTGCCATATGTACTATGCATTCAAAGACAGAGATCAAATGTCCGGTTATGTCTTTTGACAGATTGATGCTTATTCTTGAAACATGGAAATTGGTGTTTATTTTTCACTCTCCAACTTCAAAGTTAGAGGATTTTGTAAGCGAACTATCTGGCAGTCTATTAGGAGTAGAGGGAACATTAAAGGAAAGGCTGTAGGATGTCCGTTTTCTTTCTAACACCCAACAACATTTAAATAGTTGTAAAAAAAAAACTGTACAAATATCTAAAAATATATCAGCAAATAAGAAAGCACAATTTAAACACGTTTGCTATTTCTGAAGTGCGATGGAAACAAAGATTTTAATATGATCAATACAAATCAAGACACTTTACTTGGTGATGTGCAAAGGGTAAACATTGCTGGAAAACAATTTCCACACATTATTGTTTGTGTGCTAAATAGTTTTATCAGTAAAACTTCATGTGGCCATTTCAGTGGAAATGTGCTGTCTGTAAATGCTTTAGTAATATATTTGCAACATTGTGCTCCAAAATGTATGACCGGCTAAATACCACACACTTACCACTCTCCTGCAACACAGGCCTGACTCATTTGCTACACTTGTTCTTTGTGTGATGCTTTAATTTTTCACAATCCCCATAATTTCAGTGATGTAGCACCCCCACTCTGAGAATTGTTCCTGCACTACTGTGTAAACTATGGTAATGCACATTAGTTACTAACTCTGAAAATAATGTGATGGTAAAGAAAAACCCTAGCACTTCTACAACTTGACAGAAGATGCAAAAAGATAAGCTAATGCTAAGACCAAAAATAATAGCATCCAAAGCATGCAAACATCACCTCCCACACAAAATGAAGAAAGAAATGCGACTCTGTTATAACTCAAAATGTTTGCAACAACTAGCTTACACTTTAGGATAGGGCTAGGAGTTCTGAAACCTAGATCTGGAAGTGAGAATGTTCTTACACAAGTGATTTTAAAATTTGTCATTTGCGTGATTTCGTATTCCTTTAATATCCCATGTACAACTTTGCATTATTCCGACTGCTTCCATTTTCAACATTACGAAGGTGGTTATGACTTATAATTGATGCCTCCATATGAGGGCCTCTTCAAAGCCTCCTCTAAATCTCACTGGGATCCCGCAGGGATTTGAGAAAACTAGCTATAAACTGTGTGACTCACTCTTGGTAGAACAGAGTGGGAATATGGGGTGAAGCTGAAAAAGCCCAGAGCAACCTCCTTTAGGTGAGGTCGCCATCAAATGGATACCTATAATAAACTATATGAGGCCTCCTTGGCAGTTGTGCATGGATTTTATGTGCTCTGATGGCTGTAGGTCCTTTATGCCTCATAAGAGGCTCTGTCTGCCATAAGTTATGGCTCCATGTCTCAATCTGCCATGGACTGAACACGTCTGCTAACTCATATATACCTAGAGTACTTGTAACAGGTCCTTTGTAGTGTGTTTGCCTTGTGGTTTTGACAATGTCAAAGAGACTCCACGAGCTTTACAGTCACTGCCTGACCATGACTCAAATACCTCTTGTATTTACAGCCATGTAATGGATATAGTTCCTTCTATTATTCATTCTGTTGTGACACTACAAGCTGGGGACCTACACCGCACAGCACTTAAGTCCTTCTGATTCTACAGAGAGGCCGGAGAAGCCATTATTGCATTTACAAGGGAGACACTAAATATACAGCCTATGCAAAAGCATGGCAGGCAAGAAAATTAAAATAGAAACCATATGTGGGGGGTTTGGCTCAGTGCACCCATTAGAACATCACTTTATGAAATTAAAACATTTGGAGACATTGGTAAGCTAATTTACATATGAGGTAGAGGGTGAAACTCATTGTTCATGTAACTGTACTCAATAAAAGAAAAACAATGCAAAAGAATGGAAATTAAACACGTTATTCTGTAGACGGATAAGGCAGCGCCAGAATCACTGCTGGAGCCGGTAAACGGAACATGTCCCAGAGAATTACCATCTTTGAAGGGTGACATAAACCAGAACAATGCAGTCATGAGGAAAAAGCTCTGGAGACAGCCAGTAGTTCCCAACACTATTCTCACATTAACCCAAATGCATCCCCTTCCTTGTCGATTTGGCTAAGTAAAGCGGATAAAAGATTGTGAAAAAAGGCTGAAAAGAATATGTAACTCAGTACAGGGGTAAAAAAGCTGCTTTTCATCATAAACTTTCCAAGAACATATTTGGATTTTCTCCCGGGGATAAAGTCGCTAAGTTGGGCCCGTTTTTTTAATGCACGCGGAAGCTCTCTCAGCATTACACAGTTAGACCAGTCTCTGAAGGGGTTGAGGTAATTGTGCTGTTCCTGTAACAGCACAAAGGTAGGGTGGAAGACAGCAGAAAACACAATTTCAGAGAAAGCAAGCAATACAAACAGAAAAATAAACATCTTGTGATATAAAAATAAAAAGGGCTATAAAGAATGACCAATAAATAATTAGAGGCCAATGAAAAGATTGGGAATGTCTCAGCGCTGTGATTAGACAGCGTCCACACTGCAACTTGACCAAGTCTTTGCTCGGCCCAGTGCTTAATTTGAGCCGGAGGTTCTTATTTTTGGCTACTGGCACTTATTTCCAGCCTCATATTTTTAAGGAGTGCAAGAGAGGGAAAAGCTCACAGATCAGAAAGATGGAAGAGGAGAAAGATGGCAAAACGGGGCGAAAGCAGGAACCTGCATGAGCGATGTAACCAACAGGCAGTATCTGGTAGTGGATTAAAGGCTACCAGTCCTGGTATCTGGAGCGCCAACGTTTAATTGCACCAGCTGCCGGGTTCTGAACAGCGCTCTGGGCACCGGCACTCTTTCTTTCACAAAGTACAGCAAGTGAGCCAAATCCTTTCATCAGGAGAGTAGTAAAGATGTGGTATGTTTTCAACTGGAACATTTTAGAGTACACTATTGGAAATATACTACTAAATTACAGTGTGGTAGCACACTGTCATTTACAGACACCACGTTATTCACTGAAATGTGCAAACAAATGGCACTTAATATAAAACTATACAGCGCCCAGACAATAAGGTGTGGCAATCGAATTTCAGCAAATATTTATCATTTGCACAGCACCAAATCTGATTTGATTTGATCTGATCCTATTCAAATCTTTGTTTGCATCACAATTCAGAATTATATAAAACAAAAGTGCATCATTTGTGCTTTCCAGGAAACAGTCTTTACAACGTGGCCATTACAATGTAATGTCTTTACCAGGCATCCATTACCACGCAATGCCTTTACCACAAATATGCCTTTACAACGCATGCCTTAACATCGCAAGGTAACTACATATAAGGTAAGTATGTGTACATATGAGAGAGTTGACAAATATAGAGATCTCAATAATCTTGTGATCAGATGTCGTAGTATGAAAAACGATATCGTTGAGGGTAAATGTAACATATACCTTCAGCTAACCCTTTATTGATATGCACCTTGGAAACATGGCTGTTGAAAACATGGGCTACTTGGAGCCTTATAAACAAATTAATATGAGTGAGAATGATGATTATAACACCGTTGTGTACATCCAGCATGCAAAACTGTGCTATATTTCTGAGGAATTCGGATCTAGTGGTTGCAATGATTAATATGCAATTGGCAACACTTACGGATTAACATCATGACTTGTAGGAGACAAGTAATGTGTTACACTTTGAAAACATGATCTATGAAAATCATGGGCTACTTGAAGCCGTATAAACAAATTAATATGAGTAAGAATCATGGTTATGACATTTTTGTGTACATTCTATGATGAAGTCAGATATAGTGGTCGCAATGATTAATATGCAATTTCTTACACTAAGTGATAAACATTTTGATTTGTAGGACACAAGTATCGTATTTTATTTATTTTTCTGTTTATGTTTGCACCTCTGATTCACCTTTGACATATAGTCTTTCTATTATGTTTGTTTTCCCTCACAGGGATGTAGATAAAAAGCAACGAAACGGACTGTAGGTCATGTAATCAAGACCCACAGTGGTCGAAACGTGTTGTTTTGTTGCCATATTGAAAATACCTTGAATCACGCTAGTCTGCAGAGGCTTGTTTTACTCACTGGAATTTTCAGTAATGGTGGTCGTGTAAAATATATATATATATTACTGTGTGTTTATATATATATATATATATATATATATATATATATATATATATATATATATATATATATATATATTACCTACTGGCGGTCGCCAGTAGGTAGTTATAGTTAGGACCACGTTTCCATAGGAAATCCGCAACATTCTATTTTGAATAACTTTGGCGCCGGTCGACGAATCCTCGCGAATTTTTCAAAATAGGTGGGGCGCTACGCTCCGCTCCTACCCTGAAAGTCTCGGGGGGATTCGTCAAGCGGGGGCTGAGATAAAAGGGGGGTCCCAAAACGCGTTTTTCCCATGCATTTTTCCATAGGACCTTTAGACAGGGCTACAGCCCGAACGGCTGAACAGAATTACTTGAAATTTGGCAGAGAGGTAGTCCTCAGGTCAAGGAAGTGCCTTTTGTAGGTTTGGTGTAAATCTGTTCAGTAGATTCTGAGAAAATAGCCTTTAAATCAATATATATATCTGAGCCAGCTTACGGTGCGCTTACGGTACGCTTACCGTACGCGTACTGTGGCGTGCGCGAGAGCGATTCTGATTGGCTCTTAGATCTTAGTAAACATTCGAATCGGCCGAAACCAGGAAGCGGCGGCCGCCATTTTCTCTCTCGCACTGAGAGTGATGATGAAAATACAAAGCACAAAAAC
This sequence comes from Triturus cristatus, assembly GCF_964204655.1. Classification (NCBI taxonomy): domain Eukaryota; kingdom Metazoa; phylum Chordata; class Amphibia; order Caudata; family Salamandridae; genus Triturus; species Triturus cristatus. The sequence continues at coordinate 934,964,769 of NC_140584.1, read as the reverse complement.
ATGTAAAGGGCCTGTTTAGACAGCTCCCACACACATAGCCATGTTGAGGGAGTCCCCAAAGATCCCCCACGGCCAAAAACGGATTTTTTTTTTTTCGCTAATTTCACCGATTACGCTTACCGTACGCGTACGGTAAAAAATGATATAAAAAAAAAATTATCCACACTCTCCCCACCCCGTGTGCAATTGGTGGCCGAAGGCCAACAATTGTGCATGGCTTATAACAGATGAGATAAACTATAATATTTAAAAAAAAAAAAAACAAAAAAAAAATTATCCACACTCTGTCCACCCCGTGTGCAAATGGTGCCCGAAGGGCACCATTTGTGCATGGCTTATAAAAATTACGAAAAATTAAAATATTACCTTTCAAAACGAAGTGCATCATATGTCCTCCATGTGCGCACGGTGCGCGAAGCGCATCGTGCGTACATGGCCCATCTAGCGTAACGTGGGCACCAATTGTGCAACGTGGCCACCAATTGTGCATGGCTTATAACAGATAAGATAAACTATAATATTTAAAAAAAAAAATAAAAATAAATTATCCACACTCTGTCCACCCCGTGTGCAAATGGTGCCCAAAGGGCACCATTTGTGCATGGCTTATAAAAATTACGAAAAATTAAAATATTACCTTTCAAAACGAAGTGCATCATATGTCCTCCATGTGCGCACGGTGCGCGAAGCGCATCGTGCGTACATGGCCCATCTAGCGTAACGTGGGCACGCGGTGCGCGTAGCGCACCGCGTGCCCACCGTGCGTGCACGGCACTAACTGCGTAAAGTGGGCGCGCGGTGTGCGAAGCGCACCTCGTGCTTACTGTGCGCGCACAGTGCGCGAATCGCACCGTGCGCGCACGGAACGAACTGCGTTAAGTGGGCGCGCACGCCACGAATGGCGTAAAGTAACTTAGCATTTAAAAAACCGTACAAATTCACTGAAAAAACCATAGGTTTCACACATGTTATAGTTAGCGGAAATTTTACTGATAACAAAACCAATGAAATTCCCCCGTTATAGTTAGTGCAGGCAACTATAACTCACGCGACCGCAATCTTCTGCTGATGACATATGTGTCTTTATGAAAAAAAAATATTTGTAATATATGTATAGCTAAAAATGTATGGAAGAAGACATGGGCAAATAAGAGTCTAAATACAGTATTAGCATCAGCAGAGGATTGCGGTCGCGTGAGTTATAGTTGCCTGCACTAACTATAACGGGGGAATTTCATTGGTTTTTTATCAGTAAAATTTCCGCTAACTATAACATGTGTGAAACCTATGGTTTTTTCAGCGAATATATATATATATATATATAAGCTGCCACAGATATATATATTGATTTAAATGCTATTTTCTCAGGAACTACTGAACAGATTTACACCAGACCTACAAAAGGCACTTCCTTGACCTAGGGACTACCTCTCTGCCAAATTTCGAGTAATTCTGTTCAGCCGTTCGGGCTGTAGCTCGTTCTAAAGGTCCTATGGAAAAATGCATGGGGAAAACGCGTTTTGGGACCCCCCTTTTATCTCAGCCCCCGCTTGACGGATCCCCCCGAGACTTTCAGGGTAGGAGCGGAGCGTAGCGCCCCACCTATTTTGAGAAATTCGCGAGGATTCATCGACCGGCGCCAAAGTTATTCAAAATAGAATGTTGAGGTTTTCCTATGGAAAAGGGGTCCTAACTATAACTACCTACTGGCGACCGCCAGTAGGTAATATATATATATATATATATATATATATATATATATATATATATATATATATATATATATATATATATATATATATATATATATATATATATATATATATATATATATATATATATATATATATATATATATATATCACTTTAAATGGTCTATTGATTTCCAACAGCGTTGTCATGTGATCAAGGTCCGCTTCAGACTGAAAAGCGTAATGGTCGACATTAAACTGCAACTTTAAGCACAAATCGTGGGTCCGCGTCTGCTTTGCTTGGGAGATACCTGCAGGAATCGAGGAGTAGCCTTTTGAAAAAAAAAAAAAAATATATATATATATATATATATATATATATATATATATATATATATATATATATATATATATATATATATATATGTATATGCCAAGGTGTATTGAAGAAAGAGTGCGTGTATAAGTGTCTGGATGGATGATTTAGTAGGTGCATGACTGACTGTATAAGTGAGTGATTAAACGTGTCTTACTGAATGCATGGGTTAGTGACTAAGCTGTGTGAATGTCTGTATCAGTCTGTCAGTTGGTCTGTAAGCGGCTGCATGGGTTGGTGAGTAGCTACATGAGTGTCTATATGGGTTATTGATTGGTTGTTCGAGGATCTGTATAGGTGCCTCAGTGTCTGTGTTGGTGGGTGGGGGGTGTGTGCATAGATGTGTGAGTGGGTGATTAATTGGGTGTATGTATTCAAGAGTGCCTCTGTGAAGGGCTGTATGGGTGGGTGAGTGTGTGTATGGGTGTGTTGGTGAGTGAATTGATGTCTCAGTGGTACATGTGTGAGTAACTACATATGTGAAAGGAACTATATGTGAGTGTTGGAGTATATAAATGACTATATGTGAGAATGAGTGATTGTTAGAGTGGCTGTATGGATGAGTGTGAGCTTGCATCAGTGATTGTATAAGAGAGTAAGTATGTGTTAGTATCTCTATGAATTAGTGAGGTGGTGTGTGTATAACTGTATAGGTGAGTAAATGGGACTGTGAATGATTCTTTGCATGATTTACTGTGTGTGTGAGTAACTCTGTGGATGAGTGGTGATGTGTGCGTTTCTGTATAGGTGTCTGAGTGCAAATGATAGCACTGTATTGATAAGTGACTGTATGTATGAGTAACTATATGGGTGAATGAGTGGATGTGTGTATAGGCCTAGGAATCAGCGAGGGGGTATGTAGTAACTGGTATTGGTGTGTCTATAGTTTTGAAAATAGTAGTCTGTATTTTAGAGTGGGTGTATCAAAGGTTACATTATCAGATTATCACGTGGATGATGTAATCAGTGATGTCATCAGTGATGTCATTTGAGATGTCATCAGTGATGTCACTGACCATGTCATGAATGATGTAATATGTGACGTCATCAGCAGTGCATTGCGGGGGTGCAAGTTATAGTTAGCTCAACTAACTATAACGGCCTAATTTCTCTGGTTTTGTACGAGTGAAATTTCCAACTAACTATAACGTCCCTGAAACCTGTGGTTTTTCAGTGAATTTCAAAGGTTTTTTAAATGCTAATTTCCAACTATAACGTCCCTGAAGCCTGTGTTTTTCACTGAATTTCAAAGGTTTTTTAAATGCTAATTTCTAACTATTCCTTTCAGAGGTACGACATGTGCAGAAAGAGGAAGAAAGGCGCAGAAAGAATCAAGAGAAATGCAGAAAGTGGCACCAGAAGCCCAGAAAGACGAAGAAAGGTGCAGAAAGAAGCAAGAGATGTGCACAAAGAACCAACAGAGGAGCAGAAAGAGGCCTTGTTGCAAAGTCATCCTGTGCCCCCAACTTTTTGCTGACGGGGACTGGTGGTAACTGACTCTGACTAACCAGGCCTAGAGCCAGTGCTATGCTAAAAGACACTTAGAATACAGTGAAGACACCTACATACACTGGGGAACAATATGCGTTGGGGTACCCCTGTGATTTGCATGACTTCCTCTGTAAGGCCCTAGTACATATTAGGGCAGGGGGATTAAAACTACCTGTAAGTCAGAGGTGCAGAAAGATGCTTCTTTAAGTAGTAGTCACGTTTGCAGAGTGGTAGAGAAAGGGTGCTGGGCCTCCGACTAGCGCTCAGGAATTCCGCTGCATAGGACTTAGAGGTGGTACCAAGAGTGCTTCTTGGCCCCCAAAGTCTGTCAGGAGTAAATTAAACTTCATCCCCCATCCCGTAGTCGGGCAGGAGGCGCGTTTGCTGAGTGGTGGAGAAAGGAGGGCATGTCCTCCTTAGACGTCTTCGCAATCCCACTGTGTGAGACTTACTGCAGGTAACAAGAGTGGTAGTTGGCCCCCCAAGGACAACCTTGGGGGCCAACTACCCCTCCTATTACCTCCAGTAAGTCCCACACAGCAGGATTGCTAAGTTCTCATAGCAGGCCACACCCCCTTTGCCCACTACTCTGCAAACGCGCTCCTAGGTGCACTCTTGGATGGGGATCGAAGTCCCTTTCGCTTCCGGGGGTCCTTTAGGGGCCAACTAGCCTATCTCTCATCTCCAGTAAGCCCCACACAGTGGGATTGCTGAGAGGTGGACAAAGGCCACGTCCCCTTTCCCCACCACTCTGCAAACGTGCCCCCTGGAGCGTTGTAGGATGGGAAATTAAGTCTCCATGAATACTGAGGGTCCCTGGGAGCCAATTAGCCCACCAGATTCCTCCAGTAAGTGCCACACACCTGGATTGCTGAGCGTGGTCCGAGGGCCACGCCCCCTTTTTACACCACTCTGCAAACACGGCTCCTGACACAGGACACAAGAGGACCTCATTGCCCCACCAGCAGTGCGCCAAGAGGCACGTTTGCAGAGTGGTGTAAAAAGGGGCATGGCCTCGGACCACCTCTCTGCAAACCAGCTATGAGGCGCTTACTGGAGGTACCTGGTGGGCTAGTTGTCCCCCAGGGACCCTCAGTATTCATGGGGACTTAATTGGGGGGCGCATTTGCAGAGTGGTGCAGGGAAGGGCGGGGCCTCCAGCATGATGCTGGCTTTTTTGTTTTTTAGAAGGGGGCTGTGTGGCCCCCCTTTTTTTAACTATTTCTGGGGCCCCAGGGAACCCATCCTCCAGGGCCTCCTTTAAAAAAAAAAAACAGGATGGGGGCCCACTCCAGAGGCCAATTTCGGCCCGGGGACCCCATCCCCAGGGGCATGACCTCCTTTTTTAAATGTATATATTGGGAAGGGGGGCCACGTGACCCTCCTTCCCTAGACCACTATTGGCCCCAGGGACCCCATCCCCCGGGGCCGGCATGCCATTTAAATTTTTTTTTTAACTAAATTGGGCCCCACCTCCCGGGCCACTTCTGGCCCTAGGGACCCCATCCCCCGGGGCCGGCCCATCGCACTGGGGACTGTGGGTGGAGCCCCTATGCCCCCACGGTCCCGCTGGCTCCCCACCTCCTGCGGGAGCCGGCATTGCTTTTGAGCAAGGGGAGCTGCTGACATGCAGCTCCCCTTGCTCAAAGGCAATCCTGCTTTGCTTTGTTGAAGCAAGAGCAGGATTTTCTGCTCTCACTTCAACGAAGCAAAGCAGAATTTGCTATGACAGGGCGGAAGCCGTGCTCCCGCCCTGCCATAGCAAACAGCAATGTCCCGGGGGTGGCATTGTAGAAGCCGGCCCTGGGGGGTGGCAGTCCGCAGGGCCATCAAGGGCTCCAGGAGGGGGGCCGCGCAGCTCCCCTCCCCCCATTTGTAAAGCCCCCAGGAGGTGGTCCGTAACGGACCCCCAATTTTGAATAATTAGTGCCCCGGGGAGGTGGTGGTCCCCGGGGCACTGTGGGGAAGCAGGAGCTTCCCCCACACCTATGTTCTATTTATTTAAGCCCCTGGGAGGTGGTGGTCCCCGGGGCTGCGGGGGGCCATGTGCCCCTGCGCATAATCAAATAAAGTCCTGGGGAGGTAGCGGTCCCCAGGGCTTGGGGGGCCTGGGAGCCGCCCTCCGACATCCAATTAAAGAAGCCCCGGAGAGGTGGCTGTCCCTGAGGCTGCTGGGGGGCTGTGTGCCCCCAGCATATAATTAGCATAGCCCCAGGGAGGTGGCGTCCCTGGGGCTGCGGGGGCCCCCACAGGCCCCCTCTATTTAATTTTGGCACTGTCCCCGGGACATGGCCTACCAGGGGGCTCATTAAAATGAAACCCGGGAGCCCTCACCTCATTTTTTTGTTATTTTCTCTGCCGGATTCGCGCACCCAGCGTGAATTCTGCCGATTTCTTTAAAACAAAATACTTTTTGGGCCCTGGTGGTCCCCGTGGGACCCTCTGAGCAGGCCTAGGGGGTCAGGGTGTTTCTACCCTGCCCCTTTTTCTTGTTTTTCATCTTTTTTCACCCTTTTTCTTGTGACTCGGTTACCGAGTCACAAGATGGCTGCCAACACTTCCTGGTTTGGAGTGTTGGCAGCCAATCAGAGTGAAGCAACTGCCCGGGAGGGTTCGCGAACCCTCCTCGGTGCTCAGATATTGATATTTTTCTTTTTATCATTTCTCAGGAACTACTAAAATGGATTTACACCATATAAAACAAGTATTTTCAATGCAATAGGTCTCGCATTATTAAAGTTTGAGCTGTTGGCATTGCTAATAATAATGCAACACCAATAACAGCTCAAAGATTCAGTAATGTGAGACCTATTGCATTGCAATTGTTTTTTTTTATATAGCACAAACTTGAGTGAAAGGTGTGTATTTATGTTGCATTGAGTACAGTGTAATTATGTGTTGTGTTATTATGTGGCACAGAGTGGTATTGTGTGAAGTGTACTTATCTTGCATTAAGTAGAGAGTAATTATGTGACGTGCAATTATGTAGTACTGAGTGGTATGTGGTGTGTATTTATGTTGTATTGAATACAGTGTAATTATGTGATGTGTAATCACACAACCACAAACAATCACCCAACACACACACACAACCACACCCACAACCACACACACAACCACAACCACACACACAACCACACACACAACCACACACACAACCACACACACACACACAACCACACACACACAACCACACACACAAACACAACACACACACCCACAACCACAACACACACAACCACAACCACACACACACAACCACACACACAACCACCACAACCACACACACAACCACAACCACCCACACAACCACACACATGACCACAACCACACACAACCACACACACACAACCACACACACACTCAACCACACACACACAACCACACACACACACAACCACACACACACAAAACCACACACAATCACACACACAACCTCACACACACAACCACACACACAAACACAACCACACACACACAACCACACACACAACCACACACACACACACAACCACACACACACAACCACACACACAAACACAACATACACACCCACAACCACAACAACACACACAACCACAACCACACACACACAACCACACACACAACCACCACAACCACACACACAACCACAACCACCCACACAACCACACACAACCACACACATGACCACAACCACACACAACCACACACACACAACCACACACACACTCAACCACACACACACAACCACACACACACAAAACCACACACAATCACACACACAACCTCACACACACAACCACACACACAAACACACAATCACAACACACACACAACAACACACACACAACCACACACACAACCACTCACACACCACACACACACAACCACACACACAACCACACACACAACCACACCCAACCACACACACACAAGCACACATACAACCACACACACATGCAACCACACACACAACCACACACACATCACACACACACACAACCACAACCACACACACAACCACACACACAACCACACACAACCGCACACACACAACCACACACACAACCACACATACAACCACACACACACACACAACCACACAAACACACACAAACACTCACACACAACCACACACACACAACCACACACACACACACAACCACCCACAACCACACAACCACACACCCACACACACAAACACAACACACACACAACCACACACACAACCACACCCAACCACACTCACACACAACTACACACACAACCACAAGCACACACACACAACCGCAACCACACACACAACCACACCCACAACCACACACAACCACACATACACAACCACCCACACACAACCACCCACACAACCACACACACACACACACAACCACACACAACTTAAGGGAATCGGGTAACGGAAACAGAAAGAACTCTATCCAAAATCACATGTTTTCAGTCCAGTTAGAAAGTATGACTTAGCCCCAACGAGTCCTCGTTTTGTAGCTAAGCAGATACAGTCAATTATTTCAGTGAGCCTGACGTGACATTAGAAAAAGAGAAGCATAGTGCAATTATTAGGCACGCATTGTTTACCTTGTAATCGCATAAATATTTGCCTTGCATTTTAATTTTTTTTACCTTGTAACCGCCTTCATTTATTTTACCTTGTAACAAAGTAAATATTTGCCATGCATTTTCTTTTACTTTGCCTTGTAACCGCTATTTTACCTTGTAACCACGTAAAGATTAGCCACGCATTCCTCCCAATTAAGCAACAAACTGTATTGCAGCCTCAAAGCCACAAGTAAAGTGATCGCAAAACTGAAAGCAAAGCCACAAGATGTATTTGTTTTACTGTCTGTTTCTTCTCTCATAGTGTATTAATCTTTCTCTTAGTTTGTGCGTTTCTATCTCTCTCTCAGTCTATCTGTGTGTCTCTGTCTTTGTATATTCTCCTCTGTGCCCGTCATGCTCCGCTATATGTGTCTACCTATGTGTACATGTATTTGCGTGTATGTATCAAACTCTATATGTGTCTTTCTCTCTGCCTCTGTTCCTCTTTGTCTATCTGTCTCTGTTTTTTAGCTTTGTGTATGTGCCTCTGTTTCTGTATATCTCTTTGCTTGTTAATCTCCTTTTCTATATGTGTGTACGTCTGTTTTCCTGTACCTAGGTCTAGCTCTGTGTATTTCTGTGTATCTGTCTATAACTCTATTCGTAAGCAAGCGCCATTTTAGATTAAGGGAATCGGGTAACGGAAAGACAAAGAACTCTATCCAAAATCATACGTTTTCAGTCCAGTCAGAAAGTATGACTTAGCCCCAACGAGTCCTTGTTTTGTAGCTAAGCAGATACAGTCAATTATTTCAGTAAGCCTGATGCGACATTAGAAAAAGAGAAATATAGTGCAATTATTAGGCACGCATTGTTTACCTTGTAACCGCGTAAATATTTGTCGTGCATTTGTAATTTTTTTACCTTGTAACCTTCATTTATTTTACCTTATAACGAAGTAAATATTTGCAGCGCATTTTCATTAACTTTGCCTTGTAACCGCCTTCATTTATTTGACCTTGTAACTGCATAAAGATTAGTCACGCATTCCTCCCAATTAAGCAACAAACTGTATTGCAGCCGCAAAGCCACAAGTAAATTGATCGCAAAACTGAAAGCAAAGCCACAAGTAAAGCGATCGCGAAACCGAAAACAATCGCTTTTGGAAGCAGAGACAGCCGCCAATGGTGCGTGCGCGCGCGCGCCACAGACAGCCATATGCTTTCAATTATTGCGCCCGTGTCTGGGCACAATAATTGAAACCAGATAGGCTTTAGTGCGCGTAACAGACACTGTTGGACCCGGCCTCGTGGCATGGTCCTTACCCCCGTGGATTGTGCCCGTTCCCCGCCCCGGCCTTCACGGGCCACCCTTCTGAACTGCACCGAGGCCCTTCCTCCTGAGCGGCACGAGGTCGCATACCCCTCGTGGCTCCGCCATCTTGTTGGCACCCACGTGACTCTGTGCACCAGCCAGCGCGACCCCGCTCAACCCGGCCTCGACCCCAGCGAAGCCCCGACATCGAGGCACCACGAACTGGCCAGGGGGTGCCGCAGGAACCATTCATCGCCCCCGGCGGAGGACAGTATCGATGGGACCCCCAACTGTCCTCCACTCTCGAGGTGTGATCGCCCTGCAACTCCCTTGGGCCTGGCGCCTCTCCTGCTGGGCGTCTGGCCACCTCCACCCGGCCTCTCCGCCCCCACCGGGCGCCTGGGTCCGGACATCAAAGGGCTCCAGACCTATATCTGGGGCGACCCCGCCACAGATCGGCAGTTGTATCCCGGAGTCGAGAGCCCTGCTGATTGAATCGCGGCTGACCCTACGGAGAAGAACTCTTGTCGGAACCATCACGAGCCCTGCTGACTGCGTCGCGGCTCCTTCTTGTGAACACTTTGAAGCCACCTGGAACATCGGAGCCCTGCTGACGCTGTCGCGGCCCAACCTCGCTGAAACCTCCCTCGGAGCCCTGCTGACGACGTCGCGGCTCGAGCTGAGCAGAAACCATCTTGAGAGCCCTGCTGATTGGATTGAATCTATCTATCAATGTAAACTGGAACCTCTACATCTCCCAGGTAGTGAGGCTGCACTGTTCAAATTGACGATTAATCCTCGAATGATGCTCTCCGGTCTGCTAATTTATCGGCCGCCCGGAAATGCCGCACCTTGGATTCCCTCACTTATTGATTGCTTATCAGCAACACTACTAAAATCTAATAATTTCACCATTCTTGGTGATTTAAACATTCACTTCGATGATGTCAACAACCCCCTCAATAAAGTCCTTCTTTCTGACCTTGAGGTTTTTAACCTCAAACTCTGTAACTCTGGAGCCACTCATAATGCTGGCCATCTTTTGGATCCAATCATCTCTACTCTCTCATTTGACTGTACCCACTCTGCCCGCCCGCTTGTCTGGTCTGATCACTATGCGGTTCACTTTGTACTACCACCTGCTTTATACTCTGCCAGGGTCCATGCGGATGAAATTAAATCATCGTATCGCTGGGACAAGCTCAATATAGCCGATTTTAACCTGCGTCTAACTGACTCTATTCCATCCTCCATCAATACTGACCAGAATCTGAATGTTTCCATCTCTGATTGGCTGACAGATGCAGTATCGACTCTTGTCCCTCAATCCAGGAGCAAACATAGATCCTTGCGCCCACCAGCACCCTGGTATTCAGAGGAGCTGAAAATCCAACGCTCCAAATGCAAAGCCCTGGAGAGGAAATGGAGGGCGTCCTATTCAGCTTCCTCTAAAGTGATCTACAAAGAAGAATTAAAACTCTATCATTCAAACTGCAAACGTGCTAAGGCCTCCTACACTGTTTCCACAATCACTTCAGTGCAAAACTGTCCCCGAACTCTTTTTGCCACAGTTAAAAAACTCACAGGAGCTGATACTGTCCCCGCACTGCCGGCTTTAGATGCCACACAATGTAATGCCATTGCAGACTTTTTTGTATCTAAGGTTGAGGGCATCCATCAATCTCTTGCTTCCCTTCCCTCTCCAACTGATTCCTCTCTACACGGTCCGTATTGTAATACCTCCACCTCCCCCACTGAGTTTATTTTCAACTGGACACCATTTGACGACTCTTCTTTCCTATCCTGCTTAAAAAGCATCAGGTCTGGATCTCCGCGGGACCCAGTCCCCATGAAGATACTCAAACAACTTGACCTTGAACCACGAAGATTCCTAATGAGGCTATTAAACGTCTCGCTCACCGAATCTCGAGTGGAACAGGACTGGAAACATGCCATGGTCGTCCCCCTGCTTAAAAAATCTGGTGCTGACATCACAAATCTTGCCAACTTCAGGCCTATATCCCTGCTGCCAGCCTGTTCTAAAATCCTAGAACGCCATGTTAACACCCAGCTTAATGAGTTTGTTGAAAACATGGGATATCTCCATCCGTCCCAATCAGGCTTTCGCGCTAATTACTCCATCGAATCCGCACTCCTAGGGGTAACTGAGCGACTCCGACACGGTATCGATGGCGGTGAGACATTTGCGCTGATTCTTCTTGACTTAAGCGCTGCTTTCGATACCGTGTCCCACTCCATCCTATTGGAGTCTCTCGGTTCCCTCGGTGTTGCTGGATCTGCGCTCGCCTGGGTGTCCTCATTTCTTAATGAGCGCACCTTTCAGGTTTTCTCAAACAAAGCTGAATCTGCGATTCATTCCTCTGCCTACGGCGTCCCCCAAGGGTCTATATTGAGCCCTCTGTTGTTCAATATTTACATCAGACCACTTGCTTCCATCGTAGAGGACGCCGGTCTGTCTATATACTCATACGCAGACGACACGCAGATTGTGTTCTCTTTGTCTAGCAGCAGGGCTCAGGACACCTCTGCCCTCAAAATCGGCCTCTCTCGCGTTGCAGCTTGGATGCAAATGCATCTGTTAAAGCTCAACGGAGACAAGACCGAGGTGATCATACTAGGCAAACAAAAAGATCTCTGGGGTCCACGACATTGGCCCAGTGACATGGGTCCTCTGCCTACCCCCGTGCCTGTTGCTCGCAACCTCGGTGTCCTAATCGACGACAAACTCTCGATGAGGCAGCAGGCAACTAAGGTCGCTGCGATCTGCTTTAACACCCTTCGCTGGTTGCAAAAGATCATATGGATGCTGCCTGAGTCCACTCGTAGAACTGTCGTACAGGCCCTTGTGATGTCCCATATCGACTATGGCAATGTGCTTTATCTAGGAGCAGATAAAGCTACAATCAATAAACTCCAGGTTGTACAGAACTCAGCCGCCCGCCTGCTGCGTAATGTCCCAAGGAGAATGTCCGCAATGCAGGCTCTACGTGACCTCCATTGGTTAAAAATCTCGGATCGAGTGGCCTTCAAAACTTTGTGCATCCTCTTCAAAATTCGCCAAGGCTCCGCTCCGGCCTACTTGCACAATCTTGCGCAGCCATATCAGCCTGGCCGCCTTTTGAGGTCATCCAATAGTGGCAATCTTGTGATTCCCAGAATCCGACTGGCAAAAATGGGAGGCCGTTCATTCGCATATCTGGGCCCCAAGATGTGGAATGCTCTCCCAATGGCGCTTAAAACAGAAACCAGTCTTCTGGCTTTCCGCAAAAAACTGAAGACCCTCCTGTTCTAGTTCCAGATTCCTCCGGTCTAGTGTCTCCCTCTTGCAATTACTTGTTTTCCGATTTCTCCTCCAGTCTATCCCTGGCGCCGGGAAACCCACTGCGGGTAGCTGCGCGCAATATAAGTTCAATAAAATAAATAAATAAATAAATAAATCGCGGCTCTCCACGAACTGTCCGCCAGAGCCCTGCTGACGCCGTCGCGGCCCGACCCCTCCGAGATCCGGAGGTCCTCCAGCTTGAGGATAAGAACTGGGCCCCAGGTACCCTCGTACCGCACTCCTGCCGAGGACTGTCCCGCTACCCCTACCCTTCCAAAGAGACACTGAGACTTTTGGTGGATCCCTCGATCCCTTCGTGTAAATATTGACCTCGTAACCTTTTTATTGCTGATAAAGAATTGCTTGTCTTGAGACAACCTCCTTGAGTCCTGTGTGGTGGTGTTACTGTGCTAGTACGTGATAGGAGAAGGATCTCTCAGGAGACTTCTCGGCAGCGCTCGGCTACTTCGTACAGTGTGAGGGCCCCCCTTGGTGGTCTCGCCGACTCCTCGGGGTCCGCCTTCCAACATTTGGTGGCCAGCGACGGGATCCGAGCCGAACGCAGTACGTACCAGCCAGTACCCACTAGCTACCCATCCAAACGTACAGTAATCATGAGCAGCCAGGAAAACAACGCGACAATGGAGTTCCAGCCCGAACGGCTGGAAGAATATACGCACAAAGAGTTAAAACAGTTCTGCAAAGACAAAGGCATTGCAACCACCGGCCTAAGTACCAAAGAGGACATGCAAAAAGCTCTGAGGACATGGCTGGAGGCCGGGGCAGGCCCCTCCCAGGAAGAAGGTCCCTTACCCCTGACTGAGACCACATCAACCGCACTGACTCCGGCAACCGGAGGAAGAAAGAGCCTAGAAACCGGCCTCTCCGAAGAAGAAATACGAGAGCGGGAGAAGGTCCGGAACCACGAGCTAGAGCTCGCACGACTGCGGCTGGACGGCGAACTCCAGCTGGCGGAAAAGAAACTGGCCCTAGAACAGCTACGGCTTCAAGAGGAGATAGAGGAGAAGAGGCGACACCGGGAGTTGGAGGAAAAGAAACTGACCCTTGAGCACGAGCGCAGTCTCAAGGAGCTCGAAATCAAGGCCAAGAACGGAGGGACCAACGCCCCCAGTACTAGAGACACTCTACCGCCTGCCGAGACCAAGGTACATATCCCGAAAGAGGTCGTCAAGGAGTACTACAAGAATGACGACATCCAACAATGGTTCAAGGCCTACGAGGTGGCCATGACCTCTCATCGGGTGCCCCGAAAAGACTGGGGCGCGGGCCTGTGGGGGCGGTTCCTGAGTGAGGGTCGAGACACACTGCTCCAGCTGCCGGAGGAGGTGATGACCTCCTACGATCACATGAAGGAGGCTCTGCTCACCCGCTACGGGCTAACCGCAGAAATGTACCGCCAGCGGTTCAGAGACTGCAAGAAAATCCCGGGCACCACCTGGGTGGAATATGTGGACTTTTTCAGTCGGGCCCTAGAAGGGTGGATCAGAGGTAGCAAAGTAACCACCTACGGGCAGCTGGTCGACCTTATCGTGTGGGAACATCTCTCCAACAATTGCTTCGTGGAACTGAGACAGCACCTCCTCGACAGCAAAATGACCGACCCGCGAAAACTCGCCGTCGAGGCCGATCGATGGGTCAACTCCCGGGTCCCCCGGAACTCAATGGGGGAGTACCAGAGGGACCCCACCGGACCCCCCCGCCAACGCGGTGGAGGGGGAGGGCCGAACAGGAACCGAGACCCTCCCGCCGGGGCCCCCAGGAGTCCCCCTCGAGGGCCACCGCAGCAACAACTCTCCCCGAGCCTATCCCGAAGGGGGGCGCCCCCGGCCAGATCCGGACCACGGCCACCAGTAACGTGCTACGGCTGCCAACAAACCGGACACTATGCCAGCGATCCGGTCTGCCCCCTGAACCGAAGAAACGGGGCCGGCGGGCCCCCGCCCCGACAGCTGGCGGCCGCCGCCCTGGGAGAAGGAGAAGAGGAAGAGGAGACCCTCGACCGAGGGACCACTGAATGGGAGCCGGCAGCCATGTCCCTGGTCTGCCTGGGTAGCCGAGAAATGGTACCCTGCACCCCCATCCCAAGCAACACCCAGAAGTACCGGCAGCAGGTCACGGTCAATGGACAACAGGCCGAAGCCCTTCGTGACACCGGCGCCAGTGTCACCGCTGTCCGCTGCCACCTGGTGACCCCCGAACAGATCCTACCAAATGTGCTGTGTCCCGTCCGGACGGCCGACAACAGCGAAAGCCTGTGCCAGATGGCCCTGGTCCCCTTCGAGTGGGGAGGGGTGACGGGCCTGCTGAAGGTGACGGTACGCGACGACGCCCCCGTCGACTGCCTCCTGGGGAACGACTTGGAGAGTTCCCCCTGGGCTCAAGTAGAGTGACGAGAGCACCTCCGAATGCTGGGACTATCTGACTGGGCCTGTGCCATCACCCGGTCCATGACCGCCCGGGCCCCCCGCTCATCCTCGGCCGCCGGGGCCGCCCAGCCCGAGGGGCTCGCACCACCTCCCGCCAGCAGCGAGGGGGAGGCGGACACCGACCCTGGACCTAGTGAATCCTCCCCCGAAGAGATGGCTTCCCCGTGCGCCCTACCAGAGCTGACACAATTGCGACACGAAGGGGGCCCCACCCGGGAGCAGTTCCAACAAGAGCAGCAGTCCTGCCCCACTCTCGAAGTGGTCCGCCAACAAGCGTCCGCCCAAACCAACGGGGACCAGACCGGCACCCACTGGGTCTACTGGGCCGAGGGCCTGCTATACAGTGAGCAGAAAGTGGCAGAACTCGGGGCCAGCCGAGTGTTGGTGGTCCCCCTCCGCTTCCGGGAGTTCCTGCTCAACCTGGCACATGATGTTCCCCTCGCCGGACACTTGGGGCAAGACAAAACGTACAGCCGTTTGGTGACCCACTTCTACTGGCCTCGGATGCGGAGAGACGTGGACAACCACTGCCGGTCCTGCCAGACCTGCCAAGCCAGCGGGAAGACGGGGAGTCGGGTCAAGGCCCCCCTCCAACCCTTTCCAGCCGTCAGCACCCCGTTCGAACGGGTCGGAATCGATATCGTGGGGCCCCTGGACCCCCAGACCGCCCTGGGCCACCGCTTCATCCTGGTCCTCGTGGACCACGCCACCAGGTACCCGGAGGCGGTCCCGCTAAGAACTGTAACGGCCCCCGTGGTAGGCCGGGCCTTAATGGGGATCTTCTCCCGAGTGGGATTTCCCCGCGAAGTGGTGAGCGACAGAGGCACGAACTTTATTTCCAGATACATGCGGTCCCTGTGGCAGCAGTGCGGGGTCACATACAAGTTCACGACCCCCTATCACCCTCAGGGGAACGGACTGGTTGAGCGGTTCAACAGAACATTAAAGGGAATGATCCAGGGCCTAGAAGAGCCCCTCAGGCGGAGATGGGATGTCCTGCTGCCGTGCCTCCTGTTTGCCTATCGGGAGGTCCCGCAGAAGTCCCTGGGGTTCAGCCCGTTTGAACTATTGTACGGACACCCGGTCCGCGGACCGCTCAGCCTGGTCAAAGAGAGCTGGGAGACGAAGCCCCAAGGCACCCCTCCTGACGTCTACCGATACCTCCTGACCCTCCGAAACCAGACCCGCAAGTTCCGAGCCATGGCCGAAGCCAACCTCGAGGCCAGCCAGGAGGACATGAAGCGGTGGTACGATCGGAACTCCTCTACCATAGAATTCGAGCCAGGTCAGAAGGTATGGGTCATGGCCCCGGTTGAACCCGGCGCCCTCCAGGACAAGTGGACCGGGCCCTTCAAGGTAGTGGAGAAGAAAAGTCCCGTCACCTACCTGGTCGACCTGGAGTCCCCCCGGAACCCCCTCCGGGTCCTACATGCTAACAGGCTAAAACCCCACTTTGCCCGGACCGAACTGAGCCTGCTACTGGCGACCGACGAGGGGGGCGAGGACGACTCCGAGCCCCTGCCCGACCTTTTGCAGTCCAACGTCCATGATGGAACAATCGAGGGTGTCCAACTCGCCTCTTCCCTGACTCCGGAACAGCGCAACGACTGCCAGCAACTGCTGCAGGACTACGCAGCCCTCTTCTCCCTCACCCCGGGGGTGACCCACTGGTGCGTCCACGACGTCGACACCGGGGAGAGCCCCCCCGTGCGACACAGAGCCTACCGGGTACCCGACCGAGTGCGGGCATGCATCCAGGCCGAAGTAACGAAGATGCTGGCCCTGGGGGTCATCGAACCCTCCGACAGCCCGTGGGCCAGCCCTGTCGTCCTGGTGCCAAAGGCCGCAGCTCCCGGCCACCCCCCGGAGTTGCGATTCTGCGTGGACTACCGAGCCCTGAATGCAGTGACCAAGACGGACGCCCACCCTATACCCAGGGCTGACGAACTCATTGACCGCTTAGGGGCCGCTCGCTACTTGAGCACGCTGGACCTCACCGCCGGGTACTGGCAGATCCAGCTCACCCCCGGCACCCAAGAAAGATCCGCCTTTTCGACTCCGGATGGGCATTACCACTTTCGGGTGATGCCCTTCGGAATGAAGAACGCCCCGGCCACTTTTCAAAGACTGGTGAACAAGGTTTTGGCCGGGCTTGAGGCCTTCAGCGCGGCCTACCTAGATGACATTGCCGTGTACAGCAACCACTGGGCAGAGCACCTCCTTCACATTAAAGCCGTCCTGGCCGCCCTCCAGCGGGCCGGGCTCACAATCAAGGCCAGCAAATGCCAGATCGGCCACGGATCCGTGACCTATCTGGGCCATCAAGTGGGGAGCAGGCAGGTGGACACCCTAAAGACCGCAATGTGTACTGCCCCGGTGCTACAGGCCCCTGACTACAATAAGGAGTTCGTGGTGCAGACGGACGCCTCCGAGTATGGGATCGGGGCCGTCCTGTCCCAGGCCGATGAAAAGGGGCTCGACCGACCAGTGGCCTTCATCAGCCGACGGCTACTGCCCCGGGAGCAACGATGGAGCACCATCGAGCGTGAGGCCTTCGCTGTGGTGTGGGCCCTTAAGAAACTCCGGCCCTACCTCTTCGGTACCCACTTCCGGGTCCAGACCGACCACCGGCCCCTGCGGTGGTTAATGCAAATGCGGGGCGAGAACCCCAAGCTGCTGCGGTGGTCCATCTCGCTACAAGGGATGGACTTTGACGTTGAACACCGGCCCGGCAATGACCACGCCAACGCCGACGGCCTGTCCCGCTTCTTCCGCCTTGACGAGGAGAATCCCCAAGGAGATGGGTGACTCTCCATGCCTTCGGCTGGGGGGGACGCCTGTTGGACCCGGCCTCGTGGCATGGTCCTTACCCCCGTGGATTGTGCCCGTTCCCCGCCCCGGCCTTCACGGGCCACCCTTCTGAACTGCACCGAGGCCCTTCCTCCTGAGCGGCACGAGGTCGCATACCCCTCGTGGCTCCGCCATCTTGTTGCCACCCACGTGACTCTGTGCACCAGCCAGCGCGACCCCGCTCAACCCGGCCTCGACCCCAGCGAAGCCCCGACATCGAGGCACCACGAACTGGCCAGGGGGTGCCGCAGGAACCATTCATCGCCCCCGGCGGAGGACAGTATCGATGGGACCCCCAACTGTCCTCCACTCTCGAGGTGTGATCGCCCTGCAACTCCCTTGGGCCTGGCGCCTCTCCTGCTGGGCGTCTGGCCACCTCCACCCGGCCTCTCCGCCCCCACCGAGCGCCTGGGTCCGGACATCAAAGGGCTCCAGACCTATATCTGGGGCGACCCCGCCACAGATCGGCAGTTGTATCCCGGAGTCGAGAGCCCTGCTGATTGAATCGCGGCTGACCCTACGGAGAAGAACTCTTGTCGGAACCATCACGAGCCCTGCTGACTGCGTCGCGGCTCCTTCTTGTGAACACTTTGAAGCCACCTGGAACATCGGAGCCCTGCTGACGCTGTCGCGGCCCAACCTCGCTGAAACCTCCCTCGGAGCCCTGCTGACGACGTCGCGGCTCGAGCTGAGCAGAAACCATCTTGAGAGCCCTGCTGATTGGATCGCGGCTCTCCACGAACTGTCCGCCAGAGCCCTGCTGACGCCGTCGCGGCTCGACCCCTCCGAGATCCGGAGGTCCTCCAGCTTGAGGATAAGAACTGGGCCCCAGGTACCCTCGTACCGCACTCCTGCCGAGGACTGTCCCGCTACCCCTACCCTTCCAAAGAGACACTGAGACTTTTGGTAGATCCCTCGATCCCTTCGTGTTAATATTGACCTCGTAACCTTTTTATTGCTGATAAAGAATTGCTTGTCTTGAGACAACCTCCTTGAGTCCTGTGTGGTGGTGTTACTGTGCTAGTACGTGATAGGAGAAGGATCTCTCAGGAGACTTCTCGGCAGTGCTCGGCTACTTCGTACAGTGTGAGGGCCCCCCTTGGTGGTCTCGCCGACTCCTCGGGGTCCGCCTTCCAACAGACACCAATAGGCCGTGGGCGAAGCGATGCACCCGCCTTTGGCCTATTGCGTGCTCTGTCTAAAAAATACAGCCACTGAAAGCCCAATAATAGAAGACAAAACAAAAAACACACACACAAGCGTTTACGATTCCAGGGTCCATTTCTGAACCCCGGACAAAAGGACTCTCGCTGCGCGAGCACTGCTGCGCAGTGCAACGCTAGGCGCGAGACCTAAAAAGGTCTCTTTCTGAACTGAGGGCTACGTTTTTGCCAAATTTAGTGTAATTCCGTTCAGCAGTTCGGGCTGTAACCTGTTTCAAAATTCATATGGAAATTAACATGGGGAAAACATGTTTCGGGACCCCCCTTTTTTTTCAGCCCCCGCTCAACAAATCACCCCGAAACTTTCAAGACAGGAGCTGACCTGAGTGAAATATTAGTTTTGAAAATTTCATGAAGATTCCTCAAACGGCACCAAAGATATTGGCAAAAGAAAAAACGCTTTTTGAATAGAAAACTATAACTCGCGCGCACGCAATGCACTGCTGATGACGTCACATATTACATCACTCATGACATGGTCAGTGACATCACTCATGACATCACTGATGAAATCTCAAATGACATCACTGATGACATCATACTTGTGATAGAGTGGCAGACCTCCTCTCCCCCTAATATAACCTTTGATACACACATTCAAAAATAGAAACTAAAATTTTCAAAACAATGGACATACCAATATCAGTTACAACAACCTATTCAGTAATTCTAAGATCCACATACACATCCACTCATTCACCAACAGTCCTATACAGTCACTCATACATGTTCTCACTCATCATATGTACTCATACACCTGTACATCCTGTTACACAACGCCACTCATCCATAGAGTTACTCACACACATAGTCACTCATGCTAATAAAGAATCAAACATCCATTTACTTGCATATACAGTTATACACACACCACCACACTTACTTCTACAGAAACTTACACATAATTAGTCTTTTAAACAATCACTTATAGAAACACATACTTATTCATACAGGAACTCTTCCAATCTCTCACTCTCACATATACTCACTTATATACACCAATAGTCACATATACCAGTTTAAAACATATGTAGTTACTCATAAAGACACTATTGAGACAGTCATTCACTCACTAACACACCCATGCACACACTCATCCACCCATACAGTCCTGCACACATGCTGTCTTCAACACATACAAACAGTGAGTCACTCATTCATGCACCTATGCACTACGTAATATCCCCCACCGAACCATACAGACACTCAGACACTCATACTGATACTCAAAAAACCAACTAATAACCTATATAGACACTCATGTAGCTACTCACCAACCCATGCAGCCACTTATACACAAAGTGAGAGACTGATACAGATATTTACATATTTAAACATTACTCACTAAGCCATGAATTCACTAAGATACACTTAATCAGTCAGTTATACAATCAATTTTTCAAAAAAAAAATCATCCATTTAGACCTTGAGATATACATATATAAAACATATGTAATTTTCAGAAAAACACACATTCACTTGATGATGTCATCGGTGATGTCATCAGTGATGTCATTTGAGATGTCATGAGTGATGTCATGAGTGATGTCACTGACCATGTCATGAGTGATGTAATATGTGACGTCATCAGCAGCGCATTGCGTGCGTGCGAGTTATAGTTAGCTGAACTAACTATAACGGGGGAATTTCAATGGTTTTGTACGAGTGAAAAGTCCAGCTAACTATAACGCCCCTGAAACCTATGGTTTTTTCAGTGAATTTCTAAGGTTTTTTAAATGCTAATTCCTAACTATAACGTGCCTGAAACCTATGGTTTTTTCAGTGAATTTCAATGGTTTTTTAAATGCTAATTTCTAACTATGCCTACAGAGATAGGACATGTGAAGAAAGAAGAAAAAACACACAGAAATAAAAAAAAGAATTGCAGAAAGAAGCAACAGAAGTCCTCAAAGACGAAGAAAAGTGCAGGAAGAAGGATAACGTGCAGAAAGAACAAACAGAAGAGCAGAAAGAAGCCTTGTTGCAAAATCATCCTGTACCCTCAACTTTTTCAGACGGATACTGGTGGTAACTGAGTCTGACTAACCAGTCCTAGTGCCAGTGCTATGTTAAAAGACACTCAGAATACAGTGAAAACACCTACATACACTAGGGAACACTATGCGTTGGGGTCCCCCTGTGATCAGCATGACCTCCTCTGTAAGCCCCTAGTATATAATAGGGCAGGGGATTAAAACTACCTCTTAAAACGCGCCACAGGGCGTGTTTGCACACGTCACCTCAAGCCCTTTCCCCTCACTTCCCCACTGTGTAAACACGCCCTGTGGCCGTTTTAAGTTGGGAGATTAAGTCTCCTTGAATCCTGAGGGTCCCTAGGGTCCAACTAGACCACTAGGTACCTCCAGTAAGCGCCACAGAGCTGCGTTGCAGAGAGGTGTAAAAGGTGGCATGGCCTGGACCACCTCTCTGTAACGCAGCTCAGTGGCGCTTACTGGAAGCACCTGGTTGGCTAGTTAGCCCTCAGGGGCCCTCAGGATTGACGGGGAATTATTTCCCCAACTTAAAACGCACCATAGGGCGTGTTTGCACACGTCACCTCAGGTCCCGTCCCCTCCCTTCCCCACTGTGTAAACACGCCCTGTGGCCGTTTTTTAAGTTGGGAGATTAAGTCCCCTTGAATCCTGAGGATCCCTAGGGGCAAAATAGCCCACTAGGTACGTCCAGTAAGCGCCATTGCAGAGAGGTGTAAAAAGGGCCACGGCCTGCACCACCTCTCTGCAACGCAGAGCAGTGGCGCTTACTGGAAGCACCTGGTGGGCTAGTTGGCCCCCAGGGTCCCTCAGGATTGAAAGGGAATTATTTCCCCAACTTAAAACGCGCCACAGGGCGTGTTTGCACACGTCACCTCAGGCCCCGTCCCCTCCCTTCACCACTGTGTAAACGCACCCTGTGGCCGTTCTAAGTTGAGAGATTAAGTCCCCTTGAATCCTAAGGGTCCCTAGGGTCAAACTAGCCCAGAAGGTACCTCCAGTAAGCGCCACAGAGCTGCGTTCCATAGAGGTGTAAAAAGGGGTGTGGCCTCAGAACACCTGTCTGCAACGCACCTCCCTGGCGCATACTGGAGATACCTGTTGGGCTAGTTGGCCCTCAAGGACCCTCAGTATTGAAGGGGAATTAATTCCCCAACTTGCAACTGGCCAGGGGGCGCGTTTGCAGAGTGCTGCATGGAGGGGGCGTGGCCTCCCGCACGATGCCGGTCTTTTATTTAGTTTATTTTTTTAAGAAGGAGGGCTGTGTGGCCCCCCTTCTTTTTCTAATTTACTGGCCCTGGGGACCCCATCCCCCAGGGCCTGCACCCTAATTTTTTGTTGTTGAAAAAAATTATTTTGGCCCTCCCAAGGCCTTAATCGACCCCGGGACCCCAACCCCCAGGTCATGGCCTTTTTTAAAAAAAATCTTTAGGAGGGGGCTGCGTTGCCCCCCTCCTCAGGCCAGTTATGGCCCCGGGGATCCCATCCCCCGGGGCCAGCCTTTGTTTTTTATTATTTTTTTTATAAATATATTTATAGAAAAACCTAGGACATGCTGGACAAACCGTATGTACCTATCACCATGACGATTTGCGTGATATTCATTAAAAGGCGACTATGCATAGAATGAATCCACATGGAATGTATTTACACCGCTAGTGAAGCTCTGACGTGTCTGACGCCCTACCGTGCCTAATCCCGGCGCCCCCGCCGGTGGGTACTTTCCAATTAGACACCCTTGTCGTTTATTTATACAAACATGGGTAGCTATTGACGGGCACATTTAATATACACGCACACCAAGCCATTCAAAGCGGATTCGACAAAAATTCGACCAAACTATGCAAGAAACCCCCCTCACGGTTAATAAAGCACACATCCACCGCCGGATGTGTAATACTTTTTATTTTACTCTCTGGAAAGGAGACAAACCTCACTTGAGAGTCACAGCGTGCTCCTGGCTGAGCCCAATGCTGTGTTACACCCACCAGTGCCCGCCGAGTGCCTCACACCTCTGTGTTGTATTCCACCAGCTAGTGCGTATGCTGTGACACTCTCTAGCCCATGTGCACTGTAACACCACCCCGTGAATATGTCATGCCACACTTGCCTTCGCACGGGTTATATTGCCCCATCTAACGTGCCTTCCTCGATGCCTATGTTATAACGCACAGCGCTATGCCATACATATTACAATCTGGGATCCATATCTTTGTCACAGTGCATATGCAACGTTAAACTCCCCAGCACATATTTTATATTACAACTTTAGAGACTAGTTAGGTTACACAACACTACCCTGTGCATATTACACTCCAAGGCGCATATCGCATAGCACGCGCTAGTGCCTGTGCTATCTCGCGCTCTCCAATGAATCTGTCATTGCGCACAATGTATTGCATATTATATTTCACGCCCCGGTTCATCTTATATCACACTTTTTGGTGCATAGTTTATACCATATACTATATCTAGTTTTCATTTTCAATTGTGCTCTCAGGACTATGTTCTATATAACACTGCGTCCACCTACCCTTTTCACGGGCATTGCATTTTGCGATGGGGGGTGGAGGGTCAAGGGGTGTTTCTGCCAAGTGAATCCGGAGTCACAGTCACAAGCGTCCTCTTCTTCCTGAATAAAAGTGAGATTATGCTGCATACTTGTTTATATTTTAAGTAGTTCGCACAGACACACATTTTAAAAACAATAAAGTTCCTAATACCCACCTTCTCTGAACAGTTAGCCTGCTGCCCCATCCACCTCCTCCCTATCCTCTGTTGTCTGAATCCATGGACTAGCCTCCTCCCTCCTGCCATGCATGGTCTGATGTGCTGCCACTGCCCTCCATTTAGCATGATGTACCAGTCCACTCCTCCTGCCCTCCATTGCCCAATTCTATGGCCCATCATTGTCCTCCTGCTTAGCCTCTGTGCTTAGCTTGCTGCCCCTATTCTCCTTCCCCCTGCCCTCCGATGTCTTTGTGCATGCCCCTGCTCCATCCTTTTTGCCCACCATGTTCCATGGACCTGCCACTCCTATCTACTCTGAGTGTTCTGTTGAGCTGCCACTCCCCTCCCACCTGCCTAGCATTGTCAGATGACTGTAACCTGTCCCTGCCACCTCCACACTGCCTGTCCACATGCCATGCCCCTATCCCCTTCCTCCTGTCCTCCATGGTCCATTTTACTGCCACACTCTTCTGCCCTCCCTGGTCTATGTGCTGCAACTGCTCCTCCTGCCTGCCCCACGCGGCCTGTTGTGAGGCCCCTTCCCCTGAACTCTCTTGTCTGTGCCCAGGTCCTGACCCTCCCTTCTATCCTCCATGGTCCTTTGTGCATGCCCCTGCACCCTCCTTCTTGCCCATCATAGCCATTGTGCTGCCACTAACCCTCCCGCTTGCCATGCATGGTCTTCTCTGCTGCCATGGCCCCTCCCACCTTCCCTGTGTGGTCAGCTGGCTGCCCCTGACCCCCTCCCACCTTCCCTCCATGGTCTGTGTGTATGCCATCATAGTCTCATTGTTGCTCTCCATGGTGTGTCTTGTTTCTGCTGCCCCTCCTGCCTGACCTCCATGGTCATCTTGCTGCTCCTGCCCTGTCCCCTTGCCCCCAGCCCTCTTTTTCCATGTGCAGACCCCTATTCCCTCCTTCCTGGCTTGTCTGTTCCATTGTAATGCCCCTGATACGTTCCTCCTGCCCTTTATGGTCTGTTATGCTGCAGCTTTCACTCCTGTCTGTCCATTATGGTCAGCTAGCTACCATTGCCTCTTTCCCCTCTGTTCTCTGTTGTCCATGTGCATGGTCCTGTCCCCTCCCTATTGCTTTCTATGGATTGTTGTGCTGCACTCCCGTCCTGCATGTGCTGTGTGGTGTATTGTGCTGCTGCAAACCCTGATGCCTGCCCTGTAGGGTCAGTTTGGTGCACCTCTCCATGTCCCTCCTGTCCTCTGTTATCCGAGTCCATGTCCCTACCCCAATTCCTCCTGCCTACCATGATCCAATGTACCATGCTTGCGAACATTTTGAACTTGGTAAGAGGGAGATTTTGAAAAAAAACTGGGGTATTGATTTTCCCCTTTGAGTTACATTGAAAAAGAGGAGATTGTAGATAGGAGACAGATCAAATAAAGCCCATTTGAGCTTAAAAAATTGGACGTTTCCTGGCTGAAACGGGTCTGTTGGCATGTATGGTTGTACTACCAATGCCTCTTCCTTCTGCCCACAATGGTCTATTATATTGCCACAGCCCTTCTTGCCAGTCCTGTATTGTTGGTTTGTTGCCCCTGCCCCCCTTTCCACTGCCCTCCATAGTCTGTTGTGCTGCCACTGCCCTTCCTGCCTGCCCAGTGTGGTCAAATTGTTGCATCTGCACTCTCCTACCCGCCTTCAATTTTCAGAGTCCGTGCCCCTGGCCTCTGCCTCTCAACAGTATCCCAATGAACAACTAGATTGCTAACATTCTATATTTATTACAAAAGTGTGGAACGCCTGACATCATCTTGATGTAATCAAAACTGTAATACCTAGAGTATTTCCTTTAGAAATTACATATATGAGAGGGTCTTATTTGCATCAAAATTATGGTTAGTGCTCTAAAAAACTAAAATGAGGACATATTTTCTGAGTTTTCAAATAGCGACAAAGAACTTTTAAATTATTTGTAATCTTTATGTTTTTTTATCCAGTTGACCACTTGATTAAATGTTGCACCTAGGGGAGAGCATGTGGTGTTACTTCCAGAGCTGCAGACTTTGCAACTGGAGAACCAGGTTGGAGTTTCTGCTTCAGCTCAACATTCTGTGATTCTGGTCAAATCACTTAATCTCCCCATGTCTACAACCAAAATGAATTTGATCTTGTGTGATGTAACCAATGCTCATGTAAAGCACTCCAATACCTGACAAGTCTGCACTATATAAAACTGCAAATACACAACAAATAAGTGTTTTGCACACTTCTGTCATCGGGCTATACTTGGGCTACATCTGGGTGATATTTGGGCTACATTTGGGCTCTTTTGTCTCTGGTGGCCATCTTGGGAGATTTATTGTTATGAAGTTTCCTAATTTCCTCATTTACTGCAGTCTCCTCAGTGGGAATACTTTCAGTTTTTTTATTTTGGTTCCATCAAGAAGGCATTCAGATGTGTCACACATTTGCCATAAATTCTGAATGTTAGCACTCTAGTTGCTCATTAGATCACTGTAGTAAAACTACTGCTCACCAGGGAAGTCTGCTGCTGGTATTCAAAGTGCATGTTTCAGTCTGCATGTCAGAATTTTTTTATGAAATAGAAGATTTGAGAAGTCAAAATGTGCCCTAGATTTTCTTTCTGCAGAACTAATCATAATTTCTGTGGCAAAATGAACCCCCTCATTTTGTTCCTTTGTAAATTAAATGTTTTAAGTGTTACCACTTTATTCCAATCAAGATGGCTTCAGGTGTGCCATACTTTTGTCATAAGTAAGACTGTTAGCGCTCTAGTTGTTCGTTAGAACACTCTGGGACATTCTGTCATTGGGCTATACTTGGGCTACATCTGGGTGATATTTGGGCTACATTTGGGCTCTTTTGTCTCTGGTGGCCA
Organism: Triturus cristatus; assembly: GCF_964204655.1. Lineage (NCBI taxonomy): Eukaryota > Metazoa > Chordata > Amphibia > Caudata > Salamandridae > Triturus > Triturus cristatus. The sequence goes on along the minus strand of NC_140584.1, from coordinate 934,937,920 downwards.
TCTTGGGAGATTTATTTGTTATGAAGTTTCCTAATTTCCTCATTTACTGCAGTTTCCTCAGTAGGAAATACTTTCCGTTTTTTACTTTGGTTCCATCAAGAAGGCATTCAGATGTGTCACACATTTGCCATAAATTCTGAATGTTAGCACTCTAGTTGCTCATTAGATCACTGTAGTAAAGCTACTGCTCACCAGGGAAGTTTGCTGCTGGTATTGAAAGTGCATGTTTCAGTCTGCATGTCAGAATTTTTTAATGAAATAGAAGAGGATTTGAGAAGTCACTCAAAATGTGCCCTAAATTTTCTTTCTGCAGCACTAATCCTACTTTCTATGGCAAAATGAACCCCCTCATGTTGTTCCTTTTTAAATTAAATGTTTTAAGAGTTACCACTTTATTCCAACCAAGATGGCTTCAGGTGTGCCATACGTTTGTCATAAGTAGGACTGTTAGCGCTCTAGTTGTACTTTAGAACACTCCGGGAAGCTGCAGTAGTACACAAAGGAATCAACTGAAAGTCTCTGCCCTTGTTGGATGTACATGTTTTACTGAGAATGTCAGACTTCATTCTCACATGACTGAGAAAGATAATGTGAATTTACAGAAAATATGCTCTCAGTTTAGCTTATAGATCACCTTCCAAACCTCTGTGGGAAAAGCATGAGAAAATAGTTTTCTCGCAAACATGATTCATGATATCACAGCAGAAGGCTTTTTCACATGGTAAAATCACTTAGAACACACCACAATTCCTAAAATGGGTATGGTACCATCAACAAATGATTTGTAATGTAACTAAAGTCTTAAAGCCTTCTATTAACCGCAATGCTTTTTAATGAGGTGCTATCATGTATATTGGTCCCAAGATGGCTGCCAACACTTCCTGGATGAAGTGCTGACAGCCAATCAGATCTCACGATGAGATGTGTGGTTAGGCTCCGCCCAGATATATATGTGATTTTACTTTTGATTTTCTCAGGAACTACTGAACGGATTTACACAATTTAAGCAAAAGGCACGAGTGTAAACCAAGGGCTACCTTTTTGCCAAATTTGGTGCAATTCCGTTCAGCCGTTCGGGCTGTACCTTCGACTAAAGGTCCTATGGGAAAATGCATGGGGAAAATGCGTTTTGGGACCCCCCTTTTTTCTCAGCCCCCGCTTGACGAATCACCCCAAGACTTTCAGAGTAAGAGCTGAGCGGAGCACCCCATTAGTTTTGAAAATTTCACGAAGATAAGTCAACCGGCGCCAAAGTTATTCAAAATAGAATTTTCAGATTTCCTATGGGAACTCAGTCCTAACTATAACTATCTACTGGCGACCGCCAGTAGATAATATATATATCTATATATTATCTACTGGCGGTATAGTTAGGATCTCGTTTCTATTCAAATAGCATTTTTTCTTTTCCCAATATCTTTGGCGCCGGTTGACGAATCTTCGTGAAATTTTCAAAACTACTGGCCCGCTCTGGTCAGCTCCTATCTTGGAAGTTTCGGGGTGATTCGTCAAGCGGGGGCCGTGAAAAAAGGGGGGTCCCAAAACACGTTTTCCCCAAGTTAATTTCCATTAAAAAAAAATATATATATATATACATATGTGTGTGTGTGTGTGTATATATATATTTTTATTTGGTGAAAAAGCAAAGGTTACAGGGATGTTATAGTTAGGCTGATATTTCACTCATACAAAACTAGAGAAATTCAGCAGTTATAGTTAGCTGAGCTTAGTATAACTTGCACCCCTGCAATGCACTGCTTATAACATCACATATTACATCACTCATTACATGGTCAGTGACATCACTTATTCATACAGATACTAACACATACTTACTCACCTATTCAGTCCCTGACATAAGCACACACTCACCCATACAGCCACTCTCACAATCACTCACTCACGGCGAACGACCCTTACAATGTGGTCATTACACCGTGATACATTTACATCACGGTCATTACAAGGCAAGTCGTTAAAACGACTTGCTCTTTATGGCGCTCTACACTAAGGAATAGTATGATTTACTATTCCAACACCTTCCCTATTGTTACACACACTGGAGTTGTAATAGTAAATCATACTATTCCTAAGTCCAGCGCCTCTAGCACAAGTCATTGTAACGGCTTGCATTGTAATAACTGCGATGTAACGTACCGCGATCTAAAGGATCGCTTTGTAACATCACATATTCCTCACTCACACATACAGTCACTCATATACTCCAACACTCACTTATACTGCTTTTCACATATGCAGTTACTCACCCATATACCACTGACACATCCATTCACTCACTGACACAGCCATACACACACCCAATCACCCATACAGTCCCTCTCAGATGCACTCACAAACCCATACAGCCACTGATTCACCCACTCACTTATCCATGCAGGGAGTCACATACCCCCTCAACCACCCACACAGACACTCATACACCCATACAGGTACTCAGACAACCAATCAATATCCCATACAGACACTCATGTACCTACTCACCAACCCATGCAGCCACTTACACACCAACTGCCAGACTGATACAGACATTCACACAAATTTGCCACTTACCCATACATTCACAGAGACACGTATAATCACTCACTTATACAGTCAGTCATGCACCCACTGAATCATCCATACAGGCACTCATACACCGACTGATTCATTAATACACCTACTCACAGTCACCGGGTGATGTCATGAGTGATGTCATTTGAGATGTCATGAGTGATGTCACTGACCATGTCATGAGTGATGTAATATGTGAGGTCATAGGCAGTGCATTGCGGGGGCACAAGTTATAGTTAGTTCAGCTAACTATAACTGCTGAATTTCTCTGGTTTTGTACGAGCCTAACTATAAAGTCCCTGTAATCTTTTTTTTTCCCCACTGAATTTATATGTATATATATAAATTACCTACTGGCCCATATATTCACTGAAAAAAACAAACGTTAAAGTAAAGTTATAGGTAGGTCTGATAAATAGATTTTTTTTGTTTAATAAAAACCTTAAATATTTACTGAAAAAACACAAAGATTAAGGTAATGTTATCGTCCAGTAAATATTCCGGTTGATAACATTAACATTTTGAACTACAAAAAACAGAAATTCACCAGTTTTACTTGGCCGAGCTAACTATAATGTGTGCCCTCACCATACACTGATTATGACCTCACATATTGCATTACTCATAACATGTTCTATGACATCATTTTTGACATCACTCATAACATCTCAAATTACATCATTGATGACATCACTGATGACATTATCCAAGTTTCTTTTGCCCACATTTCTCTATAAACTATTAATGCATTAGAAGCTTGAAAGTAACTGCAAAATTGCTGCTCACAATAATATGGGGCATCATAAATTCCATCACAGATACAACTACCTTAGGTGTAGCAAGCAACATTATGTGTTATGTGCAACATTTATCCTATACCATACACTTCACGAGTAGCCTAGCTCACATTAACAATCAACCACAGATAAATAAGTAATCTCTACTGCACATGGTGTTCAATCTGTGTTCAAGTGTTCAGAGAAAGCCACGTTCCTCAAAATACTCAGTCTGTTCCAAAATTAATCAGCTACTGTGGAAAGTTTTAATCTGTATCAAACGCCTCACAGTCACTGAACCTACATTGAGAAATGAAGTTGATATGAGTAGAAAAGTGGGTACTATAAACAGTGTTTACTCTATGGAGAGAGTTTACTCTGTGCCACACTGTTTACAGACAGTGAAACTCTCATGGGAAATACACCACAGAGTATTAAAAACTATCCACTAAGAACAGTGTACACGCTACAAAAAAATTGTCAAAAAAAACACTATTCACTCAAAATAACCAATGTCTGAAGGTGCTAAAGATCATACTTCCAGCAGCCTTCATGCTGTGGTTAAAACCTTTCAGATTTCCCATCTTCTGAACCAAAAGAAGCATATGTACATAGGTTAGTACCTGGTGTACAGTCATCTATGTTATGTAGAAATGTTCATACTGAGACGATTCTGCCTAATAAAGGCTACTTACAATATGTAGTATCTAGTCCGGAGAATTATGTTCTGTTAGAAACATTTTCTGCAGAACCAAAAAACTTGTGTGGAACATATTGGTCACAAGTCATCAACTGTCATCTACACACAGAGTTACTCTTCAATTCAAAGATTTCTAATCTGTTCAATACTGCTACACACCTATGATGTAATAGAAGCACGTGCATTTCGTAAACACTTAAACCCATTAGCTGGACACAGGCTGTAAAAAATAAGGTCAAAAACAAATATGGTAGTTACCAACCACTATGTAAACTATAAAATAAACAAGCGCACTCATTGGATGATGTCATCAGTAATGTAATCAATTATGTCATTTGAGATGTCGTCAGTGAGGTCATAAATGATGTCATAGAACATGACATGAGTGATGTATATGTGAGGTCATAAGTAGTGCATGCAGGGGCACAAGCTGGATATCTGTGCTTTTTTTAGTTTAAAACATGAATGTTATCACTAACATATACATCTCACTATTACATTATTTAAACCTTTGTTTTTTCCAGTGACTTTCTAGGGTTTTATTTTAAACAAAAACAGATCTATTTATCAGACCTAACTATAATGTTACTTTAACCTTCGTTGCTTTCATTGAATTTGCACAGCAACCGACTTGGAGACAGCCAACCTCACGCAGGCATGGCCTTTTATCGCACGCTGCGTGCTGTTGGATGCAGGGCCTGCCTTGCAGCCATTTCCTGTGTCCAACTCCATATAGGCAGCTAACCCTATGCTGCACAGAGCCTTTGGCCGAGCCTAACGGGGTGTTGGCCACAGGGCTTGGCCTGCTGCCAGTCCCTATAGCAAAACCCCCAGCCGGCTGATAAGCCCTCACCAACCACAGCCTTTGGCGTGAGCAGTTTAGGGTTGGCCTTCAGACCCCGGGCAACGCATCCCCTAGGGAATAACATATATATTAAGGGAAGGGGTCATGCAGCCTCCCTCCCAACCCCTAATTGACCCCGGGAATCCCATTCCTGGGTCAGTTCCAATAAAAAGGGGAGCGTCTGTATGGCCTTCCTTCCCAAGCCTTAAAAGGTCTCGGGGACCCTATCCCCCGGGGCCAAATACAATTAAATAGGGGAGGGACACATGCAGCTCCCCTCTCGAGCCATAATACGACAAGGGGACCACATCCCCCACAGCAGTCCATTTTTAAAAAAGGGGAGGGGGTCATGTGGCCCTCTCCCGAGCCTTTTCAGGCACCGCGGACCCCATCCTCTAAGGCCATCAGTTTTAAAAAAGGGGAGAAGAGGTACGTGTGAGCCTCCTCCTCAAGCCATATTAGGCTCCGGGGATCCTATCCCCTGGGGCCTTATGCATTATATAGGGGAGGAAGGGCCACTTGGTCCCTCTCACCAAGCCTTATTAAGCCCTGGGGACCCTATCCCCTGGGGCAGCCTTACATTATAAATGGAAAGGGGCCATGTGGTCCCCCTCCCCCGAACCTTCTAAGGCCGCGAGGATGCCTTCTCCTCGGGCAAACTAATAATAAAGAGAGTGGGGCATGCGTTTCCCATCCCTGAGCCTAACTAGGCCCCCTGTCCCTCATCCTAGTTAGACCCCTTAACCTGGGGCCAACATTTAAATAAAAGGGGTGGGTGACTGTTTTTGGCCCTGGGGACACCAAGCCCCAGGGCCCCATTTATTTATTTTGGGGAGGGAGCACGGGGCTCCCCTCTCTGAGCCATATTTGGCCGCAGGATCCCCATCCCACGGGTCCCTATTTCCTATTTTGGAGAGATGGGGGTTCAGATCCCCTTCCCAGACCATATTTCGCCCTGGGGACCCCATCCTTCAGGGCCCAATGCATTTATAAGGGGTAGGGGGCCACATGGCCTCCCTGCCCGAGACGTTTTCAGGCCTGTGAACCCCATCCCTGGTGCCAAATTAAATTAATATGGGCAGAGGGAGGGAGGGAGCGTGTTGCCCAGTTTTCGACCCGGGGAGCCCACCTCCTGGGGGCAATGTATTTAAAAAGGGGAGGTGGGTTGCACAGCCCCCTCCTTAAACCTTGAATAGAGCCTGGGGACCCCATCCCCCAAGGGATGCTACCTAAATTAAAAGGGAGGGGGCGCGCAGCCACTGCAGAGCCCACTTCTGGGGCTGCATTCCGTAAGGGGAGGGTGACGCCTCCCCTCCCCAAGTTAATATAGACCCCAGGGGCCCCAATCCTGGGGCCATATTTAATAAGGGGAAGGGGTGTACAGCCCCCCTCCCCAAGCCATTTTAGGCCCTGGGGATCCCCCCCTTGTGACCTAAATTTACCAAAAAGGGGAAGAGGGCCACGTGGCCTCCCTCCCCGAGCCATTATAGATCTAAGGGAGCCTACCCTTGGTGCTGCATTCAATAAGGGGAATGGTGTGCGGGGCACCCCTCGCCGTGCCATTACAGGACCCAGTGAACTCACTCCTGGGGCTGCATCACACAAGGGGAGGGGAAACCGCACGCCCCCCTACCTGAGCTATTATAAGTCCAGGGGAGTCCACCGCCGAAATTTACTAAAAAGGGAGAGGGGGACTGCACGGCCCCCCTCTTCAAGCCTTAAAAACAGCCTGAGGTACCCCATCCACCAGGACTGCTAACTTTAGAAAAGGGAGGGGGTGTGCCGCGCCGCCCCCTTCCTGAGCCTGTTTTGGCCCCGGGAACCCAATCCCTCGGGCTGGCTCACATGCTGTGTCCCAGGGAGTCCACCCCCGGGACAGATAGGTTTCCCGAAACTTACGTTTGCTCCTGCGTGGTGCAAGCATTTTCAAAACTCCCGCCAAATGGGAGCAAACATCTGCTCTCAGCAGACAGGAGCTGGGAGCTGACTTGTATTCTGTGTTCCTGCAAGCACTGATGCGGGCAGGGAAACAGAACACATATTGCTCCCTCTCGAAGGGAGCAGCTATTAATGCTACTCCCTCAGGGCGGGGCAATGCCTTAATCAGTCAGTTTCTCTTACCCCATCAGTGCGGGCAGGGAAATGGATCAAATGTCTGCTCCGAGTTGGCGGGAGCATTTTTAAAGGGGTCAGGAAGGGTATTGGGTGGAAAGGTTGTTTTTTAGGGTTGGGGGAGGTTGGGGGTAGGGGAATTGGGTGGTAAGGGTATTTTAAGGATTCAGGAGTAGGAAAGGGAATTGAGTGGTAAGCGTGCTTTTAAAGTTTAGGAGTGAGTAGGGGTATTAGGTGGTAAGGTTGTATTAGGGTTTAGCGGTAGGTCAGGGTGTTAAATGGTAGCGGCAGTCGTAGCCGATATCCTTTCAAGTATTGCCCGGCGGTAATCGCCTCTTATACCATTCGATGCTAAACCAATGAAGAGGCAGGCGCCGGAGACTGGAAGGCAGGAAACAAAGTTTTATTCCGTCGGAGTGGAACACATCAGATCAGACAGCGAAGTATCGTCACGAGGTGCTCTAACTGCATCTCTGAGACCTGGTCTCTTATACACACGTTTATGACTTTATTGCAGGGTTATCATACATGGCACATTCTTGAGATCACTTTGATGCATGAAAGAACATCCTCAGAATCCCCGGCTCAGATCCGATCCCACGCATAGCTACAGTAGAAGTTCCCACCCCACCCGCAGTAGGAGATGGCTATCACACAGCAGGATATTCCGCCAGTTCCCGGGGGTGTGTGCGACCGGTCGGGTCTCAGGGGGTGGGGGCCTTGATCTGCTGTAATCCCTTTGATGTGGGGTGTTTCCCTTACAGTAGGGGCAATAAACTGCATCCGCAGGGCTAGGTGATGGCCTGGGATCGGTTCGGACAATCGGGCGCGGAGGAAGGGGGTTATCAGAAAGGATGTATGACCATGTATGGGATGAAAGGAGGTGTTGGTCAGGCACGGGGTGCGATTCCATGGCAGGGTCGCGCAGAAGGAGAGGTTTTACGGCCCATGTATGAGAGAGCGGGGGTGGCCAGCGCGCGGGGGATGTTCGCAGCGCCTGAGGGGCGCGCTGGTGATCGGCAATGAGCGGGGAGAGAGAGTGGGGTGTCTAAAATGGCAGCCGTGCGTTCGCTGTGCGTGGCGCTGGGGAGAGGCAAGATGGCGCAGATAATGTTCAGTTACAGGCTAAATTTCCACAGTCCTCCCTTTTAACATATCTCGCCAGCTTGTTTAGTTCGGATCTATCCCCATAATACCACGAACTTCCACCTCATACAGAGCTTTCATTCGTTCCGCTTCAAAGTTCAAAGTCTTAGGGCAGATGCAGTTCATAAAAAGCGAACATAAAGGTGGCAGACACTGAATCCCCAAGCAACATCCACATAGTATCACAATCGGTATTAGGATAAATGAAAACAGCCTCCATCCCCAACTTTTAATAGTGTCCCAAAACCAACTCCCAAGTGACCATCCTTCTTGCTCCTGATGAACCTCTGCGGAAAGTCTGTGGAGGTGTTCAATTGCTTTGTAGACTGAGGTGAGTTATCCGGTACGTAGGTACAACAGCTGGACCCAATGATGCGGCATGCTCCTCCAAGATCAGCCAGAACCACATCTAGAACGAGGCGGTTCTGAAGAGCCACCAGGCGGACGGCCTGAAGCTCGGCGGTGTTGTTGGCGAGGATGCCAGCCGTAATGTTCATCGCCGTCTCGACTGCCTGAGTTAAGTGGCGGATGGCACGGCTGTTTGCCATTGGACCCCAGAGTGGAACAAGTCCCTTTACTGCATCCAGGAACTGTGCTCCGGTGGAGTCGGCTTGTACAAGGTCTTTGGCACGTTTCTGTCGGTGATGGTTTGCTGGAGCCACATATGTCGGAGGAAGGACAAAAGCGATGTAGCAGGTGCCTCCCCAACCTTTCGGAAGCCAGGTGTAGGCCTTAGTACCACAGACGAAGTACATATTCGGGGAGGCAACAAAGGAGGGTGGATCAACTGAGTCCAATGTTCGGGTGATGAGGCAGGAGCTGTGGCCCACCAGCTGCACCCCCAGGCCTTCGAGGCACACAAATCCAGTGATGTTGATGACGGATAGGGCCACTGTTAGGGTGGCGGCCGTCCGTTTCCGGAGGTAAGAGAAGGTGGGTCTGGCTGGGTTGTTGAACACTTGCATTTCAACTCGTTCTTTGGCAGGGATGTCCATGTGAAAGGAAGTGTTTGATCTCAGAGGACAGAAGGGGGCAGAAGTTCTTCCAGTTTTGTTCAGCCAGAACCCATGGTAGAAGTGTGACATAGTTCTGCCGGAAGTGGCATTGTCCTTGTAGCTTTCTTGTAGGAGGATTAGCCAGGCGAGGCAGGAACCATGGACAGAAAAAGGTGAAGGGATGAAAGGGATAGAGTGTCCAGTGGCATGTGGTAGCAATCCACAGATCCAGCAATTAGTGGCATTGGCAGCAAGATTGTGTTGGTGGAGCAACTGCACAAAAGAGTTATTCCAGAACTCCTTACGCCTTTCTCGGAGTTGGGGTGAAAGTGAGATGAGATGGTGTTCTTTCATGGTGATAGGTTGAACGGTGGTCAGCAATGTCTTATGAGCGGGTGTGCTCTCCTCCATGATCCAGAAGGTGACCATGAGGAGAAGGCAAAAGAGAAGGGTAATGAAAAGTGCAATAGTCTTTGAGCTGTGCACTCTGTCAGTCTTTGGGTTTTTGTAGTGGATCTGCGGACGTCCGGTTGCTTCCATCATCTTCATGTCGGATGCTTCCATCACCTTCAAGGGACTCGGTAGCGGGCAGAACCACAGACTTTGTTTAGTTTCTCTCCTGGTGGCTTTTGAGGTGACTAGGCAACCGCTCTGAGATTTCAACTTAGTTTGTGGTCTGCTTAGCCGAAGTTCCCTCCTTTCGTCGTAGGTTATACCCCTCCTTGGATGGCACAGTGGGATCGGGATATTTCATTAATTCAAGTGTCTCTGTATCCGGGCAGCGGCTCAGGGATGGTCGGTCTTTGTCCAGAAGTTCTTCTTGGGCGGTGATGTTGTCCGTGGTCGTCAGGGTCGATGATACCTTCTTGCAGTGGTGTGCATGCAGCCAATTGCGCTTCCCCTCCACTCGAAGAGTTGTTCGGGTGGTGATCAGGACTTGCAGGGGGCCCGTCCACCGGGGCTCCAGACTCTTGGTGCGCTGCAAGTTACGCACTAAGACAAAGTCACCGGGTTGGATGTCGTGTCCGGGGCCCCTGGAAACATCGGGAATGGCTTGCAGCACCTGCTGATGGATAACAGACAATGTTTTAGTTAGGTTGTACAAATAGTCAGACATGAGGACGTCCGGGACTCTTGGTGCGCTGCAAGTTACGCACTAAGACAAAGTCACCGGGTTGGATGTCGTGTCCGGGGCCCCTGGAAACATCGGGAATGGCTTGCAGCACCTGCTGATGGATAACAGACAATGTTTTAGTTAGGTTGTACAAATAGTCAGACATGAGGACGTCCGGGACGTCGTGGATGGATGTTGGTTTCGGTGCAGTCCAAAGGTTCATGGGCCGCCCGAAGACGACCTCGTAGGGGGTTAAGTGGTGTTTGGTGGGGGTGGAACGCATTGATAGCAATGCTAGCGGGAGAGCGTCTGGCCATTTCAGTCCTGTGGTGGCAACTATTTTGGCTATCTTAAGCTTCAATGTGGCATTATGTCGCTCAACCAAGCCTGCAGATTGGGGATGGAAGACCGCATGGAACTTCTGCTTTACACCCAGCCCCTTTAAGATGAGTTGGATAACCTCGGCTACAAAGTGGGGGCCGTTGTCGCTCCACAAAATTCGACAAAGGCCGTATCGGGGGAAGAATTCTTTCAGTAGTACTTTTGCGGTAGTCATAGCGGTGTTGTCGTGGGTTGGGTAGGCTTCCACCCACTTGCTGAAGGCACACACAACGACAAGTACGTACTTCAAACCTTGGCACCTTTCTAACTGGACGTAGTCCATTTGTAGGACTTCAAAGGGGTGATTGGGAACCCCAAACCCTCCCCGGGGTACAGCAGTTCCCTTTCCAGGGTTGTGTTGGAGGCATACCAGGCATTGTTGGACCAGACGTTTGGCTGAGTCTGGGATTTTGTCGTTGTGCCAGACTTTGGAGATGAGTTCAATCATGGGGGCAGACCCTATGTGTGCGGGGGAGTGTGCCATGGTCAGCATGGGGATCAAGTATGAGTCAGGTAGCAACCATTTGTTCGAGTCTTTAGTTCGCCAGCAACCGTCATCGCCCTTCAACCCCACCCGTGCCCATTCAGTTAATTCGTGTGGTGTGCTGGCTAGTTGGATGTCCCTAATCGTTTCCCTAGCATCCTTCCATTTCTCAGTTTGTGACCTGGTCACGTACATACGGGTCGTGGACCTATTCTCGGCCGTGGTTCGGGCAGTAATGTCAGCTAGTGCATTTCCCTGTCCTATAATGTCTGTCACCTTCTTGTGTGCCTGGCATTTGATCACAGCCAGTCGTGTGGGGAGGAGGACTGCTTCGGTCAGGGCAGAGACTAGATCTCCATGCAGGATGGGTGTGCCATGGGAAGTCAAGAATCCCCTCTCTTTCCATAAGAGCCCAAAGTGGTGAACTACCCCGAAGGCGTACTGACTGTCTGTGTAAATGTTTGCGGTTGTCCCTGCTGCCAGGATGCATGCTCGTGTGAGAGCAATTAGTTCCGCCGCCTGTGCGGATCGCTGTGGTGACTGCATAGGCAGCTGAGGTGGTGCCATCGGGGAGCTTGATGCATGAGCCATCCACCCACAGTTCTCCGTCAGGGTCCGGGAAGGCAGTATCTCGGAGGTCAACCCTACTCTTGGTCTGTTCGTCGGTGAGGGTCACGCAGTCATGTATAGGGGACGCATTGGGGTCAGTGTCAGGGAGAGGTAGTAGAGTAGCTGGATTCAGAGTGGTGCATCGTTTCAATGTGATGTGGGGTGCAAGCAGAGTCAGTTCGTAACCAGTCAGTCGTGCGCTAGTCAGGTGTTGAGTCTTGGTCTGGTTCAGGAGGGTGTCAACCGCATGGGGTACCAATACAGTGAGGGGGTTCGAAAGTACGATCCCCTCACTTTGCCGGATAGAGACAGCAGCGGCGGCTACTGCTCGAAGGCAGGCGGGCAAAGCTCTGGCTACAGGGTCAAGAGTGGCAGAGAAGTAGGCACAAGGGCGTTGTTTAGGACCTATGGACTGGGTTAGGACAGACAACGCGCATCCCTCCCTTTCGTGGGTGTAGAGGGAGAAAGGTTTAGTGTAGTCTGGGGTTCCTAGGACTGGTGCTGAGCAAAGGGCATCTCGTAATTCTTTGAAGGAGGATTGGCATTCGGGTGTCCAGGGGAGAGGGAAGGGGGCATCTTTAGCCAGCAGGGAAAGCAGAGGTTTTACAATAAGACTGAAGTTTGGCAACCATTGTCGACAAAAGGAGGTGAGGCCTACTAGAGACCGCACTTGCTTCTGAGTTTTGGGAACAGGGGTTTCTAGGATGGTCTGAATTCGGTCAGGGGTAAGTTTCCTCCCATCCTTGGATAGGAGGTGGCCTAGGTATGTCACTTGGGGTTGGCAGAACTGCAACTTCTTCCTGGAGACCTTGTGACCGTTCTCCGCGAGGAAGTGGAGGAGGTGAAGGGTGGCCGTGACAGCAAGTGGGGTGGTGTCGGCCGCCAAAAGGATGTCATCGACGTACTGTATTAACACCACTCCATCGGGCAATTGGACTGCATCTAGTTGTCTCTTAAAGGGCTTGGCTATAAATGCTGGGACTCTCAGTGTAGCCTTGGGGTGCCCTACAGAATCTGTACGACCGGGCTTTCAAAGTGAAGCCGAACAGGTGGCGGCTGTCTGGGTGGATGGGGATGGAGAAGAATGCGTTCTTGAGATCAATAACAGTAAAGGTGGTGGCAGTGGACGGAATTAGGGTGAGGATGGTGGTGATGTCTGAGACCACGGGGTACTGAGGTATGACTACTTTGTTGACTTCTCGTAAGTCAACAATGAAGCGGTATGCTTTCTCATCTCCCTCGCCTTGTTTCTTTACAATGGGTAGGATAGGGCTGTTGCAAACATTACTGACTACTTCTTCTACCACTCCTGCATCGACTAGGGACTGGATGATTTCCACCAATGCCTTCTCGCCTTCGGGCGATATTCGATACTGTGGGAGCTTTGGGAGCACTGCGTCCGGTCGGACGGTTATGTGTACTGGGTCGATCACCATGCGCCCTACATCTGAGTCGGTTTTAGCCCATAGATGTGAGGGTAACGTGTCGAGTAGGGACAGGTCAGCATCAGTTATAGAGAGCATACGTCATGTGTGACAAGGTCTGAACAGATCTGGGTTATCGTGCAGGATGACTCGAACTCCGTCTGGGGAGCATCTGATGGTAGCTCGGAAATGTTTTAGCAAATCAAGTCCCATAATAGCATCGGGGGTGTTGGAGGAGAGCAGAAAGGTCGTGTCAGTGGCGTTATCTTCTAAGTCAAAGGAGATTGGTGCTGATAAGGGGTTAGTGGAGGGCGTTCCATCGAAGCCTATTGAGGTTACGTGTGAGCCAGACAAGGGTGCCCTAGGAATCAGTCGTTTAGATAACGCACTACGTGTCGCCCCAGTATCTACCAGGAATGGAGACTTTGTGCCCAAGACCTTAGCAGTGACGTAAGGACCTTGCTGGTCAACACGGAGTTCGACTGGATCCCTCCCTTGCCCCTGGCGGTCCTATGCGAAGTCATGGGTGCTTTCATAGTCGGACTGCTGACACTGGTTTTGTCGGGGGCGATCAAAGGTGTTTGGTCTGCCTGGCCTGTCGTTGATGGCATCGTTCGTGTACCCTCGTCCCTGTCCTCTATTTCTGGGGTCATATGCTGTGTCTCTGGGGTCCCTATTTTTGTTCAATTCCAGAAGGACCGGGCACTGGGATTTCCAGTGTCCGAACCCTCTACAGAACGCACATTGGTTCCCATCTAAGTCTCGCCGTCCGTTGTAGGGTGCAGGTGTATGGTCTCTAGGGGGTAGCTTTCTAGGGGCGGTTGGTTGGTAATTCCCTTTTGGGGGTTCCCTTCCTATGGTCACCCCTTGCAACTGTGCTATCATTGCCCTCTCCTTCAGTTCCCTTTTCTTCCTCTCTGACGCCCTATCGTTCTCATTCTTTTGGTTTTCGTAGTATTGGGCCATCTGGAGGATTGCTGCGGGTTTGGAGGCTGCCCAACTACTCTCGCTGGTCTGTAGCTTCTGGGAGACTTCTTGTGACAGACCCTTCACATAATTCTGGACAAAGAGGTGATGTCCGGTTGCTGTGGTCATGTCCTGGCCACTATAATCGGAAAACACAGTCTCGAATAGAGAGAAGTATTCAGACACATCCTCCTGGGGTTTCTGGCGACAAGCCGTCACTATCGACCAGTCTACCTTTTTTTCTGGGATTAGAGTCTTCAACTTCTGTACAATCTTGTCTGGGAGCTCCAATATGGCTTTCGGGGGTTTCTGTCCCGGTTCTCGCTGTTTATCTATGGTATCGAGTTGTACCCAGGTATATCCGAACGGCTCAGCGTGGTCAACTTTCCGGATTTGCTTCCACACATCAGCCGGCAGACATAACCCGAAGAACAAGTCGATATCTGCTAAAGTCATTATTGTTGAACCTAAGGCTGTACCTAGTTCGGTGTAGAAGGCAGTCGGGTTCTTTCTTAAGTCGGGTAGAGTTTTTCTAAAGGTCAAAATGTCTTGTCGGTCCCATGGCTGGTAGACCCAATTATATACAACCCTTCCCTTCGCATCTTGGTGGTTGATGTCGTCATGTGTTCCCTGACCTCGTGGGGGGACCCAGTAGGGGGCGGCTTCTTTGATGGGCATCATGGTATCAGTCCTTCCTGCCTGGGGCTTAGTCGCTATGGGAGTTTCTGCTTTGGTTGTCTGTCTGTGCTCTTTAAGGTGTCGATAGACCTCGAGTGTACGAGTGAAGAGGTTCGTCACATCGCCCTCTCCTTCTTCCCCAATGTCTACCTTCCTATATAGGGCCGCTAAGCCTTCGGGACCTTTATCGTGGTACCTATCCTCATATGTATTCAGGGCGTGATAACAAAGTCGTACGACAAAGTGTCGTCTGCGGTTGTCGGCATACGAGTTATACACGTCTGTTATATACTCCTCACTTTCCTTTCGTTCCACCAGTGTCCCTACTATCTTGTCGATTCCTGCTCGTTCATCCTTTGTTAGTCGATTCATTCTGGTGGAATCTTTCTTTCTCATCTCAGGGTCATCCAACGTTATTGCCGACGTTGTGTTCAGTACAAGAGGCTCGGCCGGCACGGAGGCCGTGAGGACCGAGGCCCCTGTACTGCTTTCGCTTGTGTTTGGGGGTTGTGGGTGTTGCACTACCGATTGGGAGGGTGCGTATGGAGGGGGCATGTAAATGATCGGGGGACCTAATAGTAATTCGTCATTCGTTCGTTGCTTAGAGGACAACTCAGGGTAGAGCATAGAGGGGGTCCTAACAGGGTACTGGCCTGATGTTTCGGGTTCCTGTCTTAGTTTAGTTTCCCTTCTCTCCTTTATTTCTTCTTCTAACTTTCTAGCGGCAAGGTGAGCTGCCTTTCGTAATTCTTTTTCTGCTTTTACTTCTTCCCTCTTTTTCCGTTGTGTTGCTTCTTTGCGCCACATTCCGATACTGTCAAGCATAGTAGGCGTCGTCTTATTGCTACGCAGAGCTATTTCTAGCATTTCTATCTTATGGTCGTCGAAGGATCCCATCAGTGGCCACTGACTCTCGGGGTCCTTCTTTGTATATTTATGCCATAGCTTGCTATAAGCTACGGCGACTAGTCCATATTTAGTGAACATGTCCTTATTAGGGGTGCCCTCCAGTGGAGCCGGATGGTTCACCTCTAATAAGCGGTCCGGGCAGAACCAACTACCAATCAGTGGGGAGAAGATAGGCATGACGGGTTTCAACGGGGACAAAAGTCAGCACTACCTATCTTTTCACTGCTTGCAAAGACTAGACAGAATATCTCTATTCCTCGTTATTTGTAAGCAGAGAATACCTCCAAAGAACCAATATCGAACAACTAGTGTTCGGACAATCAATCAATTAATGGGGAGATAAAGATAGGCACGACAGGTTACAATGGGGACAAAAGTCTGCGTTACCTACCCTTCACTATTTGCAAAGACTAGACAGAATATTTCTATTCTACGTTATTTGCAAACAGAGAATATCTCAAAGAGCACTATCCTTCAAAACAATCAATGTTCGGACAATCAATCAGTGGGGAGATAAAGATAGGCACGACGGGTTACAACGGGGACAAAAGTCTGCGTTACCTACCCTTCACTATCTGCAAAGGGAGAGAGAGAGAGTATTTCTACTCCTCCCCGTTTGTAGACAGCGAATATCTCAAAGAGAACAATCAATAAGCAATACTAGTATTTTTCAATCAATCAATCAATCGTTTCGCAATTTGTCGTGTTTCACGACCTTACCCGGACCGCGTGGACAGTTTCTCGTCTTCCGTCTCCAGCGCCCGATCGTCCTCTAATCTCCGTTATTGCCGCGGCACTCCTGATGGTTCCCAGTCAGGACCGTAGATCACTCGAGAGAGGTCTGCTCGGAACCAGTGAAGTTCGGATGATCGGCTGCCAGACGAGGGTCTATCGGGCAGGAGCTCTCCCGATCGTTGCAGTCGTTCACTCTGTCGTCGGGACCTCTCCCACTGGATCCACGTGTCGCTGATGGGCCCTACATTGGGCGCCAATTGTTAAATGGTAGCGGCAGTCGTAGCCGATAACCTTTCAAGTATTGCCCGGCGGTAATCGCCTCTTATACCATTCGATGCTAAACCAATGAAGAGGCAGGCGCCGGAGACTGGAAGGCAGGAAACAAAGTTTTATTCCGTCGGAGTGGAACACATCAGATCAGACAGCGAAGTATCGTCACGAGGTGCTCTAACTGCATCTCTGAGACCTGGTCTCTTATACACACGTTTATGACTTTATTGCAGGGTTATCATACATGGCACATTCTTGAGATCACTTTGATGCATGAAAGAACATCCTCAGAATCCCCGGCTCAGATCCGATCCCACGCATAGCTACAGTAGAAGTTCCCACCCCACCCGCAGTAGGAGATGGCTATCACACAGCAGGATATTCCGCCAGTTCCCGGGGGTGTGTGCGACCGGTCGGGTCTCAGGGGGTGGGGGCCTTGATCTGCTGTAATCCCTATGATGTGGGGTGTTTCCCTTACAGTAGGGGCAATAAACTGCATCCGCAGGGCTAGGTGATGGCCTGGGATCGGTTCGGACAATCGGGCGCGGAGGAAGGGGGTTATCAGAAAGGATGTATGACCATGTATGGGATGAAAGGAGGTGTTGGTCAGGCACGGGGTGTGATTCCATGGCAGGGTCGCGCAGAAGGAGAGGTTTTACGGCCCATGTATGAGAGAGCGGGGGTGGCCAGCGCGTGAGGGATGTTCGCAGCGCCTGAGGGGCGCGCTGGTGATCGGCAATGAGCGGGGAGAGAGAGTGGGGTGTCTAAAATGGCGGCCGTGCGTTCGCTGTGCGTGGCGCTGGGGAGAGGCAAGATGGCGCAGATAATGTTCAGTTACAGGCTAAATTTCCACTGTGGTATTGGATGGTGAGGGTGTTTTTAGGCTGGGTAAGGGTATTGGGTGGTAAGGGTATTTTTAGGATTCCTGGGTGGGTAAGGAAATGGGGTAGTAAGGCTGCTTTTAGAGTTTAGTGATGGGTAAAGGAATTGGGTAGGGGAGAGGTGTGGCGCAAAGGCCAGGGCGGCTGACTCCAGAGCGCAGGGCTCACAGTTCGATCGTTAGCGGCAGCTCAGCTCAGCACCATGTGACTCTGGGAAATCGCTCACCTAATCTTCCCAACAGCCCCCAGCGCCTCAAAACCCTTAGGGGTGAGTTGTTCGCACTTTATAAATACCGGATTTGGATTTGGTGGGGATATTGGGTGGTAAGGGTGTTTTTAGGGGTGGTAAGAGAATTGGATGGAAAGGGTGTTTTTAGGGATTATGGGTGGGTAGGAGTATGGGATGGTAAAGGTAATTTAAAAAATGGGGGGGTTTGTGGGATTTACACAATTAAAAAATAAGTAATATATATGTGTATATAGCTTTAAGTATGTGTGTGTATATATATATATATTCACTAAAAAAAACAAAAGTTTCAGGAACGTTATAGTTAGGTTCTAAATTTACATGCACAAAACCATAGAAATTCAGCTGTTATAGTTAGAGTTATTTAAAGTAACTATAACTCTTGCCCTAAGGTAACTATAGCTCATGGCTCCACCATGCACAGTTTTCCCATAAAACATTTCACTGCAAATGTTGTAGTAATGATATCAATGAGGCTATAGAAGATGTCATCAATGGTGTAAAATGTGGGATATTTAGCTGTGCATGGCGAGATGTGATTGATACACCGTCCGTTCTGCTAGTATACACCAGTCTATGTTCTGCAACCTTTGGGTTGTGCTGGAAGGTCTCTCTATATCCTGTGCCTGTATAATGTCCCTCCTGGCCACCATCAGTGCAATGTTACAGAACAAGAGGGAGTACTTTAGTAGCGTCTGCTTCCCCAGATGAGCAGACACACTGTCCATGCCGATAAATCGACCATATATCCCACTGTCTCCTTTAGGTGCCCATGTACGGTCTGTCAATATCCTACATGGTATGTACCAAGGCCCCTCTATGGTTGCATCGTCTCGGGCATCTGTCGATCGGAAGTCTCCCCATGGTATAGAGCTTCGTCCTTGTACAAAATGCTCTATGCAGAATGTTGTTGTATGAGGTGAAAGCCAGCCCAGATCGCCACCTCCCTCCCATGCCTCTGCCCAGTCCACCTCCTTATTTGTGCCTAAGTTCCTGTCTGTCCTTCAACTTCCCTAAGGGCAACAAACAGATCCGGACTAGGGTGGCATAAATTATGGACACCGCATGGCGGTGTAGTGGGGCTGCCAAGAGTCTGTATTTCAAAGGGGTTTCATTGACAATTTGCTCTAGATGCCTAATGTGACTATGAAGGGCACGCTTCACCTGCAGGCAATGGAATCTCCGGGACTCTGCTAGTTCATACTGCTCTTGGAGGCTCTCAAATAATACCATAACAATTCCTTCCCATAGGTCCCCAACCATGGAGATTCCAATTAAATTCCTCTGTTGGAAGCCCTCCAGCCGTTTAAAACCCACCAGCTGTTTGAAGCCCGCCAGAGCGTCCGAGTCCCAGAGCAGCATTTCTAGTGTAATTTTCCAATCCCATCACTTTGGTTACCTTTTTCCTCATCTGAATCACTGTGGCTGTGGTATAACTGTAGAATGCCCTTAGATAGCCCCTCTAGGGCAGAGCTCTCCTATCCGCCACAAAGGCTGGATTTCGCTGCTTTGCAAATGCCCAGCCATTGATCACCCGCCTCCCTGTAGTATAATTTAATATTGGGCAGAGCAATGCTCCCCTCATATGGACCTCTCGTGAGGGTTTCCAGTTCTATCCTGGGAATGCCCCAGATCAACAATAGTATCCTAGTAGTAGTCGTCTGCATTGTCTGGAAAAACTCCTCTGGGATTTTGGTACTGTGCGTTTTATAGTACGTAGAGGAATTTTGGTAGGAAGATAATTTGTATAGCACTTCCCTAAATTTCTTTGGTTTTGACTGTGTAAATTCAGAACCTAACAATAGCGTCCCTATAACCTTTGGGTTTTTTGTGAGTTTCTAAGGTTTTTTAAATGCTGATTCCTAACTATAACGACCCTGTAACCTTTGGTTTTTTCAGTGAATTTCTGTGGCTTTTTTAATTCAGCGGCGGTTGCTCTCAGGGTCTGGCTGCCATCCAGGTCCTGCGGCCAATTTCCCACATTCTGCCAATCCCAGGCTGTGCATGGCCTTCACCTATGCACAGTGGGGGGTTGGCCACAGGGCTTAGCCTGCAGCAAACCCCTGTATGCATCCAGCTCCACGCTGCACATGGCCTTTGTGGCTGAGTGGGTCAGTGTGTGGGTGCCTGAATGGGTATGTGAGTGGGTGTCTGAGTGTCTGAATGGGTCAGTGAGTCGGTGCATGACCGAGTGGGTCTCTGAGTGAGTGCGGGAATGGGTGAGAGGGTGTGTGAAAGCTGTGTGGAGCTGTGAGTGGGCGTGTGAGAGGTTTTGAGGTTTTGTGAGTGGGTGTGTGAGTGACTGTATGTGTGTGAGTGTGTGAGGATTTGAGTGGGTATGTGAAAGCTGTGTGGGACTGTGAGTGGTTTTGAGGGTCAGTGAGTGAGTGTCTGAGGGGATGTATAGGTGAGTGAGTGGTGGTTGTATGGGTCTGTAAGTGGGTGGGTGAGTGAGTGTATTTTTTTGTTGATTAGGGTCTGCAGATTCAAATCTGAGAGGATCAGCGGATTCCCACGTGGTTTTAAAAAAAGGTATTCAGTCTATTCCTTACCCATGAGGGGTCCCTCACAGACCCCTCCATTAGGTCCATGGTACCAGGGTACCTCTACCTTGTCCCCTTCTATCACTTTTTAATTTCATTTTCCCCACTGGGAACTGAGCCCAGATTAACAAAATGGCGGCTGCAACTTTCCTCTCAGGTTGCGGCCAACCAATCACACCACTGCTGTTGGCAGGTGGATTTGCGAATCCGAGGAGGATCCACGTCCCTTTATATACAGATTTGTTTTAAGCTTAATATCTCTAAAACTACTGTACAGATTTACACCAAATAACAAAAGCACAATCTGCGGACCAAAAGCTCGCTTTCTGCCAAATATGGTGTAATTCTGTCCAGCAGTTCGGGCTGTAGTCATGTCTAAAGGTCCTACGGGAATTAATATGAGGAAAACACATTTTGGGCCCTCCCCTTTTTCTTGGCCCCTGCTTCCCAAACCACCCCGAAACATTCAAGACAGCAGCTGAAGTATTGGGCAACTGTAAATCATGAGGTGAGTCCTCAGGCCTCGCTCATCCCCCCCCGGCAGCTCCGCAGTGCTCTGCGCCGCCTGGTATCCAGCAAGCCCCCTGTTGCAGGGTACGAGTCCCCCTGACTCCATTTTGACGATTTTTGTTTTGTTGATGTAAGGCAGGGATACTCATAGTACGGCCCGCGGGCCGCCAGCGGCCCGGCAAGCCTTTCTTGGCGGCCCGCGGACCTTCCAGACATCGTACCCAGACATGCCAAGCCTACCGATTCAGGCGGGAGACTACCGATTTCAAGGCTAGTCTCCCGCCTCCCGCCTCCCGATTCCTGCTAGCAAAAACCCGAGTACTTCACGGGTCTTTAAAAAACCATTCGCTTGTTGATGAGGCTTTGATTTGCTTTTTCACCCTTTCTAGAGCCCCTGCATCGCCGCTCTGATTATTGCTGGAAGAATTAGCACTCTACAGCGTAGAGTGCTAATTCTTCCAGCAATAATCAGAGTGGCGATGCAGAGGCTCTAGAAAGTGTGAAAAAGCAAATCAAAGCCTCATCAACAAGCGAATGGTCTTTTAAAGACCCGTGAAGTACTCGGGGGCGGCTGTGTGTGTACCTGGAAGCTGTTTCAGCCCGCCGGGATGCGGGGGTGGGGGAAGGGGGGGGAAAGGAGGGGGTATGTATGCACTGCCAGCAACCTACCAGGCCAGTGCACAACACTTGCATCACCCTCTCTCTGCCACTGCGCTCAATGCTTCTGAAAGGTAAGGGAAAAAAAAACGTGCATTTTGCGTTTCAAATCCTGCAGCAGCACACTTCTAATGCCCATACATGACAGTAACCCAATTCAAGGCCGCATTATCCCGATTTTTTTTTTTTTGATTTTTTTTTTAAATCTCCCACTTTGCTCTTCTGAAATGTTGGCATGTATGATCGTACCGGTGGTTTTTGTTTTAACAGTGAACAGTGTCAGCAAACACAGACTGCTCTGTCGGGGCCCGGGATTCAAGGGATAGTCCGAGTGGAGCTGCTGGGGCGCTAAGAGGTGAAATACAACAAAGCCTCGCTATCATGCAAATGGTCTCTTAAAGACCTGTGAAGTACTCGGGTGGGGCTGTGTGTGTGCCCTGGAAAAGAAGCTGCCTCTGCTGCCACACAAGCGGACGGGGTGGGGGGGGGGGCGAGGTGACAAAGAATTACAAGAGAACAGCAGGGTGTGAGAGTCCAGTAAGGGGACAGAGGGCAGTAGGGAGAGACAGAGACTGACAGATATAGAGACTAACAGACAGAGACAGATAGACAGAGACAGGGACAGACAGATAGAGGCAGAGAAAGACAGAGGCAAAGAGACAGACGGAGAGGGAGACGGAGAGAGAGGGAGACGGAGAGAGAGGGAGACAGAGAGGGAGGGAGAGGGAGACGGAGGACAGAGGGAGACGGAGGACGGAGGGAGACGGAGGACGGAGGGAGACGGAGGACGGAGGGAGACGGAGAGGGAAGGAGAGGGAGGGAGAGAGGGGGAGGGTGACAGAGAGGGAGGGAGACAGATGTTTTGAAAGGTTTTTTTTTACTCTAGCTCCGCCCACCACTGATCCCGCCCCCACTGACTCCACCCCTACCAGTGCGGCCCTCGGCCACTAACCACACTGTAATTTTGGCCCCCGACAGAAAGTTTGTGAGTACCCCTGATGTAAGGTGTGCCTGGTTGTGTTTTTCTCGTGTGTCATATCAGGGTTAGGACTGCTACTGTTATTTTGTATTTTTTCCTCTTTGTTCCCTTCCGCCCCGCTCCCGCCTCCCAGCTGCTCGTCCCTCCCCCCTCTCCTTCAAATGCCGACCGCTGTGTGGTCGCGCTGCTGGCAAGCCTGTCCACGCCTGGACCGTGCCCAGCGCCAGACAGCTTGGCCTCCGCGACCCCCACAGGACCCAATGCCACTACAACGCAAACACCCTCCATGCACTCAACACCGGAAAAAATCCCACCTGCTTCCAAGCCACCCCGAAGCTCACCCACGGTCCCTTCACCTGCCGAAACTGCAGCTACACCAGCCTGCGCACAACAGCACATCCTGCCCATCCCAACATGGAAGATAACAACCACCTCAGCTGCATACTACTCAACACCCGCTCAGTCCACAAGCACGTCGTAGAACTCTGGGACCTGCTCAACTCCTCCGCCCCGGACGTCGCCTTCCTGACGGAGACCTGGATGAACACCTCCTCGGCACTGGACATAGCCATAGCCATCCCGGACGGCTACAAGGTCACACACAGGGACCGGAACAACAACAAACAAGGAGGAGACATCACTATCGTCCACAGGAACACCATCAGAATCTCAACCAACACCGAAGACACCCTCAGCATGGCCGAACATCTACACTTCCAGATGCACATCGAACACAACACCACCCTCAGAGGAACCCTTGTCTACAGACCCCCGGGACCCAGACCACAGTTCGGCGAAGCCATCGCCGACCTCATCAGCACGCACGCCCTCGCCTCCCCAGACTACATCCTCCTCAGAGACCTGAATTTCCACCTCGAGAACACCAACGACAACAACTCCACAACACTGATCGACAACCTCGCCAACCTCGGACTCAAACAACTCGTCACGACACCCACCCACTCCGCCGGACAGACGCACAACCCCATCTTCACCGCCAGCAACCACGTCACCTTCAGCCACACCATCGAACTCCACTGGACCGACCACCACTGCATCCACTTCTCTTTCAAGAAACACACTGCACACAACCAACCGCAACGTATCCCACACCGCAACTAGAAAAAAGTAACCGAAGACCAACTCATCACCACACTCGCTCGAGACACTCCACCCGAGCCCACCGAGACCAACGTAGCAGCCCACAACTTCAGACAATGGATTGACAATTGCACCAACACCCTCGCCCCGATCAGGAAACCCTCCAACAGGAACACCGACACAAGAGCCATCTGGTTCAACGCTGACCTTCAGAACTCCAAGCGCACCTACAGAAGAATCGAGAAGCAATGGCGCAATGAACAGACACCAGACAACCACGCAGCTCTCACGAACGCCAGACGCAAACACCACCAACTCATCCGATCTGCCAAAAGAACATCCTTCAAGGAACGCATCGACAACAACACACACAGCAGCAAAGAGCTCTTCAACATCGTGAAAGAACTAGCCACCCCCAGCTCCAGCTCCAATGACGTACCGCTGTCACAAGAACTCTGCAACTCCCTGGCTACCTTCTTCCACCGCAAGATCGCAGACATCCACAGCAGCTTCGACACCCAGACACCAACAACAGACGCCAACCCCCCTGACCCACACTGACCAAAACAGCAACCTTCTGCTCTCCTGGATCAACATCAACGACAAAGACACCATTAAAATCATGAACACCATCCACTCCGGTGCACCTTCCGACCCCTGCCCCCACCACATCTTCAACAAGGCAAGCTCCGTCATCGCACCCCAACTCTGAAAAGTAATCAACAGCTCCTTCGACACCGCCACCTTCCCTGAGAGCTGGAAACACGCCGAGATCAACACCCTCCTCAAGAAACCCAAGACGGACCCAAAGGACATCAAGAACTTCCGACCCATCTCCCTGCTCTCATTCCCAGCGAAAGTCATTGAGAAGACCGCCAACAGACAACTGACCCACTTCCTGGAGGAGAACAACATTCTGGACTCCTCCCAATTAGGCTTCCGCAGCAACCACAGCACTGAAACCGCCCTCATCGCCGCCACTTACGACAACAGTGTCGTAAATTGGCTGCGATTGGATTAGCATTAGTGGAATCCATCTCGTATTTAGAGGCTATCTTGTCCATTTTGTGGAATCCATTTTGTATTTCTGGCAGCCATTTTGTTTTCCCTTTGCTCTGTTTAAAGGACTGGCTATACTTAGACTCTGCTACTTTGCACATGCGCAGAAGAATCTAACTGTCCATACATCTGTTTTTAGTCTGTAGCTGTCAGGTTGTTTCTACCAGAGTCAGCAACTGCTAGCTCCTCCTTTACTGTTGACTGTGCATTTCTGTATGACCATCTATGTATGTAATTCTCCTATGTGTGCTTGTACCGCCCTCTTTTTTGAGCCCCTGTGTGGGTATAAAAGACCCATGGTTCTTCTACTCTGTGTGCTACTTCACTCAGTACCAAAGGGTGCTGTTTGAATGTGGTTCCACCTCATGAGGTTTATTAAACTCTGTATTTTCTATTCCAGTTTCTGTGCCAACTTCTTCCTATTGGTCTGAGGACTCTGTGCAGAGAAGGGCGAACCCCTTGCACTGGTAGGCCTAGCTGAGGTCACCATCAACAACAGGACCATGCTGCACAAGGGCGAAACCGCGGCCCTCATCCTCCTGGACCTCTCGGCCAACTACCACACCGTCTGCCACCACACCCTGCACACACGCCTCCAAGCCGCAGGGATCCGAGGCAAAACCCTGGATTGGATCACCTCCTTCATCACCGGCAGAACCCAGAGAGTCCGCCTCCCCCCGTACCGATCCAAAGCCACCACGATCACCTGCGGCATACCCCAAGGATCATCCCTCAGGCCGACACTCTTCAATATCTACTTGGCACCGCTCGCCAACATCGTCAGAGCACACCACCTCAACATCGTCTCGTACACCGATGACACCTAGTTGATCCTCTCCCTCACCAAGGACCCGAACACCGCCAAATCCAACCTCCATGAGGGAATGAAGACCGTCGCAGATTGAATGACGACCAGCCGCCTGAAACTGAACTTAGACAAGATGGAGGTCCTCATCCTCGGCTCCACCCCCTCCGTATGGGATGACTCCTGGTAGCCGAACACGCCGTGAGCTGCCCCAGCACCCACTAACCATGCACGCAATCTGGGGTTCATCCTGGACTCAATGCTCTCTATGACCCAGCAAGTCAACGCTGTTTCCTCCTCCTGCTTCAACACCCTACGAATGCTCCGCAAGATCTACAGATGGATCCCCACCGAAACAAGGAGAACGGTTACCCAAGCACTCGTCAGCAGCAGGCTGGACTACGGCAACGCCCTCTATGCAGGAACCACGGCTACACTCCAGAAGAGACTCCAACACATACAAAACGCCTCTGCACGCCTCATCCTCGGACTCCCTCGCCACAGCCACATCACCACCCACCTTAGAGATCTGCACTGGCTCCCAGTCAACAAGAGGATCACCTTCAAGCTCCTCACCCCCGCTCACAAAGCTTTCCACAATGCCAGACCAGCATACCTCAACGAACGACTGTCCTTCTACACCCCGAACCGCCAGCTTCGCTCTGCCGACGTAGCCCTCGCCACTGTCCCATGCATCCGCCGAACGACCTCAGGCAGAAGATCATTCTCCCACCTTGCCGCAAAGACTTGGAACACCCTCCTCGCCCACCTGCGTCAGACCCAGGACCTGCTGACCTTCAGGAGACTTCTCAAGACCTGGCTGTTCGACCGGTAGCAGCCACCCCCTCCACCCATCAGCACCTTGAGACCCTCACGGGTGAGTAGTGCACTTTACCAGTGGCGGTGCGTCCATTGGGGGCGTTGGGGCATTGCCCCACTAGCGATGGACGACCGTCACGCTAACATTCAGGATTCAAAATCAAAATAAATAATCTGAGCGTGAGCACACTCGCAGTCTGCGGCAATGCTCTAGCTCAGAGAGCTGTACCCAGGACTGGCCTGACTGAATCGGACATCGCGTAAGGTGTGGGGGCGGGGCTGCGGCAGTGATTGACAGCGCAGCAGAAATAGCGCAGCTGCAGTGTGTGTGCATGTCAATTTTTGGGCTACTAATTTTTATGACTGGCCCGCGCATGCGCACACGCAGTAGTACCTTCCCTCCTCCACCTCTATAGTGACTCAGACTGGCGAGGGACCCGGGCCCCCGGGTCTCATTATGGGCAGGCAGTAACCCTCCTATTAGCCAATCCTGACGCAGTGGCGCTGCTAATGCAGCACCAAGATTAGCTTAGAGAGTAGACACCGTGCAGCCAGGCAGATTTCTGAAGATGTGTCTAGGCAAGAGTTCTGGTCTTGTAAAGTAAGGAAAAAATTTCCAAATCCGTAATAATTTGATCCGATTCAGTGGGTGAATAATTTGTGCTTTATTCATAAGGGTGAACACAGAAGAAGAGGTGGCACAGCCAACACGTGTTTCGCCCCCTACAAGGCCATGAGGCCTGGGGCTACCTCAGGGCTGTACATATGCAACATAGCAGGACGCATTAATTATCGTGCGGTTGGTAATGTCAACAAATTGTGAGGGATGGGTCATGTGGGGTTATACAGAAAGACAGAGAGAGGAGGAAAAACATAGAGATGTGGATGGTTAACGTTAACAGGAGTGTATAGGTGGGAAAGTGAACGGGAAACAATTCAAAGTGATAATGAGTGTAAGTATATTAGTCGAATGAGAATTAGTATATGTAAGGTGAAGAGGATATGGTAAAAGATTAATGATTAGGTGGGGATATCCATGTGTGGTTGAGGCGAGATTAAAGTGAGTGAGAAGGAGTAGAGAAGGGTAGTTTATATATTAGGGTTGAAAGCGTATATATGGCATAGATAATATATGTGCCCATTTGTGTTAATCCATTAGTTTGAGTTATTTCAAAAGGACGTCATGCCCATAGGTAGTGCAAAATCATGCAGTCAGGAGTAGATTAAATAGCAAATGTTAGTTAGATAGTAAAAATAGGAGGAAAGATGTGTGGCGAGAAGGAGAAAGAGGTTGGCATTATGCATATATGTGTCAAGCATTTCATTAATAAAAACGGAAATTTGAAAATGATCGAACAGTCACGTGATGATCAGAGAGAAAGTAACAGCATTAAATGAATTAACATTTGTAGGTACACATGAAAAGCGCGCGCATACGTAAATCATGTTGTCAGATAGATAATAGATGTGCCAGAGCACCCACGTATACATGAAAGGAAGAGATTTACATAGAAATCAGGTAAACGTTATAGACGAAAAACAGTGGCCATATAGTGCCCAAACGTGTTGGAATTAGATAGAAATTTTTAAGATGGTAATCAGGTAAGACAATA
The DNA here is from genome assembly GCF_964204655.1 of Triturus cristatus. Classification (NCBI taxonomy): domain Eukaryota; kingdom Metazoa; phylum Chordata; class Amphibia; order Caudata; family Salamandridae; genus Triturus; species Triturus cristatus. The sequence goes on along the minus strand of NC_140584.1, from coordinate 934,909,992 downwards.
AAAAGTAAGAAATAAAATATTTACAAGGTAATCGGCATCAAGTGCAGCGGGGCCGTGGGTTGCATTTATTGTTGAGAGAGAGAGAATCCAATTAGTATATATAGCGGCGTCGTCGGTTGAAAGACGGTAACGTAAATATGAAAGAGTGATTGAATAGACAAGCGAAATAGTGAGTCGATGATTGTACAAATTCTATGGTGATCAAAGGTCGTATTTATGAAATTGCCGTGAAGGAGTGATCAGGAGTTGCACGGAAAATTGATGGGTGGGACGATAATTGGACGTGGTTGCACAGTGGTGAGATCGTCATATTGGTGCGACGGTGATTTTTTTGGAATGACGGCGATTTCGTGAGGGTCTATGCATGCATGTAGATAATAGCAAGTTGGGGCTTAGGGCCGATGTCGGTAAAAAATTTTATTTTAGGTGCGGTCTAATATGGTGAGTCTTGATCATTTGATCTTAACAAGGTGACACAGTATTGAGATATGATAGTGTTCATTACAAGGTCCGAATGCGGCGCAGGTGACTGGAACGTGAAGCGGAGGCTGCGTATAATCTACTCGAGAGAGCTTAATGGTGGTCGGTGTGTGTTAGAGTTAAACGGTGCACTTACGAGAGCTATTGGGGCAGTGTTCTAGGGATCTCATAGTGCAAACAGTTCGGTTCTTACCGGATGGTCCGTAATAGCTTTTCGTGGTGTATAAGGTAAAATACCTATGGATTCTATGGGAAGAATAAACAAAGAGTAACTATCGTGGTGGGTAGGTTTATAACCTCTTAGAACGGCCGTCTAAGGCCGTGGTTGCGCTTACCTATAGTCTCGGCTAATGCCTCGTAGGTGTATTCCTTCGGCTTCTCAATGGCGTGAAGCCGAACTAACAGACAGCCATTTGTACGTACGGTATGGGTGCTTCCAGGTTAGGACCCGGAAGGGGATGGCAAGCAGAAATAGCGCAGCTGCAGTGTGTGTGCATGTCAATTTTTGGGCTACTAATTTTTATGACTGGCCCGCGCATGCGCACACGCAGTAGTACCTTCCCTCCTCCACCTCTATAGTGACTCAGACTGGCGAGGGACCCGGGTCTCATTATGGGCAGGCAGTAACTCTCCTATTAGCCAATCCTGGCACAGTGGCGCTGCTAATGCAGCACCAAGATTAGCTTAGAGAGTAGACACCGTGCAGCCAGGCAGCCTGCAGGATGGTGCCGCGCATGGGTGGTGGCACTGCCCAGTGCGGCACTTGTATGGCCAATCACACTGTGGCTTATGTGAGCCATGCAGTGGTGATTGGCCATTTCCTCTCTACGCTGTCGGCACGTGACCACGCCTGGCCGAGTCAGAGTCACGAGAGTCGAGAGTGTAGTAGAGCAGTAGACCTCGTGCCGGTGTGTCTTCTCTAGTACTGGTCTTCGCTTGAGGCAGTCGAGTCGAGTGAGTCAGTGACAGTCTACACACTTCCTTAGTGAGATAATGTACGTTTTTATTTTAACACAGTCAGTTGTTTCCAAATTCTAACATGGCACTGGTGCATCGTTTCTTCATACTTAGGCAGCGCCTCTTCTGCTTTAAATAATTATTGCTCTGGGTCGATATTCCCGACAGATCCTATCCAAAGTGTACTGTGTTGACACATATTTCATAGGCTGCCTTCTCATCGGAAGTGTCTGCGACTGCGATTGCGAATCCTACGACTTTTGGCCAGTGCAATAATACAAATACTGTGTGCAGTAAATGCAGCACGTGGATATTTTCATAAGAATGGGCCTCGTCCTTTTTGTACAATGGCCACATTTCCAGTTACATTCACAGAAACGACCAGCATTGAAGCTCAGCACGGCTCAGAAGGACCGCGTAAACAGGCCAACTGTTTCTGTCACACATCATTGCTATGAATTCGTGACTTTAAGACATTGAGGGTATGCCCTGAGTGACAGGAACTTTTACGTTTTGAGTGCTATTACCGACACTACAAAAAAGGGATGCAGAGCACAATCTCTGGACGTACCAGTGTGCCAAACTCTGTATCAAGCATGACTGCAAAAATGTCACACAACCCACAAGTATGGCGGCCGATGACGAGTATTGCGAGCTGGCTTGTGCCACACAAGAGATCTTGGTGTCCAACTGGAAGCAGGGAAGCGGGAAGAACAGTGTAGTCATGTCTCTCCCTCAAACCTCAGGCAGGGGGGAGACACAATGGTGCCAAGCAGCTTCCATTGGCCGTGAACCAGCAGCACCTGCACCCTGGGACACAAGATTTTTGACAGCAGGGTAAGAGAATGGATTTAGAGATTAGTGAGAAAGAGGGAAGGGATGGAAGGCGCGGGTGGAAGAGGACGCAGAAGAACGAAGAAGAGGTGCTGAAGGACAGGGGAAGTAGAACAAATGTGTATGTTTTTTTTAATAATAAATAAGAATGTAAATTTAGAAACGTTCGAGGAAAGAGAGGCTAAATCAGGAACACATGGTAGCCATTTCTGGTGGCTGCGGTTTGCTCAACAGACTCAACACTGGGTTCAGATGTTCATTGTTGGTCAATGATACATCAATGAGGTGGCATGTAACTTGTAACATAATCACTGCACTCTTGCCGAACAGCACTGTTATCGTGTGCATATGGACCTGCATTAGTCCCTTGGAGAGGGACTGTGTAATGTTTTGTATATTTGAAAAAAATTATCATTTATATTATAGCTATATTTGTTAAATAAATTAATTTTAAGCTATCTTTCCTCTACCTTGTTTAATTTTTGCAGTGTATGTGTTCGATTGCTAGTTCACAAAAGATCACACGGTGTCACTGTCTAACACATACAACAGTGGGCGAGAGGGCGTGTGGCCTTTTGGGCTTGACGTAGTCTACAACTGAGAACACTTTGGTTTGTTAAGATTGTTTTGATTTGACCAGAGTGCATGCTTCTATGTGTATTCTTTTATTCATTCATTTATTGGCAGCAACTGTACAAATGGAGATTGTTTCTTAAAGACCTCCCCAAGATCACAGATGTGTATTACTACTAAAGTTGACACAGCAGTTGTTCCTAACACAGAAGTTACACCATCACTGTACACATGTACACACCAGAAGAAGTCCTAAACACAGCAATGATGTTGACCCTTTCCGCACATCCTTGCAGGCAGCACTGAAACGGTTGCAATTTTGTTGTCCAAAAAGACTTCTAGGTTAGGCAGATAATAGCCTTGTGTTTATGACTGTCTGGCACGACTGATGACGATTTCAGGCACGAGGGCCTGGTTACGTGGAAGCATATTCACGAAGGCACTGGCATAATAATTGTTTCAGCTGCTGACAAAGCCAGGTTATATTTCAAGGGCCATGCGATGTACAAGCAGCCCATCCCTTGGGAAGAATCGCTGACCCTTGCAGTCAACATCCTAAAGCCAAGCCTAGCTCCTCGAGTGCGTCAGGAGGCGCACCCGGGACTGCAGTGAGTTTATAGCTGACAGATCTTGTTTTGTGTGCTCAGCTCAGCTGCTGAATCATGCTGTGCACAGCTTAGTAAATAATGTAGGCACACTGACCAGTCATGACCTGCAGGAAGGGTATGAAAGGGGGAGCACTGAATAGGCTAGCCCATGTGTGTGCTTCCAAATCTCTTTGATCCCTTGTATGCCAATCAACGCTTTGATTCACCAGGTCTGCCTGAAGCAACCAGAGCGGCGTGGTCTCATTTTGTGCCATGTGCTTTCATAGATGATTGTGGATTTATTCATTTTCACGGTCGTTTGTATCTAACTGTACTTTTAGGGTTTTATCGAGGCGTGGCAGGGCCTCCTTGTGCAGTAGTTAACACTGGCATTGTATTGACACACCAGGGATTCAGCGTCATTAGGAAAGGGACAAGTCAGAGACTCATGGAAAATGAACTTTCCGAGGCAGAGCCAAGAGCGCCAATAGGTCTCGGCCTTGGGACCTTCTAATTAAATGTTTAGCCATGCAAAACTTGATGTTGTTGCACCAAGGATATTGTTAATGTTTTTCCTAGAGAGAGATCAGAGTTTTGTCTAATGGAAGTTTTGACTCATGGAAAGGCAGCGCAGAAGGTTAATGTGCCTGCTGCAAAGAACATGTACCTGATGCAGATCACAAAATGCACAGGATGTAAATAGGTCAGTGAGTCACTGCATTTGTCAGAGATAATTTTGTTACTTGCAGTTTGTAAGTAAAACTCCTAACATACAACAGTGAGCTATAACTGTAATCTAAGAGCTGCATGCAAACTGCAAGGTAAAAATTGTAGCGTTATGTTCACCCCCCCCCCCCAGTCTTTCTTTGATTACCCTAATGTTTAAAAAATAAATTGTTATATTTTTATTTTCAGCACCTGGTAAACCTGACAACCTGAGCCATGACCTAATTTTTGGGCAACAAGAGGCCCCAACCTCCTTTGCTGCTCTTTCATCCCGGCTACGACCCAGCAAGCAACTGTGTTAAAGGTAAGGAAACTGATGATATTTTTTTTTGATTGGAGTTAGGGCTATGTTTGTGGTCACTCTACATGGTGGTTGGGGTGGGTGCACATTCTGAGCATTGTACCCTCAGTGGATGGAATTTACTAATACTGAGCCTTATCCCTGTGCTTTAGGCAATAACGGTTGTTAAAGGCACTATCTATTCCTTGCCTTGTTCAAGGCTCTCAAACAGTGTCTGTTTCAGTGCCTTCAGCAACTACTATGGCACACAGAGGAAGCAGGCAGTAAGGCTGTATTTTTAGCAGTCCTGTTGTCCAAAGGGGAGCTGTTGGAGATATATTGCGATAATGCACAAGATATATGTATTTATACTGACATTTGATATTATTGAACAAAATCTTATACGTTGTACTTTGACAGGTTTATTTCATATTGGTAAGGACAGCATTGGCATGATGAATACGGTAGAACAATTAATTACACGGTCATTCCATGCACGGCCACTAGAAGAGAAACGACATATAAAGAGATTAGGACCTGATCGGCCTGACCTACAACTGCAACAAGTTACCCAGGACAGAGGAAAATCTTACAAACGTACATTCTCAAACACCTGGTACACAAAAGCTGATTGGCTTACAGGGTGCCTGTCAAGAAACAAACTGTTCTGCTTCCCCTGCTTGCTGTTTAATGGTGATTTTCCTTGGACAAGAGAAGGAGTGATAGACTTGAAGCATCTGTCTTAAAAAATAAAGAAGTATGCACACACAAGGAAGCATATGGAAAACCTGACGAGACTAGGAATGTTGGGAGACACACCGATTGAGCAGCACATAAACAATGCATACCGCCAAACAATACAGAAACACAATGAAGCAATTGATAGGAATAGGCACATACTATCAAAAATAATTGATTGCATTCGTTTCTGTGATGCTTTCGAACTGGCATTGCGAGGCCATGATGAATCAGAAGGTTCCCCAAATCCTGGACTATTCAAAGGCCTTGTGGATTTAATAGCAAGCATAGACAAGGAAATGGAGGCACATTTAGCAAGTGCTACAGTCTTTAAGGGCACCTCTAAAACTATACAAAATGAACTCCTTGAGTGTATGCTAGAAATTATGAGAAGCCATATTGTCCAAGAGTTGCAAAACACAGACTTTGTGGCTATTCAGGCTGATAGCGCCACTGATGTGGCCACACAAACACAGTCCGTATTAGTCTTTTGGTACCTGGACAATGACAATAATGTTGTGGAGAGGTTCTATGGTTTCACTCATTTAAGAGACTCTACTGCAAAAACCATTACTGCAACTATACTGTGTCAACTGAACTTCATTTTTCCAGAGGTGCACAAAAAAAAACTTATTGCACAAAGCTATGATGGTGCGTCCGTAATGAGTGGAAGCCTTGGTGGAGTACAGAAAAGAATTAGAGATGTGTACCCTTATGCCTATTATGTGCACTGTTACGCCACTAACTTAATCTTATTATGCAACAGGCAGTATCAAAGATCTCCGAGACGCGACTTTTCTTTCAGGATGAAGGAGCCATGGCAGCATTCTTCTCACGTTCCCCAAAAAGAACGGAAGCACTTCAGGAGATTGTGGACAAAAAGATTCCAAGGGGATCCTCAACTCGTTGGAACTTTAACATACGTACAGTCCAACTAATATATCAATATAGGGAGGACCTTGTGAAATGTTTTGAAACCATAGAAGCCCATGAAACCTTTGATTTCAAAACTCACAGTGAAGGCCGTGGCTTTGCTAGAACATTAAAGATAGAGAGTTTCAGTTCTTTCTGTTTTTATTTCAAGACATAATGTCAGCTGTCGAAAATGTATACAATCAGTTACAAGCACGAGAGATCGATACTGTTTCTGTGAAAAGAAATACCGCTATGTTTGTCGAACGCATAAGCAAAGTGAGAGATGAGGTTGACAATTTAGACAGCAAACTGCCAGAGGCTTCAACTTTTTCAAACCACAGGAAAAACATCACCGCTCTGGTCCGAAATGCAAACCAGATATGTGACATTGTAATTGTGCATGCACAAGAACGTTTTGCTTGCACAAAACATTTGGTGAGTGCCACATTATTGGAAAGTGAATACTTTGCAAAATATGATGAATCCTTCCCTGAGCATGAAAACTGAGTTGACTGTACTGTACTCAATGCCTGTGTACCAAAAGGCCAAAGATGCCAGGTCTTTGCTGGCTTTAATTCATAAACTTAATATGGAAAAGACATTTACAGAGACAGTGGCTTTACTAAAAATTGCAATTACCACTCCTATGACAACAGCAGAGACAGAACGATCTTTTTCCGCCTTAAAGAGGATTAAGACATCCCTGAGGAACACCATGCTTGAGGAAAGACTAAATTATTTGGCAATGCTCTCTATAGAGAGCAAATTATTGAAAAGAATCACAGACTTTAACATTCAAGTTATAGAAAAGTTTGCTGCTCTTAAAGACAGACGTGCTGATTTTAGATACAAAAAGTAAACATATGTTGAATGCTGCTAGTTTGCGACCTGTGTAGTTGTTTGTTAAATAATAAACATCTGTGAGGTACTCAGAAATGCATTATATCTCAAAGTCTGTTATGAAGCTCTGTGGTAATACTGAATAAGCAGCTACCTATGTTATATGACATCTCTTTATTAATGTAATAACTGCACTTTCACAATTGCTTTATTAACCTTCCTGCTTTCTCAAATTTGCTTGAAAATGCACCATTTTCCCACTCTTTTTTCAAAATGTTCTCGGGGGGGAGGGGGGGGGGAACCCCCCCAAAACCCACATAGGTTGTTCGGGCTCGCTCGCTACGCTCGCTGCGGTGAAATACGACAATCATTTAAGCCTCACCACTTTCAAATGTCACCATCCGCCACTGCGCTTTACAAATGCTTGATTGATTGATTAATTGACCTTTGCAATAGAAAGTAGGTCCTAACTGTAACTATTGGGGTCTGCCAGTAGGTAATATATGTGTGTGTGTGTATGTATGTATATATACCGCATGCACTGATTCTCCCGTCTCTTGTGACGGCGAGCCCGCAGCGGGGTAGCGAACCGCTTCAATGCACCAACAGTCCTTTCCTTCACAATGTAAAAAGAGACGGCCGTGGCTCAATTCCTGCAGTATGCGTTTATTATACAAGCAGCAAAAAACGCCTTAAGCGTTTAGGAGCTCACCACTCCTTGCTTACGGGTCAGTTGCATGTGCTTCAACATTACATATATATCTGCGATTCCGCCACCATAAAAGTAGGACTAAATGTACTGCATCTTAAAGAGTAATTGTGGCGGCCATCTTATAACAATGAACCTCTTGTTACCAAACGCATAGAGTTCATCACTTTCCTTCTTTTTATGCTTGTTTTAACATAAATGTACAATTAATTCCAGTTACAAAGCATGATCATATTTACAGTCTTTACGATACTGAGTAATATTCCGGTTGCAAATCAAAATGAATGTTCTATGGGCTCTTAAGATTTTCAACTACTTAATATACCATATCATATTTCACAATTGTTCTAAGCCAACTCAAAACATATTTCCTGTTATAACCCATTTTATTTTGACAATTCTGCCCCAGTAGGCAACCATTACCCTATTTCGACAATTCTGCCCCAGTGGGCAATCGAGTCCCTACATTGTCATACCCTTCATTTTGCAACATTACATACAAAATTCTCAGTTTCCTATATATCCAATTCCGCCTCAGTGGGCTATCATGTTGATCCTATTCAAACAGTTTCATGCAAATTTCACCTAGTTGTTCAAGAAAGGTCACCCAACCATCCTGAATCCACCAAGATATATTCAAGCTCTTTTACGTTTCCTTCTTTTTCAAGTCATCTTCATGTTACCTAAAACGATAAAAACAGTGCAAGATAAATCTTGATTTTATATACATTTTTAAAAAACAGCAAACGAACACTTTGAGAGGGGAGAAGCACACAAGCGAGTGGGTGAATAGCACATGAGTGATACAGCATCATGTGGGTTGGTAATTGGCTTTTGAAGCACACAAGGGATAGTGCTAAAGATTTGAGTTACAGATGTGGGTTCCATCTGAGGTGTTGGGTAACTGACAGTGGCGGCTCCTCCGCTGAGGTGGAGGAATGTCATCCTCCCTGCCACCACCCTCAAAAACGTGAAAAATAAAAGGGTAATAAAACGAGTTTTAAACCTGTTTTATTATCTGTTTATTTTTCTTCTAAGTGCGCCGAGTCATGGGGGCTGAACATGGGGGCTGACAGGCACTGAGGGGGAATGGTATGCACTGCGTTCAATGCGCATGCGGATTTGCCGGCCGTCTCAGGATGGCCAAACTGACATGCGCATTGAAGCTGTCTCCAATCTGAGCTGCGTTACCGGGTTGAAGACAGCAGGCACAGGCTTCCAGTTTCACTGGGAGCGCCAATCCTGATGCTGCTCTCATGTAAACTGAAAGTAGCATCATGACTGGCCACCAGTGATTCTGGGAGCCTGTCTGCAGAATGGCGAGCTGCAACTTGTTATTTTTAAAACAAAATCAGCGTAATTACCCCTCTCCTCCCACTCTGCCCTGAGACCAGCCGCCACTGGTAACTGATTGCATATTCTTGGTGCTATGGGGAGAATACTTGTTTACTGTTCGCTAGTTTAAAACTCAATCACTGTCATGGAGTGCTTAACCTAAAAGAAAAAAGTAGTTCCCTAAAAGTGAGCAGTGGAAGCATAGAAGTCAGCAAGCCAAAGGGATAATAAAACGGCTATGCTCCAGGAGAGGGACAAACACAAGAAAAGGAAGGCAAACCATCCAAAAAGAAGCAAGCAAATGAGAGACGCAATAAAGCTAACCAATGGCCAGGGTATAAGCCCCCGGAAATTTCAGAACAGAGCTTGCGTTTTCTGGTTGGCGAGACCAAATAAATGATCCCCTCACAGCAACCGCAAATAAGAGCATCAAAAAGCAAATTGAAGGATCCATTGTCCGATTATAATGTGTGTTCATATTTGTGAGAAACTGTGATATAGATCTCGGCATATGGGTTACTCCGTCACAATGGTGAGAGATATCCCATTGCCGAAATATAAATCCTATAATATCCTATGGAATTTATATTTCCGTGGACGGTATATCCGTCACTGTTGTGACAAAATAACTTGTTCGCTGATATCTAAATCAGGCCCTTAATATCTATGACTGTAACAGTTTCTGTCACTGAAGAGAGAATAGTCTTCCAGGGATTCATCGGTTAGTGGACAGAAACCCTGGCATCGGACGCACCTTAAATATGAAAAGACATGGAGCAAACATGGCACTACTTACTATGTATTTAAAAGCTTTGATGGTATCAGTACCTCTACAGGACAGGTTATAGTAGCACGAATAGGAACAACACAGGGGTTCCCACTTCCAGGCTGTGACATTTTCATGCCGAGAAAATTCTCAAAGGAGATGCACTGTTTTCATCACATTATAAAACACGGGGAGAGGGCTGTGTCTAAGAAAGGACACCAAACTCCAAATCACCCCTTTTTGGTGCACTCTAAGGTCCCTGGGCACACCCATTGCATGGGTAAAGAAGTCATATGAGGAAGGCTATGACATTAAAAAGAATGAAATAAGTTTGAAAGCAAAATCTATATGAAGTAGAGAAACACAAATCAGTTTACTAAATTGACAGGGATCCATGTGAGTCAGTCATCTTCAGAATGTTCCTGAAGGGTGTTCAATTAAGACAACAGAATAATTGCTTTTTTTTAAAGGATGGAACTTCCTGAAATATGAGTTTTATTAAAGAAGGCTGCACATACCCAAACTTAAAAAATCTTCCAACTGACCACCAAAGTGGCTTTAGTTGGTTCAATAAATAGCTGTCAGATTTCTGGTACCTGAATGGCTTCTTAGGAACTGGCACTTTTTCCTTCTATTGATTTTCCTTCTAAAACATTAGACTTTGTTTCCTTACATTTCCCAAATTTCTCACAGGAGTATGCATAAATAGAACATGAGCAGAAATAGTATCTGATGGCAGATACAGGAACACAGGCCTACCAAGACTGCCATTTGGCCTTCTTTATCTTAGCTAAAAGAACAGATACTGGGCCAGATGTACGACCAATTTGCGAGCGCAAAATCACTGATTTAGGCATGCAAAATTGGCCATACGCAATGTACGAAAGGCACACGCTAAAGCAAAAATAGCAATGCAAATGAATACCGACTCACTATAAAAGCGACCGGTATTTTTAAGAATAGCGAATCTCAATTTGCGACTCACAAATTACAATGTACAGACCAGTCGCAAATAGCGAATATACGCAAAATGGCTCGTTTGTGCATGCAATTTACCATGAATCAAAAACCGGTGGCAAACAGGCCCAACCTATAAAAACAGGCCCAGAATGCATCAGCAACCTTCCCACAATGGCTGTCCTGTACGTAATAGCTACTCAGCAGAGGAGGCGGAGACAGGAGAGGATATTCCGAGTCAGGCTAACCTTCTTAGAGAAGACAGAGGAGGAGATGTATGACCAGTACAGGCTGAGTAGCACTGTCATCCTAGACCTCATAGAAACCTTGAAGCCACAATTGAAAAGCAGAGCCCAGTGCAGCAATGCAATCCCCACACATGTGCAGGTGTTATGCACCCTCCACCTATTGGCCACTGGTAGCTACCAAGATGTCATAGCAGTGGCTGGAGGTGTGTCGCAGAGTGCTCTTTCGCATTTCTTTCACAATGTCCTAGATGCCATGCTACACCACATACATCAACACATCTACCTGCCTAGGGAAGATGTAGAATTGGAAAATACAAAACTGCAATTTTACAGAACAGCAAGGTTTCCACAGGCCATAGGGTGCATAGATGGGACCCATGTGCCCTTAAGTGTCCCATCCTGCATAGAATACATATTCTGCAATAGGAAAAGCACACATTTAATTCAACATCCAAGTTGTCTATGACGCAAACAACATCATCACAGACATTGTGGCCAAATATCCTGGGAGCACCCATGACTCATACATATTCGGACAAAGTGGCATATACCGCAAATTAGAAAGAGGTGACTTTGATGAAGGATACCTACTATGTACTTACATGACATGTCAACACTGAAATGTATTTGCACATTCATGTCTGTCTGCATGTTGCCTCACCATCATATTTTCATTACCAGGTGACAGCGTGTGTGCCCTGCAGCCATGGATACTCACACTGTACTTGTTGCCAAACAATCTAAAGAGAGGTGGTACAACATAGCACATATGCGCACCAGGTCTGTGATTGGGTGCACTTTTTGCATCCTAAAATTTCAGGTGCCTTCACAAGAGTGGCGGAGCCCTGCAGTATGCACCCGAGACAGTCTGCAAAATAGTGGCAACATGTGTCATGCTCCACAACATGGCCTGCAGGGGTGGGTTGCCCATGGATGTGTCTGACTCAGATTTCGGAGGATGATGACTCAGGACCACCTGGGTCATCATCAGCAAAGGGATGGTAGCTCTGCAGCAGAGAGGAGGCGGCGTAGGGACCAGATAGCCAACAATTATTTTCAAGCTACGTCCAAACTAACGACACACTACCCTCTACAAAAGACAGTATCAAATGTGAATGTAACTTTGAATTTACCTTTAATGTGCAAGCTTGCACAAACAAAATATGGACAATTTGTCCATATAAAAACGCATAAATAAGCAAATGCATCAGTGTATTGTGGTTGCAGCACCACAATGCTATGGGCTCATGACTGTGCAGTTACTGGCACAAGTCACTTCCTGCCTTTATGTACAGCCTGGGTAGAGCGTGTACCTGGTACACCTGCTTGGCAGCTGCTGCTTCTTTGAAGCATTGGTGTGTCTGCTGCAGACATGCCACTGCGCCTTGGGACCTCACTGTCAGCTCCCTCAGTTGTACCCCCACTGGCACACATGTGAGTTTGCAGTATATCCACTGCTGCTGTAATTTGTTGCAGGCCACGTACCACATCTCCACTGTAGTGGCCCATCTCCACCTGGAGCCCCAGGGTGCGCTTCGTGTGTTGGGTAGTTGCCTGCGCTAACCTCCCAAATGGCCCTGGTCAAAGCATCTATCCTGTGTCCCCTGCTGCGCTCCATGCGTCTTTGCTGCCCCCTCTCCTCTGCCAATTCCTGACACGGATCTCCAATTTCACCTGTGAGGGCATCAAATTTCTCCTCCATGCGGCACTGGTTATCAGCCATCTGCTGATTTATGTCCCTGAATCCCTGGCTCAGCTTCAGGTTTATCAGCATCACTTGTTTTTGTTGCAGGCTCTGAATTCGGAGCACTGCCTGTTCCAGGCCGGAAAACAACACCTGATTGGATGCCCCAGCAGGTGGCTGGGTGTTCAGACTGGCTTGCATCTGCCTTCCGGACTTCTAGGTTGGACAGACCACTTTCTTGGACTTCGGGACAACTTGGACCACTTGATGTTCCCCCATCCCGCCCTTCCTCTATCTGGGCCTGCTCCCGGCTTCCCTCAGTGTCATCCGCACTGTGCTCTCCTCCCGGAGGGGTATCTGTGCGGCATAAGATGTAAGGAGACAATAAATTATGTGAGTCACTATATCAGTGGGGTTGCAATGTTTTTCAGCTTATGTAATTCCATAACTAAACTGTGTGTGTCAGTGACTACGTTTTCCATAATGCACCACTTGTTTTTTTTGGGTGTGGCGATGGACTTTCGTGTGTGGATGATTGGCATGCATGTGCAGAACAGGCTTTTGTGGTGGAGTCAACACATCTTACACATTTCACATTTACCAGGGGTTTGCTGTTGGCTGTGATGTGTCAACTGCCTCGCTCTCCAGGGTACTCTCCAACACAGCTTCTGCTGCAGATGGTTCCAATGCAGTAGATGGCCCTCCTCCTGTCCCTTTGACTTCTTGCAGTCGTGCTACCACCCTCTCCTTGGCCCTGGAGTGCAGATCATACCATCTTTTTTTGATGTCATCCAGAGACCTGTGTGCCATATCCAGGGCATTGATGCATTTACCTCCAGATCTTTCATTTCTCCGCTTCTGGGACTCCCAAACAGCTGCTAATGGTTGTTGCAGCATTCCTCTATTATGATGTCTATCTCTTCTTCTGAGAATTTCAGCTTTCTCAGATGCTCCTTTCCAGCCTTGTCACTGACCTTGCTGCTCATGTGTTTTTTCAGGGAGCCTGCCTCCGTTAAACTAAGCTGCTGCACCTGACTGTGTGCTTGCTAATCTGCTCAGGACTCTCCAGGGACACCACTTCCTGTTTTGGAGAACTTCAGCTCTCTCAGGAAGTGTTTTTGCCTTTTTTTCTTGTGTTCGCAATTTGCGTGCGCTAATTGGGCTAGTTTTGGGTGCTCTCGCTATCTGCGCATGCTATAGATCCTTTTCAACCGGGGATACTATTTGCAAGCCCGTACCGACTCGCAAATTGCTGGTATGCTAAAGTACGATGTGTCATTAGTGATTCACAATCGTGATACCTTATTGGTACGTAGGTATTGTTTTGCGAGTCGCAAATTGCAAGTCACTAATTGGCGCAATTTGCGACTCGCAATTTTGAATGGTCCTACATCTGGCCCACTGTGCCTAAAACTGCCTTATGCATTGTAGAAGACACAATGGTTCCATGGACTGACAAACAAAAAACATACTTACTTGATGTTGCTAGTACTAATCAGCATATGAAATAAGGTAATCCACCAGATCTTACCCAAAGACTTATTTCAGTCCTTTATATCTACAAGCTTCTCCTTCATGTTAATAAACAATGTACATTAGTTACTTCTGTAGGTTTCTTGTCAAGTACCACAAATTACCTATACCCAGTGGCATTTAATGGCTGTACATAACCCCTTCAAGTGCTTGTCCTACGTTTCTGTATGTACTTGCAGCAATCCTACAATTAGCGCAAAAAGTGATGGATGCAATGCTTGAATGAAACTCCGCCAATGGTAATTGCTCTGGTCTCGTTTTATTCCATTGTTTTAGCTCGTCCTTGCAAGTGCATTAAGAAATTGCAAGTAAAATGTTATCAGGTCTAGATATTTTAACGCCTACTAGTCCCAGCAGCTCGTGTGTGTATGTGTGTGCTGAGGCAATGGTTTATCTCTGCTCTACCCGACTGCCTGGTCTCGCACAGGTGCTCTAAGGAAGATAGGTGGTGACTCTGGAGATGGTCTGATTGGTCTCTACCGAATGCAAAATGCTGTCAGTCAAGATAACTGACTTCCATCATCATCGAATGGCTGTGATGTGGGCGATATGAACTGAACTGGATTATGAATCAACATGCAAACAATGGCTATAGGTGGTTGTCCCTGTGCACGGAGCGCCGTGGATTGATCCACGTGTGCGCTATGGGTTAGTGCAAATGTGAATGACACTTTAAGCATGCAATGGCTGAAGGGTGCAGACCCATAGTCCAATATGTATATATTTATTTTTATTGAAATGTTATGTATTATTTACAAGAGTTCTGTCAGATATCAAAAGCTACATTTCAGTCAAATAAAAAAAGGGGCTAATCGCTGTATTTTTTTGACTGATGGTGCATGGGCTGGTGAGAGGGTGTTGATAATAGAAAGAACACTACAGACTATGATTAAAGCAATGACTATGTAGGTAATTGGCTCTGTCTCATTCCCTTACTATAGATAGATTCCATAGTTACTGAGGAGAACAACAAGTTAATTATCTAGGGTACCACTGTTTCTGCTAGACACTCTAACCACAGGTTATTCACCTTTAGAATAGATAAGTAAGCAGTACCTTCCATGGTGGAGGGTCTGTGCAATTGGCTGAGACCTACAAGTACAGTAGAACTGAATGGGCGAAATGCCCTTCCAGTTAGACCTGGATGTCAAGGCACGAGTGCCTCATCAACCTGTGTATGGACGCCCACGTAGAGGCCTCATAAATGTTGAGAAAAGGAACTCTGAATGCCAACGCAATTGTAGCAGTGAAACTGATCCAGCGCGAAACTGGGGGCAAATTTACATAACCTCCCTGCGTCACAGACCCGTCGTCACACTAACTCATTCACACGCGCATTCATTGGTGGGGCCCATAACACCAACACTCATACGTTTCTCTCACGAGTCTGCACACAGGAGGACGATGTATCTGCTGGACATGGGGGGGGGGTACCTTATTACCTATAGGGAAAGACAATTTATGACAGAATATACATATTTACATCACACCTATAGGAATCCTAACCTTAACATCAAGGCACTCCACCACTTGGTCGATGGACCAATTAGTTGGACTGGTTGATGGGGATTTAGAACCAGCTAAAACACATTTAAAGCTTCAGAATCCTCTAGTAACCTACTGGAAGAACCACAAACTCATTATTTCTGTTAATCAATATTTTGTTTATCTAAAATTTAGTTTACATTTATATAATTAGCATTTCGGTCAATCAAATTTGAATTTCAGTCAATCAATACAAATTACATGACATTTTATATTTGCCAATTCTTGCTATCGGAGACTTTCCTAATTCAATTGGCTCTGCATAATTCAGATTCTCTGCTCAATTTGTCCCAATAGAAAGCAGGCCAAGACTCAAAAGTCCGGGAAAGTTCTTTTGCTCAGCACGACACAGTCCCAAAGACCTCCAAAGGACCAGAAATCAAGCAAGCATGTCAGTCTGTAGCTCGCCTGTCTTCGTCTGTGGGTGGAAAAAGGAATGTAATGTAACTCCTCCCTATTCTACTACCCTTTTTATAATAAAATTCTGGGTAACATGAAACATTTCCTGGGCTATGAAGAACATGATTGGTCCATTCTGTGAAATTTGTAATATGGCCCTGTTTTCCCATCGACTTGGGTTCTCAGAGATTTTGCTGGGTCACTTCCTCAGTCTATGTCATACTCATGCTACATTGTTGATTCCTGGTTGTGGGTGACTATTGTTTCCTCCGGACAAGTTTCACTGACTGAAGTTTGGCAGTCCTCCATGTTCCTATCCTTGACCAGGAACACTGGGGCCGATTCACAGAACTAACTTAAGACAAAATCCTAAACGTACTACTTTTGGAATTCACAGAAGTTAGGATTTTGTCTTAAGTTTGTCTTAAGACAAACTTAAGACAGACTCAAGACAGGCTTAAGACAAAATCCTAACTTAAGTCTGTCTTAAGTTTGTCTTAAGTCTGTCTTTAGTCTGTTTTAAGTCTGCCTTACGTTTGTCTTAAGACAAACTTAAGACAAAATCCTAACTTCTGTGAATACCAAAAGTAGTAAGTTTAGGATTTTGTTTTCAGTTAGTTCTGTGAATCAGGCCCACTGTGCTCTGAATTGAGGATGCCTGGAGATCTACAGAGCCATCCGAGTCTGCGCAGTAGACATCACGCTCACAAGACGGTGGCCACTTCTGAACTCCATTTTGAATGTCATGGCTTGGTAGGCCCGAATGCCAACTTAAGCAAAACAAACACAAAGAATAATTAATATGCGGAAATGAAGATTCTAATGTTAAACCCACACTAATCCCTTTATGTATTAGTATTTTCCTAGCTTATAGCGACATTTAAAGCAATAATACTCACCATTTGGCATCAACAGGAACGCAAACGTCACCGAAGCAACATAACCCATGCAATATTCTATCACCACACATACTACTGTTAATAGGCGTACCATACTTAGTTATTAGAGTTATTCTGCCATGCAAATAGCAATAAGTCCCGCGTGTAATTTGTGTTTACCAAAAATGCACGTCATTGATTAGTATAACACAGCACACAGTTAATTCAAATTAAAAATATAAATTGATTATGTAATTAAAATTTTCATGCAAAATAGAGAAGGTATACAAAATATTGCTTTACCTGCTCCATTAATCCCCCCTTTGGTGATTTTTAATATCACCACAAATTCCCTTAAATTTTAATAAAATTTATAATAGAAATGAATTCAGTTCTCTTAAGTTTTGTTAGGTCACAGTATTGTTTAAAAAATAAAGGTACTACCTAATCTTATTAAAAAGTCTTTAATTGTAGAAAACCCTTTTCCAATCTTTTCCCAAACACTTTCAACCTCCAATGGAACAATCTCCTTGTGCAAATCAGTTATATTCTTAATGTATGTCTTTAAATATTTACTTTCGTCAGGAATATAAGTACAACAATGTTGTATCTTCAGCATTCCACAGACTCCACCCTCTTTGGCCAAAATAATATCAAGGGCAAGTCGATTTTGCATCACCATGGCTCGCATGGCAACCATTTCTGTATTTACTAATAAGAACCCTCCAGCAGTGCTTGTCGATAAGCGATCCACTACTGTAAACAATTTTCTAATTTTGTGTGCATTCAGAGATATTCCAACTGCTGGTATCAGTGCTCCAAAAATATCCCCTACAATTTCTGACCAACTCTCCCTCCTTCTACGTGTTAGTTGTCTACCTAACTCGTGCACACCATCTTTTCCCCTTCTCACATGAAATATCTTTGGAAAGACCAGGCCTAGATAACATGTGCCATACCAATGGTCCGGTAATCGATAATAAGCTTTGTACCCACAGATAAAATATAATCCAGGGAATACCGGATCATTTCCTCCTTTAAATCCCCATCCACCCATGATTCTATAAGTATCATGGCAATCACTCGCACCTATGAAATAGTTACCATACACAGTTTGATTTCTTCTAATACACAATTTCCCTTTCTGAGGCCAATCTAAAGCCATAGATGGACTAGTTTCTCCTTTCAAATGTTTTTATCTTTCAACATCCCAGACTGTCTTTTCTTCCTTTCCCTCAGGTATCTTCTTTTGCATTTTGATTCTCCTTTCTTCTACCATATCTAGAAAAGTCTTTTCTTCTCTCTTTAGACTACAAGTGAGATTATTTCTAAATACTTATTCTAAAGTTAATTCTCTAGTTTCTAGGAAAAATTCACCTACAACTTTACCAGGTTTTACCCTATTCAATTCAGGAACTACTGGTACTTGGGGAAAAAGGTTATCCACATCGGAAAAATAATATTCTAATTTCCCTATTTTATAAAACAAACTTGCTAATACACTACATGTTATTCCATATGTCACTGGAAGGTGATGGTACGTTACTCCCTCAGACACTGATGCAGGTAACTGCATGCAGACATAGCAGTCTCTCACATCTATGGTTTTTACATATTCATACAACAACTTTGAGAAAACATTGTTAGAAAAATCATGTATTGGACCTATCTTTATGTAAGTAAGTTCTATCTATTTCTTTAGTTGAATGAATATCATTAATCTTTTCTACATCAGACTTATTCTCACTATGACCTTCTATAGTTTTAAATGTTACTTTAAATGAAACTATTAAAGCTAACGCACTCCACAGAAGCATTAGTAATCCTGTACAACAGCAACACACCTTGCACCATCTTCGAAGGAACACACATGTAGATTTTCTACTTTTTGTGTTTGCCATTTCGGAAAATGGTCTGTGTCTTTTGACTTAGCCTCGTCTACACACAACTAATTTTGTCTAAACCCAAGGCTCTAAGCACCTACTTGGTTCTTTTCGGTTATGTCTCTTTATTTCGGTAATTTTTCAAATTTCTCCTTTGGGAACACCTTGGTTTCTTCAATTTGGCATTTGATCGTCTTTCACTTTACACTCACAGTCTTGATTCAGAATTTCCTGAACATCTGTCTCTTCCCCGATGTCGGACAAGATAACTCTCAGGATTTCCGATTCTTCGTCTTCCTCAACCACTTCTGGTATAGTCACCCCTAGATCCCCTTGGCTGTGTGCTTCCTCTTGTACTTCAGGAAGTGCCACGTATGACCATTCTGGCGACTTATACTTCTGGTTGGGTTTCTTAGTCCGTTTTCCTTTCTCTGGCGGTGTCTGTTCAATGTCTTTTGATTTCTCTTGGCTAGACACCTCATTCACTTGTTCAGCTCTAGATGACTTTACTCGTGTCAATCGATATCTTAATCTCTTTATCTTGTTTGGCCAAACTTCCTCCTTTGCTGGCCTTTTCAACGTATTTCCTTGTTCAATTCTCTCAGTTCTCCATGCTCTTATTCTCAGAACTCGACCTTCCTGTACTTCTTCGTCAATGTCCTCAGATTCAGTTCTACCTTGACTCTTACATTCAGTAGTTTTTCTTTCCGCAACTTCCCTTTTCTTATCTAATTCTGTCCCTCCTCGTATTTCTTCCACCCAATCTTCCTGCTGACTAACTGTCCCTTCTTCTACCTGGATGTGTGGTTTCCCTACACCTCCTCGGGGGTCTTCCGCAACAATCTTTCCCCCTCTCTATCTGTAACTGGTATCTCACCATCTACCTCTGTGATTTCAGGTGGAATTTCTCTCGTTTTTTCATGTGGAGCTTCTTTATCAAGAATTTCTTTGACAGTCTCTACACTGTTTTCGTTTACTCTTTCATGTACTTGTACTGGTTCAGTATCTGACTCTGAGCTAGTGTCAGAAATCTGCAATCTCCTTCTTAATGGTAGATTCCCTGGGGCTATTACTGGACTTGATTCTAACTCCCCTCTTTCAGGAGTTGGTCTTGTTCTTGTTTCTTCTGAATCCGACTCGGAACTGGTATCAGATTCTTCAAAGTATTCTTCTTCACTGTTTCTTACTGGATTAGGAATTCGCAAGGTATGACTACCGTGAATCCAATTCTTCACTCCTGCACATTTCACAGCTGTTGTCATAGTCAAGATTACCTGATGTGGTTTACCCCACCGTGGGACCAGACAATTTCTTCTTCTATGCACTTTAACTCTCATCCAGTCACCTGGGCTAAGATCATGAGTTGGCTTCTTTTCAAGAGTGGTTGCATCCGATCCAACCTGATGAAACACAGAATGAACGGAATCAGCCAACCCCTTGCAATAATCCAACACCAAGTCATCAGATATAGGCAATAGTTTGTTGACAGGATTGAAAACATGTCTCATTGCCCGCCCCATTACTATTTCATGGGGACTTAATCCAGTATTCCTATCAGGGATAGATCTAATAGTCATGAGCACTAGAGGCAAGACATCAGGCCATTTCAAACCTGTAGCCAAACACATTTTTTCCAATCTATTTTTTAATGGTGCCATTTACTTGTTCCACCACACCAGAAGCCTCTGGGCGATAAGCACAATGCAGTTTCTGTTGTACATTCAATGCTTCCCAAATCAGTTTCATGATTTCATTATGAAAATGTTTTCCTCTATCTGATTCGATCGTGACTGGAAAACCAAATCTGGGAATGAACTCTCTTAATAGTAGTTTTGGAACAGTAATTCCATCACTCCTTCTAGTCGGGTATGCTTCCACCCATCGTGAAAATAGGCACACTACCACTAGAACATATCTCAGTCTATTGCAGGGGGGCATTTCAATGAAGTCAATCTGCATTCTGGTGAAAGGCCCTCCTTCTCGTCCTATCGATCCTAGGCTCACCACTGTCTTTCTTCCAGGATTATATTGCTGACATATAAGCCATCTCTGACATTGGCTCTCAGCTACAAGTCTAAACTTGGCATTATACCATCTTTGTTTGAAAAGTCTGATCATAGCATCCCTTCCTACATGTGCTTGTCCATGTTACATCCGTGCCATGGTAGAGACCATGCTATCAGGTATGACTGGTCTTCCATCCCGATAAATCCAAACGTGATCTGTCTCTCGGGGTGCACATCCTGCTTTCTATCCACTGTTTCCTTTCCTCATCTCCTTCTTCTTCTTGTAACTGCCTTACCTCTTCCCATGTATTCACAGTGTTAGTAAAGAGCAAGGGACATGAATTCATTTCTTTTTCCCTTCCACGATTTACTGAATTCTGGTTTCGTGCACAATATCGTGTCATGTCATTAGCAAACTCGTTCCCCGCTGATATATAGTCAGCAGTTTTGGAGTGTGCAGCACATTTTACTACTGCTAATTGCTTAGGCAGCTGTATCCCCTCAAGCAACTTTCCAACCACTTCAGCATTCCTTATAGGAGTTCCGCTCGATGTCAAAAATCCTCTTTGGGACCAAATTTGCCCAAAGTCATGCACCACACCAAAGCCATACTGACTATCGGTAATCACAGTGACTCTCAGATTATTTCCCAACTTGCACGCTCTTGTTAATGCAAATAGTTCAGCAACCTGGGCTGATTTCACTCCTTTCAGATAAGATGCTCCCAATACAGCTTCTACCGTACACACTGCGTACGCTGCACTCAAAATCACTATATCTGTTCTCAAGCATGACCCATCCACAAACATCACATAGTCACTTTCTTTCAGAGGTATATATTTTATATCAGGGTGAGGCTTAGTATAAAAATCAAGGACTTCCAAACAATCATGATTTACATCATCCCTGACTTCCACATTCTCATCATCAGGTAACAATGTCGAAGGGTTCACATTAAGACACCTCACGAGGCTCACATTTGTTGCACCTAAAATGACCTTCTCATACTTAGTTAGACGACTATGCGTCATAAACTGAGTGCTGCTCCTAGTTAAAAGGATCGCCACGTCATTAGGCACAAACACTCTCACAGGATATCCCATCACAATTCCTTCACTCTGTTCCAAACTCTTACAAGTAGCTGCTACAGCTTTCAAACAACCAGGTAATGCAACAGCTGCATGATCTAGTATAGCTGAAAAATATGCAATTGGTCTTCTCAATTTTCCATGTTCCTGTACTAGTACGGAAAGCGCACATCCATTTCTTTCGCTGCAATAGAGCTCAAACTTCTTTTCATAATCAGGCATGCCAAGAGCTGGGGCTTCACACAAACCATCTCTTAATTGTTTAAAAGCCTTCAACTCCTCTTTATTCACTTCAATGGGGTCTTTTACATCACTCTTTGTCAATCGTACCAGAGGTCTTGCAATCAATGAGAAATTACTAATCCACTGACAGCAATATCCAACCATTCCAAAAAACATTCTCACCTCTCTTTGAGTCATTGGGGTTCTCATTCCTTTGATCATCCTGATTCTATCTGCAGTCACTTTCCTTAGTCCTTTTTCGATTTTATGGCCTAAATACTGTACTTCTTTCTGACAAAATTGTAACTTTGATGGGGATACTTTAAGTCCTCCATCTGCTACATGATTCAGCAATGCAACAGTATCCACTACACAGGCTTCTCGAGTTCTCGATGCCACCAATAGGTCATCGATATATTGGACTAGTACCGAACTTTCGGGCATTTTTAAATCTTCTAGGGACTTCTTCAGAATCTGATTAAATATCGATGGACTTTCTGTATCCCCCTGTGGGAATCGGCACTATGCCAAAGTACGTTCGCCAAACCGGAACGCAAAAATCTGTTGGCTATCAGGGTGCAAAGGAATAGAAAAGAAAGCATGACACAAGTCAATGACTGTGTACCATTCTGCATCATGAGGAATCTGATATAAAATCACAGAAGGATTTGGTACAATGGGACAACATGACACAACAATTGTATTCACCTTTCTCAGGTCTTGCACTATCATGGTGAATTGCATGGACTACTCATTATTTCTCTCAAAATACCTTGTTCAATCATTCTGTCTATTATAGGAGTAACTCCTGCAATTATCTCGGGTGTCAATTTATACTGTGGAATATTTGGGTAACTTACTCCTTCCTTTACAGTAATTTTTACGGGATCTACATTTATCATTAATCCCACATCTTCTCCCGTGAAATCCCATACCTCCGTTTTCACTGACCAGGAACACTGTGCTCTGAATTGAGGATGCCTGGAGATCTACGGAGCCATCCGAGTCTGCACAATAGACATCGCGCTCACGAGACGGTGGCCACTTCTGAACTCCATTTTGAATGTCATGGCTTGGTAGGCCCGAATGCCAACTTAAGCAAAACAAACACAAAGAATAATTAATATGCGGAAATGAAGATTCTAATGTTAAACCCACACTAATCCCTTTATGTATTAGTATTTTCCTAGCTTATAGCGACATTTAAAGCAATAATACTCACCATTTGGCATCAACAGGAACGCAAACATCACCGAAGCAACATAACCCATGCAATATTCTATCACCACACATACTACTGTTAATAGGCGTACCATAATTAGTTATTAGAGTTATTCTGCCATGCAAATAGCAATTAGTCCCGCGCGTAATTTGTGTTTACCAAAAATGCACGTCGTTGATTACTATGACACAGCACACAGTTAATTCATATTAAAAATATAAATTGATTATGTAATTAAAATTTTCATGCAAAATAGAAGGTATACAAAAATGTGCTTTACCTGCTCCATCAGTATGCTTTCTACATACTCTAGAACGCAGACTGGGATATAGATTTTGTAGTTCCCTGGCACTAAGGACTTTTTCAATGGCCAACATGAGACAGAAAGCCAGTTGGTCTGCAACCACCCCGAAACACATTGAGCAGTACTTGACTGAAATGCTTTTCAAGTAACAATCAATATTGTGAAATATCAGAGGGATGATAGATATATCAGAAACCTTCTTTTATGATAGAAAGGCATACTCAAGTACACTAGGAAACAATGAATATACTTTAAAGATTTATTTTAGAATCAAAATCCTATCCTAGTGCAAAGTGGAAAGGAGTTGGCCTAACGTCTAGGGCGGTCGACCTCGAATCTGGGGATTTGGGTTTGAGTCTCGGCAATGACGCTGAACATCCTGTGATTCTGGGCAAATCACTTAATCTCCCCTTGCCTAACATAAAATGAATGTGTCCTCATGTAATGCAACTGGTGCTATGTAAAGCGCTCTGATACCCGATTCGGTTCAAGTTCACGCTATATAAAACTCAGTAAAATAGAAAAAATAAAAGTGTAAGAGTGTAGTAACTATAATCAAAACAAATGGAATAGTAGCTGCAATGTTTACAAGAAGTGTGAATAGCAGAAAATATTCCAACATACTGAATGCATTATTTTATACAAATCCCACTCTCATTTTGTTGTCTTACTAAGCTAAATTTAGTGCCAAAAGAAAAAACTAAAATGGAGTTTCAATGATGTTTAACACCCACATACCTGTTTTGAACAACAACAATACTGTTTAATGTAACAGTGATGTATGCTGTTCTTGTTTGGCTTAGAAGGCAAACTATTAAGCCCAGCCAGAGAAGGGTGAGGGCACCTCCTGTTAGCCTTCGGCAGAAATATGTGATATGGTATGTCTCATGGCTGTCTTCTGGCACGAAGTTCCTCTCTAAACCTTCTCTGTCTGTTCCCCACTTATATAAATGTATCTCACCACTGGTGAATGTTTCAGAACAAGCGCTTAGCAGAAAGCGGACTGATGACCTTTTATTTATTTTTATTCTAAAAAATCGTGCCCTTTGAAAAATAATAAATGAGAAATGCAATTATCGGTTTTCAAGAAACCTTGTTCACAACTCCGCACCAATTATTTAAAACAGAAAGTAACACTCAGATGAAATGCTGTGAACATATTTAAGCAGACTTTTATATCATGTTGCAACGAAAAGTGACATTAAACAAACGTGAGTTCTATAATTGTCATACATATGTACACAATTAACATGTGTATCTTAAAAGGGGTATACTGAGAAGAAAAAAAGTAATCAATATTATAGCAGCCTGGGCCCTGGTGTAAACAAGCCCTCAATCCTAGAGCTTACTCATGTGACGAGTTGAAGAAATCGCGACAAGGTACAGTCTTCCGAGTAAGAAGACGCAATAAGCAGCTGGCCATCAGCTCGACTGGAGTATACATGAGGAAAGTCCGGACCAAATTGAATTCTCACTGTGGGACGACAACGGGTTTTTGGGGAAAAACATATTAAAAGTTTAAGAAACCTCATCACAACAGGTGATTTAAACAAGGACAGCTGGTCTGTCAAATACAAAATGGAACAAAGGTCAACAAGTAACCTTCCATGGTGCACACTGCAAGTCTTCGATGGGCCAATCCAAAATCAACAATAACACATTTGACAGTTTGGCTTGTAATGGGTCTGTGGTGCAGGCACCAGACCAGGTCACGAATTATTTTGAGCCCCTGGCGTAAATGGACTTTGTAGAGGGGCATCGTGCAGTAAGGATAACATTCACAACCTCAGGAAGGAGATTGAACAAAACCAACTGCTGCGGTTCATCTCTATACATGGAGATGAACATTGTGCAGGCCCAAGTGCAGAACCCTGCCCTGCTGCTGACAGACGATGCTCCGAAGCAGAAATTTAAACAGGGAACAGATGCTCATGCCCAGAAGTTCCAGGTACCATACTGCTGGCCCAGTCCGGAGCCATCAAGATGACTTAGACCAGATTGTTCCTGCTCTTCTTCAGAATTGGGGGTGAGAGAGGTAGGAGAATAAAGGTGTATAGGAGTCCCGTGCTTCATTGTAACCGAAATACACCTTCCCGAGAAAGGATTCATGGGAACTCCAATATGCGCTTGACACTTTGTGTTCATGGCAGCGTTGAAAAGATTCAGCCAGGGTCCTCCCCACTGTTGGAAGGTGACCTGTGCCATCTGGTTCAACCACCCTTTGTGATTACCAGGTGTTGTGGGATGAGCTCATCCACCCTAACATCCCAGCCAACTCCAGAGGCAAAGAGCCTCTCCGCACAGGACCCAAGAGCCAACACCTGCTTGCCTGTTACAGTCCCACATGGTGGTGGTGTAACTAGCGAAACCAGTCACATTGCAAAATGCTGAGCAGTTCTTACTTAGACAGTGTGCAACTTGCACATACTGGTTTTTGACCTGCTCAATTGTACATCTGGCCCTATTTCCTCAAAATTATATAGGTAAATATATCTGGGTTCAGATAACATTCTTGGTCGTTATGCATTCCACAGTACAGAGGGGCCACCGTGAATTGGAGGGGGAGGCTTGTGGTAATGAACAAGGTGTGCGCGCATGAGCTTTCCTTAAAAAGAAAACAGAATGGCTACTTTTTTATTTAGATGCTATATGATACCTAAAGAAGATTGATAAGATGCTATGAAATTAGTTTAAGTGCAAGAATTGCATATTTTATTTGATAAAATAATGGGTGGCTGTTGCATGTTTTTATGTTAATGCTGGTATGCTTTGTAATAATTTTATTGAAAATATATATTTTTACATATTTTATAATCGTAAAGATATATTCAATATAGAATGCGTTATTGATGAGAACTATAAATTATTTGAATAAGCATTGACATTAGTCAAGGGAAGTGTGAATAGTGGTCTTGTCAATGAAAGTTTAGCTGAAGTTTATCACCAGTGCTAACTAAAGGTAAATCGCTGCATAAACCAGAGAATATAGGATCAGTATTATGCTGCTTATGGTGGACAGTGTATGGTTTACACTTAGTGAACTAAAGTTGATGGCAGTGGGAGAGGAACTTTTGCGGTGCGTGAGCAAAAATGTGTGCCTGAGTGGAAATATTGAATTGCCCTACTGGGATTAACTGTTATAGATAGATGTGCTATTCGGATCTGGCACATATCGCTGGCGTTCATTTTGTTTTCCCAATGTATAGAGTATATATTTATGCCCACGTCAAGGGGAGTGTTACACTATTGCTTAATATGGGCAGCCTAAGCTGATGCCTTTACACACTAAGGGGTCAAATAGAATGTCGGGCAGATCGCCACCGCCATGCGGGTGGTGTTGATCCGCCCGACATTCTCGCCTGTCTGCATGACATTTCCCACCTGCCATATTACTATGGCGGGGGGGCCCTGGCTGACGGAAAGACCGTCCGCCGGTTTTCCGCCCGGTCGATGAGTAATATGGTGGCAGCGTCTGTTAGACACCGGCATCCATATTACGATACATGCGGGGATTTGCCTTTCCGTGGTGGCGTTGCCGCCGCGGCAAGACATGCGGTCCTTGCCATTGAGGGCCCGTAGCGGGCCCCCAGGAAGTTTGGGGGTTGGGGGGTGCACATGGGGGTACCTATGGTACCCCCCTGCATTTGCATGCACAACATGGTAGGTACCGCGTGGTGCCTGCCACGTTGTGCATGCAAATGCACAAAATACATTTTAGGCATTGCGGCAGTGGGAAGCACTGCCCGCCGCAATGTCAAAAATGCAGGATGCGCCCGCCTGTGTGCCGGGCGCATCCTAATCTCCCCAACGGGACCGCCGCACATATGGCGGCCGGTCCCTTTTTACGTTGGGATGGCGGGTGGACTTTCCTAATGATGCCCTTAGCGTTTTATGGAATATGAGAGAGTGGTTGGAATGCTGATGTTGGTTGGACTTGGGAGTAGGTGTACCTATGGTGGCTGGGTTGCGAGTGATAACTTAGAAAACAACTTGTTCATGAAGTTCTTACTATCTCACCCAATGTATTTGCCACCAGGAGGGGGCAGTGTGGCCTGTGAGGAATCTGGGTACAAATCAATCATTCCTGGAGAAAGCAATGCAGTATCAAAGGCATCTTTAAAACAGGGAAACCCAGCTTTGTCGTTCTTTTATTTTTATATGTCTAGCACAGCACATTCAGCAATCTAGGCATGCCAATCTGCAATATCCATCTTTGTTATCCGAAAACAGAGTAATCTAGGATTATGAAAAGTGTTGAAATTTGGCACAAAATGCATTCTCACAAATCACTTTGCACGCAGTGTTGAAAGCGATGACTAACCAGTAGCTTTAGCCAAAACAATAAAGAGTGGATTCCAGTTCTCAAAGGACAAACTGTAACCTGTCTGTAAATAGATCTCGGATGTTTTAACAAGGTCAAGTTGACACTTCATTCTGTTTTAAATCCATCCTTCAAAGGCTCTCCTACACCCAGCTGGAATCCCCAGTAAGTTCTTAAGAGTCCAAGACACTTTCAAAATGTTGAATGATTGTACAGTCTAGTAAAACTATCACTGTTCCACATGCTTGGAGACCAAGCCTGACAAAGAAATGTAATCCAAGCTTTACTTTGCAAAATTTCTTTTAAATAAAAACAAAATGTTGGATGATCTTTAAAAAGATTGTCAAACAAAAGACAGGAACACAGTTGGAGTTCCCAGCTGTCAGGCAGGTATTAAATTTAAACTATTGTAAAGATATATATATTTCTAAAAGTGTGAAGTTCAAGTTGTCTAAAAAATGTTACTAAAGACTTTGTTCACGTCCTCCTTTACAGAAGTTACAAGGGAAAAAACATGAGGGTCACAGTCAAACGAATAACGACAAAATGTCTCATTCCTTCATTTACTATAGAGTAAAAAGTAAAACAGACTGACCATGTACCCCTGTTTATAACGTAGAAAGCATTTCACTAAAAACTACGAATATGATCTTGCCACGTACCCTGAAAAGATTAAAAAACTATGCATTAAACTATTTTCATACGTCATTTTTAAAAACAATTCAAAATTCCTGCTTAGAATATGTGTGTGTGTTTGTATATATACATATTTATTTTTTTTACATCATATTTTTATTGGCATTTTGTACATAACATTACAGTTCGCAAACATCAGGCACATCTTTAATAGCATTAGCTGGTATAGCGCCATGGTACATTAGACTATATCACTCCGGGTTCACTGCAATTTTGTTGTCAGCATGTGTACAGCCTTATTACAAGCCGGACATTAACCTAGTGGAGCAGTCCAGTCCCAAGTGTACAATTATATATTCTATCACTCGTTGCACATTTTGTTAGTGTCTTTCAAGTGAACGGCCTTCGGCAACACGCTAGGGTATAACAGAACCATCCAAGATTATTAAATCTACTGTTTCAAACTTCAAACTATAAACTTAAACCTGTGCAGAAGATAGTTATATGCTAGGATCTTACAGATAATATTTGGGGGGATTATATATCAAGGAGCTCACAGAGGAGCAGGAAAGGGCTCCCTCCCTTCAACAGTTCCCATCACAAACACATGCTCTTTCCTCAGCAATACATAAACGGTGGGAGCATTAACAGAGTCAAGTCCACAATCGTCTGAACAGGTTGTTGTGCCTCCGCACCTCCTCATAACACCACTCACCCCTCTTCCTCACTACTCGGTTGCCACAGCCTTTCCCATGCCACTATCGACTTCTTCCATTGATTAGCTATGGGGCACTTCTGCATTCCTCTAGCCTGCTCCCAGCTCAGTGCTCTACCCTATGCCCCGGCCCCAACCAATCACATCACAATTCCAACTTTCAACTTGGGGTCCATGCATTGATTTCCATGTTAACGCTATTCTGCGTTTGGCAAGTCCCAAGGCTAAGTCAATCAACCTATTCCCAACCTTTCGTTTATGTGGCCTGGGGAAGAGGCCCAACAAGCACACCTACACCGTGAGGGCTAATTCCCTTTCCAGGGTGTCCTTAATCTTGGCCATAATTGCTTTCCAGAAGGGACGTATGTACTGACATTCCCAGGTCATATGTATAAAATCTGCATCAATTTGGGCACATCTTGGGCACTTCTGCATTCCTCCCCTATAGGTGACGTTAAGGCGGTGAGGCGTCATATAGGTCATAAGTATGAAATTTAATGATATGTATTTTAGGTGCATATTACAAGAGACCTTCTTAGGGGACTGCAAAACCTTGCCCCATTCCCCAACCACGATCCTTTCCCATCTACCCCGCAGTTCACATAACGGGTCTAGGGACACAGTGAGCAAGGTAGCATAGAACCACTTCACCTGATGCCAGGCTGAGCCCAAGGTGATCAGTGCATGTAATACTGGGTGCATCTCAGGCTCCTCCCTCTCCACACCCCATAATTGCCTGATGGTACGAGCCAAAGCTTTGTACTGTAGAAACTGCCCTGAGGGATGCCCACAGCTGTCCACCAATTCTTCAAGTGGTATCAGGGTTTTCTCCAGATAGCAGTCCCCAATGTTCTCCAACCCTGCCTCCGTCCAGGGTGCCAACTGGTCAGCTGTAAATAGTGTCTTAGGGTCTCCATGTGGCAGGCCCACAAGGGTAGCATGGGGGTATATCTCAGGGTTCTCTGCAGTTTGGTCAAGCATCTCTTCCAGGACTGCAAGGCAGTGAATTGCAATAACGAGCAATACAGGGCAGGAAGTTTCGGTGTGTAACAATTTAGCCAACAATAGACTGGGGCAACTATCAGGTTCTGCCAGACAGGTGCCTACCTCGTTCACCCCCTCTAATCATTGTGCCAACCATTGCAGTTGGGCAGCCAACATATAGAGCTCAAAATGCGGTACCCAAAACCTCCCTTCAGTCATGGGAGGTTGCAGTGTCTTCAAGAACACTCTCGGACGTCCTTCGCCCCACACCAGATCTCGCAGCAAAGAATTCAACGAGCGAAACCAACCTGGAGGCCTCAAGACTGTGAGGTTAACTAAAAAGTACAATAGCCAGGGTAACATAACCATTTTAGATAAGGAAATCCTAGCCATTATAGGTAGCTGCAGGGTACGCCAGAAGAGAACACAGAATCTAAGGGATCGCAAGGCCCTGTTCAGGTTTCCTTTCCTCAGATCTTCTATGGAATGGAAGATGTGGATACCCAGGTACTTAAATGAAGGGGGGATCCAAAGAATGTCAGCTTGTAAGGCCTTAGGCCTGGGTAGCGGGCCTGCCACAGGAAATAAGTATGTCTTGGTTTTGTTAACCCGGAGACCCGATAGTTGTTTGAAGCTCTCCAGAAGTTGTACAGCCGAGGCGGTGCCCTTTACTGCCTCCTCCAGGTAAATCAGCCGGTCGTCTGCTTAGAAGGAAATAGATGTACCCGTTCACCCATACTAAGACCTAGACCCTTGCATCCCAATCGAACCCCCTCAGCAAGCCGCTCAATTGCTAGGGCGAACAAGAGGGGCGAGTGAGGACACCCTTGTCAAGTACCTCTAGAAATATTGTATTGGTTGGAGATTGTTTTGCCCGTCTGAACCCTTGCTGCATAAAGTAGCTGTACCCACTTCACCCAGCCGCTCCCAAGGCCCACACGCAACATAACTTCAAACAGGTATTCCCAGCTAACCATGTCAAAGGCCTTTTCCAGGTCCATTGACAACACTGCCACCTGCTGTTTGGATGACGCCTCCGTGTGGTAGAGGATATAGTAGAGTCTGCGAAGATTATAGTAGGTACTAAAGGAAGGGATGAATCCAATTTACTCAGGATGGATAAGAGATCTCATGTGGGGGAGCAGCCTGCACGACAGAACCTTACTAAGGATTTTAAAATCAAAATTGAATATGGAGAGGGGCCTAAAATTCACTACTTTGGCACCTATCTCCTTGGATTTAGGGAGGGAGAGTGTCGGGAGTTCACCATGTTCAAGTGATTCAGCATATAGTGTCTCTAGTTGCGATGCTAGACTAAAAGCAAATCGTTTGTAGAATTACACCGGTAGGCCATCAGGGCCTGACCTTTTACCAGGTGGCATGGCCGTAATAATTTCTTGTATTGTCACTGGGCCCCCTAGTTCTTTCTGTATCTGACGGTCTACAGTCTGAAGTGGCAGGGGATCTAGAAAATCTCTAATGAGGGACGGGCAAACCGCTGCTGGAGCAGCATACAACCTCTCATAATAGTTTTGAAATGAAGCGTTAATTTTGTCAGGGTTATAGAGTAAGTCACCTGTTTACGAACGTAGTCGCGTATAGGTGATCCACAAGTCTCTGGTTTAATTAACCATGCCAGGAGCCAACCAGCCCTGCCCTCCTCCTTCTGCATCCTGTCTAGATACTCCTTATAACTGTGGCATTGCAGACTGCCAAGTATCTCATTATAGCTCGCACGCGTTTCTTGCAATCTATGTAGGGAGCTGGGATCAATTCCCTGAGCGTTGTCACACTGGAGTAATTTTCCTTCCAAATCTATGATTTCCTGGCATATTTCTCGCTGTGCCTTAATCTACTGCCCCATGCAGTGTCCTCTTACCACTAGATTGAACACCTCCCATTCTAGTAGGGAGGAAGAGGCTGAATGGGCATTTGTGGGAAAGAAAGACTCAATAAGTGCATTCAAGGATGACCGAAAGGCGGCGTTCTCCAGTGCCAACGGATTAAGCCTCCATGAAGGGATCGGGCCGTCTACCCAGAGGTTGATGAGTCCTCAATAGGGGACTGTGGTCGGACAGAGTGCGCCCCAAGTATTCAGTGTGTATGATGGAGCCACTCAGGGCCGGCGTGCATTGAAATGTGTCGAGCCTGGTATGTACCTGGTGGATCAATGAAAAGCAAGAATATTCCCTGACCCCTTAATGCTGCACCCTCCAAATATCTTCAAAGCCCCAGTGGAGTATCCAGTCCGGGTACCCCACTGCAGTGCGGTGTGATTGCACCCCCGGGAGCGGGGATGCGAGCGGTCCGCTGCGGTGTCCATACACAACTTTGCTCTATGATACTGGGGTTGTTTACTTTAAGTGTAGTCTTGTGGAAAGGGACATTTTGATCCTGATTAGGTGCATAAATGTTACCCAAGGTTATCTCCCGGACCGCCAATCTCCCCCTCAGGAGACTATACCTAACCTTGGTGTCTATCAAGGCATGTGTAAGATCAAAGGGGACCCCAGGTCTTATCCAAATTAATACTCCCCTGGCAAAGTCATAACAGGTTGTTGCGAAAACATGCCCGTTCCACCGTTTGTGCAATTTTCCAGCTTCATCTTTGGTTAAATGAGTCTCCTGGAGGAGGGCTATGTGTACATCCCTACGCTATAAGTAGGAGTAGATATTATGTTGTTTAGCCATGGATCCCATCCCTCGTATGTTCCAGATTAGAAACCTTATTGCATTGTGCGTGTGCGCCATAATTGTGGTGTATTGCTCAACAGCCAGTCTGCGAGGCCCTCCTTTGTCCTTGCCCCCCCCAATCATGCATGGCCACTCTATTCTGCGAACTTTGTGAAGTAAACTAGTAACATAACCCCAGAACAACTACTCGACCCCAGGGCAATCCCCTCAGTCTCCCTCGAGGAGCGAGTCCCAGCCTCCGAGGGGGGCGACTTGTCCTGCATAGTTGCCACTACTGCCTGTAGCGCCTCCACTCTCTCCCTTTCGGTTTGTGAGGATGTCGGCCTCTTTGGAGCACCCCATATGGAGCACGTCCTGGATCTTTTCCTGGGTTCCCGGCGATGCCAGATTTGCTCGTGCAGGTTGGTAGTCCCCTGCCCTGTACGTTACTATATATTCCCACGCTGACTTTGGGTAATCGCAAAAGTGTGCCTTCCCATCAAGGAGTACACACAAGCCAGCAGGAAAGATAGGAGAGTACTGGAGACCCACTTCCCTCAGAGCTTTCTTGACCTCCAGGTAGGAGGCACGTCTTTTTGGAACTTATAGCGTGTAGTCCAGGAAAATGGAGACTACTATTATCCACAGTATATGGACCTTCTGTCCGGGCTTTTTGTAAAAGAATGTCCCTATCCTTGAAATGGAGGAGCCTGGCCACCACCGGGCACGGGGGTCATCCAGGAGCCGGCACACGGTGTGCTCTCTCAAGGGTGTAAAATGTTGACAGGCTCTTGGGCGCCACCACATTCCGGAGCCATTGCTCCAAGAAAGACACCATGCTACTACCCTCCGCTTCCTCTGGCAGGCCTAATACCCTAATTTGTTCCTCCTTTTTCATCCTTCAGCATCGTCAGCTCTCCGCTCTAGCATGCAGACTCTATCTGTGAGGTCTCCTATCCTTAATGCTAAGGACTGTTGCGCCGGCTCGAGATCCACTATGTTGGATTTCGTTCTTTTCACTCTCTCGGCCAGCTTCTTGTGCTCTTCTCTAAGTAGACCCAATCCTACCGACACCGTGCTGATATCTTGATGCAAGGTGGCCTAATTGCATTAGGAGCATGTGTGTCTAGGCCTGAGGTAGAGAGGTCCCCTCAGGTACGATGAAAGGTGCTATTCAAAGGGTCACAGGCATCTTGGACCCTCGTGGAAAATTATTTACAAATCAATTGTAATTGAACATCTATTGTAAATTTCAACCATGTGAGTACTCTCATCAGTTCTGCCTTCAATATATTACTGCTGTGCAGGTTCTGTTTCTTATTTGTTGTTTTATGACTTTTGTATATTTTTCAATCTCCTGGCACATCTTTGGTCCTGAGAGGATGCTTATGGCAAGTGTGACAATACTGGGGAAGAAACGTTAACGACAAGCCTATAAGTGTTCGAAAACGGACAAAGCCTTGTTTGTTCGAAATACTACATGAGGATTGTCAGTTGAGAGTATGAAACTCACTCACTCAACAAGCTGAAGGGATTGCTACTGGGAGGGCTGTCTTACATGAAATCAGCGAGGTATCACTGGAGACCAGTTTCAAGTGTCTTTATGGGCTGACACAAAAATAAAAATATTTATGCCCCAACTGGATGGACCCTTTCTAATTGGGGCTTTCCAGCTAGATGGATGCTTTCTAACTGGGGCATCATGAACTGGGGGATCATGAGGAAAAGACCATCTAAATAACATGGTTTGAAGTAAAACCATGAATATTCAACATCAGAGTTCCATTAAGGAACAGAGTGTGTCAATTTACATGCTGCACATGTCAACAAGCACACAACCAAGGGAACACGATTCATGGAAAATTCAAGATCATTAATGCTGCTTTCGATTGCTGAGAGGCCAAATCTGACTGGCTTGCTTTAATATTGTGTTCCAGTGAGCAGTCTTACCTTACCATAAATGATATCAAGGTTTTGCTGGGATAACTATGTGACCCTAAGTCAGAGCCTTGAGTACCATGCTACCAAATGCAGTAACTGTGGAGAAAGGTAAAACGCCCTAGTTGGTTCATCAAACTCTTGCAATCTTTAAGAACGTTTTAGTGACAAATGCAATGAAGTCAATGGATGCAGCAATCACAGGGCCCACATGTGGGGATACCCTTCACACTTAAAGCATCTACTGCAATAAACTAACAAACTTGTAGAGGTAATGCTTGAATCAATCCCAGTCACTGGTGATTGCACAGGCACCATTCTAGGCCAAAATCTTTCATTCTAGGCAGAGTCCAGCTACATGGAAATCAACCTTGACCCTTCTCCACCAGAAACAGTCCAGTCAATCTGTCAGGCCAGGTCCCCTCCAGATGGGAACAGAAGCAACTGCAGACGGCTTTTAGTCTACTTAAGCCTCACCAGTAAGGTATAGGTCATTGCTGCAAAACAGGAACTATGTATGGTCATACCAGTAGCACTTAGGATATCTCCTGCAGGAACTAACAGTGATAGAACAAATACTTGAATTATTCTCAATGAGGTACAACCACTGGACTGAAGCTGCATATTAGTGACAAGACCCAAATGCTAAAGTCTGGACTTGCCTGTGTTCCCATCTGGAGGGGACTTGCTCTGGTAATCCACTACAGACTTTTCCAGGTGGCCTTGTGCTCACTGTGCCAACTGGACCCACGCTGCACCTCACAGAAGAGGCCCAATTGCCGTACCTAGTCCGAGGGTTCTTGTGCTTACCTCAGAGTGGAAATTGATTGCCAATTCAGGTTGGACTGTTCTTACTAGAGCATGGGTAAGACTGATTTGCATATGGCATGTCTCTGTCTAGAGTGGCATAGTGGGCAAAAATGGATGGACTGTAAATCGCCACAAGAAATAACCAATCGCTGAGAATAATTCATGCATCCCACCCACCACTTTTTTATTTTGCTCACTTGCAACAGAAAGTGTAATCGTAGTGGTCCGAGCTTACATGTAAGGAGAATGGATTTCACTGCTATTGCATTACTTTCACAACAAACCTGTGCAGTGCACAATTAAGTTGTCAAATTGTAACACAGACCTAGCTGTGCTTCATGGCCACCACTTAACATAAAAACATCATATCAGTATTTGTAGAGCACATGCTCACCTAAGAAGTTTTCTTTGGCTCTAGACAGATAATAGATGTTTATTTTCACCCAAAGCAACGGTACTCATTTTACTGACTTGGGAAGGATTAAATGATCAGAACTTTTGACCATAGGGTCAATCACAGATCCCTGGAGAAGAAGTATTAGTCCACTGAAAAACTAGTTTATAGTTTGAAAAGAGGCCGGGTTATGTGCCAAGATGGACTTCTGGAACATCTCTTTGAGTAAATATTTGTGCTCATCCCTTCACTGCCAAACAAACTGCACTATATTCTAGTTTATCTTCCTTATATGCATCATTATACCCCTCCAATCTCACTTTTCAAGGGAGATTCAAGCAAATGTGGGTATTCTTAGGAGGTGTACAATGGACAGGATGACGGCATAAGTTTGAATTCCCAGCCAAGCAGAATAAACTATTTCTATGTGGTGTACCATCACTCTTAATTATTAAATGAGACGTGGTGGTGTAGAGTTGATTGTTTATCAAATACTTTTAGGGAAGCAATGTTTTTACACTCTTGAACCATGGTAGAGAGAATCTAGAGTAATCGGACAACTAAGAAGCTGATGCAACACCTGCAGGTGATTTGGAACTCAGTGGCCCGTGCAAGGACTGTAACCCGACATCCTAATTGGGCCCTATATGTCCCTGCCTAGCTGAAAAGTAATAGTAATATTGAATCGTAAAAATACAACATCCTGCCAGTCTGTTATTAAGTACCACATTTGACTACATTTACATAAAGTACATTTATGCGATCAGCAATAACTTCAACAGCTCTATTTTTTCTCAATAATGATGTTAGTAATTAAAGGGGTTTTCATCTCCAACAATTTGCAATTAATAAATACAGTAACTTTTATGCAGCAGTTACATTTTTGATAGACTGCTACATGTTCTTTGAGACCAGAAAAGTGTTTTTAATAAAAAACCACCGAAATTGCAATACCTATCACTTGGATGTAATTTAGGTGCAAGCTCTACTTTTGCCCTTTTCAGTTAAAGTCTACGTTTTTTTTTATGTAAAGCAGATTATAATAATTCCTACCTATAATGTCACTTTAATCTTTGTTTTTTCCCCAGTTAAAACATATATCCATTCAAAGAAAACAAAAGGTTAAAGTAGTATTATATGTAAGGTAGAAATATATCAACATAAAAAAAACACTTGCAAAAAAAGTTTTAAAACCAAAAAGAACGGGGGCGTGGCCTGAAGTGTCAAGATGGCGGCCGCACTCTAGGAGTGCTCCGGACTCCTCAGTCATCCGCTTCCCATTCTACTGCCTACGGCTGCCATCCGCACCCTCTGCCTGCACACCGAGAGCCCCTGGGGAGGGCACGACGCACCGGTGACTCCGGATTGCTGATTCCATGAGTCTAACACCTGATCTGATTCCGGGTCCGGCGACCAGGGGCACAACGCACCGGTGACTCCAGATTGCTGATTCATAGAGTCTAACGCCTGATCTGATTCCGGGTCAGACGAGGCCCTCGGGCTGCGACATGGTGGCCTCCACCGCGAGCCGCTACTGAATCGGACACATCTACCTGTGGTGTGCCTGTCGGTGGTGTGGCTCCTGTTCTGTTGCGGTCCCCGTGCTTCAGGTCTCTTGTTACTGGGGGCGCTGCCCTTTAAGACCGGATGCAAAAACAACAGTTGATGGACAGAATGCAGAACAATGTCATACATTCACCCCAGTACAGAGATCTGGGCCTAAATCCATCGTTTTTTTGCTCACCATGCCATTCCAGTTTAAACCCAGCCATATGCAAATCAGTGTTGACCCTGTGCCTCATGGGAACAGTCCAGCCCAAACTGCCAAGCCAGGTCCTCCCTGGGCTGGAAACAAGCATCCTAGGACCGGTTTCAGATTTTCACCCCTCTTCAGCCAGGATAGCTTGATTCCAGTGACATGGAGAGCATGGGACCCACGTCTGGGCATACCCGTCCCACTCGGGGTGACAAATGCAAAAACAACAGTTGATGGACAGAATGCAGAACAATGTCATACATTCACCCCAGTACAGAGATCTGGGCCAAAATCCATCATTTTTTGCTCAGCATGCCATTCCAGTTTGAACCCAGCCATATGCAAATCAGTCTTGACCCTGTGCCTCATGGGAACAGTCAAGCCCGAACTGCCAAGCCAGGTCCTCCCTGGACTGGAAACAAGCATCCTAGGACTGGTTTCGGGGTTTCACCCCTCTTCAGCCAGGATAGCTTGATTCCAGTGGCATGGAGAGCACGGACCGGAGGCCTGTCCTGCGCCCTGACCTTCACAGTGCCCAGAGACACAAAATGGCGGCTCCTGGCACTCGGGGCCTGTGAGTCTGGTGGGCCCAGCGACTGGCTGCGACCCGACCCATGGGTGTCGAGCCTCTGTCCTGGAGGCGGCGTAGGGAGGAGCTGTATTCCAGAGAGGACCCGATCCATATGCTGATGCTGCTGTATCCGGCTGCAACCTGAGGCTGGGAGTGGTTCTGGTGCCCAGTGAGCGGTGACACCTGGTGAGTGGGGACGGAGACTAGGGATCGGCTGTCACGTCGGGCAGCAGTGGGGGAGATCACTGCTCAGGCTTCTCACCCTCCCCGGTGCTGCATTGAGTGAGGGCCTGTACTGACCACCGAGGCCGGGGTGTACTCCACTGCATCCTGGGCCCGTCCCTGTCCAGCGGTGGCGGATTTGCTC
The DNA here is from genome assembly GCF_964204655.1 of Triturus cristatus. Taxonomy (NCBI): domain Eukaryota; kingdom Metazoa; phylum Chordata; class Amphibia; order Caudata; family Salamandridae; genus Triturus; species Triturus cristatus. The sequence goes on along the minus strand of NC_140584.1, from coordinate 934,871,118 downwards.
TGAGGGGCGGTTGGAGGGCTGATCGGCTGTGCCATCGAGCAGCGGGTGGCCCGGGAGGGACTCACTGGCCCACCCCTCCTTTCTCTCCAGGCCCCTGCCTGGCATTCCCCCTGTCATGTCTCACAATAACCCCACCCAGCGCCCTGACTCACCGAGGTGGGAGCTCACCATCTTTAACCGTGGCTCCTACCTTTGGTTCCTGCTCTGAGAGACCCACATGAAGGTTTGCGCTGCCGACTCCCACATCAAGCAGCCACTGACCCCTGAACTGCTACCCTAGACCCCGCGGATTCCTGCACTATCGCTTGAGGCGCCTGACCGACCTCGGGTTGCCGTGACCCTCATGCCCACCCCTTCTAGACCCGCAGCCTCTGCCGGGGCTTGTCATCTGCCAGGGGGAGAGACTGGATTCCAAATCCACGGCCACTCACACGCAAACAAATATGGACCGATTCATCACCGTTGATCATGACCCCTTTGGCCAAGGTGAAGGCGTCCCCCCCTCCCGGGTAAAGACTTAGCTGCCATCCTACAGGCGATCAGCGCGTCACAGGCATCGGTGGAGGGGAAGATTGGGGAGGTTAGGGTAGACATGTCCCTTATTCAGCAGGACCTACGCAATGCCACTGCCCAAATTACGGAAGCTGAATCTCGCCTCTCCATGGCGGAGGACGATATCCACCAATTAAAAGAACAGGTGGCCAGCCTGTGGTCGCACACCAAGGAACTTCACCGGCGTGCGGAGGATACGGAGGACCGAGCACGCTGTAACAACCTCCGCCTTGTTGGTTTCCCTGAAGGGGTCGAGACGAATCAGGTATCCACCGTCATCGAATCCTGGTTCTCATCATGGATGCCCAAGGACGCACTCTCCGCGTGGTTCGTGGTGGAAAGAGCTCATCGTTTCTTGCAGCTAAGCCGCCACCCGTGGCCCCACATCGTCCCTTCATAATTAAAATCCTTAACTTCAAGGACCGGGATGCCATCCTGCGCAAGGCACGCTCTCGGGGACCACTCAAGTTCCAAAACTACACCATCATGGTATTCTCTGATTACACCAGGGAAGTGCAAGATCAACGCCGCTCCTACACGGATGTCAAACAGAAGCTGCTGACCCTCGGCCTGCAATACCACCTCCAGTTCCCGGCCCGCCTCCGCGTCATGTTTCAGGGAAAGACACAATTCTTTGACTCGCCCCAAGTGGCCTGAGCGTGGTTGACGGAAGAACGTCCCCTCGGAATGTGGCGAAACTTGTTCCCTGCACCTTTGGACCCCCAGTCCACGAGACCCCGGTCTCCCAAGCAAACCCAGGGATCAAGATCGTCGAGCCTGGTAGCTCACAGACTCAGGGACTCTCCTAGCCCTTGGGGCTCTCCACCTCATCACAGATATCAGTCGACCGGCTGCCCATTTAGCGATCCTCCGCACCGGTCCACCAGGATTTGCCGGCCGCGGATTCGGATCTATCCCACAGCCCAACAATCTGATGCTCTTGCGGACGCGTCTCTGTCCGTGGCCCTCTCCGCTCCCACCATTCTAGTGGCTGGCCGCCACGGCAGACTTATTGCTCTACTTTGTTGTCTTTCTGCCGAGACATTGCATATCCGTCTACAAGGAGGGGTCCTCCACGCAACCCAACCCGAGCATTTTAGTTTGGTTCTTGTTGCTGCAGTTGGGCCGACAGATGCTTCTGTTCTCGAAGTATATGGTGGGGGGAGGAGTAGGGGAAGGGGATGGGATTATTTTTCCCATGGTTGTTATTTCCTGTTGTTTTGCTAGTACGATATTCCCTAGTGCCATTCACACAGCTTCCTCACAAGCGCTTTCCCGTGCCTGTGCCGGACTCTGCACGTACCCGCGGCCTTCCGTGGAACGGCGAACCAACACACTGACCATCAGCCACCATGACCAACACACTCATTCCAGGGGCCTCCCTCCGCACACTGTCCTGGAACATTAATGGGCTCTTAGACAGACTCAAACGAGTGGCTGTTCTACGCTATGCTCAACACCTTGATATAGATATGCTTCTGCTTCAGATGACCCACCTGATGGTTAAACACTGCCCCTTCCTGGCACGTTATGGCTACGATAGAGTATGGCACTCTGGATTCACCCGGGGCTCCCGAGGGGTGGCTGTGCTCTTGAAGCGTACCCTTCCCTTAGTGCTCATGCAAGCTATTCACGATCCCCAGGGAGTGTCTATGGCCCTCTGCGGTACACTGTGCGGATATCTCCTCAACCTTGTGTCCCTCTACTTACCCCCCTCGATGCTCATGACGATCCTAGAACACTCCACCGCCCTGCTCACCACCTTGCCAATGGGAACCACAATAATTGGGGGAAATTTTAACGCGGTTTCCAACCCACAACTCGACAAGACAGGCCCACCGTCTGATTCTAGACTTGCGCAGGCGAAGCAATTAACGAATTGGTCCAAATTACTGGGTCTCTGCAATGCGTGGCGAGTCTGGCATCCTCACATCAAACAGTTCACTCATACATCTGCAGCACACCATACGCAGACTCGCATAGATGCTATCTTCGTCCCATCCACCGACTGCCAAACGATTCAGGACGTCTGTTTACTCCCCAGGGGTATCTCCGACCACTCCCCACTGCTCCTTAGTATGGGGGCCCCTCCCCGCTCGACATGTTCAACATGACGGATGAATGCCTGGCTCCTCCAAGAAACGGAATTTAGAAAGGTGGTGGGGGAAGAGCTCAAACAGTACTTCCTGACCAGCGCTGGTTCTGTTCCCTCTCTGGGTACCCTACAGGAGGCAGCCAAGGTCTACCATCCGTGGCTTTGCCAAGGGCCAATGCAAACGCCAGTGGCAGGCCCAGTTACAGCAGATCACCTCACGAGAGGTGCCAGGGCTATGCCTCGAGCAATCCCCTCCTACTGACAGCGACACATCCCAAGAGAGGCAACTCGCTTGCCTTCGGGCTGAAATCAAGCAGCTTTCATTGGACGCTGCCAAACTCCTCTGGAGATCCTCCGTAGCGAGAGTGTATGGCTGGGGCGACAAGAACGGAAAGATTCTCCACAGACTAGCCATGTACCCTAGGGTGAATCGCATTATCCCTGAAATTGTGGACCCGGACGGACTAGCGCATCGATCCCCGTTGGCAATGGTCCATGCCTTCGCCTCCTACTATCATACGCTCTACGCGGAGAGGAGCCCTTTACTGTTGCTCTCCGATTTGTTGGATGAGGGGTGTGTCCGCCTCCCCCAGCTGGGCTCTGCCACACAAGCTGATTTGGACCGTCCCATCACCCATGAAGAAATTAACAAAGCGATTGCTCACACCTCGTCAGGCAAGACCCCTGGCCCGGACGGCCTCCCCAGGAATACTATGCTATATATTGTGAGACCCTCGTCCTGCGCCTCGCAGATCTATTCGATGAGGCTCTGGAGAAGGGCTCCTTCCCGAACAAGACGGACATGGCCACCATAGTTTTTCTCCCAAAAACACAGCTGCTGTCTCCTCGATGTGCGGCATACCGCCCAATTTCTCTTATAAACACGGAGGTTAAAATATATGCCACGATTCTTGCCCAATGGCTGAGTCCCTACCTCGCCACATTGGTCCATCCGGACCAGTGCGGGTTTATGCCCACGCGTGGGACTAGGCACTGCCTACGGCGGCTCCATCTGGCCATGGCTCACCGCCACTTGCTTACCCCCTAACTGGCGATTCTTCTCATCGATTTCGAGAAGGCTTTCGAAACGGTGGATTGGTTGTATCTGGGCGACGTGCTGGACATGGACACGATGGGTTTTGGCCCCCACTTCCGTAATCTGGTTATAGTTCTTTATGCCCGGCCCCAGGCGGGAGTCTTAGTCAATGGGGTTTTATCGGAGGCCTTCCCCATTCAAAGGGAACGAGACAGGGATGCCCCCTCTCGCCCCTTCTTTTCGCCTTGGCGATGAAGCCCCAGGCGACCCTGATTCGATCCGAGGACTGCGTTCGGGGATGGGAATGGACTAGCTCGGAGGCGGACAAGATTGCAGTTTATGGGGACGATGTTTTAATCTTTTTGGCCGAACCCGCCCAGTCAGGCCCTCACTGCCTCCAGATCCTACACTCCTTTTGGGCAAGCTTCTGGCCTACGACTGAACCCCAATAAGTCAGTCCTGGTCCCTTTACACTTAGCCAGAGACTACTATGACTGACAATCCACAATACCTCTTAGGCGACAGTCTTTCAAATACTTAGGAATATAGGTCGCCCTCCTCCCTGACCTAGGCTGATCCCTCAATGTCACCCCGCTTGTGAAAAAGGCTAAGGAGGACCTTCACAAGTGGCAGGCGCTCCCTCTGAATCCCTTGGAGAGAGTCGCCCTGTTTAAAATGATGATTCTTCCCAGATTCCCCCAGTGGCTGTCCACAGTGAATGCACATCCCCAGCCCGTCAATCCAAAACCAGACTGTCAATACACAAACAGGCAGAGGCACACAGAATGGTTAATCAAGAAAATGCTAACTTTCTAAAAGTGCCATTTTCAAAGACACAATTAAAAAACCATCTTTACTAAAAGATGTGTTATTAAATTCTGAGTTCAAAGAGCCTAAACGTTATTTCTCTATCTTGTCCCAATGGGAAGTTATACTTAGAAGATGTTACAAAGTATTTCGCATTCCATCCTATGGGGCAGATAGCCTTTCAATAGTGAAACATGAAATTGGCAGTATTTCACTATTAGGACGTCACACACACCAGTGCATGTCCTACCTTTCACATACCTGCACCCTGCCCATGGGGGTACCTTGGGCCTACCATAGGGTTGTTTTACATGTAAGAAAAGGGAAGGTTAGGGCCTGACAAGTGGGTGCATCGGCCAGGTCGACATGGCAGTTTACAAACGGTGCACAGACACTGCAGTGGCAGGCCTGAGGTACGTGGGTGACACAATCAGTGCTGCAGGCCCACTAAAAGCATTTGATTTACAGGCCCTGGCAAACTCAGTGCACTTTACTAGGGACTTACCAGTAGATCAAATATGCCATTCATGGAAACACCAATCCATAAACACAATTTATACAGAGAGCATATGCACTTTAGCACTGAATAGCAGTGGTAAAGTGCTCAGAGTCCTATAGTCAACAACAACAGGTGAGGAAAAAATAGGAAGAAGCAAAAGGTTTGGTGATAACCCTGCAAAAAGGGCCACGTCCAACACTTAGGTAATGTTCCTTTTTGCCTACTAAAAGAGGTCTTGTAGACAAGCCTTTGCACCCTTTTAGAAGTGAAACTGCAGTATTTGTTCCCTGGGGAAGTTGATCCAAAATGTGCATGGTTCATTTGCTCCCTGGTGAAGCAGATTGTTATATCTTCTCTGAGAGTCCAGCACAAAATGAGAAACACAGGCGAGAGGCAGCAATGTGGAGCGCAGGGCAGAAGCAATATGTGGGGCAGAAACAAGGAGAACAGGATGGGGAGATGCAACAGAGGATCTGGGCAAGTAACACAGAGGGCGGGCGGAAGTAACATGGTGTGCACAGGTGGGAGGAAGCAACATGGAGGACACCAGGAGGGAGCAAACTAACAGGGAAAGAGAGCAACAAGGGGCGCAGGGGAGGAGGGGGGGAAGTAAACGGCTGAGAGAGCAATGGATGCTGGCAGGGGAGAAGCAGACGGGCAAGACAGAGAGCGCAACAAAGAGTACAGCAGAGGGAAGACAAGCACCAAAGGGAAACAGCGGGAAAATACATGCATTCTTGTGAAGTGCTTAAACAAAAAGAAATACTAGCACCTGACATATTAACAGTGAAAGGACACAAAGAATGAGCCCATGCTCCAGGGGAGGGAAAACACAAGAAGAGAAAGGAAAGCCCAAGCAAGCTAAAAAAGAAGAAGCAAGCAATTGACAGTGATAATGAAGCCAAACAATGGTAAGCAATTGGTGGATTCTAAGCCCACTGTAAGTTAACAGTACGTCTCATAACAGACATCACATGCGTTGTCTAATAGGCGAGATCTAAAAGGTAATTAACATCTCCAAAGGTCTGGCCAGCATGGTCCATACATTAGTATTTCTCCAGACCCAAGCAAGCTGAATTGAATGGGAGCACCAGATGAAGGGCAAGCCCAATATACCCTTGAGGGCTTAGGCGGATAAATTGATACAGTAAGGCTGCCGACAAGGGATTTTGTTTGTGATAACTTGGTTCTATTTCTTAATGATTCATTTCGGGGGGTGTATTTAAGCAAATTATACACCGACAATAAATGTTATCAACAGAAACAATCTTTAGATAAAGAGTACACACACGGGAATTCTTTTTTTGTGAATGAAACACAAATCTTTTTATATATAAATCAGAGTAAAAAAGGGAGTACAAAAGAACCATTGGTTTTGAGCAATAAATCATGAAAGGCGGGTTAAATCAGATCCACATTTCATCAAACGACATCTATTTCCATATAATTTTAACAGAGACTAATCTCATTGTTGAGAAAAAATCAACTGCATTTATCTAATGTTGTGGAATTAGATGATGGAGTCGACGTTTCGTTCTTGGGTGGCAGAAGTCCGTCAGACCATCTTCAGGACAGTTAGTTATTGCACAATTAGACCCTTCGTGAGTTCAAGGAATCCCACGTGACTTGTATTTTGTTTGTTTTATTGTTGTCAGGGCGTGCAGGTTGATATTATAGCCTATCACTTTTCGAACTTTCTCATGACAGGAGATTGAACGGGGGAAGTCCTTACTCGTTCTTTTTTCAAGAGATTTCTGATTATCGTTCAAACGCGCAAAAGTCTGCCGAGGTGTCCAGAATCCCACAAGTCACGTGGGATTCCATGAACTCACGAAGGGTCTAATTGTGCAATAACTAACTGTCCTGAAGATGGTCTGACGGACTTCTGCCACCCAAGACCGAAACGTCGACTCCATCATCTAATTCCACAACATTAGATAAATGCAGTTGATTTTTTCTCAACAATGAGATTAGTCTCTGTTAAAATTATATGGAAATAGATGTCGTTTGATGAAATGTGGATCTGATTTAACCCGCCTTTCATGATTTATTGCTCAAAACCAATGGTTCTTTTGTACTCCCTTTTTTACTCTGATTTATATATAAAAAGATTTGTGTTTCATTCACAAAAAAAGAATTCCCGTGTGTGTACTCTTTATCTAAAGATTGTTTCTGTTGATAACATTTATTGTCGGTGTATAATTTGCTTAAATACACCCCTCGAAATGAATCATTAAGAAATAGAACCAAGTTATCACAAACAAAATCCCTTGTCGGCAGCCTTACTGTATGAATTGAATGGGGGCAAAAAAGCCACGGGCACCTTAGGTTTGCAACCTGTGCACCCCACTGTTAATGTAGCCACCAATTATAACAATTCAACCAGAAAACTGCCATAAACACAGCTGATGAACAGTACTTAGGGCTTTAAGTGGGCCAGGTCGCACTGGGTCTGAGCCCCGGCAGTCTTTTAAAGGGGGCTTCGAAACGGGTCTCTATCGGGCTCTGTTTTGTGCCCTCGCACAGACGGCCCGTTTTATTCCAGACTGCAGTGACAGCAGACATGTCCATGTATGCGTGCTCATACTGCTCACTTCTCACTTGTGGAGAAGTTATGGCATGAAGTCATGCCAGGTGAGCGCTGTAGGGGAAGGGAAATCCTTTAAAGAGAATCATTTTCTCTCTGGATTTCCCTTCTCTTTTTGAGACTCAGGAGCAGCAACGTTGTCATGGTGTCACCAGGGCTTTAAGTGGAAGCTTTTTAAATATTGTATACAAGCCATGGTTGCCGTTTATTTATCTCATGCAACTAACAACCATTGACAGAGCCAATAGTCATGACTTGTTGTAGGTATGATGTTACTTGCTATATCAAATATCTGGATACAATGACAAAAACAGCAATACAAGTCGGGCGGCACACTATGCTAAACACAGATTGTTTAGCTTATGTGTTTTTAAACCACGCCCTTAATTACATTGTCCACGCCCCTTTGAGAGACCCCTCAGTTTTTTAATCCCACTTACAGCCCTGACAGTACTCACTCTTGGCAAACCCCAAAGTAAGTAGAGTAATCCACACCTCGCGTGAACTATAACCTACAACATCTATGCCTGAGACAATCACAGTTTTCTCTGGCACCAAGCATTTTACACAGCTGTTCCTCTGCATACCACGTTTGAGTGAAACGTTTCTTGGCACTGAAATCTTTACCTCTCACTGCTCTGCTTGGGAGGGGAGAGTTAGAACAAATTGGGTATCTTTCTTGGCCAGCTCTTTGACAACAATTTTGTAAGAACTCTCAGCTCATCATTCAGTTTTTTCATGTAATTAGGATATGTACACACTGCTAGGAGGGTACAGATAACATACTAATCAATATTGTCTGTCCGCCGTCGAGCACCAATGGTTGCCGGACACCCCTCATTAGTAAGTTCCTCCAGGTTCCCGAATACGTATAAACAAGGGTAGGGTCACGGGAACTCTAGTATTTGTATGTTGGGTGTTTGGAGATGGGCCGGGTCCACAGTCATGTGGTTTATTGGTTTGTCGTTTTTATTTATTGCAGTGTTGCTTTTTCTTTCTAACGATGAAACTGTTGTTACATATTCTGATGACGGACTCGTCAGCCCTCAGAGTAGGTCACTGTGCAGATCTATCATTCCTTGCAGTGCAGTGCTGAGTGGTATGAGACAAGTAGGGACTAATACTTTAGACTTACTCCTCTTCTTTCATGCCTCCCACTGCAACTTCCCCCCCTTACACCCCCAACGGCGTATCTCTACTTCTTGTGTTCAGCACTGAAGCCTACGATTTTTCGTTCTTGATGGTACCCATTGACGATTATGTGACATTACGCCTGTAATTGTGAACCATCCTACTAGTTACCTGCACTATTATTGTACAATGAAAAATCCCAAAAAGATTGGGGCCGCAGATCACCAAGGCGAACTTAAAACTCATCCAGGCCAGTGGGGGGGATTCTAAAAGTTGCGCCGTAAAGGTTATTGGCCCCCCTATAGAAATTGACAACGTTCAAGCAAGGGATGCCACCTTGTACGGAGCTGAACTTTGGGGTCACTGCCAGATTAAAACCCTGGCAGTGACCGAAAATAATTTTTTTAAGCAACTCTTGGGTCTCCCTCAAAGCACTCCCTTAATCCCTCTAAGGATGGACCTGGGCATCCTCCCTATTGCCGAAGTGATCGCCTCTCGCCCACTACTCTATTGGCGACGGCTATGGAGCACCCCAGAGCTGGTTAATTATAGAGAGGAATTAAAATCAGTCATGCACATCCAGGGGGCGGGGAAAATCCCCTGGCTGTCCTATATTTGGGATGCTTTCCGTCAAATAGGGAGGAATGACTTGTGGTCTTGACCTGAGGAATCATGTCCTGTTACTTCCAAACAGTCACTAACTTCTTCTCTTAAAGAATACCTATTGATGTGCATTAGTAGGGCGACTGAGACATCTAGTCTAACCTCTAGGTTTTTAGATGTTAAATTACTTTACAAATTGGAGCTGGCCTTAGACCTCATTCAACCCTTTGTAGCCAAGAAACTGTTCCTTCAATTCCGATACGGGACGCTCCCCCTTTATGCATTTACTAACAGCTGGGTGGGATCCAATAAATTATTATGTCCTGGGTGTAATGAGACAGAAGAGACAGAGACCCATGTGATCTTTTTTGTCCTGCATACAAGGCTGCTAGATCTAAATTAGTTCTACAACTTTGTAGGAATTTGGGAATTAGAAATTTTAGAGAGGTTTTTAGGCTACTAAAGTATGATACACATACGGTCTTTGTTGCTGCTATAACAAAATTTATTTTTGCTTTGTGGTGCAAACGCAGATGTTTAGTGAAAAGTTAGGGTCGAGACCTGGATGGTGTTGTTTTAACTAATATTGTTTTCCTTGATTTTAAATGTCATTAACTGACGTTTACATTTTAAATCATGTTTTTTAGCTTATTTATGTTTTTTAAATGAATTGTGCCAGATGATGACATTCTTCCTTACATTGTTAAAAATCGCTTTTTTATTATCATATCGGCCCATGCCTAAAGTATTCTATGATTTAATAATCTGAGGGAGTGAGAACCTCTTTTCATCTCCATTTTTTTGTTACCTGGGATTAAAATGTAAAAAGTACTATTATTTGTCCCTACTTCCCACTTTCCCTCAATTTTAGTAAGTTATTTTATGATGTTGCATTTTTAATGTTATTTTATTGTGCTTTTATGGCAGTAATTGCCGAAATAAAGTTCTTTTGACTTGACTTGACTAAACAGATTAATCAAAAAAGTATACACTGCATTTGGTCTTCAGGCATCTTTCCCTTTCGTAGTTCTTAATACATATTGTTACTCCAGTATCTAAATCACTGCAGAATAAGGTCATGCACCCAGCAGAGGGATGCGCAGGCAGGTTTGAAATAGCCTCAGACTCAGCACCGCCACAAAACCGCCAGAGGAGCACCCTTCACAAATACGCTTCATACATCTTCAGCCCGTTAAAAAAACGCTTTTCAACGAGTGCCTAAAGGCCCAACCAACGTTGGCATGAAGCGCTACACGAAGACCCTGCTCACTCTGTCATTCTTTTTTTAAAACTTATCAAAAGGCAGTAGCACCAACACAGAACTTATTCTTCCGAGTTTAATCACACCCTATGTGCAAGGACTTGCTTTGTTTTTTTCTGTCGATCAAGGCTCCACAAACTGAGCAGTGAGATTCCCCTCCCCCTTCTGTCTCCCCCCAAGCTGAACACAAAGCGTGTTTTGTTACAGCCGATCAGTAGGTCGGGGGGCAGCTGCACTGCACGCGGGGACATAATCGTCCTAAAATACCAGGTGGGAACAATGCCTCGTCATTAGAAGATAAAACAATGCGAGCCCGACGTCGGCGGCCGAGGCAGCTGCTCCTGTGCACGTGAAACGAATCCCCCTTGGCAGCCCTGCTCCCTTCTTCTGCAGGCTGGAAAAGAATGCCGCTTGACAGGGTGGCGGCAGGAAGACGACGTCAAGCGCGCGCGCCAACAGGTTTGGAATTACAACGCCACAGAGGGCCGCCAAGCGTGTTAACTGGGATGTCTTTCCTCATTTCCACTTTAAGACATGCACTTTCATTAGAATTGTTTTCCATCTTCACTGTTGTATTAGTAAGATGGTTTACCGTTCCTGTACACCAATGACTCCAAAAAATACCTGTATATCGATATCTATCTCTAGTTCACTCCAGACTTAGACGTGTGCATTTATGGAATGGCAGTGAAAATAAAAGAAGGCTCAGTAAAACATTATTTAGAGCAAGCGTACTAATAAATACACATTTACCCCGTTAGTAACACAGTGCAAAGGTCAAGTCTATGTCATTGACACAGCATAACTGTCATGAGATAATATGGCTTACTGTCTCACAGATTTCAGCTTATTCTCTTTTATGTTAAACTTATTTATAAAGCACAAACTTAGTGCTGAGAATGTTACATAATAATTCCTGCACTTCACTTTGAGGGGAGGGAAGGTTAGCAGTAAAGGCTTCTCAGGTGAGGTAAAGTAGGGGGAAAGAGCTTTCAGAGGTTTCAGAACAGGTCTGAGTTGGTTCTCTTTTACATGTAATTAGGTCTCGCTGAGCCCAGCGCAGGCGCTGGCTCGGAGAGACATTTTGTATGTGGCTTTTTAAAGTGCTGCTGGCTGGCCTAGCGCTTGCGTGCACGCGCGCTGCCGCCATGCGCTAGGCCAGCCAGCAGCACTCAGGAACGCCATTAGCGCGTCATCGCGATCACTTTCGCTTTCACAGTGATCGTGATCGCGATGACTTTCGTAGCATTGGCCGCGCGCTCACACAACTCCCGCTTCTCCCCTTCCCCCTCCCCCTCCCCCACCACATATCGCGTCTCGCGGCCCCGTGCGCGGCCAATGCTGGCTTTTTTCCATTACTACTAAGTTCCATAGTTTTGTGTAGCATCTGTGTAATGTGGGGGCATCTAGTTACATCCAGTTCACCGCTGTCGGCCGTCTAGCGGCTATTGTTAGCTGATTGATCAATCTTCTGGTGTTCCTGTTCATTCCTTTTATCCCAGGGTCCTGCAATCCCAGAAATTCAACTCCAGGTGTCTCCGGGATTGAGCAGCCGATTATGTATTTAATCCTATTGAGGATTTCTTTCCAAAAGTGTTGTAGTTTTCCATATGACCACCAAATGTGCAGAGTTGGCCCAGAGCCATCCCCACATCTCCAGCATCAGTCCTGAATAGTTTGGTATATTGTTTTATACACTGAGATGTAAGGCACCAGCTGTACAGCATTTTATATTTCTGTTCCCTACAGATAACGTCCATGTGAAATGTGTGTATGTCTTCCCACAGTCTCTCCCATTCTTTATTGCTGATCTCGCTCTCTCCACCAAGTTGTCCCACGTTTTTTGGAACACATTTTTTTCTTACCTCCCATTTTCAGAAACTTATAATCAACTGCATTTTAAGTGAAACCTACCAAATGGGACTGCTGCTATGAGCACTTAAAATCGTTTCTGTCAGAGACAATTGTCATTGTATTACGCTCATGTTCAAGTTTAGACACTTTGAAAGTATGTCTTAGAGTGAATGGCCTAAATAGAAGGTTGTGAGCCAAATGGTGTAGGTAATATTAATTTGTTTTTATAAAGCACTTCATCTGCCATTTTTAGTGCTTTAAATAACTGTTGCTACTGTGACCCATTGTAATAGTGCTCAGATTATCGTTCTCAAAAAGATGAGTTATCCGGGATTCCAGTTTGTGACTTGCAGATCACAACGTTTGTCAGTGGTGAGCTTCAATTCATAAAACCACTTTCTTGACTAAAATTATGCCCTCGTTTTAGTCTACCTTATTACCCTCAGCACTTGGAAGAACCATACAAAGAAAGAGAGAAGCGGTGGAAGCAGACACAAAGCCCTTAACAGAAGACGTGTTGATAGTGTGAGTTCACAGTGCTTCCTACCATTTAAAGCAATGACATGAAGAAAGGGAAGGCTCTCTGGTGTAATTTTTGACTATGAGATTTTGGAAAATGTAGCAGCTCTACAGTACACATCTAATTGAAAAGTTGTGCCGCCTTATTCTCTAACTTTGGAGAGCTCAGTCTTGCCAGTACAGAACACTTTGAACAAGGTGGACTCAAACCTTGTTCTCCCATTAGGAATGTATGGCCTTACATAGCAAATGGGTTTACACATTCCGTGTCTATGAGAAAATGTGTTACACACGGCCCTTAGTAAACAGAACATTGTCTAGGATGCAACCATTTTAGGACCTCACCGGGAGCTTTCAGACTTGCCTTGCAGAGGAAAGTGTATATGATCACACTGCACAGCTTTCTGCTGATCATGTTGGCTCAATTGATTTTTTTGTTGCCTATTATTGAGTGGCTTAGCGCACCTTTGGTTTCGAGAGTGATAGAAAGAAGCTTTTCACTGTGCATCCAATGTAGTGCAAGAGCAAAGTTCACCATTAGGAGGTAAATGCTAATGGTATTGAGGTAATTCAGTTTTCCGATCCCGTTCATATTTAGCCACCATTTTGTGTCTTTTTGCCATTTTGTGTTGCCCTCACTCAGGCAGCACGGTGAACGAGGTGTTGTTTTCCTTTTTCTTACTGCAACGTGTCAAATAACCTCCTGCCTCTGTTTAAGCTGGTGTCAGGGTCCGGCCGACTCCACTAATCCTCGTCTGGTTGACTGATCCCTGTTTCAACTATCTGTTGGTTCGCACCATTCTTTCCTGACTTTATCTTATCCTCTGGCCTTCGCTATTCTTTACCCATATTCTCTTATTTCACAACTGTCCTCCGGGGCATACAAATGTGTCCCGCCACGTGCAAGTCGACTTGTAAGCACTCCCACTGATTAACTTGTGGGGAAGGATGACAAACACAGATGGAAGAGAGGCTTATTTGAGTTACTTGATATCTTGTTTTCACATTCTTCTGATTGGTTAACCCTGTATGCATTGGGAGTGTTCTTTGTGAATATGTGTATTATAAAAGATTGTGCGCCACGAAGTAAAGTGGCAGTCTCCTGAGAACATACCGAGTGTACTTCTGGGACAACTGTACTTAGCTGCAGCTAATAAACCTTATCTTCTACGCCTAACGGAGTGTCCCGTGTCTCTGTTCGACAAAGCAGGTGAACTCAGGAGATTAAGGCGTACCCTGCACCGCCAGGCCTTAAAGTCTTGGTTCTTCAGTATGAAACCTTATCTGTGCCAATTGCATAAATAGGAGCAAACCCTGTAGTTGTGAGGCTATTTATCTCGATTTTCTTACCCTTTATCAGGTCATGCCTTGCCTCACGTAAAGGTCTCCATTTGCAGAAACACTGAACGTTCCACCAGTGCCTCATCCAAAGTTTGCTTGTTTTCGATGCTGTACATTAGTCTTTTGATAGAAAGATGTACATATAAACATTCACTCACTCTCTTTCTCTCATTCGTAAGGCCCGAGGTCAGTATTCAAAACTGCCTAATGAACCGCTTTGTTAATGAAATGAAAGTTAAGGTTTACCAGCTAGAATTTGTCGATTTGGAATCCCTTGAATCTCTAAAATATGTACATTTCAAGTGAGCTCTGTCTTGTTTCTCACGGAAAAGGTGGTTTGAATTTCAAGCTCGCAGTGCTAGTTCACAGCTCTTTGCTACGGGTCTATGGCTTCTAAACATCATGAAGAACAAGCATTGGCATAGCCAATAGGTCTCACTTTTGGGACCTTATAAGTATTTAGTTATGCAGCACAATATCCTTGTTGCAATAACATCAACTGTTGCATGGCTAAAAACTTATGAGGTCCCAAAGGCGAGACCTATTGGCTATGCCAATGCTTGTTTTTTGTCTGCTTCTCAGTCACAGCTTTTGTGCAAGGTGATGGCTCTTAAAGCAGGGAGCCATAAAGCTGGGTTGAAGCAGGAGCATCCAAAGCAAAGGCACAATGAAGTGTGAGATCTCTGCATCTGTATCATCAGCCTTTCTGAAGCAGAGTTCAAGGGCCGACAAAAGGACACTCCCTATCTACAAATGTCCTCACCGTGAACATCAGAAACCACAGTCACATCTATCACCCCTACCAGCTACTAAATGCCTGTGCTCCTCAGCAGCTCTTTAAACACAAGGTATTCATTGAATTTCTAAGGTGAATTCTGTATCCAACCTCCATCACTTCATTAACTGGATCGCCTCCCACCATCCACAGGAATGCAGGAAATATACTTCCACTGTCTGGGGAACCTGTATTCACCCTCTATCTTGTGCGTGCTAAACAAAAATGGATCCAACTGGCGGCAGTACTCAGATGCTAACCACGCAGAGTACTTCTGCCATACATGTATCACACACATTCAGCATGCACACAGATTGCCAGCACAAGCATCTGGGGTTCACATAACAATAGAACTTTACACGAGAGGGGTAAGGAGACAACCCTCTCTGTGTCACAGAATAAAGTTCTGGACACACTAATAATTCACAAAAAATCAGTGCACTGCCACCAACACCTTATGTGATTCATCTTGGGAATGGACAATAGTCCTATAACCGCCAGGAGAACAGTTTGGCGTGCAGTCCTCCAGGGAATTGGACAGGTTCTGGCCTTGTATTACCAGGGACAAGCCTAGGTCTCTGCTGACATGCTAGATAAATGTGACTCCAGCGCCAAACAAAAGGTTAGGATACAAGTTTTACATGCAGTCAGACACTCATGCAGGGTCACACGCTTGTTCACCAAGCAGGGGACATTCCTGTCCAACAGTGAACAGTAGTGAAAGGTTTATGGGTGATTCTGGAATACATAAGAAGCCAATGCAGATTTTAGAACTTGATGTATCCTGTCACACTTTGAGATGCCTGTAAAAAGCTAAGCAGCAGCATTTTATACTGGCTAGAAGATGTGTAGGAGTTTATCTGGGACTGCCAGATAGATGATGTTGACATAGTACAGCACAAATTGTGGGATGAGTATGTACAGACATAAGTCCTGTGCAGACTGTATCATTGGAACCAAACTATACCTATCTGATAAGTCCTGACTAGGATTAACCCAGTCCTGGGTTGCTTGTATTCTGGTTCAAGGAGGTCCTGGTAGTTTGATCTGGACTGTTCCCCTTGGAGCTGGGACAAGAGTGAATTGCACATGGCCAAGGTGGCATGGGGTGCAAAATAATGATGGGCTGGGATGTGGGCTGAGTAATTTCCAGTGGCGGAGATTTATTTGAGCATTCCATCCATCACTTTTTTGTATACTTTAATGTGTTGCTGTAAGTGGGACACAGTCACTGGGACCAAGCTTTACCTGGCTCATGAACCCTAACTAGTGTGGAACTGGTTCTTTGTCACTTGTGTTCCGTTCAGGGTGGACCTGGCCTGGCAGTTCAGGATGGACTGCTCCCACTAGAGCCAGGTCAAGGTGATTTGTATATGGCTGGGTCCACACTAAGGTGGCATGGTGTGCAAAATAATGATGCACTGGGATGCAGCCAGAGTAATTATCAGTGGCTGAGATTAATGCAAGCATTCCATACATTACTTCTTTGTATACTTTAGTGTGTTGCTCTAAGTGGGATGGGTGTACCCAGACATGGGTCCCGTGTATACTGTGTCCCTGGAACCAAGCTATACCTGGCTGATGAGCCCTAACTGGGGTGAAACTGGCCCTAGGTTGCCTGTGTTCTGGTTCGAGGAGGCCCTGTTCTGACAGTTCGGGCTAGACTGTTCCCGTTGGAGCAGGGTCAAGCTGATTTGCATATGACTGAGTCCAACGTAGGTGGTATGGTGTGCAAAATATTGTTGGACTGGGATTCAGCCCCCAGTAATGACTACTGGCAGAGATTGATTCAAGCATTCCATCCATCACTTTCTGTATATTTTGAATTGTATCAAGGCATTAGTTACTTGATTAAGCCAGTTTTTATCAGTGTACGGAGAATTTTCCTTAAGTTCTTCAGTTGTACGTAACGTATCCTGGAAACTTACTTCACCTGTTCTTCAATTCAATGCGAATCCAGAGGGATACCATGTTTTACATAAGAAAACAATTCTGCCATGTTCAATGTGATTTTGCCTCGTTGCATAGATTTAACTCGTTTCATCCTGGTTATAGTTAAAAAGTACAATGTTGTTTATTACCATTATTAAGGGAAGGGAGGAGCAACAAAACTCACTTGAGGCTTTGCTTCTCACGAGTCATAAGCCTTTTTCATTGTCTGTATTACCTCCCCACCCGCCATAAGAAAAAAAGTGCTATGACGCGGCCAGTGCTGGCCGTGTCCTATCGCTTTTTTGCAGCCCTGTTTCCTGTTCCCTACCAACCGTCGCCCTTGTTTGTTCACCTTATCCTGGGCAACAATGAGACTTTGAGTGGTTAAAAAGTTTCAGAGCTCCGTCCATCATCTTGTATTTGTTACATTCGTCCTAAGTGGCCATGGGTATGCCCAAACGTGGTTCCCTAGCTCGCTGTGCCACTGGAGTCAAGCTAGCCTGGCTGATGAAGGGTGATACCCCAAAATCGGTCCCAGGATGCTTGTTTCCGGTCCAGGGAGAACTTGGCCTGGCCGTTCTGGGTGGACTGTTCCCAGGAGGAGCAGGGTCAAGGCTGATTTGCATATGGCTGGGTCTGAACTGGAGTGGTGAGCAAAAGAACAATAGATTCAACCCAGATCTGTGACTGGGGGTGAGTGGTTGAAAAGTTTCAGCGCTCCGTCCATCATCTTGTTGTGTTTGCAACAATGAGACTTTGCCAGTAAGTCACCAGAAACAGAAGGAACAGTCATTTTAATTATTGCGCTCACAAAAAGACAAAGAAGCAGAAAATGATGTCACTTGGTATAGTGCACTTCTTCCAATGGAACGACCTTGTAGCTCTGTGAACTACTAGCGGGGTGTGTTTGACAACATTGTGCGTCTCCTGCAGACCGGTGGCATAGATGCAATGTGTTAGGCGTAGATCGCCTGCCATTTAGGCTCAAATTGTTGCAAGCCTACGAATACTCCAAACAAAGCAAATTTCCCACTTTTAACGTGACGTAATGTGAATCGAGAACTTGAGCTGTACCTGTTTTCAGACTACTTTGCCAATAATAACGAAACGATTCCCGTTTCCTCAAACTTGAGAATTTAGTGACTCCTTAATCTCGTCTGTCTTTCCAGTGCGTGTCGCTTCCTATCCTTTTTGCCTTGTCTTCATTTTATGATCTTATAATGTCATTGCCCAAGTATTGTACTTCAGAATGACAACACAAATGCCCGTCAGACATCACATCCGCGTGCCTTGACAGTCAGCACTTGGTAACTTGTTGCACTTTCAGTTATTCGCGGCTAAATGTTGAATGTGGTTGCACTTTTCATCTAACATCTCTATATTAGGTTTTATTTCTGGTGTCCAATGCACTGACATCCGGCTGCGTCTCGTTGGGAACCATCGCTAATCTTGACAAGTTCAGCGCGTGGGGCCCTCACTCCCTCTCTGCCCGCCAGCCCTGCTCTCCCCTCAGATATGCAGCTTTTCCTCACCATCGCTTTTTGCTATAACGCTTTGTCCACTCAATGTCTTTAGAAATCGATATTTCCCCCTCTCTAATGGGAAAACGACAAGAGCATATGTGCTGTGGAATAATCTATTGTGCTGCCAAAATTGCAACACACTCGGCGCAGAAAGTCAAAGGCAGAAATCGATAGATTGTGTGACAACTTTATTGATTGAAGCGGCCGAATAGCTTGGCAAGTGATAGCCCGCAGATGGCTCGACGTCCGGAAACTGGTGGCCTGTGAAGCTGGGGCCCGCTGGAGGGGAAGCTCTAATCCAGGGCAGAGGCTGGAACTTTCTAAACAGAAACGCAGCCCCTGTAAACCACACCACAACAGTGCAACCTGCTTTAATAAATAATGCGAATACGAAATGTTAATTGGAAACCCATAATGTTTGTTACATAATCAGCTTTTTTGATCTGGTCAAGAGACAGCGTGCTGTATCGTGTACCACATTTTCCACAATAATTATAATACAAATACATACAAAGGTACAAGGGCTTTCAGCGGCCCCCTTCATCCAGTGGTGTGTTCGAGAGACAATCCCATTGTGTTTTTGCACAAAACATGATACAACAGGAGGCAAAGAGTTCGCCCACTTCATCCGGTGTCTCTTTTCACTGCCAGTGGCAGCGTTTTGCCCGGTTTTATGTGTACATGTGGCTGAAAAGGAATACACTTCAGAGCCTGGGCTGCTGTGTCCCTCGTTTTATTTTTGTATTTTTTTTTCCATATTGCATGTGTGTGCAACGCTAACAAATACTAAAGTTGCATGCTTCCCAATACCAGAGCTATGAGCTTTGCCACTGTTTCTTTCTTCAGGTCTGTGCAGCTTGAGAGCTATCAGAATTTGTTTCAGTCATAAGCTGGTCTGGGGCATTTCTGCCTTCCTCTCAAGTCGAAACTTCTTAAATGAAACAGACTGGTGCTGTTTCAACAAAACCTTTGGGTTGGCGGAAGTGCTATCTAATGCCTCACAGTTCAGATTGCATCACAGGAAGTAGTAAGATGGTCCAGTCTTCGACCCACAGTGACCAGGCACTGCATGATTGTTTTAAACCATCTTAATCGAAATCTTGAGGCTGCAGGATGTTAATAATCAGTGATTGACAAGAGCCACAAATAACCACCGGCAACAATTAACCAAAGACAAACTCTTTTATAAAAGATTACTTGTCCCATCGGTTAAATCACAGGGGCTGGAATGAGGTCATCGGGGTTTGCAAACAGCAACATATGAGTACCCTTAACTGCACCCAGATAGCAGGTCTACCAGTAAATCTATACATGCAGCCACCCCACATAAAATACTGTAGCTGAGTGCCAGACAAGGACATATGGTAGGAGTCATCTGGGGAGGTCATGCAGCCCACCTACACGTGGGTGCACATGTCGCCTCCTAAAGACCTGTCTACTCACAATTTCTAAACCAGATTATAGCCTTTAATCTACACAAAACCTTAATGGGACGGGATTTCATTTCCAGCACCGTAAAAACTTCAGCCGGGGCCAAGTCTTATCGGCTACAGTGACAGGCAGATTAAAGAAGATGTGTGCTGGATAAGCGCGGAGCCCAACCAGCTTAAGCCAATTACGCGCTTAAGAACAAACTTGTCAAACCCCAAATGGATGCCAAATCCAGAATCCATTTCTTTTGTGTATCTCAAGACGGAGTCGTCTACAACATGGAGTTAATTCTCAACCAAAGTAGACATGCTTCTAGAATAACGTTTGGTCTACAATTCTAAAATTCTTCTTACAACCAACACCAATTTTCAACTATTATAACAGTCTGCATGCATTAAGTTTACAGAAAATAATTTGTATCACAAATGGCAAACACAACATGTTGATTAGGGCATCTGACGATTTTGCGTGACATTGCCTTGGTTTCAAAGGCACGTTGCTCGCTTGTCAGCGGATGTTATGGTAAGCTGCATTTCACAGCTAGTGCAATAGTTCACGTTTTGTGCAACCGCAGACTCAAAGGCCTGCAGACACCGACCCACATTAAGTGCTCATCTTGTCAGACCAGGACGCGCTAGGCAGCTGCCTGGCTTCCTTAACACATACGCTCAGAAAAAGAAGCGGAAATAGATATTTGAACAGGCGCAGCACTCCAATAAGGTCTGCACAGCATCTGACTGGTATAATACAGTCTAACTGAGAAACCTACAGGAAAACTTGGCAAGATACACCCAACAGGTCCCACATGCAGTAATTAGCAATCATAGGCTACGCAAGAGACAAGAGAACAACAACTATGAACCAAGAGTAATGAGCTTCTCTGGGGTCCGCTCTCATCCTGAGTTTGCATAATAATGAGGTACAATCTGCCAGAAAATACATTAAGGGCACATTAATAAGGTCACCATTTTGGTTTAGTGACGCTTGCTGTAGTTTTAGCAATCTGCTCATGACAAAAGGTAATCGCTCAGACGTAGCCGATTATGCATTCACGTGGCAGATGAAATCTTTATTAAACAGAACGGTGAATCTGATTAACATGCGATAACAAACAATATAGACTCAGAGCGTGACCATGCCACCTCTGCCGCAGCACCCCCCGCGTCAACTGTTAAGGCTTTACTCAGATTGAGGTCAGACTGGTATTCCTGATGAGCAAATACAATACCTTGTTATAAGCCAAGCCACTGTCCCACCAGCTGACTGTCTAATCGGTGACACTAGCCACTGTCTGATCCTGATGAAATAAATCCATGGTATCAAAAGAGTTTTGATTTGAAAGGGGGTGTTGGTGGGGGAGGACAAAGAGTGAGACAAAGCAAAAGAGACACCAGTGCATTTACGTTAGTTTGAGACTTTAGCTTGATAGAGTATAAAGTATGAGTAAATTATTAAGTTGGTTGTTTTATATGTTGGTCATTAGCTGACTTTCAGCCAAACTAGAGCACCATAGGTATAAAAGAGTGACACATGGAGGATCAGGATAGCGGCGTGCCGCAGTTAGAATAAGAACAATGTATCAGTTACATCTCTGCATAGAAGGTTGTCCCACTATACTCATTGCGACTTCTCGAGGTATAGGATCTAGTAATTGACTGAATAGTTCTTAGTTTCTTCCTTAAGTGACGGCATTTGAGCTGTTCCCTTGGGTGTGATGAGAGGATCCATAGCTTTCGTCCCCTCGCTCCGACGGATCTAGCCCATGATATTCTGGTCAGAGCATTGGCTGACTGGAGATTTCTGGTGAGACTGCAATGCATGGCCGTTTTCAGCCCCTTGATCTAGGTGTAAATTACACTGAATTCTACTCCGGCTTCAAACTTTAGTCATTAGAGCACTGTTATGGAGGTTTGATGTGGTCCTGTTTCTTCCAATTGAAGGTTAGCAATTGTGCTTGATTTTTTTATTCGTTGTTACTTGTTAATGAGTTTGGGTAGACAGCATAAAAGATGAGCAAAGGTCAGGACAGAGGAGAAGAGACATTATAGACAAATATGTTACAGTTACTACAGCAGGATCACAACATTAACACAGGAGAAATGAAAAATCATTCCAAAAGACATTTTAGAATAGTGGATGAAGTGAGTAATCAATGATTGCTGAATAACAAAGCAACTCCATTCATAAACTTTGTAAAAGGTAATCTCCTAATTCCACGATACAGTTCAGTCAGCAAGAACAATTCTGCACTAGAATTCTTATAGATGGCGACTCAAAATGATAAACTCCCTAAGAGAATTAATGGTTTTTGTCACATAACTGAAGATCTTGTCGCTATATTTGCTTTCGATTGTAATACTGACGATACATTCTTGTTACAGGTTATTTGATATCTACTTTTTTCAGCTGTATTTGATGCCTACATTTTTTTTGCTTCTGACATTATCAAACCACATTGCTTTTTCTTCTCCTTCTTTATCATACCTTAAAATGAAATGTCCTTAGGGGTCATGCTGCCATGTCTGGGGTCTGGGTGTATACCAAGCACCCTCCCTGCTATATACCGTCCCTCGATCTATCCATGCGCAGCGCTGTAAAGCGACCACAGGTCGCATCCATCCTTAATAAGAATAAAAAAATAAAATCAAAATGAGTTGGCGTGTCTAGAAGCTAAATCTGCATAATAGCTTGAGGTTACCGATCACTATGTGATATTCTTGATTTTTTGCGATAAATTACATGTTGGATATAATTTAGGAGAGGTTATAAATCCACACTCATAACTATTCTGGGTTTTGTGTAGAAAGAATACATTTTGAACACACATCCGTGGGTTGACTTTAGGGCTGGTTTCGACTGGAATCATCCTTGACGCAGGAAAGCATGTTTTACCTTCCTACTGGGATGGTGTCTACACCCAAAGAAGCATCTTCAGATGAGGGGGCTCATAACCAATGCATGTAACCAGCAATAGATAGATCTAACGAAAAGTGAATATTTATCATTCATTTGCACATTAGAGTAAGCTACAACGTGTAATATTAACACCCACTCTCCACTTAGTAGAACGTAGCGAGTGTAGGGATTTAAGGTGTAACTTGTCACCCTCCACACTGCATGTTCAAGCCCCAACCTGACTTGAGTTGATGCTCAACATGGGAAAGGAAACACAACT
The DNA here is from genome assembly GCF_964204655.1 of Triturus cristatus. Classification (NCBI taxonomy): domain Eukaryota; kingdom Metazoa; phylum Chordata; class Amphibia; order Caudata; family Salamandridae; genus Triturus; species Triturus cristatus. The sequence goes on along the minus strand of NC_140584.1, from coordinate 934,847,997 downwards.
GAGGACCTGGCAAGAAAGCGTGTAAAATGAACAACTTTAATTCTGCCGTCATATAAGCACAGAGGTCTTAAATTGACCACACCCTAACATTTGACAGACATGTGAATATCTTTGGGAAATTGTTCATATTTCTGAGGGAAAAAAGGACAAATATGTGGAAAATCCGTGAAACCACTGGTGGATAATCAGGTTAATGTTTTCTAGAGAAATGTCAAAATAATGAGAAAGTGCATCAAACTGCACCCGTTGAATTTATTTTCAACTTTCCTGTTTAGAAAACAAGCATTTGGGGTTTGAGGACTTTCCGCCCTCCATGTCTCTGCTCAAATCCAATTTGTGAGTACTGATGTCTAGATTTCCATCTTCCTGGCATACCTTCTCCACATAGACATCTCTCTGCTTGCTGTCTGTGCCCTGATGCAAGGGGACCTGCACTGTTGAACACATTTCTTTACCACGTGCTCTTCACACACCTAACTGCACGCAAACACTTGCTATATTCAGTACTATGGAATGCAAGTTAATGGGCATTTGGGTTAGTTTTTTTTTCTTCTACAAAGACATGCTAAACAAGCAAGTGACAGGGAAAGGAGCCACTGTGTGTCTAAGACTTTATTGTGTAAATATGTAAATTCATTCAAATAAAAGCAGGTTAAATAAAACAGTCCTAATAAAAGTGAACTCGATTAACCAAGAGGACCTAAAGGAATTCTAAAAGTACATGCATCATGGACGAGATGATTTATGGGAATAAAATATTTAAAACTAATTTGGCGCTGCAGTAATCATCTAGCTGGGTCTATCTGCAGTTTTAAATCCATGGTACGCATTGTCCAGAAATTTCATCAGTTTCCCAATCAGTCCATTAGACTGTAGGGAGAAGCATGCCCGGGTTGCTGCTCTCATAGTTCGGAGCGAGTGTTCCTATAGCATGGGGAGTAGCCAGTGCTTTAAATGGGGAAAAATAAGTGCAGGTACTCGGTAAATTGAGCTAGGGGCGTGGCTAGTAGGCGGGGTTAGAGGCGGAGCGAGACATGATGATGCAAAAACACTTCTATTGAATATTCATTTGGCCTTGCATTGCCCTGGATAGTGGTCTCAAACTTTCCGTATGTGCAGTTTAACAGCTAAAACCCTCAATGAGCCAAGCCATCAACATTACTTTAGAACTTTCAGGCTAATCAATGTGCTCTAGGAGGAGAGATACTCTGGTTGCGGGACAGAACAAAACATGTGAGAAATGTATCAATCTAAACAAAACGTGTTAACTTGTTGCACAAAATGAAGGCCAAACACAACATTTTCATGTTTCCTTGTTTTCAAAAAAAATATTTGCAGCTTCTTAATATCATAATAATTCTAATGTTCCTACTTGCTTGCATTTGGCGCAGTCCTTAAATATCCAAGAGTGCACACACACAAGCAAGCATTACACGCATTTCTTTTCAAATACCTCCTGATTCTGTTTCTCTCAAACAAGAAACAACATTCTCTGTTTTCACAACTCCAACCTCGAGATTCCTACAGCACTCACTTCTCTTCCGTTTGTAGCTAATTCCGTCCAACTCTTTACCCCAATTGTATCCTATCACTCTCTCTACCATCACTCCTTCTATTTCTATTCTGCTGTCTCTGCGCCTCTCTATCTCTTTCCATAGCCGTCTGGATCTCTTCCTTATCTCTATCTGCGCTTACCCCTTCTGCCTCTCTAGCTTTTCCTACTTTAAAGTCTCTGCTCCTTCCCCCTCACTCTTTACCTTCACTCACCCCCATTTTCCCTCCTCTGCCCTCGGCAGGAGGCCCCACGGCCGGAGAGCTTGCAGTGGCAGACAGTGAGCACTGCAGGGTCCCGAGAACGTGCATAGTCTAGCAGGGTAGAGGGCAGTGGAAGAACAATACTGGCCTCCAATGCGAAGGTCAGTTGACCTCCACCCACCTCACCTGGGCACCAGGGAGGCTGCTTAGGCCATCTTCACCGCCATCATGGACTAAATATCCCAGCTGGCGGGCAGGGTGCGAGGTGGATTCGCAGGGGAAAGTGAGTCTGGGGAAAGAGTCAGACTCCAGTGGGAGGCCAAGGGGTGAAAATGGCCCTTTGTATCCGCGTTCCTCCACAGACCCAGCATCAACGCCTGGCAGGGGGTGATGAGGACAAAGAAAGCTTCCATCTGGGTAGGAAGGGTGCAGAGGCCTTCTTGCCCCTGCCGCAGGCCTCAAATAGGACATTCAGGCCCCATCGGGCAGCTCGCCACAGCTGCATAATACAGACAGGCGGCAACGGGCAACATGTTGCCAAAAAACCAGCACGCAGCTGGCCCTGGGGCACCAGTCCAGTGCCCACCTTCTCGATCCAACCCTGAGTAACGATACTCTTCTTGACAGTGGAGAAGGGCCGGTACTCGGCTCGGTAAATGTAAGAAGTGCCGGTACTCAGTGCCGGTGGGTACCGGCCCATTTAAAGCACTGGTAGTAGCTATCATTAGAGCAGCAGGTGCAGTGGCACAGGAGCCGAAGAGCATTTCCGTTGCATTGGACTAAGGTACTCAACACGCCACTACAGCTGCCTACTGCTCAGGCCAGCCTGCAACGCAGAGGAGTTGTTATTAAAATGACGATGTGCCCCAGTCACTGTCTGCATTTTAGTTTATCAAAATGGTCCCCTATATGGTTGTGACTCCTTGACTGCAGTAATTCCCTCCGAATTCCCTTTCTGATATTTGGACAAGCTTCATCGCTTCCTGCAATTTTAAGCAGAGATAGAAAATCTGCAGATAATTTCGAAGTAGCAAAATTTCCAACATTTCTGGAGAAGTAGGCAGTGCTTAATTTGAACCGGTGGTTGCAGGTGGGGCCCACCGACATTCATGTTTGGGCACCAGCACACATTTTTCCACAATCAGACTTGGACCCAGAACAAAATAGAGAAAAACACAAGGAGGAACACAACCACGAGGATGAAGAGAAAGTACGAAAAACAGTGCCAAAGAGAGACGACAAAGGAAGTGCAGGTGTGAGATAGAAGGGCCGGAAGTGTCTTAAGATGGGTTAAAGATGCATGAGAGAGAATCAAGACTACGCAGCCTGGCACCCCGAGCTTCGACAGCGCCGGCAGCAGCTTCTGTGCAAAAGCTTAGGCACCGGCACTTGAGTTTACAAATTAAGTAATGGAAGTAGGAAACATGAGGTGACAAAAAACGGTGTTTTCTAAAGCAAAACCTGCTAGGCAAATGTGGGCTGTCTTTTCTGATAGGCAAAGGTTTGTGACTGATATAAGACGCAGAGCTTTACTCTACCGACACACTAGGATAACGCGTCGAGTTTCCAAGGGGGGCGAGATGCAGGGCGACGAGAGCAGCGGTCTTTGGCGCTAATAAAGGGAGACGCTTGAACTGGAACACACCTTTGACTACAACTCCCATCGTGTGCCTGAGCAAACAGGAGCACCGCGAGCTTCTCCTTTAGAAGATGTTTCATTAGGGAAACCTCCACTTTTAGAACCTGAATTAAGGGCACCAGAGGTAAAGATTTTTAAAGTTATTAAAAAAAGACAGGTGCCTACCTCAAACTCCGTCTCCCCCCCCCCCCCCCCCAATAAAAGAGAGGCATTTCGGTAATACAAAAGAAACGCAATGGGGGGCAGCCAGAGATCCTCAAACTAAACATCAATTATTGGTCTCACACAATGCTCTCTGGTCACGCCATGAGTAAATGGCAGGTTTGTTTTTATGCACATGGTTCTCTATTCAGTATAATTCAGGTGCGGCAAGCAACCACAGAAAGGCAGACAAACACAAAACCACCCACAACAGAAGTCACGTTCAACAGCTAAAACCACATGAAAAAAACTGGCAAGGCAAGGGCGTGATACAGGAACAGAGAGAGAAAGCAGGGGCGACATAACAGACAATACAAGGGGGAATTAGGGAGAAGATTAAATGGGAAAGGAAACAAAGGCGTACAAACAGACAGCAACAGAAGGGCAGCAGTGGTGGGGCCGACGTCAGCTGAGGCAAGAAAGGGATAACAGGAATACAAAGGGGCAACCGAGCATGCACTGAAGCAGTGTGACACCAACTACAGCAAACTTATGCAAATACGCAGGGGAATCAGATACAACAGCAACAAGAAACTGAAAAAAAATTCAACACGAGCTACGAGGAAAAAATCCAGCTGAGCGATAGTGCTTGTGAAAAACAAATACATGGCACTGCGTCATAGTATACATTTATTTTTCGTTTGGCACTTTCTGTTGGTGGAACTCCAGATTGTGGTTGTTCAATAGACAATGCGGGTGACATGGAGCAATTCAAACTTTCACTGGGCTGTCCAACGTGTGTCATCTCTTGGACTTCAAAGATGTCTAGGGTGCCTCCCACAGAAAAGGCTTGCTTCCCGAAAGCCTGAAAGCTGGGTTAGTTAAGACTCACTAAAAGGCTCCCTTTTCTAACACAGTTTGGAAAACCTTAAACCAGCAGCCATGTTGTCAGTGCTTTCTCTGTCACTTGAGAAAAGAGTCAAGAGCCAATTGGACACATATCAACTTTTGTGCTTGGTTCGGTTTTGTATTTGACTCTCCTGTGGGACCAAACCTGCTCTCGTTCACACAAAGTGAGAGCGACGGAAATGCATACAGCAGGCCTAGAGAATAAGCGAATAAGACGGCTGCCCAGAGAACCATTAATATGGGTTGAGGCGAAGATACCCATAAATGGAAGCACGATCTGGGGAAGATCATCTGTGTCATTTAGCGGAGTAGCGCCCGCTTGTGGTCCTCCAATGAGAGGTGACTGGCAGCACCCCCCTCGATGAGCCTGTACCAGGAAGCTTCCCCATCTCTGCACCAACTTCCACAAGTTAATGGCTGCCCGGAATAGGGTACACGGTCCCACACCACCTGGTGTGTTGATCTAATAAATAGTAGTGGTGTTGTTCGGGAGAATATGGACGTTGCTCCCTCAGATCTAAAGGAAATAGGCTTTAAGTGCACATCAGACCGCCTGCCGCTCGAGCGCGATCAAGGAAAGGTCAAGTTGTCCGGATAAGCATCCCAACCAAGCAACGAGGGTCAGAGACAACAGTAGTATGACCCTGCGGAAGGCTGAATGAGCAATGCCTGAGAAGGCTGGAGTGGTAAATCCACCAATGCAGACCACAATGCTTGGAATGGACAATTTGCACCCAAGCCAAGAGCCTCCTTTGATATTGCAGCCGCTCAGTCTGCCATGGGCCTTGCCTTATTTCTGCTTTTGATCCCTCCCAAAGCACACATTTATTCATTCTCTTGTTAACATTTACATCTTTTTACAATGCATGACTTTGTTTATCACGTCATTAAGTTGATAGTGCATCAATGAGTCCATATGTCATATCATCCTGTATTATAATACTGAGAAAGAAATGCAGTCGTTTTAGACAAACGCACAAAACTATTCACAGGCTTCTAGCTACACCTTACATCACAAGACTCATTTTTCTCATAATATTGTCGAAAAATAGAATATAAGGTCAGAAGGAGAGCGTCTCGGAGAGAGTGGGGCCTCAAGCATTCCCGAAGGGACATCTACCCACAAAACAGTTTACGTCAAGACCATGCATTGCTGCTTGCTGAGGCTAACGATCTGCTTCTTGAAAGAACAGCAAAATAACAGAACGAAGACTGGCCTTGGTTCTTGGTAGGTATGTGGGCTGAGGGCCAAATACGAAACGCATGTTTTTACATGATTTTGGTGCTAATGTAGACATTAGCTAGGGCTAGAAAAAAACAGAGATTCCATCATCCAAAGATTTCCTTGCCATCTTCTATGCAAACACATTGCCTGTTTAAAAAAAATCATTTTTACATGTATTGCGTTCATTATATAGAAACACACAAGATGATGGACGGTATGTTGCACATTGGCAAAACATTCACCCCCAGTCACAGATCTGGGTTTAATCCATCGTTATTTTGCTCACCACACCACCCCAGTTCAGACATGGCCATATGCAAATCAGTCTTGACCCTGTGCCTCATGGGAACAGTCCAGCCCGAACTGCCAAGCCACGTCTTCCCTGGACCGGAGTCAAGCATCCTAGGACAGGTTTCGGGGTTTCACCCCTCTTCAGCCAGGATAGCTTGACTCCAGTGGTGTAGTGAGCACGGGACCCACGTCTGGGCAGTCCAGGGAGGACTTGGCTTGGCAGTTCGGGCTGGACTGTTCCCATGAGGCACAGGGTCAAGACTGATTTTCATATGGCTGGGTTCAAACTGGAACGGCACAGTGAGCAAAAAAACGATGGATTTAGGCCCAGATATCTGTACTGGGGTGAATATATGACATTGTTCTACATTCTGTCCATCAACTGTTGTTTTTGCATTTGACACCCCGAGTGGGAAGGGTATGCCCAGACGTGGGTCCCGTGCTCTCCATGCCACTGGAATCAAACTATCCTGGCTGAACAGGGGTGAAACCCCGAAACCGGTCCTAGGATGCTTGTTTCCAGTTCAGAGAAGACCTGGCTTGGCAGTTCGGGCTGGACTGTTCCCATGAGGCACTGGGTCAAGACTGATTTGCATATGGCTGGGTTCAAACTGGAACAGCATAGTGAGCAAAAAAACGAAGGATTTAGGCCCAGATCTCTGTACTGGGGTGAATGTATGACATTGTTCTACACTCTGCCCATCAACTGTTGTATTTGCACGTTCATTATATTGACGACAATGTTTATATCTCAGTAATTCATATATTCTACACTAAAACAGAGCTTTGATATCAATTAAGCCTATAAAAATAATAGTGTGGATTTCTTGTATGTGTGCATCTTTCAGAGAAAGGTGTTCCAGTAACCCACAAATAAATAAATTGTATTCCTGGCATCTCTCTGGCAGGGTTAATCAGTACTCAATATGCATTTCTTCAGGAAAGTGACGGGAGATATGCAGGTCACAGCCTGTCTGTTTTTTCCATTAAAGCTGGTAAGTTGGTTCAAACCTGTACTTACCCAAGGGCCACAGAAAATATACTGGGCAATATCTACCGGCAAATCTGTAAAACATAACACCTCCTCATGCACCCGTTAAAGGCCTTCGTGCATCATTTGTCATGAGACATCAAAAGAATGCATGAAGTCTGACCGGTGCAAGACCTGCAGGACCAGGATCTGAGCAAAATCATACACACTGGAATCACTACCTGATTATCCATAATCCCCTGAGGAGGGGAGGCTTTCATAAGGATGGTTTCGAGAACCCAGTAAAAATCGGACTATGAACAGAGTGAGCTCAGACTTCTTGACAATATAGTCCAGGTGATGGTAAACCCCAGGTCATGGAGGAGAGTCATCCTCTACAGGAGATGTAACTAGACCAGTGTTTGGGACTCTGCCTACACCATCTAGTTATCCTAGTACAGAAATACATGGACTCCCGACCTCTGCAGCAAAGTTGCTGACAGGCCACTGTCCTTCTAGGGACAATGAAGCAAAAGGAGTAAAATCCTGTTCCCCTCTTTTCCTGAGGCACGACTTCTATGGCCCCATTTGCCATCAAGGCAAGGACTTTCACTTCTAAGAAGAGGCCTGCAATGGTAGGCACAATCTGCAAAAACGGGCTGATCTGGTGGGAAGATTGGATGGGAACGGATGCAAAACCTACTCTCAAGGTTGATTGTGTTGGGGTTTCGGAACCGCCTTGAGACTCACGGTAGGTACTCAACAGTAGAGCTGGGTGTTTCCAGAGTTACCATCTGTAGTTGTTACAAGCTGTACTTTTCTCCAGAATATTTTATGTCAGTGCTCCTGTCACACCTTATCAGAACACCTTCTCTCCTGAGGTTCCCTGAGGAATCCACATAGTCTTCTTCTCCACATACATTTACAGGAAATGAAGCGGAGACTCTCCTTTCCATGAACCTGTCAACGATGGCTGTGGTATTATATTTCCCTTCTAGTTTTTACCAGTCCTAGATGGAGACGGAGAAGATCCTGGGATATCTTCCTGTCTGGAAACTATTTAAGCAATAGTGTCCAGGAGGAAGGTGTGTCACAATGCTTTTAGAGTATCTTCGGTCACATTCACCACCCCTTTAGTTTCTCTGTTCCCTTTTTTAAAGTGTTTCTTTCAGCGTTCTTGGACCATCTACTGGGAATTCCTTGTTATTACTGTCTGGCCTCCTCAACAGCTCCAATGACATCAGATGGGGTTTTCTGCCCTTGTGGCTTTTTCTTTCCTTGGGGGCTCATTCTGGGAGGCACCTGTTGTCTAGTGGAATTCTCACACTGGATGGCACTGTGGCTAATGGAAAGAGTCGCCCATATCTTTGAAAGTTCCAAAGGATGAAGGAGCACTCCAGAATACAGTGTCCAGCCCGTAACGGGTTGCAGCACCAGTGAGTCTGAAGATTAGGTCTTAGTATGGACTCTATGGAAGGGAATCCGGCATGTCCAGACCGTGGCTTTGCTTTTGCCCTACAACAACATTTGGAGTTGCAACAATTATGAGATTAAAGTCTTGCATCAACAAAGACCCTACCAGTCAGAGCCACTGATTTGCCAACTGTACCTCCAACTGCCCTTCGTTGTTCTGAGGACCACTCTAAATGAGTGTCATGACTTTTTAACTGTATATTTTGCCTTTCGGCCAGCATAGTTTACTCAAGTTCGAGCAAGGGTTGGTAATTTAATCAGCTCTCTGGCCCAGTTCTACCCTGGGCAAACGGCCCGGTTACAGCAAATGACAATAGCCTGTCAAATTATGCCAATTTTCTCTTTCTTTTAAAAATATGTCTTTGAAAGGCCATATTTGAATTCTCTGCTGAAGAGGCTCTCTATGACATTCAACATGACAACTCAGGTGTTTAATCCTATGTTACCAAGTTTCGTCAAATGGCCGCAGAAACCGTCTGGGTTGACTGTACTTTGATGACCTTGTTTTGTTCTGGATTAAGGGATAAAATTAAAGAGGAGTTGGTCCATTCATCCTAGCCATCAACTTTTTCCAAACCCATTGATGTTTCTCTGCTCATTGAACATCCAATGAGACAGTGAAAGATGGAGATATATGAACAACGTATTCCAGTCTTGTATGGGAATGGCAGAACCTTCTCCCAGAAAATACCAGGAGCTCAGCTTTGTGAATCCTCAAGTAACAGACCTCTTCATCCATTCGTCTGTTGATATGTCATTCACATTTTTCTTTCGCCCTCTACAGCATACAGCATGTGGCAAAGGGTCAGCCCACTTCAGATATTTGCTAACTTCACCATGAGTGACGACATTCTGCCCTTTCACAAGAAGCTCATCTACACACAAAGTAGTTCTCTTAAGGGTCATGGACTTCAATGGCAATCTTTGCTTTGTGAGACCAAAGAAATATTTTTGCCTCTAGCCAAATCTTTTTTAGATTGATGAGGGGAGGTAGCTTCCCCAACAAGAACGTTTTTTAAAAACCATTAAACATTGACAAATCCCAAAGGCTGGAGGCCAATGTCGGACCTATTGGCTTTGCCAGTGCTTTTTTCTGCTGTTACTAGCCACTCCTTAAAGTACATAGGGCCAAATGTACAAGGACTGGTGAAAACGATCGCTAATGTTAGTTAGCAGCAGTTTTCTTACCGCCGCATACAGCTGAAAACTATTGCCATATTAGCGACGTATGTACAAGCCATCGCTACATGGCAATAGCTTCAGGGATCGGCGGCAAAAGCTGTTGCCGCTAACACTAACGTGATGGCGATAGGAATTCCGGCGCTAGCGGATGAAAACCAACAAAAGGCCCATTAGCGGCAAAAAACGCACATTAGTCAGCCCAACATGAGTTTGTTTTTGCCTCTAATGGAAAAATACCCTATCAGTCCAACCCCAATAGAAAAGAGGCAAAAAAAATAATGAAATGCAGAATGGAGCAGCCAGGGCCTTGTGCAGCACACATCAACAACCCCCTCAAGCCACCCAACATCCAGGATGAGCAGGATGAGAGCCTGGATGCCTCGAAGGACCTGCGCCTGGAGCCTGGATGCTTCGCTGGACCTGTGTCTGGAGCCTGGATGTCTCGCTGGACCTGCGTCCAGAGCCTGGAATCCTCGCTGGACCTGTGTCTGGAGCAAGGAATCTTCGCTGGACCTGCGTCTGGAGTCTAGATGCCTCGCTGGACCTGCGTCTGGAGCCTGGAGTGGGATGTGGAGGTGCTGTGGAGTCGATGAGCCGTGGTGGTAGACAACGAGGCACGGCGATCGCCCGTATCTGGTGGGGAAGTCTGTTAGGTCGCATGGAGACACATTGTTGACCTGTGTGAGATCGCCTTGAGCCCCTTTGAGCTGTGAATGGTAGAGGCGCCCATGCGCACCAGCGTAGGGAGGTCTACATCGCATACTACGATCAATCACTACACCTGGGTGCACAGAGGGGATTACCAACAGTGAGCGGTGCCTCTCTGCAGCGCAGGCCAGATGATGTTGCGCTGGCCGGATGCTGTGGAGGGTGAGGCCCCTGAGCTGCGCCAAACTTGTGTGGCAGGAGCTCTTCAACTTCACGCATAAGGGGGCCCTGTTGCATCAGCTGCATCTGGAGGTTCCCCAGCAGACCAGACTCGGCGGCAAATGCTGTACCCAGACTTGTGAAATCCTGCCTGGCTGAGGCTCCTGCTGTCTGAGTCACAGATTTGGAGAGAGTGCAGCAGATTGCGTCACAGTATCAATGTCCAGGTAAGGAGATGGTGGGAGGCGTAGCGGAGGAGGCCCGGGGGTCGAGTCGCCCAGGCCTAGCACCTGTAGATGACGCACTCCCAGTGGTGATTCATCTGATATGGCGGAAAGAGCATCACACCACAGCTTTCAAGCAGTGCAAGAAGAGGAAAAATCATCACATTATGATAACTTCCTGAAGTAATCGTGCCATGTTTCCGTTGCGGGCGGGAGGGTGGCTAGGGCTGATCCACTCACGGAGCAGGGCAGGGGCGGAGTGGCATGCCCACTCAAGTGCGCAGTGACTGTTTGGTAGGCCTGCTCAGGCCGTCCAAAGCAGTCATGTGCACTGTCCTGTTCGCAATGCAGGCTGCATTACAGGCTGCATGGAGAACATGCCCACCCCTCCAGCCCTTGGCCGAACGCCTTGTCCTGGCCCCAATGACCAATCCCAACGCTGCATTGCAGCGTTGTGATTGGCTTAGGGGAAAGAGCCTGGCTGCCTACTTCCTCTTCTTGGAAGCAGACTCAGGAGAGCAGGCCCAATGAAGACACGGGACCCGGCCTTGAGGTACGATTTCTCTCATTTAAATATTTACAACACCCGCTCACACACACCCCCCGCGTCCACACCCCATCCAGTGTTCTTTCCGGCATTTCCCACCTCCCAGCTGTCCAGTCCCCCCCTTGCAGCACTTTTCAATGGTGGCCGCAGTGCGGCCATGCGCAGCGGGCGAACCACTGGTGTGCCAAAGGTATATATGAAGTTACGACACATGCCATTACATCGCATTCCATTACAATACATACTAATACTAGGCATATTGCAACAGTAGGGAAGGTGTTGGATAGCGGAAATGTAAACATTACTATTACCACTTCAGTGAGTGCAACCGTAAAACTAACCCTTGCACCCCACATAAAACCCTGGACCCTCAAAACACACCCTAGAAATCATACTTGACCCAAATGAACACCCCAATTTTCATAATTGATCCAAATGCACACCCCAATTTACATAATTGACCCCAATACACACCCCAAATTTAAAATGTTACCTCATAATACACACCAAATTTCATCTCCGACACACGAAACCCATACCCACCCTAAAACGTAAAAATACCCCATTATTGATCTCACAATGCGTTGTAATGCCTGCGTTGTAATGGACGTCTCCCGTGCCAAAGGCAAGCCATAGGCAAGCCCGTCTGCATCCGTCTGCACCTGGACAGCGCTCAGCACGAACGACCCTTCCTTCACCGCTACAACGCAAGCACCCTCCTGGCCATCAACCCTGGACACCACATCGCCTGCCAGGACCAACCTCTGCTCCGGACCAGACATCGCCATCGCCATCACTGACGGCTACTGAATCACCCGCAAGGACCACCCCAACCATCAAGGAGGAGGCATTGCCATCACCTACAGAAGTACACTCCGACTGACCAGGCACTCTAATGACCCAACGGTGACCATGGAACACCTCAACTTCCAGATCCGGACCAACCCCAAGCCCATCCTCTGCAGAACCCTCATCTGCAGGCCCGTGTGCCATGGAGCTCCATTCTCCAATACCATTGTAGACCTCATTGCACCCCAGGCTCTCCCATCCACCGAGGACATCCTTCTGGGTGAACTCAAGTTGCACCTGGACAACCCCAGTGACCAGAACACCACCCCCTCCTGGGGATGCTCCCCAACATCAGACTCAAGCAGCTAGTCACCGCATCAAGCCACATAGCAGGACACACGGTCGAGCACGTCTGCTCCACCAGTGGGAACTTCGACTACAGCCACACCATCGGACTCTCCTGGACCAACCATCATTGTATACATCACGTCTTCACCATACCAACCGTACACCACTGCCATCATCGCCCCCCTCGCAGCTGGATCAAGGCCACAGAAGAACATCTCCTCAACTCCCTCAGCACCACCACTCCGCCAACGCTTACAGACGATGACACCGCAGCGCGCAACTGTCACCGATGGATCTCCATCTGCGCCAACAGCCGGGCACCCTTCAAGAACAGCACTGCATCAGTACCTTACGCCTGATGGCAGGCGTAAGGGTGACGCAGTGCCACAGGAATAGGCTGGCCCCATCGCATTGCTGGAGTTGCGTCATGGTTGTGACACGACTGCAGCAATGCATGACTTTAGCGCAGACAGATACGTCAGGATTCCAGACGTATCTGTCATTACTTGCGTCATGGAGCGCAGTCTAGTGAATACAGCACATACGTGGTGTCGCAAGGAGAGGGTAGTGAAAAGTGTTGCAACGCTGTCTTGTCGCATCGCTGCAACACTGTGGCCCAGGAATGCATACTATCTTATTGATGGTGCGCAGTCCTGCCCTGTAGTTTTGTCGCAGGGCAGCGCAGCAACATTGGTTGCAGCGCTATCCAGCACCAAAACCTGCTGAAAAGAGGCCTCAATGTTATCTTCATTTACTAGTCTTAAAAAACTGCCTCTAACTGAAATTAGCAGCCGTTTTTTGGGGTCCTCCAAAGTGCAGGAATCCCCTTGTAAATATTACGAAGTGGGGTTAGCGGCTGTTTTTGCACGGGAACGCCTCCCGTGCATGTCATTATCGCTAACAGAAGTGGCGATCTTTATAATGGTTGATTTCACCGGAAAACTGCCGCTAACAGGGGTTAGCGGCAGTTTGTACATAAGGCTATACAAATCTTGCTGCAAAACCGTTGGAAAAGTGCTGCTAAGGCAGCATTGACTCCTTGTACATATGCCCCCATACTTTCTTAAATCTCTCATTTTTGCTCTCCTTTGTGGGTATTCATTTTGAAAGGAGCTGTAGTTTCACCTGATTCATCAGATGTGTATCTACTCCACAATGCTGCTTATAAAGACACTGAAAAGATTGGACCATCAGACTGAACCAATTGTGGTTGCCCTTCCTGGGCAGCTTTTGTCAGCCTAGCATGTCGAAGAGCGACCCTGGAGCAAATATCCTTTAAAAGAGAGAATCTACCGGGTTCATCTGTTGTGAGAGACAATATATTTTGAAACACACAAAATAATCTAGTTAAACAATGTCTAAGTCTTAATTGCTCAAAGATAATCCCCCACTGGTATATGGTGCCTCTTTGAGTTTACTGTTATTGCATCCAGATATATCATACAACAACTGACATTCACCTAAAACCAGCCAGAACTATTGGCTTCGTCAGGGGTTGCTAGCTGTTACAGATAAATGAGTAATAACAATGATTTTCTTGTAAATAATTAATATTAAAAATGTATCAAGTCTGAAATTGTGGAACTGTGAATTAAACATTATTGATGCCAGAGGAAGAGGTAGTTGTCTTCAGAGAGCCTCACACACTCCTGCTATGTGCACTCTATGGTAGACATGTACGCCATTTTTCTCTCCACAGCTCCATCTGTGTATCTTGCACCCCATCTCTTTTCTCTCCAACACCTTCTTTTCACTCTGTCTTACATGCATGCGTCTCCTTCAGTTCACCACCCTCAAACATGCAACGCACTCCCTCGCCTGTATGTAATTATTGCATTTTCTTTTACCTTGTCAATATGTTGAAAACTGTGTACCTCCTTGACACACATTTCCATGGAATCACAACTGCAAATGGAATACGTGACCACTGCTCTGTGCACTCTGCAGAGAGGCCAAGCACTGGATGATCAAGTATCATGAACAACTTTTCGACCTATTAGCAAGCTCTTCAGGCTCAACTCCAGAGCTCTCAAAAGTGGCCTGTTATCAACACCTGGAGGTGACTCAGTTCAAAGTAAACACTATACAAGAGTAATGTACTAAAAACGAAAAAAGGTACAGAAACACAGCATCCTGGACTTAGTCAACATTCTTAGGGAATGCAAGCTTAAGTAAAACGTGAGATATCAACAGGAACTAAATGGGTGACTTGGATGAACTTATCTTTTACATTCATTGATCACTAATCGTTGAATGTAAAAAGATAAGCTCCTCCATGTCAGGGATTTAGTCCCTGTCTATACTTCACATGTTTTACATAAGCTTGCATTCCTTACGAATGTTTGCTACGTCCAGAATGTTGTGTTTCTGTATCTTTCCTTTCGTTTGCACATTACTCTTGTATGGTGCCTGCTTTGCATTTCTTTTTTTTTACATTCATTGATCAGTAATCGCATATGCTAACAGATCCTAATGATTACAAACGTGTAACATTCCAAATTATTAGCGATGTTGTATATAGCTGGTGGGAAATCTGCTTTAAGTATTCTACAGCAGTGATACATGGAGATACACAACTAAGGGATACTCCAGCATTTCCTGAAATACTTCATGATTCAATGGGCAAGGCCTGGGCAAGACTAGGGGTGCAGACCGCAGGGCAGTTGTAGGATCTTAGCAGGGTCTGCTCTTTTGCCAGGCTTCAGGCCTATTTCCTTCCTCATCATTTATTTCCAAATATCTACAGCTGCAGGACTACTTCCTACGGGGGTGTGAGGACCCTATAGATCTGAAACTGTCGGATGTCCTGTCTTACTTATACAGGTCACACGGAAAGCCTTGATTGGTTTTTTGGGCACATTCTTGGTGTAGAAGAAAGGGGTAAAAAAGACTTAAAAAAAGATGCAGGGATCAAGGTACACAAACAAACCAAAGGAGGGGAGAAAGTGTTCTGGAAAGTTCAAAGTATAAAGATAATTACTAAATTTTGCTGGTTAAATTGGGAAAGCGGAACAGGGAAGTTTATGAATTTAAATGTCGTGTAGAATAGTATCAATAAACATTTGCGGACTCAATGAGATTAATAAGAGGTTAAAAGCTGCGTCACTGCTAAAAACTTTTAAACCGGACTTAGTGTGCCTTCAGGAAACACACATCGAGGGCACTAAGGTTTATTTACTTGAGCAACTAGGTTTTGATGTACTTGCAAAAACTAATCAGAACACCAAGACAAGAGGAGTGGCGATAATGGGCAGGAAACAGGATGCAATAGTTAAAAGAAAGCTGGAGGATAAATGGGGAAGATGGGTTATAGTAGAATTATTGTTTAGGGGGGAAACCTTCACGCTTGTGTCAGTCTATGGCTCTACTGGAGATGATCCAGATGTTCCTCAATTCTTAGATGCAGAACTTGCTCAGTGGCCTGAGCCTGTTATATTATGCGGCGATCTGAACATTCATGATTTAGATAGTAGCTTTTTGGACCCTAACGGGAAGTATGCGGGGAGGAAAAAAAGAACATATAGGGCTCTAGCAGATTTAGCAAGGAATAACTCTCTTGAGGATCCCTGGGTACACTGCCATCCGAATCTCGATGGGAGTACTTTCTTTTCAGCGCCCCATCAGATCTTAGTCAGGCTGGATTATTTTTTAATTACAAGAGGGCTGATAGATGGTGCAAAGATAGCAAGAGAACCAAGGATCATATCAGATCATAGCCCGTTAGTGTTAGAGGTAAACATTGGGCAAAGGAGAAATAAGGAGCCGACGCAATGGACATTTGACAGAGCACTCCTGCAGGATCATCAATATAGGGAAAGAATGGCTGAATGGATTAAGGAGTTCTGGGTAATTAATAGAGGTACTGCGTCACCAGGGAGTGTCTGGGACGCTTTTAAAGCTGGAATACGAGGTGAGACCCTTAGCTATGTTATTAGAACTCAAAGAAGAGAAAGGGAGGAAATAGAAAGAAATAATGAATTAATTAGAGAGGCAGAGGAGGAACTCATGACGGCTATACATATGCATGCATCAGTTGAGCAGATATTGCTAAAATTAGTCGCTCTTAAAGCAATGGCCATGGAAGAGATGGCAAAAAAAACGGTGGAGAAGTATTTAGCCAATAAAGAAAAGGCGTATGAGCTTAGCGAAAGAGTGGGTCATATATTAGCGGTGCGAGCTAGACAAAGAGATGGTATGGCTAATATTAAGGAGATCCAAAATGATCAAGGAATTAAAGTGAAGGGTGCAGAACAGATTAGAGAGGTTTTTAGGCAGTTTTACACGGAATTGTATCGGGCAGATGGGCGGGGAAGTGAGGAGGACATGAGGGCTTATTTGAGGGATATTGAGCCATCAAAGTTGGAGGAGGCAGACAAATTAGAGCTGGAAGAGAAATTCAAGGTGGAAGAACTTGTTGAAGCGCTGAGGGAACTCCCATCGGGGAAGGCTGCTGGCCCGGACCAGATCCCAGTTGAATTTTATAAGGTCTTTCAGACCTTTTTGCTAGCAGACATGTTCAATATAATGGTGTCAGCGCAACTGGGTGAAACTGTTCCATGTTCCTGGGGTGGTGCAGACATCATTGTTATTCCAAAAAAAGGTAAACCGCCAGATGTCCCAGGCTCCTATCGACCCATTACCTTAATGAATGCCGATGTCAAGGTGTTTTCAAAAATGTTGGCAAAAAGACTATCCAAGATAATTGAATCGTTATTTACACCCTCTCAGCATGGATTTATTCCAGGGAAAGGCACAACCCACCATACCAGGCAGGTAATAACGGCACTTGATGTTGCAGACATCTTGGAGGACCCAATGGCAGCGGTGTTTCTTGACGCTGAAAAGGCCTTTGATAGGGTCTCATGGGGGTATCTATGGGATGCTCTAAGGTGGCATGGTATAGGACCAGGGTTCACAAAGGCTCTGCAGACGTTATACATAGCACCGACGGCCAAGATAAGAGTCAATAGAGGTTATTCAGCTGCAGTTAACATCCAGAGAGGAACAAGGCAGGGGTGTCCCTCTTCTCCCCTATTGTTTGCTCTGTATCTTGATCCCTATATTCGTAAATTGGAAATGAATCAACAAATACCTCCACTAGTACTAAATGGGTGCAGACTTAAATCACTAGCCTACGCGGACGACGTTGCCATCCTGACTCCAGACCCTGTAGCCGCCATCAGGGCAATTGAATCAGAAGCTGAGAAGTTTGGCCAGTTCTCTGGTTATAGGTTGAATACAACTAAAACACAGATAGTCAAGAATCAGTGGGTAATGTGTAATGATGTAAGAGTGGTAAACACGGCAACTTATCTAGGGGTGCAAATGACGGCAGAAGTAAGCAAAATTGTGGAAAAAAACATGGATCCCTTGATAACTCAAATGAAAAAAGACCTAGAAAGAATGAACAATTTACATCTGTCACTGGTTGGTTGTACAAACACTATCAAAATGATGATCTTACCCAAATTTCTGTATGTATTCAGGGCTGTCCCATTGTTGATTGAAGCTAGCTGGTTTAATCGCATAGAGTCTATCTGTAACAGGTTTATATGGGCCCAAGGTAAAACCCGGAGAGCTTATAGGTACATGACGCTCCCTAGAGAAAGAGGGGGATGGGGGGCACCAGATTTTCGCTTATATTATATGGCCTCTGTACTGCAATATATTCAAGGTCTTATCGGTGGAAGCTCTGATGATGTTAGAATGCAGAAAATGTCTACAGATGTGTATGCTCTCGCTTTAGGGGTAAATGCTGAGAATTGCTTTCTGAAGTGCATTGATTATAGCTATTTCAAGAGGACCAAGTTTAAAACTGTTAAAGCGGCAGTGACGACGTGGAATGCATTCTTGAAGAGGGTAAAACTTGGGAGGTATAATAGATATGTCTCATTAAGTAACAACAGGTCGCTCCCTAAGGAAATTTTTGGAGATTATACTATGGCAGAGTGGGCATTAAAGGGGGTTATGCAAATTGGAGATTTGTATACACAAGATGGCCTTATGCAATTTTCAGAGCTGAGAGTAAAATATGGCTTAGATAATAGGGGATTTTTCAAATATCTACAGGTTAGAAGTTTCCTTGATAATAAAGTGGGGGGCCCGGCAGGTTTTAATAAAGTGGAAATAATGGAGAAAATAAAACTGTCGGGGGATTGCACCATCAAGTCCTTTTATGCAGCATTGGTGAAAGACAAGCAGGACGATCTAGTCAAATTTAGTAAAAAATGGGAAGATAAACTGGGTATTGATAATAGGCTTTTTTATGATTCATTGAATCTTGGATCTACGATACTATGTGCTGCCCCGCTGCAGTCGCAGCATTATAAAACATTATACTCTTTGTACTTTACTCCTGCAAAGATCGCAAAATGGGGAGGAAATCAAGGAATCAATTGTCCTAGATGTAATGAGCTGGAAGTAGATAGCGTACACATTTTTGCTACATGTCCACAACTAAGAACTCTGATTAGGGAAATTGAGGGGTTTTTAGCAAACTCACTGGATATTGAGATATCCCTTACACCAGTTTGGATTATGTTAGGAGTAAGTGATGACGAGCAGGCTCAATATGCTGATTTCCTTTTTGTAGCAATGGCTGTCTATAGACTAACAATAGCTAGGGCATGGCTAGATAAAAGTTCTCCGAAAATGCAATGTTGGCTGGCAAATACCCTATATGCATATAATATAGAGGAAAAAATTTTTGCACGAAAGGGGAGGAGTGGAAGACGTTTGGGGAAAAGAATCTGGGAGCCAATATGTAAATGGAAAGAGAGACAAAGAAGGAATAGCTAGGGAGAGGGGTAGGTTGTTGCCTGTACTTTGATGTCGAGTATTTTAATCATAGCTGATTTCTATAAATGTGTACACTTTGATCGGTCAGATTTACTGTATAAGTTAGTATTTAAGACTTGTGATATGGGTAATGCTCATAATCTATTGTTGTAATGAAGAAAAATAAAAAATTTCACAAATAAAAAAAAAAAAAAAAAAAAAAAAAAAAAAAAAAAAAAGAAAAATCAACTTGAAAAAAAAAAAAAAAAAAAAAAAAAAGGAAAGCCTTGATTGGTGTAATATACCAGGGGACTTGTCAGCATAGCACTGACCACAGCTCACTACTTGCTTCTAAGAGGAGTAGAATGCAAAGCCTTTGAGACCTCATCAGAAGAAATTCTGTGTTTTAGAAATCGTCTACTACCCTGCTCACTCCATAGTATAAAGCTGAAACAGTTTAAGACCATCTGTATGCTTTATTGTACACCGGAACGGATGTTAAAAGGGGGTGGCAATTACAATTTGGATAAGGCTCAATGCCCCAAGTATGGCTGCCATGCAGTAGATATTACACATAACTCTGGGCAGCTCTGACTCAACGAGCAACCTCTTGCCTTGGCTTTGACCTCTGGCTGACCACTAGGAAGGTTATGTTGGGATGCAACATGGAATACAATTATGGCTAAGATCACTGATGTCGATAATAATTGTGTCTGCTGTGGTATGTATAGAGAGGTCGTGGGTTTCCCCTCTCCCCTGAAAGCAGCAGAGTGGTGGGCTATTATTTGTCATACATACGAATGTGAGTTCGCAATAGCTGTAGCTAGAGGCTCTCCGTCTATAAAACGATTGGAAATAATTTGGCCTGGTTTCAACTGGGATTTAAAGTCAACAGTCTAATAGCTGGTATAACATTGGTTTGAGATGTCACTATTTTAAGTGTTAAG
Source organism: Triturus cristatus (assembly GCF_964204655.1). Classification (NCBI taxonomy): domain Eukaryota; kingdom Metazoa; phylum Chordata; class Amphibia; order Caudata; family Salamandridae; genus Triturus; species Triturus cristatus. Next base: position 934,827,913 of record NC_140584.1, on the reverse strand, counting down.
AAATTCGTTTATATATATGGTCTCTTCACTTGTTTTTCTCTTCTGCTTAGTTTTTCTTTTTTTGTTTTGCTATGTTGCTACATATATGTTTCTTCCTTTGTGAATAATAACCATGTATTTTGGGTTTTACCATCGGTTACTATATAGTTGTCAAAAACCTGTGATATAAGTACTGTGAACATATCTGACTCGAAAATAAAAAATAAAAATCTTAAAAATTATTGATCGGTAATCGTTCAGCGTTTTTGCCAGTAAAGTTAATGACATGAATACAGACACCAACAGAGGCCTGCTTCAATGTCCGTTTTTAATTCCTGCCGGGTCTGAGACCCAGAGAGATCCAGCCCACTTAAAGCCCTGGTAGCAGGAAGCCCCTTCCCTCTGCAGGGAACTAAGTGCCTCGGAATTTGAAAGACAATTGTTTGCAGAAGCACTGCTTTACATTTATTTACAAGAAGTTATTGTTTGATCCACAATGAGTGTGGCAGTATGTGAGGAGATTGCCCAAACTGCCTTTCTTCCTTAACAGTGGAAACCTAAACATTGCTTGACTATTTTGCAGCAATGTTGTGTGCCCTGCCGCTACAGGAGAACCAAGATACAGCATGTGAAAGAAAAACATTTAGGGCCGGATTAGGAGTTCGGCTGTGATGGGCCCGCCGTCACTGCGCTGTCGGATTCCCCACCTACCTAGCTGGTGGTCTGCCAGCTGAATTACGAGGTTGGAGGGCCGGAGTGTAGACCGCTGGAATACCACCGCCAGCCATTCGCAGACCGCCGCGACGGCGTCAGGGGGAAAGCAGCTGTCGCAGGGCAGTACAGACAAGGTTACCACCATCCGGATTATGAGTTGCCTTTCAACCAAGGGGAGACCACCCGATTCAAGTCAATCAATCAATCAAGACATTTATAGAGCGCACTACCTACCCGTAGGGTCTCAAGGCGCTGGGGGGGGGGGGGGGTGCCGCTACTGCTCGAACAGCCAGGTCTTGAGCTTCTTCCTGAAGGAGGGGTGGTCTTGGGTCAGGCGCAGGTCGGCCGGGAGGGAGTTCCAGGTCTTGGCGGCCAGGTAGGAGAAGGACCTTCCTCCTGTAGTGGCTCTGCGGATGCGTGGGACGGCGGCGAGGGCGTGGCTGGCAGATCGGAGGTGGCGTTTGGGAGCGTAGAAGTTGATGCGGTTGTTGAGGTAGCTCGGGCCTTGATCGTGGAGAGCTTTGTGTGCGTGGGTAAGGAGGCGGAAGGTGATTCTCTTGTTGACCGGGAGCCAGTGCAGGTCTCTTAGGTGTCCGGAGATGTGGCTGTGTCGTGGGATGTCGAGGATGAGTCTGGCTGAGGCGTTCTGGATGCGCTGGAGTCTCTTCTGGATCTTGGCGGTGGTTCCGGCGTAGAGTGCGCTGCCGTAGTCCAGTCGGCTGGTGACAAGGGCCTGGGTGACGGTCTTCCTGGTCTCTGTGGGGATCCACCAGAAGATCTTCCGAAGCATGCGCAGGATGTTGAAGCACGACGAGGAGACGGCGTTGACTTGCCTGGTCATGGAGAGGGAGGAGTCCAGGATGAAACCCAGGTTGCGTGCGTGGTCCGTCGGTTTGGGTGCGGTGCCCAGGGCGGGGGGCCACCAGGAGTCGTCCCAGGCGGAGGGCGAGGAGCCCAGGATGAGGACCTCCGTCTTATCTGAGTTCAGTTTCAGGCGGCTCGTCGTCATCCACTCGGCTACCTCTTTCATCCCTTCGTGCAGGTTGGCTCTGGCGGCGGCGGGGTCGTTGGTCAGGGAGAGGATCAGCTGGGTGTCGTCGGCGTAGGAGATTATGTTGAGGTTGTGTTGGCGTGCGATGGCCGCGAGGAATTGAAGGAAAGGGATTGCAAACTCATCCATTTCCATTTTTTCCCTTCAGTCTTCCGCGTGGATCCCTTCCTCCAGGGCCCCCCCTACACAGCAGCAACTTGACCTCGAAGAAAACGACCCTGTTGGCGCTGAAATATAGGTACATCCGTTCTGCACTTGTCACCCACTGACTGGATTGAGCACATATGGTCTGGACCACAGCAATGGCAAAGTACTTGTACTAGGTATTTTTACACATGTCCTGCATATGTATACATTTAACATTTGTGAAGTCAAAATGTGCACATCAGCATCGACATATATGGAAAAATATTCCCCACCGTCAGAAACATCGTTGCTGGGACTGCTGGAACATTGTAATACGACAGGAAAGAGTGGGCAGGCTCGGCGGTGTGCTTGGGACTGCTGCCGCGGCTGTATGAGGGTAAGACAGCCAAAAATCATAGTCAGGCCCTTAAGCACGATTCCTTTAGAGCTTTCCCGCTCTACTTGTATTGCAGTTACAAATTGTGAATTATGGTTTATTGTGTATCAACTAATTCATAAAACACCACGATCAAATGCTGTATTCAAATATTATAACATGTTTGATATATTGAAATGCAATAAATATAGGGTTTAAAAAACAAACTTATTAATGTAATGCATTTTATAATCATTTTAGCAAAATATCCTAGTATTCTTTGTATTATTCTATGACAGTGTTCTTTTTAATCACTCCACAAAAAATAAAATTACATTTATATTTTCCCAACTGATTCAATATTTTCTGCGCATGTTCCACTTGAAAAGAAGTATTAAAAGTCTGCTTGAAAACACAAACACATACAACCGATGAAGAGTATTGCTATATGTTTCTAGGCAACAGGCAACACTAACACACTCAACAAAAACATACCAAACCACGGCCCATTAGATTTAGACAAAACGATGCCTATTATGTCGAAGTTTGAAAAGTTGTAAGTGCTTTAATTATTTAGAGAATCGGGTTATGTTGAATACAGAAATGAAAGAAATGGACCTTCAAAGTGTATCTACAGTTAAAAAGGAAACGGGAGAGGCCAAGAGCTGCCGGTGGCTAAGAATGTAGAGTGTTTATTCTGTAGAGGTATAAAAATACAAAGTACGTGTATCTAGGAGCAGCTGATCACACAGAGATCAGCGATGCACCTGGTGTAACAATCATCAACACCTCTCGAGCTCATCCCCTTTCACTCGGCGGCATCAAAGAGGCTGCTGGCATCAGCTAAGCACACACTGAGCACCATAGAAGGGATGAAAGAGCCACTTCCATTTGCACGCACGATTCTTCAGATATCCTTCCAAGGGTCTTCACACAGTTGCACTACACTCGCCTTAAAATAAACTGCCTGTGAAGTAGGCAGCCTGGCTGCGATCTGAGTGTGTCGGAAGGATGTAGGGAAAGGGGAAAGGCAACCATCCCACCGGGTGCCCCGGGCATCCATCGCTCAACATGGGGTGGGGAGAGGGGGGGTAATCGGAAGGCTGATGGAGAAGGGCCCTTCACCAGGATGCTTCATCACTCTGCAGTCAGACTTCACTTCCCTCTCTTGGATTCCAAATCACCTGGTTTACTAATGATACAGCTCAACTTTCCTACTTAGGGCCTAATTACGACCGTGGCGGTCTTGGAGGAGGACCACCGCCCCACTCCAAGACCGCCAAAGCCACGTGAGCCCTGCCCACCAGATTTTCGACTTTTTTAGTCTCTGGCGGATGGTTCTTTGGCAGTCCCAAGGCAGTGCCTATAAAAAGGCACTGCAATGGAAACGTCAAAGGCAGTTCCTGCATGGCATGGACTGGAGCAGTACTTGGTGCGCCAAAACTGGGGGTGCATGCACACAGGGGCACCAGCATACATGCGGCAAGAGGGGCTCGGTAGGGCCCCCTTTGTTTCCTGACCACCAGCAGTTCCATGGGGTAAGAACCTTCATGAGACTGCTGGCGGTCAGGAAACTCGTAATATGCATGGCGGTGCCGCAGCGGCACCACCAGCATATTGTGACCTGCTGACTGCTGCACCACTGCCAGGGAACACGGATCCCTGGCGGTTGTGGCGGGCCAATGGCAGTCTGACCGCCAAAGTTGTAATACGGCGGTTGGACTGCCACGCCACCGTGAGTTTGCCAGTCCATGGACCGCCAAACTCCTAATCAGGCCCTTAGGGAAAATTGTGTTTTTTATGAAGCAAGCGGCCATAGTTCAACAAAGTTCTGAGTATGAGAATGTTGGCCCAATTTGGACTTTCAAGCCACCACTGGTGGCTTGATGTAGTCAAGCGGAATGCCTGGTTTCAGGATGCTATTTAATGCAGGTGATTTCAGTCCCGCTGTCTGTCCCGTGTATCCATTCTATCCTCCAACTAACTACTGCAGTGACTCCTACCTTTGCAGCGATCATCCTAGTAGCAAATCACTATCGCCAGCACATTCAGATTTAATGACCTTGAGGAAGTTATCAGCATTACTATACTTAACAAACGGTATTAACCACTAGTGGTATATTGAGTCTGACTTCCCAGACTTTGAAACGGGGAGTCTGCAGACTGAGCGAAGAATTTGATATACCGCTGAACGAATTTACCAGAAAGAGACCGACATTAGCTCCATACTGGAGTGAGCTGAATCAAATGAAATGCCAAGTGTGCTTGGAAGGTCAGAGTACATCATGTAAGGCAAACACCGAAAGCGTGGAGAGAAGTGAATCGTGTGGACCTCAGTGTTGATGCACTAGCGCACGAAGCAAGGAAAGAGGCGCACTGCATAATAAACAACCTCACGGATTCGTGTTTTAATCAATGTGTAAATGTCAATAAGAATCGTGATTCAGACTATCGGCATTCCCCCTACACCACCCTATGCTCCCTGCCTGCACAACGTACCTCACATTTTAGTGGGCTGCACAACATTCCTTTTTGAGAGATCCCAAAAGCATCACCCTAAATCTCATGGACTGAAAAACTCCCCCGTGCATACACTAAACACCCAATGAGTGTGATGCGCAGAAGGCCCTTCAGCTTGTGCACACAGAGCTGTTTGAGGAGGCTCACAGTGTTCCGCAATACAGATCATGATGTAACAAAAGTGGGCCACACTCAAGATAGTCAGTAGAATATTGCGACATCAGTGCAGCCCAGTAACGTGCAAATACCGCGTAAGCTATACACACTTAAGTAAGAATTTCTTCATTGTGTCGCACTTTTGCTATTTTGATCTCCGTCCAACTCGTAGACTTTCTGCCAACTGTTTCTTTCTCTTCCAACGGGATAGTGAAATGTTATACTTCTATATGGGTTTTCTCCTAAAAAAATAACAGAAATAATGGACTAATGACTAGAACAAGACATGTTGGGATCCTCCGGCATATTACACCAATAATGCAGGAGAAACCCACATATGGAATTTGGCTGACAGTACCCATAAAAGTTGATATTGATTATGGAAGAATCAGACAAGCAAAATGGCTTCAATAGAAGAGGTGTGGATCAACCTCACAGAGATCTCAACAGAATGGCTTCCCAGATGATGCTGCAAGATGAAAGAGGTAGTATAAAGTGTACAGCGATCTGCCCGCATGTCCAACCAAAGGGGATCATCTAAGCATGGGAAACTATATAAAATTCCCATGATAGAACTGCAGGAATGCATCATTTTGGGACTCATTCTTCGCCATCTACTGAAACAACTCCGACCAACTCACGGTGTAGCATATCAGCAAGGGCCACCGATAATTATCGCTCAGCGCGCTTAGCGCAAGGATAATTATCGCCGGCTAACGTTGAATTTTATCGCTGAGATAGCGTGCTATCAGCAACGCTTATCTCAAAAGCAATAAAATTCTAGGCGCAAGCTGCCAAATGTGCGATTATCGCTGGAAATCCAGCGATAATCACACAACGTTTGGTGATAGCTTGCTGATAGGGCAGGGCAGACTCAGCCATGATATCCACCTTCCATTGGATATCATGGCTAAGTCAAATTAAAAGCAGGCGTAAGGAAAGTAGCGATAACCGCGGTTAGCGCTACTTTTCTTATCGCTATGCTTGTTAGCGTGCCCATTGATAATAGGAGAAATGTCGGTTACCGACATTTCTCCAGTTATTTTGGGAAGAAACGCCTACTTTGCATCTCGTTAGAGATGCAAAGCTGGGCGTTGTTGTAATGGGCGCTAAGTCAGCAAAACACGTGATAGCGTGTCTTTGCTGATAAGGCGATGAAATTATCGCCGCTCTTTGCCCGAAAACGGATGCAAAATCGGCGATAATTTCATAGCACCGCCTTGATTATATGCCCCGGTGCAACTAACTGGGGAGAGCCGCAGAATGAACTACTGATTCAAGCCAGTCTTCACAAATACTTGTCATCTATGAAAGAAGTACAAAGGACACAAACTTAAACTCAAAGCTGCAAAAAAAAAACCTACAATTAACTGCCATCCCAGTAAGGCTTTGCAGCGACTGTAGAAGGAAGTCGACCATCTTGGTCTGGGAGTTTTGCAGGAAGGTGTTCGTTCACTTTTCTCAACAAAAATGATGGTGTAACAGGCACATCACATCGGACACTAGGCTTTGGGAACAAATCCTTTCCTACTTACAATCTATCTCTGTTCAAATGTATTGTAATCAATCTTATTTTGGACTAGAAATAAAATGCTCTACCGTTCATCCATTAGGCAGAAAATCTGTACAAGCCATGTAATTTCGCATATTATACATAAAGAGGTAGTACTAAGTAAAACAGAAATATCTGTGGCAAACTACAGAGAACAATCAAGTGCCTACCAGTTACACAACAACAACTTTCTAAGCACCCACCATAGTACACTGAGCTTTTTAAAGGGATGATACCCACATGAGCACCCATCATATTCACATCCTCCTCACTCCACGAGCGACAAGTTCACTCACTGCATTAGCCGATAGTGCCATCACATCCTGAAGGCATCCACCTTGCATCTTATTACTCAACTTCCAGAAACCTGTGCACAACCAAAAAACATCCACCTCTTCTTGCAAGACACAGCGACTTTCATGGGTGGGAAATGTTCTGAATCTCACTGCTTGTGAAGGGGAATCAATGGGTGACCTGAAGGAATAAGTGTCATTCGAGTCAATATCAGACTTTAAAAGCCATCTTCAGCCATAGAACATGCTTAAAGAAGTGTCCTTACCCATGACTCTGCATGACTGCTGAGGTAGGTTAGCACAGCCCCTATCAAATGACATTGAGAGTGTGACCGGATGACGCAGATGGTGCATAGTACACAGCTGGTTAAAAAATATTTTTTTTTATTCCATTTGACATTTAAATCCGAGCCTGTTCCTATTTCTAACAAAAATAAACACCCATTCACAACTTTTCCTTTAAAGTGACTAGAACAAAATAGCCAGTTAGTTGTAAGCAGTTTCAAAACTATCATTAGTATGGTCTTTGACACTATGAAGTGCTTATGAAAACGTTGAGGGTACACAATTTTCAATATTTCTTACACATGGGCTCATTCCAGGACCTATTTTTGCGTCTGACTTCGTATTCCGAAGTGGGAGTAAATTGCGCAGGTTGGAAAGAGCAGCTGCATGAGGTGAAAATGCGCACTGCTCCAGCAGCGGCTCCTCCGCGTCGCCCCGCAGCTTTTCAGCAGAGCAAAAAAAAATTTTTTTTAATTATAATAACACAATGTTATTATCATTTTATTTTTTCATAGTGGCTCAGTTCTATGTGTGGGGCGTGGCGGTGTGTGGTGGTGCTGGGCAGTCCAGAGCCGGGGGAGGAGTGGTGGGCACTCTCTAAGTGTGCATGATAATATGGCCGGCCGTCTCGGGCAGAGTCATGGTATGAGGGGAACGAGTACCTGTGGTGTCTCAGAAGCACCGTCGGAACGGAGTAAAGAAAACTGGTGTTTGCCTTCACGGGAACTAATTCCCTGCTGTTCATTGCCCGGTCCTTAGAAGGTGTTGGGTCTGCTTACCCATCTGTGGCAGGAACGACGTGGGACTAACCAGTTGACTTTCTTGCCTTTCCCGGCCCAACAACTCGCCGGACCCGCTGCGCGGGTCCCGCAGCGTCCAGTGAACACCGTAAGAGCGCCTGGACGGGGTTGCCTTCACCGGGGTGAGCGCATCTGTACAGGGCTGCGAGCAGCAGGGGACTCCATTGCCCAGGAGTCCCTGCGAGCCCCATTGCCTACACCTGGGCTGCTCTCCCTGCACGACACGCCCCCCTCACCTACCTAATTTCCAAACTTAAGCAGCCACTCATCCGCAGCGCGGGAGCGCGCGGGAGCGCCCGGGGCTAAGCCCGGGCAAAGGGCGGGCCGTCTAAGGCCGTCCAAGGACGTACAGGGACGGGCCGGGCCCTTTCTCTTACTCTCGGGATTCGAGGACTCAAAGTATGTTTTAGTTATCAATGTGATAAGATGTTGAATGTAGTTATAATGTGTAATTGAAGTTTTAAACTTTTATCTAATTTATATTTTAAATTGTACACATTATTCCTTATTTTTAGTCTTATGATGTCCTCATCACTAAGAAAGGGTAGGCGGGTTACAGTAAAGTCAAGTAGTGTTAAAGCCACTGGAACCTTAGATGATTTTATCACCCGTGCCACGGGGATATTAGATAAGGAAATTGCTCTTACTGAAAAGCGTTTGTCTCTGGACTTAGTTACGGGGAAGCGTTCATCTTTGGGTCGGTTTGCATCTGTGGTCACTCCTGAAAAGAGCATAATAAACGACTTGGAAGCCAGCCCAGACTTAGCCGTTACTTCAGAAAATCAAGAAATATCTATGGGCGATGTAGTGAACGGTCCAATAGAAGATTGTTCTGTATTGAGCAATATTGAGGATGGGATCCAACACCCTAATTTGACCCTGTCGGGCCCCATTTCCCTACAATCCAAAGCTTCGGCCTCTGTTCCAGAAGTCACAAAAACTAGTAAACGTAAAAGAGGGGGAGGTCACTTGAAGGGAAGGGTCATACGTATGGGAGACCCTGGTGATCTGACTCATTGCTGCCAAAACAACAACAACAAAGCTTTGTTAACACATATTGAGAAGCTGGTAAAAAATCTCTTGTTACCCCTTATTGAGAGAACACAAATAGTTAACCTAAAATTGGACCAATTAGAGCACTTAATATCAGTTAACACACATTCGCTGGAAATTTTGGCTAACAACAGCAAATTTCCACAGGCCCAGGGGAATTGTATTGAAATAAAGAAGGGGGCTCATAAAACCTCTATTCAAAAACCAAGTAATCCGCCCCAGCCTATTGCATCTGTTGATTCCCAGCGAACCCCTGTACGATCAGTCCCAACTAGACCTGCACTGGTGGCTGATGGGGACTCTCAGTCAATACCGATTATGGCTATAGCAGCAGCACCGAGCTCAATTACATCTAAGCCAGTAGCCTCATCTCAAGTTAAACAAACTCCACTGAGCGGCCCATTAGTTCTGGATGAAATGGCACCTCCAAGTAAACCAATATGTGTGAATATACCCCCCGAATCTGCACCTTTTATGGCCATCCTGACAGGTGTCCCGGTGGTCGCACCAAATAAACATGAATCAAATCAGGACCTATCAAATAAAGTCATATTCTGGCTCAACAACAATAGACCACTCCCCCCAGCCTCTAGTACAAAAATATTAAACGTACGAAGGGTCCCTTGGGTTGGCCCAAGCAAGAAGGATTTAGAGGGGGATTGTATCCTAATTAATTTTAGGGACAGGTGGGTCAAGGACTTAATCTGTAACAAAGCAAGGTTTGCTAGAATGGGGGATATTCAATGTATAGGTCTTGAATATTTTTATCCCAACTTGCATCATCTTCCCCCTAACCCTCGCTTTCCTGGGTCGAGAGTGCAGGGTAATAATTACTCTGGATGGACTCAGATTAATACTATATCTCGACCCCCTCAAAATCATCCTGGTTTGTGGTTCCAGGGTGATGGATCTTTCATGGGGCCAACAAGTTTCAAAAATTTTGGGCAAACCCCCTATGACCAATCAAGAAGGAGATTCCAGGGGGAGGAATACCTAGGGTGGATGCCAAATAACAATATTCCATTAAGAAACCGATTTGACCCACTGGTGGGAATGGAGGGTTTAGATTGACCATTAGACAAGAAAAAGGAAAGCATTTTATCTACCACAGATTTGGTCATGGGGGAAAACGGGGGGATAAGGCAGGAGGATAACCAGGTGGTGGACGCTTTCGACCACAATGCTCAACCTAATATGCGTTCGGATAGTCAAACTGTTAGCAACTTAGCCTGTGAGCTAAACCCACCAATTACTGGGCCTGACCTGGAAACTCCAATAAAGTTTGTGGACAATAGCCTAGGGGAACCTGGGCTGTGTCTAATCTCATGGAATATTGCAGGTCTTGCGGGTAGAATGGAGGATGAAGCTTGGCTGGAGCATGTGGGTGGTCAGGATATCCTGTGCTTTCAGGAGACATGGAGCAGAGTGGGTGGGGAAATTGATGGTTTTCAATCTTTTAATGTTTTGGCGGTCCCATCACTAGCTGGGAGGGCAAGGGGTGGGTTAATGACAGCTCTATCCATCAAACTAAAGAACCTGATAACCTCAAAAATAGTGGATACTCCTTGGTACCAGTTGCTCTTGTTGGAAAATTTGTTCCCAGAGCCCGTGTTGTTAATTAATTGGTACCATAATGTCTTTGATAGAAATGATGTATCTACAATCCAGAGTTTGGAGGAAGCAATATGTAAGGCTCGTAGTGATCGAGCTTTATTAGTAGTTATTTGGGTTGGTGATTTTAATTGTACACTGTGCAAATTTGGTGGCTGCAATGTCTGTGGTATCAATGATCTAAATGAACAGCCCTTGATGCATTTTAAACACACGCCCCAGGGGGACGCTTTAAATAATATCATTATTCTAAATGACTTATGTATGGTAGAGCCCTGGGCTGCCCCAAATATATCGCCAATACCAACCTTTCAGGGAACAAGAGGTGCAATGAGTACTATTGATTTTGTATTTGTGTCTAGTAACTTTCTTCATTATGTTAATAGGCTTGAGGTAATCGCAAGTGCCGTAAGCGATCATAATCCTTTAATGCTATCCTTGAGTGCCCCTGCTAGTAGAAAACATTTGGTTTGGGAGCAACCCATAACATATAATAAAAATCAGGGAGTTACCATGAAGTGGGGGAAAATAAATGCTGAAGGCCTTGAGGTAGAGATTCTGAATGTTTGTAAAACTGAGATCGAATCATGCCTGTCTCTGACGTCTGATCCAGACAAGGTCATTGGGAGTTTTGAAAAATTATGTGGGCACGTGGCTGAGCACCTTAGAAAACCAGTGGGGAAAAAGAATTTAAGGTGTTTTAAATGGTTTGACTCCGCATGCTCTGCCTCACATAAATCCTTAAAAGCTGCCCTTACACAAAAACCAAGAAATAAGGAACTGATAAGATCGACCAGAAGGGCTTATAAAGAGGCCATCACAAAGAGGAAGCAGGAATTGAAAAATCGAGCCTGGGACGATCTAGAGAAGGCCTCTGAGCTAAAAGATAGTAGGCTCTTCTGGGAAGTAGTAAATCGTCCCTTGTTTAAAAATGACACCAAAGAAAGTATACTGACGCAGATTACTGGTGAATCTTGGGAAGTTCACTTTGGTAAAATCTTTAATCCCAAAGCATTATTACTTTCGGATTTGTTGGATGATGTAGGGGATTTGGTGGTACCATCTTCAGCTTTGCTTCTTAGCTCTTCACTTACACTGGAAGAGGTTGAAGTAGCTTTGAGGAAGGGCATATCATTAAAAGCCCCGGGCCCTGATGCCGTCCCTTTAGACTTTTTTAAACATAATATTGAAGCTTGGGCACCTTTATTACTGAATGTTTTTAGGGCTGTTGTTCTTGGTCGCATCCCTGTATCGTGGAAGGTGGCAGTGGTGGTGCCGATTTTCAAGAAGGGCGATAGGTGTGATCCCCGATGCGATCGCCCTATATCCTTGATCGATGCATCATGTAAACTATTGGGGAGGGTTATTTTGGCCAGATTAGAAACATGGGCTGACTCTGTTGGTCTAATTGTGAACTCCCAGTATGGATTCAGAAGTGGGAAGGGGACAGTTGAGCAGTGCCTGAATTTGGCGCTAATTATTGGCAAGTACATGAAGGCAAGGAGTTCTGCAATTTACCTTGCCTTCATGGACCTGTCAAGCGCCTTTGACACTGTTTGTAGAAGCAGGCTGTGGCAGATGATGGACGATATGGGCTTCGAAGAACCCCTGGTGACACTTCTCCGCAGACTACACGCAGCAACGTCCGTGGCTATAAGATTTGGACCTGGGGGGGAAACAACTAAACCTATTCCCTCAACTGAGGGGGTGCGTCAAGGTTGCATTTTGGCGCCTTTCTTGTTCCTAGTATACACAAATGGACTAGAAAAGTACTTGTTGGACCACTGTTGTGATTTTCCTAAGGTAAACGGTAGGAGTATTCCTATACTCTCATATGCAGACGATACTGTTTTAATGACCCTCACTGGAAACAGTTTGCAGTTGTGCCTAGATGCCTTTAACACCTTCATGCTGGATCTTGACCTGAAGGTAAATTTTGGAAAATCTTTTGCAATGGTCTGTGGTCCTAAAGGAACAAAACCTAGAAAATTTGTGGTGAATCACTCTACTATTGAAAGGGTTGAGAATTTTAATTACCTTGGAAATCTTTTCAATAGCAAACTAAGTTGGGCTCCTTTAATGAAGGCTCGAGCCCAGAGTGCTACCCGCTCCATAGAAGGTCTTTTTCGCTTCTGTGGTAAGTTGGGTCAAAAACCTGTTGCGCACCTTAAAACTCTTTATATATCTAAATGTTTATCTGTGGCTACCTACGGGGCAGGAGTATGGGGGACCGAAAACCCCTCAGTGGTACAAGTGATGGAAAATAAATTCCTAAAACGGGTATTACTGATTCCATCGGGTTCATCGAATAGCTTCTGTCATAATGAAATGGGAATGACCAAAGTGACTGACATCATTCGTCTGTCACCCCTATTATTATGGGGCAAAATATGGTTATCTGGCGATTTGCAGCTCTCGAGAGAAATTCTCTCAGACTGCTTGAGCCTGGATAATGCAAACAAGATCCCCTGGTTGTCATACGTCAGGGACATGTTGAATAAGATAGGTTTGGGTCATGTTTATGAAAATCCTGCAAACATCCAGGGAAACATAAAAACCCAAATTAAGTCAAATTACTGGAAGTTTTTAGGCTCACGGTGTCTAGGAGGCCCTATTGGCTATGTACCTAAGTTACAGCATCAATTTTATTTAACTTTTACAACTAATGTCCAATGGCGGTTTTATCTCACGAGGTTTAGGCTAAATACCCTCCATTTTCTTTTCGCCTTTCCTAAACAAGGGGGTTGGTGTGAGCAGCTACCCCCTTGTCCCTGTAATGACAGAGTTAGCCAAAGTACTATACATGTTGTCCTGTTTTGCTCCTTATATCAAGATCCTAGGATTAGATTTATTAAACCTGTCCTGAAGGGGCGGCAACCATGCACTTATAAAGAAGGCTATGATTATTTGCTGTCATTATCTTCTGTTGATACTTGCTGTGCCATGTTAAATTTTATAAGAGTTTCACTTCAGATTAGGAAACGCTATGGATAAATTAGCTGTAGAACTGTGCTTTGCCATTGGATTTGTATTTATGCTGTATGATGGATTTTTTTGAATTGTAATTTTTATTTTATGGATGGATCACCTTATTTGTGTATTATGTTTTTTAACTTTGTGCTTTTATGATTCATTGTATGAATCGAATAAAGATTTTTGAACCGAACCGATAATATGGCCGGCCGTCTCGGGCCGGCCAAACAGTCCTGCACCCATAGCATGTTCTCCACCCGGCTGTATTGCACAGCATGGGTGGAGAACATGCACAACCTCCCACTCCGTGTCTGAGGGCCGAACAACAGCGCTCAGACCAATCACAATGCTACTGTCATGCTGGTGACAGCAGCGTCATGATTGGCTTAGGGGAGTCTGTGTGCTTCCTGCTTCCGGGAAGAGAAGCAGAGGAGAGACGACGGCCGTGAAGAGGTAAGTGTAATATTTTTTTCAACGCCCCCCCCTTGCCACACCACCCCGATCCGTGCCAGCCACCACAGCACTGTTCCTAAATTCAACCTGTGAAACTCTAAAATGTCTGATAAAAGAATCCGGGATAGTACCAGGAGCATGCAATGATACTACAAGACCGGGTGGTCTTACCACGTCAATGTCGGATGAGCCTGATCTTTTTTTTAACTATAAAGCACCAAAGACGCTCTTTCGCATCTCATATGTCGGCCGAAATACAAGTCCATATTTGTGGCCACAGTGTAGAGAATGTTCCACCTCCTAATGCTGCTCTTTTAAACAGTATTCCTCTTAGACTGTAATGAAGACAGTCTGCGCGCCAGTTGTTTTCCGAAATCGAACCCATGTGTGCCTAGTCAATTATATAGCATCTTGCAATGAAAGTCTTTTAGAAAGATGTTGTACTTTGATGCAATTTTTCATACATTTCAACAATTAACTAGCATCTTCTAATTAAAGTCTTTTGGGAATTTGTCATGAATTTCCGCAACACTTTTTTGGCATTGGTGTGACGTTTCTGATGACAGAGGGAAATTGACCTAGCACAACAGTGCTGTGAAAGCAATGTTAGAGGAAGGAAAAGAAGAAATTACGAATTGCCACAAAATAGTCATTGTTGTCCCCAGCTTCTGAATGAATTTCAGTGCAATGAAAAGGACCTTACTGTGTTTCTGGATTAAAACATATCAAACTAGGCGTGAGATTACTCTTAATATTATCCTTCTATTTATAGCTTGTTACCTTGCTTACCACTGGAACATAGTACGGCGGTTAAAGTCTCTCTCAGGAACTTACGATCAACTTCACCTTTGATGACCAACATCGCATTCTTTTTTTTTCAAAACAAATTTTTATTGTTGACATCCAAGAGAAGATATGGGCCACATAAGCCACCCATTTCCAACAATTATAGTAACAAATATATAGATCAACATTTCCAGGAATTATGACGGATGAATTCCACAGAAAAAGAAAAAAGAAGAAAATACATTGTAATATAAATGAAGCACATAAAAGAAGAGAGAAAAAAAACAAAAAAGGCAAAAACCAACTGTGCCACAGTAGTTCTCCTTGACTGACATACAAAACCTAAGTTCAGAAATGTATGCTGCCATCCAGGTTCATAGCAATTATAAGTACTATGAATGTACCAACTAGCTAGCATCATGACTGTAATTCACTTACATCTATTGGGGGGGAGGCTCCAGATATATTCCCCTATTGTCCGCCCACCTTTTTCCAGATTTTATAATGTTTCCGGGTGCACCCACTTGCCTCAAAGACTGGGAGCTCCGAACCCATACAAAAATCAAGACCCTTCTTCCATACTTTAAACGCCGGTGATGCCTCAGCTTTCCAAGCCTGAGCAATGTCTCTCTTAGCTAGTGTTAGGCCCAGGAATAGGAGATGGCGTTTGTATCTGTTTCCGCCAATATCTTCCGTTATGTGTAGGAGAGCCAACCTCGGTGAGGGGGCAGTAATCCACCCCAGGACCTCAGACAGACACGCGAAAACCCACTCCAGAATCTGGTCAGCACTGGGCAGGCCCATACCTTATGCAGAAAAGTGCCCTCTACAGAGTTACAGCACAGACAATGTGGGGACGCAATAAGGCCAGCACACCACAGCTTGTGCCGGGTATAATAAGCTCTGTGTAAATATTTGAATTGGATGAGATGCAGGCGGGTAGCAATTGCTGCGTCGCGTGGAAATGCCAACGCCTCTACCCATTCATCCTCCTCCAGGGGACCCAGATCTTGTTGCCATGTCTCTCTGGTTTTGTGGAGTGTAGTTGATGTGTTGTTAATAAGTGTACGATATATTTTAGCAATTTTGTGATCCCCCAGGTCGCCCTTGAATACCTTCGCCTCTATGGGGTTAAATTCAGGAATCTCTGTTAGATGAGATATAGACAGAGTGAAGGCATGGCGGAACTGGAGGTAGCGGTAAAATTGTGTGCGTGGCATAGCATACTCAGTTTGTATGTCTAGAAAAGATTTAAGGGTACATCCACGTACGACCGTCCCCACTATATCTATACCAATGGCCTTCCTGCCCCCAAAACCAGGCAGGTGCATCAGCTGTGGTAACTGCCCATTGTTCCACAGTGGAGTCTCCCTGTTAAGTCTCCCCACCAACCCATCTGTCGAAGCGCTGTCTTCCAAAGTTTGAAAATCGTAGCCGTGGCGTGTGGTAGATCACGAAGCAATGTCGCGGAATAAAGAACGCTGTGGAGAGAATTGTCACCCAGCAGCCAGCGCTCCACCGCATAGGCCGGATCCCCACGATCACCATACCACCAGTCATTGAGGACAAGTATATGAGAAGCCATATAATAAGCATGGACATCCGGGGTGGCGACTCCACCGGAGTACGTAGATTGGAAGCAGGTCCTCAGGGCTACCCATGTAGCACCACCCCCCCACATGAACCGGGCGAGGATAGCATTTAATTGACAAAACCACGAAGGTTGGATGGTTCTGCAACTGGTAAAGGAGACGCGGCAAGGAAATATTTTAAAAATACGGACCTACCAAAGAGAGACAGGCATGTGAGACCATACACGTGTCTGGTCTCCCACCTGCATCCACAGCGGGGCAAGGTTCCTATTCCACTACAAGTTCTGAGACGAGGAGAGATGCACTCCCAGGTACTTAAAACCATCTGGAACCACAAATGCCTCCCGCGACCAATCACCAAGTACATCTCCACCCTGCAACGGCCACAGAAAGGATTTGCCTCGATTCATATATAGACCAGAGGTTTCCCCAAAGATCTGCATAATACGAAGAAGACGCGAGCGGGTCCGGTTAAGATCAGTGAGGAAAAAGAGAACATCATCCGCATAGAGCGCTATACAGTCGGAAAGATCAGGCGCCCAATCGAAGCCACGCAGCTGCGCGTCTACCCTCACCCAGGCCGCAAGCGGTTCCATGGTCAGAGCAAAAAGATAGGGGGAGAGCGGGCAGCCTTGATGTGTCCCCCACCCGACAGAAAAACTTTTAGAAGCCGAATCAGCCATGCGGACTGAGGCAGTTATATCTGTATATAACAGGCGAATAAGACTGAGCAATCAGGGGCCGATATTTAGGCGAATAAGCAGGGTAAAGAGATAAGTCCAGCTTAGAGAGTCGAAGGCCTTATTCATGTCTGCCAAAAGAAGCGCGACAGGGGAATTGAGCTTATCAACTGCCGCAATGGCATTATGCACACGCCTAATATTGTGCCGTGTAGCGTGGTTTGGCATGAATCCTGCTTGATCCGGCTGGATCAAGTCTGTAATATGCAGAACTAAGCAGTTGGCTATTACTTTAGGCAAAAGCTTGGTCTCTACATTCAGTAGGGAGATCGGGCGATAGGACGAGAAGTGTTCTGAAGGGCGGCATGGCTTCAGGAAGACAACGATCTCGGCATGCCGCCAATCGGGCGGGAGACAGCCAGATTCCCATGAGGCCTCCAAGGTCGCAAATAGGGTTTTAAAAGTAGCGGGTGGTATTTTTGAAGAAATTCACAGGGGTAGCCGTTCGGGCCGGGCACCTTGCCGACGCGCATTCCCAACAATGCATGCTTAAGTTCGTCTAACAATATGGGAGCGTCCAGCGACTCTCGCACCATGTCAGACAATGCGCGGGGAGGAAAGTCATCGATAAATTTCTGCATAAGGTCAGCAGGTAGGACTTCATAAGGGGCATAAAGGTCCGCGAAGAACGAGGCGAAGCTATCGGCAATAGCGAACGGATCCGTAAGTACAGTCCCATCCGACCACTTACACTTGGGAGTACCTGGGGTCGCAATGTCTGTTGACACAAACGGTGCAGTAGAGCACTAGATTTATTCCCCCCTTGATAAATACGACTACGGGTGGCAAGCCAATAGAGTTGTGCTTCGTTAAGGAGCTCGCTAGCGTACGACTGCTGCAATGCCAGCAGTTGTCTGCGTGCAGCCTGGTCCGCCGCCCCTCTACGGACACGTTCCAATTCCAGAAGTTAAGCCTCGAGCTCGAGCAGCTTAGCACGCCGCTGCCTGCGAAGAGCAGTGCAGAAGGCGATATCCGCCCCCCCGGAGAGTAGGCTTCATAGCCTCCCATAAGGTGGCCGGCAAAGCCACCGTACCCGTGTTGAGTGATAAATAACCCGTTAGAGAGTATGCATGTGTGCCCTATACTTCTCGTCCCGTAATAGCCACGGCGACAGACACCATCGGAATCGGGAACGCCTGGGGTCTAGAGAGAGGAGGATAGAGATTAGCGAATGATTGGACAGCCACCTGGGAAGAATTGCGGCCTCGGCCAGTCTGTGGGAATGTGCCGCCGTGCGGTAGTTATAGTCCAGACGAGAGAAGGAGTCATGAGCCCTAGAGAAATAGGTGTAGGCGTTTGTGTCTGAGTGTAAGGTCCTCCATGTATCTACCCAACCCAAGCTCTGGACCAGGGAGGATAATTTAGAATCCGGTGCCTCTACAACTCGGGCCGTGGCACACCATCTGTCTCCTGTTGGGGACATGACATCATTCCAGTCACCTCCGACTACCGTCAATATGGATGGAAGGTCAGTCCACAGCGTGGTCAGTTTTTCTATACGGGGCCACGAGAGTGGCTAACATCGCATTCTTAACTATAATCAAAGCTTCCCCTGACTTGCAAGTGCAAAAGGATTTCATGGGAGTTCATTTTAAGTTTGTAAAAATGTCCGAGATAATATTTAAATCAGCATTATTAAAATAGCTCTGCTTACATATCCTGAAAAAAAATGAAATAAACGCCATGCACTAATTGCATGAATTCATTTCACTGACTCTAAATGTCCATTTTTTTTAAATTACTTTACAAAAGATGCAAAGCAAATCTGTGATATTATTTTTAGATTAACGATCGATTCAACAATAATCTATAAACCTTTTTGTAGTTATTGTGAGTGAGTCCATCACTGACAAAGGAATGTTCTAATAAGAGTGTTATACAAGTTTGAGGGCAGTTTGTTTACTTCGCAATAATTCAGTCATGGGCCCCATTTAGAGGACAAGCATTACAACTGATAAAATGCCTCAAGGACTAGGATGCTAACCTTGAGGGAGGCCGAGGCTGCTGACCAAGCTCATGCTATTGGTCAGTTATATAGAGCTTCATCTGGAACTTCTATGGCATTTCAATTCATTCGGGAGTCCACAGATGACTTTTCAAAAGGTCCCCGCGGTTTGTGGAGATGTGCAGTAAGTGTAGGGAAGAGGTGTAACTCTTAAGTGAGTGTGTCAGCCGTGGTGAGTCGTGGAATGGAAGGAGACAAAATTAAGGCTTTAGAGAGCCATAAAGGACAGGAATCCCTCAAATGTGCAGGATTTCCTTTCTGAGGAGCTAGAGTAAGTTACAATTGGTGTGACTGTCTAGTGAGTACAACATTATGCTGAGTTGCGCTGTGTGGGTATTTATTGCTTTTAGGGTGTAGTACATGGGTAGAGCTGTGTCGTACATGGTTAACGAAATGTCAATTAGTAGGTCTTACATGCTTAGTGAATGACGTCCTGGCGGCAGCACCCATGGGGATGTATGACGTTACAACGCACACTTTTACAACGCATGCACTTACAACGCATTTTTTACAACGCATAATCCATTACAACGCATGACATTACAACGCATGCCACTACAACGCATTTTTAAAAAATACCTTTACAACGCATTTCCATTACAACGCATACTACCTTTACAACGCATACCATTACAACGCATAATATTAAATTACATTTAAGGTAAGTATTAGATAGTATAGGGGTAAAAGTTACTTTACTAACTCCAGGGGGTGCAAAAGTAGGGTAAGTGTTGGATAGTATAGGGGTAAAAATTACTATTCTAACTCCAGGGGGTGCAACAGTGGGGTAAGTGTTGGATAGTATAGGGGTAAAAATTACTATTCTAACTCCAGGGGGTGCAACAGTAGGGTAAGTGTTGGATAGTATAGGGGTAAAAATTACTATTCTAACTCCAGGGGGTGCAACAGTAGGGTAAGTGTTGGATAGTATAGGGGTAAAAATTACTATTCTAACTCCAGGGGGTGCAACAGTAGGGTAAGTGTTGGATAGTATAGGGGTAAAAATTACTATTCTAACTCCAGGGGGTGCATCAGTAGGGTAAGTGTTGGATAGTATAGGGGTACAAATTACTATTCTAACTCCAGGGGGTGCATCAGTAGGGTAAGTGTTGGATAGTATAGGGGTAAAAATTACTATTCTAACTCCAGGGGGTGCAACAGTAGGGTAAGTGTTGGATAGTGTAGTGTAATATTATGCGTTGTAATGGTATGCGTTGTAATGGTAGTATGCGTTGTAATGGAATACGTTGTAAAGGTATTTTTTAAAAATGCGTTGTAGTGTCATGCGTTGTAATGTCATGCGTTGTAATGGATTATGCGTTGTAAAAAATGCGTTGTAAAGGTAGTGCGTTGTAACAGTTGCGTTGTAAAGGTTGTTCCCCCACCCATGGCCATGCCAGAAGAGCCTAAAGCGCACACTGCAATGGAGAGCCATGGCTGTCCGTTCCAGATGATGCTCAGATGTCTTTGCCCTGGTGCCTAACTTGACTGCAGCACCGAAGGAGCATTTCAGAGCACAGCGAGGCTAGATTCGGGCAGGCTGATGAGGGAGACTTTGTTATACAGCCATGACTTGGGTCTTTACCACTGTGCTGCACATGGTATGAGGATTATTTTTTGAGTGAACAATTGGAAGGTGATGGCATTTTAATTTTTGACGGAGGATGGTGTGAAACATCAACACAGCCCCACAGCCTAGTGATTTTGCATCTATGATCAGTTTCACTTGAAGGCTGCTAGTGGGGGAAAAGGTCACGACTAAGTTGTGGCTTGAACGGGTATTAGTTGGTTGTATCTGAGTTCAATAGGAGGAAATGAATAAATAACCATATGTCGATACATGTTCTGCAAAGTCAAATCTTTTAACCTACCAACAGTGTCCTGGTAAAATGGGAAATTACCTGGAGCGACCTAGCAAGTGAGGGGCTTAGCCTTTATCATAGACTTTCCTCACTCTCTGCCACATGAGAGCAATGGCACACGCAGGTCATTTTTTCTTCGTAGAAATACCTTGCCTTTTCTATGTATTCTTGTCTCAGCTATTGTTGCATCTAGGATACCACATATCTGTGTTTGCAAATAACACTTTATGGCTGCAAAAAAATGTCGAGCCACTTGTTGTTTAGAACGAAAAAGAGATTCCATAGACTAGAGGCCTAGTCTGAAAATATATTTTGGAGCATGTAAAGCAGTTCTCCAAAATGCAATACTCAAACCTCTAGAGTAGACGGATATCTCTACCTTTGCCTCTTCTATATTTCCTGTACGGACATCTTCACCCCGGTGGCAAGGATCTCCACACAAGCAGGTATACATTTCAGTAGTAACAGGGGGAAGGACAACTGAGAGTCAGTGGAAAATGGACAATATTTACTACAAAGTGGGTGGGGTGTAGGGAAATTACAGAAGGGGTTTAGGCAAGGAAATAGCAAAATAAAAACAAACCCACAAATGAGTAATACAATTCACATAATATACACTTAATATCTATATCTGCAGTACAGCTCGCAAAATAGACTTAAATATACTCAAGCCAAGTGTTGGAGAAAGTTAAGCACCAAACATGGCCAACCACTGGTACCGCAAAACACTCTCATACAAAACAAGCATTGGCATAGCCAATAGGTCTCGCTTTTGGGACCTTATAAGTATTTAGTTATGCAGCACAATATCCTTGGTGCAACAACATCAACCGCTGCATGGCAAAACACTTATAAGGTCCCAAAAGCAAGACCTATTGGCTATGCCAATGCTTGTTTGCCGCGAGCTGTGCCTTAAAGGTACCATTTTATGCAATTCAAAATTACTACTTTTTAACCCTCCCTAAAAATTCTTAGGAAATGTATCTTTCCCCAAAATAAACCAGGACTGGAGTCAAAGCAGTAAACAAGCCTCCTGGAGAATTTTAGGAAAAGTTGCTCTTTCCACAAATATTTCTAGGACTTGAGTCAGAATAGTAACTTTGACGTTCCAATACCGCCACGCCCACTGCTGCCCCGAGAGTGCAGTTCAGGGCAAGAAACACGAGCGAGGACCAAAGAGAGCGGAATACAAAATAAGAAACCACTTGCGTAGGGGAGAGAGCGTGATCAGAGTTGAGGACTGATGCAAAGCTCTTAGCATAAACTTTTATAATTAGTGAGTGCACCACAACTGTAAAACTAAGTACCTGAATTTAATGAACACACATTGTATACTTTAAGTAAAAACGAAAGGATCGCCTTTTTTTATTTTAATTTATGTGTAAATTAATAAAAAAACAGTTTTGACGTTTGGAGGGTGGGGATCATCCGAACCATTCCCAAGGACTACCAATACAACTGCACAGGAAACGCGGAATTCGTAATACCAGGAACGCATGTTCTGAAGCCTGCCAGGTAGTAACCAAGACGCAGCTTTTCGGAGAAACACATACTGAATGCGTGCAACAGCGGGGCTTCTCAGCGCGGTCTTCCACGTGGTCTATATGAACCTACAGCACAGACTAAATAGTCGTCGCAGTACTATACCTAATCCAGAGGAACTGCACTTCAGGATTGTTCCCAAATGGACAGCGGGCGCACATGGAGGCGGAAGATGTCACACAGCTAGTCTACCAATCAGAAGGCAGGGAGGGTGGGTTTTAAAACCTGCGCCGTCAATCATAGGATGTTGCAATCTGTATGGCGAGCAAGAGAATACGGCACTCTTTGATGTATCTCAGAAAAACCGTCTTTGAACAGGCATTTATAAACCACTTTAAGAACGAATACAACATAAAAAGTAAACATATGAGTCTGTCATTTATATTACCTGGATCAGCTAACTTTCACAATGTTGTCACCTGGTATGTAGGTAAAAATGGCTCGCGTAATGGCTTGTGTAGCGTCATGGGGCTCATGTAGTGTGTTGTAGCATTTGTATAGCGCCTACTACCTCTATGTGGACGATGACAAGCTTAACGACACGTTTAGCTCGATAGGCCATCTCACTGTGGAGTTGAAAGTGTGTTGTCTGCTCTGAGCCTATAGGGTAAGTTTTTTTCCTTGTTGTGTCAGACATTTTAGAATCGGATAGTGGGAGATAAAACAAGCGCGCGCCTCACGCAAGTAGGGGGTGGGGAGGGGTGCGGCCGAGAGCAGGCAGCGTTTACCTTGCGGGAGCGAGCGCGATAATTACTAACAAATGGCGCCGCTCGCTCCCGCAAGGGAGTCGCCAAACGTGCACGTGTTGCCATTTAAAGCAATGCTACGCGTGCACGTTTTTGCCTGCAAACCTGAAGTGATTTCTAAAGGTCTCTTTCCTATGCAGCGCATGTGCGCTGCGTAGGCGAGACCTAAAAAACGAGGCAGGGAATAACACGAACACTAACAGTATATACAAATAAATGTTTATTTTTTTATTTAAATCATTTCATTTTCTATCATTAAATTAGATTCTGAATTAAGTTAAATGGTAACAAACAAAAATCAATTGCAAAATAATGTTTTCAAAACACTTGAAATCAAGTATGTAGTACATAGAATGTAACTGATACTGGAAAGGGGGATTTCAGATTGTAATAAATAATTTTTTTTTTAATTAAAAAAATATAACAAGTTACATAGTTATATAACATGTTAAGAGTTTCAGCTGGTTATAGTTTTAATTAAATTAATATATATTGATTGTTTGCGATTTTTATTTAACTTTAATAATTTTCCCTATTACTTTTTACATGGAGATCACCAACCTGGTTATCTCTACAAACAGGCAGAACGTTACTAACTGTACATTTATAGTAGTCAATTCGGTCTCTGCCTCCTCCACACCACTATTTGAGGGGGTAGATACTCATAAGTTTAATTGTAGGCGCAGATATCCACACAGAATGGTGAATTCCACCCACATGCAGATTTCCACTTAGGAAATCTACTCCTAATTGTAAGTGGCGCTCTCCATGTGCAGCGATCTCCACGTGAACTTACCTTTGGGAACAGTGTGCTATCTTCCTCATTTTGAAACAGCAATATTACTTTGCTGTTGAATAAAGTGTTCTATTAAAATCATGGGGCCTAGATTACAAATCTCTTTCCAGTACTAATCAGTCCTTCTTGGTAACAAATAGCCAATTGTACTGTTTCCTAACCTGGGACCATAGCCAGGTTTACTAGGTTTAGCTTTCCTATGCTGGGTGCAGGAACTTCAGTGCACCATAGTTTGAGCAGGGGAGTCCAGGTTATTGTAGCCCCACACAACCCACTAAGAATACGTGCTGGTGTGATGTCCGTGCTTTCTAGGTTGCTAACAGTCCTGTAAAGTGTTCAGGGAGTCGTAAAGATCTCACAGCCAGACTCCATTTTGAGCATGTTAAGTTAGCTTGTCTTAGTTGGGCCCATATGTTGCATGTCATTATCTTTCGCTGAATTTGTGAAAGTGTCAATTTACCCAAACAATGATTTTGATAAACACCTAAGGATATATAAGTCTGCTACAAGTTCCCTTATATTTGCATTTCAATGCCGGACAGTGCATGTAGTTTGAATTGACATATTTCTGTCATACTGGTTAGATCTTGAAGTAAGAGGAAAGCCCCTAATCTAAAGTAAAAGTCAGTGGTCGACCCTGTAAAGACCCCATGAAGTGACCACTGATTCAGAGTTGTCTTTGCCCCAGGTTATCACAAGAGGCCCTGCCAGACTGCCGCACTGCTGCAGCATCTAGTCCTATGTTGAAACCCGATAGAGAGAGGAGAGAAGCTGAGCCCAGTTGATGGGTGTTTTCCTACTCTTCCGGCTGATGCTGATCAGCGCAGATTCTCTGCTGTGGACAGGTATGCAGTAATCTGAATCACAAGAAACTCTAGAGGCAAGTTAGCTACTCCATGCTCACATAGTGAAGCGCATGGACGTAGTTTTCCTGGTGTTGCCAAGGACATTCCAACCATGCTAGAAATGTTCATATTATTCTCGCTGTTAGTAACATACATTAGTGCTGTTTTAATTATATTCTGTGTGGTTATTACTCATGTACTAAGCAACAGTATGAGACAAACTTCCCTTCGGATGCCCTTTCCTGTTTTGTTTTACCAGCCGGGACATGATACTCGATGAAAACCCTTACAGGGAGTTTATTCTTTTGCCATGTTTCCTTAAAGCATATCAATGCATGCGAGGTGACATAGGATGTGTGTCCAGTTACAACATTTTCCAACCTGCAGTGTTCCAGGATAAGTTGGTGGTGGTGTTTTATAGGACCGCTATTCTATACAGGCATCCGGAAATATAGGCTGTCTGCAACTCACCCCACCTGGCAGAAAAAAACATCTCAGAAAGCCAGCACAAGACTAGAAGTCACAACACTGCTAAGCCTGAGTTCAGAAACTGAAAAAGGGGACAGATGATAAGACAGGCCTTCAGAGGCCGTGCATCATCCACAAATTACTCCTTCACTTTCCAAAGTAGCTCAAAATGCATATCTTAACCTTTTGAGTGCAGAGGATGACTCGTTGACGTCCTCCACATAATCATCATAGTGCAGAGGACGTCAACGGGTTGTCTGCCATACCTGAAAATAAAATAAATGCTTCTGGTGAAATCATCAGAAGCATTTTCTTTTCAGAAATCAAAGTCGGGACGCAAGGGAAAAGCTTCACTTGCTTTCAGAGTTTGATTTTGTTTTGTTTGGTTTAATACCACTGTGTTGCCATCACAGTAAAAACTAAATTGAAAGCAGACTGCACTAACAGCACGGTCTGCTTTCACTTTCCATCAGGGCTGGAGAGCATTACTCTGTCCCCGAGCACCGATCAACACGGGAGAGGCAGCGTTGGAAAGAGGAAAATATCCCCTTGCCAGCAATATCTCTTCCAAGTAGATCACTGCTCGGGAATTGCACTAGGCACACAATATCCAAGCAGGGATCCACTCCACTAGGCCTGCAGGGATCTTTGTTTGCAGAGGGAAGAAGGAGTGTCAGCGCCCCCCATGGGCATGGACTTGTGCTCATCCCACCTTGCAGTTAATTCATCTTTCTGTCCCTTTGGAGTTGGCCAGGGATGTTTAGCCCCAGTCAGCCTCAGTCCCAGTCAGAGGGGGTGGGGGGCAGAAACTAGGGAATATTGTTTTACGTGTTTTGTGGGAGTGGCCCCCTAAGGTCATGTGCCTGTGTTCCTCTCACTCCTGGGAAGCGTCTGCCTTCCTGGATAGGGGTGTTTACCCCAATCTGCCCCCCTCCAGGGAGGCAGAAACCCTACAAGGCAGTAGGGATAAAAGGCCCAAGTAAAATGTTGGGGTGAAGTGGCCTGACCAAACATTGGGATTAGCAGTCTTTCTACCTCCCCTTGGGGCAGATTGGGGGACTCTGCCCTTCAGTGGGCATAACACCTATTCGACAACAACATAATTTTTTGTATTAGGAAAGCATATGGGGTGTGGGCAGGTCACCCTAATGTTGGGCCTTTTCCCCATTGCAAACAAGAGGATATTTGGATGATTTGGGGTGTAGTTTGACATATGGACTGTCAGAGTAGGGGTAAATCAAATTTCCTCTTACTTGCCATGCTTAATAGCTTCACTTTTCAGACCCTTGCTTGGCAGCCTCCCAGAGAAACCTTTAAACCCAGACATGTTTGAAACTAGACACCCCGGGGAGTTAATGTGGTATGCCTTGCATGGATCCCACAATATTTTCTTATCAACAACACAGTGCAAATCTTCAGCTTTGCCTAAAAGCACACATTTTCCTCACATTTCTGAGACATACAATTTGGGAACCTGCTGGGATCCACAGAATTCCTACCACCCAATGTTCCCACACTTGTTTCTATCAGAAATGCTGAGTCTCTGCCAACTGCTGTGGATATCCCTAAAAATGGTGGCAAAGTTAATACTGACTGTTTTTTTTTAATTTCAAAAGAATTTTATTATTTTAAAAGCGCAAATATGACACATAAGATATAAACCAAAGTGATACAATTGATATCAGACAATAAGATAATAAATACATTAATATACAATTAATTGGTAGGAGAGCAATTCATTGTCATTCATTAATCTGCAGACATCAGATAAATAAATACTTAAGGAGGGAAGACCCAAAATGATGTCTGGCAAAGATATATATCAAAAGTATCACCTACAGATGGCAAATTAGGGAGAAGAGGGAAGAGAAGAAAGGAAGAAAGAAAAGACGGAAAGAATAGGAAAGAGAAGAGGAAAGAAAAAGAGAGACAAAGAGAAGAAAAGGAAGAGGAGAGGATTTCCAGAGGAATCACCCAACACACAAGACAACACTAACCAGACAAATCAAAGGGATATTGTTCCACCACCCCTTCAGAGGCCAACTTCATGTATGAATCTAGGGCTTCCCATACACCAGAGGAAATAGAAGGAGAAAGATGAGCATGATCCACTGACGTATGAGCACTTCGTAGAAAGGAAACCCAGGCCCACCAAGTATGGTAAGAGACAGACGAAAAGGATTTCCACTCCATGAGAATTACTTTGACTGCAATAGTTAACAAGAGGTCCAACAACTGGAGCTCCATGGGATCTAAAGGCAGAGGGACTGGGGCCGCCAACGGACCCAAAAGAATTAATGGAAGAGACAGTTGGAATTTGATGTTAAAGATGAGCATAAGGTGTTTGTGAACTAAATCCCAAAAGGGTTGGAGAAGGGAACAATCAAGGAACATATGTTGAAAATCGCCTGGTAGAAGCCCACAACTCCAGCATAAATTGTCTTCTTTGAGATTGAGTGAATACAGACGACTGGGAGTCCAATGAAGAAGATTAATAGAGAAAAACTTAGACTGCGTTAGAGAAGGGGCAATTTTGTTACGAAGAGAAAATTTACCAATATCTTGCCAGGTATCAGAAGAGATATGAGCAGTGACAGTATGATCAAAATGATGTAACCATTTTTGCTGTGTGACAGTATGGGAAGGGAGTGTAGAGGACGATAAAAATTTATAAATCCGAGACGCAACATGACCAGTCCTGATCCAAAGCTGAAAGAGCGTAATCAGCGGGGAAGAAGGATGAAGGTGTACTTTAGCAAGTGCAACCTTAATCTTAAGAAAAGTATAAAAATCTAAATTAGATAAAGAAAAATGTTGAGCAAGGGATGAGAAAGGGGAAGGATCATTGTTGGAATCATAGAGATGTTTAACAAGTGAGACACCTTTCCCAGCCCAGTAAGACATCAACTCAGGGTCAATATTAATTTTGATTTTAGAATTGCGCCAAATAGATGACCATCTAGTTTTATGTATTGGAACTGCTACCCTCTTATCAACCTTACGAACCGCAGCAATAGTGTCTAAAATAATAGAGCGAGAAAATGGAATAGAAAGGGTGTTTGTGGTCAAAAAAGATGCAGTCGGAAGAGGGGAGGCCAGTTCCTGTTCTATTGTCAACCAAGCTGGAGCATGAATAGATGGGGAAGAAAACCAAAAGGCACCCTGGGACGCCAGAAAAGCAGTTTGATATTTCCCCCAATCAGGAAAATTACAGCCCCCCATATCATAAGATTTCCGTAAAAATTTATAAGCAATCCTAGCCCTTCTATCATTCCATAAAAATTTAGAAGTAAGCAGATCAAGTTCATGGAAGAAGGAATCAGAAAGCCTTACTGGAAGCATAGAGGAAACAAAATTAATAATAGGAGTGATCATCATTTTTAGAGTCTGCATACGGCCCCACCAAGAAATATGCTTCGGAGACCAATTTTCTAAAAGACGTCTCACCTTAAGAATAGTTTGGGATTCATTATAAGAAGCCGTAGCATATAGGGTGGAACAAAAATAGATACCCAGATACTTTAAGTGTTGGGATTGCCATTTAAAGCCCGCCGAGCCCATATGAGAGGAGAAGCAGTAAGCATTTAAAGGAAACATCTCTGTCTTATCTTTGTTCAGAGTGTATCCTGAAACTTTTGAAAAAAGAGCAATCGTATCCGAAATAGCAGGGATGGCCAGAGCAATATCATCAGAAAAAATGAGAACATCATCTGCATATGCCGCAGTTTTTATCTGATGAGACCCAAAAGAGAACCCTTTAATATCTGGATGCGAGTCAATCATTCTGAGGAGAGGATCAATGGACAACAAAAATAGGAGAGGGGACAAAGGGCATCCTTGTCTAGTGCCCTGACAAAGGTTAAAAAAGGAAGACGTAGCACCATTCACCCGTATATTAGCTCTAGGTCGGGAGTAAAGAGACATAACCATACGAATAAAGGAGTCACCAAGATTGTGTGCACGTAGGACCGCTCGTAGAAAAGGCCAAGAGACCTTATCAAAGGCCTTTTCAGCGTCAAGGGCCAAGGCTGCCGCCGGAAGATTAGATCGTTTAGCAGCGCCAAGAATATGACAAAAAGTACGAATATTATCCCGTGCAAGACGCCCCTTTACGAAACCTGTTTGGGAGGGATGAACCAAATGAGGAATAAAGGACTCTAATCGTTTAGCTAAAATTTTAGCAAAGATCTTGGCTTCCATGTTAAGGAGGGATATGGGACGAAAATTTTTGGGATCTGCGTGATCCTTCCCGTCTTTGGGGATAACTACAATAGTAGCATCCGCCGCAGAACCAGACACAGAGCCATCCTTAATAAACGCATCAAAAACGGATTGGAGTTTCGGGACAATCACGGGAATAAAGGTTTTATAAAACGCAATAGGATATCCATCGGGACCAGGAGCTTTACCAGACCGAGTAGCTTTAATCGCGGAAATGATTTCATCAGCAGTAATCGGGCAGTTTAATGATTGATTATCTTCCTCCGAAACAACTTTCAAAGGAACCGACTTCAAGAACTCCTGACATTGTTCAAAAGAAGCTTGAGCCGACGGGGTATACAAATTGTTATAAAAATCGCGGAACACCTCAAGGATTTCTGCAGTTTGAAATTTTTTCCTACCAAGCTGGTCAGTAATAGAAGGAATTTGGAAAGTGTTACAAGAAGATTCCTGGAACTTTAAAGTGGCAGCAAGAATCTTGCCCGCACGATTTCTTAACAGCAATCTCTTAGATTTCTGAGCCTGCAGGCCAAAATGAGCTCTCTTAGTGACTATAGAATTGTATGAATATTTTAGATTTTTAATAGATTGGAGGCAGGTCTTGTTCTGAGAGTGGCGGAAAAGGGATTCCTGACGTTTGATCTCATCTGCTAAGTCCGTGAGTTCCTTTTTAATGGCTGCGTTTCTCTTCGACATACATTTAATGACCTGACCACGAAAAGTACATTTAAAAGAGTCCCAGAGAACAACAGGGGAGCTGACTGACCCAACATTCTCAATAAAAAAAGTCTCAATGTCATTGGAAAACTCTCGCACCAAGGACTCATCATGTAAAATTTCTGTGTTGAGTCTCCACGATCGAGCTCGTGCCCTAGGGACAAAGGAGGTAAGAGTAAATGTGACTGCGGCGTGGTCAGAAACTAAAATAGGATGAATAAGCGGAGAAGAAGAAAATTGAACCAGAGAAGAGTGAACCAAAAGATAGTCAATGCGTGAAAAGGACGAATGAGGGGAAGAAAAAAAGGAAAAGTCACTACCAGTGGGATTATGAAGACGCCATACATCCTGAAGATGGGTAAGAGAGCACATATTAATCATTTGTTTGTGTGCTTTAGGGGGACGAAAGTTAAAGGCAGAATTCCTATCCAAGATAGGGTCCATTGGCAAGTTAAAGTCACCACCTACAATAAGATTACCAGAGTGAGGAGTATCCTCGAGCTTTTTGGTAATCGCATTCCAAAAGGCCGGGTCATCCTTATTGGGGGCATAAATATTCATGACAAATAAGTCAGCATTACCATCGGACAACTTAGATAGTAACCAACGCCCCTCCGTATCCTGTTCAGAGGAAACGATAGATAAGCCAGAGTGTCTAGAAACTAAGGTAATTACTCCATTCCTTTTACCACAAGCATCTGAACAAGCAACATCAAAGACCCACTCTTTCTTCAGAAACAACGCCTCCTTGGCAGAGAGCTTTGTCTCCTGAAAAAGGACGAGATCCGAAGAAAGAGATTTACAGTAATCCAAAATCTTTGACCTTTTGACTGGATGATTTAGCCCTTTAACATTAAGGGAAAGTATATTTAGTCCAGACATAGAACCATTATCAGGAAAAAAAGATATTCCATATGTGGCAAATGAAGCGCAACAACCAGGAGGGCTAACCAGCAGACATCAACAGCCAGCACAACACAGGGTGAGACCAGAGAGGAAATCCGAAGAGAAGAAAGGAAAGAAGAGGAAAAAGAAAGCAGGAGAGTACAGAGAAAGAGAGAGAGAAGAGCCAATCCGGCAGGTCTGAAAAAGACCAAATTCATACAAGGGGGGACATGGAAGAAAGAGCGAGGGGCCAACAGGAGAAATAACAACAACAGCATAAAAAGCCCCAGAGCAGTGCATAACCGGTTATACATTTAAAAGGAAGGCACTATCTAAAAGCTAAGAACCGGAGATAAGTATCACTTATTAGAAGACAAAGCGAAATGAGAGACTGTAAAGGCAACACATTTGACCAAATTAATGTAAAGATAACAACTAAAATAAATCATAGAGAACGGTAGGAGCAGAAAAGAGAGAAAAAGAAAGCACGATCAGGCATTAAGAGCTGGTGAAAAGAGAACTAAGAGAGAACAATAGTATTAGGTAGAACCAGACCAAAGCGGACTCCAACAAAAGAAAAAGGACCATAATGAAGAGAAAAGAAGAAATACACTCTAAAGCATACTGTATGATATAATATGGGAAAAATACGTGAAATATAATAAAAAACGGTATATAGCATCTTATCAATATAGCAATCAGTGAATCCCTATGGCAGTTAAATAAGAGGCCTAATACTAAATATAAATATGTAAAGTCTATATACAAACTCATAGATGACTTGGCATGAATAAATAAGGCCATATACACGCAAACTGGTAGAATAAATATGCTTGGCTAAATAAGTAAACATGTAGATAAGAGAGGCATAAATCTATCAAGAACAAAGCATCTCTAAAACAAACTAACCTACTCGAAAAAAACAGTTAATGACACAATGTAATCAAATCACGCAATGAGAAAGTCAATAAAGTAGATATCTATATGAAACAATATGGGAAAAATAAGTGAAACATAATAAAAAACGGTAGGTAGCATCTTATCATATAACAGGCAGAGAAACCCTTATGGCAGCTAGATAAGAGACCTAATACTATATATAAATATGAAAAATCTATATACAAACTTAAAGATAACTGGCCATGAATAAATAAAGCCATATACACACAAACTGGCAAGATAAATATGCATGCCTAAGAAAGTGAACATGTAGGTAAGAGGGGCATATGTCTGCCAAGTACAAAGCATCTATAAAAAACTAACCTACTCGAAAAAAACAAATAGTAACACAATGTAAACAAATCACTCAATGAAAAAAACAATAAAGTAGGTATAACTAGCAACTATATGAACGACCAATACTGACTCTAAGTATAGCCATAAATAAACACTTAATAAACATATATGAATAAAACACCTAGACAAACCAAACAACAACACAATGAGAAAGCAAAGGAACAAGCAATGACCTACTCCATAAAGTACGAAGTAACAAAAAACAAACATGAAGCAAAAGGAACGACCACAACAGAACAAGATAAACCAAAATTTACCACAAAAATCGACGCACATACCGAAGACACACCCCTGGAAGGAAAAGGACCGTGACCTAATACGTCGAAAGACAAACTGGGGAGGCAATGAATAACAGGACGCTACGCGGACAAAAGTGAAGTCACGCCAACAAGAGAAGTTACCACAAAAAATTGAAAGGTTTATACACTGAAACTAACAACACTAAAGACCAAAACACCATAACGATACTAAGGGAGCACCAATAGACGACAAAAATACGTCAAGACCAATGGACATAAAGACCACTGCGCAGATCTAAAAGCAGCTAGACCTAATAGATCTGACAAAGACTAAAGACAATGCATTATGTATAGCCGCCTCAGGTGCCAGAAGAACCAGGAGCATGTGAAGCCCCCGTTTGAAGATCCATCTGTAGCTCCATTTGATTATCCAGAAACGAGGCCAAATCCGCAGGTTCGTCAAAAATTCTGACACGACCCTTGAAAGTAATGCGGAATTTTGAGGGACCAGCAAAGGAGAAGGGAATATTCAGTTCAGACAAACGCTTCCGGAGATTAAGAAAGCCTTTCCTCCTCATCACCGTGTCTCTGGCAAAGTCTTGAGAAATTGAAATACGATGGCCATTCCAAGAGACAGCTCTAACCTTCCGCATATGCGCCAAAATCTGCTCAGTATGTTGATGACGCAGCGGCTTAAAAATTATCGCTCTTGGTTGCGTAGCAGACTTGGGGCGAAAGGAGGGGACACGGTGTGCCCGTTCCAGTTCAAAATCTTTGTGGAAAGAAATTTGTAGTGTTGACGGAATCCATTGATAAAGAAACTCAATCATGGAAGATGCATCTTTCTCAACATCTTCAGGAAGACCAAAAATACGCAGATTGGATCTACGATTACGATCCTCTTGTTCAGTGAGGTCTCTCCTCAATGCTGCCATAGAACGCTCTATCTGCGTGAGAGATCTAGAGTGCTTTTGCATGGTATCCTCTGCGCCACTAATCCGTGCTTCTGTACCTGAGACACGAAGGGAAAGGGCCTTGAAATCATTCCTGATGGCTAACACCTCCACTTGCAGTAAATCTGTATTGGTCTTAGTAGACTGCGCAATCTCATAAACCTCATTAAGGCGCGCCAGAATGGACTCAAGAGTCGAATTAGTGTCTTTAGGAGCGGACTCAGGTGTTGGGGATACCTGTTTGGACCTCTTAAGAGATGCTTTAGATTCCTTAACGTCTTTGGAATTCGGTGAAGGGGCCATATTTTCAGCCATAGGGCAGACCACCTCAGCAGAAACAAAATACACCTCCTCAGATAGAGTGAGACAAGGAATGCCAGGGGTTGTAAAACCCTCAATGTGTGAGAGGAAAAATGGGCAGGAAGGAATCATGCACTTGCATCAGAAAGAGCCGGGCATAAAATATCGCAGGCGATCCCAGTCAGAAAGAACACCTCACGAAAAGAACTACAGGCGCCAGTAGTCAAGCACCGACTACGAAAACCACCAGGATCAAGCCAAGAGCAAAAAAGCCTCACATAAGGAAGTGGCAGTGCGTTTAACGACGAGGAAAAAACCAGAAACCTCAAAAGGTTCACACAGTGGGTCTCTCAGCAATTGGGGATAGAAAAAAAGAACAAAATAAGCTCAAGAAAAGTGAAATAACGTCACCAGCTCCTGAATGCCTCCATTCCTGACAGGATAGACCAGTAGCGTCGTCTTGTAGAAGCGAGAGAAAAACTCCCTCACAGCAGAAACAAAATGGCGGCCGCTCGTGAAAGCCTGAAGCGTCACTTAAAAATGCCGATAAATGAACTCTGGCCGCTCTTCACCACCAGAGACCTCCCTCGTAGCATGCACGGCAGTTTCCCATGTAAGACAACATCTTCTGCGCAGAGCGGGGCAATATTCAGCGTCAGCAATGCCTCCGTCGGCCCTCTCTCTTTACGGAGCTCAAGCGCGATCCGCCATCTCGCAGCGGCGCGCAAGCCACGCCCCCATTAATACTGACTGTTTTGACCGCCCTTTACCTTTGACGTCCTACCTCCCACCCCTACACCCACCGAATTGAAACCTGAAAATCCTGCACCGGGTGTAATTTGCAAACAGCTTGACAAATGTGATGTAAATTCATCCAGCACATAATTTTTATAACAACCCCTCCCTTTAAATTTACCCTTCCTTGATGGATTGGCTACATTCTTGACATATTAATAGAAAACTTACACTTCCAAACTTCTGTCAAGTACTTCACAGATTTGCTACGCTAAATGTTTGCCACAATTCATGCATATACGTAAAATGCTGCAAAGGTTAGAAGCAAATCAAACGCTAATATCTCAAAAATAATTCAACAGATTTACACCAAACCAACAAAAGAACATTTTCTAAGTAAAGTTCTATTATCATGCCTTGTTTGGTGTAAATGCATTGGGTGGTTTTTGCTGTGAACATAGTTTCCTATGAGAGCCAAGGTGGAAATGCAATGGACAAGTGAAAATAAGACAGTTTACATTTGAACTGAAAAGGAGAATTTCAGGTCATTAGATTTGAAGAAAGAGAGAAAACACATTCAAAAAGAGCTTCTACCAAGTACAAAGTTATGGGACGGAAGCACACTGCTATGTTGGGGTGGCGGGTAGTTTTAAATCCGCTAGGCAGGGGTGCAGGGTGGGGGAGGGGGAATTGGGGAAAGTTGAGGGGGTTATTGTTTGCACCAGTACACACAAATGTTCGGATCAGGCATAATACGCAGACAGGCTTGGTGGGAAATGGCACAAGGGACGAGGCACACACCTCAATGCAAAATGGCACGTAGGGAACCCTTAGAGCGGTCGACACCAGACCCTAAAGCTCAGGATAGGTTGCAGCATAGGCCATGCCCTCCCCTTACTATACTTTCATGGAATGTATACGGTCTGGGGGATAAAATAAAAAGGGGACTGGTCCTGCAAATCCTCAAACGCAAAGGCCCCGCGGTCGCTCTAATGCAAGAGACACACTTGGTGGGCTCCACACGCAAGGCCATGGACAGGTGGGGCTACAAAATGGTGGCACATTCCAACTTCACCTCAGGATCCCGGGGAGTGGTTATCCTAATACATAAACATTTCCCTCTCATGGTACAGGACTCATGGATAGATGACCAAGGACGCTTCGCAGCCATTGCCTGCAAATGGGAGGGGCGCACATATAATTTGGTTTCAGTATATATCCCCCCGGCTTTGCACCTGACGACATTTCCGGCCCTGGCTAAATTTCTCTTATCACTCCCACCAGGAGAACTTATAATTAGGGCTCCCGGTTTTATGGTATTTATTTTTTTGCCATTTCCGTCTGTATTTATCCATATTTATTTTTTGGGCTTTTTTTCTGTATTTATCCATATTTATTTTTGCCACAAGCAAAAGGCGACGCTACAGCTAGTATTTTTCCACATTTATTTACACCATACTGCCCCACTGAGAGAAACTCGCACTGCCTTCAGCACAACTCAATTGTGCTGCGACTAAATTCAAATTATGCACTAGACAACAGTAAAATGCTGTCTGAAAAAAAATGAATAACACCCTGGAAAAAGCAAACGCTCATAGGGAATGCAAGAATAAGCAAAGCATGTGAACTGTAATCAGAAAAAAACATGGTTACCTTAACGGTTTTAAACTCATTATTCAGAAATCAGTAAGTGATTTTGCCTGAAAAGTTCAAGACATGGCTACAGGACCAGGAAGGGACCCCTTTCAATGTCCATTGCTTATATCCTTTCAAAATGTATGCAGTTTGGTTTAAAAAAGACCACATCCCCAAACACAGAGCCGCATTTTATAAGCTAAAATCATTAAAAAGTTGAAAACGATCATATTAAACGTTTCCACTCTACCCATCAACCAGGTATTGCAGTCCCTTTAGGAATGGCGCACTTACCCACCCTGGGAAAACATTGTTGTTCAAAGAAAGAAGATAAAAAGAAAGTAGCGCTTTCACTGGCAAACTCTGTAAAGTGGCGCTAATGTGTGTGGGTGTAAATAACAGTCTGACCTGTCTGCTGTCCACTCTGTATTGCTTTATTTAGGTATTTAACTATTTTTTCTCTCCATTCCGAGGTTTTTCTTTTCAATAGAAAACGGTCAGAAAATGAGGACATTTACAGCCAAAGTGTTCAGCCTTTTTTGGATCAATTTCACAGGGGAACAAATAAAGAAAAGGAGAGGCAAGAGAGAGTACCTTAAGAGCTGCCTCTTGAAATCAGCACGTAAGCAGGAGCGAGACAGAGACAGAGAGAGATGGAGGAATAAAGAGAGGAGGGCAGCCGCCAGAGGCAGATCAGGAGTAGTGGACACGGTCCTTGCCATGAAGGAAAAGAGACAGCGTTTATTTTTTCTCCGTTCTCTGCCCTTCCCAGAACGGCTGAGCCTTCCTGCAGCATAACAAAAGGCAGAGGGCGGGTGGCCTCTGACTCCAGCCAGGTCAAGTGCAGGGCCATTAGGTAGCGCTTTCTCGTGCTAATGGCCCTGCGATAACAGAAGGGAGAGGGGAAATTCCTTTGTCCCCTCGTCCCCCCCACCCTTGTCCCCCGTGTCCCCCCACTCCAAAATCTGGGGGAGATATATCCCCCGCGTCCCCCACACTTCCTACGCCCATGCCCAGAAGGAAAGGAGAAGAGCCTATGCAAAGGGGGCGGGAGGGGCAGGATTGGACATTTGAAACGCAAATGCACTTTGTTTTCTTACCTTTCAGAAGCATGGCGCGCAATGGCAGAGAGAGGGTGATGCAAGAGTTGTGCACTGGCCTGGCAGGTTGCTGGCAGTGCGTACCTCCCCCCCCCCCACGTTTGTGGCAGCCCGGGCTGAAACAGCTTACACACAGCCGCCCCGAGCACTTCACAGGTCTTTCAAAGACCATTCGCTTGTTAATGGGGCTTTGTTGGTTGTTGGTTGTTCACCCCTTCTAGAGCCCCTGCATCGCCACTTCGACTATTGCTGGAAGAATTAGCACGTTACACAATACTGCCCTGTCAGCTGAAACCCAGAGGCATCAGGTTTTTGCTTGCAGGAATCGGGAGGCGGGAGACTAGCGCGGCAACATTTACTCGTATTTTACCGTTTATAAATATAAATACAGACAAAGGAAATATCGATTTCCGTCTGTATTTATATGTATAAATCCGTAAATACGGAAAACCGGGAGCCCTACTTATAATAGGGGGCAACTTTAACACCACAGTGGATGCGTCACTAGATAGACAACCCCCTAGAGACTCCACTGGATTGAATCGACAACTACACGAATTCACGGAAGCGATTGGTCTAGTGGACATCTGGCGTCTTAGTCACCAACGGGAGAAGGGATACACGTTCCTTTCTGGGGTACAAGACAGCCTGTCCAGGATTGACTATATATTTATGCTGGCAGCGGGGCTCAACAACATGCAGGAGATTACACACTTACCTCGGGGGGTCTCAGACCATTCCCCAGTGTTGCTCACCTACAGTTCACATACTATGGGGCGACGTCACATTTTCCCTTTATACGCCGGTTTCCTTAAGAACCCCAAAATTGGGAAGGGACTGGTCAAGACTACGAAACAGTATTTCACTGAACATGTGCACACAGTTTCATCCCCGACAACATTGTGGGAAGCTTATAAGACAGTGATCCGGGGGCAGGCTATTTCCCTAGTGATGGAACACAAACGGGACAAAAGGCACCAGATCGAGACCCTGGAACAGGACGTAGCTAAGGCAGAAACTGAATGCTTAAAGGACCCTAGAGAGTCAGAGAAGCAGCGGTTACACTTAGCTCAACAGGAATATAAGGCATACTTGTGGGAAGAGGTGAAATCTAAGCTGTCCAGCACCCAACATGTCATCTATGAAATGGGGGATAAGGCTGGTAGACTCTTAGCTTGGCTGGCAAAAAAGGACAAAGTGAGTAGGTGGGTGGCGCAACTCCGCTTGGCGATGGGAGAGCTCACACACGACCCGGAGCAGTTTGTTGAGGCCTTTGTGACGCACTTTCAGCGGATATACACGGCCCAGGCCACGACTACGATCACTGATAACCTAGTCTTTCTCAAGGACATACAAATGCCAGGACTGCGGCCATCCGTGGCTCAAAACCTGGAGACGGAGCTAACGAGCGATGAGTTGCTGAAAGCATTAGGAGCCTTACACACGGGGAAGGCACTGAGGCCAAATGGGCTCCCAGTGGAGCTCTACAAAAGAGTAGCGACTCACCTGGTGCCGCTTATGCTTGATATGTTTATGGAGAGTCTGGAAAGAAAAGAATTACCCAGAGACCAACGTCTCGCAACAATAGTGACGATATCTAAACCATGCAAACCACCAGAAGAGTGCGGGTCGTACAGACCAATCTCGCTAATTAACGCAGAGGCGAAAGTACTCGCCAAAGTACTGGCCCTGCGGCTCCAGCCACACCTTACGACACTAATCCACCCGAACCAGTCCGGCTTTATGCCAAACCGTAACACGGCACTTAATCTGCGCAGAGTACACCGTGTCATGGCTCGCAAAGACACGATTGAGGAAGACGCGGTTATCCTGTCCCTGGATGCCAGAATGGCATTTGATCTGGTTGAATGGCCCTTCCTCTTTGCAGTGCTACGCCATATGGGGTTCGGCCCTAAATTCTGTGCCTGGGTGGAGCTCCTCTACGCGAAACCTCTGGCACACGTGATGGTGAATGGCCGCATCTCGGCGGATTTCCCCCTGGGTAGGGGGACTAGACAAGGTTGCCCCTTATCCCCGTTACTCTTTGCGCTAGTACTAGAGCCCTTGGCGGCATGGATCCGATAGGATCCGGTTATTCGCGGACTGAAATGGACAATGGGCTGGGAGGACCGGATTTTTGCTCGATGCGGATGATATACTCCTTTAAATGGCGTCCCCTGCCCGCTCCATAAATGTACTGTTAGATATATGTGCGGCGTGCGGGCGGGTCTCCGGCTATACGATACATTGGGAGAAGTCGCTCTAATACGTTCTTAGCGGTCCCCCCCCCACGGCTCCCACGTCACAGCGCACTGCAAATAACGATGGACGGTTTTAGATACCTAGGTATCTATGTGACGCATAACCATACACGATTCATAGCAGAAAATCTTACGCCACCCCTGACGCGACTGCTCAACGATATCAAACATTGGCGTTCCTTGCCGTTGACACTGCTCGGGAGAGCAGCCCTCTTCAAGGTGATGGCGCTCCCTAGATTCCTCTATGCCCCACAAAACACACCTTTCCCAGTTGCTCCTGCATACTTCAAGGCAATAAACGCGGACATAACGTGCCTATTGTGGGAAGGTAGGGCAGGTCGGATTGCCCTCCATAAATTAATGCGGGGATGGTACGATGTCGGTCATAAACCAGTGGCTTCATGTGCCACAGGATGAACCGGCATTCCGAATGGACAGACACCTCCTCGACAAGGAAGGGATCATGGGGACACTCTACAATAACGTACGCCTACTGACACTCACGGGTCTAACGTCACATACGGTTCGAATATGGTTTGAAGCTCAGCGCAAGATGGGGTGGGAGGGAGTGCTAACACAGGCCACACGACTATGGGACACCCGGCGCTTAGGCAAATTGAAGAACACAAAGGGCTTCAGACAGTGGGATCTGATAGGCATCACCAAGGTCGGTGATCTTTGGAAAAAGGGCGAGGTGATCCCCCTGGCTCAATTGCAAACAACATATGGGTTGGCACAGACAGAGACCTTTAGATATGCTCAAATTAGGCACGCACTCATGGATGCTATTCCATCAGGCACAAAACTGCCGGAAGACTCGCTCTTGGAGGATCACCTCCTCACAGACCATTTAAGTAAGAAAGCCATCTCTATGGTCTACCAGAAAATTATAAACAACTTGCCGGATCCCATGCAGGGTACGATGGAAACAAGATCTGGGTACACTGGAGGAGGCGGACTGGCAGGAGGTGCTGTCGTCTCCTCGAGGTATAGCGATTCCCTCAAAACTGCGATTAATACAACTGAAAGTTCTACATCGAATATATTATTCCCGAACGCTAATTCATAAATTAGGAAGAGCTGACACACCACTTTGCCTCCGACAGTGCGTTCTACCGGGCTCCTTTTTCCACATTATTTGGGACTGCCCCAAGATTGCGGGGTACTGGGGGGTGTTCATGAACACAATTTCACGGGTCGTGGGGGTGGAGGTTCTTCCCGAACCCAAGCAATGCCTGATCAATATCTGTGGTCCCACAGATCTTAATCACATGCAGCAGGACTGGGTTACCTTGGGCATGGCGCTGGTGAAACGGAACATAGCGCGGAACTGGGGATCGCAGCAAACTCCCACACTGCAACATTGATGCTAAGACATGGACGCTGCTATGGTCATAGAGAGGGCAGTGTATGTACACAGGGGTTGCCCCAAAAAATGGACTAAGATCTGGGGTAGTTGGAATACCTTTCGCGGGAATATATGCGAACCCCCACAGGGGATAGATCCAATGGATGACAGCGACTAAAGATGTTCAAGGGGACAATGGTCTATAGTTCATGAAGACATTCTGGAACTATGTGCCTGTAACTCAGTAATATGGTTATTGGTGATGTTCAAAACCAATGCGATAATATATGCTTGATTGTGCTCAGTATTTGAACTGTCTACGGTGTAATAATTGTGTACTGCTCAATGGTTATTTCAAAATAAAAAATTTTTTTTTTTAAAAAGAGCTTCTACACAAAAGTTCTCATCAGTGTATCAATTAGGAATGTTTTTGCAGTGGTGGTAGGGATATTGTGGCATATCAACAAGGCCCAGCGTTAAAATTGCCGCTTTAGCGTCAGTTTCCGGGCAAAAAGTGGCGATAATTTTATTGCCCTATCAGCATGGAAACGCTAACGCGTGAATCCATGCCTTAGTGCCCATTTACTTTGCGCCTCGCCTCGCTAATGAGATGCGAGGTAGACATTCCTGACTGAAATTCAGCGAAAATAATCGCTAACACAGCTTCTCCCTATCAACAAGGAAATTGCTAATCCGCCTAGCGACATAAAAAGTAGCGCTAACCGGGTATATCGCCGGTTTCTTACACCTGATAATTTTCCGACTTAGCCATATTTATCATGGGAGGTGGATTGTAATGCTAACTCCACATCTCCCCATCTACAATGTTTTACCTAACGCTGTTTTTTATCGCTGGAAATCCTGCGATATTGCTGCTTATCGCCGCTATTGCCGGGATTTCTATCGCCTCGGTGATGCGCGTTGTTAATAGTGCGCTAAACGGGCAATAGAATCCGGCGATAGACGGCGTTAGAAACGTGCATGCTAAACGCGGCCAGCCATAATTATTGCTGCTGCTTGATTATATGCCCCCAAGTCTCTATTCTTCAGAGAGTCCCTTGTCTTTAAGGTAACTTTTTACTGATTCTCAGAAGAAGCTAAAGTCACATCATTAATTTTCTGGTATTAGGAAGTGAACACTCATTGTTAAAAATAGGTCTACCCATTTTGATGGTAACCCTTTAAACTGTCTTCCTCAGAAGAGTTGGGCCTACAAGAAAGGAGAAAGGTGTGGTCTAAATATCCCCACACAATAGCAATAAAAAATGAAATAACACAATGATAAATATAATTGGTGTGGCAACCAATCACAGAGGACCATGATGTACCTTGTTTGAGGCCATTAAACGTTTACCTTGACAGTATCGGTATAAGGACGGGAAAATGTTGAAAAATGTCAATGTTAAGGACTTGGTAAGGCATTGTTGTCTTATTCAACTCATTAGAACATGGCATCAAAAAATGCACAGACATGAAATCCTCTTTTTCTGTTCAAATGTAAACTGTCTAATTTTATCCGTCTCATGCAAAAAAGTTCTGCAATGTGAAATTGCTACTATAATACTATGACTGTATGCCTACTCTTTTTATTGTTGCATTTGTGTTATACAACTCTAATTAAAGGACAGTAAATTACTCAACTGCACTTAAGGAAGAGAGAAGTAACACTCCACATGGTAGCCTAAGGTCAGGCCTCTGTACACAGAATCGTTCCTCTAATGGAACGTTTTAAACTTTATTCCTCATAGGACAACACTGGCCCATTCTTATTTAAACACAGAATAGAACCGGAAAGGGTTGTGTGATCGAACCACGAATGCGTTTATCACGCATGCCATTTCCACACAGTCTCAACAAACCAAGTCTTAACCACGAATATGCCTTTACCATGAATGCCTTTACAACGAATTATGCGTTGTTAAGTCACGTATGGTAAACACATATCCGTGGTTAAGACTTGACAGGTAAGTCTTAACCCCAGACCCCTGCCCCCGCCCTGAGTCCTAAAACTACCCCCCTCCCTCCTGAAAACCAACCCCTTCCCCTCTCCCCCTGGAAACTTCCCTGCTTCCAGTCCTAAAAACTACCCACACTCCCCTAATCCCTAAAAACGACCCGCCCCCTAAAAACTACCCTTCCCCCTAAGCCCTAAAAATAAATACTATCCCTGCACCCCACCTTGAGCCCTTAAAACGTCCCCCAAACCCCTGCCCTGCCACCTAAAACGACCCCCTCCCTCCTAAAAAACATCCCCAGCCCCGAAAACTACCCCCAGCCCTGAAAACTACCCGACCCCCTGAGCCCCAGAAACTACCCTGCCCACCTAAGCCCTAAAAAGTATTACATACCATGCCCCCCGCGCGGAACCCTAAAACTGCCCCAAAGCCCCTCCGCTCTGACACCTAAAACAACCCCCTCCCTTTTAAAAAAACAACACTTCCCCCAGCCCAAAAAACTACCCCCCCCCCAGGCCAGGAATCTACCCCGAACCCCCCAGGCCAGGAAACTACTCCGAACCCCCCAGCCCTGAAAACTACTCCAAACCCCCCAGTCCTGAAAACTACCCTGAACCCCCTCAGCCCTGAAAACTATCCTGAACCCCCAACCCTGAAAAATAGCACAAACCCTCAACCCTGAAAACTACCCCAAACCCTGAAAACTACCCTAACCCCCACAAAACCATACAAACTACTGCCCAAAACCTGGCCCCAGCCCCACTTACCTCACCGCGTTGTGACCTCTCCTGATCCTTCCTACAGCTTGGCTGCTTCCTGCTTCCACCAGCCAGACCGCGCACTGCCTTAACCAAGTATACGCGTGGTTAAGGCATATGCATGGTTAAGACAAGTGTGGTAGTGCTTGCGTAGTTGGAACACGTGTGTTAGGGTTTCAGGCCGGAGACAACATGTATTCTTCTTCATTTTTACTGTAGTATTATTAAAATGTTATTTCATTTATAGTAATAACCCAGGCTTCCCAGTCATATTT
Source organism: Triturus cristatus (assembly GCF_964204655.1). Taxonomy (NCBI): domain Eukaryota; kingdom Metazoa; phylum Chordata; class Amphibia; order Caudata; family Salamandridae; genus Triturus; species Triturus cristatus. The sequence goes on along the minus strand of NC_140584.1, from coordinate 934,783,911 downwards.
ATTGTATACATGTATTTTATATATAACAACATGACTCAACCTTCAAACCGACCCAAATAGCTCAGCCATGACTGCTTGACAAATTTACTTAGGAGAGCAGTGGAATTTTGGTGGCCCAACTTTAAATCCCAGCCCCGCTACCCAATATCCTGGACAGGAGAAAACACGTGCAACCTCACCCCCGGTACTGGTTAGATGTACTGAATGCCAAGGCATTGTCACTGATGTCAAGTGGTTCTGATACACCTTTGTCGGAGAGGACTATCTACTCTTTTCAGTAAGTGGAAAGATGTTTAGCTTACTTTAGCCCAATATTTCAACTTCCAATACACAAAACAGTGTGCTACATATTTATGGATAGACGTTGCATTTATGAACAATCATTATGTAATTATAACACACATAACTCATTAATTTCAGTAATGTTATGAACACTAAGCAATAACTGTGCTCGCTGTATGGCAGTCTCTATTGTGGTCTGTAACAACTCTTCTTTTGAGCAAGGAATTGTGTTCAATCTATTGTAAAGAGCAGTAGCGTCACCTTTGACAATGAACACAAAATTGAATATTTGTAATATGCTCTTTCTAAAGAACCATTTCAAATATCTCCTTCGGTGCCAGTAATTTAGAACATGTTACCATTTTTAGGTCTCGCCTGACCCAGCGCCTGCGCTGGGTCAGGCGAGACTTTAAGTAAGGGCTTTAAAAAATGCTACCGTCGGCCACAGCTTGCAGTGAATGTGCGCGGCCGCCGCGCTTGAGCAGAGGCGCCATATGGCGTGATTACTGCTGCGCGCGCACCACTCGCGCACATGCACTGCAAACTGTGGCCGGCGGTAGCATTTACCGCCGCAATCACTTTCACTTTGGCCCCACGGTTAACTTGTTTTCACTCCCAACCTCTCCTCTCTGACCATGCCTCCCTCTTCCCGCCCCTGCAGCCTCTCGTCCTTTTCTCCCCAATCCTAATGATTATCTTACAATTTTTGCACTATAAGGCGGGTTCTAGCTTAAGTGGATGCATGTTTAAATTTACCTTACGGCAGCCGCCTTGTTAATATCTTTTCCTTCCCTCATGACTTACCTTACTTTTGGAGCGATTCGAGAACCGGTAGGAAAAAATGCCATCCCTGCATACTTAATAAAACCTTCGGGTAAAGTTCACGCTATATAAAATCGCATTCAATAAATCAAAAAATCAATCTTCTTTTGGCGGGGCTTTGGTGGCGGTGTTCAGTGCTTTTCAGTTGGCTGTTTCAGGGGGGCTAAAACCAGGCTGCAGCGGCACATGTTGACTGCTTCTAAGAGCCTTCATTAAAGGTATCTCACTAGCGCTGTAATTGTTTTAGGCAAATGCGTTAATCTCCATTTAGTGAAGAGTGCAATTTTGTGTGGTGTAGGGTATTGTACGTAATTGCTACACTTCTGCGCCCCCACTTTCGCTGCTGTGCGTGAGATGAACCGGTGCAGCTTTCTGTGTGGCAAGCAACGCCATATCCCATAGGCACGCCGTAAACATGCTTGTGCGACCAAATGACCAATAAAAGGGGCAGGGGGTATATGTATATCGTCTGTTTTCTGGTTAAATGGCCATGCCCCACGCTCCATGTCACTTAATTGGGAAACCGCACGGTCCAAGGAGCATTCCTTCTCCGTGCAAAAACGGTCATCTTTTTAGCATAATTAAAAATGCTAGATTCATTTTAATTCCTTAGGTCACCCCCCCCCCATCAATTGGTAAATATGTTTTTTTGTCTTAAATAACCTAAAATCTAGTCCGTGTTTGCTCGCACTCATCTCCTTCTTCAGCACACTCCTGTGCTTTCTTTTATTCAGTACCAGTGACTCACTGCATTCAAGAGGTATTAATGCATCCACTCATTCATTTTAATTGCCCCCTGGGAAATATACACTTTACCCCCACATCACTTGTGTAGTTTTGTAATTAGTCTGTGTCGTGTGTTTATTATTCTAGGTTGCCCTTCTACTCAACTTTTTCGCCCTTCACACAAATAACACTTCAAAACAAGTCCTAGTGCAATATGGAAGGAGGCATGTTGTTAACCCCGCTGGATCAAACCAGTTTGGGCATGTTAGCCAGTGGCCTGCAAAAACTTTAAACCTTGCTAAACATTGTGACCACCGCCATTACTTAAACAAAAAAAATGCTATATTCACCCTGGTGGTCACCTGAGGCAAGAGAGCTTCATAGGCTTCTTTCCATGACCAATGGAGCTGTTTTTTCAAAATAAAAGGTACTTCTGTTTTGTCTATGCTTAAAACCTTAAACCCAATCTTCCTCCTCTTGCACCCTGTAACATCCAGAATGTTTGTTATAAGGAGTTATCATTTGTATTTATTTTTCAAATTTGATATACTGCAAACTTGACCCGAGGGTACCAGAGCGCTTTACAAAACTTGCACAGACATCATTTACAAGGAATACACAATAAAAATAGTAGGCATACATAGTAATATAGAAGAGGGTGGAATAGATAGATGGTCAATATAATTCAGATGTAGCGAGTAGAGGTTTGAGGAATTAACTGTTATTTCTAGACGTAGTGATGCTCAGGGTCTTTGATGGTTGGAGGGGAGGTGCATAGCTAAGCAGTTATAAGGTCCCAAAGGCGAGACCTATTGGCTATGCCAATGTTTGTTTTATATATAGCTCTTTAATCATGTTTTCACAGTAAATTGTACAGTGCAGTTTGAGGCAGTTACAGCATGCCACTCAACAGTTATCCTCCATACATCTCTTATCCCAGCCTCCTGCACCCCAGCATCGAAGATCAGGAGCATCACTGATTCCAACCATTAACATTACAACCATGTAGACCCCACTCATGCCACTGTCCATACAATCGAGCCTCCTCCATGTGCAATGGTGCAGCCCCTCCCCTAGACTATGTTACCTTGACCTGAAAGTCCATTGATGACGTGTCATCACACCTTCATCCGGGGAAGACACAGCGTCTTACTATCAAACACACGCTGAGATCTGCAGCTTTAACTCTCTGACATATCATCACTGCATTTGTTTACATATTGTGAGCTTTGTAAAACGGTATGTCTTAATCTTCGGTTACTTAAGAGCACTAAATCATTATCACGGACCATGATATCGACATATCATAACTGTTTACCACGAAATTTTGTACAGTTAGAACACCGGCGCAAAGTAAGTATTTTTTAAGACACGTGGTCAAAAAATTATTTCTTTATTAATTACAGGTCAAGTTGGGCACATGTTCTTCTTATGATGACATTCTTTTCCAGTAGTTTTGTCAGAAACGACCCTCTTGCCCTTTTTAATCGGTGCTCATTGTGCTCTATGGCAGAAGGAAGAATTTGATGTGTGACATGTATGATCAAATCTAGTTCTACTTGGTTTTCACACAGCTCCCGTGCATGTTTTTGGACGTTCAAGTAGGAAATGAGCCTGTAAACACTCTCCTCCCTGGGCAGTCTATTGGAGTGAGTGGGAGTGGATGTGACCTTGCTATCAAAGACCAGACCTATGGCTCAAAATCCAGGACGTGAAAATAAAATCTATCCGGCAGCTAGCTAAATATGTGTCCTCAGAGAACATATGTTGGTCATTCCCAACACCTGGTACAGGATAGGCTACTCCCATACAGGCGTCACAAGACATCTATTAAAGATCTCTAACTTGAACAGCAATTGCATCTCGCCTGGTCACCAGACACACTCATATAACCGCTCTCTACGGCACTTCAATATTGAGTGGGTATTAAGACTTTCCGTGATATTAAGACTTTCTGCAGGATACGTAAGATCTTCGGAAATAAAAGCATATTTATATCATGAGTATTCAAGCAGTTGGCTGCACACTGCAGTCTTTTTTCCCCTCACCTGATGTGCCCAATTCCTCATTGTTACAATGGAGAGTCCAGGGCATGGTCAGAGGGAAGGGCAAAGGCCGCACTGGCAGAGTCAGGGCTATCTGGACTGCTGGATCAACTCACTGAGCATACATTCTGCTTCCATTCCAAACAGGATTTGCTACCCGCTTCTCCTTTCAGGGCCCATATGATCGGCTAGTGTGTTTCTATGTCTTCCTTAACCCTCCTCTTTCTCGGCTGGAGATCTTAGTGGCATTTCCTTAAAGGTACAAGAAAGATTTCTGGATGGAATATGGCGCTCCAGAAGTAACATATGGCAGCAATCCACGCACACTATAGAGACAGACTTTATTCTATAGCGCCACTTGACACTAAGATTCGTTTGTTACGGAGAAAAATCAGATTTTTATAAGGTGTTTTATGCCACATTTCTGCTGTCTTAAAGCGCTTTGAGGAATCCAATGGGGAGAGAAAGGCAGATTGCATAATCCATTGGACCAAGCTTTTTGATAAGTCATGGGTCTTGTGGCAAAGTTGGAATACTGGAGTTGCACGTTTCGATGGAAAAGTCTTATGCACAGAAGAACAAGATCCAAAGATATGTTAGTTTTTGAGTAAATCGACAAAAATTATGAGGAATAGTAAGCATTTTAAATGTCAAAATACTATAACAAAAGCAGCCAAGACTAATTTTATACATGACCACTAAAAAGGCTGCTGGGCCGATTACCTGACACAACACGTCATCAAAAATGGAATATCATCAACTTCAACCTTTGATGTTTAAATAATCTCGCCAGAAAGAAAGGTTATCACACGTTATTCTAGCAAACGTACACATCAGGAAACACAAAAGGATATGACCTAAACAAAACGGAAAAGAGAAAGATTGTTGAACCCCATCCAAGTCTAAAGAGACAGAGCCAAGAAACAGCAGTTTTAAGCGTTTAGCTAAGACTGCTTTTTTCATGTTAGCTTAACTGGCTGTGCCAAGCACCTGTCAGATCCCTGCCATAAAATGATGCTCTGCTGTTGTAACACCTGTAGCTTAGACTTTAGGCAAATGAAAACATGGCTTGCCATGATATATAGCTATCACTTCAGAAGAAAACACAAAGAATATTTTATCAACACAGTAGGTTCAAAGGCAGTTTACTTTCGAGCTGGAGTGAAGCCATCTATAACCACTCTAAAACCTCGATAACAAGAGGCGACAACTTGCACACTGCCAGAGGCATCACACAGGGTTCAGGGTGATTATGAAGCTCTCCTGGGAAACAGCATGGGTGGAAATGCAAACTTGTTGGTCTGCTTGCAGACCTGAGCAGTACATAAGCGAACAAAGCTGGGATCTGCTGGTGAATGGACTTATTCGGAGCAGACAACATGGTCAAGGTGTACAGAGTAGCATTAGAATGGTATCAGTATTGTATTCTAACATTTATATAGCACTTTTATAACCTATGTGGGAGAACGTAGGCACCTGTCTTCCAGGGTAATATGCTACACTGTGTAGGGTGTGCAGCTTGAAGAGTGTTATCTTTGGTTTGATCCTAAGGGGAAGGGTTTCCATGTTGTGCATGATGATCACCGAGGTGCGGTTATCCTATTGTGGGGTGCAGTGCTTAGCAGTGTGATGACTGAAGCAGTGTGAGTCAAGGTGTGCAGTTTATGGTTTTCAGTAAGCTGGCAGCTTTGATCAGCTTTCAGACAAGGTTATGGTATTTCATATCATCACCATCCACTAAGCTGCTTGTTGAACAAGTCTGCCATCTTCACATTTTTGTTTATGTTTATGGTTCAGAGCAGGCATAGTAAAAGGGGGGCATGGTAAGGAGATACGCTAGGGTGGATTATGTTACAATCATTCCTGATATGAGATGTGAGATGTCAAGAATAATTCATAGTATATAGTTGGTAGGGTTCTGCAGTGGTGGACTAAATTAAAAGTGCTGCGGTGGCCGGCAGTACGTGACAGTTATTCCTTGTCTGTTCGGTTGATGATGGGTGATATGTTGCTGTGGACTGGTGACATACTGATGTAGTCCCTATGTTACATGTATTGTGGGTCAAACATTATACATATATCAAACTCTCCAAGAGCCTCTATTCTAGTTGTGGGCCCGAGAACATCCTTCATCATGCACCCCACCAACATACAAAATCTGCCTTGGTGACACAATCGATGAGGGCTAAACATCCTTGAGGTGCTTCATTTTGGCACTCTAAGTATTCCCCTAATGCACTGCATCTCGTCCACCAGATTGACAGCATTTATGGGTCGCCACTTACTGTACATGAATTGGCAGATCCAAGTCCATTAACTCCACTCTGACCACTGCACCTCATGAACAACAAGTCCATGACACGCGTTCTTAATGCACGGATCCAATGGTTACTCAATTTGCTTTGGTGGCTATCTTTTTGACCCTCGGGTCCACACATATCTGATTCTTCCTTTCAGGCTGGAGCTCTGGCATTGCTCTATGTAAAGGGTAAGATTGCTGCCACCCGCACATGGTCCGTGGGCGCTGCTCTGCTATCTTCAGAGACTAGCTCATGATTCAACACTGCCACTCAAACACACCGATGCCCATCAGCTGACAGTGGGTGAGGTGTTGTGTGGAACAGCGTCCAGGGCGGCTGACTCCATAGCATGGGGCTCACGGTTCGATCGCCAGCGGCAGCTCAGCCCAGTGTCATGTGACTCTGGGTAATAGCTTGCTTAATCTCCCCAATGGCTCCCAGCACCTTGAGACCCTTAGGATGATTTGTTTGCGCTTTATAAATACGTTTTCTTTTTTGCACAGGGCTTGTCTGCCAGATGTTAAAGAGCTCAGTGGATCTCCACTTTTATCATCAACCTAGCTAACATTCAGAAATCCATTAGATCACCGCTTCTTCCATCATCTCACCTCACAACTAACAATTCATCACAACACCCAAAGTTGTGGATTTTATATCACTCAACAACTCTGATTGGTGTCAGGGTCAAAAGATTTAGTTTTCTGTTTTGTCTGATGAACAAATGGAAAATACATTACGAAAAGCAAGGTCAGAGCTATGGCACTTTATTGCTAATGGACAAGTTACTTACCTTCGGTAACGCCTTATCTGGTGGGGACACGATCTAGCTGCAGATTCCTTACCTTTGAACTAACAGGCGTCAGGCTAGATCTGGAAGGTTTTTCTTAGCAGTACCCCTGCGCACCGGTAGGTAGCATTGGTCGACTCCGCGTTAAGTCATCGGCGTTGTTTTAGTTGTCGCCGTGAAGTCCGTGTCCTCAATATAACCGCCACTCCGATGCGCTGATGTCAGTACTTGTCACGACTTTCCACACGAGAAGCGCGGGGCCATGAGTGACTGACCATGGTGTGATTAAAAAGAAGCTAGGGCCCTGAATATGATCAGCCCTGACACTAAAACAATTCCACAGTGCGGGGAGGATGGGTGAGTCGGTGAGGAATCTGCGACTAGATCATATCTCTACCAGATAAGTCATTACCAAAGGTAATTAACTTGTCCATCTGACAGAGATATCTAGCTGCAGATTCCTTACCTTTGAACAGATACCCAAGCAATACCTTCCCTGGAGGAGGGACTGCGGAAAAGTGTTAGACTAGAAAATCCTACAGGAAAGAGCGGCCAAACAGGCCTTCTCTGCAAACCTACGCATCTAGACAGTAGTGTCTGGCAAACGTGTGCAGAGATGCCCACGTGGTGGGCGTGGCAGCTTGACAGATATAAGCAATCGGAACCCTATCCTGGAGGGCTGTAGTGGCTGCCTTTACTCTGGTGGAATGAGCCCTAAGGCCCCAGGAGGCATAACCCATTTTAATACAAAGGATGACCCAACAGGAGATGGTCCTCTTTTGAACTGCACTCCCCTTCCTTGCTCCCACGTATCCTACAAAGAGTTGGTCATCCACCCGTAACTCTTTAGTGCAATTGAGATAGAATGATAGCGCCCTTTTTCGGTCCAAGGAGTGGAGACGCTCCTCTTCCTTGAAAGGATGCGGAGGTTCATAGAAAGTAGGCAGGGTAACTGACTGTCCCAATGAAAGAGAGTTACACCCTTGGGAAAAATGGTTGCCCTAGTTCTCAGTAATACTTTTTCCAGAAAAACTGTCAGGTAAAGAGGCTGTGATGACAGTGCCTACAGTTCGCTCACCCTCCTAGCAGAGGTAATTGCCACCAAAAAAGCTGTTTTGACGGTGAGCAACCGTAGAGGACAGTTGTTAATAGGCTCAAACGGTGAGCACATCAAGAAGGTGGGAGCCAAATTAAGGTTCCATTGTGGCATAAGAAAGGGAGAAAGGGGAAACAAGTGGGTTAACCTCTTCAAAAACCTCCACACCAGAGTGGACTTGAAGAGTGAAGGTTGCTCTGGTTGCCGAAGAAAAGCTGAGAGGGCCGAAAGATAGCCCAATGAGAGTACCCAAGGCAGAACACTCCTGGGCCAAGAAAAGGATAATCAAGAGGATATCTACCAGAGAGGAAGACGAGGGGTCAGTGGACCTTTCTGTACAATATTTACAAACTTTGTTCCATCTGCAGACGTATACCGAGTACATGGAGGGACACCTGACTGCCAAAATAATCTCACAACTCTATGTTGCTTTTCTGGCGAGGCCTCTGATTTGGACTTTGAGATTTTTGCAAACTGCTTCAGTTCCTTTACGGTTTAGGTTTCTAACCTCTCCTCCTCAAAGGCCACTTCCAAGGATGCAACAGATGATGAAATTGATTCAGGCATGTTGTACTGGCCAATTCAAGCTCAAAACCAATGGAAAGGCAAAAATAGACCCCCAAAAAAACAGTATGTGGCACTTAATGGTCTGCGATATGGTAGTAGTGCACACCATTCACTGTAAGTCAAGTGCAAGCGCCAGTCCTATCCTCACCGCTGACAACCAATGTTAGAAATGGGGGTCTCTCGTTGGCAAAGGTAGGTACCATGTCCAAGTATGGACCCTTCCTTCTAGTCAGGATAAGGGAGTTACACTTCTAAAGTAACCCCTGCTCACCCCCTTGGTAACTTGGCACGAGCAGTCAGGCTTATCTTAGAGGCAGTGTGTAAAGCATTTGCACATAACCAACAGTAATACAGTGTAAGTCCTACAAAAGGACACCACACCAGCTTAGAAAAATATCCAATATTTATATGTACTTAAGACAAGAGCAAAAACGATAAAAATCCACAATACAGTTCTAAGAAATCTTCAGTTATCCCAAATAAACTTGAAATAAAGTTCCTTGAAGTCAATAGCTCCGCCTGGGGCTATCACGGCATCAGTTCTGGCTGACCGCGGCGTCGCGGGCCAGCTACGGTGTCGGGAAGACCCGCAAAACAGTACCTTTAGAAATGCATGGCGTCGGCGACCTCTTGTTGAGCTCCGAAAGCACGGTGTCCGCAGGTGTCGGTTCTGGAGGTCAGTGCAGGAGTTGTCGGGCCCTTGAAGTCACACGCGTTGCAGATCGAACTCCTCGCGGTTGAAATCAGGAGTGCCGGCAGGCGTCTGGTGCTGCGTGGCGAAGTGCAGCGGTGCGGTGCCCTAAGGTTGTGGTGCACGCAGCGGCTCGGTGATGGTTGTCCAGGGGCATCGGTGAGACCAGGGCTGCGGTGCAAAGTGATGCAGTGCTCGTCACTGTGCTGGCAGGTTGCGGTGCAAGCAGCGTCGTCGTTGTTGCTGAAGCTCTGTCGTCGGCTGACGAACTGGAGTCGATGGCGCCAGCGTCAGTAGGCCGAGGCTGCGGTGTAACTTATGAGCGGTGCCCTCGAACCACGGTGCAAGCAGCGGCATCAATGTCGACGTGGAGCGGTGGCGTAGGGGATACCAAGGCCACGATATGAAGCGAGGCGGTGCGGAGTGCGGTGCCCACAGGTTGCGGTGCAAGCAGCGGCTTGGTGGCGGCATCAGCAGGCAGCGTCGGTGAGACCAGGGTGGTGGTGCGGCGGTGCCCTCTACGGCGCATTCAGGACACGGAGTCGGAAGCAGCGTCGTAGACGGTGTTGTTTTTTTTTTCTTCTGTTGCAGCACAAAACACACAGTCCCCAGTGCTTAGGGCAGAAGAATTTTAAGTCTTTGCTGTTCCTGAGACTTCTTGAACACGGGGCAAGCTCTACTTCAAGCCCCTGGAGATACTCAAAGAAAGAAGTTGTAGGAAGTTCAGTCCAGTCCTTTCACTGCCCAAGACAGAAGCAGCCACTGCAGGCCAACACAGCAAAGCACTCAGCAAAGTGGTAGTTCCTCCTCACAGCTTCTCCAGCTCTTCTTCTTGGCAGTCTTCTTGGTCCAAAAGAGTTCTAAAGTTCTGGGGTCTGAGATCCAATATTTATACCCCCAAATCATTTGTCCTCTCAGGCACAGCATGTCTGTGCTTAGTCCAAACCAGTTCTGCCCTCTCTGGCCCAGATTCCTGGCAGGGGATGGAGACAGCATTGTCCAAGGCAGACAGGACCTATTTAGGTGCAAGGGAAATCTCTTCCCACCACTCTAAATGCAGACCAGGCCTATTCAGGTCCTAGTGAAAACTCCTCCCACTACTCTGAATGCAGCCCAGGCCTATTCAGCACAGCCCTGACTCATTCTGTAAAGGCAGGACACACATCAACCCCACGGTGGAAGTCTAAGAGAATGCCCCTCCCCAATTGTTGTCACTCCAAAGCCAAATACAATACAAAATCTAGCAGAGGCACACAGGATGGCTAAGCAAGAAAATACCTACTTTCTTAAAGTCGTATTTTCAAACACAGAATGTAAAAATCACTTTTACTAAAAGATGCATTTTAACATTCTGAGTCCAGACATACTAAACTTTATTTTTCTATCTTGTTCTCAGGGGTAGTTATGTTTATAAGATGATATTAACAAACTCCCCATTCTGTCCTAAGGGAACAGGCAGCCTTGCAATTGTGAAAACGAATACACTGTTATTCAGCACCAGGACATGTCACACACACCAGTACATGGCCTACCTTTAACATATACAGCACCCTGCCCACAGGGGTACCTTGGGCCTACCTTAGGGGTGAGTGACATGAACAACAAGCATTTGCAATGCAATCGGTCTCTCCTTTGGGACATTATATATATTTAGCTATGCAGCACATTAGCCTGGGTGCTGAAACATCTACTGTTCTTTAATATGGAGAGAAAGTAACTGCGTGACACGCCATTTATGCGAACACATGGAGAGAAATATTGCCTTTCAGCAGGAAATGGTATAGTCCAAAGCTCTGTTTTTAATATAAAATCAGGGCCTTCGGTGGTCATATCACTGAAAATACAAGATTTGAAAAAAATATTATTGTCTATAGGTGCTCGTGGAAGACAATTTCTATGGACTGGAATCAAGAGAATGCTAAAGTGATTCTGGTATTTTACTGACCTCTGCTGGTCGTTTTCTATCAAGAAAGTTAAATAGAGGCAGTTGAACAAGCAGAAAGCAATTCTGGTATTTTACTGATCTCTACTGGTCATTTTGTATCAAGACAGTTAAATAGAGACCGTTGAACAAAAAAAAAATCCCTAAGCGGAAGCAGACAAGTCCTAGGGCTGATCTCCAGAGCCCACAAAGTACATACACATATAAGTATATACTAAAGTATATACAAGAGATCTCGAATGCTCGACCTTAAAAGGGAAGGTTGGGGCCTGGCAAGTGGGTGCACTTGCCAAGTCGACATGGCAGTTACAAACTGAGCACATACTCTGCGGTGGCAGGTCTGAGTTACCTTTTCAGGGCTACTTTTGTGGGTGGCACAACCAGTGCAACAAGCCCACAAGTAGCATTTGATTTACCAGCCTTGGCACTCTCAGTGCGCTTTACTAGGGACTTCACCGGTAAATCAAACATGCCAATCATGGAAAGACCAATCCATAATACAAATTTCACACAGCATGTGCACTTTAACACTGAATTGCAGTGGTAAAGTGCCCAGAGTCCTAAAACCAACAACAGTACGTCAGGAAAAAATAGGAGGTAGAAGCAAAAAGTTTGGGGATAACCCTGCAAAAAGAGCCATTTTCAACAACGGGAATATGAAAATAGGCGTCCTGCAAGTCCAACGCTACCTTCCAGTCTACTGGGTCCAAGGCAGACAGGACCTGAGCTAGGGTGAGCAGCTTGAACTTCTCCTTCTTGAGGAAGTAGTTGAGGGCTCTGACGTCTAGGATAGGATAAAGGCCACTGTCCTTCTTTGGGACCAGAAAATAGCGGGAATAACAACCACAGCCTACTTCTGGCCCAGGAACCCTCTCTATAGCTCCCTTGGCCAAGAGAGTCTTGACTTCTTCGTGGAGTAGGGCAAGGTGATCCTCCGTCACCCGATTGAATACTGGCGGTATGGATGGAGGGGTAGTCTCAAAGGGAAGGGAGTAACTCCTTTGGACTATTTGCAACACCCACCTGTCCCACGTGATGTCCTGCCAGTGGTGGAGATGATGACGTACTCTGCCACCAAAGGGCTGTAAATGATCCTGGAGGATCGGACTAGGAAGGTTATGTGGTGGAGGAGGGGATCGTGGCATGGCTCCACTTCTGGCCTCTCGACTCGCGGGGTCAGGGTAAACTGCGTCCATGGCCTGCAGAGGCTGATGAGTTTGTGGGGCACTCTGGCTGGAATAGGGTTGGCGCGGTTGGTAGCCCCTTCCATAGCCACGAAAGGAGCGAAAAGCAGATGTCGGCCGGGAAGTTGTGGTGAGGCCCAGGGATTTGGCTGTAGCCCGCGAGTCCTTGAAACACTCAAGGGCGGAACCTACCTTGTCTCTGAAGAGACTGGAGCCATCGAAGGGCATGTCTATGAGGTTAGCTTGGACATCTCCTGAAAAACCAGACGTTCTCACGCAGGCGTGGCGACAGATGGCCACCGTCATGGAAAGCACCCTGCCCAGCGAGTCTGTTGTGTCCAAGTCACATCTGATGGCTAACTTTGCTGCGTCTCTCCTGTCTGAAATAGGTTGGGAAAGTATAGCTCGGTCTTCCTCCGAGACCCTCAGCAGCACATGTGCAACTGTGTCCCATATAGAATGGGAATAATGACCCAAAAGGTATGCAGTTTTCACCGGCCGCAATGCGAGACTGGCAGAAGAAAAAGTTTCTTTACAAAACTCTCCAGAGTTTTGTAAAGATGCCCCCCCTCCTCCGTACCCAAAGTAGGTGGAGACAGCATGCCAGAGTCTGGGGAGGTGTCCAGTTCACTGGCTTCACCCAGTTCCTCATTCCAGTACATCTCTTGTGGGTTCTGAATTTCTATGGGTCCTGCTCCATCTCCCAATCCTCTTCATCTATACAATCCATCCTATAGAATAGGGCAGGTCGAAGGATGCCCAACCGGCTCTCTGTCATCAGGTATGAGGATGGGGGAGGTCGAATCGGAAGCCGTGGCGCCAGGGCTGGAGCCGCAGACGCAGGACCCACGGGGACTCCTCTATTATCTGAGACTGCGGGCCCGAAGGCATGCAGGCAGGATCAGACCGCCCAAATATGGTGCACATAGCTTCATAAAACTCTTTCAGCTGGGCGGGGGTCGCTCCCAAACCAGGAAAGACAAGGAAACGCAAACCGACCCAGGCACCCGCTGCACGGAGCAGGGCCTTGAATGCTGAGGTTGCTCCACCGCGTCGTGAGACGGACATGGTGAAGTCGAAACATGCTTCTACTTCTTGTGGTGCCTCTTACCTGACTTCGACTACTTCGACAAAGAGGACTTCGATTCACCAGAGCAGTGCTCGGACCTTCCTCTCGACTAAAACCTGGACCAGGATCGAGACCGACAATGCGACCTCCATGGTGCCGGGCCACGAGCAGCTTTAGGGAATGCTCCCTCAAAGCCTTCGCCGCCATGGCCAGGCAGTCGGAACACGACTTCAAGTCATGGTCGAGCTCCAGGCACCAGAGACACACTAAGTGGGGGTCGGTGACCGACATGGCGCGGTGACAGGTGCCACGCAGCTTGAAGCACAAGTTACTACTTGTGTAACGATATATCTGTAAGAAACATTAGTTAGTGATAGATTCCTTACCTTAGAATATCTCCAGGCGTCAGACTGGATCCAGAAAGTTTTGCTAGCAGTACCCCTGTGCGTCAGTTGGTGGTGTCATGCGGCTCCGCGTCCGTCGCTGGCATCGTAAGTGGTGAGATGACGTCACGAAGTCTACTTAGGCACCACCCATGCACGCTTACGTCAGTTCTGTAAACGACTTTCCGTGCCAGTAACGCAGAGCCATGCAAGAAACTGACCATTGGTGCCAAGAAACTAGGGCCCTGAAAGGGATGACCTTAACCCCAGAATCAGTTCGCAGAACGGGGAGGATGGGTGGGGCGGTAAGGAATCTTTCACTAACTAACGTCTCTTACAGATATATCGTTACACAAGTAGTAACTTGTGCATCTGAAAGAGACACGTTAGTGATAGATTACTTACCTTAGAATAGATACCCCAGCAATACCAACCCCGGTGGGGGGTCTGCAAATAGATCTACACCAGAAAGTCACGGAGAGCAGAACGGCCAAAGAAGCCGTCTCTCCAGATCTGACTGTCAAGGCAGTAATGCTTGGTAAACGTGTTCAGCGAGGCCCACGTGGCTGCTTGACAAATATCTTGCAAGGGGATGCCGAGTCCCAAGGCAGTAGAGGCCGCCAACGCCCTGGTAGAATGGGCACGCAGCCCCACAGGAGGCTCCTTCTTAGCCAACGAGTAACAGGCCTTGATGCAGAGAACGACCCACCGTGAGAGGGTCCATTTGTGCACAGCCCGACCTCTTTTGGCGCCCACGTAGCCAACAAAGAGCTGGTCATCCACCCGGAACTGTTGTGTGCGCTTCAGGTAGAACGAGAGCACACGTTTTCGGTCCAGACGGTGGAGCCTCTCTTCCTCTTTGGAAGGATGCAGAGGGGGAAAGAAGGTAGACAACGTGATGGTCTGCCCGATGTGGAAGGACATGACAACCTTTGGCAAGAAAGAAGGACGGATCCTTAAAAACACCTTGTCCGGATGAACAGAAGGGAAAGGCGGTTTAGAAGAAGAGCCTGGAGCTCTGGACCTTCTGGCAGAGGTGATAGCTACCAGGAAAGCCGTCTTGAGAGTGAGAAGACGCAAAGGGCAGGTATGAAGGGGCTCGAAGGGAGCGCACATCAGATATGTCAAGACAATGTTTAAGTCCCATTAAGGCATTATGAACGGCACGGGAGGAAACGTGTGCGTAATGCCTTTTAGGAAACGGTTAACCACCGGGGACTTAAAAAGAGAAGGCTGATCTGGAAGCTGTAAAAAGGCAGAGATGGCCGAAAGATAACCTTTGATAGTGCCCAGAGCAGAGCCCTGCTGGGCCAAAGAAAGAAGGAACAGAAGAACTTCAGAAAGAGGGGCATAAAGGGGATCCACAGTCTACGCACCATGCCACAAACTTGTTCCATCTGCAGGCGTATACCGTTTTAGTGGAGGGACGTCTGGCTGCCAGAATGACATCGCAGACTTCGGGAGGAAGATAAAAAGCTGTCAACTGTCGCTGCTCAATCTCCACGCATGGAGGTGGAGGCTGGAGAGGTTCGGGTGGAGGACTGTCCCCTGCTGCGACAGAAGATCCTCCCGAAGAGACAGTCGGATCGGGGGATCGATCACCATGCTGAGTAGCTCGGGATACCAGTATCTTCGTGCCCAATCCGAAGCCACAAGGATGACTTGGGCCCGGTCGCTTCAAATCTTCTTCAGCGCTCTGGGCAGAAGTGGTATAGGCAGAAAGGCGTACAACCGACCGCAACTCCACTTGCGACGAAAAGCGTCACCTAGCGAGTGCCGCCTTGGAAATTCCAACGCGCAGAACTGATGACATTGTGCGTTCTCTTCGGTGGCGAATAGATCTAAGCAAGGCTCTCCCCACTGCTGAAAGAGACTTGCGCAACGTCCGATTTCAGACGCCATTCTTGATCCATCAAGCACCGGCGGCTGAGTTCGTCCGCACTGGCGTTCAGAGAACCTGCCAGGTGTAGAGCCACCAAGGTAATGCCTTGATGTTCCAGCCATGTCCAGAGGCGCAGAGCCTCCTGACATAGGGTCCAGGACCCCACCCCGCCCTGTTTGTTGCAATACCACATGGCTGTGGTGTTGTCCGTGAACACCTGCACCACACTTTCCTGGACAGAGGGAAGGAATGCCTTCAGTGCAAGCCGGATCGCCTGAAGCTCCAAAAGGTTGATATGGAGCCGGGACTCTGCCGGAGACCAGAGTCCTCTGATCTCCACCTCTCCCAAGTGGCCTCCCCATCCCAGGAGGGACGCATCCGTCACCACTGTGTGCTCCGGTTGGGGAAGGGAAAGGGATCTGCCATTGACCCAATCGCGATTCGTGAGCCACCACTGCAATTGTCGTGCAGTGCCTTCCGAGATCTGGACATGATCGGACAGGTTGCCCCGATGCTGCGCCCACTGGAATTTCAGGTCTCACTGCAGAGCCTGCATATGCCATCTGGCATGTTGCACTAGCAGGATGCAGGAGGCCATCAGGCCCAGGAGCCGGAGGGTCATCCTGATTGAAACCCGGGACAGAGGTTGACAGATCGGAATCATAGCCTGAATAACCCAGACTCACTGCTCGGGAGGATAAACCTGAAACAGCGTCGAATCCAGAACCGCTCCGATGAAGGGAAGCTTCTGAGAGGGACACAGGTGCGACTTCAGCATGTTGATGGAGAACCCCAGCAAATGCAGAAGGTTGGCCGTAGTCTGAAGGTGGTTGATGACTGCCTGGGGTGAGCCCGCTTTCAACAACCAGTCGTCGAGGTAAGGGAAGACTGACACCCCTGACCTGCGCAGGTGAGCTGCGACCACCGCCATCACCTTCGTGAACATCCAAGGGGCGCTGATAAGGCTGAAGGGGAGCATGGCAAACAGAAAATGCTCCAGGCCTACCGTGAAATGCAGGTAACGCCGGTGGGCCGGCAGGACGGGGATGTGAAAATATGCATCCTGCAAGTCCAACGCTACCATCCAGTCTCCAGGGTCGAGGGCAGCCAGGAGCTGAGCCAGAGTCAGCATTTTGAACCTCTCCTTCCGGAGGAAGCGATTGACGTTCCGGAGGTCCAAGATGGGGCGCAGGCCCCCTTTGTCCTTCTTGGGGACCCGAAAGTAGTGCGAATAACAACCACTCCCTACTTCCGGCCCATGAACGCACTCGATGACCCCCTTGGCCAAAAGAGCCGTGACTTCCTGCCGGAGAAGTACCAAGTGATCCCCCGACATGCGGTGGCACCGAGGTGGCATGGCTGGAGGGGAGGACTGAAAGGGAAGAGAGTAACCCCTGCAGATGATCTGCAGCACCCACTTGTCTGATGTGATATCACGCCAGTGGGGGAGGTGGTGGCGGATCCTGCCACCCACCGGCGTGGGGTGCTCCACAAAGCTCAGATTAGGAAGGTTTGGAGGTAGAAGCAGCGGAGCCGGACTGACCACTACGCTGATTGCCAGACCCGCCCCTGCGGAAGCCGCGTCCACGCTGAGGCTGGTTCTGCACATACTTGCTGAAGGAACGTGCCTGGGCGCCTCTGCCGTGGCCACGAAAGGAACGAAACCCAGGAGTGGCTGGGCTTTTTGCGGAAAGACCCAAGGACTTGGACGTGGCCCGTGAGTCCTTTAACGGCCTTATCGCCAAACAGGCGAGTGCCAACAAAGGGCATGTCCATGAGCGAGCTCTGGACATCGGGCGAGAACCCGGTAGATCGCAACCAGGCATGGCGATGCAGCGCCACAGTCATAGAAATCGCCCTGCCCAACGAGTCAGCGGTGTCCAAACCACACCGAATGGCGAACTTAGCCGCATCCTTACCCTCAGCAACCGCCTGGGAAAGTACAGCATGGACCTCCTCAGGACACCGAGGCAACACCTGAACAACCGTATCCCACACCGTGTGGGAATAGCGGCCCAATAAGTAGGTGGTGTTCACCGACTGCAGCCCCAAGCTGGCCGACGAGAACAACCGCTTACCGAACTGTTCCAGCTTCTTAGAGTCTTTATCCGGTGGAGCCGTGGGAAAGGCACTCTGCGACGTTGAGGCTTGGATGACCAGACTCTCAGGTGTGGGATGAGTGATCAGAAACGCGGGGTCACCAGGCGCCAGGCGATGACACCTGGCGACATTCTTATCCACAGGGGCCCCCTTGGCCGGCCGCAACCAAGTGCCCAACAGGACGTCGGTGAGGGTGTCGTTGAAGGGAAGCCGTGGCTCTGATGAGGTAGACGCCATCTGGAGCACCTCAGTGAGGAGATTAGTTTTGAGTGCCACCGTAGGAAGATAGAGGTTGAGGACCTCGGCAGCCCGACAGAGCACCATCGTGTAGGAAGCACCCTCCTCCATGGTAGGCAGGGGAGAGGCAAACCCCGGTTCAGAAGAGACATCGAGGTCGCCAGCATCCTCCAGATCGTCCACCCAGTCCTACTCGGAGTCACACTGACGGGCAAGAGGGTCCTCTGACCCCTCCCAGTCATCCTCCCCCTCCATTGCAGGAGGAACCGGCAGCAGTGGTAGAGCCGGGGAAGGAACATACGGCATCGGAAACGGCGCCGTGAACGACGCCGGTCGGGACGGCGCCGTCTCCCAATGCGGATCCCAGGCAGGAACGAAATGGTCCTGGAACCGGGGCAAGGGTGGAACAAACGGCACCCACTGCGGCGCCGGAGGCGGAGCCGAGGGCGGCGCTGTGGCCGGAGCCGGCAGCGCCGTACCTCGTGGCACCCGGGCCAGAGCCAACGGCGTAGGATCCTGTGGCACCGAAGCTGGATCTGCCGGCGGCACCAACGGCCCAACAGGATCTGGACACGGGACCGCGGGGCCCGAAGGCGCGCCAGCGGGAACCTGAGGCTTAAAAAGGCGGTCCATGGTGGCAAGAACTTCTTGCACCTGTTCGGGAGTCGCCGATGGACTCGGGTAAGGCGGGTAGGCTGCAGGACTCCCAGGCTCCAAAGGAGCTGCAGGGGCAGAACCCCTGTCCCACTCGTCCGCATCTGAGGACCGACGGGGGGACGTCGGAGAGCGAACACGCTTCTTCGACTTCTTTTTATGTCATCGCTTACCAGAATCCGAGGGCAAAGACTTGGAGCACGAGGAGCGACAACTGCGCCCCTGCGAGCTATCCCGGGAAAGGTCCCTGGACCTAGAACGGCGCTGGGATGAGTGCCCGACCTCCAGCAGCTTCCGGCGCCGCTCCCTCAAGGCATTCGGGGCCATGGCCCGACAGTCCCGGCAGGACCGGGAGTTGTGGTCAGTCTCCAGGCAGTAGAGGCAAACATCGAGGGGGTCCGCCACCGACATATTGCGACGGCAGGCCCCACAAGACTTAAAGCCAGGCATCCCTACGTGCACCAGGAGGAAAAAAAGGGGGAGACAAAAGTCTCAAAAGAGTAGTCAAAAAGTGACTAAGGTACGTGCTCTATCCAGATCTGCGCTTACTGGCGCGGAAAATGAAAGAACTGACATCAGCGCGCATGGGTGGCGCCTAAGTAGTCTCTGTGGCGTCATCTCGGTGCTCACGACGCCAGCGACGGACACGGAGCCGCACGACGCCACCTACTGACGCGCAGGGGTACTGCTAGCAAAACTTTCCAGATCCAGTCTGATGCCTGGGGATATTCTAAGGTAAGGAATCAATCACTAACGTGTCTCTTTCAGATCCTCAACATCTTCTTACTCGACATGTTTTCCTACACACCAAAAGAAGTCGGCAACAAATCTAAAAAAGTCTGACAAAAAATGACAGGGGGTAGCTCTCTTCAACGGATCGGCGCTGGCTGGCACGGAAAGAAAAGAACTGACATCAGTGTGCCGGAGTGGGGGTTATTTTGACAACACGGATGTCACGACAATGATGAACACAATGCCAATTACATCACATGGTGTTGACTGATGCCACCTACCGGCTGCCTACCTTAGACACCTGCACTCTCATCTCACAAAGAACTTGCCCCTAGATGAATAAGTTACTTACCATCAATAACTCCTTATCTGGTAGAGAATCTATTTAGCAGCAGATTCTTTACCTTAGAATATTCCCCAGAAGTCAAACTTAATCCGGAAAACTGGGATGAGCAGTACCCCTACGCACCAGTAGGTGGCGTCATTCAGCTCCAAATGGCGTCGTCGGAAAAGACATCCCAAGCACGCTGATGTCAGTTTATTTTCACGACTTTCCACATCAGAAGCTTGCAGCCACGAAGAACACTGACCATTGGTGTGTGAAGCTAGGTCTCTTAAAAGGGAAACAACCCTTCATTCTGAACTACGTTCTCAGAGCGGGGGATGGGTGGGTCAGTAAGGAACCTGCGGCTAGATAGAGTCTCTACCAGATAAGGAGTTACTGAAGGTAAGTCATCTGATAGAGACTTCTAGTCGCAGATTTTATACCTTAGAATGTATACCCAATTATACCTCCCTGGAGGCTGGGCTGGAAAACGGTTAGACTAGAAAGTCCTGTAGGACCGAACGGTCAAAATGCTGGTCTCACAGGACCCGAATGACCAGGCAGTAGTGCTTTGTAAACATGTGCAGGGAAACCCGTCTTGCTTCCTGACAGATATGCCGGACACATACTCAGCAAGTTAAATCAGTGGTCGCAGCCTTGGCTCTGGTGGAATGAGCTCATAAATCTTCAGAAGGTTGCTTTTTGGCCAATGCGTAGCACATTTTAATGCAGAGCACTATCCATTGTGAGATGGTCCGTTTCTGCACCACCTTTCCTTTTTAGTCTATGACATACCCCACAAAGAGTTGTTTATCCACCTAGAATTCTGTTGTGTGGTCAAGGTTGAATGACAACATTCTTTTTGGGTCCAGGCGATGAAGTCTCTACTCTTCTTTAGAGGGGTGAAGCGGCGGTAGGGTGATGGACTGACTTACATGAAAGTGAGTTAACACCTTCGGTAGGAAGGATGCTGTAGTCTGAAGGAACAGTATGTCTGGGTAGATGGTAAGGTATGAAGGCTGAGATGGTAGAGCCTATAGCTCACTGACTCTCCAGGCAGATGTTTTCACCACTAGGAAGACCGTTTTTTTGGTAAGGAGCCTGATAGGACAGTTGTGTAATGGCTCAGAGGGAGCACACATATCAAAAAAAGTGAGGACTAAGTTGAGTTCCCACTGTGGCATAATGAACGGAGCTTCTAGAAACATTTGCTGAAGACGTTTGAGAATCCAATTTTCTATACGAAATTTGAAAAAGGATGGTTGATTTGGCAACCACAGAAATGCCAATATGGCAGTCAGATAACCTTTCAATGTGCCCAAAGCAGAGCTCTGATGGGCCAGGGTAAGAATAAAAAAAGAGAAGCTTGCAAAGGGGTGCAGATAGGGGGTCAACTCGTTTATTTGTACACCATGCCATGAACTTGCTACAACCAGCCATAAGGGTTATCTTGAAGGAGTTTTAAGCAGCTTGTTTTAACATTTCAATCATGTACTGTAGGTTAAACGAAAAAGAACCACACAGTGTATATATAAAAAATATGTCTATTTATTACACAGCACTCACTAACACATTGGTATATCTCCTACCCTGAGATATTAGCACAAATACACAGCAATACTTCCATTGCGTGAGAGACTGGCTTAGTATATGGTGTTCACTTATTTAAGTGTAGCATCCTGCACTAATCCAGACAAGCCTTATGGTGATTTTAGTGGTCTTAGACAACCTTAGAAAGCTCTCCAAATGGTAGCTGTGGAGAGCAGCCTTCAGGCTTAGTCCAGAAGGAGTGTAAAGTAGCTTGTTTTACCAGAACGTAATCTTACAGATATAGATTAAGTGAAAAAGAACCACACAGTGGGGCAGATTTATGTTGCCTGGCGCATCTCTGCAAATCAGCAGGGATGCGCCAGGAAAGATGCGGCACGCAAGTTTAACCTTGCGCCACCCATGATGCGCCGCATTTACAATGAGGCGCATCATGGCGCAGGAATAAACAGATGCGTGTCGCATCTGGGGCGTAAAGTTGGCGCAGTGCTGAAGTAGTGTTGCGTGCGACACGCAACTCCAGCACTCTTCCAACTTGCCCTATCTGTATGGTGGTGCGTCAAGCCTTACGCCTGCCTCAAGCAGGCGCAGGGTTTTGACGCATCAGCGTTGGAAAAGTGACTCCGTGAAATCTTGTAGATTTCACAGAGTCACTTTTCAGGGGCGTTCCTGCGACGGAAAGCCCCCCCTGCGTAGAAACGCCCACATGAAACCTGACGCAGGTTTCATGTGGCGCACGGCTTTACACCGTGACGCATTTCCATAGATGCATCACAATGTAAATAGGGCGCAAGGTGGCACAGGGTTTACGCCGCTGCTGCGTCACAAATGTGAAGCAACGGCGGCGTAAAAGTGGCCCCAGTCCAACATAAATCTGCCCCAGTGTATTTAGAAAAATAGGTATTTATTATAAAGTACTAACTAACATATACAAATATCTCCTACCCGGAGATGTACACAGTGCAAACAAATCTTTGCCACAAAAACAGGTAAGTAGCACAATATACACGGTGGTCACCCGGGGGGACCAAATCATACACTAAAATAGTGGTTTTCAGACCACGACCCAAGTCAAGACAATACCCAGAAGACGTAGAAGTTCTGGGGACCCAAGGAACCACTCAAGGTAAGGAACCAGGAACCCCAAGGAGGCCATGTTCTTGGTCTAGTTTCGCACCAGAGCGGGAGCCAATGGCTCCCTGAACTGGTTTGAACTGGAGTATGCAAGGAGGGCACCAAGTGTGCCCTTCAAGCAGACTCAGTGGTGCTGGCAAGCGCCCCCACCCTGCCCCAATACACTAAACCCTATCTTGGAGGTGGTCACACCTTCCTGTGACTGGATATCCATTGTTCTACCTTACCCTGCTCGAGCGTGGCTCAGCAGCAGGAGGGCAGAATCGTGTCTCTGGTCGACAGCAGCCCTAGCTTGCCATCCGGTTCTGGAAGACTGGTACCGGGAACACCAAGGGCCTCCCGGAGGAGATTTACAGTGCATGGAATCATACCTCCCACACCGGCTACAGTGTGGGGTTATGAATCCAACATGTTTGATGCCAAACATGACAGTGTTCGTTACAGCCAGTTTACAGCTAGCCATCGCGGAATGACGCATGACCACTCTATATATTGTAATGACTGATGCACTTACAACACGGGAGAACGGACTCCGAAGGTTCTAGGAGTGCCCTGCTCATGTAATGGTACCCTCACACTTAGAACCATGCACCCGGCCTTTAGGATTGAAAGGCCTGCCTTAGGGGTGACTTATAGGTTTTAAGTGCAGTGACATTAGATATAGGGAAACCTATTCTTTCATAAGTGGTGCTAGCACCAACTAACACAGGCTGCAATGGCATTCCTGTAGTCAGTGTTTGCGCTGTTTCTCCTGGGTGGCATAATGCATGCTTCATCCAATGGGAAACCCCAGGTGTACCTGGTCCTGATTACCTCAGTACCATATACTAGGTAATATGGTACTGAAGTACCCAGTAAAGGGTACACCAGTAGACAGTCTGGGATGTACCTAAGTACTTACCATACCAATTTAGGGACGAAAGCACACAGACTGGGGGTCCTGGTTAGCAGGATCCCAGCCAGACTAGTCAGAAACAGCATAACACCAGCCAAAAAGTGGGGGTAACCATGAAAGCAGATCCTACTTTCCTACAAATTGCAAATACAGTAAGTAGCAGAAAATACAGTGGTCTCTAGGGGGAGACCAAACCATATACCAAAAAAGTGGAATGCGAACTGCGACTGAAGTCGGGACTTGGACCAAGAGACTCAGAGGAGCTGGGCACAAGGAACAACCCAAGGTAAGTACCTGTCAGGTCACCAACCACTCTTACCTGTAAGGTGCTTGGCGAAGTTTCGCAGAGACGCTATGAGCCAACTTCCAAGAACTCTATCAAATAACCTGTGATTCAGGAATACTCCTAAGGCTATACGATAGAACTCAGGGAGGAGGGCCGGATTCTGGGTGCTGGTGATGTCCTGTTGTCGACCTGCGAGGCAAGAATACAGATGTGTGAGAATGTGGCCGTGTATTGTTTTGTTTAACTAGTAACTAATTCTTACTAAGCCTTCACCCCGGGAAATGCTAAAGAAACCTTCCTACCTGCGATCTTTAGTAGTTAGGAGTAGCGTCCAGTAGTCTTGTGATGGTGATGTAGGTTGTAAAGAAGCGGAGTCAGTCTTATGATGACGTCAGTGTAATGGGTGCCTGGTCTCCTTCAGTTGTTGAAGAATGTATGTTTTTCCCTAGAACATTAAAACATTTGAATAAGTTACTAATTCCACTGGCTCTTAAATACCTTTTAGTACATAACCGAGTTTTCACTTACTCATCTCTGACCCCCAATGTCTTTTATGCAATCACGTAGTTCTAGAATAGAAAAATATGTATACACAACAACTTGCAAATGCCAAATAAAATGCGATACGTATTATAGTCCTTAAGTTCCTCTTAAAGTCTTCCAAGCTTTGTTACTAAGAAAAAGTTCCAAAAATTGTTCTTTAGCGTTGCTAAGGATTATTTATCCAATTCTGCACTGTCTTGCGATGGGCGCCAGAAATAAGGAATGTTTCACTTAGCTTTTGTTTTGCCTGCGCTGCTTTTCTGAAGTTTTCAGGAGTCAGGAAGAATCCCCGTCAGGAATCAGGTAAGCAGTCAGCTGTCCTCGAACGAATCCGGAAGGTTAAGCAGCTTCCAGAAGTTGGATGTGGCATTACATACTCATGCCACACCCAAAATGGCTGCTACGTCGTACGCGACGTTACGTGCGGCAGTCTCCCGATTCCGATGTTAAATCGAGTCGGGTCTTTTCACAGACGCTGAGAGCAGCGCGAGTTCTGTTCCATTCAGAGGCGCAACTAGACCCAAATTTCGGGGGGGGCTGAGCAAAAATTTCGGGGGGGGCTGAACTTTAAGCAATAGGCAGAGTGGAGCTGCAGGGGCTCTTAGAAGGGGTGAAACAACAGCAAGGCCTCATTAACATGCAAATGGTCTTTTAAAGACCTGTGAAGTGCTCGGGTGCGGCTGCTTTTTTGCCCGGGAAGCTGTCTCAGCCCGGGCTGCCACACACGACGGGGGGGGCTGAAGCCCTGTGAGTCCAATGGGTGTTGCGCGCCTGGTTCCATTCTTATGTTCCACAAGGCGCTGGAAACAGCGCGAGTCCTGATCCATTTTGTCATTGCTAAATCAGAAATTGCTAAATCCAGGGGCAATGAGTCAACAAGCATTGATACAAGTGATACAAGCATTGATACAAAGCCAAAGGTCGCTAATAAAACAGTAATACAATGGTGTACAATACAATCATAAGTCAAATACACATAGGTACATTCTTATTCACTGATGGAGTGCTGGCTGGCATGGGACAGGGGAGGGTTTTAACCAGGGAAAGTTTACGCATTCTGCACATAGTTTGCGTGTTATACAGGAATGCAGGGCCCGGAGTCATGACAGTACCCAGGAACCCCATGGAGGCTGTGTGCAGAGTGGAAACACAGCTGCGTGTCCAATAAAAGTCAAAGGGAAAGTTGCTGTTGCACTTTTTAAGAAGAAGGACCCTTACCAGTGGCCCCAAAATAACCCAGTGGAAGAAAGAAGGTTGAAGAGTCACCCAACCCGTGGATACCCCCGCAACCAGGATACCTACACCAGGGAAGCCGAGTGCATAGGGGTGAATTGATGTCGGAAACAGCCATAGACCACAATGGAGAACTTTGAAGAAGATGCTGCTGAAGAAAACTGTGCAAGAGTCCTGTGGAATCCAAGGGGGGAATTCTTGAAGAGGAGAACTTGTAAACAGAGGGGACAGAGTCTATGCCGCTCGGATGTGACCAGGAGGCACGGAAGAGCAATGCCCACCGATTTCGGATGGTTCAGTAAAGTGTTGACAGTGACCTTGCTGCTGCAGCTGTGAGGACCAGACGATGCTGAGGAAGACCAGGAGCTGTGCACAAGCCGTCCCACGTCGGAAGCCGAGGACTAGGGGGGTCGGTGTCCAGAGGAAGTACCAACAAGCCTTGGTATCTCCAACTGATGTGGTGAACATAGAAGGAGCAATGTTAGATATATGAGGTACATGGCCTCATAAAATTTGTGTAACTGGGCACCCGAAAACTCTAGGCGGCTTGACGATGGTCCAGATGCAGGCCCCACCACAGAGATAGGCCTCGAATGATCATGCTCCCTCGTCTCGTTAGATGACTTTGACAGATGTGGCAAAGTTGAAGATCTCTTCTCCTTCTTGCTCTTCTTGTGCCTGCAGGAGGAAGTGATTTGCCTCCTTATTTTCAACATGTAGGACATGGTCAACGTCTTGAAAAGCATCCGAATCTGAACCCAAAAAGCCTTCATCCAATGGAAAATTTGCAGCCACAGCAGAAAGACTAGAAAAAAGTCTTCCACAACCTTAGGTTGAGCCTTGTCGATGGTATAACATGACAGATGGCAAGTCCTTACTAAAGCCAGCTCCAGCTACAAAATTAGTTTACAATCCAGATATGACACTGGCGCAGGTGGAGCTGTGGTACATGCCAATGAGGGAAGAATAGATGGAGCTCATGTTGCTGGAGCAAAGCTGTTGCCCGGAGATGGCCCAATGGTTGACGTCCAACAGGAAGCCATGGCAGATCCATGGGGCCCTAAGATGTCTCAGAAAGGTACACCTCCATTTGAAGGTGCTGCAGCCTGGCCTCTTATAAGGCCACAATTTGCTGTGGCGGCATCAGTAACCTGGAGAACTTGAGCGCATTGATTCTGTATCAAATCTGAGTTGGAGGTCAAAGCCACAGATGGTTTCTCAAACGACAACGGTTTCTCAGACGACAACTATGTGATGTCTCCCTAGAGCAGGAATATCTGGATGTCAAAGAGCTCTGCCTATTTCTTTTTTTGTGTCTTCTGTTTGACTTGTCCTTGCACTTTGATTTAGACTTATCTGAAGATGGAGAAAAAGCCTGAGAATAGCTCACAACTTCGAAAAGAACTGACACAGAGTTTGGCTTCTCACTCTCCGACAGCCTTAGGGTGTATCTTGGAGCATTTGTTGCATGACTCAGAGGCAGATTTGGTGCAGAGACACCAAAGAAGGACGCTGCACAAGTCTGACCAACATCTGCTTGCAGTACAGCTTTAAAAATAGTCATCTTTGGAGGCACCATTCCGCACACTGACAAAAAGTTTGGAGCAAACGTAGGGGTAAAAAAAAAGAAAAAAGAAATATTGGTAGGAGTGAGCTCTGGATCCATCAATGAGCACGGACAATGTAGCTCCGTGTCATCATATTGATAGGCTGGACGGAGTTGCGATAGAGACCCATGGCACAATCTGCTAGCTTAGATGAGCTATTGACAGAAGGCATCCCAAGCAGGAGAAGATCATGTCGAGCACTTCAGGATGAACTCCCATTTTTGATCCGCCAGTGACAGGTGACTTCAGTCATTTGTCTTCACGTTCCGATTGGCACCAAATGGGCCGGCACGGAGACAATCCTACGGGGGAAAGGGCCCATTGCTACAAACCCAAAGCCTCTCTGAACCAACACTGCCATGACTATTTATGTAATGAACCTTAGTGGTAATATCCTAAAGGATCTAATCGGAACTCCCCAAGATGTAGTGAAGGTAGGTCTTTAGGGCAAGCAAAGACTGATTGCAATTCTAGCACACTAATGTGAATTCTGTTCTGACATGGACTAAAGGCCGTACGCTGCTATCGCCCCCAAATAAGTGCATTAGTCCAACAAGGAGGCATTCGTAACAAGGGTGGCCTGACACTGTAGAGGACTGAAGGGATGACACACTATCAGTTCAGAGTGGCACATCCCTCAACAGAATTCCACAAGGCAGAATGAAATAGCTACACGTGAGCTGAGAGATACCCCTATGATGGAGCAGCTGTCTTCAAGGACACCAATGAGGGGCCCTCATTCGCCATCTGGTGTGAGGCCCCAAGAGGAAGAATGAGGCCATCAAGCCCAGTAGTTGAAGGATCTGTTGAACCTGGATCAGATTCATAAACATTGGAATCATATTCCGAATAGGCGAAATGTTCTAAGCTGGTGAAACTCAGACTCTGAGGAAGGACAAGATGGGACTTCAGACAGTTGATAGAGACCCTGGAGTAAACTCACATCTAATTATGGTATGTATACCTTACACATCTAATGAAATAAGGGATGTATTCTGTTCAAAGACATTTGTGAAAGAGCCAAAAAATATAACCAGAGATTCTCGGGGGACATTTCTCACAGAATACATTTGTGCCTACATAAGATTCCCAATGATACCCAGTCTAGAGTTAGCAGAAAGAGAGTGACTGGCAATTATGCTTTCCTTCCCCACCATTTTACCAAGTCTCCTAAATAAAATGCACTTAATTTTGTAAGTTAACGACTGGAGGCTGTGCTCATTTGGTAATTTGAATCAGAAAGAAGTACATTTTGATTTGCCTTCTGGCTTGTTCCTGTTTCTGGGCAAAGCACCAAACACATTTTACCAAAGTGCTAATGGATTTCTTGGGTTGCACCTTCACTGCTTCTGCATGGATGCCACGGATCCTGGGGTGATGCCTTGAACACTTTAGCCTCATTCTACACCACCCTAATGCTGCACTACCCCAAGAAGAGACTGCACACCCACGATACTAAAACTTTCTAATCAATTATGTAGATTAAGTGCTGCATAAAACATGCTTGTTCCTTTTAATATTCCTCAGTAAACATTTGCACATATACCAGCAGAGTCAGGTTTGCTGCATCATGGCAAGACCATCGGTCAGCTCATAATGCACCTCATGGACCTCACCCAACTCCTCCCATATAGGTCAAGCTACAGCCCACTCTCCAACCAAACCTCAAGGCCTTTTAATAGGTCCAGACAAACGGTCATTATGCCACAGTAAGACAGTTGTACGTTATGAAAATATAAGACAACCAAACATAGAGCCAGATGGTTTGTCGTCCATTGAGCATACAGTCATCCAAAACAATGGAGCAGCACCACACCATGTTTACACAACATATATAAACAATCTGTTTAATTACATACAACATGCCCCATTCTTAATACCAGGTCAGCACAAAAGGTGTAATCATAAAGAAACTGCACTAGGCTCCAATAAGCTATCCCCAAATGACCTGAATAGACTATTACTTGAGAAAGAATTTTACCTTGCTCTCAGCCACTGTCAACAACATTGCTGCCTTGCAACAACTCTGCAACAACCTATCTAACTTCTTCCACAGCAGAATCTCAAACATCTACAGCATCTTTGCTACTAACCAAGTCCAGAGACCTCATCACTAGCCTACTTTCCACCAACCACGACGGCCACCTGACCGAATGGACAACCCTCACCAGACACAGCAGCTATCATGCAGACCATCTTTTCATGAGCCGCAACAGACCCATGTCCCCACCACATCGACAGTTTGGGAACAATATATCAGCACCACCCTGACCCACATTATCAACACCTTCATCAAATCCGCCTTATTCCAGGATGAAAGTAAACTTGCAGAAATCAATGCCCTCCTCAAGAAGCCCACAACCAATCCAAATCAACTGAGCAACTTCTGACCCATCTCGCTGCTCCCCTATCCAGTCATAGTGATTAAGAAGGTTATTAAAAACACTCAATCATGATTCAGAAAGAACAACAGCCCCAAAACAGGGTGCTTCGCGGCCACTGACGACATTTGAAACATTCTGGGCTGAGGAGAAACAGTGGCCCTCATCCTGCTAGATCTCTCCGGGCCTACGACACTGTCTCCCACCACACCCTCATCAGAAGTCTCCACAAGACTGGCATGCAAAGTTCCGCTCTCAAAAGGATTGGTTCTTTCCTCAAGGAAAGAACCCAAAAGATCAGGCTTTCCACCCTTCACATCAGAGATTAAGAAACCGATATGCGGTGTCCCACAAGGATCGTCCCTCAGCCCCACTCTTTATAACATATGCATGATACCGCTCGCCAACATCATCCGATCACAAGACGTTAGTATCATCTCTTACGCCAATGACACTCAACTCATCCTCTCCCTGATGGACAAGACAAACACCACCAGAGCCAACTGCACCAATTGCATAACCTGGTAGCAGACTGGACGTGAACCAACTGCCTGAAGCTCAACTCTGACAAGATGGAAGTACTGGTCTTTGGTAACAAGGCCTCCCTGTGTGATTCCACGTGGTAGCCGTCAAAGCTAGGACAAACACCCAGACTCACAGACCACAACAGAAATTTAGTGATCCTCCTAGATGACAAGCTCAAATTGAGCAATCAAGTCAAGGCAGTGCTTCCACAACCTACTCATGCTGCGAAAAGATTTCCAAATGGTTGCCTCAGAACACCAATCGCACTGTCACATAAGCACTTATCACCAGTAGGCTGGACTATGGCAACACTCTCTACGCCAGAATCTCCAAATAACTCCTACACAAACTCCAGACCATTCAGAACGCAGCACCATGACTCATACGCAACCTCCCACAGCGCACACATCGCACATCACTGCACATCACACCGCACCTCAGGAAGCTTCACTGACTCCCCATTCACAAATTCAAACTTCTAACGCATACATACAAAGACCTACGCAACACAGGACAAGAATACCTGAACAGACGCATACACTTTCACCTGACACATACGTTTAGCCTCACTCTCACACACGCCTCGCATCTGCAAAAGCAAATCTGGAGGTCACTCATTCTCCTACATCACACCCAAGACATGGAACAACCTCCCTCAACCAGTGGTCAAAGTGGGGGGATCGGCGGGGCACGGCGAGGCATGTGCCCCTACTTCTTTTTTTTTCAGTAGATTCCGTTCCCCTACTTTGTTTATTTTAAACATTCATCCCAGGACGGCAAAAATAGCCTAGGCCTGCAAAGAAGGCTCAGCGCGTTCGTAGCCATTCGGGGACGGGCGTGGCGGGCAGAGGAGGGAAAGGACTCTTTACCTTCTTACCAGAGAAGACAAGGGCAGTGTGCACTTCTGTTCTGCCTTTGGCAGCTGCCCCCTCTCTTTCTTTCTCTTATTCCCTCTCTCTCTGTCTCGCTCCTCCTCACTTACTGAAAATAGTGACTTCAAGAAACGTTTTTCACCCTCTCTTTCCTCCTTTTGTTTATTTGTTCCCCTGTGAAATGGATCCAAACACTGAAAAAACACTGTGGTCGTCTTTTCTGACATTGTTGTATTCCACAGTGCAGCCTCAGGAATAAAAGATTCAAACTATGAAAAATAAATAACAAACGAAATAAAGCAAGACAGAGTGTTCGCAAAGTGGCCACACCCAAAAACATTAGCGCCACTTTACAGAGTTTGCCTGTGAAGCGCTACTTTTGTTTTCTTGTTTTTCTTTGAATAGCATTGTTTTCCCCGGGTGGGGAAGTGCACCAATCCTGGAGGTACTGCAATGCCTGATTGATAGGTGGATTGGTAACCATGTTGTTCCTGCTTACATTTTACATGCTTTACTTTACTTTTTCCGGGATGTTGGTATTTTTTATTTAAGGCAGCACATTGCTCTTGTCTAGTGCGTAATTTGAATTGAGTTGCAGCCAGGTGTTTATAGCTGGGCACAATTGGGTTGTAGTTGAAGGCAGTGCAAGTTTCTCTCAGTGGGGCAGTATGGTGTTTAGTGGGGGAGAGGATGTTGCACTATGGTCAGAGCTACCGAATTTGGAACAGGGGAACCAGGTTCATCCTTCATGCCAGTTCCCCAGACCACTCTCCTGAGGGAGCACATTCCTGTGCTAGACCATAGATGGCCTCGCTAGACCTTAGAAACCCTGGGGTCTTAGCACTAGCAGGTGGACCCTAGCGGTGGCAGGTGTAGGTTAACCTTGATGCCTGTCCACCACAATCCATACTGAAGTTCACCTCCAGTCTTGCGGGCAGGCTTATGAAGCAGCACACCCTAGAGCAACAGTAACCCTGTCACTGAGGTCATAGGATCCTTGAGAAGGGCCAGCTCTATTGCAGTGCAACCGTACCAGGCACTGACTTTGGGTGGGGGCGTCCTATTTGAAAGTATATTATGGTTCTAAAAGCCCTTGCTGCCTCCTTCCTGGCCTCCGGCACTTTTCAGAAACAATAAAAATGTCATGATAATGTTGGTGAATAATGTTCTTCCTAGAGAGAAAGAGAGAGAGAGTTTTGTCTACTGGAAGTTTTGACTCATGGAAAGGTAGCTACAAAGAACATGTACCATGCAGATCACAAAGTGCACAAAATGTAAATAGGTCAGTGGGTCACTGCTTTTGTCGGAGAAATCCTTTTTTACTTGCAGTTTATAAGTTAAAATCCTAACCTAGAGCAGTGAGCTACTAACTGTCATCTAAGGGCTGCATGCAAACTGCAAGGTATAAATTGGAGCGTTATGGTTTTTTCCCCCAATCTTTGATTATCCTAATGTTGCAAAACGTGTTAACGTAGATGGAAATCAATTCTGCTTATTAAAGAGAACCCCCAACCATGGTATTACGTTTTAAATTCTCAATTTGTGTTTCTCCAGACCAATCACCAGTATGGTTGACATGTGTCTCCTACACGCCTTTATTTGCCCGTATTGCCGTCTTGCTGGTTGTTTGCTGCTATACTGCCTGGGCCTGCGCTGGGACATTGGGCCACCGCCACTACCGCCGGACATTGCCTAATTTCGTTTCTGCCCGAGCGCGGACTGCCTGGGACTCCATTTCCCAGAGGGCAGTGCGGTCTCGCGTGAGGAGCAGAGTCAGCTGGTCCATAAATCTCTTTGGTGGCTCTCGCGGCGTGAGACGCCCGTATTGCCGTCTTGCTGGTTGTTTGCTGCTATACTGCCTGGGCCTGCGCTGGGACTTTGCGCCACCGCCACTACCTCCGGACATTGCCTAATTTGGTTTCTGCCCCCGAGCACGGCCCGCGGACTGCCTGGGACTCCATTTCCCAGAGGGCAGTGCGGTCTCACGTGAGGAGCAGAGTCAGCTGGTCCATAAATCTCTTTGGCGGCTCCCGCGGCACGGGACGCCCTTATTTCCCCATATTGCCGTCTAGCTGGTTGTTTGCTGCTATACTGCCTGGGCCTGCGCTGGGACTTTGCGCCACCGCCACTACCTCCGGACATTGCCTAATTTCGTTTCTGCTCCCGAGCACGGACTGCGGACTGCCTGGGTCTCCATTTCCCAGAGGGCAGTGCGGTCTCGCGTGAGGAGCAGAGTCAGCTGGTCCATAAATCTCTTTGGCGGCTCCCGCGGCGCGGGACGCCCTTATTTGCCCGTATTACCGTTGTGCTAGTTGTTTGCTGCTATACTACCTGGGCCTGGGCTGGGACATTGCGCCACCGCCACTACCTCCGGACATTGCCTAATTTCGTTTCTGCCCCCGAGCGCGGACCGCGGACTGCCGGGGACTCCATTTCCCAGAGGGCAGTGCGGTCTCGCGTGAGGAGCAGAATCAGCTAGTCCATAAATCTCTTTGGCGGCTCCCGCGGTGCGGGACGCCCTTATTTGCCCGTATTGCCGTTTTGCTAGTTGTTTGCTGCTATACTGCCTGGGCCTGCGCTGGGACATTGCGCCACCGCCACTACCTCCGTACATTGCCTAATTTCGTTTCTGCCCCCGAGCACGGATCGCGGACTGCCTGGGACTCCATTTCCCAGAGGGCAGTGCGGTCTCGCGTGAGGAGCAGAGTCAGCTGGTCCATAAATCTCTTTGGCGGCTCCCGCGGCGCGGGACGCCCTTATTTGCTCGTATTGCCGTCTTGCTGGTTGTTTGCTGCTATACTGCCTGGGCCTGCGCTGGGACATTGCGCCACCGCCACTACCTCCAGACATTGCCTAATTTCGTTTCTGCCCCTGAGCGCGGACCGCGGACTGCCTGGGACTCCATTTCCCAGAGGGCAGTGCGGTCTCGCGTGAGGAGCAGAGTCAGCTGGTCCATAAATTTCTTTGGCGGCTCCCGCGGCACGGGACGCGCACGGGCTCGCCCGGGCCAAGTGCGGGCCCGTCATCGGCCGGAAGAGGCTGGGCTGGGCCATGGCTCATAGCTGTTCAGTTCTGATAACCATTTGAAGGTACTGTGTATATAATCACCACGCTTGAAGGTTGATCTTACTGAAGAGCTTTTTGCCTGTTTCGGATCTGGACTTGTATGGGTTTGAGTGGTGTAATTAACCACTGGTATTAACTGCTAGAACTTGCCTTTGTATAATCAATCCAGCATGGGGAAACGAAAAACATCAACCGCCCCGCCCAAGAAGAAGCAGACAAAAATGGGGGAAGGGCCCTGTCTATCCTTATTGAATTATCTGACTGGTGCAGATTATTGAAAAGCAAATATCAAATGTGGAAGAGGCTATGATTTCAGATAAATCTAATAGTACAGAGGCCCCTATTGTATCCACCATGGTTAGAAATAATACCAACATAACAATTGACCCCCGAATGGATCATCAAATGGAAAAGCATAACAGTCCAGATGGTAAAGAAGTTAGAAATGGTTGTGTGGTGAACATCTCTGACCATATTGTCGACACTGATTCAGAGAGTGACCCTCAGCCACCTCTGAAACGACCCCGAAATCCTGATAACCCTCAAAAGCAGAATATGGAAAGTAGTCTTAAGGGTTTGGCTACAATAAATTCAAAACAAATAAAAGTAATAAAAAAGGGCAGGACACCGGCACATAATAAAGTGTGCGGGTGGGAGAAAATAAATTGGAAGCCCTTGATACTTACCTTAGGGATATCTTAGGAAAATTGAGTGGAAGATTGGGAGTAATAGAAGATGCACTGACTAAAGCCCGCAATAAATGCGAGCTTTCAACAGATCCTAAGGTTACACAAAATGCAAAAAACGATGTTACTCTTTTAGATCCTGGTACATATATACAAACGCATAATCAAAGTTCACAATCAATAATTGTAAGTGGAACTGGAAATGTGGGGAACAGTTCCAGATTATCTATACATAACGGATGTAATATTAATCAGCGTGAGGGGCAAAGTGTGAGTAGAAAGCCAAACGTAATGAGAGGTCTAGAGTTTGAGAAACAAGTGCCATACATAGATCTACCTCCGGCTGTAACTCCATACACTGTGGTACTAATTAATGTACAAAGGCTGCGTAAAGGGACTGAGGAGACATGGGAAAGCTTAAGAAATAAATCGTTATCCTGGTTGGGGGGCAGAACAGGCTTAACAGATAGACTGTTCAATGAGTTTAAAATGGCTAGAAGGGTGGGCTGGATAGGAAGGGGACAAAAAGATCAGGATGGAGACTGTGTGATTTTGAATTTTAAAACCCCGTATTTAATTGAGACAATTTTGGGCAGGGTGCATAATAGTTCAAATGAGGAAGATCTGATCAATATTGTGCCATTAGGATACTTCTATAAACCCAGCCACTTTGGTCATATCACACAGAGAAAAGTCGCCCCATTGACAACTCACAGGCAAGTTATGGAATACCCACTTTTAACCGCTTTAATAAGTTACAGAATTTGGAAGAAGTGGATTGACAAAATGGGTTTGATAATATTTGTATGAATGGAGTACCTAAGATATCTAGTGTATCTAGTAGGGATAGAGCGCCAATGAATTGTATGGTTGACGTTGGCATGGGGGGGGGGCTTGGCATTTATGGGAACACATGAAACTGTAGCACATCGGAATATATCCGAAGGCGACCTAGCATTGATTGTCAAGTCTGGGAATCCTGTCACTACTGATGATGCGCTTATGACAATGATGGACACCAACCCGGGGTCTAGCATAGTGGAAAGCTTGATATCTGACAGAGCCCCTAGTGGGATGGGTAGATGTAACTTTATGTTTTGGAATATAGCAGGCTTAAAATCTAAAGTGAATAATGTACTGTGGTATGAATTTATACAACAATTTGAAGTTTTTAGTTTACAGGAAACATGGGTGACAGAACCAATACATATTAATGGTTACAGAACCGTTCATACCAATGCTATAGTCTCCACACATGGTAGAGCAAAAGGGGGGCTGTGTACGTATATCTTGAACTTAGTTAATTTTGAAAAAATAGATCTGGTGTGGGAGGACTGTTTTTACCAAATTAATAAAGTAAAGGTTGATACAAATTGTTTAGTAATACTTGTGAATTATTATAATAATATTCCCCATGATTCATTAGAAGGGGTTGTGAAGGCCATACATGGACATCTGTATAAGTTGCAGGAGTTAGGGAGCAAAGATTTGATTATGTTATGGGGGGGAGATTTTAATATTGCTCTTTGCCAACACTCGGATAATGGGAACTGTGGATTCATATATGATATGGAGATTTTTCTCCCACATTTCCCACATACAATGTATGGTGAATGTTTAAATGAATTGGTATTCGAGTTTGACCTGGGTCTTGCAAACATTTTAAGTAGTCCCCCTGTGCCTCTCGGCCCTACGTTTAATGGGCATGGATCTTTCTCTACGATAGATTTCATCTTGGTTTCTAATCGTTATGGCTCAATCGTCGATGACTTCTCCCAACATCAGATTGCATTGAGTGACCATTCTTCTCAGAGCGTGGGCATATTGCTATTTAGACAAAATGTAGGCAAAGTCAACAGCCCAAATATTATTTTAGAAAATATTGCTTATATGGTTATACCCTGAGTTGGGAGAAAGTGGTACCCTCAGTTTCTATGGTTGGGGTTGTAACTAATTGTTATGAGGCGATTAGGGTATGTTTGGACGAAAATACTGCACCTAAGGATATTATTGATAGTTTTACTATAATCACAGATTACATTAAAAAGGCACTTACTATTAACATAAAGCGTAGGAATAACTGCAAAGGGAGAAAGGGGTGGTTTGATCCAAACTGTACCCGGGCCTATAGAAACCATAAGCATGCCCTGCATAAAGAAGTTAAAGACAGGGATAAAATCAGAGAGGCTCGGAAAGAGTATAAGCTGGCCCTAAAAGGCAGGAGAGATAAAGCAGAGGTCTGGATAGCCCTTCGTGAAGCATCAATTGCTAAAGATTTGTGTGCATTCTGGAGGGCAGTTAATGCACCTCTCAGAGAATAGATGGAAAGAGCACTTCTCACTTTTGTATGATGTAACAACCCCACAGCCATATGATACGGTGGGCACCGAGGGTGAGCATGGCATATTAACAAGGGATGTCGTGGAGGACCAAGGTTTATTGCCTAGGGACCCTGGGAAAGCAATATCATTTGAGCTTAGTGAGGTAAACCTGGCCTTTGCTGCAAGCTCGGGAGGGAAGGCAGCGGGCCAGATGGTGTCCCTGTCGATATTGTGGCCCTTTATTGACACAAGTATTTAATGCATCTAGCTCAACTGGTTTTATTTCAACATGGTATGAGTCCATCCTTGTCCCAATATTTAAAAAAGGGGATAGGAATGACCCGGCCTGCTATCGACCGATATCATTGTTAGTTTCAACAGTGAAAATCGTAGGTCAGGTTACATTGAATAGGCTTCAGAATTGAGCAGAAGAACGGTCGGTGATAAGTGACTTACAGTTTGGCTTTCGTAAAAAGCTAGGCACAATTGAGCAGGGCCTAAACTTAAACATTTTACTGAATAAGGATATTAAGGCAAAAAAGGGGCTCCTGTACTTGGCCTTTGTCGACTTATCATCGGCATTTGTCTGTGTCAGTCACAATAAGTTGTGGCTTATTTTAGAGGAATTGGGCGTCAAACCAGTTTTAATCTCTTTTATAAGAGAGTTTTATTTAAGGGCGAGAGCACGGGTATGGTTTGGGACGGGTGGAGAATGCATAGGACATTTTAAAGTGAAATGAGGTGTTAGGCAAGGGTGCGTCCTTGCACCGTTTCTTTTTACCTTGTACATAAACAATATTGAAAAGGTTTTAGTTCAAGAATGTAAAGACCTACCTGAGGCTGGTAAGCGCCCTATTCCCGCATTATTATACGCGGACGATGCGGTATTAATGGCACGCTCCCCGCTGGGATTGCAAAGGGTGGTTTCCAGCTTTGCAAATTTTATGTCAGAGAGAGGTCTTACTATTAATTCTTCTAAAACTTTTATAATGAATTGTGGGATAGGGAGTATAAAGACAAAATCCATTTTTATTGATACTAAATGGATAGAAACCACAAAGATATTTTCCTGTCTGGGAATATTGTTTGATCGTACGGGGTCATGGTTGCAGGCTGTTAACCTCTTCGACGCCGATGACGGAACGGTTCCGTCATGCACGTCGGTTGGGCTGTGCTTATGACGGAACCGTTCCGTCATGGCCCCGCCCGCGCTCAGATCTTTCAGCACCGCGCGGGAATCCGCGCAGCGCTGAAGAGGTTAAAGCAAGGAGATTATTATACATTAAGACCTGTCACAGGGGGAAGCGGACTGAGGAGCCTCTCGTAAAGGTAGCAACAGTGACCGACAACCTCTCCCCTCTTTTTTCCCCCCAGCAGAACGAGTGGGTCCCTACAGGAGTACCGTCACCCGACACTAAGGAAGAAACAGGACTCTGTATCTTTAACTGGAAGGATTTCGAGCATGGCTCCGCCCCCAACAGTGACGATGAGGAAGGTGGGGCGGATATAGGCGGAAATACTCCACGTCCAGTGTGCACGGACACCGGAGAGAGTAAGGAGGAATACGAGCAGCGGAGCGAGAGAGTGTATTTGGCAAGAGGAGTGGAGGAAGAAGAGAAGGACACGGATAACATCGGGAGGAGTGAGGACGAGGCTGGAACATCGGCCGAGTGAAGGAGGAGCGGAGGACGAAGGCAGGAGAGGACGCAGTCCCCGAACTACGAGAGCCAGGAGGCCACCGACCCCGTGAGCCGCCCAGCCACGTTCCCGGAGGAGCGTGGCTCTCCAAGGTACGAGAGCGTTTCTCGGGCTGGGGGGGGAGAAAGGGAGGAGCACAGTAAGGGGACAGCAGGGCACTAGAAGTTGGCGTGTTGGTGTATATCCCGTTCACACCCCTCCCCGAGCACCACTTCACACGACCTCTGATCTACCGTGCACCGAGTGTTCCCTCACCCCCTTCCCTAAACAAAGTAAAGAAGAAAATAGATGTACTCACCTCAGGATTCTTTTCCTTTTCCCGAGTAACCGAGACCCGAGGGAGGACGCAAAAGCCCGGGAGAATCCCCGACCAGTCCGGTAGCGGAGCCCGGAGAGGAAGGACCACGGCGGGAAGGAGAGAGACCAGAGAGCGGACCGTAGAGACCCCTTTGCCTTACTATCGACCCTCCCCCATACGTAAACGGGTTCATAAAGTAATAAAACGTCTAAAAACACCACCCGAATCTCCAGAGTTGTCGTATTCCTCACAAGACCCTATCTGCTTTATCTAACTTTAGCAGGAAATTGGGCAGACGTTCCACGGTGGAACTTTTAGATATTTATAAAGCGAAATGCGTTATCGTTGCTACGTATGGAGCAGGAATATGGGGGTATGCGGACGTGGGTTCACTCCAGGAAGCTGAAAACATGTTCTTATTATTTTTTTTATTGATGGTCTCCAACAGCACTCCCTCCTTTGTGTGCCACACTGAATTAGGACTGGCATACTTGGAAGATATTATAAGGATCCAACCAGTCCTATTGTGGCATAGGATATGGATTACAGAGGAGACAAATTTTAATAGGGGAGTTTTAGAAGATTGTAGGGGCTTGGATGGGGCGATAAGGATTGGATGGTTGTCATACGTCAAATCATTTTTATATAATATAGGACTTCATGAATTTTATGATAAACTGCTCACTAAGGTTGGGATGAGCAGGAAAAATCTGAAGAATATTTGTCTGAATTTTTTGTCGGAACAGAGACTGTGTACTGAACTGAATAAAACTTCGGTTCAGGCACACAATCTCATATTAACAACTTTCAGTCTCCAACCATACTTACGCCTGTCTATGAGTGACTACGACCGATTCCTACTTATGCGTTTCCGCCTGGGTACTCTATATAGATTAATAAGCCTCCCTGTTGCTAATGATTGGTCAAAACAGCTCTGCAAATGTCTGTGTGATGACACCTCTGACCAGTCTACAATACACGTGCTATTCTTTTGTAAATTTTATACCATACAGAGAAAAATATGGATTGTCCCTGTTTTAAAAGAATTAGGTATGAGGTCTTGTCGCCCAGCTTTTGTGGCACTTCAACAATTAGAGACAGTTTTTGTTGTAGCCTCTGTAACGGCCTTTTAAAAAAATGTTTTTAGACTTAGAAAAACGATTATAATGTGATAAAAAGCAGATGAAATTTAGTTTATACATGTACTCTTGTGTCCTCTTATGAAGCTTTTATTATATGTATTTTAATAATAATGTATAACGACTTTGTATGTGCTTTTATGGTTATATATTTTTGTAACAGAATAAAGTATTATTGAATTGAATTGACTCCTACACATTGTAGTCCTTTGTTTTATGTAACATTTCCTATACAGTAATGTACACACGTATAATTGATTGTCGCTGTGTAATGTATGTGATGTAAAGTGCTCTGACACCCTACACTTGTATGAGCATCGCTGTAAATCAAATTAAATGCATCTGAGGGAGAATGTAGTTATGGAGACTTGAGGGGCACTGTTAAAGGGTGGTAGTGAGGGAATCCATGGCGGAGGTGGTCATTGGGGGGGCACCAACAAACATTGTTGCATAGGGCGCCACCAGCGCTAAAGCCAGCCCTGCTCTTGAAGCCAGTCCGCCTCACCCATTAGAACCTCCATTGGCCTTGTTTCAGCAGTAGTAGCTGCAATTCACCAGGGAAAGGCAATGCAGGATTTGCACGTACACCAATCTAAGTTCACAAACTTCACGGTCTCTCTGCTTCATGCACAAGCATTTTTAACATGTCCTGCCTGCTTTGGGGTCACTGGAATTATGCAGCAAAGGAGGACAACATTATGCTGCAGTGTTGACTAAATTATGCAGTAAAAAAAAGCTTCTGATACTTTATTATTTTAACATTTTACACATGCTAACAGTCTCTGGAAAGATTTTGCCTTATTAGTACCATTGTAACATACAAA
Source organism: Triturus cristatus (assembly GCF_964204655.1). NCBI lineage: Eukaryota > Metazoa > Chordata > Amphibia > Caudata > Salamandridae > Triturus > Triturus cristatus. Next base: position 934,743,031 of record NC_140584.1, on the reverse strand, counting down.
TACAGCAGTGAGAAAGGTGATCAGTCAACTTTTGTGAAGGGCCGTCCACTTTGCAGCAACATAAGTCACATTTTTTGTAAATTTTTATCCATTTGAGGTACAAACAATTTATTAGTTAAAATTGTCAGATCATGTACTAGTTGTTGTGTTATGTGTCAACTATGGAAGGGCCATAATTATATAGAAAACATTTGCAAACTAGGATATTTTGCTAATCATGTGGGAACTGCTCTGGTGGAAAAAGAGAGAAGTGAGTATGACAGAAACTGCATGGCTCGGAAATTATTTAGTATTATTATTTATTATTATTGGGACTTGTATTGCGCAACGAATCATCCCCAGATGGATCTCTCGGCGCCTTGGAGGCACACTACGGGTGACTTATGACAATATGGCGGTTAGAACATCCATGTTTTAAGCTGCTTCTTAAACTGCACCAGAGTTGTGCAGGCTCGGATCTCGTCTTGTAGTCTGTTCCAGTGGAAGGGGGCAAGATGAGAAAATGCACGCCCATCCATTTTAATTTGACTCATTTTTACAGGGACAGAGCAGTTTCCAATTACTCGATCTAAGTTGGCGTATGGGGACATAAGGAATTAGCTTCTTCCTTAGGTACTCCGGGCCCGTCCCTTGCAGTGCTTTAAACACTATGGTCAAAAGCTTAAAAACTGCTCTCTTTCTAATGGGCAGCCAGTGCAATTGTTGCAAGAGAGGTGATGATGGGGTGCGTACCGGTTTGTTGAGAGCCAGCCGCGCTGCTGTATTTTGAACAACTTGCAGCCTTGATGATAGATCCTCCCTAATTCCTACTAGTAGTGAATTGCTGTAATCTAGTCTACTGGCTAGCAGTGCCTGTATTAAGGTCTTTCTGGCCTCAAGGGGGATCCACGGAAAAATCTTTCTCAACATCCGCATTATTCCAAAGCATGTGCCCGAGACCGTCTTATACTGCTCCAAATAACCCGCGAGTTGTTGATTAATCAATGTCTCCATGACCTTGGAACAGCATGAAAGGAGGGAAATTGGTCAATAGTTTTGCATGTCTGCCGGGTCTGCCAGCGCCTTCTTCAGCAGAGGTTTGATGTACGCCTTCTTCCATTTCCTGGGAAATTTAGCCGTGGCCAGAGAAATGGTACAGACCTCCGAGAGCGAGGAGGATAAGACAGGTGCTAGTTCTGACATGATATACAGCTTGTGCTTCCACCTTTAAGCATATTTAAGCATATTTGGGACATTCTGTGATTGGAAACATGTCCCACTTTGTGAATGTATTTTAAAGTCAATAACTCATACTAAACCTAAAATAATTATGGGTATCCATTGTTTAAATAAAATAAAATAATAAGCTGTAACTGGTTAGTGAAAAGCCAAACAAATACTACAAATTGGGATGTTTTGTGCATTCTGGCCACACCTCTGATTCCGCCCACTGATCCAATCCTGGGGTTATTCCCGCTCTCTGATTCTCCACCCACTGTTCCCCTACTTTTGTTCCCCCACTTCGACCACTGCCCTCAACACATTAGAGTCCCACTTATTGAGTTCCGCAAGAATCTGAAGACCTGGTTCTTTATTCAAGAACCTTAGGACCACACACCTTGCCCAAGTGCCTGGATACCCTTTTGGGTGATTAGTGTGCTATACAAAAATACATAACATAACAATGGTTACATCTTCCATACTCTCCTTCCCACCAATGTCTGAAACAGTTTGCAGTTATAGAGCAGTATGAACATCTTGGATAGCTTCACTTCAGGAAACTTCAAGGAATTCACTAAGCAAGATCAGACAGGCTCTCTAACTGGAAGATCTGCACAGAGGATATGCAAATTCAGCAAGAATGATTAGGTAGGGGGCGTGGCCAAGCCCCGTAACAACACAGCACACTGAAAAGGAGCTCCCGTTGAGGAGGGTGAAATCCACCCTAATCTTGTCCGATCCTGCAACACGGAAGATAGCCAGTGCCCGGTACAGACTACTGCAGTCTCTGGGAACCGACTGCAGAGCCAGGTCGACCGCTGCGTGCTAACATTGGTGGCAGCGCTCGGCAAGGGGATGTGAATGAACGCTGCGTGACTCTTGGGCACTGGACAGTGGCATAGAGGGAGGCGCCACACCTGATCGAGGGATAGTGGCCATTCACGGCGAGTCCCAGAGGTTGATTGAGTCAGAGGGTCGTGGTGTGTGGCGACCACTGAAGTCGCTGCCATCTGCAGTTCTGTACCTCGGGATTGGAGAGATGCACAAGTGGGTCCACCTCTTGATCGTCTCAATTCCGTTTGCTATGAAAGCACAGAAATTTGATAGGATCAAGTGAGGGAAGGAAAGGAAGGGGACAGCAGGGAGGGAGATCTGGAATCAGAAGAACATGCAATTACTATTTTGAAACTATTCATAAATAGACCACCAAAGTTCTCATCCTGAATACCCTATACAAAATAATGTACCTGAAAAAGAAAATAACAGGAACCTCTCTTTGTGAGATATGATGGTCACAGGAAAAGTGTTATGAACATCCTTTGTTCTACTTCCAGAAGAATTGCATAGTATAGTGTATCTATGGAAAAAATATAGCATTACTCTCCCATAGCTATCCCATAATAAACAAACAGTCTCAATTGTTTTCATTATATACCATATGAATTGCATTTACATTTATCACAGGGTGTGGACTTCACTCCTACTAGCGTGCCTGTTAATTGCTAAGCATGAAATACATAAATAAATATAGTATTGAGGTCAAAGAGTAGTAGTGTTATCACTTAGTATTCATTATAATACTTCTTTAATTTGAATTCCTTTGAAATGTTTCTCCAGGTTTCCATAGCATTCAAAATAACACATGGACCAAAAATGAGCAATTCATGAAAGTTTTCATGAAGAAATAATAAAGTCTTTTAGGAGCAGTTGCCTCACTGACTGGTGCAAAGAACATATACCCATGTTTTGCCTCGTCCACTTAGGATAAAGACCACACAATGATGTCTGTGCCTTTTAGCTTCCTTCATCAGTATTCCAGGATTACTATTCAAGCACAAGCATTAAGACGCTATCACACAGCCAAACAAAGAGCAAAAACCCAGTCCCGGCTCAGCAGGTTCCTTCACTCGTGCAGACCAAAACGAACTGGCAAAGCAGAAATACCAATACTGAAAAAAAGGGAAGCAGTGGCGGGGCACCCTTACCCGACCCTTAATAGAGATGCATGGAATCCTGTGTCTTTCCTCCAATGACCACGATTAATCTGCAACAGCCAGCGCGCCGGCTTTCCTTATGATTCCACCCACACTGGAAGCACCTTGGGCGTGTCCCGGAAGTACCGCGGCATGCTGGATGCGTTAGTTCCTGACGCTGCATCGAGCGTCTGACAGCGGGTCCGAAGAAGACCGTAACAGCACTCCCCCCTTTAGGGATGTTGTCAGGGTTGAGGCTTAGAAGGGTTCTGTAAATGGAAACGCCTTCCCAAACGCGCTGAACCCGCGTAGAAGGTTCCCAGGAATTCACCTCCGGACCGTAACCTTTCCATGCAATTAAATATAACAGTCTGCTACCCCTTTTTTTGGAGTCCACTATCGCTTGTACTTCATATTCGGGTTCATGATCTACCCACACAGGAGAGGTTAATCGTTCAACCGATGTGAATGACGGTTCCACTAGTGAAACATGGAAGACAGGGTGTATCTTCATATGTTTGAGTAAGACTAATTTTACGATGACTGGATTCACAATTTTGATGATCTTGTACGGACCAATGTATCTTGGGTTAAACACACCGTATTTCCGAAAATGAAGGTTTTTTTGTGGATAACCTAACCCCATCTCCTACCTTGTATGGGGGTTCTTTTCGTCTATGTATGTCTGCGTATTTCTTGTACCTGCTTTTTGCGTCCTTTATGCTTCCTTTATGTTATGTTAAGTGATCTTCATGAGTTTTTGAATATGTTTGACCCTAGTTTGAACTGCAGGCATTTTTTGTCCTGCCCCAGGATGGAGTAAAGGAAGGAATCGAGGATGGAACCCATAAGTGTTGAAATAAGGAGCTACTTTCGAGGTACTGTGCTGTGTGCTGTTATAAACCACTTCTGCAATCCATAGCCATTCCACCCACGCCTCAGTGTTTCTGTCCACATAGCATTTGAGATACTGCCCATCTGTTTGTGGATGAATGTTTGTGGACAAAGCGGAAGATATATGTAGTGCAGAGCACCAAACCCTCCAAAATTGGGACGTAAATTGTGTTCCCCTGTCAGAGATAATGACTTTCGGAAGTCCATGCAATCTTACAATGTTTTTAAGCAACAACTGGTTACCACTTGCTGCCTTGTGTGGGGACCGGGAGGCTTGAACTTCAAGCACCAGCCTCCTTTGTGGCTCGTTGCCACCCACGCCATCGTTCTGCGCCTGGAGGTGCTACAAAATCATCTGAGGGCTCCCGCACCGCGGGAAGCCCGTTTACCACTTGCTGCCTTGTGTGGGGTTTTGAACTAATCTGCATGGGCGTAGCCAAAAGCTTAACAAGATCATGGAGAAGGGAAGTTCAGGAGACAAGATGGTTTAATGCCGAGTGTTCAAGATCCCAAAAGAACCTCAAAAAGGCACTGCATGCAATCCCTCACGATAAACATCAAATTAAAATTGCGAGACAGGCTTACAAAAATACCATCAATCAAAGGAAAGAAGAACTGAGGAGGTTAGCATTGGAAGATATTGAGAGAGCCAGTGCGCTTTAAGACACCTAGAGCCCCCTATTTTCGGCAGATGCTAGGTCTAATGAATTCATTGATATTGGGGGAAGATTTGGAATCCCATTTCTCGGCTATATTTAACCCAAAATGTATTTCACCACAGGAGCTACGAGAAGATGTGCCATCAGATCCAATCTTGGCGAACCAACTTAGTTCTTCCCTTAAAGTGAGTGAGGTCAAGGATGCCCTGGTGAGGGCATCTGTTTGAAAGCCCCAGGCCCTGATGGGGTACCTTTAGACCTGTTTAAAAGCAATCCTCACCTTTGGGCACCCCTGCTGACTAGCGTCTTCAAGGCAGTGCTAATTGGTCCCATCCCAACTTCCTGGAAGGAGGCCATAGTGATATCAGTATATAAAAAGGGTAACAAGAATGACCCGCATGCTACAGACCAATCTCCTTAATTGATGCTACGGTAAAGGTGTTGGGAAGGGTTATTCTTGCACGCCTTGAGACCTGGGCAAGTAACTCGGGGACTATGGCTTATGCAATATGGCTTTAGGAGAGGGATGGGTACAAATGAACAGTGCCTCAATTTGTCTCTGATTATGGGTAAGTACATGAAGGCCAGGAGGGGGTCTATCCACCTGGCCTTCATGGACTTATCCAGTGCCTTCGACACTGTCAATCGGGAGAAATTGTGGGGACAAATGGGGAAAATGGGCATTGAAGAATCCCTTATTTCCCAAATGCGTAGGCTGCATGCGTGCACCACTGTTGTCATACAATACGGCCCCAGGGGGGAGAAGACTAAGCCCATTGCTTCCACAGAGGGTGTTCGGAAGGGGTGCATTTTAGCTCCATTTCTTTTTTTTATTGTACACAAATGGTCTTGAGGCATTTTCATTGAGAAGGCACTTGACTTTCGCAGAATAGGAGGCAACCCGGTCCCATTGTTGTCATACGCGGACAACACTGTTTTAATGGCTTTAACAGCTAAAAGTCTCATTAAAATCATTGAATGCTTTACAGATTTTACGTCACCCTGGACCTAAAAGTTAATTTTACCAAGTCTTATATCATGGTGTGTGGCCCTAAACTAACCAAAACACGAACATTTATTGTAATGGATAAGATCATTGATAAGGTGGCTAACTTTACATATTTGGGGAATATTTTTAATAACAAATTGAATTAGGACTCTCGTCACAGCAAGAGCACAGCAGACCAGCCGGGTTGGGGAGGGCCAATTCCGCTTAGCCTGTAAATTAGGCCACAAGCCGGTAACAGAGTTGATCACCTTATATAAAGCAAAATGTTTATCTGTCGCATCTAACAGGGCAGGAGTGTGGGGACATCATAAATGCAGTCAGTTACAATTCTTAGAAAATAAATTCATAAAAAGACTATTGATTACCCCAAATAGTGCCCCCACAGTTTTTTGTCACTCTGAGGTAGGGCTGGATTACATAGAGGATCGCATTAATATTGCCCCAATGCTTCTCTGGGTTAATATTTGGACATCTGAGGACATAATGTTCTCGAGGGAAGTTCGCAAGGATTGCATTAACCTTGACAATGCCTTGGTGATCCCATGACTTCGATTTGTTAGAGAAAAATTCAATGCGATTGGTCTGGGGCACCACTATGACAACCCTGCTAGCATCCACACAAATATGATAACCATTATAAAAGAAGCATATTACGCTGAGGTAAATATGCGCAGCTGGTACTTGGGAATGCAATGTCACTCAGGCCTTCCTCCCATACAATAGCAAGTTTATCTATATTTTACTATTTGTGCACAGACTTGTTTTTATGACCAGATTGTGCCTGTGCACTTTGCATATTCTAGTGGCCTTCCCCAAACAGTCAGGTTGGAGCGATAAACTTACCGCTTGTCCAGCCGACAATTTGACAGCACAGAACACTTTGCACTTTATGCTGTTTTGCACACTTTATAATGAGCCGCGGGCACGATTATTAACTCCACTCTTAATAGAAATCCGCCCCTGTACCTACATGGATGCTTTTAACTTTTTACACTCTCTGTCCACCGTTCCTATTTGTACTGCTGTTTCTAACTATATTTGAATGGCATTGTCAATAAGAAAACGCTATGAGTCACAATAGATAAATGGGTGTTTTTTATTTGTTTTTAAACTTTTACACCATAAGTACTGATATGATGGAATTTGACAATGGATATTAAACTCTAGTCCAGGGCACTGAGCATGTGGATCTAGTTTGGGGCTCTTAGCGATTCTATTCAAATCATTGTATAAACCGGACTTGACATTTCTTTTAAAGTTTTATGTATGTATATTAATACTTTTATGGTCCACTGAACCGAATACAGTTATTCTGACTGACAAGTAACAACTGAGCCACTTTTCCAGATGTGGGGGTATTTGGACATGCGATGGAGTGACCAATCTTAGTTAAATTATCCACCACAATCAATACTGTAGTACAGCCTTGATTCTTTGGTAACCCCACAATGAAGTCCAAGGAAATATGTTCCCACGGTACCACTGGAGTGGGTAGAGGTCTTAAGAAACCATAAGGTTTTTCTCTATCTGTTTTTACTTGCATACATACTTCTCATTTATGGATCATGTCCTTAATGTCCTGTGACATAGAAGGCCACCAAAAGTGTCTGAGCACTCTTTCTTCAGTCTTTTCAATCCCATTATGTCCTGCGATTGGCGCACAGTGACATCACTGTAACACTTCTTTTTGTAACTCGCTCGCAGGTACTAACAACTGTGCTCCTCAAATGGGTAAGCCTTCCTTTACCCTCCAAACTTTGTGGTTAGATAACTATGTCTTCCATTTCAGAACTTTTATAGCACAAGCTACTTTGTCTAGAAATTGTTCTGTTTGCAACGTACTGATAACGTGCTGAGGGTTTATGAATGCATGGGTTGCTTTTTCTTGAGGTACGTGCACAGATTCCTGTCTAGTGAGGGCATCTGCTTTTTTGTTCTCACTCCCTGGCCTGTAAATGAGTATAAATGAAATTCCTCAAAGAATAAAATCCACCTCAACTGTCTAGATGACAAAAGACGAGCCGATTTCATGAAGTGTAAGTTTCTATGATCAGTATCTACCATTGTTATGTGTTTGACTCCCATTAAATAATGTTTCCATTCTTTAAAGGCATCCTTAATAGCTAGAAGCTCCTTCTCAGCTATCATGTAGGTTACCTCTGCAAGTTTTTGGGACATGTAAGCAATTGGATGTAAAAGTCAATGTTCGTACTCACGTTGTGATAAAACGGCTCCTATTGATCCCTCAGAAGCATCTGCTTCCACCAGATATGGCTTATCAGGGTTGGATTGCGCCAGAACTGAGGCAGAAGTAAATACTTTTTTCAATTAGTTCAAGGCCTGGTCTGCTTCGGTGGTCCAGCTAAACTGGATTTGTAATGGGTGCTACTGCATTTGAAAACTGGTAGATGAATCGGCAATAAAAGTTCATGAAGCCCAAAAAACACTGTACATTGCAAACATTAACAGGAGTTGGCCAATTCTGTACAGCCAGCACCTTCCTTTCCGCCATCTCTTGTCCTAGAGCTGATAATATCACCCCCAAAAATGTCACCTTGTCCACATGAAACTCGCATTACTGAGTTTACAAAAGAGTTGGTTGTTTCTTAGAGCCTTTAATACCTTTCCTACATGCTGACTGTGCTCTTGATAAGTAGAAGAATATACCAAAATGTCATTGATGAACACTATGGCAAATACATCCAAGTATTCTCTTAGGACATCATTAAGAAAATATTGGAATGCTGCATAGGCTTTGCAGAGCCCGAAAGGCAGAACCAGATATTCAAATAACCCATACCTGGTGCAAAAGGCTGTTTTCCACTCATCACCTTGCCTCATTCACACCAGGTGATAGGCTACCTTCAGATCTAGTTTGGTAAAGATCACAGCTTTTTGTACTTTGTCTAATAGCACAGGAATCAGAGGAAGTGGATATCTATTCTTCACCATTATTTTGTTCAATGCCCTGAAGTCAATACAAGTTCTCAATTTGCCATTCGCTTTGGAAACGAAGAACAATGGCGAGGCTGATGGAGATTTGGATGGACGAATAAAACCATTACTCTGATATTTCTCTAGGTAATCACGCAAGTGTTCGTTTTCATGTTCCGAAAGGCGTACACTCTTTCACAGGGGACAATAGCCCCTGGTACCAAATCTATTTGGCAGTCGTATTGGCTGTGAGGTGGTAATATTTCAGCCTGTCTTTCACTGAATACATCCATATATTCCATATATATGTCAGGGAGTGTAATGTCTTTTTCTGCAGCTATGGTGTGTCCCATTGCAAGATACTTTACAGGACTCGTAGATAGAGAACAGCAAGTTGACTCACAATATGGTGAATTGAAGAACACCTTCCTATTTGCCCTCAATAGTGGGGTTGTGAAGAGTCAACCAAGGTAACCCCAAAATAACACCTTATTGAGGGGCTTTAATGATGTTGAATGTAATCATCTCTATATGTTTCCCTTGACTTATGATTTCAAGGTCTGGGGTTTGAAATTGGATGGGACCAGAAGATAACTTTTTCCCATCCATCGTCAACTTGACTTATGGCTCTTTCTTTGCGATTTGAGGGATGCCTAATTTACTAACCATGTTAATATCTATAAATATACCGGTAGCCTGGGAATCTATCAAAGCCTTGACCTTGTGTGGGACGGTATCTACAACTAGCTTTATATCGATGCTGAAATGATCTGTCTTTCCAGTAATAGAAGGAATAACGACTCTGCCCATGGTACCTCCTTCTCTAATCCCAAGGCTAATCAATTTTCCTGTTTTTTTATATAGGGAGTAGGTGCCTTACCGTATCTATTCTCTTTTGGTTTAGACATGCATTCCTTCACAAAGTGCCCCTTCTTACCACAATACATACATAAGCCCTGCTTCCTATGTTGGTCCCTCTCTTCTGGTGTTAAAGAGGCTCTCACAGCTTCTATTTCCATAGGTCCTGCCCCGAGCCCTGATACTCCAAAGGTAGCAAGTGGTTTGTCGTATCTTTGAGGAGGGCGTTCGTATTTCCGCCAATCCCCCTAGCGTTCACATAACTGACAGTCCAATCTCATTGTCAGATTAATGAGATCTATACAAGTGTTAGGTTGAGGGCTGATCTGAGCTATTACATCCTTCAACTCATCTTTGAGTCCATGGTGAAATATAGCTGCCTGTTTATTATCAGGCCAGTCCGTTTCTGACACTAAACTCTGAAAAGTGTTTACATACACCAACAACTCTTTGTTGCCTTGTTTTAGATCCAACAACTCCCTATCAACCAAGAATGATTGGGCCCTACGATCAAACATGTGTTCAAACGCCTCTTTAAACCCTTCGGTCGTATAGGAGAGGATCTTCTCTTTTCATTATGGGAACAGCCCATTGTGCTGCATCCCCTGCAAGTAAGAAATTAAAAACGCTACCCTGGCTTGATTAGTGTTGAATACCTTGGGACGACATGTGAAGTGTAGTAAAATCTGTGTCAGAAAGACCTGTACTTTACTTGTTTCTCCACAACCAATGGAACAAGGGTGGGATCTCCACCGTCATTGGTGGATACAGAAATGCGGTGGCACCCCCAGTCCAAGAGAACCCCACATTGGTTCTACTCACTGAAATGTCAAAAGGATTTCTTTGCATCCTCTGAACTTTCTCCTGTAGGGCAGCTGTCTCTGCTCTAGAAGCTGCTAGCTCGCTGTACTGATGTTAATGCTGCCATTACATCGTCTAACGTGGCCATCTTGTTATTGACCCAACCAAGAGCTAAATATAACGTGGGCAGATTATTCTGTCACCTGCAGTCCTGTACCTCGGGATTGGAGCGATGCAGAAGCGGGCCCACTTCTTGATCGTCTCATTTCCGTTTGGTATAATAGCACAGAATTTTGATAGGAGCAAGTGAGGGAAGGAAAGGAAGGGGACAGCAGGGAGGGAGATCTGGAATCAGAAGAACATGCAATTACTATTTTGAAACTATTCAATAAATAGACCACCAATGTTCTCATCCTAAATACGCTATACAAAATAATGTACCTGAAAAAGAAAATAACAGGAACCTCTCTTCGTGAGATACGATAGTCACAGGAAAAGTGTTATGAAAATCCTATGTTCTACTTCCAAAAGAATTGCATAGTATAGTGTATCTATGGAACAAATATAGCATTACTCTCCCATAGCTATCCCATAAGAAACAAACAGTCTCAATTGTTTTCATTCATACCATATGAATTGCTTTTACATTCATCACAGGGTGTGGACTTCACTCCTACTAGGGTCCCTGTTAATTGCTAAGCATGAAACACGTAAATAAATAAATAAATATAGTATTGAGGTCAAAGAGTAGTAGTGTTATCACTTAGTATTTGTTATAATACTTCTTTAATTTGAATTTCTTTGAAACTTTTCTCCAGGTTTCAATAGCATTCCAAATAACACATGGACCGAAAATGAGCAATTCATGAAAGTTTTCAAGAAGAAACAATAAAGTATTTTAGGGTCAGTTGCCTCCCTGACTGGTGTAAAGAACATATACACATGTTTTGCCTCTTCCACTTAGGATAACAATCACACAATGATGTTTGTGCCTTTTAGCTTCCTTCATCAGTATTCCAAGATTACTATTCAAGCACAAGCATTAAGACGCTATCACACAAGAGTTCCTTCACCCCTATGACAGCCAAACAAAGAGCAAACACCCAGTCCCGGCTCAGCAGGTTCCTTCACTCGTGCGGACCAAAACTAACTGGCAAAGCAGGAATACCAATACTGAAAAAAAAGGAAGCAGTGGTGGGGCACCCTTTCACGAGCCTTAATAGAGATGCGTGGAATCCTGTGTCTTTCCTCCAACGACCACGAATAATCTGCAACAGCCGGCACGCCGGCTTTCCTTATGATTCTGCCCACACTGGAATCACCTTGGGCGTGTCCCGGAAGAAGCGTGGTATGCTGGGAATGTTAGTTCCTGACGCTGTGTCGAGCGTCTGACATCGGGTCACATCGAAGACCGTAGCAGTCGCTGAGGAGATACCAACGACAAGTGCACCGGATGACAGACAGGCCAGCCGCGCCCGGCGGAGACAGGTTGCAACGGTGCTGGTGGCACGGAGACCCTGTAGTGTGGGCCCCAGAGGACTAGGACCCGCTGAAGTGTGGAGGGCAAGGGAGCGGCCCCCTGTGGTGAGGCTGTAGGTGACCGGTAGCGTGGATCATAAGTGAACTCGTATTCGCAGGAAGGTTAAATAGCGATGGTCCAACCAGCGGCAGCATGCAGCGGTGGGAGCTGCGAGACAGGACTGCGTGGCCGTGCACGAAGCTGGCAGGAAGGCCGCAACAAGGACTGCAGCAATCTGGCTGGCGAGCTGGCAACTCAGACCTGGTAACCCCCCACCCTAAAGGTGTACCACAGTGGGAGAGATAACTTGGGTGTTCTGGAATGGAGGGTGGTCCCAGAGGCAAGATCGAGCTTCTGCTCTCTTGACACTGGGAAAGCCCTGACTCCACTGTCACCAAAGGCCTTGGTAGACCCCAGAGGGGGAGACAGCCCTGGACATGGGCCCACAGCACCCTGACGAAGGAGACACCTGGCTGGAACGAGGGACTCGACTCTGGCACAGGGCACTTGTACCCTCCCGGTCTGTTGCAAGGCAGACCTGGATTGTGGTCTGAGAACCGAATGGTGCGTCCTGGGATGTAGCTGTCAGATATGGTTGATCTGCTGCCAGGTCTGAGTAAGATACTATGGTACAAGACAAGGGCCTGTAAGCAACCACATTGCATAAGCTGGAGAAATATGCATCCCGCACCCAGCAGGTGAGGGGTGAGCAGGTGCATGAGGAACACCTGCAGCTGGTGGTGAAGGATGCCACTGACCCTTCCTTTAGGGACCTCTTTGTGGCAGTGCGAGATTACAAAACAACATTGGAACGCACAATAAACATGTCGACTTTGGATCCCACCCCCCGTATGAGCAGACTTTAAAAAAAAATATCTGCACAGGTGGGAACGATGGAGGCTACAGTAGAAGAGCACAGCGATGTTAATAGGCAATTGCAGATGGTGGTCTGCCAACTCCAAGATACTAATGGCCACTAGCATGCAAGGGCGGAGGATGCAGAGGGGAGATTGAGGAGAAATAAGGTGCACCTGGTGGGTCTGCCAGAAAAGATGGAGGGCATGAATATGGAAGAATTTGAAGATAAACTACTTAGGTCATCTCTCCAGCCACAACGTCTCTCAGCCCATTTTGTAGTCGAGAGGGCCCACTAAGTTTCGGGTGTGCCTCCTAAATTAGTAGCCAATAATGGCCTAGGCCAATAATCACAAGACTTTTGAATTATAGGGACCAGGAGGCTGTGTTGAAAGCTGCAAGAAAGCATGGACCTCTCCAGATTGAGAATCACAATGTCATGATCCTTCCAGATTTTATACAGGAGGTACAAGTTCAGCACAGAACATTTGACAAGGCCAAAGCGGAACTACGGAAAAGAAGTGAACAATACATGATGCTATTCCCTGCAAAACTAAAAGTCCTAGAGGAAGGGATATCCTGATTCATTAATACCCAGAGCGAGCAGGGGGATTGGCTGGAGACCAGTGATCCGATCAGGCGGTAAGCAGATATGCCCAGACAGGAAGTGTCCAGACACTCCCAGTCCCCAGCAATGGACACAGAGATGGCAGGTGGAGTCAGATGTTGGAGAGACTGAGACGATTGCTGCAGAGGTGGGCACGTCAGACTCTTCCCCCAAACTAGAGATAATGGTGGGAGGGGTTACTGGAGGCGGGGGGTCTCTGCATGGAACCACACAGACCCCAAACATTAACCCCCACCAGAGGGAAGGAGTAGAAGTTTATGGAGAAAGGGCAACAGACACCTATAGCATCGGGAGAGTGAGTAGTTCGAAGCCCACCGCATGAGATAGTAGGGAAGCTCAAATGGGACGACACGTAGGATAGGGAGGCACATACAGGATACCGGACCCCTTGGCCTGACCTTTTTAATCTGGAATGTTAATGGACTGGGCCACAAGGTTAAAAGAGGAATGGTCTGTAGATTTATCAACAGACTTAACCCAAACTTACTGCTCCTATAAGAAACTCATCTGAAGGACAACAACTGCACCTATTTGGTTCACGGTAGGTACATGACTGTTGCTCACTTTGGGTTTACGGCTTGTATCTGGGTTTGTAGAACCCTCCCCTGATGGTGATGCAACTGTGGACTGACACGGAGGGCACCTATGAGGCGATACTGGGGAAGTGGAATGGGGAGATTGTGTTGATTGTATTCCGGTAGTTCCCTTTGGGGCTGCAGTGCGGAGCTCTAGAACATATGGAAAAATTGATCATTCAAGTCCCATATGCACCACTGATCATAGAGGGAGACCTAAATCTGACTATGCACATGGACCTTGATAGAATGACAGCAACGGGTGCCAGAGGAAGGGACGTTCATTGACTAAGAGACTTCACCCGAACACTGGGGTTATAAGACCTGTGGAGGGTGAGGCACCCCAACAGGAGGCGAGTTTCCTACGCACCCTCCAACTCTAAGGCCGGCTCAAGACTGGATTACTTCCTGGTTCCCTAGATTCTGGCATAAGGATACTGTGACACTACCCTCCTGCCAAGGGGAATTCCGATCATGCACCACTCCATACCAGGCTGACAGTGCAGGTTAGGGTCTGCCGACCCAGATGGCGTCTGGATCCCTGGTATATCAAGGACTGTGATATGAGGGAGAGCCTTGAGACGACTACAGAGAATTACTTCACCAACAACTGGGGCTCAATGGGGTCTGAGGCAATGCTGTGAGAGGCATAGAAAATAATAATACAGGGCTAGTTGATCTCTAGAATATCTGGGATGAAAAAAGAGGCGACAAAACGCCTGGGGGACATGGAAGCATGCTTATTGATGAGAGAGAAGGATTACCTAGACAATCCTACTCTGGTGCATCGCCTTGCGCTACTGCGGGAGGAATACAGACAGATAGATAGTGGAAGAGGAGGCGCAAAAACAACTTAGGGCTACGCAACATAGACTGTACAACCTCAGTAATAAGGCAGGGAAGCGCCTGGCTTCGCTGGTGCACTGTGAAGAAGGCCAGAAATGAGTGTGGGAGGTGGCCATGAAAACATGGGCACATCATTGACACAGTCCCAGAAATATCAGAGAGGTTCGCGGAATACCTAAACGCCCTCTGCTCTCCCAGGTGTCAATACACAAATAAGGAACTACAGACCTTTACAGGTGATATCCCTACCTCCGCCCTGAAACCGGAGGATAGGTCACTTTAGACACAGACCTAGAGATGACAGAGATTGTGGAGGCCATATGCCAACTTAAGAGGGGGGGAGCTCTGGGTTCCAATGGCCTTCCAGCAGAATTTCTCAAATGCCTGGGGTGACAACTGGGGAATCCGCTCCTTCATATTAACCACAATGGATTGGAGATAGGGAGATTCCCGTCAGACATTCTGACTACCCACATTGCCCTAATAAAGAAGGAAGATAAGAAGTTGGAGAACTGTGCCTTATATAGCCCATCTTCCTATTAAATGTAGAGGCAAAATTATTGGCAAAGGTGCTAGCAACCCACCTATACAAAGTGAGCGACAGGTTGATTAAAAGGTACCAGTCAGGGTTTATGCCACACAGATCTACAAGACACAACCTTAGATGCCTGTATGGTTGACTTGAAAGAGTGAGTGCTATTCTGGAGCCAGTGACTGGGTGATCAATGACTGGGTATTTGCGGAGCAGCAGGATCCAGCCTTTGTGGTGGATAGGAGAGCTCTGCCCCAGAGGGGCTATCTGAAGGCACTCTACAGTTGTAACACAGTACAGGGGGGTCAGGTCCCCACAGCCACAGTGATTCAGGCAAGGAAAAAGGCAACCAAAGCAATGGGTTTGGAAAATTGCACTAGAAACGCCGCTCTGAGACTTATACGCTCTGGCTGGTTTCAAACTAGTCTATATCTAGTCGCAGATTCCTTACCTTTGAATTTCCCAGGCATCAGATTGGATCCGGAATGTTTTCGCGAGCAGTACCCCTGTGCGCCGGTAGGTGGCGTTAACCGGCTCAGTGTGCGTCGTCGGCATCATCCATGCCGTACCTATATAGATGCCACCCAGGTGCGCTGACATCAGTTTCTTTTCATGACTTTTAACACCAGAAGTGCGGAGCCATGAAGTACACTGACCACTGGTGTGAAAACTAGGGCCATGAAAGGGGTCGATCCTGTTCCTACAAATCCGGTCACAGAGGGTGGAAGATGAGTAGGTCAGTAAGGAATCTACGGCTAGATAAGGCATTACCGAAGGTAAGTAACTTGTTTATCTGATAGAGACTTCTAGCTGCAGATTCCTTACCTTTGAATAGATATCCAAGCAATACCATTCCCGGAGGTGAGTCTGCGGACCACTATCACACAAAGAAGTCCTGCATGATCTAACGGGCGATGTGCCCCTCTCTACGGACCGCCTGACCTTTCTTCACACTTTTGTATGGTCAAGGTAGAACGACAATGCTGTTTATGGGTCCAGAGGTGGAATTGCTCTTCTTTAGAGGGATGTGGAGGAGCGTAAAAAGTAGGCAGGGTGATAGATTGGCCCCCATGAAATGGGATGACCACTTATGTTAGAAAGGAGGCTCTTGTGCGAAGCACCAGTTTGTCAGGATAGACTGAGAGGTTAGTCAGCTTAGATGATAAGGCCTGCAGCTCACTTACTCTACAGGCAGGTGCAATTGCCACAAGGAAGGCTGTTTTTAGTGTGAGAAACCTGAGGGGACAATTATGGAAAGGCTAGAAAGGAGCACATATTAAGAAGATCCAGACCAGATTAAGGAACCACTCAGGGCATAATAAATGATGAAGGAGGGAAGAGATGGAGATGACCCTTTAGAAACCTATGTACAATAGGGGACTTAAACAATGAGGGTTGATCAGGCAGCCACAAAAAGGCAGAAAAGAGAAGACAGATAGTCCTTAAGAGTGCCCAGAGCAGAGCCCTGCTGGGCAAGGGAAAGAATGAAGAGTAGAATTTCAGAAATGGCGGCAGAAAGGGAGTTGAAGTGGTTTTCTGCACACCATGCCACAAATATTTTCCCACTGAAGCGAATAACGTTTTGGTGGAGGGACACCTAGCTGCCAAGATGATGTTACAGACTTCGGTAGGAAGGTCAAAAGCTATCAACTGTTGCGGCTCAATCTCCACTGAGAAGGAGGATGAGAGTGGACAGGTTTGAGTGAAGAACCCTCCCCTGCTGCTGGGACAGAAGACCCTCGATGGTCATGCTCAGTAGCTTTGGATACCAGACTTTCCGTACCCAGTTCGTAGCTACAAGAATGACTTGGGCCCAGTTGTACCTGATTTTCTTGAGAACTCTGGGCAGGAGCAGTATGGGCAGACAGGTATACAGGAGGCCTGAGCTCTACTCAAGAAGAAATTCTAGCGCGCAAAACTGCCTAACATT
Source organism: Triturus cristatus (assembly GCF_964204655.1). Taxonomy (NCBI): domain Eukaryota; kingdom Metazoa; phylum Chordata; class Amphibia; order Caudata; family Salamandridae; genus Triturus; species Triturus cristatus. The sequence continues at coordinate 934,725,818 of NC_140584.1, read as the reverse complement.
GCTAAATTTCAGCAGAGGTGAACAGATTAACCAAGACCCTCCCCACTGTTGAACACGACCTTCTGCTAGGCATTTGCAGCTGAGTTTGTCTGCCCTGGTGTTCAGAGAGCCCGCCAGGTGTTGAACAACCAGGGATATGCCCTGCAGTTCCAGTCATGTCCAGAGGCACAGGACCTCTTGACAAAGGGTCCTGGACCCCATCCTGCATTGTTTGTTGCAGTACCACATGGCGGTGATGTTGTCTGTGAACACCTGCACTAGCCTTCTATTAATGGAGGGTAGAAAGGCTTTCAATGCCAGTTAGATCGCATGTAGCTCGAGCATGTTGATGTGGAGTCTGGATTCTGCGGAGACCAGAGTCATCTGATCACCACCTCTCCCAGATGACCGCCCATCCTATGAGTGACGCATCTATCACTACAGTCAGATTTGGTTGGGGAAGAGAGAGGGCTCTGCCTCTGACCCAGTCACAGTTCTTTAGCCACCACTGCAGATCTCTTGCGGTTCCCTTCGAGATCTGGACAATGTTGGAGAGATTCCCCTGATGCTGTGCCCACTGGAACTTCAGGTTCCATTGCAGACTCTGCAAATGCAGCGTGCATGTGTCACAAGCAGGAAGCAGGAGGCCATAAGTCCCGGCAGCCTCAGAGTCAGTCTCACCGAAACTCAGGACAGAGGCTGAAACATCGGTATCATGGCCTCAATATCCTGGACACACTGCTCAGGATGATAAGCCAGAAACAGCACTCTTTCTAGAACAACTCCAATGAAAGGGAGCATCTCAGAGGGAGTCATATGTGACTTTTGCATGTTCTTAGTGAACCCCAATAACTGCAAAAGGTTCACCGTAGTCTGGAGGTGGGAGACTACAACCTGGGGTGAGCCCGCCTACAACAGCCAGTCGTCGAGATAGGGGAAGGCTAGCACCCCTGATCTCCGCAGATGAGCTCTAACCACCGCCATCACCTTGGTGAACACCTGAGGGGCACTGGTAAGGCCAAAGGGGGGCACTGTGAACTAAAAGTGCTTGTGGTCTAACGTAAACCACAGATAGCGCCGGCGGGCGGTCAGGATAGGAATGTGGAAATAGGCGCCCTGCAAGTACAACGCTGCCATAGTCCCCTGGGTCCAGGGCAGACAAGACCTAAGCCAATGTGAGCATTTTGAATTTCTCCTTCTTGAGAAAGAGATTGAGGGCCTGCAGATCTAGGATAGGACAAATACTTTTGTCCTTTCTGGGAACCAGAAACTAATGGGAATATAAACTACACCCTACTTCTGGCACCAGACCCCTCTCTGTGGCTCCCTTGACCAAGAAAGCTATGACTTCCTCACGGATAAGGGACAGATGATCCTCCATCAGCCTGTCACGAGATAGTGAAATGGAAGAAGGGGTAGTCTCAATGGAGAGGGAGTAGCACCTTCGGACAATCTGCAAAATCCACCTTTCAAATGTTATGAACTGCCGGTGGGGTAGGTGATGTGGAATCCTGCCGCCAACTGGAAGCCCATGGTGGTAAAAGGGAAAAGTACGAAGGTATGGAGGCTGAAACTGCTGAGGTTGGGAGAATGACCAGAAACGCTGGCCATCTGACTCATGAGGTCTGTGGGTATCGCACCCCCATTCACGCAGAGGCTGTAGAGCATGTGCAGCTCGGTGACTGGAAAGGAATTGGCGCAGCTGGATGACCCTTCTGTAGAAGCGAAAGGGGGATTAGCAGTGATGTAGAGCCAAAGCCCAAGTGTCCTTAAAGTGCTTGAGTACCGAATCTGCCTTGTCTCCAAATAGACAAGTGCCATCGAAGGGCATGTCCAGGAGGAAAGCCTGGACATCCCCTGCAAAGTCAGTCGTCCTCAACCAGGTGTGGCATCTCAGGGCCACTGTCAACGAAACCGCTCTGCCCAAGAGACGGTCATATCAAGTCTGCATCGTATTGCAAACTTTGCTGCATCCCTCCTGTCGACAACAGCCTGGGACTGTACGGCCTGGGACTCCTCCAGGATCTGTGGCAGCACTTGTGCAACCGTGTCCCATAGAGTGTGGGAGTAACGGCCCAAAAGGCATGCTGTGTTCACGGACCGCAATGCCAGGCTGGCAGAAGAAAACATTTTCTTCTCCACAGAATCCAGCCTCTTGGATTCTCTATCCAGGGGAGCGGTAGGGAATGCACCATGGGACGTTGAGGCCTGGACCATCAACCTCTCTGGGGTAGGAAGTTTGGGTCCTCAGGAGTGGGGTAGTGGTGGCGGGCAATCATCCTATTCACATAAGCCCCTATGTTGGGTTTGGAACAGGTTCCCAAAAGGACGTCAGTGAGGGCATCATTGAACAGGAGTAATGGTTCTGATGTGGAGACTCTCGGCTGCAGCACCTCTGTCAAGATATTAGTCTTGACTGCCACTGAGGGCAACTATAAGTCAAGGACCTCAGCTGCCCACCGCACCACCATTGAAAATGAAGCGCCCTAATCTGTAGCCACGGTAGGGGGAGAAAACATTCTAGTATCTTGAGAGGTCCCGGTTCCTCACACTAGTCCATCAATGGGTCTTCCTTATATGGCTGGTATTCTCCTGGTCTTGCGACCTCTCCCATTCTTCCCTGAGCCCTAGCTAAAAGGAATAGGGCTCAGACTCCAATCTAGGAGGCAGGGATCGTGTCGGTGCTGGAGTTGGCATCGGGCGATGCCCGTTTAGCTCCGCATCTGAGTCGGGGATCACAATGGGAAGGCGCCACCAAGAGCGTAGGCATCAGTAAAGTATGTCCAGTGCTGGTCCGGATTCAGGAATTGATCCATGGAGGTCCACTGGAGCCGGGGCCAGAGATGCTGGAGTAGAACCAGATGGTGTCCCCTCTGAACCCACGGGCCCGAAGGCGCGCTGGAAGGGTCGGGCCACCAAAATATGAGGCACACAGCCTCATGGAACTCTGAGTTGGGCGGGGCACTTTAAAAACGTCAGGCAGACAAGGTGCGGGTCTGTCAACGACATCGGATGATGATAGGCTCCACAGGGCTTGAATCCGGTCTTTTTATATGACATTTCCTAACACACCAGGAGGATAATCCTCGAAAACACTTGATAAAATGTTAAAAAATCTAGTAAAACAATAACTACAGGGTAGCTCTTCTCCGGATGAGCGCTGGCTGGTGCAGAAAGAAAAGAACTGATGTCAGCGCACCTTGGTGGCACCTATATAGGTACTGCAACGACTCTTCCAGCACAGATGACAACACCTGCGGAGCAGATCGACGCCACCTACCGGTGCGCAGGGGTACAGCTCACAAAAAACATTACAGATCCAGTCAGACGCCTGGAAAGTTCAAAGGTAAGGTATCTGCGACTGGAATTCTCTATCAGATAAATGTTTTTGTCGACATTTACAAAGGGGAAGGGGTCCTTTGAGGACTCCTTCCTGTTTGCAAATGGCTAACCACTAATCTGGATTTTGTGGTAAAATATCTGATATCGGATGCAAAACATTGATACATAAGTTACGAAATCGATATTCGTAAGGGATGCCCTTTACATGTCTCTTCCAAATACTGATTCTGTATTTTGTCTGAAACCAAAACTGCGATTCGGTAATGTGTTACCTAATCGCAATTTGGGTTTTGTACATTTAAAAAAGTAATTTTGCCATTGTAAAAGCTCACATTTGATCTTTGCAACTGTAAAATCGATTTGTACACCAGGCCCTATATCTTCTATACTGAAAGAGATGTTATTGTGCATTGGGTGATCTGAAGTCACAATTCCGATGAGTTTTAGAGGCTATGAGAAAATTTTGAAGGACACTCTGGTATGAGCAGGCCTTGAGAAGTCAGTCATCTAGGTAAGGCTATATATATATTTTCATTAACCTAAAGTATGTCTCTCCCATTGCCATGCATTTGGTGAAAGTATCAGAGATGACATTAAGCCCAAATTCCTTATATTGGAAATGGTGGTTGTTTACCAAAAAGCATGTCAATGCTAATGCGGCAAGAAGAGCATAAAGGACACCACCATTACATTTTGTTTAGCTGTGGAAAAATGTGGTGTAGGGTTAGCATTGTGAACTTTTCTTTTTGAGCATCCGTTAGTTGTTTTCAAATCCTGTACTCCTCTGAATTGTTCTTTTAACCCATTCTTTCTGAAATTATACAATGAGAGTAAACTCACTTGCCCGTATAGGCTTTAATCACTCTTTCCAATCCTTTCCACAGCATGCTCAAGAAGGAAGCGCTGGGTGTGGGTTATTGCTTCTGCCTTCCTCTAGTTCCTATTAAAGGTTGAAACCCTCCTCTCTGCTCAGAATAAATGTAATGTTCAAGCTGAATCATTTGGTTAGAAAAAAGAAACACAACTTTTATTTTTTGAACTAAGGTAATATGCTTATTAACTTCCAGAGATCTGAAGGCACATTAATTACTCAGGTAAGTATGGCAGTTATTCTGTATCTATGGACCTGATTAGATGTTGGAGGCCCCGCCCTGGCTTTTTCAACGGTATCACCGCACGTCTACTTGGCGGTCCACCCGCTAGATTTAAATGTTGGTGCGTCCATGAACGAAAGGCCAACCGAGTCCCGCCGACCCCGCCAGCATTTCCCTCCCCCTCCACGGTGGCAGAAGCAGCAGTTGGAGAGAGTCGAGCCAGGATTACCGCCGACCGAATCACATGTGCCTGTCCGTTGGAGAAAATCTGGCGGGCAAACCTCCTACTTCGAGTAGGCAGAATCGACGGTAATTAGGTAAAAACGTACTGTTTTGCTGTTTCCAACTTCCGTTTAAGCCATGGACCCCGTTGTCCAGGTCCTCACCTTCGCTGCTGCAACATGCCCACAATGCCAATCCACTACGTTGTCTCAAGGAGCAAAGGTAAGTATTTAGTACATTTGTTTCACTATGAATCTGTGTTCACATTTGCATTAGTTGCTTGTATTTTTACATTGCTCTTATATGCAATTTTTTTGTATGGAATGCATAAGTGTACATCTTAGCACTTATCGTGGTAACATGTGCACACCTGTATTGACACTTAAAAAATATTTATTTGGTGGTAGTGGTTGTGAGTGTTGTGCTCATGGTGCCTGTAGGTGTACATTCAACAGTGCGTGTATATTATTGGTGTGCAAAGCAATATGTAAAAAAATAAAAAGGGCGTTACACATTACCTACATATATATATATTGACAGTTTAACAACACATATGTGTAGTGAGATAATGATAAATATTACTTATCTGTCTCCACACCACCATGTCAGGACTCCACCGCCAGGACACAGCCAACACAACAGGAACATCTAAATATGCTCGGCGCAAACCTGCCATCATGACGGCAATGGAGTAATGGTAGCCAGCAGAAAAGAACGCCAACATGGCGGTTACTCAGCCTGTTGTTGTCACATCTAGATTTTGCAGACCCGGGGGGCGTGGCCAAGATGGCCGACGAGTGAGTCGCACTTCAGGCTCTCTCTGCTCCCGGCCTCCAGGTCCCACTGCCAAAAGCATCAATCAGGATCGAGCTGCCCCTCCGGATGCGGCATGAAGCCCCCAGAGAGTGTCGCCATGCCTGGTGAGCTGTACCGGCCTATTCAGTCCAGTCCTGAACTGCTGCAGAGATCCACGAGGCCTAGGCAGCCAACGGCCTGAATCAGCGGAGATGGCTCGGCCGCCTGGGTCCGTGCTCAACAGGACCCACAGCGGAGGAGAGAGACCGCCCACCCGCCTGACCCTGGGGATCTGGCAGCAGCTGGACATTCTGTGGAGGTGCAGCACACGGCTGGGGGCCTTCCCGGCCTGAACCGGCGAGTTTGGTCGTGGGCGCCTCCCGCAGGCTGCTCCCGTTTGGTGGACTCTGAGGGGCGGATCGGCGGGGGATCGCCCCGCATGTGTGGAATCGTCAACCATGGCCCTCCGCCTTCCCTGAGACGGCATAGCGCTGCCGCCATCGAGCCGTCACGGGAGATATGAACAGGGCCGGATTAGCCGGATGACGCTGCTGAAGCCCCGCTGGGAGCACCTGAAAAGCTGAGATGCCCAGGGGCCATCCTCAGAAATTCAGAAGCGCACACCTTAGATGGCTGAGTTGCAGCAGTGCACGGCTGGGCCCTGAAAGACTCTTGCCTTAAAGAGGCGGCCCCACCGGGGATGCAGTCAGGAGATCTGCTGTTCCCCACTCCTGGCAAAGGCAGCAACTACAGAGGAGGATCTGGGTGGCCCCTGTAGGAGAGTAGGATCTGCTTCTTATAGTTACCCCCACTTTTTGCTGATGTTTCACTGTTTTCGACTTAGTCTGGCTGGGATCCTGCTATCCAGGACTCCAGCCTAGCTGCTTTCTCCTCTAAATTGATTGCATGTACTTTAGGTACACCACAGATTGGATTCTGGGGTACTCTTATAAGCCCTTAGTATATGGTATACTATATACCCAGGGCATAGGTACCCCAGAGGCCTCTCAGGGGCTGCAATATGTATTATGCCACCCCTGGGAGACCATTAAAAATGACACAACAGGTCTGCTATAGCAGCCTGTGTAAGGTGATGCATTAGGTTCACTATGTCTATCCTTATCACTGCACATATAAACCTATCAGTCACCCCTATGGCAGGCCTTATCAATCCTGAAGGCAGGGTGCTGGGTTTTATGTGAGAGGGTGCCCATGCATGAGCAGAGCCCTTCTGCAGCCTTCGGAACCTATATTCCGGCGTTGTTTGTGATGCAGCCAACCATATACTCTTAAGTGCATTATAACCTTGCGGTAAATGCTAACTTTAAAACGGCTGCATGGAAACATGTCGTGTTTGGTGTCAAACTACTTGGAATCATACCTCCACACCAGTAACTGGTGAGGAGGTATGATTCCACCCTACTAGAGGGAGAAATATGACAACACCGGTACACCCGGTACCAGCTTCACAGAACCCTTGCATCAGAAAATGGATGCTGCCAGCTAATAGACACGAGTCTGCCCTCCTGCTGCTGGACGAAACTCTGGCAGGTGAGACTGGACAATAGGTTTCCTGTCACAGGGAGGTGTGACCACCTCCCAGACAGGCTTTAGAGTATTGGGGCTGGGTGGGTGCACTCTGGGAGTGCTTTGATGTCTGCACTGGGGGCACATTTTGTGTCCCTGTGCATAGTCCAGCTCAAATCGGTTGCAGGAGCCATTTGCTCCTGCTCTGGCGTAAAACTGGACAAAGGACATGGGTGTAGCCACCCCTCTGTCCTGACCCTCCCATAGGTGGGTCCCCAGAGTTTGTCCCACCCCTTCCTTGGGTAGAAAGTAGGAACCCCTGGCTACAGGACATTAGATTTACCTGGACGAAACTCAGCTACAGAAACCAAGTACTTTGACTATCTACATTACGCTGGATGACTGAAGTATCTCCCTTGGAGTAAAGGAGTTACTCCCCTGAAAGGCAAGCACTTGAAATGTATCTGACCGGTTTGCAGCTACGCAGCTCCTGAAGGACTCTGAAGATTTTTGCAACACAGGAAGTGGGTTCCCGTGGTCTCTTAGGTTGATCCGTGCTCTCAGCAATTCTGAGAAGCCTCGTGGAGACCGTGCAACCCGAACCCCTGGGCACTGTGTACATTTGCAGCAGCATATGCTGTTTGGCGACCCCTGAGGCTGTGCTTTGGGCTACTTGTAGTCCAGACCCGAGCAGTATTTCGACTGAAGATTTCGGGCCTACACTCCATGAGTGTTCCGTGGGCTGGTATTTTGTGATTCAGCTCAAGGTCCCTTCGCGATCCCTGGTCTGTCGACTTGTGGGTCCCTGTGAAGGTAACTTTAACTTTCAGTGGGCTTTCCTGGTTGCTCCAGACGTGCCCTGACTCTCCATCACTTGGGGAGTCCCCAGGACCTTGCTGGTGACCACCGAAGCATCTTTTCTCTGACCACGTGGGTTGCAGTTGCCAAGGCTTGTTGGTCTCCAATCCGGACACTGACCCCCCCCCCCCATCACTCGACATCCTTCGTGGGACAGCTCAGTAGCGGACTTTGGTTGTCGTCGACGTCCCCTGGTCCCCGTAGCTGCAGAGTCAAGCTTCACCTCTTCTCACCTGAAACACCCGACATCGGTGGGCAATCGTCTATCATGCCCAGACTCTGTCCCTTCTACTTTCAGGTTCTTCTCAGCTCCGATCCAGGCTTGGATCGTGCCGGACACTTCTCATCTTCCCGGCAGCAGCACTTCTTCGCATCACGCCATTGAAATCAACGAGCGTTTCCGACACCACTTGACCCCTATGCACCCGGCTCTCTTGGGATTGGTAACACGGGTACCTTGGTACTCTCAAGGGAGCTGGCCTTAGAACCTTCTATGTTCCAAAAGGTTTGCTTGAAGTCCTCTCCTAAGTGTCCTTAAACTTTAAAATTCCAACCGTGACTTTCCCATGGAGTTGTACGGAGCTCGCGCCTGTGTTCTCACACTGCACGTGTCCTCCGTGGGTCCCCTGTGTCACTACCTTGGGTGGTTTCTTGGGGTTCTAGCGATTCTACGTGCTCTAGGCACTGTGTCTAGTCAAGTTATGCTTGTTATACCACTTTCTAAGTATATGGTTCGGTCTCCCCCTGGAGCCCACTGTGTATTGTGCTATTTACTGTCGTTCTAGTGCTTTAATATTGTGTATCTTGTTCTCTAATCTCATAAAGAGGTTAGTAGAGAGTGTTTAGTAATAAATACATATATTTTATATATAAAAGAAAGCAAAGCTAGCGGTATTCCTCTGGGACAGCACCGGATTTAGGATTATCCCATCCTTTCTAATGGTGATATTCTTATTCACCATGAGTGTGCAAACCTGATTAGCACCCGCTAACACAGTGCTATTCCAAATTCTGGAATGAAAGTGAAAAAAACAACACAAGTTGCACCACTCTAAATGTCCAATATAGTTTAAATTAATCCAAATCCGTGAGGTTTCTTTTCCAAGCAATCTTCTTTATTCCAATTGTCATATACACATTAAAACATCCAAAACAGCCAAAGCAGCCGACGCGTTTCGTCCACCTCGGGACTTCTTCAGGGCTGCAACAAATTTTATAAAAATACATAGAATAAATAACACACATGAGAAATCGGCGCAAACAATTAAAACAATACAATAAACAGACATCAAGAGGACCAAATTTTTTTTTTTAAAAAGGCCCACATTCCCATCAGTGATGAAATGGACATCTATTTATAGATGACAGCCAACATAGAGTCATTGGATTAGTTAATGATTCTTATTTGTACTTCTCATCAATAACAACATAAAATCAACATCACAACGTCACAATGATTAGTTATAAACAGAAATAGTTTTGTTCACATATGATGACTTAATCAAAAGAGACCTTTGGCAATAAAAAATGGAGGATATACCATTTTATTTGCATAATTGGTGTGCCATCACCTAAAGTTTTAGTTTCATTTGAAATATCCTCACTAAACTTCATAAAGAGTGATTCGGGGGCCTTTCTTATGGTAAAGTCTAATAATTAGGTAACCTTCATCATGTCTACAATGAAGGCAATTATCTAAATTGGTTGCGAGAAAAAGGGGGAGACAACAAAGGTATGTGCAAAGGTTAGGGAAGTAGGATATATACCCACCAAAAAGAATTGCTGTGTTAATCTTAGTGTTTTTAATGTCTTTCTCTGGTTCAGTTGTCATGTCACTGGAAGCATCATTATGTGTCACTAGGAAGAAGCCAAAGAGCGGGTCAAGTTAAAAACCGTCTGAATACATTGACAACATATCATCAAGTTGATAAGGGATGGAATGCGTACTCACTTCAAAGGGGTGTGTGTCTTGATTTCAATTTGCAAGGAAAAAAGATTGTTCGCTAAGTAGCTAGGTCTGGTCTTGTCCTTCCAGCATTGATACTATTTACATTATGTCCAACGGTGTGAGTAGCAGTGTCGCTCTTTAAGATGCCTAAAGATAATTAGTGTACATTTTTTGAGTAAGTTGAGAACAAAGCATCAAGTAGGTGTAATATCAATGGCAAAGATGGAAAGAGGCAATGGTCCAGATATATAATGCCTATAAAAACAGCTGCATATGGGTAGGTAGAGAATTGAACTTAATTGGAGGGTAAAAATGGCCTCATGTAGCCCGCTTTATAATGCACAAATGTGCGGAATAATTTGTGGATTAAATAAGCCTATGACGGTACCATAAATAGCCTAAAACAATCATGCCTTATTTCAAATAATGACATGGACAAGTCTGAAATAAACTAATTCCATGTTGACCCCTTAGTAGAAAATCAACAAACAGGATAATTCGAATGGAATACACCTTACTATAGTCAATAAAACGAGCCCCATAAATGCAAACAAACCAGAAAGGTTTGAAACAAAGTACACCTAGTAAAGCGAGTGGGAGGGACCCGATGTATCAACTTACCCGATTCCGCATCCGTTTCAGAAAGAGACGTCACCCCCGTCAGGTTACAACAGGGCAAGAGGTTCAAACTTGCTATTTATATAGTCCCGTGGCTGGTTCCCAAATACTAACACATGAGATTCCCTGATGGAACGTGGGCGTTCCAGGGTACCGAACAGCGATAAAACCCGGATAGGGAAAAGCGGCCGCCATCTTAAAAGGGTGAGCTAATGCATAGAAAAACGGGAATAAATGATTTTAGTAGATCTTAAATGATCCCATGATCATCTTTTGACTGCTAATATTAAAACGGCGGAGTAGTAGGAAACGTATTTTACGCGTCTTGATGTTTTAGATCGTAGTACGAAAAGGTGTAGTCATTAATAGTTGACCACGGATCTGACAATGTAAATAAGCGCTAAATAGGAGAAAAAAGCATACCGTTTGTATAGCACACGTAAATGTTGCCAAATAGTAACACATCAGTTCGTTCTCTTAGGTCGTGGGCATTCACAGGTGTGAAAGAGCAATAAAAAGCGAGAATCGAAAGAAAGGCCGCCATCTTTGAGCGGTAATCAAATCCTGTTTTGTATGCAAAAGCATAGAAAATCGGGAGTGAATAGTTTTTCGTAGATCTTTGGGGATCCCATGATCATCTTTTGATTGCTAATATTAATAAAAGAGGAAATAGTAGGAAACATCTTGATATTTTAGATCGTAGTCCGAGAAGATATAGTCATTAATGGCTGACCACAGATTTGGCAATGTAGGTAAGCACTAAAAAGAAAAAAGCATACAGTTAGTATAGCACACGAAAATGTTGCCAATAAGTGACACCTCAATTCGTTCTCTCAGGTCGTGGGCACGCACAGGTGTAAAGGAGCGTTAGAAAGCGGGGTTCAAGAGCACGGCCGCCATCTTTGAGTGGTAATATAATCTTGTTTTGTATGCAAAAATAAAGCATACTAAACCATTAATAACAGAAAAAGTCATCCAATGGTTCCTAATATCATATTTTAAGGGCAATAGCAGGAGAGAGAGTAACGGCAATGATTAGTATGATAGTCAGTTAACCAGATAAGCGTGACTCAGGACAGATAGACAAAGACTGTACCAGCGAAGTAACACATTAATAAAAAGTAGGAATGTCAACTAACGTCATATAGGAGACGTAAAAACGCCAAAAGGAAATAAAAGGAGCCGAACAGATGAACTGTGATATGATAAATATTAATCGAAACTGACATCATAAATATTTAGTAAAAGTACGAAACAAAAAGATTTTCAAACTGTACAAGAAGAATGTGTGAACAAATTCACCCGATATGTATATAGAATATCTAGGATGTGTCAATATCCATTGAAGAAACTGTAATTGGTGTAGCACATAAGGGGTCAAATAAACAATACATCGTCCAAAGGAAGTGTATCTTGAGGGGGTGGGGAACTAATAGGTCTTGATAAAAGGGGAAATGTCCAATTCTACAAATATATTTTAACCTAGTGGGAGATGCAGTAACCTCTTCCGTTGATGATTAGAAAACAGATACCATGGGGATTAAGGAGAGATCATTATGTGTTACGGGTACTTAGGATAGTTTGTAATTACCCAATGTACCATGGGATTAATGGGACATTGTTTTACAGAAAATAATGCATTTCTGATTCACTATTGTGTTCCACTTCCACACATCGAAGTCTGCATATCCAACCTGCTTCATTCCTTCTTAATTCCTGCTCTCTATTACCTCCCCTGGGAGATACCGGTATATGGTCTATCCCAAAGAACCATAACTCGTCAGGTTTGTGATGTTTAGTTTGGATATGAGTGGTAAGGGGGTATCTCAGATCCCCATTTCTTGCTGCTCTTAGATGTTCCTGTATCCTAATCCTTAGTTCCCTTTTGGTACTGCCTACGTATATCATATTGCATGGGCAGCCCAAAATATATGTGACAAATTTAGTTTTGCATGTAATAATATGTCTGATCCTATGGACTTTTTCAGTATTGAATTGGAACGTGCGGGTCCTATTTCTTCCCATTTTACATGCACGGCATTTCATGCATGTGAAGAAACCGCCTTGTCCTTCTGTCATCCAATTGGGAGTCTTAGGGGATGTAACGAAACTAGGGCAAAGTATATTTCTTAAGTTTCGACCACACCTATAAGTAACCCTTGGGTTTCTTGTAATTTCATCCTTAAGGCCTGGTACTTCCTCAAGTAATCTCCAATGTTTTCGTAAAATATTGAAAATCTTGCTACTATCCCTATTGTAGCCAGTTACTAGGGCAGTAGGGGAACTTTTCCCTGTCTTATTCCGTGGTGCTATTTCTTCCAATGTACTTTCTCGTTTAACCTTAAGAGCCCTACTCTCCATTTTGTTCATAAGGGACGGGGGATAACCTCTTGCCAGGAATTTTTTCTTAGTTTTATTTTATATATACCTTGTGTGGTTCTCCTTTCATTTGGTCATTCAGGAAGTTATAATCTGGAAAACCAAGCTGCTTTACATTCCTTCGAGACTTAGCCTGAAGGCTGCTCTCCATAGCTACCACAAGGATAGCTTTCAATAAAGGTTTTCTTTAACCTAATCATCAATAAAGGTCGTTTGGACTGGTGCAAGGTGCCCACTATAACTAGTAGACAGCATATACCAGGCCAACTTCTCCCAGCCCCCCATTCAATGCTGGACTACCGAGGCATTGAAGGTGAGGGGGAGGTGGGGCTTTTGACTGTAGCAACCAAAGTGTACACCTCCCCTAGCCACCAAAAGCAGCAGCAGAGGCCCCCTGCTACACACCACCTTTAATCTTCCCATTTTAAGGGAAGCGGTTCTCATTGATGCCTGGCCTACTGGGGAGAAAGGAGTAGACAGGGGCCCAGTCAACACCACTAGGCTACATGCCTCTGCACATTCCTCCTTCTGATGATCCACATGGTGCTCGCTTTCCGGTGCCGCACTATAGCAAGCTTAGTCGCCCCCTTTGCTTGGTCACCCTCCGAAATATTCCAAGGAGAATAACTCTTGATGGTCTCTGATTCTTTTGTGCTCTGGGCCCTTTCACTAGACGACACTGCACTGCTGCTCTTGCTCAAAGGTGGGATCCCCAAACCGCAACTACATACCACCATGGCCTCGAGTAAAGGCAAGAGGGACAGGAATGTTAAAGACATGCTTCTCAGACAGTCAAGGGCCTAGGCGGGCGACGCAGGTGTCTTGGGGCCCACAGAGGAGTCCATAGACGTGATGCACATGGAGGAGCCAGTTACCCACCCATACCTAGAAGCGCTGTTTGCCTCTCTACTTGAGGACCTCCGGTCCATTAAAACCGAACCGGCTGCAGAACATAGAGAAGTCTGTCGAGACGTTGACGAGCTAGGTGAACGCGTCTCCACGCTGGAAAACCATGAACACAGATGTGATGAAGAAATTGAGCAGCTCCAACAAGAGATCCTCAGCCTGAAGGACCAACACCTAGATCTGCAAGATCACACTGAGGATCTAGAGAACAGATCCCAGCGTAAAAACAGACGCCTATGCATGCAAGGTGTTGCATCCGGTGTGGAGGGAAAGGACATCACCGCATTTGTGAAAGATTTGTTTAGATCCCTTCAGGAAGCCCCTCAAAACACAGAGGTCATGATTGATTGCGCAAACAGGGTGGGCCCCAGAAGATCTCAGCCGGGTCCACTGCGGATATCTTGACCTGCGTCCATGATTTCACCCTGAAGGAGAAAATCTTACAATGCACCAGAGAGAAACAAACACCCCATCCAGTTCCAGGGTCAGTCCCCGGTCCTGTACCAAGACTTAGGGGCATCCACTTTGCAAAAATGCAGGGCCTTTCGACCTGTTACCTCATACCTCTGAGAAAGAGGGGTGGCCTACTCATGGGGCACCCCTTCAGAATTGTATTTCGCCTGGAAAGAAAACTGCATCAGAACCTCTCCATGGAAGTGTGGAAATATGGATTTTTATGGGCAGTTATGTCCCCTATCTTGGACCCCAACGGTTTCATGTATAAATGACAAGTACATGTAGGTTCTCTCCAGTTCCAGTTATGAAGACGCAAACACATGTGCGTCCACCGTCAACATGTCCTCTTTCAGATCCGCCATGAATGGGCCGGATATTCTATTCCTAAGTATGAAAGGCCACCGGCTTTATATGGTTCATTTATCCCATTTTACAGTCCAGGCGAGTAGGCCCTGATTCTGCCATTAAGCCTTTTCCTGCCCTCTGCCTCTGAAAGCTCCAGTCTGAGCTCGCATCTGTATCCATGAAGTTTGTCCTACTCCCTGCGCGGCTAACGGTGCCTGACTCGGCCTGTCGGCCTATCTGCCTGCCAAAAACTGTATTTCACCTTCAAGATTATCTGCTCTGCTCCGCTCCTCATCCGATGCATTCCTGTCTAGTAGTTTAGGTAAACATTCTTCCAGCTTCCGTGCAAAGGGGCCAGGCCTCGCTGCCCTCATGCAAGTAATTCATAGCTCTGTTTCCATGGAATATTCCTACCCCCTCGCATCTAGTGTAGACACTTAGACGCTTGTACACGCACTAACAGTCAGTATAGTCAGTATAGAATAAGATTCTATCCTAAGAGACCTCTCTTTTTGGATAACACAGTTCTTTAAACATAGGATATTAGATATGATTTGGGATTAGGTTGACATAACCCCAGACTTCTGTCTCCACATGTAGAGCTAAATGTCAAGTCCCCTTCACCCTCTAGTTACACGTCAATGACACGTCATGCTGCTGCGCGCGCATCTCTGCCAAGAATTTCTGCTGACATTGCGAAAATCTTTCATGGAACCACCCATTTATGACATCATATCTAATGACGTTCTTTAGTTACGCCTAGTTACACCCATTTTTGTTGCGCATGTATGATTTTATCTCTGTTATCAACTGTTACGTCTCCTGCATCTGTTTCACTATAATGCCTCTTCTATAATATGTCGGCCTATCTGCCTGCCAAAAACTGTATTTCACCTTCAAGATTATCTGCTCTGCTCCGCTCCTCATCCGATGCATTCCTGTCTAGTAGTTTAGGTAAACATTCTTCCAGCTTCCGTGCAAAGGGGCCAGGCCTCGCTGCCCTCATGCAAGTAATTCATAGCTCTGTTTCCATGGAATATTCCTACCCCCTCGCATCTAGTGTAGACACTTAGACGCTTGTACACGCACTAACAGTCAGTATAGTCAGTATAGAATAAGATTCTATCCTAAGAGACCTCTCTTTTTGGATAACACAGTTCTTTAAACATAGGATATTAGATATGATTTGGGATTAGGTTGACATAACCCCAGACTTCTGTCTCCACATGTAGAGCTAAATGTCAAGTCCCCTTCACCCTCTAGTTACACGTCAATGACACGTCATGCTGCTGCGCGCGCATCTCTGCCAAGAATTTCTGCTGACATTGCGAAAATCTTTCATGGAACCACCCATTTATGACATCATATCTAATGACGTTCTTTAGTTACGCCTAGTTACACCCATTTTTGTTACGCATGTATGATTTTATCTCTGTTATCAACTGTTACGCCTCCTGCATCTGTTTCACTATAATGCCTCTTCTATAAATATGATTATCTGTCAATAAAGTATTGTCCTTCACTTCCTGAACCTTCGTGGTGATGGAATATGGAGTCCATCAATTCGAATTGATTTTGGAATAAAGCCCGTTCCGAACCTCTAATACCACGGATTCTGCCTCTTATTTTACTGAGCTATTGTTATAGATTTTCCGCATCAAATTAAGTACCGGTAATTAAATTATTTACCACAGAAGAAGCGAGCTGCCTCCTTGATCTGAAAGACTCCATACCTGAGCGCTCCCGGTGGGGACGATATGGCCGTGAAAACGAGGAGCTTATGAGTTGCAACGGCACATAAGCTCCTCGATGCTAGAGATCGATAGGCAGTCATTGTCTCACTCGCTGGAGATACATCTGTGCCACTGATGACATGATGCAAGTATTTGCCCATCTCCAAGTCCTTATTGCTTCTTTCCCCATTTTGCATCAACAGGGGGCTGGGCATGGAGCGGGGAGCATGGCCACCACCATCCCCTTTGTCATTTAATATCCTATGAAGATTTACATCTCGGACAGTGATTCCTGCTTGAAGGACAAATTGTTAATGTTTTATTGGGCCATTTGTCTTCTTTGGGTTTTTCTTTGGAACTTGTGAGTAAGCATGCACAATATTTTAATGCCTACCTTTGTGCACCTAACCTATTCACTCTTGTATACGACCAATACAGAAGCAGGGTGAGTCTTTGCACGGCCAGGACAAACATGATACCACAGTAGCCCACTATGATGGACACATTACGGATCATTTCTCATAATGTTAAAGGTCTTAATCACTCATCGAAACGGGGCTCAATCCTTTGTTACCTAGGGAATTTGGGAATTCACATGTTTGTTAGAAGAGACGCGCCTCCTCCCTTAAGACTAACACAGACTTCGATTTAAGGCTTTCCCACGTCAATATTTCTCATCCCTCCCATCCAAGATGGCGGGAGTAGCAATATTGATCTCCCGGTCATTCAAGGGGAATGTGGGTCCCAGGAAGGCTGAGATCAAGGGCAGACTTTTAGCATACTCCCTAACCTTGGGATCCTGTAGCATCACACTTGGCACCATATAGTGCCCAAATGAAGGGCAGGAGTCTTTTATCCACAAAGCAGTAACAGAGGTAATGGGCACACAAGATAGAAGGGTACTACTGGGGGAATACCTAAATCTAGTGTTTAATAATGATCTAGATAGATCCACAGAGCGTCATGGCAAAACCGGGGCTATCTCTCTAGAGGGCCAGAACTGGTTGAACGACAGGGTAATGATGGACCTATGGAGAACGTCCCACCCGCTCTCCCGAGATTTCACCTACTATCACACCCACAGGACGTATGCCAGGCTAGACTACATTTTAGGTAGCCAGGAGACCGCTGCTCCTATTCAATCTGCCGAGATTGAACCATGCTACCTATCAGACCACTTCCGTAGTAATGGTGACTCTCACAATCCCGTCAGTTAACTCCCACTCTGGAACTTGGCGACTCAGAGACGCCCTGCTCCAACGCCCTGAGGTGGTAGTGCAAATCACTAAGACAATCGAGGACTATCTAGCGCCTTGAGACCCTCACGGGTGAGTAGCGTGCTTAAATCCCCTGATTGATTGATTCTAGCGCTTAACGACACTCCACTACCTTATGGGATGCCTTGAAAGTCATAGTTAGGGGGGGTTTATAGCGATAGCAGCTGTGGCAAATAATCTTTGCCTGGACAAGAGCGAGACACTGTCTCATGAAGTCCTGGAACTTGAACACATACACAAGCGAACAGGAGCCCCTCTGGTTTGGAGACAACTGGAAGCTGCCCGCACCCAGTTGGCCGGCCTTGACATCGATAGAGCAGAATATCCAGCACTTTGACATCGCTTTTATGTTGGCGGCGATCGGGTAGATTGACTTTTAGCCAACCGACTACGCATCCAACGTCAGGAAACAGGAATCCGGAGCCTCAAAATGCTGAGGGACCGGACTGGGCTACAGACAAGGGCATTCTAGATACCTTCCGGGATTATTATAAGACCCTTTACTTTTCACAGGCTCTTCCCCAAGATGCAGTCCCAACGTACTTAGAGGAGGACAACATCTCCTCTCTGACATCCGACCAGGCGCTCAAACTTGATCGACTGGTCCGCATCAAGGAAGTCATTCCCTTTTTCTCTCGCCAAAATCTATCTAAGTCACCGGGCCCAGATGGGTTTACGGCTTCCTTTTATAAGATCTTGTTTCAAAGCTTAGTGCCACTCCTCGCTAGACTCTTCAACGTAATCGGGCACACGGTTTCCCTCTTTGCTTCAGGCGGCGATAGTGGTAATCCCTAAACCGGGAAAGGATAAAACCCAGTGCTCTACTTATCGCCCCATCTCCATTTTGAACACAGATCATAAGTTGTTTATGGGCATCTAAGCTGCCAGGCTGAATCCAGTATTTACGGGGCTTGTGGACCCGGATCAGGCCAGCTTTGTACCACAAAGACAGTATAGCGATAACGCCAGACGTATCCTACACCTAATCGATAAATCCCAGCGGTTCGCACAAGAGAGGATGCTTTTATCGATAGATGCCGAGAAAGCATTCAACAGAGTCCACTGGCCTTATCTCGCTGCAAACCTGGCCCACTTCGGCATAGGTGTCTGTTTTCAAAAATGGATCCTTAGCAGCTACACTCAACCTACGGCGGTGGTTAAGGACAATGGATGCTCCTCCACTCCATTTGACATCAGCAGAGGAATGAGGAAGGGGTGCCTGCTGTCTCCCCTGCTGTCCGCCCTCTATATGGAGCCTATGGCCCACAAAGTTTGTAATAATCTGCAGATAACAGGTATCCAGTTTGGAGGGGGGGGCACCTTATAAGTCTATATGTGGACAATATTATAGTCTCCCTAGAGGAGCCTCTGACATCTCTGCCCGCAGTAATTACTGAATTAGAAGCATTCGGCCTTGCGTCCTGGTTAAAAATAAACATCCATAAATCGCAAGCCCTTGACCTTACCTTGCACCCACACACGCTTGAAACTCTAAGTCGCACACTCCCCTTCAGTGGGCCCCAAAATCCATCCCCTACTTAGGTCTCCTTTTCTCTCCTACCATAGCCGAGACGGTTACCCCTAGCTATCAGACTCTGACCCAACAGATTAAGTTAGATCTTTGTCGCTGGCACTCCCACTCACTATCCTGACTAGGATGCATTTCGCAATCAAATTATGGATCCCCCCCTATCCCCAAGATTGTGTTCCTTTTTCAGGCTCTCCTTGTCTCGCCGCCTCCAGGCACTCTACGCCTTCTTCAACAAGAGATAAACAAATTCATCTCGGCGGACAAATGTTCCCGCTTCAGTCGAGACCTTAGCTATAAACCCCCAGCGGAAGGAGGCCTGGGCTTCAGGGAGCTTCAGTGCTATTACCAAGCTACTCAACTAAGGATTTTTGTTGAATGGTCCCGTTCAGAGTCGTAAAAGCGCTGGTTATTTATGGATAAGATACTGGGTGGGCAGGCCTATGGGGTATCCCTTTTGTCTCAAAGCAAGCCCGAAGCAAATACCGTTACCTCTCCACCTAAACCAGGGCATCACTGACAGTGTATGGGATGGGCTAGCGACGCTGAGGGATCTTTTTTTTTTTTTTTTTTGTCATGAAACTGTTTTTAATTTGCAATTGTGCACTTACAGTTTTTATTTTTATTGAGTGCTTTTCTCTCTCGACTCATGACGAGATTGTTCCACGATATTCAATGATATCATATATACTTTTTTTTTTTTTTTTATCGAGCAGAGGAGAGCAGGATAAATAACAATTTTTAAACACTTTTACAATTACTTTCTAATACATGTATGAATCTGAAACAACACATTGTAACATACCAATCTGTAATCGAGGATATAGCCTTATCAAACAACCCCACATAAAGTAGCATCATGCTTTCTTATAGTACAAGCCATAAAAATAACCTAAAACACAGTGTAAAGCTACTGAAGTGCAGTGTGCAACACTATTGGACTTTCTACAAAACTTCACTTTTTTATTGATAGCAATTTATCTAATGGCCTCCATTCCACAGTAAGAAAAGCATCTGCTTTTCCACCCCCCTCATTCCTGCCATATTTAAATCTATTTCATCGAATCGACAATAAATTGTGCAAAAATACAAATTTTCTTAAAGTGCAATATGCTAAAGTGCTAAGTGCTAAAGTGCTGAACCACTACCATACTGAAATTCTATATAGCTTGATAATGTGTGCAACACTATTAGACTTTCTACAAAACTTCAAATTTATATTGCTAACAATTTATCTAATGGCACCCTTCTTTCCCGCCATATTTTAATCTATTTCATCGAATCAACAATAAATTGTGCAAAAATACACATTTTCATAAAGTGCAATATGCTAAAGTGCTAAAGTGCTGGACCAGTACCATACTAAAATTCTATATGGCTTGATACTTATCCAAAAACCTCCAAACCAATGTAATTTTTTTTACTGCACCTACCCGCTTGGCATATGCTTCTTCATATCTCCTTGTCCTCCACATTTTAATTAACCATTCCGAATAGGAAGGGATCTCTTCTGTTCTCCACTTTTGTAGAATCAATGACCGTGCTATTACAGTGCCAATAGCCACGAACGTCGCTTCTACTTTATTTAGATCAGCTCTTACTCTAGAGATCCCAAACAATGCCACCTCTGTCTCAGGATCAACATTGTTATCAATTGCATAACTTATAGCTGAAAAAAATTTATTCCAGAAAATTTGGAGTTTTGGGCATGTAAAACAAATATGTAGCCAGTCCCCCTCTCCCAAGGCCTGGCACCGAAAGCAGTTATTTTCAACCCCGGCATGGCGCTTGTTTAATACTGCCGGAGTATAATATGCCATCCACCTTGAAAGAAAGGCCATCCTTTTAAAATTGGCCGCTCTCAATGCTTTACTACCTAATAGTGCAATCTGCTGCCATTCTTGATGGGAGAACTTGCAATTAGTTTCTTGTATTATTTTTCCCAAAAAAGTTTCAACTATTGGAGCTGACCTTTGTTTTGAGAGTAGAGAGTACCAATTTCCTACGCCTTTCAATCTCATCTTATAAAGCGCATTGGCAAGTCCCCCTGGTACCCAATCTGGGAAAATATCATATTTTTTAATCAGATGCGAGATCTGTAAATATTCCAAGAATCCGGGCTTCTCCAGGTTCCCACATCTGGCTACCACCTGTTCCCAGGACATCATTTTTTGAGCTATAAAAAAGCTACCCAGCTCGAAAAAGCCATTGTCCTTCCATCTTGTTAAAAGGCGAGAATGCATCTGCAGCCCTAAAGATCTACTTTCTTCGAGATTTAGAAAAATGTAGCCAGAAGAATTAATTTGTTTAAAAAAGCATAAAAGGCGTTTGGAGAAGTCCCGTAATGTCTTATACCGGGATTTCTTAGGTAGTTTGGTTGTTTTAAGAAAAACTGATAATTGTGTTCCAGACTCACTAAGCATTTTTTCATAGAAAAAGATTTCTGTCAAATCATTACTAACAAGTAGACGGGCAGTTATGTCCAGTAGGGCAGCCTCATAATAGATTTGGATATTGGGTAGAGCCAATCCCCCCTGATCTATTTCTAGTTGTAATGTGGGGAGCTTGACTCTGGAAATCTTATTATTCCATATAAATTCTCTGAACATTGAATCGATTTCTTGAAAAAACTTAACATTTATCTTAAGAGGGACATTGATAAATAAAAAATTTAATAAGGGTAGTATAGACATTTTTAAAAGCCCAACCAGGCCTATCAAAGTCAATGGTATAATAGACCACTTATCCAATATGCTTTTGATCTTACATTTCATTGTTGTATAATTCAGGCTAAAAAGTTGATCAACTTGGTTGGAAACATATATGCCTAAATACCTTATTGGGTCTGTTTTGAACGCCTGGGGTTTTAAATTCGGGGGTAGAAAGTTATAATCATTATTCAATATTAACATTTCTGTTTTGTTTTGATTTATTTTATAACCCCCTATTTGTTCAAATCTTCTAAACTCCGCTAGTACCTTGCTCCAGTTCATTTCATCCGGATATAAATACAAAATTATGTCATCTGCAAATAATTTCATTTTTGGCATCCCATCAATGGGAGCTCTAATTAAAAGATTATCCCTAATTCTACATGCCAATGGCTCTATAAAAAATGTAAACAAGATGGGTGACAGAGGGCATCCCTGCCTTGTCCCTCGTTTTATTTCTACTTCCCCAATTGATTCGCCATTATAATCAGCCTGGCGTGAGCTCCTTGATATATATTCTTAAGCATTTTTATAATTTGGCTAGGGAACCCAAACTTTGATAAACCGATAAAAAGAGCTTCCCAGTTCACTAAGTCGAATGCTTTTTCGGCATCGACCATCGTGATAAAAGTGGGTAGTTTATTTACAGTGACAAAGTCTAGGGTCTGAATTAAAAACCGGGTATTCGTTGACATAGATCTACCTAAAATAAACCCAGTCTGATCCGGATGAATTAAAACTTGTGCTATAGGTGTAAAGCGCTGTGCCCAAATTTTCATTAATATTTTAAAATCTGCATTCAAAAGGCTAATTGGTCTATAAGAGTTAACATCTTTTTCACTCTTCCCTTTTTTAACAAAGCTAATCAAGATAGACTCCTTAAACGTTATGGGAACCTTACCACCCTGCTTGATATAAGTAAATATTTTTCTTAGAAAGGGAGTTAGTGTCTTCTTAAAAGTTTTATACAGCTCAATCGGGAGCCCATCCGCTCCACAAGCTTTTGCCCCTGAAATTAATCCTATGGCCTTTTCTATTTCATCTATGGATATATCCATGTGGAGCTGCTCTACCATTTCTCTTGTAAGACTGGGTACCTCGACCTCCTCATAAAATTGATTAATCTGCTCTACTCCAACCTGGTATTGGGTTGCATATAATTTAGTATAATGTTCCAAGAATGTTTGTGCAATCTCTCCTTTTTCAGTTAAAAGGCCATTATTTCTAGGGTCAAAGATTTCAGTGATCATTGCTGACTATTGCTTAGTTTTAGTAGAGCTAGCAAGCATTTTACCAATCAACTGGTTTTCTTCATATACTAGTTGCTGGTAAGCTCTAGAACTAGCTATCTCTTCCATAATAAAAAATTCTTTTAATTCATATTTAACTTTGATGAGATGCCTTTTATCCTCCTCTAACGCTACAGACCGATTATTTACTGCCTTTGTTGCCTTTTCGACGTTCTGTTGGAGGTTATTGATTTTTTTTCTCCTCTGCTTCGTTTGGGCGGTGGAGTAGGCTATTATTTGGCCCCTTAAGGCAGCCTTGAACCCGCCCCATACAGAGAATATATCTGCCGTGTTCTCATTTCTGTTAAAAAATTCCTCGATCCATTCCCCCGTATTATTCACCCACTGAATGTCTTGCAAGAGGAGTCGATCCATCTGCCACTTGGATCTTGGTTTCAGCTCCTCATTAATTCTTATCTCCACTTTGATTAGGGAATGATCCGAAAAAGGGTTTGTCAATATTTCTGTATTATTATACCCCAATGATTTAGTTATTAAGAAAAAGTCAATTCTAGATGCTGTATTATATTTATTAGAGTGACAGGTAAACTCCATCTTAAGGGAATTAGCGTCACGCCAAGGATCTATTAAAACATGTTCTGCTATTAAACCTTATATCACTTTTTTGGTTTGGGGTTTCAGCTCTTTTTTTTTCCTATTTGAGGTATCCTTTTTTAAGTTTTGGATAAAATTGAAAACCCCACCCCAAATAATTTTCCCCGGTATCCACCTTAGTGTTTCCCCTATTTTAAGTAAAACTGCGCTGTCATCCATTACAGGAGCATAATAGTTCACAAAATTGAATGTAACACCCTTTAATCTAGCTTCAACCCAGATCCATCTGCCCTGAGGATCTCTTACTATTTGGCCGAATTACCAAGGGAGGTTTTTACAAAAGTATACAGTGACTCCTCTACAAGCCAGTCCAGCAGAGGCAAAAAAAACATGTGAAAACCAACGAGGAAGGAATAGACTTGGGGAATTTGTTTTTAGATGTTTTTTTTGTAGAAACAAGACTTGAGGTGTCAGGGAGGTAAGCCATCTAATAAGGGCCCCGTATTTCTGTTTATTCAAGATCCCATTAACATTTAGAGAGTATATACTACACAAGTTTGTCATATCCTATACAATTCAATATTCCTTCCACCAACTACTTGAGAAGCATATTGTATCCATAGCCTGCCTAACTTAACCAACCATAACCTGACTAATTTTACCTTTTCTACTTCTGCTCTGCTACTGCTAATTTTTATTTTGCTTTTACACCCCCCCCTACTGACCCCTTGCCCTCCCCTTGCATTGTGGAAAACCCCCTAGCTGCCACGCTGCCACACTGCACCCTTCCCAAAACCTTATGGGCGTCTTGAAGTCACACCCAAGGTGAGCTTGCCCTTATCCCCAGATCCCGCCCATTCTAATTTCTTTTTGTCATTTTTATTCATATATTTATTTATTTTTTATCCTGTATCCTGTCAGTGGTATAAAACCCAGTGTGGTCAGCTCCATACTTAATCTAGCAGTGATATTAAATCCCAGGCCTGTCCTTAAAATCACCAGGTGTATGCAACAACACTTTTTCGCCTCACACCCAAGATCTCTTACATTCTACCTACCAGCTACCATCATCTACTAGATCCTTCTGAGATTTCCTTCAACAGGGCCTGAGCCTCTTCCAGGTCCGAAAACAAAAAAAACTTTCCTTTCACCAGCACTTTGAGTTTAGACTGGTGTACAATTGTAGCTTGGGCACCATGAGCTTTAAATAGACGGAGAATTTTAACAAATTATTTTCTCCGCCGATCATGTCTGAGAATATTCTACATTTACAAGTTTCTGTAACTGGAAACTGTCTCTGCTGGAATGCCTTTGCTAAAATTCTCTCCTTTATTCTATAGTCTGCAAAGTTTAGTAATATTGTTCTAGGATATGTAGAGTTGGGAAAGGGTTGTGCTGGGACTCGATGAGCTCTTGTTATTGTGAGATCTCCGTCAAGTTCTGGCAGGACTTGCTTTTTAATGAATGAGCTCACCCACTGGATTGTTGGGGCTCCTTCCAGCCCTTCCGGAACCCCAACAATTCTGAGGTTCGATCTGCGAGAATAATTTTCAAGTTCCTCCAGCTTAGCTTCAACAGTGAGTGTCTTTTTTTTTACCTCTTTCACCTCTTCCATAGCAATCGACACTTGGTCCTCTAGCACTGAAACCCGAGACTCCGCCTCCTGCAATCTATTCGGGATCCCTGCCATTGTCTCTTCCATCTTTCCCAACCTTGCGTGTAGAGCAGCAATTGCTGCTTGCTGTGTATTTTTCATATCCCGTATTTCTTCGAGGATTAGATTTAGCATATCCTTAATGTCTAGTTGATGCGTTTCCTTAATCTCAGCACTCTGGCAAGCGTTGGTAAGTTGATCTTTCATGCCTTTCATGCTAGCATTTACCTCTCCTGCCTTAGGATCTACTTGGTTCAGGAAAGTTGAGGGCAGAGATACGATCTCAGCTGGAACAGCTCTCCTACTTTCCATTGGAGTGGCAACCGCTAGCCCTATAAGCGGACGTGCCGGTACCTCTGTCATAAAATCACAGCTTTTATTAAGTAGCTCCTGCAGCGAGTGGTCAGTATTCTGTATTTCTTTACCCATTATATTCGGCGAATTGGTGGAACTAGATGTCAACCGATTTTGCTCTATTTGCTCTGTTTGTGATTGAAGCTGAAGCTGAGCTTGCGGTTGAGGTTGCTTCATTTGGATATTGTGTTGTTGATGTGGGAGAGCCACTGAGCCAGATATTTCGATAATCTGTTGCGTGATCCTGGGGAGACTATCAGCTCCGCCCATGCCCTTTTCTGTAGCTAATATATCAGCCGGCCCAAGAGTAGATACACCTAAGGAGGAGGGTGGAGGATGTTGAGGTTTAGGGGTGGCTTTACTAGTGAATAGCGGAAACTCCTTGATTTCATTTAATTCTTTTTTATCACATCCTAGATTTGAGATCGCTGACATAGAGGCTGGTGTAGTTGTTTTAGGCAGACCTGCCTCTGTGTCCACAGGGGGTAAGACCAGGTCGAAAAGTCCATCGTCCTGTATGGGTGCAAAACCGCTAGAGAGAGATTCTTCTTCGGAACTTTCTGAAGTAATCTCTGCGCCTGGTGAAATGGGATTGTCTCCCCCATCCTTAGCACCACGCAGTATCGCTTTCTTTGCCACAGTCTGACGAGTTTTTTTAAGACGGGGGCTATAGTCTCCTTAGTGGCCTTATTAGAGATATTGCAGTCTTTTAATTGTTTCCCCATCTTTTACGCCGAAGTGTCTTTCTATCTAATATATGCCACTTGCGTCTTTTTTCCTCTTCCCCTTTGAGTATTTCTTTTATCTTTCTCAACCGGACAAGTTTCCTAGCCTCCTGCCCTTCAACCTCAAGCCTTTTCCACCACCACTCCTCACCTCTCTCCTGCAGTTCACGACGTCAATTCCATGGCTTCTTGACTCACTTTAACCTTTTTTTTTTTTTTTTTTATATCTGCGCCTTGTTTCGATCTTGCAAAGACAGCCGTAAATCATTTCCACACCCGCAGAGAAGTAGACAATGTCCTCAATGCCCCCACCGCCTCCGTATATCAGCTGGAGCAGTAGAGCTACAGAGCTACAAACCGGGAACCAAAACGCCGAGATTTTCTTTTGTTCGATGAGCTCCTGTTCCACCTCAGCGCGGCTCCCGGCAGCTACGTTAATCCTCGCGTCCCTGCATCTCAAAAGCGGGAACCCATCCGCTTCTTAGCATGAACGCCGAGTTACCATCGCCAATGCCATTGCCATTGCCGTTAGAGCCTGGGGGCGGGATCCGGGTCTCAGGTCACGGGTTCACCTGCCGCTACGTGGAGGCGCTACGTGGAGGCGTGGTGTTCCATCCAGGCAATCTACGCCTTCTTCAACAAGAGATAAACAAATTCATCTCGGCGGACAAATGTTCCCGCTTC
Organism: Triturus cristatus; assembly: GCF_964204655.1. NCBI lineage: Eukaryota > Metazoa > Chordata > Amphibia > Caudata > Salamandridae > Triturus > Triturus cristatus. The sequence goes on along the minus strand of NC_140584.1, from coordinate 934,698,839 downwards.
AGTCGAGACCTTAGCTATAAACCCCCAGCGGAAGGAGGCCTGGGCTTCAGGGAGCTTCAGCGCTATTACCAAGCTACTCAACTAAGGATTTTTGTTGAATGGTCCCGTTCAGAGTCGTAAAAGCGCTGGTTATTTATGGATAAGATACTGGCTGGGCAGGCCTATGGGGCATCCCTTTTGTCTCAAAGCAAGCCCGACGCAAATACCTCTACCTCTCCACCTAAACCAGGGCATCACTGACAGTGTATGGGATGGGCTAGCGACGCTGAGGGATCTGACATCTTTTCCCTTCACCTCTCAAGCCCATAGTAAAAATCTCAAACTTCGAATGGGTTTCGGGGATCCAGCATTCCTTATATGGAACCAGAAAGGCTGCAGGTCAGTAGGTCAACTATTCGATACAGATAGTCCCCTTACCTTTGAGGCCCTACGTACGGATTTTGCAAAACCCAGAGTCGGAGCAATGGCATTATATGCAGATCTGTCACTGGGTAATGCACCCCTCTGTACGCACTGGAGGAGAGTGACATATCACCCCTTTTGAACAATAGTTCCTAGCCGAGACAGCTGATTAGTGCATGATCTCAGAACTGTATCGACTAATAGGCCCTTCAACCGAGACTTCCAAGTCTAGGAGCCAGCTCCGATGGGAGACTCAGATAGGTAGGGAACTAATGGTAAGAGAGTGGGGCGACATTTAATACCGGGCATGCCACACGGCTTACAACATGGCTAGCATTGAAACCACCACCAAAATCGCAACCTATGGTTACTACACCCCCCACAGACTACAGAACTATAATCCCTCCAAAACACCAGAGTGCTGGTCACTGCGGACAAACTGCTACGCTGCTGCACATTCTATGGTATTGCTAGAAAATACAGAATTACTGGGAGCAAGTACTCACAGACATAGATACAAGCTTTGACACAGAACTCCCCAAATTTCCTGCATACATTGTTTTAGGGCTCCCCAACCTCCTCATTTTCCCTCTCAAGTTAAAGAGAGACAGACCGATCGGCCTGGCCCTAGGGGCGGCATTACAGAACATCCTTTCTCACTGGGGCTCAGATCTGATACCCACACACTTAGGCTGGCTGCACTGGTTATGGCATATTCTTGGAATGGAACAAACCACCTTCTCCCTGTCTAACCAAAGGGCGGCATTCTCCGAAGTATGGGGGCCATTCCTAGCCTTGTTGACATCGGAATTCAGAGAACTTACCTGTCCCAAATACCTGCGGCTCTTGAGACTGACTGAGACCCAGGGCCCCTCTTAACTTTCATATAGACATTACTAAACGGGATAACTCAGGGTGCCAGATGGATTGAGACCTCTTCCCTTTTTCTCCTTCCTTCCCTCCCTTCACTTGTTCTCCTCTTTTCCTTTTTATTTATAGCAGTCACCAGGTCTGGGGGTTGGAAGTGGGGGGTTGGGGTTGATTGTTGACAGCTTATAGCATGCACAGCCCTGATAGTAGGGTCCTATTTGTTGATGTCATGTAGCATGGTGTCACCTTTTTTTGTTTGTTGATTACAAACCAATAGAGAGATTGAAACCATAAATATAGCAGACAAAGCACTGTCAGCTCAACTAAGTACTTGGGACCACTGCTGTGGCGGGACAACAGTCATATTGCCAAGATACAAACCAAGCCCTATGTCTGTGTATCTAGTTTTACGCGTATGTGTGATTGGGATACAGATGAAAGGGCGCATAGCTCAAAATACTGCCAAAGTGCAGTATTGCCTCAAGGATGTGCACAATCACACAGCCAGATATTTTACTCCTTTCGTGTTGCACGTTTTCACTGTTTCCTGCAGGTGCTGGAATGGGTGCGAAGGAGTTGCACAGATCTGGGCACTGTCTGTGTGCGCAGCAGTTCGATTTCCCTTCACAGACCATGAAAACAACGTAGACACAGTTTAAAGAATGAATAAATATATGCCACAGTGGAGGCAGTCACCACAGTCTCCTGCTTCGGTTGGGAGGTTCTGGACACCAGACAGAGGTGCAGCAATGTTGTGCTTAGACACAGAGGCCTTCATGCCCTGCAGCGCCACTTGCAAATGGAACTCGGGTGCAGGTGATGTATTGGTGATACACAGTCCTTTTACTGACCATGAAGTGACAAGCAAGATCATTCAAGTTAGTATGGAAACACTGGAGCTCATATGCTCGACATCACAGATGCAGCAAACTGTTGGGAACACCGACCTCCATTCACTGGTCACGTGTAGATTTATTCGGGGGTGATCACGGACATAGCAATGTGGATTATGTTGCACAGGCCCTCACTGACGGTGGTCGCTGATTGATTGCTTAACCCATTGTGTGCTTATGACGAGCCAAGCTCGTCATGAGGCACAGTGGAGCTGTGCTCATGACGAGCTGGGCTCGTCATAACAGTCGCGCTCCGCCCACGCGCGATTGATTCCCCGCCTGTGCGGAAGAATCAATCAGTGGGCGGAGTCGTGACGAGCTCAGCTCGTCATGAGCACAGCTCCACTGTGCCTCATGATGAGCTGGGCTCATCACGAGCAGGGACAGACTGGGAACCCAAAGCAGCACTAGAAAATTTTGTGAGACCAGCCCCTGTAGGGTGCATTGTGACAGAAAGCGTAGCAAGCGAGCCTGACCAATTCAAGGGGTTATCCCCCAAGCAAAATTTGGGGGAAAATGATGCATTCTACAACACATTTTTCATTATATATTCAACTGTATTAGCTTTTAAAGCATAGTAAATGATGACGTTACAGTGTCCCAGGATACCCAGCCAGTTAAACTACTAGGTATTTTTTATGTGCGTAGGTTATAGGTCCAATTAGAAAGTCTGTATATAAAACATTAAATTATAGTTAAGGCTCCCTTTCAATGAGTCACGCAGTCACTGTGCAATAAAAGACACTATAGGCATGTTGTAAGGAAATGTATGTATCATTGTATTAACAGGCAAGACAAAGTTTGTTAATCATGTCAACCTCTAATCACACCACAATCTGTATTGCGTGATTTACAATACATATATTCCTCAATTACTGAATTGTTAGGTGATTTAACACAAGAAAGCCTGAAAAGGCAATTTAGTCCTTCACGCTGGCCATTAATTACACCAAAAGCCGCTGAGGTCTGATCTGTCAGACGAGGACGCCTCGTGACAATTTGTGGGCAGGGGGCTTCTCACTATGGGAGGGTCAGGGCCGGCTTTAGCGCTGATGGCACCCAGTGCGATAATCTTTGTTGGGACCATTCAATAATTCCCTCACTATCACCCTCCAACAGTGCCCCTCATCTCTCCAAAACCCCTCTCTCACATGTATTTCATTTGTTTTATATAGTGCCTCTCATACCAGTGTAGGATGTCGGAGCACTTTACCTCACTCACACACACACAGACACACACACACGCAATGAATCATATGTGTGTAAAATTATTATACGGAAAATGTTATATAAGACAAAGGGAACTACAAGGTGTAGGATTCACATGTCATCCATTCTGCTGGCTCTGAAGAGGCACAAACTCAGGTTTCAAAACGTAACCCAGGGGTTAAGGGCGTCTTTATTAATGACAATTTCTTACCATACAAACCTTTTTTAGAAACATTAGAATAATGAAAGACTGAGAAAAACATAACTTTCTAACCTGTACCACACATTTGCAAGCAGCTTTTTGATGACAGTGCATAAGTCACTGTGCTATATTACAATTGTACCTTATGACGTGCAAGTAAGAAAAAAAGGAATTCTGCAACAAAAGGATCTCTGTGATAAAAGTAGCAACTCAATGAGGTATACACATAAAATACAGTTCTGTGATGTGCATGCTACAGGTTTTTTGCAGCAGGTATATTAAGCCTCTGCACATCTTTAGATGAGTTAAAACTGACTAGACAAAAATTCAATCTCTCTTCAGCAGGAATGCTAATCTCTACAGATATCTTGACACTTTTACTCGTGTCTGAAAACTGCTGAACATACAAGGGGGTGCTTTTAAAACCCCAACAAATTTCAAAAGACAGTGCCCTCCGTCCTGGCTGGAGTGGATTGTGCTGCCCTGCTGATTTTGTTGCTCCCCTGTTTGGGCAAGAAAACTGCACAAGCCTCTGGTTTTGGCAGACTCAATCCTTCAGAGCTTCTCATGGTTGTATGCTGGATAGCAGGACTGGTTCCTCGATGTCTAATTGGCTCAGGGACCATCTCCCCACCTCTTTGATTCTGGGTGCAGCACAGCAGAACCGTCTTCTTTCTCAGTCCTGATGTATCCGTCAGACCCCCTTCAGAGAAGACGGCCAAATATTCTACGTCTGGTCTTAACCTTTCACCACAGAGGTGAACAGAGCTTCTTCAACAATAATCTTAAACTAGATAAGCCAAAGGATTCAGCTTATAGACAGTGCAGTGGTCGTTAGACTTTGACCAACTGACCACACTGATTCAAAGTTGGCCACAAATTTTCAAGGGGAGACTGACTTGTTTAAAAGTGCAATATCCCTGTAGATGGGCTGCAGCTCCATGACAACAAGGTTTGTGAGAACTGTCATTCTCAGATCTGCATTGGTTTCCAGATGATGTGAGGATTGTAGAGGCTGCTCATCTGAGTTTTAGGTGAGAAGTCGTTGGGTCTAGAATTCAAGGGGATATGCATGAAAGTATTGGCTACTTCAAAACCTTAAGAAGCATCCTACAGGATGATATATATTTAGCTGGACCTTGGTATGGGTAACCCCCCTCTTATGCACACTTTTACTCTCAAACCCATCCCATACACCCAAGGGGGCAGTTGTAACATGCTACAATGACCTACCAGAGAGAGCCAGCAAACAGCTATTCAATAGGATGCATGCAAAAAAAAGCCCTAAATATCCCACTACTATAATCATCTGCCACCAACCATTAGTAGTGTCATGGTCAGGTCCTGAGGATAGTAACCATCCATGTTAAAAGAAATATATCTTTGATGGTGCCACTATCACCTAACTGAGTCTAGAACACTTATCAGGAGACTCATGACCCAGGTCTCAAGTCAAGAAACTACAATGGGTCAGTCAGAATGAGAGAGTGAACACGGACACAGGAACTGCATCAGGGACTTTCAACCCTACAAAGGACTAACAATATTTGCATGGTAGGCTCGGGAACAACAGGCACAAAGGGTACAAGAGGAAAAGACAGAATATTGCAGTATTTCAAAGATCATTAACATCGCCTGGCGCAGTGCAGGAGCAGGAAAATGCTCATTTGTCATTGCTCTTCTGATAACTGTTACAGTTGTCAAATGACTAAAAGGAAGATTCATTCTCTGTCTGAGGATAATGTGGAGGAATGGAATAAGTATATTCTTTTGACTCTGGAGTCTGTGCCTCTCCTTGGTACTAGCCAATTTATAAGGGATCTTGGAGCAGAGTACCTGGTTTTAAAGGATTTAGATACATCCTGGACGAGTTGCTCTTACTTTCATCTGTGAACCTGATAGATCTTTGGTCGTGGATAGGAAGGCATGGGCTGATGACTTTGATTAGCTGGTGCATTAAGAACTGAAGACCTACAGTCAGCTGAAAGTGTGCATTAAACCAGTACTCTGAACATCCAACAATCAATTGATGCCAAGCATAGAACTGGTTAGGCACTCCATGTCAAGATGAGGCCCCTTCCTGTGTATCATAGAGAGCCATGAAGGGACATAGCTTATTTCTTTATTGAACATACATGCATCCCCTAATCGTAGTGGATGTCCCTCTGGGCGCTGCGTAGGATCGCTAATGCGGTTCCCATCAACTCATTCAATTTCTCCAATAATTTTGTCAAACGATTGTTCAATTGAAAATAAAGTTATTTTTATTTCAATTCTTGAATTAATCCATTATTCTGTTGTATTCTTTCAATCATATGTCTTCCAATAATATAATGACATGTTTTGAAAAGTATTCCCAATGCATTTCGGGCACCCATGTGCACTTCTTCAGGGGGAAAATCTAAATAAAACACAAATTTCACTATATGAGGTTCCACATCCTAATATGCATATACATAATGCTAAATCAACAATTCGAATTAAATGTTATTTACCAGCAATATTACCAATTTAAATCATGATATATTTGTCTTGCCATGTTATTTACAAAAATCAACAAGGAAGGTAACCTAAATGGTATTATGAACGGTGTTCTAAAACCTAGAGGTTACGTGATATAACCGCTGCTAAAACGACTGTGTGAAAGGTTGGAACAAAACGAGAATGAATGCTACGTTGTAAATCAAAGATAATGATATAACTGCGAAACGAAACACTACGGCGATGGTTACATCGCTGTAAATTAAGGAAGTGTGCCCGGTTTATCTCCCTAGGACTGGGGAAATTATAAATTGAAGACAAGGTATAGCGGAATCTTACCTTTCAGTGGTTTCTAACAAATGTAATCCATGTTTCCACGAATATCTGCGTTCAGCCTATCGTGTTAGACGCCATTAATATCAAGTGTGCGTCAGAGGTATAGAAAGCTGACTAACTGTGTTGCAAATAGAAACCCTGTGTTAGCAGTCTAAATCAGCGCCATGTTATAATATGTGATTTATCATGTCCTCAAATAAAACAATGTGAATAAAGAAAGGAGTGTTCCCTAATCCAAAGAAAGGGTATATTTAATATAATGGCGTGTGAATGTGTGATCCTTAAACTGTCTAAGGTTTCAAGTGGAAATTAAAGGTCCGTACTACTTTAATCTACCCTAAAGGCAGTTGAATAAACTATGTAACAAATGTTTATATTTCTTACAGTGATACCTATGCTTCTACATAAACATCCTGAATATCTGGCGTGTGTCAAAAATATAAACTAGATTCCCAAATATAAAGGTCCTGGTTAGCGCGATATAGTGATGTGTTATATATCATGACTCTTATTCACGGAGCAGTGAATAGAGGAAAAAGAGTTCATTAATCTCAACAGATGAAGTATAATAGATATTTTTATATGAAGAATTCATCAAACTTTCTGAGGATTCTAATGAAATGTCTCTAATCTGATGGCGTTGTGATGAAAAGATCTATGGGAACAATGAAGTTATTGTTTACATGGGATTAATGTGTCTGAGAAAGAAGTTAAAAAAACATCATAACAGGAAATATAAGAAACTCTAGAACATAATCAGTGGTGCACATGATTTTCAGTCTGAAAAATGGCAAGAACGTAAACAAGATAAATTGATCACAAGTAGCAAGCTAATTCCAAGCGATCATTGAGTCCCTTCGGTTTCATAGCATCTAGTCTATAAATCCAGTGGTTTTCCCTCTGTTAGAGGACTTTGTTGTTGTCTCTCCCTTCTGTTTTTTTCCACAATTTCCAGAATCGTAAATTTCAATTTTGCGATGTTGTGTTGTCTTTCATTGAAATGAATTGCTACTGATGATTTGATGCTCTTTGTTCTGATATTACTTTTGTGTTAAAAAATACGGGGTTTTATTTTTCTATTAGTTTTCCCAAAATATACTAAGCCGCAAGGACATTTCAAGAGATAGATAACATTTGAAGTATCACATGAAGCTGTAACGTTCAGTTTTATCGGTGTTCCTCTTGCTGGGTGCATGATAGAGTTACCTTTGATTATGTTATTACAATTACTGCAGTTATGGCAAGGAATAGTCTCTTTGTGTGTTATCAGATCTGATTTGACAGTTGGTTTGAGAATTTCTTGAATATTTTTACTTCTTGTATAGGCAAACATTGGGTCTTTATTGAAAATGCCTTTGAAATCTGGTTCACCCACCAATAATGGCCAATGTGTACGAATGATGCGTTTATATTGGTGGCTCATAGTAGAGTATGTTGAAATAATCACCATTCTTGATTGTTCAATCTTATTAGATGGTAGTAATAATTCTCTGCGGGGTTTGAGCGAGCATTTCGTGACTGCTTGTTGCAATATTTTTTCTGGGTATCCTCGTTCCTGAAAACGACTCACCATATTTCGGTGGTCGGATACTATTCTTTTGACTCTATAGAGTTATGAAAGTGGTAAATGATTCTTTAATGGAAGCTGATGAAAACTTTTATAATGCAGAAGATTATTACGATCCGTAGATTTCTTGAAAAAGGTGGTTTCAATTTTATTCCTTGTTCTTGTCAATAATATATCAAGATAAGATATGGTGGTATTATCGATCTGATAAGTGAACTGTATGTGTTTGTTGATTGTGTTGAGAGGTTCGAGAGCCAATGTTAATTCCGGATATGTGCCTTGCCATAGTACAAAAATGTCATCTATGTACCGTAGAAACAGTAATGCATGTTTTTTCCAGGTGTCCAAACTTAACATATGTCTGTTCTCAAAAACACTCAAAGATATTGGCATAGACAGGAGCGGCACAGTTGCCCATCGAAGTGCCTGTTAGTTGTAAGTAATACTCATTTTCCCATCTGAAATAACTCTGGTATAATGTGAAAGTTAACAGTTCCATGAGAAACACTTGAAAATCAAGATTCAATTGTGATGATAGTAAAATCTCTTCAATTGATTCAATCCCTAGATTGTGAGGAATGGATGCATAAAGAGATTTTATGTCGATGGTACACATCCATACTTCTTCGTTGTCAGGCAGTTGAATTAGTTCAAGTTTGTTTAGAAAATCGGTAGTGTCCTTCACATAAGTGTTAGTCTTTATTACAAATTTTTGCAAGTGGACATCCCAAAAAATTCCAATGGGTTCATGAATGCTCCCTCTCGTAGTAACAATTGGTCTGAGTGCCGGATGTTTAAGATCATTATGAATTTTTGGAAGCATATAGATGGTAGGTGATCTTGGATGTGATTGTGTAAGGTATTTTTTTGTTTTCTCAGTTATTATGCCTTCTTCATTGGCTTTGGTGAGGAGGAGTTGTAATTGATCTTGGAATTTTTCTGTTGGATTGTATCCTAATGGGATATATGTCTCTTTATCTTTAACATGTTCATTCACTTGAGATATGTAAAAACTTGTATCCATTATCACCAAAGCTCCTCCTTTATCTGTCAGTTGGCAAATAATATTGGGATTGTCTGCGAGTCTTTTCAGTAAGTTGTGTTCTTTAGTGGACAGGTTTTGTAGTTTGGATCGTTTCTTGAAGTTCAATTTCATGATGTCATTTTTAATTAGGTATTCAAATGAATCAAGTGTCTTATGGCTCACAGGAGCTTGGTAAGTGCTTTTCATCCTTAGATTTTAAGTTGGTTATCTTCTTCATTTTCTTGATGTTGTATTATATTCTCAAAGAAATGGCGTAATCTTAAATTCCGCATGAGTTTGAAAAGGCTAACATCTAATTCCAATTTATTGGTGTAATGTGTTGGTACAAAAGAGGTATCTTTTTGTAAAGTTTGGATTTCCATTGTATTCAACTTGCATGATGAAATATTAATGACCAATTGATTAGTATTTAAGGTTTCTTCCCCCCGTTGCGTTTGCCCATTTGTGTAGGTATTTTTGGTTGCATCGTTGTTTGATCTGTGTCTTTTACCCCTCCTGGATAATTGCTGTCTTTTTGGCCAACCTTTGGCGGACCTTTAATTTCCACTTGAAACCTTAGACAGTTTAAGGATCACACATTCACAGGCCAGTATATTAAATATACCCTTTCTTTGGATTAGGGAACACTCCTTTCTTTATTCACATTGTTTTATTTGAGGACATGATACATCACATATTATAACATGGCGCTGATTTAGACTGCTAACACAGGGTTTCTATTTGCAACACAGTTAGTCCGCTTCCTATAACTCTGACGCACACTCGATATTAATGGCGTCTAACACGATCAGCTGAACGCCAATATTCGCGGAAACATGGATTACATTTATTAGAAACCACTGAAAGGTAAGATTCCGCTATACCTTGTCTTCGATTTATAATTTCCCCAGTCCTAGGGAGATAAACCGGGCACACTTCTTTAATTTACAGCGATGTAACCATCGCCGTAGAGTTTCGTTTCGCAGTTATATCATTATCTTTGATTTACAACGTAGCATTCATTCTCGTTTTGTTCCAACCTTTCACACAGTCGTTTTAGCAGCGGTTATATCACGTAACCTCTAGGTTTTAAAACACCGTTCATAATGCCATTTAAGTTACCTTCCTTGTTGATTTTTGTAAATAACATGGCAAGACAAATATATCATGGTTTAAATTGGTAATATTGCTAGTAAATGACAACATTTAATTCGAACTGTTTATTTAGCATTATGTATATGCATATTAGGATGTGGAACCTCATATAGTGAAATTTGTGTTTTATTTAGATTTCCCCTGAAGAAGTGCATATGAGTGCACAAAATGCATTGGGAATACTTTTCAAAACATGTCATTATATTATTGGCAGATATATGATTGAAAGAATACAACAGAATAATGGATTAATTCAAGAATTGAAATAAAAATAACTTTATTTTCAATTGAACAATCGTTTGACAAAATGATTGGAGAAATTGAATGAATTGATGGGAACCGCATTAGTGATCCTACGCAGCGCCCAGTGGGACATCCACTACGATTAGGGGATGCATGTATGGTTTTGTAATTAACACTCCTTGGTTCAGAGAGTGAAACCTACAAGGCACGCAACATAATTTCAACCTTAATACAATCAATCATTAGTGCGCAGCCAACCTCAATACCATTGTTATTTCTTTGTTGGACATCTAATCAGCTGAAAATCAATAGACTCTAAATTAAAAGTGAAGGTACCAACAGAAAGCCCCTATAAACAGTCCCTACATCGCTGAGTCTTCTAAACTACTATTATGAGTTACGTAGTTTTATTTAGTGTGGCTTTGCAGAGACCAGAAAGTGCCAGGCATGTGGCCTCCTGTACACACTCTAGTCAGTCCCACAATACAGGGTTCAGAGAAAAGACTTTACTTAAAAGTCTTTTTATCACCAAATAACCTTCCTTTCAGAGGCAAATTGATTTTTAAAAGTGAAAAGGCTTTAAAGCTTAAAGGCAGAGTTTCATAATCAGCGATCTTCATCCCATTATCAGTTTCAGGAGGGCCTGCTTTCGTAAAGCAGCAATTTCCATTTCCTTGCTGTAGGTCAAGATGCTTATTCATTTAGTCTGTGTTCATTTTTATATTTAAAATAGGTATTGGAAAAGCGAAGAAAATAGCACAGTAAAGCTATTAAAATGCTTTAATGTCTAAGGTTGGCTATAAAAAAGACAAATAAGGACCTATTCACAAAGGTAAATTTACACATGAGTAAATGTACATGTGTAAATTTACTCATACACTTTTGAGTAATTCTATTGCTTTAAGCTATTTACCATTTAAGTGTGTTAAGCTAATCAAAATTCTAGTCTTACATGTCCCCACCCCTTGGGTTCAGGGTATGGTGCCTAGTTCACAAGTGTAAAGTTACCACTTGTAACTTTTCACACATATGCAGAGCTCTCCACCACTCGGGCTGAGATCTTCCTATGGAAAATATTAGGGGAAAATGTATTAAAGCTTAGAAAAGATATTTGCATTTAAAATAGTAATGTTCATTCTATATATTTATTTTAAATGTACTACAATATTAAAACATATTACAGCAATAATTTATAATTTTAAATAAAAAAATATTTTGAATATATTAAATTAAAACAATTCCTTTTCCAAAGATTAAATTCAAACTAATTCCCACCTAAAGTAAAATATATATATTTTTATCATTAATGTAGTACAAATTATTAAAAGGGATCATAGAATTAATTAAAAGTAATCTCATTACTTTTTTTAAAAAAAAGAATCATACTTTTATTATTTTTAATTTAAAAAATGTTTTTAAAATACTTTAAAATAACAATTTTTTAGCTGACAGATAGTTTTTTAATTATTACATTTAATGTATTTATATTTTAATTATTAATTTAAATATGTTATTTAATTTAACATGAGTTCCTAGGGGTTTTATTTTAAGGTGCTGCCTCCATTCTTTTTCATTGGAGATTGTTGCAGTACCTGTTAATGGCCATGTGTGGTACTGGACTTACTCCAGCTCTGAGCATTTTCCACAGTTTGGGGTCCTTTTTGGCTGTAGTAACTATGGAAGTGCAGTTTTTAAATAGCAATGGGCTTACTCTTTTGTGGCTGGGTGCAATCCTTTCGTAACTCCTCCCCTTTAGTAGTAAGCATTCACCACTTCAGTCTCTTCACCTGTCCCTCCCACATTTTCCACCAAATGATATACTTATGTGTGCGGGGATCTTCGCAGTCGGGGCAGAGATCTACGCACATAAAATACAAGAATCGGAGGTGGAGACCTACGCAGATTGGTATGTGAATAACATTTTGTAGCATGTGAGTATTACCACTGTAGTCCTACAGAATAGAATCTGTAAATAGGCCCCAAAATATTTAAACACAGTTTTCTCTATTAAAAGCATTTCAAGAACATTTACATTGACAGAGAGATTGTGTGTGCATAACCATCCATGAAAACAGAATAGATACTATTCCATGTTCTTCCTGGAATACCATCTGCAAATTCAATTAGCAATTAACTAATTCATATTAACAACCAATTACTAATTAATAATAAATCACTTCCCACAAATAGAACTATAAAATCTCAATTGAATAAATATTAATAAATAAAAAATAATCATTAATTTATTATAGTTAACTACACTGAAACAAATAGTTAAACACCAAACTGCTCTTCTGGAAGATTTCTTGCCCTACACATTCCACACATGGCCTCTCAATTTCCCATTTGTTTTAAAACAGCAAAGACAAGAAATGGGAAGGAAAACAGAGACCTACGTGGAATCAATCTAGTGTATAGGTTCTAGGATGATAACTTGTACGACCTACACTATCATACCTAATGTGGTTCAATATATATATATATATATATATATATATGTGTGTGTATACACATTAGAAAACAAAGGATTAAATATGATTTTTCTGTGATTCAAGCTCTAGTTACTTTATTTTTAAGATGTCAACATCTTTGGTAATGATGGAGTGGGTGGGATACCTTTGCATGATCAAAATCCTCATCTTCTGTGGACATACACTCACTGAAAATAATTAAGCAGTATGTATGTTTCTGCTGGGAAACACAGAAACATTAGGAAGGACCTTGACATCTGCCTGTAGGGTGTACACTTCTAGGAAGCTTGGTAGCCACCAAAAAATGCTCTTACTGCCATTAGAGTTTGAACAGTATAAACAGGTAGGGCGCATAGTAAAATTGTCTGATTCACGAGAAACAAGTGTAACTGAGCTTGCCAGCTAATAGAGTAGATTAGGATAGAGAAAGTGGATCAAATGAGTTTAGTTTAAAAAATCCAACATTTCTATAGGTATTGTCAACGTTGAGTTAAAGAGATTACAGGTTACAGTAGTATCTTATTTCTCACGGTTCTCAGAAGAGGAGTTGGACATGTAAACTAAGTCTCAGGGGGCCTGAATCCACAAAAGCAAAAACAGACGATTGAGTTCACAAAATATTAGTATTTAAATGTCATTTTGACACTACTGCTCCATTTTAATGGCTGCCAGGCAGGAGCAGAGTAATGTTACTGAAAGCACTGGGGAAGCCCCAGATTGACCTCTCTCATTTTAACAGCACTGAAGTGACCAAAGAAGTCTGGATTCTAACTGATCCTAAGGAGTGAGAAAGCACAATCTACCGAAATTTGAAATGATGGTGCACCACAGGGAGCTGACTTTCTCATTCTGGTACTTCCTTACATGCACAATGAGAAGGGCAATAACAGAAATCACCCAAGTATTAGGATAATATACAGTTTGCAAAATTATGGATAGAGATTATGGTAAAGTGTCTTCGGGACCCTCTGCTGACTTTGCCAATCTGGAAGTATCCTGCGTGTGTGTTGGTAACCACCACTGAAGGGCTTTAAGGATACTCATCCTCCAGGATGGTGGGTAGGGGTTCAGTATTATTATGGCGACAGCGGTTCAGAGATCCCCAAAGGCTGCTGTTGAGAGTTGCAGCACATTACAACAGCTAGAAATTTTCAGTGCAGCAGATATCTGATAACCAGTGTTAGAGTGTAGCATGCTCATTTGAGTATGTTTTAACCCAGTGAGTACGGAGACTGCTGATCACTATTTTAGTGCTGGTTGCCAAGTCTAGTCTGTGGACGTTTTAACAAAGCTTAACCTAGGTAATTTCATTCTAAGGGTTTTAAGATAGTTGACTAGTACGCAGTCTCTCTAGCAAAGCTACACTATAATCGGTGGTGCGTGACAAGGGGGTCATTGGTAACAACGGGCAGCACTCCTGTTGCAGTAACAAAGTATCTAAATAGTTTAAAAAATGGAAATTGTGAATCCTTTGGATAGAGTTGACACCAAGACTCAGCATTCGTTCCCTCCTTATTTCCAAAGTTATTTGAAGTTATTGAGATATCTTCCACCATGGAGAAGAGGGCACCTCAGAGATGGCACATATCATCCTGGAGGGCTAATCCTAGTCAATGATGTTCCAGCTTACCCATGGTGCTTGTCCATTACTATTGTCAAAATGATTTCACTCATAGCGTTAACCATCCAAAAGGTTTGCATGAATTACACACTCGCGGTTACATACTGTGTCTGATCATCTGCTACAATTTAAGCAGAATAAAATACAGTTTGAATGCGCATTCAGCGGGCACTCATTTCAATCATGGGCTTGACAGTAGAAAAGAACCACTAATTCTGCAGTGCGTAAATTAAACGGAAAATTGAGTTGGGAAATTAATATGACACTAAAATAAAGTAGAATCTTAATTAAGTGCTGCTATTTACCAGGTGACTACTAAATAGTATTTGTTTTTATGCTGTACCTTTCTGGTTTCTCTGCTGTTGTTATCCTTATTAGTTTTCCTTTCTTCTTCTTCTTTTGTATATTCTTTTGATTTTTAATCCTTCAAATAATTTGTAATTATATCATTAATCAAACAACACTAATAAACATAGTATTTTTACAGTAAGTAAATTGATGAGCAGTGAGCAGCACATTACCCATTAATGAAATGAAAGAACAAGTTACTTACTTATAGTAAAAAGTCTTTCTCACGGATACTATCTTTCGCCTGCACAAAAGATGGTATTAATTTGCAGGTTTATCAGCGCCTGGAGGTTTATCTGCAGGTGCTTTGCAGGTAGATTGGTAATCTACCAGTACCAATACATACATCATTTTATGAAAATAGCTCCAGATGCAAACAGAAGTCAGAAATTCTTTATTCAACCACCATGGAACAAGAAAGCAGAGCTACTAACTTTATCAAGACAATACTAACATCGTTGGTGCTGGAAGTGATTTCTTCTATGGCCACATAAAAAATGTCAATGCATCATTTTGTAGACATGCATGTGTATTAGAACATGCATACAAAAATGATCCATTCACGTCATCATGACTTTTTTTAAATTTTTCACCATGGTGTGGAGCATCTTGCCAATGCTGTACAGTACAGCTAAAAGGCATTGGCAATCGGTCCTAAAAGCGAGACCTATTGTTTTTGCAATGCTTTTTTTGTTTGCATTTATTTGTGAACAATAATCTAGTTTTATTTATGAATATACTTTTGCAACTTAAATATTGTTACAGCCTTTTGTCACCCCCATCACAAGCCTTCATTTTCTCCTTTCTCTTAGCCTTCTCTTCTCTACCCCTAGCCTTTCAGTAGTTTCAATCATACATATCAATTTTAGATCTCGCCTGCACTGTCGCTTGCGGGGCAGTTTGTTCATTGAAAGGGGGCTTGGTGCCCACCCATTGCTTACCATTCATTGGCTTCATTTTCACTGCTTATATGCTTGCTCCTGATTGGTCAGCGTTTGCCAGTTTGAATTTCTCTTTATTTGTTGCTCCCTTCTTTGGGTCAAAGACTATGGGCCTAATTATGACTTTGGCGGTGTGGGAGCGGGCCGCCACGCCACCAAAGTCGACTGCCGCCCGCCCAATTACGAGTTTCCTCGTGGTCTGGCGGGCAGTGATTTGGTGGTCCTGTTCTAAGGGTCATATGTGAGCCTTACGACTGCAGCGCCGATTGAGCACCAAAGCCCGTTCCTGCACAGCATGGACTGCTGGAACAGGGGTGCATGCACACAGAGGGCATATCATGTGCCCCCATACACAAGGGCATCATGGGGCCATGTAGGTCCCCCTTACTTTCCTGACCGCCACGCTTTTCACAACGGGCTCACCGCCATTAAAAGTGAAGAGGTCTGTAAAGTCGTAATATGCTTGCTGGTGCTCCAGCGGCACCATGAGAATATTGCTGCCACAGACTGCAGCGCCACCGCCGAGGCATCGCAGATCCCCAGCGGTTGTGACGGTCCAACCGCCAAAGTTGTAATACGGCGGTTGGACCACCGCCTCTCCACCACCGTGAGTTGAAGGTCCACGGACCACCAAACTCATAATCAGGCCCTAAGCACTAATTGCCTCTTTTTAATTAGTGCCCTTCCGATGCTTGTGCTGGCACTGAGATATTTTTTTTCTTCTTCCCATGTCGTCACTGTTGTCTGTTTGCCCGTCCCCCCTCCCTCATCATTGTTTGCTCCCTCCTGCATCTTTGCTTACAAATCATGTTATTGCTGCCACCTGGGCAGGAAAATGGAATAGGAAAACGGTTCCATGATTGTATGGATGCGGTGGGGAGGTGGATGTCTCAAAACTTTCTAAAACTCAACTCAAGTAAAACGGAGGTTATCTTGTTTGGGAATGATCCCAACTTTTGGACCCCAAGCTGGTGGCCGGATACTTTGGGTCTTCTCCCGACACCCACCAGGAAAGTATAAAACTTGGGAGTTTTAATAGATAGACTCAATTTTGGCAACCAAGTTAATGCTGTTGCCCCGATCACGTCCTACGTTCTTAGAACATGTAAGAAAATACTGCCTTTTTTGCCAAAGGGCAGTCAGTTAATGGTGATTCAAGCACTAACTATGTCAAGGCTAGACTATTCTAATAGTCTATACCTATACATTCAGGATCGTTTTCTGCATAAACTTCAAATTTTTCAGAACGCGGCCGCTAGACTGCTTACCGGCACATCTAAATTTGCATCAGTCTCCAGTGAAATCAGAAGACTTCATTGGCTACCCGTTAAGAAACGGGTGCAGTTTAAATCCCTCTGTATGGTATATAAAGCCCTACAAGGCACAGGACCTGACCACTTGAATCGGCAATTTCAGTGGTATGTGCCCAAAAGACCACTCGGCTCTCTTGTAGCAAAACTGGCGATAGTACCACCCACAAAAAAGCCAGGTGGGGAGGCAGAAGTTTTGTTGCTTGTGTGGCAAAGGCATGTAATGATCTCCCTTTCCATCTTAGGAGTATTACTGATTTACTGGTATTCAGGAAGGTCTTAAAAACATGGCTTTTTGATTTATAACCCGGTTTCATAATTAAGCTTCACTCAGAGGATTGTAGCTATCTTCAGGACACTCTTGGGTAACAGTTGCTCTTTACAAATGTCTCTAACATAGCATAACCCTGTTGTTGCATCTTCCCCCTTCCCCTGTGTCATTGCATACTGGTCTGCTTGCCTTGTGCCCCACATGCACGAGAGCTAGTTGGCTTTATGAATGTAGTTTACAGAAGTGCGGTTACGGTGAAGCATGGTTAAAGTTTTTTTGTTTTTTAAATACTATCACGCGGCTTGCATTGACCACCTCATAGAACTATGCTGCACAGCCATTGTGCTGATGTACAACAACAAAAAAACAACATTGACAAAGCCAATAGCTCTCGCATAGGCACAATCTATTGTTTTTTACCAATGTCTTTTTCCCATTGTCAGATTGTGTTTTCCCTGTCACCTTGTGCTAGGTGTAAACTGCTTCTACTTTAGTTGTGTGTGCTGGTAGTGTGCATGCATGCATCTATGTGTCATACAAACGCCCTTCTTTCCCTTTTCAGTTAACATCTTTTGTTGAATGATTCGTGCGCCCTTCTTTCATGCTTTACATAACTTCAGTGTCCTGTGGAATCTGATTCACACCTAAACTCTGTGTACTACCATCACTACATTGTCCGTCACCTGCTATGTATGCAAAGTAAGGGTACAGCAATCTTTGAGGAAACATTACTAGGAAGAACAGGTAATAGATAACTGCATCGAACCAGCCAGCTTGTTTCAGCTAAATCCCGTGGTCAAAGTGCAGGAAAATATTATAAAGCAGCCGAGGACACTTTGGAAACCAAACCTCTCTCTTCTTCCCAGTCTTCATCACTCAAATCAGTTGATCTCAGCTTGTGTCTGGTCATAGAGGATCCAAGTTGCTGTTGGAATGTGGAATCGAGCCAACCTCCAGTTCTGGGTTCAGTGGTGCAGGCCCTTTGTTGTTATGCAGAATTGTAGAGCACACTCTCATCCAGAAGGGTATCCTGGTGCTGAGCAGGTGTGAGTCTAGTCGCACAAAAAGCCAGGTCTTCAAATTTTTGCGGAATTCAATAAGTGAGGAGGAGGCTCTTATGTGTAACAGGAGACAGTTCCACAGTTTAATTGTAGGAGAGGGCTCACAGCTGGATCTGGTTTTCCGTATGCGTAGGATTTGTGCTAGTAGGTGTCCAGACGAGCAGAGATGTTTTGGAGATTTGTGCAAATAGATGCAATTCTTGAGGTATGCTCGGTCACTGTTATGTAGTACCATGAAAGCATGGGTGAGGAGTTTGAATTGTGGTCGTTTTTTGATGTGCTAGTTTTTGAATGGGAAGACAAAGGATTCCTTTGCACAGAGTGATTGAGCTAGTCACACCTCCTGGGTGTGGTTCAAGGAGCAAAATGTTTGGTGATTCCATAGTACCCTCAGCACTGTTTTTTGTGATCATGGTGGCTTCTCTGAAGACAAAGTGACATTCTCCACAAGGACAAGGGGGAGTGGGAGGGAGAAGGAATGGAGGAAAAAAAGGGTCTTGAGACATGTCAAAAATTGTACAAGCCTAGTGGTCTGAGCCTGACACCGGCGAATGGGGAGAGGAAAGGTGGCAGGGGAATCAACAGGGAGCAGGAGTTTGTAAGCAAAGGGGAGAGTGAGGGTGAAGCAACGGGGAGTGGGAGGAGTGTGTGAGGATGAAGCAACTGAGGGTGGGAGGGGAAAGCAACGGGAGCTGAAAGCAACGGGGTGCGGGAGGGTTGGAGGGGAAAGCAATGGGGTGGGAGGGGAAAGCAACAGGGTGCGGGAGGGTGGGAGGGGAAAGCAACAGGGTACGGGAGGGTGGGAGGGGAAAGCAACAGGGAGCGGGAGGGTGGGAGGGGAAAGCAACAGGGAGCGGGAGGGTGGGAGGGGAAAGCAACAGGGGGTGGGAGGGGAAAGCAACAGGAAGTGGGAGGGTGGGAAGGGAAAGCAACAGGGAGCGGGAGGGTGGGAGGGGAAAGCAACAGGGAGTGGGAGGGTGGGAGGGGAAAGCAACAGGGAGTGGGAGGGTGGGAGGGGAAAGCAACAGGGAGCGGGAGGGTGGGAGGGGAAAGCAACAGGGAGCGGGAGGGTGGGAGGGGAAAGCAACAGGGAGCGGGAGGGTGGGAGGGGAAAGCAACAGGGAGCGGGAGGGTGGGAGAGAAAGCAACAGGGAGCGGGAGGGTGGGAGGGAAAGCAACAGGGAGCGGGAGGGTGGGAGGGGAAGCAACAGGGAGCGGGAGGGTGGGAGGGGAAGCAACAGGGAGCGGAAGGGTAGGAGGGGAAAGCAATGGGGTGGGAGGGGAACACACCAGGGAGCGGGAGGGTGGGAGGGGAAAGCAACAGGGAGCGGGAGGGGAAAGCAACAGGGAGCGGGAGGGTGGGAGGAGAAAGCAACAGGGAGCAGGAGGTTGGGAGGGGAAAGCAATGGGGAGCGGGAGGGGGAAGCAAGGGGGAGGGGAAGGGGGAAACAAGAGAGGGGCAGTAGAAGGACGCAAGGGTGGGGCAGGAGGTGGAAGCAAAGGGGAGCGGGAGGTGGAAGCAAAGGGAAGCGGGAGGGCGAGAGGGGGAAGCAAGGGGGAGTGGGAGGGCTGGAGGCGGAAGCAAGGGGGAGTGGGAGGGAGAAGGAATGGGGAGCGGGAGGTTGGGAGGGGGAAGGAATGGGGAGCGGGAGGGTGGGAGGGGGAAGGAATGGGGAGCGGGAGGGTGGGAGGGGGAAGGAATGGGGAGCGGGAGGGTGGGAGGGGGAAGGAATGGGGAGCGGGAGGGTGCGAGGGGAAAGCAATGGGGAGCGGGAGGGGAAAGCAATGGGGAGTGGGAGGGGAAAGCAATGGGGAGTGGGAGGGGGAAGCAATAGTGAGAGGGAAGATGGGAGGGGGAAGCAAGGGGGAAACAAGGGAGGGGCAGGAGAAGGAAGCAAGGGTGGGCCAGAGGTGGAAGCAAAGGGGAGCAGGAGGGCGGGTGGCGGAAGCAAAGGGAAGCGGGAGGGCGGGATGGGGAAGCAAGGGGGAGTGGGAGGGCTGGAGGGGGAAGCAAGGGGGAGTGGGAAGGGGAAGCAAGAGGGAGCGGGAGGGGGAAGCAAGGGGGAGCGGGAGGGGGAAGCAAGGGGGAGCAGAAGGGAGAAAGCAAGGGGGAGCTAGATGGGGAAGTAAGGGGGAGCAGGAGGGCTGAAGCAAGGGGGAGCGGGAAGGCTGAAGCAAGGGGGAACGGGAGGGGCAGCAAGGTGGAGCGGGAGGGGGAAGCAAGGGGGAGCAGGAGGGCGGCAGGTATAAGAAAGGGGGAGAGAGAGGGTGGTAGAAGGAAGAAAGGGTGAGGGGAGGAGGGGAAGCAGGGAAGAACACACATGAGCAAGAAAAACACAGCGAGGGTGAAGCATACAAGGGTATGTGTAACACACAAGTGGGCCAAGGAGTGTGGAAGGGGAAAGCAATGGGGAGTGGGAGGGTGGAATGGGAAAGCAATGGGGAGTGGGAGGGTGGGATGGGAAAGCAACGGGGAGTGGGAGGATGTGAGGGAAAAGTAACGGGGAGCGGGAGGGTGGGAGGGGAAAGCAACGGGGGGAGGGTGGGAGGGGAAAGCAACGGGGGGAGGGTGGGAGGGGAAAGCAACGGGGAGCGGGAGGGTGGGAGAGGAAAGCAACGGCGAGCGGGAGGGTGGGAGGGGAAGCAACAGGGAGGGGGATGGGAGGGGGAAGCAATGGGGAGCGGGGGTGGGAGGGGAAAGCAACAGGGAGCGGGGTGTGAGGGGAAAGCAACAGGGAGCGGGAGGGTGGGAGGGGAAAGCAACAGGGAGCGGGAGGGTGGGAGGGGAAAGCAACAGGGAGCGGGAGGGTGGGAGGGGAAAGCAACAGGGAGCGGGAGGGTGGGAGGGGAAAGCAACAGGGAGCGGGAGGGTGGGAGGGGAAAGCAACAGGGAGCGGGAGGGTGGGAGGGGAAAGCAACAGGGAGCGGGAGGGTAGGAGGGAAAAGCAACAGGGAGCGGGAGGGTGGGAGGGGAAAGCAACGGGGAGCAGAGGGAGGGAGGGGAAAGCAACGGGGAGCGGAAGGGTGGGAGGGGAAAGCAACGGGGAGCGGGAGGGTGGGAGGGGAAAGCAATGGGGAGCGGGAGGGTGGGAGGGGAAAGCAACAGGGAGCGGGAGGGTGGGAGGGGAAAGCAACAGGGAGCGGGAGGGGAAAGCAACGGGGAGCGGGAGGGGAAAGCAACGGGGAGCGGGAGGGTGGGAATGGAAAGCAACGGGGAGCGGGAGGGTGGGAGTGGAAAGCAACGGGGAGCGGGAGGGTGGGAGGGGAAAACAACGGGGAGCGGGAGGGTGGGAGGGGAAAGCAACGGGGTGCGGGAGGGTGGGAGGGGAAAGCAACGGGGTGCGGGAGGGTGGAAGGGGAAAGCAACGGGGTGCGGGAGGGTGGGAGGGGAAAGCAACGGGGTGCGGGAGGGTGGGAGGGGAAAGCAACGGGGTGCGGGAGGGTGGGAGGGGAAAGCAACGGGGTGCGGGAGGGTGGGAGGGGAAAGCAACGGGGTGCGGGAGGGTGGGAGGGGAAAGCAACGGGGAGCGGGAGAGTGAAGCAACGGGGAGCGGGAGGGTGGGAGGGGAAAGCAACGGGGAGCGGGAGGGTGGGAGGGGAAAGCAACGGGGTGCGGGAGGGGAAAGCAACGGGGTGTGGGAGGGGAAAGCAACGGGGTGCGGGAGGGTGGGAGGGGAAAGCAACGGGGAGCGGGAGAGTGAAGCAACGGGGAGCGGGAGGGTGGGAGGGGAAAGCAACGGGGAGCGGGAGGGTGGGAGGGGAAAGCAACGGGGAGCGGGAGGGTGGGAGGGGAAAGCAACGGGGAGTGGGACGGTGGGAGGAGAAAGCTACGGGGAGCGGGAGGGGAAAGTAATGGGGAGCGGGAGGGTGGGAGGGGAAAGCAATGGGGAGCGGGAGGGTGGGAGGGGGAAGCAATGGGGAGCGGGAGGGTGGGAGTGGAAAGCAACGGGGAGGTTTGATGGTGGGAGGGTAAAGCAATGGGGAGCGGGAGGATGAAGCAAGGGGGAGCGGGAGGGTGAAGCAAGGGGGAATGGGAGGGTGATGGGGAAGCAAGGGGGAGCGGGAGGGTGGATGGGGAAGCAAGGGGGAGCGGGAGGGTTGGATGGGGAAGCAAGGGGGAGCGGGAGGGTGAAGCAAGAGGGAGCGGGAGGGTGAAGCACGGAGAAGCGAGGGGGAAGGTGGGAAGGAGAAGCAAGGGAGAGCGTGAGGGGGAACAAGGGAGGGGTAGGAGAAAGAAGCAAGGGCAGGGCGGGAGGTGGGAGCAAAGGAGAGTGGGAGGGGGAAGCAAGGGGGAGTAGGAGGGCTGGAGAGGGAAGCAAGGGGGAGCAGGAGGGCGGAAGCAAGGGAGAGTGGGAGGGGGAAGCAAGGGGGAGCGAGAGGGGTGAAGTAAGGGGGAGTGGGAGAGGAAAGAAAGTGGGAGGGGGAAACCAGGGCAGACAGGAGAGGTAAACAAGGGCAGGCAGGAGGAGGAAGCAATGGCAGGGCAGGAGGGCGAAGCAAGGGCAGGGCGGGAGGGTGGGTGGGGGAAGCGGGAGGGTGGGGGAAGCAATGGGGAGCGGGAGTGTGGGAGGGGGAAGCAATGGGAGTGGGAGGGGGAAGCAAGGGGGAGTGGGAGGGGGAACAAGGGAGGGGTGGGAGAAAGAAGCAAGGGTGGGTCAGGAGGTGGGAGCAAAGGGCAGTGGGAGGGGAAAGAAAGGGGGAGTGGGAGGAGGAAGCAAGGGGGAGCAGGGGGGTGGAAGCAAGGGAGAGTGGGAGGGGGAAGCAAGGGGGAGCGCAAGGGCGGGAGGGGGAAGCAAGGGGGAGAGAGAGGGGGGAAGTAAGGGGGAGCGGGAGGGTGGGAGAGGGAAGCAAGCAGGAGGGGTAAACAAGGGCAGGCAGAAGGGGGAAGCAATGGCGGGGCAGAAGGGGGAATCAAGGGCAGGACGGGAGGGCAAAGCAAGGACAGGACGGGAGGGCAAAGCAAGGACAGGGCGGGAGGGGGAGCGGAAGGGGGAAGCAAGGTGGAGCGGGAGTGGGGAAAGCGGGAGGGGGGAAGCAAGGGGGAGTGGAAGGGCGGAAGCAAGGGGGAGCAGGAGGGTGAAGCACGGAGGAGCGGGAGGGTGGCAGGGGTAAGAAGGGGGAGCGAGAGGGTGAAAGAGGGAAGAAAGGGGAGGGTAGGAGGGGAAACAGGGAAGAACACATATGAGTAACTAACAACACAGCAATGGTGAAGCATACAAGGGCATGTGGAACACACAAGTGGGCCAAAGAGAAGCATGCATGAGAGGGAGTAACAGAGCGCAGTGGAGGTGGGGAAGAGAAGTAAACAAGGGAGACAGCTGGAAAAACACATGCAATCTCATGGAGTGCTTATCCCAAAAAAATGTAGTTCTTGAAAATTAAGCATTGGAAGGACACAAATAAAGTGGCTATGCTCCAGCGGAGGGACAAGCACAGAAGACAATGCAAGCCCACACAAGGCAACAAATAAAAAGCAAGGTAATGAGAGCAACAACAAAGCCAAACAATCATAAGCAACAGGTGGGCTTTAAGCCCATTTGAAATTTCCAATAGGTTTTTTGCAAACAGACAGCTTGCACAGTCTGATAGGCGAGACCTAAAAACAGGACATTGTAATTAACACAGGAATTATTTCCATCATATAATTCGTGCGATGTAGGTCTAGAAATGGAAGGAAGGTGGATATTGTGGACTAAAATAAATGAATTACCATATTAGTGCCAGCGCCCATTTTGGGAAGAAAACAAAGTAAGAAACTTCTCCTAGCGTCCTGTGTAGCTTTTTTTTGTACAGGGACGCCTGGCTACCAAAATGACATCTGCAACTTTGGGAGTGAGATCAAACGTCTTGAACTGCTGTTGCTCAATCTCTAAGCTTGGAGGTATAAGTTGTGTTGGCTCAGGTGCAGAACCCCGCCCTGCTATTTCGACAGGCGGTACTGCCAAAGAGGAAGCCAGATTGGAAGACATATGCTCATGATCAAAGTTTCAGGGTTCCACATTCTCCTTGCCCAATCTGAAGTCATTGTAATGACTTTGGCACAGTCATTCCTAATCAGCAGAACTTTAGGCAGGAGATGTAGAGGAGGGAAGGCGTACAGGCTCCAATCCCGGTGTAAAGCATTTCAGGGGAAGAATTGGCTTGGGAACTCCAATGTGCAAATGTCTGGATACTGTGCACTCTCAGGGGTGACAAAAAGATCGAGATAGGGTTCTCCCCACTGCTGGAAGATGCTCTGTGCCACCTGTGAATGCAGCTGCCACTCGTGATCCGCTAGGCACACCTGAGTTCTTCCACTTTAGTGTTTAAAGATCCTGCCATGTGTTATTCAACCAGGGAGACACCCTGAAATCCAGCCAGTTCCAGAGGCGCAGGTCCCACTGGCAGACGGTACAGGACCCCACTCTGCCTTGCTTGTTGCAGTGCCACATAGCGATACTGTTGTCGGTGAGTTCCAGGGCCCATTACTCCTTGATGGATGGGAGGAAGGCTTCCAACACCAAGCTAATAGTCTGCAAGTACAAATGGTTGATGTGCAGGGGATTTTCCGCTGGGGACCGGTGTGCTCTGGTCTCTACCTCACCTAGATGACCTCAATCCAGTAACTATGAATTTGGCACGGCCGTCAGCTCTGAGTGAGGGATGGAGAGGGGTCTGCCATGATACAATTGTGGTCCAGCAGCCACCACTGCAGATGTCTTGTAGTTCCCTTTGACACCTGGGTGGAATCTGAAGGGTTCCCTTGGAGACCACTGAGATTTCAAACATACTGCAGAGGCCCAGGTCAAGGGTTGAAACATAGGGATCATAGCCAGAATGTCCTAGACCCGTTGAGGCTGAGGGAAGGCGCTGATGAAAGGGAACCTCTGTGAAGCAGTCAGTTGTGAATTTGGCACATTGATGGAAAATCTTGAGGTGGTTCACGACTGCCTGAGGCGAGTCCACCTCAAATAACCAGTCGGCGAGGTATGGGAAGACTGCTAATGCCAACATTCGATGATGGGCAGCAATCACCACTATCATTTTCGTGAACAACAAGGCGTACTGGTGTGGCCAAACTGGAGTACTAAAAACTGAAAGCACTCATGGCTACCTGAAACCAATATTAGCACCAATTGGGCTGCCGGATGGGGCTATAAATATAGTCGCCCTGCCGATCCAACACAACAGTCTAGTCCCCTAGACTCAAAGCCAAAGTGAACATTTTGAAATGCCCTTTTTTAGGAAGGAGCTGAGAGGGCGGAGATATAGAACAAGATGAAGTCCTCTGTCTTTTTTTGGCACCAGAACAGAAGTAACAACCAAACCTGACTGCTAATGCAAGTGCCAGCTCTATGGCTCCCTAGTCTAAGAGAGCTTGAACATCTCCTTGAAGAATGGTCAAGCTGGTTCTCTGGAAGTCATTGTGGTGTAGGAGGCATATTTGGAGGGGTGGAAGGAAAAGATATGGCTTAACAGTTTAGGACAATTTGAAGACCTTATCTGTCCAATGTGATGCTTTGTCAAATTTGGAGGAAATAGCTGTTCCAACCTCCTACCAGGCAACTGTGCTGCTGAGAACTACTTTAAGGGGTTTTGCACTGGCAGTGAAGGTGGGGTGGGAGGGAGTGGGGGTTGCATGGTATTGGGTATATCGCTGCCCCGACCTCTGCTTCAAAAGGCATAAGAGGTATTTTGTTACTTAGGTAATGTTTATTGTGGCCTCTGCTGTATTCGTCTTCCAAAGCACTGAAAGTGGCGAAATGTTTGGGAACACTTCCGTAGGCGGAGCAGGCCCAGGGGAGTGCACTGTTTCTTTGTGCTATTTAAACACTCCAGGGTTGGCTCTGCGTTGTCTCTGAAGCGATAGGTGCCATCAAATAGCATGTCCATAAGTCACTGTTGGACATCACTAGAAAATCAATTGAAGCGAATCAAAATGTACCGCTGAAGCACCACGCTAGTAACAACTGCACTACATAAGCAGTCAGTGATGTCCAGGTCAAGTTTTATTATATATTTCACTGCATCCTAGCATGATCTGCTGAAGGTTGGCTCGAAGATCATCATGGACCGTGGGCAGAATGTCGGCGAATAATGCCTCAGAAGGCAACTGGAATTGACAAACCTACGAAATAGGCTGGCAGACAAAATCATTTGTTTACCAAATACTTCCATGAGATTGGACTCTCTGTGGCTGGATGGTTGGAAACACACTGGAGGTTTAGTGTGCTGGTAGGGGCCTGAACTATCATTCAGCTTTCAGATGTTGCGTGCTTCTGGAGAAAAGATAGATCTCCTGTAGCTGTCTCTGGGCTACTTGCTCGTTCATTGGAGGGCAAGGTCATGGTATTGCCCAGAAGTGTGCTCGTCAATGCCTCATTGAAAGGTTCTTGGGAAGGCTGACCTGGTTGCAGGGCCTTTGTAAGTATATTTGTCTTTACTTCCACTAACGAAGTTGTAGGTCAAGTAGTTCAGTTGCTCTCTGTAAACCATGGTGAAGGAGGCAGATTCTTCAGTAAAGAGCCAAGTGGATAATGAAGCCTACTGTCCGGTGAAGTATGAAAGTCCACTGGGCTCTTGTTAGTCAAGAAATAATTTTTGTCATCATAAAGTTGTGAGTTGTCGTCAGCATCATTATCCTCCGGGTCTGAGCACATGCAAAGTTTACTATCATCCAAATTGATGGTTATGCTCTTAAAAATGTTCGATTTGTTGTTATTTAGTTTACAGTCAAATTATCATTTAAATGAGATCAGCAATTGGGGCTCTTTTGCACATCACAGTCCTAGTTAGGTTTGTAATCGGGCAATTGGACTTAGGAGGGAAAGGGGTAGGGGATGGAAAGGGTGATTTGAGACTCTTTTTTGCACTTATTTTTGCTTTCTCTTCTTTTAGACTTTTGTTTTAACTATTCCTTATGTCTAGATCAGGATGCAAAAATGCTGTGTGAAAAGAGTAGCAAATACCAAAAAATGTGCCAATGCTGCACTTAACTTAAGACATAATCTTTCACTGCGTGTATTGATTGAAACAATACCACTGATGACTACTTTTTCAGTCAGATTTAATCAACAGCAAATCCTTAAATTACATTAAATTTTTTCTTTACAACAAATATTCCATAACCCTAAAACCACATCTCATAGTAATGTCCGCATTGTTTTTTTAACATGTATTTTCTTTTGAACTTTTTAGACACCTCCTTGCGTGTTACAACAATATTAGCATACACATGACTAACTTTCTATTCACTCATACCCACTCACACCCATTCATATCAATTTGTCACATTAAAACAAACTAAGTGATATTGCATACATAAACAAAAAGACCATCAACATAGACAGTATTTGTACTTTTTGAGAACTTTGATCTTTGTTTTTAAATTTGAACTAATAGATTGGCCTCAAATTATAAGGTCTACGCGTTTCGAATCCCTTTTCTTCCTGGGACTCTCGTCAGGACCAGTATTCACTTAAACAAACAAACAAAACTTTGTTTACCCAATGGCCTGCCTCTCCCTGCCTCAAAACTCTGCCAGTGCTTTCATCGCTTACCTGCAACTTAAATGCAGTCAGAAAACTCCAAGAGTATTAAGCGTCCAACCTCTGCCTAAAAGCATACAATGAAGAACCGGTTTAAAACCCACTCTAATTGTGTACCTGATCATTATTAATGTCAACCTGTTTGGTCACAATGTTAATCATTTGGTCTTACTTGAGGTGTCAGCTGATGGAAAGAGCTCAAGTCATTCGTTGCGTGCAACAATCTGTGGAGTGAATGAATGTTTAAATTTAGCACGATTGTGTTATCAAGTAAACAATAAAAAATAAAAAATGGCAATGGTTGCTGTGAGCTACCTTTTAATGGATCTTAGTCCATGGACCGGGGTGGCTCCGGTGTTGCTGATTACACTTGCCTCGTAACACTGTGAAGCGAAGGAGACACGCATAAGGAATTCTATCTCCAAAATGACGTTTCAAGCGGCATGTCATACTATCTGGCGTCTATTTGTTGAACTTCTCTCACGGGAAGAGTATCATCTTACCTTTAAGAAAGGAGCGTCCAACGTGTCTGTGGCGGGCTTACAATCAGCTGCTCTGCTTCTTTCAAATGCCATGAATCTTTGCCGGCTTAAACTTGACGCGTGACGTATGTCTGGCGCGACCTCGTAAAGCTTCTTGGAAATGTAGTTCATTTGCAATGGCTTGTATTTTCTTTACCGTATCCAAGCAACGCACAATTGGCTTGCCTGCGAAACTTTATTAGTTGGATATTGTCATATTGCAGCAGGCTGGGGTTGTATTAACCAATGCTCTGCCTCTCAAGTTAGACGGCTGGTACCAAACGTTGACCCGACCTATAGGTGACTCCTTGTGCATAAAGGACGGCCTTTGTCAAAATTTTCACAATCTATTATAAAAAAGCATGATACTGGCTTTGCCATCTATGCTGTCTGATGTTATAATTCTTAGATAGAAAGGTTCCCGATTTCTGTATATATCTCGCTTACTCGCTTCCAGTTTTTTCACAGGTTTTTCTTTTTCTTCATACCGTTATAAAGTGGACACTCCAAAACGCAATCTGTAATACTTAGAGTTGCCATTTGTACCTCTCCTGTAGCTCTAAGTTGCACTGGTAGTGCTTAAAGGTTATATATTTCAGATAATTCGTTGAAACCATCTTCTAATGTATTAAATTTGATAATCAGCATAGCTTCGCGTTTCAGTAATTTTGAATCCAGATCTCCTCCTCTGGCATCTTGTTCTACTTTCGAAATGGTAGTCCATCTTAAATCTCTTTCAGTGTGGTTGTTCGAAGACCAATGGTTGAACAAAGGCGCATTCTGGACATGCTTTCGAATTCTTGATTTATGTTGTTGGATTCTGTGTCTGATTTCCTGGTTTGTCTTGCCGATGTATAACTTGTTGCAAGGGCACAGTATACCATACACCACAAACTTGAGATTGGTTCTAAGAGTGATTAGGGTTGCGAAAATTAGAACAGATGAAGTATGAAGAAGACACTAATCTTCTAGTCACGCTAGATGTAGTGTCATTGTACACAGAGATACCACAGGACGAAGGCCTAGCAATATTGGATAGTTTCCTTAACAGCAGACCGAAACCAGAAAAAGTTCCCTCTCAATTCATCATGGAACTAGCAACGTTTGCACTAAAGAACAACTGCTTAAGTTTCAATGACGAATTCTTCTACCAAATAAAGGGCGAGGCAATGGGGTGTCCTTTTGCCCCTGAATTGGCAGTCCTCTATATGTCAAAATACGAAGAAACTTTCGTATATAATAACAATCCCTTTGCAGAATGGATCGGCAGTTGGGTCCGATATATAGACGATGTTTTTATGATTTGTACCGGTGAAGAAGATCAATTACAGTCATTTTTTGTTTGGTTAAACAACAGAACAGCGGACATCAAATTCAGTCTCAATTATTCAAGATCAAAAATGCCATTTTTAGACGTTGAAGTCTATGCCACTGATGGGACTGTAGCGACAACATTGTTCAGGAAAAAGACAGATAGGAACAAAGCCTTACACTTTTCAAGCAATCATCCAAGGAGTCTCAAAGAAAATTTGCCCTCTGGGCAATTTTTGCGAATCAGACGCAATTGTACATTCAAGGACGAATATCTTTTCCACGCAGATTTGCTAAAAAACAATCTCCTGGCCCGAGGATACCCTAAAAAGCTTTTAAAAAAGGCAATTAAGAGAGCATGGTGGACCCCTCGTGAAGCACTATTAGAGAGAAAAAACAAAACCAAAACAGACAGGATTGTCTGTGTATCCACTTTTGGTCCTACATCAAATTGGCTAAAGAAGATAATCAACCAAAATTGGCATTTAGTAAAAAATCTGGATCCAACGCTTAAAGAAGTTCCACTATTTGCTTTTAAAAAAGATAAAAGTATTGCAAACCAGATTGTGCGAGCCGCCATGCCGAAAACTAAAAATGTGACAATTAGAAGTTTTTTCAATCTTCCGCCAATACAAGGACACCACAAATGTGGCACATGTGTTTGCTGCGAGTCAACCATCGAAGGAGATCTCTTTTCGTATAATGGAATCCATTGGAAACATGATACGTTTTCAAACTGTAAATCCAAGTTTGTGGTGTATGGTATACTGTGCCCTTGCAACAAGTTATACATCGGCAAGACAAACCAGGAAATCAGACACAGAATCCAACAACATAAATCAAGAATTCGAAAGCATGTCCAGAATGCGCCTTTGGTCAACCATTGGTCTTCGAACAACCACACTGAAAGAGATTTAAGATGGACTACCATTTCGAAAGTAGAACAAGATGCCAGAGGAGGAGATCTGGATTCAAAATTACTGAAACGCGAAGCAATGCTGATTATCAAATTTAATACATCAGAAGATGGTTTCAACAAATTATCTGAAATATATAACCTTTAAGCACTACCAGTGCAACTTAGAGCTACAGGAGAGGTACAAATGGCAACTCTAAGTATTACAGATTGCGTGTTGGAGTGTCCACTTTATAACGGTATGAAGAAAAAGAAAAACCTGTGAAAACGCTGGAAGCGAGTGAGCGAGATATATACAGAAATCGGGAACCTTTCTATCTAAGAATTATAACATCAGTCAGCATAGATGGCAAAGCCAGTATCATGCCTTTTTATAATAGAATGTGAAAATGTTGACAAAGGCCGTCCTTTATGCACAAGGAGTCACCTATAGGTCGGGTCAACGTTTGGTACCAGCCGTCTAACTTGAGAGGCAGAGCATTGGTTAATACAACCCCAGCCTGCTGCAATATGACAATATCCAACTAATAAAGTTTCGCAGGCAAGCCAATTGTGCGTTGCTTGGATACGGTAAAGAAAACTACAAGCCATTGTAAATGAACTACATATCCAAGAAGCTTTACGAGGTCGCGCCAGACATACGTCACGCGTCAAGTTTAAGCCGGCAAAGATTCACGGCATTTGAAAGAAGCCGAGCAGCTGATTGTAAGCCCGCCACAGACACGTTGGACGCTCGTTTCTTAAAGGTAAGATGATACTCTTCCCGTGAAAGAAGTTCAACAAATAGACGCCAGATAGTATGACACGCCGCTTGAAACGTCATTTTGGAAATAGAATTCCTTATGCGTGTCTCCTTCGCTTCACAATGTTACGAGGCAAGTGTAATCGGCAACAACGGAGCCACCCCGGTCCATGGACTAAGATCCATGAAAAGGTAGCTCACAGCAACCATTGCCATTTTTTATTTTTTATTGTTTACTGGATAATACATTTGTGCTAAATTTAAACATTCATTCACTCCACAGATTGTTGCACGCAACGAATGACTTGAGCTCTTTCCATCAGCTGACACCTCAAGTAAGACCAAATGATTAACATTGTGACCAAACAGGTTGACATTAATAATGATCAGCTACACAATTAGAGTGGGTTTTAAACCGGTTCTTCATTGTATGCTGTTAGGCAGAGGTTGGACGCTTAATACTCTTGGAGTTTTCTGACTGCATTTAAGTTGCAGGTAAGCGATGAAAGCACTGGCAGAGTTTTGAGGCAGGGAGAGGCAGGCCAAGTTTTGTTGTTTCTTTCAGTGAATACTGGTCCTGACGAGAGTCCCAGGAAGAAAAGGGATTCGAAACGCGTAGACCTTATAATTTGAGGCCAAGCTATTAGTTCAAATTTAAAAACAAAGATCAAAGTTCTCAAAAAGTACAAATACTGTCTATGTTGATGATCTTTTTGTTTATGTATGCAATATCACTTAGTTTGTTTTAATGTGACAAATTGATATGAATGGGTATGAGTGAATAGAAAGTTAGTCATGTGTATGCTAATATTGTTGTAACACGCTAGGAGGTGTCTAAAAAGTTCAAAAGAAAATACATGTTAAAAAAACAATGCGGACATTACTATGAGATGTGGTTTTAAGGTTATGGAATATTTGTTGTAAAGAAAAAATGTAATGTACTTTAAGGATTTGCTTGATTAAATCTGACTGAAAAAGTAGTCATCAGTGGTATTGTTTCAATCAATACATGCAGTGAAAGATTATGTCTTAAGTTAAGTGCAGCATTGGCACATTTTTTGGTATTTGCTATTACTAGGCTAGACCTTGCTGCCATTAAGCCAAGACCCAAGACTGTTGTTTTTGGTGTGAAAAGAGTAAGCATGGGCTTCTTACACATTTCCATTTACACAAAAGGACTTGCATTTACTTTCACAATGAGGAACACCAACCATTTTCAGTTAGCCTAAGACAAAGTCACTAAGATCACTCGAGACAATCTATTGGTCCAAAAGGTTTCTAGTTTTTCTGATACTTCCAAAATAAACAAAGGGGTAGACAATGCTGATCACGAGACTCGTCTTATAACCACCTATAGCAAACAACATAAACAAATAAGATCTATCATCAATAATGGGTGGCCAACAGTTAGAACAGATATGATCCTAGGTGACATGCTACCATCCAAACCTTCTTTGACTTTTCGATGGGCTCCTTTAATGAACAGTACGCTGTTAAAAAGTAGCCCATAGAAAATATCCAGCAATATGAAATCCAAGACCACTTGGTTGGCATTAAAAAATGATTTTTATAAATGTAGTTCCTGCAGAGCATGAAAATTCGACAGCAACACATTCCAGTATACTTCTGTTTTTGGACCCAAAACTAATCAGCTAAGGGGGATCAATTATTGTAGAACTGAATTTGCACTTTACGTATTGACATGCACATGTGGTTTACAATAAGTGGGTAGCACTAAGTTACAAGTGCATGTAAGAATTTTACAACATTTGAGGGCACTAGTCAACTCTGACCCCGCTTACCATGTAGCTAGGCACTACAAATTAGTCCACAACAATGATCTAAGTTGCCGCAAATACTACATAATTGGGGCAGTGCCTCCATTGAGAAGAGGGGGCAACAGGGAAAGAATACTTAGACGTTTCGAGTCCAGGTTTATACAGGAACTAGATGCTAGAGCACCCAATGCGCTGAACAACGGTGAAGACCTTCACAACTTCCTTTTACCTATGTTCGCTTAGATCCTTATCACCCTGCTGTTAAATTCCGATGCTCAGGATTTCCATTATGTTTATAATTTCAATATATAACATACTTATGTCATACTTTAATGCTCTCTTTTCACCAATGACATCTACTTGGAGGGTTTAAATCCCTCCAAATAATATGATTGTTACATGTGTTAGTAATTTAAATATAGACTCATTTTTTTAATTGTGATGCACTTGTTGCACAGTTGGGAGGAACAACAGGGGGATTTGCTTTACATAAAATCCTCCTAAACAACACTGCTGTTCTCTCAACCCTTATAAGGTATAGGGTTTTTATTTTCCTGCACTGAGCACTTAAATATACACTATGACACTTTAAATGTATTTACACTTGTTGCGAGTTTTTTCTAGTCTATGCGAGTATCATGGATAACCAGAGAATACCATAATTGTGATGTTGTTTTAATCCACTAATGAAATAATTTAAGCTTGTATCTGTTTTTTCTATTCATGTAAATTGAATATCATTAAGATATGGTAGGTCCAGCTAAGATTTAGGCTGTGGCACACTGGGCAATGTTATAGATGCACTATGCACTTTAGTACTCCCCAGGGGAGGATGGAACATTGAAACATACAGGTATATAACTAGTACATTTACTGCACTGCTGTTTATATATTATGCACTGAAGCTAATCATCGTCAGCATATTTTTATAAGATCCGCTTTTATTAGTTTTCTCATTTTAAATTTTTAGATTTTGATGATAAGTTTTAAGATTTAATGTTTGGATTGAATGACATACGACAAAAATATATTTGTATCATTAGTATATATTCTGCTAACAACACGATTTATATTCGAATTTTCGGTACTCTAGTCATTAAAGTCTGTTTTCCATGACTATACTTACCAGTTGCCTATGTTTTCTCTGCTTTTAACTGCTTTTATTGTTAAAACATTTAAAACTGTAAATGGCGATTCTTGCGCTTTTAATATTAACCACATTTGCGATATTTGCACACTTACTCTCTCCCGGTGATCGCTGTTCCCCGCGGGACGGCATCTTGGGGGGAGGCAGGTCAGTGGGCCAGACTTTTCCAACCCTGACTCTACAAATAATGAGGCTGGCGCGCGCGCCTAAGGCAAGCCCGTCTGCGCCCGTCCAGGCCAAGGCCGCGCCTAGCGCCAGTCCCCCTGTCCAATACTACTTAGGGAAACCAAGCATAACTGCTTACTCTAGCGAAACACTTCATAGCCTCAATACCAACATACACCCCAGTTGTTTATGTATACAGCCCACGTATTGGCTACCACACTCCCAGCTGACATGTCCGGGTTGTGGAACCAATCTGCCTGAACTAATTCTACTACCTATTAAATCCTCAACCAAAATCGGCAGATATTAAAAAAAACATATTGCCCAATCAAGCTTGGAAATGTGTCCTTATAAATGCCCGATCTTTAGTTAAACACAGTTCCGAGTGTGAAACATTAATTGTCGATGAGGAAATAAGCATTGCGTTTATTACAGAATCCTGGACAGATGATGCCTCGGGCCCGGACCTGATTAATGCCACCCCACCTGATTACCTGTGCTATACACTGAATAGGCCAGAAATGAAGTCCTGTGCACACGTATAAAGATTAAGTTCTGGGTGTGCCCAACAATGGTCACATAGATAACAGAAATCTCCTGTTAAGAAATCACGAAGGTCGACATCAGGTGTATCATAAGCAAAACTTCTTTATATATGTAAATTCAGACCAATACATAGTGAATACAAATCAGCCGACACGTGTTTCGTCACAACGTGTAAAAATTGTGACTCTTCAGGGCTGTTTGTGAAATATGGCACCTATGAGGAGCCGGGTGACGGCACGGGTGGCCAGACCACGGCGGAAGGGAGATGTAGGACTCCCAAATCGAAATGTCAAATCGGTAAGCCAAAGCCGGACGGATACGTTGGGCTTCAATGGAGGTCGGTGTTTGTAGGATCTCGGATGCGGGATCGGTGTGTTCTCCAAGGTGAGGGAACACGCCGATCCCGCATCCGAGATCCTACACACACCGACCTCCATTGAAGCCCAACGTATCCGTCCGGCTTTGGCTTACCGATTTGACATTTCGATTTGGGAGTCCTACATATCCCTTCCGCCGTGGTCTAGCCACCCGTGCCGTAACCCGGCTCCTCATAGGTGCCATATTTCACAAACAGCCCTGAAGAGTCACAATTTTTACACGTTGTGACGAAACACGTGTCGGCTGATTTGTATTCACTATGTATTGGTCTGAATTTACATATATAAAGAAGTTTTGCTTATGATACACCTGATGTCGACCTTCGTGATTTCTTAACAGGAGATTTCTGATATCTATGTGACCATTGTTGGGCACACCCAGAACTTAATCTTTATACGTGTGCACAGGACTTCATTTCAAATGTTGTTGTTGTGGGCCTTGACCCACTCATTTGCAGGGGTTATTTCCTTGGGTTTGTTTCCCCTGACCTGGTAGCACCGGAAACACTCGATCCTAGTGACACCCACGTCGCACACGCTTGAGCGCCATTCTTCCTCAAATTCAACGAAACCCTTCACCACTGTTACTACTGAATAGGCCAAACAGGAAGGGGGGCGGCCTCGTGGTTATCTACCACAATTCCATAAGGGCTTCTTTTAACCCTCTTGTTAACTCAGAATATGAAGCATTAGACTTCTGTTTCTACCTCTCACACCACTTTACCTTCAGAGGTACTCTCATTTATAGAGCACCAGGTCCTAGAAGCCAATTTCTTAGGCAAGCAGACAGCATACTGGCAAATGCACTCAGTACCGACTCATACACAATACTCGGAGATTTTAATTTCTATTTGGAAATACTCTCTGATCATGATATCTCTAATTTGCGGGACATGATGAGCAATGTTGGATTAGAGCAAATGGTGATCGGCGCCACACATAAGGCTGGGCACACACTCAACGGCATTTTCTCTAACGAAACACAACTGCTCTTTACGGACATTCTCCCAGTAGTTTGGTCAGATCACAAGGCAGTGCTGTTTGAACTCACCGCTCCCAACCGTCACACATGTAATCCAGAAAAAAAAATACAAATGATTAGCAGAGCCTGGAACAAGTTAACTGCTGAGGAATTGCAGGAGCTGTTAACTGCAACATCGCCTTCTCTCTCCACAGATTTGGAAGAAGCTGCCCAATCATATACCATATGGCTAGAGGCAGCCGGCAATAAACTTGCTCCTAAAAAACTCATCCGCCCTAATAGGGCACGTTCATCCTCCCCCCTGGTACTCTCAGGAACAAAGAGACCAAAAATTGGTTTGCAAACACCTAGAGAGAAACTGGAGGAAGAAATATGATGATAGTGATAAGAACAAATATAAGCTCAGCTTAGTTCACTATAAATCGCTGCTTCTAAAAGCCAAACAAGAGTTCTTCACCAATCGAATTAACCTCGCAAAAAAATTCAAGTAAAGAACTATTTAAAACGGTTACATCTCTGGCTTACCCGGCTACTCCTACCATCACTACGAGTCAGGAATTATGTGACAAAATTGCTCAATTCTTCCGACTTAAAGTGGGGTCAATTTTCTCAAATTTCACTAATGCAACAGCCAAATCCATTACCCTCCAATCCGATGACGATCAATTAGGAAAGGGTGCTAAGGTACATTTTGATAGGTTTGCCCCCGCAACACCTATAGAAACCTTAAATCTCATTAGGACAACGAAATCAGGTTCTCCTTATGACTCCTGTCCAATTTCCACTATAAAACAAGCACCGGAACCAGTAGCTCTGGCTCTATCCTCCATCATAAATTCTATGTTTTCTGAAGGTTACTTTCCCAAAATTTGGAAAAGCGCCTCAATATTGCCTCTGCTAAAAAAAAAAGCTACTCTGGACCCTAAAGACCACTTCAGACCGATCTCTATACTCCCTTTCCTGGCGAAATTGGCAGAGAAACTCATCAACACACAACTTAGTAGGTTCCTGCTAGATTCACAGGCGCTGAATCCCTCGCAATATGGCTTCAGAGCTGGGCACAGCACCGAGTCAGCCCTTATCAAGTCCACAGAAGAGATCAGGTCCGTACTTGATCTAGGAGGTAAAGCGGTAATGATCATGTTGGATGTCTCCGCGGCCTTTGACACGGTCCATCACGTCTTATTGATGGACCGTTTGCAGGAGATTGGAATCCATGGTACCTCCTGGGATTTACTTGAATCCTTTCTCTCCAACAGAATTCAATCTGTTGCGTTAGGGGAATACTCTTCCAAACCGTTCTCTTTGCCGTGTGGAGTCCCTCAGGGTTCCACTTTGAGCCCAACACTTTTCAATACATATGTCTCATCATTGGCCCCACTTATTGAATCATACAGCTTCTCCCTAAACTTTTGCGTAGATGACACCCATATCGTGGTGTCATTACTGCCAGTGTCAATGATTAGAACAGCATCACGTCTCCAAGAGTGCATGTCAGCCGTAGGCGGCTGGATGGCTCAGAACTGCCTTAAACTAAACTCGGGTAAAACGGAAGTAGTGCTGTTCAGTAATGAGCCTTGTTTTTGGACTCCTGCATGGTGGCCGGACACACTGGGCCTCCTACCCACCCCCAAGAAAAAAAATCTGGGGGTCTGGGTTGATGACAAACTCAGTTTTAAAGACCAAGTGAATGCGGTGGTATCCTCCACCTCCTATACTCTTAGAGCATGCAGGAAAATAATGCCTTACCTCCCCAAAGATAGTATACAAACAGTCATCACTACCTTAGCCCTGTCCAGGCTTGACTACTGTAATGGGCTCTACCTTCTGCTGCAAGAGGGGCTCATGCACAAACTACAAATCCTTCAGAATGCAGCGGCGCGATTGATTACAGGTACACCAAAATATACCTCTATCTCGGCTGAGGTGAAAAGGCTTCATTGGTTGCCTATAAGGAAACAGACTCAGTTTAAAGCCCTGTGCTTGGTCCACAAGGCACTACATGGAGTCGGCCCCCAGTTCCGTAAACAACAATTTGTCTGGTATGTGCCTAAAAGACCGCTACGCTCAAAAGAGGCAAAGCTGATTTTGGTACCCAGAGTGCATGAAGCTAGCTGGGGAAGTAGAAGTTTTGTGGCCTGTGCAGCGAAGGCCTGGAATGACCTCCCGCTACACCTCAGATCCACAACAAATCTACTCTCTTTTAGGAAGGCCTTAAAAACCTGGCTTTTCTCTTCGTAATCTCTTGCATGGTCTCCCTCCCGCGGGCCTCTGTAGGACTTCACACAGCGCCAGGACACCCTTGGGTAACAGTGCGCGCTCTAAATTGCAATAACATAACATAACAGATATCACATGGTGTTGTAAATGTTTAAAATGGTGTTTTTCTCGGCGCGTCCAATTATGTGATCAAGCCCATTTGAGGTGGGAGAAACACATCATATCGTCATGTCTGCAATAAAGCCAATTTGATGAAGCACATATCTTGGAGTCCGTGTCCCGTCTAATGTGAGGAGTTGCATCGGGACTGAGTTCTTGTCACATATTTATATAACTATATATATTCATAAAAAAATCCAAAGGTTACAGGGCTGCTATAGATTTCACTTGTACAAAACCAGAGAAATGTAGCTGTTATAGTTAGATGAGCTAACTATAACTTGCGCCCCCGCAATACACTGCTTATGACCTCACATATTACATCACTCATGACATGGTCAGTGACATCACTCATGACATCTCAAATGACATCACTGATGACATCATCCAGTGACTGTGGGTGTTTTAAAAAAGTATGTGTGTTAAATATATATACACCAAGGTGTGTTGGTGAATCGGTGGGCATATGAGTGCCTGATTGGATGATTCAGTGGGTGCATGACTAACTGTATAAGTGATTCAGCACCTCTATGAATGGATGGGTGAGTGACTAGTTGTGTGAAAGTCTGTATCTGTCCGGCAGTTGGTGTCTAAGTGGTTATATCGGTGTGGGTATGTGAGTTTCTGTATGGGTGAGTGATTGGTTGTTTGAATAACTCTATGGGTATCTGAGGTTCTGTGTTGATGGTTGAGGGAGTGTGTGACTGCCGATATGGTTGAGGGAGTTGGTGGGTGAGTCAGTGGCTGTATGGGCGAGTGTATGTGAAGGGCGGTATGGATCAATGAGCGTGTATAAGGCTGTGTTGGTGAGTGAGTGCATGTGTCAGTCGTATATGGGTGAGTAACTGGGTATGTAAAAGGCAGTATAGATGAGTTAATGGGGTATGTGAGTGACTGTATGGGTGAGTGAGCGAATATGAGAGTGGCTGTATGGGTGAGTGTGTGCTTGTCTCAGTGACTGAATAGATGAGTATGTGTTAGTATATGGGTGAGTGTGTGTGTAACTTATGGACGAGTAAGTGGCTGTGTGATTGACTGTATGGGTGAGTGAGTAGGTGTGTGGGTAGCTTTATGGGTGTTTGAGTGGATATCTCAGTGGCTGTAAGAGTGAGTGAGTGAGTATGAGTGGCTGTATGGGTGAGTGAGTGGACGTGTGTGTTGATCTATAAATCATTGAGTGGCTGTGTAAGTACTGCTATGTGTGTGTGAAGGGTTTGAGAATGGTAGTGTAGTAGTTGTAGT
Source organism: Triturus cristatus (assembly GCF_964204655.1). Lineage (NCBI taxonomy): Eukaryota > Metazoa > Chordata > Amphibia > Caudata > Salamandridae > Triturus > Triturus cristatus. Next base: position 934,658,801 of record NC_140584.1, on the reverse strand, counting down.
GGGTGCATGAACGGTTATATGGGGCTGTGAGTGGGTGCATCAGAGACTCTGTCGATGATGTCATCAGTGATGTTTTTTGAGATGTCATCAGTGATGTCACTGACCATGTTATGAGTGATATAATATGTGAGGTCATAAGCAGCGTATTGCGGGGGCTCGAGTTATAGTTAAGGCTCCCGGTTTTCCGTTTAAACGGATTTTTACATATAATTACAGACGGAAAACTTTTTGGATTTTGTCTGTATTTATATATAAAAACGGGAAAATACCTACAAAACAAATGCTCCTCCTGCCTCTGTGCTCCTCTGTAAAATCCGAGTTAGAGGTGCACAGGGGCAACCAAAAGAAAGGGAAACTGCTCCAGAGATGGGGGAACTGGGAGAACCGTGTCTGCAGAGACACTCCAGCACCCCTCACAGCGGTAGTTCACGCAAGATAATTGTTGGAGCAGTGCAAGCAGCTGATGTCCATTAAGAGGTGTGAAAACACCCCAGGACACCGGATGCAGCTCCAGCAACCTTTTGTTTTTAGTTGTATGGGAGGGTGAAGGAGGCAAAACTAAATTAAGCACAACAAGCTCTCACTTGGATTTTGCTCTTAAATTACCCCAGCTACAACCCGGGTGTAAAGTGGAGTGCAGAGCAAGTACAATAAAACCACTTTCAACCTCGAAAATAATATTCACCATCGGAGCCTACGGGTGAGAGGCGTGGCCTTGGAAGGAGCGGGCCGGGATTAGGCGTGGATTTAAGCCATCACTGACAAAGCATCCATGGGAGGGGGCAGGGTGTAGGAGTGTCAGTGGGTCTTTGAGGGTGGCACTGCCTGCCCATTCAAAACACATAGGATCCTGAGATCACCTGCAATGCCTGGTGAGGCTGCAAAAACTGTAAAGACTTAAAATAATGCAGATCCTCCAAACATGAGCTTGAAACCTATGCAGTGTAAGAGTCTCCATCTCATCTTGTGTTCACAGTGTGATAGCAGCTGTTTAGTAGATAGCTGTACGAACAGTGCCAATATACTGAACCACACCAGGGCCCAATGCAAGTTGGCAGGTCTGGCAATAAGAAAGAACAAAATCTTTGCTGAAATTATTCGAGCAAAAATAGTGGGTAAGGGACAGCGACATGGCAATTTACAACCAATTTATCCCAAAAACGCTTATCAACGTCCAATGGCTTGATGTATCCCATATTTGATATATAAACATATATCAACGTATAGATGATTCCACATACACCTCACACCATGAACTCAATTCTCCTTTCCTTGGAGCATAATATAGTTATCATATGCGTTAGCTCCTCTGCCTTAACTGAAGCAGACAAAGTCTACAAATGCCCAAATGCAGTGATTTGTTTGATGTAAATATCAACCCAATGACTGGATAACTGGTGTTCTGCGTACACAGGGCTTTCTGAAAACCCTAGATCTGAATAAAGAAACAGGTAAAAAAAAAAATACTGACTCTGACTCAAGATCCACGCACCTCGTGCAGCACTGATCACCAGAAGAACATATATGAAGAATAAGGAACTGTCTCCCTGAGCCCTCCTACTTCCCTTCTCCTCTGGCATCGTAGATTACATTGACCTGTCCTATCTTTTAAGTATTAACACAAAGAATTATCTGATATTCGTCGAGCAGACACTCTCTGTGATGGCTGATTAAATGTGAGTAAAAGAGGTAGTAATGCGTTGACATTTTGCAAAACAGATGCGCAAATGAGACCTTATCAAAATCACTAATTTACGCATCTTTTCTTAGAGGACAGGGAAGAAATTTGCTCCCAATATGTGAAGTGCACTTAGCATAGGCTCCCATTTAAAAAAACAGCTATAACAACCTAGTGCAAGTGTGCATGTCAATTTAAATAAATGTGGAAAAATACTAGCTTTAGCGCATTTTTTTTCTTGCGTGAAAAATAAATGTGGATAAATACAGAGAAAATGATCAAAAAATAAATATCGATAAATACAGACGGAAATGTTTAAAAAATAAATACCATAAAACCGGGAGCCCTAATTATGATTTTAGCCTGAGCCATTCTATATAGATTTTCTAATAGGCATATAATTTTCCGAGTAAAGCCAAAGTTCAGTAACATAGTGAACAGAACCTTCCATTGTATTAGGTCAAATGCCTTTTCGGCATTGAGCATGATAATAGCCGCCTTTGTAGTATTCTTTAATAGTCAATGACCTGTAGCAAGAATTTACGGCTGGATGAAATCAAACTAGCGGGCAAAAAAACACTATGGTATGGACGGACCAGTGTGTGTGCTAGAGGGGCTAACCTGGTCGTGATTATTTTGGTGAAGATTTTGTAGTTGCTGTTCAGCTGGTTAATTAGGTGATAAGAGCCTGGTTGATCAGAAGCCTTATTTTTTTCAGGAAGCTAATAATCACTCCTTCCATAAAAGAACTGGGTATATCACACCCTTCTAGAATCTCGTTGAAGAGGATGACTAAAAACTTTGCCACTTGAGCTTCGAATGCCTCCTACATTTTGGTTGGTAGGCTATCATTCCCACAAGATTTAGTATTGATAGAGGATTTTAATACTTCTTGAACTTCAGCCAATGAAATGTAGCAGCGGCTTGTAGCTCACTAGATAGTGCTGGTAGCTGAATAGAATGCAAATATTTCTCAATATGCTCAGGTGTAGCACTATTAGTTGGAGCGTATAACTTTGTATTATGGTCAAGAAAAATTTGCCTAAAAAATCAGCTTGGGTTACCATTCGACTCTCCGCATCATCAAAGATTGCTTTGACAACCTCGTTGTTCCCTCTTTTCTTTACTGATCATGCAAGAAAGCGCCCTGCATGCTCACTCTCCTCACAGTAATTCTGTAAACAAGCATTTTGATTTCGCTAGACATGTAAAAATGTTTGAGTTTTTGATGCCTTTGTAAGACCTTGATTTTAGTGGTCGGTGTTTGGGCTGTGGAGTGTGTGAGCGTAGCCAGATCAAGCTTGTGCTGTAAAGCCAGAGCCTACTCGCTTCTAAGTTTGTTAATTTGTGTCATGAAAGAAATTGCTTCCCCCGTATGAATGCTTTACAAGCTCCCAGACTGATATAGATGAAGCTGAGCCTATATATATATATTTTTTTAATCAATAGCAGAGTGCATAGTCATAACTCAGGTTTCATCTGTTAGTAATGATTTACCAAGGCACCAACGCTGCTGTTAGGCCCTCTGATCCATCAATGATACCTCTAGTAAAGGAACTGAATAGTCAGAGAAGGGATTCGATATTATACCTGAGCTGATTCTGAGGCAATTATAGGAGTTTAAAAAAAAATCAATTCTAGAGGCGGAGTTGTAGCGTTTCGAGAAACAAGAATATTCTCGCTCTTGAATGCGATAGACCTGCCAAGGCTCCATTAAAGCGAAATCGCTACACAGTTGAGCTAACAAGCATGGGCTCACTTTGCTGCTTGTTAATACATGAGCAGTTCAGTCTGATGTTCTGGATGATGTTGAAATCCTCCCCAAAACTATGAGTCCCTTGAGTGATAGCATGAAATTAAACATTTCACTAAGAGAGGGAGAATCGTCTTCATTAGGACCATAATAACTAATAGGGTAGATGAGCTGAACGTGGATCCTCAGGCTCACCAGAATTGATCTTACCCTAGGATCTCGTTGCACCTCGCACTAAAGATCTCGCGAGATCAGGCCTGCCACCACCCGCCACGTACTGTGGCTCTAGCGGATGCATATTAAGCATGTGAGATCACTACAGGGACTCTTGGTTGTCTTTCCGAGGCTTTGAGATAGGTTTCTTGAAGAAAAATAATCAGAACTTTCGAAATCTTGAGCCACGTCAAAATAGACCTGAATTTGGTCCAGTTATTAATGCCATTAGTGTTCCAAGATACAATCCTCAAACACCTAGAGTTCATAGTTACTGAACTCATCAAAAGCTTGGTCTACCTTCTGCCAAATCTCAAGTGGCCCCACATGGAAAAAGAAACTAGCTACATCAGCAATGTTAGAAATGGGGGTCTCTAGTTGGCAAGGGTTTGCACCTTTGTCCAAATATGGACCCTTCTTCCTAGTGAGGATAAGGGAGTTACACTCCTAAAATAACCCCTGCTTTTGGCACGAGCAGTCAGGCTTATCTTAGAGGCAGTGTGTAAAGCATTTGCACATAACCAACAGTAATACAGTGTAAGCACTACAAAAGGACACCACACCAGTTTAAAAAAATATCCAATATTTTTACATACTTAAAACAAGACCAAAAATGATAAAAAAATCCACAATACAGTATTTAAAATTCTTCAGGTATCAACATATGCTTGAAAAACAGTTCCTTGATGTCGATAGCTCCGTCCGGGGCTATCATGGCATCGTGAACAAAAAATCCAAACAGTTCTGGCTGACCGCGGCGTCGCGGGTCAGCTACGGTGTCGGGAAGACCAGCAAACAGTACCTTTTAGAAATGCAGGACGTCGGGGACCTCTCGTTGAGTTTCCAAAAGCACGGCGTCCGCAGGCATCGGTTCCGGAGGTCAGTGCAGGAGTCGACGGGCCCTTGAAGACACAGGAGTTGCAGATCGAACTCCTCTCTGTTCAAGTCAGGAGGGCAGGCGTTGTGTGGTGCGGTGCGAAGTGCAGTGCCCTCAGGTCGTGGTGCGAGCAGCGGCTCGCTGACGGCGTCAGATGGCGTCGTCGGTGATACCAGGGTCGCGGTGCGAAGTGAATGTGGTGCTTGTCACGGTGCTGGAAGGTCGCGGTGCAAGCAGCAGCGGCGGCGTTGCTGAAGCTCTGTGGTTCTGTTGACAAACTGGAGGCGATGGCACCGGCATCGGTAGGCCAAGGCTGCATTGCGGGATGAGGGTGGTGTGTTGTGTAACTTTACAAGCGGTGCCCTCAAACCACGGTGCAAGCAGCGGCGTCGATTTGGGCGTGGAGCGGCATCGTCGGGGATACCAAGGCGTCATCGTGAAGCGGTGCGGAGTGCGGTGCCCACAAGCTGTTGTGCGAGCAGCAGCTCGGTGGCGGCGTCATCGGTGAGACCAGGGTCGCGGTGCGGCATTGCGACAGTACCCTCTGCGGTGCCTTCAGGACGTGGAGTCGGCAGCGTCGTCGTCGTCAGGTTGCTTTTTCTTCTGTTGCAGCACAGAACACACAGTCCCCAGTGCTGAAGGCAGAAGAGCTTGAAGTCTTTGCTGTTCCTGAGACTTCTTGAACAGGGGGCAAGCTCTACCTCAAGCCCTTGGAGAAACTCACAAAAGTAGATTGCAGAGATCCAGTCCTTTCACTGCCCAAGACAGACGCAGCCACTGCAGGCCAACACAGCAAAGCACACAGCAAATTGGTAGTTCCTCCTCACAGCTTCTCCATCTCTTCTTCTTGGCAGTCTTCTTGGTCCAAAAAAGTTCTAAAGCTCAGGGGTCTGGGCCCCAATATTTATATCCCAAAATCCTTTGATCTCTTAGGCAGAGTGTCTGTGCCCAGCCAAAACCAGTCCTGCCTTCTCTGGTGTGGCTTCCTGGCAGGAGGTGGAGACGGCATTGTCAGAGGCAGACCAGGCCCATTCAGGTGCAAGGAAATCTCCTCCCCCTACTCTACATGCAGCCCAGGTCTATTCAGCCCTTTCCTGACCCACCTAGACTATCCGGAGCCACTCCTGCTCCCCAGCTCCTGTCATCCAAAACCCAGACACTCAATCCACAAACCCAGCAGAGGCACACTGGATGTTTACGCAAGAAAATACCTACTTTCTAAAAGTGGTATTTTCAAACACAGAATGTAAAAATCACCTTCACTAAAAGATGCATCTTTAGAATCTGAGTTCAGGCATACTAAACTTAATTTTCCTACCTAGTTCACAGGGCCAGATATGTTTATAAGATGTTATAAACAAACTCCCCATTCTGTCCTATTGGGAACAGGTAGCCTTGCAATAGTGAAAAACTAAATTGGTAGTAATTCACCAGCAGGAAATGTCACACACACCAGGGCATGTCCTACCATTCACATAAACTGCCCCCTGCCCACAGGGGTACCTTGGGCCTACCTGAGGGGTGACTGACATGTAAGAAAAGGGAAGGTTAGGGCCTGGCAAGTGGGTGCACTTGCCAAGTCGACATGGCAGCACCAGACTGCACACAGCCTCTGAAATGGCAGGCCGGAGATACATTTAAGGGCTGTTTGGGTGGGTGACACAATCCAGTGCTGCAGCCCACCAACAGCATTTGATTTACAGGCCCTGGCACACGTAGTACACTTTACTAGGGACTGACACATAAATCAAACAGACCAATCATGGAAACACCAATCCACAACACATTTTACCACAGGAGCACTTGCACTTTACCACTGATCAGCAGTGAGGAAAGTGCGCAGAAACACTAAGCCAGCACAAACAGAATCAAAACCAGGAGGTCAGAAAGCAAAAACTCAGGGGAAACACGCCAGAAGATGCCAAGTCTAACAAGCACTTCGATGGCGATTTCATTGTGAAACAAAATACTTCTGGACCTATCTCTCAGAATTTTTGTGACCTACAGTGACCCTAGTCCCACCCCCCCACTCTCCAACTCCTGGAGCCCGACCCGCCACATGCTCCCCCTGGAGTAGTTTCCCACCCACCCATGGGTGCCCACCTTGCCTCCCCTTAATCACCATTCCCCTAGATGAGTGCTCTGACATGGCACTCAGGTGATTGAACCTGCAAGGATCGGAGGCAATTCTGCCTACTATATTGCCCTAACAACATACCAGAATGGCATAAGAACCCCCCACACCCCCCCAAAAAGAGCTGCACCTTTACCCCTGCCAGGGTCACTCATTCAGCACCCCCCACCACCCGCCGCATCAGGCTTTTGAGTACATTGTAAAAACACCTTGGCCTGTTCCACAGAGTGAAAAATTTGTGATTGGCCCTTGTAGAGAACTTTAAATTTTGATTGTCGAACGATCTCTGCTGGCACCCCTTGTCACAAGAAACCATATATCATTAATTCGAACTCTTTGTAGCGTTGTGCTGCAGATAAAGTCACATCTGAAAATTATTTTAAAACCTGTCTGAGGTTTGATATGTTTTGTCCCTTATTGCATTTGTCAGGAAAGTCACCGAAGTTCACTAGAATGGTTTGTGGATACTTGGAGTTGGGGGACTGTAACACCAGAACACGGTGTGCCCATGTAATGGTGAGGTCGAGGTCCATTTCCTTAGCTGCTGTCTCTGGAGTCATGCAGTTGTTGATTAGATCTCAGATTAGTTTAGTAACAGTCTGGCTGTTTTCTCTGCTCTTGGGGATCCCAACAAATCCCAAGTTGGAACGGCGGGACCTGTTTTCGACTTCTACAAGTTTTAAATGTAATCTGGTTAGTTCTGATTGAAATTTTAAAGTTATAGAGTCTTGGTTGTTCTTGAAGTCTTATATATTGGACACTTTTTGCTCCACTTGCGTGACCTGTGAGGCGAGGAGCAGAATGTCGGTGTTGATCTGGCCCAGTTGATCATTTGTCTCTTGATGTGCCTTCACCTGTGAGATTTTCAACTCCCTAATTTTGCCTAATATTTGCTGCAGAATGTTTTGATTGGGGGGGGGGGGGGGATTGGGCCAGATGCAGCAAAAGCATTTGGTTTGGGGCAGTAGGTTGAGCCTGCAGGTAGTTGGGGTCCAAGGCTAAATTATCTCCGTAGACACAAAGAGTTTCCGCTGCCTTGTGAGGGGCTGCATCCTCCAAAAGGTTAACTGAGACTGTTGCACTGTTGCATGAGCCAAAGGGGTTCTCCATAGCTCCACATACATCCTCTGTCATATTCCAATCAGTCACAAGGTCGACCTCCTCTGTCAATGCCCCCTTGGGACCTGGGACAGTAAACATAGGGTATGTTGGCAGCTTTTTAGGCATAGTAGCAGCACTGTGTGCGGGGAAGGTTATTAAGGTCAAAGAACCAGATCCAGATGACTGCTGCAGAACGATGTTCAGAGATAGTGTTATAGAGACCTTCGCTGAATCAGCAGCAAACTTATTGGCTGTGTCCTTTACTTGTCTACCACCATCTATTCCAAGAATATCAGGCGACAGATCTGGTGTTGATGGACTAGTAAGACTGATTATGTGACTGATTATGTTCAGTAGCTGTTAGAGACCCCAGGGCCGCTAGCTCTCTGGTGTTTGCTTTACGGGGGAATTTATTCAGGCAAATGGCCTACCGTTCATTTTCAAAACTATCGGCCCTGGCATCGAGACAGAAGTTGTGCTGCTGCTGTGCTTAGCTCCCCTTGAGGCTCTACTCGGCAAACAAGCTTTTAAGAAAATGTCCCTGGAGAGACACTTCATTGCCACCAAGAAATTTTGTGGTGCACGTGTCTGCAGATTGAAGAGACAATTAGAGATGCCTTGGTACCGCTGGAACTAATTGTGGGCAGATGCCTTAAAGAGTGCTTCACTGAGTAACCGGGGAGATCAAGAATATGAGTGACAGGATTGAAGAGTATGCAGGGGTACCCCAGAATGTCACAAGCTGCATCCGCTGTTGCATGGACCGCCTCCACAACACAACCCGGGTTCCTAGGGCCTTCTGAAGGGGCTCTTAATGAGTCCTAACAAGTCCCTCTTTAAGTTTGAATTGCCAAAAAGAAAAAAAGACAAAACACTCTAGGACCCCAGGTATAGTGACAGGCTACAGGGCAGTTTGCTGAGCTGCAAGGTTCCAGACCTGTTGGGTTGAAGGTTCCTTGGTGCCTTCGATGTTGCTTGTGCCTTCCCCGCTCCGTTCAATGCTGCTGCCGCTTCTGCTTAAAATAAAGTCTGCCATAAGTAATGTGGGCCCCGTTCCGTCTGTCATACTGGAACCCAGATCATCTCCTGGTGAAGCGCTATGACTTATGCCCCATACTTTAACTTCAACATCACTCACCACGAAACGAATGGCTTCTAGTGAGGTCATGAGGTCCTGCACTCCTCGGCTTCCCTTGTAGAGGCAATCGGGCGCAGGCAGGAGCAGGATCAGAAAAACTTTGAAATGCGATATGCGCCTACCGCGGTGAAGATAAACAGTAGCGAGCTTCTTTCACAACTATACTTGGAGTAGAGTCAGTGCAGGATTAAGGGCATCTTGAGCATACGTCAGAAGGGCATTTTTTTCTGGCTGACAAAAACTGGTGATGCCTAGAGCCTTGGCATTATTGTGTCACAGTAGTCTCAGAGGAGCATCAGAGCGACATCGGTGGTGCGACGGGCTTCATAAATGCGCTATCTTGCCCCCATTCACCCAGAAGCAGTCACAGACACTGTGCATAGCAGAATATCTACTTGACTCATTAGAAGTCAGTTTCAGTGAATTCTAGGGATCAAGTTGCTAGGTCCAATCAGAGACCTAGAGACACTGGAAGTCTGATGAGAAGTCTGTTGTATGGGTGTGGGTAACGATTCCATATGTCCTTACAGGAAGTCAATGGAGAGAATCGTTCATAGTCCTGATGTCCTGGCAGATTTTAGAAACTGGGGGCCTTGAGTGAAACACAGTGAAGTTTCTGAAGTCGCACTGTCATTTATCCCTCCAGTGTCTCTCTTTTACTTTTATTCTTGTTGCCTATATGGTACGTCCTCTTAGTATTGGATCTCAGGAGCTACTTGCCAGCAAGTGTGGTTCCAGCATTTGCATTACAAGAGTGGTGAAAAGACATGAAGAAAAGGCAGTACTTGACTGCAGCGCTGTTTTCCAAAAGAAAGCATGCTTATGCGCCTTGAGTTTATTCCCATTAGCAGATCTGAGCTACTCCAAGTACAGTGATCAGCAGAGCGGATTTTGGAGCCCTTGTTAACATCTGAAACATTCACAAGGAAAATACCAAGTGCTTGAGGTAAGAGCCTGAAAAACACAGGCCTACTTTGTAAAATAACTTGTGTAAGATCCTATGGGTACAGTGCTCAGAGATGTCTTTCCAATTATATTAAGAGGTTACTTACTTGTATTCCTAGTCCGGAATCGTAGGATTCTTCTTTGTAGTCATTACACTTAAATAATCTCACACTGACTGCAAAGACCCCGAGGGTGCATGTGACGTACCAAGTCACTGATTATAAAGAAAATACATTTGTCACGCGCAAAGCTACCTAACAAGGTGTCCTGGCTCTAGCAAGAAGAACTTCCACATCGTTCAGAGAACGAACCCGATTTAGGGTCATTGTAGAGTCAAATAGAAGTATTTTAAGCCTTTTTCTGAAAAACATTTCAGATGGACAATTTTTCAAGGCCACGGGTAGGGCATTCCACAATTTGGCTCTCTGATATCAAAAAAGGACCGACCACATCTTCTGGATCAAGGAATACGAGGGCTTTGATAAAGCTAAAGGTGGTTAGATCATAGGGATCATGCAAAGGAGGGTGGTTTGAAAGGGTGCCTCAGGTAGAGAGTACCCCTCGAGTGAAAAATCTGAACAAGTGTATTATAAGTTATTACAGTTAGGCAGGTCAGATTGCTAAGAATTATTCAATCAGCTGTTTAAAGCAACGAAAAAGGAATTCTACTTGTTTTTCTTCTGCTCTATTTTACACGCTTAAAATAAAAAGCAGGGAGAACATGTTTAATTTTTTCACTCAGATAGTTAGATAAAAGCTAGAAGCGTTCTGCATGTTTTTACACATTCTGAGCTAGGGTAGCTTTTTTTAAACTGACTTGCATTGTACTGTTTCTAATATCTGATTGCAATAAATATTTAACAGGTTTTTGATGTGTTTAATTTTGCACTAGAGGTTATATTTTTATTCTTCATGTTTACATGAAAGAGCTACGCACTATGGTTTTTGCGATTTGGTGTAAAAGTGCTCTGTAGTTTTCAAGAAATTAAATTTAAACATGTATAAATGTCTGAAAGTTTGGGTACACATGAGTCACAGGGACATTTAACTTTAATTATTACAGCAACTTGATTGGCCGAGGGGACTTCTTCCGATAGGTTGCTTTGCTCTCGCGAGAGTGAGAAGCGCATGTGAGAACTTGCACCCTGATTGGCTGGCGGCAACATGAAGAGAAATACCGAGGCTGACAATATAGTACACAAAGACCCCTAGGTCCTAAATATTAAAACAAAAAAGAAAGTATAGGGGCACAGGGTATGGGTACCCTGACCCTCAGTACAATGTGAGGGTCTCAGAGGGACCCTCCAGGGCCAAATTTAAAAATGTAATTGGGGTTGACGCACTCCCATGGAACTTGCGTAGGAGCCAGCGCAACTAAGCGCATACTTATGAGAGAGTCCAGCGGGATCAAAAAACAATAAACAAAAAAATGGGGGCGGGGAGGTGTCCGAAGGGAAAGGTCATGCCCTACTGCCAACCCAATGCTGCACATCGTGAGGGTTGAATGCAGAGCTTAGCCAACGACTAGGCCTTGCGTCCAATCCTACCCCATGCACAGCTGGGGCGTCGCCAGCCTGTGGCGGGTTAGAAGCAGAGCTTGCGGCCCAGCCAACCCAAACTGCCGGTGGGGGGAATGGTAGTAAAATATTACCTTCCATAAAAAAGAAGAAAAAAAAATCACTGAAAAAATACAAAAGTTAAAGTAATGTTATAGTTAGGTGAAAATGTAAGTTACAAAATAACATTTTAAACTGAAAATAAAAAACTGAAATTCACAAGTTATATTTAAAGGAAGTAAGTATAACTTGAGCACTTCGCTATGTACTGCTTATCACCTCACATGTAACATCACTCATGGCATAAAATGTGATATTGATTACATCACTGATGACATTTGAAATGACATCATCAATGACATTACCGTGCATTGCGAGTGTGCAAGTTATAGTTACTTCATTTTGATTATAACTGTTGAATTTCTGTGTTTTTTTTTGTTTAAAATGTTACTTTTTAACATAGATTTTCACCTACCTATAACATCACTGTAACCTTTGCCTTGAGTTCTTCACAAATCCCCCAGGGAAGAATCACAGGATGTTTAGGGTGGGGGTCTGCCATCTCATGGCAAAGAGCATTAATTAAATAATTCCGGCACTCCCAGGACTTTTTTTTTTTAGCCTGGCTGCCAGATTCATCCAATGTGCATGGACCAACAGCACAATAAAAAGATATACATCTGTTTTTAAAGCATGGACAAGATGGTGTTTGGAATGGGATCAGGATCCTGTGGAGTTGGACTTGCTCATGTTTTAAACTTCCTGTCGGAATTGGCTGACATAAGAAGAGCTTAAAGGCCAGTAAACATTTTTTTATTCTCAATTTCAGCAGGCCACCATCCTGTGGATGGGGTACAGGTAGGAGAACATCCCATGGTCTGCAAACTTCCAAGAACGACGTGCGTCTCTCACCCTTTGTAGCCCTGGTACTCTGATGTAAGAGACATAAACAAGCTATTGAACTTACTCCTGACATAGAATGATAATTATTTTATTTCCTGGAAGGAACTCTCTGCTAACTTTGTCATGCTCCTATCATTAGTATCTTGCAGGGGAGTCTCAGATTTTAGGGCTCTTGATATTTCAGGCCACATTCTTACCCTGGATTAAATCAAGAACAAAGACTAACATTTGAATCTTTTCTTATCCAGGGTTCGGAATGCCCAAAACTCTGTGTGGTCGAGTGCATGTTGGTGAATGAGAGTTTGACTGAGTAAGATTATCCCTTCGCAGAAATTGTACTACCGTCAAAGATTATCTTATCCATGCGGAAACGATGAAGCTTAAGTTCATCAGCAGAGGCTACCCTCCCAGAATGGTGAGAAATGCCTCCAAAAGGGCGCGTTTCTATAACCGCGATGCCATGTTTGAACCTAAACCGCAAAACATAGTTGATAAACTTGTTTGTGTCACTAAACATTCTCCACTCAATAACAAAGTAAGGCAAATCATTAACTCAGAGTGGCATCTGTTAAATTTGGGTGAACAAACTACCCCTATCCCGAAACCGATCTTTGCATTTCGCAAAAACAAAAACCTCAGAAATCTGTTAGTGAGAGCCAAAGATTCAGATCGAAACACCTGGATACAAAAATCCATTGATGGTCCATCACCTGTAAAAGGCAACCACAAATGTGGCTCCTGCCATGCATGCATTAATGCCATTATTGGTACTACCATATGCATTAATGGCTATACCGCTGACCTGAGGGAGATGACTAATTGCAGAACATCTAACTGCATATATGTGATTCAGTGTCCTTGTCTACTCTCCTATGTGGGTGAAACCTCTAGAGAGGTCAGGGTCCGAATAGGGGAACATAAATCAAATATAAGATGTTCCAAACATACTGCACCTATTGTGACCCATTGGATGGAGAAAAATCATACAGAAAGTGAGCTGCGTTGGTCTATCCTTGAAAGAATACGTCCCCAAAAGGGATATAACCCAGATAGCATTCGCAAAAAACGCGAAGTTTTTTGGATTTTTATCCTTAATACTAAGGAAAGGGGACTTAATGAGTCCCTTCCATGGGAGAATGCGCTTCTGTAACCATATCTGGCCTTCTCTATTCATTAACTGTTCTTTCTGGAGTTTACATGTGCGAAATTTTGCTTTAACCGCAAAACTTGGTGTCTTTACCCTGTCGTTTATCCATGTATTGTTCTTTGGTCTCTAATTGTTTTAAATTAGCCCTTAGTTCGCATTTATCATTTCCTCTGTAGGTTTTGTTTTGTTTGGTATCTCCTTTTTTCTTCGTTTTGTATCTTTATCTTTTAATTGTCAGGAATCCTTCCCCTTTAAATCTGAGGCCACAGTCTTTCTGTCCACACCCCCAATTGATGCTTTTCTGATTGGAGGGTTTAAATTACCTGATCTTTGCCGGTTTTCTCACTCGTTAGTGACTGCATTGTTCCGGACGCCGCTTCAGAGACGTTGGTCTATCCGTTTGTGACGCCCGCCGAATGACTGAGGTATTCCTGCTCTGTTAGCTCCTCTCTGCCGCTTTTGCGTAGCGTTAGCATTCTGAGGGCTCTTTGTGTTATATTTCTGATCTGTGTTTGTCTGCTTTATTTTTTAGTTTATCATCGGCTTTCGGCCGTTTTTCACCAGCTTCACGCATCCATCGTGGAATCTGGTCTACTCCGTGTAGTATTTCTGCTTTCTCCCGCACGGAATATAAAGATGCTCATTGGTGTGTTTTGAATATAGGTGAGTTTAGACCCTCCCGATCCTTTAGACCTGGATTTTACCTTTGACCTTATGATTTGTTCTTCTCTTTCTTTTCTGTATTAGCGGCGATCCAACAAACAACAGGTTTCTTCGCTGCAGCACTTCCGCCTGCATCGATTTTCTGAAACTCCTGGCGTGTAGATTATCTAGCGTTGTTATTATCCCTGGGCTTTCCTGGATTTGTATTTCTTCCTGGTAAATACATTCAGTATTCATTCCTCTGTCAGTCCGTTAATATATATATACGCTGTCTACATTTACTTTTATTTCTTTGTTGGTTCAGCCTGCAAATCGCTAAAATCATCCCAAATCATCCTAAATCTTGTAAAGCTCACCTTCTGGACTTTTGTTTCTTCTACCAACTCAGGTAATCTGTCTGCTTTAATCATATGTTTGTCTGCACATTGGCCTTTTGAAGTTTTGTTTTGTTTTGTTTTCATCTTATCTGTATATATATTCTTGTGTTTTTCTTTCAGCCTCTTGTGTTTCATTTGTTTCATTTGTTTCATTTTTCATCTCTTATCTTTAGTGCGCACGCCCAATCTCCTGATTTTAATAGCATTATTGTATATATCATTTCGTTGATGCAGTAGAGACACTCTTTGTGTGAGAATCACAGACTGGAATTGTTCCTCATTTGTATGTTTCTGTTTCTTCTTATGTACATACATTGTCTTCTTTTGTTTTTATCCCAGGTCCCGTTTTTGATTTGTGTGGTTCTGTTTCTCGCCCTGAAGAAGGTGGTTCTCCGCTCCTCGGAGTTGTTTCACCGAAACGCGCGTCGGCGTTTTTCCCAAGAGCCCCGCCCCCTTGATCGTTGATTTTGGACCTAATTTTCAGACATATCGTCTTCCTCTGAAATCCTTATCCCATCTATAATTTCCATACTCATTTGTGTTCTTGAGTACCTTTGTGAAGACCTCCTTGAGGGCTGGGTCCTTGGTGTTTACCACTCATTCAGTTTTTGCATTAACAGCACAGTTATATATATCTTGATGAATGTGTGTGATTGGGTGTGAATGAATGTGTATATGAGTAGAATTTTCCTTCCTTGAAGTGGGAACCTGTGTTTTTTGAAATTTGTCTTTTTGTATTTGTTTCGTCTCTCTGAATTTGTCTTATTAAATAGCCATTAATGTATCATATTTATTTACAACATTTATTTAAAGTAATGCAATAAATGTTTGTTTATAATTAAAAAAAATTTCAACTATTGCTGTGTGTGGCCCCACATATGTATACAATTGTTTGTTTTTTTGTTCCTCTTTCCTTTGTGTGTCTCTAGCTGGCATCTAAAGATATCTTTTGATACTGTGTACCTTCTTGATAAATAGGGTAGAGTTCTCCTCCGTTTGTTCTCAATAAGATTATCCCTGGGACTAATCAATTGATAATATCGACCAGAAAACCTTTTTCACCAATAGGTTCCACAACCGTAGCCGCTTGAGTCAGGCGGGTGATGTCAGAGGCCTGGATACAAATTTCTATTATTGAAGTATACTTCGCTGGAGGCGCAATAGCATTCAAAGCTTTTACCATGGGTATTTGTCTAAAAGGTATAATAAATTCAGCTGACTGGTAGTCTGACTCTACCTTTAAGAGATTTTACTATAAACCAGTCATTGATATAGCCTCATTGGTGGTGGTAAAGCTTTGAAGAAGCAGAATTCTCACGCCCAGTGCTGAAATGAATGAACAATTTCATAGCTAACAAAGTTTCAATTCTATTAAGGACAAGTAGGCGAGCATTATCCAAACCAGGAAAGTCTGGGGGAATTTTTGGTGAAATCATTCTGGATGACGTGGAGAATAAGTAAGCAGTGTTAAAGAATTATAATTGTGATGTACAAGATGTGTAATAATTTTAGATTTTCTGTAATATATTAGTCTGGATTACAACTCGGGCTGTTAAAGAGGCTTGTTTTAGTAGGTACAGTTCAGAAAGTGGTATAAGATCAAAGGATAATGAAGGATCTGCAGGATGTAGCCACAGGCTTTTGGACTATTGTGTTTCCTCAACTGATTGTTCATAAAACGAATGCCTTCCCAATAGTTCATGGGAAATGTAGTTTAAGGTTGTTGGTTTTATTTTTTCTGCTTGAGTTAAAATAATGTGAGGGAAGAAAACATAATCCCAGCATTCATGTCTTTAAAGAATTGAAACTTTCCTTTGGGTTAAATAGGAGATTTTCCATTACTGAAACCCTGAAAAAGTAAATCTGATTTGGAGATCTCCTATACGCTGCAATATCTGCCAGATGAATGTTATTAGATGAACACTGAAGCTTAGATTATGCCAATTGCAGCCGGTAAGGTGTTATAATGTCTTTCCTTACCCAGCAATAGAGTTGCGACTATTGCTTTGACACCACAAACAGAATAATTTCCACTTCATATACTATGTGGCCACTCACCTACACCATATTTAGAGCATTCATTATAGCTTTCCACCCTTTTGATTTTCAATACCAGCAGGTACTCCCATTTGGAACCACAACTCATTGTTCTAGGATTTTCATTTGCTCTTTGGTAAAAGAACTATGAAGACTAAAAATATTGAACTCCCAAGTAATCTCTAAAAGAAGAGGCCATGAAACTAACATGTCTCTCTTGAAGTTAGTATGGTACCGGAATATCGAGTTTTTAATATTGTGCCACAAAAATACATAGCAAAATTTCAAAGACCCAAATATCGACAAGTGTACAAAGGTAAGTACGGGTTAACTATAATTAACTCTACATGCATTACCCTGATTATATATACATATATTCAAGGTAGGTGTTAGGAATAGTACATTTACACTTACCTATATATACTTACCGCCACAATGTTTTGGTAGTTGATATTTTTGGTACACTATTGTTATATCATATACACCGTAACATTCAATAAAAATATATAAAATGGAAAGAGATTGACACTACATAGGAAAATAAACCGAGATCACGTTAGCTGAAATTAACTACATAAGTCCTAAATCAATCATAAATGTTTAATAGAGCAACATGTTTAAAACAAGGTATTCAAGCAGAAAATCTCAACAGGGCAATGCCAGCACCCACGTTATTTATAAAGGCATGATAGATTAGTGCACGGAAGATACGATATTGTGATAGATTGTTTAAGCAATAGTTCAATCTTTAGATGAGAGTGGAACATTTTAATGTAAAGAGATTAATATTTAACAGAAGAGCTTGTACTTTTAAATGCTGCTTTAATAAGACAATTGGTAGGGTACTGTTGTCCAGCAGTTCTTCTGCAGGCCTTTCAAATGTCTGTTATGGGGCCGTTCCGTAGCTCTTGCTCACACATCCCACCTCCTCCAAATCAAGCAAGTAAAGTCAAGCACAACTCCGTCCGTGGGGTTTGTTCCTTATGTCTACAAGCATTGTTCTTACGTACTGCGCAAATACAAAATGGCCGCCAGAGTGCATGGTCTGAAGGAAATGGAAATATTAGTCATGCTGACCCCGCTTTACTTATGACACAACTTCCTGCCAGCGGGGTCATATCAAGTAAACAAAATGGACTATGTTATCAGATTAAAATGGTTTGCTGAACGAAAGCCAGGGAATGGGGGCGTTGTGACTTGGTGGCTTAGAGTCATCCGATACAAGTACCAATAGTCACTAAGTTAATTGACTCTCCTAGATGCGTATCCGTTCCCAAAATGTAGAAACCGTTGTGTGGAAAGGTCGATGACGCCAGGGTGTGGTGTGCTTGGGGTACTTGTGCTATTCTGACAATAACCCCTGATGCCCCAAGGCCGGTAACCCCAATCTCGCTGCATGATTTTACACCAACTACTCAGAATTAGGTTAACAAAAGCAACAAATTATTTAAGTCAGTAGCCCAGAGATGCGAATGGAAAAACACAATAATGAACAATTACACCAGTAGCATGATACTTTGTCATCACAGATTATAAATTAAAGGAAACTCTAATATTTAATGGCGAAAGGAAACTTTTAAATCCATGGCTTAAATGTAACTAAAGGCCCCTTAGTTACTGCTGAATGGGGAGTGGGTTCGGCTGCAGGGTTCCCAATCCCTTCAGTCTGCAAAAAACGGAAAGATGTAGCATTTCGTAAATAGAAGAAATCCAAGCTATCAATCGGTGTTAATCTCTCAATGTATGCTAAAGATACCAGGAGACATATGCTGGCGTGTCTGTGCAAGGAGACTGCATGAGCTTGCTTGCTCATGGTCTTTCTGATAGTACTTTTGCAAGGAGACATTGACAGTGTCTGTCACAAGGAGACTTTTCTGAGGGTGGCAGTGGAAGGAAACCTTTCAGAAAGGGCCTGTACAATAAGATCTACGACAGTGACTGAGAACCTGCCAAGCGTGTCAGTTCAAGGGGACATGTCTGTGCAAGGGGCCTCTCTCAACGAGTCTGTGCCAGGATACCTCTGCTAGAGTGTCTGGGCAAGGGCACCTTTTCTGATAGTGTTTGTGCCCCAAGACCTTTCTCGGCCGTCTCTGCTTTAAATTGAGAAATATGCCTATCAAGGGCACGAATAACCTTCAGAAAGTGTGGGTATTTGTCTGAGGAAAAAGAACGAGTTAAATGAAACAATAATAACACTGGACTAGGGATTCTCGGATTATGAAAGAAGCACCATGAACCTGTGTACCTAGTTCCAGTATTTAGCACAAAAAGAGCCTGCTTCTATCCGTCTGAGGTGCTCCAAATTCCCTACGGGCATTTAAACACACGGTGCAAATAAGCGCATATGATGGGCAAAGCGAGGACTCTGCGTAAAGCAATGCTCTCAGATCGGCGGGCAAAATGTTTGAACATATTGGGAATTCAACGACTCGCAGAGCCTATAAGCTCAGGAGTTAAGTTATATACTTGGACTCCGGTGTGGCCTTATGTGGCGAAGGTCACTAGGGACAGAGCTCGCCCGGAGCATAGCCAGGACCTCTACCTTCGGTCAGGAGTCCCGAGCACCAACCCGTAGGGGCTGCAGCAGTTCCCAGGTTTTGGGATGGGGTATGCTCGACTTGGAAGGAAGAACGGAGGGAAGCATCATTATACTTGGATTTTTCTTTGTTGTTATTACAGTAGTTGTTTCCTCTTTCTTTATCCCAGGCACAGCTGATGTAGCTTAATGTATCAGTAGCTTGGATGGCCGGTTCTTCAAACTATGCCATGTGTCTTTTAGGTTATTAAAACACCTAAAAAGATTTGAACATTCAAAACATGATTTTTTTCTTAAATGTGTAAGATACTCTAAGAGATAAACGCTTGCAATATTTGTGGGTGGGACGGGGTGTTGTGTTTCTCGCAAATCAGGCAAATTGACAGTGATTAGAAAGCAAACATTATTTACCGTCTTCCTTCACCAAACCCGTCGTCGACGACATTACCTCAGCTACAACAAAAGTAATCATTTCTAACTATGAAAAGAGGATTTCTATTTTCTGTAATTCTATAATTTCATTTAAGGCTACTGGATGGTCCTTTGAGATATTAAGATGTGCCATCTCATGCCTGTGCTTTAATAGGGTCATATCTTCCCAGACATCGCTGGTCTCAGCGGACCTGCCTGCACCTGGTTGCCAGTGAGCGGGTTCTCAATTTACGCCTGACCTCTGAGGGGTCCAAATGGAAGTCATGCTTGCGCCAATCACCGAGCAGACTTAAAGTGACATGAGAGACTGTGCAAAGGAAAGCAATCGCTGGGAGCCTTACATGGTCCATCAGTGTTTTTTCTGCCGACCGAACAGTGTTGTGCACAGGCAGGGGAGCGTGTGCATTCTCGTCAGCGGAAGCACTGCCTCCGGTGACACGTTCGGCATCACTTACCGTCAAATATCCCACAGGAAAGCAAATGTGACAGAGGAATTGCAAATGGAGGCACCCCTTCGGAAGGAAAATGGAGGACAAACACAAAGATAGAGTAATTCAGAACATAGGCAACTGTGAAACAACATCCAAACCTAAGAACACAAAAAAAAGGTTATGTGGCAGGCTCACTGCTGCCACCTGATCACGCCAAGGCATCAGAGTTTAACACAGCATTATTATTTTGATTGACAAATGCCCTTCATGCGACTTCCCCTGCTGTCAACAGTCTGGAAAGCATACTAGAGGTAAAACTTGAGAGTAAATATAAAAATATACAGTTTTTTGTAATCTTTTTTATACTTAGAAAAGTGATAGTGCCCTTGATGGAGTCCCTTAGTTAAACACAGAGCAGCATACTCTAGAGGTAACCAACCATTCACGTGGTTACTGCACACATGATATTATTACCACTTATTCTCCCCTCAGGGAGGTCTTACACCAACCTGGAAGGACACATCTGATCCAAGTACTCCAGCATTCACACTAACACCAAGAGGAGAAGAAACATTTATGACCACGACTCATTTAAATCTGAAGAAGTCACACCTCTGTTTCGTGATCTGGAAAGCCTATTCTTCCTGCTCTGTGTTGGCCCAGGCTGCGCCTGTCTCAGTTCATCTATACTAACCACCTTCTGATGTACGGCAACTGCCTCGCCCTGACCAGCCTCAAAAGGCGCTGTTCTGCTATTGGCAGTATTTTGGCTCGCTTCGGGTGCCCTCATACTCAGCCCAGTCATTCTGGGGCTGCCAATTTCAAAAAGCTCCTCTACAGCGACAGAGAATTCATCTGTGTTAACATACTCCACAGGCTCAGAGGATGAGCTGTTCACCACCACTGGTCCACCATTTTGCTCATCAGGTTCCAAGTCGTCCCCATTATCATAAAGTTCAGGCGTAAAATAGATGGTTTCATCCCCATTTTCAACCGACCCCAAGATCAATAGTGACTTGTCTGTTTCCTCCCTCACTGGTGAATGGTCAATGTCCAGGGTTACAATTTCATCATTACCAGGAAGGTGCTGAGTACCATACAATGCATCAAAAGACTTGACAGGAGCACCGGTTGTCAACATGGATGAAGTGAGGTCCACATACTCTGGATGGATGCATAAGGGCAGGGATGGTCTTTGGAATACTCCATCACCTGGTTGACAAAATGTAAACTCATTGTCTTCCTGGCACAGATCAATCACCGTAGAGTTGCACATCCTTGAGGGCCCAGGCAGTGGTGTTGAAGTAACTGGTGTCCTTGAGGGCCCAGGCAGTGGTGTTGAAGTAACTGGTGTCCTTGAGGGCCCAGTCAGTGGTGTTGAAGTAACTGGTGTTGAAGTAACTGGTTTACAGTTGAAGAAACTCTTCATGAACTCTGGTGTGTTCCAGTTATTCCATTTTTTTTGCTTCTTGGGTCTACCAGGGCCGCTGTAAGGTGCTGAGCGGCCCCATCTTCCATTCAACACTGGGAGGTGTGCATCGTTGCATACTTCAAGCTGCTGACCACCTGCAGGTAAATCAACAAGGTTACATGTCACTACTAATTAATACAATAGATGAACTATAAAATGCAATTCATTGTTGCATTCTGTTAAACTGAACTCGAATGATACAACTCAAGGGAGATGTGGTAAACTGGTTCTGCTGGCAACTTTGAAATAAGGAGCTCTAATTCCAGATACCCCCCCCAAACAACATTGTATTCTGGATGTTATTTTGCTGTGTCTTATGTCCAGCCTCTGTCAACTCTGACACGGCTTAGAAAGAGCAAACAGAAAACCCCCACTGGGAGAAACCACATGGATTCCAGATGCCTGTTCATTGTCTCATTTGATCCGAGGAGATCCACCCCACACTTTCCACGGTTTAATCATTATGGGATGGGGCAAAGTTACTAGTAGATTAATGAGCCTTTCACCTCTAGGCCCTTTGCTATCAGGCACAGGTCAGAAGGGACTGAACTCTATA
This sequence comes from Triturus cristatus, assembly GCF_964204655.1. Taxonomy (NCBI): domain Eukaryota; kingdom Metazoa; phylum Chordata; class Amphibia; order Caudata; family Salamandridae; genus Triturus; species Triturus cristatus. The sequence goes on along the minus strand of NC_140584.1, from coordinate 934,636,853 downwards.
ACTATCAGGATACTGTAAAACCACTGATCATCTCACTCTATTTAAAAGAATGCAGATGCCCAGTTGGCTTTAACAAAAACAGGCTATTAGCATCTCCACTGGCAGTCTCAGCAGAGGAGGCAGCAGAAAAGAGATGTGTGATATACCTGACGTATTCTGGGCTCTGGACACAAACCATTCTATAGTAATTTAGCTCAACTCCGCCACTGCAGACAGAGACCAACTACAAGCAAAGGACAGGGACAGACTTAGCAGAGAGGCTGGAGCATGGTCTATTCATGCTTGAGGGAAAGGAGCAGAAGCTTCAGTCTTCAGTGCTATCTGGAACCTTTGAACTGCATCATTATTCATACTCTAACACTATTAAACACTTAAGCAGCTTTGCATCGTGACATACATAAAAAAGCCCACAGTCTCAATAGGGAAAATAAAAGTGTGGATATTGTCTTCCTTTCTAACTGCACAGCTTGCATAGCTCAACTTTGTCTGAAATTGCTTCAAGAGTTAGGCTGGTAGAAGGCTTGTCCCACTGTTTATGAATTTCCAATTAGGTTTGAATAAGGCAATGCAGCCCTGCTATAAGACAAACCATGTTGTCATCATTATTTTGTGCCCATATAGTATGGAAAAGGCATTTGAGACTCTGATGTAGCTTCTGATTTGTAATCACTGGTTCTGGTCTCCATGCCTCAATGTTAATAGCCTGAATTGACAGGTGCCAGAATATCTGGGGGAACCATGCTGGGAAATCATGCCAAGTTGCCTGCTACACTCTCTAGAGTTGTAGATTTGTGGGAGAGGAAATCAGTTCTTCTCATGTATCACCTCGTGACTTGGCAATTATCTGCAGTCTAGCTCCAAACAGCTCCATTATGGGATTTTAGAAACACCCAGAAGACTCGTCATTTTGACTTATCTTCACTTCCACACTCCCTCAAAAGTCACTGGGATGCACAGAGAGGGACTCGTTGAGGTATTGAGTTTCACTCCAGTGGGACTACATACTTGTCTTTGTTGCCACTGCAGGAATTGAGGAACTGGATGAGGCTTGATGAACCGGGATACAGACGCTAGAAGATGTTGGCCACTCTTCGGAGATCTCAGTCTGTTGTGCACATTCCACAGGTGACAGGTGGATAGTGAGGTCCAGTAACGATGAGTCTGTGGAGAGATCCTGGACGCTGGACTGCCCATGCGATGTTTCACTGTGGCACAAGAGTGCAGAGTCCATGCCATCCTGGTGCTTCTTGGCAAACCCCTCCAGAGACACCAGCGCGTTGTTGAAGGTTGAATGGTGCTGCACTTGCTGTCTCACCCATTTTGATAATCCTACAGCAACAAAGGATTGCAATTAACACAAAGCATATGTGGGTTGATCAAGACATGAAAAAACACACATTGGTATTTATCCTGCACTGAATGGCCATACACAACTGATCTTCACAGTTTCACACATGCACCAGGATTCAGGGTTTTCTTTTACGATTTGCTAGTGGGGAGTGAACAGAGTCTACCTTGACAAAGGCTATTCTTTTTCTTTTGCTTCTCCCACTGTCCATAAAGATTACACCTGATGACACTGCCACATATTCTAGGTAACAAAAGCCGTGCCGGTCAGGCGTTTATTCTGCAGGGTGAGTGGTGTATTTTCTTCTAAAGAAGTGATCTGTGAGACTTCGATATGATGACCAGTAAAGACCTAGTTCTTTGTCAATTAATGGTGCAGAATCAAATCCTCATGGCCACAAGGACAACCCAGAAAACATATAATTTTTAGAGAGAACCCACCAAAGAACCTGAATGGACCCTGACGACAGTGAGCAGGGATGCACTTCTATCGCTTGCTCAACTTCATGCCCCGCCAAGCACAGCGACACGATTGAAGAAACAAGAGAAGTGCACTCATCTACTCATCAAGCAGTGACTGTAGGAAAACACTTCACACATTGGCCACACTCATAAGCCACACCCTTCTTACCATACACAAAAAGAAAATAATGAATTATAAAGCCATGTGCTCTTTCCCTACCCCACTACCTTCTTAAGCACAACAGCCTATGTCTCAATACCTAGGTCTAAAGAGGAGCACCACTGTGAGCAATCACACAACACCAAAACATTTCCGGCATAGGCCACACTCTAATTGAACAAACTTCCACATGAGCACTCCACCAGGCTGTAACATGCTATCCTTCCATTAATGCTCTCTGGCAGCTCGTCCAGAGTAGGAAGCACTATATACATGCAAATGCAATACAATATAACCCCTTACTATGTTATTTTTAACAATTAAAAAAAAGTTACCAATACCTTTGTCAGACTACATTAACAAGGCAGAAGACTTCAACAAGCATAGATGAAGCCCTAAGGTCTGGCCTTGGCAAGCTGTTCAATGGTTCTTTTTATTAGTAAACACAAGGAGATGATGGACGGAGTGCTGAAACTTTTCAGACACTCACCCCCAGTCACAGATCTGGGTTGAATCCATCATCATTCTTTAACTCACTTTGCCACCTCAGTTCAGACCCAGCTATATGCAAATCAGTCTTGACCCTGTGCCTCATGGGAGCAGTCCAGCCCGAACTGAACAAGCCAGGTCTTCCCTGAACCATAAAAAAGCATCCTGGGACCGGTTTCTGGGTAACACCCTTGATCAGCCAGGCTAGCTTGAGTCCAGTGGCAAAGTGAGAAAGGGACCCACGTCTGGGCATACCCTGCCAAATTAGGGCAAACAAAGCAAACACAAGGAGATGATGGATGGAGTGCTGAACCTTTTCAGACACTCACCCCCAGTCACAGATCTGGGTTGAATCCATCATCATTCTTTGGCTCACTTTGCCACCTCAGTTCAGACCCAGCTATATGCAAATCAGTCTTGACCCTGTGGCTCATGGGAACAGTCCAGCCCGAACTGCCAAGCCAGAACTTCGCTGAACTGGAAAAAAAGCATCCTGGGACCGGTTTCTTGATAACACCCTTCATCAGCCAGGCTAGCTTGATTCCAGTGGCAAAGTGAGCAAGGAACCCACGTCCGGGCATACCCTGCCAACTTAGGGCAAACACTTCTCACTGTGCCACTGGATTCAAGCTAGCCTGGCTGAAGAAGGGTGACATACCCTGAAACCGGTCCCAGGATGCTTGTTTCCGGTCCGGGAAGGACCTGGCCTAGCAGTTCGGTCTGGAATGTTCCCATGGGGCACGGGGTCAAGACTGATTTGCATATAGCTGGGTCCATACTGGGGTGGCGTAGTGGGCAAAAGAACGATGGATTTAACCCAGATCTTTTGACTGGGGGAGAATGTCGACATTGTCAGCATTTCGTCCATCATTTGTTTGCTGTAACACTTTCCGCCCTAAGTGGTATGGGTATGCCCAGACGTGGGTCCCTTGCTCACTGTGCCACTGGATTCAAGCTAGCCTGGCTGAAGAAGGGTGACATACCCTGAAACCGGTCCCAGGAGGCTTGTTTCCGGTTCAGGCAGGACCTGCCCTGGCATTTCGGTCTGGACTGTTCCCATGGGGCACAGGGTCAAGACTGATTTGCATATGGCTGGGTCCAAACTGGGGTGGCGTAGTGGGCAAAAGAAAGATGGATTTAACCCAAATCTTTTGACTGGGAGAGAATGTCTACATTGTCAGCATTCCGTCCATCATATGTTTGCTGTAACACTTTTCGCCCTAAGTGGGGTGGCAGGGGTGTGGAATTGAATAAAATATCTACTTGTCCATGGGGCAGGTTGCCTCATAAATCTACTTGACCTGTAACAAAATCCACTTGCCCCTTTTGTGCCATGTAAAACAGCTCAAAATTATGGCAGCATTCTCATTATATAAGAGCTCTGAAATAGCCTTTCTGATTATGCCAGGACTCCTTCCATAGTAGGGTTTGAATACTAACAATTCCCTTATGTTGCCACATTTCTGCAGATCACCAGACTGGGGCTGAAGGTAATGGTAAGTAACAGTTCCAGGGTTGGAATACCCGTTTATGTCTGTGCAAGTCTATTAACTTGCATGTTTTAAGGGTTTTCACTAACTATTCCCTAATTTTTTCCCATACTGAGAAAGGCTGAAAATGTATTCCTGACAATGGCGGACTTCAAGGAGCTGATTAGGATGGCGGTCGGAAAACCATCCCGACCGCCGTGGTAGCTGAAATTACCCGCCCGCAGGTACCACGGCAAAACCGGCGGTCGGATTAGGATGTCCTGCCTGAAATACCCTACTGCGGTGCTCGGATTCCAGGATTCACCGGTGGAAAAGCTGAAAATCTGTCCGCGGCAGTCGGATTTCCTGCGGAAAGGACAAAGACCGCCGTTTATCCAGCGGTCACGAACACATGGAGCTATCCGTAGTATTGCCAACGCCATCTCCGATTGGCCGGAAGCTCCACTGCGGTGTGATGGGCTGTTTGAGGCATCGTGATATGACCGGCGGTCTTCACCGCATTCCGCACGGCGATCCTTCCCGATTGGCTCTGTCTGCTACCGGTGCAGATGGAGATTTCTGGAGGAACCACAAACACCGCAGCGGACGGGAAATGGGCTATCAATGCCCATCATAATACGGCGGTCGCAATGACCACTGATGGAGTGCGGAAAAGGGCATTTTCCGCCGCTGCCAGTGCGGTGGTTGTGCCTCCGCCCGCCATCCTAATGAGCCCCCAAATGTCTTCAAAGGTTGGGAAAAAAGTGGTTGGAGGGAAAGTGAACTTGCAAAGACTCAGGTTTTTGCCTGAGCAAATCTACACCTGCATATTTGCTCATGCGAAAATGCAGTTCACAAATATTTTCTAGGAGTACTATTTCTTGGCCTACTTCTGTAAAGTCTTGTGAATTCACGAAAACTGTGTATCTGCACTTAATGCAAGGACAAGGGTGCACTTTTGAGACTTTATTTAATAATTGGGCCCCTAATTAAGTCTTGTGGTACCCATGACCTGTTGTGTTTATTAAAATTCTGTCTATGTCTATCGGCTATCTTCACTGTGAGTGACAGCATTCTGTTCTTTCACAAGGAGCATATCGAAACATAGTCCTTTTGTTCAACGCCAGGAACTACTGTGGCAATGTGTGATTTTTGAGACCAAAACTATTTTTGCATTTGGCAATGGTTGTTATAATGGTGAGGGCCCGGCAGCTCCCACGCTAATAAGGTTTTACAAAAACCATGACAAACAAGTCACGCATTGGCCAAAGCAAAAGGCTGACCAACAATTCCAGACCTACTGGCTTTACCAATGCTTATTTTTTTTTGTTTCCCATAATCTTATTAAAACTGCTTACACTCATTTTCTATTATGAATATTTTTAGGAAATACTGACATACATCAACACATTTTACTAAATGATGCTGCAAAGAGATGGTACCTAAAACTTGACAGTAGTTTAGATACAAATATTTGTGGAAGCTCAAAAGCAAGATTGAGGATTCTCTGCTTTAAAAATAAAGTTTTCACACAAAAAAAAAGCAAAAACATATAGCTAATCAGAGAGCATTCTGGGAGCATTATACTCAGCCTCGTATTGCTAAACACTGAAAACCTGTGAGTACATTTTTGTACTGGAATCACTGTCAGTAGTGCAGTCTTACAACATTTACTTAAGAGCGCTCACCCGAACAATAAAGGCTTTGCATTAATGAACCATAAATACCAGTTTGAACAGCATTAACACTTGGACACAAATATTACCTTAACTGTAGGCAATGCCTTTCCCTGATCCGTAATGTGGTACTGTAAACTGGCAGCCAAAGGGTTTGTGCTGTAGGTGGTTGGGCCTACTTGCCCAAAGGACAAAGTACACATGAAAATGTGTTGCCTTTGACCCCAAAAAATATGTCACAGGCATCGGGCTATAGGAATTTCACATCCCTCGATAGGTATGCCCAGACATGGGTCCCTTGCTCACTGTGCCACTGGATTCAAGCTAGCCTGGCTGAAGAAGGGTGACATACCCTGAAACACGTCCCAGGCTGCTTGTTACCAGTCCAAGGAGGACCTGGCCTGGCCTGGCCTGGCCTGGCAGTTCGTTCTGGACTGTTCCCATGGGGCACAGGGTCAAGACTGATTTGCATATGGCTCGGTCCTAACTGGGGTGGCGTAGTGGGCAAAAGAACGATGGATTTAACCCAGATCTTTTGACTGGGGGAGAATGTCTGCATTGTCAGCATTCCGTCCATCATTTGTTTTCTGTAACTCTTTTTTATTAGTGCCACAGAAAGAAAAAGAAAAAAGAAACATGAATATCGCATTACAAATGTTGAATGTAAAAAAACTTAGTGATATGATAGATTTACTAGTGATTTTTTAAACAACAAGCTTGTAGGTTGTCCTGCATTTTGTTATCATTACCATTGTTGATTTATTATGATTAGTTCTAATAATGATACGTCTGGCCTTTCAGACAGTGTTAGCTCTCTTACTAGAATATTGTTCTTCCAAACAATTCATACACAACATACAAACTTGGATAGGGTTGTGCTCACAGGGCTTCGTCAATTGGTCTCTTAAATCGTCATTCACATTTAATCTGCACTTTGGGTGCCCAGCTATACAGCGATCTATTTTTAGTTCTCCTTTTTAAAGTTATAAAGTGTTTAAGTGACACTGTAGCTGCTGGTAATGTGAGTGTTTGGTTCTATGGTTATTTATCCTTGTCTCCTCCTGTCGTGACACCTAAAGCTGTCTCAAGAACAGCCACAAACATAAAAGGGTGCCTGTCCCATGTGCATGCTCTCAAGAATGTGGTCTATACTTTCGAGCACATATTCAGCAACTACTGGACTAAGATATATTAAAAATGATGCACTCTATGCAAGTTTAGGAGATATTTTGAATCCTGTAGTTCCCCTAAAGAAACACCAACCCAGGAAACATGCATGGTATAATCGAGCTTGTAGACTCGCAAAAGCTGATCTAATGACTGCATTAAAGGAAAATGCTGAGCGAGATCTAATCAAACACAAACGGCGTACGTATTGTTATTTGATTCACCACGCCAAACTTGAGTGGGCTAGTCAGAACTGGGCCGATCTAACATCTGCTTTGGCGGAACGAGACTCCTTTAGATTTTGGAAAATTGTCACCACCGGTTCCACTGATATGGTGTCTGCTATTAGCCCGAATATTGCCCCGCAAGTCTGGGAGGATCATTTTACCCTTTTGTACAACAATCCAGCCCCTAGCTCAACTCCTCTTTTATCTGAATCACCACTGACTGATGATTCCACTTTTAATCCAATCACTTTTACCATATCTGAAGTCCTGACTGCTATCGCTGCACTCCCAGCAGGGAAGGCTCCTGGCCTTGACAAGGTCCCTGGCGACCTTTATAAACATGAACCAGAAGTCTGGGCTCCTTATCTTTTAATTATATATAATGGGATCGCAAGGGGCATGAAGATTCCTTTTACCTGGCTGGGTGCGGAGGTGGTCCCTATCTATAAGAAGGGATCGCCTCTCCTCCCAGTCAATTACCGGCCTATCAGCCTCATCGATGTAGCCCAAAAACTGTTTGCCAGACTGATTATCAATCGCATACTGGACTGGATTGATGAGGAGGAGATCCTGAGCCATTATCAGGCTGGCTTTAGGAAATCTGTATCTACTATTGACCAGATTTTTAGGTTTAACATGCTCTACTGGAAAACTGTCATGGTTGAAGGTGGATCCCTATACACAGTCTTTGTAGATCTTCGATCAGCCTTTGACTTGGTCCCACGTACCAAGCTATGGGCTGTTCTTCGTGAATTAGGAATTCCACCTTCCCTTCTTGACATCATAATCCGATTACACACTGAAAACTTTGCTAAGGTTAGATGTGGGAGAGAGGGAAAATTATCATCTAGTTTCCCTGTCAATAGGGGTGTGCGCCAGGGCTGCGTCCTGGCTCCCACTCTTTTCTGCCTATATGTAAATGGAGTTATCCCCTACCTAAATAAGGTTCCAAACAGAGATGCCCCAAAGCTCGCTGGAGTGGGGATTTCGGCAATTATGTTTGCAGATGACACCTTGCTACTTGCCAAATCCCCTATGGGTATCCAGCGGGTATTGGATGGGTTTGTTTCTTTTTGCCAGGACAGGGGCCTGGAAATCAATACTTCAAAAACAAAATTTATGATTCTGAACCCCCCAAAAAAATCCCGGCCAAACCCAACCATTGACGGAGTTGGTTTGGAGAGAGTTCGGGTGTTTGAGTATCTAGGAGTGACAATAAATGAAAACTTCACATGGACTCAACACCAAACCAAATCCCAATTAAAACTAACACAGAAAATTGGGGCGATTGGCAAACTCTGGAAAAACTCCTACATAAAACCAATTGGCCCACCTTTAGAAATTTATAAGGTACAGGCCAGAGCGGCAGTAATTTATGGGGCGGAACTATGGGGCAATAATTGCCTGCAATCATTTATGGTCGTGGAAAATAATTTTCTACGACAATTATCATCTTTACCGGCTAGCACCCCACTTCTTCCCCTTAGGCTGGACCTAGGAATTAGATCCATTAAGGAGGAATTAGCCTTAAAGCCTCTAACCTTTTGGCGACGTTTATGGGCAACCGCGGAACTCAACACCTATAGACAAGAACTTTTAGATTTACTGAAGTCCCAAAATATACAAAACCTTCCTTGGATAAGGTATATCAAGACAGAGTGTGATAGGTTGGGTTGCCCTTCCCTATGGAGTTCTCCAGAAACTGCATCTAAGGCCATATCACGTAAAGCCCTGGTAACATTGTTTTATGAAAGAAATTGCTCGGTCTGGTTGACCTCTGATAATTTGGGCTCCATGACAAGATCATTCATTTTAATGAAAGATTATTATAGGTTTGAGATGGTCCTGGATGATATTTACCCCACAACTTTAAGAAAAATTTATCTACAATGGAGATATAATTCCCTTCCCATCCGCGCTCTTACGAATAGATGGCGCCCCTCCACTGATCTTAATTGTCCCTCTTGCACTACTCAGCCTGAAAATTACCTCCATGTAATTTTCTTTTGTCCGCTATACATAGAATCCAGGAAAAAATGGATTATTCCCCTATGCAAAAGATGGGGTTTTAGAAAACACATGGAGGCATACCGAATACTAAAAACGGATCTATCGCCTCTAACCGTTTTTGCTGTTAGCAAATTTTTAGACGCAATGTGGAAAACAAGGAGAAAGCATTGTAAACATGATACCATCTAGTTTTACATTTTTCTGCTAGAACGAATGATGCTAATTGTGTCTGTTAACGTGATTAGTGGCTTTTCCAATCATAAGTGTATGATGGATATATCCTTTTTTTTTTTCTCTTGATTGTAATAACTATGAAATTCTATGTCACTCTGTGTTATAATTGTGGAATTTATGTTTTTTTGTGTTATCTTTTATGACTCATTGTAGTCGAAATAAAGATTAAAGAAAGAAAGAATATTAAAAAGAAGGTGTAATATTTCGGACATTGAATAAACCAGTTGTGCACAAAGATAGCAGCTGGGCGTGGGATCTGCTAAGGCGACGTTTCAGGACCTCAGAATTCAAGATGGCGGAAATTGGGCAGGAAACAGACTTGCCAGAAGGAGGGCACAACTGCTGTGGTAAAGAATAACTGGGGAGGAGGGATGGGCAGTTGTTGCCCCTGTGGCTGGTTCCAGACAGCATCGCTGCGCTCCTCAAGACAGCTGCCAGAAACATCTGGCAAAATCTAGGTTCACTGGCTCATATTCTGGCAGCTGTGGCCCGTCTTATAGCCCTCTGAGGTTAACACCACAAAACGAGCAAAAACGGAATCTAAATCACAGTAATGCGCGCATGTTGTTGCCCGCTCCGAGGCCTCAGCGCAAATGCCGCGTGCACGTTTTTATTTCATCGCCGTCATGCAAGAAGTACAAACATCCCGGAAATATGACCATTGGTTCTCTTCTTTTTTTATAGCAGGGTTTTATATTTTAGGAAGCCTGTCAGTGCAATAACAGAGGTTTCGAATTCACACTCAGGGCAAATTGTGCCCACTGGAGAGAAATGCCACACCGTCGTCACAGCGCTGCGAGGAGACCAACGGCACGATTGTCAGTTGGTCGCACACACCATCTGGTGGAAGAACTCCCGAAGGCTGACATTACGTTATTCATGCGTTGTTGCTCCTGCACTGAATTAACAAATATAATGCTGGGCTAGAGACGGAAAGTCGTCCTTCACGACCCCCTCCCCACCCCCACCCCTCGTAAAATGACCAAGAGGCCATTTTATTTCAGTAAAGCTCAGTAGAGTCGAGTCTCTCAACACAGGTTTGGCGCTATTACCTGCAGTCTGTGGTTCTAAAAACATAATTCTTTCTAGCGTGTGAGATGAAACGCGGTGGGGTTTGCTTCGCACGGCTGAGTGACAGCTCTTCTGCTTGCCTTGCTGTCCGCGAGGAGCCAAGGGGAAGAATCTGTGCATGAAAAATAGGGCACCTCGGGGATTCTGCGACAGAACGTGAGCTCCCCCTACTGGCTCACTAGGTAACTAGCAAGATGAGCTGTCTGCTACTTCTTTTGTCCTACGGATGATGCATCTGCGTCTTGAACATAGTTTTTTTTAACAATGTTCGAGTCCTAACGCCTCAAACACACCTTCTACGAGTTAAACTGGTGGCTCGTTATATCAACGCAAAGAGACCCAGACTGGAAAATAGAGGGCGTTCACTACACTCTCCACACAGCCGGCTCGTCATGCCCTGCATGAATCAGGCGCCCGCCACTAATTACAATATAGAGACAGAGACTCATTTATTAGACCAACATAGAATGTACAACGCATGAAGAATGCAGCATCTGTCCCTGCATGGGTAACTTCTTTAGATGTAAATATCCAATATTAGGGTGCAGACAGTATTCAGTGCTGGTCATTCAGCCATATGTAAGCACTCTCCAGTTTCTGAAGATGAGGGAAATGCTGCACAGGAAAGTGAAGTTATTTATTTAGGAGATTCATATAGCGCTGCAAGTCTTCTCAGGTTTACCTCATAGCGCTATACAGTAAGAATTACAAGTCCTGTTAATGTCGGGCAGTAGGAGTTCAATTGAATGTGAAGCACGTTTCATATCGGTGTTCCTCGCTCACAGTCTGTATTTTATTCGAAGAACAGTCTTAAAAACTCAGTCTTACGGCGTTTCCGGAATCTGCTTTCAATGCTGGATTCAACATATTCCTTCTGTATTTTATTCGAAGAACAGTCTTAAAAACTCAGTCTTACGGCGTTTCCGGAATCTACTTTCAATGCTGGATTCAACATATTCCTAAAGGTGTGTGTCTAGTGTCACACAATTTGGTCACGTGGTAGCGGGATTCAACTTCTGGTGTCTTCCTGTCTAGCACTGAGAACTTGTCAGACACTTGAAAGCGTCTTGTCCTATTGTCACATAGGATGCCCTTCATTTAGCTGATCTGATATAACAAGCTTGCAAAATACATAAATAATTTTTGGCCCGCCATTTTTTAAGGAAAAATACCCTCTGCTTGCAGTAAAATGACTGAAGTCAGTCGCAGGCAGGAGCAGCAGCACACCGTAGAGTACATGGCCAACGAGAAAAAATACAAAATTATGATGCGCTGTTAAGCAGGCTTTGATCTTACTACAGTTGTTCTCAAGCATATATTTACTATTCTAGGAATGTTTTCGAACAGGCGCAAGCACTTCCGTTATTTCCTACAACAGTAACTTCATTTGGAACCCAAACGGTTTCTAAGCATTGTAAAGAGCAGCTTTTACAATTTTCATCGTAGCCCATTTACAGTGTTAAAAGGACGGAAGGTTGAGTTGGCATCCTCGGGATGCGACCTCGCGCCCTGCCAATCCAGGAAGGCAGTGGCGAGCGTCATCCCTCGGTGCCCGCTTGCAGGGTGGCACTACAAGGACGCACGCATCAGACGCCTCTTTCAGTATTCCGGTAACACTGGGAGGGGCGTAGGGACTCTATTAAGAAGTACTGGCTTCCCAGTGTCTGCACTGTGCGCGTGGAGGGTCCATACAGTTCAAATTCTGTACAATCATAAATACAATACTGAGTATGTCTTTTGATTGTTCAGCTTCTTAAAGCCCCAGAGCTTTAGGAAACATTCAAATATGACTTGCTGAATAATAAAGTAATTTCACAACCAGATCTATTCTCGCACTTTTTTCTTACACTCCTTTGTATGGAGTGAATAAAATGCGGTTGGGCATCATACACATCCATTACCCATTTATACCTCGTGACAAACATTTTCTTCCTTCCAACACACTTACATGAAGTAGCTTCTTGCCCCGTTCACGTATGGGCTTCGGTACCTCCTCTGCGGGTTGAAGGGCCATATAATGTAAAGATAATATAATGGAAAACACTAAAGCGGCCATTTTGTTTCTGAAAGTGCCAGGCCTTTTCCGGAATCACACGGCCTGCCAGCAGTACGGCCTTGTATCGCTTATGAAGAATGCTGATTTGGCGGGTGCTTTAAAAGCTACATGTGAACTCAATGATACGGAGCACACGACATTGCGTATAAAGGTATTTTAAGTGCAAACCTCGCTCCGGAGCAACACAGTGCTGGACAAAGTGGGTGTTTAAGTTACAATTCAGGCTTGTTTACAATGCAGAAGGACGCTCGTGGGTGATGAGTCCTATATTGTGGAAAGACAGTATTCCCTAAAGAGGTGAATCTTCAGCTTGAACTGCAGAATTGTTGTGAGTTCTAATGCTGATGAAGATGGCGCTTCAGATCCTGGGAGCATTGTTCAAGAAGGGCTTTTGCAGTTTTGCGATTACGATCTGGCAATGACCAGGCATCTGGATAGCTAGTTAGAATTTCTGAAGATAGAGCAGGGTGCTGGTCTGGGGTACCTTGAATGTGATGATAGAGTGAGGTGTTGGCTCTGTTGTCCTTTTATGTGATGATAGAGAGGGGTGATGGTTCTGGTGTCCTTGCATGCGACGGTAGATAGGGGTGCTGGTTCCGGTGTCCTTGTATGTGACGGTAGAGCGGGGTGCTGGTTCGGCTGTCCTTGTATGTGATAGAGAGGGGTGCTGGTTCGGGTGTCCTTGTATGCGAAGACAGAGAGGGGTGCTGGTTCGGGTGTCCTTGTATGCGACGGAAGAGAGGGGTGCTGGTTCGGGTGTCCTTGCATGCAACGGTAGAGAGGGGTGCTGTTTCGGGTGTAGAGCTGGGTGCTGGTTCGGGTGTCCTTGAATGCGACGGTAGAGCGGGGTGCTGGTTCGGGTTTCCTTGCATGCGACGATAGAGAGGGGTGCTGTTTCGGGTGTCCTTGCATGCGACGGTAGCGCGGGGTGCTGTTTCGGGTGTCCTTGTATGCGACGGTAGAGCTGGGTGCTGGTTTTGGTGTCCTTGTATGCGACGGTAGAGCTGGGTGCTTGTTCGGGTGTCCTTGTATGCGACGGGGTGCTGTTTCGGGTGTCCTTGTATGCGACGTTAGAGCGGGGTGCTGGTTCGGGTGTCCTTGCATGTGATGATAGTGAGGGGTGCTGGTTCGGGTATCCTTGTATGTGATAGAGAAGGGTGCTGGTTCGGGTGTCCTTGTATGTGATAGAGAGGGGTGCCGGTTCGGGTGTCCTTGTATGTGATAGAGAGGGGTGCTGGTTCGGGTGTCCTTATATGTTATACAGAGGGGTGCTGGTTCAGGTGTCCTTGTATGCCACGATAGAAAGGGGTGCTGTTTCGGGTGTCCTTGTATGCGACGGTAGAGCTGGGTGCTGGTTCGGGTGTCCTAGTATGCGATAGAGAGGGGTGCTGGTTCGGGTCTCCTTGTATGTGATGATAGAGAGGGGCGCTGGTTCGGGTGTCCTTGTATGTGATAGAGAGGGGCGCTGGTTCTGGTGTTCTTGTATGTGATGATAGAGAGGGGTGCTGGTTCTGGTGTCTTTGTATGTGATAGAGCAGAGTGCTGGTTCTGGGGTCTTTGTATGTGATAGAGCAGAGTGCTGGTACTGGGGTCCTTGTATGTGATGATAGAGAGGGGTGCTGGTTCGGGTGTCCTTGTATGTGATAGAGAGGGGTGGTGGTTCGGGTGTCCCTGTATGCGACGGTAGAGAGATGGGTGCTGGTTCTGGTGTCCTTGTATGTGATGATAGAGGGGGGTGCTGGTTCTGGTGTCCCTTGTATGTGATGATAGAGAGGGGTGTTGGTTCTGGTGTCCTTGTATGTGACGGTAGAGAGGGCTGCTGGTTCTGGTGTCCTTGTATGTGATGATAGAGAGGGGCGCTGGTTCGGGTGTCCTTGTATGTGATGGAGAGGGGCGCTGGTTCTGGTGTTCTTGTATGTGATGATAGAGAGAGGTGCTGGTTCTGGTGTCTTTGTATGTGATAGAGCGGAGTGCTGGTTCTGGGGTCCTTGTATGTGATGATAGAGAGGGGTGCTGGTTCTGGGGTCCTTGTATGTGATAGAGAGGGGTGGTGGTTCGGGTGTCCCTGTATGCGACGGTAGAGAGATGGGTGCTGGTTCTCGTGTCCTTGTATGTGATGATAGAGGGGGGTGGTGGTTCTGGTGTCCCTTGTATGTGATGATAGAGAGGGGTGTTGGTTCTGGTGTCCTTGAACGAAACGGTAGAGAGGGGTGCTGGTTTCCTTGTATGCGACGGTAGAGCGGGGTGCTGTTTCGGGTGTCCTTGTATGCGACGGTAGAGCTGGGTGCTGGTTCGCGTGTCCTTGTATGCGACGGTAGAGCGGGGTGCTGTTTCGGGTGTCCTTGTATGCGACGGTAGAGCGAGGTGCTGGTTCTGGTGGCCTTGTATGCAACGGTAGAGCTGGGTGCTGGTTCTGGTGTCCTTGTCTGCGACGGTAGAGCTGGGTGTATATGATGGTAGAGCAGGGTGCTGTTTCGGGTGTCCTTGTATGCGGCGGTAGAGAGGGGTGCTGGTTCGGGTGTCCTTGTATGTGATGATAGAGAGGGGCGCTGGTTCGGGTGTCCTTGTATGTGATAGAGAGGGGCGCTGGTTCTGGTGTTCTTGTATGTGATGATAGAGAGGGGTGCTGGTTCTGGTGTCTTTGTATGTGATAGGGCAGAGTGCTGGTTCTGGGGTCCTTGTATGTGATGATAGAGAGGGGTGCTGGTTCTGATGTCCTTGTATGTGATGATAGAGAGGGGTGCTGGTTCGGGTGTCCTTGTATGTGATAGAGAGGGGTGGTGGTTCGGGTGTCCCTGTATGCGACGGTAGAGAGATGGGTGCTGGTTCTCGTGTCCTTGTATGTGATGATAGAGGGGGGTGCTGGTTCTGGTGTCCCTTGTATGTGATGATAGAGAGGGGTGTTGGTTCTGGTGTCCTTGTATGTGACGGTAGAGAGGGTTGCTGGTTCTGGTGTCCTTGTATGTGATGATAGAGAGGGGTGCTGGTTCGGGTGTCCTTGTATGTGATGGAGAGGGGCACTGGTTCTGGTGTTCTTGTATGTGATGATAGAGAGAGGTGCTGGTTCTGGTGTCTTTGTATGTGATAGAGCGGAGTGCTGGTTCTGGGGTCCTTGTATGTGATGATAGAGAGGGGTGCTGGTTCTGGGGTCCTTGTATGTGATAGAGAGGGGTGGTGGTTCGGGTGTCCCTGTATGCGACGGTAGAGAGATGGGTGCTGGTTCTTGTGTCCTTGTATGTGATGATAGAGGGGGGTGCTGGTTCTGGTGTCCCTTGTATGTGATGATAGAGAGGGGTGTTGGTTCTGGTGTCCTTGGATGCAACGGTAGAGAGGGGTGCTGGTTTCCTTGTATGCGACGGTAGAGCGGGGTGCTGTTTCGGGTGTCCTTGTATGCGACGGTAGAGCGAGGTGCTGGTTCTGGTGTCCTTGTATGCAACGGTAGAGCTGGGTGCTGGTTCTGGTGTCCTTGTATGCGACGGTAGAGCTGGGTGTATATGATGGTAGAGCAGGGTGCTGTTTCGGGTGTCCTTGTATGCGGCGGTAGAGAGGGGTGCTGGTTCTGGTGTCCTTGTATGTGATGGTAGAGCGGGGTGCTGGTTCGGGTGTCCTTGTATGAAACGGTAGAGCTGGGTGCTGGTTCTGGTGTCCTTGTATGCGACGGTAGAGCTGGGTGTATATGATGGTAGAGCAGGGTGCTGTTTCGGGTGTCCTTGTATGCAACGGTTGAGATGGGTGCTGGTTCTGGGGTCCTTGTATGTTTTGGTAGAGAGGGGTGCTGCTGGTTCTGGGGGACTTGTATGTGATAGAGAGGGGTGCTGTTTTCTGGTGTCCTTGTATTTGATCGTATAGAAGGGTGTTGGTTCGGGTGTCCTTGTATGTGATAGAGAGGGGTACTGGTTCTGGTGTCCTTGCATGTGATAAAACGGGCTGCTGGTTCCGGTGTTCTTGTATGTGATAGAGCGGGGTGCTGGTTCTGGTGTCCTTGTATGTGATAGAGAGGGGTGCTGGTTCTGGTGTCCTTGTATGCGACGGTAGAGCTGGGTGTATATGATGGTAGAGCAGGGTGCTGTTTCGGGTGTCCTTGTATGTGGCGGTAGAGAGGGGTGCTGGTTCTGGTGTCCTTGTATGTGATGGTAGAGCGGGGTGCTGGTTCGGGTTTCCTTGTATGAAACGGTAGAGCTGGGTGCTGGTTCTGGTGTCCTTGTATGCGACGGTAGAGCTGGGTGTATATGATGGTAGAGCAGGGTGCTGTTTCGGGTGTCCTTGTATGCGACGGTTGAGATGGGTGCTGGTTCTGGGGTCCTTGTATGTTTTGGTAGAGAGGGGTGCTGCTGGTTCTGGGGGACTTGTATGTGATAGAGAGGGGTGCTGTTTTCTGGTGTCCTTGTATTTGATCGTATAGAAGGGTGTTGGTTCGGGTGTCCTTGTATGTGATAGAGAGGGGTACTGGTTCTGGTGTCCTTGCATGTGATAAAACGGGCTGCTGGTTCCGGTGTTCTTGTATGTGATAGAGCGGGGTGCTGGTTCTGGTGTCCTTGTATGTGATCGAGAGGGGTGCTGGTTCTGGTGTCCTCGTATGTGATGATAGAGAGGGGTGCTGGTTCTGGTGTCCTTGTATGTGATAGAGAGGGGTGCTGGTTCTGGTGTCCTCGTATGTGATGATAGAGAGGGGTGCTGGTTCGGGTGTCCTTGTATGTGATGATAGAGAGGGGCGCTGGTTCGGGTGTCCTTGTATGTGATAGAGAGGGGCGCTGGTTCTGGTGTTCTTGTATGTGATGATAGAGAGGGGTGCTGGTTCTGGTGTCTTTGTATGTGATAGGGCAGAGTGCTGGTTCTGGGGTCCTTGTATGTGATGATAGAGAGGGGTGCTGGTTCTGATGTCCTTGTATGTGATGATAGAGAGGGGTGCTGGTTCGGGTGTCCTTGTATGTGATAGAGAGGGGTGGTGGTTCGGGTGTCCCTGTATGCGACGGTAGAGAGATGGGTGCTGGTTCTCGTGTCCTTGTATGTGATGATAGAGGGGGGTGCTGGTTCTGGTGTCCCTTGTATGTGATGATAGAGAGGGGTGTTGGTTCTGGTGTCCTTGTATGTGACGGTAGAGAGGGTTGCTGGTTCTGGTGTCCTTGTATGTGATGATAGAGAGGGGTGCTGGTTCGGGTGTCCTTGTATGTGATGGAGAGGTGCACTGGTTCTGGTGTTCTTGTATGTGATGATAGAGAGAGGTGCTGGTTCTGGTGTCTTTGTATGTGATAGAGCGGAGTGCTGGTTCTGGGGTCCTTGTATGTGATGATAGAGAGGGGTGCTGGTTCTGGGGTCCTTGTATGTGATAGAGAGGGGTGGTGGTTCGGGTGTCCCTGTATGCGACGGTAGAGAGATGGGTGCTGGTTCTTGTGTCCTTGTATGTGATGATAGAGGGGGGTGCTGGTTCTGGTGTCCCTTGTATGTGATGATAGAGAGGGGTGTTGGTTCTGGTGTCCTTGGATGCAACGGTAGAGAGGGGTGCTGGTTTCCTTGTATGCGACGGTAGAGCGGGGTGCTGTTTCGGGTGTCCTTGTATGCAACGGTAGAGCTGGGTGCTGGTTCGCGTGTCCTTGTATGCGACGGTAGAGCGGGGTGCTGTTTCGGGTGTCCTTGTATGCGACGGTAGAGCGAGGTGCTGGTTCTGGTGTCCTTGTATGCAACGGTAGAGCTGGGTGCTGGTTCTGGTGTCCTTGTATGCGACGGTAGAGCTGGGTGTATATGATGGTAGAGCAGGGTGCTGTTTCGAGTGTCCTTGTATGCGGCGGTAGAGAGGGGTGCTGGTTCTGGAGTCCTTGTATGTGATGGTAGAGCGGGGTGCTGGTTCGGGTGTCCTTGTATGAAACGGTAGAGCTGGGTGCTGGTTCTGGTGTCCTTGTATGCGACGGTAGAGCTGGGTGTATATGATGGTAGAGCAGGGTGCTGTTTCGGGTGTCCTTGTATGCGACGGTTGAGATGGGTGCTGGTTCTGGGGTCCTTGTATGTTTTGGTAGAGAGGGGTGCTGCTGGTTCTGGGGGACTTGTATGTGATAGAGAGGGGTGCTGTTTTCTGGTGTCCTTGTATTTGATCGTATAGAAGGGTGTTGGTTCGGGTGTCCTTGTATGTGATAGAGAGGGGTACTGGTTCTGGTGTCCTTGCATGTGATAAAACGGGCTGCTGGTTCCGGTGTTCTTGTATGTGATAGAGCGGGGTGCTGGTTCTGGTGTCCTTGTATGTGATAGAGAGGGGTGCTGGTTCTGGTGTCCTCGTATGTGATGATAGAGAGGGGTGCTGGTTTGGGTGTCCTTGTATGCGACGGTAGAGCTGGGTGCTGGTTTGGGTGTCCTTGTATGTGATAGAGAGGGGTGCTGGTTCTGGCGTCCGTTTATGTGATGATAGGAAGGGGTGCTGGTTCTGGCGTCCTTGTATGTGATGGAATAGCGGGGTGCTGGTTCGGGTGTCCTTGTATGTGACGGTAGAGCTGGGTGCTGGTTCTGGTGTCCTTGTATGTGATGGTAGAGCGGGGTGCTGGTTCTGTTGTCCTTGTGTGTGACGGTAGAGAGGGGTGCTGGTTCTGGGGTCCTTGTATGTGATGATAGTGAGGGGTGCTGGTTTGGGTGTCCTTGTATGTGATAGAGAGGGGTGCTGGTTCTGGTGTCCTTGTATGTGATGGTAGAGATGGGTGCTGGTTCTGGGTCCTTGTATGCGATAGAGAGGGGTGCTGGTTCTGGTGTCCTTGTATGCGATAGAGAGGGGTGCTGGTTCTGGTGTCCTTGTATGTGATGGTAGAGCGGGGTGCTGGTTTGGGTGTCCTTGTCTGTGACGGTAGAGCTGGGTGCTGGTTCTGGTTTCCTTGTATGGGATGGTAGAGCGGGGTGCTGGTATTGTTGGTTCTGGTGTTCTTGTATGTGATGGTAGAGCGGGGTGCTGGTTCTGGTGTCCTTGTATGTGACGGTAGAGAGGGGTGCTGGTTCTGGGGTCCTTGTATGTGATGATAGAGAGGGGTGCTGGTTCTGGTGTCCTTGTATGTGATGGTAGAGCGGGGTGCTGGTTCTGTTGGTTCTGGTGTCCTTGTATGTGATGATAGAGAGGGTGGTGGTTCTGGTGTCCTTGTATGTGATAGAGCGGGGTGCTGGTTCTGTTGTCCTTGTATGTGACGGTAGAGAGCAGTGCTGGTTCTGGGGTCCTTGTATGTGACGGTAGAGCTGGGTGCTGGTTCTGGTGTCCTTGTATGTGATAGAGCGGGGTGCTGGTTCTGGTGTCCTTGTATGTGATGATAGAGAGGGGTGGTGGTTCTGGTGTCCTTGTATGTGGTAGAGCAGGGTGCTGGTTCTGGTGTTCTTGTATGTGATGGTAAAGATGGGTGCTGGTTCTGGGTCCTTGTATGCGATAGAGAGGGCTGCTGGTTCTGGTGTCCTTGTATGTGATAGAGCGGGGTGCTGGTTCTGGTGTCCTTGTATGTGATGAGAGGGGTGCTGGTTCGGGTGTCCTTGTATGTGATAGAGAGGGGTTCTGGTGTCCTTGTATGCGACGATAGAGAGGGGTGCTGGTTCTGGTGTCCTTGTATGTGATGAGAGGGATGCTGGTTCTGGTGTCCTTGTATGTGATAGAGCGGGGTGCTGGTTCTGGGTTCCTTGTATGTGATGATAGAGGGGTGCTGGTTCTGGTGTCCTTGCTTGTGATAGAGCGGGGTGCTGGTTCTGGGGTCCTTGTATGTGATGGTAGAGATGGGTACTGGTTCTGGTGTCCTTGTATGTGATAGAGAGGGGTGCTGATTCTGGTGTCCTTGTATGTGATAGAGAGGGGTTCTGGTGTCCTTGTATGCGACGATAGAGAGGGGTATTGGTTCTGGTGTCCTTATATGTGATGGTAGAGAGGTGTGCTGGTTCTGGTGTCCTTGTATGTGATGGTAGAGAGGGGTGCTGGTTCTGGTGTCCTTGTATGTGATACAGCAGTGTGCTGGTTCTGGTGTCCTTGTATATGATGGTAGAGCAGGGTGCTGATTCTGGTCCCCTTGTATGTGATAGGGGGGTGCTGGTTCTGGGGTCCTTGTATGTGATGGTAGAGAGGGGTACTGGTTCTGGTATCCTTGTATGTGATAGAGCGGGGGCCGGCTAGGGTGCCCTTGTATATGATGGTAGAGAAGGGCGCTGATTCTGGTGTCCTTGTATGTGATGGTAGAGATGGGTGCTGGTTCTGGTGTCCTTGTATGTGATGGTAGAGAGGGGTGCTGGTTCTGGTGTCCTTGTACGTGACGGTAGAGCTGGGTGCTGGTTCTGGTGTCCTTGTATGTGATGGTAGAGAGAGGTGCTGGTTCTGGTGTCCTTGTATATGATGGTAGAGAGGGGTGCTGGTTCTGGTGTCCTTGTATGTGATGGTAGAGAGGGGTGCTGGTTCTGGTGTCCTTGTATGTGATGGTAGAGAGGGGTGCTGGTTCTGGTGTCCTTGTATGTGATACAGCGGTGTGCTGGTTCTGGTGTCCTTGTATGTGATGGTAGAGCTGGGTGCTGGTTCGGGTGCCCTTGTATGTGATGGTAGAGATGGGTGCTGGTTCTGGTGTCCTTGTATGTGATGGTAGAGATGGGTGCTGGTTCTGGGTCTTGTATGCGGTAAAGATGGGTGCTGGTTCTGGTGTCCTTGTACCTGATGGTAGAGCAGGGCGCTGATTCTGGTGTCCTTGTATGTGATAGAGCCGGGTGCTGGTTCTGGTGTCCTTGTATATGATGGTAGAGCAGGGCGCTGATTCTGGTGTCCTTGTGTGTGATAGAGCGGGGTGCTGGTTCTGGGGTCCTTGCATGTGATGGTAGAGAGGGGTGCTGGTTCTGGTGTCCTTGTATGTGATAGAGCGGGGTGCTTGTTCTGGTGTCCTCTTATATGATGGTAGAGCAGGACGCTGATTCTGGTGTCCTTGTATGTGATAGAGCGGGGTGCTGGTTCTGATGTCCTTGCATATGATGGTAGAGCAGGGTGCTGATTCTGGTGTCCTTGTATGTGATAGAGCAGGGCGCTGATTCTGGTGTCCTTGTATGTGATAGAGCAGAGTGCTGGCTCTGGTGTCCTTGTATATGATGGTAGAGCAGGGCGCTGATTCTGGTGTCCTTGTATGTGATGGTAGAGATGGGTGCTGGTTCTGGTGTCCTTGTATGTGATACAGCGGGGTGCTGGTTCTGGTGTCCTTGTATGTGATGGTAGAGATGGGTGCTGGTTCTGGTGTCCTTGTACGTGACGGTAGAGCTGGTTCTGGTGTCCTTGTATGTGATGGTAGAGAGGGGTGCTGGTTCTGGTGTCCTTGTATGTGATAGAGCGGGGTGCTGGTTCTGGTGTCCTTGTATATGATGGTAGAGCAGGGTGCTGGTTCTGGTGTCCTTGTATGTGATAGAGCGGGGGCCGGCTAGGGTGTCCTTGTATATGATGGTAGAGAAGGGCGCTGATTCTGGTGTCCTTGTATGTGATGGTAGAGATGGGTGCTGGTTGTGGTGTCCTTGTATGTGATACAGCGGGGTGCTGGTTCTGGTGTCCTTGTACGTGACGGTAGAGCTGGGTGCTGTTTCTGGTGTCCTTGTATGTGATGGTAGAGAGGGGTGCTGGTTCTGGTGTCCTTGTACGTGACGGTAGAGCTGGGTGCTGGTTCTGGTGTCCTTGTATATGATGGTAGAGCAGGGTGCTGGTTCTGGTGTCCTTGTATGTGATAGAGCAGGGTGCTGGTTCTGGTGTCCTTGTATGTGATAGAGCGGGGTGCTGGTTCTGGTGTCCTTGTATATGATGGTAGAGCAGGGTTCTGGTTCTGGTGTCCTTGTATGTGATAGAGCGGGGGCCGGCTCTGGTGTCCTTGTATATGATGGTAGAGAAGGGCGCTGATTCTGGTGTCCTTGTATGTGATGGTAGAGATGGGTGCTGGTTGTGATGTCCTTGTATGTGATACAGCGGGGTGCTGGTTCTGGTGTCCTTGTACGTGACGGTAGAGCTGGGTGCTGTTTCTGATGTCCTTGTATGTGATGGTAGAGAGGGGTGTTGGTTCTGGTGTCCTTGTACGTGACGGTAGAGCTGGGTGCTGGTTCTGGTGTCCTTGTATGTGATGGTAGAGAGGGGTGCTGGTTCTGGTGTCCTTGTACGTGACGGTAGAGCTGGGTGCTGGTTCTGGTGTCCATGTATGTGATGGTAGAGCTGGGTGCTGGTTCTGGGGTCCTTGTATGTGATGGTAGAGAGGGGTGCTGGTTCTGGGGTCCTTGTATGTGATAGAGCAGGGTGCTGGTTCTGGTGTCCTTGTAAGTGATAGAGCGGGGTGCTGGTTCTGGTGTCCTTGTATGTGATGGTAGAGAGAGGTGCTGGTTCTGGTGTCCTTGTATGTGATGGTAGAGAGGGGTGCTGGTTCTGGTGTCCTTGTACGTGACGGCAGAGCTGGGTGCTGGTTCTGGTGTCCTTGTATGTGATAGAGCGGGGTGCTGGTTCTGGTGTCCTTATATATGATGGTAGAGCAGGGTGCTGATTCTGGTGTCCTTGTATGTGATAGAGCGGGGTGCTGGTTCTGGTGTCCTTGTATGTGATGGTAGAGCAGGGTGCTGATTCTGGTGTCCTTTTGTGTGATAGAGCGGGGTGCTGGTTCTGGGGTCCTTGTATGTGATGAACCTTGTCTTGTTAGTGATGCAGGGCAGTGCAGTTCCATCAGAGTTGGAGTTACATGCCTGAACCCCTCTAGGCCTGGAATGAGTCCTGCTGCTGCATGCGGAGTTCCTTTTCGCAGAGCCGGTGCGGTGTTGGGCAGGCCGCAGAGCAGGGCATTGCCTTCATCTGGGCGCAAGAGGACGACAGCATGAACTTGTTCTTCAGTCAGTTTCCGGGAGGCGGGGTTTTATTCCTTCAGGAGAGAAGGCTGCCTCCATGCTGTCTTGGTGTTCTGGCCGTGTGTTCTGTTCTTCGAAGCAGAGGTAGTGCGTCAGGGGTGAAACCAATTGGTGTTGAGTTTGGTGCTGGCTGAGGGATGGACGAGTCCACGGTCATTTGCGAGAGCCAGACCTGCATTTGTGAGTGTTTGATTCTACTGGCGAACAGGTAAATCATGAAATCGTGAAAGAACAACAATTCTGCCATTCTTCTTGTCAGGCCCTGAACAAAACATACTTTATGCAAATATTTGCCCACATCTGTGAGAACATGGAAGTGGCAAAGAGGAAATCTGGAACTAAGAGAATCAAGACTCTATACTTGAAGTCCTCCGACTCCCCACTCTAGGGATACTTCACTGACCTTAATGCTAACAACGAATCAACACCTACATCTTCCTCACTGGCGAATGAAGTTACTCAACGCCCCCCCCCCTTTCACCCCCAAGTCATTGTTTAAAAAGAGATCCCTCCCCTCAATGCTCACTCGTCTCAGCCAGGAATCTACTCCATGAGCCCAGGAGTGCACAGCAAGGGAGGGTGCTGGATCACAGGGCAGGGTCCGCGCCTGCAGAAGGCGCCACCAACAGTTATCCATAAGGCAGCCAACCTTCTGCTGTACAGCAAGAGCTAAACCTGCTTTCCGTACTTGCCTACTGCACCTCCTCTTAGATACAAGGTAGGGCAAGGAGATGGGAGTCCTATGCAGAGCTATGGTATGCACGGCTCCTTATGCACTCATTCGTTGTATTGTGCTATAATACTTCCCGGTAAAAGAGGACGGGAAGCACACAATGACACACACATCTGGCCCCACCCAAAGCAGAGATGCAAGTAACCTCCTGGCTGCCAGGCACACAATTTATTTTGGATGGGTAAGCACTAGGGGTATAAGCCATTCATGTAATGACAAGAAATTTCAGGAAAATTATGCAAAGTTACACAAAATGCAAATCCATCGTTCATCGCTATGTAGTAGAAAACATGCACTTGCTTCAATGTTTTATGCAAGGAAGCATTTCATGCAAAAAAATAGCCCAAAAGCACAATTGCCAAGAGCAGCAGCAGATGGTTTGCATTGTTCCCACCGCTCCTGTGCTATATGCGGACTGTGAATAGTGGAGAAAGAAAGCAACTGACGTAATAGTGTATTTTCAGGAATTTCATGTAACAAGCATAAAGCAAAATTTATAAAATTACACAAATTTCACCAGCATAATTATAATTTTGCCCTGGCCCAGTGGGCACATGCTTAAGAAAAGTGTTAGTCGCAAGGCAGACTTCTAGAGTCCGTCTTATTCGCCTAGTCCTGTGCTCAAACATCCAATGGAAATTCTACCCGCTATGGATAACCAAATGAGCTCTTAATCAGGGCCCTAGCTGTCTGCACATCAAGCTGACACCCAAAGTACCACATGCAGGATGCCAACTGTAAACTTAAACGTCAGATTGCCTGCAAACATGAAGAGAATAGCGCACCCACAAAACATCAGCACTAAGGACAAGAAGTCCAACACACAGCAGAACTAGATCTCTGAAGTGTCCACTAAACATGGTCAATCTGGCTCTTTATTATGCATAGCCGACTGCAAGTATGGGTATAACTGGGATACAGCCTAGCAATGGCCATGGGCACCTGACCTGGCCTGAGAGCACACTGACCAAAAATGATCAAGTCACAACATATAATCTCAGGGAAGCATAATGTGCGTAGAAGAGGTCTCGAAGAGTTTGAAACAAGGTGACTCACCCGTTATATACTTGTTAGGATTGCTTCGGAAGCGGTCGTCCACCAGGATAAGGGCACCCCAGTCATTCTTGTGCCGGATACACCTGGAGGGAAACAACATAGGGTGCAAAAGAAACACCAATCAAGGCCAGACACATCAGCAGTCACCCAGATATGCTTCTCCGCACCCCTGCAACAGACATGGCACAATACATGCGATTAAACTTTTGTTACACCAAGCGTTATTAAAGACTAATCGGACAGCCACTGTTGCTATTCCAAGGAGAGAGTTAAATTGTGTAGAAATGACCCCCAAAATGGTCGATGTAGGGGGGGGTGTGGCTAAGCCGAGCACCAAGATGGCCGCCTAATCTGTTGGCTCCGCCGACCAAGCTCTACATCCAATTAAATATCTGCTCATTACTCCCCAAACTGCAGCGGAATTGCCACAGTTAGTCTCCGGAGGGGTCAAGCTGCCGATTGATGCCAGTTGAGGTATGGACGAGGCCGCGGTGACTTGTCAACGCTAACTGCGCCAACGGACCATGCGAGCGACCGTGCAGCCGGCCGACTGGGAACACTTTCGGAGGCGGAGACCCTCGGCGCAACTGGAGGGCTGAGGAACTCGGGAGACTCCCCTACTGAGACCGGCGGGAGACCCCCAACTGCGGCTACTGCTCGCCATGACCCTCGCGAGGCCGCGTGTGCACCGCTGGAGACCTGGTGACCTGGAGTCCGGAGAGGCGTGTGGGAGCTTCTGGGCAATATCGTCGGAGGCGCCGGCTGTGGCCTCCATCATCGCAGCTGCGGAGAGAGCTGAGTGAGTTGGGTGCCCTGCCTCGAGCCGGCTGGGGGTGCAGCGCGACGCTGGGCAGCGCTCTCGATTTCCTTGGGGACCTTGCATGGCCCCGTGCAACTGATGTGGTGCGGAGCCGGAAACTCCGACCAGCGGCACTGATCCCAGCCTGTCCTGCATGCCCGTGCCAGTCTGGCTGTGGCTGGTCTTGCACGCCTCTAACTGGCATGGGGCCCACTGCGTGACTCGAGAGTGAGTTGAGGCGCTGGGGAGGTCTCCGTGACTCTTTGGCGAAATCGTGCTGCGATCTGGCGCAGATGATTACTATTACTATCACACCAGTGTCCATTGGCTGCCGCTGAACGGCTACTGTCGTGTTGACCTTATCTACCCCGGTGCTACCTCTGGTGCGTGGCCGTGGTGCATACCTTGCGCGGCCCGGACGTTGGCTTGCACGTACTCTGGGGCTGGAGAGACGTAGCAGAGTGGCATTAGCGACCATACCCCGGTTCCCTACGGACCAACTAGTGCAAAGGCAGGGTACCAGTGACTTCGTTCCCAGCCATTACGGGCTGTTCTTCGCATCAGGGGGTTTGGTAGGGAAGACCTACACCCAAAATGGCAGGGGGGTCGCAGCTCAAAAGCGGCCCTCCAGACCAAACTAACGAAATTCGCTTGGGTCGGGGGTCCCAGCTCGAGCCCGAAAGGAGGGTCCGCCACGTCACACAGATCTGAGCCTGGAGGTAAGAAGAAGGACCCGGCATTACAGGACATTCTTGCGCACCATGAACTCCCGACTGAAAGACGTTGAAATCAAGGCGACCTCCCTGGTTGAAGATACGTCCGAGTTGCAGAAGAAGGTGGAGGACCTGCAAACACATGCCGCGAGGTTGGAGGCACAGTTGGACGACTACGAAGGACGCTCCAAGGCACAACAACGTCCGCATAATTGGAGTACCGGAACGCGTGGAGGGGCCATCTGCAGACCTCTTTGTGGAAGACTTGATCACTAACTATCTTAAGCCACGTGGGCTCTCCAACTTTTATTCGGTGGAGCGGGCGCACCGGATGCTGACCGAACCTGGAGCTCCCCCACGACCGCTCCTCGCGCGGATCTTTAACTACAGCGACAGGGATGTTATACTGCAATGTGCCCGCTCCGCCCCGCCAGTGGAATTCCAGAACAGCCGCATCACTTTTTTTCCGCACTTCACCATAAAGGTGCAACGGCAGTGAAGCAGTTTCCTGGAAGTCAAGAAGGCGCTCCGAGATAAGGATGTGAAGTATGCGATGATGTTCCCGGCCAAGTTAAGGGTGGAGTCAGAAGGGAAATCCTGGTTCTTCACCACTCCGGAGGAAACATGTGACTGGCTTGAGGGATGGCGAACGGCTGGCCGCCGCGGCCGCCATGCCCTGGGTACGAGGATGGACGATGATACCCAGGCTTCCGGTGGTGGCTCGCCGCAGATGGACTTGCTGGAGGCCGCGGGGGTGCCGTCTAAATGGTCTGTATGTCTCTTCCTTTGGGGGGTGTAATGACTCTAGATGGACAGTGAGCACTGGGTTCTGATCTACCCGCTCATATTGCATCTGACGCCCGTTAACCGGATATGGACTGTCATAGCTGTTCTAGTTGGCCTGAACTCTTTGAGCCTTGCCTGTCTCCCTGATGCTCACGTATGGGGATGTGGGATGTGTGTTTGGCCCTTATCAATAGTCCTACTAGAAACATGTCTGGCTATTCTCATTTAATTTTAGGACAGAATTTGATTCTTTGGGGGGTTGTGCTTGGCTCGGCCATACGATCCCGTAAGTATTTGGAAGGGTGGGCGATAGGCACTCTGCTAGTTTGGGGGGCGGGAGGTTGTGTTACCGCCGAGCAGGGAGGCAGGGTGGGGGGGTTTGGGGAGTATATATTGGGGTTGTGGGGAGGGTGGGGTGTGTTTAGGGGTGTTTCTGTCTTTGTTTTTGTTCTACACCGGTACACGATATTGTTCACCTCTCCTTTTTCATACTCCATTCATTTGTCATGGACATAAGGGGCATCCACCTAGGCTGTTCACACCCCTGCTTGACTATCCGTCACTGCTTGATTCTCACCTGACGATTGAGATGACACACGGTCTGACGCTTAATTTGTCCACTTGGAATGTTAACGGTTTGGGTGACAAAATTAAGAGGGGCATTGTGTTGCAGTACGTTAAGCGCAACAAGCTTGACCTGGTGTTATTAAAGGACACGCACCTGATTGGGAACTCCTGTGGCGCTCTGAACAGGAAAGGGTACAAAATGGTAGTCCACTCCGGCTTTACTTCAGGCTCCAGGGGGGTGGGGGTTTTGCTTCGGAGGGGTTGTCCCTACATCATTCATAACTCCTGGACTGTCCCCCAGGGCAGATACGCTGCAGTCTCGGGCTCCTTGGAAGGGCGCGTTGTTAACATCGTCTCTGTTTAAGCCCCCCGGACTGCAGCGCCTGACGCTACGTGACCTAGGGACCCTACTACTGGACCTGCCACTCGGGGTGTTGATGTTGGGAGGGGATTTCAATCTCTCGATGGATGGTTCTCTAGACCACCTTCCGCCCCGAGGGGACCCATCGAGGGGATCACAACTGTCTGAGTTTGCGAATGCTTTGGGGGTGGTGGATGTCTGGCGGTGGTTCAACCCGTCGTACACCCGCTTTACGTTCCAATCCGGGGTACATGGCAGTTAGTCCAGGATCGATTATCTATTCACTCATGCCCAAGATGTTCAGCTCTTCACGAGGTCCGGTTGCCTGGCCCATGGGATTTCCGACCGCTCCCCCGTCCTGGCGACTCTGGGTTCGCGCAGTGGGGGACGCCCCTGCTCCATTTCCGTACACCCGTGGGCATTGAATATTCCGCATATCAGGGATGCTCTCCGAAGGACACTGAATATTACTTCGCAGAAAATGTTGGCTCAGTCGACTCCGCAGTGACGTTGTGGGGGGCCTTCGGGGCGGTCATGAAGGGCAGGACCTTGTCGCTCATGGTGGGACACAGGGCTGAGCGCACCAAGAGAGTATTGGAATTGGAGGCTGAGGTCTCGGGTTTGGAGGAGTCAGTCGCTCGGGATCCTGACCTCGCCACACGCCACAGTCTTCCACTCAAGAGGCAGGACTACCGTCAGCTTCTCTTTGAAGATGGGGCGGCGCGTTCGCTAGCCTCCCCCGACACAGGCTTTATGAGCAGGGGGAACGGACGGGTATGCTCTTGGCGTGGCTTGAGCGACGGGAACAGGCTGCTCGATGGGTCTGCGCGATAGCGGACTCGGAGGGTACCCTTGTCACCGATCCTCAACACATAGCTGACATATTTGCTAGTTATTATGAGGAGGTATACACTAGTTCTCCCACGTCTCAGGCCTCCTTGTCCACTGACCTTTTGGTTACGCTCGATATTCCTACTATTTCTCCACAAGACAGTGAGACCTTGGAGGCAGACATCACGGTGGTGGAGGTTCAAAAGGCCATACAAGATGTCCGCTCCGGGTAGGCCACGGGCCCTAACAGGCTTCCCATCGGGCTATTGAAGCGTATGTCAACACTATTGGCTCCCCATTTGCTAAATCTATACGCTGAATGCTTTGAATCGGGCGTTCTGCCCATAGAGATCCGCACTGCCGCTATTGTGGTCATCCATAAGCCGGGCAAGCCTGTCGAGGAGTGCAAATCGTATCGCCCCATTTCCCTTTTGACGGTTGAGGCTAAGATTCTGGCAAAACTCCTCGCGAATCGCCTCCTCCAATATATTGCTGACCTGGTCAATCCGGGTTTATGCCGGGGAGGAACACAGTCCGGAACCTACGTCGGGTACACGGGGTCCTCCGCAGACCTCACACCATTGAGGAAGACGCGATTCTCTTGTCGTTGGACACCTCAATGGCTTTCGACACCATCGAGTGGGACTTTCTCTTCGCTGTCTTGGCCCGTCTGGGGTTCGGACCTAAACTTATTCATTGGATTCGGCTATTGTATACTCACCCTCCGGCTCATGTCGTTGTTAATAATCATCGCTCCGCCACTTTCTCGCTTCATCGGGGAACGAGACATGGCTGCCCCTTGTCACCACTACTTTTCGCCCTTGTCTTGGAACAGCTTGCGGTGTAGGTTCAGGGTGATCCGGAGATACGGGGCTTCAATGGACGGCATATCACGAGGATCGCATCTCGCTGTATGCCAATGATATTCTCTTATATTTGGCCTCCCCTGCGCGGTCGCTGCGACGGGTGCTCCACATCCTTCACATTTTCGGCACCCACACTGGGTATCAGATAAACTGGTCTAAGTCCCAGATGTATGCGCTATGGGGTTCCCCCCCCGGCGAGCCCTCGGGGTTTTAATATCCCGGTGGCCCCTAGGGGTTTCCGATACTTGGGCATCTTCGTCACTCCTGACCCCGACCTTTTTTTCGAACACAACTTACTTGGACCTCTCCAGCGCTTCAAATCCGACGTTGTGCATTGGCGCTCTCTCCCTCTCACTATTCTTGGACATGCGTCCCTGTTCAAAATGTTAGCATTCCCGCGCTTTCTCTATGCCCTACAGAATACCCCTATTCCGATCCCAGTTTCTTATTTTTCCCAAATTGACGGGGTATTGAGGGGACTGATATGGGAGGGCCGTACGCCGCGCTTCGCAATGAACAAGCTCACCATGGGCTGGTATGACGGGGGCATCGGTTTACCGGATCTCAGACTATATTACCAGGCATCCCAGTTGGTTGTAGTTAATCGCTGGGTGTTTGAGCCTCAAGATGAGCCCAATTTCCGTACGGATTATTGGCTCCTGGGACGGGACGGTTACAACAGAGCACTCTACGCCAACCCCCGCAAGCTTAACTTAACGGGCAACACGGCGCGCAAGGTCGAGATCTGGCATGAAGTGACCAGAAAATTAGGATGACGCGGGCGCCTGACGAAGGCGACCCCCCTGTGGGAGCCCGATATTTTAGGCCATCTCAGCGCTTGTCCAGGGTTTGACAAGTGGGATTTAATCGGTATCTCCGCGGTTCGGGACATCTAGGTTAAGGGGAGACCAGCATCGTTTCCGGAGCCCCAGGCCAAATATCAGCTGGTTCCATCGGAGACGTTCAGGTACCTGCAGATTCATCATGCGGTGTCCTCCGCCCTGCCAAGGGATAGTCCTCTCCCCGACTCGTCCCCTCTGGAAGACCGCCTGTTGTTGGATCCCATGGACCATAAGGCCATCTCACTCACCTACAAGAAGCTTGTCAACAATCGCCCCGATCCGATGTTGAAACTTAGAGAGGGGTGCGAGAGAGATTTGGGAGAAATCGAGGATGACGTGGCGGGATGCTCTAGCTTCATCCCAAGAAATAGCCATCCCCATGAGCATGCGACTTCTCCAACTCAAGATCCTCCACCGAGCATATTTTGATGCCAAACTCCTGTTCAGGCTTGGCAGACGCCCCGATCTACTCTGTCTCCAGCATTGTAATCAGGAGGGTACTTTTTTTTACATCTTATGGGACTGCCCACATATTCAGGTCTACTGGGTGACAATCGCTCGTCAACTTGAGAGGGCGGGAGGCAAATCCCTGGAGTTATCGCCCCAACTCTGCTTACTTAATATTTGGGGGGCGTCCGATCTCACACAGGCTGAACAGACATGGGCCTCCATGGGCTTCATTTAGCCAAGCGGAATATCGCATGACAATGGGGGGTGGCGACGGTCCCGTGCCTGGTTGACTGGGCAAAAGACATGGATACCGCCATGGTGGCTGAAAAGTCTGTATTCAAAGGACGAGGTTGCCCCCAAGAAATGGGACCAGAAGTGGGGGAATTGGAATAAGTACAGAGGGGACATCTGCATCTCCCCGACAGTGGAACTCCGGAGAGAGAGACGAGCGCTGATGGCCCTGTTGACGGCGGAGGTGCTGGCTTCTCCCCCTTAGGAGCGGCATTCTCGATCTCTCTATCCCCCGCTCCCTGTTGCTATCTGTTTGTCTTTTATGTATACTCTGGTCTCTTATTACTGCCTGGGGAACGTATAATGACTATTGCTCTTTGTGGACCCCCACTACACCACGAGGTGAACGGCACTATGATAATGCATGTATGTACTGGAGGGGGTATTTTTTACAGTGAATTTACCGGTCTTTGGTTGGTGTTAAAATGCAATAAAAAGTTTAAAAAAAAAAAGAAAATGGTCGATGTATTTCTGTGTAATGTGAAATTCAGACACTAGGTTCAGTGCAACATTTCGGTCCTTAATAGAGAAGCTCAAACCAGAGTTCAATTTCTAAATGCAAACAAAATCTTTGAGTTAAGCAACCAAAAATGCTGTAATAAACTCCAAGGAATTCGTGGGAAACTGGGATTCCCATTTTTTCGGTAACCATGCACATCGTTCTGTAAATTAAATGTTGAACATCATTAAATAAAGGCACTAAAATGTCCAACAGGTGAAATAAAATACAAAGTCCTCAGAGTTAAACCAAAGCTATTGAAACAAGTAGAAATATAGTCGAGCTACTAGAGAGATCATTGTATTTCTTATATCTTTAACTCTTACAGCTGATGGCTTAAATGCTCATTGAAGTAGGTACAACCACATCCGAGAGGGTACAATTCCTGGCTGGTACAATTAAATGTTAGTCTGTGTATAAAATTAGCCACAGCCCTAGTTCTCCTTTGAAAGGAAGCTTACATGAGTGCTACAGTTACCATACTGAAGTCTTCTGAAGACAGATATTATTTTA
Source organism: Triturus cristatus (assembly GCF_964204655.1). Lineage (NCBI taxonomy): Eukaryota > Metazoa > Chordata > Amphibia > Caudata > Salamandridae > Triturus > Triturus cristatus. The sequence continues at coordinate 934,604,339 of NC_140584.1, read as the reverse complement.
TTTTGGAGAGGAAAATCATAGGTCTTTATTATCGACATCGCCAAAAAGCGAAAATACTAACTCTGCCTCCAGACTCAGAAGACCTACTCCTGGCCTCTCTGTCGCTCTTTCCAGCCGCCAACTCCCAAAAGGCCAGCACTACCATGTTCTCTGCCAGCCTAAACCTGCTCGGCCTTCTTACCTTCCACCAAACTTTATAAGTGGGAGTGTGTGATCATGATAGGGCCTTTGTCACCATGTATGCAAACCGTGGAACTGTTTGCTGACAAGACCCCCCTCCAGTCCTGTAAAGGTGGTTCCCTACAGATCAGATACCCAAAGGAAAGCAGCAATGAAAGGAGGCGACTGTAGGCTCCTAAGAGCACCCTGGGACTATGTCTACAGCAGAGCGGATTAGATACTGGGTGAAACTCTGGGGAGCCCTTCTGGAGCACAGGAGTTGAGAAAGGAGGAATTAGAGAGACAAAAATATGAAACCTCATTTCATGACGCCTGTGACCCAGACAGCATACGTGAATAAGGCCAAAAAATGATCAAGGCTGTGGAAGCTGCTCCTATCAGGATTGGTGAGCTTTTTAATGGTCAGGGAAATGTCAGGCACAAAACCCATCGGACAGTGAGACCCATTTAATAGATTTTATAGCAGCAGAAGTAAATGTCCACTAAATCGAGGCTCACTTTTGTCCTCTGAACCATAGTTGTATGCGCCTGATCTTTAAGTCGTATGTAGTACAACGCCCCACCCCCTCCCTAAGATTAAGTGTTATGTCCATGGCATATATAGGGACAGCAGGAAAAATCTTGGGGAAATGATGGAGAGCTGAAAATACAAGTACCACTCTACCTGATTTAGCAAAGCGTCTCCAGGAAACGTCAATACTCCCAGCCACCACCAAAGCGTCTCCAGGAAACGTCAATACTCCCAGCCACCACCAAAGCGTCTCCAGGAAACGTCAATACTCCCAGCCACCACCAGTCATACCCAGAAAACGTGGACCACAATACTGTTAAGCTCAATGACAGCCGCTCCATAGGCTGACAGATGAACAGGGAGCCCAAGATGGAGCAAGGAATGAAAAAATAGATACGAGGAAAAGACAACAGCTGAAAAGGAGCAGGAGAAAAACAGGACCCGAACTTTCAGGAATAGGGCAGGAGGTAGGATGACCCAGAAGGCTTGAGCTGAGGGAGGAAAGATGTTAGTTCTTACCAGTACCACTAACGAAGAAGCAGAGGGAACCGAGGGGGAAAAAAGGGTCAGAAAGAAAGCCAATAGTTAACTTTATGGAACTGGAATAACCAATCCCAAGTTGCCGGGTATTCTGCAAGTGGTGAAGCTGGGACTTATATTGAAGCAGCATGCCACGACTCAGAAGTTCCTGCCTTCAAACAAATAGGTCTCCCCCAGCCTCTTTAGCACTTTTCCCAGCTGCCACCACACCCATCACCGCCATGTTCTCAGCCAGCCTAGACCTGTTCCGTCTTCTTACCTTTCATCGCCCTTTGTAAGTGCGATTCTATGCCATCGCAAAAAGCATGTATACTGCATGCTGGGTATCTGATGGCTCACAGTACCCCTTCCAATCCTTTAAGGACATTCCCTAAAGATCAGATACCCAAAGGCAGTTTTCTCAAGAAGGGAGCAACGAGAGGTGGACAATAATTTAGGAGCATAAACAAAGGATGAAGGTTCCCTGGAGCACTCCGTGGCTTCATATCCCTTTCACGCAACTAGATACCGATTCCAACCTAGAGTAACTAAGAATCTACAATGGCCCCAGCATCACATTCAGGTGTGGTGCGCCATCCACCATGATCGCAGGTGGTGGAGGAGAATCCCTTGACTCAGCCAGCTTGACTTTAGATACATGCAAAACTGAGCATCCAGCACGTAGACAGCTGCATACTAATAGCTACAGGCCCAACTCTACTGTAATGTGAAAGGGACCCATAAACCAGGGGCTGAACTTACAATGACTCCTAAATGTTAATAAAAAATGTGACACACACTTTATCCCCAACCTCGTAGGAGGCAGCTGACTGCTAGTGGTGATGAGCTAATTAACATGCATTGGCCTGCTTAAGGTAACCAGCAACCTTTTATATGTTAAGAGGAGAGTGTATACAACAAAAAAAGATACTGAAACACTGAGGGATGGTAAAAAGAACAAGTTACTTACTTTCAGTAACACTCTTTTGACCCCGAGTCGGGTTCTGAAGGCACAGATGGCGCTGAGATCAGCCGTGTCGGCAGAATCCAGCCTGTAGACCTGTGTGGAACCTTGGGGCTCGATGGTGCCCGAGGGAGGCAGAAAAGTGCAGACAATTTCCAACATGGCCACTCTGAAGGCTTCAATATTTTGTGATGTTGTTGGCAGACCTGGAAACTTAGGGTGTATCGGATCAGTAGCGAAATCAGCTGTCCAAGCACTGAATGGAGAGTGAGACCACGAAGCATCCTGATGTCCTTGTGACATTTCAGGCTGAGAGCAGCAGCACTGGGACGTTTTCTACTTGGCCTTTTTGTGCTTCCGTTCAGAGTTCAACTTACCAAAAGACTTGGACTTTGATATGACAACAGCCTGTCGCAGGAACATCCTCAAACGCGAGATGGGTCTGTGCCCTCAACTTCAGAGTCTTCTTTCGGTATTCGGCGATGTACAGGTTTGCTTCACGGTCCCGTTTCGCTTTTGGATTCATAAGGGCGCACTCCTCGCAGGACTTTGAGTTGTGGGCTGAACCCAAAAACCAGAGGCAGACCTTAGGGAGGACCAGTCACAGACATCTCTGTGCAACAGTCCCACCAAGACTTAAACCCTGTAGATTTAGGAGAGGGCATGACCCTTGCATACTGGAAAAAGAATTTGGAAAAAAACGAATCAAAAGACAAGTTGGGAGCGAGCTCCTGATCCGCACATAAAGAAAGGAACTGACATCCGCATACAGGCGTAGTGCTTATATTCTGCTCTGGTTGTCCTTTCTGGGGTGGAATGAAGTCGGCGCGGGTTAAGTGCAACCACCTATCGGCACACAGAAGCAATGATGTTAAAATCTTCCAGATCTAGTCTGGTACGTGGGAATATTCTAAAGATAAGGACTCTGCAGTTGGATAGAGTATCCAGCAGAAACTGTGGTTAGGTCAGTGGATAGAACACATAAATACACAAAAAGTAGGTCAGACCCCAGAGAACAGTGTACTGAATTATTCTAATTGATTTTCAGCATAGAGATCCACTTGACCTCATCTTCCTGAAGGAATGTATCCACATCTCACAAACTTTGGTTTAGTCTCTCTATCTGTATCTCACATTGTGAATGATAACTGAAGGATTCAGGACAAATGATTCCCAGTCTTAGTAATAGAAAATTCCAAAACCTTGAGACAAACTGAGATCATCTAGTTGACACAATTATTTCTTAGAGACCATGTAAGGTGCACTCCTTCATGAAAGAACACAGACACAAGCGCCGGCAGTCTGAGTACATTTTGTAATGAAACAAAATTGGCAAGTTTTGAAAAATAGCCACGATCAGTAGTAGAGTAATGCAACCGGCTGATCAGAAAAGGCCCATAATAAAATTCCCAATAAACTTGTCCTATGGTCATTTTAGAGTAGGCAGCAGATCCATTGGTTTCTGATAATCTACCTTTATTTGTGCACAATCTCCACAAGTCTTGACAAAGGTGTTGATAGTCATTTGTTTGGTTAGTCACCAAAATGAACGAAATACTAAATCTAATGTCTTTCTGCTCACAGGATAACCTGCCAATGGTAAATGATGACACCAACAGATTGCTTCCACTTGAAGATTGCTATGTGGAACATAAAGTAGTATACCCATTCTCATGGTAGTATAACCATTCTACCATCAGAATAAACGTTATGTTCCACATGGCAATCTTCAAGTGGAAGCAATCTGTTGGTGTCATCATTTATCATTGGCAGATCATTCTGTGAGCAAAAAGACATTCGATTTAATATTTCGTTCATATGATGGCATACACCATGATATTTCATTAATCAGGCCTCCCTATCCTCCCCTTGAAAGCTACCATTGTGATGAGTCAGGAACTAGACTGGTTTCTGGGCTCCAAAACTATCCGCTCTTGGAATGAGAGGCGGTGGTGGTATCACTTCTTCTCTACGATCTTGTCTGTAGAAGACATCAACATTCCTATGTTTGTTTCACAGACTAGCTATAACGGTGCTTTGAAAGTGAGTAAAGATTAACATTCCGGAAAAGTGCACTGCATTTGCACATTTCATTGAATTCAGGATATCCACATTTTCTTTGATCGGTCCATACTACTAATGGCTTTTTGATTGCCAACTACTAAACTGAATAATTAATGTTCAATGCATTCAGTGTTCTGAAGAAATGAGCATTGGAAAGGAGATTATGACACACTGCATCTCTCTGAGAAAGAACTGCCCCAATAGCAATGGCCGAGGCATCTGATTACACAATGAAAGGTCTATCAAGATCTGGAGACATAATATGGGTGCAGTTATAAACGCCTCTTTTAGTACCCAGAGAGTATCTTATTGTTCAGGTTCTCGGAAAAATGCCACATTCTTGAGTGTTAGGGCTGTGATGGGTGAGATGATGTCTGATAATATGGGTATGTATTGTCTGCAAAAACTTGAAAATCCCCAACATTTCTGGATCTCTGTAATTTCTTGCAACAGGCTACTCTTGAAACACTGCACCTTTCCTTCCTCCATATTAATCTAATCTCTTCTGCTGACAAATGAATTCATAAGAAGAAAATCTGGGATGCTCTGAATTCACATTTCAACACTTTGGTGTTCAGTGAATGTTCCTCCACTGTCCCAGAAAAGAGAATGTCTTCTACACATATAACCATATAGACATCCAAAGGATCATGAAACCTATCATTGACAAAATGTTGGAAGACTTCTCAGAGAGCTGCACGGTCCAATGTGCATCACAGGGTACTCATGACAGTTTCGAAAGCAGTCATCCACTCATTGCCCACTCTGATGCAGGGTATATGCAACACTAAGTCTAACTTTTGAAAGGTTTTTGCACCACTGAAGTCAAACTTAGTAAAGATCTTCCACGATTCTACTTGATCCAACAGCATGGAGATAAAGGGTGTATACAACGATTTCTTAATATTAATTGTGTGGCACAGCAAGCATTGCTCATGAAATAAGGCCTGGTGGGCAAGGAAATTGACCCAGGCACGCATGCACTCACGGGCAAGCGGCAACAAGAGAAAGGAAAGGCAAGATAACTGCCTCCAACTGAAGCACTCAGGGCCCTGTATAGGAGACAGCGTAGATGCCGCCACACATAGGGAAGACATCAATGTGAACCCGAGAAGGGTCGAGACAGCTCATGCTGAGGAGGCGAACATGCCCCCGTCACTGGCTGAGGGTGTTGCCTCCGGTAAGGGCGTAGCGGCTGAGTGTGGAACTCTTTATGGAGGACCTAATAGCGAATATAATAAAACCAAAAAGACTATCGAACTTTTTCTCTGTAGAACGGGCACACCCAGTCTTGGTCTCACTGCCACGACCAGGAGCTCAACTGCGAACCATCGTCACATGCATTCTCAACCATCGGGATCAGGACGCAATCCTGCAAACAGTACGTCGACAAGTAGAGGTAAAATATGAAAATGCAATCTTTTGCCTCTTCCCAGATTTCACATACGTTGTATAGCATCAACGAAAAAGCTTTCAAGGGGTGAAAAGGAAACTGAGCGAAAAAAACTTAAATACATGATGCTATTCCCTGCCAAGCTTTAAATAATAGTGGAGGGAAAGACCTGGCGTCCAATGGTTAGAGGGTTAGAGATCGGTCAACTTCTGTGGCAGGGGGAGAGAAGAAACAAATAGCCCGGGAGGAACCAGCTCATGGGGAACCTCTCAGTGGGGATCTAATGGGCAGCCTCAACAGCAGAGACTTAATGAGACAAGCATTGGCATAGCCAATAGGTCTTGCCTTTGGGACCTTATAAACGTTTAGCCATGCAGCACATTTAGAAACAAGAATGAGAAAAGTCTTGGTTGATTTTAAGTGTCTATCAGTTGTTGTGTTACATATTTGGATGCAATAACAGAAAGCTGAGAGAGGAAGCACAACATGGTCACCCTATGGGAATCACAGAAATGTAGTCTATGTGTTTTAAAACCACGCCCTTGATTACATGGAACACCCCCTTTCAGAGGCACCCCATCCCAGTTGTTTTTCATCCTACTTCAAGACCTGTCTGCTGTAATCAAAGTATATAACTGTAATCGCCAACTATAACCAAGATTAGCCCATGCTAAAATATGGTTTAGTGCATCAGTGTAACAAGGCTTTCATAAACAATACCACAACTGTACAGTAAGTGTTGGTGTTGAAGAAGAATACACTTTCTTTACTAGTAATTTATGTTCGCCTTACATAAACAACAGAGTGCGCTCACAACAGGTGTATTCAGGACACTAAACCAATGCCCGTTCTGATGGTATATAGCTCAATAAAGACTTGCTTGGAAAGTTAACGATCCCATGAACTAGGCACGGTGAGGTCATTGAAGTGAGAAACATGATTACTATTCTGAAGTTGAAGCACCTTGGACATCTGTAAGCCTAAAACATGCAATCATGAACCCAATGCCACACTCAGGACAGCTTTGGCCATTCATTCTCCTTCTGGATGAATTCTTCCCCATGCACACAACTCCGGCCGTCCATAACCCGATGCCCTGCGCATGGTCGGTAGCAGATACACTTCCACCGTTGATTCCTGAGCTGTTCAAAGGGCGATTCATTGAAAAGAGCTAATCCATGGGAGTAGAAAGAGGACTGGGCACACGAAGAGGATGACAAAAAAAACAATTCCCTATCAAGTAAATTATAAAACAATAAATACCGTAAGATCAAGATCATTCTATGATGACCGGGAGGGGTGTGGCATATGGGAGACAAAACGAGCAGCAAGCAATCAGCCTTTTAGCATTGTCTAGAAAACAGTACTGTGCAATAACAAGAGCAGTCTCGGGCAAGCAGGAAACGGCGTGGGATCATTTACAGCGCCCGCCGCACTTAGTATATAAAAGTTAAAGCAGGAGCCACGCACAGTATTTAAAAGTTAAAGTGGGTGCCGTGCTTAGTATATAAAAGTTAAAGCGGACGCTGCTCTGAGTATGTAAAAGTTAAATCACGGCGTCCATAAAACGGGTGCTGCGCAGAGCCAAGAAAAGACTGTTGGAATGTGGAACAAAGCACAAAGTAGTTTCCTGAGAAAGTATACCAGTAATAGGCCAGTACCCCAGAGGAGGAGTAATACAGCAGAAGGTGGGACAAATAAAGTTAACAAACCAACCAAAAGCAAGGTGTTTGGAACGACATCCACATAAAGAAATCGTCAGCAAGGGGCGGAGTAAAACCCCACATACTGAACACAGCATGCCTCACAGAGCAGCGCAAGCACGCTGCTAGACTTGACCTAAAAAGAGAAAAGTAGCCAAAAATGAGGAGGTTCTAAAGGGACTCCGCTTAGGTACGGATAACTACTTCACCGAAAATGAGGGAACAGCCGCCTCCCCAAATAAGCTATGGGAGGCATACAAAACAGTGATAAGGGGACAGGCTTTGTCCCCGATACCGGGGGAAAAAAGGTGCTTGGATGTGCTAGAAATAGAAGAATTAGAAAGGCACACCACGTCCCACACAGATTTGCACCTTTCCCATAGAATAGCACTGAAGCCACAGGGCTACAGAGACATTGCTGAGGAGGGGGCCAAGCCTACCTACCTCGCAACATGCCTCTACGAAGTAGGTAATAAAGCAGGCAAATTACTGGCCTGCCTAGATCACAGGGAAAATGACCAACTGGGTCCTTGAGATCCAGGACCGAGGGGAGACCCACTCGTGCAATTCCCAAATAGCAGAGGTGTTTGCGAAATACACAGAGGGGGAATAGCCCTACCAGGGCATCCATAAATAATATTGGGCGTCTCAACTGACAGAAACATGTGACCGGGGGGACACATGCAGCCCAAAACTGAACCAGCACTAAGAATGGATATATAGATCATGGGAACCAGGGGGTACCCTGCAGCACAGTACAGGAAGAGACCTCTTAGAAGCCTCCCCCCGCATACCAGAACGGTGGTGTCCATATGGCAGGAGGCTACATTATATCTAGGCTGAAAGAGTAAACTCATGGCAGAAACACCATTGTAGGACAGTAAGGAGCTGGGGGCCCTAGGATAGCTAAATAGGCCGGCTAGGTGGGACATAATAGGTATCTGAATCTGGGTAACCTGTGGAAAGGAGGGAGGATGTTCCCCCGGAGAAGCAGAATGACATCTACCACCTGTCCAGGACAGAAACATACCCTTACCTCCAGGTCAGACATACACTATTGACTCGTATTGCCATGGGGATGGAGATCCAGGATGCCACACCACTGGAAGAGGGAGTGCTGATGAAGCCCCACCAGAGGGGAGCTCGCTCCTTCCTGTACCGTTTAATTGTAAATAACTTCCTGGGATATTTCAACTGGCTGAAAGACCTGGAAGACAAATTTGGGGTCATTCATAGAGGGGAAGAGGCATTACAGGGCCCTAGAAAGGTGGTGATACATGCAGGATTCCACCTGGTGCAGCTTTGTGTGTTGCACAGGGAATACTATGGAAGATCCACCCTACACAAGATGGGGAAAACACCAGCCGCGACTTGCCTGAGAGGGTGTGGAATGATGAGGTCTTTCCACCACATCATACGGGAATGCCCGGCAATACAAAAGTATTGGTAATCCATCCTGGGTAGCATCTCACAATCAATAGGGACCCAGATTGATAGCTCACCAAAAAGAACTTTACTTAACATAATAGGCAAAGAGTTCACCACATCATACAAAAATACTTGGTTAGCACCTGCTGGTGACCAAAAGAAACAGTCAGGACATGGGGTGGGGAAGAGGCGCCAAAGTAGGAAGATTGGAGCAGAGACCTGAACTGGTGTATGCTACCAGAGAAAACAATCTACAAAAGCAGAGGTTGCTCCAAAAAATGAGTAAAAATATTGGCAGCATGGGGAGCAGCCACCAGGTATTAAGGGCTTTTAAAGGACAACACGCTATACTCCATCCAACCATGGGTTGCTTTCAACTATGTAATGCCGTGCTATCTTTCTTTTCGTTTCATAAGTATTTGAAGTTGGTAATAAACACCAGCTTATAAAAAAGAATGAGGGTAATATGTGGAAAGCCACTAATGGTCAGCCCATAACCAGTTCAAGACCAACACACCCCAGGGGACAGTATATCAGTCGATCCAGGAAACAAAGAGAGTATACTTGCAGTTGTGCCTGTATAAATGTAGATCGAGTGTAGCACTGGAAAATGCCTGAAGAAGTAGGAGGCAACATAGCCAAGCACCCACTGTGCTGCTGGTCAATCTGTTCAAGTAGTATGCTACATGGATTACGGAGGGTCGGGTGCACCAAAGATCGATTCACAGATGAAGAGTCAATGAAAACCCGGTTGTAGGTATTACATACTGATATTATGCTGTCTGTGAAAATAACCACTCTTTTGTGAGCCAAGGAGGGCTGGACGGCGTTGGTGCACAGGTAGACATTTTTTACACCAGCATGTTAGTGTGGAGGGTGGAGATTTCAGGTTATCTATTGATGCGAGGATAACCCTCGGCTGCACCCCAACAATGCTGCACAAAATCAAGAGGGACTGAAAAATGAGGCTCAGGAGGTAAGATGGGAATGCCCAAAAGAACAAGTTACTTACCTTCGGTAACGATATATCTGTAAGAGACAAAGATTAGTTATGGATTCCTCACCTTCGAATTACCCCAGGCGTCAGACTGGATCCAGAGAATTTTTTCCTTAGCAGTACCTCTGCGCCTCGATAGGTGGTGTCGGTCGACTCTGTGTTCATCGTTCGTGTCGTGGTCGGCGGAATGATGTCTTGGTATGTACTTAGACGCCGCCCTCGCACGCTGTCAGTTCTATACACGACATTCCACGGCAGACGCGCAGAGCCATGCAAGATACCGACCACTGGTGCACGAAAACTAAGGCCCTGAAAGGAAGTCCTTTACCATAGAAGTCATTTTTCAGAACGGGGAGGATGGGTCGGGCGGTGAGGAATCCATAACTAATCTATGTCTCTTACAGATATATCGTTACCGAAGGTAAGTAACTTGTTCATCTGAAAGAGACAACTACTTATGTATTCCTCACCTTAGAATAGATACCCCAGCAATACCAACCCCGGTGGTGGGTCTGTGAACCAAGTTCACACCAGAAAGTCCTGGAAAACCGAACGGCCGAAGAATCCGTCCCTCCGGCATTGGCTGTCCAGGCAGTAGTGTTTGTGAAGTGCAGTGAAGCCTACGTAGCTGCCTGGCAGATGTCAAGAAGGGGGGACTCCACGTCCCAAAGCAGTAGTGGCCGCCGTCGCCCTGGTGGAATGGGCACGCAACCCAACTGAAGGTTCCTTTTTCGCTAAGGAATAGCAGATTTTGATGCAAAGAACGACCTTCGGTAGATGGTTCGTTTCTGCATGGCCTGACCTTTCTTGGCGCCCACATAACCGACAAAGAGCTGGTCATCCACCAGGAATTGTTTTGTGCGATCCAGATAGAACGGAAGTGCACGCTTTGGATCCACACGGTGGAGCCTCTCTTAGAAGGATGCTGATTCGGAAATAAGGTGGGCAAAGTGATAGTCTGTCCTAAATGAAAAGAGGAAACAACTTTGGGAAGGAAAGAAGGCCTAGTGTGGAGGACGATCTTGTCCGGATGAACAGCCAGAGAAGGAGGCTTAGAAGAAAGGGCTTGTAGCTCACTTACCCTAAGAGCAGAGGTGAGGGCAACCAGAAAGGCAGTTTTAAGGGTTAAGAGGACAGTTATGTAGCAGCTCGAAAGGAGCGCACATCAGATAAGTAAGAACCAGGTTCAAATCCCACTGGGGCATCACAAAAGGTGTTGGAGGAAATGTTAAATGTTACTGGATTTCTAAAGCGCATGGCTGCCCGTGAGCGTCCCAGCGCTGAATGAGTACAGGTGGAGTCGTAAGGAGGTTTCACGGGAACAGCCAGGTTTTCAGAGATTTTCGGAAGGCCAACAGATTAGGCTGTGCACGAATGTCAGGAGGGAGGGAGTTCCATAATTTGGAAGCGTTGTAGGAGAAACGCCGACCTCCTGATCGTGCTCTCTTGATCTTGGGTGGCAGAATTAAATGAGCATTAGAGGATCGGAGAGGTCTAGAAGTGGTGTAAGGAGTCACCAGGTCTTTAAAGATGAGAGGGGCCTTGCCGTTGAGGATTTTGTGCGTAAGACAGAGCGCCTTAAATTGCACTCTTTCTACCACGGGTAGCCAGTGGAGTGCTTTGATAGCTGGCTTGGACGAGCACCGGCTCTTGGTGTTGGTGAGGATCCGTGCGGCCGCGTTCTGCACCACCTGCAATTTGGTAGTGACTTTCCGCGGGGCACCCAGAAACTGCGTTGCCATAATCCAGGCGTGACAGGATGAGGCCTTGGATAAGGAGTTTCCTTGATGGAAAAGGGAGTAATGGCAGAATTTTTCGGGCGGATCGCAGAAGCCCATAGCAGACCCCAGCAGTTTTCCTAGCTTGAGTGTGCATGGTGAGATTTTGGTCAAGCCATAGTCCGAGGCTTTTGATCTCGGTTTTAGGGGTAGGAGGCTTGCCCATGCATGGGGGCCATAGAGATTCTGGCCGGAAGTGAGCCTGATTCCCCATTACCAGTATCTCCGTCTTGTCGCTGTTGAGCTTCAAGTGAGTGCTGTCCATCCAGCTGACTATGTCTTTCAGACAGGAATAAAGGTTGGTGGTAGGGTTTTCCTGCTGAGAAAGAGAGACTACCAGCTGGGTGTCATCAGCGTACGTTAGGAGTTTAATCCCGTGGGGGTGACCATTTTTTCCAAAGGGGACATATATACGTTGAGGAGCGTGGGGCTCAACGAGGAGCCCTGTGGTACTCCGCAACGTATAGGGGTCTCCCTGGATGTATAGCCACCCTCGATCACCTGGAATGAACGGTCATGAAGAATGGATTTTATCCAGGTCAGGGCGACACCTGTAATCCCAAGATCACTGAGTCGCTGGACCAGGATTTGGTGGTTGACAGTGTCGAAGGCCGCGCTCAGATCCAGGAGGATCACTGCCACTGATCCTCCTGAATCCATGATCTTCCTGGCCTCCTCGACCACCATCACCATTGCTGTTTCCGTGCCCTGGCCGGGGCGAAAACCCGTCTGAGATAGTTTAAGTAATTCATTCGATTCCAGGTAGTGGGAAAGCTGGACATTTATGAGTTTTTCTGTCATTTTACTGATGCAGGGGAGGAGCGAAATGGGCCTGAAGTTGCCTAGGTTGAGGGGGTCTAGATTAGGTTTTTTTAGTAGTGCTCTAACCTTCGCCTTTTTCCAGCTGGGGGGAACCACTCCGAGTGCCAATGAGGCATTAATCAGGTGTACCATAGGTCCGAGGATGGTAGGTGTTACTTGCTTTAGGATTTTAACTGGTGCAGGGTCAGAAGGTGAGCCACTTTTAAGAGATTGGAGGATGGGGGCCAAGGTTTCCTTATTTATGGGAATGAACATCTCAAGTCTAGAGTTGAGGTTCTGGGCTTGTATTAGGGAGATAGGTGGTAGATAGGTGGTAGATCCAGGGGGATGGGCGGAAGTTGCTGCTGGATGTTTTGAATTTTTTGATCGAAGTACGTGGCCAACTTATCACAGTGGTTGTCTGCGAGGACAGACGGACAAGTGGACTCCAGGGTTTTCAGGAGTAGTTTTACAATGCGAAAAGTCTCCCTCGACGAGCAAGATGCATCATTAATTTTCTCTTGAAAAAACGAAGTTTGAGTTTTTCAAGGCTTTTTTATAATTGAGGATGGCCAGCCTGTATTCCTTCTTGCTATTGGGGTCGAAGTCTTTCAGCCAAGTTCTTTCAGCCCTTTTGCATTGCCTCTTCAGAAGGCGGGTTTCCTGGGTTTCCTGGGTAAACCATGGGGAGGAAGTTTTTTTGCGGGTTGTCCGATATGGTTTGTAAGGGAGGATGGTATTAAGGGAATTTTCTATCCAAGATGAGAACTCCGCATCCGCTGTTACGGGGTCGATGGCAAAACTGGGCTTGGAGAGGTCCAGGATGTATTCCCATTTTTTGGGGTCTAGTTTAGCCCAGGGACGTACCGGTCTACCGGGAGATAGAGTGGGAGGAACGTTGGTCGGAATCTCCCAACTGAAGGGAATGAGCCTGTGGTCTGACCAGGGCAGAGGAATCGGGGCGTTGGTTTTCAGGGTATTAATGTTACAGAAAATAGGGTCAAGTAAATGCCCATGACTGTGCGTGGATTGGTCGTTCTGTAGATGAAGATGATGAGTGGCAAGGTCTAAGAGCAGCTCTGATGCGGTGTTGTCCTCCCCATTATCGAAGTGGATATTAAAATCCCCTAGGACAAGTAAGTTAGACAAAGTGCTTGTCATGGCTGTGGAGAATTCCACAAGGGAGCTACAAAATTGGCCCAAGGCTCCTGGGGGGCGGTAAATAAGGGCTCCTGAGAGTGATTTACAGGGGGACAGTTGAATGCTAAAATGAACATTTTCACAGTTCAGTAAAGGGCTGTCCCGGAATCTGCATGAAAGATGTTCCTTATGGATAATGGCTATCCCTCCTCCCTTTCCCTTCACTCGATCCAAGTGTTGTATAAGATATCCCTGTGGTAACGCCAGCACCAGGTCAAAGTCTGAGTCTGGGGTGAGCCAAGTCTCCGTGAGAAATAGTATCTCAAATTGCTCTTCTTCTAGAAGCATGAAGATTTCATGACTATGTTTGGGCAGGGATCTGCAATTTAGCAGGGCCATCTTGATGATGGTCCGGGGTGTTTGAATTTTCGTCACCGGGGTGAATTTGAAAGCGCAGTGCGCGCAGTGAGTAGAAGAACTCTCACCATGAGGAATGTTCGTACAGGGAGGCTGGAGGGGCCGATGTAGTTGCATCAGAGAGTCTCTGGAGTATGATATAGTAGGTTGAGTGGAAGAGACCAGGGTGGCTGGCCCTAGGCCCGTCCTGGCGCGGACGGGCGCAGACGGGCTTGCCTTAGGCGCGCCTTCGGCGCGCTGATGGCGCGCCCGCTGCGCTCGTCCGCTGCGCTTCCTCCAAAGACACATTTTTAACGAGGAGGAGGGGTTAGGGGCGGCGTGGCCTCAAAGGGGGCGTGGCCTCGGTGCACGCCGGCAATGGCGTCCACAAGTGGTAGCTTGTTTGTGTCCTTGACAGCGCTAAGATCCGCTGTGCCGGGAGTAAGAGTTGCTTTTTCTGCAGCAAAGTTGCCAGGTAACAAATGAGTAATGCCCTTAAGGACGCGATTTACAATGGGGGACTTGAAAAGAGAAGGTTGGTCAGGCCGCCGAAGGAAGGCCGAAATGGCTGAAAGGTAGCCTCTGAGAGTGCCCAGATCAGAGCCCTGCTGGTCCAAAGAAAGAATGAAGAGGAGAACCTCTGAAAGAGGTGCAGAAAAGAGATCCACAGTCTTTGCTGCGCACCATGCCACACATTTGTTCCATCTACAGGCGTAAACCGTTTTGGTGGAGGGACACCTGGCTGCCATGATAACATTACAGACTTTCGGAGGAAGGTCGAAAGCCGTCAACTGTCGTCTCTCAATCTTCACGCAAGGAGGTGGAGACTGGACAGGTTCGGGTGGAGGACCGTCCCCTGCTACTGTGACAGACGATCCTCCTGAAGAGGCAGTCTGATCGTTGGATCGATGGACATGTGCAATAGCTCGGAACACCAGACTCTTCGTTCCCAATCCGGAGCCACAAGGATGACTTGGGCCCGGTCGCGCTTGATCTTCTTCAGCATATCGGGCAGAAGTGGTATAGGCGGAAAGGTGTACAGAAGGCTGCAACTCCACTTGCGGCGAAAAGCGTCGCCTGGCGAGTGCCGCCTTGGAAATTCCAACGCGCAGAACTGCTGACATTGTGCGTTTTCTTCGGTGGCGAATAGATCTAACCAAGGCTCTCCCCACTGCTGAAAGAGACCTTGCACCACCTCCGAGCGAAGACGCCATTTGTGATCCATCATGCACCTGCGGCTGAGTTCGTCAGCCCTGGAGTTCAGAGAACCTGTGAGGTGTCGAACCACCAGAGATATACCCCGATGTTCCAGCCATGTCCAAAGGCAGAGAGCTTCTTGACATAGGGTCCATGACCCCACCCCGCCCTGTTTGTTGCAGTACCACATGTGGGTGGTGTTGTCTGTGAACACCGCGGTACAAAAGGGGCTGGTGATGAACGGAGCATCAGAACCAATCAAACACTCATACCCAGTCAACAGATCTGGGTGTGAGTGTTTGAGTTGTCCGTGAACACCTGCACGACTCTTCCCCGGACAGAGGGTAGGAATGCTTTTAGTGCAAGAGGAATCGCCCGAAGCTCTAGAAGGTTGATGTGGAGCCCAGACTCCGCCGGACACCAGAGACCTCTGATCTCCACCTCTCCATGTGTCCGACCCACCCCAGCAGTGATGCATCCGTCACCACTGTAAACTCTGGTTGGGGAAGGGAGAGGGATCTGCTGTTGACCCTATCCTGGTTCGTTAGTCACCACTGCAATTGGCTTGCAGTGCCCTCCGCGATCTCGACGCAATTGGAAAGATTCCCCATATGCTGTGCCTACTGGAACTTCAGGTCCCACTGCACAGCCCGCATATGCCACCTGGCATAGTTCACCAGCAGGATGCAGGCGGCCATGAGGCCCAGTAGCGTCAGGGTCATTCTGACCGAAACCCAGGACACAGGCTGAAAGATCAGAATCATAGCCGAATATCCCGGACTCGCTGCTCGGGAGGAAAAGCCCGAAACTGCACTGTGTCCAAACCGCTCCGATGAAAAGGAGCTTCTGAGAGGGAATCGGGTGTGACTTCGGCACATTGATGGTGAACCCCAGAAAATGCAGGAGGTCGGCCGTAGTCTGGAGATGACAGCCTGGGACGAGCTCGCCTTCAACAGCCACTCGTCGAGATAGGGGAAGACTGGAACCCCTGATCTGCGCAGATGAGCTGCGACCACTGCCATCACTTTCATGAACACCCTTGGGGCGCTAGAAAGGCCAAAGGGGAGCATGGTAAACTGAAAATGCTCGTGGCCTAGTGTGAACCGCAGGTAACGCCGGTGGGCCAGCAGGACGGGGAATTGAAAATAAGCATCCTGCAAGTCCAACGCTACCATCCAGTCTCCAGGGTCGACATCAGACAGGACCTGAGACAGTTTCAACATCTTGTACTTCTCCTTCCGAGATCCAAGATAGGACGCAGGCCCTTGTCCTTTGTCCTTCTTGGGCACCAGAAAGTAGTGGGAAAAACAACCACGACCTACTTCTGGGACAGGAACGCGCTCGATAGCTCCCTTGGCCAAGAGAGCCGTAACTTTCTGTTGGAGAAGGGCCAGATGATCCTCCGACATGGGATAGAATTGAGGTGGCGTGGTTGGAGGGGTAGTCTCGAAGGGGAGGGAATAGCCCCTTCGGACTATCTGCAAAACTCACCTGTTCGACGTGATGTTGAGCCAGGGGGAGGTGAAGGCGAATCCTGCCGCCAACTGGCGATTGATGGGCTTGAAAGGACGGACTAGGAGGATTTGGAGGCTGCTGCAGAGGGGCGCTGGTGGACTGGCCCGCCCGTTTGCCCCCCGACCCACGGCAGTGGGATCCATGTCCCCAGCCACGCAGAGGCTGGACAGCTTGCTCAGGCCTGTGGCTCTGGGTGGAACGTGGCAGGGCACCCCTTCCGTAGCCAAGACAGGGGCGAAAAGCAGACTGCGCTGAGTGGGAGGTGGAGGCGAGGCCTAAGGATCTGGCCGTAGCCCTAGAATCCTTAAAGTGCTCGAGCACGTTGTCTGCCTTGTCCCCACACAGGCGACGGCCATCAAAGGGCATGTCCAAAAGCGTTGCTTGGACACCACCCGAAAAGTCAGTGGACCTCAACCAGGCATTGAGTCTTAGTGCTACTGATGTGGAAATCCTCCTGCCCAGTGAGTCGGCAGTGTCCAGCCCACACCGGATGGTGAACTTCGCTGTGCCTCTCCCTTCGGCAACAGCACAGGATAGCACGGCCCAGGCCTCCTCTAGGCACTGTGGCAGCACCTGCGCAACCGTGTTCCACACCGAGTGGGAGTAACGGCCCAATGGACATGCGGTGTTCATCAATCGCAGTCCAAAACTGGAGGAAGAAAACATCTTCCCAAGGTGGTTCAGCTTCTTGGATTACCTATCAATTGGTGCGTTAGGGAATGTGCCTTGGACTACCAAGCTCTCAGGAGTAGTATGGAAAGAGAGGAAAATGGGGTCGCCCGGGGCTGGGCGGTGGTGCTGGGCAATCATCCTGTCCACAGGAGCCCCTGTGTTGGGCTTGGACCAAGTGCCCAAAAGGATGTCCGTAAGGGCCTCATTGACGGCAGCAAGGGCTCCGAAGAGGCCACCGCCAGCTGAAGCACCTCAGTCAGGAGGTTAGTCCTAACCGCCACAGTAGGAAGCTCGAGGTTTAATGCCTCGGCTGCCCTACGCAACACCACTGCGTAAGATGCACCCTCCTCTGTAGCCACGTTAGGGGGAGAAAGCATGCCAAGGTCTGGGGAGGTGTCCAGACCACTGGCGTCACCCAACTCCTCTCTCCAGTCTGGTTCCTCTAACTGGTCTGCAAGAGGGTCCAAAGACCCCACTCAGTCCTCCTCACCCTCTCCTGGTAGTCACTCAGGGTGATAGGAAACATCAGGGGAGAACAGGGGTATTTATTTTATTTATTTATTTTTTTGCATTTGTAATGCGCACAGATACCCACAAAGGGTTTCCCGGCGCCAGGGCTAAGAGGTCAAAACATAGAGGCAGTAACTGTCAAGGACCACAATTATTTATTAAAAAGCCAAGTTTTAACGTTTTTCTTAAAACTGGCAAAATTCTCCTCCTTCCGTAAGGCTAAGGGGAGGGAATTCCAAAGAACTGGTCCCAGATGGGAGAAAGATTTCCCCCCCATTCGGGCCAGTTTGAACCTGGGAACCACGAAATTTGCTCCATTTAAAGAACGGAGATTGCGTGTAGGAACATGGGGCCTAACCAATTTTTGCAGGTATTTTGGTGCAGTTCCTGCCCTGATCTTGAACATGTATGTCAAGGCTTTGAACCGAACTCGGTTCTCTACCCTCAACCAATGCAGGTTCCTCAGATGCTTCGAGATCCTTGCTGTCCTAGGAATCTTGCACAGCAACCTGGCTGCGGAGTTCTGGACCAGCTGCAATCTCCTGATCACGGCTAGATTGGAACCCAGGTATAAGATGTTACCGTAGTCAAGCCTAGATGTAATTAATGCATTGACTACGGTCTTCTGGGTATCCACAGGCAGCATCCAGATAATCTTCCGCAGCCATTTAAGGATCGTGAAGCAGACACCAGCCACTTTGTTGGCCTGCTGTTTCATTGATAATGAATCATCAATGCACACCCCCAAATTTCTAGCTTGGGTAGCCGGGGTGGGGAAGGCGCCCAAAGATGGTGGCCAATGGGTATCCTGCCACAGATCTTTATTTTTCCCCAGGAGAAGAATCTCTGTCTTCTCCCCATTGAGCTTTAGCTGGTTCGTAGACATCCAGCTGAAAATTTCCTGAAGGCCTAGTTTCAGCACAGAGGGGGATGAAGATTCTGAGTTAGTGAGGGAAAAAATAATCTGCGAATCGTCCGCATAGGTCATAAGTTCTAGACCTACCCGCTCTGCCAAATCGGCGAGGGGGCGGAGATACAGATTGAAAAATAGCGGGCTCAAAATTGAGCCCTGAGGCACACCGTGGGGTGACAGAAAAATGTCCGACTGGGCCTGTGAGGACGAGATCTGAAACGTCCTGTTGCTCAAGTAAGATCTAATCCAGTCCAGCGCTGCCCCTCCGACACCATCCTCACTCAGCCTGACAAGCAGTCTGTTGTGTGAGATGGTGTCGAAGGCTGCGCTTAAATCAAGCAGAACAAGAGCAACCGTTTGCCCGTCGTCCAAAAGTCCCCTGATCTTCTCCGTGACTCCCAGGAGGGCAGATTCGGTGGAGTGGCCTGCCCTAAAACCCGATTGGGAAAAATGGAGTAGGTTGTTATTCTCTGTGTAAGTTGAAAGTACACCATGGATGTGCTTCTCCAGTATTTTTGAGAATGCTGGCAGCAGGGAAATCGGACGATAGTTGGCCAGTACCTCTGGATCAGCTGACGGCTTTTTCAGCAGAGGGCTGACCATGGCGCGCTTCCAGGACGCTGGGACGGTTGCCAGATGAATGGAGGCGTTTAATGTCTCGGCAATAATCCCCAAAGCACTGTCGTCCAGTTGGCTCAGAATATTAATTGGGAGAGGGTCACATGGAGAGCCCGACTTGATAGAGGTGGCTAAGGATTTCAAGCTGTCCAGGGAGATGGATGGCCAGGAGACAAGCCGATTTCCTGGTAGGCTTTCTAAGGGAGGAACTTTCCTGTCATCCCTCCCCGGAACATTAATGTTGGCAAGAATAGTCTCGATCTTTTCCACAAAATATGTGGCAAGGTCTTGACATTTTTGAGGGGTCAGGGGACGTGCAACTGCCATAGAATTAGCTCCGGCTAATTCTTTAACTGTGTTAAAAAGGGTCCATGCTTTATTGGCAGCAGTATTAATGGTCTCTGTTACATAGGATGCTTTAGCTCTAGCACAGGCCGTGTGATAGAGGTTTCTGGCCTTACGATATGCTTCCTTTTTAAGAGGATCATACTGTTTGCGCCATTTCCTCTCAAGTCCCTTACACTTGGTTTTTTCTAGTTTCAGTACTTC
This sequence comes from Triturus cristatus, assembly GCF_964204655.1. NCBI lineage: Eukaryota > Metazoa > Chordata > Amphibia > Caudata > Salamandridae > Triturus > Triturus cristatus. Next base: position 934,584,491 of record NC_140584.1, on the reverse strand, counting down.
CGTATACCAGGGGGCCGGGGGACGATGGACATTCCCTCTACACCTGGTAGCGGGCAGACAGATGTCAACTGCTCTCTCTAGCCAAGTGTGGGTTTCCAGCGCATTTCTTTTCATATCAGCACCCAGAACAGGGAGGGATGCCTGTAACGCGTTCTGTAACTCAGTTAGATCTAGCTTTTTCCAATTTCTCATAAAAATTGGAGGGCAAGCAGAGCCTGGCGAATTAAATTGTTCAAGAGTAATACTAAAAAGCGTTAAAAAATGGTCCGACCAACAAATAGGGTCTGTTTTCAACCATTTTAGCTCCTGTACACTAGAAATAATGGGGTCTAACAGATGCCCAGCTTTATGAGTGGGACCCTCATTTCGTAGAGACATATTCAAAGTATTAAAGTCCTCTAACAGGTTAACAGCTATGCTATTAGATTTGTCATCCAAATGAAGATTTAAATCCCCCAGTATGGTCAAGTTTTGGGCATTCAGAAAGTAAGGCGAAATGAAATTAGCCAAGTTCGCAGCCCAACCACTGCTGTTTCCCGGAGGACGATAAATTAAAAATCCAGAAAACATAAAATTTGGATTCAATGAAATTTTAAAAAAAGCTGCTTCACATCCAGGAATATTTACTGTTTCAAAATCACAATTAAAATCCCTGTTTAAGATCACAGCGATGCCCCCTCCTACTTGTTTATCTCTGTCTATCCTAACAATGGCATAGTTAGAGGGTAAGGCAGCGGCTACATCGGGACCTGCACCATCATGCAACCAGGTCTCTGTTAGAAATAGCGCACAAGGTTTTTCTTCAGCTAGGAGGTGGTAGATATCAGCTTTATGTTGAGGCAGTGATCTACAATTCACAGTGTAGAATGTGAATGTGCGAGAATTTAAAACAGAGGTTTGAGTTGATGGCTTAGGTTTGTGTGATACCTCTGGGTAGGGCTGAACATTTGTAAGAGCAAATGTACAGTGAGGACATACTTGTATACCCGTTAGGGAAGGCTTTAGGACAGAGCATTTACTATTGCTACTTGGGCGCATAGACCTTAACTGATCCACAGTGATCTTACCCGGACTAGCGTTTCCTGCCCCGTGACCCGGCCTGGCCCGGACGGGCACAGACGGGCTGGTCTTAGGCTCGTCTTTGGCGCAGTCAAAGGCGCCTACCCTGCGCGCCATCGCTGCGCGCTGGGGGCCTCCGAGTGGCTAAATACTCTCCAGGAAGCAGAGGTCTAGAGCGCTAACCGCTCGACACTCCGTCAGGTGCCGCCCCTGTCCCGCCCTCGACAACCGCAATTGGCTAGGATGCCGGTTGCCTCTAAACTACGCGGAAACAGTCCATGGCTCACAAAGAATGTCACTGGTGAGTGCAAGTATGTGCTCTTATTTTCAGGGTGAATCTAAAAACAACATATACACAACAACAGTTTCAATTATTTTAAAAAAAGCGAGCTTCAGCTCAGTGTCACTGCACAATGTGCGTTTAAAACAATTATTAGCCTCTGCAAAAGCGAGTTACATTAACAGAATGTTCGTGCTCGGCGCCCAGCGGGGAGTAGCTGCCACCAACTCTTACCGCGTGGAACGTCTGCCTCCTCGCAGCCTAAATACTCTCCAGGAAGCGGAGGTCTAGAGCGCTAACCGCTCGACACTCCGTCAGGTGCCGCCCCTGTCCCGCCCTCGACAACCGCAATTGGCTAGGATGCCGGTTGCCTCTAAACTACGCGGAAACAGTCCATGGCTCACAAAGAATGTCACTGGTGAGTGCAAGTATGTGCTCTTATTTTCAGGGTGAATCTAAAAACAACATATACACAACAACAGTTTCAATTATTTAAAAAAAAGCGAGCTTCAGCTCAGTGTCACTGCACAATGTGCGTTTAAAACAATTATTAGCCTCTGCAAAAGCGAGTTACATTAACAGAATGTTCGTGCTCGGCGCCCAGCGGGGAGTAGCTGCCACCAACTCTTACCGCGTGGAACGTCTGCCTCCTCGCAGCCTAAATACTCTCCAGGAAGCGGAGGTCTAGAGCGCTAACCGCTCGACACTCCGTCAGGTGCCGCCCCTGTCCCGCCCTCGACAACCGCAATTGGCTAGGATGCCGGTTGCCTCTAAACTACGCGGAAACAGTCCATGGCTCACAAAGAATGTCACTGGTGAGTGCAAGTATGTGCTCTTATTTTCAGGGTGAATCTAAAAACAACATATACACAACAACAGTTTCAATTATTTAAAAAAAAGCGAGCTTCAGCTCAGTGTCACTGCACAATGTGCGTTTAAAACAATTATTAGCCTCTGCAAAAGCGAGTTACATTAACAGAATGTTCGTGCTCGGCGCCCAGCGGGGAGTAGCTGCCACCAACTCTTACCGCGTGGAACGTCTGCCTCCTCGCAGCCTAAATACTCTCCAGGAAGCGGAGGTCTAGAGCGCTAACCGCTCGACACTCCGTCAGGTGCCGCCCCTGTCCCGCCCTCGACAACCGCAATTGGCTAGGATGCCGGTTGCCTCTAAACTACGCGGAAACAGTCCACGGCTCACAAAGAATGTCACTGGTGAGTGCAAGTATGTGCTCTTATTTTCAGGGTGAATCTAAAAACAACATATACACAACAACAGTTTCAATTATTTAAAAAAAAGCGAGCTTCAGCTCAGTGTCACTGCACAATGTGCGTTTAAAACAATTATTAGCCTCTGCAAAAGCGAGTTACATTAACAGAATGTTCGTGCTCGGCGCCCAGCGGGGAGTAGCTGCCACCAACTCTTACCGCGTGGAACGTCTGCCTCCTCGCAGCCTAAATACTCTCCAGGAAGCGGAGGTCTAGAGCGCTAACCGCTCGACACTCCGTCAGGTGCCGCCCCTGTCCCGCCCTCGACAACCGCAATTGGCTAGGATGCCGGTTGCCTCTAAACTACGCGGAAACAGTCCACGGCTCACAAAGAATGTCACTGGTGAGTGCAAGTATGTGCTCTTATTTTCAGGGTGAATCTAAAAACAACATATACACAACAACAGTTTCAATTATTTAAAAAAAAGCGAGCTTCAGCTCAGTGTCACTGCACAATGTGCGTTTAAAACAATTATTAGCCTCTGCAAAAGCGAGTTACATTAACAGAATGTTCGTGCTCGGCGCCCAGCGGGGAGTAGCTGCCACCAACTCTTACCGCGTGGAACGTCTGCCTCCTCGCAGCCTAAATACTCTCCAGGAAGCGGAGGTCTAGAGCGCTAACCGCTCGACACTCCGTCAGGTGCCGCCCCTGTCCCGCCCTCGACAACCGCAATTGGCTAGGATGCCGGTTGCCTCTAAACTACGCGGAAACAGTCCACGGCTCACAAAGAATGTCACTGGTGAGTGCAAGTATGTGCTCTTATTTTCAGGGTGAATCTAAAAACAACATATACACAACAACAGTTTCAATTATTTAAAAAAAAGCGAGCTTCAGCTCAGTGTCACTGCACAATGTGCGTTTAAAACAATTATTAGCCTCTGCAAAAGCGAGTTACATTAACAGAATGTTCGTGCTCGGCGCCCAGCGGGGAGTAGCTGCCACCAACTCTTACCGCGAGCAAAAGTACCGGTCGGCGCCGGTCCCAACATCGGTCCGGCTCCATGTCCTCATTGAGGGGAAAGCCGGGGCCGACGCCGGCTGGGGACACAACCAGCGTCAGAGGCGGCAGTGTTGTCTTTACTGTATTCGGAACCGGAGGAGATGTCACAAGGTCGACCGGCGCCGATCGGATCCAGGCCTGGATCCTAGGGGTGCCGCGCCTGAGCAGAAGCTGCCGACATCGAAGGCCTAGAGCCCCCGAGTCCACGGGGCCCGAGGGCGTGCCGGTGTAGTCAGGCTGCCCGAAGATGGAATGCAAGGCTTCGTAAAAGTTGTGAAGCTGGGCCGGGGTTGCTCCCGGAAAAGGAGGAAAGGCCGGAGACGACCCATGAGGCTCTGCTGGCGGAGCCGGACGACTACCTTCCGCTTCCCGCGTCGCTTCGGCAAAAGGACGGGGAGAACGCAAAGAGCGACGATGCTTGTTCGCCTTCTTCTTGAGCTTCGACTTACCCGAAGACTTCAATGATGAGTGGTGGTGGCTCCGTGACCGGTGCCGTGACCTTCCTCTTGACCGGGACCGCGAATGGTGCGGAGCGGACTGCCGGGCCTCGAGAAGCTTTCAGGACCGCTCCTCCAAAGACTTCGGGTTCATGGCCCGGCAGACTGAGCACGAATTTGGGTCGTGGTTCTGCTCCAGGTACCAAAGGCACACGAGGTGCGGGTCCGTGACCGACATCAATTTCCGACAGGAGTCGCAAGCCTTGAAGCCGGTCTGGCGTGTCATCCCTCCGTGCAAAGTCGCAAAAACTGAGTCAAAAAGTGTCTTGCGGTATCTCAATCCGGATCTGCGCTTGCTGGCGCGGAAAAATAAAGAACTGACATCAGTGCGCGAGGGCGGCGTCTAAGTGGAAACTGCAACGTCATTCTGGCGACCACGACACCAACGGCGAAAGCTGAGTCGACAGACGCCACCTATCGACGCGCAGAGGTACTGCTAAGGAAAAAATTCTCCGGATCCAATCGGACGCCTGGGGGTAATTCTAAGGTGAGGAATCCATTACTAATTGTCTCTTTCAGATAGAGGTTGATCTTCTGAGACATCCAGAACAGATTAAGACAGGAGACATGGGGCTTGCCAATTGATACTAGCAGACTCGGGGACACGTCTGAAAACGTAATATCTTCTGCCAGTGATTGAGAGAAAACACCTATACTCAGAAGCCCTTCAAACCATGGACATGGGTAACCGCATGTGGCGGCCGAGGAAATGGCCTGAAACTGGAACCAGAGCTTTCTTAAATCGAGCTGTCGAAGACAGAAGAAGGTGAACATTTGAGAGGCCAGCCAGTGAATGGCCAGAAAACCTGTGAAAAATGGACTCCATTATGGGAAAAGGGAGATATATAAGCAGCTGGAGTCAATGTGTGTATGCGCTTTGCTCCAAAAACTAACTTTTGCTCTAGAAACACTGTTCTGGTGGTCCATCCTGTGTATTATGGGGAGTGAGAAAAGGGGTGGGGACCGGGAGCCACGCACCCTATGATGGCTAACTTTGGACTTGAAATTGTCCATACCCTGAAGTGTACAGAACACTTCGCCCAAGGGGAAAAGTCTAGTAGAATGTATTAAGTGTGGACAGTTAAATCAGGATTTAGTTGAAGTACATCTGTGGTTGGTGATATTTTTGTCAAGTTAATTTATTGAACATGACTGAAACATTCCTTAGTGTTTGATAAGCCAGACAGCATGTGTTTCATGCCTTATCCAGCGCTGCACACAGGCCTGGTGCTTACTCAAGGCCAAAACTGCAAGCCGTCGAAGGCCGATGTATTAGTGAATTTAAAAAAACAGAAAAACATTATTAACTAAGTTTAAGTAAATCTCAGTTAGAAAGAGATGACTAAACGTTCGGGTGAATATTGTAATATATCATGCTACAGTCGCAGGAGTAACTACATTTTAGGTATTCAACAATACGAAATCAAATCAAAAACAAATGGTCAGATTACACTGTAATTCAAGTATATTTTTACGAGCTATGACACACAAATCAATCTCATTTAAAGGTTTTCCAAATGTTTCCTTATTTCATATTCATATTCTTGGGCTCAGTTGGGTGATGGGATTTTCAGAGTGACGCGCTTGGCCGTCAGGGTGCCCCCTGGGAGTTACAAGCCTTCAGAAGGAGATATAGACCAAGGGCTCTATTCCTGCCCTAGAGACAGAGTTCGAATCTCTCTTCCCCACTCCACCACACTGTGCAATGTTGGGAAGTCAGTAATAGTCTACCTCTCACTCAGGTTGTTTATATTTACACACCTTAACATCACTTAGAAATGGGCTTAAATACAGAATCAAACTACATATATTTATTGGCAGTTTTCTAGAGCTCGAAGCAGATTTATGGAGGGTGTTAGCACTGCACATCTCTTTGGCGAGAACATCTTTACATTCAAAAAGCATGCAACAGAGCACAAGCAATCGTGAAAATATCACTAAAAGAAAACACCAAAATCAGGAGTTTTTCGCAAATGCAGAATCTGCATAAGTATGCAATTTCAGCTATAAATTGGCCTGCATGCATACAGCAAAGGTTCCTCTGTGCATACACTAGTTAAGAAGGGCACAATGAGTTAAGACTGCTGCTAATAGCTCCCCCAAAAATTCTTGTGAAAATACCTTTGCTGTTACAACAAAAATGGATCAAACAATCCGACTGACTCATAGCAGCGCAGGGTGGAAATATTTGCAAAAGATGCTGAATGCGATTTCTTGGCATCCACACAAAGGAGCCAGCCGTAGCACAGACATGTCCCACACCAGCACCACTGTCACCTGGCCACAGACACCATCTGGCTCCGTCCAGTCCCAGAGGGTGCTTTTACATTTCCTTGGCTTAAACAGCCCTGCAGAGAAGTCATGAATTAACCGGAAAGTGCCAGGCTCGGGAGAAACATGTTTTGGCTCACACTGCTCCCTGCGGCCTACTTCCTCCTGAAGACGCCTGCCTATCACCAGTGACTGCTTTCTGTCACTGTCAGCATATATTAAAACATCTCGACTTACAAAGGCTGCACGTGAAAGGTCACCTGCCTGTAAACTCCTTCTCCTGCTCCCTGTCATGGCCGCTCCATCGCGGGTTTACCCTGCGAGCGCACAGGCGGCTTGCCACTTTTATTTCGGCAAAGGTCGAGGAATTCTGCTCTCAGAAGTTTTAGCGCGCTGTTTCAGAGCAGAGGCTGGGTTTTATCACCACTGTGCTTCCATTGTTTCTCACCCAAAGCCTGTTTAAGAAAGTGTTCCTCGAGAACTTAAGGGCTGCCACTATTCATCTTCCACTCTCTCTCATTTTAAGTCTTTATTTTGCATTTGATTTCCAAATACTGTCATACCATTTTACCTTCTTTTTTTCTCATTTCTTCTGTGACGTCGTTAATTTTTATCATGGGAGAGGACGTGGCCTAACTGCCAGAGCTTCCGAATTTGGATTAGGGGAAGCAGGTTCGATCCTCGCGCCGGCTCAACATCCTGTGATTCTGGACAAATCTCCCCATGCCTAACAAAAACGAATGTGGCTTTGTGTTATGTAAGTGGTGCTCATGTAAAGCGCTCCAATACGACTCGAGTTCGCGCTATATAAACCCCTCACACACAAAAACATTGCTGCCAGAGTGCCCCCACACATAGACTGCGTTGGCTGGCGCTTCTGCCAAGCCATGTGTAAGAGTACTAGCCTGGACTCGATTCACAGAGAATCGCGCGCCCAAAGAGGGTTCCGTGGGTGGGAGGTACAGATCCAAGTGTCCAGAAGGGGCACATCCTGAGGATCATTGCATAGGACAGCCGGCAACATAAAGGTAAATTAGCCAAATATTTGGAGGAAAAGGAACATTGAAATTGCTTTTTTGATCTTCGGGGATTTTTGGCCTCGGACTGTTTTTGGTGCTTTAGAAACAGAGAAAGGTCGATTTTAGATCTATGGTTGAAGGGTAAATAAGCAAACGTTTAGGAGGATTTGATTCATTCTTACTAATATGTCTAAATAAGTGAGCCTTCAGGGCTTTGCGGAAAGACCCAGGATGCTCTAGATTAGTGGTTCTTAAACTGTTGTCGGGGGGACCCCTGGGGGTCCGCAAAGCCTTCTCGAGGGGTCCACGATTGTTTAAAATATAAATAAAATTAACAGATTAATAAAAGGTACATAAATAAAGAATACTTGAAATTGAAACATTTACAACGTTCTGTAAATGTGACCGAATTTTAAATTAGAGGTCAAAAATGTATGCTAGTCTCCTCAGATTGATTCGTGGGAGCAGTGCAAGTGGATCAGATTATACTAAGGACAATGAGTGGCCTCAATTGAATTTAGAAAAACTGCAACCTTCCCATTATCATTACATTTTTTCTTTTTTATAGGTTTCTGAATTAAATTAAATATTTCTTCATTTGTGTACTTTTTTGATAAATGCTTGTTTCTGTATTTTTTGTGTATTGTTTTGCTGTTTAAATAATCGAAAATGCTTAGGCCAGGTTCCCTGGCTTCCAGTAATGACTGAGTTAGGGTCTCCTGATTCCAATAATCATTCAGTGAAGGGGTCCCTGGGTTCCAGTAAGGATTACATGGGGGTCCACTGAAGTCAAAAGGTTAAGAATCACTGCTCTAGGGGACACTAAAAGGGTAGGTGGGTGTTCCGGCGGGGCAAGCACCTCGACCGAGAAACACTGACCTCCATTTCAACATAGAGCACTTTGGAGGAGCATAAAGGTTATTGAAAGAGGGTCTCATATGTCTGCATCTTTGAGGACAGTGATTACGGTAGCACAGATTACGTGGGCCACTGATTCTGAGGTTTTTAAGAATACGGATTGAGATCCTAAAGTCAGCTCCAGACTTGCCAACTCACACCACACCACTGTGTGTCACACAATATGAGGTTCTTTCACACGATCACTCAGTGAGGAGCGGACATAACACGGTGGCAGACAATGTGAGTTGGAAACACCTGCGGAGAATGTTCACAGCTCCCATTGGCTGGAGGCTGAGCACAGCTGATGTTCGCCAGACTTTTGAAATCTCCCAAGGACATTAGCCGCAATCTTTGAAGCTTTGCTTGGGTGGATTTCTTTTTCGGGGGGGACGGGGGTGGTTCGCAATGGGTCATGTACAGTGACCTGTACAACACCTCACCCCTCTCAATGGCCACACTCCTCCAAAGCACCTTCATGGCTGCAGAGGCAATGGGCTCAAGGTCCCGCCACCTCCCCAGGCTCTGCCCCCTCCTGGTACTTCCTCTCAAACGGTGGGATTTGGCAGGTCAGCAACTCATATCTTTTGAAGTGATCAGTGGACAGCAGAAATACCTTCCATTCTTTACTTACATTAAAATCACTTTTAGTGCTTTTATGACGTTGTAAATAGATTGAATTCAATAATTAATGAATACAGTATTAAACTAAGATGATAAGGCCAGAATTTGTTTCCAGTGTGCTTCGTATGCTGCCAGAATCTTCCTTCAAAAGTATTCCTGTTCACTTTTATGTATGCAGTGTTTTTATTATTTATTTAACAAAAGCTCCTGCTTTCTCAAAAGGCTTTGCGCCTAAATATTATTACATTTTCTGGCCTTCTGAAACAGCGAAGTCTTATTTGTCACTAAAGTATCAACTTTTAAGCAAACCTTGCCACATATGATGAAAATGCGAAAGGAACAAGATTAGAGGTCAAAATGTAATCGTGATCTGAGACTTTGGGTTTCTGGTCGAGATGCCTGAGAAGGTCTCAAAATGAAGCTCTATTAACCAATTCTGAGCAGATTGTGCTCTACAGCCCTAAATAGACAATTTTATCGAGTGTGCCAGAGAATAATTCTTGCTTTTTTAAGCTACTCTCAGCTGTGTCCCCCATCTGTCTAGCAGTACTCCAACTGCATTTTTTTCATAGGTAGAGAACCCCCTCATTGGCACATACGCCTTGAAGGTAAGTTGGCATGACATATACCATACCAAACTCAACACAACCTGTAAAACGTGTGCTGAGGGAACCTCAAAATTCACCGGAAGAAGCTCAAAGTTTGCGGAACCAAGTATTTTTACCTGTTTTTTGTGCGCATGTGTTAAATAGAAAAATTGGTTTCTTCGGAATCCTTTACACAAAACATTTTCCTGAATTGTAGGCGGTCACTGAATATATCAACCAGGATCAACATTTGGAATCACTCATAAATATGGATTTTCCTACTTTGGTGATTAAGTATTGGGGCTCACCTGCCCAAAGCTTGGTTCAGAGCTCTGTAAGCTTGAATTTCATACCACGCACTTCCAGGTAGCAGGCCTCGTGTTTTTGAGTGCTGATCATTGTACTTTCTTTTCAGTTCCACCTAAAATAAAAGGACATCTGTTAGCCAAACCATGACTTCATGGGGAATTATTGCAAGGGAAGATATAGAATATACATTCATATACTATATGATGACAATAACAGATTAAGACCACAAGTAACGTCAGGCAAATAGATCCTACATTGATGTCATCAAAATACATGCACATGAAACTAAAATTCCAATGAAAAGCTAAAATATCAAAATGAAACCACGAAGTGCACAGAAAGTTTGAGTTACCTGTCTGATTTTTGTTAGAAAGGGGTAAGGCATCGCTTTTTTTCTGAGGATTGTTTGAGTGATGAATCTTGCTGGGTGTGACAATGTCCGTCTGGGTAGAATGTCTGAGTGAGAAAGGAGCGAGTGTGTGGTCTATAATAATCTACTTATCTGCAGGTTGCCATCTGAGAGAGAAACCTGCTGGCATGCAAAACTCTGGTTCTGCTGGAGGGGTAAGGAACTAGGGGCAAGGAAGGGGATCCATGCATCAAGAGGTCACTCCTGGTGTAAACAGATGTGTTGTTGTATGTACTATTACATAAATGCCAATAAAAAGGTTTTTTTAAAAAAGAAGAAAAAAGAGGTCACTCCTGGTGAACAGAGAGGACACTTGGAAGCCCAAAGGCTGGGTGACGGCCTAGGACCCATGGGCTGGTGGATGGTCTAGCACAAGGGCTGAGCCACTAGCAGAATGATTACATGGCATCATCATAATCCCAGTGTCATGAATCAAGCGAATGACGCATGAACACAGATGCGCCCCTCAAACCTCCTCACTAGCATAGCAAAAGAGTCCAGAGCAAATGTACCTGGAACTATATGGCACATGGAACAGAGCGGATAAGGAGGAGAAGGGAGACACAGGTAGTTGAATGGGCTTCAAATATACCGTAATGGCTCATAGGAAAGGGCTCAGGCCAAAGAGGGAGGTCTCAGCAGGAGGGGAACCAAGCAGAATGGAGGAACCAGCAAAAGCACTGACTGAGACCAAACTTTGGACTCTGTTTATATTGACAAGGAAGGCCTCCTTTGACCTTTGCGAGTGCCTAGTTCCACCCTGCCAATGTGTTCCAGCTGCCTGTTTCCTGATCTCCATACTCTCCAGTGTGACATGTGGCAAAAGTGTCTACGGCTCCCCCCACCTAGTTTCTTCTTTCCCAGCATTGAGCCCTGGGTATCCAGACTTTTCTGAAAGGACCATATTATCTCCAGCACAAACTAAAATGTGGGATTCAGGGAGCTGAAGGAGAGACCGGAGATGAGAAGATATGAGTAGCACTAATGGGCATATGCTCTACGGGTCACCATACACTTGGAATATGAACCACAGTGGGCTTTCAGGCCTGCATGGGGCCCTGCTCCACTATCAGAGGGGGGTAATGCTCCAGAAGACAAGGCCTAAATTAGAGTTAGGCGGCTGCAGGACAGCTGCCAAAAAGTGGCAGATGTCCGAACCACTGTAATAAAGTGCATTGGGGTCAATGGCCCTCTAAATACGACAGATAGACATCTAACACTTTTTGGCAGCTGAATAGGGCCCCAAATCACAGAGCAGCGTTTCGCAACCAAGGATTCTAGAAATGCCTTATTTCTGCAGACCTTTATGGGGAAGAGTGTGATGGGCCCATACACCACCTCACAAGGCTGCTCCTCCCAGCTACTTGTGCGTTACCTATCTATAAGGAAGGCGGGATACATGGCCCACCTGTCCAAGGGAGAGTGGAGTCTGTCTCATAGATAAAATGAGGATTAACATCAGTAAAATACCTCAGATTGTGAGAAAGCCACGAGCACCAGAATTATTGACGACTGATATTCGTGTTCTCAATTTGTCTGGGATGCATTTCTCTTACAGTGGCCTGGCTTCCCTGCAGAGCTCTGGTTTGTATTGTGCACAGCTTGGATCAGCTTTTCCTGGGGTCAGTGAGACGGATTACAGGCCCAAGCTGCATCAGGGAACCCAAACCATCCAGAGAATGGCACCCGGCTGTGTGGAGTCTTTATTGCGGGGAGGTGACTGCTATATATAGATCAACAGGGTTCTAGGAAACAAAGTAAGAGGTGGAAGCACAGACAAGAGATGAGTAATGCATACACAAGTGATTGGGAGGTTTTGAAGCGTGTAATACCAAATGCACACCGAAACAGGCCTTGAGCTCACTCCCAAACAGGATAGCGCCACAGACCAACGTTCTGCCTGTGCAGGTCAGTGTCCAGAAGAAGTATAAAAAAGGCTACAAAATAATTATGGCATAACACTTCATACCCAAATTCATTTGTGGGCTACACTAATTCACGGATTTCGCATTAGAACACATGACTTTCAATATGGCTAATTACATTTTATTTGCGGATGACGTGTTTTTAAGTATTGTAAAATGGTAGCAATGAAGAGAAACTACAAAGCATAAACAGAAAACATCCATAGGTATCATGAATACTTAACCCACTCTAGCTGCCATCAAGACAGTTCATGGATTGTCTCTTCATGGCACGTGGTTGATAAAGAGGGTGGGTGTATATATGCCTTGTAGTTCCATCGAAGATGGTAAACAGGTCTCTTTCAGTGCTTGGTCACAATACTCAGAGTGTGGCTGGGGATGATAGTAAAAAGTGAGAGACAATTTATCGGTACCAAAGTAGCCCTTACTATGACCTTGATATACTTTGTCCAGCTGATATTAGATGCGAACAGCAGAGGCAACAACATGGCGGATAAAGTGTTTACTTGCTGTCACTTTAAAGATGCTCAGGGAGGAAACCGATCACGAGTCGAAGCAGAGACGGATACAGCTGATGGACGCAGAAGAGATCAAGATCTGGGTCAAGATGATGTACAGGGATGGGAGAAAGAGTTGGGTATGCAAACCAAGAAGAGCAGCTTCATGTGGGAAAGTCGGGGAGAGAGGACACCGAGGCTTGAACCGATCTATAAGGACCACTTGGACACCATTTTCAGTCTGCATGGCAAGGCGGAGGGGCAACTGGAAAGGTTAAACAAGTTACCAGAGGATCTTTAAAAGGGAAGAAGAGCAAGTAGGGAAGGAGATCCACTGTTGCAGTCGTCAGCGACGGAATAGGTTTGGGTGTAGTTCCTAAGAAGAAGTAAAAGTCTCAGTCTTTCAATGTTACTCTTTAGGTATATGGTGACTATCTGGGGATGGCTGGTGAAAAAAGCAGTCAGGAACAAGAGTTATGTGGAGTGGTGAAGGGTGCATGTATACAGCAGGAGGAAAAAAATCTCACCATGTTTGCATGCTTTGACAAGGCTGGGAAGGGGCTGCTTCATTTTAAGACTTCAGGAAAGTGGCAGAGAGTGAGGTATGGGCTTATATACCTATGAATCCTATGGCTGTAAATCAAAGCCACACATGAGGAAAAGACTGCTGTGTTTCTCAACTGTCAATCATACTCCCCTTCAGCATTTTAAAAATATTATTTAGAGGAGATGTGGCTTGAGTTTGAAGGACAGCAACACAGTGCAGCACTATTCTGTTTCACCACGCAGAGACAAACCAGGTAGGGTTTCTTATGTATCAATAGCTCTTTCCACGTGCACCACATCCAGGGAGGGGTTAGTGTCCAAGCTTCTAAGCGGGACCTTTGGAGAGCTCGAACCTCTTTTGTGGTCTGCGTTAAAGCTTGCAGCAAATACTTTCTATAACAGTAGGCGTACTCTCAATTGCTGATATTGTAGAACTAGGACATAACTAACTACAGACAACTAGGCATATAATACCTCTAAGATAAAAGGCACTAGAAGAAGGCATCAACTTTGAACTTTCCATGTTGCAGGAATATATCTCCTCCACACCAAACAGAGTCGAGCTACATCGAGCATTATTGCTGGCGCCCTTTGATTGTAGAAATATACACACAGGTTTCTACAACAAACGTATAAGCAGGTTTTAGGGAGCGCAGCAGCAAGCTGCCAGATTCTGCCACAACCTCAGGGAGCTAGACAATATGAGTCAACAACTAAATCTAACATATAAAGCATCATTCATAAAGCATACTGTGAAAAAGGCCTGGGGTACATACGAAATCTTGCCTCTCAATGTAGTCCCACCACAGATCTTCGATCTGCTGATTCCAACCTGAGCTAACAAAAGAGGGTTCAGCCATCGGAAAGAGGAAGACTCACCCCTGGCAGTACTGATCGAACCCTTGGGACAATCTGACCCGCGATCTGAGCGCAAAACCCAACCAGTTGCATATTAGTACACTCCTAAAAACGGGGCTGTCCAGGATGTCTTTCATTTATGCTTACTCAAAAAGGGCCATATCAGAAAAAAACCCACTGATTAATCCAATGGATCTGAATGGACCAACTACCCAGCTCAAGCTCAACTTTACATAATGTTGTAGTGTTTGAAGTGATTGTAAGGTGACAATGTGGCACATTATAAAACTCTGCAAGTAAGCCGACCTCTACAGGCGCCTGTTCTAGCTAGTTGGTCGGAACCAGTGGCGCTTGGTGAAGGCAGCGCCAAGAAGGCAGTCTCTTGACCTGGAGGTCGACATGTGCCTCTGAGGCTGAAGGTGCAATCCGGGAGCCCAGCCCCCTGCCTTCCCTCATGCACCGCGATGCAGACCTACATCTGCGTGCCGCACCACCTTTCCGGAGTGCTGCAGTCAACGGATCATCCGGCTGCGTGAGCTCTGTTTGGAATGGTCAATATAGGTCGACTCCGCGGGGTGTAGACGGGAGCAATGAGCCTGCCGCCTCGGTGGTCAACACCCTGAATACCTTGATGTTGGGACCGTCAAGTGAGGATTCATGGCGGAACTGGAATGAGCACCGCCTTGTTTGCTGTGCCGCCCGTGCTCCCCTGAGGTACGAACCCGATCTGCCATCACATTGCGAGTGGCGTGGGTCTTATGGGCTCCCCTTCCTCTTCCTATAAGTGAGAGCACAGGGAACTGAGTGCGCAGATGGGGTGAGGCTGAATACAGTGCGGCTTGCCTGTCTGTAATCAGTGCTTGGCCTGGGCACTGCTGCCTTCCTGGAGGTATTTGTTTAGCACTGTACTGGCTTGGGATGGGTGTGTTTGGATCAGACTGTACATACTACACGGCTTATCGTGAATCCATCTCTCCAGCCCAAACCAGCAGAGATGGCAAGATGGTTGTTCCACTAGATTGTTCAACACAGACATAGAACTAACTTTTTTGCCCAAGAAAGTCACAGAAATTAAAGGAGGACTTTGGGCCATTTGACTCTGCATGGAAAGTAAGGTAGGACTTTATTCCAGTTATGTACAGGGAGCGGCAATCTTAGAATGGTGTCTCTACACTGTATTTGCAAGCCTTTAAACAGATCTCCCATCGAACTTTCCTTTCTCGCATGGGTGCACTAACTACTATCTAGGCACTATCCAATTTTACCTACTATGCGACTATATAAACTCAACTGTGGAAGCTGGACGTCTGTTATCCCATGACTTAGTCTGACTCTATAAATAAAGGAGCCACTTGAATAGTCCCCATAATTTGCCCTAGAAAACTCCCTCCCCAGTCTTTAACGCTCACCTTGGTCTCTTTCCCTACCATGGCTCCACATATCAATAGTGAATAACGCATGAACACAGATGCGCGCCTCAAACCTCCTCACTAGTATAACAAAAGAGCCCAGAGCAAATGTACCTGGAACTATATGGCACATGGAAGAGAGTGAATAGAGAGGAGAAGGGAGACGTAGGTAGTTGAATAGGCTTCAAATATACCGTAATGCCTCATAGTGACGGCTCAGGCCAAAGAGGGAGGTCACAGCAGAAGGGGAACCAAGCTGAATAGAGGAACCAGCAAAAGCACTGACTGAGACCAAACTTCGGACAATGTTTATATTGACTAGGAAGGCCTCCTTTGACATTTGAGAGTGCCTAGTTCCACGCTGTCAATGTGTTCCAGCTGCCAGTTACCTGATCTCCATACTCTCCAGTGTGACATGTGGCAAAAAGAGTCTACGGCTTCCCCCATCTAGTTTCTTCTTTCCCTGCATTGAGTTCTGGGGTGTCCAGACTTTTCTGAAAGGACCAAATTATTTCCAGCACAAACTAGTGTCACAGGTGGGTCACAACGCTTTTAAGATTACATACCCTTCTAACCTATCGAAAAATGCTGCTAAGAAATTCAAACATAATCTACTCAAAAGGCAACCAGAAATGCTTATCTCGGATGCATACTTTTGTATGTCTAAAGGCATTGTTGTTAATGACCTAATCTTCTTCACGAACAGAAGTGCCCAATGGAGAGGAGCCTTCACATCCATGCTTTGTGTCAAATCAATAAGGAAAACACCTCACGGTTTTAGACTATCCGTTATTCCCACTCCAATCTTCAAAGCTGATCTTGCCATTTCCGTATACAACAATGAGATCATTCTTATTCAATCATCG
This sequence comes from Triturus cristatus, assembly GCF_964204655.1. NCBI lineage: Eukaryota > Metazoa > Chordata > Amphibia > Caudata > Salamandridae > Triturus > Triturus cristatus. Next base: position 934,568,171 of record NC_140584.1, on the reverse strand, counting down.
GATCAAAAGCTAGAACAGTTTGACAAATACTTCATGAGGATTAAAAATTAAATGGCTAGCAATGTAACTTCTTCGCTACATGATCAAGTTCTAACAACTACAGTGGAACCCCAATGCGCTGTTACCAACGCTAGCCGCCTACACGCTATCTTCATCTCTTACTAGAGATCAGGTGCACCTTCCCCCTTGCACCATCATGGAATCATCTGGGGTCGAACCAAGGCTGCATATAGCTTCTAAAGTCTGCCTATACACCAATTCATTGAACCTCCCTGATCCTCTACACACATGGCATTGAAACAATGTTCACCCCTCTGTAGTTTCCAATATAGTTTGCAATAACAACAATCTAGGGAACTTGAGGTCAACTCCCCACTCCCCTTCTAATACAAACTCGCCCATAGGTAAGTCCCTCTCCTGCAACGCACCCACGGGTCTCATCGGACTTACAACCCAAGTCACCCAGTGTAGGTATCAATTTGTCACCTCTTCCTACCCATCTCTCACTCCCCACCTCGATACATCATCTTTGATCCAGCAATCACCCGTCAGCTACCCCAATACCTTCCTCCTCTCTTAGGAGGAATCCTCTCTACCTACTTCCTCTTTCCTTTCGGATGGATCCCATTCTCAGACTACCACCAAACACACACTAAACCTTCCCTACAGTGAGGATAAGCTGGCTGACATCAAGAATGATTCTAAACTAGTAAGAGAGCCTCCTGATCTTATTACACTTATATTTAAAAATGGAGAAGTTGGGGTATCTCAGTACGACTTCAGTGATTAATCAACCTAACCTCTCCAAAATGGTTAACTACTTCTGAAGGGAAATCCCGGCGAGGGATAACATAGGGAATCCCCACTGGAACTCATATACTAATAATCACTCCAGACCAAATAGGGTTACAGATAACATGAATGATGTGGATATTCATTCCCTATTGCTATCCTACAGATCAGATCATATTGAATATGCTCCCTCAACATTCAATATCCAAACTATTCCCTCCAATCTGTTTAGGGAACCGAGTGTCAGTCTCACCTCTATGAGCAAGAAAAACTTACTAACTGTCCAAACATCACACCTTGAAACCATAGTGACCAAATCTCATTTCAAATTGATGCTTATTAATTTTAAATCAGCTGTAAGACATGCAGCTGATATCACAGACCTCATACTCCCACATGAACTAGACCTCCTGATCTTAAATGAACCTTGGCTCAAGGACACCTCCACACCAATCCTGGACACATTATAGTTCCCCCTGACTTTGACATAATTAGAATGGATAGACTTATTAAACATTGGGGGTGGCACTGCCTATATCCATAGATCTAGTCTCTCCTTGAGACAGATACACTCGGCACCGATGTCCTCCTATGAACACCTGGATTTTGAAATCTTGAACAATGACAAGAAAATATGTACACTCCACATGATCTACCACCTCTCTGGAGACACTCCTCTGTTCATCGAACAAATAATGGAGACCATATCAGTTAACGCTGACCAATTCCACAGACAAATATCTTCCTTGGGGATTTCATCCTACATTGGACCAATGAAAATGATCCATGAGTTGGCACCTTCAAGAATTTCCTATTCGACCTGAACATCACACCCAGACTTGCACCAAGCCTACACATAACAAAGGTTCCACCCTAAATCTTATCATACACGATAAATTAATTTGTTGAACAAAGATGATGCTATCAGGTCCAGTCTTAAATTGGTTCGCCTCGTTCCTTTAAAGTAGAACTCAAAGAATCAAAGTCAACCAAGACCTTGCTAACAGTAAGCCGGTCTTAATTTGATCTGCACTCTCACCCACTCTTTTCAAACTGTATGTGGAACCTCTCACCAAAATTCTGAAGCAGACTAACATACAATATCGTATGTACGCGGGTGATACTCAACTGTATATGAACATTTCTTCACCGGACGACATCACTACTCTCAACTATGCTCTTTTGAGAACCCAACAGTGGTTATCTCACAACCACCTTATGGTAAAAACACTCAAAACGTAATTACTCTTGCTTGCCCCCCACAATCATACTGCGCCCATTCAGGACTGGCTCAAATAACTAACAGCCCTCAAGGGCACCCCACGTTAGCTCCCCTAGATCACTTGGCCTAATCCTGGACAAATGCCTGAATATGCATGATCACATCAGTACGACAACAAATGGAGCCAATCACCAACTCTGCACATTAAGGAAAATCAAGCAGTTCCTACCTCCTACTGACCTGCAACAAGCTGTCCAATCTCTAGTTATCTCCCATTTAGACTATACAATTGCGACCCTGACCGGGCTACCCAAAGCTAAATTGGCCCCTTTAAGGGTCACTCTGAACTCTGCTGCCAGGCTCATCACGGGCTCAAGAAAGCGTGACCACATCACACCAGATCTAATCCAACTCAACTGGCTTTCCCTCGATGCAAGGATCAGGTATAAGATAGCCTGCTTGACGCACAAAGCCCCGCATCAGAACACGCCCACTTACCTGGCAAATAAGCTTGAACTATCGGGTGGGAATTGCTAAGAAGTTCAAACACTGTACTGCTGAAACCAACAAAGTTAAAAAGAAAACCTACAACTGCACCTTCTCCGGTCTCTCTCCGATAATATGGAACACTATCCCCCCAGAAATCAGCGCGAACCCCTCGACCTCTGCATTTAAAAAATAAGTCAAACGTTGCTCCTGAATTGTTACATGTGACAATAGTACTGTAGCCTCAAAAAACGATTTGAATTGATCTTACAACCCTGCCCTCCGTTATCTACTATGCAATATGCATCTTGTTACCTGTTTATGTCTATTTTTGTCTTCAATGTGCTTTTGCTGTATACGTGTAGTTATCTATTATGTTTTTCTGATTCAGCTTAACCAACTGGCTGCTTTGTACAGCGCTCTGATACCCTATAGGGTCATGTTCACGCTTTATAAAACTTTTCAAATTAAATAAAGGAAAATGAATACATAAATAAAACATGAAGCTCAATAAAATAAGGTGGTCTCCTATAAGCTTGCAAGGCTAGGACGCTGATCTTAGTTTGGTCAGAGCACAAACCGCCTTTCCAGAAAATCAGCTGGGATTTAATCTTTCTTTACAACTGCCCTTGCAACGGCGCCTGTGCACTTTCCACACCAGGACAAGCCCGTTTGCATGCCTAAACAACAAAACAATTTGTTGCACACCCCCCCGCCCACTGGCAACACAGAGCTCTAAAAAGAAAACAAAACAGAAGCAGAGGGCCAGGCATGCGTCTCTTTTCCGCGCAGAGCTAACCTTTGCAAAGTGACAGTGGAAGGACAAGCTTCAAAAAGGGCGCTTCAGGCTCCTAACCATTCCTGACGGCTGGCTTTCAACATGAATTTGGGTGCAGAGTTTTCTTATAATATACACCCGTGTCCCGCTGCCCTTTACAGAGAACTGTCAAATTAACGAGCTTGAAATTTAGAGCCGGACAGTAAATTCAATTTGATAAGAGATTTGATATTTGTTGCTAGGATTCGAAATGTATGAGTAAAGAAGGGAGCGCGTTACTCCTTTCATCCACATGTTTAATATTTACCCTTACTTACCTTTATCCGAAGATTTACATTCCAAAACATTATCTTCTTTGGAGAACAGGGAACTAAAACAGACAAGAACTATACACCAACACAAACTCTCCTCTCTTTTGTATACTAAAAACATATACCAAGGAAAAAGGTGCGCAAAAAACTTTGTACTGTGCTTGACTTAATAATCCGTTCTTGATAGCATTAATTTCATTTTCATATGGCTATAAAAATATAGTATATAGAGAAGCATGCAGATTGGAGCGAACTTATCACAGGCTTACCCTCTTTGAAAGCGCTCCCAATTCTTAGGTCTGGCTTGAGAGAGCAGCTCTTTGTTGACCTAGGATAACCAACTTTAAAACCGAGGAATATTTCTCTCTCATCTCATGCTGTTGGGTATTTGGTGTACCTTTGCGCCTCCTATGGATGCATGAGCTGCAAAGCATGAGGGATTTTATCACCTCATTATCTTTTAAATGCATTGCATGAAGAAATGAACAAGTTACTTACCTTCGGTAATGCCTTATCTGGTAGAGAGACTATCTAGAAGCAAATTCTTTACCTTCGAATATTGCCAAGGCGTCAGACAATCTGGAAGTTTTGGGCCAGTAGGTGGCATCATTCAGCTCTGTATCAGTAATGATGTGTGCAGTACCTATATAGATGCTACCCCAGAGAGTTACTTTGCGACCTTCCACTCCAGTAGTGCGGAGCCACGAACTGACAACAGGTGTGAAATACTAAGGCCCTGAGAAGGGTGTCCCTTACACTGCAATCGGCTTGTGGAGCGGGAGAATGGGAGGGCCGGTAAGTAATCTGCAGCTAGATAGGGCCCATTTCTCAGCCCCACACTCTTCAACGCATATATGACCACGCTGGCCAACATCATCAGATCCCACGGTCTCAACATAATTTCATACGCAGATGACACCCAACTCATCCTCTCACTCACTGACGACTCTACCACCACCCAAACCAACTTCCCCAGATGCATGATAAACGTCGTCAACTGGATGAAGAACAATTGCCTGCAAATGAACACAGACAAGACAGAAATACTAATCTTTGTCAACAGCAGAAACACATGGAATGACTCCAAATGGCCATGAAATCACAGATCAACCCCGTCTTTTCCGTCTGCTTCCTCACTCTGCACATGCTACACAAGTTCTTCAAGTGGGTACCCCTACACATGAGACGCACCGTGACACAGGCCCTCATCACGAGCCGACTGGACAATGGCAATGCCCTCTACGTAGGAATCGATGCACAACTCCTACAGAGACTTCAGCCCATACAGTATGCCACCGCCAGACTCATCCTCGGCCTTCCCCAACTAACCCACATCACACCCCACCTCAGGCAACTCCACTGGCTCCCCATACAGAAGAGATGTCAATTCAAGCTGCTGACCCACGCACACACGGCCCTACATAACCAAGGACCCGACCCGTCTACATTAACCAAAGCCTGAACTTCCACCAACTGTTGAGAAGACTACGCTCCACCTCCCTTTCACTTGCCCAAACTCCCAGTATCTACCGAAGCAGAAGTGGCGGACGCTCCTTCTCACACATCGCAGCAAATACCTGGAACAGCCTCCTCAAGCACCTTCAGACCATCACCACGCTTCTGGAATTCCGAATGACCCTCAAGACCTGGCAGTTCGAATAAGCCTCCTGGACCTGCAAGTGCTTGGCTACCCTATCAGGTGATTAGCCGTGCTTTATAAATCCTGATTGATTGATAGATAGAATCTCTACCAGATAAAGGCTTGCCGAAGGTAATTTCTTCACCTGATAAGAGACTTCTAGCTGCAGATTCCTTACCTTAGAAGAGATACCCAAGCAATTCCTCCCCGGCGGTGGGTCTGCAAAGCTAATATAAACCAGAAAGTTCTGCAGGACTGAACGGGCAAAGTGCCCGTCTTGACAAACCAGACTGCCCAGACAGTACAGTTCGGAAAACATGTGCAAGGATATCCACTTTGCTGAATGACCGATGTCCAGGACAAGGACTCCTAGGGCTAACGCACTGATCGCAGCTTTGGCTCTGGTAGGATGAGCACACACGCCCTCAAGGGGTTGCTTTTTGGCCAAAGCGTAGCGTATCTTGATACAGAGCACCATCCATCTTGAGATGGTCCGCTTTTGCACAGTTTTCCCTTTCTTGGCTTCTACATACCCAACGAAGAATTGCTCGTCCACCCGGAACTCTTTTGTGTGGTCAAAGTAGAATGACAAGGCTCTTTTTGGGTTCAGACGGTGGAATCTCTCCTCCTCTTTGGTGGGGTGAGGCGGAGCAGAAAATATAGGCAGGGTGATGTTATGGCCTACATGGAAAGGAGTTAAAACCTTTGGAAGGAAGGAGGCACATGTCCGGAGGACCAGCTTGTCCAGATAGAAGGTGGTGTAGGGAGAGTGCCTGCAATTCACTGACCCTCCTGGTGGATGTAATGGCCACTAGAAAGACAGTTTTGCTAGTCAGTAGCTGAAGAAGGGAATTATGCAGAGGCTCAAAAGGTGCACATATTAAGAAGGTTTGAACAAGATTTACATCCCAGTGGAGCATGATGAATGGCCAGGGGGAAACATGTTCTGCAATCCTTTAAAAGCACTAGCCATAGCAGGTGACTTGAATAAAAATGGTTGGTTGGGGAACCACAAAAAATGCCGAAATGAGTGATATATACCCTTTAACTATGCACAGAGCAGAGCCTTGATGGGCCAAAGCTAGAGTAAACATAAAAACCTTAGAGAGAGGTGCAGAAAGACGGTCGATGGTTTTAGAATCACCCTATGTCACAAACTCATCCAAACGGCAGGCTTGTACAGACTTGGTGGAGGGACGCCTAGCTGGAATCCACACGTTCTCAGCCAGGTGTGATACTGCAAGGCAACCAACAATTAAATCCCTCTACCCATTCGGTTGCGTCTAGTCCACATTGTACGGTGAACTTTGCTGCATCTCTCTCATCAGCAATAGCATAGGGCAGTATGGCTCAGGCCTCCCCTGATACCATATGCAGCACTTGCACAACAGAGTCCCAGATTGTATGGTTACTATCATCCCAAAAGGCATGAAGTGTTCACTGACCGCAGTGCAAGAATGGCAGAAGAGAACATTCTCTTGCCAAAGGTATCCAGCCTCTTCGATTCCCTATCTGTTGAAGTGGTAGGGAACATGCCGGGTTTAACTTTAGAGGTGGAGGCTTGGACAATCAAGCTCTCTGGGGTGGGGTGCTGGGTAAGGAAACTGGGGTCCCCAGGAGCAGGGCAATGGCACCGGCAATTGTCCTATACATTGGAGCCCATATGCAGGGCTTGGACCAGGCCCAAGTAGGACATCAGTAAGGCATTCATTAAAGGGGAGTAAAGGTTTGGAAGAGGAAACTACCGGCTGAAGCACCTGTGTCAAGACGTTAATCTTCACTGCCACTGAGGGTATCTGAAGGTCCATTACCTCAGCTGCCCTAAGCACCACCATGAGGAAAGAGGCTCCCTTCTCCGTAGCCACGGTAGGAAGAGAGACCAAGGCATTGACAGGTGAGGTTTCTAACCCAGTGGCTTCTCTCAGTTCCTCATACTAGTTATTGTCTTTCTCATCTAGGGGATGCTGGTATCCATATATGCCCTCAGACCGCTCCCATTTGTCTCCCTCTCCAGGCCTGTCCAAGGCAAAAGGCACTGGCTCCAATCCAGAGCATGGTCGACGCCCAACCGGCTCCATGTCAGAGTTGGAAATGACAATGGTGATGGTGATGGCACTACCGTGGGGCGTCAGCACTGGAACTGGTGCCTATGAAGGTTTTGGTTTCGCCAGCGCCTCCGCTCCTGGTCCATGGGGCCAGACTCGCAAGGAGTGCGAAACTGCTGGTGAGGATCCGTGGAGGCCTCTCCCAAGCCCGTGGGGTCTGAAGGTCTACAGAGAGGCCAGGCCACCTAAATACGAGATGCATGGTCTCATAAAAATCTTTAAATGGGCGGGAACCTCCCCCAGCAAAGAAATAAACTGCAATCTTTTTCCAGGCATGCTTTGGAAGATCAGACATGTTCAATGGAAGCGGGGTGGCTTTGGATGAAAAACAGATGCACAAATGACATGTCCTTCACTCCATTCAACTCTTTCATCATGACGAGGAAAGACCACTTGGTCCCATAGGCCTTGTTTAGTGGCAACAACTCCATTACTACCCTCATGTGCCAGTTCTACCTGCACATTTCTGGTATTCAAGGTCATCATGAAGAGATTAAGTATGTTTTTGCCACAATTGAAGTGTAATAATGTCTTTGAGTATTAGCAAATCTCTGTCAATGCTTGTGGCAGTACTGATTTGGTCAACCAATATGGCAGCTGGGATACTGGATTTCACGATGCAGTTGACATAAGCATCAGCCGCTTTGGAAATGGTGCCATGACACAATATTGGTACACGTGAGAACTAGTCAGCAGGGTTTTTATCTTTTCCTGGACCATGCACAATCATATAATCATACTCCTGCAATCGCTCCCCTCACCTCTCAATGCGAAGGGGCATTGTGGCTTTAGGATTGCCGAAAATAGTGAGTACTCCTTGGTGGTCAGTCACAAGCCCACACCACAGCAAGGCTTTCTTTTTCAGGTTATAAATAGGAATGTTCGGGCCGTGATAAACTCCTGCTAGCATAAGTCACAATGTGTCTTGGTGCATTAGGACATCTGTTGTGTTGGACAAGTATGGCACCTAACCCCACTGGGCTGAAATCAAAAACAATCTCCGTTTGTAGCTTCCAATCAAAGTATGCCATTTCAGTGGCATTCTCAATCGCATAATTGATTTTCTTGAAGACTTGTTCACATTCAAAGTGAACATCAAAATGAAATATTTAGTTTTGTTAAGTCTCTCAGTGGGGCACTTACAGCGGAAAAGTAACATATATACCTTGAACAGCAACTGGCCATACCAAGGAAGGTTTGCGGCATAGCTACATCATGTGGGGGAGTAGTGGATAACAACGTTTGTACTTCAGTGGATCTGTAGTAACCCATCTGAAAAGATATGACCAAAGAACTTGAGGCTTGTTTTATGAAACTCGCACTTCGCTTCATTTAAAGTGAGACCTGTACCAGCAAGTATAAGACACACTTATTTAAGAGCTTCATCATGTTCCTTTTGTGTGGCTTCAAAAAACAATATGTCATCACTGTACTTGAAAGCATTACCGTTTCAAAATGGTTATCTTTCCCAAAGCCTTTGCATATCTGTGCAATGGCTGGACATTTACCCTCGTGTGAAAGGAAAATTCACATTGAAGAACAACTTCTTTTTCTTTGGAGACATTACTTTGTAGCCTTCTACCTTGTGTTTCTGCTTACACTCAGCGCTGATTCAGTTTGGGCCGTTCTGGCCTCCAAGTTAGTGGCTTGCCTGTCAGCTATTTCTTCCACTCTCGCAGCCAGTAGTACTCGCTCTAAACTGAGTGTCTCTTTCAGCATTCGTCAGATGAAGGAATCAGTGAGACAGCCATCTATTACTCTGAGACGCATGGCCTCTTCATCCCTGAATTCCTTGAATTTGTAATGCTGGATGAGTGAATCAAGTCTTTCTACGAAGTTGTCTATCATTTCACCAGCTTTCTGCTTTTCTTGAATGAAAGTGTACCTTCCATAGTCAACATTTGGCATGGGACTGAACTTGGTTTTTAACGCCTCTTTGATTTGACGGTAAGTCACTTCATCATCGTGTGGTATTTTCTTTACTACTTCTTAGTCTCCTTCACCCGCCAAATTCTTTAGATATTTAATTATATTTTTGTAATTTCCTTCTTCCAGTGCATCAATGAAATCATCAAAGGATTTGTTCCAGGCAGTCCACCTGTCGCCAATATTCTGCTTTTGAGGTATCGAAGGGAGGTGGTAGTTTTAAGAATGCAGCAGCATCATAACCTGTAGAACTTTCTGCTGTCTAGAGCGGAGTCCACTCCGGCAACATCTGCTGCATACTTGGACTGGCACCTTCATTTAGCACTAGGCGTGTGCTAACATTTAAGTCATTGTCAGCTCGCTCGTTAGGAGGTGCTATCTTCTTCTTTGGCAGTAAGTAGCGGTTTTGTTTCTTGCACGGAATGTTCACCCCTCTCACCTCTTTGCATGTATAATCTAACAATGTACTTCTGGCCACAGAAAGGTGTGAACATGACTGCTGTTTAAAGAATGAGTACCAAAGACATGGAAGCATTGAGTCACCCAAACATTCTCTTTTCTCAGAGAAGACCTCTTGGTTAGGAATTCCCCACCAACAATTAACCAAAGCGACGAAGTCCTCGTCAACCAGATTATTTAAAGGAGTCAAGTTGAAATTCCCTATCAGCCACAACACGTCTCCATAACAGTGAATAAGATCAATTGGGGTATCTTGAAAATACTTAATAATATCACTTTTTTAAATTCGGATGAATAATCTAAATTTCTATAAGAAGTAAACAATTAACAAATGTTATTAGACCAATTGCAGATGAGTACAGCTCCACCAGGCAGATTTTAACTGTAGTTACTTGTAAAATAAAGGTTATTAACCTACTGCCAGCGTGGCCTTAGGTTTTTTTTTTACTTCCAGCTTCAGAGAAGGCTAAATATCCAAGATTGGACATCGGGTTTCTTCTCACCAGATTTCTTGCAAAAGGATAATATTGTACTATGTCCAAAAACATAAGTACCTCAAGTTCCTGTATGATGCGGGTATCGCCCCTGACATTGCTGGATCAAACTGTCAGGAGTAGACCTGCACTTCCTAGTTACTGTTTCTAAGAAAAGAGGCAGATATTTCTATTTTTTTTTATAGTTAAGGGTGGAGGATATCCACCCCCAATCCTCATTTCTAGGGCTAAGGACTGTGGATTTTCTAATCTGACATTCTCGCCCTTGTTGATCTTCTGAGGCTGCACGCAGGTTCACATCTTTGTTACCCCCACTTTTAGCAATTTCCTAACATTTCACATTTTCTTTTTTTATTGTCTGATGTGTGAGGACACAGGTGGCTGTACTTATTGGGCTTTTGGATTTTTGTAAGGAAAAGGGGTAGTGCTTAGCCACCACTCTAGGTAATATAATGCTACATTTCTCAAATATCATGTTTCTGGCTAATTTAAGGTTTGTTACTTCAGGAGAGGACCATACTTGGACCCTCTCCTGTTTTGTCTGACTTGCTTACTCTTAGTTTTGGCATCCACTTAAGAATCTCTTCTCCATGCCTGATCTTCCATGCTTGATATGTATCCTTGCCCTTTTCTTTCCCCCTTCTCCACTTTGCTCCTTGGTCTTGTTTTCTATCTTTTCTGTTGCTCTAGAAACGGAAGTATTTTATCTTGTGCTCTATTTCAACAGACGTATTTTTGCAACATGCGGTTGTTGTTTTTTTTGCTCCAGAAACTAATTGTAATCTTTGTAATCACTGTTCTGCTGTAATAATTTCCTTATTTTAATGCGCTCATATACCTCCGGGTCTAGCCAGCGCTAGTGTTCAGCAGAGCCCGAGAACCATTGGCCGGTGGAGCTGTCCTATGCAGCTATAGAGGAGTCTGACTATGGCTCATACCCTCGGCCGTCACCTACCCAGCCAGACTTCGGACATTGTTTCAAACGGTTCCTCACGGCTTTGGCTATCTTTCACATTGACTGCTTTAAATGCTTTATTCCTCCCGAAGTACTTTCCCCTTCTGGTCTCCCTTACTCTATCTATTTTCCTTTCCCCCCATTTTTCCTCTCCACCTCTTCCTTCCATTCCCCTTAAGACGTTAGTCTTGGCTATGCAACGAGCTAATAACTTTATTATGTATTCTCATGTCTTTCTCATATGCCTATACTTGTAATTGTAACTGATGTAACTTATGTAACCTGTAACACACTGATCCTCATGTAAAGCGCTCTGATACCTCCGGGTCTAGCCAGCACTATATAAAACTCTTCAAATAAATAAATAAATACCTGGTTTCTACTGACTTTAGCGTTTCTTTGCATTTCTAGAGCTTTGATGCCAGTTGGCTATATGCGCTTTATAAATCAAAAATACAAATACATACTTTGCATCAGAAATGTTACCGCTTTTAGCGCTTCCTTGCGCTTGGCTATCATTGCCTTTAGTGCTACGCTGTAATGGTTGTCGCTGCCTTTAACGTTGTCGTATTGTATGAATACAAATACATACTTTGCATCAGAAATGCTGCCACTTTTATACGGAATTTTATACAGCGCAAACTTGACCCGACGGTATCGGGTATCAGGCTGTTTTACATAGCACCAGTTGCGTTACATAAGGACACATTCATTTTTTTTTGTTGGGCACGTGGTGATTAAGTGATTTGCCCAGAATCACAGGATGTTCAGCGCCACTGCCGAGACTCAAACCCAGTTCCCCAAATGTGAGGTCTACCGCCCTAGCCGTTATGCCAACTCCTCTCCCCTTTAGTGCTTCCTTGCACTCAACTACCACTGCCTTTAGCACTTCGCTGTACCTGGTTGACGCTGACTTTAGCTTTGTTGTACTGTATGACTCTGTGTTAGTCTGAGGCGCCATATTTCTTGTCTCAACTTAACCACCAAATTTTGTAGCTGATGACAAACAAACTTTCTATAAGGCTTTCACTTTCTTCACCAGCCTTGCACTGGCTGGAGTGGCGCTTTGACTCCACATCTGCCAACTGTCGATATTCACTTCGACTAAGGCACATGTGACATGCAAGAGATGTTTGCTGGACCACAACAACCTCTCCGGAAGAGCACTCTCGATTCTTCGGTTTGCGGTGTTTACATAATCCCCTATCTTGCCGTCAGTTGTAGCGTCCTCTTCAGCCTGGATACATGTAAATAATCACACCACACATGGAGCTTGGTATACACGTCTTTATTCATCTGAGTGTAACTGTTAACTGCATGTGCTATGTCATGAAATTTCTTAACCACACCCAATCACTTACGTCACTATTCTACGGAGTCGGTCAGGGACCAAAGGGGTCCCCGTATCTCTAACACACGCAACACAACAACATTGGATGAAAGAAGGCTTACTTTTAGTCTACTGACATGTTGAAGGGAGCACTATACCACACGTTATCTATTTTTTTCTTTCACGCTAATACGTTGATAATGGTTTTGTGTAATGCAGAAACACAACAAGGAGAGAGTATACAATTTAGAGATTACTCATAACCGGCTGAAAGTGGGAGTTTTTCTTCAATGGCATGGGGGTCATTTTTTATTTTAATTATGACAACAAAAAGCCATCCAATCTTTGAATATAAGGAAAAACCATTTAAACAAAGATAATTATTTTGACAATACACACAGACCAATGGAGAGATTACAAAGCAAGGGGTTATCCTAATAGGCACTTGAAGAATGCCCTAAAGCGAGCTTGGTTTACACAAATGGCACAATTTCTCGAGCAGAGCCATAGACACGGAGCCAAAATTGACTTGTGCTACAACATTTTGACTAGCAACACACAACCATTCATTTTAAAGAATGCCACCAGTTGACCGACACATCAGGCCTTAGAGACAAACCAACCTTTGATTCCACAGATCAAATAAAAATCAAAGAAAATGTGATCCACTCATCAAGGTGTTAAGTCTCCCACCTGTCCAAGGGCATCACAAGAGTGACAATGATTCAGCATGTCTCCAGACAATCACAGGGAATATGTTCACATATAAGAATGCCCAAATCACACAAGAAAATGTATTGAACTGGAATACCAAAATGCCTTGATAGGTCCTTGCGACTTGCTGACTGGGGGCAAAACCACACAAAAGATTACAACTCAGATCATTCAACATAAATTGAGGATTTGATGCAAGAACTTGACTGCACCTGTAGTATCACACATTGCCGACAAAGCACATAAATGTAAAACATTTAGATAGACAATTTTGGAATGTGTATGAAAAAAGTGCAAGTTATTGCAGAAAGACTTTTACTAAGCTAAGAGTTAAATGAGATGAGTGAAAGTCGAAATATTTGATCCCAACAGTATGTTCACATTATAAAGCTTCCATCCCCATAACATTCTTTTGATGTAAACTACAAGTAGGGCCAATTTGCCTGATACTCAAACACTCCAGAACCAAAAACGGCAAAGCAACAATGGATTACAATATTAAATAACAGACGTCCACGCAGACATTTCACAAGAAGACTCTAAGCAGTATCATCAGCTTTAGTACACCAATGTCTTCGTTATTTACACACAAGGAACATCAGAAACCCAAAACAGCATCGGAACTATTGGGATCCAATAAGTTGCATGACATGATCCATTCTGCATGTTGAAGGCACACCAAGTTTTCTGGGATCGCATGGTCTTTCTGCATAACTTTTATATTACTACAGCGTCCATGACAACTTGTTCTGAGACATCGGTACCATGATTAGTTTGATGGAGAGCTGTTCCCAAGAACATGGACACACTTGCTCAATAAACTCAGGATCTTAAACCTAAGAGCCTGTCTCAAATGGATTAGTTCAACTTGCAATTAATTTTGAACAGTAATTCCAATATCACTGGGAGGACACATCCACTTATCTAGAATCTATTACCAGGGTTTGACTGTGACTACTGGATCGGATTCAGCCAAAACTCACCTCTGCCTGGCCACACTACATCTCTAAATCCTGCAGCTGCTTAAGTGATGGATATCCAGCGAAGCGGTGAGAAATCCAGTCATTCAATACCATTCCCAGAGACAAAGTACCACCTAAAAATACAAGTCAGAAGGGGAGCGTTTCATAGACTATGCCCATGAAGCCAAACCCCAACGGATATCATAACTAACATAGCACAATGCAAAGAGACAACGTTTTTTCAAGTAGTGGGTCTTTTCAAGTTGACACACGAAACAGGAGGCACAAAGGACACCAGGTGAGAATAGTTCACCACTGTGTATTGAGTAAAACAATTAGATGTTTCTAAATAACTGTTAACACCCTGACCTCCTTTTATGTGGACTCTTGCAGGAAGAACATTAAATTGAGCATTGAGCTTTTTCGGGGTTAGGTCTGCCTTTAGATTCATTTTTTTTTACATACAAATATCATACACTTTTTTTTTTACTAATCACCCCTTCTCGCACTTTTTCAGAAAACAGTCACTTCCAGACATGGCTCATTCCAGATGGTATGAAATATTCTGAGTAATGGGCTCTTTTGATAAGAATGGTTGTTAAACACATTAAGTACACACGTAATTCTTCTACTATCATGAAGGTTTTTGCAAAACATTTATCAGCACTTCAAATTTCTCCCATTTAAAAAACAAAAAAGAATTAATGTATGTTTGTGTTATACAGGTAACAGTGCCACATACGGCAAAAGGTATGTCCAGCGCTTCAAGTGGATACGACCCAGTGTCTCAGTCACCCATACAAATATATTCTTTTCATACACACACATGTTCATACATCCCCAAAGAGCTCGCTCTCACTGACACACATGGCACCCCTGTCATAGTGCCCCTAGCCAAAGTATTTTGTTTAAGCCGCAGTATCTGACTCTAAGAACATTAGGATTAAAGTCAATGAAGCTGGGCCTAGGGGAGTCTGCACAATGCGCAAATTGTTTAACCTTCAACAGCTCACAATGATTTTCACTAATCAGAAGTAGCTCTCACTACAAAAAAGGTTAGAGACCCCTGGTGTACAAGTTACTTACCTTCGGTAACGATGTATCTGGTAGAGACGATTCTAGCTGCAGATTCCTTAACGTAGAATGATCCCCAGGCGTGAGACTGGACCCGGAAAACTTTCTTGCCCAGCATCTCTGCGTGCCAGGGGGCGGTACCACGCAACTCCGCCCAACGTCCTCCACGGGCGTGACGTCAGCGAGGTCACATAAGCCCCACCCCGGCACGCTGACGTTAGTTTGCTTCGGAGAACTTTCCCGTGCCACAACGCAGAGCCATCACAACAAAACTGAGAAGAGCATGGGAACAGTGTGCGAAAAAACCAGAGAAACAAAAGAGAGAGAAACAAAAGGTGGGAAACATCACCAGGGGGCACCAAGGCACCAGAAGGCGACAACAGCAGGCCAGAGCAGGTAAAGAGCAGAGCACCACTCTGAGGAACAACTGTGGAAGCCAAGGCGGAAGCACCAGGTGGCAGAAAAGTATCAGAACGCCAGAGCAGCGAAGCCATATCAAGAAAAAGAGCAAAACACCCCTCCGTGGAACCACCGTGCAAGCCAAGGCAAGAGCCTGTGAAAGCACCGTGACAAAGAGAGAGAGAGAGAGAGAGACTACAACCACAACCACAAGGGGAAGGGCCACAAGCCCGGAACAGAGGAGCAACAGCAAAACATCCCCAGACTACACTGCTAAGGATGGCCATACCTCCGGAAAGAAGTAGGAGGCCAAAGGACAGGCAATCCATCCGCAGATCACAGTGTCAAGGAGGGCCATAACCTCCGAAAGGAGCAGGAAAACAAAGGACAGGTAAAAGAACCCCTAACGAAGAAGACCGGTTGGGGATCAGAAACTCTAACCACAGAGCAAAAGTAGGCCCTCACGCTGGAGAAAAACCAGCTGGAGGGATGCCCGACCGGAAGAAACGAAGAGGACACCCACAGAAGACAAGTCACCCAGGGGGAGCCGACTGCAGAAACCCAAGCAGAGGGTCCTCACAGAATGGGGAGGAAGGGCGGGTCGTGAAGGAATCTACGGCTAGAATCGTCTCTACCAGATACATCATTACCGAAGGTAAGTAACTTGTACATCTGATAGAGACTACTAGTCGCAGATTTCTTAACGTAGAATAGATAGCCTAGCCATACCCAGAAGGGAGGAGGGCCTGCGAGAAAGCCTCCCCACCAGGAGAGACCCAGGGCCCCAGCAGGGGACATGTCACAGGGACAAGAAGGGAAAGGCCAGGAAAACCTAAGCCCAACCAAGGGAGAACCGCCCAACACCCCGTAGGGGCAGACAGCGCCCTAAAGCCTCAAGGAACAAAAGGACCACCTCAACCCCAGGGAGAAGAGGTAGAACTGGAGGCAGGACCCACCTGAAGAAACACATACACAGTGACAGAAGAGCTGCACACCCCCCCCACCGCAAACAGCGGGCAAGGCAGGGACGGCTGTCCGCCAAAAGTGCAGACTGAAGAAGAAAGGCACAAGAGAATACAGCAAAGGCCACAATGGCGTAGCAGAACAAACAGGCCCGCACTGGCATGCACAGCCAGCAGCAGGCAACACTACGGAATGATGCACCCAGGATAAGCTAGACGCCGGCCGAAGGCAGAGGTCAGGAAGGGCCAAGAAGGGCCCGGACACGCCCCAAGGGAGGGGCCGGCACACAGTGACCCACAGATGAAGGAATCCGGAAGAAAGAAAGAAAGAAAGAAAGAAAGAAAGAAAGAAAGAAAGAAAGAAAGAAAGAAAGAAAGAAAGAAAGAAAGAAAGAAAGAAAGAAAGAAAGAAAGACGGGGTCGGACCAAGCCGTCCACCCGAACACAAAAATTGGGGAAACCAGTCCCCCCTGCCCACCCCTTCCCCCGGAACACCAGACAGAGGACCAAGGCGGGCAGAAGCACAAAACCGCTACAATACAATGCCGCAGACAGCAGGCCTAACTAGGCCAGCGACACAACGATCCAGGAGAAGTACGGACTGGGGCGCAACGCAAGCCACTCCAAAACCATCAGCAAGAAGATCGCACCAGCGACAGACCGTGACGCCACGGAGAGCAGAAGTCCGAAGGACGACCACACCTCCCCAGCACATGTTAAAGCTATATAATAGCTACCATTACCCCACATAGGGCATGTTACGTCCCAGAACATGGGAACCCTCTTAGGAAAAAGTTTCTGCAGCAGAGGACAAACAGAAAGACCTGCGGAAAAAAAAGCAGACGGTTTGCCAATCAGCCAAGAAAGAATACACAGAAAGCCTAATCTCAAGGCCTACACGGCTTACTATCTGCCAAAACCACAAGTCAAAACAGGGCCGGACCAGCAGCCAACAGCACCAAGGTCCTAACAAAAGGATCCGAAGGCACATGAATCACACAGAACAAACAACCGGGGCTATGCTCTATAAGGCCCCAGGAAACCCACGGAAGAATACATCCCAAAACACAGACCGACTCTCAGGTCACAGAAGAGGAGGAGGAGGACTAGGAGGAGGAGGAGGTGGGGGAGGACAAAGCCCCGCAAGAAACCTCTGAATGACAGAATCCGCAGGGGCGTGGAACAAAAGAGTGCCATCAAAAGAAAGATCCACCAACCGTTCCCTCATGTTCTCCGGGAACACACTATCCCGTAGCCAGGCATGCTGATGAAGGGCCACCGAAGAAGCCATCGTACGACCAAGCACGTCCAGAGCCGAGCAAAGAATAAAGGCCGCCAGCTCCCGTCCATCCAACACATGGTGCCCGAGATCAACACAGGCACACTCTAGAGAAGCGGCCAACATAAGGGACTCCGCCGAGTCCCACAAGCAAGAAGTGGCCCTTGCTAATACACAAAGAGTGTTAAGTGGAGGCAAAGATATTGCGCCCCCAGGAATGTAACCAGCGGGCCTCCCGTGACGGGGGAGATAACACCGATGGCAGGGAGGGAAAGGCAGTCTGTAAAAGAGGGTCCCTGGTAGAGGGGTGGAGGGAAAGACAGACAGGGTCATGCGGCGCAGGACGGTGGTGGTGCAGAAGCGGCTGGGGCACCGGAACCCCCGTGGCGGGCCGCCCCCAAGCCCCCAAAAGAGACGTGTGGAGCGAAGCCTCAAAGGGAAGAAGCAGCTCCCGACCCCCATAACCCTGATGGAGGACCTCCAGAAGATGATCCGCGGGGAAATGGGCAGCTGGATCGCCCATGCGCAAGACCCCTGTCGCCGTGGAGACAGGCCGAGCGAAGGCAGCACCGGCCTCTGTAGGGCCCCGTGGCGGGGAAATCAGTTCCTCGGTGGGCGACGGCTGCAAGCTAAGGAGGCCATCCCCCAGGCCAACCGGAGGAAGGAAAGGCCAAGTCCGGAAAGGAGGAGGTTAGACCGAGGAATGGGGATCCTGAGGTCCTTCCGGCGAAGACTGCGGGCGCGGCGACGGCGATGAGCCGTCCTTGAAAGACGCCGGGGAAAACTCCACGATGCGGCGGCCCGTCTCTGGAGAAGATGAAACCAACAACCGCCGAACTTCTGGAGAAGAGGGGGCGTCCGACGATGACTCAACGACCCGACGCTGGCCCGGCGCCGTAGAGTCCGCGACCGGCATCAGGTCAACGTCGACTGGCGCCGAAGGGGATGCCGGAATGACCTCTGCCACAACGCACGGCGAAGGAGACCGGAGCTGGGTCGGAGCCGGGGCGGCCAAGGAACAGCGCCGAAAAGGCGTCGACTTGTCCTCCGACGAGGCAGCCGTCTGCGCGGAAGGACGAGAGGGGTCTGGGGACACGCCCCTAGCTGGCCCCTGCGTCACCGCCAGGGCCAGCAGCCGCCGGCGCCTGAGAGGCGTCACCTCAGCCTCGGACAAGGCCGCCGCCTGCCCAGAGGACCGAGGAGGACTCGAGGACACGCCCCGAGTCCTGGCAACCTCCCGCGACACCACAGGAAGCCCGTGGGGGTTTGCGGCGAGGCAGTGGCACCCGGGTCCGAAGGAGGGAACCCCAAAGGGCCGCACCCCGACAGCCCACATCCTCCGAACCTGGATCCGAACCGGTCGGCACCGGAGCCGCCGGCGACGCCGCAGAAGTCCCCGCACGTGGCAAGGGATCCGCAGACATCCCAGGCAGAGGAGGAGGAGAAGGAAGAGCCAAAGAGGCCTGCAAGGCCGCCGCATAGGCCTCCATCTGGGCTCTGGTCGCCCCCATGCCGTAGAACGGCGGATCGGATGGCGACGCGCGGGGCAGCACCACCCGCGGAGAACCCACGCCCCCAACAGGCCGGGGACTGGGCCTCGGTACTTACCAACAGGTGAGCGACGCCCTTGCGGCCTGGGAGAAGGACGATGTCGGAGACGGTGTTTCTTGAAGCTGTCCGCGGGGGACGGACGCGGCGACGCCGCCGACCTGAACGCGCGTGCCGAAAGAAGCTTCATCCGGCGCTCTCGCCGGGACTTCAGCTCCATTTGCTGACACCCCTCACAATCCGTGGAGTCGTGGTGCTCCCCCAAACACCACATGCAGATGGGGGTGAGGATCCGTCGCCGACATCTGGCGCGTGCGCAAGACGAGCTCGTCTTGAAGCCCGAAGGGATTCGCACACTGTACCCAAGAAAAACGCCAAAGCGGGAAAAGAAGGCCTGAAACAGGCCAGGAACACAATCCGGGTCAGCGTTGCACGCGGAAAAGAAGAAAACTGACATCAGCAGGGTGAGGCTTATGTGATCTCGCTGACGTCACGCCCGCGGAGGACATCGGGCGGAGTCACGTGGTACCGCCCCCTGGCACGCAAAGATGCTGAGAAAGAAAGTTTTCAGGGTCCAGTCTCACGCTTTGGGATAATTCTACGTTAAGGAATCTGTGGCTAGTAGTCTCTATCAGATGTATATATTAGGGTGAACTGTTTGTCTCTAGAGCTCAGTACTTATTTACACAGTTTCTGACATTTCAATGAAGTGTCATCTTGAACATGAGAAGAAGTGTTTTTTCACGTTTTGCACTGGATGTATGGTTATTCACTCATGATGAAATGTTTTGCATTTCTTTTTATTAATTGTGCCATTTTGAATACTACAAACGTTGAGACTGCTACATAAGGTGATCAAAAGTGCACTTACTATCCCTGTTCAAAAAAATGGGAAAATTAAAAAAGAAATATAAATTTGGATGTGATGTGTACAATGAGTAGCCACATCTGTTCCACATCTGTTCCATAAGGCACTATTAATCTATGGTCTTTGTAGAACTTTTTCACCTTTCAGTCCCAATGTGTAATACATTTTAAATGTAATCTTATATTTAACATGTTCTGATCTATGCATGCTGTCCCAATGTCCATTAGATATATTGAGTCCTATTCTGGAGTATGCACAAGTGTTCCTTCAGTACTATTTTATGTTCTCCTACAATCCTATGTGAACTGGCCCCAAAATATCTAAAATGGGAATAGTCATGTACAGTCTGTACAAATCGAAAGGACTGTGCCCTCTTTCTATTTTTACAAATAAGGTGTTGCACGTTTCGGCAGATTCACAAAGGTATGCAAGTGTAGCTAAAAAAGGGTACCTGTGCGTACTACTTCTCGTATTTATAACTGTGTTTGCGCATCGGCCCCATTATATTTAGTAGTTTATGCACTGTGATTGACCAAAGTGTATCAAACCTATCAAAGGATTTGTACCTGTTCCTATGTTCTCTTCAGAGCTCAGAAGCATGCAGGGTTCAATTTAAGGTTTTCTAAAACAAGTATAAATAAATAAATACATACATAAGGAAAATAAACAAGATAGATTGTTTGCAATCGGAATCACATACCGCAGGGATAGCCACTCTACACAAGCGCAGAGCCCGCTGGTGCCAGAGCTCGTGTTTCCATCACTGGATTTACTTAGGCGGACAGACTTAAGAATTTAATAGAACCTGGTAAAGCTAGACGGCCGGGGCATGTCACTTTAGTGCGATCAAGAGTCCATTTCATTTGTTTAACCGTGCATTATCTAGCCTCACATCAACACCCAATCCACAGCGACAAGCCACAGATGTGAAAAAGCCAGTCCTGCCTGCTAGCAAGGAGCTTAAATGCACAGTAAAGCGCGGGCTGGGAGGGATTCGTTCAAATGTCAGCAGACAGCCTTTCCCCTTCACCTGATCATCCGCAAAGAGTACACACATCGCTACCAGGCATACTTTACAGACAAATGGCTCCACCAAGCAGCGGCAGCAGCAAAGAGCCCGTGGCGACCTCGTCCATCCTGTCGCTGTCACAGAGATTATGTCGTCCGTCTGTCTTGGAGGTCACAGGCACATTCACGTTAGCTGAAGTCGAACCACCGATTCTTTTAAACCTCTTTCCAATATTCAGGAGTGTTCTTCCTCGAACGCTATTAGTTCCGAGCGGCTGCCACGCTATAGAAAGACAACTGTACTACTTTAATACACACGGTGAAACGAGTTGCTCTGATAATAGTCTATAATTCCTAAAATGGACGTTACATCCTTATCTGTGCTCAGATGAGGCGACAGCCGCGGTCAGAGGCAACTAGAGAAGTAAACACAAAGCACCGACGTGTCACCGGAATGGTTAGAAAGGTTTCCATCCAATTAGTTCATTCTTTTGTAGGTTTAATTTGTCTTTAATGGAAACGCTATTCTTTAAAATATGAAATCGTGGATCACTAGTGGAGGAATTAGAGGCACAATTACCGGGCGCAGCCTTCAGAGCCTCTTTGATGCAAAGGCAATGCTGGGCTGTTGAACTATAGCTTAGAATATATAAGAATAAGAAATAATTTGGAAGCAGTTTTAAGGCTGATGATCAACTTTCAATTTGCCTAGTCTAGCAAAACCGATCTGAGTTATAGCGCCAGATACAAGAACTTCTTTAATGAAATAATTTCCTGATCTAGGCCAAGCAGTAAAGTGTTAGATGAGGGTGTTGCGAGAGGGAGGAGTGGGGAAGGGGTGCAGGGAGAGGGGGAGAGAGAGAGGGGGGGGGGGGAGAGGGAGAGAGAGAGGGAGAGAGAGAGAGAGAGAGAGAGAGAGAGAGAGAGAGAGAGAGAGAGAGAGAGAGAGAGAAAAAAACAAAGCTGCAACGTTACAGTTAGGTGAAATTGTCAGTGACAACATGAATGTTCCTAAAAAAAAAGACACTGAAATTCACCAGTTACAGTTAGCAGAGCTAACTATAACTTGTGCCCTGCCATACAGTGCTTATGACCTCACGTCATCACTCATGTTTTGACATAATTTATGATATCACGGATGACATCCCAAATGACATCATCCAAGCTTCTTTGAATTCGGACTCCTGCAAGAGCGAGATGGCCCAAGGGAAATAAAGCTCCCTCGCCCAATCATAACGCTCTATTTTTAAACGGGCATTCCCAAAGTGTCTCTTGAGACCCAACCGTCCAGACATACAATTATTTTTGTCACTCAATTTCTCAAAAACAACTGAACAGATTACACCAAATCACAAAAAGCACAATCTGCGGACCAAGATCTAGCTTTGTGCCAAATTTGGTGTAATTCTGTTCAGCAGATTTTGCTGTAGCCTTGTATAAAGAAGTCTATGAAAAATGCATGGGGATTTTGCATTTTGGGACCCCCTTTTTTCTCGTCCACTGCATGACGGATCACACTGAAACTTTCCAGGAAGGAGCTGAGGTGGATTAACTTTTTTGGAACGTTTTGTGAAGATTCGTCAAACGGGGCCAAAGTTAGGTAATAATTATAAATATATGTATATATGACCAAGACCACGGATGTGATCGAAGCGCGTCTTTTTGTCATGCAATAATAAATAACATGATACCTGATCAGTGGGCTCGTGAGGTGCTCTTTTATCACTTAATTTCCCTTTGGAACATATATATATAAATATATATATACATATATTTTTTTTCTTCAGGAACGCCTCTGCACAAAGCCCTGCTTTCACCACTCGAACACCAGGACCAACAGGAAGGACGGCACACAGGAATCCTTTACCAAAGAGAATTATTCGGTTTCAAATGCGTCCATAACTTCTCAAGCAATTAACCAGCAAAGTGCAAGGTGCATATTACCCCACAAGACAGACCTACGCATTTCGGCTGTAGCCTTCTACTGGGTCATAGAGTTCAGTGCACAGTGTCATTTTAAAGGGACAGCTGTACCTTTTCCCACCACCAATTAAAAACGTCATATAGTATTTAGTATTTAAAGGGTAAATACCACATTCCTAATTCTTGTCAAATAAAGTGTATCATTGATGCAGTTTGTTACATACTTAATACAAATGGTCAAAAGAATCATTGTGAAGTAAACTATTGAAGAACATGATTCACCAAAGTCATAGGTTTTGGGCTCTCAAACATTCACATTTTTCAAACAAGTATTGGTCCTAGCTCAAAAAGCAGTTCTAATGGGCAGTCGTTTTTTTAAGATGGCTGTATAATTTATAACGATAACAGAAGAATGGACCAGTGCTAGCTGCATCAATAGAATCCTATTGTAACTGGAGCAATTCAGTTAAACCTGTGTGATATACACACATAAAGTATTTTATAAACCACGTATGAGACTACAAGGGACACAGATGAAATAAGTTATATGAATTATAATGTGAAATGTGCAAAGTGCTGTCCTTGTAAAGTACCAAGGGTAGGAGGTGCAATATAAAATACACACACACACACGTATTTTTTATAAAAAATTGTAATTCATTTGAAATGTATTGTTTTCCTTTTTTAAATAACCCTTACACCCTTTACCACTACCTACATACCCTAAAATGCCGCTTACCACCCACTACTACTACTCATTGCATTAACCTTAAAATTACCCTTACACTCTTTACCACCTCTTCCTCTAAACCCCAAAATGACCCACACCACCCAGTACCACTACCCATCCCATAGTCCTAAAATTACCCTTACCACCCTATACCATTATCCACCTCAAAACTCTAAAATTACCCTTACTATTTCTTACCACTACCCACCGCTAAAATTACCCTTACTTCTACCCAACCCTAAAATCCAAAAAATGACCTTTCCCTATCCCTAAAACCCTACAATTACCTTTATCACCCTTCACCACTAACCACTTTTAAAACCATATATCTATCTATCTCTATATCTATCTATCTGCCTGTCTATCTCTATCTCTATCTCTCTCTCTCTATATATACATATATATATATATATATATATATATATATATATATATATATATTGGTTCCAGTTTTCAAAGTAAAGCGTGCTCTCAGTTTAGGGTAAATCAACGATCTTTATTCCGACGTTACGCGTTTCGAGAGTGAACTCTCTTGATCACACGTCGAACGCCAGTGACCCAGTGCATTACATACAGATCTACAGCTCAACAAAGAAAACGGACTCACAATGAGATAGTATCTCTGTTTGCGTATAGCCGCCATATTGGAACATGTCATATTCATTGCATACAACTGTTCTATGCCCTAAACACATACAGATATCTGTAATACAATTTTAAATCAATTAGTGCATACATAAGTAATGCCAAGTGGCACGTCAGGTCTGCTAATTCTGTACCTGTTCCCAGTAGTACCTCTGTGTGCGCATAGCCGCCATATTGGAACATGTCATATTCGTAGCATACAACTATTCTATGCCCTAAATACCGGCAGATATCTGTAATACAGTTTAAATCAGGTAGTGCATACATGAATAATGCCAAGTGGCACGTCGGGTCAGCTAATTCTGTACCTGTTCCCAGTTACAACAGTGAACTGTGTAAGTCTACTAAATTTCTCGGGTACTAATATTTGGTACTTGATTCACATGGTATGCAGACCTCGTAAATTATAAGCCGCTGCCTACTTGTGCGCGCAATGAAGGGAAGTGTCTATCTAAGTGATGTGGAGTTCCCATTTCCGATGTAGCCAACACAGACAAATATCACGGGTATTCGTATATACATCAGCACCGAGTGGCGTGCAACCTTATAGGTGTGTGTGGCTACCTATCGTGGCGTGCACTGACGGTCTCTATCGGTATAATCTGTTGCCAGTCTGAACGTCCTGTTGGACAGAAAAGTGCTGCTTGCGCTCTAGTGGCTAAATAATCAAAGAGGCATGATATTGGTAAGTGAGTAGCAGTCGAGCTATAACAGTGAAAACTATAGTGACAAAGTAATTGTGAAAGTTCTTATCTAGTTTCTTCGTCGGTGCTCTCCTTAGGGTATTGAAGAAAAGGGTAGGTGGCCCGTGACTGTGCTCGTGTTGCTGTGATGGGCCCCTTCCTTTCTTCCTGCGTAGAAAGAGAAAATTAAAATTAAAATTAGTTGGAGCACACAGTGTTCTAAAACCATAAAATCACAACATTACAAATACATTAGTAGGTACATTCACATAAGCATCATGAATTTAACACATATGGTCAAAAACCATTCCAGGCCCACCTCCTCACACTTATTCTTCTATCAGGTGAGTCGCCATCTCCTCATCCTGATTGTGTCCCTTAGGCTGCTTAGTTTCGAGGTCTAGGATCCATTTCGATTCCTTCCTTCTAAGGGCCAGCTCCCTGTTTCCCCCTCTCTGTTTGGCAGGTATCTGTTCTATAACAAAATATCTTAGCAAACTGCTGTTGGATAGGTGGAATTCCGCAAAATGGCGTGCCACAGGGTATTGGGGGACAGCAAAGAAGAGGGTCCTAGAACACCTTAGAGCCATTACTAACAAAGACCCCCAATACCCTGTGGCACGCCATTTTGCGGAATTCCACCTATCCAACAGCAGTTTGCTAAGATATTTTGTTATAGAACAGATGCCTGCCAAACAGAGAGGGGGAAACAGGGAGCTGGCCCTTAGAAGGAAGGAATCGAAATGGATCCTAGACCTCGAAACTAAGCAGCCTAAGGGACACAATCAGGATGAGGAGATGGCGACTCACCTGATAGAAGAATAAGTGTGAGGAGGTGGGCCTGGAATGGTTTTTGACCATATGTGTTAAATTCATGATGCTTATGTGAATGTACCTACTAATGTATTTGTAATGTTGTGATTTTATGGTTTTAGAACACTGTGTGCTCCAACTAATTTTAATTTTAATTTTCTCTTTCTACGCAGGAAGAAAGGAAGGGGCCCATCACAGCAACACGAGCACAGTCACGGGCCACCTACCCTTTTCTTCAATACCCTAAGGAGAGCACCGACGAAGAAACTAGATAAGAACTTTCACAATTACTTTGTCACTATAGTTTTCACTGTTATAGCTCGACTGCTACTCACTTACCAATATCATGCCTCTTTGATTATTTAGCCACTAGAGCGCAAGCAGCACTTTTCTGTCCAACAGGACGTTCAGACTGGCAACAGATATACCGATAGAGGCCGTCAGTGCACGCCACGATAGGTAGCCACACACACCTATAAGGTTGCACGCCACTCGGTGCTGATGTATATACGAATACCCGTGATATTTGTCTGTGTTGGCTACATCGGAAATGGGAACTCCACATCACTTAGATAGACACTTCCCTTCATTGCGCGCACAAGTAGGCAGCGGCTTATAATTTACGAGGTCTGCATACCATGTGAATCAAGTACCAAATATTAGTACCCGAGAAATTTAGTAGACTTACACAGTTCACTGTTGTAACTGGGAACAGGTACAGAATTAGCAGACCCGACGTGCCACTTGGCATTATTCATGTATGCACTACCTGATTTAAACTGTATTACAGATATCTGCCGGTATTTAGGGCATAGAATAGTTGTATGCTACGAATATGACATGTTCCAATATGGCGGCTATGCGCACACAGAGGTACTACTGGGAACAGGTAAAGAATTAGCAGACCTGACGTGCCACTTGGCATTACTTATGTATGCACTAATTGATTTAAAATTGTATTACAGATATCTGTCTGTATTTAGGGCATAGAACAGTTGTATGCAATGAATATGACATGTTCCAATATGGCGGCTATACGCAAACAGAGATACTATCTCATTGTGAGTCCGTTTTCTTCGTAGAGCTGTATATCTGTATGTAATGCACTGGGTCACTGGCGTTCGACGTGTGATCAAGAGAGTTCACTCTGGAAACGCGTAACGTCGGAATAAAGATCGTTGATTTACCCTAAACTGAGAGCGCGCTTTACTTTGAAAACTGGAACCAAAATCTATGCCGGCTGTGGCTCTACCGGCCCCGTGCGCCACCAGACTATGGGCGGATATCCCAGGAGGAGCTGAACAGGTTTTGAGAATATATATATATATATATATCCTAGTTTCCTTAGGAATTGCATTTTTGTTTTGCTGAAAACTTTAGTGCCATTTCACCAGTGTTGGCGATATTTTCAAAACTAGTTTGCCACCCGGTTCAGCTGCTATTTAGAAAGTGTCAGGGTGATTCGTCAAGCAGGGGTCGAGAAAAGTGGGAGTTCCTTAAACGTTTTTTCCCCATGCAATTTCTCATATGGATTTTGAACATGTCTACAGCACGAACCACTGAACAGAATTACACCAAATTTGGCAATAAGCTAGGTTTTGGTCCAGAAACAGCCCTGTTTTAATTTGGTGTAAATCTGTTGAGTAGATTTGGAGATATTACAGAAAAAAGACCTATAGATATCGAGGGATGCAACTCCTTCTGTCGATCCAACAGATCTCTTGGTGAGATCTGATTAGCTACCAACACTTCAACCTGGATGTGTTGGCAGCCATCCTGGGACTCGGACTCAGCGGAGTCCCAAGAAAAAAGGAACAAAATACATAAGGGGGCAGTGTAGGAATACCCTGACCCCTAGGCCTGGAGGTGGGGTCCCAAAGGGACCCCGCCTGGGGCCAGAAATGCTTTAAAACTTTAAAAAAAAAAATGGGTTTTACCACAAATTTGAGGAGGATCCATAAATCTGTGATAAATAAAGGAAAAAAACAAGCGCAGGCTACTGCACTTGTTTTTCCTTTAATGACCACTGGGTGGGCCAGGTCCTGGGGTTATGGGGGGGAATAATTAGCAGTATAATTAAGGGAGGGGGGCACATGGGGCCTCTCTCCCCAGCCCGATTTTGGCCAGGGGACCCCATCCCATATCCATCTCCTGGGGCCCAGCCTTGAAGTTAACTGTAAGGGGTACTTCCGGCCCCCCTCCCGAGCCTATTTTGTCCCCGGGAACCTCATCCCCGGGACCAGGTCAAAGTGAAAGAGGGGGAGGGGCCATGCAGCTCCCGTCCCTGACAGATTTCAGCCCCAGATTCCTCCATCCCCTGGGGCCTGGAAATGCCGTTTTCAGCCCTGGGGACCCCAACTACTGGGGCCTTGGAGGGGGGCAGTATGCCCCCAAAGAACTTGCGCGGGCTGTATGCCCCCTCTCTCTGAGTCATTAACGCCTCTGGGGGACCCCATCCCCCAGTGCCAGACCCAGCTTTGTCCCAAGGTACTCAGCCAAGGAACATAGCAGTTTCTCTGCCTACAGTGGTGCAGGCAGGGAAACCTATGCTTGCTCTTGATTGGCGGGAGAAATCTTAAAGATCCCGCCAAGTGAGCGCCAACACTAAGGAGCCTATTAACATTGTGGCAGGTGGTGCTGTGAGCAGCACCCGCCGCAATGTCAAAGAGGCATGCTGTGCATTGCCATGCACAACGTGACAGGCGCCGCGCAGTGCCTGCCACCTTGTGCATGGCAATGTAGGGGGGTACCATAGGTACCCCCAAGTGCAGCCCTCCACCCACCCAGGGGCCCGCAACAGGCCCCCAAAGCAATTCCCGCCAGCCTTTCCATGGTGGCATCACCGCCTTGGAAAGGCCTTGAG
The DNA here is from genome assembly GCF_964204655.1 of Triturus cristatus. Lineage (NCBI taxonomy): Eukaryota > Metazoa > Chordata > Amphibia > Caudata > Salamandridae > Triturus > Triturus cristatus. The sequence goes on along the minus strand of NC_140584.1, from coordinate 934,539,203 downwards.
AAACCAGCATCATGGTGTTTATGGCGGTGCCCACCATATCATGCCCCAGCTCCGCCCAGCCGGCAATCGTAACAATTGCCAACCGGCAGAAAAGCAGTACCCCCCACCATGGCAATATGGCGGGGGTAAATTATGTTGTGATGTCGGGCGGATCGGCGGTGGCGATCCGCCCGCCATCATAATGACCCCCTTAGTCTACTACCAGCGGACAGGAACATCAAAAATGCTCTCGCCCGCTGAGAGCAGACATTTCATCTGTTTCCCGCCATGCGCAGCGTGTGGTTGGTTGCATGCGGGGGATGGCCAGTATACTCGGCCTACTATGCGCCGCACACGGCCAAAGGCCGTGAGTGGTGGTGGTTGGATTAACGTGTAGTAATATTTATTACCTTACATTGCAAAAACCTATAAATCAACTGGAAAAAACCAAACGTTACAGGGACGTTATAGTTAGGAAATAGAATTTGAAAATCCTTAAAAATTCACAAAAAAACCAAAGGTTACAGGGACGTTATAGTTAGATTCAGATTTTACACACACAAAGCCATAGAAATTCAGCAGTTATAGATCAAGTTATCTCAAGTAACTATAACTTGTGCCCTAAGGTAACTGTAACTTGCCCCCTCGCCTTGAACTGCTAATTACCCCACATATTATATCACTCATGACATCTTCTCTGACATCATTTATATAACTGCAACATTTGCTGTAAAATTATTGATGAGAAAACTGGGCATGGCGGTAGAGTGAGTTATAGTTTATATATATATATATATATATATATATATATATATATATATATATATATATATATATATATATATATATATATATATATATATATATATATTACGTTCACCAGCATGCAGCAGGTCTAAGTGGAGCGTGAGGTGTAACACAGCTGCAAAGCAGAGGCAGGGTTACGACATCAAGCCATTGGGATTGGCCACAGCAACATCACAAGATTAAAACGACTGCCAGGTGAAAGGATCTGCTTATAAACCGGCACTGATGAAAGCCTTACGGCTGAAACGCGTCTGCCATAGCATTTCTTGGACTTTGAAACCCACGCGCTGGGACTGAATTTGCTGAATAGGTTCGATTGTTTACCCTGAGCAGTGTTGCGCTCATTCTGGTTGGCGAGTGATTACTGGACTTTATGTTTTGGCCAGTCTTGCAGGCACTGGCAACCTGCCCGCCCTCTCGGTCTGGTGCGACGCATGAGCCAGCAAGATTGGAAAATGCATTGAAATACAAAGCGTTGCCCCCCAAGCGGATGTATCACCATTGCGTATCACAATACTGCACGGGGAGAGAGGCGGTAGTACTTACTGCAGGGGTCACAACCGGTTTCAGCCTTGATACCTGGTTTCATGGAGATCTGCAGCTGCGGAGGAACGGGGCCCGTGAGCCAACAGGATTGGGACACCACTGGGTGTTTGGTTTAAACCCTTCCCTGTATGGATTACCACATCGGACTACGTTCACCAGCATGCAGCAGGTCTAAGTGCAGCACCAGGTGTAACACGGCTGCAAAGTAGAGGCGGGTTGCGACATCAAGCCATTGGGAGTGGCCACAGCAACATCACAAGATTGAAATGACTCCCAGGTGAAAGGATCTGCTTAGAAACCAGCACTGATGAAAGCCTTAAGGCTGAAATGCGTCTGCCAGAGCGTTTCTTTGACTTTAAAAAACACGCGCTGAGACTGAATTTGCTGAATAAATCCAATTGTTTACCCTGAGCAGTGTGGGCTCATTCTGATTGGCGAGTGATTATTGGACTTTATGTTTTGGCCAGTCTTGCAGGCACTGGCAACCGGCACGCCCTCTTGGTCTGGTGCGACGCATCAGCCAGCAAGATTGGAAAAGCAGTGTTGGGCTCATTCTGATTGGTGAGTGAGTATTGGACTTTATATATATGTATGTATGATATATATATATATATATATTTCCAAAGCGTAACTCCCAAGTGCGATCATGCACAAACAGGAACACGGACACACTGTATAGCTGGTGGCAGATTATTTTATTGCAGTGATTTTCAACGGTGCTGTCTCTGACGCGTTTCAGACACAAGACGGTGTCCTTGATCACATGATGAACAGGTATCAGAAACGGAATTTAAAAGGGACTACAGCGCTTACAATGACGTGGTAAGGCACTGGTAAACATAAAAGAAATACTATGTAACCTGCATTATTTATATGAATCAGAACAAATTCCATACAGATCCAAGTACTACAACATTATACTGGTGTATAAATACACATTCTATACCACATACTGCGCAATGTAATTAACAAATTCACCTTCATATGCCATTAACCCCGTTATGTATCTCCCTTATACACACATATATTCATGTTATTTACCATTTATTCAAGGTCTATCCCATAGCAATATCATTTAAATCGATAGTTGTACAAATAAAAGTGCAAAATTTGATACATCAAATTTAAATTCGTGCTGGATAAAACCAATAAATATGTAAATATTAAAACAACCTTTAAAATATGTGCAAAGGACGCAATTGTGCAAAACGGGCATTTTCCTTACAAAAATTGTGCAAATCTATTGACGTGCACAAAATGCTTTAGTTATGTGCAAATACGCAGTTCAAGTCAATACATATCATGGTACAAATACCAAAGCTGTTCTGTATAGTAAGGTGCCAGTGCCAGTCACAGTACATAAGCGCGAAAAAGTGCCTAAAAGTGCAAAAAATATGTGCAAAAATACATTAAAAATCCTGGAAATAATGGCAGTAGGTCTTAGTATCATAAATTAATATTGGAACTTAAACCTTGTTCTCATCCTCAGTCAACTGTGGATAATGTCAATATTATCAGTATAAATACTTCTTTCATATTCACATCAGCTGAACTTCGGACCACAATAGAGAACCACACGTCCACTGGGGAGTTAGTGTACAGGGAGCCCCCTGCCACTACTAGGATAGCAGCACACTATATGAATATAAAATCATAAGTAGTATAAAATCTAGATCATATAAAGTTGGTGTGGGAATTATCTTAAAAACCCATCATTGTGATGCTAATGGAATGCCTAGAGGACCTTGTTAATAATGGGTCAGAAATATATAATCTATAATCATCACTCTCAGATCTTACCCCCAAGTTGCTTACTCTAGCGAGGTCAAATATCAGAAATCTCTCTCACGAAAATTTGTATTATAAAAAATTGTACAAATCTTCTCCGATATTTAACCTCATGGGGGTCTTAGTATCCAGCTCGACAATATATCGAGATTCGAGCTGATGCAGACTCCTCTCCCTGTTGCCTCCCCGTTTGTTCTGTGCCACGGCATCAATTACAAAATATTGCAAACAATTCAGGTTGTTGTTATGTATTCCCTTGAAATGCCTGGCCACCGGGTAGGCTGGTTCGGAGTTCACAATCGCACGCATATGTTTTAATATCCGCACATAAACTTGCAGTTTTGTGCTGCCCACGTAGCACAAATTACAGCTACATTTCAAGACGTAAACTGCATATTCAGTTCTGCAAGTATACTGTGCTCTTAGGGCAATAGGTATATCTGAGAAAGGTGCCATGTAAGTGGCAGTATTAATGCCAAACTTACAGGCCCTGCAAGAGCTCAAGAGCTGCACTTGAAAAAACCCTTTTTGGGGGACAACCAGTTTTCTGTTTTGTTGGTTTCTGGGCTGTTCCTCACTAAATCATTGTGCATTGCATATGCTCTTCTGAAAGTGATGGTGGGAGTAATCGGAAGGACCCCTTTTAAGGTGTGATCGGTCAGAATGATCGGCCATTCCTTTTTAATAATGGTCTTAATACTATATATATATAGGTGTGAGCAAGGTCGGAGTTTCCGACCGAAACGCGTCATGGCGACATGGTGGTGAACTAAATAAATATCACTATCGACGAATCTGGGTCTGCTCTTGCTTTCCGACACCACGAAGGAGTTAAGGCAAGGATCATTGAATATATATATATATATCTACACATACATACATACATACATATATACACACACATATATATTTTTCCCCAGTGAAAAAACCCAAATGTTATGGAGACGTTATAGTTAGATGAAAAAGTCAGATAAAATATACTGTTTTTAAATTTACCAGTTATACTTATCTGAAGTTAATGTTGGTTAATGTACTGGGATTAGTCTTGTGAGCTCTAGGAAACCATTCCATGCGTTCACTCCAGTTTTTTGGAGGGTGTAATGTGAGTTCATGCAGATATTTGGTCGGATTAATAGATTATCTAGAGGAGGTTAGGAATTGTTAGGTTGCAGGGGTATGGTTTTCATAAGGAAAGGTTGTTGTCTTTGACCACACTCTATGGTGCATGGGAGCGTGCATTGCTTTGCCCTGACAACTTCTCCGCCAACTCGAGCGCACTAACTTCATGTTTGAACGGCCCGTAAAATCACGACGAGGAACACTTCTCCCTAATGTAAAACACTATTTAGTACAGGGCATATATAAAACAACTTCTGACAGGTAAATACCAGAGACCTGAAATCTGGTACTAACCGGTTGCAGAGGTAAAAGACCCAAGTCACACAACTTGAACTTGGCGGGTTCTTGAAAGATAAGCCAGCTCTGAAACCGCCACGACTGGTCGCCAAAAGGAAGATGTAGTGAAGACATGATGCCAAAGAAGTCCATGGTAACGTCGGCTTTTTTCTTGACGATAAAACCATGCAGAGCTGCCAAGGAGAGTACCCAACACCATTGCTTGCCCTTTGCCAAGTGAAAACCACCTCCAACTGTAACCGTCTAATCGCCTATGATGTCAGATAATAAAGATAGACTACTACAGTTTTGTTAATGCGTTTTTTTGCACTAAGGTTGGCAGGAAACGAAAAAAATACACATAACAGCTAATTTTCTCATGTAAAATATGTGGCCAGGGCTAAAGTTCAGCAAATCTTGTGCAGTGATGCATTGCCATCGTCACGCCCTGCCAAGATGACAGGATTATCTTCACACAGATGTGCTACATTCAGCATCCTTGGCCTTTTCTGGCTTTTAAGCACCCATCATTTGAAATATGCAGAAGCACCCAATCTGGTGCCCAAGCTCTCAAGCTAGACAAGTGCACAGTATGTCATGACACTAGTACCATAGGTGCAATACATGCCCTCTTTATAAACACATTAGCCCTAGCCAAATGCAGCATCAAACTGTGTGAACATCTACTGTGTTATAAGCCCGCTTTCAACGCTCAGTATAAAAAGTACTATATAGTCGAGGTTCTTGTTGGTAGCCACTCCATGCGGCTCACAGAAAAAAACACCTCAGGCCAGGCTTGCTGTTGACCAATTAAACAAACAACAAAAAGGCCAGTTGCTAGTTAATCTGGAAGATCAAATACACAGGCTGAATTTGTTAAGTTTAGGGAACTTGTGGACGGTTGGCATCTACCATAGGCCAGGGTCCTAATGAAGGCTCCGAGCTGGTGCAAGCTGGAGAACTAATTCATGCGGCGACGGCAGGCCAAGAAGCTAGTGTTGCTTCAACCTCAGTGGAACCCCTAAAATAAATTGATATATTGAAATATATCCCAGTCATCAATTGCCACATACTACCGAATAAGTACAGGGGCGGGTGCCTGCGTCATGATTGTGGCTGTCACGCAACAATGGTCCAGCAAAAGATCCCTGTAAGGACAATCTGGCAACTCAACGGTTTTCAAGCCTTCACTTTATTTGATTGGCAGATGCGTTTCAGCATTACAACCTTTCTCAATGCCCTTGCACATATTTCTTTCAACCCACATTTAAAACACTCCTGTCCCACACTGATTTGACAAGTCCTAGTGCGGTAAGGAAAGACGAACTGCCATGTCCAGAAACATATTCCTGATTTGTGCCCGCCATTATTGCATGATTAACTTCAAATGTAATCTCATCGTGAGTGCGGCTGCATGGTCACAAAATCAGTTCAAATGTCACTTAGTAGTGATGAGCACGCATACCACAAATTCATGCCATGCATCATGTCCCTCACCAATTGCGAGTCACAAGTGAAGACAGTCCCTCGCCTTGCCATATTCCTATATATATGAATGTATGCATGTATATATACATACACGTGCACTCTTCAGAAATGCCCTTTGAAGTTGGCCCCATCTGTTTTTTTTGTGGCCCAGTGTGTGCGCCTCTTAAAAACTCACTTCTAGAGGCGCCACTGGTTCTGGGCTGATATAGCAACTCATGAGAATTACTGTTTGCTGGCAATGGTCATTTTGAATGTTGGTTCTTCAAAAGGAAGCGTATTCTTCTCAAGACTCTTAAGCGTCAGAGATGGCGAGCTATTCTGTGAGATATGGAGATTCTTGCTATGCACCACTTTGTGGACACAGTAATGTTTCGATAGAGTTTTGGCTGAGATAGGTAGGCCTTGAAGGTAACAAACACGAATAGGCATGAGGCGACCATACTTTTTTATGTCTATAATTCAGCTTTGCTACCAATTGTAGAACATCTCTGAGGACTTAGCAGAGAAAGGTGCACAATTGCCAAAACGCCATTACTGAAATCGAGCCGGGACATACAAGGGTTGTTCAGTAGTGATGAGATGCCCAATTTTTGTAAACTGGAGATGGAAGCGTGAAGATTTTATGATGAATATGAGTGCTGAATTAATTATGAATCCTGAGGTTTTAGCTGATAGTTATTGAGCAGTATTTCCTAACGGTGCACCCCAATTACTGAGAATCTATTATATCGATATTACCACTATGAGACTTTCACTAGTATCAACACTAAGCCAGTAATTCGGAATTACTAGTACAAGCCGATCACTACTATTAACACTAAGTACTGACTGAGGTAAGGACAAGGATAAAAATAACGTCCAGAGTAGAGTGTATTGTTAGGTTTAGGGTAGGGGTAGTGTTTGTGGTTAAGGTACGGGATATGCCTACCCTTAGATTCACAGTAATGGATAATGTTAGGGTAATGTATAGGGAGCAAGTAGGGTTGGGCATATTGTTAGGATCAGGGTAAGAATTAGGTATAGGTTAAATTTAAAGCTAGGGTAAGGTTTATAACCAAGTTTTGGGGTTAGGCTCAGGATGAGTGCAATTACCTATGTACAGAGATTATTCAAAGTAGTGGTAGTGTCAACTGGGGCAATTTCGACATAGTGGATTCAATGCAGAAACATACAATCTTCAAATAAGGACAGACTGACTAATCACCTTTGTAAAAATTATACCACCCCACAGTCTTTGAATTCATCCACTGAAAGGAAAAATACATGTTGTAGGAGAGTTGGATCTGCTTCTTATGGTTACCCCCACTTTTTGCTGATGTTTCACTGTTTTTCGACTTTAGTCTGGCTAGGACCCTGCTATACAGGGTCCCAGCCTAGCTGCTTCCTCTCTAAATTGATTGCATGTACTTTAGGTACACTTCAGATTGGATTCCGGGGTACTCTTATAAGTCCCTAGTATATGGTATACTATGTACCCAGGGCATAGGTACCCCAGAGGCCTACCAGGGGCTGCAGCATGTATTATGCTACCTCTGGGAAGCCATTTAAAATGACACAACGGGTCTGCTACAGCAGCCTGTGTAAGGTGGTGTATGCACTCCTTACTGAGATATAGGTTACCTATATCTCTCCATATCACTGCACATGTAAACCTATCAGTCACCCCTATGGTAGGCCTTAACAATCCTGAAGGCAGGGTGCTGGGTTTCATGTGAGAGGGTGCCCATGCATGAGCAGAGCCCCTCTGCAGCTTTCGGAACCTTTATTCCGGGGTTGTTTGTGATGCAGCCAAACCATATACTCTTACGTGCATTATAACCTCGCGGTAAATGCTAATTTTGGAATGGCTGCATGGAAACGTGTTGTGTTTGGTGTCAAACACCTTGGAATCATACCTCCACACCAGTAACTGGTGTGGGAGGTACGATTTCATCCTACTAGAGGGAGAAACATGGCACCACCGGTACACCCGGTACCAGCTTAACAGACCCTGGCATCACAAAATGGATGCTGCCAGCCACAGACACGAGTCTGCCCTCCTGCTGCTGGGCGAAACTCCGGCAGGGGAGGCCTGGACAATAGGTTTCCTATCACAGGGAGGCGTAACCACCTCCCAAACAGGCTTTAGTGTATTGGGGCTGGGTGAGTGCACTCCAAGAGTGCTTTAATGTCTGCACTGGGGACACATTTGGCGTCCCTGTGCATTGTCCAGCTCAAACCGGTTGCAGGGGCACTCAGCCCCTGCTCTGGTGCGAAACTGGACAAAGGACATGGTTGTAGCCACCCCTCTGTCCTGACCCTCCCATAGGTGGGTCCCCAGAGTTTGTCCCACCCCTTCCTTGGGTATAAAGTAGGAACCCCTGACTACAGGACTTTAGATTTACCTGGATGAAACTCTGCTACAGAATCCCAGAACTTCTACTATCTACACGACGTTGGATGACCGAAGAATCTCCCTTGGAGTAAAGGAGTTACTTCCCTGCAAGGCAGGCACCAAAGACACATTTGTCCGGTTTGCATCGACGCTGCTCCCGAAGGACACCGACGATTTTGCAACACAGGAGGTGGGTTTCCAAGCTTCCCCGAGGCCGATCTGTGCCCTCAGCAACTCTGAGATCCAAAGCTCTTGTGGGGACCGTGCAACCCGAACCCCTGGGCACCGCGACCATTTGCAGCAGCATATGCTTCTTGGTGAGCCCTGAGGCTGGGCTTTGGGCTACTTGTAGTCCAGACCCTGAGCAGTGATTCCACCGAAGATTGCTGACCTACACTCCTCGAGTGACCCGTGGGCTGGTATCTAGTGATTCCTCTCGAGGTCCCTTCGCGATCCCTTGTCCGTCGACTTGTGGGTCCCTGAGAAGGGTACTTTGACTTTCAACTGGCTTACCTGGTTGCTCCAGATGTGCCCTGACTCTCCATTGCTTGGGGAGTCCACAGGACCTTGCTGGTCCACACCGAAGCCATTTTTCTCTCACAGCGTGGGTTGCAGTTGCCAAGGCTTGTTGATCTCCAATCCGGAAACTGAACCCCCAGCACTCAACATCCTTCATGGGACAGCTCACCTGCGGACTGTGGTCGCCGTCAACGCCTCCTGGTCCCCGTGGCAGTGGGGTCAAGCTTCAATCAATCAATCAATCAATCATGGCATTTATAAAGCGCACTACTCACCCGTGAGGGTCTCAAGGCGCTAGGGGCAGGGGGGTGCTGCTACTGCTCGAAAAGCCAGGTCTTGAGGAGTCTTCTGAAGGTCAGCAGGTCTTGGGCCTGCCGTAAGTGGATGGGGAGGGTGTTCCAGGTCTTGGCGGCGAGATGGGAGTACGATCTGCCACCGGAGGTCGCTCTTCGGATGCGGGGGACTGTGGCGAAGTCGGCGGAGCGGAGCTGGCGGGTAGGGGCATAGAAGCTGAGTCGTCTGTTGAGGTATGCTGGTCCGGTGTTGTGGAGTGCCTTGTGTGTGTGGGTGAGGAGCTTGAAGGTTATCCTCTTGTTGACGGGGAGGCAGTGCAGATCTCTCAGGTGGGGTGTGATGTGGCTGCGGCGAGGGATGTTGAGGATCAGGCGTGCAGAGGCGTTCTGGATGCGTTGCAGCCGTTTCCGGAGTTTGGCCAAGGCTCCTGCGTAGAGGGTATTTCCGTAGTCCAATCTGCTGCTGACGAGGGCCTGGGTGACCGTTCTTCTCGTTTCGGTGGGGATCCATTTGTAGATCTTGCGGAGCATGCGGAGGGTGTTGAAGCAGCAGGAGAAGACAGCATTGACCTGCTTAGTCATGGAGAGGGTGGAGTTGAGGATGACCCCTAGGTTGCGTCCAGGCCGAGGGGGTAGATCCGAGGATGAGGACCTCCGTCTTGTCTGAGTTCAGCTTCAGTCGGCTGTTCCTCATCCATTCGGTGACGGCCTTCATTCCTTCGTGGAGGTTGGTTTTGGTGGTGTGGGGGTCCTTGGTGAGGGAGAGGATCAGGTGGGTGTCATCGACGTAGGAGATGATGTTGAGGTTGTGTAATCGGACAACGTGGGCGAGTGGTGCCATGCAGACGTTAAACAACGTAGGTATGAGCCCTGGGGAACGCCGCAGATGATCTCGGTGGCTTTGGAGCGGAAGAGGGGGGGGGGGGGGAGGTGGACGCTCTGTGTTCTGCCAGAGAGGAAGGAGGTGGTCCAGTCCAGGGCCTTCTCTTGGATCCCGGCGTCGTGGAGGCGTGTGCGTAGTTTGCGGTGGCACACCGTGTCGAAGGCGGCTGACAGGTCCAGGAGGATGAGGGCTGCAGTTTCTCCGTTGTGTAGCAGGGTCCTGATGTCATTGGAGGTGGCGATGAGGGCGGTTTCGGTGCTGTGGTTGCTGCGGAACCCAGACTGGGACAGGTCCAGGATGCTGTTTTCCTCTAGGTAGCGGGTCAGTTGTTCGTTGACGGTCTTCTCGAAGACCTTCGCCGGGAACGGGAGCAGGGAGATGGGCCGGAAGTTCTTAAGATCATTGGGGTCCGCCTTGGGCTTCTTGAGTAAGGCGTTGATCTCGGCGTGCTTCCAGCTCTCCGGGAAGGTTGCTGTCTCAAAGGAAATGTTGGTGGCTTTCCGGAGATGGGGTGCGATGGTGGTGCTGGCTTTGTTGAAGATGTGGTGCGGGCATGGGTCTGACGGAGAACCGGAGTGGACGGTGTTCATGATTTTGATGGCGTCGTCTTTGTTTATGTTGGTCCAGCAGAGCAGGCGGTTGGTGTGGATAGTGGTCGTGGGGGCGGAGGTTTCAGTGGTTGTTGGGGTGGTCGTGGCATTGAAGCTGTCGTGGATGTCTGCAATCTTGCGATGGAAGAAGGTGGCCAGCGAGTCGCACAGGTCCTGCGAAGGTGGGATGTCGTTGGAGTTGGAGCTGGTTTTGGAGAGTTCCTTCACGATGTTGAAGAGCTCTTTGCTGTTGTGTGCATTGTTGTCAAGGTGGTCTTTGAAGGAGGCCCTTTTGGCAGATCTGATGAGGTGATGGAGTCTGCGGGTGGCGTCCTTGTGGGCTGCATAGCTGTCCGGTGTTCGTTCACGGTGCCAGTTCTCTAGTTTTCAGCAGGTTTGCTTGGAGGCCTGGTGGTCTTCAGTGAATCAGCTGGCTTTCTTGCTGGTGTGGCTGTTGGAGGGTTTTTGGAGTGGGGCAATGGTGTTGGCGCAGTCGTCGATCCACTGTCTGAGGTTGCGGGCGACGGAGTCAGGGTCGGCGGGTGGGTTCTGGGCTTCACCTCTTCGTACCTGAAACACCCGACATCGGTGGGCATTCGTCTATCATGCTCCTGGTCACTGGCAAGTGACCCAGACTCTGTCCCCTCTGCTTTCAGGTTCATCTCATCTTCGATCCAGGCTTGGATCACCCACGGACACTTCTCCTTTCCACGGCAGCAGCACTTTGCAGCACATCGACATTGAAATCAATGACGATTTCCGACAGCATTTGACACCTATGCACCCGGCATCCCTGGGTGAGGTAACACGAGTACTCTGGTGCTCCCGTGGGTGCTGGCCCTTGAACCCATTAAGTCTAAAGGGGGTTTGCTCTAAGTCCTCTCCTAAGTGTCCTTATCCTTTAAAATTCCAACCGCGACTTTCCTAATGAATTGTACGGGTCTTGCGGCTATGTTCTCACACTGCACACGTTCCCCGTGGGTCTCCTGTGTCACTGCCTTGGGTGGTTCCTTGGGGTCCCAGCGATTCTACGTACTCTAGGCACTGTGTTGAGTCAAGTCATGGTTCTTATACCACTTTCTTAATATATGGTTTGGTCTCCCACTGGGGCCCATTGTATATTGTGCTATTTACTGTCGTTTAATAACTGTATTATTGTGTGCCTTGCTCTCTAACTTCATAAAGAGGTTAGTTTGGAAATAAATACATATATTTTATATATATACCTTGTGTGGTTCTCCTTTCATTTAGTTATTCAAGTGGATATAATCTGGTAAACCATGCTGCTTAACACTCCTTCAAGACTTAGCCTGAAGGCTGCTCTCCACAGCTACCATATGATAGCTTTCAATAAAGGTTGTCTTAAACCTAATCATCAATGAGGGTTGTTTGGACTGGTGCAAGGTGCCCATGTATGCTAGCACACGGCGACACAGACAGAGCTTTAAAGCACCTCCATTCACGCATGTACATGAGGAACTGGTGGACAAGCACACAGATGGCGCCAGTAATGTGCATGATACGGCGAGTGATCGTGACTTCAGAAACATTTTTGTCCTTCTGTCTCTCCATTGAGTGGGGGAAATGTTCAACGGTCCACTTCTGAATTTTGAAGAATTTCAAAACATGAAGGGTGTGAAAGGAGACCGAATCCAAAATATTCTTGGTGCATCTGAATCATGTGTGCCCAACAGAAGTGCATGCAATACAGTCCTCTCTTTCCTAAACTGAGTACACCATGGAAGCCAAATCTTTCATTGCACTCGGTCCAACTACATACGTAGTAATATTACCCCAACAAAGCGCTTCCCTTGTGTAATATGCACAACATGTCTAACAAAGCTCTGTCCTCCCGTGTCCGCTCCTTTAAGACGAAAGCTAAAAACATAAGGACAAGAGAGAAAATCTGTTTAAATCCCCAATTAAACTATTATTAAGAAAACGTTGCTTCAGCAAAGATAAACACACTCTGCAGCAGACACTCGGCAGGAAGCTTTCATCTGCAGCCAAGGACAGTGCTCCACAGCTAAACAGTTTACAGCTTGGCCAATGTGGAAAGATGAGAGCATGTGCATTAGAGCCCTTTACTGCCCAGTATCATCATACTGTAAACACATTTATCGGTGTAAGTATCACAATATAAATTCCGAGGTTTCTGGCCCTAAAACTGCAGAACAATGGCTTATATGTTAGGCGGCTGCCATACACACGAAACACAAGCCTCTTCTGTTTTGCCTGGAACGGGGTCAGGACAACCCCCCCTCACCCCCCACCCACCCCCAACCCCACTTTGGAAGCAGCACTATAACCTAATACAGAGCTGTACTGTGCTGGTTCGCAATAAAACGATTGGGCGGAGGCCAAGGATTATTGAGTCTGGCCTCATCCATCAATCCCAGAATGCTCAGCGGTCGGTAGCTTACTTGCTGCTGGTTTTCAATACTTTACTATTACTCCGTGGGGCATTCCTTAACTTGGAAGCAGGAAGACCGATAAAAAGTAACTGGGGCGAGGTTTTCTACATAATTCAGCGGGGTGGCCGGCAGTTCTACAAAGCAAGTGCTGAGAGCAGGTGCCACCCTTTACTACCTTTGATGTAAAGTATACTCGTTTCAGTTCTTTCAGTCTCATCAATTCAGAACTGAATCATTTTCAATATTAGATACAACGAAGCCATAGTTGTTGCTTATTTATCTTATGCAATTAACAACCACTGCCAAGGCCAATAGTTCTAGCTTGTTGTAGGTATAATGTTACTTGTATTATATATCTGGATGCAATGACAGAAACAGCACTCTACAGTGGGGCGGCACACTATGCTAAGCACAGCTTTTCAGCTGACGTGCCTTTAAGCCACACCCCTTTGAGAGACCCCCCCTCCCCTTTTTCATCCCACTTAAAGCCCTGGAGTAATGGCACTCTTGGTCACTAGAGAATCACGAGGCTCTTCCAGCAATCCATACCATCATTTCTAGGCTCACCACTTCACACTGTAGTTGTCAGGTGAGCCAGTTCTGACATTACCGCAGAAAAGTGCCAGTGGTAACATTACCTTCTCCCACATGCATGCGTCAGGTTTTTTTAGAGGTGGTGAGAGCATGGTGCGCAAATGACAGCCATGTTCCACTACGGTCAGTAAAAAATACCCCTCCCCCACTGAAGTTGGTGCACCAATGCAAAACATAGATGTCCTGCAAGCCGGCCAAAGATTTGCAACCTTTATGTCCTCAAACAGATCTTTCAGGTGGAGACACCTAGATGGAACTATAAAAATTCTGCCCACCATCCACGAGAGATTCCATTTGGTGCTACTTCCGATGCAACTAAAAATACAATGTGTTTTACTGGCGAGAAGAGCAAGGCAGCTCAGGAGGTCAGCACCTGATGGGCACATGGTAGCAGCAAGTGTCTGCTGGGCAGCGTTACACCTGGATGTGGCCCTTTATCGCTACAATCTGTACAGGAGTAAGGCCCTCTGCTGGTGAAAGCCTTTTGGTTTCCAATCAGTTTGGTAAAATGACTGGACCTGCCTTTACCAATATCAATGCGATCAAGGGGGACAAGCCTTGGTTTCCGAATGCCTTCCTTCATGGTCATTTGGTCTGCATACTTGTGTTTGCAGTAGACTAAGTTAATGATCATTTTTCAGATAACATACCTAAAATATTATAAAACTTTTTAAAGTTTTGCAAGTTAAAGCAGATGTTTATCAGTGTCCGAGTGTCCCAAGACCCTACCACAGCCCAGTCTGGTCACACAAGACTTGCTCGCATCAACCATATGTCCACATGCATACAGATCTCACTTCAAGCATTCAAATCCCACCCATCACAAGCTGCCTTGATGTCTCAGACCGAGATTCCTCTATAGTTTAATCTGACCACTCTACATGGACGTGAACCCAGTGCAGGTAGCTTGGCTTGGATAGCTGCATGTCCAATTAACTTCCCGATCTAATGGAAATCATACATTGTGGTCCTTAGGGAAGCGTCTGTCGTCATTTCAAGGTGTTTCGACCCAACAAATGGCCGGCGGACCTTCCAGCGTGTAAAACCATCATGCCTGAAGTGGTCAATAAGACTTGTAAGTTAAACGGCTGCACTCTCACTTACATAACGTAAACAACAGTTTGTTACTTTATACAGTCATACCTTCTTCACTGGAAACAAAACAATGGCTTTATCTATATTGGGAGCTCAATATCTTTGATATATTATTTTCAAAAGTCTCTCTACCACCCATGTGGCTAGCTGTTGTGCCCCTCTTGGTTATTATATCTTCCCACCTGTCCTCATCTGGGTTGTAGCAGGCTCTTGCTCCTGTGCATTTTGGTAACTGGTATAACCTAGAGAGCACTATTTTCTCACTATCATGGCGAAGAAGAAACCTTTCGAATGAGGCAAAGTCTCTCATATCTGTCTTTTTTATATGCAGCTGGAGGACCCAATGTCGCACTTGGAAAGAGCAAAATTGGTCAGCGTCTTGATGGTCACATTTGTCAAAAACAATTATCTGTCCCCTCCAAACATATCCTTTAGAGTTCCTACACCTCCCCTTCCCATCAATTAAGGAAGTCTCTTCTATCTCAACCCAGGGAGAAAGCTATGTTGCCCCATATAGTGCGAGTGTGGAAGGGAATGTGGATATGTCTCTCCACACATCTAGTCTATCCCAGACCTTCAGGATAGATGCTGTGATCAGGGAGATATATAAGATAGCCTTCCTGTCAGATTTAGGTGTACACAGCTCAATATATCTTTGATATATTATTTTCAAAAGTCTCTCTACCACCCATGTGGCTAGCTGTTGTGCCCCCTCTTGGTTATTATACCTTCCCTCCTGTCCTCATAGGTAACTCCCAATAGAGGTCTGATCAATCATGCACCAACGTTTGTCCATATCACTCTTTGTCCAGTGCCACAATAAACGGATGTGTGCCGCATAATATTAGTTAAGGAAATTAGGTACCCCTATCCCTCCCTGTTTGATGCCCAGCACACACTGCCGCCCACTGAGCCTCCCTTTTTTTTAACCACATAAATTTCATACATTTGAGCTGAAGGTCCTCTCTATTGTATTTTGTAATGTGGAGAGGGAGTGTTTGAAATATATATACCATCTTAGGAAGCAGGGACATCTTAAGGGCTGCTACGTGCCCTAGTCAGAACAGATGTTTGTTTCTCTAACTGTTGAGTTCAGCTTGCATGGTATTCCTCAATATGTAGATTTGCTCCTCTAGTCATTGCTGCGGTTTCCCCAAATTCTACATCCAGGTATGGAATTCCTGAAGTAGACCACCAAAGTGATACTATTCTTTGAAGTTTTGGCATTAACCCAGGGGTTGCGGGCATATTAACGCCCTCATATTTGGTCCAATGTATCTTACATCCCGATACTCTTTGGAACTACTTCAGTTCCCTCACGAGGAGTGAGAATGACATACTGAGATCCGTCAATGAGACCAATATACCTATAAACATCGTTAGTTTGAACTCCTTGCCAGCAATACGTTCCCCTCTGATTAATGCGGTGTTGCGGATTCCTAGTGGGGATTCCAGGGTGATGGCAAAAAGAAGGTGGGAGAGTGGGCTTTACTTTTTTCCCTTGATTATTTCATGGTATAATGTTTTTCAAGAATGGGAGTATTTGAGCACTGAATGTTTTGTGAAAAAAGGGCTGTAAATCTGTCTGGACCTGGAGACCTAAATGGTCGAAGCTCCAATATTGCTCTCAGAATCTCTGCTTGGAGATGGGTTACTCTAACTTCTCTTAATCAACTGCTGAGACTGAGTCTAGCACTCACTATGAATTGTTTAAGGCACTGTGGGTTTGGGCAGTTTCTTTTATATAGGTCCCAATAGTATTCAATAAAGCTATCAGCTTTCCCGTATCCAAATTCTACTATGAGGCTTTTAGCGAGGAGGTTCGCCAGGACATTACTCGGTTTTTTGCCAAATTTGTAGAAATGGCAGTCAAGCTTTGACAATATAATTCACCCTGTCTCTTTTTTTCTTTTTTTTAAATATTTCTTTTTGTTTATTAAATTACAAAATCAACTCATGGCCAATTTACAGCAATGATCAACTTCCATAACTCTCAGCACATTATCAATCTCAGCACCCTCATAGTCTTCCTTACTCAGCCACTATTGTTTTACAATGTTAATACCGTATTATCCTCTCCGCGATAATCTTCCCAATGGGCTCATGAGTTCTACAATAATACAGGGTGTTATATTCTTAAATGCCGGCAATTGCAACACAAGTCGTATAATTTACAATAAGCCATCACAATCAAACACCCTCCCCCCTCCCACTGCCGCCAGTGTGTCCGAACCCCTGTTCACCTTATTCTAGTAACAGCATCCGTTCCTTCGCGTCATGATTCAGGACGATCCGGGGACATCACCTCTTGGTCCCGGTACTCCTCTTGGCCCCCCATTCCAATGTCACAAGGCTAGTCCTATATTCCTATCTCAGTTCTTGGTTCCTCATGGGGAGCCCATCAGACCCTCCCCAACAGGATCCCCTTCCGAGCCAGTCCCTGGAATCTGCAGCGCTATTACTAGTGCCTCCCACGCCCGTGCTGCCTCCATCGCCTTCTCATTATTAGTGCATATAGCCTGCTGCAATCTAACTGTGCCCTCACTCCCAGCCCACGTAAGTAGTTCTGATTTCCACTTCCCTATGCTAGGCCCTCGTTGTGACATCCATTGGGCCGTGATCTCCCTCTCAGCCAGTAGCAGTCCTAGATCTATAAACTTACTCGTGATTTTCGTTTTGGGAGTATGAGGAAACCAATGCAAAATACAGGTGCCTATGTCAGCCTCTATTTGTCGCTCCGTGACCCCACATAGCAGGCCAACCACCTCATGCCAGTACGTTCCTAACTGTCCGCAACTCCACAACATATGGTGCAGCTCCGCCCCCTCTAGATTACAGCGTGGACACTGGGCCGTTTCTGTCTGGAAATACTGATTAATCTTAGCCGGCGTCAAATAGGCCCTATGCAGTATAAATAAGTGTATTAATTGAAATCTAGCGTTCCTAGAACTCTTCCAAGCCCTCCGGGTCAACTGCGCCCATATAGCTTCCGGTATTTCCTTCCCAAGGTCAACCTCCCACTTTCTCTGCAAGTCTTGCAAAGGTTGCAGGCCTTCAGTGACCAATCGCCTGTAAATACAAGTGACCGCCTTAAACGTTCCCGCCGCCATCACTACATATTGACATGCCATAGAGGTCTGTGGTTCTGATAGTCCTCCCTTCCAGTGGCATTGTATCGCTGAGACCAAGGCTGCATGCAATAAGTAATCTCCTCGCGGCAGATCGTACCTGTCCTGTAGCGTTTGAAAAGGCAATAACACCCCATCTTCAAACAAATCCCCCATTACCTGGACTCCCATTTTCTCCCAGTCTGCCAGTGCCGACCAATCCCCTCCAATGCGGGAGGGCAGTACACATGCCAAAGGGTATCTCCGGAGCATACGGGCGACTAATTCACGCTCTACGCTGGCTCCTGTTCCAACACTGTCTCAGCGTTCTCTCTTCCGCGGTTAGTGACCCGACACGCAGCCCCTGCTGTAGTACTGTACACAATAGCACGTGGCGCTGTATCCACCGGCCCTCTGGACCGTCAGGGCCCCTGAACTCTCGAGCCACTGCCTGAGTAAGCCATTGCAGCTGAGCCGCCAAGTAATAAAATTCAAAGTCTGGTACCGCTAACCCCCCATCCGACCGTCATCGTAGGCAAAGCCACCCGCCGTCTCCCGTGTCCCCATATAAATCCACCAACTATGGATCTAATCTGCTTGAAAATAGCCCCCGGTATCCACAACGGCAATGTCCTAAAATAATATAGCAAGCGGGAGAGCGCCACCATCTTCAGGAATGCCACCCTGCCAGCCACAGTCAATGGAAGAGTGCTCCAAAAAGCAAGTTACCTCGCAGTCCCCGTAGAGCCCTTCCCACGTTCCCTTCCAGTAGATCAGCAGGTGCATGATATATGCTGGTCCCCAGATAGGGTAAACAGCTCGGCTCCCACTGAATGCCCGGTGCCGGGGCCAAGCCCGCTGTTGAAGGGATCACCGGAAAAAGACAAGTCTTCCCCCAGTTAACTCCCAGCCCGAGATCCCCCCGAAAACCTTCAGCAGGCTTGTCCCCCCTCCAGCGCCTCCCCAGTATCAGCCAAGAACACAAGGAGATCGTCAGCATACAGAGATATATACTGTTCATCGCCCCGCAAGGTCAGGCCCCTATAGTACCGCCCCCTCCAAGCATGCTCAGCCAACGGTTTGATGGCCAACGCAAACAGCAGTGGCGACAACGGACATCCCTGTCGTGTTCCTCGTTCTACTGGGCAGGGGGAGGATATCACCATCCCCGTCCGCACCCTAGCAGTAGCCGTCCTATACAATAACCCCGTCCATCCCGCAAACGCCTCCCCAAGGCCGAATTCGCGCAACACTCGGTACAAGTAAGGCCACTCCAGGCTATCCAATGCCTTCTCTATGTCCACCGACAATACTACAGCAATTGGAGCACCCCCATGATCTGCGTCCAGTATGCAAAGTAAGCGTCACACATTACCAGCCGTATTCCGGGTCGGGATAAAACCCGCCTGGTCACAGTGGACCAGTCGTACCATGTGGGGTAGGAGCCGAGTCGCCAGAATTCTACTTAAAATCTTATAGTCAGATGTCAGCATAGATAACGGGCGATACGACGATCTGTCTAATGGGTCCCTTCCTGGTTTCGGAAGTGGGATAATGATGGCCTCCCTCATGGAAGCTGGGAGCCTCCCCTCTGCCCGCGCCTCTTTATAAACCGCCACCAATTGTGGAGCAAGTAAATCAATATAAGTGGAATACAACTCAATGGGCAGACCGTCTGTGCCCGGTGTTTTGTCACGTGCCATGTGCTTAATGGCACTCCGTATTTCCCCTAAAGTAATGTCTTGCCCCAACGATTTCGCTTGTTCATCTTCCAACTGGGGTAAGGTTATATCAGCCAGGAATTCTTCCATGTCCTCGCCAGCGCCCCCCAACCGACTCCTATATAAGCCCTCGTAATACTCTAAGAACAGATCATTAATTCCTCTCTGGGTATAGATCGGTGTTCCCAACAATGACTTCAACGCTAAAATAGGCGTGCCCCGAGGCGCCGGATTAGCTAACCAAGCCAGCAACGTGCTCGCCTTGTCGCGCTCCGCATGCGCCCGTGCCAGATAAGCCCTGTGATCGTAGCATCGTAGTCTCTCTATCTGAGTCGCAACCTCTTCCATGGCCCCAACATTTCTTCCTGCTGCTTGGGGTGCTCAGGCCTCTCCCTCTCAACTCCGCGCAACCTGTTTTCTGCTGCTTCCACCTCACTTAGCAGCGTCCTCCGCACTCCCGCCGATTTGGCGATACACAATCCTCTCGTCACCACCTTGAAGGCATCCCACTCCATCGCGATATTAGATGCCGTCCCACCATTTTCTGTAAAATACCGTTCAATGCCCGTTTCTATATCCTTACGGAAGGCCGCGTCCTCCAACATCTCTGGGCATAATCGCCACATTGGTATCGCAGGCCTCTCCCGAACCCAGCTAATTGTTAGCAATAGCGGATTATGGTCCGAGAGCGTTCTCGCCAAATACTCACTGTGAAGGACCTTTGCATGTACGTCCGGAGTGCACAATATTGCATCCAGGCGCACGTGCAAGTCATGTAAGGTTGAGAAGAAAGAATAGTCACGATCGTCTAGGTGTTGCATTCTCCATGTGTCTACAAGCCCCCACTTCTCTTGCCACTCCCTCCTGGCCCTAGCAATCCTGTGTATCAGAGCCTTCGGCAATGGTGGGTGTGACCGATCCATAACAACATCGGCTATTGAATTAAAGTCCCCTCCCAATATCACAGACCCGGTCAGGTAAGGCGCCAACTTTCCAGACAGCTGTTCAAAAAAGGCCATCTGCTCAACATTATGGGCGTATATGCTACACAATATTACATGCAGGCCGTTCAGCCGCCCCCCACCACCACAAACCTCCCTTCAGGGTCAACAAATTGGCGGGTCCTCTGGAAGGGTACTCCCGCCCTAACCCATATGAGCGACCCCCTCGCAAACTCAGAATATGTTGTACAATACACTTGCTCCCGCCATTTACGTTGCAACGCCCTGCCCTCCGCTTTGTTAATGTGGGTTTCCTGCAGAAAGGCCACCTGCACCCCCCTCCGTATCAAATTGGCATGTACCCTGTGGCGCTTTCTCATCGTATGCATCCCCTTCACGTTCCACGTCAGGCATTTAAAATCAAGTATTGTCCCCATATTGATCCGTTACCCCTTGACACCTCTGCACTTTCCCTACAGACACACCGGCAGCTCCTACAACCCCAAACAAACCATCTAACAGTCCCCAACAGCCCCACCCCAGAACAGGTCCCATCAGAGCAGCACCCATCTAAACTCTCAACTAAACAGTTTCCCCAGTAGCTACCAGGGATCTCTACTCACAATAGAGGGGAGGTGGCCAAGAACCAGACGGCGCCGATTGCAACTCAGTCAACCATCCCACGCCTTACCCCGCCCCGCTAATGCTACAGCACCACTGTAGCCCCCCGGATTAAGGGAACTCCTCCCCAAGTCCTCCCCCCCCCCCAACCCACACCACATCACACCCTATAAACAGCAACAGCTAGAAAGGGGAAGAATGTTTGTAACCAAAAGCACTCTCCAGTCCCGGAGAGAGTCTTACTTTACTATGCATCAGTAATCTCATCAGCAGTTACTGGAGTGACATGAGGCATAGGAACACTCGCCGAGTCAGATTCTTCAGACGCCGTCCCAGCCGATCCCTTCTCGGAGTCAGTCACTCCCCTCTGTTCCGGCTCTTGTTCGTGAGATATCTTTGTCACTGCTTTTAGCGCTGCTAGGCGTTCCGTCTCCGTCTGAGAGACCGTCAGCTTCTGGGATCTGAGCCTCTGCCTTCCATTGCGCCTTGGTCGGGGAGGGCGCGGGGCCCCCCCCAGCAGCCTCCAATCCGCGGCCAGCCTCTCCCTGTCCTGCCCTGTAGGATTCCATCCAGTCCCATGCTTCCTCAGAGGTGCTAAAGAAAAAGGTCTTGTTGTCCATGGCCACCCTCAATCGCGCTGGAAACATCAGGGAATATTGTAACCCTTCTGTACAGAGTGCCTTCTTTACTTCCAGGAAGGAGGCCCGCTGTCACTGCACATCGAAAGTATAGTCCGGAAACAACGTCACAGTACCATTTTCCACCCTGAAGGGGTCCACGGTGCGCGCTCTATTCAGAAGCAGGTCTCTATCTCTGTAGTGTAATAGGCGTGCCACCACAGGCCTGGGCGGCTTCCCAGGGTTCAATGGGCGTGCCTGCACCCTATGTGCCCTCTCCAGGGCGAAGAAAGAGGACAGTCCCTCTGGTGCAACTTCCGTCTTCAACCAGGCCTCTAGATAGTCCACCATACTGTCTCGTTCCACTCCTTCGGGCAGGCCCACCACGCGTACATTATTCCTTCTGTTCCTCCCCTCGGCTTCCTCCGCCCTCTTCTCCAAAGCCTGCAGGCGTCGGTGCACGTCCCCCATCTGTGTCTCCAGAGCCTTGTGCGCCGGCTCCAGGTCTCCCAGCGTGGCTTCGGTTAATTTCACCCGGTCTGCCAGTTTTGTGTGATCAGCATGGAGAATGCCCAGCCCCACGGACACCTGTGCTATATCCTTCTGAAGAGCATCTCTAGTGTCCGTGATGGCTTTAAGTATCACCTCCACTTGTTGCTGCATCATCCCCTCTGGATGCGACTCTAATGCCTCCGTTTTTCGGTGATCCATCGCCTCATCCTCTTGTTCCGGGGGTACCCCTCCCTGTTTACCCCGTGGCTTGCGCATGATCGTCCTCCTTGCAGGCCTAAAAACTCCGGTGCCATTCTACGTCTTCCCCCGTCCTCCTCCTTCACCGGAGAGTTTTCGCAATGGTCCACGCCTCGGAGTGCTCTGCACGACCTCCGCCGTAGAGAGCTAGCCGCCACTCAGCCCCTAATATGCCCAGGTCACTCCCCTGGTTGCTCCTCGCAGCGCCCCACAGTGTGGTGCTCAACAGTCCACTTGGTCCCCTAGGCCATCACGCTCCTGAGTGTACATCACCAGGGTCTGGGTCCTAGACCAACAATCTCCAGCAGTCCCACCTCAAATCCTGGGCATACTGCCATTAACCACAGGCATGCCCGCCGTCGTTCTAGCGCACACCGTCGCCCAGGGCTCAGACCCTGCCCGCTGTGCCGTCCCCACAGATTTCAGCCTCCTTGTCGTAACAGCAGGGGCAGTCCATCAATGTGCTCACTCTTGTCGTCAGGTGCAGACCATAAGCACCAGGACACCCGGGTAATCTCCACTCACAGCTTTCCACTGCCCCAGGGCCGCTCAGGCCACCAATCCAGGGAGCACCCGCAGGGTTCCGCCACCACCTCTCACCCCCCCAATCGCCAAGTCAGCAGCTCACCTAGTCATCGCCACAGGCTTCTCAATGAGGCACATCTCAGGGCCCATCTCAGGTAGTTTTCTCCCACAGGGGGTGCACCCCCTACTTGCAGGCCTCCAGGGCAAGCGCCGACCTCTCACCTGCCTCTTTCAATGGTGGCCGCACGCACACCATAGGCTATCTGCACCCACCTCCACTCCCAGTCTATGCATGTTGCAGCACACCTCCCAGGGCATCCATGTCCTGCTGCGCCCCACTGCAACGTGCCTCTCCTATTACGGTCGCTCTAGCCTCCCCGCGCTGCACCAGGAGGACGGAGGCCAGAGGGGGGCGGGGGGAATGGAGAGCTCCGCGCTCCGCGGCAGCTGCCGGGACCACTCCTCGGGCTCCTCTGCCCAGTGGTCAGCTTACAGCCAGCTGCTGCCACTCGAGATCGGCTCAGCGCTCCTCCGTACCCGCCACCGCCGCTATCTTGAGTGCCCAGGGTCCCGGCACTATATCGCCTCCGGTTCCCTCCGCAACAATCTCGTCCCCCGTAGGCACCGCAGCAAGCACCAGGGCAGCTCCGCACACCGCCAGCACCCTTTTGCAGGGGCAGAGTCGGCCCCTAAGCAGGAGAAATGCTGGGATGGCGCGGAGCTCTTAGCTCACGCGACCATCCGCATCGGCCCTTAAGCCACGCCCCTCTTCACCCTGTCTCTTTCCAGCATTCTTATCTGTCCCCGGAGGATTGCTACCCTCCTCCATAACTTCTGGGACTGTGTTCGTTTATGGGCTTCCTCAGCATTTCATAACTCTGATATTAGTTGAAGAGATAAGGCTCCTCCCAGAGTGTATCAGCACTTACTTCCCGTTGTGATTGTGTTATGTATTCCTTAATACGTTTGCTAACATTATTAATGTTAAGGTCTCGTAGTAGAGCTTCACTGATGCATCAAGTGCTTCTCTTCCTATCTGGAGGCAAGGATAAATCTAAGGAACAGGACAATGGAACATGATCATTAATGGCTTGAGGTCCTAGAAGACATTGGGGAATAGCCTCATGTTAAGGAGGATGTGGTCAAGTTGTGCGTACCTTTTGTGAGCAACTGAAAAACGGGTGACTATATCGCCATCCGTCTATCAGACCAGGTTCTCTAAGTGGGCTATCCCCATCCCAGAGAGTGCCGCTGTTCCTCATGTGTATGCTGTGTTTGCGTAGCTCATCGTCAATTACCAGGTTCAGGTCTACGCCCAATAAAATGGGGCCTTCAGCCCACTCTAAAAGTGGGCCGAGTGCATGAAGCCGGACATGTTTCTAGACTTGGGTTGGGCGATTGAAACAAATGTTAGGGGCTTGCCAATGAGACTGCCCCGTACTGTCACCCATCTGCCCTCCTTATCTATGCAATGATCTTTTTAAAATTTGATATCCATATGCTTTTCACAAAAGGATACCCACCCCGCTGTCTTACTTCCAGAAAAGAAGTAGATCTGAAAGGAGAAGGTGCTAGATCGGAGGTGAGATTGCATGGAGGGAAACAAATGGGGCTTTTGTAATAGGGCAACATCAGCGTTAAGAAGTGTAAGTTCATGAAGCATGGATTTCGGCTTTGCAGGGTTATTTAAACCCCTAACAATACATGTGGCAGCTATTAGTAGCCTCATGTGGGTATGTGAATGAGCTGGAGGTGATCTCACAAGAAATAAGTCACAGCAGGTGTCTGAGGATGAGGGTTATGGATAGGAGTATAAAACAGTCCCCCTGTGGAGGGGTTTCAAGCAACATTGACATGGTTAACCACAACTGGAACAACATATTTGTAACAAAATCTCTGTTCCCATATTTAAGAACCCAAAAGTATGAATTCTTGGTTTGGAACATATTTCTAATCTTATTACAGAAAAATGCTAAGACAAAGAATATAGGAGAAATGCTACTGTTCGACCAGCTCACCCCCTGCAAGGATGTCAGCAAATAGCAATGTTACTCACACAATACACTGCCATCACATTCCCCCCCAGCCCAGTTTACTGTATGATTAAGTCAGGGAATTATCTTGGTAGCTCCATCGTCCTGTTAGAGGTTTTATCGTCACACAGGTCCAACATTATAGTTTTAGAGATGGGCAATTGCCTCCCTACAACCCTTTACTATGTTCTCACTTTTTCAGAGAGCGTCTCGTATGTTTCTATGGGATCTTACGTCCTTCAGTGTTTCAGGGGCGAGGAAGGGGTATGTTGCTATGTCGTAGTATATGTTGTCTCATGGTTAGAGACACAATTCTGACCCTCCCATTCAAAAATAATATAGAAGGGGTGACCACCCTGTTAACTAATGCCTTTGCTTTACAGGAAGAATGCTCTCTTTTTCTGAGGAGTTGTGAGAGACAGGGCTTGGAAGATTTGAAGAGACAGGGCTTGGAAGGTTTGCAGTGCGACGCCATTGTAGGATATTTGGCCTCCAGCGCCGCCTGCCTTTGTAATTTCTTCTTATCTCCAAAATGGTGTAAGCAGGCAAGAATATCTGGGGTGCCTTTGGGGCCGGAACCCCCAGAGAGACATCCTGTGGGCCCTATTGATGCAAGGAGGATCATCTATTGGCTTTTGAAGCCAACTTCCAAGGGGCATATTCTCCAGATCTTTGGGCTTTTCCTGTTGGATGATCATTTGGTTGTCAATTTGCACCACACTGGTTCTGTATTGTTCCTAGGCCATTGTTCTTTCATCTTGAATACATGAAACAGTGTCTAATCGGTCACCAGGTCTGCCATCTCCTTTCGTACCTCTTTTAGGCCCTCCTGAAGGTTTGCACAGACCCCGGCAATTTCAGTTTTGATGTCTGCTCGGAATCCAAGGTCGTGGGTCCTTTGGGGTCTGTTTCATGCTGTATGGTTTGACAGCGGAGAGGATGTATTTTTTTTGCTAGAATTTTGTTGGAGTAAGTTTCTAATTGTCCTATCAGACTTGTTTCTGGTTGCCACTGTAGATTGTCTGAGGCATCAGCCCTCTGTAGTTTACTACTAAGAAGGCTAAACCAGCACAAGGCCGCATCCCATAGCGGGGGTGCACTCTGTAGGGATCATCAGGACCCACCTGCCAGGAGGCTCACTTTGAGCGTAGGCTACTCCCTGAATTTGCTTCTAAGTAGCAAGGTCAGAGGTGTGAATGTACTCTCACACAACCTGATGAGCTGCGGCACCTGGCTTAAACACTCCTCATGAGCCGGCTTCTGCTTCAGATCATGGATTTAGGCCTACACATATCATGTTCCACCAATCCATATGTGCTGAAGCAGTAGTGAAAAAAATCTAGACTGTTTCCCTGGAGGTACAAGGCTGCTGCGTACGCGCACTGCCCCTGTGTTGAAGGTGAACTGGGAAGAGTCAGTCAACCTTCCAAGTAAGAAGTGTGTAACAGTTTGATGGGTTCATTCTGCAGCCCATGTCAGACTTCTCGTGTATCCCTGTGCACAGGGGTTAAAGGGCCTGACGGAGGTCAGCTTGCGGATTTCCAGAGAAGCTCTGTGTTCAGTACCCTTTCATTGCATCTTTCACATTTAATGGGAGAGGCCTGACAGATGCCCCCACTAAGGATATGGTCATCAAGCTAACTAGTGAGAGCAAGGGACCCCAGGACAATCCACAAATCCAGGTTGTCTGTACATCCATAAGGGTTTGAGGGGTCACAACAAAGAGGGGGTCTTCACTCTTCCACTGAAATCCCTCCCACAGGTCTCGGTGGTAAGCCCTCGGTGCTTTTCATCCCATGTGGGCCTTTATGCTGGCGGCCAAGGCCTTTAGTACAATCTCTTGCTATGTGGCTGAAATGGTGAGGGTTCTCGTTTGCATGTCAGCTGTAGGGGCACCAGGCTCACCTTGATCGTCCAGCACACCCACAAGTCCATAGGGGTCCCATGTGTGTCCCTGTGGGGGGCCCATGGGTCCTTACCACGTCCCCAATCAGCGGTGGAGGCCACAGCAGAGGCAGGTACATCAGCAGAGCCCAGGGCCTGCCCGTATGTAGGTGTACAAGCCATCCACAACTGCAGGGCAGTTGCTATTGTGCCCTAGGATCCGCTTGTGGGCCAAGCTGTAGGTCGCTGGGTGTCTGAACCGATTAGGATGCGAACACCATCTTGGAAACCGTGCGATCAGCATTCTAGCTGCTCCAATCTCCATAATTCAGCAGAATGGGGGATTCACAGCCGCCTATCCGTTCCGCAGGTGCCCCCCGCTTCCCTAATAGCCTACCTCCGAGGCCTCTTGGGGCGCCAGGCAGTCCTGCTTTCTCCTTGTGGAGGGAGAGGAACGGAGTCACACGTCTGAAGCCATCCTGGTGCAAGTTCCGCCACCTCAATTTTAGTTTAGTGAACTTTGATTGCTAAGCTCCAGCAACGCAAACATTCGAAGGTTTCAGGTATATGGTGTGGCTGTCCAAAAACAGTAAATACAGACCCAGATAGGGAACTGGAAAAGTAATGGCTAGATAAAAAAATTTAAAAAAACATCTTTGGCAAGTGAATGCTAGAAACTAAAAGACAGGTAGAATAAGCAGAAATAAACCTCTTCAACACTTTCGCCCTACGGTTATGATACAGGCCAAATTTTAGTATTTTCTTTTGCACAATGCTTACCGAAAATAATTCTCGTGTTAAATTTATTCCGCTGTTAGTTGTCCTTTCTCGTTTATTAAGTGGCAGTAATCTTTTGAAGAAGTAATTCAATATCAATTTTGAAATACAGGTACGTTTCAGCAAAGCAGATCACATTAAAAAAACAGACACGACCATCAACAATCATTTTTAAATCCCCACAACTAAATAGAATGTCCACGAAAATAGTCTGTGAGGTACATCTTGGAAAAGTGCTGCCGGATACAGTAGCAAAAAAAGAAAAAAGATTGACAGGCCAATGTGTTTTCCCCCACTTTAGTCAGATGCTTTTTGGGATGCATTTATCTAGCTAATAGCTGCCTGCATACGCTTCCAGCAGTGCTGAAGAAATCAATGTCTACCGCACAGAGAGGGCAGATTAGCACTTGCTTCTCATTGTTGGCCAACAGAGAGCTTCATCTTGGAAGCACTTACTTCATTCACTGAGCAGCACACTCTGCTGCTGACCGTCACGACAACAAGAGCATGAAAGGCTTACATAAGGCTGCAGCCCCTGAACACTTCTGAGTGATGTAGAGTACCGCAGATGCCAGCATTCGCGAGATGTTGATGCTCTGCGGCTTGACAAACCATGTAGCGCACTCACCCCGGGCCCATCTACTCATCGCAGCCTTATAGGCTTGGAGGGACTGTGAACAAGTGACTTGATTAAAAACTAATGCAACCAAAACAGTGCTCGGCAGAGAAAATCCAATCCATATCCTCTGAAGCGGAAGTGAAAAAAATCAAACAGCTTCCCTGGAGGTAACAAGGCAGCGCTGCCACTGCGTGGAAGGTGAACTGGGAAGTGTCAGTCAAGCTTCCAAGTCCCCAAGGTGATAGCTTCACTTTCCAAATCTCCAACACATCTTGACAGAGAAGTAAAAACTTAAAGGTCAACAGTGCTTGCTAAGGACGCGACAGAGATGCAAGGCAGACGCTTCCTATTGCTTTCGCCCAATCAGAAAAGTGAACCAATAAAAGGGTAGAAAGTACATTTGCGAAAATGACCTAAGTTCTGCTCGCAACCAGTGCCTGGGTATAGCCAGAGGCATTGCATCAACACAGTTAAACTATGATTGTATTGCTGTTTTTTTAAATCATGAATGCTAATAATAATCTATTTATCAAGCGTGTTTAATTAAAACCATATGTAAGAACAATTCATACAAACTTGAGTAAAAGAATAAAACGGTTACGAATAATATCAACACATCTGATTAAAAACCACTGGAAGTTCTATAAAGGAAAAGAAAAAAGAAAAAAAACTGCAACGTGTAAAGCAGCCTCTTGACGGAATGAAGCAAAGTGTTGCTTCAATGTCCACTGCAACAAATGTAGTCGGCTTAAGACCAAAGTAAACACATATAAGGGGAAATCTTAGCAAAGTTAGTAACACAGAGGATCAGCAGATCCAGGCCCATCTCATCAGGAACGCAAGCAGTAAAAGGGGCTGGGTGAGGCACAGTTACAGATGACCAAACAGGAAAAGTAGGCACCGGTCTATGGGCCCCACTCATTTTGGGGGCCCAGCGACAACGTATTAAGATAATATTGATAGTAAAAAAAAATTACAATCAAACTTTCTTAAATATTGTTTCCAAAAGATAGAAAAAAATTAATCAACTCAAAGAAACAACACGTTTACATTAAAGACTCCATAGAGAAAAAACTGTTTTAATGTAATGAACCCATTAACAACTTAAAGTACGTAAACCAGAGCCATCAGATTCACATACTAGCTTATCTCTTACAAAAAAAAATAATCTGGTGCATTGGGTATAAGGAGATAATTTTCAAGGGGACCCCCGAAAATTCGACTGCCTGGGGGCAAAGTGGGCTTAAAGGTGGTTGGCACTGTATTCTTATACAGGCATGTTGGACGAACAACACCTTGGGGATTGCTACGCTATACAAATTAAAAGAACATTATTGGCTTTGCTACTAAGATCCTTTCCGACCGGACTACACCCCAAAGTGGCTAGAGGAAGGCAATACTGCTAATAAATTATGATGACTGTGCAGCTCTGCAGAGGAAACCATCTTGAATACAGTCTGCATTTGTCCTGGTATGCTGATCCATTGGTGGTTATTGCTGTGCAAAGAACTCCTGGCCCTGGGGTTGTGAAGCTGCAGGCAGGAGCTTATTGAGTCAATAAACCCGCAGAACCTCATGCTGAACATTCAAACCAGTATAGTGGCCATAAAGTGGTCTACGAGACCACCTGTCATGTAGTCTCCCCCTTCAACGATGTTTCTATACATGTTTCCTTTTTGCTCTCTATCCTTAAGGGCCAGACTGTTAGAGGATTGTTTTTCATTTGAGTCATGCTGACCCACCCTGGGCCAGGCAGCTAAAGGACTGCTAGTCCCTATCCTGACCCCCTTTGGTTTTATTTATCTTTTATTCTTAGGAGCCAGGCCACTAGAAGATTGCCATTTCAGCTGGTTTATTGCCCCCTACCAACTGCACAACACACTTTACCTGGCACTTGTCTTTTCATGCAGAACCACAATTGTTAAGTTGGACAGTGAAATATTTATAGGTGGTGGAAAACAAACTAACAAAAGTGGCCCTCCATAGTGATAAAAGGCCCCTAACCTAGTGTACTATCTTGAATAGCATTAGGCATGACCCTGTGGCCTCCATTTTTCAAGAGTTCTAACTGGCTGCTATGAACGCACAACACACTTTAACTCCTGCCTCTTTGGTATAACGTCCATTTTAACACCCCCAGACTTTATGCTACAGTCACTTTGTGGGTTCAACTGTCCTTGATCGTTGTCTAAAAGTACCCGAACTGAACTACATATTTAATTGGCACCTGCTCTTTTTTTAGGTCTCGCCAAGGCAGCGCACATGCGCTGCAGTAGGAGGGCCTTTAGCCATCAGTCTGCTCATTTTCAAGCACACACTCGTGCTTGTGGCGGCATCCACCTTGCGGGAGCGAGCAGCGGCGTGCCACAAGCACCAGTACAGTGCTTGAAAAGTGAAGTCTGCGCGCGCGCAAGCACCAATCCCGGGATCACCTCCTGCTCCCCCTCTCTCTCACGCGCGCACGACTCGCGGGCTGTGTATTTTTAGCAAGCGCTTCCCAGGACAGTACTTGGTTAAAATAAATTACAAAACACAAAGACATGCAATGCACCACTGACGCAAACTACAAGCAGAACTTGGATTCAGGAACCCCTCACGGGCTCAACTCCTGCTCCCCCTCTCTCTCACGCGCGCACCACTCGCGGGCTGTGTATTTTCAGCAAGGGCTTCCCAGGACAGTACTTGGTTAAAATAAATTACAACACACAAAGACATGCAATGCACCACTGATGCAAACTACAAGCAGAACTTGGATTCAGGAACCCTGAATCCCCAAATCAAACTCTGCCAAATATGCAGAACTCACCAGGTGCACTAAATACATATTTACAAGCAACCCGCAAAATGGCAAGGACCATACTGGAGGCAATCTGTCACTCTCCAGCAACAAATATCCCATTTCAAAGGACACCCAAGGCATAGCATCACTACACTGTTATGAAACGAACAAAAAAAAAACAACGGCAATAAAGAAGGCTATGTGTTACTCTTCAAAAGTAGTAAACAAAGTCGGAGTACCTAATTCTTGCCCAAAAGGCCGCAGATACCAGACGGTCACCTAAGCTTCAAAAGTACATTCCTCAACTCCTACTAAAACACATAAGTCCAAGTCCTTCCCCTTTCATCCTTCTCAGTGTCAAAGCCATCCCATGTCAAAAGCCCACTCAGAACCCTTGCTCTATCTACATGCTCCATACCCAGTCCCAGACTAATCTGACCAAACCCTTATGCACACACCTAAATGCATCACAGAATCAAAGGCCAACCAATTGGCAGTGTGTCATTCTCAACAACACACTTCTGCATCTTTCACTTCTAGGCATTTGCTCCCTCACTCTCCTCTACTTATGACCGCATATTCTGCAGAACCAACTGTATATGTCCATGCAACAGCTGTGACTACATTTACCACATGCAAGCATATGCTAACCCAGCTCTTCTAGCCCAGCAAGCTGAGTCCTGGGTTTTTCAGCGCTGTGAAGCAATGCATACTCGGACGGACCTGATATGTGCAGTAATGCACACTCCAGACATACCTATGCCTCGCACCCAGACATACAAGAAGTGTTAAGGGCCGTCCCATCGATGGAATATATGGTAGATATACATCACCCCCAATCCACCTTTACGTTTCAACCATGGTGGAAAAGCATTCAAAACAAGAACATGATAACATGGCAACAATTTTGCCGATGTAAAAA
Organism: Triturus cristatus; assembly: GCF_964204655.1. Classification (NCBI taxonomy): domain Eukaryota; kingdom Metazoa; phylum Chordata; class Amphibia; order Caudata; family Salamandridae; genus Triturus; species Triturus cristatus. Next base: position 934,507,142 of record NC_140584.1, on the reverse strand, counting down.
TTATAATGAACTACAGCATGCATGTGCGGCACCACTGCTTGGTTTCTCTAAATAACTGTTCATCCTCAAAGCAAACACTTTTCTCCACCGCCTCGCTGTGATGCTATGTTTACTTGCCTATTTGTTTTATTCAGGATACTTTTACATAACTCACTCTCGCTCTCACTGACTAACTCACTCACTCACTCACTGACTCTCTCACTAACTAACTAACACATTCTCTCTTGATCTCACAAACTCACTAACTAAATAACTCTCTCAAACTCACTCTCACTAACTAACTAAATATCTCACTCTATCACTAACTAACTGACTCCCTCATTAACTTTCTCTATCTGTACCTCACTCACTGACTGAGTGACTCCTACTAACTCACTAACTCCCACGGACTCTATAAATACATAAATAACTAACTCTCTCGCTCTCTCTCTTAATAACTAACTGGCTCACTCTCTCAATAACTAACTACCTCTCTCACGAACTAACTGACTCACTAAATAATTCACTAACTATCTCACTTACTCTCTCTCACTAACTAACTAACTAAATAACTAACTGACTCTCTCACTAACTAACTGGATAACTATAACTCTCTCAATCCCTCACTCACTAACTAACTCTCTCACTAAGTAACTTACTAATTATCACTGACTCTCTAAATAACTCACTAACTCTCTCACTCACTAACTAACTCTATTAAAAACTAATTAACTCTATCACGCATCTCAGTTCTCACACTGCACCCGTCCTCCATAGGTCCCCTATGTCACCACCTTCGGTGTTTTCTTAAGGTCCCAAAAACACTACATGCTCTAGCCACTGTGTCTAGTCCAATCGTAGTTGTTATACCACTTTCTAACTTTATAGTTTGATCTCTCCCTACAGCCCACTATATATTCTGCTATTTACTGTCGTTCTACTAATTTAATATTGTATGCTTTCTTCTCTAATATCATAAATATTTTACTACAAACTGTTTAGTAATAAATACATATATTTTATATATTCCTTCTATGGTTCTCCTTTAATTTGCGCCTTCAGAAGGTTCACAAATGGTAAAATAAGCAGCTTTACATTCCTTCAACTCTTAGCCTTAAGGCTGCTCTCCATAGCTAACACTAGGATAGATTTCAATAAAGGTTGTCTTTAACCTATTCATCAATAAGGGTTGTTTAAACAAGTGCAAGGTGCCCACTATAATTAGCGGTCAGCATATACCAGGCCAACCTCTCACATTTATAAAAATACAAATTAACATTACAAAAACCGTTCCTTCTAAACACTCTCTCAAGCATTCACATAGCCAATAGGTCTCACCTTTAGGACCTTAGAAATGTTTCGCCATGCAACGGTTCATGTTGTTGCACCAAGGATATTATGCTGCATAACTAAATACTTATAAGGCCCCAAAAGCAAAACCTATTGGCTTATACAATGGGACCTTATAAGTGTTTAGTTGTCCAGCACAATATCCTTGGTGCAACAACATCAACTGTTGCATAGCTAAACACTTATAAGGTCCCAAAGGCAAGACCTATTGGCTATGCCAATGCTTTTTTATGCTTCGCTTTGGAGAAACCACATAGTCATAAATTTTGGGGCAGTAGGAAAAATATTTGTGTGAGTCTATACGTTCACAGTGTAAAACTTCCTTTTTTGAGATGCAATAGTAGATTTACATTTATAAGAAGCTCTGGCAATGCCAATAGGTCTGGCTTTAAAGAAATAATATATAGTAATATGAAGCATTACAAGTAGATAGCAGGGGATTGGATCTGCATTTATGAGGAAAGGAAGAGCTGTAGAATAATATTAGTGTAGGATAAAAGGTCAGATGACAATTGTACTGTCAATACAAACCTCAAAAATCCATGCAGGTTTATGACTTCCCTCTTGCGATCTGTGCTGCTGCCACAGAAAAACACCATAAATTATCTACATATCTAAGACTCTTTATTGGCTTTACAATTCCATGTGTGTGGCCCTGAAAGTTCAAGCAGCGGCAGCTGGATACAACAAGCATTGGCATAGCCAATAGGTCTCGCCTTTGGGGTCTTATAAGTATTTAGTTATGCAGCACAATATCCTTGGTGCAACAACATCAACTGTTGCATGGCTAAACACTTATAAGGTCCCAAAGGCGAGACCTATTGGCTATGCCAATGCTTGTTAATTGTTCAAATGCTCACCTGGTTCTAAGCGTTGTGTGCTTTTGAAGCCTTTGCCTTTGTGGCCTGCAATCCTTCTCTGTTTTATAGTTTTAATTTTTCGTTTAACTTATAATATGGATGCGTCTAATGTCATGTATATGCAAAGGTTTTTATTAATCATTCATAGTAAACTTTACCATTTACACACCAAAAATCGGGAGGGTCGAGGAACAAGACTGATATTCAAAAAAGGAATGACTGCAACACCGCTCCTGTTCTCCTTCCTCAGAAACCAAGCAATAGTGCCTATCAAAAGAATGCACTGGAGCCAATTTTTCTGTCTTACAAACAGACTACAAATAATACCTTGTAGGCACGCCTACATTGCAGCTTTACACGTAGAGAAATAACCAAGGAAATTTCAGAAGTCTGCAGCCAGTTCATAACAATGTCTTACAGTCAAAGAAGTCTCGACTTTGCCTGTTTTCAGGTTGATAACCTTTATATCGGACCAACAAATATTCATCCAACCTATATGATTGAGTTCTATGTACATAGTGGCTCAATGCCCTCCAGATGTCTAACCTCTGTAACGTTTTCTCCTTTTTTAAAGGATGGGAGGGAGGATAAAATGAAGACTGGGAAATCACTTGTAGGATATAAAATACAGAAGTTACCTTAGGCAAGAAAAAAAGCTTAACTCTCAAAACTACTTTTCCCTTACAGAAAGTTGCAAAACAAGAAGCAGATAACACGTGCAACTTACTAACCCTTCTAGCTGAAGTAATTGCAAGTAAGAAAGTGGTCTTTCAAAATAAATATTTGAGAGGTCAAGAATGTAGAGGCTCAAAAGGCTGACCTATCAAGGAAGTCAGATCCAAATTCAGATCTCAATCCGGAAGAACAACAGGAATCTGAGGATATTTATTCTGCAATCCTCAAAAGAAACGGTCTATAAAAGGTACCTTGAACATACAATCTCTACCAGGTAAAACAAAAAAAACACACTGAAACAGCTATTATATACCCTTCACAGTGCCAACATTCAGACCTCGATCAGTCAGAGGTTGCAAAAAGCAGAACTAGCGGGAAATCCACCTTAAGAGGAGATCCATTGCTCCCACTACACCAAGATGGAAAGACTCCAAGGCTACTAGAACATACAGCTTTAGTAGAAGAGTGCCTCGAAGTGAGAATTACTTCAAGAACATCTTCTGGCAGAGCATGGGAATTCAAAGTTACCCTATCAAGTTACAAAAATTAAGGATTCAAGTTCCAAGCATGAAGGTATACAGTCTTGAAACTGGGGTAAAGAATAGCCCTGCTACATAAGGTTTTTCTGAAAGGAAGCTGAATCAGATTAGAGTGAATTAAAGAAGGTCGTATTCCAAGGTCTTCTGCCCAATCAGGAATCACCATGATTACTTGAGCTCAACGGAATTGAATGTTCTGATCCACTGTGGCAGAGGAGTAAATGGAGGAAAGACATAAGTGTGAAAAATCCAAATCTATCATCACAGCATCTCCCAATGACCCCTTGTAGAGGAAACTACCTAGAGCAAAAGAGGAGATAGGTCTTGCTTGATGCAATCATGAATAGATCGATCAATGGGAACCCCAGCTTTGAAACATAGTTGGAAGTACCTTCCGATGAATCTCCCATATGTGACTGAATAATGACATGCTACTCAAATAATCTGCTGTATCGCTGTCCTTTCGCACTAGATGAACTGCTAAAAGACCAATTTCTCTGTTGGCTATCCAATGTCACCTATTCATTGCTTTGCGGAACAGAGAACAAGACCCTATGCTCCTCTGCTTGTCTAAAGTAATGCATCACACAAGTGCTGTCTGTTCAAGATGAGTCTCCTTCTCAAGAATCGAAGTAAGAAAGACTTTTAGATCCAGCCTGACTACTCAAACTTCAAGAACATGGATAAGCAATGTCCAGCCCTCCAAAATCATTTAAAGACCTCAGGCCAACATAAGCTTTCCTTTTTATTTTTTATGAATCAGTTAAGAATCAAACATTGTAGCATCATAATTAATATGTCACATTTTTCCAGAAAAATAACAGAAATATACATTTCAATGTTTTCATTGCCTAGGGAGAGGAAGACACACCCATGATACATAGTTGGATATTCTGGTTGTAACCTGCAAATAATAAATATAATTTTCTCCTTCCTGCTAGAGTAATCAACCCTCTGTTACAAACCAGGACTTAGCCAATCCGTGCCCCCACTATGCCTTGTGTGCCATTTACTCATTGGTGCCCAGATCTTTTGCCCTTTCTTGCCACTGTGGCCTCCTTTACAGTTACACAATGTTCATTCAGGGAAGAGGTGTGGGGCTGCGGCCAGGGCGACTAACTCCAGAATCTTGGGATCACGGTTTCTTTTCCCGGTGCCGGCGGCAGATTAGCCCAGCACCATGTGACTCTGGGCAATAGCTTGCTTAATCTTCCTGACGGCCCCCAGAGCCTAGAGACCCTTGCGGGTAATTGTTTGCGCTTTACAAATGTGGATTATTATTATATTATTCAAGATTATAAATAGCGAACAAGCGGCCTAGCCAAGCCTGATAAGTGGGGGATTCCGCGTCTTTCCATTGAGTGGCAATAAGCAGCCGAGCAACCGCAACCACAATAAATGTAAATTTCAGCTGGCGATTATCCAGTTGCACCTTACTATCATGGCCCAATAACATCAATAATGGGGTTATAAAAATTCTCTTGGCTAGTGTGTCAAACAGAACTGACTTGATCCCTTCTATTAACTGTATCAACTTCCCACACGAATAATACATATGCACCAAATCAGCTGGTCCCTGAGTACATCTCGGGCATAAATCATCCTTCCTCTTGCCCCAACTGAAAAGTTTGGCCGGAGTAAAGTACAAATAAAAAATCGTTTGATAATGCTGGGCTTTCTGATTAGCAGCTAGAAAAACTTCTGATCCTAATGCAATTGACCTATACAGATCTACATCTCCATCACCCAGCTTCCGAGACCAATTGACTAAATCGTCAGGAGCTGCATCCAATAACATTTTGTATATATGTTTGATCCTAGAGCCGGAGCTCATGACTGTTTCCAATAGTGGAATTTTATTAAGAACAAACCGCTTGTGCCGGGCTTGGGATAGATAGCTAGTAATCTGAATATATTTAAAATATGATCCAGCCGTTATACCATATCCCTCCTGGAGATCCTGGAACATTCGGATTTGATTTGCCCTATATAAATCCCCAATTCTGATTATACCCTTTTGATCCCATTGTTTGCCCAGGGCATCATAAGTCACTGCCACAGTGGTGAATATCTATTGTATGCAGGTATCTTCATAATTTTCACCAATTTAGACCAAACTTTCCATACTTTCTTATAATAACTGGCTTCGAGTTGTCTAAGAAGCACTCCACGGGTCGTTCTTCCCATAACCAGCTCATAAATGGAAGGAATAGCTGTATCATGCTCCTGAACCCTGGTATTGGCATCCACCTGCCCTACTAAAGCAGCTCCGCCATCTGTTGTAAGAAAGTAGCGTAGTAATAATAAAGCATATTTGGAACTGCCCATCCTCCACGATCTTGTGGTAGGGTTAAAAGCCTTAGTGACCGAAGTATTTTTTTATACCTCCAAATGAAACCAATAAAAAGATAATCGAGTTTTTTTAACAAATGAAGTTCAATTTCCAAGGGAATGGAGCGGAAGACATACAGAATTTTTGGGAATATTGTGAGATGCAGCCTTTCCAGACTTTTTAAATCTGTACTGATCTTATTAATCATGGGGCCCAAATTTATTGGCCACACTTCACTAACCTTGCTGGAGATTCTGACCCCAAGATACACTGCTACATCCAGTCTACTATTATCCGTACAGAGAATATTAGAATTGCACACAATCTGCATTTTCCCTGCGTTTAAAAAGATATCCAGAGGTCTTGCCAAATTCCTCGGCCATCTTCTCAATTTCTATCACTGCCATCTCCGGATCTGAGGTTGCAATAGTGATATCATCCGCATATGCCATTACTTTGGTGTCAAAGCCATTGATGGATACTGGCTTTATACGCCGGTTTAGGAGTAATTGCTGAAAAAATGGATCAATATATAAGGCGAACAAAATTGAGAAACAGGGACAGCCCTGCCTTGTTCCTCTAGCAACTTCAATGCAACCTGACTCTAGGCTCATGATCTGTAACCTAGCATTAGGCCTATAGTACATATAGTACTATAGTATAGTAATAAGGCCCGGACCGAACCCTTTACATTCCAATATTCCCCATAGGTACTGCCAGGCCACACAATCAAAGGCCTTTTCTGCATCTAGTAGAATCAAGGCCATCTTCTCCTCTAACACTTCTGTTGCATCAAATAAGGCGATAGTTCTCCTAATGTGGTCAGTAGTTCCCCTCCCCGGAATAAAACCATGTTGCCATGGGGAAACAACCCGAGCAATAATCTTACTCAGCCGCGACGCATACATTTTAGAATAAAGCTTAGCGTCAGCATTGATGAGTGAAATCGGCCGATACGAAGCCGGACTATCTGGGGCTTATCTTTTTTAAGAAAGATAACAATATCTGTTCCCTGCCATGAGGCCGGTGGCGTACCATTATATTGTACCCCGATCACTAAATCCAGCAATAACGGTGCCAGTTCCGCCTGAAATAATTTATATACTTCTAAGGGTATACGATCCGGACCTGCCGCCTTTCCAGAGGCCAGATTGTAGGGCATTTATCACCTCCTCTAGTAAAATCTCTGCCTCCAACTCTTGTCTCATCTCATCATCAATTCCAAGGAGATTGCTCTCCTACTCTCTATCCGATTGGGGGGAAGGATGTATATCCCCTTGCCGATATAAGTCCTGAAAAAACTTTCAAATATTTTGATAATATCTTTCAATCATGTGACATACTGCCCTCTAATCCCCGAAATATTATTCCTCACTGCTTTCTGTTTGGTACGGAGTGCCAGATGTTTACCCACAGATTCTCCATACTTATAGCTATCTTCTTTATGTGCCTGGTATGCTGATGCACACCTCTTCTTGTATAGCTACTGATTTCAGCTTTAGTTAATGGAATTTCTGCTGCTGGGATGTTACAGTCACATGTTGCTTTTGACTAATTTGCTAAAGTATGATCCTATTCTAGATCCGTTAATCTGCCGATCAGACCCTCTATTTCTGCTTTCTCCAGTCGCCTGTCTTTCCCAACAAAACTAATGACTTACCCTCGCATACCCGCCTTAAAACTGTCCCAAACCATATTTCGAGAGGTGCTATAGCGATTCTCGTCAAAATATTGTTTAATCCATTGCCGCATGTGTTGTATAAAGGAGGTGTTGTGAAGCAGTTTTCTATCAAACGTCCAATTAGATTGAACTCGTACTGCCTGCTGTGTTACACATTCCAAAATTAATGGGTTGTGATCAGATAATAGTTTAGGTAATTTCCTAATACCCATGTCATTTCTGATTGATGATGATACATAAAAATAATCTAGCCTGACATATTTACTATGAGGGTATGAAAAATATGTGAAGCCTGGGTCTAAAGGGTGCTTCTCACCCCGTACATCCACTAAATCAAAGCTTGTCTTCAGAGCTACCAAGGCTTTATATACCAATGGCTTCCTACCTTTATATTTTAGCATACATCAAGATTAATATTCAGATCCCCACAGATAATTATTGGTTACGGCCAGGTTGCCAACTCAACTTCTAGGCCATACATTTTTTTTGGTTCATCCTCGTTCGAGCCATAAATAGTACAAATCTTCAAACCCATCTGTAGTAATACTATTGCCCATCTACCCCACTTATCCTCCTTTACCCGCATAACAGGCCCCATACTATTTTTGACATGTATGGCAACCCCTCTTATATTAGAAGTTGGGTAGATCATGCAGCCAGGGTATAGCCACTAATCATTAACAATTCCCGTTTTCCCCATGGGACATGTGTTTCCTGCTGGCAGATTATATCGAGCCTTTGCATTTTCAAAACTGCAGCAACCCTGGCTCGTTTACTCCTATCATTCAGACCTCCCACATTGATAGTACATATATTCAACTTACCCATTCCCAAAGCATAGATTTGTCCGCCACAGTCTCTCCAAACCCTTCTTCAACATAAGCTTTCCAACGCTGAAGGGAACCCATAGGCTCCCCAGGCCTGAAGCAACCTTCACCAAGTTCACCTAAGGCCATGGCCTGAGAAGGGGTTCCCCTTAGAATAACTTTTCCAATGGCATCCATCACTGCCGCCCCTTTAACAAGAGAGTATTAGGACAATCTTTTCCTTAAAGAGCCAAAACAAAGATTACATTGTAATCATTGTAATCACAGGCGGCACTCAAGTGGCCCTCATACTCCGATGAGTCTGAGAAAGCAAACGGATTCACAATACCATCAGAACTAACTACTACTAGCAACCTCAACACCACTATTGAGATGATCACCTCAGTAACTTCACCGCCATGGTAGATATACTGACAAGACTCTCCTGGAGAGGAAATGCCTTCAAAAGTAAAGTATTCAACACTGCCCCAGTGAAGTGAGCAATGTGAGATTGAATTAAATGGGACTTTTTGAAATTCATGGAAAATCCTAATCCATGCAAAAGGGTGACTGTACCTGAGAGGTTTTGTAACGGAATATCTTTTCAAGTGGCCTTCGGAAGCCAGTCAGTCAAATGTGGATAAAATGAATACCCTGAAAATAAATATTCTCATTGTTTGTTTTTGTTGTGTGTGGTTTTTTCTCTCTCTCTCTCTCTCTCCCTCCCAACATGACGCGTTTCGACCGAGTTTCCACGGTCCACGGTCTTGATCATATATATAAACGCGTCGAAAGGCTGTAATTTCAAAATAAAGACCTGATTTTGCCACGAAGAAACGAGGTGTCCGTGACTCTCTCTTCGCTGTTTGCCGGATGGGAAGCGGGAAGAGTTGGGAATTTGCTTCTAAAAATATATATATATATATATATATATATATATATATATATATATATATATATATATATATATATATATATATAAATAACAAGGGGGACATAAAACTGTTGTTGGTGATCTCCTACATACGTCTCAGGAATTTCCTGTGACAATAAGCAAGAGGAATATAAAAATAAGTGTCATTAATATCCAACCAAACCACGAAGTACTGATTTTACAGGACTGGCAGGCATTGAAAACAGTAACCACCTTGAATGTTAGCTTTCTGAGGAATTTCATGAAAAACTTCCACAAACAGTTTTAAAACTCCTTTCTTTGAAACTAAAAAATTGTGAGAAAACAGCACTCCTCCCTCTCGGAACAAGGAATTATCTTAACTTCCTTTGCAAAAAGTTCTGCTACCTCTCTCCAGGCATCCAGCACTAGTTGATTTTAAAGCTGCACTGCATGAAGCAAATACATTCAGGCTTAAAGTGTCTTTCCTCCTGCACTCTTTATCCAGTGAAAGAGATGGAATCGTTTCTGATTTTACCTTAACAGTCAAAGCTTAAACAACCAAACACTCATGCCAAGTAGAAAGGATTTCATGGTGCAGTTCTATATTTTTGAGTCAAAACGTTTGGTAGACCTTCACCGAATTGCAAAACACCTTCTAATGGCTGTTTACCAGTCAAGTACTTCATAAATAAAGCTGAGTTTGGCTCTACAGGGTGCCAAGCTCTTGGCAGTTAATGACCGCGAATTATGAACCTGCTTAACAGAGACAAGCACTTCAGGAACAGTAAAATGCATTCATAGTGGCTATCTTGTAATTATATTTCTCAAATTGAAATAGACAAAAATTACAAGATGGGCATCTAAAATGCGTATGAACGGATGCTGGCCATCTTATAATATTTTTTCTTTTAGTTAAAGAACAATTATTACAAGATGGTGCTTGAACACATACACTGGTGGTAGTGGGAGGCACTAAGAATGCAAGGGGGCTGGAGTAGGACAAGCGGCCACAGAGAGGGTATCTCATATTTTAATAAAGTGAGTTGGTTGGAGGGCGAAAGAGGAGATGCAAAAACAGAGGCAGCGAAAGGGAGAGAAAATAGTCCCTTGTTTACTGCAAAGTCTGACATCAGTAGTGGAAAGATACATTCATCCAATCAAAACATTGTAAATTTGAAATAATCCTTGGGCAGGACAAACACAAGAATGGGGTGGAAACCCATTGAATCAGTACCAGGGACACGAGACAAACGAGAAAGCCACTGAATCATAAACAAAGGGTGGAAAAAAAGCCCACTATAAGTTATGAGCACATACATGATAACCAGTAAGCTGGCCTCGCTCTGTTTACTGCTAACTTTTAACAGTTTCATGAAAGCCAGATGATTATTGGTTGCACATTACTGCATTGGTAAGGCAATCCAATTCTGTGGTTTTGAATATGAAAAGGAATGGCCGCCTCAGCTCATTCTCTTGATAGGTGGGATTGTTTGGAGCCAAGCAGATTAGATACCCAATTTACATGATGGGACTTGGGGTCGAAACATGTTCTTGACAAAATGTAGGACCTAGGGCTAGATGGCTTTGTAGTAGATCGTAAGATAATTTTTTTTGGTTTTTTTCCAACTGGCTACCAGTGGCAATTGATCTAAATATCCAGAGATCGATATATTCCATGGAAGATTCAATATAGTTCTGGCTAGTTAATTCTGCATGATCGGCATTTTATGCATTATGTAGGAAGAAGTGGGTACAGGGAGTTACAATAATCTAGCTGAGATCCCACCGTGGTCTTTGTGATGGTGAGTCTATGTAACGGAGCAAGTACAGCAATTATTTTCATTATTTTCTTTAATAGGATAAAGCAGATAGAAACAACTTTGGCAATTTGCATGGAGCAGTTGAGTTCAGCATTATATATGAACCCAAGATTGTGGACAACATTTACTGGGGTTGGACAATTTCCTAGGGAACTTGGCCACCACTGTGTTGTCCAGCTGATGGAAAGACTCCTATTATTAGTGGTCTTGTCGTAATCTGTTGATCATAGATTGTGTTTGCTGTAGCCTCCCTCCATTCAGATGATGATGTACGCATCACCCTCATATGTCATTACCTCTAGGCCAAATAATCTCATTATTCATACATATACATTGAACTACCTGGGGCTAAAAGAGGATTCCACCAGAGCTTTTTTGGACATAAAAGGAGGTAGGGACACCACAATGCAGCTATTAGAGAGGTAGGACTTCAGCCACTGTAATGCTGGGCCCTGTACGCCAATTTCTTTTTTCCTAATCGAGTGATGAGGATGGAATAGTAAACCATTGCTAAACGATTGCACATCTTGCTTCGATGAGGCTATATGGTGTTAGTAAAATAGACTTGGGTGCCGTGGTATACCAACGTCATGTGCTCTAATGCAAGCAGGGGAATTCTACCCTCATCCCCTGGTTTTTAAGTAAAGACGAGTCACTGATTGGGAATCAATTGGGCCCCTCATTCCCTGGGCCCTGGTTACACTGTTCCTGCAGCACCTTTGATTGCTACAGTCCTGCTTGCACGTCTATTAATGCCATACATTTTGACTCACAGTCTCGTCATTTGATCAAATATTATGAATGTGGACAAATAATGATCTTACTGCATCTCAGAGGCCAACATATAGGAGCGCCTGGGAAGTCAACTACAGCATTTAACAGTAATAGGTGTAACTGGAACAAGAATTGCCAAAGCCAGTAGGTCTCGCGTTTAGGAGATGCTATACAGCAAGATGTAGGTGACAGCATGAGTGATGACGCTTGCTTGCCTGCAAAATGATATGGCTGCCAATTTATTTTATTTACAGATTCGATAAGGATAGATTCCTAAAAAAAATAAATGAAGGCGAAAACGCATGAAATTGCTTTTTTTTTTTGGGAAGAAGGGCCAGTAGTGATTTGTCCGTAGTCCTCCCCCAAAACACAAAATTAAAGAACAAGTTTCTTACCCTCAGCAACACTTTTTCTGGTAGACTCTATTTTGCCGCAGATTCCTCACCTTTTGAATATTCACTAGGCGTCAGGCCAGATATACAACATTTTTAAGTAGTATCTCTGCATGCCTATATGGGTGTCACTCATGAACGCTGACATCAGTTGCTTTGGAAACGGTCCGTGCCCCCAGATGTGGATCTCCAAAAGCAAACTGAAAGACTAAAATGCAGATTCCTAGACTTGGGACTTTATTAATGGGTAGAGTCCAATCACAGAACGGGGTGGATGGGAGAGTCGGTGTTGAATCTGTGGCTAGATACAGACTCTACCAGAAAAAGCGGTCCCCAAGATAAGTTACTTGTCCTTCTGATAGAGAAATCTAGCCGCAGATTAATCACCTTTTGAAAAGATACCAAAGTAGTACCTAGGGGAGGTGTGCAGTGGATGGACTGAAAACAGAAAGTCCTGCAGGACCGAGCAGGTAAAGTTCCCTCCCTGGCGGACTTGGCTGTTGAGGCAATAGTGCTTCGTGAACGAATGGAGGAACGCCCCTGTAGGTGCTTGTAAAAAATCTAGGACAGGGACCCTGTGTGCTAACAAAGTGGTAGCAGCTATGGCCAGTGCTTAATTTGAGCTTGAACTTTCCGGTGCCGAGCACCAGCACTTAATTGGTTTCCGGTGTTCTGTACCGCCACCTAATTGTCAACACCACACTTAGGGCAGTCTGCTACAAGGTGGCGCTGCTCTTGTAATTTAGAGATGAGCAGTATAACAGTTGTTTAGGAAAACAATACACATAAAAAATTACCAATACCTGCCTCCTCAGCCATTCCTTTAGCTTTGGGGACCTGGAATATCCTGATCTGTCGCATTTACATGCAAGAGAGATGGTTAGTAGTTGTTTTGGCAGTGATGACAGGGGCGATGGGCGGTGCAAGCTGCAGTGGCCTCCTGGTTAGAGCCCAGGCACTTAATATTTTACAAATCAAGCACTGGCTATGGCCATTGTGGAATGGGCTCACAGACATTCTGGGGGCTGTTTCTTCACCAAAGCGTAGCAGATCTTAATGAAGAGTACAATCTTGCACAGCTTTCCCATTCTTCACTCTGGCGAACACCACAAAGAGCGGATTGCCCACCTAGTCATTTTTGATACAATCAGTGTAGAAGCTGAGCACTCTTCTGGGGTCAAAGCAATGGAGTCTCTCCTCCTCCTTAAATGGGTAAGGGAGAGCACAGAACACCAGCATGGTGATGGTTTGACTGACAGGACACAGCAGTATCCAAAACAATATGGATGGAAAGGTTAAATTAATCTCAGCCACTGGTAATGATTCAGGTGGCATCGCAGTCCATCATTATTTTGCACACCATGCCACCTCAGTTTGGACGCAGCGATATGCAAATCATTCTTGACACTCCTCCAATTGGAACAGTCCAGTCTGAACTGCCAAGCCAGGTCCTCCCTAAACTGGAACACAAGCAACCCAAGACTGGTTTCGCTCTAGTTATGGGCTCATCAGCCGGGTACAGGTTGGTTCCAGTGACAAAGTGGGCACAGGACCTACGTCTAGGCATACCCGTCCTACTTAGGGTGACAAACTGTAGTATACGTTTGACATGTAATAAGGAAATAAATAGATTAGTGCGGGAGCAATTCCTGTGCAGTTCCATTGAAATAAAAAACAAAATATATCTGTTAAAAAGAAGGAGAAGCAGAATTAGGAAGAAACTTAAAAAGGAAAAAGAGGACTCTCTTTGGATAAGTTTACGGGAGGCTGTCGCTCATGGCAAAGTCAGACAATTTTGGTCCCTTATTGGTGAGGGTTGTGGAGTCAGAGTTAGTCCTCTCCCTATTCCTATTGCTGAATCGTCATGGATCTCCTTCATTTCCAATCTATATGCTGGGAACGGCGCAGTGTTGGGAAGTGAGCTGCCATTTAGAGCCATTCGAGACGTTGAGTTTTCCATTGAAGCACCTTCAGAGAAAACCATTGAAATGGCTATTAAAGATATGCGTTCCTCTGGAGCAATGGGGCCTGACGAACTTCCCATCTCGATATTGAAGTTAGACCCTGTTTCATGGAGCAAGATACTTTTTCCTTTATTTAGAGCGTGTTTCCGTAGTAGAACGGTGCCTTCTTCTTGGAAAGGGAGCATTTTGGTTCCTTTATTCAAGAAAGGCGATAGGGATAAACCAATGAACTATCGCCAAATAGCCCTTCTTGATGCTATCGGAAAAGTTTTCTCCAAATGTCTCCTATCACTAATTACTGACTGGGTTGAGGTGAATCAGATATTACCCCTCGAACAAACTGGTTTCCGTAAGGGGCATGGTACTTTGGATAACCTTACAGCCCTGCAGGTTATTTTGGATAAATACGTAAGAGTTCGGGGAGGAGGAGTGTATGCGGCTTTTATTGATTTCTCCACAGCATTCGACAAAGTAGATAGTCTTTTGCTGTGGAGAAAGTTAGCAGTTTTGGGTATGCCCCCACTTCTATTAGACCTAGTTCGATCCTTACATACAGACACTTGGTGTTGAGTGCTACAGGGTGGAGAAAGGGGCTTATCACGGGCTATACCATCTATTAATGGATTAAAACAGGGCTGTCTTCTGGCACCATTACTGTTCTCCCTGTATATTGCTGAGCTTCCAGCTTCACTTGCATCTTGTGTTGGCATAGCCCCGGTAGTGGGGGGCTCTTCTATCTCCTGCCTTTTATATGCAGACGATATTCTTATCCTAGATTTAACTCCTAAAGGTTTAGCTAATCGTCTGCAGGCTTTACATCATTTTGCAGAGACCCACTTCATGAGGATAAATGCCACAAAAAGTAAAATTATGTGCATTACAGGGAGAAAAAAATCTAAATCTGATAATTTTGGCTGGTCAGTCGGTGGTCAGAAATTGGAGGTGGTTAAAACACATACCTTTTTAGGAAAAATAATTTCTTCAAACCCGAGTGAGAAACCTCATATCGATAATAATTCTCGTAAAGCCCTGTCCCAAGGTAAAAGTTTGAGTGCTCTTTATTCCGCCACAGGGAGAAGACACTTTGCATGTTTACTTGAGGTTTATAGGGCAAAAATTCCATCAACTCTCCTGTATGGAATAGAAGTGGTCGATTTAAAGCATTGGGGTTTTCTACAGACGGTCGAAGGAAAATTATTAAGGTCTATAACCTCTCTTAATTCTGCTTGTTCTGTAGCTTCCTGTAGACTTGAGTTCGGTCTTCGTAGCAGTTGGGTGCAGGGCCTATCTGCCTTAATACGATGGGTCGCCAGCCTCGCTAGAGGTGAAATGGGGACTCTGAGAGCCCTTCTCAAGGGGGAATTGTTGGGAAGTTTTAAAGAGTTCTCCCAAATTGTTAAAAACTTCAGAAAGGCTGTGGCTCTTCTGGAATTAGATGAGAGCACTATTTTTATTATTTCTCCCTCCCAGCTAAAATCTCTTTTGAAACAGGCTTCCTGGACTCTTTGTTTTATGTTGGACAAGAAGTCCATGGTAGCTAAGAAGGGAGGTGTTCTTCTGACTAATACATATCTAAGGAAGTTTGTCCAACCTTATGTCATCTGGAATTTACCTCATGGTATTCGGAGATTTTGGTTCCTCTTGAGGCAGGACCTATTGCCACTTAATACTCTTTTGGCAAAATGGTATGGGTCCTCTCCTTTATGTAACTTATGTAATATGTCTGTACAGGATCGTAATCATGTATTGTTTATATGCCCAGTATTGCGTCCACTTCGCTTAAAGTGGTTAAGATCAATATGTTTGCAATTGGGTATTTTGGATATGAACTCATTTCTGCAGGCTTTATATACTCCTCCAAATGAAATGTTTTGCTTCAATATTTTTAACTTTTTTAAAGGTTTTTTAGCTATTTATTGATGAAATATGGAGGTTTGTGTCGTAATCTGTCTTTTTCAGCGGAGAGCGTCGTAATTGTTATTTTTCTTTGGGAATATGTATCTATATTTGTGTACTTTGTATTTTGTTTATGTGGCCCTCTTCAGAGTGCCAAAACATAATAAATAAAATTGAATGTAACGGCAGCACAACTTTTGGTAGAAAATATGCCCAAGTTCATAGAACTAGCTTATTCGGGGAAAAAGGTGGTACATGGAGGACAAACACACACAGCCTGGAGCTAACTTACAGGTTATACAGAGGTTATGGCAACCAGGAACACTGTTTTGATGGTGAGAAGCTGTATGGGACAGCCGTGAAGCGGCTCAAATGGATTGGACATCAGATAAGTAAGGAAAAGATTGAGGTCCCATTGAGGCATCACAGAGAGAGAAGGGGGAAACATATGTTGCAGCACTTTCAAGAAGCACATTACAACAGGTGATTTAAAGAAAAAGGGATGCTAGAGCAACAGTAAGAAGGCCGAGATGGCCGTAACATCACCTCTAACTGTGTCCAGAGCAAGGCCTTGCTGGGTGAGAGACAGAACAAATAATGACACATCTGACGGTTTGGCCAGAAGAGAGTTGACTTGGCGGGAGTCGCACCAAACCACAAATTTGTCCTAACGACAGGTGTACACAGTTTTCATTGAGGGATGTCTGGCTGCCAAGAGGATAGCACCCACTCCGGATCAAGGTCGAAGGCATTAATCTGCTGCTGCTCAATCTCCATGTGACAGTAGATCCTACAATATTTATGAAAGCATTAGCATTGGTACATTTTCATAAGTTACTCCCCGCTATTGTCGGATACTTTTCTGTCGACCTGATAGTGCTACATTACTGGTCCATCTCTCACCAATTTTATTCAACAATCTCCAATGGGGCAGCAGTTGTGCTATTTCTGACACTTTCTCTCCTGCCACTTGGCACAGAAGGACTTACACAATGTTAGAGTCAGAGAAACCTGTATGGATGCATTTTAGCTACGGGGGCATAATATATTGAGTCCCCGGAAACTCAGAGGCTCGTGTAACCATACATCAAGACATACGATTTATTTCTAGATCTGCGGGGCTTTGTAGACTTTATTCTGCTCACTAATTTGCACGGTCAGTTTACGGGTTTTTTCTTTTTGGGGGGGGTAATTGGGTTATTTAAGTCTTGGATAGGTGCATAAAGGAGAATTTCACACTGGGCATAGTCGAGCCATATTACATGATATATAACCAATACTACAAACTAAAGAAATAACCGAAATGAGCATTTTAAAAATAAACTAGCACAGTGGCACTGAAGTAAACAAACTAACGGTGGCAAGGGCAGTGGAGTCATAACCTATTAGCTTTTGTACCGGTCAATCACTACACGAGTATTACTTTGGAACCCCAAACAAGTATTATGGAAAGGATATAGAATGACAAGAGGTAAGACGACATTTAAGCATGCTTGTCAGGTGCCCCGTGCTCAGGATGCCACACAGATTGATGCCCTCTGGAGAGAGTGTTAGTTAACCACTGTGGGCTGAACGCAATGGCGTTCAACAAGGAGAAGTGCAATTAACAACTACTGACATCGACAACTTGAGTGCAATAAGGCTGATAGCACCCACTCGCCTTATTTCACCAAAACAATAAAATAAACATTCGGTCTCTGACTGCTTCCTGCCCTGAACCCAGGACGGATCAAACAACAGTGGTTGGACCCATTCCTCTGACTGACGGAACCAATGCCAGCTGCTCATATACTACTGCTCAGATAGAGATGCAGACCGGAGCAGGCAAGTCAGCCACAATTCCTCACCCCCTCGCAGGTCATAAATAGCTCCAACACAAAGGCCAGTGACAAAAGCCCAGAAACAAATGCTCATGTCTCGGACCTTACATCTCTTGGAAAAGTCAACAGCAAAATGGGAGCTAGTTTAAGGCTTTCTGCTAAAAATGGAAAGGACTTTAATAAACCTGAGATATGCTCTATCCCTGGACAGAGGAGGAGATGATCTCACTGACCCTCTAATCAAAGGTCAGGAACATGGCAAAGCATCTTTTTTACACATATGCAACAAAAGCAACTCTGCTCCCTTCACCTTCTTTGCACCGAGCAGGATGTTGGCATCCAGCTGCTTCAGCCCCGCTTTGTTTTTTACCTTGCCTGGGGAGCCATATTGCTCTTTAATCAAAATGTCTCGTGAACCGCGAGGCATCAAAAGTAAATGACATTTTGATTACCAGGTGCACCTGACAGAACATCTCAAGACAACACAACAAACGAAATGTTCGCAAATGTCACCAATAAAAAAATTAGCCTCAATTCGTGATTGTCAGCATTGGTTATGAGTGCTTCTGCAGTCAGACAGTCAGTACACAAACACACAGAAAACACGCACGAATACCCACACCCCCCAAAAAAAAAAAAAAAAAAAATCAAACTTTAGGATTAACTGCTTTTGTTGGAGCTTGTATGCTGCAAACTGCAAATGTGGGAAATGCTGCTAAGAAAACACAAAGCTTGAGATGAGATACACAAGCTTCAACGTCTTCATTTATATATTCCATCATTTTAAAATCTGCCACAATGCCGCTTTGGTGCACCATTCAGTTAAGTTAAAGGGTGTTAGATGCGGCTGACTGTCTTGGCTGTGTGAGGATGACATGAAAAACGAAGTGAAGGGGCTAACCAAACTACAGAAAGAGTTTGACACCCACTGTGGGGCGTTGAATCCTTAGTAGTGTGATGGGGAATGGAATTTGGTTCATCAATAAACATAGTTTGTGTTGACGACACACATCAGGAATCCTACTACATTGCTTTCATCGTTGCTTTGGTCTTGAATCTCAAGTGCAGATCAGTTTTCAGCAGGCGGAAGGGATCCACATTGGGCAGGCATTTGTGGATGACAGACATTGGTTGGAAACTGGTGTAAAGATCTCGGATGAGGGGCAAATAGTTCCATGGTTTCATTTGCAGGAAGCTGGACAGGTATAGTTAGCAACCTCAGCAGCCAGGCAATGGATTTCTGTGAGAGGTTCACAAAGAGAGGACTATAAGAAAACATACGACTAGGATAAGGACACCCGCTACAAATCTAATTTGGATCAGGGAGGAGCTGAATTCTTTTTTTAAGTGTAATAATGTATAAAATACAGGGATTTAACAGCTCTAGAATTGCTTGTCTAGATTTCTGATGAATGGAATTGGATTGATGACTTTACCTAACAAGCATTTACAATGCAATAGGTCTCGCAATGACATTATTTTGAGCTATTGACATTGTAAATGACATTGTTTTTTTGTTTTTGTTTTTGTTTTGTAAAACATAAATAAAATGCATTGTGATTTAAAACGGCAATAACTAAAATGTTGTAATGTTGTAAATAAATAAAGACACGCTGGAGTCCATAGCCGAATACCATGACTGCCTGCCTTTGATCCAGCGCAAGACTGAGAAATGGGGAACAATATATACCGATATCCTCCCTGCGTCGCAGACCGGTCGTCACGCACACTCATTCATACACACATTCATTGGTGGGGCCCATAACACCAACTCACACACGTCACCATTCACGAGTCTACACACACAGGAGGGATGAGTAATTCAAGCGCTGAACATGTGGGGGGAACACTTTATATTATTTTTTTATTTATTGCATTTATAGAGCGCACTATCACCTATCAGGCATCTCCCTATAGGGAGAGAAAAGTTATTTTACAAAATATACATTAACATCCGTCGCCTATAGATCCCTAATTTAAAACATCAAGGCACTCCCCCCACTTGGTCGATGGACCAATTATTTGGATTGGTTGATGGTGATTTAGAACCAGCTAAAACACATTTAAGACTCAGAATCCTTATTTCCCTTAATGAAAAACCACAAACTCATATTTCTTGTTAATCAATATTTGTTTATCTAAATTTTCATAATAATCTATATTATCATTTGTTTCGTCAAAAGTTTAGAATTTTAGATCAATTTGAATAACTCGCAGAACATCATATTTACCTAAACTGGCTATTTTGGAGTCCTCTAATTCATTGGCTCTGCATAACGAAATTTTGTCGTAAATTGTCCGAATAAGCAGGCCAAGGCTCAAAGTTCAAAGTCCTCTGCTCAGCACGTTACAGTCCCCAATTTTATCAAAGGACCAGAAATCGTGCAAGCATCTATCATAGCCCGTGGATTTGGACAGCATCTGGACCATCAGGAAAGGCGTCACGAACTCCAACGTAATGTAATACCCCTTTTATAATAATATCAGGTTAAAGAAGATACATTTTTAGGCTAGGGACAGTCGTGATTGGCTGGTTGGGATCGTCCGATTCTTATTCCCAGATTCTCAGTACAGTTCGAGGGGTGAGGTCACTTGTCAGCTAAAGTGTCGGCTTGTTCCGGTTTACTGTAAGGTTGATTATTCCCCTATCTTGGCTGACCACCAAATTCATATCCTTGACCGGGAACATGATGAGCAAAGGTTGCTAAGAGGTTCACGATACTTTTCGCACATGCGCAGTTCACTCCGCGCCTCACGAGACAGTGGCCACTTCTGCGTGCGATGTCAGCGGCCATATTGGATTAGGCCCAGATGTCAACTTAAGCGAAACAAACACAAAAGAATAATTAATACAGAGAAATGGTGATTCTAATGTTAACCCCTTTCTAATCCCTCTATGTGCTTGTATTTATCTAGCATATAGCGACATTTAAAGCCATTATATTCACCTTTTTCGATCCTCCTCGATGATGCAACATCACAAAGCAACATATATCATGCAATAGTCTATTACCACGTATACTATTCATTAATATGAGTACAGATTTTAGTTATTAGTTATTTAGCCATGCAAATAGCAAATCCCATGAATAGTTTAAGTTTTAATAATGTTGATTAGTATACATGCAACACTCGTTTAATAATATTATAGTTAATAGATTATATAATTAGTATTTTCATAAAAGAACAGAGGAGGTATACAAAATTTTGCACTACCTGATCCATCAATCCCCCCTTTGGTGATTATATCACCACAATACCTAAAATTGTGTAAACTTTATTATAAAAAGAAATGAATTCACATATTATTAGTTTACATTTCTGTTTCACCAATTTCTTCTCCTCTTGCTTTTCTATACATACTATCTTTCATTTCTTCTAATTCTACTTCTTCAATTTCTCTTTCTCGTCTTTTATTCTCTCTCTTTTTCAATGTTTCTCTTTTTAAATTTTTCTGTATTTTCTTTCTTTTGCAACATAAACATCCTAGTCTTAATATTAATACTAGAAAAAGTACACAGGTTAATGGAAATAGGATCCTACCTATAAATGTACTACCTAATTTTAACAGGAAATCTTTAATAGAAGATAATTTCTTTCCAATCTTTTCCCAAACACCTTCAACCTCCAGTGGCGCAATTTCCTCATGCAAATCAGTTATATTTGTAATGTATGTCTTTAGATCTTGACTTTCGTCAGGAATGTAAGAACAACAATGTTGAACTTTCAGCATTCCACAGACTCCACCCTCTTTTGCCAAAAATATATCAAGGGCAAGTCGATTTTGCATTACCATGGCACGCATGGCAACCATCTCTGTATTTACCAATAGAAATCCTCCAGCGGTGCTTGTTGACAAGCGATCTACTACTGGTGATAATTTTCTAATTTTGTGTGCATTCAGAGATATTCCCACTGCTAGTATCAATGCTCCAAAAATGTCTCCCACAATGTCTGACCAAGCTTCTCTTTTTCTATGTATTAGTTGACTACCTAACTCATGTACACCATCTCTTCCTCTTCCCACATGGAATATTTTTGGGAAAACCAGGCCTACATAATATGTGCCAAACCAATGGTCTGGTAACCGATAATATGCTTTGTTCCTGCAGAGAAAATATAATCCAGGAAAAACTGGATCATTTCCTCCTTTAAATTCCCAGCCACCCATGATTCGATATGTACCATGGCAATCACTTGTGCCTACAAAATAATTATCATATACAGTTTGATTCCTTCTAATGCACAACTTTCCTTTCTGGGGCCAATCTAAAGCCATTGTTGGACTAGCTTCTTCTTTAAAATGTTTTTCTCTTTCAACATCCTAAACTGTCTTTTCTTCTTTTCCTTCAGGTATTTTCTTTTGCATCTTTAATCTCCTTTCTTCAACCATATCTAAGAAAATCCTTTCCTCCTTCTTTAAGCTACAAGTTAGATTATTTCTAAATATAGATTCTAATGTTAGTTCTTTGGTTTCTAAGAAAAATTCACCTAACACCTTTGCAGGCTTCTCTTTATTCAATTTTTTAACTACAGGTACTTGTGAAAATATGTTATCTACATCTGAAAAATAATATTCTAATTTCCCTATTTTGTAAAACAAACTTGCTATTACACTACATGTTATTCCATATGTTACTGGGAGGTGATGATATGTCACTCCCTCAGACACAGATGCAGGTAACTGCATGCAGACGTAGCAGTCCCTCACGTCCATCATCTTTACATATTCGTATAGTAATTTTGAAAATATATTGTTAGAGAAATCATTTATAGACCGGTCTTTATGTAAATAATTTCTATCGATATTAGTCGGATATACTTTCTGAATCTTTTCTACATACGTTTTATTCTCACTATGTCCTTCTATTGTTTCTAGTGTAACTTTAAATGAAACCATTAAAGCCAATGCACCTCATAGAAGCATTAGTAATCCTATGCAACAACACATTTTAAACCATCTTCTAAGAAATACACATTTAGTTTTTCTTTTTTCTGTGTTTGCCATTTCAAAAAATGATCAGTGTCTTTTGACTTAGCCTCTTCTACTTCACAACTAGTATTGTCTAACCAAAGGCTCTAAGCACCTACTTGGTTCTATCAGTTATGTCTTTTCGAGTAATTTATTGTCTTTCCAATGGAATTACTTTTGGTCTTTTCAATTTGGCATTTGATTGTCTTTCCCTTTTCTTTCATATCTTGATACAGAACTTCCTGAACATCCGTTTCTTCTCCAATGTCGGACAAGATAACTCAGGATTTCCGATTCTTCGTCTTCCTCAACCACTTCTGGTACAGTCACCTCTGGATTTTCTTGGCTATCCGCCTCTTCTTTTATTTCAGGCAGCGCCACATATGACCATTCCGGCGACTTATACTTCTGGTGAGGTTTTCTCGTTCTCTTATTTTCCTCTGCTGTTGTTTTTCCCTCGTCTTTCAATTTTTCTTGACTAGATACTTCATTCACTTGTTCAGCTATAGATGAATTCACTCGTGTCAATAGGTATCTCAATCTCTTTATTTTGTTTAGCCAAATTTCATCTCTTGCTGATCTTTTCAATTTATTTCCCTTATCATTTTTCTCAGCTCTCCATGCTCTCTTTCTCAGGACTCGACCTTCTGGTACTT
Source organism: Triturus cristatus (assembly GCF_964204655.1). Lineage (NCBI taxonomy): Eukaryota > Metazoa > Chordata > Amphibia > Caudata > Salamandridae > Triturus > Triturus cristatus. The sequence continues at coordinate 934,483,731 of NC_140584.1, read as the reverse complement.
CTTCATCACTGTCCTCTGATTCTGTTTCAACTTGACTTTTACTTTCAACTGTTTTTCTTTCCACCACTTCTTTTATTTTCCCTACTTCTGTCCCTCCTCGTGGTTCTTCCACACAATCTTCCTGCTGACTAACCGTCCCTTTCTCTAACTGGATGTTTGAATTCCCTACAACTCCTCGGGGGTCTTCTGCAAAAATCTTTCCCGCACTTTCTGTATCTGGCACCTGACCATCTACTTTTGTTACTTCAGGTGGAATTTCTCTCAACTTTCCATCAGGAACTTCCTTATCGAAAATGTCTTTAATTGTCTCTTTACTGCTTTTCTCTTTTCCAGTATGTACCTGTGTTTGTTCACTCTCTGAGTCTGAGCTGGTGTCAGAAATCTGCAACTTCCTCCTCAAGGGAATGTTCTGTGGGGCAAAGATCAAATTTGGTTCTGACTCCCCCCTTTCAGTATTTTCTCTTGTTCTTGTGTCCTCAGTATCAGATTCAGAACTAGTTTCTGATTCTTCAAAGTACTCTCCTTCCTTGTTATCCACTGGGTTTGGAATTCGCAAGGTATGACTAGCATGAATCCAGTTCTTTACTCCTGCGCACTTCACAGCTGTTGTCGTAGTTAAAATCACTTGTCGTGGTTTTCCCCAATGTGGGACCAAACAGTTCCTTCTTCTGTTCACTTTAATTCTCACCCAGTCACCTGGGCTTAGATCATGAGCTGGCTTCTTTTCAAGGGTGGTGGCATCCGATCCAACCTGATGGAACACAGAATGAACGGAGTCCGCCAACCCCTTACAGTAATCCAACACCAAGTCATCAGAGATAGGCAATAACTTGTTGACTGGTATGAATACATGCCTCATTGTTCTCCCCATCACAGTCTCGTGGGGACTCAAATCTGGGTTCTTATTTGGAATTGATCTAATAGTCATGAGTACCAGAGGCAAGACATCAGGCCATTTCAATCCTGTGGCTAAACACATCTTTCCTAATCTGCTTTTAATAGTGCCATTTACTTGTTCCACCACACCAGAAGCCTCTAGGTGATAGGCACAATGTAGTTTTTGTTGTACATTCAATGCCTCACAAATTAGCTTCATGATTTCATTATGGAAATGTTTTCCTCTATCTGACTCAATTGTGACTGGAAACCCAAATCTAGGGATGAACTCCCTCAAAAGTAGTTTTGCTACTGTAATTCCATCACTTCTTGTGGGGTATGCTTCTACCCATCTAGAAAACAGGCAGACCATCACTAAAACATACCTCAACCTGTTACAGGGGGGCATCTCAATGAAGTCGATTTGCATTCTGGTGAAAGGCCCTCCTTCTCGACCTATCGTTCCTAGACTTACCACTGTTTTTCTTCCAGGATTGAACTGTTGACATATAAGGCCTCTTTGACAAAGGCTCTCAGCTACAAGTCTGAATTTTGCATTATACCATGTCTGCTTAAACAATCTAAGCATTGCATCTCTCCCTACATGTGCTTGTCCATGATACACGCGTGCCATGGCGGTAAACCCACACATGATCGGTTTCCCTTGGTGCACATCCTGCTTTTACCCACGGTCTCATTTCCTCATCTCCTGTTTCTTCCTGTAACTGCCGCACTTCTTCCCATGTATTCACAATGTTAGTAAACAACAAGGGACATGAACTAATTTCCTTTTCTTTTGCCCGATTTACAGAATTCTGATTTTGCGCACAATATTGAGCCATATCGTTTGCATACTGGTTCCCAGCTGTGATATAGTCTCCAGTCTTTGTATGTGCAGCACACTTCATAACAGCCAATTGCTTAGGCAGCTGTATCGCCTCAATCAATTTCCCAACCACTTCAGCATTCCTTATAAGGGTTCCACTTGAAGTCAAAAACGCTCTTTGAGACCATATCTGGCCAAAATCATGCACCACACCGAAGCCATATTGACTATCGGTTATCACAGTCACTCTTACATTCTTTCCCAACTTGCATGCTCTGGTTAACGCAAAAGGTTCAGCAACCGGGGCTGATTTTACTCCCTTTAGGTAAGACGCTTCCATTACCGCTGCTACTGTGCATACTGCATATGCTGCACTCAGAATTCCTTTGTCTGTTCTCAAGCATGACCCGTCCACAAACATCACATAGTCACTTTCTGTCAAAGGTACATCTTTTATATCAGGACGTGGTTTGGTACAGAAATCAAGCACATCCAAACAGTCATGATCCACATCGTCTCTGACTTCCACATTCTCAGCATCCGGCAATAACGTTGAAGGATTCACATTCAGACATCTCACAAGGCTCACATTTGTTGCACCTAATATGACTTTCTCATATTTAGTCAGCCGACTATGCGTCATAAACTGAGTGCAGCTCCTTGTTAAAAGGATTGCCACATCATGAGGTACAAACACTCGCACAGGATATCCCATCACAATTCTTTCACTCTGTTCTAGGCTCTTACAGGTGGCTGCTACAGCTTTCAAACAACTAGGCAATGCTACAGCTACAGGGTCGAGTATAGCTGAAAAATATGCAATTGGTCTTCTCAGTTTTCCATGTTTCTGTATTAATACAGAGAGTGCACATCCATTCCTTTCGCTGCAGTATAGTTCAAACTCCTTCTCATAATCAGGCATACCAAGTGCTGGTGCTTCACACAAACTGTCTCTCAATTGTTTAAAGGCTGTTAATTCTTCCAAATTTAATTCAATGGGGTGTTTCACATCACTTCTTGTCAGGCGTACCAAAGGTTTTACAATCAGGGAAAAGTTACTTATCCACTGACGACAATATCCGACCATTCCAAGAAACATTCTCACTTCTCTTTGTGTCATTGGGGCTCTCATTCCTTTTATTATCCTGATTCTCTCTGCACTTATCTTTCTCAGTCCTTTTTACATTTTGTGGCCTAACTATTGTACTTCTTTCTGACAGAATTCCAATTTCGATGGGGATACTTTAAGTCCTCCATCTGCCAGATGATTTAGTAATGCTATTGTATCCACTACACAAGCTTCTCGAGTTTTTGATGCCACAAGTAGGTCATCAATGTACTGTACCAGTACTTAGCTTTCGAACATCTCTAGATCTTCTAAGGATTTTTTCAATATTTGGTTAAATATTGAGGGGCTCTCTGTATACCCCTGTGGGATTCGGCACCATGCCAAAATACGTTCGCCAAACCGGAACGCAAAAATCTGCTGACTGTCTTGATGCAATGGGATGGAAAAGAAAGCATGACACAGGTCAATTACTGTGTACCATTCCGCATCATGAGGAATCTGATACAAAATCACAGATGGATTTGGTACAATAGGACATGACACAACAATTTTGTTTATTTTTCTCAAGTCTTGCACTATTCTAAACGTTCCATTAGGCTTTTTCAGACCCATAATTGGTGAATTACACGGACTACTCATTATTTCTCTCAAAAGACCTTGTTTAATCATTTTCTCTATTATCGGAGTAACTCCTTCAATTATTTCGGGTGTCAATTTATACTGAGGAATATTTGGGTAACTTATTCCTTCCTTTACAGTCACCTTTACAGGATCTACATTTTTCATTAATCCCACATCTTCTCCTGTGAAATCCCAGACTTCCGCTTTTACTGTCTTTTTCAGTTCTTTTGGTAGTTCTTCAGGATTAAATACAGCAAATGCCTCAGTAATCTCAGGTTCCATATTAGCCATAGTCATTTTATACAGTACATCTTCATCAGGGGTCTTAAATGCTATACCATCGGGAGTGCACAATATGGTGCAATTCCTTTTGCACAGTAAATCACTTCCTAACAAATTTACATGGCTTGAATCGCACAAAATTTCCCTACGTTAACTTTTACTGGTTCAGTGAGATACGTTTTAATCTGTCTGTTGGATACTCCAACTACTTGGATTGTTTCATCCGAGAGAGGAAGATTTTTAACATCAGTTGACCTGACAGTTGAACGAGTAGCACCAGTATCTATTAGGAAAGTAATATTTTCATCATTTACCTTTCCATCCACAAAAGGACCTGTCTGGTCTACTTCTAGAGTTGCGCCAAGAACGCACTCTTCTTCCTCCCCTCGGCACCGTCAATAGCTTTCTTCTGACTCACTCTCATCGCGTTGTAGCCAATACTGAGAAACAGCACTAGCGCGCGGCAGCTTAGATACCTGTTCTTCATTGTAGAATCCTGTCTCATTACTGTATTTCTGAGGATTTACGCTCTGTGGAAAAGGCGGTTTTGGCACCTGATTCTGTTGGGCAACAACCTGCTGCTGTCGCTGTGGTTGACAACTCACCTCTTTCTGCACCTGCAAATTCAATGATGCATTATCACCATTAGTACTTGGTGGAAATTTACACTCGGATTACCAGTGCCCTATTCTTCCGCAATTATGACATGGCCACTTCTTTTTGGCTTCTTCTATATTAAATTGTCCCTTTCCTTTTCCAACATTAAATTTGGGGTTCATACCTGCACCATTTGCCTGTTCAATCAATTGAGTTTCCTGTCTTTCTGCCACTTTTACCTGTGCCCACATAGCCTTTTCTTTTAACTTACGCTGTTTGGCTTCAATTTCATCACTAAAATATTTTGCATGTCTCAGTACTTCATCTATTTTCTTATTTTGCCAGTCCACTGTATGCTGTTTAATCATTTCACTTATTTCTGGACGCAGCCCATATACAAATCAGTATACAAAGTGACTTAAATCTTTTTCACTCAAATTTTCATCACCAATAAACTGCTTAAAGGCGAGAATTAACCTCTCATAATAAGCATGTACTGATTCTTTAGCTTCTTGATGAGTTCGGTCAATTTTTACCCAATCAGTTTCCTTGGGAGGTACTTTGTTTTTCAAAAAGGTAATTACCTGTTCATATTTTTTTATCACTTCAGGATCAGGGGCACCAGTTTTTGGGTCCCTAGGGTACTCTTGTGTAGGCCAGCTAATCATAATCTTACATTCTGTCCATAAATCTGCTGGTACTATTATGTCAAAAAGGCTATTTAAATAAATCCATAAAACTTTTGATAACTTTACAAACCTATCTACCTGCCTATACCACTCGATTGGCTTTTCGCGTAGTCGAGGAAATTCATTGGTAAATGACAAAATATCTTGTCTAGTCCAAGGGACATGTACATATCCTCCTCCTGGAATTTCTCTCATGGGACATTCTGTTACTACCCTTTCCTTTTCTCTTACGGGGAAGGCTGCAAATGTTTTGTCTGGGACATCATCTCATTTTCGAAACCACCTACTTTTCCATTTATCTTCATCTCCCCATTTTCTTAACAAAATGATTATGTCTTTAATCTGAGTTGTTCTCCCTGCGGTGTTCAGATTTTCAATATCTTTTTCAGAAAAATCTACTCAGTATGGTTTTTGTAAAGCCTTTACTCTTTCAAAGTCTATACCCATTTCATTTGCCACTTCTTCTAGTCTCTCGTGGAGATTCCTTGCTCTCCAGGTTATACTTTTACATAAAAATAATAATTCTTCATCCTGATAGGCTTTTAACTTCTCCGTGGGGATAGTCCCTACTATTAATTCTTCCAAAAAAATCTTCAGCTTGGCCATATCTATAGATTGGGATTCTGTATCTTTCCGCTGTAAACGCCTCAGCCATTCACTTAAGTAGGCCCTACACTATTTTTCTCATTATTTGGTTGTGCTAAACTCTGTGGTGATCCTGGGACTGATTCTGTCGTCATTATTATTCTATCCACTAAACTTTGATTTACTGTCAAATTTTTAGGCGTACTTTGTTCTGAAATACCTGCTGTTTGTCTCCATGGGTTCTCATCTGCAATTTTTTCTGGCCTCTCGGTCTGTTTATTACTGTTATAAGGAATTGTCATACAATGCTCACTATCCTTCTGTTTATCAAACATAGGCATTACAGGTCCTATAGTTACAGGAATAGTTATGGCTTCCAAATATTTGGTCAATACCCTAATCTTTTCAGTTAACTCTAAAGTGGTTTTCGCTAGTTCAGCTGAATTTTCATTACCCGTTTTACCATGTTGTGTTTTCTCTTTAAGGATTGTTTTTTCCTACTTCTTGTGGTACTGATTCAAATTTTATATTTCGTGGAGTCTCTTTCATTGGGGCACTTGGTGTCAATAATGTGGAATCTGATTGATATGGGGGTGGATTTTTATAAAACATGTCGTCAAGAACATCACCCTCCGATTCATGCACACCATACCCTCCTTACTCTGTATTATTTCTCTTTTCCATACATTTTCTATTGCTAATTTCTTCAGCATTTCTCACAGGAAACAACCCCTCAGTCATATTTGCGCTTCGCCCTCTCCTCATTCTATCATCATGATTCTCCTGTCCATATGATCTACCAAACATATATTTGTACCTTCCGCCACTCCTCAGCCGTTCTCTGTCATGCATCTCACCTTCCCATTCTGTCAATGCTTCAAACTAGGTCAGTCTAGGTCTCGGTTTTAGATTCATCATTCTCTCTCTCAAATTTCTCAATACTGCTAAATTGAACGAACCATGTTCTGGAAATGCTAAAACTCCATCATCTTTTGTATACTTTGCCCAATTGCCCAACCAAATACATGTATGATATCCGTATTTCGCAACCATAAAGGATGCGGGCGATTTTGGTGGAGGAAGCAACTGTCCCTCTCTAGTCACAATCGGTTTGTCCTTTTTAAATAAACTCTTAATCTTTCCAAACCAGGACTTTTTCTCTTTTTCTGGTGGATCGTAATACATCATTTTCTCTTCCGTGTATCGCTAGATTTTCCTTACGACTATTCTGTTGTTTTAACCAATCGTAGTGTGACTCACACTAACGCACCAATCAAGAGCGTCTATGTCACTTCTGTAATTCTCCAATCTCAGCGCAGCATACACTAACGCACCAATCAGGAGCGTCTACGTTTCTTACTGACTGGCCAATCCCAGTGCGGTCTTTCTGACGTCAGCTTGTCTCGCTACTCCTGCTTCTGCTGACCCCTCCTTTACAAAATTTATCGGCAAACTTTTTACATTCACTTTTTACTAAAATTCTGTTAGTAACGACATAAAAACGCCACCATTATCTGTTTCACTAACAAAAGAATAGTTAATGACCGAGAGCAGCGCTTACCTCTGCCCTACTACAGAATCGTTACTTCCATTGATAAAGTAGCACATCCCTCTACCTTACCCTTCTAACAAGCATTAGCTAACCGTTTCTCCAGAATTAAGACACCTAGTTGGAGACGCTCTGCTCCTGAGAAATAAAACCAGAGTTTCACAATTAACCTGAATGCTATTTCATTCACACACTTTCATACGGAAAATGTAGTTCATTCACACAGAATTCTGTCTTTCCCGAGAGCAGCGCTTACCTCTGCTACTACAGAATTATGACACTTGTTAATAAAGTAGCACTTCCCTCTACTTTATCCTTCTAACAAGCTTAGGGAACACCTGTTACCTTTCCAGTGATAAGCGTAATCAGAGTGCCTTTTGGACTCCTGGTACCTAAGACCAAAATTTCACAGGTGACCTTCGCTACCAAACATTTCTCTCTTACAGAAAATGTCCCTAGCAGTAACACACGACGATGTTACCAAATCGAACCCAGACAATGCGTCGTGCAACTCCAATCGTCACACGTTTTCCCAGTGTACCTACAGGGCAACAACAATTCCGTCTTTCCCGAGAGCAGCGCTTACCTCTGCTCTACTACGGAACCGTTACAAACTTCCGACTTCCTACATCCTAGAAGCCGACAAACAACATAGAACGCGACGCGACTCAACATAGAGTGTTAATACATAAATCAATACTCATCCACAATCAATAAGCAATTTACAGGCAATAATCAGCAAACCAAAACAATAAAATCATCATACTGCTACCAGAAAAACTGATCCAGCGCAAGACTGAGAAATGGGGAACAACATATACCGATATCCTCCCTGCGTCGCAGACCCGTCGTCACGCACACTCATTCATACACACATTCTTTGGTGGGGTCCATAACACCAACTCACACACGTCTCCATTCACGAGTCTACACAGACAGGAGGGATGAGTAATTCAACCGCTGGACATGTGGGGGGAACACCTTATAACCTATAGGGAGAGAAAAGTTATTTTACAAAATATACATTAACATCCGTCGCCTATAGATCCCTAATCCTAAACATCAAGGCACTCCACCCACTTGGTCGACGGACCAATTAGTTGGATTGGTTGATGGTGATTTAGAACCAGCTAAAACACATTCAAGACTCAGAATCCTTATTTCCCTTAATGAAAAACCACAAACTCATATTTCTTGTAAATCAATATTTGTTTATCTAAATTTTCATAATAATCTATATTATCATTTGTTTCGGCAAAAGTTTAGAATTTTAAATCAATTGGAATAAATCGCAGAACATCATATTTACCTAAACTGGCTATTTTGGAGTCCTCTAATTCATTGGCTGCATAACCAAATTTTGTCGTAAATTGTCCGAATAAGCAGGCCAAGGCTCAAAGTTCAAAGTCCTCTGTTCAGCACGTTACAGTCCCCAATTTTATCAAAGGACCAGAAATCGTGCAAGCCTCTATCATAGCCTGTGGATTTGGAAAAAGTTTGCAGTCATCAAACGGTCGGGCAGCATCTGGACCATCAGGAAAGTCACGAACTCCACAGTAATGTACCCCTCTCTATTCTACTACCCTTTTTTATAATAATACCAGGTTAAAGAGGATACATTTTTAGGCTTGGGACAGTCGTGATTGGCTGGTTGGGATCGTCCGATTCTTATTCCCAGATTCTCAGTACAGTTCGAGGGGTGAGGTCACTTGTCAGCTAAAGTGTCGGCTTGTTCCGGTTTACTGTAAGGTTGATTGTTCCCCTATCTTGGCTGACCACCAAATTCATATCCTTGACCGGGAACATGATGAGCAAAGGTCGCTAAGAGGTTCACAATACTTTTTGCACATGCGCAGTTCACTCCGCGCCTCACGAGACAGTGGCCACTTCTGCGTGCGATGTCAGCGGCCATATTGGATTAGGCCCAGATGTCAACTTAAGCGAAACAAACACAAAAGAACAATTAATACATAGAAATGGTGATTCTAATGTTAACCCCTTTCTAATCCCTCTATGTGCTTGTATTAATCTAGCATATAGCGACATTTAAAGCCATTATATGCACCTTTTTCGATCCTCCTCGATGATGCAACATCACAAGGCAACATATATCATGCAATATTCTATTACCACGTATACTATTCATTAATATGTGTACAGATTTTAGTTATTAGCCATGTAAATAGCAAATCTCATGTATAGGTTAAGTTTTAATAATGTTGATTAGTATACATGCAACACTCGTTTAATAATATTATAGTTAATAGATTATATAATTAGTATTTTCATGCAAAAATAGAGGAGGTATAAAAAAATTTGCACTACCTGCTCCATCACCTTGTTACCACCTCGTGTATTTTATTCTACCACCCTGCACTTCAGGTCTCTTTATTAAGCAGTGGGTAAACCTAAATAAGATCCCTAACTTTAATCATTCCCCAGAGCTCTACATTTTCTATGCTTTGGTACAGGAACATGTGGGGGGAATGTATTCTCTGTGGTTTACCATTTGTGAATTTAGGTGGAGTATGCGCTGTGTGCTTTAACTTGGATGTTTTAACGAATACTCGCTCTCGCATGACCCCAGCAGCCTCGCATTTCATGATTTTCTAAGTACTACCAACTTCGTATGCTCCCGCGTTTCTCCACGCTTCGCAGACCCTTCCTGTTGACGTCACGCGCTCCAGTCATTAGCGTGGCACCGTTTGAACTGCCTGACGATACGCTGTCTTTACCCAAGATTCCAGGGTCTTAAACTAGAGGCAGAGTTCGGGGACAGATGCTATAAAGTGAGAGAGTGCAGATGTGAAAGGTGAAGTCAGAAGTATGACTCCTTCAGACACACCTGAGTTCCCGCTATCTTTTGTAAAGTAACTAGCAGGTGGGCAGGCAGCTGGAGGCTCACAGGCCCAAAACACTGAGAATATGCAACTACGTTCCTGATTCCATCTGCCTGACTGCTCCATTTCCGTCCGTGTATTACACGCACGCAAGATGCATGCTGTGCACGCTTTTGCCCATCTGCCCAGTTAGTGTCAAGTGCGTCACCTGCATCCCCAGTGAGTTCTGGCCTCTCAACGAACTGTACGGAGCATTCTGTGACCTATTGCACGTAGCTGCCATGATATAAACGAAACTACAGGACCCAGGAAGCCATGTGATGACTCCTGGAAGCTAGCGCTGGCTGAAGCTGTCACGTGTGACTTACCTGCGGGCCACCCGGCAATAATGTTTTAGGGTGCATTTACAACCATGTTCACACAAATATGCTATGCGACTATTTAGGAATTAAAGATAAGTTGATGTACGAGCCTGAACATGTGATACAACTCCATCATTCAACTTCAGCATGTTAGCGTTCAGGGCCACTGAAGCATGGAAGAGCAACGCTGCATGTTTTCACACTCTCTGGCTGCCTCTGCCTTCATTGAGAAGGTCCGCTCTCACACAGAGGCAGTAGAGCAATTGCACTACGGTCAACTACACACCGTAGATTCCACTCAGAACACAGCCGGTATCCCTTAAACTCGTCATTAAAATCCTTGGCGTGTTTACCAATAAACAGCAGTCAGCAAGGTATCCCCAAGTCAGTGAACATGACGTCTCTAAAGGCAATCTCATTACACAACACACAATCTGAATGGGCGGTTGCCGAAGAGCAGACAGCTGGTCGGCGAGTACAAACAGCGCTCGTTTACCTGAGCTGATCATGCTGTGCATCCTCTGCTGCGCCAAAGGCTGGTCGCGTCCCGAAACCCCATCTGAGTAAAAACACGATTCAGTCTCATAAATTGTCTGCAGCATATTCCAGCCAGCCTGTAGCTCAGCTGCACGAAAGATTCATCACTGCACACTGAATGGGCGCTGGGAGCCACCCCGCCCCATCGCCCGCGGGGTGCGAGAGACTGCACACTTCGGAATATGTTATTGTTCCATGCCGACACGTTATAGCACACCACAGGTACGGTGCGCAGGCACTCCCTGGTGACTGCCGCTGCTGTGTGAGAACCTATGTGAAGCAGGAAGTGCCTGTGTGTGCAAGTGGGAAGGACACCAAGGGAGACCCGCATGCGCCCCAGTCTAGGGAAATCAGCCAGAGTCCTTAAAAAACACAAGCGCGGCTGAAACGGACCGTGGTGAAAATAAAAACAAGCACGGTCTGAAAAAATAACACTTTGGAAACATGATCCCTCACTACACGCCTCCAAGAGATGAGAAATTGCTTCAAGAAGCAGTGAAGCAGACGATCCAGTCCGGATGAGCCGGAAGAAAAGGGGAAAGGGCGGAAACCAAAAAGCCTCAGTTTCAATAGGAGGTCACTGTTTTACATAAACAATGACGCCAGGCAATGAAAATGAGGGGTGGGGCTTCAAGTCCCCTTCTGAAATCTCCTTATCCACAATATGTCTCGCTGAGCGAGCAGCGCATGCGCGCTGCAACGCTGGGTGAGACTTAAAAATGGGGGTGGATGGTGATTAATCTGCTTTGATCACAGTTGGGTTGGGGTGTCTGATTCTGAACTTTAATTTCAAGCGACTCTTAGTGCCGATTACACACTTGACAATACCTGAAAGTTATTTACTTCCTACTTTCAAAATGGCGCTCCATGTGACCTTCACAAGAGTGTAGGTGGTAACAAAGTTCACAAATTATTGACACAGGCCTTCATGCATGGGGAGAGTGACCCATATGGTACTCCAATTTGATAACCTTTTACATCTGTGCTTCCAGGATCTGGAGCACCACGCCTCTCAAAATCAGAGCTGTTCCAAGCCCTCCACAAGTCAGAAAGAGCTGACAGTCCACCTCTTCCGACAACATTACGTCTCCACGCAATAGGATTCACTTCTCACAATTAGTTTCTTTGTAAATTATGCTGAATCCTAACTGAGATCTCAGCCTTTGCTCAGTAGTGGATGGATCTCAAGCTACTGTTTGCCCTCTATTACTATCTTTTTTTTTTTTTGATAAACACATTTTAATTGATTTGACAGAAAGTCCCAACCATACATCGTGACACCATAATAGCACAGGAATATATGCAAAGTTCTTGTTAACCCATTTGACAGAGAAGGATGGACACATAACTATTTACTTTTACATACATACTTTGTTTGAGGACCACTGGGAAATACTTGGACCAAAGAACTTCACTTCCTTAAGGCAGAAAGGTGTTACCTTAATTCATACAACAAAAAAGATCAATTGCATTACGTAGTCTTAGAAGCATTCCATAAATGTTTTACCATTAATGAAGACCTAGCAGACCCAGGATGAAGTTAATAGAGCAATGCAATGTGGTGTTATTGAGCCACAACCTATGAAACTGATGTTACTCAAAGTCCAAAGAAGTCTCATTATGGTCATCTTTTAGGTGATAACCTTGCCAAATCCAACACTAACATCAGGTGTTCATTTAAGGACTGGGTTGTTCACTTCATCATTCTCAGAAATAGAGAATACCACAGTCTTTTGGCAAAGAGACAAACAGTAAGCAATCACTTGTCACATTCTTCCCTTTGATCGACAAAGGTATTACTGGAACATGCACACATTTATGAAGAGGAAATACAGAAAAAAATAAAGTATGTTGTTCCTTACTAATACGAATTTTAGTGTAGCCATATTTAGCACTCAAACCTCTCAATAACATTTGTATTATTTTTATGAATATTTTGTTTGGATTTCCTCTAAATGTATTAACTCCTAAACCTTTAAGATGCAAAATATCTAATCAGAAGGTCAGGATATGCAGTGATCTTACCTATTAGAGTAGCAATGGTGTAAACTGAAAGGGTGCACGGTGCTTTTCTTTCAATCAAGAGTAGGATTGAAACTTTCACTTTGTACTTGTAAGGTTGCAATATATTTATAGAATGAATTTTCTGTTCTTTTCTGATGTATTTTCTTTAAACACTGATTCCACGTGCCATGCCTTATTTCCAAATTAAATACAAATTAGGAGGGATTTACATCACCCGAAAGATACTTCACCACAGGGACCAGTATGTGGTGAATACCTTGCCCCCATCTGTCCCACATGTAATCAGAACCTAAGACATTTGTTCTTGATGGTTACCTATAAATTCTTGGCTTAAAGAGCAAGCCAAACAGAGGAAATGCCAGCTTTAGCTGCCAGAGAAGTCCATCGGTTTAAACACACACTTACGAACAACTCTGAAATCTCAAATGGAGCTAGCTCACTGTCAAGTCAGCTTCTTACCTACACTTGATGCAAAGAAAATTATGTTATCCAATTTCACCAAATTAATGCACACTTTGGTGCAATTTTGGGTCCTGTCTTGCCGAGACTCAGGTAATGCACTACAGGCTGGTCTAGCCAAGTTATTGCTATTACACCTTGTCAAAGTGGTACTTCATATTTCCGTATGGTTTCTAGCTGTGGCCAGAAGATATATTAATATTACCAAGTTGCTGCAGAGTATAAGCGACCTCTTTTTAACACAAGACTCCACTTCACAATTGCATGCCTAGACATCGAGATTGTTTGATTTTGGCCACTTGAATACCTCTACGGTCAAACAGAAGTCAGGCTATTTTAAGACTGGAAATCCATTACTTCCCACTAATGCTTAAAACTCTAATCATTAGGTCTTGGCTAATAAACATCGTTAGCTACATAACATAACGTGTATTTTGTAAAGCACAAATTCATTCAAAGTTATCTTGGGTCTGAATAAAACATGTTATTGTCACCCAACTGAATGGTACTAGCTGTAGAGCTGTTTATTTAGGTATCATATACTTATAGTGTGCTTCGACTCAGCCCTTTGCTCATGACTGGATGGCTTTTTTGACTATCTCAGGAGTCTGCTTTTGATTCACTCGGTTTCTTCTCACTTCTTGTGTTTGTCCCGCCCAAGAACATTTTGGTCTCACAGTGTTGTGACTGGACGAGTTGTGGGCTTCCACTGCTAACTTCAGGGGACACTTTTTTTTTCTGCAGTAAGAATTCGATGGAAGGGCATGTTTCCTCTCTCTCATGCTTGTATGTCACCCTCCCTCACACACTCTTTGTTCTTCCATTCCCATGCTCCCCGATACTTCTGGCTTTACAACCTGTTATAAATATGTATTATTTATTTACTTTGTTGAAGAGTCTCAGCTGCAAAGTGCTACCTCGCACTTGTATTTTCCTTATATATATATATATATATATATATATATATATTTATCATTCTAAAGCGGCAGTCGGCTATGTTAGAATGGTAAATAAAAATGGACACAGTGTGTCACGAAATATGCACAAATGTGTCATGCATCGCGCATCCGCACGCATCACAATGACCATCTTGGAATGCATCATTGGTCAACCTGGAATTGTTTTTTTGCCGGAAATCCACCCATATGTATTGTGACATGACATTTCAGGATCAATACTTACTAGATTTTGTTTTGCATTTAGAATGCTACCTTTTTTTATTTCACAACAGAGTGAACATCTTATTTCTTGTTTGTTTTAGAGCTTGACTCTGTCATGTTTAACAATGCTGTATTTTTCCCATCTTTTGTTTTGTGCTGTTGTTTCAAGTTTAATTATCATACACCTTTTTTGTCTTTGCAGAACCTGGATTCCCTTTCAAAAACTGGTACTTTAGAATACTAACACACAACCGTAAAAAACATAAGGACAGTGGGTCAACAAAATATGCCTGGATGTTACTAACACTCCTGAGAGGGCAATTACATGAAAAACCGTAATCCACAAGAAGCGCTCAAGAGAGTCTGAATGTATGCATGAAGAGATGCGCTTGTCTCTGGGCATAGGCTAACAGTCTGCTGAAGATGCTGCGGCACCCCAAAGGCAGGTTTCGCAATGCCTCTTCTTAAAAGCAGCAGTCTCAGTGGGCAGTCTGTTTACAAGGTTATTCGGGCAGTCAGGGACAATATGCACTTGCTACAACTTCCAAATATATGTAATAGCGTTCGGAAAAAGAGAAGCCAATTAGAATGTTTATTTACAACTAAGGAAAAAGACCAATTAAAAGGGTTTTAATGGCAAAGCAGAAGACACAACGGGTGGAAACCTTTAGAAAACAGACATTCTGGCGCCAAGAAGGTCTTGAGGAAACCAATAAGTTACACACTGAGGTTCAGTTTGTTTACAGATTTCAAAGTATTGCCCACTACCTCTTTCTCTGAGAAAATTAAAAAAATAATTGAATTGTAAAATTAAAACTTTATATAAAAAATAAAATAAAATACTTGTTCAAGTTTGATTAGGATAAACTACAGTAATAATATGAAGTCTCACATTTACTTTGCATATTAAACAATGAGGAAGATATTAAAATGGATGAAAGTGATGATTTTCTAATTGGCTCTTGAATAAGCAGGAGGATAGTGCTTGCACACACTGACCGACTCAGAATGCAACTTCTGCCATACTAGAAACACATTTTATTCAAATATCAGAGTGAACAAAGGAATATGATCTTAAGCGGTCAACAAAAGTCATAGTTTGTACACTCAAACTAAAATACTGTTAACATATGTATTTAATTAAACTGTCCCTACTGGTTGATGTCATTTTAATTTCATTACTTTTATTATTATTCTTTATTTCATTAACAATCATTTTTCATTATTGTTCATTACTTTTATACAGTACAATCATATGAACACATGGAAGATCCGTGCAAGAGAACGTTCCAAAGTTTAATGAACAATGCAAGGAAGGATTTCGACAATATAAATGTTAGGCGACCGGTTGGAAGTTGTACAAGCTAGATGCTAAGGAATCACAAGTAAAGTTGGTAAGGAGCCACAAGTAAAGGGATGCTGAAGGGAGACTGTGCAAGTATACAGATACATTTGAAAAGACACCTTTTATTGGTTTAGCAGATGGCTATGTTTCGAAACAATACACAAACATATTAATTGGAATCGCAAGGCAAAAAAAGTCTTTGAAAGTAAAGTGACATGACAAAACCAACCGAACAGGAAAAAACACATAGAAATCCAGATAGATTGTTAAAGGAGAATTTATATATTTTGGAAGACGAGCATACAAAGAAGAGCAACAATCTAAGTGGAGGAGAACCATATTATAGAGGAGTTTTACGAAGAAAACAGCCAAAATGATTGGGTATTCCCGAAATAAAATAAAGCAGACAGCAATCCCTAATGATAGTTAATATTTGCTTATAAAACATTAACAAAGAGCTAAAAAATAAACCAAGATTAAAGGAGGAATTCGTGAGAGTAAAAAGGTAGCTGGCAATTATAAACAAAATACGGGAAGATCACAGATCAATTTTTTTAATGGAATGATATGAAAAATACTAGAAACCTACAATACCACTCAGGTTCTAAAAAGTTTGTTTAGGTTTTTCCAAACCAATACTCATTAACATAGCGCACATTTGCCCACACGGAGCACAATGATAATGTAATAAGGTCCAGATCTGTAATTAATCTATAAACATGTACAATACAGATGGACCTTCAAAACTGCCTAACAAGAGAGTTCACCATTTGAGGTTGAATACTACTGCAATGTCATCTGAAAATTGGCCTTACTTCGGAAGTATGTGAACTCAGGATGTGCATGCTGCATTACTCATGATGATATTTCTACAATATTGTGCTTGTGAGGGGAAAAGGAATGATGGCTAAGCTATGGCATACCAAGGGTGTTGTGGGCTACAATTAAAGAAAGGAAAATAGGCAACCTTTCCCCAGATTGGGAAATAGAAGATATCTATAACTGGGGTAATGAGAGCCCCTTCCATGCAGGGACAACAGAATTGGCATCTAAGCAGTTGATGGATTTATAGCCTCCACTTCCTTTCCTGGTGTTAGCCCCTGCAGCCCCCCCGACGAACCTCCTAAACTGTGTGGTCCAGTATTTCTGTTTTTTCACCCTCCCATTCATTATTGTGAACTGGAGTGGAGTTGTTCAGCTTGTTGTGGTTTAATTGTCTTATATGCTAATTTTGTCTTTTTGAAGTTATCTAATGCTCATGCTACATTGTTGTTGTATTTAGCAGAGGTGGACTCGTGCCTGGCCACAAAGCAGGTACACACCTTATCATTAGGAACTAAAAATCGGGCGATTCTTGTATTGATTTGTCTTTAAGTTTTAACTCTAGTCGGGCAGTGGTGCTGCAGTGTGTAGGGTAGGGTCGGTGTGTGCGCTACAGTGATTGTCCTTGGGTCTTGTGGTTACTCACTGCTCCGCTCTGGGACTGCTGTGAGTTGGTACTTGCACCAAGGGATCAAGGTATGGCCCTCTTGCCCAAGTCGATTTCCCAAACGGTGCTGGGGGGGTCCCTTTTGCGGTGACTCTGACTTGGTTGGTTTTGGGCTCAGGTTCCCTTTCCTGGGATGAGTGGGTGAGTTCTCCCTGTGAAAAGTTAAATCTGGAGGGCCCAGAGGAGCTTCCTCAGGCCCAAGTCAATTAATTGGTGCAGTAAGGGCCAGAAAGATGGTCACTCATAACTGCATAACAATGTTGGTCAGGAGATCCAATGTCTCTAGCTGCTGTCAAGAACAACCTCTCTCATGTAAACTGAGACGGAATTTTGTATAATATGCGAATGGATGATGGGTTGAAATTTTGTGCTGATTTGTGGTTGATGGAAGATGTAATAAATATGGCCTGACAATTGTTATTCTCTAAAAGAAAATATCCAGGAGGGCTCAGGTTGTTTCGGTGCTGCTTATTCTGTTGGTACAGTTGCCCTGTTTGGTGCTTCCTCATCCGGTGAGGTTCCCCAAGTGTAGGAGGAGCACAATTTATCAGACTTTGACTGGCTGGTATTTGGATCGGAAATACCCTCCCATTTAGGAGTGTTTGTCCTCAGAAAGAGTGATAAACGCACAAATGTGAGTTTTTGTCTCATTTTGAGCACTTTTACCAGGTTCATGTTACCATTTTTGCACTGGTGAAATATGTGGGAAGAAAATCTTGGAGGCGCAGGATTTCCCCCAGCACTTGTAGGGCCTGATGCACTAATTATTAGTCGTGAAAATCCAGTTGCTATTTGCAATCAGTAAAGTATTTAATAAACAGAACAATGCACCAATAGGTTGGTACACTAAATTCCAATTTGCAGTGGGAAACACCTCATAAATATTAATGAGATACGTTGTATACTGCAACTCACTATGGTTGGTGACCATCTCAGGGTTCGAGGTCTGCTTGGGTCAGTAGACCACCATGTCTGTGATCACCCATCAATAAAGGAAACTTTTTTTAAAATGCAGTCCTTAAAAGAAACCCGGTTGTGTTTAAAAAGGAAAGAAAATTGGGGGAAAAGTTTGTTACAGAGTTGGCAGTGGATGTGTTCACTGACAAAGGAGAAGGGGTCCCCGGCGGGGAGGGAAGTGGTGGATAGAATGCACACCACAGAATGTTCGGTATTATTAAGCCGAGTTTTTTAAATTTAAAAGTTTTCGTCATATCTATATCCTGAAAAAATAATAATTGTTAAAGTTCATGAAACATTTGAAAATTGCCAGAGACCGAGTTAGAAATGAGATGGACTAAATTCAAAACCCTGAGAATTGGAATAACGGCATCTACAACCTACCATCAAACCTCTTGTGAAAGCCAGCTATCTTGATAAGTTAATTCCTGTTACTACAGATATTCCAGTAAATACTTCAATCTGCAGCCTTCTCTATCCTGCTATTGCTCTGTTCTTTCGACCCCCCAACTCGGGTGCCACCGAGCCTCATTGCACATTCTACTTTGAAATAAAATAATCTAAAACGTAAGAGAACGTGATCCTGCTTTATGTGTGGCCTGGGAGTACATACTACAAGATAGGGGGAAGGTGGGAGGGGAAAGGAGGGGACTTAAAAAAAAAAAAGTTTTGCCACGAGATTGAGACTCACATGCGCTTCAAGGCTGGTACCACACGCAAAAATGTGTAGCCTTATGGAGTCCCGTCCAATGACCAAGGCTTGGTTTCAGAAAAGGGTCTCCGAGAAGGTACGGCAACATAGTTAGAACCTTTTTAGTATCCTAAAAATGAGTGTGTCATAGAGTGAGAATCAGTGGAGTCCACCAGGATGCATGTCAGAGTCCAGCCAGGAGAGAGACCTCATCTTACCCATCTACCCAATCATGCAAGAAGGTGAAACCTTGGATGCCTTGATTCAACTATGGCAAAGGCCTGTAGGGCATGTGGGTGCTGGCAAACACTGCATATGGTGCAAGGTAAGGGTCATACACTCGGGCAAGACTCGCCTGTCTGTGCCTGTGTACCCTGTATATCACAGCACAGACAAAAGAATTTTAGGGAGCATATTTCATAGGAGGAGCAGGTTGATCAGTTTGATCATTTTCCCTAGAGAGTTAAGTTCAGAGTTAAGCAAAGCTACAACTTTATAAAAGGTCCTAAATGCAAATGTGCCTGGACTATTTTCTTCCCGAAGCACTGCTACAATATTTAAAAGAAAGAAGCCGATAGAAACATTTTTCCACACCTAGACGGTAATCGAAAAAGACAGAGAAGAGAGGCGAGTCTAAATTTTACAGCTCACGGCACCTGACAGCGCATGACCTGGTGTTCTGTATTGACTTTCAGGTGCCAGTCTTGTCTCTAAGTGGTGAACAAAACACTTTCCATTGAGTGGCAAATGGGGCTGAGCTACATTAGGGCAAAGAGAAACACGCGCAGTCCATGCATGAAAGAAAACCAAATTACAATACAATAAAAAAACACGAGAAAATGGTAAAATAAAGACAGCTTCACAGCTCTCCAGGCTTAGCAGGATTGCCCCATGGGAATAGCCGCATTGTTTGAGCTATTAAAGCCCAGAGTTGTTTAAAACCAACGTGCAGAATAGAATCCAATCATTTTAGAGGTGATTGTTGGGACAAAAGGCCCCGATTGCGAGCTGCACAGTACTGGCAGGGTGCAAACTTCGCACCTGTAATTACCATTACTGTGCGGCCGGTAACATCCCATCATTACTGTGCAATTACGAGTTAGAC
The DNA here is from genome assembly GCF_964204655.1 of Triturus cristatus. NCBI lineage: Eukaryota > Metazoa > Chordata > Amphibia > Caudata > Salamandridae > Triturus > Triturus cristatus. The sequence continues at coordinate 934,463,667 of NC_140584.1, read as the reverse complement.
TCCTCAGAATAGGGAATAACTGTGTAGGCAAGGAATAACCATGAAGATTTCGGCATGGTAATCCCTAGTCCCACAGGTTTAACACTCAGGAGGTTAATGGGAGCCGGGGCTTCTCTGCCGGGTGGGGTGGAACGATATGGACTGGAAAGGGTAGCAGATCAACGGGGGGCAGGTGCGTGGTGTGGGTTGCTAGCAAGTACCATTCCACTCTCCTTTTTAATTTTTGCGCCCCTAAGAATTTTCCATCTGGGGCAACTGCGCCGCCCCCACACTACACCATTGAGGTGGGTGGGGGGGAATAGTTCCATGGCAGTGAGTAGCTTTGCATACTCCCCTCTTGGCGCAGAAAGGGGTCAGGAGGGACAGTGGTAGAGGGCTGGCAATGCTGATGTCGAATCCTCAAGCGATTTTACCGGCAAGTAAAGTAGGGACCAGTGTTTCTACTCTTGGGAAAACCAAGCCAGCCATGCTCCAGTGGAGCAGTATTCCACACAGGATCTCTTCTCCCCTGACCTGAAATCAGGGTCAATCTGTGCTGCTGTTTCATCTTGCCTCTCACTTATGTCCCCCTGTCTTTTTCATTCTGGCAAGAATTTCAAGGGGCACTTAATCCTTAGCCCTGCCCAGTGGTTAACTTGTAAAAAAATAAGTGCCGTGGGCTCTCGTCAGGAGGCAGCTTCTACCAGCCCATTTCTTTTTTTTTAAACTTTATTTGTAATTGTAACATATAACATGACAATGTATAGCAATGCAATGTACAGTGAATCACAATATAATCGCAATATTCTCTGCGGCCAAGTACCATAATTGCAACATATGCTTTAATACAATCCTTTTGATCATTCAGTACAAACAGTCAGTACAAACAGAAGGCACACATAGCACAGAGAAATGCAGTGTTATACGTGGACCAGGAGGGAGTTACCGGTTATGAAAGACCAGAGACAGAAAGTCCAAACCCCTGGTAACAACACTCGATATGTATGTGGCCGCCAGCACTGACAGTCTTAGTGAACCAAAATCATCAATGAGAAAAATAACTAATGAAACACCTCAGGCGTTATTGATGCAGTTGCAATTAGAGCAGGAAACCCGTCTGCGGCGTCTTGTGAAAGTAAATACCCCTGGAGAGGTTTCCATATATCTTTGGGCCTGGAGGTAGCCGGCACCGTCTCAGCGTAGATAGTAGTTTGTTCTTGACAATATGTTAGGTCTGTCAACCATTCTTTGAATTTCAGGGCACGCCCCCTTTCCCATCTACATGCCACTTTCCGCTTGGCTAATAACAGTGATATAACAAGAAATTTCCTGTGAGCGTTAGGTATCTGTGCCGTGTATCCTAATAGTGCAAGCAAAGGGTCTCTCTCCATTGCTCTGCCGGTCATCTTTTCTAGTGCCACTAACACCTGTTCCCAGTACTCTTGTATTTTCGGGCACTCTCACGCCAGGTGTAGGAACCCCGTTCCTGGTTGTTGGCAACGCTCACACCGGTCAGTTGCTGCTAACTTGAATTTGTATTTCTTAAGTGGTGTATAGTATAGGCAATGCAGGTATTTATAATGTATCACTCGCAACCTACAGCTTGCTGAGATCTGTGCCGTTTGTAGACAGCAATATTTCCACTGGTCGTCGGTGAGTTCTTGCCCGATATCTTCCCCCAATTGCACCCGCGTCGGACTATGAATTCCCTCCCTGTTGGATCGTATGGTAGTGTATAATGTTGATACTAGGTGCTTTGCATCTGTGGAGCCCAGCATGTGGTGTAGCGGGACCAGACTTAAGGGTTCCCGCAGAAAATCCGGAATAATTGATCGTATTCTCTGTCGTAAGCGTAAATAAAGGAATACATTCAATGGTGTATATGGTATATTCTGCAAAAAATGCTCTAGAGTACGAAACTCCCCAGCATTAAACAGATCACCCCACGTGTGAACGTGAGCTCGCTGGCATAACTCCAAAAAACCCCTTTCCTGCAGCAAGGACAACTGAGGATGATATGTCAGTGGGAGCCAAGGGGAGTAAAGGACAGGCAAGGCCAACAAAGACGTTATCCTATTCCACGCGTCAACCGTGCCTGTGACAGTAGTAGGTGGTGTCGTGCGTGAACGCATAGGCCCATGTATCAAGCCACTCAGTGGTATTGGGTCTGCCAGCTAGTCCTCCACAGCTATTTCTGGCATGTATTTGGGGTGGTGTATCCAATAATAGGCATAGTGCGCCTGTGCGCTTAGAAAATAAAGTTCAAAATCAGGAATATCAAAACCCCCTGATCATATGGTCGCATTAAAGTCGCCCACTTAAGTCTTGGTTGTTTCCCTCCCCAGAATAGTCTGATCATTTCAGATTGTAATGTCTGAAAGAAATGGCGTCCGGGATGATATGGAATGTTAAGAAACAGATAGAGTAATTGCGGTAGTATAATCATCTTTATGAGGGAAGCCCTCCCCGCTAATGAGAGTGGTAACGAGATCCACCGTGTAATGTTGGCAGTGAGTCGTGTGATAGCCGTGCCATAATTTGCCCGTATGGTCTCTTCTTTGTCTCTGGTGATCTGTATGCCGAGATATCGCAATTCATTGTCACACCAGTCCAGTGGGAATCTAGGTACTGCTGGTGTAAGAGGGAAAACTTGTGACTTCCCCCAGTTAATATTAATACCCGACAACCCACCGAATCGTATGAATTCTCGTAATATGGGATTCATATTCTGCTTGGGGTCCCTAATGTATAGTGTCATATCATCCGCATACAATGAGATTTGTATCTGGTGCATGCAACAGCGAAATGCCTTGTCTTTATGGACTTGACGTAATCTGGAAGCTAAAGGTTCCACAGCTATGGCAAACAATAGTGGGGACAAGGGACACCCCTGTCGAGTGCCTCTCGAGATTGTTATCGACTGGGATAGTCGCCCATTGATCAATATCTTGGCGGTAGGATGATGATATAGTAATTTAATCCAGGACAAATATAGATGTGGAAAGCCCATTCTCTGCAATACCCCAAACAGATAGTTCCACTCCACAGTATTAAATGCCTTAGTGGCATCCAAATATACTGCGGCGAGTGGGAACTCAGGGTCCACTGTCTGGATTAAAGAGAACAAGGTTCTGAGGTTGTGGGGTGTATTTCTACTTGGTACAAACCCTGACTGGTCAGGGAGTATTAGCTTGTCCATTAGTAGAGCCAGCCTATTAGCCTGTGTTTTTGCTAAGATTTTTGTGTCGCAGTTTAACAACGACAATGGGCGGTATGAGTCACACGATTCAGGGGGTTTTCCGGGTTTCAGCAGTGATGTAACTATTGCTTCCCTCATCGATGGGGGAAGTATGCCTACCTCTCGGGATTCTTCATATACCTCTTAACATTGGTGCCATGATGTCTATGTAGCTTTTATAAAATTCAGCCGGCAGGCCATCAGAGCCTGGGGCCTTCCCATTCTTCAGTTGTATAATGGCCTCCCTGATTTCATCAACCTCCAAGGGATGCATTAGGAATTCCCTTTGTGCATCGCTGAGCCATCCAAGTACTATGTCTCCCATAAAGTAATCTAATTCTGGAGTTGCCTGTCTCTAGGATGTGTATAGGGTCTCATAATGCGTGATGAACGTGTCTAAAATGGTCCTTGTGTCGCGCTACAACAATTCCCCAGGCCCCTGTATCTCTAAGATGTATGTATTAATACGTGGGCTCCTTGTCACCTCAGCCAGTGCCCTACCCTTCCTCTCACCTTCTCCATATTTGCGGGCTATCCAGTACCTGCCTCTGAATTTGGACTCTCTGAGTGCTGTGACTTCATGGACAGTTAATTTTCCCCGAAACTCTGTTTGCACTTGTCCCACTTCTCCTCTCCCCATCCGTCTCTCCAGTTCTCGTAATTCTCGTTCTAGTTTGCGCAAGGTATTCTGTAAGTCTTTCAACACCCCAAAACTTTTGGACATACAGAAGCCTCTTATCGTCACTTTAAAAGCTTCCCATATCACTTCAACGCTATCTACTGTCCCTTTATTCCTAATGAAAAAATCCTTAATTTCCTCTCCCAATTCTGCCTGAAAGACCATATCCAACAACGCTGTGGGCTGCAATCTCCAGCTCGGCTGGGGTCTATTATACCCCGGAGGAGTGAACAACACCCTCAGCGGACAGTGATCTGAAAACGTCCGAGCCAAGTGTGATACACTACGTATGGACCGACCCAATCCCTTAGACATCAGAAAATAATCTATGCTCGCCCATGTTCCTCTATTGGACGTAAAATGTGTGTCTTCCTTTCCCTGTGGGTGCCTATACCTCCAGCTGTCTATCAGCCCGTCCTCTGCAATGATACCACTCAGCGCTTCCTGTGCATTAGTGTAATGGTGTGTGGCCACATTAGATCTGTCCTGGAGCGGGTTCAAGGCAACATTAAAATCACCGCCCCAAACAATATGAGTGGAACCTATGTTCAGTATTTTGCCCCATAGATTAGTGAAGAATTCAGGGCTGTCCGTATTCGGTCCATAACAATTCGCAACATTAACCGAATCCCTGCCAAGCTGCCCCCATGTGATGACAAACCGGCCCTGCGGATCCACCACCAACCCCGTCATTTCGTAAGGGGTTTGTTTTTTAAACAAAATGGCAGTTCCACGAGCATAAGAGGAATATGATGAAAATAAGCGGCAGCCTGCCCATTTACTGGCAAAGGTGGTGAGGACTTTCGGATTAATATGTGTTTCTTGCAGCAAGGCTACCTGTATTTGTTGCCGATCCAGATAGGCTAGAACTTGTCTACGCTTCCTTGGATTTCCAAGACCCCTTACATTCCACAACAACAGTTTCAGCATGGTTCTATCCTCCTGTGCCATTGCTCCCATGTGTTACCATCTGACTAGCACATTGAGTATACTTGTACATTAACAATCTTGCATGTGGAAAGGTTACTTTACCATCCTGTACTCGTACTATTGCTTCACTGTGAATGTTAAGTGCCCCTTCCCATCCCCCCTCCCACTGAAACATCCCAGTCATAGTTAACACTCCCCCCTCCCCAAAACCCCTACGCTCCCTTATCGTAACACCAAAACCTGTAGCCTCCCACTTGGAACAGGAGAAGCAATTTTGAAGGAGCAGAAACGTCATAATAAACAATAGTGGGGATCTCCCGGTTGGGGGACGCATCTGGGTGACCCACGAATACCTCGTCTCAGTCCAGGTGGGATATAGCGATGTGCTTGTCCCTGGGTAGAGTTCGAGGGTGTCCGGCTTCAAAGTAGTTTGGTATTCCCTACAGAGTACGCTTCATCACTGGAGTATCCTCTCTCCCATTTATTCCATTTGATAACGTGGTCATGCTGCAACAGCCATCGATCGTGACTATGTCTATCTATCCTGAGACGTGCCCTGGCATTGGTTGTTGACAAGTATCAGCGTCAGTTAATTTACTTCCGGCGAGCGAGATCGGGGGGAGTCCGCCAGCGTCTCCCATGCCTTCTCGGTTTTTTAAGTTGCTTCAGAAACTCTTCAACCTGCTGAGGCTTCGTGAAAAAAGTTTGGGTTCCCTGATGCGTGACACGCAGGCGGGCAGGGTATAACAAGGCGTAGTCAATCTGGGCTTGCTTCAGCTTATGTTTCACTGCCATAAATTTGCGGCGTTCTTCCTACACATGCAACGTGAAGTCAGGGTACATGGTAAATGATAATCCATCATAGGTCAACTGTTGTTTCTCTCTGGCCACCCTTAGTGCTGTATCCCTGTCTCTGTAATTTAGCAAGCGAGCAATTATGGGCCTGGGTGTACTACCAGGAGGCGGCCGTGGACCAAGGGACCGATGAGCCCTTTCCACTATGAATTTGGGGGATAGGAGTTCAACCCCCACCACCGCTACCAGCAGCTTCTCGATATATTCTTCCATCTTACCCGTATTTGTGCTCTCCGGTATGCCCAAAACGCGTATTTTGTTCCGCCTACTGCGCGCCTCAATGTCCTCGTTCTTAGCCGCTAAGACTTTGAGCAGTTTATCTAGTTGCGCCGTTGTTTTTTGTACCTGGGTTGCAGTGTCTTCAACATCTGAAATGCAGTGCTCCGCTTCCTTAAGGCGCGTTTCGTGTCCTTCTATCTTGCGGGCTATTGCATCCATGCGGGTGCTCATCGTGTCCATTTTGTCCACAATGGTTGCGACTCCCTGCCGCACCTCCAGAAAAATTGAGTTTAGGTCCACTTCCGATGATGGCTGGTGTTACAACTGTGTTGTTTCCGTCGCCACGTCCTGTTCCGGCGAGTGCTGCTTCGTAGGCTTCTTTCCTTCGAATGTCAGTCGCGGCTGGCAGGCATCCGTTTTCCCCATTTTGGCTTTGCCGTCTGCGACAGCCGCCGACTTTGATTTGGGCGCTAAACCTGCGGTACGAAGGGATTAGGTAATGCTCAGGGCCTCCGCCTCCCCTCCTCCGCAATAATGCGCAGTTCTGCTCTCCGTTGCTCCGCAACTGCAAGACAAAGGCCCTGCCAAGGGCCTATATTCAGAGTATGTACTTGGAATGCATATGCCTGCAAGGGGGGGGAATATGAGTGTAGGAAACGATTGCCCCAAAGTCTCAGTAAGGTGTCTAGCAAAACTGCCACCTTTCCGTCCACGCCTTGCAAAACATGCCGCACCTGCCAATGGCCAAGGAGTAGTAGCTGCCAGCAAGCCTACAATGCGCACAGCACAGTGTTCATTTCCACCAAAGTTATTCGTTTCCGCCGCAGGCACCTTTGATGGCAGCAGAAATATTTATTGTGGCGCTCGTCTTTGTTGTTGTGCCCCGCTTTGTACCTTGTGCCCTTCCCACCAGGGTCGGTGCGTATGTTAGGAGCCTAGGACAATGGCGAATTTCATTCAAACTTCAGGAGCATTACCCCACCCTTGCTGCGTGGCTCACAGTCAGTCGTCTCTCCTCAGTCTTACTTCCTGCTGTTTGCGCCGAAGAACTGCTCCCTTCTCCGTGAGACCCAGCACCCAACACCTGTATATGAGACAGGCGGGTGCATTTGGGCCCTCTCGCCGCTCTCGTGCGCAGGCCGCAGCGCCCCGCGAGGCGCGTAGCGCTCATTCCCCGCGCTCCTCCGGGCAATGCGCGTCTTCACTGCCACCCGTACTTCTGCCTCCGGTAGCCCGGCCCCACACCGGTGCGTCTCCCTTACTTGTGTGGCGATGCTGTTCTCTGTGTCAGCTCTCTGCGGGCACCCTGCCGCATGAAACCGTCACCAGGCGTTTTCTGGCATGGGGAGGCCTTCCCGCCTCGTGGAAGCCTCGGTCCTCAGGTACTGCGCCCTGCCTCTCATCCGCTCCAGAAGTCGCGGCCGGCACCTCGGGCAAAGTCGTCACTGCTCGATTCCGAGCGCCAGACAGCTCCCCCGCCGACAGTCATTGCACCGCTGCATACCTGAATGCTTACGGGATATGTATGTTGCCTGCATTTGTTAGTATTTCTCCGCATCGGAAACAGGATTAATAACGGATTATGGAGCCGGACTGCGGGAGCCTCACAAAGTGGCGGCCATTCCGCTCTTGCGCCACCTAGCGCCCCCCCCAACCCATTTCTTCTGCTGGGGAGGATGTGGTGTAATGGCCAGAGATGCCGACCTTGGAGCTGGCGAACCAGGTTCGAGTCTCGGCATCGGTAACATCCTGTGATTCTCGGCGGGTCACTTAATCTCTGCGCCTACAAAAAAATGTATGTGTCCTTAACTGGTGCTCAAGCGCCGGTGTTGATGATGAAGTGCCGGTGCTAAGCACCGGAAACCACTGGCACAAATTAAGCAATGGCCCTGCCCATACTGCAGATTGGTACTACCAACCAGAAGGCTACCCTTCTGTGATCCTTGCGAGAGAGGGACCTGTCTTGGACAAGTACTGAATTGCCAATGTACACAGGAGCAGAACAACGCTGATTCCTAAAGCCCCCTTAGGAACTCCCCTGCGAGGAAATAATCACCTCAACAAGTTTGTGCCCGTGGAGGAAAGGGGTTTGGGATAAGAAGAGACAGCCAACGTTGGTACTCTGCTGCTGTTCTTGTTTCATCTTTTTCTTTCTTTTGACCTTTTTAGCTGTAAAACAACATTTACTTATAACTCTATTCTTTTTTCTCTACATGACTCTACATATTTCTTAATCTTCTAGAACTCTTATCAGTGTACTTCTGGCTATTGCCTCTCTTCTGTGTGATGTTGCATTATGTTCTGACCTCTTGTTTCTTTTCTTCGCGTAGGTTTTAGCTGCCAGTCTAGAACAAGATTCTTCGAGATTGCTTCAGTGTAAAACGAACATTTGGTAAGTATGTATTTAATTTTATTCTAACTAACAACAGGTATAGTATTTGAATCTCTCACCTCTTGTAACTCTGAATGGAAACCAATCTTGTACTTTTTCAAAATAAATTGATTGACCAAGAATACTGGTGTCAAGAAATGTGCTAACCTAGTGATTATCAGGTCGCTTCCTATTTCTTTTCTCTTGTAGGAGCTAAACTGAAGTACTGGTGATAAACAAACTAAAGCTTGTGACAAGCGTGGTTATAAAAGACTGCACCAAACGTTTGCCTAACTCTTTTAACCAAACGGGGTAATTTACATCTACTGCGACACTCGGAAGAGGAGTATTCATGGTGAAAATAAATGTACTGCACATAAAACTCTGTGCCGGTAAGCCCAAGCAGAAAGCACGCTGTAACACAACAGAAACAAGCGTTTAACTCTACGGAACAGCTTCAAAAAATACGTTTCTCCTTACGTAATACCCGCTAGGGTGACTCATAAATTCTTCCAGAAAATAACTCTAAAGTCTAAAGTCGTTTTAAGACTAACCTGTGATAAGTGTTTCCTCTCAAATATTCAGACGGCTAAACGACGCCCGTCGAACTACCCTCAAACTATCTTTCGCGATGGAGCACAGTTCCTCAGCTGCTTCCATATAAATTCCTCAGGTGAAGTGCACGTTGAAACGTTCGGACGTGCTTCACAATCCTTACTTGATTAACGATCAGGAACACTAGAGCGCTACTGGAAGGGCAAGTTGGCAGACACCTTGGAATTCCTGAGATGCCAATTCGTCCTCCAATTTCTTGCGCTGTTTGGGGGTTTTGACAACAGAATGCTCGCAATAATGGAACGCTGTGGCACCCTGACAGGACCTCATAGTTCACCTAATCCTAATGGCTTATCATTGTAGCCTGATTGTAGAAGTGTGAAAACTGCAATTGAACTTGCCACAATAAACACTTTTGACAGGCAAACCGTCCCTTATAAATATTAATCAGTCACCCCTATTTAGGCCCTGCAGACCACAAAGCAGAGTGCATGATATTTTAAAGTAGGACATGTTGAAATGTAATGTTAAAATGTTCTTACAGTGAGTAGCACTCTAAAGGTATTTCCACTGTTGCAGGCCTAGTTGTCCTATGTAGGAAACAAGAGTACAGTATAAAGTACTAATACTGTATCTCTAGAATAGGACAGGTTTGAAAAATAATAAAAAAACTATTTTTAAAAGTTATTAAAAATGTAATTCAATGGTGAATTTAGATTTTTAATAAGTATTAAGGAAAAGCAAAATTCAGACAGTTACCTTTTCCATCTTGGAGTTCCTAGAGCCGAATTTGCATTGGCTCTCTAGATTCTCCCAGCGAGTAATTAGTCCTGAATAGGTATGAAATTGCTCCCAGGTACAAATAATAGGCTGACCTGAATAAGCAGAAAACTCCTCTGAATAAACAAGATAAAGGGCTGTGGGCATCCTCTTTGACAGTACACTGTCAAACCCTGCTCGATGGCCTGCTGGCTTCACATATAACACTTGGGAAACACTTGCCAAGGGGGAGAACATGATGGCAAGACAATTCTTGTGGATCCACTGTCTGATTGTGAAAGGACTATGCCTTTGTCCAACCAGACATCTGTCTCAGCGTTTATCATGGGAACAGTGGATGCATCAAATTCAAGAACTACCGCCCCATCTCGCTCCTCCCGTTTCCAGCCAAAGTCATCGAGAAGACCGTCAACAAGCAGATGGCCGCCTTCCTCGAGACGAACAGATCCCTCGACCCCTCACAGTCCGGCTTCCGAGCCAACCACAGCACCGAGACCGCCCTCATCGCCGCCACCGATGACATCCGAGCCCTGATGGACAAGGGAGAAACAGCGGCCCTCATCCTCCTAGACCTCTCCGCGGCATTCGACACGGTCTGCCACCGCACCCTAGTACGGCGCCTCAGCAACATCGGCATCCAGGACAAGGCGCTGGAATGGATCATCTCCTTCCTCGACGGAAGAACACAGAGAGTCCGCCTTCCACCGTACAAGTCAGAGGCCTCCGAAGTCATCTGCGGCGTCCCCCAAGGATCATCTCTGAGCCCCACCCTCTTCAACGTCTACATGAGCCCCCTCGCGGCCATCGTACGCAAACACAACCTCAGCATAATCTCCTACGCCGACGACACCCAGCTGATCCTCTCCCTGACCAACGACCCCGCCGCCGCCAGAGCCAACCTGCACGAAGGGATGAAAGAGGTAGCCGAGTGGATGACAACCAGCCGCCTGAAACTGAACTCGGACAAGACGGAGGTCCTCATCCTGGGCTCCTCACCCTCCGCCTGGGACAACTCCTGGTGGCCTCCCGCCCTGGGCACCGCACCCAAACCGACAGACCATGCACGAAACCTGGGCTTCATCCTGGACTCCTCCCTCTCCATGACCAGGCAAGTCAACAACGTCTCCTCGGCGTGCTTCAACATCCTACGCATGCTACGGAAGATCTTCTGGTGGATCCCCACCGAGACCAGAAAGACCGTCACCCAGGCCCTCGTCACCAGCCGACTGGACTACGGCAACGCCCTCTACGCCGGTACCACCGCCAAGCTCCAGAAGAGACTCCAGCGGATCCAGAACGCCTCAGCCAGACTCATCCTCGACATCCCACGAACCAGCCACATCTCCGGACATCTGAGAGACCTTCACTGGCTCCCCGTCAACAAAAGAATCACCTTCCGCCTCCTCACCCACGCACACAAGGCCCTACACGACCAAGGCCCGAGCTACCTCAACAGCCGAGTCAACTTCTACGCTCCCAAACGCCACCTCCGATCAGCCAACCACGCCCTCGCCGCCGTCCCCCACATCCGAAGAGCGACTACAGGAGGAAGGTCCTTCTCCTACCTGGCCGCCAAGACCTGGAACTCCCTCCCGACCGACCTGCGCCTGACCCAAGACCACCTCTCCTTCAGGAAGAAGCTGAAGACCTGGCTGTTCGAGCAGTAGCGCCCCCCCCCCCCCCCCCCAGCGCCTTGAGACCCTACGGGTATGTAGCGCGCTCTACAAGTTTCACTGATTGAATGTTAGTGTTAGATAAAGAAGGACATTAATATTACCAACGTACACTCTCAACACACACCCTAGCCCTCAGGGCCCAAGTTTAGGATGGCTGAAGACTTTCATCATCTTGAAAATGCCCAAAGTATGTAGGGTTGGCCCTGGGAGGACTTCATTGGTTAGAGTGTACCCAGGCATAAAAGTGGCACCTTCAGGCACCCACTTCAGAATACATTCAGGACCTGCTGAAGATCAGAAGAGGACTGGACCTTCTGTCATAACCAGATGGAAGTCCTGTTCCTGCTCCCAGTAGTGCCCAAGACAAAGAAGTGGGCTCCAAGGCTCATAAGGCTTACCTCCTCTTCAAGCTACAGGGATACAACAAGCTACAAGACACCTTGTCCTGGAAGTACTCAGCTGACCCGTGGCTACTGGACCGGGACTGGACCCTGCTGTCTGCCTCTGCCTGACACCCTGTGAGAATCTAAGTGCCTCCCATGAGGTCCTGAGCGCTTTAGAATGCCACTTCTGTGATGGATTGAGACTTAAAAGGCTAGGTCAGAAGGTAAAGTCTTTGACTGGCAGGAACCTGGTTGTTGTAACTGACCTGCACTCCATCGCAGTCAGCCATAAATTGTGTCTAGGTCCCAGTCTGCTGTAACCGTTGACTACGCTATTTCTACTTAAAACATTTAAAAATCATATCCCCAGTTCCCTTATTGTTGTTTTTTTGTTGTTGTAATTTTGGGGAACTGGTTTATATTTGTCATTTTGGTGCCATTTTGTTATTAGATTTGCTATTTTTTTTTATTTGATTTGGGATTTGTATTAAGTTACACTTTTACTTTATTACTATTTTGGGACAACATAAATACTTTACGCATTGTCCTATGTTAAGCCTGTCGTCTCTGTGCCATGGCTACCAGGGGGTTGAGCTCAGGATAATTTAGAGGGTTCATCCTGACAACAGTAGTGATTATTCCTTTAGGTGGGTAGTCACCCACCCCTAATATTAATCCAATTTCTTACATCTCCTTTTTTAATATCCTACCAGCTAAAAAGATTGATTTCCCATTTGAAGCCTTCAGTTTATACTCTTTCAGATAACATTTCTGGGGCTAGTCCCAAACCGACCGCCTCTACACACACTATTGACAACAGTCATTTTCTGATTCTTCATTCCCTTCAACTTTGCCCAATGAACATCTATCGCCGTGGTAGGCACTGACTCTACCCTAGCTCTTGGTGCCAGCAAAGTAGGTTCCTTCCAGAGCCGTCCGATGACCCCAGTCACCACCCTTACTTCACCAACCCTTTCTGATCACCCATGTCAAAATAGTAGGCAACACATTGTAGGTCACCAACCCACGTGAATGTGCAGACATCTATTAGACTATCTATCTCCAATGACTGCAAGAGCTGGACAATGAGGTGTGCTACTTGTGGTGCCTTAGGCCAAGACCCCCAAGCCTTTCCTCTTCACACGAACACAAATGTGCATCTTTTCCCTGCTGGTCAGCCATTCAATGTTGCTGCAGACCAGCACTGTGGCCAGAGTCCCTCTGCAGTCCTAGACCTATCTCTCCCAGCAGGCTTCCCTGCGCACCGCATTAGCACATGCTTAGATTTGTGTCCCTACCCCAAACAGCAGCATAAGTGCCAGAAGCCCAGCCTACAAGCATCTTAATCCAATATGCCGCATATATGGACTTGGGTCCTTGCATAGCTTGCTCACCACCTCAGGATTCCAGTCAGTGAACCACCTCAGATTGCACCTAGTAAACACACTTTCACCCATCCCCCGAAAAACTACAATACATTAAGCATGCCTCCCCGCCCCTCCTGCCCGCCTCTGGATGAATGCAACCACCAGCCCAGGGTATCTGTAACTCTCCTCAGCCTCTTCCCTGACCTGTCCACTGTACTAACCTGGACCACTGCCTACTCCCCCTAAACTATTTTTTTACATTCAGAAAGGGGTGCATTGGGGACCTCTTCTATTTTGCGAATGGGTTACTACTCCAACTCTGGAATGAATAACCTTTTAGTGTTTTGCAACCAGATTTTAGGCATACAAGAGATCTGATCAGTAGATACTTTGCCTACTTGAAAATGTTCATGCAATCTGGGGGAGGTTGCTGTGTCATTATTCAGGTTTGCAGGATCAGTCATTTAAGTTCAGTGATGGCATGCTGTGATGGAGAATTTGGAATACATCACGGACAGAACACCTAGTGTGTATGTGATCTCTCTGACAGAAGACACAGGCCTAGAAATTAGCAATGGTGCAGCCATCCTAGAGTGATGACAAGCATGCTTGTTTGAAACTGCTTGAGACACTACCGATGAGTTTCAGGAGGAGAGGAACATGGGCATACATACAAGAGAAAAGCAACTTGCTAGGTGAGCGGAAAAAAAGGGTTGCCTAGGTGCTGGTACCTTTGGGCAAAGTCTCAGCATTTCATATTTTGTGATGTGGTATAAAGACTTGTTTGTTATGTCTTCCACTCCTTGCAATACACTTCTTTATTTATTCCATTTATAAAGCTCCTGGTTCCACCAACGGTGTGTCCCCACGCTAGGATAGAGACCCCCAGAGGAAGAAAAATCAAAGCTCTACCTAAGCTAAGAAGAAAGAGGAAATCATACAGAAAGACCCAAACTATGGTTGAAATAACCAGATTTTTAGTCTCTTCCAAAAATTGCTTTCAGTAGGTTCGGCTCTTTGAGCCAGAGATGGAATGGAATAAATAAATGTCCCCAATGGTCTATGAAAGAGCCTTATGTATATATGTATACTCGAGCATGAGGAACAATAAAAGTGGAGAAGGCCCTCGTCCCCTTAGTAACAAGATCACTTTGGCTATAGCACCATGATTTCACTGGAAAAATGAGCACTTCTGATGTACGACCATGGAACTGTCTTCCAAAGAACAGCTCTCAGGTACTGATTCCTCTGTACTAGGGTACATGTTGATTTTCTGTAATTTAGCTGGAGTCTCAGATTCTAAAAGACCAAAAGGATTACTTGAAAATCTTCCATAACTTTGTGTCACATGCATACCTTCCGGAGCGCGTCATCTAATAAGAAGAGTCAGAGATCTTCTGTTGTTTCCTGAGGTGTACCATTATCACAAGCGCCACACAATTCTAATATGGATGAGGCATTGATTTCAGTCAGAAATCAGTAGACTGCAGATGCAGTTTGGTTGTTAATTATAGATTGTAGCAATGTCTTGTCTTACTTAATTATGGGAATATTGAACTATGCATCCTGTAGGCCCTCCAAACACATCTAATCTCCTTGTTACAACTGTCAACACAATTGTAACGTAATATGTAGAATTTTCAATTCTATGGCAGATTGTTCAGTGTCTTGAGGTCTGGGGTGTGTCTTAAAGTCTCTCTTGGCTATTTCTACTTACTAGAAAATAGTCAGAGTCAAAGGTCTATGCTATTTTGATTTGTTGTCACTTTCTCTACAGTTAAGTTTTGTAGAAAGGAGTGAACCCCTTGAATCAACAGTCCACATAAAGAGGTTGGAATATGTTTAGAAGTGAACTGTTTCGGATCTTTTTAAAACCTTAGAGTATAGTAATTGTGCACAGATTTGAGCAACCATTTGTTCTTTGAAGTCTTTCATAATGTTCTGTCAATCCAAAAATGGATTGAAATGTTTCCTCCTACTGCTTGAAAGTCTGGATAATGGAATGGAATTTTAAACTGGTAGCATGTAAAAAAAATGTCAAGTGCCACAGAGGGTTGGTATCCTCTTCTTTGTTTTTACATCTACCTTTGCTGGCTGAGAGGGTTTGGTTACTCAAGTTCACGATTAAGCCAGTTTGCAGTTTGAACCCATTGTTTTGGTTAACCCTCTACCCTTGGTTCTAAACTGAGACTATGTGAACTAATGTAATGGAATTCTTAGCTTATTATCAGTATGTACCTAGAACAGAAAAGAACATATCAAGGATCAGGACAAACATCTAACAGAAAGAGCATGGCAGTATCTGGGTAGAGAAAGATCAGGCAGGCGCAGAGCAGTGATGATCTGGTCCGAGACACTGATCATCTCTTGGCAGCAGCCCCATAAATTGATCAAACAATCTCACAGGAATGGCGATATCAACCTGTTCTATCTGCCACTGCTAGGGTGGTGGTCAAGATTCCACTGGCTCTCACTTCAACTTAATAGATCTGCTTGCGTTCCTTGTTGGGGGTGCAGATGTTCATGAATAATCAGAAACAATGGTGAGGATTCAACTAAATGTATGTGCCTACTATCAAAGGAAAACTCCCTTCAACCTTTAATAAGAACAATTCATTTCTCAGTTAGTGCTCAAACCTATTGTCAAGTGTCCGAATGACTTTCCTTTTCCGAGGTCATTGACGGGAATGGACTTGAACTGTTCCTCCACTTCACACCTGCAAATTCAGCTAACTAGGACCTTTGTCCTTTGCTGACATTTTCATTTTTTGAGTTAAAAGTTTTTGTGACTAATGCTCTTTCAGCAAATGCACTACTGATGATATTTTCTGCACCGCTGATTAACTTTGGCTTTTGATGAAACAGTTATAGAGTGTAAGTGACTGAAGTTGCTTTTTAGTCCTGATGGAACCTGCGGACATTTGCCAATATGGTTGAAACATCAAGTGTTCCCGGAATGTACTGAATCTTTACAAAGATAGCATGAGAAAACAGGGAATCAATTGGGTACACAGATGCAGAGAGATGTATGAGAGAGGGTGAAATAAAACCACCTACCCCTTTGTTGTTTTCTACTACGGCTCACTCTATAAATTGGAGTCAAGGGATTCTCAATGTTGGTGCAACAGGCAATCTGTAAACTGGGGAGGTGGCCAGTTTAGAACACGCTGTACAAATATGTAGGGTGGAGATTATTTGTGGGATTTATTTTGGCAGACACAATGTTTCTTTAGAACAGAGTAAGGTCTCAGAGAAGTCAGTCAAAGTAGAGACTGATGTATGGAGGACGTCCATAATGTACCCCATGTAGAGTGAGAAAGTTGAAGCCTTTATCCTGGAGTGTAAATGGGCTTGAGAACAAGAGTAGGAGAGTGTAATGCAGATGCTGTCAAAACAGGACCGGACCCAACATTAATATGCTGCAAGAAACTCACCTTGTGGGTAATAAGTGTAAATGTATAGACAGAGGAAGATTGTGCTAATGGGACTTACAGGATTCACAGGAACCAGAGATGTTTCTCTGATAAAATAAACAAAATATACAGGAATAAATAAGATACTAAGGGGCAGATTTATGTTCCCTGGCGCATCCCTGCAAATCAGCATGGATGCGCCAGGGAAGATGCGTCACGCAAGTGTGCCCGTGCGCCACCGCAGATGCGCCGCATTTACAATGCGGTGCATCGTGGCGCAAGGACAAGCAGATACGTGACGCTTCTGCCGGCGTAAGGTTGGCGCAGTGCTGAAGTTGCGTCGCAAGCGCGACGCAACTCCAGCACTGTTCCAACCTATCCTATCCCTAACATGGTGCGTCAAGCCTTACGCCTGCTTCAAGCAGGCGCAGGGTTTTGATGCATCGGCGTTGGGAAAGTGACTCAGTGAAATCTTATAGATTTCACTGAGTCACTTTTCAGGGGCGTTCCTGCGACGGAACGCCCCCGCTGAGTAGAAACGCCTACATGAAACCTGACGCAGGTTTCATGTGGCGCAGGGCTTTACACCGTGACGCATCTCCATAGATGCGTCACGATGTAAATGGGGCGCAACATGGCGCAGGGTTTACGCCGCCGCTGCGTCACAAAAGTGACGCAACGGCGGCGTAAAAGTGGCACAAGTCTGATATAAATCTGCCCCTAAATGCGTTTGTCTACATTCATGTATAAGGACTGTCAAGTTGGAATTGTTCCTGAAAGTTTATGGGCCAGAGCCAAAACAGCTCAAGGCTTAGGGGTCTGCAATTTAGATATTATGATGACAGAAACACTGACCGGAGACGTCTGAAAAAGTGCTTCATACAAGCACGCATACAAAAAAAGTTTGAAAACCTGCTTTACATGCTGCATATTTTTACCCTTCTGAACATATATGGCTGGAGCTGCTGTGGTTTTCTCAGTTTAGAAGCGTCTGGCAAAGGTGAAAGTATAAATGAGTTTAATGCAGGCACTTCAGGGTTACCTATTATCAACTTTTCACAACGAGTCTCTTTATTTGTTTAGTTCCCTTGGGTAAGTGCAATAAATTATGAGTATAAACCAAGCCTGTCACACTTGGACCCAACACTGTATTTTCCTTCCACTATTTTCAGATCCCTGGGGTGGGCAAAGGAAATCCTGGTCACAGCCAAACAAGTCATGCATTTGGCTCTGAAGCACATTTTCCTTTTGCTCCGGAGCCAACAGTTCAACAGTAAGAATGGCGGATTTCACGTAGGGTAAAACAGTTCTAGTTTACTATTGGACTCGATAACAAGAGTTTTTTTTTAAAGTATGTCTGGGGTACCGGAGTTTCAAACTAGGTTCTGGGAACACACCGATTTTAGTGCAAGCCTTTTGAGTTAAGTGCCATTTTTTTTTAGAAAGAGCAAATAATCCCTTTTAACTTGGACTGTGTTGTAGTTTTGAGTATACTTACTCACAATTCATGCTCAAAGAGGGCGAATCACTAGCGGCCTTGGGATATTATTGTAATATATCATGGACAACACTACAATTTGAACAGATGGCGCACAATGCCTGAATTGTATCCTGTGTTCTCTGAATAATTAAATGTTCAATGTGATGTGTATTATGATGTACCCCCACATGAAAATCCCAATAATGTTTGTTTAAAAAAAGGAAAAAAAAAAGAGGGCGAATCACGACAGGGCCAAAATGGCATGGCCATGGGATGTCGCGAGGCAGGAAGATTGCCCCTCAAAGGCATCTCGGTCTATCAGTTCTGTAGAGCTTTCAAACGAGAGTCCCCTAAAGGGCAGCCGTGGGCAGCGGTGGCTGGTGAAGACCAGGAGTGGTGGGATAGAAATACAAGGCATGGACTGCAGACAGTGGAAGAATGTAGCGAATGCCATTGGTGCCCTGGATGCGCCATGGGGGGTTCGCCCATGATAAAAGTTTGTAAAATATATGGCTAAATAGTATATTTAGAGCATCATTTGTACCTAAAATGGGAGGAAACGCATGAGTTGAGCCTCTGAAGTTTCAAACCCGGGAAGGGACAAAGGACAGGCATGGACAGTGGTGCGTGATGAAGTCTCATGGAGGTGTAGTGTAAATGTCCTGTATCAAATGCACCCAGGGAGCAACTCATAACTGCTTCAGGTGGGGTCCAGGGGATTAACCCTTCCAGAAAACATTCGAAAAATGGGGCCAAATACTGCATTTTAGAACATAATATTTACCTGACTGTCACTGGATGGGGTGTTAGGGTGGGTTGTGGTGCACCCTCCCCAAGGAAAGTTCGAAAAACTAGGGTAAAATGCATTTTTCAGCAAAGTTTCACTAAAAAGTGGCTATGCAGCCATGGGCATGTAAGGCAGCTCATATAAACTGAGTACGAACTTTACCTAATATTCCAAATATCATGCCATTATTATGCCAGGTGTATGATTCTACCAAGGAATGGGCATGATCCTGATACGTCGCGTCTGCTCCCCATGTGCAGATAATTACCATCATTATGCCAGAAGCAGTGTTAGGCCACAGGTGGGTACCAACGTACTACGAATGCCTCCACATCCCAATAATTACCACCACTAAGCCAACATCAGCATTACACCAGTGGTGGAAACCCAAATGTCATGGATGTCAAGTATCACCCTTTTGCCAGGGTAAGCATTATCCCAGGGGTGGGCAGTGGCACCATCATAGCATGATTGCCCACAAAATGCCATGTATTATTGCCATTTCACAGCTTCAGACCAGAGATTGTCCGAGGACCGGGTCAGAACCATTCATCCATTTGGTTTATTTCTCTCAAAGCCTCCAGAGCTGGGTCAGAATCAGTCAAGCACATTCCATGCCAGCATCTCTGAAAAGCAGGCAGGCCAGTCAAATACATTCATATGACAGGATCATGCTCATGTAAGTCACGCAGGGTTGGGGAATGGACAGTTGCACTGCCAGGCTGGCTACTCTGAAGTTGAGCATCATTGAGCGCCATCAACTGCGAGCATCATTTAGTGCTGTCTGGAGTGGGGAATTGCCAGTCACATATGAGGCTGTTACCTCATGAGATTAGGGCCTCTGATGGCTGGCTGGATTTATGCCGAATGAACCACTTGTCTGTTTGGTATCGCTGAAAGTTAAAAGGGCTGGGATAGAGTCAGTCAAATGTCAGGCTGGAGGGCACACAGGAATCTAAATCTACTTAAGAGGATTGAACCTTTGAAAACATCATGGAAAGCTGAGGACTTGTCAGTAACATGCTCCCACCAGTGCCTTAGAAAGACTGTTAATTCCAGAGTGTTCTCTGCCTCTAGGTTAAAAGCAAGTACGGCTGAGACAGTAGGAATTATATGTCAGACTAATGGAAAATGTTGATATTCCTTGGCAGGATGTTGCCTCCGAAGGCTCTTGGGTCTGGGAAAGACTCAAGCACTGTATGAGACCATTAACTAACATATGGTTGGCTGTCTCAGCAATACAAACATACCAGGTCCCAGTCCATCAAAATCTCCTTTTTTCAATTAACAGCGTTGTTGGACTTGGCCCTTTTTGCAGGGTCATCCCAGGGTCCTCCTGTTATTTTTTCTGACCTGGTGTTGGTGGTTTTAGGACTCTGGGCACTTTATCACTGCTGTCCAGTGGTAAAATGCATGTGCTCTCTATGGTAAACGTGGTAAGATTGGTCAACACCTGTTTGGCGTAATTAATTTACCTATAAGTCCCTTGTAAAGTGGTATCTCATATATCCGGGGCCAGTAAATTAAATGCTACTGGTGGGCTTGTAGCGCTGCTTGCACCACCCACCAAAGTAGCCTTTCAAACCTGTCTCAGGCCTCTGCCATTGCAGGGTCTGCGCACGCAGTTTACTGCCGCTGTGACGTGGCACATAAAGTGGTTGCCACGTCTGTGACTTCACTTTTACTACATATCAGTCACCCCTAGCAAGCCCTATGGGCCGGGTGCGGTGTAGGTAAAATGTAGAACATGTGCCTTAACTGTGTGGCATGTCCTGGTAGCGACAAACAGCCTATTTGGTTTCTCACTGCTGTGAGGCTGCCTGCTCATAGTAATGCATTGGGGATTCCCTGATATGTGTTTCAATGGTAATTCCGGACATGAGAGGAGTAGTGTGATCAAGGTTGGTATGTTTGGAATAGTGGCAATAAATGCTGCGTAATGGTGTTCGCAGATTTATTATAACTATTTTAGAAATGCCACTTTTAGAAGTGGGCATTTCTGTGTGCTATATGTCTTTGTACCTGCCTTTTGTGTATTGCATGTCTGGCTCTAGATGACAGGGGCTGGGGAGGTGCAGTGGCTCCAGAGCAGCTGGGTGAGTCAGCGCTAGGCAAGTCTGCATTTGGAGTAGTGGGAGGAGTAGCACCTGACCCTGAATAGGACTGTGCCTGCCTTCCACAATGCTGGCTCTGCCCCCCCTGTGGTGTGTCTGGGCACAGAGCCTACACTAACAATGGTGGCTGTTGTGCACTTGTTAAGTGCCCCCCCAGAACTGGTTTGGACTAGGTCCAAAGCCCTGTGCCAGGGCAGAACAATGACTGTATGTAGTATAAATATTGGGGCTGTGACCCCATGTAAGTGTGCTGTTGTGCTTACTTGGATCCAAAGGAAGGACTGCTGGGCGCCAGGAGGAACCACTGTGGGACCCAGCTGATGACTGAGGGGGCTGGAAGGGCTGCCCAGGGTCCTCCTGGTATTTTTTCTGACCTGCTGTTGGTGGTTTTAGGACTCTGGGGACTTTATCACTGCGTGCTTGCCTGCCTGTGCCTTACCCTGCCCTAGGTGATTTTGGGACTTAGCGTGTTGTGAGCGATAATATTTCCCTGGCACAAGCCATCAGGGCGCCATCAGCACACCTGGAGTGCTCTGCTGTCCATTTGCTAGCAGAGCATGGTGAGCGCTGTGCACCCAATCTATTACTTGATTGTCCCAACAACGTGGAGCGCGCTGGAAAATTCTGCTTCTAGGAGCCCGAGAAAGGGGCTCAAACTTCCAAGATGCAGCGGGCGCAGTGTGTGTTCGCGCTGTGAGGAGCTGCCGTTTGAGAGCGGCCGCTCATTACCGAGCTGTTACCTGGCAACCAACCCCGCGGTGGAGAGGCTGGCAGTCAGGCGGCTGTTGCCTGGTTGGGGGTGGGGCCCCGACAGCGAGAGGAAACCGAGCCTCGTGGGCTCACATTAGGTGTGGTCTGCCAGAGTGCGGTAGCGTGGGGAACCTCTTGGGCATCGAAAACTAAAGGTGATCGCTTGTCAGCAGAGCGAGCACCGCCGGAGCTGCGAGTGTTGGCCCAGCAACCAATTGGAACCTAGAGGGCGGAAATCAGGCTGAGCCTGGTTGGGGGCAGGGCCGGCTTCCCCGGAGGAATCAGACGGAGACCTCGCTCCACGTCCCGACTCCCACCGCAGCAGCAGCCAGAGGAAAGGAGATCAGAGCACCGCCATTGACTGCTGGTCGCCGGTTGCCGCGGACGGCTGCACCTACCTCACTCAATCCCCAAGGAGCGGTGAGTGGGGTTGAGCCTCCTGTTACTTAAACCCGGGCCGCGGTGGTGACGGGCCCCACTAGTCTAACATTAGGCAGCAGCACCCTTACCGGGTGTTGGGAGCCTTGTCTTGCTACTTCTTCAGCTAGGGGGCCAGTCTGGAGACCTTGTGTTAAAAGGGGCATTTCGGGGCGAGCCCAGGACGGGGCCCCGAAGAGATAACCGTCCTTCGTGGTGTAGGGGGGCGCGTGGCCCAAAGAGCCTACGACGGGTGCCATCCTTACGGTGACAAGTGTGCACCTTACAAAGCATTGTCCTATGGTGGAGGGCTAGGTATATGTATGCAGAAGGTGCACTGCAAATGATGTAATAACATAATGTGCCATGCTGAGTACCCATGTGTGCAGTGTTTATTATGGTACACTGCTGCTGATTATGTTCTGCATAATATGCTGTCTTAGGTAATGCTGCGATGCTCACGCCTAGGAGGTACTCATTGTAGGTGTTCTGCAAGTGTTTACTGTGGTGCATAGTTGCTGATACTTTTGCCTAAAAGTTTATGCTGAGTGTACCTTTACATGTTTTCACTAACTGAGTTGTGATGTTATGACAGTGACCCGATTGGCCCTGTAGTGTATATAATCCCTGTAAAGTCGTGCCAGGTGGCACAGTGTATATATGTGATTACATTCTAATGTGTTTTATGAGTAATACAAAGGCTATTTGTTATATAACCTTGTGTGAAGTTTCTTTTGTGGTGTGCCTAGTGTGTCGCTGCTGTGTGAATGTGTTGCGCAAACACTTTACACATTGCCTCTGGGATAAGCCTGACTGCTCTGCCAAGCTACCAAGGGGGTGAGCAGGGGTTATCTCCAGTCTGTAACTCCCTTGCCCTGACTAGGATGGTGCTTTCTGCCTGACTTAGGCACATGTCCTAGCCAACCAGAAATCCCATTTCTAACAAGCGTGGACAGAGAGTCATACACTAGATAATTGGAAAACTTAGTTAATGGCAGCCTTGTTGAGTGGGAGGTAGACACTCACATGGTAATTAAGGATAATTTTAGAGTACTGCCTCTGAGTGACATGTTGGGATAGGGAAACTCAGGCCCATGGCTACTGAGAGTCTCAGAAAGACCATTAAAGCCTGAGGAAAGTCAGTCATTTCAGCAGTGCAACAACAGGGGCAGCAGTAGGGGCTAAATGGAAGATTATGTCAGGGATATGTTTTATTCGATACACTTACCAATGGGGTCGACCACAGTGATGCGCATGTTGGTATCTCCACTCCGTATAAATGTAGCCTTTATAGCTCAACCCTGCATTACAGAAGGGGATTTACAGAGAAAGGGGGTGGGTGGAAAGTCACGTAAGGCTCAGGTGGGAATGTCAGACATCAACGAAAGGCCACCCCCTTATCCCTTGAATGAACCAATTCACAAAAATGACTTTTGCCTTGCCTTGCTTGTTTAATTTGCCTTCATCATCTCCCTTCCATGGTAAGCTTTGCATCTGTTTATATTTCATTTTCTTTGCACAGAGACATTTTGTCAATCAAAATGCACAACTTATTCAGAAGTGGTCACCAAAATTCGCAGACATTAAACACACATCAAAACAAGTGTGAATAAAAATTGGGTGTTTTTAGGTAGAGTCTCAGAAATACACACACACACAGCATCTGAACCAGCAGATCTAGCCTGTACCCCAAGGGAAGAAGTTCACATTCATGCCAGGAGAGGATTTGTATTTTTAGGTGGAGACGTCCTCTTTACGATCCTTTTGATCCTTCCACTGCATACATTTTAGGAACTGTTTTTTCTTTTTCATTCAGCACTCCATGAGTGTATGTGTTTTCTAACTCTCCCTCTTGTGGTGCTCCCCTCTCCCCACCCACCCGCTGTGTTGCCCGCACCACTTCCACCCCCAGCTGGTCTGTAAAAGCACTAAAACAGAGATACTTGCCCGGGAATGGCTGAAAATAAGACTTTAATGGATAGTTTTGTTTTATCCCCTGAATTTCAAATACTGCATGAAAGCACTAGTTTTGGCACCCAAAGGTTTTATCATGGCACTTGTGTAAGGGCCGTCTGCTGGACTCAGGCAGAAAATGTACTTAGCAAGGCTCCTCTCCTGAAAGCTCATAAATCTACTAACTGGGCTAGTGCAAAGGAGGAAATGGCTGAATTGTGTGGACTGTACATTACGCCTTGCCAAGTCTTTTCCGTTATATTCTGACAATTCCGTATTTATGTTTAATTCTGGTCAGTTTCATGAGTGTAAAGCATTTGAAAAATAAACCATGACAACATTGAATTCAATCTACAGTTTGACGATAACATTGGAGATGTTTGCTTTTCCTCCAGCATTTAGAAAATGACTTTACAGATAAACTTTGGCAACGCCAATAGCTCAGCACTTGCATTATAAAGATGAGACATATTGGCATTACTTGTTTCTAATTCTGGATTTGAAACAAGGTAAAAAAATGACACATCTAAAGACAAGCAACAGACACTTTTGGCAGGCAAAAACCACCAGCAATGTTCTAGAGCACACACTTCTATTGATATGATGTCACACACAAATCACTTACAGGATCTAGACTTCACTATCCAATATAATACATCACTAAACAGTACACACTGCTTCAAGCATGCCACTACTGAATACAACTCACCTGTAAACAAAACGAAACACAACCAAATTCAATGTCAACAGACCATTTTTACTGCAGACAACAAGAATCCCAGAAATGTAAAGGGCGCCCAAACTCCTAAAGAACTTCAGAAGAATACCAACATTTGGGATACAGTACACAATTACACTTACCAAAACATAATAAAAACAAGTGCATACAGTGAAAGGAGAACAGACGATATAGCAACGCAGAGGATGAGGCGAAGTGGGCAGAGCTGCCGACTTGGGAGCTGAGGATCCGGGTTCGAGTTTCGGTGTCAGCGCAACATCCTGTGATTCTGAACAAATCACTTTATCTCCTTGTACCCACGGACATAGCCTGGATACCCTCACAGGTGATAAGCCGCACTATATAAATCTACATAAATCTACAAATATACAAAGTTTAACAACCAGCAATGAGGTTTCCCCGTCTAATAGCTGAAATAATGTGTGCCAACCTCAGAAGCACCAGGCATAAAGCAACCTCGAATTCATGACAGGAATGAGGAAGACACAATTCACTAATGGGAGTGATAAGGGAGGCCCTGCACAAACAGGGAGGGAAGGAACAGAGGCATGGCCGAAACCACCATTCGGCACCCTAGGCACCCTTATTTTGAAACATAAATAGTAAAAACTGTCAAATTATAAATAAGGCTCCCTGTTTTCCGTTTTTATGGATTTTTACAGATAAATACAGACAGAAAACAATGTGTTTTCTGTCTGCATTCATTTTTAAAAGTGGATAAAGACAGAAAATTGTGCTTCTTTTAAGTGACTCTCTGTGTTGTCTTTCATGAATTATAGGCCAGCAGCTGAGCAGATGGACAGCATGGGAAATTAAAAAGCAGGATGAAATTACTTTATATAAGGTCATATGCAACAAACATTTATGGTATAATGCTTGTATTTACCAGTGGATGTATTGTTATGTAAAATTTGACAGTTTAAATGGCTAAAACACTACAGACACCAAAGTATGAGTGCGCGTCTATCTGTTAAATAAATATGGAAATGTACAGTTTTTTTAACTTCATTTATACGCAAAACACAAAATAAATATGGATAAATACAGATAAAATGGCCCAAAAAACACAGACGGAAATGTTAGAAAACTTAAATACCATAAAACCTGGAGCCCTAATTATGAAGGACACACCATAAATTGAATTTGTCTCTTGCCACAGCCAAGTAGATATGACTGTGTTCCTTGTTGAAACACAAAAAGAAGACAAAGAAGCAATTCCTTCTTTAACCTCCTTCATGGAGTAGAGAAGGATGGCTCAGCAGAGGAACTCCATACAACACAGTTTATGAAGTATTATCAGCTCTACTCTTTTTTTGTAAATTCATTTTAATGATGAGGAAAAAAGATGCCAAATGGTTGAAACACATACAGGAAAATTAGACAAAACAAACAGCAGCCGACAATTTCCATCTCGTTCTATTAATGCAGTACCACCAAAAACTATTTTGCCACCCAGAAATCCGGGTGTGTGGGAAAAGGAAAAAGGCAGTAAAAACAAAGCTAGAAATAAATATAGAAAATAGACAAAAATAATTATAAAAATCAGACATTAAACCATGAAATCTGTAAATGCACTTCACAAGGTAACATCAGATGTGTCTTGTCATTGAAAGGGCAGTATTAGGAGAACTAACATCACTACTGCTCTTCAGTTTCTCCAGGACAGACCTGGTAGGATCCTCCTACGTGACGTATTATGTCTTGCCTTGGCGAGTTTCTCTGAGCTTCGGTAATAGCGAACACTCGAATGGATTGCTATGTTCTAGAATTCTCCTGATTTTCCTGAAGGACCTCTTTTTCTGTTGAGTTCTGGGACTAAGATCAGGAAATAGGAAAACAGGACTCATGACACACAAAAAGACTCTTTTCTTTGCCACCACTTTGTATCCAATCCCTGCCATCAGATAGTTGCAGAATCAGCATCACAGTGCGGCCCCTTTCTGATGGGTGTTTAGTTGATAGCCTGAAAGCTCTGATCAATGTTTCCTTGCCAAAATTGCAGTGGTCTTTCATCGATTAACTTAGTCACAGTCTACAGAAACCTTGTCATAACTCAGGGTAAGAGGCAGCCCCAACACTTACATGGGGCTCTCGTTAGGCATTTTCAAGGCTCTCCACTTGCGCTCTCAAACTGAGGATATTGAGCACCACACACTGCTGAGCATCTGCGGCATATCCAAAAGACGTCTCAGTCACAGTCCAAATTTTTATATCATGAAGTTAAGATCGTCCTCAATCTTAAACACCTTCGGCTCCACAGTGGTCACCATTCCAGAAAAAGACTGTCTATCTTAGCCTCTATTGATCTGATTGCCGTTTCTTTGCTGCCAGTTTTGGCTGCAAGGTGCTTCAGCATACCTTTTTCCCCTCATTATTTCCTCATCATCTGCAGAGTCGTCAGAATTGCATTTCTTCATAGGTGTTAGTGCCTGTTAATGTGTAAAAGCTGTCTGGGGTCAAAACATAGAACAACTCTGCTGCTGTGCTTGCTACAGATATAGACATGCCACCTGAACACTATAGATGAACTGTAGTGGATAGGTGGTGCTAATACCATATCACACCGGATAGACGGGGCAAATTATTTCCCTTGCTCGGGTCTTCCAGTTGGGATAGAAGTTCAACCATGCGAAGGACACAAAATACCCACTTTGTTACATGAGTGAACGGCTGCACTCAGCAAATCCTGAACCTCGTAGAAAATAAGTTATTTGACACTACTTGAAAATATCAACATTTTTGTATTTGGGAGATACAATGTAGAGAACATACATGGCAAGGGAGAATCTCTGTGATAAAGAAATAAATAGGAAACACCTTCACAAAGAGGTATTTGTCAAATGTGGAAGGTGCACCAGAAAAGAAGTCACAGTCTTGTGTGTAAGTCCATCAAGTATCTTTACTTTTCATCCTAATAAGGCTGACGTCCAATCTTTTATTAGGACGAAAAATAACGAAACTTGATGGACTTACACACAAGACTGTGACTTCTTTCCTGGTGCACCTTCCACAGTTGACAAATTGATTCTTTCTGGATTCCAGTGAAGCGCAACTGCGGCGGACTCCGGAGGCGTTTTGCACAGGACTCTTTATAATTGTATAGACAGGGATTGATGTGCTGAACCTTTGGTCAGCCGCTTTGGAGAGTTTTGGGCCTTCACAAAGAAGTGACTATTAATAACTGATTCAATGAAAAATCCATTTTAAATTGCATTGACAATTAGGAAAAAACCATTACAAATAATAACAGAACGAAGAACATCGCCAATAACAAAACGTATCTTAGTTCTAAACCTAAAGTGACATAACCCTAGCTCCTAGCAGGGAGCTCCAAACTAACCCTATTCCTAGCTCAAATGTTAACCGTAAAAATATGATTTCACAGAACCCTAACCATATCCGTCCCTAAATCTAACTCCCACCCAGCAATGTTGAAATCACATTTAATTTATTGACATAATTATTCAAAATCAAAATTATTTCTTTTCACTTTTTTCATTTATTTTCTGCATAATAGTCCTGTAATTTTCACACAATCCTGTCAAGGAAGCCCAAATCAGCGAGAATCAAAACAGACCTGGACCTGGAGGAGTGTGGCTTAATGGTTAGAGCGGCAGACCCTGAAGCAGAGTTCTGGCCTGGGACCAGGGTTCGATTCCCGCCTCGGCGGGGCTCGGGCTCAATTTCCTCAGACCTGTCTATTCTCGCCTAGGTGCCTATTCTAATCACAGGCCCCACGCTGCAACTCTGGGCAATAGCTTGCTTAGCCTCCACACTGGCCCCAACAGCGCTAAGGATGCCTGGCTTCACCCTGGGGGCGCCCAGGAGTGGACACTTCACAGGGAAAGCCAGGAGGGGTTCCACAGTGGTATGAGTATCAGCGCCAGGAAACCGCAAAGGCGACATCGCAAGGTGGCCGCCTGGTGACAGTGCGCTTTATAAGTACCTTGACATTTACATTTGGCTTATTTCCATCTTTTCTTGTGCCTAATTTGCTTTTCATTGCTCACTGATTTGTACTTAATAGAAGCAATAAATGGAAGAAAAACAACTGATTGAATTCCAATAAAAAAACATTCACTTTGCTTCTGGAAATTGGCTATCAGTGCATATCTGCTCCACCGGCTTTTAGGAGCGGACATTAGTGTTAATAATCCATTTTAAAAGCTACTAATAAATCAGAATCAAAACTATAACATTTTCAAAACAATTAAATTTTCAGGACAAAATGTGTTTTTTTGGTATTGCACTGCCAGCCCAGGTTGGGCAAAGTTGGAGGCCCTTGGTGGGAGGCATTAGCCCATGCCTGGGCAGCTGCACCATCCTCTTTGAAGCCGTCCATTTTAGCCAGTGGGTGGATACCTACTCAGAGATCATCCTGCTGTGGTGATCTGTTGGAAATGGAAGGTTCTCCCCTTTTGTCGTAAAAGTAAGTACCACCAAGAGTCGGCAAAGTATGTTGAACGAAAGAAGTTTATTGATGAAATAGCAGGAGCCCAGTACCCGCAGAGCCATGACCTTAGTTCAAACACATACAAAGGTAAACAATGCTCGTGATCACGCTCGATACATATACAAAGATAAACAATTCTTGTGATCACGCTCGATACATATACAAAGATAAACAATGCTCGTGATCACGCTCGATACATATACAAAGATAAACAATGCTCGTGATCACGCTCGTGACACTGATGTCGGCAGACGTTACACCTTTACAGGCAGGATGAAACGTTCATGTCCTTCACACTGTGAAGGTATTACAGATGATATGAACTCCTTGCCCTCTGTGCTAAAGAGGTTAATGTGTTAAGGCATGTAGGATTACCACATTACTAGACACAAGCAAGGGAGCCAAGCAGGAGTTTACAGAAAGGCCTCTAGTTTAAAGTAATTCATTACACAGTTCAATGCAAGCATTCAAGTGGAAGCGGCTGGATAACCAATAGCATTAGGTGAAAGGTGAACTAGTTACTTACCTTCAGTAACACTCTTTCTCATCGATACTCTAACTGTAGATTCCTCTCCTTGTGAATTCCACTTCGGGGTGACATATTCCTTAGCACACTGTCACATGGAACGAGAATTTCGGGGTTGTAACACTGACAAACGTTTGGGAACAGTGCCCCGGATCCGTGCTAAAGCGTGTCAAAAGAAAAGATCTGTGTGCAGGGGTGGCACCTATATACAGCTCAGTGTCATCAATTCCAGAAGCAGCCAATGCAAAGTCAGATGGTGCAAACTGACAGTGCACAGGAGTAACTGCGGAAAAGTTCCATATCTAGACTGGAATTTAAAAGCTGAGAAATCTGCAGCTAGAAGTGTCCATCAAAAGAATACTTAATTGGGCTGAGCCAAAATGCTATTGACACAGTCCAAGTCCATGTCTTAAAGAGGCTGGTCTAAGAAAGTCAATGGTTAAAAGAGGAGGACCCAAAGCTCACGACAAGCATATTGTAAGCAATAGGTACGTTGGACAGCTGTGCTAGTGATCTTTTAGAAGATCACTAGCACAAAAACTAATGCTAGGCAAAACGCGCTGTCAAAAGCCTGACCAAAATCCTGACTCAAAAAGATGTGTGGCTGAAGTTTTTCAGTTTTAGATAAGCAGATATTGTCAAGGAATAAACCAATGATCTAAACTGGAGAAGTAATTAAGTTATTTAAAATCCTACCTGCAGATCCTTCACATTAGGAAAGGGAATGCCGATGGTCAAAACAGCACGGGCATTGTCGTCTGAGAAATCCAAACCTTCGCTCACTTTGCCTCTGCACACAGCTATAAGGAGGGCGCCATCTGTAAAGAAAAGAAATTTAGCAAACCAGGCAGAGAATCACCTATTACTTTGCATTTTTAATCAAACACTTGAATTGTAGAGCTAGGTAAAGTACGCAAAATGCCATCTAATGGTATTCAAAATTACATATCACAAACACTCACATGTGCAGGTCAATACAGACTGTACGAAGATCTCAAACTGTAAACAGAACAAGGGAGAGTCACAAGTGGACAACTCAGATAAAATTAAGGAGGTGTTCGAGCGATATTCAGGTATAGACTGTGCCACAGTCTGCCCTTTGTACAAGGGCCGTTGCCCAGTGTTCAAAAGAAAGTTGCCTACTCTTTGTTTTTGGTGTAAGACCAAGAATGTCGCCGAGTTAGTCACGATGGCCAACTACTGTGTGGCCAATTCAACAAAAAAAGAAAGAATTGAATGAATCTAAATGAATGTCTTTGTAAATGCGACAAATCCAACAAAGATAAAAGAGAGGGGAATGGGTGGAGATCGGAAGCGGTAGCGGCCATCAAAATCCTCAGTTGTGGTCATTATCAACTTTGGAAGAGACTGCTCTAACCTAAGCTCTGGTTTCCCCTCACAACCCAACTCTCCTGATTTAACACAACTATTATCCAGATAAGGACAGCCCAATCGATGCAGACTGTAACATAAATATCTTGATTCCTGTAGACCAGGATGGCCCCTAATTTAAGTGTTTCATCATTATCATCATCATCAAAGAGTCTTTATTTGGGCAACAATTTTAATCAATGGCACACCAACCTTCTGTCTAATTGATACCGGTGCTCGCTGATCTGGCCTTAAAAGCTCCAAATTCCCCATAAAACCTCTCAAACTTGTCCATAGATGCAATCAGCATTTCTCACCAAAGAGTTCCTCAGACCATTTCTAATCTTGTTTCTGTCACTTTGAGTAGCATAGTGATAAACATGCTTTTTTACTGTGTCTTACTTCACCTGCAAACGTCTTGGATAGGGATCTACTATGCAAGCTTAACTACACCGTCTTCTGCACCAGTGATAGAGTCTTGAATGTTCTGCAAGTTAACAAGAACTAAATGTTGGCCGTGCTTTGTGAGTCAAATGAACAAAATTTGATTTGTGTGATACTTGTGTGTCTGGAGATCCCACTACATTGCTTGAACAAGTTCTCTCTGCTATGTGGTCTACGCCTGTCTGCCAATCGGATTGAAGTCATCCATAAGTTGCCCATCCCATGACCGTTTCTCAGGTACACAACTTCTTGGGAATGACAGTGGCTCTTAGGCTTCGCTGCCATGATTTGCTCACTCCAAAATTATGCTAAGAAAAACACCATTGAACCCTTGCAGCAGACGGAGGAGGCAGAGCAAGTCTTTGTGTAAATGAAGCACAATCTAACTAGTGCACCTGCACTGGAGATTCCTAACTATAATAATATTTTTATGAACATAATGTGTATGGTCTTTTAGTATTGGTGCAGGTTCATGAGTATCGTAAAAAAAGCCTATTACATACTCAAAGTCAAAAAATTCTTTATTTCGGCCAATTTGGCCATAAAAGAGTACAGAGTAAAACAGAAAGGGGAAGAAGGGGAAAAGGGAAGGCAAATAACATTTAAAATCCATTTGTATACACATGGCAATATTTTCGTACAGGCAAAAATACCCTCTCATTAAAAAATTAAAAAATGCGACAGGTTCCAGACACTCATTTCAAAAACATTAAAGCTAGCAATCAATATCAATTAATTTACGCCGCTTGCACCACATAGCTAGCAAAAAATTTAGAGAGTGCAAAAACAATAGGGCTCGATGAACTAGATTTAAAAATTCTAAAAGCATTCAGGCAATGTTTAAAACCCAGATTTCTGCACAATGGGATCAGCCAATATTTTCTTGGTTTAGAATATGCTAGACAAAAGAAGCGAACATGAAGCTCATCTTCTAAATCACAGCTACAGCCTGGACAAGACTTATTAGAGGAGGCCGTCCACTTGCTTGTGACGGCCTAGAGGGGTAAAGTGCCATGTCGCCATTGGATAAAAAGTTTACGCGCTAAAATCGGGAAGACAACATCCATGAAGTCCTCAAAATATTAAGAATTTTTAAATTCTAAAAAAGAATTAGTGAGGGAACCCACATTAGGGGCCGTGATTAAAAGTTCCAATTTTTTGCCCTTTGTAAATTTTGGTAAACGTCTTCCGTGATATCCGGCCACATGCCCTATCTGGGTCTTCCCACATGGATTGTAGTCCTAGACTTAGAAGTTCACGCTTAATAAACGCAAGCCAGGGGATTTTGCTTACACAATTGAGACTAAGGATCTGTTTAAGTTCGTCCCTATAGTTTACAAGATCTGGAGTGGTCCATAATCTGTGCCAGATCCTTAAGGGCTTTACTGCTAGCTCGTTTGCAATAGGCGACAGTCCCAGGTCTAACCTCAGTGGTGTTAATGGAGTGCTCTGAGGAAGCGATAATAATTGCCTTGCAAATTTGGACTCAACTTTAGTAATTTCAGGGGCAACACAGTGACCCCAAAGCTCACCCCCATAGAGAGCAGCTGCCCTTGCTTGCGTCTTATAGACCTCCAGGGCAGGACTCACTGGTCTAAAGCTTGATGAGTTGGAAACAAGATAGCACCCGACAGCTGTGAAAGTCTCATGTGGGATTTGGCCTTTTGCGGACCCCATGACAGATTTTCATGAATTGTAACACCCAGGTACTGGAAGGTCGTAACCCTTTCCAAGCATACATCACCCAATGATGGATTAGCGCGAGTATAGACTGGCGGGTTAAAGATCATGAATTTTGTCTTGTCAGCATTGATCTCAAGGCCTCTGCTCCGACAGAAGTCCCCAAAGCCGTTCAATATCCTCTCAATCCCCATGGGAGATTTGGAAAGCAGGAGGGTGTCGTCCGCGAACATGATCGCCGGCACCCTCCTGCCAGCCAGTCTTGGTGCGTCATTGTCAGGGACACTGTCCAGATGAGAGATTACCCCGTTGACATAAAGGCAGAACAGGGTCGGTGCTAAGACACAACCCTGTCTCACCCCCCTGCCAACGGGGAACCTTGGTGACAGCGTCCCATTCTTGCCACAGCGAACCTGGGCAAAGTTCCCCTCATGCAATCTCATAAGTAGCACTAAAATCTGGTGCGGGAGGCCCACATCCTGGAGGACAGCCCACAGTTTCCCCCTAGGAACTAGGTCAAACGCGGACCGGAGGTCCACGAAGACCATATAGAGGCTGCCACCCTCTACCTTTACCGTCTTCCAGTACAGTAGGATCAGTCGGAAGATTTGATCCATAGTGGACGTATTCCTTCTGAATCCCGCCTGGAAGGGGCTCAGTACATCGCGATCCTCCATCCACGTCAACAAATGGTCCAAGACCAATCTTGCAAATATTTTTTGTTGGACGTCGATTAAGCAGATTGGCCTGTAATTGACTGGGAGCAGAGGTGACCCCTTCTTAAATATCGGGACTATCTCTGCCCCCAGCCAAGTACTGGGAATTTCCATGCCTCTTGAGATAGCGTTAAATACGACAAGGAGATAGGGGCCCCAGATTTCAGGTTGATGTCTAAAAAGATCCCCCGGTAATTTATCAAGTCCCGGGGCCTTTCCCACTGAAAGTTTGCCTATTACACTTATCACCTCCCCCAAGGTAAACTCCAGGGGCTCCTGCTGATCTTCTGGGACTTGTGAGTCGGGCAAACTCGGCCTCCAGCCATATAAACCTTTAAAATAGGCCTCCCATGCTGATGGCGCAATATTCGATTCAATGGCAGATTTTAGGTCACCCGAACCATGGTTAACAAGTGACCAAAATCTGCGCGCATATTTTGTGTCCAGGGCTACCTTTAGGTTCATCCACCTTTCCATGTCCCATTCTTCTCTTGCATGCCCCATGACCTCTTTGTACTGCAATCTGTAATCTTGAATCGCCATTTTGCTGTGCCCTGCCTTAATTGCTATAACAAGATTACTCTTTGCTCTCCTGCATGCTGAATTGTACCAGGAAGAGGCAGGTTGTCTGGGCCTTCTCGTGGAAGCCTGGGGGTAGAAGACTTCAGCCAGGTTATTGGCCAAATCTGAATGGATTACACTAAGTTCTCCATTGAAGTCACTGGGAACATCTTGGGAGATTAGAGTTTCGACCTCCAGGAGTCATGGTAGAACTATGTTGTAGACTTTAGCTAAGTTCTCTTCCGAGCCTACTATTCTCTCCCACTTTACCCTACGCCTGTTACTTGATAAGATCAGACCCAGACCCTCATCATCTCCTCCTACATTAGGTGAGTCTGTTTCTTGTTGGCCTGGATTCGCCAACTCCAGGCGTATTGCGTTGTGGTCACTATCAACCCTCTCAACTACCCTGAAATCAATGAGCACCAACCACATCCGGGTTTCCACCATGATGTAATCGATCCGGGACTCTTGCCCCTTCTTGTTATAAGTGCATACTGACGGGCTATCGGACACTGAACGGCCATTACAAGCCCTAAGGGAATTATTTAATACAAGGGCTGTGATCTGAGTAGCCAATGCGGACCACACCTGGGGCGTGGGGACTGACATTGGGGGATCGCCCAGTAGTCATCCTCTCCCATAAGCGCACCTTCGCTACTTCCAAAAAAAGGCTCATATTTGCAATTCACATCCCCTGCCACCAAAAGCCTAGAATCCCCTGGCAATGTACTCAAGAAGAATTAGTTACTTACCTGCAATCCTAGTTCTCTTCCAGGGGTATCCTCATCAAAGTCATAAGCATTAGAATATTCCTGCGCATGGGCGGGAATATTCTAATGCTTATGACTATTGATGAGGATCCCCTGGAAGAGAATTGGGATAAATCATCGATTGTGGATGACTCAAGCCCTATCCGAACTGGCCGCGAGTAGACATTCACAACCGCCAGTCCATAGCCATTGGCCCATTTTAGCACTAAACACTGCACATCCTCTAAATGGGTCGGCATATTTTCCACATGCAAAGTAAGGTAACAGTTCCTGAAGAAATATATATGCCAGTATGGTCTACTATGCAAGAGGAAGGGGAAAAGGGGAGGATGACAAAGGGTCTCAGACTAGGTTCGAAAATGATAGTGTGATGGAGACTAGAGACTCCTGGATGGTACTAGAAGTGCCCTCACACACCCTTGCGGGTGCAAAGCATCATCATCGGGCTGTGCTCCTCGTGGGGGTGGCGCTGCAGTCCCTCACGGGCCCTAAAAGGGCTCTCTATCGGAGATCTTTTGGTGGAGTCGCCGTAGTTGGGGCGTGTGGGTGTGTGGGGAGGGGGGTGGTGGTGAGGCTAAAAAGACCTAATGGTGCCCTAACTATTTATTGGTGGGCCCAGGAGGTCTGCTAAAAATAACGGGGGATAATGTTATATAAACATTCTGAGTGGGGGAAAAAAGCTGTAAATACGTCCCACTGCTCTCGGCCCGTAAGAGTGAGGGTTTAAAGTGAGAGAGAGGGAGTGCAAGTGATGGTCAACATGTTTCGCGCTGTTGCCGGTCCCTAATGGAGCCTAGCGCTTCGTCAGGACCAAGGTGGTGATTAAAAAGAAAGAAAGGGGTGGGATTCAGAAACAAGGGGGGAGAGTATACTGTAATCCCAGAAACACAACAAAGTTGTGGGGGGAACACGGATTATTCGTGTCCTTGACGTCGAACCTGTGATGGAGAGGGAGAGAATAAAACATTAAAAAAATATATTGTGGGGCTTCCTACGAAAGAGGGCTCGAAAAGCATGCACCAGAGAGAAGAGTATTCCAGCCGTAGTCGTGCTAGGAACGGGTGCTCGTGCCCTGTGTGACGTCGATGGAAGCGCCCAGCAATGGGGATTAGAACAAGACAAACACAAACTGCAAATAAGGTTTCTCAGATTGCCCGTATAAAGTCCCTTCTAAGATAAACAGGCTAAATGTGATGGTGGGGTTTCCACGCAACCCAAGTGAAGAGCAACCCATATAGCCAATCCCCCAGAAGGTCTTCCTTTCCCTCCCCACCTTGCGGGTACATGATAAGTGGCAAATCCCACTCTTGAGTGTTCCTCCCTGGCCCAAGTCTCCTGGAACAAACATAAGTCCATCTGGTCTACCAGGGCACCCCACTCTGTGCAATGTAGCTTGTTTGTTATACCCGCCACGTTCCAGGACAGTATTTTAATTGAAGTCAGTGCCGTGGCTGCTTTGGTTACTGGAGCACTTCCTAGTGTCTCACTTACACTCTGTGCCCCACAATCAGGTTGAGCTTGGTGCTGTAGCTCGACACTTTCTTGAGTCGCAAGCCCCTCTACCATTTTTAGGTACCCAGGTCTGGATAGATGGAAACGCGCTTTCTGGACCACCCTCAGAATCCTCTGCACTTTCAGTAGTCTTTTTAGGATCCATAGTCTGGGAATTGCCCACCCTCAGCTCCCTATCCGCATAAAGTTACATACTATTCCTACGCTCTTGATCCAGTAGCCACGGGTTCCGTCTTACCCGTCACTCCATCGCAGAAGTTGCCCGCCTGTAGAGACATCAGAAAACAATGTGCTTGGGTCCTCCTTGATTGGTGCTGTCCGCCATTCAGTCACTGCCATTTTATTGAACAATAAAGCCCAACATCTCTCTGTTGATAGTCTGCCATATTATGAGATCCTATTGCTGTTAGCTTCTCATGTCCCCTTGATTCGTTGTCCCACCGTGAATCCAGCTTTCTTGATGACCACCTCAGAAGAGGTTGAGATACATAATTGCCTTCTGAATACAGCACACCTGAAACAAGCATTGAAAATGCAATAGGTCTCACCTTTGATTAAGTTAAAGCCATTTGCTTTGCTAATGGTATTGTATAGCAAAGCAAATGGCTTTAACTTAATAAAAGGCGAGACCTATTGCATTTTTAATGCTTGTTCATAAAGAGAGCAAGTGTAATAAGGATAAGAGATCTGCACAGCAGGGGAATCAACCTTGCACCTCACCTCTTAAATCTCCCTTAAAGCACCAGCTCCACAAGAGACCTTGAGGAATGGCGAAAGGTCACCCAGAAGGAAGGGGAATGGGAAAGAGAGATTTTGTGCCAGCTCCACAGCAGGATTAGGATACGATCCAAACCTATACTATTTCTGAAAAAAAAGTCTGGGCTTGATCTTTCCACTGTGTTGTCATAATAATGGCGCTCTCAGTTACTGGCATATTTAAGCAGAACCTTTGCAAAGATTACTAATGGACAGCTTTATAATATGAGGGGGAAAGTATTCCAGTTCCATTAGAGATTTTCTTGGACATCTTTCCAAATTTCACAGGTTATGTCACCTTTAGTCAGTAACTGAAAGATAAATTATTATGTTATTTTGCAAAATAGTTCTCATAATCCAAAAATACTGTTATCAACAGCCCTTAGTCTCCTATATTAAAAGTTAGTTGTTACCCAGAAAATCAGAAACAAGGATATGTGTTTCAGTTACTCTGGAATCTAGCACTCCTTTGATCTACGAAGTTTAAACCTAATTCTGGCAAATTTGATACCCTATTCCTTGGAGTTCTCTAAGCGAACACTTCAAATCCTTGGCAACAGGTCAATCTATTTCTATACAAACTTTTTCTTTGAAAGCCATTTGTGATATGCCAGAGAGTTTCTATGAGCTGAATTTCTTTTTAAGTAGCCCCTCCTAAGAAGGCTGCTGAGATTACCATGGCTTTCGCCACAGACTGCAGTCTCTTGGGAGGAAGAAGTGTCACTAGAAGGGGAGAGAGACAATGACGTCTAGCTCCCTTCCTCAAAATCTAGTGCCTGGGCCTTTTTCCTAAAAATGTTTTTGTATCCCAGACATGGATTTCTTACATGAGTCGCTGAAGGGAATATCTAGTGAATGAGTGCATTTGATGATGTCTGCTTGGACTAGTTAAAGAAAGTGATTCCTCCAGCATTGTGTTGAAGTATGTTACAAGGCGCCCTACTTTTGTTTCTAGCCCTTTTATGAGTTATTTGAAAACCTTATCAATAAGGCTGGAAAATGAGCAGTGAACCAAACCGAGGGGGTCAGGAAAAACCCACACTATATCTATTCTTCATTTTCAATACTCAGATATTAAACAGAACACTGATTTGCCCTCTCTGGTTTACACATTCAGCTGTCCCCTCATAGGTTTTGCCCCGCTTGAAAAAGGAATTACTTATTTCTCTGTATTCCTACTCGTTCACTCAGAGGAACAAAGAGGTTCAAATAGAAGTTTAAGTACTGGAGTCTTGCTGTTTTCTTTCAGATGTTCATCTCTTCATACTTGCACAATTTAATGATTGATACCTTCTTTAAATAAAAGCTTCAATCTGCAAACAACGCTTGTAAGCACAAATTCCTTACAAGCAGATGTAGCTTATACATCTGTACACAAATACAGGGAAGCAGTTTCTAGTGCTTTTTGTACACCATGATTTAATATCTCATGTAGGTGTGTGGCTAAGGGCACAGCCTTGAGAAGTACACCCCAAATTAGTCAAAACAGAAATCTACTTCTATCAATGAAGACGTCAGTGGCAATTTACTATTGGTATAATATACTGCGAGCCCTTTGCAAGAACTGCCCTAAATCAAAGGTCTAGAACAGCCACCAGTTGAATGAAATTAAGTCTTGAAATTAAAAAAACGCTTTAACTTTTTAAAGATATGCGTATCAATAAGAGATTTTAAAACAAACACCTCTATACCCTTTCTGAATTTGGTGTTAGGCATTAGGGTTTTTTTTTGTCCAACCATTCTGTTTTACCCTATTTTTATACAAATTTCTAGTATAAATTTGAGTCAAGATTCTGGGGAGAAAATAATCTGAAAAAATAAGGTCGTTCATCAAGAAATAAAAAAAAAGCGCTGCTGTTATCCTAGGAGATTGGATCTTTTATTTACAATCAGGGGCGTCGTGAACCCCCGCTTTAGCAGCTACAGCGAGGGTGGGATTCTTTATGGGCCTCTTCATTCTGCACTCCGCAGACACAGGTTCCTAATTAATAAATTAATAAAGCTGGAAAACAACATCGGTAAAAGAGCAGCAGGAGCAAGGAAGTACAATGTTTGGGCGAATAGAACTGGAATGGAAAGAAGGAATATGGGATGTAA
Organism: Triturus cristatus; assembly: GCF_964204655.1. NCBI lineage: Eukaryota > Metazoa > Chordata > Amphibia > Caudata > Salamandridae > Triturus > Triturus cristatus. The sequence goes on along the minus strand of NC_140584.1, from coordinate 934,424,093 downwards.
GGCGAAGGAAGTATGGATGGATGAGTGGATGGAGGAATGAGTGGATGGCGGAATGAGTATGTGGATGAATGAGTGGATGAACGGATGAGTGAATGACAGGTGGATGAATGACAGGTGGATGCACAGGTGAAAGGATGGCACAGTTAAGGGATGGATGGGGGAGTGAATGGGTGGCAGAGTAAAGTGAGGAATGATGAGTGATTGGATAGGTGGATGAACAGGTGAATGGATAGCGGAGTAAAGAGATGGATGGATGAGTAAAAAGCTCAGTCAATGGATGGCAGAGTGGGTGGTTGATGGGTGGATGGCAGGATGAATGGTAGAGTGGGTGGATGGCTGGATGCAGACTGGATGGATGGCAGAGTAAATTGATGGATGGCAAAATGGATGGAAGTATGGATGGATGGCAGAGTGAATGGATAATGGCAAAATGAATGAAGGAATGGTTGGATAGCAGAGTGGATGGATGGCATAATGAATGGATGATGGATAGAAGAGTTGATAAATGGATAGTACAGTGGATGGATACAGGCTGGATGAGTGGATGACAGAATGGATGGATGCCAGAGTGGATGAATGGATGGACCGCAGAGTGGGTAGATTAGTAGGTGAATGGCAGAATGGATGGATGGCAGATGGATGAATGGATGACAGAATTGATGGATTGATGAATGAATGGCAGTGGATGGATGGATGGGCGGATAGATGAATGGATGGACAGACAGATAAATCAATGCTTTAGTTCAACGTGGCAGCTATTTTAATTTTCTGGCTACTTACTTGCTCGCAATGATAAAAATTTCAGATTTAAAGAAATAACATGTCTACAAAGCTGATACCATGTCTAGAGTTTGCACTTTCTTAGATGTGTTTGTCCGTAGTACAGCCAAACCTTTCCATACTGAGTTCCTTATGACCCAAACGTCACCTTCGGAGCACTCCTTCCTGCACATAACCCAGTTACGCACTGGCTCCTTCACCATTGCCCCTTATTATGAAGTTACTATGACTGTCTTGAACTTGTAAGATGAGTTTCTTTTGAAGCTTGTTCAACTAAGCTTCTCAGGCCTTAAATAGTCGCAAACACAAGAAAATCATGGTGCTTCCTGCATGGTAGACGAAGTGTCTCTTAGAGGTGGGCAAGCAACTGAAAACTCGAGTCCGGTGTGTGCCAGATGACTGGTTCAGGCCCAGCTCGAGGTCCTCTTGGCACCCTAAGCCCAAACCGAAACGAGTTTTAATGTAGCTTCTACCTGTCACCCACGATCTAACCTTATGCATTAAGAATTAAAGACAAAACATTAACCTTTGCTGTAAAAAAAAAAAGAGAGACCGAAAGAGATACCCATCCAGAGGCTGAATTGCACAATGTGAAACCAGAAAGCCTGGGAGCGATACTAGATCACTCGCTTGACCAAGTTGTGTGATCTCAGGCAAAAGATTTTATTTCACCTTTCCTCTTTTTTCTTCATTATTCGATCGCAGCACATTGAAACTTATTATAATGTTGCTCCATGTTAAATAAGATTCTCAGCCACATACAGGGAGCACATGACAACTGACTTGAGTCTTAGTTCACTAATGGCATTGTCGTCAGGGCCAAGGAGGGAGGGGGAGGGCATGACTATTCATGTTTAAAAACTGTCACTCAATAAAAGCGTCTCAACGCAGTGATATATAATCTGATGCAGTATCGACAAACACTAATGAATGTTAAATATACTTTTTTTTAATTTTGAAGATATGTTATAATATTTTATCAGATGTTTGTTGCATGAGTTACATGACAAAACATTTCCATGGCTCGCTCCTTAGAGCCCGGTAAGATTCTCGGTTCTCCCTGCTGATTTGTCAGATCGCCACCTCTAGGGCCTCTAGCCGAAAAAACTCTTCATGACGCACTTCCAAACTGCCTCTGAACACAGGATTAGCCTGAAACAAAGCTAACAATTGTGGCAAATTGCTTAAAGCAGATAATTACTGCCTCAAAGACAGCCGACGCTTTGTCCTTCTCTTATTTCACGGTTTCACTCCTGAAATTCAGAAGATGTTTCTCTGCAGAGGGTACCTGCGTGTCTTCGCTGACTAGCGTTTTTGCTACTTATCTATTATTTGGACCAGTGCCCATTCAAAATGGAGAAAACGATGGTGGGAGCACCTATAGGAAGATGGCCACCTATGATACAGCTAGTAAATAATGTATGGAAAACTGACTTTTTACATATGAGAACCATAGAAGGGCCTGCTAGCAGATAGTGCAAGATATACTTGCTACGCTTGCCAGTGTCGTTATCTGCTGGGGTATGAAGTCATCTGATATATTGACAACATTGGCAGCAGGATGAGACAGCAGGTGCTTTGTTACAACTCCTGATATGGGATCATGATAAAGAAGCTGTGCGCACTTTCCACTTGCTTACTGTGAAACATGGAATCCAGTTTAATATGTTGAGTAGAGTTCCTTGAGCACTGCAACAGTGAAAGCGCGAGGGTGAAAATCCACGAGTGCCTTGGTTCTGTGCAGGGGGCGGGGGCATGCGGGAGAGAGTTCACATAACATTGTGCTCTGAGTGCACGCGAGGACTCACAACACACGTTTTACCGTCCGGCAGCTGCCAAGATGCCGACGAGGAGAAGTTTCATTCAGAGTGGAGCCTCGCCTCCCAGCGCACGTACGTGCAAAGTTCCACACAGCTCTCCCACTTCACGGCCCCGGAAAGAGAGTCACCACCAGGAAGGAGGTGGAGCCAGCCGAGACGATCTGGAGCCGACGGGGGAGGGAAAGTGAAAGCGTGCCATGTGCGCGTTGTGCTCAAACGCCTACACGTGCACGTCGCCTGTCTGGGTGTGTGCACATCTCCTGTCCTCCTTCGGCAAAGAAACCAACAACAATAGATCTCGCCAAGGCGAGCAGCGCATGCGCTGCATCGCTAGGCGAGACCCAAAAACCACAAACTGATCTCTCCAATGCACCAATAACCAACTGTGAACTAGCCTATTTTTTTTAGTGGATGGCTCTCTTAGAAATGATTATGAAACACATGTAGCTATGCTACGCTGTCTGTACATTGCACAAAAATGTTGAAAGCTGACACGAATGAATGTATGACATTGTTCTGCATTCTGTCCATCAATAGTTCTTTTTGCATTTGTCACCCCGAGTGGGATGGGTATGCTCAGACGTGAGTCCTGTGTTCTCCATGCCACTGGAATCAAGCTATCCTGGCTGAAGAGGGGTGAAACCCCGAAACCGGTCCTAGGATGCTTGTTTACAGTCCAGGGAGGAACTGGCCTGGTAGTTCGGGCTGGACTGCTCCCATTGGGCACAGGGTCAAGACTGATTTGCATATGGCTGGGTCCAATTGGAATGGCATGATGAGCAGAAAAACGATGGATTTAGGCCCAGATCTCTGTACTGGGGTGAATGTACGACATTGGTATGCATTCTGTCCATCAATAGTTCTTTTTGAAAGCTGACACCTGCCACGAATCCATTTAGCTCTAGTGACTGAACTTGATGCCTTAACATGCGCATACATCCTGGTTCCTTAACAAACTGTAACTGTGCTCACAGACTTCAAATATGCATTTTCGAGTTTGGGCTTCTGAAGATGCAGAGGAAGTTCGCCAGGGGCGACTCCTATCAAGAACTGAAGGTTTGTACATAATTTCCCAAATGCTCTTATGGTCCCACTGAAGATAACAGTAGTAAAATGTGCTGTGCAGCAATCTACCTTAGATGAAGAAACTCAGGCAAATGTGTTATCAGAGCAAGTGCCTAGAAAGGCTGCATTATTCAACGATGGTGAGGTAACACATATGTATTACACACTAATGTATTTACTGTACTTACTCATAAAAATCTGTCTGCATTGCATGAAAGAGCACCCGATGTGGAAAACCAAATGTAGATCAAGCAGAATTGTAAATGGAGGGTCAGCATTTGGAAAGTTGCAGCCCCTAAATTCTTGCTCCTCCACTTAACCAGGTTTTATCATGGCATTGCCCATGTAGGAAGGAAATAGCATGAATTGTTCTGCAGTGGGCTACTGGGATGCACCCTGGTTTCCTTCCGTATCCCAGAACTGTTGCCATTCCTGTTTTCAGCTTCAAGACTCACAACACGGAAAAGGGATCAAGACCACCGCAGCTGCCCGCTCACCCCTTCGCCTGTTTGCAAATGGAGTTTATTATGATGCCCAAATTTGGGATATTTTCCTATGTTCCTGTCATTCTGTGCATGTTTTCAATGTTCGTCGAGACTTACCCTTATGCATGCTTTGGATTTCCTCGCCATTTTAGTGTGTCCCTTCATTTTTCCAGTGATAACAGTACCCACTTTCATTCCTCTATAGTTCAGGAGATTTGCAAAGCACTAGGAATTAAATAGCATTTTCATTGTACCGGTCGCCCATAGTCTGCAGGGAAAGTTGAAGAACACTGAAGAACAAAATAGTAAACATATGTTAAAAATCCAACTAAGCTGGCCCGACGTGTTGCCCTTGGCACCCTGGCCCATTCAAGCCATTCCGTCACAGAAAAGAAAACTGAGCCCCTTTGAGGTAATGATGGGCACAGCCATGATGCTTCCTTATAACTCACCAATGTCATTTGTCTCTTAAAATCTGCACCAAAATGATGACCCGATTCTAGAGTGCTGCAGACAATAGACTTGCTGTCTTTATAGTTTCTGTTCTCAAATCCAACTTACCCCGTCCGAGAGTCTAACAAAGTCCGCCACAACCTAAATCCTGGAACCTGGGTGTTTGAGATCTATCAAAAATGTCCGCTTGACTGCCACTTTGGAAGGTCCCTTTCAGATATTGCTGATCAACAACAATGGAGTGACGTGTCGGGGGCTCCCTGCCTGGATTCATATCAGCCACCACAAGCATCCACCTGCACCTACTAATTCCTGACAGCTTGTCCCAGCTGTACATCCCTCTTGTTGAACACCTCCTGGTCTTGGACTTTCACTCCCATACCAGCACGGGCCGGAATCTCAAATGAAGAGCCTGCTGTCTGCACCTGTTGAACGTCAAGATGCAACTGACCCTCCTCATCGCTACCACCTCCGTCCACGGTCACCAACTGTCCACCCGTTACCGGATTCCTCTGTGACCCTTGCCATTCAACTTTGCTGAAAGTTTCCTGCTTCGGATCTCTGTGTGATAACTCTTTGAAGTTAGGACGGCTTTTGTGTGGGGAAGAACTGCACCAGGCCCAATGCCCATCCTAGGATCCTCCATTTCATATACGAGAATACCGCTGTGGACCCGTTAGATCGTTACTGAGAGGGTTAGAATCTTTAATCTGCTGAATTTGCACTCACTGGCAAGAGATTCTGCCAATGACTCCTGTGCACCTTAACAAAGAAGGAGTCTGCTTATAACTGGACCTCCATGAACATCTCATAGAAAAGTGTCTTCCAGGGGTCTCCAACCTTTTCTGTACTGAGAGCTACTTCTGCTCAATGAAACGCATTGAGAGCTACTAATATTATAAGTGTTGTATAATTTCAATTTTCTTATATGTAGTTTAATTCAACCAAGCAAAAGTTTACTAATCTAATAAGCTGTACTGCACACACAGGTGAGCTGCTCAAGAGTAGCTGGAGAAGTATAGTATCTCACAAGCAACTTGTTGGTCACCCCCCAGATGAACTCCTTATAGCCTCGCCCATCCACCTTGCCTACATTGTTCATGGAATATTCTGCGAGAAACTAAATGAAGTGTCTTTGTGGGCAGCAGCGAGTGTGACATTGTTCTTGCTATGATTCTTAATCATGTTCCCCCCCCTCCTTAAACTTTAGAATTGCCACTCTACACCATCTATAACACTGAATCAGAAAACACGGTTTATTTTTCATATGGTAAACAAGCTTACGCTGGTGACCTAACAACTAGCCAGGCACCGGCTACATTGCCTAAGTGATTACTGCTGCTCCTCATACTTCCAAGAAATCTCATGATAAAGAAAGACTGACGCATGCCATTTCTGAAACAAATCGCTGGCACTAATCTCTAATGAATATGAGACTCAAAAAGTTGTAATTTAAAAAAAAAAACACGGGCTTTGAATGTGGTCTTTGCGGCAAAGAGTGACTGGTGTCTGTACTAAAGTTGGTTTTGAATGCTGTATATGTTTTCCCAATACTTCTCTCAGCATTCTGTTAGAGATAGTGTTAGGGAATTAAATAAGAAACATGAAATATTTAGTTCAGGTGCAGGAGGGACCTGGTCCTGGCTAAATGGTATCTTTGGTTTTTGGAAGGTGGGTAATGAAAAACCAGTCGGTAGGAAAGAAAGAAGAACATATAGAACTCATATTCCCACCACAAACCCCTAGTGTAGCTGCTGTCGGTGGTAACTTTATGTAATGTTTTTATTCATTGAACCTGTGATCACCAACAGTTTCTTGGTGCTGTGGGGTGAATTGTTGATAATTGTGCAGAACAACAGGCCGTCAAAGACCAGAATAAGCTTGTTTGAAAAGCCTTTTTTTTTTTTATTCTTTGTGAAAGGAAACGTAATTAGTCTGCAGCCGAAGAGAGAGAGAGGGAAAGAATTCCAGACTGATGGAGCCATATAAGAATAACTGCAGCCACTCAATCTCACTTCCCTGAATCTAGGAACCGCAAACAGAAACGCAGATGAAAAGTGAAGTTTGCGTACTGGACAGTACTTTATTGTTCTTTTCTTTAAAAACGTAGGTCTAACGCCTACTAAAGCTTTGAAGTAAAGCAGCAAATCTTATTTGATCCTATATTCCACAGGCAACCAATGAAGTTCCCTGAGCATGTATGAGGTGTGTGAGTACCTCAGTGTCTTATAGATCAATCTAGCCTGCTTTATTCTGAGCCATTTGTAGTCTGAAAAATGTAAATGGTCTAGTTTAGATATTACGAAAGCTGGATTGAGAGTTTTTAATGCTTCCTCCCAAAGAAACTGCTATTTTTTTTAATCTTTCTCAATTTTAGAATGCAAGAAGAAACCACCACATCCGTTTGTGGTTTAAAGGTCAGGTCACCATTAGGCCTGGGCTAAAATTCCGTTCCGCTCCGCTCGCGGAAATTGCGATAATTTGACATTTTCGCGTTCCGCGGAGAGCGCGAAAATGTCAAAATTTCCGCAATCCGCATTTTACCGGAAATGTTTTTGCTTGCTCGCGCTGTAAAATAATACATTCTCGCATGCGCGCGATTGCCTTACCTGAATCCCCGCGTTCGCTGACAAGTTTTCCCGATCCGGTCGCGTTCTCCACGAGATGTTGGATTGTTCGTAGCCATTTGCGCTGTCTCGCGACAGTTCGCGCCCGCAGTAACGTCATTCGTCGCGCGATCACGTCTTTCTTCTCGTGATCATGCACCGCGAGACAAGTGAAAACAAGATGGCCGCGCCCGCGAGCAACCGCATGGGTAAGTTGGCGAGCCGCGACCACGCAGAAAATACCGTGAACGGGCGGGAAAAAAACTTCCACATCTTCGCGATATTTCCGCGTGTTTGCGGAGATTTTTAACATTTTCGCAATAATTTGCGAAAGTGAATTTCGCAAATTCCGCCCACCCCTAGTCACCATCAATGATGACTCCAAGGGTTTTGACTTGATGCTTAGGAATGGGAGTCTGGCCCAAATCAGGAGGCCTAAAAAATATGGCTCCATAGGCTGTATTTATTTTTATAAAATTACAATTACGGTCTTGTCCGCACTGAGTTTCAATTGGTTATTGGCCATCCATTCCCAGATGTACTGCATGCTAGTTTGAAAGGTTTCCTGTGAAGCTGTAGAATTCTCCAGACAAAAGAGAATCTGGGAATCATCCATAAAGTTATATAAAATGCAATTTTTATTCCCATTTTCTTTGACGAGAGGCCTCACAAAGAGATTAAAGAAGTGGGTGGATAGAGGAAATCCCTAAGGGAGCCCACATGTGCCCTGGAATGCTTTGGCTTTAAATAAACTAAGATGAACAATTTTGGTGCAATTCTCAAGAAAAGATTTCATTCATTTTGAAGCACATCCTTTTATGCAATTGGATTCCACACGATTGGCCAAGATTCTATGGTCGATCGTGTCGAAAGCCGCAGAGAGGTCCAACAGGACCAAGGCTACTGTTTGTCCAGTGTCAACTGCCCTACGCGTTTCATCAAGAAAGGAGAGCATAAGCAACTCTGTGTTATGGGGTGGCCGAAAGAATGCCTGAGGCGGGTCAAGGAAATGAGTTTTCTGTAAGTGGTGACATAATTTGTGAGCTATATTTGCTTCCAACACTTTGTAAGGAAATGGTGAATAAGAAATAGGGTGAGAGTTTATTTTTTAAGGACAATGGATCTTTGCCCTTATTAAATTTGCAGTGGGGTTATAATGGCCTCTTTAAAGAAACTGGTTTCCGTTCCCTGTGACAGGGAATCATTTAAAAGGTAAAGTAACAGTTTAGCAATTTCCAACTGAAAACGTTTTAGAATACGAGGAGGGAAAGGATCCACAGGGGAACCTGATTTCACCTTAGACATCAGAGGAGCTGCGCGGTAATGGGAATATGAGAAAACCTATGCATGGTGGCAGGATTCCTAGCCAAGATAGGAAGTGGCATCACAAACTCCATAGGAATGTTAGTGACGAAAAAGTTACTTACCTTCGGTAACGATATATCTGTAAGAAACATTAGTTAGTGATAGATTCCTTACCTTAGAATTACCCCCAGGCGTCAGACTGGATCCGGAAAGTTTTTGTCACCAGTACCCCTGCGCGTTAGTAAGTGGCGCCGTGCGGCTCCACATCCGTTGTTGGTGTCGTGGTCACCGAGATGACGTCGCAGCAGCTACTTAGACGCTGTTCTCGCGCGCTGACGTCCGTTCTGTACACGAGTTTCTGCACCAGCAACGCAGAGCCATGCAAGATACTGACCACTGGTGCATTGAAACTAGGGACCTGAAAGGGATGACCTTAATACTAGAAATCAGTTCGCAGAACCGGGAGGATGGGTGGGGCGGTAATGAATCTATCACTAACTAATGTTTCTTACAGATATATCGTTACCGAAGGTAAGTTACTTGTTCATCTGAAAGAAACACGTAGTGATAGATTCCTTACCTAAGAATAGATACCGCAGCAATACCAACCCCGGTGGTGGGTCTGTAAACCAAGATCACACCAGAAAGTCCCGGAGAACAGAACGGCCAAAGAAGCCGTCTCTCCGGACTTGTCTGTCCAGGCAATAGTGCTTAGTAAAAGTGTGCAGCGAGGCCCACGTAGCTGCCTGACAGATGTCTCGTAAGGGGATACAACGTCCCAATGCCGTAGTGGCAGCCGTTGCCATGGTGGAATGAGCACGCAGCCCCACCGGAGGCTCCTTTTTAGCCAGAGAATAACAGGCTTTAATACACAAGACGACCCATCAGGAGATAGTTCGCTTGTGCACGGCCCGACCTTTCTTGGCACCAACGTAGCCAACCAAGAGCTGGTCATCCACCCGGAACTGTTGTGTGCGATTCAGGTAAAAGGAGAGCGCACATTTTGGGTCCAGACGGTGGAGCCTTCTCTTCCTCTCTGGAAGGATGCAGAGGCAGAAAGAAGGTGGGCAAAGTGATGGTCTGCCCGATGTGAAAGGCAGTGACAATCTTTGGCAGAAAGAATGGACGCGTTCTGAGCACAACCTTGTCCGGATGGACAGACAGAAAAGGAGGTTTACAAGAAAGAGCCTGGAGCTCTCTCACTCTCCTGGCAAAGGTGATGGCAAACAGGAAAACAGTCTTCAAAGTCAGGAGAGGAAGAGGACAGTTGTGAAGAGGCTCAAAGGGCGCGCACATTAAATATGTAAGAACCAGTTTCAAGTCCCACTGTGGCATTACGAAGGGAATAGGAGGAAAAAGATGAGTAATGCCTTTGAGGAATCTATTTACAACAGGGGACTTGAAAAGAGAGGGCTGATCAGGAAGCCTAAGAAAGGCTGAAATAGCAGAAAGGTAGCCCTTGATAGTGCCCAGAGCAGAGCCCTGCTGGGCCAAAGAATGAAGGAACAGAAGAAGTTCTGAAAGAGGTGCAGAAAGGGGATCCACAGCCTTTGCTGTGCACCATGCCGCAAATTTGTTCCACCTGAAGGCGTATACCCACTCAGTGTCGAGGGACGCCTGGCTGCCAGAATGACATCACAGACTTCAGGAGGCAAGCCGAAAGGAATCAACTGCCGCCGTTCAATCTCCACGCAAAGAGGTGGCGACTGGACACGTTCGGTGGAGGACTGTCACCTGCTGCTGCGACAGAAGATACTCCCAAAGAGGCAGTCGGATCGGGGGATCGATCATCATACTGAGTAGCTCGGGATACCAAACTTTTCGAGCCCAGTCCGGAGCCACAAGAATGACTTGGGCTAGGTCGCGCCTGATCTTCTTTAGCACTCTGGGCAGAAGTGGTATAGGCGGAAAGGCGTACAACAGACCGCAACTCCACTCGTGACGAAAAGCATCACCTAGCGAGTGCCGCCTTGAAAATTAAAACGTGCAGAACTGCTGACATTGCACGTTCTCTTCGGTGGCGAATAGATCTAACCAAGGCTCTCCCCACTGTCGAAAAGAGACCTTGCGCCACGTCCGAGTGAAGACACCATTCGTGATCCATCATGCACCTGCGGCTGAGCTCGTCCGCCCTGGCGTTCAGCGAACCTGCCAGGTGTTGAACCACCAGGTAAATGCCATGGTGTTCCAGCCATGTCCAGAGGCGCAGAGCCTCCTGACATAGGGTCCATGACCCCACCCTGCCCTGTTTGTTGCAGTACCACATGGAGGTGGTGTTGTCCGTGAACACCTGCACTGCTTTCAGACCAGAGGCCTCTGATCTCCGCCTCTCCCATGTGGCCCCTCCAGCCATGGACCCAATCCCGGTTCGTGAGCCACCACTGCAGCTGCTGAGCAGTGCCCTCCGAGACATGGACGTAATCGGACAGGTTCCCCTGATGATGCGCCCACTGGAACTTCAGGTCCCACTGCAGAGCCCGCATATGCCATCTGGCATGAGTGACCAACAGGATGCAGGAGGCCATGAGGCCCAGCAGCCTCAGGGTCATCCTGACCGAAACCCAGGATAGAGGCTGAAAGATCATAATCATAGCCTGAATATCCTGGACTTGCCATTCAGGAGGACAGGCCCAAAACAGCGTCATATCCAGAACCGCTCTGATGAAAAGGAGCTTCTGAGTGGGAATCAGGTGAGACTTCGGCACATTGATGGAGAACCCCAGCAAATGCAGGAGGCCGGCCGTAGTCTAGAGGTGGGAGACGACCGTCTGGGGCGAGCCCGCCTTCAACAGCCAGTCGTCGAGATAGGGGAAGACTGAAACCACTGATCTGCGCAGATGAGCTGCGACCACCACCATCACTTTTGTGAACACCCGAGGGGCGCTGTAAGGCCAAAGTTGAGCACGGTAAACTGAAGGTGCTCGTGACCTACCGTGAACTGCAGGTAACGCCTGTGGGCCGGCAGGACGAGAATGTGGAAATATGCGCCCTGCAGCTCCAACACTACCATCCAGTCTCCAGGATTCAGGGCATACAAGACCTGAGCCAGAGTTAGCATTGTCAACTTCTCCTTCCGGAGGAAGCGATTGACGTCCCTGAGGTCCAAGATAGGACGCAAGGTCCTTCGTTGGCACCAGAAAGTAGTGGGAATAACAACCACGTCCTACTTCTGGCACAGGAACGCGCTCGATGGCCCCCTTGGCCACGAGGGCCACGACTTCCTGTTGAAGAAGTGCCAAGTGATCCACCGACATGCGGTGGTACTGGGGTGGCATGGCTGGAGGGGTAGTCTCGAAGGGGAGGGAGTGGCCCCTGCGGACTATTTGTAAAACCCACTAGTCTGAAGTGATGGAGCGCCAGTGGGGGAGGTGATGGCGAATCCTGCCACCCACTGGCCTTTGATGGGCCTGAAAAACCGGAGTAGGAAGGTTTTGGGGCAGTGGTGGCCGGGGTGGAAGGGGACTGACCTGCCAGCTGGCCCCCTGACCCGGGTCCCACGTCTGCGGCTACGCTGAGACTGCTGCTCCTGCGGTCTGTGGCTCTGTAGCAAACGTGTCGGGGTGCCCCTTCCGTGGCCACGAAAGGAGCAGAAAGCAGAAGGTGGAGGAGGGCGTGTGGCGGAAAGGCCCAAGGACTTGGCCGTAGCCCGTGAGTCCTTAAAGCGCTCCAACGCACTAGATGCCTTGTTGCCAAAAAGGCGAATGCCATCAAAGGACATGTCCATCAGGGTGGTCTCAACATCCCCCGAGAAGCCAGTAGTCCTTAGCTAGGCATGGCGGCGGAGCACCACTGTCATGGAAATCACTCTGCCCAGCGAGTCGGCGGTGTCAAGGCCACATCGAATTGTGAACTTCGCTGCATCTCTCCCCTCAGCAATAGCCTGAGAGAGCACTGTCCGCGCCTCCTCCGGACACTGAGGCAGCACTTGCGCCACCGTATCCCACAGAGAGAGGAAATAACGGCCCAAGAGGCATGCGGTGTTCACAGACCGCAGCCCTGAACTGGTGGAAGAAAAAATCTTCTTTCCAAACTGTTCCAGTCTCTTGGATTTCCTGTCCGGGGGTGCGGTAGGGAATGCGCTCTGGGATGTGGAGGCTTGGACAATCAAGCTCTCAGGGGTGGGGTGTTGGGAGAGAAAAAGGGGGTCGCCCAGGGCCGGGCGATGGTGTCGGGCCACGTTCCTATCCACAAGAGCCCCTGTGTTGGGCCTGGACCAGGTGCCCAAAAGAACGTCAGAATGTGCCTCATTAAAAGGCAGCAGTGGCTCCGCAGAGGTAGCCGCTGGCTGAAGCACTTCTGTCAGGAGGTTAGTCCTGACGGCTGCTGTAGGGAGTTGGAGGTGAAGAGCCTCGGCCGCGCTACGTAACACCACTGCGTAACTTGCACCCTCCTCCGTAGCCAGGGTAGGAGGAGTTAGCATGCCAAGGTCAGGAGAGGTGTCTAGACCACTGGCATCCCCAAGCTCCTCTGCCCAGTCCGGGTCATACTCACATTGAGCTGTGAGAGGGTCCTCAGACACCTCCCAGTCCTTCCCTTCCTCCGAAAGGCTGATGAACAGGCCTAAAATAAGGAAGCTGGACATAGGAAAAGAAAGGTCCCTTCGGCGTCGGAACCTGCGTCGAGCGATGCCGTTCCTGCTCCGTGTCCACATCGGGGCTGAGGATGGGGGCGAAGTCGTCCGGTGCCGGTGGGGTTGACGCCGGTGGTGGTGTGACAAGGTCAACCGGCGTCGACAGGGATCCAGGCCTGGATCCATGGGAGACAGAAAACGGAATTAGCACCCATCATTTGTAAAAAGTCTCATTGAAATTAATTAAGACATGGAGCATCCATAGTGACCAATAGAAGAAGCAGGTCCAAAATTTGCTTGTGGTCGAAAATAAGTGTTCTTTATTCAAATATATTCAAATGCTTAAAATCCAAAGACCATAAAAGTGAATTTTTTAGCCAACGCGTTTCATCTCTATCGAGACTTCTTCAGGGCTCAAAGTTAAGTAGATGTAGATTCAATTGTATTCCACTTAGGCAAAGGAAAAATTTTCAATGGCACAGATGATTGTTGATGTACAATACTTCTCAAAATTCAAAGAGCACTTTAGTTTTGTTGCTAATAATTGCTCCCGCCATTGGATGGTGTTGGTGGTGAACACAGCTTTGGAACAAGTTGAGGTGCTTACGAGAGAGATCGCCACACTCAAATTGGAAATCTCAGGTGACTCCTCATTGACGAATGCCAAGGAAGCTCTTGAGCGCTTGGACAAGACTCAGTCACAGCCCTGCGGCACCGAGGTCGGAGCCAACAGCGATGCCGGAGCCGCCGACAGTGAAGGGCGAGGACACCCAGCCAGGCCCGCGGGGCCCAAAGGCGCGCCGGCTGGGCCAGACGGCCCAAAGAGGCGGGCCAAGGCTGACAGAAATTCCTGCAACTGGGCCGGAGTCGCCGACGGACCCGGGAAGGGCGGGTAGGCCGACGGCAACTGTGTAGGCTCTGCCGGAGCCGCGGGGGAGGCACCACCCACACCCTCATCCGCGAAATGCGCCGGGCGAGGGGAAGCCAGTGAGCGATGACACTTCTTCGACTTCTTGTGATGCTTCGCCTTACCTGACGCCAAGTGCGAAGAATTCGATCACGACGAACGATGGAGCCGACTGCCGGACTTCAAGCAACTTTCGGGTCCGCTCCTGCAAAGTCTTCGGCGTCATGGCCCGGCAGTCGGAGCACGACTTGGGGTCGTGGTCGTGCCCCAGGCAGTAGAGACACATGTGGTGCGGGTCCGTCACCGGCATCATGCGATGACAGTCCCAGCAAGACTTGAAGCCGGGCATCCCTACGGTACCAGGAGTCGATCTATTCGAAAATGAGACAAAAAGGCCTCGAAAAACTCAGTCGAAAAATGACTAGGGGTACCACTCTCTCCGGATCTGCGCTTGCAGGCGAGGAAAAAAAAAGAACTGACGTTAGCACGCGAAGGCGGTTTCTATGTAGCTGCCGCAACGTCATCTCGGCGACCACGACGCCAACGACGGACGCGAAGCCGCACGACGCCACCTTCCGACGTGCAGGGGTACTGCTGACGAAAACTTTCCAGGTCCAGTCTGACACCTGGGGGTAATTCTAAAGTAAGGAATCTATCACTAAGTGTTTCTTTCAGATGCTTTATTTAACTTTATCTATCTATGAATAAGCCATTCAGTAAAACACAAAACTCCTGAGTGGGTGTGATCAGCTGGACTATTGTTTCAGAGGCTGAGTTTATTTACCGTTTTAAATATATCTTTCTGTCTGTTGGTAGATGCCATTATTTTGTTGGGAAAGGATACTTTAGTTTGCCCCTTTCCAGTTTAATTTATTTTCTTCCACGAACGGCTGCACTAACGAGCAATCTCAGGTAGTGTATATTAAGTTCCCTTCTTCTCTATTACATCTCAAGCAGAGATATATAACTGCATGTCTCAGAGCATAAAGTATCCTGTGTGTGCAGAACACATTAACCATGTAGACGTTGAACAGTTTTGGGCTGAGGGATGAGCCCTGGGTGACACCACAGATGATGTCCGTGGCTTTGGAGCGAAAGGGGGGGAGGCGAATACTCTAGGTTCTGCCGAAGAGGAAGGCGGTGGTCCATACAGAATGATTGTACTAAATTTATGTTACTATACTCCTAAATTGAATCTTTGGTGTTTTTCATGTTTATATTATAGTTAAATTCTGAAGGTGCTATTGATCTCCATCACCTGTCTAATAGTGTCAGATATCTGAGAGTTTGAGGCAGTAGGGAAGCTGAAGGTGTATTTGCGAGAGACCTGGGGGATTTTGGTTCGATACAGTGGTAAGGTACATTAAACAACATGCATATTAAAACTCAGCCACTGAAATCTTTTTGAAAGATATTTTTCTATTTTATATTTCAAATCGGCCACCCAACAAAGAGGAATTATTAAAACTTTAATGTTTAACTGTATTATTTATGTAAACATGCACACTATGCCCACGGCTGGTGCCACACATGCCCTGCCTCTTTCAGCCGCATGTAATGGTGGAGGGCGATATGGTTTGACCTTGCCCACTTGGGACAGTTATTGGCTCTTTTGCCTCACTCAAGAAATAAACGCAGTACACTGCACGGTCTGGGCTTGGGATAGACTTTGAGCTAAGGTACAAATAAAACAGATTTATACACTGGGAATCCATCTAAATAACAACCCTATTCCCCCACTCACATCCAATCCAAAAGCCTGCCCAGGCTTGTGCAACTACAAATGAGCAAACAGACAGATCTTTACCTGGAAGATCAATTGCTCCCTCTTGATAGCATTCGGAGTGTAGTGGGTCACACACCTCCTTTTATACTTACAACTACGGTAAATGTGCAAGACCATTAGTAGCAACTGTCCAATCCCCTGCCCATGCTTCCCCACCTGACTCTGACTCCTGTGGGCCTGATATCTAGACTCTATGCTACAATGTAAAACACCGGACGTACATATGCACCAAATGCCAAGTCCAAATGTTCTGTGGGCCTGAGTTCACTTCTGTCTAATGATCAATGGAAATTCTGCTGTGCCAAAGCAAGATATTTATCACCCAACTACAAACTTAGGTTGATCAATGTGAAATTCCTACATGGACTATATTACACACTACAATGCATGCATAGGTTGGGTCTTAGGGAGGACGTCAATTGTTCTAGATATGGCACACTAAGGTAGGACCTCCTTCACCTAGCGCAGCTGTGCCTGGAGTTAGCAATCTATTAATCCATGGCTTGTAGAGCTGAAAATGATAACTGACATGACGGCCTCACCTTACCCCCAACACCACCGCTAACACTTCTAGGATCCCAGTTGCGAGTCGTAGGCTAGTGGCCACAGAGCTGCTTGTGGCTAAACGGTGAGTGGACATGCGTGGGGGAAAAGACCCTTGCCATGCAGCAGAAGACTGCCTAGTGATCTAATTTAAAGACTAGAACAACTGGACAGCTACTGGAGACTCAAAGACAGATGGGCCCCCTTCAAGCATACATATTGAACCGCCAGATGCAGATAACCCAGAGCTCTATTCAAAATGATCCTGTCTGCCAGGGCTTGAAGCCCCCAGCAAGACCTGTGATAATGCTTAAAAAAGACACTGCAGGCAAGGCTCGTCAGATCTAGGCAGAACCTTGCACTGATAAAAAAAATGGACTAGAAATGCAGCATTATCCTCTTGGTCTGGGTATCCCTAGGGCTTGATGACTGTATGCATCTATTAGGGCTGTTGTTGCAGGACTTCGATCTAAAATCAGAAGGCAAGGCTGTAATGTATACTTTTACCTTTCTACTTGTCTCACACTGTGCAAGGTGTTGCGGGTTGTTTTCTCTTCTACTATCTAAAGTATGTCAACAATATATATATTTTTTAAAGCTTCTTTTACCTAAAATCTTGAGTTTTACCTACAGAAAAGACAGTTTTAAACAGAGACATTTTATGTCTGCTTTGTCGGGCTCAAAAGGACTTTAATAATGAGAGAAAAAACTGTATTTAGCTACCAAATAATTGGTGGATGTTTCACTGTTAGAAAAACTCTAAACTATGGTTTTAGGAGCTCTTTAATAAGTCTGTTGGGAAAGAGAGCTGGTTAATTTAGTGCCCTACAGTAACATAAAATAACAGCCAGATGGACTTTAACAGGTGGATGGCAGACCTGAGTGGAATAATTGTAAAAGATGCAGAAGAATGTGACGCAAAGCATAAGAAACTGGATGTAGATTCCGTTGTATACATCAAATGCAGAAGTGTTTCTATTTAGCTAAGCAGGGTTTATTTGTTGGTACAGCTCTGGCCTTTGCCAGAATTTTCCTGCATTCATCTGGAATTTCCAAGCGGTGGAACTCATTATGTTCAGGAGCCATACCCATAAACTTATAGATGCTGGTTCTGGGTGCAGTATTTTGTCCTTATTGAGAGAAAGCAGTTTCAGTAGAGTTTAGTATGTACAGCTGCTCTGATAGGAAAAGAAGCTCCGTAAACCAGTACGCTTGTGGCCACCATGGGGCAATTAGTCTAATCTGTCATGCTTCCCTTTTCATCTTATTTATGACTTTTGGAATTAAGCGGAGAGGAGGAAAAGAGTAGGCAAAAGTCCCTGACCAAGCTATTGAAAACACATTTTCCCATTACCCCAGTAGGATATGGGTGCTAGCATAACAGCTACATTTCCTGTTATGTTTGTTTGCAAACTTATCTAAATTCGACCTGCTCTAGTGTTGGTAGATCTTGTTTAGTTGGGCTTGATGAAGCTCCTACTTGTGGCATACCTTGTATGTTCTACTTAAAGCATCTGCCCGTAGTTTGCATATTCCTGGAACATGCTCAGATGTTAATTTAATGTGGTGCTTGGTAGCCTAATCCCATATTTTCTCAGACTCCTTGGATAGGGGAAGAAAGCAAGTGCCTCTATTGCTTGTTTATATGGTGCACTGTAATTGAATTGTCCTTGTGGCTCAAAACAGAACTTCCTTTTATTCTTGGTATGAGGGACTGCAAACCTAGAGTGATGGCCCTCATGTTCAGAAGACTAATGTGAGGGCAAGCTGCGTCTGCAGACCACGGATCGCTTACTGCCAAACCCTGTAGTTGTGCTCCTCAACCCTCCAGAGAGGTTTCTGCTGTCATCATCCCGAAGCAGAATTTGTTTTCACAAGAAGGATAATCCTTCTCTTTTATTTTTGTGCCACCATGGTAAGCACGGTCTCATCCTTGGTGTTATGGAGATAAGGTTGTCAAACGCACGTTAAAGCCACTGCTTGTCTAGCTCCTCTTGAAATGGTTGCATGTGCAGGTGGCAATTTGGGATTAAATGAATGTAGGATGACATCAATCCTAAAAGACACCTGTATAGTCTCAAGCTCTTCATCTTTTCCTTCTGTAGTCACTGAATTAAGTTGGTTAATAGTGCCACTCAGTCTTTGGATGGGAAGTCCTTGCCTATGTCTGGGTACAAAATTGTTCGCAAGAATTTCATTTTTTTGTGGGGTAGTAACACAGATCTGTCTTTGTTTAATGTAAGGCCTAATTTTTTTAATGTGTAGAGTGGCCTTCACAGAGATTTTTGCTATCTTGGATGACGTTGCCTTGACTAGCCAGTTGTCAAGGTAGGGAAACACTGGATGTGCCCGCTTCCTCAGATGTGGGGCAATTGGAGACAAGCACTTTGTGAAGATTCTTGGAGCTGACTTGTGTCCCAATGGAAGAACTTTGAATTGATATTGGCAGCCAGCCCCTTTGAATCGGAGGTATTTTCTGTGATAGGGATGAATGGAGCTACAAAAGTAGGCATCCTTTAGGTCTAACATGGACACATCTCCTTCATGCAATGGTTGGAAACCTGCCTGCGGTGTTGCCATGCAAAATGTCTGCTTCAAAAGAAATGTGTTCAACTGACGAAGATCTAAAATCGCTCTCCATTTATCTGATTTTTTTCCCTTATTAAACAAAAGCACTGTAGTTCTGAGACTAATTAAATGGCTCCTTTCTTTATCATTATGGACATTTCTGCTTTCAACAGCCTTAGATGTTGATTCGGTGTTTTGGATGGTAATTTTGGAGGAAGTTTTTTGTATTAATTGCAATCTAAGTTCCAGAAGTATGAGGTCAAATATCCATCATTCCATTGTTACAACTGACTGAGGTAAGAAAAGATCTTTGGACCTACAAGTGTTGTCCGATATGGTGTGACTGCAACCAGAAACTTGTCACTGTCCTCTAGAGGCTTCCTGATTTTTGCATTGATTGCTGGCTCTTCAACAAAGTTCTGTCTTTGAAAAGAAGCAAGTGGTGGTGGTCTGTATTGCAGGATATATTATAGATAGGTTGTTTGATATGGTTGGTATCTGCACTCACCTCCATTAACGTGCTGGGTCTGTCCTCTAGCCCCTCAAAAGGGAATGGTTTGAGGCTGTTGTAACATGCTTAATGATTACGCTGTGTCCCTTTTTTATGGACCGGAGCGTATCGTCAACATATTTGGTTTGTAAAACAGGTGAAAACGATGCTGCTCTCAACCATCCTTGCCTTCATAATACTACTGCACCAGCTAATTGTCGAAACTCAATGGTTGCAATATCCATGGCAGTATCAATGATGGCAGAAGATGTTCTTTCTCCTTTATGTAAAATGTAGATATGGTGCGATGTCCAACCACATTTGCCCGTGGCAGCGAGCTAAAATTGCTAAAGCAGGAGATGCAACCGTTGCCCAAAACCTTTTACCTATATTATCAATCCTTCTTCGCTCTCCGTCCATTGGATGAGAACAGGGTGACATTGATGTGTGAGAGGATCTTGTGCAGCTTTCACTGCCACAGAGTTTGTCCGTGGGGGTCTGATAAGGCACACAGATGTGTCATCTGGGGATTTATATTTTTGTCGAGGAGTCTTGGAAATATGGCTGCTACTGTTGCTGGGTTTGTCATCGTTTTAAGACCTTCCAACCAGATATGATCAATTATTGGTATTGTTCATACATTTCTTTCTTGTTGACTCTTTGAAATTGTATAAAAAGCAAACTGTTTCTTTTGTTGGGAATGAAAGGTCAAATCTTTTAGATGCTCTGGAGCCACCTATATAATTCAGGGGAGAGTCTGATGGATTCTGAGCACTATTTTCTTCAACTGGAGCTGTGTATTCATCCCATTCAAGAGCAGTGTCACTGGGTTTACTGGGTATAATGGTACCTGCATCATAGGTTGGGTAGAGGTATGAGAGCCATATGGCTCATCCATGTATTGCCATTTTTGCTCTTGTTGTTCCTGGAATGATTGAGCAGGAACTCTGGAGGTAGGAAGTTTAGACTCTCTTTCATAGAGATAGTCAGGTGGAACCTCTCCATAGCCATCGTTTCACATTTAGTCGGGTAGGACTGTATACTGGCCCAAATAATCCATCCTTTTCAGAGTCTTCAGGATGTGGTGACATCTTACTCTGAGTAATATGCTCCATTATTAAAGGAGTTAGGACACTTCTTACAAAAATTGGGATACATTTTGTGTACTTGGTGGGCTTAGGAGAGGATGTGTGCATTTTTGTCATCGACTGTGGTGTCATCAAGGAGATAGCTGTCTACAAGGTGATCAACCTTGATAATATAGTTGACAATGCAGTTATCGACTAAGTCAATGTTGTTGTCTTTGTAGACACTGTTGACACCATAGTAGAGGATGTATTTGCCATGTGTCATGCTTCTTCATTGACAATGATTCCGTTGATGATATCACAACATTTTCAATGATGGTCCTGACGACAAAATAACTGTCCACTTCCTGAGGTAGTTTTATGTTTGGTGTTGGTGGTTTGGTGTTTTACATGGAACTGTTATTTTGATCTTAGTGTGGGACTCCCAGTTCAACGACTGGGATGATTCAAGCACATGAATTTATGTGAAAGATTCAATTCTGAAGAAACTATTTTTCATAAAAACCTACAGAACTGCTTACAAAAAGCAAACATTTTGCTTCTGGAAGCACAAATTGTTTTGGATAAGAACCTCCAACTTTACTAAATGAAAAAGTAGTCTACACAGTACATCTCATTACACACAATATTACTTTTTGTGGGACTCATTCTGTAAACTTGATGATGTAACTTTGCCTACTTTTTACAACTGTTTACATCTCTTCTCTTTAAAGTTGTCCAAGTGAACATATTTACCATTTATGTCTGCTCACTCGCCACTCAGCGATTTATTCCGTTAGCTTTATACTTCATTAGTTGGTTACCTCTTTATTTGATCACATAGTTTTTCTATTTTGGACAACATTAAAACAATATATGGTTTCCTTATTTTAGTATGTGTTAACCACTTGGAGCAGACCACACCTGTTTTCGTTCTGATTGGCACTCGCTCCTCTAAATGCCACCACACAACTCAAGTCAATCACCGTAGCTCAAGTAGGAGTCTACAGACTTGGCCCTGAGTATTTGTACAACTAGGTACCACCTCAAAAAGCAGGGAATTCCATGTTAAGATCACAAGGCTGGGGCAGGTTGTGCATATAATGTAGTCAACATCCAAACTTGGGCCAATGGGCAAATGAAGATCTGGAGATCGGTCGTAAATTCAGTCCATATAATGTATCGCCCTGGCTTGACTTATGTCTGGGCTTTGTTTTACACCATTTTTTGTATGTACATCTGTATTTATTACTGTCTGTGTTGTTCTAAAAGTTCAGCAGCACTTCCATCTTAAAGACAATTCCAACCTCTCCGATTAAATATTTTCGCAAAGGGTTCCATCAAATAAGTTTGAATGTGATTGCCTGAAATATCATAACAGTCTTCCAGACTGTCTGGTTTTATAGAAAACCAGTTTGTCATTGTCTACGTAATGCCTTGCAGAATGCAAATCTGTGATAGTTGTAGAAAAGAGCTTTGCTTCAATTCTTGCTTGTGGCTTGGCTCTATCGTACCCACACAAACTGCATCCTTCCACAACTATACGTCCAATATTACACTTTTCTACCATCCGCAGTTATTTGCCTTTACTAAAACATTATCTGCCACATTTTACCACTTCTCACAAGGAGTTCAGCAGCCTTTCTACTTGCATTTATGTCATGGAGCACAGAATTTAGGGGTGATGTCATACAAATTCAGGAGAATCCGTAACTTTCTTCATTTTATTATAAGGTAGCACCCTTCATCCAACGTGAAGCTATTGTCAGCCCACTGGGCCAAAGTTTGGAGAATACAGTCATTGAGCGCATGACATTAAATCATTGTAACCAGTAATTCTTGATATTTACAAGTGTGTACACTTACCCACAGCAAGATCTATCAATTAGAGATGTGTGGTTCCAATTCAATAACAGAGCCGTTCAAGCTTTCCAAAAATACTCAATAACGAAGCACCTATTGATGCAATTTGTATTAGACTGCTCACTTTCAATATGGTACATAATACCAAATGGTAGCATATCTAATTCAACCATTTTATATATAAAATGTAACCTAGAACTCTTAGTATCTGCCCTCTTTTCTGTACTTTTATCTTATAAACCCTACATACCTTTTTCTCCTTTACATTTTATGGCATCATAATACTGCTGAAGAAGCATATCAAAGTCTGATTTGTCCCCTCCTTTAGGCTCATTGATGACAGTCTTAATGCGCTCCAACTTTTCCCACAAGCCTGTGTGCATCCAGCGATCTTTTAATTTGTCCAGCATCTAAAAATATAATCAAGAACACAAATCTCTCACAACTGAAAGGAATACACCTTGCACACAGTATATGTATATTAGAAACAACAGCACATGGATAAAGTATTTTTCTTAAGCAGTTCACAGCAAATGTTTCCACACAACCTGCAACATAAATCTTAATGAAAGTGACTTTATATGGGAGAAGATAGCAAACATCTTGAAAATTAAATGGGGTGAATATTAAGGCATAAGCTTGCAATCAGGTTAGGCTGGCACCAGCTTGTCTGATGCGATAAGGGATTCCATCACAGAGGTCAACAAGGTTATTGTCAACTGGTCCTGAAAGCTGAGTGAAAGAGCTGTGCCAAGAGTTGCATACATAAAGTTTTGTTCTTAATTGATATTTTTTTTTGTATTCAAGACGTATCATCAATTACTTCAAATAGCAATGAGGACTGGATCTGTAGGATCATTAATTTTCATATGAGACAACTGTGATGAAACTGATAATTTGTTTAACACTACATGCATGAACTTTATATGATCACATATGAACACTAAGGATTGATAATGGAGTTAAAGTAAGCCTTGTCTTACTGTTTCTCTTCAGTTTGCCAACAGTTGGAATATGAAAACATGAGTGCACTTCATTGCATTGAGTCTAACATCCAACAACATCTTTATTAGCAAGACACCCGAAGGAAAGAAAAATCTGCAAATGTTCAACATCAAAAAATATTTGACCCTGATAACAATTTTTAGTAACTACACCTTCCTTTCATCCAGAGATTAAGTATCAGAATAAGTAGGCAGAGCTAGACTTCCAGTTTCATAGTTGTTACCAAGTTTAACAAGTATTTTTGACAATCATAGGGTCGTGTGGTCAATAAGAATTTGGGGACTAGTGGGTGGCTCCAGGGCAAGAACAAATGCATGTTTCTTGAAAACCCCTTCAAGAGGTGCAAGGATATACGGAGAAACATTTAAAGATCTGAGAACCATGGCAGAAGCAGTTCCAATTACACTTGGTCACTTGAAACTACTCTTTGATATACTGTGCTATAGCTATGAAGTGAAACCACTGTAAATATGCCCTTCACTACGTGGGCTATGTTCCCCCATTCTCATAACTGATAAATAATCCAAATATTATCAATGTACTTGATGCTTGGTACCACATTGTACCTTTTCTAACTGGGTTGCACAATTTATTGAAAAAAGCAATGGACGTTATATTAAAACATTTATGGAAAAAAACAATTTGGCTGCCAGTAAATGTTCTTACTACCAAAGGAAACTTTGACCTCTGGGGTAAAAGGAAAGCTCACAGACATTCCTCTCCTCTCCCTGTGAGTTTCGCCCATGAGTATTAGGGGTGGAGGAAATCTTATAAAACGGATAGAGAATCTTGTGCTTTTGCAGGTGAACAATAAAGAGGCCCTCCTTGAACTTACAAAATCAGTGCACACACAAACGTTGGTATTGTATAATAATCAGAATGTATTATGGGATATTGTACTGCAAATGAAATGAACATAAATTACCACAATAATAGGACTCGCAGCTATTGGAACCAAGAGTAAATATAAGACATACGCAAACCGTTGTTCATCATACATTCTTAATCTGTTAGTTAAGACATCTCTAGTACCTTGTGGCATTAGATCCTTAAGGTCATATTTATGACCTGGTTTGCGTCGCTCTTGCACCACGCAAGGTGGTGCAATAGTGACGCAAACCTGGAGTCATATTTTTGAAGCAAAGCAAAGCCACTTTGCGTAACTTTGAATGGCTTTAAAAATATGGAGCAATGCAATGCAGTGCAAATCGCTGCGTTGTATTACTCTACGCAAGGTAGGAGTTCCATGGGCATTGTGTGGGTGTTCCCATGCAACTCCCATGGTTTATGCGCATCCCCAGATTTACTAAACCTGGGAATGAGCCAAAACTATATGTCTACCCAGATGAGGCGTAACGAGGAGAAATATAGAAAAAGCCTCTCAGGATTGTTTTTGTGCAGGAAGGTGGCCCTGCCTGGACAAACACAATCCTGCCTACAACCCAGGTACCCTTGTACCACGGCGTAAGGGTGCCTGCGTTTGCGCTAGGCTGCCAAACTGGCAACAGCGCAAGGGGAAAGGACAGGAATGTGCCATATTTTACAAATAAAGAGCATTCCTGCCCTTTCCCTGTGATGCAGCGCAGCAACATGACTTGCTGCGCTGTCCTGCCCCACAAGGGTTATAAATTTGGCCCTGCAGTGTCAATGTTGTTTATTCTTTAATATTATTGGCCAAGAAATGAAAAAAAACCTCCATAGCTGTAAACAAGAAGGCTTCAAATCAGAACTTTGGCAGCATCTGTCCCAGCAAATGGTCGGTCTCCGTTCCATGCCAGTTGCTAGGGGCTTTAATACCTTTTAATCTTTAAGGCAACGAATCATCTGAGATCCTGCATTTGCAACACAAAATTTTAAATAATGATCCCATTGAAATTAGGAAGCGCAGAAGCAATATCCATTTTAACTTTCACAAGTAGGGAACGATAGAAGGTCAAGCTGTAGACAACTGCAGCAATCACAACCACTCAGCAGAGAATGGAAAATTTCACTTCCAATCAAGACAAGAACAGTAGAACAATATGTGACAATTTTCATATACAAACACTGTTTTAGCTTTCACAAAGCTCAGGAAGGTAAGAAACGCATGTTATTTGAGTCCTAAATTCATGGATTAACACATTCATGCTAAATGAACTAATCACTCAAAGCCATCCAATGTGAAACATGTACTATGGTAACAGGCATCAAGACCTATAGTGCATGCTAACATTTATAAAAGACAATAGCCAGCACATGACTAATAATTACAAGCTTTACATGAAGGAATGGGACCGACTCTGGCTAAATTGCACTGGCTCCAACTGAGCAAAAGAGTGTCCTTCAAAGCCATGTGTTTTTGCCATAAAATCCTGAATGGCAAAGGACCTCACTACTTACTTCCTCTAGCAGCAACCTTAGGTCTACAGGAGCTGAACTTACTGCGATTCCCACCATAAAATGAGCATGTATGGGAGGATGCTCCTTTCGTTTTTTAGCCCGCAAAATGTGGAACACCTTGCCCTCTGGATCTGAGAAAGGAATGCTGCAAATTAGTCTTTCAGAAGAAACTTAAGACATGGCTTTTTATGCAAATCTAGGCCTATCAGATAACATAACTAGGTGCTTTCTAGGTTCCTTATTAGCGAATGTAGTCCTAGCGCAGGGACACCCCTATTTGAGTAACCATGCACTCTACAAATCATCTGTTATTATTATTAAGGAATGAGACTCTATACTAGGAGATGGAGGATATGTGCAAATAAACTACCTCAAATAAAATGGCTTCTGATCTCACTAGAGTGTTTGATTAATAAGAAAACATGCATATCTGATTATAAAATATATCAGTGCACGTTGTGCTATTCAGCTCCAAGCAGACATTGATGATGAAGAAATAGAAATGCAAGGTTATGTTTTCACATACTTTACTAGGATTGCATACAGTCTGATGTAATATAGTTTGTGTTCTCCTTCTGTATTTTCTATGAAGTGTAAGGTAGCAGTTTGTGTGCTGTAGCGTGATCTGAAGCAAGACTGGTAGTCGTGCAGGAGATGGATAGCATTGATATGATCTTGGAGTTGAGCATAGATTGTTTTTCAGTGATATTGCAGATAGATGGTATGCGAGTGACTGGACAGTAATTGGTGAGGGCACTGGTGTCTAGTGTAGGTTTCTTTAGGAGTGGGAGTGACTGACCTGCCATGAGAGCTTTTGGGAAGATGCCTTGAGTGAAGGAGGTATTGACAATAGTAAGTAGGGGTACTAGAGCATCCTCAGAGATAACTTTGATGAAGGATCGTTTATTTATTGTGTCAGCCTGTCAGAGACAGGCCATACAATATACAATACAATATATACCTAATTTAATATTTGATTACAAAAAAGTTACAAAATATCAACATTCCTAAAAAGACAAAACAGACATCATGTCAAGTCAACAAAGCTTTATTCGATTTCTTTCAAGATAATCATAAAAGCACATAATATCACACATCATTATAATAAAAAAAACCTTTAAAAAATGTTTTAAAAGTACAATAAAAAATTTGAGCTAGCTTCCTATATGCATACACAGAAGGTTGGATGTTATAAAAATTCATATTAAGATAGTTTTTATATATTTCATTTTTTTAGTTTTTTAAACAGATCATTTCCTTGTAAAATATTCATTCTCTAAAAATTGCAAAGCTATATTTGCCGGACGACATTGTCTAAGGCAGAGTAACTTTAAAAATGGTAAAATCCATCTTTTTCTTTGTACGGAGTAAAATTTACAAAATAAAAAGGCATGCAGAATTGATTGTTGGGAAACATCGTCACATGGACACCTCCTCATATCTCTGTACCAGTCATTCATAGTGGGGAAACTTGTTAGTCTATGGATGATCCCTAATCTAAATCTTGTCAGAAGGAATCTATTGTATCCACCAGGCATGATTTTAAGATAAGGCTGGATGCTGTAGGTGGTTAAAGTCATTTGGTTAGCCAGTACAGTTGGCTTCACTATTTCTATGGAGAATCTAATAGAGTCCAGTAGCATCAGACAGTTTCCCATAATATGTTTTCTTGTGACAGCAATCATAGTACTAGGGTCATTATAATATTTAGGATGACCAAGGTCGTTCATAAAATGTTTAACATATTTAGCCATGGTATGGTTAAGACCTGCTCTAGCTTAAGACAGTTGCTTAAAATGTCCCGATTAAGTGTGGTTTTTGATGTCGTCCAAATCCTGTGCCATAATAAAACGTGGTCTGTTATTATACGGTCAAATATGTATGGCAACCCTAGTTCAGAATGGCATACATAGGAAGATGCAGTACATGGGACTGCCAATAAAACTTTTAAAAAAGCATTCTCAACTAGTTTTAACGGCTGTGAGTCTACATAGCCCCAAACACCTGGACCGTACATAGCGGTGGAGATACATTTAGCCTGTTAGATATGTAGTACCTCTACGGGCGGCCATTTTACCTAGCTTTCTAGAGAAATTAGCTACAACGGCAGTGGCTTTCATGAACATTAATTTCCTTGCTTGAATCGCCTGCGACCATGTCCCTTTCTGTTCAAAAAGGATGCCCAGGTAGGAAAATCTTTTAGTAAATTCGACCTTTTTGTTGTCAATATAAATGCTTCATGATAAAGGTTTTTGAGGTGTTTACTCTAAGACCCAAATTATGCATAAACGTAGAAAAACCAGTCACGACCCTTTAAAGACCCAATTGCGTGCGTGACATCAATACAGCGTTATCCACACACAATAGGGCAGGTATGGGCCATTTGCCAATTTGTGGCAACTCCTGGCACTGATTCACTAGGGCTTGACCTAGCTCGTTTATATAGAGTGTAAATAAGAAGGGGGCTAACACACAGCCTTGTCTTACCCCTCTCTGTATTTTAAACATGGCCGTGCACTCCCCACTAGCCCCATACCGCACCCTTGCCTTTGCATCACTATATAGTTGCCTTAAGAAATGTATAAGTGGGGTTTTCATGCCTAAGTCCTCCAAAATCCTCCATAGCTTGTCATGCATGACGCAGTCAAAGGCTGCTGTAAGATCTACAAATGCTAGGTACAGCCTGCCCTGCTTGGCCAGAGTATAATTCCCCAAAAGGATGTTTAAATTTAAACTCTGCTCAACTGTACCTAGATCCTCACGGAAGCCAAATTGAAATTCTGAAATTATTCTATTGTCTTCGACCCAGTCCTGTAGTCTATTGAGTATAATACACCCCACTACCTTGAGCAAGGAATCTAACCGTGATATAGGCCGATAGCATGCGTGATTCTGGCGGTTACCTTTTTAAAAAATTGGGACCAGGATTGATTCAGACCAGGTTGTTATAAAATGAGAAGAACAGCATGCTGGTATTACTTGAGTTAAAAGCGGGCCCCATAGCAACAAATTAAATTCATAAAGATCAACGGGGACTCCATCAGGCCCAGGGGATTTCCCACCCATACTTGCCATAATAGCGTAGTTGACCGCTTCAAGTGTGAACTGGAGATGTATAGGACAATTAACAGATGACAGTATGGCATTTTGGGACTGTCGGTTTCCCGTTGATTTTTCATGTATGGTACAATTATACATAATAGAGTAATGTTCCACCCATTTATATTCTGCTATTGCTGTCTCAATAGTGGTTATGTCTCGGGTACCCAAGAAAGGGGCATTTATTGCCTTCCAAAATTCTGTGTTGTCTTTAATTAGGGAGGCTCCATGCAAAGCTGACCATGCTTCTTCTCTCAGCGTATCTTTGTGCTCTATAAGTGCACGTTTGTATACCCCCCTAGCCATTCTAATATCATAGATATTTCTGGTTGATTTATGCAACTCGTGTTTCAGTCTAGAATATGCTTGGGTGCATTTAGCATCAAACCAACCTTGTTTCCTAGTACGCGAGTTGTTATTCTCCACAAATAAGGACTTTTTGTATGTGGCCGGTTATCTGTGAGAAAGATTTTAAAATATCGGCATAGGGGGCAGTCTCGTCAAGGCAGGCTGTGAAAGCAGATTCGCATTTGGTCACTACTTAATTTGTAAAATCCAGTGGATCCACCATAGTCCAACGCAAGGAGTAGCCATTTATTTTGCTTAGGGCTATGTTCTGTGCAACATGGAGCAATTTACCCGTGGTATTTAACGCCATTTTTGATAATATGAAGGATACGCTTAATGGGAAATGGTCGGTCAGGGCGTTTTTGTGGGTAGTAAAAGACTTAAGTCTAGTTAAATGTCTATGTGACATCAATATGTAGTCAATGGTCGAGTAGGATCCCCTCCTGTTAAAAGTGAAGCTGAAGGGGACTGGCGCTGTGCATAACTCGTTAGCAAATCCTAAATCTGACACGAACATGACTTTGTTTAGAAGTTCCCCATAGTTTGTATGCGGGAAGTGTGTATAACTGTTCTCGTCATCAGACATGAAACCGCACACGTCCCCCCCACCCTTGTGTGGACACAAAGCAGAGTTAAAATCCCCACCCCATATTGTAAAGACATCTTTTACAGTATTATTCTGAATAAGTTTTAAATCATTACCTCATTACCCCCCCAATCTGATCTGGTGACACATTATTATAGACGTTTAACAGAGCGATATATTACAGCCCGTCAATGTGAAATATGATTAGTTGATTATATGTTTCTGATTTCTTCAGTTTGATTTTGCTTAAATTCACACAGTTCGATACATATGTAGGTAGCCCACCCTTGGGTCTCCCATTTTCGATAGTATCGCGGCGGTATGAATCAGTTTTATAGCCATTGATATGCAAAAGGTCCTCTGTCCAGGTTTCCTGAAAATACATTATGTTGAATTTCCGTATGAAGTCTGGCCACAGCGGATTGATAAGCTCGAACTTATGTCTGCGATGTTCTAAAATAACAAGTGACATAGGTCTTGGTTACTATTGCCTGTGTAGTTCACATCATTAGCTTTGTCAGGTAATTCTGTGGAAATTGAAATTGTTACAGGATTTGGGCACTTATCTTGGGTTGCTATTGTACCGTCAGTGGAGAATGCAGTAACAGCTACCGGATAGATGTAAGAATGGAATCTTTTTGAAGTATCTAAGTTAATTCAAATCGATTACTAACCGTGACATTATATGTATAGTGAACACTGTCAAGGTGGCTTCTACTAGTGGGTCTTATGTATTAGTCCTTCGGTGGCAGGTAAAAATAGAATAAAGGTACTAAGGGCCATATGCATGAACACATTTTCCTATAGACAGAGAATGGGCAAAACCCTTTGATGCATCTGGCCCAAAGTTGATACCCTGGGTCGTAATAAAGTGATTCCCTGCTCTACTCAGGATACTTTGGACTAAGTGTGGGGTTTTGAATGTTAAAACCATACAATCACCATAGAGGGTTTTGCGATCTCTACCAATCCAGCTAACTCTTCTAACCATCTTAAACCCGTCAAAAACTACTTCGGTTAGCCCTGTTTTTGTGCTCAGCCAAAATAGGGATTTATTCCTCAGGGTATCCCAGGATTCCGGGTCCTTGAGCAGAATTATCATGTATGGAGTTGCTTCCGGTGGTAAATCACCATAATTTAGCCCTGTATGGGCATGTGTTTCTTCCAAAGTTATGCCCTATATGGGCTTAATATTTCGGCGGTACAAAAGGGGGTGGTGATGGACGGAGCATCAGAACCAATCAAACACTCACACCCAGTCAACAGATCTGGGTTTAATCCATCACCGTTGTTTAGCCCACTCTGCCACCCCAGTTCAGACATGGCCATATGCAAATCAGTCTGACCCTGTGCCTCATGGGAACAGTCCAGCCCGAACTGCCAAGCCATGCCTTCCCTGGACCGGAAACAAGCTTCCTAGGACCGGTTTCTGGCATTTCAGCCGTCTTCAGCCAGGCTTGCTTGAATCCAGTGGCAAAGTAAGCAAGGGACTCACGTCTGAGCATACCCTGCCAACTTATGGTGAACAAAGCGGTACAAAAGGGGGTGTTGATGGACGGAGCATCAAAACCAATCAAACACTCACACCCAGCCAACAGAACTGGGTTTAATCCATCACCGTTCTTTAGCCCACTCTGCCACCCCAGTTCAGACATGGCCATATGCAAATCAGTCTGACCCTGTGCCTCATGGGAACAGTCCAGCCCGAACTGCCAAGCCATGCCTTCCCTGGACCGGAAACAAGCTTCCTAGGACCGGTTTCTGGCATTTCAGCCGTCTTCAGCCAGGCTTGCTTGAATCCAGTGGCAAAGTGAGCAAGGGACTCACGTCTGAACATACCCTGCCAACTTATGGCGAACAAAGCGGTACAAAAGGGGGTGGTGATGGACAGAGCATCAGAACCAATCAAACACTCACACACAGTCAACAGATCTGGGTTTAATCCATCACCGTTCTTAAGCCATATTTCGGCAGCATAGCGTTGGACAAAACACATGCCCATACAGGGCTAAATTATGGTGATTTACAACTTTGGTTTAAGTAATCCCACTAGGTGGCTGATATATATCTTGAGCAGCCAACCGCTGCAATTATGCATTTGCAAGAGTATCAAACCAAGGTGGCGCAACAATGTTGTATTGAGAAACAGGATGTACAAATTAATGTCCGTTTTTACTTTCAATGAATTATTTATGTATAATTAGAGTGGCGTTTCCGCCGGCGTCTGATGACACACACACACACACATATATATATATATATATATATATATATTATCTACTGGCAGTTGCCAGTAGATAGTTATAGTTACAACCTAGTTTCCATAGGAAATCTCAAAATTCTATTTTGAATAACTTTGGCGCCGGTTGACGAATCCTCACGAAATTTTCAAAACTAATGGGGCGCTCCGTTCAGCTCCTACCCTGAAAGTCTCGGGGTGATTCGTCAAGCGGGCGCCGAGAAAAAGGGGGGGTCCCAAAACGCGTTTTCCCCATGCATTTTTCCATAGGACCTTTAGACGCAGCTACAGCCCGAACGGCTGAACAGAATTACGTGGAATTTGGCAGAGAGGTAGCCATAAGGTCAAGGAAGTGCCTTTTGCAGGTATTCAATATCTATACGCGCGCAGCGTGCGCGCACCCTGCCGTGCGCGAGCGCAATTCTGATTAGTTGTTAGATGTCGGTAAACATTCGAATGGTCGAAACCAGGAAGTGTCGGCCGCCATTTTGTCTCTCGCAGTCTGAGGGGGTGAAAAACAAAGGTGGAGAACGTGAAAAGGGGGCAGAGTGGACAGTTCCTGACCCCTAGCCTTGGTCAGGGGGTCACAGAAGGACCCCCAATGGGAAAAAAAAACAAATGTGTTTTTTTTTTAAAAATTGCGAGGTGCGCGCACCCTGCGCGCACTGCGAACCGTGGGCGCTCGGTGCGCGAAGCGCACCGAGTGCCCACAGAGCGCGCACGGTGTGCGAAGCGCACCACGGTGTAAAACCTGAAAAAAATAAAATAAAAACATAACTTAGCATTTAATAAAACGTACAAATTCACTGAAAAAACCATAGGTTTCACACACGTTATAGTTACGAATTAGCATTTAAAAAACCTTGCAAATTCACTTAAACTATAACTCACGCGACCGCAATCCTCTGCTGATGACGTCAGATATTACATCACTGATGACATATGTGTCTTTCTGAAAAATAAATATTTGTAATATATGTATAGCTAAAGATTAATGGAAGAAGACATGGGTAAATAAGTGTCTAAATACAGTGATGTAATATCTGACGTCATCAGCAGAGGATTGCGGTCGTGTGAGTTATAGTTGCCTGCAGTAACTATAACGGGTGAATTTCATTGTTTTTTTACGAGTGAAATGTCCAGCTAACTATAACATGTGTGAAACCTATGGTTTTTTAAGTGAATTATATATATAGTTAGAAATTTGCTCAGAATGACTACACAAACACAAAGCCATAGTATCCTTACAGTCTTCTGTTGAGTGAGCATTAAAAAGTGGTCGGAGGTAATCCCTTCTAGCTTTCAGAGGAAAAGTACAAAACAGCATAAAGTTCATTACAGTTACTTACTCCCCTCCTCCCCCCACATCAAATTCACACCTGCAAATGGCTGAGCCACCTCAGCTCTTTTTCCTTGAAATGGTATACTCTTTTACCGGAAGAGTTCCTAGCCTGAAATTAATGTACAGGGATCTTTTGAGTGGAGGGTTGAGCATTTCTCAGTGTGGCTAGAAGGAAGGGTTGGGCTCCAACATTCAAAGCTGGTTTGTCTTCTTCCCTGACTGACTGGTGGAAAAATATTGCCAAAGCCTTTCTTTTATAACCTTTCTTTTGACCAAGGTCATCCTTTGTGGTTCATACCAACAGTCCATGCACCCTATTGTTTGCAAGATCGTGGCCACATGATTAAACCAAGGTAGTTTTTCTCACTTAGCATGCAGCCATACCTCTTGCATTATGGCCAGGTAAGATCTCAACTTGAGTTTTGTCCATATTCTTACCCAATATAATATGGGACGTAGCACTGCATACTGCATACTGTTAGATATATTTGACATCCAGCTCATGCCTCGGTGCGTTCATCAGAGTCCCTGGGCCTAGGAAGAGTAAACGACATAAAATGCAGCTTTCTGCCCTGGATAAACCCTTGGACATTTTATAACCCCACAACTCTGCTCCATATAAGCCTGCTGCAAGGGCTTGAGCTCTGTAAGACTCAAGTGTAGGACCAATTTGACTCAATGTCCCCTCTCCTTTTAGTAGTTGTGCTGACCAAGTCAACTTGGAGTCAAACCTTACTCCTAGGTAGTCATAGTGTTCAAAATGATCCAGGAGGATTCCTTACATTTTGAAGGAGCTCCTCAATTTGGGACTGCCCTACAGGACCATATATTTTGTTTTTGTAGTGTTGATCTGGAATTTCTTTTTACTGCAGTAGTTTTCAAATGCCTTCAGCAGCTTATGCCTGGCAAATTCTGTGCGCCCCAAAAGCACTGTGTCATCAGCAAATAGTAGGATTATTGTTTTTTGGCACCCCCAGATCGACACGTTGAGATTTAAGGCATTCAGGTGGCTAGCAACATCATTGATAAAGATATTAAACAAAGCCGGGGCCAGAACGGAGCCCTACATGACCCTAAAATTGATGTTGAAGCTTTCAGTAATTTCTCCCCCAGGACCATATCAAACCGCAGAAGTGTTATCACTGTATAAAAGCTTAATTGCTGAAATTAATTTTGCTGGGCATTCCTAGGATAATAATGTTTGCCAAAATAGCTCTCGATTTACAGTGTCAAAGGACATTTTTAGATTTATAAATATACGATATAATTTGGTTTGTTTAAGTCTGGTATATTTCATGCCGATTTTAAATAATCACTTTGCCTTGTCAATTGTTCCTTGTCCTTTCCTAAAGACAGCCTGGAATGTGTTGTTGATCACATTATCGCACAACCAATCAAGACGAGTATGCAAGAGCTTTGTTTAAATTTGCCCTGCTGCATAAAGTAACAGGATTGGTCGGTAGTTGGTGGGATCATCCCGAGAACCTTTCTCCTGAAGTGGAATGATTATGGCAGCTTTCCATGATGTCGGTACAATCCCCTGGTTCCATATCACATTGTAAGCTAAGGTTAGAATTGGTACCCAAATAGCAGAGTCTGATCTGAATCTATCAGCTGGAATTCGATCAGGGCCTGGCGGCTTATTTGATTTCTGGTTAAGGATAGCTATACAAACTTCCATTTCAGAGAATTTATTACCCAATGTGTTACTTCCTGGAGTGTTTGGTGGTATTACACTTCGAATACTTGTCTGCTGATCTTCTATTCCCTAGCATACTTAGCAGAGTAATTGACTTACTGTAGCTGGCAGAACTGTAGAGGGACCAAAAGTAGTTAAACCAGGAAGCAGTGTGATAGTGCTCTCCAGATTTCTAGGGGTATTTTGCATTTCTCATCGTAATATCTCCCAGAAGCACATGGTGTTTCTTTCTTCTGATGAAGGACGGTGGTAAGACATCATCTTCTTAAGTAGTTGCTTTGAGAGAGTTAAGTATGTAAATGAGGTCTGGGAGAGATAGGGCTTTGAAGGCTGCCCGTTGCAGGATTCTGCGGGAAGGGGTGGGTGTAATAGATGCAGCAGGCTTGGTGTCATCGATGTGCTGTTGAATCTTATGCACTTTTTCACTGAAGGGGTTGATGGCAATGTACATTTGTGTGGGGTAATAAATAGATGTGTCTGGCAGGGGGTTAATGCAGTGCTTGCTTGTCTTGTATAGCTTCTCTTTGTGGCTTCACTTATGGTGTTGGTATAGTGCTTTACTTTGGATGATGTAATGAGCTGTCTGAGAGACTACAGTATCAAAAGGTCCTCCGGAGTTCTGTTTTACTTCCATTTACTTTCCTGTCTGCAGATGTATCATCTATTGCCAGCACATTCTTTCGAATACCAGGGTGCTGAAGGTTTTGTTTGCACTTGCATATTGCAATTGGGATGTGGATGTTCACATAGCTTTCCAGAAAATTGGGTGTTGGCCATCGGACATGGAGTTGATAGGACTATGTAGACGTCTTTGAGGGATATAAAGGTTTAGTCTTCTCTTCTGTGTTGAATTTGGATGGTTGGCAGGGCGCTGAGCAGAAAAAATAGGGATGGAAAAGTGGTCGGTCCTGTCAAGGGCTATTGGTGGTTTGCATTGGATTGTTGAAATAAGACCTTAAGAGAAGGTCAAGGTTAAGGCTTTTGGAGTCTCTTGGATGTGTGACATGCTGTACCATGTTGAATGTATTGATGAGGTTGAAGAGGGTGTCCCTTGTTTTAGTATTGTTTTAGCTTGTGTTGTTTGGGAGGTTTAAGTCACCCAAGAGGGTGCGGGTGGCTAGTCGGACGGACGTGGTGGTGAGGAGATCTGAGAACTCCTCAATAAAGTCCTTGTGCTGCCCAGGAGGCCTGTAGATAAGATGAAAGGTGGTGGTCTGAGTTCCAGCAAGTGGAAAATGGCATGCCAGCAGCTCCACTGAGTTGAGAGTTACTTGCCTGTCTAGGGTTCAGGACCAGGAGGACTTATGAAGACAGCAAGCCCTCCTCTCTTCTAATGTGAACGGTCCACACAATGGATGATGTAGCCTTTGGAAAGAAAAATGTCTAGGATATACAAAGATGTGCATGAACCATGTTTCTGTAATGAAGAGGGATTTAAGTCTGTGGTAGGTGATGACGTCTGCAATGTCTGGACCGTAGAGTGCTGCAGAGAGAGCGTTAATGAGCATGAGTTGGAATGTGTGTTCTGTAGTTCGAGAGTGTGTTGTATTTAGTGGTATGTCAAGGTTAAGTCAATGTGTGGTAACAAGAGTATGCGAGTGGCTGGGTGGTTGTCAAATTCACAAAGAAGGCACAGGTATAATTTGAGAGACAATTAATTTTGTTGCAGCACATTAACCTGGTACAGCTCCAGCTGCCAAGATAGGAATCTACCTCAGCCTGCCACATTCCATAACAGAACTATTTTACATCACACAATAACATAGGCAAGGATAGCTAGAAAGGTGTAGATCTAACTCTCCTTTTCGCTATACAAAATAAACAAATAAAATACAATAAAACGATATACAACAGAAAGATAATAAACTCAAAGATAAAAATAAAAGATAAGAAGAAAATAAAAGGACACAAAAAATCAGCAAATCTGGTAGGATAACGTTTTACATGTATCCCCAACTTAACTCTGGAAACTACAGAATCTTCAGCAAGAGAATCACAAAAGATTTCCCCATCAGATGCATTTGTATCCATAAAAGAGTCACTTCGTGCCAGTTAAGCACCTTGCAAATCAGAGCAGATCTGTTCTCCCAAGTCCACTCTCAAAAAAGACCCTTAATCAAACTTTTCATTGGAATCAGGATTACATCTAGCCACACGTCTCACATTCCAGACTTTCCCATCTTGGGTCACTACACTCTTACCATAAACTTTGATGATTGTCATAGCCTTACTAAATGTATGCACATTCTTAGAGAACAGCCCTGGTTTCTTCACCTTCACCCAATCACCCACTACAAATAAATGACACTTGGTTTTCAATTTTTCATCATACAACTTCTTGACCTTATCTTGCTTCAATTGAACGCTGTCCTTAATGTCTTGAACATTCACTTCACCTTGAAATTTGTCTTGTTCCCTTCTGAACCAGCAAGGACACAACTTGGATATGGGTGGTCTACCTCACAACAATCTAAAAGGACTCACTTCAGTGGTGGTTTGAGGTTTACTACGATACCACCACAGTTTCTCTCTCAATTTGTCCTTCCACAAACAACCAAAACCACGTGCCCAAACAATACACTCCTTAAGGACCCTATTAAACCTTTCAACTTGTCCATTACCTTGTGGTTTGTACAAAGCAGTGGTTGCATGTTTAATATTGCTAAAAGAGAAAAAGCTTTGCATTTCTTTAGACACAAGCTGGGTACCGTTCGCAGATATTACCACTTCAAGATAACCTTCCTTAGCAAAAACCTCTTTGGAAAATTCAATAATTGCACTTTGGTAATCAACTAGCACCAAGGCAAAACGACAATCAGACGGAAGTGCCTGAAAAGGTCCAGAAATATGAAACCCTACTTTCTGTCAAGGAATGGTAGGCCAGGGTATGGGTTTAAGTGGAGCTGGAACTGGTTTCACAATTTTTTCACTATTGACACAAACAGGACATTCCCTCACTACTTTTTCTGCCATCCTATTCAAACCAGGCCACCAAAACATGGTGTGTATGAGCCTTTTCATTGAGGACATACCTGGATGTCCTTCGTGAGCTAATCTCAAAATATCACTTTGCATACCTTTAGGAGGGATGCACTTTCCACTTTTAAAAATGAATCAATTTTCTACATGAAAACTCCTCAGCTATTCTAAGGTACGGAACAAATTCTTCCTGCACTTTCCTCCTTTCTGGCCATCCGACTTCTACAACGTTTTTATTTGACACAAAAACTGATCATCTATATCATCTTTCACCCATTTGTCTTTCTGTAACCCCTCAAACTCATCAGATAGCTAGAAAGCTGTAGATCTAACAGTGGTCTTCATCAGGATGTGGGGACTGGCAGTATGAGAAGCTGGGTGATGCACATGATTTTATCATACCTTCTTCCTACATTTCTTTTCAGTGGAACAGAGGGACTGGTACAATGACCTTCTTGGCCATAACACTCCCAAACAGGCAATACCCTTGTATGTATCAGCCGTTCAGTGGGGACACTTGGGCAATGGGATGACCTGAAGAATTGAACGAAATAGGGAGAAGGGAGGATGTAATGTCACTGTCTGTGCAGATGGACGATTGGAAATGCAGTAGTGTCACTTCCTATGCAGATGGATTAAGGGAAAGGAAGTTATCTTGCTTGACTTCTTCGAAGACCGTTTTAGTGGAAATCCAGTGGTGTCACTTCCTGCACAGGAGGATGATAGGAAATACAGTGATGTCACTTTCTGTGAGTCTCGATGAAGGGAAATCCAGTGGTCTTACATTCTGTTTTTGATTGATGATGACAAAAGAAGTCCTCATGCTTGGTTACTTCTTCTAAAGACTTTTTTGGCGGGAAACGAGTGGTGTCACTTCCTATGCAGACGGATGATGGGAAATCCGCTGATGCCACTTCCTGTGCAGAAGGATGATGGGAAATCTAGTGGTGTCACGGCCTGTGCAAATGGATTATGGGAAATGAAGTCCTATTGCTTGGTTTCTTCTCCTGTAGACAATATTTACAGGAAATCACTGTTACTTCCTATGCAACTGGGTAATGGGAAATCCACTGGGGTCACATCTTGTGCAGAGGAACGTTGGGAAATGCCGTGGTGTCACTTGCTGTACAGATGGATGATAGGAAATGTAGTCCTCATGCTTGGCTTCTCAGTTTAAAGAAGGTTTTGGCAGGAATCCATTGGGGTCACTTCCTGTGCAGGTGTAAGATGGGAAATGCAGTGGTGCAGCTTCCTGCACAGATGGATGGGATTGGAGGGGTGGGGGTGAAATACTGATTGCATTCTTTTAATTAGTCCCATAAACTGCCCCAAGCACAGATCAGAGTCTGGAAATAAAAAGTATTCACAGACCCTCAACCCAAACACACCCTTTACCTGTCTTTCCATCTTGAAGATTTACCAGAACTGTGTTGTCATGAGCAGAGGGGGAACACCTAACCAATAACAATTTTTCAGTTAAATAATCCAGAATTAGGTTTTGGAAATAGCCTTTAGAGACGGTGGTAAACATATCTTGGCTAGTTGAAGGTTGTGTTTACTATCCTATGCACTTACTCTACACACTGGCTACATTTAATTTAATACCAGTAGAGAGTACAAGCAGCTTAAAGTCTATTTCATCCATGTCATTAGGTAAATGGTTTCTGATCTCAAAAAAGACTGGGAAAGTATCTTCATTAGACTGGAGCAAAAGCAGTGTCTGAAATTGCTGGGGTTGCATCCATGTTCTTCATCAGAATACTGAAATGTACATGTTTCAGTTACATTTTGTAACTGTTTGATACACTTAGAGTATGTTTTTCAGCAGTGCAACATAAGAGTTTGTTTGAAAGGATGTCTCTCTACAAGGCTTTGGATGTAAGACCAGACACTGTGCGTCATAGCTATATGGCAAAGTGGGAGAAGGAATTGGAGCGAGACATCGAGGAATAAACGTGGGAGGCCATATGGCAAAGGGCGGCATTGACCTCTATATGTACCGAATGTAAGGAAAGTACCTTCAAGGTACTTACCAGATGTACTTACCAGATGTATATGATCCAAGTTAGGGCCATGTTTGGAAGGGGATGAGAGACGAGTGGTACAATAACTCACATGTAGTGGTCTTGTCCACAAGCCTAAATGCATTGGGAGGCCATGATAAATCTTATAAACGATACTGCTGGAATTACAGTCTCTCTGGACCCAATGGTGCTTCTGCTGGACCACCCATGGGATGATAGGATATACCCACTGCACTCTCCCATGGGCCGCCATCATACTCAATTTCTTTAAGCGGGTAGACCAACTCTGTCCCACTGTTGGAAGCAGATGAAACCTCTGGTGGATACAATTTTAGCATATCTACACAATGGAAACACTAACTGCATTGCAAGCTGATAAAATGCTCAAATTAAAAAAAAACTGGAAGCCTTTCAAGACACGTATAAAAACTCAGTTTGAGGGTTGAAGAATGGTACGAAACACTCCGATTTAGCGAGAAAGTGCCACCACCACTCAATGTCACAACTGAGTCACAGCAAAGTCAGCAAACATCTGTTAGTTTGCTAGCTTTATAAACTAAGGGCCTTAGTCACAAAATAACAACATATCAATTAACTGAGTTATCAGTATTAATCTACAATTAGTGTTTTTTAAGTAGGTTCACACAGCAATAATAATAATTAAAAAATCACTT
Source organism: Triturus cristatus (assembly GCF_964204655.1). Taxonomy (NCBI): domain Eukaryota; kingdom Metazoa; phylum Chordata; class Amphibia; order Caudata; family Salamandridae; genus Triturus; species Triturus cristatus. Next base: position 934,383,411 of record NC_140584.1, on the reverse strand, counting down.
GTAAAGCACACCGCTGCCTCAGAGAAGCGACGATGCTCAGCAAAGTCGTAACCTAATTTCTTCCTGAACACAGATATCTTCGGAGCCTTTTGCAAGGCTAGAAGTGCGCTTTACCACATTTCTGATGCTAAAAAAGCAAAAGAGCTGCCACCCTTTCTGGCTTTACATGTTTTTGAGGTTTGTAGTAACAGAGGGCTATTAGATCGGAGTGATCTCGATTGATGGTATGGCTTAAGTCTGTTCCTGATATAAACAAGGACAATTTGATACAAAAGCTCTATAAGCAAGGATAAAGGCCTTGAATTCAATAGGTTTAGACACTGGTAGTCAACGCAGATATTTGCCCGAGCCACAGGCGAGAACCTATAACGAGGGAGAGGGCCTTTAACAAACGATATAGCCCGAAGCTGAAGGGCTATACGGTTATTAGAACATTCCATCCACTAAGGGTAGAATGTTCTAAATTAAAAAGGGAGAAGCATGAAGACACATTGGAATGCTGGAGGGCTTATACCAGGGAGTATAAGCTCAGAGCTACTCTATTGTCTTCAGTGGAGCTCTCAAAATGTTGATGTTCTAATAGATGTTGAAACTAGTCTCAAGATACGAAGAGGACAAGGATATTGTGGAGATCCTGAATTACATTTATTTAACTCCTTAGTCCATTGTTATGGAGATATATCATTAAAACAATTAAAATAGGGCCTGACTCATTCTTCCAATTAACTGAGTCCGCCCAAAAACTCTTTCTGTAAAATGTGAATAAATTATTCATTACACAGTTCTAATGAAGGGGTAACTTTATTCTGGAAAACCTTTGGTGACAGAAATGATTGGACAATTTTTCAGAGCTCACGCAAAGAATTAGAAGCAGCGTACATTTACGATAATTTCTCAAACCCGACTTATATATAACCTTGTCTTCAATATTATAGGATTTACGCCATTTTCTGTCTAATGATTTGCAAAAGCTTTTCTCAACCTTTAAAGATGATGCAAACCAAGGTGAAGTTGGTTTAGTCCATTTTGAAAATTGCATTTTGAGGAGAACTAATTTATCTAAAGCATTGGTTAACCAATTATTGAAATTGTCTGTATCAGTATCTGGCAAACCAGTCAAAGCAGGAAAAGTGGCTTTCAGACATTGTGATAGAAGGGGCTCAGTAATTTTATGCCACGTACTTGATATTTTATGTGTGGCCTGTCTTAAAATGCACCTTAAAAACGAAAGGCACTAAAAAGCGATTAGTCCAGATAATTCTTTTGCACAGGATTAACTTTGAAGTTTGGGAGGTTACTAAAAAGAAGAACAAATCAATGCCCTGCTTTATGTGTAGGTTCAAATACGAATAACAATGTTAACACCTTACTATGCCTCCTTAATGTGGTTAGCTGTTGCACAAGGAATATTGTCCATATGCAAATTAAAATCAATTATAAGCATAAAATTGACATATCGAAGTGATAGCTCAGTTGCAACATTAATTAATGTATATAATAATTCACAATGGGAATCAGGCGGGCGATAAATGAGGGCTCCTGAAAATGAGAAAGTTGCCATTTTGATAGAAAAGATAGAGTGTCTCTAATATACTCAAACATCGAACAGATGTAGCTGGAGTAAAAAATTACTGCAGCGCCACCCCGTTTTAGAATCCCAGATTAAATGTTGGCTGAGGGAGTACCTGATTCAATATCGGGTGTTGAACATTCCTTTAACCACGTTTCTGTAAAGAATACAACATTCCAAAATCTTCTGAAAGTAAATAGTAAAAATCAGAAGCATGCTTGGGGAGCGATCTACAATTAATAAAGCAAGCTGCTAAAGAATCCGGAATAGCGGAATGTTTAAAAGTGGATTCATATTTAATCCTATTTATTTCATGTCTGGTACTAGAGTGAGTAGGACATAGCGGGGCAAACTTGCATGAAAGGCAGAGAAATCTATTAGTTATGTTAACGTTGTATAGATAAAACCTATTTAAGTAGGAACATATCTTTCCCTGTAGTGCTAACAGCTCTTCATTTGAATAGGTGAGGTTAATGGTGGATTTGCATGCCAAGTCGGCAGCATCTCACGGATTATAGCTCAGAGACCTATGCAAGGACTAGATTTTGATTTATACCCTTACTCTTCGACTTTTGCTCCTGTGAACTGTCTGCAAGAGCAAGTATGGTGGAAATGTAAATTTGCAAATTTTCCACTTATGGGAAAATGTTCCAATACACCCTCCAGAAACATTGTGCATTTTAGTACTATCATCCTCAGTCCCATGTTGTCTAAACCTTTTCTGTACTAACATGTGCAAAAAAAGATAGAAAAACTCATCTGGAATGTTCATAAATACCTACAAAATGTAATTTCAAAATCAACCACAATGATAAAATTGGCAGACTTGTCACTTGTTCACGGATGTTCAGCCAGCAACAGGTGCCTTGGTGTAATGAATGAGACTCCTCACCAATAAGCCACACGTAAACCCTGCACTCCCACTTTGGAGGCCACTGCACCTTTAAATAATACACTTTGAGCAGTACTTCCTAAAGGCGAGGAAAAGACACAGCACTCCCTTTAGGCGAGGCAAGAGGCAAGAAAACAAATCCAGGTGCATTTAAAACACTTTGAGCAGGACTCCGTAAAGTCGAGGAAAAGACACAACACTCCCTTTAGATGAGGCAAGAAAACAAATCCAGGTGCATCTAAAATAACACACACAAGTTTATTAATGTAGAACGGTAGGCCAAATATATCAGTAAATGCAGATTCCCAAATGTCAAATGACTCAAATGAATAATTAGAATAAAATGCAGTATATACAAGTAGCAAAGAGTAGAAAATATATACAAAATGGTTAGGAACATCTCACCGATTGAATTTGCATCATCCTTGCCAACTCAAGGTAGGGAAGCCCTTCAACAGCCCAGGAAGGAGTTCAATCCGGACTCAAGTTCCATCACCTCCACAGCAATACGTCTATTCTGTGGTGAACTTCCACCTGGCCCCTGAAGGCTCCCAGCTTAAATATCATTACTCAACGTGAGGCGAAGCTTCTAGAAAACCTCGCCCCCTTCTCATTAGAAAAAATGAGCTGGCTGTACCAGTCTGCGTCAAGGCCAAGACGGAGGCTGGCCAAGCTCCCGTATTTTGACATCTTCCAGCCTCTATCTTGACGAAGCTCCCACAAGGCCTTCCAGAGTACAGTAAACAAAAGCAATCGCTCAGAAAAACAGAAAGACCTTGAATGTGAATAACCCAAACAACTTGCAAGCACTGTTGTGCACGCATAAAAGCTGAAGCAAGGCAAAGTCAGAAAAAAGGATGACATGAGGCCATGTCAAAGCCAATAGTAAGAACTCATAATTCTCACCAATGTACTGCCCGCAACACTGCACTTCGAAACCAAAGAGTACATTCCACACCTCCCTCTCACGCTTTCAAATGCTCATCCCACACCTTCTATTCTTGGCAAGACTATTCTACTCCATGACAGCTCCCACTGAAAGACAGCAAAATTACACGAAAGAAGAGAAGCAGGCATATAGAGGACCATATCATATATGCAGGCTGGTAGTCGAAGGTCATCATAGGGTGCCAAACCACATGAGTGGCTCTTTCACTACACTTGGACACACCTTTATTCATACAGCCTGATTACCTCACAAAATGGCAAGACAGTTGATTACAAATCTGCTTCACCATGGTGTAGCAATTAAAACAATATTTACTTTTTGACTGAAGGCCAAATGCACAGTAAAGAGCACACAAGTGAACCCTCTGTAAATTCGAATCACACCACAAATTTATGAATTCAACACCATTTTGTAACTGCTTATTTGCTACCAGTTGCACCTTGTCCTAATCTTGACAAAGAGCAGAATGCATCTTAATGGCCAAACTTAATAAATAATTTTAGGCCATCGATTTAGCATCCATTTATGTAGCCCATCTCTCTAGATAATCTTGGATCACTTGTTTATGAACTGTGGATATCTTTTAGAACTACTGTAGGGTTTGCCACTATAAACTTCCTATTATACATACCTAAGTACAATAAGACTAAAAGCCCCAACTCATGCCTGATTGCATATATACAAGTTGCATTTCATGTTCATAATTCTTGGCATGTCAATAATCCCAAGAACCTTCTTAGCTCGGTTTCTTAATGTGATGTATACCTCAGTTTCACTTTTAAATCTTCATAATCTACCATTTGAGATATATTAGAGACCCAGGGCTTTATTCACAAAACAAAATCAAATTTACTTCTGAAAGCTTCTTGCAGCCTTTGAAATAAATGTACGATTTTTTTTTTATTCTCAAACATTTCCATGAGTACTCATTTCTGCTACATTTGCTCAATCACAATTCAATATTTATTGACTTGGGATAATTTCCATTTTCCACTGTGTACATAATATAAATATATATACATATACACATAGAATCACTGTGCAATTTTGGTTAGGTCAGAGTTTCCACCTAAACCCTTTTTTTGGTTTGCTAATAACGTTGGCGCTGTTTGGCAAATATGCACGAAACCTTCCCAAACATATTTAATCAGTTTTGGATTTGGCAATTTAAATCTTTCATATATTTGTCACAGGTAGAGGGGAATAAAAGGAAGGAAGGTTAATAAAAGCAGTGTGTCCCATTTTACTACCCATAGGAATCGCTCTCTGCTGCAGAAGAAAACGTTAAACAGAAATACACCAAACGTGGCATGAAACTAGAACTTTACTCTGGGAAGTGCCTTACAGGCACATGCATCAAACATGCCATTTGGGATTCCTTATTAGCGAAAAAAAAGTATTTGCTAATAAGGAAGCGCAAATGCCTATGCATGTAGGAATGGCTGAGAAAATAGCGATTCCTACAAATTCCTTAATTGCGAGTCGCAATTAAGGAATGGCTCCCCATTCATTCCTATGGGCCTACAGGCCCATAGGAATGAATAAGAGATTGCATGCGCAATTTGCGAGTACCAATAGGTACTCGCAAATTGCGCATGCAATTTCAAGGGTGCAAGGGTGTCAAAATGACACCCTGTTGCACCCCTGAAATAGTGATGTGCACCCATGTTGCGCACACACATGCCCCAAGGGCATGCACACATGCCCCAAGGGCATGTGTGCGCAACATGGAACTTTGAAAAATGCACTAAAGAACAAGTTACTTACCTTCGGTAACGATATATCTGTAAGAAACATTACTTAGTTAGATTCCTCACCTTAGAATATCCCCAGGCGTCAGGCTGGATCCGGAAAGATTTTTCGTCAGCAATACCCTTGCACGTCGCTAGGCGTCATCTGCGGCTCTGCGTCCGTCGTCGGCGTCGTGATCGCCGGGATGACGTTGGAGTACTTAGACGCCGTCTTCGCGCGCTGACATCAGTTCTTGTACATAGCTTTCCGCGCCAGGAATGCAGAGCCATGCAAGAGACCGACACTGGTGCGAAGAATCTAGGGCCCTGAAAGGGATGACCTTAACCCTAGATATCGGTTCGCAGAACGGGGAGGATGGGTGGGGCGGTGAGGAATCTAACTAACTAATGTTTCTTACAGATATATCGTTACCGAAGGTAAGTAACTTGTTCATCTGAAAGAAACACGTTAGTTAGATTCCTCACCTTAGAATAGATACCCCAGCAATACAAACCCCGGAGGTGGGTCTGCGAACCAAGATCACACCAGGAAGTCCTGGAGAACGGAACGGCCAAAGAAGCCGTCTCTCCGGACTTGGCTGTCCAGGCAATAATGTTTGGCAAACGTGTGCAGCGAGGCCCACGTTGCTGCCTAACAAATGTCCTGCAAGGGGACTCCCCGGCCCAGGGTAGTGGTCGCCACTGTGGCCCGAGTGGAATGGGCCCTCAGCCCCACAGGAGTTTCGTTTTTAGCTAAGGAATAACAGGCCTTGATACACAAAACGACCCACCGAGAGATGGTTTACTTGCGCACCGCCCGCCCCTTCTTAGCGCCCATGTAGCCAACAAAGAGCTGGTCGTCCACCCGGACCTGTTTGGTGCGGTCCAGATAGAAGGACAGCGCCCGTTTTGGGTCCAGACGGTGGAGCCTCTCTTCCTCTTTTGAGGGATGCGGAAGCGGTAAGAAGGTGGGCACTGTAACAGACTGGCCGATGTGAAAGGCAGTTACCACCTTAGGGAGAAAGGAAGGACGAGTCCTGAGAACAACTTTGTCCGGATGGACAGAAAGGAAAGGAGGCTTAGAAGATAGAGCCTGGAGCTCACTCACCCTTCTAGCAGAGGTGATGGCAACCAGGAAAGCAGTCTTAAGAGTCAGAAGACGAAGGGGACAATTATGAAGTGGCTCAAAGGGAGCGCACATCAGATAGGTCAATACTAGATTCAAATCCCACTGAGGCATTACGAAAGGGACAGGAGGAAACATGTGAGTAATGCCCTTAAAGATTTGAGGAACAACAGGGGATTTAAAAAGAGAAGGCTGATCAGGAAGCCTTAAGAAAGCAGAAATAGCCAAATGTTAACCCTTGAGGGTGCTCAGAGCAGAGCCCTGCTGGGCCAGGGAAAGAAGAAAGAGGAGAACCTCAGAAAGAGGGGCGGAAAGGGGATCCACAGCCTTTGCTGTCCACCATGCCACAAATTTGTTCCACCTGCAGGCGTATACCGATTTTGTGGAGGGACACCTGGCTGTCAGAATAACATTACAGACTTCAGGAGGCAAGTCAAATGGCATCAACTGCCGCCGCTCAATCTCCACGCATGGAGGTGGAGGCTGGACAGGTTCGGGTGGAGGACCGTCCCCTGCTGCTGCGACAGAAGGTCCTCCTGAAGAGGCAGTCGAATCGGGGGATCAATCGATAGACTGAGTAGCTCGGGATACCAGTATCTTCTTGCCCAATCCGGAGCCACAAGGATGACTTGGGCCCGGTCGCGCCTGATCTTCTTCAGCACTCAGGGCAGAAGTGGTATAGGCGGAAAGGCGTACAACAGACCGCAACTCCACTTGCGACGAAAAGCGTCTCCGAGCGAGTGCCGCCTTGGAAATTCCAACGTGCAGAACTGCTGACATTGCGCGTTCTCTTCGGTGGCGAATAGATCTAACCAAGGCTCTCCCCACTGTCAAAAGAGGCCTTGCGCCACGTCCGAGTTCAGACGCCATTCGTGATCCATCATGCACCGGCGGCTGAGTTCGTCTGCCTTGGCGTTCAGAGAGCCCGCCAGGTGTTGAACCACCAGGTTAATGCCCTGATGTTCCAGCCATGTCCAGAGGCGCAGAGCCTCCTGACAAAGGGTCCACGACCCCACCCCGCCCTGTTTAATGGAATACCACATAGCGGCGGTGTTGTCCGTGAACACCTGCACTACACTTCCCCGAACAGAGGGAAGGAATGCCTTCAGTGCAAGCCGGATCACCCGCAGCTCCAGCAGGTTGATATGGAGCCGGGACTCCGCCGGAGACCAGAGGCCTCTGATCTCCGCCTCTTCCATGTGGCCCCCCCATCCCAGGAGGGGCGCATCCGTCACTACTGTGTGCTTCAGTTGGGGAAGGTAGAAGGATCTGCCACTGACCCAATCACGGTCCGTGAGCCACCACTGCAACTGCCGTGCAGTGCCCTCTGAGATCAAGACATGGTCGGACAGGTTGCCCCGATGCTGGGCCCACTGAAACTTCAGGTCCCCCTGCAGAGCCCGCATCCGCCACCTGGCGTGATGTACCAGCAGGATGCAGGAGGCCATCAGACCCAGATGCCGCAGCACCAACATGACCGAAACCCGGGATAAAGGCCGAAAGATCGGAATCAGAGCCTGAATATCCCGAACCCGCTGTTCCTGAGGATAGACCCGGAACTGCGCCGAGTCCAGAACCGCTCCAATGAAGAGGAGCTTCTGGGAGAGACTCAGATGCGACTTCGGCACATTGATGGAAAACCCCAGCAAATGCAGAAGGTCGGCCGTAGTCTGGAGGTGGGAGACGACTGCCTGGGGCTAGCCCGCCTTCAACAACCAGTCGTCGAGATAGGGGAAGACTGGAACCCCTAATCTGCGCAGGTGAGCTGCGACCACCGCCATCACTTTCGTGAACACCCGAGGGGCACTGGTTAGGCTGAAGGGGAGCGCGGTAAACTGAAAGTGCTTGTGGCCTACCGTGAACCGCAGGTAACGCTAGTGGGCCGGCAGGACGGGGATATGGAAATAATCGTCCTGCAAGTCCAATGCTACCATCCAGTCTCCAGGATCTAGGGCAGCCAGAACCTGAGCTAAGGTGAGCATCTTGAACTTCTCCTTCTGGAGGAAGGCGTTGATGCTCCTGAGGTCCAAGATAGGGCGTAGGCCCCCTTTGCCCTTCTTGGGAACCAGAAAGTAGTGGGAATAACAGCCCCGACCTACTTCTGGGTCAGGAATGCATTCGATGGCCCCCTTGGCCAAGATGGCTGTAACTTACTCCTGCAGAAGTTGCAAGTGATCCCCCGACATGCAGTGGTACTGCGGCGGCATGGCTGGAGGGGTCGCCTCGAAGAAGAGGGAGTAGCCTCTTCGGACGATTTGCAGCACCCACCTGTCTGATGTGATGGTACGCCAGTGGAGCAAGTGATGGCGAACTCTGCCTCCCACTGGCGTGGAATGGGCCTGAAGCTCGGACTAGGAGGGCTTTGAGGCGGGTGCTGCTGGGGCAGATATGAACGGACCGGCTCTTTGTCCCCCTGCTCCGCCTCGGCGGAATCCACGTCCGCGACCCAGTTGATGTTGGTTCTGCGGCCTGTGGCTAGACGGACGTGAGGGGGCGCCCCTTCCTTGGCCAGGAAAGGGACGAAAAGCGGAAGTTTGCGGGCGCAGGTCAAGAGGCCCAAGGACTTGGTCGTAGCCCTGGAGTCCTTAAAGCGCTCCAGTGCACTATCCGCTTTGTCGCCAAAAAGGCGACGGCCATCGAAGGGCATGTCCATGAGGGTGCTCTGGACATTCCCGGAGAAGTTTGTGGATCTCAGCCAGGTGTGGCGACGAATCGCCACCGTGGTCGCTATTGCCCTGCCTAGCGAGTCCGTTGTGTCCAGTTCACATCGGATTGAATACCGCGCCGCATCCCGCCCCTCGGCAAGAGCCTGGGCGAGCCGTGTCCGGGCCTCCTACGGACACTGGGGCAGCACGTCCTACACCGTGTCCCACAAGTGGGGGTAATGGTCCAAAAGTTACGCGGTGTTGATTGACTGCAACCCCAAACTAAGGGAGGAGAACAGTTTCTTCCTAAACTGTTCCAACCTTTTGGATTCCCGATCCGGGGGAGCGGACGAGAAGGAGGTCTGGGAGGTAGAGGCCTGGATAACCAGGCTTTTGGGCGTGGGGTGCAGCAACAGAAAACTGGGGTCACCCGGTGTAGGGCGGTGGCGCCGGGCCACGTTCCGGTGCACAGGAGGGACTATGGAGGGCTTGGACCAGGTGCCCATCAGTGCTTCATTGAACTGCAGCAGAGGCTCCGAGGAGCTTACCGGCGGTTGAAGCACTTCAGTGAGGAGATTAGTCCTCACGGCCACAGCACGAAGCTCCAGCCCGAGGGCTTCGGCCGCCTTGCGCAGCACCACAGAATACGTAGCACCCTCCTCCGTAGCCACGGAGGGAGGAGAGATGAAGCCAGTGTCAGGGGAGGTATCAAGACCACTGGCATCCCACAGTTCTTCTGCCCAGTCCTGAGATAACTGGCACTGCTGTGCCAGAGGGTCCTCAGACCCCTCCCAGTCGTCTCCGTCATCCGACTCCTGGTATACAGGTGGAAGGGTTGGAGCCGGGCAGAAGATGAACCGGTCATCCATCGGTGCCAGATACGGCGCCGCCGGGCCCGGACCGGGACTAAACTGGGGTACGGCGCCGTCCGAAGGCGTCGCTGAGGGCGGCACTGGAGGGGTCGGCGCCGGCGGAGGGGTCGTAAGGTCGACCGGGATCCATGCCTGGATCCCGCGGGGGCCTGCGGCATCAGGACCGAAGTCGACAACGGCGCTGGGGCCGGAGCCGCCGGCTCGCTAGGCATCCCAGTCGAGCCTGCCGGGCCCGAAGGTGCGCCGGCAGGCATCGACGGCGCAGCCAGGCTCCTCATGGCCACGAGGAAGTCTCTGATCTCCGCCGGAGTCGCGTCAGACCCAGGGACCGGAGGGTATGGGGTTGAACGGGACTCCTGCGGCTCCGATGGAGCCGCGTGGGTGGTGCCACCCGAACCCTCAGCTCGACCGGCGAGGGGAGTCAGAAGAGCGACTTCTTCGACCCCGACGAGCGGTGATGGCTGCGGCTCCGCGACCGGTCCCTCGAACTGCTCCTCGACCAGGACCGTGAGCAGCGCGGAGCAGACTGCCGGATCTCGAGCAGCTTGCGGGACCGCTCCCGCCTAGCCTTCGAGGTCAAGGCCCGGCAGTCGAGGTACGACTCTGCATCGTGGTCGGCCCCAAGGCAATAGAGACACCGGCGGTGGTGATCCGTGACCGACATCAGTCGGTGACAGGCGTCACAAGGTTTGAATCCAGGCATCCCTACCGGCACCTAAGTTGAGGTCGACTGGAAACGGAACCAAAAGAGTTCAAAAAGTTTAGTCAAAAAGTGACTAAAAGGGTATGCACTTCCCGGATAGGCGCTTACTGGCGCGGGAAAAAGAAGAACTGACGTCAGCGCGCGAGGGCGGTGTCTAAGTACTCCGACGACGTCATCCCGGCAATCACGACGACGGACGCAGAGCCGCAGACGACGCCTAGCGACGCGCAAGGGTATTGCTGACGAAAAATCTTTCCGGATCCAGCCTAACGCCTGGGGATATTCTAAGGTGAGGAATCTAACTAATGTGTTTCTTTCAGGTGTGCATTTTTCAAAGTTCTTGCATATTACCATCAAGTTCAACTTCATGGTAATTTGCGCCCCCTATTAGCAAAATCGCTATTCTAAAGTGGTTCTTGCATTGCATTTAAGGAATCGCAAATTGCAATTCCTTAAATGCAATTTGAGAAATTGCAAATAATTGAGAATTCTCAAATTGTAAGTGCCTTGAACCTTGATGCATCGCAAATGCCCTTTTTGCGGGCGCAAACGGCCGATTTTTGCGAATCGCACCGTTTGCGCTCGCAGAAATGGTTGATGCATGTGCCTGCTAGTTTGCTGCAAATCTGTTCAGTAATTATTAGAAATTAGCAATATAAAATCGTGTCTGGAGGGCTTGAAGGGGTTAAAGTTAGAGATAGCTTGACAGTTGATCCAGTGCTTTTTTAAAAACTGGCCTAGAACTTTAGTTTCATATGACAAATTTACACGAAATTTGGCAGAAGTTTAGCATATTTAGCTTACTCTTGCTATTTTTTAAATTTGAATAGATTCATCTAGGGAGGGGGCACAGTAAGGGGGAAAACACATGGCATCATTTGATGAATCTACGTGAAATCTGACAGACATTTAGCATATTTCGTCTTCTGTGGGTGTATGGGTCCAATTTGGGTCAGTGGACCCCAAATTGGGTACGCAAGCCCGAAGGCTCTGATTAGCTGGTTGCAACAGAAATGTTCTGTTGTCACTTTTATTACGGGATGTGAGGCTCAGTCCCAGTATCCTGTAAAAAAAATTGAGAGGACCCAAAACGAGACAAGGAGAGCACCCCCTGACTCACTGGCTCATTTGTTTAGAATTATTTTTTTAAGTACATTTTGCTGCTGGGTTTGCCGCCATTCGGCCATGGTTCACAAACCTCTGAATCTGATTTTGAGGTTCATAAATCTTTTTTCTGGGTCTGCAGACCTCAAGAATGGGCGCTTGGACACTTGTTGGTTCTTACTTACATGCTTGTGGACCAGAGTCCAGGTTCATTAATGCTGCTGGGACAAGGGGCGTGGGACGTTTTACTGTTGGCAGTAGTTTCATTCCCGATTCCTTCCCTTCCTTGACAGCATTTGTAAAGTTTTGACTATATTGCTTTATTTCCTCTTTAGGTTTCATGGGAACAGCAAGGGGAAGAAACAATACATGGTGAAAGCAATGATTTCTCAATTGAAAGTAAAGGTGATTGGAACTCTGTTTCAGGAATCAAAAGTTAAATAGTAAAGTGAGAAATCTAAAATTGTGGTTTCAGACAACGACGGACACGGTGACCGCACTACCCTGTGTTGTTCCCTTGTTGTCACCTGGTAGTCAAATGTGGGGTGAGCATGCATAGACCACCTCCAGCACTCGCCGTCGTTGAGTGCCACCTGCTGTGCAGAAAACTGAGAGAATGGGATTGGTGGAGTGGTGCACTGCTCGTTATTGCGACATTATAACTCACTATAACTTACAGCCCTGAAGAAGTTCAATTCTTGAACGAAACGCTGGCAAACTATTTCTTGGAAAATAAAAAAGATTTACTATACATCAAGACTCATTGACTATTTGACCACCACTGTCGCAATAACGAGCAGTGCACCACTCCACCAATCCCATTCTTAAAGTGAGAAATCTAATAATAAATCGAACATAAATAAAATGTATTCCATTTGGTTTCTCTTTGCTGCGAGTTGACCAATAAGCTGAACCTGAGTAAAATGCCCTTAAAAAGTTGAGTTCTAAACTAAGGGATGATGTATATATCATATCGCCCAATACCGTCATGCAACATTTAGTACCCTCAAACTACAAAACCCAAAATATGCATATCCTACAGAAACGTAACAAAGATTCATTATTTCCAGGAAATTACAGATTTCTCTCGACCCCGGAGTATCCATATTATAATCCTGTTAATAAAAGCACAAAATAAAGTTAACATTTTGAAATTAACAACTTAAACATCTCTTACTTCCTTCTATATTCTTTAATTTCCTACCAGACAGTTAAGAGTTAAAATGTGAAGAAAGCATCTTTTCAAACTCAACACTGTACTAATAAAATAGCTGAGTATCTTTCACTGCATTCCTTGGCAGGGAGAGAAGACCCTCTGTGCCACCACTGGGCTCTGCCTAATAAAATCATAGTACCAGCATTCCATTGGAGCAAAAAGCCAGAAGACCTCTAGGGGATATCATTGATCTAAAAGCCTTTTGCCATGCAGAGCTACTCATGTGTCTGCTGCAGGAATTTTCTTTTTCAATAAGCATTGCTTTGGAATCAAAGTGCCTTTTCGCTGACCCGGAAGCGTGATTTGAGGGTCAGGCGGTCAACATAAAGCTTCTGAAATATTAAATTATTGCACAGTATTAGTTACATAAAAGTGATGTGCACATCTATTACCAATTTTTACCTTAAAGATAATATCTAATTTTTCTAGGAGAGATATTTAATTGGTTAAACAATAAGTTGTGGAAACGAAGAAACCGGAATCCCGACAAAGGCGGTTCATCTCCCTTCGGAGGGCGAAGCCATGTTAATCAAAACTTGACCCATCTTAAAATGAATATTATCATCATTATTATTATTCAAAAAGTGTTATGTAAGAACCTGAATACGTCTGAGCTACCTTGATGCAGTTGTAAGTCACATTTGGCAGAAATTAAATATTTGTCAGTCCATGCAGTGAACTCTCTGATGCACTCATGTAGATTCATGCAATTTGTAATTTAACCACAATTTTTGCCTTCAGGTAAAAAGCGAAGCCGGTGCAAGGGAATCGATGCCCAGGGCAATCCTTCCATACCCTGACCAAGCGTGAGGCTATTTCATCACTGATTATGGAATCCAGGAGGGACGGGGGAGCTGTCAACTTGCATTTGTGCTCTTTGAAGCCTTTTGATGGGCTATCCGTTGTGAATACGACCAATAACATCGCAAGCTTCATGAAATCAGGCACAAGCGGTAAGACGCGGGGAGGCATACGCAAGGACTGCGGCAAGCACCTGCAGTTATCATTTGGAGGAAGAAACCATCCATAATTAAATCTATTGATCAGTCTATTACGAATCAACAAATTGCATTGATTTTTTTCAATGAGTTCATGCTTAGATGAGGGCAAACAACCAGACACATAAGATGCAGATGTTCACGGTTTATAAGTGCCTGGGTGCCTTAACATGGACAACCCCTTCTAAATACATAAGACAAGCACCGATGCACAAAGTAATATATTGCAATAAAAAAATGCAATCTTAAGGAATGTGTTCATTATATAAAAAAAACTGGCTTATGGAACACAGTGAATGAGAAAAGAACAATAGTGTCACAAAATCAGTTAAGAAAACAAAATCAAAGTGAACTGCATTAGCCAGTCACTAGTGTGATGTTGATTTGCGAACAGAGGAATAGCTAGCAAAAATACGCCAGCTAAAATGTAGTTTTGCAACACAACACGGAAGGGTACAAGCAGAAGTGAACCAGAAACTTATTTATGAGGGGAAAAATACCACTTGTTTATTTAGAAATAGACAGTTTATGTAAGGTTTGTCAAAACCATCTCGTCAAGCACAAGTAAAGCAACTTTCAATGTATAACTTCAGATAAAATACATTAAAAAGTATACAAAACACTTATCATAAAAGCACCCGAGTAAACAGAAACCAAAAAATAGCACGAACAATATGGTGTCATCAAAGGTATGAAAAGTTAATTAATTCCGTATCAGAAAATGCCACAAATTTTCTGCTGGGAATCTATTCCACTCGGATGATACAGGGGAACTTCAATGCGTGGGCTTGAACCACCTTTCTCGTTAATTCATTAAAACAGATCAGGACAATATTATCTGTGAATAAGATTATTTGTTTGTAAAAACATCCCACCGGCCTGACCGAGCTGATCTAAAAATTGCCAGAATTATTAGGTTGAATAGAATGCAAGAAGCATTTTGTCCTATATGGGTTGACGGCATAATGCAAACGTTTATTCACATCCCATTCAACCTGATATATATAGTGCTAACAAAATAGGGGGAAATTTAACAAAGGGGGAAACAGTCCATTAAGATCTCACTACATTATTTCAAAGTATCCTCACTATATGTTCTGCATCACAGTGAAGGACGAGAAGCCCCTTTTCCCGAGCCCTTTGCTCCTGCACCGCTCTGACAGGGTACCGCGCCAGCAATAACTTCTCCTCATGAATTATTTACCTTCTATCTTACACTCAATTAGATTTTCATAAAAGGTTAAACAACAAGTATATTAGCAGAGATTCCTTCATGCCTAAAAATCCAACCAGCTATAATGGATGCACATGTAAGGCAGAAACCCGTGCGACTAGACGGAGGCAATGCCAGATTCACATGAATAATGCATCTAATGCTTTGAGTCAAACAAACAATGGAGCCAGGTGGAAGCGCGTGCCTCCAGGGACCAACTGGAAGACGGAAACCGATCTAGGGTAAAACGGCCGTCTACTCAAAAGACTGTCTTTCTGTTACTAAAGCACGAGACAATCTGCGAGTACTGGCATTACCTCTCCAATTACTTTGTTTACTCGTTACTCAAAGACTGTTTACTCTTTGAGAAGGGCCATCCTAACAAGACAAGTCCAACCTTGCCAAATCCTAATGAATAAAGATGACCACACCCTTGTCGCCGAAACCCATAAACACCAGGGAGGGCTATAAGCAAGGCATTCTATGAGAGGCTGGCCTGGTATATGATGTCCTCTAATGTAAGTGGGCACCCTGCACCAGTCCAGACAACCCTTATAGTGATTTTAGTGGTCTTAGACAACCTTAGAAAGCGCTCTAAGTGGTAGCTGTGGAAAGCAGCCTTCAGGCTTAGTCCAGAAGGAGTGTAAAGCAGCTTGTTTTACCAGAATGCAATCTTATATGTAAAGATTAAGTGAAAAAGAACTATACAAGAAATTTATAAAAATATGTGTATTTATTATATAATACTCTCTAACATATACCAATACCTTCTACCCGGAGATATACACAATGCACACAATACTTTGCACAGAAATTATGCAAATATCACAAAATACACAGTGTACACAGTGGACCCCATATAGTAAGAAAGTGGTATAAGAACCACGACTAGGGTCAAGACAGTGTTGAGAGGACGTAGAAGTGCTGGGGACCCAGGGAATCAACCAAGGTGAGTAGATAGGGACCCCACGGAGAGCGTGTGCAGTGTGGGAACACGACCGCGTTCTCCATACAAATCAATGTATAAGTCGCTGTTGGAATTTTAAAGATTAAGGACCCTTCCCTGTGGACCAAGAAGAAACCCCGTGGAAGACAGGAGGTTGGAGAGCCACCCCACCCATGGATAGCCTAGTACCCACGTTACCTACACCAGGGAAGCCGGGTGCATAGGTGTGACGTGGTGTTGGAATCCGCCGTTGAACCCAATGGAGGACTTCATGAAGTGCCACTGCTGGAGAAGGAGAAAGTGTCCGGTGGAATACGAAGGTGGATTCAGGATGAGAAGTACCTGCAAGCAGAGGGGACAGAGTCTATGTCACTCAGGAGTGACTAGGAGATCTGGAAGACGAATGCCTACCGATGTCAGTTGTTGCCGGAGAGTTGACCGTGACCTTGACTCTGCAGCTGTGAGGACCAGGCGACTCTGTGGAAGACCAGGAGCCATGCTCGAGCTGTCCCATGTCGGTTGTTGAGAGCTGAGAGGTCGGTGTCCGGCGGGAGCACAAATAAGCCTTGGCAACAGAAAACAACGTGGAAGTTGAAGAAGGTGCAATGCCGGGACCCGCAAGGTCCAGGGGACTCACCACAAGCAGGGGAGTCAGGGCAGGCCCGAGCAATCAGGGGAGCCCAAAAGAAACGAAGGTGACCCTCAACAGGACCCACAGGCCGGAGGCACTGGAGTCGCAAGAGGAACTCGAGCAGCACACTAAAAGATGCAGGCCACGGTGCAAACAATGCAATGTGGGCGAAGAATCTGGTCACTGGAGATGCTGGAGGTTGGGGCTACTTTGAGCCTGAAGATCTTGGTAGAAGGAAGTCAACAAGCCTTTGTAACTGTAAGTCGACGCGGTGCACAGAGGTTCGGTTCCTGCGGCTCCCACGAGGGATACTGGCTTAAGTACCCTCAGGAAATGGTTGGCTTGATTCAGGAGACCCTCCCAGGGGAGGGTTTGGACAGGGGGGAGGTTACTCTCATGTCCTTTGTCCAGCTTTGCGCCACAGCAGAAGCCAACGGCTCCCAGAGCTGGTTTGAACTGGACTATGCACGGGGACACAAAATGTGCCTCATGCAGACTAAGTGGCGCTGGCAAGCGCACCCACCTGGCCCCAACACACTAAATCCTGTCTGGGAGGTGTAACCACCTCCCTGTGACAGGATACTAATTGTTCTGCCTTCCCTGCTCGAGCTTGGCTCAGTAGCAGAAGGGCAGAATCGTGTCTCTGGTTGGCAGGAGCCGTGTTGTGCTGTCCGGGTCTAGAAGACTGGTACCGGGAGCACTGAGAGCCTAACAGAGGGCTCTTCCAGTGCCTGGAATCATACCTCCCACACAGTTTACAGTGTGGGGGTTATGATTCCAACATGTTTGGCTTGGAATCATACCCCCCACACCGCTTACGGTATTGGGGTATGATTCCAACATGTTTGATACCAAACATGATAGGAACTATTGCAGCCAATTTCAAGATGATCATCGTGTAATTACGCGGTGCCCCTCTATATAGTGTATGGATGCTTCACTTACCACCCGAGAGAATGGACTTCGTAGACTGTAAGGGTGTCCTGCTCATGCAGGGGAACCCTCACACTTCGAACCAAGACCCCTGCCTTCAGGATTGTAAAAGGCCTGCTATAGGGGTGACTTACAGGTTTTCAGTGAAGTGACCCTAGATATAGAAAACCTATATCGTTTGTAAGTGGTGCTAGCACCAGCTTACACAGGCTGCAATGGCAGGCCTCTAGTTACAGTTTGAATGGTCTCCCATGGGTGGCATAATACATTCTTCAGCCCATGGGGGACCTCTGGGGTACCATTGTCCTGGGTACCTTGGTACCATATACTAGGGACTGATAAGGGTACCACAGTATCCAATCTGGTATGTACCCAAGTACTGAGCATCACAATTTAAGGGAGAAAGAAGATAGACTGGGGTCCTGATTGGCAGGATCCCAGTCAGACTAGTCAGTAACAGCTTAGCACCAGGCAAAAAGTGGAGGTAGCCATAAAGGCAGATCCTTGTTTCCTACACTTCCACTTTGACTTTTATTTGTATGTCTCTATGAGACTGGTGATTTCCGACTAGGCCAGGACTGGACTGACCATTCAGGAC
Source organism: Triturus cristatus (assembly GCF_964204655.1). NCBI lineage: Eukaryota > Metazoa > Chordata > Amphibia > Caudata > Salamandridae > Triturus > Triturus cristatus. The sequence goes on along the minus strand of NC_140584.1, from coordinate 934,365,285 downwards.
TAAGTGGTCCTCAGTGCCGCACGGGCCCAGGTAAGTGGGCCCAAATTAACTGGGACAGAATCTCATTCTTGCTGTAAGAGAGGCCACATATGTGACATGAACTGATGCATACACCCAGTACAATACAGGCAACTGGATGGGGTACAGGAGGATGCAGTGATCTTGGCAGAGCGGAAGCAGGCAGACTGATTCTGAGAGCATCGTGGAGGCACAGGCTGGAGCAGCTTAAGGCCACCAAAATGCAACAGTAGGGCAAAGGGAACGGTGAAGGCCACTATGGTTCTTGGGTCTAGCAGTACAGCACACAGTTGGAACGCCACCTCAGACATTAAAGTTTTACAGGCATGGCTTGGAGGACTAGCTCTCTATTGCACAAACCCTGAGAACTGTTAGTCACTGGGCATCAACTAGGAAGGACAGGTAGGTGGTCTCTTGATCAAGCATTTATGCAAACAAATCAGTATAATCTGCTAGGCCTCCATTGGTTTCCATTACTCTCCTCCAGTTGGGTTGCTTATTTTTAGGGTGAGTAGGGACCGGACTCATAATGGCACCACCTGGGCCAGTGGGGGAGGGGGTGGGATGTCAGAGAAGAAGTGAACTGTTTGTTTTTGGTTTGAACAGTAGACAGAAAGGTAGCCCCATTAAAAAGGTCAGTTTCCTTCAAACCGAAGACTACAAATCCTACAGACCACTGTTAATAGCGTCAGTGTGGAGAAAACTCCTCACTTGTGCCACTGCAAGGAGACCGTTTGCAGCACCTACAGTTTTAACACACGTGATCAACCATGGTTCATTCCCCCTTGCAATACCATACGTAATTTAAAACAATTGGCACACGTAAATTTCTTCAGAGATAAGGCAAAGAAAGAATAAAGTGTAGCTTCGCTAGTTATCAATAAAACTTTTAATCCTGTAGGATGGGAATTTATGTTCCCAGTAGTTGATACAATTTTGGCTGGGGTACTCTAGAGGGATAAGATTGCTAAATATGAGATCAAATTAACAGTGTCAATTGATAAAATGGTGCCAAAACGTTGGAGGCTATTAAGAGGCACCTCTAAGGGATTTCAGTTATCACCAACATTATTTGCCCCATTGGTGGAAGCACAGACATGTGTGTTGAGACAGCAGATGGACGCTTGCCGGAGTAGGATAAGGAATATTACTTATGCTGTGTTCTCATACACAGATGACAGCTTGGTGTAATTGAAGGATCCAACCCATTCTGCCCCTAATTTCCTGAATGAATATGGTAAAATACTGAGACTTCAAACTAATCATCAATGGTCCCTTTGGGTAAAGAGACACAGGCTGGTGGTGTAACATTCGCTGAGTTAGGACTGAAATGGCAATCAACAGCATTATGATATCTTTCAGATATCTGGGCATCAATTCACATAAAGTTAAACATATGGTGTGCAACTGAAGCGGCACAAGTCAATAAAGATCTGTTCAATATACTTCTCAATATGAGAGGCTGTATCACACTAATCAGAATAGCTGTACTACCAAGACGACGTCTGCCTGATATCACAGAAAGTGTTTCTACAATTAGGCATCCTATTCTAAACCCTAATACAAGCTGGAGCTCGCCCAATGTGAGAAGTTGGCCTGGTATATGATGTTCACTAGTTAAAGTGACCACCTTGTACCATGCCAAGCAACCCTTATGGTGTGGTTGTAAGTCAACCTTTTCGGACCAGCTGCCCTAGTGGTAGCGTAGGCTAAGCAGTCTTTCAGGCTAAACTCGTTTAGGCATGTGAAGCAAGATGTTTTACCATATGTAACCCCCTTTTATACCAATGAAAGGACACCACACAGATATATATTCAAAATATATATGTATTTATTACTCAAAGTATCCCCTAGACTCTTTATGAGCACAGGAGCACAAACATAGGTTTTCAATGGGTGCGTAAAAGTTCAAATGTTACTGCTAGAAGGGTCTTCTGGATGGACTACGAACTTAAGACTTAAAACCTAGACATTAGAGATGTTACTCTACACTTGTGCACCGGAGTGCCAGCTTTACCTCACCCACAGGAAGCGGGTGCATAGGTCTCGAAGTGCGTCAGGTTTCGTCTATCTGTTCAATGGAGCCTGATGACAAAGATGCTGCAGGCGGTCGGTCCAGAAGAGATGCGGTGGATCCAAGGGTGGATCGGAGTTGTAGAAGACCTGTAAGCAGAGGGGACAGTGTTCACAGTCACTAGCCAGTGACCGGCGTGGCACCAGGTAGGTACCAGGCGATGTCGGGTGCAAACAGGTGAAGAGGTGTAGCTTGTCTCTGCAGCCACGTGGTCCCTGAAGGTCGACGACGTCCAGGAGTCGGTTCACGAGCTGTCCCACGCAGGCTCTCGCTGTCGGCGGTGTCGGCGACTCGAAGGAAGCAAACAAGCCTTGGCAAAAGCAGGAGTCGCAGGAATTGAAGAAAGCTGATTACTCTGACCAGCAAGGTCAGAGGGGCTGCTCCTTTGGAGGGAAGCAGGGGCCAGTCTGGAGCAACCAGACCAGCGTCGTAGTTTTAAAATAGGTTCGCCAAAATGGCCACTAGCCAACGGGCCAGGGACCGGGCAGGCGCGTCGAGTCGCAAAGTGCAGAGGGGCCCCACGCAGATCGTGGAGATGCTGGAGGGCTCACCTTTGGTGCAGATGCTGCTCGGATGTTGGGCTTCTCAGGACTCAAAGCACAACTCGGAGGGAGCCTCTGTTGTCGCGCTTGCAACTTGTCGAGTGTCTTCCAAGATGGCTGGCTCCACGTGTCTCGTGCCTCCACGGGTTCCTTCTTTGCAGGGACTGTGGATCGGGCTGTGAGAGGTCTGGAGGTCCAGTTCTTGTCGGTCTCTGGGCTCGGGCTCCGGCGGGAGGCGGCGGCAAAGCAGACGTCGATTCGCTGGTTGGTGCTTGCGTTAGCAAGATGGTCACTCCCTGACCATAGGGGAGATTTCCTTCGGTCTTCTGTGCAGCAGAAAGTCGAAGTTCCCGTCTTCTTCTTAGTTTCAAGTTGATTCCAGGATGTCTGAAGTCTTAGGACACAGCTCCTACCTTTAAGCGGACTCTAGGGGCCGGACTACCTGCTAGGTCCCTCCCTAAGGGTGGGACCAGGAAGGGGGTTGGTTACACCCCCAATCCTTTGTCCAGCTCGCCCCAGGTCTGGGGCTGGTGTGCCCCAAGACCGGTTTGAACTGGCATATGCACCGAGGCTCCTTGTGAGCCTCAGGCATGTCTGATTCTATTCAAGCCCTACCTGACCAATACACAAAATCCTGTCTGGGGTGGTGCACGCACCTCCCCTGGCAGGAAACCCTTTGTCCACGTCTCCCAAGCTGGAAGGACTCCCCGCAGCAGGAGGGCAGACTTGTGTCGATGGTGGCAGTGTCCATTTTGTGGAGCTGAGGCTATGTCTGATTTTACCCGGGTTTCAGTTTCTGTACATGTCGTGTCCCTCTAGAAGGGTGGAATGCTAACCCCGTCGCCAGAATTGGCGAGGGGTTAGTATTCCAATTCGTATGACACCTTACTCGACATGTTTTGATAAAGCCAAACCAAAGATAGCATTTAACCGCGAGGTTCATAATGCACTTAAGAGTATATGGTATGGCGATATCTGGAAACGGTAGAATGAAGTTGTTCCGACCACTGCAGACAGGCTCAGCTCATGCCAGAGCACCATCTCACATGGAACCAAGCACTCTGCCTTCAGGATTGTTAAGGCCTGCCATAGGAGTGACTTATAGGTTAACATGTGTCCCATTTAAGGTTAGGTATAGGTATACTACACCTAAGTAAGAGGTGGTTACACCAACTTACCCCAGCTGAGTGATCAGCCAGTTGTGTCAAATTGCTAGGCAAGGCCAGGGGTGGCACAATACATGCTTCAGCCCCTGGTAGGCCTTAGATACACCAATGCCCTGGTACTGGTACAGGGGCTCACAGGGTGATCCAATTCCAATTGGTTATGCACCTAGAGTGCATAGTGTCAATTTAGTAGAGAGAACAGCAGGCTGGGGGTCTGATTAGCAGGCCCACAGCCTCAATATGTCAAAAACCAGTGAAGCAAAAAGCAAAAATTTGGGGTGACCATAGGATAGCAGACCCTACTCTCCTACACCCAAGAATAGGGATGTACATACTAACAATAACGTATGAGAGATGTGAATTGGACATGCCAGATATGGAATGTTACCATCTGCATATCAGCCCCAACACCTCGTGCCCTATGGACACCTCTGGCAGACATAATAAATTACTGGGGACTGTTATAGTGATACAAAACTTAGCTCCATGTTACTGGCACCCTAGTGAAAGAGGTTCAACACATACCTTATTTGGACTGCTTGATGTCACAAGTAAGAGGACATGGTGTTGATGCAGACACACATACATGCATACACTCACCCATCGACATTCACACTTCTTCACACCCATACAGTCACAAGCACGCATACCCATTCATGGCATGTATGTACTAATAGATATAATTTCATACATATGCATGCAGCAAACATTAAAAAAAGAAAAACTTACCGGGCTGCAGCGGTGATCAAGGATGCCGGGTAAGAAGCCTCTGAGGTTCCTAGAGGTTTGGGACTACCACCGCCTCTTACTGGCTGCCCTTAGGTCAGCCAATGAGAGGAGGCAGCAATCCCTTACTCGTCACACACTATGACACACTGTGATAGGGTCAGAGAGAGTTGCTGACCCTACCCCACTCTTTGACAGAGCATCACTGGTGGACACTGAAGTGCCCACGTCCAAGTCCATCAGTGACGCGCCCCCTTATCAGGAGGAGGAAGACCTTCAAGGGCTTTACCAGGCTAGGTCACATTCACAGGGCTGTGAAATCCTCAGCCCTACAAAGTTCAGCTCAGGCAGCCAGACGCCTGTGCATTTAATTCAGTGCATGTATTGTGCCTGGCTGCCTAACCTGAACATGAAGAGTGTCTGTTAGGCTGACCTTTGCTCAGACTGGGGGACACTATTCATATATGCAAAAAGGTGGAGGGCAGAGCGCCTCCGCCCTTAAGGATAAGTAGGGGCTGCGCCTGGTTAGGTAAAGCATGAAGGGATAATCCTAGGGGAACTCTCAGACTACACTTTGTTGTCTACCATTCTGACAGGGCAGAGTGGAGGTCAATTGATTCGCCATCCCCATATGGATCTCAGTTGCCAATGTCAGATCTGGCCCAGCTAGTCAAAGCTGGCATTGTTTTGATAAGAGCTGCAGTAGGTGGACCATAGAGAGAGACATCCTCACAGAATGTGCATCAGTAGCCGGTTTGCTGGAGACCACATTCCAATCCACTGTTTTTCATACACTATGCCACTCTAGACAGACATCAGCACAACCTCTGACCAGATTCAGCCTGCTTAATAGTCTTCACTGTGGTGCAGTTTGAGTCCAGAAGCACAGTTCGCAGGGGGCAGAGGTCTGGACATACCAATCACACTTCAGAAATGTACTTCAATAAACAACAAGGTGATGGAAGAAACACAAGGATTAATCTCAGCCAATGATAATCACTCTGGGCTGTTCCAGTCAATCGTTTTTCGCCCACTATGCTACTCTCAGTTTTCATGTGCTACCACATTAAAGCCAGACCAAGTGGTTTTGCCTAATGCTTGTTCTGAAAAGTAGTCGCAAAGGCTCTGACAGGTGTGACATCAGTCGAAGCTGACAAAAGCATCATTATTTGTACAAGATGATGAAACAGGTAATTGTACACAATGAATTAAAAAGGCTTAAGCATGTTCATAAAAAACAGTTAATATTACACAGTTAGTGGTGCATGTATGACAAAAACAAATGGCCTGTTTTATGTAAATCTATGACATTCATGATAAAACTGAAAAGAAATCTGTCTCAAAGAGACAAACTGACAGGTTTGAGTTTTGCTTTGAAGTCCCTTTTTAAAAATAGCAATAGAGCTTTTTATCCTCGAAATAATTGTACATAAACAACACAGGGTGTGCCTCTCTTGCCGCATAAACCTCTACCCTACAAGCTCCATGGATCGCAGAGGAAAGTACCCTGTTCTGACGCGGATTACTGAGAACGCAGGGTACTGAGCCGGTGACGTTGGAAAGACTGCCTTACTGGATCTCGTCACATGGGAGACCTTAAATAAACGGTGCCAAGGGTACTGAAGCTGCTGTTTATTCAGGGGACTGGGGGTAGCACGGCAGTCGGTGGCAAGTATGGGAGCAGTTGGCGGTCGCAGTGCTGCAGTCAGCCAGTGCGGTCTTAACGCATGGGCACGCTGGGCAGTTGCCTGGCGGACCTACGAGTATCGGGCATCATGCTAATCTATGCACAGACCAGAATTTAACGGGGGGGAGAGGGGGGGCTCATCCTGTCATAATACTGATTTTGTTGAAGGTACCAATAAGTAAGTTTATTTTATCGATAATTTTCATTTTTATTCCTGAGTGGTTGTGTAGGCAGTGCACTGATTTGCCCGAGGATCTATCATGCTGTTAAGACAGTCCTGTAGTCAGCCCCACAGCCCCATTTCAGCTTGGCCTCCAGATCATGGACATTGAAACGATAAGGAACATGTAGCATATGTCACTCCCAGCTTTTGGGGGGATGCAGGGGACACCCCCACCCCTCCCATCCCCAGATTTTTACATGCAAGCGTTTTTTAAACAGTGGCAGATTGTCTCTCGGGAGCCCTGCTGCACATCATGTCAGTCTAACTGAAGCACTGCAAACTGGGGAGCAAACCCTGGGGGCCTCAATGGCCTCTTTATTCTGTTAATTACTTAACTGCAGTCACTGAGGTGTTGAGCCTCAGCAAAAATCGTTCTCTTGTCAAGTCTCGAGAGCCACAAGAGTAAGGGACGGCAGGAGATACTATTTTAGGTTACTGTTACTTCTTGGTCAGTTGAGGTGAGAAATAAACAGTTTTAGGAGAGGCTCAACACCTCAAGGACCGCAATTAAATAATTAGTAAAAAAACAAAGAGGTCTCAGAGCACCCACAGAGTTTGCAGCAGTAGGGTGACTTCAACCAAACATGTTATGTCACCGTGTTTGATCTTCAGTGTCTGCGGAAAGATTCCAAATAGAAAAGCACACTATTAAATCTAATGAATGTGCACATGTATATGTGTGTGTGCATAGTGTCAGTTTTACTCAATGTATGATAAGTATATTGTTTGAACTCCATATACTAACACTGACTGAATAACATCAATTGAATAAATGGCCCTAAAACACTAACCTTTGGCATTAACCGGAAGAGGGAAAGATATAACCCTGCAGCCTCTGAAGTGTATATTATAAAATACTGTCAATTCCCGGCTTCCCATTACATTTCCTGCCATACAGTAGGGACAGGACAGTTCAATGTCAGCAACAGGGAGATGCTGAGGGTTCTCCATGTTAAATGAGCAGCCTGGCGGAGCAGTAGAAAAACCATACTGTGCTCGCAATGAGGGAGACGGCAGCATTTCTCAGCCTGCAGGTCATACGAATTGGTAAAGGGAAGTTTATTTTGGCATGAGCACCCAGCAGCAGAGGCAAAGAAGAACTAATTTCTGGTGGAAACTTTATCTAACTAACGGCTCCTCATCTTATGAATTTCACCCAGCACAAAACTAGATTCGGACACTCAAAAAGCAGTGATCCTGTGCGCCATACCGCTCCGCACCAACGGCGAACAGAGCTGCATAGAAGTGCTACCCATGCAGGCTGATGTCAGTTTCTTTTGTAGGCTTCTCGTTGCTCTCAGTCACGGAGCCCATCAACAATTTGAAAGGAAAGTTGTGCAGATTTCTAAATTGGACCCTTTTTAGAAGGAAAAGTAGACCATTCCATAGAAAGGGGAGGAGTAAGGAAGTTAAGGAATCTGCAGTTAAATAAAGTATCTACCAGAAAGAGAATTACTGAAGAAAAGTAACTTACCACACTCTCCTGGCCCTCCGGAGTTGCTAGGATGACTTGGGACCATTTGTTCCTGAATCTTCTCAAAACTCCGGACAGGAGAGGTAGCAGCAGGAAGGTGTACAGGAATCCCGTGCTCCTCTACATGGGGAATGCATCTTCGAGGAAGAGCCTTCTTGGGAACTCTAGCATGCAAAAGTGTTGACAGTGCACGTACTCAGCAGTAGAGAAAAGATCAAGCAGGGTTTCTCCTTACTGTTGGAAGACGCTTTTACCACCTCTGGGTATAACTGCTATTCGTGATCCACTGGGTGGCGGCGGCTGAGCTTAACCGCCCTGACGTTTAAAGATCCCGCCAGGGGAAGTGCCCTAGGGAAATTCGCTGATGGCTCAGCCAGTTCCAGAGGTGCAGAGACTCTTGGTACAGGACCAGAGATCCCACCCCGTCCAGCTTGTTGCATTACCACATGACGGTGGTGGTGTCCTTGAGAACCTGAAACAGCCTGCCCTTGATGTTGGACAGGAAGGTCTTCAACACCAAACAAATTGCCCACTGCTCAAACTGATTTATGTGGAGGTAGGACGCCTTCGAAGATCAGAATTGTATGATTTCCACCTCTCCCAGATGGCCTTCCCAAACCATTAGTGATACATCCATCACCACCATCAATTCTGGCTGGGGCAGGGAGAGAGGTCTACTGCTGGTCCAACTGTGATTTTGCAGCCATCACTGCAGATCTTTTGTAATCTCCTCTGACACTAGGATAGAACCTGAGAGGTTCCTCTGATGCTTGGCGCACCTGAGAATACAGATCCCACTGCAGAGCCTGTCTATGCCATTAGGTAAGCAAGCCAAAAATCCTCAGAGCCATCATTACTGAGACCCAGGACAGAGGCTGAAACATGTGGATCCTATGCAGAATGTCCTGCATTCACTGGTCTGGAGGAAAGGCTCAAAAGTGCATTTTATCAAGGACGGTTCAGATGAAGTTGAGCCTCTGCAAAGGAGTCAGGTATGACATCTGCAGAATGACTGAGAACCCCAACGATGTCAAGAGGTTCACCGTCATGTGAAAGTGGACCGTGGCTAAATGCGGCAAGCAGTAGTCAAAGGTAAAGGAAAACTGCTAAACCTGACCTCTGTCATCACCTTTGTGAACACCAGACTCACACTGGTGAGGCTGACAGGGTGCATGGCAAATTGTAAATGCTCATGTTCCATCTTGAACTGCAGGCCACGCCTGGGAGCCTGCAGACCAGGGATTTGAAAATAGGCGCCCTGCAGGTCCAGAGCCACCACCTAGTCTTCCGGATATAGGGCAGAAGGGATCTGGGCCAGCGTCAACATCTTGAATTTATTTTTGTGCAGGAAAGACCTGAGAGGGAGAAAATCGAAAATAGGACGCAGGTCTCCACCCTTCTTCATCACGAGGAAGTGGCGGGAAAAACTTCCAGTCCCCACTTCCGAGGCCGACACCCTCTCTAAGGCTCATTCGGCTAAAAAGAGCCTGCACCTCCTAGCACAATACAGATGGTACTCCAAGAGCTACTCTGATGTGGGTGAAAGATGAGACAAGTCAAAAAGGGATAGTGTGGCATAGCTCCGTTAGACAATTTGGAAGACACACCTTTCAGATGTAATGCTCTGCCACCCAAGAAGGAAGTGACTGACCCTGCCTCGTATTGGATGGTTGTGTACCCTAAGGGTGCATTAAAAAGGCTTTAAGGCTAGCCCGGACTACTGGGCCCTGGGTGTTTTTCCAGTGGGTTGGCAGGGTATGACGAGTTTCACTGCTGCTGGAGACCAGGTTTGTTGCTGGGGACTGGCCAGCAGCCTTTACTGACTGCTGAGGAACTGAGGAGAAGGACATGCAAGAATATAGACTCCTCTATGAGCTCAATAGCCAGGAACAATATTTAAGTGAATGAAAGATGGGGTGAGTTTTAATTACATTAGGAGATGGGAGGCTGGTTAAGGCTGCACTTAAGGATGCATTTGCGGAGACTGGTGGGTACTATCAACGATGACGTCATGACATGACGTGACCAATAATTGGGAATATCGGCAAGGGGAAAGCCCCAGTTCCACATGATGCATAACGGTGGGTTTTCTCTAGCTTTTGCACCACTTTGTGTAAATGTGTACAAAACACAATCTGACAATTGTGAAGAGGGGACATACATGATGCATATTTTTTTAATTATGCAGGCAAATTAGAAGGCACACAAGCCTTTGAGCTTAACTCTTAGAAGATGCCAAAACAGGATGAGGAGGCACAGGGCAAATGGAGGTAATAATGTCCAATTTGGTCATTGTGACTTTTTAGCTCCTACTGTGCTGCGTACTTTCCCCAACTAAACCCAAAACTGAGAAACCAGTACACCCATTTAGAACTTGATCCTCAATGTAACTAGGCAACGTGATCGTCGAGAAAATAGTTTTAAAAAACATTGTCCATCCGGTGCCTTATCATATGTAAAAAAAAAGAAACTACTTTATTCAACTAAAGAACAATACTTTCCATTTGGCGTCGTCGGCAAATATATTGACATGATGCAGTCAGAGCAATCAGAACTCTGACTAACGGAAAATGCATGTTCCCCAATGTTACCAGGCGACCCCATCTTGGTGCAACAGTTTCCCTCCCACTCCCTTTTCTGGCTCATGAGGGAGCTACCCAAGGTGCACTCTGGTACTAGTACCTCCTCCTCAGGCGCATGCTCCTTCCTTCAAGGATCTTCCAAGCAGTACATGTAGCAAGATTTAGGGCTTCTGGTTTGTTCCCACCAAATGGCTGGAGTCACTCCCCCTCAAATGTGGGAAGTGGAATGGATGGCAGCCGAACTTGGCCTGAGTGCACATCATGGCGTTTCTCCAGGGGAAAAAACATATTGTCCCCTGGAGAAAAGAAATACATGTTTCTAACTTTGGCAGCATTTCCCCAGTGCCGAACTGTGCACTATGTACACTTTTTTCACTGGGGAAACAAAGGAATGGGGGATCAAGTCGCATGACAGTCCCAGGATTAGCATGGAAACCCGCACCTGGCGCAGCTTTCCAGACGTACAAAAAAGGAATCTTTGTGAATTCCTAGACGTAATAAATGCTCGCTTAGTCACAGGACTAGTACTAAGGAAGCAGATTTTAATCTTTTTCGTGAATCCGTTCCCACGTAAAAGCAGCGAATTAACACAAGCAACCAACGAATGAAAACCTTGAGTCAAGAAATGGGAGATGACGGATGTAGTTTAAAATTGGTCAAAGGAAAGCGTTAAATACAGATTGAAAAGGATGAAGAGAAGGAAGGAGATTGATAATCTCTATATGAACATTTCAATCTGTTCGGTATAATTTCAGTCCGTTGAGCGCGTGCGCCAAGCAGTCTAGTTGAAGTTTCTTTGCACAGCGCCTCGTGCACCCGGTGACGTGAGTCTCCCCTCTGTCCAGCAGTGTCGGCGCGTGCTCAGCTGGTCGCTGTGTTCATCCTTCGCCGTAACCGCATGGGGGAACTGCCTTCAGCCAGCCCAGAGGTGGTTGCTGCTCGCTCCCTGCACTCGTCCATCAATTCAGAGTGACCTCCCCGCTAACCCGTGTGGCAGAAATTCACGTTTGTTTCTGGAATAACTTAAAGCTTGGCTACTTGCTCTATAATCTTGCGCCATAAACTGTTGATGCGATGCTGGCGCTTTGTCAACGCAGCGCCAAGAAGCAATCGAGCGTCTAACAAAGCCGTATAATTACACTTTATTGCCATGTTTTCCTCGTATCCTAAAGCTGAAAGTGAAAAGTACGCGCAACACGAAATATGGTGACAGAAAGAAAGAAGGGGGTCAAAGATGGCTTCGACATTTTTATTCACAGAGGCAGCATGGAGAATAGATTAGATTCTAAACTGTTCTATACATTTCTAGAACAGAAGCCTAAAGTTTCCACCACTGTCTCTCTGGTCACATTGCAGCTGGTGAACAACACATTGCGAGCTCTTATTTTCTGCACAATCATCCATTTTATATTACGAAATGTAATGATGAAGATGGAGGCGAGCTTCTGCATACCACATTACAGCACTCTGTCATTATTCCAGGGGGAGATGCGGTAAGGATGGCTTGCAACACAAAGTAATGTACACACACACATTGGTATCAATGTGCCCATTACAGCCCTCATAAATTCTTTATAGCCACCCATAAACCCGATACAGTTATTTAATGGATTTTTTTGCAGACTTTCACTTCCTATTTTTAAGAAATCAATTACAAGAATTAAAAGTCTGGCCCACATTGAAAGAGTAACAGAATGTACACTGTGCACAGTGTCAACACTCCACTTGAGAATCGATGCAACAATTCCCCAGAGTCTGGGGCTGCAATGCATACTGCTTTTTTAGCAGAAGGCCCCGCATAAGAGCAAAAGCGCGTAGGATTTTCATACAGTGAAATTCTGTTTTATATTCATATCTGTTTACTAAAATTTTAACATGTGACATATTCTGCTGGACCATTACAGAATAATCGTATCACTAAATAAATATAGAGGACTCAAGAGATGCGAATAAAAGTCAATAGTATTAGTAGTCATTGCCAAAAGAAAAAAGCTCACCTCAGCTGACTCCACATATATTTAGCCACCAGCATCCAACCAGTCTTTCCTCTCCCATGCCACAGTTTAAATCCCTTCCATTTCAAACTGTTCCAGTGTCAGACCACAGGTAGCTGACGACTCTTATGGGCAACAAGAATTAAGTGCATATGTTTACCATCAATAATTTGTTCATAGCTCTTATATATATGTATGTAACACGAATGAGCTCCATCACAGATGTATACCCAATGGAAAACATGGCATTTAGTTCCCTTTAGCACCCAAGTCCTATGGTTTTTTTCACTGTTAACTTGTATAGGAAAGGTTGCTTAGTTGGTCGATCAGCCTCATGCTTCTGTGCTGGAAACAGCAGAGGGATCAATGTATGCAGGGATTAGTAGTATAAGTCCTGTAATATAATTCCTACAGTAATTTTCTCCACAACAAAGGTGTACCATCATGAACACCAACAGTAGATTGTCTGTCTTTCCTATTGTTTGAATAATTCGGTCTTGCTACAAGGAAGTGAATAATGAAGTTGCTTTTTTAATAGCCCGAGTTCTTGCATTCAAATCCCCACAGAAGAATCCCCACTTATACCGGAATTGTTTCAATTGTGAGTTTATTTGGTATGTATTTAAATATTTGTTCCATTATATTGCAGAGCCATAGCTGTTGATCAAGACTCCTCTTACATTGTTCACAGCATTAGTCAGAGTTTTCCAGGAAAAAGCCGTTAAATCTAGTCTGCACCAGGTAGGTAGGTATGTATGTATATAGTTAAATGGTATTTCTATAGCGTGAACCTAGCTACAAGCCAGCGGAGGCATGGTTAGAGGCTACAAGTAATAGGAGAGGAAGATGAGTTGTGGACGGTTAATACATAGTGAGTCTGTAACTCTCTCTTTCCTAAATTGGACAAGCATTAGGGAAGTCCTGACAGATTCAGGGAGCATAGATGGAAAAGGCTTGTTTTCTTGTTTTTTCTTCATTACACTTCTTATTCTGCAGTCTGTTGGTGTCCTGGCTGCGGGTATGCTGACAACCACTAGAGATGGTGAGAATTTCTACAAGATAAGTGGAAGTGCTAGTTGTGATGGCTTTGTAAATGATACCGCTAGTTTTAAAGATTGTCCGGGCTGGCAATGGAGTTCCATCAGGGTGGGGTGGATGAGATGTGCTGCGGCGTACAGGGTGCCCCTTATGGGTGCCAGTGGGGAGCCTGTGGTGTCATGGAGTAGGGCATTACCATCATCTAGATGCAAGACTACAAGGGCTTGAACAGCAGGTCTGAAGTCGCTATCTGGAAGAAATGGTTTGACTTTATATTAGAAAGCGCTACTACAACGTATTTGTTTTCTTGCAATCAGTCAGTCATAATTTTTTTAGCATAGCACAGCACTAGCACCCATAGGGGTATCTGGGCGCTGAGGGTGCCAAGTTTCAGTTGAAAAGCCAGGTCTTGATTTTCTTTCTGAAGTCCGCAAGAGAGGGTGCTGTTTAGAGGTGGAGTGGAAGGTCGTTCCAGGCCTTGGCGGCGATGTAGGAAAAGGAGCACCAAACCCCCCCCCGCAGCTGTGACAGATACGAGGGGTGTGCACGCGGGAAGAGAGGAGGAGCAAATGTTTTACTTGAGGGAGAAGTTGGTGTAGAGTGAATTCATGAGATTCAGCTTGAGCACAACAATTTAGGATATCATAGCCTAGTCAACTGAAAATGACTTGCCTGGAAAAAATCAAATTCCTGACCTGAAGATCCTAAATCTTGCACTTTTTTGTAAAGTTGTGTCACCAGTGGGACACCTTAACACCCATACATTTTGTCAAATTATTTGGGTATCCCATATATCCCTTGAGAGCTTCTTACACTCATTTGTTGTATCACCTATTTAAGTTCCATCTCGGCTGTTGTACCACCCAGAGCATCACTCCCAAATATGCCTAGCCATATCAAGTGTATCCTGATCATGCACCTCTCTTCTCGGTTCATGGTCAAATACACCATGGAATTATGTGAAGACCGAAAAAAGGCCAGGAATTATTGTGCAATCTCTGTGGGGTTGGTCATTAAGAGCATCCTCCCCATTGTTTGAGTAGTTATTCCCAAGTGAGATCTCACAATGTTTAGCACATTGGCCAGTATTAGCCAGCTTTCCCCATCTAGTTCATGCCGTGCTTAAGGACCTTGTGTAAAAATAAAAGTACTAGGAATGTGTTAAATAAATCTGTATCAGCAATCACATTTTAGGTTCAGAACAACACGGCTACCTCTGTGATGAAAGTGACAGATGATGGCTTTCACATGTGTGATTAAAGGGACACTTTTCTCCTGATTGTTCTGGATACAATAGACCCCGATATTCTCCGCTCTCTGAGAACAGGATGGGAATTCATTGAAAAATACTTTAGCGGTTTGAGGCCTATCAGTTAAACAGGTTCCAACAGGCAATTATGTAGAGCACCATCTCCAAGCTGATCTCCACCCCCTTAGGAGGTGTTTAGGAGTGCCATCAAAGAGCCCATTTTTTTCAGCATCTATGCTGAATCACTAGGTGAATTACTAGACAATCTGGGTGCTATCTTTCATCAATGTGCTGATCATAACTTGACACATTCCTTTACGGACAAGTCTCCCAAAGTGGGAATTTCCTACTACCCATCTTGAGGCGTACCTCTTCCATTGCATATTTCAATAAAACTTTGAAAGATGGTCTGGTCATTAAATACCTGATTAAACCAATCTGATCCCTTGCAGTAAGTCCTTCCCCAGCCCTTCTCCTCTCAATTGCCACCAACGGATTACCTCTGCATGATGGTCAGTGGTTTTAGTCTTACACTTGTCCCGAGCTATGGTGAGTCACTATGCACCTGAATCTGTCATTTCCCTTTTTCAGAACTTGAATGTTGTTGTTCCCTTCCGCTTGTCAGCTGTCTCATTAATATCTTTTGGCAGTAGAATCTTTCGGCCTCACCCTGCTTTCATCTGCTGATCACACCCCAAGCTAGTACTCTCGCAGTCACTAGAAACCAGGTGGTACACCAGAATAACTCAAGAATTGCCTCTCACCAGTGTCTAGCCTGATGCTCAAAGTTGAAAAGCAAACACCTTGGCCAGATGTCAGGCATGTCTCTGGTTTCTTGCCCGATAAACTGGGTCCTACTCCCACTCGGACACTGGCAGTTAAAACTCTTGGTATCTCGATAGATGATGGTCTTACTATGGACCTCCACATTAAAAACCTGTAGGGCCACTGTTTCAGAAGATACTCTGGACCGTGCCCGACCATAAACCAAAAGAACTTAGTGCAAGCAATCATCCCTTCGTGCCTGGACAACAGTAATGTCGTTTATCTGGGTGCTTTACAACCTTCCCTTATATAACTTCAAATCATACAGAATGAAGCGGCTTGGTTGTTGTTACTCTTACCGAAATTTCAGTCAGTTTCCGTACATCTAACTGACATTATTGACTCCCAACAGAAAAATAGGATTAAATGCCAGGCCGTGTGCTTTGCATTTTGTGCCTTTTCTGATTTAATCCCTATGTCCCTTCGACACCTAATCCAGCTTTACGTCCTTACCACAGCTTTGAGATCCTCCAGTCTAAGACTGACCACCGTGTCTAGGTTCAGAAGAGCCAGACAGGGCAGATATCTTTTAAATTCCTAGCTTCAAAATTATGTAAGTTGCTCCCTCGTCAGCTTCATTCTAACCCCACAACAACTATTTTCAAGCAACAGCTAAAGACCTGACTCTTCTAAATTGTGTAGGCTTGTACGTGGCTCTTCATGAGCACTGGGGAGCCCTGGTTGGGCTGTCTTGAGCCTTATAAAACCCCAAACATAAACATATCCACACTCGTATACCAAATTATGCTACATTTTTGCCACCATAGAGTGTTTGTGTGTAGAATGGTAACTCGTGCACCTCTCCCTCTTCCTACCATCTTATGGATTGTTGTACAGATCCTGTACATTACCTGCAATTGTACACGAGAGGTAATACATCTTAAAAGTCCTATACTGTGGAAGATGGCTACACCTGGTCTTTTTGTACAGCCTAAATCTTTTCTTGGCCTTAACTCGGTGGAATGCGCTCCCTCCTATTCCTTCATATAGGTTTTAAAACTATTTTGAAAACCATACTTCTTTCTAGATTTAGAAAATGTTTTCAATATTGTTCTGTTTCCCATTGGTTGCTTGGTGTATTATCTTTCCCATGAGCTGTGAGCCACTTTGATATACATCACATAAAGCGCCTTGACTGAAAACACTGCTGGGCTACACATCACTTAACTGGTAATCTAGTAAGCAGTCTCACCGGTAAAACTGAGGAACAGCTGGATTTCCGCCTTTCCAACCCCTACCTCAACACATTGACTACCCTGAAAGTGGTGTGGGACACCTTACGCCAATGAAGTGAATCATGTGGTAGCAATGATCACTGGATGACTTCAGCCTGCAAATGCCAAATACTCCCAGAAGCACGGCAGGCTTGCTTTTATCAAAAACCACAGTAATAGAATGGATAATACTAGGTCGTTTTTTAAGTGACATAAATAGTAAGCAGCAGTCACAAGGGAGGAAACAAAATCAGAGAACAGATGTCAAGTCGAATACTCAGTCATGAGTGTGTAACCTTTTGCAAGTGGTACAAAGAAAGGTCAAGCAACATTGTAATGTTCTTAACAGGTAGTTTTCTCAATCCTCATACCCCGGGAAATGTCACTTAAAAATCACATCCCTTTCACCGGCTTAGCACACCATTTTTCCTGTTTAGAGAAACATGTTCGGGTTGAAATAATAGAAAAAGGTCCTCCTATGGCTCCATGTATTGTAGGGAACCTCCAAGATAGCAAAAATGAGACATTTTCATTTTGCAGGATTTATACTCTATACCTTATTCCAGAGGGGAATTTTTATTTTATTTTGCGGGTCTGAGTGGGGAGAGTTTCTTGACCCGTGTGGTTTGTGGAGTGCTCTCAACACCCCGAAATCATAGACAATAAATCACGCAATACAAAGAGAATTCAGTGTCCGATTTCATTGATCTTCAACCCCCAATAGCAAATTACTCCACCCAAACCATCAGAAGATTACAAAGCCTTACCGAAGTCAGCGCCCTGGCGACTGAAGAAGATAGAGGGAATGGAAGGGGGGTTGGGGTTCTACACAGGGGAGGCTGCCGTGGAAAAGGCTTGGACAAGGTTTGAATCCAGATTGCCAGATTTTCAGTCCGGATTGCCAGGTGGGGTGGGAGTTATCAACAGCACCAACGTCTCAGCACAGAATGGAGTGTTTCTCCCAAAGCAATCATTTTGTAAACAAGGCGTCACAGTTTAAAATGTACCTAAAACCCAGAGGAAACCAGTGAAAAGGCGTAAAAATATGATATAATCGTTTTTCTCATACTTTTCGTAAATCGGACAGCCACATAAAGGTACAAGTGAGTTACCTTTGGCAATTTTCTTTCTGATGGATACCACAGCTCGCGCAGAGTCCGTCCTTAAACATTCTTCTCAGGCGCCATAGTTGAGGCAGAGTTTTTAAACATCAGTGTAGTGTCACCATCTTCCAGTTTGCTGCCGGTTGGGTATTTCTTCTGGATGCTGCCACTGACGTACCACAGATACAGGCTGCCTGGGCATGTTTACTGACCGCGACTAGCAGCTGCGACGTTTTGAACGTCTGTTTAGGTCGAGCATTCGAGACCTCTTGTATATACTTTAGTATATACTTATATACTTTAGTATATACTTATATGTGTATGTACTTTGTAGGCTCTGGAGATCAGCCCTAGGACTTGTCTGCTTCCGCTTAGGGACTTTTTTCTGTTCAGCTGCCTCTATTTAACTGTCTTTATGAAAAGCGACCATTAGAGATCAGTAAAATACCAGAATTGCTTCCTGCTGAGGGACTTTCCTTTTTATAAAAAGAATTCTGGCATCTCCCTCTATTTAGCTTTCTTGATAGAAAACGACCAGCAGAGGTCAGTTAAATACCAGAATCACTTTAGCATTATCTAGATTCCAGTCCATAGAAATTGTCTTCCACAAGCACCCATAGACAATAATATTTTTTTCAAATCTTGTATTTTCAGTGATATGACCACTGAGGGCCTTGATTTTATATTAAAAACAGAGCTTTGTACTATACCATTCCCAGCTAAAAGGCAATATTTCTCTCCACGTGTTCCCATACCAGGTGTGTCACGCAGTTCTTTCCATCCATGTTAAAGAACAGTAGATGTTTCAGCACCCAGGCTGATGTGCTGCATAGGCGAGATCGATTGCTTTGTAAATGTTTGTTTTATCTTTCTTTAGCCATTTTATTTCTTTCCTTGAACTTTGAGTACCCTAGCCCCATTCACCACTAACAGTTTGTGCTGCCTTTATTATGTTAGGGTGGTGAGCATCGCATAAGTTATTTCAATGACGTTTACTTTGATCTCACCTTTTATTTGCCTTTTCATTTCTTTCCCAGTGACTGCATTCCGCACATGGGGGACACTTGGTTCCACCTTTTTTTTGTTGTCCTCGCTCGCCTTTTTGAGTGCCCCCTGGGGTTGGTGCTTCGCATTGCTATGGAGACTACTCCGCCTACGTACTCCATCGCGGTGTCAGTTGGGTATTTCGTCTCAATGCCGATGTGCTGCGGGTGCACCACGGGTGCACAGAGAGCATGCCACAGGCAAGCCCGCCTGGGTGCAGGGCTCAAAAATCTTCATGCCTTACTTAGAGCAAGCAAGAACTGCTGGGCCTCAAAATCAGGTTCGGTTATATGTCTTCATGCTCTACCACCCCTATTCGGGACTCCTCAAAATTCAATAGATTCGGGACTCCTAAAAATTCAATAGAGATCCACGGAACTTACTTCGATCTTTCTTCAGGAAGGTGCCCGCGTCCAACACCATCTCTGCAGAGCTCTACTGCTGCCTCTTGAATTTCTTTGTGCTATCACACCATCAAAAAATGAAGAATCTGACCTGATAAGCCACCATAATTTTTATCTACTTTTGGTTTTCGACGACACCTCAAGCCCTGAAAGCACTCTCAAGGATTATAATATCTTCCTTTTAGATGGGATGTAAAGGCCAGTCTGTGGTACTGCACTTAATTTTTCTATTCATTATCTATCAAGGTGTCCAATTATGACAAGAGTCTTCTTAAAGTCAACATTTGTCAGATTACTCTTTCGCCTTCCTTATCACTGACTATTGGCCTTTCTATTAGAACCAGAGACCTGCTTCCAATTTTGAGTCAACCTTTGAAGACTTTTATATCCAGTTGGCTTACAAGCTTCTAAACTGAAACTGGTGGTCATATGGGACTTCAGTTCATGAATAGACACCCTCCTTTCTCTCTCGCTAGAGTAGCTACATTTTTGTACTCCTGCTCAATCCCTGGTCTTACCCAGCATATTCCTCACCCTGTGCACCAGGATGGACATCTACTTAATTTCTTTCATCCTTTGAAACTATAGTGATGCGCTCTCCTTTTCGCCTGCCCTGGACAGACTATTTAGTTAACCTTTTTCTTTAACAATGACGTCTCCCTCTAAGCCCCCAACTTCCTCTTCATTAGTAAAGATCCACTCGTGGAGACATAAATGCTGACACCCAGACAAATCAAGGATGTGACTAACAATAAACACGTCCAAATCAACAATTGCAGAGACAAATTAATATACTACGCACAATGCTCACTGTGTGGTCAGTTTTCCCTGCCACACAACTAAGGTTGTCTGGTCTCTGGGTGGAGTAGCAAAAGAGAAGATGGTCACACTGAAGATGTACAGTACCGCAAAAATGCCTCTGTTTCTCAAGTCTGACAAATGCTGAAGGGAAAATGGCTGAATCTGTAAACTCCTTTTGGGTAAGAGTGTCTTTCTTGTTTTTGTACAGATAGTTTCACAAGGGTTTCCCCTAAAGGAGCTTCCTAGAGCGTGCACTTTTTTAAATTCTGACTGTTCACAATAAAGTATAGAAAACTTACATTTCCAGTCAGAAATGTTTTGTGACCAGACAATGTACTTTTCGGACTGAACTGCAAGGTTTTAATGATCTGTTCTTTCTCATACTGAGGAGTTTGCAACATGGATTAGGAGCTTTTTATTTGTTTTTGAACAATAGTTTTAAAAAAGCATTGTGACGACATTATGTAGTAACAGGAATGTACTGACGGTGTATTACTTGTAGATAAATTAAGTACAAATATATCTATCTATCTGTATATCTATATATATATATTTTTTTCTCTATGTATATATATATATATACCCTTTCACGTGTCCCCTGTTCTAACTCGGCCACATCCACCTCGTGGGCTGGTGCGAAACATCAGGTACGAGTCCTGTTAACCATAAACAAATTCCGAAGCCTCGCGGATCAAAGAGGCAAGTAGAGTCTGCACTCAGCAGTTCAGATAAAGATACAATTTATTCAGCCACGCGTTTCAACCTAAACAGGTCTTCGTCACAGCCTTTGTATCTTTATCTGAAGTGCTGACTTTCCTTGCATCTTTGAGGCTTCGGAAAAATATATATATTTAAATGATTATATGTACTACCTATGAACAGTAAAAAAAAAAGGGGTTAGGAATGCATTTATGCCTTTATAATCGGTGATGGTTTTGTAATTTTAAGCATTTAAAAAGTGAAAATATTTACAGTTGGTAAAAAAACTTTTTCTCGTACGAGTATTTTACAAGGATATTTCTTCTATGTTCATGGAGTTGTACATGCACTGGCACTTTAAATTCTGGGGTAGATGCTAAGCGCAGTCATGTGATCAAGGCCGCCTGAACGGCCGAAACGCGTCGAGACAAACTGCTGAAATAAAGAACATAGCACCACTGTTGGTCTGCACTCGTCATTTCTGCATAAAGCAGAGGGAAAGTGTCGCGAGTTGGAGGTGATATATATATATATAACGCTCCAATGTTTAAACAACAGAAGGACCAGCACTCGGGTTAGCTTAAATCCCGGTTGGGATTTTATTCGTGCAAACAAAAAACAGACGCGTTTCAGCCGTAGCTTTCGTCAGTGTCTGCTCGCGCCTTGAGGCGGAAGTTCATATGTACACAACATTTCATCAAAAAAGACGAGGGACTCACTTATATAATTATAGTCGCCATCTTAGAATGTGCAAATCACAATACATTTACAAAAGGATTTCTATTTCCTTTATCATTAAACATTTTCATTCTCAATTCATTATGATGAAATTCAAATTAATAAAGAATTTATAACAATACTGAAAAAATCCCCAAATTATCAAGTCATATAAACCAACATAGTTTTGGAAACAAATTGAGTTCTCTTCATGTACACCTCAGTCACAACGATTTGTTTAGATCTGGTAAATTACCTTATTTCCTATACATATCATATTCAGAACCCCCTCAATTTCATAACATTGGGGGACTAACAATCAATCTCAATTATCGTATACGTGTTCATAATTCGCATCATTAAGCCCTGAATATATATATATATATATATATATATATATATATATATATATATACATATATATATATATATCTCCAACTGAAAAGCACCCAACATTGAAGGCACCACACACAAACGTGTTTTTCTTCCTTTTAATTGCAAGGCAAGCGGGGCAGCAACATCGCCAGTATCAGATTAGGAGTTTTTCCAAGAAGTACATACGCGTTACGGGCGTTCCTCGCCCTTGATCACTTGCTTGGTTTGTTCGGGAGACATAGCGGCAGTCATTTGCATCGCACTCGCGATGGGTTTAAATGTCCCGCCCTTGTGGGCGTTTACCTCCTCTGCATTCTGGTCTTTGGAATTTCAAAATTACTAGGTGCCGGCAAATTCTCCTCCCTGAAATTAAAATTGCCACAGTGGGTTACTGCTAACCGGCCAGGCTGTCGCTCCACTTCAATTAAGCCCATGCAAATCGGACACGTTGTTCCCAGTGCGCCATGTGAGTCAAGGCGCTGGACCCGCGTTGTCAGCAGTGGGGTGCCTTCGCGTCCAGGGCTGGCCGCAAGATATATATATATATATATATATGTTTCAACCCCTCCTGGACTCTTAATCATATAGTGATACAGAACATGTGAGTTACTCTTCTTTTAAAGGTCACAATCATAAACAGTGAGGATAGACTTATCGTTGAAATCACTTTAACATCAAGTTTATAGTAGCATTCCAGAGGCCATATTATGATGAAATCAGTGAAATTATAACCATCCATGAATCATTATTACAAATAAAAAAAAAAGTGGTCTCAATGAAAACTTAACTATGTAGAAACTAACTATCAGTGAAAACATTGATTTCGTTTTTTTCCTAATGTGACCAAGAATAATGAATATCCTAAGTTTTTTTGGAACAATTTCCACCTAAACTTGAGAATTACTCAGAGTTCTCTCCTTCGCATATATATATGTGTGTGTGTATATATATATATATATATATATATATATATATATATATATATATATATATATATATATATATTACCTACAGGCGGTCGCCAGTAGGTAGTTATAGTTAGGACCTATTTTCCATAGGAAATCCGCAACATTCTATTCCCAATATATTCTGGCGCCGGTTGACGAATCCTCACGCAATTTTCCAAACTTTTGGCCAGCTCCGCTCCGCTCCTACCCTGAAAGTTACGTGCTGATCCGTCAAGCGGGGGAGGGGGGGGGTGGTTTGGGGTGGAGAAAAAAGGGGGGTCCCAAAACGCGTATTCCCCATGCAATTTCCCATAGGATCCATTGTCGCAGCTACAGCCCGAACCGCTGAACGGAATGACACCAAATTTGGCAAAGAGGTAGTCCTCAGTTCAGACTCGTGCCTTTTGCATAAATGGTGTGAATCCATTCAGTAGTTCCTGAGAAAATTAGAGTTAAAAGTACATAAATATCTATGGCCGGGGAGGATCCGCGGACCCTACCCGCACCGTAAGCGCACCCTCCCCGAACCCAGCGCGCACCCTCCCGATCGCACGCTGAATGCTAATTGGCTGTCGAGTGTCTGTCTACATTCGAAACCAGGAACTGTTGGCGGCCATTTTCTGCCTCGGTAGAAGCGAGGCTGAAGAAGCAAGGGGAATAAGTGTGTAAAACATATAAAGGGGGCAGAGTGGAAATACTCTGACCCTCTAGAGGTGCTTAGGGGGGACCCCCTGGGGTCCCATTTAAAAAAAAAAACAAACGGCCACGGTGCGCGCATCCTACCGCGTTGGGTGCACGGATTCTCTTGCGTTGGGTGCGCGGATCCACGGAATTTTTTTTAAAAAAAGACAAGAAATCATTGGTTGTATGACTACTTTCTACACTGAAAGGTAGGGTGTATATTTCTGTTTTTTTAAAGGTATGATTCTTATTGGTTGACAAAAACAGATTGTAAGGAACATTATATATGATAAGCTGATATGTTGAAAAGTCAAGCACACTTCCTGTCCTGTTTAGCAACATTGTGTGCTGAACTTGTGACCTGTGTGCTCAGTGCAGTGTTCCATGAGCTGTTTCTATGGTGACAGGTAGAAGGCAGATTGGGGGAAGGGTTGAAATGTATTTCAGTTGGAAAGGGTTGAAATGTTTAACCACTAGAAATGTGTGTTTGCTTTTGAGTTTATGTGTGAAGGATTGTGATTTGATGTTTACATTTATATGTGTGGAAAATGAAAGGGAAACTTTTCCATTCTTTGTTTTTGCTGGGAGGTGCACAGTGCAGAGAGTATGTAAAAGAAAATATGGTGAGTGACTGATATACCTTTAAAGCAACAAAACAACTTGAAAGGTGAGTTATTTAATTGTGAGGGGATGTATGTAGACTATTTTCATTTTAATCAGACTAATGTATTTCTCCTGCTAAAGTGTAGGGAGTACTTTTTTCTCTACAATCTTATTGACAGTATGTGTGCATGTAGAAACCATTCTGTGATAATCATTTGTGTTTTTCATGTGTTTGCAGACAGATAACTGTGCTGTTTTTATATGTTGGTAGAATTAGAAACCAGTCATTGTTTATGAATATGTGAAATGAGTTATGTTATGTATTTATACTAAAATGTAGTACTTCTTCTAGATGAAGAAATGTGTTTTGGTATAGTGCAAGGGATAGTGTTGTTTGTCTAGAATCATACAGTGAGTATGTGTGCATTTGAGAACCACTGTGAGAGAAGCATTTGGTAACATTGTGTATTTGCTGACAGATAACTGTTTTAAAACCTGTCATGTTGTCAAGTTTTAGTAGCATTAGAAGCCAGTGTTTGCTTATGCATTGATAAAATAAGTCATGCTTTGAGACTAATGTGCTGTACTTTAATATGTAGATTGTGTGTAGTCACCTTACCCCTTGCACAGTAGTGAATGAGTTTTGGTAAGCTGCTAGGGAATGTGTTGCTTGTCTAGAATGACACTGTGAGTCTGTGTGCATTTGAGAACCACTGTAAGAGAAGTATGTGGTAATATCGTGTATTTGCTGACAGATAACTGTTTTAAAACCGGTCTTGTTGTCAAGTTTTAGTAGCATTAGAAGGCAGTTTTTGCTTATGCTTTGATTAAATGAGTCAGGCTTTGACCCAAAAGTGCAGTCCTGAAATATGTAGATTGTGTGCAGTTCCCTTACCACTTGCACTGTAGTGAATGAGTTTTGGTAAACTCCCAGGGATAGTGGTGCTTGTCTAGAATCACACTGTGAGTTAGTGTGTATTTGGGAACCACTGTGAGAGAAGCATTTGGTAACATCGTGTATTTTTTAGCAGATAACTCTTTTAAAACCTGCCATGTTGTCAAGTTTTAGTAGCATTAGAAGCCAGCCTTTGCTTATGCGTTGATTAAATGAGTCATACTTTGACACTAATGTGCTGTACTTAAATATGTAGATTGTGTGCAGTACCATTACCTCTTCTAGACTAGTGAATGAGTTTTGGTAAACTGCTAGGGATAGTGTTGCTTGTCTAAAATCACACTGTGAGTCTGTGTACATTTGGGTAAGGATAGTGAGAGAAGCATTTGGTAACATAGTGTATTTGATGACAGATAACTGTTTTAAAAACGGTCATGTTGTCAAGTTTTAGTATGTTTAGAAGCTATTCTTTGCTTATGCATTGATAAAATGAGTCAGGGGTTGACACTAAAGTGCAGTACCATGTACTATTCTCTTCACTGTGCCAGAACTGAAAATTGAAAAGTTTTACCCAGGGACTAAGCTAGCAGTAGTCTGATGATTTAGTCAGTTTCCAAGTACTCATGTTGTGAACCATACATTACCACATAGATTGTTTGAAATGTCTATGTAGTATGCACGCAGTCTTCTAACATACTATACACTTGTCTTTCACATTTTCATTTCGCTAGTCAGTATCCATACACTTACAGGAAACACCCTGTAACTCCCTTTGCAGTCCTCGGATGGCGGTCGTGCATAGCTGAGGCATCTGCGCTTGGGTGCCTCTCTGCTGAGCTACGGAGCGTCGCAGCGGGTGCTCGGCGGCTCAGAGAGCACCGGGATATGCCTGAATGGTGGCGAGATGCAGCGGGACGCCTGACTGTGTCCTGAGCCTTAGGAACGAAGCTTTACCTGGAGGGACTCGACAGCGCCGCAGCCCGGGACCCAAGATGGCGCCGAGACTCCCGTGAGTGAGACGGGGACGGTGCGGGGAGAGACGCTGGGGTCAGCGGTGCATCGCGCTGTCCCTACACCGCTGCCTAACCGGGAAAAGCCGAGAGCGGACCCGGGGACACCGAGGCGGGACACCGCGAGGCGGGGGAGCATCGCCGCCCGGGCGGACCCGCCATCTTGAGCGCGGAGTGCCTGCTTTGAACCGGGAGAAGATCCGGACGCCATCAACAAGAGCCCTAGGTACACCTGCTCTTGGGGGGGCTGCGAGGAAGCGCTGGGACCCGGCGGGTACAACGCGATCTGGGGGTATCTTGACCTTCCCCCACGAAGCCTGCCTGACCCTAAAATGGCCGCCGGGAAGACACCGGACCCTCTTCTACACTACCAGTGAGGCCTCTATGTTCAGGACTGACACAGCGACGACCTCCTCCGCGGCGTCCGGGGGAGTTGGTGCGCCCCAGCCTGTCCCACCCGCCGTCTACCCACAGCGAACTACCAGGGAGCCCCCTGGTGCCCCCGGGGAGCCTTGGTGGTCAAAGAGTACCGGCATGACAGGCCACACCGGCGCGAGGTGACAACAAGCCCCACACCCTGGGGGGGCGCCACGGACACCGGGCACAGAAGTCATACAGGAGACACGAAGCAGGCGGAGACACTGGGGAGGCGTGACGCGAGCCCGCACTCCCCCACCACACGTGACCAGGCCTCGTCGACTACACCCTGAGGGACTGTGGGGGTCTCGCCTCTGTCGGGGGCCCCCAGCGGGGACTTGATCTATGCGGCCACAGAGAAGATTACCTTCGAACCCGGTGGAGTGCGCCCTCGGAGACAGACGTGAACTCTGAGTGGGGGTTCTGCAACCGGCGGCGCCGTGCGGGTGGCTCCTGGGGTCTGACATCGGTGACTCCTGTGCCCTGCCTGCGGAGGGAGACCCAGAATACCGGCCCGGGGCGCTGCCCTCCGGCGCCGCTCTCGCGTCACCCTCTACCACTGCGCCCCTCGCGGACCCCTGGCGCCACTGCGAGTTCCTGAGACCTGACCGACGGCACTGGCCCGCCCGCCGCACGTGAAGTCAAGATGGGGAAATCAAGGCCTGCGCAACACCATACGGTCCCGGAGACAGCCCCGGAGAACATGCCAAAGGCCTCGACCTGGGCCCCCAGTATGGCGTCCCCCACAGACCTATCAATATCGGATAAACTGGATAAGGTCCTAGCCGCCATCGAGTTGTCCCGTCTATCTATGGAGGAGTGCCTTGGTACCCTGGCGACAGATGTCAACCTTCTCCGTGATGATCACCGTAAATTAGCTGACCGGGTGCGCACAGAAGAACGGACACTAGAGGAAATACAGCCAATGCTGAAAGAACACCAGCCGACGCTCCAGGGGGTCCTCATCCGTCTAACCGCAGTGGAGGAACGCGCAAACAATTTGGAAGGTCGCTCAAGACGCTGCAACATCCGAGTGCTGGGACTACCGGAGGGCATCGAGAAAGGAAACCCTATAGACTATATGGACACTTGGCTGAAATCTTTCACCCCGTCCTCAGATCGCACAGCCTTTTTCTCTATAGCTCACAGAGTGCTGGACCAGAGGCCCCCGCCTGGCGCAGTGCCCCGGCCACTCCTAGCTAAGTTCTTACACTTCCGGGATCGGGACGCGGTGCTCCGGGCAGCGTGAATGGCGGCACCACTACGGGTGGAAAACAACCAAATAATGATCTTCCCGGACTATGCCCGAGCAGTACAACAGCAGAGATCCTCCTTCCTGGATGCAAAGCGGAGACTACGAGACAATCAGATTCAATACGCTCTGCTCTTCCCAGCCCACCTAAAGATCCTCCACAACGGGGCCTCCCTCTTCTTCACATCCGTTGAAGCCGCGCAAGACTGGGAAGACCAGCACTGCCCGCGAGCGCCCAACCCTCACCCTCAAAGGGCCTCGCCTCTCAAAACTTTTCGCACTCGGAAACGCCCCAAGAAGATCCGTAACACCGAGCCTAGACCAACGACTGGCTCTCACGACTCGCCCGACCTTGAACAAATAATGCGAGAGAGGCGTGAGGCTCTGCAAGCAGCTATAGATCTACGCTCCCCACGACCCTCGGAGCCTATAGACCGACCCCCACATATGTTCTCATCAGACGGCGACAACGACAGCGATGGCACCATCTCGGGAGCTGACCTGGCGGCACTCCCCCACGCCACCCCGCAAACCGCGGATGGGCTGCTGGATGGACTGATCTCTCCCACCTCACCCTGAAGTGGTTCAGGCATACAGACTGCCGCACAATATCCTTATATGTGAAGTTCACCTCATGCACGTTGCCTCACACACAGGGGCTGACACCCTGCACAAGACGCATTGCCCCTTCTACATGCCCACTCAACGTGTGGCCTCGCACTTGCACGCCGTCACCCCCGATCACATAGAGCAGTTCTCCCCCCTCATGTTACGGGAGGAAGTTTGGACACACCGTTTCCTAAACGATGAGTCCTATGTATTGGGACAGTTTCCCGCACCCCCATGCGTTGTTAATATCCCAGTTCAAACATGTCCCACCCTGCCATGGGGCCACGTGTCACAGACTGTCCGCTTGGACAGACCCCCCACCTGCCTACTCCTCCCGGGCGCGGCGCATCCCTAGGAGACCACTCAAAATCCTGCCCAGTGGACACCTGTCCCGACTCTCACACAGACCATATTACTCATGGCACAGCTGACGAACAACACAAACATTAACATACTTACGCTCAATACACGCGGTCTACACACCCCACGTAAGCGCTATGCGATAAAGCTTATGCGAAGCGACAGAGAGCGTCCATCCTTTGCTTACAGGAAACCCACCTTAACTCAGCCGAAGTGGGCAAGCTGTGAGTAAAATGGCGCGGTCTTATCTGCGCCACGACATACTCCTCGTTTGCACGGGGGGCACTAATATGGATCCGCCCGGGAACCCCATTCCGGGAACTTAGACGGGTGGTGGACGATGACGGCAGATTCGCCCTACTGGAGGGACTTTTAGATGGGAGGGCTGTCCTCTTGGGAAGTATATACGCCCCGAATGTCGATCAGGATAAATTCTGGGATCAACTCACAAACGCTTTAGCCCAATTCACGCATGTACCCTGGATACTAGGCGGGGACTATAACTGTATCCTAGATTGGATCGATCGCATCCCCCACTCCCGCACTCCTCCACCTACAGACAAATCGAGCGATTTAAAGCATGGGTCGCACACTGGTCGCTCACAGACGCATGGAGACTACATCACCCTCAGACCCGTATTTACTCTTTTCACTCCATCCCACACAACCTGCGAGTCCGACTTGACCGATTCCTTTGCACCGCAACGCTCCTTCCGCAAATATGCCACTCGGATTATTTGGGTAGAGTCGTTTCGGATCACGATGCACACCTGCTTAGTCTACAGTGGAGACCCCAGCACCCCCATGTCCCCACATGGCGATTAACACGGGAATGCCTCACAGACCAGGTTTTCACGCACGAACACCAAAGCAGCATTTCAGATTACTTTATGCATAACACAGGGACTGCATCCTCGACCCTGGTCGAGTGGGACAGCTTCAAGGTGGTAGCTCGCGGGGAATGTATCAGGCAGAGGGTCGGGATTAGACATACCTTGGAGCAGGCCCTAGAGAAGGCGGAACAATGACTGGCCACGGCCACAAAAGCCGCAGATCAGTCAGTGGTGACGGCGACCCAAGTCGCCCAAGCCAAATCGGCATATCAGGAGGCATGCGTGGATCTTCGCCGTCACAATTTTCGGTTTTATGCAACCCGAATGCACAAGGACCGTTATAAAACGGGCACACTCTTGGCATGGCTCGCCAAGTCCGGCCCATCACTGCGATCATAAATTCCCAGGGTACCTTGGTGCAATCCCAGGAGGAGATCCTCCAGGCTTTTTACCACCATTATTCGGCGGTCTACACTGCCCCCTCATCTCTTGATCCAAGGGCCGTCGACCACTTTCTAGACCCTCTCTCCACTTTCTAGACCCTCTCTCCCTCCCCCAGATTTCTGCTGACGACCGGAAGAGGTTGGATGCAAAGATACAAGCCACTGAGATTACAAGCACGATACGAGCCCTGGCCCGTGGTAAGGCCCCAGGCCTGGACGGGTTTCCACTCGAATATTACGCCACCTTTGCCCCTCTGCTGACTCCCCGCTTACCAGCAGTACTGGACTCGGCACCCAAAATCGGTGAACTGCCCCGTTCCATGAGAGCGTCGGTGATCGTGACATTCCCGAAACCCGACCGGGATCCCCAACTCCTAGCCTCCTATCGCCCCATTACACTACTTACGGCGGACTGCAAAATCCTGGGGAAAATCTTAGCAGACAGATACTCGTAAATCATACGTCCGCTGGTCCATCCTGACCAATGTGGTTTTGTCCCGGGAAGGAACACTTCTCACAATATCCGGCGCCTTTTTCACATCCAGGACCAACTGGGCGATCGCCACCCTCGGGCAGCGAGCCTAATTCTGGACCTTGAGAAGGCGTTTGACACCCTAACATGGTAGTTCCACTTCACCGTCCTCGGACGGGCGGGACTGGGTCCCACGCTCTTAGCCTACACTCGCCTGCTCTACACCGACCTTACATCTCGGGTCCGTCTCGGTCGCTGCATCTCCCCGGAATTCACAATACACAGGGGCACACGACAAGGGTGCCCCCTCTCACCTTTATTATTCGCGCTCGCAGTGGAGCCCTTGGCTATCCGGCTCCGCCGGGACGGGCATGCCTGGGGTATTCCACAAGCGGACGTTACGCATTGCGTATCCATGTACGCAGACGACCTCCTCATATACCTGCGAGATGTGACAGCGGACCTCACCATACTCGAGACCGCTTTGACGTAGTTCATGGGGGGTCCCAAAACGCGTATTCCCCATGCAATTTCCCATAGGATCCATTGTCGCAGCTACAGCCCGAACCGCTGAACGGAATGACACCAAATTTGGCAAAGAGGTAGTCCTCAGTTCAGACTCGTGCCTTTTGCATAAATGGTGTGAATCCATTCAGTAGTTCCTGAGAAAATTAGAGTTAAAAGTACATAAATATCTATGGCCGGGGAGGATCCGCGGACCCTACCCGCACCGTAAGCGCACCCTCCCCGAACCCAGCGCGCACCCTCCCGATCGCACGCTGAATGCTAATTGGCTGTCGAGTGTCTGTCTACATTCGAAACCAGGAACTGTTGGCGGCCATTTTCTGCCTCGGTAGAAGCGAGGCTGAAGAAGCAAGGGGAATAAGTGTGTAAAACATATAAAGGGGGCAGAGTGGAAATACTCTGACCCTCTAGAGGTGCTTAGGGGGGACCCCCTGGGGTCCCATTTAAAAAAAAAAAAAAACGGCCACGGTGCGCGCATCCTACCGCGTTGGGTGCACGGATTCTCTTGCGTTGGGTGCGCGGATCCACGGAATTTTTTTAAAAAAAAGAAAAGAAATCATTGGTTGTATGACTACTTTCTACACTGAAAGGTAGGGTGTATATTTCTGTTTTTTTAAAGGTATGATTCTTATTGGTTGACAAAACAGATTGTAAGGAACATTATATATGATAAGCTGATATGTTGAAAAGTCAAGCACACTTCCTGTCCTGTTTAGCAACATTGTGTGCTGAACTTGTGACCTGTGTGCTCAGTGCAGTGTTCCATGAGCTGTTTCTATGGTGACAGGTAGAAGGCAGATTGGGGGAAGGGTTGAAATGTATTTCAGTTGGAAAGGGTTGAAATGTTTAACCACTAGAAATGTGTGTTTGCTTTTGAGTTTATGTGTGAAGGATTGTGATTTGATGTTTACATTTATATGTGTGGAAAATGAAAGGGAAACTTTTCCATTCTTTGTTTTTGCTGGGAGGTGCACAGTGCAGAGAGTATGTAAAAGAAAATATGGTGAGTGACTGATATACCTTTAAAGCAACAAAACAACTTGAAAGGTGAGTTATTTAATTGTGAGGGGATGTATGTAGACTATTTTCATTTTAATCAGACTAATGTATTTCTCCTGCTAAAGTGTAGGGAGTACTTTTTTCTCTACAATCTTATTGACAGTGTGTGTGCATGTAGAAACCATTCTGTGATAATCATTTGTGTTTTTCATGTGTTTGCAGACAGATAACTGTGCTGTTTTTATATGTTGGTAGAATTAGAAACCAGTCATTGTTTATGAATTTGTGAAATGAGTTATGTTATGTATCTATACTAAAATGTAGTACTTCTTCTAGATGAAGAAATGTGTTTTGGTATAGTGCAAGGGATAGTGTTGTTTGTCTAGAATCATACAGTGAGTATGTGTGCATTTGGGAACCACTGTGAGAGAAGCATTTGGTAACATTGTGTATTTGCTGACAGATAACTGTTTTAAAACCTGTCATGTTGTCAAGTTTTAGTAGCATTAGAAGCCAGTGTTTGCTTATGCATTGATAAAATAAGTCATGCTTTGAGACTAATGTGCTGTACTTTAATATGTAGATTGTGTGTAGTCACCTTACCCCTTGCACAGTAGTGAATGAGTTTTGGTAAGCTGCTAGGGAATGTGTTGCTTGTCTAGAATGACACTGTGAGTCTGTGTGCATTTGAGAACCACTGTAAGAGAAGTATGTGGTAATATCGTGTATTTGCTGACAGATAACTGTTTTAAAACCTGTCTTGTTGTCAAGTTTTAGTAGCATTAGAAGGCAGTTTTTGCTTATGCTTTGATTAAATGAGTCAGGCTTTGACCCAAAAGTGGAGTCCTGAAATATGTAGATTGTGTGCAGTTCCCTTACCACTTGCACTGTAGCGAATGAGTTTAGTAAACTCCCAGGGATAGTGGTGCTTGTCTAGAATCACACTGTGAGTTAGTGTGTATTTGGGAACCACTGTGAGAGAAGCATTTGGTAACATCGTGTATTTTTTAGCAGATAACTCTTTTAAAACCTGTCATGTTGTCAAGTTTTAGTAGCATTAGAAGCCAGCCTTTGCTTATGCGTTGATTAAATGAGTCATACTTTGACACTAATGTGCTGTACTTAAATATGTAGATTGTGTGCAGTATCATTACCTCTTCTAGACTAGTGAATGAGTTTTGGTAAACTGCTAGGGATAGTGTTGCTTGTCTAAAATCACACTGTGAGTCTGTGTACATTTGGGTAAGGATAGTGAGAGAAGCATTTGGTAACATAGTGTATTTGATGACAGATAACTGTTTTAAAAACGGTCATGTTGTCAAGTTTTAGTATGTTTAGAAGCTATTCTTTGCTTATGCATTGATAAAATGAGTCAGGGGTTGACACTAAAGTGCAGTACCATGTACTATTCTCTTCACTGTGCCAGAACTGAAAATTGAAAAGTTTTACCCAGGGACTAAGCTAGCAGTAGTCTGATGATTTAGTCAGTTTCCAAGTACTCATGTTGTGAACCATACATTACCAAATAGATTGTTTGAAATGTCTATGTAGTATGCACGCAGTCTTCTAACATACTATACACTTGTCTTTCACATTTTCATTTCGCTAGTCAGTATCCATACACTTACAGGAAACACCCTGTAACTCCCTTTGCAGTCCTCGGATGGCGGTCGTGCATAGCTGAGGCATCTGCGCTTGGGTGCCTCTCTGCTGAGCTACGGAGCGTCGCAGCGGGTGCTCGGCGGCTCAGAGAGCACCGGAATATGCCTGAATGGTGGCGAGATGCAGCGGGACGCCTGACTGTGTCCTGAGCCTTAGGAACGAAGCTTTACCTGGAGGGACTCGACAGCGCCGCAGCCCGAGACCCAAGATGGCGCCGAGACTCCCGTGAGTGAGACGGGGACGGTGCGGGGAGAGACGCTGGGGTCAGCGGTGCATCGCGCTGTCCCTACACCGCTGCCTAACCGGGAAAAGCCGAGAGCGGACCCGGGGACACCGAGGCGGACACCGCGAGGCGGGGGAGCATCGCCGCCCCGGGCGGACCCGCCATCTTGAGCGCGGAGTGCCTGCTTTGAACCGGGAGAAGATCCGGACGCCACCAACAAGAGCCCTAGGTACACCTGCTCTTGGGGGGGCTGCGAGGAAGCGCTGGGACCCGGCGGGTACAACGCGATCTGGGGGTATCTTGACCTTCCCCCACGAAGCCTGCCTGACCCTAAAATGGCCGCCGGGAAGACACCGGACCCTCTTCTACACTACCAGTGAGGCCTCTATGTTCAGGACTGACACAGCGACGACCTCCTCCGCGGCGTCCGGGGGAGTTGGTGCGCCCCAGCCTGTCCCACCCGCCGTCTACCCACAGCGAACTACCAGGGAGCCCCCTGGTGCCCCCGGGGAGCCTTGGTGGTCAAAGAGTACCGGCATGACAGGCCACACCGGCGCGAGGTGACAACAAGCCCCACACCCTGGGGGGGCGCCACGGACACCGGGCACAGAAGTCATACAGGAGACACGAAGCAGGCGGAGACACTGGGGAGGCGTGAAGCGAGCCCGCACTCCCCCACCACACGCGACCAGGCCTCGTCGACTACACCCTGAGGGACTGTGGGGGTCTCGCCTCTGTCGGGGGCCCCCGGCGGGGACTTGATCTATGCGGCCACAGAGAAGATTACCTTCGAACCCGGTGGAGTGCGCCCCCGGAGTATGCGGACGCTGCAGGAGAGTTCCAGCCCGCAACATCGGAGACAGACGTGAACTCTGAGTGGGGGTTCTGCAACCGGCGGCGCCGTGCGGGTGGCTCCTGGGGTCTGACATCGGTGACTCCTGTGCCCTGCCTGCGGAGGGAGACCCAGAATACCGGCCCGGGGCGCTGCCCTCCGGCGCCGCTCTCGCGTCACCCTCTACCACTGCGCCCCTCGCGGACCCCTGGCGCCACTGCGAGTTCCTGAGACCTGACCGACGGCACTGGCCCGCCCGCCGCACGTGAAGTCAAGATGGGGAAATCAAGGCCTGCGCAACACCATACGGTCCCGGAGACAGCCCCGGAGAACATGCCAAAGGCCTCGACCTGGGCCCCCAGTATGGCGTCCCCCACAGACCTATCAATATCGGATAAACTGGATAAGGTCCTAGCCGCCATCGAGTTGTCCCGTCTATCTATGGAGGAGTGCCTTGGTACCCTGGCGACAGATGTCAACCTTCTCCGTGATGATCACCGTAAATTAGCTGACCGGGTGCGCACAGAAGAACGGACACTAGAGGAAATACAGCCAATGCTGAAAGAACACCAGCCGACGCTCCAGGGGGTCCTCATCCGTCTAACCGCAGTGGAGGAACGCGCAAACAATTTGGAAGGTCGCTCAAGACGCTGCAACATCCGAGTGCTGGGACTACCGGAGGGCATCGAGAAAGGAAACCCTATAGACTATATGGACACTTGGCTCAGATCGCACAGCCTTTTTCTCTATAGCTCACAGAGTGCCGGACCAGAGGCCCCCGCCTGGCGCAGTGCCCCGGCCACTCCTAGCTAAGTTCTTACACTTCCGGGATCGGGACGCGGTGCTCCGGGCAGCGTGAATGGCGGCACCACTACGGGTGGAAAACAACCAAATAATGATCTTCCCGGACTATGCCCGAGCAGTACAACAGCAGAGATCCTCCTTCCTGGATGCAAAGCGGAGACTACGAGACAATCAGATTCAATACGCTCTGCTCTTCCCAGCCCGCCTAAAGATCCTCCACAACGGGGCCTCCCTCTTCTTCACATCCGTTGAAGCCGCGCAAGACTGGGCAGACCAGCACTGCCCGCGAGCGCCCAACCCTCACCCTCAAAGGGCCTCGCCTCTCAAAACTTTTCGCACTCGGAAACGCCCCAAGAAGATCCGTAACACCGAGCCTAGACCAACGACTGGCTCTCACGACTCGCCCGACCTTGAACAAATAATGCGAGAGAGGCGTGAGGCTCTGCAAGCAGCTATAGATCTACGCTCCCCACGACCCTCGGAGCCTATAGACCGACCCCCACATATGTTCTCATCAGACGGCGACAACGACAGCGATGGCACCATCTCGGGAGCTGACCTGGCGGCACTCCCCCACGCCACCCCGCAAACCGCGGATGGGCTGCTGGATGGACTGATCTCTCCCACCTCACCCTGAAGTGGTTCAGGCATACAAACTGCCGCACAATATCCTTATATGTGAAGTTCACCTCATGCACGTTGCCTCACACACAGGGGCCGACACCCTGCACAAGACGCGCATTGCCCCTTCTACATGCCCACTCAACGTGTGGCCTCGCACTTGCACGCCGTCACCCCCGATCACATAGAGCAGTTCTCCCCCCTCGTGTTACGGGAGGAAGTTTGGACACACCGTTTCCTAAACGATGAGTCCTATGTATTGGGACAGTTTCCCGCACCCCCATGCGTTGTTAATATCCCAGTTCAAACATGTCCCACCCTGCCATGGGGCCACGTGTCACAGACTGTCCGCTTGGACAGACCCCCCACCTGCCTACTCCTCCCGGGCGCAGCGCATCCCTAGGAGACCACTCAAAATCCTGCCCAGTGGACACCTGTCCCGACTCTCACACAGACCATATTACTCATGGCACAGCTGACGAACAACACAAACATTAACATACTTACGCTCAATACACGCGGTCTACACACCCCACGTAAGCGCTATGCGATAAAGCTTATGCGAAGCGACAGAGAGCGTCCATCCTTTGCTTACAGGAAACCCACCTTAACTCAGCCGAAGTGGGCAAGCTGTGAGTAAAATGGCGCGGTCTTATCTGCGCCACGACATACTCCTCGTTTGCACGGGGGGCACTAATATGGATCCGCCCGGGAACCCCATTCCGGGAACTTAGACGGGTGGTGGACGATGACGGCAGATTCGCCCTACTGGAGGGACTTTTAGATGGGAGGGCTGTCCTCTTGGGAAGTATATACGCCCCGAATGTCGATCAGGATAAATTCTGGGATCAACTCACAAACGCTTTAGCCCAATTCACGCATGTACCCTGGATACTAGGCGGGGACTATAACTGTATCCTAGATTGGATCGATCGCATCCCCCACTCCCGCACTCCTCCACCTACAGACAAATCGAGCGATTTAAAGCATGGGTCGCACACTGGTCGCTCACAGACGCATGGAGACTACATCACCCTCAGACCCGTATTTACTCTTTTCACTCCATCCCACACAACCTGCGAGTCCGACTTGACCGATTCCTTTGCACCGCAACGCTCCTTCCGCAAATATGCCACTCGGATTATTTGGGTAGAGTCGTTTCGGATCACGATGCACACCTGCTTAGTCTACAGTGGAGACCCCAGCACCCCCATGTCCCCACATGGCGATTAACACGGGAATGCCTCACAGACCAGGTTTTCACGCACGAACACCAAAGCAGCATTTCAGATTACTTTATGCATAACACAGGGACTGCATCCTCGACCCTGGTCGAGTGGGACAGCTTCAAGGTGGTAGCTCGCGGGGAATGTATCAGGCAGAGGGTCGGGATTAGACATACCTTGGAGCAGGCCCTAGAGAAGGCGGAACAATGACTGGCCACGGCCACAAAAGCCGCAGATCAGTCAGTGGTGACGGCGACCCAAGTCGCCCAAGCCAAATCGGCATATCAGGAGGCATGCGTGGATCTTCGCCGTCACAATTTTCGGTTTTATGCAACCCGAATGCACAAGGACCGTTATAAAACGGGCACACTCTTGGCATGGCTCGCCAAGTCCGGCCCATCACTGCGATCATAAATTCCCAGGGTACCTTGGTGCAATCCCAGGAGGAGATCCTCCAGGCTTTTTACCACCATTATTCGGCGGTCTACACTGCCCCCTCATCTCTTGATCCAAGGGCCGTCGACCACTTTCTAGACCCTCTCTCCACTTTCTAGACCCTCTCTCCCTCCCCCAGATTTCTGCTGACGACCGGAAGAGGTTGGATGCAAAGATACAAGCCACTGAGATTACAAGCGCGATACGAGCCCTGGCCCGTGGTAAGGCCCCAGGCCTGGACGGGTTTCCACTCGAATATTACGCCACCTTTGCCCCTCTGCTGACTCCCCGCTTACCAGCAGTACTGGACTCGGCACCCAAAATCGGTGAACTGCCCCGTTCCATGAGAGCGTCGGTGATCGTGACATTCCCGAAACCCGACC
Source organism: Triturus cristatus (assembly GCF_964204655.1). NCBI lineage: Eukaryota > Metazoa > Chordata > Amphibia > Caudata > Salamandridae > Triturus > Triturus cristatus. Next base: position 934,327,098 of record NC_140584.1, on the reverse strand, counting down.
GGGATCCCCAACTCCTAGCCTCCTATCGCCCCATTACACTACTTACGGCGGACTGCAAAATCCTGGGGAAAATCTTAGCAGACAGATACTCGTAAATCATACGTCCGCTGGTCCATCCTGACCAATGTGGTTTTGTCCCGGGAAGGAACACTTCTCACAATATCCGGCGCCTTTTTCACATCCAGGACCAACTGGGCGATCGCCACCCTCGGGCAGCGAGCCTAATTCTGGACCTTGAGAAGGCGTTTGACACCCTAACATGGTAGTTCCTCTTCACCGTCCTCGGACCGGCGGGACTGGGTCCCACGCTCTTAGCCTACACTCGCCTGCTCTACACCGACCTTACATCTCGGGTCCGTCTCGGTCGCTGCATCTCCCCGGAATTCGCAATACACAGGGGCACACGACAAGGGTGCCCCCTCTCACCTTTATTATTCGCGCTCGCAGTGGAGCCCTTGGCTATCCGGCTCCGCCGGGACGGGCATGCCTGGGGTATTCCACAAGCGGACGTTACGCATTGCGTATCCATGTACGCAGACGACCTCCTCATATACCTGCGAGATGTGACAGCGGACCTCACCATACTCGAGACCGCTTTGACGTAGTTAACGGGGCGTCCCAAAACGCGTATTCCCCATGCAATTTCCCATAGGATCCATTGTCGCAGCTACAGCCCGAACCGCTGAACGGAATGACACCAAATTTGGCAAAGAGGTAGTCCTCAGTTCAGACTCGTGCCTTTTGCATAAATGGTGTGAATCCATTCAGTAGTTCCTGAGAAAATTAGAGTTAAAAGTACATAAATATCTATGGCCGGGGAGGATCCGCGGACCCTACCCGCACCGTAAGCGCACCCTCCCCGAACCCAGCGCGCACCCTCCCGATCGCACGCTGAATGCTAATTGGCTGTCGAGTGTCTGTCTACATTCGAAACCAGGAACTGTTGGCGGCCATTTTCTGCCTCGGTAGAAGCGAGGCTGAAGAAGCAAGGGGAATAAGTGTGTAAAACATATAAAGGGGGCAGAGTGGAAATACTCTGACCCTCTAGAGGTGCTTAGGGGGGACCCCCTGGGGTCCCATTTAAAAAAAAAAAAAACGGCCACGGTGCGCGCATCCTACCGCGTTGGGTGCACGGATTCTCTTGCGTTGGGTGCGCGGATCCACGGATTTTTTTTTAAAAAAAGACAAGAAATCATTGGTTGTATGACTACTTTCTACACTGAAAGGTAGGGTGTATATTTCAGTTTTTTTAAAGGTATGATTCTTATTGGTTGACAAAAACAGATTGTAAGGAACATTATATATGATAAGCTGATATGTTGAAAAGTCAAGCACACTTCCTGTCCTGTTTAGCAACATTGTGTGCTGAACTTGTGACCTGTGTGCTCAGTGCAGTGTTCCATGAGCTGTTTCTATGGTGACAGGTAGAAGGCAGATTGGGGGAAGGGTTGAAATGTATTTCAGTTGGAAAGGGTTGAAATGTTTAACCACTAGAAATGTGTGTTTGCTTTTGAGTTTATGTGTGAAGGATTGTGATTTGATGTTTACATTTATATGTGTGGAAAATGAAAGGGAAACTTTTCCATTCTTTGTTTTTGCTGGGAGGTGCACAGTGCAGAGAGTATGTAAAAGAAAATATGGTGAGTGACTGATATACCTTTAAAGCAACAAAACAACTTGAAAGGTGAGTTATTTAATTGTGAGGGGATGTATGTAGACTATTTTCATTTTAATCAGACTAATGTATTTCTCCTGCTAAAGTGTAGGGAGTACTTTTTTCTCTACAATCTTATTGACAGTGTGTGTGCATGTAGAAACCATTCTGTGATAATCATTTGTGTTTTTCATGTGTTTGCAGACAGATAACTGTGCTGTTTTTATATGTTGGTAGAATTAGAAACCAGTCATTGTTTATGAATTTGTGAAATGAGTTATGTTATGTATCTATACTAAAATGTAGTACTTCTTCTAGATGAAGAAATGTGTTTTGGTATAGTGCAAGGGATAGTGTTGTTTGTCTAGAATCATACAGTGAGTATGTGTGCATTTGGGAACCACTGTGAGAGAAGCATTTGGTAACATTGTGTATTTGCTGACAGATAACTGTTTTAAAACCTGTCATGTTGTCAAGTTTTAGTAGCATTAGAAGCCAGTGTTTGCTTATGCATTGATAAAATAAGTCATGCTTTGAGACTAATGTGCTGTACTTTAATATGTAGATTGTGTGTAGTCACCTTACCCCTTGCACAGTAGTGAATGAGTTTTGGTAAGCTGCTAGGGAATGTGTTGCTTGTCTAGAATGACACTGTGAGTCTGTGTGCATTTGAGAACCACTGTAAGAGAAGTATGTGGTAATATCGTGTATTTGCTGACAGATAACTGTTTTAAAACCTGTCTTGTTGTCAAGTTTTAGTAGCATTAGAAGGCAGTTTTTGCTTATGCTTTGATTAAATGAGTCAGGCTTTGACCCAAAAGTGCAGTCCTGAAATATGTAGATTGTGTGCAGTTCCCTTACCACTTGCACTGTAGTGAATTAGTTTTGGTAAACTCCCAGGGATAGTGGTGCTTGTCTAGAATCACACTGTGAGTTAGTGTGTATTTGGGAACCACTGTGAGAGAAGCATTTGGTAACATCGTGTATTTTTTAGCAGATAACTCTTTTAAAACCTGTCATGTTGTCAAGTTTTAGTAGCATTAGAAGCCAGCCTTTGCTTATGCGTTGATTAAATGAGTCATACTTTGACACTAATGTGCTGTACTTAAATATGTAGATTGTGTGCAGTATCATTACCTCTTCTAGACTAGTGAATGAGTTTTGGTAAACTGCTAGGGATAGTGTTGCTTGTCTAAAATCACACTGTGAGTCTGTGTACATTTGGGTAAGGATAGTGAGAGAAGCATTTGGTAACATAGTGTATTTGATGACAGATAACTGTTTTAAAAACGGTCATGTTGTCAAGTTTTAGTATGTTTAGAAGCTATTCTTTGCTTATGCATTGATAAAATGAGTCAGGGGTTGACACTAAAGTGCAGTACCATGTACTATTCTCTTCACTGTGCCAGAACTTAAAATTGAAAAGTTTTACCCAGGGACTAAGCTAGCAGTAGTCTGATGATTTAGTCAGTTTCCAAGTACTCATGTTGTGAACCATACATTACCACATAGATTGTTTGAAATGTCTATGTAGTATGCACGCAGTCTTCTAACATACTATACACTTGTCTTTCACATTTTCATTTCGCTAGTCAGTATCCATACACTTACAGGAAACACCCTGTAACTCCCTTTGCAGTCCTCGGATGGCGGTCGTGCATAGCTGAGGCATCTGCGCTTGGGTGCCTCTCTGCTGAGCTACGGAGCGTCGCAGCGGGTGCTCGGCGGCTCAGAGAGCACCGGAATATGCCTGAATGGTGGCGAGATGCAGCGGGACGCCTGACTGTGTCCTGAGCCTTAGGAACGAAGCTTTACCTGGAGGGACTCGACAGCGCCGCAGCCCGGGACCCAAGATGGCGCCGAGACTCCCGTGAGTGAGACGGGGACGGTGCGGGGAGAGACGCTGGGGTCAGCGGTGCATCGCGCTGTCCCTACACCGCTGCCTAACCGGGAAAAGCCGAGAGCGGACCCGGGGACACCGAGGCGGGACACCGCGAGGCGGGGGAGCATCGCCGCCCCGGGCGGACCCACCATCTTGAGCGCGGAGTGCCTGCTTTGAACCGGGAGAAGATCCGGACGCCACCAACAAGAGCCCTAGGTACACCTGCTCTTGGGGGGGCTGCGAGGAAGCGCTGGGACCCGGCGGGTACAACGCGATCTGGGGGTATCTTGACCTTCCCCCACGAAGCCTGCCTGACCCTAAAATGGCCGCCGGGAAGACACCGGACCCTCTTCTACACTACCAGTGAGGCCTCTATGTTCAGGACTGACACAGTGACGACCTCCTCCGCGGCGTCCGGGGGAGTTGGTGCGCCCCAGCCTGTCCCACCCGCCGTCTACCCACAGCGAACTACCAGGGAGCCCCCTGGTGTCCCCGGGGAGCCTTGGTGGTCAAAGAGTACCGGCATGACAGGCCACACCGGCGCGAGGTGACAACAAGCCCCACACCCTGGGGGGGCGCCACGGACACCGGGCACAGAAGTCATACAGGAGACACGAAGCAGGCGGAGACACTGGGGAGGCGTGACGCGAGCCCGCACTCCCCCACCACACGCGACCAGGCCTCGTCGACTACACCCTGAGGGACTGTGGGGGTCTCGCCTCTGTCGGGGGCCCCCGGCGGGGACTTGATCTATGCGGCCACAGAGAAGATTACCTTCGAACCCGGTGGAGTGCGCCCCCGGAGTATGCGGACGCTGCAGGAGAGTTCCAGCCCGCAACATCGGAGACAGACGTGAACTCTGAGTGGGGGTTCTGCAACCGGCGGCGCCGTGCGGGTGGCTCCTGGGGTCTGACATTGGTGACTCCTGTGCCCTGCCTGCGGAGGGAGACCCAGAATACCGGCCCGGGGCGCTGCCCTCCGGCGCCGCTCTCGCGTCACCCTCTACCACTGCGCCCCTCGCGGACCCCTGGCGCCACTGCGAGTTCCTGAGACCTGACCGACGGCACTGGCCCGCCCGCCGCACGTGAAGTCAAGATGGGGAAATCAAGGCCTGCGCAACACCATACGGTCCCGGAGACAGCCCCGGAGAACATGCCAAAGGCCTCGACCTGGGCCCCCAGTATGGCGTCCCCCACAGACCTATCAATATCGGATAAACTGGATAAGGTCCTAGCCGCCATCGAGTTGTCCCGTCTATCTATGGAGGAGTGCCTTGGTACCCTGGCGACAGATGTCAACCTTCTCCGTGATGATCACCGTAAATTAGCTGACCGGGTGCGCACAGAAGAACGGACACTAGAGGAAATACAGCCAATGCTGAAAGAACACCAGCCGACGCTCCAGGGGGTCCTCATCCGTCTAACCGCAGTGGAGGAACGCGCAAACAATTTGGAAGGTCGCTCAAGACGCTGCAACATCCGAGTGCTGGGACTACCGGAGGGCATCGAGAAAGGAAACCCTATAGACTATATGGACACTTGGCTGAAATCTTTCACCCCGTCCTCAGATCGCACAGCCTTTTTCTCTATAGCTCACAGAGTGCCGGACCAGAGGCCCCCGCCTGGCGCAGTGCCCCGGCCACTCCTAGCTAAGTTCTTACACTTCCGGGATCGGGACGCGGTGCTCCGGGCAGCGTGAATGGCGGCACCACTACGGGTGGAAAACAACCAAATAATGATCTTCCCGGACTATGCCCGAGCAGTACAACAGCAGAGATCCTCCTTCCTGGATGCAAAGCGGAGACTACGAGACAATCAGATTCAATACGCTCTGCTCTTCCCAGCCCGCCTAAAGATCCTCCACAACGGGGCCTCCCTCTTCTTCACATCCGTTGAAGCCGCGCAAGACTGGGCAGACCAGCACTGCCCGCGAGCGCCCAACCCTCACCCTCAAAGGGCCTCGCCTCTCAAAACGTTTCGCACTCGGAAACGCCCCAAGAAGATCCGTAACACCGAGCCTAGACCAACGAGTGGCTCTCACGACTCGCCCGACCTTGAACAAATAATGCGAGAGAGGCGTGAGGCTCTGCAAGCAGCTATAGATCTACGCTCCCCACGACCCTCGGAGCCTATAGACCGACCCCCACATATGTTCTCATCAGACGGCGACAGCGATGGCACCATCTCGGGAGCTGACCTGGCGGCACTCCCCCACGCCACCCCGCAAACCGTGGATGGGCTGCTGGATGGACTGATCTCTCCCACCTCACCCTGAAGTGGTTCAGGCATACAGACTGCCGCACAATATCCTTATATGTGAAGTTCACCTCATGCATGTTGCCTCACACACAGGGGCCGACACCCTGCACAAGACCCGTATTGCCCCTTCTACATGCCCACTCAACGTGTGGCCTCGCACTTGCACGCCGTCACCCCCGATCACATAGAGCAGTTCTCCCCCCTCGTGTTACGGGAGGAAGTTTGGACACACCGTTTCCTAAACGATGAGTCCTATGTATTGGGACAGTTTCCCGCACCCCCATGCGTTGTTAATATCCCAGTTCAAACATGTCCCACCCTGCCATAGGGCCACGTGTCACAGACTGTCCGCTTGGACAGACCCCCCACCTGCCTACTCCTCCCGGGCACGGCGCATCCCTAGGAGACCACTCAAAATCCTGCCCAGTGGACACCTGTCCCGACTCTCACACAGACCATATTACTCATGGCACAGCTGACGAACAACACAAACATTAACATACTTACGCTCAATACACGCGGTCTACACACCCCACGTAAGCGCTATGCGATATAAGCTTATGCGAAGCGACAGAGAGCGTCCATCCTTTGCTTACAGGAAACCCACCTTAACTCAGCCGAAGTGGGCAAGCTGTGAGTAAAATGGCGCGGACTTATCTGCGCCACGACATACTCCTCGTTTGCACGGGGGGCACTAATATGGATCCGCCCGGGAACCCCATTCCGGGAACTTAGACGGGTGGTGGACGATGACGGCAGATTCGCCCTACTGGAGGGACTTTTAGATGGGAGGGCTGTCCTCTTGGGAAGTATATACGCCCCGAATGTCGATCAGGATAAATTCTGGGATCAACTCACAAACGCTTTAGCCCAATTCACGCATGTACCCTGGATACTAGGCGGGGACTATAACTGTATCCTAGATTGGATCGATCGCATCCCCCACTCCCGCACTCCTCCACCTACAGACAAATCGAGCGATTTAAAGCATGGGTCGCACACTGGTCGCTCACAGACGCATGGAGACTACATCACCCTCAGACCCGTATTTACTCTTTTCACTCCATCCCACACAACCTGCGAGTCCGACTTGACCGATTCCTTTGCACCGCAACGCTCCTTCCGCAAATATGCCACTCGGATTATTTGGGTAGAGTCGTTTCGGATCACGATGCACACCTGCTTAGTCTACAGTGGAGACCCCAGCACCCCCATGTCCCCACATGGCGATTAACACGGGAATGCCTCACAGACCAGGTTTTCACGCACGAACACCAAAGCAGCATTTCAGATTACTTTATGCATAACACAGGGACTGCATCCTCGACCCTGGTCGAGTGGGACAGCTTCAAGGTGGTAGCTCGCGGGGAATGTATCAGGCAGAGGGTCGGGATTAGACATACCTTGGAGCAGGCCCTAGAGAAGGCGGAACAATGACTGGCCACGGCCACAAAAGCCGCAGATCAGTCAGTGGTGACGGCGACCCAAGTCGCCCAAGCCAAATCGGCATATCAGGAGGCATGCGTGGATCTTCGCCGTCACAATTTTCGGTTTTATGCAACCCGAATGCACAAGGACCGTTATAAAACGGGCACACTCTTGGCATGGCTCGCCAAGTCCGGCCCATCACTGCGATCATAAATTCCCAGGGTACCTTGGTGCAATCCCAGGAGGAGATCCTCCAGGCTTTTTACCACCATTATTCGGCGGTCTACACTGCCCCCTCATCTCTTGATCCAAGGGCCGTCGACCACTTTCTAGACCCTCTCTCCACTTTCTAGACCCTCTCTCCCTCCCCCAGATTTCTGCTGACGACCGGAAGAGGTTGGATGCAAAGATACAAGCCACTGAGATTACAAGCGCGATACGAGCCCTGGCCCGTGGTAAGGCCCCAGGCCTGGACGGGTTTCCACTCGAATATTACGCCACCTTTGCCCCTCTGCTGACTCCCCGCTTACCAGCAGTACTGGACTCGGCACCCAAAATCGGTGAACTGCCCCGTTCCATGAGAGCGTCGGTGATCGTGACATTCCCGAAACCCGACCGGGATCCCCAACTCCTAGCCTCCTATCGCCCCATTACACTACTTACGGCGGACTGCAAAATCCTGGGGAAAATCTTAGCAGACAGATACTCGTAAATCATACGTCCGCTGGTCCATCCTGACCAATGTGGTTTTGTCCCGGGAAGGAACACTTCTCACAATATCCGGCGCCTTTTTCACATCCAGGACCAACTGGGCGATCGCCACCCTCGGGCAGCGAGCCTAATTCTGGACCTTGAGAAGGCGTTTGACACCCTAACATGGTAGTTCCGCTTCACCGTCCTCGGACGGGCGGGACTGGGTCCCACGCTCTTAGCCTACACTCGCCTGCTCTACACCGACCTTACATCTCGGGTCCGTCTCGGCCGCTGCATCTCCCCGGAATTCGCAATACACAGGGGCACACGACAAGGGTGCCCCCTCTCACCTTTATTATTCGCGCTCGCAGTGGAGCCCTTGGCTATCCGGCTCCGCCGGGACGGGCATGCCTGGGGTATTCCACAAGCGGACGTTACGCATTGCGTATCCATGTACGCAGACGACCTCCTCATATACCTGCGAGATGTGACAGCGGACCTCACCATACTCGAGACCGCTTTGACGTAGTTCACGGAGGCCTCGGGCTTGAAAGTAAACTGGGACAAGTCGATGGTATACCCCCTCCACCCGGACGCCCCCTCTCAGGAAGTCTGGATCGGGGACCGGAAAATACATTGGGCGGCAGAGGGTCCCCGATACCTTGGGATTCGTTTATATCATTCCCCAGTCGACCTTTACAAGGGTAACCACTGCAGGGCGCTCGCAGGGATACGGTCCTCCATTGGATTCTGGCGGAGCCTCCCGTTGGCCCCGATAGGCCGGGTAGCTCTGGCAAAGATGATACTGGTCCTGCGGCATTTATATTATTTCACTAACCTCCCAGTAATCCCGCCTCGTTTCTTCTTCAAGGACTTGGACACACTCCTCAGTTCTTTAATATGGGGTAAGGGGCGGCATAGGATCGTGCTAGCAAAGCTGAAGTTACCCACGACACAAGGGGGGTTTGGCGCGCCATCATTTGAAGCCTACTTTCTAGCATCGCAGCTCCAGTGGCATTCATATTGGACGGCAGACAGATATACACTCGAAACAAGTACAGTCACGGGTGACATACCCATACCAGAGTTATGTCGCCTACTTATACCAGGATCCCGCTGTGACAAGTTGGCCTGATATATGATGTCACTAATTCTAGTGTACACCTTGTATCAGTCCAAACAACCCTTATGGTGATTGGTTGTAAAGTCAACCTTATAGACCAGCTATCCTAGTGGTAGCATGGACGAGAGCAGTCTTAGGCTAAACTCTGAATGGCATGTGGAGCCAGCTGTTATACCATATGTAATCCCTTGAATACCAAATGAAAGGACACCACAACAGATATATATAAAAATAGAATATATTTATTCTAGGCAAACCCTCAGCACTCTTTATGAGATTCGAGGTAAGTACAACACAGTCTTATTTAAGCATACATTAAGTCACACAGGTAAGTAATACAGTTAGGCCCTAGGGGCCACGCAAACCATATACTAAGTAAGTGGTATAAGGACCACTGTCACGAACACAGGATAGGCCTAGGCCTAGGGAATCGCTGGGGCTACACTATACTACCAACAGTTAGGAAGTGGGAGGCCCACGGGATTCAGGTGCAGAGTGGAAACACTCACGCGTTATGCGTAAAAGTCGATAGAATCACTAGCAGTTAGAAATAAGCAGTTTTAGGACACTTCTGGTATAGCTAGAAAGTCGAGACTCGGAAACCAGACCCTAGGATAGTCAATACCCTTGTGAGCACCGAAGTACCCAAGTTACCTAGACCACGGGCTGCGGGTGCATAGGTGTGAACTTGCGTTGGGTTTCGTCGTGGACTTCTATGGATGCCTGAAGGAAAGTTGCTGACAGGCAGTCAGTGAAGAGTGTCCGGTGGATCCCAAAGGTGGGGATCAGGAAGGAAGGAACCTGCAAGCAGAAGGGACAGAGTCTAGGTCACCAGCCAGGAGCCGGGAAGGCACCAGGGAGGAACCAGGCGATGTCGTGAAGATGTAGGTGAAGAGGCGAAGCTTGTCGCAGCAGCCACGGGTACCAGGAGACGTCGAGGACGACCAGGACCAGGAGGTGAGCTGTCCCACGAAAGCTCTTGCTGTCGGCGGCGTCGAAGCCGAGTCAGGACCCAACAAGCCTTGGCAAGCGGAATCCACGCAGGATGGAGGACTTGCTTCTGGTGCAGACCAGGAAGGTCTGGGGTGCTTCTCTTTCACAGAGGAGCGGGTGCCAGTCTGGAGGAGCCGGACCAGCAAGTTGAAAGTAAAGGTTCGTCGTCGCAGAGGCTACTAGCCAACGGGCCAGCAACCGGACACCACGTCGAGCAACACAGATGCAGAAGGGCCCCACGCAGAACATGTGAAGTGTGGGGAGCTGGTCTTCTTTGCAGATGGTGCTCGGGAGTGGGGCTTCTCAGTTCCCCAGCACAGCCTCGAGGAAGCCTCAGAAGTCGCGCTAGTCAGTTACTAGCCACTTTTCCCAAGTCGCCGGTCCCACGTCCCTCGTCGCCTCCACGGGTTTCAGCTTCGCTGGAGATGTGGATCTGGTTCAGAGGTGTCTGGAAGTCTCGGCGCTGGTCAGTCTCTGCAGTCGTCCCTCGTAGGATTCAGTCGCAAAGCAAGCAGCGGTAGCTGGATGGTGCCTGGTTGCCCAGGGTGGTCACTCCCTGGCCACAAGGGAGATTTCTTCAGTCTTCTTCCTGAGGTCGAATGTCGAAGGTCCAGAGTTTCTGTTCAAGTTGCAGATTCAGGTTAATCTAATTTAGCAGGGCCCAACTAGCTACTAATATACTGGGCTAGTGGGCTGGGCTACCTGCAAGGTCCCTCCTATGGGTGGGACCAGGAAGGGGAGTGGCTACACCCCCTTTCCTTTGTCCAGTTTCGCGCCAGAGCTGGGGCTGGAGTGCCCCAGCACCGGTTTGAACTGGACTATGCATGGGACACCTTGTGTGCCCCAGGCAGTGTCTCGTTTCATTCAACCGTCTCTGCCCCAATACACTAAATCCTGTCTAGGGTGGTGCTCGCACCTCCTGAGGCAGGAAACCTATTGTCCAAGCCTCCCTCGCTGGAAGGACTCCCAGCAGCAGGAGGTCAGACTTGTGTCTGTGGCAGCAGCATCCATTTTGTGATGCTGGGGCTCTGGTTAACTTTAACCGGTTAAGTAGGTTTCAAAATGTCTTCTCCCTCTAGAAGGGAGGAATAATATCCTCATTGCCAGAAATGGTATGGGGGTATTATTCCAAAGTGTTAGACACCTTACACGACATGTTTCGATACAGCCAAACCATAGTTACCATAACCGTTTAAGATTATAAGGTACTTTAAGAGTATATGGTAGGCTATATCATAGAACAGCTATAAGGACATGGTTCCGAAAGCTGCAGACAGGCTCAGCTCATGCTAGAGCACCATCTCACATGTTACCAAGCACTCTGCCTCCAGGATTGTTAAGGCCGCCATAGGAGTGGCTGATAGGTACACATGTGTCTATATATAAGGTAGGTATAGGAATACTACACCTAAGCAAGGGGTGATTACATGACCTTGCCCCAGCTGAGGGATCAGCCAGTTGTGTCATAATGGAAGGCCAGGCCAGGGGTGGCATAATACATGCTGCAGCCCCTGGTAGGCCTAGGGTACACCTATGCCCTGGGTACCTAAGGTACACTGTACAGGGGCCAATAAGGTGATCCTATCCAATTGGGTTATGCACCTAAAATACATAGTATTAGTTTAGAGAGAGAACAGCTGGGCTGTGGGTCTGATTAGCAGGCCCACAGCCACATCTAAGTCGCAAACCAGTGAAGCAAAAGCAAAAAGTGGGGGTGAACATAGAAAGCAGACCCTACTCTCCTACACCCGCCCTGCGCGTGCCTACCCCCTACAAGTAGACATAGCCCGGAGGTGCATTCAGCGTATACATCGCATGGCGCCAGATTGCCCCCCATACACACCATTACTACCACTAGTCGGCTGGCTCAGACATGGAGGGTTCTTTACATCCGCCATGCTTCGGGAATGGACGTCTAGAGACATCACCGAGGCGGAGACACTGTTTGAAGGGGGACAGCTCTGGCTGTATCGACAGCTTATGGATGACTATGACCTACCCCCAGGACAGTTCCTGCTTCACCGCCAACTCCTCGGCTGCTACCGACCATACTCGGATCTCACATTAGGGGAACCTCCCACTCACCCAGTTCTCCACTCAATCTTACGAATGGGACCGGGTTGCCATCTCACCACATGGCTATACAAATCGATCAGAGAACTGACACCTCCACCACTGGGATCTCTACGGGCCCTCTGGGAGGAGGAAGTGGGGCGACCGTTTCATGATAGCGAGTGGGACAGAGCGATAGCGTTCCCCAAAAAAGTCTCCAGGAACGCTCGTTTTAAGAACATACAATTTCACATCCTACATAGGGCCTACCTAACGCCAGCGCGCCTTCAACGCTTCTACCCCGACACGACCTTCCTCTGCCCTCGTTGTCAGGCGGGGGATGCAGCCTTTTCCCACATGTTCTTTACCTGCCCGGGCATTCAGGCCTATTGGTCATCTATCCACTCGACGCTCAGAGATCTCACCGGGCTGACCCATCTGACTACCTGGGAGGGTTGCGCACTCGGCATACTGGGACGGAGGAAACGACACAAAATACCAATGCGCTTTGTTTTCCTAGCCCACTTACTGGCCAAACGCTGTATAGTCATGCACTGGCGGGCCCCATCAGGTCCTCCGATCGCGGCATGGGCGGTTCTCAAATGGGCGGCGGCCGAGGAAGATGCAATCCGGGAGGAAGAAGCCAAAGGTATCCTTAAGGTCCCAATCTCGCTAGAATGGGCGCTCCTGCTGCACCAATTCAGACAGTCCCAGACCCCAGAGACCCCGGTCATCGACTTAAATACCCCCGGCACCACACAACCTCACACTGGACAGGCTCCCAGGATGGGAGATTCCCCTCCACAACTTTCCGCGCTACCTTTAGACCCGTCGGGTCCATCCTCCCCCGGCAGGAACGCTCAACAGCCCTCCACATCAGCCCGTACACCCACTCCCTCCTAGGCGAATAGTAGTTGCATGATGGAGTAGGAAATAACGGACTCACGGTATACGCCTGACCCAAACACTAAGAACCCCATGGCACATCCAAGTTCAGTTCTCCCCCCAGTTTTTCTTCTTAACTGGCAAAGACCTGCTACACCACAGACCGCATCCACACTGGCCAAGATGTAAACGTACTCTCTATATCAACGATGGTCTACTTTGCTACTTATATATTACAGTCATTTATGTGAAACATGATGAATGTACGTTTATATTATCAAATGCCAATAAAAAGAATTAAAAAAAAAAAAAAACTCCCTTTGCAGTCCTCTAGTGACCCATTCAGCATCATGATGTACTAATCCATTCAATGTGCCAAAACCCAAACACTTATAAATTCACCAAGATACTATCTTTGGAGTACTCTAATCATTCAGTCAGTGCCTAAGTATTCATGCACTGAGCAAGGCCTTAGCACATGGACTGCTTCAAACCCCTATCCACTATGTATGCAGTCTTCTAACCACCTAGACACTTGTCTTTCACACTTTAAATTTTCTAGTCAGTATCCATACAGTCCAGCAAACATCCTGTCACTCCCTTTGCACTCCTCTAGTGACCCATTCAGTACCAAGTACTAATCCATTCCCTGTGCGAAAAGCCTACCACTTATAAATTCACCTAGGCATTCTCCTTGCTGTACTCTAATCATTCAGTCAGTACCCAAGTAGTCATGCAGTGAGTCAGGCCTTAGCACATGGACTGCTTTAAATGCCTATGCAGTATGGATGCAGTCCTCTAATCACCTACACAGTTGTCTTTCACACCTTCAATTCCCTAGTTAGTATTCATACACTTCTAGCAAACACCCTGTCACTCACCAGTATGTCTCCTTATAGTACTGTAATCATTTAGTCAGTTAGCATGTAGTCTTTTAGTGAGGTAGGCTTTAGGGCATGAACTGCTTCAAAGTAGTATGCACTATGCATGTAGTGTTTTAACCATCGTCACACTTGTGGTTCAGGGCTATAGTTTCTTAGTCAGTTTTTATATAAAATGTGTTTGTACAGTAATGGAATAGTATAAATTTGAAAGTTGTTAATATACATTTATTTGTGATTCTTTTTTACAGATACAGAACAGGAGTGTTTCTCATCTGTTTGCACTCTTTTCGTGCAAGATTGTTTGGATGAACGGTCCTTAGGTGTTTCATCATACTTGCTGTGCCGCACAAGTATTTTTTGTTAGGATCCCCTCGTAACACAACTCTTTTGCAAATCTTGCGCGTGACGAAGGTGGCATTGGTCTTTGTTTGCCCCTCGAGAAAAGTAGAAAATTTCCACATCACTGAAGGAAAACGTTGTGGGCGTGGTGCATCCTCCAAAAATTCATCCTTAGATTCGGTGAATATTTTAAAGTGACAACATTTACAGTTTTTGTAAGTTAAACTTATAAAATTTTGTTAGCTGTTTGCATTTTATACATCTGTGATTTGTATCTTGTTTTTTTTTTTTTTTTTGAGAATAGCATGTTGGCCGCTGTTAAGTGATGAGTACGATTGAAATCACTATTTTTAGTGAAGTTTAATATATTCTGAGAACAGCAAAAAAGGCAAAAAAATGACTTTGTGGAAATTATGCTGGGTTGTAAAAAATGTATTATTACATGTTATAATTTTTTTTCCCTTTTCTTTCCTAGATCCAGATTTTAAAATAAGCAATTTTTATGAATTTAGATTGGAATGAAAATGTGAAAAAAATGTGTACCATTTTTTATTCCTATTACTGTGAAGGTAAGTTTAACTAAGTCTCAATATGCAGAATGAGGAGGTCTGCAAGAAGCTACAAAGTTGAAACATGTTTCTAAAAACACTCTTGTTTATACCTTTGTAGTTTTTAAATCTGACCATAATCAGATATCATGTGACCTGCAAAAAAAGAGATTTGAGGGGTTCATAATATTTCCTATTTTAGCTATTGAAGGACCGCAATTATTTCAATCATTCTTCTTTTAACATCTTTGGAGACAAAACTCTGTGCTTACCTTTTATCATTCGCAAGGAATTTTAAAACTGGAAATATGTCACTTTTTGTAACATAGTTATTGTGTAAGATACTCTTTCATATTTACAAAGAGAGGAAAAGGCACTCAGTACACTTTTTATACTCCATGTAAATACAACCTCATCATGCAGACCACTTTGTGTTGAAAGGGTGTTCTATAAGTGTTGTTGTGCATGATTGCACTTAATACTCATAGAACAAGACACATGTCTAGATTTATCAGAAATCATAAATCTCGATATGTGTGTGAATGGTGCACCATTCTAAAATTGGTGTAGGAAAGCACAACAAGGAGAATTGTTTTAATTTCTCCACATTTTTATATCTTCAATGCATGCTGAAATGTTCAGCATACATTGAAGGAGAAAAATGCATTTTCTCATTGTTTTTGTGCAGGAAGATGTGACTTCCTGTAGAAAAACAAACAGCACATGACACAGATATCCTTGCACTATGGTGCAAGGGTACCTTTGTCACCACATGGCTGCAGTTTAAGCAGCCGTGCAGACAGAAGCATAGATTTGCAACATATTTATGTACATATGTTGCATCCCTGTGCTTCGGAAGTACTACAGCACACTGCAGTTAAAGAGGTTACTGTTTGATGCTGCAGCACTTCCTCATAGTTCTGCACTTATACATTGACCATACGCTACTAGTGCATTCATTCAGTCAATTACGTACTACACATATATTCATCTAAACTAACACTAACACAGAAATTTAGCTCTTTTTTTAAACCAGGAAAGTTAGTTCTTACAAGAACTTCTTTTATAATTTTTTTTGAGTTTTCTGAACAATTTTTTATTTTTTGGGGTTTTTCTGCAAAAAAAAAAAAAACGGGAGAAACCAAACAATGAACTTCAGGGAACAATAAAAAACAAAACAAAAAAAATCTAGCAAATGTGACTTTCTTGCCGGCGGCAGATCAGATCGATCGACTGCTCACCATAGCACAAAGTCGTATTGCACTTAGTGCAGAGCACTTTTAAAAATTGAAATTGAGGACAGATGTCCAAGGTTTGGGCTGATGGATGCACTCTTGAGGTGCTCGGCTGCGATGAGGTGGATGGAGCAGGAGTGTTTCTCATCCGTCGGCACTCTTCTCGTGCAAGATTGTTTGGATGAAGGGCCCTCATGTGCTTCATCATACTTGCCGTGCCGCACGAGTATTTCTTGTTAGGATCCCCTCGCGACAGAGCTCTTTTGCAAATCTTGCACGTGACCAAGGTGGCATTGGTCTTATTCTGCCCCTCGGGAAAAGAAAAAATGTCCACACCACTGAAGAAAAACGTTCTTTGGGCGGTGCCTCAGCCAAAAATTCATCCTCAGACGTATGAGGTGATGCAGGTGATGCCTGCTGCCCTGAAGCCATTTTTGGATGAACAAAGTTAGAGCTAAGTGTAAACAGTCTAAAAAATCTTCTTCTCTCCAAAGAGATGGTGCTCTAAAGAAGGTCAAAGAAGAATGATTGAAATGGGTGGGGTCTTTCAATAGTTAGAAGAGGAAGTGTAATGAGCCATTCAAATCTCTTTTTTTGCAGGTCACATGGGATCCGCGCACCCTTCGCTTACGCAGCACGCACCCAGCGCGCATCCGCGAAATTGAATTAAAAAAAATTATAGGATTAGATGTGAAAATATATTAGTTTTAAGACTAGTTTAGAGTGTGTCTTCAATTAATATTCACATGAAATACATATATATATGTTTTTTTAAATGTTAAATATTTCGCGGGATCCGCACACCTACCGCGTCATAGACGCAGATGACGCATCACAGAAGCGCATATACGTCACATTACGTACATCGAACGTGTCGTGTATAGGCTGGGAGTTGCGTACTGGTTGCATTGCAATCGCACACTAAAAACGTACCCAACGCTTACCATGCGCGGATGCTATCGCGTAGGGATCGAGAACGGTGCGCGGATCCAAAAACATTGAAAAAATATATATAAAATAAAGTTTTGAACATATAGTTAAAAAAATATGTTTGAAAAACCCATTAAGTTAAAATAATATTTTTTAATTTTTAAAAGAATTAATTGAAAAAATAAGTTTAAAAAATGGTGATAAAAAAGTATTTTTTTTTAAACTTAATTAATGAAATTGACACTGAATTTGAAAAATATACAAATTCAATGAAAATCATTAAACATGATATCTTCAGAGATAAGTTATAGATAGGAATTAGCATTTAAAAAAACCTTTGAAATTCACTGAAAAAACATTGGTTTCATGCACGTTATAGTTAGAAATTGGCATTTAAAAAACCTTTGAATTTCACTGAAAAAAACAAAGGTTTCAGGGGTGTTATAGTTAGCTGGACATTTCCCTCATACAAAACCCTAGAAATTCCCCTGTTATAGTTAATTCAGCTAACTATAACTCGCGCCCCCGCAATGCACTGCTGATGACGTCACATATTACATCACTCATGACATGGCCAGTGACATCACTCATGACATCACTGATGACATCTCAAATGATATCACTGATGACATCATCCATGTGATAAATTACTGCATCTTCTCACACCCTAATTTAACCTTTGATACACCAACTCAAAATTTCAGACGTCCATTCTCAAAACCATAGATACTCCAATACCAATAGCTACATACCCACTCATTAACTCTTAGGTCTACATACACCTCCACTCACTCACCTGTACAGTCACTCATACTTACAGTCACTCCGTACAAGACTATCATATGCATTTATACACCTATATAGACACTCACAGACCGCCAATCATCCATTGAGGTACTGACACACCTAGTCAGTAGTGCAAGTAATTAAACACAGTCCATTTTACTCACCTATACAGTTAAACACACTCAAGTTCACTTACTCATAAAAATAGTACCACATTCTTACGCTCTTATACAATCATTGATACAAGCACACACTCATCCATACAGCCCCTCTCACAATTACACACTCTCACATATACCCACTTATATACTCTTACACGCATATATACTGCCTTTCACATATGTAGTTAGTCACACATGTAACACTGAGATATACATTCAATCCCTAACACACCCATACATAACTCACCCAACCATACAGTTGATCACAGATGCACTCTTAAAACCATGCACCCATAGAATCACCCACTCACACATCTATGCATAGAGTCACACACACCCTACCCACACAAACACTCAGGCACCCATACAGATACTCAGACAACCAATCAATAACCCATATAGACACTCATATAGCTATTCACAAAACCATGCAGCCACTTATACACCTACACACAGACACATAGAGACATTCACACAGTTTAGCCACTAGTCCGCAGTAAGATACATTTAATCAGTCACTTATAGAGTCAGTTACGCACCTAGAAAATCATCCATTCACACACTTGTACACCCACTCATTCTTCCACCGGCCTTTCACTAAAAATATATAAAATATATTTAAACTTTACAGAAACACACAGTCACTGGATGACGTCATCAGTGATGTCATTTGAGATGTCATCAGTGATGTCATGAGTGATGTCACTGACCATGTCATGAATGATGTAATATGTGACGTCATCAGCAGTGCATTGCGGGGGCGCGAGTTATAGTTAGATGAACTAACTATAACAGGGGAATTTCTAGGGTTTTGTACGAGGGAAATGTCCAGCTAACTATAACACCCCTGAAACCTATGGTTTTTTCAGTGAATAATATATATATATATATATATATATATATATATATATATATATATATATATATATATATATCACTCACTCACTCACTTATAGAGTCAATCACGCACCTACTACATCATCCATTCAGACACTTATACAACCAATCATTCTTCAATACGCCTTTCCCTATATATATTAACATATTTAAACTTTACAGAAACACACACAGTCACTGGATGATGTCATCAGTGATGTCATTTGAGATGTCATCAGTGATGTCATTTGCGATGTCATGAGTGACGTCATCAGCAGTGCATTGCGGGGCCGCGAGTTATAGTTAGCTGAACTAACTATAACGGGGGAATTTCTCTGGTTTTGTACGAGTGAAATGTCCAACTACCTTTAACGCCCCTGAAACCTATGAAAAAACCATAGGTTTCAGGGGCGTTAAAGTTAGTTGGACATTTCACTCGTACAAAACCAGAGAAATTCCCCCGTTATAGTTAGTTCAGCTAACTATAACTCGCGGCCCCGCAATGCACTGCTGATGACGTCACATATTACATCACTCATGACAACGCAAATGACATCACTGATGACATCTCAAATGACATCACTGATGACATCATCCAGTGACTGTGCGTTTCTGTAAAGTTTAAATATGTTTAATATATATAGGGAAAGGCGTATTGAAGAATGATTGGTTGTATAAGTGTCTGAATGGATGATGTAGTAGGTGCGTGATTGACTCTATAAGTGAGTGATTTAACGTATCTTACTGAATGCATGGGTTAGTGACTAAACTGTGTGAATGTTTGTGTCCGTCTGTCTGTTGGTGTGTAAGCGGCTGCATAGGTTTGTGAATAGCTACTTGAGTGTCTATATGTGTTATTGATTGGTTGTCCGAGTATCTGTATGGGTGCCTGAGTGTTTGCGTGGGTGGGGTGTGTGTGACTCTGTGAATAGATGTGTGAGTGGGTGAATCACTGGGTGCATGGTTTCAAGAGTGCATCTGTGACGGTCTGTATGGGTGGGTGAGTTTGTGTATGGGTGTGTTAGTGAGTGAATGTATATCTCAGTGGTACATGTGCGAGTAACTACATATGTGAAAGGCAGTATATATGTGTGTTGGAGTATATAAATGGCTATAAGTGAGTGTGTGTGATTGTGGCTGTATGGATGAGTGTGTGCTTGTATCAGTGATTGTATAAGAGTGTAAGAATGTGCTAGTATTTGTATGAGTAAGTGAGCTGGTGTGTGTATAACTGTGTAGGTGAGTAAATGGCAGCGTGATTAATTATTTGCATGACTGACCAGGTGTGTGAGTACCTCTATGGATGAGTGGCGGTGTGTGAGTGTCTATATAGGTGTATGAGTGCATATGATAGTCCTGTACTGAGTGACCATAATTATGAGTGACTGTACGGATGAGTGACTGGATGTGTGTGTATACCTAAGAATCAGTGAGTGGGTATGTAGTTATTGGTGTTGGAGTGTCTATGGTTTTGTGAATGGCAGCCTGTAATTTAGAGTGGGTGTATCAAAAATTATATTAGGGTGTGAGAAGATGCATCAAATTATCACATGGATGATGTCATCAGTGATGTCATTTGAGATGTCATCAGTGATGTCACTGACCATGTCATGAGGGATGTAATATGTGACATCATTAGCAGTGCATTGCGGGGGCGCGAGTTATAGTTAGCTGAACTAACTGTAACGGGGGAATTTCTCTGGTTTCGTACGAGTGAAATGTCCAACTAACTATAACGCCCCTGAAACCTATGTTTTTTTCTGTGAATTTCTAAGGTTTTTTAAATGCTAATTTCTAACTAGAACGTGCCTGAAACCTATGTTTTTTTCAGTGAATTGCAAAGGTTTTTTAAATGCTCATTTCTAACTATAACATGCCTGAAACCTATGGTTTTTTAAGTGAATTTCAAAGGGTTTTTAAATGCTAATTTCTAACTATGCCTACAGAGGTAGGACATGTGAAGAAAGAAGAAAAATGTACAGAAAGAAGCAAAAGAAATGCAGAAAGAAGCAACAGAAGTCCACAAAGACGAAGAAAAGTGCAGGAAGAAGCAAGACATGTGCAGAAAGAACCAACAGAGGAGCAGAAAGAGGCCTTGTTGCAAAATCATCCTGTGCCCACAACTGTTTCAGATGGGTACTGGTGGTAACTGACTGACTAACCAGGCCTAGAGCTAGTGCTATGCTAAAAGACACTTAGGATACAGTGAAAACAGCTACAAACACTAGGGAACACTATGCGTTGGGTTACCCCTGTGATTTGCATGACCTCCTCTGTAAGGCCCCAGTATGTAATAGGACAGGGGGATTAAACCTACCTCTAAGTAAGAGGTGCAGAAATATGCAACTTTAACTAGTAGTCGTGTTTGCAGAGTGGTGGAGAAAGGGTGCTGGGCGTCCAACCAACGCTCAGGAATTCCGCTGCGTAGGACTTACAGGAGGTACCAGGAGGGATTCTTGGCCCCCAAACTCCCTTGGGACTAAATTGAACTTCATCCCCCATCCCGTAGTCTGCCATGAGGCATGTTTGCAGAGTTGTAGAGAAAGGGGGCCATGGCCTCCGAAGACGTCTTAGCAATCGCACTGTGTGGTACTTACTGGCGGTAACAAGAGGGGTAGTTGGACCCCAAGGACATCGTTGGGGGCCAACTTCCCAAACTATTACCTCCAGTCAGTCCCACACAGCAGCATTGGTAAGTACTCATACCAGGCCACGCCCACTTTGCCCACCACTCTACAAACACGCTCCCTGGCACGCTCTTGGATGGGGATTAAAGTCCCCTTCACTGCTGGGGGTCCTTTAGCTACCAACTAGCCTACCTTTTACCTCCAGTAAGCCCCACGCAGTGGGATTGGTGAGAGGTAGACAAAGGCCATGCCCCCTTTCTCCACCACTCTGCATACGTGCCCCCTGGCGCGTTGTTAGTTGGGGGATTAAGTCCTCTTGAATCCTGAGGGTCCCTGGGGTCCAAATAGCCCACCAGCTACCTCCAGTAAGAGTCACAGAGCTGCGTTGTAGAGAGGTGTAAAAAGGGGCGTGGCTGACCACCTCTCTGCAACACAGGTCTGTGGTGCCTACTGGAGGTACCTGGTGGGCTAGTTGGCCCCCATGGGCCCTCAGGATTGAAGGGGAATTAATTCCCTAACTCAAAATGCGCCACAGGGCTTGTGTTTGCACACGTCACCTCAGGTCCCGCCCCCTCCATTTACCACTGTGCAAATGTGCCCCGTGGTACGTTTTAAGTTGGGGAATTAATTCCCCTTCAATCCTGAGGGCCCATGGGGGCCAACTAGCCCACCAGGTACCTCCAGTAAGCGCCACAGAGCTGAGTTGCAGAGAGGTGTAAAAAGGGGCGTGGCCTCTGAACACCTCTCTGCAACGCAGCTCCCGGGCGCATACTGGAGGTACCTGGTGGGCTAGATGGCCCCCAGGGAGCCTCAGTATTCAAGGGGAATTAATTCCCCAACTTACAACGCGCCAGGGGGCGCGTCTGCTGAGTGCTGCAGGGAGGGGCAGGGCTTAGCCGAGATGCGGCAATTCTTTTTTTTAAGAAGGGGGTCTGTGTGGCCCCCCTCCTCTTTCCTTTTTTGGGGCCATGGGGACCCCATCCCTCAGGGCCTTGCCCCTTTTTAAAACAAGCATTGGCATAGCCAATAGGTCTCGCCTTTGGGACCTTATAAGTGTTTAGCCATGAAGCACTTGATGTTGTTGCACCAAGAATATTGTGCTGGATAACTAAACACTTATAAGGTCCCAAAGGTGAGACCTATTGGCTATGCCAATGCTTGTTTTTTTAAACGGTCGTGACATACAAACACCAGCCGTGTCGATAAAATACTGGTCAGGAAGCAACACTATGCCGTATTAACTTCTATTTTGTCTATATTAAGAAGCTTCCATATACAATGTGGGAACACCACCACCTTGTGGACAGTTGTAGTAACAAAGAGCAACAAGGAAGCTATCGACTTCAGGAATGTGAAAGAAAGCTCTCGTATCTTAAAAGCTGATGACCCATGACGAGAGAGGAAAGCCATATGGCGCCTCTGCTCGTAAGCGCATGCCTGCGCACATACACGCAAGCCCTAGGCCACAGTGTAGCACTTTGAAAAGCCCCATACTAAAAGTCGAGTAGCAGCGCAAGCGCTGCTCTTGGCTCGACCTAAAAAGGGTGTCATATAGTGCCAAGAGACTTTCACCAGGCTAGTGTGTGCTTTATAGCTGCAGTCAAGCAGTAGGTGTCAAAGCATTTTACACTGGGCACCATGGCTTACAAAAATTGGGAAGAGCCCTAATGAAGTCTAGGAATTAGAGACTGCGAGAAAAAAAAAAACATGCGCCTGGGTTTGACTGCGGGACGATTTTTCTTGAGGTACACATCTTTCCGAGATGAGCTTAATTATGAGTGAAAAACGAGCCAACTACCAAAATCTCTACAATGCTGATGTCCTATCTGAACCAATGAAAGCAGGGCATGATTCTGTTTGCAACATCGCTGCTTGCCCTTTGACTGTGTTTCTTTTTAACACTGAGGTGTCATTCTATACAAAATGAAGGTGGCAACTATGGAAGGAACTGTTAAAAGAGCAGGAGTATGCCACTTCATGTAATCTACAAATATATTGAAATCTGGGCTTATAGAAGGTTGCAATGGCTCCGATCAAGATACCCACTTTGATTGGTGTTTGAATTGTTATATTGGTATTGGGGGGAGGGGGTGGTGGTGGGGGGCATAGGGGGGGGGGGGGGAGTAGCCCAGCAGTAGACACTATCCCCGCCTTTAATGGGTCGCACAGCCCCTGTTTTTTGTCATCTGATATACGTATATTTATCAGAATCCCTGCCTTGTGCATGCTCCCAACTGAATTATTGGATTGACCCCTATTTTCCCTCTAGACACATGCACACAGGACAATTAGACATCCAGCGAAAATCAACACATCTCTAGCTACTCCATCTAACAAGAAACATTAGCCAGAATAGTTCTAATGCATCTAACATGGAGCACCAACAAATCTTCCCCTTTAAGCAACCCCACCACAAATATTCGACACAACACTTAAACAGAACTCTGAACTGCCACCCAAGACAGCACAGATATTGCACATGGACTTGGATTATTAATGAGCTCACAACAGAATGGTTGATAATAAACAAAGCAGGTTGAATGGGGTTACACACAAGCACGGCGGAAGGGAGAAAGAGATGGTGGTCGCTTTGCACACATCTTCCGTCAGTACCCAAGCAGCCCCTACATATACACTCACAACTTCTCAGAGGCGCCATAGAGTTGGGCGTTACCAACCTCACAACACCCATGAGCTTCACAAGCAATGTACCACTCCATAACGCAACATTAATCCAAAACCCTGGTTAAATTTATTTATTTATTGATTTATTGCAAATTTGTAATGCGCATGGCTGCCTCAGCAACGAGGCGTCCCAGCGCAGACCAAGGACCAGAAGCAAGAGCATAAAAGAGAGACAAAGCAATTTAGATGGTAGAAGTGGGGAAAAGCCATGTCTTCAAAGCATTACAAAATGCCAAATGATTGGGGATGGTTCTGATAGGGGTCGGAAGCGTGTTCCAAAGTTTCGCCACAAGCCAGCGGAAGGAACGCCCCCCGGCACTAGCTCTCCACTCTTGGGAAGTGCAGACCATAGCTAGGTCGGCAGATCGCAACGCGCGCTTAGGCACCTAGGCCTCCAACAGATGGAATAGGCCCAGCGGAGCCTGTCATGACAGGATCTTGTGTGAGATACACAGCACCTTAAATTGTATCAGTTTATCCATCGGCAGCCAATGGAGTTTGGGGAGAACATGCGCTACTGAGCAATATTTGGGTAATGCGACCAGAATCCATGCTGCCGCATTCTGAACCCTCTGATTTGCCGGAATTAAGCTGTAGGCAATTAGCTGCCATCCAATCAGAGATAGCTAGAAGATCTTCCTTAAATTTGTCTAGATTGGTGGTGCATTTCTTTGAGAAGGAAATCACCAATTGGGTGTCGACAGCATACGACACCAACGACAACCCCCTACCCTTAGCCAGCTCTGCCAAGGGGATGACATATAGATTGAACAAAAGAGGGCTTAGTATGGAGCCCTGTGGCACCCCCTGATGCAACGCCAACTCCTGTGAGGAAAAAGGGGGTGCCAAAACCTGAAAGGATCTCTCTGTTAGAAACGATTGAACCCAGGCCAGAGCTGAATCCCTAATCCCAATGTCCTGTAGGCGTTTAAGAAGTATCTTATGGGACACAGTGTCAAATGCGGCACTTATGTCCAAAAGGACCAAGGCCGCAGAGTCCCCTATGTCTAAACTGCCCCTAATTGCTTCCGACACGGCCAAAAGCACGGACTCTGTGCTATGCCTGGGCCGGAAGCCGTGTTGTGAAGGATCAAATATAGCATGTTGCTCGATAAAGTTAGCCTATGTGGAATTCAAATGTGCTTCCACCACTTTAGCCAAGAAAGGCAACCGTGAAATTGGTCGATAATTACCCGGTTCAGCAGCATCCAAAGAAGGTTTTTTTAACAAAGGGATGACTTTCGCGTGTTTCCACGCCCGTGGTACTGATGCAGTCAGCAAAGACAGATTAGCCAGATCTAAACTCACATCTGAGATCAGAGGATAAAACTGGCGAAAGTGAGTGGGGGTCACCGGGTCAGCCGGGGAGCGCGATTTGATTTTTAGGCACAAGGCCTCAAACTCCAGGGGCGTTAAGAGAGGAAGTGATACCAGGTTGCTACCCCCCAAACTACTGGGCAAGAAACCAAACTCTCAATTGCCAGAGATACATATTTCACGCTGGGTAATGCACATTCCAATTTTCCTAAATGTATTCAAATTAGTAAAGACAACAAACACCAGACACTACTAACAGTAGCACAATACGAAATATACCCATTAAATCTCACATGTTGACAACACCCACACTACTGATATCTAACTCCATTAGAAATCTGACTCTCGCTGTGACTGAATCTTCAAGACCAAGGCATAAAGATATCTCTAAAACATAACGTGCACCGTCACTCCCATCGACTGACTCCCAACAATCCTCCAAGTCATTCATGAAGAAGGCATCTTTGAAAACAGAAAGCATAGCTCAGTGATGGGCTCATCCAATAAAAGTATCATATGCTATTAAAGGCTATTTGCCAAGTGTGCTCTAGCAAGAGTCGTCCAAGAATAGGTCTATGAAAGAAGTCTAGGAACTAGTCACCTGGTAAACATCACAGTGAAGGATGCAGGGCTGAGGGTGGGAGAAGAGCAACCAAGGAGTCGCAGGAGCCTCCGAGGACCAAAAACACACAACCTGAGGAGCATAACACTTAATTTAATTTCCTTAAAGCAGCTTCTTTCTCCGTGACATCAACTAACAGCTCTCCGCACATCTAACACTATTGGAATTGTCCTATAAATCAGGTGGGACAGCGTCATTCTGCCACGTCCCCATAATACACAGGTTCTAAGGTGCTTGCCAAGGGTTTTGTGCATCTCTAAACTTGGAACTGTGCAGGATTTATTTTAAAAAAACAACAACAAAAAACAAGACTTTCCATTCTCAAGTGCCATTTCTTTATTTTAGAAGGGAGTTCTTTCATGAGGCATGGAAAATCTCTCCTACCTGACGGTAGTTTTCTAACTCCATAGCTACTCTATGTTACAAAGACACTACGTCAGGGCACAAGACAGCAGTGAAGGACCGCATGCCATTGCCAGAAGTTGAAAACCTTGTCATAAGCAAGCCTGTATCATAGGCAACTGCAGCTAAGGGCATAACAAAAGTGGGAGAAAGTCTTCACTCGTCCTCTCCTCATCTCTGAATTTTATGTCACATCAAATTCTGGGACATACTCCGAAAAGGGCATACTTAAGGGAATTCAAAGTATTGCTTTGAAAAACATCTTCTTAGAGCGACATTTATCCAACAGATCCCACCTGCCTCCACACCACCAAGGAGGGTGTGGATAGGATGCAGGACTCCAATCACACACACATTACCTGAAATACTTTATCTGTTACATTATGGACATCCGATAGAGGAACAGCATTATCAGTCCACAAGCACTGTCAGCTTCAGGGACTGCGATATCTGCACAGAGGGGCCAATGTCCAAAAACACACAACTTAGCCATACAACATGCTCACAGGAACATGACTTGGCATCTATCAACCCAGGGTTCTTAAAGTACTGGGCCAAAAGGAATGGGGGATGGACATCCCACAAGGGTGAAGCTTGGTGGCGTATCAGCAGTGAAGGCAAAACTCATTTACAGTTATCAGAGAAAAACCAAGACCAGCCTTAACACAGCTTTATGTGCACAATAAACACAGAAAGGGTAAAAACAATCATGCTGCAGTGACACTAGATTTTTAAGATATGCTCTGCCACATACAAAGGAGGAGACACTTCAAGCACACCTAACGGGGCTCAATCTGTGGCAATATTCATACACACCAGCACAAAAGCGGTTGCAATTTTTCCCCGAAGCGGTTTCTATATGTTGAAGTTATAGCACATTTTTAAAAAAACGAGCCGTGGTGAATGAGGATTCGCATCGCAATGCTCAAAGCATCAACAAGAGTTGGCGCGCTCCAATCTCTCCCAGGAGGAGACTTGGCCCTGCAGTAGTGTACTTAAGCTGACAGCATTTGCAATTTGTCCCACGAGTGTTAAGCACTCAGATACGCATCCTAATACGCATGCACACAAGCCCCGGCTGAAAAGCATTTACATTCCTGCCAACATTGCTGATAAATTTGTGAGAGACTTGGAAACATGATGATAAAAGATTAACAATAGAAAAACCAGAATGATGAAAGGCGTGGAAGTCCAATGGTGAACCGCGAGGGCCAGACTGAAGTCAGAGTCTCAGGATAACAATTTAAACTACATTTGTATTCGAGGGATGTAAACCATTTACAGTCAGCCCAGATTTATAGAAAAACCTGGTGTGGATGTTACTCGTTCAAACATACATTGGACACCCCCTGATGTAAGGGGGAAAAAGCCACACTTACACTCTTCTGAACAGTGTGAACCCAGGCCCTCACAGGTTCAAAGAGTGTGTCACAAATGAGAAATATACAATACAAACGTAAATAGCAAAAGGACCAAAGCACTTCTACAGTAACTAGGAGAGCACTCAAAGTATAGACTCTGTCCAGTAAACACCAGATATGGTGCGACTTCAAATTGAGCCAGTTGGCCAATACATAATTCACACTTCTTATCCAGCAGATAATGGGAAAAAAAAGAGTTCTCTTACTTTACTGCAATTATTAATTCCGTTCAGGCCAAAGCTGAAGTACTCTAGGGCACGTCCAAAGTGGAGTTGGAAGTGAGGGGCTTTGTCAGAGCGCGGGTGCATGAGCATACATGTGAGGACATTTGTTGTGTGTTGCTGTGAACGCGGCTATGTACAAGACAAAGAGGAGGATGCTGAGAGAACGGTTCCACTTTTACTGGGCCAGATACTCTTTGGCCATTTGCAATAACCCACCAATACACAGCGAAAAACACTCGCATAACTCAACCCTGATGCAGGTCCAAAACCAACATTTCCGGAGAACTCGTTAGGAAAGAATACAGAGAATGTTTACAGAGACGGATAAAAAAAAGCATGACATAGCCAATCGGGCTTGGCAACCGGAGTGCCCAATTACAGAGCTGCAAACGGGGTGTTGTAGCAGGGTCGGGGAATCATAATAATTAGCATGCAGGCTGCAAACAAAGGCTAGCAAATAGGTTCCAATAATTAAAATAATTTTTCGTGCTGCAACGGACAAGTGCCGTTTTTTGAATAAATGGGACTGCTTTTAAACGTGGAACCTTCAAAAGGTTTTTAGTTGGAAGTGTAAACAAGAAGATGAAATAAAGTGTCCATGGGAGGGAGGAGGGAGCCAAGGGGAGAAGAGAGGTGGGAACAGAACCAACTGCCAACCACAGAGAAATCACCGCAAACAGGTCACCTCCTTGCAGCTAGTGTTTCATCGCTTTACACCGATTAGCACTCTGCCACTGAAAGACAAGTTTAGTCCGAATCACTTAATTCTATGCAAAAAAAATGCAGAACATCTACGAAAACACTTGGAGTACTGGTGTTCTATTCAGAATTCCCTTTAAACTATACACTTTAGTTTTGGTTTAAATCATTTCTAAATCAAGAAACTGCAATTGTAAAGTTTTGTTTCTATTCCAGCGTCAAAAAAAGTTTTAGATGAGCAGAATCTCCTGCTTCCACTTCGGCGTTTGAGGGAGGACACGGCTCGGTGGTGTAAGCTGCCCTTGTCCCCGCTGGGTCGGGCAGCGCTGTTTAAAATGATGTCCCTTCCCAGATTCCTCTATGCACTTCAGAACTCCTTCGATGTCATTCCTGTGTCCTACTTTCGGGAGGTGGAGAGCCTGCAGAGGAGATTGGTGTGGGACGGACGGGCTCGTATCGCTCTGGCAAAGCTTACTCTCCCCTGGTATGACGGGGGCATCGCGCTTCCCGACATTCCCAGGTACTATTGGGCCTCACAGCTATCGGCCATTAACCATGCCACGTATGCGCCTGGCTTGAATCCGGCGTATGAGATGGATAAATTCCTGCTTCCCGGCGGAAATTATAACAGGGCACTTTACTCCAGCTCGGCTGGACGGACCCTTACGGGACCCTACTAAGATTGCGGTACGGATCTGGAGGGCGGCCAATGTAGCAATGGGCTGGAGTGAGCGATTAACATGTGCTACTCCCCTGTTTGCCTCCGACCGACTGGGAAGCCTCTGGACAACGAAGGGGTTTGAACGTTGGGACACGATTGGTATTAGTAGAGTGGGAGACTTATGGATTAAGGGTGCGGTTAAAACATTCGCGGCGCTCCAGAGCGAATACGAACTTACGGAAAGGGAGTTCTTTCGCTACGCCCAGGTTCGGCATGCTCTGCTCTCTGTTTTTGGGGAGGGGACCAAGATCCCGGCTTCTTCGCCCCTCGAGGACCGCATACTCGATGGTCATGTCCCCGACAGTACTATCTCTTTAATTTATAAAAAACTTATCAATAATCGGGCTGACCTCTTGGTGCGCCTCCGGGAGGCGTGGACGGGGGATGGGGTGGAACTGGACGACGAGGACCGGCAGTCCGCACTGTCGTCCCCCAAGGAAGTGGCCATTCCGGCCCGTCTCCGCCTGGTCCAGCTTAAGATTCTCCACCGGGTGTATGTGACGGGTCCCCGTTTGGTTTCGATGGGATTTTCTGAAGACGGGCTCTGTAAGCGGGGATGTGGGCTCAGTGCCACCTTTCTCCATATCCTTTGGGAGTGCCGCGAGGTGGCTGAATACTGGCGCCGGGTTCATGTGGTCATGGGACAAGTCACCGGGGTTGCGCTGTTGCCAGAGGTGCGTCGCTGTGTCCTGAATGTGTGGGAGCCCAATGATTATAACGCGGCTCAGACTCGGTGGACGGCCCTGGGGAACATGATTGCCAAGAGAGATATAGCGCAGCTATGGGGTTCCCAGCGGCCTCCCACCGTGTCCGTATGGAAGGAGAACATGGACTGGTGCATGTTCAGGGAGAAGACTGTGTATGTGGCTCGTGGTAAACCGGGGGCATGGGGCAGAATCTGGGGGCAATGGAACGCGTATCGTGGGGGTATCTGTACTCCCCCCCTAGTGGACACCGATATTGCTTTGTCCCCCTGACCCTTGATGGTTCCTTGCGACTTTTGGAATAACCGAATATAGACGTTCCTCTCCCGTGACCCCCCCCCCGACCTATCAGTACTCCTTCCTCTTGATAGCTATTTGAAGGTCTGAAGTAGAGTCCCCCGGAGGTAGCCTGACCCACACTTTTTGTCCTTATGCCTCGCCTTTTGTTTTTATTTGTTATTTATGTTAAACCTATGTATCCTGCTTCCCTAGGACTATCCGGAGCCGTGTACGGGACTGGGCCCCGGGAGTCGACTACTGCCTTAAGAACTGTATGATCCTTTCTGAATCTAGCGGCCGGCCCTGGTGGTTGTAGGCCCATGCTTGTAATTGATTTATTGTTCAATAAAATTTTCCCAAAAAAAAAAAAAAAAAAAAAAAAAGTTTTAGAGGATGACTCCACTTTCGCCCTCTCGACCAGAACTTTCTAGAACATTGGTCAGTAGCGGCATCAACACCCACAAGAGCCGCCCTCTCTCTCTCACCTAATAAACGTCCCCCCACTGCTGCCCTCCTCTAAATGGTACAGTCGTCTATCTGCTGTATGAACGTAAGATGCAGCTAGCGTGCTCTTGGAGTCAGCAACATACCCTAAACAAGCACGCGGAAAAAAAAGTGAAAGTGATCACGATCACGCAAAAAGAAAAAACAAGAAGAGAGCTTGCATCAGGAGTAACAAGCATTGATCGCAATCAAAGCGAACGACGTGCTGCCGAGTGGTGCTAATGACCCGTGAAAGGAGGTTGCGCGCGTTAACGCAAGCGCTAGACCAGCCAGTAGCACTTTCAAAACTCACCTACTAAATGTCTCTCCGAGCCAGCGCATGCGCTGGGATCAGCGAGACCTAAAAAAGAAATAAATGTAAACGGGAAGGGGGCCATGTGGCCCCCCTCCCGTGGCCAATTTCGGCCCCGGGGACCCCATCCCCCGGGCCATGGCCATAATTTTTTTTAATTATTATTATTTAAATCTAGGAGGGGGGCTGCGTGGCCCCCCTCCTGAGGCCTCTATTATTAGCCCTGGGGACCCTATCCCCTGGGGCTCTGCCTCTTATTTTTTTTGATGGAGGGGGGCTACATGGCCCCCCTCCTAGGCCACTTCTGGCCCCGGGAACCCATCCCCTGGGGCCTGGCCTCTTCATTTGGGGAGCGTGGGGGGAGCCCCAATGCCCCCACGGTCCCTGCCGGCTCCCCGCATCCTGCGGGAGCAAGCATTGCTTTTCCATATGGGGAGCTGCTGACATGCAGCTCCCCATGTGGAAAAGCAATGGGGTTTGATTTTTGAAAGCAAGAGCAGGTTTCCTGCTCTCGCTTTCAAAACCCAAACCACTGTTTGCTATGACAGGTCGGGAGCTGCATGGCTCCCACCCTGCCATAGCAAACAGCAGTGTCCCGGGGGTGGGCACCCCGGAACACTGCAAGAGCCGGCTCTGGCGGGGTGGCATTTCCCAGGGCCATCAAGGGCTCCAGGAGGGGGGCAGCGCAGCCCCCCTCCCAATGTTTGCACAGCCCCGGGGAAGTGGTGGTCCCCCCCAGCATTTGAATATTAGTGCCCCGGGGAGGTGGCGGTCCCCGGGGTGTGTGGGGGGGCTTGAGCCCCCCACGCAGGTGTATTTTGTATTTTTAAAATTTTTAAAAGCCCCGGGGGTGGCGGTCCCCGGGGCAGCAGAGGGACTGTGAGCCCCCGCATATTAATTAAAAAAGATCCCGGGGGGGGGGGGGGTGGGGGGGAGTGGTGGTCCCCGGGGCTTGGAGGTCCCCCACCAATTAAAAAAGAAGAGGGCGGTGGCAGTCACCGGGGCAGTGTGGGGGGGGTTGGGCCCCCCCACACATTCTTCTCACTGCCCCCGGGGACTTTAATACAACGAAGCGTGGGAGCCCGCGCTTCGTTTTTTTAAATTTTCTCAGCCGGATTTGCACACCCAGCGCAAATTCTGCCTAGAAAAGAACTGTCAGCGAAGTTGGCAATGCTACTATGCCTTATCTCGTGCAGAAGGGTATCGGATGTCAGAGCCCTTGATGTTTCGAGTAGAATTTCTTCCCCCTCAGGGGTCACTTTTATGGTCCGCAGACGAACAAAGTGCGGGACAAGATCTATTTCCTATCCGGCGTTTCCAGATTCTCCGAAGTTGTGTGTGGTTGCTTGCCTTAAGGCTTATGAGACCATGTCCGAGGAGTATCGCCCTCCCGGGGAACGGCAGTTACTCATTGCACTTAGGAAGCCTCATAGGGCAGTTTCCTCCCCCACCATTGCTCGGTGGGTAAGATGGGTCATGCAAGTAGCCGGAACTGACCTTCGGGACTTCGGAGCTCACTCGGCTAGAGGAGCTATGGCCCATAAAGCTTTTGCCCTAGGAGCTCGTCTGGAAGATATTCTGAATGCAGCAGATTGGTCTTCAGATTCTACTTTTAAACGGTTCTACTTTAAGCCGGTTATTGACATGGCTCACTTGGTGGTGAGCAAGCTTTAAACGAGCATAATCCTCGCCTCCGGTCCTGACATAGAATGAAAATTTTCCTAGCTATCGTAACGGAAAGTTTCAATTCTATTAAGGACTCGGAGGCGAGGATTATCCCACCCAGGGTACAAAGCCTCTTTGTTTTCTCCCGCCCTCGTACTGGGGTAAGTAGCAGGTTTTATTTGTTCAGATGTCATGTGATATTGACTGTACTGTGTATTCTATGGTTCCTCCGTACAGGCTAAACCTTAGCCATAGCGTTCGCTTATGTTATGTTTTGTGTTCTAGGCGAGTCGGGTAAACAAGATTCGTGAACCCTGGGCTGGCTGGCCTTCAGCGACGAAAGAGGGAGTTTGGAAACTGTTGAAGGACTATCATTACCTCGGAGCCTAGTGATTGGTGCAAATGACGAGGGACACTCTATCCTGTGACACTCTATGGTTTCTTGTTTTATTCCCTATGGTTCATGGGAATATTTGTTTGTTTTGGTGACTTTAAAATGGCTGCTGTCATTAAAGCGAAGAAAGTAAAGCATAATCCTCGCCTCCGAGTCCTTAATAGAATTGAAACTTTCCGTTACGATAGCTAGGAAATTTTTCATTACCTATTGTGATTTTTTGGGGCAAATGTACAATGGCTAAAAGACAGAGGTACTTTTATTTAGATTCTTGCTATGGTGAGAGGTGTCACTTGATCTATGTTTATCCTCTGCATGGAAGAGGTACTGTTTGCCTGCTCCCTGGTTTACAGGCCAATTTCGGAAGTTGTCGTTTTTGCTATTCTTTCAGCCCTTAAGAGTTTCTGGTGTTGCATTTGCTCTTTATCCAATGAGAAGGCAGTTTTTTCCCTTTATTTGCTGTACCCTTAGCTGTCCATGGATGTGAGGAAGGCGATGCTTTTTGGGGACAAATTTGTTCTCCACTAAGGTTAAACGTTGGTGCCGTACCCACTCTTTGGGAGATAGGCTTTAGTCTTCAATGATTGTAGTACCCTTGGTCAGGTTGCTATTACTAACCTAACCTTACATTGATGGTATATGGGAAACTTTTGTGCAGTGTCCTTTTATCTAAAAATCAGTGGCAGAAGCATATAAGAGTCTGGATTGAACGCAGAGTGTGGGAAATATGGGAGGAGTGAAAGTCACTAGGTTCATGCAGTGAAATATAACACAAGCTTTGCTTACTTTATAGAAGCCAATAAGTTATATCAAGTAATACGGTTTTCCATGTACAAGTATTTCGAGTATTGAAACATGGCCTAATCTATTCACATATACAAACACATTTTTAAAAAATTAAAGGAATTGTCATATTGGAACAGATTGTTTTGAACTGAATGAACGTTAAAAAGAATATGTAATTTGTTACAAGTGTCATAAATCATCTCCAATAGATAGCCACTTCACCAAGAGTCATAATCTTTACTTAAACATGTTGATTGCATTAAAGGTATTGTCCAGAATCTGTACATTCCGAATTGTTTCCCGCTAAGAGGTGCACACCGGAAGCAAGCCAAGAATACAGCCTGCTCCCTATTGAGTTTAGGACAATCTTATTGCAGCTTTAAATTTTGTTAGGCGCTGCCTGAAAGACCAACTAAAATTAGTTTAAAACTTCCAGCAGAAAAAGGAAGCGCCGAGTTTCATGCTAACTAAGTTTCCGTTCTTATGGGTTCTAGAGGAGTTGATTGAATTAGGCTCAGAAAAGGCGATAATGACCAGTGTCTGTTTTGACACATTTTAAATAACAGCTCAGTTATGTTGTGTTGCTAAAGATGTAGGGTTCTGCCAGATAACATTTCATAGAAGAGTCATATTAGAGGGCCTTTTCAACCGAAGTTCTACTTAAGATGATTGCTGAATCAGCCATCAGAGCCAGTGGCATTAGAAGCCTTAACATGCTTTGCTATTCTGCTACATTAGCTATAATAAGATCACTGGAACTGGTAATGTTTATAAATTCACAAAGTCCTTCAGGTTTATTAATCTTAGCAATGTAGGTTGACTACACATTACTGTTGTTTATAGAACTAGCACTCGTACACTCCTTGCCGGATCCCTATTCTTTAAGTGCCCAGAATTTCTTATTTGATTTAATCACCATTGAGCATTTGCTCCTATCTTTTAAAATCACGCTTCAACTTTCTATAAATTAGATTTTTAAATGCCTGTTTGCCAGTCTTTATCACGCTGACTACTGATAGAGGAATTCTCATACCATATCTTCCCAGATGCTTGAAAGAGAATGCACTTGGACTGATGTTTTGTAACGACTTCTTAATAAAGTCATGGACCTTTAGAATGGGACCATGGAGGCTTACTAAACTGTACTTAGAATTGTTCATTTGGCACCCGATTGAATAATGTCTTCATTTTGCCCATCTGATGTGTAACGAAGGCACGTAACCTATTGTAGATGGATGCAGTATGCCTAACACCACACCCTCACAAATCTTGCTTCTAACCCCATCTGCCTACGGCCAGACAGAGTTTATGCAGGTCATCATGTTAGTGCCTACAATCGTGGACATTTGTCTAGATGCTGAATCTCTTTTTGCATAAAATCTCATTTTTCACTTCCGCTCATCTTTAGGTACTGCTCCACCTTAATCCACTTCACAGTGAGGTTAACTCTTAAGTTATTGTGGTTCTGTGGCTTTCAAGCATAGAGTCCTTTCACTGAATCACTGACTCTTTAAACACTGAAGTCTGGAAATAAAGGGATAGCCTCCATACGCAGGACTGGGTTCGAAACCGACAAGTTACAAAGATTGCCAACTTATGTACTAATGCACCATCTACCTCTAAATGGTTGACCAGTGCCATGCTGTTACTATTGGCACTGTTTATGCATCTCTCTCCCCGGGTATTTACTTTTTGGGAAAGGCACTTACTTGAGTTCCTCGCAGCAGTCAGTACAGCCATTTGCTTTGCTATACAATACCATTAGCAAAGCAAATGGCATCAACAATCAAGGGCAAGACCTACTGCATTTTCAATGCTTGCTTGGTTCAGCTGCTGTGTTGAAAGTTTCGGGGTGATTTGTAAAGCGGGGAGTGAGACAAAAGGCGGGTCCCAAAATGTGTTTTCCCCATGTTATGTCTATTGGGAGTTTTAAATATTTTAACACAACTGCAGCCTGAACCACTGAACGGAATAACACAAAATTTGCCAGAAAGCTAGATGTTGGTTCAGAAAGCGTGCTTTTTGTGATTCGGTGTAAATCCTTTCAGTAGTTTCAGAAATGTTTTGGTTTAAAAAATATAGATGTCTGGGAGCCAAAAATACTACTGAAATGTGATTGGCTTCCAACACTTCAACCAGGAAGTATTGGCATTCATCTTGGGACCAAAATGCATGATAGCACCCTATTGAAATGCATTGTAGTGAATGGCAGGTTTTGAGGGTCCCAAAAAGGAGAATGTATAAAGGGTGATAACAGATTTTAGTTACAATATAAATCATTTGTTGATGGTACCATACTCATTTAGGAATTGTAGTGTGTTCTAAGGTGATTTTACCCTGTGGAAAAGCCTTATGCAGAGATTTCAAGCATCATTTTTGAGATAAAACTGTTTTCTCATGATTGCCGCATAGTGGTTATGGAAGGTGCTCCAGAAGCCCAAATGAGAGCATATTTTCTGAAAAATCACACTTTCTTTCTCAGTCATATGAAAATGAAGTCTCACAGTTGATTTCCTTGTATTCTACTACAGCCTCCCAGAGTGTTCTAAAGAACAACTAGAGCACCAACAGTGTTACTTATGACCAATGTATGCCAGAAGCCATGTTGACAATCAAACTGGTAAAACTTAAAACATTTAATTGAGAAAAGAACAAAATGATGGGGTTCCATGTGTCAATGAAATTATAGCTAGTTCTGTAGAAAGAAAAATTAGGACACATTTTAAGTGAGTTATCAAATATATCTCTCTTCTATTTCATTAAACCATTCTGACACGCAGACTGAACCATGCAGACTGAAACATGCACTTTCAATACATGTACACATGCAAACTGAAACATGCCCTTTCAACACAAGAGGCAGACTTACAGTTAACTACCTGGTGATCAGCATTTTTACTACAGTATTCTAATGAGCAACTAGAGTGCTAACATTCTGAATTTTTGCCAAAGGTGTGGCACATATGAACGCCATCTTGATGGAATCAAAGTAGAAAACTGAAAGCATTTTCTACTGAGGATACTGCAGTAAATGATGAAATTAGGGAGCTTCATAACAAATAAGTCTCCCACGATGGCCACCGTAATCAAAGAGCCCAAATATAGCACAAATGCCAAACAAGTGTAGCCCAATCATAGAAGTGTGTAAAACACTTAATTACACAAAGGTATAGGAGTGCTTTACATGAGCATCAGTTACATTACACAAGGAGACATTCATTTTGGTTTTAGGCATGGGGAGATTAAGTGATTTGCCCAGAATCACAGGATGTCGAGCTGATGTCGAGCTGATGCCGAACCTCAAACCTGGTTCCCCAGTTGCAAAGTCTGCAGCTCTGGCTGTAACGCCACATCCTCTCCCTTCAATGTAACATATAATCAAGTGATCAACTGGATTAAAAAAAACATAAAAACAGCAAATTACTTTAAAGTGCTTTGTTGCTTTTTGAGAACTCAGAAAATATGTCCTCATTTTAGTTGTTGAGAGCATAACCATAATTTCTATGGGAATAAGATTCACGGAGGAGGGTGCAGAGACAACAAGTTAAAGACGCTGTGCAGGTGGGAGGGGCAGTGGCATTGGCAGTACAACGGACCATGGAGGGCAGGGAAAATGGGGGCATGGGTAACAAACCAACCATTAAGTACAGGCAAGAGAGGCTGTGGCAATATTAAAGACCATTGAGGGCAGAAGGAAGAGTGGTAGTACAACCAAACATGCCAACAGACCCGATTCAGGCAGGACACTCCTGATATTTTTAAGCCCAAAAGGCCTTTATTTTATTTGCCTCCTGCCTAAAATCTTCAATTTAAGTCATTGGGGAAAATCAAATTCCCAGTTGTGTTTTTCAAAATCTCCCTCTTACCAAGTTCAAAATGTTGGCAAGTTTGGTACATTGGATCACGGAGCGCAGGAGGAATAGGGTAGGGACACGGATAAGAGAGGGCAGGAGGACACGACCGCGACTACCCATACTGCCACACAGCCACGCGCGACACAAACCCACCCAGGTGACGACCCCCCTTAATACTACACACTCACCTTAGGGGGACCAGGTTCCTCTCCCCGCTGCTACGGGGCCTGCACCCATGCCGTATGTCCACCTGCATAGTCGTACCCCGCCCTGGGGTTCCCAATGCGCTGCTTCACCAGTTGCCCTACAGTCCACCTGAGCTGTAGTCTGGCTGACCCTTCTCTGACGGTCCATGGCTGCCCCTAGTTTCCCCTCCCTTCCCTGGTTTGTATTATATAGTATGGCAAACACCGGTTACACTGCACATGAGTGTGGTGAAGGTTATTGTAAACGTGATGATTGATCTCACCTGATTGGACACTTGTACTCTGCGATATTGTCATCCAACAATGATATGTAATGAAATTACTAACAAAAGCCAATAAAAACATGTTTAAAAAAAAAAAAAAAAGAGAGGGCAGGAGGGAGATGGGCATCAAACTGACCTTACAGGGCAGGCGTTATGGGTTGCAGCAGCACAA
Organism: Triturus cristatus; assembly: GCF_964204655.1. Taxonomy (NCBI): domain Eukaryota; kingdom Metazoa; phylum Chordata; class Amphibia; order Caudata; family Salamandridae; genus Triturus; species Triturus cristatus. The sequence goes on along the minus strand of NC_140584.1, from coordinate 934,288,534 downwards.
TACATCTCACAGGGCAAGCAGGACGGCAGTGCAGCAAAAGGACCATGGAAAGCAATAGAAAGGGAACAGGGCCATGCACATGGACAACAGAAAGCAGAGGGGAAACAGGCAAGGGCAGCAAGCTGACCATAGCAGACAGACAGAAGGGACAGTTGCAGCATACCGGACAATGAATGGCAGGAGGAAAGGGCAGGGGAACGACAGTGGACCAAACAAGGCAAGAGGGAGGCGATAGGGGTCTGCAAATGGAAAACTGAGGGCAGAAGGCAATGGGGCAGGGCAGGAGCAGCAAGCTGACCATGGAGGGCAGGTGGGATGGGCACTGGAAGCACAACACACCATTGAGGGCAACAGTGAGACTATAATGGCATACACAGAGACAACTGAGTAAATGTGGGAGGGGGTCAGGGGCAGCAACCTGACCACACAGGGCAGGTGGGAGTAGCAGTGGCAGCACAGAAGACCATGCACGGTAAGCGGGTGGGTTAGTGGCAGCACAACAGCCATGCTGGGCAAGAGGGAGGGGGAGGAGCATGCAAAAAAGACCATGGAGGACAGAAGGGCAGGGTATGGGCTAGACACAGACAAAAGAGGGCCGGGGAAGGGACTTCACAACAGACCATGCAGGACAGACAGGAAAGGAGTTGCAGCACAACAGAGCATGGAGGGCAGAAGGGAGTGGCAGTAAAATGGACCATGGTGGACAGGTGGGAGGGGATAGGGGCACAGAACTTAGAAAGGCAGGGTGGAGGTGACAGGGACAGGCGGCAGCCATCTGACCATGCTAAGCATTTGGGAGGGTTAGTGGCAGCTCAACAGAACACTCAGAGTAGATAGGAGGGTAGCAGGTCCATGTAATATGTTGGGCAGAAAGGAGGGAGCAAGGGCATGCACACAGACATCGGAGGACAGGTGGAAGTAGAGTAGGGACAGCAAGCTAAGCAGGAGGACAATGATGCCTCAGAGAATTGGGGAACAGAGGGCAGGAGTAGTGGGCAGAACATAGAGCTAAATGGAAGGCAATGGCAGCATATCGGACTATGCAGGGCAGGAGGAAGGGACTGGTGCATGGAGTCAGACAACAGAGGGTAGGGAGGAGGTGGATGGGGCAGCAAGCTAACTGTTTAGATCACGCAGGAAGGGCAGTGGCAATACAACATCCACACACGGCTGTAATGAGGCAGCAGGGTCATGGACAATAGATGGTAGGGAGGATTGGGCTAGGAGCAGCAAGCTTGGGTGGGGGCAGCACAATGCCAGGCCCTGCATTCAACCTCACCCCCACTGTGCATTGCGATGGTATCTTATTTCACGTTACAAAAAGCCTAGAAATTCATTGAAAAAAACAAAGGTTAAAGGGGCATTATAGTTAGGAAATAGAATTTTAAAAAATCTTAGAAATTCACTTAAAAACAGAAAGGTTACAGGGACATTATATTTAGGCTCAGACTTCACTCGCACAAAACCAGTGACATTAAACAGTTATAGTTGGCTGTTCTAACTGTAACTCATGCTCCCGCAATGCAATGCTTATGACCTTACATATTATATCACTCACGACATGGTCAGTGACATCTCAAATGACATAATTGATGACATCATTCACAAAATCAACATACCCACTCACACCCCCATAGAACCTTTCATACACCCACTTCCACACAACCATTCACAAACCCATTCAAAGACCCATACCAGTACTTATTTACTCATACGCCCACTCACTCACTAATACAGCCACTGACATATCCACCCATAGAGCCACTCACACACTGTCAGTCACCCGTAGAGCTACTCACTCACCCATACAGTCAATCACACAGCCACTTACTCATACATATACTAACGTACTCACTCACCTATAGTCACTGACACAAGCACACTCACCCATACAGCACCTCTCATATTCACTCACTCACCCATACAGCCACTCATATACCCCATCACTCACCTATTCTGCCTTTCACATACCCAGTTACTCACCTATATACCACTGACACATCCACTCAATCACCCACATAGCCATACACACACTCACTCACCAATACAGCCCCTCACACACACACACCCACTAACCCATATTGCCATTGACGTGACTTACCCACTCACTCATCCATACAGGCAGTCACACACCCCCTCACCCACCCACACAGACACTCAAACACTCATACAGACACTCAGCTAACCAAACAATTACCCATACAGCCACTCATATACCCACTAACACACCCAATACAGCCACTTAGACACCAACTGACAGACTGATAAAAACATTCACACAGCCAGTCACTCACCCATACATTCACTGAGTAGCCTAATCAATCACTTATACAGTCTGTCACGCACCCACTGAATCATCCATACAGGCACCCATACACCCACTGATTCACCAATACACCTTGGTATTTATATTTAACACCCATAAACTTTTTAAAAACACTCACAGTCACTGGATGATGTCATCAGTGATGTCATTTGAGATATCATCAGTGAAGTCACTGACCATGACATGCGTGATGTAATATGTGAGGTCATGAGCAGTGCATTACGGGGGCGCAAGTTATAGTTAGCAGAGCTGCTGACTTTCAATGGTTTTGTACGAGTGAAGTCTGAGCCTAATAATAACAAAGACTCCTTGCAATGAATCTGACAGGAAAATGTTTCGACGCGCCCAGTCCTGAACTCTGCTCAAACAACAATGACCTAACTGCCAAACATCAAACGTTATACTGCCCTGCACTCTAAGCACGAGAAAGGCTAAACCAATATTAGTGAAGGTAAAGGGAATGGGGAAACTCAGAATTCCAGGACACCTGGCCTTATCTGGGGCAAATAGGATTGCCTGGGCCCTGAAATTCGGAGTCACTTTTTGAAGAAAGATAGAAAAAAGTAAAGTCCATTGCAGACAGAGGACACCTCCTAAGGATCAGAGCAAATTACAGTGAGAAAAAGAGAGGACATTTCCTATCTGCCCATGTTACAAAGAGTACAGCCTCTGCAGTTCTCCAGATAGGGGTAAACCTAAAGCATCTCGCAGGGCGGGTGGGCCAGTATCACCACTGATGATCTGTGTGAAAACAAAATGGGCAGAAGCCAACAAAAACTAAAGCACTGAAAACTAGAAGTGTTGATCTCCCACCATAAATATCAAATATTCACTGTTTGTTAAGCAGCTACAACATCGAAGTGAGCATTTTGAAGGATGAGGCAACCAGCCCTGCAACTGTAGTGGTTCATAATACCTGTTGCACGGTCCACATACTGATGTTTTTCTTCTTGGGAACTTTGGTGAGAAATATATAGCCCAAAATTTGGTGGAACCCTTCTCTTATATTGGGCCCCCAAAAGTACATGAAATAACTTTCCAACCTTAATTATAAGCCAAAATAATGGGCCCTTGGCAAACAGCAAGGCCATCTTGCACATCAAGAAGTCTGTCTTGGGAGAAGGGATTGGGCTGTAGGGATGGGGAAGAGGTGGATACATCTTCACTGGATGGGACAGCCTGCAGCCAAAATCTGCAGTATCCACAGTTCAAAGGTACTCCCTGCCACTTCTGATTAAAAGCTAACACCGGTCTACAGGCTTTGCGCAGACCTTTTTTTACTCATGAAGGTTTTGGAGTGCTCTTAGACTGAGTCTGTCTACCTCAACCTGTTCCCCTTCATTTGTATAGGTGATACAACTATAGATAATGCCATTACTGTTGCTGCTCTCTACTACACTGGTGGCTATGTCCACCCAATTTGTGATTCTGCGGGTGAAAGACTCTTGCATTAGAACCCAAACTTTAGGCTCCGGCATTGGCACTGCTTGTTTAAACCTTTCCAGGGAGTTATCCACCTTACGCCCAGAAAGGTATTGGCCATCAAATAGAATAAGGAGCAACTGTGATTGTATATCATGAGAGAGGCCTGATATACTTATCCATTTGGAGGGACATAGTACGACACCAGGAGCCATGTAAAAGGAAACTAAATAAAACAAGTCAGGGACTGCCTGTATGAACTATTTGGAAGCATTGATGCCATTATTAAGAGGCCAGAGGAAGATTTGCTCATAAGTTTGGGAAAAAGGTTTGTCCGAGCTGCCATCTTCTCCTAAGGCAATAGTGGCTCTCAGCAACAAGCTACCTCATGCAAAACCTTGCGTCCACCAGTACTAAGGCACTAGATGTCTTGAGGTAAAGACGGGATGGTGTTCTGTTTAAGTTTGCACTCTCCAACAGTGGGGTGATTCAATAAGTAGGTGGGACCACCAGGAATTTCACCAGTTTCTGGTGACATTTAAAGCCTGCTGACCTGGTGAAAATCAGCTATGAGGCCTATATCTGAATACATCTCTGGGAGTATGGTGTCCACTTTGCTATAATCAACTTTATTTTGAGGTCCAGGCACTGGCACACATAAGGCATCAGTATCATAGCTGAAAATACAGTGTAAAAGCGCAAAATGTTTCAGGTCTAGTGAGGAGTGGATTTTTAAACATTCCTTCTTTGGCAGACAAGAGTCTTGAAGACCCACATAATTTGCACTATTGCTGAAATTGGCATCTGAAGAACCGAGATGGACTCTGGTAAAGGTGCTGGGAAACAGACTTAACCTCATTATGAAAGAACCCTCCCAGAAGCCTTTGGTATGTGTTGGAACATGAATGTCCCTAGCCTACAAGCTGCGTTCCCCTGCCCGGAGTGCCCCACTGTGAGCATCTGGTGACTTGGTTGTTGATTGGCCTCAGCCTCTTGCTAATTTAGCATGTGCGCAAAGACCTTGGCTTGCCCCTTGAAATGAGTGCGGTCCTGGACCTCTCTTATGGCCTGAAGGGTGCACCATGTGTGTCTGCATTTGAGTAATAGTGAATTACCATCCCTATCATGGGTTTAGCATATAAAGCAGGATTGGCAGAGTACTGTACTTTGTGAATCAGTTAGTTATGACAGACCTTTTTATATGTATCACTGGAGCATAGGTCTACTGGCTCACTCGTGTAAAGTTCCACTTCTATGCACTCCCCACATCTTTGTGCTAACATCCCAAGTGTGCGTGTACCCTGGGTGGTGTGTGTATGAATGAGCAGCCATAGTGGAGCCTGCTGGTTCCATTTTTGAAGCCCCTGGTCTGTTCATGTGCACAAGACACAAATTAGGTTGTTTTCCCAGACAGAGGAAATGTATTACTAACATTCCTCAAGCTGGGGGAAGAGACCTAGACATTGAGTGAGGAGAGAGGGCTCTTTTTAGAAATTGAATTAGGTAATTTTGCTGCGAGAGGCTACTGATTAGTATTCCTGAGCGCTGCCATTTGATAGAAAGTGGGGGTCGAGGGTGGGACTGCATTCTCTCTTATTGAGAGTGTGAATCTTTTAGGTGAGGACAGTCTTTTGTCCATTTCCTTTTCACTGTTCAATGTGGTTGTGGATGCGTCCCTTGTGGCTACAGCCGGTTGAGACGACTTTGCTGTCAGGAGCATCACTCTACACAACGGCTGTGTCTGGATTACAACCTAAACTACACTTGAAATATTCACAGCCACAAAGCAGTTCTTTAAGTGCGTTTTTGTTACTGGGGGCCGGTTTTGCAGCAGTGCTGCAAAATGTGCCCCTTGTAACAAAAGCGCAGTAGCAGTGTTCCCGCCAGCCCTCCTCCCCCCCGCACTGTCCGGTTGGACATAATTGCCAGGGCTGGTTTGGACTGAGCTGCTGCAACAACATGAATTTGTGCCCGAAAGGACTGTGCTGATGCGATACTGTGAAACTGAATCCAAGGGGTCTGTGCCGCTTCGACATCGCAAAACTCTGCCCGAACGGGCAGGGCCGCTGTGACTTTGAAATGTAACAGAATGGAACATGCCGCTAAGCCAGCAACATAAGCCGTGGCAAGGTAGTGCTACCATATGACTTGTGTTGAGGTGGGTGACCAGTTACTGCTTAGCCCACCACCTCAACTCACCCAAAGTAAGTTTGAGACAGGCTGGAGACCTGCGACAACGCCAGAGCCCACACAGCCTCCAGTCAGAAGCTTCTGCTGCTGCCTTATGCAGACTCAGCCAGTGCATCTCCTCCTGGGAGAGGAAAGAGAGACAAGGGGGTGTTGGAGAAGTGTGGTGTTAGTTGAGCATTGTGCACAGAATGCAAGAAAAGTGCTGCAGCCTTAGAGCAGACGAAATTCTACAGTGATGAAATAGGGACAATTGGGACTCTTAGGAGTAACTGGCTGTACGAACTCAACAGAGGGGGTAACACTACAAGCACGTCTGTTAATGCACACTTTTCCCATTGGCAAATAGTCACTTGCATCACTCTACACCTTGCTCGCGCCTCGCACTCCGAGGCAATGCCTGCGCCAGCTCTGCATTTCCTAAACAACCAAGAAGTTAAATCTGAACTGAGCTGGCCCCGCGGAATGAAGAGCACACTACATAATTAAAAGCGAATCTCTGGCCTGGTGGAAAAAAGGTAACTCCCGCCGCGCGCGCGCTGATCAGCGTGTGCACACGCTAGGACAACGGAATGTGAATAATTGATCCGCATTTCCGAGAGACGAGCATGCATCTCCCCGTCGGGAAGGTTGGGGGGCGAGTGTGGGACATCGTTGCTATGATTTTCTTGCGATGCCGGTGATAAAATGGCGCCCACCAGGCAGGAAAGCAAACCACTGAACTGCGCGCCGGGTGCCATCACTCAACACTACAGCCCACGCAACGTCTCCCTGGTACCAACTGCGATCAATTTTTCAATAGTCCGTTTAAATAATAGAGGCCCTGACTGGCGACAACAGTAATGAAAAATGAAATGTGTCGCACACTGAAAAAAGAAAGAACAACATCAGGTAATGTAAAAATGTCCTTGCTCAAAACAGAACTTTTATTTTTTTTAAATAGTCCACCAAATGTTTCTTCATCTGGTTTACTTATATTGATTTTTACCCGGTACGCACTGATTTTACGCCCATCTGTTTGCGGGAGCACGTTTTGTTTGAGACTTTATATTTGATCACATGCGCAATGGAAAACGATATAAAACAATAAAACAATCCCTGCACGCGCCAACTCTACACGAAGTCGTGCACGACCTCATTTCAGACCCGAAATGTTCTTTTGCGCAGACTAACCCGGGACGAGCTCCGCCGTATCTTAAAAGCCTACAGTCCCTCAGCCTGACACGGACAACGCTGTGCAGATCGTGATGAACGTACCAAAAATAACGTAGGGACTAACCACAGAAGCGATAACAGGCCGATTACAGCTGACAACAATGTTCTTACCACATAGACTCAATGTTCTACTACCCAGACGTCCGATTTCCGCACCCGGCCTGTGAATTTTTAAAATCTCTCAATACTTGTTTTTTTTCGTGCTTGTCTTTTGTGTAGTGATTGTGGGTTGCAGCTGGGGTGGGAAATGTGGTTCGTTTGTCGGTGTATAGGGTAAAAATCACAATAGTTCATAATTTCTCGTGATGACATTTAATTACTTTTATTGCTCATTTTACTGGTTATATCCACGTTTTTTTGCTATTTCGTATTTTTTATCTAACAGTAATATTCCATCGCTAGAGGTGGGCAAGCCACTAAAAACCTTGAACTAGGCTCGAGCTAGAAGTGTTTGTTGCGGCTCAGCTCGAGATCCTGTTAGAAGAACCACAAGCCCAACACAAGGCGTGCTTGGATGTGTCATGGAGAACCAGATTCGAATCTCAGCCTCGGCTTAACAGCCTGTGAATAGGGGCAACTCTCACAATGCCAGGTAAAACTGATAAAAATAAAATGTGTATTTTGGACGTCACCTAGGGTTTAATCTCATGATCCAAGAATTGTGGATAAAACATCAACTTTTGATCTCAGAAAGAAATGCTCACAGCTAGTGGGTGAATTGCAAGGTGAAAACGGAAAATCTGGAATCAATCCCAGCTTCCCTGCTTGACCAAATTGTGTGATCCTAGGAAATTACTTTATTTCACCGAACCGCCTTTTCGTTCATTATTACATATGAAAATACCTATGTTCATCATGTGTTCTGTTCTTGTGTTTGATTTAATACCCTATAATGTTGCTCCAGCGTAATAAGAATCAAATTTGCCTCTTACTTCACTAACTGCATAGTCATCAGGGAGGAGGCAGGAATGTTTTTAAGTTCACGTTTAAAAATTGGTATACTGATTTGTCAGCTTCTATGCATTTATACCCTCAAGCACGTTAACGCTATGTAACATTCTTACCGTAGCAGGAGGCCTACTAGTAATGAATAAATAGTATCTCATTTGTTACTGGGAAAAAAAAATGTGATCACATGTCACATATCCTATTAACACTTCAGTGATTCCCCATAGAAGCTGGATCCCTTGACAAGGCGGCCTGTATCACCCAGAAGGCTCTGCACTCAGCTACTCCTTGACCAACAAGAAGACACTGTCGGCTGGCTAGCTGTCGCTCTGCAGTGCAGAATGGCTTCGCTTAGAGCCTCAGGGGTACAAAGAGAGCACATGATGGGCCCTCTACAATGCGGCACTCACTCACTACAGGGCCACACAAACATCTACATCTCTGGGAAGTTCAAGAAGGATTTCAAGCTTCTTTTCCAAAGACACCTCTCTGCTTTCTACCATCTACTCTGACCCTTTCTTAAGTTTAGCTCACACTCTTCTCCTTTTTTTACTTACGGTGCCTGCCTCCCCCACCTCACCTTCCTCATCTTTTAGTTATTAATCTGTTGCTCTTGAACACAATTTTACATACTCTCCACTTAGTGATGGTGTCTACTTTTTCCCACTACGTATTACCAGGTGTTACATGTTCACTTTGGTGGTTATCCTGTATAAACTGACGAGGCTGATACCTGCTGCTTTTATTGCGTACATATGCCATGTGTAGATTTCCTCACCTTTATCAGTAATTGCATCAGTCTGTGTTTACACTTTTTTTTGTGGATTGCATTCGTGCTTTATTGTCCTATCGCAATTCCGCTCTAACAATGTAAAGTGCTCCAGCGCCTCTGGACCATGTCCCCGCAACATGAAAGTAAACAAGTAAATAAACAAGAAAACAAATGAGGCCAAGGAGTTTCTTATGGTCCTCTAAATCAGTGGTTCCTAACTTGTGGTCCAGGAACTCCTGGGGGTCAGCGGAGCTTACTCAGGGGGTCCGCAACCGATAAGGAAATTAAATAATATTAACAGATTTATAAAGTGTATATAAAGAAGCAACATTTAAATTGAAAAAATGTAAAGGTTCTGTAAATGTGAAGGAATTTGCAATTGGAGGCTAAAAATATAAATCGGTCTCCTCATATTGATTCGTTGAGCAGTGCAGGTGCATCAAACAGAAACTAGCATAGACAATGGGGGACCTCAGTTGAATTTAGAAAAGCCCCAACTTTCCTATTTAATTCAAAGTTTTGATTTTTTTGTATTTGTCTGTGAATTAAATCGAATATTTTATCATTTGTGTATTTCTTTAATGCAAGTCAAGTCAACAATAGCTTTATTCGGTTAATAATTAAAACCATCAAAGCATACACAAAATTTCATTTGCAAATAGTTACACTTAAGAATAATTTACTAAAGGATTTCAGACAATACACAATTAACAATTATACATAAAGACATATTTTGAAAAAATAATTGGCGAACATTGACATTAAAAGGTAAAACAAGCCAGCAATTATAAAACTATTTAATAGCTTCAAGATAAAGGAAAAAAAGGCCCAGTCTCAGACTGCTAAACAAACTAAAAAGTAGAGGTACAATATATTAAGCTACATTCGATTTCTACTTCTAATGGCCCCAGTAAGATAGCTGGCAACTCCAAAACAGACAAAAGGAGAACCCAGCATTTGCAGGTATACCAACGCGGGCCTCACTTGCTCAAAGTGACAGTTCTTAAAAATGGGGCAAATAAATTTCTTACGTTGCAAGATATAAAATTTACAGAAAAAAACCATATGCAGCGTATCTTGTTCAGAGACATTATCACAAGGACAATGGGCCAAGGTGCCCTCTTTAAAAAAGCCCTTTGGATGAGCTAGGAGCCAAGGTAACATGCCATGTTTAAACCTAGTCAATAAAAACAAGTGAAATGGGTTATTTATATAGGTCAAGTATGGCTGAATCTCATTGCCCATACTTAACATGACAAATCTCCTAGCAGATGGTTTGCACACTTCTTCGCCTTCTCTCAACAACTTTGCCCTGCACATGAACTGGGACTTAAAGTCTTTTATTTCTGATTGAGACAACTTACATGGCCTATCAAAAAATTCTGAATAGCCAAGAGTCTTCAGCTTAGATTTAATATAACGCAGCCAAGGAATACACATGGCTTTGTCAAGGGCCAAACAATTTTGTATGATGAGCTGGTTTAGGCTTGGTGGATGCTGCCCCAAACCCTTAACCAACCCATTAATGGGGCAACAGAAATCTGATCCATTAAGTACTCGGCCCCCAAGTCTTCATGGATATTAAAGATTGAACTAGAAGCAGGTAATGACAATAGTTTACGAAAAAAGGCATTCTCAATTAATTGAATTTCAACTGGCGACGTATAGCCCCAGACCTCACTGCCATACAGGGCCATGGGCACGCACTTAGCATTATATATTTTCAAAATCGTGGGCAAGGGTTTGCAGCCCAACCGTTTTGCAAAACCCAACAAGGCTCCTGTAGCCCTAGCGAGAATGTTCTGTTTCTGAGCGCGTTGAGTAACCCATGATCCTCTGTCATCAAAGGTGACCCCCAAATATGGAAAGGTCTGCACTTTGGTAAGCTCTTGCTCGTGGCAGAAGAATTTGACCTTTTTTGCAGCTCCATCTCCTATTGTCATTGAATGTGATTTTTTAAAGTTTATTACTAAGTCCAAGGAGACCATAAAATTGTTAAAACCATTTAAAAGGGCTTGAAGGCCTCTCGCAGTTCTTGCCAGCAAGACCGTATCATCCGCATACAACAGAGCGGGAATCAACATAGTACCTGCTCTTGGTATGTCTTTACAAGATGAGGACAAAACATCCCCCAGGTTGTTAATATAGAGCGAGAAAAGCAGGGGCGCTAGAATGCACCCCTGTCTTACCCCACGCTTCACCTGCCAGGCTTCAGAAAGATTCCCGTCCTTATTATAGCGGACCGCCGCAGTAGTATCTTCATGTATTAGTGCTAAAAAGGAAATCAGCACAGGATCAAGACCCATAACTGCCAGGGAAGCCCATAATTTTTGTCGATTTACCAAATCGAAAGCAGTAGACAGGTCCATAAATGCTAAGTGTAAGACCCCCTGCTTTGCAATCGTGTACTTCCCAATAATAAGATGCAGATTAAGGCATTGACCCACCGTGCTCCTTCCCTTTCTGAACCCATATTGGAGGTCCGAGATAATAGAGTTGTCCTCCAGCCAAGTTGTTAACCTTGCTAGGACAACTTTGCCCATTATTTTCATAGCCGAATCTAGGAGAGAAATAGGCCGATAGCATGCCGGATCCTCTCTAGCACCTTTTTTAAATATTGGTACTATCACGGCCTTGCCCCAAGAATGAGGAACACCCTCCTTTGCTGCCGCATTAAAAACTAAGGTTAAAAGTTTCGCCCAGTACTTTGAATCTGCCTTATACAAGTCTGCGGGAACACCATCGGGGCCAGGTGCTTTGCCCTTTGCCATAGACTCGATGGCGTCCAGAACTTCAGCCTCATTAAAATTAATTTTCGCTGACTGGTTAATATCCCCAAAATCTACTGGATTCTGCTCTGAAATTTCAGAATAGAGCCCACTAAAATGAGATACCCATTTATCTGAGGAAATAAGACAATCATTAGAAGTATTTTCCAGTTCATTAAACAGTGGGCTGTTAATTACTTTCCAAAATTGGGAACTACTTCTTAATACACTAGCGTCAGATAATTCTTCCCATGCCATATTTTTTAGACAAATTTTTCTTGCCTTTAGTGTTTTTTTGAAGGATCTCCTTGCCTCCGCGATCCTGCTGGGATCTTTCGCACCATCTTTTAGGGCCAGTAGAAGAGCGGAATGCGCACTACTACAAGCCTGATCAAACCAGTTTTTATGCTTCTTGGGTCTTGGTTTCCCGACGAGAGTTAGATTATCCATAATATGGTTAGTTATTCTCTCAAAGGCACCAAGAATATCCCCTGGTTTAGATTCTGTTGCTACGCAGATATTAAAATCCTCCAGGTTAGTATGATACAATTTGTCTAGAAAATCAGTCGGAGTAATAACATCCCATCTCAAACGTGTTCCCTGTTTAATGGGAACTATGTTTGAATTGGAAATTGAGGTCATGTAATTTGGCCTAATCACAGCATTAATAATTAGTTCCAAAGATAGGGGATTGTGATCACTTAGGGCATTTGGAATGACACAAAAGGAGCCTATCCGATCCTTCAGAGTACAGGAAATTAATATATGATCAATAATAATGTTGTGGCCCTGGCCAGTAAATGTAGGAACAGGAGATAATAAATTCTGCATTGGCACAAATAAATTGAAGGCAGATACAATGCTGTCTAGAAACATCCCACCCTTTGAATGATCGAAGTGGGTTTCCTCCTGCGGGCAATAAAACTGGTTAAAATTACCAAAACAATTGGACTGGCTTATGTGAATATTAAAATCGCCAAACAATAACAAATGATAAGGTGTAACATTGTTTGCATCAAAATCATCCAAAAAGGTGGACAAAGCCTTTAAATGCTCCAATTCATCCGTCCTCGTATAAGAGTTATAAAAATTCACAACCAATATTGACGGAAGATTATCCCCTACAACTTTAACCGCCAATATATTGGGTGAACTGGTCTTAACTAGTTCTGTGCTATACAGTAGCTTAAGACTAAATAATAACAAGAGACCACCCCTAGATCTCCCCGAAGACGAGGACACAGCATATTTAATGAATGACTGAAACCCGTCCAAGTAAAAAGGATCACTAGCCTCCCACGTCTCTTGTAATGCAATTATGTGAAAGGTAGAGAGAAATGACTTCCAGCATATATCTTCTCTTTTCGTTCTCAAACCAGCAATATTCCATGACAAAGTTGTAACCTTATTTGGTGGTAAATTTGCCTCCTCAAGACCATTATCTTGTACTACACTATTTCCCATAGACAATGGTTGGGAAAAGAGGTCCACTACCTCCTCGCTAACAAGGGCCCTAACAGGCACATGATTAAGTATACTGGCGGGAGCATTGACCTGAACATCTTGGGTGGACTTAATTGTTGGCCGGGAAGAACCGTTGTCCCGATAAGTCTTACGGGTAGCGGGACTGTCACCAGAACCATAAAGAACAATATTATAATTAGCAGGCATCACATTTCCCTCTTCTACCATATACAACCAACTGTGATCAATGTCCGGAGACTGATTATGAGCTACATAAAGTCAGTCATTTATGTCCAGAGAACTAAGGGCCTCGTATCTGTTACTAAGGGCCAAAGTCCTGGTCAGAGGGGCAGGTTGAGCGTTAGAACCACTGTTCCCACTCCATCTCTGTAAATGAGGTGGATAGAAAAACCCCAATGGGAGGATATTCACATAGTCCTCATGTAATCTAGGCGTCCCTGCCTGTCTAAAAATGTTGGCTACCAATTCAGGGGAGCTAAAACTCACGACAACACAGTCACCCTTAAGAGTCTTATTTGACTTCCCAACCCAGGGGACCCTTCTTACCATTTTAAAACACTCAAAGAGGTGTCTCCCCAAAACTGTCTTTCCAGCTAAAAAATGTAGAGCTTTGTTCCTCAAAGAGGACCAATTCTCTTCCTTCCCGTCAATAAGTGCTGGGACATTTGCCAGAATGACAGTATAAGGACAAGCCTCTGGTGGCAGATGGAGAGGGTATTCTTTAATTACCTGTGTAGGGGGCAGACTTACTCTCCTTGACATATCCCGAGGTCTCACGATAACACCCCCAGGTGGGTCAGCAACCACTGCGGGTAGGTTGGTGGCACCTACAGCAGTGGATATCATAGAATCAGCTAAGTCGGATACTCTGGAAATAGCTCCCGATAAGGTGGGTCTCTCCAGTAAATTACGGTTTGAAAATGCAGTTTGCTGACCAGCTATATGCCGCTCAATCAAAGTGAGTCTATCGTCAATTTTATCAAGTCTATTCAAAACCGGCAACAGAGAAGCCTTCAATTGCTCATCCATAAGCTTTAGAATTTCAGTCAGATTAAAACCAGTAGAAATGACAGAAACCTGAGCAATATTAGCCTCTACCCCAAGGGTCTTGTTCCCCTCTGGCAGGGGAGCCAACGTACAATCCTGAGGGACTAGGTCATTAGAAGTCTTTACATTCCTAGAATGTTTAACTTTTTGACGAATTCCAATAGGGCCCTTAATCGCTTTTCTTTTACCTTTATTAGTAGTAGAGCCCAGAGATACTCGAGATTGACCAGAACGAGTAGCTCGAGGTGAGAGAAGAGGACTACCAGTACAATCTAACGCAGATAGAACAGCAGCATCGCTAGCTGCTGACGCAGGCTCTACAAAAGATGGGCAACTAGCCAGCCTCGCGTCAATATCAGTATTAGGCACATCCAATTGAGATCCAAGATTAGCCAATAAAACTGGTTCCAAAGAAAGTCTCCTCTCTACAATTTCGATTTCTCTGGCAACAACAGTTTCAGCTTTCTTCAGGAAAGCATCCAAGGTACCCGAGCCCCCTTTAGCCGCAAACTTTGATGTTATTTTTCGCCATAACGAAAACAAAGGATCATAGAAATGAAAACAACCTATTTAAGCACCAGTGCACACAAAATGCTGTGACAGTTGTATTCAAACTCCTTAATAACTATACATGCGTGGAAATACTCCCAATAACCATCAACAAAAAGGACATTTTGTACGTTCAATCAACAAGCGGTCCGATCAATGGTAGTCTCACAATCACGAGGTTAGGGGGGATAGCCCAGCCCAGCCTCCTTCGGCCCCGGACGGCCACAGACGGTCCCGCCCTTGTCCCGGGCTGCTCCCGGCGCCGCCCGCGCGCGTCCCGCGACGCGGGGGCTCTGTTCGAATTTAAGCGCCTCCGTGCGCGGTGGTGGTGATGGGAGCGGACTTCCGCCGCGAAGGCTTCTGGGTAGTGTAGTCCTGCACACAGCGGCCGCAAGAGAACGTGGCTGCGGCGGCGGCAGGAAACGTGGAGGAATGTTGTCTGCACCAGGATCAGGTAGGGAAAAACGCACTGTCCGTGTCACTCAGCCCAGGGTTGTTTGACTCGCCCGCTCTGCCGGGGCTCTGTTCGAATTTAAGCGCCTCCGTGCGCGGTGGTGGTGATGGGAGCGGACTTCCGCCGCTAAGGCTTCTGGGTAGTGTAGTCCTGCACACAGCGGCCGCAAGAGAACGTGGCTGCGGCGGCGGCAGGAAACGTGGAGGAATGTTGTCTGCACCAGGATCAGGTAGGGAAAAACGCACTGTCCGTGTCACTCACCCCAGGGTTGTTTGACTAATGCATTCTTCTATCTCCTTTTTCTTTTATTGTTTTGTGGTTAAAATCATCGAAATTGCTTATGCTAAGTTCTCTGGCTTCCAGTAATGACTCAAAGATGAGGTTTTGTCCTTGGAGTCCAATAATGATTCGGGAGGTGGGGGGGGGGGGGGCGGTGGGGGGGGGGGGGGCTGGGGTGTGGGTCCACAGAAGGCAAAAGGTTAAGAACTGCTGCTCTAAACCATACCAAACTCTATCAGTAAGGTTGTAAACACTAGTTTCGAAAAGGATCTTCATCCAACTAAACAGTGTATGCAAATTACATGCTATTTATGTCCCAATGACCTTTCAGCAGACTCTATAAATTCCCTATTTTTGCTAATAATGTAGCATATTTTTTTACTTTTCAAAATAAACTTTGCAGTTTAAAAATAGCCAACTTACTCTTTCAAAAGCTTTTTTTGCCATCAAAATAAACGTAAGCCAAGGGTGTCTCAACTGATCATTTAACATCCATTAGGATTCTGCCATCAGAGTAGCATTCCTGGCACAAAACCTCATTGTGAAGGATAACTCATGTTGGAAATTAAATTGTCTAACCTGATTACAGATCGGTATTTGGCAGGGATATTGGTCTGTAATTCAGGCAATCTAAGTAAACAGCATTATAAAAAGTTCATACTTGTGAAGATAAAAACATGGGGAAAAAATTGGTTGCAATTCTTCCTCTACATAGGACAGCCTTTCGACCTCTACTGAAACGAAACAGTAGGGTCTTGCAGTCTATTGACAAAGTATTTCTAGACCTGCAGAGACCAGGGAAAAGCACAGAGAAATGGTACCTTTAAGCACTAGCATGGTAAGAAATAATTATGGGAAAGTACCTAAAAAAGCTTCTGGTACGAGTACATTAGATAATTCGTTGAAACGTAGTAGGGGTTTTGTGAAGGACAACGGACACTGAAGGCGGCACGTGTTTCCAACAAGCATCATTACAACTCTTTTGCATCATATTTCTAACAATCACACCTTGTTTATACTAGTTGATTCTGCAATGCAACATTTATAGTGCACATAATTGAGTCTTCATTCCAAATCTAGTGTTTTGTTCAACAAGAGGCAAAGGCACACCTATCAGTATTGAGGAAAGATGCACCTGGTAACTTCACCTTACAAGCAGATGTGTTATGGAATGTAACACTCAAGGCTCACAGAACAGCCCTAGTAACCAGCGGTTATGAAGGATGCGGATTTTAACAATTAATAATTAGTTGAAAATGCCTTATAAGTTATTCAGAACAGGAGGCCAAAAAATAATATGCTTTGCCAGTGGCCCCAAAAACCTTAAGATAGCACTGTATAAATTGTGATTTTGAAGAGCCGCACCTAACTATCAAAACCACATGGATTGCGCAATCCTGGTTTATGAAGTTCGCACAGAAGAACGAGACCCACTTACCAAATTAAACTTAAGCTTCTGGCATCTAAACTGCTCATGGACTGATTTATATCAAACACTTAATAAGGTTTTTGCAAAGAGGAAGTTAGTTCTGAAATGGGCTGCACAATTTGGATTACGGACCCAGTACGCCACAGTAGACAAACAAGGGAAATGTTGGTATTACTAGATGTTTCAATTTCTGTATTAGTCCAAGTGTTTTAATATGAACATATATGTGTACTGGGCAAAGGGTGTGTTATGGTGTTAAGAGACGCCTCCTAGCAACTAGTAAAGGTACTCCAAAAGACCTATCCAACGCCAAAGTCACACAACCACATTGAACAAGATACTGACCCCAACCAGAGCGAAACCACAATACAAAACCAAATAAAGATCATCACAGAATGAGTGACTTCGTTCTGCAAAAGGAACCCTGAAACAGGCATTGAGATACCTCCAAACAGCGCTCCAAGTCCCTTCTAATGGTAAACTGTGTGCTTAAATGTAAATGTCAAATGTCAAGGTACTTATAGAGCGCACTGTCACCAGACGGCCACCTTGCGGTGTCGCCTTTTGCGGTTTCCTGGCGCTGATACTCATACCGCTGTGGAACCCCTCCTGGCTTTCCCTGTGAAGTGTCCACTCCTGGGCACCCCCAGTGTGAAGCCAGGCATCCTTAGCGCTGTTGGGGCTGGTGTGGAGGCTAAGCAAGCTATTGCCCAGAGTTGCAGCGTGGGGCCCATGATTAGAATAGGCACCGAGGCGAGAATAGACAGGTCCGAGGAAATTGAGCCCGAACCCCGCCGAGGCGGGAATTGAACCCTGGTCCCTGACCAGAACTCTGCTTCAGGGTCTGCCACTCTAACCATTGAGCCACACTCCTCTTACAGACGCCCATACATAAAAAAAACTACAAGAAGACTCACTCTTTCCGAGACTATGGAAATAAAGCTTTACTTTAGATTGTTTTGGAGGCTAGCAGAGTCCTTTTAAGAGAGTCGCAGCTCGAGTTCCAGGAATTTGGTTGCAAATTGTGTACTTTGTTCTGCTATTTCAGGCTAGCGCTAAATAAAGACTATGTATAAAAGTACTAAGCTTCCATAATAAAACTTGCACTAAACAAGTTTAGAGTTTGATGCAGCTCAATGTCTTGCGAATGAAAAACAGATAAGGCCCTGGACACCACATGTTCATAATAAAGGGCTATTTACTGGGAACAGAGTATGCTTTGAATAAACAAGACAGAAAGCACTGCAGTGGGCTCAGCAAGAACATCTCGCAGAGCAGAAGCCACGTTTCATGTCTGAGCCATCTTGGTAGCCAAAGTAAAGCGGAAAAGGGGTCAGAGCCCAAGGTGACCTATACAGTATGCCGTTCAAAGAATACATCCCTGGGAACACATTAACCATGAAGCAACTACACCATGTAGGGCAGCTCATAAGAAAGAGGAGCGGGGAGGCGGGCATATAAGTTAGTTATTTCGAACTGTATATTGTGACCTCCTTGACAGTGTCTATAGGGCAAGGACAAACTCCGCAGAGGCATGGAGTACAAAGTAAAGATAAAAAAACGGTGGCTCAAAATGTCAAGTAGAAAGGACATTAATCTACTATAAAACAAATATCAACATACTTTGCAAGTAACAATTCAACATGTAGAGCCTCCAACCATCTACTAGGTAGCTGGACGGTGAGCTTTCTGATAGTCCTATCAAGATGCAAACCAGAGGTTGTGGCAACACCAGCATAACCTTTCACACAGAGTATGGGGTAGCAGGGTGTCTAAAGAAAGAGAGAAAAGTTGAAAGCTGTGACAAGTAAGGGCACAACAAGTGTATGGACGTGAACCCTCACTCACACAAGGGTGACATGCTTCATCATTGGGTTCCTCTAACACACTGGGACCGCAAGGTACCCAGTGTGGGCTACAGCTTGCCTGCAGGGAAGGAGCTGGAGTGTTTTTAAGGAGCACGTCAATGTTTGAGTATCTCTAGGGTAGAGATGAGGGGCAGAGTGCAACAAAAAAGTGTATTAAAACGATCTCAGTAGGAACAACACATTTTATTATTATGTCCTAGAGGATAGAGGTTAAAAGCAATGTGAGACAGGGTTATGGATGTATACCCTGTGTTGTGGTCAACATGTTTCTGCCTTATATGACATTAAATGTTCGGGGCATTCATCAGGACCATGATATTAAGTCACTCTGCTGAAAAAACGTGCATAAATAATGATTTAAGATAAATACTCAGGCCCATACTCTTGACCAACCATGCAAAGCGGCAGTAGTTAGTTGGGTAGGCCAGGTGGCCCTATGAACAATGTGTACGGTCCGACTCTACCATCTACAGAGTCTCTCCACACTAGATCCTTACGTGCGGCGGTCCTGCACCGTCCGAGACCCTGGCGGGAGTGAATCTCAACCCAATGGATGGCAATGTACTTTGTACTTTCAGCACAGGATGTTATGGCATTTGTCTCTGCTACCCGGAGAGAGTGGGATTCTGATAAAGGGTACACACAGTGGCGGATGCTCAAGCTGACCAAGTGGCACTCACCAAAGTGTAGGAAAGTGCCAACTAAATTCCATAGCCTTTCCCGATTTTGTTATATATTTTTATAAAGTGCAGCTCTACCACAAAATAGGCCTCTGTACAGTTCACTCAGAAGACCTGCTGAGACTAAACATCTCTGAACAAAGAACTAGCAACTTCAAGCATAGCATAGCAGCTGAAGTCTCAGAAATGAAAAAAGAAAAATAGTGAGATTAAAAACCACAAGCAGGAATCCAAGGGAGAGCAGGGAGGAAAGATCGAAGAAGTAGCATACAGGAAAGATGGTAGGGGTAACAGTAATGAGGTTGAAATTCAAGGGGAAATAGGGGGAAGGGAAGATGGATAGAAATATTAAACGAGAGAGCTCATTCAATCCATAATTAATTTGAACAACAAAGCAAAGATAAACTTGCCTATGAAGGAGAGCCGTTCTTAGTTTAACATTTTCCACAGTAAGAGCTCAAGGCTGATGATATCTACGCCCTGACCTGCAGAGTAGGGTTCCATGAAATTATCTGGTCAAAGAGTTGGAACACTGAAATTGGAGGGGTGGGGTGACATCTGCCAAAAATAGTGCATACAGATTTGCCCTTTTATGTTTTAGCTTGATATGTCTGAACGCTTTATAGAGGTCTTCCTCAAGCCTCAGTCTGTAGCTCTACACCTTTGCAAATGTCAGAAGATACTGAAGAAATCCCCTAAAACACAACACTACTCAAAGGGTGGGGGAAACAGACTCTGAAGAGAATCAGGAATTCCTCGTGGACAGGCCTTTTAATCAACCAATATACACCAGTTGCTCTTCTAGGCAAGATTATGTGGTTCAGAAGCTCACGGCCGAGCATCATGATCATAAAAGACCAAAAAATAGAAGACACATTTAACTGTCAGCAAATAACGTTTTTTTTTTTTTTTAATGAAAATGATGGCTAATTCAAACTAACTATTCTATTCGACTAGTACTAGAGCACATTCGTTGACTGAGCACCACCAAAGATATTTCCTCCACAGCACCCTTTGGAGGGAGTTGTTGACCCCCTCCCCCGCACCCCATCGCCCCCGCCTGGTTTGCCTAAAAACCTGGTATTCATCTTCATGGAAGGGTCTGGAGGATCATTAAACAAAACAGATTTCAATAAATAGTATACTCCATGCAATGTGTGCCTAGCTACAAAGCAACGGCGCACTGTATAACAGCAGATAAATGGATGAATGAAGAGATATTTATGGATCACAACTGTTGCTTCAGAGTGTTATGGCGCTTGCGTGAGACAAGAGCGGAGGGATTACAGTTCACGGCACAGAGCTGTTTTCAACTGTGCCTCATGCAGTCTTTTGGAAGGTATTAAACACAGAGAGAGTGGGAGGGCGTTCCAGAGAGAGCTGGCTCCAGAACTGAGACAGATCTTCCCCCTTCTCTGGCTCTGTGATATCTGGGGATACACAGGAGGTTGAGAATAGAGGAACGGAGAGCCCTTGCAGGAGAGTAGAGATGAAGCATGTCTTGGATGTATCTGGGACCCCTTTGATGGCGAGCTCTGTGAGTGATCATAAGTGTTTTGAACTTTATCCTAACATTGAATGGTAGATAGAGTAGTTCTTTGAGCCCTATTCTGATAGACTGAGGTTTGGGGATATTCAGAATCAGCTTTGCTGTGGCATTCTGTACACGCTGCGGTTGGGACAACAGATTTTGGGTGCACCCAAGTACAGTATGTTGGCATAATCCACCCTGGAAGTGATTAAAGCATGTACAATCCCCTTGCAGGTGTCCAGGGGAAATATTTTAAGAGCTTTCCCAAGGATTTTAAAATCATCTTCTTCAAGTAGCTGTCGTGGCTGTTACATTGGGTTTGAAAGAGGGCGGTGTCTATTATGACCCCCAGGTTCCTAACAACTGTGGAAGGGGTGGGGGTCATTCTGAAGTCAGACACCCAAAGGCGCAAAGCGTCAAGAGGGGAAGAAGACCCAAACATCAGAATTTCCCTTCTATTGGAATTAAGTTGCAGACCGCTGTTATGCATTTATTGAGCAATGGACTTGAGACAGCCCTGAAAATCCCTACTTGTAGTGTCAGGGAATTGATGGAAGGATAGTATAAGTTGAGTATCGTTGGAAGGATAGTATAAGTTGAGTGTCGTCCATGTATGAGACGATGTTCATACCCTAACTTTGTGCAATTAGAGCTAAAGGGGCCAGATAGATGTTAAAAAGAGTTGGGCTTAGTGATAAACCCTGGGGACACCACAGCTTATAGCTTTAGACTGGGAGTTTAATGGCGATAGGAAAACTGCCTGTTTGCTAGAAAGGAGATGCCCGTGATGACCGCCTCCTCAAGCCTTTGTAAGAGGATCAGGTGAGACACAGTATCGAAAGCGGCAGAGAGGTCTAGTAGGATGGCCACCGCCTACTGCCCTGAGTCCAGATTGCCTGTGATGTATTCGGTGACTCCAAGAAGGGCTAGTTCTATACTAAAGGCAGCACCAAAGCCCGACTGGGATGAATGTAGAATATTATTCTGTTTCAAGAACTTTCTTCAGCTTAATGCCACCAAAACAGAGATACTGCTGTTCGGTAAAGCTGAGGAACTCTGGACCCCAGATTGATGGCCATCTGAACTAGGAGAGGCGCCCTCCCCAAACAGTTGGGCCAAGAATCTAGGCATTAGAATCGATAATAAATTATCGATGGAAGAACAGGTGAAGACATTGTCAGGCACCTGCTTCGGAACAATGGGGATGCTTAGAAAAATCTTCCCCTGGATCCCTCTATCGGCAAGACAAAACCCTCGTCCAGTCGCTCCAGGTTGGCCTACTGGATTATGGCAACTCTTTGCTGGTTGGAATAAGGGAAGACCTACTATCAATACTTCAGGTGGTACAAAACACGACAACCTGCCTTGCCCTCAATAAACCGGCCTGCACCCCTTCTCTACCGCTCCTACGCCAATTACACTGGCTTCCTATTGGGAAATGAGCTATTTTCAATCTGTTATGTATGGCTCTTCAGGAGAATGGCCCAGCCTGCCTCAAGAAGAATCTCAAACTGTATCGCCCCGTGCATCAGTTGAGATCTAGTAATCGCAATCTGCTCTGCACACCGAGAATTATGAAGGTCAAACTGGGCGGTCGGGCCTTCTCTCACCTAGCTCCCAGTCACTGGAACAGTCTCCCTGAGGAGATACGTGCCTGTGCCGACCTGTCTTGATTTAAGAAAATGCTTAAGACCTGGCTGTTTTAAGATGATATTTCTCAGTGGGTGTCTTCTTCTCATGCTCCGAGAGATCCCCCTGGGGATGATTTGTTGCACTGTACAAATGAGTAAATACATAGCTGGACATCTGACGATTCACCAGGGATTCTAGCATCCTGCCAAGAGGAGGGAGATGGGCCTATAATTACTCAAGAGTGCACAGGTCATTATTTGCTTTTCTTAACAGAGGGATCACCAGTGCCTTTATCAATTTAGAAAAAATAACAATTGATGAACGGAATGCTGAACAATGTCAAACATTCAACCCCAGTACAGAGATCTAGGCCTACATCCTTCATTTTAATTTGCTCACCATGCCATCGCCAGTTTGTTGCCAGCCTTGTGCAAATCAGCCTTGACCCTGCCATCCATGGGAACAGTCCAGCCTGAACTGCCAGGCCAGGTCCTTCCTGGACCGAAACCAAGCATCCTGGGACCGGTTTCGGGGTATCATCCCTCATCAGCCAGACTAGCTTCGTTCCAGTGCATGGCGAGCATGGGACCCACGTTTGAGCATACCTGTCCCACTCGGGTAATAAATGCAAAAACTGATGGACGGAAGACTGAACAATGTCAAACATTCACCCCCAGTACAGAGATCTGAGCCTAAAGCCATCGTTTTGTTTTAGCTCACCATGCCATTCCAGTATTTTTTGTTTGCTATGTTCGCTCTAAGTGACAAAGGGTATGCTCAGATGTGGACCCTTGCTCGCTGTGCCACTGGATTCAAGCATTCTTCTTTTGGTATTACCCTAACCCTTCCCATTGTGATTGTACATATTCATATCAGTACAGATTGTTGTTTTATTCCACAAGAACCATTGTTTCTGATAATAATTTGACTACCCTGGTTCCTTGTGAGAAGGGTACCTTGTTCCTTGTTCTCGACTTTTAGAGCGGTGGCTGCACCGCAAGGGAAATATCTGTTAACTGGATTTTCCACATACCCTATAAGAATATAGGGTCACTCTCCTTTCTCTGGGGTCACGATGTCCGAAGGAGAAGCCCCCTTATACACCGATGAGTACATTGCCAAAATTATTAGTGGACCATCCTTGTTTTCCACCCAGCCGAATAGGAGGGTGAGCCCTAGACAACAATTGCTTGATAAATTGGAGAAGGCAAAAAAAAAGCATGTCAGGACCGAGCTACCTTAAGGCAGGAATCATTCCACAGTGATTACAGGTTAGAAACGTCCCAGGCATCTTCCGCGAAGATCCCAAATTCAATGGAAACTTTAGTCACATTTCCACAACCTGTTCACGCCACTGGATGGTACTGGGTGTGGAAACGGCAGTGGAGCACGAAAAGGCAGCACCTAATGAAATTGAAGAATTAGAAAAGGAACTCCTTGGGGTGACGGAGTAGCAGAGGCTAAACACTGTTGGACAAATTAAACAAAACAATTGACAAGTTCAACACATTTGAGTTGAAGAAAAAGGCAGATAAGGTGCCGAAAGACAAATAATTTCTCCAAAGAAAGGGCTTACCCCTATTTAAGAGCCGACTATTACACCACTGTAGGTAACCAAAACAGACAGACTACCTGGGGAAGATTCAGGAGAAATCAACCAATTACATTCTCAGAGTCATCAGGGGGCTCAGAAGATTAAGACGCCCAACCAGGTCCCAGTCGATCAGACAATCATCCAGGTCAGCCTTTTTTAGACCGAGGCGGCAAGGCAAAAGGGAAAACATGTTATCAGTACCCAGAACCCAGGGGAGTGCCAAACGAGGAGGAAGCATTACCAGTGCCCCCTCCCCTCCCAACCTTACTAGGTCAGGATATAGACAGAATGGAGTTTATTCCCATTTTCAATCTATCACAGCATACATTATCTTCAGCAGAAATATCTCTTCTGAGTAAGGGTTTATCATATGTTATTGCTGAGAGGACTAACTTCTTCAATTTGAAGGCAGAACTATTTCAGTTATTCCGAAAAGTACGCCTGAGGCTATTTTTTATGGACAGTGAACCTATGTCACAAGATTCAGTGACAGGTCTGAGACCATCGTCCACTTTTTATCCCACGAACGCTATGATGCCACCAGAACTACTAACTTTTGAGAAGTTAGTCCCAGGGGGACTAGACAATCTAAAAAACAACAGGTGTTACATACCATACAGCATCACATTACAGGAACGTCAGGCACTAAATGATCTTAAAAATGACATAACTATAATTCTTAAACCCGCCGACAAAGGTGGCGGAATTGTAGTCCAGGACCGCAAAGACTATGACACGGAGATCCAGAAACAAATCAGTGAGGAAAAACACTATAATAAACTGCGCGCTGATGGAGCAAGGTTTCTTAAAGAAGAAACTTGTTCGGATGCAATCCTCTCAAATAACGTATAATACCGTAATAAACTTGTTTATAAATACTAATATTGCACTACACATGATATATTGTATCTAGGGGATGCTTGCCTATGTGTATTTCTAACCAGTAACCCGAGTGTCACTAAAAATGGCCGACAAAATGCGCTAAAATTTGGGGGTGGTACACGAACACAGAATAGTATAATTGAGGAAGGTTAGTTAGTTAGATGTCACAGACCCGACATCGATGCTGCCACAGACTCTGTCAGAAACACTGTCTCTGACCCTGCAGATGCCAGAGACCCTGCTCGAGAGACCGAAATACTGACCGATAATTCAATCATCTAGAAGGGGGTTCGCGGAAGAAAATCGAGGAGAGTAGTACCAGAGAGGGGAGCAACGCTGGCGTTGCACTTAGAAGAGGTCACCTTCCCGGCCCTGAACCTGTCCTGATCCTTTGTCTTCCACCTGTCCTGGTGGACTCCACCTGACTCATCTTCAAGGAGTTGGGTTCATCTAACATTTTAGATAAATATAATTCGGTGAAATCTGTCCTTGTACCTGTTCTCTGTTTTTCTCCCTCTTCAGGTACTGTCATCATGATATTTTAATGAGACTTATATTGAACTAAACTTGATTTCTTTCCTGAATGAAGCCGATGTTAACATGCATTTGGTCTTTGACTAGATAAAGCTTTTAAAACTCTTTGAGTCTGTGGTTATTGGAGAAAACCTTACCTGTTATTTCTACCTATTCTACTAGCTAATAGATTAATTGACCAGAGGAAAATTTATTGTCGAGGAGATTGGATTGGTAAGATTTGGGTAAAGATAACAAAATCTTGCAGGTAAAACAAAATTAACTCCGGCGGTACTACTAACTTGTTTGTATGAATGTTTATGGGCCCAGGTGAGTATATGGTATGTGAGTAACCCAAGCTGGTAATCCGCTGGATCAGCGCCAACCCATTACCAGACATCAGGGACGAGATATTGAGAGTCACCACAGAGGGAAAGAACCAGGGATACATAAGCCAAAAAGAATTAGAATTTTTTAATGCAGAAAATCCAAGAACCCCTGTCTTATATACACTTCCGAAGATTCACAAGAGCACCATAAAACTCCCTGGACGACCCATTCTGTCAGGGTGTGGGTCCATCTTAGAGCCCATTGGAAAATACATAGACCTTTTTCATTAAGCAGTTTGTCCCCACACAAGAAACATATGTAAGGGATACAATGTTTACGATTAATCTTGTAGATGGCATGCCCTACAACATTGAATCAGACTGGTTAGCAACCCGTGATATTTCATCACTCTACACAAACATACCACAAAATGAGAGTATCCAGGGGATTGAGAGACTATTGGAAACTAGACCCAGGCCCATCCAGGTACCGACTACGTTCATTATCTCCCTGCTCCGCATTGCCCTGCAATCGAACTACTTTGTCTCAGAAGGCAGTTATTACCAGCAATGTTCCGGGACCAGCATGGGAGCCGTTTTTGCACCAAATTTGGATAATATTTACATTGACTATGTGGAACAAAAGTTTGCCCTTAATGCCACAAACACGTACCGTTCCAATATTAAGCGTTGTAAAAGGTACATAGATGACATCTTTCTAATTTGATCTGGCAGTGAGACAGAATTTAATGGCTTTGTAGTGTATCTAAATAACATTCAGACACACCTTACCTTCACCTCCACTATACATAAGTCCACCATAGTCTAGACTTGAATATTCAACATGCCAATAGTGTCCTGTACACTTCTCTCCACAGAACGCCCACTGAGAGAAATACACTTCTATCGAATAGGAGCCACCATCCACGAGCACTACGGGATGGCTTACCCTTTGGCCAGTTTCTGCGCTTGTGCAGAAACTGTTCACGTAAGGAGGACTACTTGACAGAGGCAGAAACATTGAAAGCCAAGCTAGTGGCAAGAGGTTACCCGAACAGACTAGTGAGGAAATCACTGAAACGCGCCTGGTTTTGTCTCAGGGAAGAACTTTTAGCTACCAAAGAGAAAACCTCAGTGGATAGACTCATTGCTGTGACCATATTCCGAGTGCATACTAACAAGGTCCGCAATTTAATAACAATAAACTGGGACATAATTAAAAGCATTGATCCTGAGATTGAGACCCCCATGTTTGCCTTTAAAAGTGGCAAGAACATTAAGGATCACTTAATAAGATTAGCCACAGAAAGTACTGTGCGAAAAACCAGCACATTGCAATCAACCTGGGGCCTACCTGAGGTTAAGGGACACTACAAATGCGGTATCTGTGTCTCCTGTGACTTCACATTCAACACCAACATATTTGAACATACTAATGTGAAACATACACTGGAATTCTTTTCCAACTGCAACACACTCAATGTGGTGTACTGCATTTGGTGTCCTTGTGATTTGCCTTACATCTGACAAACCCAACAACCCATTAAGGCACGTATTGGGCAACATCGCAGTCGCATTCGGCGTTCTGTTGCCAATGCTCCCTTAGTCACTCATTTTTCTGAGATAAATCACACTCCAGAAGATATAAGATGGCAGATCATTGACAAAGCCATCATCCCCGAAAGGGGTTGAGACCTCACACAGATTTGAATGCCGTTGGATAGAGAGGACACATTCCATAGACCATGGTCTTAATTCAGCCGAGGAATGGCGAGGATTTGTGACCTCATTAACAAATTAGATCTAGGTTATACACGGCCACCTAGATGTTATCCATAGGTATAGCCCGTTATAATCAGATTTAATGTATTCTCCTGCCATATTTTAAAATTTGTACTTACACTGTCAAAATTGCTCAAGCAACTAATTATGTGTATTATACTGTTGCAGTGTAACCAAGTATGCATACTGTAATGTCCAAACTGTTCATGCAACTTTTTGTGCATTACCGATTACGGTTGCTGTATCAATCACCTTGACCGTTATGAACGAGGTGCTCTCAACTGTTCAATTTTCTGCTCAGGTACCCCCTAACCCTTATTCTTTGACGCTCCAATTTAAGCTTTGCTGCCATTATCTTGGCCACACACTGTTCACACACTGATAGTATCCATCTTCTTCTTTTAGATGTCCCTGAAGAGACCCTACATTGCACAAAGGGTCGAAATGTCGTCAACAAAGAACTAAAGCAAACCAAAAACCTGCGCGTATCATTGCATGTAGTTGCGGATTACTCTGTGTACATTTTAAAATGGTCGACTTTATAATACTTTGGAAATCAAGCACAATTGTCACAAATCTGTCACCTATGTTTTAGGTTCCAGTTTCACTGGGGACACCTCACACTATTATCCTTATAATTTTTTCTGTATATATTTGATAACCATAAAAACAACTGTGATAAAGTACAACAAAGGTGTATGTGGTCTCTTCTCCTTTTGGCATTACCCTAACTAACCCTTCCCATTGCAATTGTACATATTCATATCAGTACAGATTGTTGTATTATTCGACAGGAACCATTGTTTCTGATAATAATTTGACTACTCTGGTTCCTTGTGAGTAGAGTCCCCTTGTTCCTTGTTCTCGACTGGATTCAAGCAAGCCTGGCTGATGAGGGGTGATAGCACAAAATCGTTGTTTCCAGTCCAAGGAGGATCTGGCCTGGCAGTTCGAACTTGACTGATCCTATGAGGAGCAGGGTCAAGACTGATTTGCATATGGCTGGGTCCAAACTGGGGTGGCATAGTGAGCAAAAGAATGGTGGATTAAACCTGCATCTCTTGACTGGGAGTGAGTAGTTAAAAAGTTTTAGCACTCCGTCCACCATCTTGTGTTTCCTTTTTCAATTTAGAGGCACCATTCTGCATTCTGAAGACAGATTATAGAGGGCATTGATTTGCAGATTAATGACAGGGGCAGCCTTAGCAAGCATGAAGGAGGGGTTAGGTGGGTGGCAGGGATGTAGCTGCGAGACGGATTAACTTGATAGATGATTTGCTCCGAATCTGCTAGTAAGATTGGCTTGAACGACTCAAGCTGCGCCACTATATTGTCTGCGGGGTTTGGGTGAGGGGGCGATGCGAGGAGGGGGCGTTAAACTGTTTGCTAAACTGAGAGTAGATTTTTTCCCACTTTAGAGTGGAGAAATAAGCTAGGTCTTCTGCCAGAGACTGAGATGAGGGCACCTTTTTTTGCAATCCACTGGTTGCAAAAAAGATTTGATGATTTAAAAAACTGTTCCAAGGGCGTCGTCAGCGGCTGAAATGAAGAAGAGAAAGCAACTTTGGCTTGTAAAAATATTTATACGGAACTGTTTGAGGGCAATGCTTATAAGCCCACTTGTCCTCAATGTCATAGTTCCTATGCCACTTTCGTTCCAATTGTTTGCATTAGAGTTTTCTTTCCTGAAGACTGGGTGTGAATTAGTTAGCAGACGGTGTGGTTCGCTTACTGGAAAAGGTTTTGGGGGGAGCAAAAATACCAAAGTCTTGTGCAAGGGAGTTGTTGAAGGAGTTGACTGCGTTCTCAATTCTTTCCGAGGTGATCAGCTCAATCTGTGAGAGCATATGAGATAAGCTGGACTCAAGGATATTCCGCCAGGGTCTAGAGATGTTCTTGGATTTAGTGGGTTCCGAAAGGGCAGAAGAAAACAATGGCACATAGGGTGAGGCATGAATCATCACTTGCTACCAGCTGCTGGATGTGGTAGATCGCTTACTTATAAACAAGATGATCAATGAAGAGCTCCTAACAGAAGTGAAAGTGGTTGGCTCGTCGATGGAATGGAATTTCAGATAACTGAGTCAAAGCTGTTAACTGGCCATCCGATCCATTCTGGCTTGTCTTTATCCTTTGAACTAGATGTATTGCTCCTAACATTTCTGCTAAAAAAGCAAACTTCCATTAAACATGTGTTTGAGCACCAATACAATACAGTGCAGGGTAATAGGCTCTCCAGTTCCTTCTATTACACAGTGACATGTATGGCTTATGTTTAAGGGAGCAAGCATGATTACATTATATGGAGGCTATCTTATTGATGGCATCATACTCATAACCCTTGGATCATCATGTTTTGCATATTAAAAGCACATGCATTAATAATACTGAGTGCTATAACTCTTGTTAAACCACCTCAACTCTGTTACAAGGCCCTATAACGCAGTAGAAGGCTTTAAAATGGTATATTCAAAGACAGGAGTGCAATAATGTTATTAGAATATTGCACCCACTGAGAGTAGAATGTTCTAAAATAAACATTGTATTCAGTAAAGTTCCCCCACATACCACTGTTCAAGTAGTTTGTACTTATATTATCACCTGTCTGCTGATAACCCTTCACTGCACATTCATACTGCAGGATATAAAATGGCTTTACCAATAAATAAAACATGTCAAACCAAGAAAGAAGTTCAAAAGAAGAAGGTAAGGTAACATTTAATAGGTAACATTAACACTGTTTAAGGATCTCCATATAATGTTTTAAAGCTTTGGAATATCCCTCAGAAGATTAAAAAATGTGCTTGCATAATGACTCATACGTACCATAATGTCAACATGTTCCAGCACATTGAAAGTCAAAAGATCCTATGAACATCCAAAACAATAGCCTGTTAGATACTTACTGGGGGAATAAGATCGCAATTAGATGGGGGAATTGAAAAGCATTAAGAGAATCCTGGTTAGCACAACTGACATAACTACAATGTGCAATGCGTGCCTAACTACACAGCAACAGTGCAATGTTCAAGAGTAGATGGCACATAGGGCAAAGCAGGAATCTTCACTTGCTACCTGCTGCTAGATGTGTTTGATCACTTGCTTATAAACAAGATGACCAATGAAGAGAAGCCTCTTCAGCTCCTAACAAAAGTGAAATGGGTTAGGCTCTTTGATGGAATTGAATTCCAGATATCGGAGCAAAGATCTTAGCTTTTTGATCCGTTGATTCAGGCTTGTTTTTATCCTTTGAACTTAAGGTATTACCCCTAATATTTCTGCTGAAAAATAAAACTTCAATGATAACAATAAAAGGTTAGACATTGAAATATGTGATATTATAAAAAGATGAGTATGCTGAGTAAACAACTTATGTTGGTTTTCATAATAACTTGTAGTAGACATTTACTCTGAGTTTATTTCTTCAGTCTATTTGCTGAATTGTGTCCATTTCAATTACACACTGTTACAGTGTGATTATGGCTGATAGACCTTTTTACTTGTATGACAGGCTGGTAAAAGAATTTGAACAGGTTGTTCCATGTCATCATAAAGAAGGTATACATGAAAGCACCTCTGAAAAGAAAGCAGAACACATGATCTCTAAATATCCTCAAAGATTAACACATATAAGCAGACCATGCATCTTGGTTATTCCTCTACAAATCTACACAGATGAAATTCCACCTTTCAGACTTGGTCCGGATTCATCATCCACATAGCATAGAAGTTACAGACGCAATCTCTTTTAGACCCATGAAAAGAGATACCCAGAGAATCTTACAGAACACATTTAGTTCAATTTGTGTCCTCAGACACCGGCACAACCCTGAAACGTACCCTAAACACCCCGCTCTCAAATATATTTACATCGCAGTATGTTACATAGCTCATTGAAAGAAAGAAAAGACAACTGGAAATTAAAGTTAACTACAAATGGGTAAGTCTGCATTTGGTCACCCTAAATGGAGCAAGCCACAATTTAGAAAGGCAGTGATACAAAGCCTCTTCCAAGGTAGACACAGAAGAGGGGAGACATAAAAACACTGCAAACGTTTTTTTAAATCTACCTGAATAATAAAGGAGCAAACCAATTCAGTTAACTGTTCAATAGTTTTTTAATAATTCACTTACTAGAAGTCTAGAAAAAATGCACAAAAATGCCATATAAAATCCTGAATTGCCTTAGCCAAAATCACCAGGCTCTCTCTCTGCCACATTAGACAGGCAATGCTTAATTTTTCTCGTCTTACATTCAAGCCTTTCAGCTAACCGAAATACAGAGAGAAAAATCAAAGCACTTAACCTATAAGTAGAACCTTACCGAGCAGCAGTCTAGAACTTTATCCCCACACTCAATCCAGACATCATTGCTTAATACATCTCTCCAACATGATAGCATCACTCGAAACATGTAATTATTAGCCACTCTATAGAAGCCGCCAACCAAACTCAGCAATTATAGCTTCACCTATATTCTAGAAAACAAGTCCCCCCAGCTACAATAGACATCCATAGAATTCCACAATTTTCTCCATAACCAGCAGATGCACATCAGAGCTAAAGAAGAAAATAAAACAGCGAATGTGGACTCTGCAGCAAAACTCCTAATCTTACTGGCTGAGAACCAAGTCAGCATTCATCTGCCATACAACTGATAATGGAATCCTTCTTAAATGCCTAAACAACTAGATATGTGCATCAGGAACAGTTTTTAGTTTTTTTTTGCCTCTGTTCCCTTTGTTGCCACGTAATTTTGTGCCTGTTTTTTGCCTCTGTTCCCTTCATTGCCCCGTAATTCCGTGCCCGCTTTGCCTTCTGTTCCCTCGATGCTCCTCACCGCTCCCGCTCCAGTCGCTGCGTCCCCGACCCCTGACCGCCCATTCGCTGCCCCTGCCCTGCCTCCCGCCTCCCAGCTGCTCCTTCCTCCCACCTCTCCATATATGGTGGCCGCTGCGCGGTGAGGAGAGCGACCCTTGACCATGCCAGGTAGCTCCCCTCCACACAGCACCGCCTGTGTGTCCTTGCCCCAGCTGCCGCTGCTAGGTTTGTATCACCATCTGTATCGTACTGCATTGCCTTTATTGTTTTTGGCGTCTGTCACTGCTGTTGTCTGTCTTCCCCTGGTGCCTGTACTTGGTCTGTGCCCTCTTTTCCTTCTGTTCCCCTCGCTGTCCCCATGTGTCTCTGCCCGTTTTTTTTGCCTCTGTTCTTGGTCTGTGCCCTCTTTTCCTTCTGTTCCTCTCACTGTCCCCGTGTTTCTCTGCCGTTTTTTTTTGCCTCTGATCCCTTTCGTTGCCCTGTTATTTTGTGCCCATTTTTTTGCCTCTGTTCCCTTCGTTGCCCCGTAATTCCGTGCCCGCTTTGCATTCTGTTCCCTCGCTGCCCCTCACCGCTCCCGCTCCAGCCGCTGCGTCCCCACCCCCCTGACCGCCCATTCCCTGCCCCTGCCCCCCAGCTTCTCCTCCCCCCCTCCTCCCCATATATGGCGGCTGCTGTGCGGCCGGGCACGCTTAAGCGCCAGAAATCCTGGTCCCCGCGCCCGCCACGACAACCGCCGCCGCTATGATGCCAGCACACTCCACACTCTCAACCCCGGACGGACCCACACCCGCTTCAAAGCCGCCCCGAAACGCACACAGGGTCCCTTCACTTGCCGGAACTTCAACTACACCAGCCTCAGAGCCGCCAAATCACCCGCCAAGAAAGACCAAAATCACCTCTGATGCATCCTACTGAACACCCGCTCTGCACGCAAACATGCCGTCGAGCTCTGGGACCTGCTCGACACTTCATCCCCGGACGTCGCCTTCCTGACAGAGACCTGGATGAACAACTCCTCCGCACCCGACATCCCCATTGCCATCCCAGACGGCTACAAGATCACCCGCAGAGGCCGCCCCAACGGAGTCAGAGGAGGAATCGCCATCGTCCACAAGAACAGCATCAGGGCCTCGACCAGCACCGACGACACTCTCAGCACCGCCGAACACATGCATTTCCAGATCCACACAGACCTCAACTCCACCCTCAGAGGCACCCTCGTCTACAGACCTCGGATCCCAACCCCAGTTCAGCGACACCATCGCTGACTTCATCAGCACGCACACCCTGACCTACACCGACTATGTCCTCCTCGGAGACCTGAACTTTCACCTTGAGAACAACGACAGCAACTCCACCACCCTGATCGATAACCTCGCCAACCTCGGACTGAAGCAACTCTTCACAATGCTGACCCACTTCGCCGGCCACACGCTCGACGCTGTCTTCTCCTCAAGCTCCCACATCTCCTTCACCACCGAACTCCACTAGACCGACCACCGCTGCATCCACTTCACCTTCCAGAAACACACCACCGCACCCAACAGATCCCTCGCCGCTGCTGGAGCAAAATCACCGAAGACCAACTACACGCAAACCTCGTTCTCAGCCCATCCACCGAACCCTCCAACACCGACGACGCTGCCCACAGCCTCAGACGCTGGATCGACGACTGCGACAACACCCTCGCCCAGCTGAAAAAACCCTCCCACAGTGACACCAGCAAGAGGACCAGCTGGTTCACCCCAGAACTCCTAGCCTCCAAGCGCGCCTGCCGGAAACTGAAGAAGAATTGGCACAGTGAGCAGACTCCGGATAGCCACGCAGCCCACAAGGACACAATCCGCAACCACCATCACCTTATCAGGACTGCCAAGAGGACCTCCTTCAAAGACCGCCTCGACAACAACGCACACAATAGCAAGGAGCTCTTCAACATCGTGAAGGAACTTTCCAACCCCAGCTCCAACACCAACGACATCCCGCCGTCGCAAGCCCTGTGCGACTCCCTCGCCACTTTTATTCCACCGCAAGATAGCAGACATCCACGACAGCTTCAACACCCAGACAGCCCCAACAGACATCAACACAACAGAATCTCCGCACACCATCGACCACGACCCCCTGGTAGCCTGGGCCAACGTGAGCCTCGATGACACCATCAAGACCATGAGCACAATCCACTCTGGCTCCCCGTCAGACCCACTCCCGCATCACATCTTCAACAAAGCCAGCAGCTCCATCGCACCCCATCTGCGCAACGTCATCAACCTCTGCCTCGAGACCGCAACCTTCCCAGAGAGCTGGAAACAGGCCCAGATCAACGCCCTACTCAAAAAACCCAAAGCGGACCCTAGAGACCTCAAGAACTTCTGGCCCATCTCTCTACTTCCGTTCCCTGCCAAAGTCATCGAGAAGATCATAAACAGACAGCTAACCCGATACCTTGAAGAAAACAGAATTCTGGACCCCTCCCAGTCAGGGTTCCGCAGCAACCACAGCACCGAGACTGCCCTCATCGCTGCCACCGACGACATCAGGACCCTGCTGGACAACGGTGAGACCGTGGCCCTCATCCTCCTGGACCTCTCCGCCGCATTCGACACGGTCTGCCACCGTACACTACGTGCACGCCTCCACACCGTAGGGATCCGAGACAAGGCTCTGGAATGGACCACCTCCTTCCTCTCTGGCAGAACCCAGAGCGTCCGCCTCCCCCCATTCCGATCCAAAGCCTCCGAGATCATCTGCGGCGTACCCCAGGGATCTTCCCTCAGCCCGACACTGTTCAACATCTACATGGCCCCGCTCGCACACGTCGCCCGACAGCACGACCTCAACATAATCTCCTACGCTGATGACACTCAACTGATCCTCTCCCTCACCAAGGACCCCAATCACCAGCAAATCCAACCTTCATGAAGGAATGAAGGCCGTCGCGGACTGGATGAGGATCAGACGACTGAAGCTGAACATGGACAAGACGGAGGTCCTCATCCTCGGCTCCAACCCTTCAACCTGGGACGACTCCTGGTGGCCGACGGCACTGGGGGCAGCCCCGACACCCACCGACCACGCACACAACCTGGGAATCATCCTCGACTCAACGCTCTCCATGACCAAGCAAATCAACACCGTCTCCTCCTCCTGTTTCAACACCCTTCGCATGCTCCGGCAAGATCTACAGGTGATTCCCGCCAGACACAAGAAGAACAGTCACCCAGGCCCTCGTCAGCAGAAGACTCGACTATGGAAACGCCATCTACGCGACCAAGCTCATCAAACATCTGCAACGCATCCAAAACGCCTCTGCACGACTGATCTGCGACGTACCACGCCACAGCCACATCACCACCCACCTGAGAAACCTGCACTGGCTCCCTGTCAACAAGAGGATATCCTTCAAGCTCCTCATCCACGCACACAAGGCACTCCACAAGATCGGCCCAGCTTACCTCAATGGACGACTCTCCATCTACATCCCCAGCCGCCAGCTCCGCTCTGCCGACCTTGCACTCGCCACCGTCCATCGCATCCGTAGAACAACCACCGGCGGAAGATCCTTCTCCCACCTTGCTGCCAAGACCTGGACCACCCTCCCACTGAGCCTATGACAGACCCAAGACCTGCTGACCTTCAGGAGGCTACTCAAGACCTGGCTGTTCGACCAGTAGCACCCCCCCCTCCCAGCGCCTTGAGACCCTTGCGGGTATGTAGTGCGCTCTACAAATGATTGATTGAAATGAGCAGTTCTTCCTACAACAAATGGAGTCAACAAATAGGGACTGGCCAAAATACGTTAAAAAAAGCAAATTAGAGATCATGTTGTGGCTCATCACTAACCACCCTTCTGTTTAACATACACATGTCCACCAGTCTAAATATTTGAACTGTATTACCGCTAGTTCCAGATGTATGCAGACACCATCAAGATTCGCCTCCAGCGTGAGAATGGGTCTCTGCTGTATCAATATTTCAGACTGCCTGGGACTTTTATAAGTATGGGTGGCAGAGAGGCCCTGCATCTGAACAGAGTTCAAATGCAGTTATGGAAGGTAGGCTTCATAAACACATTTACCTTTACAAAGCTACACTCTTTGCTCTAGTACAAAAAACATAAAGCCTAGGTGTCATGTTTGTCTCCTGTCAGTCATGCACTCCATGCATCATCAGCCTAGAAAAGGAAGGAAGGTCATACTGAACACAATCAAGAAGTTTATCCCATTTCTCATTTCTTATCAAACAAGATGATCCTCATGACTCAAATGGACTAGCATTACATGTGCAACTCACTGGAAAAAACAGCAAATGGCAAAAATACAAATTCAGATGACCAGAAAGTGCCTCAACCTGCAAACATACAAGAGCCAGAAATCAGCTCTGAACTTCCCTCAGGGGCATTTGGAGGACAACGGTGCAGTTGAAAACAGCATGCATCACACACTTATGCATTCTGGGGCAATGGCAGAATAACTTTTCCAAACATTAGTCACCATAGATCACAATTAAACTGGTCACAATACTAAAGCACACATCATAAAACAAAGAAACTTTCTGGAATGCACCCATTGTTTGTGAATGTTAAAATGTAGGACTGGGTAAATGCAACTGTTTGTTTCTCTTGACTGGATGACACATTAAACATGCAAGGGCTCACACTTTTTCTTAAGAGCCCTCCTTTGGTGCTGCCATACGCCCGGTTTCCCAGATACTAAGGCTGCTTAGTCTTTATTCCACCTCATGCCTCTTTCTTCTGCCACCCTACACTCCCTATCTCTTTATTTCATTATTGTAGGTTATTTTCCTTCCCTGCTTTTTTATGTTTTCCTAGACAGTTTTCCTACCTTTCTCTTCCTTGTCCCTTCTCCCTCGTCTACCTTTCTCTGACTTACACTGGGTCAAAGGCTGTTGATGAAAAATAAGTCTGAATCGCCAAAAACGACTGCTGGTGCCTATGACCTGCAGCCACCTGATCAGATTAAGCAGTGGGACCCACTACCCAAATAGCGAATGCCCCTTTCCACATGTGAGTAACATGGGAGAGCTTGCTGGCCACGTTCAGCAAACACTGATCTGGTTTTGAAGGCACAATTCCAGAACCCTGTCTCACCACCAGGCTTGGCCTTGATGTCACCTTCAATATTTACCGGCAAGCTGTTAGTCAAACCCCCCTGTACGAAAGACCTACACCAGTTTCTGTACATGCAGTAGTAAAGTGTTGTAATGTGGTCTCGAGACCACAATGTTACATTATATTAAACAATTTAGGGAATTGGAAAGAAAAGGAGTAGTAAGAGTAGCAAATCTAATACAGTTCCCAACTAATACTGTGGCCAAACAGAAAAAAGAGGCCAGCTTTGAAGTGCACACTTGCCCTATGGCTGTGTCAGATCTGTGATCGCGTGTGATGCATCTCTCCTCAGAGATCAACGAAGGTAACAATGCTTGGGTTTACTAGCATTAATGCATTTTAGAGACGTACCCAGGCAAAGTCCCACTTGGGATCATGCTGCGATAATGGCTCTTTATAGTGGAACATATCAGACTTCAATCATTGCATGTTGCACAACTCCCTCTGGAATTGGTAACACATTGCCCAAGGGCTGTTGTACATGGATTGCAATTGCTAAAATAACAGAACAGCAGAAACATTCCGCTACGCTATTCCTCACACATGTTTATTTCCTTGATTCGATATACAAAAGCCAATTATACCACAACATATAGGGAAGATATAAATTAGATTAAACGTATTTGAGTTACACTGAACATTGACTCGTGACTATAAAATGAGAGAAATGAAAACTAATGCACACAGCCAATGACCTCATTGCCTCGCTTGGAACAGCCATGGTAAATTTGCTTGGTTTATTACATTAGAGGTAGGTAACCGCATAGCTAGCTTCTATTCATTTTGATACCGTGCCTGTACAAACAATCCTAAGTGGTTAGGCTCCTTAGAATGCATTAACAACAAATGTTTAACAAAGTGGAGAGTTACTGTGGGTAAAATTCCATACAGCTCTGCTAAAAGGCGCCATCAATGTTTCCGCTGCATCGCAATCAATAGCAACACTTCATTCCTCAAAGCACAAACGGAAATCTCCAGGTCCGCCATATCATCTCAACCGCAATCCGGGTGTGAACGTCCTTAAATGTTTCATTTCCCAAAACGCTAAAAATTGCAACAATTGTGGTTAGCATTCTCTGCTCCCAACACATCTCATGAACAACAACTCCTCACGTGGAATGTTTACATCCGGCCTGGCAGGATATCGTCTTCTTACTGTCTGCAACTTCTTAGCAACAACCTTCCCACGGGGAGGAAAGCGCGCAAGGCGGATCTAGTGGGAAAGCACTGCACTTGCTCATAGTCAACGGTTCCTTGCACGGTTCCAGATGTGCAGCGCATTAATAATGCACAAGCTGGAAACCTCTTTTTTGAAACCAGAGAAGGTGCAAATTGCATTAAGATCTCGATGCCCTCATTAATGGCATTGTTACAATCCTAGTCCTCTGGAAAATGTTTTTTGGCATTTCTCTGACTTTTCAAGATCGCCACTTACTCAGTTTAACAGCCAGATGCTCAAATCTTAATGTTTTTTAATAGGCCTGGCAAAACAGACTAGCATCTTTAGTAAATCTCTTAGAAATAATTCATGAAGCAGGTAACAATTGTCAAATCCCTCTTTTCCACTGCTGAAGAGGATTTTTATGAGGCCCTTCTTGTTTGAAGGAAAACAGAAAAATATCAGACCCTTTTAAAGCGAGGTTTCGATTATACTGTTGTTCGTGCATTACTTTCACTTCTGTGTATAAATTGTGGATTCCCTTTGTACGTGGAGAAAAAGAAGGCTTTTGAAAGGGACTGCTTACGTTCTAGGCTTTTATTTCAAATGCTTGAAGAATGAGGGAATGATATCTGTTCAGTCTATATACGTTTTATTAATGTGACCTGGATGTTTTATGCTGTTTACTTGGAGGTGACTGTGGTCATTGTGTGCTCCAAGAAGATTATCAACACTTATACAGCGTTTGCGTCTTTAAACTTTAGTAAAAACCTTTACACAAATAAAGGTATAGCTATTGTGAGAAAGGTTAGAACTCAATATTCTGAAATTGTATCAACGTTATTTGGTTATCTTCCGCAGGAAAAAAAAATCACAAAGTTAGATAGTTGATGCAATCTTTCTAAAATATACATTCCACTGCATTCTGCATCTTCTCCCTATTGGTGGTACAATTTTAGCGAATCAGTTTTCTTTGGTTAACTTAGATGTGAAGACATCTGTGAATGTATGTATTGCACGGTTTAGTTATTTTGCACTGAGTGATGACTTCAGTTCAGTGAGGGAGGCATCAAGGACACTTTACGCGTACACACATCAGAAGGATGATATTCTTATAAGGCTGCTCTTAAAGACCCACAACAGACTACCATGAATAGTGAGAGGGAAGCCACCTCAACTGAAGAGACCATGACATGCGTGGACAATCACATAATGAATCCAAGGAGGAACACACAAAAACAAATCATGCTTGGAGACCTCGGTGTGTGGCATCCAAGCATAGGGAAACTACACCAGTAGTCTCGTAATTGTGCAGTCTCAGCACAGGCATGCTGGAGACGCAGGCTAAATACCAGGTGTTAATACTTTCCAGAGGACAAAATCTAAAGTGGTGGGTGGGTGGATGATGTTAGGGGAAAACTTACCTGTCGTTGACGCCGAAAGCCGCTTCGGTGTTCCTCTTCTTCCGGCAGTCACTGGGGCACAAAGCAAAGGTTCCCCACCCTATCCAGACAATGCTCTCAGGCTACCAAGCATGAGAGAAGTGCTGGGATTGGCCTGAGTGAGCTGGTCTGACACTCACTCAGGCACAGGGAGCCTGTGCCATTTCTACACCCGGCTGTGCAATAGCTGGGTTGGAGAAATGTAAGTTTGCATGTCGGTTTGGCCATCCTAAAACGGCCGGCCAACCGACATGCGCACCTACAGTGCATATCACTCCTCCTAACTGCCATGGCCCGGCCCCGCACTAGATTCCATGGCTCAGTCAGGGCGACGCTCTTCCGCCATTATGGAGGAGTTGCCCAGAGAACACTTACATGAGAATATTTGTAGTTACTAATTTAGCAGAACTTTTGAACGAACTAAAATTTTTCCTCATCAGGGGTTGAGAGGTGATTTGGATTTAAAT
The DNA here is from genome assembly GCF_964204655.1 of Triturus cristatus. Classification (NCBI taxonomy): domain Eukaryota; kingdom Metazoa; phylum Chordata; class Amphibia; order Caudata; family Salamandridae; genus Triturus; species Triturus cristatus. The sequence continues at coordinate 934,247,819 of NC_140584.1, read as the reverse complement.
TAATTCAGTGATTATCAGCTAATGTGATCCAGGCAATTGCATATGGCTTCAGAACAAGGACAAATAAAGTAATCCACTGTATTGAAGTTTGGGGAGACCAACACGAGGGAGTACAGGGCTATTCGCATTTGTTTCATCACATAACTGCTTCTCCCAAATATCTGGTTGTAAGGAATTCTTTGCTTTTTTACCACAAGTCTAGATACTCAATGAGTTATTGACTTTCTTTTCCCCAGAGGATAGTTAATTCAGCCCAGATATTCAACATCAGTCATTGACTTTCCCTAGCAGACAGTTTATCCGATTAATAGCTACAATCATAGTCAACTACTTAAACAGCAGCTTCTGCCCATATCTACATTAGAGGCAATGATATCCAAACCAGAAACTGAATCTTCAAGTAATATTTAATCTATGATATTATTAGCTGGTGATATTACACACTAGTTTCAACGAATTAGAATAGCTCAAGAAAGTGTGTGCCTTGAGTTCGAATGCTGAGGAATACCACAACTAAAAGATGCTCTATGGGAAAAAAAGTATAATGACCTGATTTAAAGTTTCGCGTCTGGCCCGCCATCCACCAGGGAAGTGGAGGTAATAGCCTCCGCTGCCCTGAGCAGCCTTATTGAGAGACGGGCGCCTGTTCGGTGGAGTTTCACTGTGTCTTGAGTGAAGCCGTTACGCAATGTTTCATGAAGCTGCTCTTTAAACTCTTATTTTACAAAACCAAACTTCCACAGCAGGAGTTGGATTCTGTAAAACGTAAGAAACTAATGGTCCTGACACCTTGGTAGTTGTCTCCTAGGGGATGAGGGTGCATATTTCTGCATTTTTGCTCACCGGGACAGTCAGAATTTTCCTGACTGACTCAAAGAGAAAACAAAGTACACCAGAACCTCATCTCTAAAAGGGATAGACGTACAACAATGGCCCCAAGTCCATCAGGCTGTAAGTCTACTCTAGGGTGTCCACCAGTGGAGCCAGGGGGACTCTGCCAGCAGATACAGGGACCATATAGCTGACTCTAAATAGAGCAGCCAGTCAGTGTGGCGGAGAGCTTATGAATCAGGCACTAAATAATTTGCCTACCAATTAACTAACATCAATTAGAGGAACTGTAAGTTGGCAATGAAAGTATGACCTCCAACATGATTCCTGTCTGTACTTCTGAATATTTACAACTGGTATGTTTTCATCGATATGGTTGTCACCAAGCGTTTACAAAACGATCTGTTCTTGCTTTCCACAATTAAAGAAGGTTTTTTAACACAGCAAGCCAGCTGTTCGCCTTTTTATATATCATATAGTCCTGGGCCTAGAGTGAGAGGATTAATCTATACCTAAAACCTCCAGACCAAATCCTACTCTTGCCTGAATTTTTTTTGACATGGAAAAAGAGACCGTTGCTTATATTCAAACATATAAGAAAATAAAGGAGTATGCAGTGTGTTAAATATGGAGCCTTTGTTGTCTATACCCCTTATCCATGTGAGCAGCTTCTACATGGATGGACAAGGTATGGAGGAATATAAAAATATCATTAGTTATCAAAGTTGAAAGAGAAAAACAATCCAAACAGGGAGATATACAAAGAGGCTATTAAGATAAAAGTAAATCTGTATGAGAACTGCTAACCTAGAAATTAAGCAAGGAACAATAGGTGTGAAAAATGATCAAAACTTTCAGGCTTATATGGAGGCTCTATCCTCTGTGGTCTTCATCGATCCAAGTTGGCTCCTCTTAGGGCCTCTCTCAGTGCTGCGGCTAGGCTCATCACAGTATCAAAAAGAAACAATCACATCTCCCTGGATCTTAAAGCCCTAAATTGGCTCCCTTATGAGGCATGGATGAAGTTAAACATTGCCTGCATAACTGACAAAGCACTACATTACAACACCCCAAGATACTTGACACAAAAACTACAATTATCTGGTGGATGCCGATCATCTAGAAGCAACAGCATCGTGCTACTGATCCACAAAAATTCTATAAAAAGAAAACTAGAAACAGAGCCTTCTTAGGTAGTGCCCCGAGAACTTGGAATTCCCAACCACCTCAAATCACACTGATTCCCTCAACTGCTTCTTTAAAAAAAGAAGTGAAACTTCTACTCATGAGCAAATTCCTGCCCTATGTCGAAAAATTCGACTCAGGATATCAGTAGACTGTCCGGCCATATCTATTTTCCTATGTCCTAAAGACATTACCTCAAAATTTCGTGAACTTACACAGTTGATACTTCGCTTGATTATGTTGTTGTTTGCATTCCTGTATTTTTCTTTTCTTTCTGATCATTTGTAAAGCGCTCTGATACCTTCACAGGTCCTGTTTGCACTATATAAAACCTTATAAATAAAATAAAAGAAGTACAGTGTTAAGCAAAATAGCGGAGTAGTGAAACCCAGGCATTAACTGCATATTTCTGGTAAACAATGTAAACAATTAATTGCCTGGGACCGTATTGATTCAAATATTTATTTGCCCAAATTGCCTTTTAGTTAGAAATCTTACAATGAATCATTCTTTCTTTAGAAGAGGTTACACATGGCCTATTTAGCCAAAGTTATGTAAAGCTCGGGGAATTTGTAGGGTTTCTACCACTCTAATATGGAAATCTGGTGCCACTATCTTCTGATCATGAATGAGGTCATCAAGAGCACGACACCACCCAACGTGTTGTTAGGTGACAAGCCTGCATCCGTTTATTTAAAAAAAATATTAAATTGCGGCTGGGATTTCTTTAAATGTTCCTAAAAACAAATTGGACCCTACTGGACATTCACTCTTCTGTGCGGTCTCACAGATTAGTTGCAGTTAAGAGATTCCGTTTGGCCTTTGGGGAAGTGCAGTATCATCCACACTAAAAATGTTGGGCCAAGGCATTAACAGACAGACTGGGTTAAAGATCTAGGGTCATGTAAGCATCAAATGTTTGGCAAAGGTAAAGATTTTTTTGGCTTGTTTATTTTCCAATGATCACTCCAAATACACCATTAAAATTTGAATTAGGTTTGGATGGTATTACATGTGAGGCAGTTTTAAACTTTAACAGCGACCCTAGATGCCACAGAGTGCGATTATCTTGCTCTTTGCAATGGGCTCCGAGACCCAAAGGCTCAAAAGCGCTTTCTTTTAACCATAACTCAAAACCCTGACGCTATTTAGTGAAGAGAACCTATGGTTACAGCATAAAGTACCAACAATACATTTTTGGGGGTTAAGAAAGATTACTTCTTTTAGTATCGATACTGACGTCATGTTGCACAGATATTAGAAAGATAGCTAAGAATGAAGCTTTAATAAAAACAGAAGTGGGGAACTGAATCAGTTTTGAAACAAACAAATGCTCACCAAAGACACTGTTTACAAAATTATTTTTTGGCACCTGGCCTCTGGCTCTATTTTACCTAAATGGAACTGACCTGGTTGTGTGTCTTGTGGCGGGAACAACTGGATCACAGGTACTATTCATTGTAGTCTGTATAAATATTATAGAAGAAAACGGGTGCTACCTACCCTTGCCAAGTGGATGTCTGAACTGATAATTTGCTACCATAATTTGTAAACAATTTCTTTGGATCCAACTGAATTTCTCCGTGTGTTGGTATTTATTGCTGACTTGCTGAGAACAAAAAAATGCCAAACTTAGTTGTTGAGCAAGTGGACAACTTTTGACTGTATATTCCTTTCTTGAGGTCTGTAATAAATGTGCTCCTTTAAATGGCCATGACTAGATGACTGCGCCAGCCCCCAACTATTTTTTATATTTTCACCCTAATTGGATTTTACCCAAACATATCTCCTTTACAAACACCTGTGTAGAACCTCAGCTTACTGATTACCATTTATACAACTGTACCACATTCAACAATGCCCTGGTACAAATTGACATTGCCCTAACATTGTGATACAGCAAAGAGCATACATAATGTAGAGAAAGAGACAGTCTACTTGCAGGAGGAACCCCAAAAAGTCGTTACAGTCATTAAGCCTTCCACAGGCAGACCAACATTTCGATCTCCTCCATTTTTACAACATGCCATGAGCCACTTTTAGAAACCAAGACAAAAGTGGAAATCAACAAAGGAAGGTGGTGCTGCAGATGAAGATATTTTCCTTATGCAGCAGTTGTCTGTCAAACCTGAGCTCTGCACTGGCAAAGGTATGTACACATAGCAGTGGTGCAGTCTTACACAATTTTATCAGATGACGTTGGAAGCAGAGGATGCTACCTTGACTCTAGTAGGTCGGACGGAGACGATCAAACACATGCTTATTTGACAGCTTCAAAGTAAAAATGCAATTAAAAATCAATATAACTAGAGCTCCCTTACTGAGTTGGCAAATTCTCTTGCCTCTTCTGAAAAGGCTTAAATAATACTGTTGCAAATCTTTGTGGCAGATGGAGAGAGTGAAATATTAAGAGCAGGCGTTGTGATGGGATACATGGACACTTTCAGAGGCAAAAAGTCCAGATCAAAAGAAACATTTCACACTGCAGTTATCAACAATACAAAGCTTTGGCAAACCCTGATCTGATCTATTTATGGTTGTATGTGATTTTACAGAAAAACTGATTTCGTGGAATACCATTACTGAGAAACCATGTAACCTAATACTATTACTGAGAAACCATGTCACCTAAACTGTTTAATGAAATTTGCAGGATGAATGGTGTTTACCATTTCATAGAAACCACTTAATATGTCTTTTTTTCCCCAAAATTGTTTTTTCATGCTTATGTTTTTTTAAAGTGTAAATGCAATGGTTGCAGGGCTTACTTTCAGAAATATTTGTGTTGAGGTACTTATTTCATTTCATTGCTTTACTTCAGGTGAATCTATTTTGGATGACCATCTTTTACACTGTCACATAATTACATTTGATGCATTTAATTCACTGACCCCTCGCCACTCCTAAAAACCATCCATTCCTGACTCCTCAGAAAACCTAAACACCATCCTTCCCTGCACCCTAAAATCCCTCACCAAACCTAAACTCCACCCATCTCCGACCCCTAACTCCACCCGTCCCTGAACCCATCAGGTCCTCTGTACCCCTAAACTCAACTAAATTACAACCATCCCTGAGCCCTAAACTTCGCCCATTCTGAAACCCTAAAAGCCCTTTCTACACCTAAACTGTAGCCATTCCTGAACCCTAAAAACTCCTTTCTATGCTGAAACCCCACCAGTTCCAGAACCCTTAAAACCTTTCACCACCCCTAAACTACACCCATCCCTGAACCCTAAAAATCCCTCAACACCCCTAAACTGCACCCATATCTGAGCCCAAAAACATATCAACATTTTAACTCCACCCATCCCTGACCCCTAGAACTCCTCAACATCCCGATAGTCTACCAATACCTGAACCCTAAAAATCCCTCCCCACCTCTAAACTTCGCTCGCTTATGAACCCTAAAAACCACTCAGCACCGTTAAATTCCATCCATTCCATATCCCTAAAAACCCGTTCGACCCCTAAACTCCACCCATGCATGAACCCTAAAAAATCCTTTCTACACCGAAACTCCACCCATCCCTGACTCCTAAAAGCCTTCATCAACCCTAATCATCATCCATCACTGTATCCAAAAACCCATCACTGCCTCTAAACTATAACCAAGTTTCTACTCACAAAAGTGGGGTAGCACTTTTATTGGGAGACTTGTGGAGAAGCTGGCTGGTAGGAAATGTGTGGATCCCCCAGATGGCTAGAATTCAGAAAGGCCTATGTTTAGTACATTTTCCTTGGTGGGGAAGGGATGTGTGAGCTCAGGCCCAAAAGTGACAGCTACCCACATTGCAAGAAAAGAGCCGTTTTGAATGGAAACATTTGATCTGTCCATGTTGCATATTGTGCCCTTTTGCATGCCGGGTGCTAGGTCCACCCACACATCTGAGGTAAGATTTTTCTTATCGGGAGACGTGAGGGAATCTGTAATAGCAGGACTTTTGTTATAACCAATTGTATTTTCTTGCCACTCTTGCTCCCAAATGTTGCCAGGGTGCAAGAAAGAAGGCAATTTCCAAAATGCACACGATAGTCTGGGTACCCACAAATTCTGAGGTGTACCAATAACTACTGTTCCTGTTTTTTCCTACACATTTGTTTTTATTTTTTATTTGAACAGTTTATTTCTTTTGGGATCTTGTCCTTAAGGAATCTAAACAAAGGACCCCTTAATTAATTCAAAATGTTGTACACTTTTCTGAAAGGTTTAACTTTCCGAGATCACCCATGGGTTTCACAACTGTCTCTGACACAAAATGCAAGTAGGTTTAAAGTACAAAAAGTAGGAAACATTGGCTACCTTTTAGAAACATACCAAAACAGTGGTATTTTTTTATACAGCTTTGCTTTATTTTCCTCCCTCTGGGGGACTCTACAAACCCTAGATGCCTTCAGAATGTACAGGATGTAGAGAAAAAAGATGCAAAATTGGCATGGTTACCTTATGTGGGAAAAAAGCTATTAAGGCATAAGAACAAAGTACCCAATTGTAAAAAAAAAAAATGCTCAGCACTGGGAGTGAAAAAGCCTCAACAGCAAAAGCGTTAAACTGAAATTCATTCATTTACCTGTGTCCCGTGCCTCTTCTTCACATGGAATCTTATTTACTTCACTGGGAGTTACAGGGGGAGATCCTGGCCAAATCTCACAGCTCATCAGAAGTGATGGAGCTAGCTATTTAAAGGTATCTCTTTAGAAATGGAGGGCACAGATGTTGTTGGACTCCACCCTTTCGGCAGAGTTATGCCACAAACCTTTTTCCTTCACCCTCCTATTTTGAACCCATTTTTCTTGGCTTTTAGGACTCTGCCATACGTTACCAGCGCTATTAGTGCTATGGTGATTGTGCTCTCTCCTTAAAACATGGTAGAATTGGCTTATACCCAATATACATATTTAATTTACTTGCATGTCCCTTGGAAAGTAGGACCACCTGTGCCCAGGGCCTGCAAATTTAAAAGTACTAATGGGCCTGCAGCACTGATTGTGCCCTCCACTAAGTAGTCCTTTAAACATGTCTGAGGTCTGCCACTGCAGCCCGTGTGTGCAGTTTTAAACCCTCTTTTCGGACTCGCAAAATAAACCTTTTGAGAGCAATTAGAAAACCCAAGGGTTGACTATTTATTACCAGGACGCACAACTATAAGCCTGTGGGCTAATTATTTGTCTGATTCCTCCTAAATTATTAAAACCTATACAAAAACTGAACAAAAATGTTAGGGGGTTTATACAGTCAAGGAATTCCTAACAATATGTCAAATACATAAACAGAACAATGTGTATGCTTTAAATGACACAAATGTTGCTTCACATTTAATTTACAGTTATATGACATAATTGAAGATGCGAGCTTCTAGTGCAATTTTGCTGTAGTGACCCAATGCTTTTTGGGTGTGTGCAGCCTTTTTTAGGGGTAACTGTGAATAAAAAAACATCATCAAGATACACTTGAAAAATATAGCAATCAATCTGCATTCAATGAGTTCAGAAGATAAGAAATCGGGATCTAAAGAGATTACCCAAATATTTTTTAGAATACAAAAAAGACCTCTGAGAAAAGCGAAGTTACGTGAATTTCTCGTATTACCAGTAAAGAACCAAGTTGGTTCAACACATACAGATTAAAACATGTGCCTAACCTGCCAAGAAACCCAAAATAACGTTAACCAAGATGCACCATGTACAAAAAGTAAACCATTGTGTTCGATGCTCAGTGAAAATGTGCCCCGAAAGATAACATGTTAGTGAACGTGCACAGTACCACCTCCCATACAATAACAAAGCCCCCGCTACGCTTCTTGTGTGAAGATACAAAGTCCAAGTGTATAATAAATGCGTGTTATAGCGCAGTATACTCACATGCTGTACTTTATAAGAAGCAATTGAACATTGTGTTCCATTAGCCTCAGTGCGACCGTATGAGGTGTAAAACAATGACAACACGCCTATCCAAAATAGTAAAAAACTAATTACAACCTCCGTAGGTGTCGTTATTGTATGGGAAATGGCACTGTGCACGTTCACTATCATGTTATCTTTCGCCGGTTGTTGGACTGTTAGACTGTACGTATCCTCACATATCCTTTTGGGGCACAATTTTACTGAGCATCCAACACAATGGTTTACTTTTTTGTACATGGTGCATCTTGGTTAACATAGATTTGGGTTTCTTGGCAGGTTAGGCACATATTTTAAGCTGTATATGTTGAACCAACTTTGTTGTTTACTGGTATTATGCAAATGCATTTAACTTCGCTTCTCTCAGAGGTCTCTTTTTTGTATTCTAAAATTATTGGGGGTAATCTCTTTAGATACTGCTTTCTTATCATCTGAACACATTGAATGCAGATTGATTTCGATATATTTCAAGTGTATCTTGATGGCGTTTTTTCCATTCAGTTACCCCTGATGAAGGGTGCTCACACCCAAAATTTATTGGGTCACTTCAGCAAAATCATTTTAGAAGCTCTCATCTTCATTTATGTCATATAACAACTAAACATTAAATGTGAAGCAACATTTATGTGTCATTTAAAGCATAAGCATTGTTCTATTTGTGTATTAGACATATTGTTAGCAATACATTGTGTGTATTAACATCCCTTACATTTTTGATCAATTGTTGTATAGGTTTAATAACTCAGGAGGATTTGGGCAAATATTTAGCCCGCGGGGTCATTGTTGTGCGTCCTGTTAATAAGTATTCTCTTAGGATTTCTACTTGCACTCAATTTTCAATGAACACAGACAGGTTCTGTTCCAGGACTGCACACCATCTATGTTCAATTTATTAATAGTGTTTGTTTAATTGTATACCAAGAGTACACTGAACCTCACTCTTTTCAAATAAACCTTTTGCTAGACCCAAACCTTCCCTTTTAATATATATAAATCACCCTTAGGGTAGGCCACAAACAGCCCACAAGGAGGGGTGCAATGTATTTAAAAAGACATTTAATTTTAAGATTTGCATGTCCTGGTAGTGAAAACCTCTCACATTTGTTTTTCACTATTGCAAGGTCTACCTCTCCCATAGGATAAAATTGGAGTTACCGTATTACATTTAATAAGCTGCAACTTCCAAATGGGACCAGGTAACCAGTTCATGTTTGGTGTCTTTGGAACTGTAATGAAAAACCCCCTTTACCGTAAAGTCAAATTTTAAATTAATATTTTGAAAATGCCACTTTTAGAAAGTTGCCATTTTCCTGCCTTAGCAATTTAGTGCTTGCGACCTGTCTCTGGATCACATGACTGGGTGTAGCTGACAGTTGGGCTTTGTGTATTCCTTCTAGACAGCCACATACAATAGAGAGCTTAGGTGAGCCTGAATGGGCCATCACTGGCAGGATGGGAGGGCGTAGCTGGGCACAGCCCTACTTGCACTTGAATAGGCTGTGTCCTGCCTCCACACCAATGGCTGCATATCCCCTGTAGTTAGTCTGGAGCTAGGGCAGGCAAGGCGGGAAGCATGTGGACTTCAAAGGGAAACTTCTAGAATCTTCTCCTACTTCAAAGGAAGGCCAGGGTGTAGATATTGGACCTCAGACACCAACTCTTTGGTACACTTCAGGACAAGTAGATACTCTACCAGGAAGAAGGACTGCTGTGCTGCTGAAAGGACTGCCATTTTGCTGGACTGCTGCTCTGGAGTGCTGCACTACTGTCCTACTGCCTTCTGTTCTCTTGCCTGGGTGAGAAGGACTGGACTTGCATCTGTTGAACCCATGAACTCGGAATTACTCCATGGGCTAGTTGGCTGGTCTCCTGACTACAGCCTATGGGACAGAAGGCTCCAACAACCATGAACCAAGCACCTGGACTCTGCTGTCTGTGAGTCCTACCTTGCCAAGTGGTGCCGCCGCAGTCCTGGACCCTTGGAAGTGGGTCTAAAGATGCTCTGTGGACCCAGCAGAACCGACGCATCTCCTCGGCTGTGCAATGCAATCCCAAGCAGAACCGACACAACACCTCTACTGTGAGGGTTCTCTCAGTGCAATGACTCCGCATTGATTTTGCATCCTGCATCGGAACCGCCACATGTGCAAAGTTTTCCTAATGCAGGCCCTCGCATCACAAATCTCTCTTCGATGGCAGCTTCAACGGCGACGTGGGTTCCTCATCGCAGCCTCACAGCTCCTCGGAACCGGCGCATCGTCTTGACTGGGTGATGCATTCTCGACGCTGAACTTTGCATCGTAAGCCCTCGATGAGATCCTTGATGACGACGCAGGGCCTCACTTCGCAGCTCCTCGGAACCACGCATTTCATCGCCTTGGCTGCCCAACGCATCCTCAACGTGGGATCTTGCAGAGCTCTGCCACCAGTAAGTAAGGTACTCTTGTTTAGCGGGCTTAACTGGGTGCCTGTAGCCGGCCCACGCTCTATTGCAGTTGGCATGAACTTGTGACTTTGTCCCGACCAGATACCCACAGTTGGTATTTTGTGCTTTTTTGGCGCTATCCTCACTGAAATCTTTCTCATTACTTATCTCCAGTTCTACTGTTTGGATTTTTATTGTTTTGGTCTTATTTTATTTATTAAAGATTAATCTATTTTTCTACATCTGGTGTGGGGCTCCCAATCAAAAAGAGTCACCTTCAAGCTCCTCACACATGCCTACAAAACCCTCCATGACCCTGCACCACCATACCTGAACCACTGCCTCTCATTCCACGTAGCCACTAGACACTTTCGCTCCGCCCAACTGGCCCTGGCCACCATACCTCGAATCCACAAGACCAGGACCGGTGGAAGATCCTTCTCCTACCTTGCCGCAAAAACCTGGAACACCCTGCCTTTCCACCTCAGGCTATCCCCGTTGCTGACCCAATTCAGGAAGGATCTGAATACCTGGCTCTTCGACTGAACCTCATCACCCAATCGGACTTGCAGCCCTCCCCCATCCTCCGTCCCCCAGCGCCTTGAGAGGTGAGTAGTTGTGCCTAACAAGTACTGATTGATTGATTTGTGGTGTATTTGCACTGTATTACAGTTTGAAGAGTTGCACAAATACTTTACACATTGCCTCTAAGTTAAGCCTGACTGCTCTGTGCCAAGCTTCAACTGGGTTGAGCAGCAGTTCATTTGGAGTCTGCTTGTGACTTCACTCTGACAAAGATTGTGGTTTCTGCTTGAGTAGGGTTCTACCCACCTCAACCAGCAACCCAATATCTCACAGAGGTTAAAGAAAGGCAAGGATGGTTTATGACCTTGATGTTCCAGTAAACTTTCCTAGCGGCATGCTAGCACTAATGCGCTACCCTTACACAGGAGTAGCAGAGATAATAGGCGTAGTCTGCATATTCAACATAGTGAAGTCTCCTTAACACACTTGGTCACTCAAAGTATAGCCAAAGAAATTGGCACTCTGCATGCCAGAGCTGAAGGTAATTTCTGTATGTAAAGGGTTTTAAATAAGCTTAGATCCAAAAAGGCTGTTCTTTAGTTCAGATACTGCTAATAACGTCAAATATCTTAGTTATAAACTAGGCAAAACAAGCCAGAGGTAGGACTAACTTTGTAAACTTACCAAAGTGGGGCATATCATTTTTAAAGTATCTGACCTCGTCCTATTAAACTTCATTTTCCTTATGACTTTCCTAAGGACGATGTTGAACTGCCTAAAACTTTCGGCATGTCATGTTCCACTTGTACCAATAAAGGTTTGATAAGTGCAATGGCTTCAGAGTGCTTCCCACAAAGGGCAACTTTTGGAGATATATATATATATATACAGAATTCACACTGTACAGTAATAGGTGCCCAAGAAGGGTACATACAACTACCACAACAGCGGCCATGGGCTGAAGGTGAGACAAAGGCAAATTGGAAACCAGCCACATGGCCTAGTCTAAAGGGAGAGGGTGGGACAGACGTACACACTCCAGAAAACAAAGGGAGCAGACAGAAATGCGTTACTGACAGGATGGTACGATTATGCAGTCAAAAGACAATTCTAAATTTACCGCAGAGGAGAACCAACCCCACTAGAATATGGATATAAAGACGACAATGGAAGACTGGAAAAAGGCACTGAGGTGGACGGGTCCAACACATGTGAGGTCTATACAGACAACCAGTCCACAGCGTGAAAGAAGTGGTATCGGAAGACCAACGCCAGAAATGAAAGTCTACCAAAAGGCCAGTGTAAAGAAAAGAAAGAACAGATAGCGAGGCAGTGCCCATAGCCGAGGAAGCAGGAAAGCCAGAAGTAAAGGAAAGTCCTCGTATGCACAGAACAACCCGTACCCGGCCAACAAGCCAGGACAACATGGGTGAGGATTCTGACGCCACCCAAGATCATTCTCGGTAGCCTAGTAGCACAAGGGAGACGAACCCCCAAAGGGTGAGAACTGCAACCTCACACGCAAGCAGTTGAGGAAAGTCCCCAGAAAAGAATCCTAAGGGATGACAACCTCCGTACGATCCACCGCAGAGTGCACGGACAAGGAACCCATATCCAAGAAGAACGGAAGAGGAACCTTCGCATATACCCTGAAAAAAGGCAGAAGGCACACCTGGAGTACAGCCAGGCAAGTAACGAAATGTTGGGGTTGGTCACAGAGGTGTCATGAAAACGGCTCCAATCAAAAAAGTGAAAGCAACCGCAGCTTCGCTCAAGGCAGAAACTGAGGAAAAACAGGCCATGCAGAGGTATAGAAGCGGTAAGGTGGAAGAGTTGGCCACCCATGCCAACATACAGACAAGGTATGGCCACAAGGAACCTAAGACAGAAAAAAGAAGCAGACAGGGGCCCGTCTCGCCTGTATATAGTGAGAACCAGCACAAGAAGCGCAAACGTTTGAAGAGAGGAAGAAGAAACACCACTCAGGGCGGACCAGACAAAGAACCGTAGGCCCCTGCCCTTGCATATGCTAGGGAAGAAGGGAACCAACAAAGTTGAATCGAATAACCCCCTGGCCAGTGTGGATAAATACTCAATAAATGAGGAGGAGGGGAGGTAGAACCTTGTGCACCATCTACCGACATGGGTGAACAGCCATTAGAACGCGGCTGTTTGTTCGCATGCCATTATTTCGCAGAGCGTTACTACGCTTGCGATGTAACAACGCGTACCATTAGTACGCAGGCTGTTACATCGCAAGCGTTGTTAAAACGCATGCGTAGTAATTGTATGCGCTATCGCCATCGTTATTTTGAAGGCGCATCCGTTTCCAGACGCATCCGTTTCCAGACGAGGCAGGAAGCCGGAGCAGAGAGGAACCAGACGAGACGAGAGGGACCACGAGGAGCGAGAGAGGTAAGTGGGGCTGTGTAGTTTTAAGGGTCGTGTTGTGTTTTTGTAGTGTAGTGTACAGTAGAGTAATTGTGTATAGGGTAGTGTAGGGGTTTGTGAAGGGTAGTGTTTGTGAGTAGGTAGTGTACAGGAGTGGTGTTAGGGGCAGGGTTGTGCTTGGGGTAGTGTTTTAGGGTTAGGGTAGTGTTGTATTGTAGGGTAGTGTGTTAGGGTTTAGGGTTGTCTTAGGGGTTGTGTATGGTAGTGTTTCAGTGTAGGGGATGGACTGTGGGTAGGGGTAGGGTCGTGCTGGGGTAGTGTTTGTGTAGTGTAGGGTAGTGTTTTAGGGTTTAGAGTAGTGGCAGGGGGTTATGTAGGGAAGTGTTTGCATGTAGGGGCAGGCCTGGGGCACAGGTTAGGGTCGTGCTGGGGTAGTGTTGAAGGGATTAGAGAATTGTTGTGAAGTTTGTCTTGTGTAGTGTAGTGTTTTTACATTTAGAATTTTTTGTAGTGTTGGGGTGTTTATTTATTTAATTTAATGTTTGTAAAATATGAAAATGTTCACAAAGTAGTGGTATGCGTAGAAAGGTTATGCGTACTAAAAGTAAATTATTAGCATAATAATGCCTTTGCGAAGTAATTGAATGCGCAAACAAAATAGGCAAAGTAAAGGCATTTGCGATGTAAAAACATTGCACTAAAAGCATGTAGTAGTAATGGCATGCGAAGTATCGTCTTATATTCACCGACATGCACCAGCACAGCAAGCACGGTAAGAGGAGTCCCCTATAAGGGGTACGACGGCGTCAGAAACATATTGAAGAATACCTGTAAGGCATACAGACTAAGTACCCTGTCAGACAGGGAACAAGGCAACAGTGCATCTGAACAATAACATGAAAACACCCCAATCAGAACCTGGGTTGAAAGCAAGGAAGACCGTGAAGCCCCTGGCGTAGACACCAACAGTGTTAGAAAGTAAGTCGCCTCCCGGAGAACAACCAGGGACCACAACCTGTCATAGACAGGGTAAAACACAGAAAGAAAATACCTAACAGGGCAGGAAACCACAAGGACGGTACGTGGAGGGACCAAGAAAAAGAAGAAGCAGCCAACTGGCACAGCCCCATAACAGTCCACATCGAAGGAGACCATTCACAGCCCGCCTGAGTGCAGGGGGGTTGGTGGGGGAGATGGTATGGCAATCAGATATTAAGATTTCATTTCACTCCGGCTATCCTGGAAACTAAATTCATTGGAGTCAGCTTGAGAGACAAACAGATATTGACCATCGATAGGCGTGTCCACCAAGGCGGACTGAACAGCCTCAGAAAAACCAGAGATACGTAGCCATACATGCCGGCAAAAGCCCTCGAAAGGGCCATGACCTGTCCAACAGAATCTGTGGTTTCCATGCCACAACGAATCAGTAATGTAGCCACCTGACAGCCATCCTGGATCAGCTGAGAAAGAGTGTCCTGAGAGTCATCAAGGACGGAGGGGAGAAGCGGCGAGACCGAATCCCACAGCACATGAGAAAAATGGCCCAAAACACAAGCTGTGTTAAGTGACAGTAAGGCAGAGCCGGCAGCAGAAAATACATATCTGAAAGAGACCATTAGTTATAGATTCCTTACCTTAGAATTACCCCCAGGCGTCAGACTGGATCTGGAGAATTTTTCTGTAGCAGTACCCCTGCGAGTCGGTAGGCGGCGTCGGTCGACTCCACATCCGTCGTTGGCGTTGTGGTCGCTGGTATGACATTGCGGTGTCTACTTAGACACCGCTCCTGCGCGCTGACGTCAGTTCTTTCTTTTTCTGCACCGGCCAGCACAGATCCGGAGACAGCCTGACCCATAGTAATTTTTTTACTAAACCTTTTTCGATGTCTTTTTTTTTTTTAGTCTTCGACTCCTGGTAGCACGAGGGATGTCCCATCGTCAGACCGGCTTCAAGCCTTGTGACTCCTGTCACAAATTGATGTCCGTCACAGATAGGCACCTCGTGTACCTCTGGTCCCTGGAGCGCGACCACGACCCGAAGTCGTGCTACGACTACCAGGCCATGAATCTGAAGTCTTTGCAGGAGTGGTCCCAAAAGCTCTTGGAGCCCCGGCAGTCCGCTCCGTGTCGTTCAAGGTCACAGTCGAGAAGAAGGTCTCGGGGCCAGTCGCTGAGCCACCACCACTCGTCATCGAAGTCTTCGCACTCCTTGGGTAAGTCGAAGCACAAGAAGGAGAAGAAGCATCATCTCTCTTTGTCTTCTCCCAGTCTGTCAGCCAACGCAACGAGGGACCCGGAGCATCGTTGCTCTCCAGCTCCGTCTTCGGAGCCCACTTCTGGGAAGGCTCCGCGCTTCCCTCCCTTTTTGCAGAGCCGGAGCGTCCCCTGCCCAGCTTCGAGGTTTTACAAAGCGCTGAATAGCATCTTTGGGAGGCCTGACGCGGCCTTCGGGCTCCATGGACTCGGTTGGGGGCCCTAGGCAATAGATGCCGGCGGCTCCAGTGCCAGAGGGCCCCAAGGATCCAGGCTTGGATCCGGATTGACCTTATGGTACCTTCTCTGGGACCGAATCCAGTGACGATGGCCCCAGTGTCGGTTGTGCCCCCAACCAGCTTCGACCCCAGCCTCACTCCTGACTTGGACACGGTGCCGGGCCATCGTCGCTCGACGTCGGTACTGGCGCTGGAGGGTACATTCATACCGCTGTTCATCCCTGGCGTTCCCTACCGCTCTGAGTGCCAGCCAGAGGAGGGTGAGGAGGAATGGGAGGGGTCTGTAGATCCTTTAGCTGACCAGCTTGTAAAGCCGGACTGGTGAGAGGAACTGGGTGATGCCAGTGGTTTGGATACCTCCCCAGACCTTGGCATGGTCTCCCCTCCTACCACAGCTACGGAGGAGGGAGATTCATACGCAGTGGTGTTGCGTAGGGTGGCTGAGGCCTTGGGCCTGGAGCTTCCTACGGTGACAGTCAGGACTAACCTCCTCATAGAGGTACTTCAACTGGCAGCGGCATCTTCGGAGCCCCTGCTTCCCTTTAATGAAGCCCTCACCGATGTCCTCCTGGGCACTTAGTTCAAGCACAGCACAGGGGCTTCAGTGGACAGGATGATTGACTGACGCCACCGCCCGGCCCTGGGCTACCCACTTTGGTCCAAGCCTCGTCTTCTAAGGGTGCATTCCCTACTGCTCCCCCAGATAGGGAATCCAAGAAGCTGGACCACCTTCGGAAGAAGATGTTTTCTTCCGCCAGCTTAGCGCTGCGGTCGGTGAACACCGCATGCCTCTTTGGTCGTTATACCCATACAGTGTGGGATATGGTTGCGCAAGTGGGGCCACAGTGCCCGGAGGAGGTCTGGGCTGTTCTCACCCGCTCAGTGGCACAGGGTCGAGACGCAGCTAAGTTCACTATTAGATGTGGGCTGGATAACGCAGACTCTCTGGGCAGAACGGTTAACACGTCTGTAGCCTTGAGGCGGTACACCTGGTTAAGGACATCTGGTTTCTCTGGGGATCTCCAATCCACCCTTCTGGACATGCCCTTTGATGGCCGTCGCCTGTTCGGTGACAAGGCAGACTCAGCGCTCAAGCGCTTCAAGGATTCTAGGGCTACGGCCAGGTCCTTGGACCTCACAGCAACCTCCTGCCCAATGCAGTCCGCCTTTCGCCCCTTTTGTGGCTACGGAAGGGGTGCCCCACCATATTCCTCCGATCTGGCCACAGGGCCGCGCAAGCTACCCAGCCTCTGCATGGCCACCCCTGCAGCAGCCTCCAAACCCTCTTAGTTGACCTTTCAGGGCCACCAGAGACCAGTGGGCGGAAGGATTCGCAATCACCTTTCCCACTGGCAAAACATCACATCGGACAGTTGGGTTTTGCAGATAGTCCAAAGGGCTATTCCCTCCCCTTCGAGACTACCCCGCCATCCATCTTGGCCAAGGGAGCTATCGAAAGGGTCCCTCTGACATAAGTAGGTCGGGGTTGTTACTCCCACTACTTTCTTGTACCCAAAAAGGAAAAAGGACTGTCCTATCTTAGACCTCAGGGTCCTCAAACGCTTCCTACGGAATGAGAAGTTCAAAATGCTCACGTTGGCTCCGGTCTTATCTGCCCTCGATCCCTGGGACTGGATGGTAGCGTTGGACTTGCAGAACGCCTACTTCCACATCCCCGTCGTGCCAGACTACAGGAGTTACCTACGGTTCAAGGTAGGCCACAGGCATTTTCAGTTTACGGTGCTCCCCTTTGGCCTTACCAGCGCCCCTCGAGTGTTCACAAAAGTGGTGGCAGTGGTCGCAGCTCATCTGCGCCGATCAGGGGTTCCAGTCTTCTCCTATCTCGAAGACTGGCTGTTGAAGGCGGGCTTGCCCCAGGCTGTCGTCTCCCACCTCCAGACTACGGCGGACCTCCTGCACTTGCTGGGGTTCAATATCAACGTGCCGAAGTCACACCTGATTCCCTCTCAGCAGCTCCTTTTCATTGGAGCAGTTCGGATACAGCGCAGTTTCGGGCTTATCCTCCCGAGCAGTGAGTCCAGGATATTCATGCTATGATACCGATGTTTCAGCCTCTAACCCGGATTTCGGTGAGAATGACCCTGAGGCTGGATCATGCCAAGTGTCATATGCGGGCTCTCAGGTGGGGTCGTGGACCCTATGTCAAGAGGCTTTTCGCCTTTGGACATGGCTGGAACATCAGGACATAACCCTGGTGGTTCAACACCTGGCAGTGTCCCTGAACGCCAGGGCGGACGAACTCAGCCGCCGGTGCATGATGGATCACAAATGGCCTCTTCACTCTGAGGTCGTGCAAGGTCTCTTTCGGCAGTGGGGAGAACCTTGGTTAGATCTGTTTGCCACCGAAGAGAACGTACAATGTCAGCAGTTCTGCACGTTGGAGTTTCCAAGATGCCACTTGCTAGGCGACGCTTTTCGTCGCGAGTGGAATTGCAGCCTTCTGTACTCCTTTCTGTCTGTACCACTTCTACCCAGAGTGCTGAAGAAGATCAAGTGCGACCGGGCCCACGTCATTCTTGTGGCTCTGGACTGGGCAGGAAGAGTACCCCGAGCTCTTGAGCATGGCCATCAATCCTCCGATCAGACTGCCTCTTCGGGAGGATCTTCTGTCGCAGCAGCAGGGGACGGTCCTCCACCGTATTTATTCGTATTTATTCGTATTTATTCGGTCCTCCACCTGAACCAGTAGACAGGTTTTGACCTTCCTCCCGAAGTCTGTAACGTCATCTTGGCAGCCAGGCATCCCTTCACTAATATAGGCCTGTAGATGGAACAAATTTGTGGCATGGTGCACAGCAAAGGCTGTGGATCCCCTTTCTGCCCCTCTTTCAGAGGTTCTACTCTTCATTCTATCTTTGGCCCAGCAGGGCTCTGCTCTGGGCAGTCTTAAAGGCTACCATTCGGCCATCTCTGCCTTTCTGTCTCTTCCTGATCAGCCTTCTCTTTTCAAGTCTTCGACTGTAAATAAATTTCTAAAGGGCATTACTCATCTCTTTCCTCCTTCTCCTTTCGTAATGCCCCAGTGGGACTTGAACCTTGTTCTTACTTACCTTATGTGTGCACCCCTCGAGCCACTACATTATTGTCCTCTTCGTCTTCTTACCTTGAAGACCGCTTTCTTGCTTGCCATCACGTCTGCTCGCAGGGTGAGTGAGCTTCAGGCTCTTTCCTCCAAGCCTCCTTTTCTTGCAGTTCATCTGGACAAAGTGGCCCTTCGCACTAGGCCCTCTTTTCTTCCCAAAGTGGTTACCTCTTTCCACATAGGACAGACCATCACATTGCCCACCTTCTTCCCGCCTCCCCGCCCTTCCAAAGAGACTCCACCGACTGGACCCTAAAGGTGTGCTGATGGACATCTGTCAGGCAGCCACGTGGGCATTCCTGTACATGTTCACAAAACATTACTGCCTGGATAGCCAAGTCCGGAGAGACTGCTTTTTTGGCCGTTCTGTTCTCCAGGACTTCCTGGTGAGAACTTAGATCACAGACCCTCCTCCAAGGTTGGCATTGCTAGGGTATCTATTCTAAGGTAAGGAATCTATAACTAATGGTCTCTTTCAGATGAACAAGTTACTTACCTTCGGTAACGATGTATCTGTAAGAGACATACTTCAGCTATGGATTCCTTACCGCCACATCCATCCTTCCCGTTCTGCGAACTAACTTCTAGGGATAGGGACTCCCTTCCAGGGCCTTACTTTTGTGCACCAGTGGTCAGTGTCTCGCATGGCTCTGCGCTCCTGGCATGGAAAGTCGTGTCAGAACTGGCAGGCATCTAAGTAGACACGGCAACGTCACACCAGCGACCACAATGCCGACAACGGACGCAGAATCGACCAACGCCACCTACCGACGCGCAGGGGTACTGCTACAGAAAAATTCTCCGGATCCAGTCTGATGCCTGGGGGTCATTCTAAGGTAAGGAATCTATAACTAAAGTATGTCTCTTACAGATACATCATTACATAAGGTAATAAACTTGTTCATCGACCCAAAGAATCCAGACCTTTAGACTCCTTGTCCGGAGGAACGTCAGACACGGCTCCAATGTTGGGAGAGGCTGTAGCAGCCTTAACCCCAAAACTGTGCAAAGTAAACTGACAGGAAAGACAGAGTAGGTCTCCAGGAGCAGGATAATGCCTATGAGCTATTGACCAATCCACTGAGGCTCTTGAAACGGGTTTAGCCCAAGTGCCCAACAGAATATCAAAGAATATTTCACTAAAGGAAAGCACAGGCTCAGTACTCAGCTGGCCTTGTTGGAGTACCTCAAGTAGGGGATCAATGGCCACTTACACAGAAGGAAGCTGCAGCCCCAGAACTACGTCAACTCTTCACAAAAAGCTGGGCTAGCCTCCGAGGAGAGGATGCAAAAACAGGCCCGATGCTGGGGAAGAAACAAGGCCACTAGCGAAACTAAGGGCAGAAACCAAATTAAACTCCTGAGGAGGCTCATTCATGTGATCACATACATCCCAAAAATACCAGTGTATCAAGGAAAACATAGCAGCGGGCTTCTCTGAAAGCAGAAGATAGCCCGAAGAGAACTGATCCCCCGACGCTGTTTGGCGCTGAGAAAGCAACACCTCAGCATGAGGGAGGGGAGACAAAGAAGGGGCGATTGGTGTCAGTGCCTTTGGATTCAACACAGGCATTACAAGTGGGAATCCCAAGGGGCTGTGCACCGGAGCCAAGACAGAGTCGATCACGGATTCAGAGTGCTCCGCTGACACCGGGGGATAACCCGCCGGTTTTGAGTCAGTCTGGGCCGCACCGACCTCCCCTGGGCCAAAAAGCGCACCAGAGGGAGGTTGAGAGTCAAAAATGGCATGGAGGGAGAGATGGTATTCACTCATCTGAGCCAGAGTCACCCTGGCGCTGGGAAATACCGGCAGATGCGGCCCAGATTCTTGCTCCGACTCCGAAATCGGGGGAATAGGAGACAATTCATGGGCACGGCAAAGTTGGGAAAGGCTGTGGCGCCAACGGTGTGACTTAACAGGTGACCACGAGGACGAAGGACTACGAGAACTGGCCCTCAAGTGGTCCTCGGAGGAAGAAGACGACCACGACCAATGAGGGACCATCTACCACCACATCGCCAACATCATCATGTGGCGCTCCTGCAACGTCTATGACTGAAGCTGAAGACACGAGCCGCACTGTTTAGTCAGGGTGCGTGCCTAGACACCACATGTAAATAGGATGAGGGTGCGGGGTCGACATCGAAGACCTCGAAGATCTCTAGAAAAAGCACACTGTTTGGTGGTGGAAGGCCAAAATGACCAGAGGTACCGGTCTCCGGATCTGCGTTAAAGCATGGAAAGGAACAAAGTCACATTAGCGACTTATATGGACCCTGACAACGTCACATCTGATGGACGATGTCGTTACTAAGTCGTTCAACACCCTCTACCGACGCGCAGAGGTACTGCTTTAGAAACATTTCTGGATCCAGTCTGGCGCCTGAGGATAATTCTAAGGTAAGGAATCTGCAGTTAGACGTCTCTATCAGATTATCTGCCATGGCAAAATATAGACTCCATACAAAAAGCAAAGAAACTGAAAAAAGTTCACTTTAAAAAACAGATACAAAAATTCACTATGGACTAAAAACTCTGATAGATCTGTGAACTTTACCAGAAATTACTTACCCCACAAATGTTCCGCTAAAGATATATCTTCTATTATCTATGATATCTCATGCCAAGTCTTTAATGCTCCCTCAGTTATCTATGATATCTCATGCCAAGTCTATAATGCTCCCTCAGGTAAGGAGTGGTTTTCATGTAAAGAACTGTAAGGAGTGGTTTTAGGTAATGGGTCCTGCAAATTTCCTCCAGTGTTAGTGCATTGGCATGTAGCAGCATTTTAAGCCTAAAACAGAATATGTATGAGGGATAGCTTTGCAGGCTTTGTATGTAAACCAGTATGACTTTGTAGTCTGCAAGTCAGCTGAGTTTTAATTTTTTGCAACAGCTAGGCCTTTACTGCTTTCTAAAATTAAGTAAGGCTGATGATGATGCTTATTCTCTAAGGGAGCACAATCTGGGGCTTGTACATCTGAATAGCAAGTTGGTAATATGAGTTTTGATTCAGGTCCACTTGAGAACAGCAGAGGCCTAGCCCCTGGAAGCACAATTAAGATGATAATAAATATTGCATGTGTCTACCTAGGAGTGACGGATATCCAACCCGTCCAACCACTATTAAGCCACCCGGAAATACAGTATACGTCGTTGAGATCTGCTGAACAGTATAAGGTAGCGGTTCCACGCTGTAAGAAAGTTAGGTAGGGGGAAAGCACTTTTACTGTAAGGGCTGCTAAGTTGTGGAATTCTCTTCCTGAACTTATCAGGAGTCAGAGCTCTCATTTAAGCTTCCAGGAGCAAACTAAAACCTGATTGTTTCCGGAGCAGATCGGTAGGGGCAGTGTAGGTGATTTGCCTTTTGTTGTGACTCACTGCTCTGTCTGCCCCTCCTCAGGTATAGCGCTTTGATACTGGTTGGTCTAATTCGCTTGAGCAATACCACAAATCCCTAGGAGCAACCAGAAGCCCAACGACTGCCAACACTTTTAAACCACTAGTAAACAATGTTGGAGTCCATCTAGGAGTGATAAAGCTCCCCTAACCGCTGAGGCGTTATTAAGCCTATAAGTAAAAGGTGGATGGCGTACACCCACAAGTAAGACAGACATCAACTTAGAGGGGCTGTGGGGGTCAATCCAGGACCACTGAGGGAGCAGTGAAGGTGCTACACAAAAAGTATTGTCTGTGGTCCATCCAAGATCAGCTAGGAAAACTAGGGGTTAGCGTAGAAGATGGCAAAGGAATCCTTGAATTGGAAACAAATGACTGAGGTCCAGCTACAGATACTTTCATGAGGGGGATGTTAGGTTATCTAAAACGGGACAAAGCAGAGAAAGAGAGGCAAAGACAGTGGTTAGGGTTCAAAGGTTAGGGGTTTTAGCCTCTAACCTTTCCAGGCTAAAACAGACTCAAACAGTAAAGTTGCCTCAGAAAAGAGCCCTTATCCTTACCGACCTTTAACTGAAAGTTCTATGTAAAGAAATTAGATAGGCAGGAATATACCAAGACAAAGAAACGATGAAACATGAGGAAAGGGGAGTCAGTCGACGTTAAGATACATTTGTATGGTGCTGTATCTATGCACAAAATACAAAAAAGTGGTGGTTGGAATGCTTGAATTAATCAACTGGTAATTACTAGGAGCCACATCCCAGTCCATTGTTTTTTTCGCACCTTGCCTCGTCCGATTAGACCCAGCCATATGCATACAATGCTACGAGCTGAAGTAATCATCGAAGAAGATAGTCTTCAAAGTCAAGAGAGGCAGCGAGCAGCTATGCACCGACTCGAAGGCCATGCACATGAGAAATGTTAAGGACAAAGTAAGATCCCACTGTGGCATCGAAAACGGTTTGGAGGAAGCATGTGTCAAACCTTTTATTAACCTCATCACAACAGGTGGTTTGAACAAAGATGGTTGGTCTGGCAAATGCAGAAAGGGCTCAAAAATAACCTTTAATAGTGCTCACTGCAAGGCCGTGGTGAGCCACATATAAAGCAAACAAAGACATTCCCTCATCTGAAGAAAGTTGCAAGTGGAGAAAGCTATTGCGTCATAAGCTTTTGTACGTATGAAGAGCCAAATGTGAAGCAGTCTCAAAATACATGGCAATTTGCAGTGGGCAAATAAAAAGGCTCTGACATTCACTAACATCATGGTGAAAGCACAAGTTGCTTATGGTGGTATCCGAAGCTACCATGATGTAGTCAGCCATAGAAATGACGTTTCCTGCTTTAAAATGCCATGTACAACACAGGGACATACACCAATGTGAGCAGGCCTACTGTGTGATGGTAAATCAACCAAACACGTTGTTATATTGGACTTTGTAAGGGAAAGTACAGCAGACTTGCATTTCAATGAAGCTGGCAATAACCCTGAGGTGCGTGAAAGGAGATACTATGAAGATGTGCCAGCTATGCAGGAACAAACACAGCATTAAAGATCATCAGGACAGAACCTAGAGTATCCCATGGATCAGGCAGAACAATACTAGGCTGTAAATTGGTAAGGCTGCAGAAAGCACCAAAAAACATAAATTCACCGTAGTTAAAGCATGCGAGAAGAAGCAGGGGGGACGAAACTGCTAATAAATCAAGAAAGGCAACAAAACAACTACACTGGTTAAGAAATGGTTAAGTTGGAGAAAACGTAGAGCTCTGTGCTCGAGGGAAGACTTGGAGAGGCAAGCCTAGATGAATCTGATTGACCCAGTGGTCGAAGTGGGCAGGATCCGCAGGGCACGGCGTGCCCCTACTTCTTTAAATCTATAGCTTCCGTTCCCCAACTTTTTTTTACTTTGAACATGTGTCCCATGACGGCAGAAATAGCCACGGCCTATAGATAAGGCTCGGCGTTCGTGGCTGTTCGGGATGGGCGGGGCAGGCAGAGAAGTAAAAGGACTCTGTCTTTTCCTTCTTGCCCAGAGAAGACCAGGACCTTACTCCATTCTGCTCTGCCGCTGGCAGCTGCCCCCCCCACCCCATCTTTCTAACTCTTATTCCACCTCTTTCTGTCTTGCTCCTCCTCACTTGCTGAAAACCGTGACTTCAAGAAACGGTTCTCACCCTCTCTTTCCTCCTTTTGTTTATTTGTTCCCCTGTGAAATGAATCCAAAAAAGAAAAACACATTTGCTGGAAATGTCGGATTTTCTGACATTTTTCTATCCAAAGAGCAGCCTCAGAAATAAAAGTTCAAAAACATGAAAAATAAATAACTAACTCAATAAAGCAAGACACAGAGTGGTCGCAAAATAACTCGATAGGTTTTATTCACACCCAAACACATTAGCGTCAATTTACACAGTTTGCCAGTGAAGCGCTACTTTTGTTTTCTTGTATTTCTTTGAACAGCATTGTTTCATCGGGTGGGGAACTGTACTAATCCTGGAGGACCTGCAATGCTGGTTGATGGGTGGATTGGAAAACAAAATGTGTACCGCGGCTCTGTGTTCACGGATGTGGTCTTTTTAAACCATACTGCTTACGTTTTGGAAGGATATAAGAAATGGACATTCAAACGATTCCTTTCTGGGCCCTGTAGTCATGTCCTTAACTTTTCAGGCAAAAGCACTCATTGATTTCTGAAAAGTGAGTGTAAAAGCGTTACGGTAACCTTGTTGTTTGTGCTTACATTTCACATGCTTTACCCAATCTTGCATGCCCTGTGAGTGTTTACTTTTTCAGGATGTTGTTACCTTTTTTTAGGCAGCATATTGCTCTTGTCTAGTGCTTAATTTGAATTGAGGCGCATCCAAGGGTTTATAGCTGGGCACAATTGGGTTGTAGTTGAAGGCAGTTTCTCTCAGGGGGGGGGGGGGGGGGGAGTGGGGGGGGGGGGTGGAGGGGTGGCACTATGGTCAGATCTGCCGAATTTGGAACTGGGGAACCAGATTCAGTCTTTACGACCATTCCCCCAGACCACTTTCCTGAGGGTTCACATTTCCATGCTTGACCTTAGAAGGCCCCACAAGACCTTAGAAGCCCTGGTGTCTTAGCACCAACAGGTGGACCCTAGCGGTGGCAAGTGTTGGTTAAACTTGAAGGCCTGTCCACCACAATCCATACTGAAGTTTACCTACAGTCATGCAGGCAGGCTTATGAAGCAACACACCC
Source organism: Triturus cristatus (assembly GCF_964204655.1). NCBI lineage: Eukaryota > Metazoa > Chordata > Amphibia > Caudata > Salamandridae > Triturus > Triturus cristatus. The sequence continues at coordinate 934,222,338 of NC_140584.1, read as the reverse complement.
TAGATCAACAGTGACTCTGTCACTGAGATCACAGGACCCTTGAGCAGGGCGGCTCTAGGGCAGTGCGACCGGTGTGACCGCACCGGGCACTGACTTTGGTTGGGTGCATCGTGTTTTCAAGTATATTAAGGTTTTAAAAGCGCTTGCTGCCTCCTTCCTGGCCACTGGCAATTTTCGGCAACAATAAAAATGTTATGATACCTTCGATTAATGTTCTTCCTAGAGAGAGATCTGAGTTTTGTCTAGTGGAAGTTTTGACTCATGAAAAGGTAGCGCAGTGGGTTAATGTACATGCTGCAAAGAACATGTACCATGTAGATCACAAAGTGCACATAATGCAAATAGGTCAGGGGGTTGCTGCTTTTGTCAGAGAGATCTTTGGCTACTTGCAGTTTATAAGTTAAATTCCTAACATAGAACAGTGAGCTATTAACTGTCATCTAAGAGCTGCATGCAAACTGCAAGGTATAAATAAGAGTGTTATACTTTTTCCCCCGGTCTTTGATTATCTTAATGTTGCAAAAAGTGTTCATTTGGATAGAAATCAATTCCGATTATTAAAGAAAACCCCCAAACATGATATTACGTTTTAAATCCTGAGTTTGTGTTTCTCCAGACCAATCACTATTAAAGTATACTGCCTACTAATATGGTTGTCATGTGACTCCTACACCTTGTACTCCTTTGTCTATTGTAACATTTCCTATACAGTAATTTACACACATATAAACTATTGTCTTTGTGTAGTGTGTGTGATGTAAAGTGCTCTGACACCCTACACTGGTATGAGTGGCAATGTAAATCAAATTAAATGCATCTGAGGGAGAGTGTGGTTATGGAGACTTGAGGGGCACTGTTAAAGGGTGGTAGTGAGGGAATCCATGGTGGAGGTGGTCATTCGGGGCCACCAAAATACATTGTTGCACAGGGTGCCACCAGCGCTAAAGCTGACCCTGCCCTTGAGGCCATTCTGCCTCACCCATTGGTACCTCTATTGGCCTTGTTTCAGCAGTAGTAGCTGCAACTCACCAGGGATCAGCAATGCAGGATTGGCATGCACACCAAACTAAGTTTGCAAACTTCACAGTCTCTCTGCTTCATGCACAAGCAATTTTAACATGTGCAGCACAGGATGACAAAATAATGCTGCAGTGTTGACTAAATTATGCAGCAAAGAAAAGGCTGCAGCGTAATGCAGTATATTTTCTGATACTTTATTATTTTGACATCTTTACACATGCTAACAGTCTCTGGAAAGATTTTGTCTTATTAGTACCAGTGTAACATACAAATGCAGCAGTCAGAAAGGGCATCAATCAACCTTTGCAAAGGGCCGTCCACTTCGCACCCACAAAAGTCACATTTTTTGTAACTTTTGATCTGTTTGAGCTACAAACAATTTATTAGTTAAAATTGTCAGATTATGCAGCAGATGTTGTATTATGTGGCAAATATGGCAGAGCCATAATTCTATAGAAAACATTTGCAAACTAGGATATTTTGCAATTCCTGTTTGAACTGCTCTTGTGGAAAAAGGGAGGTGAAGTGCTGATGACAGAAACTCCATGGCTCGGAAACAAATGGCTTGTGCGTCAACTTTTAAGCGCATTTGGGACGTTCTGTGATCAGAAACGTATCCACTTTGTGAATGTATTTTAATGTCAATAACTCATATTAAACCTTAAATAATGATTTGTATCCATTGATTGAATTAAATAACAATAAGCTGTAACTGGTCAGTGAAATGCCAAACAAATACTAAAAATTGGGATGTTTTGCACATTCTGGCCACTCCTCTGACTCCGCCCACTGTTCCAATCGCTGGGTTATTCCTGCCCTCCGATTCTCCGCACACAGGTCCCCTACTTTGTTTTCCCCACTTTGACCAATGATTAACCTCCTCTGCGACCAACGTCGATTCCTCCAGGTATTGCAGAAAAAAAGGATCATAAATCAGGGGTTCCTACGGGCTGCAAGTGCAAGCTTTGACTTGCTTTTATGACCACTGTGAAAGCGCCTGCAAACACTGGTCGTGGGACCGGTCACTGTGGCAAAATGCAGACCAGATCTTGAAGAAACCAATTAACTCTTTTACCTTCCCACCACTTGACCTTCCCACAGCCCATCGGAAGCATCCTATTAGTTCCTTAATGGCCTGAGAGGGAACAGTCGCCGTGAATATCAGACTTGACTGAGGATTCCTCTCTCGTCTGCCCCACCAAACTCCTGGAGCCCACGACGTTCAGCAAAGCACCCTTGCTTGCAATTTCCACACTGGTATGCAGAGAGGAGAGATGTCCAAAGAAGAGATCTCGCGCTCTCTGCTAGGGAACCCCGCAATGCTTCAAACAAAGATGTGCAGGGGCTCAAAGCGTTTTAGGGAGCCTGCCAACGGGGCAGTCAAAAACAAGGTTTGCCACACATAAAGATTCCTACTCAGATTATACCTTATGCCTCTTTTTCCCACCACTGAACACTTCCTGTCTCTTTATCTCACTCTGGGTTCTTTTCCATTCCGGCATCCTCCCTTTGTCACTGCATTCCTCTCTCTCTCTTTCTCTTTTTTGCCTTTCTCTCTTTTGCTGCTTAATGATGACAAATAAGTCCCGGTCTGCAAAAAAAGAGTGCTGGTGCCCACAGTCAGTGGCACAAAATAAACTCTGGAAGCATACCTGCTTCCACAATATTGTCACTATTGCAGCTGACGTGTGATGGTAATGAAGGTAGACGTCTCAGATGATCACGGTGCCACTGGCATATGACAGCTTCTGCCATGCCCCAGGCATCTGTGGCTTAAGATGGCAACTCTACATACCGTGGCTGCACAGCTGACATATAATGATAGCCACCCTGCAATAAGATGGCTGCATTCTTGTCATATGATGGAGACACGCGTGGCCTACCATGGAAGCACGCTGCCATGTGATGTCAGAACCTTAGCTAATATGAAGTTGGTAGATTTGCTGCACACCCTCCCCATGATATCATGTCATCTGATATAATCATGGTCTAATACAGTGTTAGGTGACTTTACATAGAAACAGTGGAGTAAAAGGTTACGTGGTGTCACTTCCCATGACAAGGGGGAATCATAACAGAAATGAAAGGACATGCTATAGATCATGTATGCAATCCCTGCGATTACATGAAATCACCTAAATGCAGAAATCTATTTTTTTTTTAAACTGTCCAGTAAACAACCAGTATGTAAAACGATAAAAACTGTACCTAATGGTCTAGCAGTCCAGTTAAACTGATGCAAATAAATCAGTTGGAAAACCGCCTCTGTGTTTAAAATTTTAAAAAGCAAACGTGTCATCAAAATCTGCCTCTCATTTGCAACAATGTCTTGCATTCCAGAAACGTGTAGGGGAAACGACCATGGGGCAGGCAATTCACTGATTGTGTCTTTCACTTCAAAACCGGGCTGAGATGAGACCTAAAAAGACGGCAACGTAAAATCAAACGGCCTCTTCTACCACGAAATGGCAGACGAGACCAATTTCACCCATGTAGAGCAGGTTGCAAACAGAACGGCAACGGGGCTGGTTCCGAAGTCCGTTCATCCGATAGCGTACATATATTCAGTTTGCCATCAGAATCATAACGCAGCCACAAAACAAAACGCCTGTCAGTGAAAGATGATAGCGCGCGCGCGAAGAGCCAGCACCCAAAGGTCACCGCGAAGAGCCCGGATGATCGCCACTAAGACGTATCCGGATTCGCCTCCCTGCAGCGTGCTCTGGCTTTGAGATGACACATATTGAATGAATCAGCCAAGCTGCAGGCGCCAAGCGAGATATATCTTAATGCAGACAGGTCGGCGACACGGACTCGGATGGCCCTTATCTTAATCTTGTTTAAAAGCATCTTAGATTTCCCTGTAATCTTATTCACCTTCTGATATTCCCCTTTACGGTGTGTTTTTGCAAGAACTGCTACTGATTTGATAATAAATGCATTTCTGGTACTCAGAATGATCGGCTTTTATTTTATTGTGAGGGGCAGCTTTAGTTTTTGTATTAAATAGTTCTTGTTCGATGGACCAGTATTAGAATACATTCTCCGACTGCTTAGACAATAAACGAGGCCTCTCATTGGCTGCAGAACTATAGAAAACAACCCTTGACATTGAGACACTCCTTAGACGATAAACGGGTGTTCAGTTATCTGAGAAAAGTACTCTACTCTGACTACGATAAAAGCTGCTGTCAGAGGCGTTGTTAATGCCTAAGAGCTCCTTAAACACCCCCAGCTGTAAGCATTTTATTCTCCGAGTAAGCACATTTATCACCCCCACCTTGACACTTGTTCCCAGTCTCAGTACACGAGTGGCAAAATACTGTTACTGATGGACCATTACACAGATTACAGCCTGGCTCACTGCCACTCAGTTTTCTTTCACTAACAACATAGCACTGTTTTCAGCATGGTGTTCGCCTCTGCTCTGAGGGGGCATAATAAATGCTCTTCTTGGCCACAGCCTGGCACCACACACTCAACCCCACTGAGATCAATGAAGGCTGTCCCCACCAAGAAGGACAAGCCCCACAGTTTGAAGACTTTTACCCTACCCAAAAGACCCACCTCTGCACAAGTACTTCATTGACCTTCGCAAAGCCACTTAGGCCCTCCATACACATAGCCTGATATTTTATGCTGTAATACCATCTGGGCGAAACAGAAATGTGCAGTACTTCCTTGGATCGGTATTCTTGCATGATTAGGAGTTAGGGAGGTCTGAAGGAGCCATAGAATCCAGTACCAGAGTTTGTGGAGTTGATTACTCAATGTTTTGACTTCTTCTGCCCCCTTTCTCGTCATTACTAATAAGCAATGACTCATTGTGGCAACTTCCTGCTCCAGTAGGCCATGTAAAGTGTGGACAGTGTAAAGCCTGTAACCTTACCATTCAAACCAAGACTTTCCAACATAGTAACTGCATAGTGGACTTAAAAACACTTACTAATTGCAACACCAAGAACGTCATTTATGCCATTGTCTGTCCCTGCAATAAAATTTATATAGGTCAGACAACTCAAAAGGTTAAATGCCGGATACTACAGCATTGCAGCAGAATAAGGTGTAACACCATGGGAGCCCCCATGGTCGAGCATTTTCAAACACTCAACCATCCCCCCGAATCGATGAAATGGCTGGTCATTGAGGCCATTACACTGGGTGTCAGGGGAGGCGACTTAGGTTCAATTCTCAATATCAGGGAGTGTAAATGGATGGACCGGTTTGGATCTGTCCGAAATGGCCTTAATGAACTTGATGCAACATATGCCCAACTTTCTCTGTTGAATAATACCTAGGTTTGGTGGGTTTACCTCTCACACTGGGGTAGTACAACAGCGTTTCTCGCATTACCGATAAGCAACTTCCTTAAGTTGGCCCTCACATGCCATATTGAGTTTTTCCAGTGTGACCTCTCCTATGGATCACCATTGTCACTTATGGATTAATATATAAATTTCCTCAAACAATCATGCTTCTAGTATTGTGTCCATTACACACATGTATAGATGTTGATCGAGCAACCATTAGAATGTAAACTTTATTTCATCATACAACTTTCGAGCGTTGACCTGAGACCCAATAATTTGTCCCATTTACAAACATGTATTGATGTTGATCGAGTAATTACATAAATGAAATTGCATTTTGTTTTATAATATCCAAGCGTTGATATGTAATCTATTATGGTGACCAAGCTGCATTCTAGGCATTTTATAATTCATTAATGTGACCGTATTACTAGGTAAATTGTCTGTTAATTAGGATCACCGTTAATCTTTAAAATGTCATTTTGCATTTATGTATCACAATCATGTATTGTCGTAGTTCGAACAACCCTCAGAATGGAAGCTGCATTGCAGTCAGTATCTCACAACATCCGTGTGTCTTTCCTCGAAATTATGTGTATTTCGTCAACACTGTTTCTAACTGATTGTCTGCTCCTTGATTGATGTCCTATGCTTGCTCAATGCCCTTTCGAACCAGTCATGGATTTTTGCTTTACGCTGCAACCATTTCCAAGTTCGGTTTTCCCGAGCCTCAAATCAACCTGCCACACCTCCGAGTCTCCACCTATCAGCTTGCAATCCTTCTGATTGCACGTACACGACTGCCTTTTGGTATTTAACAGGTCATGTGACAACCCCCAGGGTTAGCTGTCAGACGCTTCGACGCTGCCCTGGAGGTATGTCACACTGTGCTGCTTGCGCCTTGTTTTTCTAAACCCGAGTTAATTCTTCTCCCGCTGTTGTGCGGTTTAATCTCATGACTAAATGTCTCGATGGCGGCTTTTTTAAGCTCTAACTTCAAGGCTGCCATTTAGCCCCCTTTTCATTTAACGTCTCCAACACGCGCTCTAATTAGTTTACTGCGCACAATCAAATCTCTTTTTCTCTTGTATTTTAATTATTTAATGGTCCCTCCGTTTTGGGTATGTCCATGCCCCTGCATGCTGCCATTACCACATAACGGGTTTTACCACAATGCGCCACCATTACATGTATTGCATTACTGCTAATTAATATTGCAATACACGTCTGTTTGTCTTGATTAGATCAAGACCTCATTGCAATATATTTTTTTGCTTTACAGCTTTGGTTACGTTTGAATCACTGCTCTTTCTGATTAATTCAGATGGTCTTAGGAAATCTTCACCTTAATCCGTAATACAACACCTAATGGTGAGTACTTTATCACAGCGGTGGCTGCATACCATTTTACACTTCATTCCTATGTGTACTCCTATGTTCTTCCGTTTTCTCTTTTTTAGGAGCCATGTGGGCCCATCTCTCAATTTTCCAGCTCGAGTTTTTCCTGCTGATGCTGGTAATTTATGTTAATTTTTCCTTCAATATCTTTGGCTCGGTTAGACACACCTCATTAATTTTTACCATTGTCCCCAGGTGTAAGCCTGTTTCCCTGTCTTCGGTCCTGATGAAGACCCCGTTTCCAAGAACTTAATTTCGCTGGTCCCAATAGGGGTCGAAACGTCGACTTTTCCATGTCCTCTATCAACATACAAGATTGACAGTGACTGTACAACTACTTTCTTTGTTTATGCTGTTGCATTTATGTTTCGTGCCATTTAAGTGGTAGGCTAGGTCCATAAATATACTGTGGATGTTCCTATACGCACGACCTTCCTCCTTCACATCGTTTGCACTCATCCCAATACCCTGCACTTATCACTGCACTTGCACCTGTTTATACTCAAAACGATGATATTGACATGTATTTTGTCTATTGAATGTTTGATCTTCTTGACTGAATTTTGCTCAATTGATTAAATCTAGTCATTTATGCGTTTACCAGGTGGTGTCACAAATCTGTAGAATTTGTTAACAAATGTGTTTTCTATCCTTTTAAATTTGTTTCCACTGTGACTACTTTTTGTGTACCTATATATACCCTAGTCCAGTGGTCTATCGGGTTACCCCATTGATATAAAACATCCTATGCTTGGTAGCTAGGCTCACACTTTAGAAAAATCCATCCATCTGTGTAAAAAAGGGTATACTACAATAGAGTTCAAACGCTCCTGTTGTACTAATATAGCTTCCAGGGCACTAGTGCTTGGATGGCAGCCACGCCCGCACACTTTTGAGTTAAGGGAATTACTTCATGCTTTGGGAAAAAGCCTACCAATGTCTGAGCAACTCTAAGGAGTGAATATAAATGTATTGACTAAGCCCTATTTCTCTCCAGTTCCTGTGCTTCTCCATGCTCACCTATGGACATCGTTTTTGGTTTACACTTTAGTGTGCCCATGCGTCGGTTGGATGCCACGCAGGGAGGGACTGCATCAGAGTTGCAGCGGTGCGTCACAGACTTTGGCGAGGCGGTGTTCAAAACTCACACTGTGGCTGTTCTTCAGAGAAGCTGCAGCAAAGTCTGGACTACGTTGTAAGCTGCAGTCGAAGAGTTAGGCACTCGGCAAAAGGGGACCACAACTTTGTGCAGGCAGCGAGGGTGCGTTGATTTCGCAAGGATGCGCCGGTTCCGAAATGACGCCTGGAGTAAATGTGTTGGTTTCTTGGTTGCAGCACACAAACTCCCTTTTTTTAGGGCCCTAGACGGGATTTGACACCACTTGGCAGAGCAGGACTCACAGCAGAGGAGCACAGGTGCTGGTAGCAAGATGCAGGTGAAGTCTTTGTTGTCCCCGACACGTCAGCCTCAGGAGGCAAGCTCAGTCAAGCCCTTGGATAAACTTTAGATGCAGGATGTAGAGAGTAAAGTCCAGTCCTCTCACTCCCAGGCAAGAAGCAATAGACAGCAGGCCAACACAGCCAAGCAAGCAGCAAAGTGACAGCCCCTCCTGGCATCACAACAGCTCTTCTTCCTGGCAGAATGTCCTCACTCCAGAAGTGTTCTGAGTAATTAGTGTCAGAGGTCAGGTACTTATACCCATTTTAGCCTTTAAAAAAGGACGACTTCAAAGATAGGTCTTTGTAGAGCCAAGTCCTGCCCTTCCTGGCCCTGGCTCCAGACACACCAGAGGGGGGAATGCAGCTCTTTGTGTGGGGACAGGTACAGCCCTATTCAGGTGCAAGTGCCAGCTCCTCTCACCACTCTAGCTCAGGAAAGCTCATCAGTCAGGTGATGGCCCATCGAGATAGGCAGGGCATACCTCAGCTCCCTTTGTGTGTGATTGACTAGAGTGAATTCGCAATGCCTAGATGTCATCCAACCCAGACATGTATTCCAGGGACAGGCAGAGGTACAGAATGGTTAAAGAAAGAAAATGCCAACTTTCTAAAAGTGGCATTTTTAGACCTGCGATTTAAAAACCAACTTCACTAAACAACGTGTTTTTGAATTGTGTGTCCAGAGACCCCAGACTCCAATTTTCTATCTGCTCCCAATTGGAAAATATACTTGTAAGATGTTACAAGGCAGATTCAATGCTAACCTATGGGAGAGCTAGGACTTGCTATAGTGAAAAACGAATTTAGCAGTCTTTCACTACCAGGACATGTAAAGCACCTGTCCTACCTTTTAAATACACTGCACCCTACCCATAGAGCTACCTAGGGCCTACCTTAGGGATGCTTTAAATATAATAAAAGGGAAGGTTTGGGCATGGCAAGTAGGTGAACTTGCCAGGCCGAATTGGCAGTTTAAAACTACACACACAGGCTTTGCAGTAGCAGGCCTGAGACAGGTTTGAAGTACTACTCATGTGGGTGGCACAATCAGTGCTGTAGGCCCACTAGTAGCATTTGATTAACAGGTCCTGGGAACACACCATGCACTATACTAGGGACTTACTACTAAATCAAGTATGCCAATCGTGAAGAAACCAAATGCCATTTCATTTTAGACACAGAGCACATACACCTTTGCACTGATCAGCAGCGGTAAAGTGCCCAGAGTCCTAACACCAGAAAAAACGAAGTTCAGCACATAGTCAAAAACAGGAGGTCAGAAGCAGAAAGACGGGGGAAACCACGCCAAACGATGCCGGGTCTAACACACTAGTTAAGAGACTGCCGAGTTTCAGACATCATGTTACCCTGGTGCTATTCTTTTGGCCTCTCAGAACCTGACACTGCATATTTATACCTCCACTAGTCTCCTCAGGCCATGGTCCATGCATCTCTATCAGGGACTCTTCCTATCACCTCTCACCAGACACAGTTGCCCATTAAACCACCCCATAAACTCCTAACACGGGTGTTGCCACAGCCATCGCTGCTATCCATTTTGCACACCATCCTATGTGCCACCAACTGCTGCTCTTTGCCGGCTCCTAAGTCCCTGGTCCACCCATGGCACGCCACTACAGCGGGCGCACCATACCTTGATGCTGCCCAGCAGCCATCTTACCTATGCCATCGACTGCAGGTTTCCTAATAAAGATTAAAAATGAGGTAATGGGGGAATGCTAAGCATAAAGGTGGGTGATAGGGCGACTTCTGTCTTCATGACCACATTGGGTCAAACAGTGGGCGCAATAGGGCACCCATCCCAAGCCAATGGGGTGCTTCAGTAGTTAAAGTGGCTAGTAGCCCTTGTGAATCCACGAAGGCAAGCACCTTCAAGGCAAAAAACAATCAATCTGGATTTTTTTCCCATTTCAAATATATTCCCTAATTAGACAAAAAGGTAAACAAAGAATCTAAGCAGACTGGCTTAATACTAAAGGTGTGAGTGTAAGTAGGGTTGGTACGATAGCGAGGAGTCCTTATATTCAAGGAGCATCTCTGTCTGTCCTTAAATTCTATTTGTTGCATACTTCCAGTTACCATGACACACATCGAGAATACAAACAGATACATTGCTGGCCCTTGCAGTATACTCTTTCCTCCCCCCCTCTTCATTCACTGGCGAGCACGCAGAAACCAGATTGGTACGAGTTATTTGAGAAAGTTAACAGCGTCCTGTAGGGGACCACTGGGAATAGGCATCTTCAACGAAGATAAATTATTCATCCGAAACGCATAACAAACACAGAAGGACAAACTATTTATCAATGTGATCCTATAAGCACACTTACACGGAAACGCGATATAGGGAAGGCTGGAGCCAGCGCGACGAGGTGGGGCTTGGCAAGTCAAAGCAAAGGCTAAAAATGTATTTCCCCAGGATGCCTCCCCCTTACTGATTCCCAGCATCCGGAATATCCCCAAGTGGGGACCTCTCGACCCAGGGATGCTTAGCCACTGTGTCGGGGCCTACGGAGCAGCATCTGGCCATGTATCAGAGGCTCACTATATTTCAAAACGGATGAATGAATGCACGCTGACGCGGTAATGTACATATCGGATGCGCAACTGCTTTGTGAATGGGTGTGCACTTGCCTGATGAACTTTGAGGTGTCGCTGTATGTACAACCACAATAAAATTCCCCCGTTATAGTTAGTGCAGGCAACTATAAGTCACGCGACCGCAATCCTCTGTTGATGCTAATACTGTATTTAGACACTTATTTACCCATGTCGTCTTCCATTAATTTTTAGCTATACATATATTACAAATATTTTTTTTTCAGAAAAACACATATGTCATCAGTGATGTAATATCTGACGTCATCAGCAGAGGATTGCGGTCGCGTGAGTTATAGTTGCCTGCACTAACTATAACGGGGGAATTTCATTGGTTTTTCACGAGTGAAATGCCCAGCTAACTATAACATGTGTGAAACCTATGGTTTTTTAAGTGAATTTGCAAGGTTTTTTAAATGCTAATTCCTAACTATAACGTGTGTGAAACCTATGTTTTTTTCAGTGAATTTGTACGGTTTTTTAAATGCTAAGTTATGAATTTATTTATTTATTTAAGGTTTTTCACCGTGCGCGTACCATGCGCGCACGGTACGCCTCGCCCCTTAGAATTTTTAACAACTTAAACATGTGTTAATTCAATGCACTACATTGACCACAATGCTTTGCAACTATGGAAACAGGAAGTAATTGCAATAATAGAAATAAATGATGTCTGGTCATGCCCGGTTGTTACCCGTGATCAAGGTCCGAGTTGCGAACCGAAACGCGTTGGGCATAGCTTTGTTTTGCTCATGAATATGAATTAAAAGCAAACTTCAAAAGCAACAGATTCCGAGTGAGTGTTCATCCTGACTTCTGGGCACAGAGGTCACCTGCTGATTGATATATATATATATATACACACACATGGATTAGTAACTAAACTATGTGAATGTGTGTCTCTTGTTGTATAACATGCTGCATCAGTTGGTCACTAACTACATGAGTGTGTATATTATTTATTGATTAGTTGGGTGAGTATTTGTATGAGACACTGAGTTTGTGTGTGGTTGGATGGGGTGTGTGTAACTCTATGCATAGATGTGTGAATGGTTGATTGACTAGGTGTATAGGTTTAAGAGTGCATGTGGAAACAGTTGTTTGGGTGACTGAGGGTATTTATTTGTGTGTTGGTGAGCGAATATATGTTTTGGTTGTACATCTTCAACAAAGTAAAAAAAATAAAAGGGATTGTATGTGAGAGTTGGTGTATATAAATAAGTATGTGTAAGAGTCAGTGATTGTGAGAGTAACTATATGAATGAGTGTATAATTGTAATGGTGATTTCTTAACATATTAACTATGAGTTACTATGTGTTTGAATAAATAAGGTGTTGTTGGATAATTGTGTAAGTGAGTTAATGTAAGTGTGATTAATTTTTTTCATGAGTGAGTAGGATGACTGCATAACCGACTAAGATGACTGCTGATGTGTCAATGTCTATATATGTGTATAAGTGCATTTGATAGTGTTCTATTAATTAGTGACTGCATGTATAAATGATTCTGTTGTTGAATGGGTAGTTGTGTGTGTAGACTTAGGAATCAGTGAGTGGGTATGTAGTAACTGGTATTGGTGTGTCAATGGTTTCAAATATGGTACTCTGTATTTTATAGTGACTGATGAAAGGTTATACTAGTGTATGATGAGGTGTATCAGATTGTCACGAGGATGATGTCATCAGTGATGTCATTTGAGATGTAATCAGTGATGTCACTGACCATGTCATGAATGATGCAATATGTGATATCATCAGCAGTGCATTGCGGGCGCGCAAGTTATAGTTAGCAGAACTAACTATAACAGAGGAATTTCTATGGTTTTGTACGAGTGAAATGGCCAGCTAACTATAACACCCCTGAAACCTATGTTTTTTCTGTGAATTTCTAAGGTTTTTTAAATGCTAATTTCTAACTATAACGTCTCTGATATCTATGGTTTTTTCATTGAATTTTAAAGCTTTTTTAAATGCTAATTTCTAACTATAACGTCTCTGAAGCCTATGGTTTTTTTCAGTGAATTTCAAAGGTTTTTTAAATGCTAATTTCTAAGGGTGATAGTAGTTATACCTATTTTTTTGTACTGATTTTCTACATTTTTTTTAACTGTTAATTTATAAATATTTTATTCATTAAATAACAGTATATATGTTTCTGAAAATTGAAAAAAATAATAATATTCAAACTGAAATATTGATTAATGTTTTTGTTTTCATTTTTTATTTTAATATATTTATATTATTTTCTTTTTTTTAAAAAAATTCAATTTTTTTTCGGAGTCTCGCACTCAAAGCGTACACATCACGGTGGGTGCGCGGATTCTAGCCGCCATTTTAGAAAAGTCGTGAAGGATCCGCGTACGTTGTGAGACGGCTGCGTGTTTTTCAGTTACATCATATGCATTAATATTACGTGATGTGCGGGATTGGTATGCGACAGGTCCGCAACTCCTGCTCCCGCGCATTCGCGACACAGGCGCATTACGGTACGAGATGCTTGCGCGGAGGTGGGTCCTGCGTGAAGTCATAGACGTGCTGGGACGCGCTGGGTACGCGACTACCGCAAAAACAAAATTAGGTTCCAAAATGATATGTATGTGTCTTTAATATACATATTAGGGCAAGAGATTATCGAAGATATTCATAAAAATAATATATTTGTACTTATAATAAACTTATATTATTTTTAAATATATTTTCGCGAAGTCGGGTGCATGTATCGTGAGAGCAGAGAACCAGGTCAGCAGAGCTGCTGAAGAGCCAGAGAAACCAGGTCAGCAGAGCCGTTGTAGAGCCAGAGTACCAGGTCAGCAGAGCTGCACTAGAGCCTAAGAAGCAGGTCAGCAGAGCTGCTCTAGAACCAGAGACCCAGGTCAGCAAAGCTGCTCTAAAGCCAGAGACCCAGGTCAGCAGAGCTGCTCTAGAAGCCGAGAACCAGGTCAGCAGAGCTGCTGTAGAGCCAGAGAAACCAGGTCAGCAGAGCTGCTTTAGAGGGAGAGAACCAGGTCAGCAGAACTGCTTTAGAGCCAGAGAACCAGGTCAGCAGAGCTGCTCTAGAGACAGAGAACCAGGTCAGCAGAGCTGCTTTAGAGCCATAGAACCAGATCATCAGAGCTGCTCTAGAGGCAGAAAACCACCAGGTCAGCAGAACTGCTTTAGAGCCAGATAATCAGGTCAGCAGAGCTCTTTAGAGGGAGAGAATCAGGTCAGCAGAGCTGCTTTAGAGCCAGAGTACCAGGTCAGCAGAGCTGCTCTAGAGCCAGAGAACCAGGTCAGCAGAGCTGCTTTAGAGCCATAGAACCAGGTCAGCAGAGCTGCTTTAGAGCCAGAGAACCAGGTCAGCAGAGCTGCTCTAGAGGGAGAGAACCAGGTCAGCAGAGCTGCTTTAGAGGGAGAGAACCAGGTCAGCAGAGCTGCTCTAGAGCCAGAGAAACCAGGACAGCAGAGCTGCTTTAGAGGGAGAGAACCAGGTCAGCAGAGCTGCTTTAGAGGGAGAGAACCAGGTCAGCAGAGCTGCTTTAAAGGGAGAGAACCAGGTCAGCAGAGCTGCTTTACAGCCAGAGAACTAGGTCAGCAGAGCTGCTCTAGAGCCTAAGAACCAGGTCAGTAGAGATGCGCACTCAAAGCGTACACATCACGGTGGGTGCGCGGATTCTAGCTGCCATTTTAGAAAAGTCATGAAGGATCCGCGTACGTTGTGCGACGGCTGCGTGTTTTTCAGTTACATCATATACATTTAATATTACGTGATGTGCGCGATTGGTATGCGACCAGTCAGCAACTCCTGCTCCCGCGCATTCGCGACTCAGGCGCATTACGGTACGAGATGCTTGCGCGGTGGCAAGTCCCGCGTGAAGTCATAGACGTGCTGGGACGCGCTGGGTACGCGACTACACAAAAAAAATTGATGTTCCAAAATGATATGTATGTGTCTTTAATATACATATTAGGGCAAGAGATTATCAAAGATATTCATAAAAATAATATATTTGTACTTATAATAAACTTATATTATTTTTAAATATATTTTTGCGAAGTCGGGTGCATGCATCGTGATTGCAGAGAACCAGGTCAGCAGAGCTGCTGTAGAGCCAGAGAAACCAGGTCAGCAGAGCCATTGTAGAGCCAGAGAAACAGGTCAGCAGAGCTGCACTAGAGCCTAAGAAGCAGGTCAGCACAGCTGCTCTAGAACCAGAGACTCAGGTCAGCAGAGCTGCTCTAGAGCCAGAGACCCAGGTCAGCAGAGCTGCTCTAGAGGCCGAGAACCAGGTCAGCAGAGCTGCTGTAGAGCCAGAGAAACCAGGTCAGCAGAGCTGCTTTAGAGGGAGAGAACCAGGTCAGTAGAACTGCTTTAGAGCCAGAGAACCAGGTCAGCAGAGCTGCTTTAGAGCCATAGAACCAGGTCAGCAGAGCTGCTCTAGAGGCAGAGAACCATGTCAGCAGAGTTGATTTAGAGGGAGAGAACCAGGTCAGCAGAGCTGCTCTAGAGCCAGAGAACCAGGTCAGCAGAGCTGCTTTAGAGCCATAGAACCAGGTCAGCAGAGCTGCTCTAGAGGCAGAGAACCATGTCAGCAGAGTTGATTTAGAGGGAGAGAACCAGGTCAGCAGAGCTGCTCTAGAGCCAGAGAACCAGGTCAGCAGAGCTGCTTTAGAGCCATAGAACCAGGCCAGCAGAGCTGCTCTAGAGCCTAAGATCCAGGTCAGTAGAGATGCTCTAGAGCCAGAGAACCAGGTCAGCAGAGCTGCTGTAGAGCCAGAGAAACCAGGTCAGTAGAGCTGCTTTAGAGCCATAGAACCAGGTCAGCAGAGCTGCTTTAGAGGGAGAGAACCAGGTCAGCAGAGCTGCTTTAGAGCCAGAGAACCAGGTCAGCAGAGCTGCTCTAGAGCCCGAGAACCAGGTCAACAGAGCTGCTGTAGAGCCAGAGAATCAGGTCAGCAGAGCTGTTGTAGAGCCAGAGAACCAGATCAGCAGAGCTGCTCTGTAGCCTAAGAACTAGGTCAGCAGAGCTGCTCTAGAGCCAGAGAACCAGGTCAGCAGAGCTGCTGTAGAGCCAAAGAAACCAGGTCAGCAGAGCTGCTTTAGAGGGAGAGAACCAGGTCAGCAGAGCTGCTCTAGAGCCAAAGAACCAAGTCAGCAGAGATGCTCTAGAGCCATAGAACCAGGTCAGCAGAGCTGCTGTAGAGCCAGAGAAACCAGGTCAGTAGAGCTGCTTTAGAGCCATAGAACCAGGTCAGCAGAGCTGCTTTAGAGGGAGAGAACCAGGTCAGCAGAGTTGCTTTAGAGCCAAGGGACCAGGTCAGCAGAGCTGCTCTAGAGCCAGAGAACCAGGTCAGCAGAACTACTTTAGAGCCATAGAACCGGGTCAGTAGAGCTGCTTTAGAAGAAGAGAACCAGGTCAGCAGAGCTATTGTAGAGCCAGAGAACCAGGTCAGCAGACCTGCTGTGGAGCCAGAGAAACCAGGTCAGCAGAGCTGCTTTAGAGGGCGAGAACCAGGCGCAACACTCTACTACTCTCTCTCTACTACTCTCTACTACTCACTCTCTACTACTCTCTCTCTACTACTCACTGTCTACTACTCTTTACTACTCACTCTACTACTCTACTACTCACTCTCTGCTACTCTCTCTATTACTCTCTACTACTCACTCTCTACTCTCTATTACTCACTCTCTACCTCTCTCTACCTCGCTCTCTACTACTCTCTACCTCTACCTACACGCACACATATGTACATATATATAAATGCTTATGCATTTATATATATGTATGTGTATATTACCTACTGGCGGTCGCCAGTAGGTAGATATAGTTAGGACCCTGTTTCCATAGGAAATCCGCAACATTCTATTTTGAATAACTTTGGCGCCGGTTGACGAATCCTCGCGAAATTTTCAAAATAGGTGGGGCGCTACGCTCCGCTCCTACCCTGAAAGTCTCGGGGGGATTCGTCAAGCAGGGGCTGAGATAAAAGGGGGGTCCCAAAACGCGTTTTCCCCATGCATTTTTCCATAGGACCTTTAGACACAGCTACAGCCCGAACGGCTGAACAGAATTACTTGAAATTTGGCAGAGAGGTAGCCATAAGGTCAAGGAAGTGCCTTTTGCAGGTCTGGTGTAAATCTGTTCAGTATTTCCTGAGAAAATAGCATTTAAAAGCATATATATATGTGGGCGGAGCCTAACCACACATCTCATCCTGAGATCTGATTGGCTGTCAGCACTTCATCCAAGAAGTGTTGGCAGCCATCTTGGGACCAATATACATGATAGCACCTCATTAAAAAGCATTGCAGTTAATAGAAGGTTTTAAGACTTTAGTTACATTATAAATCATTTGTTGATGGTACCATACTCATTTTAGGAATTGTGGTATGTTCTAAGGTGATTTCACCATGTGAAAAAGCCTTCTGCTGGGATATCATGATTGAGAGAAAAATATTTTCTCATGCTTTTACCACAGAGGTTTGGAAGGTGATCTATAGGCTAAACTGAGAGCTTATTTTCTGTAAATTCACATTATCTTTCTCAGTCATGTGAGAATGAAGTCTGACATTCTCAGTAAAACATGTACATCCAACAAGGGCAGAGACTGTCAGTTGATTCCTTTGTGTTCTACTGCAGCTTCCCAGAGTGTTCCAAAGAACTACTAGAGCGCTAACAGTCCTACTTATGATAAACGTATGGCACACCTGAAGCCATCTTGCTTGGATTAAAGTGGTAACTCTTAAAACATTTAATTTAAAAAGGAACAAAATGAGGGGGTTCATTTTTCCATAAAAAGTATGATTAGTGCTGCAGAAAGAAAAATTAGGGCACATTTTGAGTGACTTCTCAAATCCTCTTCTATTTCATTAAAAAATTCTGACATGCAGACTGAAACATGCACTTTCAATACCAGCAGCAGTTTTCCCTGGTGAGCAGTAGCTTTACTACAGTGATCTAATGAGCAAAAAGAGTGCTAACATTCTGAATTTATGGCAAATGTGTGACACATCTGAATGCCTTCTTGATGGAATCAAAGTAAAAAACTGAAAGTATTTCCTACTGAGGAGACTGCAGTAAATGAGGAAATTAGGAAACTTCATAACAAATAAGTCTCCCAAGATGGCCACCAGAGACAAAAGAGCCCAAATGTAGCCCAAATATCACCCAGATGTAGCCCAAGTATAGCCCAATGACAGAATGTCCCAGAATGTTCTTAAAAACAACTAGAGCGCTTACTGTCTTCATTATGACAAAAGTAAGGCACACCTGAAGCCATCTTGATTGGAATAAACTGGTAACACTTAAAACATTTAATTTAAAAAGGAACACAATGAGGAGGTTCATTTTGCCATAGAAATTATGATTAATGCTGAAGAAAGAAAATGAGGGCACATTTTGAGTGACTTCTCAAATCCTCTTCTATTTCATTAAAAAATTCTGACATGCAGACTGAAACATGCACTTTTAATACCAGGAGCAGACTTCCATGGTGCAGTAGTTTTACTACAGTGATCTAATGAGCAACTAGAGTGCTAACATTCAGAATTTATGGCAAATGTGTGACATATCTGAATACCTTCATGATGGAATCAAAGTAAAAAACTGAAAGCATTTCCTACTGAGGAGACTGCAGTACATGAGGAAATTAGGAAACTTCATAACAAATAAATCTCCCAAGATGGCCACCGGAGACAAAAGAGCCCAAATGTAGCCCAAAATCACCCAGATGTAGCCCAAATATAGCCCAATGACAGAAGTGTGCAAAACACTTATTATTTTGTGTTTTTGCAGTGTTATATAGTGCAGACTTGTCAGGTATTGGAGTGCTTTACATGAGCATTGGTTACATCACACAAGAACAAATTCATTTTGGTTGTAGACATGGGGAGACTAAGTGATTTGACCAGAATCACAGAATGTCGAACTGAAGCAGAAACTTCAACCTGGTTCCCCAGTTGCAAAGTCTGCAGTTCTGGAAGTAACACCACATCCTCTCCCCTAAGTGCAACATTTAATCAAGTGGTCAACTGGATAAAAAAACATAAAGATAACAAATAATTTAAAAGTGCTTTGTCGCTATTTGAAAACTCAGAAAATATGTCCTTATTTTAGTCTTTTAGAGCACTAACCATAATTTTGATGCCAATAAGACCCTCTCATATATGTAATTTCTAAAGGAAATGCTCTAGGTATTACAGTTTTGATTACATCAAGATGATGTCAGGCGTTCCACACTTTTGTAATAAATATAGAATGTTAGCAATCTAGTTGTTCATTAGGATACTGTTGAGAGGCAGAGGCCAGGGGCACGGACTCTGAAAATTGAAGGCAGGTAGGAGGGTGCAAAGGCAACAATTTAACCACACTGAGCAGGCAGGAAGGGCCGTGGAAGCACAACAGACTATGGAGGGCAGTGGAAAGGGGGGCAGGGGCAACAAACCAACAATACAGGACTTGCAAGAGAGGCTGTTGGAGGGAAGATCTATTACGGGTCAAGGAAGCTAGGGGCGGTCCCCAGATCCCCGGGAGCCACCACAGAACTGAGCAGGAGAGTGAGTCAGGGACAAAAGGGGCACCTTAATTTGAGCCGGGGTGCCTAGGAACGCTTGCTCCAAAAATGAAGAAAACAGACATATGAGACATGGAATTGGAGGCAGAATACAATGGCAGTTTAATGAGAAGATGCAACTTCAAAGAAACCGCAGAATAGAGACATAAAGTACAAAATACAGAATCCAGATAATCATACAGCTGTCATAATATTCTCTGTATCTCAATTAATGTACTGACAGAGAGAGAGAGAAAACACATCTATAAATGCATCATGAGAAACAAGTTACACCAAGGAAAATGTTACCTAGGAACACTCACGTTTACTCTTAGAGCAAGCATTCCTGCAATTACAATACAAAATCTTTTAAATGCAAAAGTAAAGAGAACAATGGTTAAACATAACATGACATTTCATATAGGTAAAATAGAATAAGATACTTCAAGCAAAGCAGAGCAAGACATTTTAAGCAAAGGAAGACAAGAGCTCCCAGCTCTTGGGGAAAACCTGCACTGCCTGTTAACCTACATACAGACGGCGAGGTAGTCCGTCGATATCTGTGGGTGCTCCCTTTTTATATCATTTTGTGGGCTCCTTTGCACGCTACATCTACCTACGTATGCTACCCAAAAGCTTCGTCTGCAGATTTTACCAGACATTTCGTCATTTACCCACTTAATGCTGACAATGGACTGGGTGAAAAGGTCAGTCTCTCAGGCCAATCGCTTATCGTAAGTTCCATAGAGCAAGCAGAAAATAATGGGTATTGTACGGGAATTCAATATATTCATGTATAAAATCTCCTCAGTTCTCCTAACTTGACGCTCTGCGGTTGCCACTTCCTTAAAAGCGGGAAACCTGCCCAGGAAGCAAGTACCAGTCCAGGATGCAGCCTACTGTATGTCGACAGCTTCAGGGGGATGTTGAACTTTGATACCGAGCACGGAGCACTCGGGTAGGGTGGGGGCTACTAGTTTGGATCAGAAGGCCTCGCAGACCTGCCTTCAGACTGCTATACACTAAAATTGCAGAGCTATGGTCAATTTAACAAAGAGGCCTACATATTGAACAGAAGGGCCTACACAGGGGTTTTATGCTGGCTGAGTGGTAAGGATGTCTCAGGATAATTATATAGCAACACAGGACCCGCTGGTCAATTTAATACGGCCTACAAATGCAGCTGGCAGGGCAAGGACAAGGGTCTCATACTTCAGGTGTGGACAGAACGGGCCAGGGCCCCCCTGTGATACAAAATCTACCCTCCTTCAAGGCTGTGGCAATGTAATAGACCATTGTGGGCAGAAGGAAGAGGCAATGGTAGTACAACCATACATGCCAACAGACCCGATTCAGCCAGGAAACGTCCAATGTTTTTAAGCTCAAATGGGCTTTATTTGATCTGTCTCCTGTCTACAATATCCTCTTTTTCAATGTAACTCAAAGGGGAAAATCAATACCCCAGTT
The DNA here is from genome assembly GCF_964204655.1 of Triturus cristatus. Classification (NCBI taxonomy): domain Eukaryota; kingdom Metazoa; phylum Chordata; class Amphibia; order Caudata; family Salamandridae; genus Triturus; species Triturus cristatus. The sequence goes on along the minus strand of NC_140584.1, from coordinate 934,201,549 downwards.
TTTTTTCAAAATCTCCCTCTTACCAAGTTCAAAATGTTCGCAAGTATGGTACATTGGATCATGGAAGGAAATGGGATAGGGACATGGACTTGGATAACAGAGGACAGGAGGGACATGGAGAGGTGCACCAAACTGACCCTGCAGGGCAGGCATCAGGGTTTGCAGCAGCACAATACACCACACAGGGCATGCAGGACGGGAGTGCAGCACAACAATCCATAGAAAGCAAGAGGGAGGGGACAGGACCATGCACATGGACAACAGAGAACAGAGGGGCAAGAGGCAATGGTAGCTAGCTGACCATAATGGACAGACAGGAGAGAAAGCTGCAATATAACAGACCATAAAGGGCAGGAGGGACAGATCAGGGGCATTACAATGGAACAGACAAGCCAGGAGGGAGGGAGTAGGGCTGGGGGCAAGGGGGCAGGGCAGGAGCAGCAAGATAGCCATGGAGGTCAGGCAGGATGGGCACTAGAAGCAAGACACACCATGAAGAGCAACAGTGAGACTGTGATGGCATACACACAGACCATGGAGGGAAGGTGGGAGGGGGTCAGGGGCAGCTAACTGACCACACAGGGAAGGTGGGAGGGGCCATGGCAGCACAGAAGACCATGCATGGCAAGTGGGAGGGTTAGTGGCAGCACAATGGCTATGATGGGCAAGAAGGAGGGTGGAGGGGCATGCACAAAGGACGATGGAGGATAGAAGGAAGGGTCAGGACCTGTGCACAGACAAGAAAGTTCAGGGGAAGGGACCTCACAACAGACCACACGGGGCAGGCAGGAGGAGCAGTTGCAGCACAACAGACCAGGGAGGGCAGAAGGGTGTGGCAGTACAATGGACCATGTAGGACAGGAGGAAGAGGATAGGGGCATGGCATGTGGACAGGCAGGGTGGAGGTGGCAGGGACAGGTTACAGTCATCTGACAATGCTAGGCAGGTGGGAGAGGAGTGGCAGCTCAACAGAACACTCAGAGTAGATAGGAGTGGCAGGTCCATGGGACATGGTGGGCAAAAAGGATGGAGCAGGGGCATGCACAAAGACATCGGAGGGCAGGGGGAAGGAGAATAGGGGCAGCAAGCTAAGCACAGAGTTTAAGCAGGAGGTCAATGATGGGGCATAGAATTGGGCAATGGAGGGCAGGAGGAGTGGACTGGTACATCATACTAAATTGAGGGCAGTGGCAGCACATCAGACCATGCATGGCAGGAGGGAGGAGGCTAGTCCATGGATTCACACAACAGAGGATAGGGAGGAAGGGGATGGGGCAGCAAGCTAACTGTTCAGAGAAGGCGGGTATTAGGAACTTTATTGTTTTTAAAACATTGTGTCTGTGCGAACTACTTAAAATATGAACAAGTATGCAGCATAATCTCACTTTTATTCAGGAAGAAGAGGACGTTTGTGACTGTGACTCCGGGCTCACTTGGCAGAAACACCCCCTGACCCTCCACCCCCTATCGCAAAATGTAATGCCCGTGAAAAGGGTAGGTGAACACAGTGTTATATAGAACATAGTCCTGAGAGCACGATTGAAAATGAAAACTAGATATAGTGTATGGTATAAACTATGCACCAAAAAGTGTGATATAAGATGAACCGGGCGTGAAATATAATATGCAATACATTGTGCGCAATGACAGATTCATGGGAGAGCGCGAGATAGCACAGGCACTAGCGCGTGCTATGCGATATGCGCCTTGGAGTGTAATATGCACAGGGCAGTGTTGTGTAACCTAACTAGTCTCTAAAGTTGTAATATAAAATATGTGCTGGGGAGTGTAACGTTGCATATGCACTGTGACAAAGATATGGATCCCAGATTGTAATATGTATGGCATAGCACTGTGCGTTATAACATAGGCATCGAGAAAGGCACGTTAGATGGGGCAATATAACCCGTGCGAAGACAAGTGTGGCATGACATATTCACGGGGTGGTGTTACAGTGCACATGGGCTAGAGAGTGTCATAGCATATGCACTAGCTAGTGGAATACAACACAGAGGTGTGTGGCACTCGGCAGGCAATGGTGGGTGTAACACAGCATTGGGCTCTGTCAGGAGCACGCTGTGACTCTCAAGTGATGTTCGTCCCCTTTCCAGAGAGTAAAATAAAAAGTATTACACATCCGGCAGTGGATGTGTGTTTTATTAACCGTGAGGGGGGTTTCTTGCATAGTTTTGGTCGAATTTTTGTCGAATCCCCTTTGAATGGCTTGGTGTGCATGTGTATTAAATGTGCCCGTCAATAGCTACCCATGTTTGTATAAATAAACGACAAGGGTGTCTACCAGGATTAGGCACGGTAGGGCATCAGACATGTCAGAGCTTCACTAGTGGTGTAAATACATTCCACGTGGATTCATTGCATGCATAGTCGCCTTTTAATGAATATCACGCAAATCGTCATGGTGATAGGTACGTACGGTTTGTCCAGCATGTCCTAGGTGTGTCTATAAATATATATTTTTTAAAAATAATAAAAAACAGTGGCCGGCCCTGGGGATTGGGGTCAAAAAAATATAATTAGGAGACTGGCCCTGGGGGATGGGGTCATCAGGGCCAATAAATTAGAATAAGAAGGGGAACCAAACAGCCCCCCTTCTTAAAAAACTAAAATAAATAAAAGACTGGCATCGTGCCGGAGGCCATGCCCCCTCCGTGCAGCACTCTGCAAACGCGCCCCCAACAGGCATCTCCAGTATGCGCCAGGGAGCTGCGCTGCAGCCAGGTGTTCTGAGGCCGAGCCCCTTTTTACACCTCTCTGCAACGCAGCTCTGTGGCGCTTACTGGAGGTACCTAGTGGTCTAGTTTGACCCTAGGGACCCTTAGGATTCAGGGGGACTTAATCTCTCAACTTAGAACAGCCACAGGGCGCGTTTACACAGTGGTGAAGGGAGGGGACGGGGCCTGAGGTGACGTGTGCAAACACGCACTATGGCACGTTTTAAATTGGGGATATAATTTCCCTTCAATACTGAGGGCCCCTGGGGGCTAACTAGCCCACCAAGTGCTTCCAGTAAGCGCCACTGAGCTGCATTGCAGAGAGGTGGTCCAGGCCGTGCCACTTTTTACACCTCTCTGCAACGCAGCTCTGTGGCACTTACTGGAGGTACCTAGTGGGCTAGTTGGACCCTCAGGATTCAAATGAACTTAATCTCCCAACTAAAAATGGACACAGGGCGTGTTTACACAGTGGTGAAGGGAGGGGACGGGGCCTGAGTTAACGTGTGCAAAAACGCCCTGTGGCCTGTTTTAAGAGGTAGTTTTAATCCCCATGCCCTATTATACACTAGGGGCTTACAGAGGAGGTCATGCTAATCACAGGGGGACCCCAACGCATAATGTTCCCTAGTGTATGTAGGTGTTTTCACTGTATTCTAAGTGTCTTTTAACATAGCACTGGCTCTAGGACTGGTTAGTCAGACTCAGTTACCACCAGTATCCGTCTGAAAAAGTTGAGGGTACAGGATGATTTTGCAACAAGGCTTCTTTCTGCTCTTCTTTTTGTTCTTTCTGCACGTTATCCTTCTTCCTGCACTTATCTTCGTATTTGAGGACTTCTGTTGCTTCTTTCTGCACTTCTTTTGTTTCTTTCTGTGCATTTTTTCTTCTTTCTTCACATGTCCTATCTCTGTAGGCATAGTTAGAAATTAGCATTTAAAAAACCTTTGAAATTCACAGAAAAAACCATAGGTTTCAGGCACGTTATAGTTAGGAATTAGCATTTAAAAAACCTCAGAAATTCACTGAAAAAACCATAGGTTTCAGGGGTGTTATAGTTAGCTGGACTTTTCACTTGTACAAAACCATTGAAATTCCCCCGTTATAGTTAGTTCAGCTAACTATAACTCGCGCGCCCGCAATGCACTGCTGATGACGTCACATATTACATCACTCATGACATGGTCAGTGACATCACTCATGACATCACTGATGACATCTCAAATGACATCACTGATGACATCACTGATGACATCATCCTTGTGATAGAGTGGCAGACCTCCTCTCACCCTAATATAACCTTTGATACACACATTCAAAAATAGAGACTAAAATTTTCAAAACAATGGACATACCAATACCAGTTACAACAACCTCTTCAGTAATTCTAAGATCCACATACACATCCACTCATTCACCAACAGTCCTATACAGTCACTCATACATGTACTCACTCATCATATGTACTCATACACCTATACATCCTGTTACACAATGCCACTCATCCATAGAGTTACTCACACACATAGTCACTCATGCTAATAAAGAATCAAACATACATTTACTTGCATATACAGTTATACACACACCACCATACTTACTTCTACGGAAACTTACACATACTTAGTCTTTTAAACAATCACTTATAGAAACGCATACTTATTCATACAGGAACTCTTTCAATCTCTCACTCTCACATATACTCACATATATACACCAATAGTCACATATACTAGTTTAAAACATATGTAGTTACTCATAAAGACACTATTGAGACAGTCATTCACTCACTAACACACCCATACACACACTCATCCACCCATACAGTCCTGCACACATGCTGTGTTCAACACATACAAACAGTGAGTCACTCATTCATGCACCTATGCACTACGTAATACCCCCCACCGAACCATGCAGACACTCAGACTGATACTCAAAAAACCAACTAATAACCTATATAGACACCCATGTAGCTACTCACCAACCCATGCAGCCACTTATACACAAAGTGAGAGACTGATACAGATATTTACATATTTAAACATTACTCACTAAGCCATGTATTCACTATGATACACTTAATCAGTCAGTTACACAATCAATTTTTCAAAAACAAATCATCCATTTAGACACTTATATACCCATTTATTCTTCCATCGACCTTGAGATATACATATATAAAACATATTTCATTTTCAGAAAAACACACATTCACTGGATGATGTCATCAGTGATGTCATCAGTGATGTCATTTGAGATGTCATCAGTGATGTCATGAGTGATGTCACTGACCATGTCATGAGTGATGTAATATGTGACGTCATCAGCAGTGCATTGCGGGCGCGCGAGTTATAGTTAGCTGAACTAACTATAACGGGGGAATTTCAATGGTTTTGTACAAGTGAAAAGTCCAGCTAACTATAACACCCCTGAAACCTATGGTTTTTTCAGTGAATATATATATATATATACATATACACACATATATAAACATTAATATAATCTGCATATCTATATAAATACAAATATAAATGCATGCATACATATGCATATATATATGCATGTTATGTACATGAAAGTTTGAAAAACACTAATACAAGCAAAGCTAAAAAGCCACCTAATTACAAACAAAATTGCTTTACCTTAAGCAAGGGCGAGACCTATTGCATTTTCAATGCTTGTTTACTTTGGTTCCATCAGGAAGGCAATCAGATGTGTCACACATTTGCCATAAATTCGGAATGTTAGCACTCTAGTTGCTTATTAGAAAACTGTAGTAAAGCTACTGCTCACCAGGGAAGTCTGCTGCTGGTATTGAAAGTGCATGTTTCAGTCTGCATGTCAGAATTTTTTAATGAAATAGACGAGGATTTGAGAAGTCACTCAAAATGTGCCCTAATTTTTCTTTTTTCAGCACTAATCATAATTTCTATGGCAAAATGAACCCCCTCGTGTTCCTTTTAAATTAAACTACTCACTCTCTACTACTTACTCGCTACTACTCTCTACTACTCACTCTCTACTACTCTCTATTACTCACTCTCTATTACTCACTCTAGTACTCTCTCTCTACTACTCTACTACTCTCTCTCTACTACTCACTCTACTATTCACTCTCTACTACTCACTCTCTACTACTCTCTCTACTACTCTCTACCGCTCACTCTCTACTACTCTACTACTCACTCTCTACTACTCACTCTCTACTACTCTCTCTCTACTACTCTCTCTACTACTCTCTACTACTCACTCTCTACTACTCACTCTCTACTACACATTCTCTACTACTTGCTCTCTACTACTCTCTACTACTCACTCTCTACTACTCCACTACTCACTCACTACTACTCACTCTCTATAACTCTCTACTACTCTCTCTCTACTACTCACTCTCTACTACTCACTCTCTACTACTCTCTACTACTCACTCTACTACTCTCTCTCCACTATACACTCTACTACTCTCTCTGCTACTGACTCTCTACTACTCTCTACTACTCACTCTCTACTACTCTCTACAACTCTCTACAACTCACTCTCTATTACCCGCTCTCTACTACTGCTACTCTCTACTACTCACTCGCTACTCTCTACTACTCACTCTCTACTCTCTATTACTCATCCTCTACTCTCTATTACTCATCCTCTACTCTCTACCTCTCTCTCTACTACTCTCTACCTGCACACATATGCACATATATATATGCATATATATGCATATGCGTTTATATATGTATGTGTGTGTGTATATATACATACATAAACATATATATAATCTGCATATCTATATAAATACAAATATAAATGCATGCATACATATACGCATACATATGCATGTTATGTACATGAAAGTTTGAAAAACACTAATAAAAGCAAAGCTAAAAAGCCACCTAATTACAAACAGAATTGCTTTAACTTAAACGAGGGCGAGACCTATTGCATTACTTTGGTTCCATCAAGAAGGCATTCAGATGTGTCACACATTTTCCATAAATTCTGAATGTTAGCACTCTAGTTGCTCATTAGATCACTGTAGTAAAGCTACTGGTCACCAGGGTAGTCTGCTGCTGGTATTCAAAGTGCATGTTTCAGTCTGCATGTCAGAATTCTTTAATTAAATAGAAGAGGATTTGAGAAGTCAAAATGTGCCCTAATTTTTCTTTCTGCAGCACTAATCATAATTTCTATGGCAAAATGAACCCCCTCATTTTGTTGCTTTGCAAATTAAATGTTTTAAGTGTTACCACTTTATTCCAATCAAGATGGCTTCAGGTGTGCCATACTTTTGTCATAAGTAAGACTGTTAGCGCTCTAGTTGTTCTTTAGAACACTCTGGGAAGCTGCAGTAGAATACAAAGGAATCAACTGACAGTCTTTGCCCTTGTTGAATGTACATGCTTTACTGAGAATGTCAGACTTCATTCTCACATGACTGAGAAAGATAATGTGAATTTTCAGAAAATATGCTCTCAGTTTAGCTTATAGATCACCTTCCAAACCTCTGTGGGAAAAGCAGAGCTTAATTTGTGCCGGTGCTTGCCGGTGCTTAGCACCGGCACTTAATTGACAGGGCCGGGTCTACGCATCTCGCCCGGCCCGTGCCGTGCGTCATTGATGTTTTTTCAAATTTAGATTTAAATACTCACTGTACTCTGTCTCAGTCTCAGCGTGTTCAATCATGCAGCCTGGCAGAGCCTGCAGGTCACAGGAGCAGTTAAGTTGCGGCTGTGTGTGTGAGATCATGATCGACAGACTAACTCACACTACTACTACTTCAATCATTCATTTCTCACAATTATTTTATTTTTAGCTGCTGCCTGCCTGCCGCGCACCGCACGGTGCGAAAGAGAATACATTATTGGTGGCGTAGTAGTGTGATCGATCATGGCGGCAGAGGCCGCAGCCTGGTAACGGTTTTGGTTTGTTATTTAAATTTTACAGTCAGTGAGTGGGGTGGGCTCAGTGGGCCGTGCGTGCACTAACACAGTTGACTGTGCGTGCGCGTCACACTGATTTATTGGGGCGCCAGGCCAGGGGCGGGCTGGATTTGTGGGTCGGACTCGGTTCTGAGACGCTGAGTTGACTGTTCTGATAGGGGGGTAGGGGCCGCTGTACGCGCAGCGCGTGGCAGCTTTTTGTCACATGACCACGCGCGCCATCGCCGCCACGCCCCAGCACAACTGCAGCCCACTGCTAACCAGTCCAGGAGTCGGGACACACATACTGCGGTTCAGTGCACCAGGCTGCGGCCGCCTAAAATAATCAGTTATTCCACACTGAGCCGGACTGCCCACGGCCCACCACGAGTAACGCGGTAAGATTGAAGGAACGGCATTTTTTTGCCTACTAGTACTACTACTGTGATACCGTGTCCGTGCGACCTGCGTTCGTGGCTGCCTATTGTCTCACGTGTGCGGGGCCTCTTTCAAAATTACATTCTGCCATGGTATTATTCCCGAAAAAAGGCCTCGCTTACGTGGGCAAGAAAGGGTGTCCTCCCCTCGCTTGTATCTCTTTGGTTGGGGGTGTGATTTGATTCCCTTTCTTCGCATGTTTAACACACGCACAGCAGATTCTGTAGCAGATGCAGGGCCCTTTGAATATATCCAAACTCCATCCTAAAGCAGCGTTCATAATTTCTATGAGAAATCTGGGACCGTTTCAGTAAGGGAAAGGCCTGTTGCAGCATCAAGTGTGCCACTGTTTCTTCTAATCCACTTGCTTCCTGCCGAGTTTTTATTTTCCCTGAAATGATTGGATAGCTCATCTAGTTTAGTGGTTTAATCTTCCTGCGTCAGAACATTCTGATTAAAGGGCAGGTCACAGATTACAAATCGGCTCAAGCTTTCATTGTTTTGAGATGGCTAAACCCTGCCACCACTGACTGGGATAATGGTAAAAACTATGGAATCGTATCCTATGAATATTTTAAGGTATTTACATATTCATAACTGAACTATAAACCAAGTACACATCACACACTGTGCAATGTGGAAATTGATACGGTAATATGAACCACACACATGACAACATGTGAGTCAGCTATTATGGCAATCTGGCTTTGCAAACAGGGCAATATGGAAACTTTCACAGCAACACGTGCTACATAAATAGGGTGTGCAGACTCAAGGCAACAAATGCTTTACGTACCGGGCACATCTGGAAACAATGATATACATACAGCTGTATTCTGGAAATGGTTATGGCTGTGTAAGCCTTACATAGAGAGGCAATGTAGAAACTGGAATCAAGAATTGCCTGCTGGCACGTTTACCAGATCTCGAAAATGTAAACAATACCCTTGTTGGTTTGGCACACTGAGCATCGTTTTCTGAGCAGTATAATAGTTAGCATCCTAGAATATTTTAGCGACATGAATAGATATTTCATTTTTGAGGGCATTTTTTTCTGAAAAAGGAATGTTGATGGGCTATTAACTAGCACAGCGTCAATGATGTCGTGGCAGACTTTAAAGCTGGTGTCTTTCCCCTCATTTTGGGAAATGAAAGCTCCTGTACATGGTTCTGGAGAATGTGCACCCCTGCTTCAAATTCAGCACAAGTTGAAGTTTTTTGACGCATCCCTGAGCAAACATGATGATCACGATCATGCATGTGCGCGGGAAGTTTTTTTGTCACACAAATTGTGACACAAAGCAGGTGTCTGTGCTCAGGAGAGGCACACAATGTGCACCCTTTTGTCAGCGCATGCATGCTGTCAGCTCATCAAGCAGTAAAGGACTAACTGTGGTGGCTGTGATACAATTCATACCTAAGATGGAGGGTTAGAGAGGTCCCAGAAAGCAGACATGAATTGTAGGGCTCTCTCCAAAACATTTAAGGAATCCTCTCTTGTTGGTCAAACTGAGGAGTATGAAGAAAAGGAGACAGAGGTTACTTGTGAAATACAAAAAATTCCCCCTGTCCTTTCATAGTCCATCGTTCTTTAGAAGGGCTAACCCATAAATTAATAGATAGTTAAGTAGCTCAACCTGCCTTGATTTTTGCTCTTCTTTTGGGTTCCCTTGTCTGAAAACTCTCAGCGTCACCCCACAGGCCTGCTTACACCTTGTGTTAAAGACACTGGTTCTACCAGTATCAGTGGAATTAGCAAGAAGGGCAGAACTGCCCAAAACTGCTCTCAAAACTGTCTGTTGGATTACACAACTGCCGTAAGCAACTTTAAAATAAAGATGGGCACAAACCTTCAGCAAGCGTGCCAACATTTTTCTACCAGATTTAAGGGTTTTCAAGCCACTAGTGATGAGAAACTTTCAGGGTTGAGAAATATACCACCATATCCCCTTGCCCGATTCAACAACAGAAACGGAGGATCTTCTATTTAGACGACCAGGAAAGACTACCAGGACTCTCTTTTGAGTGACAGAGTGGACCGATTGCTCAGTAGATGTCTCCGGCACACTGGATGTATCCCCTGTCAATGGTCATTAGAGTTACTGATAAACCAAGCAAACTGACTAATAAACATTGTGAAACCTTTGGGGACTCCTTTAACCAGTTACTGTGTGCTACCTACATGATCAATGCAAGATCATAGCAGGCCAGGGGTGTCTTCCACAGAAATCCTCACAAAGCTGTGCCAGGCAGTTTCTGTTTGTTTACTTCACTAAGTTTTATCCAACCATAGTCTTTGCTACACAGATGTGGCAGTGAGCGGCGAAGGGTTAGAAGAGCCCTCTTGGCAGGGCTGGACTGAGAACACAAATGAGCCCTGGTAATTTTATTGGACCGGCTTCTGGGTAGAGGGGGCACAGCGTTAGCCTTTAAAGTCTATGCGTAACCACGAGGAGGAGAGCATGGCGGGGAGGTGGAGAAGAGAGGGAAGGGGCGTGGAGAGCGAGAGAGAGAGAGAGAGAGAGAGTGACCGGGAGAGAGAGGGAAGGGAAGGAACGCAGAGAGAGAGAACAAGAGAAAAAAGAGAAAGAGTGAGGTTGTGTAAGAGAGAGAGGGGTGTCTGGGGTCCTCTTTGACGGTTTGTGAATTCACCCAGATAACGGTTTTGCGCAGGTAAACGGACGACTTAACAGTTCAGTGATTATCCAGTGTCATGTTCATAGCTTAGACGGATACTCTTTTAAAACGATGTTTACATTCCAGAGAGAGTGCACAAACTGGAGCCCAGGCAGGCACCATGATCTCATCGGCTCTTCGGGGTGCCTCACACACAGTCACACCTCACCTCCTACTCGGGTGGGGAGTTGCTGGGGACCACGCTTAAATACAGTGTGCAGTAGAGCTAAAGGTGGCTCTGGCTGCTGCTGACTGTGGCTAATTTATGCTCCATCCTGGATAGAGACATAGGGGTGCCAAGGGGACAGGTGTGGACAGTTGCATCATGGCGATGGTCAGGTCACATGTGAGGGGTGTAGAGCAGAACAACGACGTAAAGGCGGGGGAAATGTGCAAGGAAGTTGGAAAGGCTCTATGGGAGAGCCAGTGCGGCACAGAGGACAGGCAGAGCTGGATAGGATGTACTATGTCAGGAGAAGTGTCTCATTAATGACCTTAAAAATTGAGCACGATGCCCTTGACCTATTGAACCCTCTTGTATTCTGGTCCCATGCTCAGCTGGTGATGGGAACCTGAAAGTGTGAGGGTGAGGCAATGTTGCTAGTTAGGGCTTAATGTGTGAAAAAAAGAAATGCAGGGGCCCAAAGTTTGTCTTTCGAGACCATTGGGAGAACTTCTGAATGCCAGTGTTGCAAACTACGGAGGCTATCTGGTCTTGATTCCACCTCACCATGGCTCTTCCTTCACTCTGCACGATTTTCTCTCTTGTGTGTTCTTTTTCAAGCCGGCTTTCTCCCTGTGTCTCTGTTTCCCTACCCTTCTCTTCCGCCAGTCAATCTTTTTCACCTCTCTCTCTCCTGCTCTGACTCAAAGTTAGTCTGCTGTTGAACAATAATTCCAGGTCTTCAAAAACGAGGGCTTGTTACTACCACCTGCAACAACTGGCACAAATTAAGCAGTGCAGTAAGGGCAGCACCCAGCACTTAATTTCAGCTGGTGTTTTCCGGTGCTCGTGCCGGTACTTAATTCTCAACACCTGTATTCCGGTACCTATGAAAGTCTGGCACCTAGTGGCGCTGTCTGTCTAATTTTGAGTTAAGCACAGCAACAGAGATTTAATAATTTAATATACATTATATATGAATAATATCTACTGCTCACACCATTTTTATAGCTTTAAGTGACTTGAAATAGTCTGAATTGTCACACTTCTAGGTGAGTGATGTGTACTAGTTGTGTTGGTATTGCTATTAGCAGTACTGCCAGGGAGGGAAAATGCGTGGTGCAAGCTGCAATGGCCTCCCAAAAAGGGTCCTGGCGGCTGGCACTTATGTTTTTACAAATTAAGCACTGGTTTACTGTGGCTGGAAGTTAACAAGACACCCCGGCTGGATGCCTATATGTTACATTTAATGGTGTGTGGCCTGGATCATGGATGTTTGTGTGTGACATTTCCACGGTTTTTGGCCTAGCCCTGTCCTGGATGCTTATGTGTGACGGATTATAGCATGCTTTCTGGCCTGGACACTTAGGTGTGACATTTCCATGCTTTCTGGCCTGAGGGTTTAAGTGTGACATTTCCACAGTTTATGGCGTGGGTGCTTGCTTATGTGTGACATTTTCATGGTTTATGGCATGGGTGCTTATGTGTAACATTCCAATGCGTTCTGGCGTGAGGACATATGTGACATTTTCATGATTTATGGCTTGCGTGCCAGTTGAGAGTGTGGGTGGAGCTAGTGAAGGAAGTGGGTGGAGCTAGTGAAGGAAGTGGGTGGAGCCGGGGGAAAGGGGTGTGGCCTCCGACAAACATTTGAGCACCTGCACTTCATATTTTACAAATTAAGCACTGGGGAAAAGCATGAGAAAATAGTTTCCTCTCAAACATGATTCATGATATCCGAGCAGAAGGCTTTTTCACATGGCAAAATCACCTTAGAACACATTACAATTCCTAAAATGAGTATGGTACCATCAACAAATGATTTATAATGTAACTAAAGTCTTAAAACCCTCTATTAACTGCAATGCTTTTTAATGAGGTGCTATCATGTATATTGGTCCCAAGAAGGCTGCCAACACTTCTTGGATGAAGTGCTGACAGCCAATCAGATTTCACGATGAGATGTGTGTTTAGGCTCCGCCCAGATATATCTATGATTTTACTTTTGATTTTCTCAGGAACTACTGAACGGATTTACACCATTTAACCAAAAGGCACGAGTGTGAACCAAAGGCTACCTATTTTCCAAATTTGGTGTAATTCCGTTCAGCAGTTCGGGGTATAGCTGCGATTAAAGGTTCCTATGGAAAATTGCATGGGGAAAACACGTTTTGGGACCCCCCTTTTTTCTCGGCCCCTGCTTGACGAATCATCCCGAGGCTTTCAGGATAGGAGCGGACCAGAGCGCCCCACCGGTTTTGAAAATTTCGCGAAGATTTGTCAACCGGCGCCAAAGTTATTCCAAATAGAATGTTGCGGATTTCCTATGGATAATAGGTCCTAACTATAAATACCCACTGGGAGGGGAGGAAGGAAGGATGTGTGTGTATGGATAGGGATAGGGATAGGGATAGGGATATATATATATATATATATATATATATATAGATATATATATATATATATATAGATATATATATATATATATATATTTATAGATTACATTTTATTAATTGTTAATACCACCCGAGGTCATCACGGAGCTCTCAGGACAGGTCAGATCATCTACAGAAACGTCATCACTCACCTCCCTGTCATTGGAAAAATCGTCAAAAAACTGCAACGTGGAGACCACTACCTTGAACATACTAGACAATGCCTTCCTGAACACATATGAAGATGACCCATGCCTCCTGATATTGCTGGACATTTGAGCTGCCTTCAACAGAGTCAACCACAGTTGCGCCCTCATCCACAACCTGGAGTCTCGAAAGGGATTCACTGGCAATGTCCTTCACTGGCTCCAGGCCTACCTTTCCAACCAACGCAAGTTATTTCACATAGGCACCTCCTGATCCCAAAAGATCCCTAACATCTATGGAGTTCCCTAGGGCTCCGTGATGTCCCCAATCATCCTCCTATCTGCATGAAGCCTCTGGGGTGCTACTCATACATAACAGCATCAAAATTCTCCTGTATGCTGATGATATACAACTATACTTGAAACTATCCTCCGCTCCAGGCTGCCAAAGTCTCAAACCATGCCTGCTCTGCCTCAAGACCTGGGTATCCAGCGTCTACCAGAAGCTCAACCCACCAACGCAGATTTTCTGATATTTGTCAAAAACAACATGCAAGAAATAGTACAAACCTGGTTCACTGACATGAGCTTTGATGGCTTCGAGCCCTCACTTTCACCGCTTGCTAAGTCACTTGGATTCACCTTGGGCACCATCCTCACCCTCAAGGATCACAATGCAAAAAAATATAGACGGCCTAGTACCAGAGCTCCTGTCTAAAATAAAGTGAAACTATTAATTGCAGAGCACGACTTCAGAACTACTATTCGAGCCTCGTACTCTCGTATCTGGATTGTGTCAACGTTCTGCTTCTTGGCCTTCCACCCTTCAAAATGCCCCCATCCCCTTATGGGCATCTTAAATGCCGCAGTACATCTCATACGGCGCCTGAAGAAGTATGATCACATCAATTTGATGCTGATGAAACTCCTTTGGCTCCCCTTGTCGCAGTCTTCAAAACCAGCTGCATCATCCACGAAGCCATCACGACCAGCACCCCTGTGCAGACAAACTCACCATCGCGAGGGGCTACTGGCACACCCGCAGCCAAGACACCATCAGTTTGGAGACTAAGAAGTGTAAAAAAAGAGAAAACAAGGAATTTTTTATTCATTGGGACCGCCCCAAAGCTGCTCTAATTTAGTAAAGGGTCGAAGACCCATCTATTTAGTTTTAAATCTATTTTACTGAAAGAACACCATCAGCGATACAAAAGCTTAGCGCCTACAACCCAGCGGGCCGGCTTGCTACTACACAATGATATCAACAAGGCAAAGCTAAACGAAAGTCAGAGCTTACATTCCCAACTTTAAACACAGCATGCCGCCTACAACCCATCCGGGTCGGCCGCGTCTGATAAAATGGAGAAAGGGGAATGGACTGGCAAATAAGTTTAGTAGCCGACGAACAAGACACTCAGGATGCCCTTCGTCCCTGTCCCCAAGGTGTGCCCCGCTAAGGTCTATAAGTTCCAGTATGCGCTCCGTACATCGGTGTGAATCTTTCTTGAATTTCAAAAGAAACAGAACACTCAAAGCAATCCTGACCGGGTATGCTATCTCAACCATACGTGCATAGGGTATGCAACTACATTAGTCAATGTAGAAATGCATGTCCACACCCAGGCATGCACCTCCGCTAGTTAACCACCCCAATGCGAAACAAAGGCCAATATACCCCTAAAAGAAAAGAAACCCTACCCACCCCCCCGCCCCCACCAATCCCCCCGTTCCATGTCCACTCTACAGCTCCCCTGGACCCCTTAATGTGGCTCCCTCACTCCGTCTCTGATGTGTCCGCTAGGCGTAATAAACGTAGGCAGGTGACTTCTCGGAATTCAGTAGCCAAAAGAGCTAGAAATGACTGCCACAACTCCCGATACTTGGCGCCCTCACCCGCCATGGTCAACGTAAGTTTCTCCATTCCAAGGACGTACCACAAACGGTACAGCCAACCCGTGAAGGTCGGGACGGTGGGGGAACGCCAGTGAATAAGAATGTTCTGTATCGCCGACCCCAGCGCTATTGCCATTTGCCGACCCCTGCGTGATCGAAGCGGGTACGTTAAGGGGTTGGGAAGACCAAGCAAGATGTACACTGGGAATCGAGGCAGCACAGTGTTAAAATGTTTATCTACCTCATCAAGCACCTGCGTCCAATAAGGCTGAATGTGTTCACACTCCCACAACAAGTGCGTCAATGTACCTATATGATCACACCCTCTCCAACACCGCGCCTCCCTCGTGTGGTCCATTGAATGTTGACGTTCTGGAGTGCAATACTAATATGTTACTACCTTCGTGAGTCTCGGTGAGCCCCATATGATAAGTCGAGTGCCAGGCCCTATAGTAGATACCCTCCCACTCCCTGTGGCTGAGTGTCCTGCCTAGCTCCCTCTCCCAGCACGCCTTACTAGGGTTGTGGATGTGTGCAAATCTGACCTGGAGCATTCTATATAAGTCCGTGATTAATTGTTTGTCCGACGTGCGTGTAAGAAGCCATCGCTCATAGGGGGAGAAGCGTCTGTCAACCGCCGGGCGAACTCGCTCATCCAGCGCCCAATGACGAGCTTGCAAGTACCTGAGCCTTTCGGTTTCCGGCAGCGCATTTTCCTGTTTAAAATGCTGAAAGGGGATAACGCCGTCTGCCCCATATAAATGATACAGGAAACGGCAACCTGTGGGTTTCCATGCGGCGAAAGCCACCTGGCCCATTCCCGGAGCGAAATCCGGATTGTCCATCAGGGGAGTAAGCGGGGAGGGGAAGGTAGTAAAGTCATGTTTAATATTGGTGCGGTCCCACACCTCGAGAGGAACACGGGTTATAAATGAGGCGTACAGATTGGGGGGCCTATGTTGCCTGGGGAGGAAAGGGATCTCCTGCAGGGGCCGAGCACCTACTGCTTGGTCTTGAAACAACCAATGCCTCTCCGATTCCCAACGACTCCACTCAACCAAGTATCGTTATTGAGCTGTCTGGTAGTACAGCTGTAGATCTGGAATTCCCAAACCACCTCCCTCCGGGGGCAGAACCGACAGCAACCGCTTCATGCGTGGCTTCCGACTATGCCATATAAACTGGGCAAGTTCAGACTGGGTCTGCTGTATCCAGCCCGCGGGCGGGCGTAAAAGAATAGTACGAAAGAGATAGAGAATTTGAGGCAAGATGATCATCTTAACAGCCGCAATGCTACCGTCCTGTGAGACTCGCGTGCCATCGTCTCTGTAGATCTCACAAACCCCCTGTTTCTGTCTGACTTCACGGAGCTTGTGAGCAAGAAGGCACCCGCACTTATCCCCCCGGTATAGTAGGCGTGTTTCAACCTCAGGGCCGCAAACTCCGCCCTATCCTGATCCAGGGCTGCCAGTTGTTGGCGCATCGCTTTCAGCTGACGCCACACACGGGGAGCTCCTATTCTCTGATGCATCTGCTCCAGCTCGCTTGTCTGGCGCGTGAGGTCGTCCCGCTTACGCCTGCGCTCTACATTGTCTGCCGCCGATATGGCAATAAACTCTCCTCGGAGGACTGCCTTTAGCGCCGCCCACTGGGTAGCCAGAGTCGTGTCCGTGTTAGCGTTATGTGACAGGAAATCAGTAATGGAACCTTGTATGTGAGTAACCACATCTGCTCTGTGTAGGAGGGTGTCTCTAAGGCGCCATATCCTAGCCGGCTGTGACAAGGGTGGAAGGGTGAAAGTAGCAACCACCGGTGCATGATCGGAGAGTGAGGCAACCCCTATCTCAGTTCCCGTCACCATCTCTCGAACTGAGGTAGACACCAAAAAATAATCCAGTCTGGCATAAGTCTGGTGAGCGTGTGAGTAGTAAGAGTACTCCCAGCCCTGCGGGTGGAGGCTACGCCACAGATCACAAAGTCCCATCCCCAGTGCCGAGAGCGCTCCGGCTTTGTGCATCCGCTGACAGGATCTGTCCAATGTATTATCAAAAACATGGTTCAAATCCCCCCCAATGATAATATGGCGGTCTGCCGTTGCCGTGATGTCCGTCAGGGCGGAGTGGAGAAATTTTTCCTGGCCCTCATTTGGACCGTATACGGAGCCTAAGGTAAAAGTCATGGTGCCCAGGGCGAGTCTGTAAGCCAGTAACCGACCCCTGATTTCTGCCTCCTTCTGCAGGACCTCCCCCTTAAATCGCTGCGTCACCAGTATCGCCACCCCCACTGCCTTGGTAGGGCCGGAGGAAAAGAATTGCACCGGGAATTTCCATGATCGGAGACGGTGGCAGTCCCTAGCTAATAGGTGCGTCTCCTGCAAGAGGCATAGATCGGCTTGGGAATTTTCAATACATGATAAGACCGCCCTATGCTTAACGGGGTTTTTAAGACCCCGAACATTGAGAGTTAAGATTTTAAGTGCGTGAGCCGGCATTTATGGTATCTCAAGGAACCAAACTGCCCCATCAAAGCCCCTATGACTGCCCAATGGGGATGTAGAGTGAGGAGTCTGCATGCGTGACATCATCTGACGGAGCCTCAGTAACCCCACCCCCCGATGGTGGACATGGAACCCCGAATCCCCCCCCAACCCAGACCCCAATCCAAAACTGTGTAAGTAGCCTGCGGTGGGATGTCTTCCCCCCGCCAACGACCCGGGTAGAAAACTTTAAACTAGCCCGACCCTCGCTGCTGCCGGGGTCAGCCAGGACGGGAGCCGTTCAGTTCCGCGGATGCTGACTCCAGAGCTGCCTGCTGGCCTTTGAGTATGTCTGCCACTGGGGGTTTCCTGGGACACCGTCAACGGCCCTGCTGGCGCAACTTGGGCCGTGAATCACCAGCCTCCCGTGAGGGACTGTCGTCCTCGCTGTCACCTGCTGGTATCTCCACGCCCAGCAGTCTGCCCGCTTCTGCCAAGGAGCGCAATTGATAACGCGTATTGTCAATCCGAAACACCAAGCGGAATGGATGACCCCAGCTGTAAGGAATCTTGCGTTGCTGGAGATGCGCGGTAATTGGCTTGAAGGTCTTGCGTTTGTGCAGGGTGAGAGCGGAGAGGTCCTGAAACAAAACCGGCCGTTGGTCACGGAACAAAACCGGGTGCATCTGGCGGGCCTTTCTCATTATATCTTCTTTGGTGCGGTAGTCTTGAACGCACACTAATATGTCCGGTGGCGGGGCGGATGGCGCCCGCGGGGCCCCCACTCTGTGTGCTCGATCAATCCGCAGCTCCGTCTCGAGTGGCCAGCCCAAGATATGATTAAAGAGCTCTCTTGTATACCTAAAAAGGTCCTTCGAGTCGTCGTCCATCCTTACTCCGCGGATCCGTATATTGTGGCGCCGGGACCGGTTCTCCAGGTCCTCCACTTGCGTTTGGAGTTCTACCTGCTGGTCGTGGATCCGGAGTATTTCCTGCTGTAGCGCTCCCAGCTCCGTGTCCCGGCCGTCGCTTTTGCCCTCCAGCTCGGCCACTCTTTCCCCCATGCTGTCCACATCTCTGCAAACCTCCCTGAGTTCTGCCGTGAACTCCCGCTTGAGGGTGTGGATATCTTCCCTCAGGCCTGCAAACATGGACTCCAGGAAGGCCTTGGTAATCGGCTCTGCGCCCTCACTCTTCGCTGCTGCTGGGCGCACACCGTCGGTAGCCATGTCTTCCGCGTGCTGTGCCGCCTGCACCTTCGCAAACAGGTCCTTCAGAGTTTTATCTTTACGCCCCTTAGGTGGGACCATAGCGTGTTGCACTCTGGGCCAAGAGGAGCTCCAGACGTCAGGACCTCCCCCCCTCCTGCTCTCCCCACTGGCTCAAATGTTCAAGCTCGGAGCATCTGGCATAGGCCCCGCGTCCCGCCACTGCAGGAGCGTCTGCCACACCCCGCCTGTCCCAGTCTCTTCAGCGCGATCTCACGCCCCACTTCCGCCAAAGCAACGCAGCTGTGTTACATGTACCGTCACCCCAGCTCACCCACCGGACCTCCAGCTGATGCAATGGGGGTGCCCCTCTTCTCAGACCTTCGCCCATGAGCTGCCCGCCTCCGGGGCGTCGCACCCTCCGATCCACTCCGGGTTACGGGCAAATGGCGGGGGAGTAGAGAGCCGGCTCTCCCCTAGTCTGTCCCGTAATGCGTACGTGCCTCCCCTCGCACCGCCAAGTCCAAAGCCCTCGGGAAGCATGCAAGGCTTAGTGCGAGGCACCCCCCCTCGGGCGGCGTCACCACTGCGGCCAGTAAATTACCACAATCCAGCCATGCCAGGCCTCCACTCCCGTGCCCGCCGCAGCCGTGAACCCCCCTTCTGTGATCTGGGCAGCACGCAATATGTCCTCCTCAGTCGCCGGGGGTGCCACGTTAGCTTTCAGGAGAGGAGAAGCAAGCACACCACCACCTCGCTCAGCCTGCTACTGTCCCACGAGAGCCAGGGATCGCGCCTGGCAAAGCGCACCAGGGGTCCCCCCCACCGATGTCCAGTCCAGGAAGGGACCCTCCCAGCAATGCCAAAATCTCCTCACCGTCCACTCCGGTACTTCTTCAATCACCCAGCAACCAGGCCTCGGGGGGTCTTCAGACCGCCATTTCCCTCCAGCGCGCCAAGATGGCGGTCAGCGCAGGGCAGCCGACGGTAGCCACCTCCTCCGTGGCACCCCAGCTATCCGCCGGCAGCTTCTCCCTCGCAGACAAGAGGGACCCCCGCTCCTACCAGTCTGCCGGGTTCTCCACTGTCCAACTCCATATGGGCCTCGGATCTCCTCTGCCCAAGGACGAGTCTCTCCTGTGCCACCCGCTGTTATCCCCCACAGGCCTGCCAGTCCGTGGGGACCCGGACTCCAGCCAGCCCTCTACCGGGCCCCCAGCTCACCGTCCGCTGCTCTCAGGGTTCGGATCTCCCGTTGAGATGGCCTCGCCGCCCGCGGGGTCTTCCGGGGGCCGGGCCTGCTCCGAGCCCGCTGAGGCACTCCTGGATCGGGCCGCCGACCAGACTCTGCCCCGCAGCCTGTTAACTGGGCAGCCCGCCATCCCTCCGCGATGTACGCTACTGTGCTCCCGTCACTCGTGCCAGCACCCAGGAGACCAATGTCGCGGTGGGCGACCGCCACCTCCAGCAGTCGGGCAGGCGCGCAGTCTGTCCCACAGGCCTCACGATGGGCGGACGCTCCACTTTGGGCCTCGCCACACTCCGCCGCCAATCCCTCGGGGAGCTCTCCCGATCTCTTTCGCTGCTCCCCGCTGACAACTCTGCTATTGCCGGTCCCAACTGGCTTCACAGGGAGGGTCAGCAGGCTCTCTGACGACCCTAAGGCCGGTGCTTCGACAGGCCGTCGGCAGGAGTTCCGACACTACACGTCTGCTCTCACTGCCATCTTGGCCACGCCCCCAGACCCATCTATTTAAAGATGCAATAGAAACTTCTGCTCCCAGACTCCAGCTAACTCTCCTATCTCATTAACAGCATGCTTCCTGCTTTCCTTTGACCCTGCATAGCGTTCCTCTGCCTTTTGGATAAGTTTGCACTTTCCCAACACCATGTAACATTCAACACCCCATCAGGGGTAGCAAGCGGTATATAAATGCAAACCTTTTCCCCTCTTCTATCCCTCCGCTTTCCTTCTCAATCCAAACTTTCATATTTCACTATACTAATTCACCACTAATCATTTATGGGTTCTGGAGTAGTGTGCTACTCGTTGAAAAAGCCCTTCAACACCCCATCAGGGGTAGCAAGCGTTATATAAATGCAATCCTTTTCCCTCTTCTATCCCTCCACAATCCTTATGAATCCAAATAACGGACTAACATATCCACCACTCAAATTACTTTCATATTTCACTATACTAATTCACCACTAATCCTTTATGGGTTCTGGAGTAGCGTGCTACTTGCCGAAAAAGCGCTTTGGCGCCTCGTCGGGTAGTAAGCGCTATATAAATGCAATTACAATTTACATACAAATGTATCTTATATGATAATATTATGTTATTAAATATATGAATATTAGGCATGCAGTTAGCATTCTGTCCTGGCGTGTACGCATTATGCACATAATTTCACATGCGTCTTCCTTATGTAATAAAAAATGCAATCCAAAATATGTACTAAATTGTTTTCTATTCAAAGTGGACATTGTTCTTCCTTGTCCATATAGCAATGAGCACAATTTATGTCAGTCGACACGTGTTTCGCATTCTTGCATGCTTTATGAACATGGCATTACAGCACCCGTTCTTAATATTCTCGGATGGGGAAATATATACCATTTCTGCCACTTTATTGTCTCTGAAAGAATCTCTTTAGAGCAACCGTTCCTAAAATGGCGGCTGATGGGAAATATTCTGGACTGCGATAGAATGTCGGTGGAAACAGCTCCAAGACATCAGTCGCAGCTCCTCAACCCACAGACCAGTCTTCCTCCGAGCGTCATTTTTGTTTGCATTTCCTGTGTATTTCAGAGTAAAGCTTCTCTGCGCGTGCCAGTGTGTTTCTTCTGTTTCACTTGTTTCCTTGAACCTTTGCACTCTTCCTCTGCCGACCCTCGTCTTCCCTGCTCTGGCTCAGGATGCACTCACGGTGAAAAGCTTCACTTTTCGGCCTGGCGCCACCAGCTGACAACCGCTGCGGAGCCCGTCCTCGGCCTGACGTTTAATCAATAATACTTGCTACCTTCACCTCTGTTTGTATGTGCATCAATCACAGGTCGTCGCTGCTGTTGTCTCAAATTTGAATCTGCTTTCAAGCTCCCCCAGCCCCCCCCCCCCCCCCACGGCCAAAAAAGGACATCCGAAGATGAGACGCTGTTCTAGAAGCAAGACAATACATTCTTTACTTGTGAATCTGCTTTTCCTAATTGCTGTGTGGTGTTTGTACAGTTCTGCTGGCCTGATTCACAAAGAAATTAATAAAACACCGCCCGCGGATTTCCCTCTCTAGAGCTGTTGAAATGTTACACATTTTTAGTATTAACAAAACGTTCATACCAGCTTCACAGGGATATTTTGTGAAAGTCACGTACCTTTCTTTTTTGTGTGGCATTTCCCCCATTGTGGAAGTTGGAACTCTACACACAGCACACTTCTGCACTGTGGAAAGTAAAGGTGTTTGTGCAATTGCACAGTTTTCTGCATAGTGAAAACGTAATTTATTTATTTATTTTATTTTTATTTTATTTGAAAAGTATTATATAGCGCTGGCTAGACCCGGAGCTATCAGAGCGCTTTACATGAGGACGAGCATTGTTTCAGAGCATAGTTACAAATTACATTGTTACAAGTTACACAGTTTCAGAGCATAGTTACAAGTTGCTGGAGCGTAGTTACATGCGTAAAAAACATGCGTAAGGGAAAAAGCAGGTAAGGGGAAAGATTCAGGGGACAGGGGATAGAAGCAGTGGAGGTAGAAAAAGAATGAAAGAGGGAAAGAGGAGGGGGAGGGTGAAAGAAACACAACCGGGAGACGAGAAAAAACAGTGTCCAACGTCCGGTGTGCTGTGATCCCAGAGGAAATGAGTGTGGCTCCCTTTACACTGTGGCCTCTCTCAGACTCCAGGGTATACAAACTGGATCCCTCCCCAACAAGGGGAGAGGGAGTGCTTTGGCAAGGGGCGCCATTCCCACACCTCCGCTGTGTGTGGCTCCCTTGACGCTGTGGACTCTCTCAGAGGGGTCTCTGAGACTCCAGGGTATACATGCTAGATCCTTCCCCAACAAGGGGAGAAGGAGTGCTTTGGTAAAGGGCACATGGTTACAATAGTTAGAGTTACAGAAGTCCAATAGAAAAGAAAGAAGTCCCCAGGAAAGGAAAGAGGAAAGGGGGGGGGGGCACCGCAATTCTCGGTGACGAAAGCTCTCCCCCTGCAGCCCCACGAAGTTTGGGATTGTTCCGTTACCCTTTCCACCCTTGGAAGGAATTTGCTCCAGCCCTTCACTGGTTTAAAGCTCGGACCATTCCCAGGAGGGAAAGGGCTGGTATGGGAGGGGGCGGGGGGATTCTAAATCATTACAAACTTACATGTGTAGGCATTTATAAACACTAAATTTGCCCAGAATTGCATTTTCTTGGCTCAAGTGCAGAGATCCAGATAAGAACCCTGCTCTCTGCAGTCCAAGGCCCCATGACCACACTTTCTCCAGAATGAGATTCTACTCCCAGCTACTCAGACCATGAACTCAGTCTATAAGCAGAACCCAGCAAAGCCAGTCGTGACACCCTGGACAAAGGCTCTCCAGTCCAACGTAGGACTGGTGCCTTTGACTTTTCTTGTTTCAGACTGCACAACATTGCGTTACCAGATCTCAGACTGCACAACATTGCCTTACCAGCTCTCTCAACCTTTCAGAGTTCACGGTAAGAGATGTATCTTGCTTGATGCAACAGTATTTGGGTGCTGATTTAAGGGGGGATTTTCAGACCTCTCAATTTTCATGGTTCAAAGCGTGAGCAGCTCATCCCATCCAGGTTTATCGTCTCTGCACCCAAAGTCCTCTGATCAAAATTATAAAATCAGGACTACATGTCCCGTCCCAGAATGAAAGGAAAAAGCTTGTCTTATTTTTGCTAGCCACACATGGACCCAAGTGCTCTGAATTATCTTCAGAGTTTGACACCTCAATCAGATTAATTTAACCCTGACTTCTGACAGTTTGAAAGGAATTACAGTTCTTTATCGTGATGTGTTCAGGGCCGGACTAGCCGTAGTGGGCAACAGGCGTTTTCCTGGTGGGCTGGAAGGGTGTGGGCAGGTTTTGGACCAGTGGGGGCCGGTTTTGCAGCAGTGCTGCAATTTTGGCCCCCTGTAACAAAAGCAGGAGCAGTGCTTCTCACTAGCACCCACCCACCCTACCCGGGGCCGGTCGAGCAGATTGCCAGGGCTGGTTGCTGTTCCTAGTCCAGCCGTGGATATGTTGTAATTTTTTGGGATTATCTATATGGGGAAAATGTATTACAAAGCGTAATGTAAAGATTGTTTTTCTATAGCTCTTAAAAATCCAATAAAAATGACTTACATAAACAAATCAACAACAAAAAAAAAGAAATTGTTCATGTACAAGGCCATTTAGTCTGTAAATAGCTCTGTTTTCGATGGACAGCCAAGTTACTGTTAATAGAATAGGCATATTGTGGATTGTCCATTGGGGATAAGCTGTGCTGCAGAGTAAAGTGTAGCTTTAAAGGGGGCAAGGAAATCCCATTGAGAATAGAGTTGCAATGGGTAAATATATAAAGTACCATCAATCAGACAATTTCTTTTAAGACCTATTGTGGTAAAATGGTTTAGTTCTACAGATAAATATCAGTTGGTGTTTGATATCTTATTATGAATGAATTTTGTAAAGTTGACGCGACTGTCTAGAATATAGCCAAGTGATGTTGAGTTTTCAATGATGGCCAGGTACAATCAAGCATGTTTGTGGAGTCCAGGCGTGGTCAGGCGAGATGAATAGGAACTCAGGTTTATATGGACTGATTGTGCGCTGATAAGCTTGCAATCAATATTGTGTGTTGCCAAGAGTATGGGCCAGAAGCGAGATGTAGTTAGGGCAGGAGATCTGCAAGAGAATAGTCTTGTCTGTATATTGGTTATGCAATATATCTGAGTCTGTGATGATGATACCCAACAGTGTGAAGTACACGCTGAAATGAGCAGGAGCTAAGATGGAGCCTTTTATGGCTCCTTGAACTATGGGAAATCAGTTAGAGCATGACCTGCCTGCCTTGACTTTTACAGACTGGTTAGGATTCAAACACATTTTGGACCTTGACTGCAAAATTCATGCAGTCACTTAGGGTTTGAATTAGAATTCGTTGATGAAGGTATTGAAGGCACCTGAAAGGTCAAATAGAACTACCATGAAGAAAACATCCCTGTCACGGATGCATAACACATCCTCTTTGCTTTGGAGAATGACTTTCCGTGTGCTAACTGACTAGGAAATCAGACTGGAGTTCATCCAGGTCATCATTAACCACTATCAAGACCCTACATAAGGAGAGGGAGGTTAAAGATAGGTTGGAAGACGTTGAAGTCATCCGTTTGGCCAAATGTTTTGTTTATTGGAGTGAGACCTGCCAAATGTCACACAGTGCAGGAACTCTCCTTTTGAGAGAGAGAGATTGATAAGATTGATACATTTTTTAGCTGAGCCACACTTAGAGCACCCCTTCTGTATGGAAGATGTATATTTGCTGTTGAATGCCTGACATGGCACAAGGAGTACCCCCTTAAAAAATGCAGTAAGTCTTGGGGTATGGCGGATGCTAAGTAAGATCCTTAGGTACTTCAATAAGAGGAATGGTTAAATTGGATGGGTCTGTGGCATTTTCTGTCGTCACCTACTTTATTTAGACCACATCACCCCAGTCCATAAGAGTTCTATTAGCTACCAGTGGACTATGGGGCATGTCAGGGAAAGAAAGGAGATCATGTCAGATCTTAGTTCCATAATACATTCCCTGTCACAACCCAAGACCAGACAAAGCTTAAGTAGCTGTCTCGCTCAATTTTAAGCACAATAAAATTCTAAGGAATAAGTATTGGATCCACGCCTCTGGAGCAGACTGAATTCTCTTTTCCCCACTTG
This sequence comes from Triturus cristatus, assembly GCF_964204655.1. Lineage (NCBI taxonomy): Eukaryota > Metazoa > Chordata > Amphibia > Caudata > Salamandridae > Triturus > Triturus cristatus. The sequence continues at coordinate 934,175,526 of NC_140584.1, read as the reverse complement.
TTTTTATTGACGTAGAAAAATTCCATTACATATATCAATCACAATTAAATAAAGTTTTGAAACATTGACACAAAGAAAATAGAAGTATACATGGAAAAATCAGCAAGTACCATGATTCCATAAAAGTGACACAAATCACGAACTATCTAAGTCAAAATTTATTACAACATATGATCCCAGCCTTTTCAGGCAACGTACGCCCGATTTCCCCAAAAGGTTTGATAGCCCCGATTCTTGCAGCATTCAAGCTCTAAAGCTATTTCACACGTTTTATCTTGCTTAACCATTCACTAAATGTAGGCACCTCATTAGATTTCCATTTGCGTAGAATTAATGACCTGGCTATCAGCGAGGCGATGAACACAAATTGCTGTTGCCATACGGTATCCCGTTTAGATTGTGGGGTCATTCCAAACAAGGCTCCATAGGGGTTCGGCCTTAAATCCACCTGAAGCTTATGGCTAACAATTTGAAATATATGTTCCCAAAAGTAATAAAGAGACGGACATGTAAACATACATGCAGCCAGTCGCCCCTAACATTGTCACATCTAAAACGTGCAGCTGAACCAGTAGAATACATTTTTTTGAATTCTATACAGGGTAAAGTATATATTCCACTTGGAAATAAAGAACATCTTTTTATAATTAGCTCCATGAATGGCTTAATGGGCCATTGGACTATACCATGCCTACGAATACCACTCGATCCTACAATTTGTGGTGGCTGCAACATTGACTAGGAACGAAGGTACCACTTCTTCCCGTAATTTCTGGTACAACTGGCGATACCAGTTGCCTATACCTTTAAGATATGTTACTAAATAGGCATTACTAATGTTCTCAGCTAGATTACCAGATGCCTGCCCGCTCCCTTGTAGAAAATGGGTAATTTGTAAATAGGTGAATATCAATTTGGGGGTGATAGGGTGGTTGAGGGCCAGCTGTTGCCAGGATTTTACAACACCAGCTAACATAACATTTCCTGGTTTACGACATCCCGCCTTTTCCCAGTTTTCTATAGCTGGAGGCTTTAACTGCAAGCCTAACATGTGAAAATCTCTTAATCGTAGAGATGGATGAAACTAGGGAATCTGAAACTCGTGCCTTATCCTGTCGAATCTAAAAGCCAAAACATAGGGTAGCTTGTATCTAGTTCGCTTTGGCAGCCTAGGTGTCTTTAGGAAAAAGGGAAGCTTTACATCTACCTCACTTAACAGCGTTTTAAGGTAGAAATATTTAGAGAAAACATTAGTGGTAGCCGCTCGAACTAGCCAATCCAGAAGAGCGGCCTGGTAGTACATTTTGATTCGCGGACATGCCAACCCTCCATCTTCTACATTTAACTGTACTGTCTTCAGGTTGGTACGAGGTTTATTACCCTACCTTAAGAAGTGGCGTATCATTTGTTCAACTTCATCGAAGACTGATTGATGGATTTTGATCATATCATTTGAAAACATAAAAAAAAACAAAGGGAGAATGACCGTTTTAATTAGTGCAGTCCGGCCAATAATGGTGCAGGCCAGTGAATCCCATTGATGCAGTAGACCGCAAACTTAATTCAAAGTGGTAGTATAGTTTAAAAGAAACAGGTCTGCAAGGTTAGTTGTGACGCACATCCCAGATATCTAATGGGACGAATATGGGAGTAATGCACACTCATTTTGACAGGAAGAACTGAAGAAGGAAAATTGAATAGCAGGGCTTCAGACTTCGAATGACTGATTTTGTATCCGCCTATGCCTGTAAACTCCTTAATCTTAGCGAACGTATTTCGTATATTTTGTTCATTGGCAACCAAATATAGTATGTCATCAGCGAAAAGTTTTAATTTTGCCTTTGACTGGAGCCACTGTACGCACAGCTTGCCTTAGTGCTGCAGCCAAGGGCTCAATACCGAGAGCAAACAAAACAGGTGACATGGGGCACCCTGATCTCGTCCTCCTTTTCATTGTAACATGCCCTACAGAGTTCAAATTGATCATTATTTTAGCGTCAGGTTTCTAATAGAGATTCTGCAAAAAATGCACCAATTTCTGGGGGAACCCAAACTTCAGCAGTATGGCAACCAAGACCTCCCACTGAACCAGATCAAAGGCTTTTTCAGCAGCTAACATGATGATTGCTGCCTTGATGCTGTTCACTGAAAAGTAATCCATAGCATGTACCAAATAGTATTAGTGGAGATCAATCCAGTTGGCAAGAAGCCTTTTTGATCTGGGTTAACCAAAAACTGTGGTAGTGAAGCCAGTCTGTTTGCGATTACTTTGTCGAAAATTTTATATTTGCTATTCAGAAAGCTAACTAGACAAAATGAGCCCAGACTCTGAGGCGGCTTGTCCTTTTTCAAAAAGCTTATATCAACTGCTTCAGTAAAGGAAATTGTCAGGTAGCTGAGAGAGTCACCAAAAATATAGCCACTTGATTTTAAGAACAATTTATATATTTCTGTTGGAAGGTTATTGCTCCCGCAGGTCTCTGTATTGGAATATGTTCTTATCACATCCTCCACCTCGGCTAGTGTAATGGGGGTGACAACTGCAACTCGTAGATCGTTTGCTTAAACTGCTCCCTGAAAAGAGTGCAGATACTCAGTTATACTCTCAGGGGTTAGATAATCGTATCGTGGAGGCATTAGATAGTAATGCTCCATGGTCTTTGAAATCGTCGGTCGACAATTAAAATCTGCTCCCTGGTTCAGTGGCGAAGTTAGAATAGCCAAATCAGCCTGCAAACGCCTTGAAAGAATGTGGAGAAGAAACTTTTCAGCTCTTATTAAGAGTGAATATAAAGCCAGTCTTGAAAACTACCACTCTCTCATTAAGAAGGCTCGGGCCGCCTATTATAAAGAGAGGATCGGGTCAGCGGAGAACTCGGCTAAGGAACTTTTTACTGTCTTTAAAGAGATATCTTCCCTAGCAAGAACCACAGTGCCTAACATTGGCTCAGTGGATTCTTGCAATTTGGTGGCCGACTTCTTTGCAGAGAAGCTGGGGAAGATTTATTCTACATTCCCGGCATCAGCACGAAATGGGCACTTGGATGATGACGGGACATCTAACATAGCGAAGGCAGAACGTCTCAGTGAATTCACCGTCCCTTCATGTGACACCCTCAACAAGGTTGCCCTAAGTATCAAGTCAGGCTCGCCCAGAGATCCTGCTACTACCAAGGTGCTAAGAGGGAGCATTGAGACTCTCGAGCCCTATATTAGACACCTCCTGGAGCTCTCTTTCATTTCAGGAACAGTCCCAAAAAAATGGAAAGAGGCGATCGTTCTTCCCCTTAAAAAGAAACTGAATGTTAACATGAGCCAACTGGAGAATTTACGTCCTATTTCATTGCTACAGTACTTTGCTAAAATTGCAGAGAAGGTGGTTAATATCCACCTGACAGCCCACATCAGTAAACATAGCGTACTTCATCCCACCCAATCTGGCTTTCGGGCATCTTTTTTCACCGAATCGGCTCTGCTCCTCTCTACGGAGATGATCCGGAAATATGTAGATGAGGGACAGACGGCGGCCTTAATTCTATTAGATCTAAGTGCCGCATTCGACACTGTGGCCCATCATACCCTACTCCAGCGTCTCAGGACAGGAGGTTTGGCTGGCAGTGCGTTTAAATGGTTGGAGTCTTTTCTGCATGATCGTAGTTTTCAGGTGTCGCAGGGACTTTACCATTTTAAAAGTATTAAGCTGAAACAAGGGGTCCCACAAGGCTCCATTCTCAGTCCTACCCTGTTTAAATTCTACGTCACTCCTTTGGCAGAGATTACTGAACAAATTGGGGTCAATGTTGTGTCCTATGCTGACGACACTCAATTGGTGGTGTCCCTAACACAAGCACATGAGAAGGCAGCCATCAATTTTTCGACGTGCCTACAAGAACTGGCATCCTGGATGGCTAACAACTGCCTTAAACTGAATGGTAACAAAACTGAGGTGCTGGGGATAGGCAAAGCGCTATCGGTTTGGTCGTCAGCATGGTGGCCTCAGACACTGGGACCAACCCCCTCTCCTTGTGAGCAGGTCAGGAACCTAGGGATGTGGCTGGACACCAAGCTCTCTTTTGAGAACCACACTAGACGAGTGGCAGGAACATGTTTTGGAGTTTTGCGTGGACTTCGGAAGACTTTAGATGTGCTGCCAATTACAGCTAGGAAAACAATGGTTCATGCTCTGGTGACATCACGCCTGGATTATGGAAACACACTTTATCTGGGAGCTAATACAAAATGTATACAGCGACTCCAACGTATCCAGAATGCAGCAGCGCGTCTCGTTCTGATGTTACCCAAGAGAGCCCCTTCTAATAAGGCCTTAGCTTCCCTTCACTGGCTTCCGGTAAGGGAGCGAATTCTGTTTAAGGCTCTTTGTGTCAGCCATCATATCCTATAAAGAAAGGGGCCCACCTACTTGCATGAACTACTAACCCCCTATTCCCCGGCCCGTCATCTAAGATCCAGCGAGACGGGGCAGGTCAGCATTCCATCTATCAAGAGAGCAAGGATGTGTGGTTGCTCCTTTTGCTTTTTAGCAGCAAAGCAATGGAATAAACTACCCCTGGGGCTCCGGTTGGAGGTTTCGGAGACTATCTTCCGAAAGGAGCTGAAAACTTGGCTTTTCCAATCTGTTGGCCCTCCTGTTTAAGCTGTCTCTGCTTTCTCTGCCCTGTCCGGAATATGTGCCTCTTTGTACCGCAGCGCGGGGACACATTAGTCAGTGTAACCATGCACTTTATCAATTTGTTTATTATTATTATTATCCATTATTGTATAAAGCTCTGTATAATGTTTAAGGAAAGCTTTTCTGATTAAGTCAGGCTGCGTACCACTCTGTTTTCAGTTGTGTCAAAGATTGCTTTGATCACATAGTTATTCCTTCTCTTCTTGACCAACCATGCCAAGTACCATCCCACGTGCTTGTTTTCTTCCTAACCTTCCTGAAAACATGTGCTTTGATTTACTATTTCTATAACCATAAAAAGGTCCCTTAAGTTTTGATGTGCTTGTAGTAAATTTAGCTGGTTGTTGGTGTATAGAGTACAGAGTAGGCAAGGGTAGCAGTATCAATGCAGACTATAAGTGCATGGCCAGCGCTTTACTTTGATTACTCACTTATGCCTTAATCGAAATCGCTTACCCCAGAATAAAGGCTTTCAGTGTACCCCAGCCCGAAAAGGTTGAAGCTGTACCAATGTTCTTTATCAGAAAGTCATTGATCGCGATACGCATGCTTGCAACCCAGTTTTCCTCAGTTAATAATGATCTATCAAAACACAATCTAGGCCTATCAGCCCTGCGATCCTCAACTTTCAAATTGATGATGGTGGTGGTTGCAAGATCCAAAAAGGGGTTAGCTAATATGCCTGTGTTACCTCTTTTCCAATGATGGGATATCAGAAAGAAATCAATCCTGAAACATCATCCTCAATAAGGCCACAATAACTTATAAAAAGACAAATCATAGCATTCATCCAAATCCATCTTGCCCTGGGATCCTTTATCACCTGCGGGACTTCACACAAAAGTTCCCTAGAGATAAATACTGCCACCCCTCTGACTATTGCGCTAGTGGACGCAAAAATGCATGCAAAATGAACCCTGGGATACAGGGCTACTTCACTGCGGATTTGAGATGGGTTTCTTGCAACAAAAAAAATGAGATGTACTTTGAATGCTTTTAACCATGCCAACATGGACCTATATGTAACACTGTTATTGACCCCGTTAGCGCTGAAAGAGGCAATCCTTATACTTCCGGAATTCATAATCACCTTATTCATTAGGGGAAGACCCAACTACATTCTGACTCCCGAAAGATATTCTGGGCCACGTTAATTCGGACTAGTAGCGGCCCACCTCCTTGCATTCTTTCATGGCCAAAACCAATCACTTTTTCATGGATACACTGTATATGAAGTTTTCTGCTTCTATTTATTTGACCAATTCGAACCCTCACCAAACCCCAACCCCTTCCTACCCTTCCAAGCTGATCCCCCTTTCAGCCCTACCTGTCCAGGGCTCTAGTGGGGGTAATAACCAGCCTGACCCCTTCACCCCCAGTCTCTCCCTCCAGTGGTTGAAAGCATTGGGAATGAACTCAGACCTGCACCATCGGGTGCTCAGGGGCGTGTTGGATTGTCTAGTGCTTCTAAAGCTGCCAAAAATCGAAAGAAAAGGAAGAAAGAAAGAAAGAAAGAACACAAAAAGAAAAGAAAAATATGAAAAAAATACTCTAATACCTGGCACGAGCCCCTCTCACCCACTCTTAATTGCTCTCTCCGGAGGAGGAGATTTGTTAGTAAATTGTAGAAAATCAGTGGCTTGCTCAACTAAAACAAACGTCTGAGATTGTTCCTTGTAAAGAACTTTCAATTTGGATTACTGAACAATCAATCCCCGCTGGAGCTCCTGGTCTCTTGAAACTATTGATCATCGATTTGAATTCTCTACGTCGACATGCTGCAGACAGGGACATATCAGAGAAGATCTTGAAAGAGAAGTTATCCGAGGTTTGAAATGCTTTGTCTCTTACTGCTCTGGCTAAATCCAGCTCCTTTATACCGAAATCTCCGACACTGACCAGAAGAGTGCAGGGATATTTTGCACTGGTGGCTGGAACGCGGGAATTCGATGCGCCTGCATGACTGTGAGATCCATGTCTTTTTCTGTTCGGTCAGGGATCACATATTTATTGATCAATTCTGTGACCAACTTGATAGCCTTCGAGCCACTCTCTTGTCCCTCAGGGATACCAACAAATCACACGTTGGTGCGACAAGATCTTGGGCTTGAGATGTAGCCCTGTTAGTTCTGATTGAAACTTCTAAGTGGTAGTGTCTTGTTTAATCTTCTAGATCGGAAACTCTCTACTCCACGTGTTCATTTATCTCTTTATGGCCTTATGTTGTGGGACTTTAATATCCCTTTACACGTCACCTAAATTCTGCTGCAAAACCTCTGCCATTGGAGGAGACTGTGTTGGAGATGGCATGAGCAATGGACCAGATACTGCTGTGTAGAGCTTTCATTAAAAAGAATCAACGCAGTCCCATTCCCTCTGAGCAGAGGTCCCTTCTCTTTTGGCAGGATTATGCTTTCGAGGGTTTTTTGTAAAATGCTTGAAGTAGAGAGTGAGGCATTTGAATTGTCGGAGCTGGCCGAGGTCACCCACTGATCCTCTGTCCTGCTCTGATCTGACAGTTGATCCCCCTCTCCTGTAGCCATCACTTTGGATGCAAAAGAAGAAAACATGGGGTAGATTGGTGCCGCTTTTGATAAGACGGTGGTCTCAATTACGGACTCCAAGGCGGTGCTTCCAAAGCCATTCACAAACGAAGTTGATGCCTGAGAGAGGGAGTTTTGGGCAGTGGCGGTTCCCCCAGTGAACAAAAGGAAAAATAACACAATAATAACTATAATTATTACAATGTTATTTTTCCTATAGCTGTCAGTGGCTCTTGGGCTGGGCAGGGCTGGCCAGAGCATGGGAAGAGTGCTGTGCACTTGCAAAGTGTGCATGGACTGTTTGGTCGGCCCAAGAGAGCATTACACAGCCTGGTCAGGAACATGCACAGGCTCCCTGTTGCAGTCTGGGCGCCGATCCACGATACTCAGACCAATCACAAGGCTGCATTGCAGCGTTGTGATTGGCTCAGGGGAGCCTGTCTGCCGGGTGCTTCCTGTTGCTGGGAGTCTGCAGGAAGTTGACTTGGAAGACCCAGGAGAGGGGGCAGGCGGATGGCTGGCAGGCCAGCCGTTCCAGGTAAGTATTTTTTTCGTTCCGTCCTTTGCTCCCCCATACTCCTGCCCCACCACCCGGTACCGGTAGCAGGCGCTGCTGATTTTGGGGTGGCATTGCTGTTGGTCCATAATAGTGCTCACAATAACCCCCTCTTGCCTGCCATCTCTTAGAGCTCCTACAGGGGAGGCTGATGTAGTGTCGGTGAAAGGAATTAATTCATATCGCTTGTTTCCTCCCTCAGCGCCACTTGGTTCCTGAGAGACACTGCTTCCTTGATACTCGCGACAGAACGTTGATTACTTGAGAGTAGTCTGTTTTTCGACATCTGGAGATTTAGGGTTTGGCATTGTGGAAGTCGATAGACAGGCATAGTACTTGACACCTTTTGTAAGTTTGCCAGGGTATCAAGCTTTCCCCGAGGGTTCAAATAGTGAGTGCGGCTTCATTAGGTAGTGAGGAGCTTGTTCAGGCTTTTGGTTGATGTAGAAGGTGTGCTGCTATATCTCAAAGAGTCACAAGCCGTATCCTACCTACGAAGACCATCTCCACAACCCTCTGAGCATCTCAGCTCTTAAGGGGCACCTACTGTGCCCTCACAAGATGCCCACATTGACGTTACAGTCACAATAAGTTGGTGCGCCATATGGCGCCTAATACAGTGCAGGATGGGAGTTTTTGCCGTGAAAGAAGCGCTTAGTGAACCCTTTACAATCGCATTATGACTAGTTTTTGGCCACGTCTGGCCTTTGCCTTTAATCTGTATGTTCTTCCATCGATCAGTGAAGCCACCTCAACCGCCTCTGCACCAGGTCCTCATCGCACACCCCATTTGAAACAAGCCCCATAGGACTTTACTTCCAGAGTCTATCTTTTGAAAATACAAGGGTAGTAAATCGAAATTTCAACCTCTCTGCGCGCCCCCTCCTGGTGATTGCCACATGTATCATTCATTGTTGCTTGGGCTGTCCCTCGGAGGCGTGTCTGGCCTCCAGCCTTCAGTTTCCCATTTTGCAAGAAAGCATATTGCGGCAATGATCTTATGTGTGAGCCAGCCTCCACTCAGCCTTTTTCCCTCCATGCTTCCATAGACGGAATGTGTTTCGAGACCTTTGCTCCGGTACGGCCCAATTCTACTGGCGGGGCTAAGCACCACCTGTCCGGAACCCTAGAAAGGAGTCCAGTGCGAAAAATGAATACAGGAGTCAGCACCTCCAAGTGGAGCGTTGGTGATTTAGCAAGGTGTGGTGAATAGTATAAGCACTATTTATTTTCCAAAGGGCTAACCATTGCCAGTAGTGCTGCGGCAAGGATCAAAGAAGTATGGCTTATGCGGGTCAAGAAGACAAAAGATATTATGTCGGCTGATACACACCCACATAATAATGTACAAGTTTATACATGTCAGTACGTCCGGTATTAGTGTAAAAAACACTCCAGCATGCAGATTGGAATTGAGACAAACAAAAATTTAACACAAGTCCCTATCAAAGACAGCTGCCTGTTTTAAAAGGCGTCGTAAGACCTGTTCTGCACTTCAAGAGTAAGCTAAAAAAAACACAGAGGACCATAATTATTTCAAGATCTGTTAACCAAATGGAACTGTAAACGAAAGGACTGTGGCTGAGATCTCTTCTGTGCATTGATTGTGAAAGTATGCGTTCCTTTATTCTCAGAACAATAGGCCTCATTATGATGGCGGTCGGTCTTTTGTCCGACCACCACCTTATCGTAAATGGGACCGCCCATCTGGCTGGCTATATTTAGTATTGCGGCGGATGCTGCGGGCTGCAGTACACGCCACAGTACAAAAAACAGACATTACACATATTCTTGCACTACATGGCAGGCACCATGCCACATGGCACCATAGGTGCCCCCCAAAACCCAAAGTTGAGGGCCCCCAATGTCCCTTTCTGCCAGCCTTTTCATGGCGAGTAAACCGCCATGAAACAGCCGGCGGGGAGGGACACCATAATCCCTACGGTGGTGCCTAGCAGCCACCACCACCATTTTAGGGATTGAAGTTACCTCATGGATCCGTGGCTGTCGGTCTGTCCGACTGCCACTCATCCGCCCGCCATCCTAATGTGGCGGGCGGAATCTTCAATACGAAGGCGGGTGGGACCTCCACGGACGGGCTGTCGGTGGCAGTCCCACCGTCATCGTAATCAGGCCCAATGTTTTTGGACCATGAACAGTATCTCTTCAGAAAGAATTCTGACATCAGGACCTATTACGATAGTACAATAATAATTTATCAAAAGCTCCTCCTGACGTCACATTTCAAATATAACAAGTTGTCAAATGCTATTTCTGATGTCACAAGTAGTGGGACACAGCAACAAGATGGTAGGGGAAAGAATAGCAAATATTAATAACCCACGCATTATAATCAATTTCAAACTATTGTAAAAGGACTTAACACTAAAAACAACTACAGACCTGCAGAGCGAACACGCTAGGCACTAAGAATGGCAGCATGCAATTCTGAGCTAAATTTGGGCTCACTTTTCCTGATCAGCGCAATAAATGTAATCACTTCTGTGATTGCATTAAGAAATACAAATGTAGATTAAAAACAGATTCTGCATATATCGGGCTTCCGAGTGGTCTGAAACTGAGCCAGTACACTTCAGTCTGTCAAATACTTAACAGAAGCAAAAAAATCTGTAAAATTGTTAAATATTGCCTTTCAAATTTTTGTTTCATTCTCGCCATGAAACCGGATCTCAGGACAATCAAGATCTAGATGAAATAAAGCCCTATTTGAGCGAGGGAAAGAAGAAACATTTTTAAAAAGCAACAAAACAGGACCCGCCAAGCAGCCAACCAAAGGACGAACACACGACACAGGAATAGTTTCAAGGTTTGTGGTGGCTTTCAAACTACAAGCGAGAGAGAGAAAGGCAGAAATTAGACTTTCAAAACCTGCAACTCAAAAGCGGAGAGAATTACTCAGGCTCTGGGTAGCCTGGGTGAAACAGACTAAAGAGGGGCCAAGCAACTGCTCACTCATGAACGGCGGCAAGGCTCCACCTCACCGGGGAGTACAGCATCCACTCTACGGCCTCTCCATCCCTCATCCCTGAGCAGCTGACACATGCTCCATACGGCCCTTGTCCCATCCATGAGGCACAGACGCACAGCTTCTACTCACAATTAAATGTTAGAGGAAAAAGTTGTGCGTCCTGAGCCAAGGATTGGGCCGTGGTTTAAGATGTTTATTCCACAGTGTAAAGACCTACCATCACTATATAAAAAAAATTCTAATGAGCAGAAATTGCGGGAGAAAGTAAGTTGTAGATTTTTTTTTAAAAGACTTCAGGGGCATTTCAACCATTCTGAACTCTGGATGACCTCATGACAGGTAAATATGAGGAACTTTTTTTAGTATATCTAGTGGGCACTAAATTCCAATAGGAAGTCAAAAATATAGAAAAATACAGTAGCTAATAGCAAATGTCCTATCACCTTTCATTCCCACACTTCTAGTTAAAATGATGCTCTTCAAGTGTGGGTAGATCTATTGCCCAGGAAAGGCCCAAGAATCGGGAAGTTAAGAAGAAAAAAATCTTTCCATTTTTTGGGTGTGTTAGTTGCGGTATTTGGCACATGGTCGGTCAGGGCCCAGAGAAAACCTACAAACCGCATTCATTTCGGATTACTATACACCTGGTGGTTCTGCGTTTCTTTGCAGAACCCAAACTTTGGGTTGAAAGAAACTAAGATTTCTCATATTCTTGTGGCAGAATGTTTTGATATTTATGGGTCACAGCAAATTCTACGCCACTTAGCATCTTCAGACATTTCACAATACAAATATTACCCAACATGTGCCAAAACATTACCTTGATCAGAGTTCTGAGATTTATGACTGACGATTTGATAAATGCAACAAAATATTGTGTATATTAAGTATATTTGTTAAAAAGAATCAAAAATCTTCACCTATTCTATAATGTCTTCTGAGTGAAATGAAATACTGATGCAAGCTTTACACCAATATGTAGCTCTGGATGCTGGAACAAAATAGATTGTATGGGTTCACACAGAGGCCAAAGAGGAAACGTGTGTGAACAACATAATGCAAAGTTTTGGTAAATAGCTCCAACTTCAAGGTGATTGGCTATATTAATAATGGCACGCAGCCTACCCCCGGGACACAGTAGCTTCCCTGCCCGCTAGAATGTGGGCCGGGAAAATTATCTGCTCCCACCTGGTGGGAAGTTTCAAAATAGTTCCACCAGATGGGTGCAGACTTTTGCTTTCCTGCCCACACTCTTGCAGACTTGGAAACTCAGAATGCTTGTGCCCAGTGGGACCAAGCAAAAGCAGGTGCTCCCGCTGGATGGGAGAAGTAGAAGCATCCTAGTTGGGTGCATGCGGGGTGCCAGAGGGGCCATGGGGCGTGGAGCTACCCCCAGTGTCCCAAGCATATAATGGGGTGGATGCACCACATTTTTATTATTCACTGCTCCTTTGAAGGAGTGCCCCATAATAGCCTGCAAGGGCTTTCTTTATTTATTTTAGCTTGGTGGTGCCCCTAGAATAGGGAGAGATACCACCAAGCCTCTTTTTTAATGTTGCTGGGGGCTGCAAGGAGTCCAGCAGCACCCCCCAGCAAAATAAAAAACAGTAAATCTCCTGGGACATTAAATCCATGACCCTAGGAGACCTTGACATATTTGTTTAAGAACTCTTAGCTGGAGTGCTATGATCTTAAGCTGTGGTTGCTTTTATGAATGCATTTTCTGGGCCAAAATGTTTTTAAAGAAAGACTCAGAGACATGTTGGTTTTATTAAAAGAAAAAAATATGTCTCTGACTAGATATTTTAGAAAAGTTCACCCACAAAATACAATAATAAAAATTATGTAAAAACATTTTTTAATCAAATTTTATTGCACATTTATATAATAATCAATACTAACATTGCATTGTATTGTATGAATTATTGAAAAATACATTTGAATAAAAATATTGTTAGTTTTTAGAGAAAGATGATAGATCTACTTTATATGATATGCTCAACTCTACATAAAGCCAATAGGATCACCTTTTATATTTTGGTGTTGTGATGTTTTAACAAAGTCAGTAAGTCTGCCTACGTGGAGCCAGGTCCTGTGAGACCAACCAGACTCTGCGCATGCCAGATGGCCAGGCGTGGCATAGAGTTGGCTGCTTACAGGCCAGGCCCTGCGGCTACACACACGCTGTGCATAGGGGTTGGTTGCCTGCATGGGGTTTGTTGCAGGACATGGCCACAGGCCAGGCCCTATGTCCAACCCACTTGCACGCAGCACTTTCGGTCATGTCAGTGTGGGGTTGCATGCCTGTGAGGGATTGGCCTCAGGTTCTGCAGACAATCCACCGCTGTGTGCAGTAAGGATTGGCTTTACATATGGTGATGAAATATTACTTTACATTAAAAAAAACTAGAAATTCACTGAAAAACAAAGGTTAAAGCTACGTTATAATTGGGTAAAATTTCAGTGACAACGTAATGTTTTTAACTAAAAACACTGAAATTGACCAGTTATAGTTATCTCAAGTAACAATAACCGTGCCCATAAGCCACTATAACTCGCGCGCTCGCCATGCACAGCTAAATATCCCACATATCCCATCACTCATGACCTGTTCTATAAGTTCATTGATAACATCACTTCCCAACTTCTGAAATGAAATCATTGATGACAAGCATGTGTATGGCAGAGGAGTGAGATCTAGTTACCTTATGGCACAATTTACAGCTACTTGAGATAACTATAACTGGTGAATTTCAGTATTTATTTTAGTTTAAATAATTGTGTTGTCACTAAAGTTTTCACCTAACAATAAATTTCAGTGAAAACGCACACAAACCTTCAAAAAAACTAGATATTCACTGGAAATAAAAAGGTCAAGGTGACATTATAACTAGCAAAAACCAAAGGAAATGATGGACGGAGTGTTGAACATTGCAAGCACTCACCCCCAGTCAACTGATCTGGGTTTAATCCATCACCGTTCTTTAGCCCACTCTGCCACCCCAGTTCAGACATGGCCATATGCAAATCAGTCTGACCCTGTGCCTCATGGGAACAGTCCAGCCCGAACTGCCAAGCCATGCCTTCCCTGGACCGGAAACAAGCTTCCTAGGACCGGTTTCTGGCATTTCAGCCGTCTTCAGCCAGGCTTGCTTGAATCCAGTGGCAAAGTGAGCAAGGGACTCATGTCTGAGGCACAGGGTCAGACTGATTTGCATATGGCCATGTCTGAACTGGGGTGGTAGAGTGGGCTAAAGAACGGTGATGGATTAAACCCAGATCAGTTGACTGGGGGTGAGTGCTTGCAATGTTCAACACTCCGCCCATCATTTCCTTTGGTTTTTGCTTTGTTCGCCATAAGTTGGCAGGGTATGCTCAGACGTGAGTCCCTTGCTCACTTTGCCACTGGATTCAAGCAAGCCTGGCTGAAGACGGCTGAAATGCCAGAAACCGGTCCTAGGAAGCTTGTTTCCGGTCCAGGGAAGGCATGGCTTGGCAGTTCGGGCTGGACTGTTCCCATGAGGCACAGGGTCAGACTGATTTGCATATGGCCATGTCTGAACTGGGGTGGCAGAGTGGGCTAAAGAACGGTGATGGATCAAACCCAGATCTGTTGACTGGGTGTGAGTGTTTGATTGGTTCTGATGCTCCGTCCATCACCACCCCCTTTTGTACCGCTTTGTTCGCCATAAGTTGGCAGGGTATGCTCAGACGTGAGTCCCTTGCTCACTTTGCCACTGGATTCAAGCAAGCCTGGCTGAAGACGGCTGAAATGCCAGAAACCGGTCCTAGGAAGCTTGTTTCCGGTCCAGGGAAGGCATGGCTTGGCAGTTCGGGCTGGACTGTTCCCATGAGGCACAGGGTCAGACTGATTTGCATATGGCCATGTCTGAACTGGGGTGGCAGATTGGGCTGAAGAACGGTGATGGATCAAACCCAGATCTGTTGACTGGGTGTGAGTGTTTGATTGGTTCTGATGCTCCGTCCATCACCACCCCCTTTTGTACCGACATTATAACTAGGCCTTGTAATAATATAAAAACTATGGTTAAAAGGCACTAGCTTACTAAGCTAACTGTAACCCTACCATGCACTGCTTAAGACCTCACATATTATATCACTCATGACATGTTAAATGACAACATTGATGACAAAAGGTTATGTGTGGCGTGTGGTTGAACACAATATATATTTATATATATGTCAAAAAAATGTAATCTTAATTGAATATTTTACAAACGTTGACACAGTTCGGCAATGCATTATTTTTCCTGCATCAGTCGAGCATACAGCAGTTTGAAAGTATATGTCTACAGCTGGTGTTTGACTGCTAATCACTACTGATGTTGCAGGCAGTATCCTGTAACATTGGCGTAAACTATCAGGGCCTGTACATTTTGTGTCATTTGAAATATAGCAGTGCTAAGGAAGCCTGTAAAATCACCCAGGGTTTGCTGTCTTGGGCCAGAGACTGTGAGATGTGGTTATTTGTGAATGTAATGTTTCCTGCGCCTTTCTAGGTCAGTCACCGTGATAAAACATTACAGAAAATCTCATTGGAAGTTGCAAGATCTAAAGTAGGTGAAGGTACTATTAACATTGCAGGTCACGTGAAATGACATATTCTAACGTGCCTCTATCACCTATGGCATTTCAGATATTTTATTGGGAAATTGCCCTGAAAAATGTGCAATTCTATCAACATTTTGTGTTTTTTACTCCACAGGCAAAACAGTCAAGTGGCGGGTCTAACTTGCTTAGCGCAACATGTACAATTTGGAAAACGTTATAATCTATGGGTTTTCGGTACACTTTATTTTTCTTTAAGTGTTCTGTGAAATAGGAAATTGGGCTCTCCAGCAGTCGGGCCGGGTTTTTACGCATCAACACTTCCACACATCCCCTGCCGCCACTGCTAAATGAAAGAAAGTCTGTGGGCCTTGCATCGTGAGCCGGGAAGCAAACACTTAGTGGAAACGTCTACTATACAAGTCTGATAGAAGAGAAGATTTCACTTAACAGGTTTCACAGAAAAAATGTTTACGCAGAGATTTCTCACAAGACATTGTCTCCATGCCAAAAAAGTGATTAATTACCCTAAGAAGCACGCGGAAACGTCTCTTTACAAAGGAGCAAAGACAAATGTATCTTGGCTCGTTTTAAAGGGATGAACTGATAGGATATTTTAAGGTCGGAAATTTGTTTAATTTGCCATCAGCCTGTCGTTGGGAAGGTACGTGCAGCAGCTTCAAATGCACACAAGACAAAAGATTATCAGAGCGAGGGCTCTCCATTTTGCGGTCTATGTGGTCACCTAGTGGGCGTTCTCAGGAAGTGCAGCAGAAACATTATTTTTATACACTTGTACAACAACCGTAAAAACTGACTGCCCGAATTTACAGCCACACACACGGTTGGCAGTATCGGCTAATCATGTTAATTTTACACGAAGACTTGCTATATTTTACCCAGATATACATTTATGTATTTAACTACGATAACTACGTTCCGAAATTAATTACCGAAATGAATACGCAATCAATGTGAAAAGATCGATAGGCACTGTAAGAGGAGGGCAGGATGGGAAAAGTAGGTAGGAAGGAAGGAGAGCCGCAGGTACGTCGAAGGTAAAGTAGGAGGGAGTCAGGTCCCTACCAGCCAACTCACACGGTGCCACCGTGTATCACACCGGTGAGGCGCCGAAATCACACGGTGGCAGGGAGGACGAACTGAAAACCACTGTAAACAGAGGATTAATAGCTCGTTTTTGGAGGCTTTAAGCAGCCATGTCCCCTGAAAGGTATGAAAACACCCAAGGACATCTATGACAGCCTCCGTGACCCTTTGTTAGGGTTTTTTGGGTTAGGGTGGTGGGCTTGGTGGGGGGCTGTGTGTCTCTTAGATAGCTCTCTGCACCAGGCCTCACCACCTCCCCCACTCCCTCCTCACACGGTGAAGTGATTTTGTAAGTGGGCAGGAATGCAGGTGGCAGGCGCGTCACGCGATATCTGAGACTCCGAAGCCCTTCCATCACATTTGTAAAGTCATGGGCCCTAGGCCCACACACTAGTAAATGAGTAACAGACAAACTGGGTATAGTTACTGATCTGACCATGAGCACGTGCACTTAGGCTCTTTTACTGGCAGGGTCACCTGAACTGTGACACGTGTTAGATGGGTGTGGGCGTAAGAGCCAGCCCTCTGGGACTGGCTGGTAGAAACACTAGTATGTGTCCAGCAGGACACTACATTCTTCCCAAATTTTATTAAAAATAAAAATGAGTCCAACCTATGGAAATAAAACAATAGACAAGATATCACTTAGTCCATCAGCCTCGAGGCAGTCCGCAGAACAGCAGTGGACGAGTGCTGCTGGAAGCACCTGGCCAGCTCTGCATGTGTCCATGGTTTACCAGCTGCCACTGGGCACAGGCACTGAGTAGATGGAGTCCGGATTCTTTGACAGCATGTCAGTTGGGACAGTGTCCACTGTTCTCTCACTGTGAGGCGGTTTGTGTCAAACAGTTCAAACTTGCTGCATCAGGAGCCTCGGTGGAGTCTACTGCGGAGCTTACTCTTGAAGGCGCCCTGGCTCCGTGAAGGCAAGTCTTGTCAGAACTGGGATGGTGTAGACGATGCTTGGGACGCCTTCCTCTGAAGCCCCAGTGTCTCCCGGTCTCCTGTCGGTGGAGCATCTTCCAGACCATCTCTCGAGTGGGAATTCCATTGAGGCCCGTTCCTAAGGGTTGCCACAGGACCATGTGGACTGTGCAGGGCTGCGAGCTGGCCGCCTGAGGGCCGCTGCACGATCGCCAACAGAAACCACCGGCAAGTCATTCGTGCAACTGCAAGGGTAGATGATATATGGTCGGGGTGCTTACCAACAGGACCCAGGTGCGGGTGGGCTAGTAGATAGTCTCTGGACCCTCACGATGTCAGGAGCGCCTTCTTGGGGTCTTGGTGGTTTGCAGGTATAAGGCTCCACTTTGGTGGGGAGATGCTCTTTTGGTGGTTACGGTGATGCACATGGCATGATTGTCTTTTTGCCATTTGACAAGCTGCACGACAGGTGGCAATTACTTGCATTGAGAAAGGGTAGCTGGAGGGACTTCGCAGCCATGTGGCTCGTTGCATAATTGGTGCAGTTCTCCTTCGGCATGTGCTGTTGCTAGCAGGGATGCCATTCGCTTCAATCAGCCGGTGACAGGTGGCTGGACAGTCGCACTGTGAAGCGCGGGCAGATAAGCGGATCTTGCATGAAGGTGGCTTATGTTCAGTAGTCCAGCTGAACGGTCTTCAGTGATGTCACTGCACCCCGGGGGATGGCTTGTGTTGCTAGGTGCAGTCCTCAGCCTTGCCCCTTATTGATTTCTTCTGTGGACCTGTGGT
Organism: Triturus cristatus; assembly: GCF_964204655.1. NCBI lineage: Eukaryota > Metazoa > Chordata > Amphibia > Caudata > Salamandridae > Triturus > Triturus cristatus. Next base: position 934,157,359 of record NC_140584.1, on the reverse strand, counting down.
CGTTAGGTTCTTCAGTATGACAGGATTGTCACACTCCTTTCCCTACTCTACTTTTGATTTCTTCTTCAAGATCTGGCATCTTGCCACGCTCTCTTCGTCTTGCTTGCTGTGGGATGTGGCATCCGGTCACATGTTGCGAGGTGGCATCAGGCCATGTGGCGCCAGTTCTCTTTGCATGGGCCTCTTGCCGGTCCTGTCCGGTCTGTAGGACTGGGAGTCTGATCCTCTTCGGGTTGCGGTGGTGGCAGCTTGCCACTTGGTGTGTTTGGTTCTCTTCTTGCCTGCAGTGGGCCACTGGTGAGACTGTCTTAAGGTAGTGTGGGGGAGGACACTCTCTGTACAGTCTTTGGGTGGTGCTACTGCGGGCGGTGCTACTTTCCTTAGGGGCATGTCTTGCAGTTCTCACCCACTGATTCTGTGCTGGGGCAGTGTATGGGAGCGCAGTGGGGCGTACTTCACTTATTCTTTGCGCCAAGCAGCAGGGTGGCTTGCACTTAGCATGGTTGTGTATTCTTTTCTGATGACACTCTTTCAATGTTGGCCTTTTTGGGCGTATGAAAGAGTTGGCAGCTTCTCGCCCAGACATCTCATCATCTCAGGTTCTGCAGCTGTGGGGCATGCCGCCTTGTTGGTTTTGCTGGAGTCTTGTCAGCTTTCTTGGTTGGTCCAGCTTTGAGCTTCCTGGGGGCTCTTTGCTGGGGTTTACAGTCTTTCTTCTAGGGGCACGAAGCACTCTCAGCATCGTGGTGGGCTGACATGTTGGAACCGGTTACTGTTGTTGCTAGCTCCGGGCAGTATGTATTGGCGGCAGACCACTAGGGGTTGTGCAGCACTTAGTGTGTTTCTGACTCATTAGCAGGGCCTTGCAGTACTTACAGGTTCTCCTTAGGGATTGGGATGGAGCTGCCTTCCACTTCTCTGCTGTAAAGTTGCTGCAGTGGCCAGCACCATTGTCCATTGGTCCTGCCCTGGGATTCTGGCCAGGTATGAGGTCTCCCCTGTGCCTGTGGGGATGTAGAGCGAACACCAGGGGCTACACAAAACCTGAAGCCTCACTCCTTACGGTTCTTTTGTTCCTTCCTGCTTCTGCGCCGGGTCTGCTGCTTCTTCACTTTCTTTCTGGCGGGCAGCTTCTGACATCGCACTTGCCTTACATGCACTTCTAATGAGCACGGTTTTCTCAGGACAGTCTGGTGGGCAGGCCACTTCAGTCAGCCTCTTCCTTGGGCTCCAAGCCTAACAGCTGAGTTTACTGCCACACCCAGGGAGTTGGGGGGTGAGAAAAACAGCAGGAGTTTGCCTTTCCCCGCTTACAGACTCTACCGGGGAGCTCCTCTCTCAGCACGCAGCAGATGCAGTTCCCTTCTTGCCACAGACCGGTGAGTGATGATGGGCCTGGCACGAGAAGACTGTCTGCCCTTTTCCTGATTGTCGTTGTCGGCGCAGGGTAGTTTCTCCCATGCATCGGGCTGGCTGTTGTTTTACACAAGTATAGTTGCATCGAGGGGCCTTAGTGCAGTGAGCAACAGCTATGCAGCGCTCTCTCTAAGCTACAGGCTTGGTCTCCAACAGGGCCCTGGAGGTGCAGGTCAGCAGCGTCTGGGTGCCTTGAGCGTTGAGAGTTGACAGTACTGGCTGCGGCTTTCCCTCCCCTCCCTTAAAAAAATCTCTCTTTCTCCCCAGGGCTGGTCTGTACAGTGGATGGGAGCTACTCTTGCATATGGGCTTCGCTGGGGTTTTGCATATGGTGCTCCCTCTTCGTTGGGAGGTCACGCCTCTCACCTCTGACCGGGACAGATGGCAGTGACAGGCGTCGGCAACTACGGGCGCTTCACCCAGTGTGGGGCCCTCACATACCTTGCTTACCACGTCCTCCACGCCCTCACGCTGGATAGTGGCTGATAATGCAGGGGATGGGAGGCGAACAGTCTCCGTTCTCTCCACCTTCACGGCAGAGGGGCGCACCCTCAATGCGGATCCGGATCTCCGCAGGACAGCCGATAGAGGCAGAGCCGATGCCCTCCTCACCAGGCACGGCGGCGAGCTACAAAGTGGCACAGTGTGGGGGGTCGAAATCCTTGTTGCCATTGTAATGTTGTGGGCCCTAGGCCATCAAACTAGTAAATGAGTGACACAGTGGGTATAGTTACTGAACTGGCCACGAGCATGCGCACTTGGACTCTTTTATTGGCAGGGTCACCAGATCTGTGAGGCCTGTGTTGGATAGGCAAAAAACCAGCCCTCTGAAGTGGCTAGTAGAAACACTACTATGTGTCCAGCAGGACACTACACACATTCTATATGGGAAGCCTCCATCATTTTGCGTTATGCCACTGAATGGAGGGTTAGCTTCGGTGTTAAAGAATAGAAATGGGGGAAAAGAGCGCAAGTGAAACTGGGAGTAAGGGTGGGTGTAGGAGGGTATGGGTGGATAGAGGGATGGATACAAAGTTTCCAAGTGGATTTCTTCCTATTTGGAGTGGTAAAGCAAAAACACAAAGGGTTAAATGGGGCCTGAGCAATTGTCGGTGTTATATTAATGTCACACCTTTTGCATGCTTACTTGCGAGTCCTGAGCTAGCTGTGTTATAGGAGATAAAGCTGCATGCACCTCAATGATGAGACCCAAAATGGCCGAAAGGGTCTGACGTTCCTTGGTGTCTGGGTCAGAGAGTTCACGGCCTGGCACTTCTTTAAGCCTGGCCAAAACTGTTAGTATATGGTTGCGCCCCGTCTGCAGTGGTGTAGTGGGCGAAAAACGATGGACTCGAATGTTGCCAGAGCAATTGCTGTTGGGGGAAACTTTTGCCAGCATTTCACCTTTTGTTGTTTTAATACTGTTTAAATCAGCTGTACTTTGCCTGGCAAACATTAGGCACAGCTGGCAAGTGCTTAAACGTGAAATGAAAGCTGAAAGCACACTTACATTTAGAAAGGAAACTATAACTTAAGTGCTATGTTATAGGTGAAAGGCTGCAGCAGGTCCTGAGGTTCCCTGTTGAGATTGATAAAGCTTTGGGCCAGGTCATTGGTCGCCATAATGCGTTCTGATCTTGAGTTCATTTGGACAGGCTGATACCTGGGAGGTGCATCACCACTGGAGGGCGGTACTATAAGTGAAGCCAGTGTATTGATCAGTGCCAGTTGGCTTATTGCGGTGAATGCAGGGGAAGGAAACAGGATCTGTAAGTGATGAGGAGGGCCTGGCTTCCAGCAGCTGGATGGTGGGTGCCTCTCCCTATATAGTGGTCTGATTCCTGGCCAGTGGTCCCAGAAGAGGGAGGATCTGTTAAATATTGTCAGTGGCCGAGTGGGTAGAGTTTTTTAGCTCATAGTGTAAAGCTATTCTGCCTTCTTACAGTGGTACCCACGGGGATTCTATTTTTCCACTCGTAGTAAAAAAAAAAAGTTTATTTAAACCACAGTTTTTAAAACTATAAACTGTATAATACACACACAATAAAAAAAATTCCAGGTGAAAGTTAGGGTCACAGAGATGAATGTAGGCTCTGAACTTGATGGTGGGAGCAACGACGAAGCTGGTGATGAGGTTGGTAAGGGAGGCTGTGGTCCGGGTGGTCGTTAGGCGAGGGTTCCGTTCAGGGTGAAGTTTTCAGAGATTTGTAGCTTGAAGTGCAGGTGTTCCATGAATGGGGTGGCATTCTCTATGGGGATTTGATGGACTCCTTGTAGATAGTCCTCGTCCTTTCTTCAAAAGGCAGTCCTGTCCAGTGATATTGTAGCCTGCTGGATTTCCATGGCGACGTCGCGAGCCAATGAGGGGTTGAGCCAGGTCTCTGTGATGAAGAGGATGTCGGGTGCGTCGCTACTCAGCAGGTCCCATATTTTCGGTTGTGTGTTTGCTGAGTGATCGTGTATTGAGGAGCATCCATGCGAGGGGGTGTTGACGTGCAGGTTTGCTGTGGCATGTGCTATAGGCTGGGGGTGTAGGCATTGTTTGTGCTTGTGTGACGTGTGTTAGAAGGGGGTGTTGCGGGTGTTAGTATTTGCGTGGAGGGGTGTCTGCTGTAGAACTAGCAGTGGGTGCAGGTGAAAGCTCCTACCATGGTGTGAGGTGTGGCACAACAGTCGTTGGGGGAACTACGTGTGCTGTGGAGTATCGCTGGGCCCATCAGAACAGGGTTTCTGGAACTGAGCACTGTCCAGGCATGGATGGTTGCAGGCAGGCCTGCCTTTGGCACGCATGCTGCGTGCATCCTCTGCACATCTGTGTTGCAGCTATCATTAAGTAGGTCCTGGGAGGGGGAAGGAGTGCAGGGTGCCATGATATTTGCTGTGCTTATGGGTGATGAGAAATTAAGTCCTCTTGCTTGATTTCTTTAAAAGACGGTTTTGGCAGGAAAACCAGTAATATCCCTTCCTGTCCAAATGGATGATGGGAAATTCAGTTATGTCACTTCTTATGTAGGTGGATGATGGGAGATCCAATGATGTCACTTCCTGTTATGATGATGGGAAATTAAGTACTCTTGCTTGGCTTCTTCTTTTAAAGACTTTGTTGTGGGAAAACCATAATGTCACTTCCTGTCCAGATGGATGATGGGAAAGTCAGTGATGTCGCTTCCTGTGTAGGTAGCTGATGGGAGGTCCTGTGATGTCACTTTTTGTGCTGATGGGTGATGGGAAAGGAAGTCCTCTTGCTTGGCTTCTTGTTTTAAAGACTGTTTTGGTGGGGAAATCAGTAATGTCACTTCCTGGTCAGAAGGAGGAAGGGAAATTCGGTGATGTCACTTTCTGTGTAGGTGGATGATGGGCGATGCCACACAATATACTTAAAAATCAGGCACCTCTAAGCTACCCTAAACGGGGGGGGGGGAGGGGGGTAGTTGCAGCTTCTTCACTGAGCACCTCTGGTGCACCACACCACAGACTAAGTCAACCATGTTCAGCACACAAAAAAAAATTCTGTGGAAGACACACTGGCAGTGCTGTGAACATGTAGTGCACCCTTGGTAGTACAGTCCTTTTGGATAATGGGAACCTAACCTTCAGCGATAATTAACATTTCTTCCAGAATTTAACTGATTCTTTGAAGCCTAATACAATGACAGTGCTGATGTCTAGGATACCAGTTTCAGTGTGGTTTAACTGCACTCTCAGATTTCGAAATGTCACAAACTCCTGATGTAAAGGCAGAGCAGGGAGGTGAGGTCGTTCTCTATATCTTTGAGTAAGGGGCCACACTGGATAGACACAGGACTTGGATACGTTGACATACCAACTTGACACGTCTCAAACAGCTGTTAATTCCTCTAATAACCCTGGGACCAAACGAGGTGCATCTCACAATTAAAGAGACGTCGTCCACATAAAGGGAAGTCGTGTGCATCACTTGTCGGACCCAGATTCACCAACAGTTATTCAGCTGTTAGAAAATAGCAGCCATCGACTCTACCGCCAGGTCAAATAACAATGGGCAAAATGGGCAGCCCTACCTAGATCCCTTCTCTACTGGCAAGGGCTCAGAAATTATTTTCCCCGTCCTTACCCTCGCCATGGGCTCGCTGTCCAGCACTTTGATCCATTTAATGAAATTAATTTGGAAGCCCATTACTTTCAATACCTAACCGACCACCGCCTGCAATTCATTTTCCTTTGGAAGTTCATTAAGAACACGTGTCAGTTGCCTAACGTTCGTAGCCATGTACCTGCCTAGAATTAACCCTGTCTGGTCTGGATGAACAAGCGTAGATAGTATGGGGTATTATCTATTTGCCAGGATTTTTACGAGGATTTTAAAATCTAACATAGAAAGGGGACGATATGATTTTAACTCCAGTGGGTAGTGGAGGGGCTTCAGAAGGAGAACCAGTATTGCTTCTCTCATACTTTGTGCGAGTTCTCCTTTGCCCTGTGCCTCCATGTATACTCCCATTGCCTCCCAGGACATACCCGCCCAGGGTCTTTAATGGCCCATCGGATCTCCGCTGTTCACAGAGGTGCCTCTAGCTCTGTTGCCTGTAGTACATCTAGTTTAACCAGCCGTGCTCTTAAAACGCATTTCAAGATTGCAGCACTGTCCAAATCGATACCTCATTCATCAATGAATTATGGACCCCATAGGATGAATACCTTAATGGCATCCCCGTTCCACTCGAAGGTAGCTAACCAAACTTCATTCTGTTAAAATAAACTGTGTAATGTGGGTGCGTAACCTTTCACTGTACTCTGTGTCCTCAAGCACCCCTATTTGCAATCTCCACATGGGTATATTCGGCCCACTGGGCCCCCAAGCTAGCTCATTCATCAATGGATCAAGGTCAGAGAAGGTGCGAGCAAGGTATACACTACCCTTAATGTAGCTTGCAGCATGTGAAAATCCAGATCGATTCTGGTGTACAGATTGGGAGGATGGAAATAGTGAGAATACTGTTCTTCTGCTCTATTTTCCAGAGTGTGAACTTTAGACTTGTCGCTTCATATTAAACATTGTAGGGCGGATGTTAGCTAACACCGACTCCACTTCGGTCATCCTAGCAGCCATTTTTCATTGGAATGCCCTCAGCAGGTCAATGTCCACTGTGACAGTGCCTATTTTGGCTTCAAAAGCCTCTCTGAATGTAGCTACTGCCTTGAGTATGGCATCAAATTTACTGATATATCCATATGGGTCTTCTGGTGCCTCTCCCCTTTTTCAGTGGACTCAAGCAGAATTGGGTCGCTGGAGCATACCTATGGGGGGCCTGTAGCTTTAGTTCCCTCATTGATCAGAGTGGATATTGCCATTATGGTGAAGCAACAAGTCGGCCTAAAATAACATCCCTCGTTACAGACCCCAACAGGGAGGTCAATCCTCATGTGGTCAGTGTATTACTTCCTCCATGGAGTAAATATATTTAGTGTCAGGCTAGCTTTTTGGACCCCGACTAGTTCCACCATCTGCTTCTAGCCCCACTATACACACCCAGCGGCGCCTCAGTTAGACAGCTATGTCATTCCCTGGGAACCCAGCAGGCCACTGCCCCTCTGCTGCAAAAAAAAACGTTTTCGCACGTGTGTTTTAGGGCCAATGCGAGAGGGCTAGCCCCCACCCCTGGCTCCATTTCGATTTGCAGGGAGTGCTTGCAGAGGGGGTACTTGGGATGCCCCGCAATGATCCCTTCTTCGGCTCCATGCTTACAGCCTATGGGATCACTCCAGGCCGCTCCCCCTGGTAGAGAGTCGCTCAGTTTCACCGATGTCCCAGGAGCTTTCCAGGTCACCCAGGGCTACGGCGGCCTCAATTAGTCTCTCTCTAGGGGTTATGGATCTTAGAGACCTGGAGCGGTTGAGCAGTTTATGTGGTTCAGGCCCAAGCAGGTCACCATTCCCCTGCTGCTCAGTTATGGTCTCCCGTGCATGATTTGGGACTAACGTATGGGGCAGTGTTCACCTCTGGACTCTTTCTTCGATCCACAGCAATCATCCACACGGGCATGTTTAGAAAGGCATGGTATGCGTTGTTTTTTTTCCAGGTTCCTGTCCATGATTATATTAAGACCCCCATTGATAAAAAGGGCCCTCTCTGCCCAGTCTTAAAGGAGTCCTAGGGCCAGAAGCAGGAAGTGCACTTGAGCTTGGTAGGGGCAGAACATAGAAAGGAGCATGTGCACCTGTCCCTTGAGATCAACTCGCAAGGCCACCCATTTGCCTTCCTTGTATTTTCGGGAATCTCTAACGAGAAAGCTGCACTCGTTCCTCAAAAGTATACCCACTCCTGCTGTCTTAGTGTCAGCTAAGGAGAAAGTCTGTGAAGGGAAGAGGTGGGTCTGGTCTGCAGGAAGCAGGTGGGTCTCCTGAAGAATGGCTGTTAGACCTGTTATCCTTAGCATTATATTCCTCCACACGTTTTGCCTTCAATCCTCCTGTTGTGATGAGTTTGTTTCTGCTGGCGTTAGGACTCTGTGCAGTTTACCACTGCTAACCAGTGCAAAAGTGATTGTGCTCTCTCCTTCAAACATTAAAACCAGACCATTCCAAATTGGCACATTTAATTTACTTGTAAGTCCCAAGTAAATAGTACTACATGTATACAGGGCCTATAAATTAAATGCTACTATTGTGCCTGTAGCACTTATTGTTCCACCGACTGAAGTAGCCTTTTAAATATGTCTCAGGCCTGCCATTGCAACCTGTTGGCAGTTTTAAACGACTTGACAAAATACCTCCCTTTGTTGAGCGCAAAACTCCTTTTTAATACATATAAGTCACCCCTAAGGTAGGTCCTAGACAGCCCAAAGGGCAGGGTTTACTGAATTAAAAAGTTGGACATTTACTACATTTGTTTTTTACTGCTTTGAGGCCTGTATCTCCTTTAGGATAACATTGGTTACATTATTACATTTAATAAGTGATAACTTTTGATTGGGAGCAGGTAGGAAAGTCATGTTTGGGGTCTGAGGAATTGTAATTTTAAATTCTCTTTAATGGTAAATTTGGAAACCGCAATTCTGAAAATGCCACTTTTAGAAACTCGGAAGTACTACCCTGCTGTAAGAAGGACTGCTCTGCTGCCCAGCTGCTCTTCTGCAACTGGGCCTGCACCTGGAACCTAGGACCACCAGAGTGACTCCAAGGGCAAGTTGGCTGGCCTCCTGTTTGGAGCTACAGGGAGCACAATAAGCTCCAACACCCTTGAACCTTGCACCTGGACACTGCCTGCTGTGAGTCCTAATCCCCCCCCCAGAGGTGCCACACAAGTCCTGGACCCTTGGAAGTGGGGATAAAGGTGCTCTGCCAGCAGAGCTGTGGCCCCCATCAGAAACGACTTGGCACGATGCAACATGACACAGCTCTCAGAGTTCATCGGAATCGACGTAACGCACCACAAATCGACGAGGAACCTAGGTTGCAGCCCTTGCAGCTCCTCATCGGAATCGACGCAGGACATCACTCATCGGGTCCAAAGAAGTGTGACGCATCTCAATGTAGGACTCCACATCACTCACTGAAACCGGCGCAACGCCTCACATCAAGTACATAAGCTATAATTCTTTGCGGGCCTAACCTCGTCTCTGTATATGGCCCACACTCCATCACGGTTAGCTTGAACTTGTAACTTTGGCCCCGTCCAGTGCGACCACATAACCACAGTTGGCGTTTTGTGCTTTTTTTCGCCTAAATCTCCGGTTCTACTGTTTGGAATTTTGTTGTTTGCTGTCATTTTATTTATTACATTTTACTCTATTTTTCTAAACTGGTATGAGATTTTCCTTGTGTCTTTACTTTTTGTGTATTGCATAAACGCATTACAGGTTGCCAATAAGTTACGCCTGACTTCTTTTGTGCCAAGCTACCAGAAGGTTAAGCACAGATTAATTTAGTGACTTTTGTGGGTCACCCTGCCAAGAATTGTGGCTGTTGTTTGAGAAGTGCTCACAGCCCCCTCAACCAACTTCACACACATGCCAAGTTTCCACCACAGGACCCACAAATCTAATACCACTAAAACAAACCAAAAAGAGTATTCAATAGGCTTAACCTGATTTTAAAGTGACTTTACTACACATGTACTGCTGCTTCTAGCGATTCTACAAGAAAAAGTGCTACATAAAGTCAAAATATGTAATATTCAACTACTCTATCAAATTTAAGATAGACTCCTGGAGAAGGCGATCAATCTACATTGCACCCATTGGTTGCAATTTAGATCATCTTAAGGGCAAATCAAGGGTACTTTATATATGTGGTTAGAATTCCAGCATCTTCGTGATACAATTTTGGCTTTGAAGGAGTAGTTTCTTACCTGTAACTCCAGTTCTTTTATAGGGGTATTTCCTTGATAAGTCATAAGCATTTGAATAGTCCCGCCCACGTGCGGGGACCCCAGAGCACTTATTAGATATATCTTCTTAAGTTGTCATCTTTCACCTCTTTTCGGGAGGGCCTGCATAGACACTTAAGAGATAGAAAGACAATAATGCAGCCTAACTAATTAGGCTTCATTGGCCATTACTTCATCTTGAAGTGAAAAAAGATAGCCAGCAACTTAAAACTTTTCACTTTATGGAGTTTAATACATCTAGAGAACTCCCCTTCACAAAACTCCTTTTTTCATGATAGAGATGAAAGGGTTGGAAAGAGAAGCTCCCCCATAGGCTGTCATTATATGTCTGAGAATTAATACAGTGCCTTTAAGAGTCTCCAGAGACCACCAGTATCACATGATGCCCAGCCAGTGGCAGTTACTTCAGTTCTTTTTGAAGGCGTAGAGAAGTGAATGCCTATTCTAAATCCTGGATAAGTCTGCTTTTCCCACCTGGGAGGTGGGAGGGTTGCTTATGACTTATCACGGAAATACCCCTACAAAATAAGTGGAGTTACAGGTAAGAGACCACTCCTTCTCTTTAGGGGATTTCTGTGTATAGTCATAAACATTTGAATAGACTAGCAAGCCCATCCCATAAACACCCATGCGGTGGAAGAAAACAGAGAAATTACATTTCAGTTTAGGCAAACAGATTCCGAAGGGAAGCCTGTCCAACCTGAGCATCTGCCTTGGTATCAGGGTCCAGGCAGTAGTGTTATGTGAATGTATCGACTGATTTCCAGGTGGCAGCCTTACAGATCTCTGAAATGGGTATATTACGAAGTAAAGCCGCAGTAGCCACTTTCCCTTTGGTAGAGTGAGCCCTAGGCTTACTAACAAGAGTCTTGTTGGTTTTCTGGTAGCAAAGCTGAATACATGAAACAATCCATCGGGAGATGGATTGTTTGGAGGTAGCTATACCTGTACGGATAGAGTCATAGTTTACAAATAACTGATCTGATCTTCTAATAATCTTAGTTTAAATAAACTTAAAAACCCTCCTGACATCTAGGGAATGAAGCGACCTCTGAGCAGGAGAAGTGGGATGCTGAAAAAAAGGTAGGTAGTGAAATAGTTTGATTTACTTGGAAATCTGAAAGAACTTTAGGGAGGAATTTCGGATGTGTCCTCATAACCACCTTAGAGGAATGGAAAACTGTGTATGGTTCTTGACAACATAGTGCTTGGAGTTTGCTAACCCTGCGGAAAGAGGTGATAGCTACAAGGAAAGCTGTCTTCCAAGACAGATGCTGGGAAGAAGCCCTATGAATGGGTTCAAAAGGCTCCTGTATGAGTCGAGAAAGAACCACATTAAGCTCCCAAGGAGGAGAAGGACGTCTGATGGGAGGAAACACTTTATTCAAACCTTCTAGAAAATCTCTAATGACCGGGATTTAAAAAAAGGAAATTTGTTAAAGGCATTTCCTGCAAGCAGTCAGAGCTGCTATGTGCACTTTAATGGAATGAAACTGAAGGCCAGATTGTGCTATATGTAGCAAGTATGGAAGGATAACATCTTCCTGGCAGGAAGTAGGATCTTCATTCTTCAATGAACACCAGAAGCAGAATCTCTTCCATTTATACGCTTAAGACATGCGTGTGGATGGCCTTTTAGATTCTTTAAGTATCTCCATGAAGTCCTGAGGTAGATTCAAATGTCCATACTGCACTAACTCAGGAGCCATGCCGCCAAATTCATTGACAAGAGTTTGGGGTGCACCATCTGTCCGCCGAATTTCGTGAAAAGGTCTGGCTGACAGGGAAGTCTGAGATGCGGTAGGAGACACCGGTGGAGAAGGTCCGTGAACCACCACTGACGCAGCCACTCTGGAGCAATGAGGATCATCTTGGCCCATGATTGCGAGAGCTTGATGAGGACTGCCGGGATCAGGGGTATCGGAGGAAAGGCGTAGAGAAATCTGCCTGACCAGTTTATCCACAGGGCATTCCCCACAGTTCCTGGTTGGTAAAACCTCAAGGCAAAGTTTTGGCATTTGTTTTTTTCTGCGGTAGCGAACAAATCGACCTCTGGAGTACCCCATCTTCTGAAGATATCTCGCACCACCTCATCGTTTAAGACCCATTCGTGGTTTTCCTGAAGCAGTCTGCTTAAAGCGTCGGCTTGAGCATTTTGAACACCTGGGAGGTGGGTTGCTGTGATGGTCAGATTTCTGGCTAAGAGCCATTTCCAGATGGTCTGGGCTTCCCGAGATAACGGTCGGGATCTCAAACCCCCCTGTTCGTTGAGGTAGAACAGTGTTGCCATATTGTCTGTCTGGACAAGCAGGGAGGTGGTGCGGAATGATGGCTGGAAGGCTTTCAGAGCCAAATGAACAGCTTGTAGCTAGTAGATTGAAATGGTATGTGGATTCCTTCATGGACCACTTGACCTGAATCTGAAGGTGGTCTGTGTGTGCACCCCAACCGAGGAGAGAAGCATCCGTTTCTATGGTTTGCGTCGGTATCTCCTTGTGGAAGGAAATCCCTTGTAGGAGATTGTGGGGAGAACACCACCATCTGATGGACTGGAGGGCATGTTGTGACAGCTGAATCCTGTCCTCCCAACCCACGATTCTCTGGTCCCATTGATCCTCCAGACATTCTTGCAAGGGTCTCATGTGGAGCCGTGCATTTGAAGTGAGGAAGATACAGGATGCCATGGAGCCCAGCAGAGAGGAGACCTTCCTCACCGTTGGGAAAGACATGGTCATGAGAGACCGAGCCTTCCGAAGGATACACATTTGCTGTGCGTGTATTGATGGTTGCTCCCAGATATTGAAGACACTGGACAGGTGTCGAGGCAGACTTAGTTTGACTGATGTGAAGCCCCGTACGAAGGAGAAGATCGGAGGTCCAACTGAAGTGTAGTTTGGCCTCCTGACACGTGGATGCTTTGTTCAGCCAGTCGTCTAAGTAGGGGTAGACGAACAACTTGTACTTCCGCAGATGGGCAGCAACTACTGCCATGCACTTTGAAAAGGTCCTGGGAGCTGACTTCAGGCCGAATGGGAGTACACAGTATTGATAGTGGTTGTTCTCTACTGTGAACCTCGGGAACTTGCGATGCTTCTTTGCTATGGGGACGTGGAAGTATGCGTCTTGCAGATCTATTGCGCATAACCAATCCCCCCAATCAATTTGAGGGTAAATTTGATGCATTCAGAATTTTTCTCTCTGAATCCATTTGTTTGCTTGCCGTAAATCGAGAATGGGTCTGAACTCGTTCTTGTCTTTCTTTTGGACCAGAAAGAGCCTTGAATACAGTCCTATTCCCCGTTGTAAAAGAGGAACAGGTTCTATTGCCCTTTATTGTAACAGAATGTTGGCCTCCAATTGCAACTAACACAGATGGAATCGTGAGTGAGTTGGAGGGATCAATGGAGGAGGGTTGGTGAAACGTAGCAACTATCCATTGCGAACAATATTCAGCACCCAATTGTCCTGTGTTATTTTTTGCCACTCTGCCAGGGATTGCTGAATGCTTCCCCCCACCGGAGGGGGTAACAAAAAAACGGGAAGAAAAGCTTTAGGGCTTAGAACCAGCAGGTGCTTTATTACTTGTGCAGGTTGCTGGCCTGACCGTCCTCTTGGTTGACGTTTTTGAAATGGTTGGAACAATCGCTGGTACGACTGTTGCTGATTTGTCTGACGGCCCTGGTGTGAGAAGTTGGCCTGATGTATGATGTCACTAGTTCTAGTGTACACCTTATATCAGTCCAAACAACCCTTATGGTGATTGGTTGTAAAGTCAACCTTATAGACCAGCTATCCTAGTGGTAGCATGGACAAGAGCAGTCTTAGGCTAAACTCTGAATGGCATGTGAAGCCAGCTGTGATACCATATATAATCCCTTGAATACCAAATGAAAGGACACCACAACAGATATATATATATATAAAATAAAGTGTATTTATTCTAGTCAAACCCTCAGCACTCTTTATGAGATTCGAGGCAAGTACAACACAGTCTTATTCAAGCATACATTAAGTCACACAGGTAAGTAATACAGTTAGGCCCTAGGGGTCACGCAAACCATATACTAAAGAAGTGGTATAAGGACCACTGTCACGGAAATAGAATAGGCCTAGGGAATCGCTGGGGCTACACTACACTACCAACAGTTAGGAAGTGGGAGGCCCACGGGATTCAGGTGCAGAGTGGAAACACTCACGCGTAATGCGTATAATCGATAGAAATAGTACAGTTCTGAAATAAGCAGTTTTAGGACACTTCTGAAGCAACTAGGAAGTCGAGACTCGGAAACTAGACCCTAGGATAGTCACTACCCTTGTGAGCACCGAAGTACCCAAGTTACCTAGCCCAAAGGCTGCGGGTGCATAGGTGTGAACTTGCGTCGGGTTTCGTCGTGGACTTCTATGGATGCCTGAAGGAAAGTTGCTGACAGGCAGTCAGTGCAGAGTGTCCGGTGGATCCCAAGGCCGGGATCAAGAAGGAAGGGTACCTGCAAGCAGAAGGGACAGAGTCAAGGTCACTAGCCAGTGACCACGTGGAACCAGGAAGGAACCAGGCGATGTCGTGAAGATTGCAGGTGAAGGGTGAAGCTTGTCGCAGCAGCCACGGGTACCAGGAGACGTCGAGGACGACCAGGACCAGGAGGCGAGCTGTCCCACGAAGGCTCTTGCTGTCGGCGGCGTCGAAGTCGAACTAGGACTCACCAAGCCTTGGCAAGCGGAACCCACGAAGAATGGAGGACTTGCTTCTGGTGCAGACCAGGAAGGTCTGGGGTGCTTCTCTTTTGCAAAGAAGCGGGAGCCAGTCTGGAGGAGCCAAACCAGCAGTGAAGATTTAAAGGTGTGTCGTCACAAAGGCCGCTAGCCAACGGGCAAGCAACCGGACAGACGCGGCAAGCAGGAAAATGCAGAAGGGCCCCACGCAGGACTCGTGGAGTGTGGGGGGCTGATCTTCGGTGCAGATGGGGATGGGGCTTCTCAATCCCCGGTGCACAACTTCGAGGGTACCTCAGAAGCTGCGCTGGAAGATACTCGCCACTTTTCCCAGGTAGCCGGTCCCACGTCTCTCGTCGCCTCCACGGATCTCAGCTAGGCTGTGGATGTGGATCAGGGTCGGAGAAGTCTGGAAGTCAAGGCTCTGGTCGGGCTCTGCAGTCGGTCCCTCGTAGAACTTCAGCAAAGCAAAGGGTAAGTCTCTTGATGGTGCCTGTTTGCACAGGGTAGCCACTCCTTGGCCACAAGGGAGATTCTTCAGTCTTCTTCTTTCGTCGAATGTCCAGAGTTTCTGTTCAAGTTGCAGGTTCAGGATAATCTAATTTAGCAGGGCCCAACTAGCTACTAATATACTGGTCTAGTGGGCTGGGCTACCTGCAAGGTCCCTCCTATGGGTGGGACCAGGAAGGGGAGTGGCTATACCCCCTTTCCTTTGTCCAGTTTCGCACCAGAGCTGGGGCTGGAGTGCCCCAGCACCGGTTTGAACTGGACTATGCATGGAGCACCTTGTGTGCCCCAGGCATGTCTCATTCCTTTCAGCCCTCCCTGCCCCAATACACTAAAGTCTGTCTGGGGAGGTGCTAGCACCTCCCCAAGCAGGAAACCTATTGTCCAGGCCTCCCTGGCTGGGAGGGCTCCCAGCAGCAGGAGGTCAGACTCATGTCTGTGGCAGCAGCATCCATTTTGTGATGCTGAGGCTTTGGTGAGAGTTAAACAGCAAAGTAGGATTTTAACATGTCTCTCCCTCTAGAAGGGAGGAATAATATCCTCATCACCAGAAATGGTATGGGGGTATTATTCCAAAGTGTTAAACACCTTACACGACATGTTTTGATAAAGCCAAACCATAGTTACCATAACCGTTTAAGATTATAAGGTACTTTAAGAGTATATGGTAGGCTATATCATAGAACGGCTATAAGGACATGGTTCCGAAAGCTGCAGACAGGCTCAGCTCATGCTAGAGCACCATCTCACATGTTACCAAGCACTCTGCCTCCAGGATTGTTAAGGCCTGCCATAGGAGTGGCTGATAGGTACACATGTGTCTATAATAAGGGTAGATATAGGTATACTATATCTAAGCAAGGGGTGAGTACACGACCTTGCCCCAGCTGAGTGATCAGCCAGTTGTGTCTGATTGGAAGGCCAGACCAGGGGTGGCATAATACATGCTGCAGCCCCTGGGAGGCCTAGGGTACACCTATGCCCTGGGTACCTAGGGTACACTGTACAGGGTCCAATAAGGTGATCCTTACCAATTGTGTATGTACCTAGGGTACATGGAGTCCATTTTAAAGAGAGAGCAGACAGCCTGAGACCCTGAATGGCAGGATCTCAGGCCAACTAAGTCGAAAAACCAGCTAGACACTAGGCAAAAAGTTGGGGGTAACCATAGTCCGATATCCACCTTCCTACACAACCCCCCCCCCCAAACGAAAGGAGATAAGACTGTCCTTGACCAGGTAAGCCTATATTGCCTAAGTGGCCATATAAGGAAGAACCAGCACTGGCATGGTTACCCCCTGTCTCATGGTCCTCTAAGCAATCCCTCATCCTAAAGGTATCATAGGGTCTCCACCATAGGGAATCTCTACCTTGGGTGTGTCTTTGCAAAGTAAAAGGCTGGTGTTGAGATGGAGTACTGAAGTGAGTGTCCTCAAAGTGAGGCCTCAGCTTCCTCCATTCATCCTCCACCATGGATGCCTTTCTTTCTTTAACTGAGTTGCACTGTGCTCTCAGGGTCAGCCTCTGGCTACCTAAAGCTGGAGGCTGGGTCCCTTTTGTGGGCTTACTGGGGGGACAGGTCAGGTTTGGGGCCCTATGGTCCCATGTTTGCCTGTGCCCAACAGAATCCCTCTGGGGGAGGTCCCTAACTACCTGTAAAGGAGATCCCTCAGGACTGTTTTTAACCATCACCTCGCTAGGGCTGCTAGCCAGGCAATCCTCATTCTTTTGATGGGGGGAGTTCTTGTGGACAGGGGCCCTCTTGGGGTCCACTGGCCTCCCTGACCTCCACAGCCCTGGGCTGACTGAGGCAGGTTAGAGAGAGGCAGGCTACCTGCACCAGACTGGGTCCCACCTTGGAAGGGGCCACTGATATCAGAGGCTCTGCCAGGCCAGGCCTGGCTACCTCTGGGGCAGTTCCTTCACAAGGGGTGAGGTCAGATCCCTGAGGAGGCTGACCTCTTCCTAATGTCTGGGGAGAGGGAGACTTTTCTTCCTCCCCACTACTCTCTGTTTGTGTGGAGTGATCCATAGTTTCAGGCTTCACTACACCTATGTCAGTCTGAGTATAGGCTGAGACCATTACAGCCTTGCCAACCTTTTCAGGGAGGCACTCAGTTTGTGTTTGAGCTGTGACTGTCACAGCTCTGCCAGTCTCTACAGGGAAGTCTGTCTTTGCCTGGGCAAGGGCTACCACTGCCCTTCCAACCTTTTCAGGGAGGAAATCTACTTGGACAGGGGATGTGGCTGGCACAACCCCACTACCCTTTTGTGAAAGGCCTACCATTTTAGAATGGGTGTCTTGTTCAACTCCAGCCCAAGCTGAGAGTTCTAAGTCATTCCCCAGTAAGCAGTCTACAGGCAAGGTTGGGGACACTGCCACCCTTTTAGGGCCAGTGACACCTCCCCAGCTGAGACATACCTCTGCCATGGGATGACTGTTCTGTTTGCCATCAATGTTAGTTACCTGGTATGAGAAACCAGGCAAAAGCTGCTCAGAGGGAACTAGCCTATGGGCCACCATAGTGATGCTAGCTCCAGTGTCTCTGTAGGCCTCAGCTTTTCTATCATTGATGTAGGGCTCCTGTCTGTACCTACCCAAAGTGTTGGGACAGGCAGTGAAGTTGGCAAACCCCATGCCACCGTCACAGACAAGAGTAGCTGCTGTAGGGGAATTGGCTAAGCCAGGATCCCCCTGTGTTCCCCAAGAAAACCCAACCAATTTTTTGGGGGCACTCCCACCACCTGGGGGATTACTGCTGACAGTAATAGGTGGTGTGACAGGAGTAGTTGGAGGAACAGTTTTGTTTTTAGCCTTTGGGCAACTGCTGTCAGTTTTCCAATGCCCAGGAGTTTTACACTCATGGCAGTAAGGCTTTTTAACTGTGGTAGAGGAGGGAGCTTGGGACCCACCACCCTGTGTGGAGTTTTGGGGCCCTGAGGAAGATTTCTCTTTTGTTTTATCCCCACCCTTCTCTTGAGGCTTGGTGGTATCTTTCTTTTGGTCACCACCCTGATTTTTAGGCCTAATCCTGGTCCTGACCCATTTATCTGCCCTCTTTCCCAATTCTTGGGGAGAGGTCAAATCTGAGTCTACCAGGTGTTGATGGAGAAGCTGGTTCTGACAATTACTAAGGATCTGCTCCCTCATAATCAAGTTGTACAATCCTGTATAGTCCTGCACCTTGCTGCCAGTTAACCAACCTTCCAAAGCCTTAGTGGTACAATCCACAAAATCAGACCAGTCCTGGGTCTGTGTCTTCTGGGTGTCTCTGAACAACAACCTATATTGCTCAGTGGTTAAGCCAAACCCATCTATCAGAGCACTCTTTAGGGCTTTGTAATTGTTAGCATCCTCATCACTGACTGTGAGGAGCTTGTCTCTACCTTTGTCAGAAAAGGAGAGCCACAAGATAGCTGCCCACTGACTCTGGGGTACCTGCTGTACTTTGCAGGCCCTCTCCAAAGCAGTCATCCACTTGTGGATGTCATCCCCATTCTGATATGGGGGGACTATCTTGCTTAGGTTTCTATGGTCATAAGACCTATCCCTATCTCTAGGAATGTTGCTGCCACCAGTGGGTTCTGACCCACACAATTTTTGCTCTCTGGCCAGAGCAAGCTTCTCTTTGGCAAGGGCAAGTTCTTCCCTTTCAATCCTCAGTTTGGCTTCCTTCATTCTGGCCTCATGCTCTCTCCTTTGGGGAGAAGTCATCCCCCTGCGGGATGAAGCATTGGAGCTTCTTGAGTGATAGGAGTGGAGAGAGTCCCCTGAGGGAGATCTACCCCTCCTATCTCTCTTTTCAAGATTACTTGGGGGCCTGTAAGGGAAGCTCCCATGCAAGCTTAAGTTAGCCTGACTAAGTCTTCTGACTGGGGTCTTGCTACCTCCCTCTTCCTCTGAGGTCTCTTCTAACTCATCTGTATCAGTTAAGTCAGGGGTCTCTTCTGTGGAGGGGAGGCCCTTATCTACAGCTATGGCACCATACATACCATTTCAGCATCATAGGCCTCCAGAAGCTCCACTAGCTGTCTAAGGGTAGGGTTGGAACCCTGTTTTAATCTCCTGGAGGTACACAGTTGTCTCATCTCCTGGAAAGTGAATGCATCATATCTAGAGGGAATCTGTCCAGGATTCTCCTCTCCTGAGGGAGTATCAGTGTGATCTCCATTCAGGGACATGATTCTAGTGAGGGTGTGATGTGTGCACCTACCTACACTAGTTGTATCTAGCCTTCCTACACCTGGTATCTCTGAAACCTCTGGGATGAGTAACGACGTTGGAAAGGGCGGAAAGATTTGTGCTGTTCCTTAGGTTTTTCAAGACCTACGGTTTTCAAGGTCTCCATTTGAGCCTTCATGCGGGCCATCTCCTAATCCGCATGAGAGCCAACTAGGGTTGTTCCAGAAAAAGGCAGGTTCATGATGCGTTGTTGAGCTTCAGACTTAAGCGAGGTAAGGCAAAGCCATAAATGCCTTCTGAGGGCTACTACGTGGCAATATCCATGTGCCGATAGAAGTGATGTATCGGCCGCTGCACTGATCACTTGGTTAGAAACCATAAGTCCTTCATTTAGGATCTCGTTACAATCCTCCCTCTTGTCACTAGGCAGATGGTCTGCGAACTGCTGAAGTGACTCCAAAAGGGACTGGTCATACCTGCCCAGCAGGGCTGTAGCACTAGCAGCCTTCATTGTGGTAGCTGCTGTATTGCATACCTTCCTCCCCACCGAATCTATATCTCGGCTCTCTTTATCAGGTGGAACTGTGGACATTGGAGCCATCGAGTCCTGTTTCTTGGCTGCCACAACAATGAAAGAGTCTGGGGTGGGATCCGTCCGAAGGAATGTGGGATCCTGCTCAGGCGAGCGATATGTTTTCTGCAGTATGGAAGGAGCCGATTTGATAGAAGAAGGCGCTAAGAATAATTCCATCGCCGGTTTCAATAAGCCTGGCACCAGAGGAAGCAAGGGACAAGAGGCTTGTCTCTGCTGGAGAGTCTCGAAAATTACAGAAGTCGATGGTACAGTAGGACATTGGAATACTCAGTTTGGACGCTCCTTGCACTAGAACCTCTTGAAAGGTAGTAATGGCGTCGATAGGAGAAACCCTTTGAGGTGTAGAATCTGAAAGTGTCGGCGAATATCTCCCAGTACTTGAGGAGGACGTGTCTCTGGTGTGTCGGGAGCGAGATCTCTTATAACGATGTCGGTGATGAGAGCGCGTGGATGAACGTCGATGGCTGAGAGATCGATCTCTCGCACGAGAACTAGACCTCGGTCTTCGAGGTGTAGCAGGAGTCGTGGGTCGAAGAGTAGTAGGCCCAGGAGGAGGCGGAGGAAGAGGTGGAGGGGGAGGAGGCTGTGGTCTCGGCGGAGGAGGCCGTTCCTCTGGCCGAGGAGAAGTAGGTTGAGATGGTGTCCTCGTAGGTAAATATGTTCGTGAATAGTCTGTATTCGGGGAGAAAATCAATCTCCTCCTTTTACGAGCTGTCTGAAGTGAGGAAGGAGCCATAGATTCACTGCAAGATCTCCCCCTCGACATCGATCTACTTGTCGACAGCAATCTTCGACGTCATCTCGACCTAGAACTCCCTCTCGACATCGATAGGCTCAATGTCGATCGAGTCTGCGATCGACAGTGTCGTCTTGGCATAGATCGCCGGTGACTCTTCGACGCCAACCGCCGATGACTCTTCGACGCCGACCATCGGTGCCCCTCGACGGCGATCGGCGGTGTCTTCGACGGCGACTGTCTGTGATTCCTCGACGCCGATCGGCAATGGTAAGTCGACATCGATCTGCGCCGATGTCGAACGAGGAGACAAAGTCTTCAACGGGGACCTCTGCTGGGAAGGTGAACGATCTTCTCCTCGACATGGAGCGTTGACGTCGTTTAGCCTCAGAGCCCTGAGTCGACGGTGAACAGATCGTCCCACAGCTGCCCTTGACGTCGTCATAGTCTTCGACGTCGACAAGGACCGACTTCGTTTTTCAGCTCTTCTTCATCTGGGGAGCCCCCCAGAAGCTGAAGAAAGGGTTTTGGTAGAGGACTGACCCTCTCCTCACCCAGAAGTCCCACCTGTTGACTTCACCTGCTGTTTTCTTCTCTCTTCCATTCCATGGAGCTGAATCTTCTCCCTGTCACGCAGAGTGTGCCTGGAAAAGACTTTACATATGGGACAGTCATCAGGAACATGAGAATCAGGCAGGCAAAGAATACACACTCTGTGCGAGTCCGATTTGGTCTTCTTTCTTCCACAGTCAGGACACTTGTCAAAAAAGGAGGGCATTTTGACTGAAAAACTGTGGAATTTCTGTCAGAAAAAGGCAGCAATATGAAGAGACAGACCAAAGACGTCGAGTGAAACTGTAAAAATGTAAATTCTGATGAGATATTTGATGAAAAAACACCAAATGAGGTAGAGCTCGATGCTCCAGAATCCCGCTAACAGGAGCCGGAAAAAAGAACTGAAGTAACTGCCAATGGCTGGGCATTATGGGATACTGGTGGTCTCTGGAGACTCTTAAAGGCACGGTATCCATTTTCAGACATATAATGACAGCCTATGGGGGGGCTTCTCTGTCCAACCCTTTCATCTCTATCATGCACAAGGTTTGTGAAGGGGAGTTTTCTAGATGTATTAAACTACATACATTGAAAAATTTTAAGTTGCTGGCTATCTTTTTTTACTTCAAGATGAAGTAATGGCCAGTGTAGCCTAATTAGTTAGGCTGTATTATTGTCTTTCTATCTCTTAAGTGTCTATGCAGGCCTTCCCAAAGAAAGGCGATAGATGACAACTTAAAAAGATATATCTAAGAAGTGCTCCGGGGTCCCAGCACATGGGCGGGACTATTCAAATGCTTATGACTATACACGGAAATCCCCTACAAGAGAAGTAGCAATAACAATTCACTCATTTGGAACGAGGAAATAACATCAGCACTGAACCGGTAACAACGTTCAATTTTTTCAGCATCATTTTCACAAAATATTGTTTTATGCTTCTATGCGTTGGAACCAAAGTTAACTTGTCCTGGGGTCGGGTGGGACTAGATATAGTTTTGAAACAGAAGACCACTACACATAGTTCAGTACCCCTGAGACGGGCTTTCGTTGGTTAATTACATCATGCCCTTTTTTTAGTTTCAAATCCCACAATTTGGTTTGCATTAAATAAAAACATAAGGAAATGTGTATACTGATGGTCTTCATTTAAAAAAAAAAAAATCTAGCACAAGTCTCAGTGGGGAGCTGTAGCCAAGCCAATAGATTTGGCCATAGCAAGCCAGCAATGTGTTTTGCTTTTTAAAAAAAATGTTTGAAAATATACACAAGAAACATTAAAAGTAAAAAATATTGTTGTCTAAATGCTGCATGCATTTTCGCTGAAACAAAAAAACAAAAAAAACTGGCTCTAGGCCATACCTAAACATATCTGATGTTCTCTAATTTGTGATTATATCATTAACACATGGAAGAATTCCTGGCTAATCTGGTGCACTCTTTACTTAAAACACTGTTGGCAGCCATAATGCTAAAATGTATGGGCTTAAGGTAAAAATGACTGACCTCTGTAGAAAATAACCACAATGAGAACGCGCTGCAGCTCCAGTCAAATACTACTACAAGTCATTTCAGTTGTAACATAAAACAGTTATGGTTGCAAACACCTGCAAAACAGACCTATTAACTACTACTACTAAGCCATAATGCTAAAATGTAAGGGCTTAAGGTAAAAATGACTGACCTCTGTAGAAAATAACCACAATGAGAACGCGCTGCAGCTCCAGTCAAATACTAGTACAAGTCATTTCGGTTGTAACATAAAACAGTTATGGTTGCAAACACCTGCAAAACAGACCTATTAACTACATACGCCCGTTTTTGTGTTCAATAATAGATATTTGATGATACAGCAACTAGGAAAGGGATTTGGTAACATTAGTCATTGGGATCCAACTTGTGAGTTTTACATTCTTCGAAATACTTCAAATTTAGAAATATTTTGGCCAGGTTATCAAAAGAAACAAACAATTTAAAACACCACACAGAGCCACACTTGGCTTCTTGGCTTGCTCCCAAACTTATTTAAGATATAATTATATTGCATCATACTCCCCAAACTAACCTTAAAGTAATACTAATCCCAACACATGCTTGGGTGAGGTTCTTCAAAAAGAAAGGCAGCTCAAAGTTCCAAAATAATAGACCCTTAACAATTTTTTGGGCATTGTACTGTAATTGCTCTTATGGACCAAGTGTTGTTTCATTATTTGAAAACCTTCTGTTTGTTGACCTTAATTTTTCAACAAAACATCTGCAAATGTAGCAAAGACCCATGGAATCCCTAGCCTTTCCCATCGTGGAGGGCCTTCAGTTGGAAAAAGGCTCTCAACCGGTTTGCAAGGCGACATCATCTCATGTGCATGTAGATTTGATATCAGTAATTCCCATTGTCAATCCAGAACCAGGACCAATGGAATTATGCAGTCACCATGTGTTCCACATAATGAAGGATTTGCAACGCTTCCCACATATTCCACCATCTGCTGCATAATTTGGATTTTTTTTTTTTTAAATGACATTTTTTGCAGATCATTTAAAAATATGTAGATTGTATGCACCATACAACTTTCCCCTTTCTCAGCCAAGGGATATTTAAAAGTGCAGCCCAGTGCTTACTCTGTGCAAGCAGTTGCAGGTGACTGGCACCAGCACTCATTTTTCATTATCAGACTTATTTTTCATTATCAGACTTTGAACAAGAGTAGGAGAAAGAAAGCTAGAAAAGAGATTAGGAGGATGAGAAAGGAAAAACAAAAGTGACAAATGGAGAAAGCAAGGACAGAAAAGAGAACCTGCAAGACTAAGCTAAAGAGACAGGAAAGTATGGTGATGGAGGAAAGAGGCAAGAGGTGGAGTCAAGACTAGGCAGCCTTGTTATTTGCCAAGACCCTGCATTTTGCAGCACAGGTAGTACAGTATGAGCTTAAGAAAAGCTTTGGGCTTCTTCACTTAATTATTTATTTATTTACAAATGAAACACTGAGAGCAGGCGTAAGAAGATGAAGTTATGAATCGGGTTAAAATAAACTACTGCTCATCATTTAAAAGGATGTTCTCCTTACCTTATACGAAGGTAGAAAACACAGAACGCCATAGCTCACAGTCTGGCAAATGGAAAGCAGAAGAGCGCCAACTTCATCCTGGAAATCAAAGGTCTCTGTGTGCTGGAACGTGGCACACAATTTCCGCCCTTTGGGGCCTGCCCCAATTGTGCCAACCCAAACCTGCCAAATTGAAATGTAAACGCTGACTGAGATGCACAATTAAATTGTAAAATGATAAACAAGTAAAATCAAGAAGTAATTTCCAAGATGGTTTAAGTAAATATATGATAGAGTCATGGCACATAATAGCTATGTCAAAAACATAGCACAATAATAACTTATTTTACAAAACAGTTGTTTCAAATAATAAGATTGTATTTTTAAAATTTGTATTTAAATATAAAAAAATAAATGTATTTGTTAATTATTTTTAGCAAATGAGGATTACGTCTGAGGATTAAAGGTGGGTTAACGTAAGGGTTAGTGTGTAAGTGCTGGGGTAAGTGATGCTCTCAGGGGTACGGGAAGGGTAATTGATGAGGTTAGGGTAGGGTTGGGCTTAGGGTTAGGGTAAGGCTAACCAATGAGGTTAGGGTAAGATATTTACCAAGAGGTTTAGACTGGTTTCAGGGATAAAGTTGAGTAAGGCTGGTGTAAGGTTAGGTTAACGGCAGAGTTATGTTTGGGGAAGGATAAGGGATGGGGCTAGAGTACATGGGCTTAAATTGTAAGAAAGGGCATGAGAGGTACATTTCAACATTTTAACTATACGTTTTTGTAATTAAAATACATGTGAGTCAAAACTCTATGCCACAACCATTATAGGCCTACATTTGTATACACTATGTATTTGTATGGGCCTTTCCCAGATGAAATCCCCACCTTCGGTATACTGGACTTGCACCTAAACGCAAACAACTTTGCAAAGTTGACACTAACTACATTACAAACCTTACAGCTAATGTTCTCATTAATATATTCGTGCATCTCAAATTCATAACTAGTTCACCTCAGAAGATCTTCATTAGCTGCCATGTTACTAAATTGACTTTAAAATGCTCCTCATGGCGCTAATCTCATCTTCATCCCACTTCCAAAATGCTGAACACAGACCCTAAAATTGCTGCAATGGACTCAACATGTCTCCAAAGCTAGCCCTATATTGCTTTATTTGCCCCACCCTAAATGAATGCTCAATCACATTTTCAACCTACTCCAATATCGGCCATAATTTTGAACTTACAAATGCTTTATGAAAGGTTGGAAAAGGTTGACTTCTCTAACAGTCAATGGCGTACTAAGTTTCCATTGCTGACCCTTCCTGGAGTATTAGTACAACTTTATTAGTCGCCAGCAAAATGTACCCAGTCCCTAAGCTCTCTGAGCTGTCAAGTCACTGCAGATACGTAAGGCCATCTGCATCACAAGTTTCCTTCTCATTAATGCTCAGTGTTGCTCCCAAAGAGCAGAGCAGGGGAGCAACAGATTTTCTACCTTATAGCCTCAATGTTGTACAAAGTCAAGCATAAACAGGACACAGTACCCTACTGTTAAATGTTCCTGGGAAAAGCAATTGTATATTGTTTTGTTATGTATGGCTCTCATAGAGAGCCTCCATCGTATACACCAGATTCTAAATCTGGTAACTCACTGCTATTATGTAGCAACAGTTGATAACAAAACTCACCCCCCAATTCTCCTCTGGTACTGCATCGCAGTTAAAAGCATGATTTGGGGGGCTACACATACCATTAAAACTATAGATAGGCAAAAAGTGAATTACAGGATGTTTTTTACATCAAAGTTCTGAGTGAGGGGGCGTGACTTGGGCGCTGAAGAAGATGGCGGCTGGCTGACACTGCGCCGCGCCGCAATCCGAGGATTATGTAGTTATCATCTGGTGGAAGCGTCCCGACACAGATTTTGAACAAAGGACTCACTGACGGATACATCACTGCATCGGACGATACCTTTTATCAAACATGGTAAGCGCGCATTTTTCATGCCCTCTGCCATAAACCTGCGGCGCGCTCCGTGACTGGAGCGCGGCCGCCACTTTGTTTAACTCTTAACACTTTCCTCGAGGAGCGGTCTCCTCATAAATTGCCGTGTCGTGAAGAGCTGTGATATCAGGACAATCTGAAAGGCATTTAATATAACTGCTTGATGTATTCTGCTGCTTTTAAATTGTAATGTGCAGTCTGCTATAACAACTGGTACTTTAATGCTAAGAATGCTACTACCTCTATTGGCTGTACTTCATCTTTGAAACACTTGATAGTAGCGCACAATTTTCACAGAATCTCAGTTGGTGGTGCTATATCTACCTAATGACGCTGCGCTACACTCATCTCTTGGGATTTCTTCATACAAATCTGCATTTTCTTGTTTGAATATACATGTCTATGGGGAGAACCAGATCTGGTAGGGGCATTGTTTCATCCTACACATCTGCTGCACACCCAAAATCTACTATACTGCCTACCTCTAACCCCTTTTCCGTTTTACAGAACGACATAGAGAACTCAACACAAACTACTTTGCCCCATCTTGCTGAGTCTTCTTCCAGTACATCTACGTTTGCGCCTACTTCTAGCTCTCTTTCGCCTCAAGTCAGCATCAAAAATGTGCCTAAATCAAACTCTTCATCATTACTATCCTCCATTAAGCGAGTTAAAAAAGACCCTCCTTCACCAGTCACCTCTCCTCCACCAGCCTCACTGGAGTTACTTCTGGATGGAATACGTGCTCTCAAGCCATATATGAAGGAGACAAACACTCACCTACAAGCTTTAGAGGATAACTGGTCTTCGCTTCAGAATAAGATCACTTCAGTGGAATGTCAAGTCGAATCTCTACAAGTCTCTTCGCAACAGATTCACCCTATGAAAGCAGAAATTCTTCAGCTTCTGAAACAAGTGGAAAACCTTGAGAACCATAGTAGACGCAATAACCTACGAATCTATGGTTTAGCTGAAGGGCTGGAAGGATCCAAACCAATAGCCTTATTTCATTCTTTTCTTCGCAGGTAATGGATATTCCAGAAGCTCCTTCATTGAACATACAAAGAGCTCACAGACTTGGTTGACCTCCATCTGCTTCCTAATCGCAGAGTAAAACAAGAGGTGTAATACTCTACTTATTAGAGTATACTGACTTGTTGAAAGTTTTGCAGGCAGTCAAATTTAAACCATGTATCTCCTGGCAAGGCTCACAACAATATTTTCCACTGTGGATAAAAGGAAAAGTTTTCTTGCAATGAGATCAGCCCTACGTGATTAAAACACCAGATTTGGTTTGATCCACCCTTGCCTCTTTAAAGTAACTTATAAAAATGAAACAACCTCCTACGATGATCCAGCTTTACTTCAATGTTTTCTGGATAACTGCAGAGAAGAATCTATGGAGTTCACAAGATCGTCTTTTACATGAGAATATTACTGTTTTCCTGTGCCAACTGTAATTGTGCATTGTCTTACATCTCTTTTTTCATGACAGAATCTGATTAATTATTCCTTTTTCTTATGTCTTCTTTTTCCAGGTGTCGGTCCCTTCTGTTTCCACCCTCCATTGTTTAATACCGTTTGAACCATTTCTCTCCTTGTGATTGCCCCCGGAGTTGTTTTGCTGGTTATTCGTCTTCTCGTTTTGTCACCTCAACACCCTCCATCCATGTTTGAGTCTCTGGTATGTTTTATTGTTCTTCTATATTTCTTCTTTTTTCTTTAATCACTCTTCATTCTTTCCTCCTTTCTATCCTCCTTTTCTTTCAGTTTCATTGCATTTTTTTCCATTTCGTATCCATTTCTATTGAGTGCTTTACTAATGATTATCTTGATTATTGCAGATCTTCTACTGTATTCATATTTGCTGTAAATTTTTATGTTTTTCTCTTTTTCTTATATTTTTGGATAAATGACGTTATGTGATATTACCTGGAATGTCAAAGGTTTGGGTACAGAGACACAAAGACAGAGAGTTCTTGGCCATTTAGCTAATCTAAAGGCAGATATTGTTTTCTTACAAGAATCTCATCTTGTTACTTCAGATGTTAGGAACTATGAGTAGGAAGTATGTTTGCCTCTCCAGGTACAAGCAAGAAGAATGGGACAGTGATTCTTTGTCATAAAGAACTCAAAATGTCCCTTCTATCTCAGGACTCAGACAATGAAGGTCCTTGGTTAATTGTTCATCTTAAAGTTAACAATGTTCCTATCTCTTCGTTTAATGTTTATGCTCCTCCTAAACCGGATAACAATTTTTGACCTCACATTTCAACCCTTTTAATGTCTATCCCTACACCATATTTTTGGCGGTGATTGTAACTTAGTTGTTGACCCATACATAGATTGTTCCTCCAAGGCAACTTTCATACGTTCTCCAATGCATCAACATTTCAACACTTTAATTTCCCTTAGATCTCTCATTGAATCTGGGAGATTCTGTAACCTCAGCTTCGTGAATGCACTTTTTTCTCTCCTAGTCCGCTCTCCCATTCTTGCATAGACTATTTATTTGTCTATAAATCACTCACACAACACATAATACATGTAGATATTGGTTAAATATTGATTTCTGACCATGCCCCAGTAATCCTAGATTTGAAATTACTCCCTGTTAATGAGTCCAAAAGAAGATGGCGTTTGAATACATCTTCATTGATTGATCATACCTTTACATCCTCTTTTGAGACCTTTATTACTGATTTCTTTAATCGTAATTTATCCTCTGTTTTATCCTTCGCTATTGTATGGAATGCTTTTTAAGCTTCAGCCAGAGACTTTATTATCTCTTATGTCGCTAAAAAGAAAAAACAAAAATCACAAAAGAAAGCTGACCTTAATAATCTTATTGTAGAAAACTTTAAATACAATAAAATATCTACAGAAAATACCAGCTCTATCTTCTTAAAGGTAGTGCTCGCTATTACGGTGGCCAGAATAAAGCAGGCAAGCTCCTTGCCTCTTATCTTAAGGTTTGGAAAGAGCGTTAAAACATTGATTATATCCTAGACTCTGACTCTTCCAGGGTGACCAAAAATCTGAATATTTTGGAGGAGTTCAAGAAATATACCCAACTTTATACTCCCGAGGTTACTCCAGACCCTACCCAAGTACAGCTATACCTTGACTCGATCCCAAAACACTTTCCCACTGATATTGACTTCTCATCCCTAGAAAAAGATATCCCTATTAAAGATATCTTGTATGCACTACGTCTCATTAAAACTGGGAAAGCACTCGGTCCGGATCGATTTCCTGTGGAATTTTATTCTCATTTTTCCAAAACGCTTCTTCCGCATCTCCATTCTCGATTTACATTTTTTATTTCTTTGAATGTCTCTATGGGTACCGTTCAGGATGCCCTTATTTGCCTAATTCCTTAAGAGGGGAGAGACCCTTATCTTTGTAAAAATTACAGACCAATATCTTTAGTTAACACCGGTTATAGATTATTTGCTAAATTACTCACTCTTCGATTAGAGTCCTTTTTGCCATCTATCATTTGTTCAGACCAATCGGGCTTCATTAAAGGTAGGTCCAACTCTGATAACACTAGGACCTTTTTTAATACATTGCATAAATCAAACAAATATCCTCATTCACTCGCGGCTATCTCATTAGGCGCGGAGAAAGCTTTCGATCGTATGGATTTGTGTTATATTTTTCATATTCTTTCCTTGTTTGGTTTTGGACCTAAATTTATTTCTTACATTTCTTTATTTTATACCTCACCTAAAGCTTCCATTTTTGTTAATCGTTCTATTTCCAACTCTTTCGCTTTGCACAGGGGTGTCCGCCAGGGTTGCCCTCTTTCACTACTACTTTTTATCCTTGCGTTGGAACCCTTCCTTGCTAAGATTAAACAAAATCCTAATATTCATGGTTACCAATATGGTAAAACTCATATTAAAATGAGTGTCTATGCGGATATTTTATTATATTTATCAAAACCATAAATTTCTCTCTTCGCCTTCTTGACAGAGGTTAATACCTTTTCCTCACTCTGTGGTTATAAATTAAACCCTGATAAATGCGAAATCCTTCCTCTTAATGTTTTATGTTTTAGACATGACTTTCTTTCAACTAATTTTGCATGGAACACCCAAAAAATAAAATATTTAGCTTTATGGTTTGCTCCCTCTATTAAACTCACTTTATCACTGAATATGACTCAAGTCTCCACTACAATATCAAATTCTGTTTCTAAATTGTACCCTCTATATTTAACCTGGTGGGGCAGACTTGATACTATTAAAATGATGCTTGTTCCCGTTATTCTCTACACTATTTCTGCTATCCTGCTTACTATTCCCTCATATTTTTTCAGGAAAATATATTCTATTTTATCGGCCTTTTTATAGAATAAAAAAAACACGTATGTCCCTTGCTATGCTGAAACCTAATAAAGCTCTTGGGGGTGTTAACTTCCCTGATTTTCAGATATATCATAAGGCCTTTCTTCTTAAACAACTCTCTAAATGTTTAAATCATTTATCTTCAGATATTTTTCCACTATGGAAAGATGTCGAACTATCCTCTCTTTCCCTTTCTCAATTCAAGAATATCTTACGTTCACCCATAGGACACAATTTTCATCCTCGCCTATACATAAAACTTCTCTTAACTTATTTCAATCAATAATTAATTCACATTCTCTGATGTTGACCGCTTTCTCAATTCTTCGATTTGGCATAATCGCTTTATAACAATTAATAATAAACATATATTCTGGAAATCTTGGCGAGACAAGGGCCTGCTTTGGCTCCACCAGCTTTACTCATGTGATACCTTTCTCCCTTTTACGGAAGCACAGACACTTTATGGCCTACCAAATTCATATTCTAATACATTTAAAGCATTGATTCATTCTATATTCTTATCTTTATCCTCTCAATATTTGACTTCTCCCCCTTCAGTATCTCATTGTAATATCCTTCCCATATTAAGTACTCAAACTAGTGCTTCTTCCATTTATAAATTTCTTACCAAAACAACAGAACATAGAAATAAAACCAAGGTGGAATTACAGTGGGAACGTGAATTTTATACTTCATGGTCCACTTCGTTTTGGGAGAAATTATGGACCTCAAGATCAGCTAGTACAACGCAAACACTTTTCTTTTTATACAATAGGCTCATGTTCACTACAACATCTTTACATACATTTACGCCTATAATTCCCCCAAATTGTTGGTCTTGTAATGCTTCCAATGCAGATTTATTTCACATGTTATTCTCCTGTCCCTATACCCTTCAATTTTGGTTGGAAATATGGTCTCAAATCAATATTATCTTTCACACTCAATTTCCCTTTTCCCCTTTAACCATTTTTCTAAGCTCACTATACAAACAATGCAATCCATCACATGTAATACAGACATTGTGGATTTAATAATTGCAACTGCATTCCAGCAAATCACCAAAAATTGGAAACAATCCACACAATTATCCTTCCTGGCTTGGTGGTATAGCGTCTGTTATAATCAT
Organism: Triturus cristatus; assembly: GCF_964204655.1. Classification (NCBI taxonomy): domain Eukaryota; kingdom Metazoa; phylum Chordata; class Amphibia; order Caudata; family Salamandridae; genus Triturus; species Triturus cristatus. Next base: position 934,125,752 of record NC_140584.1, on the reverse strand, counting down.
CGACTTGATCGTGCCTATATTTCTCCTCTATCCCTACTTATCAAAAGAGAACATTTATGGTCGCCTATTACTATTTTCTTAGATGTTTCGGCTCAAAGATTTACCCAATACCGTCCATTGCTGGAAGAAGATCCCAAACCTCCATGAACGATTTCCCTAATTTTATATATTGTATTCTAAGCTTTATTTATTTATATCTATTTTACAGTTATGTATCTCTATTTTATAGCCATTACTTCCTAATTGCTCATATTACTTTATATAGTATTAAGCTCTCCTACTCCTTCATTAGATTATAGTCAGTTCATTATTATTATATTCTCCCCCTTTTTCTCTTTTTCCTCTGTTATAGTTTCCTATATCGTTATTACATATGCAACTGTTTGGTTTTTGCTGATAGTTCATTAAGTCATCAACTTATTTAGTGTTATATAAGCACATTTTAATTTTTATTAATTATGTATGTTCTGTTGCATTTTTTCTAAATAAACTTCTTTTAAACTTAAAGTTCTGAGTGACATCATAGACAACTCGAGCTTCGCTCTCATTGTTGAGGGCACTCAGAACCCCTCGGTGAAACACATACCCCACCACTCACTGGTACCCATCTATAATTCTAAAGGTTATGTGTGGCTCTGTTAAAGAGCCACTATTAGGCAAGTAACTCACTGCTATGATGTTGTAACAGTTGTTAACAAAAGTTGTTACCTACTGTTGCTATGTCATGAAGGAATTCCAGGCTGATCTGACATGCCTGAGAGCCTGTCAGAGCAGCACTGGAGAGCTCTACAGTTTCTGTAGAGGAGAGAAGAGAGGGCACAGAATGTGATGGGGTGGGTGGCAGAAGGCCAGGTATTTATTTTAATTTTCCACAGGGAGGAGAGACCATGCTATGCTTAGCTCTTCACTTAACTCCGCTGCCTGCATATTAGACAAAAGCAAGGACAGATGATTTTGGAGGTCAAACAGAATATAAAATTCTAAATGGGTAAAAAGTGTATTACGGGGACGTTTTTCACCTCGGGATAATGATTGACATCATAAAAACTTTGAGCTTCACGCCTGTTGGCTATTTGATGTCACTCACCCCCTCTTGGTGAAAAACGTCCCCGTAATTGAGTGTTACCCATCTATAATTCTATATCCATATAGGACACACCGCATAGGTTAATTGCTGGTAGGCACAGCAGGGAGCAGGGGGTGGAGGCTACAATCACTAGCCGAGGCCATGATGTTGTAGAAAAAACTGCAGCAGTTACACACACAAGTACATGCATTTAATAGCGAGCGCATAGTAACAGCAGATTATGGGACCATATACATTTGTATGGTGACGGCATCAAGCACAAAGGAGGAGGAGGGTGTTAACAGGTCCCATAGCTGTGTCTGAGATCCACTGGGGTGGCGGCTGGGCTGTGTGACTGTTTGGTATACGGCTGTGTTAGATAAGGACACACCCAGATTTCAGCAAGGCCTCCTTTCTCAATCAATTCCTTTTTGAAAACGCTTCACAGATGTGCAATGATCTCAACACACACCTGACAGGCCTTCCATGTCACTCTCAAGAGCAAGATGAAAAAGCTGCGTTAGAAAGTTCTCAATAAACAGAACTCTTCACATCAATGCCAAAATATTCTAATAATGTAAACCATTTCTCCCACAAGTAATGTATACTGTAAACCCTAATGAAAATATAATTTGCCTACACCACATGAACTACCGCTGTAAAGATCTTTGCCACCGCGTGCACAAGGTCTAAATTGTGCTTTAATAAGGACCATTAAAAGTACATAAAACAAATACACTAAAAGACGTGTATTTGTTAGTTTCCATCTGTAAAGTATATGGGTAGGTGCTTTGCGGATGTGCGGCGGTAGGTAGTTTCAGATACAGGGCTCAATGCCAGCGAATTATCGGTCACCCATGTTCCTGCTTCAGGTTCTAGTTTATTTATGTTTGCTTGTTTACTGGGTTTGTGAGGTGCCCTTATCCAAAGCGCCGAAGTGAACAAATTGTCAAAAAACACAATGAGCAGGAAGAAGGCAATATAAAACCAAAACAAAATAAACGGCTACTACAATGCTTAAGCTGATGGGGAAATACTAACCGAATGAGATAAACTAAGTCTATTTTTGTAAACAAAAACAGATTGTTTTCTCAGCAGCACAAGAAGGACAGCACAGTTCGAAAGCCCTTCACCTGTAGAACGTACATTATGGCCTGGCTGATGCAAACTGTGCAAGGCTATATATACCCTTAATACACTTGAAAATGATGCGCAGACAGTGAAGTTTGAAACAACATGAAGTGGACTATCAGCGAAAACGAGAAAAAAATAGGCGGGAGAGCAAAAGTGTTGAGTCCAAAATATGTGACCAGAAGGATATGGGATAAACCAATACGAAAGGAGAGAATATTGAAGAAGACCAACAGTAGAGGAAGAGGATGGAAGCAAAGCAAGAACAAGAAGTTATCACAAGGACTAAATCAAATCGTCTTGATGTTTCACAACTGAAAACAGCCCCTGCAGGCATCCACTGGAATTTGCTTCTGAAAACTCGAGGATGAGTCAAAGGCACGGACTCAGTTAAAAGCAGCGACTGATGGGGTTAATGAAGCCTGAGGAAAGGACATACAAAGAGAAAAAGAACAAGTCTCGGATGTAAGAAAGTAGTAATTTAAATCTTGGAGGGGTGTAAAATAATGACGTGAGGGAAGTAAATAAGGATATGAAAACACAAAATATTGATCTGCAATAATATGGACTCCCCAATGTTCACTACCCCGTATACCACCAAAGTAAGCAGATATGGAGTTATGGAAACAAAATCTACATTTACCTATATATATATATATACAATAGAACAGTAATCTGTATTGATGTAGATCAATATTAAAATCTTCACGCCATGCTAGAATGACAAAGTGAGAAGGCCCCAAGCATCAATACCTGAGAAACAGGCAGAGCGTCTGGCATGAGGAGAGCTGGCAAACGATGGGAAAACTGTGACTACTAGCTTGTTTCCTTCGCAGCGTAGAGGTTTTTAACATTTCAGATGCAATCTCTACAACATTTTGTTTTAATAACATAGGAATAACTAAGTTTCAACGTTATTGTAAGTACGGGCTCCAGAGTGCTAGAATTTTGGGAGGAAATGCTTCTAAAAACCCTTCCCTCCTAACTGTTCAGACAGGAGGCGTTTGGCACATGCCTTCTTATCTCCTTGCTTAGGATAGGGTAGACATTTTTAAAGCGCTCGAATGCCGGGGCGTCTTGGTGCTAGGAGTGTGCGGAGGAAGAAAGGACCGTAGAACCAGTGATTTAGTCTGAGGGAATCTGCCAAGATTTCAGCGTTTTCCTAAAAAGCTGCCAGTTGGGTTGAAGTCTCATGGTAGATGGTAGTTGGTTCCACAGTCTAGCTGCACAGTATGATAGACTCCGGCTGCCCCATCTAGCTCTCCGAATGTTAGGAGTGTGGATGAGGCCCATATTAGTGGATCTAAGCATTCTGGAGGGGGTGTACCAAGAGAACACTTTCTGGATCTCCGCCGCACCACCTCCATAGAGCGCCTTGTGCACCAAGCAGAGGGCCTTAAATTCCACTCGTTGCTGTATAGGGAGCCAGTGAAGTGCTCTTATGCCCGCCGAAATGGAATGCCCCTTGGGGATGTTCAGTACCAGTCATGCCGCAGCATTTTGTAATGATTGCAATTTCATCCTCTGAGATTTATCAATGCCCATAAAAAGAGCATTGCAGTAGTCCAACTTTGAGAGAAAAAGGGCTACTACTACGTTTTTCCGAAGTTCCTGAGCGATGAAAGGGAAGATCTTCCGTAGGCTCTTCAATAAGAAGAAACAGGAGGAAGTCAGATGGTTGACCTGGGCCGCAAAATTGAGCTGATCATCAAAGATCACTCCTAGGTTCTTAACCTTAGCAGTGGGGCGGGGGTATTCACCTGCCTCTGTCAGCCACTAGGATTGATTCCGCAGTGATTGGCCCGTGCCAAACTCCAGTACCTCTGTCTTATCGGTGTTTATTTTGAGGAAGTTTCGACTCATCCAACTCATAATTTCGGTCATGCAGGCGTGAAAGCTACTGGCAACGGTCTCTGGCTCATTGGACACCGATATTACCAGCTGAGAGTCATCAGCGTGCGAGACCTGTGTAAAGCCGTGCTTTCTGAAGAGTCTGGCCAGAGGAGTGACGTATATGTTGGAAAGCGTCGGGGACAAAGCAGAGCCCTGTGGTACTCCTCACGGTAGATGAAAGGTGTCAGATTGTAAGTTGTCCCAATGTATGTTCTGCTCCCGTGCCGCTAGAAAGGAGGAGAGAACGCCAGAGCAGTATCCTCAATTCCTACGTCCTTCAGCCGCCGCACTAACACCGTGTGGTTCACGGTGACAAATGCAGCCGATAGGTCAAGGAGGATCAGAACAGCTCTGCCTCCCCGTCCATTAGTCTGCGAATCTCCTCCGTGGCCATAATCAAAGCCGTTTCAGTGGAGTGGCACGACCGAAAACCATGTTGAGTGGAGTCAAGCAAATTATTGGAGTCGAGATATAAAGTTAACTCCTTGTTAATAGCTTTTTCGAGAATTTTGGCTTGCTTTCTTTATGACATGGTCACTTGTTGCTTCTCCATTTGTCTTTAATTTGTAAGGCTCTTTGTCCAACCCCTTGTGGGCAGCCAATCCCACATTGTGCACGACCAAAGGCGGTGCTCAGCATGGGGTTGGCCGCAGGGCCTGGCTTGTGATTAGGCACTACGTCCAACCCCTCAGGTGCACCCAACCCCATGACGCGCACAGTCGGGTCCTGCGCCCAACCCCCTGTGGGCAGCCTTTGGCTGTGCACAAGGTGTGGATGGCCACAGGCCTTGGCCGCGCCCAAACCCCCCACCCCACCCCCACTGGCACGCACTATCACACACAATTGACTATTTGATGTTACATGGTAAATGGAAGTATTTTAAGAAGGCAGACCAATTGAATTTGTCAAACGGTCAGAACACCAAAATATATAAGAGTGGGCCTATTGGCTTTTCCCGCACCATACACCTTTGCTGCCGCCCGGGTGGGAGCCGCGATATTTTTCTTCCCGGGAGAGTGCGGGTAGCGTATGCCCCGGGACACTGCTTAGATCTAGACCCGGTGGATGTGGGTCCCCCAGGCCTCACAGAGGCACATGGAGGAGGGCTCCACACCCCCTCCCCTTTTAAAATTGCTCCAGACTCTGGGGGATGGGGTCCCCAGGGCCAAAATAGTCTCGGGAGGGTGCCAATGCCCTCCTCCTCTTCTAGAAATGTGCAGGGCAGCAGGAGATAAGGTGCCTGGAGCCAAGCCCAGGGTTCATTTATTGTAAGAAAAAAAAGATAGCTGCCATTTAATTTTTTTTTTTTCTGAAACCCATGGGATTACAGTTAAAAAACAACCATTTTTGAGAAAAGGGCAGGGTATCCCATACTGCCCCCATAGGCTCTTTTTTTATTTCAGGGCAGAGGACTAAGTCTCTAGTCCTGTAATGGCCTCCACAACATTTATTTTCATGTTGCCGCCAGAGAATCAGAGCATTCGATCAGAAAAAGTCCTCTCAGCCAATTAGAAGGCTAACATTTTTGAAGTTCAGCCAAGCGGTCCAGATAAATAAACATTCTTAAGCTTAATTTCTCAAAAACAATTAAACTACTTTTGCCGCTGCAAAACCCCAATTGCGAGGGCCACTCTTTCTTTTTAGGGGATAATGCAAATACTTGGGTCTGTCAATCCTGCCAGTTAATGCTCACCCTACACATACAGTTAACCCATCAAGACATCTGCAAATTTCAGGGTAAGGATGATACTACTTCTATAGGGGGAGAGGACCTCATTATTTGCCATCTGAGAGCATGCCGTGTCAATGCCAGGTCCTTAGTCAAACACAAATTGGACAATTGGGAGTTGCTAGCAGAAAACTATTGGGATGTTTATTTATTATTGAGACTTGGCTGAATATTACTTCAGGTCTGGATATGGCACTCACCCTAACAGACGGCTACACATAATTTCTCTTCACCGAGAAAATCAAATTGGGGGTGGGGTGGCGGTGACCCATCTTTCCCCTTTTAACTGTACAACCAAAACGTTGGAAGACCTAGGAAACGCAGAAGGGTTGTCTTTCTCTTTGAATATCACTAATAACATTTCTTTATTTTGTGCCTTAATATTTCGGCCCACAGGCTGCTTTGAAAATTTTGGCGAATTATTGGCTAAACCATTATCCCCACTAAATATACAATACTCAAATTTTACTGTGCTAGGGGACTTTATTGTCCATAAGGATGAGTTTACCAACAAATGAGCATTACAGTTGAGGGAAGCGATGGAAGACTTAAATCTTGGCCTAAGAGATAGTGGTCCAACTCATAAAACGGAACACTGGATTACATTTTTTCAAATCTGACTAACCAGGTTTTTTCACACTGTACCCAGTGATCTGATAAGATCATTATTTAGCTTCTTTTTATTGGAAGTCATCAGCTTTTGTCAATATAACTGAGGCCAATATAACCAACTAGCTTAATATGACAGACTTGAATGCAGGAGCTCATTCAGATGCTGAAAGTTTTAATAGATTACCTCCGTAAGGCACTAGACGAAATGGCACCGATAAAAAAGGGTACTTCGAAACGTAAGTCTCCTTCTGCAGCCTGGTTTACACTACCATTGCTTGAAGAAAAAAGGTGTTGCAAACATTTAGACACAAAGTGGAGGAAGGGCGACAATCTTAGTGCTAAACTTATTTACAAAGCCGCCCTTAGGGCTGTCTGAAAGAAAACGCTGAAAGTCTGGGCAGATGGTATCACAGAACAAATTGATAACACTGGAAAAGAGGGCAAGGCTACTAAAAATATCTTTCAGATAGTGAAGTTGTAGTGAGGTTATGGATTCACTGCGTACATTGCTAAGTTAGCATAAGTTAGTATAAGCTTGACTACCATGTTGCCGCTTTTGCACACGTTTCTACATGACTTTGTTTTCACAAATCTTCTGCTTGTGCTCTTTCACATGAGAACCGTCTACCTTCCACTTTTCTTGCTGTACACAGCGTGTTCAAGGTCGAAAAACAATGTGCTCTGTTAATCTGCGTTGGTCAGTCCCACGCATGTTAGACATAATACTGCCACAGGTGCACTACTGAACATCTGGTGCTTTTAATATTGCATTGTAGGCATGTTAGGGCACATTAGAAGAAAACCTTTCAGAGGAGAAGAGCTGTGTTTGTCCGGAGATGTAAATCCTTGCATCTAAACCTGGAATTATGGGGTTCCCCTGACAAAGCCCAGAGGTCTTCTATAATTATCATAAACTAGTTCCTAGCATGGGGAGGGTGGCAAGGCACATTAGGCCTTTTTTCCAGTAGCTTTATAAAATGATCTCCCCGTACATATTTTATGGAATTGTAACAATGCTCACTATATTGAGTTTATGCATTTTGCTGCTAGTATTGGCTTGTGTACTGCATTGTAGAGCACGTTAGTTAAAATAAACATTTTAAACTATACTGTGTCTCTGATTACTTATGTTGTGGACAAGCATGAGTGAGTTGGCGAAAGAGTATGAGTTACTTGTTCTAGGATGTCTAATCATTGGTAGCTTCGCTGTAGTACAGAGAATGAATGAGACACTATAGCTAGTCGGATAGGGGTTCCGGGCACTAAGGTGGGTCGTTGGTACACCACTATACACCGAGGTCCTGGTTTCCTGCGTGTAGTTCTGTATATGTGCAGAATCCCTGCAACAAAGTAATTCCTCTCTCCAGCTAGCAGTAAATAAAATGTAGAGATTTCCCAGGCCCTCTGTGATAACCTTTCCGACTACTTTCAGGAGACAATTACAAACATCTACTCTAATCTGGCCACTGACAACAGGGCTCACGGTCTTTCACTTTTTTTGGAAGCCTCGTCCTCTTCAGATAAGACTAGAATTATCAAAATTCAAGAACATTTGCTAGACAGAGACTGAAAAAGTGCTGGTGATGGCGAAGTCCGGATCTTCACTTTATCCCTGCCCATCAAGGATTTTAAAACTGGAAGCGTCAAAGATTAACAAACAGACAAATATGCTCTTTAATCAATCCCTAAAAGGTGGCATCTTTCCCAAAATATGGAAGGCGGCATTAGTCCTTTCTTTGTTTAAAGACAAACCCCCCCTCCCCCCCCCCAAAAAAAATACCTTGGATGCCTCCTATATGAGTAACTACAGATCAATCTGTCTCCTTCCAGTTCTGAAGAAAATGCTAGAGCAACTAGCCAATGTTCAGATTTCCGTTCTATAGAAAAAACTGCTTCTCTGCACTACACCCAGTCAGGTTTCCGCAAAGGCTTCAGCACCTGGGCAGCCCTCTTAGAGCTGGCATAATTTGTGAAATACAACCTGGAAACAAGAAAAAGTGAAGTGGTTATTCTGCAGGACTCTAAGCCCCGTTCGATGCAGTGTCTCATGAGATCTTTTTAGATCAGCTGAGGGCAGCCAGAATTATTACTAAGGCCAATAACGGGCTCAACTCATTTTTATCTGACAAGGAGCAAACAGTACACCTTCCGCTGTTTATTTAGGGCTTTAGAAAGATGAGTTGCAGTGTACCATAAGACTCAGCACTGAGCCCCACATTATTCAATATATATCTAATCATCCAGAGACTTTCAGGATAGGAGCGGAGCTGGCCAAAAGATTTGAAAATTTTGCGAAGATTCGTCAATCGGCGCCAAAGTTATTGGAATAGAATGTTGCGAATCTCCTATGGAAAATGCATATATATATATATTATCTACTGGCGGTCGCCAGTAGATAGTTATAGTTAGGACCGTGTTTCCATAGGAAATCCGCAACATTCTATTTGGAATAACTTTGGCGCCGGTTGACGAATCCTCGCGGATTTTTCAAAACTAATGGGGCGCTACGCTCCGCTCCTACCCTGAAAGTCTCGGGGGGATTCGTCAAGCGGGGGCTGAGAAAAAAGGGGGGTCCCAAAACGCGTTTTCCCCATGCATTTTCCCATAGGACCTTTAGTCCGAGCTACAGCCCGAACGGCTGAACAGAATTACTTGAAATTGGGCAGAGAGGTAGTCCTCAGGTCAGGGATGTGCCTTCTGCAGGTCTGGTGTAAATCTGTTCAGTAGGTCCTGAGAAAATAGCATTTAAATCAATATATATATCTGTAAGCGCGCTCCATGCGCTTACGGTAAGCTTACCGTACGCGTACGGTGCCGTGCGCGAGCTCAATTCTGATTGGTGGTTACATGACTGTAAACATTCGAATCGGTCGAAATCAGAAAGTATCGGCCGCCATTTTCTGTCTCTCGCACTGAAAAACAAAGGTTGATAACATGAAAAGGGGGCAACGAAGAGAGTTGCAGACCCCCAGCGTTCGTCAGGGGGTTCACGAAGGACCAAAAAATATGAAAAATAAATGTAATAATTTTTAAAAAAAATCGCGGAGTGCGCGTACTGTAAGCTTACCGTACGCGTACGGTAAAAAAAAGATAAAAAAAAAATAAAAGAATTAACAATCACATTTAATATATAAATCTAAGGACCCCCAAGGGAGAAAAAAACAATTGATATTTTGTAAAAAATGGCGAGGCGTGCACGGTACGAAATGCGCAGCGTGGGCGCTCGGTGCGCGAAGCCCACCGAGAGCCCACAGCGTGCGCACGGTGCGCGAAGCGCACCGCGCGCGCAAAAATTTTAAAAAAATACATAACTTAGCATTTAAAAAACCGTACAAATTCACTGAAAAAAACATAGGTTTCACACACGTTATAGTTAGGAATTAGCATTTAAAAAACCTTGCAAATTCACTTAAAAAACCATAGGTTTCACACAAGTTATAGTTAGCTGTACATTTCACTCGTAAAAAACCAATGAAATTCCACGTTATAGTTAGATCAGGTAACTATAACTTGCGCGACCGCAATGCACAATGTGTCATTTCAGATGTCATCATTGATGTCATGAGTGATGTCACTGACCATGTCATAAGTGATGTAATATGTGACGTCATCAGCAGTTTATTGTGGGCGCGCAAGTTATAGTTACCTGATCTAACTATAACGTGGAATTTCATTGGTTTTTGTACAGCTAACTATAACTTGTGTGAAACCTATGGTTTTTTAAGTGAATATATATATATATATATATATATATATATATATATATATATATATATATATATATATATATATATATATATATGATAGTGGAGAGCAAATTGATAGCTCAGTGGTGGAAAATGCGCACAGCTGTCTGATTGCAGTAGTGAAGTGGATGAAACATAGTTATATAAAACTGAACATGGACAAATCCGACTTTTTTGTTCTTTTTTGGAGCAACTGGCTCTCCTGATGCCAGGCTGCAGTGGCCGGCTCCAGCACCTAAATACGAGGTGGGGAATTTGGGTGAATTTTTTTTTTACAATCACCTGTCATTTAAACCACAGGTAAGAGCTATTAACGCTGTCTGTTTTGCCCTTTTGAATTCATTAAAGAAGATTTCTACCTGGTCACACATGTGAAATTGCGGTTCATGCTAGGATCGTCGTGAGGCTGGACTATGCGAACGCTCTGTATCTTGGTCTACCAGTAAGGCTTCTCAACAAGTTCCAACTGGTCCAAAACACTACCACATGCTTAATTCGGAATAGTTCGAGAAGACAATCTACCAGGAATAATCTTAAAACACTTCACTGGCTCCTGATTAAACAGAGGATAATGTTTAAGATTTTGATAATTACCCTTACTGCTCTGCATCAAACAGGACCTCTCTACCTACAAAGGAGGTTTATGAAATAGGACCCTTAGCAGGGTTTTACGCACCTCCAGCCAAGTATACATAAGGAAATTCTAGGAGGATGGTCCTTCGCCTATTTGGCAGCTAAAACCTGGAGTTTACTCACTAAAGCAATGAGAGATCCAGATGCGGAGAAGGTTTTTAGGCAGCACTAAAAGGGTAGCACTAAAAGCACACCTTTTCAGGGAATGCTAAAGTTTTACTCTACTCTACTCTGCTCTCCAGTTCTTTTTTAGTACTGCGTCGCCACTTGGTTAGCAGCTGTGCACTTTACAAATGATATCCATTCATTAATTCAACAAATTGACACCAAATCACAAAAAGCATGCTTTCTGGAGCACGAGCTAGCTTTCTGCCAAATTTGGTGTAATTCTGTTTAGCTGTATTCACGGTATCGCTGTTCAGTTTTCCTATGGAAAACTGAATGGGGATTTTAAGTTTTGGGCCCCACTTTTTACTCACCCGCGCTGGACGGATATCCCCGAAACTTTCCAAGAAGGAGCTGAGGCAGATGAACTTTTTTTGGGGAAAGTTATGTGAAAATTTCTCAGCAGGAGCCAAAGTTATTAGCAAACCGAAAAATCTATTTCCTATGGTAACTGCCACTCTGGAATGGTGGTCTGCTGAATCTTGCAAGCCACAATCCTTGTGTATGTAGCCAATTACAAAGGTCATCAAAAGCAACCTACTAATTAACATTCCTTAGGCAGCTCATTCTGCGATCCCATGCAACTGGAGAGTTTTATGATGCAACCTATTAGTGCATAAGTCGCATCACAAAATCAGAAACAGGTCGCAAATAGTTGGTGTACAATTTGTGACTTTGTAAATCATTCCGTAATTTCCAATTAATTTGAAATTAGTGGCTCCACAACATGTTCATTTTGGTCCTATTAATGATGTCCTACTTAAGCAATCGTCATGAAATATCTACTCTATGTGAACCCCCTCAGTACTTTCAGCCATGTATATGGTTGATCAGATACAGAAAAGACGTGAATGCCGAGATTTAGGCCTCCAACTAGAGTAGTTTTCCACAGTTCCCTTACATATGCCTGGCAGCATTGATCCCATGCTAATTTCCGAGGACACAAGCTTCCCTTCAACGAGGCTATTTCATTTGATCATTGACTCACATTAATTACATTCAATAATCAGTCATTAAAAAAAACATGTCATGAAAATACTCATTAACTAGGGTCACATTTATTTTCATATAAACATTTTATTCATTTATAAAGGTAAATTGCTCCACATCAACTTTAGGTGCAGAAACAACATACTAACAAGTTTAGATATCAATTCTAAGAGAAGGCATGCATGTGTAAGGTTCCTGAAACTGGATATGGTAGATGCTGGTTTTTATTGTGCCTTTTCAGATAAGGGGCAATTGTTTCTTAGCAAATACATTGCTTTTAATTATTTCTGCACTATTTAGATTAACTATGTTCACCACAGGTCTTTTCTTTAGTTCAATACTCCTAATAGTTAATAGTAATCAATTTCATTCATAAGAAAGTATTGCAATTTTATCCAAAGAAGAATGGCTTCAGTCTTCTTGTATGAGACAGAAGTAATTTATTGTTCATTCAATGTAATTTCTTCACAACATGTGGCACCCACAGCCCATATAGCTGCAAAGATAATATACATCATAAATTAATAAAAGTATGGCATCTGATTTAAATCCCTAAAGAATATACACAGGTATTTACATCATTAAATAACCCCTAACACTATCAGAGTTAATGCCATTGGTAGCCCTCCTCTTTAGAATATACAATTATACATGTAGTCAATAATGAATTAATTATTACAATTTATGGTTCATTCCATTTGTCATTGTTACTGCGTCCAAAAAAAGTATTGCATCATGCATACATGTACTTATGCATTCATATTCGATGAATTTGTATGGGTGTAACTCCTGTACATCAATTTTCTATTACGATTCACTGTCGATCCCATCAATTTCTTGTGATCAAACATAAAGATGTAATGCTGATCGTTTTATTATTTAGAATTCATCAGTGCAGGATCTATACCATAATAAGATGGCGACCATTATGGTGTAACCTCCGAATTGGGATCTGATCTTTTTCTGAAACCTCCCTCTTTTTTTGTCAGTTTGTATTGATCATGTAATGCAAACCGTTTGATAATTTAGAAGGTAAGTGTGCGGAATGGTGGTAGTGCTATAATTCAAATTTAATATATATGTACTGTTGACTAAGATAAGATGGCAATCATGTTATAGTGACTGAGAAGGGGTGCTCGGGTCATAAATGTCCTCATATTGGTTAGAAGTGGTCATGTGACTATTGCTGTGTGACTTTAAAACTTGTGAGTGTCGATTGGCGGTTTGTTTCATAACCCCTACGGAGCAGACAAACACACTGCAAATGGTGTCGTTTTTGGTAAGGAGAAGGGAAATGTAGGGGTGTTTGTGTTACACTGAATGGTCACAGTGATTGAGTTAAGAGTATAAATGTAGTGTATTTTCTTGATTTGACTTGGCAATATAGCGGACTTTCCTGATGCAAATTGATGTTTTCTATTGAAATGGTTGAAGAACTCTGAATGTTTTGGAAGACAAGCTATGTACAGTTAATAATATTTGGCTTTGGTAGTATGTGAGACACATAATTTCGTAAGATGGGTAATTTACATACACAATAGGGTGTATTTTTAGGTGACAAGAGGACTTGTTTATTCTAAACACAGGTGCAATTTGAGTTGCAGAGAATGGCCTATGCACTAGTGCGTTCTGTCTGATTGATGCATACTCAATTTAAAAATGGGTGTGCGGCGGATGACTTGTATAAATTTGAACACAGAGGCATTATTTAACCATGTTCTTTCTGACGGGAGTAGTACTTTGTGTATTTAACTTTCCCGAAAATACAACAAGTAGTTAATGGTGTGGATTGAACTGAAGGATATTTTTGGTATTTTTTAGCTTTCTTTGACTTTATGAAATTGATGGGATGTATGATGTTATAATTATGAATGAATCGGTAGCAAGGGCTGATGTTGATGATTATTTTTCACAATAGGTTGCGCATGATGGTCACACATAGGTAACATTTGCTCATTTAATACTAGAGTGAACAAAGCAGTGGAATATTATTTCAGAGCCTATGATGTATGTGTTAAGTTTTACTTTTTTTTACTCTTTATGAATTGTTATCTAAAATCAGGTTGAAGAACATTGTCTCATAGGTGATTAGGAGGACAAATTGAAAAAACTTGGTGATAACTATTCTATGTACATGTTCGGATACGGTAACCTTATATACAATAAAATGAACTGATGTGGAATATCCTTCATTATCGAGGGACATTTGATGAACATAGGTTTCATCCTCTAATTTAGAAGGGGTTAGATGTAAATGCGATCTACATGTTTGATCACATGAAGTTGATGAATCGACTGTGAACAGTAATAAAGAATTGATGTACGGAAGTTACACTGTAGTGAGGATATGGACACACCTGCGGACATTGCTACATTAGCATCAGTTAGTATATGCTGGGCCGTCATTTTGCCGCTTTTGCTCACGTGACTACATGCCACATTTCTCGTAAACACTTTGCTTGCTCACTTTCACATGAGAACAGTCTGCATTTCACATATTTAGTTGAACACTCTGCTCCTCGTCTGTACAGCGTGTTCAGGGTCGAAAAACAATGAGCTCTGTTGATTTGCTTTGGTCAGTCTCACTGCCCTAGCCATAACATAGAACACAGCTGCAAACCTGGAAATCTGGTGCTTTTAATATTGCATTGCATGCATGTTAAGGGACTTGGAGAAAAGCTTTCCAGGATAGAAGAGCTGTGCTCGTCCGGTGATATAAAATCCTGCATCTGAACTCGGAGGTATGGGGTCCCCCTGACAAAGCCTGGAGGTCTTCTATAATTATAATAAACTAGTTCTAGCACGGGGAGGGTGGCAAGGCGCTATAGTCCTGTTTCCACCATCATTACGAGAGTTTGAACAAAAGAGTGTTCTTGTTCCCACGTATCCTGAGAGGGACGGAGTAGCATGTTCAAGGATGTCTAATCATTGGTAGCTTCGCTGTAGCACGGAGAACGAAGGAGACACTATAGCTAGTTGAATTGGGGTTCTGGGTACGAGGTGGGTATTTTTGGTACACCACTACACACTGAGGTCCTGGTTTCCTGCGCATAGTTCTGTATATGTGCAGAAGCCCTGCAACAACACCCATACAAACTCAACTAATATGAATGTTTAAGAGCATGCAAGATGTAATGCTTTTTTTAATGCAGTAACAAAGATGTAAATGGAATGAACCATAAACTGTAATAATGAAGTGATTACATGTATAATTATATAATCATAATAGGAGGGGTGCCAAGGTCATTAACTCTGGCAGTGTTAGGGCTTACCTGTGTATATGTTTCAAGAATTCAAATTGAAGGTAATACATTTTATTATATTTATGATCTATATTTTGTTCAGTCCTGATGAAGTCCCATGAAGGGACGAAATGCGTTGGCTAGATGTGTGTGCCAAATTTGTGGAAAAGAAATTTAAATTGAATGAACACTAAATAATTTGTGTCTCATACAAGAAGACTGAGGCTGTTCTTCTTATTGCAATGCTTTGTTATGAATGAAGCAGACTACTATTAACAATAAGGACTATTGGTTTAAAGAAAGCACCTGTGGCGTAAAATAATTTAATTTGTCACTAGTAGGATGTACCTCCCGTCAAACCATTTAAACGTCTTCATATAAGGGATAGCTGGTGGTTAGTCCTCTAGGAGTCAAGCACCTGGTGCTATGGTTTGGGGTAAAGACGCCTGTGCAATGGCTTTGTGCCTTAACCACCATTGTTGTTTTTGCTGATAGAGGTATGTGCTTTATGAAGCGAAGACACACAAAGGAGCACAATGCAAGCCCCAGTTCCTTTCTTTTAAAATGGAAATGTTTCAGTGAGATAGCAAAGAAATCCCTTTACCTGAGATTTGTTAATGACATGGTTTGCTTCTAGCTGGATGGAAAACTTCACATCGAGTTCAGAAGAAAATGACGTCATCGGTGACAGAGTACCAGATGTCAGGACAATTGTCCGCACTTTACCACTTAGATCAGAAAAGGCCTGGTAACGTATAAACAAAAAACAGTGTTAAGTTTTGCTGAGCAGGTAAACTATGGTACAATTCATATTATAACAATCATTCTGTAAAGCACTCTGTATGAGAAACGATAATGTTAACTGTAGTGACTGTTGTCTGTAAACAGCTTGATTTGCAATTTGTATCTTACCTGCACCTAACACAATATGCTTCGAAAGTTTTAAAATTCAGAGCAGTCAATGTCTACTGTATACATGCATGTGGCACGAGGAGCACTCACCCTTGTCTATGTGAAGGTTGTGAAGCACTTCATCCAGGTGCTTAATGATATGTAGTCCACACTTTTGAGAGTAACACCAGGTGGAATAATGCATACGATTTGGACAGTCACAGGGCATGACGTTCATCAATGCACTGCATATATCACAGGGATCAGCAATGCCATTTTCCAAGAAAACAGCGTAATGCAACTTCGCAGAAAGCTTGTACGATAGGTAAGAAAGCATAATGTTCAGATTTCCTTTGACAGCAGGCCGTTCTACAGGGAAATCCAAATGCAACAAGCCTTCCGTAGACAATTGATTGCCTCATCATAGCTCATAAAATATTCCCTTGGCCTATTTCAGTTGGCACTAATGCCCAATACGTGAGCCTTACAATGTCTACCTGTACGCCTGACTCAATCACCTGATGAATGAGGCTACTGTCAGAGCAGCGAGGCCGATCTAGCCCTGCACCAATGTTCTTGATATCTTAGCACAGACACCTGGCACCAGAGAATGAACTGTATGGCCACCTGTGCCTCTTGGAGGTACCCTAGGTTTGATAAAAACTGTCAGGATTAAAATCTATTAGAATTCAGTCGAACCCCAATTACCTAAAGCCTTGCTTTTGGTCATTTGCTAAAAAATATCAACCCTTTTTTTTACATCCTGAATGATATGCATTCCTATCTTAAAATAACTAAGTCGGGAATCAAAGTTGGACCCTTCCGGGCAAACTATGAGTGATTGGGAGCTAGCAGAAAGTCAGTGTTTTCCCCTGCAAAACACTGTTGTGAAGCATTTTCTGGGATGGATGAATTAGCCAGCTCAACATTCATCCTATGTGGGCCCTCGATCTGCTGCTTTTTATTAAAGCGCTCAAGCTCTTTCAACCTGTGGGCACCGGTAATATCAATGCACTGACATGGAAGGTGGAGTTTTGTATTTTTTCTAGAAAAAAGGTTGTCCTACAAATACATCAATCCCGATCAATAAGGTATTTTAACATTGGCATATCAACCAGAAGATAGTTCAATTTTGCAGGTACTTAAGCCTCTAAAGCTTGGACATTGGATTTTGTCTTAAATTTTACTTGGCCATGAGCAAGGCTGTTTTATCCCAGGAAAGACTATTTATTACCTATGGTGATCATTCTCATTAAAAAAGTAGTTGCTCATTGGAGGTCTCACTGCTGCAGAGCTCTTTCTCCGTTTCCTTCAGAGCACATCCGCATGGGCGCAGTGAGGGCCAAGTTGGCCAGATATGGTCCGGGTCAGACTTGCCTACAGGGCAATCAGGCAGTGGCCGATGGGCTGGTCTCACAGATCAGTGTGTGGACTGTTTTTTTTGCAGTTTGTGGGCCTGTTTTAGGGTCTGGTCGGCTGATTTTTACTGTTGATTTCCCCGATACTATCACAAACATTGCCTCGAGGAGACACAATTGCATGCAATCTTCCATACCTTTAAAAATACTCATACAATGCGTCTTCACAAGTTCAAAAGTGGCCTGATTTCTAAATGTGGCTACTCTGTAGCTATCAGGTTCACTGACAGGGGTCCTTTTATTTTAGTGCCCAGGCTTATTTTTTGTCCCAGTCAGTCCCTGGATATGGTTGATAAACAACTCCTATCATGATACATGGAGGTATGTAAGCAATTAATCAGTTAATAATTATAAAATATTTTGCTGGATTATAATAAGGTACCCCAATTTGATGAATTTCCAAAACTGTCTTCTTAGCCTTTTCACAGAGGGGAATTTTGCAGTAGAATCTACTAAATATTTTTGACCTAATTTAAAAAAATGACTTGGAACTATGTGATTAAAACATCTAAACAATTCTTCAGTAATCAACACTATCACGGGATATCGCTTCTATCTTGTTACAAACCTGTGAATTTCATTATTGTATCCGTATTTTTATTCCTACAGATTGTCCTAGAGAAAAGGTGTCTTTGTACTGCAGTATTGACTGACTGGGAAAATTAAGGTGTTTTAGTTTTGTTTCTATCGTAAATAATGTTTTGTCTGTAATAATCATGGTTTTGAAATTGGGCTTTTTCACCAATGTCGATGTTATTTTTTACTGTGCGCAATTCATTAATTGTGCTTGGGCAAGACAGACTAAGTGCCTGATTACGAATTCGGCAGTCTATTGGACCGTTAAACCCATGGTGGCGATTCGACCAACGCCACAACTTAGGGACCACATGCAGTATTACAACTGCGGCCGTTGGACCGCCATGAGACCGCTGAGCATACGCCGCCCTTTCCATGGTGGTGAGCCTTCCATGAAAAGGGTGGCAGTGAGGCAACAGCCCCCTTGCGCCTCTAGTCCTAGGGGGGCACATGTTGCCCCCCTGGTATTGCACCTCAGTTCCTGCACAGGAAGCAATGCACGACATGGTGTATTACTTCCCGTGCAGGAAGGTGCTGCGGCAGTGCCTGTCGAAGGCTTTCCAATAGTCTTTAGACAGGCACCGCCATGGGACCGCCGCAGCACCGACCACCCGCAAAGGATTTTAATCGTTATCAGGCAGGCGGTGTGAGAATGGCTTTGGTGGGGCACTGGCATGGCGCTCCACAAGAGGTCCGCCAAAGTCGTGATTAGGCTAGCCTGGCTGATGAGGGGTGTTACTCCGAAACCGGTCTCAGGATGCTTGTTTCCGGTCCAGGGAAGACATGGCTTGACAGTTCGGGCTGGACTGTTCCAATGAGGCACAGGGTCAAGACTGATTTGCATTTAGCTGTGTCTGATCTGGGGTGGCGAACTGAGCTAAAGAACGATGATGGATTCAACCCAGATCTCTGACTGGGGGTGAGTGTCTGAAAGGTTTCAGCGCTCTGTCCATCATCTCCTTGTGTTTATTATGATTTTTGTACACTGAATTAACATAAATAATAATGAATAAATCCGTATTTGTAAAGCGCGAACTACTCACCCTTACGGGTCTCAAGGCGCTGGGGGCCGTCGTGGAAATTAAGTGAGCTATTGCCTAGAGTCACATGGTGCTGAGCTGAGCTGCCGCCGGAGCCGGGGATCAAACAGTGAACCCTGTGCTCCGAAGTCAGCTGCCCTGGCCGCTGAACCACACCTCTCCAACATACACTGAGCTCTGGCACCAGCATGAGAACTGTTTTTTAGATTGGATCTACGGTACTTCTATTGTGATGTCGATGTTGTTATTTATTCCAACCCACAAATTGATTTCTACTGTTACCTTTTACTTGGCACCTGGCGCTTTTAATTGTTTTTCACAGTAGATTCTGTATTTTTGTATTTAAAAAACTTTTGCATATTTTGATATGTATACAATTGTATTATGTGCTGAATGCGACGCATTTTTAAGAACCAAAGTAGATGTTTGATGATGATCACATCCGCGACAAGTAAAAACAAAAAAATTATAAGGCTTGCCCAGGTTTCCATTTTGCTTGAAGAATCCTCCTCACAAATGTAGGCGGCTCCCGTTTATAGAGGTTTTTTTAATTCCTTCCTTACCACTATCGAAAGGTTAATAATTACATTTTGACTCCAATTACTCCATTGTGGATCTTCACCATGCACTTCAGATAACACAAGCATATTTACAGTAAGTACACAAGTTGGCTCACCACTGCCGGGTTCAAGCACCAGAAATTCAGCATGAACACTGCAGTTTTCTGACGAGTGGTTCTCCTGTTTTTGGGCCGAGCAAAGAAGCCATTGGCATCAGGAACATCTTGCTGATTGGTCCAGATGTAGGACTGCTGCAAAGCAACCCTGTAGTCTTCTGCAAACCTGAACAACAAAAGCATCCGATGAAAAACTGTGAAAGGACAATTTTTGAGAGCCATGCTTTGGTATGGGTATTTTGCACTTGACTATGATTTTGATAGCATGTGTGATGTGTAATGGAATGCACTTCTATTGTTTCTGCGATCGCGTCACTGTGCTTATGATTAGACGAATACAGGCAAGAGCAGTAGAAAAAGGCACATGTGTTCTTGCTTACCATCCTTAAGAGGGAATACATTTAGATTCTTGGGTGAGTCCAGACGAAAGTGGAAGAACCCACAGGTTACAGTTAAATATGGGACATGGTCAATTGAGTCCACCAAAGAGCCACAGTGGAGCAGCAATAGCGGCAGGCAAAAAGAGTATACACTGTATAGAAGCCACCCAGGAGTTACAGAGGAGAAACCAACAGGAATACACTGATAACTGGAATCCAGGGTATACGTTTGACAAGTTCAACCCAGGAACAACAGAGGAGCAAGCTACAGAAATACACAGACTACAGGTAGACAAGGTAAATTGCTTTTGGAGTCCACCAAGGAATAACAGAGGAGCATTTAGCAGGCATGCATTCAATATAGGCAGACATGGTAAATAATCAGTAGGGGAAACACACACATCTGCAGTGCTTACAAAAAACAAGGGAAATGCTTTTTGAAGTTCACTTAGGACCAACAGATTAGAAACTCTGAGGAGCAATTAATGCTGTATGGTAAATGCTCTACAGAGTCTGCTGAGGGGCAACCCACAACAACAGGAGGGGCAATCCACCGGAATGGACTGGTTATAGACACCCTTGGTAAACATTCTACTGAGTAAACCCAGGAGAGCGAGAGGAGTAACCCAAAGGAATGACAGCCTTGACTATACTCAGGAGCAATAGGATGGAACCAATACCGCAGGTATCTGGAGCATCCAGGAGTAATAATGTCACTAGGAAGGTTACTCAGCAATCATAACAAATCGATTTGTAGAGCGCAGCTAATAAGCCATGATGGCGTCCAGGAACAAGGTTCTGGCTGGGATCAGTTGAAAAGCCAGGTCTTGCGTCCCTTTCTGAATTCCGAGAGAGAGGACGATGTTTGGAGGTGGAAGGGAAGGTCGTTCCTGGACTTGGCGACAAGGTAGGCAAAACAGCGTCCTCCACTGGAGCTTCGGTAGATATAGGGGGTGTGTGCGAGGGCGGCGGAGCGCAGGTGTCTGGAGGGTTAGTTGAAGCTCAGGTGGTGGTTTATGTATGCTGGTCCTTGGTCGTGGAGGGCTTTGTGGGTGTGTATCAGCATCTTGAATTGACATCTTTTCTAGATGGGGAGCCAGTGGAGGTTCCTGAGGTGAGGGGTGAGGTGGATGTGTTTGGGGAGGTTGAGGATGAGTCTGGCAGCTGAGTTCTGTATCGTCTGCAGCCCCTTCAGGAGTTGGGAGGTGATTTAAGTGAGTTAAGCCTGCTTGAGACTAGGGCTTGAGTGAACGTTTCCTGGTGTTGAAGGGAAGCTACGAAGATCTTTCGAAGCATGCAGAGGATGAGGAAGCAGGTGGAGGAGACTGCTTTGATCTGGTATTTCATGGTGAGTTTGCTGTCCAGGATGATGCAGAAGTTGCGGGCGTAGTCTTTCGGTGCAGGCTGAGTTTGTGCCGTCACCAGGTGCCATTCCACGGGGAGGTGTTGTTACCAAAAATCAGCACAGCCATCTTTGTCTGTGTTCAGTTTTAGGCAGTTGTCTTCATCCAGTTAGCGACACTCGTCATGCAGTTGTGGAAGTTTTTCTTGGTGGTAGAGAGGTCTTCTGAGAGTGAGAGGATGAGCTGAGTGTTGTCTGTGATGATGTTGAGGCCGTGGGTTCTGATGATAATGGCCAGGGGTTTCACATTTGTGTTGAACTGTGAGTGGCTGAGGGATGAGCCCTGAGGGATACTGCAAATGATGCTTTTGGGTTCCGAGGTGAAAGGTGATAGGTGGATTATCTGGCTTTGTCCAGGGAGGAAGTATGCAATCCATTTAATGGTTTTTCCCAGGATGCCGATATGGTGGAGTCTCTAGATAAGGGTGTGGTGGGATAGAGTGTTGAACGCTGTTAAGAGGTCGAGGAGGATCAGGGCCGCTGTTTATCCCTGATCGAGGAGGGTTCGGATGTTGTTGGTTGCAGTGATCAGGCCAGTTTCGGTGCTGTGGTTAGCACAGAGCCCTGAATGAGAGGTGTCCAGCAGGCTGTTTCTCTCCAGGTGTTCTGTGAGTAGGCGGATGATTGTCTTCTTGAGGAAGCAGAGCAGAGAGATGGGGTGGTAGTCCTTGAGTTTGCTGGAGTCAGCAGAGGAGTTCTTTAGGAGGGGTCTGGCCTCTGCGTGTTACCATCCGTTGGGAAGGCGACTGATGTGATGGGGCGATGAAATCGTGAATGGCGTTGCAGAAGCAGGGGCGTGGTCATGGGGGTCTGTAGACAAAGTTGACTCTAATGGTAGTCCTGCCATCGGTTTGGAGTTGGAAGTTGTTCTATGATTGGTCGTGGTGCAGCGGATGGTTTCTTTGTGGATGATGGTGATGCCTCCTCCGTGTTTGTTGGTGCGGTTCCAGTGAATCATCTTGCAGCAGTTCAGCATAGCAGTGGCAATTTTGGGGTGTATGAGGGGTTGAGCCAGGTCTCTGTGATGAAGATGATGTCAGGGTGAGAATGGTGATGGTGTCCCAGATTTCGGCGGCATGTTTGCAGAGTGATCGAGCAGGAGGCAGTGGAGTTGTTCCGGGGCGTTCGTGGTCGATGCTGTCAGGGTGTCCGTGATGGTGAGTGTTCCTGAGTTGCAGGCGGAGAGGCAGGTAAAAGGTCCTACCGTTGATTGAGGAGATGCGAGGCAGCAGTTGTTGCGGCTTCTGGGGTCCGGGGAGGTACAAGCCCTGAGACCACAAGCCCTTGCAGAGCCACCATACCTCAGATTTCGAGCACAAGTGTGAATAAAAGAGCAGTCACCATGAGGTATAAAGTGTACAGGTAAGTAACTTGTTTTTTCTCCAGTATTGAATCTTTCATAGATTCACATGCTTGAATCAGAATTGTTAGCAGAACAAGATAATCAAAAGAAAGCGTTTAAGGTAGGGACACTTTCTCTATGAGAATAGAACAGTTCAATAAACTAATAATAACAAGATGAGAATGTATTTAATCCAATGAGAAAAACTATATATATATATATATATATCCACCAGCAAGGCTCTGCTGTAGACGGCAACCCGTGACTTCACGGAGGATTTCGGATTACTCAATCCGTGTCCACAGGGCATCTTGCAAATGGACTTGTGCGGTTGAGGTGTATAGCGGGACTCAGGTGGCAACTTCATTTCATCAGCAACTTGGTCGCCATTCAGCCTGAGCACGTTTCTATGTCCAGGACTCGTGAAGAGATTCAGTGGTGTTGATGCTGGACATTCACCCGGGATGCAGTGTGAGTGCATTCTGGGTACTGTGGTTTGCCGATGCAGCCACAGTGGTTGGTCACGGTAACACAACCCACCTGGATTGCAACCAATAGAGAAACAACATGAACTACCTTAAAGCTGACAGGCTGTTAGGACTGATGTTGCAGCAGGCATTTGAGAAAGGCATTATGTCCGAAACGCGTCATGCCATGCTGGAATTAAATTCTTACCTGGAAAATCCCGCTGTGTCTCCTCCAGTTCTTCCCATCGTAGGAACCCGTCTTGTTTATGTATGTATATATATATATATATATATATATATATATATATATATATACACACACACACACACACACATATATACACACACACACATCTATACACACACACACACATATCACACACACACACACATATATATATATATATATATATATATATATATATATATATATATATATATATATATATATATATCTCCACTCCGTTGCACCTAGCAAGAGCACTCCCGGACGTGTGCTGTAACCGCGGAAGTGTGTCCGCGAAAATATTAGCGGTGAATTTTCTCTTCCCTTTTAATACGAGAAAGAAGCACTCACAGGGGGGTAATTTCCATCCATTTAGAAACGGACATGACGCGTTTCGGCTTATGCCTTTTTTCCAATGTTAACAAGCGCACCAAAATACGCTTTTTTAAATATTTCTCAAAGCTTCAAAATTTGTCACGTGATATTTACTAAACATTAACAATGGACTACTTGATGCATTGTATACTTAGTCGCCATATTGGTGCAGAGCACTCTTTACGTATACTTCATTTATATCCAATCTATGATGACTGCACAATTTGCCCATTGAATCTCGCCGTGAATCCGCCAACCTTTTCAGTAAACATTTATGTCAATCATATTGACGCAATATTTAACATATATTGTTACACTGTCATCAATTACCTCTCGTGACTCATCTATTGTATCCTTTGTCCCACATTACTGCCGTATATCGGCACTCGAGGAAACGTATTGGTTCTTACTGAATAGTCACAAACATCGCAATAATGCTAATGTGCATTTCAATTGTACCATTCTTAAATAGGAAAATCTACAATCATCCAATTTTGGCTGTCAGCTTCATGTATTCATAATGCCGTGTATCGGCCTTTTACTAATTCAATGCATATAGCCTGCTAGTTGTGACCTATTATTTGATTTTTAATTAAAAACACCCTCTATTTACATGGATCAATCCTGTTCAAATTCAAATTTCTTTTCGTACCTTATTACCATTCATCATTTTCAGCAATTAATTATTCCCCATTTTTTCTTTTTTTTTCTTACATTATCTGATTTGATTACCCAGGTGTATTGCCAATTCTTCTCCGCTATTCATACCTCTTGGTGTCTTTGTTTGTAAATCGATTATATATCTTGATTCTAACCTTCGTAGTCTGGTGATTCTATCCCCCCCTTGCAAATTTGGTCACACATGATCTAGGCAAAAATAGCATAATAGATCCCTATTGCTATGGTGTTTCTCTGCGAAATGCTTGGCCACAGGGTACAAGGCATCCAAATAAAAGGATGGAAATTACCCCCCGTGAGTGCTTCTTTCTTGCATTGAAAGGGAAGAGAAAATGGAGCGCTTATATATATATATATATATATATATATACATATATACACACACACACACATACTCCTTTCCATGCTTAATCCAAACAGTAGTGTCTGGTAAAATTATGGGCATTCAACCATGTTGCTGCTCTACAAATGTCTGGGAGCGAAACTCTAGTGAATAAAGCTTTGAAAGTAACCATCTTTTGTGTTGTGTGTGCAGTGACCTTCGAGGACAGCGGTTTTCCAGCTTTTTCATGGCAAAAAGAAATAGCAAATGATATCCACAGGGATATACTGTTTCTAGTTAGAACGTAGCCCTTTCTAGAAGGTGCAAAGGATATGAGCAGCTGATCAGATTTCCGAAATGTTTTCATCTTATCGATGTAGAAACGCAAACAGCGTCTTACATCTAGTGTGTGAACAGTAGGCCTGGGCAAAAATTTCGTTCCGTTCGCGGAAATTGCGATAATTTGACATTTTTGCGTTCCGCGGAGAGCGCGAAAATGTCAAAAATTCCGGTTTCCGCAGCTTGGCGATAATTTGTTTCTTGCTCGCGCTGTAAAATGATACATTCTCGCGCGCGCGCGATCGCCTTACCTGAATCCCTGCGTTCGCTGACAAGTTTTCTTGATCCGGTCGCGTTCTCCATGAGATGTTGTATTGTTTTTAGCCATTTGCGCTGTCTCGCGACAGTTCGCGCCCGCAGTGACGTCATGCGTCGCGCGATCACGTCTTTCTTCTCGCGATCATGCACCGCGAGAACAACTCAAAACAAGATGGCCGCGCCCGCAAGCAACCACATGGGTAAGTTGGCGACCCGCAACCATGCAGAAAATCTCGCGAACGTGCCGGAAAAAAACTTCCGCATCTTCGCGATATTTCTGCTTGTTTGCGATAATTTTAAACATTCTCGCGATAATTTGCGAAGGTTAATTCCGCAAATTCCGCCCACCCCTAGTGAACAGCCCTCTCCACAGGAACTGATGGGTTCTGGAAGTACGTTGGTAGAAGAATGCGCTCATTCAGATGGAATGAATTTGGAACTTTAGGTATAAATGAAGGATTCGTCTAATAGAGGAGTGCGCCAATCCTGCCAAGTGAAGCATTTTGCCACGTAAGTTTTATTTGCGGTTAAAGTTCTTGAGTGATTTAGAATGGGTCTACATTCTTGCAGAATATATAGGGATTTGAATTCCTGATCATAAGGTGCCAAGCAGATAAAATGAGAAAGTTGATCTGCGGATGTACTATCTGTCCTTCGTTCATGAATATTAGATCAGTGGGAAGCAAATGTACGGGGACCTCGACATCATCAGAAGCTCCGGAAAACAAACTTGTCTCGGCCATGCTGGGGCTATTAGAATCAGATGGCATAGCTCCGACTTCATCTTGCGTAGTACTCTTGGGATGAGAGGGAACGGTTGAAATGTGTTAGCAAACATTCCTGTCCATCGAAGTTTTAGAGCATTCACCCATGACCCCTTCTGAGGAAATCTGTTGGCAAACTTTTTAGATTTTTTGTTGTTCAGTGTTGTGAAAAGGTCCAACTTTGGGGTACCCCATCTTCTGAAGACCTGAGTAAGCTGTACCTGATTTAATTCCCATTCAAGGCATTGGCTGTTGGACCTGCTTTGAGAATCTGCCCACGTGTTGTGTATGCTGGGGACATGTTCCACTTGAAGTGAGATGTTGTACTTCAGCAGCCAATGCCATATCTCCTGAGGCTGAGATGATAGAATTTGTGATCTTGTGCCTCCTTGCTTGGCCAGGTAAAACATAGTGGTGGTCCTGGGGCGCTAGGTGGCGCACGATCGGAATGGCTGCCGTTTGGTGAGGCTCCCGTACTCCGACTGCATAATCCTACATTAATCCTTGTTAGAAATGGGATTTCTGGTTGGCTAGGGCTTGCGCCAAAGCCAGGCAGAAACCACCACTCTACGTCAGGGCTGGGGAGATACACGCCAAAGATAACCCCTGCTCACCCCCTTGGTAGCTTGGCACGAGCAGTCAGGCTTATCCCGGAGGCAATGTGTAAAGCGTTTGTGCGAGCACCCAGCAACAACACCCAAGGCCCACCACAAAAGAAACTCCGAACAAGGTTGTATATAAAAATAGCCTTTGTATTATACCAAAACACATTAGATAATATTCACACAATTTACACTGTGCCAACTGGCACTGGCAGAATTTACAGGGGACTATTTACACAAGACAGGGCCACATGGACCACTGTCAGAATTAGCACACATCACTAATTGTAGATGTAAAACATATATCAACTGTAACACAAATTATCACTGTAGAGCATAACCAGTAACTACTGGTAAAAGGTAAGTACACCCTACGCAATCCTAAACCTTAGGCATATATCACGCAGGGAACCATGAACTCCCTGGCACAACCTATACTAGGAAAAACCATCTCCTACGTATAGACACAGTTAGAAATAAAAATAAGCATAAAGGCAATGCACGTTAAATGTAGAACAAATCAGAAATGTAGCGCACAACCAGTAACTACTGGTAAAAGTTAGGAGCACCCTATGCAATCACAATCACATTAGGCATAAAACCTATTAGACCTAAAACACAGGAAAACTGTCCCCAGGCCAACTTGGCCTCTCAGGGGCTCAAACGCCCTTTGTCCAAAATGTCAGGGCTGGGCTGCCAACGCAGCGTAAGCACCAGCGCACAGGGGCACAACCTAAACGTTGCAGCTGAGTGCTGGGCAGCTGTGAAGATGAACCTGGGCACTAGCGTGCCTACTGAGCCCCTCTCTGGGACTCGAAAATGAAAAAATGAATGTACGCAGACGTGACAGCTGCCTGCACGCTCGCAGCGCAGCTGGAGATGCCCCGGGCACCACTGTGCCCTGTGAGTCCTCACTGGGACCCTAGACAAAGGCTAACGTTGGAGCGGCCCTCTGGCAGGCGGGGCCGCTCAAGCACTGTGCCTAACCAACCTGTGGCACCTGCAGGGCTTCTCAGGAGATGCGGCAAGAATGCCCCCAAGGCGCTGCCGCTGCCCACTGTCAGGCGGGGCAGCGGGAAGGAGGAATGAGCACTGCGCCTGTAGTGCCCGACTTAGTCACGGGGACGGGCACCGAAAAACGTGCCCCGACACACCCCCAACCACCCTCACACGGAGCCCCACTCACCAGGGTGTCTGCAGGACTCCTCCGTGCCTCACTCGGCACCACAGGGCTCTCCCTCGCTCTCGGGGGCCCCGGGTGCAACCGCTGCCTTGTCCCTGCAGTCTTCGTTCCTCCTCAGAAGCGCGGGGTAGGCTCCCGTCTGCTTCCTCGCGGCGGCGATCACAGGAGCGCGGGGTAGGCTCCCGTCGGCTTCCTGGTTAAGCCCCGCCCACGTCCTCACACAGGTTGCCTGGCTTCCTGTCCGGGCCGGGCTGCGGCGGTGATCCTCTCTTCTTCCTTCACCGACGCGCGGGGTGGGCTCCCACCTTCGTCCAAAGTTAAATATAATGAAATAAGCGGGGTGGGCACCCGCCAACGAGCACCGCAATGCCGGGTGGGCACCCGCTTTACGATAGGCAAATCTTCAAGGCGGCAATAGTGCGGGGTGGGCTCCCGCACAAAAGGCACAAAGCGGGGGAATCCCTACGTCGGGATTCCCTCGGAAATGATCGCAGCTCAGCGCTGCTGTTCCCCACGAAGGCGCTCCTCAGTCCAAAACACAGCGCTTTTTGGCCATGGGAGACACAGCGCTCCTCCAAATAAGGCAAGGCTCAGGAACAAAGTCTTTCAGGAGGCAGGGGGGCAAGGGCTGGGCCCAGGGGCCAGCTCACAGCGCCCTCCAGGCAGGGAGGCGGGTCCCCAGTGGCAGTCTCTCCTGGCGCCCAGCAGCAGCAGGCCCCCCCCTTCAGTTAGGATCAGAAGAAGAACATTTTACTTGGGGTCACAGCCCCTTTTTATATACACATTTCCTTTGTCTCAGGCTGCAGGGGAAGGAAAAACCAGACGCAACTGGTTTTGGAGCACTCTGTTGTGCACAGCCCCTCTCCCCATTCACTGGACAGGCTAGGGACATCAGTCGCACCACAGGGGGCGGAGCCAGCGTTGTGTAGGGAAAGCCCAGCCCTATTCAGGTCCCAGGTGTACTCCTCCCTGTCATCAGCATGCAGATCTCGCCATTCACCACCGGGGCAGATCCCTCCTGACTCCTGGAGCCAGGCACACCAGCCAATCACAAGCCAGACAGTCACTTCACATTTATTACACAGACATGCCAGCTTCTAGAAGTGGCACTTCTACACTAGACACAGTAACAGCGCACACATCATCGCGCTGCTTCATTCTTAAAGAGGCATTGGAAATGGTTATCGGCCTTGTGTGGGCCCCCCCTCTGTCCCGCCGATCGTGTAAGATGGCAGGTACTACTAGCGCACTGTATGGGGGCATGGAGGCGCTCTCCTGATCGACTGCGTGCGGCGGCCTTGGGCAGTGGACGGCAGATGACGAGGGGTGCGAGGAGAGTGGCCCTTGCGGTGGATGCAGATATCGGTGCTTTTTGTGGCCTGAACGTTATATGGATGGTGACTGCGGACAAAGAGCAGGCGCTCTATATGTGTTGGCGACTGAGAGACTGGCAGTGGCATATCGGCTCCGGTGCCGTGGGGACCTGGCCTTATCTTCTCCGCTGGAAATACCATTGCTTTGCTCTTGGCCCTGCCCTGGGTGACCCGCCGCTCTAACGCCCTGCTGTTAAAGAAGCGCTTGGAGCGGGCATAAGGGGCTATTGATTGAGGATGTGAGGGGGTGACGGTGGGCGCCCAGGGTACTTGGAGTGAGAAGCGCCTCGGGTGGATTGGCAAAAGTGACTAGGAGCGCTCCATCTGTGTAGTGAGGTGCATATTTGTAACGCCCTGAACGTCTCAGGATCGTTTAACAGACACGACAATGAGGACGCAACCACTAGTGAAGGGTTAGTTGTTTTAATGAAGGCAAATATAATACAAAGAATAAACAAGTTATAGTCACTGGAATCCTCCAGGCTAAGTACGTTACCAGCCCACAGCACGGATGGTCCTAACCGTCCTCTGCATATACGCCGGTCCCGGCGTATGCCAACAGAGGGCAGAAATGAAATGGCCGACAATGCCAATCGGTAGGCTGTGAGGGGCACGAAGAGTGTTGGGGAGAATCGAGGAGTCAGGGAAACACCCAGCCGGGGTCTCTACCTGAAGGGAGCAGCCGCTCAACCTCTTCCTCAGACTGCACCGGGACGCGGAGTCACCTCCTGGTGATGCGTCACCGATACCCCAATCACAAGCAAGAAGACTGAACCGAGAGCAGCCGCTCGATCGATCCTGTGGACTTCCGAGTCTGTAACGCGGCAAACACCTCCTGGTGTGCGTTACAGCTGGCAGTCCCTGTGTCTCTGGTCGGGCTGGGAGTTACGACTCCAACCAGCAAAAGCGCCACTGCGCTTGGACTCAGCCGAGTCAAAAAGCGAAGCTCAATGGTTGACCGGTAGAGCTTCCGGGTCCTTCACAGGTGACGATGGGGCAAGACACGGCCCAGGGAGTAACGACTCGACCTACCTCCGTTCTTGCCTTACTGGAGCACCACTCCGGAACACTGCTCTTCACTAAGCAGGTACGTCGGTGTAAACACAATATCCGACAGCGTTGTACCTCCCGGTTCCTCCCTTTATAGGGCGTGTTTTCCTTGAGTTATGTAACAGCTCTCCTGTTTACATAAGGGCGTGTTTCCTTGAGTTATGTAACAGCTCTCCTGTTTACATAAGGGCGTGTTTCCCTTGAGTTATGTAACAGCTCTCCTGTTTACATAAGGGCGTGTTTCCCTTGAGTTATGTAACAGCTCTCCTGTTTACATAAGGGCGTGTTTCCCTTGAGTTATGTAACAGCTCTCCTGTTTACATAAGGGCGTGTTTTCCTTGAGTTATGTAACAGCTCTCCTGTTTACATAAGGGCGTGTTTTCCTTGAGTTATGTAACAGCTCTCCTGTTTACATAAGGGCGTGTTTCCCTTGTATGACAGGAATTCTTGACAGTACATCCTCCCTCTCAGCGGCTCCCCACGGGTCCAGCGCTGGCAGGAAAACGCCGATGGAACAAGGAGACCAAGCGCGGAGCATGAACCCCTTCAGCCGGTTCCCATGAATGCTCCTCCGGGCCATAGCCTTTCCACGCAACCAGGTACCACAGCTTCCCCCTGCGCCATTTGGACGCCCGTATGCCCGACACTTCATACTCCACCTCCGACTCCACGCATACCGGCCGAGGTGTCCCAGACGGCTTGGAGGGTGCTGGTTTGAGCAATGATACATGAAAGACAGGGTGTATCCGCAATGACTGGGGCAAGCACACCTTCACGTTCACGGGACCCATACACTTGGTAATTCGATAGGGGCCCATATACTTGGGATGGAACACACTGTTCTTTCGAAACCTCATGTTTCTTGTGGATATCCAGACGTAGTCTCCAGTGCGGTACAGTGGCCCGGGCCTTCTCTTCCTATCTGCCGCAGCCTTGTATCTTCTCTTGGCCTCTATTAGGACAGCCCTTGAGCGCATCAATGTGTCTTTTATGTGTGCCACCCTGTCCGCTGTGGCGGGAATCCTGTCCTCTCTGAACGGATGTAGAAATGGCAAGAACCTGGGATGTTGGCCATAGTTGCTATAGAACGGAGATGACTGTGTGGAGCTGTGAGTGGCGTTGTTATAGGCTATCTCTGCAACCCATAGCAAGTCGACCCATTCTTCCCTGCCCTGGTCCACAAAACATCGCAGATACTGTTTGAGCGTTTGGTTCAGGCGCTCGGTTTGGCCGTCCGTTTGAGGGTGGTAGCTGGTGGACAGGGCGGTCTTAACATGCAGCGCAGTGCACCAAGTCTTCCAGAATTGCGCAGTAAACTGCGACCCCCGGTCCGACACGATCACCCCAGGTAATCCATGCAGTCGTACCACATTCTTTAGGAGTAGTGACGCCAATTCCCCGGCCGTAGGGACTCTCTTGCAGGGGATGAAGTGCCCCATTTTCGTCAAGTAATCCACCACCACCAGTATTGCCGTCATCCCCTGGTCTACCGGTAGGCCCACCACGAAGTCCAGTGATATGCTATCCCATGGTCTATCCGGGGTTGGAAGTGGATGTAAGAGCCCTTGGGTTCGGCCATGGTCGGCCTTCATGGTAGCACACGTAGGACACTCCTGTCCCCACCTCCTGACATCCACTCTCATGGTTGGCCACCAGAAATGCCGTCCCATGCTAGCCACCGTTTTTTCAAAGCCCAAATGACCTGCGCATGGAGAGTCATGGCACCAGATGAATGCTTGTTTCCTTAGCCTAGGCGTGGGTATCAATAGGCACCTGCCCTTCAGGGGTATCCCGTCCTTCAGCTGCCATTCTCTGTGACTGAGGAGCCACCTCCGCCATGCGAATGACCTGATCCCTCTCTTTATTCCCCTCAGGAAAGTATCCGGTTGGATAACCCCCAATACCATCCTCGGGGCGAATGATGGAACGCTCGGTCGCAGGCAATGGTTCCTTAACTGCAGATTGACGGGACAGGGCGTCCGCCTTTCGGTTTTCCGTCCCCGGCCGATATGTGATGCGGAAGTTGAACCCCGCAAAGAAGATCATCCACCGCAGCTGCCTGGGAGAAAGGTGTCTAGTGGCAGTCATGAACTGTAGGTTCCGATGGTCCGTGTACACCGATACCACATGTCTTGCCCCCATCAACCAATGCCTCCATTCGGTGAAGGCGTCCTTGATTGCGAGAAGCTCCTTCTCCGCAATATGGTAGTTGCGTTCGGCGTCGTTGAGTTTGCGGGACATGTACGCAACGGGATGAAGCACCCCTGTGTCGTGGTTGCGTTGGGACAAGATAGCCCCCAGCGCCACATCCGACGCGTCCGCTTCCACCACGTAGGGGAGATCCGGATCGGGGTGAGCCAACACCGGCGCCTTACCAAAGGCGCTTTTCAGGGCCTCAAAGGCTTTGTTCGCTTCAGGGGACCAGACAAACTCCTTGGACTTCCGCAGTAGCTGTGTGATTGGGGCCACCACTCCTGAAAATCCATCTATGAACCGCCTGTAAAAGTTGGCGAAGCCAATGAAACTTTGGACGTCCTTCACGCTTTGGGGCACGGGCCATTCTTTCACCGCCTTGATCTTTCGTTCTGCCATCTCCTGTCCCTCTGGACTCAGCATCACTCCGAGGAATTCCACGGATGTGACGTGGAAGTCACACTTGCTGAGTTTACAAAACAGCATGTTTTCCCTCAGCTTTTGGAGCACAGCTTTGACGTGGTGTACGTGCTCCTCCACACTGGACGAATAGATGAGGATGTCGTCGATATATACGACCACGTAGATATCCAACTCCTCTCTGAATACCTCATTCAAAAAGTACTGAAAGGCTGCCGGGGCGTTGCACAGACCGAACGGCATGACGAGGTACTCAAAAAGGCCGAACCTGGTCTTAAAGGCGGTCTTCCACTCGTCTCCGTCCCTCATGCGCACCAGATGGTATGCCCCTTTCAAATCCAACTTGGTGTAGATACGAGCTTTCTTGACCTGTTCCAGAAGTACACTGATGAGAGGCAAGGGGTACCGATTTTTTATGGTTATCGCATTCAATGCCCTAAAGTCCACACAGGCTCTCAGCTCCCCATTAGCCTTCGGGATGAAGAAGAGTGGCGAGGCGGCCGGAGACTTGGACGGGCGGATGAATCCTAGCTTGAGGAGTTTATCCAGGTACCCCCGGAGATGCACGTTTTCAGGCTCCGTCAGGGCATACAGCCTGCCGCTGGGAACGCTGGCCCCTGGCACCAGGTCGATCTGGCAGTCAAACTGTCTATGTGGTGGTAGCACTTCCGCCTTCACCTCATCAAATACATCCTCAAAACTGTGATAAGCCTGGGGGAGAGCCACATCTTTTTCTGCCGCTGTAGCCACCGTCTGACTCCCGCTCTCATCTGCGTCAAGGGATTCCGTTCTTATTCCACAATGCAGGATGCAATACGGTGACGTCATTTCGATGCGATGTGTTGGCCAATCCACAAAGGGGTTGTGTTTCTGTAGCCACGGCAATCCCAATATGACGCCATATTGGGGCGCTCGGATGATGTTAAAATCGATTTGTTCCAAATGGTTCCACCCATATCTCATCGGAAGGACCCCCGTGTGCTGCCCGATGGGCCCCGTCACCAATCGCCTTCCGTCTACAGCATAGACGTCTTCGGGTACAGCTTTGGGAAGAAGCACTAGCCCTAGCCTGCATGCCTCGTTGTGGTCCATAAACATGCCAGTGGCCCCTGAATCCACCATGGCCACAACGGGTATCCACTGGTCATGCACTCCCACGTGCACCGTGAGAAACAGGTGTCGTTGTCCCTTAGTGACCGAGTTGGAAAGTGAAGGGATGGATGAGTGACTCCGAGATGCCCCTTCTCTGGTCTTGGAGTCCTCTAGTTTTCCGCCGGTATGTCCACCACGGCTGTTACCGACCGGTTGGCCCGATAACGTGACGTCTTCGGTTTGGCAGGGCATTCACGTACGTAGTGGCCTTTTTTGCCACAATATAGGCACAATCCTTGTTTACGGCGTGACTCTTTCTCCGTGGCTGTGAGGCTCGCTCGTATTGCGCCGATGTCCATGGGTTCTCCCTTGGATGCGGTGGAAGTTTCAGGACTTCCCACCGTCACATAGGATGGAAGGGATTTTCCTTTTCTCCCATGATCCCCCTTTCATTCACTTAGCCTATGTTCCAGCCGTAATACCAGGTTGATAAGGCCCTCACATGTCTTGGGTTGAGGGTCAATATGAGCCACGGCGTCCTTGAGCTCATCGCACAGCCCTTGATGGAAGAGCGCCGTCTGTTTAGCAACAGGCCACTTGGTTTCCGCAACCAGCCTTCGGAACGCGTTGAGATACTGCACCAGGTCGTTGGATCCCTGTCTCAACTCAAGCATTTCACGGTCCGCCGTGTACGAGTCAGCCCTTCTGTCGAATACCTTCAGGAATTCCTCGCGAAAAGCACCCCAATCACATAAGAGGGGGTCGTCCCTGCTCACCAGAGGTACGGCCCATTGTGCCGCGTTTCCAGCCAAATAGGATATAAGGAAAGCCACACGAGCCTGACTCGTGGGGAACGCCTTTGGTTTGCACGATAAATGTAGCGCCACTTGTGTGAGGAATACCTGCACTGTGTTAGGATCCCCACTGTACCTCTCTGGTGTCGCCAAGGGGATGGCTATCGGCATTTCCACTACTACCGCAGGGGTCTGATTCGTGAGGGAGGTGCTGGGCGTGAGCGGGTCCAATTGGATAGCATCCAGTCTGGCTTTTACATCGGCTGTTTCTTGCCTAGAGGCAGCCACTTCAACTTGCATGGCCGCTAAAGCAGCCAGCACATCATCAAGTGTTGCCATGTCTGTTATCGACCGGGAGACAGTTAGTGTTATTAAGGTCGGATATTTTGTAACGCCCTGAACGTCTCAGGATCGTTTAACAGACACGACAATGAGGACGCAACCACTAGTGAAGGGTTAGTTGTTTTAATGAAGGCAAATATAATACAAAGAATAAACAAGTTATAGTCACTGGAATCCTCCAGGCTAAGTACGTTACCAGCCCACAGCACGGATGGTCCTAACCGTCCTCTGCATATACGCCGGTCCCGGCGTATGCCAACAGAGGGCAGAAATGAAATGGCCGACAATGCCAATCGGTAGGCTGTGAGGGGCACGAAGAGTGTTGGGGAGAATCGAGGAGTCAGGGAAACACCCAGCCGGGGTCTCTACCTGAAGGGAGCAGCCGCTCAACCTCTTCCTCAGACTGCACCGGGACGCGGAGTCACCTCCTGGTGATGCGTCACCGATACCCCAATCACAAGCAAGAAGACTGAACCGAGAGCAGCCGCTCGATCGATCCTGTGGACTTCCGAGTCTGTAACGCGGCAAACACCTCCTGGTGTGCGTTACAGCTGGCAGTCCCTGTGTCTCTGGTCGGGCTGGGAGTTACGACTCCAACCAGCAAAAGCGCCACTGCGCTTGGACTCAGCCGAGTCAAAAAGCGAAGCTCAATGGTTGACCGGTAGAGCTTCCGGGTCCTTCACAGGTGACGATGGGGCAAGACACGGCCCAGGGAGTAACGACTCGACCTACCTCCGTTCTTGCCTTACTGGAGCACCACTCCGGAACACTGCTCTTCACTAAGCAGGTACGTCGGTGTAAACACAATATCCGACAGCGTTGTACCTCCCGGTTCCTCCCTT
The DNA here is from genome assembly GCF_964204655.1 of Triturus cristatus. Lineage (NCBI taxonomy): Eukaryota > Metazoa > Chordata > Amphibia > Caudata > Salamandridae > Triturus > Triturus cristatus. The sequence continues at coordinate 934,089,500 of NC_140584.1, read as the reverse complement.
TATAGGGCGTGTTTTCCTTGAGTTATGTAACAGCTCTCCTGTTTACATAAGGGCGTGTTTCCTTGAGTTATGTAACAGCTCTCCTGTTTACATAAGGGCGTGTTTCCCTTGAGTTATGTAACAGCTCTCCTGTTTACATAAGGGCGTGTTTCCCTTGAGTTATGTAACAGCTCTCCTGTTTACATAAGGGCGTGTTTTCCTTGAGTTATGTAACAGCTCTCCTGTTTACATAAGGGCGTGTTTCCCTTGTATGACAGGAATTCTTGACAATATTATCCCTTCAGGGCTTTGAACCTTTGATGGCACGGATGAGGATATGGTACATGGGACGGATCAGGTCGTGCAGCGCTGTTTGACACAATTGGTGGCGGTCTAAGGGGAAGGCTACCAGTGACGATTTACTGACAATAGCTCTGATTTATACCCATAAAGGGAGATTGCGGACCAGGCTGAGCCTGAGAGTGGGATCACTGGGCCATATTACTAGCTGTAGTATCCCTGCTGTTGTGTCTGTCTCCGGCTGCCAGCTACGAGATGGGAAAGTCGGACGCGTGCCAACAGAGGCTCACTTTCGAGGCTAAGAAAGGCGCTCGACAGCAGGTGGCAGAGGTGGAGCGCGGAATAGAAGAGATACCGCACGATAAGCATGATGGGCTCAGTGGCGAAGTGCAGTCGATCCAATCGGAGGTGCGGCAGGGGTTCGCAACAATGGCGGAGAAGATGGACACACTCTCTGGTCGTATGGATGCTATTGCCCACAAAATCGATGGCCATGAAACTCGGCTAAAAGAAGCGGAGCAGAGGATCTCGGAGACAGAGGACACTACGGCCCAAATGCAAAGCGCGTTGAATCAGATGGATAAGCTTATGAAGCTTATAGATGTTAAGAATGAGGGTATTGGGGAGGAGCTTAGCGCTTGACCAAGATGGCCGCGTGAGCCTTGAGCTCCCGCTACCCTCGCGCCCTCCGGCACTCATCCGGTCTTAAATCCTGATTTTCATGCACGGAATCCTGCAGATGAGTCACAGCTGGGGCGATTGACGTTGTCCGGGCCAAGATCGCCCACCGGGGACCGAAGTTGTGCACGGCGGAAGATTGCGGCCTACCTCCGAAGGATGCCAGGGGCTTGCGTTGGCAGGATGCCCGGCCACTAATTGAACAACAGCGGCCTTGGGAGGTGTGAACTGACGGACGGATGCCGTGGCACTTTCACTTTCGCTTTCTCGCCCTTTGTTTGCTCCGGGCTGGGAGTGCGTTATACAGATCCTCTGTTGTCTGGAAGACCTCCACCCGGTCCTGACTGGCTGTTGAAGACCTAGTCGTACCTGTCTCCTCTACCTGAGTGAGGGACGTCCTCTTGCGACTGACCGTCCTGCTGTCCGAGATGTCGACCAAATCGGAGGCAGACAGGTCGAAGTCTAAGACTACCAGGCGGGGAGGATATATCCAATCCAACAATATGGATCGCTATGCCCAGCAGAAGGAGTCGCCTGGTGGATCGGGACAGTCGCTGGAAGCACAGAAGGCCGATTCATCCCCAGCCTCGGAGTTATCATTGCAGGATATCAAGGGGGCGATAGATGGGATGCAATCTTCGATTGGGCGACAGTTCGAGACCCTGGCGCACAAGGTGGACATGATTTTGGTCGATGTCAACTTGATTCGCGCGGACCTGGGAAAAACCAATGAACGGGTCAAGTCCCTGGACCTCAAGACTACTGGCCTCGCGGACGATGTCTCGGAACTCCAGGCTGAGGTCCGCAAGCTACGAACCGCGAATGACCTCTCCGCTCGCCGGCTCGAGGACTTTGAAGGTCGGGCCCGGCGCAATAATGTGCGCATTATTGGGGTCCCAGAAACTTCGGAGGAGCTCTCCGTGGACCTCCTCGTCGAGGACCTGGTGGTGAATCATCTTGCGCCAAAGGGCCTCGGCAAGTTTTTCGCGGTGGAGCGGGCTCACCGAGTGCCTGGCGGACGGCCTAAGGTGGGAGCCCCCCCGCGGCCAATTGTCGCCCGGATCTTCCACTTTCGAGATCGGGACGCTATCCTGCAAGCATCGAGGGTGACAGGCCCGGTGCCTTTTCAAAATGCCTCTGTGAGCTTTTATCCTGATTTCACCCAGATGGTGCAGAAACAGAGGCAAAGTTTCCTGGGGGTGAAGCGGCGGCTTAGGGATATGGACCTGAAGTATGCCATGCTTTTCCCCGCTAAGCTGCGTGTGGTATATGAGGATCGGACTTTCTTCTTCGAATCGCCGGACATGGCAGGGGACTGGCTGGATGCACTCCCTCGGCGACAGCCCGGCCGGGACAGCGTGGATGGGGTGGAAGGCGACCGGGATGGACAGAAGTGATACCTTCGGTGCTGGCCTGTTTCGATTCAGCCCTGGACAGTGACTCGCACCTTATTGCAGTAATGGGAGGGCGGCGAGGGGAAGATAGGGGCTCTTTCCTCCCTTGGGGTGCTTTTTGTAGATTTGTTTTTGGTAGGGCGACAGGCACACTGCAAGTTGGGGGGGCTTTGTAAGCTGACGCAGGGGTGCAGGGTGGGAGGGGGGTTTTAGGATGTTGGGGTTGTTGTTTGGGGTTGTTGTTTTTTCTTGCACGGTGTAGCAATGACTGTCAGAATTGTCCGATTGTGGTTCTCTGGGGGGGGGGGGGAGGTCTCTTTGTGTTCAGGGATGGGGGATAGGGGCTTAAACGTACTCAGCTGGAATGTTAATGGCTTAGGGGACCGTATAAAACGGGGGATAGTCCTGCAATTTTTGAAACGGACCTTGCCAGACGTGGTCCTCTTGCAGGAGACCCACCTTATAGGGAATATGTGTTATGCACTTAACAGAAAGGGCTACAAATTCATTGCTCACTCGGGGTTTTCCTCGGGATCCAGGGGTGCGGGCATACTTGTCAGAGCTTCCCTACCATTTGAGGTTGACTCCACCATTGCTGATGATAGGGGGCGCTTTGTGGCCGTGTCGGGGAGGTGGGAGGGCAGAACGTTGGTTTTGGTTTCTGTTTATGTCCCTCCTGCCTTGCAGGCCTCCACGTTTGCTGATCTGGGCAAGGCCTTGTTGGAACTCCCCGAAGGGATGCTAGTGGTGGGAGGGGACTTCAATGCGGTTGGTTCTGGAATGCTAGATAGGCACCCGCCCAGAGACACCGGGGGGGCTCAGAAGTAGCTTCCCGACTTTATTGATACTTTTGGCCTGGTAGATTGTTGGAGGCTGCGGCACCCCACTCAGCGACAATACACCTTCCACTCCGGGGCCCACGGGAGTCTCTCCCGGATTGATTATCTGCTCACTCTGGCGGCACACGCCTCTTTGGTAACTGAGGTTAGGCACATGGCACGGGGCATATCAGATCATTCACCGGTGTGGGCACGTCTGGACATAGGCCGGGTGGCGGGGGGCAGGGTGGCTCCCGTTAACCCCTGGTACTTTCGGGACCCCAAGCTGCGCAGCGCGTTGCTGAAGACAGTTGACCACTACTTTCGAGAAAACCAGGGCTCAGTTGACTCCGCGGTGTCCTTGTGGGAAGCTTCTAAGGCTGTACTGAGAGGAGAAGCCTTGTCCCTGGTAGTGGCCGCCAAGCGGCGGAGAGACGCCGAGGTGATACAAGTGGAGGACGAGATAGCGGCTTTAGAGTTGGCCTTGGAAGGGGATGTTGAGACGTCCACGCTGCACAATTTGAGCCTGAAGCAATTGGAGTATAGGGATCTGGTGACAAATGCCGCCAAGACCCTTCACAGGGAGCAGCAGGGGCGGTTGTATGATGTTGGTGATAAGGCCGGGAAATTGCTGGCATGGCAGGACAAAAAGGAGCGTGTTAATCGTGTGGTGCCGGAGTTGTTGACGGATGGGGGAGAGGTTGTCACTGATCCCGACGGTATAGTCCGGTGTTTCTCAAACTATTTTCGTACGGTATACGCCTCGGTCTCGGATAGATCGACTGAGGACTCGTGTGATCTTCTGCGTGACATCGCTCTGCCCTGCCTTTCCGCCATTGATAGGGAGGACCTCGATGGTGATATCACTGTAGACGAAGTGGCAGGTGCTATCCGTGCGTTGCGCTCCGGCAAGGCTTCGGGCCCAAATGGTCTGCCGGTAGAGCTGTACAAGCTTTGTCCGGATAAGTTTGCTCCTCACTTGACCGCCATGTTCGTGGAGGCGCGGAGGAACGGGTTTCTTCCGCTCGATCAACGGCTGGCGACGATCGTGGTAATACATAAAGACGGAAAGCCCCGGGATAGGTGTGGCTCCTATCGGCCGATCTCGCTCCTCAACGTCGAGCCGAAAATCCTTGCCAAGATTCTCGCGAACCGCCTGGTCCGGGTACTTGGCGACTTGATCCACCCGGATCAGTCGGGCTTTATCCCGCACCGTAACACTGCACTAAACCTTAGACGCCTCCACGGAGTGATTGCCAGGACGGGTACGATACGAGAGCCGGCTATTGTGGCGTCCCTCGACGCCACGATGGCCTTTGACACGGTAGAGTGGGCATACTTGTGGGCGGTGCTGGCCAAATTCGGCTTCGGGCCTGGATTCGTGGGTGGGTGAGGCTGCTCTATGAGGGGCCTCTTGCAAGCGTCGTGGTGAACGGGCGGGCGTCGGCACCTTTCAAGCTCGGGAGAGGCACCCGGCAGGGTTGCCCCCTGTCGCCGTTGCTGTTTGCCCTTGCTCTTGAGCCGTTGGCGGCGTGGATACGGTGGCACCCGGATATACGTGGGCTTCGCTGGTCGCCTGACCACGAAGACCGTATTTCACTCTACGCTGACGACATTCTGTTATATCTTGCCTCGCCTAACAAATCTCTGATAGTGGTTTGTGACGTCTTGACATCTTTCGGTAGAAACTCGGGCCTAGTCATTAATTGGGGGAAGTCACACTTGTATGTCCTGTGTGGGGATGTCCCGCCTGTTCCGCGTAACTGTTCGATCCAGATAGCCCAGCAGGGCTTTTTGTATTTGGGGATCTATATTTCCACCGACCCCATCTTGCGCTACGAGAAGAACTTGCTCCCTCCCTTGGTGCGCCTGCGGCGGGATGTGGCGGGCTGGCAGCGATTGCCGCTCTCCCTCCTTGGCCGCGCTGCACTGTTTAAAATGATGTCCCTTCCCCGTTTCCTCTATGCCCTGCAGAATACTCTTGACCTGGTCCCGGACAGCTATTTCCGTGAGATCGAAAGCCACCAGCGCGCGCTCTTATGGGACAGGCGTCCGCGTATCGCAGTCGCTAAGTTGACGCTTCCGTGGTACGACGGTGGTATCGCGCTTCCAGACATTCGACGTTATTACTGGGCCACCCAGTTGAGCGCGATTAACCATGGTGTCTATGGTCCGGCGCTCAGCCCTGGCTTCGCCATGGACAGCTGGTTGCTCCGTGGGGGTAATTACCACAGAGCGTTGTATTCGAAATCGCCGGACCTCACCCTCACGGGGCCCACCAGAGTGGCCGTCCATGTGTGGAAGGTGGCGACGGACTCGCTGGGCTGGAGGGGTAAGCTTACCCTTGCCACCCCTCTGTTCGACTCCGAGATTCTGGGGAAGCTTTGGTGCACAAAAGGGTTCGAGAAATGGGATTTGATCGGCATATCCAGGGTTGGAGACCTTTTGGTTAAGGGTAAGATAAAGTCGTTCGAGGAGCTGCAGAAGGAATACGAGCTGGGGAGCACGGAGTTCTTCCGATATGCACAAGTGCGCCACGCCTTGCGGTCAGTCCTTGTGGAGGGGGAGAAGGTGCCCGAGTCCTCTCCGTTGGAGGATCGGATCCTGGATGGTCACATGCCAGAGAGCACGATTTCGCTCATTTATAAGAAGCTTATCAATGTTCGGGCGGATCTTCTCCTAGGGTTGCGCGCCCAATGGATAAGGGACGGCCTTGAACTAGATGATGAGGATTGGCAGTACGCAGTTTCTTCTCCCAAAGAGGTCGCTATCCCCGCGCGCCTGCGGCTGGTGCAGCTTAAAATACTCCATAGGGTCTACGTGACGGGGCCCAGGTTGGTTCACATGGGTTTTTCTGAGGAGGGCCTATGTAAGAGAGGCTGTGGTATGGTGGGTACCTTCCTCCATATTATTTGGGAATGCGGTGCGATTATGGAGTTCTGGAGGCAAGTCCACGAGGTGATGGGGGAGGTGACAGGAATTGTTATGCAGCCTGAGGCGCGATGTTGTCTCCTGAATGTCTGGAGTCCTACTGACCACAACGCGGCACAGACTCAGTGGGTGACCCTGGGGAACATGGTAGCCAAGCGCGATATCGCTCGGCTGTGGGGCTCCAATAGGCCGCCCACATTGACAGCGTGGATGGAAAACATGGACTGGAGCATGTTTAGGGAGAAGACAGCGTATTGTGCTCGGGGGCGCCCTCGGAAATAGCATGCTGTGTGGGGGCCATGGAACCAGTACAGAGGGGACATATGCCTGCCCCCCGACCCGGATCCGCCTGAGGAGCAACTTTCCCCTTAGTCCTTTTCCGGCTTTGACTTTCCCGCTGATATGTGATTGTTTCTAGAGTCTCTGCCTTTCCCTCCTTTCCCTTACTATAGATCAGTGCCTGTTGGACGTGATGGGGCTCGTTCCCCCTGATGGGAACCTCTCTTGGTGTTTACAGTACCTTTCGCCTTGCTTGTGTTTAGGGTTGTATTTATGTTTATGCAAAATAGAACCTTTGGCTCTCCTGTCAGTGATATGTGGACACAAGCATGTGTTGAACCTCTAAAGCTGCCGTACCGCCGGGATGTCGGCTGAATAGCTGCGTCACTGATATAAAATAAAGGTTTTTCAAAAAAAAAAAAAAAAAAGAATGAGGGTATTGAAGTGCGCAGTCGCCGTAATAATGTTCGCTTACTGGGCATACCAGAAAGTACGAATACGGGCCAGATGGAGACATACGTCGAACAGCTGCTCTCTGCGGTGATTGGTTTGGAATCCCTGTCTTCCCACTTTATTGTGGAGAGGGCTCATCGCGCCCGCGGCCCCCGACCCCCGACCTCCCCCTGGGACCGCGCCTAAGCCCATCATCGCGCGCCTATTAAATTATAGAGATAGGGATGCAGTCTTACGAGTGGCCAGGGAGAAAAAGCAACTGAATTATAATGGGGTGTCCTTTACTATCTTTCCTGATTTTACCACGCATGTGCAGGAGGAGCGGCGTAAGTTCATTGCAGTCAAGCAGAAGCTGAGACAAGCTTAGATAGATTATGCCCTACTGTATCCTGCGCACCTCCGAGTCACTTACCAGGGTACCCAAACAATATATACAAAGCCGCAGCAGGTGGAAGACTTTCTCAAGTCACTAAAAAAAACGACAAAGTGTACCATCTGAGCGTGGTGGTCCTTGAACAGCGTCCTTGGAAGATGTGGAAAGACAGCCTCCGCAATCAGTGAGAGTAAGCTTTAGGGAGATGCGGTACCTGCAGCATAGTCAAGTTGGAACTCATGATGATGCGGGGTCCGCTGTCACCATAGTGAACTGGAACCTATACTGGAGATAGCGCAACTGGACAGTGTATGGACATAATAGCCAGTCGGACACCTCTTTCGCCTACGTGGGGACTTGCTTGGTGCTGCGGGTCTCCTGGATGGGTGAGAGGTATTCGTGGGCCCCCTAGTAGTGATATCCCCCTAATGGGTGTACCCCTGTTGTTTTGTCACTTGTGGGTTGGCTGTATACTTCCTTTTAGCCCAGTTCCTCATTGGAATGGGTTTGTCATGATGTGTATGTTGGATTGGTTGTTTGATGGGAGGATGGGGGTGGGATGACTGGTACTGGCATAGCTGGGATGCTTCAGTGGGTGGGGGGAATGGGGGAAGGGGTGTTTTACAGCTTGGACTTTACTGATCAATGTTATGTGATAAGACAAATGATGCATGTCTCAGTTCTATGTGGAATTACTTAATGCTGCAGGGTTGTCATTCTTGTGAAATAAGATGCTATGACGGCGCAGGAGAATGACTCGGTCTTGAAGTTCCTATCCTGGAATGTTAGGGGGTTAGGGGATCCCAGAAAATGCAGAAAGATATTGGCCTATGTGGACAGGCAGTGGGTCCAAGTGGCAATGCTGCAAAAAACACACATAAATCCACGGTCCCCTCATACCTTTGCATCCAAGAGGGCGAGTGTTAGGGTCTTTTCTTCTTACTCATCATATGCTCGTGGCACAGCAATTCTGGTTAAAAAACAGACGCCTTTTGTGCTGGCTGGCACGTTGGAGGACCCGCAGGGGAGATATGTAGTAGTCTGGGGGAGGCTGGGTAGAGACTCAGTGACGATAGTTAATTGTTATGGCTCCAATGTCGATATACCTGAGTTCTTTACTAACCTATGGGGGAATATTGTTGCTCTGGGGTCTACCCACATTATTTGGGGGGGAGATTTCAATGTTGCCTTGAATCCTACGCAGGACAGGTCCAATCCTGCCGCATACCATTGCACTAGGTCCCGGGAGGTGCTGCAGGGTATTATGGAGGAGGGAGGTTTAATAGACGGGTGGCGTCACACTCATGCACAGGTGATGGAAGGGACTCATTTTACATCCTGCACTGAAACATGGGCTAGGCTCGACTACTGCTTACTATCGAGGGGGTTGGGAACTAGCATATGCAGTGTCACACATCTGGCCAGAACCTACTCCGATCATTGCCCTGTAAGTCTTACGATTGTTCTTCCTGGTTACGACAGGCCCAGACCTACTTGGCGGATGCAACCGCACGCCCTTTTAGATCCAGTGTTTCAAACTGAGCTTGGGGAAGAAATCCGGGATTTTTTTCTTCGTAACAAAGGGTCAGTAGATAGCGTGGAGGTTATTTGGAAGGCATTTAAGGCCACTATCTGGGGGTATTGTATTTCCAAAAGTTTTGGCGTCCTACGAGATATACAGCGCACGCTTAAGAAACTCAAGCAAGATTTGAAGGGGCTGGAGGGCCGAATGATGCGATGAGAAGCAGGTCAGATACATGCAGATTTCTGGGAGAAGTTATCTGAGTATGAAGACACTGCTGCTAGGGAGGTTAAGTTTAAAGGACGATACTGGGTGGCTCGCAGGTATGGCAAGGGAGAACGTCCTGGGAGGGCCTTGGCCGAAATTACACGGTGTCCGCGTTTTACCACGCAAGTATTAGAAATAGAAAAGCCTGGGGGACAGATGTGTCAGGATACCCTTGGAATCTTTGACGCATTCACCTCGCACTATGCTACATTATACACCTCGCAGCGCCAAGGCATGGCAGACCTGGATGCGTTTATGGGGGATATTGCGTTATGTTGGCTCAGTGATGCACATTGGGAATTCCTGAGTGCACCAATTGAGATTGATGAGATCAGGGATGCCATTATGTCCTTGCAGAATGGGAGGGCATCTGGATTGGATGGCCTTCCTGCGGAATTTTATAAGAGCTACATAGACATTATGGCACCAGTACTCAAAGAAGTCTTCGAGGAGTCCCTGGAGGTCGGTATACTTCCACCTTCGATGAGGGAAGTATTGATAATATCACTTTTGAAACCGGGCAAACCCAGCAGCTCCTGTGATTCCTTTAGACCCCTATCGCTCATAAGTTGTGATACTAAGATTCTGACCAAGGTTTTGGCTAATCGCTTATCGCTACTGTTGGACAGGATTGTTCTCCCTGATCAATCTGGTTTTGTCCCTGGTCGGGCCACTACCCATAACTTGCGCACATTGTTCTCACTGATACAGAATGTAGCACCGGACTTCCCACTTGCTGCCGTATTTTTAGATGCCACCAAGGCCTTTGATTCTGTGGAGTGGTACTGTCTATTCGATGTGCTACAGAAGATGGGATTCCCCAAGTTATTCATTTTGTGGATACAGTTGTAGTATTATCAACCCACTGCAAAGGTGTTGATAAATGGTCATATATCCCCCTCGTTCCCTATATCACGGGGCACCCGGCAGGGGTGCCCGCTATCTCCACTACTGTTCGCTATTGCGATTGAGCCGCTCGCATGTCGGTTACGTCAGAAACACCAAGATAAGGTCTTTTGGTGTTATCAGCGTCAGCTTCTCATATCATTATACGCTGATGATGTTACTTTATACGTCAGAGATCCTCAACAAAACATTAATCCCTTGTTGAGGAAATTCCTGGTTTTTGGAAGACTGTCCGGTGTACATATTAATTGGGGGAAGTCGCAGATATTTCCCCTTACGTCTGCAGTTCCTAGGTTCCAGCTGGATTTCCCGCTTGAGTGGTGTGCCTCTGAACTCCGCTATCTTGGCATACGTTAAGATTGAACTACGGGGTGGCCATCACATGACTGGCCAGCAATGTCACGCGTTGGATATCGTTGCCCTTGTCATTTGCAGGTAGTGCTTCCCTTATCAAAATGATCGTCCTTCCCCAATTTCTTTACTTGTTCCTTAATATTCCCTACCATCCTGGGCCGTTCTTTTTCAAAACCCTGCGTACTGAATTGATACGATTGCTCTGGGGAGGCAAGCAGTCACAACTTCAATGGTCTGTGCTCACGAAGCCGTATGACCAAGGGGGTTTTGATAGTCCCGATTTTGAGGTGTATTATGTATGTGCGCAAGCCCATTACGCATACCATTGGCTGCGGCCGGTGGCTTATATGCCGCAGGTGGCTGCTGAGGATTGGCTTGCACATCCTATTCCACTCAATGGCTATATACATGCACCCGCAAGCACGCGTGGGACATCACCCACGACGGTCACCAGCACGGTAGCCACACCGAGGTGTATGGCAGGCTTACTTCAGTCACCCCCCTTGTTGTACTCCTCACGTCTCCCGCTCGTATATCACCCCGATGTGACGTTGTTGCAGGAAACAGGATTTCGCAATATGTGCCAGCGACTGCATATCGCTACATGGGGGGACCTATTCCACGAAGGTGTGTTTCGATCTCTAGAGCATATGTTCCAGGCAACGCAGCCTAGGCCCTTAGATATATTTTTATATGTGCGCTTGCGGCAGGGGATGAAGGCGGTTCTTCCTGATTTCCCTCGAGAACCGAATAATTTTGCCCCGTTGCACTTAGTGCTCACTTCTCCGGATGGTAAGCATTTGGTGTCGGGGATATATCGGAGCATACGGACACAGCAAAAGGGCGCCAACAGCCTGGCGTGTCAATCTTGGATTGAGGAGCTGGGACGGGAAGTGACGGACGCACAATGGTTGTACTGTTGCACACAAACTCTGCAAATTTCTGCTAGCTGTAGACTGAAGGTGATACATTATAGATTCTTGCAGCGTTTATATTATACACCTGCCAAAAAATATCGATTGAAATTGTCCAATAATGATAGGTGGGAAAGGTGTGGCCGGACTGGGGCGGGCTTTATACATCTGGCGTGGGAATGCCCGGCTATATGGAATTATTGGATGCAGATCTATGACGCCCTTGACAAAATGACAGATAGTACACATGTGAGGGATCCATTGATAGCACTGCTGGGCTATACTGCACAAATCTTCAATAAATATAGGAAATTTTGTGTGATGGCTTTGTTGCTGGACAAGCGCAGGGTGGCTTGCCGGTGGTGCAGAGGACGAGCCCCAAAGTTTAAGGAGTGGTTAACAGATCTTTTATATTGTCAGGAACAACTTTTGGTCTATGCTGAGACACAGCCGCTTGCCTCTAGACCCAAGGACATTCTGGGGTCCGCTTCAGACCTTCCTCCTTCAGCAGCGGGAGGAGAACACAGACTTCTCTGCTGTGGGTGGCTCGTAAGCAGCGTGTGGGACATTTGGACGCTTTTGAAGCACTGGCACTCCCCTTTTAGGTGGGGGGTGCTCCCCTCCTGTGGCTGTGTGAGGATATGGTACTTATGTTCAGTTCTGCTACTGATAGACAATGGACTCCTGAGCCTTATTAGTATCCTTACAGGTATCCAGGTGTGGGGTACGGATTAGACTCGATAGCAGCTTTGAACAATATATGCTTGACATGATCATTGTCCTGTTAATCAGAAGAATGTATATGGAATTATATCTCGATGTACTATAACTGTAATATGGATGTCCAGCTGTACTGTTCTTTTCTAAGATTAAAAATATAAATAAAAGTTTTTTTTTAAAAACAACAAAAAAAACAGCTGTTCGTTCTTATTAAAACAGGACAACCGCAGATACTGGGGAGGAATGCCTCCAACCTTAGAAAACCACTTTCATTTCCAGAAGGTTGATATACATTTGTCTCTCCTGGTCAGTCCATTTTCCATGAATTTCTAGTTCCTGGATATGTGCCCCCCCCATCCGTGAAGGGACGCGTCTGTAGTCTTAATGTAACTGGGGCTTTGCGCCTCGAAGGCGAGGCCTGGAGATATATTACGCTGTATTACCCACCATGTCAGGGCTTCTTTTATTGCCTGGGTGATGATGATGAGATCGTTGAATGAGCCATGAGCCTGGATCCAGCGTATATCCAGTTGTTCCTGAAGTGGCCTCATATGCAAACGGCAGTTTGGAATCAGTTTCAGTTTGGAATCAATGGAAAGCACGAGAATAGAATTCCCAGCATTGATTTATACATTCTCACTGAAACTGATTTTTTTCTTTGTATTTGAGTTGCTATATGCAAGATCTTGAGAATGCGTTCTGTCGGTGTCCAGAACAGCCCCAAGGAACACCAACAATTGACTCAGTATGAGGGACGATTTTTCCATATTAATCTGCAGCGCCAGCGATTTGAAGAGCTGACGACAAGGCCATGAAGAGTGTTTTTGCAAAGTGGAATGTAGACCGTTTGACTTGCCTGTTGTCCAGGTAAGGATAGACCTGGTGCCCTTGATGTCTTAATAAGGCGGCCATTGGCACCATGCACTTTGTGAATACTCTGTCTGCTGATCAGAGGCCAAAAGACTATACTTTGAACTAATAGTGGCACCCTGCCACCTCGAACCGTAGAAACCATCGATGCTTGACGAGAATGGGGATTTGTTACTGAGGAATTTCCTCTTTTGTTCCCTTTAAGATAAGAGTTGAAAACTCCTGCCTCCATAGAGTTAGATGTTGATGCTTTCTCGTGACAGGAGGAGGACCGGGAGGCTTTTGGACAAATTCTAGGGTGTGTCCTTGAAGAATAATGTCCAAAACCCATTTGTTTGTTTTTATATTGAGTCATTGTTAATCATAGCCATACAGGCAGTGGAAAATTTGAGGCATGTGTTGGAATGAAGTGACTGGTGGAACCGAAATGTCACTGACGTCTGCCGTTGTCCTTGTTGGAGGACGTTGGCGAGCTGATTGCTGTATGTAAGAGGTTCGAAATTGTTGTTGTTCTATATATATTGTGGCTGAAATCCCTATTGTGGATATGGCTGGTATATATAAGACTGAAAAGAGGATCTTTGTTGGTATTGGTGCCTTCCTCTTCCTCTGCGAAATGATTGAAAACGCTGCTGCTACGGAACGGCCTGTTTCCGTATCCGCCTTTATCCCTTTAAGAGTGTCATCAATATGTTTTCCAAATATATTTTCACCATCGAATAGAATATCCATAATTTTCAACTGAACCTAAGGACAGAAAGAGGAAGCCTTCAACATACCCGGTCTGCGAAGTACGATTGCCCCTGCCATTTGCCGGAAAGCGATGGAAGATATATCCATAGCTATGTCTATGACCTCAGAAGCCACCCTAGCACCCTCTTGAAGAATCTGCGTAGAGTCTGCCTTCTTTTCCTCAGGGAGATGGTCTAGAAAAGGTGCCAAGTCAGACCACCTCTAACGGTCATAGCGGCCTAAGATGGCTAAGGCGTTTGAAGGAGGGTTTCTGGAGCGCCAACTGCATTACAACTGACTCTGGTCTTGGATGTCCAATTAAACATGCAGGAGAAGACTCGGGGACTTTATATTTTTTATCCATTCTCGGAACCACTGCAGTGACCGTAGCTGGATTCTTCATTAATTTGAGCCCCTACTCCCAAGTGCAGCTTACCATTGGAATGGCTCTTATAAATTTCCTGGTGGAATCCTCAAAATCATACATGAAACATTCCGCTTGCTCCGTGTCCTGAACCAACTCTCCTTCCTCCGGCTGGTCTTCTGGATCGCTTTCAATATAATCATCTCTAATGGTTATGACCCAAGGGGCCGCCATACTCTCTTGTGCTGGAGGAGGCTCCGAAGCATCAGGAAGTGTTTTTTCCTGCTGTCTTTCATGATAACCCAGAGTGTGGGGAGCTGGTGTTTGCGATTCCAGAAAATGTTTATAGTAGTCATACAACATGTGCCCGAGATCTGTGACACAGGACATTGGCACCGCTATGGTGTCACCTTGTGAAAGTAGCATTTTCTTATAGTCCTCCTCAAAGTCATAGTGTCGCTGAAAAGAATCATATCAGTGCAGCCTAAACAGAGGACGACCTTTAAAAGAAAAATGTGTCTCCATATACTCTGAAGTAACTCCTTGGTACTATTCCTCATTGTCAGTGTCCTGACACTTCACTTTTAATTGTGAAGGACTATACGCTGGCCCTCATCTGCAGACTCCTCCATACCCAGAAAGTGTGACAGAGGAAGAAGTGATCCTTTGCTCAAGACTGTCAAATCCGATGTTATCCATGCAGTTTCAAGTGGTAAGGTGTCTTTCTTCTCTTCCGTCGATGAGAGTGTCGACGGAGAGATGCGCTTTATAGTAACTGTCGTTGTCAACCCATGAATTGACATTGGGGATTTGAACACCGTCATCGACGGAGTGGTTGTCAACGAGGTCGTCGTCGGGCAGCCATCGATGAGGTAATTGTTGTCACTCCTCTCGTCGACAAGGCTGTCGTCAACGGCGTGAAACTGAAGGTAGCTGTCAACGGCGCTGTCGATTTTCCTGCAGTCGTCGAAGAAGCTGCCGTTGACGTGTCCATAAACTGAGTCTTTTTCGCCGACAAAGATTTGTGAGAAGTGTGAGGCACAGAAGCAGAAGTTGATGGTCTCTTGTGACCAGAGCTAGTGGATTGCTCCTTAGAGGCTGCTTTTTCAGATGTTTTGTCAGCCTTTACCTTTTTTGATTCTGTTTTAAATGAGGTAGAACCCTTATGTTTTCTTTATGGTTCAGGAGTAGAGTGAGTTGAACTCTCATTAGATGAGCCAAATTCAGATCTGGACTTTTTCTGCTGCAACCATAATAATAATCTGGCCTCTCTGTACTTCAGAGTCTTGAAAGAAAAAGTTCTGGAGTATTTACAGTCCCTTGGAATATGGTTGGGATGTAAGCAATTTAGACAGTCCTTATGAGGATCCTCTGTGAACAACCTTGCCTTTCCACAAGATCAGCAATGTCTGAACAATCTCTTCTTAGATCCTTCTGACATTATGAAATGAAGTAACTACACAATACCTTAAGCCGAATTCCTTAAAGAATATTCCAAAGAGGAACAGAACAGGGTCAAAAGTTCACAAGTATGAAGAACTGAGACGAGCTCAGGGAGGTATGGTGGCTCTGCGGAGGCTTGTGGTCTCAGGGCTTGTACCTCATTGACTGAAGTTTGGGTCTTTTATAAGGGTCAGAATTGGTTAACAAGTTAAATTACTTTTGCAATGTTTCTAATGTACTCCTTTTAGTATTGCTTAACAAAGTACTGTGGGACTCCCACCATGACCACGGGGAAGATTCAAGCATGTGAATCTATGAAAGATTCAATACTGGAGAACAGTGTATGGACAATAACAATCAGGCTAAATATACAATAAGGCTGACTAAACAGTAAGGCTAACTAAACAATAAAACCAGCCAACCAATTGGTCTGAATAGATTTACAGATAGCACACTTACAGGCTAAACAGTAAGTCCAAATAAATTTACAGGTAGCACACTTGATGGCAGCAATCATGCTACGTTAGAGGCAGTCAGTACAATGAACAAAATACGGACAGCAAAAGGGTGCACAGAAGAAGAGAGACAATGCCACACAGCGCGCACACAAAAACGGTCAGGCAAAGTCTGGGAGACCTGCTGAGGCTGCAAGAGGGAGCGGATCAGTATTGCTAGAGAGGGGATACAATTATTAGATGAGAGGAAGTGAAGGAGAGGGGTTGATTACAGAATGATGGTTGTGGGAGGACAGTGAAGGATCAAATGTTCCGGCCATAGATATTATAGGTCGCCTGAAGTTTAAAAAACGTTATAGTATATAATTAGACATCCTCTAGTGACAGTACATTAATTGATAACATGTTCAAGTTGCACATCTTCTTGGACTTTTACAGTAATATTTAATCATATTCTATTATAAATCTTGATTTTACAGTTTCATCATACAACCCTTACATCTTTCCATTTACATAGGCTTCATTCTTGGGCATCGTATAAACTACCTTTCAATTTTTTTCCTGCTACTCCCTCCAAACCACAATGAACCCACACTCCTACATTGCTGCTTACCACTGCCAAAGATCTGAGGGGAGAGATCTCTGGGTCTGGTTTTGAAAATGTACTGCATGCAACATAAGTATCCATAGAATTCAAGCAAGCTGTGAGGGGAGACAGTAGCCAGCCTAAGTAACAAATATTTGTAAATGGCAAGGAAATCCTAGTCTGCATCTAAACTGTCCATATCACCCAATTTATACTTCCCAATCATGTACACACAAAATATGGAAATGTGAGACCCCATCTAACTGATAAGTAGCTATGTCGGTGAGTAATATCTCTGCTTCCTTGAAAGTGGATAATGTGCTTTGCCACGCTGTAGTGAATTTGCCTTTTGTGTATAGTCATGCCAGATTTGTCACCAATTTCTGGACCCTATTTCTGATGGTATTAGGACTTTGCACTGTGACACTTCTACTCAGTCACACAGTGCATATGCTCTGCCCCAAAAATGGCATTGGTAAAACTAGTTTAGCCAAATTTAACTTTTTAACTTTAGCATAAGGTCATAGTAATCCTTCTCTGGGCCAGAACTCAGAACTGTCTTCTGAAACCAACTGAAGGCTCACCACTTTACAAAATACTTACTCTATTTGCATAAATCAGATGAATTCTGTATTCATATGTTCAATACATTTGTTAATGACTATGATGTTCTTTCTCCTCCCCCAACTCTATGCAACCTATTATTTAGAATGTTCACTGTAAAGCAATAAATAGTAGCTGTTTCAGAAAATGTACCAATGGCAAGGGAGTTAAATATCAGATGGGGGCTGCAGTGTGTATTTAAACAATTAGCAAATATGAATAAAAAATATATAGGGCTGCCAAGAGCTGTATTTTGCTCTGGCTAGGTAAAACTTTTCCTGATTGATCCACTTGGTGTGTCTCACTTCCTCTACATCACGGTTGGCAGGAAACCATGCTAGGTCCTGGTAAACTGCAAACTGTTGTTTTCAATGGTCCTTTACTGTGTGCTTTTTGCCCTAAAACTTTAACAAAATATATCCCTACTTCCTCCTATGCAGGGCCATTGGGATTATGTGACAAGAAACAGCACATTATAAGGCATAATGCAGCACATTTTGAGATGAAATTAGCTCATAATTTTGTCATTTTGACATATAACACTATCCCGGCAAAGGTTTCACCTCATTTGAAACAGTCTGACACTATAAGTAATAGTAATATGTGTGAAGGGCCTTCCACTACACAGTAATAGAAGTTCCCCCATTTTTTGTAATATATGATCCCTCAGAGCTAAAAACAATCTTTTTGTTAATCTGCAAATTATGCAGCAGATAATGGATCGTGTGGCAAATTCAGAAACTCCATAATTATGTGGAAAACGCTACAGCTACAAAAATAATAGTGGCCCCTATCTTATCCTATTTTAATGATCTTGGTGGCTTTTTGCTTGTTATATTTTTCTCTATTTTTCTAAATGTCTTTTGGGTTTTTATGGTGGATTGTTCTTTATTGATGGAACTGCTGGAATTTAACACACAGTCCTTTGGCGATCGCTGGCTGCTTGTGCCATAATTACCATATGTTGAGCAGAGATTCTCTCAGAACTGTGTCTTGACCTAACCAGATAGAGTTTATTAAGTTGGCAGGGATCACCACCTCCCAAATTAAGAACCTAATTTCGAACTGAGTCCGCACTAAAAACCAACATTCATGAATGTAGCACAATTGCAGTCTGTGAGCTATGTTTTTGAAATTCTGGTACCAGCTACTGGAACTTGTGCAATCTTTGTGAATATCTTGACCATTGAACATGCATCCATGAAGGCAGTCCTAACTTCACTATCTTTTTCAAGAAATAATTATTTTTCCTGTATGTAGCTAAAAAAGGGAGTTGGGGCTAGACCTTTCTTGGCTTCACTGCAGATACCATATATATGTGGACTATGAAGAGACCACCAGGACCTTTGTATCTAGGCAGAATATACTGCTTAATTAAATCAGATATGACATCCAACACTGAAATATTTTTCTGTACAATTTCTGGAACACCCAGACTTCTTAGGTTACTTTGTCTTGATCTATTCTCAAGATCCTCAGCCTTGGCCTGTAGATGTTTCGTAGCAAAAGAGTGTTCCGTCATATATTTCAGAGCAGGTATTTTCAGGTTTTTGTCTATGCTGTTTACACCCTCATTTCAGGCTTTCACTTTTCCTTCCAAAGTCTCCATTTCTGAATTAAGAGTGTGTAGCATCCCACTAAAAATATTTTAATATTTTGAAATTCATTACAAATAGTGCACAGAATATGAATATTTTCAAAGTTTGAATTTTATTGACTAGAAATGCTAAACCCCTAGCTTTTTCCTTGAGCCACTATGCTCTGTCACCATGCTCACTGTTTTCCTCAGACAGGGATATCCGTAACACTATTGACAGATACCAAATAACCTACTAGATGCAAAATGCTAGTCGCTTCTTTGTCACTGAGAAACTACAGTCACAAACTGCATAGTGGGGCAAACCTATTATCATTCTTTGCTTCAAAACCTTTTTTCATCCCCTCCACTGCTGCCCACTCTAAATGAATATGAGATTGTCAGAAGATGTTTAGCTTTAGTGATTTCCATTATCGCTGGTCAAGACTCCACAATCTCTCCTCTGTACTGATGCAGGCTTTATTCCTATGTCCAGTTAAATACATTCCTCTCATGCTACCACTGGCCACTGTTGGCACATTGTGTAGTAGAAGCAAATGGAGGCTTGTTTGAGTTTAATTCTAAACATTTCACTCCAGGGGTGGATGGCTTGTGGACAAATCTGACACAATTCCTGCCATCTCATCAGAGCTTAGCATAGCTGGAATATAGCATACCATTAAATAAATGGCTCTAGCAAGATATTACATTTAAACCTCACATTTTCTATTGATGGGCTTAAGAGTTGATGTGGCTGCTCAATCAATGGCTTAAGGGTGATCGGGCTACTCAATCAAGTCAATATTTGTAACAAGCAATGAAGGTTTTGTGATGATGAATTGAGGCACGACTCATGGCTTAAGCTGTAATTCTGAATCCACTCGAAGATCCCAACTGCCACGTTCATGAGGTCCATCACAAGAGCCTAAGCAGCTGTGCTAGTTGGTTAAATGTCACTGCAGCTAATTTTCACATTTTGATGTGCAAGGGCAGAGCTTGAAGGTGCTGAAGCCAACCTGTCATGAATAACTAGTGGAAATAATAATATCAGATATGAAAACTGCTTTTTTTTTTTAGCACTTCAAGGCAAGATTCAAGCCAAACGCAGCTGAGGAGTAGGAGCTGCTGCACATTTGAAGTTCTGAGAATGTGCAGCCATCGGAGATATCAGAGATTTCCCTTTAACAGAAAAGCATCTTAGCTCTTCCTTGCAACTTTTTAGCAGCTCATCTACTGAAAATCATGGAGATCCTACAAGGAGATGAAATCCTTACCACAGCTTCTCACCCTCTCCTTCCTGTGGCCAATGTGTCTCCTTTCTTCCTCTATGTGCCAGGCTATATGTAGATACACCTACTTTTCTTTGATTTTCTCGATTATGACTTGAGTTTATTAAACACTTAAACTGCCTTGATTCCTAGCAGAATCACCACATATATCCTTTCTTTTAGAAAAGAGTCTACAGTATACTACCAATCATGCCACCAATAGACCCGTTTGATAAATATCAAACCTTTAGCTTAAAGCCTTGGAGAGCTAACAAGTAAAGAGCATATAGTGCTGACAGTTCATTTCAGATTTATACAGGATAGCAGAGGAGCAGCAGGGTGATGATTATTCCACTTGGATGCAATTGGAAATGATTCAGATATTCACCAGGGCAGAAAACCCTACCAATCTCTTATATTATCTTGCCAAATCTGTGTGGTATTTTATACAAACGTATTTCCAAAAGCAAAACAAGTTGAGAAAGTCCACTGGCACCATCTATATTCCACTGGTATGCATGTATTAAACCAACATCAAAACAGTTGCAGGATAACACCTGTATATCTTCCCCCTTGTATTCTAAAGCTAACAATTACAATACATGCCCTTAAAGCTTCAAACGTTTTTCTTCCTCTCAATGTGGTCAAGAAGAGGAGGTCGTCTTCCATGCGAGACTTTCTGGATCACTATCAACTATGAAAAATACAAGTTATTTATGTTGATTGCATGTAAATTTATCTGAAGAGGATGCCCTGTAAATCTAGGATGAATTCAAACTTACTCTTGCTACCCTAGGTATAGAGCATCTCACCATGTACTTTTCCACAACTCCAATACAAATATTTAAATGAGAGGTAGGATTATAACACACATCCATATCTGCCACGCATATCTCACCTGCAGTCATGTCTGAAAAGAAACTCAAAAACCAGAAAGAGACTTTTGAGCACCATCTGTGACTTAGGGCTGATGGTGTGAATCTTCACTGCCTCCTGCTGGCCATGCACCAACGTCACGTTCTCTTCCTTTTCAATGACCTTAGCAAGATTTCTCTAGAAAACAGAAATCACACATAGAGAAAGTTCAAAGGCGTGGGCGTGCTTTACCAGAAGTGCTCACAACAATGTTCTTAAGAACACTTTTAACACCTAAAGAGCACACAATCTATGGAATAAATTAGACCTGTTCATCTGTTCATGCACAAAAACAATCCAAACCACCATGAAGGCCGACTTCCTACTCCTTGACACTTCTTTTACATGTCAATTCATATCAGCGTAACCGTTCCCACTCTAAATCCCACATTGCCTCGCATCTTTAGACCACAACATAATATTACCCATATCTATGGGTCAACATGCGCTCTTACCTTATTCCACAGTCAGTGTTCAATCTCCTCACCCTAGTCCACCTTTATTCCTTCCCCTCTTGTTTTTTTTGTCCTTAGCTTAAATTACCTATGTTGTGCAATGCTTCCCTTTCTTTTCTTGTGTATACTTTCTTTCAAACAAATGTGCATATACTTATTCATAGGATATATTATGAAGGATGCTTTCTGATGCACTGTATTTTGTTTGCATCACCTGGCATATCCTTGTTTCATAAAAATCTCAGAAAATGAAAAAGGAGTTCTAAAGCATGCACATTGTTGGGACATGCTTGGTAATCCTTGCTGAACTGAACTTTCTCCTTGTATCGCAAATACAGCGGACCAGAAGTGGGGAAGTAGCTTGAAAGATCAGTCTGGAGGAGAAATCATGAAAGAGTCAAGGAGAGTATTGGACTTCAACATCACAAAATGCACATCTCTAGGTTATAATCATTTGTGTTCCAATTGATATGGCCATTTTTATGGATAACTCACTTAGCAGCAGGCAGAAGTACAATTCCACAATGGATGCAAACGTCCAGGTTATCTATCAACTGGTATGTTATGGAATATTTGAGGCGTACACCACAAACTGGGCCATGTACAATTTACACTCTCTTTTGCATCTTCCTTATAAAGGAGTCAGACATAATAAGTTGTTGCCTCTGTGCTCCTCTGGGAGGGAAATGGCAATGATGCAGTTCCTTATGGGTAAACACCACGTGCAAGTATTATGGTTTGGCTATGCTCTTGCAGCCACTGTCATGGAGTTCAGTACTGCAAACATCGAGTATATGCCCACACTACTGTCTGTGTCTCTTTAGGCCTGTCTTCAAGGCAGGGAACCACGCTCTCTGCTCTCATTTCCACACAGGATCTGAGGGATACCATGAGGATACATCTACACATACCAGCAGTCAAGGGAGATGTATTTGTGCTTTGTGTAAAGCAAAAAACATGAGGGAAACAAAAAATGTAGATACATTAAACACTTACCCGTGCACTTGTTATCTGGTAAGGGGTTCAGAGAAGTACGACTTCTGTTTCTAGAATCTTAGACCCTCATTACAATGTCGAACGGATCACCACTGACAGGCCGTCGGTGGCGGTCTGCCCGACATCCAGGGCAGCAGCCCGACTGCCGCATTCAATACTGGCGGTCAGAGTGCCGTGGTCGCGGGGGAAAGACCGCCGCCTCCAACAGGCCCAAGGAGCCCGTCGGGGCGGCGGTCGGACTGTAATCCCTACAATGGAGGCGATGTGCGCAGGCATCACCGTAGGGATTATGATGTCCCTTTCCCTCAGCCTTTACATAGCGGTCCCACCGTCATGTAAAGGCAGATGGAAGGGGATTTGGGGGGCCACAGGTAGGGCCCCCGTCCCCCAAGGGTCCCTACTCAGTGACCAGGAGGGCAAATGTGGTGCCCCTCCAAACATCCATGCACTGTGTCCCAGCCATGCACCGTGTGCCCGGCACCACAAGGTGCCTGGCACACGGTGCATGGATGTTTGAAAACATGCCTTTTTCTACTGCGGCTTGTGCTGCGGTCCTTTTCCGGGCCATAGCACAAGCCACAGTAGAAAAGGGCAGTTTCAGACCGCCTTCACGGTCTTATCAAAATATGGCAGTTGGGACCGTCGACTACATGTCGGGCAGTCTCAATCCTGCTGCGATGGTGGTGGGACGCTGGTCTGACCAATATCGTAATGAGGCACTTTGTTTGGGTTGCAGGCATTAATTGAAGGACTTAACCCTACTTCACCCTGAAGCTCACTTTGCATTTTGAAACAGACTCCAATCCAGCTTACTTTGTTACCTAGAGTGCCGTGTGTTTGTGTTCTCCTAAGACATGCGTAAAATATATGTCTTAAGCTCTTCTTGCAATGCTCAGGGTGGCAAGTTCGCATTTTAATCTACAACAGAACAAGCTGTGCACAGGTTATTACAAATAAGTAATATTTTCCATTTTTAGCAAGCTTCTATTGTTAATTTACATAGACTTTAAAGCAGTCTTCTTGCCTCCTAAAAATTGGAGGTGTACATGTGGTAGAAGATTGAAATATGACCAAACAAATGGTGGCCCAGTACAGTTGCAGGTTGATTAGGTATACAGTAGTGTTTTGTAAATGCATAGACAGAGGACCATGTAGCCATTCTGCAAAGTAACACATGCTAGTACTTCTCATAATCCGAATGTGTAGTAAGTGTTCCGCTACCGATGGCACATTGGTGAAGAATTCTCTGACTGACATGTGTTTGTGCATATACCGCTCCTCTATGGTTAAGAAGTGATGGCAAGTAGAAAGACCCATCTTCAGGGCAACCCTTTGAGGCGACAGTAATGCACTGATTCACAGACCCAACACATACGTGGAGGCAAACTTTTGCCATTCATTTTCGACTTGTTGCAAGCAGATAGTTCCATTTTTTGTATATCTGTATAATAGTGTGGTTTGTTTCTTAGTGATAGCTGTTTAGTTTGGCTGAAAGATCATTCTTTATGCATGCCACATAACTGAACAGAAGACTAGACCCCAATTCTACATCTCCTGCGCCTTCTGTGACATCTGGAAACTGTGTGTACCGACTTACTCCATTTACTTTAATACTGTCATCTAGTCAGTAGTACATGGTTGTCTTGTTGTGAATTCAAAAAATAAAACATTTTCTTTTACGTTTTGTTTGTAAATATATTAAGGCTACTGCTCTCAATTCCATTCACATCAAAATCTGCCTTCTTCAAAGCCACCTCTCATGCATTGAGAGGTCATTCAAGTAAATGTCCAAGCCTGCCTGCTTCGCAGACGTAAGCCCCGATACCTGCGGCAGTTGCAGTGGTTCTGCTAATCATGAGAATGTGCAAGTTACAACCTTGTCATTTGTTCTGGGCATTTGGCGTTACTAATACCAGAAACTCCCAAAACCTTTGTCACCAGTTACCATTGTGCGGATGCTGGAGTCAGACATTTTGAACCAGGGCATGACGTGCACAATGGCAAGAGGATGTGACACCAGGAGAATCATTTTCAGAAATGCCTGAATTCATGCTGTGGATGAAGAAGACATTTTGGAACATTTCTACTGAACCATAGTTTGGCAAGCATTTGAATTTTTGCCTTGATTGTATTGGCAATGATTAAAAAAAACATTTTCATTGACCAGTCCCTCACCCAGATATGGGTATACATGCATACTCAGGCAGCAGACAAAAGTCACAACCACTGGGGTGAGCTGATTCCAAATATCTCTCTGCACAGGTCTCTCACAAAGCAAGGCATGCTGGATGCACATGGAGGTGAAATTATGCATCCTTGAGGTCCAGGTTATCATGAAGTCAAAGTCCTTTAGCAATGGGATGACCTCCTGAAGAAAGGTCATTTCGAATTGTAAAGGCTGCTGTGGTGCCTTGTGATACAGGGCAGAGCGCCTCTTCTATTGCTCAAGCAAATAATAGTGGTGGTGCTGCAGTGCCTAATTTGACCTAGCTGTTTTAAAGGCCTGCTCAATTTTTAACAAAACCTCCTTAAACGTGGGTCCTTACAAGTGTTCCGAGTCACAAAGCAGCTTCAGCAAGCGCATTTGGAATTCTAGACGAAAGCCAGAATCCCTGAGTTAACACGAACACATAGAAGATGCATTAGGTGAGCTGATGGTTAAAAGTGTCAGCTGATTCTAATTCAAGATGGATTTGACCTTTCGTACTATCTCTGTTCTTGGCGGTGTTTTGGGATATCCTTCACCACTTCCCATTAACATTTGTCATATCTGCAAAGCATAGCTTTTCAAATGGCTATAAGCTCAATCTTGCCAGTAGCGTAGCCAGGTTGCCATGGACCCTGATGCAAGAAAGAAAATTGGCGCATTTGACTGCTGTTGGGTTATTAAAATACATCAATTATCAGGGTTAAATGGGATCTGGTGCCTCTGCACATGCTGTACCAATGATAGCTACGCCCGACTCCTGCATCATCGCCACACATTTACCTACAACATCTATGCGTTTGACATCCGTATCAGGAGACAGTCAATGAGTGGCCACTGAACTGGTGGCTCAGTAGACAAATGCATCCACTCCAGGAACTGTGCTTGGCGTCATGTTCATAGGTTCGAATCTCAGCAAGTCTACTAAGCCTTTCATCCATCCAAGGTCGATAAGAGATACCACTAAATTGAGTAATATTAAACATCTGTTATGTCAGCATCAAGATGCCCGAGAGAAGAACATGCAATTTACAAATGCATTATGTTTACAAATTTAGGCAATATTTGTGCCATATGGCCCTCAGCTTTAATAAACATTCTATTCTAAATTAGATGATAAGCAATTTTACACTTGCATTAAATCCTGGGAGTGAAAACCCTTGTCTTGACAGGGCTGTCTCAGCTAATTTTGGTGGATTTTGAAATGGACTTAAGCATCCTCCTGAGGCCTGAGCCGGGAGTGAAGCGATATTGCTGGACATTTCTTGCCTATTTGCACAGTTCCTTTTTAATCTTTAGTATTTTTACCTGATTGCCTGATTGTTGTGCTTGCGTGGTGTTATTCCTGTCTTCTCGTTTGCTAACCTCGGACACAGCGCAGAAGTGTGGAGACAGTGCCTGCGCATGCGCACTGACACTGTAGGCTGCAGAGGGGGTGTGTGACGTACGGACCAATCACGCAGCACTAAGGGGCTTTTAATCCGCAGGCTAGCGCGAGCGCACACCACTGCATCCTCCTGAGGCCTGAGCCGGGAGTGAAGCGATATTGCTGGACATTTCTTGCCTATTTGCACAGTTCCTTTTTAATCTTTAGTATTTTTACCTGATTGCCTAATTGTTGTGCTTGCGTGTTGTTAATCCTGTCTTCTCGTTTGCTAACCTCGGACACAGCGCAGAAGTGTGGAGACAGTGCCTGCGCTTCGCGCATGCTCACTGACACTGTAGGCTGCAGAGGGGGTGTGTGACGTACGGACCAATCACGTAGCACTAAGAGGCTTTTAATCTGCAGGCTGGCGCGAGCGCACAGCGGACGTCTGCGCCCGTCTGCGCTCGTACCGCGCTCAGCGCTGGACATTCTGCTCGTCACCCCTTTCAGGGGAGAAGGATATGGTCTAGAGACCAACTGCTCGACCTGTCCAACTTAAACCGCGAAAGGCCCACCTGCTTTTCTTTGGATAGGCTGCTGACAGTAGGAGGAAGACCTGCTAAGTCGCAGTGCGGATCCTGCAAGTTCAAACTAAATAGGCCGGCCTTGATAAAAACTAATGACATTAATACTCTGAAGGTACTGCCACGTACTCATTCCCCGTGTAATGTCAACTGTGAACAACCAATTAAGGCAGCTGTGATCAACTGCAGCTCCCTCCCTAAGCATGCCGCTGAAATCTGGCTGCTTCTAAAAACCTCTAATTGGGATCTGCTATTTGTGACTGAAACTTGGTTGCGAGAAGGTTCAAACCCGGACATCTGTCTAGCCATTCCCATGGGCTACAGAATGGTGACAGCTAACAGAGCTGATAATAGACTTGGGGGAGGCCTGGCAATAATTTTAAGAGAGGACTGGGAAATTTCCCATAAGAAAATTGGAGAGCTAGGACCTATAGAGGCTCTGTCCTTCCAAATGAAATTATCCAAAAATCATTCGATGGCAGGACTACTGATATACAGACCCCCTAACACTGCGGCCTCTTTCTGGCCACTTCTATTTGACTGCATCACCAATCTCTCGCTACGTTATTCCAACTTCACCGTGCTAGGAGATTTTAATGTACATATGGACATGGTTAACTGCCCCCTAGCCTCCCTAGTAGGTGATGCTCTAAAAAGTTTAAACCTGGCGCAAAAAGTACAATATCCAAAAATGGGGTACAGAGTTCCTCAATTGTTAGAAGGAAGAGATGCGATCAGTAAATGGCACGCTCATTTACCAAGGTAGTTGATAGAAGGTAAAGAAACCAGGGCAATTCCTTGAGGTGGAACTAATGCTCTCACACACCCAGCAAGCTAGGTGTCATGCTTCATCATATGAGCATTGCCCCTCGTCAAGGCGGCGCTGCAATCCTTGACGGGCACCCGAAACCGGGGCTCTTTGTCGGGGATCTTTTGTTCCTGCCGATATTTGCATGGGTGTGAGGGGCCTAATAAGGAAAATGTAGCAGAAGTGTGTAATAAAAAGGGTTGGTCAGTCCTAATAGTACTTTATTCATAAGGTAGACTACCCTATTAAAATGTGTAGAGAGGCTAAATGCTAGAAATAAGGTGTCTAGGCGTAAAGCTCTACTCTAAAATGATCGACATGTTTCTCGCCGTGTTAGTCAGGAGGATCTAAGGCAATTCTTCAGGATCAATAGCTGTCTACATTTAAAAATGGTGATGTGTACTCTACATACCACGTCCGATGCTGCGACCTAATGTATTAACTAAATGCGCTCGCAACGGAGCTGGCGGCTTTAAAGGACACCAATTGGGTCCAGCGCTGACGAGCGCTTCGCATACAGACCTACCCAAGCCGCCAGAGTACAATCAAAAAAAAAGTACAATCCCCTACTCATGTTGCTGGACACACCTTAGACCTTGTCTTCACTAATGACATGGCCATCATACCAAAAGCGGGCAGCGGGTCTCCCCACCGGAAGTTCGTTCTTGTCAGTATTGCCTCAATGTGCCATACAACTGAGTGATGCCGCCCGGCCTCCGGGATGTGGGCAGTACGGCTGTGTATGCTGCACGGACTAATGGTTAAGGGGAGGACGGGAAACCCGCCTTACTGACATGTGCCCTGGTTGCTGTACAACATACCTGGTCCTGCAATAAAAACGGTTTGACAAAAAAAAATGACATGCCCATCATAGTGGAAAAGCCTATACCAGTAACTTGGTCGGACCACATGCTGGTCACGTTCAGGTTGGGACAGAAACGTCCTGTTAATCACAGTGGGCCAACTGTAGTAAATAGAAGAAACTGGGGGAAGGTCACTCTTGATTTAATGAGCAGTGAACTAGTCAATACTTCTCCGGCTCCTTCCGATAAATCCAACACGTGATGCCTCCCTCTTTAATTCATGGTTGACCATAGCCCTCGATAAGATAGCCCCGATTAGACCTTGCAAAGTGCCTAGGAGTAGGCCCTCAGCACCTTGGTTTAATACCGAACTTCGGATAGAAAAAAGCCATTGCAAAAGGTTGGAGCGAATTTGGAGAAAAGACTATGAAACTCCAGCTAAAGAGATTTACAAGGCGGCACTGAGGAAATTTCACACCTTGAAACGTAGGACCATGAGAGACTTTATGGCAAAACAAATTGTGGAGGCACAAAACTCTTCGAGGGAGATCTTTAAGATAGTGGAGATTTTTATGAAACCTTAGTCTCTAAAAAGTACGGTCCCGACGTCTCTATCGTTGTGTGAGGAACTGGTTTCGTTCTTCCACAATAAGATTATGACCATTTATTCTACTTTTCCCACTACGGATAAACAGGCCGTGGCGTTAGACGGCATTTCAGGTAATTGGTCAGACTTTCGCCGGTTTGTGAAGGAAGCTTCCTTGAGTGAATTAATGAAAGTCAAGTCTGGTTGCCCTTCTGATCCTTGCTCGGCCGGAGTTCTTAAACTCCTAGCCCCTGTAATTAATAACACTTTGAACAATCTCTGGAATACGTCCCTGGATACAGGAATCTTTCCAACTGACTGGAAGAAAGCCTTTGTTCGTCCTATCCTTAAAAAAGAGGATGCAGATCCGACAGAGCTGAAAAATTTCAGACCTATCTCTCTGCTCCCGGCCCCAGCACAAATCTTGGAGAAAGAGGTCCAGAGGCAGCTTTCGGATTTTTTAGAATCCAATAATCACCTGCATGATTCTCAGTCGGGCTTTAGGGCAGGTTACAGCACCGAGACTGCTCTTCTAGAGGTGGCAGAGTCAATACGTGAAACGATGCATACAGGAAACTGCGCCATGCTCGTGCTGCTAGATCTTTCGGCGGCATTTGACACGGTCTCCCATAAGATCCTTCTGAAGAGGCTCCACCCATTAGGAGTTACAGGGACCGTGTTACGCTGGTTTCGGTCGTTTCTGGAAGACAGATCACAACAAGTCTTTCTCCATCCCCATGTCTCCAGCTCTAGGGCAATGCGACAAGGGGTCCCACAGGGCTCCGCATTGAGCCCGTCACTTTTTAATGTGTATTTGGCCCCTCTAGCATCTATTGTGGAAAGATCGGGTGTCCGTGTCGTCTCGTATGCTGACGACACTCAACTTATTTTTTCTTTCAAAGAGCAGAGCAAGAATGCCTTCACTAATTTCAGGCAGTGTCTTCAGAATATCTCATCTTGGATGACAGATAACTGCCTGAAACTTAATACTGATAAGACTGAGATACTATTTTTTAATCAGCCTCTCCCCCCTCAATCTGAGCTCTGGTGGCCAGTAGAATTAAACCCTCCTCCAATTCCGGTTAACTCAGCTAGGAATTTGGGTTTTAGGTTTGACACCCAACTGACAGGTAAGGCGCAAATATCGCAAATCTCCTCTCAGTGCTTCTGGAAACTGAAGGCACTACGCAGATGTCTTCACTTCCTTCCTATGGATTGTAGGAAGACGGTGGTCTATGCTCTTATCACTTCTCAGCTTGATTAGGCCAACAGCCTCTTCATTGGTCTCCCTGACTATCTCATGAGGAGACTTCAACAGATCCAAAATGCAGCAGCCAGGCTAATTAGAAATGTGCCCCTACAATATCACATCACCCCTCATTTGCAAAGTCTGCATTGGCTGCCGGTGAGGAAGAGAGTGATGTTCAAGGTTCTGGTCTTAGCCCACAAAGCTCTAAGAGAGGTGGGCCCGCTCTATTTGAGGCGTAGGCTCCAGAAATACCAGAACGCCAGAACTCTCAGATCCAACAATCTGAACCTCCTGGTTATTCCGCGCTTTAGAAAAGCGAGGACGGGAGGGCGTGCTTTCTCCGTGAGAACGGCTACACTGTGGAATACTATGCCCAATTCCCTGCGTCAGATAAGGGCGGAACTACCTTTTAGCAAGGCCCTTAAAACGTGGTTGTTTGGCCTCCCTAGTACTGTCTAACCCTGTTGGCCTCTCTCTCGGTCCCCCCACACTGGATGGATGCTAGCGCCGGGACACCTCCGTTGGAGGTAGCTGTTGCACTCTACAAATGCTAATAATAATAATAATATTTGCAAATATTGATATGTTCTTTTATTCCTAAAGATGCCTTTTCTCCACGTATCTTTCCATCTCATGTTGGAAGGCCACTGTTTATATTACTGCACAATATTGATATGTTTCGCGAAAAACGTGATGGTCTAATGGGGTATGAATAAAGTATCTATTTGTGGTGTAAGTACATCTATTTTGTAGTTGTTCTAGGATTCATCCTCCTCTCCCACCCTCCGCCTAATTTGGGCCTTGGTCTGCATACTGTTCCTTTCCATCTATGTCAGGAGGTAGAGAGGTAAGATGTGGCCTGACTGGAAGGTTGGTGTATTCCATTTATCACTTGTTGAAGACAGAAGTTCTAGGTCGACTAGAAATTTCTTGTGTGGTTCTATTCTAGCTAATTGGACAAACTCTAGGTCCTGAACATACAGCTTCTTCAAATACAAGTTTTGTCATATTTCTTTTCAGGACCGGTTTTTGGCCTTGAGCAATAAGCACTATCTACCTAAAGTAAGTACAATCTTAGAAAGATATCAATTTACCAAGAGAACTCAAATGGAAGATGAAACTATTGAAATGTGTGTCACTAATTTGCGAAAGCTTGCCTCATCATGTAAATTTGAAAATTTAACTGATGAACGCATTTGTGATCAGTTCATGTTTGGGTGCAACATGGAAAGAGTTAGAGAAGAGCTTTGGCTGCATGATGAACCTACCTTAGATGAGGTACTCAATGTAGCAAAAAGAATTGAACATTCGTTAAAATGTGTTGATATTATTAAAAAAGACAATGTGAAGGAGGTTAATGTTCAAGTTGTTAAGGACAAAAATCAAAAGAAAGTTGAAAACAGTAAAAATGATTCAGTAACTAACAAAGAAGAGCTTATAGGAAAGTCTAGTGAGCAACGAAGATGTTACAGATGTGGTAGAGTAGGGCATCTCGCAAATGATAAAAGATGTCCTGCTTTGAGCCAAACGTGCTCAAAATGCAAAAGAAGGGGTCATTCTTCCTTAATGTGCAAAAGCAAAAATGTTCCTAAAGTTAAGACCGTAGAAATTTATGATTCCAACAACTGTGATTTGAGAACTGATGATTTTGATTGTGGACAAATAGTGTCTAAGGTAAAAAACGAATCTGACAAAAAAGTGTGCCCTTTTGACAATATTATGGTTGAAGGGGAAAGCACTCGTGTCTTATTTGACTCTGGTGCAAAGATTACTATCGTTTCTAATGACTTTTACAATTCCAAATTAAAAGGGAAAATTTCACTCATAAAACCTGACATCGTACCATTAGCTTATGGTGGAGAACCGATAAAATTGCATAGGTATTTTATTGGTCTTATCGAGTTTAGAGACAGATTTGTGTCAGGTAAGATTTACATATCAAAAAGGGGTGACAGTATCATCAGTTGGATACACCAAAGAGATTTAGGTGTGTTTTTGGATCCTAATGCTAACCCACCTATCCAAATTAAGGATAAAGTGTGTTCAATATCAAAACAACGTGATGGTGAATTTGTAAAAAAGCTCATGATTAAATATCCTAAAGTCTTTAGAAATGAGTTGGGATGTTTAAAAGCTTACCAACATAAAATAAAACTAAAGGAAGGTCCGGTCCCTGTTACTTGAAAAGTCAGGAATGTTCCACTGTCTGTAAAAGATGATATGCAAAAAGAAATTGCAAAACTTAAGGCTAATGGAATAATAGAAGAGGTGGAGGGAACAGAATGGTTGGCTCCGGTAGTCACCGCACGTAAACCTAATAGGGATTTGCGTCTCTCCATCGACTTGAGACAACTCTATAAGTGTGTGATTGTTGATCGATATCCTTTACCAAATATCACCGAATTGTTGGTACTCTTGGGTGGAGCAAAAGTATTCAGTACAATAGACCTGACTTCTTCTTATCATCAAGTGGAGCTTGAGGAATCATGTAGGGATCTTACTTCATTCATAACGCCTTTTGGTACATTTAGATTCATAAGAATGCCATTTGGATTAGTACCTGCTTCATCGGTATTTCAACGAGCTATGGAAAATGTTCTGAAGGAGTTAAAAGGGGTTTGCATCTATCAAGATGACATTCTCATCTTTGGTAATAATGTGGAACAACACGATAAGATATCGAGTATACTTCTAGAGAGACTGTGTGAATGCAATCTTACTATTAAAGTAGATAAGTACAAATTTAGATCAGAATCTTTAAGTTATCTAAGACACAACATTTCGGGTGATGGTGTGAAACCCAAGAGTGATTTGATTGACACAATTCGCAATATGAGCTCTCCTACTAACAAGAATGAACTAATGAAGTTCTTGGGAATGGTCGAATACTATGCGAAGTTTGTAAAGAATTTTGCAGATTCTTTGAGATGTTTACTACGTAAAGGTGTTGATTTTGAGTGGTCAAAATTGTGTGAGAAAGAATTCATTTCAGTGAAGGAGAAATTGGACAATGCTCCTTCGCTCAAGAGTTTCGATCCCTCAATTAAACCCATCCTTGTCACTGATGCTAGTGAAAAGGGGTTGAGGGCTGTTTTGTAACAAAATGGTCCAGATGGTGTACAAACTGTCATGTTCCTTTCTAGAACTTTAAGGGATCTTGAAACTCGTTATTCTGTGATTGAGAGGGAATCTCTGGCTGTCTTTTGGGCAATTAAAAAACTGAAGAAGTTTTTATGGGATGTTGACTTTGAAGTTCGCACGGATCATAAGCCCTTGGTGGAGGTTTTCAATAAAAAGGGTTTGGATTTGATTTCTGCTAGGATTACAAGGCGGATTATTGGTTTACAAGAGTATAGCTTTTCACTCAAATATATCCCTTGAGTTGATAATGGAATTGCTGATGTTTTATCACGCCTTGTTCCTAAAGATACTCTTGAAAATGAGGAGTTTGATGACTCAAAGGAATGGGTATGTGTAGTTGATCACAATATAATTACGGAGGAAAAATGGAAAGAGGAGTTGGTCATTGATTCGACTTTGAGTAATGTCATGTCATTTGTTCAAAAAGGTTGGACTGATAGAAAACCTAATTCTGATGGTATGAAGGAGCGCTAGGTGGTGCTACCCAAGATGGCCGCACTGAGGTGAGGCTCCTGGATGCTTGACCCCTCGCATTCGCCCTGCATCCGCCCTGGCTGTCCTAGGGGCGACCTAGCGACCATCGCTTGTTGAGGAGCTGCTGCCCTGCCCTTGGAGAGATTTCCGGCCGATTCTGAGCCGCCGGAGTTGAGATAGGCGGCCCGTGAGCTGCACCGGTGCTCGGGACGCAACTGGCCGGTTCCTCGGCCGGCAGTGCAATCTACGCGTCCCCACAGCGTACCACGAGGGGTACAGGCCGCGAAACTGACAGCGGCTGGCCGGCGGCTGGAGGAGCCTTCGGAGTGGAGCCCACGCTTGCACTGGACCTCAAGTGAGTTGGGGGGGCAGCGGATGGTGCGCGCCCCCCGGAGCTGTCACGGGGTGGAAGCCCTCGACCATTAGCGGGGAGGCCCTGTCCGAGGGGCGGATCGGCCCGAGCTGTGTGGGCCCGACTGAGGGGCCGGATCTGGCTTTGCCGTCGCTGGCGCCCACTCTCTCCCTACGCTGCCAGCCCCGATCATCACCGACTGAGGGAGACGGCTCCCCCTGGCCCCCCATCATCCTATCCTGGGTGCCAGGCGGGGGAACTCTTGGTTGGGCGATCCCTGAGGCGGTGCAGTCCCGCCAGACCCTGAAGTCCGCCATCACACACGGAGCTGAGACGTTTCCTTGGCCCCCACAGCGCCGGCTTGTGTGAGAAGCTGTACCGGACCACTCTTGCCCTGCACCATTGCCCAGGAGACATTGCCGGCGGGGAGGCCCCCCCCCCTCGCATCTTGCCCATCGTGCCCGGTGGGGTGGCCCCCGGCGCAGTGCTTGGACTGGCGAGGGCGCCCCCTGACCCTTGCGCCCGGGGGGTCCAGCTGTTGGTCCCGGGCCGAGGGTGGACGCGGAGTTTCCCTGCTGATTGGGTCGGGCCTATTGATTGAGGCGAGGGACGGCGCTTCATCGGCCCGTGCGCTGTGCCTTGACTGGTGATCGTCACGGGTGCGGATTACAGCGAAGGGCCTACGGCGAGCTGACAGCGGCTTAGCCCGGATCCAGCTGGGGAGGTGCGTGCCGGACGGACTCCGGGCCCTCCCTCACCGGGGACAGGACGCACCTTTACCCCCCCCCCCCCCCTCTCCTCGATTTCTCCGTCCCTGGCCCGGCGTAGGGGGCTGCCTTGCTTGGTGGGTGGGAGCCGCCTGCCGGCCTACTGCGCCTGCCCTTGTGCCCGGCGCGCGCTCCCTGGGCCCACCATGGGCAAAGAAAAAGGCCCCAGACCGCCGGCGGCCCCCACCAGACGAAGATTGACCAATTTGCGAGCTCGGACCCGCAGGGCGCGGGCGGAGGGGAGGCGCAAGCCCCGAACAAGGACTTGGCCATCATCCTCCAGGCCATTGATGCCTCCCTCACATCCTTGGAGGGGATGGTTGGGGAAGTGAAGGTGGACGTTACACTCCTGCGGCAAGACCTCCGCAACGCCACGGCCCGCATTACGGAAAAGGAATCCCGGATCTCCACGGCGGAGGACGACATTCGCCAGCTACAGAATCAGGTCCGGGAGCTCACGACCCACTCCAAGGAACTACATAGACGGGCAGAGGATGCCGAAAACCGCGCCCGCCGCAACAACCTCCGCCTGGTGGGTTTTCCGGAGGGGGTCGAGTCTGGCCGAGCCGACGACTTCCTGGACGCATGGTTTAAGTCTTGGATGCCGGCGGCCAGTCTGTCAACTTGGTTCGTGGTGGAGAGGGCACACCGGTCGCTGGCGGCCAAACCTCCAGTGGGAGCCCCCCCGCGCCCCTTTATTCTTAGGATCCTCAACTTTAGGGACAGGGACGCTATCCTGCGGGAGGCACGGGTGGGCGGCCCTTTGACTTTCAACAACCACACCATTATGGTCTTCCCGGACTACACCCGGGAGGTCCAGGAACAACGCCGTTCCTACACGGAGGTAAAGCAGAAGCTGCGCTCCCTGGGCCTCCAGTACCAGCTCCAGTACCCGGCCCGCCTACGCGTCGTTTTCCAGGGCAAGACACTGTTCTTTGACACTCCCAGGGCAGCTTGGACCTGGCTCACCGAGGAAAAACTCTGCGCCAGCCCGGAGGGGTGTCGCCCACTACTGTGCCCCGGGGCCACGACGCAGCTGGGCCCCAGCGACCACGGCGCAAGAAGCGCACCCACTCCCGGCAACGCCGAGGCGCAGCGGTGGCCAGGACCCGGTCCGCGAGCACCTCTGGAAGAAAAGTGAGAGACTCCTCTGCCTCGTCTGGAACATCATCTCATGTGGCTGGGGGGTCCCGGCGCCGCCTGTCGCCTCGGCCGGATGGGTCTCGGACCCCCCTCAGCGCGCACATTGACTTGTCTGACCTCTCACGCAGCCCTGCTATATGACTTTATGTTTGTCTCCCGTATCCACAGGGGGAGGAGGCGACCTTGCCCGGTAACGGGGGTGGGGGGCTCTGCTGTCTCACGCTTTCCCGTAGCAGCCTAGGACAAGACATTAGAATCCGTACTTCAGGAGGGGTTCACCACGCTCTTTACACCCGAGCGCCCAAGCTTTGGGTCTTGTAACTGTTGGTTCAGTTAGGGCGACAGATGCTTCCGTTCTTGAAGTGTAGGGTGGGGGGTGGGGGGTTGGGGTTGGGTATTCGTTGGTTGTTCCTCCTTGGGGGATTGTTTTGTTTGGTTTGGGTTTGTTCTCCACTGAGCCTCTCATGCAGCACCGCGCCACACGTGTCGCCGCGCTACTCCATGCAGACACTCACACGGGCTCCGCCGCCGATCGCTTTCCGACACCGTCCGCTAGCTTCCCCTGGCATGAGACCCATAGTCCCTCTGGGGCCTGCTCGCTCCTTCCTCCCCTCCTCGCGCACCCATGTCATGGGGTGTCTGCCCGGCGTCCCCTGGCCGCTCCACTCCCGGCGCGCTCCGTTCCCACTGCTGTCATGGATGACCTAGCTTCCAAGGCCCAGGTGCGCATCCTGTCCTGGAATGTGAACGGCTTACTGGATAGGCTCAAGCGCACCGCCGTCCTTAAATATGCCCAGCGCACAGAAGCAGATGTACTCCTGCTTCAAGAAACCCACCTGCTTGGCGAGAAATGTCCCTTTCTGGCGCGCTACGGGTATGACCGGGTGTGGCACTCCGGGTTCTCGCGTGGATCGCGGGGGGTCGCCGTCTTGCTGCGCCGCTCCCTCCCTTTTGTGTTTACCCGGGTGATCCACGATCCCCACGGGATGGGGATTGCCGTTTGCGGCACGCTTGAGGGTCGGCCGTTCAGTCTCCTGTCACTCTACGCGCCGCCCCCCCGGGCTGTCTCAGGCTTTATCTCAGGTCGCATGTTTGCTGGCAACTCTCCCGCCGGGCACTATTGTTCTTGGGGGGGGGATTTTAATGCCGTCTCGGCCCCGCAGCTCGACTCCTCGGGTCCGGTTTCAACCTCCCGCGCCGCGCGGGCAAAGCAGCTGGCGGGTTGGGCGGAGGCTCAGGGCTTGTGCGACGCGTGGCGGATCTGGCACCCGCACGCACGGCAATACACTCACACTTCGGCCGCCCATCACACCCATGCACGCATTGACGCGATCTTTGTCCCCCCCGCCGATTGTGTTGGCATCCAGGACATCCGCATCCTCCCCAGGGGGATATCTGATCACTCTCCGGTTCTCCTGGGTTTGGGCCCCCCGCCCCGTGTGGCCCGCCAGCGGTCTGGGGCCTTTTTCTTTGCCCACGCCTGGTTCCTCCAAGATAAGACGCTCCGCAGGGAGGTGGGGTCCGCATTGACGCACTATTTTGGTGATAACAACGGGTCAGTCTCCTCGGCGGGCACCCTTTGGGAGGCCTGTAAGGCCACCATTAGGGGGGCTGCCAAAGCCCATGTGGTACGGCATCGCCAGACGCAGCTCCAGCGGCTCACTGCCTGTGAGGCCCGTGCGCTGTGCCTGGAGCAATCTCTCTCTGAGTCCGATGATCCGGCTGGGACTCGGCAACTGCGACTTCTGCGTGAGGAGATTCGTCAACGGTCGCTTGACGCGGCTAAACTCCTCTGGCAATCCTCGCTGGCGAGGGTATACGGGTGGGGCGATAAGAATGGTGCGCTGCTGCATCGGCTGGCCACTTACCCCAGGGCATCGCGCATCATCCCGGCGGTGGCCGACTCTGATGGCGCGCTCCAATCTTCCTCCGTGGCGATAGCGGAAGCCTTCGCTCAGTACTATTCGCAGCTATATCGGGCCCGGGCGTCAGACCTTTCTCTGACCTCTCTGCTCGCCGCTAGTAACTTACGACTTCCCCAACTTCGGTCAGGCGACTGGGAGAGTCTGGAGGTTCCCATTTCTCCTGAGGAGATCGGGGATGCGATAGGGCGCACGTTTGCGGGGAAGACCCCGGGACCGGACGGCTTCCCCCAGGAGTTTAATGCCACCTATAAGGATCACCTGGTCCCACGGTTGGGCGACCTTTATGCTGAAGCGGTCAAAAAAGGCTCCTTCCCTCCGGAAGCCGACATAGCCACGATTGTGGTTCTGCCCAAGTCTACGCCGCCCCCTAGTGATGGGTCGGCCTACCGGCCGATCTCTCTTATTAACACTGATATCAAGCTTTACGCAATAGTCCTGGCCCAGAGGCTCCGGCCCTTTTTGTCGTGCTTGGTACACCCGGACCAGTGCGGCTTCATGCCGGATCGGGGCACTCGCCGCCTTCACGTGGCCTTGGCTCACCGCCATCGCATATCTCCATATCTCACCCTCCTGCTTGCCGATTTCGAGAAAGCTTTCGACTCGGTTGGGTGGCCCTACTTGTTTGATGTCCTGACCCACATGGGTTTTGGCCCCAAGTTTGTTGGGATGGTACGGGTCCTTTACGCGCGCCCCCGCGCCAGAGTGTTGGTTAATGGGGCGCTGTTGAGGCCGTTTCGGATCGGCCGGGGAACGCGGCTGGGGTGCCCGCTATCACCCCTCCTCTTTGCGCTTGCAATGGAGCCCCTTGCTGCCCTGATCAGAACAGACCCTTCGGGGCTGGGAATGGCCGGGCCTCGAGGCGGACAAAATCGCCCTCTACGCAGACGACGTCCTGTTGTACCTTGGCGATCCGGCGTGCTCGGGCCCGCGCGCACTCCATATCTTGGGCCGCTTTGGCCGCGCATCTGGCCTCTACTTAAACCCGCGAAAATCGGTCCTTGTGCCTCTGCACCCCTCCCGGGAATGTTTTGACTGGCAGGACACTATTCCCCTCCGCCGGTTGTCCTTTAAATACCTGGGCATCTGGGTCTCCCTTCTCCCGGAATTGAGCTGGGCACTTAATGTGACCCCCCTGGTCAAGAAAGCCAAGGCAGATCTGGCAAGATGGCAATCCCTCCCGCTCAATCCACTGGGGAGGGTGGCACTATACAAAATGATGATTCTCCCCCGGTTCCTTTATGTACTGCAAAACACTCCCGTGTCCTTTCCAAGGCCTTGGTTTCGCGAGCTAGACGGGATGGCGACCAGATTTCTCTGGGGTGGTGGGAGACCGCGGTTGGCCCTGTCGGTATGTCGCCTACCTACCTTTGATGGCGGGCTAGGCATGACCAATCTTTACCTCTACTACCTGGCCACCCGCCTCCTAGTCATCCATGACTGGTTTGGGGGGGGATGGTCTGATCCGGCCTACAGGGTGGAATTAGACGACCTGGGTTTCTCCTGTATTCAGAACCGCCTGTACGGCGCCCCCATCCCCGCCTCCTGCCCAGACATCACCAAAGCGATCTTCCTGGCTTGGCGAGCAGCGCTTCGCCACACCCGGTGGACCGGGAAGCTGACTCGCGCCACTCCCCTCTGGCACGGGACATGGTTGCGGGACGTTGCGGAACTGGAGGGTTTTAAATCATGGGACCTACTCGGCATTTCCCTGTTGGGAGATGTCTGGCGGGGGGGACGTATGTGCTCATACCCGGAACTGCAGGCGCGCTTCTCCCTCCACTCGTCTCAATTTTATAGATATCTTCAACTGCGACACGTCATACGCACCTACACCCCACTGGACATTCGGCTGCCGGACCACAGCCCCCCGGAGGCTCAGGTCATGCTGGGCAATCTAGGGAGGGGTGGTATATCCAGGATATATCGTTCTCTTATTAACAATACCCCCATGCCCCGGGAAGGACTGAAGGAGCGGTGGGAGAAGTGGGTGGGTCCCCTGGTCGAGGTCGACTGGCGGGATGCCCTTATGGCCCCCAGGCTGGTGACGGCCTATGCCAAACTGAGGCTTATTCAAATTTATTACCTCCACACTGCCTACCTCACACCGGCTCGCCTGCACCGTGCGGGCCTCTCCGTTGACGCAGCTTGCCCCCGCTGCGGCTTTGACCCGGCCGACTTCATCCACATGGTGTGGTCTTGTCCGGAACTAGGGGGGTAGTGGAGGGGCATAGAAACCGATCTCACGGAGGTCCTGGGGTGGGAGGTGCCACATGACCCTAGACATACCCTACTGGGCATCACTGACGGTCTAGATGGCACACGCACAGAGAAGTTATTCCTTACGACAGCATTAATGGTGGCAAAACGAGATATTGCAGCGGCCTGGAAGCAACCATAGCTGCCTAGCTTGGCCAACTGGAGCACTGGCGTGGACTGGTGTGCGGCACAGGAACGAACTCTCTACCAGGCAAGGGGTTGTCATAAGAAATACCGTAGGGTCTGGGGGAAATGGTTGGGCAATGTATTATGAGCATGCGGTTCGGGGGGGGGGGGCGGGTGGAGGGTTTCGGGGGGGGTGGGTAGGTGGCGTGGTCCTAAGCTGTGCTGTTGTACGCGGGTGGTTCGACAGGCTCAATGTTCTTTCATGTTGTGTCATTCAAAACAATAAAAAGTTGTTTATCAAAAAAAATCTGATGGTATGAAACTGTATTGGATCATACGCAATGAGTTGTCAGTTGTGAATGGTTTAATATTTCATGGAACAAGATTAATTCCTCCAAGTAGTATTAGAAATTAATTGGTGGAGTTAGTACATGAAAATCATGCTGGTCTCACTAAAAGTAAAGAGAGATTGTGTATGTCCTACTGGTGGCCTGGAATGGATAAATGTGTCGAACGTGCAGTAAGCGAGTGTGTTCCTTGCATATTGAGTTACAAAACTAAGTGTCCACGGGTACAACCTATGATCTTAAGGAGACGTCCTTGTCCCTGGCAAGATATTGCTTTAGATATACTTGGTCCTATTCATCATGGTGGTGTGCAAACTTTTGTATTGGTGGTTATGGACATGTATTCTAGATGGCCTGAGGTGTTTTTTTTGTCTTTGATAGATTCAGCTCACATTATCAAATGTTTGAAGGAATTATTTTCCAGAGAAGGCATGCCTGAGTCAATTTTGACGGACAATGGTGTTCAGTTAATATCTAGAGAGATGGAGGAATTTTTATCATCCAGAGGTGTTGTTCATAAAACTTGCTCACTATACCATCCAGAGAGCAATGGAATGATTGAGAGATTTAATAGAGTTCTCAAGGAATCTATTACTTTAGCTAAAACACTATCATTGGATTGGAAAACTGAAGTTTTGAAAAAAGTGTAGGAATACAGATTGTCTCCTCGTGGTACAACAGGGAAAACTCATTTTATGTTATTTCGTGGTAAAGTGCCTAATACATTTTCTTGATCCTGGCTGGGTCAACAGATATGAGTTAGCTAAGGGTAAAGAATGTGTATGTGATGGCAAAGAAGTACAAAAAAGAGAAGAAGGAAAAGCCAAAGAAAGGAAAAAATATTTTGATATGGAAAATTCTGTTAAAAGAACTGTGGTGAATGTAGGTAATTGCGTCATGAATAAACGACCTGGTTTGGGTGGTAAGTCGAATTCCAAGTTTCTTAAACCTCTCAAAGTCATTAAAGTGTTCAAAAATGCTATTAAAACTCAAGATCATCACCTTAGTTTATGCCCATGTTCCGCCCCAGTTTCTATGCCATATCTGGAACCCGGACAACAGGATATAAACATCATGCCCTCTGTTTATGTACAAGCGATATACACAGCTGTTCTGTCCCACTACTGGATGTATACTCTGCTATGTCTATCTGATGGTTGTGTATGATGGTCAATGTCTGAAATATGAAAATGGCAATAAAAATAAGTTTAAAAAAAAAAAAACTCAAGATCATCACATTTGGAATTTGAACAGAGTGGTGGTTCTTAAAGGAAATGTGGAGGATTATAGTGTTTCTATTCCTGTTGGTTTATTTACAAAAAACATTGATAATAACATTGATGTGAGAAACACACGTTGTTCTTCTAGGATTGTAAAACGTCCTAGTTACTTGTCAGACTATGTATAAATAATGTGCATATTTTGTTTTGTAAAGGAAGGGAGGTGTGTGAAGTGTCTCTTTAATTGAGAGAAGAGTATTGGAATCTATGTCATAATGGAACCTTGTATATGTCATGTAGAACTTGTTATTGCTTAAGTTGTACTGCAGTTGAACCTTAAGCTTGCTTCCTGATGGATGGGATCTTCTTATATGAATAAACTTACAAGAAACAGCCTTCCTGTATTCATATTCTTACTTCAGGAATGCTTCAGACACCTAAGTGCTGAAAATATGCTTCTTGTGGGGAACTGGGAAAACTGTGATGATATGAGCAAGCCAACTCTATGAAAACACAATAGACTCCACATGACCTCCAGCGGCAGGTTTTAAAATATTGCTGGTGTGGCAAAAATAAAAGAAGTACACCTTTTATTCTAAAAAAACGAATTTAGATGCAATTGTATGGTTTTCTAATTGCCAACACTTGTATATTTTAAACAAACTAATTTATTCTAAAAGGCAGAAAGTAAGGTATTACCTGAAGGTACTTTTCTTAATTTAGAGAACACCGATGTCTAATTTAAATGAGTAAGAAGTGTATTCCAACAATATTTCCTTCTGTTATTCAGCGCCAAGTGGTGGACATGCAATTAACAAATTCATGTTATGTTATAGTTAATGTCCTAAAAGTGACCATAGCAAAGTAACAATGCTGCAGTATGTTGCTCCTAAATTGCCATTACTTATATGATATACCACAAGATAAGCATTCCTGTTGCAGGCAAACCAGCCACATAATTAGGTACCTTTTTGCCACTTAACTAGAGATGCTATGTGCATAACTCTGCACACAAATGCTTTAAACAGTATAGAAAGTTTCAATCCTATCACGATCGTCCTATAGGTTCATTAAAAGTTGGTAATGTGAAGAAGTCAGACAACACATTACTGGATCGCATTCACAGAAATGTTTCAATTTTAGTGGCAGAATATAAAATAGGATTTCCTTATGATGCAACTACTAACAAAGTATCCCAGCCTTAAATTATAAGGACATTGCAAGTCACAGAGGAGTCCATGGCCAAGTACAGGAACAAGGCCAAAGACGGACTTCCTTATAAGGTAATGGAATTTCGATGTGAATTGCAATATGCTTTTAATGCACGACAGATGGTGTTTTATTCCTTATAACACTTGGCCACACAGTCACCCCACTCAAAAACAGCTTAAATCTGTAATGTCTTGCTACTTCACAGGACAGAAATAGTACGGTTGCTGACATGAATAACATGGCATAGGCTGTAATAGTAAACTAGACAAACTAAAAATAATTAAAATATTTCCAGAAAAAATATTAGTATCAGTTTAATGTAAGTGACAATAAAATAATGCTGCATCTCAGAATGTACAGAAACATGCAAAGAGAATGTATCGTTCCTGTGCAAAAAAGTAAACATGTTGCCTTAACTAAATACTTTTTTCTTCAAAAGAATGAATAGATATTTAAAATGCAGCTGTAAATATGCTCTGTGACCTGTCTTTCACCTTTTGCTGCTGGCTCTGGGAGCAGACATTATGACATCCTAACTCAACTATAATAACTTATTACCGCTAAGCCGCTCCACTATTTCCTTATTGTAAGTGGCTAGAGATGCCACATCTCAAATGTGATAAAGAAATTAGACTTGTATACAGAGATTGCAGGCTTCCACGTACTATACAGGTATTTCTGCATCAGGAGTCCAGGATATGGGTTGCGCAGGAGAGCTAGATTCATTACAGATTATGAAGATATCCACATAGGATAAATTTACATAAAAGTTGTCTAAATGGTGCCTATATACTTAATGAGAGGTTGCCTTACAGGATGATTACCTCAACCCGGAGAGATACATTGGAAAAAAATGCTTCACAGTATTTTAGGCGACTTCAAACTTCAAGTGGCTCCCTCGAGGGCTCAAATACTTTGCTAGATATTCACTAAACTGTCTATGCTGAAATCTTTCCTAGTAGGCTTTAACATTTAATTCTGGCTCCAAAGAACTGAGAATAAGCAGAACATCGATGCATATTTGACTTATAAAGAGTCTTGTAGGAAGAGTATTTGGCCTACCTGAAGATTTGGAAATGTTGCATTGGTTATTCCCATATTGTGCAAAATGGTGAGCATTTCCTTTCCGTTCCACACTTTACAGGAAGATTCATATTCCCGTTCAACCAAGTGGCCAACGCTTTCTCTGATCCAACTACAAGAAAAAAGTCCAAATTATCATAAAATGCACTTTGAATTTTAAAAGTCAAAAGGAGAAGTAAAATATTTACAGTGTTAATCTGTACTACCGGTTTTAAATAGGGGTGTTAGAAATCAGTGTAATTTCCTATTGTGTAATTCTGTGAAATGTTGGAAATATTCTGCGAAATTATGCAAATCTGGAATTTGCCTTTTCACTGTAAAGTGCATTCTAATGTCCTAAGCAGATGAGAGGACCGGCTTCACGATTTAAAAAAAAAAAAACGCACAAAACACAGTGCTGTGAACAAGAGCGGCTCGCGTTCTGTCTATTCACATTGTTCCAGTGCCGAAGCGATGAGCTTTTTTTTATCCGAGTGATCTCAAATTACACCATATCGCATAATGGTGTCGTTTCAAATAAAATGCCTAACATGAAATGCCAGAAAGTTTGCAAATCATGCCCACGTAATTTACATTTTGCACAGGCCTAGTTTTAATGACAGCCTTTTTGATCAAAATGAGAAGGATACTTTATTTGCAGGCTTGGAAGTCACAGGACAATCTAATGTATTTTCAAGGACAATGTCTTGATTTTCTTCTAATGAATCACTTTGATTTGCTTAAAATGATTTGTAACAGAAAAGGTCCAAGATAGGCAATATGGGGTCCTACAGACTTGACACAAGGCAACAACCATATTACTGCGTTAAGCAAGTCACATATTCATATATTTTTCACCACAAAGCACGCCATTT
This sequence comes from Triturus cristatus, assembly GCF_964204655.1. Taxonomy (NCBI): domain Eukaryota; kingdom Metazoa; phylum Chordata; class Amphibia; order Caudata; family Salamandridae; genus Triturus; species Triturus cristatus. Next base: position 934,044,847 of record NC_140584.1, on the reverse strand, counting down.
CACAAGTGACTAGGGTGAATATTTGAAATCAGTTTTCTAATAAGACAGATGCATAACTCTTACCGCAATTTTGGCACAGAACAAACAGGTAAAAGGGATTTTGTTAGGATGAACTACAGATTTTCCATGGCTTATAACAGCAGATACCTTTGTTGAAGACAGAATACAGTTCAGCTCTGATCTAACATATTGCTCCATAAATGTTAAATCTACATTAAAATTTCCTATGTCATTAAAAATCAGCAGGCACAGAAATGCTAATACAAAAAAGCTATCTCCGGGACAGACCCTTGAATATACTGTAGAAAAACAGAATCAAATTCCCTTCGGTGAAACACATATTACATGCTAATTCGATTATTTTCAAAAGATTAATAATAAACCTTTCACATTTGTAGTACTCACTGTTAAACAAAAGGAGAGGAAACTGTGTCTTTGTCTCATACTCAAAGATAGATAGTGTGTTGTACTTGAGAGAAAATAATGACCTTCAACATAGTTTTGCTTGACAAGAGAAGGGTTTCGTAGATTATCTGTACTATTGTACATTTATATTCACTACATGTAACCAGAGGATATCAAGTACATAAGTTGAAATTACTAATTCTTTTTCATATCTCTTATACAATGTTCACACCACTGTTTGTTTGCTCCAGAGTGCTAGCAGAGACAGACAGTAAAGAGGTAAGTGACAGGGATGCTAGAGGTAATGTGCGAAAGAATTCGGAGGTCCAAGGTAGTTGTAGAGAGAGAACTCTTCAGAGCTCTTTTGAACTTCAGATGCCCAGGATCAAAGTGAATGTACAGCACAGATATTGGAGGTCAGAGGAAGCAGGGGTAGAGGATGGAGTAAACTTTCCAGACCAATGTGCTTCACACTCTTTTGAAATTATCTTCTGCATTTCAATTGGCCTAAATGAAGTGCATCTCGACAATTTTCATTTTAATTGTTCACTGGATCCTAGCCACAGCAGTCAAGTGACCATATTGTTCATCAGATCATACAAGGTACTTGATTGGAGTATCTTCGAGATGTGTTTAATAAGCAGCAGTCCCATGACTGAGTAACAGAACATGTGGAAAAAAAGTAAATGTTCCAGTGTTGGAGCTACCTTGATAGACTTTCTTCTCAATGTCTGCTCACCATGAGTTAGTCAGGTAAATATATATATTTTTTATATGTCCCAGAGTCAGACTGAGCAAACATTGTTAACATGTTCCAGTTATGAAACAAGTAACTTACCTCTCGTAACATTGTTTATGGTGATACAATAGCACCCGCAGAGTCCTTAAGTGACCCTCTATCCAGGTACGAGACTACATACTGAAATTTTATCATAGCAATGAGATTTCAGTGCTAGTAGGTGGCGCCCAGATGTCGAGATCAGTGCCTCCCGACTCCACCATAAGTGATGTTTAAGATGCACCTGAGCATTGGTGAAGTCAATTCTATTTGGCTTTCTCCACGTTCTAGTGCCACTTTCTTTTTTTTTTTATTTCAAAGTATTTTATTAATAATTTTTATAAGCAAAGACATTAGCATTTCTGTTACAGGGTTAGCCATTCGTAGTTTGTACCGCAGTGTTTACAGGCACTTCGAAACATATTCTTAGCTAACCCCAAATGGCGTGACTTGCTGAGAACAAGAAAAAGGGTGATAGAAAAAAGCAGGAGAGAAAGGGGTGAAAGAAGGACACATGAAAGGCTCTGTAGTTATGAGACTTATAAACGCTTGACAAAGCCGCTATGCCACTAGCTTGCTTGATGCGAGATTGGGAGACAACCTAATCCACCTACCGACCCGTAGGACCATAGTAGTTGCGCCCAGTTATGTTCACTTAACCGCACATAAAGGGGGGTCAGGGGGTGTATCGCCAGGACGAATTGGTTTCATGGGGGTTCGTAAAAGTCTAGGTACGTGTCGAGTGATTTCCACATCCCCCTGGTTGCTGGTCTCCAGGGTGAGTTCTATAGTGCAATGTTGTCCGCACCTCTGAGGTGCGTCACCCAGTTGAACCAGCCTTTGTATGAGGTCTTACTTGTGTCTTTCCAATTGGCTAGGACCATTTTCACTGCCGCGGTCAGCATCAGGTCTAGTAGGTCTTTATCGTGCTCTGATCTTAGTTCTGCGGTCGTAAATGCGGTGCCACTTTCTTAAGTGAAACCTTACCACTACTTCCTTTAAGGCAGAGGTTTGATGATTCCATAAATCCATTTACTGTATAAACCACTACAATACTGCTAGGTGGACCTGAGATTGATGGCTTCTGCTCAAATTGGCTCGGAAATGCTCTGCAGACTGCTTACCCACTATCTCAAGTGACGGGCAACCCCCTTGAGATGGGCTGCAGTGGTACCATTTTAACAAGATGAGAACTATGCTTTCAAGATCACAAAACGAGCCAGGGGAACATGGCGGCAGTTGGTTAGCTGTCGCGGTGCTCCGCCCCTGACCTCCGGAGTGGGAATGCGGCAGTAGCGCTTTCACTTCTGATATCTCAGGGGGCTACTCTGTTAAACTCCGTGAGCTTCTAGGAAAAACTCAGATTACTTACATTATTACGCGTCTTCTTCTCGTTATCGTCCGGATGCCCTTTCTCCTTCATGTGCGTTTGGATTGAACGTGTGAGGGAACCGGGGTCGGCGCCCTCGAGTCAGCTGAGTCAGAGCCTCTCACCAGGTGTGCTGCGCTGGAGCATTGCGGCGGTTGATCTGTGGCGGAGCAGACGAAGCTACTGGATCACAGCTGCTCTTTCCGCTGCTCCCTTCACCGGGTTGATCTGCTTTAACGTGGAGGTGGCGGCTCGCATAGGGACTCCAGCAGAGACTCAAGCAGCAACAGTGGTGGCGGCTGCCGGTGAGACCAACGCGGAGCAACAAGAGCGAGTTACTACGAGGTCGACAGCAGCCTCGGGGAAGCAGAGACCTGAGGTGAAAGGGAAAGGGAAAGGGTTGCGGGGGCGTTTGAAAGACTCCTCCTGGGGAGACGAGTCAGGTGCAGAGCGGGAGAGTCAGTCTGGGCCCTTGGGGGTTACTGACAGTGTTGGAGCCGGGGACTGTGTCTCTAAAGCGCACGAGGCAGGGAGGGAGGGAAAAAAAGGTATTAAGGCTCTAAAAAATCACCCCTCCCACGATAATAAGGCGTTTATTAGGGGGGCAAGGACACAAAAGTTGCAGAAAATACATCAGCCCGCAGTGGCTCCCCCACAAGAGACACAACCTGCAAAAAAATCCTCATCCTTTTTAGCTAATGAGGTGAAGGCTAAACGAGTTCCTAAGGCAAATAAAGTGGTAAAATCTGCTAAGTTTGTTCTAGACTCCCACTCTAAGATTACACCTTCTTTACGTTCTTATTTTAAGGTGGTCCCCCAACTCCTCAATATTCACAAAAGCCCCCAAGCATATCTTGGCAGTCCACCTCTGCCCAGTGTTGAGACCGCTCACGGGCGTAAGCTAGACTATTCTTTGTCAGCGCCTGTTTCTGTCTCCGCCTCTGTTTCATTCCCCGAGTTCAGTCTGCCGTCCAACAATAATCAGATAACCTCTCTGCCAAACGTCTCCATAAACTTACGGCAATCTGCCTCACCTCTGGCTGTAATGGAGGTCTCTCGTCACATTTCCTCCTCTGAGCCCTCGCATCCCACTACCGAGTCTACCCCGGAGTGTATGAGTACTCCTCCCCCTGCCCTGGTGGTGGTAACCCCGTTTATTGAGCCAGGTGTTTTGGGAGAGTCTCCACCACTGCCGGCCAACGTGCCAGGTATCATCGTTCCTGTCCTTGGCCCCGTTCACGTTACAAAGCCAGAGCTGGGAGGATTAGATACTACGGTTCAGGCACCACAGGGGGCAGGGGATGATGATCATCACTCGGACCAGGGTGCAATAGATTCATTGGTACAGGAGCAATGCTCGCTTCAAGGAGTGCAGGATGTGATATTGAGCGGCAACTTTGAGCATGATTCACAGACATTGAGGGTAGGACTGCATCAACCGACCCCAGTTGATATAGCAACCCCTCTTTTGTCTCTCCCACCAGTTCCCTCTCTAGAGCAAATGTTTCGATCTCTCTCAGCCGACATTAAGCGAGGTTTTGAAGAATCAGCAGTGATTCAAAGAGAGATCAAAAGCTTTTGTGAGGCGTTGGGTACTAAAGTTGATGGGCTCACTGCAAGGACTAATGCGTTAGAGGAGGCGGTGGGTGGATTATCCGTGCATATAGATGAAGCGAGGGACGAGATATTGAAACTTAAGAACGAAGATATTTCTATTTCTGAGAGGATGGAGACTTTGGAAAATCACGCAAGGCGAAACAACATCCGAGTTTTGAATGTACCCGAGGGAGTTGAGGGCTCTGATCTTAAAGGTTTCATTGTTCCTTTGCTAGTTCAATCTTTAAAGCTGGCGTTATCTGAAGAAGATATAGTTCGGGATATTCAACGGGTACACAGAGAACCCTTTGGGCGGAACCCTCAAAGATCAAAACCGAGGAGGATCCTTGTGAATTTTCATACTTACACTATAAAGGAGCAGATTCTTAACGCAGCTCTAATGTTAAAGTCCCTCGACTATAAAGGTTTTTCATTTCAAGTACGTTCTGATTTGTCTAGAGTGACCCTTGAGAAGCAATGGGAACTCGGTAAAAGGATGGATGCTTTTCGGAAGATTGGTGCCACGGTCCAGTTAAGTTTTCCTGCAATTTTGAAGGTTATGTTTTGTAACAAAATGTACAATATTCGATCAGTCCAGGTGGCTGATGACTTGTTAGCTACCCTTCAAAGCGATAAGGGCGCAGCCGGGGCGCCTCCTTGAGTAACCTTGAGTAACCTATTTCAACCCTTTTCACAGCGATTGTTCTTTAACTCAGGTGTACTCTTAGCAAATTTCATATTCTCCCACTTCTCTATACATCCATAGATTATTCTTACGTACATTCATGGAATTGCAAGTAAGGTGGGAAATCTGAAGCATCTTGTAAATTATAAGTGGGAGTAAGAAAGCAAAAAAAAAAAAAAAATATATAAAAAAAAAAAAAAACCTATATCAACACTCACATACAGTGGAACTATATCAATTGTACATACACTCCGGGGGTGGGGTTGGGCTAGGGGCATCACATACCGGGTTCCGGTTGGACTTGGCAAGGGTTCCCCAGGGGGTAGGGGGGGTGCGTGTAGGTCACTGGGTTGTAGGGGTAAGGTTAGGGGTGTGGGTTAGCATTAACAGAAAAATTTCCTCGTTTTCAGTCTGGTCCCAGATTCAGTTTTGTAGATTTATACTTTCCTTTGTTTTTTCCTGGTATGAATTCTTACATATCTTACATTTTAATTCATTTAAAGGGTGGAACTTGAGCTATGAGTGATCTCAGGATTCTCTCCTGGAATGTTAATGGTCTGCGTACCAAATCAAGGGCAAACAGAATTCTTCAGTACCTTCGTGATGTTGATGCGCAGATCATTATACTCCAGGAGACACATCTAATTGAAGAGGAGATGTTGGATTTAGTGAAAAGGAACAGGTGGATTGACATATCGGTATCCACCTCCCAGACTTCGAATACGAGGGGTGTTACAGTTCTCTTTAAAAAATCAGTTAATACTAGGATCATAACCTCTAAGGTTGATCCGGGAGGCAGATGGGCAATTACTCAGGTGGTTATTGGAGGGGTAAACATAACACTTGCAGGTTTTTATGGTCCCAACCAGGATGATCCTGCTCCTCTAGAGTCTCTTTTCTCAAGTTTGCTACATTTTCCGGATCCCATAATCCTTTCAGGAGACTTTAATATTGTACTCGATCCATCTTTAGATAAGATCCCTCGTAGTAGGCAGTTAGCTCCATCTAAAGCCAGAGCTCTTCTGCAGAGTTCTATGAAACAATACGGGTACGTGGACATCTGGCGGGCAAGAGCTGGTACGAAACCAGGTTTTTCTTTTTACAATCACAAGTATCACCATCGTTCTAGAATTGACTATTTTCTGATAAGCCATATCTTGGTTGATTCAGTTAAAGACATCTCTTACCTTCCTTCGCATCTCTCTGATCACTCTGCTGTTCTTTTGGAACTGGTCGGTGTAACTAAACCTCTCACCTACTCTTGGTCATTTGACAGATCTTTACTTTCCTGTTCCCAAGACGTATTGTCTATTAGATCAGAAACCATTGAATTCATGCGTATAAATATTGGATCTTCAGACCCTCGTGTCGTTTGGGATGCATTTAAGTGTAGTCTTCGTGGAGTGATTAAAAATAAGGCTGTACATCGTAGGAGGCTCTATGTCCAGGAGGTAACATCTATTGAAGCAGCGCTTCTGGAAGTGCAAGCAGAAATTAATGTTACGAACAAAGATCTTACAGATATTTATTCTCCCCTCCAAGAGAAGTTGGCTTCCCTTAAAGCGGGTTTATCCGACATATTAAATACACGTATCTTGCAAAAATGGGAAGCGAGTAAGCTGTCGCATTTTGAATATGGAGAGGGGGCTGGTAAACTGTTGGCCTGGAAGGCAAAGTCCGACAGAGCGCGTAACATTATTAGCGAGGTAACAACCACCCAGGGGACTGCTTCCTCTGACATAGAGATTAGAACCGCCTTTAAAATTTTTTTTCAGAACATCTATTTGGAGGACAAGAATATTGACTTAGCAGATATAGAGAGTTGGCTAAGGGGTATCTCTCTCCCAAGACTCTCGGATCTGCAACGCGATATGTTGGAAAAGGAGGTAACCAAGGAAGAGGTAGAAGCAGCAATTTGTGCTAGTAAGAGGGGGAAAGCTGCTGGTCCGGATGGCCTACCAGCAGAACTATATAAGATCCTGGTAGAAGAAATTTCTCCCTTTCTTACAATATTATTTAACCATATCATAGTAGGAGGGGCCATACCACCAGCAACTTGGAACGAAGCTTCTATTACTCTTATATTAAAACCCGGTAAGCCTCCCGATGACTGTGGTTCTTATCGCCCCATATCCATTTTAAATGCAGACTACAAAATCTTTGCCTCCTTATTGGCTAGTAGACTGGGTCAAGTCATACCCGCGTTAGTTCATCCTAACCAAAAGGGATTTATTAGAGGCCGCCAGCTCTTCGAGTTAACATACGATCTAATTGGGGCCATAGATATGGCCACCTTGAACGCAGCCCCGTTGGCCATTCTCACGCTCGACGCCACCAAGGCCTTCGATAGGGTTAATTGGTTGTACCTGTCGGGGGTCTTGGATAAGTTTGGCGTGGGGGGAAACTTTCAAAGGGCTGTACGGCTGTTATATAATTGTCCAACAGCTCGGGTACTTGTTAATGGAGGTCTCTCTGAACCATTTTCCATCTCTAGAGGGACCCGCCAGGGCTGTCCTCTTTCCCCTCTTTTATTTGACCTCTATATCGAACCTTTGGCTCAAAAAATTCGTGAGGAACCCCGTATCAAACCTTTTAGATATAGGGAATGGGAGAAGAAAGTCGCGTTGTACGCGGATGACCTCATGGTTATGACAGCAGACATCGATACTGCTTTCCCGGCAGTTATCAGTTTGGCAGCCGAATTTGGAAATGTTTCCGGTTACGAGGTAAATGCTGCCAAAACTGAAACGTTGGTATGGAATGATGTCGGGAGCAGTTTTAGTAACGGTTCGAATAAATGCCTTCGATATTTGGGGTTAAATATTATTAAAGATATTACTTTGATCGCGTCCAATAATTTTGCCAGGATCGCAAAGGAATGTCGGAAACTGATGAGAGCTTGGGTGCATCTTCCTCTTACTCTAATTGGCAGAGTTAACTTAGTCAAAATGTCTATCCTTCCCAAAATCTCTTTTTTGTTTAACACAATCCCTCTTTATTTTGAACCTGCTTTGTTGTCTAAACTTCAGGGTGAGATCAGTTCTTTCATCTGGTGCAATAAAAATCCAAGGATAGCTTGGAAAAAGATAAGGCGTCGTAGGGAGAAGGGGGGCTTGGCAGGGCCCGATCTACAAATTTATGCCTGGGCTTTTCAGCTTTCCCATTCACGTATGCTCTTAAAAACTCCTGCAGGTGATGGGATTGGCAACCTGTTTTCTACTTTGTTGAAGAGCGAAGGAGCTGGGCAGTCAGGTTTTTTGTTTAAGTTTGGAGACCCTAAATTTTTCAAAAAGGTGAAGTTAAAGATTTTACAGGGCCTGGCAAGAACTTGGGCAAAAATTAAATTTTCTACTAAACTAGGGTATTATTCCAGCAGAGCTCCCCTCTGGGACCTTCCAGAGTCCCCAAACTGGCTAAGTGATGCACTTGCAGTACCACTCAGGGAATCAGGGATAGCTGTTTGGGGAGATCTTTTTGTGGAAGGGATCTTGATCCCCTGGGAGGATTTAGTTCGTAAAGTTGGGCCCAATCTCTCAAGATTTAAGTATTTACAAATAGTAAGTTGGTCCCAAGCAGTAACATCACGATCTACACGGCTTGATAAGTTTGTTCTAGGGGGAGAAAACTACTTGGAAACTCTTTTGGTTGATCAGACTCCTGCAAAAAAAGAGGTTTCACTATGGTATTCTTTAATATTGGATGAAATGGACGGCGAATTTGATCTCCCAAAACAGCTCTGGAGCTCTTCACTGCCAGCCTCCAATGTTGTAGACCTCTGGTTGAGGTCCTGTAAATTGTTGTGGGAATTAGTCAAACCAGCTTGGCTTCGCAGGAATCACCTGTTCACTTTACATAGAGCTTATTATTCTCCACAAAGACTTTCGAAATTTTCTGCCGGAGGCCCGGTGGCTTGCCCGAGATGTGGACTTATGGAGGCGGCTGATACACATATGTTCTTTGAGTGTTCCCATTTAACTCCTTTTTGGGATGCAATTAGTATCAAACTCTCGGCCAGCCTGGGTCGCCCAATATTAATAGATCTGAAACTTGTAATTTTTGGAATAGCAGACAATTTACGATCTATGGCTGGTAACCTACTATTTTACGCAATGTTGGCGGCTCGAAGAGAAATTTGTAAACGTTGGAAAGAACCTACGCCACCATCTCTTTTTGAGTGGCGTAGTTCTCTGCTTCAGCTCTCTAAACTAGATATGGCTAGGGCTGGTAATCGTGACAGGAGAAAATACTGGAGGATGCTGGATGGGACTGCTTGAACTTGCTGGGTTTTTTTTTTTTTTTTTTTTTTTTTTCCCCCAGCTCCGATGATTATTCTGCCATAGTGCCACCTTGCTGTCTTATTGATGGTCTCCCTCTCTCTCTTGCCCAGGCGCACATATCCTTTCCAGCATGAATAACCACAAAGATGGTTAACTTCTGTCAGCTGGCTAGCAAGGGTTGAGCTGTTAGGGCGGCCGTGGTGGCTGTAGGGCTTCTATATTTGATCTCCCTCCGTTTGCCCTCCCAGCAATTGCTGCGCCAGCACAACGGTGCGCCCGTAGCTCCTGTTATCCAAGCAGCGGCTTTCAGTAGTCTGGAACCATGGCAGTAAATGAGGAATAAAAAAATTTTAAAAAAAAAGATGAGAACTATGAAACCTCAAAGTAGTTTGTCGTTTACCCTGGAGGACTGACTGAGATCTTCAGGTAATTATCCTGCACAGCTTATCTTCATCGTTGCAGGAATGGGGCAGAAAGAGCGAGAAGAGAAATGGCCAATGACATTCTATAGCAATCTCAGGCCATACCAGAGTTTGACTGGAAGAACTACCTTGTCTTTAGAGAAAAACGAAAGACTGGGATTTGGTCAAATGTGGTTTGTCGAGGGCGCCTACAGTGGGTCAACGTATATCAGTGAAAGCTTGGGGTGTATAGGACGGTGCTAGCAGGAGGGGGAAAAACACCCAGAACCCCCCTAATGTGGACCATGGTCCTGAGGATTTGCAGCGAGCCTGTGCACACGTCAAAGTAACAAAGTGGAGTAAGTACCCCTTTTTTTCAAAGTTCTTCCATGTACACAAACAATCTGTATTTGAATAAAAAACAGAAACCAGGTAAACAGTCTTTCTTGTTGTATTCTTCTTTACTGGTGATCGATTGCCCAGCCAAAACGTGTTTTATCCGGGGGTGTACTCCAAGACTTCTTCAGGGCTAAAAGGCAAAGCCAGGAGGTATGGAGGTTCTCTGAGCCAGCAGCTAATCCGTCCTGGCAGTCAAAGGAAGAAGGATGTGATCCGCAATAGGTCCTGAGTATTGGGACACTGCACATGTAAAATGCACAACAGAGGGCATCTTAGAGATGTCCCCTGAAACTCGACCAACTTCTAGTGACCTGACCTGACTGAGTGGCTGCTACCAACAGACATGTTTCTGGGCCCCTGGGTCGAGAGCCTGCTGCTCTCGGGGGCCTGAAACAATGCACATCCTGGGAAGAGGTGCCAAGCCTCCTCCCCCAGAATGGGCAGGGTTCACGAAGGGGAAGCTTCAAAGGCATGCCGCCTTTGTGAGCCTCCCCACACCATTTGCTGCTTTCAGTAACTGGTCCCCACTGGTTCTACCACACACTTTGGGCGGGAGAGCCGGCGGGAAAAACAAGTGAGGGAAAGAGGTGTGCTCACCTCCGCCAACTTCACCCCTCAGGTGAGGAAGGCGAGGTGAAGCATAACTCTGAGTCCCTGCCAACTTGAGGATGGGGAGACCCAACCAACCAGGGACATGATCCTGCCCCCCTCCCACTGGAGGCTGGCACGATAGGGGGTGAACCCACCCCAGGGAAGGCACCCATTGGTACCTGCCCTTTACCTACCTGTAACACCCCTAAATCTAGTATATAGGGGGCACTCTGAATCTTGCTTCCTAAGATCCAGAAACGACAAGAAGAAAAGAAGAAGAAGGACTGAACAGCCATGTAGCCAGCTAACAAGAGGAAGACGCCCACTGACTAGGCCACAGCCCTACAGTCCTCTCTCCCCTGGAACCTGCTCCTGCGAAATACCGGTGAGTCCTGCCGCCAGCAACCTCGACAACCCCGGTGGACCTGCCTGCCTTCACTTCCAAAGACTGCTTCTCCTGTGAACACCGTATTTGTTCAACTGCAGCCTCTGGCAGCAGCAGGAGACCGCGAACCCAGCCCACTCTGCACCCGCCAAACCCGGCCCGAGCTCGAGTGGAAAAACACCACAAAGAGGTCACCCCGGCGATCCTGACCCAAGATCCGGTGACCCCTGACCTGCCTCAAGCCTCCAGCCGACGCCTGCAGCCTAAATCCAGTAGGCCCCCCCCCTAACCGCGACCAGGAGCTGGTAAGAAGATCCAACCCCAAAAGGCACCCCTGCACCCGACGCCCCACGGCCTTGTGTGCCCAAACCGACGGTGCCTAACCAACCCTTAACTTCCCAACTTACCTCTCCAAGTGGAGGTCGCACCCAGAAGTCCTTCGTCTCCCTGCCTGCAGTGTTTTTACAAACCGGAGGTTCTCCATAGAAAACAACAGGACGCCAGACGTCAAAACAGCACTCTGCACCCAGCCGCCCCAGTGCCGCTGAGGGTGCACCTTTTGTGCTACTTTGTTTCCCCATTTGCCCTGACCTAAACCCTAGGAGTTTTGCTCCCACGATCCAGCGGCCTGCTTGCCAGCAGCCACCAGCCGGAGGCCCCCTATCCCCCATTGGATAACATTGGGCCTCAACACTCTGCACCCGGCCGCACTAGTGACGCTGAGGGTGCAACAACAGTGCATCATTGACCCTGGGGGACCCCTGAGTCTAACCCCAGAACCTTAACTCCCACATTCGGTTACTTACCTATGAACCGATTACCAGTTTTTCCTCCATAGGATAACATTGACAATTTTCTTCCAAAAAGTATCTAAGTGAGGAGTTTTGAAATCTAAAAATATTCTTTAAAAATCGCACAAATAATCAAAACATATTTACTTATCTGTTTTGAAGGGAATGTCCCAGTGCTGAATCTAGGTATCCAGCACTGACTTAGAAAAGTAACGTAAAAAGTAACTTACCTGTAGTTTACTGAAAAAGCCTATTCATTTCAATGTACTGCATTTGCTAAGTGTTGCAATCTACTGCATCCCCTGTAAATCAAACAAAGTACAATTTCTATAGCATTTTCAAACTGTTCTATATCCAGCAACTTATTACTGAAAAGTATTTAATGCTTACCTGTGCCAGGCGTGCTTAGTTCTAAAAAGAAAACAACAGTATATATTTTTATACAAACACAATTGGCCTAGAGTTCGGTTCTTGAGTGTGTGAATTCATTTGCTGACTAAGTGTGTACATAAAATGCTTACGCTATATAAACTTTATAAATAAAATGAATAAAAAACACTGTCCTCTGATACTGCCTTACTGCTCGACCACTCTACCACAAATAGAGAGTAAGGTTCTATCTAACTTTAACCTCTGCCTACCTCTGGGGTCACTTGGACTCTATGCACAGTTTACCTCACTTTGGTGTAGTATATATAAAGCCAGTTTCCTACAGGGTTGACGTGCAGTGTGGTAAGATTTTCAAATAAAACAGGTCACAATACAGTTCGAAGTGCTATGGAATTCAAAATCAGTTTTAGGGATAAACCTTGCAAGAGTCCGGACATTTTCTTGTCACTCTGAAACCTGATAAGGGTTTGTCTTTAGAAAAGAATGACTAAATAGTAGATATGACTAAAGCCTCACCGACTGCAAGGCAAAACGTGTAGAGGAGACTCTCAACTTCCAATCATCAAAATAAAGGTAGATATATGCTCCTCAAAACCTTAGTATGAAGTCTGTGCTGTCATCAAATTTGGTGCCACATGCCAGTTCATGCGACTGAACTTTGCACTGGAATCACCTGCCACACACAACATATCTGAGAAACCTTTGGTGAGGATACCCTGGTTGCTGGAAACACTTGTGTACTTCAGGTTCAGGGACCACAACCATCCTGTTGACTGTAGGGCTCTTAGCATCTGAACCAGCAAAACCATATTGAACGTGCTTGGCATAAAAAATATTGGGCTTTCACAGAAGAGAGCAGAGTCCTCCTCTTCACCATCAAAAGGCAAGAGTCAAAGTTGTGATGAATCTCATTAGATCGAACAAGAACAGAAAAGTCCACTGAGCAAGGAATTTAGCACTTCCATTACAATCTTCGCTGACACCAGATAGAGGTAGAGTGGAGAGCATGATGGGCAGTGGAGGGAAGTTAATATCAGCTAGCTTCCATAGACTTGGTTGAAATCAAAGAAATGTGAGTTCCTGAGCAAGGGAACACAAATGTAAGCTCCTGACTACTGTATCCACATGGTCACAGTTGATGCTAAGCATACACAGAGTTAGTACCTGCCCGTTGATCAGTGAACACCAACCACTCAATGAAATTGGGAACAAGTATCTGGGCTTATCCAGGTCTTTCAATCTCTAATGGTATTACAGCTAGAATGGCATGCACATTTGCCTGACAAAAGTGGATGGAGGCATTCTGGAAATAAAAAAAAACTGCATCTAGTAACTTGGATTCCTCGTTATGAGGGATAAAAGCAGAATAAATAGGTTACATGCCTCTTCTCATACCAGCAGAGTGAACACAAGATTCCACTTGAAGGACCATACAGTGATACAGAAAGATTACTATATTGGATTTCTACGCTTTTAATGACTGAGTTGAATGAAGCATTTTCTACATTTACTGTGTCACCATTAATCAGTCTTTCCGCAACACTGCGCAGTAGAAAAGGCACCAGAAGCGCCTGGGTCAGGAATCAATTGTTTACCATGAACAATCCCACTAGGAAAACACCAGCAAACAAAATCACCAAGGTACAGCGTATTTTATCTGTTGACCCTGTTTGTACCCTTACTGGTTTGAAAAGTATTTATGGTGCAAAGAACATTCAGATACAATGGTGGAACGGACACTGTGTTACATGCGGACATTAATGGTACAGCCACTATAGTTTAGAAATGGGCGGTAATGTCTTGTGCATGCAATACATTTACCAGGTGCACATGATCTAAAGCCAGACTGAGACTAGGGAAACTACATTATTTATGGCAGTGCTGTGAATGTGTGCTTTTGACAAATAATCTCCAGAAGAGGAACAAGGGGGGTTTGGACTATGTCTTATCTGAAGACTTTCGGTTCTATTTTTTCTCTTACTTGCAGTCCCCAGTATCGATGCCTAATCCTTGTGGCTTGTGATTCAGGTAAGTGGGTACTACTGTACACAAACTGTAGCAAAGAATTGTATAATGCTGTAAATAGTGGACTATAGCCATTAAGGATCACAAAAATGGCAGAAAACATGAGGCATCTTATTAGGAAGAAGACTACATAAGTACTTTAAGGCCCATTGATCTAGCTGAACTTTTATTAAGAGAAATACAGTGCCAGAAGAGCTTCTACATTAATATGGTGATTGTACATTGAGGCTGTTTCTTGCATGATTTTATGCTTTAGGGTTGAATATGTTCACTGCTGCACCACAGTCAGAGCACAGAGACAACTATGCAGCGCAGAACAAACCATGAAAGGTAAAAAAGTAGCATTGATTAAAACCCTGACCAAGAAGGTAGTAAAGTTCATGTAAACTACTGGGGGTCTTATTTGCTATTTCTTATTTAGGTCTCGCCTAGCAGCGCGCAAGCGCTGCCCTGCGAGACTTATTGTAAGGGCTTCAAAAAGCTCACCACACACACGCTTGTGCGTGTGGCCTATTGCTTGCGGTTACCCGCACGTCGCCATATGTTTTGAATTATCGTGCCCAGACACGGGCGCCATAATTTAAAACATATGGGCTGGTGCTCGCTCTCGCGCGCACCACTCGCGGGACGCTGCCTTGCTTGAATTCCTTGTTAGAGCTGTCACTGCTGTGGCGTTTGCTTCGAAATGTGCATTCTGTGCCAGCGCTGGCTTACTGCAGTGGTGGATGTGGTTTAATGACGGGATGAATGGCGGTCTTTTACAAATGGACGCGTTTAAACAAAAAACATTTTATGGCACTTATTTAAATACGTATTCGATTTTTCTTTGGTTCTTACTTTTCCTCTCGAGTTGAAGTTTCAACGTTTTGGGGCTGGTGACCTCTAGCGGTGGAAAGTGGAACTAGCAAATGTTGCTAGTTGTCTTTTTTTCAACCAACGGGTTAAAAGGCGTTTATTTTTAAAACCAATAAATGTAGTCATTAGAATTTCTCCCTTGCAATAACTGTGTGAAACAAGTGACGAGAAGCTCTTATTTTTTATTTATAAAAGACTAGTTTTACTTTGTGTTTCCTAAAGTTCTAGAACTGTTGATTTTCAGTTAAAATGTTTTGTAGTTGAGGAAGTACGGCCTATGAACTGATAGATTAACACAGCGATGAGTATTAAAAAGGCTGTAAGGAGCTGAAACCAGGCCCTGGCTGGGTGAGGCTGCAGATTGAGAGCTATGGTCTGAGTTGTAGCAGCGAGGAGGATGCTGGGAAGAGTGACAGTGTCTGTATTCCTTAGCCATGCCTGACATTTAAAACTGATATTTAACTTTGACTAGTCATATTTAAATGTCACTAAGATTGAAAAAATAGGGGAGGAGCCTAGCGCGCAACCAAGATGGCCGCGTAGGTGCGAGGCTCCCGAGGACCTCCGCGACCTCCTGAATTAATCCTGGCGATATCCTGTCCTTGTTGAGGGGACTGTGTTGGGGAACCGGAACTGAGGCGCCACCCGTTTTTTGGGCTCGAATCGGACCCCGGACGCCGGTGGGAGCATCGATCGAAGGTTGTGGCCTTCTCCTCGCCGGCCCCCCGGATTGGAGTAGTGGGGCGATCCGGGGACAAAGTGAATAACAGCGGCGAACGGGGCTGGGCGACTGGCGTACCCCGCACTTTCACTTTCGCTTTTGCGCCCTCCTAGCTCTCAAGCGGGGTCGGACTGCGGAGCGGGGTGTGGTGGTGTGGCCTTGTCCAGGAGCCCGGCTGACCCGCCGGCGGTGGGTTGACCCGCGGTTCGGTGGTCGCCCCTGCCCCCCCCCTGGCACCCGTGACTTGGTATAGCGGCCCGTTTGGGGTGCTTGGCACGACGGTGGAAGAGCCAGCATGTCCACCAAACAAGATGGCGACCGGGCGAAGGTGAAGACGACCCGCCGTGGCACGGCACACCAGGCCAACAGTATGGACCGCTACACGCTCCAGAAGGGTTCTCCGGAGACATCGCGTGCATCCCCGGTGGGCCCGACGGAGGCATCCGCTCATCCGGTGGATCTGACCCTCCGGGACGTCATGGGCGCCATCGCAGAGATGAAGGCCTCGGTGGACCAGCGTTTCGACACCTTAGCGCAAAAAATAGACTCGGTCCTGGTGGATGTGAGCCTTGTGAGGGCAGACTTGTCCAAAACAAACGACCGAGTCGACTCCCTGGCCCACACCACAACGAGCCTCACGACAGACGTGGTGGCCCTCCAGAAGGAGGTGCGCCGGCTTGGCCAGGCGAGCGCCCTGATGGACCGGCGACTGGAGGACTCCGAGGGTCGGGCCCGGAGGAATAATGTCCGTATTGTGGGGGTGCCGGAGGGACGAGAGGCGGAGGCGGCAGATCTTTTCGTGGAAGAGTTGATCCTGACCCATCTCCAGCCCCGGGGGCTGAGTAAGCTTTTTGCGGTGGAGCGTGCTCACCGGGTCCCCGGGGGCAGACCTAAGACTGGTGCCCCGCCGCGGCCTCTCATTGCCCGGATTTTTAATTTCCGGGACAGAGATGCTATCCTCCAGACCTCCAGACAACAGGGACCGGTCAAGCTTGACAACATGGAGGTACATTTCTACCCAGACTTTACCCCGGCGGTCCAGAAGCAGCGGCAGAGCTTTCTTGGTGTTAAACGTCGCCTAAGGGACCTGAACCTCAAGTACTCAATGCTCTTTCCAGCTAAGCTGAGGGTAGAGGTGGATGGTCGCACGCACTTCTTCGACCGGCCCGAGGCGGCTGGGGACTGGCTGGACACTCTGCCTGGAGATCGGGGCCGGGGGGGCGGGGGGGGCGTGGCTGGCGAGGAGGGCCCGCCGGAGCAGAATTGAGGAGTGACTGCATAGGCCGTGCTCTGGACGTTGTTCCTTCACCATTTATTGATTGCATATTTTCCCCTCCTATGGAGGTCGTGCGGGGTCTGTTGGGGGCTTCCCTCCTCCTCTGGGGGACTAGTTAGTATTTTAGCTATGGGGCGACAGGCACACTGCACTTTGGGGGGGCTGTCTGGGCTCATGCAGGGGTGCAGGGAGGGGGGAGTTTTGTTGGGACCGGGGGGTGGGGGGGGGGGGTGTGTTGTTTGTTAGCACCGCAGGGCAAACCCGCTACTATGTTGTTGTTTTTAGGATGCTCGATGGGGGACGACCGATTGTTTCGACGTATGATGGGGGGTAGGGATTTGGCTGTGTTGTCATGGAATGTTAACGGCCTGGGGGATAGGATTAAGCGTGGTGTGGTCCTGCAGTACTTAAAACGTATTTCACCAGATGTTGTCTTCCTGCAGGAGACGCACCTTATAGGTAACTCCTTTCATGCAATGAACCGGCGGGGATATCGTTTGGCGGCCCATTCTGGCTTCACCTCGGGCTCGCGGGGGGTGGGTATTATGATCAAGAACTCGCTCCCGTTGGAGATTGATGAGGTGCGCCATGATGAGGGGACGTTACACGGTTCTGGTGGGAAGAATGGAGGGTAGAGTGTTTATCTTTATATCAGTGTACGTCCCGCCTGGGTTACAAGCCACCACATTTGCGGACCTGGGGCGCCTCCTTCTGGACCTTCCGAGTGGCCTGCTGGTGGTTGGAGGGGATTTTAATGCGGTAGCCTCTGGGTCTATGGATCGCCATCCCCCTAGGGACCTCCCCCGGGCACAGGCGTGGCTGCCCGGCCTTCTGGACACGCTGGGCCTGGTGGATTGCTGGCGATTAAAGCATCCTGCATTGCGACAGTACACCTTCCACTCGGGTGCCCATGGTAGCCTCTCGCGGCTTGATTACATCCTTGTCCCGGCGGCCCACGCAGGGAGGGTGGGGGAGGTGCGCCATCTGGCGCGGGGTATCTCAGACCACTCCCCATTGTTGTTGCATCTCGATGTCTTCCCGAGGGGGGATGGCAGGGTGGCCCCAATCAATGCATGGTATTTGCGCGACCCCACCATTCGTGCTGATTTGATCAAATCCCTACAGCGATATTTCGATGAGAATGTGGGGTCGGTCTCTTCGGCCATCTCCCTGTGGGAGGCTTTCAAGGTAGTCCTTAGAGGGGAGGCCCTCTCCTTTATCTCCCATGCCCGGCGGCGCGAGCGGGAGGAGGTGACCCGGGTAGAGGCCGAGATTGCAGAACTGGAGGGTGACCTGGGAAGCGGGGTAACAGACGACAAGTTGCATGTTCTACACCTAAAGCAGGCGGCCTATCGGGCCCTCGTCACGGAGGCGGCCAGGGGCCTCAGTAGAGAGCAGCAGGGGCGATTGTATGATGTGGGTGATAAGGCTGGCAAATTGATTGCGTGGTTGGATAAGAGGGAGAGAGCGAGCCGTGTGGTGCCTTTGATTGAGAGTGTTGATGGTGCGTGTGTCACTGAGCCGGAACCCATTGTCTCCTGCTTCGCGGATTATTTCCGCGAAGTCTACTCCCCGGTTTCTCCCTGCTCGGAGGCAGACTCCCATGCCCTGCTTCGGGACATCGCACTGCCCTCCCTAACGGTGGAGGACAGGGATTCGCTGGACGCCCCTCCCACCTCGGACGAAATTGCCTTGGCTATTCGCTCGGTTGCATCCGGCAAGGCCATGGGCCCCAATGGTATTCCCATCGAGCTCTACAAGCTACGCCCGGATGTGTTGGCGCCCCACCTGCGCGCGATGTTCCTGGCGGCCCACTCGCGGGGTTCCCTCCCGCCGGACCAGCGTCTAGCCACAATTGTGGTGATCCACAAGGAGGGGAGGCCCCGTGAACGGGTCACATCCTATAGGCCGATTTCGCTTTTGAACGCGGAGCCCAAAATCCTCGCCAAGGTGTTGGCCAACAGGTTGGTTGGCGTGGTGGGCGATTTGGTCCACCAAGACCAATCTGGCTTTATACCGCACCGCAACACGGCGCTCAATCTGCGGCGCTTGCACGGGGTGCTCGCGCGTGTCCCATTTGTGCGGGAGCCGGCCATCTTGGCGTCCTTGGACGCCACCATGGCGTTTGATACGCTTGAATGGCCATACATCTGGGCGATGCTGGCAAAATTCGGGTTTGGCCCGGGTTTCATTAGCTGGGTCAAATTGCTATATTCGGGCCCATTGGCGCAGGTGGTAGTGAATGGGCGAGTCTCGGCCCCATTCGCGCTGGGGAGGGGTACGCGACAGGGCTGCCCCCTGTCGCCTCTCCTGTTTGCCCTGGCCCTGGAGCCCCTGGCGGAGTGGCTGCGGTGGCACCCTTCTATCCGTGGTCTCCGCTGGACCCCCGAGCATGAGGACCGTGTGTCCCTCTATGCTGACGATATCCTTCTGTATCTCGCCTCCCCGCGTAAATCACTGATCGTCCTGGTTGATGTTTTGCGTTCATTCGGTCGCAACTCAGGCCTGGTCATCAACTGGGCGAAATCCTGTGTATATGTGCTTTCCGGGGAGGCTCCGGCCCTACCACGGGACTGTCCGATCCAGATTGCCTCCCAAGGTTTTCGGTACCTGGGTATCTATATCACTCTTGACCCGGAGGCCCGCTACGAGCGGAATTTGTTACCCCCCCTCCGGCGTTTGAGGGAGGACGTGGTGCGCTGGCGGCGTCTGCCGCTCTCGCCGCTCGGCCGAGCGGCCTTGTTTAAAATGATGTCCCTGCCACGCTTCCTCTACGCCCTCCAGAATACTATGGACTTGGTCCCGGCACGCTATTTCCGTGAGGTAGAGGGCCTCCAGCGGCGCCTGTTCTGGGACGGGAGGCCGCGCATTGCTCTGGCTAAATTGACGCTCCCGTGGTACGATGGGGGGGTCGCCCTCCCTGACATTAAACGGTATTACTGGGCCTCCCAACTAGCTGCAATTAATCATGGCCTTTACGGGCCCGCCTTGAACCCGGCATTCGAGATGGATAAGATGCTCCTGCCCGGTGGCGATTACAATCGAGCGCTCTACGCTGGCGCGCCCGACTCCCGTTTGACGGGACCGACGCGTGTCATGGTGCGTGTCTGGCACGCGGCTAATGCAGCTATGGGGTGGAAGGACCGTTTGACCCGGGCGTCACCGCTGTATGCGTCTGAGAGGTTGGGCTCCCTGTGGACGTCGAAGGGCTTCGAAAAGTGGGACACGATCGGAATCAGCACGGTGGGAGATCTCTGGACGAGGGGGGGATTCAAAACTTTTGAGACGCTGCAGGCGGAGTTCCAGCTGCAGGGCAGTGAGTACTTTCGGTACCTACAGGTCCGCCATGCGCTGGGCTCCGTCTTCCCGGATGTCGCATCCATTCCGGAGTCTTCCCCCCTGGAGGACAGAGTCCTAGATGGCCATGTCCCGGACAGCACGATCTCCCTCATATACAAAAAACTGATCAACGATAGAGCGTGCCTGCTGACTAGTCTCCGCGAGGCTTGGGTTGCCGACGGGCTGGAGCTGGACGATGAGGATTGGATTTCCGCGGTGGCCTCTCCGAAAGAGGTGGCCATCCCGGCTCGCCTTCGTTTCGTCCAGCTCAAGATCCTTCACCGGGTTTACGTGACGGGGCCAAGGCTTCTGCGTATGGGTTTTGCTGGTGACGGAATGTGTAAGCGTGGCTGTGGTGCGTTGGCGACTTTCATGCATATACTGTGGGAGTGCCCGAAGGTGGAGCGATTCTGGCGTGGTGTGCATGAGGTCCTGCGTGTGGTGACGCGTGTTGCGCTGCTGCCTGAAGCGAGGAGATGCTTGCTGAATGTATGGGAACCGAATGACTATTCGGTCCCGCAGACGCGGTGGGTGACTCTGGGATACATGATAGCCAAGCGCGACATTGCTCAATTGTGGGGATCCCAGAGGCCCCCTGCGGTGTCGGCCTGGAAAGAGCATATGGATTGGTGTATGTTTCGTGAAAAGGTGGTGTATGTGGCGAGAGGTAAGCCTGGGGCGTGGGTGAAAATCTGGGGCCCCTGGAAAGCCTACCGCGGGGGTATTTGTGAGCCACCACTGCTACCGGCTGCCTCGCCTGCTCCGTCTCCCTAGACGGCCCCCCTCCCTCAGCCGCGGGCGCGCGGTCCCCCAGTCCCTGATCTATTCCCATTCCCCTCTCCAGAGTTCTGCTGCTGGTTTGGATCCCCCACTTATGGAGCACGTGCTGTTATTTTGGATCGCGGGTTGCCTTGCGGGTGTGGTTTTTTGGTGTTGTTTTGTTTCAAGAAAAGGGAACCGTACTGTGGGCTTGGAGCTGTGTGGCCTGCACCATTGATTACTCCTGTTTCACTGCTCTACACTGCCTAGAGACTTTTACTGTATGTGTGCAATATGTTTTTGTCATTCTAGCGGCCGGCCGGATGGTTGTAGGCCTATACCTGTAACTTTTACGAACTGCAATAAACGGTTTCAAAAAAAAAAAAAAAAAAAAAAAAAGATTGAAAAAATAAATCCTTCTTTTCCTCCCTCGCCATTATGAACAGCATTGGTGTTCTCGCGCTCCCTCTGTGTGTAAGTAACGTTTGGGTGAGAACAGTTCTGCATTTGAAGAAACTCTGGGGCCGGAAGTTTCTTAAGATCCTGCCCTGGCGCTGCTGAGTGCCAGGAATGCCGAATAACATGGATCCTACTTTCTATTCCACCTCAAAGACTGTTTCTTCCCCTTCTGTCTCTAACTCACTCTTGCAGGTTATTTTTCATCTCTATGTTTTCTCTTTGTCTCTGTTTCCCGACCGTTTTGTTTCCTTTTCTGCCTTTCTCTCTCTTCATCTGGGTCAGAGACGGGTGATAGATAAACCATGAGTGTCGGTGCCCGCCTCCTGCAAGTACTGGCACAAATTAAGCAATGGGCAAGAAGCTCTAATTTCTCAATATTTATTGCTCTGACAAACAAGAGGGCACTGAATGTGACACCAGTCTACCAACAGCGTCACAAATATTGAGCTGAAATCCAACAATAATAAAGAAAAAATGTGCCAGAAATGAAACCGAGGCTGTTCCATATAGTCACACAATCACATAGCCTCGTCTGGAGGTAGGAAACGGACACAAAAGCTATGAAGCTTGTGAAACCGCTGAACAACTGCATGTGTCTTCTGCAAAGATGTGTGTGTGACCTTTAATCCCGGTAGAGGGACCAGTCATTTAGGCTTTCTCAGCCCTATAAAATGAATACCTGTCAGGTGGGTGGAAGTGTTCCTGATTCAGGCTTGGTAATGTCCAGGGACACTCCAGAGGGGGGAGTGCCTCGAATACGCACATCTCTTATTGATGTAATATGTTATTTTATGTCGCTCTTTCAGTCAAGGGAAGCTGCATGAATGAAAACTGAAAGTGTGCAGGGTTAGACAGTTTTTAACTGCTCTCAAATTAGGGAAGGGCACTGAGGTATTAGTACATACTAATGTGAAGAGGATCACACACTTTAAAGAGGCATGTCTCACTGAACGTACTGCGAAATATCTCTTTTTCAAGATTTTTAGGTTTCACATCAGCCAAGACCTTTTAACTTTACTAAAATTAAATACATAATGTTTACTTCATGGTGCTTTCAACCAGCCCTCCTAACCCATTGGTCTGTTGTGTCGCCTACATTTTTCAACTACTGCATGGAGCAGTGGGTCATTCCACTTTAGCCATTGACTGACTTCACTGTGAGCAGCAGCATTCTCCCCCTTGACAACCACATCTTCGCGAAGTAGTTCCCTTCAATTCCATGGACTACTATGTGCGCTTTTTGAGACACACGTTTTTGTTTCAGACAATTATTTTTGGTTATATTGGTGAGGGCATGGCAGCTTCCTCATCAATATTTTTTTTCCATAAACAACGAAAAAAAAGTTAGTATTGACAAACCCAAAAGGCTGGCAGCCAACACCAAACCCAATCGTTTTGTCAGTGCTTGTTTTGTGTGTGTGATGAATTGCTTTTTTGAGTGAGGTGGGTGCAAACCCTTCTCAAGCAACAACCACAAACCTTGTCTGGGTGAACCACAAAAGTCACTAAACTAACATGTGCTTAACCCTCGGATAGCTTGGCACAAAAGCAGTCCGTCTTAATTTATAGACACTGTGTAAAGTACTTACGCAACACACTAACAGTAATTAATAAAGTAAAAACACAACAAGAGATATCCCACACCAATTTAGAAAAATTAAGTACAAATAAATAACAAGCATTGGCATAGCCAATAGGTCTCGCCTTTGGGACATTATAAGTGTTTAGCCATGCAACAGTTGATGTTGCACCAAGGATATTGTGCTGCAGAATTAAATACTTATAAGGTCCCAAAGGCGAGACCTATTGGCTATGCCAATGCTTGTTCTTTTTTTAGAATGTATGCACATAATGAGATAGGTGGTGTTTTAATGTGTATTGCACAACAGAGAACTCTCCAATAAACCTGGCAACCAAGAAGGGTAGAATAGATTATTAACTGGGCTCTGATTTTCTTGTTTGCAGTGTGATACTAGTTCTGTTTCTTACAGTTAATGTGCATTATGAAGAGATCACTGGGTACGCTTGCCAACTATGCGAAGTCTTGTCATCATATTACTGTTGACAAGTTTCACTTCATTCAGTGTCCTTCACAACCTCTTGGACCAAAAGTTCCATATAATTCTAGTTTTTATTGAATATATTATTGGTCCGGGATCAGTTTTGGATAGGATTGGTTATAAAGCTACTTTTTGTGACAATCTTGAACCGAATGGTTTGGGTAGTCCATACGTTGTACTGGCCTGAGTAACAAGACACCTACTCCCTCAACATACATACTTAAGGTTTTGAAGATGAGTGGGAGTGGGGGGAGGAGGGGGTAAGAAGGCAGAGGAGGAGGAGGTGGTGGTGGAGGTGGTGGAGGTGATGGTGTGTGTGTGTGTGTGTGAGAGAGATGCATATCCAAGAATGTGAGAGCTGTATGCTTCTGAACCCCTGAACTACCCACTCAGTTCAAGATTCCCTAGGCATGTCAGGAGTCACGAATGTGGAGGGCACCAATACTCCCTCTTAACGCTCTCAGACGTATGGGGTGCTGCAGAAAGAGAACCCGATCGGTGGGCTATAACTTTGTCCGAGTGCTCTCCTGGTCCCCAGCATCAGAGAATCCATGTAGACGATCAATTTCTGTCAGTTTTGAGGGGGTGGCCAGAAATGAATCCTAGCTTCCGGAGGCACCATGTAACTGGTATTCTGAAGAAAGAATGTGGTATTCCCACATACATCATCATGAACTCCTACCTTTAAAACACTCTAGTTTGTAGTCTATTTACCACATTCCTTGGGTTTGCCAGGCATACAATGGGATGGAATGTCTGAGACCTGCATATAGCCATGGTGGCATGTCCCCTCAGCACTGCACGCTAATCTACCAGAGAGATCAATGCTAGAAAACTAGGGAGCAGCAAAACAGACTAGAGAGTAAGAGAACAAAACTGAGCTTACTGTAACCACTTTAGAATTATCTTTTAAAAAGTAATTCTTCATGGACGTTCAACACTTCCACTATGTTGCAAATTTGTTGCAATTTTTTTTAAAGAAAAGGAACACCTACAAAGAGTGCCTCCCCTGTAGATAAATAACTGATTAGACTTCCTAAAAGTTCCAGTCATATCTACACAGAACTTGAGGCACATTTTCATATAAACAAATAGAGTGACTTCTTTGAAGAGAAGAAATCTGAAAAATGTGGGAAATGCCATTGGTTGATTAAAGTGGTACACTGCAGGAAAATATGGAGTAAATGTGAGATTTCTTCACATACTTATTTAGTCCTTGAAATGTGGACATAGGGTGTTGTGGTGAAAACTGTCTGCATCTCTCCAACTTGCAATGCTAATGTGATGGCTAATAATAGAAAGACGGTTTACCACTTAACACATTTCATGTCACCTCTGCGTATGAACTGAAAAGACTCACTTGATATCGAAAGCAGTGTTAACGTCCCAATAAGGTGATGATTTGACTACTGCTGGAGAAGCGAAAAATAGGCCTTGGGTGAACTTCTTCATAATTCACTTATACAACCAAGATGCCAATCTCTTCTGTATCTGGATAAGGCATCAACAGTACCTAAACTGAGGCATACCTAAGCCTGAGATTACCAAGTATGACAATGAGGTAATATCAGGAAGCACTGCTGGATCAACTTACCATAGCATGCAGGATCCTCACAACGCACTAATATGAGGATCATGAGTGTGCATGTCTTCAGGACTAGAGGTGTATAGAAGGGTGTCCATGGTCTAGGTACTGACTGGACAGAAGTCTTGTGTCTTAGAATGACACACTTCATGAAACACCTGTTTAAGGACAAGAAGGTCTACATGTCCCATGAACCAGCAAGAATTTCGCCAAAGGTAGCCACCATCTTGAAGGCCAAAGAATATGTTTGTCATGTTCCATAGCGTCCTTGCTAACTGAGTTGCTGCAACTGCGATGGTTAGAATACAGTTATCTGTTCCTATGTAAAGTCGACAAAGACATCTGAGAACCAGAGAAATATCTTGCAAAGTGTAGACTAGCACTTGTATGTTTCACAAAGAGTAAACCATTGGGAGAACAAACTCTATAGCACATGTTTATTTATAGAGTCACCCGTAGAAATTTCAAACTCTATAACACTTGCTTTTTTCTAAAGGAGTTGTCCAGAGAAACTATTAAGTCTATGGCACTTGTTAGTTTTACAAGAGTCATCCACAGGGTCATGGCCTCTATTCCACTGTTTTCACTGCAAGGAATCAACCAGAGGACTATGAACTATCACAAACTCCAAAAGAAGGTTACTTGCACACAAGAATTGCTGCATTCTATGATGATATCAAAAAGGAAGACAAATATGACCAGGATTAGAAAACTGCATATGCAATGCTAACAAATGCTTCCAATTTTATAGTTATCCACTGATCATTTTGAATACAAACTAAGCACAAAGAATAAGTTACTTACCTTTGGTAACGCCATATCTGGTAGAGCCTCTATCTAGCCGCAGATTCCTTACCTTAGAATGCTCCCCAGGCTTCAGCTTGGATCCGGAAGTTTTTGATCAATCCCCTTGCACAGGTCTGTGTGGAGTCGTATGTGCAGGAAGTGACGTACACTGTCTTTATATAGGTGCCACCCCAGCATGCTGACCTCCGTTTTTGACAGTTTTTTCATACCAGAAGCATGGAATCAAATTGAGGAGTCCTGATGGATCTCTCTTCATGCGCTAAGACAGTGCGCAAAACCGGAAGGATGAGTGTTGGTGAGGAATCTGCAGCTAGATACAGTCTTTACCAGACACGGCATTAGCAAAGGTAAGTAACATTTTGATCTGAGGCTCCTACCTGCTGATTACTTACCTTAGAATAGATACCAGATCAATTTCTACCCAGAGGTAAGTCTGGGAACTGTTTCAAACAAAGATGTCCTGGAGTACCGAACAAGCAAATTACCCATCTCGCTGGATCTAACTGTCGAGGTAGTAGTGTTTGGCGAGTGTGTGCAGTGATGCCCACACGGTGGCCTGACAGATGTCAAGGACTGGGACCACTGTAGCCAACACAATGGTTGCTCTGGTAAAATGAGCTCTCACGCCTTCAGGAGACAATTACTTGGTCATTGCGTTGCAGATCTTAATGCAGAGGATTATATACTGAGTGATGGTTCTCTTTTAAATTGCCACCTGCAAATCCAAGAAAGAGGTGATTGTCCACCCGGAAGTCTTTGGTACGATCAACGTAGAATAACACTCTTTTTGGATCCAGGTGGTAGAGTCTTTTCTCTTTCTTCATAGGATGAGTGTTGGAGGGTCGGAGAAGAAGGTAAGCAGAGTGATGTTCTGCCCGACGTGGTAAGGTGAGACTACCTTTGGCAAAAAGGATGCTCTGGTTCCAAGAACCAGCTTGTCTGGGAAGAAGGACATGTAGGGAGAGTTAACTGACAGTGCTCGTAGTACGCTAACCCTACTGGCAGATGTTATTGTCAAAAGGCTGTAGAGGGCAGCTGTGCATTGGTTCAAAAGGTGAACACTTGAGAGAGGTGAGAACTAGATTCAAGTCCCATTGGGGTATAATGAAGGAGGAAACATAAGCTGTAAACATTTAAGGAATCTAGTCAGAACAAGTGACTTGAACAAGAAAGGTTGGTCTAGCAACCGTACAAAGCCAGAAATGGCGGAAAGATATCCCTTAACGGTGCCCAAAGCAAAGCCTTGTCGGGCCAGGGATAGAACAAACAAGAAAACTTCAGACAAGGGTGCAGACAAAGGATCAACAGATTTAGATGAACACCAAGCCACAAACTTGTCTCATCGCCAGGCATACATTTTGATAGAGGAGGAACGGCTGTCCGAATGGCACCACACACTTTAGGAGGGAGATCAAACACTCTCAACTGTTGCCACTCAATATCCACGCTTGAAGGAGGAGAGTGGACAGGTCTGGGTGCAGGACCCTGCCCTACTGTTGCGACAGGAGAACCTCCCAAAGGGGCAGCCTGATCGGAGGACAGATTCTCAAGATCAGGAGTTTAGGATACCATACTATCCATGCCCAAAACGAAGCCACTAGGATGACTTGGGCCTTTCTTGATCTTCCTAAGAACGCAGGACAGGAGTGGTATCGGCGGAAAGGCACATAAGAGGGCTGAGCTCCACTCAAGACAAAACGTTCCTTTGAGCAAGAGCCTTGGAAACTCCAACGCACAGAAGTGCTGACATTGCACATTCTTGGAAGTAGCAAAAAGATTTAATCAGGCTCTCCCGAATCTCTGAGATTGTGCATCAGCTCCCGATGGAGACACCCTTCGTGATCTGCTAGGCATCGACAGTTGAGTTTGTCTGCTCTAGCATTTAGGGAGCTGAACCATCAGGAATATGTCCTGATGTTCCAGTTAGGTCCAGAGATGCAGAGCCTCTTGAGATAGTATCCACTACCCTCCCTCCCTCCATCCTCCCTGCTTGCTGCAAAACTACATGGCCATGGTGTTGTCACCTGAACTAGCCATCTCTTGATCAAAGGAAGAAAGGCATGCAACGACAGTCAGATCGCTCTCAGTTCCAATAGGCTGACGTGGAGCTGAAACTCCTTCGGAAACCAGATGACTCGGAGACCACATTTACCCAGAAGTGACTCATCTGTCACCACTGTGAGCTCTGGGTGGAGAAGAGTGAGAGCTCTGCCATTGACCCAATTGCAGTCCATGAGCCAACACTGAAGATCTTTTGTAGTTCCCTCTGATATCTGGCCCAAGTCAGAGAGATTTCCCTGATGCTATGCCCACTGGGTCTTCAAGTCCCACTGCAGAGCCTGGATATGAAAATGGGCATGTGTTACTAGCAGGATACAGGAGGCTATTAGGCCCAGCAGCCTCAGAGTCAGTCGCACCGAAATCCAGGGTAGAGGCTGAAACATCCGTATTGTAGCCTGAATACCTTGGACTAGCTGTTCCAGAGGCCAAGCCCAAAACTGTATTTCATCCAGAACAGCTCAGATAAAAGGAAGCAACTGAGAGTGAGTCAGGTGTGACTTTGGCACGTTGATAGTGAACCCCAGCAAGTGCAGGAGGTTCGCATTGGTCTGGAGGAGATGTGCTGCAACCACCACCATCACCTTGGTGAACATCCCAGGGGCCATGGTAAGCCCAATGGCTGGCTTTGGGCCCCATGTAATGTGGGAGCTGCGTCCAAGGCCATGAAAGGACTGTGCCTGCTGGCCGTGGTAGCTAGGGGAAAGGGATACAACTGATAGCTCCTATCGTAGCTGCTCCAAGGTAACAGATTCAGCATTTTCTCGCTGCTACAGAAAAATTGTTTTAAAGACTATTTTAAAACTTGTAATATTTTCTTACCTCATTGCGTATTTGCACACTGCCTATACCTTCCCTGGTGTTAGTTCAGCCCCAGGCACCCCGGTCCGTCACGGCAAGTGCCGATTGAACGGAGGGTGCAGAGGAGGCGAGAGCGGACACACTTCCGGGCTGGGGGCATTTCCGGCGCTGAGCGGTCTAGTTGCTCAACGCCCCATCACCTATATAACCACATGAATTATCGAACGCGCAGCGGGCGCGCCGCCGGCGCGCCAAAGGCAAGCCCGTCTGCGCCCGTCCGCGCCTCGACCGGGCCCAGGGCCACCCCCTATACTCAAACCAGGTTAGGCCGTGAGAGCATAAGCTATACAAGCCGGGAGTTGCTCTCGCTCAGGCCCATACCCTGTTGTCGCACACTAATTCTATTGAGCGAAACCAAGCAATGCCCACGATGCCAACTCCCCTTTGAATTTTCGCAAATTAGAAGGCTAACTCCTCTCCAGAACGGTCCCACTAAACCAACTTGTCAAACCGTTAAGGCTGCACTAATCAACGTACGTTCCTTAGTTAAGCATAATACAGAAACAGCTAATCTCATAGATTCCCAACATTTAGACATGATCTTTATTACTGAAACCTGGGCTGATGACGCCTCTGATATAGACTTATCACTAGCCATCCCAGAGGGATACTCTATCATTAGGTCCGACAGGAAGGGAAAGAGGGGTGGAGGTCTGGCCATTATCTATAGAAATGAATTAAGGACAAAGGGCTCAGACCAGGGCAGTAACCCAGACTGCGAAACCCTCTTCTTCCAGTCGAACATCACAAAAAATTACACATTTAAAGGCCTTTTGATTTATAGGCCACCTAGGGCAAGAACACCGCTGTAACTACTGATCAGCCCATTTCTGGAATCCAGTGTGAAAGGCCCCGATTTTTCCGTTCTGGGAGATTTCAATATACATCTTGAAAATAGCTCTGATGTAACCTCAGCTACTCTGTGCGACGCGCTTGCCAACTTAGCTATGGTCCAGATCGTCAATCAAAGCACCCACGCAGCTGGGCATACTCTTGACGGGATTTTTACTTCTAATCCCGACATTAAACTCCTAGACATCCTACCAGTTCCCTGGTCGGACCATAAGGCCATTATCTTCACTATCAATACTATTGATTCCCGAAATACAGCTGTCATTCCTTCCAATAGGGCATCTTATTCCGACTGGGCCAAACTAGACGCCATCAAACTAAATGAACAGCTCACTCTCTCCATCCCTGAATTAGCACCTGACAGTAACACCGCCACACGTCAAATATCCAGCTGGATAAAGGCAGCCATTCATGAACTAGTACCTTTAAAAAAGATTACTTCCAGGAGAAAAACCCCCTCTCAACCTTGGTTCTCGGATGCCCTAAAACTACAAAAACAATTTTGCAGAAGGGCGGAGAGAAGATGGAGGACCAATTATGATCCCCTGCTGAAAGACGTTTATAAAACCTCCTTGGCCTCCTACAAAAAACTAATATTGGATGAAAAAAGCAAATACTTTGTCAGAAAAATTAACGAGGCAAAGAATTCCAGTAAAGAACTCCTTGCCACTGTGAAAAAACTGACAAAAATTGATAGCGACAAACCAGCAGCAATAAGCACTGAATTTAGTAACACTCTGGGCCAATTCTTCGTAGACAAAGTGACCACAGTCTATGAATCTTTCAAACTATCGGACGAGGTCAAATCCATACAGCTGCACACTATTCCCAAAGATGTTCCACAACTATCAGAGCATAGTACTCGATTCCATTTTTCACCACATTCAGTGGATCAAATTCTCCAAACCGTCAAGACTGCGAAGTCAGGGAGTCTAACGGATCCTTGTCCTCCCAAGGTTATGCATCTTTTCCCAGAGCTTATGAGTGAGCAACTAGGCAGTTTATTCTCTCACATAATAAACTCCTGCCAATACCCTGATCTCTGGAAAATCACCTCTGTATTGCCTCTCCTAAAAAAAACAAATCTGGACCCACAAATCCCAGCGAACTACAGACCGATTGCAAGAATTACTTTTGCAGCTAAGGTTCTTGAGAAAATACTAAACAAGCAACTGTCCACGTTCCTCTCTGACACCCATGCCCTAGACCACTCACAATTTGGCTTCCGAGAGGGTCGTGGGACTGAAACTGCACTAATTACGGCAGTTGAGGAACTCAGGAACATCTTAGACGCCGGAGGGAAGGCCGCCTTGATCCTACTGGATCTTTCGGCGGCGTTTGACACGGTCAACCACGCTACCCTTCTTACCCGTCTAGCTGAAGCCGGATCGCACTCGTCAGCTCGATCATTGCTTGCCTCCTACCTGTCTAACAGAACGTTTACAGTAGAGCTGGGGGAAGTAAAATCGCAATCTTTTAGCTCTCCATGTGGTGTGCCTCAGGGGTCTTCTCTGAGCCCCACTCTTATTAATCTGTACGTTAAGCCCCTTGCTGCTATTATTAGAAAATGTGGATTTCTGCCAGTCTCTTATGCTGACGACACCCAAATAGTGGTATCAATTAAAAATAACATCAGGGAAACAGCAGAAAAATTTCAAGAATGCATGATACAGGTCAATCAATGGATGCAGAGGAATTGTTTAAAGCTGAACAGAGATAAAAGTGAAGTTATGATACTAGGCACAGACATGGAAACTTGGTCCCCGGAATGGTGGCCGAATAACCTAGGCCATTGCCCACGTCCAGTAAATAAAGTGAAAAATCTTGGCTTTATACTGGACAACAAGCTGACTTTTGACGCCCAGGTCAATAAACTTGCATCTACCATGTGGTACATTTTGAAATTAATAAGGAAACTCCTGCCTTTTATCCCTTTAGCTTCCCGTAAAACGGTGGTAACTGCCCTGGCCTTGTCAAGGCTTGACTATGGGAATGCTCTGTTTGCTGGGATTCAGGCTCAACACCTAGCTAAACTTCAACGCCTGCAAAATGCAGCGGCAAGATTGGTCCTTGACATTCCCAGATCTGAGCCAATTACTTATAAACTGAGATCTTTACATTGGCTACCAATGGACAAAAGAATAAAGTTTAAATCAGTCTGCCTGACCTACAAGGCCTTACATGGGATTGGATCTAAGTTTTTGAAAGATCATCTGCAATTGTACGAGCCCCCTAGGACCCTTCGCTCAAGTCAATCAAAACTTATCCAGACTGCTAGATACAAGCAGGTCAGATGGGGGGGGGAGAAGCTTTCTGTTACACATAGCAAGGACCTGGAATCTCCTCCCTATTACAATCAAAAACAGTCCCTCCATCCTGTCATTCAGGAGAGAGGTAAAAACTTGGCTGTTTTCCTCCTTGTAGACCAGGCCGTGTCATTTTTACCAGGTAGTTTTTGTCTCTGCTTAGCGCCAAGACGCCCACGGGCACACGTGCGCTCTATAAATTCTTAATCAAATCAAATCATCAAATCAGTGGAAGGTGGGGTGCGGCTGTCATGGGCCCACAGTGAGCGCCAATGACCTGGCAGGGCACTACTGTCCTTGAATCTCTCCAAGGCTGAACCTGCCTTGTCACCAAAGAGGCAAGCCCCATCAAAGGGCGCTGTTGTAAGGGATACCTGGACAACCCCTGAAAAGTCAGTATTCCTCAACTAGGCGTGACGTCGGAGCACTACTGTAGAGGCAATGGCTCTGTCCAGTGAGTCAGTCGTATCCAACCTGCATCTGATCGTCCACTTCGCTGCATCTTTTTCATCAGCAATAGCTTAGGAGAGTATAGTCTGGGCCACATTCAGAACCACAGGTAGCACTTGCAAAACCGTATCCCACATAGTATGGGAAGAACGGCCCAATAAGCATGCAGTGTTCACAAACTGCAGTGCCGGGCTGGTGGAAGAGAAAAGCCTCTTATCAAAGGTATCCAGACTCTTAGATTTCCTATCTGGTGGTGGGGTAGGAAACATGCTGGGATTGATCTTGGAAGCTGAGGCCTGGATCACCAGGCTTTCAGGGGTGGGGTACGTGGAGAGGAAAGCTGGGTCCCCGGGAGAGGGAAAATGGTGGCGAGAAGTGGTCTTATGCACAGAAGGGTCTATTCAGGGCTTGGCCAAGGCCTCGAGCAGGACATCAGTGGGTGCTTTGTGAAAGGGTAATAAGGTTTCTGAAGGAGATACCTCGGGCTGCAGCGCCATGGGCAGATCCCTGTAGCAGTGGACAAGTCCAACTGAAAGAACAACATTTGGAAAACAATACAAATAAACATTCTCCACAATTCCCTTTTTAATGCCTTAAAGCTACTATATGTCAAACACACCAACAAGGCTGCTCCTTCTGCTGATTTCCCTGTCACAGTCTTCTGCATTTTTTCTTTGGACTGAAACAATTGCAGAAAAAAATCTAAACAGGCTGTGGACGCATGAGGAGTTGTTGGACACAGCAACCCTCCACACAGGATTCTCCTTATAGACACTCCCAAGTTAACTCCTACACTCTTGAAAGCTTTGACCATAAATAAGAGCATTTACGACCCATGCATTAGAGGGTAAGATTACCAAAGCATGTGAATCTATGACAGATTCCTGCTTTAAAACAAATAAGGTCTCTAAACATGAGATGTATATCATTGAGACTCTACTTGCTCTCAAACCATAAATGATTGGAGTGACCGACGCAAAAAACATTCTTAGAAAGTACTTCTTGTCCAGCAGAAAGGGGGTAGATAGAGGTTACACTCACAGGACAACACTATGTATGATTTCTGTCCAATTACATTGCGTGTGAATGTCGAATCATTTTAAGACAACACATAAAGGGTACAAAACATCACTAGGTCAGCCAATACTTCAACTCTCCTTACTTTGTCAAACTGCAGCACACAGCCAATAGAGGCAAATGGTCGTCACTTCGGATGTTGTATTTCACCATAGTTTCAATTTCCTCTCGTGTGTCTATGAGCTGGGCTTCTGTGACACTGTAGCTTGCTGCCTCGCGAGCGGAGTCTTCAATGTTGTGAGCTTCATCCAAAATAACCACTTGGTCTTTTAAATCAATTTCCATCTGTAATGTGAGTTTATGTTAAGTAAGTACATTACAAGTTATCTGTTCTGCTAAAACTCAAGCAGCTCTTTAAAGCCAAGAATAACCTACCTTTAATCGCCCTATTACAAAGTGCAGAGATGTAGATTTCTTCATGTATCTGTTTACATTTTTGAAACTCAGTCCTTTAACCAATAAATTCTGCCCTTTTGCCCGGTGTCTGCCCTTTGTTTACAACACAAGAGTTATTTCAACAGGATTACCAATTCTCTAGCTGCAAAGTAACAAACCTCAAACGCACACTGTAAAATATGTGAATTTTACCAACCATGTGTTTAAAAATTAACATAACAGTGAGATAACGTTTTCTCTTTCCTGGGTTCCGATCTGCCCCCGGCCCTCTCTGATCGGCAACGCTGGGAAGGCTAAACTGTTGCTGCCATTTCTTGGTATTGTTTGACACCCAGTAGCCTTGCGCCACCCAGGCAAAGATAGTGCAAACAGAGATAACATTGGGA
Organism: Triturus cristatus; assembly: GCF_964204655.1. NCBI lineage: Eukaryota > Metazoa > Chordata > Amphibia > Caudata > Salamandridae > Triturus > Triturus cristatus. Next base: position 934,010,508 of record NC_140584.1, on the reverse strand, counting down.
AAGAGGTAGGCTCCAAAGGTGCCCCTCTGGAAGTATTCCTTCCCCTTCAGAACTGTGGCTGAACTCACGATCGCCAAAGCAGGAATTCGTGACTAGACACAAGGGTGTGTTATCTGTAAGCATGGGCAAAGCACTACGCTACGCTCGCGTAGTTTGCGCTACTTCGCACTACGCGAATTGCACGTAGCACAGTGCAAACACGCGTAGCGTAGTGCAGCGGTCATTTTTTGCTTGCTCGCGGTCCTCAACGACAAGTTGGCGACCGCAAGCAAGCAAAATGACATCCCGGCGAGACTTTTTCCTCGTTCGCGATCAGCAACATCAAGTTGGCAATCGCGAGCGTGGAAAATAAACCTCCCGGCGAGTTTCTCAACGCGAGGAGGTCAGGTTTCTCATTGCGAGTGGTCGCGACCGCTCGCGATGAGAAACTACCAGTTCGCGTTGAGAAAGCTGCCGCTCGAGTAAAAATCTACTCGAGCAGCAGAAAACTACAGCTCGCACTGTGCAAACTGCCGTTTTCAATGATTGCACAGTGCCGGTTGCTTGTCCGCACTGTGCAATCATTGAAAACGACATCTTGCACAGTGCGAACATGTTACTACGCAGTTCGCGAAGTGCTACGCGTAGCTCGCAGTGCACTTTGCGTAGCTTCGCGTAGCGCTACTTCGCGGACTACACCCAGGGTTAGTTATCTGGGGTTGTGGCATTTGGTACGTTATGTTTAGGTTGCAGTCGACCAGACTGTGCTGTCTGGTTTGCTAAAGACATCTTGGGTATATTCAGAAAGTTGACCTAGCAATGCCTTCCTCCTGCTGCTTACCATTGGCTTTGTAACTCACATTTTTTGGCTTTCTATTTGCTGGCTGAATTTGCTTTAGGCTGTCCAGCTCGAGTTGTCCCTCCCGTTGCCCAAAACTGTTTTCCTGTATCCTTTCACAAACTCGCTTTCTGCAAACGGGACTTTAAAGCTTGGTCTTATCTTGTCACATTTGCTGTGCATTTAAATAAAGGCAGAGGTCAAATGTCAGGCTGTGTCTTCCAGAAGGCATCGTGTTTAATTTTCTCTCTCTGATTTCAAAGTGAGAGGTTTTATGTGAAAATCATGCTGGCTACTAGGGGCTGTTTGACGAAGGCTGTACAATGTTTTTTTTCCTAGCACACAACAAAATGTAAATGACTGTAAATTAACTTTGCTGACAATCAAATCAGTGGAAATGTGATGGTTATTTCAATTGCAGATGTGTTTTCTCTAATGAAAGTACACTACCATACCACGCATACTCAACGTTACCCCACTCTACTTTATACCACTCCATGCCACTGCACTCTACTCTGCACCATTCCCCACTACACCACTCCACTCCACGCTGCGTCACTGCAGTCTTCTCTGCACCACTTCATTATATGTCTCTCAGCTCTACACCACTTCACTCAATGCCAATGCACTCTACCCCACACTACTCAACTATGCACCATTGCACTCTAATCAATGCCAACCTACTCTGCAACACTGCACTCTATGCCAATGCACTCTACTCTGTACCATTGCACTGTAAGCCAGTGTATTCTATGCCATTCTATTCTAGGCTACTCTAATCTACTCTCGACCACTACACTCTACTCTAAAATAATCTACTGCATGCCACTGCACTCGGTGCTGCTGCACTCAGCACCACTCCACTCTACTCTGCACCACTCTATGCCACTGCACTCTACACCACTTTACTCAAATCCAATGCACTTCACACCAAGATATTCTGCACACTGCACCCTACCTCATTTTACTCTTGTCATTGTACTCTACACCACTCTATTCAACTCTGCACCACTTTAATCTAAGTCATTGCTTTCTACTCTGCGCCACTGCACTCTACTCTGCACCACTGCACTCTATCTTGCACCACTGCACACAACTGTACTCTACGCCAATCCACTCTAACCCACCTAATCTACTCTGCACCACTGCACTCTATGACACTTCATTCTACTCTGAAACAATCTACTCTATGCCACTGCAGTCTACGCCACTCTATTCCACTCTGCAACGCTCCACTCTACACTGCTTCACTCTATGCCACTCCCCCTACACCACTGCACTCTATGTCACTACACTCTATGCCAATCTACTCTACACCACTGGACTGTACGCCACTATAATCTACTATATGCCACTTAACTTTACTCTACTCTATTGCTCTCTATATCACTTTACTCTGCACCACTGTACGTCACTGCACGCTACACTAATGCACTCTTTGACACTCTACACCACTATGCTCTGCAGCAGTGCACTCTATGCCACTGAAGTCCATGTCACTCTACTGTATGCAACTCTGCGCCACTCTAAACTGCACCCCTTTACTCTATGCCACTGCACTCTACTCTGCAACAGTCTACGCCACTCTAATCTACTAGGCACCCTGCACTCTGACACTGCACTCTACGACACTTCACTCTACGCCTCACTACTATGCACCACTCTGTCAGTGCACTGTACCCCACTCTACTATGCACCACTGCACACTACCTCTGTTCAGTGTAGGCCACTCCACTCTGCACAAATTCATTCTACTGCTCTTTACCACTCCACCACCCTGCACCACTCCACTCTACATCGCTTCACTCCATTCTGAAACAATCTACCCTAAATCACTGCACTTTACACCACTCTACTTCACTCTGCACCACTCAACGCCACTGCAATCAACGTTGCGCCACTCTATGTCACTACTCTATGACACTGCACTCTACCCTGCACCACTATGCTCAACCCTGCACCACTTCATTCTACTCTATAACAATCTACTCTATGACACTGCACTCTACCCTGCACCACTGTGCTCAACCCTGCACCACTCCACTCTAAAGCAATCTACTCTATGGCACTGCACTCTATGCCACTCTACTCCACTCTGTTCTACTGCACTCTATGTTGCACCACTCTACACCACTGCTCTCTACACTACGTCACTCTTCTCTAATCCACTGCACTCTGTGCCAATTTACGATACACCACTTTACTCAAAACCAATGCACCCTACGCTACTGTACCTATGCCAACTACTTTGCACCACTGCACTTCACACAACCATACTCTACAACATTCTACTTTACGCCACTGCAAATTACGTCACTCTACACCATTGTCCTCTATCTCATTGCACTCTACGCCACTCTATTCTATTCTGCACCACTGTACTCTACGTCACTGCTCTCTGCCCAACTCTACTATGCACCACTCTATGGCACTGCACTCTACTACACTCTACTCTGCATGACAGCACTCTTTGCCACTGGAGCACTCTACTCTATACCACTGCACTCCATTGCAGCCTGTGTCACTGCACTCCACCCCTCTCTTTTCTACTCTGCACCACTGTTCTCTACATTACTGTTCTCTGTACCACTCTATGTCCCTGTACTCTGACACTCTGCTCTGCATGGCTGCACTCCATACCACTGCACCCTATGCCACTGCACTCTACTCTGCACCACTGTACTCTGCGCCACTCCACTGTATGGCACCGCACTCTACCCAGTACTACTGTACTCTACACTGACAACTCTGACTGCAATCTTGAACGGTTTGACAAAACCTTTATGAGGATCACAAATACAGTATCACCCCGTATCCCCACTATCCCTCTATATCAATGTTTCTCCTCCCACACAGCAATATTAATACCGGCTTCATCCAGCCCCAATGTTACCTCAACACCTATGCCGCGGCAAGACCACTCTCCTATTTCCAACGGTGAAACCGTAGTTGCTGGTTCTAACTCAGATTTTCTAAATGATCCTCCTGCCCCTTTCTAGAAATCAACGTTTCTGACCCACCTCCTCCCCAAGTTCAAGAGAGAATTGGAAATTATCCCCACTGCTCAAGAATCATGAACCACAACAACAGTAATGAGTTGCAGATCTAACAATCGCCCTCTTTCTAGGAAATACACTCTATATACTAAACCATCTGTTGTCCAAGGAGCACCCCGCTTGAGCACCGCAGTGAACGACAATGTAAAATACCAGCAGATGACATTCATTTGATTCTTCTTTCTACCTCACTGTCTAACATCACAACTATTTTATCTCGGTCTAACCCTCTTCCACCAATCTCCAACCCCCCCCCATCCTACACTCCCAACTGTTTTGTAGACAGTCCTTCCTTTGAGGACAAGCTCGCCACACAAACTGCAGCTCATTAAATGCGACTTACAGATCCTTATACATATAACCCTGAAGCTGGAAAAGCTTGGAATCCCAGCTTGGCCACTGAAACTTACAGATCCCTAGTCACTTAACAACCTAATCCTCCCACAATTGATAGACACTCCTTGCTTGAGTTTCAACGACAAAGAATCCACCTATCTTGCAATTGAAATTGATAACTCTTCTCAATTACCACTCCAGACCCCAGAGATTTACCGATCATCCTCCTGAGGCTGACATTCACTACATTTTGCTATCATATAACACCACATAAATAGACTCTTTGACTTTGCTGGTCAATATCCAAACTATTCCCTCTAACCCAATAAGATAACCCAGTCTCAACTTGAGAACTATAACCAAGCATAATTTACTACAGGTCCCTATAATTAACCAAGAGGCAGTAGTAACCAAATCACATATCAAATCTATGCAGGAAATGGACATCGCCAATCTCATTCTTGCACAAGACCTTGACCTCCTGATCTTAACAGAAACATGGCTCAATGACACTTCCTCAACCATTCTGGACATTCTTGTGCCTCCCAACTATGAAATCATCAGATTAGATAGATCCGAGAGAGCTATTAGAGGTATTGCATTCATCTATCGTACTATGCTCATCCTAAAAGAAGGCCCAAACAGCTCCAATGTCTTCCTTTCAATATCTTGCTACCCCTGGGACTAGAACCTCAGATCTGAAACAACTTGCAACAAAGGACAAAATTAGAGAACAAAGTTTGCGACTTCAGGATCTGCACAAAGCAAAGGCACCTGTGGCAACCACCCTGCAACTGCATGACTGCAACTCGACCCGGACCAGAGACTGGTTCCAAAGGAAACAGGAACCTCTCTGAGCACCATAGGCAACTCAAGAACTGTCTTGTACTAGAGGTACTAGTTCCCTGCAGCCCGCAGGTAAGCACACTCGCAGAACCAAAGAATCACTGGTCATTGACCCAGCTGAGGGGTTGCCCAAAAGTAAATGGCCTAGTGCATTGTGGGAAACAGTATTGACCTCCAGCAAGATTGCCCAAAGGTAAATGGTATAGTGCATTGTGGGAAACGTAGTCCTGACCTCCAGCAAGTTTCAGGCTAACGTTTTCACTACCATTTTCCAGAGCTGTGCCTCAAGCGGACCCCGCAGCATCTTCGACTCGTCACCTCAGTGGCCCCGTTGTTGAGTTTGTGCATCCGTTTCCTCACCAGCACCGTCTAAGTGGAAAAACTAGCAACCCCGCAGCACCCACTTCAGCACCAAAGACAGCCAAGACAACTCTGCACCGGGGTCCTACGAGCCAGGTAAAATTCCACTGACTGTCGTGGCTTGGTCCTGGGTCCCACATCACCTTAACCCCCAGCAAATTCCACTGGACTCCACCTGCAAGTGACCGATTGTAACACGTCGTTTTCCCCATTGACTGCAATGTAAAGGTTTTGCAGTAGTGAATTGCACTGATTTATGTAAAATCCATAACTCTGCTTATACTTATCCGATTGTGGTCATTTCAATTTATATAAATTCTGCTCTATTTTTACAAATTTCTTTTGAGTCGTGTTTATTCCTACACCATCCTTGAAAGTACAAAGTGCTGTGCATAATGTCAAAGCCACAAAATGTAACCCAGATCACAATCAATGCCATCAACCCCAGATAACAGCAACATGTTTTACAAAAGCTGCCCAACAAAACAAATGCACAATATGTTGAAAAAAAGAATTCAGTACAGTACCAATCCAACAATACCCTCAGCAGATAAAAATCAATATACTTATCCAAGTCACATTCACAGTTGGCAGGGTTATTCGACTAGTTAGAACAATAAAGAGTGGCTATGCTTGCCTCCCCTTTTCTCCTTCTAGTGAGAGAAACACCAACCCCTGTGGGAGGGAGCGCTGTCCCAGAACTGGTTTAGAGTAGCTTCCAGAGTGAGGCTGTGAGCAACCTCTTTAACATTAGAGTGTCACATCCTGCTTGACAGGCCTTCTTTAGTTTTACTTATAACATTAAGGGTACACATCAAAGAAAGGAAACAGAATGCCAAAACACTTTGGGCCTAATTACGATGCTATCGGAAACAGCTCCGACACTACGGTCGGAGCCGTTCCGACTGCATCATAATACACCAGTCGGATTCCTCTCCGACCGACCCATTACGATGGAGTCGGTCAGAATGGAATGCAAACGATCATTCTGACTGGCTTTCGACGGACTCGGAGACCCCGTCCGCCAGTCGGAATGCAGCCAGTAATTCCAAGGGCAGCTCTTTCTGCCCGAGGGATTACGATGTCGAGTTTACACAGCCTTTATGTGCCGGTATTTCCGACACAGAAAAGGCTGTTGGAACTCTACTTTGGGGGCCCCCAGCAAGGCCCCCTTTGGTGCACTGCCTCCGGTTGGAGGCCGAGGGGCCACCTATGGTGGTCCCCGTTGATCCCTGCACCCTGTGGCTGGCACCTTGAGGTGCCGGCCACAGGGTGCAAGGTTGAACTGCACCTCACATTTTACAATGGGAGCATGCATTCCAGCCAGAACGCATGCTCCCATTGTAAAGTATAGAAGTGCGACTGAATAGTGTTCGGTCGCATTTTAATTAGTCAGTGGGGACTGCCGACCGGGTGTCGGTCGGTCCCTTGACCGAGACGATGTCGGGTGGAGGAAACTCCACCCGACATCGTAATGAGGCCCTTTGTGTTTATACATTGTTGGGCTGCTGAAAGCTCAACTTTATTTTACCAGCTCGCCCAGACGTTTGCCTCCTACTATCAGGACTTCTATGAAGCCAGAGCATTAGGAAGGCCAGGTGATATCTTGGAATACCTGTCTACTGTCCAGACCCCAGTCTTAACGGACGAGGACAAGAACGCCCTTGAAATCGACATCTCGACCACTGAACTCAGAGAAGTAATAGCTAGGCTCCGGCCAGGGAAGTCTCTGGGCCCGAATGGACTCCCCACCTTTTGACGCTTTTTCAAGACCCGGCCCAGGAGGGTCTCCTTCCGTCGGACCTGCGGAGGGCCACAATCATACCAATCTACAAGCAGGGCAGGTCTCCCGAGGACTGCGCGTCTTATAGACCGATCTCCCTCCTAAATGTGGAGGTTAAGATCTTAGCGACGGTCGTGGCCCGTCGTCTGCGTCAGTTGATTTCGGACCTGGTCCACCAGGATCAGACGGGATTCCTGCCAGACAGGGCGACTAGGCAAAATTTAAGACAAACACATAATTGGCTCATGGAGGTTAAAGGACGGGAGGAACCACTTTTGTTCCTTTCTCTAGCCGCCGAAAAAGCGTTTGCCGCTGTCCACTGGCCCTTTCTTTAGGAGGCGTTAGTCAAATTCGGCATAGGCCCCAAATTCAGGAAATGGGTCGGACTGCTTTATACTGACCCCAGGGCTAGGGTGAAAGTCAATGGGATCCTGTCCGAGGATTTCCCTGTCAGACGCGGGACCCGGCAGGGATGCCCCCTCTACCCACTACTCTTCGCCCTTACTGTTGAAGTAGTGGCGTGTGCGGTCCGGCAAACGAACGAGATACGTGGATTCCGTATATAACAGACTGACTTCTGGGAATAAAAAATTTCGCTATATGCGGATGATATTCTCCTATATGTCACCCAACCGGCCAGTACGATCCCCGCGCTGTTCGAGCTCCTGGCTAGGTATGGCTCCTTTTCAGTATATACGATCAATTGGCATAAATCGGTCTTATACAGCCCACGCGGAGAAGGGGAGTGCCCCCCCCCCCTGCCGGCGGCCCTTCAGGTTACATGGACGGGATTCACATATCAGGGGATCTATCTGACAACGGACCGACATGTCTCCTACGATATGAATATCCAACGAGTGATCGGGAATTTTGCGGATGACGCCCTTAGATAGAAGGCCCTCCCTCTCACGATCTTAGGCCGGGCTGCAATGTTTAAGATGATCACACTGCCCGCTTCTTGTATGCCCTACAGAATGAGTACTTCCCCCTCCCCAGACAGACGTTTAAGGTAATAAATGCGGAACTACGTTCTCTACTGTGGCTAGGGAAACAACCTAGGATAGCCCTTGATATGTTACAGAGGAACCAATACAATGGGGGTATTTCCTTGCAAGATGTGGAAGCATATTACTGGGCAAAACACTTGGCACCGATAAATGATTGGCTCCATGCACCTGCGGACCACCCGACTTACAGGCTGGAAAGGCACACCATGTCACGCCGCACTAGTCTTCATTACTTATTTGGGGGACGGGTAGGAGGCGACTACTCCCTGCGACGCAGATAACTATAGATACCTGGGACAGGGCGACGAAAATGATGGGATGGTTACACAAACCGACCAAACAGACACCGATATGGACCTGCTCGGGGTTAAAGGAGCTCCACAATTTATCAGGCTTTGGAGGATGGGACGATATTGAGATCTCCACGTTAGGGGACTTGGTGGGCTGCGCCCCACTCAATTCCTCAAATAAGCACAGCTGCGTCATGCGTGGCAGTCTGAGACGGCGCTTACCTCCGCTCTGCCAGAATATGCCCCACCGGAAGGCCGTCTGCTGCAGGAACGAGTATCCACTAAGCTAGTGTCACTGGCGTATAAGACTCTGAATAACACTATACCGGACAGACTAGGGAAACTGAGGGCAACATGGGAACAGGACCTGGGCGAGATTGACACGACAGACTGGGAGGCGGCCTTGATGCACCACAGAGAAGTTGCGATTAAATCCCGACTGAGACTCATACAATACAAGATTCTACATGGGGTGTATTATGAAAGGGCCAGACTGCACCGCATGGGTCACTCCAGTGACTCCTGCTGCCTTAGATGTGGGCACCCGCTGGGGACCTTCTATGATATTATCTGGGACTGCCCTATTGTGCATGCTTACTGGACACACATAGTGGGGGAATTGAGTAAGATACTAGAGGCAGCGCTCCCCCTGGAACCAAAATTTGTCTTGCTTGGGATAGCCACCGATATAGATTTGAGTCGCCCACATCTGATTTTTGTGATGTTAGCTTTTGTGGTGGCGAAACAAGATGTGGCACGGGCATGGGGAGCTCCTGCGGCACCCCGGGCCGAGAAATGGAGAAGAGGGATGGATATGTATATGGCGGCCGAAAAGGTCACCTATAAAGCTAGAGGGTGCCCGAGGAAATTCCGTAGAGTATGGGGTAAATGGAGGAGATATAATGGCCTTGACGGGGGTCTGGGGTCAGATTGACGCACTGGGAGTCCCGAGGACATGTCTCACGTTGCTGGGAGGCGGGCGACAGGACCGAACCTTCTGGAGTGCTGCTGGGGGAAAGCAGAACACTGCGGACTTCTGTATTATATGTGGTGGCTGTGTCTTGTGGGATTAAGATCCATGATGCTGTTATTCAGGGGGTGGAGGGGGGGAAGGCGCCTGAGCGTGCGGTTTATTATCTGTGACTTGTCAGATGTGCTTATGTTGGTTAAAAATGCAAATAAAAATATTTCCACAAAAAAAACAGGGTGTACAGGGCTGCCTAAAACTGGATTTTAGAGGTAGATGTGGGGGGACACTAGAATAGCAATAGTACATATAAACACATCCGCAGTCCTCAGAGCCCTAGTTTAGTATGGCTGAAGTTTTTGTCCATCTTTAAAATGCCCAAAGTGGGTTAGGTTAGCCCCGTAAACTTTCACCCCATTGGTTAGGGCATCCCCAGGGGTCATTCCCACCCACTGGCATAAATGTGGCACCTCTAGGAACGTTTTCAAGAACATTCCTAGACCTGTGGAAGATCAGAAGAGGACTGAACCTGGTGTCTGAAGCCTGAGAGCAGCCTAGAAGACTGGAACTGCTAGCTCTCTTGTACCCAAGACAAAGAAGAGAAGTCGAAGGGTCATAAGACTGACCTCCTTTTAAAGCTACAGGAACACAGCAATCTACAAAATGCCTTTTCCTGCAATTGCCCAGCTGACTATTGCAAATGGACCTGGACTAGACCCCATTGTGACCTCTGCCTGGCACCCTGTGAGTCACTAAGTGCCTGCCCATGAGGTCTTAGAGGCTTTAGAGGTGCACTCTAATTTTGTATTGGGACTTAAAGGATTAACGTCAGAAGGTAAAATCTTAACCATGACGATCCTGGTTAGTGTATCCGGCCCCCACTCCATTGCGATCAGTATCAAATTGAGCCTAGGTCCTGTTCTACTGTGGCCACTGACTATCACTAGAACGCTGTGCTTTTCAGTGCTATTTCTACTTGAAGCTTTTATAAATTCATATCTACGGTTCCCCATATTGGATTTTTTCTGTTGTCTTACATTGTTTATTTTATTTTACTCTATTTTTCTAATTCATTTTGGGACTTTTATGGTTTTATTTGTCAACTTTTTTACTGTTTAGTACTGCATAATACTTTACACATTGCTACCAAGGCGTCTGGCTCAGGTTGAATTAGTGACTTCAGCGGTTCACCTTGACAAGGATTGTGATTATTACTTGAGGTGGGTATTTATCCCCTCACCATATAACCTAATTTCATACTAAAAAGCATAAACATGTAATTCCCTGAATGTAAGCAGTGGGAGCATACAAATCAAATTAAAAGGATGCTAAAGAAGCTATGCTCTAGGGGAGAGACCAACACTAGAAGCACAAGATTGAAAAGAAACCCAACCAATGATAAGAAATGGGATGGCCCAAAGCCCACTGAATAGGCCATTTAACAAAAGAAACCTCATGCTGTCTGTAAGTAAAACCTAGACATTTCAGAGATGGCAAGAAAACTCCAAGAATATGTCATGGCACATCACTCATGCACAGGCTCCCCAAAAAATCCCCCACAGCTCCCCAGATAGTTTTTTACTTTGAAAACGTGTCTTCTTTTTAGAAACCATACTTACACTTTCCCTTATTTGTGGATCCATCAGGTAGTTATAAGGGCAGAACACAATATCGGCCTCTGCCATCAGTTCCCGGGCTGCAAAGTAAGGGCAGGCACGCAGCTTCTTTCCAAGCCCCACCAGCTCTTCTATGTCCCAGGCCTCGTACAATCCGTGCTTGAACTTTAACATGTTCTGGTCATTCATCCTTACCTTCTGGACACCGTGAAAGAAACGACAGGATCGACCCTAGGTGAAAAAAAACAATTATTAATCAGCTATGGCTCTAAGGTAATACAAAATAATGATGGAAAATTATTTGAATGGATTTTGACAATTCTTAAATCAATTTACTAATTAACAAAAATCTAGTGTAACAGGGTACAAACATAAAAGAAACACGAAGAACTATAAATCGTTCCAGGTAAGTAATAAAGGCTTGGATGTTCAATATCAGCTTTACACCGAAATCACAATGGCGGGCAAATAAGGTTTTCTCTGGTAAATAGGCGAAAAGGACAACTAGACCAACCAATCTGGCTATTCCGCAAGACCTAAAATCTTAAATTGTCACTTCCTTTACTGTTTTGAACCTATTTCTATGTTTTCCATAATTCTATCTGAAGCCTTGCAGGATTAGTTTCGTGTCTCCAGCAAGGAAAGCCCACTCTTTCCAAGAAGAAATATTTCCCTACCTTAGCACGATCTAATGCCTAGTTCAGATGGAAAAAGTTCTGAGGAAAGTGCACGCCTCTTGTATTCGAGCTTCACTTCACCCCTTTCTTCTGGCGGTAACAGCCCTGCCTCCAGTTGGGGTGATGAATTACAATCCCTGTGCAAACAGGTGATTGCGAAGCGATAAAAATTCCGAGTTTTGCGGTGAACATTTCAACCCCACAAGTTTTTCCTGAAAATCAAGTCAAACCTGCCAAAATCTATTGGGGAAATGTGCAGAAAAACTCTGCTATATGCTGCATGTAATGCCTAGCTGTCCCCTGGCAAACTAGTAATTAAAGGAATTTCATGCTTTTGGTAAATATCTCACCCCAGACAAACAGTCTAACGCAGGTACCGAACTCACAACGAGTGCATATGTGGTACAGCAAGATTCAAAGGATGGACTCAGTTGTTAGTTCTCCTGTACTCCATGGTAAGAGATGTGTACCCCTGCCCTGCGTGCCCAACTGTATTGTTGTCTGGATCCGTAATGGTGTGTTTTAGTCATGGATAAACATAGATTATGCATCTGGCCCATGACATAGGCCTGTCTCATAGACTGTGGTCTTGTTGAACGAGGAGGGGCGCCCAAAAACCTACACTCATAGTGGTAGAAGGCTTCTGCCTTCACCAAGAGTTAAGAAGCATGAGCGCGGCAGCATGCCGTGTATGGATCAGTCGTAGTGAACAGGACCGTTTTACCCTGCGTCACTGGAGTGAGGCCTACAGGCTCACTCATCTCTTTTAAAAATTCTGTTCCTGTGTGATTAACTCAACCTTGGCTTACATCAGGTAGATGTGGAGTGCTGCGTAGCGCAGGTGTAGTGACTCCGCTGGATGCATGTTTGCATGGGAAGGGTACAGTACAGGGATAGAGCTGTATTGTGTAGTGCATGTGTGGTTAGTGCATGTACTAGGTGTATGTATGCCTGCGAGAAATAAATTACAAAAGCAATGCAGTGCTGGGCAGTGCAAGCATGTGCTGGGTGTATGTGTGCTTGTGTGAAGTAGAATACATGAAGGGCGTAGTGTGGTGCAGCATGCACATAGTGAATGTGTGTGTGCTGGCAATGTGAGTTCACAGAAAGCACACCCTGGTACAATATAGAAAAGCTTCAGTGCTTAACAGTGCACGCAAACTGAATGTGTGTGCTGAATGCATATGCACTTGTAACGGTACAATGTGTGGAGGTAACAATGCTGGATAGTATATGTGCTGTGAATGTACACTGACTAAGTGCGCCTGCAATGATACATTACATGGTTTCATTTTGGGAAGCCCAGGCCTGACTGATGAAGACATGAGGAGGAGAGGAATCCCCCCACCTCCAGACAGATGAGTGTATTGTTGCATTCCTGTGAGCTGCGTGGGACATACACTGGAGGGAAGACTGCTCTTAGAGTCAGTGATAGATCACAGGGAAGGGGCCGGAACACACATCGGGAAAGGAGATGGGGCTCATAAGGTAATCGTAGAGAGTAGGGCTGGGAGTCTGGGATTAAACATTTGATGTACATATCACTGTGGCTGACATCCAGGTGTGAACTCTAGCCACTGCCATGAACTGTGTTATGGGGCAATATGCTTTGGTGTCTTGCATGATGTAAAGGACATCATTTCACAAGGAAAAAAGAAAATGAGAAGTGTCAACTTCAAAAGAAGCCGAACCCCAACATACATCAAATTACATTTTGGTGTCTGGAAACAGATAAAAAAAAAAAAGAAGGGCACCTCCAGCCTCCAAGTCAGCAGCTTATCGATCAACATGCTCCTCAGCTCTGGCAGCCATGAGAACTGGCTCCAGACAGAGTTTCTCTCCGCATTCGTCGTCTGAATGAATCTGGCATGCATCTGTCAATAACTCTGAGACGTATAGCTTCCTCATCATTAAATTCATTCATTCATTCATACCATCTCTTTTATCAGATGGTATGTAATTTTGTCATCTTGCAGCATTTTCTTTATGACTTCTTTTACATCTTCATCAGCTAGATTCTAAAAATATTTGATCATCTTCTTGTTATCTATTTCTTCTATAGCATCAATGAAATCATCAAATGTCTCTATCCAAGCAGTCCATCCGTCGCCAATATTCAGTTTATTGGTGGTATCGAATGGTGGTGGTGGTGGTTTCAGGAAGGTGGCGGCATTGTAAGCATTTGTGAGATTGGCTGACACTGAGTGCGGAGTACTCTCCGACAGTGTCTGCTGTTCCCCAGTACCTGCTTCATCCATACCATCTCTAAGGCCCTATGCTGTTCAGGCCTCTGGGTCATCTTGGTCAGTCTGTAGAACCTTGACCTCCATCTTGGTCTCCATTGGAGCCCTTCACTTTTCTGGAGACTTCAGGAGCTGTTCTGAGCCGCCATCCAGCAGCTTTGGTGGTGTGCCGTTTCTGGTATGAACAACCCAGGGCACTTCTTCTGGGGCTACTCTATCCAATGCCATGGTATGATGACTCTCAATACTCAGTTCTAGTAAGCAGATGATTGTTTCTTGTATCTGACCTGCTTTGTTATTAGGGGTCTCTTTGCACTGTCTGACACCTGGTTAGTCTCTGCCTCACAGTGCTTCTGATCGCAGTGTTATCTTGCAATTTGCTGTCTCTATTGGCTGCTCTTTCAAAACCTGGTCGCATCTGCCTTTAATGTTATCACTCCGTATGATGTATATTTTTTAGGTTGGGTAGTAGCGCAGTACCTCTCTTTATGGCCTTACCAGCAGGTTCTTGGCCAACAAGACTGGAATTCCGCTTTGACTCTACATACACCAAAAGTCGATTTGGCACTTCGACTAAGGCACAACCGGAATGCACGAGCAGTTTTCAGGATCATTGCAAACTCTCTGGGAGAGCACTGTCGATCTTTGGGTTATTTATCCCATATCTAGTAGCCAGTTGTAGCATCCTCCCCAGTTGGGGTACCCGCTAATTATTATGCCACACACGGAGCTTAGTTTAGCACGTCTTTATTCATCCACGTGAAACCGCAAACTCAAGATTCTAAACCTGTAATCACTTCACTACGCTCTAACACTTACATCCCAGTTCTACACAGACCATCAGGAGCCAAAAGGGTTTTGTCATTGCTAACTCACACAACACTACAACAGGTGAGCGTGCGGAGGGCACCCGCTGCAACTCTGAATTCTTCTGTGCTGCGAGAGCTGGTAAGATGAGAACTGGCCCCTTTGGGCCCCAAGGGACTCGCTGCAAATTATGATGCGCAATCATAGACACTTTTTACTAAAACCTGAAGAGGCAAAAGGGAAACTCTTGAGAACCGCCTAATAGTGGCCATTCCCTGGATTTAGCCACCAGTGAATGGGGAATAACCCCATACACATTACATGAAGGAGGGTGGAACATGGATTTGCCAGACAACTACGAGAACCAGGACCTCAAGGGGATTGTGTTGTTATTTCTGAATATCATATTTCTTTGCATGTGTAGAATTAGAAATAATATACAATTTTTTCTTATAAAAGCAACCATTTAACTGGACATTGCTTTATTGTTCATGCTGTTTGCACTTTGAGTTAATGGTCTTGTTCACTGACCTGTATCTACATCTCCCCCACACAAGGGAGCCTTAACTGCTCGATCACAGCTTCAACTGAGAGTCAACTGCAGAAGGGCTACTTGGCCCAGGTGCTCGGGATCCATAGTAGGTCAGGCTCCTAGACATCATGAGTAAAAGGCCTCAGCCACCAAGGTTGGGGTCAGTAGCTCCTGCGTCTCCCACCCACGTCAGCGGTTAAGAGTGGAGATTGGACTCCACGGGATGCTAAGCTAGGTAGCACGAAAATGTTGACTAGTTCCTTATGTGCCAGATCTGTCTGCATAACTACAGACAAAGGCTCATAAATACCACAATAAAGGAATCCAAGGTCAGAGCTGAGATCAAGTGCTGAGGGCTCCCAAGTATAGTAACAGAGAAATAATGCAAAAGGCCATTAAAAAAGGGCACACAAAAACGCAAACATATCAGCAGGAGGGAGAAAGGGAAGCAGAAAAGGGAAAGAGGGGAGAAGAAGTAAGCATAATGGGGAGGAGAAAAGGGGCAAGAAGGGCTGAAAGGTGAAAGGAAGGAAGGACAAACATTGAAAGGAAGAATGGTAAAAGGAAAAAAGGAAGAGTGAAAGTAAGAAAAAATGAATGGTGAAAGGAAGCACAGAAGGAAGACTAAAAAGAAAGAAGAAAGGGTGAGCAGATAAAGGCTGTCACTCGTTGGTAAAAAATGCAACTCAGAGGGCAGGCTGCACCTTAATTAAAGTGCAATTTTACCATGATGGTTGCACATGGTCTCTCAAACTCAATTCTCATATCGGAAGCATTGCAGAGTTATTTCCTACAAGGAGGCAGTAACAATGGCAAACTGAGAGATGGACAAATGGGCATTTTAGTAGTCCAGTGCTGCACTGAACAGCACTTCCACTACTGGGTCTCCATCCTTAATAGGAAGGAAATTATGCATCTTTCAATCAACGCATCCATAAATAAAAGTGCTTGATGGTATGAGAAATTTTGGGTACCAAAGACCTATTTAAATGAAGCATCAACAATAGCCTGCATTGTTGTAAACTTAATGAAAGATGGTTAAGTGACTATAAAGCTCTGTATGAAAACTGCCAGAATCTCTGTAAAGAAGGATGCATGGTTGTCACAGAAGATCTTGCTAGGGCTTAACATCAGGAAGACAACAGTCAGGGGACAGGGAGGAACTAACTTAGCAAGTTTTTTAGTACCAGTGTATGAAGGTCTCTGCTCCATTTCAGCATCCTCAGTCACCCATTCAGGAGGTAGGACAAACTTGTTTTTGGACACTTCAGAATCATGGTTCATAGCCCTCTCATTTCATGATCCTCTATATCTGTGAATTCAAGCTTGACGCCATGTTTGTGGACTCAAATCTTGTCTTCCTCTTGTCCAAGGAGAGGTTATTTTCATATCTCCTTGCTCCTTCTTCATTAATGTCAGCAATACACTTCCACTGTCAAGGAAAACAACCAACCTCAATCTTGTGCAGAAGGTCAAGCCCGGTGCATCTCAAATTGATCTCACAAGCCTCAGTTCCCCTGGCTCACTCATGCACAAAGGGCACATGACATGCAGGCTCTGTACATAAACACACACAATATGCACCTGGGATGTTGTTGCTAGGTATCGTCCGTATCTGTGGTTACTCTGCTGTAGAAATTATTGCTGTGTGAAGGTCGGACACTTGAGCTAACAGCCCTACCTGAGTGGGATTGACGACCAGTGGTTCCTGCACGGGGTGTCTCCCTCGCCCGCTGCCGGACATCGCAGCCGCGAGGGGAGACTACATTTCCCTTGAGCCCCTGCTCCTCACCTCGATTCCGCTTCCAGCGCGCCCGGAGGCGCTTGAAAAGACGAAGCTCCCCCGGTGGAACTGGGAGGCATTATTGCTGTGTGAAGGTCGGACACTTGAGCTAACAGCCCTACCTGAGTGGGATTGACGACCAGTGGTTCCTGCATGGGGTGTCTCCCTCGCCCGCTGCCCGACATCGCAGCCGCGAGGGGAGACTCACCTCGCTTCCGCGTCCAGCTCGCCCGGAGGCGCTTGAAAAGACGAAGCTCCCTCAGCGTCGCGAGGCGCGCGCGCGGGCGGCGCCGGGTAGAGCCCAGGCAGAGGGCGGGCCGTCTGTGGCCGTCAGGGGCCAAAGGAGGCCGGGCCGGGCCACCCCCCTAATTTTTTCGGCGATAAGGCCACTATCACAAGGTACTGTGACATTTATATTTGCCGGGACTATCTGTATTTTGTTGCACGCTGTGGATTTAAGTTCGTTGCACAACGTTGTGCACCCTATACCCTATGGTCCCAGGAACATCGGTTAATCACAGACCCGTTTTGATATACAATCCTTACCAATTCGTGTTCTAATTAAGGGTTTTAAGTCGTGGTCTACATTTGTTCTTATTGTTTGTGTAATGTTTAAATAGTTGGAACCATTTCATAGTAAGTGCCATTTTAATTGGTAGTTTTTTGTGTTTGCCATATATTTTATTTATTTTATTTTCAGGCAACATGTCTAAGTCAACTGGGACCCTTCGCTCTACTGTTTCTACACTTGCCAATTATTTGGTTAAAATTGTAGACAAGATCAACAAGGAACGTAGATTATCCCTGGGTCTAGTCAGTAATAATAGACCTGAGATAACGAGCCAACTAGTTCCTGCTGAGAACCATTCTTCTGATGATATTCAAGCATTGGCCCCTATAGTTTCTCCAGTGAGGGTGGGTACTTGTGTAATTGAGTCAACTCAGGTTTCTCCGCTTGATACCGATGTCGCCAAGGTATCTGATACTATAAGGTCTCCTAACGATATTGTTGTTGTGTCCCCCGTGGTTCCTAATGTACATAGGGTGTTAAGATCAGGGTCACATCTTAACAGACCTGCTTTGCATAAAAAAGGGGTCAGCAAAAGGAAAAAGAACACTGCTTCTGTTTCTAATACAGACTCCCCTGAGCACATCTGTTCCAATAACGAGGTTCATTCTACCCATATGACATTAGCCCCTGACCAGCTCGAGTTGCTAATTGGTATGATTGACAGTAAGTTAGATAAAATTATCATACCTCTTTTAGATAATCTCGAGGCTATATCTAGGGAAGTGAACAGATTAGGCGAAATGGTGCAATCCAGATTAAACTTTAATAATAGCCCTTAATTGCCCGCTGTGGTAAGTGGGAATGTAGGCTTGACTGGTAAATGCATGCAACCCTCTAACGATCTATCTAGTATTGGTCAGTCATGTGTGGGCACTAATATCCCCCCACAGTCAATGAGTAGGACTATTCCTGCTATTGAACGACAAGGCTTTGTCAGTAACGTAACACGATCTGTTTCTGGGAGTGAACCTAGTGCTATTCCAGCTATGCCTTCTTGTCCTATTGGTATCCCCCCAAACGTAGCTACCTATGCCCCGGGAATTACGACAAGGACATCCGGAAGGGGGAATTTCAATAATTGTAGCCTTTCGCAACCAAATCTGCCCCCTGAATGCGCACCATATGTGGCAGTCCTGACCAATGTGCCACCCATCAGAGAGGACAGGCCCTACCACTCTGTGGAATCACACGATTCGCTTAAAAACAAAACTGTGGCATGGCTTAACCGCGAATGTGGCTTTCCAGTGGCTATGGCGGATCAGATTTTGGCTACTACTAGAGGTAATTGGATTGGAATGTCCCCTAAAAACATTCCCGGGGATTGTGTTATTATAAATTTTAGTACTCCCCACCTTGCGACGACAGCATTGATTAGAGCCACGTCCCGCCCCAGTATTGACCAGGGGATTTCACTCCGCCCTCTCGGCTTTTTCTATAGTCAGCATATAGAGCACTTTCCAGTGCACCGCGGGGCAGGGAAACCGAGGAGGGAAGGGGTGTTTAGCTTGGCAAACAGTTTCCAGATAGATACTGCTAACCGTTTTCAATGCTTGAGTGGGTTGGACCAAAATGATTGACAGGAGGATGGTGTCGCTTTAGGATTAACAGAAGAGCCCATATTAATGGATAAGATGGACGTTACTGAAGCCTGTTTGGAATTTCAAACAGAGGTGGGTTTGGTATCACCGGAAACCCAGGGGAATCAAGTTTTATTGGATACAGGCCCATCTGTATGTTTGCCAGGGGCGGAGGAGGTAATTCTTGGGTCAACCTTAGTTTGTATGACTCTGGGTAAGGAGGGAGATCCAGTAGGTCACCCTGTCTTATACAAGGAGACCTCTATCATCGTCACCTCCCAACAGGGCAGTAACTGTATTAATTCGGGATCAGGTATCCATGGTTCTTCCGGATGTTATATTGTAAATTGGAATATAGCGGGAATTAGATCAAAATCAGATAGTCTGGGGTGGACGGAATTTCTAGACCTTTTTGATATAATCTGTCTACAGGAAACTTGGTGCACTGACTTCAAAGGATATAGTGGTTTCAATTCATACCAGCTACCCGCTACCGCTTCAGTATCCGGTAGAGCCAAGGGGGGCCTACTTGTTTTGATCTCAGTTAAAGCCACTTTGTCGGTTATTAAATATGTTCAAGTTGGCGCTCACTCCCAGTTTCTATGGCTGCACATAAGTCGAGGTAGGAACATTCTTCTAATCAATTTTTATAATAATATTTTTAATGATTCTAGGGATCAGCCGGTTAAAGATCTTTCAAAGGCACTGGTAGACTTTTTCAAGGAATCTAATGAAGTCTTTGATCTGTTTTTGGCTGGGGATTTCAATATTACTACCTGTCCTTTCTCAGAGGTTAATGTCTGCGGGTTGGTGGACGGTCATGAGGATGGGATTCTTCATTTTCAACACAATCATTATGGAGATTCCCTAAATAACCTTCTTGCCACATATAATATGTGTATTATGGCCAATGAGAAAAATTCAAAGGGGGAGATTTGCCCCACCTTTACAGGCCGGGGAACAAATTCAATAATAGATTTTATCTGTATTTCCCCGGGTCTTGAGGCTTGGATTACGGCCCCTAAAGTAATAGACATCCAACTCAGTGACCATAACTGCCTGGTAGTAAAGGCTATGTTATGGGATAAGGATGGTGCCAGTACTCCGGGCCGTACTGTAACTAGTATTGAGGCCGAACGCCCCAATGGCACAAGACTTAGATGGAAGGGGGACAAGGCTGACATTACGTCTGATTTTATCATTTCCAGTTGCCTAGTAGATATTATCGCGATCCTAGAAGATAATTTAGGTTCCCTTGGCTCTATAGAGCATTTTATTAACATTAACGCGGCCATCAACTCAAAGCTTACAAGTACATGTAAACATAAGGAGGATCGACCGCGGGGTTGGTTCAACTCAACTTGCACCCTGGCTCTGAGGGAGCTGAAATCTGCCCTATCAATTAAACCTAGAGATAGGGGTCTGGTCGTAGATTTAAGAGCCAGATATAAAGAAACCCTCAAACGCAGGAAATTGGAACTCCGGCAGGAGGCATGGGACAACCTGACTAAGGCAGCTGAACTGAATAATTGTCCCCTGTTCTGGAAAACTGTCAATTCTCCATTCCTTAAAGATGACAAAATACCGGAACTAACCTCGAACGTTATGCAGGCTGAGTGGGTCTCGCATTTCTCTAAAATTTTCCAGTCAGATGGTGCATTTAATGTTCTAGAGAATAGATGGCCGCATCTTTCATTAAATTTTACGGTACAAGAAGTTTTAGACAGTATAAGGGACAGCAAAGGGGGAAAAGCCCAAGGCCCAAATGGGGTACCAATTGATGTATACAAGTTGATCCCAGAATTATGGGGGCCTCTGCTTACCAATATTTTTAATGCAGCTGTTAGCAATGAAATGCCCCCGACCTGGGAAGAATCCATTTTAGTCCCAATTTTTAAGAAAGGCAACCGTGGGGAAGCCAAGAATTATCGACCAATTTCCCTGCTGGATTCCTCTGTAAAAGTTATGAGCCGTGTGCTCCTGGTGAGATTGGAGGAATGGGCGGAGGAAAATGGTATTTTAGCCGAGAGTCAGTTTGGTTTTAGGAAAGGTCGCGGTACGATCGAGCAGTGCTTAAATTTAGAACTGCTCATCAGCAAATATACTTTGGCCAAGACCGGCACTATTTACCTCTGCTTCGCAGATCTAAGTAGTGCCTTTGACCTGGTGGATCACGGCATTCTCTGGGTAAAGCTGTTAGAAATGGGGGCCCCAGAGGGTATCGTCTTCTTTTTAGCACGCCTATATACCAAACTGAGAGCATGTGTCCGTTATGGACCACAAGGTGAATGCACTCACATGTTTAAGATTGGGCGTGGAATACGCCAGGGATGTGTCCTAGCCCCACTGCTTTTTATACTTTTTATTAATGAGATTGATTCCTTTCTTAAATCTTTGTCAGTGGATGCTCCCAAAATAAATAATGAATACGTCCCCGTGTTACTTTACGCGGATGACGCGGTTTTAATCTCACGTACACCATACGGTCTTCAACAGCTGCTGGACGGTTTTATGCAATTTATCAAAAGCAGAAAGTTAGTTTTAAATAAATCCAAAACTTATGTAATGGAATATGGTCGCAGGCTCGGAAAGAAACAGCCCTCCTTTTTTATAGAGGGTCAAAAGGTCCAGGCTGTTGATAACTTTTCGTATTTGGGGGTTACTTTCTCAAACAAAAAGTCCTGGGCAAATGAGCATAAGAATGTACGGTCTAAAATGGCCAGGAGCGCATATGGAATTTTTACCATGGCAACTAAATTGGGAGATAGGCGAGTAAATGACATGCTGAAAATATTCCAATCACGGTGTGTTTCAATCGCCTTGTACGGAGCTGGTATATGGGGCTATGCCCCGGCAGAATCTCTCCAGGTAGAGGAAAATGATTTTTTGAAGAAACTTTTGTGCCTACCAACCTCTGTTTCAAATGCCTTAGTGCATAATGAATTGGGCATTGACTATCTTTCCGATTTGATTCTCCTTAGACCATTGATCCTATGGCGCTCCATTTGGACCAAAGAAGAGACCTCTTTGTATAGAGCTATTATTTCTGATTGTCTTACTTTGGACTATTACACTAAAATCCCATGGTTAAAATATGTAATCGATAAATTTCTGGAGTTCTTTAACATCAATATTACTATGGATTACCATGGGGTAGATGCGTTGTCCAAATTTGACCTTAAGCAGCGTTTCCTACACCAGGTTTCCACCAAACGACACCATATTAGCCTTAAGCTTTCATCCTATGCCTATTACCATGATATAAATGAAGTTGTGGGCTACCAACTTTATTTATCTCAAGTTACCTAGAAGGCACATCGATTTGTATTGACCAGACTTAGAATGGGAGTAGTCCACAACCTTGCTGCCTTCCCTTCTTTGAACTTACACCCAGCTGGTCCATGTCCATGTGACAACTCTACCCCCCAAAGCACTGTGCACTTTCTTCTGCTTTGCCAGCTGTATAAATATTATCGGACAGCCTATTTGAAACCCTTGTTTGTTAAAGTCGGGGTCAAATCATTACGTGACTGTATGTGTTTACTTTTTAATTTGCATCATCCGGACGTGTGTTTTTACACGTCTACTTTCCTTCTCAAATCCATTAATGCTAGGAAAAATATGCACTTTTAACAATTTTAATAATTCTATGCTGTTGATTTTTCTGCCTCTGTATGTTTTTCTTATCATGTTGTCTTTTTAATTGTGCTTTTATGAACTTATTTTATGTTCGAATAAAGCCTTATGAAATTAAATGAATTAAATGAAATGAACCTAGAATGGGATTTGGTAACATGGAGGTCAAATCGGATTGGATGATGAGGACATGCTCTCAGCCAGCCAGCCCAAAATAACTATTTTTTATTGAATGGAACAGCCTTTTCATGCAGTGATATTAGAAAATTAAGGGAAGATCATTAAATGAGGCTTTTTGTAAAAAATGAGACTGGACCACCTCCCATGCAGTATACAGTCCATGTACCAAGCTTGGGATACTCCAGACCTCGTCCAAATAGCTGCCCTCAGCTTGGACTCATTATGTTCATTAAGCTGTACAATGTCTCTTAGATCTAATCAATCGAAGCCCACCTGATATGCCTTTGACACTAAACCAAGCAAAGGTCCTCCTCTTAGTAAAGTACTAGTTGTATGCAAAATTGGTGTATTGCTTTCTGTAATGGACAGCAAAGTGAACTTTAGATCAACCCTAGACAATTTGTGAACACAAGTTAACGGACTGTCTACGCTGTCAAGATGTCTCTATGATTGAACTCTCCAATGCCAATTCAATAGATTTTATATTGCCCGTTTCTTAAAAACTACTGAACTGGTTTGCACCAAACCAAGCAAAGATACTCATCCGAGTAAAGTTCTAGTTTCATGCTAATTATGGTATAAATCTTTTCATCAGAGAATAAAGTTTCCTGCGAGAGTTAAAATAGTAAACACTTATTTTTGACCCCCCCTTGCTTTTTTATTTTCTCTATCCCCCAACAGATTTGCAGAAAACGTAACATGCCGCTAAAAATTATCCTGTTTAGCTATTTGAAAGTTCTTGTGCAGATAATCAAATCACTCAGTGTCAAGATTTAAAATTATTTCGGACTATTATTCCAGGAAACATTCTACATCTTCACAATGCATCAACTACTGATTAAATATCCTAAAAAAGGTTTAGTTTCTTACCTGTAACTCCAGTTCTCTCGTAAGGGTATTTCCATGATAGTCATAAGCGTTGAATAGTCCTGCTCATCTGCGGGGACCCCTGAGCAATTTATCCAATATAACTTCTTAAGTGCTAAAGTTCGCCTTTCTGTATGAAGGCCTTGAAAAGTCACTTACGAAAGCTGTAATGCAGCCAAGGACAAGGCTACAGTGGCCAGAATTCTTAATCTTTGAGTGGAAAAAGAACAGGTTGCAATGACATATGTGCCGAGTACCTGAATAATTGTGTAAGGGCACAGAAAAACTATCTTCACAAACCCTTTTGCTATGTGAGAAACAGAGATGAAGAAGTGCAAGGCAATGTATCCCATAGGCTGCCATTATAATCAGAAGAAAAAGGAGGCTGTGTCTTTAAGAGCAGAGAGACCTCCAATATCCCATCATGCACAGCCGGAGGCAGTTACCTCAGCTCTTTTTGAAGGCTGTACTAGATGAACAATAACGGAGCATGAAAATTGTCTATCTACTCCATCGGGGAGGAGGGAGGGTTGCTTATGACTATCATGGAAATGCCCCTACGAGAGAACTGAAGTTACAGGAAAGAAACTATACCTTCTCTCGTAGGGGATTTCTATGTATAGTCTTAAGACCTTAAGGCCTAGACCAGTGCGAACTGGGCCATAAATGATAAAGGTCTGGCTTACATAGCAGCCTGAGATGTGGACGGATAGACCGGTGAAGCAGGTCTGGGAACCATAGTGGTCTGGGCCATTCTGGCTCTATGAGAATGATCTTGGCTGCTGTGGTGGACAGTTTGCGCAGGAGTACCGGTCTCAGAGGTTTTGGAGGAAAAGCGTACACAAATCTTTTGGACCAGTCGATTCATAGGGCATTTCCTAATGACCTTGGATGGAAAAATCTGGCGGCGAAATCGCAGTATTTTTTGTTTTCCGCTGTGGCGAAAAGGTCTGTAGAAGGTGTGCCCCACAAGTTGAAGATATCTTGTACGACCTCTTCGTTCAGTACCCACTCGTGGTTTTTCGTCGAGAACCCTGCTGAGGGCATCTGCCTGAATGTTTTGCACACCTGGGAGGTTTACGTCAATCAGGTTCAAGTTCCTGGCAAGACGCCAGTGTCAGATCGTTTGAGCTTCTTGTGACAGGGCTCTGGACTGTGTTCCCCCCTGCTTGTTAAGGTAGTACATGGTGGTGGTATTGTCTGTCTGAAGAAGAAGGGTGTTGGTCGTGGACGAAGGTTGAAACGCCATGAGTGCCAGGTGAACTGCACGTAGTTCCAGGAGGTTGATATGGTATGTCTGTCCTTTCAAGGATCAAGGTCCTTGTATTTGCAGGTGATCCATGTGGGCTCCCCACCCCAGCAGAGGGGCATCAGTCACTTTGGCCTGTGTTGGGTCCTGTTGGTAAAAAAGCATTCCCCTAAGCAGATTTTTTGGGGAACACCACCACTGGAGGGATTCCACAGCATGAGTGGAAAGGCTGATCATGTCCTCCCAGTTCCTTGTGAACAGGTTCCACTGATCCTCCAAGCACTCCTGGAGAGAACGTAAGGAGTCAGAAATATGCAGGAGGCCATCGAGCCGCGGAGAGAGGAGACTATGTGAACTGTTGGGCGGGCCACCCTCAGGAGGTTGTGGCATTTCTGGAGAATGAATAAACGTTGTTCCTACGAAGGACACTCCTTTTCCTGTAGCATTTCAATGGTAGCTCCTAAGTAATGCAACGTATGGAGTGGTATTGACGTGGACGTTTGAAAGTTGATGTGGAGACCGAAGCGATGGAGCAGATCGCAGGTCCACTGGAAATGCTCTTGGGGCTTCTGTGAAAGTGGAAGCCTTGATCAACCAGTCGTCCAGATAGGGATAGTCAAAGATTCTGTGTTTTCTTAGATGAGCCGCCACCACTGTCATGCATTTGGAAAATGTCCTGGGTGCTGATTTGAGGAGGAATGGTAGAACCGCCTTTTGGTATTGGTTCAGCCCCACAACGAATCTGAGGAATTTCTGACTTTACGATGGAAATGTGGAAATAAGCATTGTGAAGGTCTATTGAACGAAGCCAGAACCCCCGTTGAAGTTGAGGGTAAATTTGATGTAATGTCAGCATCCTGAACTTTTCCATTCTGATCCACTTCTTTGTGATTCGGAGGTCAAGAATAGGCCTGAACTCTTGTCTGCCCGTTTTTGTCACAAGGAAGTACCTGCATTAAATACTTTGGCCTCGTTGGTTCCGAGGGACCTGTTCCACCTCTTTCTTTTGGCATAGCGTGATGACTTTCTCTTGTAGAAGTTTGAAGCAAGATGTGGACAACCTTGGTGGAATGGATGGTGGTGGCGCAGTGAATCTGAGACGATAGCCACGTTTGACAATATTCGAGACCCAGGCATCGGTTGCAATGTGTTGCCACTCTGCCAGATAATTTGCAATGCCTCCCCCAACCCGAGTGCGTAACAGAAGTTGGGGAAGAGAGGATTCAGGGTTTTGAGGTCACAGGTTTTGCTTCCCAGGTTAGCTGACTGGAACGTCCCCTCGGTTGCTTGCGTTGAGACTAGTAGTGCTGTTGATACTGATGTTATTTACTGGACTGCCATTAAGGGGTTTGAACCCTCTGTGACGAGAAATGACGGTGGTAGGTTTGGAATGGACGTCGCTGGTCTTTAGGTTTCTCTAAACCGACAGCTTTCAGAATACAACTCCATGGCTAGCTCAAGAAGACCCAGCACTAGCGGAAGTAAGGGTCTTGAGGCCATGAGTTGGTGAAGAGTTTCGAATATCACAAAGTCGATGGAGTGGGGACTACCATAGGTATGTTCAATTTTGCAGTGCATCGAACTAAAACCTCCTGAAAGGTGTTGGTGTCATCAATTGGTGAGGCTCAAGGTTGAGGTGAGTCCGACAAGGTCGAAGAGTATCCTCTGGTGGAAGAGGACGTATCCCGCTGCAATGGCGGTGGGAACGTGATCTTGACCTGCGATGACATCAGCGATGCAAGCTTGAATGGTGTGATGCAAAAGAGGAACCTGAGTGTCCATGGTGAGATCAATGGCATGTCCTTGATCGACATCTCCTAGGTGCTGGTGTAACTGGAACCTGAGCTACCACAGGAGGTGGAATGGCAGGTGTCGGTATAGCTGGCGGAGGTGAAAGAGGAGGAGGAACAGGTAGTGCCGGAAGCAGGGGAACTGGTGGAGCCGATGAATACGGTTGAGGAGATACCGGAATGGGAGAAGAGGGTATCTCTATTAGAGATGGGAATCTGGAGTGAGAATCAGATAAAAAGTAGATTCTCCTTCTCTTGGATTATCGCTGTCTCCTTGACGACGAGGATCTTCTCGACGTTGACCTCCATCGTCATTGACTGGTTTTCGACGATGATCTGCTCCTCGATGTCGACCCCTGTCGTGGTAGGCTTGCTCGTGATGTCGACCAGCTTTTCGACGTCGACCACTCTTGTCGTCAATTGGCTCTCGACGTCCACCGCCCACTTCTCGGTGACGGCGAGTCGGAATCCCTCGGCGTCATTGGATGTCTCGACATCGGTTGTCGGTGCAAGGTAGTTCTCGATGTCGAGCGTCGACGTTTGTGTGACGTCTAGCCAATCAATGACGGCGGGCATGTCAGCGCTGTACCTCACCTCAACCGGGACCAATAGAGTTTTCTGCCTGAAAACGCCTCAAAGATCTCCCACGACCACTGGAGACTGCGGGAAGAGCCCTGGTGGAAGAATTACCTCCCCCTCGCTCTATGGTCCCACTGGCTTCTTGCTGTCTTCTTCTTTCTTCACTTCCCTGCAGGCAAATCTTTTCCCTGTCACACAAGGTTCGTCTGGAGAAGGTCTTGCAGATGTCACAGGAGGCAGGAAGGTGAGAAGATGGTAGACAAATAATACAGACCTTGTGGAGATCTGTTTTGGTCTTTTTCCTGCCACAGTGAGGGCCTTTGTCAAAGAGAGATGGCATTTTAACTAGGAATAAAACCTTTTTCCCGTCAGGAAAAAAACTCATTCAACAGAGAGAGACCAAATAAGTCGAGTGAAGCAAAATACCCTGTATTTTAAAGTTCTATACTGAAGAAAAAACCTAGGAAGGTTGAGATCAACTCCAAGAGTTCCGTCAGAAAGAGCTGGGAAAAAGAACTGAGGTAACTGCCTCTGGCTGAGCATGACGGGATATTGGAGGTCTCTCTGCTCTTAAAGACACAGCCTCCTTTTTCTTCTGATTATAATAGCAGCCTCTGGGATACATTGCATTGCACTTCTTCATCTCTGTTTCTCACATAGCAAAAGGGTTTGTGAAGATTGTTTTTCTGTGCCCTTACACATTTATTCAGGTACTGAGCACATATTGCATTGCAACCTGTTCTTTTGTAACTCCAAGATTAAGAATTCTGGCCACTGTAGCCTTGTCCTTGGCTACATTACAACTATCTTAAGTAACTTTTCAAGGCCTTCCCGAAGAAAGATGAACTTGAGCACTTAAGAAGTTATATTGGATAAAGAGCTCTGGGGTCCTACGTAGATGGGCAGGACTATTCAACGCTTATGACTATACATGGAAATCCCCTACGAGAGAAACATCAAATAGTTACAAGCCTTTTTAAGGTAACCGTTTAATTAACATTCATAATCTCATCACTTAAAAGGCACCTTCCGGATGTCCAATATCTAAAACAATTTACTTTAAGGTAATATATTTCTTTCTTTGATTTCAAGCAGAAAGAGATATTTTAAGATGTCAAAAGTTCCTACTGGCAATGAACAAGTTACTTACCTTCGGTAACAATATATCTGTAAGAGACACAGATTAGTTATAGATTCCTTACCTTGTGAATTACCCCAGGCGTCAGACTGGATCCTGAGAATTTTTTCGTCATCAGCGAGTTGAAAGTTGGCGTCGGTCGGCTCCGCGTTTGCCGTTGGCGTCGTGGTCGCCGGGATGACGTCGCAGCAGCTACTTAGACGCTGCCCTCGAGTGCTGACGTCGGTGCTGATGTCGGTTCGGTACACGAGTTTCCACGCCAGAAGCGCAGAGCCATTCAAGACACTGACCACTGGTGCACACAACCAGGGCACTGAAAGGAAATCCTTAACCCTAGAAGTCAGTTCGCAGAACTGGGAGGATAGGTGGGAAGGTAAGGAATCTATAACTAATCTATGTCTCTTACAGATATATCGTTACCGTAGGTAAGTAACTTGTTCATCTGAAAGAGACAATTAGTTATACATTCCTTATCTTGTGAATAGATACCCCAGCAATACCAACCCCGGAGGTGGGTCTGCGAACCAAGTTCACACCAGAAAGTACTGGAGAACAGAACGGCCAAAGAAGCCGTCTGTCCAGACTTGGCTTTCCAGGCAGTAGTGTTTTGTGAACGTGTGCAGAGATGCCCACGTAGCTGCCTGACAGATGTCATGGAGGGGGACTCCACGTCCCAGAGCGGAGGTAACTGCCGTTGCCCTGGTGGAAAGGCGCGTAACCCCACAGGAGGCTCTTTCTTCGCCAAAGAATAACAAGCTTTGATACACAAAACGGCCCATCTAGAGATGATCAGCTTGTGTGCGGCCTACCCTTTATAGCGCCGACGTAGCCAACAAAGAGCTGGTCATCCACCCATAATTGCTTTGTGCTTTCCAAGTAAAAGGAAAGCGCATGATTTGGATCCAGATGGTGGAGCCTCTCTTCCTTCTTAGAAGGATTCGGAGGTGAAAAGAAGTTGGGCAAAGTGATGGTTAGGCCAATGTAGAAAGAAGTAACCACTTTGGGAAGAAAGGATGGACGAGTGTAAAGGACAACCTTGTCTGTATGAACAGCCAGAAAGGGAGGTTTGAAGAAAAAGCTTGGAGGTCATTCACCCTGCGCGCAGAGGTGATGGCAACCAGAAAAGCAGTCTTTAAGGTCAGAAGCCTAAGAGGACAGTTATGTAGCGGCTCAAAGGGAGCACACATAAGATACGTCAAAACTAGGTTCAAGTTCCACAGGGGCATTACGAAGGGAACAGGAGGAAAAAGATGAGTAATGCCCTTAAGAAAGCAAACTACAACAGGGGACTTGAAAAGAGAAGGCTGATCAGGAAGCCTAAGAAAGGCTGAAATGGCTGAGAGGTAGCCCTTAAGAGTGCCCACAGAAAGAGGGGCAGAAAGGGGATCCACAGCCTTTTTTAGCGCACCATGCCACAAATTTGTTCCATCTACAGGCGTATACCGTCATAGTGGAGGGACGCCTGTCTGCCAAAATAACATCACAGACTTTGGGAGGCAGGTCAAACGCCGTCAACTGCAGCCGCTCAATCTCCACGCAAGGATGTGGAGGCTGGACAGGTTCAGGTGGAGGACCGTCCCCTGCTGCTGCGATAGAAGATCCTCCCGAAGAGGCAGGCTGATCGGAGGATCGATGGCCATGTGTAGCAGCTCGGGATACCAGACTCTTCGTGCCCAATCTGGAGTCACAAGAAACTTGGGCCCGGTTGCGCTTGATTTTCTTCAGCACTGTGGGCAGAAGTGGTATAGGCGGAAAGGCGTATAGAAGACGGCAACTACACTGGCGACGAAAAGCATCACCTAGCGAGTGCCGCCTTGGAAATTCCAATGCGCAGAATTGCGGACATTGCGCATTCTTTTCGGTGGCGAATAGATCTAACTACTGCTGAAGGAGACCTTGCACCACCTCTGAGTGGAGACGCCATTCGTGATCCATCATGCACCTGTGGCTGAGTTTGTCCGCCTTGGCGTTCAGTGAACCTGCCAGATGTTGAACCACCAGGGATTATGCCCTGATGTTCCAGGCATGTCCTTAGACGCAGAGCCTCTTGACATAGGGTCTACGACCCCACCCCGCCCTGTTTGTTGCAGTCCCACATGGCGGTGGTGTTGTCCGTGAACACCTGCACTACTCTTCCCCAGACAGAGGGAAGGAATGCTTTTAGTGTCAGACGGATCGCCTGAAGCTCCAGAAGGTTGATGTAGAGCCCAGACTCCGCCAAAGACCAGAGGCCTCTGATCTCCGCCTCTCCCATGTGGCCGCCGCACCCCAGAGGGGATGCATCCGTCACCACTGTGAACTCTGGTTGGGGAAGGGAGAGGGATCTGCCGTTGACCTAATCCAGGTTCGTTAGCCTCCACTGCAATTGTCGTGCAGTGCCCTCCGAGATCTGGATGTAATGGGACAGATTGCCCTGATGCTGTGCCCATTGGAACTTCAGGTCCCACTGCAGAGCCCGGATACGCCACCTGGCATGATCCACTAGCAGGAGGCCATAGCCTCAGGGTAATTCTGACTGAAACCAGGGATAGAGGCTGAAAAATCGGAATCATAGCCCGAATATCCCAGACTTGCTGCTCGGGAGGATAAGCCTGGAACTGCGTCGTGTCCGAACCGCTACGATGAAAAGGAGCTTCTGAGAAGGAATTAGGTGTGACTTCTGCATGTTTATAGTGAACCCCAGCGAGTGCAGGAGGTCCGCCGTAGTCTGGAGGTGGGAGACAACTGCCTGGGCCGAGCCCGCCTTCAACAGCCAGTCGTCGAGATAGGGGAAGACTGGAACCCCTGATCTGCGCAGATGAGCTGCGACCACCTCCATCACTTTCGTGAACACCCGAGGGGCGCTGGTAAGGCCAAAGGGGAGCACGGTAAACTGAAAGTGCTCGTGGCCTACCCGGTGGGCCGGCAGGACGGGGATGTGAAAGTAAGCGTCCTGAAAGTCCAACGCTACTATCCAGTCTCCAGGGTCGAAGGCAGACAGGACCTGAGCCAGTGTCAACATTTTGAACTTCTCTTTCCGGAGGAAGTGGTTGACGTTCCTGAGATCCAAGATAGTAAGCAGGCTTTTGTCCTTCTTGGGCACCAGAAAGTAGTGGGAGTAGCAACCACAACCTAATTCTGGAGCAGGAATACGCTTGATGGCTCCCTTGGCCAAGAGAGCTGTATCTTCCTGTTGGAGAAGGGCCAGATGATCCTCCGACATGCAATGGTACTGAGGTGGCATGGCTGGGGGGGTAGTCTAGAAGGGGAGGGAGTAGCCCCTTCGGACTATTTGCAAAACCCACCTGTCTGACGTGATGGTGCGTCAGAGGGGGATGTGATGGCGAATCCTGCTGCCCACTGGCGATTGGTGGCCCTGTAAGGTAAGACTGGGAGGGTTTGGAGGCTGCTGATGAGGGGGCTGCGGTGGACTGGCCCCCAGACCCACAACGGTGGTTCACATGTTCCTGACCGCGCAGAGGCTGAACAGCTTGTGCCGGCCTGTGGCCACAAAAGGCAGACTGCGCAGGGTGGGTGGTGGAGAGGCCCAACGACTTGGCCGTAGCTCTGGAGTCTTTAAAGCACTCTAGCGCGTTGTCTGCCTTGTCGCCGAACAGGCGACGACCAACAAAGGGCATGTCCATAAGAGTAGCTTGGATATCCCCTGAAAAACCAGTTGACCTCAGCCAGTCGAACGGCTACCGATGTGGGAAATTGCCCTTCCTAGCGAGTCGGTGGTGTCCACTCCACAGCAAATGGTAAACTTTGCTGCGTCTCTCCCCTCGGCAACTGCACAGGAGAGTACGACCCAGGCCACCTCCGGGCACTTGGGCAGCACCTGCATCACCATATTCCACACGGAGTGAGTGTAACGGCCCAACAGACATGCGGTGTTTACCGACCGCAGACCCAAGCTGAAAACATCTTCTCAAGGTGGTCCAGCTTTTTGGATTCCCGATCAGGTGGTGCGTTAGGGAATGCGCCTTTTGACGTGGAGGCTTGGACCACCAAGCTCTCAGGGGAGGGGTGTTGGGAGAAGAAATTGGGATGGGCCGGGTGGTGGCGTCGGGCAATCATCCTATCCACAGGAGCCCCTGTGTTGGGCCTGGACCAGGTGCCCAAAAGGCTGTTGGTTAGGGCTTCATTAAACGGCAGCAGGGGCTCAAAAGAGCTCACTGCCGGTAGAAGCACCTCTGTCAGGAGGTTAGTCCTGACCGCCACCGTAGGAAGCTTGAGGTTGAGAGCCTCGGCCGCCCTACGCAACACCACTGCATAAGACACTCCCACCTCAGTAGCCACAGTAGGAGGAGACAACATGCCAAGGTCTGGTGAGGTATCCAGATCACTGGCTTTCCCCAGTTCCTCTCTCCAGTCCGGCTCGTAACCCAACTGGTCAGTCAAAGGGTCTCCAGGCCCTCCCAGTCCTCCTCACCCTCCTCTGGTTGCCAATCTGGTCTGAAAGGACCAGGAGACAACAGGGGCACAAAAGTACCCAATGGCGTCTGTTCGGACGTCGGGCGACGTCAGTCTGGCTCCGTGTCTACATTGGGGTGGAGGCCGGGGCCGACGCCGGCTGGGGACACAACCGGCGTCGGCTGCGGATGTGGTGCCGGTGGAGTCGGCGCCGGTGGAGGTGTAGTCAGGTTCACCAGCGCCGATCCGGATCCAGGCCTGGATCCAAGGGGACCCTGCAGTGCCGGGGATGAAGCAGAGGGCATTGAAGGTCCAGGGCCCCCAACCGAGTTCGCGGGCACAAAGGTGCACAGGCGGAGTCGGGCTGCCCAAGGATGGCATGCATCGCTTCGTAGAAACTCCGAAGCTGGGAAGGGGTCGCACCGGGTCCCGGGAATGGAGAGATACCCGGAGTCGACCCAGCGGGCTCCGCACGCAGAGCCGCAGGAGGGGCACCACCCGCATCTCTCGTCGCATCGGCCAATGGATATAGCTTACATCCTATGTAGGGAAATTATTTGAGAGGCCTTCAAAATGTGATTATACCTGACTTACGCAGAACTTGTATTATGTGCCAAATTTTAGAGTGTTTAATCCACAAAACAGATCACTTCAAAGGTCTGAGCTAGAATCTCATTTTCCAATAAACATTTTAGAGTTCGAAATGATGTAGCAAACCTATTCACGGTTTAGATGCCCAAAGGGACCTATAATATGCCTTTTAGAAGAATGGTGCTTTCCTGAGCACACAAAGCAAGGACGCACATGGCTCTGGTCAATAAATGCTGGTGTAACCAATAAGTCCAGGAAGATTAAAGTAAAATATTTTCCGTCTTCTGAAATTCATTACCAGGCAAGATTTAGACTAGCCTTATGTTTGCTGAAAATAACAGCATAATCACCAGGGAATTAATATTTAAGATATTTCTAGACTAGATATTTCTCCCACATATTCCATGCAGTGCAGTAAAAATCCAACTCACTGACACTGAAGAGGAGGAAAAAATACCAATCAAGAAAAGCTTTCCAAATGATATATATGTGTCGGATGCATGTTCAAGACACAGCACTGTGAGGACTGTGCTGGCCGATAAAAGTATGAACACCTGGAAGCGTGGGCCTCTGCCAGAGCACATTCTTCAATTTATAAACCTAAATGAACCTAGACATAGCGTTCTCGTATCATGGAGCATTGCATAAACCGCTCAAAACACGTTTTAAAAGTCCATGTACTAAATGTTGCATTCAATTTCTTAAAATAGACATAGTCATTATTAGACTGCACGTATGGATTATCCATGCAGGTGTGAGAGTGGGTACCTATCCGATGAATCTCACTAGTGAGCCACTGCAGTAAAAGTGTGAGGCTGATGAGGGGAGTAGCCTCCATTGCAACCCCGGAGTCTAGCATGTCAATGAATGAATGAATTAATGGTTCTCATTCAGTAGTGGAAGAAGTTACAATGAATGGAGAGGAGGGTAATATCAAATAGCAGGGGGAAGCAGAGGAGGGCAAAGGCAGACTTCTTCCCCTTTAAGATCTTAAAAGGTCAATCCAAAACATGGGAGCAATGCCCTGCACCTGCTCTATTATCCCCTACTTGTGACTTGGTTCTAGGGGCTTTTGTTTGGAAATCTATTTTCAGGGAGGAAGGAAAATTAGACAAACTAAATGACAAATTTGAAACACTGGAGAAAAAAATGTAAGCACAAAGAGAGGACAATTACTGATAGCAGCGAATAACGCCCTAGCAAGGACAGAAGCCTTGGAAATCATTGTGCATCAAAACCAATTATGGTGTTCTGGGCTCTCATACAGGGCTGAGGATGAAGGCCCCACCCTCATTATTGGTACTTGGATTGAACAGAGAAAACAACTTATAAGCATGGCCATGTATCACAGCTTCAAGGGGGTGGCTATCTAGACCTTGGAGGTCAAAAACTCTAGTGAGTGGATCCTAGTTGCATTTAAGGCCAAATGAAGTCACCATTGTGATGACCACAATATACTGGTGTTTCCAGACATGGCGCCTGAAACAATTAACAAGAGGAGAGCTCTGAAGCCAGTGAAGAAGACATTTCTGGTCCAGGATGTGAAGGTGGGACTATCACAACCTGTTTAACTGAAAGTCATCTACAGCGAAGAGGACTACATCTTCTGGGACACTAATAAAGGTGAATACAAGGAAAGAAACAAGCATTGGCAATGCCAATAGGTCAAAATTAAAAATGCACTGTCAAGCCAGATCTAAAAATCCATGTATGTTAATGACTATCTCATCCTATCTGTGCTGCTGCCAGAGAAAAACACCATACATTATCTAATTAAGACGCTTTGATAGCATTACAATGGCATGTGTGTGCCCCTTAAAGTTCAAGATCAGGTAACTGGATAAATAAACAAAATGATCACAGCTTAATGAAAGGTAAGCATTTTTTGTGGAAGCACAGAACGTCTGCCCAATAAAAACATGTACTCCTGGCTATCTACATGTGGGTGGAGCCAAAGCCCCTCTTCTGGTGGTTCTCACATAATTGTCTGACCACAGCTGTGCTGTCCAGCCAGACCATAAAAGGGGGGCTAAATTATGGAATTTATTGTGCTGGCCATTCACTGTCTGCTTTACCGTATCCAAATGCCACATACCGCCCCGACTGTAGTGTGATTTCTACATATGTGAATGGCTCTTAGAAAAAAATGTTAGGACACTATTAATGAGTGTAGGAAAGTAGGATCTGCTTTCATGGTTACACCCACGTTTTGCTGGTGTCAGTATGTTTTTTTTACTAATCTGGCTGGAATCCTGCTAATAAGGATCCCAGCCACTGTGCTTCCTCCCTAAATTTGAAATGGTAAGTGCTTTGGTACCACCACAATTGGCAAATGGTTTACCCTTTTAAGTCCCTAGTAATTGTACTAAGGTACCCAGGGCATAGGTACACCAGTGGTCTCCCATGGGATGCAGCATGTATTATGCCACCCATGACCATTACTGGCCTGCCTTGGCATCCTGCGTAAGCTGATGTTAGCAACACTTACAACAGATTTAAGTTTCCTTATATCTGAGGTCACAGCACTTAAAACAAATAAGTCACCCCTAAGGCAAGCCTTTCAATCCTGAATGCAGGGTGCTAGGTTATAAGTGTGAGGGTG
The DNA here is from genome assembly GCF_964204655.1 of Triturus cristatus. Taxonomy (NCBI): domain Eukaryota; kingdom Metazoa; phylum Chordata; class Amphibia; order Caudata; family Salamandridae; genus Triturus; species Triturus cristatus. The sequence continues at coordinate 933,974,216 of NC_140584.1, read as the reverse complement.
TCCTTCATGAGCAGGACACCCCCTACAAACCCCGTAGTCGATTCTCCAGGCTTTGTAAGTGCAGCCAGCCATTTTGATACATATAGTGGTCATGCGTCATTACGCAATGGCTAACTATATACTGGCTGTGGCGAAACTGGGCATTTTTGGTATCAAACATGTTGGAATCATACCACAACACCGTTACCGGTGTTCGAGGTATGATTCCATGCACTGGGGGCCTCCTCCCGGAAGCCCCCAGTACTCCAGGTAACAGCCTTCCAGGGTATGCCAGCAAGCTAGTGCTGCTGTAGACCTCAGACATGATTCTGCCCTCCTGCTGCTGAGCTGAGCTGGGGAAGGTAGAACAATAGGTTTCTTGTCACGGAGAGATGTGAACACCTCCCAGACAGGACTTAGGGCCAGATGTATGAAGAAAACGTTTTGCGATTCCCTAATTGCAAATCCTTGCAATTCGCAATTAGGAAATCGCAAAACGGCATGTCTGAAAGTGTTTTGAACACTTTCTGCGATTCTCAGTGGGCGCCAATGACCTACCTCATGAATATAATGAGGTAGGTCGCAATTTGCAACCCATTAGGAATCGCAAAGATCCCATGGATGGTGGCCTGCTAAGGTCAGCAGACCACCGTGTCTGTGATTGCTTTTAAATAAAGCAATCTTTTTTTTTTTGTACAGCAGCCCGTTTTCCTTAAAGGAAAATGGGATGCTGTACTTGAAATAGGTGGTAAAATGCAAATGTTTTGAGGGCGCGTTTCGGTCGCAAAACATTCATACATTTCGATGCAATTCGGTATTAAGAATGGATGCCTTAGACACACCCCGTCCTAATACCGAACTGCAAACCCAAATTGCGATTTGATAACAGGTTACCGAATCGCAATTTGGGTTTGATACACGTGAAAAGCCTTTTTTGCGTTCGCAAACAGGTCGATTCTGCAAATCGTCTCGCTTGTGACCTCAAAAAGGCTTCATACATGTGGCCCCTAGAGTAATGAGCTGGAGTGGGGGCGCTTGTCAGTGCCACCAGACTGTTTTGAAGGGCACGTTTGCTGCCCTCCTTGCATACTCTAGTTAGAACTAGTTCTGGAAGCCCTTGGCTCGCGCTCTGACACGAAATTGGACAAAGGACATGGAAGTATCTTCCCCTCTGTTGAGCACCTCCTTTGGGTGGGACTCCTGAGTCGTCCTAACCCCTTCCTTAGGGTACAAAAGGGCTTACGCGTGGTCCTCAGATTCGTAGTGGGACAAGACTCAAGCCTGAAACCACGTCACTCTTCATCTGTCTGAACACTTGGACTTTGCCTGGAACAGGAGACTGCATCATGAAAGACTCCTGTTGCTCCTGGTCTCGCTGTTCTGCAAGTCTTCTTCATCGTCTGTGCTTCATCCAGGATCTTCAACAGACCTTTAGGCATCAAGGACACCCAAAGTAATCTCCCTTTGAGTGAAGGAGTCTCTCCCCTACATCTGCACGCACCCCAACGAAGCTGACCGGTCCGCTGGTCCTGCCATCCCACGGACTTCGAAAGGCTCAGCAACAGAGGTGGTGGTTCTGCAACTCCCTCAGGGACTGTCCTGTCCTCTCTGCAATCTTGAGGCCAGTATCCCTCGTTGGAACCCATTGGACCGGACCCCTGTGCACTGCGTCGACTAGCCATTGCCAAGGCTTGTTGGCTCTGCACTCCAGAGATCTTCTGGCTACAAGTAGCTCTAGCCTACATCTCTTCTTGCCCAGAGCTTCAACCTCACCGCATCCTCTACACCATGGGCCTTCATCTCTGGTAAGCTGCTCGAGGTCCTCTTGGGACTCCTGTGCCTTCGGCCTGTGGGTCCTCTCGAGGGTCTACTCCTGCTTTAATGGTCTCCCCTGCTTGCTTGGGGCCTGCTCTGACTCTCCTGCACTTGGTGAGTCCCTTAGACCTTGCTGGTCCCAACAGTGTTCCTTCAGCGTTTTTCACATCTGTAGCTGCTGCCAAGGCTCGTTGGTGCTCACGCCAAAAAACTACCCCCTGGTTCTCGATGTCGGACCGCTCGTGAACGACTCCTGGTCTACCTCAGCGTTGGCTGGTCCTCACAGCTGCAGGAACACGGTCACAGTCATCCCCCCTGCATCTTACGTCATCAGTGGTCATTGCTCTTCCGTGCCTCCTGGTCACCTCCGAGTGGGAAAGACTCTGTACTTTGTGCCTGCAGGTTCTTCTCTTGAAGAGTCCACCCTGGATTCCACCGGACTCTTGCACTGTCTTTGCCAGTGGCATCTTTACTGAAGTCCTCCATTGGGGTCTACGGCAGTTTTCGACAGTATCCTGGTTCCTGGGGTATCCACGGGTGGGGTGACTCGCTAACCTTTTGTCCTCCACTGAGTTTCTTCAGGGTCTACAGGAAGGGTCTTTCTTCCTCCAAACTGCAACTGAGACTTTCCCGTTGACTACTATTGAGTACCCGGCTGTGTTCCCACTCTGCACACAGCCTCCGTGAGGTTCCTGGGTACTTACATTCGGTGGTTCCTTGGGTCACCAGCTCTTCTGAGTCTCCTGGTCCTAGTCCTGACTTTGGTCGCAGTTCGCATTCCACTTTCTTAGTATAAGGTTTGGTCTCTCCCTGGAGACCACTGTGTATTGTGCTTACTTACCTGTTTACAATTGAAGTATCATGTGTTTTTGTGTGGATATCTCCGGGTAGGAGATATACCAATGTGTTAATGTGTGGTATATAATAAATAGACATTTTTATAAATACACTGTGTGGTTCCTTTTCATTTAACCTACACTACATGATTAGATCTGGTAAAACAAGCTGCTTAACATGCCTTCTGGACTAAGTCTGAAGAGTGTTCTCCACAGCTATCACTTAGAGAGCTTTCTATGGTTGTCTAAGAATCTAAAATCACCATAACGGTCATCTGGATTAGTGCAAGCTGCTGCACTTAAATAAGTGTGCACCATATACTAAGCCAGCCTCCTACAATGAGAAATCGCAAAAACACACAAAATGTGTTTAAATAACCTATTTGACTTTGTTGTTCCACTGAAATTTGTCGAAGTGAACAGCACATGCAAACCCATGTCATGCAACTATTGTACTGCTTGTCTCAGTTTATTCTGACGGAATCTAGGAGTGTTTTTGTGGTGCAGGGTTACCTAACTGACTGTACAAATAAAACAATAAAGAAAAATAAAAAAACGACTCAAACTCCACGATGCCTTACTCTAAAACATACTATTTAGAAAGATGTTACAATATGATGAAGTGCCTGTTATACTTTCTTTCGGCCACTCAACATGCTAAACAGAGTGCATTTACAGTGGGCACAAGGGAAGTGTGAGCCCCTGCTTCACCATTTCCCCTAGCCTATCCAATGCGTATTGACATCACTAACAGACGTCACCTTAATATCATGATACAACATAGAACTAAGACTCAAATAATAATTTAATAAACTAAAGGTGGCTCTGCTCTCATTGCGTGTATTTTTAGAGCAACTAATCATTACTTTTTATTCAACGTCCACCTTACAATTTCTTCCTACAACTGCTAAAATAATACAGGTAACCGAGATTCCAAATAAAGTTAGGCATGGAAAGAAAAAACTGCATCACCTGTCATTCACAGGTGGAAGGAAAAAAACTCCCTTCCTGTCTGACTCATGCAGTGCTGCAAAGCGGTCATCAGAAGTCCCTACTCTAACATAGGGGTTAAGCGTCCTGGTGTTCCAGGGCCTAAAGGAGTATTTCCTTTCAACTGGGGTAACAAATGTATTGTCACTTAGTTTTAAACTTACTTTGCAAAGTTTTTTCATTGCTTTTGGCCCTGGATAAAGTTGCTAGATAAACGGTTGAATACAATACCCTGCTGATCCTGCATATATCTTTTCCAGTTAATGAATGTCAAACACAGGATGCTAATAACTACACAGGCCATGCCTCATGTAAAGAGACCCGTTTTTAGGAAGCCATCTTTTTCATCCCACTTAAATCACTGCCAGACACCCTTCTAAGGCAGCGGATCTAAAAGATGTATGTAGGAAGGTGGACAAGGGAGATTCTTCAGTCTTCTTCTTTCGTCGAATGTCGAAGGTCCAGAGTTTCTGTTCAAGTTGCAGGTTCAGGATAATCTAATCTCCTGGGGCCTAGCTACCACTCTTATCCAAATCTGGGGGGCTGGGTTACCTGCTAGGTCACGCCTTATGGGTGGGACCTGGGAGGGGGGTGGTTACACCCCCTTCCCTTTGTCCAGTTTCGCGCCAGGACTGGGGCTGGAGTGCCCCAGCACCGGTTTGAACTGGACTATGCATGGGACACCTTGTGTGCCCCAGGCATGTCTCATTCCTTTCAGCCCTCCCTGCCCCAATACACTAAAGTCTGTCTGGGGAGGTGCTAGCACCTCCCCAAGCAGGAAACCTATTGTCCAAGCCTCCCTTGCCGGGATCACTCCCAGCAGCAGGAGGTCAGACTTGTGTCTGTGGCAGCAGCATCCATTTTGTGATGCTGAGGCTTTGGTTAGAGTTAAACAGCAAAGTAGGATTTTAACATGTCTCTCCTTCTAGAAGGGGGGAATAATATCCTCATCACCAGAAATGGTATGGGGGTATTATTCCAAAGTGTTACACACCTTACACGACATGTTTTGATAAAGCCAAACCATAGTTACCATAACCGTTTAAGATTATAAGGCACTTTAAGAGTATATGGTAGGCTATATCATAGAACAGCTATAAGGACATGGTTCCGAAAGCTGCAGACAGGCTCAGCTCATGCTAGAGCACCATCTCACATGTTACCAAGCACTCTGCCTCCAGGATTGTTAAGGCCTGCCATAGGAGTGGCTGATAGGTACACATGTGTCTATATATAAGGTAGATATAGGTATACTATATCTAAGCAAGGGGTGATTACACGACCTTGCCCCAGCTGAGTGATCAGCCAGTTGTGTCTGATTGGAAGGCCAGACCTGGGGTGGCATAATACATGCTGCAGCCCCTGGGAGGCCTAGGGTACACCTATGCCCTGGGTACCTAGGGTACACTGTACAGGGTCCAATAAGGTCATCCTTACCAATTGGTTATGTACCTAGGGTACATGGAGTCCATTTTAAAGAGAGCGCAGACAGCCTGAGACCCTGAATGGCAGGATCTCAGGCCAACTAAGTCAAAAAACCAGCTAGACACTAGGCAAAAAGTTGGGGGTAACCATAGTCAGATATCCACCTTCCTACACAACCCCCCCCCCCCCCCCCAAACGAAAGGAGATAAGGCTGGCCTTGACAAGGTAAGCCTCTATTGCCTAAGTGGCCATATAAGGAAGAACCAGCGCTGGCAAGGTTACCCCCTGTCTCATGGTCCACTAAGTAATCCCTCACCCTAAAGGTATCATAGGGTCTCCACCATAGGGAATCTCTACCTTTGGTGTGTCTTTGCAAAGAAAAAGGCTGGTGTTGAGATGGAGTACTGAAGTGAGTGTCCTCAAAGTGAGGCCTCAGCTTCCTCCAATCATCCTCCACCATGGATGCCTTTCTTTCTTTCACTGAGTTGCACTGTGCTCTCAGGGTCAGCCTCTGGCTACCTAAAGCTGGAGGCTGGGTCCCTTTTGTGGGCTTACTGGAGGGACAGGTCAGGTTTGGGGCCCTAAGGTCCCATGTTTGCCTGTGCCCAACAGAATCCCTCTGGGGGAGGTCCCTAACTACCTGTAAAGGAGATCCCTCAGGAATGTTTTTAACCATCACCTGGCTAGGGCTACTAGCCAGGCAATCCTCATTCTTTTGATGGGGGGGGTTCTTGTGGACAGGGGCCCTCTTGGGGTCCACTGGCCTCCCTGACCTCTGCAGCCCTGGGCTGACTGAGGCAGGGTAGAGAGAGGCAGGCTACCTGCACCAGACTGGGTCCCACCTTGGAAGGAGCCACTGACATCAGAGGCTCTGCCAGGCCAGGCCTGGCTACCTCTGGGGCAGTTCCTTCACAAGGGGTAAGGTCAGATCCCTGAGGAGGCTGACCTTTTCCTAATGTCTGGGGAGAGGGAGACTTTTCTTCCTCCCCACTACTCTCTGTTTGTGTGGAGTGTTCCATAGTTTCAGGCTTCACTACACCTATGTCAGTCTGAGTATGGGCTGAGACCATTACAGCCTTGCCAACCTTTTCAGGGAGGCACTCAGTTTGGGTTTGAGCTGTGACTGTCACAGCTCTGCCAATCTCTACAGGGAAATCTGTCTTTGCCTGGGCTGTGGCTACCACTGCCCTTCCAACCTTTTCAGGGAGGAAATCTATTTGGACAGGGGTTGTGACTGGCACAACCCCACTACCCTTTTTTGAAAGGCCTACCATTTTAGAATGGGTGTCTTGTTCAACTCCAGCCCAAGCTGAGAGTTCTAAGTCATTCCCCAGTAAGCAGTCCACATGCAAGGTTAGAGATACTGCCACCCTTTTAGGGCCAGTGACACCTCCCCAGCTGAGACATACCTCTGCCATGGGATGACTGTTCTGTTTGCCATCAATGTTAGTTACCTGGTATGAGAAACCAGGCAAAAGCTGCTCAGAGGGAACTAGCCTATGGGCCACCATAGTGATGCTAGCTCCAGTGTCTCTGTAGGCCTCAGTTTTTCTACCATTGATGTAGGGCTCCTGTCTGTACCTACCCAAAGTGTTGGGACAGGCAGTGAAGTTGGCAAACCCCATGCCACCATCACAGACAAGAGTAGCTGCTGTAGGGGAATTGGCTAAGCCAGGGTCCCCCTGTGTTCCCCAAGAAAACCCAACCAAATTTTTGGGGGCACTCCCACCACCTGGGGAATTACTGCTGACAGTAATAGGTGGTGTGACAGGAGTAGTTGGAGGAACAGTTTTGTTTTTAGCCTTTGGGCAACTGCTGTCAGTTTTCCAATGCCCAGGAGTTTTACACTCATGGCAGTAAGGCTTTTTAACTGTGGTAGAGGAGGGAGCTTGGGACCCACCACCCTGTGTGGAGTTTTGGGGCCCTGAGGAAGATTTCTCTTTTGTTTTATCCCCACCCTTCTCTTGAGGCTTGGTGGTATCCTTCTTTTGGTCACCACCCTGATTTTTAGGCCTAATCCTGGTCCTGACCCATTTATCTGCCCTCTTTCCCAATTCTTGGGGAGAGGTCAAATCTGAGTCTACCAGGTGTTGATGGAGAAGCTGGTTCTGACAATTACTAAGGATCTGCTCCCTCATAATCAAGTTGTACAATCTTGTATAGTCCTGCACCTTGCTGCCAGTTAACCAACCTTCCAAAGCCTTAGTGGCACAATCCACAAAATCAGACCAGTCCTGTGTCTGTGTCTTCTGGGTGTCTCTGAACAACAACCTATATTGCTCAGTGGTTAAGCCAAACCCATCTATCAGAGCACTCTTCAGGACTTTGTAATAGTTAGCATCCTCATCACTGACTGTGAGGAGCTTGTCTCTACCTTTGTCAGAAAAGGAGAGCCACAAGATAGCTGCCCACTGACTCTGGGGTACCTGCTGTACTTTGCAGGCCCTCTCCAAAGCAGTCATCCACTTATGGATGTCATCCCCATTCTGATATGGGGGGACTATCTTGCTTAGGTTTCTATGGTCATAAGACCTATCCCTATCTCTAGGAATGTTGCTGCCACCAGTGGGTTCTGACCCACACAATTTTTGCTGTCTAGCCAGAGCAAGCTTCTCCTTGGCAAGGGCAAGTTCTTCCATCTGAATCCTCAGATTAGCTTCCCTCATTCTGGCTTCATGCTCCTTTCTCTCAGGGGAAGTCATTCCCCTGTGAGAGGAAGCATTAGAGATGCTAGAGACATGGGAGTGGATGGATTCCCTTGAAGGGGATCTGTCTCTCCTGCTTCTCTGGTTAAGCCCACTTGGGGGTCTGTATGGGGGGACCCCATGCAAACTCCCATGTAAGCTTAGGTTAGCCTGGCTAAGTCTTCCTACTTGGCCCTGGCTGTCTACCTCTTCATCTGAAGTCCCATCTGACTCATCTGTGGTGGGTAGACCCTTATCTACAGCTATGGCACCATACTTGGCAGCTCTTTCAGCATCATAGGCCTCCAGAAGCTCCACTAGCTGTCTAAGGGTAGGGTTGGAACCCTGTTTTAATCTCCTGGAGGTACACAGTTGTCTCATCTCCTGGAAAGTGAATGCATCATATCTAGAGGGAATCTGTCCAGGATTCTCCTCTCCTGAGGGAGTATCAGTGTGATCTCCATTCAGGGACATGATTCTAGTGAGGGTGTGGTGTGTGCACCTACCTACACTAGTTGTATCTACTAAACCTCTCTAGTAGTTGTAGTCAGGGTGTGCTACTCCCTTCAACCTACAACCACTAAGTCCAGTAGGACTTAAGTATTATAATCTATGTTATATGTACCTAAACAATATCTGTGTGATCTTTCAATTTAGTATCTCAAGATTACAATGGTATTACAACAGCAAGCTCAGATCCCACCGCTGCCACCAATGTGAGAAGTTGGCCTGATGTATGATGTCACTAGTTCTAGAGTACACCTTATATCAGTCCAAACAACCCTTACGGTGATTGGTTGTAAAGTCAACCTTATAGACCAGCTATCCTAGTGGTAGCATGGACAAGAGCAGTCTTAGGCTAAACTCTGAATGGCATGTGAAGCCAGCTGTGATACCATATATAATCCCTTGAATACCAAATGAAAGAACACCACAACAGATATATATATAAAATAAAGTGTATTTATTCTAGTCAAACCCTCAGCACTCTTTATGAGATTAGAGGTAAGTACAACACAGTCTTATTTAAGCATACATTAAGTCACACAGGTAAGTAATACAGTTAGGCCCTAGGGGCCACGCAAACCATATACTAAGTAAGTGGTATAAGGACCACTGTCACGGAAATAGGATAGGCCTAGGCCTAGGGAATCGCTGGGGCTACACTACACTAGCAACAGTTAGGAAGTGGGAGGCCCACGGGATTCAGGTGCAGAGTGGAAACACTCACGCGTAATGCGTAAAAGTCGATAGAAATAGTAGATGTTAGAAATTAACAGTTTAAGGACACTTCTGAAGCAGCTAGAGAGTCGAGACTCGGAAACTAGACCCTAGGATAGTCACTACCCTTGTGAGCACCGAAGTACCCAAGTTACCTAGCCCACGGACTGCGGGTGCATAGGTGTGAACTTGCGTCGGGTTTCGTCGTGGACTTCTATGGATGCCTGAAGGAAAGTTGCTGACAGGCAGTCAGTGAAGAGTGTCCGGTGGATCCCAAGGCTGGGATCAAGAAGAGAGGAGACCTGCAAGGAGAAGGGACAGAGTCAAGGTCACTAGCCAGTGACCACGTGGAACCAGGAAGGAACCAGGCGATGTCGTGAAGATTGCAGGTGAAGGTGAAGCTTGTCGCTGCAGCCACGAGGACCAGGGAACGTCGAGGACGACCAGGACCAGGAGGCGAGCTGTCCCACGAAGGCTCTTGCTGTCGGCGGCGTCGAAGTTGGACTAGGACTCACCAAGCCTTGGCAAGCGGAACCCACGAAGAACGGAGGACTTGCTTCTGGTGCAGACCAGGAAGGTCTGGGGTGCTTCTCTTTTTCAAAGAAGCAGGAGCCAGTCTGGAGGAGCCAAACCAGCGGTGAAGATTTCAGGATGCGTCGTCACAAAGGCCACTAGCCAACGGGCAAGCAACCGGACAGGCGCGGCAAGCAGGAAAATGCAGAAGGGCCCCACGCAGGACTCTTGGAGTGTGGGGGGCTGATCTTCGGTGCAGATGGTGCTTGGGGTTGGGGCTTCTCAATCCCCGGTGCACAACTTCGAGGGTACCTCAGAAGCTGCGCTGGAAGATACTCGCCACTTTTCCCAGGTAGCCGGTCCCACGTCTCTCGTCGCCTCCACGGATCTCAGCTCGGCTGTGGATGTGGATCAGGGTCGGAGAAGTCTGGAAGTCAAGGCTCTGGTCGGGCTCTGCAGTCGGTCCCTCGTAGAACTTTAGCAAAGCAAAGGGTAGTCTCTTGATGGTGCCTGTTTGCACAGGGTAGCCACTCCTTGGCCACAAGGGAGATTCTTCAGTCTTCTTCTTTCGTCGAATGCCGAAGGTCCAGAGTTTCTGTTCAAGTTGCAGGTTCAGGATAATCTAATCTCCTGGGGCCCAGCTACCACTCTTATCCAAATCTGGGGGGCTGGGTTACCTGCTAGGTCACGCCTTATGGGTGGGACCTGGGAGGGGGGTGGTTACACCCCCTTCCCTTTGTCCAGTTTTGCGCCAGGAGTGGGGCTGGAGTGCCCCAGCACCGGTTTGAACTGGACTATGCATGGGACACCTTGTGTGCCCAGGCATGTCTCATTCCTTTCAGCCCTCCCTGCCCCAATACACTAAAGTCTGTCTGGGGAGGTGCTAGCACCTCCCCAAGCAGGAAACCTATTGTCCAAGCCTCCCTTGCCGGGATCACTCCCAGCAGCAGGAGGTCAGACTTGTGTCTGTGGCAGCAGCATCCATTTTGTGATGCTGAGGCTTAGGTTAGAGTTAAACAGCAAAGTAGGATTTTAACATGTCTCTCCCTCTAGAATGGGGGAATAATATCCTCATCACCAGAAATGGTATGGGGGTATTATTCCAAAGTGTTAAGACACCTTACACGACATGTTTTGATAAAGCCAAACCATAGTTACCATAACCGCTTAAGATTATAAGGCACTTTAAGAGTATATGGTAGGCTATATCATAGAACAGCTAGAAGGACATGGTTCCGAAAGCTGCAGACAGGCTCAGCTCATGCTAGAGCACCATCTCACATGTTACCAAGCACTCTGCCTCCAGGATTGTTAAGGCCTGCCATAGGAGTGGCTGATAGGTACACATGTGTCTATATATAAGGTAGATATAGGTATACTATATCTAAGCAAGGGGTGATTACACAACCTTGCCCCAGCTGAGTGATCAGCCAGTTGTGTCTGATTGGAAGGCCAGACCAGGGGTGGCATAATACATGCTGCAGCCCCTGGAAGCCTAGGGTACACCTATGCCCTGGGTACCTAGGGTACACTGTACAGGGTCCAATAAGGTCATCCTTACCAATTGGCTATGTACCTAGGGTACATGGAGTCCATTTTAAAGAGAGAGCAGACAGCCTGAGACCCTGAATGGCAGGATCTCAGGCCAACTAAGTCGAAAAACCAGCTAGACACTAGGCAAAAAGTTGGGGGTAACCATAGTCAGATATCCACCAACTTCTCACAATGTACAGCAGCCGTACCTTGGCATAGAATAATACACGTTCAATTATGTCCAACTTCACGAATCCATCAAACTGAGTACTGCCACCAGGTGAACTAACACGCTGTGCATTTCCTTTCAAATTTGGTGCAAGTTTTGCTTCATTCTTAGTACAGAATTGTTTTAAATTATGACCTGCAGATTGTGCATGAAGAAAAACATACTCCAACAAAAATAGCTGTATTATCCCCGAGTGCAATGTTGGGAGAAGAGACACTTAGGTATTCCACCCCAAATCTGCCAAATAATCATTAACCTTCAATCTGCCAACTCTTCTAACAAGATGCTACACCTCTAGGAAACACTATAAAGGCATACATTTGTACACAAAAAAGTCATAAAAGCACCATTATGGAGTGAAAAATAACTTCAAATGCGAAAGGTTTTCTGGTTTTCTTTAAGGAGGCGCCACTCCTTAGGGGCCTGTAGAAATTGGCGTTCAAGCTTCACAGGCAGAAAGCCTGTTTTATTGGTTAAATCAGAGACCAATAAATGCCTCAGCAGTATGGGAAGAAAGAGTATCAGTCACAAGAGGTGTGGTTTTCGTTTTTCAAATCAAACACATCTGTAGATACGAACACGGCTTTGCATTACATTATAACGCGGCATTGTGTTGTATTATTTATATAGTGCCTCATTCCTCATTGTGGTTTTTCTACAATACTAATAACATTGCAACATTTCTAGAAAATGCTTTCCTCTGTGGCCATTTGACTGAAGCTCCAACAATATAAAAATCTGCTAGTCCTGGTGCATAGTCAGCAGCTGCTCCAAGGTCGATATCACAATATGAGACCATTTAGGAGAAAGCGAACCAACAAAACTATCCTTTAATACATGTTTTTCCACTGCAGAGGGCAGGAGCGGAGTCCTTCTGCTTCTTTCCCAATCACACTCATTTAGAAAACGCTAAGGGGCCGAATCAACATAAGGTGTTACAATTCTGGAAGTCTTGGGCTGGAGTCTCAGCTCATCAAAGACAAAGAGCTCGATTCACAAAGATACATTTAGTCGTAAATGTAAGTTTACATCTAAATGTACCTTTTACGGTATCACATAGAGGTACTTTTAGCTATCTGTTGTCACACACCAATTGTGTACAATACCAGTACATAATCCCCGATTCCAAGTTGCTCGTAGGAGTAGGTGTTATTGCACCCAATAAAATCGGACTAACCGGGGTTCAGAAATTATCAGGTGCAATAAATGGCATCTATTTCTGGTTTTTAAGGAATACCATACAGATGTTGGTGCCTGCTGCACCAAAATCTGCATGTCACATTAAATAACATATTGTTTAATTCAAGCAGGTTAGGCCTGCCAACAGTTAACGAATGGTGAGGTATTTAACACATCTGATAATTACCTCCCAACCCAGAATTCGGACCCCAAACACAGGCTTGCGAGCGGGTTGGAAATATCTGACTAACTACTTTTTTTTTTTTAATTCAGCACTCCAAGGGAGCATGTGTGCCTCTGCCCCTATGTGTTGAAAACCTCCTCACGTCTCCACCTCCTCCCCCGCTCTCACCCATCCCGCATCACTTACCCTCGCAGCTTCACCCCCTAATCTACCTTGACTTTCTCCTGCTTCCTGCTTCCGGCAGTGTTGACTTGCTCTGCTTCACCTCACTCCAGGGGCCATTTTTCTTTTTGGAGGGCCCGGCAGCTGGTCAAATTGCTACCGAGTCATTCCTTATCCTACTATGTACTTTAACATTCTTTTCATTTCATCATTTATCACTCTAAGGTGAGCATCCGCCATCTTAGAAAGGTAAATTCAAAGTATACCAAAAAAAGACATTGCTGCATCATGATACATAGATGCACATGAACGTTGACCCGTTGACCCTTGCAACTGTATCGTCATCATACTGGAGCTGCCAAAATTAAAAGTAAACAAAAATAAGGGTTACTGCAGTGTCCTAACGCCTACATGCACATGTGGAATGACGTCATCACAGCCATTTTAGCTCGGTTTAGCTCGATTTTTAGCCATGGTAACAACTATTCTTTTTTCTTTCTGCCAATGCTGAAGAAGCATTAGCAAAGCTGTAAGGTTGGTTAACAGCATTGAAAGGCGAAATCTACTGGCTTTGCTAATGCCTGTTTACACATGCGAGAATCTCTGGTAGGCATAAATGGCTTTAAGAATGTCTATTTCTCTGCCAAAAGTTTGGAGAAATCCACACTCGTAACTCCTACTAAAAGAGTGAGAAAAGGGATTTGAAAGGCATAGTTTGCCTTGGAAGTTTGATACCTCCTGCAAACCTACATTTCTGAGTATTCCCCGGCTCCTTTCCACCCTGAAAATGGTCAGACATTTACTCCTCACAGGGCTGGAGTAACCCTCCTTCTAGAGTGGGAAGGACAATGTATCATCCCTATATCTGGAGGGGGTGCAGGGAAAGGAATTTTTCCAGAAGGAAAATGTTTTCCCCGTGCAGAAGAAAGTGAATGTTTACCTAAGAAGTCTCCATTAACCGTGTTTAGTCTTCTCGGATTCGAAGAATTGTGATTAGGGGATAATAGGAACATTTTGAAAAAGCTACATAACATTCCCTAAAATATGCCTAGAAACTTGCACCTAGCGCAGCTTCCAGTACTGTTTTTCGGCATGTCTGTGGATTGGAAAAAACTGAAAAGTGCACAGAGACGTAAATTTGCACCTGTACTTTTCTGGGATATGTTTTTTACAAATAAAGCCATGAGTTTGAAGAATATGCAATGTCACTGTCCCCATCTAATCATCAACAGTTATTGACCAGTGCATTTGGCACAGGTGGCGCATAAGAACATTACAGGACCCTCTGGATCAGAAGATTCTGATACCTTTTTATGTTTCTCTGAACACAATTAAGTTTCTCCATTAGTGGCATAGGCACACACACCCAAAAGCGGAGAGCAGGGAGCAGCGGTTCTTAACCTTTTGACTTATTTGAACCACCATTTACTCTTTACTAGAATGTGGTGTCGAACGACTTACACTTTCTCAGTAAAAACTGTGCATTTGTTGAACAACATACGCGTCAAAATTGTGCAAGACTGATTCTACGCATACCATCAGGATATGTTGGCCTTAATCCTGTTAGCTCCCAGTGCCCCATCTGTACCCCTAACCAGGAAAGGTAACAGGTGGAATACACAACCTCAGAACATGACAACCCTGAATCCCTAAGGAAATCGCAGCAACAGATCTAGAACATTTTTGTTTGATTACTCATGAAGACCCAAAGAGATACACAAGAAATACACAATATGACGTTTGAATAATTATTAAAGCATTGCAATTCTTGAGTAAAATGTATGCTGTAATAATCAACAGAAGGAAACAGAAAAATGTGATCAGCAATAAAAGAATGGTTAAGAAGATGAACAATTCAACCATCATTCTATTTACAGAGAATATATGCAAGCCTATAAATATTGTTATATTTTACTCCTACCTAGGGCTACCTATCCTAGTGTAGCTAGGGTGGAGGAATCTGCCAAATCCCTGTAGGGTGATCTAACTCCCCCATTACCTGTGGGTTAGTGTCATCGGGAAGCTAGTCTTTCTGGAGTGCTTGGCTTGAATCCTTTGCATAAGGTAAACAGGAATCAGATGGGCTTGAATTCCGATGTGGTGACATCTCATTGCCAGTGAAATGCTCCTCTCACTAAACAAGAGAGTGATGTTGTTTATACAATAAACATCACCCGTGTTGCCTTGCCAAAGTCCCAGTCAGGCCGCTATTGTTGATTGTATTGTGATAGCTCAGTTGCCGTAGGGACAATAACAAACAACATCATTTTGCACAGTGAACTTAGCCCTTGTACAGAACATTTAAGGTATTTGATAATATGCCTACTTGGTGGAAATGTGAGCAAAGCTGTTTCACAGAATATTATCCTGCACAGGCATTCAAGCAAATGTGTGTCAAATGTCGTGTTTAAGAAAAGAAGGCAACTTAAAAATGTGAGCACGTAAAATGACGGTGCTTTTACTCGGGGCTAATGTGACCACATGACATCGGGACCCCACTAAATTATTATTTGAATCCGGGTAACTCCACTGAGTCTTTATTGAGACCTGTGGATTCCGGACTAAGTGATTTTAATTATCTTAACCACAAAAATTACACAAAATTACATAAATAAGTGTTCCTCAAACAAATAAATGATAAAATATTTTATTTAATTCACAAACAAATATAAAACAATCAAACCAACTTATTTTTTCGCCTCCAATTTCCATTCCTTCACATATACAGGAAATGTAAAACTTTCAATTTTACAGTTAGCTTCTTTATTTATTTAAACTTTACTAATTTGTTAATATCATTTTCTTTTCTAAGTAGCTGAGGACCGCCTAAGAAGGTGTTGCTGTCCCCTAGGGGTCATAGGGGGAGGTCTACAAAAATGTAACAAAGTCAGAAATAGAGGGTGGCCTTTGAAATTTGATCTGTCAGCCTACAATATTTCAAAGAGCTGGTTAAACCATGACATTATGTTTTATTTTTTATATATTTCTGCCCAACAAACAGAACAGATTTACTAAACAAAAGCTCTTACCAGCACTTTATTAATATTAATTTCTTGCTGCCTCTTCTGTCAGTTGCATTAAAGTCTTTCAAATAAATCTACTCTGGACTACTCACTTTATATTTTCTCTTACTATAATTTAATGACGATATCTGCCTCCTTGAGTTGGACTCAGGTTAGGGTGGGATTAGGATTATTTCCTTTAGTAATCTCACTTCTGCTCACAGTAGCCGCTGCTACACCTTGGCAGCGGGAAATTCAGCAAGCAACTAATCAGCAAATTAAAGCTCAGTTTAACTGCTAGTTATTGTTCAAACTACTCAAGCAGATATGGGGAGATGGAGGAGCAAATGTTGAGATGAAGAGTTGAAGCATCAGCAAAAATTAACTAGAATGACCTCAGGAAAACAAGTCTGAAGCACAAGGGGATATACACAGTAAAGTGCCCAGTAAGGTGCCTACATGGAAAGCACCTGTCAGTCATCTACTCCAGCATTCTCCACCCGGAGCCTAAACATTAGTTTATCAGAACACACTTGTACTATGCGGTTTTAAGGACTTAATTCAAATTCAGTGTAAACATAGTTTTATATGTAACTGAGCTGCTGGGAACGCGTACTGTGATTTTACATTAATTGTGTGATTAAATGATTTAAGAAAATCATTCAATCTGTTTTTAGATCTTTCAGTTTAGATCACGACAAATTTCTGATCTTGCATTAACTAGTACTCTTTGACAGAACTCTATATTTATTCTGCCAGTTACAATATATATGTGACGAAGGAAATGATTTCATTACAAGACCGGAGGCTACCATTATGCATATAACTTTTAATGCGTCACCAAGCAGCCGCATACATCATAAAGAAGTGAAGTTCCAGAATAGAACAACAAGAAAACATCAGTCGTGAGGACATAACAATCAGCCTCTTTTAAATGCGGCTCCAAGCAGGTAAGTCAAACTTTACTACCTCTCTTCTCTTTAATGTTATTTGACTGCCATTTATTTATATTCTTACAGTTAATGTTTGTATTTTTTGATTGCTAGCTTATTCCCTCTTGCTACGATCTCTTTACTGCCACAATGGGCTAAATTCAACCCGTTTTTGGGGCCTTCCACCCCCCCCCCCTTTCTTGCTGCCGGTTTGCCAAGCTCCTATTATGGTCCTTGGTCTTCCTTCACCCTCTTACCTCTATTGAAGCTGATTCATTAAAACGATTTCTATTCTCTTTCCAAACATTTCCTTTTATTCCACAAGCCCTCCGATACCAAACGCTCTCCGATCCGAGCCTTCCGTTGCTTTTGCCATGATATATCTTCTCCTTTGAGAGCATTCCTTGTTAAGAGCGCTCTCGTTTTGCCTTCCTTTCGCGCTACCCCGATCCCGGCTCCCATAGCTCGTTAGAAAGAGGAAAGTACCTTGGCAACACACGCGCAACGTTCGCGCATTGCCAGGGCACTTTCCTCTCCCTACTTAACAACGTTACTATGAGCTCGAGCTGTTTTCAACACATCGCTCGTTACTTTCAGCAACCGGCTATCTCATACCACAGTATTTACTCAGTATTTCCTTATTCAACCTTAGTTTTTTCTGTTTAAACCCCCTTGGAAGGCAAATTAATTTGATTTTCAGAAAAGGTTATTTTAAGGCAAACCTTATCTTCATTATTTTATACAAACATAAAAAAAAAAGGGGAAATTTAGACTATTTGGATTTTATTCATAAAAAAAAAAAGAGAAATATATATACTACATAGAATAATAATTATTTATCAGTGATCATATTTACAAGAGATCTGATATTTTCCTGATTCGTGTTTTTCCTCACTCCCTATTTAACATGTCTGATCTAGACTCGGATGAGGCTACTGCCCCCATCCCTAATTTGGAAAATGAGGCAATTAAAAAAATTAATTCACGACGAAATGAGATCCTGTATGTTGTCTACCTTATCAAAAGTGATTACCTCAAAAAGATCACTCCCCACTGAGGAGAATGAAATACAACATACTTTTGGTGATGACGATCTCATTGAAATTCGGGGAAAAAGGTCTAGAAAGACTAAAAATATTGATTCTATCCCCAAGAGCACGACGGGAGGTCTCAGCACCTCAAAGATATCGGGAGGTCTTCGCACCTCAAATACTTTAGGTGTCCCTTGCGGCACAACTTTTAAAGGTGTCCCTTGCGGCACAACTTTTAAAGGTGTCCCTTGCGGCACAAATTATATGGGTGTCCCTAGCGGCACGAACTATCGAAGTGCTCACATAACTGATACACATCTTGAGCAAGATGATGATGATGAGGACTTTATCGATGATGATGCCTCCGTCTTTCCTGATGAATATATCCTCGATCCAGATGAGGACGATGAGGATTTTAACTCTCAACCCTTAGATGATGATTTGCCTTCCTCTTCAAAGGACACCATCCTTGACCCTTTAGGCGGTGAGATGTTCTCTCCCCTTAACATTAAACACCCTAGAAGCAACGAGTGGCTTCCACAAGAACACGTTAGTAAATTCATCACTAAGTGGCTAAGGAACACTCTGGAGAAGGACACACGAAGCTTACTTAGATCAGAATGCTCTAGACCCTTTATCGAGAATAAGGTCTGCCAGACTCCAAATCTCGACCCTGAACTAATTAAATATCTTTTTAAACTTGGGCGAGACCCAAGGAAAGGCATGGAAAGATCTTTCAAAATTTGCCAAGATCGTTTATTAGACGTCCTCGGTCCCCTTGCTAAAATCATCGACGCTGCAGAAGATAGTTACCTTAATGGTTCAGTACTGAATACCGAGCCTATCCGAGGCTGGAGCCAGAGAGCACTGGTTTTCTTGGGCAATGCTAATGCAAGCATTATTTCCGAGAGAAGGAGAATTGTTCTCACAAAAACCAGTCCGAAATTGAGCGATCTAGCGGATAAGGAGTCCACTAACAATCCTAAAGGGCTATTATTTGGCGAAGACATGATCAAGACCTTGAGCAAATACGTCTCTACCTTTACCGCTCTTGACAAGGCTAACCAAAACATGAAACGAGTTTTCAACAACTACAACCTTTTTGGCAGGGCCGGAAGAAGAGGCCAATCTTCCGGCCGTTTCAACCGAAGGCCATACTCCAGATCCAGGGGTTACGGAGGAAGAGGCTGCCAACCCTCAAACACTCCTCAATTCTACCCCCCAAGGGGGAGGGGATTTCGCTCAAGAAATTTCAGAGGAAGAGGAACATCCAGCGACTTCAACCCTCAAAGTGAGTACTTTTCCATCCAACTCCCCTTTCCCCTCTCCAAAAGTAGGAGGCAGATTAAAACATTTTGTTCACAATTGGAAACTAATTACCCAAGACCCTTGGGTTCTGAGTACGGTGAGTGGTTTTATGATAGACTTCATAGATACCCCGATTCAATTTTCTATACCAAAAAGCATCCCCTTGTCCTTAGATCAGGAAAAAATTATAGAAGAAGAGATATCCTCTATGCTTCTGAAAGGAGCGATAGTAGAAGTACCCTTCCATTTGATGAGATTTGTGAGCACTCTTTTCTTAGTAGAGAAAAAAGACAAGGGTTGGAGACCCGTAATAAATTTAAGGGAACTCAACAAGTTCCTTCTTTACAGACACTTCAAGATGGAGGGTATCCATCTTCTGAGAGATCTTCTTCTGGAAGGAGATTGGCTTGTCAAATTAGATCTGAAAGATGCTTATTTTACCATTCCGATGGCCAAGTGCCATCAACCCTTTCTCCAGTTTATATGGAAGAGTCATCTTTTCCAATTCCAAGCCCTACCCTTCGGCCTCTCCTCAGCCCCTTGGTGTTTCACCAAGGTAATGAGAGCTGTCGCCTCATGCATACGGCAAAAGGGCATCCGTCTTATCATATACCTGGACGATATCCTCATCCTGTCTCAAGATCACTCTCAAATTATTCAAGATATGAATTTTGTAATAAACCTCCTGGAATCTCTGGGTTTTATAATAAACAGAGAAAATTCAATCCTTTCCCCCTCAAAAGAATTAGAATTTCTGGGTTTCAACGTCAACACTACGAATTGTCTCCTCCTCCTTCCTTCCAAGAAAATTTCAAAAATAAGAAAGGTTATAAGACACGTTCTCAAACAAAAGGACTTATCCTTAAGGGATCTAGCCAGACTTATCGGTCTGCTTTCCTCTTCCATTCAGGCTATCTTCCCAGGCCCGCTAAACTATCGAGCTCTCCAAAGGATAAAAGGGAAGGCTCTAAGAGCAGGTCTTTGGTACGGAGATCGAATCTCGCTCAACCAAGATGCCATTCTGGAACTCAATTGGTGGTTGGACAACCTAGATGCTTGGAATGGACGAGCGATCTTTGGGTCAACCCCAGATTTTGTCTTAGAATCGGATGCCAGTCTTCATGGATGGGGTGCATGTCTCCTAGATCAGAACACAGGTGGAGTGTGGTCTCAGGTAGAATCTTCCCTCCATATAAACTTCCTAGAGCTTACTGCTGGTCTATATGCTCTGATGAGTTTCAGAAAATTTCTTCAGGGGAGATCTGTTGTTCTAAAGATGGACAACATGTCTGCTGTTGCCTACATAAACCATCTGGGAGGTACAAAATCCGCAGATCTCTCGAACCTAGCGAAGAAACTTTGGATGTTCTGTCTAGAACACAAGATCTCCCTAAGAGCAGAATATCTTCCTGGGAAGGCGAATCTTTGTGCCGATTGGAACTCAAGGTTCCTCCTAGATCACAGCGACTGGAAGCTCAACACCTCTGTTTTCAATTCTCTCAACAATTTCTGGGGCCCTTTCCAGATAGATCTCTTTGCGAGCAGATTATCTTTCCAACTAGCGAATTACTACAGCTGGATGCCCGATCCGGGAGCTCTAGCAGTGAACGCATTTCTCCAATGCTGGAAAGGGATCAATGCTTATGCCTTTCCCCCTTTCTCAATGATACAGAGAGTCCTTCAGAAAGTCAGACTTCAACAAGCTTCAATCGTCCTAGTGACTCCCTTTTGGCCATCCCAA
This sequence comes from Triturus cristatus, assembly GCF_964204655.1. Classification (NCBI taxonomy): domain Eukaryota; kingdom Metazoa; phylum Chordata; class Amphibia; order Caudata; family Salamandridae; genus Triturus; species Triturus cristatus. The sequence continues at coordinate 933,953,452 of NC_140584.1, read as the reverse complement.
GCTTGGTTTCCCACTACCCTAGAACTTTCTTGCGATCTTCCCTTCCTAATTTCCCCCCCTCGCAGATCTCCTCTCAGACGTGGACGGGCACATTCACCCTCTAGTCCGATCAGGGAATTTGAACCTTCTTGCCTTTAGAGTGTCAGGAGATCCAATCATCTCTCAGGGCTTTCATCAACAGCCTCTACTCTCCTCAGCGAGTCTTGGGCTCCCGGTACACACTACCGGTATAACAACATCTGGAAAGTTTGGTTACGTTGGTGCCTGGAAAGGAACCTGGATCCCGTGGAGGCTCCTATCGTTCACATAGTTAATTTCTTAGCCTTTCATTTCGAGAGAGGGCTTAGTTATAGATCAATTAATTGCTATAGATCAGCAATCTCCGCAGGTCATGCTCTCGTTAATGGTAAGACAATAGGCAAAAACAACATTGGCTGTCGAGTCCTTAAAAGTATCAGACTTAGAAGACCTCCTAAACCTAGATATCAATTCCTTTGGGATGTCAATTCAATTCTTGACCTCTTCTCTAGTTGGCCTGACAATAATCTTTTGAATAGAAAGAACCTCTCAATCAAGCTAGCCACTCTTCTTTGTTTAGTTTCTTGTCGTAGAGTTTCTGATGTTAAGGCTCTTGATATTTCATATAGATCCTATGACATGTTTGGAGTCAATTTCGACTTGTTCAGAAGAACCAAAACTATGTCTGACTCTATCTTTTATCCCAAATTTGAGCTTTTCCCAAAACTTTGTGTGGTTAACTGTATGAAAGAATATGACTGTAGAATGAGTTCTCTCCGCCCTTCTGGTGTTAATCAATTACTCATCTCCTTTGTTAAACCTCACCTTGGTATTAGTTCTGCTTCTATCGCAAGATGGGTTAAAATCGTTATGAAACTAGCAGGTATTGATTTAAACATTTTTAAACCTCACTCTATCAGAGGCGCTATGGCCAGCAAATCCTTCTACTCAGGTGGTAACTTGAATGATATTCTTAGAGCTGCTGATTGGTCTAATTCTACTACCTTTGCTAAGCATTACTGCAAACCAATTTCTCATATGTCTGATGTTGTATTACATAACTACCAACATGCATAATGGTAGCCTCCGGTCTTGTAATGAAATTGCGATTCTCCTATTACCATGACTAGAGAATCTAGATTTCATTAAAGACACGGAGGCTAACATTATCCCTCCCACCCTTCCCTGGGTGGTTAATTTAGTACTGTGTTTATATTCTAATTTCATTGTTCATATTATACTGCTATTTTATTCAATGTCTATCTGCATAAATTATTCATGATGTTCATTTGAAATGTTTACTTATTTTTACTTTCATAGTTTTATACTATCCTTTTATTCATATAATTTTCTTTTTCTTGCAGATAATCCATCTTAACTTTACGACCTTCAATTTTTTTGGAAGAGTTCCTTCTTCGTTTCCGGAGTTCTCCCTTCGTTTCTGTGATATCCTCTACTACCTAAAGAATCCTACCTAGAGTCTAAAGTTTTTGGGACTTATCGTGCTATATTCCACATTTTAAAAGAGGCTGATTGTTATGTCCTCACGACTGATGTTTTCTTGTTGTTCTATTCTGGAACTTCACTTCTTTATGATGTATGCGGCTGCTTGGTGACGCATTAAAAGTTATATGCATAATGTTAGCCTCCGTGTCTTTAATGAAATCTAGATTCTCTAGTCATGGTAATAGGAGAATCGCAATTTAAGAGGGGCCATGTAAAACATGAGAATACTTTACACTTGACTTAAGCATAACTGCATTATGTGCCAGATGTGAAGCTTTTTAACCCAAAATACTGATAACTGAAAGGGTCTAATAGTAATCTAATGCTCTAATAAAACATTTTAGATTTCTTAAATTTGGCTAGCACAGCCATACATGTTTTAGCAGCCCAATGGGATTGAAAAGGAACTAGGTGGAAGCTTGGGGTTTTTCTTACCTACAAAAACAAAGTATAGATAGACCGGAGTCAGTTCAATATATGCAAATACAAAGAGTTGTTGCAAAACTCTTTTTTACTATCTCCAGAGAAATCGATTGTGTGTCCCAACATTCAAGTTAAACCCATGATTTACTTAAAATGGAGGACATTTACTAGGAAGGCAATTCTTTAGCTATTCACAGACTGTATTCCTCACAGTACAATCAAAAGTTTGAAAACTCCACTGAAACTGGGTGAGGTGTAGAAGACACAAACTATGTAGACAAGCTCTCCAAGTAAAATAGGTGTCATTTATATGTACAGGACACAGTACTGTGAGAGACATACTTGGCATGCTAAACAGAGGCAAATTACAGTAGGAAAAGTGGAAGTTTGGGCCAGTGCACGTGTGCGTTGCTCAATTAGTTAACTGTAATGGATTAAGATATAGCATTCTCACATTTGGAATCATAAGTAGAATCTCAAATAAATGTACTGCAGCAGCGAGGGCAGGGAGGGCCTTGCCTCTTATAACACATCTGATTCAAACAATAAACAAGCAAAGGCAATAGGTCTGGCCATAGCAAGCTGGTGCAATGTTTTTTTTTTAGGTCAAGCCTAGAGCAGCGTGCATGCGCTGCTTGCGAGAATTTAAGTAAGGGGCTTCAGAAAGCTCACCAAGCACACGTCTGTGGGGTTTTTTCCGCACAGGCTATTGGGCTTTGCGTGCACCTTTCTAATAAAGACAGCACGCAATTGGGCAAAGGTGGGTGCATGTCCCGCCTTTGCTCCGCCCACGGCCTATTGTTTGCGGTTACCCGCACAGGCAGCATCTGTTTTGAATTATCGTGCCCAGATGCGTGCGCGATAATTCAAAACAGATGTTTTGCTGTGGCGCGCGCACGCGCACCACTCGCCTGCTTGTTTTCTCTGCCAGACATTCCCCCGCTGTTTGATGAGTTACTCATCGGACTCTGAATACTTGTGCCGGGGGTGAGTGACGTCAGCTGCGCTGCTCCACAATGGCCCATTCTGACGCACAGGCTCTGGTATCGGACACATGACCGTGCCTACCCGCATCCCTCCCTCCCTTCAAGAGACGGACTGTCCTCCAGGCTGTCCCTGCAGTCTGTTCTATGCCTCTTTTACACCTCATCATACCCTTAAAGATCTACTGAAGGAACTTCGGAATTGCGGTTTCTACCTTTATGTAGCGTGCACAATTCACGCCGAATCGCCTCTAGGCGCTGGTTATCAGTCCTGTAAAATTGAAACTACACGTTACAGGGAGTGGCGTGAGGAAACCTCCCCCCCACCAAAATCTGACAAGCTGAGTTCCCCCCCCCCCCCACTCCCTGCTACGTATGGAAGACTACTGCCCCCCGCACCGCAGGGTGTCTGTCCATTATGCCCCTGGTTCCAGAATCCAACGTGAGGTAAGTTAAAAAGCCAGCACTGACTGAAGCGGTCTCACATACCATGCCTATTAAAACATTTAATATGTTCGGTTTAATATTTTGAGATATCCATATCAAAGAGAACGTGCAGTGGGAGGCACTTTAATAATATGACCAGAAACCTCCAAACCTGTCTGAACACAGCACCCACCAGGGCGCCTCCCCCTCTTTCAGCATTCACGGATACCTGCGTCTGAAAAGCATTAAATCTGTAACTGTTGAAAACACACCCAGGGTTGCTGCCCGCCCGTCACACCGCCCCTTCTGCCTGCAGCCAGACTCCGCGATAAGATCAAAGGTGGCAGTGACGTCACCGCCAACGCCCTCCCCCCTGGGAACCTCGGAACCAGCAACTCGCTGCATGTCTGAGCTTTGGAGCCTAGGCTGTGCATGCAAGTGCTCTGCCTCTAGGCGGGTGGGGGGTAAGAGGCGGAGGGGCATGGCCAGGTGGGGAGGGGTCCGGGAAGCTTCCAAACTGCCGCATTAACAGAGGGGAGGACTCTGGGGGATTCGAACATGTGTCAACAAGGGTTAATGCTTTAACATACGGAATTAATTTAAACATAGATAAGCTCAGATTGAGATAGCGCTGTGGGTATCTACCTTTGTGCGAGACAGTTGAGACTGCATTGATGTCTCTGACGCAACCTCATCTAGAGCCCCCTTTACCTTTTTGAGACTGTGTGCCAAGGTGTCTACCTCAGAGTGAGTCAGAGTGTGCCTGTTGGTGTATGACTCACGCCTAGTGTGTGAGACTGTGGAACATGGTGACTGATTCTTTTTAGGTCTCGCCTGACACAGCGCATGCGCTGGTCTGGCGAGACTTTTTGAGAGGGCTCCAGAAAGTGCTACCAGGCCAGCCTAGAGCTACAGTGCATGTGCGCGGGCGCGCGCGCGCTTTACCGCGATTACTTTCACTTTCACGGCCGCTTTGATGTGTGATTGTGATAACTTTCGCGGCCGCTTGGCATAGCCAATAGGTCTCGCTTTTGGGACCTTATAAGTATTTAGTTATTCAACTGTTGCATTGCTAAACACTTATAAGGTCCCAAAGGCGAGACCTATTGGCTATGCCAATGCTTGTTTTTTTTGCTGCAGTTTTTTATAGCGCAAACTCGACCGGAAAGTTTCAGAGCGCTTTACAGGAGCACCAGTTGCATTACACAAAAATAGAAAGGGGAAAAAAAAGAAAATTAACTGCCAACTAAATGAAGGCACTGTATGCTTGCAATTAAAAAACATAATTTAAAAAAACATTAATTGAAGCAGCTGTTTTACTAGTGATGTTTTTAAATAACAGACCTTTCAGCTGTGCCGTGCATTATATATTTATTATTTGTGAAGCTGACAATAATAAACCACCACCTAACCAAGTACTCAAATCACAGGCAGTTACCATGTTACCCTAACACATTATAACAGCAGCTTTAACAAGTACTGGCAGACGCAAACACATTAATTTTGGAGAAGATGCTGAGCCCTCGTCAAACAAAAAAAAAACACTGACTAAAAGCAAAAATATTTTGTGTCTAAAAAAATCACACATTGCCAAAGCCACTTAAGGGAACCCATTTCGTGTGGATGTGCTACTCGTTAAGAGGCAGAATGCTGTCACTGAAAATAAAGTTCGCCGACTTGCTGCCCCATGCTGTATGCTGTAGAGGACAGAAGTCAAATATGAATGACTCAATAACAGAACAATGAATGAAGAGAACCGGCTGAAAGCCCATATAAGTTGAACTATTACACATATAATTTAAGTAAAATCAAAAGGTCATGGCTAACACCAGACTAAAAAAAGGAGATGGAAAGTATATACAATCAAAATTATATACATATATATGTAAACTTGATACCCGAAATGCAGGTAAAATAAATAGGCAATTTTTAAAGTTCATATAAAAAGAACAAATACAATTTAAAACAACTCACGTTGAACCAGCTTTGCAACTGAAAAGAAAGGAACTATTTTAGGCGGATGTGGACAGTCTTCAGATGGATGAGAACGCGAGTTAATGCAGAGGGTTTGTGCAGTCACTCAAAGTTAAGAGAAGGCAGCCAATGGAAAAAGTGTGCGGAGGCAGAATACAATTACAATAAAAACAATTTAGCAAACCAATTGATAAAGCCTGTTGGCCAAACGCCACTCTATGTACTTTCTGCATGATTTGTTTAAAAAACAATCGATAGCTGAAGTTGTCTCTAAATCCAGACCTGGAAAAACTCATAAAAGGTCAATTTATTTAAAAGTCTAGGGGGCACATGCATCAAGCTAATTACAGGTCGCAAACTGGCCGATTCGCAGAATCGACCCCCTTTGCGAACGGTAATTAGCCTTTTGGGAATCAAGTACAAAGCCATTCGCAAAATAGGTAATCGCAAAATTTGCGATTACTAATTTTGCAAATGCAGTTAGGGAATCGCAATTTGCAATTCCCTAAATGCAATGCAAGAAGCATTCTCAGAATACGACTTTGCATTAAGGAATCGCAAATTACCATCAACTTCAAGTTGATGGTAATTTGCAATTCCTTAGAAAAATGCACAAAATTGCATTTTTCTAAGTGCCATGTGGGGCACACGCTACATGTGCACACATTTCAATTTTGGGGGTGCATCAGGGTGGCCATTTGGCCCCCGAGCACCCTTGAAATTGCATGCGCAATTTGCGATTACCTTTTTGGTAATCGCAAATTGAGAAAGGTTTCCCATTCATTCCTAAGGGCCTCTCGGCCCATAGGAATGAATGGGAAGTCATTCCCCATTAGCGATTCGCTAATAGGGAATGTGTATGAATCACAATTTATTTAGCGATTCCTACATGCATAAGGAAATGTGATTTCAAAATAGCGATTCCTTAATAATCGCTATTAAGGAATCTCAATTCCTTATGTTGATGCATGTGCCTCTATAATTGTAAGATAGTAATCTTAAAATAGATCATGCTGCAGAACTTTCAAATGACGTTAGAAATGGAAGTGAATATGATGGCTCTGAGGCTACCGCATACACTGATACCGCACTGAGGCGTGTAGCTAAGTAAGCTGAGCGTAAGAAGGATACAGAGCACATTTGCTTGTAACTTTGGAATGCAAAGTTACGGGTCAATGTGGATGAATAGCCGCACTTTTTCACTTCATTAAAGAAAAGCATGGACTTGGATGGAGTCAGCTTGAGATGTCAAGGACTGACTCAGGGTAAACCACTGCTGGGATGTACATCTAGACACACAGACAGAAGAGAAAGCCTCAAGGGCGGCCGAAACAGAAGCAAGCAGCAATGGAAAGGGTGAGGCTAGTAGCAGAGACTGCAAACTAAAGAGATCGTCGAGGATTAGCATCAGTCAGAGCATGTAAACACAGTTGAAGAAAAAGACTCAGAGCGGACATCCCCGTCAGAATTGATTGAGAGGGGTTCTATATTCACCCCATGACTGCAGATCGTATTGCAAAATAAGGTTGTGAATAGGGTGGCAATCGATATCAAAATATCTACAGCTGAACCTCTTCGCCTTACGGGTGATTACATGTGAGTACGGAGAGATGCACAATTTAAAGGGGGGTGTTAAGTATGCAATGAGTAATGTCGGAAAAAGGATATTTGTACTCAACAGGGCTCCATCAGTGGTAGTACTGAACTTGGAGTAACAGTCTCCTGAATGACACACACCACATGTTTTCCAAATGGAAATGTAAGTTTATTGGTATAAGTTTTGGGGTTTCAATGGTGAGGCAGTTTGTCAAGTCTCAGCCTGGGAGACGAGTAAAGCAGCGCAAGAACTCATGTCCTGGAGGATGATGGGACATACTGATGCAAAAGTAGTACAGTGGTAGGTGAAGACACAAGGCACAGATGGATCATCAACTGAACAGTCCTTCCAATAAAGACTAAATAGGGGAGTGAGTTTACTCTTTTACACAAGAGAATGAGGAGGTTGGACTTGCAGCTTCTAGGTATATGTGAATGTCCAGGCATAACAATACAATCAAAAGGTTGGGCCAAGCACAAGGTATTTTCATAATTGGAATGCAGTAAAATGCACATTGCTTGTTTCCAGGAGGCGCACCATACTAGGGTGGGGATACAGAAGTTACGCCAAAAAATGATGGGCAAAACCTATTCAGCATACTCACGCAGGACATTAGTATGGATTGCTCCAGGAGTACGGTACACCATATAGGAAACACATATAGAGGAGAAAGGAAGGTTTACTGTGTTGAGGGAAGTTTGGATGGAGAGACAGGTAATTTTTCAAGCATTTACTCGCCGAATACTAATCAGGCTGACTTTGTGTCCCCCTCTTCACTCCTGGTAGAGGTTGCCTGGAAATTAGAGAGTTAAATTTGATAATTTCTCGTCCTTTCAGCCGCAAGTCCAGTCTGTTGCGCGTACTTGCTTTTACACTATTAAAGCGCTTAAAAACGTTTTGACTTTCTTCTTTTGGCCGCAAGGAAAACTGCAGCCTTTGAGCTCATCACCTATTGAATGGATTCTTCTAACGCAACTTCTACACAAGCTCCAAGTGGTTCAAAATGCGGCCGTAAAACTTGTGCACAAACTTCCTCGGAATAGTTCGGTCTCTCAGGGGCTTAGACAATTACATTGGTTGCCTATGCACAAGAGGTTTCTTTATCCTTGAGAATGCTGTACGAAAGTAAGTTAGTAGAAGGGCTTATGCAGATAGAGGGTGTATAAGGAAGGGTAAAGGGGTGAAATGTATTCACAATTCAACTGCTGATGCTGGAATGTGGGAAGTTATATGGGAATGGCATGGGGGATGTGGTAATTGCTGCTACAGGGGGATTGTTAATTCGTATAATTGTGTTTGTTAGTTTATTTATAGGGTATCTTAGTATTGCCTTTGCCGACTATGGGAAGGAGGGTCATACAAGTCACGTGGTCTATTTCTACTGCATATAAGTGAATAGTGGAAACAAAACAATTTTTATGGAATGTGCACCAAAATGACATCCCATAGAGAGAAAAGTCGTTCTCGTAGCCCTTCACATCATCCACCCTCCTGCCTGATCCAGCCCTCTTCGACCTAGCTGCAAACCTATGATCTGCACTGCCCACACTGAAGATGTTGCACTATCAGCAAAATGTGAACCAACATCTGTTCCTCACCTTAATGTTATATTTTGAGACACACACCCTTTCAAAAAAGAATAACACAATCAAAATATAGGCTTTTCATCTTTAAAGAATGTGTTAGTCAATATCAATGAGTGCAAACAACCTTTAAATGTGTGCGCCAGATTTAGAAAAACGTAAATAAATCTTTGATTAGTAGATCAAATTCTGCTCAAAGATAAAAAGGCTTTCGACTCTTCTGATACAGAAGGTCTTGTAATGTTCTCATCAGCCCTCATTACATGCATGTTTTAGTTAGGACATCAATGGTATTTGAATGTTGACATTACGGGTATAACTTAAGGCAAGATGTTTTCACAAACCTGTGTGTGCTACCTGCACCAGGACTAGGCTGGACACACAGTTTCTTTGCCTGATGTAACTGATATACTAATGAGCGCATCCCAAAATGTACAGTGACAGGAAGATGCAAAACCTCTTACCTCGTGAATATTGATGAGGCAGACATTTTGCGACATTCTGTGAACGCAGGGACAATGCCTGCAAGAGCCAGCAGACCGCCATCTCTGCATTTACATTTCTTCTAAGTGACCATTTTTTCAAAGCAGTCCGTGCATGCAAAGTGACCTGGGCTGCTTCAAAAACACAAGTACAATTGGAAAGACCGAAATCCGGGGGACAATGCACTGCTCGCTGGCACCGTCTTCTGCTCCCCACCAAAGCCACTTGGCACAGTTCAGAGTCCCATTCCAAGTTCCTTGTCAGTAACTGATCACTGGCTTGCCATCGCAATTGGAGTCTCAAACCACTGATTCATTTCTTTGTGGCCTGCATATAAATGTAATTGAGTTTCGCAAAAAGAAGGCGGTGCCTCTTCAGCACACCTTCCTATTTGTAATTCGGAATGAACTGTAAAAAGTTACTTTGCGAGTTCGAAATACTTTTTCAACTTACAAAGTCTTAGCCGGCGATTTTGGGAATCTGCAGTCTTCGCCACTGCGAAAAGCTCGTTCATCAGTATCTAGACGGATCCTAATGTGTTCAAAGTCACCGTGTCAACGGAGAGTGGAACTTCAAGCTAAGAATTACACTCTTGTTACTTGGTTATTCAAGGCTTGGCCTCAAAGAGTATTCTAAGTCAGTAGTATTGAGAAAGTGACAGACAAAAAAAATCCCTCTGACGTTAAACAATGGAAAACCTGCACCTAAGGAGCTTTTTTGGAGTGTATCTTTCTTGCAAATCCACGGATACTACGCTATCATGCTTCCTTGGAATAGCTATTCCATATGCATCAGGGCTGGCATATTTGTGTAGAGTTAGCAGCTACAATGAAAAAAAAATAATGAACAAAAGGAAAATAATTTTATCTTGAAATATTTCTACGTCGGTATTAGTGGAGAAAAATGCTTGAAAATGTATTTGATTTGAAGGCAAAAACCCCACTCTCTTAGACTGATAACCCTTTCTTTCCCTGCAGCAGAGCCATTTATTGATTTCTAAGTTAACCAATAAAACGTGTTTTCTTCACATGAAGCGACAACACCGACCCATAAGAAAACCAGATCACTTCTGTCTATTCAACTTTGCATTTCTCTTTCCATTTGGTTTTATTGCTTCTTTCTTGTCCATATTTCTGCAGTTTGGAGTGCTTCCGCGACCAGCGGCATCTTTTTAGAACAGTTCTCTAAGCCTGCTGTTTACTTGGCAGATAAAGTTTAAGATAGCTGCAATGTGTATTCTCTGAAACTTATAGATGTGAAAATGCAAACCGTTTTCCCAGATGTAATTTTGTTTATGAGAACAATAGCATGCATTTGTTCTGGGACACTTAGGCCTTTTCTGTATCAAAATTCACACAACAACCCTTCCCACAAAATATTTGGAAACACAACCACTGAATGTTCACATGATGGCACTTTTGAGGATAATTGAGTAGCTGTGACTGAGTGTGATTGTTTAATCCAAAGACATATTCATAGATGCAGTAAGTTTTTATTTTTTTTAGAGCCAATATTGCTGGAGTTCCTGGAAAATAATATGGAATACCTCGTTGCTTTATCTTATACTGACAACGATTCCCCATTTTGCACATCCAAATTAAAACTTCATCTTTTGCTTAGGGTCGCTCAAAATGCAATCTGTCTATTATTTGTGTTTACTTATTTCATTCTCTTAATCTGTTGCTCTAAGATAAATCTGTTGCAAGTAGGCTCCCATCAATTTTTGGTCGTTACTGCTACAATTTGTTTTTTTATTAAAATGCCTAACATTTTAGCTCTCTGCCGTCTGCATGTTTTATCCACGGACTTTAGCAGATTTATGACGTCAAGTACCACAATAATTTGGTTGAACTGTTTTTTTTATCAGTGTATTTTGTAAGAAACAACTTTTCACGCATGAATGTGTACTAAACTTAAATGCAGGCTTAATGTTGAACAGAGATTTGCCCTGTATACTTCAGGTCAAATATATTTATTGTAACTCTGTATACCTCTAACACCTTGCTTGGTTAGCTACATACCACAGTACAGTATTACAGTATGTGGTAGCCTCAGAGCTACTAGCAAAGTGTATTTTTTCACATTTGCATAGTACTTGCTTGACATCCACAAAGGTGCATTTCTTACATTGCACTTGGGCCGTATAGTCCAGCAATCTATGCATCTTATTGTTGTCCATAGTCCAAGGGATATGATCTGAGGCAACATACAAAATATGGTTGCATCCCAAAAGTATAACAGCCTAACTACCATAAATCTTGGAGGTACCCCTGGCACGGGCGCACATCCCAGCACCCAGTCCACCCTTTCCACCACAAAGTGCTGTGGTGTTGTACCTCAGAAGATACTATCTTTCAACCATTGTTCAAGTAAAAGTTCAGCCTGTCGATCTTCCACTAATTCAGGGACTCCCACCACGCAGATCTTGTTGCACCTAGAGCTGTCTTCCATGTCCTCCACTCTGTAGTAAAGAAGTTTCAAGCTCCCTTCATCTCTTTTATTTGATCCTGCAGATCTCACACAGTAGGGCACAATAATGCCAGGGCAGATTCATTTTTGTACACTCTATCTGATAGATCTTATTATCTACAGATTTACTTATATGATAAGAGAGTCTACTTTATTTTCAATCATTTTTTTTGTGTCAAATATAGCCTGCAGAATAGTGTCAAATTTCTCAGAATGCCCTTCCAATGCCATTTCCCAGTTTTCAGCATACCTTCAGCCTGCCCGCCCTATTGCTACTTGGATCCCCAGACTTGCCCAAAGGGAGCCCCATAACTGGCTTAGGTTTCAACATTGTGAACTCTCTCAGTTACGTAATATGAATGCTGTCTCAGTTTCACAACTGCACCATGTGGCTACACCCCCTAGAGCTACCACATGATTTAAATATATTGTCCTATATTGTCCCTAGTCCAGGTCTGGATCCTTGTTCAGGTCCTTGAAGGGCCCTTGGTTCTACCTCTTTAGTAGGTCGACAGCTACATTGTGTTCAATGTATTTGATCCAACTGCCAAGGCCATACAATGTCTTTCTGGGCTAGTCACTGACCTAAAAAAATTTCACTGTGGTACCAGACGCACCGGTACCATGTCTTCCCAGATGTGATGCCATAGCCAGCGGGGTCTAAACTTGTATCCCACGAAGCATCAGATTAGAGTGTACCCCTATGCTCTTCTAGGTAGCGCACCTTCCAGAAAACCCACAGCACTACTCTTATGGGAGCCCACCTATATCAGGTGCCAGTGCTGTGAGTTCAATTCAGTCACTCCTTCAACAAGGGCCCCACACCATCTCCAACAATCACCACACCCGACAAGGTCTTCACCTCATAGGACTTATGTCTCTGGCTCTTCAAGCCTATGTGCCCAGGGTGTCCTCCTCCACAGTGGTGTATGCCGCAACTGTCGTACCATGGGCTTCCAGCCTTAGCTTCCCAGCGCACCACATCGGATGCTCAATGTTTCAGAATTCTCTGCCTCGTTGTTTGCAGGCCCACGGTTCTATTATCAGAAGCCTCCATACTCAGCCAAACAGCACCACAGGGGCCTCAACCACTCGCAGAAGGTCCCACCAGCACCGAAATTCAGACCCACAGTTAGCCTTTTCATGTCACCAAATCTACAGTTAGCGTCATCTGGTCCTCATGGTCATTATCTCTGCAGCACCAACTGGGCTCAATCCAACTTGCAGGAGCCTCAGTCAGTGTCCATTCCTTTATTCTAATTTTTAGTGGAAGCATTGCCACTGCTCCAAGCTGTATTAATACATTACGGGCAGGATAATTGTGATGTGGTGGCTGAGCGAGAGCAGTGCGGAGCACGTCTTACTCGCTGCATGCTTGGTCATGTGCCCAACCCTTCCATGTTTAACGCTATCTTCTTTTTTCATCTTGTCTGTATGTCAATTCTGAGTGGCAACTGCAGTTACAGCAAATTCACATGATGTACTTCTGCGCAAAGCTACAGCTCAAACAAATGTATTCTTGGTATGCTGCAAAGATCACCAGGGCAATTTTCAGCTACGGCTGGTCTGAAGGGGCAGAAACAGCTGCAATGCTCTCTCAGACATTAAAGGACAAAACTAATACAATTATAGACCTCATAATAAAAGCTTGAATATTTTGCAGGTTAAAGCATTTCATAATAGGGTTGCAGTTTTTGCTCCACCTAGCTTGGAAATAGAGATAGACTTACTAGAAAGTGCTAGGGGGGTTGTCCCTCACGTGAATATGCAGCTGGTGCTTGTGCACAGGCGAGTGGAAACTTTAAAACGGGCTCTACGGCTAGTGAAGCTCACACTAAACCTGATTTCTATACTTTGAATTGTTGAGAGGGTTTGTCTTTATCTGGGAAGCTGTATTTCTTGTGCTGGACAGAATCATGATAAGCATAACATGACTCAGTCTAGGGAGACCTTTGGGACAACTGAACCCATTCTTCAACTGGCTGGATTCAGATTTTGAGCACATCCCACATGGGGAATCCTGAAAAGGTCTCACAAAAGAACCAGACAGATATATGGTGGTAAGCGGTGTGTGAATCTGCTGTATGTGAGCATACTCTACGAAGAGAGCAGTCCAAGTAAGCATCTGAGGTGACTGTTGCACATTGCTTTGTTACCTTAAAGCGCCGCTCACCATATCCACAAAGTGGATTTCAATTGCCTTGTGTGACTCAAAGGATCCTTTGCCCTCAGATCAGGAATATAATACAGGAGATTATGAAAAAAGTCATAGTTTGGGTAGTCCAGTAGCATGGATGTATTTGCACTCAGTTCCCGAAATATAACATACTGTTCACACAACCTTTACAAAGAAACAGTGAGATCCAATGATCTTTCAGGCACTATGGAACTTAGCACAGTGCCTACAAGATAAAAAAAACTTAATTGGCGTTCATAGCAAATCAAAACGAAATAATATTGCCCTGCACACAAGTGAGATGTCTCATGCTTGAGAAACAATGGGGGAATTGGAAATTAATTTTAAGGCCGTTAAGGATGAGCGCATTTGGTACAGAGTATAGTGTGGCAAGGGCCGTTGTCTGAATGCTTCAGAAGATCGATATGTCCTCAGATGTCTGTACCTTTATATCCAACAGCTCAGACATCCCATGAGAACGCTCCCAACATATGTACTCATAGAAGAACCACATTCATAGATGTGTTATACAGGATAGAACTGTTGTGTGCAGATTTAGATTCCGTATATAGGTTTCCCGATTTATGCCCTTATATAGGTACAATTCACATTGCCCTTATTTGGACATAGAAATCCGGCCCTTATTTAGACATTGTCCGTACAAACCAAATACAGGCATGGCCACCTACATCCGTCCATCCTCGTCACAACGAATTCTTGGAAAACCAGACCCTTAAGCCTTTAGGAATTTCCCTCAGCTTGAATATTGATTTCTCCAAGAACTCATTAAGTATGCATGAACATCTATTCCTTATGGGTTCATTCATGAGGTTCCTCTGCCCGACTTTTATGTCAATACTGGCATTCCAAGACACCTTCAAGGTATAAATATACCAGCACTTTCCCTGGCAAATTGCTGTTCCCGGAGGATTCGATCCAACCCAGACTACGAGGTTCGCCACGGCAAGTTCGGAAGGAGATCGAGTTCCAGCCTGATGCACTGACCTGACGCTGCCATCCTCCTCCCAGAGAATCCAGCTCCAGTGCTCTCTGACTTCCCCTGGTGGGGGTTAGACTATCGAGTCTAGAAAAAGAGATACCAGCCTCTCACATTCTAAGGTATGGAGCTGACTAGAACTTAGAGAAACTTTTGGTAACTCTTGGCTAAACTAAAATATAGCTAGCTATACTTTAGAAATGGCACCTACTTCAAACCTCTTATTGCACTTAGGTTAGGTACACTGGGGTAGAACAATTTAGAAGCATCAGATGAGTATCACATTTTAGCTTATGTTTATTTATGTATGTATTTTGATTAATATATGTCATAGCTACAAACCATGCTATTGCAGTATTATTTTATCTTACTGCTAACCTCGTACATATTGTACTTCACAGTCTGTCTTACAATTGTAGCAATTCATATCTCTTGCATGAGAAATAAGACTGTTCAATAAACCCTTTTATTGAAACGCCCGTCTCTCTATTTCTGTGCAACTCTGTAGAAACGAAGCATGCACGATTGACTGAGTGAAACTGTTATCTATTGTTTCCACGATTCTGAGACTCTTCCAATTCTAAAAGGAAACAAAGTTGTCATGTTTATGCGGTTGTCAGAGACTAATCCCTTCTTGTATATTTGAGAAGTTTCTAGTGACCTCTGAGTTAGCTGGCACACACAAGTAATTAAGTTTAATATACTCGATAGAGACATACTGACCGTAGTCCTATGTCAAATCTAAAGTGTATGTTATTCCAATGCGCAGAGCCTATCAGGAATATAGGAACTACACTACATGGCGATCAACCGTTTGGTAAGGGACACATTTAACGCTAGATACTGCAGTAACTCAGTCGTGCTTTTCTCAGAGACCCCTACTCATAAAAACTCCATAAGACGTCTGGAGTGGGTAGGGATAATATCCGCCATAGCTGAGTAGGACCAAAGTCCTATGTATTAGCTGTTTGGTTTTGTTCAACGTTAAAGGATACAGTGTTCCAAAATATTGTGCACCTTATCTTTGTTCCCTTGAAACTTGCTCTGCATTTTTCATTAAACAATGTCCGACCACGGTGATGTTGTCGTTGAAAACGCTACAGCTGCGGCTGACGTTACAGGTTTTAATGCAAACGAAGCGAGTGTTATACACATCCCACCAAATTTAAGGAGAGCCATCACTCTAAAACTTATAAAACATGGTCTGACACCAAGAGGTGGTTGAGCAGTTTTCGTGATAGAGGCACATGAATCTCACCAGACAGAGGTATTCTATTCATGGATAGTATTCACAGAATCAAATCCAGTAACACATGTGTTTCACTTCTACAAAGAAGATGAACCACCTGATGAATATATTCCTTTCGAGGATATTGAAATTCCACTCACATACCAGGAGCATGAGCTCCGGTTTAAAGGCGCTCTAAAACATTACACTCACATTACCAGGCTCGGTCTACTAGGTAGACCAGGAGCAACATGGCCGATTTTAGGCGGCTATACACCTGACATTGAATCAAAGTCGGACAAAGAATGACTTAATAACATATAAAAGTTAATAGAACTATACAGTTAAACCACAACTATCTGAAACTCCTGATAAGGCCTTTACTAAAAACACTCCTACCTCTTCTAAAAAGAAGTGGGAAAATAAATGGAATTCCAAAGAGAAGCGTTCTCATTCCCGAGGCAGGTCTCCTCCACAGAAGGAGCCCTCTGAAAGGAGGTACAACCTCAGGAATAGGGACAATTTGAGAAAACCTGACAGATATCAAGATAATGATACACGTCCCTCTTGTACATTTCAGATATCGTCACAGACATCCGAAAGAAGAGGACGGTCAGAAAACAAGGAAGAACGCGTGAAGTCCAAAGACGATCAACACGTTCAGAAAAATAAAGCAAAACCTCAATTCTCCAAGACAAAGGTAGCAGGTCTGAAGATCAGACATGCTGAGAATACTGACAACCCAACTCAAGAACGGAGAATGGACCCAGACCATGCTGGACAGTGCAGCAGAAGTTACAATAGCTCGCCAGAACCTGAAGGGACTTCTGGAGACAGTGGACTTGAATGAAGACATACAAGTTGAGACTGTAGACGCCAGGGTTAGTTCTCCACATAGGAAATAAGAAATAACACTCCGGATGGAGGGAGACATACCAAGAAAACTGAAAGCACTCTTTTGGGAGCATATTTCTAAGGGTTATGATATACTTCTAGCAGAACAGGACTGGCCACCAGAGTTTGTCAGGGAGAGCCCACATGGTGAGGACATCATTATCCCTGCCTTCCCCAACCATGTTCCAGTTCATTTAAAACATACATTAGCCAGGAAATGGGCAGTAGCCCAAGACCCAGCACTGTATAAAATCATGTAGGATTGGATGAGGACTCACCTCACCATAAAATCCAGTTAAAAAATCAACCGACTGCACAAAGGCAGTACCCAGTTAAGCAAGAAGCTAAAAAACAGGTCAGGGAGAATTTAGATCAGCTTGAATATCAGAGGGTGATTGAAACATGCACCTCATCAATGAACAATCCTTTGTTTCCTGTCTCCAAACCAGACAATACATATCGTCTAGTTTTGGATTACAGACACTTAAATTCTTGTTGCAAAACATTTGCAGTACAAAATGCACATGGTATAGCATTAATGAATAACATTGTGCGTAAAAAAAATATAAAACCACATTAGACATTTCAAATGGTTTCTTTTGTCAAAATATTGCACCAGAAAGCAAATATTTGACCGCATTCTCAATAATGGGGACCCAGCGTCAATTTTGTCGACTGCCGCAGGGATTCAAAAACAGCCCGGGGTATTTCTCAGCAAGGGAAACAGAGTTACTACAAACTTATGATGACA
The DNA here is from genome assembly GCF_964204655.1 of Triturus cristatus. Classification (NCBI taxonomy): domain Eukaryota; kingdom Metazoa; phylum Chordata; class Amphibia; order Caudata; family Salamandridae; genus Triturus; species Triturus cristatus. The sequence continues at coordinate 933,935,944 of NC_140584.1, read as the reverse complement.
AGGCATTGTCTGTCGATGATTTATATCTGACAGACGATGACCTGGATAGGCACTTGAACAGGGTGAGCACCATAATATTGGGCTTCGCCTCAGAGGGTTACAAATTCAACTTTAAAAAGTCAAGAATTGCCCACCTCAACGTCCTGTTCCTAGGATATGAACTATCAAGTGAAGGCAAAAGCCTGGCAGCCAACTTTTTAGAAAAGTTTGTGCTGCTCCAACCGCCAAAAACGCTTTGATTCTAGGTTTCCTGAATTTTGGAAGAACTTGCATTTTAAATTACACAGAAAGGGTTAAACCACTCTACGAATTAATCAAACCTGATTTTAAAATCACACATTGGACACAAAAACACACAGAAATTTTGCGTTCACTCCAAACAGACATGTTAGCGACTAAATATTTGCAAACACGCGTAAATGTACGCAACTTAGTGATCCGAATAATTCCGGGTCAATGCAGATTCACCTACTTAACTTTTAACGAAGGTGAAAAAGTACCAATTGCATACAAATCCCACTTGTATACACAAGCAGAAATGAAATTCACTTCTACAGAAAAAATTCTGACAGCAGTTCAAACCGCTGCAGCAAAAGAAAGAGCCCTAGCACAGGGGAAACGAATTAAGATTGTGACTCCTGTACCAGCCCTAGAGGCAGTTACAAAGGCTAGCATTCCAAATGCAAAAGCTTTACATCCGAGATGGATACAATGGGTTAATTCTCTTGCTGCAACTGATGTTGAATACGTTTTTGATCCATATTGAAAAACACAAGCATTCCTGCAATATGAACACGAATGTCCTCTACCTACTGAAATTCTCCCTCTTGACCAGTACAAATTTATAATTTATACTGATGGATCTGCACAGCCCGCTACGGGGAGTAAACAAGCTTACAGTGCAGCATGTGCTATCGTTAAAGGTTGCATGCGAGATGGCAAATTCAGACCAATGGTCACAAAAACCCAATCTCTAGGAGATTGTACAGCTCAGCGAGCTGAACTACAAGCATTTAAGATGGCACTTGAAAATACAGATCGTGAATTCCCCACACTGATAGTGTGCGATTCTTTTTACTGTGTTCAATCTTACAATTAATATTTACAGAACTGGATTCAAAATGGTTTCAAAGATGCAAAAGGTGGCACAATCAAGCACAAATTGCTTTGGGAACAACTAGTTCAGTTGCGAAACGGACTACAGAACACTCACGTGATACACACGCTGAGTCACCAACGTGATGGCGTTCACGTTGAAGGGAATTCACTGGCTGATGAAGCCACGAAAGGGGCTGTGCAAACGGCTTCCGTAGCTGCAATCACTCGTTCAAAAACAAAAATAGACAGCAAAATAATGCTGGCTGTCAATGCATCAAGCAAAGGCAGCGGTGCGGCATTACCTAAAAAGTTTCCACTCAAATACTCATATATAATTGATGCTAATGGCGTTCCATTTGCCCGAATCCCTGGAGTGGGGATAGAGTAATTCCAAACATGGAACATAGACTAGGGCTAATCCTAGCAGCACATGAAGGGCTCGCCTCTGCCCATGCAGGTGTTTCAGCCACAGTGGCTTTATTAAAACAAAGGTACTGGTGGCCCGGCATTAGGAAACAGACCAGAAATTATGTTTTGGACTGCGAGATATGCCAAAAGATGAAAGTCTCTACTGTGAAACGTCCTGCGCAGACGCCCCTGTTAATTTCAGATAAACCATTAGCTTGTGTTTACCTGGTCCACTGTGGTCCCTTACACAGGGATGAGAACTATAAATATATCATGGTCGCAGTGGATTCGTGCTCTAGGTTCCTATGGATGTGGCCTCAGCGCTCGGCTGACGCTCGAACTGTTCTATAAGGTTTGCGAGTCTTTATCGGCACATACGCAATAGGCACACTACATTCTGACCAGGGTCCCGCGTTTAGCTCTAGGGCTTACAAAGAAGCTATGGCCAGTCTGGGCGTAGCATTGCGGTATTCTTCTCCATTCCATTCTGAGGGAAATTCTGATGTGGAAAGAGAAAAACGGGACATAAAGCAGTCTATAACAACTAGGGTATTAGGTTCAGGTGATGGGTGGGTCAAACATTTATATGGGGTCCAGCGCTCAATAAACAACTTGCCAAGAAGTTCTCTAGGGGGTGTCACGCCATATGAGGTCCTGTTTGGGACTAGAATGTTGGTTCAGGACTTAGATATGAAAGGCACAGTGGTGGAAAACAAACAATTTGATATCAAAGATTGTTTGGCTGTTTTACAGGACTTAAATAAACTAAGAACGCAACAAAGCAACGTGGTCCTGAAGCCAACCACCACTGAGAAAAATCCGGCCGGCCCAGCACGGCCTGTCTGGATCCCAAAGCTTGGGGATCTAGTCAGAGAAAAGATCGCGGATAAAAAGGAATTTGGGCCTTCATACAGACAACCAGTACCTGTCCTAGCAATCCACGGATCAATAACAGTACTTTTGCCGCCCCTTGCTGGTAAAAAGGAGAAAAGATTTGTGTCCATCGACCTGATCAAACCACACTATGTGGCCGATACCGAACAGTAGGCCAAGTGGACTCTGCCAATGTAGCAGACGCACTCCTCTAGCTACAATCCAAGAGGCTCAAACTGAGAGACTCATCACCTTTGAAGATTCAACAGTAATAAATAGAGGACTAAGCAACAATGCTATGGACCTTCTACCTCTTGAGACCCAAATAACAGTTCACCTGTTTACAACGAAGTAACATGTGATCAACTGGTTCCAGCAATTTCATCAAATACGGATGCAATTCCAACCATTGACAGAACTGCTTCTGGCTATTTCATGAACTTTGATATGTTTTCTGAGGATCCCAGCGAGCCTGAAACGACGCCAGTACAAAGAACTTTCAAAGAAAAAGCAACATAATTTTTTCATCTACTGGAAAAAACGTATCTGGTTTCACCATGGATTGAAGTATGGATTGTTTTAGGAATATTCTTCTTTCTACTTTGGTTAGCTCTGGTAATAACTCTGGGTATGCTGATTAATGGAAGATATATTCAAATGGACACAGCAAGTAAAAGAGTGAACTTACTTCTCCAGCAACACAAATCATCCCATTGTGAATCAAGAGACTTGTCAGCAGTGAACATCACAGCAATTCCTATACCTGATGGTATAGTTTGGGACAAAATCGAATATGACATTTTTGGCCCGTTGGAGCTTTTGAAGATTCCACATTTATTTAAAATTCGATTAAGTGACTTTATTACCTCCAGTACCTTTTCTGATGATTGGGACTTCGAGACAGTTAATAATATGATGGCTGATCTGGAGATGTCAACTGCATTCACTAATAATGAATATTTACAAGGTTCACCAGACTATGAACAACTGTATTGTTATAACCACAATGGTCATCATTTCTTGCATAAATCTGCAACACCTAGAAATGTATTTATGTATAACCAATGGGAACATTGTCCTACGCCACCAAAGGGTAGCTCGAAAACATTTGCAATGAAATTTCCATATTTTTCAGGGTTTAATATCTCGAATGCAGAGACATTTCACTTCAAGAATGTCAATAAGATGGCCGCGCACTAACGGAACTGCGCTAGCAGCCAGCTTGTAAACACCCGAAATCCAACATCATCCTGACAGCAAGCAGGTCCCAGTGGCATCGGAAGCCGTCGGGACCCGCTGTGGTTTTAAAGCGGCCCCTGGGGGCTCCTCGGCGCTTGTCTGACGCGGCCCGGCAGGCCGGCCACGTGCCGCATCAAGATGGCGCCCACCAGTTAGAGCTCCGGCAGTAGCGGGCTGTGCAGTAGATGTCCCCCGGGCCTCCCGCGGGGCGTACAGCGGCAGTGGGGGACGCGTGGTCCTGGCAGAGAGTTGTTTGGTGGCGCCCCGGCCGACCTCGGAGTTGCAGGATAGCCCCCCTCCCCTGGTTAATGTGCATCTTCTATGCAAGACGGCGGTAGAGGGAGCCTGCATACCAGACACCAGTGGCTTCCCCCGAGTCAGCTGGGAAAACCTAACCCTGAAGGCTACATAGGGGCGAGATCCCTGGGGAGTCTGCACTCGAGGGCTGTGAGCTCAGGATGGACAGCGAGTGGTGGCTGGAGTGGTGGACCTGGCGCCTTCCCTGAGTCCCCTAGATCCGAGTCATGGACTGAGGGCAGTGGCCCGGGCGAGATCGAGCAAGCCAGGTCAGGTCCCGCAGTGAGAGGGCCGCGGAGGCCCCTGACCGGGCACCTTCCAGAACAGGAGCACGAGACAACAGGTGCGAGGCGGCTGGGGTGACGGCGAGGGCCCCCTGTGGTCTCGGGTGGGTCCGAGTGGGCCTGCGGTGGTAGAATTTTCCGGAGCGCGCAGCCACTGACGGATTCGGGCCCCATTCTCGGGCGTTTGAGAGGGGCTTGTGTGACACCCACGACCGCGCACCGGAGCGGCCGGCTGTTCCAGTATGGGCCGCACGAGACCGCCTGGGCATGGCCAGTCTAATCATATTGATAAATACACGGTGGCCGTGGGCAGGGAGCATGGAACCCCCAAAGGGAACCAGTAGATGGCGACCTCAAAGGGAACCAGTAGATGGCGACCCAGACCCGTCGCTCAGGTACATCATGGGCACGATCAGAGACCTGCGGGGCACCTTGGAACCCAAGCTGGACTCTGTGATGGAGGAGGTCAACCTCCTGCAGGCCGACTTTCGTAAGATGTCCGAAAATGTTACGGCGGCGGAAACCGGGATAGGCAGTCTTCAATCCAAAACGAAGAGACTGGAAGACCAAATGGCCGCTTTAACGAGAAATCAGTCCGACATTCAGGCCTGGCTGGAGGACCAGGAAGGTCGAGCACGGCGGAAAAACATCCGCATAGTGGGGGTTCCTGAAGGAATGGAGGGGCAATCCACGGACTGGTTCGTTGAGGACTTAATCCTTAATCACCTGAAACCGAAACGACTCTCCAATTTTTTCTCCGTTGAACGGGCCCATCGAGCACTTGGAGGTTAGCCTAAACCAGGGGCCCGGCCACGCACAATCATCGCCCGGATCCTGAAATATAGGGACCGAGATGCCATTCTGCAGGCGTCGAGGGTGGCTGGGGATCTTCAGCTGGATAACGCCACCATTCGTTTCTTCCCTGACTTCACGCTCCACGTTCAGCGCCTCCGCCGGTCCTTTGAAGGTGTGAAGAGAGCTCTCCGGGAGCAAGGTGTAAAGTATATGATGCTCTTTCCTGCTCGTCTCAAGATCCTAGATGGCAGCAAGTCCTATTTTTTCGAGTCGCCTGAAGAGGCCAGTGACTGGTTGGTGGGATGGCGGTCGGTGAGCAGGAGTGGGAGCTGGCGCGTACCTGGACTGACCTCGCCGAGATGGGAGGCGATGCCAAAGGACACCCACGATATAGAGAACAGCGACAGTGCCCCTAGTGGGCCCAGATAATGGGGACAGGGCAGTATATCAAGGTCCTGGGGCCTGCGATGTGGTAGGTGAGCGTTACTGCCGGCCTCGAGAGGCCGTACTTCCTTGCCCAACTGGGAAATGCCTGGCACACTGGACAAGCTGGTTGGGACATGCACTTACCTCTGCCGGCGGGGGTGGCCTGGGGGATTGACCGGGGGCTACTAGTTAATGGTTATCATGCAGGGTGTAACATCCGTCATTTATGTATAGCCTTCTTTGCTGGCGGCAAGCCAATGTTTCCTTTTCAGGTTTGATATGGGGCAGAAGGGACGACAGGCGCTCTGCATGTTCATAGGGTGGGAGGATGGGTACCCACCACGCAGGGAGGCAGGGGGGGGGGAGTTACTGAGGGGGGAGTTCTTGTTTCAGGGGTGAGTTATGCTCGAGACCATCACAGTTCTTTCATAGGCCGATTTGGCCCAGAGGGGTCACAGGGGGATATTGGCGATCAAATCAGTGGTAGACCAGATGTCGATGATGGGTAATCAGACACGTATTACAGTTTGGACGTGGAACGTTAATGGGTTGGGAAACAAAATAAAGCAGACGTTAGTGCTCCAATATCTGAAACGACACTCGCCGGATGTCGTCCTGCTTCAGGAGACACACCTGTGAGGCAATAGATGCAGGACCCTCGACCGGTTTGGGTATAAAATGGTGGCCCACTCGGGGTTCACGTCGGGGTCCAGAGGTGTGGGCATCTTAATCCGCAACGCCCTGCCCCTAATAATATCGGGCACCTGGGTAGACGACTTGGGGTGTTTGGTCGCAGTGGCAGGCAGGTGGGAGGGACGAACCATAGTACTGGGATCCTGCTACGTCCCGCCTGGACTTCACTCCTCAACATACACACGACTGGGTGCTTTCCTGACTGGCCTCCCATGGGGTACCCTCCTGCTGGGTGGGGACACCAATGCCGTAATGGACGCTAACTTGGACTGATCGAGCGAGGGGTGGGGTCCCGGGGGAGAGTATGGGTTGAGGGACTTCATCTCTTCTTTGGGGCTCAGTGACATATGGCGTACGCATCATCCCACACAACGACAATACACATTCTTTTCGGCTAGACATGGGTCCTTCTCCCGGTTGGACCAATTTTTCACGAATACCGCCCAGCTGGGTGACTTTGCGGAGCCCCGCATCCTAGCCCGGGGAATTTCCGACCATTCACCGGTGGGGGTGACGATTAAAGGGCCGCTGATTAACATGGCCTCCTTTCCGAGGGTGGACCCGTGGCGCATCCGAGATGATACTATCAGTGCCCCAGCTGTATTTTGAGGAAAATAAGGGGTCGGTGGAGTCTTGCATAACACTCTGGGAGGCCTTCAAAACCGTTCTAAGGGGACAGGCCCAGGCTCTGATAGGGGCAAAAAAGAAAGAAGAGTCCCTGCAGGCCACCCGGCTGGAGGGGGAGATTGAGGAGATGGAGAGGGAGGCCGGTGCATCGCCTGCGCTGGATGCCAGTCACCAGTTGGCTCTCAAACAGAAGGAGCTCCGAGCCCTAGCGAAGGGTGAGGCGTGAGCCTACTCTATCGCAACCCAGCATAGAATCTTGGGCTCTCAAGCTGTTGGCGTGGCTCGAGCAAAGAGATAGGGAGTGCTCATGGGTAGCCGAGGTGCACAAACCTGCGGGCTCACTGGTCTCCAAGAGTGCAGAGATAGCGGAGGCCTTTGCATCCTATTACGAAGGGGTATACACCCCGGTTTGCACCCGCTGTGAACAGGAGTGCGCGGAATTCTTGCAGGACTTTGCGCTCCCCACTTTGTCGACTGAACAAATAGACCGACTGCAGGCAGACTTCACGGTGGAAGAAACAGGAAGGGCCCTCAATTCCCTCCAGTCTGGGAAGGCGCAGGGACCCAATGGCCTCCCGGTGGAGCTTTTCAAGAAACAGTCCAATATTATCACGGACCCGCTCCTCCGGATGTACCGAGAGGCGCGAGAGGTGGGCAGGCTTCCGCCTGACCAAAGAGAGGCCACGATTGTCGTGATCCACAAAGCGGGCAAATCAGCCGATCTCTGTTCATCCTACCACCCGATCTCACTCATAAATGTAGAACCTAAGGTACTGGCTAAGGCCCTGGCAGATAGGCTGCTATCGGTTCTGCCGGATTTGGTGCACGTGGACCAGTCCGGGTTCATGCCCCGTAGGAGCACCCGACATAACTTACGTCGCCTCTTTGGAGTGCTATATATGACAGAGGAGGTGGGGGCCACCCAGACAGCATTGATGGCGCTGGACGCTTCGATGGCTTTTGATAGTATAGAATGGCCCTATCTGTTTATGGTGCTCCGCAGACTGGGATTCGGTCCCGTATTCCGTAGTTGGGTTCGGCTCTTGTACGAACAACCAATGGCGAGGGTGAGAGTGAACAGGGCGGTGTCTAGAGCCTTTCCGCTACGAAGGGGCACCAGGCAGGGGTGTCTTCTATCCCCCCTCCTTTTCGCATTAGCCCTGGAACCGCTGGCACACTGGATTAGGAGGGATAGGTCGTTCTGGGGCCTGGCATTGAGTGATGAGTGGGAGGAGCGTATTTCTCTATACGCAGATGACATTGTGTTATACATGGCCAGGCCCTACCACTCGATCGCACAGGCGCTACACCTCTTTGAATTGTTCGGTAGCTATTCGGGCTACACAATAAATTGGGGAAAGTCAGTGATTTTCCCGCTCTCCGGCCCTCCACCGAGAGTCCCGACCCGGTGTCCCGCTTCCATCGCTGTAGACGGATTCAAATATCTGGGACTCTACATTACACGGGACAGGAGTTCTTTGCCAGGAACCTGGAACCCCAACTATCGCGTCTTAAAACTGACGTGCACCACTGGAGGTCGCTGCCTCTCTCCCTGATGGGTCGGGCGGCAATGTTTAAAATGCTCGCATTGCTGCGCTTGCTCTATATCCTGCAAAACACGCCATACCCGATACCAGCGGGGGTATTTAAGAAGATAGCGCAGGATCTATGTGTCCTGCTCTGGGATGGTGGCAGTCCCAGGATATCGTTGCCCAAGCTGACGAGGGGGGTCTTTGATGGGGGGCTGGCCCTTCCGGACGTCAGGCCCTATTACTGGGCCTCCCAGTTACAGGTGGTAAACGACTGGGTTTACGCGGATCAGTCAGAACCGGCCTACAGAGTTGACCGATGGGTAATGCTGAACGGTAATTGCGAGCCCCTGTTGTATGCCCGTAAACAGGGTAGGGATTGGCCGTCACACACCAGAGTATTGATTCAATGTTGGAGGGAGGCCAATAAATATTTGGGGTGATCGGACTCCCTGACGGGAAGAACCCCTCTATGGCACGGGGACCAGCTGTTGGATGTATGATCTACATGACTCCCAACATTACCACTACCTACGCCTGACCCACGCCCTGCGGACTCACATAAGGTGCGGCACGACCATCCCAGAGTACTCCCCTCTGGAGGATAGGCTGCTCCTGGACCCGATAGCAGGAAAACCCACCTCCACAATATACCGCAAACTCATCAATAACATGACGGACCCCCTGGTGACATTGCGGGAGAGATGGGTGGGGGACATAGGTGAACTGGATGACGAAGACTGACAGGACGCCCTACAGAGCCCAAGGGAGATTGCAATCTGTTGTAGGTTCCGGTTGGTACAGCTTAAGATTCTGCACCGAGTATATTACCGCCGTACCCATCTGTACGCCTGGGGGAGGAGCCGATCGGCCCTTTGTGTACGGGGATGTGGGGAGGAGGGCACCTTCTATCACACCCTATGGGAGTGCCCGCAGATAGTCCCGTTTTGGACCAAGGTAGTTGACGTAATGACGGCTGTGGTGGGCTCAGTGGTCCCGCTGGAGCCCCAATAGCTGCTATTAATAATTAGGAGCGACTCGGACTGGACTAGACACAAGGAGATTTGGCGGGGGTGGCGAAGAGGAATATCGCGAGGGATTGGGGCTCGCGGACCTCGCCCCAATGGGACCAATGGGTACGGGACATAGACTGGTGCCAAAGGGCCAAAGAAACTATCTACAAAAGCAGAGGTTGCACCAAAAAATGGCGTAAGGTATGGGGACCATGGCGGAAATACAGGCAGACGGGGGGAGGACTAGGACCCTAACAGTTATTATTATTTGTCTCATTGGTGTCCTTGAAGGTCGGTCATTGTTCAGAGGATGGGTAATTCACCGCATGTATCGTGCTAAATGTCCTGTATTGTTTGATGGTCTGAGCAAAGTTAATAAAAAGAATTTTAAAAAAAAGAATGTCAATAAGACAGGAATGAAAACTATGTTAACGAATACCAAACATATTTATTCTATAGCCTTTATTGCCCAACTGTCTAGACAGGGTTACGACTTTTGGAAAGACAACATTGAGACGAAAACTGTCTGGGGTACTAAAGACTGGCAAGTACAGGGAATAGAAGCTTTGTTTAGAGCCTGTATCATCCCTGAGCAAATTATGTTTTTGAACGACACTGCCCAACAAACATCATGCCTTGGAATAGCCAAGATAAAAGACATGAACACTCTGTCTATACCTGCACCTACAAGTGAAAGCACTACACAGGGGGAGGTCGACGTACATACTATTTTGAAAAATAACAGATCAGATCCTGAATGGAAAAAATGGTTGCTCTGGCCCTTAGACACAAACAACTGTCTAGATAGATTCCTGAACAAAACACAAGGTTTTGCCTTTCATAGGCCAGACCCACGTTATGTCCAAAGACAGCATCCAGGGGTAGTAACAACTTACAGTGTAGGGAACCTTTGCCTTGATTGGCTACAGAAAGCTACACTAGAGGATGTAAAACAACACTTAACTTTACTTCAAGAAGGCGCAGACCTTAGGGAATTCTTGCTAGGACCAAGAAAACCGCATCAAAAACGTTTCATTTATGCCGGTATCTACGCTGCTTATAATGAAGCATGGAAGGTCACCCAAGCAGAGACTGCAGAACAAATACAAGAAATTGATCGTATTAATTTAGAGAAATCTCCCTCTGTAGTAGACAATGGGTTAACAACTCTGTCGTCCAGGATATATTCTTTGGACAGCATTGTATCCTCTGTCATAGACAAAAACCAGCTACTGAGTGGATCATACATGGTAAGATTACTCTGCCTGTTATGACTTTCCTTTTTCAGTATTGCCTAAAAAATATACCAGCAGGCAAATATGAAAGGTTGGGTAAAGAATACATCAAGACATCATGGGATTTACCTTACACACACAAATGTTGGAGTGGGGGACGTGAAGTGTTTCTTAGCGGTGAAAACTGAACACGCACTAAGCGGTTCTCTCCTTTGTCAGGGTATTAACTTACACGGGGCCTGTGACCGTTCCACTACAAACTTATCCTGCCACCTGCACGGTTCACCGGCAGCAGTGATTAATCCAATCTTTGGTCAACTTTCAAATGGGAGTTACATTATGTTGAATGATCACAAAAGCTGTGGCATGCTGCCAGGTATCCCATATCTAGTAATGGTTACATCCAGGGTCACTTGCTGTATGCAAGTCTTGTTTCCCCAAATAAACATAGTTAGGGAGTCGCCTTTATGGCCTTCACTGAATATCTCTTCTATACGAGTTGATACTCTAAGCAGAATAAAAGCCATTCTTTTACAAAAAACTGTGCCTTTGACCTCTGCCAAAGAAACCTATGATCTCCAAGTCGCAAGTACTTCTGCAGAGATACATACCCTTTCGTATACAAACTGCCCTGTGCATTTCTCAGTAATGTTGTGTCATATCTTAAACATGTCTGATACGAGCGGTATTGTACATGTATTTAAGAACGTGTGTGCAGGACTGTTAGTACCTTTACAAGCAGTCCCCAGAATTATTCCAAACTTCGTGCACTCTGTGTTTGGCGGACTGCTGCTCCTTTTAGCACTCGTTGCAGGGATACTATTTTTGCTCCTACTGCTACGATATGGCAAGCCAAATCACCAGCGACACCCAGTTCACCATGGAAAGAACTCTATTGGAGATGAAGTGTCGTGAGCGCATCGTCCAAATTCTGGGTTTACCTCATCTACGAGAATTAAACACCACTTAGTTCCTGTCATTCAGACCAAACTGGCAAGATTGCATCTTACCTGTTCTACGCTGCCTGCTATGCGGTGAAGATTGCTTGCTAGACATTTGTCTGACACTCCCATCAGTCATGCCTACAGATATCGATACTCTGCTGGACCCGATAACGGACCATGCTATGTGTTGTCCCCAGCGGCTACCAATCCTGATGGCGGCATTCATTGAGATCTCACAGACGCAACATGCTACTGCTGAGGTTCGAGAGGAAACACCAGGCGCGCAGGTAACATCCAATCCGGACACTGCTGATTCTTCCCATGCTGAAGGCGATAGTTTGCATCTATGTGCTGTTGATCTTCTACACAAGGTATTCCAACTCTCACCCACAACGGAAGATGACTTGTTGTCTAAAGGTTTAGAACATTTTATGTTCTCCATGCCCAGACACTGACTTTTGATTCAAGCACACAGTGTTCCAGAGAGACTCTGAATTTGGCCTTCATTCTTTTTCAAACGTGATACTGACTTTGGAACTTTTTCTATGATTATATATTTTTTTTCTTCTCCGTTCCCAAATTTTATTTTTCCTTTCTTGGCACAGTAATCTGCTTATAGTAGAACTATTCATAGAGAACAGAATTATTTGATAACACTTCCAGGGACAGTATGCTACCTTGTCATGAATGATAATTTGACTTGTGTAACCTGATATGAAATGGTTTCGGACCCTTTTTTCTTCTGTATTTACGAGCCATTTCATCACATGTATATATTTTGGTTCATTCATTTAGCATTCCAATGTGATCCAATGCTTAGAATGGAACATTGCCTTTAATATGTACAACACTTTATGCATAGCAATGGTTTTGTAATGTATTTTTAGAACATATGTTTTATATATTTTTTTCGCTTGTTTTAGCAAATCCATGCGATACTCAGTTTTAAGATATGTTTAGAACGTTTAGGATTTAGTAACGTCGTTCATACGAAACTGGAGTGGGTGTTGTGTGCAGATTTAGATTCCGTATATAGGTTTCCTGATTTATGCCCTTATATAGGTACAATTCACATTGCCCTTATTTGGACATAGAAATCCGGCCCTTATTTAGACATTGTCCATACAAACCAAACACAGGCATGGCCACCTACCTCCGTTCATTCACGTCACAACGAAAACCAGACCCTTAAGCCTTTAGGAATTTCCCTCAGCTTGAATACTGATTTCTCCAATAACTCATTAAGTATGCATGAACATCTATTCCTTAGGGGTTCATTCATGACGTTCCTCTGCCCGACTTTTACGTCAATACTGACATTCCAAGACACCTTCAAGGTATAAATATACCAGCACTTGCCCTGGCAAATTGCGGTTCCCGGAGGATTCGATCCAACCCTGACTCCGCGGTTCGCCACGGCAAGTTTGGAAGGAGATCGAGTTCCAGCCTGATGCACTGACCTGACGCTGCCATCCTCCTCGCAGAGAATCCAGCTCCAGTGCTCTCTGACTTCCCTTGCGGGGGGTTAGACTATTGAGTCTAGAAAAAGAGATACCAACCTCTCACATTCTAAGGTATGGAGCTGACTAGAACTTAGAGAAACTTTTGGCAACTCTTGGCTAAACTAAAATATAGCTAGCTATACTTTAGAAATGGCACCTACTTCAAACCTCGTACTGCACTTAGGTTAGGTACACTGGGAAGAACAATTTAGAAGCATCAGATGAGTATCACATTTTAGCTTATGTTATTTATGTATGTATTTTGATTAATATAGACATAGCTACAAACCCATACTATTGCAGAATTATTTTATCTTACTGCTAACCTCGTACATATTGTACTTTGCAGTCTGTCTTACGATTGTAGCAATACACATCTCTTCCATGAGAAATAAGACTGTTCAATAAACCCTTTTATTGAAACGCCTGTCTCTCTATTTCTGTGCAACTCTGTAGAAACGAAGCATGCACGATTGACTAAGTGAAACTGTTATCTATTGTTTCCACGATTCTGAGACTGTTCCGATTCTAAAAGGAAATAAAGTTGTCATGTTTATGCGGTTGTCAGAGACTAATCCCTTCTTGTATATTCAAGAAGTTTCTAGTGACCTCTGAGTTAGCTGGCACACACAAGTAATTAAGTTTAATATACTCGATAGAGACTGACCTTAGTCCTATGTCAAATCTATAGTGTATGCTATTCCAATGCGCAGAGCCTATTGGTGATATAGGAACTACACTACAGAACATGGAAGGAAAGACAAAGTATACATAGAGTCAGAGGATATTAATGAGGTCCTGCAGAAAGTATCTAAGGCAAGTTCATGTAACAGTATGACAGAATCATTAAATGTATTAGCATAAATAGAAAAAAAACATTAGCATAGGCAGGAGACAGGAACAATCCCTAAGAATGCCTGAAGTACACACAGAAGAACCTTTAAATGGCTACCATTTCACATCAGACCACAACTATGCCACCAGCTCCAAGACTAAAAGAATCAGCTGCAGTCATTCCACATTCCCAGACTGACATACACACTCACTCCCAGTGCAAAAACACAATCATGAATGTAAAGGAATAATGGACAAGGAGAAGGCTTACCATTTTTTTCCACACCAAAAGAAAGTCCCATATAATGGAATCACCACCATGCTGCACGACATATACAGACATATATATTAGACAAACAGAACATATTAGATAAAAAAAACTAAACTGAGATGAGGCAGTGGAACTATTAATGGCAGCTATAAACTCAGGCAAACAGTAGCACATGCCAGGATTAACCACTCCCATTGTTAGAGACATAAGGCCTCCAGGCACAGCAAACAACCCTAGGCCACCGCGTCCCATGGGGCATATAAACAATGACAATTTCAGACTCATAGCAAAAATAAAATATGCAAACACGAGTTACTAAGCCAATATTATCAAATTTTCAACATTACTGGGGGAGGTCGGTCTGATTCTCACCATATAGGGAAAACTATGGAAGAATCACAAAACGCACCGAAAATGTGGGGAAAAATGCAAAAGCTATTTAAGCAAACTTATTGTAGCTATCTAGATCTCCTCTTCATAGGCAGAACATTAGCTTAATTTGAAAAATTTCTCCAAATAGCAGATATTGCAATGGTATCAATCATTACTTGAAGTGCATGACCTAGAAAACCATTTAGGTGAAAAAAATACTCTATCAAACCACAAATTCCACACCTTGTAAATATTCCCCATGCAGCGGACAGGATCCGGAAACTTAAAAGCAGGTGTCCTGCTTGTCAGTAGGTAGTGTTGTGTGGCTCCGCGCTGATGTAGTTTGCTCCGTAAATGACGAGCGGAGCCGCTTATAAGCAGTACCCATACGCGCTGACGTCAGTTGCTTTCATGGCTGTCCGCGTCCTCATGCGCAGGGCTCCTTAGCAGACTGGCATGGCCAGTCTGCTTTGGGACTTTTTCAGATGTAGAGTCCAATTCACAAAACGGGGAGGTCTGAGGGTCAGTGAGAAATCTGCAGTTAGAAAGACTACCCACCAGAAAATGTGTTACCAAAGGTAAGTAATTTGTTATTTTAATGGATACTTCAAACTGCAGATTCCTCACCTTGTAAATAGATACTATAGCAGTACCTCCCAGTTGGTGGGTCCCTCAACTGTTTCATTCCATAAAGTCATGCAGTAACAAGCTGGCAAAATCCGCTCTTGATGGACCTCACTGTCGAGGCAGTATTGCTTTGTGAACATCTGTACCATCACCCACATAGCTCCCTGACATATGTCCAAAGCAAAAAGAAAAAATGATGGATGGAATGCTGAGAAAATCAAACTTTCACTTCCAGTCACAGATCTGGGTTTATTCCATTGTTTGTTTGCTCACCACACCAGCCCAGTTTGGACCCAGCCATATGCAAATCAGGCTTGATCCTGCTCCCCATGGAAACAGTCCAGCCCAAACTGCCAGGGCAGGTCCTCCCTGGACCGTAAACAAGCATCCTAGGACTGGTTTTCGGGGTATCACCCCTCATGAGCCAGACTAGCTTGAATCTAGTGGCACAGTGAGCACATGATCTACGTCTGGGCATACCCTTCCCACTTATGGCGACAAAAGAAAAAAGAACAAAAGATGGATGGAATGCTGGTCAAATCGAACACTCACCCCAAGGCACAAATTTGTTTTTGTTTTTTTGATAATCAATTTTTATTAGCAATTTAAAAAAACAAGTAAACAAATCTTCAGCATACCTCATACAAGAGAAAGCATAACAAAGCCACCAACCAGCAGCCGAAACCACATTTTGGATGAGACCAGACAGGTGAAACGTCAGTACATGGTACATGGAAGGCTATATGAAAGAACTAAGAAAGTAAGTTCAACCATTTACCCCACACCTTGTGAAATTTCACTGGGCAGCCATGTGCCTCGTAGAGAAGTTCTTCCTGGGCCACGCACCAGTCCACTCCTCGGCGCCATTTTCTCAGGGTAGGTGGGATGGCCTGAGCGCAGGACGCCGCAATGTCACGTTTGGCCACAGAGACCACAGTCCCCAGAAAACATTCATCTACTCTAGGGCCATCCAACTTATGAAACACACCTAGGAGAAGTTGTGTGGGGTCATGGGGAACCTGCCATCCCAAGGTCTGTGTAAGCTCGGTCTCAACTCCCAACCAGAACCGGGTGAGGCCCAGACACATCCACACCATGTGATAAAAATAGTCCGGAGCTCGGCCACAACGTGTGCAGTCTGGGGACGGGCGCAACCCTGCCCTATGCAAGCGCGCGGGTATAAGGTAAGCCATGTGGAGGTAATAGAGTTGTACTAGACGGAGTTTAGAGGAGGTCATGAGAGTTTTGGGTGCCATAAGGGCATCGCGCCAGTCCGCCTCTTCGTAAGGGTCCAAGCCCAGCCCTCCCAGCGAGTCCGCAATGAATCTAAGGTGGTCGGGCCATTGTTCACCAGGGAGCGGTATATCCGAGACACCCCTCCTCTGCCCAGATTTCCCATCATGACCTGTGCCTCTAGCGGGCTGAACTCGGGTAGGGATGTGCCTGCTGGGACGTGGTCGGTAAGGGCGTGACGGAGCTGCAGGTACTTAAACAATTGGGAGTTGTGTAGGGTGTGACGCTGCTGTAGGTCAGAGAAGGCTGTGATATGATCCCCCACCCACAAGTCCCCAAGGAGAGAGATCCCGATATGGTCCCACTGTCGAAATCCTGCGAGGGCCGCCATCTCCCGCAGCCATCTGTCCTGCCCTTGTGGAGTGTGTTGAATGAGACGTTTGTCCCAACACGTGTGTCGCAGGGCGGAACGCCAGGCCACGGGGACCACCCTCGTGATCGGCGGCATCGCCTGTGGTATAGGAGTCCCGCATAAGTAAGCCTGGAGGCGTGGAAGGTCCATGTCTATAAGTTCGATCCGGTAGGCCGGATCAGACCACCCTCCCGTGAATCAATCATGGATAACGAGGAGTCTAGTAGCCAAATAATAAAGGTGAAGATTCGTCATACCAATACCTCCATCAAAACGTGGATTCCGGCATCGGGCTAGGGCGATGCGTGGCCTCCCCCCCCCCCATAGGAATTTTGTGATCATTCCATCAAGCTCTCTGACCAAACTCCCTGGGAAGTAGTTTTCTGAATAATGTATAGAAAGCGAGGAAGGATCATCATTTTAAAGAGTGCCTCTCTTCCAAGAGGGTTAAGCGGAAGGGTCTGTCAGCAATTGAGATCACGTTTGGCCTTTGTGACCAGGGGGGTAATATTAAGCGCCCACTCCAGCTCTGGGAGCAGAGCCACCCAAGTCCCGAGGTATTTAAACAACTGCCTCCGAAGGGGAATGGTCGATTGAGAATCAAAGCATGCTCTTGAAAGATGGAGAGGAATCAGGGTAGATTTGGCCGAGTTGAGCGGCAGACCCGAGACGTCCACAAAGGCTTGGAGCGCTTCCAAGCAGCGGGGACCAGAGCTCTCCGGATCAGCCAAGAAGAGCAATACATCATCCGCATATAAGGCAATCTTGTCCACATGGCAGGATCAGAGGGTCGTTATGTATGAGGCAGGCCAGGGGCTCCATTGCCAATGCGAACAAGAGGGGTGATAAAGGGGATCTGTGGCGCGTGCCTCTCCGAATTGGAAAGGACCCTAGACCTGGGAGTGGAGTAGGGGGCGTGAACCAAGTGCCGGAAATGGGGTCCAAAACCCATTGTCGTAAGGGCGTCTGTCAAATACCCCCACAATCCACCGTGTCAAAGGCCTTCTCAAAATCTATAAGTAAGAGGGCCAGGTATGGTGTCAAACGGTGACGGTGGGCCAAGGCTTGGTGGAAGCACCATATGCAGTGCCTAGTGCCGCGAGCCGGCATAAAGCTGCACTGATCCGGGTGGACCAGCCTAGTCAAGATAGGACAGAGACTCAGCCAGGGCCGTGGCGAAAATCTTCATTTCAATGTTGATTAGAGAGATCGGACGGTAGTCCGCACAGGAGGCAGAGGGTGGTTGGGTTTTCGGAATGACAACAATAGTGGCCACGTCAATCTTGAGGGGGAAAGAGCCCATTTCAGAGACATGTTGAAAAAGTTCAACCAGTTGGGGGACCAACAAATCCATGTAGGCCGCATAGTACTCCTGCGGGAAACCGTCTGGGTGTCTTCCCCAGCTTCAACAGAGAAATCACTCCCTGTATCTCCTCCGAGGTAAAAGGAAGGTCGAGGTTCATGGCCTCCGTCTTAGTTAGGCATGGGAGAAGGGCCGCTGCCCCTCCCAGTAGGTACCCAGGAGCGGCCCCAGGGGGACGAGTGGAGTACAGCTGAGCATAGTATTCTGCAAAGGCCTGTGCGATGGCCCGGGGTGTGTGGTGATGGGCTCCAGAGGCGTCTCAGATTTCAGGGACAATCCTCTTGGCCCTGAGGTACAAGATCAGGTTGTGAAGCAGCTTCCTGTTTTACCCCCCAACCATCGACTCGTGCCACAGAGGAGCGCCAAAGCGCCTTGGCAGAGTCAAGAGAAATCTGTCAGTTGCCTAGCAGTGTGAGGATCAGTTGTGTCAGAAAGGGTTAGCTCCAGTCGCAGGGCCTGAGTCTCGAGCTGAGTCAGGCGATCGGACTGGGCCGTGCATTTCGCGTGTACCAGGCCTCTCGCCACGCCTCGAATGGTGGCCTTACCGGCCTCCCAAAGCGTGCCCAGGGAGGGTACCAAGCCCTGATTTGTAAGGAAGTAGTGATGCAATTCTATTTCTATCGCATCTTTGACCTCTTTATCTTGCAAAAACCACGTGTTCAGTCTCCATACGGTCCGCGGCACCCCCCGCCGCTCCCCCAAGACCCAGTGACACAGCTGAGTGATCCGAGATTCCCCAGGGTAGAATCGAGATATAGGAGACTCCATTAGAAAGAGTAAATTGATGCAAGAGTGTGTGTGGTGTGCCGCCGAGGTGTTGGTGTACTGTTTCCCTCTGGGGTTCCAAAACCTCCAGACGTCACATAAACCAAGAGCCGCTGACCAATTCGACAGCTTCCCGGCCGATGCTAGGCTTGATGAAGACAGCGCACGGGTCGTGTCAAGAGATGGCTGCATGAGCGCATTGAAGTCACCCCCAATTATTGTCTGACCCAGGGCAAGGCAGAGACCACAGCTGTGAGGTGATGAAGGGCGGAAGTAAGTGTCGCAGGTGGAACATATGCAGAGACCAAGTTCAGGGTATGTCCCTCAAGCCCACAAGTCCACTCGATACGGCCACACAGCGGCCTTGTTTGTCTGTCGTTACCCACTCAACTGTGAAGGGGAGACCTCTACGTACCAATATGGCCGTCCCCTGGGAGCCCCGTGTAAAACCTGAGTGCCACACCCTGTCAAAACTGTACCTTGCTAAAAAGGGGCAATGGGTGCCCAGGAGATTGGTCTCCTGAAGGAGGAGAATGTCGGGCGGGTGGTGCTGAGCGTATTTAAGGACTGCGGTGCATTTAATGCGATCTAACAATCCGTTAACGTTCCAAGACAGAACATGAATGGATCTAGCGCTGGTAGACATCCGGGCCAGAAGTGTTGTATGAACGAGGCGGCCAAGGGGCCTGGGCCTCAAGGGGTACACTGTTCTGCAGCCTGAGCAGAGAGGTGTGGTGCGCAGCATGTCGTGTGCTATCTGTCGGTGGAGAGATGGTGTATCGGTGTAGAGGTACTGAACACAACCAAAAACACTAGCTCGAACTGAGCTAACTCGAAAACATTCTTGAGGACAACCGCCCCCCACAACCCCCCCAAGTCCTCCCCACCTCCCCCCACCCTATACTTCCGGAACTGAAGCATCTGTCACCCTAAAAAAGAAATAAGTTAACAACAACAAAGGGCTAAGCTAAAACGCTTAGCTGGTAGATTGTGGCATCGGTGGACCCTCCACATTGACGGATGTAGCTGTAATCATCAGCGTGCCATTGAGCGAGCGGTGTTTATGAGACTTCTGCGCCCAGCCTGGTCCAGGAGAGTCTCCGCAACAAATGTGGGTTTAATCTATACTTTTGTTGCTCACCATGCCACCTCAGTTTGCACCCAGACATATGCAAATCAGTCTTGACACTGCCCCCCATAGGAAAAGTCCAGGGCAGGCACCCTGCATGCTAACACAGTGATAACAGCTTTGGCCCTGGTGGAGTGAGCCTGCAAGCCTTCTCGAGGATGTTTCTCCATCATACGCAACAGATTTTTATGCAGAGAACAATCCATTGAGAGAGGGTTTATTTTTGCACTGCCTTGCCTTTTTTTGCTTCAGATTGAATACATTATTTGACCCCAAAAAGACAAAAATTTAATCAGCAGAACCGGAGTTATGAGTTTTTAAAGTTTAAGGTAAAAATTAGCGCCTAAAAGATCAAAGTGCTAACCATAGACATCTAGTCGTGCGAGACCGTGTCAAACTCGAAAAATGTGGCCAACCACGATGCAGCGCAGGGTGAATACAAAAAGTGGATTAGGCCCGGTCGTAGCTTACTTTCGGACCTAAAAGACATTTCAGCAAAAATGTCTTGAGAAGGTAAAGTTCAGCGGGGCAAGGCTGCAAGCAGTGTTCGAGGAGGAGGCATCATCGTCAGGGAACCAGTTGGCGTTCAGGCCTCACTCATGCGGGGTCTATATGAGGGTTCAAGATGGAGGGATTCTTTTGTGTTCCTGATGCTCTGATTAGGAGGCCAGCCAACTAGCCCTTGGAGTCACTCTGGTAGTGCTGAATTCAAGAAGTGGAACAGGGCTAAAGCAGCAGGGCATGCCTCCGAGGGTTCAAGGCAGGCTTCAGGCAGCAGAACAGTCCTTTCAGGTGCAGCAACATATTCTTTTAAAGTAGACAGCAGGCCACTGCAGCAGGTAGTCCTTGGACAGTCCTTCCACAGGTCCAGAAATTAAACTGAAGTGTGAGTCTGAGAGGCCTATTTTTTTACCTGGGGTGCCTTCTTTGAAGAAGAAATGTCTAGGGATCTTTCTTTAATGTGCTTGGAATACCCTGCCTCCCCTTCTCTGGCTCCAACCGGACTACAGGCACAATCAAGTGGTGTGAAGTCCCTTGTATGAAGGCAGGGCACAGCATATTGCTTTGCAAGTGCGGCTGTGCCCAGCTCCGCCCCCACCCCATCCTTCTAGTGATGGCCCATCCAGGCACATCTAGACCTTCTATTCTGTGGCTGCCTGGAATAAATAAACACAGTCCAACCACCAACGACGCCCAGTCATGTGACCCAGGAACAGGCTGCAGGCACCAAATAGGGCAGGAAAATACAAACTTTCCAAAAGTGGGATTTTCAAAATTGTAACTTAAAATCCTACTGTACCATTAAAGAGGATTTTATATTACAATTTCTCAGACACCAAACATGAAAGTCCTACTTTCTCCCAATAAAAGTGTAGTACTTATTAAAAGTAAAAAGGCAACCAAATGTTATACTATGGGAGAGGTAGAACTCACAGCAGTGAAAAACTAATTTCTGAGTTTTTCATTACCAGGACATGTAAAACTTAAAATTACATGTCTAACCTTTTAATTACAGTGCACTCTGCTGTATGGGCTGCCTAGGACCTACCTTAGGGGTGACATATGTAATAAAAGGGGAGTTTAAGGCTTGGTAAGTAGGTTATTTGGCCAAGTTGAATTGGCACTTGAAAACTACATTCAGGCTGCAATGGCAGACCTGGGACATGTTTTAAGGAGCTACTTGAATGGGTGGCACAATAAGTGCTGCAGGCCCACCAGTAGAATTTAATTTACAGACCCTAAGCATATGATGAACCACTTTACTAGGGACTTATAAGTACATTTAATATGCCAATTAGTTGTGAGCCAATTTTAACATCTTTTAGGGAGAGAGCTCAAGCACTTTAGCACTGGTCAGCAGTGGTAAAGTGTACAGAGTCCTTTGGCTAACAAAAATGAATTCGGCAAAATAGGAGCATTAAGAAATCAAAATTGGGGAAGACCACCCTAAGGCTGACAGGTCTAAAAGACTGTGTTCAATGTCAGAATCAGAAGTCTCAGAGGACACCCCTTTGAGGCAGCAGCTCAAAAGGGGTGCACATAAAAAAGTGAGCACTAGGTTCAAGTCCCACTGAGGCATCACAAAGGGTTTAAGGTGGAAACAAATGTTGTAAAGCGTTCAAAGACCTCATCACAACAGGTAATTTAAATAACAAAGGCAGATATGATAAAAGAACCGACAAGTAGGGATTAACAATGCCCAAAGCAAGGCCTTGCTGGGCTAGGAACAGCAGAACGAATAATAAAGCCTAAAACAACTTTGTCTGTAATTTGACGGGTGCCATTACCAATCTAAAAATCTCTTCCAGCTACTGGCATTGTCGGGTGCAGCACCAATCCAGAAATTTCTCCCAGTGACTGGCATACATACATTTTGTGGAGGGTTGCCTCAGTGGGACAACTTCCTTAGGAGGAAGGTCAAAGGAGCCTAATAGCCACCACTCAATCTCCAGGCATGGATTGCAGATTTTGCACGCATGGTTGCAGCCCCCTGCCCTGCTGCTGCAACAGTAGATCTTCCCAAATCAGAAGCTTGATGCGTAGACAGATACTTATTCCAGTGGGTTCTGTGTATCACGCTCTCCTTGCCGAATCGGGTGCCACTGGGATGACTTGGGCCAAGTTGCTCTAGATTTTCTTCAGAACTCAAGGTAGAAGAGGCAGTGGTGGTGAGGCATATAGGAGCCCTGGGCTTCAATCTATACAATAGGTGTCGCTGAGACAAGCTGACTTGGAAACTCCAATGCACAAAAGTGCTGATAAGGAACATTCTCAATGGTGGAGAAAAGCTCAAGCCAGTGTTCACCCCATTGCTGGAAGACGCCCTGTGCCACCTCCAGGTACAACTGATATTTGTGATCTGCTAGGCGTCTGCGACTGAGTTTATTTGAAGATCCTTCCAGGTGATTTACCACTGAAGAAATTCCTAGTGGTCCAGCTACTTATAGAGGTGCAAAGCTTCGTGACTCAAAGCCCAAGACCCCACCACTCTATGTCGGTTGCAGTACAAGCTGGTGGTGGTGTAGTCCATGGGCACCTGCACCATCCTTCCTTTGAAAATGGGCAGGTAAGCCTTCAAACTAAGTGAATCACTCTCAACTCCAGCAAAGTGACGTAGAGCTGGGTCTCCGCCAGAGACTTTGATCTCCAACTCTGTCAGATGACCTCACCAACTAAGTTGTGTTGCATCCACAACCACCATCAGCTCAGGGTGGGGTAAGGAAAGGCCTGCCACTGACCAAATTGTGGTCCAGTAGCCACCACTACAGATCTTTTGATGTCTCTTTCGAAATCTGGATACAATCTGACAGATTGCCCAGATGTTGTGCCCACTTGGATTTGATGTTCCTCTGCAGTGCACGACATGGGCCATCTGGTACGCAGGATGTAGGAGGCCAGCAATCCCAAGAGCCTCAGTCATAGCACTGAGATCCAGGACAGAGGCAGAAACATGAGGACCATAGTCCAAATGTCCCGTACCTTCCGCTCAGGGGGAAAGGCACCAAACCGTACTGTATACGGAGAAGCTCAGATGAAAGATTGCGACTGCGGAGTCAGGTGTGACTTCGGTATGTTGATAGCGAACCCCAACACGGTCAAGAGATTCGCCATCATCTGGAGGTAAGTGACGACTGCCTGGGGCAAGCCTATCTTCAGCAGCTAGTTGTCAAGGTAGGGAAAGATGGATATCCCCAATCTCCTAAAGTGTGCTCCGATCACTGCCATCACTTTTGTGAACATCGGAGGACCCAAAAAGAAACACTGCTAACTGAAAATGCTTCTGGTCCATCGTGACCCAAAAGTCGCATCTGTAGGCCTTCAGGACAGGAATATAGAAATAAGCATTCTTCAAGTCCACCGCTACCACCCTGTCTCCGGGCTCTAGGCAGGCAGGACCTGGTCAAGTGTGAGCATCTTGAATTTGTCCTTCCGAAGGAAGACGTTGAGAGGGCGAATCTCTAAAATAGGACTAAGACCTCTGTCCTCCTTTGGCAAAAGGAAGCAGCAAGAGTAACACTGAGTTCCTACTTCGGAGGCCGGAACCCTCTCTATGGCCCCTTGGACAAAAGGATCTGCACTTTTCTGCTGCAAGACTAGAGGTGGGATTTGTCAGCTTCCCTTATGGTGGTGGAAAGTATGGCGTAGTAAAAAATAATTGGGAGGGTATGGCCCTGATGGACAATTTAGAGGTACCCACTTGCATGAAAGGATAGCTTGCCAACCCTGGAGAAAATATTGGATCCTGCCTCCGAGAGAATTTCTGTGTGCTGGCAAGGTCAGTTTTTGTGGCAACGGCTGCTGAAGGAGCGGGGAACAAAACTACACGTTGTTAATGCTGTACTGAACGTTGTCTCTGAGAACAGCAGCCCCGGCCACTTAAAGGCTGAAAGGCCGGCTGGGCTTGAGGAGGAGTCTGGCATAGGCAAAATGGAAAACCTTTACTGTAGCCACATAGAAGGTGAAATTGCTGATGGAATTATCTTGTGGGAGCAGAAAGGCACAAGGAACGTGCTGTGGCTGTGCTCTCCATTAAATGTTTTAATGTGTTTTAAAGCAAACTTTGCTTTTTCGCCAAAAGGCAAGACCCATCAAAAGACATGTCCATTAAGGATGACTGGACATCCTTGGGGAAACCTGTAGAACTCATCCAGCTGTGGTACCGAAGGGCCACACTAGTGTCCATTGCTAGCCCTAAGAAGTCAGTTGTGTCCAATCAAGAGTGAATGACGCATTTTGCTGCATCGCAACCATCCTGAATATCCTCAGTAAAGGACACCCAAAGGTTGTCTGGAACAGACGCTAACTTTTGAGCCACAGAATCCCAAAGGGCACGGGAAAGTTGTCAACTGACATCCTGAAGCTCCTCCATCATAGTAATCATAGTCTGCGTTGTGTCAAAAAAATGATATACACTCTGAGTCCTAAGGTGTGGAAAGGGCAAAGTACCATAATTCCAAAGGATTGCCCAAAGCGATGTGCCAGTCAGAGCTGGGTGTTATCTCAGTCAAGGACATGGTTGATTCTGCTCAGAGTCAGACAGCACTATAGGCTGTACATCCTCAACAGCATCAGCGTTGATGTGAAATGAAAGAAACCAGTGCAGGGGAAGGCACCGGAGCCAATGTTGAACCCAAAGCAGGACTTGCTGTCAGCAGTAAAACTGGAGGTCCCGCTAGATATATGGGGCCCGACAGAGGGAGCTAGCAAAGTGCCAAAAATATGAAGCAAGGCCTCTCCGAAAGCCTGTACTTGCCGCGATGTCGCGGATGACCTCGATGCATGATGACACCTTCAGGCTCTCTAGAAAGTCCAAGTGGGGTAGGAAGTGGATGATTCCCACTTCAACTTGTTGAGTTTTGTCTTGGACTTACCTGATGACTCTGACTACCTAGATGATCTACTGCACTAATTAACAGCACCTTCCTTTCGACCAGTTGAGGCATAGAGGCTTTTTGTGTCTGGTAATGTAAAATATGGCCTCACAGTTCCATATTGCCTTTGGGTTCATCTGGGCACCGTTGTCACAGGCTTTGGAATCATTATCTGATCGCATGCACCACAACAGACTTCGTGAGGGACCGCCACAGACATCAGTTTGTGACTGTCCCTACACAATTTAAACCCTGTTATTTTAAGGGTTGACATTTTCCATTGCACTCTAGATAATTTTGTAAAATGCTCGAACAAAATATTAAGGAGAAGCTCAAGATCCACGTATGGAGGCACGGAAATAAAGGATCAGATGAGAGCCACACAACACCAGCTACGGTGCACAGGAGAAATGCTTTTAAGTTTCCAGATCGTCTGACGCCTAGGGAATACTAGCGCCATGAGACCTCCCGGTGAGATGTGCGCTTTACAAGAACATCTGACATTTGACAATATTCACAAGATGAGGAATCTGCGGTTAAAAGTATCCATAAGAAATGCAAACTACTGCGCCCTGTCTCCTAGCAGCAATATAACAGTCTGAACAGAGTACTAAGAAGAAGCAGGGGAGAAGTACATTTGTCTAATAGAAAAGATTAAAGAATAGCCCAAGGAAGGTTTTGGGATGACAGAAATATCTTTTTCATGGTCAGAACTGCAGAAGGCATCAGCAGACCAAGGTATAATACCAGTACCAGGTTACTAGATGCTGTTACACCAAAGACGATGGTATGAGCATGCACCACAACCAATGATATACACCATGCAATCACTCATCAAAACCCTGACAGTTGTATTGGGACCCAAATTACAATTTCACACAGAAGAAATGGCCCATTTTCAACAACAGACACTGTGGTGGTGATGATAACACATTTGATGACAGACAAACAAGTTATAGTTGGGGCTGCTTCTCGTTATATACGGTAGAACAGACCTACACTAGCCGTGAGAGGGGTGTTTTAACTGTCTATTTAGCATGGGCTATGTTCCACTACATTATTGGCAACCAAAATATAATTATTCGGATCTCGGTATTTCATGGATGGGACAACATCGGTATCTCTACTCTAGGGGATGTGATGCGGGATGTGGTCTTGAAGTCATTCCAGGTCCTTCAACAGGTATATCAGATGCCGAAGACTCAATTTTACAAGTACCTCCAATTTAGACATGCCATTTCCCTCAGCCTCACGGGGCTGGAGACCATTCCTGAGTTAAGCCCTATCAAAGCCAAGGTGTTCATGGGGGACCTTCAGGACCATAACATTTCTAGAATCTATCAGTTCCTAGTGACAAAAAGCTCTACCAGGTTAGATAAACTTAGAGAGGCATGGTAAGGGGACCATGGCCCATTGGCGAGGGACGATTGGGCGGGGGTGCTGGCCTCCCCTCGGGAAGCTGCGATTGCGATGCGGCTACGCCTCATCCAGTATAAATACTTACACCGGGTGTATTATACCAGGGTTAAGCTGTAAAGGGCGGGTCTAGGGTCATCCCCGACATGTCTACGATGCGGTCAGGAAGAGGGAACGCTCATGCATACGATTTGGCATTGCACAGCGAGAATCTGGCAAGGGGTTCTGGCCTGTCTCGCTAAGCAATTGGTGTGGGGGCTCCCCCCCCATCTCACCAAAGTTAGTAATATTAAACATTATGGAGGGTATCGGGGGTAATATATACATGAGGCATTTTATGCTGTTGGGGTTTACTCTTGCCAAGAGAGACATTGCCAGACAGTGGAAAGCAGCGATTCCACCCTCTCTGTCCGCATGGAAGAATGGCCTTGATTTCTGCATGGGGTTGGAGATCTCGATATTTAAAGCCAGGGGATGCGTGCAAAAACATCCAAAGATCTGAAAGCAATGGGTGGACTATCGGGGTCTCCACCTAGAACCCATACCCCCGGTAGATGCCCTGACTCTGGAATAGTTGTCCAGGCCTATGGAGTGAGGGACTATGGACATGGTGAAGACCTATGTTTATTGATGTGGGGGGTGGATTGGCGTTTACAATGTAGTGATGGTACAGTGCAAGCAAAATAGACTGTTGCTCAACGGAGCAGAGATACTAAATGTCTTGCAGTCACCCCTTCGAAACCTAACTTCACTGGTGTCTCATTACAGGGCACGCCTCAAAATTGCACTGTAGAAGTATAAGAGAGAGGGAGAGAGGGAGGGGGAGAGGTAGAGGGGGTGAGGGGGAGAGGGAGAGGCAGGGAGATATATATATATATACACTTAATGGACTTGCACTCTCGTGCACCTGGCCAGTACAAATAAGCAATAGATATGCAGAATTTGCAGCATATGAGATGGTTTTAATGCATACCAAAGAGCAACAGACAGAGAACAGTGCCAACATAAACGTTGCCACTGACTCGTACTTTTTTTCTCAAAGTTGCACAATCTACTTCAATGACTGGGCCACACGAGGATTCCGTAGATCGGACAGGGGTACGTCAAATATGAAAATCTCTTGGGAATGGCACGATACAGCATCCCACTCTGACAGGATTAATGTGACAAAAATAATAGCACCTTGCAAAAAAATGTCATTTGTAGTAAGTAGCAAATGTAAACGCAGAGATCCTCGCTGCAGAAGCACCTAGGTAGGCCATAGGATTTCCACATGAAAACCTTCACGTAATCACACTGTAGATGTGTAGAATCACACCGTAACACATGCTAAACATAAAGGAAGGAAAGTTCCAAATGTTAGAGAGCTGAAGAGAAAAGGCTAAAAGGCCCAGTACAACAGAGAAACTGCGTCTCCAATGGTGGAATGTTGTGGTGCTCAAACACTACACATATTACTCAGGAAAAGGGTCTATGCATGGTAGCACAAGCAGATCAGTTCAGGGACGCACTCTTTGTAATACCTATTCAAATGCTGCAAATTATTTTACACATGTCATAGGAACCACAGTCACCTCAAGGGACAAAATGTCCAAGATAAATTACTAAACCTAGGATGATGCGCCTCATGGGAAAAGGATAAACAGAGTCATATTAGCATTTGTGTACCTTGTTTAAGACATGATATAACACACAAGGGGAAAGGTTTCCTGCAATACCGATCACCAGATGCGGGACCGTAGCTATTAATTTAGGCTCTTGACCCAGAATTAAGTCAGGCAAAAGCGACATCTTAGTTATTAAAGACAGTTTCTCCAGATGGCCAGTGGTTTTCCCTGCTGTTGACTGCCTAGTACTCACAACATGCAAACTACTTATATAGTATATACATTGTAGATTCAGAGTGCCCCTTTCCATTCCTGCAAACTACGGCTCATGTTTCAAGCTCAGAACTAATGAAATATAGACTGAATTCTGAACTAAAGGGAGGCATGAAAAAAGATGATTACATCACAAGGCGCTTCATGGGTAGATTCCTACTAGTACATAGGAGGACACCTAAATACCACTTGTTCTGCAACAATTGAGTACCCAAGGTAGGTAAGTGGGGTAGACTGCTAACTGCTGCTTCAACCACTACAAAGAGCAAGTGTTAACACAGGCTATCAGAGAATAGCGCAAGCATCACATGGAGCAACGCAAGACATAGACCACATCAGAACAGGATACAGCCACATACTGATCTTGTTTCTTGTATACCCTGCACATTCCACCGGTATTTTCAAAGTTTATGGCAGCCTAGCGGATCTGAGGAGAGGAAAATATGACTGTTTCCCCTCTTCATTTGTGGAAAAGGGTTGGTCTTTAGCTCAGACTCATACAAGTGTAAAGGGGGTGGAAATTGTATAGTTGTCCTTGTTGTATGATGGGTCAATACTACCAATTGTAAGGATCCCATGGTAGCAACAGATGGCTTTGAACCTCACCTTTAAGGTGCTTGTCCGGCACACATGCAAAGCAAAACAGATGTTTGAGATGGCAGATGAGTTAGTATCCATGACCATGGCAAAGTATGGCAAGTATTATCCATTCTATGTAAAATAGTGCATTATGTCAAGGAAGTGTACCAGTAGCCTTCACAGTCTGACAATTAACAGATAGGTAACCTGTATTGTACATGGCAGACCTGGGGCACGCCCTGAAAGATGCCAGCCTAGCACCACCGAGACGACCTAGGGAACCCTCCAATATGCGGACGACCCAGTGATCATGGATCACACCAGGGTGGGGCTCTAAAGAGCATTAAAAAGTCTAGCAGCATACAATCAGGAAAACAGCCTGCAAATCAATGAAAATAAGAAAAAGACAATTATCTTTGGCAAATACCCTCACAAAAAGGAAGCAACCTGCATTAGAACAGCTACATCCTATAACTATTTGGAGGTATGGGTAACAGAGAGGGCTATGGCATCTAAACACATAAGGGAGCTAAAGCCGAGAAGTAACAAAATGATACTGCCACTTAGACGATTAAGCTATCGCCTAGAAAGTCCATCTTTAGAATCAATGTTGACTGTACTGAGGGCAAAACTAATGCCTGCAATTACTTATATTCACTTAGCATTTCCAGGCACACTAGCGAAAGTCATCAACACAGTTCAGATAAAAGCTTACATAACAGTGCTAAAGGCGCCCAGACAAGCTAGAAACACCAGGCTAAGACTGGAAACAGATCTAAATAGACCACACCTGGCACTTCAGGAGGACCTAATAAAATATTACATCAGAGTTCTGAAAACCCCCCAAAAGGATCTTAAACACTCTTTAAAGACGATTTTCAGGACAGAGGGTTCGCCATGGCATGCCAAGCTGGATCAAGCAACAGAGTGCTTGAAGATAGAGGCAGGGAGCATGCCCCTTCCTGAAATTCCTTACTCTGCCTGGGCTGCATGGGCTGAGGCCATGAAACGCCAAGTCAAGACCGTCTCGTTGAACTGGATCGAGCCTTACTATGATTCAATTCTCTCACATTTTTATTAGACAATTCATACACTCCCGGGAAAGCTCAACCCTACATGCGTGACCCACTCTCAGCTCAAGCAAGAAAGAAAATCCTGTTCTTCTGCCTCGCTGCTCTCAAGATCTCGGACTTCAACCCTAGATGGGCACGAAATGACAATATCGTTTCCTGCTGATTATGCAACTACCAAAGGGAATCCTGGCTAGATCTCTCATGCTGCTGCCCAAAATGAGCCGCGGACCGCCATCGTTTGCTGCGCCCAGCCCTAAAGGATAAGGGCCTGAGAACTTGCAGGGAGGCCTCGGAATGGTGCTTTTCAGAAACATCTACCTGCTTACTTGCTAGAGTCGGCAAGTTTACTCATCAAATAAGAATAGCAATCGACCACCAGCAACATGTCGTAGACCCCAGCGCTTAAACGACTCAGTAATCAAATCAGCTGGCGCCCCAACCAGGACGGAAGCTACTCAACCAAGGGGCCCGCTGCGTGGACAACTAGACTACAAGAGAGTGTGGGGCCAAGTAGGGGACACAACTAGAACTTTTAACAATGACTGATGGATTTTACATAATCAGGCATTCTCATAGGTCTAAGCAAAAATTAGCGTGTACTGGAGTGTTCTCACATTTTAACTTACTTTAACTCGGTGTCTCAAAGGGACATAGTGCTATAAACTTCGCCCATGCAGGCATGGTGCATTTTTTACTTCGAACTTTGGGAAGCCCTTTGGGGATGGGCGGACACGAGGGGTGGGTATTATTCATTCATGTGTTTTACTGTAAAGATTTTAAGTAATCGTAAGGTTAATAAACAATATTTACTGTATTTGAAAATAGTTATATATGTGCTGTGAGCTGCCTCAATTCAGGACAACTAGAGAGTGATGGTGAAGAAAATACCAGCAACACTAACCAATGACAATGGATGTATGGGCAGAGAATGGCACAATAAGTAGAAGGGAGCAGTCATTTGAATATTTTAAATTAGGTTACTAACCGGCACCTGCATCATTCATTATTTCTATGTAAATAATGCCTGATAAATGTAATCATTTACAGTGCATATGAGAGGAAGACTTGCATATATTATTACATTAAATACTCGAACTACAAAGTGAAACCATGAGAAATAAAAGCGTTAATCAGGGTAGTCAACACAGGAGGGGTAATTGACAACTTATTCGGTCTCATAAAATGAAAGAATAAACTATTTGGCACAAGGAATTGTTAAAGGAATAACACACCGTTGTCTTCAAGCTATCTACAATTGGACTCAAAAAATTATTTTCAGAAAACATTAGACAACCCCAAACAAACACAAAAAGAAGAGGCAGCATAGGTACCGCCCTCAATAAGGGGAGTAGCAAAAGGAACGGAAACATCTAGTGCCTCTTGACCCTTCTGCAATGTGAGTATATGAAGGGTGAGTGTAAAGGAGAAGGTGGATTACTTTGGGCAGGAGTGATGTCACAGCATATGTCTCCACCTTGCTGCAATGGCTGCATCACAGGGACACTGTTATATTTAGTCCTAGCTGGGAATCCCACCTACAACATCTAGACAATGATTTAGGAACATTGCATTAGGCGGGTCTTACCGTTAACCCAAAAAAAACAACTCTTGCTACTGACCATATTCAGTATCCAGGGTTCTCCATTCAGTTGGGGGACCATTTGTCCTGAAATTAATAAGGTGGAAGCCATACAGAGCCTTCCCAAACCCAAAACAAAACATAATTCTGTTCACTCCAAGGGCTTTTAGGCGATTAGAGGTGGTTCATACCACAGGTTTGGAACTTGCTAGCCCGCTCAGGACCACAGCTTTCGTATATTAAAGAACATCTTATGCAAAGACCCCGTTCTCATATGTCCCGACATCCAAAAGACCTTTATTCTTTAGACTAATGCCTTAGGTCAAGGACTGGGAACAGTACTGTCGCAACCGGACGAACAGTGAACAATACCACCTATTTTATACCTTAGCCTCAAACTGTTCCTGAGAGAACTCCATTATTCTACCGTTGAGAAAGATTGTCTTGCCATCAAATAGGCTGAGGAAGCACTACAGTATTATCTGTTAAGACGCCCCTTCATTCTGTTGACTGATCATGCTCGACTCACCTGGTTGGCTCGTAATAAAGATACTAATTCTAGAATTTTGAGGTGGTTCCTGACTTTTCACCCTTTCTCATTTCAGGGAAACAGCAAGGGAATGTTGACTTCCTCTACAGATATCCGGCCACAGGATGGCCCCACCATTCATTCCTAGGAGGAAGGCCTGGTAATAGTTCGGACAATTACCAATTAAAGTACTTCACCTCATGATTTTGGAGATAGATATTACAACGTTCAGATGCAAAGCTGTTATTAGTAGAAAATAACACGGGAAAAACCTATGTTTTTATTTATTTTTCCCTCACACACCCTAGTGGTGTCCTGCTTCATCATCGGGACACCGCGACCCCTATAAGTCGCGGTGGGCTCGACCAATGTTCCAGGGAGCACTTAAATCATATAATAGGCCAGGGGATAAAGATTAAAAATTCGCTGTTGGACCCCAGTTTCCCTTTATTCTTGGGTACAACAGGAACGTTAAAATTACAGACAGAAGGGTCGCATAGACTAATATGGTCCTAGGACCCTAGGGCCAACATGTTTTAGTCCTCGTGTGCCCAGATATTATGGTGCAGGGACTTTCTTCAGGGCTATGTCATCCCCTGGTGTGTGTAGGAATTGGGATCTTCCCTATCCTATTTAAATTAAAGGGCAGATAGCTGCTCCTTTGTAACCTTAATATTTTAAAGGGGCGTTATTCCATCTGAAAAACACAAGAAAAATGAAGACAGAAGAAAAAAAGCAAATAATAGGTTAGTGTACCATTATTTTGGGACACCAGCCGATGCCATGATATGAGATTAACTCGCATATTATCTTAGGCGTGCTTATATCAATCTCCTATTAAATAAATCTTGGATTATTACCAAGCGCATTGGTTTGTATGCAGCATGTCATTATTCCATGTGTCTACCACACCAATTATGACGGAAACATCAAGTATTCAAATCGTGTGCATCACACCCACTCTTCTTCCAAATTAAAATAACATCCAATCACTTATTTTGAACAATAAAGTTATTCATATAGCAGTCAATAGACCCCTAATAAAAGAGATCTTACCCCGTATTTAAGGATGGTAATGGTCCGTGTGGTTGATTGATTGATATACTTTATTCGATAACAAGGTATCATAAAAGTAGATACAATGCAGCATAAGTAGAACCATAAAAATTAATAAAAACATATACAAATTTGCGTAAAATTTTCTTAAAAGTGAATAGCTAAGAATAAAAGCACAATAAGTAAAACACACAGAGAACTAGGGGAATGAAGACAAGCAGAAGCATATCAAATAAAAAGGAGCTATTTCATATAGTGGTACAGTTACACAATATTGCAGCCTAGAGAATACTTGGTTCAACAAGCTTAGTTCGAATTTGCCATGCTTTCCCAAGATATTTAGCCATCCCACAAATTACCAACGTGGATGTGGTATCCGTTGTTAGGATACGAAGGGCCACTGACGACTGCCTGGTTCCCAGATTTCTACATACTGGACTTAACCAGTGTTTTCTGGGCGCCCTATATGCCTTGCAGGCAAACAGGAAGTGGCCCAATGATTCAGTTGGATTAGAACATCCCGGGCAAGCTGTATAATGGGGTTTAGAATTTTTCCAGCTGCTTGTGAAAACGTTTAGGGGTAATGTGCCTAGCCTCATTTTGAGGAACAAAGCTCTATCCCTTGGTGAAGAGATACAATCAAGAAATGGTTCCCACTTTGGTTTTGGCTTGCAAGTCAAAAATATATCAGTTAGGGTGCCCAACTTTGGGTTTTTCAGGTCCGCTGCTTCTATATTTGCCCAGTATAGTTTCTTGATGATATCTTTTTGCGGGGGCTGCTGTGAGAGCCATTCTTCTTTTAGACCTAAGTTAATTGCCAAGTCCCTTAGATTTTTCAGCCATGAAATCACCCCAAAACCATTTAAAGCGATGAGTTCGTCGAGGACTGCAGCATAGTTACTAAGTTCCGGGGTCCTTCTAAGACGAACCCAAAATAATAGGGGGCGAAGCCCAACAATATCTTTGATGGAATGACGTCCCAGATCATAAAATAATGGTTTGAGAGGGGTGGAGACTGGAAGGCCCACAAGCTCTCTCATAAATTTGTGTTCTGCTATAACTAGATCAGCAACTCTTTCAGATCCCCATAATTCAGAGCCGTAGGTAGCGGCAGACAATGCCTTGCCCTCATATACTACTAAAGCGGGGCTAATAGGCTTAGTAGAGGATAGACAGTGATCTCTAAGGATTGCTCCTGTCACTCTCTTAAAATTTAAAGACATCTTAACAATGTGGGAGTCCCATTTCATTTTGGAGTTAATCCTGACCCCTAGGTAGTCAAAGGCATCTACTTCCTCCAGCGGGGCGCCATTTAATGCGATATTAATTTTCTTATGTTTTTTATTTCTGGTTAGTACCATCAATTTGGTCTCAGTGGTATTAACAATAAGGCCACGATTATCGCAGAAAGCACTAAACCTATCAAGCAGTTTCTGGAGACCCATCGGAGTTTTGGACATAAGAAGTGTGTCATCTGCAAAGAGGAGGGTGGGTATTTTTTCCCCCGCCAGGGAGGGGGCATCCGCTGGGTCCTCCCTCAAATGGTCTGCCACCCCATTAATAAAGAGGGAGAACAAAGTCGGAGCCATCACACATCCCTGGCGGACCCCCCTCTGAACAGGAATTTGGTCAGTCAGTTGACCTTCGGTCCCCCATCTAATTCTTGCATATGTACCATCATGCAATCTTTTAATAAACTCCAGAAGATATCGTGGTATCCCCATTTCATGTAGTACCTGCCACAATTTAACCCGAGGGACGAGTTCGAAAGCGGTTTTGAGGTCGATAAAGGCCAAGTATAAAGATCCCCCGCCAATCAGGACGGTCTTCCAGTAAGTGGCTACAAATCTGAATACTTGGTCCATAGTACCTACTTTCTTCCTGAAACCTGCTTGTAAGTGTGTTAAGACGTTTCCCTCTTCAAGCCATGTCCCCAATCGTGAATTAAGAACCCTGCCAACCACCTTTTGGGTGACATCAATTAGGCTTATCGGTCTGTAGTTGGCAGGGTCCTCTCTCGCCCCCTTCTTATAAATTGTGACCACCTCAGCACCCTTCCAGGAATCTGGGACTGCATGGCCACATAACAACAGATTCATCATATTAAAAATAAGACTTGCCCATACTAAGGGGTCGTGAAGAATCAAATCTCCTGGCAGGCCATCTGGGCCTGCCGCCTTCCCAGGTGCTATGCTTTTGATGGCGATCTGAACCTCCACAAGTGTAAAGAGATCTGTTAGATCAGGCTGTGAGAAGATTAGGTTGGAATCTGGGCTAACAATCGCGAGGTGGTCGGGCTCTACCTCGTTACAATATAGTTTTGAGAAGTGCGCAGACCACTGCTGCTTGGTTATGTTATTGGGAATTGGATCAGAGTCTCTTCTGGTTAGTTGGGTTATTAGAGTCCAGAAGGTACTAGAATCTTTTAAAAAGGCTGCCTTCTTTAACGCTTTCCAATGATCCTCCTCCCAAATCCGTTTAGCCGCTTCTATAGATTTTTTGTAAGCTTGTCTGGCCAGCCTAACTGCTACAGAATCTCTTTTGCGTAGGGCAAGTGAGATCGCCTTTCTCCGGGTTCTGCATTCAGTAGTGTACCATGGATTGCCTCTCTTAGCTGGGAGATTTGCACCAGCCTTTGATCCTTTTATTTTAAAATGAGAGCCTATGTCCTCGATGAATGTTTTGTAGGAATTTTTTAAGGTCTGCACAATTTGTCTCTACCGACGTGGTATTGAGGAGAGCAAATTCAGCTGCCTTAGTGGCCACTTTAGAGTTTATGGAAGCTAGGATGTCCTCATGACATGATACTTTGTGCCATTTCAACCTTCTGTTGCAGTTTGTAGGGATTACTACTTTTGAGGTTAGATTCAGATTTGAGGAGTTTAACCTTGTATGCCATTTTAAAACTGCACAGAGAGGATTATGGTCACTATCTGGCATCTGTTCTACCTTCATGTCAACCACATAGTCCCAAGAAGTCGAGCCAGTCCGTATTAACCAAGTGCTTCTTAAGGCCTGCGATATTCCATGAGAGTATTTGAATTGTTCCAGAGTTGCCCCCCCCCCACTATCTAGTACAGCATTGGGCAAAGCTAGAACACAATGATCTCTAGCTGGTTGTGCATTCAATGGGCCACAGGGAGGGTGCTGAAGGTGGTCTTCTGGGGCGAGTCAATCAACATCTTCCAGTCCTCTGAGTGAGGAGAAACGATTAAAAATTGGTAAATTAAAAATGAGGGGCCCTGCCTGTGTCCGAGAAGAAGTATTGGGATGTGTTGGGTTCCTAATTAGTCTTTGTGGATAAAAGTAGGTTAAATCAAAGGTTCTGATGGCGCTCTGGTGTTGGCCTCGAAACCAGCTAACTATGTGTTTAGTTGCTCTATAGTCTCTAAAGTTAACAACAATTACGTCACCTTCGATATCCTTAGGCCGTGGGCCCACCCAGCCAAGCCTACGAACATTCAGAAGTTCACCATTTATGTTTAGAGGTAAAGGTCTATTCTTTCCCAACCAGTGTAGGACCTTATTTTTTAGGTCATAATAACCCTCTTTCCTTCCTACCTCTATTGCAGGAACTCCTGTCATAAGTACAACATAGGGGGCTGCCTCGCATCTGAACGTTGTAATATCTATCTCCAAAATCATGAGGTGAAGTACTTTAATTAGTAATTGATTTAAAATCAGGAGGGTTTACTTCCTCTTGTTCCTCTTGGCCCTTCCAATATACAATAGTTCGGACAATCCAGAGGAGGATTCAAATATGGCTGCCAACATTTCGGGGAACGAGTGGAACAGCAACCCTCTAGTTGCTGCTGCCAATGAAAATGTCAAGATGCAGAGCGGAATCCAGAAGTCAAAAGGACCAGGAGAGATGGAATCGGTGTGGGCGAGAAATGAGACGGCGAAGGACTACAAGTGTGATGGAGAAAAGCAAGCAGAGCAGAGGCACGAATTCGAGGGAGTCCTGGAAAGGAGCGCGGCACAGTAGAAGATGGATGGAGGATTACAGGGACAGCCAGCAAAGCGGAGGACGCCTGGGAAGACGCCAATAAGACCATGGAGGGGAGGAGCTACAGAGGCAGACACCAAGAAAGTCTAGAGGACACGGAGGTTCTTGATGCCACGACCATGAAGGAGGGCTGTGGCCTCAGGCAGGTGCCCTTTATTAATTTCTTTCCTTTTCAGAGGTGGTGGTGTGGGGAAAGGAAGCCAATCCTTAAAAATCCATACACGATGGGAAGGAGGGAGCGCCCAGTGTGGAAGGAAGTCACACTACAGGGTGAAGGTTATGGGTGAACAAGCCAATACTCAGACCCTGCCGGACATTTAAGAGTTTGCCATATTGAGACCAGCTGGTGAGAGGAGTGACTAGAGTCGAGAGCTAAAAGGTGGAAGACCAGAGTGGAGAAAGAGTAATACATCTAGAACCAAAGAGGGGAAATATATCATTTGAGAGACATAAAAATAATCAACAAATAAAGTACACAACACAACTCCCGGCCGTGTGCCTGGGTTTTCTCTGGAAATACTACAATGGTGTTTAATAAGCATGGCTTGAGTGCACCCACAAAACTATAGTTGGGAGTCATGTCACCGATGCTACTGAGTTGAAGGAGGGATATATTCTCACTGGGGGCTTCCAGGGTCTAAACCTTTGGGCACCGGCACTTATTATTTAACAAATGACGCTCTGCCTGGCCTCCCGAAAAGCCAAGGCTCAAAAAACAAACCCGACAATGTCGGTCATATGCATCCCAAATTAAACATCATAACGAAAGAATAGATATTGAAGGCAGCATGTTCTATTTCAATGTTTATCAACGTTATTTCGCCACTAAACAGAATATATGTTATAGGCCGTGCAGTTTTTAATAAGGGGAACAAATTCCATGAAAAGATAGGTTTTGTGAGCTAACTTTTGGAATCACACAGCGAACCGCTAATAGTTAGTATTTTTTCACACAAGGGACTATTTCCTGGATCGGCAAGTCAACAAAAGCCGTCTGTTCAAAAAGGAAGAAAGAAAAGCTTTTCAAATGGCTGAGCTCGCCCATACAATAGCGAAAACACACACAGTTTAGAGACATTTGAGGCTTCCAGGCATGTAAGATCGATGGCCTAAAAAGTATTTCATTAAAAAAAAACACAAGGCAGCCCTCGGGGAAGGCTACAAGTGCATGTGTTATCACACTCTAAGTGTCTTTTTGTTCACAAGCCGTCAATTATCTCTTTGTGTGATCACTTGTGTAATATGGTCTCACCGAACACAGACACTTACAAGTGACAATGTAATTGGCCCTCTTTACAGCTTCAATTTACCACAGGGCTTAGGAGAATTAAGAGTAGATGCTCCCTCGCTGCTGGTGAAAACAAACCCCATTTGACACGAAGGCTTAGGGAAAATAGGCATGATTGATTGCATGCTCTGTCCCGCTTAATTGATGCCCGAGGGGAAGGGAAGGTTTTTACATGCTAGGGTTTAAGTTACAAACTCATCACAGGACCGCGAGAACTGCCTTTGCCTTCTCCTCGCTATAATGCAAGGTATACCAAGTTTCACATTCATCAATGGCTATATCAGGAAACCAATCCCACTCCAGTGTATTTTTATGCAGAGGTCCTTCTTATAACGAACTAATAAAGTATGCTTTCTGTAGGGCTTCACACCATACTTCTACCGATTCTACTCACCGTAAATAACAGATAGTAACATTACCAGTTTAAGGTACTCAGCTTATGGCTGGTATAGGGGGGAGCTCTTTGGATAAGTGGAATGCAACTCTCTCTCAACCACTGTCAGAAGAAGACTGGAGCAACTGTTGTTGATTGACGGGGCAGCTAACAGCCAATGGCAATCTTAGATTGGTATAGTTTAAATATCTACATCAAATGTACTATACACCTGCTCAGCAGTATAATTATGGTTTACGTGAAGCTGCCAATTGCAGAAGATGCGGTGCCCCAGATGCCGACTTCCACCATTTAGTATGGTCCTGTCAGAAAGTAATCTCATTTTGGGGGCAGTTCACACACATTCTGCAACTGATGGTGGGGGTGCACATAGCATGCAATCCCCAATTATGTCTGTTGGGAAATGTTATCGATGTTAAAGCCTCTATTAGGAAGTTGGTGGCGCTATTAATAGCTAAACGTAGAGTTTCTATATCCTGGGGCGGTAGACCCGCGCCGACACCTAGGCAATGGTTGCAGGACATGGTATATTGCCGGGATCAGCTCACTTGCTATGCTGAAAAACTGCCCAGAGCTTCGAAACCACGTGACATATGAAGCCCACTTACATCCTATTTGCTCACTGTAAATTATATTTGTTGGCCTTATTTTGCTCTGTGCAGCTCTGCTCTTTCCCGTAGAAGATTTATCAATGTCATGCCTGTACCAATAGCAATTTGATACGTAATTGGTGTAATGTGCTGAATGAAATGCCTATGCTCTATATGCCTAACAACTGCTAATGATTGTATGACTGTATCTGTTTTGAAAATGTATAAATAAAATGCAAAAATAAAAAAGGTATTCAGCTTACCAACCTCAGAAGGATGCAAGGCTGAGTCTGTCTTGACGGGATTCAAACTTGGGACCTTCAGATGATCATACTCGTCAGTGTCAAGGATTGAAACAATTGAGCTATCCTGTCAGCCTGTTCCTAATGGACACTTTTTGCGAGGCCCAAGCAATATAATACAACAAGCACTGGAAAAGCCAATAGGTCCGGCTTTTTGTTATTAGAGGTGTTTGGTAATACTTGGGTAACTGCCCTAAAAACAATATCCATTAACTATGCAACATTTTTGTTGATAATAATGTTGACGCCGGGAGAAGAATCCCTTTGCCTAACAGATGGAATTAGCAGAGGTAAACTGTACCTACAAAGAAGTGTTGAAAAGCAGCAAGAAGATATATTTGGTATTGCAAGTGGTGAAGTTAAAAATCCGTACGCAGCCAAATATTGTAAAGTAGACACCTCTGCGAAAGGGCAAATAATTTCAGGGCATCTTTAAGAAAGCCACTGGGAGTACACCTCTCTATTTTGTGAACATAATAATTAGTCAATCACGCAATATGTTAGCATGACAGAAAAGTAAAACAAAGCGAAATGCAAGGGTGATTAGTAATAGAAAAAAACACAAATAAGGAAATCCATCAAAGAACACCCACATTACACATCAAGTCACATCTGCAGACTAACAAAAGGACTACTTGATACACCATCACCAAAACGAATTAACAAAAATGAAACAATGTATCCATCGTTGAAACATCATGGCATTGATGGTCAGTCAAACCAAGCAATGGCAAACCACTGAAAACAATTGAAAGTGAATTACAGAAAGTGCTTATTCAAAGCCCACTCTCCGTGTGCATCTATTCTTAGAGTACTGTTTGAAGATCTGGTCACATAAGGTTTTCCAAACATCTAAAAGTTTCTGAAGCAAGCTAGACCTAAAACCAATGCATATAGGCAATAGTACAATTGTGTGTAGATCACAAAAAGGGCTTGTGCTATGGCATGGCAATTCTAGCTAGCTACCGCAAGGTCTAGCAGGCACCAAATTGCTGCAGTAAGCATCAAATATGTACCGATAACCAGAGGACATCATTTAATGCACTATAACCTGAAACATGGCCTAAATAGCAGAACATCAGTCTAAAAAGTCTGCAATTCCATTTAAACTTCAGCATCAGTGCCAGTTCACACATGCCCTAAAATGTAACAGACAAGGTTAACCCGCTCTTTCCAAAAACAGTTATATTTATGTGCCCATCATTTCAAAATGTGGTGCAGATTTTAATGGTATTACATTCATGTGCAAGAGTTCCATGTTGTGTGATATGAACGTGTAACCTGTTGAGGAAATGTTATACTGAACAGTGTTACTACCACACAGATTGTTTGTACTCAATGCAAAATTTTAATTTTGCATTTTAAACATATGGATTCCATCCCAACATCACTATTATAAATGCTGATTTCATACTGAACTGAAGGATAAAGAGAGGACACTGGCCTTAGGTGAGCAATCTGTGCATTGTCAAATACAAAATTGGCAGCGGCCAATTGTGGATGCCTCGCTTACATGCGGAAGCAACCATTGGTTCCTAGGACAGTGGGGCTGACTGGGTGACCGGCAGGGGCAGCAAGACAGGTCAAACAGAGGTTTACCTATGATCACATTGCTGCCTGGTAGCACCTGATGACCACTGAGGTGAA
The DNA here is from genome assembly GCF_964204655.1 of Triturus cristatus. NCBI lineage: Eukaryota > Metazoa > Chordata > Amphibia > Caudata > Salamandridae > Triturus > Triturus cristatus. The sequence continues at coordinate 933,894,261 of NC_140584.1, read as the reverse complement.
TTGTTTGTTCCTGTTTGCGGCCCGGAGTAATTTTTTGGGCAGGGGAACTGTGGTTGCATGTGAAGGGCTTGGGGTGTCCACTGCAGCGAATGTCCATGTCATTCCAGGGTACTCCATTACATGACCCTGGGGATGCTGATGCTCGGGGATTGTGGCTGTGCCAAGGGACCAGGATATGGTCCGGTCAGCCTGCCCCATCTCCAATGGGTGCAATGGGGGATGCCTTATTTGGGATAGCTCTGGAATGTTTGATAGGGGGACCAGATTTCATGCTGACCCAAGCTCCCCCTACGTTGAAGGAGCAGGCGAGTTTGCCTTGTAAAGGACAATTTTTAGAGGGACCCAAGGGATTTTTCTAAGCCCCAAGTCCAATGAATTGGTCGATGTCACAAGGGCCTGAGGGGTGGACGTCTTTGAGAATGTATTCGATTTCATGCATTAGTTATGTTCACGTAATAGTCCACAATGATGTACATGTTGTAAATTAACATGAACATTTTTTTTTAAATTGTATATATGATGTCTAACAAATACAACCTGAGTATGGTATGTTCTCTAACACAAGAATGACAGCTAGCTAACCTTTAGTCATTTGTGTGGGTGGTCATCTTTATGCTGGAGTATAATGTTTGGTGATGGTAACCTCAATAGTCTTGATACAGTTTCCCACCTGTTAGGCCGGGATGACGAGGTGAAGTACATCACTGGAAATCTCTGCTCTTGGGTAACTTTCCAGCTCACTGTTTAACACATTAAGGCCTTGCATAAACACAGTTGTGCCTCCAGTGTGGGTAACAGAGGGAGTTGGTATCTTTGGGTGTCAGCCAGGGACATATGCATCGTCTCAAACTACGAGGCCCATGGAACAAAAGGTGGATGAAATACAGGCCACGCCATCCAGAGCCAGTGGACCAGGACCAACCCCAGAGGATGTGAGTTTGAGGGCTGTATGGGCATGGAAAACACAATACGTTTCTTATCTAGACAAACAATGTTAAGGGTCATGCATGTAGGTTAAAGCTGTTAAACTATTAGACAAGGCCATAAATAACTGTGATATGTTTCTGGGCTGGAGCAATGCTGACCTAAATTTTATGTTTAATTAAAAATGTTGCTACAAATATTAAAAGATGCTTCTTCATTTTGAGTGCCATGACATTTTTAGAATCCTCCGTCAGCTTTATTTGGCCTATAATATGATTGCACAAGTTAAAGAAGTGTTGTTTCTAAATAAATACAATCCATACTTTTCTAGAAACACTTTTGATTTGGGAGTGTACAATGAAGAGAGAATGGGGGCCCACAACTTGTCAGTCCATAGCCTAGATCACTGGGCCCTTCAATCTTTCATTCTTCTGAAGTAAAAAAAAAAATGAGTGAAGTTCAAGTCGGTAATAGTAATGCTTTTTATGCAAAGCCCTTTTTCCGCCAAAACAAAGATAGTGTGTGCTATGGAAAAGCAGAATAATTTGGTTATGTACCTTTGCTTTATAAATGTAGAATGAACAATGCCAATAGCATGTACCTGATAGGTTTCTTAAGAATTGCTGATGTTTCAATTTTGAGGTGCAATATTGCTTTTATATTTTCCTGAAGTGCACATTAAAGTTTCATTTATTATAGAGGCCCTTGGATCATTTTATTCAGTGCTATTACAATTGAACATTTGCTGCACTGTGAAACTCTCTTTCTCATGAGAAGATCCTACCATCTACTCATTAGTTAGCTTTGTTCCAGTCAAGTGCTCATGTTTCCATTTACTTGTATCGATGCTCTATGGGATTAACTCCTATGTGCTGTAGCTTTAAAAATTAGAAAGGAAAAACTAACACCTAGGGATTAATAATATATCTACGTTACGGTGACGAGAAAAATTAATTATCTCCTCCCTTGAGTTATTTTATCCTCAAATGTAAACTATGTTATCATTATTCTTAATAGTCATACATAGGAAATCCGACCCAACAATGAATATATCTTTCCTTAGATCTGCGTCTAAGTGTGTTTATTGTTTTGTATTTCACCAAACATATATAGAAAGATTAATCTTTTAGACATATATAAAAAAACATTTATAATATTTACATTCTTTTCTTACAAAAAAGTCAATACACATATACATCTATGCGACCCTATATTTAAATTAGGATGCTTAAAGGATTAATCTACTCCAGCATTCCTTTCTAATGACGATCAAACCTAATCGAGAACTTTAGAGATCTTTTTTCATTCTGATCTCTACTTTCATAAAAGTACTCTGCTAGACATGAATCCAAACAAAATTTGGTAATTTAACTGAATGTCTTCCAAGTCGGTGTATTGTGTTTTACTTTACAACATGTGGTAAATAAATATAGGTATTTTATGTCAATCATGAACATACGAGAATAATCCACCATGCTACCTGTCAAACTAAGTATCAGAGTAATATGTGTCAAATGTGTGTGGGGAATAATTTTCCAAGATGCCCACCCGCTGGCCGCCATGAAAGAATAGCATACTCACTGATTACTTCCATGTTCTCAAAAATGCAAAGCTCTTGCTTGTCTCTACATACAGCACAGATCAACACACTTTGTGGATTTGGGAGGGAAGAGGATGTGATGGAAAGAGAGAGGTTGAGAAAAAAGGGGTGGGTGTGTGAGTAAAAAAGGGAAAGAGAAAAGCAGTCTGTAAAGGCATATATCATCCTTGCAGGAGATATCTCCCCTCCCTCTTACCCTTGAATCCCAAACCCATAGCAGATACATTAATGCCTAAAAGATAACATACTCTAAATGCAGTTTATCGTGCCAACAAGCAAGCAGTTTGCACTTTTACAGCTAAAATGAAGTTAGGTATCTAAACAGCTCAGACCTAGCTGACAGGATGGGAACACGATCAACTGAGGCATCAGGGTGACTGGCATGGGCGGGAAGATAATTCAAGACTAGTACTTTGTGTTTGATTCAGCAGATCTCAAAGATGAGGTAGGCTTGGAGTGGAAAACAGTCAAACTCTTTTAGGATGGGTGATATGTGGTTAAAGGACCCTTGATGAATTATGTGTGCAGTTTATTGCTCATGCTGTCTGTGTGTTGTTTGCAATTTGAGGTTTCAAGGATAGGTCAAAATCAATGATGAAACCAGGGGTTGTGTTGAGGGGAGAATCTGTCTATTTACATGTTTTGGCCCAGTCTTGGACTTGGCTTATACGGTGGTCTTAGTAAAGAGGTTGAATCTTATCTTAGTAGGGTGGAGTGTCACTGGGATGTGGGTGAATTCTGACCCCATGGCTGACTGTGATTTGCATCACATCAGGATGAAGCTTTGAAGAACTCTGCAGGTCACTGGCAAACATGAGAGTGATCTATTGAATGGGTAAGAAGAGAAACACAGAAGTATGGATTCTAAAAATTATGACAGGTGAGATTCAAAAAGATTGCAGAGATCATCTTTACCAGCAATATAAAGTGCATGATGTCATACTCTATGTTGCAGATGAGGTCTAAAATGTACTAAAGTCATTAAGTGCTCTTATGTAAGAGCAGTGAAAAAGAGCCTTGTTTTTTTCACTGTCCTGACATCAGCGTAGTGAATAACTAGATTTCAATAATGTGGAATGCTAGGGCATTAGTTACACTGAACTGGATCTGTTCAAAAGGAATCTCAACCCACATGACAATGACAGAGTCTTACTAAGTACAAGCTTGAAGATAATTTGGATCCATTCTACTCTTACTAATATTGAAGATATTTTCCTTCTACAGGGACATGCTGATCTTTAGAAAAGATTTTATCTGTGCCACACCTACAAGCTTCAGAATCCAAAACTAACTTTATTGGACACAACCCAATGAAGTGAACGTCACACCTGTCTTTACCATAATTAACTCCATCTCATCTAATTCACAAGTACAGGATCTTTAGCATAAAGACACCAAGGTATAGTATACTCTATGATTTATGTGATAAATTAATATACTATACCGAAGAAAAATGTTTAGCACCTACAGTTGTCCCCAATGTGTAGCTCGTGATCAATATGTTGCTCAAGACACCTCAAAATGCTGCTCACCAGATAACCCAACCACAATGATATTTTTTTGTAACTGCTATAACTGAGCAAGCTTCTTTTTTCTTTGGAGAATTTGGAAGCTTTCCTGATTGGTTTTTCCCTGCTGGTTTCCCCCGCATTGCTGCTCCCCACGAGGTTTGTTCCTGCAGGGCATTGTCTGGCAGAAACTTTCCAAGATTCTAAGATCTAAGGTACGGACACTGAATTCTCTTTAATGATGGGTTGGCATCTTTAAAACAGTGCAACAAGCTTTATTCTGAGGTCATTGCCAGCATGAAGAGCAGGAGATATCAAGTGGGTGCAGGAGGCACTAAGTGGCCGAAGAGCAGATGGGCAGACGATGAGGCAGAAATGGATCGTATCTGTAACAAGGCAACTATTTTGCCAGTGTTAATACCTTCTCCTTTCAAAGTAAACTGGGCAGTGGAATGCATTGTTTGAATAGGAATTCCTGAACACCAATGAAAGGCTGATCTCAGTAAAGTCTATTTATCCAGCATGGAATTGACAAATAATGTGCACTGTTAGCACGGAGGTTCTTCCAAAGTGAACTAACTGTAGAATTGTGGAATAACTAAAGTCATGCCTACTGCATTTTGGAAAACAGCAATGTGTGCCAGCAGGATTTTGCAACACATGCTGGCTAAAGAATTATGAAAAGTTACAAAATGTTGCCTATTGAATCTGGATGAGTTATGAATTGCGGAATTGAATAGCTATCTCGAAATTTCAAAGTTATGTAGAGCAAATAATGCAATGACTCCCAACTGCTCTGATCCAGGACACGTTTGAAAAGATAAATATAAATCAATTCCTAATTCTGAAACATACTGAAGTCTGGCAGTTGATTTCCCTACAGGACTATTATGTAATTAGCGAAATCTACACACTGGTTGGACTGTAGAAGGTTGTAATGTGTGTTAAATGTTGTATTATATCATTTGTAAGATGTGATAGAAGGGCATTATGGAAAATTGTTATATGTGATTAGGTTGGAATGTAAACTTTTCTTACATGCCGCTGAGTTTCACAGTGTTATCTGCCTAATTTACTATGAAATGCAACATTTGTCACAGAAACTCCTATGTATTATAGCCTATTTTGTGAGCAACAGAACGGCAATAATATAGCTAAAATGTACAGTTGTTCACTATTTTTACTGCAAGTTCCTCAGGAAGAATACGTATCCCAATTCATATAAACAGATATTTTACTCCAGCCAGGTTTAAATAATTTTGCACGGATTTTAAACTACAACATGCAACTTCACATTGTACTTACAAAATTTTCTTTGATAGAGAAACCCCAAATCTCTATGCAGATTTTTATTTCAATCCAAACAAGGTTGTGCCAATGTTATTGTGCTAACATGCTTCATAAGGGACCCTTTAACAAAACATTTTCCAAATGTGCTTGGGAACTGCTAACGTCTCCCTTGTAAAGAACTCTTTAATTCCATCCAATATTGACCAAATGGTGTGGCCCAGTGTCCTCGGAAATTCCCAATTCAACATGATTCAAAAATCGCTGAGAGGAAAGTACGTCCACTGAAAAAACTGTATAACTGTTAATGGACTACACTGTATTTTAAAATTAATTGTTCCTCTAAATTAGTATGGTTAATCACAGCTAACATGTATTTTGTTTTATAGGTATGCGGTTCATAACTACTAAATAACGCAGCAATGATTTAGCCAATGTATGCCAATGTTTTACATTGTGTTTTTGATTCTGCTTTTCATTGCAACGGATATACATTTTTTATTCATTGCTACTGACCTACAAGATGGGAGTATGGTCCCTCCTGACCTTGGGGATTTTTCCATTCTAAATCAAATTGTTTCCTGCCTTTAATCTTTGAGCACCTCTTCACAAAATCTACATCATGCATGTACAAGTGATCAAAACATCACCTTCGTGTTCGAGAAGGTGAATGGGCGCATCTGATACATCCTAATTGCTTAGGCTTAATCCCTACAGGTTCTTTATCCTCAAGATGTGATATTTGTGCTGTGACTAGCAGGAGATAACTCTGCTTGAGAACATCTTTCATTAAACAGACGTGTTTACTTAGGGAAGGGCCAGTTAATCATTCTTTCCACCGTAAAGAAAAAAAAATTACATCTGCAATGATTAATTTTTTTTTTTTTAGAGTTTTATTTAGCGCGAACTAGACCCGAATCGGGTATCAGAGCGCTTTACGCGAGCACCAGTTTCGTTACAGAAGGACACATTCATTTTTGTTTGGCACAGGGAGATTAAGTGATTTGGCCAGAATCACAGGATGTTGAGCGTCGTAGCCGAGATTCAAACCTGGTTCCCCAGCTTTGAGGTCGACCGCTCTAGCCGTAAGGCTACATCCTCTTCTCAATGATAACCTTCAGCTCTTCCAAAATAAAACGCTGTTAGTTGGGCCTCTCCTGACCGCTCAAATTCTGCTGTTTCTAAGTGTGATATGTAAAATATGACATTTCCCATACGTTTTCGGCTGAAAGGAAGCTCTGCACCTCATCCCACTCACTTATAAGCTGCAAATCTCCAAATTAAAGTTAGTTACAATTCAAGATTGAAATTCTCATAGTGACTAATAAAAGGGTAACCGATGCGCTATACTGGTATTGTCTGGATTATCAAATCTTTCCTAAGATTTGCAATAACAAATATCACATTGGCCGCAAAATAAATTGTGATGATGTAGAAAATATTTCCAAAGTATAGCCATCAAACTAGGTTCCAACAAAAAAAGATATAATTAGACTCCGTCAGTTCAAGAATGTATATATATTATAATACATATTTATAAACCGGCAAACTCACAAGGCTACAGTACACAGAAAACTTCACACTATAAACCAGAACTGTCTTTCACTGCATAAGTAACACCATTAAAATGTCATTCTTCTACAACTTAGATTGAACAGCAGGTCGGATACTGAACAGGTTTGCCATGGATTGAGATCACCCCGGAAAACTAAAAATACTGAAATGCTAATCTGGCCTTAAATTTGGAACAAATAAACATAAATAATGCAGTGTAGCCTAAGACAGCACATGTAATGCAGTCAATATGGAGTCTAGAAATTACATAGCAAGCATCGGTTTCAAACCAGGTTGATTGGCACAGTGCCTATCAAAGGCAGATGAATTCAGCACTAATTTGACCTCTAATTATCAATGCTCGGTAGCCACAAAATGTGCAAAATTCTCTTTGCTATGACCAATAGGCATCTCCTGACCATCTGCACAAAAGAATCGTCTAAGTTTCCCTCCTCTCACTAGATGGTCCATCAATTTGGAGATATCCCTTCTCCCTCTAAAGCAAACACCAGTGAAGCCCCTAAGGAACGCAGGATTTCACGTGTAATGACAACTAGTATATCACATTCCCAGCTGTGCACACACTCGCACGTTTATCTCACGCTGATATTAAATAAAGGTGGTCCAATAAAACACAATTTTTTCAAACAAGTGTACTAATTAAGGCACATTCGCTTATTGATTACCATTTTACAAAGGTCAACGTGATTTATTATCAAATTACAAGCAAGCTAGATCTACTTTTATGTTATTTTGTGCTCTGGTTCTGGTTAAATGCCTGTGTGTGTCTTTTACACATGACAAAACAGACTAGCATTAACCATGCATGCAAATCGTCAGTGAGAAATGTGATATTTATCAACACTGTTGAGGGTAGCGGGGGTGTATCATAACCAATATGAGATTTTGCTCTCCTGGGTCATAGCCCCTCCAAACACTTAAGAACGACCAAGTTGATTGCCTTTGGCAACACTCTTTCAGATGGACACAATAACTCCTGCGGATTCCTTAAGTGAACCTATTCATAGGCACCAGACTAGATCCAGAAAATGTTCATAGCTTTGACCTGTCACTGGCTCTAGGTGATGCCATCAGAAATCATTAATTGAGTCTCGCAACTCCATCGGGAAGAGTTTCAGGTCCTTGAGCATAGGTATTGTCAGTTCTGCATCACTTTTTTCCACTGTCATGTGGAACACGCAAACCAAAAATAAGCATGTAATAAAAAAGCAATTGGAGGTTTGTAGGTAAGCTGCATGAGATACAGAATTCATCAGAGAGAAAGTTTGTGATCGTAAGTAAGATGCGTTACAAATGGACATAAATTCTTACCGATTCCTTAAGTAAACCCCTTCCAAAGCATCCTTGTAGGCAGAGGATTAAGAATTCCAAAACTTGCAACACCACTCAAACAAATTGTGATTACACCTGCTCTTCCAAGGTAAGAATGTGATCTGTGCCACAATAGAGTACAAGGACTGACTGCTTTACAGATGGTTCTGAATAGGAGTGCTTCCTAAAAAGGATGATGCAGCTACGGTCCAAGGGGCTTGCAAACATTCAGAGCTCCATTTACTTGCGAACTTGTGACACCGTCTTACTATTAAAACAATCACCTCAAGATGGTGTGTTTCTTCACAGCCTGTTTGAGTTGAGAGGCCTGAAGCTCTATAAGCAGGCTTATTAGCTATGATAGACTAAGACTTGTGGGTATAGTGACTCAAAGTCCTATAAGGGGAGGATCGACATATGAAGTCTTTCCTCGTCTTTGGTGGAATGCGGAGGTGGGACAAAGAACAGGGAGAAATGAGTTAAAACAAGAAAATGTATAGCCCCATTATGCAGGAAAAAACACTTGACTCCAAGGACTACCTTGTCTTTACAGAATGAGGTGAAAGTCAGGGATGCTGATAAAGTCCAAATTCACTAACTGACTGAGCTATTGCAATGCAAGAACTCTGTTCTCCAGGAAAAATTATTTTAAATACAAGAGTGCAACGGCTGAAATAGTTGACTAATAAAGAAGATAAATTGGGAGCACATTTTTCTGCAGCTCTTTCAAAAAATGAATAATGATGGGCAAACTGAAGAGCTATCCCGAATAGGTGGAAATGTGGATATTGATAGAACACCCAGGTATCCTTTCACTCTGTCTAGGTTTAGCCTCTTCTTAGCCAACGCGAACAGGAGCTGAAGAATCTGGACCACCTCAACACAGAAAGGATCCAAAGACCTGTCTTAACAGCAGGAAGCAAACACTGTCAATCTATACTGCCCTAGTTAAAGGGAATGTGGGCAACAGACGAATGCTGGAAGTTGGAGTGAAGAATCTCATCCTTCTTTTGAGTAAGCAAGTCCTCCTAAACTAAATGTTTCCAATGAAGAGAGCAACTCGGGTGCAGATGTTCAGGGGGCCAAGGCTTTATGCCCCATTCGGAAACTATCAAGATTAGCCAAGCATGGTGGAATTGGATCTGCTGACTGGCATTCTGAAATAGCTAAGCAAGTGGAAAGGCATAGTGCAGAGTATAAGTGCAAGGAAGGTAAAAAGTGTTTCCCAGAGAATTCAGGGGTTGGTGTTTCCTGGGGTAGTACAGAGAAGATCTCTTGAGGCGGTCATGAAGAGATAGATTTTAGGGAAACCTCAAATTTGAAAGATGTGTTGCTTCACCTCCTGTGCTAGGTCTATTGTGTGGTTGAGTGAAGTCTGCTGAGATAATCTGCAATGACATTGACTTTCAATATTAGAAGAGCAGCTGACAGGCCAGTTTTTATGTCTGGGGATCAGCGCCTGAGCGCCATGGCTTTATTACAATAGGGAAGTCCCTTTCTTTTTGTTTAGATAAGGGACAAAAGGTGGTATTCTTTGACAGTATTGAAACTTTCTTATTCTAAAGCTCAGTTAGAAAGTACTTACAGACCATTGTCACTGCTGTCAATCAAATAGGTTAATGTGGAACGTATGTTCTTGTAGTAATCAAAGTGCTGAACAAGAGGTAAGCCAGATGAGCACCTCATCCCTGCAGAAAACCATCAGTCACTAGAGTCAGTTTTGGCAAATCATTCCGAAAGAGTTCCCACCAGAAATAAATTGAGGGGAACTAAAAACCCAGTAGAGCAGCTTCAATAAAGTTATACAGAAAAATAAAACCCTGCAATGATCTCTAGAACTCAATGCATTGCTGTCAAACTGTTGGGGTCTTAGGGGTGGGGGGTAGGCCGAATGCCATGTTGACCCACCCACACCCTCGGGGTGGGGACGAGCACAAGACCATAAACCAAGGGGGTTGCTCTCCAAGCCTAAGGAGTAAATAAAAACATTTGTTGGTGATCTAGTGGGATTTTTGACCTCCACTCTCCTTGGTGAGCAGTTTGAGGGTAAACAACCCCATCCTCTGCCCGGGGGTGGGGTAAAAAGACTGTTGCGTCCAGGGTTGAGGCATCACTTCCGATCCCCCAACAACATTAAAAAAGAGAGTCCCTGGTGTTCTAGTGGGCTCTTTATGTTTAAATGTTTTTAGTGAATGTTGTACAAACAGCGCCAGAATAAAACAATACTGCAAACACCATGTCTTAATACAGTTGGACCATGCCAGACCCCACAACAGTATTAACAACCTCCAATGTAGAAAGAACATCGCCCTGAAGTCAGGGCACTGAGCGGAAATCTCTATTGATAGGTCCATGTGCATACCAACCCAGTCATAGAGGTGTACAACAATACTATTCCAACAAAAAAAGAAAAAATGATCGCAAGAAAACGCCAACACCCCGCCCACCCCTCCCCATGCCGGTGATCTCGCAAACCCTGATTGACTCCTTCTCATCCCTGCCCCTAGTCCTGGAACCTAGCCCTCGGGTTCGAGGTGTTCTGACCATAGTTTGTCGATACGCAGCACTCTGAGATATTTGGGCTGAGTGATCTCGTGGAACTCGGAGGAAAGCAGAGAGATATAAGGCTGCCATGTCTTCTGGAAGGAATCTGTTGTACCCATTAAGGCAGAGGATATCCGCTCCATTCCCAAATTGAACCACAGCCTATGGAGCCATCCAGTGTGGGTAGGACATGTAGCAGTCCCCCAAAGTGCCAAGACATTCTGAAGTGCTGCCCCCAATGCCATCCCCATTTGCCGTCCGCGCAAGCTCTTTAGTGGGTACGTGATCGGATTGGGCAGCCCCAAAACCACATAGACAGGAAGATGCGGGATTTGAGTGTTAAAAAGCGTGTCTAAAATCTTTGACCAACAATCAGTTAGTAGGGGGCACTCCCATAGAATGTGTAAAAGGGTACCGTCACAGCCGCATCCCCTCCAGGATTTAGGGCTCCTACTCGGACTGCCCCTATGCGGCCGCACTGGCGTAAGATACCAATAGGTTGCGCACTTCATCGCCGGTTCTATGCTGGCCACATTGCGCGCTGTGTGCTTGGCCCTGAAATATATCCCTTCCCAGTCTTTCCGGGTAAGTTCCCCTCCCAGCTCTTTTTCCCACCTGCTCTGACTCGGGGTGGCTTGTGATAATGTGCTGTACCGAATCATGTTATAGATATCAGTAATGAGACCCTTATCCGAAGATCTTGTAAGAAGCCATTTCTCAAACTTCGTGAGCCGTCGCCCCCCCTGCGGTCTAATCGGCTCCTGGAGGACCCAATGGCGTAACTGCAAGCATCCCATGCGCTCAGATTCGAGAATCCCGTACTCCTCCCGCACTTGTGTGAACGGGCGGATGCCGTCCAAGTCAAATAGATGGCCCACTGAGCGACAGGACGTATCTTTCCATGCCTGAAAGACAGCCTCGGGCATCCCCGGGTTAAACTCACTATTACCGAAAAGCAGGGTAAGGGGGGATGGAAAGGTTGAAAGCTTCCCCTTCTTCGCCACCGCGTCCCACGCTAACAACACCGATTTCGTAACCGGCGACCGCAGCAATCCCTTCGGTCGCTGTGCCTTTTTCAAAAAGGGGACTTTCCATAATGGAATCAATGCCAGTGCCCTATCCAGAAAAAGCCACCGCTTTTCGAACTCCGGTCTTGCCCACCCCACCTAATAGTGCATCTGCACCCCTCGGTAGTAACTGGTCACGTCTGGGATCCCCAGTCCCCCTTCATCGGGTCTCATATAACGCAACGCTTTGCTCATCCATAGTCTCGCCCCCGCCCATACAAAGTAATTGATAGCCCGCTGCAGCTCTGCTAAGGCCCCCACCGGCGGCAGCGCCGGTAAAGTCTGGAACAGGTAGAGGGCTTTCGGTAGAAGGGATATAACTGCCGCCACGCGGCCCAAAAGCGAAAGAGGGAATTTGCTCCATGCCCCTAAGTCCGTTTTCACCTGCCTGGCCAATCTCGCATAATTCAGCTGGGTCGTGCGCTGTACCGACGAGGCGAGCTCCAATCCCAAGTAAGGGATGGAGTCCATTAGTCAAATCCCATGCATGGTCGCCTCCCCCCCAGTCCGCGGGTCCCGGGTGGAGTTTAAGTGAAGGATCATAGATTTGTCCACGTTCACTCGATAACCCGACACTCGGCCAAAGTCCGAGAGTTCCTCCAAAAACACCGGGAGCGACCTGGCTGGGTCCAACAACGCCGATATCACATCATCAGCGTATAGGCTGATGGGGTGAGATTCCCTGCCAAATGGGATCCCGGTGATCTGTGTATTTTCCCGAACCCTCTGCGCGAGAGGTTCGATGTAAAGGGAAAACAGCAGGGGAGAGAGGGGCACCCCTGCCTGGTGCCCCTGCGGATGGGAAACGCTCAAGAAGAAACCCCATTCACCCGAATAGTCGCCGTAGGATCTTTATAGCAACAGTCCACCCAACCCCTGAACCGCTCCCCAATGCCCACCTTAGACATAGTATGAGCAAGGAAGCCCCAGTCGACACGGTCAAATGCTTTTTTCCACGTCTATTGTCAAAAGCAGCGCATCCATGCCCGTGCAATGGGCTTTGTCGATCAGATGGAGCACCCTCTTCATATTGTCGGCACACTGTCTAAATTGTATAAACCCTGCCTGATCCGGTTCGATCAAACTGAGCATGGTAGGGCCCAGTCGTGTAGCCAAAATCCCTGTAAACAATTTAAAATCCATAATTAACAAGGAAATTGGTCTAAATGACCCGCATCTTTGCCCAGCCTTCTCTGGATTGGGTAACACTACTATAGCCGCTGCCATCATTGCGGCTGGAATAGGTGTCCCATCCCCAAAAGTGTTAAAAAGACTGGTTAAGAGCAGGGCGAGGATATGGCAAAAATAATTATAATAAAGGGCCGGGAAGCCATCCGGACCCGGAGACTTAAGCACCTTAAGGCGCGAAATTGCCATGATCACATCCTCCGCACGGATGGGGGCATCCAACATAGCCACTTGAGTAGGGGTAAGCGAAGACATAGAGACCGACTGGAGACAGTTCAGCACTGCGGACTCAGGAGCCGGCTCTGCCATGTACAATTTCTAGTAAAACTCTACGAAAGTGTTTGCGATGTCCTGATCATCAGTGACCTCTCGGTGCCCTGCCGTGCGCAAGTAGGTAACTTTCGATTTTTGCCTACGGGCCCGTAATCTATTCGCCAAGAGGCGCCCTGTTCGGTCCCCCCCGATATAGAAAGCATGTTTTAGTTGCAGCGCTGCGTATTCTGCCCGGTCAAGATCCAGACTAGCTAATTGTGCCCTAGCAGCCTTAAGCTGGCACCAGACTCTCGGTGCCCCTGTTCTGCTATGAACCCGTTCAAGTTCCTGTACCTGAGCAGTCAAAGAGTCCCGCATCTTTTTACGCTCCTTATTTTTCGCTGCAGCAGTAGCTATGATCTCCCCCTGTAGCACAGCCTTCAGCGCCTCCCAGAGTGTGGTGGTGTGTGTGGTAGGATTGTCGTTGTGTGTGAGGTAGTCTTGAATGCAGCCAGTTAGCTGTTGGATCACCTTGTGGTGGGCAGAACGACTGTTATGGAGCATCGCCTCCCTTAATCTCCAACACGCCTGCTGCCGTGGGCCCGTGGGGAAGGTAAGTTGAACAACCATGGCGTCATGATCCAAAAGGGCCGTCGGTTCGATAGCTATCCCAGCCACCCTGCGCTGAATGTCCCGGGTTCCAAGAAAATAGTCCAAGCGGGCATAGGACCTGTGTGCGTGGGAAAAAAAGATATATTGTGTTGCCATTGGGTGGGCCTCCCTCCACATATCCAGAAACCCCAAGTCTGCCAGCCACCCCTTGCCCTCATCCGATAGCTCTGCCTTATGCCAATATGAAGCCTGTGATCTGTCCTTGCTGGCGTTCATAACCATATTCAGGTCTCCCCCCAGAAGAAGCATCTGATGCTGTCTGGACACTACATCAGACAAATCTGCCCGAAGGAACTTTTCTTACCCCCGCATTAGGGGCATATAGAGAGCCCACCACCACTGTCTGGGAGCCAAATTGTATGGTGTAAGCCAGTAATCTCCCCCTTATTTCTGCTACCTTCTCCTTTACCTCCCCCTGGCACCTATTGGAAGTAGAAGGGCCACCCCCGCTTTTTTCCCCAGTGCAGGAATAGTATTGGCTAGTGGGCTCTTTGACCCACCTCCAGGGGGACAGACTGGGGTTAAAAGGCTCCTAACCCCCCAATGGGGTGTACTGTTGCACCCACGGGAGGGGGAGCACAGGCCCATATCCAGAGGTCTACTATTCCCCACAGTGCACTGAACAATTCCATGGTGCCTAGTGGGCTTTCTGCCCCCCAATGGGCAGATGGAGGTAAACACCCCCTATTCGCCCACTGTGGTGGGCAGAACGACTGTTGTGTGCAGTGAAAGGGGGAGTACGCGTGCATTCACAGGAGCAGTGCACCCCCGTCCCAAAAAAGTATATTGAATATTTCCCTAGTGCCCTGATTAGCGATAAACACCCCCCAATCTGCCCCTCTGAGAGCAGAAGAACGTTGTTGCCTAGGGCAAGTGCCGACATCTGGGGTTTGGGGAGGGTGGACAGCCCCCACTGCCAGAAAACGTCCATGGTATTTGGTAGGGAGTGCCGTGCCTTCTTTGGTATGACCTTCCCAACATGATCCCCAGGCAGAGATCCACTAGGGGGCGAGAGCAACTGCCTGCCAGTCTTGATCGGTGCTCGGGCAGCCTCAAAAGTGAAAGCAGACCAAGGCGCATTCAGCTTTCACTTTTGTGTTGCACTGCAAGCTGCTCGGCACAGCAAAACTAAAATAAATTAATGTGAGGAAAGTTCTTTCCTCGCATCCTGACTTTAAATCAGAACAGAAAATGTATCTGGTGTTTTCATCAGATGCATTTGCTTTTCCTAAACGGTGGATGACCTAATGGCATCCACCGCATTGTGAAGGTAGGGAAGAGGACGTCAACTGGTCATCAACTGCACTAAAGCAGTTTAAAATACTCTGTTCATAAAAGCAGGTTATTAATGCATCATGAGTGACTGGACTTGAGTGGCAGTAGCACTGCCTGCATACCAGGTCACAGGGACTTCAACCACCACCTACAGTTTGACACAGCACACCTCCGCACAGTCCTCCCAGATAATCTCAACTGGGAAGTTTTGCCAATAACTTTACATCTGTGGAGCACAGTCCTTGATCTCACTCCCCAAGATGCAACAAGTGCTGTCTCTGTAGAGCCCTCAACACATTATTGCACAATACACGGTTAAAACTTTTACAATACTATCTGTGGCTCAGTGTTTCTACAGGTAAATTCATTTTTAGCGCGCATTAAGGATACCCGCAATCACATTTTTCTATATGCATTTTGTACCAAACATTTACAGGATTACTCACTGGTAATGTGGTGTTGGTTGAATAACTATGGTATACTTTTATATCACTGTTTTCTTCCTTTTTTAAACGCAATTTATGCATTGTTGCAAAACACTCAATTAAGTATTTTATATCCACAACTGGGGGTGGGGGCGCGCGTGTGTGTGTGTTAGCATGTGTGTGTGAGCTGCCAAAACTCTATCAGTACAAGAATCTAATTCAAAGTGGATTAAGCAAGGGAAATACAAACCAAACATTGTCAAATGGTTTGCATGTTGTGTAAGATCAGTTACCCTTTGAATAGAATATTTGAAATACCAGAAGGTATTAAAATGAAATGTATCTGTTTTCAAAAGTAAAATGACCTTGATCACCTAACATCACTTCAGTAAAAACAAAAATAAAAAATAAAAAGGTGATAGCAACCTATTAAGAAAACACATCTGAATCAAAAGCACCTAATGTGGGTTTCCTGACACTGACTAGAGGTTGGCAGTGAAGAAAATGTAAAAGAGAACCACCGCTTTTCTTTCTAGAGCTGGCTAAGCGTGTTTCAACTTGGCAACGTATACTGCTATTGAAATCAGATCCAGAGATTCAGCTTGTCAAAAACAAAATGCTTACGTACAAACAAAGAAGTTTAGAATTAAGTATATTAAATGGCAATAAGATATAATCTAATCACACTGTTGAATATATTACTTGAGGAACAAATATTAAGCAATTACATACAAATAAATTTGCCTATCTAGCCAAATCACTGACATGAAATCCGTTTTTTTATATCGACCTAAAGCAGGAAGGATATAGGAGGTTACCCTTTTTACCCACTCTTTTTTACACACAGCTTTAGCTATTTGTTGACCGGACCTATTGTTTCCAATACATTACATATACTTATGATGGGCTTTGGGTCATCTTGCTTATGATTGGAGAGCACTGTTGACTATCTCACATCCCTGCTACTGAATCAATTACATCACTATTCTTATGTTTGTCTTACCATGAGCATCTCACAGTGTTGAGGGTGAGCTACTTCATACCTTGCTTTGCAGAGTGTTGGAAAGACTGTTGTTTCTCCCTATCGCTCTCTCTGCTAATTATTCTCCTCTCTTTAGTCTTTGTTTGCCCTCCACACAGCATCCTCTTGCTCCTCCTTGGCATCGGCGGTGGTGGTGGTGCTGCTGCTGCTGTTGCTGGTGTGTGTGTGTGTGTGTGTGTGTGGGTGTGTGTGGGTCGGTGGGGGGGTGTTAATTGTCAGACATCTTTGAACGTGATTTATTAAACTAAATAAAAATTCATTCAACGATGGCTGCTGCAGATGGTGGCCATCTTTGAACAGCTGGTAAAGCCTTGCAAATGGGTTAAAATATAGCCTCAGTCTCGTGCATTTGGGGTGGCGCTCTTTTGATGCATTGCATTTAGTGATGTTTTAAAACCCATTCCAAGATGGTGGAAAGCATTGGTAAAGCTATAACTGTGATATTTTAGCTTTGCCAATGCTTGCTGGAATGAGCTCTCAGGGTCCGAGGATTCTTTGAGTACTTTGAACTAGGTTTATTCTGTCTTGAAACAGGTTCGAGTATAGTGTGCTAGAGGGCGACCTGGACCACTGGAATGATAAGATTCTACATCAAGGGTGTTTTGCTACCACAAGTGGTGCTATTGGCAAAGGTTAGTTGGTTACACCATAATGATTGCTGTCAGGTGTTAATCTAGTACCAATGAGCAAAACGTTTACCCACATAAGATTAATACGTTTCAAAACGACAAAATAGGGAATAATGTGGCCACAAATTGCGCTGCTTTACACTGCACAATTTGCATTTTCTTGACACGTAATTTAGTTAATCCTGGTGCATAACTTGGTCCTCCGTGGCCGCAAAGGCAGGAGGAATGTTTGCATCGGTTTATACAAAAGCACGTTTCCATCCCTCCGTGCTGCGGCTCGCAGCTACTCACGTCTTTGGCTTCCAGCAGCTCCGCGCATTTCTCGTTCTTGTTGCTATGGATTTCCGGGTGGACGCACGTGTGCTCCCGGCTGGAGAGGATGGTCATTCGGACGCCGGAGTAGGCCGTCCTCCTCAGTTCCTTGGTGATTTGCGCCAGCTGCTTGTGCGTCCTCGTGCCAAAGAAAATCTTGGGGACGTGGGGCCTGGCCCCGTTTTCAGGCTTCTTTGCACGGTCCGCATCCTTGGCATTTCCTTTCGATCTGGCGCAGACGCATATGGTACAAGGACTGACTGACTGAAAGAGAAAATAGAGAGAGATTTTATGAAGGAACATTTGTAAAAGTTGTCTCTTTGCCAAAGGTATTCTTTATTAGTTTTCCACCGTGGCGTTTCGAACATTGCAAGAACAGAACTTTGTGAAACCATTCACGTGCCATAGAGCACACATTGAAATTGCTGAAGTATTTCTGCCACATTACACATATTGGCAAAACAGGGCATTTGCCTGCAAGCCGCTCTAAGTAATACACGCAGACAGACCCTTGCTACTGTACATCCTTAAAAATGCTTCTATTTACCTTATTAGGGAGTTGTTTTTTTTAACACAGAGTGTATGTATTGCCTGGGGGTGATGGTCTTACCACCTGTTTTAAAGGTTCGTCAAGTGAGGCATAAAATCGGAGGCAATGGATAACAATTTGGGATAGTATTTTATTTAATTTTTTATTTAACCATTTTATTTTATTTTGTTATCACTTCGTTATAATGTCAACATAGCATATCCTTTGAGCAAGTTACACTTCCGTCACTGTTAGTTACAATTTGGGATAGTATAATTGGTAATCAAGCACTTGTACAGCGCTACGAGTGATCCAAGTCCCCAAGAGGTGTGGCTCACTGGTTAGAGGCGGCAGATCCGCAAGCAGAGAATCGGCCAGGGACCTAGGTTCAATTCCCGACGCGGCAGGGTCGTGGACCAGGCTCGCCTCGGTACCTACTCTAACCAGGAACACACTCGGCAACTCTGGGCATTAGCTTGCCTCATCTCCACAACGGCCTCCCACATTCGCCGGGGATGCCTGGTTTCACCTTGGAGATACCCAGGAGGGACCATCTCACAGGGATAGCCAGGACGGGTTCCCCAGCGGTCTACAGCGCCCCGACGCCTCAGGGCAGCAGTGCGCTTTACAAGACACATACATTTACATTTACAAGAGACTTGCCCCCCCCCCGCCCCCACGTGCATTCAGCTGGAGGCTGAGCCAGTCTCTTCACCACACACTCATATGTACCTCACTTCCCCCTGTCTGCACATTCAGAGCCTACAAGGTTGGCCTACAACATGGGTACTCGCAAATCTGTTCTCAGGCCATCAGCGTGTCCTTTGATGTGACCGAGGGCCGCATTGATTCCAGCAGGGTGATGGGTGGGGGTTTGTTTGGGGGTGGCGGTTGGTAACGAAGCATATACATCTAGTGGCTGAATTGCACACTTTGAAACCATAAAACCTGGGTTTAACCCTGCCTTCCCCACCATTTGTATGATCTTATTCAATTGTATTGTCCTCGAACTAGATATATTTAGAATGTGCGCTGCACAAAACCTTCTCCCATGTGTGATTTAATCAACTATAATGTTGTTCATGTATAATAGGAACCCAGGCCACCCAAATAATGCACATAACAAACATGACTCTTTGTTCACTATTGGCATCGTTCTAAACACCACTCTTAAAAAAATACGTCTCAATGTATTGATATAATCTAATGTACTATGGTCAAACAGTTCTGCATGTTAATGAAATACACTTTTCCTAAGGTCTGTTTATTAACGTCTTTTTAAATGTTCGTACTGAATGGGGTAAACAGCAGTCCAGTGCTGCTGTTGACCAAGGGGGCACATGTAAAGGTCAGGAGTGGCATACTTTGAGTATACCTGGCCCACAACGACATGGAAAGAGGAAAGATTACCGGCATGGAAAGAGAAGAAAGAAAAAAGTCAGAGGGAAGAGGGATGAGGAAGAGCAATGAGACAAGGGGATCAGACTGCAGGCCACAGCAACCTGGTCATATAGGGGTGGGAGTACCTCATATTGCTGGACCTGCTACTAAAACGTGGCAAATGCACATAAAATGGTGTCTTGTGAAAGTCCTCGAATTACGAGACATACTAAAACACGGATGAGAGGTGCATCAAAATCGGACACGGCAGAGATCCTTAAAACAAAAACCAAGACAAAAACCATGAGTACAGTTATAGGAAGATAAGGAGCCATTGTTGTCTTTAATTCAATGCAATATAAGGAAATACTCGACACTATATCTGAAGTCTTCAAATACTTGTATGAGAACCAACTAGTTGAGAGAGAACCCATTTTTTTAAAAATCAAATCAGCTTTTTAAAATTCATTTTCAAAGTTAACAGGGATTTAACATATGTTCAAACAACCCTTTACAGTGAAATTGCATTCACTAAGATTTCCTCAAAAGGAGATCTTATTTTCCCTAACTTTTTGCTTTACTGCTGTACTGATCTTGTAATTTTTTCCCACCTTTCCCTAGGGGATATTTTTCTTTTGGCTATTTGTTTTTTAACTGGAATTCTATGTCAGGACAGGAGGCGAGGATTATGCTTTTTTCCTTCACTTAATTTTCAACCACAGCCATTTATTAAACATCAAATAAAAACTAACAGTCCCATAAACGCTTGGGAATCCAGCAAGAACAGACAATCAATGACCAGCAGTCCGGATAAATCCCCTGTCTATGTTGGAACGCTCTTTCTTCACTGTTCGAAGCCAGAGATAAGTCATGTTCTTTCACTCTCATACAGGCTGATTTTCATGGGTATTCTATATGTACTGTTATTGCACTGTAATGGAGCTTAAGTGATATTATTATCTGCCTCAAACGGACCGCGGAAACGCTAGCGCGCTCCTTATGTGGCCAAATTCATGATCGCTATACTTTGTGGGGTGGTGCGTAGTGTGGTCCTCGAACCCCCAGGTTGCGCTGTGATTAGCAAGGCTCCCAGCCGCCGCAATACACACTCTTCGCATCTCTTAATGCGGATTCGGAGTTGCGTGCTGTGGTAGCCTCAGGAGCCTTGTCCTGGCCTGGAGATTGACGTCCAGTAATACTGGAGTATGTATACCGGTAAAATCCTCTTCATTACAGACATCGCTCGGTGTCTGTATTTTCCCTTTTTCCAACACCCTGCAGGGTCTGTAATTTGCTCTAGAGGCAACTCACGTCTCCGCGGCGACATAATCCCAGGCCAGATCCCAATACTACATAAAAGGGGATTGTCCGCGGGTTTAGAACTGTCAAAAGCGCATGGCCTGACCCACACACAACTTTACTGGACCGCTGGTGTCAAATCAGGCAACACTGCTCCTGCTGGCTTACCTTTGGTCTACCCTTTTGGTGCACACATCATGCAGATGTTGGAAGGCACATTTACGGAAGGGCACCCTCCTGTCTTTCCTACCTTGGAACGATGATTTCAAAGAGGCGGTAGATGCCTCTATTTATAGGGTGGTCTCGGAAGCTATGGCCCCCTTTGAGCAACGTCTCTTGAGGCACATAGTGCGGGAATGCGCAAAGGCTCCCAGGATAGACCTCGATCCTTTGGGGGCCCTAGTGCCCTCTCTTCTCCCTTAGGTCCCACAGGGACCAGAGTCATTACCATCAAAGAGACGGCAAGAAGCCAGGGTGCATCATGATGCATTTGACTGTCTGAAAAGAGCCTTCCTGGCCCAGGCCCCTAACCTTATCATGCGCCTTAGGCCTTCTGAGCCTTTCTGAGGACCTTCTCGGCCGGATTCGTTGAAGGACGAATCCCAAGGGTACTCAGACGAATATAAAGAGCCCCTCAAAACTTTGCTCCCACTCTCCTCATCCCTCACCTCCCCTGGGCCCCTCGCCCCAGACACAGGTTCGGATAGGTTAAACCCTGACAACATCATCCACCCTAGGTCTTCCGAGTGGACCCCGGTGGATAAGGTGGCTAACTATGTGACAGGGTGCTTACGGAAGCCGCTGGATAAGGAGGCTCGCAGCCGCCTTTGAGCGGAATGTCCTCACCCTACTTTGGAGGCTAAGGTCACCCTGACCCCTGAAATGTCCTCAGGATGGCCACCTTCCTAGAAAAATTTGTGAACAATCACAAGAAGGGCACTGATAGATCCTGGCGAACCTGTCAGAATAAACTGCTAGACATGGTTGAGTCCCTTACTAAGTTCTAAGATATGGGAAAGGAAGCCAAGTTTTCAGATTTCATTATCTCCCCCAAGATCCTCTCTGGTTGAGCGTAGCATATGTTCATCTTTTTGGGCAACGCCAACTGTGCTCTATCCACAGAATGCGGCAGTTCGTTGCTCCTTAGGGTGGAACAAAAGCTTGGGGACCTCGCGCCCTCAGAGGCTGGGGCGGTGGCCCAGGGCAGCCTGTTTGGTGACCCCTTCATCAAGTAGCTGGGCAAATTCGCAGCAATATTAACTTCCCTGGATAAGTCCCAGTCATCCATAAAGCAAATCTTTATTTAGTTTTCCAAGGGGCCGGTCGTGGCAGAAGCTTCTCGGTCGGCCATGCTACCGCCCAATAACCCACCATGGGACAAGACTCCAGTTGCAGCTAGTGGCAAGATCAGTCCCGCTTCATGACATTCTAACCAACCACAGGCCAACTGTTCCGCAGCAAAGGCTTCAAGGGACAAGCCCCGCTCTCCTCCAATACCGGTGAGTGTTCACCTTTCATCCTAACAAAAAGTAGGTGTTGGCAGGCAAACTTTTTCCAAGCATGGCTCTACATCACAATAGACATGTGAGTCTTGCAGACAGTTCGGGGGTTTCAAACTGAATTCTACAGTACTCCCCAACAAGAGTACCGTCCACGTCAATACAGTTCTCTCCACAGGGAGCCGCTCTCATAGACGCGGAGGTCCCCCCTGGACAAAGGTACCATTTGCCCATCTACTCCGCACCACGGCAGCTCTATCAGGAATTTATTCACTGTTGACAAAAGCGATGGGGGTCAACAACCAGTTATCAGCCTCAGGGAGTTCAAGGAGTGGCTCGTCTTCTGCCACTTCAAAATGGAGGGCATTCACCTCCTTTGGGATGTTCTGCGCCCCTTCGACTGGCTGGTTTCATCAAGATCTAAAGGATGCCTATCTGACAGTTCTTGTCTTCTCGCCCCACAGATGTTTCCTCTAATTTGTGTGACGTCACCAGACGTTCAACTTCTCCAATCTGCTCTTCAGGCTCTCGTCGGCCCCTTGGTGCTTCACAAAGGTCATTAAGGCAAGAGTGGAACATCTTTGGCTCAGGGGATGAGCCTCATTGTCTATCTAGACAACATGCTGTTATTCGATCAGTGCCCAAGGAAGCTATCACTTCAGTTGCAGATTCTGGAAGGTCTGGGGTTAGTGATCAACGAGAAGTAGTCGCTTTTGACGCCCTCCCAGTGGGCCACCTTCTTGGAGTTCCTGATAGACTCAACCACAGCCTCTTTCAGACCTTCGTCTCTGAAGGTGATGAAATTCCGACACGAGCCAAGGAAAGCACTTTCCAAGCTACGTACCTCGCTGTGGCAAATCACTCGCCTGGTGGGTCTTCTCTTGTCCTCCATTCAGGTAATCTTCCACGGAGCCCCTCATTATCGGGCTCTACAATGCCTCAAAGTGTACAGAAGGGCCCCATTACTCACAGCTACTACCACTATTGGACGATGCCAAAGAGGAGATAGGTTGGTGACTTTCCCACATGGAAGCATGGAAAGGAAGAGCAATTTTTGTTCATCTCCACACCTTGTTATAGAGTAAAATGCCAGCAAGTAAGGCTGGGGCGCGAGGTGTGGGGAGTTCTCCATAGAAGGCTCATTGTCACAACAAGAACAGACATTTCATTTCAATTGCTTGGAGCTTCTCGCCAGCTCCTTCACAGTTCCTTGTTAGACCAAGGACAGGATCCAATCCTGTGTCCTCCTCAAAATGGACAATGTATCGGCAGTGCGCTATATCAACCACTTGGGCGCATCAAGATCCAAAGCACTGTCTGATCTAGTGAACAATTTCTGGCAATATTGTCTAGATCACCATGTTTTGGTCATGGCAGAGTAACTTCCTGGCAGGCAAACCAGGTAGCCAATTGGTACTTTCGCCACTTATGGCATTCCAACCTGTGGAAGTGGAACCCGGAGGTTTTCGCCATGATCAAGAACAAATGGGTTCCATTTTCAGTGGACCTGTTCACCTCTCGGCTGGATCATCAGCTGCCCAGACTCTTACCCTGGAGACCGGATCCGCAAAATGTGGTGACTGATACATTCCTCCAAGACTTGAGTCGGGAAGAAGGCTAAGCGTTTCCTCCATTCTCAATAATCACCCAGGCCTTGGCTCAGGTCAGGAGACAGCGAGTGGAAGTGGTGATGGTCACTCCTATTTGGAGATCCCAAGTTTGGTTTCCAGTTCTCATGGAACTTTTTGGGGATTTTCCAGTCTGTCTCCCCGTTCCAAACTCTTCTAAGTCTGGATTCGATTCCTCACCGAATGGTGCTGAAGGGATCCTTGTTTTATGTGGCATGGCAGATTACAGGGGATGTTGGACGGTCCCAGGGCTTTCGAAACGCGCAGAGGATCTCCTTTCCAGGGCCTAGGCTGACACCACAGTCAAAAGGTACAGGTCGGCATGGACACGATGGGCACGCTGGTGTCTATGAAGGGGGACATATCTCATGGTTGCAGATATAGTACAGGTGCTTTTTTTTTTTGCCAGTCTGGCAAGGGAGAGCCTGCCTTATCGTTCAATCAATGCCTTCTGTTCCACTATCTCAGCGGGCACACCCCGATCGAGGGTTACCTGGTAGGGGAATACATTTTTGTATGCAAGATCCTTCGAGGGGTCCATCTTTCCCTTCAGCCAGAACTGTCCTACTCTGCGTTCTGGGATGTCAATCAGGTGCTTAAACCTTTCTTGTCATCAAAACCTAATAAGGTTTTTGTCTCAAAAGAAGCTCTCAGCAAAATTGGCCATGCTCTTATGCCTGGTCTCCTGCAGATGGGTGTTGTATGTGCGGGTCCTGGATATTACAGGTCAAGTTTTAAGAAGGGGCGTCCTTTACAGTCAGTAGATGGACAAAGTCCAATACCAGGATTATCACCTACACAGCCTTTTATGATTCCCCTAAGCTGTGTGTGGTGCAGTGCCTCAAGGCATATTACGAGATGTCAGAAACGTTTCAGCCGCTGAGTGAATGGCAACTCCTTATTGCCCTGCGTAAGCCACATAAGACGTTTTTCCGCTGGGTTCGGTGGTTCATACAGGAGGCTGGCATGGACTCCAAGGTGTTTAGGGCACACGAGTGTGATGGCCTCAAAGGAGTTCAGCCTAAGTGCTGTTTGGAAAACGTAATGAATGCGGCCGACTGGTTTTCAGATTCCACTTTTAAAAGATTCTATTTCAAGCTTGAGCTGGATGTGGCTCATTTTGTGGTGAGCAAGCTTTGAACTAGCATAATCCTTGCATCCGATCCTGACAGAGAATGAAATATTTCCTAGCTGTTGAAGTCTCAATTCTATTAGGGCCTCAGAGGCAAGGGATAGCCCACCCAGCAAGGAATCTCAACAGCATTGCCTTTCTCAAGGCTAGCAAGTATTGTACTTTCTGTTAGTTTCACCTGGTTGTATAGTGTACACAAATATGATGACCCAGGTGGGGTTTGTAATGTGATTGCTATGTTTGACCTTGATGGTTTTATTCATGCTTGTGGTCGTATTCATAACCAGCGACTCATGGCTCTCTCTTTTCGTAGGGATTGAAGTTTGTAAACAGGATCCATGAAGAGCGTGTAGTGGCATGACTTGTGCAAAGAAAGATGGAGTTCCAACATAGACAAGGGACTTTATCAGGACTGCTGATCATTGATTGGCTGTTGTTGTTGCTGGATTCCCAAGTGTTTATGTCAGTTTTTATTTGATGTTTAATAAATGGCTGCTGTTGAAAATAAAGTGAAGGAAGAAAGCATAACCTTCGCCTCCGAGTCCTTAATAGAATTGAAACTTTCCATTACAACAGCTAGGACATTTTTAATTATGTCACAGACCTTGGATTTGATACTAGGCCCTTGATGTTTTTCTTTATTCTCAAAAATTTATTTTCTTCACAACACGTCTTTAGAAATGTTGGGTTTACAAATTTAATATGCTCACAATGGTTTTTTCAATTAAAATACCATGCAGCATCCTCAAATATTTGCTTCTGAAATGCATCAAAGTCCTGTAAATTCATTTTAAGGGCAACACAATATGACCCTCCCAAGAAATGGAATGGTACATCCCTGAAGATAATGTTGGCCTCTCGCAACACATTAATTTCACCTCAATGAGGACCTTAACAATGGTGACATAAATATATATATGCACTAATGATGCAGCCAATCTCCCATATATATGTCCAAGGAGTCATTGAAAAGATCGAAACACTGAACTTCTTTCAGGGTGAACAACACACTTATCCAGTAATAGGCTTGAGCTACTGCTCTCCCTGGTTTCAAGACAGATAACCCAGTACTCGATGTGGTTCCTAAGAGGCTTGAGTTGTCTTCCATTTTCACTCAAACTTTTTTTTCTGGCATGTTATCTGTTCTGATTGAGTGAACTAGATGAGGTTTGGCTTCATATTTGAGTGGAAGACACTTTATCACCGCCCCTTTTGAATAATTGTTCGATGCGATGGAGTCTCTTGGTTAGGGTATTTCACTGGAAGCTCAAAAAACACTTTGTAGGACCATGGTGCTCAAGTTATCATATCTCGGTGAATAATGGTAATGTTGCAATAGGGGCATGGTCCAAGACTATCGATTCTATTTGGAGATTCTCGTCCATCAGTGGATATAAGATAGTCTTAGTCTATTTATTTCATACTTTTCATTTGAGAACTGAAATATTTCACCAGTTAACTTTTCAAGATCTACAGAAAACTAATGGTGTCTAAAGAGGTTTACTCGCGGGCGGGTGCTCGACCGTGCGAGGATGAACTCGCGGTGATAAATCATCAGTGCTCCAACTACAAAAATAATTGCCAGCACTCACAGGAAATGTTTCACGTTCTTTTAATAAACGGGTGTAAAGACAGACACGTCTCGGCAAGTGCCTTCATCAAAGTCTTTGTTCCACGTCACGAGACTTCATTAAATACATCATTGCCCATTGGTCAACAATTTTTAGTAATAATCAATAAAGGACTAATAACATGACATTGGTTCCGTCAGTTCTAAAACCATGGCCACCATCTGATAATAATACATATATACATTTCATTCAATCTTAAATGCATGATTCAAAAGAAAACATGGTAAAATTCAAATTCATGATTCAAAATTTACATCATATTGTCAAGGTAGCTGTGCGTGATGAATCATCACATCCAACATTATTGGGCCCTGAAGGGCAACTGCTATTGCCAGTATATAACTGTATGTTGATGCACAGTACATCTTTCCTTCAAAATAGTGATAACAACACTTAGTAGCAAACTCGGGACCTAACCAGGCTATTATCACATTATTATGTCCTGAATGGTCTACCGCTACTGCAGTACTGATACGCTGGGTTACTGGAATAATCCAGTAACACCCATGGCGACAGAGGAGAATTGAAGCTACTAGTAAACATCATCTATGAGCCGTATAGTTAAAATCTGAAAATACGTTATGACGCCCTGAATGGACATGACATATGTCCATGCATTTAGATTACTCTCCGGTACATTTAAGATATTTTGATGTGGCTACAATTGCATAGTGCAGACCCGTTCTAAAAAAGCAAGAAAATTAAAACCAGGCAAAACCTATAGTGAAAGAAAGTACACTTGAAATTTAATTAATCTAATTCCGCTACCGTAATTGGTTTTCCAAACATTATCTATACAATCTCCATATGGACTGGATATTAATGTCAGCGTGAATTACACGTTTATGTAAAAGGCCTTACATCCTGACAACTCCATCTAATACTCAATATCTAAATACATATTCTAAAAGGAAAGGTGCATAGTGATAACATGTGAAGCTTTCATAAGTGTACTTCCAACTCCTCTTCGCTGTTTAGACCCAGAGGAGCCTTGGTCTGTCAATAATTGTAGGAAAGTAGAATCTGCTTTCATGGTTACCCCCACTTTTTGCTTGATGCCAGTATGTGTTTGTCCTAGTCTGACAGAGATCCTCCTAATCAGGACCCCAGTCACTGTGCTTTCTCCCCAAATTGACCATGGTAAGTACTTCTGAACATCCACAATTGGCTACTGGTGTACCCTTGTAAGTCCCTCGTATATGGTACTAAGGTATCCAGGGCATAGGTACACAATATGTCTCCCATGGGATGCAGCATGTATTGTGCCACCCATGGGAGCCCACTTAAACTGTGACTACAGGCCTACCATTGCAGCCACTGTGAGTTGGTGCTTACCCCTTTCACGACAGATATAAGTTCTCTTATATTTGAGGTCACTGCACTTCAAACCTACATGTCACCACTATGGCAGGCTCTTCAAACCTCAGGGCAGGGTGCTTAGTTATAAGTGTGAGGGTGCCCTGCAAACGCAGCATACCCCTATAAACCCTGGAGTCGATTCTTGAGGCTTTGTAAGTGCAACCAGCCATTTTAATACATATAATGGACATGAGTCATTACGAGATGTCTAACTATATAGTGGCTGCACCAAACACGGTCATGTTTGGTATCAAACATGTTGGAATCATGCTCCAACACCGACTGCAGTGTTGGAAGTATGATCCCATGTACTTGGGGGCTCCCTTGTGGTACCCCCCTGTACTCCCAGTTACAGCCTTTCAGAGTCTGACACCAAGCTAGTGCTGCTGTCGACAAAAGACACGATTCGGTCCTCCTGCTGCTGAGCCAAGCTCAAGCAGGGGAAGGTAGAACAATAGGTTTACTGTCGCAGGGAGGACAGGACTTAGTGTATTGGGCTGGGGTGGGGCGCTTGCCAGCGCCACCAGATTGCTTCGAAGGGCACATTTGGTGCCCTCCTTGCATACTTCAGTTTGAGTTAGTTCAGGGAGTCCTTGGCTCCCGCTCTGGTGCAAAACAGGGCAAAGAACATGGGAGTATCCTCCTCTCTGTCCCCTCCTCTGGGAGGGACCCCAGAGTTGTTCCAAACCTTCCCTTAGGGTACTTAAGGACCTACCAGTGGATGGATCCTCAGATTTGTTGTGGGACAAGATTCACGACTGAAACCACGTCACTCTTCGGCTGTCTGGACACTTGGACTTCGCCTGGAACCGAGACTGCACCAAAGAAGGCTCCTGCTGCCACAGGTCTCACTGTTCTGCAAGTCTTCTTCATCTGTATCTGTGCTTCTTCCAGGATCTTCACCAGACCTGTGGGCATCAAGGACACCGGAAGTAATTTCCCTTAGAGTGAAGGAGTCACTCACCTGCTACTGCAGGCACAGCAACGAAGCTGACCGGTCTGCTGCTCCAGACGTCCCACGGGCTTTGAAAGGCTCAGCAACATAGGTGGTAGTTCCGCAACTCTCTCGAGGCCTGACATGTCCTCTCTGTAATTTTGAGGCCCGTGTCCCTCGTCGGAACCGCTGTGACCGAACCGCTGTGCACCGTGTTGACTTGTCATTGCCAAGGCTTGTTGGCTCTGCACTCTAAGATCTTCGGTCTACAAGAAGCTCCAGTTTCCAGCATCTCTTCTTGCCAAGTACAGCGTCCTCACTGCATCTTCTGCACCGTGGACCTTCCTTCTTGGTGAGCGGCTTTTGTGACTCCTGTGCCTTTGGTCTGTGGGTCCTCCTGAGGGTATCCTTCTACTTCAGTGGCCTACCCTGCTCTGACTCTCCTGCTTGTGGAGACTCCCTTGAACCTTACTAGCCCCAACGTTGCTCCGCCTTCGCTCTCCACTGGGACCAAGGCTTATTGGTGCTCGCGCCACACACCGACCACCTGGTAATCGACATCCGGCGTGGGACAGCTCGTGCACTGCTCCTGGTCTTCCTCAGCATCGCCTGGTCCTCACAGTTGCAGCAACAAGGTTAACATCAACTCGTCTGAACCGTCTGGCATCGTTGGGAATTGCTCTTCCGTGCCTCCTGGTCACTCCTGAGTGGCATAGACTCGGTCGCCTCTGCTTGCAGGTTCTTCACGTCTAGAATCCACCTTTGGACTCCACCGGACCGCTCCACCTTCTTCTCCAAAGGCACTTATCTCCACGTCTTCCATTGTCATCTACGGAGGTTTCTGAAGTCTCTTCACCCCATGCCCCTGGCTTCCCTGGTCTAGGTAACCTGGTCTCCGGGGCATCCATGGGTGGGGTGGCTCTCCAACTTTCCGTCGTCCAAGGAAATTGTTTGGGGCCTTCTGGGAAGGGTCCTCCTGCAAAACTGCAACTGCAACTTCTCCTTTGACTTCAATTGGGCAGGCGGCTGTGTACCCACTATGCACACAGCCTCCGTGGGGATCTGAGTACTTAGCTTGGGTGGTTCCTTGTGTCCCTGGGTCTTCGGTCCAAGTCCCGTCCTCTTCTGCAGTTCGCATTCCACTTTCCTAATATATGGTTTGGTCTCCCCCTGGTGACTACTGAATTTTGTGCTACTTACCTTATTGCAATTGAAGTATTGTTTTGTATTTGTGTTGATATCTCTGGGTAGGAGATACATCAATGGGTATGGGGATGTTGTGTAATTAGCAGAAGTATTTTTATATAAACACTGTGTAGTTATTTTTTGTTTAACCAACACTACATGATTAAAGTGGTGAAACAAGCTGCTTAACACTCCTTCAAGATAAGCCTGAAGGCTGCTCTCCATAGCTACCACTTTGAGAGTTTTCTATGGTTATTTAAGACTACTAGCCTTGCCTGAGGTGCCCTCTCCAAGTTCTGACCTCAGAAGTGGGTCCTGCAGCTCAATTTCTGCCAAATCTGAGGTGACACAGAGCAACGCCACGCAAAGCCTCGCCGCACACTCTCTCAGAACTGACGCCAGACGAAGTAAAGCCTCGCCGCTTAGACTGCGCCCCAGGAACCAAAGAACTCTGTTTAGCGGGCCCAACATAGTCCCTGTAGTTGGTCCGTGCTCCATCGCGGTCGGCCTGAACTTTGGATGTGTAATGGTCCCTCGCAACCCAAAGTAACCTTTTAGCGCTATCAGCTTCCAGCATTTATTTCTTCAATATTCAAAATCTCGACTTTTACTTGATGGATTTTGATCGTTTTGGCCTTGTTTTACTCAGATAAATCGTTTCTATTTTTCTAAACTGTTGTGGAGTCTTTTTTGGTGTATTTACGGTCTTGTTGTGTGAATTATTGCACAAAAACTTTACACATTGCTTTCTAATTTAAGCCTGGCTGCTCTATGCCAAGCAACCAGAAGGTGAGAACGGGATAATTTAGGATTCTGTTGTTACTTACCCCGACTAGGATTGGGGTCCCTACTTGGACAGGACGCATACTTCTGCCAATCGGATACTCAATTTCTAACAGACCCCAAATTTGCTCTCCCTCAACTGGCTTCCCATACAGATGAGAGCTACCTCTAAAATACTATGCACTGCCCACATGGCTCTTCATGGTGGCTCTTCCAACTACCTAGCGAGGAAACTGATCATCTCAGTTTGCTCACGTTCAATGCAAAGCACAAATTATCTCATCCTAGAAATGCGAGCATTCAAGAATGCTAACACTCTCAATAAATCTTTTTCCATGAGTGGACCTAGAATCTGAACCTCTTTACCACCAGACATTAGGAAGCCAGACTCTTCCAGGGCCACTTCCATAGAGAATCACCCACTTGTCCTTATCCCCACCTCGAACTATTGGTGTATAGAGGTTTTCAAAACGTAACTTGATCTACTACTGGATGTTCTATATGTATTGCTATTATCCAGCATATTGTTATAACCAAATCAAGTAGAGTTAATCCCCGCACCATGGATGGTTTATCTATGGACCTCTGTACAGCAGATGTCACCAGACCTTGCTACTGGGCTTTATCTTCTCTTTTTGCTCTTTACTTATCCTACTAATTGTAAAGTACTCTGTTAAACTCCTGCGTCTGGTTAGGGCTACACAAAACTAAAAACAAATAAATATAAATATGATATTTAAAAGTTATAACAGATAGAGGTTCTGGCGTGCCCTTATGCTGGTGTATCCACACACAGACCAATACATAGCAGTAATGTGAAGGAAAGAATTTTCATATCAACAGAATCTTTTGAGGCAGAGAGCAGCAGCTTGAAAGGTGACATAAAAATCAGCATGCTGTCCATAAAGAAAGTTGAGGGACACAAAGCAGTTGTTACAAGGATACATGGCATGTTAGGTCTCCGAGGTGTTCGTTCGTTCTAAATTTTCTAAATTCCTAATTAGCTCCAGGGACTTCAGAAGATTATACTTCAAAATCTAAAGTGGAAGTAATGAGACACAGATGTAACACAAAATGATGGTCCCCCTGAAGAATGTGTTGAGGGGCCACAAAGTCTCTCATATCTCACAGATATTTCTTGGCCCTGGGCAGGCTCGTGGCCCCCTGAAGGGTTAGTGGCCCCCTGCACTGCAGGGGCCTGTTGTGCACCCCTGTAATGAGACTGAAAAGGGATTCAAGCAAAGTTTACATCTTGGATAAATACAGAGAAGAAAAAGCAAATGCATTTTCTGAATGCTCCTCGAGCTGTCTTAAATAGTTGTTTGTATCATGGGTATAATTTTCAGTGCCAATAGAAAGGTCAATACCATGTTATACAAGAGACCACGAAGGGCAGGTCTGTTCATTGGGGAGGTAGCATGGCAGCACTTTGCATATGGAGAGGCAAAAACTCCATGAGCCCCAGATGCACCCGTTCTTCTGGCAGCCATAACTGTAGTGCTTCATTAGCAGCCAGCCTGACAAATTACTAACTGCACCACAAAGTGGCAAGACTTTTAGCAAGACCCTAGTTGTGGGCTTGCCAAAGACAGTGGGGCAACACGGGTCTATAATTAAATGGAAGTGGTTTTAGTAGGCGGCATCAGGAACTGTCTCTGTAGGATTTCATTTGACTCACTGCATATAACTACCTTCCCCCTCAGGTTAGTGTAGAACCAGCCCGTCAAAAAAAATGATGAAAACTACTGAGCTTGCCCTTTTTGACATGCTACAATCACTTACCTACCCGTTACAATTCATCCTCAAGGAGAAATATTGAAACTCCTGGACTTGTCTGGCAAACAGGCTCATGCAAACATGCGAGCATATGCATGCACAGATGTACACGCACGCACAGATGTACACGCACATGTATGCAGACAGTACTGACACGCCAGGCATTCCCAAGCTTCTGACCTGGAATACACAACTACTCTTTAAATGATCCCTATTGCAAAGAGGTTAGCAGTAGCTGGTAGTGAATAAACTATACGCAAGCAAGCATCACTGGTCGGTCAGCATGCACACTCCACACCTGCTCAAACCCTCACCTTAAACATATCTTGATGTCATCTAACAGCAGTCACAACACGAGCATCCTTCATCTAAAAGTTCCAGTTATTCAAAGTACCAGCAAGATAGACTTTTAGATGTGATAGAAATCAGAAATCAAGCTAGTAAAGAGAAGAAACGATCTACTATGTTATTATTGAGTCAAGTTGGTCAAATATTTGTTCACAGAGACCAGCAAAGAGCCATTGTGGGCTTGCCAGCAGCGCCGCCATTTTAAGTTCGAAAGAACGCGGCCGCAGACCCTTCTTTTTCCTGAAGCTAGCACGGTGTGCGCGTCAGCTCACATATTTATTTACAAGTTTTCCTTCTAGTAACGAGTAAGGCTATCCTTCGTAAACAAACGCCAAGTCGTGGCGTGTGCTACACCACAATGCGAAGGATCAAGCTGTCCCCGGGCCTCGAACTCGGTGGAAAAGCGAGTTCAAATTACCCCCCGGTCGCACTCAACCTTGTCGGCCATTAAATATTACAATGCGCGGGAGAATGGATGTAAACGTGACCCTTCTGGGGCTGTCACTCACAGGGATAAAAGGGTCAGTGATGTGCCAAATAAACAGGTCGCCTAAGAGGATGAAGTTTCTGCCATGCTGGAATTGTTACATTGCCCTCTCGGGTTGCCAGCAGCGGCAGATTTCATTACGGTGCGCCGCCACATTAAATAGCCGGCCCCAAATATGCGGCCCTCTATATTGAATAATTACTTATTCACTGCAGGGATAAAAGGAGGAGTTATGAATGGCCCTCTTGTGAAGTATTGGACAGGACACGTCTGACATCGTGGTGTGGGTTACATATAAAGCAATGTCCGTGGCAAACAACACAGAAAACTGGAATGCAGACCATGGCACAATGTGTCATTTGAAAACAAAAAAAGAGCCTTCCCTCAGATATCCTCCGAAGATAATTGCCATCAAGGTTGGACGCGCAATAGCTTTTGCTCGTCAGGTAACTCTTTTAAAGCTTTGCCCGATGTGAAACAATCTACCATTTTTTAATCTTCATGAGGGTGCAAGGCATGTTTTAGTGTCTTGGAAAAAGTGCTCCTGCTGCCCATCTTTCAACTTCCAGGTATCAAAGAAAATAAACGAGGGTCGACATACACATGGATTATGATGGCGCACGTGGTAACAATTACCCACACGATGGATCTGCGGGTTAGCACAGACACTATGGGCCCCACTTTGCTCTTTTGAAATGTTGGCATGTATGCTATGGGCCCCATTTTTCCCATACATGTTGGCTGTACAATGTGAGCACTGAAAAAGGAGGACGGTCCTCATGGACCTCTAAAAAGGAATTGGACGCAAGAGCTAACTAGGGTGTAAAATAGAAAACAGTTATAACATAAGGACGTTGTCACCACTCAAATAATGTTTAAAGAAGGCTGCAAAAATAATATGTTGCGATTGTATTACTACAGGTTAAAACAATTCAACAACACCTGCAAATACATTATTTTGTGAGAACTGATTTACATCTACAAGCTCGTATCACAGCCCCCAGTAATACTGTTAGCCAGTTTCCCTTTGCACATAACCACTACTACCTTAAGTGCATCACTCACTACACCTTACTATTGCCATAAACACAATTTACACCCCCCATTACCGTAAACCGCTCTTCCCAACCTCGACTGCTATAAACCCATCTTCCACCCCATTACTACCATAACCCTATCTCTTGCAACTCTACAACTATAATCCGATCTTCCACCCCACCAGCAGAACCATAATCCTGTCTTGTACGACTATTACGATAACCCTGACTCCTACAACTCTGCTACCATAATCCGATCTTCTGCACCACCAGCAGAACCATAATTGTCTCCTACAACTCTAATACCATAAGCCTTGTCTCCTACAACTCTGCTATCATACTCCAATCTTCTGTACTGTAGTGTCTTCAGATTATGCATGCTAGGACTCTTGTGGTTATGGGCAGACTCTAAACAGGAATTATGTAATCTGCTGAGAGGTGTGAAGGTGTGGTTTTTAAAAGTTATGATGCAATGCGTGCAGTGTATGGTTGTATGTTGAAGAATAAAGATGTACATTGTAGAGCTCCGTGTGCGGCGTATTTCATTTGCATGCTTCCAGTCTGGGGAGGACACTACAACTGGCGACAAGTAGGGGATACATGCCCAAAATAAACAAGGCTGCTCTTCCTCAGAGTCCGCAATTGTACAGCAAACTGCTTGTGCGTGCCATGCGTGCCCCAAATCGCTGCAAAGCAGTTTGCAGTTGGCGTATGTGGAGTTCAAGCCCCGCTCCAGCCCATACATGGCCATCAAACAAGTTGAAGGCCCTGCAGAGGAGCATACTCAAGAAGACACCAAACACTTGCTGGTAAGGCTGCCGACAGAGAGACCACATCGCGCCCAAACACAGTGCGATTATTCATATGATGCAAAAAGAGGAAGTTAATGACAACCATGTACGGGAAAAAGAAAATGTACTCACCATCAAGAGCAAAGAGAGTGCTAAATGACCTTCGATCAAACGCGACGACCCAGGTTCAATCGCAGAGGCTGAAGGGAGCGTAAGATACACCGCAGGTACATTCCTGAAGCAACCACCTTGCAAGATACACCGCGGCTACATTCCTGAAGCAACCACCTTGCAGGAGCAGCTCCTCTGTGAGAGTGGAGGAGCGTTGCCCCCTAAAAAACTGCCCCAGAGCAGCTAAAAATGAAAAATTGCAATAAAGTTTATTTATTACCATTTTATTTTGAAGCAACCCATCCTGAACCGATTGTCAGGACAGGGCCAGGCCAGTGCTGCCGAGTGGCAGTAGGGAGCTGTGCACTTAAGTTTAAAGTATGCATGTCCCTTTGGCCGGTCGTCTTGCGACGGCCAGCCAGACATGCGCATTTGAAACTTCTCTAACCTAGCTTTCATAGACAGCTAGGTTAGAGAAAGTGCAGGCCTCCAGTGCTCCTAGGAGCACTTCGAGAGGCTGCTCTCTCCAATCCTGGCACGCCACTCATGCTGAGAAACGTGTCAGGATTGGAGAGTGCAATTTCCTAGTTCGGAGCTTCCAGGAGCAAAGATTCCTGAGCAAGGAGGACGTTGTTAACCAAGTCTGCTAAGTAAGTGGATTTGTTTTTTTATTATCTTAATGCCACCTGTATCTTGCCCGCCCCACCACCGCCACCTTGTTTTGACATGTCAAAGAAACATAACATAAGTGCCAGGTGGGCTGCATGGATCAAAATGTTTGATGACTTCATTGAGACACTAGAAGAAAAAGACGATAAAAAAATAATTAAATATCTGGAAAAACCTTGCCGGTGATGGAGTGAAGAGGTGCTAAAGAAAGTTTCACAAACTGATGCAATGTCGTACCAAAAGAGAAAAGAAGCGTTGGGAGCCAAGTTCAATTCAACAGAGAATGTCGACTATGAAAGGTACATCTTCAACCAAGCAGGACAACAGCCCAGTGAAACGATGGATGAGTTTGTTGAGGCACTTGATGCACTTATCAAACATTGCAAGTACTGTGATTTCAATGATGAAGAAGCCAAGCACCTCAGAGTCATTGATGGTTGTCTCTCAGACTCTTTCAGAAGATGCATGTTGAGAGAGACACCTAGTTTAGAGAAAATACTAATGGCTGCAAGGTCAGTTAAGTTCGTATCACAGACGCTTCTCGAAAGTGCAAGATGAAAACATATGTTGATCAGCGCAGACGCGCCCAGGGAACAGTTGTCGGAAAAGGAAACTGGGTACAGGTCAAACAGAAATAGAAGCAAAAAACAGACACTCTGTTTGATGTCGACCCTTTGTTGTGACGGGCAAAGGACACAAGGTGATAGAGCATCGTCCCGGAAAGTCCATCACACAGGACTCCACCAACCTCGATGTTTGTCAGCTCCTGATATACCGAGTGAGGTGACCCCGCCTCCCTGTCCCGATCAAGCATCAGACAGGCCATCAGTGCCTGATCAAGGTCACCTAAATTACCACCCAATCAGGCCCACAACTGCGAGTGCCTTGACAACTCATTGAGAACTATAATGCTGTCTATGCTTTTTATTTAACAAAGGGGGAGATGCAGTGTCTTAAGATTATGCATTCTAGGACCATTGAAGTTCTGGGCGAACTCTAAACAAGAATTACGTAATCTGCATATTTCATTTGCATGCGCCCAGGCTGGGGTCGACACTACATGGACCTCCAGAAAAACCATAAGCTTGTCACCAACACCCCCACTAGAAACTACCCTTCGCCCAGGACATGAGTATAATTGATGATATACAATCAATAACTATACAAGTACTTCAATTATACTAGCTTTAACATGTAGAAGACAGCTACCAAGCATAGCTACGAGTAGATCTGAAATATATTACATGGCCCCCGAAGAGGCTAAAAGATAGCACACTGACGCAATGTGAAAAAACAAATTGAATACATTTTCAGGTCACGATAAGAAGAGTTTAGTAGATCTAAAAAATCATAACATCCAATTCAGTTGTTATCTGAGGCTCCAACAAATAGAATATTTTCATAGATTGAGAATGTTTACTGATTAAACAACTAATTTAATTTTAACATTTTATGGATACTTACAATAATTACATCACTAGATCTAATCAAAACATCATACTTTTTAATAGTAAGAATATTTTTTTTCTGCTCTGTAACTTTCAGAATTACACAACAGTAAAAAAAGGTCAGTACAAATCCCAATAGCGAAACTTATTTGTTTCAGCCTTGGCAACCCAACATGTGACAGCCCAATAAAAAGCACAGGAATGCCCTCTGGGTGCTTTATTGGAGACTATGTTTACCTGCTGCACGGGGGTAGTGGGAATTGTACACTGCAGTGTTCACTTGCCAATCTTCATAATTGCAGATATTCAGGAAAGAAAATTAAATTGTGAAAACTGAAAGTGAGCCCATGAGAAAATAAAAGAAGGGGCAACACAGTAAGAGAGGAGCAAGTATGTTTATTGAACTTCCTGCTGCTTCACGTTATGTGATACAGTAGATGCAGGAGAAGGAATTTGTAGGACAGAACTGGTTGTAAACCATGGCTCAATCTTTAACAGTGAATTTATAAATGTATTGCATTTTGTGTAGTGCCATATGATGCACAGTGCTGGATGCTGCTTTGTAAAAATAAAGGCATAATGGATAGTAACTGAAGAAGAGAACACTTGATACAGTACATTGACGCAAAGGGCATAACAGCAGCTATAAAAGCAAGAATAGTTTTATTTGGATTGTAGTCTTTTCTGTTTCTATAACACCACTGTATCAAACAGTATTTGAGTGTTTTATACAAAACCGTAGTTACATATGCAAGATATGTTTACAAAAATCAATTTAAATTCAGCACCAAACAAAGGAGGGTGACGCAAGAGAAAGTGGTAAGAAGAATGAAGCAAGTAGCAAGGTAGATGGGGAGGCAGAGAGATGGTAAGGAGAACAGGACATTTACAGAGGAGAAGGGGTAACGAAAATCGGAGACGAACAAATGCACATAATAAAAAGTTCAACAGGCATCATTCAGTCCATTACTTGGATGTATTTTGAACAAGACAGTCTTGAGTCCTCTCCAGAAGGACAGGATGTCAAGTGTCAATCTTAGTTTGGTTGGTAGACAGTTCATAAGTTGTGTTTGGCTATCATAGATCTGAATCTTGGGGACTCGAGAATGAGAAAGTCCTTGCTTCAGGATGTTCTGGAGCTTTCACAATTGTCAGAATGTCAGGTAAATAGCTCTGTTTGCCTAGGTGAAGGGCTTTAAACATGAGGCAACTAAGCTTGAACTATCCGCACTTCTAACGGGAGCCAGTGGATATCCATTAAAATCAGTGTAATGTGGTCACGCATACATTCCTCTGTACTGGAATGAAGAACTGCCTTTTGGCGTGAGAGAACATAGGCTGGACAGCCAACTAGGACGTCATTACCAGTGTCTGTTCTGGAGATGATGAGGACATGCGCAGCTGATTCCTTTTCAGTTGGTACGGGTGGAAGTTTGTAACATAGCAATTTTTTCACACGGGGAACTAAAGAGAGGGGGCTATTAATTAATGAAGAAGCCTAGAGATTTAAAAGTGGCAGAGGAAGAAGCAGATTAGCCAAGAGTTTGTTGATGAGGTCATGGTTGATACTTTTATTGGATTTCTGAGATACAAGTAAAACGTCAATCTTGTAAGAGTTTATTTCAGGCAATTTTTAATCGCCCATCCATATATCAGGCCCATATCTCCTGCGAGTGTATGTATGTCTTGCAATGATGTGAATTTAAGTATAGTTGTGTGTCGTCCACATATTGGTGTAATTTAATGCCCAAGTCTTCCAATAAAAGGCCAAAGTATTCAACATACAAAATGTAAAGAACTGGGGATAAGATTGAGCCTTACGATAGACAGCAGGAAACCTAATTTGGCCTGGTAAACATAAATATAAACAAAAGATTAATATAAGAATCAACCGCTTTTCTAATAAACGGTCTTCAGTGAGTTTTGGTGTTTTAGGGGGTCTTGATGCTGACCTAACTTCAGGTCAGGGTTATTGATATCCTACTTATCTACACCCAGTGGTTCCTTATATTTCCAATTTACTTTCTAGATTAATTTTATTGCATTTCTTCGGTAGCAAATTATTTACAGTCATCATAGATAACAAACCTGTGAACAAACTGAAGTGCAGCACATTATAAATCACCAAAACATTTAGAAATATTTAGAAAAATGGAAAATGTATGAACTAGTGAATATATGCAGTACTGCAAAATCATATGGTTTTACCAACTTGGGCAAAGCCTACAGCTCCAAGGGGTGCACAATGCATCTCTGCTCTGGATGTTGCTCTATTAACCTCACGACTCCACAGCAAATATTATTGCCATAGCCAATCAAGGATTGGTAATGATCACAAAGACCCACTACCTTACACATCATAGATGAAGCCCGCTTGACTGTAGATGAAGATGACCCCTGCCTCCTGATATTGCTGGACCGCTCATCTGCCTTCAGCTTAGTCGACCATACCTCCCTCATATGCACCATGAAGTCTTAAATGGTATTCACCAGCAATGTCCTTTATTTATTCTTGTCCCTCCTTTCAAACCGACACAAATCGGTACACATAGGCACGCCCAAGTCACAAAAAATCTCTATTGACTATGGAGTCCCTAAGGGCTCCACACTGTCTCCTATCATTTTAAATCAATACATGCCGCTTGCTGCTCTACTCACAGATAACAGCATCAAGATTCACCAATATGCTGATGATACACAAATCTACTTGGATGTTTTCTCTGCTTCAGACAGCTAACATCTCAAACATTGTTTCTAATTCGTGCAGACCTTGATGTCCAGAGCCTACCTCAAGCTGAGACCTGCCAAGACAGATTTCCTATTATTTGCCAATAACAATAAACAAGCACAATACAAACCTGGCCAATGATGGCTTTGAACCGCAACTTTCACTGAATGCCAAGTCACTTGGACCCACCCTAGACACCAATTTCACACTCAAGGATCACACTGCCAAAAAACAAAGATAGCTTGGTAAGAGCTCTCTCTTCTAAGGAGAGTCAAGCTATTTTTTCCAGAAAGCGACTTCAAAACTCCTGTTCACGCTCTTGTATTCTAGCTTCAGGATGGTGGGAATGCCGTGCTTCATGGCATCCTAGACACCACAATGGCATCTCTTGGTCCTTAGGAGCATACTATATGCTGCAGCAATTCTGATCTAGAGCCTGAAGAAAAATGATCACATCGCACTCATCCAATGGCTTTCTCTAGCAGGCCCATACCATCTTCAAAACCAGTTGCATCCTTTACAAATCTAGCAAGAGCAGCACCCACACTTAGCTTGCAGATAAGCTCACTATCCTTGCCAGATCTCGGCACACCCACAGCCAGGACACCATCAGACTAAGAATTATGAAGAAAAATAAAACAGCAGGCCTTTTCCATTTCTGCACTCAGGATCTGAAACAACAGCTCTGTATCCATAAAGAATGCCCCAACGCTGCTCTAATTGAGAAAAGAGTTGAAGACTTACCTCTTTAAAGAACACTACATTACAATGCATGAACCATCCTCAATCCAGCTCCATCTCCTCTTTCTCGTTGACTTTATGCTAGTGATTGACCATGTACACAGCTCCACTGCCTTTTGGTTAAGTTCATGCTATTTAAATATCGTATATAAATATACATACATAGATACAAAGAAGATATAACAGCCAAAGTGTATCAGAATGATTTCTGGTGACTGTTATTTAATTATTCAGTGCCTCCTTATCTTGGAATGAAGGGGCAATTAACAAGCGGCCAGGCATCATGTGAACTGATAACATAGAACAGCACCCGCTCTTGAATTTGACTAAAGAGCAGTATTTAAAGAATGTGCAAGAAGGTGACTCACATTTATGCCTTTCAGCCTTTAAAAACTGTTAAATGTATAAGGAATGTCACAGAAATCAACTTTGCCCTTATGGAGTGGACAAGAACACCGCCAAGAGGAGTCATTTGTAATATGTCATATAACTGGATAATGTATGCAGTCCTATTGGATAGGTACTTCTGGGAAGGCGTTACTACCTGGAGCATTGCACCCTTCAGCCATAAAGCAGAAGCTCATAAAAGTAGAAGAAGCACCTCACCAGACAATCTGATACAAAGCTACAAATGTAAGATATAGGAATGAGAGGCCATGCACCGGGAACAAAAAATAAAAAACAGAAATAGCCAAGAGTTCACATGCTGGGCATGCTAAGCTGGCAGCCACTAATAGATCTCTCTTTTCAGCAAACTATTAAATCAAAAAAAGGAGAAGACTGCTAGTTTGGCCAGTAGTATATTAAATCCCACTGAAACTATGTTTTCCCTCGCGTCTGAACAGCGAGAGTCATATCACAAGGGTTCCTGCAGACCCCAACAGGTGCCAATCTTGCTGATATGTGCCCGCTCGAACCTGAAAGAGCCAGGTACAGTGTTCATGACAAGAAAGCATGAACAGGAAAAGTGACGCTTTGGAGTCTGGCATATTTTCCCCCTTACAGTAAGGGCTTCGCATTGTCATTTTTACTTACTTTGGCTGCATTGGGGATTGGTTGTTTGTTCTACAGCCGACATTATTGGCACAACTGGCATGTTGTTATGTTACATTCTATTGGATTGGTTCCTTGTGTTGTTTTCTACCAATTTGAAGGGTGCA
Organism: Triturus cristatus; assembly: GCF_964204655.1. Classification (NCBI taxonomy): domain Eukaryota; kingdom Metazoa; phylum Chordata; class Amphibia; order Caudata; family Salamandridae; genus Triturus; species Triturus cristatus. Next base: position 933,851,995 of record NC_140584.1, on the reverse strand, counting down.
GCCTCTTCCTCTTTCATAATTGTTATGATGGTGGGGAAACAAGCATCCAATCGACGGAATGTTTGCTCATCTGAGGAGGATGAGCCGATTCCAGCTCAACTGAGCAGGTACAGGGACTGAAGTCCAGGCAATCATTGAGGCGGCAGTGGCCAGAGCATTGGATGACAGAGCTAAGCCCAGGCACAAAGGCTCATGCCGTGATGTGGGCGATGGGGTTTCCCCCACTGGGGATTCATCAGCTTCAAAGACTGACCTTCCATCCACCTCTACAGGGACGTTTGTGCATAGAGAAGAGGTCCCAGACATTCAGCAGCACATCCGGGAGGATTCGTTTTTTTCTCCATTCCCATCTTCTGAGACAGCAAAGGCATGCTTCCGCCATATGTCAAACCTCCAGTCTTTTCTATGCCGTTTCATAGCAGAATTTAGGACTTGATTACTGGGAAATGGCGTGACCTGGAACACTCCTCATTTCCCAGGTTTCTGTAGAATCTGTATTCGCTGGAGGAAGGCAAGGGATCTCTTCTGCACAAAATGGTGGTGGACGCTATTCTAGACACTTTGGTTGGTTGTAATGCCAAAAATTATTACGTTTGATCTCCTTCCGATGCTAGCATGTCCTAAAAGGTATCCCTCTCTCCCTTCCTACTCCAAGGACTGTCACAACGTAAGCCGGTGTGCCAGGTTGCAGGGCTTGGATGGAGGTACGTCAGATCAGGGGCTCTTGGTTCCTGTCTCAGAGCAGGAGGTCTTCGAATTGGATGGAACTGGAAGCTATTCGCTTGTCTCTGATGGCTTTCTCTCGGTTTCTGAAGGGGGCTGTTGTTCTGGACAGATTTGCAAAAAAACAAGAAACAGCTCTAGCAGGAACACTTGAAAGTTTTTTTAAAGAGGAACAACTTACTATTTGTCGCCTCTCGCGGTAGAAGAATTGAACTCGCTTAGTGTAAATAATTAATTGTTAATGAACCTAAGGAGGATTTGAATCTCTTATCTGAAAGAGGGCATTACTGTATCGCAAGTCACAGCATAACTATTTCTTTTTTCTCTTGTTTGTCGTTTTATTTTAATGATCACAATCTATTCACAAAATGAAACTTAAAAGATACCATCATATATATACACACAACCTTAACACAGTACAAAAAAAGACATCACATTTGCATAAAAACAAGGTGAACACAAGTTGCTGCATTGGCGGATTATCAAACCTTATTATAACAATAAGAATAGGAGAATATCACCATTAGGATTCAACATCTAATCGATTTATGGCCATATAGTATATGGCTGGGAGGATTGCCTCAAATAACATCTCTATGGTCACCAACCTCAATACATTTCATAAATGTTTCTTGAAAGATTGGCATTTATCCTGGAAAGTAGGGGTTGATGTGTTTCGGCCTACCATTTAAGGCCTCCTCAGGACAAAGCAGGACCTGGGTCACTGAAACTCAAAATAATTTATGTTTTATAGGGACACGAGCTATAAAGGTGTATTTTTGGGGATTTGAGGTCTACTAAAATTGGTGAACACTCGAGGACACCCCGGAAATTCAGTAATTGCTTTTAAACAAACATGCTCTGGTAAACGGAGTAACCGGGACAAAGCAGTTCTCAGTTTTCCAGAATCGGTCACATCCAGAATCCGAAACAAAATCAGCTGAATGCTCTAAAGATGAAGTGACAGACAACGTTACGGCTTATGTGAACAGGCGGGGGGGGGGGGGCGGATTTCTTTCTCTGGTATGGGTTGTGGACAAATTGTTACACTGGGCGGATTCTTGCCAGTTCGCATTGTCTGTAATCCATATTAAGGGGGGCATTCAATACTAAGCAACGAATTTACAATGGAACCTTCTATTGACCAGCACCTGAGATTAATGTCACCCTTCCGTATTCAATACACTGACGGACAATGTAAGCAGGGTCATTCCGTCGTCAGTGGATTTTTGTTTCCGGCAGGAGCTGTTTGTGCAACTTACGGATCTGTCGGGAGTCCTGGTGATAGATCTTTTTGGGAGTTCTTTCAATGCAAAGGTGCTAATGTTTTGCTCAAGGACCAGGGAGTGGCTGGCTTGGGCTGTGGATGCTCTCTCCTGCAGGTGGCCGCAGGGCTTTCTTTACATATTCCCTCCTTTTCCGCTGCATCTCAGGAGTCTTCTCAGGGTCCGGAGTGTTCGAGTGTCGGTCATTGTCCTTGGCCCCACACCTCTTGGCTTTCTCTTCTTGTGGATATGAGGCAGGTGGAGGAATGGTTGTTGCCACTGACTCTCTCTCTTCTGTTGTTCCCAGTGTTGCAGCAGAATGTTGAACGGCTTGGAATGCTGCATAAGAGGATTCTGGATAGTTTGGCTTGACTCTGCAGGCTGCTAGGAGCTTGTCTACTAATAAATCTTACTTACTCAACAGGCACTCCTTACCTAAGTGGTGTCATGGTAAGGTTTTGGACCCTACATCGTCTGACTTGTTTGAGGTGCAGATGTTTCTGCAGGATGGAGCTTCTTTGGGATTGAAGGTTGCCTCCCTAAGCTCCAATGGGCTGCTATTAAAGCTTTTAGGAGTTCTTGGAACAATCTGTCTGCTTCAGATGGTTTGGTGGGATGTCTATTCAAAGGCTTGAAAAATGTTTTTCCTTCTCATAGAAAGCACTTCCCTTTGTGGGATCTCTCTATAGTTTTGGAGGCATTGATGGCTCCTCCGTTTGAGCCCCTGAACTTCATGGACAGTCGATTGTTGTCCCTTAAGATGTTCTTTTTGTTGGCTATTTCTTCCGCTAGGCATTTGAGTGAGCTGAGCACTTTGTCTTTAAAGCATTCTTTTTGTAGGACTTTTGATGACAGGATCATTTTAAAACCTCTCCTTTCCTTTCATCCTAAGGTTGATTCCCAGTTCCATAGGGAGCAGTTGTTGATTTTGCCCTCCTTTTTCAAATCTGCTACTTCTGAGAAGGAAATTTGGCTGCATTGTTTGGATGCCAGGAGGGCTCTTCTGATTTATTTGGATAGGACTGCTTCTCTTCGGCTTACCGATTCCCTGTATGTGAATTTTGGCCATGTGAATAAGGGGTTGTGGCCTTCTCCATCATTGAGTCGGTGGGTTCGGACTTTAATTTCTCTGGCCTACAAGGCGTCAGGTCAGGTTCCTTCTTTAGGGGTTCAAGGTACATATATGAGGTCTATGTCTATCTCCTGGGCTGAGATCTAAGGGGCTTCCATTTCTGAAATCTGCAGGGCTGCCTCATGGACATCCCCGTTGACTTTTGCCTCTCATTATCGGATTGCTCAGGAGGGTGAACTGTCTGAGTTGTTTCGGTCTAAAGTGTTGTCCACTATGGTGTCAGAATAGTGGTTTATTGTCTTTTTCTTTACTGTTTAATAAACCTGATTTTGCACATTAACATTTTGGTTGTCCTGTTTGGCTTTGTACATCTCAATGAATGTTATAATGAAGGGAAGCGAGGCAGGGGGTAATGAGGTAATGCTTCAATTACTTACTGGCAATTGCATTACTCCAAGTCCTCTTCCCTTGCTTCTATTCATTACATCCCTCCCTCCATCCCTCCCAGGTAGTCCAGGCCAACCATCCATTGGTGTTGTGTCGGGTTACGTGGTTTTTACAGGAGGAAGGAGGATAGTTTTTATTGTGAATAAATCACGTGGTGTGGGTGTTTCGTGAGGCAGGAATGCCTCAACGCTGTAATGAATAGAAGCGAGGGAAGCGGACTCAGAGTAATGCAAATACCGGTAAGTAATTGACGCATTATGCAATCAGCGATCTACAAGCTCTCAGAATTTTAGTCTGTGAACAAAAGCCAGCAGCTTGCATCAAATCTTCTCTGTAAGGCCAGGAAAGTCTTATTTAACCCCCCTTCTCCGGCGTTTCAAATTTTATTTGGAACACTGTTTCTTAAACAATAATTAGATTTCGAGACAGATTGTGGACTCTGTTGGTTTTTTATATGGATTTCCTAATTTGTTTCAATTTTGCTTTTCTATTAAAGTGTGGAACATTAACAAATCACATATGAACACAATTACACCACAAACATTTGATACGATAAAGCAGAACTAAACTCTTGTGCTCAGAAGGTTTGCTGCAATTTTAAACCTCGGTACGTAATTTCAGTGACTTGAAACTCTTTAGGAAGAAGATGGAAAAAGAGACCAAAACACAACCCTGATGGGTCGACCACATAATAGAACACAGAACTCGAGATCCCCCTCTAAGTGTAGGAGAATGACACAGCTTATGTCTCCCATAAGCTAGGAGTTTTTAACAAGTACATGGGGAACTTTCAGGACTATTGTTTTGTACATGGCATCATGGTTTATGTGGCAGACAGAATGGATGTTAACAGGAATGGAATTGGAGGGGCCGCTCAAGTTTAATAGAAGCCTTTCCGTGATGGCGGAGTTGGCTGTGGGTCCGATAATGGGAAAACCGAATTGCTCTGAACTCTAACCAAGATGGAAAAATAGAGTGGAAGGCTTTAGGGCATCTAACTATGATTTTGCCGTTGTCCCATTACGGCCCTTCTCTCAATGAGGTCCCTGTTCTTTTCCTTGTGTCACACTTTGTTCATGCTGGCTGCCTCACCAAAGCAGGGGGGTCTGGAGTTGAGACCTTTACCCCCTCTAAATGCCTCCACTGCCTCCTTGCACCAATGTCTCCATGATTCACGTTTTTTAATTTAATGTACAACAATATAACGTGCCTACCTGCGAATTTTCTCCAAAACTTCACAGATCCCAGTTTAACATTATAAAGAATGAAAATGCTTTAGGAACATGTACTGAAAATCACGTTTGGCCACTCAAGGCCTCAAACGAGATTTGCAATTCACAAAAAAGTCAAAAACAGATCATTTATCGGATTCAAACTAGGTCACATAAAAATCCAAAAAGGCTCAGCAATTGATGCATGTATTAAATTCAAAAAGTATTTACTGCACATATAGGGCCAAAATAGGCAGCTAGTTAGAAGAGAATGCCACTACTAAGCCACAGTTTGGCTTCCTGCAACTTCACAAGCACAAAAAAAACCAGTAATCTGTGATCAAGCAAAGTCCCCGCGCTGTTCAAACATGATCATTAAAAAACTTTTTTGCCACAGTTACGGTGTCAAAAACATTCCAAATGCTGTAATTTACAGCCTCCAATGGTACATGCTGACTCATTTGTTAGCTTGTTGTTTTTTCAGAGTCAATCCTGTCTAAAGTAATTTATACAAATCACATTGGATTGAGCACAGGTGAAATTATACCTGACCATTCTAATTATTTTATAAAATTAAAAGTTTGTGCTTCTATATATGCACATATGTATATAGTGTAGTCTGGTAAGCCCACAGGACGACAGCTGCTCTTCCTAACATCTCCTAGACAGAGCCACACAATGTCCATTATAAACCATCGGTCAGTGTTCAATAATAAGTATACACTTGTTTGAGTCTAGAGAAACGACTCACTTTTCTTTGGGTCTCAAAGGTTTCTTGAAAAAAACGGTGTTTTAAATTTAATTTAGTGAGCTACAGAGCCAGCTAGGCACGGTCAAAGGCTGAGTGCAGCGGGCACTGAAGAGAGGGCCACTGGGCGTGGGATTAGGGAATGCATTTTGCCTAATGCCTGCGCTTGTGGCCTAAGAACCCGCACAACAGATTCTTACTTTGACTAAAGGTCAAAGTTTATCATTAAAAAATTAAAACACGCAAAAACTTTATTAAAGGCATGTTATTGCGATTTTACTTGAGAATATAACATAGAAATGGCCCTAAAAACGTCAGCTGTCGTGTCCTTATGTTTAGGATTCAATACCTAAAACCCCCCGAAATTCATCAATGATGGTGAGAACTGCTTCTCCCAGTGCACTGGTCATGAACCTACACATGATGTCACAGAGCACCATTTTTCTGCTGATATTTGTAGAACTAGTGCCTCGCAAGCCTTTTTTATTGTAAAAGTAAAACGTATTATGCTACTGCTCGAGAAAGAACTGCTTACATGGATGGATTTAAAAACCTGGTTTGAAAACGCTCTATATATAGTTTCCAAAAGTGTGATTCCAGTCCGCGATGCGGCCTGTTACATGTATATGCACTAAATCACTAGAAGTAAGCCGCGCCTACCAACGGTATCGGAAAAGGGAGAGTGAATAAAGCCAGCGGCGTCATTATGAGTGTGCGGGGGTGCGGACAGCACCGGGTGACACCTTCACATGGGGTGACACCAACAGGGCCAGTGTGCGCAGAGCAACCTAACCTTTTAGGAGGAGGAGGTGCCTGTGCGCAGTGCGCACTGTCTCCTCTCCTTTCTTTTATTTGCTTCCCTGTGAAATGGATCCAAAAAAGAAAATCACTTTTGCTGGAAATCAATGTCATATTTTTCTGACATTTAATTCCAAAATTCAGCATCAGGAATAAAAGTTTAAAAATATGAAAAATAAATAAATAAAGTAAGACATAGTGGTAAAGTAAGACAGAGTGGTAGAAAACTGTCCAGATTGATTTTATTCACACCCAAACACATTAGCGCCACTTTTACAGAGTTTGCCAGTGAAGCGCTATTCTTGTTGTCTTGGCTTTGTTTTCCCTGGGCTTGGAACTAGTGCACCAATCCTGGAGGTACTGCAACGTGAGGATTGAAAAACAAAATTTGTACTGCTGCTCTGTATCTAGGGATGTTGTCTTTTTTTACCATACTGCTTACATTTTGTAAGGATATAAGCAATGGCCATTGAAATGGGTCCATTCAGGGCCCTGTTGTCATGTCCTTAACTTTTCAGGCAAAAGCACTCACTGATTTCTGAACAGTGAGTGTAAAAGCGTTAAGGTAACCATGTTGTTCCTGCTTACATTTCACATGGTTTGCAAAATTTTGCATTCCCTATGATAGTTTGCTTTTTCCAGGATGCTGTCACTTTTTTTTGAAGGCCACATATTGCTCTTGCCCAGTGCGCAATTTAAATTGAGCCGCATCCAGGTGTTTATAGCTGGCAACAATTGGGTTGTAGTGGAAGACAGTCTGAGTTTTTCTCAGTGGGGCAGTATGGTGTTCAGTGGGGGAAAGGATGTGGCACTATGGCCAGAGCTGCTGAATTTGGAACTGGGGAACCAGGTTCAGCCTTAATAACCAGTCCGCCAGACCACTCTACTGAGAGAGCACTATCTCATGCTAGACCTTAGAAGGCTTCGCAAGACATTAGAAGCCCCGGTGTCGTAGCACCAGCAGGTGGACCCTAGCATGACAAGTGTAGGTTAACCTTCAAGGCTTGTCCACCACTATTCATACTGAAGTTCACCTCCAGTCTTGCGGGCAGGTCTATGAAGCAATACACCCTAGAACAGTGACCCTGTCACTGAGATCACAGGACCCTTGAGAAGGGCCAGCTCTAGGGCGGTGCAACTGGTGTGACCGCACCAGGTGCTCACTTTAGGTGGAGGCATCATTTTTGCAAGTATATTATGGTTCTAAAAGCGCTTGCTGCCTCCTTCCTGGCCTCCAGTAATTTTCGGTAACAATAAAAATGTCATGATGACTCTGGTGATTAATGTTCTTCCTAGAGAGAGATCGGAATTTTGTCTAATGGAAGATTTGACTCATGGAAAGGTAGCTCAGAGGGTTAATGTACCTGCTGCAAAAAACTTGTACCATGCAGATCACAAAGTGCACATAATGTAAATAGGCCAGTGGGCTACTGCTTTTGTCAGAGAGATCCTTTTGTTACTTGCAGTTTATAAATTAAAATCCTAACATAGAACAGTGAGCTATAAACTGTCATCTACTCCGCAGCAACACAAGTCACATTTTTTATTAACTTTTGATACGTTTGAGCTACAAACAATTTATTAGTTTAAATGGTCAGATCGTGCTGCAGATCTTGCATTAGGAGGCAAATATGGCAGAGCCATTATTATTTAGAAAACATTTGCAAACTAGGATTTTTAGCCATTCATGTTTGAACTGCTGTTTTGGAAAAGGGAGAAGTGCTGATGACAGAAACTCCATGGCTCGGAGACAAATGGCTTGTGCTTCCACATTTTATCGTATTTGGGGACATACTGTGATTAGAAGCATATCCCACTTTGTGAACACATTTTACTGTCAATAACTCATTATAACCTTAAATAATCATGTGTATCCATTGGTTGATAAAACTGGGCAGTGAAACCAAACAAATACAAAAAATTAGGATGTTTGCGCATTCTGGCCACGCCTCTGGCTCTGCCCACTGATCCAATCCTTGGCGTATTCCCGCCCTCTGATTCTCCGCCCACTGTTCCCCAACTTTTTTCCCCCACTTCGACCACTGATATATCGTGTTGCTGGATAGTGAGAACACCACACCAGTAAAAAGTACCATACCTATGATATTATAAATTCCAATAAACTGTTGACTAGCAGGTAGCCCACTGTACAACCTGATTAATGAATCATTATCACACTGTTGTTAACAGGCACATTTTGTAAATATAAGACCTACATTTACAAACGTTACTAAGTATTCTGTATGGTCCCGTTATTTGCCAACTGTGTCCACTGGCGGACTCGGGCGGAGGAGGTCCATGCGGTAAGTCGTGAGGGGGTGACACCATGAGTTACCCGCACCGGGTGACACCAACCCTAGTGACGCCACTGAATAAAGCTATGTATGGAATGGCTGCAAGCTGTGTATACAAACCAAAAGTGTATTTCTGGTATATCAAACAGCTCAAAAGTAGAGAGGCTGCTCTTAAAATGTTTTTAAGTACAGACAGATGTCAGAATGCATTCCTATGGAATGTGGCTGAAAAGTTACATTAGTGAGTGCATGAGCTTTTAAAAAAAACAACAACAACAAAAAAACAAGAAGACTCAAAGGGACACGTCATGATGGAGATGCACAATCAGCATACTGACTTCAAAATACATAACACCTTGAAGGAAATGGAAGAAAGGTCGCTTATCATCGTTTTACCAAATACATTTTCTTAATTAAAAAATATTAGCCATTCCAAATTGTCTCGGATGCTTAAGCACTTGTAGAGCAGGGGTGGCTCCTCCGTTATGGAGGGGGAGTGTCACCCCACTGCTGGAAGCAGCAGATCAAAACGTAAAATAAAATGATAATAAAGCAATTAATAAAACTGATTTATTATCATTGTATTTTTCTGTAGGAGCCGGAGCTGTCAGCCGAGTCTTGGGAGCGGGGGCCTTTAGAAGCAGGAGTGGTGGGCAGAGGGCACTGCTGTCAGGGGGCATGTCAGTTTGGCCTACCGTCTCAGGACTGCCAAACCGACATGCACACTGACATCTAACCAACTCAAGCTGCATTGCCGGGTGGAGAGAACAGCAGGTGCAGGCTTCCTGTCCCCTTTGGAGCGGAAAACAATTCCGCTCAGGCCAATCCCAGTGCTTCTTGAGAAGTGATGGGATTGGCCGTAGGGAAGTCTGGGCGCCTATGCTCATGGGGACTGCGCGCAGGAGCAGAGGATCACGGAGGCGGGGACCAGCATCAGGAATGTAAGTTTACTTTTATTTTTTTTTGTACTGTTTTCTCGCACGCTGCGTGCTCCCCCCACTTTGTATTGGCCACAGCCGCCACTGTTCTAGAGGAATGATAGTGGTGTGGTGCGAGTAGAGTTTGAAATGGCTTCCCAAGTCAACTGCTTTAGCTGAAACTGTGCTTGGGATCACAGCTGCTGAGGGATCTCTTTGTTATAGAGTGGACACCTCTTTGTCAAGCATCACTGATTTTGTGGATATGGTGATATAATAAGGATTTAAGCCCCTTGTAGTTGATGGTGACCGGACGGAGAAAAGTGTGAAAAAATAAGTAAATAAATGACTGAATATACGGATTTAGATATTATCCCCTGCAGCTTGGAGAAGTATTACAATTTTCAAGAATGAAACTGCTATTTAAAATGCACGTCTCCTTTTTTGTAAAAGGCTCTAAAAGTAGCTCACTTTGCATTTCAAGCAAGAAAATGTTCCTGTCAAGTGAGCACATTGGACTAAATAAAGATTATATTTCGGAGAAAGCTGGCAGGTTATCTTGGGAAATTTCCTTTTGTGTGGTTGGGTTTCCTTCTGCTTTTCTCCCAAAGAAGTAGTCAGGGAAGAATGTGCTGAACCATGACCCCCAAACATCTTCACCTCTCCTTCAGCAAGCTCGACCAGCGTAACACCCTCTCAGGAGCTCTGAACCCCGCTGTACCTATACTTCAGCTAGAAGATCACCTGCATCTATGCAAGCTTCAAGCCCTTCCACCTGTGCAGCCGACCTCAACTAACTCCCAGAGGACCACCCTTATAACGTGGCACATCGTCACCACTCAAACCATAATGACCATGCAGTCCATTCACTCTGGAGAACTCTCGCATCTGTGCCCTCACCACGTCTTCGAAATAGTAATCTATAGCCAAGCCAAGTCACTGTGACCATCCAAGTGAACTCAGCCTCCATCTCCTGTTTCTTCACACCAAAGATGCTCAAAAATATCTTCAAATGGCTCCACACCAACACTTGCAGAACCATCACTCAAGCCCTCATCTGCAGCAAGCTGGACTAATGCAACACACTCTACGGAATCAATGCTCAATTGACCAGAAGACTCTAGACCATATAAATTTCAGCGGCCAGTCTCACCCTCATCCTCCCATCTCGTACTAACACTACCCTACACCTTAAAGAGCTCCACTGGCTCCCAATCTCCAAATGGGCACTCCTCAAACCCCTCACGCACACCTACAAAGCCTTACACTACATTGGCCTCAAGTACCTCACAACCTCAAACATCCACAAACCTACCAAACACCTCCACTCGGCTGGACTCCTACTCACACAAATCCCCCTTCCCCTGTATATGCAGAACCCGATCCAGAAGTTGTGCCTTCTCCTACCTCACTCCGAAAGCCTGGAACCACCTACACCTGCACATCAGAGCCACTTCCACAGTTCTTGGATTTCACAAGTAACTGAAGACCTGCTTATTCACCTAGCCCTGTACATCTACTGCTTCAGCGCCAGGATACCCTAGTGAGTGAGTCATGCACTATACAAAAACACATAACATAACACAATTTTCTGTTACACCTTGATCTTCGACTTGGCAGAGATCTACGTGAAATTTATTTTGTTTTATTTTTTCTAATTTATTTTATATTTGAATGTATAGAACTATATTTCCTGTTCATAATTTTAACATAACCATTCTTATTTTATATTTGAATGTATTTAACTATATTTTCTGTTCATAGTTTGAACATAACCATTCTTCCATAGGCAGATCATTCTCACTTAAATCAATACATAACTGAGAATTTGATTTTCAATTACTAGTGATAGGATTTCACTGTTACTATTATAGATTGATTGTTTCTGATGTTGTTGTGAAAATCCCAGCCTCAGGAGCAGTATCTTAGAATCTGTCTACTTTCTCTCTCTCTATATCAAAGCTTAAGTAAATAATAATTATGAACATGGTCACGCCATTTTTCATACTCATAAATGATACACTGAATCAGGTGTGTTTTACTCATATTTCGAGTTCCTTGAACAACTTTACACCACCTAAAACAACAATTTTCTTTCCAGACAGTTAACATATATTATATTGCCACCCATGAAACTTTCTGAGACATTATCTTCACAAAGTTCAATATATAACATAAACAAACACAACACAGACGCATGCCTTAACAATATCAGGGCAGGATCCTTTAAAGCAAGGAGTAAAATCAAAAATATGCCTGTAATTGCCCAACGTTTTGGCGACGGAAGCAACGTCAGACCAAAACATAAATACATTTACATTAACTACAAAGCATCGTGGATCCGTAACTTCTATTTTAAAGCAACACGGAAATACAAAAACACAGATAGGCGGTAAACCACCAAGTTAAAAATGCAGTATGTCTCCTTAAAGCACCAAGCGGTTTCATTGTTTGAATTTCAGGACTCTCATAATAAGTAATGACACCCAATATGTAACTCACCCTAAAACATTCAAGCAAACAATATGATTATATTAACACTGTAACTATATTAACAAAAAAGTATTGGACTTATATTTTTGTTTTATTCTTTGCCAGAAGAAATACTTAATTATACCGATATTTTATTAAGGTAAAAGTGTATTACATTGTATTTAAAGTACCGAAAATAAATTTGATATGCCATTCTTAGTTCTTATACGGGGCATCCTAATTTAATTAAAGTAATGATAAAAGGGTTGCAAACCCAACGAGAACTGAAAGGCACTGATGCCCACTGCACATATTTTTATATCCTTATAAATATGAAAATGTTGCTGCTTACTGTATGACTATGTAATTGTAAAAACAAATCTTGGATGCTGTGCATATGTGGGCTATGATTGTGTTCATCTGGAAAAAAAACATTTTGTATGCTAAATGATGCGATAAGGGCATATATGGATTAAAGCATTTGTGTAACTATATAATACGATAAATTGTATGTGAACATTTGACATTGCATTTTAAGCTTGTGAATAAAATAAACTCAAGAGTAAAATACTGAAGCAGGTTTATTTTAATTTTATTTATTTTAGGAGTTTTCTATAGCGCTGGCCAGACCCGAAGGTATCGGAGCGCTTTACAACAGTCGTCAAGCGAGAGTCATACAATCTAACAAAAAAGAAAATATACATATTAGCTCAAGGCGTTTTGAAAGTCTCAGCGCAATGTACCCCATTGATGCATGGAGGTCAAGTAGTGTTGAAGTTGTGTGCCTGTTGACTTGCACCGAGCCTCCTATGGGGCGGGTGATAATGGGAACCTCCCCTCGTGGAGGGAAGAAGGAAGAAGATTTAATGACCCAATAGCAGAGATCGGCAAAGTGCTGGCTTGGGAGCTCCATGGCAGCTCTCGGTTGGGAAGAGATGGATTGAGGAAGAATTCTTTGAGCTGTCTCTTGAATTTTTCAAAGGAGGTGATAGTCCTGATATGGACTGGAATGGAGTTCCAGATTTTTGGCGCATTTCCAGCGAAGGACCGGGCTGCGTTTTTTTGTTTGCGTGTTTTCATAGGGATGAGGAGTAAAGTGTTGGTGCTCCTGAGGTTCCTTGTCTGGCCAGTTTTCCTGAGTTTGGAGGCCAGGTATTCAGGCTTCCCTGTGTGCAGGGCTTTGTGTGTATGGCAGGCAGTTCAAAAGCTGGCTCGCATTTCGACTGGGAGCCATTTTAGTTCTCTGAGTGCGGGTGAGATGTGATCGTATTTTTTAACTCCGGTGACCATTCTAGCTGCTGCGTTAAGAGTTGTTCTGAGGAGAGCGAAGTGGGATTTTTCTGTACCTGTGAGGATTGCATTCCCGTAATCGAGTCTAGACAGCACTAGCGATTGAGTTGCTTGTTTGAGGTCCTTGGGCGGAAAGAAGGGTTTTATTTTGTTGAGTAGTTTCATGTTGATGAAGGCGCTGTTTGCGGGGTTCTTGATGTGTTTTGCCATGTCGAGTTTTGGGTCTAGGGTGATTCCCAGCGATTTTACAGAGTCAGCCAGGATGAGATTGCCGTTGAGAGCATCAATAGCTTTTAGCCATTCTAAGATTTGGGGGTTGTCTTCCCTGTTGGAAATGAGGAGGATTTCTGTTTTGTCTTGGTAGAGTTTTAGATGATTGATTGTTAGCCAGTGTTGGACTTCTCTTAAGAGTGTTGTTGAGTCTCTGAATGTCGTCCATGGAGGAGGTTACGAGATAAATCTGGGTGTCGTCTGCATAGAGGTGAAAGGGGATGTTAGCTTTTTTGAGAATGTTGGTGAGGGGTTCCATGTAGATGTTGAAAAGTTGTGGGGAAAGTACTGATCCTGGGGGGACACCCCTGCTGACGGGGTGTAGGTCAGACGTGCAGTTTTTGATTTTGAGATTTTGGGAGCGGTTGTGGAGGAAGGAGGAGAACCAGTGTAAGACCATCTCATCCACACCTACACTTTCTTGAAGGACATTGATGAGTCGATTATGGTCAAGCATGTGATCTGCTTGTCATTTATTCAGTGTACAAATAATAAAGTTTGTTTTAGCAAAAACACTAAAATATATTTTCTTACCAAGACAACTTTTAACATATATTATCCTGTCTCAAATAATTACAGGGTTGCCCTATATTCTTCATAACCTTAACACAACATGCATTCCGAGCTCTAGGGGAGGAATGTATTCCTCCCCTAGAGCTCAGAGCGTTATCTGTTCCGTAGACGCCCGCCGCACTTATTTTACGGAAGCTGGCATATTTCGGACTCACTTTAATCCGCCATAGCTATCCATGGGACACTATCACCCAGCCCCTTTTTGTGAGCAATTTTGAATCCTATCGCTGAGCCGCAGGACTTCCACTGTCTCCGAATTTGGTCGGACTGTCTTCAGACCGCCGCATATCTCTGCGCGGTAAGCTGCCTCGTATCCTGAAAACCCCTCCATTATTCACCTGCTTATTACCAGACCCACTGGGTTGGATTAATTCATTTATTTGTGTTTTTTGCACTTACCCAGGCCCTGATTTTATCGTGCCTTTGCTGACATCCCGTTGCTACCAGCTGTGTGCCTGCCCTGACTTTCAGGTACCCAGGACCACCATACTTGCTGCCATTACCCTTTGTGCTTGATTTATTTCCAAACTTGTTTCTAATTCTGTTTTCTTGCCCTAACACTTTTGGTCTGAGATTTTTGTGAATTCTTTTTCTTGAAATCACGTTCTTCTGTACTCCTTATTAGATCTCTTGGAGTTTGTACGTGTTTTGAACGCACTATTCATGTCTCTGTGATACAACATGAATTGTTTATTTATGCACTCTTTACTTTTGTGAGTCTCTTTCTGTATGTTTTTTCCTGTGTGCACACGTGTTCATTCTCAATGTATCAGTTTATTGAACTTTCAACCTGTGCCTTTGTGACCACATTATGTGACCATTGAATATAAATGTGTACATTATGTTTGTGACCAATGTGACTATATCATGTAAATGTTATATAATTGTATTTTGTTCTGTGAATGTATCGTTTTTGTCTATTGCTTGTTCTAGGCACGTCCCACCACCACTGTTTTTTGGTAAATGCGCACTGAGTAAGGTGAGACCCATATTGGGGTCTAACACCGAAACGCGTGTCGGCGCTGAAATAGTGACGTGGACCTTTATGATCAAATCTCTTCCACCCCCCACCCCCCCACTGAGGATTCTCCATCATTTTATGGATATGAACTTTGCTTATTATGTGACCATCCAGTAGATATGCATTGACTTTTGTATTACGGGATGTCTGATTTTATTGGAAGTGTTTGTGGTGTGGGATGTGTTCAATGCGTATCTTATCTCTATATTTATGTAAAAACAAAAACTGTTGAACTGACAATAATAAAATAAAAAAACGTTTTGATAATTCACTAACTTATGTGTGTTTTGGTCACATTCACTGGCCTGGGTTGTTAGCTGACTTCGAATTAGTGACTTTTTGCTCCATATGATCCGCACAGGTAGAGAATTTGTTTTTTGAGTGTATCAGTATTAATGGCAAACATGACCAAGGCCCGACTTCTGGGCTACTGTCCTTCCACTTATCTACTTTTTGCCTCACACTTGACATCTCATGCAAAGATGATTCCACAGATTAAATACGAGCTTGATGACTGCAGTAGTCTACAATGGAAAGGGTTAATCATAAGCACTTACTTGCCAACTCTTAGTTTAATCAGCAGATTACTGTGGTCCAGAATACCACTGGAATGGCTTCCATTTCTATAAACGACAGTAACCTCAACTGGTGACTGAGGAGCAGGAGATAACACTCTATGTATTCCTACAGCTGCTGTGTCTATACTTTATAGTATGTTAGTTTAGTGTGACAGCTTTCAAATGCTCAAGAATTGGCTAGAATAACAAGGATTACAAAGTTTTTCTACACCCATAATCTGCTATCATTTTGAAAAGCCCTAAAAAACAACTTTTGAAATACTGGTAAGCAATTTAGATATTGCAATACCTGCAAATATTATTACTGTGCAGGGTATGCCCAGACTTGGGTCCCTTGCTCACTTTGCCACTGGATTCAACCTACTCTGGCTGATGAGGGGTGTTACCCCGAAACCAGTCCCAGGATGCTTGTTTCCAGTCCAGGGAAGACCTGGCATGCCAGTACAGCTTGACTGTTCCCATGAGGCACAGGGTCAAGATTGATTTGCATTTGGGGCTGTTCTAAGGGGAAACATGGCGGCAGGCTAACGCCAGTCGCGGGAGTTCCCAAGTGAGGGCAGGAGAATCGTGCGTTGTGAAGGCAGTTGGAGGCTGTTGTGAGACGGCGGAGCGAGGCGACTACGCCGCTACAATGATTTACCACCTACCTGCTGGGGGAAGCCTGAAGAGGTGCATGGGCACGGACAAAGGTATCAGTGAGTACCTGGGGGTCTGGTGCTGGGCAGCGGCCTTGTGGAGGAGGTCTCGCGCTGCAACAGCGCTGCGCTGGAATCCGGATCGGATCGGATATGGCAGAGTCAGCACAGGACGGCTGCAGGCAGGAGGCAGGCAATGGAATAGAAGCCTCGGTAGTGACTTCTCAAGCGATCCCGGTCTGAGGAGAGGTTTCTGCCCAAACGCCACACAACTAGGGAGTGAAGGGCAACTCTTGAGGAGGTTCCTGGTTCAGCAGGAGTGGATGGATAACGTTCCTTTCAAGCAGGTACCTCTTCAACTCAAATTCTGTGTGTGCAGCGCCAGAGGCGGTTCAGCTAGTTGGTGCTGGAGGAATTTCTGTGCAGGCTGCTGGAAGAATTTCAGGGCGGGCATCAAAGGAGGGTGCGAAATCTTTTGGGGGGGTGCCTCAAGCTCTACATAGAATAAATAGGTACCATCTGTGTTCAGCTCCAGTAAGAAAAGGCTCTACCGGGAAAGTAAGGGACTCTACAGTCCAAGCGCCCCTTGTAGTATCCTCTGCTAAAACAGTTTTCAAAGAGACTGCAAAAATCAAGAGGTGCGGACCTAAGGAAGGGCACTTACCCCCAAAACCTCTCCCCTCTCTCAGGTCATATTTTAAAATTATGGAGCATGTCGCTGCACAGGGGTGGGGGGGGGTGGGGGGCGGGGGGGAGGAAACTCACTCTCTCCCTCAGAGGGAGCCGTTACACTTGGAAAACCGCTTTTCTGTATTGGGTGATAATCCTGGCGATATTCTGGGGGCCCAAGATGGTCAAATTGCGCAGGAGTCGGCAACTACTTTTTTGGACATAGGCGCGGTTCAGGGCCCTGTTGGTGGGTCCGAGACTGAGACTGAGAAATCAAATCAAGTAGAATTAACCCCGGGGAACCCGGTTGAAAAATTACTTTTTAACTTGAGGCAGGATATTCCTGTAAAGTTTGAAATCTCGGAGGGCAACCAAAAGGGAATTCAGGAGAAGTGTGGGACATTGGAGGAGAAGTTAGATGGCCTTGCCCAGCGTACCTTAGCTTTGGAAAGCGAGGTGAAGTACATGTCAGTTACCCTGTCCAGGAACTCAAGAGATATCGCAGATCTCAAAGCGCAAAACAAGCAGCTACAAGAGGATATGGAGAGGATGGAAATACAACCCAGGCGCAACAACGTGAGACTTCTAAACATCCCAGAAGGTTTAGAAAAGAGTGATATTAAAGGTTTCATATGTAGATTGCTGAAGGAGGGATTACTTCAGGATAGGCTGGATATTGACTTGGAGAGTGAGGTCCAAAGAGTACATAGGGACCCTTTCAAGCTGAATCCTGCTAGGAAGACTACCAGGAAAATTTTAGTAAATTTCCTTACGTACGCAGTTAACGAGTTGGTCCTGGGGCGTGCATTGAAGGAACGCATTTTGAAGTTTGAAGATTTCAATTATCAAATCAGATCTGACATTGGCAAGAGAACTGCGCAGAGACAATGGGAACTGAGCTTCAAAATATACGGCCTACGGAGCAAGGGGGCCCAGGTCCAGAAGAAGTTCCCTGCGATGTTGAGAATAATGTGGTGTAACAAAATGCACACTATTAGAAACCCGGAAGAGGTCGATGATTTTTTGGCTCAGATGGCCGGACCAGCTTAGCAGCTTAGTCACTGGCGAGCCTTATTTACACTGTATTAAGCATAGATTTACTAACATAATTTGAATGTGTAGTAACGCCTTCTTTCTTTATTTTTCTTTCTTAATGTAAACTCCTCTCTTCACTCGGGGGGGGGGGGGGCGCGAATAGGCGGAGTGTTCGCCTAGGGATAGGAAAGGGGGGTTCCCCGAGGTGGGTGGGTGGTGGGGTGCACTGGGTGGTGGGAGCATGGAAAAAAAAAGAAAAATATGTTCTACTTCTGCCTTACAGGTGTTTTGTAATAACTATAGTAGCTTCTGGGTTCTATCAGACTGGTGTCTTAAATGTGAGGTAATACTGAACGTGGTTAGGGGGAGCGATGGGCTGAATATGGAAGATGAGTAATTTGGGTTTGGTTCATCTCATGTCATGGAATGTCAACGGTCTGAGGTTCAAGAAGAAACTGGCCAGGGTGACTGAATTTTTTAAGAATGGCGAGGTGAAGATAATTTTGCTCCAGGAAACCCATCTGGAGTGGGAGGAGTGCAGGCCATTCTTTAGTAAACTGCGCTGGGTCCAGGAGGTAGTTTGCTCGGACCAGAGAGGATGTACGAGAGGAGTGGCGTTAATTATCAAGAATAACTCCGGTATTAAGCTGGTTAGTAACTAATCAGACCCCTCTGGTAGATGGTTGGTGGCTAATTTGACGATTCAGGGGAGGCCAATAGTGTGTGCCAATTATTATGGTCCTAATAATGATTCCCCAGAAGCCTTGTCTAAGCTCTTCCCGGACCTACGCTAGTTGGCCCAGGAATAAAATAACTGACATCAGCGCATTCGGGTGGTGCCAATATAGGCACAGCGAACATCATTACCAGCGTGGACGATTCCAACAACCACACACAGAGCTGAACGACGCCCGACGCCACCTATCAGCGCAAAGGGGTACTGCTCATGAAAAATTTCTGGATCCAGTCTGACGCCTGGGAAATATAAGGTAAGAAATCTGCAGATAGACGTCTCTTTCAGATATATACTACTAAATTACAGATTTGCATTTTATGTAATTTACCTGAAATTTTGCATTATTACACCAAAGCAAATTATTCAAATTTTGCACACCCCTCAGAAATACCCGCATACCGGCTTTAGCGCAACATACTATCAATCCACTCTTAAATGTCTATTGACTCTAACATAAGCTTTTCACAACAGATACATCAGACGTACTGCCTTCTTCATAACATTTCGAAATAAACATATGAATCCTATAGGCTTGATCATAATCAACTCAGTCCTATATTTAGTACAAGTTTTACACAAGCCAAAAAGTGTTTTTTAGCGGAAGCACACTATTTCGGCTCAATCACATCCTCTACTCAGGAAAACCTACATAGGGGTGGAGCCTAAGACCCTCCCTTAGTATTAGTAGTCTCAAAGCTCTTTTTTGTTGATCACATAAGATCAGCAACATCAGCTCTGTCAAGGCAGACCTAAAAATGCATGAGGATTACTGTAGCCTTGGGCATCCCAAACAGCTCCCAAACGCACAACTGCCTCTGAAGTCTAAAGGTAGTGATGGAAAGGTAAGGGGATCTATGCTGCTGCCAGAGAAAAATAAACACTATAAATGATCTACTTATCTAAGACCCTGAAAGCTGCTGGTGAATGCAGCTGGATAAACAAACACAATATTCACAGCTGCATTGAGAGGAAGCACACAACTTTTGCTCAATCAAAACATGTACTCCTGTCCACCACGTGAGCGTAGTGAAAGCCCTTCTCTGTAGAACTCCTGAAAGCTCTTTTTTAAGTTGATCACATAAGATATGGTGACAGAAGTGCTGTCAAGCCAGACCTAAACAGCAGCTCCTCATAGTGCTGTTGGCTAACGAAGCTAATGTTATTTAGTGTTCATGGGATGGACATCTCCTGCAAACCATTAAAAGTTTATTTCTGTGTGGTCTGGAGCCTTGCCGTTGTGATCCTTTGCACTTCTGTGCCTTTATGCTAGTCCTACCTTTAATCCTTCCATATGGCTTGTCTGTCTCAGAGTGCCCAAGAACAAAAAAAACTTAATTTCATACACCTGCAAATTACCATTTAGTTCAGAATATGACCTTTACAGCCTGAAGCTCAAACCACATCACACGATAAATGATCAAGCCTGACTGCCTAACCATTTTATGATCACCTTTATGGTACTCTGCTTAGAACACAATAATTCCCTGGATGTTGGGTTGAATACTGCCCATCTTACACTTTTTAGTGAGAGAGCTGTGGATGGAAGAGTGTGTAAATGTCCTATATTGGTAGTGTTTTAATGTGCATGTGAGAATAAAAAGTGTGCTTTTATTGTGTCATGTTGCTTTTTGATGAGAAATGGAGTGAGGGATGGGACGCTTTAGATGCTGGTGAATACATGAACACAACATCCATAAGCGTCATATAGGTTTAGGTGGTGTTTTAGTGTTGTGTTTGTGCAGCTGCTCAAACCATGTTGCAGCAAACATGGACCTACACCTATGATTACTTGTAAAAGAAAAATGTAAGAATAGACATGGTTGCAAATATGTTCCCTCTTTGGAGGTGTGTGCATCATGCAGTTTAAACCAGGTTGGGTATGATACATAGGCGAGGTCTCAGAGTTGAAGGATGCTATCCTTTAAAGGTGTAATCTTGTATCAAATCTGGTATAATTTCTTGAGAATAGTAGGAGCGGCAGAGAACCAACCATTAGCAATGAGCATTATGCAAACAGCCATACAATACGGTCTCAGAAGTCTACTCGGGATTGCCAGGGAGCAACCTACAAGAATGGTCATACTACAGCCAGCCATAGTATATGCTCAGAGAAGCCCACAGAGGAACAGTGGAAGACCAATCCAAGAGACTAAATAGTCTGAGACGTCGCACCATGACTGGCAGAAAAGAAACTATTGGAAATGGTCAATATACAGCCAGCTATAGTATATGTGCTGAGCCACCAGTTCCAGAGAAACGGGATGCAATTGAGGAACGGGCATGATATAGTCAGCCATAGTGTATTCTCTGAGAAGCACACCCTGGAGTGGCCAAAAAGCAACACACAGTATCAACAGACCTCACACATAAATGAGTCTGTGGGGTCCACCCAAGAGTGGTGATAGAGTGACCGAAGGAAATCAGAGCGCCCCTAGCAATTGTTAAATACACCACACTCACATGGGTCTGTCGGGTCCACACAGGAGTGGTGACTGCACAACAGGTTGGTGTGGGGGATATTCAGAAACCGAACATAAAGAGTGTCAATCTGTGATAGTCATTAACTTAAGTTACGGAACCAAAGGGAGATGTCAGGGAGAGTGGTAAAAAGAAGGATGAGTGGGGCAGATGGAACACAGTAGGGAGAACACCAACGAGAATCGCTCCTAACCTCTCCACCCTTTGGCTGGGTACCCTGGGAGGACAGGCTAAAGGGCAGGTAGGTGATTTAGAAAGTGAGCGGTGGTCATGTTACCCATTTGACAAGCTGATAATCGAGATCCAAATGTCTCAGGGTTTATTTAAGATATAAAGAGACACACCGACACAAGTATGTATCAGTGGCCCTGTAAGTACTCACAGAATCATCCAGATAGCTAGACCCCTGATAATGGAGCTCGGATGCCAAGAGAAAACAATAAGGAGGATGAGAGTGGAACAAGCAGACAGCAAACACACTGTAAGACGTCAGTCTGTACTTCCCACAAAATTGATTACACCAATGAGGCCACTTGACACACAAAATAAAATAGATAAATATAATCTAATATGCAGTTGGTGCTTCACAGATGACCAGGCAGGAACAGAGATCTACAATTATGTGCAGAAGGCTTGTTTTGAGAAAAGGATTACTTTTTTCAATGTCAACATGGTCAGGCTATGCACAAGGATTACGCTTATCATATCTAGGCAGCCATTGCCAGCCCAGCGGTGCCTGTAAAAGGCACAAAAAAGTATGTGTGTGCATACTCACACACAGACACAAAGTTCACTAACAACTCAGCACTCATACACAGCCAGGCTGCAAATATGGAACACCTTCATTTTGAAAAGATGTTGGATAACGCCACAAGCACTAGTGTGTAAATGTCTTATATTCTCCACTAACTTACCTCATGTTTAGTCCACCTAAGCCATCCAACATATACATACATCTTATTTATACGTATTTATTGTATTGTGTTTGCAGTGCCTTTATTAAGATCCTCTGCTTGACTTATGGCATGGGGCTGTATAAATAAACTAAATTGGGTTCTTCATATTTTTTGTCTCGGACCCTTCAATATATTACAAAAAATCATTCTACATATAACAGTGTCGGTCTTAAGATCTTAAACAAAAGACATGCACAATTCACTAGTGACTACAGTTGTAATAAATCTCATTCTGTACCAGGAAATGTCCTCTACCTACATTGTCGCCAAGCAGTTTGCTGTCCATTTCGCAATTATGAGAAGTCAGTGAACTATCTTTGGAGATTGACCAACCGATCCTCTTCAAGGAAAGCTTTGCAGACTCCAGCTACAAGGCTTACAAACGCATTTCATCAGATGGGAGTGATTAAGTCTACAATTTTGGGAGACACTGGGACAGTCCATTCTGAAATGTCCTTCAAGACATTTGTTTTGTGTCCCTGTGAGCCCTAGCAAAAGAACGAATGATAACTTATGATTCATCAATGGATACAAAGTAATTAGCAAAACATGAAAGTGATGAAGCAGAAGTACTAAATGGAACAGCGCAACTCCTCTTCAGGCCACAAGGACCAGACACTTTTATTTTCCTGTATTAGCAGTTTCCTATAGCACAGACTAGACACAAAGGGTAACTTATTATAGGGTAACACGTCACAGACCTACACTCGTGTAAAGTATCGAAGCATAAGGGGTGTAAAACTGATAAACAATGGATACGATTGTATGGTGCTTTTTAGCTTACGTTTGATACATAAAGGGGGGTCATACTTCCTTGTCAAACAGTATAAGAGATCATATGTAATACTATGGATGAATTCTAACACTAAAGCTGAAAACATATGACCCACAAAATAAAATTATGTTGTTATTTAACAGTCTTTAATCATATCATCACCACTAGAATAGTGTGGGAGATGCCTGAAGAAGATACTGTCCTGATGACTAGTGGGATGGAGTGTCACACCTTTGGGGTACTCCCGAAAGTGGACTGAGTTTCTGTTTTAGATTTATTTGCAAGGTCTACAGCGTCTCCACTCCCCTTGCTACCAATAGCCAGACCCTTCAGGATATTGTAACATGGATTAGCAAATTTTGCAGCACAAATATGGAAATTTTGCGGTACAGATATGGAAATTTAGCCGCATTTTGCAGCACTTTATTTTACTCAATCATTAATTTTCAGCCTGAAATCAATGGAAACTGTTTTAGCAGAGTATTCCACTTTTAAATTGGCATTTTTAAAGTTTCTGCAGCTCTACGGAAGCACAGCTCCAGTCCTAACCTTATAGGAGGGAGCTGTATTTCTCACTGGGATGTTCTAACGCCCATGTATGCACCCCTGCTGGGGCACTGCTGCCTCCAGGATCCGTAAGGCAGGACACCTTTTCCTCAGGCACCCTAGGGCACAGAATCGTAGTGGCTGATCCAAATAAGTAAGACAGACTGCATAGGGAGGCCTCCTCCTGCTTACCTGGTCCAGTCCTCATAGGTTGACTTGAGCATACACATAACACCCTTGTACTATTCCTTGTGCATAACACACAGAGGCATCCTAAAACCTAAGAGAAAGTTACCAGTGTGAAGCAGAATACCAAGTTGCAATCAATTGCACCTGCTGGGTCTTTTACAGTAAGCCACGAAGGAACACACCAGCTATCACTCAGGACTGGCAAAAACCTCCTAGAACCGTACTGCCCTTATTCATCAAGATATGAGAATATTGTGACATCATACAACTGAAGATGAGGAACACCAGGAGCTAGCACCTTGCTGAAGATCCTGGGAGATTTTGCCAGACCAAAGGCAGGACTTGAAATTGGAAATGTTGGTTCCTTACAGCAAACCACAGAAATTGTTGATTGGAGGGTTAAATCCAGATGAGACAGTATGCGACTTGAAGCTCAAACGTCACCAGGAAATTGTTCTCACCAGTAAGGGGGCGATTTCCTGGAGAAAAATCATCTTGAATATGTCCACTGGGATTTAATTGGTCAGGGTCCTCAGGTTCAAAGCAGGCTTTATTCCCTGTCAGATTTGGCAGCCAAAAATAGGACAAAATAGAATCCTTTTCCTCTCTGACGAAAGGCACAAGTATGAATTCCTTCTTCTCTAGGAGAGCTTTCCTTCTTCTCTAGGAGAGCTTGAACCCCTATCATCTTTACCTGAATTTCCAACTATTTCTTTAGCCATGTGATAGGTCTGATAAGATGGGGAGGATTTTGGGCACATGGAATTCAATAACATGTCTTCGCTATCTGGAGCACCCAGTGGTCCATGTAACAGTTCTTCCAAGCATGATAGAAAACTCTTATTTTTGCTCCAACTTCGAGGTAGTATTTTGTGGGACTGGAAACATACAACTCGGACAGTGGACCAACAAAAAGCACTTGCGGCACCAATCACAAAAAGATTCATCAATGAAAATCAAAATTCCTGAACTATCTTGTGTGCAAGCTTCTAAAAGTGCCCCCTGTCCAAGAGTACCCTCCTTGCCCCAGGGGCAATAGTACAGATAAACTAGATCAAAGCTGCACCACTTTAAAGTGAACAAGTCCATATAAATAGTTATTGTTCAATAAGGTGCGGATTGAGACAATTTCTTCTTTATTATTTCATTCTTAAAAAGCAACAACCAACGCTTTTCGTCCTGTAGCATAGGACTTCTTCAGGGCATTCATCAGTCTAAGTCGACCACAAGAAAGAGTACATATGGTAGTTGCCTTGTAAATCGATTTTTTGCAGCCGTACTTTATAGTGGAGGTGTAGCCTAGCATAATATCTGGTGTGCTCCTCCCGCTGTGGCTGCATAAATTAGGAGCGGTTCTGGAGCCCAATTGTCCACGGACTTGATAATTCTCGCTTCGGTGCCTACTCTAAGCATGAGTTCACACTAGGCAACTCTGGGCAACTAGCTTGCTTAATCTCCACAACGCCCCCCCCGCGGCGGGATGCCTGGCTTTCACCTTGGGGATGCCCAGTATGGATTATCTCACAGGGAAAAAACCAGGACGGGTTCCCAATGCAAGCGCTGGGATGCCCAAGGGTAACCGTGCGCGATATAAAACTCCTAATAATAATAATAATAATAAAAGATGTGCAGGTTCTAATGTACCAGTACAATTTCTATCCAACCGTGGTTATCACATCACGTTAATTTACAGACCTTCTTACGACTTTTGAAATTGGAAACTCATTAAATAACGACCAGATCCCGACTTTGGATCATTTATCTGATATACAGATGAGATGTGAGACTGCTACTTTTGTTTGAAAAAATCGATTTACAAGGCAACTACCATATGTACTCTTTCTTCTAGTCGACTTAGACTGATGAATGCCCTGAAGAAGTCCTATGCTACAGGACGAAACGCGTTGGCTGTTGCTTTTTAAGAATGAAATAATAAAGAAGAAATTGTCTCAATCCGCGCCTTATTGAACAATAACTATTTATATGGACTTGTTCACTTTAAAGGGGTGCAGCTCTGATCTAGTTTATCTATTTTGTGGGACTGTTAATGCTAGGTTGGGTTTTGTTTTCAAACGTAGCCTGGCCTAGAAAGGGACTCTTGTCCTGAAGATTTTGGAGAGGACGTTTGAACATGAAGGATTACTTTCAAGATCCCAGCTTAAAAGGTTTGAGAATCTTTTTACTCTTCCACTGCTTTTTGCACCATGTCATCAAGTATTAAAGTGTGAGAGTCCGAAGGCCAGTAAAAACAAATTCAGCAAAAATAGGTGGAGTGAAGGCAAAAGTTTTGGGGATGACCCTGCAGAAAGGGCCAAGTCTAACACCTGCAATTTCAGTAGAGGACACAAATTCCACATTGGCCATTGTACCAGGTAGGAATGGCTGACAAACAACTGCTTTAACAGAAAGATAGCGATTAAGCATAGCAGTGCAAGAACCATCTCAATATAGGCACACATTAAGTACTGCAACATAGTTTTTTTGCTCGAGTTATAAGAAAAATGGTTACAAATTCATCTACATTTGTAAAGGGATGCCTTAAAAACATTTCCATTTAGTACCAGCCCATCCCAAACAGTAGCACAAATTATTGGAATTCATTTCCTTTATCTTGCTGTAAATCAAATGTGCGAATATATAATAGTCCAATACAGCACCTTTTTCTAAAAAGGTAGCCATCATCATGCTGGCACTCACTAAATTAAGGTTGTATTTACAATAAATGAAGAAGACAGACTGTGGCTGGTGATAAAGCATTGTTAAAAGTACCTTTTATAAGTACAAGGTATTACATTTAGTAAAAAGGAGTTAAAGAAAGGACGATTTAATACCAATTTTTGAATGAATAAATGTATCTACTATAATATTAAAACAATGCATGCTTTGAACAATAATTGCTTTAATTTATTTAAGGTTTAGTGCAGAGTACTGTCACTCCTCTTGGGCTAGATAAGATGGACCTGTATGATGATCTTGCTCTTTACTGTAATTAACAGAATGACGACATTTGAAGGCTCTGTCCCACTTGGGACCCGACCAACCAGGTTGAGGTGCCAGCACGGATGTCAGCTGCTAATAAATCTATAATTTCTGAGTAAGTCGAGTGAAGCCCAGTTCGACGTGGTACCAGCCGGAGGAGATCAATGAGCTACAGGCTCAGTCGGGCTTAAATTAAATATTTTCAAAAAGTAGTTATATTATCACACAGACCTGAGTGAGCCGCTGTGAGTCTCCTTTAGCTTCTGCGAAGACTGACTGTGCAACCTCTTGTCACTGACTGGTTTGGTCGCGCAGCAAGATGAGGCACCAATTAACTGATGGCACAGGCAGGAGAGGTGCAAGCAGTGACTGCTAAACTAAAATAAACTTACCTGCCGCCCGCTCGCGCCGTGGCCTCCCTCACTCAGAGTGACTTAAGTTCCTGTCTCTGCAGATAATGGACACACTGTTATTTTTGTAGTCGTGTGACGCTATGTCACGTCATGCGAATGCCGCTGCGCCGGCCTGGGCTGTCTCAGCCGCTGTGATGTATGCCGCAGCCAGAGAGCGCAGCTGAGCCCCCAGACCTGGATCGCGAGACAGGACCCACACTCCTGTGACCACCTGGCATATGTAAACTTTTAAGTCAACTGTGCCCCAGGGCAGCAATGCACAGTGTGCAGTAGTGCAGTCAAAAAAAGATCACAACTTCTAAATTTCGCAGGCAGTTTTGTAAAAATCGTGGCATTTTTACAAAACTGCTGATTTCCTGGAGGGTCTGAATAGTTAAATATATCAAGAAGTATTGAGACTTTGTGCATCATTCACCATGCTTTTCACCAACAAGGTCTGCCTTCGTTGCAACGAAATGTCACCACTAGACCTCAACTTCTTCTCACTATTACAGTCTTCAACAGATCAAGAGTAGGAGGTTACACTTTTATACTCCAACTTTATCCATTTTGTAACCTCGTTCTCATTAAAAATGCAGAAAATTATTGCCCACCTACTTTTCTGTAAAGATCAGCAACCCTGGTAGTCCAACAGCAAAAAGCTCATGTTCTGGATTTTCAGTTTTGGTTCCTCGATTGCATCTCTTTGAGCTTCATCAGTCGGGTGTTTCTTGAGTTCCCAGACATGGCGAGCACGGATTCCAAATAGGAATACTCTTTACTACATAACATTACATTACAAATCTAAAACTTATTATGAAAACACTAAAGACTATATGTTGGAGGCTACTGGGAATCTGTCTTCCGAGCTACAAATATTCCACACTACACCTCATCTCAAGACACCGCACTGGATAGCAGTGTGGGATAAAGTTCCCTTAAAGACTATGGGCCAGATGTAGTAACATTAAGAATACCAATTAGGAAATCTGTATTCATATTGTATGAAACTCTTTTGAGTGTCACCAGCGATTCCTAGTGGGTCGCAAATAGACCTACCTCATGCATATTATTAAGGTAGGTTGCAATTTGCGACCCATTAGGAATTGCAGCCATCACAGGGATGGTGGCCTGCTGAGGTCAGCAGACTACCATGTCTGTGATTGCCTTTAACAAAGCAATTTCTTTTTCTTTTTATAAAATGCCACCCGTTTTCCTTAAAGGAAAATGGAATGTGTTTTAGAAAATAAAATTAAATTTTGCATTGGAACCATTACCTGCTCTTAAAAAATGTGTTTCCCATTCTCAAACTTCCCATTTGCGAATGGTTTCCAACCTCTTTCAAAGAGCCTTGGTAAAATATGAATGTTTGGCGACCATAATTTTGGTCGCAAATCATTCATACATCCCATTCAGATTTGGTATTTGGGAGGGATGCACTAAATACACCCCTTCCAAATACCGAATCACAAACACAAGTTGTCCTACCAAATTTATACATATGTAAAAGCTTTTTTTGCGCTAGGATACGGCCATTCGCAAAAATGCTTCGTACATGTAGCCCTTTGTCAATTTCTGTATTTTCAATGCTGAAGCCTAAAGTAGCCTTTTCCATCACCCATCTTGGAGTCTCTTCTTTTTTTAGGAGTGATGGGTACTTTTCCGTGCTAGGCCCCAACCTGTGGAATGCGCTTCCAACAGAATTATGAACAGTATGGGAATTTGTACATTTCAGGAGCCTTTTAAGAATATAACTCTCCTGGGCAGGGGAGGCTATAAACACTTATTTACCTAGTCATTTCCTGGATAGCAACACAAAGAGGTATTGCAAGGGACAGCACATAAAAATAAATGCACGTGGAAATCAATTTCACGAGTTGGCTTTGTGTGTTTTGGTTTCTCCTATCAGTTTCAAATATATCTTTATTTGACAATAACTTACGCTTGTTTAATTTGGCAATAACTTGTGCTTGTTTTGCAATGCATGCAAAGAACTTGGAAATTGCGCACACTGACTTGGCCGTCATATAACTGCTATATTCCCCACCATCAAAACTTGCAATCTCTTGGAAAACACATTGTACCATAAAGTCCAAAAAAAGATTTAGTATGTGGAAGAAAAAAGGAGAGACCGGAAAGGCAGAATCAAGAAATGAGGCTTAGTGGAAGGAATATATAACCACGCTAAGAAAGAATCCTTCTAATTTCACACAAGCAGACAAGCCAAATAAAAAAACCTGGCTTCTGCAAAAGTCCCAAATTCCTTTCAAGTCCGCTATTCGCTTACCTTCTGCCTCATTTGTGGTAATGGCGTCTGTGGCTTTCACAAATGTTATGGCTACTGCTGTGTATGTAGGTCAGACATTTTACTAGTCACTATAAAATCAGCTGGTGGCTCTCCGCCGTCCAATATTTGTCGTACAAGGTAACGACTTTAAGCTGCAGCGATCAACGAATTGCTTTTTTTCAGCTGGTTTGCTACAAGTTCCAAATTTTGGAAGAAAAGTCTTTCGAGGTGCGCTCGTAAAATAAACATGCAGCCCGGCTCCCCGCAGGTCAGAGCCAACTCTGTAAAAGTGGATGAATATCCTGCTGGACAAAATCGAGGCACAGTACTGATGGTAAAGTTTGTTGCTTCCAAAATTCAAATTGTAGTGCTTTAAAAACAAGGCAAGTAGGTTGTGGCGTTTGTGTTACAAGAAATGCAAGGACTCTCAGCGCAATCCATTTGTTTAGTCAATATATACATATATATATATAGAGAGAGAGAGAGAGAGAGAGAGAGAGAGGGAGAGAGAGAGATGTGTGTATACAATATATATATATATATTCACTGAAAAAACCATAGGTTTCACACATGTTATAGTTAGCGGAAATTTTAAAGATAAAAAACCAATGAAATTCCCCCGTTATAGTTAGTGCAGGCAACTATAACTCACGCGACCGCAATCCTCTGCTGATGCTAATACTGTATTTAGACACTTATTTGCCCATGTCTTCTTCCATACATTTTTAGCTATACATATATTACAAATATTTTTTTTTCATAAAGACACATATGTCATCAGCAGAAGATTGCGGTCGCGTGAGTTATAGTTGCCTGCACTAACTATAACGGGGGAATTTCATTGGTTTTTTATCTTTAAAATTTCCGCTAACTATAACATGTGTGAAACCTATGGTTTTTTCAGTGAATTTTCAAGGTTTTTTAAATGCTAATTCCTAACTATAACGTGTGTGAAACCTATGGTTTTTTAAGTGAATTTGCAAGGTTTTTTAAATGCTAATTCCTAACTATAATATGTTTGATACCTATGGTTTTTCCAGTGTCTTTGCAAGATTTTTAAATTTCTAACTATAATGTGTGTGATTCCCAAATTCAGTGAATTTGTATTGTTTTTTAAATTCAAATTTTTTTTATGTCATTTTTTGTAAGCCTTTTTATATAATAATATATGTACTATATCCTGCATTATGGAAAGGTTTTTTTTTTAATGCATTTTTTTTTCGTGCGCGTACGGTAAGCTGACGCTACGCGCTTGTAGGATACGCGTACGGTAAGCTGACGCTACGCGCTCTGGACGTCATTAGTGCAGCGCGCCTACGTGATACGTGCGTGCCGTACGCGTATACCCGGAAGCAACGTCTCGGTTACGCTGGGGCGTGTAATGCGCATGCGCGATACGTGATACGTGCGTGCCGTACGCGTATACCCGGAAGCAACGTCGCGGTTACGCAGGGGCGTGTAATGCGCATGCGCGAAAGTGACGTAAGCGCACCGTAAGCGTCACGTGCGCGCACGGCAGGTCATGTGACTTACAAAGATCACTTTTTATTGGTTGAAATTACTTTCACTTCCAGAAACTTCCCACACCACACCCATTCCCCTCATTACTGCTTGAAAGAACAGTTTTCATTGGTTGAAACTACTTTCAGTTCCAGATTCTTCCCACACCACACCCATTCCCCTCATTTCTGCTTGTGATTCTCTAGGAGCAGGAGCTGGATTGACATTGGGATACAATGGCAGAACAGCAGACCTCTTCTGAGAGTGAGGCCAGCAGCACCACCATGATCCAGAGAAGGAGGAAACAAAAGACTTCTTTTGTATGGGAGTATTTCACTTTTCCAGAGGGGGAGAAAAAGGTGAATGCTCAATTGGTCACTTGCACACTTTGTGGTCGTGTTTTATCAAGAGGAAATCCAAGGAGGAAATATTCCTTTGGAAATCACTCTATGATGAGACACCTCCAGGACAGACACCCAAGGACCTTTGCTCGACATACTGGAGAAAACTCTTCAGTAAGTCACCAGAGCCCAGCCTCAGATGCTCAGCCGAGTACATCACCGGCAGCTCAGCTGAGCCCTTCCTCTGTTGTTGGAGCATCACCTTCTTCTTTTCCTTTGGACATCAACCCTCGATTTGGGAGTGTTGAAATGAGGTGTACAAAATGTGGTGGTCTTATTGTTTTTGGGGAGGTCAGTCTTCCCCTTATTAACAATAAGATAGACCAGCATGTTTGTAGACGCTCATAATACTCCCATTCTTGCTTTCCTCCATCCCTGTATGAACCCAACGGCTCTTATAAGAGCCAACCTTACCTCACAATTTTTTTTATTTTTTTTTAAGCTTTCCTTTTTGCAAATTTTTTTTTGCCGTGCGCGCACGGTACGCGTAATTCCGCGAATTTCGCAGATGCCGTGCGCGTACGCTACGCGCATACGGCGATTTTTCAAAAAAAAAAAAAATTTCATTTTTGCCCTTGAGGGTCCTTCCGGGACCCCCTGACCAAGGCTAGGGGGTCAGGAACTGTCGAGCCTGCCCCCTTTTCACATTATCCACCTTTTTTATTCACCCCCCTGTCAGTTCGAGAGAGAAAATGGCGGCCGCCGCTTCCTGGTTTCGACTGATTCGAATGTTTACTATGATCTAACAGCCAATCAGAATCGCGCTCGCGCACGGCACCGTACGCGTACCGTAAGCTTACCGTAAGCTTACCGTAAGCGCACGGTAAGCGCACCGTAAGCTGCCACAGATATATATATTGATTTAAAGGCTATTTTCTCAGGATCTACTGAACAGATTTACACCAAACCTACAAAAGGCACTTCCTTGACCTGAGGACTACCTCTCTGCCAAATTTCTAGTAATTCTGTTCAGCCGTTCGGGCTGTAGCCCTGTCTAAAGGTCCTATGGAAAAATGCATGGGAAAAACGCGTTTTGGGACCCCCCTTTTATCTCAGCCCCCGCTTGACGAATCCCCCCGAGACTTTCAGGGTAGGAGCGGAGCGTAGCGCCCCACCTATTTTGAGAAATTCGCGAGGATTCGTCGACCGGCGCCAAAGTTATTCAAAATAGAATGTTGAGGTTTTCCTATGGAAAAGGGGTCCTAACTATAACTACCTACTGGCGACCGCCAGTAGGTAATATATATATATATATATATATATATATATATATATATATATATTCACTGAAAAAAACAGGTTTCATTGACGTTATAGTTAGTTGGACATTTCACTTGTACAAAACCAGAGAAATTCCGCCGTTATAGTTAGTTCAGCTAACTATAACTCGGGCCCCCGCAATGCACTGCTGATGATGTCACATATTACATCATTCATGACATGGTCAGTGACATCACTGATGACATCTCAAATGACCTCACTGATGACATCATCCAGTGATTGTGTGTTTCTTTAAAGTTTAAATATGTTTTATATAAATGTCCAAGGTGTATTGAAGAATGAGTGGGTGTATAAGTGTCTGGATGGATGATTTAGTAGGTGCGTGACTGACTGTATAAGTGAGTGATTAAATGTGTCTTACTGAATGCATGGGTTAGTGACTAAACTGTGTGAATGTCTGTATCAGTCTGTCTGTTGTTGTGTAAGCTGCTGCATGGGTTGGTCAGTAGCTACACGAGTGTCTATATGGGTTATTGATTGGTTGCCTGAGTATTTGTATGGGTGCCTGAGTGTGCGTGTGGGTGGGTGGGAGGAGTGTGACTGTGCATAGATGTGTGAGTGGTTGATTCACTGGGTGTATGGGTTCAAGAGTGCATGTGGAAACAGCTGTATGGGTGGGTGAGTGTGTGTATGGGTGTATTGGTGAGTGAATGGATGTCTCAGTGGTACATGTCCAAGTAACTACATATGTAAAAGGCAGTGTATGTAAGAGTTGGAGTATATAAATGACTATACGTGAGAGTCAGTGATTGTGAGAGTGGCTGTATATGTGAGTGTGTACTTGTAACAGTGATTATATAAGAGAGTAAGTATGCGTTAGTATCTGTATGAATAAGTGAGGTGGTGTGTGTATAACTGTATAGGTGAGTAAATGTGAGTGTGATTGATTCTTTGCATGACTGACAAGGTGTGTAAGTCCATGGATGAGTGGCGGTGTGTGAGTGTCTGTATAGGTGTATGAGTGCATATGACAGCGTTGTATTGATGAGTAACTGCACGTATGAGTGATTGTATGGGTGAATGAGTGAATGTGTGTGTAGACCTAGGAATCAATGAGTGTGTATGTAGTAACTGGTATTGGTGTGTCGATGGTTTCGAAAATTGTAGTCTGTATTTTACAGTGGGTGTATCAAAGGTTATATTAGACTGTGAGGAGGTGCATCAGATTTTCACGTGGATGATGTCATCAGTGATGTCATTTGAGATGTCATCAGTGATGTCACTGACCAGGTCATGAATGATGTAATATGTGACGTCATCAGCAGTGCATTGCGGGGGAGCGAGTTATAGTTAGCTGAACTAACTATAACGGCGGAATTTCTCTGGTTTTGTACGAGTGAAATGTCCAACTAACTAGAACGTCAATGAAACCTATGGTTTTTTAAGCGAATTTCTAAAGTTTTTTAAATGCTAATTTCTAACTGTAACGTGCCTGAAACCTATGTTTTTTTCCGTGAATTTCAATGGTTTTTTAAATGCTAATTTCTAACTATAACGTCCCTGAACCTATGGTTTTTTCAGTGAATTTCAAAGTTTTTTTTTTAATAACTTTATTTTTGATTTTACACAAATTATTAACAATATTACTGACAGATGGGATAAGAAGTCATCAGTACAAAAAGTGCATAGTCAACCTTAAGCACGGAGATATAACAATGATTGGCAAATCCTGCAACAGGGTTATTTAGGCGAAAACGTTCATGAGTAGCAGCAGTGGCAATCCGATTAATACATAGGACCTTTCTGCTAAAGAGCCTATTTGTAAACACAGGGTGGGAAGACAGTTCTTATGAGCCCGGGCCAGTTGTCGTATGAGGTAATACTAGGTCCCCCTACTCCACCTCTAAATCGATCTTGTAGTGCTTTAGCCATGGGGACCAAATTTTCTTGAATTTACATGGGCAGCCTCTTGCCTTATAAACTACCTTTTCTGCAGCCATGCATAAATCCATATTGGATTTCCATTCCGGGAGCGTAGGAAGGTGTTGTACCCCCCAGTACCTGGCTATGTCCCGTTTCGCCACCACCAACCCCAGATTAGCTAGTAACAGCCTGTGGCGTGGTAGATCGATATCAGTGGGGATGCCCAATAGAAGGAATTTCACATCCATCCCAATTGTTGCCCCAAGTATTTTATTCAGTTCGTCCACAATTGTATACCAGTAGGGTTGGATGTGGGCGCATTCCGAAAGGGTGTGAATGTATGTACCATGTTCCTTGTGGCATCTAAGGCATGTAGGGTCTTCCACCCTTCCCATCCTATGCAATCGTTCCCTGTCATAATAGACCCTTTGAAGGATCTTGTACTGGATGAGCCTCAACTGTAACCTAATCGCCACCTCGCGTGGATGCATAAGGGCCGCCTCCCAGTCTATATCCTCAAGGGGTCCTGTGGTGAGTTCCCATTGCGCACGAAGTGGGCCGAGATTATCTGACATATTATTGAGCTGTGTTTTGTATGTCAGTGAAATTGCCTACGTCTGGATCTCCTCCTGAAGGAGTCTGCCCTCAAGGGGAGCATATTCCGGAAGCGTCTTACGGTCCAGCCCCTCCGCTCGCCACGCATGAGGAAGCCTAAGGTACGCATAAGTTTGGGACCTATGCATTTGATATTTGGATTGAAGGTATGAGAAGGAGGCTAGGGAGCCTCGCTCCAGGATGTCTCCCACGCTGGAAATACCAATGAGGTCCCATTGTTTGAAACCCTTCAGCTTTCTGATCTCACGCAGTTGAGCTCCCTCCCACAGTGGAGTCTCTCGGGTAGGTCTCCCTTCCCAGCCCATCAATTTCCCAGCAAGTTTCCAGGCCACAATCACCCGTTGGGTAGCGGGAAGGAGCCGCGCCATGCCCACACCTCCATATAGGTAGTGCAGGTGGGAGCGCCCCTGATATTGAAGCCGTTCTAGCCGGTAAGCCAGGTGGTCTCCTGGTGCATGGATTCACGCATTAATAACAATAAGATGCGCCGCCCCGTCATAAGCTCTGATATCAGGGACAGCCAGCCCCCCGTTATACAGATTCCTTTGCAGAGTCCGCAGAGCTATTCGTGGATGAGCTCCATCGCAGAGGAGGAGGCGCAGCTCACTATCAATGGAAGTAAAGATCGTGTCCCGTAGTTTGTGATATGTATTCTGAAGAACATAAAGAAGCTGAGGGAGAATCAGCATTTTATACATGGCGGCTCTGCCCATGATGGTAAGAGGTAATTTCCTCCATCGTTTCCCATCTGCCTGAAAAGTCAGCAACACCCTTCGTATATTGCGCTCTACACGAAGGACGGGATCCGTGGTGATAAATATGCCTAAGTAAAGAAAACCCTCCTCGGCCAGCCGTTAGCAGCTGGGGTAAGTATAAGATGTGGGATCTCCGCTTACTGGATAGAGGGTGGACTTAGTCCAGTTAATTTTGTATCCAGCGTAGCTGCCATACTCTTCAAAGAGTAAGCCCTGTGGCGCGTTTTAAGTTGGGGGATTAAGTCCCTTTGAATCCTGAGGGTCCCTGGGGCCCAACTAGCCCACCAGGTACCTCCAGTAAGTGCCACAGAGCTGCGTTGCAGAGAGGTGTAAAAAGGGGCGTGGCCTAGGACTACCTCTCTGCAACACAGTCCTGTGGTGCTTACTGGAGGTACCTGGTTGGCTAGTTGGCACCCAGGGACCCTCAGGATTGAAGGGGAATTAATCCCCCAACTTAAAACTCTCTACGGGGCGTGTTTGCAGAGTGCTGCTGGCTGTGTGGCCCCCCCTTCCTTTCCTATTTTGTGGGCCCTGGGGACCCCATCCCACAGGGCCTGATCCCTATATATATATATATATTTTTTTAACGTGGCCCCCCTCCTGTGGCCATTTTCGGCCCCGTGGACCCCATCCCCCGGGGCATGGTCAGTATTTATTTATTTATTTATGCTTTTTTGGCCATTTATGGCCCCGGGGACCCCATCCTCCAGGGCCAGCCTTTCTTTTTTTGTTTTATTTTTTTAGGGGAGGGGGGCCGCGTGGCCCCCCTCCCGGGCCACTACTGGCCCCGGAGACTCCATCCCCGGGGCCAGCCTTATCCATTGGGCACCGTGGGGGGAACCCCAATTGCCCAACGGTCCCGCATGCTCGCCGCCTCCTGCGGGAGCCGGCATAGCTTTTACACACGGGGAGCTGCTAACATGCAGCTCCCTGTGTGGAAATCAATCTGCTTTGGATTTTGGAAGCGAGAGCAGTAAAACTGCAAAGCAGAGTATGCTATGACAGGGCGGGAGGCGTGCTCTCTCCCTGTCAACAGCAGTGTCCAGGGGGTGGACACCCCGGGACACTGCAGGAGCCAGCCCTAGGGGGTGGCAGTCCCCAGTGCTATGAAGGGCTCCAAGAGGGGGGCCGCACTGCCCCCCCCCTTCAATTAGAAAGCCCCAGGGAGGTGATGGTGCCCGGGGCTCGGGCGTTCGTAACGGACCCAGCATTTGCATTATTGGTGCCCCAGGGAGGTGGCGGTTCCCAGGGCGTGTGGGGGGGCTCGAGCCCCCCACACAGGTTTATGTTTAAAAAAAACAAGCCTTGGAGGCACCCCCCACAGATTAATAAAAAAACAAGCCCCGGGGGTGGCGGCCCCCGGGGCTGCGGGAGGGCCGCGTGCCCTCCCGCCTATTATTAACATAGCCCCAATATGAATTGGGCAATGCCCCCGGGACCTGGCCCACCCGGGGGCCTCATTTAAAGGAAGCGCGGGAGCCCGCACTTCATTTTTTAAAATAATTTCGGCAGGATTTGCGACCCCATCGACATTTCTGCCGATTTGGTTTTTTTTGTTTTTTTAAATGCTTTTTTTGGCCCTGGGGGTCCTTTTTCTACTGTTTGCTTGTGACTCGGTTCTACCGAGTCACAAGATGGCTGCCAAAACTTCCTGGTTTGGAGAGTTGGCAGCCAATCACAGTGAAGCTCGTGCTCAGGAGGGTTCGCGAACCCACTGCTGCCCCAGATATCGAAACTTTTTATTTTTCTAATTTCTCAGGAACTACTGAACGGATTTACACCATTTAACAAAAAGGGCTCTTTCTGAACCAAGGGCTACTTTTTTGCCAAATTTGGTGTAATTACGTTCAGCAGTTCGGGCTGTAGCCTTGGCTAAAGTTTCAGAAGAAAAATTACATGAGGAAAACGCGTTTTAGGACCCCCCTCTTTTCTCGGCCCCTGCTTGACGAATCACTCGAAATTTTCAAGATCGGAGCTGACCTGAGCGCCCCACTAGTTTTTAAAATTTCGGGAAGATTCCTCAAATGGCGCCAAAGGTACTGGGAAAAGAAAAACGCTTCTCCTATGGAAACTATGTCCTAACTATAACTACCTACTGGCGACCGCCAGTAGGGGCAGGGGCAGGGGCGGGGGCGGGGGCGGGCGCGCGTGCGTGTGTGTGTGTATAGATATATATATATAGATATATATATATCACAGAATATCAAGACAAGACCTGGACGAAAAGGGCTTTAGCCCCCTCCCGTCAGCTGCTGTGGGTTGGGCTGGGTCTGCGTCTGAAGGTCAACTAATACTCCACGTGCCTCCACTGCGTGTTTTATTTTTTCATTAGTACAGTACAACCCACTCTTTACCTAATCATTTCACTTTCATGCTAATAAGCATTGGTTTGGGCGGGCTGCCTATAGCTGCTTGGAGAAGAGAGTGACTTCAACAGACATGAAAGATGCAGTAATCACACCCTATTCCCATTCACTCGCAATGAATTCAGCAGGGTTAATATGCAGTGGTCCAACGACTGGCAGAGTGCAACGAAAGAAAAAGAGCGCTGGTCCGTTTGTACCCACATGTATGTAAGTTACATCTACGTCACATAAAGGTGAGACAGGAAGGTGCCCTTCCAAAACCTACCATGTTTATGTCCCGTCAGTTGCTAAGGAAACTCCTAGATGCTCTCCAAATGGTTTGAGGATCATCTTAAAGTGCAACTTTCTGTTGTATATACGTTATTTTGACAGCAATGGTTAGTGGAGTTGGGCAATCCACAGACACAACCTGAGAAGGGTTTTACCACACATAGAAAAAGAAATGAACATCCCTGTATTTTTTTTCACGTTGCAACTCTATTCATAACATGTGCGGCACTCTTCTATGTTCTACATTGGTTTCCATTGGTCACTTCGTTTAATGTACCTTACATGCATTTGTTTACATGTGGATATATGCACCTGCATTGTTACTTTTGAAGGGGGCTTTATTGAATCCCAGCTAGGGCTAGCTCTGCCTTCCATCTTTGTGAGATTAATAAAATGGGTAACAATGTGTTTCCTACAAAACGCTTGTTATATACATTGCTAGAAAGAACAAGTTACCTACTTTTGGTAATGCTTTTTCTAGTGGATACTCTACCTAACCACAGATTCCTCAACTGTAGAAATTCCCCAGGCTCTAGACTGGATTCGGAAGATTTCCAGCACAGTTTCTGCGTGCCAGTTGATGGTGTCATGTGGTTC
Organism: Triturus cristatus; assembly: GCF_964204655.1. NCBI lineage: Eukaryota > Metazoa > Chordata > Amphibia > Caudata > Salamandridae > Triturus > Triturus cristatus. The sequence goes on along the minus strand of NC_140584.1, from coordinate 933,812,991 downwards.
CGCCTAAACTCCGTTCCACCCTGAAAGTGACAACAAGAGTCGCACGTAGGCACCACCCAAGAACGCTGATGTCAGGTTTTTTTACTCAATATCGGCTATACCCTCTGATGCACACCCCAAAAAATGGCTGCTCGTGCCAGTGGGATGATCTCTAACTTGGGACCTTTTTAGATGGAACAGAGTCAATTCAACAGAATTGGGAGGTGGAAGCATGTGAGGAATCTGCTCTTGGATCAAGTATTCACCAGAAAGTGTATTACCTAAAGTAAGGTAGGTACCTTGATCTTCTGATGGATACTTCTAAATGCAGATTCTTTACTTTGTAAATAAATGCCAAAGCAGTACCTCCCAAGGTAGTGAGTCTGTTGAATGGCTCAGACCAAAGAGTCCTGCAGCACTGAATGACCAAAATGCCCTTCCTTTCGGATCTGGCCATTGAGGCAGTAGTGCTTGGTTAACATGTGCACTGATGTCCACATTGCTGCCTGACAGATATCCAGGACAGATGCCCGAATGACAAAGTGGTGGTAGTAGCCTTTGCCCTTGTAGAATGATATGTTATCCAGATTTGTAGAGCCCACTTTCACCCGGAAGGGTAGCCGGGCTGCTTCTTTGCCTTCACGTAGCAAATGTTAATAGAGACAACTGTGGAAATGTGGATTTTCCTGGTCAGTTATGTCCCCTATCTTGGACCCCAACGGTTCTATATGCATGTTACAAGTACATGTATGTTCCCTCCAGTTCCAGTTTCTAAGACGCAAACATATGTGTGTCTACCGTCAACATGTTCTCTGTTAGATCCGCCATCAATGGGCTGGATATTCGATTCCTAAGTATAAAAGGCCACCGACTTTATATGGCCAAGTTACTCCATTTTTACAGTTCAGGCGAGTAGGCCCGATTCTGTCCTCAAAGCCTTTCCCTGCTCTCTGTCTCTGACAGCTTCAGCTTGAGCTCGCATCTGTATCCATGAACTTTGTCCTACTCTCTGTGCAGCTAACGGTGCCTGCCTCGGCCAGTTTTCGCCTGTCTGCCAAGAAGTTGTATTTCACCTTCGAATTATCTATTTTTGCTCTTCAGCCGATGCATTCTTGCCTAGTAGTTTAAGTAAACATTCCTCCAGTTACCAAGCAAAAGGCCAGGCTTCTCTGTCTTCATGCAAGTGATTCATAGCCCTGTTGCTATGGAAAGTTTTCTGCCCCTCGCATCTCATATAGACACTTAGACGCTTGTACACGCACATAGTCAGTATAGAATAGATTCTGTCCGAGAGTCTCTTCCTTGTGGATAACATAGTTCTTTAAACATAGGATGTTAGATATGATTTGGGATTAGGATGACTTGACCCCAGACTTCTCGTCTCCACATGTAGAGCTAAATGTCAAGTCCCCTTCACCCCCTAGTTACACGTCAATTACACGTCATGCTGCTGCGCGCGCATCTATGCCAAGTATTATCTTATAGATCCACCTATGTCTGATAATGCAAGCCAATTATGTTTCTTTTATTCCTTATTACGCCTAGTTTCGATTATGTCACTGTTACGTCATTTTTCTTATCAAATGTTACGCCTTCTACATTCGTTTCATTGTAATGCACTTATTATAAAAATGTATGTCTGTTAATAAGTTATTGTACTTCACTTCCTGAACCCTCGTGGTGACGGAACCTGAAGGCCGCCACTCGAGTCGGCCATTTTTGAATGGAATAAAGCCCATTAGAAAACCTCTTATACCACGGATTCTGCCTCTTGTTATTTTGAGCTATTTACTTTAATTTAAGATTCCGCATGAAATTCAGTCCGGTAATATTTATTTTATTTACCACATAATGGCGCCCGAACAGGGACACTTTCTCATCTCACGCGCCGGCGGTGCGTTGCAGGCCCGGTCTCCTGCCACAGCTGGACGGACCATAAACGCGTACCAGCAGGATTTCCTGTAAGCTCCCTCCGGTCAAGCGGGGGCGACTGAGGCTGCGATCAACCCAGACGAGGCGGTGAGAAGTGCGAAGTATCCCGACCAGAGCCTAGCTGAGAGAGCAAGATCCGAGGTATACAGAGGCCCACCAGGTTTTCCGAAATTCCGACGTCCAGAGGGTCCGATGTCCGCAGTTATCGAGTCCTGTCCATTCTCTGAGGCCTTCCGTTTCAAGGAGCTACTCGGTGAGTACCATCGCCGGGGAGGCATGTTGACGTGCACATAGGTTGTGCCGGTCAAGACGGATTTGGGTACACAAATCCGGTCTGCACTGTTTAGCAGTGTATATGTACTGTTTAGCAGTATATCAAGTATTCCGAAGTATTCAGTTATTGTCAAGAATTCAGCGTGGTGATTAGTTAAGCAGACTGTCATCATTGTCGACCATTATTAAATGTTTAATGTTTAATGTTTAAAGTATTCAGAAAATGTCTTGCATATTGTGGTATGAATGACTGTTCATTGTTCACTGTTCATTATTGTGTTTCTCGTATTAAGTAAGTTCAAGAGTAAGTATCAGATCAGTTGTTAATATGCCGCTCTTCTCGAAGTTAAGACAGATTACCACCAGAAAAGGGGTGCTTGAAGAAGCAGTTCCTATTCCTCCTAGAGACACTCCAGGACATTTCATGTACCATAAACATGGCATAGATGCCATATTGTTTCTTGATCTATGGGTAGATTATACCAAGGGATTACCGGAAAGTCAAAGGTGGCCCATAGCGGGAACCTGGGATGCAGAGTGCATCATGAAAGTGGAGGAAGAGTTATGGAAAAGAAAGGTCAGACAGTCACAGAAAGACGCTATCGAGTTATGGCGTAAAGAATCTCATAGACGAACAGAAAAAGCACGTAGACAAGAAGAGAGGAGTAAAGAAAGTTCAAATAAAGTTCAAGAAAATCTATTAATTGAGGAAGGTATCCGAGTGAAATCAGAACAAGTAAATAGACAAAGTAATGCTCTTATGAATGGTATGTATCCCCTTCTAGCCGAAGGATTACCTAAGGCTGCTCCAGAGATACCAAAAGACTTGCCACCCCCATTATTTCCAATTAAGGTACATCCAAAAGGGCGTCCCAGAACCGCAGAAGACGTTTTCCTTTCCTCATATCTAGATGATGCAGCCCCCGAGTATGCTAACGCCACACCACATAGACCGTCTGGCGGAGGGGTTCAACGTCAGGATCAGGTATCTGTCCCCGTGCAACAGCAAGTCCCGACGCAAGTTTCGGCAAGCACATCTGTTTCCGCATCTGTTTCCGCAGTCGACTCTACAGGGGTATCGACACCCATAGTTGCTGTGTCACGTTCAACGAACCCTTTCACACCCGACGCCCCAGATGGGGCCACGGGAGGTGCTAGCAGTACTTTTACACCACCTAGAATAAATAAACTTGTCTTTCAAGAGTCAGCACATTCACGTACACCTAAGTTCGTAAGTGAACGTGCGCTTAAGGAACTCCTTGTAAATTGTAGATATGACCCGGTGGTTGGTAAAGAGGATGAAATGGTCCTGGCATCATTACGTATTAGGCGAGCCGCAGAGTATTTAGCAAGGTTACCAGGGATGACTACGCATCTGGATAACATATATCATTTTGTTCAAACAGGACGAGATCCAGGATGTATTAACAGAGCTATGGAATTCCAGAAAGTAGAAATACAGGGGGAACTGTTACGTTTCCTCATAAACTGTGTGATCAGAAATCAAGATCGTCCGGGGGTAGACATGAACGTAATGCTTACTCTTACAAGATGGAGTCAGAATATATCAGAAGGGAGACACGATAAGCAAAATTGTATAATAGCCATGTGCCGAAAAATCCGTAAAGAAATAGAACGTATTCATGCAGAAAGATTGGGAACAGACGAGTTTGAGCAAGATGAAGTGTCCGAATCAGGGGACTCTGCAAGACAGTCAGAGACCATAGCCTATGTAGGCAGAGGAAGATCCTGTGAAAATACTAGATGTTTTTCTGATCCCATACATTCTGTATGTCCAAATAATAGCAGAACGTATCCAACGCCTGTAATAAATCTGAAGTCTCCTGAACATTCGTTTCAAGCCGCAGATAAAATACTACGAGAACGAAGGGGTTACCACCTCCTCGATTCCATGGATGAGCAAGAATTAGCCAGATCAGCCGTTCACTGGATCGTTAGTCCTGAAAAATATGGTGATGAGACCGTAGCACACACGTTTCTCAATCTCAGTACAGATGAACAACGTTTAGCTGGAATCTATATGATTCAGCAACTCCTCATATTATATAAGAGCCAACATGCTGATCCTGGTCCTTTACCTGATATATTAACGGAACTACTCACGAACAGATGGAGAGGTTCTAGTAACAAGTTAATTAAAGAGATATTAGTGTCACGTAAACAGTATGTCCTTTTTGTAAGTCCGGATTCTCTCTCGCTGCCCCATAGAGAAAGAACGCCGTACTATATGGATAGACAAAATCCTTTACGAGAAGTGCACCCAATAAAAGGCGAAGACAATGAGTTTCACCGTGTATTTGTTTACACACCCATATCAAAAATGGAATTATTAGAAATGAAGAAAGTAGTACCTAGCCATGATAAAGACCCAGCGGGTTTCCACCGAGAAATTAAAGACATGTTACTGATGGGAGAGTACACCTTTCCTGATATTATGACGATATTAAAGGTGCTTTTGCCTGCTGGCATTTATGAAAAACTGAAAGAAAAAGAGTGGGAAGTGGGAGACCAAAAGATAGACTGGACAGCATTAGCAGAGGAAGAAAGGGGCCGAACTGCAGGTTCGGGGCTCGGGGATAAAGTTAAACTATTACCAGGTTTACTAGTACAGGTACTGCCACGTTTATTAACTACAAAAAAGGAAGATTGGGGTGCAATCACAGCCTGCAAACAAAAGCAAGATGAAGACACAAGCGATTATTATGCTCGATTTGAAAAATGTTTTGGTATAAATAGTGGTATAAAAGCAAGTAGTGACTCATATCCACATTTATTTGTGACAAAATTAGTGGAAAATGCATTACCTCCAGTAAAGAATAGAATATTGAAATTCGAGAGTACCTGGCAAAGTAACACTCCGTCGCAAATGCTACAAATGTTACAGTATCATCACAATAGAATTAGGGATGAACAAGAACACGAGCATAGACGCATGAAGGATACAAAAATGAAAATGCTAGTTTCTCAGACAGTACCAGCAGATGGTCACAAAAAGAGTGTGACACATTCTGGTGATTCTGCAGTTCCTGTAAAAGGAACCTGCAATTACTGTAAACAACTGGGCCATCATGTACACGATTGTCCAGTCCTGAAACGTAATATAGCTACAGGCATTACAAAGGAGAGACCACGATTAGTTAGACAAGATCAGAATGAACAAGGAGCTATGCTGCATGGACAGTCCGTGCCAGTTCAGCAACAGTCCATGCCAGCCTCACAGCAACCCATACAGTTTGTGCCAGCTGCACCACCGTTGCCTGCTACTGCCACACAAACCGCAACACGACAACTGTATCAGACTGCACAGTATGAATACCCTGAATACCAGCGTTACGCATGAACCAGCCTAGAGAGGGAAGTTGACTTACCACTTATCGAGATTCCTGTAGATCAAGAAGGACCTTATGTACATAGTGAATTATTAGGTCAAGATAGAAAATTCTTACTCGATACAGGGGCAAGTCGAACAACTATAAAACGTAGTGAAGTTCCAGGGGCACCCCTCTCAGGCTCTCAAAATGTTTCCCTTGGTTTTTCAGGAAAACCTATTGTTAATGAAGTATCAAAGCCTCTACCACTTACGATAGGACCTTTGACACGAACTACAGATTTATTGCTTACTAAATCATGCCCAGAAAATCTGTTAGGAATTAAAACTCTGAAAGCACTAGGAGCCATAATATGTTGTTCTCCGGAAGGAGTAAGGTTGTTTTTACGTGATTTCAAAGGTCACTATGTATCCAGAGACATGGATTCCCGACTACAGAACTTACCAGCGCATCTATGGGCACAAGGCCCTACTGATGTTGGCTGCATGAACATTACACCATACCGAGTCACACTGAAGGCAGGAGTGGTACTACCACGAATGCGACAATACAAGTTACCACCCGATGCTGTAGTGGCTTTACTGAAGATCATTGACGAGCTAGTTGCGCAAGGAGTGGTTGTAGAAACCAACTCCAATGTGTGTAATTCACCGATAATTCCGATTCTTAAACGAACTGATCCTATGGCCCCACCAGTATATCGATTAGTTATTGATTTGCGGGAATTAAACAAATGCATTGTGCCACAATTCCCCGTGGTCCCCGATATCTCATCATTACTGACAGCCATTGATTCTCAAGCTACATTTTTTACCGTAATTGATCTCAAGAATGCCTTTTTCAGCGTCCCAATAGATCCGGAGAGCCAATACTTATTCGGATTCAGTTTAAATGGGCGCAGCTTTAAATTCTCACGCGCTCCCCAAGGATTTACAGAAAGCCCCAGCATCTACAGCCAAGCACTGAAACGAGAACTTGACAGTATCCACATGCCAGTCAATACAGCACTGCTTCAATATGTCGATGATCTGCTGATCACCGCGAGAAGCGAGCCAGAATGTGAAAAAGCTTCTCTGACAGTTTTACATTTCCTAGCCGACAAGGGGCACAAGGTGTCCCCTTCTAAGCTGCAATTCTGTGTTCAGCGAGTTATTTATCTTGGTCACTCGCTGTCCAAGGAGGGAAGGCAGCTTACACCAGATCGCATCCAGTTAATTGCTAACATGTCAATACCCCAGACACAAAAGGAGGTGCGGGCTTTTATAGGCCTCACTTCATATTGTAGACAGTGGATCCCTCAGTACGCATTTCTAGCAAAACCACTCATTCAGTTAACCACACAGGAGGCAGCCACATCGACTGTTCTCCCTTGGACTCAGGAACATTCACAAGCTTTTGAAAGCCTAAAGGAAGCTTTATGTCAAGCACCTGTTTTAGCAACACCATGTTATAGCAAACATTTTACACTCTTTGTTACAGAACGCGAAGGTACTGCCTTATCAGTACTCACTCAGGATCAAGCAGGATCACGCAAGCCATGTGCTTATTTTTCCAGTACATTAGATCCCGTAGCTCAGGCTTTGCCTGCATGCCTGAAATCAGTGGCAGCGACAGCTTTAGCAATTAGACAAAGCGATGCCATAGTATTAGGACACCCATTGACAGTACAAGTACCACATGCAGTAGAGGTTCTTGTGAACCGAACACAAACACAACACTTGACCATAGCAAGACTTACTGGTTATGAACTGACATTGTTTCAACCACACATAGAGATCCGACGGTGTAATACATTGAATCCTGCTACACTATTACCTGTAATTGGAACAGACCCACTAGCTCATGATTGTGTTGAAATCATTGAAATAAAGACGAAACCTAGACAAGACTTGACAGACGTTCCATTGCTAGATCCAGACCTGACGTTATATGTAGATGGTTCGTGTATGAGGACAAGTACAGGAAATTTAGTTGCCGCATATGCAGTCACAACAGACACTGAAGTTATTGAGACAAATTGTATAGATACTTTGTCAGCCCAAGCAGCAGAACTTGTTGCTCTAACACAAGCCTGTATTCAAGCCACGGACAAGAAAGTCAACATATATACTGATTCACGTTATGCATTTGGAGTCGTACATGACTTCGGAGTGCTTTGGCGGGAGAGGGGTTATTTAACTTCTCATGGAACACATATTCAACACGGGTCCCTCATTCATGCTCTGTTAGACGCGATTCATTTACCGACTGCAATATCAATTATGAAATGTAAAGCACACACGAAGGTTACTGATATCATTTCTCAAGGCAATGATTTAGCTGACAGAACAGCCAAACAGACTGCTCAGAATCGCACATCCGACATGACAAAGCCAATAGTTCAGACACCAACACAGTGTATGACAATTAAGGATCCCACACTTGATGTAATTGACATACAGACACATGCCACAGCAGAAGAAATAAAGAAGTGGACTGAACTAGGAGGGATCCAGACAGATCAAGGATGGATGACGAAAGAGAAATCTGTATGGTTTCTCCCTGATTCCATGGTTCAAGCCATTATAGCTACAGTTCACAGTCCAGCACATTTAGGAGAGAAGGCTATGCTAGACAGCATTCAGCACATTTGGTTCAACAAACATTTACGAGCAGCAGCTAAACAAAAAGTTCGTACCTGTATGATATGTTGTCAGTTTAATCCAGGAAAGAGTGTTCCCGTAGAGCAGGGTGGATTTCAGCCTCCTGACCATCCTTTTGAAGTCCTCCAGATGGATTATATTCAGATGGAACGTTGTCGAGGATTCAAATATGTCCTCGTAGTTGTCTGCGCTCTCTCCCGTTGGACAGAGGCGTATCCCGTATCAGATTACACTGCCCCGACTACTGCCAAGCAGCTAGTTCGAGAATTCTTCCCACGGTACGGTTTACCACGTGTTGTATATTCAGATAACGGCCAGCCTTTCTCATCCGAATTAATGAAACATGTCTCACTTTTGTTGGGATATCAGTGGAAATTCCACTGTGTCCGACACCCCGAGGCAGCAGGTCTCGTGGAACGACATAATCAACTTTTAAAAATCAGATTGTCCAAAATATGTCAGGAAAAAGGTGTGGACTGGATAGTAGCCTTACCAGTTGCGCTATTCTACATGAGAATGGTAGCACACTCTCGAACAGGGCTATCCCCGTATGAGGTGATCTTTGGTAGACCACCGAATATGTGGGGGACGCCTATACCCCGTAAAATAACTGATGTTGACTGTAATATGCTGACAGATTACCTGGCTTCCTTGATGTCTGCACTACAATCTTCTCGTTCACAGGTGGTCGCAGCTTTTCCTGACAACACTGAGGTGAAACCCCATGACGTGGTCCCCGGGGACTTTGTCCTGGTTCGGAATTTTGATAGGAAAAGCCAATTGGATCCTAGGTGGAAGTTGCCTAAGCAGGTCCTGCTGACGACCAGAACAGCTGTGAAGATCGAAGGACGGAAAGGATGGGTGCATTCCACCCATATAAAAAAATTTCATGGACTACCTTCAGATATAGACACTGTGCCCTGCACTCCCTCACAGACTGATTCAAAACTTCCTTTTGTTGAACAAAATGACTCTCAGTGCTATAAACAGAAACTCAGGTCCAGATCTAAACTGTCGGACGATTTGATTGTTTAAGTCCTCTCCAAGGTGAAGCGGTTGAATCTGTCCCGACATGTATCCCTTAGGTCTGAATGATGCAGAGTCCAGAATCATAATGAAACGACATGCTTATTGTAAATTACTGCGTAACCACTGTATTGTGACATTATTAATTTTGTTTTTATTGAGTATTTTAGTAATTATTACGAGTATGATTTTGCACATATATCATCCTGTTTCTAAACGTGTTTTCAATATAACTGATGAACATTCTTTTAGTGACCTACCGCCACATGAGTTGTCCTATAGACTTGCGCTGCGCAATAACACATTCATTAGTATGTTACATCATTCCCATCAGACTAGTAATGCGACCAATTGTTGGGTGTGTGGCCGACTCCCTCCCTATCAGAATAACAAAGGAGTTCTGCCTTTCTTTCCACATCCATTTACACGCAATGGCTCCTGTGGAGCATGGTTTAGTTTATTAAATTCCATAGACCCAGACACAGCAGTTTATCAACAACATTGGATATGGGGAAATCTAAATCTAGTTTTATTCAAAGTCTGTCACCCTAATAAGGAGGGTCACCCCAGTAGAACAGGAACTGATTTAGAAAATGAAGTGTATAAATTAGGTAATTTTACGCCTAATCTTATGATTTTGAATGTCAAATCCGAAGTTGAACTAATTCTGCCCACTATGTCAGTATTTCCAGTAAAGGGTGAATTATGTGTGAGAAAAGTTGGTTCCATACATATGGGCCATAGCCAATGCGTTACTACAGTAGAATATAGTGATCAAGGCAAATCTTCATTTAGAGCTTCTCGCCATTCTTACTTTATATGTGGTCAGACGGCATATATGCGTCTGCCTCTAGATTGGGATGGTACCTGTTACATAGCATTCCTTCTGCCACCTGTTTTCCTAGCTCCTCCTGATTATTATCGAAATGTTCATTTAGTACACAATAGAGAGCGAAGAGATCTCCCAGTTGTCGATTATACTGAGACGGCATGGGACAAGTATGTAGATTTCAATAAAGGTATCTTTCCCTATATAGGTACAATATCAAATAGTAAGCTGATACGCAGACTCACCAAGACTCTTGAAGCTGTAGTAAACGAGACTATAGCCGCCCTAGGCAATCTGACAGAGGAACAATCAGTGATGAGAATTGTTGTTCTCCAGAATCGTCTTGTCCTTGACGTCATCCTGGCCGATAGGGGCGGAGCTTGCAGGGTCATCGGATCCAGCTGCTGCATTTTCATACCAGAAAATTCGCCATCTGTATATAAAGCTATAACACGCCTTCATAAGATTGTAAGCCAGATACACGAGAATCCAGGCACTTGGGACGTGGTCCGGGTGGTTTTGGAGTGTGATATCAGCCTGGGGATGGAGAGTTCTATCCTTCCTAGGTATTGGCCTTCTTATGCTTTTCAGTTGTTGCATATGTTTGCAATGTGGACCAGCGATTTGTGGTCTGTGTGCCACATCGTGTATTCCACATCAAGGTTTTCGCTCAAGATCCCGGAAGAAGAAGGAAGAAGAAATGATGCTCCATGAGCAAATCGATGGAATGATGAAGATTGATGTCTCGTGAAGGGCAAGAAGGGGACAAGGAGGGAATGTGGAAATGTGGATTTTCCTGGTCAGTTATGTCCCCTATCTTGGACCCCAACGGTTCTATATGCATGTTACAAGTACATGTATGTTCCCTCCAGTTCCAGTTTCTAAGACGCAAACATATGTGTGTCTACCGTCAACATGTTCTCTGTTAGATCCGCCATCAATGGGCTGGATATTCGATTCCTAAGTATAAAAGGCCACCGACTTTATATGGCCAAGTTACTCCATTTTTACAGTTCAGGCGAGTAGGCCCGATTCTGTCCTCAAAGCCTTTCCCTGCTCTCTGTCTCTGACAGCTTCAGCTTGAGCTCGCATCTGTATCCATGAACTTTGTCCTACTCTCTGTGCAGCTAACGGTGCCTGCCTCGGCCAGTTTTCGCCTGTCTGCCAAGAAGTTGTATTTCACCTTCGAATTATCTATTTTTGCTCTTCAGCCGATGCATTCTTGCCTAGTAGTTTAAGTAAACATTCCTCCAGTTACCAAGCAAAAGGCCAGGCTTCTCTGTCTTCATGCAAGTGATTCATAGCCCTGTTGCTATGGAAAGTTTTCTGCCCCTCGCATCTCATATAGACACTTAGACGCTTGTACACGCACATAGTCAGTATAGAATAGATTCTGTCCGAGAGTCTCTTCCTTGTGGATAACATAGTTCTTTAAACATAGGATGTTAGATATGATTTGGGATTAGGATGACTTGACCCCAGACTTCTCGTCTCCACATGTAGAGCTAAATGTCAAGTCCCCTTCACCCCCTAGTTACACGTCAATTACACGTCATGCTGCTGCGCGCGCATCTATGCCAAGTATTATCTTATAGATCCACCTATGTCTGATAATGCAAGCCAATTATGTTTCTTTTATTCCTTATTACGCCTAGTTTCGATTATGTCACTGTTACGTCATTTTTCTTATCAAATGTTACGCCTTCTACATTCGTTTCATTGTAATGCACTTATTATAAAAATGTATGTCTGTTAATAAGTTATTGTACTTCACTTCCTGAACCCTCGTGGTGACGGAACCTGAAGGCCGCCACTCGAGTCGGCCATTTTTGAATGGAATAAAGCCCATTAGAAAACCTCTTATACCACGGATTCTGCCTCTTGTTATTTTGAGCTATTTACTTTAATTTAAGATTCCGCATGAAATTCAGTCCGGTAATATTTATTTTATTTACCACACAACTATCCATCTGTATATGGTCTGCTTCTGCACTGCTCTGCTTTTCTTTCCCGGGAGAAAACCACAAAGAGCGGATCATCCACTGTGTGATCTTTGGTAGAATCTATGTAGAAGCTGAGCATGCTCTTAGGTCTCTCCTTCCTCCTAGCAGGCACAGGAAGGCTTAGGGAGTGTGCAATTGCTTTACTCTCTTTAAAATGCTCAAAGGCGGAGTCAACCTTCTAATAAAACAGAATAGACCTATTGTAGGGCATATCAACAAGTTTCTCTTGGCGAACAGCAAAAATTCTGCTTTGGTGTGGCAAAACGTCACACACAGGTTCTGGACACCCAGGTCTGACTTAGGTGCAGGATGTCTTGAGCAGGAGAGACTGTGTGTTGTTGGCGTATTGGTGAATTTTTGACATTATCTTTAAAGAGAGGTCTGAAGATGACAGGGATAAAACAGAAGCCTGGGGAACTCAAGTGGTGATTCTGATCATCTGTGACCTGGAGATGCCCAAATGAAGTATTGGTTGGATACATAGGAATAGAACCAGTTTAGGATGTTTCCACTGAATCTCATTCGATACTTCTGGGCATGAATGACAGTTAGAAGGTTGAAGGCAGATGAGAGTTCCAGTAATATAACCCAATTTCAAGTTCCAAAACACAGAGGCTCCTACCTAGAATGCCTGTCACCCTTGAAGCATTCTGCTTGGAAAGCCATGGGAAGATAGGAAAAGAGAAAAAGAAGAGTTCTTCAAGCCACACAGTACAGGTCTTAAATCTAGACATTGTGTGATATCTGAGGATTTTTTTGAAGAGGTGAAGCATACCAATGAAGAAAGCACTTCAGTGTTTCTTCAGTGTGCTAGATACTGACCAGATGCTGAAAACAGCAAATAAAAGAAGCAAAAGTACAGGTTGTTCAACAGAATCTGGAGGATGTAAAGTGGTCTGAACCAGCTAGACTGATCCCTTCGTCAGCCACATGATCACGTACATCCTCAACAACTTGTAATCGTCATCACCCATATTGAGAGGCCACCCTACACGCCACCTACTGCCTGGCCCTTAAATGGCGGAGTCCAGCCCCTAATCACACTCCCTCAGACAAAACAACCACCCGAGTCTCTCGCTACCGACTCTACTAGACTACCCCTCACCTCCAAAACTGTCACGATCTGGGGTATTAAGGAGTGCATTTTGAATAGGGCCACTATTCAGGATTACCTCAATCTGGGGAGGGGCGTGTTTATTCCTTGGCTGCGCTTTGGCCGCAGTACTTTAAAAGCTCCAAGTCTATCCATCATATTTAATCTCTCCTGCACGTGGGCTGAAAGCAACACCCTAGTCAACCCTTACAAGCGCATCCCCTCAGACCAATTGATTGAACAACGCTCTGGGCAACCTTCCAACCTCCCAAACAAGACAATATGGCACCTCCCACCTCATCCCCCCTCCACTCCCCACACCAAAAGGACTGAAACCACACGGCCTGAATTCCTTCTCCATCATCTTCCCCCCCAACCTCACACCAAAAGCAAAAAGAAACCTTAAACACAGACTGATCAGACAGCACCCAGAAACCCTATTCGCGGACATATACTATTGCTCTTCCAAAGGCCAGATAAAGATGGACCTCATTTTCCACACCATGAGACCTCTTAACTGGGACAACATCCTCAAAACACATCTGCACATATCCAAAACAACAAACACCACCCACAGCTGCAAACTAACAATCACACTCCCTAACCGCCCCAAACACAGCGGCAACACCTCAGTAACCATCTACACCAACGGCACAGTCATGATCCAAGCCAATAACGACAACCTAGAAGCTTTAGACTCCCTCTTCCCCTCGCTTCGCAACCCACCACCGCATTCACACAGCTCCCGCCCGTCCATTTTCTTATCCCCTGATAGACCACCCCTCCAAGAGATCGCACAAAGAAATCACAAGACCTCGGCCATCCAAGCCAACCTCCCCCTCCGGACACCATCCTCCACTCCGTCTACCCCTCCCCGAAATCGCTCAATTCTCTCCCACCCTCCAAATTTAATCAGAGCCCCGACACAGATGAGGCTCTCCAACCCCTGACCGACCAAACACCCACCCCCTCCTTCCTTAATCCACCACTCCCTACAAACAACCTGCGACCATAAGCTGCAACCAATGACTCCTATCTCTCTCCCTCCACCAACACTCAAGAGATGGCAGCGGGAATCACGCCGAGATCGCCCACCCCAATACCCAGGACTACCCATAGTGATAACAGGGGCAACTCCAAGACCAAAATCCAACTCAGAGAGCCCAGCACACACCCATACCTGACACCCACATTTACCGGTACCACTCACGCAAGGCCGTCCAAGAGCCAACGGCCTAGCTCAACCACGACCCCCACCACGACTCAGCCACAGAAACCCAGAAGACAAAGAGCTGTGACGCCCTCCTGGGACGCCCCTACCCTTTCCTCCATAAAGACGAACCAGCGAGTGGCCCTGCTGGAAAACCAGCTAGAAACGTCAATACTGGGCCTCACCGAAATATTATGAGCCTCACCACACCCAAAAAACCCTACCAACACCCACATCGGACACCCCCCTTCGCCAACACTAATCCACTCAAGGCCTCACAAGACCCAATGGCTCAGATGGAACACAACCCCCCTCCCAAACCAGGCTCAGAGACCCAAAAGAACTAGAGCCACCATGTCCACAAAGGAAGCGATGGATCTTGCCTCATTTGACACATCCACTACTGTCGCCTCTAGCTCCAAAATCCAGATGATCACTGGTATGGGAAGAGACTGCCCCCCACCAGACCCTCAAGGCCCCCAGCCCTCCTCACTAATATCCCCAGGGCCCCCTTAATGAAGAAACACAAAAACAAGGGCTCCAATACCAACTGCATGCTCATTAACTGCAGGTCGGCCTCCAAACATGCAACAGAACTGGCAGAGACCATCCTTACACATGACATAGACATCACGTTCATCACCGAAACTTGGCTAAACGAGTTCTCTCCCCCAATTATGGACATGCTTGTGCCCCAGGGCTTCGCTATCATACACAAATACAGAAAAAAACAGAGAGGAGGAGGGATAGCAATCATACATAAGAACAACATCTCCGTGGCGGAAACTGACGCCCTCAAATATAACGATTTCGAATGTCTTACTACAACCATTAAGTTGAGTGACAACAGAACACTACGTCCTCTCCTCTACCATCCGCCAAGAAACACCTCCTCTTTCAGAGAACACCTCTCCGACCTGTAAACTCAATGCTCACTCCATGACTCAAAATACACAATTCTAGGCGACCTCAATTTACACTGGAACGAGGAAAATAACGAGCTAATCAAAACCCTGTACGATCTCCTAAGCAACCACAATCTCACCCAACACTACATAGAGAAAACCCACAACAGAGGCTCAATCCTCGATGCCATTATCGCTCATGTAGATACAGTCTCCATCGACCACACCTTGCCTGTGGACTGGTTGGATTACCATATCATTCTGTTCCACCTGAACCAAAAGATCCAAGACCAAACCCGCACCCAGGACCCTCCACGCTAGGTGAGAAATCTAAGTCAGATTCCCATTGCAGCCCTGGAGGAAAGGGTAAGCTCCCTCCTCCCCAGCCACACGGGTGAGCTCTCAGCAACAGTACTCACTTCGCATTACAACACCACTATGACCTCCATTACGGACCAAATAGCCCCCCTGAAACTAAAAAGAGCCAGGAACATACCTTCTAGATCATGGTTCAATACAGAGTTAAACTCAGAAAGAAGAGAACTAAGAGCGGCAGAAAGACTGTAGCAAAATAACCCGTCCACAATCCTACGAGCTAGACTCAAAGCAGTAAGAGGGAGATACAAAAAACACATTAAAAATGAAAAAAACGTCCTTCTTTGACAATGCAAAGAACAGACCTAAAGAACTATTCAGTCTCATCAGGCAACAAACCTCCAAGCCCCCTTTGACACAAGTTGCGGCCTCCAAAGACTTGTGTGACAACTTTGCCAATTTCTTCAATTACAAAATCTCCAAGATAGAACTCTCCTTGGACGTACAAAGCAGTCCCCACAAAAGTAAAACGCCCACTGAGTCAGAAGATATCACACCCAAGCACCCTCCTAACTTATGGAAATCTTTCAACCCCATCTCCGAAGCAGAGGTCATTAAAATGACCTCCAACCCCAAACCCTCATTACACGTTGTGGATCCCGTACCTGCCCGACCAGCCAAAAAGCTCAAACTCTCCCTCGCCCCGCACCAAGATTATAAACAGCTCCTTGAGTACTGGAGTCATGCCTGACTGTCTCAAAATTGGCCAAGTCACACCTCTACTGAAAAAACCTGGCTCTGACACAAATGATCTGAATAACTTCAGACCCGTCTCTAACCTCCCTTTCCTAGCGAAAATCCTGGAAAGATGTGTTCTCCTCCAACTCACTCAACACCTAGACAGCACCAACCTTCTTGACCCTCATCAATCAGGGTTCAGAAAAGGTTGCAGTACAGAGACAGCGATCCTAAATGTAATAGACAATATGCACAAATCTCTTGATACAGGCCAATGCTGCCTACTCATACTCCTGGATCTATCGGCAAGCTTCGACACGGTTGACCACAAACTACTCATCAAAGCACTTCAAGAAAGGGTTGGTGCAGAGAAGGTGGTCTTACAGTGGTTCACCTCTTTCCTACAGAACCACACCCAAAGTATAAAAATCAAGAACTTTTCGTCTGACCCACTCCCCGCGAACCAGGGTGTCTCCCAAGAGTCAGTACTCTCCCCACAACTTTTCAACATCTATATGGAACCCCTTACCACCAAACTAAAAAAAAAAAACATTCCCGTCCACCTCTATGCATACGATACCCAAATCTATCTGGAAACCTCCTCCATCGAAGACATTCAGAGACTGAACGTCACTCTACGAGAAGTCCAGCACTGGCTATCATGAAACCATTTAAAACTAAATTGAGACAAGACGGAAATCCTCCTCATCTCCAACAAAGAGGAGAACCCCCAAATCACAGAATGGATAAAAGCCATTGATGCTCTCAACTACAACCCCACCCTAGCCGATTCTGCAAAATTGCTGGGAATCACTCTGGACCCCAAACTAGACATGAGCAAACACATCAAGAACACCGCAAAGAGCGCCTTCCTCAACCTTCAACTACTCAACAAAATAAAACCCTTCATCCCTCCGAGCGACCTCAAACAAGCTACTCAATCCCTGGTACTGTCCAGACTGGACTACGGGTTTGCAACCCTCACAAGAGCAGCAAAATCACATCTTGCTCCCCTCAGATCAACTCTGAACGCAGCAGCCAGAATGGTCACCGGAGTAAAAAACATATGATCACATCTTGCCTGCACTCAGAGCTAAAATGGCTCCCAGTCGAAATGCGTGCCAACTTCAGAACCGCCTGCCTCACACACAAAGCGCTGCACACAGGGAAACCCGCCTACCTAGCTGCTAAACTCCAGAAGGCCGGTCAGACAAGAAGCCTAAGGAGTACAAACACTCTACTCCTTATACCCCCGAAAACTCGCAAAAAAAAACACGCTTCTCGATCCTTTGCAGGAAGTGTGCCGAAAATATGGAACTCCTTACCAGTGCATATCAAGACTAACTCCTCCTACCTAAAATTCAAAAGGCAGCTCAAAGACCTCCTCCTCAACCGATCTCTCCAAAACGGATAGCTACAAACTAGCCCCGAAGACAAGCCAAAGTAGCACTCAGACACTTTGACATCAATGACCTCTACCTCATTCTCCTCATGACTACCACCCTCCCTCCCCCCCTTTCCCGGTCGAATCCCATTGTGAGTCACGGTGCTTTTTACGACGACCTTACGCGAGGCTTCATATGTTCTCTGTACAATCTATTGTGATAAATTACCTTACGAGTGACATTCTGCACTCTACGACGATATTATGCGATGCGTCATGAGTCATTGTATATGCTAAAAGGCTTAATGTATCCTACGAGTGGTCCATGCTATAAAGCGCTCCGATACCTTTGGGTCTGGCTAGCGCTATATAAAACTATTAAAATAAAAAAATATTTTAAAAAATAACCCTTTGAAACAAACATAACAGAGCATTTATTAGGACCATTCTGGTTGCAGCTAATCAGAACAGCCCATACACAAACTTCTCAAACTGCCTGTAACTCAACCTTGGGCTGGGGTGTCCGTTGCAAAGTCATCACCAGTACTCAACCTTTTTTTTGTCCACTATAAGCAAAAGCAGATCCCACACAAAAAAAGTTGGATTTGCGCTAGATTCTGCTACACGCAGAATCAGATCCTGCACAAATTTCCCAAATTTGCTTTTCCAAACCACGGAATGGCTAAGGAGAGTATGTACACCTGCTATGTGTTTCCCATAGTAAGCCTTTGATTGTTTTTTTAATTTTGGCTTTGTTTGACTGGCATCTTTTGGTAGGATTTCCTGTCTTTTTGCTTCTGACCTCCTGTTTTTAACTCTGTGCTGCATTTAATTTTTGCTGGTTTTAGGACTCCGGGCACTTAACTACTGGTGAGCAGTGCTAAAGTGCAAGTGCTCCCTGTGTAAATTGTATTGGTGATTGTTTTATCCATGATTGGTATATTTGATTTGCTAGCAAGTCCCTAGTAAAGTGCACCAGGTGTGCCCAGGGCCTGTAAATCAAACGCTACTAGTGGTCCTGCAGCACTGATTGTGCACCCACTTGAGTTGCCCTGCAAACATGTCTCAGACCTGCCACAGCTGTGTTTGTGTGTGCAGTTTTAAACTGCTATGTCGACTTGGCAAGTGCACCCACTTGAATGGGTGCGGAGAAACCTCTGTAACTCTGTCGAAGCGCACAGCAAATGGCCCCTAAGGTTTCATCACAATGATTAATCACATAAACATTAGTTTAAAAAAATTGTGGCAAGAATCAAATTAGTGATTCAATTTTTCAATTGTTATGTTCAATTAAACCTTAGTGATAACGAAACAATGCATGATTGACAAATCAAATCAAATGTGTACAATATTATCAAAATATGATGCAACCGATCGATCAATATCTTGTCAGTTGCGCATTTTTCAGCGACCCCAATGCATTTCGGGTTACACCCTTCTTCAGGGGAAACATTATTGCAAAACAAGTCTTCAAAGGCCTCCTGCCGGAACACAAAATAACAAATTAAATACTTCATCTTTAATACTCACTCCACATTACAAAAGTAAATTATCACTGTCCGCAGACATGTTGAACCATCCAAACACTGATATGTCCAAAAGTGTCGACCATTATACTGACTGGTGTCACTGCAATTGTGAAAAAACATAATAAACTTGCGTGAATCGAGGTAGACTTTGTGTGCAAAAGTGTATTATCCCATCCTCAAGAGATCCTTGTATAAAGGTGCAAGTTGTATTAAATACACTCAGACAAGTCGTGGTACAATTATTTAATAACAGAGCATGGAACCGACACTACCCGTGCGTACGATAACCAAAAAGTGCAGAGATCTCTAACGTAAATCATACCACGTACCTCCTTAACGCAGTTGAAGTTTCAAATAGCCTCAAACTAAAGCTGCCAAGTCTCCAACACTTCTGGTGTTTACCCGTTGTATAAAATGCTCGCACTTATTATCCAAGATGCCGTTAACAAGTGCCGTGACCAGTGTATAATGGGCTGAATGCTCTTAGACGTACCCTTCGCCATAAACAAGGCTCACATGCCACATCACCATTTTTCTCCCAGGTATAAATGATGCAGCACTGCAGCTCTAGGTAAATGATGGTAATTGTCCTAACAAACAGACTTAATAAAAAAAATACATCTTAACTTAGGAAATCAAACAATAGGAAAAGGAAAATGTAATTCATTATTAAAGTGACCTATGGATCGTAATATAACGCATAAAATTGAATAACTAAAAAGAACTATACGTTTTATATTTTTTGTTTTTGTTTCGAGATGGAACAAATTAACAACAACAAAAAATAACTTGTTTAACATAGCGCTCTACACCGCAGTTTTGTCGTTTATATATACGCATTCTGAAAACAGGTGTTACAATGGTGAACTATCTAACAACTTCAAAGTGGAAGATCCTGAATTCCAAATGATACATAAATAGGTGTATTTATCCCCATCCAAGAAAACAAAAACGCATTCACGGAGCGCGCATTACTGCCGCGGCTGTGATCTCTGAGGCAAAAAAGATAAGCTGAACTCCTGGCAAGGCCTGGCAGCCTTGTCTACAGAAAACCATCTCGCTGGCCTAGCGCTGAATAGGCGCTTGTGTGAAATCTCACACAGGCGCGGCCTACAGGGATATCACAGGTGCCATTCTGAAAGCCTCGGGGCTATTCTTTCCTTCGGCTCTTTCAACAGGCGGAGGGGTGCTCCAGGCCCCCGGTCTCATGACTGAAGCACACAAAAGCAGCTGTGTATCCACTCCCGGGTAACCAGCGGCTGAACCCGATGCAATATTTATCACAGGCTTTCACAGATCACTGCGAACCCGGCAAACGTTTTAATTAAGCTGGAACCCGCTTCAAGGAGCGCATTCACCACGTCAATCAGCGGGAGAGGGCCGGTGTACGGTGTCAGGTGAGAGTGTGTAATACAAATCCGCCACTTTCCTCCTGCCGGGGCCGCGGACGGGGCCGCTCTCGGGTTCGCGCCGTGATTGTGACAGGCCGCCGGGCCGCTGGAATGTGTAACCGAGCTCGCCCCGGGCCCATTGTGCGGCTTGTAAAGCAATATGTCGCGCCGCGAGGGGCTCGCGCGCCCAGGAGGATCCTTTTCACGGGAGCTTCCTGACAGGCCCCGTGTTTGTTACACCGCTCTGCATTTACTGTTTACCTTTTCAGACCGGTGCAAGGGGGGATTCCTTGACGCCGCTGCCCCAGTTTCTGAACACGGGTGCCGCGGCGGGATTACCCGGAATCGGGTTGACAGCGCGCGGGGCGCCTTGGTTAAAAAACAAACCAGAGTTCTAATACCAGTTTCTACACTTGTATTGACAACCGTGGAATAGCCGTAGACTGTCGAACAGGGCTGTTCTCTGCTCACACAGCGTCCCAGGTGAAAACAAATATGGTGGCCCTCAAGCTTTCCCTCAGCGGAAAAACCTCCATTCCCCGCCGTGGTCTTTGGCTTCCCCTCAAGTGCTTTACTTTTCGTATCTCCACTCACCTTTCTCCTTACTGCAGTATACCACAATGTAGGGAGAGGTTAGGTATTCCTATTTTTGCCTCTGAGCTGTTCCATCAGGGCAGCGCTTCCCTCCTGTTCAAATTCAGAATTTTATTTACCAAGAATAACCGAGCCCAAATCCATAAGCGTGATGAAATGGTTTATTTAGTTAAATGGCAAAATCGCCCGAAGCCTTTCGGAGCAGCCGCTCCTTTCTCACGATATATATATATATATATGATGAGCATCACTCCAAAACAAATATGACTGATTGCAAAAATATTGTATCTTCAAAAGATTTTCAGAAGCGGTCTAAAGCCTAAAATGCGGATGTTTCACCCTCATACAAAATATGCTTAGGACATCATCAGGATAGAAAAATATTGGAGAACAACAAAATTGTCAGCTGACCAGTACAAGCTAAAAAGTAGACATAAATGAATAAAATGTTCTAACATTAAGAACTTTGATAATTACAGTACGCAACACAGACTTTTTTCTGCCTTTCATTTATCATAAAGAGGTTGCTACCTGGCAGTGCAGCGGCATGGGACGATCTAGAGACAGCAGAGAAGTTTAGGCTTCAAACATCAAATCACAAGATACTGCCGAAATCAACATTTTCATAACTGCTGGAAAATAGTACAGCACAACAATCTAAAACATGAAAACCAGTCGATAATCAAAAACTAGTCTTCACTGTACTCCTACATGGAGAAATGTGCACACTCTTCAAGATAAATTGTACTTTGATCCGCAGGAAAGAGGTTTCTTAAACAGGCTATCGACCAACTTTGTTAAACTAGCCCAACATTGTGTTTCAGGCCTAACCATGATAATTAAACGTATTCTTGTTGACTCATATGTATTCATCATAATTATACAACAACTGGTAATAATGATCCATAATATTTTATTTGTGATAGTCTGGAATGGTCCAAAGATACTAGTATCCCTAAATCCACATACATTTATATTTCCAAACAAAATGTAATAAGAAGCGTCTACATACAGACTCATTGTATGCACCTGAAGAATGGCTGTAACAATGCCTATTGGCATACATCACTCAATTCTTCTTGCAAAGAGTCCAAAAATAAATGACTAACATATGTATTAAATTATAGCTCTCCCTAAGTTTTAGGAGCGGTACAAAACCGTCAGAGAAGGTGGGATCTAATTTGACTCTTGTGGTTAATCATATCTGCGTAGATCATGTCTATTTAATACCTAATCTTAGATTTATTTTCTTATCTATGTTCAGTTACTAACAACAATTTGTAAAAAGTCTTGACTGCATTTATAGGCAAGAGACACAGACAGAAAGAGGAATCGCAACATATATTAATTAGTGAGTCAAAGAAATTCTGTTTTTATTCGGATGCATTTGTATTTTTGGAAGTCACCCACACTCTGCATCTGGTCTCGAAGCAGGGAGCAAGAGGAACAAGGCAACGATGCATCCGTCATCCAGTAAAATACTTAAAGGGCTGAAACTACACGTGTTTAGGACCTGCCCCTGTCATTTTTCTAGACAAAGTTGAAGATACGGTTATGCTACGTAAGGCTTTTGTAACATCTGTCTCCACCTAGTCCTCATTGACATTTATTGTACCTGTGCAGATAATCATCTATGAGAACTGCAATGCACCCAGAGGTTTAATGCTGACGTCAGTCCTTGCCGCCCAACTTCAGCTTTTCCAGCTTTCATAATGGGACATCGACCAAAATGAATACTGTCTGTTCCTAACTTGAGGGAATAACTGGAGAGCAGACGGAGGAACCCACTCATTTACTTGATAAGCATTGGGTTAGATATTTTTATTCACATGGATTCCAGGTGCTGAAACCCTTTCCTCCTCACACTGTGGAAAAAAACGAGGCCACACATGCCCAGTCTCCTGACAGACGTTTAACACAAGTATTGTGTACTTGTCCGAGAAAGGCCTTTTACAATCCAAATCACTCGTCGTCTGTGACAAGGGAGGTGAGAACCTGAAGAAGAAGAAGATAGCTCAAAGTGTGAATCTGGACAAATCAACCTGCCAGAAAACCTATGCTGATCTGCCACTGCACTAAACTACAAGGTTGGGTGAATAGTAACCCTTTCTGTAAACAACTAGATCCCCGGCCCATCTCCTTTTTCACCCACAAGAGCAGTCATAAAGCAGGAAGTTGAATGAAAAGACATGAAAGTAAGAACATTTCCTGTTTGTTATTGGACTTTATACTGGTGGGTTAGGCTGCTGATAAGCTCTTCCACTTAATATAAGGAGGAAAACTGAGATGCAGCCTTCATCTGTCAGCCAGGCAGTCTGGACCACCCTCCACCCCCACAACCAGATCCCAGAAAACTCCACAGTCTTAATCAATTTTTCACCTCTTCAGGTGCCAGCTGGCGGTCTAGCACTCATCATGGCTGTAACGTGATATTTAGAGCACCACATAACACCAAAAATAAACAAAATTGGTATGCCTCATTACCAGAAAATAAAAAGTAAAGTGTCATGTTTCCATGCTTCTTAAAGGGTTACCCAAAGCATTGCAATGAGACCAGTACAAGAAGACGTCCAGGCATGTGGGCCACTTTTTGTTAATATCTGGACCTATATTTTATTTCACTTGGACACTGTATATCAGTTGGCGGCCCAGTAATGCACAGGATATATGACGATATCAGCAGTTGTGTGGCTAGAAGCCTTTAACCCACCATTGACTATTTCGTGAATTACCACCAAAATGTAATTTGCTACAGTATACCACACTTCTGATGGATATACAGTTATAAATGGCTCCCACAGTGGTCTACTACCATGCACAAGCTTTTCAAAACGACATTTGCTGCATTTACATCATAGCAATGATAAAGCGTGTTTTCCTCTTCTGCTGCATTAAAATGCTCAGCACTGCAGCCTGTTTCTTTCAGCCCATGTGTATTTCTATGTTCAAAATGCTTTCGTCTGTTTCTTGTCATTCAGATCCGCCATTAGTCCCAGCTACCTATTTATAATTCAATGTGTAATCGAATCGAGGCCTGGCAGGCACACTTATGGAAATCCAACAGTTCAAGAATTGGAGGATTAACCACTTCGCTTGCATTCCATGTATTCATCTGTGCACTCTGCTTTTGGGAAAGAAGGCTTTACCTCTGTGGTCCAAAAGCCAACCTGCAATGCCTCTTCTGCGCCTTTAAATCTCGCAAGGCGGGCAGGTTATTCTTAATCAGCTAAAACAAGAACCAACTTTCTTCCCCGGTGCCAGACACCTGCCCTCCCTAAGACGCGTGTTACAGGATCCCACAGGGCACACCGTTCATGTGGCGCCAGCACAATTAAAACATTTGTACCGAGGAGGCCAAAATACAGCATTTTGAAATGCCTCCTGTAAACTGGTCGGGGTTGAAAAACAGTCCGAAAACTGCAGCGCTAATCTAAAGCCGCAGATAATTACAAGATTATTACATGCGCTTCTTTTAGAACACTGCGCTCTATCAACAAACAAAGGCAGGGGAAAGTGTAGCTTACTTTTCAGCCTGGCCCTGGAAGGGGAAGGTAAGTACCTACTCGAGCCTGCTAAGCATCGGCCAACTCCTTCTCCGCTGGCCGAGGCATAAAGGGATTTTACTGGCAAGAAAATTGCAGCTTGTTAACTAGAACAATTTCCCCGAGTGCCGCTCTCTTCAGCAGGGTAATGATGGTGGATATTATGGAGGGCGCAGCTTCGTGCCCCTTCATTTGTTTGCAAAACGACGGCAGGGATTGCACACAAAAACATTTCTTTAAGCCAGGCCACATTCTGTATCATGTCACATGTGTTTACTATGCCAGTCACACGGGCTTCACCTGCAGTCAGCCGTGCTCTTAGTGTACTGTGGGAAAATTGATACATCGATTCACAAAAGTAAAAAATAAGTCACACAATGTGGGCGTTGCAGAATTATTTTAGTCGGAATATTAAAGCATCCAGGGAGATCATTTAGGAAGTCCAGTCTTTTAAGAAGCTAATATGCTGGTCACAGCGCAGGACTAATACCTCTTCCAGCACCCCCCAGTGCAGCGCGTGCGCTAACTTCCAGGAGCGAAATCACGGCACCATTTCAAGTTGTCCTCTGAAATCGGAGTTTCTAGATTGATTTATACTTGTAAGTAACATATTTTGGGCTGTTAGCCGGGTTTAAATTCAGCCAGGTTTTCTTGGGGAAATATGTCCCCAGAAAAGCCGGTCTGGTTATAATAACATGTGTGGAGCAACCACACATCTCAGAATTTCAAACTGGCCAGCAACTCAAATTTCCAGGGCAATCAGGAATTCTGTGAGAGCTTTACAAGTATAAATATTTTTGGTGTAGATCTCTTCTACATCATGCTACTTTTCAGCCTGGTTGACATGGAATGCCAAAAAGGAGGTCTGCCACATTTAGCACCCATAGGTACTGTCACCTCTTTTGTTTAGTGACTAGGCTGGGAACCCTCATATTATCCTGTGATGGGTTGGCTTAAAGCGGGGGTAGCCAAATTGAACAATGGATAATCCCCGTCAGGTTTCAAGAAAAGTTGGCTGCTGCAAGGGATGGATGGGCTGATAGATCCTACACCAATCCAGTCCTACATGCAAAAACCTCAGCGCGCTTTAAATGCTTAGAGATTCAAACAGTTTCATATACATCAATCATTTTTTTAGAGCATTCGAAAAGAGACAAAAATATAACACAGTCTGCCTGTTCAGAAAGACAGTTAATTTATTGTATACATTTTCAAGACGTACAATCCTTTAGTTGGTGGGGGGGGGGGGGAGGGGGATACATACAATAGTAAAGTATTACTATTGTATACATGGATTACAGTACCCCGCTATACATTATAAGGATATTGCAAGTCACAGAGGTTCTGTGATTGTCAGATTCTATGCAAGGAGGCCCTAGGTTAAATAGGGGCTTCCACGGTGGTTGATACTGTTTGCATTCGCTGTTCCGAGGCCCGTTCTAATATGGTTCTGTAAAAACTGGGCGAGTACAACCTCTTGCACACTTGACACTGAGGGTAGCAAGGGAGAGCAGTCCCTCATAAAATGCAGCATGCTGACACAACAAGGTCAGGGACAGTCATTCACTGTCTACTATGAAGGTACACTTAGTGCGCATTTGCGGGTCACTGGAGCTCACACTGCCAGGGCAAGGTCTACGTCTCTGCACACATACTAGAATAGCATGGTACCAGGTCTTCAGTAAAAGTCAGGATACAAGTTTCACATTAAGGCAGGCACTCAGTGCAGGGGATCACTCCTGTATACCATGCAGATGACATTCACATCCCAACACACACTCCTCCCAGATTAGACTACCCAGAACCTAACTCCACCGTTGAATAAGTCAGGTCGTTGGACCAGTAAAACCGATGGGAAAGTCAATTTTTATGCCTATTATTCATTCTGGCTTTGTGCTCTCCTGTGATATGTAGGTCTGGTGATGAGATAGACCATCTCAACAACCTGGGATTTTTCACCCTTTATCTCCTTCAAGCTTTGTAATTTTTTGTGATCAATTTCGACTATTAACGTGGTACCAAACAAGTAACACTGGAACCTCAAAGCCCATACTATCGCTAAGCATTGTTTTTCAATTGTCATCCAGTTCTGTTCCCTGGGAGCAGTCTGTGGTTGATAAAGGCCACTGGATCCTCTCTACCCTGTCATTAACTTCAACCACTACAGCTCCAACTCCTTCACTTGGAGGTGTCAGTCTATACAATGAACTCTCTACAGTCCATATCATATTCTTAGGCTGCGTATTGGATGTCAGGGCTATCAAGGACACAACTATGGCCCCATAGATGACCACAAAGATTCAGTAGTATCCAGTGAGTCTTAAAAAGGCTGTCACCTGAGTCTGGATGCTGGGAACCTCCCACTCCATTAGAGACTGGATCTTGGCATCCAACGGGCAAATCATCCTATTGTCCAAATAATGTCCAGGGTAGACTACAGAGCACTGTCCTACCTGGCCCTTGATTGGCTGGATGGTCAGTTTTGTTCCCTGTATGTTGACCAAAACCTGTTCTAGTTGACTCTGGTGTCCTTCCAAGAATTGCTAAAGACCGCAATGTCATCATAGTAGGCCACAACAGAGCTCTTTCAGCCCTGATAGAACATGGTTCATCAGGTGCTGAAAAGTGGCTGGGGCATTCTTGAGTCCAACGGGCATGACTCTAAATTGGTGCAATCCCTCGTAGAGACTGTAGTCCTCTTATTAGCACTAGAGGCTAATACAATCTGCCAAAGACCAGATCAAAGGTACTCAAAAAGCGAGCAACACCGAGCTTGTCCACTAGATCATCAGCTCTGGGAATCAGCTGTGATCAGTCTTAGTCATCTAATTATGGGCCGGGTAGTTCACACACAAAATCTGATAAGATGTGCTTGGGCAGCAACTTACTGGAATAACCACGGAATATGGGAACGTACAATCACTCGGAAGTGCAACATACTGGTAACTTCTGCCTTGATGTACCCCTAGACCCAGTCAGAAATCCTGTAAATCTTGCTCTTTTACTGACAAGTTATGCCCTGTATCTATGCTATACACATAGACAGGAACGAGTCAGTGAAAAGAGAAATCATCTCAGTACATCTCTGCATTATCCTTGCTGCTCAATCATTTGTTCAGGGGCAAATTGTACCCAATTACAGAACCATTCTTCACATCACTGTGCAGAAGGTGAGGAAGTGGCTCGATGTCTTTCTCACCCTCCTCGGTCATTGACATGATTAATGTGAAATCTCTCCCGATGTATGGCTTCAGCCAGTTCACTTACAACACTCTAGGTGGTTCTTTTGTGGCACCCCCAACAGCTCTTTGATTGCACAAAAGTTTTTCTTTGCCCTACTCACTCATTGCTCCATTCATTCCCCATGGCCAATCACATAGTCCATGGACTCTGAAGTTCGGTCCCACCCTTCTAAAGTGAGTGGGTCAAGCATTGGGTACGTATACAGAGTTTAGAATAGAGTGAACCCAACTCCTTTCTGTGGAATCTCTCTGTAGATGAACAAGAGGCATGGCGGGCGAAGATCCTACTTCCTCTTGATGTTCTCTGACAGAATTCCAAGCACCTCTTTAGGATCTTGTTAAATCGTTCCACCAACCCATTCGTCTGTGGGTAGTATGCAGTGGAGAAGTGGTAGATCACACCAGCTTGCTCCCACATCTCTCGTGTGTAAATGGAGATACACTATGTTCCACAGTCGGAAATCACTGTCTTAGGGAATCCAATCCTTGAAAAGATGCTTTGGTCTTAACCTTCTGATTTTTCACCCAAATGGCAAGTAGAACAGGTGCTACAGAACCTTTCCTTGTCTATGCACATCCTTGGCCAGGAGAATAACGAGTGCAAACTATCCTCGGTCTTTTTGGTGCCCAACTGCCCTTTTAGGAGCACCTTGTGGGCCAGTGACAACAGGAAACTTTGGTGCACTAGGGAGCTATCAGCCTCTTGCTAGCTCCAGGGTCAGGATTCACAGGTCTACTATAAGCAGTATATCCTCCCATCCAAATTAATACTTGCCAAACTTTCCCTTGCTGAACTATTCCTGGGCTTCCTTCTAAAGTCCCACATGTATAGGGTACTCAAACTGTGCCTGGAGGAATTCTTCCTGGGTACCTTCTACAGCAGCAAACAAATCCTAAAGCTCAGGCAGTGACTCAGACTCTAACACATGGTTAGCTTCTGGTGGCTCATTCTCTTCTCCCTCTGGAGCTGGAGCAACGTGCAATTTTGCCTGTGCCTTCTCAGAGTCCGCTATGATCTGCTCACTACTTTCTCTAGTTCTTGCAAATCTGGGATGGTCCAAGTCTCTTGCTGAGATTGATGCACAACCTGTGCTCTGGTCAACACAGCTGAAGCAGTCCAAGGCATGTAAGCTTCTGGTCCTGTTACTAAAACCAGGGACAATCAAATCATTGCCTTAGAGAAGTCTAACACCTTGCTTCTCACTCACCCCTACAACAATTTCCAACTTGCCATTGATTTGTACTGCAGTTCTGGCAATCAAGGAATCCATAATGTCTCCACTGGCTACCAAGCCTGTTTCACTGGCACCAGGTAGTGTTCTAAGGTTTGAGATACCTGCTTTTAACCATAATCCCTCAGGACAGAACCTTCCTCCAATTGATACTATCTTCCAATGCAAACCTCATGATATGTTGGATGGATCCCTTTACCTAACATCCATTGTTCCTATGTTGAATGCAATAGGGGATTTCGGGTCCCGTCAGCCGCAGTGAGCACAATTGCTATGATGGAGGCAGCTTGCACAGGGTCTTTCACCTGCCAGTCCCTTTCGTAATGCCCCTGCTTATGACACTTATACAAAGTAATACATTAGGGCTTGAAAGAACTTTCCTATTATCTCTTCTGCAAGAGTTACTGACTTGGAACCCAATTCCTTTTTCCTGTGCCCTCGCTTGGATCTTCTTAATTGACCTCTGGTTTGGAACCAGTTTTTGATTGTTCCTCCCTCTCACTGTCTTTGGCATAGAAACATGCTGTTGCAGCCCTCTGTTAACCCTAACCACTTGCCAGGCGGCACTGCAAGCTTCTCTGACTCGTTTTTCTGTTCAGTCTGACAGGAATTTTCTAAGGGAGATACAGCAGTATTCCTTGAGTTGCTCTGCCACCAACAACTGTTAAGGCCATGAAAATCCTTGACCTGCATCCCTCTTATCCACTCATTTCAATCATGCAACGCACCATGTATCCAAATTTCAAGAGGAACACCATCCACTCTCTTACTTTGTTTGAATCTCTGAAGGTACTGAGCTGCATTTAGCCCAAACCATTTGGTCAGAGCTTCCTTCATTTGTTATAGTTCATTTGATCAGCCACATGCTTTCTCTTAGTGACTGCTGTACCTTCTATGGGCAAACGACTCATTAAAGTAGCTGCCTTAGACACATCAACAAAGCCTGTCCTCTACAAGTGATCTTAAATCTCAGAAGCCTGTCCAGAATAGCCTAGCCTGCATATACATGTGCACAATTTCTTCTAGAACCTTTGCAGGTAGTCCTTTCCCAGATGTAGCTGTTCAAAGTTTTCCCTCCTCTAAAACTATCCACTTCTATTCCAATTCACTCTTTTTCTCTTTCCCTGCCTTTCCTCTTTCCCTCTCCGCTCTCTCTTTTTCTTTCCTCATTGACTTATTCCCCCTGTCTCTTCATCCTCCTTTCCACTTGTCCCTCGCAAACTAATCTCAATGTCTCCATCTTCATCGCTGTGGCCTTCTCCTCTTTCTCAGCCTTAGCTTCCTGGAATGCCAACAGCAAGTTCAGGGTCTCAGTTGGACTTAACTCACCTAAGGGAATAGCTCCTTCAGTTGGCTACAGTAATACCATTAAAACAGAGGATGATGGAGTTCAAATGTCTGTGGACCGTGAGGAGGGACCACAAAGTACATTTGGGGGCACAGATCCTCCCTTCCTGGGATACCTGGGTTCCCAAAATTGTACCCTCCCCACAGTATATCACAGTTTCCTCTCTACTGCAGTTTCGCTAACTGGTCCTCAACAAAATCCTCAAGGACTTCCCTAACCTTCTTTCAGGTAGCCCACCGCCCTCTTTCCAAGCACAGATCCCTCAGCAGATTTAAAGACAGGGTGTCATAGTCTACTCCCAACCAACCTTGTCACTGCCATTGTACTGTTCAATTATTGCTGTGTTCAAGTTGAACTGATTGTTCTATTCAAAATGTTTGGAACTACAACATGGACATTACCATTCTGGGGCCAATAGGGCCAAAAGAAGACATGAAATCCACAAGGGAATGAAGACTCTCGAAATCCCCTACTCTATGCAGGGAACTCAAAGCCCTATGACAGAGCTAAAAGCAAAACATCTTACTGGCTAAATCGAATATTTTATTGTCACAACTTCAGCCTCTAAATCAAATGTTTTATTGTCACAACTTTAGACTCCTCTAATTCATCTAGGTTACTTTTCTAGTTCATTCATGCCATCTCCCCATCTGCAAGATCTTAATCTGATGCTGCTTCCAACAAAATGAAAAACCTTATTTGACTATTTCACCAGCAAAATACTAGCCTTCCATACCTTTGCAATTCCCTAGAGCTCCCCATCCAGATTGGACCAAAGAATAAAAAAATGTGGAATTTTTTCAAACCAGTTACACAGTACAACCTCTTTTCTATCAAAAACCTTAAAGCAATGTCAGGCCAAGAGTCGGGGGGTACACGCAGGTGTACGGCGTCCATCCACTTTTTTCACAGGATTAACGCCGTCCACCCTGCCAACAATTTGGGCCCCACTGAATAATGTGCTGAACTCGTCCCGGTGTAATTTCCAAACACCGAAACAATTTTAGCAGCGCCTGCATGTTGTCTGCTTTCCATCTGCAACAAGCAACAACATGCAGGCGGGGACGGGCTTTCTTATTTTAGACTCCTGCTGGGCCCATAACAAAGGACTAATTGAGTGGTCATCAGGCCTCCTTTTGTGAGTCTCTTGGCTGGGAGCAGTCAGGAGCCTCACACCTGATGTAAATGAAGCAGACGAGAAACAAAGGCTCACACTTTGTTAGCACTTCACACATACTTAAGAGAGGCAGCTTTTCACTTTGTTCAGTCCCTGTTTAGGAGATATGCATGCACTGTAAGAATCTCAGATATGTTGGTCTTTCCCAGTATTTACACAAAGCAAATTGCATTTATATACTTCCCCTGAGGAGGCGTTGAAATAATTTAAGTACCCCTATTTTTTCTTGTATAGCCCTACTCATTCCAATGCAGGGTGTCAGAGCGCTTTACATCAGCACGTGTATATTTCATGTACAATAAATGATATAAGTTTGTAAATGAATGTACAGGATGTGTTACATAAAACTGGAAGATTAGGTGTAGAAGTCACATAGCATCTTCCATAGCTCACTGTGCTATTGTCCTCCCAATGCGCTCAAACGTACACATGATAGACCTGCTAAACATATATGGGAGGGCTTTAGATCTGATTCCTGTAATGCCATGTGTGATGTCGTGCGCCTTGATGTCGCGTGCCGTGATGTCACTTGCATACTGCCAAACTGGGACAGTCCCCTCACTTCTTTTTTTTAGGACTTGTGCCCTGAGCAATGTCCTACTTAAATTAACTCATATCGGTATCCTTCATCAAGGCCAACTTCCCCCATTTCGTGGAGGCTTGCTGCAAAATCATCTATGCTTCCATCACCAGGGACATATACCAGACTCTCTAAAATTAATCTAATCTCACCCTAACAAAAAAAAACTTGATCTGAACCTGCTAGCAAACTACTGTCCCATTTCTAATCTCCTCTGGCTAGGCAAAACTATTGAAAATGTGTCTGTCTGCAGCTTACTGGGTATATCAACGACAAAAAGAACAAGTTACTTACCTTCGGTAACGATGTATCTGTAAGAAACATTAGTTAGTTAGATTCCTCACCTTAGAATATCCCCAGGCGTCAGGCTGGATCCGGAAAGATCTTTCGTCAGCAATACCCCTTGCGCGTCGCTAGGCGTCGTCTGCGGCTCCGCGTCAGTCGTTGGCGTCGTGCGCCGGAATGACGTCGGAGTACTTAGACGCCGTCCTCGCGCGCTGACGTCAGTTCTTGTACATAGCTTTCCGCGCCAGGAACGCAGAGCCATGCAAGAGACCGACACTGGTGCCAAAAAAGTCTAGGGCCCTGAAATGGATAACCTTAACCCTAGATGTCGGTTCGCAGAACTGGGAAGATGGGTGGGTCAGTGAGGAATCTAACTAACTAATGTTTCTTACAGATACATCGTTACCGAAGGTAAGTAACTTGTTAACCTTAGAATAGATACCCCAGCAATACCAACCCCGGTGGTGGGTCTGCGAACCAAGATCACACCAGAAAGTCCTGGAGAACAGAACGGCCAAAGAAGCCGTCTCTCCAGACTTGGCTGTCCAGGCAATAATGCTTGGCAAACGTGTGCAGCGAGGCCCACGTTGCTGCCTGACAGATGTCCTGTAAGGGAACTCCCCGACCCAGGGAAGTCGTCGCTGCCGTGGCCCGAGTGGAATGGGCCCTCAGCCCAACAGGAGGTTCCTTTTTAGCTAAGGAGTAACAAGCTTTGATGCACAAAACGACTCACCGAGAGATGGTCCGCTTCTGCACCGCCCGCCACTTCTTAGCGCCCACGTAGCCAACGAAGAGTTGGTCGTCCACCCGGAACTGTTTTGTGCGGTCCAGATAGAAGGAGAGCGCACGTTTTGGGTCCAGACGGTGGAGCCTCTCTTCCTCTTTCGAGGGATGCGGAGGCGGAAAGAAGGTGGGCAGTGTAACAGACTGCCCGATGTGAAAGGCAGTCACAACCTTAGGAAGGAAGGAAGGACGAGTGCGGAGCACAACCTTGTCTGGCTGGATAGAAAGGAAAGGAGGCTTAGAAGAGAGAGCCTGGAGCTCACTCACCCTTCTAGCAGAGGTGATGGCTATCAGGAAAGCAGTCTTAAGCGTCAACAGACGAAGAGGACAATTATGAAGTGGCTCAAAGGGACCGCACATCAGATATGTCAAAACAAGATTCAAATCCCACTGAGGCATTACGAAAGGGAGAGGAGGAAACATGTGAGTAATGCCCTTAAGGAATCGAGAAACAACAGGGAATTTGAAACGAGAAGGCTGATCAGGAAGCCGGAGGAAGGCAGAGATAGCAGAAAGATAACCTTTATGAGTGCCCAGAGCAGAGCCCTGCTGAGCCAAAGAAAGAAGGAAGAGCAGAACCTCAGAAAGAGGGCGGAAAGGGGATCCACAGCCTTTGCGGTGCACCATGCCACAAATTTGTTCCACCTACAGACGTATATCGTTTTAGTGGAGGGACGCCTGGCTGCCAGAATCACATCGCAGACTTCAGGACGCAAGTCAAATGGCATCAACTGTCGCCGCTCAATCGACAGACAGAAGGTCCTCCTGAAGAGGCAGTCGTATCGGGGGATCGACAGACAGACCGAGTAGCTCGGGATACCAGTACCTTCGTGACCAATCCGGAGCCACCAAGATAACTTGCGCCCGGTCGCACTCTGGGCAGAAGTGGTATAGGTGGAAAGGCATGCAACAGACCGCAACTCCACTCGCGACGAAAAGCGTCCCCGAGCGAGTGCCGCCTTGAAAACTCCAACGCGCAGAACTGCTGACATTGCGCGTTCTCTTCGGTGGCGAATACATCTAACCAAGGCTCTCCCCACTGCCGAAAGAGGCCTTGCACCACGTCCGAGTTTAGACGCCATTCGTGATCCATCATGCACCGGCGGCTGAGTTCGTCTGCTCTGGCGTTCAGAGAGCCCGCCAGATGTTGAACCACCAGGGTGATGCCCTGATGTTCCAGCCATGTCCAGAGGTGCAGAGCCTCCTGACAAAGGGTCCACGACCCCACCCCGCCCTCTTTGTTGCAATACCACATGGCGGTGGTGTTGTCCATGAACACCTGCACCACACTTCCCCGGACAACGGGAAGGAATACCTTCAGTGCAAATCGGATCGCTCTCAGCTCCAAAAGGTTGATATGGAGCTGAGACTCCGCCGGAGACCAGAGTCCTCTGATCTCCGCCTCCCCCATGTGGCCCCCCCATCCCAGGAGGGACGCATCCGTCACCACTACGTGCTCCGGGTGGGGTAGGGAGAGAGATCTGCCGCTGACCCAATCACGGTTCGTGAGCCACCACTGCAACTGCTGTGCGGTGCCCTCCGAGATCAAGACATGGTCGGACAGGTTGCCCCGATGCTGGACCCACTGAAACTTCAGGTCCCACTGCAGAGCCCACATTCGCCAACTGGCGTGATGCACTAACAGGAAGCAGGAGGCCATCAGACTCAGAAGCCGCAGCACCAACCTGACCGAAACCTGGGATAGAGGCTGAAAAAAGGGAATGAGAGCCTGAATATCCCGGACCAGCTGCTTTGGAGGATAAGCCCGGAACTGCGCCGAGTCCAGAACCGCCCCGATGAAAAGGAGCTTCTGGGAGGGACTCAGATGCGACTTCGGCACGTTGATGGAGAACCCCAGCAAATGCAGGAGGTCGGCCGTAGTCTGGAGGTGGGAGACGGCTTGCTGGGGCGAGCCCGCCTTCAACAGCCAGTCGTCGAAATAGGGGAAGACTGGAACCCCTGATCTGCGCAGATGAGCTGCGACCACGGCCATCACTTTTGTGAACACCCGAGGGGCACTGGTGTGGCCGAAGGGGAGCACAGTAAACTGAAAATGCTCCTGACCCACCATGAACCGCAGGTAACTCCGGTGGGCCGGCAGGACGGGGATGTGAAAATAAGCATCCTGCAAGTCCAACGCTACCATACAGTCTCCAGGGTCTAGGGCAACCAGAACCTGAGCTAAGGTGAGCATCTTGAACCTCTCCTTCCGGAGGAAGGCGTTGACGCTCCTGAGGTCCAAGATAGGGCGTAGGCCCCCTTTGCCCTTCTTGGGAACCAGAAAGTAGTGGGAATAACAACCACGGCCTACTTCTAGACCAGGAACACGCTCGACGGCCCCTTTGGCCAAGAGGGCCACAACTTCCTCCCGTAGAAGATTCAAGTGATCCCCCGACATGCGGTGGCACTGCGGTGGCATGGCTGGAGGGGTCGTCTCGAAGGGGAGGGAGTAGCCCCTTCGGACGATTTGCAGCACCCACCTGTCCGAAGTGATGGAATGCCAGTGGAGCAGGTGATGGCGAACTCTGACACCCACTGGCGTGGAATGGGCCTGAAAGCACGGACTAGGAAGGCGTTGAGGCGGATGCTGCTGAGGTGGATGTGGATGGACCGGCACGTTGACCCCCTGTACCTCCTCGGCGGAATACACGTCCGCGACCGCGTGGAGGATGGTTCTGCGGCCTGTGGCTAGGCAGACGTGAGGGGGCGCCCCTTCCTTGGCCACGACTTGGCCGTAGCACTGGAGTCCTTAAAGCACTCCAGTGCACTGTCCGCTTTGTCGCCAAAGAGGCGATCGCCATCAAAGGGCATATCCATTAGGGTGCTCTGGACATCCCCGGAAAAAGACGTGGACCGCAACCAGGCGTGACGACGAAGCGCCACCGTGGACAACATTGCCCTGCCAAGTGAGTCCATCATGTCCAAACCACATCGGATGGCATACCGTGCTGCATCCCGCCCATCGGCAAGAGCCTGGGCGAGCCGTGTCCGGGCCTCCTCCGGGCACAGGGGCTGCACGTCCTCCACCGTATCCCACAAGGAGTGGGAATAACGGTCCAAGAGACAAGCGGTGTTAATCGACCGCAGCCCTAAACTAAGGGAGGAGAACAGCTTTTTGCCAAACTGCTCCAGTCTCTTGGATTGCCGATCCGGGAGAGCGGACGGGAAGGAGGTCTGGGAAGTAGAGACCTGGATAACCAGGCTCTCAGAGGTGGGGTGTTGGGACAGAAAACTGGGGTCGCCCGGTGCAGGGCGGTGGCGTCGGGCCACGTTCCGATCCACAGGAGGTACTGTTGAGGGCTTGGATAAGGTGCCCTTGAGAACGTCCATTAGTGCCTCGCTAAACGGCAGCAGAGGCTCCAAGAGCTTGCTGACGGTTGGAGCACTTCAGTGAGGAGGTTAGTCCTCACGGCCACAGTAGGTAGCTCCAGCCCGAGGGCTTCGGCCGCCTTACGTAACGCCACAGAAAAGGTAGCACCTTCCTCCGAATCCACAGTCGGAGGACAGATGAAGCCAGTGTCAGGGGAGGTGTCAAGGCCACTGGCATCCCCCAGCTCATCTG
This sequence comes from Triturus cristatus, assembly GCF_964204655.1. Classification (NCBI taxonomy): domain Eukaryota; kingdom Metazoa; phylum Chordata; class Amphibia; order Caudata; family Salamandridae; genus Triturus; species Triturus cristatus. The sequence continues at coordinate 933,776,047 of NC_140584.1, read as the reverse complement.
CCCAGTCCTTGGATAACTGGTCCTGGCGGGCAAGAGGGTCATCAGACCCCTCCCAGTCGCCACCGTCATCCGATTCCTGATAAACAGGGGGAATGATCGGAGCTGGGCGGAAGATGAAATGGTCACCCATCGGCGTTGGGACCGGACCGGGGCTGAACCGGGGAACGGCGTCGTCCGGAGACGGCGCCGGGGGTGAAAAAGGTGTCGACGCCGGCAGAGGAGGCGTCGTGAGGTCGACCGGCATCGACTGAGTTCCAGGCCTGGTTCCCACAGGGACCTGCGGCGTCGGGACCGAAGTCGACGACGGGGCCGGAGCCGCCGGCTCGCTAGGCCTCCCAGTCGAGCCTGCGGGGCCCGAAGGCGCACCGGCAGGAATCGACGGCGGAGCAAGGCCCCTCATGGCCGAGAGGAAGGCACTGATCTCCGCCGGAGTCGCGTCAGTCCCAAGGACCGGCGGGTATGGGGACGGACGCGGCTCCAGCGGAGTCTCGGGGGTGGTACCACCCGGACCCTCAACCCAGTCGCGCGACCGGCGAGGGGAGTCCGAAGAGCGATGTCGTCTCTTGGACTTCTTACTATGCTTCGACTTACCCGAAGACTTGGATCCCGACGATCGGTGGTGGTGGCTGCAGCTCCGCGACCGGTCCTTGGACCTCCTCCTGGACCGGGACTGTGAACGGCGCGGAGCCGAGTGTCGGAGCTCGAGAAGCTTACGGGACCGCTCCTGCCTAGCCTTCGAGGTCAAGGCCTGACAGTCGGGGGCACGACTCCACGTCGTGGTCGGCCCCAAGGCAGTAAAGGCACTGGCGATGGTGGTCCGTTACCGACATCAGTCGGTGACAGGAGTCACAGGCTTTAAACCCAGGCATCCTACCGGCACCAGTTCGAGTAGACGAGTAGACAAAAGAGTCTCAAAAAGTGACTAAAGGGGTAAGCTCTTCCGGGATCGGCGCCATCTGGCGCGGAAAAAAGAAGAACTGACGTCAGCGCGCGAGGGCGGCGTCTAAGTACTCAGACGACGTCATTCCGGCGCACGACGCCGACGACGGACGCGGAGCTGCAAACGACGCCTAGCGACGCGCAAGGGGTTTTGCTGACGAAAGATCTTTCCGGATCCAGCCTGATGCCTGGGGATATTCTAAGGTGAGAAATCTAACTAATGTGTTTCTTTCAGATTGTACGCACAGCTCTCAAGTCGGATATCGGAGTGGGTCATAAAATCGAAAACTGCTTTGTTAAAAATCTTGACGATATATCCACTTAATACTGGACCCGCAGAGAGTCCTACTTCCTCATTCTCCTCGATCTTACAGCAGCGTTCAACACAACGGAACATGGTTGAATGCTCTTCCCCAATTGACAGCCACTTTGGAATTTACTTTCTCCATTTTCTCCAGTCGTTCTCAAATTGTAAATATGAAATGCAATGTCTCTGATCCGGCTCCAGTTTTTTGTGGGGGGTCGCAGAACAAGGCTTCATTCTGGCCCACTCACACATGGAACCCCTCTCTGAAATTTACATGGGAACATGTGTCTCTATTCATCAATATGCAGATGACACACAATGATCCTTTCAAACACCCTCACCTTTCGAAAGGTCCTTCTGAACATTCATATCTAGTTGACTGATGACCGAATTTATCCAGTTCTCTCCTAAAAACAAAACTTCTTCAGCCCTGTTTTGCTGAAGCAGCTAAATATTGCATAATGTTCTCCCTCTTTGTCACTCACGGTCTAATCTCTTGGTACTACCCTGAAAACGTCCGTATCTACGATCCCCTGCATAAACAAAATTGCTAAAACAGGAAAGCTTCACCTCAAAGTAAAAAAAAAATAATAATACCACTCTTGCTTCCTGATCTTCCAAAAACTGCAGGTCATGCACCAATTCTTTCACGTTTGCACTTTGGTAAGGCTATTCTGGTATGGAGATTCAAATCTGCCCTTCTACCTCTCAAATCTGTCTTGCAACACATAGCCAGACTTCGATTTTGTCAAATAAATTTGACCACATCCCTCTAGACAAATTTGAAACTAGGCGATCTCACCGACAACGCAGTCCACTATGGCTCTCCATCTTATCTAAATAATGGACTCAAGATTTGATGAAGGCATGAGAAATCTCAGGACAATATTCTGAAAATCCCCAACTATATAAACTCCCATTGCTTGAATTAGTCATTTTCTGGTGTTGCCTCCTTCTATGAAACTCCATCTCTGTATAGATTAGCGCAAAAGCTATCCTTCAGCCCTTCCAATGTTTGCTAAAAACGTGCCTATTTAGGCTATACCTGACCCATTAACTTTGTTATAGCATAGTCGCTGTAGTTTTACGCCCCATCAACTATTAACTGTATGCTATAATCTAGTTACTTCTGCCACTAATCTAGGATCACTCTACCCCTTCTGCCCTGACCCACTGCTCCCTTATCTCTCCCTCTCCTCCTCTTTCTCTCTCCCCCTTCACAAGAGAGGCAGTAAGGGGGGCAACAGTTCAGAACTCAACTGTCAAACAACAGAAACAATAAAGTGAAGTCCAGTTTAGTGCTCATCTTTTATGGAAAAAGAAAGTACTTTAATCACACGTCCAAACAAAATACTACACAACACGACGACAGCCCAATGCAGGGTTGAAATCAATTTGATCTAAAAGTGAAGCATTACACCCATCTTCTCTGTCGCACCTCTCTCCTTCCAACAATGTTCCTAGCTCTACAATTCCCAATATTACATGGAGCAGGCAAGGATTAAGCACAGGTGAAGATAACTCAAAGCAATCTCACTCATTAGCAAAGCAACACAGTGCAATGTGTTTTTCTACCCTTGGTTAAAAAGTCTCAGGTGGCATGGAGGTCTTGCCCTGGCACGTCAGTCTCTGTCTCAAGTATGTAGGCTAAGCATACCTGTGTAGCATTTCACCCTATACAGTAGGTGTGGGACATGGTCCGATCCTTACAGACTGATCCTTTTTTCACAGGAGTTGCAGTGGCAGCATTGTTCAGCTCTGGGTTCATGGAGCAAACTCACTGAGCAGGTCTCTGTAATCACACCAATCTTCGGCAGTGGTGACCCTCATTGCTGGCTGTAGGAGAGTAGGGTCTGCTTTCTATGTTCACCCCCACTTTTTGCTTTTGCTTTACTGGTTTTCGACTTAGATGTGGCTGTGGGCCTGCTAATCAGACCCACAGCCCTGCTGTTCTCTCTCTAAATTTATACTATGTACTTTAGGTGCATAACCCATTTGGATAGGATCACCTTATTGGCCCCTGTACAGTGTACCTTAGGTACCCAGGGCATAGGTGTACCCTAGGCCTACCAGGGGCTGCAGCATGTATTATGCCACCCCTGGCCTGGCCTCCCATTATGACACAACTGGCTGATCACTCAGCTGGGGCAAGGTCGTGTAATCACTCCTTGCTTAGGTGTAGTATTCCTATACCTATCTTACATATAGACACATGTGTACCTATCAGCCACTCCTATGGCAGGCCTTAACAATCCTGGAGGCAGAGTGCTTGGTAACATGTGAGATGGTGCTCTAGCATGAGCTGAGCCTGTCTGCAGCTTTCAGAACCATGTCCTTATAGCTGTTCTATGATATAGCCTACCATATACTCTTAAAGTGCCTTATAATCTTAAACGGTTATGGTAACTATGGTTTGGCTTTATCAAAACATGTCGTGTAAGGTGTCTAACACTTTGGAATAATAAACCCATCCCATTTCTGGGGATGAGGATATTATCCCTCCCTTCTAGAGGGAGAAGACATGTTGTAACCTACTTACCCTGTTAAAGTTAACCAGAGCCCCAGCATCACAAAATGGATGCTGCTGCCACGACACAAGTCTGACCTCCTGCTGCTGGGAGTGATCCCGGCAAGGGAGGCTTGGACAATAGGTTTCCTGCCTTGGGAGGTGCGAGCACCACCCCAGACAGGCCTTAGTGTATGGGGCAGGGAGGGATGAATGAAACGAGACATTGCCTGGGGCACACAAGGTGTCCCATGCATAGTCCAGTTCAAACCGGTGCTGGGGCACACCAGCCCCAGTCCTGGCGCGAAACTGGACAAAGGGAAGGGGGTGTAACCACCCCCCTCCCAGGTCCCACCCATAAGGCGTGACCTAGCAGGTAACCCAGCCCCCCAGATTTGGATAAGAGTGGTAGCTGGGCCTCAGGAGATTAGATTATCCTGAACCTGCAACCTGAACAGAAACTCTGGACATTCGACGAAAGAAGAAGACTGAAGAATCTCCCTTGTGGCCAAGGAGTGGCTACCCTGTGCAAACAGGCACCATCAAGAGACTACCCTTTGCTGTGCTGAAGGTCTACGAGGGACCGACTGCAGAGCCCGACCAGAGCCTTGACGTCCAGACTTCTCCGACCCTGATCCACATCCACAGCCGAGCTGAGATCCGTGGAGGCGACGAGAGACGTGGGACCGGCTACCTGGGAAAAGTGGCGAGTATCTTCCAGCGCAGCTTCTGAGGCACCCTCGAAGTTGTGCACCGGGGATTGAGAAGCCCCAACCCCAAGCACCATCTGCACCGAAGATCAGCCCCCCACACTCCACGAGTCCTGCGTGGGGCCCTTCTGCATTTTCCTGCTTGCCGCGTCTGTCCGGTTGCTTGCCCGTTGGCTAGCGGCCTCTGTGACGACACACCTTGAAATCTTCACTGCTGGTTTGGCTCCTCCAGACTGGCTCCCGCTTCTTTGCAAAAGAGAAGCACCCCAGACCTTCCTGGTCTGCACCAGAAGCAAGTCCTCCGTTCTTCGTGGGTTCCGCTTGCCAAGGCTTGATGAGTCCTAGTTCGACTTCGACGCCGCCGACAGCAAGAGCCTTTGTGGGACAGCTCGCCTCCTGGTCCTGGCCGTCCTCGACGTCTCCTGGTACCTGTGGCTGCAGCGACAAGCTTCAGCCTTCACCTGCAATCTTCACGACATCGCCTGGTTCCTTCCTGGTTCCACGTGGTCACTGGCTAGTGACCTTGACTCTGTCCCTTCTGCTTGCAGGTACCCTTCCTTCTTGATCCCGGCCTTGGGATCCACCGGACACTCTTCACTGACTGCCTGTCAGTAACTTTCCTTCAGGCATCCATAGAAGTCCACGACGAAACCCAACGCAAGTTCACACCTATGCACCCGCAGCCCGTGGGCTAGGTAACTTGGGTACTTCGGTGCTCACAAGGGTAGTGACTATCCTAGGGTCTAGTTTCCGAGTCTCGACTCTCTAGCTGCTTCAGAAGTGTCCTTAAACTGCTTAATTCAAAACTGTACTATTTCTATCGACTATACGCATTACGCGTGAGTGTTTCCACTCTGCACCTGAATCCCGTGGGCCTCCCACTTCCTAACTGTTGGTAGTGTAGTGTAGCCCCAGCGATTGCCTAGGCCTATCCTATTTCCGTGACAGTGGTCCTTATACCACTTCTTTAGTATATGGTTTGCGTGGCCCCTAGGGCCTAACTGTATTACTTACCTGTGTGACTTAATGTATGCTTAAATAAGACTGTGTTGTACTTACCTCGAATCTCATAAAGAGTGCTGAGGGTTTGACTAGAATAAATACACTTTATTTTATATATATATCTATTGTGTTGTCCTTTCATTTGGTATTCAAGGGATTATATATGGTATCACAGCTGGCTTCACATGCCATTCAGAGTTTAGCCTAAGACTGCTCTTGTCCATGCTACCACTAGGATAGCTGGTCTATAAGGTTGACTTTACAACCAATCACCATAAGGGTTGTTTGGACTGATATAAGGTGTACACTAGAACTAGTGACATCATACATCAGGCCAACTTCTCACACTGGCTGCAGACCGTTGATCGACATAGCAGTAGGGGCCTCCTGGTGAAGTTTCTTTACAATGTTGTCTCTGTTGCAGTCATAGCCTCCAGGCCAATCTTGGCTTCCTGCTACATCAGCGGTGCATCTTTCATTTTCTCCACTAGGAGGGGTCTACGGCTGACTGCAGAGGGAGTGCAATTGTGATACAGTTTAATCTGGAATTGCGCAGAGAGACAGATTAAGAGGATTTCTTTGCAAAACGGATCACTCCTAGTTCATACCCTTTGTTCGTCAGCTTCTTCTGGTGGTCCACACTCTAGGAACATGATGGGCCTCTCCTAGTGGAAAGTCTCGCCCCCTGATAATCTGGGAGACTTTTTCCCTCTTTCAGCAGGCAGAAAAGGTTCTTGGCAGATACTCAAATCGTATAGTCGAAAGTGCAGTCTTCAAGCGATGTCTCCTAACCTCTGAGATATGGCCTTTCAGGCACACACCAGGCTTGGTTACAGAGCAGCCCGTACAGTACTCTGTGGAGCATTCCCTTCCTTGATTAAGAAGTGGTGTGGATCCAATGTCTGAGGTTTCAGAACCAGTTTGGGTTGGTTCTCTTTCAAATGTCATTTCCATTCTGCTCTCCAGTCATAGGCTTTGTGCAAAGTGATGGTTCTAACAGTAGGTAGCAATGGAGCTGGTTCCAAGCAGTTGTAACCAAAACAGGGGTACAACGAAGTGTGAGTTCTCTGCACCTGGCTGTCACCAGCCTTCCTGCTGCAGTAATCACAGACACACAAAAGGGCAGGCCGTGCCTAAAAATGTCCTCATCTTGAACAGTAAAAACTCTAGCCCAAACTCTCACGCCTACCAAACACTAAATAGCAGTATTCAGTAACAACTAATCAGTAGTCATTTGCTAACAAGGACTTCATTGCATTTTTAAGTGTAGCCCTGTCTAAATCCTCTTCACTTCTTTTTTGGGGCCCCACCTTCCAGCCACAGGAATGCAGCAACACACGTCCACTGTCTAGGGGAAGGCTTTCCTTATCTTCCACACTGTGCTACGCTAAACCAGGGACATCCACAATGGATCCCACTGGTCCCATACTCAGACTTACACACACACATTCAGCCAACATGCACATGGTTAGTCAGTGCACAGCTTGTGGTTCCACATAATAGCAGAAGTTTCCACGCAGTCTGTTCACAATAGATTCAAAAACATGATATGCTGCCACCATCTCTTAATGTGAAACATGCGGGGCATGGACAGTAGTCCACTGCCTTCTATGAGGGCTTGTTTCGTGCACTCCTGCAGGTCACAGAACAGATCTTGAACCTCACATTGAAGGGGTAGGCCTAATCCTCTGCTAGATTGCCTTGAATCCAGTGCCAAAAGTCAGGATACCATTTTCACATGCAGTTAGGCACTCACGGCAGGGGTACACATCTGTTTACCACGCAGGGAATATTCCCATCCCAACAGGGTGTGTGGTCATTAAATTATTATTTTTTTTAATTAGGAAACAAATATACACACATAGTGAACCTCTTGATATATTCAGGTCACCAATTTCTATTGGAAAAAAACATTTAAAGTTCAATTATCGAGACTGATAATCGGGGATGGATATTTTGCTAACAAATAGAAGGACCCATACTTCAATAGGGGCCCAGTCAGAATTCTAATACATTTTAACTATAGACAGATTCGTTTTTTACGTTCTCTTCCAACCACGTTTTTGACTAGCCCCTCTAAAATCACTTGTGGACCTTGCCCGTCCCTGTGCCCCCCTGCTCTCAACATTTGAGATCTCACAAAGGCAAGAGGCGTCAAAATAAAAACAAAAATTGTAGAAGGGACTGTGTGGGTTAACTGCACTTATTCTGCTGACAGCCCAGAATTGCTTTTGGCTTTTGGATTATATAAATAAAGGCCATCAACGGAATGGAGATAGGAATTCTATGCAGCACATTACAAATGTGTGGCAGACACTGGATTTTTGGGAATGTGAATGCCATGGGAGATCTGTTTTAAGAACCATATCATCACTGAAATGTAGTATCTACCACACCATGAAGGGATCATGTGACAGTCACATTGTGCATCCCTCCCCCATTCTGAAAGTCTGACAGTAGCACACAAAGGGTGCACTGTGCAACCGGGCGGCAGAGCCAAACGCTATCATCACTCGAAGGTGGGGAGAGCGAGCAATAAGAGTGGAATTTTCTGGTCAGTTCAAAGGCCGCAGGAAGACAGTGGAAGGTATTGTCTCTTCTCGGGTTCGGTCATGCCTGTGGCATGCGATGAGGACTAAGGTAGGTTGCCTAGTGGATTCGCGAGATGAGGTTTCACACAGACATCCAATATGTGAGCCGCCTCCTACACCAGCATTCAATGGACCCTTGCACATATTTTTGAAAGAGATGTGACAGATTCCAGGAATCAACGCATTGGCCTACCTGAAGGCCTCCGGCACTACCTTTAGTAGGATACACGATTCTATTGTACTGTTTAAGATATTGCAACAACTATGAATTACGTATAGCTCAGAAAATATGTTTTTATTTTTGTATTGTTAAATAAAACTAACCAGGTCCCAAGGTCGCTAGACCCCTTTACGTAGGCATAATGTCCATGCAACAATTACACATGAGAATAAGATCAGAGTGTATATCATTTGTTGAAAATTACAAAGCAGTCGCAATATAAGCATCCATGTAACACGAATATGAGGCACCAAACAACACAGGATCTCGAAAGGCGCCAATAAAAAAGGACGTTAACGGAAAGGACACAGTACTAAATTTACAGGAATTAACCAGAGGTCACTTGAACATAGCCCGAGTTTATTAGGAATACGTAAAACAATACAGTATGGACTCCATAGGCAAAACCCATAACTCAATAAAAAATATATGGAGGAGGAAAAGAAGATAAACAAGGGCAGAATGTCAGCATCCATTGTGTGGAATGAACTGAGAATCATGCACAAAGCCCAGGCATGATCTGTGATTATGCACCAAAATTTGCATTCTAGCCTCTGAGCTTTGCAAAGTGCTCGCAGGGCCGAGAATAAACACTCCTTTATTGTGGCAGGTGGGAAGGAGAAGCACGCGGGCCTCATCCAATATGCACCTCATTAACACTGCCTCAATTTATCAAGCCAATTCCAATTGCTATCTGTGAGAACATAGCTTGATCAGGGCCAGACTGAGAGCCAAAATTAGCCCTGGCAAATTTTGTCAGACCACCCCCCTCACTGCATAGTCAGTCTCAGACATTTCCATTCGGCTGCGCTGAGGCTTATATTTTCATTGCACTACGGTACGCTCCTGGAATTTCTGTGCCTATCGAAGCCTTTAGTAAGAGCCGCCCAATAGGTGAAAATCGCCCCCCTGGCCTCTAGCCTGCCGGGGAAACGCCCGATGCCCAGTATGGCCAGTCTGGCCCTGGGTTTGATGTACTTGTTGTAAGTGTAATGGTCTGGTGCTGGCATATAGACAGAAAGAAAGGTTTACTGTGCTTTACTCACGTTCTTCTAAACCTAAAAACTACTACCAGTACATTGGTCAACCAAGAGTCCCTAAAGTTCCCCGAACTCACTATTTGAAACCAAAACTTACTGCAGTATTCATTAGAATTAGAATGATGGAAAGCACAGGCAGTGCCGGACTAAATCCTGTGTAGGCCCTTAGGCAGTTGAAATTTCGGGGCCCCCCGCAAATTATCTCCTAATACATTTTAAATTTTACCAACCAACAATTTTAATAAACCAATTTTATTACACAAAGCTTAACATTAACAAGTATTTATGTAATTAAGCAAAAATTAATTGGAAACAATTTAAGAAAGCTTGATTGTAATTTTCTTTCTAGATCAAATCAATATTATTTTGGTCCGCTGCAGTGGCGGCTGGTGAGACTTGAAAGAGGTGAGGGCGTAAACTTTCTGATGAGTGGATTGTGGCGAGCGGAGCGAGTGAACCTGACAGCAATAGGGGAGTTTGAGGGGGGTTCTCCCCTGAGAAAATTTTGAAAAAAGAGCGGGCAAATGGTGAATTTCAAACATATTTGAGAAAGCAAGAAGGTTAATAAAGCAACTGTTAAATTCTAGTTTTGACATCAATAATGCTCACTAATGTTACTGCAAATAATCTCTGTGACAACCTCACATTTCTCATATGTGAGGTCCTGTTTTGATCTAAAAGAATTTTTTTATATGGATGTTGCATAAAATAAACACAGCATTTCTCTGAAAAATGTCTACAATAGCCTCTCACACCACCTATATTAAAAAAAAATTAAATGAAAATCGTATTTAAAACAGTTTGTTTAAGAATTATTCAATGCTACGTTAGTAATAGTAGTAGTAAATCTTTATTCCGTTATAAAAACAATAATAACCATTAAAGTACATAGAAAATATATATCATACACAGTATACACTTTATAAAAAGACTGATTGTATTGATTAAAATTGATTCAATCTAGATTTACTCTGTGTTTAAAAATACATTTTAAAAACGTGCTGACACTTTTAGTAATCAATGGGTTGTTCAGATTTTGCAAATACAACATGGCAATGCGACACCTTCTAAAACCCAGTGTTCTCAGCAAAGGGATTAGCCATAATTTACGGTGTATAGAGTAAAATTTACAGAACAATATCGTGTGCATTGTTGATTGTTCCGATAAATCATCACACGGACAAGCCATTAGGCCATCTTTCCAGTTATAGTTTTTTGGAAAGGCAACAAGTCTATGGAAAACATTCAATCTGAATCGTGTCAATAGAAAGCGTTCAAATTGTGAATCAACATAAGTCAAATACGGTTCCATTTCAAGTGTGGTCATGACTGTCAAGGAGTGCTGAGTGGATATTTTATTTATCTCCTTGCCCATCCTTAGTTCTTCCAAGTGGCTGAGGGCCCTTATTTTTAAATCTTTCTTGGAAATCTCAGCAATTTTTGGGGGATTAATATAATATTTATTAAGGCCCAAATCAGTAAGGAAGTTTTTTACATAAAGCAGCCATTCTATTTTTCCCACATGTTCCAGGGACATGCAATCCGCCACAATCTCTTTTGTAAATAGATTCTTTGTTGAGGTCCAAATACGGCGCCATAACAAAAGAGGTTGAATTTTGGCCAGATCTTCAATATGGGAAAGGCCAAGTTCTGCATGACAGGCAAAAGTGGATGCCCGCTTGGGGGCCATCAGGAGAAATCTCGTAAATGTATTCTCTGCTATCTGCAGGGCATTGGTGTTTTTATGTCCCCACAGACCCGCCCCGTAAAGTGCGATGGAAAGACACTTTGCTTTATAAATGCGGAGGAGCTCTACCGGTGGCCGCTTTCCTAGCTTCTGGGAAAATTTTATCAAGGCAATAATAGCTCGCAGAAGTTGATGTTTGCGGGCTTCAATGGCCGCTTTCCAGTTAAGTTTGTCGTCTGTCATCACCCCTAAGTATGGGTATTGGGAGGTCGAATCTAGTTTCTCTTCGTCAAGGTAGATGGGCTTTTCCTTTTTTTTCCCCTTTCCTGCCACCATCACATACGTTTTTCTTATATTTATTTTAAGGTCCAAGGTACCCATGAATTTTGAGTATCTATCTAAAGCTTTCTGCAGCTCTCGCGGAGTACGTGCCAGTATTACTGCGTCATCCGCGTAGAGGAGGGCCGGGACGGGGCGATTTTTTACTCGTGGAAGGTCCTGGGCCCCTCTCAACATCTCGACCTCAAGATCGTTAGTATAGAGGGAGAAAAGAAAGGGGGCCAGTACACAACCCTTTCTCTCCACATTAAAGAGTTCAGATAGCTCACCCTGCGTTCCAAAACGGACCCTTGATGAGGCGTTGGAATATAGAGCCCTAAGAAGATGTACGAGGGGAATATCTATGCCCATATTAGAGAGCACTGACCACAGTTTCGAGTGGGAAACGCAATCGAAGGCTGCGGAAAGATCGACATAGACCATATATAACTTTCCTTGCTTTGCTGATGCATATTTACCCATCAATAAAGCTAGGTTCAGGGCCTGTTCTGTTGTTCCGAATCCCTCTCGAAAACCGAACTGAATGTCAGATAGTACATTGTGGTCATCTGCCCACTCCTGTAGGCGCTGAAGGACCACTCTGCCTAGAGCTTTGCCGAGTGAGTCCAATAATGAGATAGGCCTATAACAGGTCACATCTTCCCTGTTTCCTTTTTTAAAAATAGGGACCATGATTGATTGGGACCAAGTTTTAATGAGACCACACTTCATTGTTGCATCGAACACTTTTTTTAGGATTGGAGCCCACAGATCTAAGTTGGACTTAAAAAAGTCCACTGGCACACCGTCTGGGCCGGGGGCTTTTCCGCTTTTACTCTTTTTTACCGCGTTTATGACTTCGTTTAACTCAAAATTTAAAATGATCGGGAATACACTTTCATGGGAGATCTGTTTATTTTCTTCGAGTGGATCTTCCCCTACTACTTTACCAAATACTTTAGAAAAGTGGTTTGCCCATCCTGGGCCCTCGATCACTACATCAACTTTCGGCAGATCGCTAGTGTCTGTCAAAAAGGGAGTCCTTACTACCTTCCAGAATTGTTCACTATTCCAGTTCCGGGAACTCTCATATAGTTGGTCCCAGAGCGCTTTTTTCAAATGTTTTTTCCTAGTTTTACATGCTAGACGATAGCACCTCCTTAAACCACGTATTTCCTCTTGATCTCGTAGAGGTTTTGTCAGCGCTTTTTTTAAAGATTTATGCGCCAAGGTGCATTCATGATCGAACCATCTTTTTTTCCTGGGCTTATTCACTTTTATATTACGGGTTAGAAAATCCTTTACTTTCTCCATGATTAAACTAAAATTTAGTACAATCTCTTCTTCGCTGGTATCGTTCTCAAGACACTTCACTATTGCTGGATATGTCTCACGAACCACTTTGTTTGTCATGGCCACTGGATCAATCATTCCCCATCCTATGGCATAGCCATTTGTTCTTGCTAGATAGATATTATTCTGAGCAAGTGTTGTCATCATTGGATGTGAATTATATTGCCCCTGGTCAGTGACCAAATCAAATGCCAGTGCAGTGTGATCACTTAAGGTATTTACTAACAGCCTAAAACTCTTAGCCTTACTTTCAAGTATTGCTGAGACCAGTATATAGTCTATTGTTGTTTCCCATCCCCTACCCAGATAGGTGGGCTGTACTTTGCCAGATACAATGTCAGTTTCATTTAAAATTACAAGTCCTAGTTCTGATAGCATTTCATTTAGGAAATCCCCCACTTTAGAGTGAGAGAAGTGGGACGTGTGTTTGTCTATTTCTTCTGCCATGCCACAGATGTTACTGTTTTTTGCCCCGCAGGGATGGTGATTAAAATCGCCACACCAAACAATGCATGGTACGTCGGCTCCTTGCATTTTTTTTATCTGGATAGAAAGTTTATTTCGAAGAGGCCCAAGTAAATTTAATCTCTCGCTTTCCGGGACATTGTCGTATGTATTCACTAAAATTATTGTCCCATTCTTCGGAAGTGAGAGTTTCAATATCTGGTAGTTGGAATGTAGGCTGAGCGATATTATTTTTAGCCCAATTATAGTATTTTTTATATATATCGTTAAACCCCCCTTTGCCCTACCATGAATGCCTGCCACTGCCGCTATAAAATGGGTTTTATAACCTAATAAATGCTCTTCATTTATGGACCATGTCTCCTGCAAACAGACAATGTGGTAATCTTGTATAAAATCCAGTAAACTCCCATTCCTTATTTTAGTTCGCAGTCCTGCGATGTTCCAGGACATAATTTTTATTATGTTATCGTCCTTTCTAGGAACTAAACATTTATTTGTGCAGGCTGCCTCTACTTTTGAGACATTCTCTGGAGGTTTTTTTGATTCATCAGCCAGGTACTTAGATCGATTACTACAAATTCTCCCACGAGTGGTAATATCGTGTCCTATATGCACTGTTTGGATGGGTGCTGGGGAGGAATTACTGTTTACCATTTCTTGTATTTCTACAATTTCTCTTTGGAGAATAGTGTCATTTTCAGTAGATTGACTTGGCATGTTCGGTCTTTGGACTCGTGCCTGCTCGGCATTAAGTCAATCTACATTCTCCAAACCACCCAGAACTGAGAAGCGATTAAAAGTGGGTATATTAAACCTCTGATGTTGGTTTGCATAATCGCTCTGATAGAGTGGTTTTAATCGCTGGAGTGGGTATTGATTATTATTCGAGCTTCTCCAGAACTGGGGGTTAGACAAATGATTATAAGCGTTTTGATGGGCAAATTGATGGTCTGCCTCCATCCAGTCTTGGAGAGAATTAGTTGCAGGATGAGGTCTAGGATGGGAGATCAGTTCTCGTGGATAAAAATAATTGATATAATGTGTGGAAATAACGTCTCCTCCTCTAGGTTCGTACCAGTCGCCGATACATCTAACGGCTCTGTGGTCCCTAAAGTTTACAATTATCACGTCCCCCTTCCTTTCTTTTGGTCTTGTACCCACCCAGCACGTTCTTCTCACCATTAAAATTTCCCCATTTATATGGGCAGGGAGAGGTCGATTTTGATTAAGCCAATAGATGGTTTTATTTTTTAACGCGTAATAGTCCTCCCTAGAACCATCTGATAATTCGGGGACCCCAGTCATGATAATCATGTATGGGGCTGATTCTGGGGGTAGATCCACTCTTCTAGATGGTGCAATGGGTTGTTGAAGGGGGGGCTGTTCTTCATTTCCATTATCCAATGTGTGTGTTAATGAGGTACTACTTTTTCCCTTAAGGACATTTGTATTTTTGTTTTTATTATCTTCAACATTTCCTGTCGTTTCTAGTATGGAACTACTATCCATCCTTATCTCCCTATCATTTTCTGTGTTGTTCTTTGGGCACTTGGTTTTGCTTGTGGACACAGTTTTTTCCAGTGCTTTTCCGACAGATTTTTTGCCCATCGGGGTAAATGTTTTCCTTAAAGTGCCACTAGTTGATGGTTGTTCTAATAGAATGGGGGGAGAGATGGAAGTGGTGGTTTTAGTCTGGGTTTTTAGATAATCAGTTAGGGTCAGGTTATTCCCTTTTATTTGTTTACCCAGATCGTCCAATTGTAGGGTAATCAATCTAGTCCTTTCAAAAAGGGGGAGTAAGAGGGACTTAACCATTGTCTCTATTTTCGTGAGTAATTCGGCCAAAGGGTCCCCGTCAGTGGCTAGCGCTATTGTATTAATACTTGTGAGGGGATTTTTTATCGTCGTTGGGTCAGTAAGGATCGAGGGTTGTACTTTGGATTTGGTCTTCTGTTTTTTCGCCACCAATGGTGTCGCAGAGGCACCTTGCCTCTTTCTTGAAATGTGTTTAATCTCGAGAGGCCCTTTTGACGGTGCGGGGGAAATTGCTAGGTTCGGGGAATCTGACAGTCCTGATATAGATGAGCCAATTGTGTGGTCAGCAATACTAGCCGTAACTGAGGTATTTGTCTGTAAAATTATTTCGTCATTCTCGGGGATAGAGCCTACACCCTCACTCATTGTCTCCGGGGAGAGTACTTTTCCAATTTGGCCAAGTGAAGAGCGTTTGCCCGTTAACAAATCAAGGGATAGGCGTTTCTCCGTATCCGCAATTTCCTTCTCCAGAACTGTAGTAACACGTTTAAAAAACTGATCTATTGTGCCAGAGACAGGACCATTAAATGTATTAACGGTTAGAGTGCGTGATTTGCCAGCGTCTAGTGGCATATTTGCGGGCTATGGACAAATACCAAAGGGACTCAAGAAACAAATAAATAAGTTCGAATTATCAGCAATACAAGGTCCAGAGAATCAGAGTAATTGTGGCAATATTGTCACATAAGTCTTACCGGGCCGTAGGAGTTAGGGGAGTGGCCCGTCCCGTCCTCGCTCGTCCTCGAACGGCCTCAAACGGCCCGCCCTTTGCCAGCGCAGCGGGAAACTGTGTTCGTAGAAATAGGGAGGTGCTTGAGCAAGGGGGCGTGGCGGCCAGGGAGAGCAGCCCAGGTGTTGATGATTGGGGTTGCAGGGACTCCTGGGCAATGGAGTCCCCGCTGCTCGCAGCCCCGGTCCAGGTAGGTTTTTCCCCCAGATGGTAGGCAGCCCCGTCCAGCAAGCTCCCGCGCTGTGTTGGCGCGCTGCGGGACCCGCACAGCGGGTCCGGCGAGTTGCTGACGGCAAGAACAGGGACAGCAAGATTGTGCAAGGCAGTCCAGCATCGATCCTGAGGTCGTTTCCAACAACCAACTAACGTTAGTAGTGGGACGAGGGCTGCGAACTGTTACAAGGTCGGGCTGCGAAAGTGCTTGTTTTTAACATTTTAATAATTTTATTGTGCTTTTTAACTGCTCAGAGTACCTGGAGCACTTTCCCCCGGCAATACTTCAGGAGTCGCTGTGCCCGTCCGTGCGAGCGGGCCCGCCTCCTTTTCCTCAGGTCAGCGCTCTAGTGCTTTAATCCACTGCTTACTTAAACACACGCTGCAGCTTAAACTAGATTTCCAGACTCAGTACCTCCTTCCCTACTAGCCACTGACAACGCCATTCATTTATTAGGCATGTTAAAGTCTACTCTCTGTGCCACTAAAGTAGTGTCACAGCGGTTTTAAGGCGATTGAAGTGCCATGTAAAACCACGTTATAATTACAATGCAATGGTATTACCAATACCGCTTGCTTTCATATTTTCAATCCATCTCTTTGATCTGTTGTGCCCAAATGAACAGTTTTACATGGTGCCGAAGCTGCCTAACTAACAAATAACTAATGTGCAACATACCTTCACAGTGAGATATGAACCGGCACGTTAAGGTCGGCCATGTGTTATCAACTAAACCCCATCCCAGGTGTGTTTGTTCTCCCTCGCGTCCACATCCAAAGGAACACTGCCCAAGACATGATCTCTCATTACACCTTGAATAAAAGTGCTTCACGCCTAGAATGCACTGTGTCTGCCCCCACCCCACCACGACATACATCCATTGTACAAGGCCCTAAAATGGGCCTATATAAGTTAAAAAATGCCCGCCTGGGCCTTACCTTGTGAATTGCCTGACTCTGGAAGTCCTGAGTTCACAACTTAGTAGTCCTGATTCAGACAGCCTCGGACCCTGGGCTCCAAAAAACATGCAGTCTGACTCTGATTGACGAAGACTCTCAATCGGGATGCAGTCTCAGGTCGAGTCTGCGCAGACTCAGGTCGAGTCTGCGCAGACTCGGGTCGAGTCTGCGCAGACTCGATTCGTCTGCTTCCTGTCTGCCACACCACCACGCCCTGTAATGAGTTGGGAAAGGGTGTGGTGACAAGCTCTCCACTCTGACTGGCGTGGAGGGTTAGTGATGCCAGGCTTGGACTTAAAACGCCCAGGGCTAACTTTACCTCCACGGCATCAGGGGGTGGAGACTGCGCCTTGCAGCTAGGTCTTTGCCAAGCTGATGACATCACATCCTTCAGGGCTGTGAGCTTATCTGCTCGGCAAACACTTAGGCTTCTTTGGGCCCGCCGGGGCACAAGCAAGCATAGTCACATGACTCTGTCTGTTCATAATCGTCACTGGAGAACGGCAGCAGTGGCGGTAAGTGGGGCACACAGTGCCCGTGTTCTACAAATACTTACCCTACATGAAGGGGATATTTTTTTTATTTAAAACAAATATGAGCATTGCCATTGCTCATTCTCGAAATTAACGAGAGCGGAGCCCCGACGCCCTTGAAGAGAAACCGCCACTGTTTGTAGCAGGGCTGCGAAAAGGAGTGGGGCCCATAGTTCCGTGACTACTTTGCCATTTGGTCATCCAGGACTGAGCACAGGCTAACACAACCTACATCCAGCTAGAAATGAGGATGGGGATGTCCGTGTCAAACCTTTTATAAATAAAAAATATATACTGACATTGAAAAACAACTGTCACTGAAAAAGAGGCAAAGTTACTGTTTCATCAGAAAGATCAGAGTCAAATAAGCAAGCAACAACATTTTAACTAAATCCTGTAACAAAGGTTTATTTATTGACAATCACTCAAATCTATTGGTAGAAAAATGCCTGATTAGTTCTTTATGCCTGTTTTAGGCCGAAGTGGGAACGCACATATATCACCTTGCTAAAAGCAGATGGAAATATGCACGGAGAACATATATTTCGGCCTGCATTTCAGAAAAACATGCAGAATTCAAATAATTTCTCCATCCAAATGTCGCAACTCAAAATGGCCAGATAAACCCGGTATCAGTGATGCCATGTGCAGTATTCCTATACCGTATTGCCTGGTCACTTCCAATCCAGCTTAAAGTGCCCGGATATGCAGTTCAGCTAGACCTCATTTTATACAGCAGGACTGGGATCTGGAAAGCTAACACTCGAGGGTGGCATTGCTGTCAGAAGTTACCTTTGCTGCAATTCATATAACTAATCAGCCATTATTGTGGTATCATACACCTTCCTGTAGTTTGGAAAAGACTTTTGAAAACAGTTTGACGGTTGCCATCGCAGACCGGAGTCAGAAGATGAAATAATGTGTCACTCTTACCAGAGTGTCTGAAGGATGAAAGGGGAAAATGGGCTGCACCAAAGTCATTTATTAAACTTTTCAGAATTACGATTTATTCTAGCTGGCACTGATGAAAAGGAGGAGTAAGTATTCAGCTTTGCCTGACTCCACCTCGTGGTCCTCTTCTAAGCTTTCAGAGAGCACAGGTCTAACAGTGAGGACTGTGGGGCGGACAGCTGATAGCTAGCGAAGAAGAAATGCATTCTGTTGGAGCTTGCAGTAGCTCACTGTTAGCCCCTACCCTGGTATTCAGTCTGTGATCTTGAAGTTTTATTGAAGTTTTTTTTTAAAGCTAGTCATTTGTAAGGAAGAGTTAATGCATAGACATTTTCTGGTGCCCTTGATGACCCTGCCGAATGACTGGACTTGAAACTCAAGTTGCCCTGGCAAAAAAGGTGTTCCTGAGCAGGTCCACCTCTGCAACGCGCCCCTCAATTTGAGTCTGTCCACCATGGTGGTGGACAGACTCAAATTGTCCAGCATATAGGGGCTGGTACCAAGGCAGGCTACTCGCCCGAAATTGTCGTGTTTTTGGCATCCTTATCCGGAAAGCTTAATCAAACTGTGATTCTTCAGAGGGGAAGGTGCAAGTTCATCAAACGTCTGAGACAGGAGATCCTGTCCAAAATCCATGCCTTTCCCCCTCCGATGTACATTTCACCTCGTTCAGCAGCATAATGATGAGTCTGCTGCTCCCCGTGATGATGTTTTATGACCAACTGGAAGGCAAGGATTGGTGGACACCACAAGCCTAAAACTGCACTAATCCGAAATCTTCCTGAAATGCACAAAATCAGGATTGCACAAAATACGGAGCCCTGGGTTGAGGGCCACAGAGGTAAATTAAACTGGTAATGGGTTTTGCTATTATTAAACTCAATGGTACTCATGTTAGCAGGTGTGCTTAAAGCCTGCACACTTGGTTTACATATATACAGAAATCATACAGCTTGACGGAAGTCTCCACAGACCACCGCCTTTCATTTTATATAAGAAACAACCTACCCCTTAAAAGAACACAAAACGTGACAGTGTGAATTACATATCCTGTATCAAAACCATCACCCTGACACTCACCACCCTCACAAATAGATTACCATACTGCTCTCTCACAAGGCCATAAAAAACTCCAAGGACTAAGAAACATGCTTTTCCGGATTCTTATGGACACCAAGAGACCATAAGCCCTCCCAGAAGGCTCCCAGTCGAGGATAGAGTAAGTTCAAAGTGCTGACTCTGATCGACATAGCAGTACACAATATGGGACTCCAGTACTTGGAAAGCATTTCCCCACACTAATCAAGAGACCTCTACCCTCTAATCTTTAACAACTTTGTATACCTCTCTTTAGAGATCTCTCCCCCCAAATACCCTGGGACATTTACAATGTGTGAAAACCTCGTCAAGGAGGAAAGCTATTACGTATCACCCTCAGTCCCCTTTGCCTCTTGTAGATATCTTGGTTGGTGCCTTAAAGTTAGACAGACAGACAGACAGACAGACAGGCAGATAGAAGCTAGAATGTCGAATTAATATACAACTCCCCATAACAGAGGCTTCAATCTCATTGTAGTTGGTTTAAAATCTGAAGTGTCTTTTCTAGAGCACTTCAAATCAAAACATATAACCAGGTGCCACTGCAATTATGATATTTTGTGGCTGCTGCATTTTTCGAAAATTATGGATCTGACTCATTTACCACATAATTCATCGTCTGCTGTATAATCTGCAGATTTTAACAAAAAAATTGTTTCTAGCTCAAACGGTTCAAAAACTACTAAAAGCAAAACGAGACGTGTTGAGGACAATGGGAGGCAAATGTTGACTGGTCGCCTTTCTGTCGCTTACTGCTATGTTTGGGTGTTAAACTGGTAATAATACGGTGCAACATATGCCCAGACACTGTGTTAAGTGTTAAAATGAAGAAGAAAAAAGAAGTAATACTATCAGAAAATGTACCGCATTCTGCTGCGTAATTTGCCTTTTCTTGCCGCACAATTTAGTCAACCCTGCCGCATAATTCCAGTGGCCCTGCATATAACTTTATGCCATACGATAAGCTCTTGGAAGTGTAACGCGTTTCTCCTGTCCACGGACACAATTTTTATTTAATAAAAAATACCGACGTCCCGAAAATAGCTTACTCTTGGCACTCAATTGGTCTGTTGTCTCAATGCGTTGTCTCAGTGGACAAAATAAACCTTTCAAACACACAGCGGTAAAGTGTTTAAAAGCACTTGTCCACACCAAGAAATCAATAGGAACAGCTTAATATGTGTTCAAGTTCAACACACATCTCTCGGCGGCGAAGTGCAGAGTGACCTCGGAAGGAAGCTCGCCCAGAGAGCCTCTCGGGTCCTCGATCGCGTTCACTGGTAGCTGTCTGCACCCGCGCAAAGACACGTTCGAGTGTTCAAAGACTGACCCGCGCACTTATGGTAACTCGGGTCAGAAACACGGAGGTGACCAGGAAGAGAGGCCTAGCGCCAGTTCAAGACAAGAAGTACTCAGACGGGCCAGTTCCGAAATTTCAACCGACGCAGAGGTACAATTACTGTGTCAGAATGATTTTGCAGACGCCTTCTTAAACATAGCCTCAATATACAGTGTGTACATGTTTATTGGCATGTACAATTTTTGCGCATTCGACAAGTTGTACACAGGGAGATAAACTGGCAAGGATCACACAAGTAGTTTAAACGGGATAAGCAGGGATCAGAACGCTGGTCTGTTGGTTCCATCATCGGGACCAGTCACCAGAACACATCTGGTCACTAGGCTGGGGGATGATTGCAAACGCAAGACACATCCAGGGTCACTGTAAAATAAACACAAAGCTTTCTGGAAAAAAATGGAAATAAAACAAGAGTTGAAATTTCTAAGTCAGTATCCCTAGAGACACAAACGAAACTATCACTAAAGGCTCCCAGGGGGTCAGAGATGTGACGTGGTCGTTGCTGTTCCGTCAATAGTGACGTGGCAATTCTGGGGAGTCTCCTACCTCTCCCGTAATGAGGGCACACTGTAAATAGCCCAAACGTGACGGAATACAATTCAGACAGTACATCTACGATAGCTAGCAAGGCAAGGTTGCAAACATTTCCAAAGCAACTTTCGAACCCTATTAATTCCAGCTAGCAAGGTGTACGCTGTGCGCATGCGTGGACCTACCTATCTGCGTGCTCTGGCGTGAGCACCTCCGAGTCGAAGCTCAGGATGGAGATACACGCTGATGGCCGTTTTCGTCAGAGTAGGCTCTGCCTAGCAGTGCAGGCTTGATCAGTCCTTCCACAATGGGGTCTGACTGATTGTCGTACTTGTTCTGTTATGTTGGCAGCACAGCAGTGCAGCTCAAAAGGTACATGTCCCGTAGTTTAAAACGGAAAGCAACAGTACTCCCCATTACATTTGGTTCCGCTTTAAGTTTTCGCCTTGGAGATTCACTTTAGCAATTGAATGAATGAAGAAGCATTTATTGAGCGCGTCGCTACCCTAGGGCATCCCAGCGCTAATAGAAGTTATGCACAGATAATACCAGAGCTAGCAAGCTAGAGTAGTGAAAAGCCAAGTTTTGAGGAGTTTACGAAAGGCCAAATGATTAGACTCGTACGTACCATATGTGGAGAGGGAGGGTGTTCCACATCCTGGCCGCATTATAGGAGAACAGACGGCCACCACTTCTCGCCTTTTTAGGTCTCGCCTG
This sequence comes from Triturus cristatus, assembly GCF_964204655.1. Lineage (NCBI taxonomy): Eukaryota > Metazoa > Chordata > Amphibia > Caudata > Salamandridae > Triturus > Triturus cristatus. The sequence continues at coordinate 933,753,998 of NC_140584.1, read as the reverse complement.
AGACAGCGCTTTAGCGCTGCTCTGGCGAGACTTATAGTAAGCGAGTTTTGGAAGTGCAAACGAGTGCTTTCAGGCCTCCGAATACAGTGCATGTGCGCCGGGCGCGCGCACCATTTGGCAGCCTGAAAGCACTCGTTTTCTTTCACTTTCGCGGCCGCACGGCCGCTTCGATGTTTGATCGCTCGCGATCGCGATAACTTTCACATTCACGGCCACCTCCCTTCCTCCCTCCATGAATGGACGGGTTGCGTAAATAATAACATGTGTCACCCCGAGTGCCACCCGCCCACCGGTCCTTATTATTTTTTCCTGCTTGTGTCTTTAGTGCTTGTTGTACTATTTCTTGTACCCCCTCCTCCCATTCCCCATGCTGTATTCGCCTAACCCGTTCCTGTTTTCATTGTTTAACGCCCGCTGCTTCCCTCTGTCGCGTTATCAGCCCTCCGCCACCCTCCGAGCACAAACGCAGCAGAAACAGTCCTCCTTCATATCGCTGCATTGTGAGACACATTTAGAGTGCGTTGCATAATTAATTTAGGTTGCATCTCCCTATGGTCTTCACATCATTCCTGGGCTCTACCACAGCAGATTGTGTGGTGCAGGCGGGGCCATGGCTTGTAGAAGATGCAGTGATATGCGACCGATCCCACTCAGTTGTTTGCTTGCCCCCCAGTTGCGAGGATTGCATGCTCGTTTCCTGATGGTTATGCTAATGAATTTCGCCTGCGGACACCAGAGACCTACAACGCTGACTTTGTGCAGGGGTTTAGGCCTCCGGTTTCATACTGTGCTTGTCCTCCGATCGTTCCCATGCATCACATGTCATGCAGCCGGCCCTTGCATTTACCTATGGAAACGGTGCAGCTGTGGCGATTTCAAATGTACACAGGATTGCCTACCTTATGTGCTTACTAAAATAGCATTTTAGGTTGCAGCCTCCAAAGCAAAAACAAGCCTGGATTTATCAAATTAAAATCTGTTAATTAAATACATAATATAAAACTTCATATATCAGTTGTATTTGAGCTTTCCTGTTTGCTGGTCACTCTTGCCACTTCCCCTCCCACCCAGCGTTGTTTGTTTGTTTTTGCTTTTTAAAGAAGAACACTATGAGGCGGTGAACGCTGGCACATTTTTTTCATTGTTCACTGGCCTATTTTGGATGCCATCCAGAGAGGCGAATATTTTTCCTGCGCAGCGATAGTGTTGGCAATTTTTATGTTCCCTGCTTCTCTTCTCCATTTGTCTGAGTAAGAAACAAACCAGCAGCATCTGTGCTGAGCAGGGCCATTCTAGCTCCGGCTACCTCCAGGCCTGGGCTTCTGGTGGCATCTGTGCGGGCACAGGGCAGCCGCCTGCAGCTGCGCAGCTGCGGAAACCACCTGTTCTTCTGCCTGTGGTACACTGCTTGGCAGGCACCCTGCTTTCCTTTGTGGGTCACCGCCTGCACCATAATGCGTGGTGCTACAGGATCTTTATATTTGCTCAGTACAATAGTATCTACTGTATCACCCTCTGAAGGATGAATGTCTCTGTGGACCCTGCTGCACAATACAACAATCACCTTCGAGGTTCATTGATATCTGTGTAACAGGCTGTAGAGGAAGTGTGCGATCTTCCCCATACTGATTCAGCTCTTCATACCTGCAAATGACGTTTTAATCGACTCTGCAGACTAATTAAACACCAATTTGTGTCTATGCAGGCAAGCTGTGAGTCTAACGTGTACAGTGTATGCGGTCTATTTCTCAATTAGAGCCTTTTGTTTGGAAGCAAAATATTTAATTATATGTTTGCTGAGGTCACAGGGTTTTATTTTAGCAGCGCAGCATCCGTGGGCCCACTTTCTTGCAAGGATCATCATTTGGCATCCAGCTCACTTTCCATAATCCAACAAGATAATGTAATTTTGGATAGAATTATAACAAAGTGAAGAACTACATACAATCCAGATTATCTCCGGGGGTCAACGTCCACTGAGCTCGGTTCTTTCATCCCAGCAGGGGTGTGATTCCCATCTCAGTGCACTCCCTGCCGGGGTTAGGCCGCGCGCCAGCTGCCCTTTTCAAGTGATAATATGGCTTCCCGTGCGGCGGGGCGGGGGAGTCACACATTGCAGGCATTCCTTCTTTGGTTCAGGGACCGGCTTCATGAAACCAAATGGAAGTTACCCGCGCATTCAATTTATGTGAACAAAAAATTCCCACAGGCCTGGCTTTTACTCTTAATACTGATGTTCAGCCTTTTTACAAAACTCCCATCCTTGGTAGAGACGAGAAAAGAGAAATAGGTATAAAAGCGATTTATAGAGCATCGCACAATTTGGAGAACTGGCGTAAATTCCGTGCATCATGCCTCACAGGTCAACAATTTAGCGAACAGGCCATATCTGCGCTCTCTATATCCTTTGGGCGAGACTGCAAGTCAACATGGGCAGAAACTATCATTTGATCGTTATACAAATCATAATAAATCTACATAATTTGTAAATAATTATGCACTGCGCTGATGTAGTATTAAACCGGTTTCAGTGGCATCTTGTTGTAGACACTGGGGATAGCCTGAAACTGGTAGCCTTGGCGGGGGACGGGCAATGATCGTGATACTCACTCGTGAATGACTCCTCCTCTACCAACAGGTCATCATTTATTTTATTTATTTTAAAAGTTTTATATAGCGCTAGCTTGACCCGTAGGTATCAGAGCGCTTTACATACATACTGTAAAGAACAAGCATTTGCAATGCAATAGGTCTGGCATTTACGTGAGGATATTTTTGTACCAATATAAAAGTCTAAAAAAACACTATAATTTGCAAAGCCAATAGGTCTAAATATTTACTAATAATGCCTTTTTAATCTATTTTATAAAACAAACACATAAATAAATGGCATTATCATTTACAATGCCAATAGCTAGTGTTGCATTATTATTAACAATGCCAACTGCTCACACTTTTATAATGCGAGACCTATTGCATTGCAAATGCTTGTTATTCTAGGAACTACAGTGTTAGAAATGGGACTTCTGGTTGGCTAGGGCTTGCGCCGAAGCCAAGCAGAAACCACCACTCTAGTCAGGGCAAGGGAGTTACACGCTGAAGATAACCCCTGCTCACCCCCTTGGTAACTTGCCACAAGCAGTCTGGCTTATCCCAGAGGCAATGTGTAAAGCGTTTGCGCAACACGCACACAGCAGCGTTACACTAGGCACACCACAAAAGAGACTCCACACAAGGTTATATAAAAAATAGCCTTTGTATTATCATAAACACATTAGATCAAAATCACACAATATACACTGTGCCAACTGGCACCAAGTTATACTTCATATCCATGACAGGGCCAATCGGGCCACTATCAGAACCATTAGAACAGGTATGTAAAATAAATCAACCAGTGACTGCTGGTAAGATACTGTACTTAGCGGAAACATATTATGCATATACACATTAGGCATAAATCACAGTTAGAAGTGCACCGTAGTAACACTCCCTAGGTACATACATCACCTCAGGCATAAACCACATTATGCATCATTTTAGGGCCTTGTGCCCTACCAGCACCTCAAAAATGACCCCAGGCCAACTGGCCTTCCTTGAGGCCCCTCTGGGCAGTCCCAAATGCCCTCTGTCCAAAAGTCAGGGCTTGATAATCATAGGGCCTTCCACAGAGCCCTCTGGCTGCCAATGCAGCAGAGAAAGGTGCGTGATGCACAGGGGGCGGGGAGTGCATCTCACCCCTTTCTTATTATCAACACAAGCATGCCTCCATCGTTGCAGCTGCCCATGCTCTTGCGGTGCAGCTGGAGAAATCAGCCTTGGCACCACAGTGCCTCTCGAACCCCACTCCGGGACTCTAAAACCAAAGTGCCCCCTAGTTACAGCTGCCCACGTTTTTGCGGTGCAGCTGTGACAGAAAAAGCACTGGCACCAACCGTGCCTTGTGAGCCCCCTTTACTGGCTCCTCCTGGTGCCCTCGATCGGCACTAACAATGCTCAAAAACTTCAGCCCCACTCACTGGGGCTGTTCTGCGCCAGATCCAGGCACCGGCAGTGTGCCTCGGCAGGCCCCCGCTCACGGGGCCTCTCCTCACTTCGCCCGGTCCCTTTCCGGTGATGCGGGACTTCGACAGGGAGCCCGCGAGGCTCCAGTCCTTCTCCTGTGAGCCTGCGAGGCTCCAACTTCAGGCTTGCCAATGCGGGGTAGGCTCCTGCCCACCGACAGGCACAACTCTGCCCGACTTCCGCTCTGGGGATGTCCAGTCCTTAGCGTCTACCAGTGCGGTGTGGGCTTCCGCCTGGGTTTTTCTCTGCCCGGGGCACGCCCTGGGTCAGGCTTTCCTCGCCTGACTTCCTGTTGAGGCCAGGAGAGCCCACAAGACTTCCTCTCTCCTGCCGGCCGGCCCGCCTACATCCAGGCAATCCCTGCCTGACTCCCGCAGGCGGCCGCAACGATCCGTGAGGCACAGAAATGCGGGGTAGGCTCCCGCTTGGCTTCCAGGCAGCGCAAGGGAATACCGGCCCAGAGTTGCAGGGCACAAGCGCTCCTACCGTCCTGGCACCAGCAATTACAATGTAGCGCTCACGAGGCGCTAGGACACCAGTTCTCAGGGGGGCAGAGTGGGGCAAAGGTGGGCCCAGGCAGGCCAGCTCATAGGGCCCTCCAGCAGAGGGGCAGTCCCTCGCGGCGGTTCCTTCTGGGGCCCAGCAGGTACAAAACAAGCACCCCAAAACAGTACAATGACCTGGGTTCACAGCCACAATATTTATACCATGTTTTGTCTTTGTTCTGTCCTGGCATAGGGTTCGGAGAACCAGTCACAACTGGTTCTGGGGGGTACTGAAGCACTTTGTTTACAGTGCTCACACCCTCCTTTGTCAGGTTGGGCTCTGTCCTCAGACAAACCACTGGGGGGCGGACCCAGCATTGAACAAGGCAGGCACAGACCTATTCAGGGTCAGGGGCTACTCCTCCCATTACTCCAGATGTAGATCTGCCTATTCAGCCTAGCGCTGACTCACCTTGCCCCTCTGGAGCCACACACCATTCCAGCCCCTGTCACTCCAGAGCCAGACATGCAATACACATCAGGCAGGCAAGGACACATAGCACACAGCAATGCCAACTTCTAAAAGTGGCATTTCTAAAATAGTGATCATAAATCTGCGCACACCGTTACGCAGCATTTATTATCACTATTCCAAACTTGACCACGCTGCTCCTCTCACATAAGGAATTACCACTGAAACACTTATCAGGGAATCCCCAATGCATTCCTATGAGAGGGCAGCCTCAGAGCAGCGAGAAACCAAAATGGCTGTTTGTCACTACCAGGACATGTCACACACTTAAGGTACATGTCCTACCTTTTCCCTACAATGCACCCTGCCCATAGGGCTAGCTAGGGCCTAACTTAGAGGTGACTGACATGCAGTAAAAGGGGGGTCACAGACATGGCAACCACTTTGCGTGCCACGTCACAGCAGCAGTAAACTGTGTGCACAGGCCCTACAATGGCAGAGCCCTAGGACAGGTTTGAAAGACTACTTTGGAGGGTGGCACAAGCAGCGCTGCAAGCCCACCAGTAGCATTTAATTCACTGGCCCCTGGTTAATGAGATACCACATTACTGGGGACTGAGCAGTAAATTAAATACGCCAAACAGGTGTAGACCAATCTTACCATGTTTATCACAGAGAGCACACGCACTTTACATTGGACAGCAGTGCTAAAGTGCCCAGAGTCCTAAAACCACCAACACCAGGTCAGAAAAAAGACCAGAAGGAAGGCAAAAAGTTCTGGGATGACCGTGCGAAAAGGGCCAAGTCCAACATACGGCGAGACAGACATTGTCTGAGCGCAAGCACCTGTTCGGACGATAGGGTACGGCAATGGAATGATTAATGTGCGAACCTTTTCTTGCTAATGACTTGTGGACAATACAGAGAGCCTTGAATTTAATTCTCTCCTGTTTAGGAAGCCAGTGAAGGGAATTGAGTGCTGGTTTAGCAGCTTGGCGGCTAGGAATCCGCAGAAGCATACGCGCTGCACAGTTTTGCACAGTCTGTAACTTCGCAATATTGGCAAGAGGAGCTCCTAAATAGAGAGCATTCCCATAATCCAGGCGAGTGAAAATTAAAGCTTGGACCATGAGTCTCCTTGCAAGGAATGGTAGAAGAGGAAGAACCTTCCGAAGCAGCCTAAGGATTCCATAACAGGTGGTTGCTAATTTCCAAGCCTGATGCTTGAAATTCAACTCACAATCAAGCCAAAACCCGAGCCTTTCAATCTGGTTTTTGGGAGCAGGAGCGGGGCCAAGACAGGCTGGCCACAGTCATCCTGTTTTGCAATTAGGGGAATTACCTATAAGCATCAACTCCGTCTTGTCTCCATTTAATTTGAAAAATGAGAGCTCCATCCACTTGGCCAACTTCTCTAAACATGGGCCAAGACCGGAAGAGAGGTTATTGGAGTGGTTATCGGGGTGGTTTAGGGCCACAACAAGGTGTGTGTCATCAGCGTAGGTAACAATCTTAACACCAAATGGGAAAACTATCTCAGCAAGCGGGCTCATATAAACGTTAAAAAGGGTTGGGCTCAAAGATGATCCCTGTGGAACACTGCAGCTGAGATGCACCAGTTTTCTAGGTGATATCTCCCTCAAAAACCTGAAAGGATCTGTCTTCCAGGAAAGATTGCAAGCACGCAATGCCCCCCCCCTCCCTCCCCCCCCCAAGTCTAGAGACTAAGGTTTGGTGGTTAACAGTGTCGAAGGCTGCACTGAGATCCAAAAGAAAGATAGCCGCAGTGCCTCCTTGTTCCAGGATTTTCCTGGACTCTACGCGACTACTGCTAAGAGGGCAGTTTTTGTACCCTGTTGGGGGCGAAAGCCGGTCTGTGAGTGGTGAAGCAGGTTGTGAGATTCCAAAAATGTAGAAAGGACAAAATTGATATGTTTCTTATCAATCTTTCTGATCCCTGGAAGGAGGGAAATAGGGCGATAATTCCCCAGGAGATCAGGGTTGCGGAGGGGGGACCACTCCAGTGGCAATAGAAGCGTTGATCAGATCGAGTATCACTGGAGTGGTGAAAGTTCCAGCTACTTGGATCAATATATTAGATGGTGCTGGGTCTCTGGGTGAGCCGGATTTTATAAGAGCCGAGGTAGTGCCTAATGATTTGAGGTCAATCAGTGGAAATTCCTCCAGGCGGTGCTCACTGATCAGAGGAGCGGAATCCAAAAGTCACACATTGCTGCAGGGGGCCACTTAAGGAAAAGCGGTGTAAATATCTTGGATTTTCTTGTGGAAAAACTCTGCAAGATTGTTGCAGCGGGAACAGGCGTAGTTAGAGGTAACTGGAGGTGAGGATGGTTTGAGAAGGTTCTTTGCAATACGAAAGATTTTACCTGGAGTTAGATGCCAAGCTAATTTTTCCTTTACAATACGTGGCTTGTGCCATGTGCACTCGAAAATGTGATTAACTCGCACTTAATACATCAACATGGCATGATGTTATGGGTATGAAGGGGGGCGTGGCTAGCGAGCCACAATGGCGGACGCGACCCTGTAGAGCTCCGCTACCTTTTCCCCTGTAGTCGGCGATCCTGCGGTGCTGTCTTCGCCACTGATACCGGCGGCAAGGTGCTGTGAGACGGAGGGGGTGCCGGTGGAGTCCCGGAGAGCCGCGGTGCCGGACAACGGGCTGCGGAGCATCGGGGACATCCGAGCCGGAGGCCGGCGAGTGGCGGTGGGCCGCGAGGCTCTCCCGCGGAGCATTGGCCGGAGATAGCCGCGGAGCGGCGGCAATCGTTGAGTGAGGGCGAGCGGCCCGTGGGGGCGATCTCCCCCCAGCTACGGAGGCTGCGGCGTGGCTGTGGTGGAGGAAGCTGCGGGCGCGCTGATACTGCGGCGCTGGAGGCGCCGGGAGGCGTCCTGCGCCGAACTGCCGCTGATGGGAGCGCCCTGGTGCCGGGGGGCGTGAGGACCAGGCCCTGGAGGCGGCACACCTGGGCACCGTGACCGGTGGAGGGATCGGCGATCGAAGCCCGCTGGAGGCAGCAAAACTTCCCACACTTGCGGACGGCCGGAAACCGGACACATCAGCCTGGCGCTGGGGGCAGCAGGGAGATACGAGACCTGAGTGGCGGCGGCCATATTGAGACTTGCCCGTCGAGACCACGCACCACACGGCGCCATAGCCTGGGAAGCTTCGGAGGAGCCGATTGCAGACATCCGAATGACTCCCGAATCATCCTGTGCTCACATGTGCGTGACCTGAAGCTCCGCTGAGGATCTTGCCCTGCCTGGACCCCATACGCCGCATCGGGACTCCTGCATATACGGACTGCTCGGCGGGCCGCTGCTGAGCAGGCGAGGACAACTACGAGAGCCCGTGGCTAGTCCCCGCCCACAAGGCCGCGGAAAATGGCGCTGCTCATGTGGAGCTAGTCCGGAGTTAATCACCGCGGCCCCCTTTGGTGACGGCTCAGCCAGTGAATTTAGGAGAGCTGCGAGACCTTCGCGTGGCGGGTGCGGGGCCACCTACTTCTTCCAGCTATCCTTACCCAACCAGGCGGGGAACTTGGCATTGTCGGGCGAAAGTGAAAGAGACCCACCCGAGCCGAAACTACCTTTGCATCGCTTGGTGTGTCGAGGTATCACCGGCCCATTGCAACCTCGTCTCTCCCAGCTCTCCTGCTGCATCTTGGCGGGAGGGGGTGGACGGCCCCCTTCGCCACGTGAGAAGATACGGGTGGGGGCGGCCCCCGGCGGGTGCGCGGCGCTGCCAGCTACGTGCGGGGAGGACAGTGGGGCTGAGGGGGGAGCGCGTGGACCTCTGACGCCGTGGGACACGCATGGAGGTGGGCCCGTCGCCACTGCGCTTCAGACTGACGGGGAGAGTCGGCGGGGAGCGGCCGCTGTTGTCTCGGGGCGCTGACGTGGGCGCTGGGCCTGCGAAAGGAACTGTTGGCTGTGCTGCGGCGAGAGGCTGGGGGACCGGCGCCTGCGGTGAAGTGAAGTCGGCGGAGGGCGAGGGTACGCTTGGAGATCTGCCCTGCGGGGGGGCGCCAGTGTCCCTGCCTGAGGAGACCCTGCCTGGCCGCTGCTGGCCGCCCCGGGAGGTAATTGCCCTCTGCGTATTGAGGCGCGCTGCCTCGCCTGGCTCCCACTGGGTGCGATACCGCGACTGCAGGCCAGGGGGACTGGACCGTGGTCCCTGAACGAGGAAGCGGTGCCGGGGGGTGCACACGAGGGGGCAGGCCGCCTGCTGGCACCCGTAGCGGACTTCACTGACGATCTCTGCCTGCGGCTGGACGAGTGTGGCAAATCCTGTGCCGATAGCCCTGGTGGGCCTTCCCTGGGGGCGCTGGCCAGACGGGTGCCGGCTGCGGTCTGGCGGCGGCTGTCCTGGAGCAGTTGGCGAGAGGACGTCGCGGGTGCAACTAGTCTTTGGGCGATTGGTGGCGGATGCCCACCGCGCAGCAACTAGTGATGGGCCGCATGCGCGCCAAGCTGCAGCAGGGCCCACAACAGGCACCGACTCCTGATCGTGCCCGCCCTCACGAGGGGATGGAGGAGGGTCCGTCATCGACCGCGGCGCTGGCGGCCAAGATGGACTCTGTGCTGGCTGCAGTGGAGAGAATAGGGACAACCTTGGAGCACACTCGGACGTCACTGGAGAACCGCATTGATAAGGTCACCTCGGACTTCACGCTCCTTCATGCAGACCACCGCAGGCTGGCGGACACGGTTGCCGCCCAGGGGCAGACGTTGCCGGTCGCTCGCAGCCACGCTGCTGCCCTACAAGACATGCTGGATCGTATTCACGCCTTAGAAGACAGGGCGGAGGATGCTGAAGGGCGCTCCCGCCGCAATAATATCCGCGCCGTGGGCCTGCCGGAGGGAGAAGAAGGGCGAAACCCGGAACAATATGTGGAGGACTGGCTGCGAGCAGTCATGCCGCCTGGGAAGCTGTTGACTCACTTCGCGGTGGAAAGAGCTCATCGTGTGCCTGCTCAAAAGCCGCCGCCGGGCGCCCGGCCGCGCCCATTCCTGTTCAAGCTGCTGAACTATAGAGACAGGGATGCCATCCTCAGAGAGATCCGTAACATGAATGGTCTTTCGGTGAGCGGCAGTCAAGTGATGCTTTTCCCGGACTACACCACGCTGGTGCAGCGCCGCAGAAATAATTACATGGCAGTGAAACGCCAGCTTCGCGAACTGGCGCTGCCGTACTTGCTGCTGTTCCCTGCTAAGTTGCGTGTGGTTGATAAAGGAAAGACTCACTACTTTGACTCCCCATCGGAGGTCTGGAACTGGCTAGAGGAGAAGGGACTATGGACTGGGCAGAGGCCGGCAGACCCGGTGGACGGAGCCCGCCCCAGTAGAGGAGACAGGCGTCGTCAGCGACGTAGAACAGCGCGCGAGACGCCGGCGCGGTCAGTAGCTTCAACGCCGGAGAAAATGCGACAAGAGCGTCGGAATGTGCTGCAGGCGGTCACAACACTGGCCAGTCCGAGCCAGATGGACTCATCAAACCAGGAGGTGCGGCTCGAGGTGCTAGTGAGCGGGTCAACGTCTCCGACGACATCCCTCTCTGAAGCCTTCGGTGGGCCGGTGGTTACCCCACAGACTGCGGATGGTATCCTGGACTGAGAGATGGCCGGAGTACTATCGCTTGTGCAAGTATCATGAAGTTGCCTGATGTCCATGGGGAGGTGGAGGGAGAGCCTGGGCCCTGGAACTAGTCTGGTGGTCCTCCCGACCTGGGAGGGGGATCTGTTGTGGTCACGGCTGTTCGTTCAGGATGGGTCTCCCCAAAGGGAAACAGTAGATGTGGGTGGCTCCCGGGGGATGCTTGCCTGCGCCTCACTAGTCGGACCACTCACCACTGGGTAGCACTCCTTAGAGGCACACCACACTTGGATGGCACACGGGGACACCGGTGGCAAGCATTCATCCACACGTCACTACCCCCAGGTCACACCCTGACCTAGTTTTCACCCACGTAAGGTTACGTAAGTTTGGACGGACACACTTGTGCAATTCGCCCCAGCCGTTAAACACTTGTTATTGTTATGTTAATATTGTTACCTCAGATCACAGCTCCCTTCCTTCACTGCAGCGCAACCTGGCTGCCACTAACCCCGAGCCCGGTCCCCCCCGACACAACACAGCTGCGCCATGACACGTGTTAACATTATTACGTGGAACATACGGGGTATGCACACTCCTGCGCGGAGGTACTCCGTTTTCGCCTACTTACAGCGATACTCAGCCGGCATCGCACTATTACAGGAGACACACATGATGCAGCCCGAGATAGAGAAGTTGCGACGGCGCTGGAGAGGCCAGGTGTATGGCACGGTGTACTCGGCACAGGCCAGGGGCACCCTCGTGTGGGTCAGAGCGGGCGTCCCGTTTGTTAGCGAAGACGTGTCTGTGGACACTGAGGGTAGGTACACATTGGTAAGGGGAACGCTGAACGGCCAAGCTGTATTACTGGCTTCGATCTATGCCCCGAACGTTGACCAAATACCCTTCCTCGCGCGACTGTCGCTGGCGACAGCGCCGTACGCCGGAATCCCCTGGCTGCTTGGAGGGGACTTTAACTCTGTCTTAGATGTGCATCTGGACAGGTCGTTCCCTCCGCTCCGCGGCCGCTGCCTCCACGGCCCTTGCGTTGGTCGACTAGCTTTCACAGTGGGGGGTACTGGATATTTGGCGTACTCGGTGCCCCACGGATCGAATCTATTCCTATTATTCCTCTACGCATGATCTACATGTGCGGTTGGATAGGATGGTGGGATCCCCGGCGCTGCTGCCACTGGTGGAGAGCGCAGAGTATTTGGGGCGCACACACTCTGATCATAACCCCCTGAGGCTCCGACTTAGCTGGGAAGCGGGTCGTCTTCCCATACCCACGTGGCGACTCCAGCCCACGGCGCTGGAAGATCCGGACTTCCGCTCTTCGATGGAAAACGCGCTCCTCTCCTATTACGAGCTCAATGAGGGCACAGCGAGCGACGCGCGGGTGGAATGGGACGCGCTTAAAGTAGTGATTCGCGGTCATTGTTTAGGGACCACATGGAATATGCGGAGGCAGATAGCGGGGTCGCTCACCCGTCTCGAATCCCGGCTACTCCAACATGAGCGGGAGGGAGAGGGGGGTCGTGCACGAGCACAACAGTTGGCAGACCTGCGCGCCGATCATGCTGAGCTCCTAGAACGCCTGAGGTGTCTGAATTATGCGGCACACACGGCCCGCACGCATCGGCTGACAGGGCAGGTCGGCTGCTTGCCTGGCTCTTGAAGCAGGAGACTACCCGAGCCCCAGTCGCGGTGATACGTACGCCAGGGGGAGAGCTTATGTGCACCCACCGGGACATTCATAGGGTCATGACAGACCATTATGCACAACTGTACCGTGTGCGGGGACACTGCTCGGGGGAGGATCTCGAGCGGTTTATTGGACAGGCGCGACTGCCTACGGTCACTGCTGAGCAGATGGAGGCCCTCAACTGTCCTCTTACATTGGAAGAGATAGGAGACGCTATCTCCTCAATGGCATCTGGGAAAACTCCGGGCCCCGACAGGTTGCCTACGGAGTTTCATAAAGCCTACCGTGAGCATCTGGTGCCGCACCTCCTCAAGGTATATAGGGCGGCGGTTGAGGCAGGCGCACTACCTCCCTTGATGAGTGAGGCCTACTTGGTGTCTCTACCCAAGCCGGACCGGGACCCTACGGACCTGGGCTCTTACCGCCCGCTGGCGCTCCTTAACACTGACTGTAAGATCTTAGCTAAGGTGCTAGCGGAGCGTTTGGCGTCAGTGGTGGCACACTTAGTCCACACAGACCAGAATGGGTTTGTGCCAAAGCGCAGTACGTCCTTGAACCTGAGGAGATTTTTCAGGGTGGCGGCAGACAGTACACGGGAGTGGCCCAGGGCAGGCTGCCTAATACTAGATCTGGAAAAGGCATTTGATTGCCTGGAATGGCGGTATCTTTCGGCACTTCTGCTGCGATTTGACCGTGGCTTGGAGTTTCTACGACTGGTGGGTCTCCTTTACAAAGACCCTAAGGTGCGGGTGCGACTGGGGCCGTATATATCCGACGCCATACCGATATGCAGGGGAACCCGACAGGGATGCCCACTGTCGCCGCTCCTGTTCGCTCTGGCGATGGAGCCCCTGGCAGCGGCTATACGAGAGCGAACGGAGGCTGGCATACCACTAGGGGACGCTGTACATCAGGTGTCACTTTATGCAGACGATTTGCTGGTGTATGTACGGGACGTCGACAACATTCCATCTCAGCTGGCCCACGTCCTGCGTGATTTTACTGCCCTTTCGGGACTCCGGGTGAACGCCAGCAAATCTTACCTTTACGCGTTCGGCGAGGGGCGGCAGGACCCTGGTTATGTCTTAAATGGCACCAGAGTGCAGTGGAGGGGTGACACCTTCCGATACTTAGGACTCCGCATTTACCGTCAGCCGGCAGACCTAATAAATGGTAACCTGGGCAGGGCCGTCACGGCCATTAAATCCCAAGTACGCTTCTGGAACACGCTTCCGCTCACGGTCACGGGCAGAGTGGCACTGTCCAAAATGGTAGTCCTCCCGCGGCTCCTGTACTATTTCGCTAACCTACCTTTTTACATCCCAGCGGCCTTCTTCGCCAAGCTGTCGCAACTCCTTAGGGACTTCATCTGGGGGAATAGCCGACACAGGATGTCCCTCAAGAAACTATACCTCCCTACGGACCAAGGAGGGTTGGCGGCACCCTGTTTCGAGCATTATTACCTAGCGGCCCAACTGCAGTGGATAGCGCGCTGGTTAGCGGATAGGGGTCGTGAGGACACTGCGTCCATGGGCCCACCGTACACACTCGAGCAGTTGTTGGTGCTCTTCCACCCGGCCTCCAGAAGTGCAACCCCAGCCCCGCTCCTCCTTGCGGTGGCGTACCGATGTTTCCGCAGAAGCCTATTCCTTACTCGGCACATGCTCCCGTACGCGCCAGCGTTGCCATTGGAAGGCACCCCCAGTGGAGTGGGAGCGCTTACCGCCCTTGCGCTCACACAGTGGCGTGAGGCGGACATTCAGACCCTAGGAGATCTGTACCGAGACGGAGAGCTCCTTTCGTGCGACTTGCTGGTGGAGGAAGGGGGACTACCGCCCGGACAGTTCCTGACCTATCACTCCTTAGTTCGGACTTTGGGTGCTCGATGGGGGGACATGGCCGTGGAGCCCGGCCAGCACCTTACTATACAGTACTTGCACGTTTTGGGAAGGGGCTGCCACCTGATTAGGTGGTTTGCGGCATCGTTGAGGACGCACACGGCGATTTCCCTAGAGCCGCTTAGGCACAAATGGGACGCGGACCTGGGGAGGCAGTTGACAGATAAAGATTGGGAATGCATACTGAAAGGCCCGGTGCGCATCCCTAGAAACATGCGCCTCAGACAGATACAATTATTCGTTATCCATAGGGCATATCTTACTCCCGTGGTTCTTAACAGTTACTACCGTCACGCAAACGCACAATGTCCTAGATGCGCTGAACCGGGGGCCGACCTCATACATATGCTGTGGGGCTGCTGCAAATTGCACTCCTACTGGCGTGCAGTTCACGACTCCCTGCATACTATAACGGGAAGGGATATATCCTTCGACTGGGTGGTCTACCTACTGCACCACTTTCATAGGACGCGCACAACTAAGGTGACGTCTCGGTTTCTGGATTTAGGGCTCGCGGTTGCAAAGCGCCTCATAACCAGGCGGTGGAAGGCACAGGACCCGGGTTGAGGAAGACGCCCATAGCCGCGCAGTGGGAGGAGATGATTCAGGCGCTCTGGCATGCTGAGGAGGGGGATGGGAGGGATGAGCGGGGGGGGGGGGGAGTAGACACACACAAAACGCACCCGCATTGAGCGAGAGGGGAAAATGCACCCGAACACTTGATTATGTGCCGCAGTTTCGTCACTACATGCAATTGGGGGAGAGGGGGACTACACGGGGGGCAGGGACAGCGATAGACACACTGGAGCTGATCTACTTTTGAGGTGGTTGAGGTTCTTTATGTTTGGTTCCTTATTGTTTCTGGACAGTAGCTGCGGATTCGGCTGCGGGACTCACCGGGATATCCTGACGAGCCCACGCGGGGGAATGCAGGACTGCACATATCAATGTTTGAGATTTATGCCTCATTAGGGGTTCAATGCAGCTGGGCGGAGTTCATCAAGCTGCGACCTAATTATGTATCTTTTAAGTGCGCTACGCACTGCTGTTATACTCAGGGAGCTCGTATGCTAATGTACCGAATGTCTGTACTGGTGTTTGGAAAAACAACAAAATTAATAAAAACAGATGTAAAAAAAAAAAATGATGTTATGGGTATGAATCTGTTCCCTCAGGTGTGAGTGGGGAGGGGAGAATGGATGTCCCAGGGCGTGAAGATAGGGACATTTGGTGATCACCCATAGTCCTAAACTTTTCGATGGATTGTGAGCCAAACACACCCTGGAGACAGACGGAGATTTAGCCCTGTAAAGAGTAGAGTAAATTCCTATTCACAGCAGGTATCAAAAGGGAACTTCACCAAATTTGTTCGGATTCTGCAAGAGGGGGTTCTTCACAGTGAAACTGCCTACAATTTAGAGTATCAAATCTACACCCAAATACAGACCTAAGCAATGACTGTATAATTAGGAATTATTTTCTGATTCAGTCCTGAATTCTGCAGGCAGTTATATTAGTTCTATTGGCACTTATTAACAACAATAACTGTTTTGTAACTGTTTTTATAAATACCAGCAGTAACCACCAGAATGGTCTCTTCACAAAAACTGGGATTTCAAAACAATGTAGAAAAATTAGATTTTACTGTTCCATAACTCAATAGAGTTCATTTTAACAAACGTCGAACAATTGAGAAGTCAGTCTGCCCTTTCAGGACCCAAGATCTTCAAACTGCTTTAATATTTCAATTCTCACTGGGCGTAGAAGCACACACAGCTATGCCATCAACAATTAAAAAATGATAATCACTAGTACTGGTTACGCTATGAAGACCTTCAAATCAGTTGCCTATTTCAGTACATTTCATATATAACAGAAGACGATAAAATGACGCTGCAGGAAACCAGTGCTTGCCTTTCTACTAATGGAGCATGAGGTGGATCGGAGAACAGATTGGCCTGACCTATGCTTCTGTATACGAGACCTTAGTTTGAAACCAAGCATTGCCCTGTGAGTGGCACAGATAGTGTACAAGTCGATGAACATAGACTCATGGATGAACCCAAGTTCACTTGAACTGGACTTTGTTACACTCTTTAGAGAAAAAGGAAGCCAAGATTTCACGATCAGAAGCTCTTAAAAGAAGCTTGGTGACTTCTGACCCATGGAGGATAGAGTGGTGGTCGTGTGCAACACCTTTTCAGCAAAATTCCTTAGTTTCCACTCGTATAAACTTGATTAACATTGAGCCACATAGTAAAAGGAAAATCGTTTACAAAAAGCATATTGTAAGTAAACATTCCACATGGACATTTTCTTAAAAAAAACATCTCCAGAGAAACGGTGTAATAATTAAATAAGTCATATTTGATTATGTTTGACTAATTACAATCTTACATAAAATGCACACATAGAATTATTGCAATAATACAATTGATTTTGAATTGACTGGCTTTTAACAGGTACTTCGATGAAATATAGTACCCCAAGTACATTACATTGCAATCAAGCAGTTGTAAGGAGTCCATAATTAAAATTCATGTAATTCATGTAATTCATGTTGACCCCTCCGTTATCAGACTGCAGACCACTGGTTATAGAATGTCGCTGGGTAAGGACTAGGACTGGAGCCTGCTGGGCATGTGAGCAGCATGCCAGTGATAATAGTAAGTAGAAGAGTGAGGAGGGGGGAACAGGAGTAGTAGACTAGTTGAGATATTAGAAATAGTAACAGAAGAAGGACTGGGGCCGTGAGTGGGGAGCAAGTTGGGCAAAGGGCCTGTGATACAAGGAAGCAAACAGTAGGGCAGGGACAAAGAGATTGGGCCAAAGAGATTTTGGGGTCTGTTGGAAAACAGAATCGTTTGGAGGGATGCCCATGAGTACAGAAAGTATCAGGGTAAAGACAAAGAGAAGGAATGAAACAGGGAAGTAAAACGCCAGCACTGTCTCCGTAGAAAGGAGCAGGGTAAGGAGGTAAACTATTCCATTCATTTATTTTCACTTGTAAAATATTTGTATAAAAAAACTATTAACGCAAATTCATGTTACAAGCATGTATGTAGGTTCAGTGACATCTCTATGGGGGTGAGATGGGGCCTGTGCCCCATCTCTATTTGCTCTGCCTCCCCCCCACTCAGCCAAGCCACATAACAGATGCTGAGCGTACCAGAAGGCAAGATTGAAAAAACCAAACCGACAACGTAACTTGCCACACACATTACCTTGTCCAGCCACCTATGGGGATGGGGGGGATAGGGGGTGGGGGTAACTGCTGGAAACACGTTGCTGCATGCAACCAGTTTCCACCCCAAAAATTTGATAAGAAGTCTCCCCTATGGGGAATGTCTTCGCACTATGAGGAACTGTAGTAACGAAAAGAATCTTGAAGAAGAATTGCAGTGTCTGAGAACACGCTTCAGAACTAGAGGTTACTCACAAGCCTGTATAGATTCAGCCATCAATAAAGTAAGTAAAAAGACCAAGGAAGAAATTCTCTTTAATGAAACTACAAAGATTAAAAGATCGGACAAAGAGAATAAAAACCAGTGCTGATCACCACATATAAGAAGAAGATATAACAGAAGAACTCGAATATTCTCCGCAGATCCAGAAAGAGCAAGTTCCCAAAATTATAAAAAACCTAAGATCCGAGGGAGCCCCAGGTCCCAATGGCTTGCCAAACGGTTTATTTCGGCACGACCCTCCATTCTGGTCCGGCCTCCTCACGCCACACTTTTATTCCATCCTAGCATCTAGTACGATCACAGATTCCTGGAGAGGTAATATTTTAAACCCAATATACAAGTCGGGCGCCTGCTCCGACCCCTCCAATTATAGTTTGATAGCCCTGATTGACGTAGAGGCAAAAATGTACGCGTCAAACCCGTTGGTTGATCTAGAGGCCTGGGTCAGTAGATGTAATCTCATTCCCTATACCCAAACAGGATTCAGGGCAGGGATGGGCACACTCATGAATATCTCTGCGGTCACCCTGCTAGCCAATCAAGCCCTCGCAAAATTAAGGCCCCTGTATGCATGTTTCATAGATCTTAAAGCAGCCTTAGATAAAGTCCTGAGAGCCAAGTTGTGGGTAAAAATACAAAACTGGAGTGCCCCAACTAAACTCCTGGAGGCCATAATTAACCTGTATTCCCAGACGTGGGTCCAGGTCAGGAAAGTAGACGGGCACAGCACATCCCAAAAATGTCAAACTCTTAATGGGCTAAAACAAGGGTGTATGCTGGCACTCTGCCTTTTCAACATTTACATTGCTGACCTCGATAAACAACTCCCGTCAATTCGATCCGACCCTCCTAAATTGGGGAAGACACCCACATCCAGTCTACAATATACGGATGATATTGTGCTCCTCGCTCAAACACCTGTAGGCCTGCAACAACTCATCACTAAATTAGGAGCTTACGCCATCTCGGCCCAATTGATCATTAACCATCAATAAAAAAAAGGTGATGTGCTTTGCTAGACAGCTCAAAACAACGGTAAATCGTAAATTCCTCTGGTAGTTGGATGAGCAACCTTTGACCCGGGTTGACTCATACATACAAATATCTAGGTTTTCAGATAGACCGCAAGCTCAACTTTAAACCACAACTGGCACAAGGACATACTAAAGCTAAACAACTGCAGTTTGCCTTCAAAGTTCTAAGAAACAAACTTACAGGTTGTTCTACAGGACACTAACTAAAAGCCATCACAGCAAAATTCCTACCTTCTATCTCATATGGCTCTGAAATTTTAAATCTTAAAGATGTCCCCTTTTCAAATACAGTACAATCAACCTTTAAGAACTTGTTCTCGATCCCCCGACACATATCACAATCCGAAATCCGATTAGAGTACGGACTAAGAAACCAGATTCCTGATAGACAAGGGGCACTAGTCAAGTACTACTGGAGAATGAGGGATGCGGAGGACAACACTCTTGCACATCACTGTTGGGTGGAAATTGAAACTCAAGCCAGGCTAAATAATTCAACGTTCAGAGCTTTGGAGGAATCCCTCGTGGCATTGCAGCTAGAGGAGGCCTGGCTTACTCTTCCCACCTACTCTGGCTTTAAAACTGTAGTCAACAAAGCAATCAAACGGACATCTTTACTAATAAACAAAACAGCCTTTAAAAAAAAAAAAAAAAAAAAAATATGCTTGGGCAGTGATTCAAGCCTGCCAGCGGCTGAAACCTCAACCATTTCTCCGAGAACAATTCTCCCATCAGAAAAAGCACTACCTGACGTTATTGTGGGTGGGGTCATTTCCATCAAAGGACCTGACGCCGAAACATTCTTGGCAATCCAAGGAATACCGCCTATGTGGAGGAGGGGACGAGTCTTTTTGTGCACTTTTTTTGCATCTGCCCCTTCCTGATAGAAACCCAAAGAGCGGTCCTTCGGGAAGCCTTTAGGAAGGAATAAATAAGGACATGCAGAGTAGCCGTAATCCAATGCTTTGGAGGTCCATCAATCCAACTGTCCTGCAGAGCTATACATTTCCTGAAAATTGTGGCAAAAGAACTGGGAAAAAAAGGAAAACGCTAACTGATTTATTACGTTTTAGTACAACCAGTCTTGAAATCCTTATGGTATCAATCGTATGTTTTACACTTTTTAATTTAATCGTTGTAGAACGTACCTTGTGTGCTTTCATTTTTATAAGTCTTAAAATATATATTTTATGTATGGTGGTTTCTCCACCCTTTAATGATTTGTTTTATGAAATCAAATAAAAGTATCTATCTCTCTCTCTCTCTCTCTCTCTCATATAATAAGCAGCAGGATAGCTTCAGGTACATATTACAAAAACATTGGCATATTATTCGCAATGATCAGATTTTGGGTAAATATGTACAGCGC
This sequence comes from Triturus cristatus, assembly GCF_964204655.1. Lineage (NCBI taxonomy): Eukaryota > Metazoa > Chordata > Amphibia > Caudata > Salamandridae > Triturus > Triturus cristatus. The sequence continues at coordinate 933,733,887 of NC_140584.1, read as the reverse complement.
AAGCCCCAAATTACGTTCAGACGGGCGCGTTCCTTAAAACAGACACTTGTCCGCAATATGTTACCTACATCTTCACCAAAATCTACTGGTTCATCCTGGCTTAGCAGAAGAGATGGCTTTATCAGATGCACCAAATGCAAAGCCTGTGCACATAGTACAAATACCTCTACCTACAACTCAGGTTTTTCTAAGACAGAGAAAAAACATAAAAGGACAATTTTCATGTAAAACTGATTTTGCTGTCTACGTGCTTCAATGCCCTTGTGGGCGGAGGTACGTGGGCAGCACTATTTTACCTGTGCACAAAAGAATTCTATGTCAGGACTGGAGGCGAAGATTATGCCAATCTTTCTCCACTTTATTGGCAATAGCAGCTTTAGGATTAACAAAGAGACTACCTTTCCCATGAACCAAAGGGAAAGTAGTCAAGAAAAACAACACATAGTAACATCCAATCAGTGACAGGGAGACAGGGACCAATCATGGCATCTCAGTCCAATACATAGTCCATTGTTAGTGTCGCCTCTTCCTCTTTCTTCGCTGCTACGCAGCCTAAGTTCTCTTCAGTTTCCTTTTAACTGTTTAGTGCTTAGATTGTTGTATTTGCTCTCGTGTTTAGGCATTTCATAGCACGACTGTGCTGCATTTCGAAATAACTTCATGGTTGTTGTGGTATGGCAGCGGACCTAGTTTTTCCACTGCTCATCATATGTGCTTTACCCTCTGTTCCTTGCCCAATCCTGACAGGAATCAGAGTCAGTATCCCTAATTTGAACGCCTCTGCGAGGTCTTGTACCGGCCGTCTGGCCTTGTTGGAGACTCGTCCCAGACCAGTTCTGCTGCCCCTGGTTGGGGTGCCTGTGCTTTTTATATCGTTTGGCCAGCAGTTCTCCCCTGGGGCTCGAACCCCGATAAATTGTGGTCTCCTTGTCACCCTATAAGTTTGACTGACACCCAGCCTGGTTTGAGGCCATATCTAGGGCCCGGTGGTTTCCACCCACTATTGCAAGTATACATTGTACAAAACTTTTATTCCTTGCGTGCCTCTGGCTCTCTTTGCTTCCCAGCCATGGAGTATTATGAGGAATACCAGGAGGAGTCAGACCCTCTTGCCGACGTCCCGTGGGGGGGACGCCTTTTACAAGGCAGTTGATACCTCTATTTACAAGGCAGTGGATCAGGCCATCTCGCCCATGGAGGATCGCCTCTCTCGACAAATAGAGCAGGCGTTTGCGCACCTAGAACGTCACGTGGCACCAAATCTGCAGGTCCCAGCTGTCCCGGCCCAAGATTCCATTGGCCCTCCACCAACTAAACGTCCCCAAGAACCTGGTGTTGACATGGACGCTATCTAGCGCCTAAAGCAGGCATTTATCGATAGCCAACCTGTGTTACCCGTGGGGAATTCCACCCCCCCTGACTCGTCCCCACAACCTGTACACCATGATGCCCAGGGTGACCCCGATTCTGACCCCGGCTCTTCGAGACCCTGGCTCCCTGCCCGCCCTTCGCAAGTTCCCCTTTCCCCCCTCAGACATGCTGGACCCCAATGGCATTGTGCACCCACCCCGGTGAGTGTTACCCCCTTTTTCCCTACAAGATATAGGGGGGCGGTTGGCAAACTTTTACCAAGCTTGGTTGGCCATCACGCAGGATGCCTGGGTTCTTCGGACTGTGAGGGGGTTTCATATAGAGTTCGTGGGAAACCCAGTGCAAAGGGCCCCTCCCCGTCCTATCCAGTTTTCAGCTCAAGATGCGGCCTTGGTGGACGAGGAGGCCGCGTCCCTCCTCCACAAAGGGGCCATCTCCCTTACTACTCTTCATCCCAGAGGGTTCTTGAGCAACGTTTTCTTGGTCGACAAAACCGACGGGGGCAAACTTCCGGTCATAAACCTGAGCGAGTTCAACGAATGGCTGGTTTACCGCCATTTCAAAATGGAGGGCATCCACCTCCTGCGGGATGTGCTTCGCCCCCTCGACTGGATGGTCCGCTTGGATCTCAAGGACGCCTATTTGGTGGTTCTCATTTTTCCCCCTCATCGGTGGTTCCTGCAGTTTGTCTGGCGTCATCACGTCTACAAGTTTACAGTCCTCCCTTTCGGGCTCTCCTCGGCCCCCTGAATGCTTCACCAAGGTTTTGAAGCCAGTGGTGGAGTATCTGCGGGCCCGGGGAGTCAGGATGATTGTCTATCTCGACGACCTTCTCCTGATGGCCGCCTATCCCCATCAACTGATGGAACATCTTTAGATGGTGGTGACACTGCTTTAGGGTCTTGGCTTCGTAATAAACGAGCAGTTACAGCCAGCCCAGGACGTTACGTTCTTGGGGATCGTCATCGACTCCACCACGTCTTCTCTCAACCCTCCGGCCAGAAAGATAACGAAAATTCGTCACGAGTTGCACCGGGTTCTGGCCAGACAACAAGTGTCTCTTCGGCAGCTGGCCCGGGTGGTATGCCTTCTCTCTGCTTCGATACAAGCCATCTTCACGGGCCCACTTCACTACAGAGCTCTCTAATGCCTCAAGGCTTACTTCCTCCGCAAGGGTTTCCCATACTTCCCCAGGGTCTCCTTGTCAACAGAAGCAAGGGAGGAAATCCACTGGTGGCTAAATCATATGGAGGCCTGGAATGGTCGGGCGATTTTCGGGTCAGCCCCGGATCTAGTGATCGAGTCCGACGCCAGCCGTCTTGACTGGGGGGCCAGATGCAGAGACCTCTCTACAGGAGGGTTGTGGTCACCCGAAGAACAGAAGTTACATATCAATTGCCTGGAACTTCTGGCGGGGTCCTTCGCAGTGAGGTGCTAGACAGGAGAGTGCAGTCTTGCGTGCTCCTGAAAATGGACAATGTCTCGGTGGTTCGGTACGTGAACCCTTTGGGGGGGGAGCACCAGGTCGAAAGTTCTATCGGATTTGGCGGCAGCTTTTGGCAGTATTGGCTAGACAGCCATGTCTCAGTGACCGCGGAGTATCTTCCGGATCGAGACAACTTTTAGGTGGACTTCCATTCTCGCCACTTCAGGGAATCCAGCCTCTGGAAGTTGGACCCGATTGGCTTTGCGATGCTGCAAAACCGCTGGGGGCCCTTCTCGGTATAGCTCTTTGCCTCTTGGTTGGACCATCAAGTTCAGAGATTTTTCAGATGGAGGCCCGACCCCTTGGCGGTGGCCACGGATGCTTTTCTCCAGGACTGGAGAGCGGAATAGGGTTACGCGTTTCCTCCGTTCGCGATGATCACGAGGTCATCAGCGCAAATCTGCAGGCAGAGGGCAGATCTGGTCATAATTACCCCTCTTTGGAGGTCTCAAGTTTGGTTTCCAGTTCTTCTGGAACGTTCTTGGGATTTACCAATCCTACTCCCCCGGTTTCGGTCTCTTCTCACGAGTCCGGACGGGACTCCGCATCCTCTCGTGGTAACGAAGTCACTGCAACTCATGGTGGATTTCCGGAGCAGATGGGAAACCCCAAGCCTTTCGCGAGCAGCTGAGATGTTCATCTCCAAGGCTTGGGCGGACAGTACGGTCAAGAGGTACCGATCCACATGGGGCAGATGGTCCCGTTGGTGTTTGCGATGGGGTTTCGATCCCTTGGTCGCGGGAGTGATCCACGTGGTGAATTTCTTGGCGCAACAGGTCGCTGATGGTTTGGGGCCTACCGTTCTGTCAGCATCTTTCGGTCAGTCATCTCTTCTGGTCACATCCAGGTGGAAGGGGCGCCGGTTGGCGAACACCCTATGGTTTGCAGGCTGTTGCGCGGTATCCGGCTTTCACTTCCCCCGGAACCACGGTATTCGGCGTTATGGGACGTTAACCAGGTCCTTAACCTTTTCTTATCTAGGCAACCAAATAGGTTCCTCTCTCGGAAGGAACTGTCGGATAAACTGGCTATGCTTCTATGCCTGGTTTCCTGCAGGAGAGTCTCCGATGTGAGGGCCCTTGATATTACGGGACGGATATTTACACCGGATGGGGTAACTTTTACCTTGCTCGGGCATACTAAGTGTCACACCAGGGTGATTTCCTACCCTGAGTTTCCTGACTCTGTGTGGTTCGTTGCCTCAAAGCTTATGAGCAGATGACTGAGGAGTTTCGCCCGCCTGGGGAACGACAACTGCTCATTTCCCTTAGGAAGCCCTTTATAGCAGTTTCCTCACCTACCATCGCTAGATGGGTTCGTTGGGTGATGCAGGAGGCAGCAATCAACCTCAGACAGATTGGAGCGCACTCTGCAAGGGGTGCCATAGCTTCGAAAGCATGTGGTTTGGGTACCCGCTTGGAAGATATTCTCAATGCGGCGGATTGGTCTTCGGACTCCACCTTTAAGAGGTTCTACTTCAAGCCTGTGCTCAATATGGCTCAGTTGGTTGTGGGCAAGCTTTAAACAAGCATAATCCTCGCCTCCAATCCTGACATAGAATGAAAAATTTCCTAGCTAACGTAACGGAAAGTTTCAATTCTATTAAGGACACGGAGGCGAGGTATTGAAGGAGAACTACCCTCCCCGTACTGCAGTAAGTAGTTCCTTCAGTTCATATGGTTGTTCTGATTGCTTGATGACGTTGATTTGACGAGTTTTCCTTGCAGGCTTTGTCAGGCCAATTCCTCTGGTAATGTTGCTCATATCACTCACAAGCAGGATGCCTGAAGACATGGAATGGGCTGCCTTCGCGCTCCGAAAGAGGAAGAGGGGACACTAACAATGGACTATGTATTGGACTGAGATGCCATGATTGGTCACTGTCTCCCTGTCACTGATTGGATGTTACTATGTGTTGTTTTTCTTGACTACTTTCTCTTTGGTTCATGGGAAAGGTAGTCTCTTTGTTGGTCCTAAGGCTGCTACTGCCAATAAAGTGGAGAAAGATTGGCATAATGCTCGCCTCCGAGTTACGTTAGTTAGGACATTTTTCATTCCTCAGCATTTAAGAGCTATAAAAAATGGAGATAAATCTTACCCAGTGGCGCGCCACTTTGAACAATATCATAGCAAGGACACAAATGGTCTGATGTACTTTATAATTAATGCTATTCCACTGAATGCAAGAGGTGGGAACCGGGAGAAAAAATTAAGAAGACTTGAATCTTGTTATATTATAGAGTTCAATACTAAGATCCCGGAAGGCCTCAATATGGAAGAGGTTTTGCATACGCATTTGTAGTTGGTATTGATGTGCTGCCCCTTCATATTCCCTGAGGTTTTAACTGTTTTTTGGTAATTGTGAGTCAATATATTTTTTGCACAAGCACTTTTTGTGACAGAGGGTTAATGATGATGTGGTTACCTGGCCCACTTGGGCAGGATACAATGTATATTGTATTGAATGAAGGTTAAAAATAACAGTTATTAATTTTTATGCTGCAAGGAAACTGAACTAGCCCACTGGGGCTTCATTTTTGACTCTCCATACTTTTCTATTATCAACCGTTTTCTCTGCACAAAATGCCCACCAGGGTTTGAAATAATGAACGTGAGTCGAGTAGTTTATAAATAACGGAATACACAATTTAGAATGAATTTAAAATCTAATTGATTCTAGCAATACCATGAATTGTAACAGTAACCATGAGAAACTACCAGCCTGTCTTCACTCTTCATTGTAGTAGTAGTTTTCACGGGACACGTGTGTAACACTGTTTAAAAATGGTTGAAAAACTTTAATGTTTTGTTGGTGAGCAAGCCGACAACAGCCGACAAATCTATTTTTGTAAAAGACACGGCGTCGACATCCTTACTGTGTGAGGTCGAGTGGCCTCACACAGACCGGGACTAGTATGTATGTATGCATGTATGTATATGTGTGTATATATATATATATTAATGATAACTAAGCAATGGTTTTATATGAATAAAATAAAGCGCAGGGATTAGCATTTTATGCTATGAGGAGAAATTTGATGTGTTATCGAGCATCTCCAAGAACTGTGCTTCGGGAACCATAAAGTGGACTCCTATGTAACCTATCAGTTTGGGGGTTGATTGATATTTTGTATTTAAACAGATATTTTTCAAATGAATTCTTTTTTATACAATGGTATTAAACCAATTAATTAATATAGGATTGAATATATCATTTGAATTTGATGCTTTGAATTTGCTGCTAAGTTGTAAAGTTAGAAACAGAACAATAGTCTGTTGTTTATGTCGTCTCTTTGCACTGGCACTTTAAAAGAAGGAAAAAAATGCACCACGTCATGTGATCAAGGGCAGCAAAGCCTGAAACGCGTCATGGCAGCACTTTGCACGGAATAAACTAATGCACGAAGAAACTGGAGTCCGTTTTCTTTTCTTTAAAGATCCTGCATACGAAGGAACTCTGAAGTTGGAAATTAACGTTATATAACTTCCAAGGTGGCTTGCTTGGATTAACGGACCCCCTCTCGATCCGGGTAGCGGGACGGCAAGCCAAATTCGGTCTTGAACCGGAAGTATTGAGCTCCGTAAGGAAATGGTCCCGTAACCCCCAGTCGGCTAAACAACCAAACGACAAGCGGCGGCAAGGAGGAAGCGATCGTGTCGAAGGGCGCGCACGCATCTGGAACAACGCCGTAAGAGGTAGGAGATGCAGAGATGGTCTGGTGAGAGGTGTGCAAACTAGCGAAGAATTGTGGAGCCAGTGTGAATTTCAAAAGTGCTATTAAAATGTCTGCCGACATGTTACGATCCAGGGAGGAGGCAGCGGATGAAATGTTCACCGAGTGCCCCAATGTCTTAACCAACGTACAAACGGTTGATACGGGTATACAGAAACAGCCCTCTACACTAAGAGAACTTTACAAACAATTGGAAAAACTCAGTAAAACCGAGCAAGCCAAATGGTGGGAACACAAATCACTGTCAAAGTATTTGGAAGTTGGGAGAATCCCACGAGGGCTTAGAATTATGGTCGCCCCGAGCTACGAAAATCCAAATCCCAGTATGCAACGGGAGTGGGCAGAAAGCAATTTGGAAGCATCCAAAAACTTAATGTGCATTCTTATAAAATATGCAGATCTTGACAGAACAGAACTACAACAGAAAATTGACAAATTGAATGAACATATTGCTTTAATAGAAAATGACACCAATTCTTCCATGCTAAGAGAAGAAATGCTAGCACGTCTAAAGAAGGAAGAGGACATAATTAAAAAACGCAAAACATTCAAGTTTCAGCGTGATAAAGTGGACTATGAAAAAGGCCAAATATTTACTTTTGCACGCAAATATGACGCAGTGAAATCCATTCCGAAAACAGTACGACTTACTCAGAATCGTGACAACCGAGAAGGGGCAAACATTGAAATTCCTACAACTTAATCGATGTCAGACTTAAGCTCGGCTGTAGAAAGTGGGTCTGAAGGAGAGCAAATAACAGGCTCAGTGGATAATACTATTTCCAATATATTAAAGCACACGATTGGAGATTAAATTGTTTTTTTACAAGAAGAGCGACGTTTAACTTTGCGCCCCAGAGTTACTAACACCAGAGGAGGCAAAGGAGGAATGTTAAACGTCGTGAGAGACGCAGAGGAAGGCGCCAGCGAAACATCGCGTCCTCATGCAACCGGCAGCAACAAGAAACCGACAAGAAGGAATTGGCGTCAAAAATAGATCAAATTGATGCCAATGACAATACCATCATTAATCTTCCGAAATAATTCTGAGTCAAGCAGAGAAACAACTTCTATCGCTTGGTTTATCGTACTGCCCAGAATCCAACTTTGATTACATACAAACAAGGGTGGACATTTATAAATATATAAGGAAACTCAAATTACAAAAGTTCCACAATTCAAGACCCACAAAAATAGATCTGCCTGTTCCTATTTCAACAATGCAAGACACTGCGTGTTCTGTAACATTATCTGACATCAACTGCTGTGCGATATGCAGGCCTTACAAAGCAATGTCACAATACCTCCTGATTCACAAATTACGGATCAAATATTGGTGAACCAATCAATACAAATCAACGCCACGACCAGTACAGGTTTCAAACCAAAGTCAACTTTTGTCCCAATCCTTCCAAGAGACTCCATCGATACATTTAATGAAATCGTGTTGACGGAATTTAAAAAAATGAATTACAAAACACAGGCGACAATCAAACATCAAAAAGCGCGCCAACATCAATATTATCAACTTATTAAAAGACTGCAATCAAACGACTCCCTGGTGATAAGAAATTCAGATAAAGGGGGCAATGTGGTGCTTTGGCCGAGGAAATTATACTTGGAGGAAGCACTCACGCAACTTAATGATAGGACGTGTTATAAAATCAGCAATAAGATAACAACAATTGCAGCACAAAACGAACTATTCAAACGCCTTTTAGCGTGGAGAAGTGCAGGTCTGATAAATAAAGACGAGTACAATTTCCTCAAAAAAGATTATCCAGTTACACTTGTGATTTTTTTCATCCCGAAAATACACAAAGACATTAACAGACCACCAGGAAGACCGATAATTTCGGCCAAACAAAGCTTGCTAGAAAATGTATCGATATACATTGACTCATTTTTACAGGAATTTGTGAGAACTCTACCGTCTTTTGTTCAGGACACTACAGATTTTTTGAAAAAACTACATGAGTGTCAATGGTGTAATGATAATCTTATAATAACGATAGATGTATTCAATTTATACACCTGTATACACCATAAGAATGGGATAAGAGCTCTGAAGCATTTCCTGGGTAGGCGGCCCATACAGTTTCACAATCACAATAAGATGTTGATTAGCCTGATTGAATTTTGTTTAAATAACAACTACTTCCTCTTCCAGACCCAAATTTACCAACAAGTGAGAGGGGTGGCTATGGGGGCAAGCTTTTCTCCCAGTTATGCTTGCCTCCATATGGGATGGTGGGAGGAGGTGATTGTCAAGGCACTGTATGGCAATATCCTATCAAATCATGTCGTTAAATGGGTCAGATACATAGATGACTTATTCCTCATATGGCGAGGTGATAGAAAAAGTGCTGAAGCCTTTATTACCAATTTGAATAACAACGATATTAATCTACACTTTACCTACAATATCAGTGAACAGTCCGTCTATTTTCTAGATGTAGAGATTTTGGTGATCAACAATTGCTTAGAAACACAAATATTTCGCAAGCCCACGGCAGGCAACACTCTTGCATGCATCCAGTTTCCATCCAAAGCACACAATAAATAGTATCCCCTATGGGGAAATGCTCCGGATACGTAGGATATGCAGCAGGGAAGAGGATCTAATATCGGCACAGAAACAGTGCAAAAAACGTTTCCTAGCCAGGGGTTATTCAGCTTCCAATATTGATGCAGCGATCAAAAAAACAAATCAACTAAGTAGGGAAGATCTACTGTCTGGAGCAAATAAAAAATCAGATACAAAGACCATTTCTGAATCTAATAACCCGAGACTGATTCTAACATACAGCAAACAGAGGGAGGATATTTGCCGAATAGTAAGAAAAAATTGGCAAATAATACGTAACGATCCGTCAATAGGACAATCTTGTCCCAGAAATCTCATTGTTACATATAGGAGGGCAAACTCGACTAGTGATTATCTAGTGACAAGTAGCCCAGAGATCACCTCCAACAAAAATTGGCTATCAGGGTCGAAAGGTTTTAGAAAATGTTGGTCTTGTAAAGCATGTAAATTAGGTAAGAACAAAATCTCATACATGACACCTTTCAGATCTACCCCCACCATGATTTCAAAATCCTTGACTTGCAAAACCGAATATGCGGTTTACGTGTTGGAGTGCTCTTGTGGACTTAAATACATCGGGAGCACAAAACTGCCCGTCCACAGGAGAATTCTCCAACACATAAGAGCCATCACTAACTGTGATCCAAGCTACCCTGTTGCCCGCCATTTTAAAGAACTACACAACAATAATATACAAGATCTATCATATTTTGTTGTGGATTCTATACCACCCTTGAGACGTGGAGGTGATAGGGAGGCAAATCTTAGAAAATTGGAGACTCAGTATATTTTGGACTTCGATAGTAAGAGTCCAAATGGACTGAATACAACAGAAGACTTACATACATGGCTCTAAATCCAGGTTTCAGTAAATCTCGTTTTCAGCCAAAAATGGCACTATAGGATAATAGCACAAAGTCAGGTATCCTATAAACTGGTGTTTAAGTGAATATATGCAGCCTACCTATATTTTTAGGTAAAAGTGTCAAGGATTTATCTTTTTTAATCACAATAGGCTACATATCTTTTCATCTGCAAACTATCCCTGTATCAATTAGATTTTTCCTATGTTTTAAATTCATCACTATTAAATCATCTAAATTGTTTTTAGTTGTTGCACTGAAGCACTTTTGAGCACCTGTACAGTACACGTAACATGCAGTTTTTAGACAACTTTGTGATACAATATTGATTAGCAGCAGTATGCAATACATGCCATTATGGCTTTATTAATGATAACTAAGCAATGGTTTTAAATGAATATAATAAAGCGCAGGGATTAGCATTTTATGCTATGAGGAGAAATTTGATGTGTTATCGAGCATCTCCAAGAACTGTGCTTCGGCAACCATAAAGTGGACTCCTATGTACATATCAGTTTGGGGGTTGATTGATATTTTGTATTTAAACAGATATTTTTCAAATGAATTCTTTCTTATACAATGGTATTAAACCAATTAATTAATATAGGATTGAATATATCATTTGAATTTGCTGCTTTGAATTTGCTGCTTAGTTGTAAAGTTAGAAACAGAACAATAGTCTGTTGTTTATGTCATCTCTTCGCACTGGCACTTTCAAAGAAGAAAAAAAATGCACCACATGTCATGTGATCAAGGGCTGCAAAGCCCGAAACGCGTCATGGCAGCACTTTGCACGGAATAAACTAATGCACGAAGAAACTGGAGTCCGTTTTCTTTCCTTTAAAGTTTCCGCATACGAAGGAACTCTGAAGTTGGAAATTAACGTTATATATATATATATATATATATATATATATACATACATACTCAAAGAAATGTCCGCTGAACGCCGCACGCCTGCACAAAATGCCGGTGCCTGCCGTGGTAGCGGTAACCACAATATACAAAACAGTTCAGTCCCACAGGAATGAGGCGGCACACTGTCCTGGTGCTATAGGTGTTTTTAATTGCTCACCGACAACAACGCGTTTCAGCCGTAGAAAGGCCTTTGTCAAGTTGCCAAAGCGTTACCAAGCAGACATTTTTAAACAATAAACGTCATAATAGACAGAGAAGTTACTCTGCATCTTCGTCCAAGGATCCATAGCGAAGCAAAAAAAGAAAGAATATAAATTTTTCAATTTCATTTTGCATGGTTATCATTTTTTTAAAAGGGGTTGAAAACAAATTAGAATCAAAAGGAAAATAATTAAATTCATTCAAAACTGACCACGATACACTTGACGCTACCCACACTGTGGCGTACCTGGTCATGGAAATAGAAATAGACCCTTATACAGATAGGTAGCGTGATGTATCGTTAGCACTCACAGTGCTGTGGAACATATACATATTAATATATAGAGAAAATTATTATTGGAAAAAATATTATTATATGAAACTTCAAGAACGTGTTTGTAAAACATACAAAATCAATAGCAAATGCAAGCAATTGATATAAAGAATGCAACCCTATGTCTCATGCCACATTTGAATATCTATTTCCCACAGTACTAATGGTATCACCGGAATCGCTAAGATCATTCCATTTTCTGGCACAGTATGCATTGCGATTAAATAATCCCAAAATTACAAATTAAATACGTAACATTCTTATATACAAATAATCAATGTCATTGATGGTACGCTTTGTAAAAAATGAATAAAGTACCTATTCATAGAGAAGTGAAAATAGAGTGTTAGAAATGAAAGGAAGAGACATATGAGAGGGAGGTATCGGTTTCAAATAGCCCTATTGTAATATCATCGCTGTTCTGCAGATATTGGGAGGATTTGTATAGAACTCCAGGAAATGTTGACTGAAATATTCAAGTCCCCAAGAGGAGATCCAGAATTATATAATATATCAAATTACAAGATAACCTCTAATATAGGACAAATGCCCAAATGTACACAGCTTCAGTAACAGAACCATACTGCAACAAATGATATCACAATACTTGGCATAACAATTAAGGATCTATCAGGCACATGCATCAACCATAAAACCGGTCCCAAACGGGCAGATTCTCAGAATCTGCCCCTTTGCGACCGGTATTTTTGCATTTGGAATGCATCATCCCAAATGCAAAAATCGCTATTGAAGGAATCTCAAAATAGCGATTCCTTAAATAGCGATTGCATTTAAGGAATCCCTAATTGAGATTCCTTAAATGCAATGCATGAAAGTTTTAAAAATAGCGATTTCGCTACTAGCGGGAGCAAATTACCATGAATCTGGACTTCATGGTAATTTGCTAAAACTTAGAAAAATGCACTTATTTGCATTTTTCTAAGTTTCACGTTGCGCACACACATGCCTTTAGAGCATGTGTGTATGCAACATGTGTGCAGAGTACAAATACATGGGTGCAATAGGGTGTCATTTTGACACCCTTGCACCCTAGAAATTGCGGGAGCAATTTGCGAGTACCTGCTGGTACTCGCAAATTGCTCCCACAATCTCCAATGCATTCCTATAGGCCTGGAGGCCCATAGGAATGAATGGGAAGCCATTCATTAATTGCGACTCGCAATTTGTGAGTCGCAATTAATGAATGTTAAGGAATCGCTATTTTAATAGCGATTCCTACATGCATATTGCGAGTCCTTAATTGCGAGTCCTTAATATTCGCAATTAAGGACTCGCGAAAGCTTTTCTTGATGCATGTGCCAGTATATCCATTATTGCAACCTAACCTCGATTCCAGTCTAAACCTATGTGAATGTGTACCCCATATTAAAATAATAGTACATATAAATCAGAATTATCGACACAAAAAAACAGGATACAAAAAAGCTCATGATAGAAAATTAAAAGGGATATAATCCTCTATAAAGGTACAGTTGGGTTGCGGAAATATATTAGCCTAGTCTCAGTGCCCAATATGAGTATTCAATTCTTCCTCTCTGTTTAATCCATAAGGTGTCCTGGTATTTAAATCAATGATGTACCTTGGTTCCAGGATACGCAGCTGTTTTTAGTTCTCGCCTGACCCAGCGCATGCGCTGGTCTGGCGAGACATTTTGTGAGGGCTCCAAAAAGTGATACCAGGCCAGCCTAGAGCTACAGTGCATGTGCGCGGGCACGCGCGCCGCGCTTGACCGAGCTTACTTTCACTTTGATGTTTGATCGCGATCACTTTCGAGGCCACACGGCCGCTTGGCATAGCCAATAGGTCTTGCTTTTGGGACCTTATAAGTATTTAGTTATGCAACTGTTGCATGGCTAAACACTTATAAGGTCCCAAAGGTGAGACCTATTGGCTATGCCAATGCTTGTTCTCTGTCCCCACCACGTATGTGTTTCATTACTCTGTCTATTCCACAGAACGTAAGCAATTTGTTATTGCTGTTGTGTGCATTATAAAAATGTCGTGCTATGGAATAGTTGAAATCTAAATAGGTTATAGCCCTTTGGTGTTCCAGGCTGCGTTTCTTTAATGGATGTTTTGTACTCCCAATATAACGCATATTGCATGGGCATTCCAGAATGTATATTACATGATCGGTGGTACATGTAATGAATTTTCTAATGGGTTTATCCCTACCATCATGTGTTTTATAACTCCTGCAGCTGACAGAGTATTTACAGGCTTTGCAAGAATTACACCTGTGGAAGCCATCTTTTACGTGTAGCCAGGTTGTAACTGGTTCAATTTGTAGGTAACGTTTTACTAATTTGTCTTTCAGGGATACAGGTCTTCTATAAGTTATTGATGGAGCTTCCCCCACTTTGTCACCAGTCACTGTATCAGCCTTGAAGAGGCCCCAGTGTTTTTTCATCAGCGCTTTCAAATTGCCAGATTTCACATTATATGTTGTGATCATGCGAGGACCACTGGTGGTCACATCATTGTCCATATTGGTTTCCTTTTTGCTGAATAAGACCTTACTTTGTTTGACATTACCCAATTTATCAGTAACTTATCTCAGAATTTTGTCACTGTATCCACGCTGTTTAAATCTCATAACCATAGTGCTCTTCTCAGTATTAAAACCCTTATCGGTGCTGCAATTCCTGCGAGCTCTTAGTATCTCCCCATAGGGAATACTATTGATCAAAGAAGGGGGATGATGGCTACGAGCATGTAGCAGAGCATTCCCTGATGTTTCTTTTCTGAAGAGAGCGGTAGTGAGTTTATTATTGATATTGTCAACAGTGACTTTTATGTCAAGGAAATCACGAGGTTTTGCTGATCGAATGAGTGAAACTTAAATTTAAATCATTAACAGATAATGTATCAATGAACTCCCTTGCCAAGTCTACACCTCCGTCCCAAATAATAAAAAGATCGTCGATGTATCTTAGCCATAAGGGGACGTGTTCAGTATATTTTTCAAAGGTATCGCTCTGGACCACCTGCTCCTCCCACCAGCCCAGGAAAAGATTCGCAAGACTGGGGGCGAAGCAGGTGCCCATCGCAGAACCAATTTTTTGTCGGTACAGTGTGGTATCAAATAGAAAAATGTTTGCCTGTAAACAAAAAAGCATAATCTCTTTAAGCATTAGTGTATGATTCAACATATCCAGAGGTTGACGTTGTAAGTAATACATACAGGCTTCCACCCCCTTCTGTTGGTCAATGCATGTATACAAAAAACGTACATCAAGGGAGATCATGACAAAACCTTCTTCCCATCTTATATCATGAATATGTTTAAAAAAAGCAGTAGTGTCTTTACAATAAGATCTAAGATCTGCAACGTATGGAGCTAAAAAATAGTCCAAAAATATTGAAGTATTCTCAAGTAGACCATCGTTGGAAGACACAATAGGCATGCCCGGCGGTTTCTTAGGATGTTTATGTACCTTAGGTAATGGGTACAGGCATGGTACCTTCTGATTTTCATTCCTTAATAATTTGTATTCATCATCATCAAGAAGACCTTGCTTCTACCAATTGATAAGAAGATTATCCCTCATCTTGATAGGTTCGTGCATCAGCACTAAGTGGAATGTTTCAATACTGTCATGTGCTGTATTGGGATTAAATTTCGATTTCATTTTAAATCTGCTTTTGCATTTTGTGTCAACTGAAAATCCCAAAGATTGTAGTTGAGCTCCTTCAGTTTCATTAATGTTTTGTGAATTATTTCACTCTAGTTCATGTAACTCTAAGATACTTCCAATGTCATCCATGGCGAAATTCACAGATAGAGGGGGCAGTACTTGTATGCCAGCCATATTTGTTACACGTTGCGCAAGACTTTGAGGCTCCGTGTTGGAGCCTGTCGCCCTGAGGACTCTATCCAAGACATCTCCGCTCTACCTATTGCTGCGATGCTAATAGCTGCAGAGCTCACTTTACTTGAACGAAAGGTAGGTGCTGCCGTTCAGGTTCACAGTTGCAAGCCTTTAATCATTCTCACTCTGGACATTAAAGACAGCCGTTTGAAGAACAAGTGGGCCTGCACACCTCTAACTGGACTTCTGGGCTACCACAGAGAGACCTTCTGCAAACAGTGAGTAGGGGTGCACAGGTCCGCAGCAGGTGTTGGCCATCGTAGGGAAACCAGAGTGCAAGTGCCTGCAATTATGGAGAAAGTAAACCGAACACAAATGCGCCTAACTTTCAACTCCAAGCGCTCTACTAGGTCCCCGTCGGTGGGATCGCAGCTGCCCTGGAGGCCACACTGGCAGCCATGCAGCAAAGCCTCCAAACCATACCAGGTAAAATACACTTGTTAAACCTGTACCTCGATCACATGTCTACAAAGCAAACGATGTGCATCAAGGCAGCGGAACAGTACATCTCCACTGCGGAAGAGGATATACAGTCAGTGAGCACAAAATGCCTGAACATGGAGACAGTCCTGGCAGTCATACACGCCAAAAATGAAGACTTAGAGGCACGCTCATTCAGAAACAACTTGCTTATCTAGGGAATTCCGGAACCCACTAACAACGGGAAGATGGAGACTTATGTAGAAATGCTCCTCACAACAATCTTTGGTCCTGAACAACTGTCACAGCTATTGGTGGTGGAGAAGGCACACCGGTTCCTCATGTCACATCTGCCTCCAGGAGTACTACACACCCCGTGTCCTATCATAGCAAAATTGCTAAATTACTGAGACAGAGAGACAGTGCTTAGACTGGATCATGAGATGAAGGACATCACCTATCAGGGCAACCACAATGCCATTATTCCTTTAAATAGTTTTTTTTGACATTTTGAAATAACAACAAACATGCATATCAGTGTATACCGCCTATACGGCGCAATCAATAGACAATTATTTCACAACAAACAACTTTAAAACAACCGGTCAGTGCTTTAAGTGAGTCACAATAGAATAATTTACCATTTTTGCATTCATAGAACAATTCGGTTACCGAGTACCTATTTATACAGCACCAGGGAGTATACTGCGCATGAGGAAGCCACATACCCCCACCAAGTTTGAGATGGATATGCATGTCATTCCGTATGATATGGAGTTAGTAGGAGTGGCCGTGTCTGGTCTAGTTTACAGCAGCCCTTTTACAGAACCATGCCAGCATTGGCTACCAGATGTCCTTCAGTCTAGAAGTAGTAGGCATTTGCTCCCAAAATAGTGACAGTTGTGTGTGGCTGAAAGTAATGTCTTGTAGCCAGTTGTTTCCTGATGGAGCAATTGTGGAGCCCCAGTGTATAGCTACTCTGTGCTTGGCCAACAAGAGGAGCATAGTGAGCGGACGGTGATCTTTTGCTTGGGCATCTTTAACGTATCCCAGTATGCCTATCGGAGGATTTGGCACGATCGTCGTACCCAGAATGTCACCCACTGTGGCGAAAACCGCAACCCAATATGTCGCTACAATCGGGCAACTCCAAGCAAGGTGTAGAAAGGTCACTGAGCCAGCCCCACATTTCCAACAGTTGGAGTTCGATCGGAGCCCCATCCGGACCAACTGCACAGGGGTGCAATATAATCTATGCAAGTATTTGAAATGAATTAGCCTTAATTTGTAGTTGGGGGACAGCATGTGGAGCTGGCCGCAACAGTATTTCCATTGTTCCATGTCGACTGGGGGACTTAGGTCCTTGTTCCAATCAGCAAATGCTTTGGGCATGACCACTGGATAGGAAGTCTGCATACCGTTATAGATGCGTGTGATAAGCTTGCGCTGGGATGTGCAAGTTAATATTTGCTCAAGCACGAGCATTGTGGGTGGAGAGTTGGGGAATGTCTTGTATCTCTGTTTGCATGCAGCCCGTATCATATGATATAGGAATAGGTCAGCGAAATGTGATCCAGTCCCCTCTGCCTAAACCGGTACTGAGCCGATAGTGCCCTCCGGAAACAAATCTGCGAAGATATGGAGACCTAGTCTGAGTGCCCTAGCCACCACATCCTTGTCACCCAAGGGAGGAATATGTGGATGATAGGCCAGTTGCATGGATGGGGCGTAGAGGTCCTCGAGGTTGGCTCTTCTCCTCAAGCCCTCCCAGCTCCAGTGCAGCAATTCTACAGTATCTATCTCAGCGGTTGGTCTCTTGTATTTGTGATAGACCGCCACCGAGAGAGGAGCAGGAGCCACCCTGTCCAACTCTACCGTGACATGGGGCTGGAATGGCACCGGGTATATCCAAAAGTGCAAGTACTGGGCCTGTGCATAATAAGCATATATCTAAAGATCCGGGGCCCCCGAACCTCCCTGTGACAGCGGGAGAGTCAACAACTCCCATGAGATGCGAGCCTGTTTGCCCGCCCACACCCACGATATCATCAAAGACCTCAAAGTATCGAAAAAGTATTTGGTTAGAATAAGGAGTAGATTAAAAAACAGATATAAAACTTTTGTCAGAACAACAATCTTGGCAATGGCGACTCCTCCAGCCAGGGAGAGCTGCAGTCGCGCCAAAGTTTGTACCTTACTTACCAGCAAGGCTGTAGCTTTCCCACAGTTAGCAGCCCATAACTCCTGTAAATCACTGGAGAGCCAAATGCCCAGATAGCGGACTGGGCCCTGCGCTCAATTAAGAGGAAAATCGGAGCAGCTCGCGCAGCACTGGGTCTAAATTCACCTCTGGGTTGTTTACATATAGGGTAATATCGTCCGCATACAGTGATATAATGATCCCCCTGAAGGTAAACCCCAGTCCCCTAGTGGCATGATGTTGCCTAAGTCTCGCAGCCAGAGGCTCCATGGTGATGGCAAACAATAAAGGGGACAAGGGGCAGCCCTGTCTTGTACCACGTGTGATTGCAAATGGGGCAGATATTACACCGTTAAGGCGGAGCCTAGCAGTTGAATGAGTATATAGCAATTTTATTTGGTTAATAAATAAAGGACTAAAACCCAGTAGGGTCAGGAGAGTGAACAGAAAGGACAACTCCAGAGAATCAAAAGCCTTAGTTGCATCCAAAAGCATTGCCAGTGCCTTATAGCTAGGATCCAGGTAATGTAAGACTGTAAAAAAAGTTTAGAGGTTATGGGTAGTGGACCTCCCGGGTATAAAACCGGATTGATCAGGGCGTGCAATTAGAGGTAATAGGGGTTGTAGCCGAGACACCGGGAGCTTTGCATAGATCGTGGTGTCCTTATTGATCAATAACAGAGGCCTATAAGAGTCTAATTCACTGGGGGACTTACCCGGCTTGAGAAGGGTGAGGATTATGGCCTCTCTCATTGTGGGGGAAAATACTCCAGTCTCCCGTGCCTCCTGATATAACAATTGTAGTTGGGGCACCAGCTGTTCAGAATAACGTTTATAGAATGACGACGTAAGGCTATCCGAGCCAGAAGCCTTCCCAGAGGGCAGGCCATTGATGACCTGAATAATGTCCTCCTTTGTGAACGGCTTATCTAGATAGGCTCTATGCGCCCTGCCCAGCCAGAGCAACTCTAGAGAATCAAGATAACCCTGGATGTCCTCTGGTGATGTGTTCGAGGTGGAAATGTACAGAGAGGTATAAAAGTTTGTAAACTGCTCCATTATGCCCTGAGTTCCCAGCACCTGCCCCAAATTCTCAACCTGTATTTCATTAACGAATGTGTCCCTACTGGGTGGACGCAGGAGATTGGCAAGTGTCCTACCTGGCCTGTCCCCTTCTCCATATTTCTTAGCTTGGGCATATTTCCCTAAAAACTCAGAAATCTTAGCCCCGATGTCACCCAACAAACTGGAGTCTTCAGATTGAAAGTATTCCAGCTCTAGGCATCTGTCTACCTCGAGTCTACTTAGAGAGCCTCATATAGACTTGAGCACCCCAGCCTGCCTAGCTATTCACCTCTCACATATCAACACTTTGAAAGCCTCCCACAATGTAGCTTGCGACTGGACCGAACCCGTATTGGTCTTGAAATAATCAATTATGTCACCCCTGATCTCTTCTCAAAACACCATGTCAGTAAGGGCATTCGTGGGTAACCGCCATCTAAGCATACGTTTGGGGCCCTCTGGCATGTCCAACCAAAGGAGAACAGGTGCGTGATATGAAAGTGTTTTGGGTAAGTGTTGCACCCCCGTGATCCAGGCTGCGACATCACAAGATACCAACCAAAAATCTAAGTGCGACCAGGCATTGTGTTGAGACGTGATGCAGGTGCCCTCAAATTTATCTGGGTGCTGCACCCTCCAAATGTCTATTAAGCTACCCTCTTGGGCGATATTGTTAAGTGCTATATTTGCCTTGGGATGTAGCCTCTAACCTCCACCTCTGCGGTCTAAGTCGTCGTTCATGAGGGCATTGAAATCCCCCCCCAAATCAAAGTGTTATAGCCCACAGTGGTGATCCGGGCCCAAAGGTTGCAAGGAAATGTAACCTTGGAAGTAGTATTTAAGTGCGTTTCCTAGAGGAAGCAAATATCTATGCCATGCCTTCCCAAATACGGGTGGAGTAGTCTAGTCTTGCGGAAATTGTTTAGTCCCCTTATATTCCAGGTAAGAATATTATAGGAGATCATGTGGACACTATTGTATTTATTGTAGCAGTAAGATAGTTAGTGTGAACCAAGGCGTCGCCCTTATGTCTGATCCTAACTGGGTCCGATAAGCTCGGTTTTGTACAAGCACCAGATCCTGAATACTACACTTCAACTGCGTTCAAGGTAAGGAGCAAAGCAAAACAGATACTTCTCACAGCACTGACCTTTAAAACAATGTGAACAGACCCAACACCCCCCCCCCCCACCCACACCAACCCCCAATCAGGTTGTGCATAAATCCCACCCACTAGAAACACCCTCAAAGATGACCCCTTGACTTCTGCGTGAAGGTCAGATATGGGAGATCTCCCTGGGGGCATGACAGGGTGGCCGCATTATGGTGAGATAGCCCAGAACCTTAACATTCAGAGGGCCAGAGGTAGTATATTAGATTGTATATACAGGACCTACAATCAGCGTCTAAAAAAAAAAAAAACAATCATTGGCATAGCTAATAGGTCTCGACTTTGGGACCTCATAAGTGTTTAGCCATGCAACAGTTGATGTTGTTGCACCAAGGATATTATGCTACATAACTTTGACTTTGTTCTCCATGCATTTCCTAGTGCGGTGCTTCTTTAAAGGGAGTATTTGAAGCGCCTGTGATTCGCTGGACCATCAGAGCGTTGTGGGCATTGTTGTCCTCTATCGCCCTTTGCCCAGTCTGTCCCCCAGACAGCTCTCTATGACCCGCACTATCCTTAAGCCCCTCACCATGTTTGCGGCTGCTCTGATTGAAACAGCGCACGCCTCTTGCTTCCTGCAGCAGGCAGTGTGTTGCCGGAGCAGCGGCTGCATGTTTCTTTGAGCCCGGCCCTTCGCTGCAAAGTTGGGGATCCTGCTCCTGCAGAGTGACCCGCCCGGATCCTACCCCCTCACTCCTCCATGCTGCTGCTGCGGGGAAGCGCTGCTGCCTGCCTCATCCATGCTCGGGGCGCACCGCCGAGGCTGTCCTACAACACACCTTGCCCGCAGCGGGCAAATGCCTGGGGTGTGTTTGAAAAACATGCGGCTGCCATTGTCTAGGCTCATTAAAGTGCGGCCGCGAACGAAAGTGAAAGCACCAGACAGTGTAAAACTATTACTGGTGGGGTGAGGGGGGAGGGAGGGGGCGCGACTAGAATCTTACTCTAGCGAGGTAAACAAGCCCATCTACAGCGTTTACCTTACGGAAGCGAGCAGCGTCAGGCGCAATAATTGCTAACAGATGGCGCCGCTGCTCGCTACCGCAAGGCAAATACCGCACATGCACGAGGGCCCATTGGAAACAGTGCAGAACATGCACGAGTTTCCACAAAAGCCCGGAGCGATTTCAAGGATCACTCCAAAGCAGCGCTTGCGTGCTGCATAGGTGAGACCTAAAAAGGAAAAGCATTATGCAAAGCCAGAACACATTTGGTATCAGCAATTACACATTTCAAGCCAACAGAACTATTCTATAGAACTTAGTCTGGCGTCCGACTGGGATGCTGTAGCTCCTTTCCCTTGGTTCTTCTTTTTCCCCTCTACATGTTTAGCAAATACCAGTGCTGATTTAACGTCTGTGAAATAGTGTGTTGTACCCTCCAGTGACACTTTCAATCTGGCAGGATATAATAGAGCATATGGAATTTCAGCCTGCCTGAGAATACGTTTAACCGGCACAAACTCGCACCTGGCTGCCTGGACCATCAGGGTAAAGTCCGGGTACATGGAAATAGTGTTTCCCTTATAATCGATGACCCTCTGTCTCTGGCGAGCTTTAGAATGGTGTCCCTGTCTCTGTATTTTAGTATACGTGCCAGTATGGGTCTGGGCATTGAGCCCACAGGAGGCCGAGGGCCCAGCGTGCGGTGAGCTCTCTCCACTATGAACATTGCGGACAGTGCGGGACCGAATAGGTCACGCAGCAGCTGTTCCACAAAAGTTTCCAGTTTGTCTATGGCTGTCGTCTCGGGAACACCCATAATTCGAGGGTTGTTCCTTCTGGACCTGGCTTCCAAATCAGCATTCTTTGCGCGTATCACTTTCAAAAGCTTGTCCATTTGGAGACGCTGTTCCTTAATGTCTATTTGAAAGTCATGCAGCTTTGTAGAGCGGTTGTCGAGTTGGTCTAGTCGCATCTCATGGGTATCAACCTGCTTTTTCACCTGATCCAGCTGTGTGGTGAGGATGTCTAATTTAGAATCTATAGTTTACATGCTAGACTTCATGTCAAGAAGTAGATTCCGAAGATCGTCCCCGCCACCCGAGGCACCATCCCTCGCGCCAGATTCAGAATCTGTGTCACCCTCGTTTTCAATATGTCTGGTTAGGCGCCTGCTCACGAATTGCAGTTTGGTTTGCTTTGTATCAGATTTGCCCATCTTGACTGACCTTGGGCATTCAGCAGCAGGAGGAAAAAGACCAATGTGATTAAGTGTCAAGTATGGTCAAGACATGTGGGCAGACATGCATGAACCACCAATTTAGCAAACTACATCTGATTTAAGCGATATGGGAGGGGGGATTCTACGACCACTCAGTGACAGAGTAATGAAAGTTATCAGTGGAGAGCAGCACCTTGAATCACTGACCAGGGCACTCCACCACCCAACCAAGGACTGCCCCACCACAGCTCCAAAGCAACAGGCGCAGACTTGAAGCCAACTCTGCTCCCTCAGGTCGTCAGATACCTCGGTGGAATATGACACACTTTGAAAAAGCGGGACAGGCCGGACACGGCCGCCCCACCTGAGCTCAGTCCGCCCGGGGAGGAGTGCACCACAGTCCCAGACTCACACACGTTGGCGACTGACACCAGGTATATGCCGCTGTTCATATAAGCCCAACACATTTACACAGCCAGCAGGTTAGGCAGCAGAGCGTTCGTTTCTATGTGAAGACAATTTATCACACTCCTACACGTGAAGCTCTCTGCATTCCAGCCGCCTCCTCTTCATTGAAAGCGTCGATGGTCCGTCCCGGCTCCCCCGAGAATCAGACCAGGTGGGGGCAGCAAACACACAACTCCCAGGCCCAGGGGGCACAGGCAGAGCCACTCACCGCATAGGATGGTGTTGATGAACCGGGGAGACCTCCGTGCTCGCCCACCTCATAAGCAACAAGTCTCCCACGAGCCGCCGTCACATGCAGGTCTTCTCTGCTCAGCGCGACCATCAGACGGATCGGGAGCGCCGCGACAAAGCTCCCAGTAGGCTTAACCCAGGAGCCAGCACAGCCCAGCGTGCGTCCGGCCTACAGGACTTTGTGCGTGAGAGTCGCGCTCAGCTCCAGGCGGCGCGGTGGCGGCCCCCAACTCAAAATGGCGGGTCCTCTCCTCGCGGGTAATCACTCAGTACACACACAACCCTACCAGAGCCGCACAGCAGGAGGACAATCACACCCCTCAAGAGCACATCAGCGGCCAAGCTCCCAACTTCAGCGCCAAGCCCCTCCGATCGCACCTTAAATACACGCACCCCGAAGCTGGAGTGCCGGAAACACGGACGCTGTTCTCTACGCCCGGCTGAACATGGTGAGTGGGAATTCCATAGTGTGCAGCAATGCTGCGCCTGGCTGTATTGCAGGGTGCAGGAACTCTGCCGGAGGAGCCACTTCGCAGGCCTTCTGCTTGTGACAGGTGCCCGTTGCGTCCCGCGGCCCCCGTATAGGCCGTCTATTATCTACGCCACTGGACAGAAATCACCAATGGTGGTAATGATCAGAGCACACCTTTGTCCGCTACCATCTCTGGTGGTGCAGAGTCGTGGTTGGTTCCGGGCTATGCAGGATATTATTTGCGGCCGGCCGAGCCCTCTCAGTGAGCGGCCATCTTGCTGCTCGGTCAGCCACGCCCCCACAATGCCATTATTACTGAATTCACAGTAGCTGTACAGGTGGCCCGCAGAGAGTTCTTACCCATCAAGAAGCAGTTGCAGAAGGCACAAATCCCTTATTCTATGCTGTACCCAACACGCCTACGTATAGACTATCATGGTACAAAGAACATTTTTGCATCTCCACAGGCTGCAAAAGGCTATCTCAAGACGATCACCCAGAAACAACAAGATCAACGTGCAGATGATTGTACCAAAGATGGCAGCTGATTTTTCATATCAGAGTTAGCACTTCATTCTCATACACATCAATGACATGAGGTGAGGCGGGTGCACTGAGACTGTAATGGTCTTGCCCCCCCTCCCCCCAGTGACATGACCTGCCTTACTTCTCTGGCTCAAATATGATGACTGGATCAATGTTGTTGTTTGGTCCTGGCCACCTCCGGTCACCAGTAGGAGTGCAGGAACTCTGGGGACTCCGCAGATGGAACTCCTCTTATGTTAACTATGTGTTGTAACTTGTTGAATGAGCTGACAGTTACTGTGCTGTATATGACTGTCTTTGGCATGGTTGGGATGCTAATGTTGGCAGGAGGAGCGTTGTTTACTGTTTTTTGGTGACCACACTGGTGCTGACTGCTATTCCTCTGTTTCGGTACATCACATACGCTACACCCTGATTTACAGTGCAATCCAGGCCCAAGAGTTAGTTCAATGGATTCATCAGGGGGACAAGTAGCCTTCCTAACTTGGAACATCCGGGCACAAATAATCCTCGACAAATTCAACAGATCCTTTCTTACCTACACAGGCATCATATTCAGCTTGTGTTCTTGCAAGAAACGCATCTCACAGGACACACAGAGCGGGCTGTTGGGTCCCTATGAGTGGCTTACAAATTGGCTTCTTCCTATTCCTCATAATCAGGTGAGTCATGATCATAATTTTTTTTTAAAAGGGTAACCTTCACAAAACAGCACTCTGTACGGGTTGAACAGGGTTGCTATGCAATAGTGCAGGGCACTCCTGTCACTCTGGTCAATACATATGGCCCCAATGAAGACAACCCTGGGTTCTATATGACAATTTGGCACCACATTCATGCCCTTCCTCCAATGACGATTTTAAAAGGGGGAGAGCTCAACACATACTTAGACCCAGTCCTTGACTAGCCAGCTGTGGTAGACTAGCATGGTAAGCATGCTGCTACGAGTGTAAGAGATGGAATGGCAGAATATGGTATTGTGGATATATGGAGACTCGGACACAACAAGAGGGCACGTTTGTGTAATCTGTCCACGGATTGTGGTCTAGTTTTGACTAATGGTTTAGACGTGAAGCTTGTACCCCGGCGACAGACGTTCCTTATCTGCTCATGCACCCAAGATACTGGTACTCTCAATTCCTACTCATACCTCACCCCAATTTATATGGCGATTTCAGGTGACGGCCTTCCTGGATGCCGTGTTCCGAGTTGGGCTCCACTCTGCTATAGTTGAGTAAATATTGGCTCTGTGGTGGGTATGGACACATTATGGGAAGCTTTTAAAGTAACAATCAGGGGGGTATGCACGCAGGCCGAAGTGTTACAGGCAATACACACCCAATTAGGAGAGGTTGTGGCCTTACGGCCAGAGCTGCCGACTTTGGAGCTGAGGAACCAGGTTCGAGCCACAGCTCAGCTTCCTGTGATTCTGGGTAAATCACTTACTCTACCCGTGCCTACCAAAAAATGAAGGTGTCCTTTTGTAACGTAGCTGGTGGTCATGTAAAGCGTTCCAATACCTTCGGGTCTAGTTTTCTCTATATAAATCTGCAAAAAATACAAAGCACTGAGAGCAAGCTGCAGTCTCTAGAGAGAGTGATATTGAGGTAAATCCTGCCACTCTGGTTGCAATCCAAGAACACATTACCACCTTTTATGAGCTGGGACCTATGAGCTGAACTTATTATCCTAGAGACACAGGGCTAGAAGGGACGTGGAGGTTGGCCGACCAGGCCAGAGTTTAGCTAACAAGTTGAGATCGCCACAGGGACGAGCGCACGTTTGTACAGATCAAAGCCCCGGAGGGCACTGACAATTATGACACCCCTTTCCATACTCACTAACTTTATGGATTTTTATACCTGTCTCTACGGCACTCACCATTCTGCTGCGGAGGCTGAACTGGGGAGCTATCTTGGTCACATAGTGCTGGTGCGGCTGTCTCTAGGACAGCATGAATTACCAAACCAACCCATTTCACCCATGGAGATTAAAGACGCCATATGCTCACTCCCAAATGGAAAGGCCTAGATGGCCTAACGGACAAATTCTATAAGGAGCTTGCAGATTTACTGGCGCTGCAGCTACACGCCCTCTATGAAGAGGTATATGCAGGCAGCTATTACCCCCTCACAGCAGAAGGACCACCTTATTGTTACACTGTTGCACTGTTGAAGCTGGACATGGCAACAGAACACTGCGAGCCGTACCGCCCACTATCTTTAATAAATATTGCTGCCAAAATATTGGCCAAGGACTTGGCCACCCAGCTGCAGCCATTGCCTTCCAGCCTGGTACTGCTGGATCAGTCAGGCTTCACAGCAGCACGCTCCACCACCCATAACTTGTGCACCTTGTTTGCGCTGTTACATCAGCTGAATTCAAGCGGCAGTCTTACTTGATGCAGCCAAAGCCTTTGATTCAATCGAGTTGGACTACATGTTCAAGATTCTACCACGTATGCCAGTGCCTTTCCTGCGGTGGATTAGACTACTATCCAGTAGCCTGTGTACGTATAAATTGTAACAAATCTGAGGGGTTCCCAGTACACAGGGGTGCGCAATAAGGGTGCCCTTTGTCACCATTATTATTTGTTATGAGCTATTGGCTAGTGTGATCCGGCAGTGGCATGCTGCTTCTGTACTCCATTTTCGCTTGCGCCCACTGGGTATTTCTTTATATGTAGATGACATGGTGCTATATATTAGGGACTCCGTCACACATCTATCACCAGTAATCCATGACTATATAAGATTAGTGCGATATTCAGACATGAGCATTAACTGATCGAAATCAATTGTGTTCACCCTGACACCGATCACTCAAGCATACAAGTTAAATTTTCCCTTGCACTGGAGTATGGAATTCAGTTAAATACTTGGGTATTTGCATTCCTAGTGATCCTGAACTGGTAATCCGCTACAATTATAGTTGGGCCGTTTCGCACTTGGAGGATTAAATTCCACAGTGGTCCAGGGAGGAATATGTGGATGATAGGCCAGTTGCATGGATGGGGCGTAGAGGTCCTCGAGGTTGGCTCTTCTCCTCAAGCCCTCCCAGCTCCAGTGCAGCAATTCTACAGTATCTATCTCAGCGGTTGGTCTCTTGTATTTGTGATAGACCGCCACCGAGAGAGGAGCAGGAGCCACCCTGTCCAACTCTACCGTGACATGGGGCTGGAATGGCACCGGGTATATCCAAAAGTGCAAGTACTGGGCCTGTGCATAATAAGCATATATCTAAAGATCCGGGGCCCCTGAACCTCCCTGTGACAGCGGGAGAGTCAACAACTCCCATGAGATGCGAGCCTGTTTGCCCGCCCACACCCACGATATCATCAAAGACCTCAAAGTATCGAAAAAGTATTTGGTTAGAATAAGGAGTAGATTAAAAAACAGATATAAAACTTTTGTCAGAACAACAATCTTGGCAATGGCGACTCTTCCAGCCAGGGAGAGCTGCAGTCGCGCCAAAGTTTGTACCTTACTTACCAGCAAGGCTGTAGCTTTCCCACAGTTAGCAGCCCATAACTCCTGTAAATCACTGGAGAGCCAAATGCCCAGATAGCGGACTGGGCCCTGCGCTCAATTAAGAGGAAAATCGGAGCAGCTCGCGCAGCACTGGGTCTAAATTCACCTCTGGGTTGTTTACATATAGGGTAATATCGTCCGCATACAGTGATATAATGATCCCCCTGAAGGTAAACCCCAGTCCCCTAGTGGCATGATGTTGCCTAAGTCTCGCAGCCAGAGGCTCCATGGTGATGGCAAACAATAAAGGGGACAAGGGGCAGCCCTGTCTTGTACCACGTGTGATTGCAAATGGGGCAGATATTACACCGTTAAGGCGGAGCCTAGCAGTTGAATGAGTATATAGCAATTTTATTTGGTTAATAAATAAAGGACTAAAACCCAGTAGGGTCAGGAGAGTGAACAGAAAGGACAACTCCAGAGAATCAAAAGCCTTAGTTGCATCCAAAAGCATTGCCAGTGCCTTATAGCTAGGATCCAGGTAATGTAAGACTGTAAAAAAAGTTTAGAGGTTATGGGTAGTGGACCTCCCGGGTATAAAACCGGATTGATCAGGGCGTGCAATTAGAGGTAATAGGGGTTGTAGCCGAGACGCCGGGAGCTTTGCATAGATCGTGGTGTCCTTATTGATCAATAACAGAGGCCTATAAGAGTCTAATTCACTGGGGGACTTACCCGGCTTGAGAAGGGTGAGGATTATGGCCTCTCTCATTGTGGGGGAAAATACTCCAGTCTCCGGTGCCTCCTGATATAACAATTGTAGTTGGGGCACCAACTGTTCAGAATAACGTTTATAGAATGACGACGTAAGGCTATCCGAGCCAGAAGCCTTCCCAGAGGGCAGGCCATTGATGACCTGAATAATGTCCTCCTTTGTGAACGGCTTATCTAGATAGGCTCTATGTGCCCTGCCCAGCCAGAGCAACTCTAGAGAGTCAAGATAACCCTGGATGTCCTCTGGTGATGTGTTCGAGGTGGAAGTGTACAGAGAGGTATAAAAGTTTGTAAACTGCTCCATTATGCCCTGAGTTCCCAGCACCTGCCCCAAATTCTCAACCTGTATTTCATTAACGAATGTGTCCCTACTGGGTGGACGCAGGAGATTGGCAAGTGTCCTACCTGGCCTGTCCCCTTCTCCATATTTCTTAGCTTGGGCATATTTCCCTAAAAAAATGAATCTCCCTCTGCGCCTCCTCCTCAAACTCAGAAATCTTAGCCCCGATGTCACCCAACAAACTGGAGTCTTCAGATTGAAAGTATTCCAGCTCTAGGCATCTGTCTACCTCGAGTCTACTTAGAGAGCCTCATATAGACTTGAGCACCCCAGCCTGCCTAGCTATTCACCTCTCACATATCAACACTTTGAAAGCCTCCCACAATGTAGCTTGCGACTGGACCGAACCCGTATTGGTCTTGAAATAATCAATTATGTCACCCCTGATCTCTTCTCGAAACACCATGTCAGTAAGGGCATTCGTGGGTAACCGCCATCTAAGCATACGTTTGGGGCCCTCTGGCATGTCCAACCAAAGGAGAACAGGTGCGTGATATGAAAGTGTTTTGGGTAAGTGTTGCACCCCCGTGATCCAGGCTGCGACATCACAAGATACCAACCAAAAATCTAAGTGCGACCAGGCATTGTGTTGAGACGTGATGCAGGTGCCCTCAAATTTATCTGGGTGCTGCACCCTCCAAATGTCTATTAAGCTACCCTCTTTGGCGATATTGTTAAGTGCTATATTTGCCTTGGGATGTAGCCTCTAACCTCCACCTCTGCGGTCTAAGTCGTCGTTCATGAGGGCATTGAAGTCCCCCCCCAAATCAAAGTGTTATAGCCCACAGTGGTGATCCGGGCCCAAAGGTTGCAAGGAAATTTAACCTTGGAAGTAGTATTTAAGTGCGTTTCCTAGAGGAAGCAAATATCTATGCCATGCCTTCCCAAATACGAGTGGAGTAGTCTAGTCTTGCGGAAATTGTTTAGTCCCCTTATATTCCAGGTAAGAATATTATAGGAGATCATGTGGACACTATTGTATTTATTGTAGCAGTAAGATAGTTAGTGTGAACCAAGGCGTCGCCCTTATGTCTGATCCTAACTGGGTCCGATAAGCTCGGTTTTGTACAAGCACCAGATCCTGAATACAACACTTCAACTGCGTTCAAGGTAAGGAGCAAAGCAAAACAGATACTTCTCACAGCACTGACCTTTAAAACAATGTGAACAAACCCAACACCCCCCCCCCCCCACCCACACCAACCCCCAATCAGGTTGTGCATAAATCCCACCCACTAGAAACACCCTCAAAGATGACCCCTTGACTTCTGCGTGAAGGTCAGATATGGGAGATCTCCCTGGGGGCATGACAGGGTGGCCGCATTATGGTGAGATAGCCCAGAACCTTAACATTCAGAGGGCCAGAGGTAGTATATTAGATTGTATATACAGGACCTACAATCAGCGTCTAAAAAAAAAAAAAACAATCATTGGCATAGCTAATAGGTCTCGACTTTGGGACCTCATAAGTGTTTAGCCATGCAACAGTTGATGTTGTTGCACCAAGGATATTATGCTACATAACTTTGACTTTGTTCTCCATGCATTTCCTAGTGCGGTGCTTCTTTAAAGGGAGTATTTGAAGCGCCTGTGATTCGCTGGACCATCAGAGCGTTGTGGGCATTGTTGTCCTCTATCGCCCTTTGCCCAGTCTGTCCCCCAGACAGCTCTCTATGACCCGCACTATCCTTAAGCCCCTCACCATGTTTGCGGCTGCTCTGATTGAAACAGCGCACGCCTCTTGCTTCCTGCAGCAGGCAGTGCGTTGCCGGAGCAGCGGCTGCATGTTTCTTTGAGCCCGGCCCTTCGCTGCAAAGTTGGGGATCCTGCTCCTGCAGAGTGACCCGCCCGGATCCTACCCCCTCACTCCTCCATGCTGCTGCTGCGGGGAAGCGCTGCTGCTGCCTGCCTCATCCATGCTCGGGGCGCACCGCCGAGGCTGTCCTACAACACACCTTGCCCGCAGCGGGCAAATGCCTGGGGTGTGTTTGAAAAACATGCGGCTGCCATTGTCTAGGCTCATTAAAGTGCGGCCGCGAACGAAAGTGAAAGCACCAGACAGTGTAAAACTATTACTGGTGGGGTGAGGGGGGAGGGAGGGGGCGCGACTAGAATCTTACTCTAGCGAGGTAAACAAGCCCATCTACAGCGTTTACCTTACGGAAGCGAGCAGCGTCAGGCGCAATAATTGCTAACAGATGGCGCCGCTGCTCGCTACCGCAAGGCAAATACCGCACATGCACGAGGGCCCATTGGAAACAGTGCAGAACATGCACGAGTTTCCACAAAAGCCCGGAGCGATTTCAAGGATCACTCCAAAGCAGCGCTTGCGTGCTGCATAGGTGAGACCTAAAAAGGAAAAGCATTATGCAAAGCCAGAACACATTTGGTATCAGCAATTACACATTTCAAGCCAACAGAACTATTCTATAGAACTTAGTCTGGCGTCAGACTGGGATGCTGTAGCTCCTTTCCCTTGGTTCTTCTTTTTCCCCTCTACATGTTTAGCAAATATCAGTGCTGATTTAACGTCTGTGAAATAGTGTGTTGTACCCTCCAGTGACACTTTCAATCTGGCAGGATATAATAGAGCATATGGAATTTCAGCCTGCCTGAGAATACGTTTAACCGGCACAAACTCGCACCTGGCTGCCTGGACCATCAGGGTAAAGTCCGGGTACATGGAAATAGTGTTTCCCTTATAATCGATGACCCTCTGTCTCTGGCGAGCTTTAGAATGGTGTCCCTGTCTCTGTATTTTAGTATACGTGCCAGTATGGGTCTGGGCGTTGAGCCCACAGGAGGCCGAGGGCCCAGCGTGCGGTGAGCTCTCTCCACTATGAACATTGCGGACAGTGCGGGACCGAATAGGTCACGCAGCAGCTGTTCCACAAAAGTTTCCAGTTTGTCTATGGCTGTCGTCTCGGGAACACCCATAATTCGAGGGTTGTTCCTTCTGGACCTGGCTTCCAAATCAGCATTCTTTGCGCGTATCACTTTCAAAAGCTTGTCCATTTGGAGACGCTGTTCCTTAATGTCTATTTGAAAGTCATGCAGCTTTGTAGAGCGGTTGTCGAGTTGGTCTAGTCGCATCTCATGGGTATCAACCTGCTTTTTCACCTGATCCAGCTGTGTGGTGAGGATGTCTAATTTAGAATCTATAGTTTACATGCTAGACTTCATGTCAAGAAGTAGATTCCGAAGATCGTCCCCGCCACCCGAGGCACCATCCCTCGCGCCAGATTCAGAATCTGTGTCACCCTCGTTTTCAATATGTCTGGTTAGGCGCCTGCTCACGAATTGCAGTTTGGTTTGCTTTGTATCAGATTTGCCCATCTTGACTGACCTTGGGCATTCAGCAGCAGGAGGAAAAAGACCAATGTGATTAAGTGTCAAGTATGGTCAAGACATGTGGGCAGACATGCATGAACCACCAATTTAGCAAACTACATCTGATTTAAGCGATATGGGAGGGGGGATTCTACGACCACTCAGTGACAGAGTAATGAAAGTGATCAGTGGAGAGCAGCACCTTGAATCACTGACCAGGGCACTCCACCACCCAACCAAGGACTGCCCCACCACAGCTCCAAAGCAACAGGCGCAGACTTGAAGCCAACTCTGCTCCCTCAGGTCGTCAGATACCTCGGTGGAATATGACACACTTTGAAAAAGCGGGACAGGCCGGACACGGCCGCCCCACCTGAGCTCAGTCCGCCCGGGGAGGAGTGCACCACAGTCCAAGACTCACACATGTTGGCGACTGACACCAGGTATATGCCGCTGTTCATATAAGCCCAACACATTTACACAGCCAGCAGGTTAGGCAGCAGAGCGTTCGTTTCTATGTGAAGACAATTTATCACACTCCTACACGTGAAGCTCTCTGCATTCCAGCCGCCTCCTCTCCATTGAAAGCGTCGATGGTCCGTCCCGGCTCCCCCGAGAATCAGACCAGGTGGGGGCAGCAAACACACAACTCCCAGGCCCAGGGGGCACAGGCAGAGCCACTCACCGCATAGGATGGTGTTGATGAACCGGGGAGACCTCCGTGCTCGCCCACCTCATAAGCAACAGGTCTCCCACGAGCCGCCGTCACATGCAGGTCTTCTCTGCTCAGCGCGACCATCAGACGGATCGGGAGCGCCGCGACAAAGCTCCCAGTAGGCTTAACCCAGGAGCCAGCACAGCCCAGCGTGCGTCCGGCCTACAGGACTTTGTGCGTGAGAGTCGCGCTCAGCTCCAGGCGGCGCGGTGGCGGCCCCCAACTCAAAATGGCGGGTCCTCTCCTCGCGGGTAATCACTCAGTACACACACAACCCTACCAGAGCCGCACAGCAGGAGGACAATCGCACCCCTCAAGAGCACATCAGCGGCCAAGCTCCCAACTTCAGCGCCAAGCCCCTCCGATCGCACCTTAAATACACGCACCCCGAAGCTGGAGTGCCGGAAACACGGACGCTGTTCTCTACGCCCGGCTGAACATGGTGAGTGGGAATTCCATAGTGTGCAGCAATGCTGCGCCTGGCTGTATTGCAGGGTGCAGGAACTCTGCCGGAGGAGCCACTTCGCAGGCCTTCTGCTTGTGACAGGTGCCCGTTGCGTCCCGCGGCCCCCGTATAGGCCGTCTATTATCTACGCCACTGGACAGAAATCACCAATGGTGGTAATGATCAGAGCACACCTTTGTCCGCTACCATCTCTGGTGGTGCAGAGTCGTGGTTGGTTCCGGGCTATGCAGGATATTATTTGCGGCCGGCCGAGCCCTCTCAGTGAGCGGCCATCTTGCTGCTCGGTCAGCCACGCCCCCACAATGCCATTATTACTGAATTCACAGTAGCTGTACAGGTGGCCCACAGAGAGTTCTTACCCATCAAGAAGCAGTTGCAGAAGGCACAAATCCCTTATTCTATGCTGTACCCAACACGCCTACGTATAGACTATCATGGTACAAAGAACATTTTTGCATCTCCACAGGCTGCCAAAGACTATCTCAAGACGATCACCCAGAAACAACAAGATCAACTTGCAGATGATTGTACCAAAGATGGCAGCTGATTTTTCATATCAGAGTTAGCACTTCATTCTCATACACATCAATGACATGAGGTGAGGCGGGTGCACTGAGACTGTAAGGGTCTTGCCCCCCCTCCCCCCAGTGACATAACCTGCCTTACTTCTCTGGCTCAAATATGATGACTGGATCAATGTTGTTGTTTGGTCCTGGCCACCTCCGGTCACCAGTAGGAGTGCAGGAACTCTGGGGACTCCGCAGATGGAACTCCTCTTATGTTAACTATGTGTTGTAACTTGTTGAATGAGCTGACAGTTACTGTGCTGTATATGACTGTCTTTGGCATGGTTGGGATGCTAATGTTGGCAGGAGGAGCGTTGTTTACTGTTTTTTGGTGACCACACTGGTGCTGACTGCTATTCCTCTGTTTCGGTACATCACATACGCTACACCCTGATTTACAGTGCAATCCAGGCCCAAGAGTTAGTTCAATGGATTCATCAGGGGGACAAGTAGCCTTCCTAACTTGGAACATCCGGGCACAAATAATCCTCGACAAATTCAACAGATCCTTTCTTACCTACACAGGCATCATATTCAGCTTGTGTTCTTGCAAGAAACGCATCTCACAGGACACACAGAGCGGGCTGTTGGGTCCCTATGAGTGGCTTACAAATTGGCTTCTTCCTATTCCTCATAATCAGGTGAGTCATGATCATAATTTTTTTTTAAAAGGGTAACCTTCACAAAACAGCACTCTGTACGGGTTGAACAGGGTTGCTATGCAATAGTGCAGGGCACTCCTGTCACTCTGGTCAATACATATGGCCCCAATGAAGACAACCCTGGGTTCTATATGACAATTTGGCACCACATTCATGCCCTTCCTCCAATGACGATTTTAAAAGGGGGAGAGCTCAACACATACTTAGACCCAGTCCTTGACTAGCCAGCTGTGGTAGACTAGCATGGTAAGCATGCTGCTACGAGTGTAAGAGATGGAATGGCAGAATATGGTATTGTGGATATATGGAGACTCGGACACAACAAGAGGGCACGTTTGTGTAATCTGTCCACGGATTGTGGTCTAGTTTTGACTAATGGTTTAGACGTGAAGCTTGTACCCCGGCGACAGACGTTCCTTATCTGCTCATGCACCCAAGATACTGGTACTCTCAATTCCTACTCATACCTCACCCCAATTTATATGGCGATTTCAGGTGACGGCCTTCCTGGATGCCGTGTTCCGAGTTGGGCTCCACTCTGCTATAGTTGAGTAAATATTGGCTCTGTGGTGGGTATGGACACATTATGGGAAGCTTTTAAAGTAACAATCAGGGGGGTATGCACGCAGGCCGAAGTGTTACAGGCAATACACACCCAATTAGGAGAGGTTGTGGCCTTACGGCCAGAGCTGCCGACTTTGGAGCTGAGGAACCAGGTTCGAGCCACAGCTCAGCTTCCTGTGATTCTGGGTAAATCACTTACTCTACCCGTGCCTACCAAAAAATGAAGGTGTCCTTTTGTAACGTAGCTGGTGGTCATGTAAAGCGTTCCAATACCTTCGGGTCTAGTTTTCGCTATATAAATCTGCAAAAAATACAAAGCACTAAGAGCAAGCTGCAGTCTCTAGAGAGAGTGATATTGAGGTAAATCCTAGTCCTGCCACTCTGGTTGCAATCCAAGAACACATTACCACCTTTTATGAGCTGGGACCTATGAGCTGAACTTATTATCCTAGAGACACAGGGCTAGAAGGGACGTGGAGGTTGGCCGACCAGGCCAGAGTTTAGCTAACAAGTTGAGATCGCCACAGGGACGAGCGCACGTTTGTACAGATCAAAACCCCGGAGGGCACTGACAATTATGACACCCCTTTCCATACTCACTAACTTTATGGATTTTTATACCTGTCTCTACGGCACTCACCATTCTGCTGCGGAGGCTGAACTGGGGAGCTATCTTGTTCACATAGTGCTGGTGCGGCTGTCCCTAGGACAGCATGAATTACCAAACCAACCCATTTCACCCAAGGTGATTAAAGACGCCATATGCTCACTCCCAAATGGAAAGGCCTAGATGGCCTAACGGACAAATTCTATAAGGAGCTTGCAGATTTACTGGCGCTGCAGCTACACGCCCTCTATGAAGAGGTATATGCAGGCAGCTATTACCCCCTCACTGCAGAAGGACCACCTTATTGTTGCACTGTTGAAGCTGGACATGGCAACAGAACACTGCGAGCCGTACCGCCCACTATCTTTAATAAATATTGCTGCCAAAATATTGGCCAAGGACTTGGCCACCCAGCTGCAGCCATTGCCTTCCAGCCTGGTACTGCTGGATCAGTCAGGCTTCACAGCAGCACGCTCCACCACCCATAACTTGTGCACCTTGTTTGCGCTGTTACATCAGCTGAATTCAAGCGGCAGTCTTACTTGATGCAGCCAAAGCCTTTGATTCAATCGAGTTGGACTACATGTTCAAGATTCTACCACGTATGCCAGTGCCTTTCCTGCGGTGGATTAGACTACTATCCAGTAGCCTGTGTACGTATAAATTGTAACAAATCTGAGGGGTTCCCAGTACACAGGGGTGCGCAATAAGGGTGCCCTTTGTCACCATTATTATTTGTTATGAGCTATTGGCTAGTGTGATCCGGCAGTGGCATGCTGCTTCTGTACTCCATTTTCGCTTGCGCCCACTGGGTATTTCTTTATATGTAGATGACATGGTGCTATATATTAGGGACTCCGTCACACATCTATCACCAGTAATCCATGACTATATAAGATTAGTGCGATATTCAGACATGAGCATTAACTGATCGAAATCAATTATGTTCACCCTGACACCGATCACTAAAGCATACAAGTTAAATTTTCCCTTGCACTGGAGTATGGAATTCAGTTAAATACTTGGGTATTTGGATTCCTAGTGATCCTGAACTGGTAATCCGCTACAATTATAGTTGGGCCGTTTCGCACTTGGAGGATTAAATTCCACAGTGGTCCAGGCGGCTGTTATCTTTAGCAGACAGAATAGCCATTATGAAAACAATCGTGCCTACATTTTTATACATCTGTACCAACATTCCCATTGTACTGCTACATTTTTTTTTAAAACACTTTGGGCGCACATTATTACATTGGCGTTAGCAGGCAAACAGCCATGCAGCCCCTGTGAAGTACTCAACTTACTGTATAAACTAGGAGGATTTAATGCACCAGACCTACACTTGTACTATCTGTGTGCACAAGCCCATTTCGCCCTCTACTGGTATGCTCCACATGACTATGCCCCACATCTAGTGGTAGAGCATGATGGTGTATTTCCCATCTCCCTGCAAGCTATATTATCGCAAAAGCGAGAGGGTTTGTTACATACTGATATAAACATGATACACTCCACCAAATGTGCCTGGCAAGCGACGGGAGTGCATGAGTGTAAGATCCCTTTATATGCTCCAGAACTCCTCTGAAATTTCATCCCGCACTGTCATTTACGCAGGAAAATAAGTTGTTTGACTTGGTTGCAGATAGTGGGTGACGCCTACCCAAAAGGCACATTTATAGACTTGACCGACGCTTCATACACAGAGTGACACGCCCCACTATTGAATTTTATATACTATCCCCTCATATGGAACATGCAGGAGTACTATCCTCAATTTCCTAATGCACCCCATGCTTAATGCCTTGCACACCTTGCTGATTAGTGACAAACGTAGGAACTTGGTAACTAAATTATACAATGCAGCGCAGGCAGGCAAACAGACCGGTGGTCCCGGATCCAGCACTGTAGAAGTGGAATGCGGTGTTGGACCAACCACTGGAGCCGGTAGGCTGGGCTTTCTGCTGTGCACAACTGCTTGTACTCACATCTAATTGTAATTTGTGCATCATTCATTTCAAGTATCAACACCAAATGTACTATACACCTGTCAAATTGTGCAGATATGGTTTGAGGGAAGATGTGAAATGCGTGCAGTGTGGAGTGCTGGAAGTAGATCTCCTGCATCTGGCCTGGCTGTGTCCTCCGGTCCGGAACTAATGGTCTCATGTTAAAGACGCCTGGAGACGTTGGACTGTACCCCCAGAATGTGTTTGCTGGGACTGGTCAAAGACTTACAGCCAACCAATAAACGCTTTGTGGCTTTACTGTTGGCAAAGCGGAGAGTTGCCATACATTGGGACCCACGAGCCATACCCACCAAACGGCAGTGGCTCTTGGACCTCACATACTGCAAGAAACTGTTGGAAATGTATGCGTAAGAGCCACCAGGAACAGCACGGCCGGAAGACAGTTGGGGCCTCCTAACAACCTATTAGTTCTTTGCTCCAGAGGGACTGTAGGAGGGGATAATGTTGGAATGGTAGCCTTCAATATCTGGTTGTGCTTTTTCTTTTCTTTCCTTTACTAATCCTTACAATTGTGGAAGGGGGGACCCAGGGGGTGCGTGGCGTGAGCCGGTCGCCCCCTGGGTTTGTTCGCACAATGGTTGCGGCACACAGCTGGGGCGGATGAGGGATCAGGGAGGCGGGAGGCGCGCGAGGGGAGGTATTAAATAGGGGGTAGGCGGGGCGGGAAAGATGGGAAGGGGGAGGGGGCGTTCCCTCGTTTCTGTGGGGAGGCGGGGGGTGTCCAAGGCCGTTGTCCGGGTGTGTCAAGGGCAGGTGGCAGGCTGGCGGGGAGAGCAAGGAGTGTGGGGGCCCAGGCTGCTGCTGGCATAGGTGAGGAGAGAGAGCATTTCTCAGCGAGTGCCCCAGCTGGTCTTGCGTATTCAGAATGTGGGCAAGTGGTGCAGGTTAATGGGCAGAATTATGTTCTGAGCCCAGCACCGCCTTTTTCTAGCATGGGCACACCTAATTTTATTGGCGATGCACACTTGGGGAGACAGGCAGAACGGATGCCGCCCAACAGAGGCAGTTCTGGCCCTGGTGCTAGCAGGAGAGACACAGCCCCCTTTGTGTGTGATATGTCGTGTCCTGGTCAGGTGCAGTTTGGGGTGGGAGCAGGTCGGCGGCCTTCCGGGTCTCAGCAAGGAGGTACTGCGGCCCCTCTCGTAGCGCGTTCACTGGGCAGTGTTGAGGCAGTTCAGTCTGGTGCCGGCCCCTCTGTAGCATTGAGGTCACTGGGACAGAGCCCTGGGGGTTTCCCATCGGATTTGGTTCAGGAGCATGGGGCGGGTCATTGGGTATAGGTGGGAGCTGAGGGTGCAGTTTCCACGGCACAAGGTGGCAGCTTTGGGGGTCCAGGAGGCACTTTGGGCGGACAGGAACAGCGCGGTTTGAGCGACTTGCAGGACACCCATCAGTCTTTATCTGCACGGACTGCGGCTGGGAAGCGCAAAATGCGGATGGAGCTTCCTGCGGCTCTGTTTGGTGTGCCTATGGTAGAAGGGGGATCTGGAGCGGATTTCCTTTCCTCTGCGGGCCACCCGTCCACTAGGTCAAGGGCAAAAATAGCTTTGGTTTCTGGGGGACGGGGTAATTTGGCAATGTCTGGGGGCAGTGGGGCACCTTCGGGTGATGATTTGTTTTTGGGCAAGGAAAGTGATGATTTGGAGGAAGGGGAATTGAAGGATGGGGATGATGTTGGAGAAGAACAGTCCATGCACCCTGTGAAGGGTATGAGGGGTGTGTCGGGGCAACACAATGTGCTTAGTTTGTTGCAGATGTCTAGTGCGGACCATGCAATGAAGCGGGATCCTGCAGCTGTCCTTCGCCCTCAAGAGATTGGTCAAGACGCGCATTCCAGCGCAGCTCCGTTGCCTGCAGGTACGGCGGGTTGGTGGTCAGTTTGGCAACAAGGGGGTACCACGCAGAAGTTATCCAGGTCCATTGGCGTTGGGGGAGAGCCATTGGGGGAGAAGGGGCCTGTGGGGGCGGTACAACGGGGTTCTTTAATGGGGACGGTTCAGGGAGGGGGTGATTCAAGCATGGTTGTCGCAACACCAGCTGTTACAGGTCAGGAGGTTTCAGTGGCCACAGATGAAGATAAGAATATTCACAAAAAATTGCCATATATGGGGATTGCTATGCCATTGGGCTCTCATTTGTCTGATAGGACTAAAAGCAGAATCTGGCGTCATGAGTTTGTTGACGTTTTTAAATTATTGCATCGTGACATTCAGGCCAAGGAAGGGTCTAAGGAAGAGGAGTGGGAGTTGGCCAGGCGTCCTAGGGTCCCCAAAAGTATTGAGAATTGGACTTCTGCCTTTCTTATTTATGCCTCCATTTACTGTGAGAAATACCCGGATAGGGCGGTTGCCTTGTTTAAATATATGGACATTATCAGGAAGGCTCAGAGTTATTTTGGGGGATATGCCTGGTTATCCTATGATGAGGAATTCAGAGCGCGTTTGAGTGTGGCACCTGACAGACCTTGGGGTGATGTGGATTCCGAGCTATGGTTGCAATGGATGGCGTCCTCGCAGCCCCCGGCTACTACTCATACGGCTAGTGGGTTACCGGTTGCTTATCGTCCCTTTCAATCCCGTCCCGCCCAATTTGGGGCGGGGTTTGGGGGCAGGGGTCAGCCGAGCAATTTTGGGGCCTGCTGGAACTTCAACAGGGGCTTCTGCAGTAGACAGTTTTGCCGTTACCATCATGAGTGCTCTCAATGTGGAGGCAAACATCCCCTCACACAATGTTTTGCGGGTCAGAGGTTCGGTGAGCAGGGAAGAGGGCAGAACTTGCACTTTGCAGCAAAGGGCTCCTACCCCAATTAGGCTGGAGGTCTTGGGGCTCTGGCTGGAGGCCTATCCGGATGTGGAAGCTGCCAACAGAATTTTTTGGGGTTTCAAGGATGGGTTTAAGATTGGTTACCAGGGTCCTAGGCAAAGTAGATGGGCTGATAAGTTGAAGTCGGCGAAGGAATTCCCTCAGGTGGTTCAGCAGAAGTTACAGGCTGAGGTGGGGGCGGGCAGAGTAGCGGGTCCCTTTAGGCAATGTCCTCTGCCAAATTTGATTGTATCCCCTCTGGGGGTTGTTCCTAAAAAGAAACAGGGAGAGTTCCGGCTGATACACCATTTGTCATGGCCTGAGGGATCCTCAATTAATGATTTTATCTCGCCGGTTGATTCTTGCGTTTCATACGCTTCTGTGGATGATGCTCTTCGTCTAGTTCGATCAGCAGGGCCCGCTGCGCAATTGGCTAAGAGCGATATACAATCGGCTTTTAGATTGCTCCCCATTCATCCCTCTGATTTTGAGCTTTTAGGAATGCAGGTGCAAGGGGCTTTCTACGTGGATAAAGTGCTGCCCATGGGGTGTGCTATTTCATGTGCCCTTTTTGAAACTTTCAGCACTTTTTTGCAATGGCGCTTCACTCATGTTACGGGTCATGCCTTAATTTGCCACTATTTAGATGATTTTTTGTTTGTTAGCGAACAGAACACAGGTCAGTGTCTCTGGGCGTTGCATTCTTTCCAGCTGATGGCTCAGGAATTGGGGGTGCCATTGGCGTTGGATAAAACAGAAGGGCCTAGCACTACGTTAGTTTTTCTGGGCATTGAAATTGACACGGTGGCTATGGTCGCTAGATTGCCGGCTGAGAAAGTGCAGGAGATTTCTGTGTTCTTGTCCTCCGTGATGGGGGAGCGCAAATTGGAGCTACGGAAGGTGCAAAAGCTGCTGGGTTACCTTAACTTTGCGTGTAGGGTGGTCCGGGCTGGGAGAACTTTTTGTAGGAGACTTGGTTTGGCTATGTCTGGGGCAATTCTCCCTCATCACAGAGTGCGCATTTCAGCGGCTATCAGGGCGGATTTGTCCATTTGGTTGACTTTTTTGGCAGATTTCAATGGTGTGTCTTTGTTTTTTGGTGAAGAAGACATGATTTGGGATGTGCAGATTTACTCGGATGCGTCTGGAGCAAAAGGCTTTGGCATATTCTGGGACGGGCGTTGGTGCGCTGAATGTTGGCCAAGTCAGTGGCTGTTGCAGGGTCGCAGTATTGCCTTTTTTGAGTTTTTCCCTCTCTTGGTTGCGTTGTATGTTTGGGGTGAAGAGTTCAAAAATCGTTCAGTGCTGTTTCATGTTGACAACTTAGCGGTTGTCGAATTGATCAATAATCAGAAGGCTAGAGATTTGAGAGTTCTGCGTTTGTTGCGTGCATTTATGCTAAAATGTTTACAGTTTAACATTGTTTTTAAGGCAAGGCACATTCCAGGAGTACATAACGGTATAGCTGACTCTCTGTCTCGTTTGCAGTGGGACAAATTTCGAAGGCTGGCACCTGGGGCGGCTCCCAACAAGACTCTAATCCCACAGTGTGTTTGGGAGTGGGGGGAATGAGAATTGTCGACTTGGTAGAACACTCTGTAGCGGCATCTACGAGACGGAGCTATCAGCAAGCCTGGAGCGAGTTCTTATGCTATGGTAAACTGTGTGCTGAGCATAGGAGGAGATTGACTGATGAGCAACTGCTTCTGGGTTTTGTTTTACACATGATAGACAGAGGTCTTTCCCACACTACCATTTCTGGTAAATTGGCGGGAGTATCTTTTTACGGGCAGTTGAGGTGGGGAAGGGATCCGGTGACGGGGGTCCTGGTTAAAAGGGTCCTAAAAGGTTTAAGTAGACTGCAACCAGGGGCTAAGCCGTTGAGGCAAGCGGTGACGTTTGAGTTGTTGCAAAAGATGCTTTTGGAGCTTCCCATCTGCTGTTACAATGAGTCTGAATGCCGTCTGTTTAGGTTATGTTTTCTTTGGTTGTTCTTTGGGGCTTTCAGGGCATCCGAGCTTTTGGGTTCGGGTCATAGGCCAGGCGTTCAGGGTACAGAGGTTTTTCTGGAAGAGCAACGTCTGCGGATTTGGTTGCGGGTTTCAAAAACGGATCAGTTGGGCAGGGGCAAATGGATTTTCTTAAATAGGAGTGGGGTGGGCCAATGCTGCCCTGTCAAGGAATGGGTGGTTTTTAAAGCTTCTAGTTTCTTTTCTGATGGGTCGATTTTTTGCCATGCCCAAGGGCGTCCGGTATCGGTTGCACAGTTGCTGGGTGTTATGAGACGAGTGCTTTCTCGTGTGGGTGAGAATCCTTCGTTTTTTGGCACACACTCTTTCCGCATTGGGGCAGCCACTGAAGCGGCTCGCCTGGGCTGGTCTTGGGCTGACATACGGCGTATTGGGAGGTGGAAGTCCAAATGTTGCAAAAGATATGTTCTTAAATAGTTTTCAAAGTTTTTCCTTTGTTCCTCTGGTTAACTTTTGTTTCTCTACCTAGGTAAGCTTCCGGGGCGTGTAAATTTGAAAAAAACGACATGGATAATAGGACATTCCTTCGTGAAATGGGCTGCGGTGTATGCCGAGCAACAGCTTTGTGGGAGATCACTTGGACTTCACAGTGCTAACCATGAGGTGGTATGGCATGGAAAAGGGGGTATGCGTTGGGGGGGTTTGTTCCCTCTTTTGGCCAGGATGTGTTCAGGTGGAGGTCCTCCGAACCTGCTCATTATTCATTTGGGGGAAAATGATCTGGTCAGCTTATCTGGTTTAACTCTCATAAAATTGATGCAACAAGATCTGGAGGCCCTCACGGCTTCTTGGGAAGGCACTCAGGTAGTATGGACGGAATTCATCACAAGGTTGTTTTGGAGAGGAGCGCGTAACCATGCTGCGATGGTAAAAGCGAGACGGAAGGTTAATAGAGCTATGAGACTTTTCTGTTGGGGCAAAGGGTTGAAGGTGCTGGCTCATTCTCACATTCGGGGTTCGGAAGGCT
This sequence comes from Triturus cristatus, assembly GCF_964204655.1. Taxonomy (NCBI): domain Eukaryota; kingdom Metazoa; phylum Chordata; class Amphibia; order Caudata; family Salamandridae; genus Triturus; species Triturus cristatus. Next base: position 933,690,443 of record NC_140584.1, on the reverse strand, counting down.
ATCTTTTCAGAGAGGATGGGGTGCACTTGTCCAAAATGGGGCAAGCCTATTATTTGCTGGAATTAAGGGACTTGATTGCGCAAATTTGGAAAGAAAGCATCTGGTGTGCCTGAAACAATTTACCGCACACTTATTTTGGGGGTGGGGCAGGAAAACTCTTTTGGTTTTCCTGGTTGGCGGATATTTTGCCTGTGGGGGGTGGCAGCCTTGAGCGGGATTGTCCATCCTCCAACGGGGGGAGGTGGGGGGGGACTAAGTCAAGGGGACAGGAAATGAGAATGAGGGGATGCTATCTACAGGGGTCAGTCATTCGGGCTCTGATTGGGCTTTACAATGGGGATTTGCTGTTTTGTACATAGTTTGAAATAAAGTGAAGAATTTATTAACGATTTATTGAAATGTTGAAAAGAAATTGATTGACACCTGTCTTAATAAAGTGGCCTTTTCTGCTATGCAAAAGTATTGTGGGACGTGAGTTATTGTGCGAGGGGGGACCCAGGGGGTGCGTGGCGTGAGCCGGTCGCCCCCTGGGTTTGTTCGCACAATGGTTGCGGGACACAGGTGGGGCGGATGAGGGATCAGGGAGGCGGGAGGCGCGCGAGGGGAGGTATTAAATAGGGGTAGGCGGGGCGGGAAAATCACTGTGCCCAAGGGAGCGGGGAGGAGGGGTTTGGCCCTGAGCATTTTGTCCCACCCACCCTGCCCTTTGTTTTCATTTGGTGCTTTGCATCTATTGGGATTTTTTCTTTTTCATTTTTGATAGCTGGGTGCGTTTTTTCTTTTTTCGCCACGTTAAGACAGGTCGGCATGTAGTTTTTTTTTCTTAGTTTGTTTTTGGTAGGCGGATAATTTGCCTGTGGGGGGTGGCAGCCTTGAGCGGGATTGTCCATCCTCCAACGGGGGGAGGTGGGGGGGGACTAAGTCAAGGGGACAGGAAATGAGAATGAGGGGATGCTATCTACAGGGGTCAGTCATTCGGGCTCTGATTGGGCTTTACAATGGGGATTTGTACATAGTTTGAAATAAAGTGAAGAATTTATTAACGATTTATTGAAATGTTGAAAAGAAATGATTGACACCTGTCTTAATAAAGTGGCCTTTTCTGCTATGCAAAAGTATTGTGGGACGTGAGTTATTGTGCGAGTGATGCTGGACAGGGAGTGAATGCTTCTATACTTCAAGATAAGAAATTTGCCAGTTATACGTAACTGATATAAGTACAACTTCCACCACTGTGATGCACTGCTTATGACCACACACATTACATCACTGATGACATCTGAAATGTATGGCGGTGCAAGTTATTGTCAGTTATGTATAGCGTGCCTGCAGGGTTGAGTGCCGGCGGCCATGTGCTGGGGGGCACTCACAGGGTGTTACTTGCAGGGCCTGGCCTAAAGACTTGTGCTCTAAAGTAACTAGAACTAGCACCCTTCCCATGCACTGCTGTTTACCTCACATATAACATCACTGACATGTTGTATGACATCATTGATAACATCAGTGGAACATCTGAAATGGCATAATTGATGACAACACTGTGCATAGCGGGGCCATGAGTTATAGTTACTGATATCATTATAACTGGTGGTGAATTTCAGTGGTTTTCTTAGTTTAAAATGATATGCTTTAACTGACATTTTCACCTAACTATAACTTAAGTTTAGCCTTTCCTTTTTTCAGTGAGCAGATAGGTTTACATTTCTATCCATCTATCAAACCTTTGCACGCGGACCGGACCCCCATTTCATCTGTGGCCCACTGTGCGCCCTCTCTCCCAAAAACATGTGTAGCTCACGTGCTTTGCCAGCTGTTTCTGTAAGTGTCGTCCCTCGAAACCGCCCTACGCCTCTCTAGTTCCAAGCCCACACAGTGCAAACAAGATACTGCTTAATAAAGACGTTTAGCACAAGCATGCGAGTATACGGACTGCCGCTCAACCACGCACGAGGCTGCGCCAATCAGAACGCAGCATTTAATAAAGCCTTTGTAACGGTTCTGCCTCTGTCAGTCAGTTTCCGGGCAACGGCGCGCGCGTTGGATTCATTGCCAGCTCAAGTGCCTTTCAACAACAAAAAGGCCAAAAGGAGGCGAGGGACCACTGGCGCGGCGCAATCTTTGCAGTTTTTTTTCTGTTGGGGTGGAATGGGCTAAGTGTTCTGCAAAACAACTTCCCCTTGACCAGCGTTCGGGGATTTTATTTATGTTTCCGTTTCCAAGAAGTGTAACGGAATATTGAAGGCCGTGCAATGGCCAGCTGCCATTCTGACAAAGAACTGCAGAAAGGGCGAATGGCTTCTATAGAATATGCAAGCGGCTGCGTAGGTGCCGCTGCCACAGGTCTACAGCGCCCTCTTCTAAACTTGCGGTGTTTTGTCATAGATGATGCATTTGCGCTACGTTGGATCCGGTGTAATAATCCGTCTAGCCTTACTCTTTTATGTCACTGTTCTCATTCATGAAAGTGGACACCCTCGAGAAGGGCACTTCCGTGGCTCGCAATAAAAAAAAAAATGCTTTTATTTTAACTCCTTCCTCTTCACAAAAAGGCCAACCCTACCACATAACATCCGGTAATACCGAACCAATCAGACCTCCTTAAGGTCAAAGTTTGACAGGCATCACAACTGGCAGAGGCAGGAGAGGAGTCCATGATGAGGTAAAAAAGAACTCTGCAATAAAGATGAATCTTAAGTAAGCTCTCTTCCTCATTACAGTCCTCAGAACCAAGCACAAATAGATTTTTACGAACAAAACCAGAGCCCCAAAAAAAAAGCTGCATCAACATTTATTAACATGTTGGAGCAAATACACTGATAATGAACCTGGGGTGGGTGTGTACAAAAAGTGGGCAGTGCCGGTTGTCTAGGGAAGCAGGAGTACATAAGTCTGCAGGGCACCAGGAAATACAAAATTTCAAGTTTTACAAAGCTTAAAGGTTTTGTTATTTACATAGCTGCATTGCTGGTTCCTTGAGGTTTTGGTAGATTAGTAATTCGTTAGGAGAAGATGTAACGAGAAAAGTACGCATTTCTTGCGTTACTTTTATGCAAAAATATAAGTCTTGGTACGGGAGGTGGTTCAGATGGGGGACAAGTGCTACACAAGTTGGATTTGATGAGGTTTACCATTGGCACCCAATTTAGCTTTGAGGAACTGAAGGATGTCGGAGACATTATCTGAGGCAAGCAGTAAGGACTGCTACTGGTAGAGGACAGAGGTGGGATGTAAGGTGTGGAAGTGTTTTGTGAGTTACAGGTTGAGGTTACATATAGTTTCGAATTTGTGCATGAAGAAACCATTAATGTTGACTGCCTTTTCACTTGAGTGTGGGTTGATGGGGATGGAAGAGGGTTAGCACAAGGTTTGACTGCTTTACTTAATGCTTTGTTTTTAAATTCTGACCCAGTGATAATTTTGGTGCAGTGTTCTGAATTTGCTTGGCGACTGGAGCAGAGCTTACCTGAAGGCAAGGAGTTCTTCAGGTAACTCAAATGCATTCTAAATTACTTTCAGACTTTTGGCATCAGTTTCCCTTTTCTGATGCAAACAGGGTTCTATTTGTGGACTACAATGTCAGAGTCTTGGAGAAGGAGTAGGGTGAACAAAGTATGTTGGGTGGACTCATAAACCTATTACCACGGCCTCCTTAAAGTGACAATCAGCGAGTTTCCGTGGCACCAATTTTCACATGTCGATCCCGCTGCCCTTGTTTGCTATGAGCACCGTGCTCATCAGTCTCTCTTCGTCCTCTGTTCACAGAGTATATCAGGTGCAACAAGTCCACAATCCCAAAAGAAAGGAACACTGATGAGCCCGTTGCTTCCAGCACCACGCCAAGCAGGCACTGAGGTTGGTGGGGTTCAGGAGACCCATGACTACACTGCCCATTGGGGGCATACCCTCTGCTCGGGTATTTCAGGACCTGCTCACCAGATTCTGCTGAACATGCCCCTTGTCTCAGGTCCCAGGATTGCGCAATGCTGTGCGGACAACCAGAAAACCAGAGGTGTAGCAGAAGCCTCCAGCGAACATGGCCATCTCAGGCTCTGACGGGATCTACATGTGCTGGTGGTTATTGAAGGTTGCCCTTTGTGAAGTAGTTTGGGTGGTGTGAGTTGGAACAGTATTAAAAGTGCTCTATCAAGTCAAGAGGGTTGGGTGGCAAGTATGTCAGGGAAGTGATGTTTGGATACACGAGGATGAGTTTATTTCCCAAGGTGATGTTTAAGACACATGAAGTGAAGTTATGCAGTATAGAAGCAAGTCTTTCATTGTCTTGGTGCTTTCAGTGGTAGAGGTTTAAATCACACAGGTACTTGTTGCTAATGTTGGAGATGTTAACACAAAGGTATGAAACAAAATGTTGAAGATGTTGAGGTGGTTAGTTCAGAGAAGTCTTCTGTATACTGGTTGTTGCATTCAGGGGGGGCATAAGAGATTAAGGGCCATATGTAGGTAGCAACACATTTACCGATTCATAAATACCGAATTTTACCGATTCGGTATTTATGAATCGGTAAATGTGATGTAGGTAATGATTCGGTAAATTTTACCGAATCGGAAAAATTCAGTAAATATGAATCGGTATTTACCGATTTGGTAATGGGGAATACCTTCCCATTGATTCCTATGGGCCTGGAGGCCCATAGGAATCAATGGGAAGCCAGTCACCATTACCGATTCGGTAAATACCAATTCAGTAATGAGGGGAGCATATACAAGGGTGGCAGGGTGTCACATTGACACCCTGTTGCACCCCTGATTCTTGCATGTGTGCACATGTGGTGCACATACATGCCCTAAGGGCATGTATGTCTGAAACATGGAACTCTTACATCTGCAAAATATTGCGTTTTGCAAGGTATTCGTTATTTATCACCAACCTGTATTTGGTGGTAAATAACGAATTCTTAATTCTAATTTGCACTCTTTAGAGTGCTCCCTACATTCAGGATTCGGTATTTACCGATTCGGTATTTTACCGATTCGGTAATTTACCGAATCCTGAATTATGCCTCCTACATCCCAAATAGCTAAATACCGGTCGGTAACGGGATATTTACCGAATTTCGGCCGTTACCGGCCGGTATTTAGCTACCTACATGAGGCCCTAAATGTTTGGAGTTGTAAAGGGGAAGCTAATGAGGAGATTGAAAGGCATTTAGAGAGGCATTTGAAGGGGTGTAGAGAGTGGTAATTATATTAAAGTACCCACGTTGCGTGCACAGGTCATTCATGCAGCTCTCCCAAACACTCTATAATCTTACTTCAAACACACATTCACCCAAACTAGTTCACATTTAGCATCGAAATAGTGTCCCGTAGCGGACATTGCTTCATTCAATCAAAGAATGTTCGTATGTGGACACCAACACCTTTCACTCAGATCACAGACTATCAAGTAGTCCTAGCTACAATATTCATTTTTATGGATCACAAAAACGTGTCTTATTCAAAGCCCCTAGGTCGAGGTCCCTGAAAGTCACCATTGCAAATCAAGGGCGCCTGTCTGGATCTGTAGTGTGGGTTACAGGAGGCTCTTAATGATGATGGGGTTTTTGACTGCTGTAATCATCAGCCAGAAATGTGTAACCTCAGTCAAAACGATCCAAAGTATACCCAACAAAGCTTTTGATCTAAAGCACAGGGGCCCATCCAGTTGCTGAAGCTCTGCACAGCGCAGCAGAATCAATGTAGGTGTCCTACCATGGCTCACTCAGGGACTCTCCTCTGGTGCCCAAGGCTGATGGAAGAGCGGTGCTAAGTTCACATTGATTAAAGACTTGTGGATACCAAGAACGGTGAAAGACAGAATCTAGCCTTTACAAAACGTTGACTCAGTGGACCCGAGGAGAACATTCACTAAGCGGAAACAACAATCCAGATGGCAGCACACCTGCAATTAATTAGCAATGTATCCGCTGTAACATCTCTGGGGAGTGTTCTCAAGGAGAGCTCGCAGCAGGTCTGCAGGATTTCTCTCCTCTCTTGGTGCTGGTTAGGGACAGTCGATGAAGAGAAACCTTTTAAGCACAACAACCGGCAGCTAGACAACCAGACTATCCTAGGTAAATTTGCAAGGTTGGTCTAAGGGACACAGGCAGTATGAAGCTCTTGTCCAGGAATGTCCAGTTCAATATAGCTCTTCTAATTGCTAAACAGGTCCTCCTGTTTATGTTCTACGTTCTTGGAAACTTGAACAAGCATGCCACTGTCAATCAGGTTTGATGGTTTGCCCAAAGACACAGCGCTAGTTGATCAGCCTGGCTTTTCATTACCGGGCTTTCTTCAGTACTGGGATGGCTAGATTATTCAAGAGTCACAGAAAAAAAACAGTTAGTGGGGATATTCTGCTGCGCACATCAAGGCTCACTCTACCTCTTACCTGCTGTGTAGGCTGCTGGAGATGTGTTGTTGGGCAGAATTTCAGGGAAGCTGCCAGTGTCGGAAGATCTGTTAATCACCCCAATGTCAATAACGAAGTCATGAAACAGATGATGATAAGCAGCTGGCCTAGTTATTGTGTTAGGCACATGTCCACTATTAAGCATACATTCACTACTGTAACTCAGACAGCCATGTTACGAAGGGTGCAGTCAAAGTGTAATCAAAGGAACTCTAAACACCTGGGATAATTGAAAAGAGGATCTGCTTTATAGGGAGATGCTGGACTTTTCTGCTTTATTTTGGCTAGGTTCATGCTAAACAACTGCAACATGGATATAGATTTTGCCACCAGAATGCAGCTACACTGTACCACAACAGCCATTATTCATTGCCTGCAGTTTTATAGTAAGGAAGCTGAGGAGGATGCCCCGTCAATAGCACATTGAAGTGGGATATTTTTGAAGCCCAGCTGCCTCTCTTGTCTCAGTAGCTGTCTGTCAATGACTCTGATGGGCAACTCAATGTCTCAGTAGTTCTTTAGATTATGGGCCACATAAACATGCTAAATTAAATCGAGGAACACCAAGGGAAATTGTCAGGATGAGACAGCTTGTGACGGCAGCGTTGGACTTATGTCTCTATAGTAACAAATAATAATATTGAGAAAAGCAGCTCCATAAAATAATTTCTACACAAAACTAATGCAGGTAAGTTAAATAACGAGATAAATATTTTGGTGGAAATAAAGTGCATTACAGTGAACAGGAGTAAGGTAACCTTAAGGTTTTCATTAACTCTGGGTAAGGGACATCTTCAACATGTGGTGTTTTTCTTTATAAAACCGGTGATAGCATATTCCTATTTCCAGAACGTTAAAATATTTTATTGTAAATTTACAGAGAAATATGAAAAACTATGTGCTTGGGGATTATGTTTTGTAAACCTGAATTTTCTGGGTGGGAATTTTTAGTTTTGTTTGGGTGGCAGCCACAGGATTGAATCGTGGATGTTGGAGATTCAAGCAGAATGTTATCCCTCTACCCCTTATGCTAGAGACCACTGATCTCGTCAGGGTGTTCGGGCCAGGTGTGGATGGAATGGGAAACACGAGACTCAGAAAACAGCTGTCTCATTGAAGCCGGGAGATCATCTTAAATTGGTCATGAAGTGTTCTCGCACCACTCCAATAAGGTTCCGCATTTAAGGATATGGCAAACAGGGTGACTTCCTCTCCCAAGTCATGGGAAGCTGAAACAGTGTAAGTAGCTTTTATGCATATTCAATCAGTGCGTGGTAACAGCATGTTTGCGGGTTTTACATGCCTGACGTTTAGTTCGCAATCAGCTATCCCCAAATTTTGCACCTTTGTTGTTTACTTCAATTCTTTCCCCTCAGGTGTATTTTTGTGCAGATTTCTCCCTTCTGCTTCTTTCCTTCATGGTCCCTTTAGACCTTTTGATAATTTGCCGATATTCTACCTTACGAACATAATTGCTCTTGGGTTTCTTACCACCTCATGGACTTGTAGAGGTAAGTGTATTACACTTTTACAGACTGCATATTTAATATTATTGAGCCATATTGTGTTTATGGTAACTGATATCCTTCCTCCACTTGGCAACATTAATACCAATTTTCTAGGCGGCATATGCTTCCGTTGTTTTGTTCCCCAGGGTTCTTGTCACCAGGCACTGTTTCATACCCAATGGCAAGTGCAAGGATAACTGTAAGCCTGAGAATTTGCCGCGGTGCTCTATTGCCTGCCTTCTCCTTAAAACCTGACACCTCTTTTCTTATATTTTTTATGTTAAGACACATCATGTGAACTAAAAAAACATTTATTTTCTCATGTTTGTGATTTACCGTGGTGGTACATATTGTTGAAAAGTTCATTCTTTATACCAAATATCTGTTTAAGGTAAAACGTAAACATTACCAGACAGCTAAAAGGTATTTTCCAGTAAGTCACCAAAAAAAGAAGTGAATATATTACAAAGATGTTGACAAATCCTCTAACGACTCAGATGTCGCTTATTTAATTTGTTACACAAAAGCACTAAACAAGTAGTAACTGGCTGCAGATACAAATTCTAGGTACTGAGCTTCTACTCCCATTCTAACTACTCAATTCAGTGGATCCTCATAGGTCCTTTGAGATTTATTGACAGCTACCTACTAAGATATTCTCCAATTGCTGTATCTTTGTAGTTGGCCACAAGCTACTTTGCCCAGCCACCAGCTACTCAAAGAAGAGTAAACATATAATTTCAACATCGAAACCTGATTAGCACTCTTCAAATGTCACTAAGCAACCACCAATCGTTTTCAGGGACGGCTCCTCTGTAATGGCAAAGGAGCACCACCCCCCAGCTAAAGGATGAAAAATAAAATGATAATAAAAGTATTTTAATATAATTTTATTTTTGCCTGACAGTCGACAACACAAGTCTTGAGCAGGACGGGGCCAGGCAATTTTGTGTGAGGCATGGAAGGGGAAAGAGTGGTGGGCATTTTAAAGTGCGCATGTCAGTTTGGCTGGCCGTCTAACGCCGGCCAAACAGACATGTGAACTTAGGTTTCTGGGTTGGAGAACCGGCACAGGCTCCCTCCCAGGCACTGTTTGCCACTCAGACCAATCCCAACGCTTCTCTCATGCTGAGAATAGAATCCCCATCCTGAAAGAAGTATCTGGATTGGTATCTGGGAGCCAGCTCAGTGTGCAGCCGGACTCTAGGATTGGTAGAGAGGAGCAACGCAGCGGCAATCGGAGCGGCAGCTCAGTCAAATTTTAATCATTATAATTATGCTTTCCTTCCCTCCTGCCTCACCACTAAGCATGTGAGCAGCCACCACTGATCGTTTTGTGCTTTCTAGGTTTCTATACTTACTAAGTTACTGTTCCATACGAGAGATGGAAGATAGAGAAGGAGAGTTTGTGTGAATGGTAACCTGTCTTCTTGGTATTGATGGCCTGGAATAGGAGGCAGTATTTCTCGAATATGATGAACACTGGAATTAAGAACCACGGCAGAGTTTTAAGGGACAGAGTGCTTTGAGTATGTTCTGTCACTCCTCAGATTAAGTGAGTGGCCTGAAATGCTGCCATAAAGGGGCTAGCTTTATGTCAGAGAGACAAGTTATGAAAGTATTTCCATCCTTGTGCGAGATCATAAGACCTTGGATGGTGAAGATGAAGTTACAGGTTGGAAGGTAAAGGGATATTTTTTGAAGGCGGCTTAGCTTGAATTATGCTGTCTGTGACTTACTTTTCTTGTGTTCTGTGAGGAAGTGGTTAAAGTTAATATGAAAGCCAAGTGATTTTGCATGGTAGAGTGCCGGTGTGAAGCCTTCCTGCTTCATGTCAGTGAGCCATGCCTGGAACTGGCGGGTTGCAATGAGTTGCTGTTGATGGTCGGATTTTTCATCAGACAAGTTGTTAAGGAAAACTCTTTTCACTGGCTGTTGACACTTTGGGGTAAAGAATTGTTCTTGGTTTACTGGTCTATGACGATATTTTATGCTGGCAAACAGGACTTCCAAGGGTTCCATGTAAACCTTGCCTTGGGAACATTGGAAGGCAATGCAGGTCACTGGGAGTAAGAGAGATCTGGAGGGCTAGGACCCCATCTGGACGAATTTGTGCCTGCATGGAAGGAACAATTCGCACAAGTTCGGTGCGGAAAGTTGGGTGAAGTAACAGAACCCTTTCCTGTAACGCCGGGTGTAAGACAGGCCTCTGTACTGGCCCCACCCTATTTACCTTATTTTTAAACGATTTAGTTACCTTTCTTAATAGCTGTGGCAATGATGCCCCTAGATTAGCAGGCATGAGGGTTACGGGCCTCATATTTGCAGATGATACTCTTCTTCTACATAACCCTGGGCGTAGTTTGCGAAGTAGCGCTACACGTAGCTACGCGAAGTGCACTTCACACTACGCAAGCTACGCGTAGCTTCGCAAATGGCGTAGTGCACTGTGCAAGATGCTGTTTGCACTGATTGCACAGTGCCGGATGCTTGTCCTTACTGTGCAATCAGTGCAAACTGCATCTTGCACAGTGCAAGCGGTCGTTTTCTGCCGCTCGAGTAGATTTCTACTTGAGGGGCAGCTTTCTCAACGCGGACTGGTAGTTTCTCATCGCAAGCATACACGACCACTCACAATGAGAAACCTGACCTCCCTGCGTTGAGAAGCTCGCCGGGAGGTTTATTTTCCACAATCGCGATCGGCAACTTGATGTTGCTGATCGCGAATGAGGAAAAAGTCTTGCCGGGATGTCATTTTGCTTGCTCGCGGTCGCCAACTTGACGTTGAGGACCGTGAGCAAGCAAAAAAAGATCGCTGCACTACGCTACGCTACGCGTGCTTGCACTGTGCTACGTGCAATTCGCGTAGTGCGAAGTAGCGCAAACTTCACAAACTACGCGAGCGTAGCGTAGTGCTTTGCCCAGGCTTAGCAAAATCTCCGACAGGGTTACAAAAAACATGCCACCATTTTAGTAGGTTTTGCGCGTTAAGGGCCTGGAAATAAATATAAACAAAACCAAATATATGGTTTTTAATCCATGGCATACCACTTGCTCAAATCCTACCCTAGAGGGTATTCCCCTTGAACAGGTCCACCTATTTGACTGTTTGGGCATTGCATTAGACAAAAAGATGGATTTGTCGCATAATACAGCTACGGGAAGACTTAAATTGGAGCAGCATATTGGGGAGCTTCAGAAGTTGCACATAGGGTCTCACTATAGATTTGTTTCTCCAGTCCTCCAGTTGCATACTTACCAGGAATTAGTGGTTGCCCTTTATGGTGCGAAGATCTGGGGGCATAAAAATCTAAAATAGTTGGTAATGGCTGAAAAAAGGCTTATGGGGCAGCTTTTGTGTTTACCAGTTAGCATTCCCTTGATACCGTTGAGACTAGACCTTAGGGCTCAGGCCGATATCTGAAAAGACTGAAGTCCGTACTTGATTTTCTGGAGACACCTGTGGGTTACCCCTGTATTATCGCTCTATCGTAGCGGGCTAGAGGAAATACTTAGAGATCCCCTTACTGTCAAATTCCCTTGGATTACATGTATCAAAAACTACCTCTTGGGGATGGGTTTGGCTAATCTTTGGCTTGATCCTGTTGGTTACTGCCCAACTATTAGTGCGAAGGAACTAAAAAAATCAATTTAAGTTCTAAAAATGTAACAACATTTTAATGCATTCACATTGCACTTTATCAACTTTTTTTTACTGCGGTTAAGGATATTTATTTTTTAGAAACTTATTGTAAAAAATCAAACCCAACGTAGCAAAAAAAATGCATGTCCAGTTTAGATATGGAACTTTACAACTTCATGCATTTATGTCAAAATGGTCAGGACCATCGACCACTAATGACCAGGGGTGCCCCATGTGTGCACATAAGAAAGAAAATGCACTCCACTTGTTATTTTTTATCCAGTTTACAGCAGGGCAAGATCAAAATGGTTGATGCCTATCTGTAGAAACCCAGGCACTACTAGAAATGAAGGAGCCTACAGGATTCTACAAACTGATTCGGCACCCCATACGTTCTTTGCTGTGTCTCTCAGCTGTGCCCTAACGGACTAGAAATGAAGGAGCCTACAGGATTCTTCAAACTGATTCGGCACCCCATACGTTCTTTGCTGTGTCTCTCAGCTGAGATAGCCGAGGTTTTATAAAATGCAGGGTTATTTTTTAAATGTATTAATCTGCAGTACAACACATTAATGGACTAAGAAGTGGCAAGTCCTGGTTTGTTGATTATGGACTTCTTCTATAAATGATCTAGATGTATGTTGTTAGTTCTTATAACATATTACTAATTTTATGATAATTATTGTATCATATACCTCTTTTATGGTACTTTGCCGAAATTAAGAACATGGTGATGATGTTATTCTGCTGTACCTCGTCCTCGTGATGCATCACTTTTTGTATGTGGCAAGAAGTGTTCCACAAGGGGAGACCTCTCCTGTAATTACCTCCAACAACAAAGTGTTTTTTTCCATCAAAATATCACTTGCGTCCGGTTTTCTTCTCTATTTTTTATCTTCGTTTTTTCCATTTGGGTTATATTTAAAATACACTTTAGTGCTTTTGATTCCTTACGAGTTAAGAAGACCAATAACAGCCATTAGTTGATTATTCTTTTGCTTGTATTTAAACCTATTTAAAAAGGCATTAAACACAGGCGTGCAAAAGGTAACAACAGGTTCATGTGCCCATCGAGACATTACAAACAAGGAGGTATAGAGGACTGCCCTGTAATAAGTGCTGGCGTAATCACTCACCTTGGGCTCCGGAGTAGTGTGCTACCCGCAGTAAAGCGCACCAGCGCCTCATCAGAATTAGTAGGCGCTATAGAAATGCAATTACGATACAATAGTTACGTTTATAAAGCGCTTTATACACCTGACAAGGTACCAAAGCCTATTTTGCGGACGGGTCTCAGTTTCTCCATCGGAGTGCTTGGAAAAAAGACCGTGTCCGTATGTGAGATTCTGTTTTCAGCATTAACTAAATCATTTGTCGATTTCCAAACGGTAGTGTACAATGCCCGCTTTTATTAACAAAAACAATAACAGGGAGATGTGTTGCATACTTTGAGGGAAGACACTTGGAAAAAGTTTGTTCGCAAATCGTAGGGTAAATATTGGTTCATTGACAGCCACGACGAGAGAAAAAAAAAGCAAGTACAAAAGGCAACTTTGACTTCACTAAATCCCGCTTCTGGTGAATCCACAGCACACTCCAGTGGTCGTGGAACTGTACTGCTTCCATACTTTGTGTCCGCCATCCCTATTTGAACCAAATATCGGTAAGATAATACAGAGGTGGACGAGCCAACAAGTTCACCGGGAGAGCGGAGCCAAGGATGTGGCTCCGATGTTGGAGCCCGTGCACGAGCTGAGCCCCGAAAAAGTTTGCTATATAAAAAAAAAATAGAGAAAACATCATATAAAATATGATACAGTTTATTCCGAAAAGTTAATTTCTTTAGCATGTGGGAAGCTTTGCCATTAATACGTCACATTATAGCACTGCCGTGAGATGTACTAACAAGGGATACTTTTTAAACATGAACCTTTGGTGAACTAAGCAGCAAGACGGCTGTCATGTAAACCCTAAACTGACCCAAATTATTAAATCTACTTCTTTGTGCACCTTTCGGCAGTTTTCTAAAGCACAAAATCGACCGAAGGTATTAGAGCGCTTTACACAAGAATTCTAAAAATTCGTTACATGACACAAGGTCAACGCTCGTTGTTTATAGGAATGGGGAAATACGTGATTTCCTAGAAGCACGGGATACTGAGCTGCCCCGAGACTCGAGCCCTTGTCCCTTGGTCCAAAATCTTCAGCTCTGGCCCTAATGCGATATCCAGGGTACGGGGCGGGATGAAGACAGAAGCCGCATGAAAGCTCGGCTCGTTGTGGGCTCGAGGTTCTAACAGGACCTCGAGCAGAGCCAGGATCGAGCTTTCAGTGGCTCACCCACCTCTAAGATAAATGCTGGGATTCCTATTTCCATACAAGTTTTGATGTTTGTCATTACATGAGTATAGCCTTTTACCCTCTGAATCTAAAATGGCCTTGTTGCGAGAAAGAGCATGGTAGGAGTTGGTGGCTTTCCTAAATGGTCTGACAGGTCCTGCCTAGGTTTGGGAAACACCGGACGTTCCTACCTGGGGTGCGCGCAAAGTACATTTAATGGATCACATAAAATCGCAAATTATCAAGTCACTGAGACCCATTTGTATTTATTTATTTAATGTTTGACGTTTTTGTGTAGCAGGAGCCAGACTCACAGGGGTAGCAGAGTGCTTTACACAACAGCGTGTCGTCATGTATAATAAGTTGGTAGAATACACATTACAGAGGGTTAAAAAAGGTAATAAGCTCCAGGGCGAAGTGTTGCCTAAGAGGTACTCGGCAGGGGATCAATGTCAGAGTTTCCTATTACACATAAATGTAAGAGTTCAACACATGACCCCGCGCGTAAGATCTTTAAGAATCTGCTCATCACTAGAAGTGGCATTGGAAGAGCAGGGTTTTAAGTTCTTTCTTGAAGAGGACATATGAGATCTTAGTTATAGCTGGGAAGATGGAATTCCTAATGTTGGGAGTCTTGCAGAGACTTCTCTGAGTTCTTGATTTCATGAAGCCTGGAGTTTCCATATGGAAAGATTCAGCACCTCGGAGTGATCAGGGCTACCTGAGATGACAAACTTGTATGTCAGGTCGTTTGCTGCTCCCCTGGGTAATGCCTCATAGCATGTGGTTCACTTTCCATGAGCTGGACACCAGTTTAGCTGTAGCACCAATGGCTGCTTTTATAGGGGACAGATTTCCTTGGGGTATGCATGCTAGTGGGGAGTTACAACAGTCAAGTCTTAAGGATAGTGATTGCACTACAGTTTCGAATTCTTCATTTGGGATGAGGGACTATTTTTAGAAAAAGTCTGATCTAGTGGCACCTTTTAAGAAAGCACCGATGTGTGTTTGAAGATTCAGGATCTCACTTATAATGAATCACAGAGATTTAGCGATCTTGGCAGAAACAAGCTTCAAAGTGTCTAATCCCACGGGTATGGGGCCATCATTTACAAAATTGTCTTCCCAACTGCCCGAGAGCTGGCACTACTGGTCTTCGAGAGAATGTTGTAACAGTCTAATTTGTAATCATGTATTGGGTACCAGAAATATGCAGGATGCCATTGAGTCCAGAAGCAATAGGATTTGATTGGCTGTCAGATGTCTATCTTTAGAAGCCTTTGACACTCCAGACGGACAGAACACAGTCTCCCCTCTGAAAGATACACTCTTGCCAACGGTGTGTTTAGACCCACTCCCCAGTAATGGATGGATTGAACTAGGAGTGTCATAGACATACAGTGATTTACTCTGAAACCCAAGCACCGAAGGACAGAGACTTCTATATGGATATGATGCTAGGCCTCCTGAAATGTCGATGTTTTTATAAGCCAAATATCTAGATAGTGGTACATGGACATTTTCATGTTCCTGAGATGTGCAGAGACTACCGTCATGCATTTTGAAAACGTTTGTGGGGCTGACTTGAGACTGAAAGGAAGGTGATTACATTGTAATGATAATGAACACTGTTCACCAGAAGCCTTAGAAAATGGTCATGTTTCCATTTGATGGGGATGTGGAAATACAAACCCTGAAGACCTGGGTCACACATCCAATCCTTATGAGGGAGTGGTGGGTAATTTTGATGAAGTGCCCAGAAGTAAAACTTATCTTTCTTTACATATTTATTTGCTGATCTCAGGTCGAGAATGGGTCAATATTTTTGTTTTGGTCCCTTCTTTCGAACCTAAAAGTAAAGCCCTGAAAATGTTTGCTATATAAAAAAATAGACAAAAAATCATCTAAAATATGATAAAGTTTATTCTGAAAAGTTAATTTCTTTAGCATGTGGGAAGCTTTGCCATTAATACGTCACATTATAGCACTGCAGTGAGATGTACTAACAAGGGATACGTTTTGAAAGGAGGGACCAGCTCCATTACTTCTTTGGTTCGAAGAATGCTGACCTACATCTGGAGTCACTCTTGATGGTTTTTAGATGTTTTCTTTGGAGGGATTGATAAAGGAGATGAATGAAATTTCAAATAATTAAAATTCTATAGAATATTTAGAACACGGGGGGCGTGGCTTGGACGGCAATGGGTGCAGGCACCTAACTCCATTGCTCCGCTGAACCTGGGAGCGAGCAACTCAAAAGAACGTACATGTGCTGATTACAAAAAAAGACGGTGGTACCGTAGGGTGTCGGAATGATCAGGGAGTAAGCTGACCCGCTTAAAACAACCGGACTGCCAACAAGGGGAAGGAAATCACGGAAGAAAGAAATCCCCTGTACGGGAGGATAGGGAGATCCAAGATGGTGCCTGCTAACTGAACAGAACCACCCCGCGGCCTATACCTGTAGCCAGCCACGCTTTAGGAAGGTCCAGCAACCAACTCACCTACCCGCAACCAAGGTCAGTGCTCCGTATGATATCACGGAATTAACGGCGCTGACCGTTTTGAGGCTCGGGGAAAAATAGAAGATCGGTAATATACTCAGTGAGAAACTGAAACCGAGACTGGTGGATGGGGGTCGCCATCTTGAAATAGACAACAACAACGCGGCGAATAAGAAGTGTAGCGCTCAAAAGACTTGCTTTAACGTACAGCGCAGCTCAATTAAGATGCAAACACCTTTTAGCCAGCGGCCAGTACTGGGAGCGCAGCCACTATATTTTAGACAAGACAATCAGGTGTGGTCTGTACTAGCCTCCGACCAGCGCACGCCCAGCATGACGGGAGGGGCTGCGGCGTATTAAGACTTGTGTGTAAGGTGTGCGGAGGGCCACTCCAGCTTGTCCAAGGTGACCAAAGTTGTATGAGAAGCCTCACGCAAGGGGGAGATTCGAGAACGCAAAACAAAGCCGGAAGAGAAACAAAAGTAAAAGCGCAACCCATGGCCACCACCTAGTTTTGTTTGCGCGCCATTTTGATTGCGCCAGATTACCGACTTGACCTACGGTGAGACAACACAACCTAGCCTAGTATGGATCAGGTGTGGGTTGAACGCTGCGCAATAGGGACCCAGAACGAAGCGTAAAGCAAATCAGAAATAATATATGCCATCCACAAGGTCTCAAGATCAATAACGTCAATCTGCTGTATGACGAATGCTGGAAAGCCAACAAGCTATGGGGCAAACCCAACATCACAAACCCTCACAAAACCCATCTGAGCCTGTATAATCTCCAGTGTCCCACATCACGACGAAAGAAGACCACACAAACACGCTCACAGGTAAAGAAGAACTGCACTTGTATCGCTAAATAGGGGACTAAAGAAGATATGCTCACGGGGAAAAGGAGGTGAGCGCGACAAACTCAGGAGGATATATAACGTGGAGTAGCAAGCGTCACCCAAGGTCATCAATACATTATACAGACCAAGGCGGCCTAAGAAGGGCAACAATCCAACTTACTTGCGCAGTCAAAGCCCATATTACATGGTACAGACCGGTCCAGTAGCCTTTCGATAGAAACGCAGATTTGCAGGAACACCAAGCCCAACACCGTCCCGGCGGCTTCCAAACTGCGCTTTTCTTGTCTATCAAAGGAGTCTGAAGACGTTATTTTAGCGCCAGCAAAGGAGTTCAACAAGAGATTCAATCATAGAACGGAAGGTCAGAGGAAGGCTCAGACTACAGCAGGAGAAGAAAGGGCTGGCAGCTATGGCTGGCAATGACGGGAAGCTCACACAGCAATCCAAAAAGAATAACAGTGTCACTCTGGAATCCCCTATCAAACAAAGACCGGACACCAACAGCACGCTGGACATGATCCTAAAAAAGCTGGCAGAAGTACATGATCTAGCTAAATCGACCAAGCAAACTACTGATGCTATACAGCTGGAATTGGCTGCAGTCAGAGCGGGAATACATGCAGCAAATAATAGGCTATCGGAAGTAGAACAGAGGGTGAGTGATGTGGAAGATAACGAGCAAAAGTCTAACAAGGCGTTTCAAGATCTTTCCAAAACAACAGCAATTCTCCTAAAACAAACAGCAGAATTAGACGACTGCAACAGGAAAGGGAACATCAGAATTCTGGGGGTCGCCGAAGGAGAAGAGAAGAATGGTTCATGCATGGCTTTCATACAGGACATGATCCCTAAACTTACCAACCTGAAGTTTGACCTGCCTCTGGAACTAGACAAGGCCTATAGAGTCCCTGCCTATAGAGCAGCAAATATGACTACACCGCGTCCCATAATATGCAAGCCTCTGAGACTACAGCATACTGAAGCCATATTCGCAGTGGCCAGGAAAAAACAGAATTTGCTGTGAAACAGTCAAAAAATCATTCTCACACAAGACTACTCTAAACACACAGTGGACATAAGAAAACGGTTTCTGGCTCAAAGAGACAGGCTGAGGAAGGGAAACATCCTTTACTCATTCATAGGTCCTACGAAATTCAAAATCACAGACAAGGGCAGACTGCACATCTTCGAAGACCCCAATGACCTATCCAACTACTTACAAGGTCCTACTCCACAAGATATGGATTTCTCCCAGGCAAACGCGAACAAGAGGAGAGCCTCACCAGAACTGGGGGGGAATGGATAAAGATAGTTCACCTCATAACCTCTGGCACTGTAGTCTTCCGCAACTACTATGCAAACATCATCTACCTCATCCTCACTATCTACCTCAACCAGATTTCTACTTCTAAACACTTTGCTACCTCAAGGGCCGGACGGCTGAATCGAACTCAGGAAAGGCCTCGAACGTGGATCACAAAAAGGGCACCCTGCCTTGGGTAATTTTTGGAGCACCACAGAACACATTTCCGAACAGAGCTTCGCAGACAATCGTGCTGATAAGTTATGAGCGATCAACATAATCAATAATATCCTTTCTAAGACTATTGTCATTGTAAAGAGCTGCATGCTAAATAAGTTGCAAATAAGCTAAACAAATTGCAAATAACTGCTGACACTAGGGCGTTTAAGGACACAGATGCATGTGTACACGCTTTTTACATATCCCATCCCAGGGAAAACGGAGCTGGAGCTGTGCTGTCACACGTCCAGAATTCTAGATGTAGGATGCGGGGGGAGGGTGGTTGGGTTTTTGTGGGGGGGGATTTTAGTTTTGTGTATGTCATGTTAGTTTTAGTATTGTTTGTCAGGCACTCAACCGTAGCATCTACCCTCTGCTCCCTCTTGTTTTCCAAACTTTACACCTACACTACTGCACACACTGTAGAGATTGAAACCAGAGCACGGGTAAGAGCCAGGGAAGGCACACGAAGAGATCTGAGACAGGGTCAACACTCACAAAGCTCCAGAAAAGAACATGAATATCAACACAAGGAATGGGAATATGGGCCCGTTTAACAAAGCGCCACCTAGCATCACATAATGACTTCTAACCAAAAGAACTCACTATCATTATCGTCAAACCTGAAGATAGTCTCCCTAAACGTTAACGGTCTCAATCACCCAGTTAAAAGGAAAAAAATACTTGACTACTTAGCTAAAACTAAAGTGAACATCTTTCTCCTACAGGAGACGAGGCTATCCCGGGACGATGCAGAACGGATTAGGGCGAGTTGTGTTGGCCAAATGGCATGCTCTCCGGCTGTAGGGAAGAAACGAGGAGTGATCACCTTGATAAATAGTAACTCCAAGATAACCATAGTAGACAATCAATGCGACCTAGAGGGATGAATCCTCTTGACACAGCTGAAAAGGGGGGAGGAAAAATTTCACGTACTCAACATATACGGACCTAACACTGATGACACCACCTTCTGGGACAACATCTCAGGTAGGATGGAGGCACTCCCACAAAATGACCTAACAGTGCTGGCAGGCGATTTCAATATGGCACTAGACTACACTATAGACAGACAATCACAATGCCACACACTACCCCCGGGGGAACACAAGATACTCAAAAATGTATGTACCAAATACAACCTGAAAGACACCTGGAGACTTCAGCACCCGGACACAAGAGATTACACCTTCTCCTCAAACCCACACAACTCATACAGCAGAATTGATTACATACTGATCTCAGGCTCGCACACCCACTTAATCGAGAACACGGACATAGCCACGAGAACTATCTCAGACCACTCCTGTATCAGTCTCCTACTAAACGGTCGCCATAATGAGGATCATCCTTGAAGATGGCGATTTAACAGTGATGTATTAAAAGAGCAAAGCAACATTACCAAAATAGAGCAGGCCATAAAGGATTACATTAAATTTAACGACACCGCAGAAGCGGACCCAAAAAACATATGGGAAGCCCTGAAAGCCACAGTCAGGGGAACAATTATGGACATTAAAGGCAAGACGAACAAGACCGCCAAAGCTCATTTAGACCAGCTAGAATTAGATATCCAAAAACTAGAGTCATCACATATCTCAGAACCAAAGAACGTAGGGGTCCTTACAGAACTCACAAAAAAGAAATATGAATTCAACAGACTTCTTAGTGATAAAGCTGGCCTGTGGATAAACAAATACAAAGCAATAAACCTATGTGAGGCCAACAAAGCAGGGAAAATCCTGGCTTCCTACCTAAAACACAAACAAAGACAGCACACTATCTCCGCAATCATAGACTCCCATAACATTACACACAAACAACATAAAGAAATACTGCGCACATTTAGTGAATTCTACCAGGAGCTCTATAATAAGGACCAAACATTGGACGAAAGGGGGTGCACAGAATACCTCAACAGCTTAAACCTACCAAAAATAACATCGGGGGACGCACTCATTTTAGAGAAAGAGATTAGCTCAGCCGAAATTGAGATGGCAGTCAAGTCTCTCAAAGCTAATAAGGCACCCGGGCCAGATGGCTACACAGCCACCTTCTATAAAACATTCATAGCCCTACTACAGCCAATGATGAAAAAAGTTTTTAACCACTGCGAAGGGACAGGGTTGGTCTCACAAACAATGTCCGAAGCTAATATCATAGTTATCCCCAAGGAGGGCAAAAACACACAATTCCCCCAAAACTACAGGCCTATATCCCTAATTAACGTTGATTGCAAGATATATGCAAATATCCTGGCCATGAGGCTTAACAAAATGCTCCCACACCTTATAAGTAACACACAAGTGGGCTTCCTCAAGACACGCATGTCGCACGACAACACCAGACTTTTATGCCACATTATCGACAGAGAGGCCAAGCAAAACAACCCGGCAGTGGCTATTGCTCTTGACGCCGTGAAGGCTTTTGACAGGGTATCGTGGCATTTCCTAGAACAGTGCATGCGGGCTTTCAACCTGGGTAGCGCATTCACAAAGAAAGTTATGGCACTATACGATAATCCTACGGCTCGCATAGTGGTCAACAGGGCTGTATCTGAGCCTTTCAGGCTCCATAGAGGGACAAGACAAGGTTGCCCCCTGTCCCCCTCACTATTCTTACTAGCACTAGAACCCCTAATTAGAGACATCGAGGCCAATGAAAAGATGAAGGGTTTCGTCATCAATGATGTAACAACGAAACTAGCAGCATATGCGGATGACATTCTTGTTGTCACCGAAAGCCCCAAAACCTCCATCATGGCCCTTATGGACTCTATAAACAAATACTCGACCCTCTCCGGCTATAAACTCATCAAGGATAAGTCGGAATGTAAACCTCTAAACCTACATACCACTAGAGACATATTGGGAGAATCGGGCCTCACTTGGCAAACCGGTTTCATTAAATACCTGGGTGTCTATTTTGACAAAGACCTTAAAAACACACTGGAACGCAATGAAAAAATGTTGTTGGACAAAGTAAAGAAGCTGCTTGAGGGCTGGTCGCCGAAATTTATTACGTGGTGGGGGAGGATTGAATCAATCAAAATGATGGTAACTCCGATGATCAACTACCTTACTAGTATGCGCCCCCTAACCCTCACTGTCGATTTCCACCGCAAATTAGATAAGATGTTAAATAATTTTATCTGGAGAGACAAAAAAGCAAGGATTAGCCTTAAAAATCTAAGATTGACGAAAACTTTGGGGGGCTTAAACCTGGCAGATTTCAAGACCTTTCAAACGGCATTCTTGGCAAAACAGGGTAGCTACTGGATTCTACCAGACCAGGAGTACACACCGGCTTGGCTGAAGGTAGAAAAAGCTATGCTAAATAAACTTGAGCCGTTAGCACTTCTAACAGCCAGCAAACACAAAACGTTAGTAAACCCTATACTTACAAACACCAGAAACGCCCTACTGAAGGTAGACCAGAAGTTAGAACACAGAATAATAAACTCGAGGTGGGACTCAATATGGGCAAATAATAAGAAAAAATATAAAGGCAAAACACTCTCTATGAATACATGGTTGAAAACAGGGATTTCCCTTCCCATCCAGCTCGAGGAGGGAGGGAGCCCTACCACTTTCAGCTCGCTTAAAACAAAACACAACTTGCCAGATATTGAGCTCTATAACTTCCTAAAAATCAAAACAGCAGTGTCCAAAGCGAGACTGTCTAATACCAAACCCTCAATCTTCCAGTACATATCCAACCTTAACAAAATAGGTCACCAAGTGTCACACATTTATAGACTTCTGCGACCAAACACTTCGAAACTTAACGAGAAAGCACAAACTTACTGGGAATCACAGCTCAGTAGCTCACTAAACGAGGAGGAAACCCAAATACTATGGTCCTCCCCCACACATAGTAAAATAACCCCGGTGCTAGCTCAGACAAAATTCTGGACCCTACACAAACTACACTGGACCTCAGCACGCCTAGCGAAATTAGGCGTGAACACAAATGACCTATGCTGGAATTGTAATAGCGAGAGGGGAGACCTGGCTCACCTCACCTATCACTGTCCTAAAGTCAAAACTTACTAGGAGAAGATCTTCGCCTTTCTAAAAGACATGCTAGGGTGTTGCCTTAAAACAGAGTTTGCCACCCTGGTAACAACCCCTATTAGGACAGAATCACTCACACAGCGAGATAACGACCTACTCGATCTCTTACTAACAGCGGGTGTAAAAATGATTCTAAATAAGTGGAAAGACACAGCCAAGGCATCGTTCAAAGGATGGCTCAAATGGGTGACATACCTTAGAGGTGCGGACACAATGTCCCCACGAGACTCACCGTGGAGACAGCCCAAGAGAGGAATGTGTGCATCTATGGACAAGTACCTAGGCCCGTATGAACCTCCATGAAGAAGGTGAGATCAGCACTTGGCTCCTACCTTTCTGAACAATCGCGAGCAAGTTTTTCACTCTATCTCTCCGCTCTGACCCCTTGCCTCCTTGTCTCCCCTATCATACATGTGACCCATTACTAGAATATAGGGGGCAGGGCAGCCTATAAAGTAACCGAAGGAATCGAAATGTACCTCAGACTTTATACTTTACAGGCTTTACCAGATAGCTGCACGCGAGACAATGTGCATGTTCTATGTTTCTCTATGTCTATATGTTTAGCTTTTGTGTTTTTCTGTTTTGTTGTATATGATAAAATCTCAATAAAAAATCTTATTGAATTTTTTTTTTTTAAAAGAATATTTAGCACACATCTGGCTTTTGTTTTTTTCTCCCACACTTCTAGCTAATCATGAGTGCCATCACAAGAGGGGTCAGTGGGTGGTCACTACTTGAGAAGTATTCCTGCGGCAGCTGGTGTTTGATGGCAACCCTACCTTTAGTACACTTACAAGGTTGGTAGGACTTTGCTGTTGTTGGTATTGTTGCTGCCACTGAGGCACTTAAACCCTCTGTCGTGGATAAGGCCGATAATAGGGTTTGTACTGGCGTTTCCTGTGCTGTTCCTTTTCTCAGGTCCCACACTTTTGAATGTCTTCAGTTAGACCTTAATGCTCTGCGTCTTGTCTTCTGTATGAGCTCCAGCAGTGCTTAATTGGTTAAAAATAAGTGCCAGGGCTCTCGTCAGGAGGCCACTGCAGCTTGCACCACATATTGCCCCTGCCAGCGCTGCCATTGATAGTAACAACACAACTACTACTCATCTCACTCCTACAAGCATGACAATTCAGGCTATTTTAGGCCCTGTGAGAAGCTGGCCTGGTATATGATGTCCACTAATGTAAGTGGGCACCTTGCACCAGTCCAGAAACCCTTATGGTGATTTAAGAGGTCTTAGACTACCTTAGAAAGCTCTCTAAGTGGTAGCTGTGGAGAGCAGCCTTCAGACTTAGTCCAGAAGGAGTGTAAAGCAGCTTGTTTTACCATAATGCAATCTTATAGTATAGATTAAGTAAAAAAAGAACCACACTAAGTATTTAGAAAAATATGTATTTATTATATAATACTCTCTAGTCCGTTCCAAAATCTCCAACACGGAGATAAACACAATGCACACAATACTTTAGCAAAGAAACACGGTAAATAACACAAAAAACACAGTGGCCAAGGGGGGGACCAAACCATATACTAAGAAAGTGGTATAAGAACAACGACTCGAGTCAAGACAGTGTCGAGAGGACGTAGAAGTGCTAGGAGCCCATGGAATCACCCGAGGTGAGTAGATAGGGACCCCACGGAGAGCATGCGCAGTGTGGAAACACAACAGCATGCTCTGTAAAACTCTATGTGCAAGTCGCGGTTGGATTTTTAAAGATTAAAGACCCTTCCCAGTGGGCCCTGAAGAAAACCTCTTGGAAAACAGAAGATTGGAGAACCACCCCACCCGTGGATACCCTAGTACCCACGTTACCTACACCAGGGAAGCCGGGCGCATACGTGTGAAGTGGTGTCGGAAACCGCTGCCAAACCCAATGGAGGACTTCAGGAAAGTGCTGCTGCTAGAAGAGGAGAAAGTGTCAGTGGGAATCCAAACGTGGATTCTTGAAGAGGAGTACCTGAAAGCAGAGGGGACAGAGTCTATGCCACTCAGGAGTGACCAGGAGACTTGGAAGACGAAAGCCCTCCGATGTTGGTGCTTCAGGGGAGATGACGAGGACCTTGACTCTGCAGCTGTGAGGACCAGGCAACACTGAGAAAGACCAGGACCCATGTACGAGCTGTCCCACGAATGATGTTGAGTGCTGAGGAGTCGGTGCACCAACAAGCCTTGACAAAGGCAAGCCACGCAGGAATCAGAGAAGGAGCAACGTCTGGACGAGCAAGGTCCTGGGGACTCACCAAATGCAGGGGAGTCAAGCCAGGCCCGAGCAATGCAAAAAGTGTGGCCCTCCAGTGGACCCACAGGCCGGAGGCACTGGAGTCGTGAGAGAACCTAAAGCAGCTTACCAAAAGATGCAGGCCACGAGGCACTCAATGCGGTGTGGTTGAATATTTTGGTCACTGGAGGTGCTCGAGGTTGGGGCTAATTGGAGCCCAAAGAAGCCAACAAGCCTTTGCAATTGCAAGTTGGACGCGGTACACAGGGGTTAGGTTATTGCAACTCCTACGAGGGATACTGGCATCAAACTTGTTGAGAGGGTAGAGCAGGCAGCTGTGGAAAACCACCACCTGTGCTGCAGACCCCACGGAGTATGGGGGAGCTCAGGACCTGCAGACCGGTCAACTTAGTTGCGGTGCCTGCAAATGCAGGGGAGTGACTCCTTCACTCCAAGAGAGATTACTTCAGATGCTTCACAGGCCTTGGAAGGTTCCTGTATGATGCACAGGCACAGACGATGCAGCAGACTGGAAGGTAGACAAAATCAGGCCCAAACGAAGTTCAGCGAAGTCCAGAGTACCCAGACGGTAGAATTGCAGTGATGTCTGATATGAATCTTATCCTACGACAAATCTAGGGACCTACTCCCAGGTAAGCCCCTTAAGTACCCTAGGGAAAGGGTTGGGAAGAATCGTGGGACCCTCCCAGGGGAGAGTCTGTACAGGGGGTTGGTTACTCCCATGTCCTTTGTCCAGTTTCGCGCCAGAGCCGGAGCCAATGGCTCCCAGAACTGGTTTGAACTGGACTGTGCATGGGGACACCAAGTGTGCCCCTCATGCAGACTGTCTGGCGCTGGCAAGCACACCCACCCAGTTCCAATACACTAAATCTTGTCTGGGGGGTGGTCACACCTCCCTGTGACAGAATGCCTATTGTTCCACCTTCCTCTGCTCGAGCTTGGCTCAGCAGCAGGAGGGCAGAAATTTGTCTCTGGTCGGCAGCAACCATTTTGTGCTGTCTGCATCTAGAAGACTGGTACTGGGAACACTGAGAGCCTAACAAGGGGCTCTTTCAGTGCTTGGAATCATACCTTCCACACCGTTTACAGTGTGGAGGTACGATTCCAACATGTTTGATGCCTAACATGATAGGATTCGTTGCAGCTGTTTTTGAGATGGTCATCGCGTAATTACGCGGTGCCCCTCTATATAGTATATGGCTGCTTCACTGACAACCCGGGAGAATGGACTTCGTGGGCTGCAGGGGTGACCTGCTCATGCAGGGGCCCGCTCTCACTTAGAACCAAGCACCCTGCCTTCAGGATTTCAAAGGCATCCTATAGGGGGGACTTATAGGTTTTAAGTGCAGTGACCCTTAGATATAGTAAACCTATATTTTAAGTAAGTGGTTTAAGCACCAACTTCCACAGGCTGCAATGGCAGGCCTGTAGATCCATTTTGCATGGTCTTCCATGGGTGGCATAATGCATACTTCAGGGAGACCTCTGGGGTACCTATGCACTGGGTACCTTAGTACCATATAGTAGGGGCTGATAAGGGTACCCCAGTATCCAATTTGGAGTGTACTAAAGTACTCAACACAATAATTTCGGGAGAATGCCGATAGGCTGGGGTCCTAATTAGCAGGAACCCAGTCAGACTAGTCACAATACAACTTAGCACCAAGCACAAAGTGGGGGTAACGATAGAAGTAGATCCTACTTTCCTACAGGCCCCCAAAGCCTTTTTAATGAAGACTTAATCAATAATTAACTGTTGTGGTGGTGGTCATCTCTAAATTAGCCAGACAGTGCCACCTTGTGGCAGACTGTCAAGCACCAGTGTTGACAATTAAGTGCCGGTGCAGAGCACTGGAAACCACTGGCTCAAATTAAGCACTGCACTCCAATGTGGTTCCAGAGAATGGTAGGTTTAAGATTCTCTGTTGTGCTTCTGGTCCATGAAGAATGGCATAAAAAAAGTGTGAGGAGCCTGGCAACCCTATAGGGGGCACTGACGGGGGATGGGTGGGCGTACTCTAGGGGACAGACGACACCCTATGCTAAAGGGGAGTTTGAATACTGCCGTTATAAGTATGAAGGGCTGTAAAGCGCCACTCTTGATTACGATCCATGCCCTGCTGTCACTTCTTACCTGCCATATATGTAACGCAATATTTGACATGTCTTGCGGTATACACTGTATGACGAGCATGGTTTCTATAAAAAGAGTTTAAAAGATTTAAAAAAATAAATAAAAAATACTCTGTTATGCCTCTGGTTTCAAATTGGTAAGGCAAAGCCATGAAGAAAGACATAAAGCCAGTCCATAAAATATCCATAGGTTGGATCCATAGGTTGCAGCACTAATTACTTGATTGGAGACCAACAGCTCTTGAAGCTACTCTTGAAAGTCCTGTCTGTCCTCACAAGGGACTTTAGGTCATAGGTACAAAAATTAAGATTTTTACCGAATCACAATTAAGAAATCACAATTCTTAATATAAGAAAACATGCAAACGTAAGATAGCAATTCTTAATGGGATCGCTAATAGACCTACCTTATGAATAATAATAAGGTAGGTTGCAATTTACGACCCATTAGGAATTGTACCCATCACAGGGATGGTGACCTGATGGGGACAGCAGACCACCATGTCTGTGATGCTTTTTTAATAAAAAATATATATATTTTGAATGCAGCCCCTTTTCTTTACAGGAAAACAGGATACAATTCAAAAAATAAAATTAAACATTTAAGGTTCATTTTTTAAGTGTAGGCAATGGACCACTGCCTGCTCTAAAAATATATTTGTTTCAACATTCACAAAGAAGAAGGGGCAGGACCCCTTCCCATTTGCAAATGGTACACCCACCCTGGAGAGGTTGGTAAAGTAATGTTTTGAGACCTTATTACTATCGCAAAACATTCATAAATAGCACTGCAATTCCGTATTTGGAAGGGACGCCCTAAACAAGCCCCTTCCAAATACCGAATCGCTAAACACAAATTGTGATTCGGAAAATTCGAGTTTTGTAAATATGAAAAAGCATTTTTGCAGTCGGAAATGATTGTGATTCTGCGAATCGGGCCATTTCTGACCGCATAAATGCTTTTGTACATATGGCCCTTTCTCGTAAAAGCCTTGGAGTGTCTCCTAAAATGATCTGTCATTATAGCCAAGTACGGTAGTAGTTCTCTAAGTCTTCATGAGAGTTGCAAAAGTTTCTCATAATGTTTTCCCAAGTACATTAAATTTCCCTACTCTCCTTTTCAGGAGGCACTGTAGAGGATGGATAGGTGGGATGATATTTTCTCACAGCAGAGACTATTACCAAATCCAGGGGTGGTTCTGCCCTTTTCTGGTTGTTTACATTTATTTTGCAAGTTTGCTACAGCAGACCTCACTGAAGCTGGGACCAGCCTCATAGCGGGTTAAAACAGACTTGTACCAAAGGAAGCAAAGGTCCTGCAGAGGAACAATGATGTTGTGTTTCAAAAATAACTAGAATCTTTGGATAAGTAGTTGGGAAGGGTTTAGTTTAGTTTTATCGCCCCTTTTGCCAAGATTTAGTTGAAAGTTATTTCATCTGTTGGAGTAACGCTCATAGTAGGATAGTCAGAGTTGGGGGATATTGCCTCACTGAAGCAAGAGAGGAATTCGAAGAGTGTGCGTGACTGGGTGATCTTGCACAATGTGTGGACCTCAGTCAATTAGTGGATGCTGAATGGCATAATCGTAAACACTGGTAAGAAGAGGAACCATGCCATGTGGACCTGTTATAGGGATTTCTCCTACAGTGAGGACTTGTAGAACGTCTCCTCAGTGTTCAGGATCTCCCTCTTGGTGTGTTGGGATGAGTAACTGGAGATACAGGAGCCTCAGTATGTGGAGGTGGTACAGTTGGGTTGGATGAAGGGCCACAGAAGGTGCAGACAAGACTGGTACAGCAGGTCGTACAACTAGTGAGTCACTTTGCTCTGGACAAGGTTCCCTGGGAGAAGAGGCAGAAGATAGGGTTAACACGGGTGAGATTGCTCAGAAGAGTGAATATGTCCTAGTGTAGTCTGAAACCAGCATATGTGGCACTCATCTCTTCTCAATCTTGCGGACCCAATTTGCAGACAGATGGAAAGACCTGGTAGGTGTTTTTCCCTCCAAGTCGACTGCTTCATCGACATCAAATTCCCCTTTGATGTCGACATGCTTGTTTCTTTTTATGTTGAATGCCTTCTCAACAGTGAATCAGCCTCAACACAGGCTGCTATAATTAATCTCTCCCTTGATGTCAAGGATCAATGCCCAATGGGTATGCACATGTTCTTCATTATGAGATCTTTAGTTGGATCTCTCTCACGAGGGGTCCCTGGAAACATTGGAAAGAGCTGTGATAGAGGGAGCAACCTCTCCAAGTTCCTCAGATATCCCTGATGCCAACTCCTGCAGTCCATGCAGTATTTTCTTCTCCCTATCATTCAGATTCCTTCGTAAACTTTTTTGATAAACTGGAAGAAGCCTATGCCATGGGAGACTGAAAGTCACACAATGCAAATATCATGAAAGTCTGCTTGGGGCTTTTTTCTCCCACAAGTAAAGCACTCATTGGGGGGTGGGGGAGGGGGGGCGGTTAGAGAGCTCACAGCCAGATGGCCACACTCTCGTGCAGCTCTGCTGGCCGTGACCCTGCAATCCGACAAAATCCTGCTAGTGGACGTTCCAACTTGGTGATCTGCGGCATGCACAGCTCATAGGAGATGGTGGGAATAAACTGGTGAATATCCCTAAGAAATACTAGAGGATTCAGCATCCAAACAGCCGCAGCTGAGCACTGCAGTGGGCCGCTAAGACCCAGAGGACGGAGTGTTGAGCCCTAGCTCTGGATAAACAACTCGCTGCAAAAGGTGAGGGGGGACTCAGATACACTCACCCTTGCGGCCTCAGAGGTGAGAAAATACCGCCGAATGTAAGCTGAGGGGCTATAATCACAGTGCAGAGCCGAGCACCTGCCAGTGCAGACTAGTGCTCGACCTTCTGCACAGCGGGAACGGAGCAGTAAGAGGAGCTGCTCGGGAAACCTGGAGACAGGGCTGTGACCGGAGCCCTGAGCGGTGGTGGGATGTCGGGTGCCGACTGATAGATGCCCCCCCCCCCCACCCCTCCCCCCCGGGGACTCATGCACCCAACTGGCCGACAAAAGCGGTGAGTGCAAGAGCATATGCACAACAAGTTGAGAGGCGCGCAGTCACAGCAGGGCGTGCCTATAGCTGTTCAGCTGCAAGAGGCCCCAACATACACTGGACATCAGAACGGGAGGCCGAGCTGGGAGCAAAGCTGCACTGCGAGGACCCGATAAAGAACATGGGAGCGGCTCTATCCTGAACTATTAGAGACTGTGACAACATTTCAGCCTGAGTAGAGGGACTGGAGGCTGCTAAAGGGCGGTAGAATAATCTGCTACAGCGGAATGACGCAGGATCTACAGCACGTGGCTCAGCACTTCAAATACCTGCAACACGCAGGGAGCAGATAACGAGGAGAGGAGACCGCAGCACCCGATAAAACGTATAAAGAAAGCAAATTGCGAATTATACAAGGGGCGCCTGACCAGAGCACACTAGCATAAGAGCGCAAGGCAATCTGGCACAGAGACTGGGTAGTAGGAGCACAAGGAGATGAGCATTGAATTAGCCCTCGGAGCAGCGTACTGAGCGTCAGAGAGCTCTACAGAGTAGGAAACTTTTACAGTCACAGATAATGTGCAATAAAGCGAGCGAAGGACCAAATGCGGAAAACGGACAAGACACAGTTCTGGGTCACATTTGAGGCCAAGAAGAGCGCGCGAGGAACAGGAGAGACGGCAAGCAAGTCAGATATGGAGGGGCACGGCCAACCTACCAGTGCGCTGGAGGCCATACTGCTCACGATGCAACAAAACTTGCAACCCACAGATGGGAAAATTGATCGTCTGAACCTAAAGATGGATAACTTGACATTCAAGATGGACCAACACACGGCCAGATTGACAGAAGTGGAGCAAAGAAGGTCTACAACTGAAGACACCGCACAATCACTAAATAAGAAATGCCTCAACATGGAAAAAACGCTCGTCCTTATCCAAGCCAAACATGAAGACTTGAAAGCTTGATCCAGAAGAAACAATCTGCGCATTATAGGAGTCCTGGAGTTGACAACACTGGAAAAACTGAAACATACGTCGAGAACATGCTGATGGAGATCTTTGCAGGCGAGTCCCTGTCACAAATGCTGGTGGTAGAGGGTGCCCACCAGTCCCTGGCGCCAAGACCCCCTCTGAGAGTGTCACCGCGACCCATCATTGCAAGACTTTTAAACTACAGAGGACAGGGACACGGCTTTGCGCGTAGGCCGGGATAGAAGGAAAATAAATCATCCAGGGAACATAATATCCTTCTTTCCGCACTTCACGATGCCGGTACAGGCGGCGAGGAAGGAATACCCGCCAGTAAAAAAGCACCTGCAAAAAGCAGGGATAACCTTTGCTATGCTGTACCTGGCAAGGCTGAAGATAGCATACAAGGGCAGGCTATGAATTATGTTGATAGGCTAACTTTGAAAGACAGAGACAGGAAGCGACAATCTGATGAAGATTAAGAGACTCATGGCAGATCCAATAGGTGAAAATAGCTTGGATTCGTTCTGAGCATGAACTAAGAGCAAAATACCAAACATCCTGACAAGACAAGGTGTCCAACAAGGTGGCAGTGACTAAACCGGGATTCGGTGAGAGCCACCAAGGCTGATATGAACACCTGTAATGAGTGCACGTATGGTCGAAAAATTGAAATGCTGAATGTAATCCTGCTAAATCTAGTTATATAGGAGTCAACGTTCTGAGAATGCATTAAGCTTGCTGAGTTACTGGGATTCATTGTTTGAATAGCGTATTGGCTCACGCACCCCCCACTAGCCGTCCAAGGGGTGTGAGTTGGGACTGTAGCTGCCCCGCGGGTAGATGTACCCCAAAATTGTTCAAAGTTTGATGGCACTGATTAGTAGTGCAAAGTTAATGAATTTGTCATGATTAGCTGTAGATATGTTACATAGGGAGACCTGTCGCATGATTGCGACGCTAAAGTGGATGAAGGGGGGCAGCGAAGGTGATGCTAGACGGCATAGAGAAGTTCCACATAGTCGATATGTGGTGACTGCACAATCCAAGTGAACGAGAAGGCACATACATATCGATTGTGCATGCTAACTGGTCCAGACTGTACTATTGGCTGTTGACTGGTGGGGCCAGTAACTGGTTGAGGAACATCCAACACCATGCCAGGACATTATCAGACCACAAACCAGTGACACTGACCGTTGATGTCCCCACACATATGCCCACGCAATATATCTGAAGATTTAACGCCGAATCCTTGCTAGACCAAACAAAGAAACCATTTGGGAGGCATAAAAGAAGAATATTTCAAGATAAATAAGGGTTCCGTGGGAGGTGCGGGTATCCTTTGTAAAGCCTTTAAGGCAACCATAAGTGGTGTATGCATCAGTAGAAGTGCAGGTATCTTAAAGGATCTGTGTGCACAACTGCAAAAATGAGAAATTACACGGAAACAGCTGGAGGCAGAATATGAACGCACGCGGCGAACAGATATACTAGCCAATATTAGAAACCACCTCACACAGTACAATGAATTTGAAGAAAGCAAATTGAAATACCTGACGCACCGGCACATAGCAAGAACATATGGGGAGGGCAGCAGACATGGCTGTACGTTAGCCAATAAGTTACGCTCAGAGGCGAATTGCAAGCTATTTTAAAAATAACGAATGACAAAGGAGAGCATTACTATGATATAAAGGGAATACTCAAAACATTTGCAGAGGCTTATAAATCCACTTATGCATCCCAAGAGATGGCGAGGGCTCAAGAGATAGAGGAATATCTAGAGGATATTACAATCACGTGGCTCTTTGAGGGGCAGAGAGAGAACTTGACACAAAAGGTCACTATAGAAGAGTTGCGGGAAGATACAAGGGCCCTGCCGAATGAAAAAGCACCAGGACCGGACTGGTTCACTAGTAAATTCTATAAGGAATATGGGGTCCTGGTGGGTCATACATCTTGGAAATCTGTGAAGAAGCATACACTAGGCAGACCCTGCTACCTATGCTAAGAGAGGCTATAATAGTGGCACTCTTAAAAACGGACAAGCACCTTGATAAATGCAATTCCTATCGCCCACTTTCGCTCATCAACACAGATGCAAAAACTTTAGCAAAACGTTTGGCCACTAGGCTTCAACCTCTGCTGCAACCTATAATTTTGCAGGATCAATCAGTCTTCATCTCTGCACACTCCACTTTGCAAAACTTTCGAACGATATTCGCACTTAAGCGTCAACGGAACCCCGAGTTGCAGGCAGGGCTGTGCTACTCAACGCTGCCAAAGGCTTCGACTTGATAGGATGGGAATACCTATTCACATTTTAAAAAATGAATTGGAATGCCCGGGGCTCTGATAAAATGGGTAACACTCCTATATACTGAGCCAGTGGCAAGGGTCCGTGTGAATGGACACGTATCGGAACAGATCCGAATATATCAGGATACGAGGTAGGGATGCCCTCTCACTAATTTTGTTTACGATTGCACTTGAACCACTCGCATGCAAGATTAGGCAAAAATATGCAGATGCGGCGCTGAAAATTCTGACAACGTCTAATAGGTATCTCACTGTACACGGACGATATGGTGATATATACGCCACCCCAAAACCAATCTATCACCCATTTTGAGAGAGTACATTAGATTTGGGAGACACTCAGGCCTTAGTATACATTGGGGTAAATACACAATACACAATACTTCCCCTAACCAGTGCCACCGACCCTCACCACTTAGAATACCCACTAAAATGGAATGGTGACCCGGTAAAATACCTGGGGATATGGATACAAATGGATCGAGATGTGGGGGTAAGAGAAAATTGCGGTGCAGAGATAGAGAAATTGGAAAATCAAATAGAAAGGTGGCATAAAATGACGCTATCAATGGCTGATAGGATAGCCATCATTAAGATGGTCGTTCTGCCTACATTTTTTATACCTCTTTAACAATATCCCAAATATGATTCTGTCCCATTTTTTAAAAAAAACTACGCACCCACATAATTAGCCTAGCCTGGGTGAGGAAGCAACCCAGAATTGAATTAGTCACAATGGAGTTGCTGTATAAAGCTGGGTAGCTTTGAGGCATCTGACTGATATTTATACTATGAGTGCGCCCAAGCTCAATATACACACTATTGGTTGCACCCTCAGCGATACATGCCGCACCCGGAAGTGGAGACAGAGGATGCACACCCTGTCCCTCTGAGTAGTATACTGCCACTCCGACGTAGAGACATGCCACACACAGATCAACACACTTTAGTGTATGGTGGCGGCATGGGGGCAAGAGCGCATAAGCTTCCAATATACGCACCGGCTATGTCGTTTAAATGCCACCCAGATATTTAAGTGACCCAAAAAAGAGGTAGCATTGCATTGCTAAAACGTGTGGGTTTAGTAACAATGGGCAACGTATATACAGGGGACACGTTTCAGGCTGCAGCAGACTTGGTATATATTAGTAATGAGATATCATTGTTCACATGCACCTATTGCTGACTTCGGGCAGCAATTAAAGTGTTATACCCCACATTCCCAGAGGAGCCACCAATATTGACCACCCTGCCAACACTGATCACTGACCTGACTACCAAGTACACGGTCACAAGACTGTACAGAGCAATGCAAACCGAGAATACTTAGATTCAGAGTATGGCACGCGAGTGATGGAACCTAGTGATTGAAGTGCCCTTGACAAACGAAGAATGGGAGTTTTGCTGTGCTCTGACAGAGATGCTGGCTCCCAATGGGAACATAAGAATCATACATTACAAATATCTACACCAGATGTACTACACACCTACACAGTTATACAGATATGGGCTGCAGGTAGACACGCGGTGTCGTAGGTGTGGGAGACCAGATTTTCTACATCTGGCGTGGAGATGTCGTCCGGTGCAAAAATTCTGGAAGGAAGTGATTGGCGCTATACCTTCCATGATGGAATGTTATGTGGAGTGTTCGGCACAAGTATGCCTATTAGGAATGCTTAAAATGATAGAACCACAGCAGTGTAAATTCATAGCGGTGAACTAGCTGTTAGATAAAAGTGGTAATGCACTGGGAGAGTAACGCAAAGTCTGTACATAGAAGGTGTATAGTGGATATGATGTATTGCAGAGACACGTTGAATACATATGAGGAAGTGCTTCCAGTCACATCGCAGCCCAAAGATATCTGGAGTCCGCTAACGGCGTATTTACTGGAACATCCTGAGATTATGGACACTGTTCAGGGGGATTGTTGATGAGAGGAAGGGACAATGATTATTTGTAGCCACTGGGGGAATACTGGAGAATGAGACATGGTATTTGTACTGTATATCAAAATGTAAACAATGTGGCGTAACTTTTGTTTGTTATTGAGAATACCTAATTAATTTTTTTTTTTTAAAGTAAGGAACTCATTAAACATGGAAGGTGTTTTGTGAAGAGAATATTTTTCGGTCAAGAAACAAAAAACAATTTACTCTGTCATTGAAGGCATCGCCTAAAGGTGTTGTTTAAAGGTTTGGAAGGTTTTCCAGAAGACCAAACCTTAAGAAGATCAAGCGTAGTGCTACAAAATTGCGTCACCAGGAGCCGGAATTTGTAGTGGGCTATTGATTAAAAGAGCAGCTTCAGTTTTTCCAGACATTTCAGGCTGCAGTCTTATAATCACGAACCCCTAAAGGAGAACTACTTTACTTTAGGCTCTCATGAGGAAATATCTACTTTTAAATTCTGTGGTGGACCAGAGCTACCCTCCACCATTCAGTCCTTTGAGTTCCACTTCCATTCCAGCAGTTGTTGTTGTTAATATTTATTTGGCAAATTTTGCCATAAAATATGCCACAATACACCATACAATTAAAAGGCTAATTATACAAACAGAGCAACCATAAAAACTGTATAAAATACAATAAAATCCTGATAAAAAGTACCGTGAGAGCTGTGCCACTCTATAAAAGAATTCTCAATTCATCACCAAGTAGGAAAAGGGTCACATATGCATATATACTTTTCTCCATCCATATGGTCTTCCAGGGTTCAAAAATGTTCGCAAGTCATATGTTAAAATCATTTTTCTAACCCATACCCATTTCAAGTTATCTTACCAATTCATTCATCAACTTCTGTATTGCAATTAAAAATCTTCCTATTGCAGATGACATATTTAAAAATCTCATATTTATCGTTAAGCTAAGTGCTTGTTCCCTACTTTCAATTTTATAGGCAATAAAAAGAGGTTTTAAAAATGCTTTCCGTTCTTCTAGAAACCACAAACAATCCATCAAAATATGTGGGCCACTGCATTTTACTTGTAATCCACATGTGCACAGACCCTGTTCATTCTTCATTGCAGATTGTATCTTCGGATCAACGTTACATGGGTTCAGGCCAACTCTAAATTTCGATAGTGTATTTCTAAGCTTCGGGTTAGGCATGGCCTCGATATAGGGGAACATATGATCGTTAGTCCACCCGTTTACCAAGAACTGGGTGGACGGTTTGCTCCCCAAGTAACGTAGGTCTTCTTCACTGGCCTTAGTGGTAATAATAGCCCGCTGCTTGGAAATCTGCTGCCCTGATTTCCATTGATCTGGTTCTAAGGAGAGTTTAGCACATTACTTATCTAACTCATGTCTAGCTTTGGACGCCCGATTCAGTTCACTTTCCTCTAGTTCTCTTTTACAAAGGTTTGATATTTTGGGGGGCCCTTCTATATTCATTCTCTACCAGATGTTCAGTGAAGCTTTAAGTCCCCGAAAATTCCATGCTGTAAGTTGACATTCTACTCTCACAGCCTGCATCATAGTTGACGGAGGGAGACCAAGAAGCTGTTTCACGCATTTACCCTCTTTTAAATTCCAATCCACTTCGCCACCTAAGAATAAGAGCTCTGCACCGTATCGGAATTGTGGGCTGACCATTGCATTAAAAGCTGATAGAATTGGCCGGAGGAAGCGGCCTCCATACTTCTGCTTAAATTGTTTGAGGCCCCATATTGAAGAGAGAGCCTTTGCTTTTAGTGACTGTATGTGATCCCTCCAATTTAACTTACTGTCAAACCACATACCCAAATATTTATATATGTCCACTTCTTCGACTCTGACCTCTCCCAGTTTCCAATAAAAAGAGCTCTATCTTTTAACCAACACCATTATTTTAGTCTTTTCTAAATTAACCGTGAGGCATTATTTTAAAAACAATAGTCGTAAAAAGTGTCCAGTTTTTTTTGCAGGCTCAATTCTGTCATGTCTGTTATCACTAAATCGACTGCATATAGTAGACATGATATATGGGTCCCTGCCATTTTAGGGCTTAATCCACCAGCCTTATTCAGTATATTTGGTAAATCAGAGAGGAACAAGGAGAATAACAATGGGGCCAAAACACAGCCCTGCCGTAATCCATTCTTTATCTGAATTTTCTTAGATAAGGTTCCAAAGGTATCCAAAATTACCCTGGCCCAATTCTGTGAATGCATTTCCTGCATTTAATGAAAGTACTGTTTTGTTGATTCCGAGCGTTGTCAGCATAGTCCACAGCAGATTACGATCTACTGAGTCGAAGGCGGCTTGGAAATCAACAAAACTGCAGAACAGATTGCCTCTCACTTCCATTGCCTTATTTGCCACTGCCCATAAACTAAGGCAATGGTCTATGGTTGAGTGGCCCTCCTTGAACCCACCTTGCTCTATTGGTATCAAATTGTACTGTTCTGTCCAGGACTTCAACACGTCTAACAATATCTTCGAGAATACTTTCTCCCCCACATCCAACAGACTTATGAGGCGATAATTCTGAGGCAGTGTGGCGTCCTCCTTTTTAAATAAATTGGTCTAACAATGGCCCCCTTCCAACTATCTGGGAAGATCCCAGAGGTTAAAATATGATGAAAGGTCACCTTTAGAAAGCTTGCCCATCAGTCAGTATTATTTTTTAATATAATTGCTGGTAGGTTATCTGGCCCTGCGGCTTTCGTTAATTTTAGAGATCGGATGGTTTTTTTTATATTTTGAAAAGATAAGTATGGCTTTAATTGTTCTACATCCTTAGACCTTATTTCCAAGGTGTTCTTCATCCTCTTACCATTATACCGATTACTCAGATGGTTAACCCAATCATCTTCTCCCACTAAACACCGCATTTCCCCTTGTACATTTCCCTCCTTTACCAATCGCCAAAATAACCTTATGTTATTTGTGTTTATCACTTCTAACATTGTTTGCCAATTTTTGGACATATATTCTGTTTTCCTTTCTCTCAGCTTATTTTTATACACAAGTTTAGCCACACGGAGACTCTCCATTGTTTCCTTGTCCTGTCTTTTTCTTAACTGTCTTTCCCATTTTCGTACCCTCAACTTTAAATTTCTACACTCATTATTAAACCAACCGTTTGTTCTCTCTTTATCCTTGTGTGCGGGCCCAGATTTTACTTGTATCCTTAGACAATTTACCACCTGCTCAATTGCCTGATCATACCGTATTAGAGTTTCATCTCTTTGCACCAAATTATTAACCAACGTCTAATCAATTATCAAGTTATTAACCAACTTCAGGCTGTTATACAGGTGGTTATGCGTCTAGGGTGTTCTATCTGTAAAGGGACCACTCTTTCTCTTTCTGATTCTTGTTCTATCTTCTTTAGTAATTGTAGGGGCCAGTGCTCGCTGCCTTCGCTCTGCAATACCTCAAATCGTTCTACGTTCTTAAAATACCAAGCATTTATAAAAGCATAATCAATTGGGCAATTCTGATTCCATACGCGAAAGGTCTTTCTAGCAGGTCGGTCGGTGTTCACCCATCCGTTGGCACAATATAGCCCTATGGATCCAAGAAACTTTGCTAGGTATTTGTCCCGTGCAGAACCACCTGCTCCAGCAAAAGGTGCTGGGGGTACCTGTGCCGTGGTTAATAGGTCTTTAAACAGTTTATCGCTAGTGGAAGGGTCCAGTTAGTGATTAAAGTCTCCTAGAGTCATAATTAGATATGATGCTTTTGTTATACAAATGAGCACCAAACCTTCCTCTAGCAATCCCAGTTGCTCTTCAAAGTCTGGTATAGCTCCTGGCTGGATATATATATTAATCAATATTATTTGTCTTCTTGTCCATGAACCACTATAGAGCTCTATCTGACTAGCTAATAGCCACCTACATTTCACTTTTAACTTAATTACTCTATTGGCAATTTTTGATGATACCAACATAATCAGCTCCCCCCCCACCCCCCCTCACCCCAACCCCCCACCCCCCTCCACCCACCACCCCCCCGAGGGATGTCCTAAATTCATTCGTACTGCCTCTTGGGTAAGCATAAAAAAAACGTCTATTGGTTTGGGTGCCTCCCACAGCCAGGACTCCTAAAAACACAATATTTCATAACTGCCCAGCATTTCTCTGTAGGGGTCTTGGGATAACTGTCTCTTATATTCCCCTATATTCACGACAGTATCCGTAATCCAACTCACTCAACCCTTCAATAATATTGTCATCCCAACTTCTGGAGGATTCAAATAGAGGTTCAAATCGGTTACTCAACACAGGCCCCTTTAGGGCATTTGCTATTGTTACTGTTAGCCCTCCCTTATTTTTATCAGTACAATTTCAATGTATTTTATTTTGATATGGAACTCCAAAGGAGGTCCACAAAAGTGCACAAATAAATTAAGAAAGGAAAACTTTATGTACAATACAACATTTCTTCCGTATTCAGCCAACAGATATTACAATGTGAAAAAATAGCATTAAAGATTATCTAATAAATAACCAGAAATGTTTTTAAAAATGTATATATCTTAAAACAAACCATTTCATTTGGAGGGGACAGAACAAATGGACGGGCCGCCTGGGCAGAAAGAATATTATATTTGATAAAAACAGGTCTTAAAAACATATGCCTGACCCTTTGTAGCTTCGTGCAAACAAATAACACATGATTAAAATCTTGAATTTGCAACTGGCACATTTCACAGATTCTCTCCTCACTAGGAATTTTGTCCCAAATGCCGGTAACATCTCTTAGGGGCAACAAGTTAAATCTTAATAAAAGTATTACCCTTCTGAATCCACAAGGCAGGTTCCATATTTAATAGGGCTGAGGTCTTTTCCCCAAACCACCTCATTACGAGGCTTGGACTGGCTAAAGTCAATATCTCTAGCCAAGCTGATAGATGGTGCAAACTTCTTTATAAACAACTTTAATGCAGTTTTTGGCAATGGGGGAATCTAAATTCAAAGTAAGCCCAAATGAGTCATTTGCTTGAACGAAGGACCTAAAAAATGTTGAATGTTCTCTCAATTTATCAAAGATTTCCAATCTCAAAGCAGCCCTGAGAGTGCCGTCCTCCCCCCAACACAGAGAATTACCCCATCTCAAAACCGCAGCCCACGATAAAACATATGAGGAAACTAAACCAAATTCCAGGTGTAAGACATGTGCAGCAGCCTGAGAATTTAGGTTGCAAATTTGACGAAAGATTCGACCTTCAGCCCTGTCAAAAGAAAGCCAGTTTTTCATGTCCAATACCTCAACAGCGTATATTAACGAGGGGGCAATTTTTACCTTAAATACTGACAAAACATGACCAAAATGGTGTTTCCCACATATTTTGTAGAGTCTATTTAAAGCTCCCGCCTGGGAGACAGCCTTGCTAACACAGAGATTAATGTGGTCTAGATCTCGGCAAGTTTTCGAAAAGACCGTACCCAGATATAAATAAGAACCCACCAACTCCAGTTCTTCAAGCCCCAATGACCACTTAAAACGTCTCTTTAATCCATGGCCTTTCTTAAGGAATACCAACATTTTGCTTTTCGCACTATTAATTTTCATAAAGTGGGCTTCTGCATAACTAGTTAGGACATCCAGATGACGCTGCAGACCAATAGGCGTTAAATCAAAGACCGCAACGTCATCCGCATATAATAAAGAGCCAACAGACATTGTGCCAATCTTGGGGGCATCCCCCCGAACTGATATCAAGGCGGCGGGGAGATCAGATATGTACAAAGAGAACAATAAAGGGGCCAACAAGCAACCCTGCTTTAGCCCATTGTACGTTTTAATCTTACATGATAGCCCTAGCGCACCTCCCATCAGTACCTGACACCAAGTATCTGTGTGTAATTCTACGACTAGACCCAAGAGGTGCTGTGGTATGAGCACGCTTTCTCCACAGCGTTTGGCGATCGACTTTGTCAAACGCTGTGGAGAAGTCAATAAATGCCGTGTAAACTGGCATGCTTCGCAGGAATACATATTTCTCTACAATGGCCTGGACAACCGCAATGTTGTCCAGAGTACCATGATTCTTTCTAAAGCCAGCTTGCTCTGGAGGTAAAATGTTCTGATCATGGGCCCATTGTTGCAGATGACTTAAAATACTTTTTGCAAACAACTTGCCCGAAGCATCCAACAGAGCAATCTGTCTAAAACTAGCTGGTGTAGTTTTCGGGCCCTTTTTTATACAAGGGGACAATAATGCTCCCTTTCCAAGAGGGTGGAATGTTACTCATTAGAAAACAATGTTTAAACAATGGCGCCAGAAAAGAACCACAGCTGACTACTTTTTAATTAACGCAAACGGAATTCCATCTGGCCCCTTGTGCGCCAGAGGTTCTAGCATTCTTTATAAATCCTACTACCTCATCCCCTGACGGGGGACCATATTCCAGAAGAGAAGAATCCTCTATGCGTATCGCTACTGGAGCTACTGAGCCATTGTTTTTATATAATAAAGAGATATAATACACCCACTCCTTCTCTGAAATTGGTATGGGTAAAGCCCTCTGCCTTGAGTCACAGTATTCCGCAATCAAGTGCCAGTACTTTCTTGAGTCTTTGACCCTTGCGGCTACCCTCAGCCCAATCCATTTGGCGTCAAACTCCCTTCTCGCTAAGTTTGCGGCTGCTTCTTATTCGCTTGAGGCGATTGATTTCCTGCTGTTGACCCACTGAAAATTTAATGTGTTGATTACGAACCAGGTGATTCATTTCCTGGTTTAACAATTTCAACGATGACTTGCCCTGTTTAAGCAGACTGGAACCAGCAGATTTGGAACTTAGATTCCGTATCTCTTCCATTTGGGCCTCAAAATGCTGTACAACATTCGCGTATGCAAGACACTACTGTTCTACATGAGCCTTCTTCACTATTGAGCTCACTTCAATAATATTTTTGAACGTCCAGAAAGAACGTCCATTTACTTTATTATAAACCACCCCGCCCTGGTCCAGGTTCCCCGAATCCAATACGGAAAGAGCAAAAGCTATTGTCATAGCCACTATACTATGGTCACTACATACGGTCAGTAGGACACATAAGTTTTCCCAGGCCCCAAACATTTGATAAGACACAACTACATAGTCTAAAAGACTCTGAGTGTGACGAGAGTGAAAAGTAAATTGGGCTATTTTTCCAGTGGGCACTCTTCCGTTTAAGATAACAAGGTCTGTGCTTCTAATACTATCCAACAAGGAGAAGCCCCGTATATCTGTTTTTATTTTTTTCGGGAAAAGAATCTCAGGGATATGCCAAGTTTCCTCTTTATCGATACTCTCATAAATCTCTAGAGCAGAGTTGGAAATTTTGGCATTTAAGTCTCCAACAATTACCACAAGGGAACAATCTTCCCTGATGGCTATTTCATGAATGAATAAGAAGAAAGTACTCAACAGATGATCAAAATTTCTCCCAGGAGGGATATACAGGTTTTCCACAATGAAAAAAATAGGCCTACCAAGGTCTCCTAAACAAGCCAACTTCAAGCATTTACAAAGATTTGAAGAATGGCAAAATACCTTCTATTTCCAGTTAATCGAATTCTTATGCAAAATAGAGACTCCCCCACTAGCGTGACCTCTATCGGAGCGTTTAGCATGGCAAGAAAAAGTAAAATAACCATCACACTCAAAGTCCTTGCAAGACCAAGTTTCTTGCAAACAGATGATTAGGGGATTCAAGGTTTTCAAATAATTCAATTTCTCCTCGTTGCAACCCAAGCCAGCCATATTCCAAGATAGAAGTAACCCACCCAGGCTACCTCAAAGGAGCGCTTCTTTTTGCTTCCGGACAGGTGTTATTTAATGCTCTTGCAACCCAGGTCCACTGGACCTATTCGGCATCTACATCTTAGGCCTGGGGAACAGCTACCATATCAGACACCAGATTTATTGAGCTGCCCCTTCTATCCAGGGAAAACCACAATATTTTTGGTGTTGCCCCAAGAGTACTCAAACTCAGCGTCCATCACATCTTGTACCACAGATTTAACGGCCCTCAAAAGCTGTCGGACACTGCGTTGGAAAACACAGA
The DNA here is from genome assembly GCF_964204655.1 of Triturus cristatus. Classification (NCBI taxonomy): domain Eukaryota; kingdom Metazoa; phylum Chordata; class Amphibia; order Caudata; family Salamandridae; genus Triturus; species Triturus cristatus. The sequence goes on along the minus strand of NC_140584.1, from coordinate 933,646,898 downwards.
GGAATATTCCTCATATTCAGGAACAGATGCTATATCAAGCCCTCGTTTCAGGAAATGCTCACAATTCTGCATAACCAAGTTGCCAATGACTAAAGAACAAAAAGTAACTCTAGAATAAGAGAAAGAGTCATGTAAATTAATCTTCACATTTAAAATATCCCTACTTGATATCAACCTTAATGCCTCTATTTCTGAAAATAGACGAAGAATGGATCCTCGATTTACCGGATAAAATTCATTGTCAAATAGCCAGGTAAAATCCACCATGGGGGATAGTGCACTCTGCCCCATACTGAGATTCTTTAAAGCATCCCTTGGGGGGCTCCACAGAGGAACCCTATCACCACGACTGGCCACATGTGAGCCATCATTGGGCTGAATGTTCAAATCCGCACCGTCATGGAAATTGGGGCCTCTAAACCTCTGATGGGTAAGGATGTATTCCCTATAAAGGCTCTATTCCACCCAACCTGCTTGATGCTCTGTATTTGGTACCCCTCCTCTGGATTCTCGGCCACCCCAGCCCAGGAGGCCCCAGACCAAGGGGCATATTAACGACAAACGGCGATAAACATCGCAAAGCGCGCTTAGCTGGAATTTATTGCCCGGATAGCGCGTAATTAACAACGTGTTTCTCCAAGGCGATAAATATTCCAGCAATAGCGGCAAAATGCAGGAATATCGCAGAAAATCCAGCGATATTCCTGCAGCGATTTGGAAAACTTTGATGATAGGGAGATGTGGATTCAGCCATAGAATCCACCTCCCGTTATATGTATACCTAAGTCTGGATTTTTGCAGACGTTAGCTTACGGCGATATCCGCGGTTAACGCGGATTTTCATGTCGGTATTGTTATCCTGTGCCAGCTTGATAATAGGGAGAAGTGCAGTTGGTGATGATTCCCGTGTTGTTTTGGGAGGAAACGCCTACTTTGCATCTCATTAGAGATGTGAAGCGAGGCGTCGGGAAAACGGCTGCTAACATGCGCTAATGCATGTTAGCACCGCCTTGTAAATAGGGCGAAAATTTTCTCTCTACTTTTTTGGCATTTAAAGCCAAAAAGCGGAGATAAGGCCCTTGATGATATGCCCCCAAATCTGGAGCATAGGATTCCCACCTCCCATTTGTGGTTCCCTTTGAAAGTGATCAACCAACTCGTTAATCAGGGGAGTATGAGATACTTGGGCGAACTGCGACATCGAATTTAGTACAGATTTTCCAGATACCCCTGTTTCCCTAGTCGTTGACATATGCATTATATGGGGCTCTATAGGAACACCCTCATCAGATGGGGGACTGGGGTCTCTCTTCTCCTCTAGTGTTTGAGTATCGCTCTGGTTTCCAAGAATCCGTGAAAAGTGTAATTTTGACTTTTTCCGTTTAGAAAATCACCTCAACTTCTTGTGTTTCTTTTTCATATTTTCCCCCTTATGGTTTGTTGTGGGGCATCCCCTCTTCCATGTTTTCGGCCCTCCCTTCTCAGGTAGGTCTGAAGAGCAGGCCTGGGGGGTAGAGGGAGTCAAAACCTCCCCCTCTCTCCTACCCTCTTGTTTTCCGGAACCCCTAATTTTCTTAGTTTCTCTTTTGCCCCCTCTTTTACCATTATTTAACAAAGGGAAAGGTTTTATTATAGACTTTTCCGGAGGGGGGCCCAATACAACCTCCCCAAATAGAGTACTTAAACATAACTCTTTGTTTTCAAGATTACACATGGGTTCACTAGGGAACAACAAATAAAGAGGTATTCCTGCTTGAACATAAACATCTCTCGACTCTCTCACAGGGACAGATGAAGGAAGCCTTCCATTTAGCAGGTCTTCCGTATGGGGATGTATCGTAGGCTTGGTTTGAATAGAATCAAGCTCAGTTGCCTTTTGTACTTCAAACAGCATTACAGAGATCATTTCCAATATATGATCAGAACTTAAAACCGATTTCTCTAGTAGAGACAAAATGGAATTTAGAATGTTTTCAATACAAACGAGATATTCCGAAGGCACAACATCCCTCTCATTTGCCAACCTTGGTTGTGTACAAGGCAAAAAAAGATCGCGGGCAGATTCCAAAAAAGTACCACTCAAATTACTTTTACTACAATACAAAAGAGGCAGAGAAAGACGCCTAGGAGAAGAACTTATAATTGGAGTATTATTTCCCCTGAGACCGCTCGCCGGAGAGACTTCCTTGTGAGGGACTTCCCAGCCTCTTGTTTGGGTTTCAATGTCAATGTCTGGGAGAGTAAAGTCTTCCCCTAGGTTTAACCCTTCGCAAGCAATTGACTTCTCAACCATAGAAGGAGCATTGTCCACTATACCATCCGGAACACCCTCCCCGCTTAATTCGCTTACAAATGTCCCCCCGAGCAGATAAAGCTGCTGGTAAAACAACAAACATACAGTCAAACTTTTGACCATCCAAAGAAATATGTTGCTGACCTTGAGGGTTGGCTGTAAAGTTTGAGCTCGATTTTGTACATGAGAAAACGTCAGGTGTTACAGATAACCCACCAAACATACAATCTTGCTTGAACCTGTTTGGAGAAGACTGTTGCTGGCTCTGTTGGATGTCACAAGAGACAAAATCCGGATTTGCATATAAGGGGGCGACCGAGTATTGCCCACTTAGACCATTCTCAACAACATCAATCTTCTGTGCCTGCACCCCTTCCCTGGAGCGATTCAGGCCCCCTGCAAAGATGCAAGTGTCTCCCAGTGACTCCACAGAAAAAAGGGGAGAGAGTGTTGCTGTGCGGCAGTTCGAAAACTGTCCGTCTTGAATTACTGCTGCCACTTCAGGTGGGATCCGAGGAACCTTGCGAAAAAAGCCTGTAATAGCTGGGTGGGCTTTATAACAGAGTTGCTGCAGTTGTCTAGTGCCACTATATGATCTCTTTAATTTATATGACCGACTTGGAGATGAAAAGAGCACACGCCTGAGCGTAATATTTTAGAAGTCATTATGCTCGGAAGGGGGGCACTTTTAGCAAAACTCTTAACAGGACTTACTGCAGCCACAGCCCCTCTCAGCTAATGGAGGACTAAGATGATTTAAGGAGTCGCTCCTCACAGCTCCCGGCTCCCAGCTCCTCACAGCACTTCACAGCTGTCAGCACTTAGTTCACTTAGGCACCAAACATCAACTAACGGTGGCGCACTCACCCAACCAAGTGGCACAAGCACGTGGCTCTCCACCCCTCAGCTCCCCTGGCGCAGACCAAACAGCGGCCGCCTGGTGGAGCGCCGCCAGCCCAGCACCGAGCACAACAACAGGGCACCGTGGGGGGGAGAGGGGGTCAGTCGTGCTCAGCAGCACCCGATGCCCGGCCGGCTGCTGCTCATCCGCATTCCGTGGGCTCTGGCAAACTCCGCACAAAAGTAGGAGAGCGAAGAAAGCAGAGTCCAGCAGGGGCCGGGTGGCCGCAGCGAGCCGCAGGCAGCAACTCATCATCAGCGAGGTCAGGAAGCCCGGCAGCAATCACAGGAGGCAGCAATGCAGCGTACAACACCTCTCCCTCCTCCTCCTCGCACACTGCGACCGGCAGTTGACGGACAATGCAAAAACACGGAAACAGGATCCTCTCCTGAAATATATATTCCAGTACAAATTCGTCTATGCTGGGCACCTAGTATATCATACTATATTTGCTCCGGACATAGTCCTGCGTGATAGGTGAGGGTCCCAGAACTCCCAGGGTTACTCTCCTCTATAGCTAATTCGCTATAATGCACACGTCTTATCCCCTCCTTTTCCAGTTCTCCCTCTGCCCTTACTACCATCTGCTTTACAGATTCTGAATAAAATAGGACCTTATGTTACCTCATTTCCTTCCAAATTGGTTACAAAACCTATTTGCCTTAAATCATCAGATGTGACTTCACCCAATGAGGGACATTTAACCTGTAATGGTAGTATGTTTGAGCGATTTAGGGGTTTTATTTTCCTTTGCCGCTTTCTCCCTAACCTTCGCACCCATGTTTCCATAAACACCCATAGGCTATCTCTGTTATTATACTCCCTATTACTCCTCCTGGCTATAGTTACGGTCTCTGGCTTTGGGCAGGCTCTTATCCTGGGTTGATCTGAAGAGGGCTCACCCCTTATTCTTATGCCGGACAGCTCAACCCCCGCTCTGCTCTTCCTTCTTCCTCTGTGCTACAGTGCCTTGGTATTTCATACTTTCACACAAGGAGTTCCTCCTCTTCACCGTTCTTATATCTTTTCTATTTAAATTCCCCCTTGATCCCTCTTCACTTCTGGCTCCATCTATCAATCGCTTCTCTTGATCTGGTATCACCACTCTCTGCCCTTTGCTCCGACTTGGTTGTAAACCCCTTATTTTTTTCAACCTTTTTTGCGGGTTCCTTCTAATCTTAGGCTCGGGTATATATCTCTTAAATCTCCCGTAGGCCCTCCTCTTTATTACCAACATTGGGCACTTTGAGATATATACCGTCAGGGTTTTCTCGATCAGTATAGATTCACCGTCCTCAGTACATGATGATACATATACCTCCTGATCTCTCTTTTCTATTACTGGTCTATAGTAGGCATACAGTTGTTAATTTGTTTTAACTCCTCTGTGATCTGCTGTAATTGGGCTTTTTGGGTTTTCCCTTGTCCATTATTCTCAACTAGAGCTCCTAGTATTGCCTGCAGGGTCTTTTGCATTAAAAACATCACTTCTAGTAATGAAGAGGCCGGGGTAGCTGTCATATGGGTTTTCCAGTAGACCAAACCTTAAGAAGATCAAGCTTAGTGCTCCAAAATTGTGTCACCAGGAGCCGGAATTTGTAGTAGGCTATTGATTAAAAGAGCAGCTTCAGGTTTTTCCAGACATTTCAGGCTGCAGTCCTATAATCACGAACCTCTAAAGGAGAACTACTTTACTTTAGGCTCTCATGAGGAAATATCTACTTTTAAATTCTGTGGTGAACCAGAGCTACCCTCCACCATTCCGTCCTTTGAGTTCCACTTCCATTCCAGCAGTTACTTGGCACCTACCATGGACAGTGGCACAGGCCCCGTGTGCCACCACTTAGACCAGCCTTCAAGAGAATCTGATATGGCCTCACGGCAGCAGGCAAGAGCATTTCTTTGTCAGCGTTTAAGATATGCATTTTCTCCCAGGGCCCTTAAACAAAATGTAAAAAGGTCCAGAAGAGGGTGGCTGTGTTTTTTCAATGGGACTAACAACTTAGGTGCTTTGGCATGCAGTGCCCAAATGTCAACAAGGGCTACAAAACAAAAGCATCATATAGCCCAAAAATCCATACAGAAGCTTTGTGGCAACACACCAAACTAACAGGCAGGAGATCAATGATCTACATTTCTTTGCTTCTGAAGTAACAGAAAAGTTACTTACCATTTTTGGGGTGTAAGGAGCAGGAGGTTCGGACTGAAAGTGAAAACTGAAATCTCTTAGTGGCTGTGCGGCAATGTCTGAAACACAGTCATTGTCATCATCAATGAATTGAACTCCCTTATCAAGGCAGCGCCGTTTTCTCCCCTGAAGGAGACAAAAAACAACAGTACAATGAGAACATACTCTAGTTTAAATGAAAAACAACAGGGGCAATGCCAGTTGCAAGAACCTTTCACATAATCGTGTTGAAAGGTTAAAGCAGCTTACAGGGCATGCCAGTCCAATTGGTCACTCTGGGACTTCCAGGAGCCAGTACGTGGCTAGGTGCATTGGAACGTACGTGGGCTCCTGCTGAGTGATTGTCCAGAGAGGACCAATACTACAATGCCATGTGCAGCTGCAGTCGGTGTACCTCAGTGACTGGCATTAGCAATGACAATATTTTGCCATTGTTATCTTCGTGCAATAGCAGCCCCTTTTACTGATCGCTCTCATCTATGGTTAAGTCTTGGTGGCCTCTCATTATCAGGGCCCAGGCGTTAGTAACTCCCAACAGGAATACTAGTACTGGGAGATACTCAGTATTCATGCTGGCATGTTACGGATTCCCATTGTTACAGCCAGTACCACAGTGATTTCAAACACTACCACTACATTCAATGTCAATTCCCCACAGTGCTCTCGACTAATTTTGCTTTGACGTACATTTCCTATAAGAAATTTTATAGCATCAGCCTGAAATACCTAGAGTATGAACCCTCGAAGTAAGGGATTCCCAAATACTGTGAATTTGCTTTGCATAAAGGATGCACTGGTTTTAGTCATACAATAAGAATAAACCAACATAGTAAATCGGTCAAAGTCATTAGGACAGTGTTTCCAATATTTGTCCAAAAAGGAACCCCAAATATATTTTTCCATATAATGAGGAACCTCTACCTATGAAACATTTTACAGGACACAAAAAGTTGATAACCCAGGGCACAATTCAATTACTGCTAATTACTGTCACGAAAGTGTATTTGTCAAGAGCTGTTGTGTGTATATATTCATTGGAAAAATACAGAAAACTAAAAAAAGCCATAACATTTAGCAGTTAAGGTATGCAACACACAATGCACACCATAACTTATGTCCCAGTCATGTGTCCTCTTTAGTTGGCTTCTCTTTTATTTATAGGATGCCATTAGTAAAGTGTTGAAGTGTTGTACTAAGCATGGTGGGGCATTAGTTATGGTGTGCATTGCACGTTGCAGGCCAGAACAGGCACATTTCAGGGCTTTTTCGGTTTTGTGTTTGCTGAGTCACATCTAACTTTTTTAAATGTGTGTTTGAGTGAGTTCCCCTGTGTTTATGATATACTGCATTCACCTACCATGCACCCACTGCGAGCTGAAAAAGCCTTTGGCTCGGACCAGCGCCCAAGCCTGGCAAGCAGACAACCCCACTATGCAAGGCCTTTTACTGTGCGCAGCAGGGCATGGCCGCAGGTCCTCACCTTTTTACCCTCTCTTTTAACTCTGTCCTCCTCCCCCAATACACATGCAACCTGATGTACTTGCACTGGGTTTAATTTGCGTACTCTTTATGCATATTCATCAAACAGAGCAAACGTTATAAATGAATAAAACATGTATTGCCCCTGTTTATCTTTGCCACCTGCCCGCTGACAGCCCTGAGATTTATTGAATGGCGAGACGCTCCAGCCACCATCCAACAAAACCCTCCAACCATAAATGTCACATATGGAGCCCCATGATAAGTTTGCCTGATTCCATTCCATGGCAGAAGCCAAGTAGGTTCTGATGAAAAGACTAGATAGATAACCCCAGATATCACACTAACCCGGATAAATGTATGCCAAATGTTTAGCAGGTTCATCAAATGGTACCAAATTTATTAGCCTGAATGCCGTCTCATAAATGTGCCCCCCTTTGATACACATGCATGAAATTGGGAATCGAAAAGTAAAATAAACATGCTCTCTGTCGAATTTTGTGCAGCTCCATCAAACCGCGCCAAAGTTATTTGCAAGTCAAACATGTTTTGAGCCACACATTTAACTTCCAACACCCGCGTATTGGATCTACAAGTAACCTGAAATACCTGCACTGGGCGTAACTTGCTATTGGCCTGCTGGAAGTCATGAAGATTCATCGTACAGAAGCAAAGTTATTAGCAAATTATAATTGTATTTACCCTCTCACCTCTTCACTCCCCTCATGATGAAATGGCACTCAACATATTAATAGAAACCTAATTCTTCTAAACTTCTGGCAAATATTGTTCAGATTTGTAGCACAGTGCAAATGTTATTAGTAAATGAACATTATTTTGCCCCTCCTTGATAAATCTGAACACATTCGAAAATACCAAGAGTATGTTTAACATGCTAAATGTGCGCCACGTTGTATGCATATTTGTCAAAAGGTGCAAAAGTTATACATACATGAAAAAATGCTGTTTCAACTGTCACGATATACAACTTTGTTAACCCTTTCAAGCCAACAGCACCGTTTTCAATCTCAATAAGTACAGGACTGATTTACATCAAACAACAAATAACTCACTTTCTGAGTAAAGCTTTTTAATCATGCCAAGTATGGTGTAAATCTTTTGAGCAGTTTTGAGCTGTAGGGGTAAGCCAAATGACCATGGGAAAACACATACTTTTTGACACTCCCCCATCTTCTCCGGCAGGGAGTTGTAGGCAAATAGGTATGCTGGACCTTAGCTGCATAAGCTAAGAGCGTGACACATTTGGTGCAGATGTGTCCATGGGGACTAAGGTTATTGGCAAATCACAAAATACACTTTTAACGGGCGGCTGAACCATAAATAAACAGCGGTGGCTGCTACTTTGTAATAAATAAATATATATGCATATATATATTATCTACTGGCGGTCGCCAGTAGATAGTTATAGTTAGGACCGAGTTTCCATAGGAAATCTGAAAATTCTATTTTGAATAACTTTGGCGCCGTTTGACGAATCCTCGCAAAATTTTCAAAACTAATGGGGCACTCCGTTCAGCTCCTACCCTGAAAGTCTCGGGGTGATTCGTCAAGCGGGGGCCGAGAAAAAAGGGGGGTCCCAAAACGCGTTTTCCCCATGCATTTTTCCATAGGACCTTTAGTCGAAGGTACAGCCCGAACGGCTGAACAGAATTACTTGAAATTTGGCAGAGAGGTAGTCCTCAGGTCAGGGAAGTGCCTTTTGCAGGTCTGGTGTCAATCTGTTCAGTAGTTCCTGAGAAAATAGCATTTAAAAGCATATAAATATCTATAAGCGCGCACCGTGCGAGCACCCTAACGTGCGCGAGCGTAATTCTGATTGGTGGTTACATGTTAGTCAACGTTCGAATCGGTCGAAATCAGGAAGTGTCGTCCGCCATTTTGTTTGTTTTCAGTGCGAGAGTGAAAAAGGAAGGTGGCGAACGTGAAAAGGGGGCAGGGTAGAGAGTTCCTGACCCCCTAGCCTGTCAGGGGGTCCCTGAAGGACCCCGAAGGCAGAATTTATTATTATTTTTTTTTAAATCGCGGGGGTGCGCGCACCGTGCGCGCACGGTGAAAAACCAGAAAAACGGTGAAAAACCAAAAAAAAATATATATATTTTTTAATATGTAGTTTATTGTAAAATAATTATATAAAAAAATAATAATACATAAATAAATTAGCATTTAAAAAACCGTACTTGCTGGGGTTTGTTGTGTGTTTGTAATTATTAAAAATGGAACCTTCTCACTGCTCCTTCAATGTACTGTGGACGATTCTCTATACTCTCCTAATGAAGCTGCCGAACCTCCGGGTTGTCGGCTGAATAGCTGTGTCCAGATTCTTGAAGAAATAAAGGTTTTAAAAAAAAAAAAAAAAAACGTACAAATTCATTGAAAAAACCACAGGTTTCACACACGTTATAGTTAGGTGGATATTTCACTCGTAAAAAACCAATGAAATTCCCCCGTTATAGTTAGTTCAGATAACTATAACTCGCGCGACCGCCACTCTATCACAAGGATAATGTCATGAGTGATGTCATGAGTGATGCCACTGACCAGGTCATGAGTGATGTAATATGTGACGTCATGAGCAGTGGATTGCGGTCGCGCGAGTTATAGTTATCTGAACTAACTATAACGGGGGAATTTCATTGGTTTTTTACGAGTGAAATATCCACCTAACTATAACGTGTGAAACCTATGGTTTTTTAAGTGAATATATATATATATATACACACATGTATATATATAAATATATATCAATCACAAAGTTGCCTGGAGTGAGAGGGCCCACACAAAGGAATTAATATTCGCCATTTCTTTTATGGAGGATGCAGCAGGAAAAACAGCAAAATGCTTTGCTAAAATTCAACAGTCCAGCCTGACGCGTTTCGTGCCTGACGCACTTCCTCATGGGCTCAGGGCTTGATTACTGAGGGCAGGCTACGGCCATTCATTCAGCACCTATTCAAACATCTTAGAACCCCGCCCGAGTGGGCATGGCCACCCCCGTAGCCTGTTGGTAAATGTAGTGCTTTCAATCTTCTCCTGTGAGTCGCCATGCCATCCTCACTGTAAGTACAAAATTAAATGTCCCAAGTTGGTTGCGAGATACACTTAGCTGCTTCCCCACATTCGTTTCTTCCTCCATTGGCACCCCTGTCCATCAGCTGCCTCGTCGTATGGCGCTGCAGCAGGGCTGCACACGTGCAGCAGTGCTCCTCTCGCGGCTCTGGCTGTGCCGCAAAATATCAATCACAAAGTTGCCTGGAGTGAGAGGGCCCACACAAAGGAATGATTATTCACCATTTCTTTTATGGAGGATGCAGCGGGAAAAACAGCAAAATGCTTCGCTAAAATTCAACAGTAATCAAGCCCTGAGCCCATGAGGAAGTGCGTCAGGCACGAAACGCGTCGGGCTGGACTGTTGAATTTTAGCGAAACATTTTGCTGTTTTTCCCGCTGCATCCTCTATTAAAGAAATGGCGAATATTAATTCCTTTGTGTGGGCCCTCTCCAGGCAACTTTGTGATTGATATATATATATATATATATATATATATATATATTCTCGCTCCCAAATTCCTCTCAATTACTTACAAGGAATCCACAGCACTCACGGGGGGGTAGTTTAGCAGTCTGATTTAGTTAGGAAGGTACCTGCTAAAAATAAATCAGACTGCTAAAACTACCCCCCGTGAGTGCTGTGGATTCCTTGTATGTAATTAAGAGGAATTTGGGAGCGAGAATGTATACTGCGGGGCACCGCCGCATTTGAAGCACCCGTCTTAAGGGTGCCGCGCTTTGTTGGTGCGGATATATATATATATATATACATATATATATATATATATATACAAACTTCGCTCGCATTTCACTGCCACCGATATTAGTGACGGAGCACGGACCACGTTTTCAGTGCATAGAAGTCTTTTATTTAAACTCCTCCAACACCAGCCATCATGACGCGTTTCGAGCCCCAAGGCCCTTGATCACATGACACGCTCTCAGGTAACAGGTAAGTTTAAATGCATTTTTTTCATTCTTTCTTAAAGTGACAATGCAATGGGTAGTTCATATAATAGACATAGCGGACAGACTTATGGCATTTTAAAGTACAAGCAAATATACTATAGCAGCAATTGTTATAATAGATAAATAAATAAATAGATAAATAAATATTCACAGTTGGTTGTCTGTTAAGGTTAAAAACAGATTTAAGTATATAAAAACCCTTAATGTGAAAAACTTGTTGTATTTAGTTGTTAATAACATATAACTGACAGCTAGCTGGACTTCGGCAGTAGTGCTTAGGTCTGGCTGTATCCAATTCAAAGCTGATGAACAGGGTAGCCAATTTATGGGTATCCTGTTTCTTCCCAATATTTGTTATCTATAATTCCCCCTGCTTAATTGAAGGTATGTCGCCTGTCTTTGTTTTTGCCTTGTCTCACTTATGTAATAACAGGCTTTACCTGTATTACCCATTTAGGGGTTGTAGGTGGCGTTCAGGTCTAAATACCTGAAATTGCCAAAAATTTCATACTGTTGATACTATGCTATATAGCCATATAGCTAGTTGCATCAACCTTGGCTGTTCTATTAAAAACTCAAAGGTACAAACCTCCTAATAAAATCATGCCCATTGCATATAGTGCGAGTATTAAAAATATTAATTTGCTAAAAGTGTAAAGTGCTGAAGTGCTGTTATCTTAATAAACACCCTGTCTGGAACCGTGGATAAATGTGTTTAAAATAAATTTGATTGGGAGTTGGGCAGATTTCATCTCTGATTCTAGTAACCTTGTGACTTTTAGCTTGATGTAATCTGACAGTTTTGGTTCAGCTAGATTCTGTACAAATGATTCACTAGAGGCAAGTGTAGAGCTCCTCGGTAGCATTTAGGCCCCGTGGGGCCTTAGTATCCAAATCCAAAATGTACCGGGTCTCTAAGCGTCTTAGTGCCTTTTCTCTATTACCTCCTCTCTTGTTAGATGGGATGGCATCAATAAGAAAGTACATGAGACCCATCGGGTTTCCATTGTGTTTTTCCTCAAAGTGCCTCGCCACCGGGTAAGATTGGTCATGATTTTTAATGGCTCTTATGTGTTGGAGTACCCTTTTGTGGCCCTGCAGAATGGTACTGCCCACATAATGTAGGCCACACGGGCACTCCAACACATAAACAACAAACTCACTTTTACAAGTTAATGTTTTGGTATTGGGTTTGCTCACTTCACTGAAAGGTGTCTGGTAACTGGTTTTGCTTGTCCCAAATTGGCACGCTCTGCACATTTTGCATTTATGGAAACGCTTTCTCTGGGATAACCATGTGCCAGTTGATGGTGTGCTAACATCATTGTGTACCAGGGAATCCTTCATTGAAGGTGCCCTACTGAATGTGATGGAAGCTTGTCTTGGTAACAAATGACCTATAACAGGATCTCCTAGCAGGAGTGGCCAATTTCTTTTGATGATATTTGTTATATTTCTGTGCTGTTTGTTGTAGCCAAAAATCATTCTGAATGTTGTATCATCCTCTACTTGAGTATTTTGCTTTCTTTTGTCAGATTTCTGTTCTAGGAGGCTTGCTCTGGGGATAGTTGCACTTTTCCTTATTGCTGCATCTACACGTTTGTGTGTAGCCCCTTGTTAAGAATCTAAGTTTGCTATCTGTCTGCGCTTTTTTCAAATCATCCTGACCACTACAGATCCTTCTCAGTTTAAGCATCTCCCCGTAGGGGATGCTGTAGATCAAATGCGACGGATGGGAGCTGCTCGCATGTAAGACAGAATTCCCTGCCGTGGATTTCCTATGCAGTGTGGTCTCTATCTTACAATCTTTAATGTAAACCTCAACATCCAAGAATGTAATTCTTTCTTGACTATTGTTGGATGTAAATTGCAAATGTAGGTTGTTTATATTCAGGCAGTTTAGAAACTCTTGTGCTGATCTTTCTGAGCCTTGCCAAACAACAAAGAGGTCATCTATAAATCTGTACCAACATTTCACATTGTTGCGCAAAGTTGTTTCAAAGTGTTTGTGGCGGACCAGCTCCTCCCACCACCCCATATACAAACAGGCATTGCTTGGGGAGAAGCTGGCCACCATAGCCACCCACCGTTGTTGTTGGTAGTGGGCATTTTGAAACAGGAAAATATTGTTCTTTAGACAGAATTCAACCATATTAATGATCATTTTACTATGTTGTTCTTGTTCCGGTGTATTTCTTGCCAGGTAATGACCCAGGGCCCTGAGTCCATCCTGATGGTTGATAGAGGTATAGAGTGACGAGACATCCAACGCAATTAATAGGTAGTCCTCCTTCCACTCCAGATCTTGTATCTTGGATAGAAAGTCCCCCGTGTCTCTAATGTAAGCGGGCAGTTGTTGGACATGGTCCTGTAAATAGTAGTCTACATATTGTGAATTTGCTTCTAGTAGACTACCTCGGGCCGAGATTATAGGTCTGTCCGGAGGTTTGAGAGGGTCCTTATGTACCTTTGGAATAAAATATAGTATGGGGGTGACTGGATGGTCATTGCATAAAAATTTGTATTTCGGTGCTGTGATTAGTCATGCAGTTTTCCCAGCTATTAGCTTACTGTAGTAGTTGTTGTGCATTGTTTTGATTGATGTTTGATCACAGCGGAGGTAACGTTCTCTGTCCATTAGTTGCTTGTTAGCTTCTTCAATGTATGCTTTTTTTGCTCCAAATTACTAGGTTTGCCCCCTTTGTCTGAGTTCCTGATGACAATATCATTGTTGGTTTTTAATTTGCTGATCAATAGATGGTACTGTAGTTCTTTTTTGTTGTTAGTTTTACTTCTGTTAGTTTTATTGACCTCAAAGTTCAGTTTTTTTATGTCTGATATCACGTGCTCTTGAAAGATGTCAATGGCGTCTCAAGATGTGATTGGATTAAAGGTTGACCTTGTTGGAATAAACTGTTCACTAGACTGTATTGTGTTTCTACTTTCTTCTGCTAAATCCAATAGATTGTTGAATATTGGAGCGTCAGAAGGCGTGAGATCAAAGGAAGGTGACATATTTGAGGGTCCAGCTGGCTGTGCTGAGGGTTCCCTGTCTGTTTTGTCGTATATATATATATATATATATATATATATATATATATATATCTCCACTCACGTAGTCCAAGACGTACAAAACTGCGCACTATATATATGTATAACACGTCTTTTTACGTGTATGAAAATACTGAAGCATTTTTCCCGTCTCGTTTTTATATTTATCTAATCTTTCTTTCAGTAAATTTTTAAATGTGAGATCAAAAACAACCACAAATGTTGTATAACACGAATTAAAACTACGGAAAGACAACAAATCTACAACTTAGTTAATGACTATATAGAAAATTAAGGACTACTCCTGAAATCAAGCCTAACAATAATTTATTCTGCGCATCACCATTGTAGCTTCATAGAACTGTACTGTCTGCTCAATTGTGACTTGGCTGCCCGATTATTACTTAAATAAATAAAAAGTCCTTTTTCAAACATTCGAGTAGCAGAAAGATTAGAACCACAGAGGATTCTGGGAAAGAGTCAGTAGGCGAAAGGGATTCTCAGAACCTGACCTGAATAATACGGTCACTGCTTCCAGGAAGACAGTGGTCACTCTGATCCGTTCCTAAGAGTGACACAGGATTTACCCTTCCGTCACCCCAGGTAAGGCGGCTGCATAACAACATGAAACAAACACAGGCCAATACAACTAAACGTAACCTTTCGAGGGAGGTTTAGAATTCTTTGCAGTATTTCAAAATTATCTTTTATTATTTATTATTCCACCATTTCTTGTCGAATTAGAGGACGAGTTTATCACTTAAGGCCCGCCATAGGGGAAAATGCATGATTTACCTGTTGGTCTCATTCAAGATATTTGCTCATTTGTCAAATGTCCACAACACTGTTATCTGATTTACACTCATATTCAAATGAGCTGGAGTATGCTCAAGTGCCACATCAGCCCCTTCTCATTGCCCTCACCAACGAGCTGGACTCTTCTCAAGTGCCACATTAACCCTTCTTATTGCCCCCACTAATGAGCTGGGCTCTTCTCAAGTGCCACATCAGCCCCTTCTCATTGCCCCCACCAGTTAGCGGGGCACATTTCAAGTGCCACATCAACCCCTTCTCATTGCCCCCACCAGTGAGCTGGGCTCTTAACAAGTGCCACATCAGCCCCCTCCCATTGCCACCACTGAGCAGGACTCTTCTCAAGTGCCACATCAGCCCCTTCTCATTGGCCCCACTCATGAGCTGGACTCTTCTCAAGTGCCACATCAGCCCCTTCTCATTGGCCCCACTCATGAGCTGGACTCTTCTCAAGCTCCACATCAGCCCCTTCTCATTGCCTCCACTCATGAGCTGGACTCTTCTCAAGTGCCACATCAGCCCATTGCCCCCACAAATGAGCTGGACTCTTCTCAAGTGCCACATCAGCCCCTGCTCATTGCCCCCACTCATGAGCTGGACTCTTCTCAAGTGCCACATAAGCCCCTTCTCATTGTCCCCACTCATGAGCTGGACTCTTCTCTGGGAAACATCCATTAGTACGCAGACATTTGTTTGCGTACCATTACTACGCAAGCGTTAGTACGCATGCGATGTAACAACGTGTCGCCTTTAGTATGCGTGCTGTTACATCACATGCGTTGTACAACGCAAGCGTAGGGGCCGCTTTTGGAGGTCGTCACGGCAGCCATTTGCTCCGAGGGTCTGCTGCTGGTGCTTTTCCGGGTCTGCTGCTGGTGCTTTTCCGGGTGCAGGCGAGGACGTAGGAAGCCCACGACGGAGGAAGCCGGAGGAAGCAGGAAGGGTGAGAAGATTGGAACCACGTTTGGTAAGAGGTAAGTGGGGCTGTGTAGGGTTGTGTACTTGTGTTTGTGTAGTGTAGAGTAGTGTCGGGGGTCGTGCAGGGTAGTGTACCTGTGTTTGTCTGGTGTAGAGTAGGGACAGGACAGGGTTGTGCTGGGGGTAGTGTTTTAGAGTAGTGTTGTGGGGTTAGTGTAGTGTAGGGTAGTGTTTTAGGATTTAGGGTAGTGTCGGGGTTGTGCAGAGTAGTGTATTTGGGTGTAGGGAAGTGTAGGGGTCGTGAAGGGTAGTGTTTGGGAGTAGGGACAGGACTGGGGGTAGGGGCGGGGTAGTGTTTTGGGGTTTAGGGTAGTGTTGTGGGGTTAGTGTAGTGTAGGGTAGCGTTTTAGGGTTTAGGGTAGTGTCGGGGGTTGTGCAGGGTAGTGTTTGGGAGTAGGGACAGGTCTGGGGCTAGGGGCAGTGTCGTGCTGGGGGTAGTTTTTAGGGTAGTGATGTAGTGTTAGTGTAAAGTAGTTTACTGTTTTAGTGTTTAGTGTAGTGTCGGGGGGTTGTGATGGGTAGTGAATGAGTGTAGGGAGCGGAGTAGGGGAATGTGTATGTTAGTGCAGGGGGTAGTGATTTAGGGTTTAGGGTAGTGTAGTGGTGTTTAGTAGTGTAGTGTTTGAGTAGTGTTTTAGATGTGTAGGGTAGTGTATTTTCTATAGTGTTGTGTTCTAAACATTTTTTTTTTTAAATATGACATGTTATTCCGCATACCATTTTTATTACTAGGCAAGTTTTTACTTCGCATACATTAACACTTTCAATGTAATGGTATGCGAAGTAAAAACTTGCGTAGTAACAGTTCTTGCTAAGTAATAACCGCGTAGGAATAGCATGCAAAGTAATGGCATGGGAAATAACATCTCATATTCTCTTCTCTAATGCTACATCAGCCCCTTCTCATTTTCCCCACTCATGAGCTGGACTCTTCTCAAGTGCCACATCAACCCCTTCTCATTGCCCCCACCAGTGAGGTGGGCTCTTCTCAAGTGCCACATCAGCCCCTTCTCATTGCCCCCACCAGTGAGCTGGGCTCTTCTCAAGTGCCACATCAGCCCCTACTCATTGCCCTCACCAGTGAGCTGGGTTCTTCTCAAGTGCCATATCAGCCCCTACTCATTGCCCCCACTCATTTACTGGCCCCCTACACAGAGGGATTCAGATGCAAAACACACCACCCGGCCTAGATAGTTTATCTGAGTTGCTTTGTGAGCTGTGCCCTGGCAGTGGATGGACACAGACAGCTATCAGTACTCTAGTTTTAGAAGAGGTAGAATAATAACTTTGGCAATCAGAACAGCAAAGCCGCATATTACTGCACAAATGAATTATTAAGCAATAAGCAAGCCTTCTGTGGGTATTATAGTCACAATGCTCCTTCCAGAAATGTGTGCTGTCCCCCTGTGATGGTGGCCAAGGCTCAGCAGATATTAAATCATATTATTGGGCGAGCCAAATCATAGCGATTGATGATTGGATTTTCAAGGACAGAAAACTCGTGTGTGTTTTTAAAAATGGAATGTATTGAGTAGTTTGGTCTATTTAATTTGCTGTGTGCCCTGCTGCCGCGTTCTGCTCTCCCTCCGCTTACTTTGACACCGCTGTCGTGCTGATATCAAGCACTTAAGTGGATGCGATTGGAGAAGGTCTTGAAAGCGGAGAGCCTGCTGTGGAATGGCAACTGGCTTTGAAATACTCTTCATTTGGAGCACATCTGTTTTCGGCATCATATAGGTATTAAAAAGTTGGGGGACATATGGCTAGGAGACCACATCTGCACGTTTGAATCTCTAGAAGCGTCTGGTATGCATAATTCACAAATCTATTGATATTTGCAGCTACAGCATGCCTTGGAAAGACCCCACAGAGATTTGAGATCCCTACTGGAATACAACACCCCAGAAGACCAACTTACACTATAAGTCACAGAGGGGGAAGGGTAACTCGAAGTTACTGCGCACTAGTTAATAATACACCAGACCCCCTGGAGCCACTATGCTATAGATGGACACAGGATGTTGGCCCCCTAGATGATGCATATTGGGTGGCGGTACGTATGATACCAAGGGTGCTAGCTATTGCTGTATGTTCACAGCTTGTCCAGCTGAGATACTTCCAGTGTGTGTGCTACAGCTAATCGAGATTGAGTCAAATGAGACAGGGGCTGGACCCCAAGTGCTTCAGATGTGGGCCAAAGATGGACACATTCTTCAATACAGTCTGGGAATGTTCCATCATGCAGCAATATTGGGTGTCTATTTATTGCATGCTGTCTCGAGTTTGGGAAGACATGTTACACCCAAGCCAAAGATGGCCCTTTTTAGTCTAATGGATTAATCGAAATTTGCCTAGCATAGTAATGGTAAGTTTCAATTCTATTAAGGACACAGAGGCGAGGATTATTGTTTTCTTTCTCCGCTTTATTCTTTACACAAATCTCACAGCAGCCAGAAAAGCAACAACATGTTTTTATCCCAACAACATAGGGAAAAAAGAGCATTTGAAAACGAAAAATTAAACCAAGTCTGAAAATAGACTACAAATCCCATCAGTCCATAGGGGAATGTCACAGCAGAAGTCCTTCCATAGTGTCAATGCAGGGTAGCTAGTTCCTCCATCTTGTGTAATCCTCCTCTTTCTTCACGCGAGTCACACCATCTTGTTACTGGTCCTGTTTTGAACTGTCATTCCCTAAAAGAAAGAAAAAACGTAAGAATTATCCAGGTCGACCTCGAAAGTTCCAGCATTACTTTGCCATTAAAAAATACAAACTGAATTCGTTGAACGTCACATACACTTAATATAACTTGAAACTTGGTTATTTACTCACATACGGGTGGGTTCGCACCTGAAAGCGCCCTGGAAGGGATAATCCTCGCCTCCGTGTCCTTAATAGAATTGAAACTTACCGTTAACTATGCTAGGCAAATTTTGATTCTAAGTCAGGACCGGGGGCTCCAATTATGCTAGTTCAAAGCTTACTTACCACCAACTGTGCAACGTCCACAGCTGGTTTGAAATAAAACCGTTTGAAGGTGGAATCCGAGGACCAATCTGAAGCGCGCATTAAGTCCTCCAAACGAGCTCCCAGAGAAAAAGCCTTAGAAGCCATTGCACCCCTGGCAGAGTGAGCTCCGACCAATTCGGTGTCAATACCCGCCTCTTGCATGACTCACCGCACCTACCTGGCTATAGTGGGGCAGGAGACTGCTTTGTGCGTATTTTTTTAAGGCAATAAGGAGTCATGTCTTCGTACGCCTTGAGGCAATTCCCAACGCACAGCTTGGAGACATCTGAAAAAGCTGGGTATGAAATCGTTCTGGATGAAGATTTAGTACGGCGACTCACCGTAAACGTAACCCCATCCGGGGAAAAAACTCTCGCTGAGATGTCCAGTGCCTGGACGTCAGATACTCTGCGACAGGAAACCAGGCATAAAAGCCTGGCCAACTTGGCCGAAAGTTCTTTTATAGAAAGATATTTATTGGGCTGCCAAGAAAGGAAGAGATTCAAAACCAGATTGGCATCCCAAAGGACTGATTAACGCGGCTCCGATGGCAACGAAAGACGAATACCCCTTAAAAGGCTACAGACAAAAGGGTGTTCCCCAACCGAGGCTCCCTCGACCGGATAATGAGTCGCTGAAATCGCGGAACGCACCACGTTAATAGAACAGTACGCCAGGCTGTCTTTTGCCAATTCCGCTAAATTTAGAATGGGAACGACACCTGCGACCATGGGATCCAAGTCTCGTTGAAGACACCAACGCATTTACTTAGTCCATGCGGAATGATAACGTTTTGAGGTACTGACTGCCCAGGCCCTGGATAAGAGGGCCTCAGCCGGTCTCGAAAGGCCTGGGAGCGACCAACGTCGACTGGGAGCCGCCATGCCATTAGGGGAGAGAACCCTGCTTGATAAGGTGATGCTGCTCCCTGTCCGGATTGAGAAGAAGATGAGGAAATGGGGAGTAGGATTGGAGAATCCCAGGAAAGTTCCAGAAGAACAGGAAACCAAACTTGGGACTTCCATTACGGTGTCACCACCACCAGCTCTGCCTTCTGCCGACGGATCTGAGCTGCCATCCGCACCACCATCGAGAAAGGAGGAAAGACATAACCCTTCTCCTGACTCCACTCCTGGAGGAACACATCCGTGACCTCTGCGATGGGATCCGGCCTCCAACTGAAAAAGCGCAGGAGCTGATGAGCCAGGCGGGACGCAAAAAAGATCCACCGAGAACGGCCTTCATTAGCCGTCCAACCACCTGAAGACTTGAACATCCATTTTCCACAGGCTGGAGTCCCTCAGCTGCCTGGAGTGCCAATCTGCCACCTGATTGGCTTGACCCGGTAGGTACTCCGCTGTCACGGATATGTGATGGGCCAGGCAATAGTCCCAAAACTCCTTTGCCAGGTTCGCCAGGGCTCAGGAACGAGGGCCTCCCAGGTGATTGACGTAACGAACCGCTGAGACGTTGTACATCTTTAACAGGACACATGAACGCACCTTGCCTCTGGTCCAGCATCGGACTGCAAATGACCCCACCAGGAGCTCTAAACAATTGATGTGCAACTGCTGCTTGTCTAATGACCAATCGCCGCCTGGGGAGAATTCTCTGCAACGGGCGCCCCACCCCGACCTGCTGGCGTCGGATTCTATAACAGGGTCTGGGACCGACCCGAAGATCGCCTGGCCATTCCAGGCTTCCATGTGGGTGAGCCACCATGACATTTCCTCTTTCGTACGACAGACCTCTCCTGAGATGATGCGCCTTTAGGTGTTGTAGGGCACGATAGTGAAGGGGTTCCGGGAGGATTGCCTGAATGGATGAGGAGAGCAGACCCACCACTCGGGCAATCTGGCGGAGAAAGGTATGAGTTTTGGCAATGGTCTGCCTCAACTCGTGCCGAATCTTGGCCATCTTTTGGGACGACAGACTTAAGGAGGAGTGGAGTGAGTCCACGACAAACCCAAGAAACACAACACTCTGATTCGTGGTGAGGACTGACTTGACTCTGTTGATGACAAAGCCCAATCCCTGCAACAGGGACACCGTCTGCTGCAGTTGAACAGCCAACTTCCTGGGACACTGTGCCATAAGCACGGTGTCGTCCAGGTAAACAAGCATACAAACACCTTGGCTCCGTAGAAACTCCACCGCTGGATGGAGCACCTTTGTGAAGCACCAAGGTCGGTAAACTCGTAAACCTTATTTCTCCAGCAGAATTGTAGGAACCGCCGATGAGGAGGATGGATGGGGATCACGAGGTAAGCGTCCTTGAGGTCCAGCTTGACCATCCAATCGCTAGGGAGAAGCACGTCCCAGAGGAGGTGATTCCCCTCCGTCTTGAAATGTCGGTAAACCAACCACCCGTTGAACTCCTTGAGGTTGATTACTGGGCGTCGTCCTCCATCGGTTTTGTCCACCAAATAGATGTTGCTGGGAAAGCCGTTTGGATGCAGAGCTGAGCGACAAATGGCCCCTTTGCGGAGCAGTTCGGATACCTCCTCGTTGATCAGCTGTGCATCGGCAATGTAAAAGGTGATGGGGCGTGGAAACCCTTCTTGGCATGACACTTACCGCGGGCGCCACCGCCACCAGTGGTGTTCTTGAAGCAGCCCCGGCCTCTAAACCGTTGCCCCCTGGTGGAGTAGAAGTTCGTGTAGTTGGCGGTGGAGTTGTACTGCACCCGCCCGGAGCCTTGTCTCTTATTACTACTCTGCTGCCTGCCCCGGCCGGTCGCATGGCACCTACCGTGACCGGCCCCTCGGGAAAAACGGGGCTGGAACATCCTCTTAATGTTGGACTGGGCCTTGTCCAATGAGGTTAATGTGGCGGTTACCTAAAAATATTACCGCCCTTTGAGCCCAGTTCGACAGGACGTCGGGGAATATGGTGGAACCTGTCAACTTCGTCTCCTCCGCCATATCCAGAATTTTTGTTATGGGCCCTATTGCATCCAGCAGTTTATCCTGGCAAGAGCGCCAGGAACGGTCAATGTCCTTGCGGGGGTCCTTCATTTACTTGGCCAGGAAGGTGGCCATCTTAGAATCCAGTTCCGGGGTAAGGGCTACCTCCCCCTCAAACGTGGGCCGTGGACACTCTGCTCGCAGACACCCTCTCGCCTCTTTCTCTAGGGGCATGCGGAGGCGACCGGCCACAAACTTAGCCACCTTGTCCCCCGGCAGCCAGGCTGCGGATGGATGATTTCATCCGGGTCCAGCATGCCCGTACTATCCTGCGGTAACATCATGGAAGAACTGGCCGGGAGCCAACGCGAAGACCCCTCTCCGTCATCTGTCTACCGGTGAATCCCCGTTATTAGATGGGGAATCTGGTGCCATAGACACAGAAGGTTCAGGGGCAGGAAGCGGCGCAGGGGCTGCCTTCACTGCAGCACTTCTTAGGGGGCGGGGAACCCAACCCAGGTATTGGAGTAGGAGCGGGAACCGGGGCCCATAAGTGGGCTTGCGACAATTTGGCGCACTCCACAACAATGTGGTTTGACAGGCGGTCTTTCCATGGGACCTACCACCTCGTTGATGCACCTGTATATGGAGTTATCCACCGCATCAAAAAACTCATCATCATAGAGGAGGTATTGTTGGATTTCCTCCTCATAAAAAATCACCCTGTTCCATTATGCAACAGAATAGAGAATGAAAAAAATACCCCAAATAAGCTGCAAGCTGAGGAGGTTAGAAATGCTACACAGGCTGATGCAGAGGTGGGAACCTCAAGTCTCTACCAGGTTGGCAAAGCCAGAACCTTATGTGGGCAGACCGAAGGACTACGGAGTTTCAGAGCGGAATGAAACCGCTAAGGTGGCTGCACTGGCCCCAAAGTGCGTCGACCCTCAGCAAGCTGACAGGGTCCAACTGCCACCCAGTGTGCTCAGTAATTGACAGGGAGAGAATTAGTGCAAACTTGCCCTCAGGCGATTCTCACAGTCAAGCCGCAATACAGACACCAGCAGGCGTGAGTAATTAAAATGCGGGACTAGTACTGACCCCGAAGGGCGTTTGCGGTGTGGCGGCAGTGGGACAAGGCTCCGGGTGATGCAGCTCACGCAGCGCGGCTCCTCATCTGAGGGAACTGCACTGCGGGAGCAGCGAGATGCGTGAGCTCCCCCAGCGGGCTTTAGAAGCACCGCGGCAAAATGGAGGCAGCCGTGTAAGGAGCGGAGAAAAGCTCCTGTGACCGCAAGGGAATCTGTAGGAAAAAAGGCAAAGAAACCATTTAAACACACAGGGGCATAGCAGCGCTTGGCAATTGTGCCTCGCTCTCGCCAATATAACGGAAATACACACCATAAGCAATTTAGTCAAGAAAGAAGGAAAAAGCAACTTAACTGGCTGCGAAGCAGCGAAGAAAGAGGAGGGTTACACAAGATGGAGGAACTATCTACCCTGCATTTACACTATGGAAGGACTTCTGCTTTGAACTGATGGGATTTGTAGTCTATTTTCAGACTTAGTTTAATTTTTCGTTTTCAAATGCTCTTTTTTCCCTATGTTGTTGGGATAAAAACATTTTGTTGCTTTTGGGGCTGTTGTGAGATTTGTGTAAAGAATAAAGCGGAGAAAGAAAAGCATAATCGGAACCTCCGGTCCTGACACAGAATTGGGTGGACCATGGTATATGGCTTGGCAGTTCGGGCTGGACTGTTCCCGTGAGGCACAGGGTCAAGACTGATTTGCATATGGCTGTGTTCAAACTGGAAAGGCATGGTGAGCAAAAAAACGATGGATTTAGGCCCAGATCTCTGTACTGGGTGAATGTATGACATTGTTCTGCATTCTGTCCATCAACTGTTGTTTTTCCATGATATACGAGACCACTAATGGTAGTGGGCTTACGTGTTACAAAATGTGACATTGCACACTACTGGTGGTCGCAGCAAGCCCACTCCATGATGAAATTGACTCGTGGTATGGGCTGGTGTACTATGACGGAAGAGTAGATTTGTAAATCGAGAGGATGTCCCTAAAAATATCAGAATATATGGGAACCATGGGGACGGTATTCTAAGGGGGTGAACTTTGATTGTTTGCTTTGATGGATGCTTTAATATATTAACATATATGCCGTATTACCTTAAATTCCCTGTTACTGTCGTGATTTCTGCTGTTGCAATTTGGTTTCAAAATTCAGTAAAAAATGTTATTAAAAAAAGTCACAATCAATTAAAATGGTCAGTCTTTTGACAAAATAGATTTTTAGCAGGAGCAATGACAAAATAATCACACAGTGATATCATAGAAAGCATGTAAAAGAATGGAGTTGGAGTGAACTGCAGGAAGAAATGTTCTGAGTTACAGGGGGAGCACATTAAGCCTTAAAATACTGTTGATGTACTTCATTTCTGCTTGTAACAATTTACCTTGAGTCGGCAGGTTGCCCAAGTGGGCTCAACAATATATATTCAAGACTAATCTTTAATTCCTGTTGTGGTGAGGTCAGAATGTGTGACAGTTTTATCTCTGGGGGTTTGTTGAGCCCACTTATATATATATATATATACACACACACATATATATATATATATATATACATATATATATATATATACATATATACATACACACATTCACATACATACATACATTAAGTGACTTGGATTGACCTGAATACTAAGGACACAGTTTACCAAGAAATGTTTATCACTTCGACTGACTTATCCTGCAAAAAGGTGTAACTTACTCTTGCATAAGTTACACCTCACACACACACTAGTCGAAGTCTGAGAAATTTAGGCATTCTTAAGTGTGCTCTTAAGTGGCACTTCCTTATGTACACAGGCATTTGTCAGGAGAGTCACATACAAATATGATCTGCATCTATTCAGGTGTAATGTTTTTGATGTTTACAAATATATTTCAGTGCATTTTCCACACTTAAAAGCATACTTAATTTACAAGTGGAAGATTAATATGGAACTGCTGCAGAAAGCGTGCAAATGGACATCAATTCACCCACATTTCACATGGGGCAAGAACGAGAAAAGGACATACGGAAACAAAACGGATTTCTAAAACCAATGTAATTTAAAAAAAAATATTTCTTACTGTATTAACAGGCGAAAACACCCGACACACACAACATAAGAGCAGGCTGAGTTACAACGTAAGAGAGTCGTACATTGTACTTGCTTTTGTAAATAGCTCCCTTGTTCTAATTGGAGTGTAACATATTGTAATTCATTTATATATAATTAAATCAAAGTGCAATTAAATAAAATGTAAAAATAAAAAAATCCAATACTAAGCAATGATTAGTGTGACATGAATAGGTTTGGGTAAGAGTAACATGAGGTACATGATTTACGGTTAGGGCAAGTGTCAATTAATTAACATAATTTTATTTAAATTAATCTTATAAAATGTAATGTAATAACGTAATTCATCCTAATTTGTTTCAGTTAAATAAATGGCGAGAGAGCACGGGGCAAAGTAATTCATTTAAATGTTATTTAAATACATACAATTTATGAATTGCTACAGGTTGTGGATTAAAGTCAGGTTTACTAGTGCTACGAAGTGTCTTCCGTACACATCCCAACACTATACTAATTGCAAATAAATAGGGTTACAAGCATGGGAAACTTATTTATCTTACTTAAATTAATTTTTAAATAGTGAATGGATTGATAAGGTTAAGATTATTCGTAAATAAAAACGAAGTAGTTAAAACAAGGAAATGCCAGTGAGGGAACTAATGGGGAAGGAGGGAAGGAGACGAAATTATTTGTTTATGCCTCAGCTCCCCTAGTGGTATATTGAGTGGAGAACAGCAGAATCAGGCACTATCAAAGACAATATTGAACACCCAATTGTCTCAAGGTAGCTATGTTGGTAACTAATTGGAAATACTTCTTCCCCCGGGACACTAAAAAGCCTTGGCTAGACAAGGAAGGCATTGTTTCAGAGGAAGCACCTTTACTGTGGCTGTAGAAGGTTGATGATTTCCCCTTTCCGCAGAAGATCTTTGGTGCTGAAAAATGATTTCTGCTATTATTCTTGAAATTGACGTAACTTTTGCTGTATTTTCCTTTGTTTTCAGACCTTCTGATTTCAGGCCCTCTGTTTTTAAGATCCAAGACTTTCTGTAGGGCGTAAGGAAAGAGGTATGACTTGAAATCACAACCTTCTTCCAAAGAGCCTATAGCAGACGTCGTATGCCAAAACATCTTTCATGTCTTTTCCTGCATTAATGGTCTGAAATTAAGTGACAATAACTTCTTAAGAATTTCCTGAATAAACTTTTTAGGCGGCTTTTCCATACATTGTTTCATCAACCTAAAGGCTCAGCTAGCATCCCTCTTCATAGTTACACAGGTTTGGCATATTTGCCCATAGGGTCCATTCCCCTAATTTCCCTTTCGGGTGGTGCTCTGGAAGGTGAGCTTTGCCAACTCATTGCAGAGACAACAGGTCTGACAAAGAAGACATAAGGAAATAAAGTATGTAAGTTGACAGTGCACTACTTCTTTTCTGCTTACCTCCCCACTGCCCTTTAAGGCAGACTTAGCCATGAGGCCTGGGAAACAGAGTCTCTAAAACTAGAAGTTTCATAAGAGGGTGGTATGGCCTTAATGCTGAGCTCTTTGGGTCCTCTGGTTTTTTTTTAACAAACTTTATTGGCATTTAATATCAAGCTGTTCCATTATGCATCATGATACAAATAAATACTGGCCTTAGCTATTGGCAATATATCCTAGGACCCATTCCGTAGCCCCTTTCCATTGGAGTCCATTGTTCTGTCGTCTCCTCCTATTGCCCGAATCGGGAATGTTGCATGTGCCTCATTTATCCCCCCTCCCCCCACCCAACCAAACTATTAACTAGGTCCCTCCTCCCCCTCCCGCACTGCTGTCTTCAGTGTGCTTCCATAGCTCGGAAAGGTACCTCCTCGTGCCAGATCGTGTGTGAAATTCCACCGCATGTATCCCCTGGTCAGTAGTTACCCTCCCCTGGAAGAATGTTATATGTCCACCCCTATTCTGGATCCCCTGTCTCGGCCGCTAGTGAAGTCCCGTTGTGGTGGCCTCTCAGGGGTAGAAGCGTCAGATGCCTGCCCATCTCGCTGTATGTCTTTCAGCAATGCCTTATAACAGAAAAGGACCTACCCCGGGAAATAAGTTAATATTATTATATTTGTTTGTTCTCTGGGCACCCAATAATCGATGTCCCTATCTCACTCAAACCTCTTGTGTTTCTGCCACATAAGTGGAAATCTAATACTATACACAAACCGTGTCTATTATTACAGTCTGTGGAAAGGAAAGCTCCTATGTGTCAATGTGTTTCCCACAACTGGTGTGCTGTGAAGTGCTATTAGTGGTAAAGCAAAAAGTACAGGAAAAAAAGGTGTGAAAGGCCGGCAGTGCCTCACGGAAGTAGCCCCAACGAGGTTGTGTAGACAGGTACTCGCCTACTACCTCACGTTATCATCATAGGCTACTGCCGCCAAAACAGAAAAAAGAAGGAAGAAGGAGTGCTGGAAACCTCATACTAATCCTAGTATCTAGTGTCTAGAAAGAAATTCATATGGTGACATGTATCTAATTGTGTAGAAAGAAAGAGGAAATGTCGACCCAACAGCGGGAAGACTGAGTCTGATCAGGACCCAAGTCACTCCAGTTAAAACCGAGCAGAACTACACTGGCTATGTGAAACTTTATTCTGTGCTGTGTAGCTGCTCATTAAAACCAACATGTTTCGTTGCCCAATTAAATTTAGCGGCAACTTCTTCAGGGCTAGGGTCGACTGGTCTCTCTGCGTCGCTAGTTCAGACCAGCGATTTGTTTGTCAGCACCATCACAGATGATGTCTGTCAGCATACCTGAACCTTTGGTATGTGTGGATGTATGTCATGTCATAAAAACCTGGACTGCTTGCCCAGCGGCTGCGGAAACACGTTTCTCGTCAGCCTGATCGTCCGGACGTAGCTCATCCTCCATGGAGTACAAACAAATATAATGATATTAACTTCTTTCCCGGGGTAGGTCCTTTTCTGTTATATGGTCCTGAGAGAGGGGGGCGACCTACCCTTTGACCCCCTTGGCTCCCTTGTTGTTGAGAGTTTCAGCAATGCCTCCCAAGCCCTGGCTCTCTCCTCCCTGCCTATCCCTCGCTGCGCATTCCTCAGAAGGACCCTGCTCTCACAACCCGCCCATTTTATTAGCTCCCGCTTCCACCCCTGTACACTAGGGCCCCTCGGGTCTTTCCAGTTACGAGTAATTTCCTGCTTCGCTAGGACAAAGGCGAGGTCCTGGAACCTCTCCGTGGTTCTAGTTTTGGCAGTGTGTGGAAACAAACCCAGCAGTACATGTGTTGGTGTGCATGGGATTATCCTCTCCGTGATCCTAGCCGTCTCCTGCGTCACTTATTGCCAATAATGTGCTAATGAAGTGCACCTCCACACCATGTGGAAGTATGTCGCTCCCACCGTAGTACACCTCAGGTATCGGACTTCCTCCCTGGTAAAATACCTATTAATACGCTCCGGGGTCAGATAAGCCTGGTGGAATGTATAAAAGCTAATTAGGTCAAAGCGGGCTCTTTGGGTGCTCTGTTAATCTCACGGAAGGCAATAACACCATCCACTGGAGAAATGTGGCACGACAAAGTGTATGGTATTTGAGGAGAAAGCACCTGCCAGTATGAAGACTTTTCATCTGAGGAGTCAGTTTCAGTTTAGACACTTTATTCAGAAGAATTTCCATCCATAAAGTAACATACATATAACGAATATACATTTCATCCAGTTAAAACAGGTTCCAAAATATTAACAGAACAAAAATTACAAATAGCTGCAACTTGTTAAAATGGTAAAGTGCCAAGTGCCCTCACAGCATGTCTTAAGAATAAGCCTACATGTAAACAGGTTTCACTATCGGACAGTTGAATAACCGATAAAAACATAGCTCTACACTGCCTGTCATTCACATAGTATCCTTTTGAGAATGCCATTCCTGACTCCTAGAGCAATCACGTGTGGGCTGATCTTCTCCTATAGCGTCCTCTCTGGATGGATCAATTTTCAGCATTTCCTTCCTGGTTGTTCTAAGTAAAGATGTTTTTTTATTAGGAAATAGTCTACAGAAGCTCAGAAGTGCTGATATAGGATGATGGGTCTGGGTCTTCCTCGACCACAAGATGATGTGGGAGCGCCTGGGAGGACCTGGAGGTGGGAAAATGGTGCAGATTATCTTCCAGCCTCGGATATTCACATATGGAGTCATTACACCTGTTGCCGAAGGCATCAATGGTGAAGCTGTGATTGATCTACCGGTTACAGCCTTGGCAGAGAAGCACTATTTCCTCTATTTTTTCATTTAAAATGAATGATATTTCAGGGTGGAATCTACAGTCAAACGTACTTTGCTATGACTTACTGGTTTAAATTGGCTTCATTTAAAAAAATCAAAGATTAAAAACGTTGCACCATAAAGGAATGTTTTCTTTGCTTAAATTAAAACATTTCTGCCCCCGGGTCTCCAATCTCTTGAGTAATAACCTCTAATTAATGTTCAACGGAAATCATTCCAAGCTACTAATATTAATAGTGTTGTAACAATTACAAGATCAGACATGATTACATTCCTGGCCACCCTATGCAAGATTACCAACAATGATCACCTCATAGCAGCGTTGCCGGCACTAATGCTAAAAAGGCTTTGTCAATTTAGAATACGGGTAATACATAACATCAGTAGCTGCAACGCCCCAGGCACCAAGTTATAATATTAGTAATAAGTCTCTCCAAAGCTGCAAGATTTATCACTCAAACATCAGCTTTTTTTTTTATTTAATAACAAATTTGATTGAAGTTTTTAGTACATCAAGGCCTGGAAAGCCTTCGCATGAATGCCTAGACCGAACTGCAACAGGTCTCGAAGATACCAATGTTGCGTAACTCAATAGAACAAGCATAAACAGAACACCACCCCCCAGAACCCTGCACATCATTGATACCCATGGCCTCATGTATCGTACAGAAAATAAGGACCCTCTACTACATCTCAGAGCCATACGATTGTACCTCCATCTCAATGAGGGGGTCAGCTGGCCGTACAGGGGATTACACAATGCCTCGATAATCTGCCCACAGCTTCCAGATCCTACCATGCTTCTGGGGGCAGCACCTCACCCAGAACACTGCGATCCCAACCCCCATGCACCTGTCCATGGCCCTCATCCACCCTCAAACATCAGCTTTAAATGTCTTTTGGAAATTACGAGTTATGAAATACAAACATGTTCCTCTCAAATACACACTGTTTGTTCAATGTTGCTCTACTTATATCAACTCAACTAAACAAAAGCTTCTAATTAAGCTGTTAGGGCTGCACACAGGAGAGCTACCTATATGCAAGTTGAAGAGCTACCAGTAGCTCAAGAGCTGCTCGCTGAAGAAGCCTGGGCTACATGGTGCAATGTTTGTGACCTCACATTATAGCACAGGTGACACCACAAAACAGATGACTTCACATATGAAAACAGCCACAGACAGCGAGACGATGCCGTGACCACAATTAGGGAAAGAGGGAAGGCAGCTTGCAACTCATTGCCGGTATTAGATAGTCACACAGGCATTAAATGAAATAGTAGGGCTGCAGATACATTCTAAGCAACAAGATATTCTCATGCAGAACTCAGAGAAAATAGGCTGTTATTTTCTACTCGCAAGAAACAGATTACATAAATGATACTGAAAATATAGGCTGCTACGCTTGCTCAAAGTCCCCCTGTCTCCAGCGTGGACCGAGCTGATGGCGTGGGCGAACAACAAGTCTCATGGTCCCAAATACCTGGTGGGTACAGCTAAAAAAAACCTCTGTCACCCACAGCCACTTGCCATTGCCTTGGCAAAAATAACATAAATCAACAACATACTAACACAACAATGCAAAACATAGAACAGCAATGGTGAAACACCACAAACACAATAACACAGTGATATCACCAGAATATTACACCTCATCTATCACATATTCGCTTCCATGACCATCACCCTTTCATTTCTACGCAGTATAGGGCCCCATTCTAAACTCCTCTATACTCTATGAGCAGCAGGCATTTATTCCTGAAAAAAATGTACACTTTCAGATTTGCTCGTTTAAATAGGGACCTCACTGGAGGTGCATATTGTATATCCCTTGTCCGTGAGGAGGGCACAGTGTTCGTTAAATACAGTGCCCTCCAGAGGAGCTCAGACATCCACCATGAACCAGAATTGAGTACTTAATAATATAAAATATATATCGGGTGACCTTAATGATGAGATTAAAAACATGGGGAAGAATATCCCCCGATAGCTCCTCTTGACATTATTCTGAGTTTTGACTTAGGACTTAGTGAAGCTAAAAGGTTTATGCTCCCCAGTGAAAATCCACAAACCCGCAACTTCTGCTTCTACGGTTTATGGTATAAACAATTGGTTCTGTCGGGTGTAGATTATCTCTTTAAACCATTAAACCAGTCATAGGTTTACTCACATGGAAAACAAATTATCAAAAACATCAAAAACAACACACATAGAGAGACCATAGAGGGTATTCAAAAGTTTTATAAATTACGTCATTTATAAATACCCACATTGATTTGCATGGCTGTCAAAACTTAACATAAAATGCGTTGCAATTTGTGACAAGGTGAATATGGTGCTCAGTGCTGTGGTGAAGGTGCACAATATATACAAAGTGAATTTCGCAGAACTGTCGTTTTTTAAGAACCCAGGAAAAACAACGATGTTTGAATAGCTCTGTAAGTTGAATGAATAAGTCTTGACACAGAGTCTTTCAACTGGTCCAGGGGATATGTCGACGTTTCAACCCAGGGAGCATTACTATATTAGTCAATGCGGGTCTTCATCAGGACAGGGACAATAGAGACAGCCTATGAAATAGTAAGGGTATTGGTCAGGTGTGTTGTAATGATGAATGCTAGGACTAATCGTAAGGGACAAGCAGGGAGTCAAGTGTACTGCCATTGGAGGACAGCTCTAGTGCTTGAAGTGACGTGTACTGCACATCATTGAGACAAATGGGGCCTTACCCAACCAATTAGCTATTAATACGACACTCCCTAGCTATTTGGCCACTTTGGTCCCACTCTTAACTGGTTTTAGTTTTAACCCCCTTTTAATAAAATCCTAGGAGATTGAATGGCTAAAACCATGACCTTTACTCATTTTGCACGTTATATAACAGACCGCGGCTCCTAATAATTATGGTTTTATGTACTCAATATACTGTAATTTATTTCGCAATGACTTTGATACATACCTGTGTATTTTGTGTTTTCATTCAATTACGATTACCTAATTGTTTTTATTTAAATTTGTTTAAAATGTTTAATTGATTTGAATTCGGTTTCTTATAATTAAGGCCAACGGTTTGATTCGCACCACCGATTTATGCAGGGCCTTGTAAGAGACCCACTGACAATTGTACATTGCAGATCACTCTAAGCATTAGAGCCGCCTACCAATGGCAGTACACGTCACTTCAAGCACTAGAGCTGTCCTCCAATGGCAGTACACTTGACTCCCTGCTTGTCCCTTACGATTAGTCCTAGCATTCATCATTACAACACACCTGACCAATACCCTTACTATTTCATAGGCTGTCTCTATTGTCCCTGTCCTGATGAAGACCCGCATTGACTAATATAGTAATGCTCCCTGGGTTGAAACGTCGACATATCCCCTGGACCAGTTGAAAGACTCTGTGTCAAGACTTATTCATTCAACTTACAGAGCTATTCAAACATCGTTGTTTTTTCTGGCCTCTTAAAAAACGACAGTTCTGCGAAATTCACTTTGTATATATTGTGCACCTTCACCACAGCACTGAGCACCATATTCACCTTGTCACAAATTGCAACGCATTTTATGTTACGTTTTGACAGCCATGCAAATCAATGTGGGTATTTATAAATGACGTAATTTATAAAACTTTTGAATACCCTCTATGGTCTCTCTATGTGTGTTGTTTTTGATGTTTTTGATAATTTGTTTTCCATGTGAGTAAACCTATGACTGGTTTAATGGTTTAAAGAGATAATCTACACCCGACAGAACCAATTGTTTATATTATATATTATTGCCCAGGTTCTGAGGGATACTGGGTTACCCCATTGTCACTATATTCTACGGTTTATGGGGCAGATTCTGCCTGTGACTTAAATAAGGAACTGCAGGATGGCTGTGTGAAGTGCAGCTTTTTTCAAACATACAGATATATATTTACACTGAAACAATGAGGCGTTTGTACCAGGAGCCAATAACAGCACCATATTAATAACAAATGTCACCATCTCAGGGTGAAGTGACACCAGGTTGGACTTGGCATCAATGACCAGTACTTTCCAACTCAGTGGAGGACAGTGCAACAATTAAAAGGGAGAGCAGGTTATCGGTGCCAACCATTCACTTGTAATGCAAAAAGTGGCACTTTCACCGGGCTCCTGAACAATGTGTCCAACACATCAAGAGGACTTTCAGAGCCTTTCCGCTCTGTGATCGCGCAGAACATTGGTCATGGCAGCAAGGACAGGGGCAGCAGCACCTGGACGGCCATCAAAGCGGTGCGAGAAAGAGGTGCGTCAACCATCAGCCACAGAACGTACAATAACACCAGTCTAAAGGCAGAAGTACCACTCGAAACCTGTGTCTAGCCCCTCAAATACATGCCTAACATTTGTAATCTATAAGGAAGTGCATACTTCCATTGTACAAAGCATCCGAAAGCCCCTTCTGAGGGACAAAAAAATAGGACCCCAACCTAAAATGTAATAATACAGGCAATGTTATCCTATACAGAACAATTCCAAGATCTCAGCAGACTTAGTAATCTCTTGGAATCACACTAGACTTTATTATATAAAGCCATTCAAAGGGGCAGACAAGCCAGTGAGTGTACCACAATGTACCAAACTGACTATGAGACGTCTGCCTTCCGCCTATTGTTGTCACCCTGGCTGCAATGCTGGGCAGCTCGATGGGTTTCAGGCCTTGTAACAGAAAATCCATTATAAATGTTCAAAATTCCAAGAAGCCCAAAAAACTGCCATCCAAAGTAAACAAGGATAACATTCAATATCCAAAGTGGAAAATTTTAGTGCTGATGAGCCGATTCATAAAGTCAGTTCAGGGGGGAGAAAGGCCCCCTATCTGGAAAACTGTCCCGTCGCAATCAAACATTTCAGTTGTTGGTGCTGGCATCAACTGGACCCACAGATTCATTTGATGGAACTGGGGAACTGAGTTACAAGGACAGGGTTTAGAAATGACTTCAAATGGTATTATCTCTCCACTACAGTCCTCCGCTCGTCCAACTGAGCTATCGAAGGCTCGTAAATGGTATTGTCTCTAAACTGTAATAAGACATCATTCAAATAGTTCTGGAATCAATATTACAGGCCTCAGCCAATGTAGCAATCTAGGTTAAAAAAAAAAACACTTTGTCCCTCTCGATTTGGAAATAGGCAGTTCTCTTCCAAAGGATCCTGATCAATAGCTATAAGCACTGAATAGTCCCGCCCATGTGCAGGGATCCCGAAAGACTTTAAAAAATAAATCTATTTATATATATCCAAATATACTAAACACATTTAACCCCATAAATCCATATTTGCGGCCTATAAAAGGCTTAGAAGCCAAATTTTATTTTATGTTCATTTTTTATAAGAGAAAACAATTCTTTTTAAAAGTCGCTATAAATAAGTGACCACAGAAAATCTTTCAAAAACCTTTTTTGTAAAAAGAAAATTAAAAATGAAGGAAGGACTGAATTAGCCAATATGCTGCTAGAAAAAGCTTATTTGACAAAACTGCCTTTAAGAACCTCACAGCACACCCAGCATCACACACATGCCCCACAGGTGACCGTTAGGTCAGTTCATTTGTCCGTCTTCTGGAAACAGGAGACTGGGGCACTAAAGTCTGCCTTTTTTGGCTAAAAACTGTGGAAAGCTTTCCTAAAACCTTGTTTAGACTTTTAATTCACATCTTTATTGGATTAGAGTTTTCTACATCTTTTCCTGACAGAAAGGAGTTATTTTTCCTGTTAGAACGCCTTCCCATTTAGTGAAGTGCCCTTCCCTTGGTGAGAAGATGGCACAAATAGATCCACACATGGTTTGTATTCACTGTCTTTCTGAAGATCACTGTCAAAAAAGTTCAATTTTTGGTATTCACAAAGGGCATTTACGAGTAGTAAATGCCCTTTGTGAATACCAAAAGTCGTAAAGTTAGACCTTCTTCTCAGTTTACCTTTGTGAATCTGCCCAAAGGGTTCACATAATCCAGCCTAGAAGTGATGAGTGCCTGAATGGCTGATTTTCTGGCTGAGAATGAGAAAATGCAGAGACTTTTTCAGAATGCGCTGCAGACCAAAGCAAGAGCCCACTACAAAATTAATTTGTGGTGGAAAGGAAAGATGGCCATCAAATTGGGCACGAAGATTTTTTACTACTCCACCCTGCTGGCCCAGCATGGAGGCACCATCCACACAAAAGATTTTCTAAATTGCCTGGAAGTTTTGACAGAAAAATAATAACTCAGATTTGCCGGCATTACATATAGACCAGTTCATACGGTGAAATATGTCGGGTGATAAATTGGTTTCAAGGAAACCTATGTATTTCTGAAATCGTCACAAGATATGAAGTTTAGGGGCGGTGGTTATTTGTATATCTCTGAATTTGTAGGTAGTCATGCCAGCATATGATTTAGAGGGTATTTTTCAAAATGTCTTCTTTCTTACACAATGGCTTACATTTGGAAGGCATAATTGCAGTGAAATCCAATTGGGAATAACAAATGTTCTACTATTCTATGCTCTCACATGTTTTCTGATACAAATGGTACCCCACTTGTGTGGATATGCCTACTGTCCGTGACAGGAAACATGCCAAAACACAACATGGACGCATCAAATTTTTCCACTGAAAACGGACTTTTTTTTCCCCGAAGTGGGTACCTGTGGATTTAAGGCCGTAGCTCAGTCGGCACCCTGGGAACCCTAGCAAACCTGCAAAGTTTTTAAAACAAGACACCTGGGGGAATCTAGGGTGGGGTGACTTGTGTGGCTTTTATCTGGTTTTATTATCCAGAAACCCTTGCAAACCTTGACTAAAAGAAAAACAAATTTTCCTCAAATTTATGTGATGGAAAGTTCTGGAATCAGCGGGGATCCACAAACTTCTTTCCACCCAGCATTTCCCCAAGTCTTGTGATAAAAATATTACCTCACTTGTGTGGGTAGGCCTAGTGCCCACAACAGGAAACGGCTCAAAACACAACATGGACACATCACATGTTTCCACTCAAAACGGACCCTTTTTTAGTAAAGGTGGTAGCTGTGGGGTTTGGGCCCCAGCTCAGCCTGCGCCTATTTAAACCTCACAAACCTGCACTCCAGACAGACAGGAGCATATGGCTTGAATGGCTCTTACACACACATATTGTGGGTAAAAAAACCTCGCACATCTTCCTTACAATTCTGTGATGGAAGCTTCCGGAATCTGTAGGAAGCCATGACATTTCTACCACCCAGTGTTACCTCACTTGTGCAGACAAAAAAAGCTGCCCCACACATGTGGTTGGGCCTAGTGTCCGCAAAGAAACGTAACAAACAGAGGTCAAAGTGAGTCCCCTGGCGAAGGCTCCCATTGACCTTGGTTTGATCCGTTACTGTCGTGGGCACTAGGCCCAGCCACACAAGTGGTGCAGCATTTTTATTGGTACAAGTGGGGTAATGCTAGGTGGTAGGAATTTAGTGGATTCCAGCATGTTCCAGAAGTTTCCATCACAGGCACATAAGGAAAAGCCGAGATTTCAGGCAAAGTTTGAGTTGTGAGTAAGAAAATTTTGTGGGATCCATGCAAGGCACACCACCCTGGAATCCTTTTGTTCTCTAGTTTTCAAAAATGTCTGCAGTTGGTAGGTTTTCATGGGTGGCGGCTGAGCACGGCCCAAAATCCCACAGCTATCCCTATCGCTAATCTCTCCATGTAGCCCTTTATGGCCTTTTATTTCGTGATCTCTTGGCCTACTCACACAAGTGTGGTACTGTTCTTATAGGGATACATGTGGGATCTCTCAAGGTGGTAGTATATTTTTGGCTCCCTACAGATTGCAGACGTTTTCCTCACAGAAATAAGAGGAAAATTTGTATTTTTTGTCAAAGTTTGAGGTTTGCAGGGCATTGTGGGCAAGAAAATGTTGTGGGATCCACACGAAGCACAACACCCTGTTCTTCCCCGGGTGTCTACTTTTCAGAATTGTCTGGGTCTGGCAGGTTTTCGCAGGTGGCAGCCTACCCAAGCCCAAAATGTGCAGCCATTCACCATTGCAACAGGAAATGGCCCAAACGCAACATGGACACATCACATTTTTTCACTCAAAACTTAGCCTTTTTTTTTTAGCAAAGGTGGTAACTGTGCGTCTAGTATGCTTTTTGCCCCCCCCCCCCCCATGAGGGAGCAGATTTGGGGTAATGACCACCAATTGCCACTGAAGTGGGGGCAGAAAGACTGTCAGCACATTTTGTTTGGGGATGGGAGCATGGCCATGCCAATGATGACCAGCCCCCACACCTATATTTAAAAAAAAAATAATAATCCTTGGTGTCTAGTGGGCTGTCCGCCCCACCGGGGAGGCAGATTGGGGGTAATTACCCCATCTACCCTTCAGGGGTAGAAAAACTGTCTGCCTTGTTATTGGGGTAGGGACATGACCATGCCCATAGTGGGCAGCCCCGATCCCTATATTTAGAAAAAAAAGTCTCTGGTATCTAGTGGGCTTCTTGCCCCAAGGGAGCAGATTGGGGGTAATCCTGGGGGGCAGACAGACTGTTATTAATTGTTTTGTGGAGTGAGGGCATGACTATGCCCATGAAGGGCTGCCCCCACCTCTATATTTAGTGGATTTTCTGACTCCCTGGGAGGAGGGGGGGTGCAGATCGGGGGTAATTACCCCCATTCGCCTCCCAGTGGGAGCAAAGTGTCTGATTTTGTAAGGTGCTTGGGGAGCACACATCTTTGCCCAATGGGGCACTCCCTCAAATTCCCTAGTGTCTAGTGGGTGGATCCCTGCTTGAGGATTGCTCCCCTATGGTGATCCGCAAGCAGGAATCCACAGGGCAGGGATATCATTGAAAAGGGGAGATTCTCCTCTTTCCCTAACAATACCTATCACACACCAATCAGTGCTCACGGGGTTGAGATATGCCCCCTGAACACTGATGAAGTAAAAGTAAAACAAGCCAATGGGCTTGTTTTAATTTCACTTTACTCTAATGGCGTCTGTGCGCCGTGCGTGCTGCTCGTCATTACACTAAACCAAAACAAAAGACTCAGGCTGCTCGGGAAGCTCTTCCTGAGCAGCCTGAGTTTAAAAAAGAATAAAGGACTCCCTCTGGTGTAGAGCACCTCAGGGGCCATTATCTGCCTCCAAAGTGTCAGCCAATGGCAGACAGACGCACTGGGAAGGTAGTGCAAGTGTCGCCCATTGACCGACACCCAGACTTAAGAGGTTAA
Organism: Triturus cristatus; assembly: GCF_964204655.1. NCBI lineage: Eukaryota > Metazoa > Chordata > Amphibia > Caudata > Salamandridae > Triturus > Triturus cristatus. Next base: position 933,608,600 of record NC_140584.1, on the reverse strand, counting down.
AGTAAGCCCCAATAAACACTATACACAGCATCATGCTTATTAAATCAGTTCTCAAATTAACTAATATGCTTTTGGGTGGCTATAAAAACACCGCCGTAGAGGGAAATCTTTTAGTTGGTAAATATAATAAACTGGTTTGTGGAAACATTTTTTTTCTAGAATCCATGCTCCACTTCCACGCAGAGGCATCAGGCAATCAAAATCATTTAAAGAAGTAGGCATTAAAAAGGAATAGGATGGGGACATACATTGAGATTGTGCTTTCACTTCCAAATAAATAGTTCTCTGGCAACACTGTCAATAGTCAGGCTTCGGCATAACCTAGAGACAGATTTACTTCTCTCGCTAGTCAATATAATAAAAAAAAGTATAAATAAAAAATACAAATGCAAAAAGAACAAGTGATGGACGGAATGCTGAACAATGTCAAAAATTCACCCCCAGTACAGAGGTCTAAATCCATTGTTTTTTGCACACCGTGCCATTCCAGTTTAGACAAAGCCTTATGCAATTCATTATTCACCCTGACCAACATGGGAGCAGTCCATCCCGAACTGCCAAGCCATGTCCTCCCTGGACCGGAAGCAAGCATCCTGGGACCGGGTTCGGGGTATCACCCCTCATGGGCCAGGCCAGCTTGATTCCAGTGGCATGGTAAGCAAGGGACCCATGTCGGGGCATACTCTTTCCACTTAGGGTGACAAATGCAAAAAGAACAAGTGATTGACGGACTGGCGGCGAGTGGTTGAAATGTTTCAGCACTCCTTCCATAATCTGCTGTGTCTGATATGTTTGCCCTAAGTGGCCATGGGTACGCCCAGAAGTGGGTCCCTTGCTCCTTGTGCCACTGGATTCCAGCTAGCCTGGCTGATGAGGGGTGATATCCCGAACCCGGTCCTAGGATGCTTATTTCCATTCCAGGGAGGACCTGGTCTGGCAGTACGGTCTGGACTGTTCCATGAGGAGCAGGGTCAAGGCTGATTTGCAAATGGCTGGGTCCAAACTGGGGTGGCTTAGTGAGCAAAAGAATGATGGATTAAACCCAGATCTACGACGGAGGGTGAGCGGTTGAAAAGTTTCAGCACTCCGTCCATCCTCTTGTTGTGTTTGCTAAATAAAAAATACATTCATATATAAATAAATGGTGGTCCTTTGGGTCAGCCCTCTTTGTCTGTTGGTATGCCCAACTGTCATTCATATTTTCCTTTAACCCTCAACAGTAGACAACATGGGGTGATGGGTCAGTCATCTTCAGCCATGAGCTCAATCTGAACTGTGCCTGATGGCATGTTTCACTTATCTCATGTTCATATGCATCTATAAAAAAGTGTATTGTGGACCTGATAATGCTTTTCCCGTTTGATTCCTGATCATTTTTAGTTATACTTGTGTATTAAACTATGCCTTTAGGTTACAATAAATTCCTTTCCAACACTACTTCTTTGCACCAATAAAAAGAACCTTTTCCTGCGATATGCATTAAAACTAAAAAGGATTTCTAACTTAAAAATGTTTTTGTACGCCTATTGCGCTCATGTTTAGACGGCACGACAGCATGCATTTTTTTCCTTCATTTTTATTTTTTGTGGAACATGTTCCCAATCTAAAACACTATTGCACTAGCTTCCCAGGGCAAACTTATTAGCTTTGCAAATAATTATTTAAATGGTGTATTGGTGTTGATGGTGCTGACTTTTCCCTTCTCCGTCGTTTATTCTGTGTCCGAAATATCCTTCTTTCTTTAGTGGATGCTCCTTTGGTATTGACAACTTTTCGATACAGGTCTTCTTTTCATTCAGTAGTCCTAGGACCTCGGTTGTCAGTAATGGCGACCAAGACATCCTGCATTATATCAAGAGTTGAGTGTTGGGGGCGGCTCCCACAAGGAGCCAGCGACTGGACGCAGCAAAGGTTCTCTATTTCCCCTGTGTTACTAACAGCTTCCTCTACTTCAAGTAAGTGCACTTATATCGCCTTTAAAACAAAGGAAGGCGCACATACCACCCACAATACACCAGGAACTGCCCTGTTTGGACAAGAGCGGAACACACCATTTACACTTCCTTGTTTGGAAAATCATTTCTGTAAAAACACAGAGGACAGCTCTCTATCTGGCAAGCCAACACGGGCAACAGGGCGACTCAAAGACCCTCTTTCAACTTTTAACGTAATAGGAAAGTGCTACGGGCAAAAAGGGGCTTTCGCTTCAAGGCAAATTGTTTTGAAAGAAGGACTACGCAAGCTAGCAGGCAGAGATTGAGGCCACAAGCATGCAAGGTACAATAACTCGCTTGGGTCATCCGTCTTGGTGGCAGTCCATTGTATGCTGCAAAAGTGAACTCATGTGCAACCAACAGCTGAAATATGAGCATATAAAAGGGTCTAATGCCTGTGACATGACCCAGCTAATTCACAGTACACTGAAAAATGACCCTAGATTTGGCAGCCTTGTTTCACCTCCACTTTTCAGCCAACATATTTTCCTTACCTCCTGCTCCGTGTCTAATGGACGGATTCTTTTGCGGTCCATTTGAAAATCATCATCGCCATGTCCTTCACAGGACTGTTTCTTGGCAAATAATTTGGAAGCAAGAGTAGGCTTTGTGCCACTTGCATCTGAAACAGAAACAAAGTACAAGTAAGGTAACAAGGTCACGGTCAGTAATCTTATTGAAGCAGCACAACAACAGGGTGCATTTGTTGGAACTACAGCTGCAAAGTAGACCCACGTTATGTTGGACGGTTTCGGAAAGCTCTAGGGTTTTAGCCAACACTGCCATAAAATGCTAAAGCCTCTACGTTGGATCACACATACAACAGTAGAGCACGACTAGAGGTCTCAAAGTAGTGTGCAGTGCTTCAGACTCCAAAGCCAAGCCTGGCTGAAAGTGTCAGGTAAGACTCCATCTCACTAGGGGGCACCACTTATGCAAATTCTAAACGTCAATCAAAATGAAACTGCATGCTGTGTGCTCAATTTCACCCACATGGTAAAGGTGCATCAAATGACCCGCCTTCTGTTTACAGGGGGCCACACGTTTCTAAATAAAATCACATGCTTTCCACCCCCTTCAAATGTGAAAGGGCTGAGAACCAGAATGCGGAATCGCATACTAGGGCTCATGACGATTTAATTTACTGTAAGCCCGTCGTAAAGTGGTGCTACATATACCTATGGCCTGTGAATTAAAGGCAAGTGGGCCTGCAGCACCTATTGTGCCACCCACTTTTTCTTTAATCATTCTTTATTAAAATTTTACATTTTACAATAAATTCTAAAAATGTGTCTGCAACATTTTTGTAATAATCTGCTTTACATCGATATGTAGATATGAAAGAATACAATACAATTTTCGTATCTATATATATCACAAGTATCTCTGCCGATGCAGCTATTGGTTGATAACTGTACATATGGGTGAGAGTTGTTCCATACCCCATTTGCAAGGCATTACCCAATTCATAGCATATAAGCAAAAGAATAAAGAAAAATATTAATATTAGTTTGATAATGCCACCCACCCAGGTAGCCCTGCAAACATGTGTCAGGCCTTCCATCGCAGCCTATGTGTGTAGTTTTAAACTGCCATTTTGGCCTGGCAAAATAAACCTCTTGCCATGCCCAAACCGTCCTTTTTAATACATATATGCCACCCCTAAGGTAGACCCTGAACAGTCAAGAGGGCAGGGTGCAATGTATTTAAAAAGTGGGACCTGTACTTTTAAGTTTTATATGTCCTGGTAGTGAAAAACGAGGTTTTTCACTACGAGGTTTTTCACTACTGCAAGACCTACCACTCCCTTAGGATAACATTAGATTACCTTATTTTTCAAAACTTATATGGTTTTATTGAGCTAATGCCACTTGGCTAACACTCCTCCTCGAAAAAGTGTTCCAGTACCACTGCTCACAAGGCTACTGGGGCCCGTATTGGGACGTATTTAAAAAATATAGTGCTTTTGCTTCAGAACTACAGCATAATTAATAACTAAAATTTCAGTTTGTGAACTGCAAAAGGCGTTTATGAAAAAACTGCCTCACTTTATATCAGCCACACAAACCTATTCTAAAAGTTTGTGAACTTACTAATTGTGACGGGACACTAAGGGCGGCTCAGGGGGCCCCGGAAAACACTGACTGGTGGACTCCCGTGTCACGGGCTTCTAACCTTTTCCCCTCTCAACAGGACGAGTGGGCATCGGATACCGAAGATCAACTCCTGTCTGCCCCTGTGGTGCCCTTTAACTGGGAGGCTCCGCAACCGCAAGGACCGCCCCTAAATGACGTCACGGAGCTCGGATCACCAAAAGGGGAGGAACCAGGAAGTCGACGGACGGCGATTCCAGGTGGAGGCGAGCGGAGCGAGGAGAGAGACGAAGAAGCGGACGAGACCAGAAAGCAAGAGCAGGAGGAGAAACGAGGAGCAAGAGGCGAGAGGACCCTCAGCTACGGATACGGCGAAGCACCCGGCCACGTTCCCAGGGGAGGAGCGTGGCTTGGACAGGTACGGGACCGAGTAGCGGGGTGGACAGGGAGGAGGGAGTGGCCGCGGTAAACCACCTGCTTCTCTGTGCACAAACCCTCCCCGTCTTTCTATTCGTTATTTCCCTCACCTTTTTCCAGACACGCGAGTAGACCTGTTTTGTTACACAAAAGGTGATTCCTCACTCCCTGGCCCTGGTGGTAGACGTGGCGCGCCGCTATAGCCAAACTAATACCGTCCCTTATTCTTTTCTTCTGGAGAACACCGGGAGACGACCCCGAGACAACAGAGGAGGCGGACCCCGGGAACCTGACGAGCCAAGAGGCCCACGGCGCTGTGAACACCGCGGATCCCGCCCGCTTCGCAAAGGAGAGAATAACCAGCCGGACTAAGCGCAAACTTATTTCAATAAAACCCAAGCTACCCAGATCTCGTGTAGTGTCCCTCCTTGAGAATCCGTCACACTAATATTTTTTAAATACTCAGTCCCAAAGTGGTCACTGAGGACAGGTGACTGGGGGCTGAGTGCGTATTTTTTCCATGTCCTGTGCCAAGTGCACACTCCACAAGGCCTTTGGCTGTGCACAGAGTCTACTGTGGCAAGGGAATAGGTGCAGCCCACTGTTGAAGGCCAGGCTCTTTAGGTTTGGAGACTTAAGGAATGGATGAAGGGTGTGGTCAGAAAACATGCCTTGCTTCTAGTAATCACTATACATGATCAGACTCTGTCCACTTTGGGTTTTGGAGGCACATGGACACTGGGCATGTCCTTTGCCTACAGTCTGCACACCCTACGTGTTTTAGGTTTTGAGGCACAGGGACACATTATTTTCTTTACTTCACATTTTTATACACCGCAACTCTAGCTAAGATAAGTTAAGTAGAATAGTGTGGATCAGGAGGAAAATAAGAATAGGGAAAGGTGGTTATGGGTCAAAACAGAGTTTAAACAGGTAGGTTTTTGTTTTTGGAGGGTTGGAAAAAGGTCCCCAAGACATCAGAGGTCTTTGGAAAGAGAGTTTATTCCAGAAGGTTGGCGCTGCACAGAAGAATGCCTAGGTGGCAACTGAGAGGGATGTTAAATTATTAGTTTCAAGTCTAAAGATCTCCTTGCTTCTGAGGGTTTTAGATCCTCTTAAGATTATTAAGGCAGCTAATGAGAAGTAGGCTTGTTTGTGCACAAGTAGATTTAAACATGATGCAGCACGTTTGAATTTAATTTTCGCTTCAACTAGAAGCCAATTTAATTCATAATCAATAGTTGTGATGTGGTCAAATTTCTTAGCCCCAGAAATGAGTCTTGCAACATAGTTCAACAAAGCTCCCAGGGGATCCAAGGCGAAAGTGTAGACACTTGTCAGAATTGAGCACCCGTAATCCAGCCCTGTAATGAAGAGACCCTGGATGACTATGCAAAAGCCTTTAGGTTGGAGTAGGGGATATTGTTTTTTCCAGGAGAGGAGATTAGCTCTCACTTATTTTAATGTGTGGTGACATGGAAAGGAGTCGGTCTTGCCAGATGCCATAGGCTTACTTTAATTGGTGAAAGTGAGACAAAAGGGAGAAAAGTGCAGTCACAATAGCCATTTGTGCTTACTTAAGGAATGGATGAAGGGTGTGGTCAGAAAACATGCCTTGCTTCTAGTAATCGCTATACATGATCAGACTCTGTCCACTTTGGGTTTTGGAGGCACATGGACACTGGCCATGTCCTTTGCCTACAGTCTGCCCACCCTACGTGTATTAGGTTTTGAGGCACAGGGACACATTTTTTTCTTTACTTCACATTTTTATACACCGCAACTCTAGCTAAGATAAGTTAAGTAGAATAGTGTGGATCAGGAGGAAAATAAGAATAGGGAAAGGTGGTTATGGGTCAAAACAGAGTTTAAACAGGTAGGTTTTTGTTTTTGGAGGGTTGGAAAAAGGTCCCCAAGACATCAGAGGTCTTTGGAAAGAGAGTTTATTCCAGAAGGTTGGCGCTGCACAGAAGAATGCCTAGGTGGCAACTGAGAGGGATGTTAAATTATTAGTTTCAAGTCTAAAAATCTCCTTGCTTCTGAGGGTTTTTGATCCTCTTAAGATTATTAAGGCAGCTAATGAGAAGTAGGCTTGTTTGTGCACAAGTAGATTTAAACATGATGCAGCACGTTTGAATTTAATTTTCGCTTCAACTAGAAGCCAATGTAACTCATAATAAATAGTTGTGATGTGGTCAAATTTCTTAGCCCCAGAAATGAGTCTTGCAACATAGTTCAACAAAGCTCCCAGGGGATCCAAGGCGAAAGTGTAGACACTTGTCAGAATTGAGCACCCGTAATCCAGCCCTGTAATGAAGAGACCCTGGATGACTATGCAAAAGCCTTTAGGTTGGAGTAGGGGATATTGTTTTTTCCAGGAGAGGAGATTAGCTCTCACTTATTTTAATGTGTGGTGACATGGAAAGGAGTCGGTCTTGCCAGATGCCATAGGCTTACTTTAATTGGTGAAAGTGAGGCAAAAGGGAGAAAAGTGCAGTCACAATAGCCATTTGTGGTTACATCTATAATTATGGTAGTGGCAAAAATGAATGAACTCTATCTTGCTAGGGTTAAGTTTAACAAGGTTTTTTGACATACAGGCTCTTAAATACGATGTCGGTCAGAGATGCCTCCGACCGACACGGTTTCAGGGAAGGAACTGCCCGACCTTAGGTCGGCGGTTCCGACAACCCCATTAGGATGTGACCGCACATCGTGCAGTCGCAAACCTCCATTTTTCAATAGGAGCTGGTGCGGCGGGCTGAAATTATACCAGCTCCTAGTGAAAAAGGGAAGTTTGTACACATCCCAGCACTGTGTGACAGGCTACTCACGGCCCTTGAGCCCATCAGAACCAAGTCGGATTCCACTGCCGGTTTAAACTCCGACCGCCATCATCCTAATGCGGTGGGCGGAGTTCAAATCTACCATCTCAGCCGGAGGCTTTCCGACACATATCATAATTAGGCCCACAGTTGTGAAGTTTCGAAAGGCAGATTTTCAGAACACAAACATCATAAGAGAAGAGTTTCAGATTCATTTGGGAGTCATCCGCATATCGGTGGATTGTGACACCCACACTTTTTAAACAATCTCTCAGTGGTTCCATACCTAAATTAGAACCAAGGAGTGAACAGGAATGAACTTCGGGGAACACTGCAAAAGATAAGTTCTGGGTCAGAACCAACATGTTATTGTGTGTTTAGTGGCCACTTCACATTATCAAAGGCCATGCACAGTGAATCTGGAGACAAAGTGACTGGTCACAGGGTATGGCCTTTGGTCACGACCTGTGATTAGTGCCTGCTAGGGATGGCCAAAGACCCTGCATAGCAGCTTTAGCTCTTGGCACAGGAGGATAGTGCGCAATACATGGGTGAAGGCCATGTCCTTTACCCAGTGGCCGCTGCACACAGTCTAATCTGTGAGTGCCTGTTCTATTCTGTGGGCAGGAACTGATAGAGGATGTGGTCTAAGAGGGCAGTCGACCTCAAATCTGGTAAAACGGGTTCGAGTCTCTGCAATGACGCTCAACATCCTGTGATTCTGGGCAAATCACTTTATCTCCAAGTGCCTAACAAAAATTCATGTGTCCTTGTGTAACGCAACTGGTGCTCATGTAAAGCGCCTGATATCTGATGCCTTCGGGTCAAGTGTACGCTGGGGAAAAATTTATGTAGCAGGCTAAATATTAGGTGCCACGCCTTGTACATTTGGCTCTGGCCTGTGGACTCTGAGTGTACACCCTGCAATTAACACCCTTTCCTCCACAGCCTACTGTGCATGTCCTTTAGAAGTGCCACGAGGGTTAAGGTGTGGTATAGTTAGGCTGTCCGGTTTTAGGTTTAAACCTATAATAACTGATAAAACCCCACTAAAAGAGAAATAGCCCTCACCAGTGAAAACATATAAACACTGAAAAAACACCTGCACAACCACAAACTAAATGCAATTCAAAGAAAGGAAAAAGAGAGTGAAAGAGTCATTTTCTTTCTTCCTGAAGGGGCCAATACAATGTAACTTTGTTATACAAGCTAGCAGTAAGAAAGTCTGGGCCAGCATTAGTCTGCTTGAGTTTTATTGTTTAGGGATGCCACTAAAATATTGTTTTGTGGTCTTTGGTCTAAAGATGCAGGTTTTAAAAGCATGTTTTAGGGCTTGTTTAATTATTGTATAAACTGTAGAGAATCAGGAAATATCTCAATCATATTTGATATTTTGGCTGCGTTTGGCTCTTTCACTGATAGGTAAAATAGCTAGTTTCACAAGAATCTCTCCTAATATGTGTCATCCCATTTACCCAAAGAGAATGGGTAAAAACCCTTAATACATCAGCTCCCACTTTCTAGTGAGTCAGTATTGATAGTAGGCGAATTGTCAACACCTCAGTCTTTAAACATTCAATGCAAGGTATAGTGACAAGTATATGTTAAAAGAGTGCTATCAGCAAGCATCTGGGAAAGTGGTTAAAACATGACACAAGACTTTTAGAAAACATGGCCACTGTGTCACTTGGAATGCTTAGCAAAAAAGGTTCTTTCCAAGTTCAACAAAGATTGGAGTGATATTGTTTGTATTTGCATTGATTCAGCTACGTATATGAAAAAGTTTTGTGATGACCTATCAAAATTGATACCTGAGCTGAAGTGCTCCCTGTAAGAGATCCTTGCCACTTGTTAGATGGTATGCTGAAAGCATCCTTACAATCTTCAGAGTTAATGAGTAATGCTATTGACTTTTTAGTCCATTCCGGTGCACTGTTGTCTCATGCACAAGAACTAAAATGTAAATATCATTTTGTGCTTTGTGTGGCATCAAAGAAAGAGTCATCCCAACTGCGTCCCTTAGCTGATGGTTCTCAGTCCAAGGGGCTATGAATGCTATATTATCCATCTGGAAACTGTTTACAGAATGTTTGCTGAGTGAGGATGCTAAAGGCAAGAAATGTGAGGATCTTTGGTCACATATTGATAGGGATGTGAAAAAGTACACTATACTGCATTCTTAGATGTTTACAGGAAAACATAACTGCTGTAGTGAACATAATAAAAAAACTAAAGTCGGAAGACACCCTTGTCTGACAAGTGTTCAGCATAATTGGTGTAGATGTGAAACATCTCCTTCAGAGTAGGCGGGGCGACACCTTTAGTAACTGTACTGCAACATGTTAGAGTGCTTGCCACTTTGTAAGTAAAGCAATAGTAAAGAGCAATTCAGGAACTTTTATTTTACAATGTATGAGAAATGACTTGCAATGATGCATAGAAATGTCCCTTCACCACCAATGGCATTTGAAGTCAATGAAACCTCACTGTGGTACCGCTTCGATAACTCTGATGGCATAAGCGCCCAGATCAGCTCAAATGTTGCAGAACCTGCCCTGAGAATCACAATCTTCATGTGAACCAGTATTGGCATGGAATGCTATGTCAGTGGCCAGAGTTAAATTGTGTACTGGCTGTTTTGGTGTTGCCCATCTCAAGTGCCAATGTTGAGAGGGCCTTTTCACAGAAGTTTACATGGGAAGGAAAGACCGAGCATACATGACCAAAGACTCACTGAAGAAGTATTGTATGGCGTACTACAATAAGTTTAATTTTCAAAAATCTATTTGGACCTCATATACACTATACTTACACTGTCTATATACCATGCTCTATCAGTGCAGAAAGCAAGCAATAATAAAAGCAAAACATTCTATAAACACCGGAAAAACACTGTTTCAGTAGTTTTTAAGGGCACGACAATGTGAAACCACTGATAACCACTGTTTTTTGAGGTATTGAAATCACTTGAAAACACTGAAAAAACCCCACCAGAATTTACCAACAATAGAAACTGAAAACAGGAAAGCCTAGGTATAGTGGACACAGAGAATGGATGTGCCCAGTGTGTTGAACCAGACATTCCTCTATGTCTTGGGCTCATTAACCCCCCGCCTGGATTCTGATGGGTTTATCCTTAGTTGTGACTTAAGCCTAGGCCCTGTGTTCAGATTCTGTAAGACAGAATATACACTTAAGCTCCCCAAAATATTTTCAGTAATGTCAATGTTGATGAGACATACAATGTCACCAGTTATCACACCTTAAATATTGTGCACGGCCATAAGCAGTCCATTGGGGGTTATGTTTGTGTAGCAACTTTAAGATGGAACACTGTCAAGGCAAGTGAAGTTTTTGGGGTATTGTCATCTGATTTCTTACAAGACAAACTTTATTTCAAACTGAGATTTTTCCCAGTGACTCTATCCTTTCGTGTACATAGGGAGGGACAGAGCAAGAGAGAAAGTGAAACAATGAGAAAGAGAGGTAAAGTGTGAAAGAAAAAGTAAACAGAGAGAAACGGACATGGAAAGAACGATAGGTAGAGGGGAAGTACTGAAAAAGGCAGATAGCAAGGGGTGTACACACGATGAACTATTAGACAGAAGGTTTGTAAACAGCACCATAATCTCGAAATATTATTAAAAAAGTTTTAAAATGGCAGAAATTCTCTAAAACAAGAGGACGGTATCATTATTTAACTTATAGACATTCAAACCAATGATAATGAGGATAGGATTGGTGTACTATGTTATAATAATAATTAAAAGAGTTCTGGTGACAAGATGATAAATTGAAGGTCTAGAGGACAGATACTCAATGTACAGCCAGGGGGCCGCCTGCGGCCCTCCTGACCTTTACAAGTGGCCACCTAGTTAACAGAAGCTCTGGGCTGCTGTTTAGTCGTCTCAGCACTAGCAATAAATAGATGCTAAATAAACTGGGGAACATTTATTTGAATGTTAATTTGTGTTAAAGAAAGGCAGTAGCTTGAGAGTCCTGCAATGCTCAACTTTAAGAACATCTTTATTTTTAAAGACATCGTGCAGCAAAAGTGTGGAAATAAGATAGTCTCTTAAAAATTAAAAAAGTGTGTTTAATTTACCTGCAGAACCTTTTAACCTTACTTTATCAGATTAGATCAGTGCATTGACCAATATTAATTTAAAAGTGATGGTTTTCAAATGTGAATTTATAAACATTATTTCTTCCCTCTACCCTGACAATAATGCCAATGGTGAACTAAAGAGGCAAATCAGTTGTTATGTGCACTCTTTGGGTGACCTGGGTTCCTATTATAAATGAACAACATTATATTTTATTAAATCAAAAACAGGAGAACGTTTTGTTTAATGCACATCCTTAAATAATTTGTGATAATGAAGAAAAAGGAGGGAAAGTGATTAATCCTAGGTATTCTGGTTTCACATTATGCAATTATGCTTCACTTCACCTACCTTAATGCCAACTCCATACCGCCTAACCTCTACCTCGATGGTCACATTACAGACCAAACTTGTGGCCCCTTGGAAAATGTTTGTGAGCACCCATGGTCTAGAGCATGTGAAAATTCTGACAAAGCGTACATCACGTTTATACATTTTTGTAGATTATATGTGGTTCGGCTGGCTTATTTCAAATATGAAATGTTTGTTGAAAGTTAAAGACTATATCCTATTTCGTGGTCTGTAGTAAAGGAACATAAAAATATACTTAGGTTAGTCAAAAGGTAAGGTTTTAACAAAGACACTGTTTGTTACATAAAACGGAAAAGTTAGGTACCTGTAACAACAGTTCTCCAGGGTAAGGAATCTGTCCCAGATCCCTCCTCTTTTGAATCATTCCCAGCCTTAAATCTGGACCTCAAAAATAACCCACAATTGTATTTTACATTTAAACAACAACACAAAAATGTTTAGTTTGCTTCTAGTTTTTTTTTAACATATATTATTTTTCATAATATAAAATGAAAGTAAAAAAAGTTTTAACTAAAGAAGTAAGACTGGCTCCTTAAATGTTGTTATTTAAGGTAAGTGGAACCTACCTTTTTCTGAGAGATCTCAGCTGCTGAAACTATTTTACTGCAGGGTTTTCAGCATTGGAACTGTAACCAACCTCAATTAAGGGGTGGTAGGAAGGGCCAGTTATTAATTTGGGAAAAACTATTGTTATAGATAACTAACCTTTCCTTTTCCAAGTAGGGACCCTCCCCAGATTCATAACAAATTCCAAAAAGAACCTCAATGCAAAATGACGAGGATGAATGGAGACTGCATAACTAAAAGATATATAAGGGGCGTCTGGTCAACTTACGAATCATACTCCGTGTCACAAATCTATAACAAACACAATAGGTATGAACCAATGATGAGGGTGCAGCTCTACATATATCAGTTAAAGGAATGCTATGAATTAGTGTCACATTATCAGTTCTAGGACCAGTCAAATTGGGACTTGGAATCGTTTGAAGAGCCCAGGTATCTTTTTCGCAGTGCAACTGTAAGGATCTGACAATCCATACAGATCACATTATGACTTCCAAAATAATCACATTTTTAGGAGTCACTCGTATGAAAAGGCTACTTTACCACTTTCCAAGAAATATCTCAGAGTCCTTTGATATCCATATGTAGAGAATGCTCTGCTTGACCTGATGGATTTTGAACTCTGACGGTTTGGGTCACGTGAAAATCTGAGAGAACCTAAGGCAGGAATAAAATGATGTTTTCTCATCATCACCTTATTTCTATGAAAAACTGTATGGCGCTCGCCTCTCACATAATCTGTTTTCAACTAATTAGTATAAATGCAGCCACGGTGGCCACTTTCCAGAACAAAAATTTGTTTGTGCATCGGCTCAAAAAAACACCTCCTGAAAATCATAAATAAGGGGAATTTTGGCCAAAAAAAGATACTCTATGTTAAAAATTGGTATATGCTTGGCAGACAGGCACATTTTATCGGAGGCAATATTTGCTAGATGCAGCACCTGTACAAGATAAGGCTATTTCTTGTACGTATGGAGAGTCTGGCCTCGCCTGTTATTCTTCTTTTTGTTAGCTTGCTATGTTAATTATTTGAATTGCTTAGTTCTGTTTTGATTGGATTTAATGTAATGTTCCAGTACTTGATTGGCAACTAAAGGGCTCTAGACTTCACTTCTGGTTTGATTCACATAGTCTCTAATTTCTTTTACTAAAGTTTTGGATTAGCATGATGGAGCATCTGTTGCCATGCATTAACTCCTCCAAATCCACCATCTTAGCCCCAATGGGTTTAGTCCACCTAAAGTCGAGTATTCTAGAACGTAGTGTTTGACCCATGCAGATACTAATCCCTTGTTTTAATATTCACCACACTGTAAAGGACAAACGGTTTAGCTGTGATTTGGGTTGAATGTATAACAAGTTGGTCCGCTTGTGCAAAGGCTCTTCCAACATGCACTATAATCACCACTGTGCCTATGGATCTATTATTGTTCTGTGAGAAGTTCGTCTGATAAGGAATGGTTGAGCATACCTTTGCCTGCCAAATTCCAGTCATACAACCAGACTTCATCTATTTACAATCTGCACATACACGTGGGTTGGTGCTCTACGTCAGCAGGGCTGCCTCCTACTCCGGGTACGCTGTGAGGACTTTCTGCTATTTTCACCTCTCTAACCAGTCGACCTCAAGCTTCAATGCCTGCTGTGGTGCCCCTTCGGCAGTATCTGGCTTGATTTCTTCCTCGGTTTCAGGTAAGTGTTGGGTTTCCCCACCATAGAGCGGACATGACCATCATTTCTTAAGCGCTCCCTTTGAAGCTATCTGCACACCCTCATCTTAGGCCCCAAAATGGAGGAGACGGTTGCTACCAGAACAGATGATGACAAGAAAAGGCCTCCGCTTCTCTATTTGGAAGGAAAATGGTTCTTCAAACTGCTTTGCCCCCTCCTGAAGCTGACCCACTGTATACCTATACCAGTGTGGCACTGGCGAACTTCGCCCCTTTTGTAAACTCAGACTAGGAGAAAGTTTAGCTACATCAAGTTGGACAAGGGTAGCAAGACTCTGTAAAATAATTCCTATCCAAGACTGATGGCGCTCATGAGCACCTGCATTTGCAAGAAATCCAAGTCTATCTGATACAAGGGTGTCCTTCAGCAAAGTTACGACTCACGCATAGACGCTCTCTGGAGCAGTCATATTCCAAAGCATCGCACATGAGAATGGCTCTAACCACCCAAATCAAAGCTGATTGTTCCCATCACGCCACTGACAGACTGTACATGAGATGCTGGAGCAGCCCATTCTGTTATAGCCAGCAACCCTTACAACAGTGAAGGGTTGACGTCAGATTCCTTACACTACTGGACCTTGACAGCATCTCTGTGGGCTACTTAATCAACTGCGTTGATCGCATAAACATTGCAGAGGCAGTATTGTGATGATTTATATGAATAGGTTCAAACTAATGTGCGATTCTGGCATCAATTTCCCTTTATAGCCACACGTTGTCACATCCACCATTTCCTTAACATGAGTGATGTAACAAACACCTGGACCTTCTAGCAAGTTTGGGATATAATTTGCCCGCCTTTTAATCAGCCTTTATTCTACATATATTTACATTGGTTTGGTAGAGGACTTTAACTTGTGGACTGACTCCCCCTCAGGACGTGAAGTTTCATGCTTATTGGATTGTTTCTCAGCTTTGAGCCTTGAACAGTTTGTCACTGATCTTACCTATTTGAAGTAGCATATTCTTAGTCTGCCATTGCCTTCCTGTAGTACAGTAAAATACATTGATAATCATCCCTTACCTGGACTTATCATGATACAGACTTTACCTCCCCCTCCTCCTGTGTTGTAGTGCCCATACGACGTCTGGTGTAGACTTAAGTAAACAAATCTAACTTTGCCACTACATTAAAATAAAATGTGCATTGATTAATTGGAGATATCTTCGCTGATGTGGAGCACTTTAATGACAGGATTAAGGAGGCACTTGATGAGAGTGCCCCTACTGAAGTAATAACATCCAATCGTTCTGGTTTAATGAAGAACTCCTTCAATTAAAAGTTTGGAAAGTGCGTAGATCGTGTTTGGATTTCTAATGATTGTACACTTGAAAAATACCAGGAGGACTATACTAAACAAGCTTTTACAGATGTGTAACCTAGCTTGAGTGCTTATAAGATTCTCATTGTTCTCAATGTTGCCAAGAATGTTTTTAATAATATTCAAAGTGACTCCTCTCTCCTCTGCTGAACTAATGTTAACTCTATGATGAGGCCTTTTAAACTGATATAGGCAACATTTTCCAGCTAGAAATATCCATAAGACTTCAGGTCCTTCCTTCAGTTACCAATGATTCTTTTCACGACGAAATTACACCCCAGCCTTACCCTCGTCTTATGTCTTTGACTGTAGTTTCTTACGACTTTGCAGCTCTTATGATAAATATAATTAAATTTTTTTCGTCCTTGGACCCTGTGCAGTGAAATATAGGTGACAATTCGAATTGACTCCTGTGACATTGCTTGAGCTGAGCAGTAACCCTCCATCATAAACAAGCATTTGCAATGCAATAGGTCTCGCATTAGTGAAACTTTAAGCTATTGGCGTTGCAAATGCCTAGATTTGCTAAATTGACTATTTTGGATCTGCACTGCATTAGTTGGCTTAGTGTGTCTTTGGGAATCAGTTCTGCTTGGGCAATGTTTGGTGCTTAGTGTTGCCTGATGGAGAGTATGAGGGTTTGCACTGCTTTTAGCATTTTTTGTCTGTCTTTGGGGATTACTTCTGCTTTGGGCAATGTTTGGTGCTCATAGTTGCTTGATTAAGTGTATTAGCGTTTGTACTCCCCATATTGGTTACACAATGTCACCACGTGTGTAGTTGAAGGCAGAAGGATGAATAAATAATGGATTAAGAGTGAAGTAGACAGATGTTAATAAAAATACCTCTCCTTAATAGAAGAAGCAATTCCGGGTAAGCAGTCAGCCTTGGTGCAGGCTACCAGATTTCTGACCCATTGCAAAATGAGCTTTAGGACGGCACAGTAAGTGTTGTCTAAGCTATCATGTTTGCAGTCAAGGGAGCAGCATGGGCTTTTATTCCTGCTTAACGGGGCAACAAAGGATAACATAACGAGGATATGTCCAGCTACGTGCAGGACAAAAAACACACCCGCCTTTAATGCCATATCAAATTTGCTTTTAAAGTCAGCTGGTTCCCTAATGTGCAAGTTGTGGTTGCGAGGGAACAAACAGGTTGTGTACTTTATTCAGTACTGCAACTTCCCAGGACAGAAAGGTCAGAAGCTTCTTAAAGATCTGATCTCAGCAGGGCTCCCAGACCAAAGGCCAGAGAAATTGATGGATAGCAGCCGAGCACCATGTAGGCACTTCAATGTGGAACCCCTCTGATCTTAAGATTACCACAAATTCCATTGCGCTCGACAAGTTATTTACCATTTTCTACTAATAACTTATTTCAAGTGAGGTGGACACTTTGCTTGCTTCCATCAGCAGCATGCATCCCTGAATGAAAGATGAGACATTACAATGAAATATTCTTTCCTCGCAAAAGACGTGTATAGTCTTTATACCAAGTACTCTTGTGAGAGGTCCTAGCCACATAGGGGAAAGTACTGGGAACTCCAAGTACTCTTGTAAGAGTTCCTAGCCACATATGGGAAAGTACCGGGAACGATGTAAAAGCCTGAAAGAGGGAAATGGCTAAGAAGCGTAGGTGGTCATCACATGCATTGGCGCTTCCATGTTCCACTTGGTGCCTAATTTGTACAGGTGGTGGGGACCAACACTCGTTTTTTTAAGATGGGAAATCTTTTTTTTCTCATCAGCGAATAGAAACACAGCAACGTGAAAAACAAGGAAGAGAATAGGAAAAAAGAGTGACAAAGGGAGAAAGCAGGGATAAAAAAAACAGAACCTGCAGACTAGAGATTACTGGGCATCAACTACAATTTGAGATGTTTATCATTGGTGTCCTGGGACCACAGTATCAGTGGACACCAAAAGTAATTACCAAGTACACCCCTCTTCCCCGTCAGCAGTTATTCCCCAGTGGTGACAAGACATAACAGTACAACTCCAACATACTAAAACACAAAAATACCCTTCAATAACTTAACCTCCTGTAAATGTTTAACTTGTATTAAGAATGAACACATGCAAGCTAAATACTACACATAAAATAAGCTCCTTCCTGGAGAAAGATTGGAATCTAAACGTTATCATAGATCCTGCATGTGAATTTACGCTCAATGCTAGCCTATGGATGTTTCACGCTCCGTTCTCGCTTGGCAAAACAATAAGCAGTGACTTCCACAGGGACGGGAGCAAAAGGCGCTAGTGAGCATGGGTGCGAACAAGAAAAAGCAACAAGCACAATCTCAGTTCACCATTTGATCAAGTTTACCAGATATCCGTGCCTGTTTAACTCTTCAGATATTTGAGTTTTATGCTGCTCTGATGCACTTGCAACAAAACTTTCAGGCTCACTGCGATGCCCATGTACCCAACAAAAATAGAAGAAAAAAAACTAGCAAACTGAACGGTCAAAAAGGGAGAGGTTAGTAACGCCCTGTGCGCAGTGCACATAGAGTTCAAAGGTCCGCAGCTACCATGGCGGGACTACAGGTGGTTCAGGCACCGATACTCTGGCATTCCCTGATCTTAGGTAAACTTTAGTTTGAATAAAAACCTTAAGACCCGCCGGTTGTGGTCGATATCTACATTGCCAGGGAGCCCAGCAGGATTCTTGGCCCAGATGCAGTCGTAGTTTCAAACAGTTGTGTATATAAACAAAGAAGGGCATAAACAGTGCCGTGGGAACCTGGGTTTGAAGAGGAGCAGAAGTCAGGCAGACACTGGCCCTGGATCTCAGTCTTCAACAGCACTGGTTCACATCTTCCCTTCGTCATGAGGGGTTCTTACTGGTCAAGCGGATCACTGCCTCCAGGCAGATTTGACCAATCATTTCTGTTTCTCTATTTAAACTCTTTGGGGTTCCTCCAATCAAAAACGACATGATCAGCTCATGACAGCGCAGTGAACATCGGAAGCATCTTCTCAGCGGGTTTGTGTGTGTGTGAAGATTGCTATTATGACAAGACTGCAGGAGCCATTCACAAGGAAGAGGGGAATGGACTGAGCACGCTACACAGGAAGGGGCCCGACATTTTCATCCCATGATTACTCAGTACAGCACCGCAGGGGAGATTCATGAAAAGCGAGCTCCCAGATCAGAGACACGATTACCCTTGCAACAAAGCCTTCCCCCTTAACAGGTTGCGCGCAGACGCGGAGACACACGAGTTACCACTTGCAATCTGATATACGCACATAGCCCTCACACTCATCCCACATGTACTTAAAGTATGCACACAGATCTCACATTTGGAAGTTAATGCGGCTGAGAGATTTTGGCAGAAGCTTTTACACAAAAGGTCTGAGGAGGCAGGTATACATCTTCCTATGAAGGAAAACAAAAATGCTGTCCAGAAGCCCGATGAGGGAGACAAGCAGCCACTCACAAAGATGGGTGCACTTTGGGTGCCACCTCAATTTCCAAACAGTTCTGGCTATTCAGTCTTAGTAAAAGGGAGACTCCTCAGTGAGCTTACATGATTAGCTTACTGGTGGGAAAATAAACAAGACAGAAGTCAGAGATGAAATAGACATGGGTTCTAAAAACAAAGGTTAAATTGCACAGTTCATGTGTAGTCAACCACAACCAGTGTTGCCAGATTTTTAGACCCGTCCCAAGCCCAATGCAGCTGAAATACAAGCCCAAAACAAGCCCAATCAGACCAGTTCCAGCCCAAAAACCAGCCCAAATTAGCAAGTGTCCAATTAAGCGCAAATCGACATCAGAACCAATTTTAATGACAAATATACATTCTATTCAATATACAGATGGTGGGAGGGTGTTAGCAGCAAGGCACATACTTTGCATATGCTTCATTTAAATTGTTTTTATCATTAACATGGCCATGGATGCAAGGCAACAATAAAAAATGTCCAGCGAACTGGTGAGTAATGATCCTGCTGGAGAGCAGCCCTTTGCCCATTTGTAGTTTTGAAATGCAGATAGGCTGTATTTTATTTGGATAGCTCAGTGGGTTACTGCCTTTGTCACAGAGATTCTTGTGTTACTTGCAGTTCAGAAATTACAATCCTAACATAGGACAGTGACCTATGAACTGTCATCAAAGAGCTGCATACAAACATGGATGGTACAGTTAGAAATTCCGCAGTCTTTCATTATTTTAATGTTGCTCAAATGAGTTTGGGCCGATATACATTTTTATTAGTAAAGCCAACCCCCAATCACTGGGTCATTGATGAGGCGCAAAAAAATACTTTCGCACTAGCGCGCCGCTAAAACACGACTGTCATGATGTCACTGACATGCATCATGTCACTCAGTCTCACTGTCACTTACCTGGTCGCTGGTGACTGGTGAGTCACGCGGTCACCGGTGGTGGGTGGCTGGCAGACTGGACACTAACGCTGCCTGGCAGTGGCTGGGCGTGGCCGCTGGCGGGCCTGGCTGGGGCCGGGGCTGGACTCGGAGTCTTGAGTTAACTTACTGGGCAGCCTGGACTCAGTGACGGGGGGCCGCTGGAGTGACTGGGGCTGGGGGGGGGGGCTGGCTTGGGCCTGGACTCTGGACTGGGCTGGAGACTGAGCTGGAGCGAGGTGGGCCTGGGGCCTGCTGATGAGGAGGATGAGGACGAGTGCAGCCAGTGCCACTGGTCAGACTCGGACTCGTGTCGGACAGGACTCGTCGCGTCGACGTCGTCGTTAGTTACTCGTCTAGATTCTCTGGACAGTACTTGGACTCCTCCAGTCCTCCTCACACGTCTTCTGACCTCACACTGCCGGGGCTGGCCTGGGCCTGGCCTGCTGCGGCCCTGCGCCGCGCGGCGCACGCCGCCCGCTAGTACTGCAACTCAAGTCTGCACACAGTCAGTACTTGGATCGGTGGCGGTGGTGTCGGTGACGACGGTGACTGGATCTGGGACGGGTGACGGGTCAGAGAATCTGAGGCAGTCTACTCTCCACGTCGAGGCGAGTAACGAGTTCAGCTCAGCCAGTCAAGTTGGTTCAGGTTAGTATGGTATTAAAACTCAAGCTCCTGCCTGGCCTGCTCCTGCTCAACTCAAGTCAACTACTCAAGTTGTATAATTAGCCGGAATGATTAGCCACCGCCGCCGCCGAAAAGACCTTGCTCTGCTCACGTCACGTCAGCCCCCGCATTATATGGAACCGCGGGGGCTGACCTAAAATTAATTCCCAGGGCCGTCATTGGTAGCGTTTTCGCGCGCTACAACATGACGGCCCTGGAGACCCCCACATTGGCTAATTATTTGCCACAGACACCACGAGGGGTATGGTAAAAGTTAGGTGGTGTGGCAGGGGGGTGGCTCTTCTCCGTGTGTGATGTCACGTCCGCGTAGGGTGTGTGCACTGTGCTGCTATGCAGAACACAACACTCAGCCACTTAAGTTGGTCAGCGCGTCACGTGACATCACACACAGCCTCCTCAGGCTCAGGCCCGGCAACAGGCAGCACCAGCAACAATGTAACAATAGTAGTCATTACTCAACTTCTACTTAGCCAATGGCACCTGCAACATTGACCAATGACTGTTGTGTTGCCTGGGCCCTGGCTTGGTTCGTGTGTGTGTAATGTTTCAAGTTCTTCTGAGATGCTATGCTACCTGCTCACGTCTGCCGCCCTCGGCTCGGAGTCGGCCTGGGGGGAGGGGGGGGTCGTCGGTTTCACTGGGCTTGGCTGGCTTAGGCTAATGCTAGTGCTGGCCTGGCTGAGGCTGGGCCGCGGCGCTGGGCGGGGCTAACTTTGATTGACGGGTCCGCGCCGCGCGGCGCGCAGGCAAGCAGGCAAGGGGGGGCACGCAAGGCAGAGGGGCTGGGGCATGCAATGATGAATGTTACTAGTGCTTGTGCGCGACTGCGCGATAGGATCAACTCACACTGCTGCATAGATAGTGGTAATGGTACTGGTAGTGGGCGTGGGGCGTTGGGCGCCCGCCCCAGGCCAATATTTCCCGCACAAGGTCTCAAAACCAGCCCAAAAAGTAGCCCCCCGCCAGGCATGGGTTTTTCCCGCACAACTGGGAAAAAAGTAGCCCAATTGTGCGGGAAATAGCCCAATCTGGCAACCTTGACCACAACCTAAGAAAAAGCTTGCAAAAAAAAAAAACGATTAACCTACGTTGCTCTCCTTGTCTGGCGAATACCACGCACGCAGACAATTAACAACGACGTCCGCGCATCAGAAACAGCATCATTAGTGAAAGCGCGGTGGGAGCGTGCGATGCCGCGAGCGTGCACATATGCTGTCTGGGCGCAAGCTCAGATCGCCAGAGAAGACACACGCGTGCACATCGGCTGTCCGGGCGCGCACATGTTTTGTCTCCCTTCGGCACCAAACCGACAACAATAGTCTCTCCAAGGCGAAACAGCGCATGCGCTGCGTTCGCTAGAGGAGACCTAAAAAGGA
Organism: Triturus cristatus; assembly: GCF_964204655.1. NCBI lineage: Eukaryota > Metazoa > Chordata > Amphibia > Caudata > Salamandridae > Triturus > Triturus cristatus. The sequence goes on along the minus strand of NC_140584.1, from coordinate 933,586,731 downwards.
GAAAGTTGCAGCATTATTTAGCAACCCCAATGCAGACATCGGCCAGCCTCTTTGCTCTTCTTGGCTTAGGAAATTGTTAAAAGGTGGATGAATAGTCATTATCTTATTTAGAGGATATCAATTTTTAATTGTTGAGCAGGCGGGTTTCTGTCCCTCTCATGTGACAAAATTAGTGTTAGTTGCACTTTCAGATGATCTTTGGCTCCTGTTGGACAAGAACTTGTCACCACCAAGGTCTTTTTTGGATTTGTCAGCAATTTCGAGCCTGCCCCTGACGCCACACTACTTCAATGATTGTTTTCAATTGCAGTCAGCGACAGTGCATATGCTTGGCTGATGTAATGTTTTGAAGACTGTCTTAATATCTCCTTATCTTTTTCTTGACCAGTTGTATGGGGAGTCCCCCGCGATAATGTTCACGTTTCCCCGCTCACTGCCTTAATTAAGTCTCTTCGGTTTCATCTTTTATTGTTATGTGAATGACCATTTCAGGAACTGTCTGACCACTGTTATTAAATGTATGAATGTTTATTCTATGTGGGCAAACAACAATAAGACAGAAAAGGTAGTGGTGGGAGGTGGTAGGAGGCTCAACCTCTCCCTAGACTGACTCCTAGTGACCTACAAATTAGGCTGGCCTCCTTCTCTGGCATCATCAGCATGACATTTATGATTTATATTTGGTGCAAATTCGTGAATTCACCCTCGGATTCAGTTTGCTTTTTTACCCTGAAATCCTACAGAAGATTTTCTTATAACTACCAGTCAAATGCTGGAAAACTGCTGTTCAGGCTAAGATTGTTTCTTAATTGAATTATAGCAACACATACCAAGGTTTGCCCTGTACATTTATGGCCAAAATGTACAAATGGTTCAAAATGCAGCAGTGTCATATTAACTTCTTATGGTTTGCCCTGGCTCCTCATTGTAAAAAAGTTGGTTCTCGGAAGCCTGGTCTTACATAAAATCAGCCAGCTGTTTTTGCAATCTCCTCTTTAGTGGTGCACTCCTCAGAGTCTTCGCTCATCTTCCAGATTTCTTTTTACAATACCTACTCCTGGGAGATGGAGACATGGAGGATGAGTTTCTTTATATCTAACTTCAAAAGCCTGAAACCAGATTAATGTATCCACTTGGAGTCAGCTTAATCTATTGTAGCTGCAGAAAGGTTTAAAAACCCATATTTTTTCCAGTTAATATCACCGCACCAAAATTACAGCTTAGTGGCGGAAACTGCTGGAGTAGTTGTGCTCTTTAAATTTAGGTCACCCTCGTCATTATGCCCATTGCGTAAGAGAAACCACAAAATAAATAATAACTTCATAGCAAAGCAGCATCTGGTCAAGAGACATCTATACTCCCTTAGAAGTTGCATGCTGTTTTCAGGTGCTGTCAAATGTTAATATTGCAGGTCTTCAGGAGCCAGACTTTCAGTTGAGGATGGTTGACGATGGCTACTGAGTGATACTAAATACTTCTCTTACTCCAGGACAGTAGGTCCATTCTGCAAGGTAGCCTGTTGGGAGATGGTACAGACAGATCCCGATTCCACATATGCCTCACAAATTCTGGAGCAATGATTCAGGATCATTGTTGACCTAAATTAATGAACTTTATTATTGTGAATGGGATTATAGATCTGATTGGAAAAACATTTTGTACCAGCTTGTCGAATGTGAATTCTATGTCAGGACCGGAGGCGAGGATTATGCTATCCTTTTTTCGCTTTAATCACAAAATTCAAAAACAGCAGCCATTAATACAAAACTACATTTCCTATGAACCAGGGAAAAAAATCAGTAACAGCAACTTCATTAGTCCTTTTACAGTGTCCACATTCCAGGCTGTATAACACCCCATATCACTTCTTACCATTCCTCTTTCTTCTCTGCTCAGCAGCTAGGTAAGTACACTTTTTTCTATTGTTCCTTTTTTTTTTTTTTTTTTTTTCTTTTTCAAAAAACCTTTATTCAGCATTATCACAGAATACACAGCCTCATGCCTACAACCATCTTGTGGCCGGCGGCTTAATATGAAAATGAGAGGGAATGTTGAACACAGCTGCCTGCCTACAACCCACCAGGGGCCGGCTGCGGCGTAAGGGAGAGGGATGATCAGAGAGTCAACATGTACGAACACAACCCAGCAATCACTGAACATTTTGCATGAAAACGAGTTTTCCACAGTAGTATGTGCCAGTTGTAGCGGGGAATCCCACAGTTGTGCGCACCGCCCGCTCCACCCCATCTCCCGGTGCGTTGTCTAATCGAGGGATAGAGGGGGACCCACCCATCGCGCAGCCACAGCTACAGTAGGGGATGACATCCATCCCGGCCCACGACTAGCAGTCCCCAGCTCCATGTAGGCAGTTGGGTCCCTGGACGTAAAAATAGTGACGTGGAAGGGTAGGGACCGAGCGGGTAGGAAAGCCCGTCACGTCTGTGGGTGCGACAGCAGGTACGTTCGTAGGGGATCCCAGACATCAGTTGGCCTAGATGCGGAAGGTAGTAATTCTGCATAGCGAAGTATAGTGTCTTGACAGTGTACCATGTCTCTGACCCATTCCTTAAATTTGGGGGCTCTGCCCCGTCCCCATCTACATGCTATCAGTCGTTTTGCTAGAAGGAGGGCAATAGTGGCAAATCGGCGTGACGGTTTTTTTATAGTTTGGGTGTAGCCCAGAAGCGCCTGCACCGGAGAGGGTGCCAGCGGGACACCCAGCATTTCTGAAATGCCGGAGTATACTTGTTGCCAGTAGTTAGCTATTTCCCGGCATTCCCACGCCATATGGAGAAAGTCCGCCGCCGGAGCGCGGCACCGCCAGCAGAGATCGTCCTCCCGAAGGCCCACCCTACACATGGATCTTGGAGTACAGTAAAGCCTATGTAAGAATCTGTAGTGAATCACCCTGAACCTGCTGCTGGAGGAGATTTGTTCTGTTTGTAAGCAACAATAGCTCCAGAGTTCGTCATCTATGGGCAGTGCCAGTTCTTCCTCCCATTTGGTACGCGCCTTGCAAGGTAAGGGGTCTGGTGTAGAGCGCAGAGAGTGGTATAGGGTGGAGACCGCGTGTGCCGGAGTGGGAGCTTTAAGTATCCGGTGTAAGGGCTCTAATGTGGGTGGTTCACTGGGAAACTCCCCCGTCAATGCACGAACACCACTACGAAGCCTAATATAGAGGAATGTATCCATGAATGTGGGTGCAAGGCCAGCGAGCATGTGCGATTGGGAGCGGAATTGGCCGTCATGATAAAGGTCCCCCCATGTCGTAATGTGGAATTTGGCCATAAAGTTTTTGAACAGTTGTTCCTGTAAAAGGGGCAAACGGGGATGGTATGCCAGGGGAAGCAAAGGAGAATAGAGTAGCGATGTGTGGGTTATCCTCGCAATATAGCGCCACGCCAGAATGGAACTTGAAATAGTGGTGCGGTACGCCGTGCGTGTCTCTGGTGTACTGAATATCGCTCCTTCCAGTGGAATAGGTGCAACCAGCCAGTGTTCCACAGCAGTCTGTGGCATGAAGGGAGTGGGGCGAATCCAGTGATGAACGTAGTGGGCCTGTGCACTATGAAAGTACATCTCGAAGTTCGGCAGGTCGAACCCTCCCTGCGCGAATGGACGAGTCAACACCTCCCAACGCAGACACGGTCTCTTTCCACCCCACACCAGACGAATAAGCTCAGACCTCAGAAGTTGAAAGAAGGATTTGCCTGGATAATAGGGAATATTCATGAAGAGGTACAGGAGCTTCGGAAGAACCACCATCTTAATCAGGGATGCGCGGCCTGCAAAAGAGAGGGGCAGCGTGATCCATCTGGACACGCAAGCCTGGATATGGTCGAACGTACGGCCATAGTTCATCCGCATTAGCTCTTCACGGTCATGGGAGAGAAGTATGCCGAGGTAGCGAACCTCATCCATGTCCCATCTTAGGGGGTAGTCCAAAGGGAACGGCTGAGCGGCTGCAGTCAGTGGAAATATAGTGGATTTTCCCCAGTTGATATGGATACCCGACATACCCGCAAAGCGAATAAACTCCCGGAGGACAGGGTTGAGGTTGGTAGCGGGATCACGGATGTATAGCGTGATGTCATCCGCGTATAAGGATATGAGGACCTCACGCTGAAGACAGCGCAGAGCCTTGTCTCGGTGATGCTGACGGAGCCGGGCCGCCAGGGGCTCCATCGCCACCGCAAACAGAAGTGGAGATAGGGGGCATCCCTGGCGAGTTCCCCGCGACACCACAAAGGGGTCCGAGATCCGCCCATTCAACCCCACCCTAGCCAACGGCCGGTCGTAGAGGATGTCAATCCAGCGCGTAAAACCCAGGGGCATTCCCATATTGCGTAAAATACAGTGAAGATAGTCCCATTCCAGAGAGTCAAAGGCCTTTGTGGCGTCTAAAAAAACCGCCACCAATGGCAAATCCGGGTCTACATTATGCATAACGGAAAAAAGCGTCCGAAGGTTGTTGGAGGTAGCCCTACCAGGAACAAACCCCGCTTGATCAGACAACACCAGGCCTCCCAGTAATAACTGCAAACGATTAGCTAGTATTTTAGTCAGAATTTTGCCGTCACAGTTAATTAACGAGAGAGGACGATAAGAGTCGCAGTATTGGGGTGGTTTTCCAGGCTTTAATAAGGAGGTAATCAGAGCCTCTTGCATAGATGAGGGAAGCGTGCCGGACTCATGTGCCTCCATGAATACCTCTCGGAGTACCGGAGCTAGGATATCAATAAACGCCTTGTAGAAATCCATGGGCAGCCCGTCCAGCCCCGGAGCCTTCCCCGGTGCCATCTGATTGATCGCATCCCTAACCTCATCCAGGCCTATTGGCTCCGCAAGAAACTCCCGTTGGCGGTCGGAGAGCCAGCCCAGCGTGAGCTCCCTAAGGTAGTCGCCAATGTCCAGTGTGCCTACCCTAGTAGTAGAATATAGCGTAGAGTAGTGTGCAGTGAAGGCCGCTAAAAGCGAGTGTGTATCACGGATAGGGGTCCCATCCTCTCCCTCCAGCTCCAGCACAAAATTGGAGCCCCGCGGCGGGCGGATCGCTCCTGCCAGCGATTTACCGGGTCGCTCCCCCTCTCCGTACACTCGAGCCCTAAAGTACTTGCCCCGGAAATTCACCTCTCTTTCAGCGGTGGAAGTGTAGTCTGATAGTGTTTCGCGGTACTTCGCCTGTGCATCTGTGTTGTCAGCGTAGTCAGGGCTGGTTTCCAGGGTGTGGAGTGTGGACTCCAGTCTACGCAATGCATCTCGCAGGACCCTCAGCACCCCGGAGCTCTTGGAGATGCAGAACCCCCGTATTGTGACCTTCAGTGCTTCCCAAAAAGTGGCCGCCCGTTCCACCGATCCCTTATTACGAGATATGAAATCTTCTAGTTCTTGACCCAATTCGGTTCGAAACAGATCATCAAGTAAGATGTGGGGTTGGAGTCGCCACGTCGGGGGTCTACCCATTATATCCGGTAGACGAAACTTGGCTAGCACCGGGGAGTGGTCGGAGTATGTACGGCCTACATGACGCACCTCTACCAGGGAGGGAGCTAAGGCCCTATTCACCATGATGTAGTCTATTCTGGCCCATGTTGCATGTGCAGTATTCCAGTGTGTGCCTTCCAGAGAGGTCGGGTTGAAGTGGCGCCAGGCATCGACGACATCCTGAGTGTCACAAATGTCCTTCAGATATCTATGTGTATTAGTGTAATGGTGCATAGAAGGGTTCGACCTATCCACAACGGGGTCCAGTACAGCGTTGAAGTCTCCCCCCCAGATGAGGTGTGTGGAACCCACGTCTCTGATCTTGTTCCAGAGAGCCATGAAACTGCTCGGGTTATCGCAGTTGGGGCCATAAGAGCAGGCTAGGGTGATAGTCTCTATACCTATCCTTCCCCACGCTATACAATATCGTCCCTCGCGATCTGCGGCGGTGCCCAGAGGAACATAGGGAATACCTCTTTTGATTAGGATGGTAGTGCCTCTCGCATAAGACGAGTAAGGTGCATGAAGTGAGTGGGCCGCCCATCTGGTAGCGAAGGTAGCCGGGCGGAGGGGATCCATGTGGGTCTCTTGAAGAAAGACCACCTGAGCATGCAATCTGTCTAACGCACCCAAGATCTGTCGGCGCTTCCTCGGATTTCCCAGCCCCCTCACATTCCAGGTGATAGCAGTGAGCTGCCCTCCCCCCCCCAGCTCAGTGCACGTGGTGCGGGTCATGTTCACTAAGGGATAGAGTGTGGGTTGAAAGGCCGAACTGGCAGCAAGGCCATGGAGGTAGTCGTCTAGTGAAGGAGGCATGTTGTGCTACCCTGACAAGTATATACGTAGTGTTCATGCTGAAAAACAATAACAACTTCAAAACATTCCCTAGAAATCCCACCCACCCACCCACTCCGACATCCCAATCATGTCGGGCATCTCCCCCACCCCATTCAACCCCACAATGTCCTGTCATGTACTTATTGGGGAACACCCAAGAGGGGGACACCAGGGGTCCAGTCCGGCCATCCCACTCCCCCGATATCTCACCCGCTATCCTCCGGGTTTATGGCCCAGGGAGAAAACGCGGGAGGGGGGGGGTCAAAGCCAGGGCGCAGGCAAGAATTGAACACATCGAGAGACCATTGAAACCATCAAAACCTAACAAGTAATAGCTCGACCATACAGGCGCAATGTTCAAAGATAGTTGTGTAACCAGCAGTCCCAACGGGACGAAAGACATCTGCGTAGCAAGCCAACCCACAACAATAGCAACATGGGAACATGGTAACAGCTAGACATCCCACATCAGTCAGGGGCAGGAGTGGGTGACCGGGACCCCGCCCTCCCCGAGTGGGATCTGGTGGATTCAGGAGACTTTTTGCAGTCCTTCAAAAATAGTTCGGCCTGAGCAGGGTCCTGAAATATATGGGGCTTACCATGATGGACCACCCGAAGCCGGGCCGGGTATAGCATGGAGTATTGGAGTCCGGTTTAGAGCAGACGTTTCTTGACCGGTCCAAATTTGCGACGGGCGTCCTGCACTGCTTGTGTAAAATCCGGGAAAAAGGAGAGCGTGGTATTTTCAAAGAGGACAGGTTGCTTCTCCCTGGCGAGGCGTAGCAGGGTGTCCCGATCTCTGTAGTTTAAGAAGCGGATGACCACAGGCCGCGGGGGTGCCCCGGGCACCGGACGGGGGCCCAGGGTGCGATGAGCCCGCTCCACCACCAGCTGCGTAGAGAAGGCACCCGCGCCAAAGAGGTCTGACAGGAGTTTCTCAATGAAAAGTTCCATTCGCCCCACCGAGGTAGTCTCCGCCAGACCAAGAAGGCGTACGTTATTGCGGCGTGATCTCGCCTCCAAATCCTCGTTCTTTTCGGCGATGACTTTTAGTAGCCGTTCCATTTGCGAGACCTTGGTCTGGGTGGTCGATGCCCCATCTTCTAGATCCGAGATCCGCTGTTCAGCCTCCTTAGACCGCTCTTCCTGTTGATCCAGTCTGTGGACTACGGAATCGAGGCGACGTGACATGCCGTCGATCTTGGAATCAATGGAGGTGAGGCTGGTCTGCATATTCAGAAGGAGTGCCTTCCAATCTACCTCCTCGCCGTCGTCGCCAGCAGCGTCGCCATCTCCCGGCTGCGGGGCCCCGAGGCGTTTTTTCTTTTTTCTTGTGGGATTCGAACGGGAGCCGGGATTGCCTGGCGTCCGCCTTCCCCATGATAGCCGCCAAGGGCCCAGCCCGAGTGCAATCAGTCTCCCCTGGACAGGCACCCCCCAGGCGTATCGAACACTATGGACCGAGAGCAGGCCTTCAAACCTCTCCCGCCCAAGTGCTCAGTCAAGGGCCTCAAAGCGATGTGTCCAGCGAGTCACGGAGCCAGGGAGAGCCCACAAAGTCAATGCCCTAAAAGCGGGGGGCACCCTACAGCCTCAAGACGCGCTTTCCGGGGGCCGCCCCAGCTATGTAGCGATCATGAAACTATCCATCCAACTGTTCAGTCAGCCTCGCAGTGTATTCTCCGCCAGGGGCACCAGGCCAGGGGGAGAGCCAAGAGCAGGCCCCGCCGCAATGCCCCTTCACGAAGCGCCACCGGTAGCAAGCGACCACAGTACCCCCGTTAGGGCATCCCGTTCAGCCGCCTCCGTCCCCGGGGGCCCAGATCTGAATCAAGCAGCAGGTAAGTCTCGCCAGCCAATGCGGAGGGGTGGGGGGGGGGCAGCAGGAGCCCGCGTCACTCACCGCCCCCGAAGTCGGACCACGCTGCAAAGGATCTCTCCACAATGGCTCCCCAAGCAGAAGGCAGGTAGCGGGCAGCAGCTCCGTGTCCAGCAGCTCCCTGAAGGACTCCGGTCCACACGCGTTCACCGGCTCCAGATGGGCTCAGCCTGATCGCCCGGCGTCGATCTCCCCTCCTCGCAGCGGTCTCGCCGCGCGGCCTGGTCCGCACGCCGGGTCCTCACCGTGGCGTAGTCGATGTAGCCGGCCCCTGCGCTCCAGCCGCACAGCAGCCCCTGCCGCGTAAAGTTCCGGCCGCAGCCGCAGTTGAACCGCCGAAGCAATCGGGCCGCAAGTCGGTGTGGGTGTTCACTGGCCGGAACTCCACGGATCGCGCTAGGTAGAAGGGCGATCTCTCGATGCAGGATGGTCTGTTGGAGCTGAAAAGCGCCCGGCTGGCGAGAGCCTCACACAGGTGCGGCCATTACGGACTGGCGCCCTCTAGCGCCCCCCCTTCTATTGTTCCTTACTTGGCTGACTGTTTGTCAGTGAAGCGGATGCGCGTATGATATTTCTTATTTCAGATTCCTTAATTAGATGCGGGACCGCTCTGCGCTCCTTACGTGACAGTTATCCCAATACAGAGGCCGCGGTGCGGTCCTCCGCCCGCTAGAGGGCGCTGCGGGGTTCCGCGACTCGCTGGCAGCAGAGTGCGCTTCCCGTGAGCAATGTTGCTAGATTGGGCTATTTCCTGCACAATTGGGTGACTTTTTTCCCAGTTGTGCGGGAAAAACCCATGCCTGGCGGGGGGCTACTTTTTGGGCTAGATTTAAAAGGTTGTGCGCAATTTTGTGGCCTGGGCGGGCGCCGACCACGAGGAGTCCGTCGCGTTATGGTGGCAGTCACTGTCAGTGGCAAGCGCTAACTTGTTACGTAGACAGTGCACAGTGCACTCACTCTTATTTTGCACATGCGTGCTGCAGGGGTCACCAAGCTTTGTTTTTGTCAACTTGTGTGTGTGCGGGCCAATGTGGGAGTCCCCCAGGGCCGTCAATCCAGTAGCGCACGAAAACGCTACCAATGACGGCCCTGGGAATAATTTTTTGGCCAGCCCCTGCGGTTCTCTATAATGCTGGGACTGCGTGCGTGCATCACGGTGCGTGACCTGACGGAGCTCTTACTTTCGGCTCAGCTCAACGGTGGACGCCAGGACGCATCATCATCATCATGAGGAGTCGGACTGGAGTCGGACGCACGTGGTGTCCCTGCTGCTGCCGCCCACTGTGGTCCACGGGTGGTCACCCAGGTCACAGGCGGCGGCGGGTGGTGCTCGCAGGCAGCGCTCTCTGCGCAGCGCAGGCTAGCCAGCCCAGTGAGCCCACCACCAGTCGACAGCACAGCCTGGAGTCATGCAGCACAGCAGCAGGCCGCCCGGCGGCGTCCGCAGTTGCTGAGTCCGGACTTTGACGCCCGCCCCGACCTCAGGTGAGTGAGTCAGAGGCGCAACTAGAGCCAAATTTCAGGGGGGGGGGGTGTAAGACAAAATTTCGAGGGGGGGTGCTGAGTCTTTAAGCAATAGACAGAGTGGAGATTGGGGCAGGGAATTCTTTCCGTCTCATCATTTTAGAAAAGTGCAGTTTCAATATTATATTCAATTAAGCCATGGTTGCTGCATTTTTATTTTATGAAACTAACAACCATTAACAAAGCAAATGGTTCTGGCTTGTTGTAGGTGTAACGTTACTTGTTGTGATATATATCTGGATGCAATGATAGAAGAGGCAAAATACCAGTCCGGCGATACACAATGCTAAGCACAGATTTTTAGCTTAGTTGTTTTAAGCAACACCATTAATTACATCAGACACACCCCTTGGAGAGACCCCCAGTTTTTCCATCCCGCTTAAAGCCCTGGAAACACGTTGTCACAATCACCTCATGGCCTGGCACTGTGCATCATGCATGATTCATGACTTCCACTTTTTCAGATTGCCTATGTGCAGGTGCATAGTGAACCCTCCCCCACCCCACCCCTTGCTTTAGGAAGACAGCAAGGGTGAAATTCTTGATGGGCCTCTTCTGTCTGCAACTCTGCAGACAAAGGCTCAGCTCATAATTAAGAGGAAAAGGTGGGCGAGTGAGTAAGTGAAGGGATGGGTGGATGGCTGGATGGATTAGTGAAAGGGTGAATGGATGAATGGAAGGGTGAATTGATGGATAATGAGCGAAAGGATGGATGGTTGAGTGAAAGGGTGGCTGATCGGTGAGTGAATGAGTGGATGGATGAGTGATAGGGTCAATGGATGGATTCATGAGTGGATGAGTTGAAGTATGGGTGGATCGAAGAAAGGAAGGATGGCTAAGTGAAAGGGTCAATGAAGAGAGAAAGGGAGGATGAATGGATGACTGAAAAGGGGACTGGGTGGTAGGATGAGTAACTGGGTGGATGGATGAGTAAGTGAAAGGATGGCTGGATGGGTGAGTGGATAAATGGCTGGATGGATGAGTAGATGGTTGGGTGGAAGAGTGGATGGATGAGTGTACGGATGGATAAGATGAAAGGGTGGATGAATAGATGAGTGAAAGTGTGGATGGAGGGATGGATGAGTGAACTGATGGATGGAAAGATACGTACGTTTTCAAATGGATGAATGTTTGGATATAGATGGAATTACTTATACACTATTACGCAACCTCCTTTGATGTGTCTGTAAAACGTACCTTTTGTCCCGAAGTTTTGTCCTGAATTTTGACCTCCCGTCCTGAATTTTTGTCCTGAATTTTGACCCTTTGTCCTGAATTTTTACACTCACCGTCCTGAATTTGCACCCATGCCAGTTGGTCACCCTATTTGTAGGAAGTGATGAATATTGATAGATGCCAGGAAGTTGACGTAGGTAAAGAGAGTGTTTTAACACCCAAACCAAAACTGACCACATCGGTTGTTCGTAGGCCAGCCCAGCTTCGAAAACGGTCGTGCAGGGGCCACCCAACCTCGCACGCACCTGCTGTCAGCACCACGTGCGTCTGTTTACCACTGTCCTGGCATGGATCTGACACTCCGTGCTTCACCACGTTGCTGATGCCAAGGCGCGCACTGACGCACACTGTTTGCCGCTCGAACTTGAGTTGATTTCGGGGGCGGGGGGGGCTGAATCTTTAAGCAATAGGCAGAGTGGAGCTGCAGGGGCTCTTAGAAGTCGCAGTGAGAACTGGTCTTAAAAATTAATAGCATTAAGGCAGGTGCCCAGTTAACACCCTCCCACCATCTGTATATTGAATAGAATGTATATTTGTCGTTAAAATTGTTTCTGATGACAATTTATGCATAATTGGAGACTTGCTAATTTGGGCTGGTTTTTGGGCTGAAACTGGTCTGATTGGGCTTATTTTGGGCTTATATTTGAGCGGCTTTGGGCTTGGGACGGGTCTAAAAATCTGGCAACACTGCCCGTGAGGGAATTTCCAGTTGCGCTCTGTTCAGCCTGTCACTGCTCGCGTCCCCGGCTGTCTGCTATGCCCAGAGTGTCTGGGTCAGTATTTACTTCTCCCGCATTTATTCTGTACGCCCGTCTGGGCCGGTAGTGGTGCGGTGCACCAGAGCTCTGCTTATTTTACGCCCTGAGGTGCATTTATTCAGGGTCAGTGAAGCGCTGGGCCTAGTGGCCTGTGCAGGGACACTTCGCTTCAGGCAGTATATACCCTGTGGATTTTGAGGGAGCTAGGTGTCCAGAGGTACACAAAATTGTGCATCTCTGGCCACCAAGAACTCTCTGGGGGGACCCCTCAGCCCAAATCTTCACACGCTGCGTGTGCCTACTACCCTAGGGACACCTCATACCCTGTGGACTTAGTGAATACCCCTAGTAACTTACAATGAAGCAGGATTATTACCAGGAGGAAGACTGCTTAGCCTACCTGCAGTGGGATGATAATTTCCAAGAGGCTATTGATACCTCCATTTATCGGGCCATCAATAAACTGATGACGCCCATTGAACAGAGGCCAGCCGATAGGATTGCGCAGGAGTGCGCCAAGATGGGACAGTCGGGTGCAGGTGCTTCCCCGTCCCTCCCCCAGGATAAGGGCCCTGACCAGGACACTAGGGATGGCCCTCCCCCCACCCCAAGAAGAAGTGCGAACAAGGGGTTAATAAGGATGCCTTTGCCATCCTGGCTAAAAACTCGCAGGTAGAGTCCCCGCAGGAGCTCCCAACCCCTGACTCTGTTCCCCCCCCAGCCAGATTCAGCCCAGCCCCAGGAGGTGGACTCCCTTGAGGAGTCGGACGAGGATGCTGGTTCCTCGAGCTCGTGGCGGCCGTCAAATCCTCAGGAACATCCCAAGGAGGGCATGTCAGACATGCTGGACCCGGACGACATTGTTCATCCGAGGTTGGCAGAGTGGACGTCCACGGATAAAGTAGTGAAGTATGTGGCGCACGCCTTAGGAATCCTTTGGAGAATGAGGCCCGCAGCAGAGCAGGCTCAGGGCGGAGTGCCGTCGCCCCACGTTGGAGGGAAAGGTGGCGCTTACGCCAGATATGAATGCCAAGATGGCCACGTTCCTGGCAAAGTTTGTTAAGGACCCTAAAAAGGGGATAGATCGGTCCTGGAGGGCTTGCCAGTACAAGCTCTTGGATGCCATTAGTACCATAACCAAGATTTTGGACATGGCTGAGGAGCCCCGGCTGTCCGGCTCCCTGATTGCCCCGGACGTTCTTTCGGTGTGGGCGCATCTGTTTTATGGGAAACGCTAACTGCGCCCTGTCGACGAAATGCTGGCGATCCCTGCTGATTAAGGTCGACCCTAAGATGGGTGACCTGGCATCCTCAGAGGTGGGGGCAGTAGCACTGGGGGGTTTGTTTGGCGAGCCTTTCGTCAAAGAGTTGGGCAAGTTTGTCGCAACATTTATGTCTCTGGACAAGGCCCAGGCGAATATTTAAAGGGATTTCCACCCCCGGGTTTTCCAAGGGGCCGGTTGTGGCAGGGGCCGCTTGACCAGCCGCTTCGCATCTCAAAACCCCCAGCCCCAGGGGCAAGGCTCCGGACTCGGGCAGTAACAATAGGGGTACAGCGCTTCAAAGGCTGCGGAGGGTTCAAAGGTGGCAACGGCGGAGGTTCCAACGGTGAGTGTGTTGCCTTCAGCGCCGTTGCGGGTGGGAGGCCAGCTGGCGATGTTTCTCCCCTCTTGGGAGGCGATTACAGGGGACGCTTGGGTTCTCCAGACGGTAGAGGGGTTCAAATTAGAGTTCAACGGCTCCCCCGCCAGTTCGCCCGCCCTCGGCCAATCTCCTTTTTCACCGCCGATGCAGCAATAATAGACCTAGAGGTTTCCGCTCTCCTATGGAAGGGAGCAATTTGCCGCAAAGAGGTTCATAAGGGGGGTTTCCTCAGCAACCTCTTCTTGGTCGACAAGGCAGATGGGGGTCGGAGGCCGGTGATCAACCTTAGGGATTTCAACGAGTGGCACGTGTACCACCACTTCAAGATGGAAGGTATCCATCTCCTCAGGGACGTGCTGCTTCCATCCGATTGGATGGTACACCTGGACCTCAAGGATGCATACCTGAAGTTTCCGATATTTCCTCCCCACCGTCGTTTCCTCCAATTCCTGTGGAACGAGCAGGCTTACGAGTTCCTGACATTGCCCTTCGGCCTCTCGTCTGCCCTGTGGTGTTTCACCAAGGTCCTCAAGGTGGTGGTAGAGTTTTTGCGCGTGCAAGGAGTCCGGCTAATTATTTACCTGGACGACATGCTTATTCTGGCGCAGTGCCCCTCGAGACTGGGGGTTCACCTTCAGATGGCCGTGGAGCTTCTACAGGGCCTGGGTTTTGTGATCAACGAGCAAAAGTCGCTCTTGGTCCCGACACAGAGGGCAGTCTTTCTGGAGTTTGTCATAGACTCCACCTCCTCCTCTCTGAGTCTTCCCTCGAAGATGATCGCGAAGATCCGGCACAATATTCGCCAGACAGCGAACCTCTATCGTGGGTCTACTCTCAGCCTCAATTCAAGCGATCTTTACCAGCCCGTTACACAGCCCTGCAGCGTCTGAAGGTGCATCATCTAAGAAAGGTTCTTATGTACTCCCTGGTGGTCCCCCTGACAGACAAGGCGAGAGAGGAGTTGGAGTGGTGGCTAGCGCATATGGAGGCCTGGAATGGAAGGCCTATCTTCGGTTCCGCTACTGACTTGGTGATAGAGTCGGATGCCAGCAGGTCGGGCTGGGGCGCTCAGTGTGGGGATTTCTCCACTGGCAGAAATTGGTCTGCTCATGAACAACACCTGCATATAAACTGCCTGGAGCTTTTGGCATGGTCATTTGCTGTCCGCTGCTGGATCAAGGATTGGGTGCAGTCCTCGGTACTCCTAAAGATAGACAATGTCTCAGCAGTGAGGTATATCAATCCTCTAGGAGGTACCAGGTCCCGTGCATTGGCGAACATGGCCAAAGAGTTCTGGAATTTCTGCCTGGACACCCAGGTCTCGGTGACGGCGGAGTACCTCCCTGGCCGGGACAACCAGGTAGCGGATTGGCATTCCCGCCATCTGCGAGACGCCAGTGTCTGGAAGCAGGACCCACAGGTTTTTTGCCTACTGGCCAATCGATGGGGCCACTTTTCCATCGACCTGTTTGCGTTCCGGCTCAACCACCAGCTCCCACGGCTCTTCAGTTGGAGACCGGATCCGCTGGCGGTAGCGACGGACACATTGATCCAGGATTAGAGTCAGGAGAACAGGTATGCATTTCTCCTGTTCTCGATGATCACACGGATGGCAGCCTTGATCCGCAGGCAGAAGGCAACGGTGGTACTAGTAACACCGCTTTGGAGGTCGCAAGTTTGGTTTCCGGTTCTTCTGGAACTTTCTTGCGCTTCTCCAACCCTACTCCACAACTTTGCTCGCATTCTGACGAATCCGAAGGGCGAATCCCACCGTCCGGTGGAGGAGGGCTTGTTACTCCTTATGGCCTGGTGGATTACAGGCAAAGATGGAGACTCCCAGGCCTTTCGAGATAAGCTGGGCTCTTACTTTCCAGAGCCTGGGCCGACAGCACAACCAAGCGTTATAGGTCCGCATGGACGCGATGGGTATGCTGGTGTATGCGAAGGGAAGCGGATCCCGTGGGTTCAGATTTGACTCACGTTCTCAATTACTTGGCGAGTTTAGCAGAAAAGGGTTTGGCCTATAGGTCAATAAATACAGTCAGGTCCACCATTTCAGGGGGGAACGCCCCGGTGGAAGGGGCAGCTCTGGGCAAATACTCTTGTTTGCAGGTTGCTAAGAGGGATCCGCTTGTCTATTCCCCCGGAACCTCAATACTCGGTCCTGTGGGATGTCAATCCGGTGTTGAACCTTTTCTTATTCTGGCAGCCTAACAGGTTCTTATCGCGGAAGGAAATTTCAGCAAAGCTAGCGATGTTGTTGTGCCTCATTTCTTGCAGGAGGGTCTCTGACGTGCGAGCCTTAGATAATACGGCTAGGGTTTTTCCCCCGGACGGGGTAACGTTTACGGTGAGTAGAAGCACCAAGTCAAACACCCGCACGAATTCTTACCCAGCTTTCGCGGTCTCCCCGAAACTCTGTGTGGTTAAATGCCTTAAGGCCTATGAGGAGGCTATGGAGGAAGTCCGTCCACCGTGCGAGCGACAACTCCTGATAGCACTCAGGAAACCATTCAAGGCGGTTTCTTCACCCACGATAGCCCGCTGGGTCAGGTGGGTAATGCTGGAGGCGGGAATCAATACAAAGGCATTCGGGACTCATTCAGCATGGGTGTGATGGCCTCTAGCCTTCAGTCTGGGCGCTCGTTTGGAGGATCTCACGGCAGACTGGTCCTCAGATTCCATGTTTAAGAAGTTTTACTTTAAACCTGTGCTGAATGCGGCCCAGGTGGTTCTGAGTAAGCTTTGAAGGAACATAATCCTCGCCTCTGGTCCCGACATAGAATTAAAATTTGCCTATCCTGGGAGAAGGTAAGTTTCAATTCTATTAAGGACACGGAGGTGAGGATTATCCCGCCCAACAACCAGAATGGATGTGAACCCACCCGTAAGGGAGAAAGTTATCTGTTTTCGTTGTTGCTTGTCTATGATACAGCCTTACACTGTTGCTTTGCTTATCTGATACTGTGCATGTGTTTTCTCAGATGGAACAACCAAATTTGCATTGTCGATGCCGATGCATGTTGTCTTTCCAGGTAACGATGAGTCGAAGCAAGACGCATGAAGAGAAAGGAATGGCGTGACTCACGCGAATAGAGGGATGGCAGGAAGTGACATGGGTGTTATACAGCCTGGAATGTGGCCACTGTAAAAGGACTAATGAAGTTGCTGTTACTGATTTTTTTCCTGGTTCATGGTAAATGTAGTTTTGTATTAATGGCTGCTGTTTATGAATTTTGTGTTTAAAGAGAAGAAAGGATAGCATAATACTCGCCTCCGTGTCCTTAGTAGAATTGAAACTTTCGTTCTCCCAGGATAGGCACATTTTCATTCCACTGCAGTTTTGAAGTTGGACGTCTTGATGCATTGGACTACTATTTTTTTGTTTACTTTTGTAGTGAACTAGTTTACTGATGGCTCAGTCTGAGAAATAAAGAGTTATGGCACCAGTTAATGTAGTTGCCGTTCATGCTCTGTTGTGAAGTGACTACCTAAGACGGCTGACCAATCATTTTGAATTACTTGAAAATGCAGAACTGGCAATTATATCTTGTGTCGAACTGCAAAATGACAAAGCTCTTGCATTTTTCTGAGCATGGTGGTCATATTATCTGCCTGCATCAGAATTGATTTCACCTACAGAGTTGGTAGAGTACTTGAACACCCACAGTCTTGTTGCTCTGCAGAGTTTCAGGACGCATCTGTTATTACTATTACTTGGTGAATAACTATGTCCATCTTCTTCCACTAAACCAAGCCATTGTGAAACATAGTAATTCTGTCATCCCAATTTGCAGAGATCAGATACAACTGAAACTGGGTAATTCTCTGAATTTCCTACAGCGATCTCATCAAGAAGGGAGCCTGAGGGATCATGAAGACGAAAGATGATATTAGATCCAAATGAGAAGTTACATTTTGTCACTGGCTGAGTCTTCTCCTGGAGCTGCTATCTTCTTCTTAAGACACAGGCATTTTTCCAATGAAAACAAGCATTGTCATAACCAATAGGTCTCGCCTTTGGGACCTTATAAGTGTTTAGCCATCCGACAGTTAATGTTGTTGCATTAAGGAAATTGTACTGCATAACTAAATACTTATAAGGTTCGAAAGGCGAGACCTATTGGCTAAGCCAATGCTTGTTGTATATTTGCCACTGGAATGGTGTTGGGGGGCCAGATACGTTCACTTCAACTAAGATTACAACCAGTACGCTTTTAAAGGACTGGCGTTAGCCAAACCTTTTGATTTTACAAAAACTAAATGTATAGCACACTTTCAGTCAGCCCTCTTCGTCCATTCCTCTGTTGGTGTGTCATTCACATTTTTCTTCCACCACCTCAGCATGGGGTAGAGGGTAGGCCCACTTCCGTCACGGAGAGTGATGGCATTCTGCCCTTTGACAAAGAGCACATCCATACATTAAGCAGATCCTTTAAGTGCCAATGGCAACCACTAGCAAATGGATGCTTTTTGAGACCTCAAAAAAATATTTGGGTTTCAGCCTGTTTTATTTTTTTTAAAAGATTGAGTGCCCAGCTGCTTCGTCTGCAATCAGTGTTTGGAAAAACAATGACGAAGCAAAACAAGCATTGACAAAGGAAAAAGGTTGATGGCCAATGACAGACATGTTGGCTTTGCCAGCGCTCGTTTAATGTAGAATGGGATATCGTGTCTCCTGCTGCACTGGCAGGAAGTGTGATCAGGACTACACCTGGTAACCCAAGGCACTGTGTTCACCTTTAGACAGTTTCTCTTAATGATACAATCCAGTATCCCTTGTGGGTGTGGTGCTCCCTTCTCAACCAGTTCTGGAGTCTCGTCCTACTGGCGTGGCACACACACACAGCACTGGTATTCTCAAACAAAAGGTGCAAAACTTATACAAGGCCGCTGCTGCAAATGGTCGGGAACACAATGTGCATGGCTTAAAGTCAGACCCAGTGGCATTAGCTACCTGAGCAAGACAAAGCCGGATTGAAACAGAAACAAAAAAGAATAAAATATTGACTTCAAAGTTAAACATTTGGAGCTCTGAGAGGTAGCCTTCAAACGCAGCTTTACTATTCTTGTAAATTGTTTGATCCTGGGCAAAGAACTTTATTTTCCTGTTGATCAGTACTTGGAGCAGATTTTGTTGGCAATGTGCACTATAAAAGTGTGCTCACTCATATTTTATTCCCGCACCGTATGTTATTCTACACAACTTCAGTGCTGATTGCTCCCATGAATAGATCTATCACATTGTGCAGCGGGTTCAGTTGCACCAGTGCCCGTGACAGTGATAGGCCCGCTGCTCCTCAATAGTGCCTGTCATTTACTGTTAAACCGGGGCGTCGGAAGACCCACTTTCCTTGTGTAAATTGACAACTGTTATTCCTCTGGTTTCAAGTACTGCTGCATGGCAAAAGGATCGCTACTGAAAGTGATGGTATACACGCAAAATAATTGATAATATATTTCAACAACAGAAACAGCGTTTTCACTCCTCCTTTACTGTATATTATGCAGCAGGTGCGGCACCGCTCCAGACCAGCAGAAGGAACTGCCTCACTTTAGAATGTGTGGCCGGAGCTAAAAATGAAAACAAAGGACAAGTTTGTTGCAGCATTTTCGATCGTTTTCGTTAGCTGGAGCCTTCATCACCGCCGCCTTTCTCGGGTTCTCATCCTGCTTCCTCGAAAGCACCGCCTCTGTTCACAGCTTTATATGTACTAATATTCATAGCTCTGAAGTTTAAAGCATCTATAGTATACATCACACACCAACTGGCATGTTAAAAACAAAAACAAGTGCTCGCGCTGAAAGTTAAACAAGCACTGCAGGCTTTAAACAGAGAGCACGTCATGGAACTGCAATAAAAAAGGTGCCTGCGAGAGAGGCGCTTAAATACCCATGACAACAAAGGAAAGACAGATGGCGGCTGTGCGTGTGCAAGCGCACGTGCACGCAAGCTTGAGGACAGCAAAAGCCTGGGTAGCACTTTGAAAACCCACTAACTAAATGTCTCGCCAGAGCAGCGCATGCACTGGCTCTAGCGAGACCTAAAAACAGCTACCTTTACTGTGAGTCCCCAGAAATGTACTGGTCAAAAATACTCATTGCCTTATGACCAACACAAAATTTCTTTCAGTTCAAAAAGAACTATCGTCAGTGGAGCAGATCCAATATCATCCTATGGTCTTCTGCTCACTTGTCTCTGGAGCGGTCTTCAGTAGACAATCATCCAGGCAAGGCTAGACATGAAGGTCTAGATATCTCCAACAAGTTTTTGCCAATGCCAGGCATTTAGTGAACATTTCAGAGCAGGAGTCAAACCGAGAAGTACTATCTAGAACTTGTGAGTTGGAAGGGGCATCACCAACTAAATGATGTGCTTGTGACATTGGCACATTTAATTGTGGAAATAGGTATCCTGACAATGTAAAGTTACCATTAATTCCTCTAGATGAGTGTAGGGGAAATCCACTTCAAGGTGAATTACTGTTTGACAATGTACTATTCCAGGCTTCTCAGATCTAAGATGGGCCTCTTCCTCTCTGTATCTTTCTTGTCCACGTGGAGATTATCTTGCATACACCCTTTTCCATGGGGCATCAAAAGAACATCTCTATTGTGCTTTTCCGCAAGTGTCTGTAACTCATTTTTAACAGGACAAGAAGACCATGAAACAGCTGCTCTGCCTGGGCAATATATCTGGTGGAATCTGAATGAACTGAAAGCTGTAGTTTAGAGTTACAGTCATCAGCATCCGAGCAATTGAAGCAATGTATTTCCATTCTAGCAGAAACATCTGCATGCTGTATCCCACTGGCGAGACAAGGAGGAGGGGTGCCGAAGGGAGTCAGTTTAAGCCCTGCCAGTTTTGTGCATAATTAGATTGTTGTCTGACCACTCATTTTTCCGCTTACACAACCCCTATTGAAATTAAACTAGCTGTGGAATATGTCCACCTTCAGACTGCTTTCCATGCAAACATTTACTACGTCTTCTCTGCTCCAAAACCAATGATTGAACCAATAACGGCTCATTCGTCATTCTTTAAATCTCTTGATCTGTATAAGACCGAAACAAAGATGTTCCCTTAAACTGAAACAAAGATGTTCCCTTAAACAGTAAGTCAATGATCGGTAACAGATCGTGCCCAGGTCTACCACCAGAAAAACTTGTCTAAGTAACTGTGCCAAGCTTTGTGACACCTGCCTGGCTGTCTGGTGAGTTATGCCCTCCAACACCTGAGGTGATATGAAATTACCGGGCACTCAGTCAGTGGGTAAAAATTGTAGGAATACCTTTTTGTCCCATCTGCCACTGTCATTCCCGCTCGAAATGCAAGTTGCGTTAGTTGCATCGGAAGTCAAGCCTTCCATCCAAATCCCTCCAATCTAAGGCTCCTTCTTCGAGGAGGAGGAGTGGTGCCTGGAAGTCTCTGCAAAACCACACTAGCAACCAGCCCCTCAGGGATAGCTTAGGTGACTTTGGGGAGAGGAGGCATCTTCTGATCAGTTCCAATTAAAACCAGGTTGTGGCTGCCCCTGTCTGAAATATTAAGATGACTTTGATCTAGTAAACACGCAAATGCAGGACTATACCTTTTCCAAATCGAATGAGTCCCCAGGATTTACCATTTAAAACAATCGTGCAATTTATTCTGCTGCATTGAATATTAAATTCCCTAGCTGAAAAAAACAAAAACGATTCTCGTGTAAAAAAAAGAAAAACACCAAGGAACTCCCTCGCACCATTCTATCCCAAAACACTATGCTCTTGGATCGCTAGGAAAGATTTCTTCAGTCAAAACTGATTAAGAGGAAGAAGCCCACGGTGGAGTGAAGAAGAAGGAGGCTGAGCTCCTGAGGATTAAACAACAAAGTTGACTGCCCGTCTGTAGTTCATGGGACAATGGACTTCCCGAATTCTCTTGGTGCTGAACACTTGGACACTACAACTGCGACAGCGATAACCCATTATTCTCTCTTTGACAACAGATCACACGGCTCAGAGAACTCTCATAACACCAGAGAGGATGTCCCCTAAAATGTGGCAGATGGGAACTTGCTAACCAAAATCAACCACCAAATGCAGAACAGTAGCAAGCACGGGCGGAGGACCTAAAGCAACCAGTTAGGCTATGTAGAGGCTCTGTACGAGGTAGGAAAGGCAAGGTCAGTCTCTTCTCAGCACCTTTTCAGGAAGGGAATCCCTCCAGGGCCTGGAATCGCTACTGGAATGCCTAGGTGAGGTGCTCGGGGAGTCCCTGTGTTTGCCTGCAAACAGGTTCATATGCCTCTCTTGTTTAAGGATGGTCTACAGTCAGACAGATGCCAGGTCTAATCACAGGCAATGTCGCCGCCTAGAGTGCCCCTGTTCAGCCGACATTTACTGGTAATTTATTACAAAAATCCCCTGCCTTCTTCGGGAACAGAGATTATCTTGAGAAACATCCCTGCCACACAATTCACTTCGCTTAAAACGGCCAAGTTCAGTTGATGCAGAAAACAACGGAGAGCAATAAAAAGGACAATGTAAAGAGTAGAAAACCAACTCCAGCCCTTACAGGGTAGAAAAAACACAGACTGGAGTAAAACGGATCCACACGCACCTTGAAAAACTAAAGTTAAGTCACACGCATTCCAAGCGTCGGTTTAAACAGTTTCAACCGTGGTTCAGAGGTTCACCCTGTGGATAAGAGAGGGGGTTAACGACGTCTCTGTGTAATGTTAAGCTAACAATCCACAATAGCTAACAATCCACTAATAACTGCACTGGGAATGTTAAGGTTGTATTTAACTTTTATGAAAAGAGTGGATATGAAGAGCTGAGCAGTGTCTTTGCATTTTTTGTATTATTTAACGACACTGCCAAGCTTAGACCTATTAGATGATAAAGAAATAAAACAGAGCAAATATTTCTCCAAGCCTCCCATTGGATAAATTCATATTTTATGGAAATTATGCAATTTCTCCACATTTCGACAAAATAAGTGAGCCATTATCAGAGTGTGTGTGCTCTAGATAACATGTCACTGTGTAATATGGTGCAATACTGCCATCCAGAGGTTCTGGCGTTTCATGAACTAGGATTCCGATGGCAGTCTTTGTAAATTACACCAGAACATGCAAGTGTGAACAGGATGCTTCTGTCACCGGTTGCAGACTTCCCTGGATACAAAATGATGAAGTCTGAAAAAGACGGGGCCACAGGTGTCCCACTGAAATGTGTAAAACCCTTAAAAGGTTTTAAAAATACTCCATAACTAACTAAAGTACAGTAGTTCTGCAAGATTGTAATCCACTTTTTCAAGCCTCCGCGTGCTTGCAAACAATGGGAGAGATTAAGGATAAAAACCATTTCGGCGGCGGCAGAAGAAGAAAGGTAAGTGTTTATTTTTTTCATTCCCTCAAAAAAAAAAAACTGACACGCCCCTCCAACGCCGTTGAATACCAGACGCCACTGACTGGTGCCTATCCCACATTTCTCGTTCCAATGTTTTTCCCTTCATTTCCTATGCAAATTTGAACCTGCAATGCATCTTTCCAGATCAACCCTTGTAAGCAAAAGTTACCCATGATCCTAGTTCGTGGTCATGAGTATTCTTTCTGGAACCATAAATAGAAGACTACTGTAGTGCACGTGTAGCTCTCCAACACATTTTTTTAATAACTTTTTTCATGTGAAGAAGCACTAAATAAAAGAAAACAAGCTTATCAGAGAAAACATGTTCTAAAATGCATCCAATCAGGCAACCCAGCCATAGAGCACACTTGAGGAAAACATCACTGTTTTTACAATTTTTGTAATGAAGAAACTAAAAGGCAAAATTTAGCCTCCGTCATGGGCTTTACACGAGGCAAAATGTAACCTTTATCACAAACTGTACAGATAAATCAAACACTGCACCGTTACGAATTCCATAAGCTGCCAGCTTTCCATACAACTCTGCAGTATCAGTCAGATAGATCCTTACTGAAGGAAAACAGTGATAGTACTGTGACAAAAGTGAAGTTTCAATTATGTTTTAAACTGTGGGACGGCAGCTGGGATGTTTATGGATTCAGAGAGAATTACAATGACACAAAACTAGGGTTACTGTAGTGTCTTGTGATGAGAGATGACGGGACCCTTTTGGTTCCTGACAGACTTCCGCAGAACAGTGACGTAAGTGCGTGGGTGTGTGAGATAGAATTCATGAAGTAGAATGTTCAGTTAACGGTTACATTTCAAGGAAAAAGACGTGCAATACCAAGCTCTGTGTGGGGTGTGATCATTTGCATGTACCCCGACTTGGGGGGGGGGGGGGGGGGGGGAAACGCTAAAACTGGCGCAATGATAGGGTAATACGTAAACCCCACAACCTGCAGAACTGAGAGTGCTCTCCTGAAGAAGTTGCCGTGGTCCAGCAAACTGCTCGTGCATGTCTCGGGTGCCTCAGTCTAGGTGAAAATCTACAGTTGGCCTATATGGAGTAAAATCGCAGAATCCTGCTAGTGCAAGGCCTGTGAAGAAAGTGAAGGCCTTACAGAAAGCTCGTTAGTCGTCGGCTAGAAATTTGCAAGTAAAATGGAGAAAAGAGATATTGCGCCACAGCATTACACAGAGCTGTCATTCATACAGTACAACGCTAAAGGTGACAACCAGATACTGAGAAGTGCCAAAGGCAGTGATTACCAGGTGCAAGGAACGCTAAAAGCAGACAACCTTTCTAACACAAAGAAAAGCTAAAGATAGTAACAACTAGCAACGTAAAGTGCAACAAGTGGCAACAGCCAGGTACAAGAGAATGCTGTAAGTAGAACCAGATAAATGCAGAGAAACATTAACGGCAGCGATAACTATATCTATATATATATATATATATATATATATCATACAATCAAGCTTCTCAGAACGTGAATAAAGAGAGCCATCCAACCTCAGCACCAGACACCACAACCCAAGCAGTATGGGGATTGTGCTTACGAGGCTGATGCATCATGTCAGAAAGACTGAAAGGCCCTGAAAGGCGGTCGGAATGGTGAAATTTTCTTTTCAAATGGCTGCTGAGAAAAGCATCAAAAACGGCACCACAGGCTTCTTTAAACCACTGCCTCCCTTTTATTGGCAGCCGATGGACTGCCTGGATCGAAACCTTCGATGATTTCATTGATTCACTGGAAGAAGTAAATGACAAAAAAACACTTCATATCTAAATAATTCGGCGGGTGAAGGAGTAGAAGAAGTGATAAAGGAAATACCACACAGTGGTGAAGTGACATTCTGTCAAATGAAAGAGATAGTGAACACCAAGTTCAATCCAATGACAAATGTCAACTATGAAAAGTACATTTTCAACCAAGAAAGCTGGTGAAACAATGGATGAGTTTGTGGAAAGATTTGATTCATTCATCCAACATTGCAAGTTCAACAAGTTCAATGATAAAGAGGCCATGTGTCTCAGGGTAATAGATGGTTGTCTCTCCGATTCCTTCAGAAGATGAATGCTGAAAGAAACACTCAGCTTGGATTTAATACTCATGGCTGCAAGAGCGGAAGAGAGAGCTGACAGACAAGTCGCTAACATGAACGCCGGAACGGTCCAAAATTAATCAGCACGGAGTGTTAAAAGTAAGCCAAAACACAAGGTAGAAGAACATAAAATAATGTCTCCAAAGAAAAAGAAGTTGTCTTTTCGATGTGGATTTTCTTTTCCACATTATGGTAAATGTCCAGTCTTTGGACAGATATACAAAGACTGCAGGAAAGAAAACCATGTTGTAACAGTTTGCAAAGCAAGGGAAATATCAAGTGTGTCACAACGAGAAAACAAAATGGCTGCCAGAAAACTCCAGAGATGTTCCAATCACACCCACAAAGCAAAGCGGCTACATCAGTTGAGGCAAGTAGAAAACTGAACGACGTTGAGTGTCGTCAAACTCCTCATGTAAAGGTTTGTCACTGTCATTGTCAAGCGCCATGGATGAAGATGGGTGTGTGATGTCAATGTCGGCCACTGGGCAGCGTGCACATGTAGGATTAGCTTCGTATAAGGAAGGATACCGGTCGAAGCGAGAACGACAAGTGAAAGTGCAAAATTAATTTGGACACTGTCCCAAAATCACATTAAAGTTGTTGTCGAGCGATTAATGAGCACCCTTAAGAAGACTATTCAGCACGCTGAGCTGGAAAAGCTTGAACTCAACTCAGTTCTTCTATCTATGCTTCATGCATAAAGGTCAACTGCCCATTCTACCACGGGTGAAAGCCCTGCCACCTTGATGTTTGAGAGAGCCTTAGGAACCAAATTGCCACAATAGACTGAAAGATCTATTGACATTGATAAACTTCGCACCACAGATTTGTCTCACAAATGCAAAATGAAGACCTTTGTGGACAGACACCGCTGTACTCAGAACACTGTGTTCAAAAGAGGAGACAAAGTTATTGTCAGGCAGAAACAGAAACGCAAGTATGATGCTCCTATTGATGCTGAATCACAGAGGGTTGTGATTAGTAAAACACACATGGTGACTGCTCAATGTCTTGGAAAGTTCATGCCGCAAGAGTCTTCACATTTCAAGCACCTGCCTCGACATTCACCAGCTTCTGATGTCAGAAGTGAGATTTATCCACCTGAGAATCCGGAGAGCTCAACGACTGTACCAAGATCTCTGTCACCAGTGCCAGTCATGGGAACTTCTCCAGTATCTCCGCAGCCTCACGTGACCAGATCTGGGCGATTGAATTGAGCACCAAAACAACTTATTGAAGAGTTGTGAAGTATATATGTATTATTTGTACTTTTTATTTAACAAAGTGGGAGATGTAGTGTCTTGTGAGTTAGAGATGACGGTACCCTTTTGGTTTCTGACGGACTCCGTAGAACAGTGACTTAAGTGCG
The DNA here is from genome assembly GCF_964204655.1 of Triturus cristatus. Taxonomy (NCBI): domain Eukaryota; kingdom Metazoa; phylum Chordata; class Amphibia; order Caudata; family Salamandridae; genus Triturus; species Triturus cristatus. Next base: position 933,560,492 of record NC_140584.1, on the reverse strand, counting down.
TGGGTGATAGAATTCATAATGTAGAATGTTCAGTTGATGATAACACACTGAGAAATAGATATGTAATTACAGCTATATGTGGCGTGATCATTTGCATGTACGTGGGCTAGGAACGACGTTACAGTAACAGGTTAGCACATTTTCCTTTTTGATCATGGGATTCTGTCTGACAAACAATGCACTACATTAGCAAACTGAAGAATAAACCATACTTGGAGGGATGAACCAAAAGCAATGAAAAGAAAAACATAAATTAAATAAATATATTACAGAGAGAGGCTTAACCTACTACGGCATAAGTCCTGGTGCCAGATTCACTACAGTAGTCCTTAAAGTTATGGAACTAACTTACAGGTAGTCACCTTAAAAATGTCTGGAATACGGCAATCCATCACAGCTGCAGTAGTTTTTATCTCGTAAAACTGGATAAATGCGGGTGTTTGAAGTAAAATATGCTCTATGACTGGTTGTTGTATTTTTTCCGTTATAAAATGAAAAGTTAGAAAATGTACCCATAGACTATTTTTACTATACTGTTTTTTATCATATGAAAACTGTTATAAAATTTGCTTTCTAGGTATGCCGCTAATGCATGGAGCTATGCTACCGTTAGGAATATCCTCTAATATAGAACTATTTTTATCATGAGCAAGTATACAGACATGAAACTTTATCAAATGAGGTTAATTAAGTCATAAGCAACTCAAAAAAATATTTTTAATGTTTCTGCAGACTGCACACACTACACAATTCACACAGTATGCCTCACGTGCATGTAGAATTAGAGTTAGAGATATAGTTAATGTCACATTTACAAGTGTGGCATGGAATGACGAAATGTTTATGGCCTTAAAGTTATGTTTGCTGACACTAGGGCCAGATTTTGCTGTTTGTTCCTGGTAATCATTTTCTTAACCTTAGAATCGCTCTAAATATCACTGAGGATGTGGTGAGGTCACCCTCCCTCATCGTGGCCCTAGTAATTTTCTTTTCGGATAACCACCACACACCCAGTAATGCCTTCTGGAGCAAAAAGATCAGCTCTTCGTAGCCAATTCAGATATGCAGAGAGCATCCCATCCACAGAGCGAACTGTGGAAAAACAATGATTTTACAGTTGGAGGTGGGGAGACGACTCACAAAAACATGCCAAATCGATTTGCAGCACATCAAACAAGGAGTAGACCGTGCCCTCTTCCTGAATCCAAATTTGGTGTTAATCTGTGCATTGTTTATTCCTGTAGAATTGGCTAAATGCCCCATATGGGAATTTGAAGGGGAAAAGTTTATTTTAGGATCCCTCTCCCCATAACCTTTGTCCCCTCGGACAATGTTCACAAAACGTATAAGGATCAACATTAGGTGGCTTGGTTTTTTTTGGAGGGTTTCATGCAGATGTATCAGAGAGCCACTTATTAGCAAAACATATTTTTCTTCTCCTAATGCATTAAACTGTAACCAGAGTCGCCGTCACAGATTCCAAAATACAAATACACAAATATTGAAGTTAACACATCTTTCACATTTGCCATGTAATGTTAGTCAAAATTTGACTATATAAGCACAGATGGGAAATACAGAATCAAAGGGTAATTTATGCGTTTAAGATTAACACCTTTTAAGAAAATTTACCATGGTCTCCAGCCATTTCAATAATTTAGCCAACACTAAAGCTTTGCTATGCCTGCTGCAATCTTACTTAACAGGACATTTTTGCCAGCACCACTGCTTTTGAGAGGTTGTTCATGCATTCATTTCCATTTATATTAACTACAACTTCTTTAGTTCACTTCAGTGTCTAATACCCTTCAAATTCATGTTGCAAGATACTCAAAAAAACACGCTTTTACTGAACCAGTTTGGCTGATGTCCAAGAGGATTAAACACGTTTAGGACATCTTTATAGCTTATCAAAAGAAATCTTTATTTTATTTATGTAGATCTATTTTTCCCTCTCAGTGTGTGGGAATAAGTACACTCATCTATGTCAGTACCTTTTTAAGTCTCGCCTACAAGACATCGCAGGCTGTCTAGTGGTCAAAGACCAGTTGTGGGCTTACCAAAAACTTACAGTGGGCTTTCAGCCCACCCACTGTTTACCACTGGTTGGCTTGTCACTCTTGTTTGCTTGATTCTTATTCGCTGGCTTGCCTCCCCTTCGAACTGTGCCTGGAGCATAGCCTATTTACCATCCTTTTGTTGAATGGCTTGTATCCATCCACTGCTCATATTTAGAGAACTACTTTTTTGGCTTTCTTTCAGCACTCCATGAGAGTGTATGTGTTGTCTAGCTCTCTCCTTTGTGTGCAGCTTTCCTTCTCATAACACACACCACCCCCTGTTTTCTTTCTCCCTGCCCTATACAGTGATGTCAGTGGGATGATTTACAGACTATATGTTATATTTCATATAGGGACCCCATATAGGTCCGGGTAACATCATGACCCTTCACCTACATCCTGTCCTATATTGCATACATGACGGATTTGAGGGACTGACCTTTTACCTAGTTACAATACTACACACAGTACGTAGGGTTTTTCCTTGAACACTGGTCGCATAAATTATGGATGAGGATTCTTAGTTTCTTGGAATCACAGCAGGACCATCATCTACTTCATAATAACTATGTAAAAAGTTAATTCCCAACATCATCCTATGTCCGACACTGGCACAGTGAGGTAGAACCCCCTGGGGATAACTTAGGGCATATAAACATCACATCTTGCTGAAATTGTCAGAGGAGATCACTACTTCCATGCCGACACACTGATGCGAGACGCTGAGGTTCCTCCATGCAGATGCTCCAGCTCGCAGTGGTCTAAACATCCCTCGCGGGGTGTCCAGCTCGAGACCAGAACTGGGTACCGCAGTCTCACATCAGGTAATGGGGTTTGCTTTATCGTAGAGGGATTCTTGGCCTTATACCTACTCACATGCTAGGTACACTTAGGTACATCTAGTTAGGGTGCATCGTAGGAGTACGCATTTTATTGCCATGTATTTTATATACTCGCCTATATTTATAATTTTAGCAAAATGGTAGACACCTACCATCTGTTTACTTTCTTAGTGCTGCTACTCATTTATATATGTTACTGTCTACTGGTGATTTCAGTGCACTTATTTTACGCTAGAATAACGACTTTTCAGTAAATACTTATTGAAAACATCCCAACCGTTTATTCTGTGTATCTCTCTGAAAACAAGTGAGCACGAGTGACTGAGCGAAATGTAAGTTACTGTTTCCACAGTCCTGAGGGATCAGGGTTGTCATATTCGATAGTTGCCAAGAACTATTCTCTCCTTGGTAAGGAGGTTATAATGGCATTGCGAGCTAGCTGGTACACAGGCCAGCATACCCGGTGGGGGTGTCGGGAATCAGCCTGGGCACCAATCCTACAGTGTGTGTTGTCTAAATGCGCAGATCCTATATAGGTCTTATAGGAACTACACAACATGATGACCAACGTTGGTATTGGCACTTATTTAACAGTCAAATCGGAGTAGTTCAGTTGTGCTATTTTCAGAGAGGGAATAAAATCCGCCGCAGCTTAGTAGGAAAATTCCTATGTGTTGGCTGTTGATCTAATCAAGCTTGAAGGATACAGTGTTCCTATTGTGCATAACACCTTATCTCAATTCTCTTGAAACGCTCTCTAATCTAAAAATAATGACTGAGCAGAGAGACGAAGATGCAGGAAATGCACTGAACTTCTCTGTCGAAGAAGACGATGCAGATGCAATATACATTGCAGATAATGTTAGAAATGCTGTCACCCCACAACTAGTAGCATATGGTGTTACAATTAGGGGTGGGCAATTGACCTTCGTGATTGAGGCACACAAATCTTATAGAACAGAGTTATTCTATTCATGGATTAAATACCCGCAGGCAAATACACAAACAAAAACATTTCACTACTATATAGAAGATGGTATACCAAATGAGTATAGTCCATGTGAGGACATTGAAATTCCACTCACTTATGAAGAACACCTCTACTGGTTTGAAGGCGCCCTCCCCCATACAAGAAATGGAGTAAGACTCAGTCCGCTCAGAAGAGACTGAGCAACATGTCCTGTTTTAGTGGCATACATACCACATCCGGACATTGACACAATGCCAGGAGGTGACTTACTCGTAGAGCATAAAGAATTAATAAGACTTTACAGAAACATGACACAGTTTGTGCTGAGAACAATCACACTTCAGCCTACACCGGCAACACAACCAGGGCCAGTCCAGGCTCCTCCAATAAAAATTACACCTCAGAGACTGCACGCAGTGATGGGTAAAATGCCCACAAAACGTGAACAAATGCCCTTCTGGATAGCACAGAAAATTACACAACTGGAGGCGTGGTTTCCACACACTGGTCCTCCGGAAAAGCATAGAATATTTACTATTTGCTTTCCAATGGTTATAGCTCCCTCTATAGAGGATTGTACCTCTTGGGGCACAGTTTTCGCTGCAATGTATACCAGGACTCATGGTATCCCTTTTTCAGCTGTGATACCTGATGTATTAAGACAAACTCAGAACGAGTATGGAGCAGAGCCTGCTCTAAACATGGGGATGAAGTTGTTAAATAACTTTGCCCAGGTATCTGCAATCATACTGGCACATATTAAAGGAGAAGCAGCATCTGTGGCAATACGCCAACGGCTGAGAGGGTTCATTCCTTTACAACAGGAGATAGAACTACCTAAAGTAATTGAAACTGCATATGCAGAGTTAGGTAGAGACAGTCTGGGAGCTACACCTGGGAAACCACAATTAATTGGAAATTCAGATAAAGAACAGGCAAAGCAAACACCAGTTTCTTCAAAAAAGAAATGGGAGAATAATAAACAAAAAAAAAAGATCTCACTCCAGGGGAAAGTCTTTTTAACAGGAGCCCCCAGAAAGGAGATATAATCTTAGAAATAGAGACAACATCAAAAAGCCTGACAGGTATCAGGATACTGATACTTGTTCCTCTCCTTCCTTTCAGGGTTCATCAAAAATTTCTGAGAGGGAAGGCCGATCAGATCAAAGACAAGACGAGTGTACAAACTCCAGGGACAAGCAACGCACTTCAGACTACGCTTCAAAGGAAGAAGAAAAACCTAAAACAAAACCTCAATTTAAAAAGAAGATAGCAGGACTCAAAGTTAGACATGCACAGCATTCTGAGGACTCAGCTACTGAACGGGGAATGGGCTCTGATGATGCTAGACAGCGCGGCAGAAGTAACAAACGCTCGCCGAAACCTGATGGAATTTCTGGTAACAGCGGAGTTGAGTGAATATATCACGGTTGAAACACCTGATACCAGGGTGAGTGTCCCACACAAGTTACATGAAATAACACTCCAAATGGAGGGGGACAAGCTGAGTCAAGTTAAGGGTCTCTTTTGGGAGAACCTGACTTTGGGCTATGACAGCCTATTAGCTGAAAAAGATTGGTCGCCTACTATTATTATGGAATGCCCAAAGGGGGAAACACATTTTTCCAGCTTTCTCCAACCCAGTCCCCACACACCCAAGTCATACATACACGCAGGAGTGGGCAGTAGCCCTTGCTCCTGCATTATACCATAACCATGTCGGGTGGGATAAAGAGTTACCCCACCACGTCATTCCAATAAAAACAAACCCAACTCCACAAAGACAGAATCCCATTAAACAGGAAGCTAAAAAATCGGTCAGGGAGATCTTAGATCAACTTGAATACCAAGGTGTGATTGAACCATGCACCTGATCAATGAATAATCCTCTGTTTCCCGTAATGATACCCGACAATTCATATTGTCTAGTTTTAGACTACAGACATTTAAACTCATGCACAAAAATCTTTGCAGTTCAGAACGCACATAGTGCCGCATTATTGAATAACATTGTGCGGAAAAAATACAAAACAATACTAGATATCTCAAATGTATTTTTCTGCCAAAACATAGCGCCTGAAAGCAGATATTTTACAGCCTTCTCAGCGCTAGGGTCACAGAGTCAATTTTGTCGACTCCCCCAAGGGTATAAGAATAGCCCGGGGTTATTCTCAATGAGGGTAACAGAGTTACTACAGAATTTGGGTGAAGAAGCATTATCATATATAGATGTTATTTATCTGACAGATGATGACTTAGAGGAACACTTGACCAGGGTAAGCACCATTATTTTGGGTTTCGCCACTGAGGGCTACAAATGTAACTTTAAAAAATCAAAGATAGCCCACCTCAATGTCCTATTTTTGGGATATGCGCTTTCAAGTGAAGGCAAAAGCCTGGCAGCTCACTTTTTAGAAAAGTGTACACTACTACAACCTCCAAAATCATTAAAAAACTTACAATCCATACTGGGATTTTTGAATTTTGGCATAACATACATTTTGGATTACGCAGAGAGAGTAAAACCTTTCTACGACCTAATAAGACACAGGAATACACGAATATCCTTTGTTCCCTACAAACTGATATATCATCAAAACACTTACAGACAAGCGTAAACGTACGCAACCTGATGATCCGCGTAGTCGCAGGTCAATCTGGGTACACCTACTTAACATTTAATGAAGGTGAAACAGTACCAATCGCATATAAATCACATTTGTACACTAATGCTGAAATGCGTTTTGCACCAACAGAAAAAATTCTGACGGCGGTACAGACTGCTGTAGCGAGAGAAAGAGCGCTGGCCCGGGGAAACGAATAATTGTTGTGAACCCGGTACCAGCCTTAGAGGCTTCCACAAAGGCAAGTATTCCAAATGTGAAAGCGTTACATCCAAGATGGATACAATGGGCTAATTCTCTCACTGCAACAGATGTAGAATACAGATATGACCCTAGTTTAAAAACACAAGCATTCCTGCAATATGAACAAGAATATCCTCTACCAAATGAAATTATGCCTCTAGATCGGTATTAATACATTATTTATATTGACGGATCTGCTCAACCAGCCATATGGAGCAAGCAACAATACAGTGCGGCATGCGCTATTATAAAAGGTAGGATGCAGGATGGAAAGTTCTGTTCAATCTGTCAAAAACAGTCTCTCGGAGACTGCACGGCTCAATTGGCAGAATTAAAAGCACTGTTACTGGCACTTATAAATACGGATCCAGAATTCCCCACACTGATAGTGTGTGATTCCTTTGACTGTGTCCAGTCTTACAACGAATATCTCCACTATTGGGGACAGAATGGGTACAGAGATGCAAAAGATGGCACAATTAAACATAGAAAACTTTGGGAACAGGTAGCAGAGTTGAATAACGAACTAGAAGGAGCTCATGTGATACATACTCTGAGTTATCAACGCGAGGGCGTTCACGTTGAAGAGAATTCAGTGGCTGATTAAGACGCGAAGGAAGCAGTATGCACTGCGTCCGTAGCTGTAATCACCCGTTCTAAAACAAGGGAAGACGGTAGCACAAAGGTAGCTGTGATTGCTTCACGCAACAACAGCAAAGCACTAACTAAAGGTTTTCCACTCAAGTACTCCTACAAGTTAGATGCAAACAACGTTCCATTTGCTCAGATTCCTAGAGTGGGGGATAGAGTAACACAAAACATGGATCGTAGGTTAGGTTTAATCTTGGCAGCAAACGAGGGTCTGGGTTCTGCGCACGCAGGAGTTACGGCGACAGTTTCTTTACAGAAACAACGCTATTGGTGGCCAGGGTTAACAAAGCAGACAAAAGATTTCGTCTTAAAGTGCGATATCTGTCAACAGATAAAAGGGTCCACCGTAGCACGCCCAGCGCAGACACCATTGTTAATATCAGATAGACAGCTCGCATGCATTTACCTGGACCACTGCGGCCCCTTACAATCGGACGGGCTTACAAGTAAATCATGGTTGCAGTGATTCCTGTTCAAGACTTTTATGGGTATGGCCTTAGCACTCGGCTGACGCCCGAACTGTTATAAAAGATTTGCTTGTCTTCATAGGGACATACACAGTTGTCACATTACATTCTGACTGTGGCCCCGCATTCAGCTCTAGGGCTTACAAGGAAGCCATGGGAAGTTTGGGTGTAGCATTTCGGTACTCCTCTCTGTACCATTCTGAGGGAAATTCAGTTGTGGAGAGGAAAAACTGGGACTTAAAGCAATTTTTAACATCTAGGGTTTTAGGCTCGGGTGGTAGTTGGGTCAATCACCTATATGGGGTCCAGAGGGCCTTAATAACCAGCCAAGAAGCTCTCTGGGAGGGGCAACCCCTTACGAGGTCCTGTTTGGGACAAGAATGTGGGTACCTGATCTCGATTGTGAAGGCACAGTGGCAGATAAAAAAAACATTAGACGTCAATAAACGTTTGGCTGTTTTACAGGATCTGAAAGATTCCAGAGCCTCCATAAGTAACGTCGAGACAAGGAAAACCGCCACTGGGGAAGTCAAATCAGCATCTGCAAGACCTGCCTGGATCCCTAAAGTTGGGGATCTAATCAGAGAAAAGATTGTGGACAAGAAAGAATTCGGGCCATTCTATAGAAAGCCTGTACCTGTCCTGGCCATTGAAGGATCAGGAACTGTACTTCTACCGCACCTTGCCAGAAAAGAAAAAAGGTTTGTCTCGTACGATCTGATCAAACCACACTATGTGGCCGATACTAAATAGTAGGCCTCGTGGGCTCCTGAGCAGCCGACGTCCTCCTCTCGCTATGATACAGGAAGTTCAAACAGAAAGACTCATAACATTTGAGGAGTCACCTTTACAAAGCAAAGGAATTAATAACAATGCAATGGAACTAGTTTCCCATGATACGAACTCACAAAATCAACATGAGAGACAAATTTCAATTCAACCTAATAAGGATGTCTACGTCAACATGCCTCAACAAGAGCAATCAACAAGTTCCTCAAAACCTGCTGAGCTACCAAAGATAGATAGAACTGCATCTGGTTATTTCATCGCATCCAAGTGAACCAGAAACGACGCCAGCCCAAATTCCTCGCAAACAACGGATCAAAGACTTTTTTGACTTTTCTTAGGAAAACTTATTTAGTATCACCTTGGCTAGAACTTTGGATAATCACCAGTGTTTTATTTTTTGGTTAGGATAGGTAATAACTTTCCACTTGCTCATCAATGGATCTTATCTTCAACAGAGCTCTGCAACGTCAAAAGTCAACTTAATTTTAAAACCTCATGTTTCATCTCATCGTGAACAAAGAGATTTGTCCTCCGTATACATTTCAGCAGTTCCTATAACGGATGGTATAGTGTGGGACAAAGTAAATTATGATATATTCAGACCGACCAAGCTTATAAAGATTTCACATTTGTTACAATTTAATTGAACGATATCATTACCTCCAGTACATTTTCTGATGATTGGGATTTTGAAACTGTTAATAACTTATCTGATTTAGAACAATCTGCCGCATTTTCTAGCACTAAAATGTTAGAAGACACATCAGATTTTGATAGAGTGTATAGTTATCAACATTATGGTCATCATTTCTTGCATAAATCTAGTAAACCTAGGAATGTTTTCAAATACCATCAGTGGAAACAATGCCCTACACAACCGAAAAGTAGTTCAAAAACGTTTGCACAGAAGTTTTCATATTTTTCAGGGTTTAACATTTCTGACCCCGCCTCTTATTATAAGGTTTCACCTATATCTGCACGGAAAAATATGTTAAACACCAAACAGATTTACTCTGCTTCCTTTATCATCCAGCTGTCTCAACAGGGTTTTGACTTATGGATGGACACTGTAGACTTGAAATCAATCTGGGGTTCTAGGGTATGGCAAGTACAGGGGACCGAAGCACTGTTCAGGCATGCCTCATCCCACAGCAGATGATCTTTCTGAATGAGACTGTGCAACAGACTTCCTGTCTTGGATTAGCCAAGAATAAGGACATGAACACGCCCCAAATTCCAACACTTTTAAACACCGAGGGGAATTTTACATCAGAAGGAGGGGCTAAGCAAGATGACATATTGAAATACAATAGATCAGACCCTAATTGGAAGGGATGGTTGGTTTTGCCCACAGACACAAATGGATGTCGGGTAAGATTCAGGGATAGAACCGAAGGGATTAGCATGCATAGGCCAGATCCACGATATGTACAACGAGAACATTCGGGGGTAGTGACATCATATTGTGTTGGGAAGTTGTGCCTTGATTGGCTAAAGACCTCAACAGTACCACAAGTGAAACAACACGTGTCCTTACTCTCAGAGGACGTGGACCTACGGGATTTTTTTTTAGGCCCTAGAAACCCACGTCAGAAGCGCTTTTTGTATGCGGTCTATAACGAAGTCTGGAAAATCGCCCAACAAGAAGCTGCAGAGAGATTAAGAGAGATAGATAGAGTTAACCTAGAAAAGGCGTCAGCCGTAGTTGACAACAGTATGACTACATTAACATCCAGGATATATTCACTGGGCAACATTGTATCTTCTGCTATCGATGTGATAGAACAGGATTTGTCCATGTTGCAACACGAACAGTCACAGTTACGTTCTATTGTATTGTTAACCTTGATGCAGCAGTCATTGCGTTATGTGCCTTGGCGTTTTATCAACATTACGTCATCATTTTCTGCATACAATCTCACAAAAAAACAGATGAAGACGGCACGAAGGGGAGCAAAATATACAATGCTGCGTATTGAGAAACTGGATAGGTTACACTTTACTGTGGCTGAGTCACCGTCCACAGAACGGTTAGTCCACGGCCATTTAACATTGCCGGTCGCAACTTTTCAGTTTCAATATTGCCTAAAACAACAACAGGCAGGCAGATATGAAAAGATGGTAAGGAATTCATCAGGGCATCCTGGGATTTACCATACAGATTTTGATGCATGAGAGGGGATCTGGAAGTGTTTCTAAGCGGAACTAACTGCGAGAATGCTTTAAGTGGATCTCTCATATGTCAGGATATTATGCTACACGGGGCTTGTAATGGGTCTGTGGCAAACTTATCCTGTCATTTGAGGGGTACCCAGGCAGCTGTGATTAAACAGCTATTTAGGCTTCTCTCGAATAGGAGTTACTTGATGCTGAATGATCAAGGTTGTTGTGGGATGCTTCCAGGCACCCCGTATTTAGTCACTGTGAGCTCCAGGATTACTTACTGTATGCAAGTATTGTTTCCACTGACTCATACAATCAGGGAGGCGCCGTTATGGCCTTCACTAAATATTTCCTTTATACGGTTTGATAATCTGAGCAGAATGAAAGCCATGCTTTTACAACTAACCATGCCCTTAACCTCTGCCCGGGAGACTTTTGATCTCCATTTCGCAAGGTCCTCGGCTGAGATGAACAAGTTACTTACATTCGGTAACGCTTTTTCTGGTGGATACAGTATCTGCATGTGGATTCCTCACCTTGTGAATATCTCCTGCGCCAGCAACATTCGGAAACTTTTTGTAGCTCTCCACGCCGACGAGGACGACGTCACAGAAGCACGGCTCCGCACGCGGCTCCGCTGACGTCACTGGACCCATAAGAGGATCTCGCCAGCATGTTGATGTCAGTTCCGCCCTTTTTTCCGTGCCTTTGAGGCACACGGATGGACTGACAACAATATATATACAGTATACACAGTACATAATATACAAACCAACACACACAGTGTGAAGAACAATGCAGGAAGGCAAATGAAATAACACACTTCCTTTGACAGTAATAAATACCTTTCGAAACATCATCACTATTGTAGGTATACAAGGGTGGACAACGGGGAGGTGGGTGGGTCAGTGAGGAATCCACAGGCAGATACTGTATCCACCAGAAAAAGCATTACCGAAGGTAAGTAACTTGTTCTTCTGATGGATACATCTGCCAGTGGATTCCTCCCCTTGTGAAAAGATTACCACAGCAGTCCCACTCCCGGAGGAGGGTGTCCACCCTTCTATACCAGAAAGTCCTGAAGGACGGAACGAGCAAAATGCCCGTCCCTCCTCACCTCGGAATCCAAGCGAAAATGTGTGGAGGGAAGCCCAAGTTACCGCTCTACAAATGTCCTCCACAGGAACACCTCTAGATAAGGCAGATGTAGAAGACTTTGCCCTGGTAGAATGAGCCCTTATACCCTCTGGAGGTTCCTTACTGGCCAAAGAGTAACAGATCTTGATGCACAAGATAATCCATCTGGAAATGGTGCGCTTGTGCACCGCTCTGCCTTTCCTGCAGCCAACAAAGCCCACGAAGAGCTGGTCATCCACTCAAAAGTCTTTAGTCCTATCGAGGTAAAAGCTCACCGCCCTCTTAGGGTCCAAGCGGTGAAGCCGCTCCTCCTCCTTGGAAGGGTGAGGGGGAGGAAAGAAGGTAGGAAGGGTAATGGACTGCCCCAGATAGAAATGAGTTACCACCTTAGGCAGAAAAGCAGCCCTGGTCCTGAGTACCATTCTTTCAGCATGAATGGTCAAGAACGGGGGTTTCGAACTTAGAGCTTGAAGCTCGCTTACCCTCCTTGCCGAGGTAATGGCAATGAGAAAAACAGTTTTAAAGACAACAGCCTTAGTGGACACTTGTGCAAGGGCTCGAAGGGAGAACCCATCAAGTAAGTTAAGACAAGATTTAAGTCCCATTGAGGCACAATAAAGGGAGTAGGCGGAAATTTGTTGGTAAGGCCCTTAATGAACCGCAGGTGACTTAAACAAGGACGGCTTATCCGGCAAACAAAGGAATGTCGACAAGGCCGAAAAGTATCCCTTTACAGTAGCTACAGAAAAGCCCTGCTGAGCAAGAGAAAGAGCATCTGAAGGATGTTGGATAAACGAGCCCTAAAAAGGGTCAATAGACTTCTCTCCGCACCAAAGAACAAATTTAGACCACTTATAGGAATAGATAGATTTGGTGGAATTACGTCTGGCAGACAATATTACATCTACCACGTCAGGCGGGAGAGAAAAAGAATTCAGGTTGCCCTGTTCAATCTCCAGGCATGAAGGTGTAAGCTCTGGAGGTGGGGGTGTAGAACCTGCCCCTCCAACTGTGAGAGGAGGTCTGCCCTCAGAGGGAGACGGAGCAGAGGGCACGAGGAGAGGTGGAGAAGATCTGTGTACCACACCCTTCTTGGCCAATCCGGGACGATCAATATGACTTGGGCCCGGTCTTGGCGAATTTTCCTCAGAATCCGAGGAATCAAGGGTATGGGAGGAAACGCGTAAAGGAGATGTGAGTACCATCTTAACTGAAACGCGTCCCTCAAAGCTCTCTATATCGGATACTGGAGACTGCAGAATGATGGGCAGTGAGCGTTCTCGTGAGTGGCAAACAGATCCACCCGAGGAGTTCCCCACGTCCAAAAGACGTGACGAACCACCTCCGGATGGAGCCTCCACTCGTGGTCGGCAGAGAACCGCCGACTGAGACTGTCTGCACGCACGTTCAGAACTCCGGCCAGATGATTTGCCATCAGACAAATCTGATGATCCTGAGCCCAGGACCAGAGACGCAGAGCCTCTCTGCAGAGGCAATGCGACCCCACTCCTCCCTGCTTGTTGACATACCACATCGCGGTAGTGTTGTCCGTCAGGACTTGAACCGACTGACCGCGAAGGGAAGGGAGAAAGGCCTTGAGCGCCAAACGTATCGCCCGCAACTCCAAAAGGTTGATGTTAAGCAGCCTTTCTTCTGGAGACCAAAGACCCTTGATCTCCAGATCCCCCAGATGCACACCCTACCCTAAAGTTGATGCATCCGTTATCACTTTGGCCACCGATGGAGGTAGATGGAAGGGCCTTCCTTGGGACAGATTGCCCTCCACGCTCCACCAAGACAGATCCGCTGCAGCTTCTCTGGAAATCCTCACAGACTCCCTGAGGTCCCTGTTGTGCTGATACCACTGCCTGCGGAGGCACCACTGGAGCGCCCTCATGTGCCAGCGTGCATGGTTGACCAACAGAATGCAGGAAGCAAACAGACCGAGCAGACGAAGGACCTTCAGGACTGGAACGACCACTCCACTGTAAAACAAGGGAATCATTTCCTGTATGTCGAGAATCCTTTGAGGAGGAGGGAATGCCCGACACACAGTAGTATCCAATACCGCCCCTATGAACAGGTTGCGCTGAGAGGGCACCAGGATAGATTTGGGCACGTTTATCGAGAAACCCAATTTGTACAACAGCTGGGTTGTAACCTGCAGAGGATGAAGCACCTTCTCCGGCGACTCCGCTTTGATTAGCCAGTCATCCAGATAGGGAAAAACTGGAATCCCGATCTTCTGAGATGGGCTGCCATCACCTTGGTGAAGACTCGAGGTGCAGTAGTAAGACCAAACGGACGGACCACAAACTGATAATGTTGTGACCCTACCGTAAAACTGAGATATTTCCTGCGCGATTTCAGGATGGGGATGTGGAAATGCGCATCTTGCAAGTCGATCGACACCATCCAGTCCTCCTGCTGCAGTGCCTGAAGAACCTGCGCAAGCGTGAGCATCTTGAACGTCTCCTGCTTCAGAAAAAGGTTCAAGATCCTGAGGTCCAGGATTGGACGTAGCCTGCCATCCTTCTTTGGAATCAGGAAAAACCGGGAGTAGCATCCCTGACCCCTTTCCCCGCTCTGGAACTACCTCTATCGCACCTTTTTTTTAGTAATGTAAGGACTTCCTCCTGCAGGAGGAGAAGGTGGTCCTCCGAGCAAGCACCTTGGCAAGGAGGGTAATTCGGAGGGAATTCCCGAAAGGGAAGAGCGTACCCATTTTCTACAAGATCTAGATCCCAAAGGTCTGTAGTGACCGATTCCCAATCTTGTAGAAAATGGATAAGCCGACCCCCCACAGGACCAACATGATCCAGAATGGTGGATCTAAGGCTGCTTTGCAGTGGTGGGAGGGAGGGAGGAAGAGGAGGAGGAGGAGGAGGAGAGATGTTGACCTCGGGCACGACCCCTGATCCTGTCCCTGTAGCTCTTATACAGGGTATTTTGCTGCTGCTGTTGCTGCTGCTGCTGAGGCTGAGGCTGCCTGTAAGTCCGAAAGGACGACCTCCCAAAACCTCTGTATCTCTATAAGAAGAACCTCTAGGCTGTGCCTGCAGACCAAGAGATTTGGCCGCGGCTTTGCTGTCCTTGAACCTTTCCAAGGCTGCATCCGCCTTTTTCCCCAAACAGCCCAGAACCATCAAAAGGAAGGTCCAGAAGGGTTGCCTGCACATCAGGGGAGAACTCCGAAGATTTCAGCCAAGCACTCCTTGTGGCGACCGAGGAGCCCATAACCCTGGCAACAGAGTCCGCAGTGTCCAGGCCACTCTGGATAACATGACGCGCAGCCGCCTGAGTGTCTGACAGGACTTCATTAAAGTTCTGCCTGTCCTTCTTAGATAACTTAGGAGCCAGCTGTTTAGCAGAATCCATAAGAGCGTGGATATAACGGCCCAAGAGACAGGTGGCATTTGTTGACTTTAAGGCCATACTCGCAGAGGAGAAAACTTTCTTGGCCAATTGGACGAGCTTTTTAGATTCCCTGTCAATAGGAACCTGTGGAAAGGCCCCGGAAGACCTCTTTGAGCAGGCAGCCTGAACCACCAGACTTTCCGGAGAAGGATGGGAAGAAAGAAAGTCTGGATCTCCTGGAGCCGCCCTGTACCTCCTAGCTACAGTCTTAGAAACTGCAGGAGCTGAAAAGGGCTTACGCCATACCTCCATGACTGGTTCAGTGATGGCCTCATTAAATGGAAGTAAAGGCTCTACCACGGTGGAAGGGGAATGTAGAACCTCAGTAAGGATATTAGGTTTAAATTCAGCAGTTGGCAACTGTAAATCCAAAAGCTCAGCTGCTTTCCTAATGACTGTGTGGTAAGGAGCCACATCTTTAGAGGGAGTATCAGCTGGAGGAGTAATCTCCCATTCTGGTGACAAATCAAGGCCACTCGCCTCCTTCAATTCCTCAAACAAGTCATCTGACTCCATAAGCTCATCCTCTTCCATCTCTTCCACCTGGTACCTTTGTTCCTCCAAAACTCTCTGTGCTTCTCGCCTGGACCTAATCCTCAGGACCGGCGTCGGCAGTGCCGCAACCGACTCCGACGGAGCCGGCGTCGAACAGGGATCAAGAGGAGCAGCAGGAGTCGAACGAGGTCGAGCTGGAGCCGGAGAAGATGGGAGCGGCATCGACGTCCTTAGCGCCAGATTAAAAGCCATTGGACCCATGGGACCCGAAGGTGCTCCAGAGGGGTACACCGCTCTAGTGAAGACGCCATACATAGCATTTAAATAATGCGATGGGTCTTGTCCCGGGCCTGGAAAGGGGGGGTAAGGCTCACATTGAGGCATTACCGGACTGGGGCCAATCGGCGCCGACGGTGGAGCCAGCGGAGTTGAAGACTTATCAGGAGCCGGAGCCTCTTCAACCGGAGCTGGAGAATGTGTCGGTGATGGAGCCGGAGCCGGAGGCAAACAGGAGAAGCAGGATTAGACACAGGAGAAGGAGAAACATAGTCCTTTCGATGTCGAGGAGTAGGCAAAGTCGATCTCGGAGCCGTCTCCTTATCCGAATGGCGTCGAGAGCCATGCCTCTTCTTCTTCTTCTTGGACTTAGAAGCATGACCCGACGTCGACTTCGACCTCGATCTCGAGCGTCTTCGACCTCTCTTCTCTTTTTTCATCCTCGCGATAAATAACTTAGCTTCTCTTTCTTTTAAGGCCTTAGGATTCATCTTGCGGCAGCAAGAGCATCCCTCGACGTCGTGATCCGACGACAGGCACCAGACACAGTCCTCGTGTGGATCCATGATGGACATGTGCTTACCACACTCCCTACACAGCTTGAATCGGGACTTCTTCGTCGACATCTTGGAACAAGAAGCAAGAAGAAAGTAGAAACACCAGCAGAAACACAAAGTAACTAGCCAAAGCTACGGAGAGTCCCAGAAAACCGTTAGCGTCGACGGCGCGGAAAAAAGGGAACTGACGACATCACGCCGGTGAGGTCCTCTTATGGATCCAGTGACGTCAGCGGAGCCGCGTGCGGAGCCGTGCTTCTGTGACGTCGTCCTCGTCGGCGTGGAGAGCTACAAAAAGTTTCCGAATGTTGCTGGCGCAGGGGATATTCACAAGGTGAGGAATCCACTGGCAGATGTATCCAAAAGAAACAGACACCTATACGTACAAACTGCCCTTTCCATTTCACAGGAATGGTAAGTTGTATCTTTAACATGTCTGATACAACGGGTATTGTACAACTATTTAAGAACATAGGTTCTGGACAGTTAAGCACCTTTTAGACGGTCCTCGGAGTTATACCAAACTTTATAAACTCAGTCTTTGGAAGCATTTTTGGAGGGCTTCCGCTGATCCTGTTTCTAATAGCAGGGATCCTGATTGTTACCTTTCTGCTGCGCAATGGACGTCCCAGCCACCAAGGAAGTAGCAACAGCTCCCCTGGAGCACTAAAACCGTGATCGCATGGTACCACATCTGGGCACACCTCGCCTTCGGGAACTGAGCGCCTCTTGGTTCCTGTCATTTAGACCAGTCTGGATGGACTGTGTCCTACCTGTTCTCCGATGCCTGTTCTGCGGAGAGGAATGCGTGTTGGACCTCTGTCTGACACTTCCATCGGTTGCACCACTAGACGTTGATGCTTTACTGGACCCGATAATGACCCACGTTCTGCAGTGTCCGCAACGCATTTCCATGTTATTGGCAGCATTCTTAGAGCCACCACAGGTAGTTTCTGCTCCTGTTGGTATGGATACCTGCTCCTCCACCAACACTCAGGCTTCGGATATGGCACAGGCTGCCCCAGCATCTGCTGCAGGCAGTATGGAAGATCATCTGTGCTCTATTGACATTCTTTGCGAGGTGTTACAGGAAGCGTCAAGTGCATATGCAGACAACAGCAATATTGCGTCTACCAGCAATGACACAAACATTTGGCACATAGCATGCTGGGAAGATTTGTCCTTTCCTTTTAACAAAATTCCAAATGGAAACATTTTTGACCTGCATGGCTTTCAGATGCCTGTAGTTGTTCGGACTATATAAACAGACACTTTAGAGCCAGGGCTTGAGTAATTTCTTTTTATGAAAACTTCTTGAATTTTTTTTTTTTTTAAACGCTTTTTTAACTTCTGTTATGATGTTTTTATTATTCTTTGCACAAACCTCTAGACGCCTGTAGTACGCTAGAATTTATTAAGTGTCGTCCAGTCGGATGAGGAGTGGGTGCTATATTTCATATAGGGACCCCCATATAGATCAGAGTGACTTCATGACCCTTCACCAACATCTTGTCCTATATTACATACATAACGTGATTTGAGGGACTGACCTTTTATCTAGTTACAATACTACACACTGTACGTAGGGTTTTTCACTGAACACTGGTCTCATAAATTATGCCTGAGGATTCTTAGATTCTTGGAATCACAGCAGGACCATCATCTACTGCATAATGTCGGGACACTGGTACAGTGAGGTAGAACCCCCTGGGGATACCTTAGGGTATATAAACATCACATCTTGCTGAAATAGTCAGAGGAGATCACAACTTCCATGCCGACACACTGACGCTAGACGCTGAGGTAACTGCATGCAGACACGCCAGCTCGCAGTGGTCTGAACATCCCTCGCGGGGTGTCCAGCTCGAGACCAGAACGGGGCCCCACAGTCTCACATCAGGTAACGGGGTTGGCTTTACCCTAGAGGGATTCTTGTCTTTACACCTACTAACATGCTAGGTACACTTAGGTACATCAAGTTAGGTTGCATCGTAGGAATACACATTTTATTGCCATGTATTTTATATACTCGCCTATATTTATGATTTTAGCAAAATGGTAGAAACCTACCATCTGTTTACTTTCTTAGTGCTGCTACTCATTTATACAAGTTACTGTCTACTGGTGATTTCAGTGCACTAAATTTACGCTAGAATAACGACTGTTCATTAAATACTTATTAAAAACATCCCAACCGTTTATTCTGTGTATCTCTCTGAAAACAAGTGAGCACGAGTCATTGAGCTAAATGTAAGTTACTATTTCCACGGTCCTGAGGGGTCAGGGTTGTCATGTTCGATAGTTGCTAAGAACTATTCTCTCCTTGGTAAGAGGAGGTTATAGTGGCATTGCGAGCTAGCTGGTACACAGGCCAACATACCCGGTGGGGGTGTCTGAAATCAGTCTGGACACCAGTCCTACAGTGTGTGTTGTCTAAATGCACAGATCCTATATAGGTCTTATAGGAACTACACGACAAGGTCCCTCTAGCCTGTAATTGATGCACCATATGCTAGAAATCAATCAACACTCAATTATGTACAATAAACCTCCTATCCATTAAACAATATTAAACTTTGAATATAGAAATTTTCAAAGCAACATCCATCAGTTAAAAGACAAAGTATCACACTAAAAACCTAAAAGACTGCTTTTATTATTTTCCTAAGCAGAAGTCAATTTATAAGTAATTCTGAATTAGTTACCATCAGCAGAGGGAAAGGTGTAATTTCTAGAAAATGGTGATTGGCTATGACAGGAAGATGATGATCCTGGGTGTATTTCTCTCACATCCGGAGTAGGAGTTGGACTGGAATGGCATTTGCACCGACATTTCTCAAGCGTCTCTGGTTTCTTACACTCCTTCCCAAACCCTGGCTCGTTAGCAGGTTTTCCTGAGGAAGCAAGAGGAAAATAGCATTGACACAACCGACAGAAATACAATCGGCATTTGGATATCTTTGTAGGGTGAAGGTCGTCACTGCCACATCATGAAAAGAGCCTGTGGAGACAAGGGTGTATCATAGGAAAATGTGCTATGCAAAGTTCGGTCCAAGAACATCTATCATCAAACTCAGACAAACAGAACCCTGGTCTCTCATTTGGAAATGGACATGTTACATCATTAGCAAATATTACAGGAGGGTTTTATTTCAAATCACAGAGATTGTATCAATTATTCCAATGCTTGATAACAACACAGCTAGAACAGCAAAATTGTCATATAAGGTATAACTGACTCTAAAGATGTTCTGGGCAACTACAGTTATGAGTCGGCATTTACCAAACTGACACACAATGCTAGAAATCTATCCCAAAAGACAAGCCTATGTACAAACCATTAGACAACTTTTCCAAATAAAACTATGTAAGATTCAAATAACAAGATAGCAGCTAAAATATTTAGGACATTTAATGAAAAAATTATATTTATCTTATAGAGAATTAGTCTGCATTGAGAAGGACGTTGACCGTACAAAATCCATTCTAAAGTCAAATTAACTTGGGCGTGGCTAGCCTGGCAAAGATGGCAGACGCTTGCTGAGAGAGCTTCCCATACCTCCAGTTTATTCTGAGCTATTCGGCGTTACTGCTGCCGCCTGAGTTCCAACGATCCTGAAGCATGCTGGTTCCGCCAACCTGCACGGGTACTACCAGCCCGGGCGGTTGGTACGGGTTCTCTTTGGGACTGTGGCTGGTGGTGCGGCGGTCGCCACTCCTCTCTGGAGCCTGCTGGACCCCTATGAGATTTGTGAGGCCATGCCCGGAGTCCCCCCCTTCCCAGGAAGAAGGCATGTGTGGGCTGCTGGGGCTGGGGCTCTGCCTGCTGCAGCAGGAGCTGGAAGGCTCTCAGGGGACTTGGTTGCTGTGGCAGCCCTGCTTTTGGCAAGGCCTGGTGCTTCGTGGGGCTGCCTGAGACCTGAGTCAGAAAATCTACTGCGACCTCTGTCTGCTCTTCCTGCTCATCGGGAGGCTCACCCAGGAGACCTCGGATTACTCACCATTGCCTAAGAGACCCTATGTGAAGGGGCAGTCCAGGAAACCTGAAACTGCCAGAAGAGACCGCAGATCGGTTCCCTCCCCAACGTGGATCCGTTCTGCGCCATGGGCAGGTGGAGGCGAGATGTTCACCTGTGAGAGGGGTGGCCACTTTGTCAAACCACAAGAGACATTCTGGTGAGAGGGGTATGCCGTAGAAGCCACTCCCCTGATAGGAGCCACACCTAGTAGTTTATGGTGCATATATTCCTTGATTAGTGGTGGGTGGGTCGCTTTTCCACAACTACTGGGCCTCTCCGCTACACACTGGAGGACCAACTGCTCATTGTGCCCTGGGTCTAGCCCCTGATTTCCACGGGCGAGCTTCTGGACGGGGCAAGCGGGTTGAGTCCCAATACTTCACCAAGGGAACCCATACAGACACCTGCGAGTTGCTTAGCCGCTGGGGGTCGCCAACTGCTCGTGCTGCCCCCAACCTATGCTGATACCAACACGTGGGGCCAAGTGGGTCAGAGCGACTACTCGATACTGCAGGGAGGACACAACATGGCCACCACTTATACTTGCGGGCGCTGCTTCGCGTCCACACGAATGACCCCAGGCCAAGACGATAACTAAATATTTCTTAGTGGACTCCGGAAAGGCAATGGGCTAGGACTAGGGACACAAGTAACATGCCCAGGTCAAAATAGACCGCTTGACCATCCCACCCCCACCATGAACGCTGAGGGAACCCAGACAAATCTACCGGCCAACCCCTGATGGACTCACCCAACACAGGGTTCATCTTGCAAGCAATTCAAGCTTCAAGGGAAGCAGTGGAAACCAAGATTGGAGAGGTGAGAATGGATGTGACTCTGCTCAGACAGGACCTTCGGAACGAGGTGAACTGGGTTGCGGAGGCAAAGGGTCAGGTCTCCACCATAGAAGATTATATTAACACTCAAGTCTATGGTCACTAAATTGATACTTACGACAAAACAAGTCAGACCCAGAGTGGATGACAGATTACGGTGGAACAACCTCCAATTGTGGGATTTCCTGAGGGTTTGAAGGGAGCCGATCCTGAGAAATTTGTAGAAATCTTGGATCCCGGGAGTCCTCCTCTCAACTCTGGTTTGTACTAGAGTGAGCCCATAGATCTTTAATGCCTAAAAAACAGCCAGGCACACACCCGCAAGCAATAATTACCCACATACTGAATTTTAGAGACCGGAATGCAATACTCCGTGAATCACGGAAAGCGGAAGACATTAAATATCAGTCCACACGCATTATGATATTATGATCTTTCCTAACTATTCGAAGCTAGTTCAACAGAAGCGGAAATCCGTTGAGGAGGTAAAACAAAAATGAAAGGTAATGAACCTCTGTAGTTCTAGAGGCACTTTGACTACCATGATTTAAATTGACTTTTGATGTTTTATTTTACCCTAGTCTTAATGTATGACATTTTCCCCTGCATATGGCTTTTTTCCTTGAAGATTTATTTCGTGTAATCTTGCAGTTTTAAACTTGGAGAGCGGTCACAGAGTAGAACAGCCTTGCCAGTAACAGAATGTGCGAGATGTGCATTTGAAGGCATGAGAGAGAGAGAGAGAGAGATGTGGAATGTACTTCTTGATCTCGAAGTGCAGTGTTATGAGAAGTGGTGCACAAATGTGTATTATGTTGTACATTGAGGGATGAACTGTGTGATGCTATAGGTAGTGGTGCACAAATGTGTATAGTGTTGTACATTGAGAGATGAAGTGTGTGATGCTATAGGCA
Source organism: Triturus cristatus (assembly GCF_964204655.1). Lineage (NCBI taxonomy): Eukaryota > Metazoa > Chordata > Amphibia > Caudata > Salamandridae > Triturus > Triturus cristatus. The sequence goes on along the minus strand of NC_140584.1, from coordinate 933,538,032 downwards.
GTGGTGCACAAATGTGCATAGTGTTGTACAATGGGAAGTATTATGAAGTTCTTACTATTGGCTTTGACATGCCCTTATGCCATCTTGAATTCTGACTCGGTCTTGCTTGAGCTTTTTGCACGCACAGGCAGGCCCCCAGATTACTCAAGTTGTTTAGGTTATTCATGTTCAAGGTTGCTTTGTTATTGTGAATGTACTGCCGGAGACGTTCGTAAGCTTCGTTAAGATACAAATGCAGAAGGAACGCGAGAACTCCTTTACCTTGGAATGCTTGCATGGTAAGTGGCCAATTCCAGTAAGTTTCCTTGACCCAGAGGGTAGGCCTCTTGTAAACTTCTAGTGTTTTGAGACTATAAAGCTGAGGCTTGTTGACTTAGAAACTGTGATTGTTTCAGCTTGAGCGGTGGACGCATCGTCAGTGCAGGCATCTGGTTGCGGAGTCTCTTGATCCCGGCTGTGAATCCCCCGGTCTGGAGTGGGCCAGGATGAAGTTTGCACCAGGTGAAGTGTTTGATTTTTGATTGTTGCCATTGTGATGTGTCGCTGTTCGTGTGCATGTTCAATTTCCAGTGGCTATAACAGTCATTGTGATGCGTGACTGTCTGTGTGCACCTTCAGTTTCCAGTGGCTATAATCATCTGAGGTGTTTTCTTTGAGTATTGACTTTGTGATGTGTGAGAGTCTGTGTGCACATCCAAGGTAATCATTTGATTTATTTAGTGTAAATATCTTTCTGATTTCTGGCAGGACGTGCAGTATAACTTGCTTGTGTTTTATTATTCATGCATTTAACAATTTTGTTCATTTGACATCTGGGAAAGCCTTTCTGTTAGAGAGCATTGCATAAGTAACAACCCAAGCCATATTCTGCGAACAGTCTTTGATGTACTTAATTTTATAAAGTGAAATCCCTTTCCAGGGGTGTTGTCTTGTGCTTATTGCTTCGTCGTGTTTGAGCCACTGTGTGGGAGAGTGGTATTCTATATTATCTGGGAGAGCGAAGCAAGACAACCTCCAATACATGGTGATGTTCCCAGCTATCCTGAGTGTCCTCTATAACTCACGGGCCCCAGTGCTTAATTTGTAAAATATTAAGTGCCAAGGCTCTGTTCAGGAGGCCACTGCAGCTTGCACCACCCATCACCCTTGTCATTGCTGCCAAAACTACTAACCACCTGTCTCACATTTGAATGCGGCAGTCCAGATTATTCCAGGTCCCCAAAGCTAAAGGAATGGCTGGGGAGGTAGGTGTTAGCAATTTATTTATGTATATTGTATTCCTAAACAATCGTTGTTCTGCTCATCTCTCAATTAGATGAGCAGCGCCACCGTGTGGTAGACTGTTCTAAGCATGGTGTTGGCAATTAGGTGCAGGTGCCAAGCACCGGCTCAAATTAAGCACTGACGGGCCCACTTCTTCGTAACCCTGGGGAAACTTGGGGCTGGGCAGTCGAGCAAAGGTCCCTTGGCTGCACGATTGGAGCTGACCCACGGTCTGGGGAAGTCACTGGAACTCAGTACCCGCCAGTCACTCACCCACACTCATGACGTAAAATAGATCCCAGAGGAGTCAATATATATCCCACAGATCCACACACTTGTCCTATGTGGAGACGGATCCGCTGCTCCCAGGTTCTCTAGCAGCCCGGGCCAATCAACAAAATCCCGAGACAAGACCACAACCTACCCACCGCTCCAACTAGGTGGAATGCACAGTCCTAGATAAATAATTAGTGGTGGGAATCCGGGCCTTCCACTCTGCCCTCAGAGGCACTGACTACAGCTGGAACTACTCATGGCCACTAAATGCAATGTTGCATCCATTACATCCTAAGATACTGGAGGGTCCCTCAGTGTGAGTCTCATGCTGTAGAGCTGATTTGTTTTTGTTTTGAAGTTTAAAAGGCAACAGATGATTCTGGGTGGGAAGTATGCAGTGGGGGGCTGTTCTGTTTGTTTCGAGCTAGCCATATCCCAATCCAAGATCAACTGTCACACTATGCTTTTCTCACACCACACAATTGTTCACAACCACCTCACCCTCCAGGGCATAATGGTGCACCCCACAAGTCCCATATATACACCCCACGAGCGACTAAATCATAATGGTTAACTTTTCTGTACTGTCCTGGGTTACCAATGGACTCCTGGATAGGATCAAAAGGTCCGCAATCCTTTGGTAAGCAATGAATAAACATCCTGGTGTCCTCATGCTTCAAGAGACACACATTCTAGGAAGGCAATGCCCCTTTCAGCGGCGTTTCGGCTATGACCATTGAGTATATGAGTTTGACTATAAATCCAACAAATTACTTTACTGGTTAGCCACTAGGGATTGCTCCGCCAGAATAGTACCTGAAATCCTGGACATCCGGGGGACAAAACAATACACTGCGTCTGTCATCGCTGAAGCCTTTGCAGAGTATTACCCCACCTATACAACCCACCTTTGCAGTCCCAAAGGACACAATCACCATCTACCCTTGGGGACATCTCTCTTCCATGACTTTCAATGGCCTATTGACTGGAACTAGACTCTCTCCTCACAACTGATGAAGTTGATGAGGCTCTATCCGAAATGAGCTCGGGCAAAACTCCAGGCCCGACTGCTTTGCCGCTGAATTCTATCTGAAATATTGGAAGCTCCTGACGCCTTTGCTGCCGGAGCTATACCTAGAGGCGGAGGCTAACGAGGGTTTTCCAGCAGGACTACATCTTGCCACCTTAGTGGTCCTTCAAATACCAGAATGTCCCTTGGACCAATGAGCCTTATACAGGTCAATCTCATTAGTAAATACTGAACTTAAAATATCTGTGAAGGCCCTGGACCTTAGGTTACTGCAGGTCATTACAGACCTGGTATACCCAGACCAGTAAGGCTTCTAGCTAAGCCACATTACAAGACATTGTATTAGACGCCTGTTATGGCACTGGCGTGTCGTGCTGAGCTTTGAGAAAGCGCTCAATTCAGTCGACTGAGTTTAATGGCCCAAGTCCTGGAACATATGGGCTTCAGGCCGAGATTTCGTTGATACGTCAAGCTGCTCTACTCCACACCCTGAGCACAGGTACGAGTCAATGGCACCCTCTCCAGCCCGTTCCCCATCCATAGAGGAACCAGACAGGGCTGCTCCCTCTCACTCCTATTCTCTATCCTGAAATCAAGCTGTTGGCTCGGTTCATAAGGTGCGATGCACAACTACAGGGCTGGGAATGACGGGGTTTAGTCTAAGACATAATCACTCTATATGAAGATGATGTGCTCCTCTACCTAAGGAACCCACACGAGCCAGGTCCCCAGGTAATGCAGATTTTATCCATTTATGATAAGGTGTGTAGCCTATGGACCAACTGGTCCAAGTCTCTACTGATTCCCCTGACGAGAGGAACAAAGGCAGCAGATTGGCAAACCACCATACATACTAAAAGGCTTAGTTTCCTTTAATTGGGTATATATGTTTCAGTGGAGCCTGAACTTTTCTGGTCCCTTAACATATCTCCACTCCTCACCAAAATGAAAACAAATTTCACCTATTGGGCACGCCTGCCGTTCCATATCCTTGGCAGGATAGCCTCATTCAAATTGATGGCCTTACCTAGGTTCCTCTTCGTCTTTCAGAATTTCCCTCTGCATATCACCGCCACCTGGTTCTGTGATCCCACTACCCTGATCCACTACTTTCTCTAGGCTGCCCTTTCCCCATGCATTGCATGGGAAGCCGGATGCAAATGAGGGGGGGTATGGAAATGGCAGACATTTGCTTCTATTACTGGGCTTCTCAGTTGCTGGTCATCAATGACTGGGTGAATGAGAATTGGGGAGACCCAGCATATAAATTGGAGCCATCCCTCTTAGGTCTCGACAATGTCCTTCATGTGCTATATGGGCCCCTTACACACACACATACCCCTGAACCCACCAGAGTGGTGGTCCTCACTTGGCATGCAGCTCTAAAACGGCTTGGATGTGAAAAATTCACCACACAACAGACACCTCTGTGGAAAGGGTGCCGGCTGGTACAGGTCTCACAACTGGTAGGCTTCCATAAACAGGATGCTATAGGAATTACTTGCTTAGGAGACGTATGGAAGGGCAGAGCGGTAAAATCTTTCGAAGAGTTGCAAACCCAGTTTTTGTTCTCCCCCACACAATTCCACAAATGTTTACAACTGAGACATGCTCTCTCCTCACGCAGAGGGAAACTGGCAAACCCACCTGAATACCACGCACTTGAGGTCAAACTACTCTAAGGAGCTCTGAAAAAGGGAGTAATTTCACAGAATTATAAATCTTTAATAATCAACTCTCCCAATAGCTTCTTCAACAAAAATGGGAAGTCTGGGTGGGACCCTTACACGAGGCGGATTAGAAGGATGCTTGGATGGGCCCCTGGGTGTTAGCCAGCTTTTCTTGCCTGCAGCTCATCGAACTCCACTATTTATACACCACATATCTAACTCCTATACATTTGTGGAAAGTAGGCATACGACCACCACCGGACTGCGCCTCATGCACCTCCACCGAGGTGGACTTCTATCTTGTGGTATGGTCCTGTATGATTGTAGCGCACTACTGGTTGGCAATTGGGAAGGTACTGTCAAAAGTCACAGAACGTTCAGTGAAACTCTCACCAAAAGTAGCTCTGTTGGTTATCCTGGAGGATCGAGGGGGCGCCCAGGGTGAATGTGTGAATGTGCACTGGTGTGCATGGGTACACTGCTAGTCAAGAGTGACATTGCCTACTATTGGAATGCTGAACAACCCCCTACGCTCACGGAGTGGAATACTGCAATGGACTGGTGCTCCAAACTGAAAGAACCCATTTACCTGGCATGGGGCTGCCCACACAAACACCCCACAATTTGGGTTGATAGCAGACTTTTTCTGGACGTAGTAATGGTTCTAGCATTGGGTGATAAGATAACTCCTATAATTACTCCCCTGTTTTAGTGGATCGGTACGGGGAGGGTGGACGGGTTACATAGGCTTAGCGCTGTTTCTATTTAAAAACATTTCATTATTTAAAAAAAAAAGTCAAATTAACTCATGAGAACAAGTTCTCATCTTAGGGTTTGGCTCAGAGAAGTCAGGTTTTCACAAAGATCCTGAGGTGGGTGCGGAGGAAATTCCAGTCATGGAACCAATCATCAAAAAGTCTACTTACTGTAGTAAAATCACACAAAAACATGTTTGGCAAAAAGATTTAAACCAGTATAGGAAAATTACAGAACTTGTTCCTTAAATATAATCAGGTATAGCTTCTTACACAGCGCCGCACATTAGGGACAAGTTTTCAACTTTAGTCTAAACATTTACTGACAGCCCATGCTGGGTACAAAGACGGAGGGAGTTAAAAGATATTAATGTAACAACCCTATCTCAAACAAAAGGGCATCAGTAATTGCAAGAGTTTGAAGTTAATTTATCAGGAAGAATGTAACCCTGAGATGCAGTGCAGTCCACAACCACCACTACATACTTGGAATATAAATATAGTTAAAAGTCTTTAAATAATAAGGAAGCCTTCCCATTAACCACTGTTATGTATATAGAATCAAACTAGTGGTTAAACGTTCCCAAATAAAAAAGAAGCCTTCCGACAAAGTAACAATGGCAACTGTTCTAGGATTAGTTGCGATAAATAACACATTATATGCCTTTGAACTTTTACTTGGAAATTGTGGATACCTCTGCTAATGTATGCTTTCTACGTGGGGTTTTGGAAAAGCAGGGAAAGGGCGCTCGAGCAGGTACAAGTAGTAATGCAGTTGGTAAGTAAGAAACAAAATGTTAATCACGGTGAAACCAGGGTTAGGAGAACACCCTTAACCCCTGTATAAATAGTGTGGGCACAGAAACTCACACAGGTAATATCAAAACAAGTCCCAGGCACACGTGTAGGGATACAGTTATTGCAGTTCTGCTGTTAAATTGGTACAGAAATCGACACCGGTAAATACATGTATTGAACGATGTTTATGCAATTTTAGATTCATCAAAGCAACAAACGCCAGCCGACACGTGTTTCATCAACAGGTCGATACCTGTGACTCTTCAGGGCTGTAGTAGCGTAATGAGGACGTGATCAGATGACCGATGATAATTCCAACCCGATCGACGGGTTTGTAGCATATCAAGTAAAGGGTGGTTCGGAAAACACGGGCGGGTGCGTCCGTGTGCGGCAGGGCCTGAAAGTTGCACCCTTTACTTGATACGCTACAAACCCGTCAACCGGGTCGGAATTATCACCGGTCATCTGATGTCTCTGTGCAGGGCATTTCTGCTTCACGACCGCGCACAGCATCGCGATCGTGCAGCAGAAACGCCTCTACTAGGCACCAGGGGGTTTATTTCTTTTGCAAGGGGGACACATTTCTGTCTGAGTAGGTGCTGGTGAGTGTAGCGGTCTCTTGCAAGTGAATCATATCGTTTTTGAGTATATAGATCTTTGTGATGAAGGCACACATTTTTTTTTACTTACTTATTTTACACAGTGCTGGTTGTTGTTGATTAGTTTGTGCAGTCTCCTTTCTTAGTAAGGATAATGGCTAGCCGCAGGATTACTGCTCAGCAGGCTGTTGGTATGCTTTTTGAGTCTTCCTCTGACCATGGTTCAGAGACTGACTCTGCATCTGAGGCAGAGGAGGGAGTGGAAGATTCAGGCAGTGAGTTTTCTGCCCACGAGGAATCATCGGATGATGAAGCTACTCTCAGTGCGGATGAAGCTACTCTTAGTGCGGATGAAGTGCCTGTTTTAGAGGAGGACATTGATGTGCCGATAGTGCAGCAAGAGGCATCTGGGCTGCAGCCTGGGGCTGCAAGGCTTCCCGTTGGAAGTGTTGACCTCTGGGTTGCCCCAGGCATGGCGCAGCCGGCATTGCCAGACTTTACTGGTGTTCCAGGATGTAGAGTGAATATTGAAAACTTTTTGCTGCTACATATTTTTTTCAGTTGTTTATGGATGATGTATTTTTCCCAGAGATTGTTGAGCAGACTAATTTGTATGCCAAACAGTTTTTGAGGGACATCTTTAGGCCCCACTCTAGAGCTACCCAGTGGAGTCCCATAAATCTGGACAAGATTTAGAAGTTCTTGGGTTTAACTTTTTTGATGAGCTTGCTAAGGAAGCCATCAATGTCTTCATATTGGTCTACTAGTCTCTTGATGGCAACGGCTATATTTCCGGCAGTCATGAGTCGTGATAGGTATTTGCTTCTGCTTCGGACGGTGCATTTTGTCGATAATGGTTTAGCGTTGCCACAAGATTAACCTGATTGTGATCATCTTTTTAAGATCCGGCCTGTCATTGATCACTATGTAGATCGATTTTCTGATATCTATGCTCCAGGAAAAGAAATAGCACTGGAGGAGTCTTTTGGTCTTGTTCAAGGCCGCTTGGTTTTTAGGCAATACATTCCTAGTAAGAGGGCACGCTATGGAATTAAGATGTATATGCTGTGTGACAGTAGGACTGGATAGGTCTCTAGTTTCAGGGTGTACACCAGTAAGGATTCCATGATTAAACCCCCTAGTTCTCCGTCCACTTTTAGAGTGACTGAGAAAATTGTGTGGGAACTTGGTAGAGGACATTTTAACAAAGGTCACCATTTATTTGTAGATAACTTCTACACTGGTGTGCAGTTGTTCAGGGAATTGGCCAAAGTGGACACTGTTACTTGTGGCACAATCCGCTCTAACCGTAAAGGACAGTGCAGTGCGTTGCGTAGTGAGGAACTTCTAGCTGTGATGTTTTCAGACAGGAGAGATGTGTAAATGATGACTACCAGTCATGATGAAAGCACTTCATCTGTGACTGTTTGGGGTCAGGTTTCTGAAGCGCGCAAACCTGTGTGCATTTTAGACTATAATAGGCACATGGGTGGTGTTGATAGAGTAGATCAGAGGTTGGAACCTTACACTGCTCTTCATAAGGCTTACATTTGGTATAAGAAGTTGGCTATCCATCTTTTCCACTTGGCAACATTTAATGCTTTCGTTGTTTTCAAGGATTGTTGTCCTGAGTCAAAGATGACTTTTGCTAAGTTTCAGGAGTCTGTAATAGGCATCCTTGTTGTAGTGGAACAGGCAAGTGTTCCTAGAGTTGGAGTGGTGGAGGATGTGGCTAGATTGAAAGATCGCCACTTTCCTGATCACGTTCTTCCCACACCCTCAAAAGACTTTCCCAGTAGGAGATGTAGAGTCTGTTGGCGAAGAGGTACGCGGAAGGAGACTCGTATGTACTGCCCCAAGTGTCCTTCTAACCCTGTGCTGTGTGTGCCTGCTTGTTTTAGAATGTACCACACGCAAAATAATTTTTGGGAGCATCCATGAGTGGTAAAGTGAACTGCCTGGTCTCTATTGTTGTATATTTTTTGTTCAGTTTCAAAGTTGGCATTTGTGCAATGTATTTAGTTTGAGATTTTGTGTTAGTAGATTTGTATCTATTTGCAATTAGTTTGTGTTTTCTTTTTTGTATAAAAAAATCCCTACATCTGATGGCGGTGTGTGTAGGCTGGCGCTTGGCTGGTGGTGTGCGTGGACTGGCGCTTGGCTGGTGGTGTGCCTGGACTGGAGCTTGGCTGGCGGTGTGCGTGGACTGCTGCTTGGCTGGCGGTGTGGGTGGACTGCCACTTGGCTGGCGGTGTGCGTGGACTGGCGCTTGGCTGTCATGTGTGTGGACTGGCGCTCGGCTGGTGGTGTGCCTGGACTGGCACTTGGCTGGCGGTGTCCGTGGACTGGCGCTTGGCTGGTGGTGTGCGTGGACTGACGCTTGGCTGGCGGTGTGTGAGTAGTGATTTCCTGCTGGTCACTACATACACTGCTAGCCAAACACCAGTCCACGCAATCCATTCGCTGGTGTGGTTGCTGTGTCAGTAATGTGGGTGTGTGAAAGTGATGGGCCCTTGAATGGCGCTGTCTGCTGGTGTGAGTGTTGTAATGTGATGGGCCCGCGGCTGGCAGTGTGAATGGTTTTGTATGTGTCACACGTATGAAAGGTGTATGAATGGCCTGTAAAGAGGTTGGTGCCTTGTCGTGGTTATACAGCTCACAAGCTGTGAGTCAATGGTTCAGTTTCTCGTCCTTTCAATTATTAACAGTGCATTTAATTTTTGTGAAATCTCTTGTTCATACAGTTGTATATACTGAATCATCACTCACCCTCGTGCCAAATCCAACCGGTATGTATATGCGCTTGAGGAACAGATAGTTGTGCAGTAATATTTGTCTTTTCTGTCTTTCTCGAGCAAGGTGTACCTTGTCCCTTTTTAGGTCTCGCCTGACCCAGCGCATGCGCTGGTCTGGCGAGACATTTTGTGAGGGCTCCAAAAAGTGCTACCAGGCCAGCCTAGATCTACAGTGCATGTGCGCGGGCACGCGCGCCACGCTTGACCGAGCTAACTTTCACTTTCGCGGCTGCACGGCCGCTTTGATGTTTGATCGCGATCACTTTCGCGGCATAGCCAATAGGTCTCGCTTTTGGGACCTTATAAGTATTTAGTTATGCAACTGTTGCATGGCTAAACACTTATAAGGTCCCAAAGGCGAGACCTATTGGCTATGCCAATGCTTGTTGTGAATGTTGTAATGTGTTGGTTTCATGCCTGGGGGTTTGAATGGTCTTGTGTGCATCACGTACGAAAGATGTGTGAGTGGCCTGTAATGCGGTTGGGGCCTTGACGCGGCTTTACAGCTCACAAGCTGCGAGTCACTATTCAGTTTTTTGTCCTTTCAATTATTGACAGTGCATTTCATTTTTGTGAAATCTCTTGTTAATACAATTTTATATACTGAACCATCACTCGCCTCGTGCCAAATCCAACCAGTATGTGCGCTTGCTTGAGGAATAGATGGCTGTGCAGTAATATTTGTCTTTTTTTGTCTCTCTGCCAAGGTGTACATTCCATCTAAGAAAAGCCTACTAATTGTAGATATTGTCATAAACTAAAAACCCATGGGAGTATATGGTGATGTCTCTCTTGTGGATTCAAACAAGTAATCTTACCCACAATGTCCTGCAAACCTCAAAATGTGACTGTCACATTTTCCTTGCATTATTGTGCCAGAATGTTCACGCTTCAACACATTTCCTACCACACAGCATTTCTCCAAGTATCCCAATAGAAATGGTACCTCACTTGTGTGGGTGGGCGAAGTACCCGCAACAGGCAAGGGCCCAAAACGTATTGAGGAGATATTAAAATGACCGATCACAAAACAACCTGGTTTTGCAAAGGGAGTCACCTGGGTTTTTGTCCCCGGGCTCGGCGGCCATCTTGGGAAACCTACCAAACCCACACATTTCTGAAAACTAGACACCCGGGGAGTCCAGCAAGGTATGGCTTGCGTGGGTCCCCCAATGTTTTCCTACCCAGAATCCCCTGCAAACCTCAAATTTTGCTGGAAAAAAATCACTTTTGTTCTCAAATTTCTGTGTGGGAAAGTTCTGGAATCTGCATGGATCCACGAATTTCCTACCACCCAGCGTTCCCCCAGGTCTCCCGATAAAAATGGTACCTCACTCGCATGGGTGGGTCAAGTACCCGCGACAGGCAAGGGCCCAAAACGTATTGAGGAGACTTCAAAATGGCCTATCACAAAACAACCTGGTTTTGCAAGGGGGCTGTGGGGGGGTGGGAGGGGGGGGGAGGGGGAAGGATCACCTGGGTTTTTGGCCCCGGGCTCGGCGGCCATCTTGGGAAACCTACCAGATCCATACATTTCTGAAAACTAGTCCCCCGGGGGAGTCCAGCGAGTTATGGCTTGCGTGGGTCCCCCAATGTTTTCCTACCCAGAATTCCCTGCAAACCTCAAATTTAGCTGGGAAAAAAAACAAATTTCCACATAATTTTGGGTGGAATCACCGTGCCGGCTCAAATGTCCTGCCCCACAGCGTTCCCCTCAGTCTCCAGAGTAAAATGATACCTCACTTGCAAGGGATTCTGAGTAACAAAACCTGGTGAGAGCCAGATAAGTCACCCCATACTGGATTCCCCTGGGTGTCTAATTTTCAAAAATGTAGAGGTTTGCTAGGTTTCCCTAGGTGCCAGCAGGCTAGGGTTCAAAATCTACTGCTAGGAACTTTGCAAAAAAAGGGTCCGTATTCACTGTGAAAATGTGGTGTGTCCAGCCTGCGTTTTGGGCCGTTTCCTGTCGCGGTCACTAGGCCTACCCACATATGTGAGATACCATTTTACTCGAAAGACTTTGGAGAATGCGGGGTGGGTGGAATGTTGTGGATTCACGCAGATTCTAGAACTTTCCGCCACAGAAATGTGAGGAAAATGTGTTTTTTTATTTTTTTACAAATTGAGGTTTGCAAGGGATTCTGGGTAACAGAACGTGGTGAGAGCCAGACAAGTCACCTCATCCTGGATTCTCCTGGGTGTCTAGCTTTCAAAAATGTATAGGTTTGCTAGGTTTCCCTAGGTGCCGGCAGAGCTAGGGTTCAAACTCTACAGCTAGGCACTTTGCAAAAAAAGGGTCCGTTTTCACTGTGAAAATGTGGTGTGTCCACGTTGGGTTTTGGTCCGTTTCCTGTCGCGGCCACTACACCTACCCACACAAGTGAAGTATCATTTTTATCGGGAGACTTAGGGGAACACAAAATTGTGGAGCAACTGTTATTACCTATTGACTTTGAATGTATTTCTGTCTTCCAAATGTAAGACAATGTGTAAAAAAGAAGTCACTTTGAAAAATGACCTATAATTCACATGCTGGTATGGGTACCCACAATTTTGGAGATGTGCAAATAGCTACTTTTTCTAAACTCTATATTTTGCTCCAATTTCAGAAATACATAGGTGACTTTCACACCGATTTTTTCCTGTTTATATTTTTCCAAATGAATTGCTATATATCCGGTGCACAATAAAAAACCATTGCAAGACGCTGCCCAGTTATTGGCTCTGGGTTCCTCGGGTTCTTGGTGAACCTACAAGTCCTATATATCCCCACAACCAGAAGGGTCCAGCGGATGTAACGGTATATTGCTTTCAAACATCTGTCATACTTAGTAGAAGTTACAGGTGAAAACGTTGGCACAAATGGCTGTTTTTTCTTTCAACTCTTTTTCAATTTTTACTATATTAAACTGTTAGTTTCTATAAGAAAACCTTGAATGATCTATACAAATGACCCCTTGCTGAATTCAAAATGTTGTCTACTTTTCAGAAATCTATAGCTTTCCGGGATCCATCATTGCTTTCACACCCATTTTTACCATTAACTGGAAGGAGGTTGAAAGCACAAAAAATAGCAAAAATAGGCTATGTCCCAGAAAAAGGCCAAAACTGTATAATTATTTTTTGTTTTGTGACATAAGCCTGCTTGCCCCTGAAAGTTGGGAAGATGGTGAGTTTAGCACCACAAACCCTTTGTTAATATCATTTGCAGGGCAAAAACCCAGACACTTTCATCTGTAACCCTTTTTTCAAATTTTTCACTAAAAAAATAATTGCTGAATTTTGGGTAATTTCTGGGTCCCCTCCAGAGGAATCCACAAACCCTGGGTACCTTTAGAATCCCTGTGATGTTGGAAGAAAAGGACGCAAATTTGGCGTGGATACCTTATGTGATGAAAAAGTTACAGGGCCCTAAGCGTGAACTACCCCAAATAGCCCAAAAAGGCTTAGCACAGGGGGGGAAAGGCCTAGCAGCGAAGGAGTTAAAAGAGCTCACAGTAATCACATTCAGCAGGTGTGAGAAGACTAGCAGCAGCCAGCCACAGGTGAGCTGAATTCCTCCACCCATCCTTGGACTGCAGGGGTGGAGACGAAGCAGTGAGCAGGGAATCCTAGGTAGTGGAGTTCCAAACATGAGCAGGCTAGCTTGAAGTATGAGCAGACTGGCTTTCACAAAACCCGGCATGGATTGGGAATGGATGTCAATTCCCAAATAGCTGGAAGTCAGGATATGCATGCATGGGAGGGTCTGGAAGCTTATTAGAACACTGTAAAGTCTGACTATGCAGCCCCCTGGTGGTGGGTATGAGAGCACAGGGAGCGAATCGTGACAATAACAGTGATTGGGCATCTCTTTCCTCTCGTGGAACGTGAATTTCCTGGGAAGCAGACTAAAGACATAGGTAATAGCAAAATTCTTAGTGTGGCAAGATCGTGACCTTATACTTTTTAGGAGTCCCTTGGTGGAAAATAATTGTGGCTTTCTGTGGCACTCTCGTTTTTCCATAGGTTCCCAAAGAGTGAGAATTCTGGCCCGCCGTCACAGCCCCTGACGGTTACTAAGACTTGAACCGATCAAAGGGCCTGAAGTGCAGCAGTACATGGAGAGTGGAATGGATGCAGATTCACTGTAGCCTCCTGGTATTTTCGCACCAGGTCTACAGGAGACGATCCTAGAGGATTTAGGGGACTGGATTACAAACGCACCAGAATCATGCCTGCTTATCTCTGGGGACTCTAACCTGACCTTGAGACGAAAAGTAGACAGGAACACCACAAGCAGCTACACAGGCAGGAGACAGGTGCCTAACAAAATTTATGGACGCTCTAAGATTGCTAGATCTCTGGAGGGAGAAACACCCAACAGCTACGCTATATTTGTATGCATCCAGTTACACAACCTTGAAGTCCAGGCTAGACTATATTTCTGGTACCACCACCACAGGGATGGAATAATAGGAACACACGATACCTGGCAAGAGGTATTTCAGACCACTCCCAGATATGTACATGGTTTGAGCTGTTGGGCCCAGGAGTCTCGATGAGTAGAGGCTCGACTCTTGGTAACTAACAGACTGGAGGACGAGACTTCGTTTAGCTAAATCCACAGAGCTATATTTCAAGGAAAATGCTGGGACAGAGCACTCAGGAGTGGTCCTGTGGGAGGCTCATTAGGGGGGCTTAATTTCACATATTACTGGTAAGAAGAGAGAGAGACTTCAGGATGTGGAGGGATTGGAGAAGCACCTGGGGCAATGGGAAAAAGATTATATGCAGTCACCAAACACAGAGATTTTGCACTGAATCATTTTGACTAGAGAAGAGTTCAGGAAACTAGTAGAGAGGGAACCGAGAGCACAGTACAGAGCAAATAGTACATACTCTACAAGGTTGGGCCTAAAGGTGGGAAGTTGATGGCCTGGTGGGCCCAAAGGGAGGAGGGAGAAAGGTGGAGCACAGGATCAAAACACTAGGAGGGGAGACAGTTGATCTGCAGAAGGGATAGCTCAGGCCTTCGAGATTTTCCTCAGTGCATGTTATCAATCGAATAGTAAGGTTCCTGACAAAGACTTGAGTGTATTGCTTGGGGATATCGCTACTCCTGTCTGCGATGGGGACGAGAGCCCACTACTAGACATACCTATAGAAGTGAGGGAATAAATGGAAGCCATTAAACATCTGGGGTGCAGTAGGACACCCCGGAGCCTAATAAACTCCCCACCAGAGTTTTCCAAGTGTATAGGGGTATAGCTAGGAGAGCAGCTCATGGATGTGTTATATGAGGCTCGGAGAGAAGGAAGTCTACCACAAGACCTTAAAACTGTGACTATCAAACTTGCTTGCAAGAATTGGAGGCCCCCGTAGGATTGTAGGTCATACAGACCCATTTCCCAACTAAATTTTGAAGCCAAGATACTGGCAAAGGTATTTGCAGTTTACCTTGGCCAACCAGATCAGCAGGGCTTCATTGGGCTACACGCCACAACCTCTAGGGGCTCTTGAAAGGAGGGTGCCAGCTGGAGGACCTGCACTAGATGTTGAAAAGGCATTTGACTCCCTAAAAGGCCGTATTTAAGGGCAATTTTGTGTAAAGTAGGGTTTGGAACTGCGTTTTGCACAGTTGATATATTCCAATACAGGAGCAAGAGTCAAGGTCAATTAGGTACTTTGCGCGCTTAAAGTGAATGGTGAGAGCGAGAACGAGAGTGCCTGCTTTTACGTTAGAGGAGCGCCTGGCAAAGGGCCCTCTGTGTCATTGAACAATTTGTTAGATTGGAGCGCCTGGTAAAGGGCTCCCAACATCGCCGTTAGTAAGATTCACGTAAAGTTTTAACATTGTTTTATTTTTTAACATTGTGTAAAATTGTGTATCTTTTAAAAAAAACTACATTTTAACTAAACAAATATCAGTACCGCACTCTTACCGCCTTAAGAAGCACATAGTCCCCGGTCCACCACCGATTTTTCGGATTGTGTGGAGGGAGTCACGTGCAACAGGAAGGGGCCGGCACTTCCGGTCCAACCCTCCAATCAGCGTAGGGCAAAACAAGTTAAAACCCGATGACCAGCGCAACGCGCAGCAGACGCGCTTAAAGTGAATGGTGAGAGCGAGAACGAGAGTGCCTGCTTTTACGTTAGAGGAGCGCCTGGCAAAGGGCCCTCTGTGTCATTGAACAATTTGTTAGATTGGAGCGCCTGGTAAAGGGCTCCCAACATCGCCGTTAGTAAGATTCACGTAAAGTTTTAACATTGTTTTATTTTTAACATTGTGTAAAATTGTGTATCTTTTAAAAAAAACTACATTTTAACTAAACAAATATCAGTACCGCACTCTTACCGCCTTAAGAAGCACATAGTCCCCGGTCCACCACCGATTTTTCGGATTGTGTGGAGGGAGTCACGTGCAACAGGAAGGGGCCGGCACTTCCGGTCCAACCCTCCAATCAGCGTAGGGCAAAACAAGTTAAAACCCGATGACCAGCGCAACGCGCAGCGGACGCGCGCAGCGGTCGCGCCGCCGGCGCGCCAAAGGCAAGCCCGTCTGCGCCCGTCCGCGACGGGCCGGGACCAGGGGCCATATCCCCTGCACAAATGGGTAGCCCCTGCCAAGGTAGAACGAACTACCGCACTTACTACTCTAGTGATGAGCTCAAGAGCCTCAACAATAAAACAACTAGTAATCCAGCATTATGTGCACGAATGGGACCTGTAAATACCACAGGCCCCTTCTGTTGCATTAATTGTAGATGGGAGAGTGTCAGCTGGCTCGAGCCCACTTCAACAAATACCCCAAATCTTATCCTTAAATGCATTTATATCAATGCCAGATCCCTACCCAGACATGCTATGGAAATATGGGATATCTTGACTGAAATTAATCCTGATTTAGCCTCTATAACTGAAACTTGGCTCGATCATCATAGCACCCCCGACATTGCAACTGCCCTCCCAAATGAGTATAAAATACTTCATTTAAATCGGACAGAGAAGAAAGGCGGAGGGGTAGCCCTACTATTCAAAGATTCCCTCTCTTGTAGACAGGAGGTAATCACACAGGCCAACAGTCACGAAGCTATGGCCTTCTCGGTGTCCATAAACACCAACATTCTATTCGGAGGAGCTATAATTTACAATCCCCCAGGCAGCACGATGGATTTTTGTGCTCAGCTCCTTGCACAAATCATGCCAGTCTGTCTTAAAAATAAAAACTTCCTGCTGATAGGGGACTTTAACATACACCATGATAATGGTAACAATGCCCTCACCAAACAACTACTAGAGGATATGGAAATTCTACAGCTTACTCAGAAGATCAATCAGCCCACACATATAGCAGGACACACTTTAGATTTAATCTTTTCTAACATAGAAACTATCGAAATCAATACAATAAAACCAATGACCTGGACAGACCATTTTCTAATTGGGTTTTCGATCAAACTATTTTCTAAAAGCTCCAAGCCACAAACCTGGACATCAGCCAAAACCAAGAGCTGGAAAAGATTCTTGGTTGAAAAATTTCAGCAACATTTTCCACACATAAACTCAGCTACCATTGACCCGAATGATGAAATAGAGTCACTCCAGACTAACATTAGTAAGGCTCTAGATCATTGTTCTGTCACACAATCCCAACCCAAAAACAGATCCACTAGATCTGAGAAATGGTACGGACCAGCACTAAAGATAATGAAAAGGAAATGCACACTATACGAACATAAATGGAGACTCAATAAAACCGATGAAACTAGAGCCATCTACAAAAAAGAACATACACTTTACAATAAAGCTATTAGGAAAGCAAAGAAGGAATACTTTTCGCATAGAATAACAGAAAACAAAAACTCCTCGAAAGAACTTTTTAAAATAGTCAGAGAACTATGCAGTCCTACGAGTCTTTCAACAAACCTCTCTCCTTCTCAAGAAAATTGCAATAAAATCAATGATTATTTCTGTGACAAAATAGACACAATCTATACTTCATTCTCCAGCACCGAGCTGAAACACATAGAACCTCAGGGGCCACCCTCTACGCAGGCGAACTGTCTCAAGTTCGGTCCCTTCTCAGAGGAAGAAGTGAGCAAAGTCATGCTAGAAGTAAAATCAGGCTCCTCTTCAGACCCATGCCCTCACTTCATTTTTTCACAATTAACCCCGATAATATGTCCGGCTGTTACAAAAGCTTTGAACTCCTCTCTTAATTCCGCAGAATTTCCCAAAACCTGGAAAAATGCCATAGTGACCCCTCTACTAAAAAAAGTGGGCACTGATGTTAACAACCCGGCTAACTACCGGCCTATATCTCAACTACCCTATTTATCTAACGTGCTGGAAAAACTAGTCAACAGACAGTTGTCCAACTTCCTGGAAACCAATGATTTATTGGACATATCTCAAACAGGGTTCCGAACGAATAACAGTACAGAGACAACCCTCCTAGCAGTAATGGACAACATCAGAATCAAGGTAGATCAGGGGAAAACTGTTGCCCTGATACTATTGGACCTCTCGGCGGCATTCGATACCGTACCTCACAATCGTCTACTGGAAATCCTTGCAGCAAAGGGAATTCGGGAAAAAGCCCTAGGGTGGCTACAGTCCTTCATCCAGGATAGGACACAATCAGTACAGATGGGTGATTTCCTATCTCCCCCCCGGAACATCAAGTATGGAGTCCCACAGGGGGCTTCATTGAGCCCGACTCTGTTCAATATATTTGTGTCCTCATTGGCCAAAATAGGACGAAAATGGGGCGTCGGGATCTGCTCTTATGCAGACGACACCCAACTGATGATTTCACTGGACGAGGAGAATGACCCCAAAGACAGATTACTCAACTGCCTTACAGAATTAGCCACTTGGATGCATAGTCACTGTCTTAAACTTAATGCAGACAAATCTGAAATAATGCTATTCGGCAGACATTCCCAGCTATGGGACAACAGCTGGTGGCCCACAACATTAGGCACCCCCCCGGACCCGACTACAACGGCCAAGAATCTAGGGGTGTCATTGGACACCATCTTAAGCATGAAAACCCATGTATCCACAATATGTGGTAAAGGCTTCGCATTACTGAAAATGCTTAGAAGAGTCTTTCCATGGATACCATTGGAATGCAGAAAGATCCTGGTCCAATCTCTACTAATGAGCAAGCTGGATTACGGAAACTCTCTGTTTGTTGGAATGAGTGACTATCTCTTCTCTAAACTACAAACCGTACAAAATGCCGCAGCCAAGGCAATATGCAACAAAAAAAAATACGACTCAGCCAAGAGCTGTATGAGAGATTTGCACTGGCTGCCGATGAGACAAAGAGCTACTTTTAAGCTACTGTGCATAACACATAAAACACTGCATAATACAGGCCCGTGCATTCTAAAAAACAAAGTTACACTCTATACCCCATCCAGAAATCTACGCTCCCAAACTACTGCTAGAGCCAGAACCACACGCGTGAAAACTAAAAAGATGGGGGGGCGAGCCTTCTCCCACCTGGCGGCAAACAGTTGGAACAATCTGCCAGTGAACCTTAGATTAATAACTAATTACCTGTCCTTCAGGAAGCAGCTAAAAACGTTTCTTTTTCCTAAACCCGACTAAAACTTAACCATCTTGCACTCTCCCCTCACTACCTACTCACTTTTTACTGCAACTATAGCGCCGTGATATCCTATCTGGGATGATTGTTTGCGCTTTACAAGTACCCCCTAACATTAACATTAACATTAACTATCCGGGCAGACTGGGCTGGGCAGGGCAGGGGGGCTAGACAGGGCTGGCCACTGTCTCCCTTGCTGTCTGCCTTAGGCAGTGGAGCCACTAGCATGATGTGTGTCACAGGACGTCCAGATTCAAAGAATCCCATGGGACTCCAATTGGGAAGATGGGGGGTCCCTATATGCAGATGACCTCTTACTATGCTTGGCGGACCTGGAGTGTTGAGCTCCATGGATTCTAGAAACACTAACAGTGTTCAGGAGATACTCGGGCATACAAATAAACTGGCTCAAATCTGTGGTATTTCCGGTTGCTCCATGGCAGCTGCCGGTGGTCACCAGAGGGATTCATGAACCTGGGGTTATAAGTTACACCATATCCCGCTGTATTCCACCGCATCACACTAGGGAAAGAACTGGAGCACTAGTGAAAAGGCCTATGACACTGGTGGGGGCTTTCCATTTCATTATTGGGAAGGCCATCCCTATACAAATTGGTACGGAATACTCTGTTTGAAGCGCCTAACAGTTTTATTTTAGGACCGGCGTTAGAGCAGGTGTTCTGGGATGGGAGAATCCCCGGGATAGCACTACAGACTCTGACACAGAGTTCCAAATGAGGGTGGGATTGCGCTGCCCGATCTGCAACTTTATTATTGGGAGGTACAACTATTAACGCTGAACTAATGAGCCTTCACCTCAAAGCAGGAACCAGCACTGCTGATGGACAGGTGGGCAATGGGCGAAAGATGATACATTGAGATGATATACGGTGGAAGGGATGCCCCAGCTCTGCCGACCTGACAGCAACAGTGTTCAAGGTCTGGAAGAAGGCCACATATAAAATGGGAGGGGGAGTGGAATTAATGCTACAAACACCTGGGACTTCGATATCCTAGCTAATGCGAAGAAGCTTGAAGGTGACAGACAGTGGCATATATATCGTGAAGCTCAGAGATAGGGGGGAATCAGGGTGAATGTTGACCTTTGCTTACTATAAGACCAGTATGAATTATCAGACAGTCAAAGGTTTGATGCTTGGAGGGAGGAACACGCACCACAAAAATAATGAACAATTGCAGGAGGTTCAGGGAGAGACCCCACTGGAATATAGGGTACTGGCTGCCTCACTATACAGACATGTCATTTCACAAATATATTGAACGTTCACCAATAATAATCAAACCCCCTGTTAGCGTTGAAGGAGTACGGGGGAAGAGCGTGCAAGTATCCGAGGGAGTTGGCAATTCAAAATACTGCACTAAGCATACCTCAACAGGACGAGGCTGTTCAAGATGGAGACAGCAGGGATGAATAAACGCCCGAGGTGTTGTGGACAAGTGAAAGCGTTGCCCCATACTCTGGGGGAGTGCCCAGCTCGTTGCTCATTCTTGGCACAGATGAATCATAGAATGATAGCGTTCACAGGAGAAAATATAAAACTAACTCCGGCATTGGCGACTCTGGGGATTTGGGTTGACCAAACCATTCCCAAGTATAGTGGTGTAACGTTGCCCTGATGGCGGCAAGAAGAGACAATAACGCACCTCTGGGACGCACCAACCCCACAAGGATTAACATAACAGGTGTATGTGTAAAGCAAACGTTCAAACGGTCACCCAAGGGTATCTTGGCGATGAATAACAGATGTTTATGGCTACTCAAGGGTACTAATCTCATCAACCACGGAAGAATGAAAGGCTGAGTGGACCCACTGGGATTTGGACCTGTGACCATGAGGTCGAACACAGGCCCCGACAGTGGATGCATTAGTCCACTAAGCCACCAGACCCGGCCTGGAACAGTGTAGAGGAGTATAGACTGGTGCATGCAGGCAGAAGAGACTGTTTACAAGGCATGTGAATGCCCACGGAAATGTCAAGGGCGGGATTTGTGGAGAGATTCGAAGGGTATGGACTCCTGATACGGTAGCGAAGGGGCCGGCCCCATAGGGCACACTAATGAGATGTTCAGATTCTTGCAGAGTGTATACTCAATGGAAATCTCTAAGAATATGAGGGAAGGGGATGGCAAACGTTGGATCGTGTACTTTGGTGCTGGTTTATTTTCACAAGAACACTGGAAATTTTCATTAAAATTTTCTTTTCTTAAATTAAAAAAAGCAACAATTGTTTTGCAAACACTCAAGAAGGGTGGCGCTGACCCGTCCGAGACTCAAAATGATTGCCTCATCTATCTAACTCAAATTTGTGTAATTACTGAAAATCATATGGCCGAACTGCCTGTTAACCCTTGCAAGAGTTACTTTTTTTAGACTTCTTCCAAGCGCACAGTACCGAAATTGTGCTATTTTCAAATGTGCATGATTTAAGGGTGTACCACTTGTTGAATATATCTCTCTTTCTCCTCAAGCTCAGGCTTTATCTAACATGTGGTTTAAAATGTATACTGTTTGCAGATCATCCTCAAATTTTAACGTACACCGATGATTCTCAAATTTTTCTGCGTCTTGATAAACTTTCTTCTCTCAGAGTTTTCCAACATCTTATGCTTTTTGCCTGGAACTAGATGGAAAGCAATCAGTTAAAGCTAAACGTATGGAAAACTGAGGTCTTAGTTCTTAACGAAAAAACTGACCTCTGGCTGGACACCTACTGGCCAGGCAGATCTCAGTTTCTTGACTCCTTCCACATGGTGAAGAGCCTCGGGCTGAAATTTGACAGCTCTCCATCTCTGTCCAAACATGTCTCCTTAGTAGTCTCCTTGTGCTTGTTTCATCTTAGAATCCTGAGGACGTGACTTCCCTATCCGACAGCGGAAGGAGGAGAGCTGCTGTTCTATTTGCTCCAGACTGGGCGATGCCGTTGTGTTCTATCTTGGCCTTCCCACGTCTCTGTTCAAAATACGCCAAGTGATCCAAAATGCGTCGGCTATAAAGATTTTAAAGGTCGTTGCATTTGCAACAGCGCGTCTTCTTCAGCGATTGCACTGGCTTCCTCTCACTAGGAGTGTTCAGTTCAAGTCTCTTTGCGTCACTTTCAAACCTATATGTGGTACTGCCCCAAGGTTCACCGCTTGTCGTTTGACTACAAATGTTCCAGGACACGCTCTACTCTTCTCTTCAGACAACCTCTTGCTTATTCCCAAAGTTTGAAAAGCCAGGCGGGGGGGTGGCTGCCTTTCTTCCTGTGCCCAGAGGCTTTGAAATCTTCACTCTCCAGCCTCTGCGCAGAACCAACCCTCCTATCTGTTAGGCGCTCCCTAAAACTTGGCTTTTCCAACAAGCATTCTATACTTAAAGTGCTAAGTCTGACTTCTCCCAGTCACCATTTAGCACCAAGAAACCAACGATTGAACATGCACAATACAAACTGGATTAATTTAACAATCCCAAGGAAATGGGGATGTCACGGAAATGTCTCGTTGTACTCCACCCATTCTAGAGCAGAAGTAATACTGATAAATAAAACTGTGGCTTCCCATATGGGTAACCAATCAAATACCTGAATTGTGGATATGCAGGGCTGATCATTGACTGATGCTGATCAACATTTATGTTCCCGATGTAGATAATGAGCCGTTCTATGACAGTAAGGGAGTTTTGTGGCTGTGATAGGGAGTTTTGTGGCTAGCAATCGATATGTGCAGGGGAATTCAAAGTCATCACGCTTATAGTGTGGCATATACACTATGAGCATTTGTAGGATTTCAGGAGCGTTCGACCTCACAGACATTTGGAGGCAGATACAAGTTGACTCCTTGGAGTCCCTTTTCACTCAACAGTGCATCAGGCGTAGCGGGCTACTACTCGCGGAATTAATGTGCGACTTAGTGAGTGCTAATATTCTACCTAAGACCATATCAGACCATTTGCAGGTTCTGATTCAACTAGCTCTTGCACAGGGAGGGAGCTTTTCATGGCACTGGCAGTTCAAGAGTGCTGCCCTGCTGAATTCAGTGTGTGCTGTAAGGCCGTGACGGAACAAATATTGTTTTATATCAACACCACTACAGGTTTGGTTCCAGTTCAGGGCACACTGTGGAGTGCTTTTACAGGTGTAAATCCAAGGAATGTATATTGTGAAAGAAAAACGTGAACTGGCCACTTGAATGATCCAGGGCTGCGGTGTTTTCCACATAATTACGGATTTGCCTAACTTGCCACATAATCCATCATATTCTGCATAATTTTATAGATTTTAACAAAATAATATTTCTAGCTCAAACGGATCAAAATTTCAAGAAAATGCTACACACGTGTTGCTGCACAGTGGCTGTCCTTTTGTCGTGCAGTGGCAGGTTACTTTTAAAGTGTTAACGTGTAAAATTGACAAAACAGTGACATAATACTGCTTCATACGTTGCTTCATTATGCCACATGATTTAGTCAGAACTGCCGCATAATTCCAGTGGCTATGGCTATACAGCACCAATGAACGGACTAAATAAAAGGCGGAGTAAATGCAATATGTTTAAATGGGGGAGGCACTGATATCATTGAGCAGCTAAAGAAAGGGCTAGTTGAAAATAGAGCTTTTGCAGGGACATAGTTAATATCCTGAACCAAAGGCAGTCTCCCAGTAGATATGGGAAGGGTAAGAGGCCAAGCAGAACCCTTGCTGGGTTATTAGGTCTGAGCGGGGCATACAACCACAACCAGAGTTAGGAATAGAGAGGGAGTGACGATTACGAGGGAGGGCGACATTGGCACTGATTTTACTACTTATTAAAAAGCATTATACACTCCAAAGAAACACCCCCCTTTGAAGCTAATCAGATGTTGGTTTGATCAAGTTTCCCTCTCGTGGATAGAAGAGAATTTGAGGGAGCAGCCCTCCTCTTCCTCCACTGTAGGGAGGACAGAGAAGGCAATGACTGAGAGCGCAGGATCTGAACATCTAGCTTCCGATGATTTGACAGTAAATAAACATTTACTCCACAGCTGCTATATACGAACGGGGCAGCAATTGATGCCAGACATCCTGAGGACATTTGGACGCTCCCACTATCCGAGCCGGAGGATAACAGTGGCTCTTACAAAGCACTATGCAGTTTCCGTATTGACTATTACATTCTGGTCGGGGTAATAGCAGATCGGATGCTCCACTGATGCAGTCGTTGCTACTGGCAGACCAGGATGGCTTTCTATCTGGTAGGTTTACATCCTATAAGCTGTAGCGTGCTACTCACCGAAAAGCGCTTCAACGCCTCGTCAGGTGTAGTAAACACTATATACATGCAATTTATAATTACAGCATGTAAGTGACTTCAAGGACATCTTTGTGGGACGGGGATCAGGGATGGATCCCGAGCAATCGGTGCTCACAGTCCCAAACCTTATGGAGAACTTGTTTCATACATAGCAGAAAGAGCACAAAGTACCATTCTAGTCACATTCTTGTAAATCGACAGGGTCTCCATTGACAGGAAATAAAACGGGGAAACAAAAAAATTAAAATATTAAACCTACCAGTCATAAAACTGTCTTGGTACAAAGAAAATGTACAAAACTTTGTGTGGAGCAACAATTAAATAGAAAATATTTTCTATAAAAACTGGTTAGAGGTAAAGCTCTGTGTATAGGGATACTGCTAAAATAGTAAACAAACAGGGACCGAAGAACCAGCATCCACTGTGCTGTTCTCTGTGACTAGTTGTGGGGCGCCTTCAGTGCATAAAGTGAAAGACTTGTTTCTTCTGTATGCTATTGAAAGAATTCCCTTTAGTTAGTCTTTTTTTAAAGAATGATATAAAGAGAAGTTTGGTCAGTAACTTTAGCTGATAAATGACAAAGAAGCGCAAGATGAAAACAAGCATTGGCATAGCCAATAGGTCTCGCCTTTGGGACCTTATAAGTGTTTAGCCATGCAACAGTTGATGTTGTTGCACTAAGGATATTGTGCTGCATAACGAAATACTTATAAGGTCCCAAAAGTGAGACCTATTGGCTATGCCAATGCTTGTTTTATTTTGCATCTGAATGTTTGTGCTATAATTACCAACTTCTTGCCTAATAATTTCATCTTTTTTTCGAGGCCACATAACAAGGACCCCCTCTTTGCATCGTAAGCACATGCACATGGTGACGATGTGATTCATATATGTGTTTTATGGTCACGGTTTGTGATTGAAGTGAGTAAGCACACGGACAAGGTGATGATGTGATTCGTATGTTTGAAGGTCACGGTTTGTGATTGATGTGAGGAAGCACACGCAAAAGTGAAGCTGCGATACAGATGCGTTATATTGTCACAGTTTGTGATTGATGTGGGGAAGCCTCACACAAAAATGTGAGAATGTGAATCATATGTGTTATACGGTCACGGTTTGTGACTGTTGTGAGGAAGCACTCATTGACTTGGGATGTGAGGCCACCAGGGCACAGGTGAGTTCCAACTTCACACATATATTTTCCCCCTGATGCCAAATATTGAAGAATGAATGCGCAGCTTTGTGGCACTGCTTATCACCTTCTGGTCTCCCCAGTACTAATGCCGCTGCAGATCCCGGTAGTTCGCTTCCGCTTGGCAGAATACGTCACCTGCTGTTTCACACTGCAGGTCACTTGACTGTTCTCGAGACGGGGCAGTGTGTAAAGATCAGCAGAGCAGCACAGACAGGGAAGGAACAGAGGCTGAGGCAACTCTGACTGCCTCAGAATGACCCGGGGAGCTGTGTTCAGACCAACAAATGTGTCTATTTGTACATCTTGCAGGAAGCCAATAATAGGCTCTATCGAGCACTGGGCTCAGATCCAGGACACGTGGGGACGGTTTAGTGAGGCAGGACGATACAGAACTTCCGAATGGAGAGGTGTCACTGTTACCATGGCAATGCTGTTTCCACAGCCAACCGTGAATAACTAGCTTTGCTACGTCATGGAGAACACTAACCGGATTATCATACAAAATATGCCACTAAATCAAAGCATGCGCTGTAGGTGACATTGGCGGCCATACGTTAGCCATGGCCAGTCACAGCCACAAAGAACCACGTTTGATCCATAACATACATGTACACGGAGCTTAATTGTGGTCTTTTGTTGTTTTTTATGAGGGAAAAAGTACTTGCCAGGCAATAGGAGTTTGTCAAATGCAAACGGACAATGGTTTGCATTATATTGATTGTATAAGAAGAAAGGAATAACAGCCGGCAAGAAAGTGAAAGCGACCTAGAGCAGGCAAATGTGGCACGCGCGAGAGCGAGCACCAGGCCATATGTTTTGAATTATCGCGCCCGTGTCTGGGTACGATAATTCAAAACATATGGCGCAATGTGGGTAACCGCAAGCAATCGGCCACACACGCACAAGCGTGTGGTGAGTTTTGAAAGCCCCTTACTATAAGTCTCGCCAGAGCAGCGCATGCGCGCTGCTTTATGCTCGACCTAAAAAGGCCTTCTCGAGTCTGAGTGTCCAGGATCTGATACCAAAACAGTCCATATCTCATGCACTTAGGAGAAAAAAAAGACTGAAAAATCATCTTTTCAAGGAGCGTTACCCCTACATAGCAGAACTGACTTATACCTGCTTTATTGCGTATGATCTGAATGATATATTATAACCTGTGTCTCTAATCAGCTAGTCAGCATGCTGCTGCTTCCCAGATAGATTTGAACTATATTTGTATTGTTACATACATACAAAATGCTTCTCCGTGTACTTTTAAGGCCCTTTTATAATTTTCTGTTTTTTTATATGGAATTACATTTAATTTTGTTAAAAGATACAAAGTAAGAAGAAAATGTCGCCTTTGGAAACTTTCTTTAATTTATAATTGTAGCCCTCACCCTCGCCCCCCCGCGATTATACAAAGGAGGAGTCATGTTGTATTTAATACCATTAATAAAGAACTCACGAGAGACTGGCCACAAAAACTATGGCGATTCTTTACTGTATCAAATGTAGACTGCACATACTAATTGTTTAGTGGTAGCTTGTAATTGCTGCTCTTGACTGAAAAGACCATGCAAATTAGTGATTTCTTCTTGTGGCATTCACCTTACCAGTGCCACTGAGGCCAACTAACAAGAAGGGCAGAGGGAGTCTCTACAAACATTGTATGTAAGACCATCAGAAAAGCGATCCCTCATTTACGATGAAAATGAACCCAATGGGGCTCTGAATATGGTCTTGCTTCAAGTTTATTAAATGAACAGCAACAAAAACGACATATTCATTGTGCGAATCTCAGCATCAAATATATATCTGAATTTGAGATCAACAACAGAGTCTGAATTCACACAAATGTTGATAACTATACTTCTCTATCGTGAATCTGCTTGTATATTCACAATCAGTAGGGTATCTCTGCACATGCCCCAGATCCCAAAATATATTTAAAATAAATACTGTTCCAGCTTTTAAAATAATTTTGCAACAATTAGTTAGCTGTCATGTTTTGTTTAACGAAAGACAATTAATCAATCATTTATCACAGAGAGTATCTGACAGAAACATGCATTCTAAACTTTTTCGCTCACTCAGCAAAGACAGCGTGTGAAAATAGACTTTACAAATGCTTTGCAAAAAGGCAGACTCTAAAACGTATACTAATAGAAGCGCACATAAACATCTTATACAAAATGTCTACATCTATCTAATCCCGCTATCAAACACTTGTTCCAAAATAGTGAGAAGATCCCACTCCTAAAATAAATATGAGGATGGGTTGGCAGCTTTTAGGAATGAAATACAAGTGGAAACATTCGTAGGGAGATATCTATGTAAGGTCTTAAATTTGGCAATCTAGAATTTAAAAACCAATGCTTTTGCAAAGATGTTTTTGAAGTCTATGACTTCCATTGGAACTTGAGCAACTCCAGAACAGTGCCTTTGCAGTGCATCCTTTTGACTGGAAATTCCTTTCCACAGTGAATTTGTTACGTTCACTCGATGTCTAAAGGCATTTTTCTCAGAATCTCAACACTTTTTAAGGTACCAGCTTTTTATATTACTTTTTTCACTGGAGACACATTCTTAACTCGGCATCCCTGACCAGCATGCCACCTGTCATGTGACGCACCTTAGGCGGGGAGATAGTCCAGGAAGGATAACAACAATGCCTGCATGGTCTGCCCCCTAGACTTTCACACTACAGTAAGGTTTACCATTTGTCGGGAGATCCCTTGACAAACGTTAAAGGTCTCTGAGGCACTTCGCTTCAGAGCTAAGCTTGGAAAAGTGAAGAAACCAAAGGGTGCAGGTGACCCCATGCCCACTGAAATGTCTGAGGGATGCGATTCCTTCACTTTGGCACTCGTGGAGACTAGGTCTGACATTCAACAGGGATCAAATATGGAACATCAAGGCAATCACAGTCAACATGGATACACTCAATGACGCATTATTTAATCTAGAGCGGTCAGTGGCATCCTTACATTGAGGCATCTTTTGCGGTCAGGATGTTTCTTGATGTCTGGGACCACGTAGTAACCATCAAGAACACATTAATCATAAAGGAGACACACCCCACGCCAGGAGCCGAAACGGACACTGTCCTGAATGGAACTTCTTGAGGCTATTACATGTTATCTAAGCATCATATGTAAATGCTGTAAGTGACTGTGACTAGTAATATAAAACCTAAGAAAACCTTATAAAAAGATTGCTTAAAAAAAGAACATTCTCCCTTCACTTAAACTTATAAATCCCTCAGCTCAGGGCATTGTGGCCCATCCTGTGGCTGAGGTGGGCCCTCATACTCTAGCGACCTCACCAAGACTTGGAACACCTGAAACCCCACACTGTATCCCGCCAGGGCTGTCAAAGCATACTATTAATGATTCTGTTATGACTAGAACTCTTACAGTGCTATGCTTAACTGAAAACTGATGGTCTCATCATGCAGATTCTCTTGATGATTCAGTTGCTTGTAACCTCTGAGTGTAACCTGCCAATATGGGACAAGGACGGAATAAGAGCGGGTTACAGTTACAGACCAAAGGAGCCTTCCCATGCAGTCGTGGCAATGCAGTACATTTAAAAGGTAAGACCCTACTTCTTGTTTTACATTTAACTAGTTATACTCAGATAGGGGTCATTTTGAACAACTGCCCCAACCCCCAAATTGTCAAATTATTTTACAATACAGTATAATTAAGTTATGCACACTCATCCCCTCTTCTCTAAGAACAGATGTTTTATTCAATGTAGTGGGGATATGGTCCCTCTCGTAAAGATGAGCACACACAAGTCCCAGTCCATGGTGTCGGCTGACAGCATATACCCAGTTTCAGTTTCAGGCTGTAATGCGGTTAAATGCTGAGGCTGCATAGACCTAAACCTTTTATTGTTTGGCCGTGGAAGAAGGTATCACTCGATGAGTTAGTCAATACCCTTGCTTAGTAGAACACTCATGTAGGCTCGGAGATGGTCTCAGATGATCATGGACAGTGTCTTCATTACTTAAATCATACAATAACTTCAGCACATGATGACCAGGTCTCTTTCAAGACTACTCAGGTCAAAATCAAGTTTGTGCAACATAAAGGTTTTTGATAGAGTTAAACATAAAGAAAAATACTCTTAATGGCGTGTGCTGCCTTCTCAGTGATGCCTTTAGTACCGTTGCTCCGACTGCCGAGGGACCCTTTCTTCAGTGGGGCGATCTCAGTGGCCTGCCGGCTCCACCTGACCTGCCGCACCTCTGCAGACTCGACGGGCAGCGCTGGCGGCACCACAGACTATCGAGTCGGCCCAGCCCCCCTCCAAGTCCCAGGATATTCTCTACCCAAAATACATCGGCTCCTCCAGGTGAGACGGCCTGCAGCATCCTGGATTGCCAAGAGCTTCCGGCTTTGCATAACTTTTTCCTCCCATGTTTGGAGAGAGATCATTTCTTGGTGTGTCGGCCCACACCTTTTAATTTGACAGTGTGGTGAGGCCTGACTGCTCGTGCTGCAGGGTGTGTGACAGACCCTTGTACAAGCGGCTCTTCAACCCACCCTCCCCACAACCCCCCCCTTTAATAGGTTACTCTTCTAGGTTGTGAGCAATCTGCTGGTGCCCTGGATACCTCTCTTCGACATAGGATACCATTTTTGTGGGATGGGCGGACTAGAGGACCTCTTCCCTCCCCCTCACCCTCATCCTTTCTGGTTGGCCTGGATCACAGACTGGTCTCTATCATAGGGTGTGGGGGACCTACTCATGCTGAGGCACAAACAAAAATTGACAAATATAAAGCCCCTTAAACCCCTGCGTCGAGATGGGACAATGCAGATTTTCCCACCTCATCGCTGGCAGGCCAACCCAATGCCACGGACATCTTCTTGCTATCCGGGCCTCACACTCAGCACAGGAGACCAGGATTAGGGAGGTCAGATCAATGTTGTGCTCCTGCGTCATGACCTTCACAATGTCGCAGACCCCGTGGCAGGAATGGAGGGACGCATATCGATCTAGAGCACTCTGTGTACACTCTAAAGGCGTTTCGTCTGACCACGACCTCCCGCAGCATGGAGATCCGGGCTGAGGATGCAGAGAACTGAGCCTGGCAGAATAACCTCCGCTTCATGGGTTTCCCCAAAGGGGCCAAGGGGGTGATATCTCCTGAAAACTTCTTGGAGAAGTGGATCCTATCATGGGTACCCGAAGGGCACCTGTCTCCATGCTTTACCGTGGAAACGAGCACACAGATCGTTGGTGGTGATCCCTACACCAAGGGCCCTTTGCAACTGATGACTGCAAAAATCCTTAATTACAAGGACAGGGATGTCGTCCTCCGTTTCGCCCGTAAGTTGGCCCCCACAAACTTTTAATCCACCAGGATCCTGGTCTTCCCAGACTACACCCATCTAGTACAGCGTCAACGCAAATCCTTTGAGGCTGTCAAACAGAAGTGCCAGGCGATGAACTTGTGTTACATGCTCCTCTTTCCAGCCCACATCCGGGTAATCCACGCCTCCAAGTCCTTCGTTTGTCCACACTCCCAAAGCAGCGTGGGAATAAGCAACGGAGAGCCGGCTCCTGTGCAGCAACTCGCACCCTCTCTGGGTGTGGGACACACACCTTGAGCAGGCCGCAGAGAGTGAGCCCTGCAGCCACAGCAGACTAAGGGGCTCCCGCAAGTGACAGATGAGCCCTGAAGGGTCTCCCGCCTCCTCCTCCATGGATGTTCCTAGTCAACCACAGGGTAATGACTGTGGTGCAGCTGCTGCCCCCGGTTCTTCCACCCAGGAGGACTTGGCGGCATCTTCATCAAAGAGAGGGGGTGATGGAGCGAGGACCTGAGGCTGCTGCCATGGCTTCCCTTTGGACATAACAATATCAATGTGCCAGCAGCACAATATTGTTTCCAATGAGTATTTTCCAGTGGGGGGACAGGGTTTGAATCACTCCAAAAGTTGGTTTTCTGCTGTTTGTAATTTACATTGCTGGGGCGACAGATGTTCCTGGGATTAAATTATGAAGGGAGGATATAGGGGAGGGTGGGTTAGGGCAGTTTGGCCCAATTGGCAGTGAGTTTGTTTATTTTTCAGGCAGACTGCGATCCAGAGTTCTTTATCCTGCGATTGCCTGTGTGGGTTTCGACAAGACCTTTGTATCCCACACAGTACCCAATGGTTCTTAAAATAATCACATGGAATGTCAATGGTCTGAATGATCGCATTAAGTGGAGTGCAGTTTTGGATTTTGCGAAATGTCTTGCCCCGGAGGTGCTCCTACCCTAGGAGACGCACCTACTTGGTAACCAATGCCCCTTCTTGGTACCCGATGCCCCTTCCTGGCCCATTATCGATACAATAGGGTCTACCATGTCGGTTACACTAAGGGCTCCAATGGAGTAGCTATCCTGATCCACAAACGCCTACCAACGGTGATCACTCGTAGTGCAACGGACCCACAGGGTAGATATGTCACGGTGGACGGGGCGATCAGTGGCAGGCTTACAATCTGCCGAGTGTCTATGTCACTCTCCAATTACCGGGTCCCACATTGGAAGCGGTGCAGGAGGTATTGGCAGGCTATCCCATGGGTGTCACCGTAGTAGGTGATGATTTCAACATGATGATGTCCTCTGACACTGACAGCTCAATGGCTTTGAATGGTACCCGGCCTGTGGCCACCCATCTTGCTGACTGGGCTTCTTACCTTGGCTTCTGCGATGTCTGGCACGCCTGGAACCCTTGCACACAGGTGTATACTCAGCTGCACATAAGACAAGAACACGTATCGACTATGTTTTCATGCCTGCCACAGACTTGCTACACACCACTGGGTCAGAAATCCTTCCCAGGGGTATTTTGGATCACACTTAAGTCACTATTCACCTGTGCAAGGGTGCTCAAGGGGAATGCCCATTCTGGTGCCTTAACGCCTGGTGCCTCATGAACAATGATACAGCGGAGTTTCTGTTGCAACTACTGGACGTCTTTATGGTGCTGAACGTACATTCGGTCCTCAGGCCAAATCCTCAGGGTCACTGGTATGCTGGTCCATCCCGATCAGTGTGAATTCACGCCACAGTACACGCTACTGTAGCCGCAGATTTTGAAAAGGTTTTTGACTCTCTTGATTGACACTTCCTCTGGGACACACTCAATTGCCTGGTCTTTGGCCGCCGATTTATCTCTTATGTGTGGACGCTTTATGACAGCCCCAGGGCCCGAATCCGGGTGAATGGGGTCCTTCCGCGGGTGTTCCCGATTCAGTGGGGAACCAGGCAGGGGTGCCCCTCATCCTCCCTTTCCGCTCTTGAGATTGAGGTTCTGGTGACGTGTTTTCACTGCGATACAGAATTGCAGGCGTTCTGGTGGGGGGAAGGAGTTGATGTGCTGCTCTTTCTACGCGACCCGTCGGCGGCGGGCCCCAGAGTATTATACATTGAGAACCTATATGGCCAGACCTTCGGCTTGCTGGTTAATCATTCTAAGTCCATGCTGATCCCGTTGACGGGTGCCACGCAGGGTCATGGCTGCCGCATATCCCCCTCTGTAGGATAAACTTCCTCTACCTCGGTATTCACATTGCACGCCTTCTCAATCTTGCCTGGTCCCCTTGGAGAGGTACACAACTCTGCCAAGTGGCCACATTAGTGGTATTTGGGAGGTGGGACCTGATTGATATTTCACGTTTGGGCGAGTCAAACATGCGGTCATTCTCAGAAATATAGGCCGACTTCCAGTTACACATTTGTCAATTTTTCAACTTCCTGCAGCTCCAACATGCCCTGTTGTCCCACCGGTCCTCCCTCGGGGTAGTTCCTGAATTTAGTCCCATGGAGCCCAAGGTTCTTATCGGTCCCCGGGGCCAGGGAGGGGTCTCCAAAATATATTAGTCCTTGGTGAACAATTCCACGGAATTGCTTACCACTCTTCGTACCCGTTGGGAATCCTGGGTGGGCCTTCTAGAGGACAGGGAATGGAGGGAGGGGCACATGGCCCCGAAAGAACTAGCTATATCCTCTCGGCTCCGGTTGATCCAAGTGAATGTCTTACACGCCATGTACTTGACACTGCTGCAGCTTTGGCAGGTGGGTAAACTTCCATTGCCCGCCTGTCATCGATGCAGAGCTGACAGTGCAGATTGTTATCATGTAGTCTGGTCGCCCCGTTATATACGGTTACTGGTCCTGAGCCATGGGAGTTCTGTCTGGGGAATTGGGAAGACCAGTGGACTGTTCACCCTGTATTGCTCTCCTGGGATTACTGGATGACCTGAGCCGGAGACAATCTGAGAGGCATCTCGTGGGCTTGGTGACCCTGCTCGCTAAGCAGGATATGGTCCGGAACTGGACCTCGGCTGACACCCCGGACTTGCAAGCATGGCAAGCATGGCAACAGGCTATGGACTGATGTGCTGAAATGGAAGAACTTGTGTACGCAGCACAAGGCTGCCCAAATAAACAGTGCAAGATATGGGGCATTTGGTGGGACTATTTTGGACTTCAAGGATTGTTCTAATGATTCGGATAATGACATGTGGCTACGGGGTCGGTTGTTTTGCTCTGCCTGTCATGTTCAATGTGTTTGTCTTAAGTCTCGAAAACCCAATAAAAAATAACTGAAAAAAGAGTTAGCTTTAAATAATCTATAAAATAAATATATTAGTTTATGTTTTATGTTTTTGCATTCGGTGACAAGAAAAAATTATGCAATAAAGGCTCTATACTACTGACCATATAAAGACTGCTGCCATGCTAGTGCAGAGCACAGCAACGCAAGACTTTTCCCACTTCCGGTCGGACTCTCCAACAAACAGTGCTGTTTGCAGTTCAACCCGCGCACAATCTGAAAATGAAATGACATACATAAAAAAATGAAAAGGAGTAAGTAAAAAGCGTGCATAAAATATCATGCCTGCCCTCCAAAGAATGTTTACGTTTCATACCTACTAAATACTTAAACAACTTAAACAGCTGTAAAAATTAATATGTTGTCTTCCCGAGCTGGGAGCAGCTTTGCGATTGGCAACAAGATACATGGAAGCTATAAAACAAAATATTTTTTCGTCTAGAAATAGTTTATGAATGCTGCCTCTTACCAATAAAATGTTTAGGATTTCACAAACAAGATTTTCAAATGTAAGTATTCTTAACAAATGTGCTAAAATTACAAATTCCTTTAAACACACAATATTAAAAAGTTAATACGGGTTTACTAACGTTGAATAAAAAGCACCAGAAGGCAGGTAAAACGATTGGTAGCTATTTATAGTACATTGATTAGGTCCATTTAAATGATGTTTATAGTTTTTATTTTACATGTTGTCCTTGCTATATTTCCAAACTTTACTGCAACTATGATGGGGAAGTTATAAATATGAAGTTACTAAAAATGATATTCAAAAGTCGTCATCCTTGGGCAGGGTAAATACAGCTGCTGGTTCCCATGGTTGACCAGAGAGGCACACGGTGTTTTATGATAGCTGCATGGTTGCCTGGAGGCCATTTGTATATCCTTACAGACACTACTTAATTTAGTTTAGACATCTCACTCGAGACTATGCAACAGCTCATCAAAGCTCTTCACTGTTCCCTACTTATCACCACATAGAAATCTACAATTCAACAATTTTACATAACACCTTTCCACCAAAGCAGCTGGGGAATATAATGCATTGACCATCAAGAGGGGGGTCAAAGAGCAGACAAGATTCCCAAAGACCAAACAAAATCCATATGGTTTGCCTCTTAAATCGAATGCCTAATGCCCATGTATGTACTAGCAGTCCTCGTCTGTGAGGACTCGCTGACTATGATATGCCAAATTCACCAAATGGGACGGTTGTTGGTCTGTACAGATGAAGTCTATCAAACTTTAATGGAACGTCTTCACACTAGTTGACATGCTAAGACTAATTAAAGAATCCCCACTAGGTAAGAAGAACTGTGAACATGTGATATTGTTCTGGGGAAAAATGCCAGATTACACGCAGGCACTGGACAAGCTTAGCAGAATTCGGCCAATAACAAAAAGTTATGCTAGAATGTCATGAGACTGAAATGATTATACACAACTAAATTAACCCGGCCATACGTTGTATGTATTTATAGTTTCTATCTGTCCCCAATGGCCTATGAAATTTATGCTTTCGCTTCCACCTCACCCTGAATGGTGTAAATATATCAGTCAAGCCCCCCCAATACCCTTGTCTCGAGTACTGCTGTATAAAAGTATTAAATAAATAAAAGGTACAGTCAAGGCAAATAAGCTTTATTACGGCAGGATTCATGAACGTCTTGTTTCCCGTTCAAAGCTGAGCTTGTAAGGGTTGTGTTTACCTATCTAAAGGCATTAAGTAGTTCTTTACGGAAAATAACTTGAATGAACAAATGACGAAGATGCAAAGTTATTTATACTTCATCACTTCATAGAGCACTAGTTTACAGGCAGTCCGCTCTTTAAAGTCGCGTCAGATATGCGATGGTACCTGGACTCTAGTTCATACAGAACTGGTTTTCATTAACGACTCTTGTTGTCTCATATCTACCTTGAAATCCATGTACGTTTATCCATCCTACTCATTCCAAAGAGCAGCACCTTACAGCATACCTGCACCAAACCCAGTCGGCACCGGTTTTGTGGGCTTGCTCTTTGTACAACGAAAAGAAGACTGTATTTTAATGTCCAATGCTTTGATTTAACGTGTAATACAGGAAGGCTAGTTTGTTCATAGGCATTTCTACAACTTTTGTAGGTAAGAGAAGTAGGATCAGGGAGATAAAGCGATCCAGTAAAGGTGCTGAGTTCGATTAAGGCGGAAACAACGTGGGTACTCTGCTTCCGCAGTCGACAACCTAAAAGCAAGGCTACATCTCTCAGTTGCCTTTTTCCTTCAAGCTACAAAATCTCCCAAACAGATGAAAGTGTTACTTACTGCATTCATCATAGCAAGCTGTGAGGGGTAGGCCTTACAGGGGAACATTATTTTCACTCCACCGATGGTGTATTCAGAAAGTGTTGCCGCCATTCTCTATTTCTTTGTATTGCAGGCACTTGTGTGAACTAAAATGAGTCTGAAATGGAAAGCAAAAACATTCCGTCAGAGAGGACCAATATCTTCTTCACAGTAAGCTTATGAATCAAGTCAAAGCAATGAACATTTTTTTAAATACCAACCGTAGTCTGGAAAGATTGATGCCATATTCCAAAATTAAGTGTAATCGACATGTTTATCTTGATTCACGCATTTAAAAATACAATTCTCCTCGGACAAAATAAAATATGCCTGTACCACTGTTGCACTCAAGCAAGAAAGAGAACATAATGAATTAATTTCTACTTATTTATTTATTTTACTCATTAAAACTCACAGTTCTTGCTGGCACCATACAGGTATGCCTCTGTTTGCTAGTGACACAACTGTTTTGTCTTTTCCCAACAAATGTATTGCAACTCTTATTGTCACTTGCTTAGAGCAATAATCATGGTATTCCAAGATATATATCACAAATCACGATGAGTCACACTAGAAACAAACAGACACTGCCATGATATAATCATAAAAATTAAACAGAAATTCAACATCACTTAAAAGCATTGTCTGCCTTACGTTTAGAACTAGAACCTCATATCTGCTCAACCTAAACATGGGTCTCGTAATTATATTAAAGGTTTCTTCTTGGCTTATTTACAATTATCCCGCATATTATATAACCATAAAAACTCCATAGCTAAAAGAGCTCTTAATATGTAACCCTCCTACGTGCATTACCTCTATGAAGAGCTCAAGATGGTTTGAAACACATTTGTATGTGTTCTTATTATGAATGACTTCAGTGGTAAATTTCCATATTTCCTATTAATTCATTTGTAATTATTCATTTCATTTCGAAGGTCTTTCAGCATCATTATTTAAATCCCTAAATAATAGAAAATTGATCGGCTCTCACTTGTTTCCTCCCTAGTGAGGCACATGCAGACCCATACTGTTTTTCATTGCAACAAGACTGTATTGCTATATGGTTAGAGTGTACAACAAAATTTGTCCCCTTAAGAGATCATTTCAAGGCCTACAAGATCCGATTTCTCTAAAAACAATGATATCATCAGAAGAAGCCTGTGACTGCAACTTGAACGATTTAACAGACTTCCTGCTTAAGGACCACCCATCGAGCGCCATCCTGGTTAGCGCTCTAGTGGCTGGCTGGAGCTTGAAACAACCCTATTTAGGGGAGGGAATGCAAGCGTGCTCCCCAAGTGAATGAGACCTATAGGAAGCGGAACGCGCTGATCGTCTGATTCAGGAAACGGTTTCCTGGCTACGCTGCACCGCGCCCCCTCGCCTCTGCCAGTTTTAAGGAAAAGGTTTTTAACTATTGTAAAATTGCTGCTGGAATCGTGTTTTTAATGCTGCCCAAAAACCATTCTGCCCACTTACTCGCACAATAAAATACTGGCACTCCACCTCGCTGTTTTAGCGAGATGACAGACTTCCTGCTTGAGGACCAACATTCGAGCGCCATCCTGGTTAGCGCTCTAGTGGCTGGCTGGAGCTTGAAACAACCCTATTTAGGGGAGGGAATGCAGCACGCAGCGGGCGCACCAGAGGCAAGCCCGTCTGCACCCATCCGCGCACCGGTCGCGCCCAGCGCCAGCCATGCTGCCCGGCCGTACACTGGTAGGATCTGCTATTCCAGGGAAACATTATTGAGTCTTGGCAAGGGGGGGTCGGGAGGGAGACCAAACGGTTTTAACGTGTGGTCTGATTAACAGTAGATCCCTGGTAAAACACCATCAAGAGATCTTTAGTTTGCTGGAGGATCTGGACCTGGATTTGCTATTAATCACGGAGACTTGGACCAACCCGGACTCCTCAGTGGAGCTTGGTTTCGCGTGCCCGATAGGCTATAAGATCCTCCATAAACCGAGGTCTACAGGGAGAGGAGGGGGGGTTGGGATAATTTTTAAAGAGAAATGGAGTTGTGCACCCATACAGATAAAAGAGATTGCAGGATATGAGCTTCTGGGCTTTACACTGCAAGAGCCAAAGGGGAGACTGCTGACAGGCCTGGTATGCTATAGACCTCCGGGTCTAGACTCTCAACACCAGGCACTACTTGATACCATCGCTTCCCTGGCGCTGACACATTCTAGACTGCTATTCCTAGGTGATTTTAACCTCTGGGATACCAGGAGCCCAGGGAACCATCTGCAGGCCCTAAGCCAAACCTGTGAGAATTTTGGTCTCCATCAACTAATACAAGAGCCAACTCACCAGGGAGGTCATGTGCTGGATTTGGTGTATGCTAATCAGTCCGAGACAGAAGTGATTAACATTTCGCCTCTAAACTGGACTGACCACTTCCTTATACATTTTAGGATGACCATTCCCAAGGCCACACAGTACAGGAAAGCTCAAACTACCTATCGGTGGGGAAGGGACTGGAAGAAATTGCCAAAAGACAGAAAAGCCCCTTTCCTTCAAAATGAGACCCTTTTTCACCCTGGCGAGTCAGTAGATAAGAACTACGATAGATATAGTAACTATATAACCAACATCCTTGACGGCTGTGCCCCGTTAAAAAAGATCAAGAATAGGAGGAAACCCACGGCCCCCTGGTTTAGTGAGGAGCTGCGATTGATACGCGCGGCTTGCCGAGAGGAGGTGGCGCAGATCATATTCAGTTACAGATAAGAAAGTACTGAAATTAGTACAGGTCCAATATAAACAGCCCATGATTGGGGCCAAATCACAATTCTATGCCAGCTCTATCCTACAGGCGCCCAATGGTACAAAGGCTCTTTTTAACATCGTGAGGGACCTCTCAAACCCCGGGTGCTTGGCCAATAAAGAGCAGGCATCACAAAAACTTTGTGATGAAGTTGCCACTTTTTTTAACGACATGGTCGCGAAAATTGTGGGAAGGTTCAACCAGGGTGTTACCTACATCCAGGTAGGTGACGAGGAAATTCGAACTGACATATCCCTCGAGCACTTCCAACCTCTTACTGAAGCACTTTTCAACTCCATTGCTCAGGAGATATCCTCTGGGTCACCTCTTGATCCTCTCCCACATAAGATCTGGAAGGAGTATGGTCCTGATCTTTTCCCATGGTTGCGACAAATATGCTGCCAATCCCTGAGCGAAGGAGTAGTACCAGAGGCTTGGAAGCAGGCAGTGGTAACCCCCCTGTTGAAGAAGCCATCTTTAGATCCTTCAATACCAGCCAACTTTCGACCTATATCCCTCCTGCCTTTTCCTATTAAGATCTTGGAAAAAATGGGCAGTAAGTCCCTGTCGTGTTATCTTGAAGAAAACCATCTA
This sequence comes from Triturus cristatus, assembly GCF_964204655.1. Taxonomy (NCBI): domain Eukaryota; kingdom Metazoa; phylum Chordata; class Amphibia; order Caudata; family Salamandridae; genus Triturus; species Triturus cristatus. The sequence continues at coordinate 933,498,455 of NC_140584.1, read as the reverse complement.
CTAGACAGGGACCAGTTCGGATTCCGGCCTGGTCACGGAACGGAGACTGCTTTGACAACTGTGTTGGATAAGTTAAGAATGCGCGCCGATAACAGTGACTCCTCGGTGTTGGTGTTACTGGATATGTCGGCTGCCTTCGACACAGTAAATCATGCAGTTCTGATCACGAGGCTGGAGAGGCTGGGGGTGAGGGGCTGTGTGTTGAAGTGGCTGCAATCCTATTTATCAAATAGACAACAGGTGGTAACCATGGCGCCATTTGCCTCCCTGAAGTCTCCGGTCTGTCACGGAGTGCCTGAGGGCTCGGCAATTAGCCCGATCCTTTTTAATATCTACCTACGCCCTCTGATCCCTGTTATAAAATCCTATGGGATCGACCTGTCTATTATGCCGATGACACTCAACTGCTTTTCTCCTTGGAAGGAAAGCACACGGTGCCTATGAACATCTTCCAGGCGTGTATGGGCCAGGTCTCGGATTGGCTGAAGGCCAATTCCTTACAGTTCAATGGGGGGGGGAAAGACAGAGCTGCTGTACTATTCTGCAGCAAGAAGGTCCAAACCCCTACTGGGCGAATGAAGAGGATCCTATTTTGGCAACAAATACGGTTCGCAACCTGGGTGTTTTGGTGGATGAGGACCTCCAGATGCAATCGCAGGCCAATAAAACAATCAGCATCTGCTTTGCCTTGTTAAGAGCCCTTCGGCGAATTCTTCCTCTTCTACCCAGTGAGGCTAGACCCTTAGTGGTTAGAAGCATAATCTTGAGCAGACTGGACTACTGCAACTCCCTGTATTTGGGTGCCCCTCAATACATCCTGCAGGGGCTGCAAAGAGTCCAGTCTATGGCGGCCAAATTGGCTCTTGATAGACAACGCTGCTCGTCTACCACTCTGGCTCTTAGGGACCTCCATTGGTTGTCCATCAGAGATAGAGTTAGCTATAAGTCTTTATGCATGGTATATAGGGCTTTACATAATATAGGCCCGATAGCCCTGCGAGAGAGATTCTCTTGGTATGTGCCCAGAAGATCTCTTTGATCTGCCAGTCAAAGCCTGGTTTCCATTGCTAGAGTTAGGATGGCCAGGATGGGAGGTAGGGCCTTCGGTACAGCAGCAGCTTGTCTCTGGAACGAGCTACCTCAAAACATCAGGCAAGCCGACTCCCGATGGGCTTCAAGAGGAACCTAAAGACCTGGCGATTTGCCAGGACCAGGAAGTAAGTTTCCTGATTAAGAGCTCAGTTGGTTCCCGCTGTCCTAATTTTCATATTCATCATGTCTCTAAGCGCCAGGATACCCGTTGGGTGACAGCTGCACTATACAAGAACTCCATACAATACAATACAATACAATACAACTCTCAAACTGGATATCAAGTACACATATGCAGGGGAAAGTGGACTAAAATTAAAATCAACATTTGTTCCAAGGTTACAAAAAGAATATATATTTAATGTTTTTCAGCAATATGTAATGAGAGCTATTCATAGAAAAGGATACAGTACCTTTCATGAAAATATGAATAAGTTAGAGATACGATTAAGAGTTGAGGAATGACAAGCCTATCATCAATATAAAGACTGTTAAGCAGAACAGTGCTGCAATTCTTAATTTCACAAATTCGACAGAACCTAGAAAGCAGTTTGTTGACAAAGCATGCTGTGAAAAAGTGACAAAAGAGAAATTAAAGACAGTAAAAGGCGAAATATTCATTACTGGAGAAAGGGTACAACCTGGAACTTTTATGTGATGATGAATATAGAGATTTGAAAGTAGTGAAACTCCTAGTGAGAAATATATTTTTCACCCAAAACACATAAAAGAGGATGACATCCACCAACAAGACACATAATAGCTCTGTCATACACCGGCCAACCTCCCACTACCATTGTTCTGTGGTCCTACAAATAAATTACCTGATGCTATATGTGAAACCCTTGCTCGTTAGGGTTTTATTCTTTGCCACTGAAACCTTGTCAATCACACAGACCGCCACACGAAGTTCCATTAACCCAACTCTTCACGCTACAGCATTGACTGCTCGCAGGAAGCGTCACCATGAAGCTCCAGCCTGTCTGCTCACTACGACTACAGGGTATTTGCGATACAGCAACAGCCTCCGTGTCCTGTAATGGCGGCCGCAACATTTCTTTTGATGTTGCGGCCCACCAATCAGAGAGCAGCTTGATTCCGCATGACCAATCTTGGACCCGCAAGAGCTAAATGCCCAACAGGAGAAACCACCTACTCGGCCAATCACAAGGCTTTATTTTTTCAAATCACAAAAAGCATGATTTCTGGGTAAAGATCTATTTTTCAGCCAAATTTGGTGCAATTCTGTTTTTTCTGCATCGTTGTCTTATTTTCCCTATCAAAATTGCATGGGCGAATTGTGCTTTGTTCCAACCCTTTTTCTCAGCCCTCACTTGATGGCGGAACCCCCTGAAGCTTTCAAGGAAGGAGGTGGGTGAACTTTTATTTGGATAGTTTTGTGAAGATTTGTCAAATGGCACCAAAGTTATAAGCAGATCATACAATGCTTTTCCTGGGGAAATGTGATCCTAAGTATAAACTACACTACTGAGGGATATATATGATTCAGACCACTATACACATAAAATCTTCAACATATAATGTCGTTTTCATCAGGAAAACTTAAGTGAAGTCTCCATATGGCGAAATTTTAAGGAAAATAATGTACTGTTCCTTAAAATCAGAATTTGACAAACAAAGTCAAGAAACAATGCAGAAATAGAAAAGCAAGACAATGCCCTACAAAGATAATCATGAAAGGCTTAATAAAGGCATAACAATTAAACCAGAACTACCCAATAAATGTGGCCAAAACAGGAAACAAAATGATAACATTTGAATGCTACCAGAATACACAGAAGAAGCATCTGGACTCAGAAAAAATCCTGATGAAGCATTGGGCGATATTAAATATTGTTGAACTATCTCAGATTTAATTGGGAGAACACTATTAATCACACACAGCAAAGCAATAAATATTCGGGGAAGAGTCGTTCATGGCCACTTTAAAAATGAAACCAAAAAAATAAGAAATTATGGATAACCACAAAGAGTTTTTGAAAAAGCAATCACTGCAAGTCCTGTAAAATAGATAAAAATGTTCAGCCATTCGAAACATGGACAGGTCAAATGAAAAAGATAAACTTCTGAATCAACTTCATGAGCAATTATGATATACATACGGACACATTAATGCAACCACAAATATGTGGAAAGTACAATATGTGCTTTAAAAATATATATATTGAAACATATAACAGCTGTCGATAACAAATACACACTCTGAACAGACACTTGGGAGTGAAACACTATAGCAACTACTTAAGAGCACCGAAAAGGACTAACAGCAACCAGTGACCAAGGCCGAAACAGGTTGAAATGTGCCTAGACCCTTTTTTGTGGATAATGTGCACGAAATAAACAAGAAATTGAATTTGAACCATTGAGTACGATTCATTTTTTTAATCAATGTTTAGCATATCTCGGATGGGTTTGGATGCCCTGACATCCACGCCCGCCGATAAGAAGACCCCCAACTACAATGGAACCTCAAAGCGAGTGTATATATAATTTATATTTATGCCTTTGAAAATTAAACATAACATGGAGAAATAAAATGTTATTTTACAACTAGTGCTCTAATAAACGTATGTTCAGACATTTAATGCAAAAGGGTAAAGGTCGCATTCTTCTTATTCTCCTAATAGAGCTGCATCTTCTACATCTTGCTCGTCTGCTTCACAGACTCCAAAATTCCATATTATAATCACTTTTAAAAAAAATAACTGCACCTATACTCACAAGGCCTGTTTAGTGAGACTATTTGTTCTATGGTTCTAGTTGCAGTCATTTGTTTATAACATTTATTGATTGAAGGAAAAAGCATGGCATAAGTCACATATGCAGAGCCAAAAAGATTTGTATATGTTATTTCTAACCACTGGTGAGGGTGGGAGGGGATCACCATCCACTCAAGGCTGGGCCTCTCATGTCATGGCCCCTCCAACCACTCAGAGGTAAAGATATATCATATAGCACTATGAAAATCTGTGTATATCCTGTATACTTAAACAAATACACACCAAAAAAATATATGTTAACGAACACCATGGTTAAATACTAAGCTTCTTCACTTCACAATATTATTTCAGAAAATAAAACAGAAAAGTCCCATATAAAATGTCAGCTGGAGGAGCATTATCAATATGATAAACAACTTACAGACCTCTGACATATACCACATATGGTTTGCTAAGTACACATAACTCCATGCACAGCTCATAACTTCGTACATGATGAACAACATCATCATAATTAGTGACTGATGGCAATTCTCAGGGAGCTGACCGACCAGCTTGTCACGCTAGATGTTGCATTTTATACATGCTGTTGCAGCAGGAACAGGGATTTGTAAGTTTGTAGAGATCGTCGGTGTTATATCTCACGGAACCTCTTAGTAAATATTACAAGTCATGGAGCATCGCTTAAGAAATGATAACTTCAACACCACATATTAACAACAAAATCAGGATACGGTGATGGGCATATATTTTGCTCCAACTAGTCAAATTTATTCATGGGCTGGTGGAAGCAGGAGGTGCCATAGAGAGAAGAGAGACTATTCAAGAAGAGATTAATAAAGTGGTACTATATGTCGAATTTATCAATTACCTATTTCTTATCAGGGATGGTCCCTAATGTGAGAGTGAATCGTTTACATTAACAGCAAATAGGAATACTCAGTCTCCAATTCACCCATAATAAAAGTAGTACAGGTGTAGAGACTATTTAAACATCAGGGTGCAGGTCAGAAATTAGAAATGATATATACCACTGTTTACAGAAAACATACATCAACTAATAGCACCTTGCTGTTGTGTCAATATCTCCGTAGGTAGTTATGCCGCCATACGTAACTAATGTCAGTCCCTATCTCTATATCATTAACAGAATTTGCTTTGTAAGACACTCTGCTACCAAGTTATTACCTGTTTTTTGTCTCCAAAGCTATCATCTGCAGACATTTCCTTCAACTCTTCACCTCAATCGAATCCAGAAGTACCAGCAGACTTTGAGTTCATAGAACAGTGATAAAAGCAAAGGCAAATCATAAAGAATCTACAACAGGCTAAGCAGACTCAGAAAGCGTCATGATCTTTGGCCCGTGTTCACCTATGTATCCCTGGCAGGCATGGAGACATCCTACTCTGAACTTCAGAGGTGATCGAGTCCTTTGCTGGAGAGGTCAGCGGCATCTGCAGAATGTGGGCATCCCTTTCTGTGAGGTTTTGCGGCTGTGACACTTGCACTACATGAAGCACACAAGTAGAATCAAGAGACTTACAATTGTGGCAGCCATCTTAGATCCTGAGAGTATATGTTCCTCCCATTTCAGAGCGCTCCTTGTCAGGCAATTGTGATACTTTGTTGCTGTGGGTGGAACATTGTTGCCAGGAGATTGGAACACACTGCACTCACATATGATGTTATCCAGGACTTGCCGATTTCAGAGAAGTATTCTGGATAACACTTAAGATCAAGTATTTAGACTCTGATTTGCAAATTAGTACCAGAGTCATCTTTCCATGATTTATGAACTCTATTGCATCGGGTCATCCACGCTAGAATTATTAGCTATTGTACTTGATCACAAGAGGAACTTGCAAATACGCAACTTATACAGACTTTGTTTATATTATCTGAATCACTTACAATATTAAGGTATTGCCAGTAGTGGGGAAGTGAATGCATATAGTCAGTTGTGAAAACATAATACTAAAATTCTAATGTGTACTCGTTATGTTATAACTGATTAACTATATATATTGAGAATCATTCAAATCACAGACTTGAGTTACAATTCACGGACGGCAGAGGTGTACAAAGGAAACTGTATTATAGTTCACGTTATTTTGAACATCTATTACAAAAGTCTAGTCTATCTTTCAACTCCAGGAAGTCAGAGATTTCACTATCCATTGATAGTGATTTAAACAGACTGTCACAAAGTATGTCATAATAGGACTAGAGCATTGTAACGTAATTGATGAATTACTACGTTATTTCTTGTTGTAGAAAGAAACGCCTCTGTAAAGCAGGTTGAGCCCAGCATTCAGCTGAAAGTAAAGATATCAGGTGTCTTTATTTCTTGCTCTCCTGTCCAATTCTCCTTCGCCAGTCTGCTGCTGACCAACACATATCTTTTGCAGTGTCACCTGTGGGTTCAAGAAGTGTGGAAACTACCATTGCTCCTGCTAGGTCTGGATTGCCAAGTTAGTGTAACCCTTACAGAAATGTAAAGTCAATAGTTTTAGAAGACCTGTATCCAATCAATTACCAGTTTGGTCCTCTCACCATCATTAAATAGATTAATCCAGTGGCTTTCTGTCCAAAGCTCCAATTTCCTGGTAGATACATCCTACCTTTTATGTTTCCCAGTAGAAGCACATGCAACTAATCCTTTTTGTGATTCTCCTGCCCCTTCCCCTCCAACCAAGGTGGATGATTGATTATCTCAAATATGAAGTTGACGAAATTTGGGACTCACTCACATTTGTTATACAATGTCTAACTTTTCATATATTAATAAAGTTATCACACAGTGTGCGAACTTGGATTCCAGCTTCTTCAGTTCAAGTACCTATTCAGATCCGTTGTTTCTTAGGTGTTTTTACTGAAAAACAGGGTGCTCCTGTAATGGGGTCGAATGTTGCATCCATGGGGGGGGTCGGGGGGGGGTTGGAGCCAAAAACCCCAGGTTGAGGACTAGGGCTGCATCCACCGGGCACAGGATCACAGCGCTGTCAGAATCAACATTTGCAGGGCACAGGGTCTCGGCATAACTTGGGGTGGCATAGCCTGCAACGCATCAGGTTATGATACTGTCGAAACCACTGATGCAGCAGAGCTTTGCTCTACAGCATTTTTAAAAACACCACAGCGAATGTTTACCTGTGCTTTAAAGCTAAGCATGCCTCCTGGATGTCTCTATGATAGAACTTGTCTGCCAGTCTTCTCTTCCAGATGCAGAGCGGTAAAGCAAATCTCCTGCAGTCTTTGTTTTTCTGGGAGCATGACATCTAGCATTGTTCTGGAAGAGGACAGTCTGGCCATGAACAAGTATTATGCCCTCTTCAGCGTCTTACCCAAATAGCCACATGTCTTACCTATGTAAGATGCCTTCTCTATGAAACAAAATCTTATTCTTCCCAGTCTCAAGACAACTGACATTTTTTTGTGACAAGTTTCCACTTCCCGTTCATTCCTGTGCTTCAGCCTCATGGGGTCTCTGCAGTTTCTGTCTGCCTTTGCTGGAGCAGAGTTTTCAGTTTGAAAATTCAGTGGCTTTTGAAGCTCTGGCATGTCTATTCGTTGTACTAATTTATTAATAATTAATAATTAATTATTTGTCTTGTGCAAGTGCGTTTATATTAATCAATCCGTTTGTCCTAACAAGAGAGAGTTACACGTGGGTGCGCATAAATGTGCTGTTTAAAATTAACGTGCGTGTTTTCATGTTTAAACGTTGCTATGTGCTGTTTATTTTTGAGCACAAAATGCTTTCCGAATTAATGCTTTTCTATGTTGCAAGTGCTAGATAGATGCATACACATAAGGGTATTAGTGGGGTTAACACTGTTTAATCACTATGCTGTGGTAACGTTGTTTTTGTTTCTTTTAATTAAGATGGTCTATTGAGGCCTATGATGGCCTAGAAAAGATGGCCGATTTGTAAGCCTGGCTGTGATTTATAATATGAAAACTGTGACGAGGGAGACCCCTGCTGGAAATGGTCCTGAAGCTAACTGACCATGGTCCTTGCTTGCTTGTTTGAAAACTTTCCATGAGGACAGCAGCAGTTTTGGGAGATCTCCAAGTGAAATGAAAATGTCCTTGGCAGCCTTGGGAAACAAAGGAGCCTTAGAGAAAAACTCTGAACTGTGGCTCGATTGCCGAGGAGAAGTAGAACTAATAAGATACATGTTTTATTTCTTGGTTCCTGTTCCGTAGTCTTTATTATGTGAACTTTTCCTGAGCGGAGATTTTCAAATGTAGCGATGTTACATCCTTTCCTTCTCGCTCTGCTCAGCAGGTCCGGCGGACATTACAGTTTTTTCTATGTTTCCAATGTATCTTTCCATTGTTTTAGAAACTATAAGAAATGTTAGCCTAGAGAGGGTTTTGCCACTTGCCATTTTGCCTTTGCCGCGTACCGAATCTGCGTTGCTGAGGATTGATGCTGAAGGGACTTCGTCTTGAGAGACATTTACCGAGAGACTTGTCCTGACCCGTTCTGACATTTAGCTAGAATAGGTAACTATGAGAAAATGATTTACTCTGATTGATTTCTTTTGACTAATTTTAGATAAAGCAATATAATTTTAAACATGGTGTTGGATATTCTTTCTTGTCAATTATTGGGTTTACATTTTTGATTATTGCTGTATATGTTGTATAGATTATGTTTAAGGACAGTCACAAAAACCAGGTCTTATCGACCTCGATATAGATGCAGGGTGATTAGGAGTTTTTCTTTCCACAGGTTTATTGCTGGTAGAGTATTTGAGCGTATGTTAGTGTAGTGAAATGGGCCCTAGCGTATGATGTATGCGTGTGCGTGTAACTGTGAGATTACTCCATCTGTGGTAGTGGGAATATTATACACACCCTGATCTCTATCAATTTCCTGGTAGCAGAGTTTGATGGTTTTTGATGATTGTCTTGATCTGATAAGATTGCTTGTACATTAGTTTATTGATTATTGATTATTGGTTCATGTTGGTATATGTACTAATACTATATGTTGGAGTCGTAATGTTGAGTTATATGTAGTGCTTCTGGAACTTGGAAGCTGGTAGCAGTTCCGTAGTAGGGCAGAGGGAAGTATATGCTGCTCTCGGGAAAAACGGGATTGTTGGTCCTGTATGTATGCAGGAAAATTCACATTGTCTGGGTTCGGAATCAGTGACATCGTCGTATGTTACTATTAGATATTTCTGGTATATAAGGAGTGTGTATGATAGTGAAGGTTATCTGTGAAACTCTGGTCTTAAGTCCCAGGGATCCGTAAGGATTTCCGTTAAAGCTTATCGCGGGAGGAGTAATAGGTATTCTCTGAGCTTGTTTGAAGAACTGGGCAAAGAAAGCTTGCTTAGTTGATGTATGTTATAATTCTGTAGTGGAGCAGATTGTCTGTTCTCGGGAAGCAGGATTCTGTGCGTATGTACTATATTTCCTTGTATGTATGTGCGTGAATGTTTGTACATTTAGTTGATTGTAAGACTCTTTGGACAAGTCCTAGAGGAAACAGTTAATGAATGTATGTTAGTAGGGCAGAGTAGAGGAAGTGCTACTGTGTCAATGAAAGGTCTCTTATGAAATAGACTCTCTTTTACTATTCTGTGGTTAGCGAAGCAGACAATGGAGATGTTTTTTATGTTGTAACTAATAGATTTTGTAGAAATTATTTGACACGAAGTCTACTGAAAAGATTTTGTAAAGGAGGGGTAGACGAGTGACAGAAGACAGGAGACAAGCGACTGCAGCGACTGTTGACGTCAGAAAGACCGCGCTCTGATTGGATGGTAGATCAGAACAGTGCTCGCGCTAGGATTGGTGCGTTAGTGTGAGCCGCGCAAGGATTGGAAGGGCTATTTAATGACGTAGACGTTCCAGGATTGGTGCGTTAGTGTGAATCGCGCTGCAATTGGTTGAAAATTCGTATTGTATATTTATAATACGGAAAGAGTAGAGAGTTTTTTGGTAAACGCTAAAATGTATTACCAAGAAGAGAAAAAGAAGAAAACATTTTTTGGTAAAATTAAAAAGTGGTTTAGCAAGGATAAAGATGTTAAAACAAGAGAGGGTGAGTTGTTACCTCCACCGAAAACACCTGCATCCTTCATGGCTGCAAGACATGGGTTTCATACCTGTATATGGTTGGAGAATTGGGTTAGGTATACTAAAGAAGATGGTGTTCTAGCATTTCCAGAACATGGTTCATTTAATCTAGCCGTGTTGAGAAATTTACGGGAAAAGATGCTATGTCTAGACCCGAAACCGAGACCTACACAGTTCGAGGCTTTAGTGGAATGGGAAGAGGAAGTACATGAGAGAGAAAAACAGAGATCTGGAGGGTACTATAGGTACATGTTTGGGAGGAGACATGATCGTGAGACTCATCATGATCGAATGAAAAGGTGGCGAGATGTTAGTATGTCAGAGGGATTATATCCGATGAGAACAGTTGAAGGAGGAGCAGAAAGGGTTCCTGAGTCAGAAATGAGAAAATATGGAGTTAATGAGTATGAGGATGAGGTCTTGAATGACATGATTTACAAGAGACCACCTCCATATAGACCAGAACCGGATAAAAGTACACCAGTTGTTTCTCCGATAAGAGATACAGTGTGTGTTAGTGAGACAGAAAATGAGACACCTGAGGTAAGAAGTGATCATTACCTTGATGAGAATGCCAGACAATTAGCCAGAACTACAACAGAGTTGACAGAGAAAATTAGGGAGTTAACGAAGAATCTAGAAGCTGTTACGGTGCCTGTAACAATAGGTCCGGTTATGCCTGTGTTTGACAAACAGAGGACAGGTGAGAATGGACTGGTGATTCCATATGTTGGGAATAATCTGACAAATTCAGTTGGTCCTTCAGGAGATTCAGGCAAAAGAGCAGAAAGAAGTGACCTGAGACAATCAAGACATGACACATGTAGTGAAATATTGGATGCTAGTGAAGCTAGTTGTTCAGGGATGCCAATTTTAGAACCGCAAAAGAGAGTGGTTCCAGTGAGAAAAACTGCTGAAATAACAGTTGATGATTTGAATGATTGGATGAAGGTTCTACAGAAAAAGGATAAAGATTCACAAGTAATTGATGTAGCTAGGTTACGTGTAGAACTAGAAGAGCTTGTTACAGGAACAGTTCCAACAGAGATTCTGAAGAGTCATCATGATGGTGAACTAATGTTTATGTGCAAGAATATTACCTGGAGAGCAAGAAATACACATGACAGGCTAAGAGCAATAGCGAATGAGCAGGGAGTTGACATTGATAAAGTGAAAGCTTTACAAAGAACTTACAGGATGGATTTTACAGAGAAGGATATTGAAAATTTGAATGCTACTGGTAGAACAGGACAGATTAAGGAAATGGTAGCATTATTGTGAAGATGGGGTGATGTAGAAAAGTGGAAGGATAGGTGGTACAAGAAAAGAGATGAGGCTGAAGATAGAACAACTTATTCAGCATTTCCAGTGAGAGAAAAGGAGAAACCAGTGGATAATTATCCTATGAGAGAAATACCTGGAGGAGGATATGTACATGTTCCATGGACCAGACAGGATATTTTATCATTCACGAATGATTTCCCTCGATTGAGAGAAAAGCCCGTCGAGTGGTATAGGCAGGTAGATAGGTTTGTGAAATTGTCAAAAGTGCTGTGGGTTGACCTGAATAGTCTGTTTGATATAATTGTTCCAGCAGACTTGTGGACTGAGTGTAAAATAGTTGTGAGTTGGCCTACTGAGGAATATCCAAGAGACCCAAGAACAGGGGCACCAGATCCGGAGGTAATGAGAAAGTATGATCAGGTGATGGTATACCTGAAGAGTAAAGTTCCTGCAAAAGAGACAGACTGGGTAAAGATAGATCGAACACAACAGGAAGCGAAAGAATCAGTTCATGCTTTTTACGAGAGGCTGATACTGGCATTTAAACAATTCAGTGGAGATGAACACCTGGGTGACAAAGATTTGAGTCATTTTGTATACAGATTTGTATATGGCCTTAGACCTGAAATTGGTGAGAGAATTCGTGAGCACACAGTGGATTGGCAGAGTAAGAAAGTAGATGAGATCCTGAGGCATGCAAAATACTTTAGTGATGAAATTGAAGCAAAACAAAGAAAGCTGAAAGAGAAAGCAATGTGGGCACAAGTGAAAGTTGCGGAAAGACAGGAAGCACAGTTAGTGGAACAAGCGAATAATCCAGGAAACAATGCAGGGAATAGACCTAGATATGCAGGGAAAGGAAAGGGAAGTCTTGAGGAAGCGAAAAAAAAGTTTCCTTGTCACAACTGTGGCCAATTCGGGCATTGGAGATCGGAGTGTCCTAATCCACCATTAGTGAGTAATGAGAATAAATCCTTAAATCAACAGGTGCAGAACAAAGGAAATAATCAACAGCAGCAACAACAGAAAGTTGTGAGACAGCAGAGTCAAGAGCCAAAACCGCCCTTGCCGCAGAATAAAGGGTTACAAAAGTATAATCAGGATTCAGGATTCTACAATGATGAGCAGGTAAACAAACCAAGACGTTCTAACAAAGTACAACAGTACTTGTTAAAGAGTGAAGGGAGTGAGTCTGAGGGTGATTATTGACGGTGCCGAGGAGAGGAAGAAGAGTGCATACTTGGTGCAACTCTAGAAATAGACCAGGCAGGACCATTTGTGGATGGGAAAATAAATGAGGAGAGTGTTACTTTTTTGGTAGACACAGGTGCGACAAGATCAACTGTCAGGTCAACAGATGTTAGAAATCTTCCTCTCTCGGATGAAGCAATCCAAGTAGTTGGTGTAGCCAATACGCAAATCAGAACACGTCTTACTGAACCTGTAAGAGTACAGATAGGGAAATTTTCAGACATGCACAGATTCATTGTCTGTGACACGAGTCCAGTGAACCTATTGGGTAGGGACTTGTTGTGCAAGATGAACTGTACAATTTTTTGTACACTGGATGGAATAGCCTTTGAGACACCAGATGAAGATGTTTTGTACCGAGTGACTCTAGAGAATAGAGAAAGTGAGTTAATTGGTGCATTTGCTGTGTTTAATCCGGAGGATTTGCCTCGAGAGCTGAGAGACACAGTGAAAAGGACAGTTTGGGATTTTACTGGAGAGGATGTGGGATTGATGAATAATGTAGATCCAGTGAAAATTGCAGTAAAAGAGGGAATTACATATCCTAACATTCCTCAGTACAAAATGACACCAGAAATAATTGAAGGAATAACTCCTATAATTGAGAAAATGATTCAGCAAGGAGTCCTGAGAGAACTACTGAGTAGTCCGTGTAATTCACCGATAATGGGACTAAAAAAGCCCAATGGGAAATTTAGGATTGTACAGGATTTGAGAAAAGTTAATCAAATTGTGGTGGCATGTTGTCCTATTGTGCCAAATCCATCAGTGATCCTGTATCAAATTCCACATGATGCTGAGTGGTATACAGTGATTGATTTGTGTCATGCGTTCTTTTCAATTCCATTGCATCATGATAGCCAGACGATTTTTGCATTTAGGTTTGGCCAGCGTATCTTAGCATGGTGTCGAATCCCACAGGGGTATACGGAGAGTCCTTCGATATTCAATCAGTTATTGAAGAAATCGTTGGAAAGTTTGATCATGCCCGAGAGTTCAGTGCTAGTGCAGTATATTGATGACCTACTGGTGGCATCAAAGACACGTGAAGCTTGTGAAGTAGATACCATAGCTTTACTGAATCATCTGGCAGATGGAGGGTTAAAGGTATCTCCAGCCAAATTACAATTTTGCAAGAAAGAGGTGCATTATCTTGGACACAATATTGAAAAGGGTCTGAGAAAAGTGACTGATGACAGGATCAGAATAATCAGAGAAATGAAAGCTCCAAAAACCCAGAGAGAAGTGAGAATGTTCCTGGGTATGGTAGGTTATTGTCGTCAGTGGATAATTAATTTTTCCTTGATAGCAAAGCCACTGATTAAACTGACAAAGAGTGAAATGACAGATCCATTGGATCTAGATGCAGAACAAATGGCAGCATTTGAAGAGCTCAAAAGTAAAATGTGTGAGGCTCCAGCTTTGGGTATGCCTGATTACGAAAAGGAATTTGAGCTGTACTGCAGTGAGAGAAATGGATGTGCACTTTCAGTGTTAATTCAGAAACATGGATTACTGAGAAGGCCTATTGCGTACTTCTCATCGACACTTGACCCTGTAGCTGTGGGTTTACCAGGTTGTCTGAAATCTGTGGCAGCAACATGTAGAAGCCTGGAACAGAGTGAGGGAATCATAATGGGATATCCTGTATGGGTATTCGTACCTCACAATGTGGCAATTCTTTTGACAAGAAGCAGAACTCAGTACATGTCACATAGTCGGTTGACTAAATATGAAAAAGTGATTCTGGGAGCATCAAATGTGACTCTCGAGAGATGTGTAAATGTGAATCCAGCGACACTTTTGCCAGATATTGAAAATGTGGGTGTGAAGATGGAAGATGATCATGATTGTTTGGATGTGCTTGATTACTGTACAAAACCGAGACCAGACATAAGGGATCTACCCTTGAATGAGAGTGATCATGTGTTATTTGTGGATGGATCATGCCTGAGAAATGATGATGGTGTGCTATGTGCAGCATATGCGGTATGCAAAGTTTCAGAGGTCATGGAAGCATCACCATTGAAAGGAGTGAAATCTGCGCAAGTTGCTGAATTGGTGGCATTGACAAAAGCTTGCGAAATTGGGAAAGATTTGAGGACAACTGTGATGACTGATAGTCAGTATGGATTTGGAGTGGTGCATGATTTTGGCCAGCTTTGGCTACAAAGAGGTTTCTTGACATCGGGTGGAACTCCGATAAAGAATGCTGAAATGATTGGTAAATTGCTTGAGGCGATACAGCTGCCTAAGGAGTTAGCAGTTGTAAAATGTGCTGCCCATGGACAAGGGGAGGATTTTATAACGGTCGGAAACCGTTATGCCAACGATGTTGCGCAATACCGTGCCAAAACAAATCAGTCCATTAATCGGGACAGAGAGGGGGAAATGTCTTTACTCTCTGTGATGTTTACTAATGTTTTAGAAACCTGGGATGAAGTGAAACAGTTGCAAGATGAGGCAGGAGAGGAAGAGAAAAAAGATTGGATTAAGGCAGGATGTGCTCCAAGAGAAACAGACCATGTTTGGGTCTACAGAGATGGCAGACCAGTAATGCCCAACTCCATCTTGTCGTCAATGGCAAGGATGTATCATGGCCAGGGACATTTGGGGAGGGATGCGATGGTTAGGTCGTTCAAGCAGACCTGGTACAATGCAAAGTTCAGGACAATTGCAGAAAGCATCTGTCAAAGGTGTTTAGTTTGCCAGCAATTTAACACTGGGAAAAAGACAGTGGTGAGTCTGGGGACAATAGGCAGAGAAGGAGGTCCTTTTACAAGAATGCAGATTGATTTCATTGAAATGCCCCAAGTAAACAGACTGAGGTATGTTTTGGTGGTAGTCTGTTTGTTTTCAAGGTGGGTGGAAGCTTACCCGACTAGAAGAAATGATGGATTAACAGTGGCAAAGTTACTGTTAAGGGAGTTGATTCCTAGGTACGGGTTTCCAGTAACAGTTGAGTCTGATAGAGGTGGACACTTTCAAAATGAGCTTATGGGTTTGATTTGTGAAGCATTGAAAATATAGCAGAAGCTACATTGTGCATACCGACCAGAGGCTTCTGGTGTGGTTGAGCAGATTAATGGCACAATCAAGAATAGGATTGGAAAAATGTGCTTAGCCACTGGTATGAAATGGCCAGATGTTTTACCTCTAGTTCTGATGACTATGAGATCTACTCCAGATAGAACTACTGGTTTGAGTCCGCACGAAATAATCATGGGACGTGCAATGCGCCATGCATTCGTGCCTGTCAATAAGTTGGTGACAATAACTGATGACATGATTTTGGATTACTGTAAAGGCCTGGCTGACGCAGTTCATTCTGTGTTTCACCAGGTTGGAGAAGAAGCTACCACACTTGAGAAGAAGCAAGCCCATGATCTGAGTCCAGGAGACTGGGTGAGGATAAAAGTTCACAGAAGAAGAAATTGCTTGATTCCAAGGTGGGGAAGGCCGAGACAAGTTATTCTGACTACGACGACTGCAGTGAAGTGTGCTGGAGTAAGACACTGGGTACATGCAAGTCATACTCAGAGTTCCAAACCCAAAAGAAGGGACTGGTAAAGAGTATTTTGAAGAGTCAGATTCCAGTGATGATGAAGATACAGAATCAGTGTGGAAAGAAGTAGGAAAAGCTTCGAATGAACCACTGCGAGTATCAGAGAAGAGATCAGATTCTGTAAGAGAGCCTGAAGTTTCAAACAGCAGTGAAGGGAAAAGAAAAGAAAAGAGAAATCACACAGAGACTACTCCTGAATCAGAAGGAGGAGATTGAAGAACCACTTGAGATTATACTTGAAGAAGTAGGGTCAGAAGAAGATAGAGAGGGACAGATTGCGGAAGACCCCCGAGGAGGTGTAGGGAACATTCTTGATGAGCCAGGTGAAGGGACAAGTAGACAGCAAGAAGATTGCGTGTCGGAGACTCGAGGAGGGACAGAAGTAGGGAAGTCTCAAACAGTGGTGAAAACATCTGTGGAAAAGAAGAAAGCTGCTGGAAAACGGAAACAAGAGGCACTTGAAACAGATGATGAGAATGAACAAACAGAGGGTCGAGTTCTGAGAAAGAGAACTTGGATTGGAGAAAGAAGTAATAAAGAAATAAAGCCGAAAAAGGTGTTAAGAGGAGATCGTTGGCCTAACAACAGAGTTAAGAGGCTGAGATACAGAATAATAAGAGCAAGTACATCGAAAGCTGAACAAGTGAATGAAGTTTCGAGTCAAAGTTCAAAAGCTGAAGGAGAAGAATCAAGGGAGTCAAACGAACCAGTGGAAATAAAAAGAGTAAGAAGACCCAACCAAAAGTACAGATCACCGGAATGGTCTTATGTGGCACTGTCTGAAGGAGGAAAAGAAGAAACAGTGACTCGAGATAATCCGGAAGAGATCTTGAGAGAAGTGGTTGGGGAAGATACTGGTGAAATTCTGAAAGTACTCTTGACTGACATTGGAGAAGAGTCGAGTACTGAGGATTTTGATGTCGGAGATCTAATACAATTTGATGTTGAAGAAATTGAAGTGAAGAATGACAAGTATCCAAACTGAATAAAGGAAGGATTCACTTGGATTAAGTGAACGAAAAGATCATTTGGATAAACAAGCTGAAGAATTGCTGAAGAACTGAAGAAGTTCCAACAGTAGTGAAGTAGTAGAGGCTAAACTAAAGTAGTAAAATGGCTAACATAGAGGATAATAGAAATAGATGTGCCTTCTTTAAGAGGTGGTGTAGAATGTGCTGCTGCTGTACTGGATTATTAATGCTTCTATGGGGTGTTTTAGTTTTATTAGTTACTTTTAAAGTAAAGTTTGAGATGCATACAGAGAATGTGACAAATGTAGAGAAGAATTCGCAAAAAGTAGTTCCAATTAGAATTAGTAATACTTACATACACAAAGATAGGTCAATTAATAACTTTTCTAGTAATGTTTTTTCAAAATTGTTATATGAATATGTGAAAACAATGGAAGTAAGGGATTGCTACGTCTGTATGCAATTACCTGCATCCGTTTCAGAGGGTGTTACTTATCATCATTTACCAGCTACATATGGTATTTCCTGTAGTATTTTAAGTAGTGTTTTTTATTTGTTAGGGAAAGTAGATTATAAGATGTCTAACAGAGATAGTATTTTTGGGCACTTGCCAATGAACAAAGAGCTGAATCCAGCTAAAGAAGCTAACACTTTTGGTGAGATTTTTATTGAAGAAAAGGGATTAACATTAGATTACATTTTTAAGAATAATTTAACTTGCAGTTTGAAAGGAGAGGAGAAAGCTTTCCTGGATATGGTAGAAGAAAGGAGATTGAACATGCAGGAAAAAGCAGGAAAATATAAAGTGAGTGAGACAATTTGGGACATTGAGATGGGAAAAGAGTTGAAGAATGGGGCTAGTCCAACTTTAGCTTTAGATGCACCGCAGAAGGGTAAACTTTGTATTACAAGAAGGAAATCCCAATATGATACATATTTTGTTGGGACTAGTGAGTGCCATGATACATACTTCATTGCAACAGGTTGGGGTTTCAGAGGTGGAGAAGATACAATTTTTCCAGGAGTATATTATGTTTGTGGGAACAAGGCTTATTACAAGTTGCCTGACCATTGGTATGGCACGTGTTATGTGGGCCTGGTTTTTCCAAAGATTTTTCATATAGATAAAATAACAGATGTAGAACATATTAATTTACTAATGCGTTTTAAGAGAGAAACTTGGTCTGAAATAGTGGGTGATATGTTTGGGGTTTTGATTCCAGCAGTGGGAATTTCTTTGAATGCTTATGGAATTCGGAAACTGTCCACAGTGGTTGATCGCTTATTGACAAATACCGCTGGAGGGTTTCTTTTGGTGAATACGGAATTAAGTGCCGTACGTGCCATGTCTATGCAAAATCGACTTGCCCTTGATATTCTATTGGCCAAGGAGGGTGGAGTCTGTGGAATGCTGAAAGTTCAACATTGTTGCACTTACATTCCAGACGAAAGCAAAGACCTGAAGGTCTATATCAAAAATATTACTGATTTGCATGAAGAATTAGTACCACTTGAAGCTGAGAGTTTATGGACTAAAATAGCTAATAAAATGATAGCTGTTAAGGATTTTATTGCAAAAATAGGTAGTACTATTATAGGTAGAATATTGTTTCCTTTAACTTGTATAATTGTTGCTTTATTGATAATAAGATTGGTGTGTGTGTGTTGTAAAAATAGGGGAGGGAGGAAGAAATTGAATAAAGGAAAGAAAAACAAGAGGTTGAAAAGAGAACCGCAAGAAATTGAATTAGAAGAATTGAGGGAGAGTGTTTACTTAGAGACAAAAAGGGATGATGAAAGAGTGACTGGTGTGTAATGTTGTGTAAGGGGGAAAAGACATTTCTGATTTCTCCTAAAATGGGACTAAATTTTCACTAATTTTTTTTTTGGGTTTATTTGGTGATAAAATCACCAAAGGGGGGATTGCTGGAGCAGAGTTTTCAGTTTGAAAATTCAGTGGCTTTTGAAGCTCTGGCATGTCTATTCGTTGTACTAATTTATTAATAATTAATAATTAATTATTTGTCTTGTGCAAGTGCGTTTATATTAATCAATCCGTTTGTCCTAACAAGAGAGAGTTACACGTGGGTGCGCATAAATGTGCTGTTTAAAATTAACGTGCGTGTTTTCATGTTTAAACGTTGCTATGTGCTGTTTATTTTTGAGCACAAAATGCTTTCCGAATTAATGCTTTTCTATGTTGCAAGTGCTAGATAGATGCATACACATAAGGGTATTAGTGGGGTTAACACTGTTTAATCACTATGCTGTGGTAACGTTGTTTTTGTTTCTTTTAATTAAGATGGTCTATTGACGCCTATGATGGCCTAGAAAAGATGGCCGATTTGTAAGCCTGGCTGTGATTTATAATATGAAAACTGTGACGAGGGAGACCCCTGCTGGAAATGGTCCTGAAGCTAACTGACCATGGTCCTTGCTTGCTTGTTTGAAAACTTTCCATGAGGACAGCAGCAGTTTTGGGAGATCTCCAAGTGAAATGAAAATGTCCTTGGCAGCCTTGGGAAACAAAGGAGCCTTAGAGAAAAACTCTGAACTGTGGCTCGATTGCCGAGGAGAAGTAGAACTAATAAGATACATGTTTTATTTCTTGGTTCCTGTTCCGTAGTCTTTATTATGTGAACTTTTCCTGAGCGGAGATTTTCAAATGTAGCGATGTTACATCCTTTCCTTCTCGCTCTGCTCAGCAGGTCCGGCGGACATTACAGTTTTTTCTATGTTTCCAATGTATCTTTCCATTGTTTTAGAAACTATAAGAAATGTTAGCCTAGAGAGGGTTTTGCCACTTGCCATTTTGCCTTTGCCGCGTACCGAATCTGCGTTGCTGAGGATTGATGCTGAAGGGACTTCGTCTTGAGAGACATTTACCGAGAGACTTGTCCTGACCCGTTCTGACATTTAGCTAGAATAGGTAACTATGAGAAAATGATTTACTCTGATTGATTTCTTTTGACTAATTTTAGATAAAGCAATATAATTTTAAACATGGTGTTGGATATTCTTTCTAGTCAATTATTGGGTTTACATTTTTGATTATTGCTGTATATGTTGTATAGATTATGTTTAAGGACAGTCACAAAAACCAGGTCTTATCGACCTCGATATAGATGCAGGGTGATTAGGAGTTTTTCTTTCCACAGGTTTATTGCTGGTAGAGTATTTGAGCGTATGTTAGTGTAGTGAAATGGGCCCTAGCGTATGATGTATGCGTGTGCGTGTAACTGTGAGATTACTCCATCTGTGGTAGTGGGAATATTATACACACCCTGATCTCTATCACCTTCAGGACGATGAGTTCCCGATTTCCTTTAGTAAGTCTATTCTCAATTATTTTCCTCTTAGCACCTTCACTGTCCTCAGTGACATCTTCATTCCTTTTTTCGACCAGTACACCTTTTCCTCCAGTAGGACACATATTTCTGAAGACACCTGCTGTCAAATGTTTGCTATTCTTGCTGTAATGTGGCTCCTCGAGGACGTCATCTTTATCTTGGACAGGCCATATTTTCGAGTCGAGCTCTTGACACCTACACAAGAACAGTTGTCATCTCTACCCCTTTTAAATGGCGCATTGTGTGAAGGGAGATGCTAAAAGGAACTTCTCGAAAGAGGATGGCTTCATGAAGGAAGATTCAGCAATTAAAAAGCTCAAGGAAAGAGGTTACACAAAGAGGGTGGTGGAAGCATAGAGACAACAAGAATTGTTAACATTTATTAGTGATAATGCGAAACCAATGACTTACAATGAAGATAAAAAGGAAGATTGAGAGTGGCGATGTAGAACTTAGTGCAACATCCTGTACCAAGAGGTTGAGAGAATCATGGAAAATAACATGCAAATACTTCTTATAGATGAAGACAATGGGGCCAATTCACAAAGGCATGTAAGAGTACATAAAAGTGCAAACCTGATGTACCCCAGGAATACCCTTTTACATGCTTTTGTAAACTGAAGCATCTAAAATGGGAATATTCAGGAAATATTCATATACCATTAGTACAAATAGAAAGGACTGCACATTTTTGGCAAGTATTTTAATAGGGAGTTGGACGTTTCGGGGCCGATTCACAAAGTCATGTATGAATACATAAAATAAATGTTGACATCATAAAAAGAGTACACCTGTAGTACTAATTCCCACATTCAATACTGCTCTTGTGAATCGGCCCCTTAAAATCTAAACTGGGGATGACACATGAAATACCTAACAGGTAGTCAAGATCAAACAAGCATTGGCATAGCCAATAGGTCTCGCCTTTGGGACCTTACAAGTGTTTAGCCATGCAACAGTAGCATAACTAAACACTTATAAGGTCCCAAAAGCGAGACCTATTGGCTATGCCAATGCTTGTTTTAACTGCTGCAATCTATTGAAGCCTCACGGAGAACATCAAAGCGGCCGCGAAAGTGATCGCGATCAAACATCAAAGAGGCCGCGTAAGTGAAAGTAATCGCGGTAAAGAGTGACGCACACGCCCGCGCACATGCCCTGTAGCTCTAGGCTGGCCTGGTAGCACTTTTTGGAGCCCTCACAAAATGTCTCGCCAGACCAGAGCATGCGCTGGGTCAGGCGAGACCTAAAAAAGATGAACCGTCAAGAAGTAGCCTAAAGGAATTCTTAGGGAAAAAACGGATGGCCTAAAATAATTTTAGAAGGCCTTTGTCAAGTATCAGAAATACAATGGCCTGTGGCACAGAAATGCAAGACCTGCAACTCTGATAAGAACATCAGGATATAACACAAAACAGGAAAATAAATCAATGAAACAATGATATGGCATTGAATGTGTCATCTATGCCCTATTGAATGAAGCTGTAAACGTTGATGCACAGCGTTCTCAATAAAGGTTAAGAGCAGAATAATACATGTGGTGTGTAACCAATAATGAAAATAGCTACAAATACAGCGAAACGGACACATAACAACTATTGAGAGAGGTATAAGTAAACACAAAAGACTCAGACATTTTGAGTCAAAGAAGAGAATGAGGATGGGACATGAACACCTTAAAGGCTACAATCTGGCTACTTATAGGAATGGTTAGATTAAACGTCAATCAGACTGGATGGCACACGTCGGAATTATGTCACAACATCAAATTAACTGAGGAAAGAAATATGAATTAAATGAAATGGCCACCTCAAATATGAATGAAGGTATAACATAAATCTCCATTACAAAAAAGATGATTACATGCATTGAAGATATATGAAATCATGAATGAAAAGATAAAACTAAGATGTTGAATACTGCTGACAAAGATAATAATCAGACTGATTATTTTTTAAAATGACGACCATGATACAGGAGCACTACATTTGGAATTAAAATGTAAAACTCAAGCTAATGATTACGAGCCAAAATATATTAACACATTTTTTTTAAAATATTGTGCCTGAGTGCATGCATTCTAAAAGTCACCCCTTCTCAGAGCCAATGAACGGCTGTCAAGAACATGCCTACCTAACTATGGTTAAGCATTTCCCCAATTAGTGTAAGATCACAACACTTCCACGCCACTTGAGGCAGAGGAGCCAGGTGCCTGCTACAGGCTCAGCACTAGGTACTTCCGGACTCTCCAGGCAACAAGCATTTACAATGCAATGGTCTCGGCATTGTTAAAGTTAGAGCTATTGGCATTGCTCATGACATTATTTTTGTTTATGTTTTTGTTTTTAAAACATTTAAAGAAACGGCATTGTTATTTACAATGTCAATAGCTTAATCTCTCTCAAATGCGAGATCTATTGCATTTGCACCCACACACAGAGCCACACACACAAGGCCACCCACCCACACAGAGCCACCCACACAGAGCCACCTACACAGAGCTATTCACATAGAGCCACCTACACACAAATAGAGCCACCCACACAAAGCCACCTACACACACACACAGAGTTACCCACACAAAGACAGAGCCACCCACGCATAGAGCCACCTACAAGAAAAGCCACCCACACAGAGCCACACACATACACACACACACACACACACACACACACACACACATAGAGCCTCCCACACAGAGCCACCCACACTTACACAGAGCCACACATACATACACAGAGCCACATACACATACAGCCACACACACACACACATACAGAACCACACACACACACACACACACAGATCTAGACATACACATTGTTAGAAGGCGACCTCAGAGGGGCCCGGAGGGGGCCCTGACTGTCCTGAGACCAACCCTCGAGGTATCGTATCCGGGCACTGGCGGGAGACTCCTCAGGGGAGGAATCTCGTATCTAGGATCGTACACTCGGCACCACACGACAAAGAGACACCACACCGAGAGTTCTTAAGAGCAAATCTTTATCAGATCGGCGTGGTAAGATCTTTATAATCAGCAAGGCAATATATATACAAGTAGAGCGCGGGCTCACAAAGTCTTGGAGGGGGGTTAGGAGGTAGCGGGACAGTCTTTGGGGGAATGGACCAAATGCAGGAGCGTATCCGGCGCACAGCTCACAATCCTCGAGCTGGGGGTTACGCTTGTCGTCGTGGGGTCCGGCGGGACCAAGGGAGTCTGGGGGCGCTGCGAGATACTCAGCAGGCTCGAGTACAAGTTCGGAGGTCTTACGATCTTCAGGGAGCCGCGAGTCACTCAGCAGGGCTCAAGCACTAGTTCGGAGGTCTTACGATCTTCAGGGAGCCGCGAGTCACTCAGCAGGGCTCAAGCACAAGTTCGGAGGTCTTACGATCTTCAGGGAGCCGCGAGTCACTCAGCAGGGCTCAAGCACAAGTTCGGAGGTCTTACGATCTTCAGGGAGCCGCGAGTCACTCAGCAGGGCTCAGGTGTTTCCAAGGCGAATCTGCCGGACAGTCCCAGGGCACCCCTTGTTATAGGGCGACTCCTCTTTGATGTCCGGAGTCTGTGCAGGCAGGGGTCTTGTCACCTGGGGGTCGCTTGTTGGGGGTTTCCTGCTATTGTCCTTTGATCCTTTCAGGGCTGGGTCGGGAGGAGCCCCAGACACCCAGCAGGCGTGGAGCCAGCCCTCGGGGAGGCCGGCGGGTCGATCGAAACCCACCTTCCCAGGGAAGCGCAGAGGTGTGATGAAAATTGCTCCTCCCTCTCTCATCCCAAGGGGAGCGCGATGTCCTCCAGCCGGAGTGGCGCCTGTAGGCTAGGGTCGCGCTGGGGCCGGGCGGCCATCTTGGTGCATGAAGTGGGCACGCGGGCCCGGGGTGGCCGAAGGAGGAAGGCCTACGGACGGGGGAAGTCCGGGTCGGGTGTGTGTGTTCTGGTGGGAAGGATCGGCCGGGCCAGGGGCTGGTGTGAGGTGCAGGGGTCAGGTCTGACTATGTTACGAGGGCCGGGTCTAACACACATTGATCTTGGGAGCCAAAGCAGAAGTGGCACCGTTGTTTCTAGATCTTTGCATTTATCACCAAAAAGTAAGCATTTAAAAAAAATAAATGACTAATAAAAATTGACAGATTATCTGAAAGGTGGAAAAGACGTTTTGAGATTTATGATTTTTGAAGCAGCGAAATAAAAAGGAAAGAAAAGTGTGCGTCTGTGTGCGACACTCATAGAGAAGGAAATAAATATCTACAAGAATGGAAAGGAATTGAGAGGATGAAAGAAAATGAAGTGGGAAAGAAAAAGAAATAAGAATAATATATGAGAAAAGAGGATAAGAAGAAGCGAGAGAAGGAAAGTATGTGTGTTCGTGTGAGACTCACTGGAGCGTCAGTTTCCGTGTGAACAGATCTCTGTCCTAAACCCGTGCGATGTCTACTCCCGGTCGTGTTTTCAGCCACTCACTGGGGCTCTAATAACGGCTGGTGCAGCTGTGCAAGTGTTAGCGTGTGGTGAGACACGACGCAAGACACACCCTCTCAGTGAAGGGGGGGGAGGGGCGGCTCAGGGGACACTCGTGCATTAGGCAAGGAATCAAAGTGCTGCCCACCCGCAGTTCCCCAACAATTTTAAGAAGTGTAAACAATGAAAGCGCTTTAACTGGTCTGGGGACAGGCTTTGCCAAAACACTGACGAAATCTAGAATTAATACTTGTTAACCATCTGTATGTGGCACAGCGGCCTGCAACACGGGGCGCAGGAGGCGCTACACCAGCCCGCACAATTTGAAAGATTTTAGACAGAGAAAAACAATTAAGAGGCCATTCCGATGACGACGCAAGACACACCCTCTCAGTGAAGGGGGGTGGGGGGGTCGGCTCCGGGGACACTCGTGCACGAGGCAAGGAATCAAAGTGCTGCTCACCCACAGTTCCCCAACAATTTTAAGAAGTGTAAACAATGAAAGCACTTTAATTGGTCTGGGGACAGACTTTGCCAAAACACTGACGAAATCTAGAATTAATACTTGTTAACCATCTGTATGTGGCACAGCGGCCTGCAACTCGGGGCGCAGGAGGTGCTACACCAGCCCGCACAATTTGAAAGATTTTAGACAGAGAAGAACAATTATATATATGCTCAACATCTAGATGGGACTCGAGGTTACTTTGCCTTTTTAGAAGGTATTTAAGAATATCAAACATATTCTTAAATACCTTCTAAAATGGCGGAGGCAAAGTAACTTCTCAAGTCTCATCTCGATGTTTCACAAACGGGGTGATTTGGCTCGATCTTCTGCCGATCAAGTTGAGTATATAAAGAGACCCGGTGCGTAGGTAAATAATGAGGCATTTTTATGTACGTGCAGGAGATTTTTGAATCCCGGTAAGTGGTCGACCAGCATGAAGGTGGATGAGCATAGGATGCTGGCTTTGCTTAGTATTGTATTTGATTTGATTTTAGCAGCTTCGGCCCGAGGAGAGGGAGCGAGCGCCACCATGTTTCTCCGAGGTCAAGCAGAAATGCCTCGGAGAAACGCAGCGTCATTTTCAGATTCGGGGGCGTGTTTTTCTTTCTCTCCTCTTCCCATTGGCTGGAATGTTTACATTCCAGAGGAGAGAAAGAAAGTAAAAAACATGCCCCCGAATCCGAAAAAGACGGGGCGTAAATGGACAGACGCCCCTCTCCTCCAATTGCTGGCCTCCGTTTAGGAAGCCAGCCAATGAAGAATAGGGGCGGGTTCAAGCCCACTACTGAAAGACATTAAATCTCGCAAGCGAGACTGCGCAAGCGCAGGCTTCGCTAGCCGAGACCTAAAAACGAGCTGTGCCTCAACTCCATACCCACCTATTCAGCAGAAGAAGCACCACCTAACAGCAGTTCTCCACCCGAGGACTTCCTGCATTTTTAATAACATCCTTGGGGATTTAAATGGACTGATCATGAAGATGGAATGAAGCGCTGTGAAAGAGTTCCGAGAGGGAGATTATGCTATTGAGTTTTTACTCTGCTATGCTAAGCCTTGTTTGCCTCCATCAACTCATCAAGCGCCACTCACCTCCCCTAACAGGCAATCAAAAACGTAAAAAGCCCGATCGGCCTATCTGAGTAGCCATCTGTGTGCAACAGAGCTCTGCACTTCAGTGTTGTTTCTCTCAAGACCTGTAACTGAGTAGCCATCTGTGTGCAACAGAGCTCTGCATTTAAGTGTTGTTTCTCTCAAGACCTGTATCCGCAGATCTCCAAGATCTCCAGTTGGCATGACTAGCATGCTAACTGACATTAATGAGGTGTTGAAATATGTCTGTCTGTACGTCTAGGGAAGTTTACCAACTTAAAAATACACATTGACTTCCCTTAACTGAGCTTTTATTTATTTTTTATGAAAGACTACTTGGTTAGCCCGACTTAACATATAAAACCCGTATTTTTGAACACAGTGTGCTAATTTAGCTACTCAAGGAAACAGAAAGCAATGTAACCGACAAGATGCCTATTCAGAGGCTAATTTGCACAATGTGTAATCAGGAAATCTTGGTTCAATCCCTGGTTCCGTGCTTGATCAAATTGTGTGATCCTAGGCGATTGCTTTACTGGGCCTTCTTTTCCTTGATAGCTACATCTGGGTACACATTAAAATCACATCTATGGTCTAAGAAACTGGAATGCTGCCTAACTTATACTAACAATATTGCCTATAGATATCGAGCACATGACCATTGACTGGATAGCTTCTTGAGTCAAAAATCGATCTCATGATGGGAGGGTGGAGGGGGAGCAGGAAGGGTTTCTAACTCCTAGGATAGAAACTATCCCTAAATGGCACTCAATGAGTGGTATAATCCAATGTACTAAACTGAAATGCTTACAGCTTCTAAAAGAGTACACTTTATTGACTTTTGAAGATTCTGTTTTTTATGTGGAGTTTGTTGTACAGTCAATGTGCCAAACGCTTTGTTGGCTTTGATCATCTTCTAACACTTAAAACCAAGTCAGACCCTGCCTCAGCACCGGCGTGGCTTTACCCATTAATTTGGTGGCTTGCCGACCTCTGGGCCAATAGAAAAGATTTTCACCTTCAAAGTTGGTTGCGGGCACCTCAGTACCACAAGCTTTAGTCCTAATTAAGAGACACAAGTTGTCTGTTGAAGGAGCAATAACTGACAACCGATTTCGAATAATGGACTGTTTGCCTAGGTTCTGAACAGTTGTTTAGGTTGAGCATTCCAGACCTCTTGAATATACTTTAGTATATTCTTGTATGTACTTTGTAGGCTCTGGAGATCAG
The DNA here is from genome assembly GCF_964204655.1 of Triturus cristatus. Taxonomy (NCBI): domain Eukaryota; kingdom Metazoa; phylum Chordata; class Amphibia; order Caudata; family Salamandridae; genus Triturus; species Triturus cristatus. The sequence continues at coordinate 933,470,818 of NC_140584.1, read as the reverse complement.
CCCTAGGACTTGTCTGCTTCCGCTTAGGGACTTCATTTTCTGTTCAACAGCCTCTATTTAACAGTCTTGAGAGAGAACGACCAGTAAAGGTCAGTAAAATACCAGAATTGCTTTCTGCTGAGGGACTTTATTTTATATATTTTTCTGGCAACTGCCTCTATTTAACTTTCTTGATAGAAAACGACCAGCAGAGGTCAGTAAAATATCAGATTCACTTTAGCATTCTCTGATTCCAGTCCATAGAAATGGTCTTCCACGAGCACCCATAGACAATAATATTTTTTTCAAATCTTGTATTTTTAGTGATATGACCACCAAAGGCCCTGATTTTATATTAAAAAGTGAGCTTTGGACGATACCATTTCCCACTGAAAGGCAAAATTTCTCTCCATGTGTTCCCATACCTGGCGTATCACGCAGTTTGGTGCTTACTTTCCCTCCATTTTAAAGAACAGTAGATGTTTCAGCACCCAGGCTAATGTGCTGCATAGCTAAACACATATAAGGTCCCAAAGGCGAGACCGACTGCATTGCAAATGCTTGTTTTTTAATGTAATGGAGATTGGATTCCACCGGCATCATGCTACATCCCTCAAAGAATGAATTCACATATAATTGGTCCGACATAATGATAGCAGTGGAGAATGAAAAACACTCTTATCAAAACAATGTTATGCGAGAGCTACTTTCTGCTCCAATATAAGAAAGAGGGGGTTTAAGAGAGGGGTACATAAAATAAAGCTTGTATTTGACTGTGTGTGAGAGGGGTTACATTAGAAAGTGGTGCCAAATCTATGACAGTTTTCGTTTCTAGTTGTATGCAATCTTTTCAAAGCTGTGAAATGTAACAGTGCTTATATGGATGATAATGCCTCAAAAGCCGTTATTTTACTACTACGACTCCTCTGCCAAGAATGAGCTTGTTTTACTTCTGCACTGACACCATGCAAGTAGTGTTTATTTGTATTTACACAAGATTTCTTAGGAAGCCAACGCATTGTCTGATCATGTGTCAAGGGTGCAGTACTTGCATTGACACAATTATGTCTTATGGGTGCTTATTTGTGGATTGGGCAAAACTGGCTGACTACCAAAATACTTATTAGTAGACTAATGGTCAAGCTGCTTGTGGAATTCAGGTTTTCAATGCTGTGCGTTGGCTGCAATATGAAGATAGTCTCAGCCCTGCTAAAAGACCAGCCAAACACACAACGGATTGGTCACCAAGCAGGATAGCAGAGAAGTGCTGCTGTCTGCTGCTTCTGTCACGGGGACTTAAGTGTCCCGTGGTGGAAGTTTGAAGTATGAGGGAGTTTTGAGGTACAGCTCCTGTCCTCAGTTTTCTCCAGGATTCCCTAACAACTTTTCCAAATGGCAACAAGAACAAATAAGCACACCCAAAGCCCTACCCAGAAAGATCTCCTTTCTAAATGTCCAGACTCCTACAATGAGGCATAATCAATAAGTACAGGAAAATCACTAAGACACCTTTACACATAATGTAACCTGCAATCAATGGATTCTTCATGCCAAGGCACAAATTGTGAAGCTTTGTTTCACTTACTGCCTCAGGCCTTAATGTCTTTAACAAATATACTAGTTTCCATTAGTGGTGTTGCACCGAAACTTAAAACAGTCACGGTTAAGGCTGCCTCAAGTCTATATGCTGTTATGTTACTTAATGTGTACCTCTTCCTAATGGTCTATGGCACGAAAGTCTATACTTCATGCAAAATATTTATCGAGAACTTAAGATGATTCCCACTATGCCTCTTGAGGATTACAGAGTGAATGTGCTGCAGGAGTTATGAAGAGGGAGCAATTGAATGTGGCACAATACAGTGATTTTCCTGTAGGGCTTTCCTATGCAAGTTAAACCAAATGTCCCCCCCTCCCCCCCTCCCATTTAACACCTTGAATTATAGATTTTTGCAATAGGGGGAACTGCTATGGGCTTCTGTTACAGGCTCAATATAGGGCAAATGAAGGATTACAGTAGGATACCAATTTAAGTGGTATGCTACTGCTTTTTCAACAACACTACTGCCTACCGATTTGTTTACTGCCATCGTACCGATTTTGACGAGGAGAGGCTTTGCAATTCCTGCACTACCAGAAAAGTAAATATGAAAAACAGGTAGGGTTTAAACCACCTTGTTTCATAATGGGAGCCCAACGAAAGAGTGACCCGGAGCTAATTAGCCAGTTGGATCTCTATCAGATCCAAATATGCAAACCTTATAAGGAACGTGGTGAAAATAGAAATGCACAGGAAGCAGTAGGGATGGGACTGGAGACTTTACTTTTGCTAAATCTGCACTGCAAGCAACAAGTTGCCTCCCATCAAGTCGAAGTGAACGGGGTTGCCTCTGCGGCAAGTGAACTCTTCAAAACACATTCAGCCTCTATATGTAGGCTATTGAGGTCACTGGGGTGCCCTGTGAGCAAGATCAGTGAGTCTCAGCACACATCTGGGGAGTACTCTGTCCACTGCCTCCTGCCAAGGAATTCTTCTGTGTGCATATTTACTGATACTTCAATGATATGAATCGTTGTTGTAATACCCAGTTACCAGATGGGAAGAAATTAAGTTGGCAGGGTGGGGGCCAGTTTTGTAATGGTTGTGACCGACCACCCCATCTCCCAGCTCAAACTAATTTAATATAGTCTGTACCAAAAATTAGCTTACTCTTTACTTTGTCCTTTGGTAAAGAAATGTTTAAATATCAATGCTGCAACAGCCACTGCGCTCTTTTTCCTTAGCTCGCTCTCTGTTTCATGCACTTTTTTTTTTTACTTCCTTCCTTTACTTTTCGCTCTCGCTTCACCTCTTCCTACCATCCTAATCTTCATTCTCTCGCTAGAATCATCATGTTCTCCTTTCCTACATCCCCTCATGCCGCCCCATCTTTCCTCTGATTGCTCCATCCTTCTGCAACTGTTCTCACCTTCCACCTCTTTTCTTACCCTCCCTGTTGCAACCCCTTAACTCGCTTCTTGGGCTCTCCACTACTATGCCTTTCATTCCCCACTTCCTTTTCCACTCTTGCCTCCTTTCTTCTGCTTTCGCACTCTGTCTCTAGATACCTCTCCCTTCTCCAACCAAATCATATGACTTACCCATGCCCATCCCTTTTTCTGCTTGCTAGTTTTTCTTATTGCTCTCCTACCCCGCATCCTTGTTGTTCCTATCATCTTACTTTCCTCCTCCCCTTTTTCCTGCTCTTATAACTTTTCCCCTCATTTTCAGTCCTGAGTAATTGATATAGGGAAAAACATGGGATACATTATACACAGAGCCACACACCTGGGGCCTGAGACTTCCATACAAAGTTTTCAAGCTAGAGACAGTTTTAGGCACCTATAGGAACACAGGCCTCTTCACAGAAAATAACATGTTACCAAGGACAATATGTTGAGCTGAGCTAATTAGGTCACATAGCTTGTTAAAAGGTTAGGAAATAGCTTGGGGTCAGTAAGTTGAGCTACTGCATGAAACCTAGATCATATTCCCCTCCACCAGACTCAGGAAATCAGTAGTGCTTAAACGCAGAAGCCGCAAAAATAGGTTATCCCAATTTCCATCTGCTAGAGGAACGAGCCAAAATGCACCAATCACATAAGAGCCTACTTCCTCTGAAGCGCTACGGTTTCTTACACCTTTAAGCTTGAACACGTACATAGGAAGAAATACCAGGTGCACATCCTGCCTTGTACATACTGACACAAAACGTGCACGCTTCTGCCGAGATCACACCTTTAACTTAGATAGCTGGTCACTCGCTTTCGCAGAAACCACAGCTTCACACCTAACCGCCTAGATGGCTTTATGGAATAAAACACATACAAAAGGTTAGATAAGCTTGGCCAATCAGTGTTGAACAGGACATAGCCATGCGCTGCGCTGCGCAGTTAGATAAATATAACTTTGCTCCGCTTAGATTCTAAGAACCGAAACCCACATGGGGGTTTCCACGCTCATCATGTGAGGCTAGGCCCACCTACACTCGCTTCTGTTTCTGAGAAATTGTTACATCTACATATACTATCTTGTATGTTCTGTATGAACATTGCTTACGTCAATGATCAACTTGTGACCTTTTCCATTGTGCTAGAAAATAGGCTGCTTCTGAGCTAAAACTCCAGACATCAAGTTGCAGCTCCTCGGAGGTGAACTGATCTCTCCAGTAGTGACTGACCCTCACTGCAGTATTGTAATAAACTCATATTGGTGTGTCAACTTGTTTTTCTTGGTGTTTGTTCAATAGATTTTCCCTCCAACATATTCCTCTGGATCTTCTTTTCTCTACCATCGTTTGTCATTCTTCCTTTCCCAACTTTTTTCTTTCTATCTTCTGTCTCTCTCTCTCCTATTCCTCTTATCTCCCTACAACAGGGGTCCCCAACAAGTAGCTCTGAAGCTACTGGTGGCTTTCAGACGTGAAACGAAGCTCAGTACCCCATTCAGAAAGTCTGTGCATATTAAAGAAGGCAGCACTGCTCATCGCAAAACCTTATAGTGACAGACAGGCACACATATACAGAGTGTGTCAGTCTGTCAGTTCTGCCACAGGACTGTCTGTCTCCACTCTCATACTAGCTAAGTCACAAGGAGATTGGCTATGTTGTAGGCCCTGCTGTATCAGTTGCACTGTGTGTGAAAAATGGGCCATGAAAGATGAGTGCCATTAGTAGCCTGAGCAATAACCATTGCCTACATAAATGATCAACTTGTGACCTTGGTTTGGGGGAATAAATAGGCTGCTTCTGAGCTAAAACTCCAGACATCAAATTGCATCACCTCGGAGGTGAACTGATCTCTCCTGTAGTGACTGAGCCTCACTGCAGTATTGTAATAAACTTATGTTGCTCTCGCAACTTGTTTATCCTGGTGTTTGTTCAATAGATTTTCCCTCCAACATATTGGAGAACTGAGCCAGGACTTCCACTTCTTCTCACCTGCTGCCATATCCAGAATACCGCCTGTCCTCTTGGAATGAATTTGCGCACTTAAAAGAAGGTAGGAAGATGCTTGTTCTTCAGACAAAGTCTTCTAGTTTCTCTGGGATAAGCAGGACTTGGCAGTATTAAAAGGTGAGAAGAGAGTGAATGTCGTCCCCAGACTTTAAGTCTGGAAGTCACAGTTTATAGTTGCAGACAGTGAAAGTTATCCTCCTTGTGAGTCCAGGAGATGCGACCAGTAGTAGTCGTGCTTGCCCTAGTACGTAGTTTAGAATAGATACGTTTGTCTAAGTAAATGTGAATAGAAGTGTGGCCACAGATTAATTTCATTTTGCAGTTTTATGGTGTTTAAGTTATATAGTTAGGATTTCCTATTTTGTGAGAAATATTGTAGAATTCTAGAAAAGCATTTTATTTAGACATATGTCTCAGGGGGACACCTGTAGTCAATCACAACAGGTCCCTGATTTAATTGTCCATCTTTATAACAGTAAGATTGTAGTTTTTTCTAACAGCACTGACCCCAGTAGACTACAAATACCAGTACCACCTAATAATCCCTTATTGGGAGAAATCCTTGAACGCCTAGGAATTGACACCACGTCACCTTTAGGTCTAAGGACAACATACACTGATATAATAACATTAGATACTTTAGAAGATTAGGTAAGTGTTCCAAAGAATTAATTGGAAACTTTTTAGAACATCCTACAGGAACATAGATGAAATATCTTGAGGGTATACAAACAGTCATTATTTGAGAATATTCTCTTTTCGCAGGACTCAGAAGATTAAAACTGCATTATAAAAGTATGTCATTTTTTGAGATTGCAATCACATTTTCATAGTGTGAAAGTAAAATAAAATATTTGTCTCACATATTTAACTGTGTAGTGAGTCTAGTCTATGCTTATAGGTTCACCAGCCATAAGAAACTGGATTATTTAGAAGAATGTATAAAAAGAAGTAAGTTGAAAGAGAAGACAACTGGTTGTATTAATGGAAAAGTATGCAAGGAGTAGGAGACTGGTGGATCTCCAGGATAATGAGAAATAAATGGAAGGATATGATCATATAAAAACGATTAGGAATATAAAAAGTTGAAATATATACAGGTACTAAGTCAACAGGCCTACCTACTTTTGAGAGGCAAGGTGGTTTTGGAAGTTGGGGAAGGAGAGGTCTACAATCTATTATTGCAGTAGATATTGATGCACTGTCCAGAGCTACCTCCCTATTTAAATATAAGACAATATCCACCCAAGTGTCATAGGGTCCCCTATAGAATGCCTAGTCGAGGTATTCCCTGAAAACAATGACCAGATAGGAAAACATTGTACAGAATGGCACAAAGCCACTAAATACCACACATACCCATGGCCCCAGGAGTCTGCCAGTCCTCCCACTGAGAAGAGACTCAGAAGTAGACCCAAGGGCAGTATAAAGAAAAGCCACTTACAGAAACAAGTAGTAGGTTCACAAGCCCAGAAGAGGCCAAGAGGGAGACCCCGAAAATGGCCAAAGCCAGAGGGTCCTAATGATAACAAAGCAGAAGATTGGACATCAAGAGAAAACCAATGTCCTCCTCAGTTGACTCACATCAAAGTTGTTAAGTGTCATAAAGTCAACACAGTTGCCTTCTTTGCATACTCCATTTCAGATACAGGCATTGATATCCATGGCTGGACCACATATACTTCAGATGAGTGTATACAAACAGAAGACCCCGTCCCAGGTAGTGTTGTATATTTTGTAGATGGGTTTTCCACGATAGATTAGGACACAGGATTGAGACACACAGGTGTAGTAGTGGTCAAAGCCATGCAGCATGACTTTTCAGCTATATTGCTGATACCAGACCAGTTCCTTAGTGAACTCAGGCTGCTGAACTAGTAGCTTTACTGCCAGTGCTTAAACAAGGGGAAGGGGAAGCAATAACCATTTGCTTTGATAAAGCCTATGTCACCACAACAGTGTAAAACGCCCCCTTAGCACACACATACTGTAGTTTTGTTAGCTAGTAGACCATCGGCAAACATCGCCACCTTCAGGCCCATTGAATGCACACAGACAGAAACAGATTTAATATAGACAGATATCCAAGCATTTCTGCTTATAGCTTTGAACCAGCTATATTTTCCATCGCATACTGCCAGAGACAGCATGTCCCTCCTGATACGCCAAGATTGGTTTGTTCCCAACTTACATGAGAAGATCACAATGTACCTATACACATGCACCATGTGTCAGCAGGATTCATTAAACCCCACCTTCACAGTAATAGTTTGCACAATACTTCGACATCGAGAGCCCTCCACTGGGACCAGGGCCGGCTCTAGGGCGGAGCGACCGGTGCCACCACAAAAGGTGCTGACTTCAGGTAGGGGGGGTGCCGGTTCCAACTATATTATGGTTTTAAAAGCACTTGCTAGCATTTCGTGCCTCCAGCAAATCACAAAGTGCATACATTGTAAGTAGGTCAATGGGTTATGGTTTTTTTTACGGGAGATCCTTTTGTTACTTCGTTTTACAAGTTAAACTCATAATATATAGCAATGAGCTATTGCCTGTCATCAAAGAGCTGTAGAGATACTACAAGGTAGAGATTAGAGCAACATATTTTTTGTACAGTCTTTCATTATTCTAATTATGCAAAAAGTCGAAATAAATTCTTATCAATAAAGAGGACTCCTAACCATGGTGTTACAGTTTAAACGTTGAGTTTATGCTTCTTCAGATCAAGCACTCCTAAACTATACTGCCTATCAGTATGGATGACATGCAACTCCTACACCTTGAAGTTCTCGGTCTTATGAAACATTTCTTATACATTGATTTACATGTGTGACTGATTGTCTCTGTGTAATGTAGGTGTGGTGTGGTGTGTTTTGGCACCATACCCTGGTATGAGTGGCGCTACAGAACTAATTAAATGTATCTTAGAGAGAGTGTTTATGCGGACTTGAGGGGCACTGTTAAAGGGTGGTAGTGAGGGATTCAGTGGCAGAGGTGGTCATTGGGGAGCACCAACAAACATTTTCATACCAGGCGCCACCAGTCAAAGTAGAAACTCATGTCCATTGTGATGCCAAGTTTGCGGCTAATTTTGTGGTCTGTGACGTAATGATCCAGTTGGGAATTCCTGAGGGGATCAGATTCGATATTGGCACACACAGTTCTGTCAATAATATATTCTCCCACCTCACCACTCTGTTGGGCATGACACAAAAACTCTTGTTAGCTTACCACTCCTAAAGTAACAAAATCTGGGTGTGCATTAACGGCCTCCCAAAAACAAAATAAGTAAATTGTATGTTACACTGGAAAATAAATGGTTGTACTGTCTCCCACTAGCACTGTTCACCTCGAGAAACACCCCAGGGTCAGACCACCCTTTGACCCCCACAGCAGATACTGACAGGGAGAAGGATGAACACTGTTGTGCCACTAACTAGACAGAGGTGGCAGACAGGGTGCACCTGAAATAGTACAAACTGAAATGTCTGTTTATTTGTCTCACCTAACACAAGTGTCAAAGTCTCTAAACAGGGAACACTGTAGCTGCCACGCGTGTCAATGCCCCTCCAGATGTCGCCCATCTTCTGCATGACCAACAGATACCCTTGCCATTGGGAACTCTAAATTGCATCCAGAACTTTTTCTCCATTGGAGAGATTCTGGTAGCACAGTTACTGCAGTGAAAAATTTGCAGCTACAAGCGATGGATTTCTTTCTCTCTCCAACATCTGCCTGGCCCTAGCTGTGCCATCCATAACTTTGGACATCGAGCAGGAAAAAGAGGGGAGAGAACAGGAGAACAAACCGGAGTTAAGCCTCCCTTTACCGCTTCAACAAGAGACACTTATTTTAAGTTATGTGCTTTAGTTTTATTTTTCCTTCTCTGTGCGCTAATACTGATACTTTTTAGCCCTCGTCTATTTCTATTTCTTCCATTTCATTTATCCTACATCAACTATTATACGCATGTGCAGAACAGCTGATAATGATATTCACCATAATCCTCTCTACACTGCTTGGTTTGAAAATATGTGGTACCAGCACATGCACAGTATAGGCACATCTAACACCAGTTGTAATGTATGCTCCCTCATCCCCCATGTTGCTGCAGTAGATACATTGCATCACCCTAAAGAGGTATTCCCAAGCATTTACTCATTATCTTTTGCACCTTTTTTATGTAGAATAAAAGCACAGCTGCAAACAACACATCTTAGCCCCATTACTGCACAAGTTAAAACAACTAGATTTGATACCTTCACTGAAGTACTACAGACCTTGACAGATAGACTAGAGAAACGAGATCAGATATCAAGAATGAAGAAAGCAGGTCATAAGAGAGTTTGGTCCAAGAGGAAAAAAGGGATATTAGACCAGGGTATTTTAGGGGGTAACTCAACCATCATCCAAATGTAGTAATTATTTGGCTAAACCTCTACCCCTGATCGCTCAGGTAGGCCACTACTCAATGTCACAGGATCCGTATTTGCCCACAAATTACATACAGGAGCCAAGTTTACCTCCTGAGCTATACCATTGTAGAATGGCACAGAGACAAGTATCCCTTTGAAATCTGATAACATAACAGGACAATGTCAGCAATTATGGTAAGCAAAAATACAGGGATATATATGGACAAGAGGTAACACACACCCTAGAACAGCAATGAAACTAACAGTTTTCTCTTTGTTTCAGAGGAAATATTACAGTAAAGGTGGGAAGTAACCTCAACTGCAACACTTCTGTGGATGACGGCGCCATGCAGGGGGGCACCTCCGGCCTGATGGATCCCTTTTGTAAGTGCGAGACTCAGCTCAACATGTAACTACCCCCGACTTGGAATGGCCTCTGTGACTGTACACACCCCCTCCCTGGTGATACAATAAGTGGGCTTCTCCGATTTGTATGACAGTCCCATGTGTAGTCTAAGAGACTTTGTTTCACGTCAGCGGGAGAAAAAAGCTTCAGAATACTATGGCACTGCGGTTTGGGAAAACGGTCCCACAGACTATTCAATGATACATGTGGTCCTAAGTAGCATGGTGGTAGTCATTAGCGGTTGCCACCGGAAGATTGACCCGGGGGGAAGCGGAGATGGTCTGGCTCGAACCAGATGCGGTTTGCAAGCCCCCTGTGAGCTCCCCTGCACTTGATTTTGAAGTAGAATCAGAATTAAAGTTGATAATGACGACCTTGAGGGGGGTGGGGCTGTGCAAGAAAACAATGGGACATTGGCTGAGGCCATTCAGACATAGCATGATCTACACAAGAAGATGGTTGAAGAGGGGGGTGCGCCGGATGAGTGGTTCGAGGGCTAGTTCGAATGGGTGCCATCCTGGATGTCTGGGTTGTTCAAGGCCTTGGTGCCTCTGATGGTTATGTTGCTTTTGACGTGTGTAATTTTTCAGGTGGTAATAGCATAAAGCAAAAGGATGACAGCTAATGTAGAAGGAGCATTTATGGTTAGGAAGAGTGCTAGGGATATAAGGGCACAGAGTAGTGGGTATGAGGCGATTTCCCCTAGAAGATGGGAGGTTAGTAGAAGTAGTTGAAGAATCAAACAGAGGGGGGAATGATATCAGGAAAAACATGGGATACATTATACACAGAGCCACACACCGGAGGCCTGAGACTTCCATGCAAAGTTTTCAAGCTCGACAATTTTAGGGCCCTGTAGGAACACAGACTGCTGCACAGAAAATAACATGTTACCAGGGTCAATATGTTTAGCTGAGCTAATTAGATCACATAGTTTATTAAACGATTAGGAAATAGCTTGCGGTCAGTAAGTTGAGCTACTGCATGAAACTTCGATCAAATCTCCCTCCAGACTCAGGAAGCCAGTAGTGCTTAAACGCAGAAGCTGCAAGAATAGGATACCTCAATTTCCATTTGCTAGAGGAACGAGTCAAAATGCACCAATCACATAACAGCCAGCTTCCTCTGAAGAGCTGCGGTTTCATACACCTTTAAGCTTGAACAGGTACATAGGATGAAATACCAGGTGCACATCCTGCTTTAGTACATACTGATGCACATGTGCATGCTTCTGCCGAGTCAGATAGCTGGTCACTCGCTTCTGCAGAAACCACATACAAAAGGTAAGATAAGATTGGTGAATCAGCGTTGAGCAGGACATAACCATGCACTGCACTATTAGATAAATATAGCTTTGCTCCACTTAAATTCTGAGAACCGAAACCCACATGGTGGTTTCCACGCTCATCATGTGAGGATAGGCCCATGTACATGAGATTCTGTTTCTGAGAAATTGGTACATCTACTTATACTATCTTGTATGTTCTGTGTGAACATTGCCTACGTCAATGATCAACTTGTGACCTTTTCCATTGTGGTAATAAAAAGGGCTGCTTCTGAGCTAAAACTCCAGACATCAAGTTGCATCTTCTTGGACGTGAACTGATCTCTCCAGTAGTGACTGATCCTCACTGCAGTATTGTAATAAACTCATATTGCTGTGTCAACTTGTTTTTCTTGGTGTTTGTTCAATAGATTTTCCCTCCAACATATTCCTCTGGATCTTCTCTTCTCTACCATCATTTGTTCTTCTTCCATTCTCCACTTTTTCATTTATATCTTCTGTCTCTCTCCTTTTCCTCTCATCTCCATACAACAGAGGTCCACCACAAATAGCTCAGAAGCTACTGGTGGCTCTCAGACATGAAACGAAGTTCAAAACCTCATTTCGAAAGTCTGTGCATATTAAACAAAGGCAGCACTGCTCATCGCAAAACCTTATAGTGACAGACAGTCACACAAACATACAGTGTGTCAGTCTGTCGGGTCTGCCACATGACTGTCTGGTTCCACTCTCATACTAGCTAAGTCACAAGGAGATTGGCTATGTTGTAGGCCCTGCTCTATCAGTTGCACTGTGTGTGAATAATGGGCCATGAAAGAAGAGTGCCATTAGTAGCCTGAGCAATAACCAGTGCAGATCCACAGTAGTATGAGACTGCAGGAGCCAAAGATAAAATGTGTTGGGTGCCTGATAAGCCAGAGAGCTGTGTGTGGACTCAGAGCTGAGACAATTAAGAGCCTCCTGTGCATTCATCTGTGTAAGTGCATGTACGTGTGCCTGTGTACCTGTGTGTGTGACATTATGTCCCTCCCTAACAGTGTCACTCCTTGGAAGCTATACTTGGTGTCAAGGACCACCAAGGTAAATGCTATCGCCCATCAAAGAGGTTATTCTCTGGTCTAAATGTGCCTGCTCGTGACGTAAATTGCCAATGGCATAATAATGTCATCCTTGACTACCTTAGGCAAGCTTGGCCTAGTTGCGGAATAATGGCAGCCATCATTGATGCATTAAGATTATGAATGGCCTATTTTAACAATTTGTGACATCATTTTGGCCACACCCTTGAATAATAATGGTCTACACTGCTATATGGTCGGCATCCTGGATGTTATGGTATCTAGCCCTGGAGCAATGGGAATAATGGCGGGCAGTCTTCGTATATTACAGTCATCCTTGGTGTTATGGTGAGCATGCACCAGCTATCATTGTGATAACTGGGAGATTTAAGCAGAATCTGTCCATGAGCTGCATGTTCTTGATGAAAATGACAAGCTGTGACGTGTTTGCATCTTTTTCCTCCTACTTCTTTTCAGTTTGTGTGTTTTTCTCTCTCTTGCTCGCAGTCAGCATCTGATGAAGAAAAATAAGTGCTGGTCCCAAGATGAGTGCCTGTGGGTCCCACCGGCAACCACTGGCTCAAATTAAGCACTTGAACCAGGGTACGTGAGTGAGAATGAGCACAGCGGGAGAACATGAAGGGTCTGAGAGCAATGAGAATGTCGTCATACCCGAAGGCCTTCGATCACCGAGGGTTGACACACCTGGAAAATCCAGGTAAACCTGGGGACAATATATGGTTTGTGAATATGGTTGGTGAATAAATAATAAGTACTACGTGGCTTGACTACATGTGGCTAGCAGCCCTCATCTGCTGTCATGTATCCATGAGGCACAAAAAGTGATTACAGTCAGTTTTATCCTAGCAATCCCATCCATGGCAATATTTATTGTATCTGTGACCAGCCTTTTCTTGTGGTCTGCCCTAGGTAATATCCTGTGAAGACATCATCATGCAAATTTGCATGCTCAAAGCCTGGAAAATCCTACATTTTTTGGGTAACAGAATATGGCACGTATACAACACTAAAGGCTCTAACAAGGATTCACGTGCCAGGCTCTCTCCAGTTCCTAATGCCGAACGTTTTGCTTTATGAGTTTTATACTGGAAAATTAAGAGGATCCAGCATAGGAGCTTTATACAAGTAATCCATAAAGGTTACTAAGCTGTATATAGGGGATCAAGAGAGCTTCTTCTATGCAACTTTAGACCATTGTTATAATGAATAGGTTCAGTAGCCAAGATGTAGATTAAGGATGAAGGTTTAATGTTCTTAGTTCTTAAGATGGTCTTGTAGTAGATCTGTATCTAGCCCCAACAGGAGCAGCCTCCCTGCTGCTCAGCCCATACTCCAACTGACACTCCACATCACAGGCATCCTCATATTCCATTACATCACCATGCACTCCAACATTCCACACAGCACATTCACACTGGCTGAGCAGCAAGGGCAGAGAAACAGGAAAGATGCATTATACCATAAACCAGATACAACACATCTTCCCCCTTTATATAACACATATAATATTGTGAATACAAGAAGGAAGCATAGCAATTACATAAAGAAACTTGCATATGAAAATGCTGCAATAGCATCATGGAAACATTGCATATGAAGGAACACAACGCATTCCATGAGAGGACATGCATACAAATACATAAGATAAAATCCAAAGAAACCATTGCAAAATGTAAGATGCAACATTTCATTAAATATACCAAAAGGTGACACACATCTACCCCTTTGCAGAGCAAATGAAAATAACAAGAAATGCAAGATACCAACGATGCTCTTATATAAAGGTAAATCTTGCATATTAAAGGACTGAAGATGGAAAAAAATAACATTCAAGTAAAGAAGGAAAAATATGAAAATACATATTTCCCTTCACACGCGTACCAATTCTAACGCACACACCAAGCAGACGCATACGAACAATATGACACTCCGAGTTACCACCACAACACACCAGCTGGCCAGACTAGCATGGAAATGAGAAATAACACAGAACACCAACCATAAAAAGTAAGAGACAAAACTAGGTACTCCCAAAATAACGCACCACACAGGATTCTCCTACTCAACACATGGGAACAAAAAAACACGAAACCAGACAAAAATGAAATGGGTGGAATGCACCCATCTCATCATCCCTGCAGATAGGGCATCAAGTGAAAATTAATGATGCGTGAAAACTATACCCCAATAGTGTATAAACTAAATCTAAAAATAAAACCAACATGACAATAAATAAGTGTGGAATCCACACACAAGAACCTTGAGCAACAAGTGAAAACGCACATTGTCATTGGAACTTATAATGTAGCAGAAAATATCAAGTTCTCTCGCACAGAGAACTTGCGCACCAGAATAAAAATAAAATCAAACCAACATGCCAGAAATATGAATGACTATTCCACGCACAAGACCCTTACGCACAGGTAAGAATAGACACTGACAGAATAAACCTTTAACGTAGCAACATCAGAGCAATAAACCCCACGAATGGGAAACTTGCAAACTTAGGGGCATATTATCAAGCCAAGCGATAAAATTAGCGCCGCTTTAGCTGCAGAAAACTGCCGCTAAAACGGCGATAATGGGCTTGATAATATGCTCTATGGAATTCTAATTGAAGCCCATGTTAAATGTGAAGGACATCTAACATGTGCTTCAATTGGAATTCCAATTCCAGTTTTCTGCCGCTAAAGCTGCGATAATTTTATCGCCTGGCTTGATAATATGCCCCTAAATACTGGAAACTAAACTATCATGAAGGAAATATAAAGGTGACAAGTCCACGCACAAGTATTTGCACACAGGTGGAAGGTCACACTGCAATCTCAAAACATACCAATATCAGTGATAATTCACACATACGGAAAACTTGCATGCCAATATAAAAAGACACCAAAAACTGGCGCAGCATGACCTGAAGACAACATGAAAAAATAATCATACTAATGAAAAATCGAAGCACTCTGCAATACATGCCAGAATTAATTACAAACACACTAAATACATGCCAGAAGAAAAATAGCAATAAAAAGCAGCAAGAATTGAATCAAAACATAAACCGATCATCTTGAATATCATGGCAGATCTGAAGATTAACAAATCAAAAATGGAACATTCACAATAATGCAGGGGACTGATCCTTACGCACCAGTGAGCGATTCCTCACCCGAAGACCCTCACAGATCACAAGTATCTTAAAATGCTGACCAACAAAGGCTACTAAAAGGAAACTTTAAACTCCGTAATTGGAGGGAATCGTGCTGGAAAGTTGAAAAATGTCAATGGCAAGAGCCATGTCAGTGGCGAGACCCTGTCATTTCAGGTATTCACCTGGAAACACTTGAAAACGGAACACGCAGCGAGAGGAGGAGTAAATCAGAAGCAGTGCGTAGAAGACGCCTTACCAGAGACAGTCTCCACACACAGCTTCGTGCCAAGCACCATCTGCACGGGATAACCCCCCTCTCCTCCCCCCTCAGACAGAGTCTATAGGCTCAGGGAAGGAAAGTAGAAGAACAAAGATGGCAGCACATAGGAAAAGTACGTCCGGGGTACCTCCGGGCACATACATGCTGCAAAAGTGCTGCGTTGCTGACGAGAATGAAAAGACCGCCGCTGACATAGCTCACAGCAGCGGTTTACCATAAGATCATGCGAACCCATCAACAAGGTAAGGGGGTGCGATAAGGTAAGGGTGTGCTGACACCAGAACATGGGCTTCTATTGGAATTCTCAAGGGCATATTATCAAGCCCATTATCGCCGCTTTAGCGCCAGTTTTCTGCCGCTAAAGCAGCGATAATTTTAACGCCGTTTCTTGATAATATGCCCCTTAGTTCTTAAGATGGTCTTCTAGTAGATCTGTATCTAGCCCCACCAGGAGCAGCATCCCTGCTGACACTCCACATCACAGGCATCCTCACATTCCAAACATCACCATGCACACCAACATTCCACACAGCACATTCACACTGGCTGAGCAGCAAGGGCAGAGAAACAGGAAAGATACATTATACCATAAACCAGATACAACAACCATGAGTCACTCTTCTCTGGTTACCCTAAAAGACTAAGAGGCATATTATCAAGCCAGGCGATAACATTATCGCCGCTTTAGCGGCAGAAAACTGCAGCTAAAACGGCGATAATAGGCTTGATAATATGTTCTATGGAATTCCAATTGAAGCCCATGTTAAATGTGAAGGACGTCTAACATGGGCTTCAATTGGAATTCCATAGAGCATATTATCAAGCCCATTATCGCCGTTTTCTGCCGCTAAAGCGG
The DNA here is from genome assembly GCF_964204655.1 of Triturus cristatus. Lineage (NCBI taxonomy): Eukaryota > Metazoa > Chordata > Amphibia > Caudata > Salamandridae > Triturus > Triturus cristatus. The sequence goes on along the minus strand of NC_140584.1, from coordinate 933,454,372 downwards.
CGATAATTTTATCGCCTGGCTTGATAATATGCCCCCTAAATAAGCAGTTCTTCTAGGAGACAAAAAGGTAGCGTGTTATAAATAAATAAGACTATATAGAAAACACGTAAGAAAGTGTTCCCGTTGTTATATTATTAAAAACGCGTTTGGGCTTCGTAACGGGTAAAAATGAACTGCACAAATGCCAGCACAATACAGACTTTAAAAGAGGGGATCTGGCACCAGAGGGAGGACAACTGTCAATAACCACATCAAAGGTTTTCGTATGGAGGCATGCTGCAGGAGAGACAGGGAACATATAGGTATTACCTTCCGCGAAAAGCTGCGCCACTATCAGCAACCCTTCAACATTTCCCGCCTCCAACCACGTCATGAGACCCAGCCAATCAGAGCACAGCGTCAAAGACGACTGTCACAGCCAAGCAACGACCAATCAAACCAAATGATGTGTTTACATCCAGATTCTCCTGATGCGCGCCGCTCGGGAGTTTCCAGAAAGTGGGGCATACATCTCACTGCAAAGCGGTGTTTTCATCCTTTAGTCAATTTAAACTTCATATGTAAAAATAAAGCAACGAAATAATCGGAAGAACAATGTTATAACAAGTTACATGTTAAAGAACGGCACTAGCATTGTCTATGAAGGTTTAGTTTTTCCCTGGAAATCCTGCGATTGGGTAAGAAAAACAATCACGCCCTGGAAAAAGATCCACCCCCAGATTATGCTACTATTGCTGCCCCGGAAAAACACCTCTCGCGCTCCGGAAGCGATTGCTCAGCTGCGGTTTGAGTTGTGCGTTGCATGTGGGAGTTTGTTGCGAGTACGACCAGCTCGACGAGGAACTTGTTTGCCTGCCTTTCAGCGTCATTTTAAAGCAGGGGCGGTCATTGGAGACAAACAGCTGTGTAGTACGGAGCAATTAAGAGTGGGTAGAGTCTTTGGTAGGCACGTTGTGTATCTTTTGGGAGAAGGTAGAACGCGCTGTCTACTGCAACACTTCCAATCTTAAGAACTAATATAAGTATTGACACATTTGTATAGCCAGGGCACAAGTCCTAAAAAAAAAGCATTTGAAATGCAATAGGTCTCGCATTGCTGAAAGTGTGAGCTATTGGCGTTGCTAATAATAATGCGAGCTCACTTTCAGCTATGCGAAAGTATTGCATTGCACATGCTTTTTTTGTTGTTTTTGTTGTTAAGGTGAGCGTGGGCAGTGGAAGCACACGGGGAAGGATGGGGGACAACCAGCGAAGCAACAGAGGAGGAGGTGTGAAAACAACAAGGGCAGGAGAGAGGCAGAACGAAGTGAGTCTGGTGGGAATGGTAGCTGCCATGTGCCCCTTTCACAGCCCTCAACAGATCCGTTAGAACCGACATCCTGTAGTTGCATATGCTTATTATGAAAGCACGAGCATGCCACACTAGCTCCACTGCCTGGATTTAAGTGCCCTGAAACGAAAGTTGAGCCAAGCGGCAACTGCATGCCTGGCAAGTTTTTTAGACATAATTTTTTTGCAATTCCACATTCTGCAAACTCTACCCTGAAGGTATTGGAACGCTTTACATAGGTACCACTTACATTAAAAACATTGTTTATATTATTTTTTCAAAATATGAGGATTAGTGACTTGCCCAGAATCACAGAAAGGTGAGCCGACTCCGAGACTGCTGCCTGCTTCCCCAAACTCCAAAGTCAGCAGCTCTAGCAGTTACGCCACAACCTGTCCCTGAAGAACCGAACCATTTTCAGTATTGTTTTGATTACATCCTCTGGCGAGCTGTACTGCGGCCGCCATGTTCAATAGGTCCGGCGTAACCTTTATGGAACGGAAGGGATTTTCGGTGTGAGGTTCCATAACGAAGTCCAGCCACTGCTGACTTTGGCGCCTGATACAAATATACAACATTTCAATTGGAAATCGGGCCCGCTAAGTTGAAAACACGGCATGCAAAAACTGCGCATTCATGAAGCAACCAATGTTTAAAAAAAAAAATGACAGCGTGATCAAAAATCGAAACTGGAACATGCAATAGACGTAAAAGTAAAACTACTCACAACAGCACACAGAAAGTCGATTCTACCCTACGGATTAATCAAGATCGGCATTTAAGGATATATAATACCCAAGTGCTGGAAGGGCTGTGCAGGCGAAACCATGTGGAAACTGTGTTCACAAAAGGGAGTAATGGATGTTTGTAAAGAAGTTTCTGGCCAGCCACACATACGAAAACAAGCAACAAAAAGACGCGCGGCCGCGAGACGCGCTCTGTGGTGGAGGAGGGGGAGGAGCATTGAAGCCGAGCAGGCAAGACTGAGGCGCAAAAGTGAAAGGCTGGCTGGCGAGTGGTGTGAGATGTGCGCGCACCATGACGAGAGAGGAAAGCCATATGGCGCCTCTGCTCGTCATTGTGCGCGTAACCGCACGCCCACGGCCAGCCAGCTAACAGACCGAAGCGCTTCCCCCAAACGGATTGCATGGCGGCACGATGCACGTGATTGTGCGCGTGCTCGACATGCAATCCACTTTTGGGAGCACTTTAAAATGAACCTCTTACTAGAGTCTCGCATAGCGATTGCGTAAACGCAATAGCTAGGCGAGACCTAAAAAGTGGAGAGACTAACCAAATTAGGCAGTATGCAAAGGACATCATGGCGCATGACATTATAGGGCGTGACATCACAACCCATGATCTCGCAAGAAGTGACATCACAAGAAGTTACTTAAGACCGCACTGTAGTGTAATCGTCGCCGTAAATAATGCCTCTGACACAAATTGTGTATTGCACGTTTATTTTCTCCCGAGCGCCGGGAATGCGTCCGCTCATTAACATTCACTCACGGCATCTAAAATGGCCGCTCACATTCCTGGCAGCCTTTGCGCTCTCTAACAACTAGAGCGCATCACCACATATCTCCCCCCCCCTTTGGACACCCACCAATTAACTAGTAGGGAACAGTGAGCATAATTACTTCACAGTCTTACTTGACTCCCATTTCAAAGTCTTCAAACTTCTTGGGCACTTTGACCAGTCTGCCCAGCCTTGTTCGGGAGTGTATAGGGAGGATGGCTGCACTCTTATCACCTACCGGAAGTCTTCCTCCTACCTTCGCATATCCTTGCGGTTCTCTCTAACTCACTCTGCCACCTGGGTTCTTCGGTGTGAGCGGGCTCGTTGTTTCTACACCTCCACTCTCCCCCGAGGTGTATTGGTCTTCACTACTTCGCTTTGGAGTGGTGTTCCTTTGCACTGTGTTCCCAGCTCCGGTACTGTCCCGGGCTCATTTCCTTCCTCTGGGATGGACGAACTTCTTCCCTCCGGATCTTCCCACTTCATGATCTTGTTGCATCTCGCCATTCTGTCCTGTGACCATAGCTTCCCATCACTCAACAGGGCTCACCTGGCATAGGACTCCACCACTTGTAATGGTGGACTAAATTTACTGTCTCCCTTCTTCTTGAGAACGGCTTGTTTCACTCTCACCCACTCACCCCTTTTTAGGGTCACATCCTTTCCGTCGTTTGTTGTAGTACTCGGTGTACACGGCTTGCGCCTTGTCAATGTTGCGACGCACCACCGCTGGTGACCACCTGCTTTGGACGATTAATTGTTTCCATGCTAGGTTGTCTCTCGTGAAGGGGTCACGCCCTCGGAGTATTTTGAATGGGCTGTATCCAGTGTTTGTCGTGGTGATGCGGTATGCCCATAGCATTCGTTGGAGCTCCTTTTCCCAGTTCTGTCCAGCACTTATCGCTGCTTGTACAGACCCCGTAATTACTCGATTGAATCTCTCTGCTAGTCCATTTCCCGCCGGGTGGTACACTGGAGTGTGTTTGACTTCGATTCCGTTGCGGTCCATGAATGCGTTCGATTTCACAGAAATGAATTGTGGTCCATTGTCGCAGGTAATCACTTTTGGGATTCCTTCCCTCAAGAATGTGGAAGTGAGGAAAGTTAGCACCGCTTCAGTGTCCGCCACTTCACATACGTCCACTTCAGGCCACTTGGAGTAGCTATCCACCAGTACTATCACGTACTTGGGCACGCCTTCTGTGTCCAGAATGGGACCTAGTATATCTACGGAAAGTGTTTCCCACGGACTGAAAGGACAGGGAATTTCCCTAGAGGCGGGCGTAGTAGTACTTGGGTTTTGTCTGCCCGGTTGCATTGTTCGCACGTTCTGACATGTTTCTCTAGTTGGCTGTCCATCGCTGGCCACCAGTACGCCTGCTTTGCTCTTGCCTTAGTTTTCATGATCCCCAGGTGCCCTTCATGTAGAATGGTTAGCAGATGATTCACCAAAGGCAGTGGAGGGACCACCTTGTCCCCTCTTAGTAGGAAAGTGAGGTTGTCTCCTATAGATAATTCCTCCCGGACTTCCCAGAATTTCTTCAGACTGCTATCTAGATGCTTCTTGTCCGGCCACCCTTGTGTTACGTAGCTCTTCACAACCTCCAAGGTTCCGTCTTTAGTGTACGCTTCCTCCCACTCTTGTGCACTAATCACTCCTTCGTGGTCTTGTGTGAGTGCTACCATGTAGTCTTCCCATTCTGAGGGCTCCTGACCTGCTGTTGGCTCCATCGCAGGTGCTCTGCTAAAAAAATCAGCGACTTTGTTTTTGGTACCAGGAATGTATTCTACTTCATACACTTAATCAAGTAGTCTCAGGGTCATCTTCGCGATACGGGGGGTCGCGTGTGCGTGTCCACAGGATGTCAAGACTCTTACCAGTGGTTTGTGATCAGTGCGGAGTAGGAATTTCGAACCCCACAAAAACTGTCTGAAACGTTGCATTGCCCATACAGAGGCTAACATCTCCTTTTCTATCACGCTGAATTTTTCCTCGTTGGGTGCTAGAGATCGTGAGGCAAAGCTGATTGTTGTGACTTCTCCCTCCTGGGATCTCTGCATTAGCACCGCGCCCAATCCCTTGTCGCTGGCGTCGGTGGTTAATATAGACAGGGCTGCTTGGTCCAACCCCTTGAGAGGGATGGCGGCACAGATGTTTTGCTTTAACAGATCGAATTCCTTTTGTTCTTCGTGTGTCCTTTTGAAGGTGTTCTTCTCTTTCATGAGTTGTCTCAAATGGTGTGTTTTTGACGCGAAATGAGGGACAAATGTGCTGTAAAACTCCGCCATGCCTAAGAAGGAACTGACGTCTTCCTTCCTTTTGGGCGTAGGTGCTTTTCTGATGGCTGCTACGTTGGCTCGTTTCGGTTCTATCCCCCTTCTGATGATCTCATGGCCTAGGTAGGTCACCACTCCCACACCGAATCTGCACTTTTCCCATTCCGCGGTGAGACCATTTTGTGCCAGTATGGTCAGAACTATGTGCAGCTTTGCATCGTGGTCTTCCTTTGATTTTCCCATGAGGAGGATGTCATCCTGGAAGTACTGCACACCATCCACTTTCTGGAACAATCGGTGCAAGAGCTTTTGGAATACCGCTGCAGCCGATGCCAGTCCAAACGGCATCCTAAGGAACTTATAGCATCCGAAAGGCGTGATGAACGATGCCAGGTGATTGCATGACGGGTGCAGGTCGATTTGATGATACACGGATGTGAGATCCACTGTCGAGAACCACTGGACTCCCTTCGTTTTCGCCAGCAGCTCGTTTATCCTGGGTAATGGGAACTTGTCCACCATGATGTTCTTGTTGAGCTCCCTCAAATCCACACATAGACGCACCTTCCCGTTGGGTTTCTGTGCGACAACTAATGGTGCGAGCCACTCTGCACTTTCGATGGCTTCTATGATGCCGTTTCTCTCCAGGCGTTGTAGTTCTTCCTGGACCGCCTCCCTGCTCCTGAAAGGAATGTTGCGAACTTTGTGGCTTACTGGTTTCGCCCCGGCCTTAAGGCATATCTTGTGCGTGAATTTAGTCAACCGCCCTATCGTCCCCTTGAAGACTTACGGGTATTCTTTCTTCCATACATTTTCTTCGTCCGCTTGGACCGCGTCAGTCATCAACACTTGTGTGGTCCCACCAGGATTGAGTTGAATTCCTAACGCTCCTTGGTCCATCCACCCTAGAACTGAGGGGCCTTTCTCTGCTACATACCGCTTCCCTTCTGCGGCTCGTCCCTTGAATTCGAACGTTAACGGTCGATACCCCACCATGGGTATAGGTTCCCCCGTGAACGTGACCGGGTGTATGTCTGTGGGTTGCAGGTCTGCACCCACTCTGGGTTCAAAGTCTCTTTCCCATATGGTCCGTTGAATAATGGTGTACGGGGAGTAGGAATCCGCCACCATGTCCACTTGTACTCCCCCGATCGACATCGGTAGTGCCGGTTTTTTGGACCTGGTGCAGTTCACTCCCAGAACTTGGTTGTCTATACACAAGACTTCATCCTCTTCATTGCCTCCTTCCTGGGCTTCCTCGTCTCCGTCCTCTTCCTGATTGACGTACTACACTTCCATTCTACCCAGCTTACGTCGGCACACCTTTTCATGGGGTCCCATTATTCCGCAGAAAGAGCACTTGGCCCTGAACGCCGGGCATGCCTTGTCATTGCTCGGGTGGTTTTGGCTGCCACACCTGTAGCATGCGTGTCTGCCCTCTCCCTGTGGTCTCTGGGTTCTCGTGGACTTCTGCGGGTATTTCTTCTGGTACCTTGGGTTTTGCATTGTGTGTTGCTGTGTTGTTTCAGGTCTATTTCTGTTTGATACCTTGCATACAGGAGTTCTGTTGGTGCTCTCCGTTTTTGCTGCTTCTGTGCACCTCTTCGACAGTTCGGCTTTCTTCACTAGAGCCACCACTTCTTTCAGGGGTGCATCTCTATTAACCCACAACTTCTCTTGGATCGCTGTATTGGCGGTATGCATTATGATCTGATCCCTGATGAGTTCGTCGTGCAGGGTACCGAATTTGCACGTCACCGCCAACTTCTGTAGTGCTGCCACGTACTCGTCTATCGATTCTCCGCTGCTTTGTTTCCTTTGGAAGAAATTGCATCTGTCTATGGCTGTGCACACTATTGGGCGATAGTGGGAATCTAGGTCCTCATATCCGTGTTGGAACTCGTCTGTGTCGTCTGGGGCTCTGGTCGTGTTCACCAGGTTGTCATACACTCTGATGCCTTCTGGGCCTAGGTTGTGTAGGAGTATTTTCTTCCTCCTTGAACTGGAGAACGTTCCTTCCCCTTCTTCCTCTAAGGCTGCCAAGTAGTTTAGGAAATACCGCTTCCAGTCTTCCCATGGCATTGCTGGCTCGCCCCTCTTAGGTAAGAAAGGATCTAGGTTGGTGAGCGAAGACGACTGCGCGCACATTTTGCTCCTGTTGCGTTGGGCTGGGGCTTGTTGTGTGACTACTCCTGGTGGGCTCCCTGGGGCCTGCTTCTCTCCTGACCCTCCTGGTTGCGTAGGTGAAAGGTCTCCTTGCCCTGCTCGGGATGAACCTGGACCCTCCAGCGTTATGCTCTCTCCGTGCGTGTAGCTTGACCCGTGGCCTCCCCTGGTTTGCGTAGGCACGTGTGTCTGTGATTAGTTGTGCTCCGCCGTGCTACTGGTTACTCACTGCGAGGAAGTCTTGCTGACTCAGGTCTGGCTCCACCGAATGGTTCAACTGCGGCTTTTCCTCTCCCTATGTATGCCAACTGGACCCCAGGTGGTGCTCCGTGACCTCACTCTCCTTGGCCTTGACTTTCGGCTGCTGCAGGCTGGCCTCCGTGACTACTGGTTGCAGTGGCACGTGCTCGCTCTTGCTGGGATGGTACGTCACCTTCTGGGGAGAGACAGCGCCTGTGCAGCGCACTCGTGGATCCCCCGTGCTTGGTGTGGCGCGCTCCGCTGCCACGCTCGGGACTGTGGTGAGGCTCAATGAATTTTGGGCTCGTATTAATGGGTAGGCAGTGTCGACGCCGGATCCCACCTCGTCGCCAGTTTTTGTAGTGTAATCCTCGCCGTAAATAATGCCTCTGACACAAATTGTGTATTGCACGTTTATTTTCTCCCGAGCGCTGGGAATGCGTCCGCTTATAAACATCCACTCGCGGCATCTAAAATGGCCGCTCACATTACCGGCAGCCTTTGCGCTCTCTAACAACTAGAGCGCATCACCACACGCACATATATGTTTAGTAGGTCTATCATGAGCACATTGCAATATTTAACAAATTAGATTTTGCTTCAAGGCTGTGCCAAAAAAGTAACTGTAATAACCTAATTGTGGTTAGTTGGTGCATCTTCCTTATTCTTGTTCTGTCCCTTGCTTCTCAGCTAATAGTGATGTCATTTGGAATGTTGAGTGTGTGGGACTTGAGGAGATGTCAGTTGGAAGAGATGGGCTGAGCAGCAAGGAGGCTGCTCCTGGTGGAGCATTACATGGACTTTACCACCTTCCAGTTACCTTTATCTGAAACTGTTACTTAATGAATAAACCTACAACTTGTTTCTACGTGACCTGTCTATGCGACAATCTTCATTTTAACACTGGCGACAATTTGGAAGAACGTACGTGTATGTTAGTTCAATGGATCATGGACTATGAAACTTAAAGGATTTACAAGTAAAAGGAACTTCAAGAGAACTCACAAGCTGGTATTTGAGGAAACTGGTTTATAAGAACCTGTGTATTATTGAAGGAAAACTGTACTGGAACTAAGTATCTGACTAAAGAAATTGAAACTTATGAACTGGAACCCCAAGGAAAAGGGAATACTACGAAAACGCCCTGGTCAGCCCCACCAGTGTCCTTTGTCAACAGGACAGCCTACAACTTAGGGCGTTTGACTTTCTACTACTGTTGAGCCTGCTGTGTCTTCAATCGTTTTTGTGGAGTGGCAGTCGTAACTGGTGCTTAGGAATTAGCACCAGTGATGGGTTCTGGAGAAAACTGACAACCCTGTGAGGAGTTACACTTGGGAGATCTACTACTCGTTTTAAGCCGGTGGAGAGAGGCTGCTGTGGTGAATGCTGAGAATGTGAGCCTCAGCGCTCCAGAGGAAAGGAAGCGCCGTGAGAATGTGAGCCTCAGTGCTCCAGTGGAAAGGGAGAGACGCATTGTGGAGAAAATCAGCACCGCTGGACTGCCCCCACACTTGTTCAAGATTCAGAGGCTAGTGATGACTTTTCTACTGGTGTGAGTATTGTATTGCGGATTGAGACTGCCTGTGATGCCTGTGGCTGGAGCAAGTTTTCTTTTGCGGTATTTACAGCCACAAATTGTGTGACCCTGGGCACATTTGAGATCCAGCAACTTTGGGCGGTTTAACCGTTTACCTCAAGTTCAAATTTAAAACTATCGGCGCGTGCAACTTACCTTAGTCTTGGTGTTATGCGTGTCTCCTGTAGGAATTTGGGTGACATAGGTTGCAGTACGGAGCTCTTTAGCTGCTTATGGACGCATTCCAGTTTTGATGTGCCGTGAGCCATACGGCACAACATAGACGACGTGCCACCATGTTTTGGTTGGCTGCCTCCGTTTTACTTCAATTTGCCAACCATGTCTTCAACGCAAGTGTGGCATCTTCTACGTGCCTCTATGTTGGATTGTCTGCACCACGCAAGCAGAGGGGCTATGGACTTTACTGTCTTGGTCATCTTGTGTCGACCATGGTTTATACAAGCACAATGGTTATAAAGGTTGGAAGCCTAAGCCAGCTTGTCAAGTTGGAGTTTCACGGTATTTCGCTGCTCGTTATTTCATCGTTTAACACTGGACTGTTACTAGCAGTTCTGATATTGTCGGATAAGTTCTGATGACAGGATTTTTGCTAACAGCATACCACTTTCTGGTTTTATGTGGTGTTGTTTTACACATTGCCATTCCACACTTGTTTAACGCAGTTCTTAACAAATTTTGGCAAGCGATGTCTATCTTTTTCCCTAATGTGTGGACTGAAGTCTCAGTCCCGGCATGGTCTAACTGTTTCAGTGCATTTGATCTGTACAACACATTTCAACCTATGTATTGTAATGTACAACACATTCCAAACTGTGTATTGTAATGTGGTTCGCTATTGAGTTCTTGTTTCGTTTTCCTATGCTTAGAAGTTTGTATTGCAACTGAATTGTGAATGCCAATGTTACTTAATTCTGTTTATACCTATGTGTTCTGTTCCTAAGGGAGGTAATTCCCCTCTAGGGAGCTGTTTTCTCCTATTACAGTGTGGATTTTGATATTCTGTTTCTTAGGGGAGTGTATTCCCCTGTATGTGTATACTTGGTTTTGTTTACGCTTACTGGAGTTGAGCTTTTGTTTTTGTTTCATAGGGAGGTGTATTCCCCTATAGGGAGGTGTGTTTCCCCTATTACAGTGTGTTTGTTCAGTTCACAGGGAGTTTTGTTCCCTATTACGGTGTTTTTTTCAGGGAGGTGTTTCCCCGATAGGGAGGCGATTTCCCCTTTTACAGTGTGTTTGTTCAGTTCACAGGGAGTTGTGTTCCCTATTACGGTCTTTCTCCAGGGAGGTGTTTTCCCTATAGGGAGGTGATTTCCCCTATTACAGTGTGTTTGTTCAGTTCACAGGGAGTTGTGTTCCCTATTACGGTGTTTCTTCAGGGAGGTGATTCCCCTATAGGGAGGTGTTTTTCCCCTATTACAGTGTTTGGCGTTTCATAGGGAGGTGTGTTTCCTCTATTACAATGTTCAGTATGTCATTGGGAGATGTATTCCCCCATAGGGAGGTGGGTGGTGTGTACTCAACTATGAGTTTCCCTAAGGGAGGGGGATGGGGCATTCATTCATTTGCTTAAGATATTTTTCTTGCATTCATTTGCTTACTTATTTTCATGCATTTGCTTATGGCATTTTCATGCATTCATTTCTTTAATGTATTTTCTGGATTAGAGTATTTTCTGATTGCCTGTTGTACATTCAATTGTTTAATGTATTTTCTTACTAATTCTTTTAGGATGTTTATTTTTGTTTACGTAAGAAATGTAATTTTTGTTCTTTGTGCCTTAATGCATTTATATCTCTTTGCTATTTTCTGGCATTATTCGTGTTTAGTTTCCCTAAGGAAGGGAGATGTGCTATAACCTAATTGTGGTTAGTTGGTGCATCTTCCTTATTCTTGTTCTGTCCCTTGCTGCTAAGCTAATAGTGATGTCATTTGGAATGTTGAGTGTGTGGGACTTGAGGAGATGTCAGTTGGAAGAGATGGGCTGAGCAGCAAGGAGGCTGCTCCTGGTGGGTCATTACATGGACTTTACCACCTTCCAGTTACCTTTATCTGAAACTGTTACTTAATGAATAAACCTACAACTTGTTTCTACGTGAAAGTTTGCATTTTAAAATATCTTTTGGGTTGAAGGCACCTGCTGCAGAGATTATTGTTCCTCTTCTAAATCTCAGGGAATACTGCTAATCGTAAAATAACTCTGGAGGTTAGCATGTTTGCTGGAGAGATCTGTGTTTTGTCTAGTCTCAGTTTTGAATCAAAGTAGTGCTTCAGCGAAAAAGGGCAAATTTACATATCTTCCCTATGTCACAGATTCGTCACCACGCTACTCATTCATACATTCATTCATTGGTGGGAATCATAACACCAACACACATGCATCTCACTCGAATCTGCACACAGGAGGAAAAGGAGCGCTGGACATGGGGGGGGGAGGGTACCTTGTTACCTATCGAGAGTAATTCCTTTACATTATATACATTATATACATCTGCACCTATAGAATCCTAACGTCTACATCAAGGCACTTCACCACTTGGTCGATGGACCAATTAGTTGGACTGGTTGATGGTGATTTAGAACCAGCTAAAACCCATTTAAAGCCTCGGAACCTTTCGTTTAGCTTTTCAATACCTTATTAAAGAATCACAAACTCGTTTCTTATTAATCAAAGTTTAGTTTATCTAATTAAGTCATTCTGTGTTGGCATATTCAGGATTACAGTTCAAACAATTTCTCTATTGAGCGATTTCCAATCTTTGATCTTTAACATAAATTGACATGACATGTATATTTACCTAAATTTGGACATTGGCGACCACTTCCATAAGAACCCGTCAACCCACAGCAATAATCAAAATCCCTTCAGATGGAATTGTCCTTTTATAATCAAAGAAAACCCAGGTAAGTCCAGGAAATCTCTTTCAGCAAGATGCAGTCCCCACGATTTAGCCAAGGGACCAGGCGATCGCACCAACAATCCAGCAAATCGACTCTCCACACCAACAGCCTACCCCCTCTTCCCAATCCCCTTCTTTTATACCCTTTTCTTCCTTACTTTTAGGACAATGCGCAAAAATTTAGGGGTAGAAAGTGTTCTGAATGGCTAAACCCTCTGAAAATTGTAAGTCTCTTCAATATTCCCATGTTTGCCTGTTTCCCATGAGACCAGGCATGACATCTTCTCAATTGTATTCTTTTTAGTAGTTTCACAGGCGAAAGTTCCAAACTAACAACATGTAAGCCTTCTTGTACAGGTCGTTCATTGTCCCCTCAGTCATTCAAACTAGTCTTTGTCTTGGCAGTCCTCCACGTTCCTATCCTTGACAAGGAACATTTAGTTTCTCATCAGAGGTCGCTTGGAGATGTTCAGAGCCATCCGAGTCTGCGCAGTAGACATCGCGCTCACATGACGGTGGCCACTTCCGAACTCCATTTTATGTACTGCGGCCTAGTAGGCCCGAATGCCAACTTAAGGAAAAACAAACATAACAGTAATTAATATATAGAAATGAAGATTCTAATGTTTAAACCCGCACTAATCCCAATATATATTAGTATTTTCGTAGCATGTAGCATTTTCCTAGCATGCTTCCATTCCATTCTGCAGCACTGGAAGCACAAACCATCACAAAAGCAACATGAATCATGCAGTTCTCTATTTCAACACATCCTAAAGTTAGTTTGCGTACCACAGTTAATCATTTAATTATTAGCCATGCAATTAGCATTTTAGTCCCACGTGTATCTCGTGTTTATTAAGGTGCAATTGTTGGTTAATCATACCACTCTACACAAATTAGTACAAGTTAATATTTAGAATGATTACATAATTAAATTTCATGCAAAATAGAGGAGGTATACACAATTTTGCTATACCTGCTCCATCAATCCCCCTTTTGGTGATTTTTAACATCACCACAAATCCCACTAAATGTCAACATTTTTGCGGAAATGATTACTCAGTTCCCTTACACTTGGTTACATTACATCATAGTATCTCCCATCTTATCTTCTCTTGTTTTCTTGTACATGTTCTCTTTCCATTCTTCTAGTTCTATATCTCCAACTTCCCTTTCTCTTATTTCCTTCTCCTTTCTTTTCACAATTTGTCTTTTTATTCTATTTTGTCATTTTCTTCTTTTTATACATACACATCCTAATCTTAAAATCAGTATCAGTATTACCACACAAGTCAGTGGTATTTGTATTTTACCTACAAATGAACTATCTAATCTTGTTAATAAACCCGTTAGAGTAGAAAATAGAAAAACTTTTACCAAGTTTCTCCCAAACACTTTCAACCTCCAATGGAACAATTTCCTCATGCAAGTCAGTTATATTCTTAATGTATTTTTTAAAATTTTGGCTCTCGTCAGGAACATAAGTACAGCAATGTTGTACCTTCAGCATTTCACAGACTCCTCCCTCTTTGGCTATTATAATATCAAGGGCAAATCAATTTTGCATAATCATGGCTCTCATGGCAACCATTTCGGTATTTACCATTAAGAACCCTCCAGCTGTGCTTGTCGATAAGAAATCCACAACTGTAGACAATTTTCTAATTTTATGTGCATTCATATTCCAACGGCTGGTATCAGTGCTCAAAAAATATCCCCTATAATTTCTGACCAACTTTCCCTCCTTCTACGTGTTAGTTGTCTACCTATCTCGTGCAAACCGTCCTCTCCTCTTCCCACATGAAATATTTTTAGGAAGACCAGGCCTAGGTAGCATGTACCATACCAGTGGTCCGGTAACCTATAATAAGCCCTGTTCCCACAGATGTAATATATTGCAAGGGATACCGGATCATTTCCTCCTTTAAATCCCCATTCTCCCATGATTTTATATAAGTCATGGCATTCACTTGCACCTACAAAGTAATTATCATAAGCAGTGTTATCTCTACTAATGCACAATTTCCCTCTCTGAGGCCAATCGAAAGCCATTGCTGGATTTATTTCTCCCTTTACATGGTTTTCCTTTTCAGCATCCCAAAATGTTGTTTCCATTCTTTTCCCCAGACACCTTTCTTAGCATCTTAATTCTCCTCTCCTCTACCATGTTCAGGAATGTTTTTTCTTCTTTCCTCAGACTACAAGTAAGATTATTCTTAAACACTTCTTCTAAAGTTAATTCTCTAGTTTCTAAGAAGAATTTGCCTAAAATTCTACCAGGAATCACCTTGTTTTTTCAGAGACTACAGGTATCTGTGAGAAAACATTATCTACATCAGTATAATAATATTCTAATTTCCCTGTTCTATAGAACAAGCTTGCTAAAACACTACAGGTTATTCCATATGTCAAAGGAAGGTGATGATAGTTGACACCCTCTGACACTGATGCAGGTAACTGCATACAAACATAACAATCTTTAACTTCCATAGTCTTTACATATTCATACAGCAACTTTGAAAAAACATTATTAGAAAAATCATTTATAGACCTATCCTTATGGAAATCTGTTCTATCTACCAGTTTAGTAGCATGAGTATCATAAACTTCTTCTCTATTAGTCCTGTTCTCAGTGTGGTTTTCTACCCTTTCAAATGTCACCTTAAATGAAATCGTTATTGCTAATATGATCCATAGAAGCATTAGTAATCCTTTACAACAACAACGTATTTTGCACCAGCTTCGGAAAAACCCTCATGTAGGTTTTCTACCTTCTGTGTTTGCCATTTCGGAAATGATCAGTGTCTTTTGACTTAGCCTCTTTTATTCACAACTTAATTTTGTCTAAACCTAAGGCTCTGAATGCCTATTTGGTTCTTTCGGTTACGTGTCTTGTCCAGTGTTTTAAATTCTCTGCGTCTTCCCGTGTCACTTCAATCTGGAATTTGATCGTCTTTTGTCTCGGTTTTCACAATCTTGGTTCAGAACTTCCTGATCATCCGTCTCTTCTCTGATATCAGATAAGATAATTCTCAGGATTTCCGAATCTTCTTCTTCTTCAACCACTTCCTGTACAGTCACTCCTAGACTTCCTTGGCTGTCTGCTTCCTCTTGTATATCAGAAAGTGCCACATATGTCCACGCCGGTGACTTGTATTTCTGGTTGGGTTAATTTATTCTCTTTTCAAGTGTGCCTGATCAGTGTCTTCTGATTTCTCTTGACTAGACACCTCATTCACTTGTTCTGCGTTAGAAGATTTTACTCTCGTTGGTCGATATCTCAATCTTTTATGTTTATTAGGCCGGATTTACCATTTTGACGGTGTAATGACAAATTTAGATCTCCCCTGGACCAAGGAATGTACCGTCACTTTCCCAGGGAGAGAATATCAGTTCCAAACTTATGGAATATAACATATACACAGCACTTCCTAATGTGGGCAAACTTTCAACACTCCCCCAAAGGCAAGGCAAGAAAACAATATATACACAGACTTTGCACATCACTTGCCAGGATTAGACCAACTTCCTATAACACAATTACCTGCTAGAAGGGAATTCACCCATCCTTCTACAACAGAATACTTGGCCAAGAAGAGTCCACACCTCCTGCTACAAGGAAAAGACAAATTGGTATATCTGGGATGTATTTATTAGTAAATAGCACCACACAGTAAGCCAAATGCACCTAACATAGCAGACTCTAACATATCAATAGTATGATTGAAACACAATCAATGCAAATATATATATATGTAGAAATATATATGTATGGATATAAGAATCCGAAATAGGAAGGAAAGGAGAGAATCAGTAAAGAATCAAGAGACAGTTAGTAGCAGAGACACCTCACCTAATGCTCCATCATTTCACCCCTCTTTGTTCAAGGGGAGTCCATTGCTTGAACCGGGCGAAAGCTCAGAGGTGACACCACTTTCCGTGACAACACGTCTGCTCCACGGATGAACTCCCACCAGGCCATTGTCGGCTCCCCTTTTGTAACGCCCTGAACGTCTCAGGATCGTTTAACAGACACGATAATGAGAACGCAACCACTTGTGAAGGTTTAGTTATTTTAATGAAGGCAAAAATAATACAAGGAATAAACAAAGGTTATAGTCACTGGAATCCTCCAGGCTAAGTACGTTACCAGCCCACAGCACGGATGGTCCTAACCGTCCTCTGCATATACGCCGATCCCGGCGTATGCCAACAGAGGGCAGAAATGAAATGGCCGACAATGCCAATCGGTAGGCTGTGAGGGGCACGAAGAGTGTTGGGGAGAATCGAGGAGTCAGGGAAACACCCAGCCGGGGTCTCTACCTGAAGGGAGCAGCCGCTCAACCTCTTCCTCAGACTGCACCGGGACGCGGAGTCACCTCCTGGTGATGCGTCACCGATACCCCAATCACAAGCAAAGAAGACTGAACCGAGAGCAGCCGCTCGATCGATCCTGTGGACTTCCGAGTCTGTAACGCGGCAAACACCACCTGGTGTGCGTTACAGCTGGCAGTCCCTGTATCTCTGGTCGGGCTGGGAGTTACGACTCCAACCAGCAAAAGCGCCACTGCGCTTTGACTCAGCCGAGTCAAAAAGCGAAGCTCAATGGTTATCCGGTAGAGCTTCCGGGTCCTTCACAGGTGACGATGGGGCAAGACACGGCCCAGGGAGTAACGACTCGACCTACCTCCGTTCTTGCCTTACTGGAGCACCACTCCGGAACACTGCTCTTCACTAAGCAGGTACGTCGGTTGTAAACACAATATCCGACAGCGTTGTACCTCCCGGTTCCTCCCTTTATAGGGCGTTTTCCTTGAGTTATGTAACAGCTCTCCTGTTTACATAAGGGCGTGTTTTCCTTGAGTTATGTAACAGCTCTCCTGTTTACATAAGGGCGTGTTTTCCTTGAGTTATGTAACAGCTCTCCTGTTTACATAAGGGCGTGTTTTCCTTGAGTTATGTAACAGCTCTCCTGTTTACATAAGGGCGTGTTTTCCTTGAGTTATGTAACAGCTCTCCTGTTTTACATAAGGGCGTGTTTAACTCCCCTCGCATGACAGGAATTCTTGACAGTACATCCTCCCTCTCAGCGGCTCCCCACGGGTCCAGCGCTGGCAGGAAAACGCCGATGGAACAAGGAGACCAAGCGCGGAGCATGAACCCCTTCAGCCGGTTCCCATGACTGCTCCTCCGGGCCATAGCCTTTCCACGCAACCAGGTACCACAGCTTCCCCCTGCGCCATTGGGACGCCAGTATGCCCGACACTTCATACTCCACCTCCGACTCCACGCATACCGGCCTAGGTGTCCCAGACGGCTTGGAGGGTGCTGGTTTGAGCAATGATACATGAAAGACAGGGTGTATCCGCAATGACTGGGGCAAGCACACCTTCACGTTCACGGGACCCATACACTTGGTAATTCGATAGGGGCCCATGTACTTGGGATGGAACACACTGTTCTTTCGAAACCTCATGTTTCTTGTGGATATCCAGACGTAGTCTCCAGTGCGGTACAGTGGCCCGGGCCTTCTCTTCCTGTCTGCCGCAGCCTTGTATCTTCTCTTGGCCTCTATTAGGACAGCCCTTGAGCGCATCAACGTGTCTTTTATGTGTGCCACCCTGTCCGCTGTGGCGGGAATCCTGTCCTCTCTGAACGGATGTAGAAATGGCAAGAACCTGGGATGTTGGCCATAGTTGCTATAGAACGGAGATGACTGTGTGGAGCTGTGAGTGGCGTTGTTATAGGCGATCTCTGCAACCCATAGCAAGTCGACCCATTCTTCCCTGCCCTGGTCCACAAAACATCGCAGATACTGTTTGAGCGTTTGGTTCAGGCGCTCGGTTTGGCCGTCCGTTTGAGGGTGGTAGCTGGTGGACAGGGCGGTCTTAACATGCAGCGCAGTGCACCAAGTCTTCCAGAATTGCGCAGTAAACTGCGACCCCCGGTCCGACACGATCACCCCAGGTAATCCATGCAGTCGTACCACATTCTTTAGAAGTAGTGACGCCAATTCCCCGGCCGTAGGGACTCTCTTGCAGGGGATGAAGTGCCCCATTTTCGTCAAGTAATCCACCACCACCAGTATTGCCGTCATCCCCTGGTCTACCGGTAGGCCCACCACGAAGTCCAGTGATATGCTATCCCATGGTCTATCCGGGGTCGGAAGTGGATGTAAGAGCCCTTGGGTTCGGCCATGGTCGGCCTTCATGGTAGCACACGTAGGACACTCCTGTCCCCACCTCCTGACATCCACTCTCATGGTTGGCCACCAGAAATGCCGTCCCATGCTAGCCACCGTTTTTTCAAAGCCCAAATGACCTGCGCATGGAGAGTCATGGCACCAGATGAATGCTTGTTTCCTTAGCCTAGGCGTGGGTATCAATAGGCACCTGCCCTTCAGGGGTATCCCGTCCTTCAGCTGCCATTCTCTGTGACTGAGGAGCCACCTCCGCCATGCGAATGACCTGATCCCTCTCTTTATTCCCCTCAGGAAAGTATCCGGTTGGATAACCCCCAATACCATCCTCGGGGAAATGATGGAATGCTCGGTCGCAGGCAATGGTTCCTTAACTGCAGATTGACGGGACAGGGCGTCCGCCTTCCGGTTTTCCGTCCCCGGCCGATATGTGATGCGGAAGTTGAACCCCGCAAAGAAGATCATCCACCGCAGCTGTCTGGGAGAAAGGTGTCTTGTGGCCGTCATGAACTGTAGGTTCCGATGGTCCGTGTACACCGATACCACATGTCTTGCCCCCATCAACCAATGCCTCCATTCGGTGAAGGCGTCCTTGATTGCGAGAAGCTCCTTCTCCGCAATATGGTAGTTGCGTTCGGCGTCGTTGAGTTTGCGGGACATGTACGCAACGGGATGAAGCACCCCTGTGTCGTGGTTGCGTTGGGACAAGATAGCCCCCAGCGCCACATCCGATGCGTCCGCTTCCACCACGTAGGGGAGATCCGGATCGGGGTGAGCCAACACCGGTGCCTTACCAAAGGCGCTTTTCAGGGCCTCAAAGGCTTTGTTCGCTTCAGGGGACCAGACAAACTCCTTGGACTTCCTCAGTAGCTGTGTGATTGGGGCCACCAATCCTGATAATCCATCTATAAACCGCCTGTAAAAGTTGGCGAAGCCAATGAAACTTTGGACGTCCTTCACGCTTTGGGGCACCGGCCATTCTTTCACCGCCTTGATCTTTCGTTCTGCCATCTCCTGTCCCTCTGGACTCAGCATCACTCCGAGGAATTCCACGGATGTGACGTGGAAGTCACACTTGCTGAGTTTACAAAACAGCATGTTTTCCCTCAGCTTTTGGAGCACAGCTTTGACGTGGTGTACGTGCTCCTGCACACTGGACGAATAGATGAGGATGTCGTCGATATATACGACCACGTAGATATCCAACTCCTCTCTGAATACCTCATTCAAAAAGTACTGAAAGGCTGCCGGGGCGTTGCACAGACCGAACGGCATGACGAGGTACTCAAAAAGGCCGAACCTGGTCTTAAAGGCGGTCTTCCACTCGTCTCCGTCCCTCATGCGCACCAGATGGTATGCCCCTTTCAAATCCAACTTGGTGTAGATACGAGCTTTCTTGACCTGTTCCAGGAGTACACTGATGAGAGGCAAGGGGTACCGATTCTTTACGGTTATCGCATTCAATGCCCTAAAGTCCACACAGGCTCTCAGCTCCCCATTAGCCTTCGGGATGAAGAAGAGTGGCGAGGCGGCCGGAGACTTGGACGGGCGGATGAATCCTAGCTTGAGGAGTTTATCCAGGTACCCCCGGAGATGCACGTTTTCAGGCTCTGTCAGGGCATACAGCCTGCCGCTGGGAACGCTGGCCCCTGGCACCAGGTCGATCTGGCAGTCAAACTGTCTATGTGGTGGTAGCACTTCCGCCTTCACCTCATCAAATACATCCTCAAAACTGTGATAAGCCTGGGGGAGAGCCACATCTTTTTCTGCCGCTGTAGCCACCGTCTGACTCCCGCTCTCATCTGCGTCAAGGGATTCCGTTCCTATTCCACAATGCAGGATGCAATACGGTGACGTCAGTTCGATGCGATGTGTTGGCCAATCCACAGAGGGGTTGTGTTTCTGTAGCCACGGCAATCCCAATATGACGCCATATTGGGGCGCTCGGATGATGTTAAAATCGATTTGTTCCAAATGGTTCCTCCCACATCTCATCGGAAGGACCCCCGTGTGCTGCCCGATGGGCCCCGTCACCAATCGCCTTCCGTCTACAGCATAGACGTCTTCGGGTACAGCTTTGGGAAGAAGCACTAGCCCTAGCCTGCATGCCTCGTTGTGGTCCATAAACATGCCAGTGGCCCCTGAATCCACCATGGCCACAACGGGTATCCACTGGTCATGCACTCCCACGTGCACCGTGAGAAACAGGTGTCGTTGTCCCTTAGTGACCGAGTTGGAAAGTGAAGGGATGGATGAGTGACTCCGAGATGCCCCTTCTTTGGTCTGGGAGTCCTCTAGTTTTCCGCCGGTACGTCCACCACGGCTGTTACCGACCGGTTGGCCCGATAACGTGACGTCTTCGGTTTGGCAGGGCATTCACGTACGTAGTGGCCTTTTTTGCCACAATATAGGCACAATCCTTGTTTACGGCGTGACTCTTTCTCCGTGGCTGTGAGGCTCGCTCGTATTGCGCCGATGTCCATGGGTTCTCCCTTGGATGCGGTGGAAGTTTCAGGACTTCCCACTGTCACATAGGATGGAAGGGATTTTCCTTTTCTCCCATGATCCCCCTTTCTTTCACTTAGCCTATGTTCCAGCCGTAATACCAGGTTGATAAGGCCCTCACATGTCTTGGGTTGTGGGTCAATATGAGCCATGGCGTCCTTGAGCTCATCGCACAGCCCGTGATGGAAGAGCGCCGTCTGTTTAGCAACAGGCCACTTGGTTTCCGCAACCAGCCTTCGGAACGCGTTGAGATACTGCACCAGGTCGTTGGATCCCTGTCTCAACTCAAGCATTTCACGGTCCGCCGTGTACGAGTCAGCCCTTCTGTCGAAGACCTTCAGGAATTCCTCGCGAAAAGCACCCCAATCACATAAGATGGGGTCGTCCCTGCTCACCAGGGGTACGGCCCATTGTGCCGCGTTTCCAGCCAAATAGGATATAAGGAAAGCCACACGAGCCTGACTCGTGGGGAACGCCCTTGGTTTGCACGATAGATGTAGCGCCACTTGTGTGAGGAATACCTGCACTGTGTTAGGATCCCCACTGTACCTCTCTGGTGTTGCCAAGGGGACGGCTACCGGCATTTCCACTACTACCGCAGGGGTCTGGTTCGTGAGGGAGGTGCTGGGCATGAGCGGGTCCAATTGGATAGCATCCAGTCTGGCTTTTACATCGGCTGTTTCTTGCCTGGAGGCAGCCAATTCAATTTGCACGGTCGCTAAAGCAGCCAGCACATCATCAAGTGTTGCCATGTCTGTTATCGACCGGGAGACAGTTAGTGTTATTAAGGTCGGATATTTTGTAACGCCCTGAACGTCTCAGGATCGTTTAACAGACACGATAATGAGAACGCAACCACTTGTGAAGGTTTAGTTATTTTAATGAAGGCAAAAATAATACAAGGAATAAACAAAGGTTATAGTCACTGGAATCCTCCAGGCTAAGTACGTTACCAGCCCACAGCACGGATGGTCCTAACCGTCCTCTGCATATACGCCGATCCCGGCGTATGCCAACAGAGGGCAGAAATGAAATGGCCGACAATGCCAATCGGTAGGCTGTGAGGGGCACGAAGAGTGTTGGGGAGAATCGAGGAGTCAGGGAAACACCCAGCCGGGGTCTCTACCTGAAGGGAGCAGCCGCTCAACCTCTTCCTCAGACTGCACCGGGACGCAGAGTCACCTCCTGGTGATGCGTCACCGATACCCCAATCACAAGCAAAGAAGACTGAACCGAGAGCAGCCGCTCGATCGATCCTGTGGACTTCCGAGTCTGTAACGCGGCAAACACCACCTGGTGTGCGTTACAGCTGGCAGTCCCTGTATCTCTGGTCGGGCTGGGAGTTACGACTCCAACCAGCAAAAGCGCCACTGCGCTTTGACTCAGCCGAGTCAAAAAGCGAAGCTCAATGGTTATCCGGTAGAGCTTCCGGGTCCTTCACAGGTGACGATGGGGCAAGACACGGCCCAGGGAGTAACGACTCGACCTACCTCCGTTCTTGCCTTACTGGAGCACCACTCCGGAACACTGCTCTTCACTAAGCAGGTACGTCGGTTGTAAACACAATATCCGACAGCGTTGTACCTCCCGGTTCCTCCCTTTATAGGGCGTTTTCCTTGAGTTATGTAACAGCTCTCCTGTTTACATAAGGGCGTGTTTTCCTTGAGTTATGTAACAGCTCTCCTGTTTACATAAGGGCGTGTTTTCCTTGAGTTATGTAACAGCTCTCCTGTTTACATAAGGGCGTGTTTTCCTTGAGTTATGTAACAGCTCTCCTGTTTTACATAAGGGCGTGTTTAACTCCCCTCGCATGACAGGAATTCTTGACACCTTTTTAATACACATTAGAAACACAGCGAAGCTTCTAGCAAGCTCCGCCCCCTAGTTCTCATGAGAGCCCGTACCAGCTTGCTCCAAGGTCACAGCAATGGTTGATCAGGCCCTTGCTATGGCTACGAGTCAAACCATGTACCTACCTCTGATAAGAACCAGTTCTCTCTAGTCAGTAAAGACAGGAGGAAAGCAAAACATGCCCTCTTCTTCGTGCAGGCACAGATAATGGCTTCAGCAGGAAAATGGAGTTAGTTAAGCCATGCACACAGAAAGGCCCAAAGCAAGATGGAATCAGAAAAGCAAGGATGCACCTATAATTCTCATCCACACAACTTACAAGCACCACTGTGCACACAGAAAAGTTTGAAGCAAGGTAAAGTCAGAAGGCAGAATGACATTAGACCACGTCAAAGCCAATAGGTCAAAGTCATAATTCACCTAACCCAAATAACATTATACACTTAATCCCTCAGTATACAACATTGAGCACATGTGTGCACCACCACCCACAACACTGCACCTCAACATCCCATACCTTCTATTCTTGGAAAGACTATTCCACTAAAAGGCAGAAGAAAAGCAGGCATATGCAAACCCATCCTACATTAAGGCTAAGGTAACATAACACACTTAAGTCAGTACAAAATGGTGGTAGTTGAGGGTCATCATAGGGTGTCAGACCACAAAAGTGGCTCATTCACCACATTGCACCCCATGACCCTCGATCATCACCATTCACATATGTCAAAAACAAAATCTCTTAACGAAAGGCACAACTATGAATGAAGCACTGCATCTCTTAACTGCAAAAATTGAATCATTGCAAAGCAAATAGCAACTGCATATCATAACTGAAAAACAAAACTATCATTGAAGCACTGCATATCTCAATTGAAAGCAAAACCATTTAAAACCACATTTCTAAATTAAAAGTCACAACTACTAAAAAGCACATGTTGAAACAGCAACTCATATGTTGAAGTGGCTACACAAAAATACATAATTTAGAACAAATCATGACTAAAAAGCAACTATGATCGAAATGCTCCATAGCAAAACTGAAAAACTCATCAAAAGTATATGAGAATCACTTTAGAGCAAATAAAGACTGCATTTCCTAAATACATGTAAAAGCAATAACTCAGGTGCATCTAGAAATAGCTCATAGATATCTGGATACATGTTTAAATGAATACACAAAATAAATGAATAAAGCTCTTGAATGCTCCTAACGCCTCTAATGGTTAAACTGAAAACTCTACTGCCAAACTCATATAGTGTGGCAACAGCTACAGGTTTTTTTTTCTCTTCAGTCTCTAATTCAGAAAATATCTACTCTGATTGCAGCAAAGCGTCTCTATTGGTCTCCATCCCTAAAAACAAAAACAGTCCTTCTGTGTGACAAAACACACAGCCGTCTCCCATCGCATCTGAACTTCACGTTGATAAAACAGTTCTGGCAAAGCACATCCTGTAGTGCCCTCTTCTTCACATTTACATAAGCAGTTCCCTGTGTGAAAGACACACAGCCTTCATGCATGTAAAGTCAATCTCACGTAAAGGAAACAGTTCCACACTCTGCTGATCCCTCTTTGCTTGGAAAGAAGCAGTCCATCATGCTCTCCGGCATATATCTGCATCTGTATCTCCTTGACAAGGGAGGACCCCATCCAGTCTGGTCAGCCACAGGCATCAGCCGCCACCGTCTGGTCTGGCGATCACTCCAGGCTTGGGGGGGGGGGGGGGGGGGGGAGGGACGGGGGAAGGGGAGGGGGGAGAGGGAGGGCCCCACTCACACGGGAGAAGGGAGTCCCACTCACACGCGGAGAACTGGGCGAATCTGAAAAAGAAACAAGCATCACTCTTCTTGCAAAAAACATCGTTCAAAAGCACACTTTTTCCGTCTTGCATTTCTAAAAGTTCAATATTTTTATTTCTGTCTACATAGCTCTCCTCTAGCTCTGGGGAATTATCAAAGAATTCTACCAACGCTTTAGCCTCTGAATTCTTGGTAAAATCTCTCTTTTTCTTTACACAGCAAGAAGGGCTGGGGCAGTCTCCTTCTCTCACTGCACCCCTCACAGGTGCTGCCCCCCTTCACAAATCTCTGCGGACACCAAATGGCCCCTCGCCAAACATAACAAGCAGAGACTTCTCTGCTGTCTCTAGCTCGCACCTTATCTCCTCCAAGGCCAAAGTGAACTGCACTCCTGCCAACTTTCGTCTGCTCCTATCTGCTCTGCGACTCTCCTCATGGGGGGGGGAGGGAATCCTGCACCTTTGCAAGCCTCCCAGATATCTATCTCCAAGAAGCTGTCACTGTGTACTGGGGAGAGGAGCTGGGATGACCCCTCCCGTAGGAATTCCTCCTCAGACTTCACAGAAAGCCTGAGCTCTTCTCAGCGTTGTTGGATGATCTCATTGCAAGCCTCCCAAACATCAATCTCAAAGACGCTTTCAAATGAAGCACCAACAGTGTATTTAATTTCTTCCCCTGTGCCACTCCCAGAACAACTCTTTACATGTCTGAGAGGAAAAACAACTTTAACCTCTCCTGACCTCCAGCAAGACTTCACATTCTTTAATCTGAAAATGCTCCCCCATTCTGTCTAACTAATTCAAGCAAATTCTTAACTGTCATTAGTCTATCACCTCATGAAAAAAAAAAAACGAAACTGCTCTTGACATATCAAAAAGAAAAAAAGCATTGGCAATATCAGAAGTCACATATCAAGTCCCATGCTACTTCTGTAACATTATCTGGGACAGCATCAGTCAAAGAAGGTATATATTTGTTCAGTTAATAATAATCAACTGTCATGCACCAAGAATTATCACATTGCACACCATCCTACACAATTAGGGTCACCACCTCAATCTGTCAAGCCCTGCATGATCTCACTGATCCCTTCACGCCCATCTGGCATTCTGTACTGTTTCAAATTAATTTCCTTTGTAACATGGGGCACCTTCACTGGGAAATCTTGTGTTTCAAACTCCACCTCAGGACCTTCTATTAAATCCTGTGCAAACTGTTTTTCTGTCTGTACATGCCATTTAATAACCATTGCAATCTCCCATAGGCAAACCACATTTTCTCTAACTCTGTTCTGTCCAGTATCTTTTGGTGCGCAAAAGCGCAGCATTTGTCCAGCATCTGAATTTAAAAGTGACCTCTTCTTTCCCAGCACTTTCCTGTAACTAAAAAGGGCACATTGCTCTTGAATTAACTCTCCGTTGGTCTGTTTACCTTCCTGCACATTCCTTTCTGGCTGAAAAACCTCCTCAGAAGAATTAATTAAAACCGTCTGTGTAGCTTGTAGTCTGACTGCATTCTCTGTTACATTTATCACATCTGAATCATTATGGCTGGTCAAAGTAAACAGCTTCAGAGCCTGGTACACGTTTAATTCTGTCTTCAAAGATATATTTTCAAACTGGGCATCAACTAGCTCTGTTTTCAACTCACTACGTGCTTTTAGCAAATGCTCACATGTTTGATGCATATTAACCAACACATTTAAAATAACACCGATGTCTCTGTCTAAAATGTCATTAATCTCCTGCTGATTAACACCCTTCATCGCAACTCCGGAGTCTGTAAACTCGTAGGAGTACCACGTTTCAGGGTTATGCTCTGACATCTTACATTCACTTTGCAACTGAAAACATTTTATATGCATTCCTTAACAAACACTTGAAAGGGATCCAGCCCTTTCTGCCTAACGTAGCAAGCTATTTATAAGCACTTTTTACAAAACACACTTAAACACACACACACCAATTAGCTCACTTCACGAGCCAGCACATCATATGGGCTACCCCCATGCAAATAAATCAATTGATATCTAAGAGTCTGCTTTCAATTTCTAAAAAACATATTACTTCCCCTTTTAAATCAACGTTCACATCCTGCAACCGACTATGCCAAAAATGTAATGACAAATTTAGATCTCCCCTGGACCGTCACTTTCCCAGGGAGAGAATATCAGTTCCAAACTTATGGAATATAACATATACACAGCACTTCCTAGGGTGGGCAAACTTTCAACACTCCCCAAAGGCAAGGCAAGAAAACAATATATACACAGACTTTGCACATCACTTGCCAGGATTAGACCAACTTCCTATAACACAATTACCTGCTAGAAGGGAATTCACCCATCCTTCTACAACAGAATACTTGGCCAAGAAGAGTCCACACCTCCTGTTACAAGGAAAAGACGAATTGGTGTATCTGGGATGTATTTATTAGTAAATAGCACCACACAGTAAGCCAAATGCACCTAACATAGCAGACTCTAACATATCAATAGTATGATTGAAACACAATCAATGCAAATATATATATATATGTAGAAATATATATGTATGGATATAAGAATCAGAAATAGGAAGGAAATGATAGAATCAGTAAAAAATCAAGAGACAGTTAGTAGCAGAGACACCTCACCTAATGCTCCATCATTTCACCCCACTTTGTTCAAGGGGAGTCCATTGCTTGAACCGGGCGAAAGCTCAGAGGTGACACCACTTTCTGTGACAACACGTCTGCTCCACAGATGAACTCCCACCAGGCCAGTGTCGGCTCCCCTTTTTAATACACATTCAAAACACAGAGAAGCTTCTAGCAAACTCCTCCCCCTAGTTCTCATGAGAGCCCGTACCAGCTTGCTTCAAGGTCACAGCAATGGTTGATCAGACCCTTGCTATGGCTACGAGTCAAACCATGTACATTCCTCTGATAAGAACCAGTTCTCTCTAGTCAGTAAAGACAGGAGGAAAGCAAAACATGCCCTCTTCTTCGTGCAGGCACATATAATGGCTTCAGCATGAAAATGGAGTTAGTTAAGCCATGCACACAGAAAGGCCCAAAGCAAGATGGAATCAGAAAAGCAAGGATGCACCTATAATTCTCATCCACACAACTTACAAGCACCACTGTGCACACAGAAAAGTTTGAAGCAAGGTAAAGTCAGAAGGCAGAATGACATTAGACCACGTCAAAGCCAATAGGTCAAAGTCATAATTCACCTAACCCAAATAACATTATACACTTAATCCCTCAGTATATAACATTGAGCACATGTGTGCACCACCACCCACAACACTGCACCTCGACATCCCATACCTTCTATTCTTGGAAAGACTATTCTACTAAAAGGCAGAAGAAAAGCAGGCATCTGCAAACCCATCCTACATTAAGGCTAAGGTAACATAACATACTTAAGTCAGTACAAAATGGTGGTGGTTGAGGGTAATCATAGGGTGTCAGACCACAAAAGTGGCTCATTCACCACAGACGGTCTCTTCAACCTGTTCCCCTTCTCACCTCTCCCTGTTTTCCAAGCTCTTTTCCTCAAGATTCGTCCTCCTTGGCCTTCTCCTTCACTTTCTTCAGATTCTGTATCAGTTTGATTTTTACTTTCTTTGGATTTTACTCTCAGGACCTTAGGTTCACTATCTACGGTTTTCCCTCCTCGTGTTTCTTCCATGCAATCTTCCTGCTGACTAACTGTCCCTTCTTCTACCTGGATGTGTGTTGTCCCTATACCTCCTCGGGGGTCTTCCGCAACGATCTTACCCTCACTCTCTGTATCTAATTCCTCACCTTCTAATTCTATGATTTCAGGCGGAATTTCTCTCGTGCTTGCACTTGGTGCTTCTTTATCAAGAATTTCTTGTTAAGTTTCTTCAATGTTTTCTTTTATCCTTTCTTGTATTCCCACCTGTTCAGTCTCTGATTCGGAGCTAGTATCGGAAATTTCCAGTCGTCTCCTCAATGGTATATTCTCCGGCTCCGCAACTTGGCTCAAATCCACTTCTTCTGCTCTTGAGTTTTGGCTCGTTCTTGTTTCTTCTGATTCTGACTCAGAACTGGTATCAGACTCTTCCAAATACTCTTCCTCAGGTCTATTTATGGGACTAGGGATTCGAAGAGTATGACTAGCATGAATCCAATTCTTTACTCTGGCACACTTCACAGCAGTCGTCGTGGTCAGAATCACTTGACGTGGTTTCCCCCAGCGTGGAACCAGACAATTTCTCCTTCTATGCACTTTGATTCGCACCCAGTCTCCAGGACTCAAATCATGAGCTGGCTTCTTTTCAAGGGTGGTTGCATCCGTTCCAACCTGATGAAACACAGAATGAACGGTATCAGCCAACCCCTTGCAATTAATCCAAAACGAAGTCATCAGATATAGGCAGTAGTTTGTTGACAGGAATGAAAACATGTCTCATTGCTCTACCCATAATAATTTCATGGGGGCTCAGGCCAGTGTTCCTATCAGGAATCGACCTAATAGTCATGAGCACCAGAGGCAAGACATCTGGCCATTTTAGACCTGTGGCCAAACACATTTTCCACAATCTGTTTTTAATGGTGCCATTGATTTGTTCCACTACTCCAGAAGCCTCTGGGCGATAGGCACAATGTAGTTTCTGTTGCACATTCAATGCTTCACAAATACATTTTTTAATTTCGTTCTGAAAATGCTTTCCTCTATCTGATTTAATCGTTACTGGGAAACCAAATCAAGGAATGAACTCTCTCAATAGGAGTTTCGCTACAGTGACTCCATCACTCCTTCTAGTCGGGTAAGCTTCCACCCAACGGGAAAACAGGCAGACAACTACTAGGACATATCTTAGCCGATTACATGGGGGCATTTCAATGAAATCAATCTGCATTCTGGTGAAAGGACCTCCCGCCCGTCCTATGGTTCCCAAACTCACCACTGTTTTTTCTTCCCGGATTATATTGCTGACATATAAGGCATCTTTGACACAGGCTCTCAGCTACAAGCCGGAACTTGGCGTTATACCAGGTCTGTTTGACAAGTCTAATCATGGCATCCCTACTTATATGTGCCTGTCCATGGTACATCCGTGCCATGGTAGAGATCATGCTATCAGGCATTACTGGTCTTCCATCACGATAAACCGAAACCTGGTCTACCTCGCGTGGTGCACATCCTGATTTTATCCACTGTTTGTTTTCCTCCTCTCCTGCCTCTTCCTGTAACTGCCTCACCTCATCCCAGGTACTCACAGTGTTAGTAAAAAGCAAGGGACATGAGTTCATTTCCTTTTCCCGATTCCAATTCAAGGAGTTTTGGTTCCGCGCACAATACTGCGCTATGTAATTCGCAAATTCGTTACCTGCTGACACATAGTCAGTACCCTTTGAATGGGCTGCACATTTTGCAACTGCTATTTGCTTAGGCAGCTGTATCGCCTCGAGCAATTTTCCAACCACTTTCTCAATCTTATGACCCAAGTATTGTACTTCCTTTTTACAAAATTGTAATTTCGATGGGGATACCTTAAGTCCCCCATCCGCCAAATGATTTAACAATGCAACTGTGTCCACCACACATGCTTCTCGCGTCCTCGATGCCACCAATAGGTCATCGATGTATTGCACGAGTACTGAACTTTCAGGCATTTTCAAATCTTCTAAGGACTTTTTTAGAATCTGATTAAATATTGATGGACTTTCTGTATACCCCTGTGGGATACGGCACCATGCCAAAGTACGTTCGCCAAACCGCAAAAATGTGTTGGCTATCAGGGTGCAATGGAATAGAACAGAAAGCATGACACAGGTCAATGACTTTGTACCATTCTGCATCATGGGGAATCTGATATAGGATTACCGAAGGGTTAGGTACAATGGGGCAGCAGGGCACAACAATTTTATTCACTTTTCTCAAATCTTGCACTATCCTGAAATTTCCGTTAGGCTTCTTTAAACCCATGATCGGAGAATTACATGGACTACTCATTATTTCTCTTAGAATTCCCTGTTCAATCATCTTGTCTATTACAAGCGTCAGTCCCGCAATTATCTCTGGTGTCAATTTATATTGGGGCATATTCGGGTAGCTTACTCCCTCTTTTACAGTTATTTTCACAGGATCTACTTTTCTCATCAATCCCATATCTACTCCTGTGAAATCCCATACCTCGGGTTTCACTGTTTTCTTCAATTCCTGAGGCAATTCCTCCGGATCAAATACAGCAAATGCCTCAGTAGTTTCAGGTTCCAAATTTTCCATTGTCATTCTATACAGTACATCCTCATCAGGAGTTTCAAAAGCTATGCCATCAGGGGTACAGAAGATTGTGCAGTTCATTTTGCACAACAAATCTCTCCCTAACAAATTCATAGGTCTAGTGTCACACACGACAAACCGATGCATGTCGGTGAATTTCCCTATTTTAACTTTTACAGGATCAGTAAGATAAGTTTTTATCTGTGTATTTGAGACTCCAACTACTTGGATTGTGTCACCAGAGAGAGGAAGATTTTTAACGTCAGCTGATCTAACAGTTGAACGAGTAGCACCAGTATCTACTAGGAAAGTAATATTTTCATCATTTACCTTTCCTTCCACAAAGGGTCCTGTCTGGTCTACCTCTAGAGTTGCGCCAAGTACGCACTCCTCTTCCTCTCCTAGGCACCGTCAATAATTCTCTTCTGACTCACTCTCATCGCGCTGCAGCCAGTACTGCGAAACAGCACTAGCGCGCTGTAGCTTCGTTACCTGTTCCTCGGTGTAGAATCCTGTCTCATTACTGTAGCTCTGAGGATTTACGCTCTGTGGAAAAGGTGGCTTGGCACCTGACACTGTTGGGTCACAACCTGCTGCTGTCGCGGCGGTTGACAACTCACCTCATTCTGCACCTGTGGATTCAATGATGCATTATCACCATTAGCACTCAGGGGCAATTTACACTTTGATTTCCAATGCCCTAATTTTCCGCAATTATGACATGGCCATTTCTTTTTTGCTTCCTCTAAGCTGATTTGTCCCTTTCCCTTTCCAATATTAGATTTTTAGTCTAACTTGGCCCATGCCATTAGCCTGCTCAATCAACTGGGCTTCTTGCCTCTCCGCTACCTTAACTTGTGCCCACATTGCCTTCTCTTTCAGCTTGCGTTGTTTGGCTTCGATTTCATCACTAAAATATTTTGCATGTCGTAACACTTCATCTATCTTTTTATTTTGCCAATCCACTGGATGCTGTTTGATCATTTCGCTTACCTCAGGTCTTAAACCATAAACATATCAATATACAAAATGACTTAAATCCTTCTCGCTCAATTTCTCATCCTCACTGTATTGCTTAAAAGCCAACAGTAACCTTTCCTAATTGGCGTGAACAGATTCTTTAACCTCTTGGTGAGTTCTATCAATTTTTACCCAATCGGTTTCCTTTGGCAGCACTTTATTTTCCCAAAAAGTAATTACCTGTTCATATTTCCTCATTACCTCCGGATTAGGGGCTCCCATTTTAGGATCCCTAGGTTACTCTTGAGTTGGCCAACCTATTGTAATTTTACATTCTGCCCATAAATCTTCAGGTACAATGATATAAAAAAAGACCATTCAAATCTATCCACAATACTTTCGATAATTTAACGAACCTTTCTACCTGTCGGTACTACTCAACTGGTTTTTCTCTCAACCTTGGGAAATCATTTGTAAATGACAAAATGTCCTGCCTGGTCCAGGGAACATGCACATAACCCCTTCCTGGGATCTCCCTCATGGGACATTCAGTTACTACTGCCTCCTTTTCTCTTACTGGAAATGCCGAAAAAGTCTTATCTGTCGTATCCTCTCTTTCGAAACCATCTACTTTTCCACCTATCTACATCACCCCATTTCCTTAACAAGGCAATCAGTGCTTTAATTTGAGTCAATCTCCCTGCAGTATTCAGATTTTCAATATCTTTCTCAGAAAAATCTACTCTATATGGTTTCTGTAATGATCTTATTTTCTCAAAGTCAATACCCAGTTCACTCGCTGTCTCTTCAAGTATCTCATGCAAACTCCTCGCTCTCCAAGTTGTACTTTTGCAGAGAAACATTAGCTCCTCGTCCTGATATGCTTTTAATTTTTCAGTTGGAATAGTCCCTACTATTAATTCTTCCAAGGTTACTTTTAATTTTGCCACATCTAAAGGTTGAGGTTCTGTATCTTTTCGCTATAAACTTCTTAACCAATCACTTAATTCTTCAGAAGTTGGTCCTACAGGGATTGTTTCACTTCGTATTCTATCCGTATTTCTCTCTGGGGTGTCTGTTGCCGATTCTGTTGTCATCAGTGTCTTACTTGCTGAACTTTGATTTACAGTCAAATTTTTAGGAGTACTTAACCCTGATGTTCCTGACATATTTTTCCATGCATTTCCTCCAGATCCACTTCTTTCTGTCTCGATTCGTTTATTACTATTGTAGGGAACTGTTAAACAATGCTCACTATCTTTCTGTTTATCATAGACAGGCATCACCGGCCCTATAGTTACAGGTACAGTTACTGCTTCCATATTTTTGGTTAATTCTCTAATTTTCTCAGTTAATTCCAGAGTAGTTCTAGCTAGTTCAACCGAATTTTCATTTCCAATCCTAACAGGTTATGACATTTCAGAGTCTCTAAATTGATTATTTTTCCCTAAATCAGGTGGCGTTTGCTCAAGATGTTTATTTAGCATGGTTTCTTTTACCGGCGCACTCGGTGTCAGCAACGTAGAATTTGGTTGATACGGGGGAGGATTTTTATAAAACATGTCCTCTAGCATTTCATCCTCCAATTCATTCATACCATACTTATAACCTTCTGACCCTGTATTGTTTCTCTTTTCTGTACACTTTCTGCCACTTGTCTCTTCAGTATTTGCCAAAGGAAACATACCATCAGTCATGTTTGCATTCCGCCATCTTCTCATTCGGTCCTCATGACTTTCCTGCCCACACTGTCTACCAAACATGTAATTATACCTTCTTCCACTCCGATGCCCTTCTCTTTCATACATCTCTTCTTCCCACTCTGTCAAAGCCTCGAACTGAGTAGGTCTAGGTCTCGGTTCTAACCTCTTCATTCTTTCTCTTAAGTTTCTTAATACCACTAAACTAAACAAACCACTTTCTGGAAACGCTAGAACTCCATCCTCTTTTGTATACTTTGCCCAAATCTCTAGGCCAATACATGTATGGTACCCATATTTCGCTACCATAAAAGATGCAGGTGATTTCGGTGGAGGAAGTATCTGTCCTTCCCTAGGCACAATCAGCTTATCCTTTTTAAATAGACTTTTAATTTTCCCAAACCATGATTTTTTCTCCTTCTCAGGTGGATCTTAGTACATCATTTTTGATTTTCCCTAGTTCTGAATCACTAGACTTTTCAAATCACTTCGCTTGCGACTATTCCATATTCTCTCCAATTCCAGTGCGACTCACACTAACGCACCAATCCTGGGCGTCTACGTCACACTGGCAATTCTCTACTCCTAGCGTGGCTCACACTAACGCACTAATCCGTGAAAGCTTTGTCTCTCTACAGCTGGCCAATCCCAGCGCGGTCTTTCTGACGTCAGCTTTTCTCGCTACTCCTGCTTCTTCTGACCCCTCCTTTACAAAATTTATTGGCAAACTTTTCTTACGTTTTCTTTAATCAAAATCTTTTAGTAACGACATAAAAACACCACCATTACCTGTTTCGCTAACCAAAGAGATAGTTTTGTTCATTTACACAAGAATTCTGTATTTCCAGTAGGCAGCGCTTACCTCTACCCTACCACAGAATTATTCAGTTTCGCTGATCAAGTAGCACTTCCCTCTACCTTATCCCTCTAACAAGCAAAAAGGCTAACCGTTTCTCTGGGGATAAAACACATGTAGAGATTACACTGCTCCTGAGAATTAAGGCCAGAGTTTCATGAGAGAACCTGTTGCTATTTCACTCACACACGTTCATACAGAAAATGTTCCTACCGATAACACACGACAATGTCATCAACTCGAAACCAGACAATTCGTTGTGCGACTTCACTTGCCACACATTTCCCTGTGTACCTACAGGGCAACCAGACAATACACTGTGCGACTTCACTTGCCACACTTTTTCCCAGGGTTCATACAGGGCAACCAACTTCCTACGTCCCGGAAGTCTTCAAACCAATTGACAAAATAAACCGCAACACGACTCAACATGTTATGTTATGTTAGAATGACTTCTATAGCGCTCTGTTACCCAGAGGTGTCCTGGCGCTGTGCACTACCCTCCTGAAATTAACCTGTGGTTGTTTGCTGGAAAAGGTAATTATATAAATAGCCAAGTTTTTAATTCTTTCCTAAAGGGGAGGAGCTCAGTTATGTTTCTAAGGTGGAAAGGCAAGCTGTTCCATGCCTTAGCACCACAATGGCAAAAGCTCCTGCCTCCCCAACTAGCTTTGTTATAGCGGGGAAGGGTCACTTGTTTGGCTTGCACCGAACGTAAGACTCTTCCAGGAACATACCACTGAAGGGCATGTTTCAGAAAATCAGGACCAACTCCGCTGCGTGCCTTAAAAACTATGCACAAGGCCTTAAACTGAATTTGTTGTTTAACAGGTAACCAATGGAGTGTCCTAAGACCCATCCTCACCGAAACAAACCTAGGTGTCCCTGTGATCAGCCTGGCCGCCGCATTCTGCACGATCTGGAGTCTAGCCAGATGCCTCTCTTGGATGTTAATATAGAGACTATTGCAGTAGTCCAGTCGAGACAGAATGAGCGCAGTGACTGCTGTCTTCAGGCTGTCTTCTGGGAGGAGGAATTTGATTTTTCTGAAGGTTCTGAGAATAAAAAAGCAGGATGAAACAACCCTGCTGATTGTCACCGAAAGAGAGCTTCAGATCAAGAATCACTCCCAGGTTCTTAGCCCGTGCCACAGGTACTGGGAATGAACCCATTGCTGTTGGCCACCAATCCGGTGTTCAGAGGTTAACAATGTTCCCAAAAACAATCATCTCTGTTTTGCCTGCATTAAGCTTAAGGCAGTTAGATGCCATCCAGGCTGCAATCGCCTGCATACAGTTGTGGCATCTGGATCCGGTCTCAGCCTCAGACCCCTTCTGGATAGACAACACAATTTGTGTGTCATCCGCATATGAAGTAAACTGGAATCCAAATGATCTAATCAGGACTGCCAGTGGTGCCACATACACGTTAAACAATGTAGGGCTGAGCGAGGACCCCTGCGGAATACCACAGGGAAGAGAAAATGGCCTGGATCTATCTCTACCAAGATCTACTGTCTGAGTTCTATTGGTCAAAAAAGATTTGAGGAGATCCCAGGCCTTGCCTTTAACCCCGACTGCCAATAAACGGTCCATTAAGACTGCGTGATGGACCGTATCAAATGCGGCCGAAAGGTCCAATAAGATTAGTATTATAGCGGCACCACCTTGGTCCAGGGCCTTTCTGACCTCCTCGGTAGATTTAATCAATGCCAGCTCAGTGCTATGTTCAGCACGGAAGCCGAAATGTGTACTGTCAAGCAAAGAGTTGGTTCGGAGGAAAGAGCTGAGTGTTAGAACATAAATCAATAATCATCAAATGCAATAAACCCATTACTAATCACCAAACTAGCCAAAAATAACCATAACTCTGCTCCCAGAAAGCTGCTCCAGCGAAAAAGGGCAAATTTACATATCTTCCCTATGTCACAGATTCGTCACCCCGCTACTCATTCATACATTCATTCATTGGTGGGGCCCATAACACCCACACACATACTTCTCACTCGAATCTGCACACAGGAGGAAAAGAAGCGCTGGACATGGGGGTGGGGGGTACCTTGTTACCTATCGAAAGTAATTCCTTTACATTATATACATTATATACATCTGCACCTATAGAATCTTAACTTTAACATCAAGGCACTCCACCACTTGGTCGATGGACCAATTAGTTGGACTGGTTGATGGTGATTTAAAACCAGCTAAAACCCATTTAAAGCCTCGGAACCTTTCGATTAGCTTTTCAATACCTTATTAAAGAATCACAAACTTGTTTCTTATTAATCAAAGTTTAGTTTATCTAATTAAGTCACTCTGTATTGGCATATTCAGGATTACAGTTCAAACAATTTCTCTATTGAGCGATTTCCAATCTTTGATCTTTAACATAAATTGACATGACATGTATATATACCTAAATTTGGACATTGGCGACCACTTGCAGAAGAACCCGTCAACCCACAGCAATAATCAAAATCCCTTCAGATGGAATCGTCCTTTTATAATCAAAGAAAACCGAGGTAAGTCCAGGAAATCTCCTTCAGCACGATGCAGTCACCACGATTTAGCCAAGGGACCAGGCGATCGCACCAACAAACCAACAATCCAGCAAATCTACTCTCCACACCAACAGCCTACCTCCTCTTCCCAATCCCCTTCTTTTATACCCTTTTCCTCCTTACTTTTAGGACAATGCGCAACAATTTAGGGGTAGAAAGTGTTCTGATTGGCTAAACCCTCTGAAAATTGTAAGTCTCTTCAATATTCCCATGTTTGCCTGTTTCCCATGAGACCGGGCATTACTCTTCTCAATTTCTTTTTAGTAGTTTCACAGGCAAAAGTTCTGAAGTAACAACATGTAAGCCTTCTTATACAGGTCGTTCATTGTCCCCTCAGGCATTCATACTAGTCTTTGTCTTGGCAGTCCTCCACGTTCCTATCCTTGACAAGGAACATTTTGTTTCTCATCGGAGGTTGCTTGGAGATCTTCAGAGCCATCCGAGTCTGCGCAGTAGACATCTCGCTCACATGACGGTGGACACTTCCGAACTCCATTTTATGTACTGCGGCCTAGTAGGCCCGAATGCCAACTTAAGCAAAATCAAACATAACCGTAATTAATATATAGAAATGAAGATTCTAATGTTTAAACCCGCACTAATCCCAATATATATTAGTATTTTCCTAGCGTGTAGCAACATTTAAAGCAATAATACTCACCATTCTGCAGCACTGGAAGCACAAACCATCACAAAAGCAACATGAATCATGCAATTCTCTATTTCAACACATCCTAAAGTTAGTTTGCGTACCACAGTTAATCATTTAATTATTAGCCATGCAATTAGCATTTTAGTCCCACGTGTATCTCGTGTTTATTAAGGTGCAATTGTTGGTTAATCATACCACTCTACACAAATTAGTACAATTTAATATTTAGAATGATTACATAATTACATTTCTTGCAAAATAGAGGAGGTATACAAAAATTTGCTTTACCTGCTCCATCAGTAGCATAGAGGGTTTATATGTCTCCCGCAAAGCACATTATGTGACACGCATATGAAATTTTAATTTTATGTAAATTGGTAAGTGGGTTACTGCTTTTAACACATCCCTTTGTTACTTGCACTTCATACATTGTAATCCTTTCAATATATCACAGTGAGCTATGAAGGGCATGTGGCTCCTACACCTTGTAACTTTCAGTGTCTTATGTAATACGTCCTGTACTTTGATTTACACACACATCATTTATTGTCAATGTATAATGTGTACGTGTGATGTAAAGAGTTCTGACACCCTGCATTGGGATAAGTAGCTCTATAAAAGAAAATAGTGGTATTTAAATTGCTATTTGTATAAATACTGGGAAAGACCAACATATAATATTCTCACAGTGCATGCATATCTGTTATATACAGGGACTGCACAAAGTCAAAAGCATGCCTCTCTTAACTAACTGTGAAATAATAAGCCATGGGCCTTTGTTTTCCCTACATTGCATTCAGGTGAGGCTCCTGAAAGCTCCCAGCCATGATACTCCAAGAAAAGGAGGACTGATGGCCCCTTAACTTCGGCCTTTGATATGGGCCCAGTTGGAATCTGATAAGCCTCTTACTACCTGCACATTGCTGCTCTGAACAACAGCAGACAACATGTAGGCGCTGCTGAATGTGTTCCAGTCTGACAATTACACAGGGGACAAGTTTAGCATATGTCTGTGGGGCACAACCTCTCGACAGGGTAGACTGCGTTCACCTTGTGAAAAGAGTGGTTAGACACAGTCTACCCTCAATTTGTATGTTGGTCGCTAAAACACGTTACCCTGCATATAGCAAGCAATATCGCACATGGTGTGTGGTTGGGAGAGTGTTGTTTCTGTTTTGAGCCCAATGGGAAAATCATGCAGTGCATGGTGACCACAGAGATGTGGTATTTGTGATAGCGAACGTAGCGCCTGGCAGTGTGGCTTGTGAGGGTATGTGAGAGCTAGACGTGCATATTATAATATAGACTAACCAGGTTAGCCACGGGGACAGCAGAATGATGTGTACATGTGCACCAAAAAGAGGAGTACAGCAGTTTCCCCTTTTGTGTCCTGATACTACAGGTGGAACTCCGGGTTCCTGGTTAAATGTCCACCACAACACTGTCACTTTGTTTTGGTCCCTGGAGTTTGGGAAAGGGTGTGTGCCAAAGGGATCAATGAAACCCAAAAGCAATAGTCCTTACCCATTTTCTTTTTTGTTAATTATTTTCATATGATTGTCTGATCTCAAAAAAGATATTTCTGGGGGCTGGAATAAGGGGCAGTGGATGCTAACACAAGAACTCTGTTATTGTTACTAAAGACCTGTTGGTGTGCACAGGGAATACTAGCGCACACATGCACCAGTTCAGAAGAAGTTAATATAAAATCAGGTACAGCATAAGCAGTTGATACAATGGGTGCCAAAAAAAGCAGACACCCACCATCTAATAGGATGTCCAAGAAGGAGCCAAAGCTGTTTCAGGAAATATTTAACAAATGTTCGAACACCAATCACTTGTGAATAAGTGTCCTTTAATATTAATAAAAAATGAGTGAAATGTTTTGCTTTTCAAATTTTAACAGTCTTCATCAAAGAAAAGTTCAGTCAACACGTGTTTCTTCATAAAGATTTATAACCCCACGACTTCCTCAGGGCAAATTGCCCAAGTGTAGAAATATGGTGTTCCAGATACATTTAATGGCAAGTATTCTGAAGCAAGATGCAGTTAGGTCTATGAGTGGAATCTGATAAGGAGCAAGTTGTGCTGAAGATGCGGTGGATCCTCCATTGTGATACCACTCCAATTATGTACCATAATGTCTTTCAGGTTATCCATAAATCGTATCCTTCCTTGAGGCTGTTCCTAGATGCAATGAACTGAATGTGTGTATGCGGATGCCTGTGCTGTCCTGCCTCCCTCTGAAGTTGTACAACTGTTCCGGGTGCGGTTTTGCGCCCTAGTTTGCTATTTATAATGACATAAGAAAAAAACTATAGAATTAAAAAAAAAAATTGTTAAATAAATCTGTTCTAATTGTCCATGCGAGAGTACTGCATTTTTAAATATCTTGTCCCACAGGTGATAAGAAGTAGGGCAAATAAAGCAACGCACAATAGCGAACCTCTACTCTTGGGACCGGGAAATGTAAATAATACTAAAACGTGAACACGTTTATAATTTATTCCATTTTAAGAATGGCAGCCTAGTTGGGTAGAATGACTAAACGTGAGGATAAGGATCCCTTCATTTATGCATGACCAGCTATCCAGCATAAATGGCAGCAAGTGTTCATGTGTGCAGGGCAGCTGGAGGTGACCCAGGGCTCGAGACAATCCACACATGAGTGCCTTGTATTTTTAAAATCTAATTATTCCAGGAAGTCTTATGGGAAGACAAAACTACACACAAGGTTTTGGAGAAAAGAAGAATGTTCCTCCTTCTACACTGAATTATTCGAACAGCAAAAATTTTTTATTCCAAGTGTGACTAACATACAGATATTAGGACGAGAAATGCTCAGTGTGTAAAAAGATTATGTTTATGCTACCAATACAAAGGTTAGTTCAGTTTACATACATCTATCACATTCCAGAAAAAAATTATCTAAAAGCTCAGCAGTGATTTAATGTAAAGCCAGTGGGGCATTTGCCGTATGTCATCTGTTTCTGCATCTGAAGGGGTTGATCATTTTACACATTTCTTCCTTAGTTTTAGCAATAGCAATTGTTCGACGTAAGAAGACATGCAAAACGTTTTTGATCTAACAGTTAGAGAGCAATTACCGAGTCCCGTAAACGTATTGCAACTTGAATTCCTGTAAAGTTTTGGTAAAGGGCCAGCATAGGAAATTGGCGCATTTGGGGTGCTCAGTTTGAAAAGCCTCTAAGCTAGTTATACTGAGTTGCTTGACTGCAAGAGAGGAATGCACTTGTACCACTCTTATCAGTGCTTTCTGTCCTTTTTTGAAAGTAAACAAACATTTCTCAAGTAGGAGAGTGCCCTTGCAGCTGGAGATATAGTGGCGAGCATAGCTCTCTTGCAAGGTGGAAAGTATTCTAATAACAATATGCCATTTGTCTTTGCTGACTGCTGCTTCTGATGCTCGTTTAGGAACCAGCCAAGAAAGGAAGTTCCAAGATAAGGATTCTTGGGGCACGTAATTCCATTTAAGCTATCCTGTATTTTCCACAGATAAGTAAGTGCATGGCTTGATTTGAAGATCTAGATCCATATCGGAAGCTCTAGCGGAAAATAATTGAGAATGAGAATAAACAGTCTTTCCCATGACTGACTTGTAGAGGTATTACGGCAATTGGTCTTTCACGATAAGATTCCATCTACGCATGCAAAATTCCGAGGGAAAATATTGTTTTACACAAAAAAGAGCTAAGCACATGGACACCATTCAGAACACATGCGCCGACATCCAGGAAACATGCCATAGGTCTTCATAGTATTTTAATTATTATAGCTGTATATCATCTTGCATCACATTTTGAATTCCCAGTTATGTCTCTCAGTTTTCGCTAAAAAGGACCTTATGTAATTTTCATAATCTCAAGGACTTCATGATGGTATTTAATTTGTTGCAGAAGCCTCCTTCCTCTCTTTCTTTGCTATTACCTCATATTTCTTTGCCAAGAGGGGGACTTTAATGGCAACCTTCTCTGCCATTGTTGTTTATTACGTGTTTGTCCAGTCTGAATACTGGGGTTCTCTTGGGAAGGAAAAATCCCTCGCATGGTGATGCACGTGCACCCCTGCCCTAATTGCCCCAACTGTAATGATGTCTGGATCCCTAATGCCGATTTTTCTTGTCATAGTCAAACATGGATTATGTTTCTGCACAATGACATAGGCCTGTCTCATGGATTGCGGTCTTGTTGGACCGAGACGCGTGTCCAAAGTACACCCTTATAGTGGTGAAAGGCTTCTACCTTTACCATGAGCTAAGGAACACGAGCGCAGAGGCAGCATCCTGTGTGGTGATCAGTAATAGTAAAAAGGTCCTTTTTAGGTCGCAGCCTACCAGACAACACAGTTGTCTGGTTTGCTAAAGACATCTTGGGGACATTCAGAATGTTGACCTAGGAATGCATTCTGGCCGTTGCTTACCATTGGCTTTATGGTTTGTAACTCACATCTTCTGGCTTTATTTGCCTTAGGCTGTCCAGCTGAAGTTTGTCCCTAATGTTGCCCAAACCTTGTTTACTGTATTCTTCCACTAACTCTCTTTCTGTAAACCGGTCTTTAAATCTTGTTCTTATCTTGTCACATTTGTTGTGCATTCAAAGACAGAGGACAAATGTCAGGCTGTGCCTTGCAGGGAATTTGGTGTTTATTTTTCGTTGTATGACTTCAAAGTGAGAGGATTTATGTGACAATCATGCTGGCTACTGGGCGTCTGCTTGAGGAAGACTAAATAATCTTATTTTTTGATAGCACACAAACATATTAAAATTTCTGTAAATGAACTGTGCTGACGATCAAATCAATACATTGGGTGATGACATTTCCACACATTATCGTTTGTGTGGTGTATACCTTTATCAGTAAAACTGTATGTGAATGTAAATATAATGGTCATTAATTGAAGATGTGTTCTCTGTAATGGCAGTAGGCTACCATACCATGCATACTCCATGTTACCCCACGCCGCACCACTCTACGCCACTGCACTCTACTATGCACTACTCCACACAACGCCACTCCACATTGCGTTAGTCTGCACGACTACACTTTACACCTGTCTAATTTACTCTACGCCACTCCATACCAGGGCACTCTACCACACACTACTCTACTATGCACCACTACACTCTATACCACTCCGCGCCACTTCATTCTATTCCACCCTTCTGAGCAACACTGCACTCTATGCCTATGCACTGTACTCTGTGCCACTCCACTGTACGCCAGTGTACTTTGTACCAATCCCCTCTACGCCACTCTAATCTAATCTGCATCACTGCACTCTACTCTAAAATAATCCACTCTATGCCACAGCAGTCGGTGCCACTGCATTCGGCGTCACTTCACTCTACACCACTCTGTGCCACTGCACTCTACAACACTTCACTCAAAACCAGTGCTCTCTATGCCAATCTACTCTGCACCACTGCACTCTACACCACTGTACTCTGCCCCACTGCACTCCACGCCACTCTATTCTGCACCACTAAACTCTACACCACTCTATTCAGCACCACTAAATTCTAGGCTGCTTTATTATACTTTGCATCACTGCACTCTACGCCACTCTATTCTATTCTGCATCACTGCACTCTACGCCACTCTATTCTATTTTGCACCACTGTACTCTGTCCGGACAGGCAAGCAGGAGCATTATCCGGTGCTTTGTACTTTTTATCGATTCTAGGGAGAATCACAGGCACTGAAAATGGAGTTTAATATTTTAGTTCC
Organism: Triturus cristatus; assembly: GCF_964204655.1. Taxonomy (NCBI): domain Eukaryota; kingdom Metazoa; phylum Chordata; class Amphibia; order Caudata; family Salamandridae; genus Triturus; species Triturus cristatus. Next base: position 933,411,267 of record NC_140584.1, on the reverse strand, counting down.
TTCTTCCCAGTTATGATCTATTATAGGGATAGAACGTACAGACTTCCCACTCTGGTCCTTAAAATCGTAAAGGAAACAATCTGTTTGCTTCACAGATACAGGAAGCTGAAACCTGGTTGCTGCCCTCTCCATAATTGTGTGAAAACCTCCAATATCTTCAGGAGGGGAATCTACTGCCTGAGGAACTGGTGAGGATGGCGTAGGAATCAAGTATTCATCCAGAGTTGTGGGTGAGTTTGGTAATTCCCCATCTTCAGCCACAGTATCGCCATCATCATCTTGGACTAAATGTTGCGCAGGTACAACCTCCTGAGGAACATTGATAGGGGCAGAAGGACCTGCAAGCTGCAAAACCGTAGGCGAAGTAGGTTGTGTTGGAACAGGCACTGCTGGTGGAAAACGTGTATGATAATCCCTCAACATAGCAGTCAGATCCTGCATCAAGGCCATAGGCATTTGCACCATAGGTTCCTGCTGAAATGAAGTCTCTTGAGGACCTCGCAGAGACTCACAAGGCTCATAGTACTCTTCCTCATCGTAAACATCCTGATATTTGATCCGGAGTTGAGAAGGGTTACATGCTGGGCTAAAAAGTCCATCATCATCTGACTCCTCCAGATAGTGACTAGGAGGCAAGGGTGAAATATGAGAAACGTCCTGGTAATAGTTTCTTGAAGATGGGACTGACGACGATAATTTTGATGTCAAAACTGGCGTAATCTGTAAAGATGTAGGCCTTTTACGCTTCAGTGTCGACGAGATGTACATGGACGGTGAGCTGGTATCAGCCGAAATAGCCATAACAGAAGCTACAGTCGACGGAAAAACCATCGTCGACTATGTTGTCGTCGTCAACGCCGCTGCAGTCGTCGACGGTGGACTTGTCGACGGGAGTAGTATCGTCGACGACGGTGGACTCGTTGACGGGAGTTGTATTGTCGTCAACGGTGGTAGGTGTCGACGAGATTGGCATCATCGACGGCGATGATATAATCGTCGACGGTGCCGTCGTCGACGGGATCCTGACAGACTCAGAATGAGTTTTCTGATGTTTTGAGGCAGTTTTCACTGCAATCTTCATTTTTTCACCAGATTTCATCTCTGAAGAGAATGAAAGCTTCTCTTTTCTAGAGGAAGAGTGACCAGTCTCAGAGTGAGGCTTCTTCAAGGTCTTACACTGTCGCTCAGGGGGATCATCAGATCTATCCCTCTTTTTGGCCAGAGGGGCGGACGCCTGAGGTCTAACACTGCCATCATCTCCAGAAACAACATCAGATGTAGCCTTCAATTTCTCCAGCCAAACCAGCAATCTTCCTTCTCTGTCCTTCAAAGTTTTGGCAGGAAAGGTTCTACAAATTCTGCAGTCTTTAACCTTGTGTGCTGGGTAAAGACAATAAATACATTCCTTGTGGGGATTCTCAAAATGTAGTCTCTTCTTCCCACATGTAGAACAAGGCAAAAACAAGCTTTTCTTTGAAGAATCAGACATAGCTACTCACAAAGTTCAGCCAAAGGTGAAGAAAAACTGAGCAGAGCTCAGGGAGACTCCCTGTCACACGACGTGCAGTACAAAATCTGAGGGTTTGCCTCTCTGTGGAGGGTTCTAAGAGGGTGCTGCAGGCTGATTGGCTGTGTTCCAAATTTGGTTCTTTTTACAAAAAGACTAAGATAGGCTAATGTAGTGACTTTACTGTCCATAGTAGCCTATTGTATAATGTTTTTTATGACTGTTATGTATTTAGTGTACCGCGAGACTCCTACCTCGTCGGTGGGGATGATTCTAAGCATGTTAATCTAGGAAAGATACCCCAATACTGGATAACATACAGTGGTCAAAGCGGGACAATGGGTGAAAGTTAAAAAACCTGGGAAGAGCTCTAAAGAAAATAGTAGGTTCTATAAACCACAATGTATTATTCAGGTGCTAAAAAATTCTGTGAGGTTAGAGAATGGTAAATGCTGGAACCCTAAAAGAATAGTGTTGAGGGAACCTGGCAAAGAAATGTTGACAGTAACAAGAGATTATGGTTAGAACACGTTGTAGAACAAGATAGTAATCAAGTGAGGAAGTAGTAATGGATGAAAGGGAAGTAGGTATAGATGAAGTGATATCATCAGGATGCTGTGCGGAATATTCCAGTAGGACATGGAGTGATAAAATCCTGTGTAAAGATGGTGAAAGACCTAAGATGATTACAAAGCTCCCTAAAGCACTAAATGATTACCTTTATAACTTAATTTCTTGAAGAGTACTAAATGCTTATCTGAGCAACTTATTTTCTTGAAATATACATATTTTAATAAATATTAATTGTTTTTCTGTAAGGGGAGGAGGTGTGTAGTGTTGGGTATTTGGGAGAATATGTAGAATGTTAATGTCATAGAGCTGTTTCTAGGAGACGCGATCAGCTCTCGTCCGATAGACGAATGCAGTTGGTACTATAGGTATCCTGTCCTGTGTGTGTCCTGCCTAGTCACAAAGTGTTAACTTATACACTTGTGTACAGGGTATTCACATCACTCCTGCCATCTAGTGTTGGGTCTGGAGTTGTGCAAGTTGTTTATCTTCGAAGAAGTCTTTCGAGTCACAACGTCGAGGGAACTCCTTTTGGTGATACTGCGCATGGGTATCAACTCCGTTGAAAGATTGCTTTCCCACAGGCGGGTGAGAAAGGAGTGTGAAGTATCTGAAAGAAATGCAATGATCATTCTAAATGTAAATCTACAATACAACTCCAACAGCCACAGGCGTCCAGGGAGGAGGGATAGCACATCTAAATCTACAGCACTACATGCCACAAAAAACTGCTTACAGTCCAAGTAACACATTCCGTTCAATGGTATGTGTGGCTGTATATTACCACTGTTCTGCATAGACTGTAAAGCTGTCCCTCATTAGAAGTGGTGGGTAGCTTGTGGGAGTTACACTAGTTTGAAAAATGGTATGTAGCACTGCCTGTCCTACATTGGCTTGTTAGTGTGCTAGAATATCCACACAGTAGTGCTTGGTGAAGGTGTGTGGTGTGGACCATGTAGCCGCTTTACAAATGTCAGCTATGTTTCTAAGAAAGGCCATAGTTGCTCCCTTTTTATGTCTCGCCTACGCAGCGTGCGTGCGCTGCATAGGAGGACCTTTAGCCGTCGGTCTGCTTATTTTCAAGCACACAGTCTTGCTTGTGGCGGCATCCACCTTGCGGAAGCGAGCATCGGCGTGCATGCTAATTGGCTATTGCTCGCTCCCGCAAGGTGGATGGTGCCACAAGCACGAGTGTGCTTGAAAACAGTGCACAGCTCTTTCTCCTGAAACCAGCTGCTGTTACGAGTGCATTTGTCTGCTCTTTCGCGGCCGCACCACGCTCCCTCACGCTTCCATTCTTTCTATCTCTCGCTCCTTTCTCTCAATGTTTCACCCCCTTGCCCCGTCGCTCTCATCCCTTCATTTAAGACCTGATGGATTCTCGGCATTTCCCAGTTGCACCTGACGCTGTTTTAGCCTTGCGGATTGCTTTCATTCTCAGCCCCGCCCCGGCTCCAGGAAACTAAACTTTACCTTTTGTTCCTCGAGCAGCCACGAAAGCGAAACTGCCGTTGGGCCTGGATTGAGGCCAGCATTCCCTCACGCTTCCAACCTTTCTATCTCTTGCTCCTTTCTCTCAATCTTTCACCCTCTTGCCCCGTCGCTCTACTCCCTTCATTTAAGACTCGACAGATTCTAGGCATTTCCCAGTTGCACTCGATGCTGTTTTAGCCTTGCTGATTGCTTTCATTCTCAGCCCCGCCCCGGCTTCAGGAAACAAAACTTTACCTTTTGTTCCTCGAGCAGCCAGGAAAGCGAAACCGCCGTTGGGCCTGGATTGAGGCCAGAGGACCTGTATTCTGCTTGCTCCCCCGTCGGAGGCCTCTCTCTCCCTGTCATCCAGAAGCCCACAGGTTAGCATCTTGTGATTTTGGGAAAATCACTTAATCAGAATGTTCCGTCTGTAATGCAATTGGTGCTCATGTAAAGCGCTCTGATTACCTTCGGGTCGAGTTCGTGCTATATAAAACGGCAAAAAAAAAAAGACTGCGTCACAACTGACTACAATCCCACTAGAAAAAACTTTACTAGACTATTATGCGGTTCGCAATAAAACTGTGTTTCCCTTGGTTCTGGATTTTAAAAAAAATATATTTTTATTAACATTTTGCAACAAAATCCCATCACATCTCGTTACACTTATTTGATCAACAGTAGTAGTGCTGTCCAGTCGTAGGACGTACATCCTGTACTCAGAGGGGGTATCTGTCGTTACAGTCTACATATCTTCCCTATACTGTGACGCCGGGGGGAACTGGGGAGAATAAAACTGGGGATGCATTGTAGGGGGGAGCCAGGGTGTGTGCAACGGGTAGGGCGTCCGGGTCAGTTCAGCTGTAGTGTGTAGATGTCAGGACACTGTTTTTTAGGCAGACATTAGGACAACGGAGCCAGTGCAGTATGTCGTGTAGTGCACCATGGGGTTTTGTGTGCCTCATGCGTTGGTCGAGGAGGTGGGGGTGGTGTTATGTATATTCTCGTTCGGTGTACATGCTTCTAAGTCTGTAGTGGTATGTTTTAGATGTGCTTGAATCGGTACGCATTTGTAAGTGCTGGAACTGATGTGATAATAGGGCCCATTACATAGATATGGGATGCTTTCGCAGTCCTTTAACCTCCTCCTCCCGAAGTGTTTCTTCTTCTGCTGCCACCCATTTTTTCACCGCTCCCCACCCATGCCTCTACTGGGGGGCCCAATGGGGCTCGCCAGTTCATGGCGATGCTTGTTTTTGCTAGTAGCATTGCTAGTGTTGTGAAGTGGACGGGCATTTTGTCTGTTTTTGGTCTTCAGAATATTCCGAGAGCGACCGTCTCCCAGGTGTGAATATCCGTAAGACCAGTGAGTTCTTTGAGTGTCTCAAGGACTATAGACCAGAACTGCCGTAGGGTGGGGCAACTCCAGAACATGTGGTGAAAGTGCGCGTCTGGTGAGTGACATCTGGGGCAGAGAAATCGAGTGTTCGGGTAGAACCGCTGTAGGCGCGCTGGTGTTTGATACGCTCTATGCAGGACATAAAACTGTATGTTTTTAAAATGTGCGTTCCTAGATACTTTTTTGGGAAACTCTAGGGCCCTCTCCCACTCCCGGTCGTGCAGCTGACATTCAAGTTCGTCCTCCTATGTGGCTCAGAGAACAAGCAGTGGTTCATTTGTAAGCTGTCTTATGGATTTATATCGCCATGTAACTAGGTGCCGACCTGTACCCATATGTAGGATGGTGTCAATGACCGGGTGGGTCTTTGGCTCGCCTGTAGAAAGGTCAACGTGTGGCCGAAAATGTTCTAGGAGCTGTCGGTGGGCTAAAAACTGTCCCGAGGGTAGACCGTAATCCTCCATGAGCCGGTCGTAAGGTCTGAGTTGCCCTTCTGCGAACAGCGCATCCGCCTCTGTTATATCGCAGTCTATCCACACACGGAGCATGGCTGTCGTAAAGTATGTCTCCCGCATAGGCCAGCCGACCAGCGGTAGCTGAGGGGAGTAATGTGGGGTCTCCGCCGACATGCGGTGGATTCTTTGCATACATCGACGGGCCACCGATACCTGTAACGGATACGTCCGTCGAGGTTTAGTACCTGGGAGCAGTAGGCGACGGAGTTCCGGGGTAGGGACCGGGCCCTGGGACGTATGAGTTTCTCCTGTATTCCTACCTGCTGTCCAGTACGATAGCCATTGTAACTGCGCCGCCAGAAAGTACGATTCGAAGGAGGGGGCACCTAGGCCCCCTTGTGTGGTTGGCAATTGCAGCTTAGTGAGGGCTATCCGATGTCTGTGTGCTCCCCAGATGAGTGAGCGGAGGAGCGAGTCTAGGTCTCGAAAAAAGGCCCTAGGTGGGATCACCGGTAGATTCGTGAAGTGGCACAGCAGACGGAGGACAATGATCATCTTAGCTATGGCCACGCGGCCTATCGGGGCCAGCGGGAGGTTCTTCCAAAATCCCACCGCCGCGCTAATGCCGGCCAGCACTTTGAGATTGTTGCCCTCATATATGTCAGTGGGGGAGTGGTATAGGCGGATGCGGAGATATCAGGGGGCGTGTGTGCTCCAAGGTAGGCTCTGCGTACCAATTCGTACTTCCTGCGGCACGAGGTTTGGGTGTAACGGGCATAGTGCAGATTTGTCCCAGTTTACTTTAAGACCAGACGCCTCCGCGAACTCCGTTAGGGTTGTCCAGATGGGTGTGAGGTCCGTGGTGATATCTCGGATATATAGTAGGAGGTCGTCCGCGTACATGGAGACGCTATGGACGGTGTCCGCTATGGGGATGCCCCATTCGGTTCCCTCTTCACGTAATCGGATTGCCAGCGGTTCTAGCGCTAGGGCGAAGATCAGGGGCGATAGTGGGCACCCTTGTCTTGTCCCCCTCTCCACCTTGAATGATGATGATATGTATCGGCCCAGTCAAATACGGGATGTGAAAGGGGTGTAGAGAAGCCGTGTGTACGCAAGGAGGGTTGGGCCTATCCCTGCTCGTTGCAACACAGCGAAAAGGTATGGCCAAGTAAGAGTGTCAAAGGCCTTTTCGAGGTCTAAGATTAAGCAGGCCGCGTTAGGGTGTGTATTTTCCATTTAATCCTGAATATGGAACAAGCGACGTATGTTTTGTGACGTATTTCTGCCAGGTACTAACCCGCATTGATCCGGATGGACTAAGGGTCGCAGAATTTGTTCGTACCTCTCCGCCAGGATTTTCCCCATTATTCTGCAGTCGGCCGAGAGGAGCGTGATAGGACGATAAGAAGATAACTGTTGTGGGTCTCGATGTGGTTTAAGGAACGTTACTATGACCGACTCGCGGATGGAGCTGGGCAGTTCTCCCCTCTCCAGTGCGACCGCAAACATCTCTGCTAGGCGAGGGACTAGCAGGGGGGAGAAGGTGCTGTAATACTCAAGAGGTAGACCGTCCAGGGCCGGTGCCTTATTTCGCGCTAGCGCACAAATCGTGTGGCTGACGTCAGTCGGTGTTATTTTGGCGTCTAGGGTGTTTTTCTCTGATTCTGTGATGTGTGGGATAGATAGGGGATCCAGAAAGTGGCCGATCGCCTCCTGTCTGAGCTGTGACGGGGTGCGGTAAATTATAGTGTAATAATGCTGGAATGCAGTTAGGATATCCATTTGGGATTGCACTAGTTACCGGAAGGGTCTATTATCTCGGTGATGGGTTTTGTGTCTGTGTCCTGTTTTGCTAGCCAAGCTAGGAGTGTGCCCGTTTTATCTCTTTCTTTATGCATTCGAGAGGCGTAGGCTCTAAAGTTGTATTTGCGTAAGTCTGCCATGGCAGCAGCGTACTGTGTTTTGGCTGCTGCTACTTGTGCTGCTGTTGCAGCATTGGCATCTTCCTGTCATGTGAGGGTGGCAAACTTCAGTTCTGTGGTGGTGAGTGTGCGTTCTAGTGTGCGTTTCATCCCCATTATTTGTTTAATGCATGCTCCCCGAGCCACTATCTCAAATGCGTCCCATTCAACCAGTTTGGAGGAGGCCGTCCCCGAGTTGTTGGAAAAGTAGTCCTGTATGTCTTGTTCGTGGTCGTGTTTGAACACTTGGTCCGTCAGACAGTCGCGTGGGAGGCGCCAAGTGGGCACCGAAGGGTAAATGTAAATGTAAATTGATACTTGTATAGCGCACTACTCACCCGCAAGGGTCTCAAGGCGCTTGTACGAATACCGCTGTGGAACCCATCCTGGCTTTCCCTGTGAGGCGTCCACTCCTGGGCACCCCCAAGGTGGTGGCCAGGCATCCTTAGCGTTGTGGGGGCCGTTGTGGAGATTAAGCAAGCTATTGCCCAGAGTTGCAGAGTGGGACTCCATGATTGAAATGGCACCGAGGCGAGAATTATCAGGTCCGTGGAATTTTTTAGCCCAAGACCCGCCGATGCGGGGAATTGAACCTTGGTCCCGGGCTAGACCTCTGCATCAGGATCTGCCGCTCTAATCATTGAGCCTCCATTGAATACGCAAGATGTGTGCATCGTGATCCGAAATCACGCGGCCTAGGTAATCTGTGTGCTGTACTTTAGGAATCAGTGATGGGGAACATAAAAATCTATCTAATCGGATCCGTAGGTAAAGCGGTATAGAATGGAATGAGTAGAGACGTGACAGAGGATGGTGTGCTCTCCAAGCGTCTATTAGCGCCCAGTGTGTAACCCAACTTTGAAAGCGCTCCGTCTGCTTCGGTGCGGGTGAATGTGGTGGTGGTGGGTGGGATCTGTCTAGTGCAATGTTGAGCGCGCAGTTGTAGTCTCCCCCTAGGATCCATGGGATAGATGCGAATTGAGCTAGAACCCCAGTAAGGGATTCCCAGAACTTGTCTTGGTCGATATTCGGGGCATATATGCTACTCAATAGAATGGATTGCCCGTCTAAGAGTCCCTCTAACAGTGCAAATCTACCCTCTTTGTCTACCACTCTCCGGAGCTCTTGAAATGGGGTTCCCGCGCGGATCCAGACCAGCGCGCCTCGTGCGTATGCAGAGTATGACGTGGCACATACGGTGCCATGCTATCTGGCCCGTAGTTTGTTAATTTCTGGTGCTGTGAGGTGAGTCTCTTGGAGAAACGCAATTTGTGAGCTTTGGTGTTTAATGTAGGAGTATGTTGCGTACCGTTTGCGTGGCGTATGGAGGCCCCTTGTGTTTAAAGTTAGTACACTAACGTCTGCGCTCTGCATTTGGGTATATGGTGAGCGTTACCTGCACCCTTAGGTGCGATGAAGTGTGGCTGTGCTATGAATTCTGGCGGTGTCCTGGCCTTGCGCTTGTCAAACATGGAGGCTAGTGACAGCCACCCAAGTGTGACGGCTACCCTGTCGCTGGCATTCACTGGGGGGTAAAGGGTTAGAGTTAACCGGGTCAGTGGAACCAGAAACTGGGGTGGGAAACTGTCCCAATACCTGGGACCTATCGGCGAGGCCGATGCGTCCAAACTGACTCTCATAGAACTAGAGTGAACAATTGATGCATGGGGGTGGCAGTGCATGCCTGCGAGGCGCGGTCTCGGTAGGGCATTTGTAGGATCAATGTTCGTCATCCGGTCGGTGAATCATCAAAGGTGGCACAATGCATGTCGTGGGTGTGTTCAATCGGGGCGCGGGAGCTTATGTCTGCCGATCTTACCGGATACTTCTGATCGTCAGCTAGTGTGTCATTAGTGCAGATTGTCGGCAATTTGTGGAGTGACCCGGGGCATGGTGACGGAGTCAGTTTTAGATTGAGTCTCGTCACTATCATCTTCTCCTTCCGATGAGAAAAGATGGGGGGCACAGTCTATGTCTTCCCCCTGCGAGGTAGTCTCCAGATCTGTCACCGCCTGTAAGGCCTTGCGTCGCTCCTGTATGATTTGCTCCAGGTCCGGGGATTCCACGACGCGACGTTCTGTTAACTCTCTCCTGCCCTGCAGTCTCCGTGTTTGTGATTGCTGCCGGTTGCGCCGCCTGGTGCGTGGTGCTCTTTTCACCAACTCCCGAGTGGCTTCTTCTGCGGAGCTCTGTGCGCAGTGGTGGTCTGCCAAATCACACGCTTCTTCGGCATTGGGTGGTGCCAGCATGGATGACTTTTAGACTGGCTGGGAATAGTAATGAGTATTGTATGTTGTTGGCCCGCAGTCGGCGTTTCACCTCCAGGAACGATGAGCTTTGTTTCTGCAACGCCCGTGCATAGTCAGGAAAGACCATGATGTGCTTGTTTTCCACCTGTACGAGGCCTATGTTTCTGGCAGACCTGAGCACCACGTCGTGATCTTGGAAGTGTAGAAATTTAGCTAGCATCGGCCGGGGCGGGGCTCCGTGTGGCGGTTTGCGGGCTGGGACTCGTGGGCTCGTTCTATTGAGAAGAAAGCCGAGCGATCCGCAGTCGGGGTGAAAGATTTAACCCAGGCCTCCATGTATTCGATTGGATGTGCCTTCGACTCCCTCCGGAAGGCCCAGGACGCGGATGTTGCAGCGCCGCGAGCGCCCCTCCAAATCATCCATACGCTCCTCCACGGTGGCCAGGCGGTCCAGCACGGACCGGAGCGTCTTTTGTTGTGCGATGATGGTGGATTGTAGGTCTACCATTGACTTCTCGCCATCCTTTACCCTGTCGGCCAGCTTTCTTTGATCGTCTCGAATGAGACTAACGTCTGTGGTGAGGGTGCCGAGACGTTTTCCATGGAGACCCTAGAAAGTTCGATGGCCGCTAGCACTTGGTCTAGCTTGTCCGAGATGGTCGGGTCCGACTGGGTGCTGGAGAACCGGTCCAGCGCATGAGTGCGCCGCAGGTTCTCCGGTGCAGTTTCTGAGACCGTCGTCTGTTGTGTGGCTCTGGGCTTCCCCATGTTGGAGTTTGGGGTGAGGTTCTTCGTGCTCATTGTAATCGGCGGTGGGGGCGTAGTCGGTCTGGTGTTGCTGTGTGGCCAAGTTATCTTTCTTGTCGCCCGTTTGGTGTAAGGGGCATAGTGTGTCTGCAGGTCCCCTCCGCCCCGGTGGGGCACCCCCCGCCGAGCCACCAGTAGTGCTTGTGGTGGGCACCCTCAGCGACAGTCGCGCTCTGTCTGGCTTGTTCCGTGCGTCCTAGTACATGTGATGTATGGTATTTGGGCTCACCGTTTATTTCAGCTTCAGTCTCTCCCAATTGGTGTCCCTATCCCAGTAGCCCTTGCTGGGTATGGTGCTCAGAGGGCCCTGTGCACTCAAAGCCACACTGCTGGACTCTGGTGGTTATGCGTGCTGCTGGCGAGTAGTGCTTAGGACTTGCGCCGAGGGTTTTTCAGGCTCTTGTCCGCTGCTATTGAGGGTCAAGCTTCAGCGTGCCCACCGATCACCACGCACCCTTAAGGCCTCCATATAAGGGTCAGGCAGGGGTAGTCTCTGTGTATGGCCATAGGACAACACTGCAGCTTCGGAAAATTGCACTGTCAAGTTTTTAAATGCAAAAGTATTTCTATTGAAAAATAGACTTACCTGATCTTACTGGTTCTGGTGCCGAAATATACATATAGATTTGTGTTATTTTTATAAATTGGAGTTGATCTCCTTATTGAGTCGTGTGCATCATTTATTGACTGTTGTGTGTATTTGCAGTTGTCTTATACTCCACTCTGATAGGCTAAGGCTGCTCGACCACACTACCCCCTAGAAGAGTACTTTGGGATTGTTAGAGCAAGCCCCAGTCCACTCATAAGGGAACCCCTGCTCTTTGCCTTATATGTCTAATTTTGATATATCAAATAAAGAGCCAGCTTGCTACAGTGGCCGACATATTGTCCGCCAAGACTAGCACAACCTTGTGAGATAGGTGAGGAAGGAAAGCTTTCAGGGCTAAGTAGGCCATCTGAAGCTCTAGGTAGTTCATTTGTAGATGCCTAGCATCGCAATGACCTTGTACTGTTAGATCCTGTAGGTGAGCCCCCAGCCCGTCTGCAGTGCTTCTGTGGTGAGAGTGATGTGGGGAACAGGGTCCAAAAACAGCCACCCTTTTCAACAGATTGTTGATGTTCCACCATTCCAAAGAACGGTGAGTGTGGCGGTCTATCAACACTAGATCTTCCAGCTGACCCTGTGACTGAGACCACTGGCAAGCTAGACATTGTTGCAGAGGACGCATGTGTAACCTTGCATGGGATACTATGGCAATGCAGGAAGCCATCATTTCTAGCAGACGCATAACCGTCCTCACTGTGAGTGTCTGGTTTGCATTGAACTGGGGCAAGGTTGCCTGAAAGTTCTGAATCTGAGCAGGATTGGGATAGGCTAATCCTAACTGTGTGTTTAGGATTGCTCCTAAGTAAAGTTGAACTTGTTGGAGGTGAGACTTGGGGATGCGGATAGTGAACCCTAGGCTGTGAAGTAGATCTATTGTCATCTGGGTGTGATGTTAGTACTGCTGATGTGTACTGGTTTTGATAAGCCAATCGTTTAAGTAGAGAAATCCGTGAACATTTTATCTTCGCAGATGTGATGCGACCACTGCCAGACATTTTGCGGATACACGAATGGAAGAACTTTGAATTAATAATGTTTGCCTGCTATGACAAATCTTAAGTATTTGTGGTGAGCAGGGTGTATTGGTATGTGGAAGTTGAGTCCTTTAGGTCTAACTTTGCCATAAAGTTGCCCTGTTGAAGAAGAAGAATGATATCCTGTAAGGTGAAGATATGGAAGTGTTCTGATAGGATGTAGTTGTTTAGAGACCTGAGACCCAAGGTTGGTCTTAGAGACGCGTCCTTTTTGGGGATTAGGAAGTATAGAGAGTATACTCCCGCGCCCAGATGTTGAAGGGGAACAGGTTCTATAGCCCATTTGAGAAGAAGGGATTGGACTTCCTGCTCAAGAAGTGTCTGATGTTCCTGAGATAACCTGTGATAGTGAGGTGGAATGTTGGGCAGTGTGGTAATGAGCTCCAGACAATAGCCAATTCGGATAAAGTCTATTACCCATTTGTCTGTGGTGATGGTATTCTAGACTGGGTGTGTTGCAGGGATTCTGCTTTTGCACAGAACTATGCGCAGGAGACCAGGACCTCAGAGAATTGCGGTGTACCAGAAAACTCGCCTCAGAACCCAGAACCCCTTATCCAACCAGCTTAGTATCTCATTCGTTAACCTAGATCTAGCTAGGTGGTCCCAATGTATAGACAAACCAGAACAAGCGACTTAGATATTTCTCAGGAGTGGTGGGAATCCGAAATACCTGTTCGTACTTATTTATTAGTCCACAACATAATAATACAGACACGGTAAAGTTTATAGAGTTTATTTTATAAACCTCGCGTCCTAAGATGCAGTACTAGCAGACTAACAATACAGATCAGAATCATGAGCATTATTACAATACCATATAGAATGAAAGGAGCAATCATACTATTAATGACAGTGGTATACGGCCACACTCCTTTCACTATAATCTAATACATTATTATCATTAGACTATTAGAAGGTCTCTTAGGCTAACAGGGGGGACCCCATACCGTATAGATCAGCTTAGTAGAATCACATCAAAGGATCAGCTCTCACTGCATGCATCAGCTCTTCTTGTTCGAAGGAATCTAAAACCAAACTGTTCTGCAATATTAAAGATGCTTGTCCTTCAAACATTGGCAGCTGTACGCATGATATGTCTAACAAGTGTCTACGATCAATCTAAACACAACACTCTGTACCTTCTAGTGACCCAGACGCGTTCTTTGCATGATGTACAGACCAAGGGCACATTTCACGGTTAAGAATGTATAACAACCGTTTGTTATTCTGTAAGGCAAAGTCGAGTCAGCATTTTACAAAATGAATAACACATAACAACAGTGTCGTGTGCAGCGCAGCAGAAACAACAAGCTAGCTTGTTAACTATGATCTCGGTTATGCTAACTTAGTGTTGTAAATAGGGCGTGGCTTAGTCCATCTCACAGGTGAAAATACTGTAGTCTACCCCCAACAGATGTTGTGTGGTAGGGGGGGTAGAGGACAGGGTAGTCACTGTTTTGCAGTGGGTGTTGCCCTGCGAGCGAAGGCACCTCTGTCCCCTAAAGGCAGAAGGTGTGCAGTTCCTCAGGGGGGAGGGAAGGAAAAAGGGGGGAGAGACAAGTCTCTTATTGAATGCCCTCACACACCTAGCAAGGTGTCAGGCTTCATCATTGGGCTGTGCTCCTCGTCGGGCCGGCGCTGCAATGCCTGACGGGCTCCTGCATCAGGGCTCTTTTTCGGAGATCTTTTAGGAGACAGCCGTATAGGTGCGTGGGGGTAAGTGGAAAAAGTGTAGTGAGTGGGTGTGTAGTGGTTTAAAATAGGTTTGGTATCACCAATGGAGATTGATTTTATTCTGGTGGTGTACCAACCTAATTAAAATAAGTGAGCCATGTCTGGATAATAATGATCCACAGGGACTGATGTGTTAATAGGTCGACATGTTTCTTGCCTAATGCCCCTAACGGGTCGCTTGGCATTTCTTCAGGACCGTGGTGAAGAGGAAGTGCTCAGAATTATCTCTACTACAGTAACCAGTGAAAGTCAAAATAGTACGTCACCAGTTGGGGTATAGGAGGTCCCAAGACGGTGGGGGGACCAACGGATGCGAGACCTAAAAAGGAAGAGAAACGGACACAGAACACATCACAAAAAATAAAAAACATGGGCGCATCATTATAACATGATTCATGGTAGTCATGTAAGAGAGCGAATCCAAAGGTGTCATGCTGAGCATGCATCAGGGGCTCTGCGTACGATGTGCATCTCTGGTAGGATTCCCGGTGGGAAGTAAAATATCTACAAAAACACACACAGTGTCCCGAGCTGGGAAACTGACTAGAACGCGGGGCCCAGGTGGTGAATATGTGGCTCACTGTGAAAGTAAAATTGTTACGATCGCAAGTGCAGTGCCGAGCCCCTCGAAGGTAGAATGGCTGCCGCCACCAGTCATAGGGTCGCGGTAAGCAAAAGTGGTAAAAGTGATTGCCGCAGTGGGGGTCGTCATGCTAAAGCTGCGGACACCAATGTGTAACGTCTGAGGAACCCGCACAGTAAAGTTTGTGCGCGGAGTCAACTCACCCCCAGTTGTGGGGTCGTGGCTGTACGGGTTCGCCCAAAGAGCAATTTGTTGCTCGCCCTAGCAAACAGGAAAGGGAACAAGGGAGGGTATTAATAGTCTCTTAAAAATCGCCGTACTAGAAGTTATGTAGTCTTACCGGTAGAATGGCGGTCGCTCGGAATGTATACTCACAACAGGGGGGCGTGCGACTAGCAGTGCTCCTACCCTTGCTCTGGCTCCCGTGTGGAAGCGGAGACAGCATGTGGTTAAAATACGGAAGTGCAATCTGGGGAATGCTGGGAGGATAGAACGCTTTAGGTGTCGGCCATCTTGGGAGTACTTACTACCCAAGTATGGTGGAGATCATTGAAAAAACGTTATTGAAATTGAGCCGCTATGGAAAATGAAAAATGAGCAACGAAGGTGATGAGGAGGCTAAAACGCTGGGATTCTAGGCGTGCTTCTGTGGAGCCAAGGGGCGCCGTGGGTCGTGATGTGGGGATGACCAATGCAATTTAATGTGGACATAAGTCGTTACAGTCTAAAATGTCATAGAATTATTGCAAAGTGCTGGTTTCATGCAGTTTGCATGGGAATAGCGTGGAACCAACCATAAATGAGGCTTAGCCCGCTGGTGTCATCAGGAGAGATGGAGGGAGAAAGCCAATGGTGGATTAAGTATTATTCAATGTAGCCCAGGGTATATCGTCAGTCAGGCCATTGATGTGGCTTGAGATTTTAAAAATCCATTTTTGTTCTTTCCTAAAGAGGGCATCTTTGCTGATCGTGGAAAAAGATTCCAGTATTGTCCAGCTTTATATAATTGGCCGTGTGGTTCATTTCGAGGAAATGCGTGCACATTTTTGTATTCACCTTTCAGCACCTAATGTTGCTGCGGTGTTCAGAGATTCGGATCTTAGCAGGTCGCGTTGTCATCCCTACATACATGAGGTGGCAGGGACAAAGGATTAGGTAAATGCAATTGCGTGTGTTGCAATTTGTATGGGTTTTTTGTTCCCAGGTTAGGTGCTCTGTGAGTGATGTTTTTACTCACTTTTGTCAGCGGACATATAATGCGTTGCCCACATGGATAATGGCCCATGACTGGTGGTAAATCCCAAAGTCGCTGGTTGGCAGGTGGTTCATACCTTGGTCTGGTTCTGATTAAGAGGTTTTTTAGGTTGTTCTTCTGAAGGCAAATCTGGGTTGTGATATTGACAGTCTCCTACGGATAACAAGTTCCAATGTTTTTTTATGATCTTTTGAATTGTGTTGGACTCCGGCGTATAGGTTGTCACGCATGTTATTTGGTTGGTGTTAGTTTTTTCTTCGAGTGTAAGTAGCACCTCCCTATTGGTGTTTCGTGCCCTTTTGCAGGCGGCTTTTGTGGCTCCCATGGGGTATTCCCTCCTTGTTAGGTGGACAGTGAGTTCCTGCGCCTGTGTCTTGAAATCCTCCACCGTGCTGCAATTGCGTCGGAGTCTTAAGTATTGGCCATATGGCAAGTTATCACGCAATGCTTTGGGGTGAAAACTACTGAAAAGGAGTGGACTGTGGCTGTCAGTCGGTTTTTTGTAAGTTTTTGTGATAAGCCCAGTTGGTGAGTTGAGGATGAGGAGGTCCAGAAAGGGGAGTTCATGGACCGAAGTGTTGGCCGTGAATCGTAGGAAGGGATTGAGACTGTTGATCCAGGACACAAATTGGGATATAGAGTCCAGGTCTCCCTTCCAAAATATAAGGATGTCGTCAATGTAGCGACACCATAGGGTGACATTATCTTTGTAAATGTTCGTACTGGTCAATATGTGATTGGTTTCAAAGTGGGCCATATAGAGTCATGCTAGGCTCGGAGCGAAGGTATTCCCCATCGAAGTGCCCTGTACTTGGAAGTAGTTTTTTGTCAGGGCGATATCAGCGCATTCCATAACAAATGGAATCGGTGTAGGTGAATTCCATGTTTGTGCACGTAGGACTTCTTCCACGACTTCCAGAGTGGCCCTCTGAGGAATGTTAGTGTAGAGGGCCTCTACGTCCAACGTAATCAGGGCATCCAATTTGGATCCAGCTTCGTTGTACTGTTTGATGATGTTTAAAACGTCCCTGGTGTCAAGTAGAAATGTAGGGGTCTTTTGCACCAGTGGTCGTAGAAAACGGTCACAGAAACATGAGAGGGGTTCTAGAACAGACCCGATCCCTGACACGATCGGCCTCCCTGGTGGTGGAAGGACGCCTTTATGGATTTTGGGTAACGTGTCGAAGTACGGTATTTGGGGATTGTTATTCATGAGAAATTCCGATTCGTTTTTTGATATCCAACCTTTTGTTAGTACATTCATCACCAGAGCTCTTATTGTGATAAGTAGTTTTTTGGTAGGATCTTCTCTAATGTGGGCATAGTACCGTGTGTCATTAAGTTGCCGTAGGCACTCTGTTCTATAGTCCGTAGTTGACATAATGACTATGGCTCCACCCTTATCTGCCTCTTTGATCGTGATGGTCCTGTCATTGCTCAGATTTTTAATGGCGTTATTTTCCAGGTGAGAATTATTGTGGAAGGTTTCCTTGATTTTCATGGCACTGATGTCTTTAAGAACTGCTTTTTCAAAAGCCAGAACTTCAGGAGGTACCATAGCTGAAGTGGGAGTAAATGTTGACGGTTTCCGCAAGCCTGTGTCGTCGCATGAGGGTGAGGATTGATCCTTAAAGAAACTTCTCAGTCAGACTTTTTGGAATAGGTCATTGACTTCACAGCGAGTTCTGAAATCGTCTACCAGTGGTGTGGGTACGAATCCAAGGCCCTTTTGGAGGACGTGTTCTTCCGTCTGGTTCAAGGGTCGTTCGGATAGGTTGACTATCAGTTTTTCTTGCCTCTGTGGCTCCTGAGTTCCATCTGTCCTTGTTCTGTCTGGTCCTGCCAATGCACCTGCTTTTGTTGATTGTTGTGTTCTGTCTGGTCCTGCCAATGCACCTGCTTTTGTTGATTGTTGCCACCTCTTCTTCTTTCTCTGCCCCTGCCCCAGCCTCTGCCTAAAAAAGGTTGTGGGAGGAAAGGGGTGAAGAGAGGTAATGGGCCCTGTTGAAAGCCTGGCGGTTGCCACATGGGGGGCCCTTGAAACGGGGGCATCGCATAAGCAAACTGTGGGTTGGGCGGTCCATGCTGATAGTATTGTTGTTGGCCCCTCCAACTGTCTGTGCTTGAGTTGCTGCTATTAGAGGAAGTTCTTCATCGGGGAGTCACACTATCGTCTGACACGTAATCACTTTGTGCTTGTTGGTAGTCATACTTAAGGTACAGGTAGATTTTTTCTTTGTTAAAGCGGCCAATGTCTTTCTTGAGTTTGGATATTTTTGTCGCATTAAGTAATCCTTGTTTTCGGCGATTTCATTATTGATTTCAGCTAGTTTGGCTTTGAAAGCAGTGATAGCTATGGTAGCTTTGAGTGCTCCTTCTGCAATGGTTATTTGGATGATTAAGTCATCTGCCAGGCGTTTTGCTGTCTTGATTATTAGGATAAGCCCGTCCCTAGTGCACTTCCAGGCAACTAGGGACCATTCCTCCTTAAATTGCTTATCTTCCAAGGAGATTATTGTCATGTTTGATACAATCAAACCGTTCGGAGCTATGTTTGCGCGTAGGTACTCAGTCATGATGGCACCGTGCATGATGATTTTCATCAGTTGGCGTTTCATATTGGTGATGCTATTCCAATCGCCACCCTGGCTGGTGGAGGCAATGGCTCCATCTGCTTCTAACAAGGAATGTGTTCTCAGGATTTCGGTCACCAGATCGTCATCGAATGATAGCCCCTGATATTGTTCCATGGTGGTAGGCGTGGTTGTGTGTTGTGTTAGGCAAGGTAGGGGGGTGAGGAGAAATTATATTAATCAAAAAGCGGCAAGATTTCCGCGAGCCAGCATGGGGCTATGGTTCCACAGCTGAGTCGCCGTGCGTAATGCTTATGAGAAGAAAAGAAACCAAGAGCTTTTTTACAAGGTCCTGCACAAAGCTCCAAAAGTATACTAAAGGCAGTCTCCTAAAAGATCTCAGAAAAAGAGCCCCTACGTGGGAGCCCGTCGGGCATTGCAGCACCGGCCCGACGAGGAGCACAGCCCAATGATGAAGCCTGACACCTTGTTAGGTGTGTGAGGGCATTCGATAAGAGACTTGTCTCTCCCCCCTTATTCCTTCCCTCCCTCCTGAGGAACGGAATAAGGGGGGAGAGACAAGTCTCTTATTGAATGCCCTCACACACCTAGCAAGGTGTCAGGCTTCATCATTGAGCTGTGCTCCTCGTCGGGCCGGTGCTGCAATGCCCGACGGGCTCCCGCGTAGGGGCTCTTTTTCTGAGATCTTTTAGGAGACAGCCGTATAGATGCGTGGGGGTAAGTGGAACAAGTGTAGTGAGTGGGTGAGTAGTGGTTTAAAATAGGTTTGGTATCACCAATGGAGATTGAGTTTATTCTGGTGGTGTACCAACCTAATTAAAATAAGTGAGCCCTGTCTGGATAATAATGATCCACAGGGACTGATGTGTCAATAGATCGACATGTTTCTTGCCTAATGCCCCTAACGGGTCGCTTAGCAATTCTTCAGGACCGTGGTGAAGAGGAAGTGCTCAGAATTATCTCTAGATATTTTATTTCCCACCGGGAATCCTACCAGAGATGCACATTGTACGCAGAGCCCCTGATGCATGCTCAGCATGACACCTTTTGGATTCGCTCTCTCACATGACTACCATGAATCATGTTATAATGATGCATCCATGTTTTTTAGGTCTCGACCTTGCTATCGCGTAAGCGATCGCAAAGCGAGACTATAGAAAGCGGGTTTGAAAAGTGCTCCCAAAAAGCGGATTGCATGGCTAGCACGCGCACAATCACGCGCATCGTGCCACCATGCAATCCGCCTTTTGGGAGCACTTCAAAGGGTCCGCTCCCCCACCCCCAAGCGCGCGCGCGCCATGCTCCGCCGGGCTTGTCTTTCTTTTTTTTTTTTTACTTCAAGCGCGAGGCGCGCGTGCGGCCAATGCTTGTTTTTCATGTGAATAACAGGCAATGGCGGCTGCACGCCTTTATTTGCCCTTCTCTGTTTCAATCAGTGGCAGCCCTGTGAGGTAGGGACTGCCACCAATGCTTCTTACTTGGCCCAGAGACTGCAGAGGCGGCGGCAGTAACGTACGCTTCTCCGCCTGTTGAACGCCGAAGTTCACAAACTCTCTGCGCCTGCTGGGGGTGGAGGAGAATCTGGGGCTCTGCTCATTCCTGGCGGTTCATTGTGGTTGTTCCCAATAATACACTGTGCCTCGCGTAAGCTTTATAAAAATATAATATGGTCTCATACATTTGCTGTGATTGTGACGTCTGGCACGATACAGCCCTCTGTCACGTTCGACATCGTGCACTATTGAAACGGCACTTATATTTGCCCAATTTAGGTATTTCTGGTCATACTATACATTTAATCATGTTACCTTCCATTAAAATCATGCCTACTGTCTCCCCGTTCTTCAACACTACAAACAATCTCTCCCAACCCACACACTCCTCCAAATACTGCAGAGCGTAGCCCCCACCCTGCACTCAGTCCCATCTCGATGTCCACATCTCCCATTCAATTCCTCCCCACCTTCCACCCTCGGTCACCAACTCTCGCCGCCCTCCGTTGCAAAACCAACGAGACCTATAGACATCAGGAATTGCCTAGTTTTTAATTATATTTCGGAAATCACTTTATCTCCCCGTTCCGTCCTCCCACCACCCACACATTTATTTGTTTGATCGATTTCCTTCTGTTTCAAATTAGCATGCGCCTTGCTTTTATTTAATCATTTAATCCATTTTGCAGGCTATGAACTCTGCCGTGAGGGACCCGTGACGTGATTACTGACAGTTGTGATGTAGAAGTGACACAACGCCCCAGTAGTTTCACTGTGCCTGAAGGTTTCCACAATCTAGCAGTCAATTATGCATACAGTGCAGATTGCGGACCCGCTGCACCCACCATTCCCTCCCTTGCCCCCTCTGTCTCAAGCTGAGGCCTCATACTTGCATGAGTTCATGAACCCTTTCATGCAGAGCGCCAAGTGGTTACACAAGCATCTGTTACAGTGTCAAGACTGCTATCTCCTTTCAAGGCCCGAGGACAAAAGGGAGGGACAGCGTGTGCAGCAGCACCTGGAAAAGCTCTCCCCCCCCCCCCCGAGACTCCCGAGGGTAGCCTCAAGACCTCCCAGACCCCACCCATGTGGACAGCAAACTCTCACTTGTCAAAAGGGCCTGTACGGGGTGCGGTGACATCGTAGGGACGATACCAAGCGAGCGCGTTCTTTCGCAGCACACGATCTCACCTCGCTCCAAGCCTTCAATAATAGAGGCGAGGCATAAGGCACTTGCTTTAAAAAAATAGCCATATTCACTAGAGATGGTAGCTGCCTCTCACGCCAGACCATGTACCTTTTGTAACTGCCTCTAATTGGAAAAAAAGTGCGCCACAGGAATACATGGTAGGGCACGAAACCCACCCTTTCCCAGAGTACAGAATCGGGCTACAAAGTATATAATGCAGTCGGAGTCTCCATTATGCGAAATAAACGCTTTGTAGTAAGTCTACCCCGGAGTAAACCACGCCAAGTTCTGAAGAAAGACAACTTCTCGCGGAAAAATGTTTGTAAGTTTATTTTTTTGCAGTTTTCATATTATATAGCGTGAACTCGACCCAAAGGTATCAGGGCGCTTTACCAGTTGCAGCAGGACACATTCGGTTTTAAGGCACCGGGAAATTGTTTGCCCAGAATCACAGGATGTTTGCGCCGACACTAATCTCCAACCCAGTTCGCCAACTTCAAAGTCGGCCGCTCTAGCCGTTAAGTCACATCATCACGATTGGCAGGTCCAAAATGTTTAACAACAGACATCAGCACTGACAGGTTTCACCTACCTCAACCGCTTACCCCTTCAACACAACTTCTCACACCTCTAGAGGTTACAACAGAAACATAGAACTACAAAACCCAGAATGCAAAGCTCGGTTCGTTCAAAGTGAACAGATACTCAACAATGTAAGCATCATTGTTGTATTGTAAAGCGCTCTGGCACCTTTGGGAAATGTCCACTCTATATACAATTGCACAAAAACACATAAATAAATACATGCAGGGCATATCACAGTTAGCACAAGGCTAGGTTGTGGGCAGGTGCGCACAATTTTTAGCGGAGAAGAAAACAGAAGCTCAAGTTGGTAAAACAAACGCATTCCAGGAAACAAAAATAACATTGCGAGTAATTAAAAAAACTAAAAGACGTGGAAACTACCCAGCATAACGTGAAGAAAGTTGTTTAGTAGCGCAGGAAGGGAGAGAAACACGAGCCATTTGACCGTTTGCCCTTTACGGGACTGATGAAGGAAGCTATAATTCAGAAGGTGCATCCTGCTGATAAATCCCCGCCTGCTGTCTCATGCCAAGGGCTATCAGCGATTTAGAGGGTTGTAATTCATGGCCCGTTTTAATCTCTTGTGCTTCCAGGACCATCCATCCATTCATTCCTTTAGGGCCTCCCTCATCTCCTATCGCTAAGGTATAACTCTCAACATTTACAGTGATCAGATCATGAGTGCATGCTGGTAGAAGCCTCACGTTTCCAGTGCTGGGCTTTCTGTTAACACAGTGCACTCTGGGAGTTGTAGTCTTAGTTTAATTCCATCGACTCACTTGGACTAGAGCATCAGGCGACTACAGAGTGCAAAATGAAAGCCATGGACAAAAACCCTGTGGTAATGCAGTGACGGGATCACCTGCCAACCACAAAACCGACCAGAACAGTTCCACACCCCCAAAAGTGCCAGTAATAATTTCTATCTCATCGTATGTGCTATCTGGTTATTATCAATTTCCACTAGTGAAAAAAAAGTACACGTTTAATTAATGGCATAAGATAATACAAGCATTGAAAATGCAATAGGTCTCGCCTTTGATTAAGTTAAAACCATTTGCTTAGCTAATGCTATTGTATAGCAAAGCAAATGGCTTTAACTTAATAAATGGCGAGACCTATTGCATTTTCAATGCTTGTTGGGTTTAGTCTTGTGCTCTCAAGGAGACCATTCCATCAATTTACTCCAGTGTCTGTGTGGTGCATTCAATTAGCAGTAGTTGGGTGTGATCATGGGTCGGTGGTATGCGAGTTCTTGCAAATGGTGTGTGAGATTAGTAGATGGGCTAGATGGAATTGGGTATTGCTTGGTTGCTGGGCATGACTTTAAAAGGAGGGTAGTTTGTGATTTTTTTTGATGAGCTGTGGGCAATCTGCAGAAATATAAAAACGGATTAAGGCGAACATGGCTTAGATAACTGTATTCAGACAGTGGAGGCATGCAGAGGGGGGACAGAAGTGAGAGGATCATTTTGGAAACAAGCATTGGTTTCGCCTATGTGAGAGCTATTTCCTTTGCCAATGACTTTTAGCCATGTTGTACAGTAGCGTGACTGCTTTTCTGCACGGAGAAAAGTTAGTGGTGTGGCAAAGAGTGGAGTATCGCTGAGTAAAGTGGTGTGGAGTGGAGTTACATAGAGTGGCATTGTGTGGAGTGGAGTTGCGCATAGTAATACAGTTGTGGGTCAGTAGAGTCACCGGATATGGTGAAAGCAACATGAATAAAAAGCCATAAGCTTGTGTTAAAAAAGGACATTGTACATCCAGGGATAAAGCTTGTAAAATAAAAAATACTGCATTGCAAATAGACGAGGAAAAACACATGCACTTGGTTCATGCTCCATGGAGGAGCTAACACAAGAAAGGAACAGAAGCCTACGGGAGGTGAGCTGAGCTGAGCTATCAAAAGATTGCAAATGAGTGACATCAAAAACAACTAGTGGTATGCTGTGGGCGGGTACTAAAACCACTGAATTGTAAACAAAACGTCTCACAGCACAACGCATGCAGTGTAGGCGAGACTTAGAAAGTAAAGGAGACAATCAGAAGTTTTAGGGGTGGGGGTGTGTCAACATTTTCAAGTAAACTTTTAGAAACCTAGAGTAGATTTTTGGAAATATCATGCATTCTAAAGATCCAAAACGGTAGGAAGAAACATAATTTTTTTCATGTTACATAGTGTTACATTAGGTGATTTTGACAGGTCCTTGAATCGGGTGAACGGTCTGTCTACTGCTAGGCTATTGAAAGACATGGCAGCTGATCAGACCTGTGGTTGGAAAGAGTAAAGTCATGGCTAGACTCATCAAAGGGAAGTATTAAGAGCTGTATCTTGCACTTGACTGAAGCAGTAACCTCGCAATGAAAGCAACGTTGGAGAATATACAGGGTAAATAAAGCAAATATCTCATGTAAAAAGGGAAATTGCCACTCTCATTTGCTTGCCTCATTCATTAGCTTGCATGGGCTTCCTCTTTGTGTGTTTTCACCCCCCGTAGTATTTTGTTTGTAAAAAAAGTAAGTGCCAGGGCCTTTCTCGGGAGGCCCCTGCAGCTTGCACCATCCATTGCCCCTGCCACTGCTGCTAATGACGGTACCAACACAACTACTAACCATCCCACTTCTGCAAGTGTGACAATTCTGACTACTCCAGGACACCCAAAGCTAAAAGAATGGCATAGATGGCAGATATTATTTATTCTTATTATATATTAAATTATTAAATACTGTTTGTCTGCTCAACTCAAAATTTGGAAAGACAGTGGCACCATGTGGTAGACTGTCATTAGTCGGTGCTGAGAATAAAGTGCCGGTGCTGAGCACCGGAAAACACCAGCTCAAATTAAGCACTGCTCCCCTGGAGCATCCACCCATTACTTGTGTCCTTACACTGCTCACTTTTCAGGCTCTAAATGTTTCTTTTTAGGTCGAATATTCGAGACCTCTTGTGTATATACTTTAGTATATACTTATGTGTATGGACTTTGTGGGATCTGGAGATCAGCCCTAGGACTTGTCTGCTTCCGCTAAGGGACTTTTTGTTCTGTTCAACTGCCTCTATTTAACTGCCTTCCATGTGAATGCATGTGTTTTTCAGCTGTTTCCTTTGTGTGCTTTCACTTCCTCTGCAATGCTAGTGTTTCTCTTTCTCTGCCCATTTGCTTTTCCTCTTCCCCTTCTGTAATGCACCCATTTGCTTCTCTTGTGACGTTGCTTTCTTCCTGTCGTGCTTCTGCCCCCAGCTACAGGTGGTGCTCTTTCACCTGTTTGCTTCCCCCTCCACCTTCCCCTCTTTCCATTTACTTCTGTCCCTGCACCCTCTGTGTTGCTTTTGAAAAACGTCTGAGAGCACCCCACCACTTCCCACCTTGAAACATTTGCATCGGCCGCCTCTCCCTGCAATAGTCCACTACAGACTCAGTTGCATGATCTGTAAACTCAGTGCATCTGGTGTCATGAACACTGCTTGGAGCATATGCCTTGCAGGCTGGCTGGAAATCCAAATCACTCACAAGACACACACCCTCTAATGGGCTTCTTTGACACGTGGTCCACTACTCTAGAAGGGTCTCCCTTTGCACCTTACACTTTCTCCCTCATTGCTGCATTTCAGAAGACTCTGAAACCACCTGTTCATAATCTTCCTACCAAACTAGATGTTAGACCCTTCCCCTCTTGGGGATTCTGGTTTCTCTCCACTAAGATACTGTGTTTCTTCTACAGTTTTCACTGCAGGTGTCTCTATCTTCACATGTTGTCTATGTATCTTGTTGCTGTGTTCAGGATCCACTGTCCTCTGTGGCAAGGCCCCCACTTTATAATTGTTCTCAATTAAAAAACGAAGCATAAACTATGCCCCACCAGAGTCGTTTTCCCCAGTTTGATTTTGTTTTCCAATCCATGAAAAATAACCTATGTCCATTCCAAAAACATCTAGGTTCATGGCTCCGATGGAAATTGTGATAAAGAGGAGAAGGCGCACAGGTGTTGATCTACAGATCTGGTGAACTGGAATGGTTCAATCTATGTTTTTTGTTTTTATTTATTAAAAATCCCCACCCCCACTCCTGTTTTGGTACCATGGAACCTGCCTGCAGCTTCTGGAGATCTGTGGTTGGCTGTTCCTCCACAGCGGGTGTTTGAGTCGGATGGCCCAAGCTTCACCTAGTGGTTCTAGAGTTAAGCTGAGCAGATATTGACATATTGTTTCCCCAGGGGATCGCTACTGTCGACTCAGATTTTTAACTGTTACGTTTTTAGGTCTCGCCTGAGCTATCGCGTAAGCGATGCTCTGCGAGACATTTAGTAAGGGGCTTTTGAAAGTGCTCCCAAAGGCTGCAGGCGGATCAGGTACAGTGCATTTGTGCCGGGCGCGCGCACCATTTGTCAGCCTGCATGATCACTTTCGCGGCCGCTTTGATGTTCTCAGTGAGCCGTGCGGCCACTGAGAACATCAAAGCGGCCGTGAAAGTGCACACTCAGTGTTCATCCTTTCACCCATTCATCCATCTTTTCACCCACTCATACACCCATCCTCTCACAAATGTATCCATAATTTCATGCACCCACACATCCATATATCCTTTTATCAACCCATTCTTTCACCAGCTCATCCATCCATCCTTTTTCCCCTTTTCTACTACTAGCCCATCTTTTGTCTTCTTTATTGCGTTAATGTTGCCCGTTTATCTGCAGAGTTGCAGACAGAAGAGGTACATATAGAGCCCCACCCCGCTCTAGCTGCTAAAGTGGGGGGTTCACAATGTCAATGCAATGGATCTATGATCTGTGGCTGGGAAGCTGGGGCGTGGCCTTTGGGAATGCTGCCCACCGGTTATTCGCGGCTGTTTCTCCCGTATCCTTGTAACCCTGTCCCTCCTTTCACCAGAGTCTCTCTGTTTCTAACCTGGTCACTTATTTCATCTCAGCCTTTCAGTCTATCCTTGTGGCACTCCCCACCACCACTCCAGGCTGTCTCTGCGCTCTCCTGGTCACCCTGTCCCTTCCTTCACTGGAGTCTCTGCTTCTTACAGGTCTCCTCTATTCACTTCACCCCTTCAGTCTCTCCTAATTGCCCTCCCCACGGGCTGTCTCTCCCTCTCTGAGTCACTCCTTTCCTCCTTTCACCAGAAGCTCTCGGCTTCTTAGTGGAATCCTCCTTCCACTGTCTTCTAGTGGCACTGCCATCCTGTACTGCACAGGCTATCTCTCCCCTCGTCATTCTGTCCCTCCTTTCAGCAGAGGCTGTCCTTTTCTCAACCAGTCACTCATTTCATCTCAGTCTTTCAGTCTCTCATGGTGAGGATGGGGATGGAAGAAAGACTTGAGGGGACATCAGGGAGGAATAAAGTGATAACATTTGTGAACCTACATCATTCCAGTGCAGAGAAGCAAGGTGACTGGCCGCCTACAGCAGCTGGTGCAGGGTGGCTGGCTGACACACACACACACTCACTCACACTCTCACTGCACACTTTCACCAGGCACAGGCACCATCAGTCGTCAGTGCACGCTTTCACCAGGAACAAACACCACCAGCCGTCAGTGCACGCTTTCACCGGGAACAAACACCACCAGCCGTCAGTGCACGCTTTCACCAGGCACAAACACCACCAGCCGTCAGTGCACGCTTTCACCAGGCACAAACACCACCAGCCATCAGTGCACGCTTCCACCAGGCACACACCAACCACCAGCCACCTGTGCACGCTTTCACCAGGCACAAACACCACCAGCCATCCATGCACGCTTTCACCAGGCACACACACACCACCAGCCGTCAGTGCATGCTTTCACCAGGCACACACACACCACCAGCCGTCAGTGCGTGCTTTCACCAGGCACACACACACCACCGGCCGTCAGTGCACGCTTTCACCAGGCACACACACCACCAGCCGTCAGTGCACGCTTTCACCAGGCACAAACGCCACCAGCCGTCAGTGCACGCTTTCACCAGGCACAAACACCACCAGTGCACGCTTCCACCAGGCACAAACACCACCAGCCATCCGTGCACACTTTCACCAGGCACACACCAGCCACCAGCCATCCGTGCACGCTTTCACCAGGCACAATCACCACCAGCCATCCGTGCACACTTTCACCAGGCACACACACACCCCCAGCCATCAGTGCACGCTTCCACCAGGCACACACCAACCACCAGCCAATCCGTGCACGCTTTCACCAGGCACAAACACCACCAGCCATCCGTGCACGCTTTCACCAGGCACACACACCACCAGCCGTCAGTGCACGCTTTCACCAGGCACACACACCACCAGCGCACAATTTCTACAGGCACACACACCACCAGCCATTAGTGCACACATCAATTGTTAACGCATCCACAATTAACTATTGTAGCAATCGCAGTATGGCGCACTTTGCTTTTAAACATATTCATCTAAAGTGCAGCATGCCACCATTGCTACAAAAATAAATACACATTTTTTTGGCCTACAATTTATAGACTTTTGTTGCAATTGGTGTTGCAATATTTAGCAATGCCAATAGCTCAAACGTAATTAATGCGAGACCTATTGCATTGCAAATGCTTGTTGTTTTTTGTGTTGTGTTCTGTATCCGTTTCTCTTCCTTTTCAGGTCTCGCAACCGTGGGTCCCCCACCGTCTTGGGACCTCCTATACCCCAACTGGTGACGTACTATTTTGACTTTCACTGGTTACTGTAGTAAAGATAATTCTGAGCACTTCCTCTTCACCACGGTCCTGAAGAATTGCCAAGCGACCCGTTAGGGGCATTAGGCAAGAAACATGTCGACCTATTGACACATCAGTCCCTGTGGATCATTATTATCCAGACAGGGCTCACTTATTTTAATTAGGTTGGTACACCACCAGAATAAACTCAATCTCCATTGGTGATACCAAACCTATTTTAAACCACTACACACCCACTCACTACACTTGTTCCACTTACCCCCACGCACCTATCTCTGAAAAAGAGCCCCGACGCGGGAGCCCGTCAGTAAAAGTAAAAGGCCCGTGGTCAAGTAAAAGGCACTGATTGCACATAAGATGTAAGTCGGTGTGCGGATATTTCGTGTGACAATGCGGGCAAAACCTGAAAGGTGTGTTGTCCATCACCAGAAACGCATTTTCAATGAAGCCCCGAGGGGCGGTCAGTCGAAGGAGCCCGAACCAATGATTTTTCTGAAAAGCGCAGATGTGGAAAAGCACTATCAAAAACAATACCGTCAAGGACAGTAAAGAACTGAAAAAGCATATTGAACGAAGTTGAAACACAGAGCGAAGGCACACATGTCAAAACCCAATGACGGAGAGAAAAATAATCTAACAATGGAGTCGATGCCCATGCGCAATATCACAAAAAGGAGGAGTTCTTCGATCTCGAGACTCGAAAGACTTCTTTGAAGGAAAACATCTTGCACAGCTCCGGACCCAACACTAGATGTCAGGAGTATGCACAGCATGTGTATCGACAGCCACAAATGCCATCAAACTCCAATTTGATTTGAGTGTTAATTTAATTTTTCCATTACACAGAACTCATAGAAGGATAAAACAAAAGCACTAAAACCATAATCTGATTACCCTTATTCTGGGTTTGAGGCACGCAAGAGTTTCCCCATAACAAATCATAACAAAAGACAAACATACCATGTACAAATATATGGTTTCTGTTATTGCACACTGACAAAAGAAAATGACTCGATTCTTGAGTGTTTGCTACAAAGTCTTTATGAACATCTTTAAAATATACAGTTCTCAGAGAAAAACAAGTACAAATCTCATATTACTATTTACATATTTTACATCTGGAAACCTGGTAAAACATTGTGCGTGTGCATACTATTATGTGCAATTTCTAGGCTCAGTCATGAAGAAGTTGAAACGTGTTGCATTTAACGCACATCAGTTTATAGTGTGAAGCATCCATTCATGTCTACTTGTGGTAACACACACAATAAACTCCACTGTTACAAAGACAAAAACAGAAGTACAGTGTAGAAAAGGAGCCTTGATTTTAAAAACAAACAATATTAAAGAAAGTTCACTATAAAATTACTCATACGCCTGTCATGGTGTCTGTCTTCAGCAATACAATTCTGCCAATGTTATACTAAATACTGTAGATT
Organism: Triturus cristatus; assembly: GCF_964204655.1. Lineage (NCBI taxonomy): Eukaryota > Metazoa > Chordata > Amphibia > Caudata > Salamandridae > Triturus > Triturus cristatus. The sequence goes on along the minus strand of NC_140584.1, from coordinate 933,381,642 downwards.
TCGTTACAATGGGAAGCTACAGAATAACAAAGAGTAACAATGCAATGAATCATTCTGACATCTTTACAGAATTTAGAGCCCCACGTCCTAGATTTTTCATTGATATCCGGAACATCAAAGTGGACTCTTTTCTTAACTTTAGAACCCTGTTTTCGTTCACTGGTGCCTACAGCTATGCACTTACTCTGAAAAGAAGGATCCCTACATGACGTTTTCGAAATGCTCTCCATCGAGCAATGAAAACCAACACAACATGGGCCTTATTGTGCCTCTCACGAAAGGCAGGTTGGAGAGCAGGTGGTACTCTATACTTTAGGGACTGCAGAGGCATTACACCCTACTAAGAGCATCACTTCCCAGCATTTAGTTTCACCATTAGGATCAAGTATCAAAGTAGTGGCTATTGATTTTGGTGCAATTCACACTATAATACAGATATCACAGATACAATGAGTGTCTGCACCTATGCCCTGTCAAAAGTGGCAATAGACGTGGACTCCGAGGTCACATACTGTTGTTTAGTTAAGGTAAGGAAAGAGGTCTAGGTTGTAGGATTAACAGAGGGTTTTAAGATATATCTGCTAGAAAACCACTGCATGCCCCTTCAGAACTAGTTGCGTGTGCCTTAAGTGTTTTTGTAGCACAGGCTTTCTTGCAACCTCATAGAAAAAATAATAATTTACAGTCTATTTATTGACTGTATTGTAACGGAAAGATATTTTTGTTTTCAACCCTAAAGGCCACACACAGTGCACTGTAGCCATCACTGCCTAGCCATTTCAGTATAAAATGCAAATCTCTTATTGCATTCAAATCACACAGCCTCATTCTAAGTGCCATAGTAACTTTAAAATTGGGCTAAAACTCCAATTAAATCAAAAGCTTAGCTTTATTTGCAACTGGTCCAACATTTTTTCCTGCCAAAAATGTGTGAGGCCCAAACAATGCAGCAAGGGGAATAGTGCACAGGAATTCCACTCATAAAGACAGTTCTTAAGCTTTATTCAGAATTGTAGCACAAATCCCTATGCTATGGTAGTTGAATATGCCTCAGACATTTTGTTTGTGCCTGAGATTTTCATCACTCTTGGAAGGGGGCTTAGAGAGTTCTTTTCAAATTATAGGCATGATGCCTATTTAAAGCGTTTCTCAGGAGACAATCTATAAAATGTGAAACCAAATTTGGGATTTGGTGGCTATCAGAATATGAGGTGGAGGAAGAAAGATCCTCCGTTTTACAGTTCTTCTTTGGATAATTGCAAACACAGAATGCAGTGCGGGCATTTAATTTCAAAGGGCGCTGTCTAACATGCTTCACCGGGCACTGAGAATACTTAAAAACCAGATCCCTGCTATAATGGCCAGCGGGCTATATTCACAGATGGCCCAAAGCATTTAATGTTGTTAAGCCATTCTATCTTTATGAAAGCAACTAAAGGTGATCTTACTAATTTCTTTCTGTATATATGAGGTATATAGAAATGTTCAAGTGACATGGTAAACTCAAGGTTTGACCTGGCTAGGTGGTGAGAATACAAGATAAGTTACAACCCTATTATTAAGGCCATGAAGATCTGCCGAAACATAAAAAAGCATATTTTTCTATTTGCAGCATTGACTTCATGCTGGCAGATTTCCTTCTAGTGATCAGATACCTAATCTGCATTGTCCAACTACTTATACCAGAGTTTAGACCCACACATCGGGAGGGTGGCTTATGGTAAATAGTCTTTCTGAAAGATTCAGACAGTAGATCCTCACACAGTAAGAGACTGATTGGGAGGTTCAGGGATGTTATACCTGCCAACTAGAATTGGTGAGCGTAGATTAAAGCTGTCGGGATTACTGTGAAATTGTAGTTTCTGGCCCTTTTGATTCCTGTTTATTGGGGATAGTGGAGGGAATGGATACACCAGAGTGTCTCCCAACCTTGGATGACAGAATTCCGACCTGATCACCTTCCTAGAGAGAATGGGCGAGCACTGTAGTTATCATTAGAGGCAAACTGATCCTGTTCTGCATAGGCTAAAATTGTTCAGCATTGATTCTGGAATGTGGAAATTGAAATGCACGTCTGAACATCTGAAAGATGCAGATCGTTGCAATGTATTCTGAAATCTCCTAAGAGACCATTGAAAAAAACACTTACAAAATGGACAAGAGCTCTAGGATGGAATGCTTTACCCACTGTTTGGTTGAAAAGCCTAATAGTCGTTTCCAAAATCAGAGAACAGAAAAATAGAAATTTAGTATGAGATACAAGACAAAAGAGTCCATTTTGGTTTAACACTAAAAACCTAATTTTGGTAGCCTGAAACTTCAAGAAGGAATATATAACTATCCACTGGCTCCCAGCCAACGCAAAAATACACCACATATCCACTCACAACGAGCCAAAAGCCACAGTCATTATTAATTTAAAAAAATGAGCAATCTTACTGCAAACATTTACCAGTGGGGAGAAAAACATGACAAACTACATTCAAGGCCCCCTCTATGTCTATGATGAGGGGCATGTTGTTTGATTCTCCATTAGAAGCAATCAGCTCACTAATATGATCCTACATAAAATGTCAGGTTATTATTAATTTCCTCTCCTAGTTTAAAGTATGTGACTGCAAATAATCTAATGGTTGGGGGCATTTCATTTACACTGGATGTAACATGTGTGCACTGAAAATGCTGAACTGTACTTTATTGTCTGTTTGCTGGTGGAAGGGACGTGTTAGGCTGCTGTACAGGAGTGCCCGCTTACACCCTTAACATGACTCACCAGTCCCCTATGGACAAGGCCTAGAGAGGGTTTTTCATTTATATAATATTCTGTGAAGCTGTATATTAACGTATAATGAAGGTGTTTGTAAAACCCGCACGCAGCACCTCTCCAGTTTGCTTAAACCCTGTCATCACAACCAGAACCAATAAGGTAACATCTACAATTTTGAAATCTATAAACTAGCCATTAGGCCAACAATGCCAAGCATTACATCAGACCGGTATCCTATTCACTTGTTTCAGAAAATGACAGTGCAAATACTACGTCCATTCAATATATGTGGCAAATGTCTTTTGACAATAAACATAGTCTTAACTTCACTTCACCAACCCAAGGACCCTCAATATGTATCTGGAGGACAGGCCTGAAAATGTGCATGACACTCTACAAGTTGACATGGCCTGTAAATGTCTTGAGCTAACGGATCACATGACACAGACCAATAATAGAAATGTCAAAGATTGGTCACCTACAAGTTGCAAAGAATATGCAGTTTCCAACTTTTGTGAAGGGTATAGGAACTGTATTTCACCAAATAAACAAAGAGTTACTTTTAAATTCGGAAACACTAATTTTTCATTTGTTTGCTCAGAAGGCAGTTCATATAGGCTACAAGTTCAATGTTGTAACAACGAGTCTGACACTTCTAGTATGCAGGCTTTCTGAAAGAATCAGTATAAAGACACTTTCAAGTCATTCTCAATAGTTTCATAACTATAACTATGTGGCACCTTATCAGGCGAGGCTTCTCAATCATCGCTGTTAAAAACAAGAAATGGTATGGAGTATCTTAATATAAAATGATCTTTAATATTTCTTAGCCATTCCTTTCCTGGATCACTTATTAACAGGTGAAGTTTCCCAAATACTTTTCAGAAATACCTTAAAATCCAAGCATTCCATAAGGACTTCTCATTGCTCTTTAAGGTCTCCTTAGCAGCAGCAATGCAATAAATACTAATCCATAACTTTGGTTTGGGATGTAGTATGGCCATTGTTTCTAAAGAATGTAAGTACATCAGGTGCTTGGGTTTCCGAAAGCCATTGTCAATTCAACAGCGGTCACCGTTGTCTGGTTTATTCTTTACTTAAGTCTCATTCAAATTCCTGTAACACTCATATTAATTATTTCCACAATGGTGCTTTCAATGCAGTGGCAGAGCTGCACATCAGGATCCAAGCTCTCAGGGCCCTTCACTCTACGTTTGGTAGACGGACCATCTTTACGAGCTTCGGGTAATTGCTTGGGCTTTTCTTTCAGCTGTTGAAGACCTGCCATAAGACAAAACAGTGCATTAGAACAGAAATCGCACTACGCAATGCAACCTCTTACAATGGGATCAGTGCTCAAAACATACTGGCCTAGTACCAGGCACACACTGAGTTTGTGTTGTGTGGTCTATCCTTCAATTATCCCTCTTAACTACTTTAACTCAAACGTTTTTCCTACTTTCTGACCCTTTGCATGTATTGTCATTAATAACTATCAGTTTGTGGTGCTAGTGGTTGATGTATTGAGAAGGAGTGAATATTTCCTAGTTCGCCCAGCAATGGATGAAGTCCGACGCTGCTTATGGCTAGCACTGAACGTACGTAAAGTCCCAGATTTTATACAGTACACATCTTGGCCGTTTAGATTGTATTTATAAAGATGGGAGAACTGAGGCACTGTACACACCCTTTTACAGATCAGACCGAGACTATCTTACTACAACCTGCTGAGTGACTGGACCCCAATAGCTGGGGAAAAATCCATTGCTCAAACACATACCCCCTACCTGCTCAATGTCAATCAGGCACAGCCAGAAGGTGACATTAAAGCACATAACCGTCACACTTTCCTCTATGCAAATCCAACATAAAAAAACTAAATATCTATTTTTAATTTTTGTTGCTTTTGTAAAGGGTGGACCAAGCTAACAAGTTCATCGGACCACTGTAAAATACAAATATGGATAATATATAGGCAAAATATAAATTTACCAGAACAGATTACAAATTACCAATGATAACAGATAATATAATTTGATCACAACAAAATACAGTGGTCAATGTGAAATTAACCATAAACAGCCAGAAAATATCAAGGACCACATCGAATGCGGAACAAAAAAGTTTACTATTTGGAACAGCAAGTTTAGTGTTAAACTTGTAATTTGGTTTAGCTTTTTTTTGCACCTTGACAGATTTTGCACATATATTTTTTAGGTGATTTACATATTTATATTGTTATTTTAAAGTGATTTTATTGTTCCTATTGATTTCTGTGATGTTGGGGAAAGTGTTTTCTGACTAACTTCACTGTTGGAACTGGACTAACAAGGGTCCCCCTATTTTTATTTGGTTAAGTTCTGCCATGGACCAGGTGCCATTTTGGCGGAGGGTGTAGATGTTTGGCGATAGGTTGGTATTTAATGACACACATAGTGCGGCTGCACTTTTAACCGATTGTGGTGCTGCTAATAGTTTTAGTTCTTGCCACCAATTTTGTTATGCTGACTGTTTGGCACTTTGGCCCATTTTTTACACATATTTAAAAACATTTTTACGATGATTTACATATTTTTACTGTTGTTTTAATGTTCCTATGTTGGGGAGTTGATGGAGTGTTGTCCTGGTTGTGATTTAATTGTTGGAACAGTATCAATGAAAGTCCCACCATTTTTACTTGATTAAGTTGCGTTGTGGGTTGGGTGCCATTTTTGATGCTGGTCTAGTTGTTTGATGAAACAACCACAGTACATCCATCCAAAAGGAGCACTAGGGGTGCGCCAAAGGCAAGCCCATCTGCTCTCAGACTGCTGCTAGAGGCCAGCTGAGCTGCCCGAGTGACCAAAATTATGCAAGCCAAGAACATTCTGTATACCTGAACGAAAGTCTCTGTTGAAAGTGTATTCTCATATGTACATCTTAAATGCTTGCTTGATGCAAGCCTCTCAGACTCTAAAATGTACACAGATCATCTGACGACTCATTTCCTGATCCAGCCATACTGTAGACACAATGCTCCTTTTGTCGTCTTTTTTGCTTAATGCATTGCCTTCTGTTAAGAATGTCTCTTCTATCAGAGATCTATGTAGCTTAGGTAATCTGGCCATTACAGAAACTTGGCTCCCTAATTTAATACTGGATGTTTTAAACACATCACTCTGGAAGGCTATTGCATCTTTGAGATACCCTGCACCGGAAAAAGGGATGTTGACCTTGCTCTGATCATAAACAGTGTCTGGAAAGGCAAAAACGTCTCCTCTCATTGTGATTCTTCACTTCAGTGCCCAACAGTTTACAGATGTCTAAGAGACCTTTTGGTCCTGTGGTCTTGTCTATTGCCTGCCTAATGTCTCTTCTGAGGTATTGGACCATTTAACCTCAGTATTGATGGAAGCAGCAACGTGAACTCACACCATTGCCTATTAGGCGATCTGTTTATCTATTTCAACCAACCTTCTCCCAATAGTAGCCACATATTTGGGCCTTTTTGCTCTGTTTGACCTTAAACTTGACGTTTCTCTTAGCAGCCATACCTATGGCCATTGCATAGATATTGTGTTCTGATCAACCATATTGCCGAACTTTTCTGCATTAGCTGCTACCTCGGACAGACCACTTCAATGTGCTTTTATTTTTGTGAAGCCACCCACCAAAGCCGGTCTACTCCAGCAGTCCCTGAGACTATTTCTGACAGAAGCTGGAGAAGCGTTTCGCCTGAAATCTATATAATATAATTTCATCCCTTGGTTCTTCAGATAATAAGCCTCCCTCCTTGGCTTCCTTGGTACTCAAAATATTATTAATCTTTGGACAGCAAGTGACACTTGGCCCTCACCAATTCAACTTGTAAGAGAAACAAGCCATCCACTAAGTGGTATTCACTGAAGCTTAAATGTACCAAGCATGTGCTTATGATGCCAGAACGCCACTGGCATGGGGCCTATAACCGCTGTATGAAAACAGGATAGCTAAAACTACTTTTTATTCAGACAAATTCTTAACGTCCGAACCTCTCCCGAGCTCTTTTTTTAGTTATTAAACGCCATCAGCAAGCCCCCAGCAAGTGGAGGCCATTAAATCTACAGAGAAATGTAACCAGGTTTACAATTTCTTAACACACAAAATTGAGGATTTTCAATCCTCTCTTCTGGCACCTGTGTTTCCTCTCGAGGCTCCTTGTCCAGTCTCTGAGGCAAAGACTACCTTGCTTTCTGAACATACACCACTTATTGGTGAATACGTTTGTACCTGCTAACCCATAGCAAATCCATTGGCTCTCCATCTAATCCTTTGCCAGCTGGCCTATACAAAGAAGACTAAAATGTTGGACCAGAGCTATTATTTCCTCTTCTTTCCTGGTGGTTTATGTCCCTGAGATCTTTAAAATGGCATTGGTCTCCCTGTTGTTGAAGAAGTCCGGTTTGGACCAGAGAGTTTGATTCAATGATAGACCTATCTTCCAGATTCCTTTCTTCTGTAGTGTTGGAGAAAACAGCATTTCAAAAACCTTCTGGTTTCCAGTTTAATAACAGCCTCCTTCATATAGCCTACAGATGGCCTTACATACTAGTCAAAGTAGTGAACTTACTGTTGTTTTAGTGCTGGACGACCTGAGAATATTTGCAGACTCCTACTGCATTGATACTTCTGGATCTAATCAACTGCAGGCTTTGACGCTATCAACTATACAATTCTTCTTGCAAGGCTTATTGAGCTTGGAATTCATGGAACGGCTTGGAGACTTCCTGACAAACAGATCTGGGTGGCTTTGAATCAACTTCCAGGCTGTACACCTGCGGTTTCCCTCAGTGATCTATTCCCCCACTGCTTCTTTTTAATCTGTACATAATACCTTTAGCCCATCATATTGAATTTTTCGGACTGTGATTTTTCTTTAGAACAATAATACCCAAATTATTGCCAGATTATGGGTGAATTCACCATGGCTTCAATTAATTTGCATGCTTGTTTAGCCAGTGTTCATTACTGAATGCATTCCAACCACTCAAATTGAATGGTAGTGTCTAACTTTTACCCCCCTAGCCTGACCTCTAACCCCTCTCTTGTTTCTGTGGCCGAAAACCTGGGCAGGAAGATTGAAAACTCTTTGTCTTTGGCCAACCAAGTGTCATCCGTGGTCCTCCTGTTTTCACCACCTACACGGTTTTAAATGTGTGCTCTACTTGTTTACTTCTACCCAAAAGTTTTCATTTCTCAATGCGTTAATTTCATCCTGCTTTGATCGCTGTAATGTCATCGATCTTTCCTTCGCTGCCTGTCTTATGAAAAAGCTTCAACTGATACAGAACTCTACAGCTAGGTTAGGTTGTGATGTCCATCGCAGCTCTCAAATTTCTCCCATCTTTGCCCAGCTGCATTGGCTATAGGTAGGCTTTCCTGTTTTCAGTTTCTATTTTTAGTAAATTCTGGTGGTGTTTTTTCAGTGGTTTCAAGTGATTTCAATACCTTAAAAAAACGGTGTTTTTCAGTGGTTACACATTTGTGCGCCATTAAAAACAACAGAAACAGTGTTTTTCCGGTGTTTATGGAACTTTTTGCTTTTATTATTGCTTGCTTTCTGCACTGACAGTGCATTTTACATAGACCGTGTACGTACACTGCATATGAGTTCCAAATACATTTTTACAAAATCAAACTTATCGTGGAACCCCATACAATACTTCTTCAGTGAATCTTTGGTCATGCATGCTCGCTCTTTCCTTCCCATGTAAACGTTGATCTGTGAAAAAGCCCTCCGAACATTGGCACTTGAGACAGGCAACGCCAACATAGCCAGTACACAATTTGCTAATGCTGGCCACTGACATAGCTTTCTATGCCAATACTGGTGCACCTGAAGATGGTGATTCTCTGTGACAGGCTCCGCAACATATGCGTTGAACTGGACGCATATGCCCTCAGAGTTATTGAAGCGGTCAAAAATGAGACAGCACTTTTGAAATTCCGGAGAAAAGTTCCCTTTACGAAAGGTATTTATAACTTGTGCAGAGTACCACAGTGAAGCTTCATTGACTTCAAATGCCATGGTTGGTGGAGGGCTACTTCTCATAGATTGTAAAATAAATGTTCCGGAATTGCTCCTCAACATTTCTTTGCTTACCAAGTGGCAAGCACTCTAATATAGAACATGTTGCAGTGCCAAAGTCACTAAAAGTGTCGCCCAGCGTACTCTCAAGGAGATGTTTCACATCTACACCAGTTATGCTGAACACTTGGTAGACAAGGATGTTTTCTGACTCTAGGTTTTTTATTAGGTCCACTGCAGAAGTCATGCTTTCCTGTAAAAATCTAAGAATGCAGTAGAGTGTAATTTTTATCAAATCACTATCAATATGTGACCAAAGATCCTCACATTTCTTGCCTTTGGCATCATCACTAAGCAAAAGTTCTGTAAACGATTGCCACATGAATAATATACCATTCATGGCCTCTAGGACTGAGAACCACTAGCTAAGTGACACAGTTGGGATGACTCGTTCTTTGATGCCACACAAAGCACAAAATGAGAAATATTTGCGTTTTAGTTTCCGTGCATAACTAAACAGTGCATCAGAATGGACGAAAAAGTCAATAGCATTCTTCATTAACTCTGAAGATTGTAAAGATGTCTTCAGCATACCATCTAACAAGTGGCAAGGATCTCTTACAGGGAAGCACTTCAGCTCAGGTATCGATTTTGACAGGTCATCACACAACTTTTTCATATACGTAGCTGAATCACTGCAAATATAAACAATATCAGTCTAATCAGTTAAACTTTTTGTAGCAGCATTGCAAGTGACACTGCATTCCATGTTTTCCAAAAGTCTGGTGTCATGTTTTCACCAGTATTCCAGATGCTTTGTAACTGCACTCTTTTCACATATGCCTGTCACTATACCTTGCATTGAATATTTAAAGCCGGGGGTGTTTGGCAAATCATCTACTATCAATACTGACTCACTATAAAAGGGGTCTGATGTATCAAGGGTTTTTATCCATTCTCTGTGGGTAAATGTGATGGTACATATTGGGAAAGATTCTTATGAAACCTACATTTTTTTGATCAGTGAAAGACTCAAACGTAGCCCAAAAAATCAAATATGATTTTGATATTTCCTGATTCTCTACAGTTTATAAAATAAACAACTAAAACGTGCTTCTAACCCCTGTATCTTTAGACCAAAGACCACAAAACTGAAAAAAGGTAGAAGAAACCATATTTTAGTGACATCCCTAGACAACAAAACTCAAGCAGAATATTGCGAGCCCAATCTTCCTTACTGTTACCGTATATAAGAAAGTTAGATTGTATTGGCCCCTTCAGGAAGAAAAAAAAATTACTCTTTCACTCTCTTTTTCCTTTCTTTGAATGGCATTTAGTTTGTGGTTGTGCAGGGGTTTTTCCAGTTTTTATATGTTTACACTGGTGAGGGCTATTTCCCTTGCGGTGGGGTTTTATCAGTCATTATAGGTTTAAACCTAAAACCGGACAGCCTAGCTATAGGTAATTGAGAGAGAATTGTGTTCAAATCTCTGTTTGGTCCAAAAGGCGATTTGTTCCCACCATAGATTTCCTCAGCATTCATTTCACACACTACTTTCCTTCTCATACACAGAGATCAGCTTCTCACTGTAGTTTGGTGATCCATACATTTTATTGCAACACTACTGACACCCGCGTCTTTTCTATTGCAGCTGCCCAAAGCAGGAACCTGCTTCCTGTCTCTTAACAAGGATGTACCAGATGTTCTCAGATTCAGGAAACATCTGGAGACCTGGCTACTCCTTCACATTTAATGGCAATTTATCTATCCAACTGATTGTGGGCATTTGCTATTTGACCTATTTCAGTGCCAAGGTACTCCGAGCAGGTAAGTGTTTGTGCTTTAGAAACCCAAACTCAAATTCAAAACGAATTAAACTTTAGAATGTAAATATTAAGTTGCTTGTCAAAGTCAGATTTTTTAAAACAATTTCCAAATTGAAACAGTCACACTTCTGCTACAAAAGAACTTCTAGAAAGATGAACCACGTATCTTCATACTACTTGGGACCAGATAATATCGACCACCACATCTAATGGAGCAATCAAGTTTGTCAGAGTTAAATTTGTAAATAGATTCTCACTTCAACAAACGTTCTTAGTTATAAAAATAAGTTGTGCCACAGTGCGAGTGTTTTATGAATTTTAAAGTAGAACAATTGGACAGTGGCTCCAAACAGCATTGTAGAAGTTGATAATGAATAAAACATGCCATATTACTGAGCACAGGAACATTTCCTTTATTAGTTGTAGCTACGATTACTGCTGTCCACAAAGATGTATGCACCTCAAGTAAATCGATCCCATTAGGACAATGCATGTGTAAGCAACAAAACTTTATTTGCAGTAGCTATGCCAGAATTCACACAGCCTTTTACCCTATTATAGAGAAAAAATAACAGCCAAGTTGCACAAATGTATTTAGCAACTGTTTCAATAGCTATTTCGCTGTTATTAAAGAGGGAGAGATGCCATGAAAAGAAACTGCTTGGATAAACTGTAGTCCTATTGGTCATTTGTGTGGTGAATACATTTCCCCTATTCATAAAGCACTCTTTTACTCAAAATCACACACCACTGTCTACAGGTATGTCATCTTTAGTAAAGTTGCTGCAATAACAACTACAGATGATACTTGTTGAGCCATTTAAACAGAAAGGCATTTGTGGTTTACTACACATCTAGCCTAGTCTGGTAGGTACCTTGGCTCATGTAACTCTTAAAAGCACAGAAGGAGCTGCCCACACTTGTCTAGTTCAATAAGTAACAAACGAAACCTCTTACCTAGTTAATATGTACATTCAGTCAGTGTGGTACATACTAGTGAACCATGTATGAATTGGGACTCTCTGGAGGTGCTGCATGCTTCCACTGAATTTGAAAGTGATGATGTTTCTGCCAAACAAAGAACTGAAACAGTGTTGATGGTTTCTTACTTACGTGTAATGATAGGATCAATGTCCCTCGTCTGTGTGGCAACATCTGAGGCACAGACCTGCCCAACCTGTATCAGTAGAGCCATTATATCTTCATACAGTGGAGGGAAAGCTTGGCAGAAGGAAACTAAGCAAGGCAATGTTGGCATAAAGAAGGTATACCGCTTGGCTTGGGTTAAAACTGGAAAGACAAAGACATAAGGGGGAAGCAAGTATTAATATGTTTTCCAGCGTTAGTGGTATTTTTGTCCAACATTGGCACATGTTCTTATGTTTAATGATTAACATTTTGTGCAGTATAATACACATGTTAAGTAAAGACCCGTTCCTGACAACAGTCGATGTACAATGTAGCACAAATGTAGCATTTTATCAAGAAACTTAATCTGAGAACCACTTGCTAACTTAACTTGGGTACGATATTTCTGGTGGATTCATCCTCTTCCTAGAGATTCTTCACTTTCGACTATACAGCCAGGAGCCAGACTGGTCGAGCACACTTTCCACAGAATCAGCCCTCCATTACCGCCAGGTGGCGTAATGTAGCCTGAGCCACGACTTTGCCCGCCCCCAATGTGACAACATCAGAATATACAAGTATCCAACTGACGCGCTGGCATCAGTTCCTGGTACTTTTTCCACGCACCACTGAAGCATGTGAATAGGAACCAGGAGAGCACCAACAATAGCAACAATAACACAACCTGTTTGCGTATGTTACGATCCTATTAGGCATGGCACCAACTCATCAGGAGAGGGTGGTGAGGGAAGTGAGGGTCCATTACGTGTTCACCAGAAACATTGTTACCTAAGGTAAGAAACTTTTTCTTCTGATGGATATATCGTGCCACAGATTCGCTACATTATTAATGCAGTCCCATAGCAATAGCTCCCTGGGGGTGGGACTGAGTATTATTGGGTAAACCAAGAAAGGCATGCAAAACAGACCTTGAAAAGTAATCATCATCACTGCGTGATTGAGAAGTGAGTAATGATTAGCAAAAGTATGCAAGGATGACCACCTAGGCGCCAGTCAGTTATCAGCCACCAGAACGGCTTGTGAGAGCTGTGGAAGCAGTCATGACACTAATGGCATTGGTACAAATGTCCACCAGAGAATCCTCCTTGGTTAGAGAGTATCAGATCAAAGTATGGTCCAGCACAAAAAGGTGTGTCTGGCTACACCTTTGCCATTCTTAAATCTGGCAAAGCCACAAATAGCGGACCTGTCAAGTGCAGTCAAAGTATTAGGAATTCACCTGACTTGAGTGCAATCTATGCAACCACCACTCCTCTTTGAGTTGATGAGGAGGGGTAAAGTACGAGTTATTTACCTTCGGTAACGATGTATCTGGTAGAGATGATTCTAGCCACAGATTCCTTCACGTAGAATATTCCCCAGGCGTGAGACTGGATCCGGAAAACTTTTTTGCCCAGCATACCCGTGCGTCAGTGGGACGGTATCACGCGACTCCGCCCAGGCGTCGTCCGCGTACGTGACGAAGCCCCACCTGGCGCACCTACGTCAGTTTTCTTCTGAGAACTTTTCCGCGCCACAATGCGGAGTCAGCAGACAAAACTGTGAGAGGAACAGTGTGCGAAAGAGCAGAAAAAGGAATGGTGAGGAACAACACCATAAATAGCAGCGCCCAAAGGCAGGGAAAGAATAAAGAACAGAGCAGCAACCCTGCCAGTACAGAGACAGCACCCCCAGGAGACAGGGGACATATGTAAAAATGTCACGATAACAGGCAACAGGACTACCACCCCAACCAAGACAAGGAAGGGGAACCAGTCGGGGACACACAGGGAATGACAAAACTCCAAGACATGCCCATCACAGAGTGAGACAACCCCCATCAGGAACAAGGGCACAGCCAAAAGACCCCAACCTCAAGGATCGCAAAGAGCCAGAAGTACCAACAAACCTACCCAACCTGAGCCCCGGCGACCTCCCGCGACACCACACTCCCGCTGGAGTTTGCGGCGAAGCAGAGGCGCCGTGGTCCGAAGGAGGGACCCCCGAAGGGCCGCACCACATCCTCAGAGCCTGGATCCGAAACAAGCGGCGCCGGGGCTGGGGCCGGAGCCGCCGGCGACGCCGCGGAGGACCCGCACACTGCAAGGGATCCGCTGACGTCCCAGGAGGGGAAGGAGGAGGAGGAGAAGCCAGCGTGGCCTGCAAAGCCGCTGCATATGTCTCCATCTTGGCTCTGGTCGCCCCTACGCCGGGAAACGGCAGATAAGGGGACGACGCACGGGGCCACACCACCCGCGGAGATCCCACACCCCCGACAGGCCAGAACCCGACCCTCGGGGACAAACTGTGACACTTACCAAGAGGTGAGCGGTGCTCTTGCGACCTGGGAGAAGATCGAAGTCGGCGAGGGAAGCCACGGGTCTGAGAACCCTCTGCAGGAGCTGGGCGAGAGGACGCCGCCGACCTGGACACACGAGCTGAAAGAAGTTTAACCCGGCGCTCCCGCCGGGATTTCGGCTTCATCTGCTGGCACGCCTCACAATCAGTGGAGTCGTGGTGCTCCCCAAACACCACATACAGATGGGGTGAGGATCCTTCGCCGACATGAGGCGGCCACACGACGTGCAAGTTTTAAAGCCCATAGGCGTTCGCACACTGTTCCCACACACGCAGCAATAGCATAAGGGAAAGGCCTAAACAGGCCCAGAGCACAAACCGGATCCGCTTTGCACGCTGAAAAGGAAAAAAGTGACGTAGGCGTGCCGGGGTGGGACTTATGTGACCTCGCTGACGTCACGTACGCAGACGACGCCTGGGCGGAGTCGCGTGATGCCGTCCCCCCGGCACGCGGGGATGCTGGGCAAAAAAGTTTTCCGGATCCAGTCTCACGCCTGGGGATAATTCTACGTGAAGGAATCTGCGGCTAGTAGTCTCTATCAGATAAACAGGTCAGAGAAATAAACTGGCCCATGTGAAAAGTGGATACCACCTTGGGTAAGAAGGATGGGCAGGTTTGGAGTATCAACTTATCAGTTCAGAAAACTGTGACCGGTGGGCAAAACGAGAAGGCCTAATGGTCCCTTGCCCTATAATGTGAAGCAGCAACGTAGCTTCAAAGTAAGAAGTTGATCTGAGCAATGCTGCAGCGGCTCGAATTAACATGTCATTAAGAAAGGCAACACAAGATTCAAATTTTGCTGAGGAACGATGAAAGGAATGGGAGGAAACAAAGTAACTCTTTCAGAAAACATGCCATAGTTTTGAGTTTGACAAGGATAGCTGGTCAGGAAGACACATGAAACTGGAGAGGGCCCTCAAACAGCCTTTAAGTGTAGATTCACATGTTCTGCATATTCCTGCCATCTAGCGTTGAGCTCAGACGTTTGCAAGTTGCTGTTCTTCAAATAAATCTTACAAGTAACGGAATGCAGTGTGAAGGGCAATGAACATGGGCAATGACTCCATGCTAGATTGGTTTTCGCGCCTAGGCGGTGAGAGTAGGTATGGAGTGGTGAGTGAACACAGCATGGCGCTCCATGCGTACCGTGAAAGCAACTACAGTAATAAGAGAAATGATTTGCAAGTAAAGCCACTTCAGTAATAAGAGAAGCGATTTGCAAGTAGAGCCACATGCTTCTGAGGATGAGAGTGGGCGCATATGAATTTACAGCACTACACAGTATGAACAGATGCTTACAGGGTAACATTTTCTGTTGGTCGCATGTGTTGCTGTTGATACACATACCTTACATAGAATGTAAAGCAGTATCCCCTACAAGCGGTGGCTCGTGTGTAGACAATGCAGATGTCTGAAATAAGATCCTCAAGACTGTCTGGCCAACCACAGCTACGATGGCCACACAACAGTGTTTAGTAAATCTGTGTGAGGTTGACCAAGTGGCTGCTTAATCTATGTCAGATAACGGGATGTTTCCAAGGAAGGCCATGGTTGCTGCCTTCGTGCATGTAGAGTGCATCCCCGGAGTAATAGTAAGGGCTCTTTTAGCTTCATAGTAGCAGGAATGGATGCACTTGACTATCCATCTGGACACAGCAATAGGATGGCCATTGTGAGGTTTTGCTAAGGCTACATACAACTGATAAGACCTGTGGAATAGCTTGGTCCTGTCAATCTAATACATGGGACTGCATTTAACATCTAGTGCAGTAAGCACTCCCTCCGCTACAGAGTGGCTACCAGCTGGCTGAGGGGGAAAAAACAGCAGCTCTATAGTATGGTTGAGGAGAAAAGGGGAAACCACCTTGGGGAAGCAATTTGGTTGGTTCTGAGAACGACCCTGACCCTGTCTGTGTGAACCTTAATGAAGGGTACAGGCTTGCAGCTCACTAATGCCTGTGAGGGAGGTTATGGCCACACGAAAAGCCCCTTTTCACTAAATGAATTGCAAAGGTCAAGAATGCAAGGGCTCAAAGGGCAGACCCATGAGCCTGGTAAATGACCCACACAGGGGCGGGGGACACTGGGAGGGATGAACCACTTGAAGTCTTCCATAAATTGATTGCTGGGATGCAAAAGAGGGAGAGGTGTTCCCTGTTTTGCTGAATGAGCTATTATAGCTAAATCCAGCCATATAATACTGTAGACAAGGCCTGACTTTTGTAGGTTGAGAAGGTAAAAAACATATGTTTTGGACACTATGCTTAAGAGGGTCTTGATGATTGGGGATGCAAGAGTGGACTAACCTATTACACTTTGAAGAGCAGGCCTGTGCAGCAGGTCTACAAGTTTCATGCAGGATGTCCATGCATTCTTGCGAGAGACACAGGGAATCGAACTCTAGGATCGCATGTGCCAGATCGAACTGCCTGCAGTCTGAGTGCCTCGTCTGGCCTTTCTACAGTGTGCGAAAGTCTGGCCTTTGGGCAGCTTCTCGTGGGGGCTGACGGATATTTGGAAGAGTGCTGGGTACCAATGTTGCCTGGCCCACCTAGGGACATTAGAGATGTCTGATGTTATGTGAATTTGTAGAGCACATGACTCACGAGGGAGGGTATCCTGGTGCTGAAGGCAGGATCTATATAGGCTAGGGCAGAGATTAGGTAAAGAACCAGGTCTACAGTTTCTTGTGGAATTCAAGAACTGAAGATGTGGCTCTGGTATGCATGGCAGATAGTTCCACGCTTTGGATGAGAGGTTGGAGAAGGCACAACCACTAGATCTGCGTACACGGGGGATGCACGAGAGTGTGCGTGTAGTAGTCCGGTTGAGTGACGGGGTCTGGTAGGTTTGTGAAAGTTTATAAGGTTGGTTGAAGGAAGTAGTGCCTATATTGTTCAAGGTTTTGTGTGTGTGCATGAGGAGTTTGAAGAGTGCTTGTTTGTTGACTGGGAGCCAGTGGAGTTCTTTGGAGGCACGGGGTAATGATGGTGTGAGTGTAGATTGAACATTAGTGTGGCTTCCGAATTTTGAATGCTCTAGAGTTTTGTATGGTCTTGTGTCTTCTGATCAGTGGGGCGTCGATTCCAACATAGAGTGCGCTGCTGTAGTCCAGTGATGAGGGCTTGGGTGACAGTTCTGAGAGGATTGCCGGGGAGCCAAAGGAAAATCTTTTTGAGTATATAGAGTGTGTAAAAGCAGGAGGCAGAGACTGTATTCATTGGCCGGTTACAATGAGCTAGTTTGAGATTCTTCGCATGGGTTACCCAGTTGGTGTAGGTCCAAGTTCAGCAGGCCACCAGGTGGTATACCAAAGCTAAGTGACTTTGCTGCAGATTACTACTTCTGTCTTGTCTATGTTGAGATTGAGGCAGTTGGTTTTCATCAATTTGGCGCTTCAGTTATGCAGGCGGAGAAGTTGATCCAGGTGTTCAGTCTTGTTGGGAGAGGATGAGGTGGGAATCATCTGCATTGACTCCAAGGGCACAGATGACGCTCGCGAGCGGGAATATGTAGGCATTGAACAGGATGGGTCTAAACGATGATCCTTGTGGAACTCCACAGATGAGGTTGGTGGTGGTCGAGGTGAAGGGGAGCCAGGTTGACCGAATGGGTGTGGCCTGTAAAGAATGAGCAGGTCCAACACAGTGCGAGTCTCTGAATCCCACCTTCGCACAGTTATTGAATGGCGATAGGGTGGGAGACGATATTGAAGGTAACGGATAGGTCCAGCAGGATGAGCGCAGCGGTGTCTCCTCTGTCCATTATCAGTCAGATGTCGTCCATGGCAGCAATGAGGGCAGTCCCCGTGTTGTGGTTGTGCCTGAAAGCCAATTGAGTGGAAGCGAGGAACTGATTGTCGTTGAGGTGGGTGGCTAGGTGTTTATCATTTGTTCCATTACTTTTGCCAGGCAGGGTAGAAGGGAGATAAGCTGGGGGGTGGGGGGGGCAAAGTCTTTGAGTCTGCTGAGGGTTTCTTCAGGAGAGGGAGTACTGTGGTGTGTTTCCAGGCATCAGGGTAAATGGTTGTGATGATTAAGTTATTCAGGATTGGTGTGAGAATCACGCTGATGAGGTTCAGCCTTTGATGAAGACGTGGTGAGGGCAGGGGTCAGAGGGCAATCCGGAGTCTAGGGACTGCATGGCTGTTTTCTGGGAGTTGGACAGGAAGTCTGCAAGGGTGGAAGGGTCCAGTTGTGGCCCAAAGTTGTCGTAGATGCTGGTGATCTTGTCGCTGAAGAATAGGGGCAGCTGTGTGCAGTGGTACTGAGAGGTGGTTACGCTGGTGGAGTGGGCTGTTAGAGATGTTAAGTCTTTCACTATAGGGAAGATTTCCTTGGCACCACTGGTGCTGCTTTCAATGTCATCAGTAAGCATGGAGCATTTGGTGGCTCTGATCTGATGATGGTAGTGTCTGAAGACTGATTTTTAGGTGCTCTTGTTGGTGTTGTCCTGACTTTGTCTCCATCTGCATTCAAGTTGCTAGCAGTGGTATTTGGTGAGCCTGTGCTCTTCTGTGTACCAGCTTGCTTGCAGTCTGGTTCTGAAAGCTTTGTTGGCTTTGAGAGAAGCCAGGGTGTAGGAAGCTGGCTCTTTATATAGTGGACCAAAACAAGGTACACAGTAAAGAGCCCAGGCACATCCGAAGGGAATTACGCAGGTACAAATGATAACCCAAATGCTCTCTTTTGTGAAAGAATGGGAGAGCAGTGCTAAGCATCTGTTTGACACACACGGAGGCAATAAATGAGAGAGACACTAAAGAACAAATCTGAGACCAATTTAGAAAAATAATCCATTTTTATATAAATTTGGATACCAAAAACTTAGTTATCAAGTAAGTACTTTTTTTTAAAGTAAGTACTTTTTAAGATATTGATATTAGCAGGTGAGTAAAATGTTCACTTAAACGCAACTTTACACACAATGCTTTCCTATGGAAGAAAAGGAATGTATTGCATACAAGTATTTGCGTTCAGTTTCTGGGGTCTCTTTCAGGACCTAGGGTTTTAGGGGGCTCAAGGTCCAAAGTACCACCAGCAGACGTTAGCTGCCCTGGGGAGTCTGGGTGCAGAGGTGCTGGTCAGGTTGGTAGCTGTGCCCCAGCCCATGTACTCAAAATGGCTTCCTTGTTTACTTGTAATATCTAAGAATCGACTTAGACATCACAGGGGCATATCTGCTCATGCAGATATGTCCACACATGTAGTATAGTACACCCTGCCTTAGGGCTGTAAGGCCTGCTGTAGGGGTGACTTATCTATACTACATGCAGTGTCTGCAGGCATGGCACACATGTGTGCGATGTCATGTCTTCACTTTTCTCTGAATCATGGCACACAGACTGCTATGGCAGTTTGCATGTCGGTGCTGACGGGTCTTCTGGGGGTTGCACAATACGTGCTGCAGCTGTTAGGGACCCTCTTTATCCTCCTTTCCCCAAGTACCAGGTGTACCATTTACTAGGAACTTACAGGGGGTGCAAAAAGTATTGCCAATTCAGGAAACAATTATTCAGTTTAGGGAAAGAGATATTACACTTGGGAGCTGGATAGCAGGAACCCCCGAGCACTATCTGTCAAAATTGCATCAGATACCAGACAAAAAGTGGGGGTGACTGTAGAAAGCTGGCTCTTTATGTGATATACCAATAATTGGCTGTATCGTGTAAAGAGTCCAGAGATTCCGCCAGAAGTGTAGGGCTGTAATCCCATAGTGCTCTATTTGTGGTAGTATGGTTGAGCAGCCAGAGGAGTGTAAGACATTTGCTATACACAGAGTGATTAATAAACGACACACGACTCAATAAGGAGAGCCACAACAATTTTTAGAAAAATAAGCTCTGGGCAGAAGTGGTATGGATGGAAAGGCGTACAGGAGGCGCAAGCTTCACTCGAGACAAAAAGCGACTCTGAGCGAGAGCTGCCTTGGAAACTCCAGCGCGCAAAACCGCTGACATTGAGCGTTTTTGGCGGAGGCGACCAAATCTAACCAAGGGTCTCCCTGCTGTTGAAAGAGATGTTTTTCCACCTCTGGATGGAGACACCATTCGTGATCCGTCTGAGTCTGTACGCTCTGGCGTTCAGGGAACTTGCCAGGTGTTGAACCACTAGGGATATGCCCTGCTGTTCCAGCCATGTCCAGAGACGATGGGCCTCTTGACAAAGGGTCCATGACCCCGCCCTGTTTGTTGCAGTTCCACATGGTGGTGGTGTTGTACATGAACACCTGCACCAGCCTTCCCATGACAGAGGGTAGAAAGGCAATGCATGAAGCTCCAGCAGGTTGATATGGAGTCCAGATTCCACCGGAGACCAGAGTCCTCTGATCTCCACCTCTCCCAGGTGGCCACCCCATCCCAGGAGTGACGCATATGTCAGTACTGTGAGATCTGGTTGGGGAAGGGAGAGGGATCTGCCTCTGGCCCAATCGCGGTTCGATAGCCACCACTGCAGGTCCTTGCAGTTCCCTCTGAGATCAGGACCATGTCTGAGAGATTCCCCTGATGCTGCGCCCACTGGCATGGGTCACTAGCAGAATGAAGGACATCATGAGGTCCAGCAGCCTTAGAGTCAGTCTCACCGAAACCCAGTATTAGATGCTGAAATATCAGTATCATAACCTGAATTTCCTGAACTTGTCGCTCTGGATGATAAACCCAAACTGCACTGTGTCCAGAACAGCTCTGATGAAAGGGAGTGTTTGAGAGGGAGTTGGGTGTGACCTCGGCGCATTGATAGTGAACCCCAGCGAATACAGAAGGCCCACCGTAGTCTGGAGGTGGGAGGAGACAGCCTGGAGCAAGTCCGCCTTCAGCAGCCAGGTGTTGAGAAAGGGGAAGACTGATACCTCTAATCTGCGCAGATGAGCTGCAACCACTGCCATCACCTTTCTGAACACCAGAGGGGCGCTCGTAAAGCCAAAAAGGGAGCACAGTGAACTGAAAATGCTGGTGGCTTACCGTAACCTGCAGGTAACGCAGATGGGCAGGCAGGACAACTTTGGAGACTCGGAGTCAGCCAAGGTGAGGGTTCCAAGGGACCAGGCCTTGTACACATATGCTCCTTCGTCCGATGGACGGGGAGGAGGTAGATGGGGGTTTGGGAGGGGGGGTGGGGGGAGTCGAAATACGCTTCGACTTCTTGTGCTTTGTGTGTCTCTTACCTGAATATCCTGATGTCTTGGAGTGGGACGAAGAGGACTATAGACTCCTGGAATGGTTCCGGGACCTGCCTCTTGTCCGGGATCGTGGCTTCCTCGGAGTCGCCTGTTGGGCCACTAGCAGCTTTAGGGATCGCTCCCTCAAAGCCATCGGCGCCATGGTCTGGCAATCGGAGCACGACTTGGAGTCGTGGTCGTGCTCCAGGCACCAGAAACACAAGAGGTGCGGGTCGGTCTGTCACCAAAATGGCCTGGTGACAGGTTTTAAACCCTGTGGTGCCTGTCTTACACGATGACATCCTCGACACACCAGGAGTTGGACTCGAAAACCTCGACAAAACGTTGAAAAAATGCCTGACAAAAACTGACAGAGGGGTAGCTCTTCTCTCGGATCGACACTAGTTGAAGCGGGGAAAAACAGTCTTCAGCAGCCGAGGTGGCGCCTATATAGGTGACGCGGACATCACTTCCAACACAGACGATACCACATGGTTTACAGTAATTCTGAGAGCTGCAGCTGCTACAGGCGCCGGGGAGGAGGGAGGGCGATATGAATGTCAGCAGCCCTACATGCCAAGAACAGATGCATACTGGTAAGTAGCATATTCAGTTCGAGGCATGTGGGCTGCTGAATTCATATCTGTGCATAGAATATACAGCAGTGCCCTCTTATTAGCGGCGGCTACCAGTGCCAGCTGCAGCGGTCTGAAAAAGAGTTTTGAGAACAGCCTGTCCTACAGCTGCCTGCTGTTTTGATTGCACATCTACACAATAGTGTTTGGTAAATGTATGTGTAGTGGACCAGGTGGCTGCTCTACATATAACATGCAAAGGAATGTTACCTAGGAAAGCCATGGAGGCCCCTAACTTACGTGTTGAGTGGGCTCGTGGGGGAATCGTTAATGTGCGTTTAGCCTTTTGATAGCAAATTTGAATACATTTAACGATCCATCTGGCTATACCTGCTTTGGAGATAGCGTTACCTTTGTGGTGTGGGGCAAAGGCAACGAAAAGTTGTTTTGTTTTCCTAAAGGGTTTGGTCCTGTCGATATAATACATGAGGGCCCTTTTCACATCTAGTGTATGGAGTGCCCTTTCTGCGACAGTTTGTGGGTTTTGAAAGAAAACAGGCAGTTCAATAGTTTGATTCATGTGGAACTGCGATATCACCTTGGGCATGAATTTGGGGTTGGTACGTAGTACGACCCTGTTGGCGTGAACCTGTATAAATGGCTCTTGAACAGTTAGTGCCTGGAGTTCACTAACTCTTCGTAAAGAAGTTATCGCTACTAGGAAAGCTACTTTCCAGGTAAGGAATTGAATCTCGCATGAGTGTAGAGGTTCAAAGGGTGGACCCATCAGGCGTGTGAGGACCAAGTTGAGGTTCCACATTGGAGCCGGTGGGTGGCTTGGTGGAATGACTCGTTTGAGTCCTTCCAAGAATGCTTTGATGGCAGGCACTCTGAATAGAGAGAGGTGCTGCCTGGTCTGCAGATAGGCTGATATTGCGGTCAAATGGACACGTATAGAGGTGTACGCCAGATTGCATCGGTATAGGTGTAAGAGGTAACAAATTATGTTTTGGATGGATGCGTCTAGCGGGTTAATGTCATTATTATTGCAATAAATGACGAACCTTTTCAATTTGGCTGCATAGCAAGCTCTGGTAGTGGGTCTCCTGGCCTCCTTAATGATGTCCATACATGGCTGGCGTGCCCACGTTGGAGCAACCAGGACGAGTGTCAGTGAATGTTGTCTGAGTTTGCGTGCCACCAGCGGTATCAGTGGTGCTGGGGGAAAAGCGTACGCAAATCTGCCGGACCAGTTCATCCATATCGCATTGCCCTGCGACTGCGGATGTGGGAACCTGGCGGCAAAGCTTTGGCATTTTGCGTTTTCGCTTGTGGCGAATAGGTCTATCTCTGGATGACCCCATTGCTGGAAGTACGGTTGGAGTACTGATGGGTGTAACTCCCACTCGTGCATCTGGTGGCTGTGTCTGCTGAGCAGATCCGCCATCTGGTTGTCCTTGCCGGGGAGGTGTTCTGCCATGAGGAACATGTTCCTCTGAATGGCCCACTTCCACATGCTCTGAGCCAGATGAGACAACTGTGGAGAGTGTGTTCCTCCCTGCTTCTGTATGTAGTACATGGCAGTCATGTTGTCCGTTCGGATCAACACGACTTTGTTGCACAAGTGTACTTTGAATGCTTTCATAGCCAGGAAGATCGCCATCAGTTCTAGAAGGTTGATGTGCATCTTCTTTTGTTGTGTTGTCCATAGTCCCTGCACTGTGTAATGGAGTACATGAGCTCCCCATCCCTGGAGAGACGCGTCCGCCGTCAGTATTATTTGTGGGACAGGCTCTTGGAACGGTCGGCCCTTGCAAAGGTTTTGTGGATTCCACCAATGCAGAGAGTTGTATGCCCGACCGCTCACCAACACTAGGTCTTTCAACTGTCCTTGAGCCTGATTCCACTGACGTGCTAAGCACTCCTGAAGCGGGCGCATATGTAGTCTCGCGTGTGGGACTATGAAAATGCAGGAGGCCATCATGCCTATCAACTGCATGAACACTCGCGCGGGAAGGGAGTGTTGTGGTTTGAACTTGGAAATCAGCATTTGCATGCTGTTGATTCTCACTAAATTTGGCTGAGCTGTGGCCGCCAGAGTGTCTATAGTCGCACCTAGGTACTGTTGTACGTGTGCGGGCTGGAGATGGGATTTTGGGTAATTTAGTGAGAAACCCAGACTGTGAAGGAGGTGAATGGTGCGGGACATGTGGCTGGCACATTGCTGGGCTGACTTCGCTTGAACGAGCCAGTCGTCCAGGTAAGGGTAGACGTTTATGTGCTGCCTCCGTAGATGTGCCGCCACAGTAGCTAGGCACTTTGTGAACACCCTGGGTGCTGTTGTCACGCCGAAGGGGAGGACTTTGAATTGGTAGTGCTGCCCTTGAACAGTGAACCTGAGGTATTTCTTGTGTGAGGGGTGAATGGGTATGTGGAAATACGCATCTTTGAGGTCCAGTGTGGCCAGGAAGTCTCCCTGCTTGAGCAGCGGGAGGACTTGCTGTAAAGTGAGCATGTGAAAATGCTCGGAAAGAATGTACTGGTTCAGGGGTCTCAGGTCTAATATAGGTCTGAGTGACCCGTCCTTTTTCGGTATTAAAAAGTACAGGGAGTACACCCCCGTACCTTGCTCGTGGACGGATACGACCTCTATTGCGCCTTTTAGTAGCATACTTTGCACCTCATGCTGTAAGAGCGTTAAGTGCTCTGAGGACATAGGACGGTTTTTTGGAGGTATTGTGGGTGGAGTTGAGGTCAATTCTAGGCAGTAACCGTATTTGACAATATCTTTGACCCACCTGTCCGTGGTGATGGAGTTCCACGTGGACAGGAACCTTTGTAGCCTTCCCCCGACAGGTGTTATGTGGTCGGGAGGAAGGGAGAGGGCGTCACTGCTTGTTCTTGGGGGAGGACCTGGTGTTGCCGTAGCCGCGTCCTCTGCCCTTTGTGCTGGAGCCACGATTTCCACCCCGGGTGTTTTTATCGTAGGTGTTTTGCGTGTTGCCCTTGTTGTATGTTTGCTGTGACCCCTGTCCTCTACCTGCTCCTCTATTTCCGGGGCGACGAAAGGAGCCGCTCCGAAAGGACTGCGTTTGTAGGGCCCCCATGGACTTTGCAGTGTCTGTGTCCTTTTTTATTTTCTCTAGGGTGGTGTCAACCTCCGGCCCGAATAAGTAGTCGGGGTTGAGAGGTTGGTTGAGGATGTTATTTTGTACCTCCGGTTTGAATCCGGAGATTCGCAACCAGGCGTGTCGTCGCAACATGACGCTAGTGTTTATGGCTCTGGCAGCTGTATCTGCGGCATCCAGTGCACACTTAATGGATGCATTTGTGAGCAGTTGTCCCTCCCTGATGAGGATCTCTGCACCTTCTTTGAATTGGTCAGGGAGATGTTGGAGTAGTTGCTCTAATGTGTCGTAGTGCGCTCTATCGTAGCGAGCGAGGAGCGCTTGAGTATTGGCAATGCGCCATATGTTAGCTGCCTGGGCGGCAACCCGTTTGCCAGAGGTCTCCAGCACCTTGGACTCTTTGTCCGGGGGAGGAGCGTCACCTGTTGTTTGCGAGTGTGCCCTCTTGCGAGCATTCGCAACGACAATGGAATCCAGAGGTAACTGGCCTCTAATGTAAGTAGGGTCCCCAGGCGCTGATCTGTATTTTTTGTCGATCCTGGGGTTTATCACTCTTGCGCTGGTGGGTTCCTTGAAGATGTCCTTTGCTGGTTTGAGGACCCCCTTTAACATGGGCAGAGTCTTTATATTCCTTTCTGAGGATGCGAAAGTATCCATGAGAAAGTCGTCCTCGATGGTGTCAGAGTGAAGTTGCACCCCATGATTGGCCGCAGCACGTTCAATTAGAGCGTTGAACGCGGCAGTGTCCTCTGTGGGAGATGTTTTTGCTCCATAGAGTTGCGGGTCCTGTGCATCCATAGGTGCACCTGGGTCTACAGGGTCATCCCAAGCTTGATCAGGGTCCTGTTGGCCATCAGGGTCCATCCCTCCGGGGTAGGGGACTTGGTCACCCATGTAGTCCTCCAACGCATCCGTGTCGGAGTGTGTGGGAGAGAAGGATTGTGGATCCTGGTAGGGTGAATGGAAAGGTTCGTAAAGAACTGGTTCCGAAGCCACTGGCAGCTTTCTCTTAAGTGGGATCCGGAAGGAGTCCAAAGCGGGCTCAGAAGTTATTCTCCCTTTGTGGATAATCATCCTGCCGGTGTCGGCGTCGATGAGATGCGATGGAGACGTCTCCGCAGAGCGTTCGGCAGGCGTGATCGTGGTGTGGGTGACCCGTGTCCTGATTTGGAACAGTTTCGGGGCCGTGGATGGTGGCAGGCCAAAAGTAATGTTGGCTGGTGCCGAAGAGGCTGTTGGAGCTTTTATTGGCTCGGAGCCCGACGTGTCCTGGAGGGCCGTTTTGTTTTTGGTGCGTTGCGCAGCAACGGGTGGCACCTGGAGTGCCCTCGATTCCTTTGCGCCGACCGGTTCTGTGGAGGCGGGTGTGGACTTTTTCGGCGCCGGTGAGTCATCGAGTCGAGGGGCGGGAATGGCCGTCGACGTCTTCGATGAGCGTGGCTTTGGTGGTGCCGTCGAAGCGGTGGGAGACGCGGCAGGCAGTTTGACCTTTGGGGTCGGAGCCGATTGAGTCGGTGCCGGGAGCCGAGTAGGTTTGGTGGCACCGAAGGTCTTTTTCCGTATGTCGACTCCGACGTCGGCCGCTTCAAGCTCGGCACCGAAGTCTCGTTTGTTGCGCTCGGTGCCGACGGGTTTTGCTGGCGTCGAAGGTGTGGAGGGCCTTGATCCGACCAGCGCCACTTTCGGTTTCGGTTTCAGTTGAACCAATACAGCTTTTGGTTTCGGTTTCGAAGAAGGGAAACCAGCCGGTTTGGGCATTAATGGCTGCCGCTGAATGTACGAGGCCGGGCCCGAGGGCGGGGCCGAAGAACTGCGGGATAGGTCTTGGGTAAGGCCCGAAGGCGATCCCTCGACCGGAGCCATAGACTGTTGCACTGGGATTTCCTCAGTCTGAACGGGTAGGCCTTGCTCGTCATCGGAGCTACTCTCTTCGGCCCCTAAGGCCTCATTGTAGTCTTCTACCTCGGTGTCGTCTTCATCTCTGCGAAAGAGTGTTTCGTCGACGTCTTCCGATCCGGAGTCATGTTCGGAAGCGGGACTGGAGGGTAGGTTCTCCACTTCTTCGACATCTTCGGTCTCGGCGCTGAAGATGTCGGCCGGGGCCGGTGCCGCTTGCTGCGCCTCGAGTCTCGCCGCTCGTCGATTCCGGAGAGTCTTCTTGGATCGAAATCGTGCACAGGCCATACATGTAGATTCGTCGTGATCCGGTGAAAGGCATTTGTTGCACACCGGATGGACTTCGATGTGTGGATATTTCGCATTGCATACAGGGCACCGCTTGAATGGTGTCCTCGATTCCATCGTCGATGTCGGGTCGATGGTCGGGTAAGATGCGAAAAAGTTGGTTCTGGAAGTTAGTAAACTAACAATGATACTATCGATACCGATCGGGAACAGTACCGACGCGAACTAAAGGCCTTTTTGCCTGGAAAAAGTTTTTCCTAACTTGAGTCAAGATAAGCACATCCGAACCCAATGGCGGAAAAAAACAATCTGAGGATGGAGAGGATGCCCATGCGCACTGTAGTCCAGGGGAGGAGTCACCTATCCCAGGATACTTCGAAGACTCTTCCAGGACAACAACGTGCAAACATCCGGACCCAACACTAGGCGGCGATCTATGCACAGATATGAATTCAGCAGCCCACATGCCTCGAACTATTTAGATATCCTGAAAATGTGAGTGCCCCCTTGTCTATAGTCCAATGCTTGTAATAACCCTCGCTGTCAGGCTTAGACTCAAGAGTTCTTGAAATGTTTTATTCCTACCATTTGTTAAAGGCCCTATGGTATTGAAAAGCAGCAACCTAGAACCTAGAAATTATGACTACTGACAATGTTTATAGCCCAAGTGATAATGAGGACAGTCCAAGACTGTGACTATACCAAAATTTACATGTGCAAGTATTTGCACATCTGCATTGGCAGGACACAAACTTTCCAAACCCCACAACCAAAGGAAAATAAGTACATGATATTGGACTGCATTAATCTCTATCCACATGCATGTAAATAGGGCATAATTCCAAAAGAAAGATGTGCTGAGGAGATTCAATTCTAGGAGCCACATGCTCTTTCCTGACACTGGGTCACCCAAATGGTTGAAATTGTTGAGTTTGGAGTTCAGAAAATAAATATATTTACATTTTCAGCCCTCACCCAATAGTGCCTATGGGAATCTTTTTAGACATATCAATCTGTTTTGTCTACTCACTGTCACATAATGCAAATCATAAACATGATCTCAATTTACAAATTCTAAAAATAATCTTGGAGCAATGGACTACTCTGTTATAACAGTGGTAGCTGAGCACCGAAGAAACAGCACAAAAGAAACAAACATTATGGTACTGACATTTTGGCCCTGTGCACCGAAGGGAATGCAGCTAATTATTGCATTCACTAAAATCTTTGCCTGCTGTGTGAATTATTGAATTATTGTCCATTGTGATTTTAGCCCATCAAAATCTGACATAACGTGGGAAAAACTGCAGGGTGTGGGGCTTTGACACGCCTTATAATTATCCAGTGCAATAAACTTAACAAAACGTATAATTCTAATCCTTGTGTAAACAGGGGTTTGTCTATGGGTCGTAATTATCCAGCCCAATTGTAACTACGTGGCTTAGTCATGTATGACTTCATTGATCCCCTATCCACCTTGTTGTTGCAGCTGGAGATTTACATGCATGTCCTATGGTTCAGAGCCTCCAAGTGTTGCAGTGGTGCCTACCTGATGTATACAAAATGGAAATAATGTGCATTAGTCTATAGTTTGCAGCATACTTTGGTACTGTAGAATTTTTTTTAAAGCCTGAAAATTATTTAGAAATTTCATCCATTTGCATCACAGGAAGGTTTAGAAGAGATTTCTCTTTGGAGGATCTAGTGTTAGAAAATAGCTGCTCCTCTGCCCCCCATCCTCAATTCCAACAGTGAATCGAAAGATATCTGTGCAATCATTTTATTCTTACCAGTTAGCAGAGTTCCCATAACGTTGATGGCTAACCGCGCCACACTCAGGGACTTCGGTAATGCATATTGGATACACAAATATGAAAGGAGCTGAATAGCAAATTTCTAGGGGTGAAAAACAATCAAAAGTTGTAATCCTATTAGTACGAGGTGTTAAGAACATAAAAGTAATGAAGAAAAGAACAAAGAAGGTAAGGTAGGTGTAAAAAAACAACTTGCCTGTTTCTCAAGTTCGGGTTGAGCAATTAACTCCGGGATGAAGTCGAGGCAGATGTGCATGGATGGAATGCCCGCAACTGTCAATGGCAGAAGTTCACAAGGATAACCCTGTTTACAGCAAGAACACACCTTAATACAAGTTCTAGAGCGGGATTAAGTGGTTAAAATGACACACAGCACATGGCCAGCACACACACAGCTAAAAACAGGCACACAAAAAACCACACAGACATAGATTTATGATAGTTGAGTAAGCTCTTTGATTAGTCATGGTCGTGCTTACTCTGTAAAGCGCTCTGACACCTCCGGGTCAAGTTCGCACTATATAAAACTCAATAATAATAATAATAAGAGTGAAAACCGCACAAGGATGTTCTATTACAGACATAGAGCTGCAAAGAGCCCAACTGTGTCATCGGTGTAAACTGGAGGTGCAGCAGTCAATAGGCATCAGGATGTTATGCAGCAACTAGCTTACACTAAAAACCAGGAGCCCTTTTCATGCATTCTCATAGGTCACCTCCTAATAGCCAGGTATTCTCGGCATGGAATCATAGGTAGTCGCTGGCAGATGGACTCTTGTTCGTTTACGATATCATTCATGCATATGTTCCGTCTATCAGAAAGGCCACAGATCCTCTCTGTACCTCTGGAACACAGATTCGATTTCAGACAGTGTTCTGAAGGGGTTGTGTGTGTAGTTTACGCACCAAGGAACTCTTAAGTGTAGGGATTTGTAATACATCATCTAAGGTAGCTTGTGTATTTTGTGACAAATATATGCTTTGGCCACGAGTCCACTAGTTTCAATAAGCGTAGACATCAAATG
Organism: Triturus cristatus; assembly: GCF_964204655.1. Taxonomy (NCBI): domain Eukaryota; kingdom Metazoa; phylum Chordata; class Amphibia; order Caudata; family Salamandridae; genus Triturus; species Triturus cristatus. The sequence goes on along the minus strand of NC_140584.1, from coordinate 933,351,631 downwards.
AGCACGTGAGAGGTCTGCTATAGCAGATATACTACAATGTGTAGGGGAGATTTATAAATCATTAATATCTTAACAGGCATGCAAAAAAAAAAAACACATCAAGTTGTCTTCATCAGCATGCAATACAGAACGGTTCCCATTTCATCTAGCAATGTTCTGTCAGGGAATGCAAGAATGTACTTTGCAGTTGTGATTGGTGCATAGCCATTATGGGCACTTGGTGATCGCGATTGGTGCATAGCCATTATGGGCACTTGGTGATCGCATAGATCAGTGACTTTTAATAGCTCCCCCTTTCATAAGCTAAAGTGTACAACCATAATCAAGCAACTTATTAACATAATATTGTTGTGTGGGTCTAGAATGCTGGGGAGCATGGGCAGGTATAGATTCACCTTCTGTAACGCCATCAGGGTTTTGAGGAGAAAGAAGGATTCCTCCCTCTCTTCCTCTAGCAGGACCCTATATGTGTCTACCGCCCTCTTGATTAGTCCATTGTACATGGATAGGTCGGTCGGGGCGAGTGACTCAAGAAGTAGCTATCAACTCCCTCCTGAGGGAGTGAGCATCATGAACTTGCCACTCGTTGTCGAACCAGCTCGGTTTCTCCATCATGCTGGGGTCTTCCTCCTCATAGTCGAAGATATCGTCCTGCTTTTACTGGTGATGCGCCAGCATCTATGGCACCTCGAAGTCCGGCAAATCTTCTCCAAGTCCCTCGGTTTCGATGGTTTCATGGGAATATGGAACGTCTTGAGGGAGTCAACGAACTCCTTCTTACGTTACAGGAGTGCTGCCATTTTGGCCTCGAGTCGACGTCTCTTACTTTTGATCTCAAGTGGACTTTTGGCGTCTGTCGTTGAGGAGGGTTTCCTCTTCGGTGCAGTCGGCTCTGTGTCCTTTGCCTCCTTGGCCTTTTCCTTTGGTGCCTCCTTTGCACCTGCCAGCATGGAGGGTTGTTTTGAAGGCTTGCCCCTATCGGCTACCTGTGGATGGGACCCAGGTGGCTCCTTGTGTTTGTGCCGAACCTCTTCGCAGCTTCTGCTCTTTCGATGACGCTCCTTTCGGTGTCTTCATGCAGAACGCTCTGAGCAAACTTGTGGTGCAGTGTGGGAAGCATTTAAAGTGGGTGTTCTCAATATCCCTTCTCTGTACCTCTTCTCTGCCTTCTTCAGTCATGTGTTCTTCAGCATCGGGGTCCCTCCCAGTGGTTTCGAGGGGGCTCTCCTTCCCATCTTCAATGTTCCTCATGGCCTCTGATGATTTTCTGTGCTTTTCAGCGGTCTTTTCTTTCTCTTCAGATTATTGAAGATTCTTCGGAGCTCCTCCGGTGTGCTTCCAGATCCAAGGGCGGAAAAACGAATCTGAAGATCCTGTCCACAAACAGGAACTTACGGGGCACCGTCTGACGTCACACAAGGGATGGACTTGCCACCAAACATGTGCGGCAACGTTCTCACACAAAAAAATAACAAGCATTTGCAATGCAATAGGTCTCGCATTTGCGAGAGTTTGAACTATTGACATTGCAAATGACCCTGCCTTTTATTTATGTGTTATTGAAAACCTGCAAGTGGTGCACGTAAACAAGCACTTTGTACATTGCAGGTTTTCTTAACACATACATTATAAAGGCATTGTCATTTACAATGCCATATTGCATTGTAAATGCTTTATGCAGTGTTTATTCTATAAACAATCCCTTTTGTGCCTTCCTTATTAAGGCTTTTTCCGCCATTCTCTCCTTTTCCACCGTTCCTCCCTGAACCACCCTTCCTGCATTACTTATACACTGTAAACGGCAATGTGGGTAAAATAAAGCAAATCAATGCAGCTATCCATACGCATCTTGGCGTTTGGTTCTTTCAGAGAAACTACAGGCTGCAGCTAGTGAATAAATAATTCACGGTCCTGGAAAGCACTTTTGAGTGTGACATCACAAATATTGTCGTGGATAATGGTTCTCATGACTGGCTAGGCCGAGTTAATTAACTTACACAGACTAAAAACATCAATTGGGAAGTGAAGGAGCACAGTGAAGTCTAAGTGAGAAAGGCGTGGACACAGGTTAAAAGCACAGAGGGTGGAGACATTAAAACCAAGAGTGAGGGCGGGGGGTGGCACCTGCATCCAAGCACGGGGGTGACACCTTCTTCCAATATAGCTGTATATTTCATTTATTGTTACCTGCCAGAGCTTTTTATTTTACTGTTTATCTAAGTGGTGAGATGTTGCCCGGTGATCCCACCGGCACCACGCACATTCGTTGCAGCACGCTCTCAACATGCTGAGCTAATCTTGTAGCGCCTTGAGCAGCTGAACGCTTCTTAAAAATGTAATCTTGAGTGAATTTGCAACTTGTATATATGTTACTCTAACCACTAGTATCTGGAGTAGACGTATGTACTTACTACCATTCTTATGGGACGTTAGAGTGTATCTGTTTGTATCTTTTATGTTATTCATGTCCTCTGAAGTCCTTATGTAATGCAACGTGTTCTATTGTAAAACGCTCTGACACCTTTGGGTAAAGTTCGCGCTATATAAAAGCGTATAAATAAACTCTGTCGCTCTCAGTGGGCTTAAAACATGCTCCCTCTAAACTTTGAGTTACCAGTTGAAATGTATGTTTTACCTTGTCTTAAAACACCCGAGGGATGTTACCTGTTAAGTGAAAGCGCTTCAGCGCCTCGTGAGGCGCATCGAAGCGCCACTTCATAAAATGGTTCATTTTCTAAGTTATAGCCCTGGTCAGCGCACTTTGACCCAAACAAAGCGTCCTGTTGTGAAACGTAGGAAGACCCTGCCCACGTCCAACTCACAAAGAGTGCTCAAACATTATAGGGGTCATTTTAAGACAGATGTATTATTAGTGTTTTATGCCTGAAATGTCACTGCCTGGTTTCACCTATAGTTTTACTGGTGCCCACCTCTTTCCTAGCGCCTAAACACTGCCTGATTAGATAAACAGCACTAGTAATATCTGTGGCTTTCTGGAGTCTCAGGGCCCCTCTTTAATTAGGGGGGGGGGGAGAGAGGAAGCCAGACAGGGGAGTGGTGGCCACATCCTCTTCCATTGCGCCACAGCACCGGAAGCTGGCATTAGCAGTGCGTCTGGTTTCGCAGCGCTTTGTGGGTTTACTGCCTGGGAATGCACACGGTCATGTTCTCTTGGTACTAATGATTTAATGAAAATCCCACAGGTCATTGAGTTTCCGGCGCTGCTGGTTACCAGACAGATCTCCGCAGGGGTTGCTAAGAGCACCAAGTTAATCATCGTCCAGACCGGACTTCTGATGCGGGTCCATGGACCGGGGCTCTGCTCCACACTCGGAACCAGGGCCAAGAATGTGATCCGTAGATGCAGGACGGCGCATGGGCAATACACTGTGTGCTCCTGTGGTTGTGTGTGCGCACACGAGGGCCTTTTTAAAGCAGGGGGAGGTTCCGAGTAGTGTGCTAATCGCCGTACAGCGCTTCAACACCTCGTCAGGCATAGTAAGCGCTATGTACATGTAATTGCAATTACAGGGTGTTTACTTAGGAATAGCCCCCCCCCCCCCAAATCACTAGATTATTGTCACATTATTGTCCAGTTAATGGTTCTGTCCTAAAGATACGGGCTTCGGGCTGTGGCCTTCATTCCTTCTGCTTCGTTGAGTCTGTGCTCCATGGACAGGTCAGACCTCTTGCTGTGTCCAGCAACTGCGGGGTGGAAGGGGCCGCAGCGACGCAGTGTCATCTTGAGGACCGCGGGGCACCAAGTAAGACATGGTTTGGGGCGCCATATGGAACTTATTAGAATCTGATCACCCATTTATGCTATAAGTATAGTTTTATGGTCACACAAAAAGAGTTGAAATGTGTCTTGCTTTGCCCCTCAAATATTCTTAAAACAACCATAAAAGAGCACTCACAGGGCGGCGCGCAGTTCTCCCCCTGAAGTGAGATGTCAGCCCGGCCATCAGTGAGACAGGGAAGAGGCGCAAGAGGCAGTTCCAACAAGTATTACTTGCTGCTTATTTATTTTATGCAACTAACAACCATTGACAAAGGCAATAGTCGTGACTTGTAGGTATGATGTCACTTGTCTGGATGCAAGGACATAAACAGGCAGCTGGGTTGAGCCGTGGGAGGAGTTTCCACGTTTTGGGGCCGCCCCCATTACGGAGTTGGGAAGATGGTGGGCGGGTTCTTGGCGGGGCGGACTTTGCACTCGGAGTGGGCATAAGCAGCGTTTTCTTGGGGACGGGCTGACGTGTCTCTCTGGGATTGGCCTCCTCCTTCTTAACCCATATACCCTGAGCAGGCCGCGGCCCTGCTTTCCAGCACGCTCAGCTTTTCCGAGCGGCAGTGGAGCCCGGCCGAAGTGAGTACAGACCCCTGGGAAAATCAAGGGCTTAAGGTTCCCTCTCCGAAGGTCTTGGGTGGAGGGATAGCAGGACTCCTCAGATAGAAAGAAGTGAAGGTCACTCCTCCCCTCAGCGAAAAGACAAGTGGGAGGGGGGGGAGGGGGTTCGTACGGAATTCTTTATAGTTAACACAGGTTAGAGGTGGGTAAAGTAATGACAGTGAAAGCCCCTGACATCCGTGTCTGTGATCAGGGTGTCGTGGGAAGAAAGACTCCATATGTGTCTCCGAAAGATGTGTATGTGGCGCTGTATGAATATGTAAACCTAGGGAAGTAGGGGAGTGAGCTGGAAGGAATGATTGTTTCGTCAAGTGGGGAGATTTGGTACACTGACATGTTCACCCCACAAGATAACCACCGCCCGTGCAGGGATGGGACAGCAGGCCACGAAGGCTGCCACATCCCCAGAGTCTCTCAGTTGAAGAAGCTTGAGTGTGGGGTGTAACGGTTCGCAACTCTAGCCCCCCCGCCTCCTTAACTGAATGGTTGTATCTTCGCCTCTAAAGACAGAGTGCTTAATGCTTAATAAAGATACGAAGCTTAATGTAAAACAAGCTGTCTCCGTGGAGCTGACGGGGAAAGTGAAAGTGCATGAGGCTGCTGAGGACGGAAGGGGGACAGGAGATGTGCACACCGCGTGGCTGTACGTGTGCGTTCACAGGCTCCAATCACCCTGTGTGTGCCCATCTCCTGTCCCACTTCCGAGGCAAGTCAGCAACAATAGATCTCGCTGGCGACAGCACTTTCGCACTGCGTTCGCCAGGCGAGACCTAAAAACAGAAAAACAGAAGAAGGACAAAACACGATTTCGAACCCAACCACTAGATGGCAGAACAGATGCGTTCATACTGCAAAACTTATCAAGCACAATTTTATTTTAAAGACTTTAGAAAGATCTGTCAGTGCCTTTTTCTACTACTGTTCAAAATGTTCAAATTTGTCCCTGTGTATCTATAACTATATTGCAGCAGTAGCCGTTTCTTACTGGCTAGTTTCAAATTGCAGCATCCATCTTTATTTTTTTGTTACTATAATGGCCTAGTGGTTTGAAAGATCGATGCAAACTGTATAAATGGCCTGCTTGCACAACTGCATCAGCGGAGCACCAAAGGCAAGCCTATCTGCAACTGTCCACAACCTGGATGTGACTGCATCCAAGAACACTGGCATTCTCGTATCACACAGGAGGGTTTACTGCACAGAAACTCTCATAGACGTTGCCCCTCCAGCAGCCACCATCTTAGGCTCATGAAAAAGTGGTGATGCTAGCTGCCTATGACCTACAGATGATTTTGGATCAAGGTGAGATTGCAGCTCCTATCTTCCTGCACATTATATCCTAATGCAATTTCAATAAGGTGGGATATCTGTCACGTTTGTGAGAGTACCCGTTCGCCAAACTCTAGACCAGGCTCAAAGTTATATTTACTTTGTGATACTGTAATGAATAACATTTAAAACGGCAAGTCATATGCCGTCACTCTTAAAATACAATTTTCTGACATCAGAATGGCATGGAAAAAGTAGGGCCTCTATTTTTCTCCTACTTTTTTGCCACCTATACTCGTATATTATCTTGCATTAATGACATACCCTTTGTGGTAGCCCACAATATCTGTTGAGCCACTGCCATTTTGTAAACGTTCCTTTTATGAAGCAGGCTATGTGAAGAGCCAAGAGACAAACAGCCTAGCCAAAGACAAGGTAGGTGCTAAGGACAGGGAAAATCCCTATGATAAACAACATCAAGACCGCATTACAGCTTCCTATGGTAAACACAACTTAATTTCCTTAGGCCCATAGGAATTTGTCCGGCTCTTAAATCAACAAGCATTTGCAATGCAATAGGTCTCGCATTTATGCGAGTTTAAGCTATTGTCATTGTAAATGACAATGTCATTTATTTATGTTTTAAAAACCAAAACCAAAATAAAAGGCATAGCCATTTACAATGCCAATAGCTCAAACTTGCGTAACTGCGAGACATATTGCATTGCAAATGCTTGTTCTATATTGTCTTGCCAGGGTCTTGACATTGACAAAAAAACACCTACCTTCCTAGACCCAGTGCATATTTTTTTAGGTCCAACACGTACCTTTTTTTTTAATGCAAAACCACCTTTTCAAGGCCCAATTTTAGCAACTATTCTGTACTTACTCGGTGCTCTCATCTGCCCCCTTAAACTGTTCAAAGTGATTGGCAAGGTAAGGGGCGGCCCCTCCCTGAGCGCTGTGTTTTATCCTCTAATAAAAGGAGATGTGGTAAGTGAGGCTCTAGTTTCAAAGGGGAATCCACCAGCCAAGCGGCATCATCGTTCCAAACCCGGACAGGCGGGAGGAGGTGCGCACGCGCGAGAGAGAGAGCCATAGTGTGGGAGGAGCGAAAGTACAAAATGTAGGGCCAGGGAGAAAGGGGTGAAGTTTGAGGGATGAAAAATACGGGTCGGGGTAGGTGGGTACAAGGGGTGAGAAAGTGTAGAGTGAAATGAGAAGGGGAAGATGTGGCAGTGGGGAAGAAAGAAGATTGAAGTGGAGGTAGGGGAAGAGGGTTAGGGAGGCGGTAATAGTGAAAGGGAAAATAGCACACAGGGAGGGACGGGTGTGAGGGTTAGGGAAATAGGGAAAGTTGCGGAAATTGAAGAGGTTACAGAGGGAAGTAGACATGAGGGTAGTGGAAAGGAGATAGGGGGAAAGGGAAAGACGTAAGATGGACAGGGATTGGAGAGGGGAAAATCAGAGGGATGAGAGAAATAAGGAAAGAAAAGTGGAAACATGGTAAGAGGGTTGGGGGCGAAATTAGAAAGAGGGAAGGTGAGAGATGGGAGAAAGATACTAAGGAAAAGAAAGTGTTATAAAGGCGGGGAGATGTAAGAGAGCAAAATGAGAGAATTTAAATGAAAGCAGTGAGAAAAATGGAAATGAATGGAGTGAGAGGTTCGATCGTAGGGAGGAATGAAGAAAGTGAAAAGACAGGGATGGAAATGAAGCTAGAGTGGAGCAATGGTTCGCCTAGAGTAAGGAGACAAAAACAAACAAGAAGCGCAAGCAAAAAGAAGACTGAGAAGGCGGAGCTAGTGAGTGGCAGGGACATGTGGGCGAGGAGAGAGGCGCGCGCGCTTGGGAGAGCAGTCTGCTCATTTTCAAGCACTGCACTTGTGCTTGTGGCGTGCCCCTGCTCGCTCCCGCAAGATGGATGCCGCCACAAGCACGAGTGTGTGCTTGAAAATGAGCAGAGCGATGGCTAAAGGCCCTCCTATGCAGCGCATGCGCGCTGCATAGGCGAGACCTAAAAATCCTTGAAGTACCCACGGAAGATAGTGGGGTCAAAGCAGAATAGCGTCAAATTAAATTAAACAATCTCATAGGACTACCCTAAAAAATGGATACTTAGTCTAGCGTCATACACTGAATAATGCATAGGTTGACTAATAGATCCATGTGGCACATTAACATATTTCAAACAGAAGAATATTTTAATCAAAGCAGTGGGTGCTACTTTGGCCATAATAAGATGACCTTGTATACATACATGCGTAGTAAATTTATTTTGCTGACAACAGACCTGAAAGTGAACCAGTTTGGCGATGTTGGGATCTGCAATGAACATCTGATGCAATAAGCAGCAGATTAGACACTGCACCTCTCGCAGGTTACATAGCAAAACTTCATCTCCCTTGGCAGGTGGCCCAGAAGTACCATTTAGAGTATTATTTAACAGGCTAGCAGAGAAGATGTCGTGAGTCTTTTCTTCATCCGTAGGTAAACAAATCTCCAATAAAATTTGCACAGCCGCACTATCCTGCCAAAAAAAATAAAAGCGTTCAAGTTAAACGTGTGAGTGTGCTACCAACTATGCATCGATGTATGTGCCAACATATAATTAATTATGAACTCAAGGGTGCATACTCCAGCCTTCTCCCTTCAAACACTTTTGTAATGAACAAAGTTCTGGTGTGAAAAAGGGCCCGTGCTTTGAGAGTGGCTTATTAACTTACTTAAGTTGTTTCACATTTCTAACTTTGGATAATTGAAAAATTGTATTTATACAAATCTAACCCAGGCCAAGATTGAACACAATTGAATTGTGAAATGAACTGCCTCTAGGCTTTTGTGTAAATGCTTTACAGTGTGCCAGTGTAAGGTTTGTAAAAAGCACTGCACTGATCTCTTTAGTCCAAGAGAATTGTCAACTTAAGAGGAAGAGGACTTCTTCTATAATTATATCTTGAAAACAGTTTCAAATAACCATGTACCTGTGCTGCAAGTAACGCATTTTTCAGTTCTTCTCTGGTAACCTCTGGGGTCTCCAACATGTTGTTTTGCGATGGTTTGATATCTTGGTCAGCAGTCTCCTTTAAATGATTACTCAAAAAGGCTTTAGATGCAAGAAGATACCCGTTCAACATGTGCAGAGCAACGTCCATCAGAGGGGGGCATCTGATAGTAAATAATAAAGCATTACATATGTTGCTATACATATTAACTCAACAGCCCCAAAGAAAAGTAGATACTTAAAGCAAACTTTAAAAAGGATGAGTACAATTACGTTGCATACTTGTAAATGTAGTTCTCCACTACTGGTACCTTTTCTACACTCATGTTTATTTAAACATTCCACATGACAGACCAGGGAGAAAAAATGAAAAATTATTCCACTAGCCCTCTTCAAAGGGCTATTTTTTACTGTCTGTTTTAACCCTATGAATCCATTCCATCTTAACCTACGGATACAATATCAGTCTAATTCTGAGCACAGTTATCAACTAACCACTACTAGGAGCCAGGATGGGGTGCCTGCAAATCTATACACTATACAAATGAAGGGGAACTACTTTTACATGCAAGTAACTTCATTTTCTCCAGCAGTGGCTGCATTACAGATTCAAATGTTTATTTTAATACAGTGGCAAAAACTCAGATCAATAGAGATAGATGAGCACGTTCCACTTATTCTTTGCACTATCGATGTGAAGTCACTTTATACACCCATCCCGCATGATCAAGGACTTCAGGCTCTAGAATAATTTTTGATTCCAAGCACCAAACCTGACAACCTCAAGATTTTTCTTTTAGAACTAATGCATTTCACTTTATATCACAGTTATTTTATTTGGAATAATGATTTTTACACCCAATTATCCGGCACTTCTATGGGCAATTGTGCAGCACCTTCGTATGCTAATTTGTTTATGCACAGGTTTGAACTTGACCACATTTTGTCTCAGGAGCATTGGTTTAAGCATTTGGTTATTTTGTACAGGTACAGTGACGATATTTTTTAATTTGGAAAGGACAGGATTCTGAACTGGTAGCGAACATTGCACTGTTAAATTCCATTGATGAACGTATTCAATTTACTTATGATACGAGTATGAGCAGTATTACATATTTAGATGTACGGATTACTTTGGAAAGTAATCAATTGAGTACTACTGTTTTTTCAAAACCTACAGATCGCAATAACCTTTTGCATTTTTCCAGCTTTCACCAAAAATCACTTAAAAAACATTTACCCTATTCACAACTATTACGGCTTAACCGAATATCGTTTACACAAGTAGAATATGATGAAAACTGTACACTATTGATCAACAAATTTAGACAACGTGCTTATCCAGAGTCCATTCTACAGGGTGCTATGAATCGAGCACAAGAGAAAAGCAGGATTGATCTTCTTCAACCCAAAGCCAAATTGGATTCGAAGGAAACTAAAATGGTTTTTGTGTCTAAGTATTCTACAAGTAGCATGAAGATTAAGTCAATTATCAAAAAATATTGGCCATTACTTCAATCAGAGACAGATTTTAAAGGAATTTTTCAATCATTACCTATTTTTGCTTACCAGCAAACTAATAATCTTCTCCAACTACTTAAAAAAAGTCAACCAGAACAAGCATCGATTTTTAAAGGAACTATTCCTTGTCACCATTGTGGTAACTGGAATAACATCATTAGGGGAGCTAGCGTGACACACCCTTCAAAAGGATCACCAATTAAATTACTTGTCAATGCTACCTGTGATTCAAGCTTTTTAGCATATTTGTTGAAATGCCCATGTGGTTTACCGTACGTGGGTAAAACTGAACGGTAAATTAAGGTTCGACTCAATGAACACAAAAGTAGCATATGTACTAGAAACACCAAATCTGTAGTAGCATCACATTTTTTGGAAGCCAGACACAGTATCAACCAATTGAGATACATGGTTCTAGAACTTATCATTGAAAAAGATGGAAGAGACTATCGTACATTTTTACTCCAACGAGAATTGTTCTGGATTAATCAACTTGATTCCGTGCACCACAAGGGGTTAAATGAACGCCTTGAATTCAGTTGTTATCTATAACATGGTGAAATTTCCATACACTGTCATTTTTTAGCTTTATGTTGTCACTTTGTCGATTGTTTCTCCACAATTTTTTTAGCCACAGTAGGATTTAGCCCACATTACCCAGCAGATGCACGTCTTCGCACCGCGATGTTGTATTTCTATTTATTTTCGCTATATCGCTGTTCATGCTTTGTCAATAATAAGCTTGTATATGCGTGTTTCCATAGCAACAAAAATCTGTGTAAGTGGATACACGCATGCGCGTCTCTCATTATCTTCGCTGTTCTTTATTTAAATTTGGAACGTTTTTTGCTCCTTTTTTTGAGTTCTGTAGCACTCCAACCAGGGTTTCACTTAAGTGGCACCGAGCACCCTTAATCACATTATTTGTTTGTTTTTGATAATTACGCGACCAGGCACGAAATGGGTTTATTTCCGGTTTAAAGTATTTAACTTCCGGGTCTCGGTACGAGGGACACCATTCTTCGAATGCATGTCGATGGATTCACGGTAACAGGTACGCTCCTCTAAGCACTCTTATCTACATGTTTTCTGTTCACTCCTAACATTCATAATCTCTTCACTTTTGGGGAAGCTTCATCTTTTGGTTGCCTTGTTAACTATGCTTTTTATCAACTCAATGAAATTCTTAGACTTTTTCTCATTTCCCGATCACGCGATTGGTCAAGCAACACCTGTTTGCACGCTTAGAGAATTCGTGAGCATTAGAATATCGTTCTGCATCTTTATTAACCTTATTTTTACCTTTAATTCTTTCACACTTTTAACACCGCACCAAAATTCTTTGAAAATTTTGTTACATGTCTCTTAGAACGCGATTTGATGTTACTATTGTGCATAAGTGAGAAATTTTCTACTATTGCAGAATTTTCGTTAGTTTACGGCTATATTCACCATGATTGTTCTCAGTGTTTATTGTTATTTTAAAGTGATTTTGTCACTACGTGTTGCATTGGTTGTGCTCCTGGATACAGCATTTTCTTTTCATTTTTTCGTAGGAAATTCCCCCGACGAAGGGTTAGACCCGAAATGCATCGGGGAGTTAATTTTACTGGAAGTTATACATGTTACTTCAAAGTTGTTTGCTCAACACGAGATTGATTATGTGAAGGAGCAACAATTTTCTGAAGAACTTTATAAAATCGTCAACATAAGTAAAATGATAAAAGTGTTACTGATTTTCCTTTGACTTTGTTGAGATATTTCAAAGCGCCAATGCGCCCATACAGAGTGCTGACGTGAGTCCGTCTTTTCCTTGTAGGAGGACGTTTTTGCCATATATTTCATACACCTCGCTCGATCAGGCGGTGGCCCTCACTAGCACCTAACCTATTAACATTGGTTAATATTAGAATTTTGGATTACTACGGAGTGCGGTCAGTCCATATCGATTTGTATTTTAATACAGTGCCACACAGTGAATGTCAGGTTGGGTGGAATAGATTGTGCAGGCCAGCATCACCAGCTTGTGCATTTATTTTCATATCCATCATCATGCAGCAATGGGGGTAGAAGACTTTCAGAGATATCCATGTAGACACTTTGCAAAGCTGTGCAACAGAAGAACTCACCAAGCATCCAACAGCTGTAATTTTCACTCATCAAAGTAGCAGTAATTCTCAAGGGTAGATTCATGTTACACAAATCGTATGCATTTCCCACTACTACAGTTAAGTGAGATGCTGCGGAAAAGCTGTTTTTCTTTCAGTGTAATGACTCAATGTGCCACTTGTGCTCTCTTCATTTGGGGATTTATTAGGATGCTGTCAGGAAAACAGTCCACCTACAATGGAATTCAGAAACTGCAGTAAATCTGGAATACATCCTTTAAATTTACGTTACCCTTTTGAATTTCATCTGCTTCAGCTGAACCTATATGGATTTCACTTACTCTTTAACAGCAATCAGGAAAGCTACCATGAAAATGAAAGCAGTACTTTTAAGCCAGATGTTTGATGTGGAAAGGGTGCATTGGTTACAATGGAAAGGACAATTAAAGAGGACAGCACTACGTTTATGTTGCATAATGATTTTTGAAGGTAAGTTTATTAGCAATCCCTCCCAAAAAATCTTTGACTGCCAGAACAGCGTCTTGTGGGCTAGTGCCTCATATTGTGACAATGCATTTAGGTGGACAGACGTTTTTCATCTGTTTATACAGGCGCTCATGAACTGTGTGGGCACTGTATATCTCCCCAAAAAGATTTGATGAACTGTGAAAAGTGAAGAACTCAAGAAGGGGGTGGGGGGGGGGGGAGGGGGGGGGGTGATAGTTCTAACAGGTAACTCTGTAAAATATAATTCAATGGCCCTATCGGACTTGATCGGTTAAGCATCATGGAAGCGGATCAAGATAAAGTACTGCAAGAAGAACGCAGTCAAGGGACAAATTAATTTGCTAAAGTATAAGACACAGAGCGTATTAGAATGTGGCTACATGGGATATGGTGTAATGTAGAATGCAGAATCGCAGTAAACCAAAAGAGGGTTGCAGTTAAATGAAGATAAAATGGTCAGGAGGAGAGTTATAAATTAGATGGAGGAGAGTTATGAATTAGATGGAGTCTTAACATATGCATTTTTAGGTGTTGCTTAACCAATACTAAGGTGTGTTTAGTTCTGAGATCACCTGGTAGGGAGTTTCATTGGAGAGTTGTGGCTCTGGGAAAGATTAACACTAAGCGTGTGCTGTTCTGAAGCTAGGACATTTTAGGAGAAAGTGGTCTTTACTTCTGAGGCCTAATAGGCCACCTGATGGTTTGAGGAGGTTGAATAAGGAAGGAGAGTAGAGATTAAATACTTTGCAGGCTAGGCACCCTAATCTAAACTTTATTCTTGCCTCAAAAGGGAAGCCAGTGAAGGTCCAGGAGAATAGGAGTGTTGTAGGTGTAATTTTTACAGAAGTCTAGTGGTGGAGTTGAGAACTTCCTTGAACGAGTTGAGGGTGGTTTGTTGAAAAGTAGCTAGGACAGCTTGGCTTGAATCTAGTCCTGATAACATAGGACATGAGCTGCATATTTTATGAGCGCCGGTGGCTGGAATGATTTGATTTACTTCAGCACCTTAAGCTTGATATTTGCCGTCTGGTTATTTTGCATGTGTAAGGGATCCCAAATGATTTTGAGTGCAGGTGACCACTGGTGAGGGAGACACTGAGAATTTAACAATGTACTCTTTTCATGGTCACTCTCATTTGCTTGTTCTCATTAGCCAGCGTCTGTAGGGCTTTCCTTCCTCTTCCTCTGTTTGTCCCTCCCATTGGAGTATGTACGTATTACTTGTGTTCTTCAACTGCTCGTTTTTCAGGCATTACTTTTACTTTAAGCATTCAAGAGACTGTTTTTTTTCCAACTGACTCCCTCAAGTATTTCTACTCCCTCTTTGTTCCTTTCTCACGCTCACACATTTGCTGTTCTTACTCCCTTCTCACCCACCTTCCCCTGCCGTCCTTGCTTCCCCACCACTGCCTCCTCCGTTTACACCATAACCTACTAACCACCCTTTGTTGTCCATATGTTTCCCTATCCGTTCCACCTTTCTGTTGTCTCGTCGCTTACCATCTCTCCTGCCCGCCCTGCGCTCTGAGCTTGGTGCCCCAAATCCCTCTCACCCTCCGTTGTCAGCTTCCTCCCCCATCCCCTCCCACCTGTCCTGTTGACAGCTTAGTCTCCAGCCCCTCCTGCCGGCCCTCCATTGTCAACTTCCTTCCACCATCCTCTCCTGTACACCCTCCATTGTCAGCTTACTATCCCTTTCTCTCCCGAATGCGTGGTTAAGGCAGATAGCGGTCTAGAGTTCAGATTGGTGGGGAGAAGAGGAAGTGTCGGAACAGGAATCTCCAGACGCGGACAGGTAAGTGGGGCTGGGGACGGGTTTGGTGGAGGTTGTTATTAGGGGTGGGGATCGGTTTTAGAGTTCAGGGCAGGGTGTGTGGGATCAAGGTAGTTTTTGGAAGGGCTGCAGGGTTTCAGGTCTCAGGGGAGAGGGACCAGGGTAGTTTTAAGGGCTGTGGTTAGGTTTGGAGGGAGTTTTAAGGGTGGTGATCGGTTTTAGGGCTCAGGGAGGTGGGTAGAGGTAATGTTTGGAAGGGGTCAGGGACACGGATAGGCGTCTGTTTAGAGGTCAATACCGCTTGGGCCATACTTCGTGCCCTGCACTTGCTCACTCCTGACGACGAGACGTGGATTGGTATCCAAGTCAGGCGTTAATAGTTAGCGAACACACGATGCTTGATGATATTTGGTCATTTACCATAACTGGGGTAAACTCATGCATGGAGACGAAATTGTTTGGCAGCCTTATAAGTTTGAAGATTTGGGATTTTGAGTCCTACTACCTATTGACCCGGACGGAAGTACAACTCGCGCGGAGGTTCAGAGTGATTTGATATAGCAAGACAGCCGTGGGTCACTGTCCCAGATGGTGAAACACTTGTTGGCTGGACAACTAACAGAAGAAAATGAAGACCAAGAAAAACTATTTGTAAATTGTTTCTATGGTATGATTGCAATTAGCTGATATTATTCATTAGTGTCTGCTCTGGCAGCGTGTTGAGATTCACTACTAAATCAACCTGATGGATTCAGATTTTGACGCAGGGAATACACACGAAGGACCAGCATTGATAGTTGGCAAGGTAGAATATTAGTTTGAATCATGGAGTTGTAAGAGGGAGTTGAGATATTTAAACAATTTGCATTTCTCATTTCCTCATTCAATTCTGAAGTCACCTAGATGCATATTGTTTGGAGAGAGAGTTTGGTGATTGATGTATTCTGTTACCTGCTATTCAAAGCAAGTCTTAAGCTTGTGCTGCGGGTGGAAATAGATGATAAGTACTGAATAAGTGTTAGGACAGGGAGATAGAAATGACGACTTTAGACATTCAAATGAGGTGTCTGCGTGAGTTCCACCACCTAATTTGGATTGTCGGTCCTTTCTTATTATAGAATACTTTTGTGGAATTAGAAGATCATAATGGATTAGAAGTGGTTATTAAGCCATGATTCTATAATGCAAAGAAGATAAATGTTGTTAACCATAATGTGGTATGTAACGTCAGACAAATGGGCATTTGCTGATCTAGGGTTTTGTAGCATGCAAGGTAGTTAAGTGGGGGTATGAGGTTTTGGAGACGAATGGTGAGGTGTTATAGGAAAGTGACATTTCTGCATGGTTGCCCCAAACCTTTTGCCTGATGCAATTTGACTGAGTGTGCCCTGGGTCCCTGACTATCAGGTTCCCAGGGTCTGTGTTCTTTCCCTAACCTGTACCATTGTTTCCACAACTGGCACAACTCTAGCCTACCGGTAAGCCCCTTATAAGTAGTACCTATGGTAGCAAGGGCATGGTAGCCAGAGAAACGCCTCCGAGGGCTGCAGTAGGTATTATGCCACCCTGAGAGACCTCTCACCACAAACATGCACCACTGCCCTTGCAGCCTCCGTGTTGTGGTGCAGCTAAAAGTGAAGAGTCGACAAGGCACACATCCCTATTTGCCATGCCAGCCCAGCACTGCATGAGGTCTAGGTGAGTCATCCTTAAGGTAGGGTGCACTATACGTCATGTGAGGACCTATCGGCATGAGCAGATAGGTCTCTATAATGTCTAAGGCCATTCTTATATATTATCAGTGCGCAGTACAGCCATCCTGAGTATGTGGTCGGGAAACTGGTCATTAGGAGTTTCCTAGCACCATAATGGCTTTACTGAATCCAGGGATGTTTGGTATCAAACATCTCAGAATACTTAACCAGCAATGATTCCAGTGTCAAATTTATTATTCCCTGCACTCGGGGTCCCTTATTAGAGGGGACCCCTGAACTAAACCAACCAATGGTGTGTTCCTGACTGGTGAGCACCAGCCTGCCACCACAAAACAAGTTTCTGGACCCGTGGGGTGGGAGCCTCTGCTCCCTAGGCCCAGAAACCAAGCCTTTCCTGGGCGGAGGTGTTCATACCTCCCCGAAGTCAGGAAGAGCCATCTGTGGCAGGGTAGCTTCAAAGGCCTTGCCGCCTTTGCAACTCGACCCCCATTCTCGCCTGCTATGAGAGCCAGCACCTTTCCTGTCTCACCCCCTTTTCGTCGGGAAGACAGGTGGGAAAAATCAGGACAGCACAGAAGGTTTACCCACCTCTGCCAGCTCCACCCCTCAGGTGGGGAGGCTAAGTAAAGCCTTCAGTGCCTGCCATTTTGCAGATGGCAGGCACCCCCCAATTAGGATCAGGGATTGTGCCGACCCTAAGGGCCGTAGCCCATTGGCTGTTGTCTCGAGACCCCTAAACACCCCCTAAATTCAGTATTTAGGCTGCAGCCCTGAACCCAGAAGCTAGTTCTTGATGACCTAAGAAGATTGGAATCCTGAAGACATCGCAGCAGTGGCGACTTCAGGCCCAACTGACTTGGCCCCAGCCCTACAGGCCTGCCTGCAGGTCCAAAGAAAACTACGGCTCCAAAAAGGATCAGCAACCTTCAGATTTGGTGAGGACTGACCCCCCCCCAAACTTCAATAAGGACTTGAGACTCCTGAGGGCAGAAGCCTTGTCCACAGAAGAAGATCCAAGTGCTGCAGGACCAAGAAATCCTACTCCAGGACTTACCTCTGCACCAGCCGTTCACAACCTGTGTCCCGAGGGTCCATCCAGACTGGAGTGGTCCACCAGCGATTCGGACCTCCAAACTATCGAGGGGTGTCACCTCCAAGGTTCCGTGTCGACGCCTGCAGCCTCTTCACAATGACCCCACTCCACTGCGACCAGACCGGTAAGCAGATTCCCGACATCGAAAGGCACCCCTGCAGTCTCCGACCCTGCGTCCTGTTGACCCGATCCCGAAGTGTTCTGACGTTGAGGGACATCTCTGCTTACCTGCCCAGCTGTTGGCTCCTCCCGGAAGACTTCCCGGACCGAACCTGCAGCTGAAATCCAAACACAACATCCGCCATAGGATTGCATTGGGCTCCCGACACGTCTAAGCACCCTGCACCTGGTCACCCCTGTGCCACTGGTGGTGAAGTCATGGCACTAACTTGGGACCCCCTTTGCCCTCACCTTAAACCTAGGAGCTTGTCTCCCAAAACCGAGTGGCCCGCCCGTGAGCAGCCACCAACCGAGGCGCCCCTTAGCCCCATTAACTAACCTTGGCAACCTTGCACTCTGCATCCGGCTGCCCTAGTGCCGTAGTTGGTGAACCTAGAGTGCTGAACTGAACCTTAGTTCTACCCCCCAAAACTCAGTTACCAAAACAGTTTACTTACCTGTAAATGTAACACTGCTTTTTCTCCATAGGATTACATTGTGGGTTTTTCTGTTGATCCTGTCTTGTACTGCAACAAAGTAACTTAGGATCTTCAAATGTGTTAACTTGTTTGCTAATGTATTACAATGCCCAAACTGCGTGATAAGTTTGTTTTGTGCAAAAGTAGAAAAGTAACTAAAAAGTAATCTTAAGTAATTGCATGTATTCTAAAGAGTGTACAAACCATTTTCTCTACTGCAAAGTAACTTGTATGCTCCTACAAAACCACACTATATCTTGAAAAGTATCACTGTATTGAAAGTACCACTTACCTGCTACTGAGTAACTCTTGGTTCTAGTAATAAAAATAAAGATTTCAACCAGGACTACAGTAATACCTGATATAGAGAACAGGGTGGATGAGCTCGACACCACCCCTTGCCTCCACCTGGAGATGAGGGAGCTAAGGTATCTATGCAAACTAAAGAAAATACTAATGGGGGTCCAAATCCTTCCACTGTCAAACTCCAGGAATTCTTGGCAGAATACTCTAAGGAACACCCCTCAGAAGTAGATGAAACCTGTGATGGAAGGACAACACCCAACCTCCCCCCTCAACCCCCCTCACTAGATAGAGAGAACAGGGCTCATGTGCCTCTGACTCCAATGATAGTACTCACCACCCCTAGAACCCACACAGGTGGGTCAGGTCTTGGGGAGATCACTGAGGACAGCCTCCGTGGAGAGGACTCCTTATAGTAAGATTGGCCAAAAGATTACTGGCTCTAGAAAAAGAAACACTAGTGATGGTCTTACCCCCATCAATGGTGGCTGCAATATCAAACCTAGAGGAAAAAGAAAGTTCTTGTGACCATAAAATCACCAAAGGGATAGTCCCCAAATATGAGGAAGGTGATGACATCACCAAATGGTTCACAGCCTTTGAGAGGGCCTGTGGAATGAGGCACACTGGGCAGCCTTACTTTCGGAACTGTTCTCTGGTAACTGCAGAGACAGACTTCTGCCCCTCACTGGGCCAGATGCTGAGTCCTATGATCTCATGAAGGGCACCTTGATTGAGGGCTTTGGACTCACAACTGAGGAGCATAGGATTAGATTCAGGGGGCTCACAGAACCTAAAGTCAATCCTGGGTTGACTTCATGGACTACTCAGTAAAACACTAGATGGTTGGTTAACTGGATGTCATGTGCAGGACTATGTTGGACTTTACAATTTGTTGATGAAAGACCACATGTTAAGTAATTGCACAAATGAAAAGTTGCATTAATACCTAGTGGACCTAGGTCAAATTTCTCCCCAAGAATTGGGAAAGAAGGCAGGCCATTGGGTCAAGACAAGGGTGACCAAAACTTTCACTTGGGGTGACCAAAAGAAAGGGGTTACAAAACCTCCCCAGGGGAAAGGTGGTGATCCCCTTAAAGACAAAAACCAAGAGTCTTCTAAAGCCCTCCCCCCCCAAAATCATCTTCAGGAGGGTGGGTCCCAGAAGTCTTCCCAGCCCATTGGTGGGTATAAAGGTAAACATGTTGATCCCCTAAAGGTCTGGTGTCGCACTTGTAAGAAGCTTGAGCACCAAACTGGAGATTCTCCATGTCCCAATAAAAATGCCCCTAGTCCACCTCCAGTTAGTACTGGTGTGGCAACTCTCCAGATGGGATCAACAGTGTGCCCAGAGCAAATCAGGGTCCACACTGAAGTTCTAGTTTCTGAAGGGGAGGGAGAGTTGGCCACTTTAGCTGTCTGACCCCTAACCTGAAAAAGTACTTGCAGTACCCCTTTGTGAATGGGACTAGAATAGAAGCCCTGATGGATACAGGTGTTAGTGACACTTTGGTGAGATATGCACTGGTTTCCCGAGGACAATACCAGACTGTAAAGTCCTATCCATTCACTAACTCTGGCAGTGTCACAACAGACCATTCCATGGCCATGGTGACATTAGACTGAGGGGTAGTTGGGGGAAGGAGGGAGGGGAGTGGAGGAGGGTGGGGGTTACTAGCCTGAAATAGGTAGTGGTCTCTCCAAAGCTTCCAGCTGACTGTCTCCTTGGAAATGACATGGAGACCTCAGAATGGTCTGAGGTAGAACTGAGAACCCATGCAGTCATGCTGCAAATCCCTGAGATAGTGTGAGTGAAAACAAGAGCACAAACTCGAGCACAGAGTGAAAAAGAAGTGTTGGACTCCTACAGTAACCCATTACTGCTCGACTTTGTTATAGCAGATGAATCAAGTACCCAAAGGAACTAAATTGTAGAGGACCCACAGACACCGGTGGTAAATAAAAGCACAAACTACAAATTCTGGACAGTAACCATTGACTACTTACCCCGTGACAAATGGCTTCACACCCGACCTTACATAAAGAGGTAAAAACTTGACTCTTCCCCACTGCACTTTGATAAATACACAGAAATGTACAGTACACAAGGAAATGTAAGACTACCTATTCAACACAGGAGTTACAGCCAGCAGGCCCTAATATGAATCAACCCAAGGTTAACACTTGAGCTGCTACCTCAATATGAAAGGGAATATGCTACTTACCAGTATGCATCTGTTCTTGGCATGTAGAGCAGCAGAGCCACACACTTAGGATAGTAGATCGCCATCTGGTGTTGGGCTCGGATGCTTGCAGGTTGTTGTGGTCTTCGGAAGAAGTCTTTGGTCACGAGATAGGTGACTCCTCCCTTGGACGACAGTGCGCTTGGGCATCAACTCCGTCGTTAGATTGTTTTTCGCCATGATGGGAAATGATGGAGTTTGTAGAAAAGAGAGAGATGTCCATGAGTGATGTCTAAGTAAGACAATGCTGGAACAGATACAGGTCCCGGGGAGGTGGGTGGGCGTGTGTGGATCTGCAGCTCTACATGCCAAGACCAGATGCATACTGGTAAGTAGCATATTCCGTTCGAGGCATATGAGCTGCAGATCACACACTTAGGATAGACTATATAGCAGTATCTTCCCTAGCGGTGGTCACCTGTATCGGTTGCAGCAGTTTGAAATAAAGTTTTAAGGACAGCCTGACCCACAGAAGCGTGTTGCTTTGCTTGCACGTCAACACAATAGTGTTTAGTGAAGGTGTGTGTTGTAGACCATGTGGCTGCCTTACAAATACCTTCTAAGGGAATGTTTCCTAAGAATGCCATGGAAGCCCCTATTTTGCATGTGGAATGCGCTATAGGGGGGAACCGTTAGTGTGCGTTTAGCCTTGTGGTAGCATATTTGGATACATTTAACTATCCACCTAGCTATCCCAGATTTGGAAATGGGGTTGCCTTTATGTGGTGGAGAGAAAGCAACAAACAATTGTTTTGTTTTGCTGAATGATTTTATTCTGTCAATGTAGTAAAGAAGGGCTCTTTTAACGTCTAAGGTATGAAGAGCTCTTTCAGCTACCGAGTCTGGATTTGGGAAGAACACTGGTAACTCTACTGATTGGTTAATATGGAACGGAGATATGACTTTTGGAAGGAATTTCGGATTTGTTCTAAGAACCACTTTGTTACGGTGTAATTGTAAGAATGGTTCTTGTATGGTTAAAGCCTGGATCTCACTTACCCTTCTGAGGGATGAGATAGCGATAAGGAAAGCCACTTTCCATGTGAGGAACTGTAGTCGCATTTATGCAGAGGTTCAAATGGGGGTCCCATGAGCCTTGTAAGAACAATGTTTAGATTCCACACTGGAGAGGGTGGTAATCTGGGAGGAATAATCCTTTTTAGTCCTTCCATGAAGGCTTTGATCGCAGGTACTCTAAAGAGTGACAAGTGTTGTCTATTTTGTAAGTAGGCTGCTAATGCTGCTAGGTGGAGACGTATGGATGAGTATGCCAAATTACATCTTTGCAAGTGCAGTAAGTAGCAAATGATGTCCTGGATGGATGCATCCAGTGGGTTTATATGATTGTTAGTGCAGTAAATGGCAAATTGTTTCCATTTTGCAGCATAACAGGCTCTAGTGGTAGGTCTTCTGGCCTCTCTTATAATATTCATGCAGTCTGGTGGCAGGTTGAGGTAACCGAACTCTAGGACTTCAGGAGCCAGATCGCCAGGTTCAGTTGACCTGGATCTGGGTGTCCGATTTCTCCATGGTTCTGGGTTAATAAGGACGGGGAGAGATGCAGTTTTTGGTGTGGAACTATCGAGAGTTCTAGCAGTGTTGGGAACCACGGCTGGCGTGCCCATGTGGGAGCTACTAGGATCAATTTGAGAGACTGTTGCCTGAGATGGCGTACCACTAATGGAATGAGTGGGAGAGGCGGAAAAGCGTACGCAAATCTGCCTGACCAGTTCATTCATATCGCATTGCCCTTTGACTCCGGGTGGGGAAACCTGCCGGCGAAGGTTGGGCATTTTGCGTTTTCGTGTGTGGCGAACAGATCTATGTCCGGTTGGCCCCATTGTTGGAAAAAGGGCAGTAGGACTTGGGGATGTAGTTCCCATTTGTGGATCTGTTGAGTTTGTCGACTTAACAGACCGGCAAATTGATTGTGAATCCCTGGAAGGTGTTCTGCAAGTAGGTATATTTTCTGGGGAATGGCCCATCTCCAAATGTTCTGTGCGAGCTGGGACAGCTGGAGAGAATGTGTGCCTCCTTGTTTCTGTATGTAATACATGGCTGTCATGTTGTCTGTCCGGATGAGGACAGACTTGTTCTGGAGATGTAGTTGGAATGATTTTAGTGCTAGGAACACTGCTAGCAGTTCCAGGTAATTGATATGGAGCACTTTCTACTGAGTGGTCCATTTGCCCTGAGTGGTGTGGCCGAGGAGATGGGCTCCCCATCCTGTAAGCGATGCGTCCGTTGTCAGCACTATCTGTGGAAGAGGCTCTAGGAACGGCCGCCCTTTGGAGAGGTTTGTTATGTTCCATCATTTCAGAGAGCGATGTGTGCGGCTGTCCACCAACACCAGATCTGCAAGTTGTCTGTGAGACTGGTTCCACTGACGTGCTAGACATTCTTGCAAGGGACGCATTTGAAGTCTTGCATAAGGCACAATGAAGAATCAATACGCCATCATGCCTATGAGTTGCATGAACACTCTTGCTGGAAGAGAGTGTTGGATTTGGAATTTTGCGATAAGAGCTTGTATATTGGCTATCCTGGCTGGGCTGGGATATGCTAGGGCTGTGCAGGTGTTTATGGTGGCTCCTAGATACTGATGTATGTGAGAGGGTTGGAGATGAGATTTGGGATAGTTTATTGTGAATCCCAAGTTGTGTAAGATTTGGATGGTTTGGTGAGTGTGTAGAACACATTTGTTGAATTACTTGGCTTTTATTAGTCAGTCGTCTAGATACGGGAAGACATGAATTTGTTGCCTTTTGAGATGTGCTGCTACTACTGCCAGGCATTTTGTGAATACTCTGGGTGCGGTTGTTACCCCGAATGGAAGGACTGTAAACTGGTAGTGTTGTCCGTCAACCACAAACCTTAAATACTTCCTGTGGGCAGGATGTATGGGAATGTGGAAGTAGGCGTCCTTGAGATCTAGTGTGGCAAGGAAATCGCCTTGTTGCAGTAGTGGGAGCACTTGTTGAAGAGTGATCATATGGAAATGATCTGAGTTGATATACAGATTTAGGGGTCTGAGGTCTAGTATTGGTCTTAGAGTCCCGTCCTTTTTGGGGATTAGGAAGTAGAGTGAGTATACCCCTGTACCATGATGTTCTAAGGAAACTGGTTCTATTGCGTGTTTTTGAAGCAATGAGAGAACCTCTTGTTTGAGGAGCGTAAGATGGTCTGGTGACATGGAACACTGTTTGGGCGGTATGTGGGGGAGTGGGGGGGGTAGTTGTGAGTTCCAGGCAGTAACCATATTGGATGAATTGTCTTACCCACTTGTCTGTTGTGATTGAGTTCCAGACAGGTAGGAACTGTTTTAGTCTTCCCCCGACCGGAGTGGAATGGTCTTGGGAGAGTGGAGGAAAGTCACTGTTTTGTGGCAGGGGAGGTAGGAGTGTTGTTATTACCTCGACCTCGCCCCTTGTTGTTTCCTCTGTATCCGCCTCTAAAATATCCTCTACTGGGGGATGTTTGTGTAGCGGTTTTGAATGTAGAGGAGTTGTCCGCTCCTACATTTTTGGAGGCTCCTTTATAGAAAGAGCGCCGAAAGGAGCCATGTGGTTGGGGAGACTGTAATGCTTCCATGGACTTAGCCGTCTCTGTGTCCTTCTTCATTTTTTCAAGGGCAGTGTCTACTGCTGGCCCAAAGAGCTGTTCCTGATTGAATGGCTGACTAAGTATGGTAGTTTGTACCTCTGGCTTAAAACCTGAAATGCGTAGCCAGGCATGTCGTCGAAGGAGCACACTTGTGCTAATTGCTCTAGAGGCGGTGTCTACGG
Source organism: Triturus cristatus (assembly GCF_964204655.1). NCBI lineage: Eukaryota > Metazoa > Chordata > Amphibia > Caudata > Salamandridae > Triturus > Triturus cristatus. The sequence continues at coordinate 933,327,260 of NC_140584.1, read as the reverse complement.
CGTCAAGCGCACATTTAATTGCTGCATTTGAAATAAGTTTTCCCTCCTGGATAAGGTCATTTGCCTGGGTTTTATATTGGTCTGGCAGATGTTGTAAGAGAGTCTCTAATTGGTCGTAGTGGGCCCTGTCATAGCGTGCTAGTAGGGCTTGGGTGTTGGCAATACGCCAAAGATTAGCAGCTTGTGCTGCTACTCTTTTTCCAGAGGCTTCTAACAGTCTGGATTCTTTGTCTGGGGGTGGTGTATCTCCTGTGGTTTGGGAGTTGGCGCGTTTCCTAGCATTAGAACCGACCAAAGAATCCAAAGGGAGTTGCCCTTTGATGTAATTAGGATCTTAAGGGGCAGGCCTATATTTCTTCTCTATCCTTGGGTTGAGAACCCTGACACGAACGGGGTCTTTAAATACTTCAGGGGCATGTTTTATGACTCTTTTAATCATGGGCAGAATTTGTACAGACTTTTGAGATTGTTCGAAAGTGTCTAATAGGAAGTCTTCCTCTGGTGCGTCTGAGTGCATTGTGACGCTGTGGTAAAGTGCCGCTCTATCTAATAATTGGCCAAACCGCAGGTGATCGTCAGGAGGCGATGGTTTTGAGGGATATGGCTGAGGGTCAGGCATGTCTGGTAGAGGGAATGCGCAATCATCCAGTGGTGAGGTGTCTGGATCCGTGAACGGATCATTAGGGTCACCCCCACCCCCTAGGGCATCATCATCATCCTGTGGAGGTGGTGTATGTGATGGAGAGGGTATAGGTAAGGGTGGTGTAGGCAGAGGGGGTGGGTTAGGAGGCAGTATGGGAGAGTAAGGAGGCATAGGGGATGTTGCAGAGTCCTTCCTGTTTACAGGAACTGGGGCAGGTGGTGTGTCCAGTTTCCGTTTTTTACATGGTACCGCGGTGACATGCCCAGTCTTGGGGTTGATATAAATCTTTTTCTACCTTGGGTCGATGGGATCTGGATGAAAAAGTTCTTGTTCTTCTGGAACAGTCTTTGGTACCGATTTCTTCGGTTCCGATCGAGGTTTTGGTTGATCGGTGGATTGTTTGATTTTAGGAGGCGTATGAGAGTCCTTAGCCGTTGGTTTCGGTACGATGATGGTTTTGGTGCCGATGTTGGTTTCGGAGCCTAAGGTATATCTGTAGGCTTGGGAACCTTCGGTGCCGGTTTATCTATTGGCCTTGATGTTTTCGGGGCCGAAGGCGTTGGAGCCGATTTCGGTGTCGAGTGGTCTTTTGTCTTCGGTGCCGAGAGTGCCGGTTGGACAATGACATGCGGTTTGCTCCGCCCCGAGCTACCGGAAGGCTTATGTTTCTTCCGAGCCGAGCCCGGAGGCGGGGCTTCTGAAGGATGTTTTCGGTCTCGACTGGGGCCAGTAGGCGAAGTCTTGACCAATGCCTTTGGTTTTGGTGGGGTTGGGGCAGGGGCAGTAGTACTCACACGTTGCCCAGGAGTGATGGGTTCGTCTGAGTCGTCTGCTTCGGAAATTATTTGTAGATCTTCAGAATCTTCTTCCGGGACATCGGGCCTTCATCAAAGATGTCCTCTGGTTCCGGAGCTGTTCTCTGTGCCATGATGTGTCGTCGAGGCCTTCGATCTCGAATGTTCTTTTTGGATCGAAAGGATGCGCAGGCTGGACAGCTGGACTCGTCGTGTTCAGGTGATAGGCACAGGTTGCAGACTTTGTGGTGGTCACTGTGTGGAAATTTTGCTCCACACTGGGGGTACGTAGGCCTCACGGCATGGATAGGCCCAGCAGCCCGCGTCAACGTCCGGAATCGAGCCGATGAAATCGATGTCGATAATGAAGGTGCTTCGATAATTTGTGAGAAGTTTTGTGCTTCGAAAAGCTTGGAATTGATATATCCAACCGGAGCGGAAAAGTTGCATCTGAACCCAATGGCGGAAAAAACGATGGAGTTGATGCCCATGCGCACTGTCGTCCAAGGGAGGAGTCACCTATCTCGTGACCAAAGACTTCTTCCGAAGACAACAACAATCTGCAAGCATCCGAGCACAACACCAGATGGCGATCTACAATCCTAAGTGTGTGATCTGCAGCTCATATGCCTCGAACACATTTTTCCAAAACCATGTTACAGTTTCAGTATGTTACTAGAAAGCTAGCAATCTATAATATATCCAATGCATGGGAGCTCATTGTCTCACTGACACTTTAGCCTATGTCCAGGCCCATCACTAATGCGTGGTATGGCTATGATTTTGCACCATCCAGACCACTCTTCATGGCCCATAACGAATGATCTGCTATAGCCTATAGCAAGTGTGGCACATCAAATGGGCAGGGTATTCGGTCTTAGATCCCAGTACCCCTACTGACCATTCACCACCTTTCTTCCCAACTCCCTTCAAGTTCCATCTGCTTGCTTGCTGTCTACTTCATATGAATAAACTCAATAGCATTTTACTGAGCTGTATCGGCAGTCACTCGCAACATGCCACTTCAACCACCTCTCAAAGTAGAACACCCTCATATTATAATTTTTAGAAGTGCGTACCATATCTTTACTTACCACTTCCTCTACAGGCCCAATTCCTCCATTACTGAAGGCCACAGAGTCCCTCCCCTCATTCCCCTTCCACACCAGCAGGCACTGAGTGGGGTCCTTCCACATTCTACTATTACTACATGTGAAAAATACAACTCCTCTGCCCCTCCCAAATCTTGAAGACAGCAAGATAAACTAACTTAAAATTACTGCTTCATGATAAACCAATAAAATGCTCACACTTTTATCCTGAAAGTGTCTATCATCTTAGTAACACAACAGTGTCAAAGGTTATCTCCTGGCAACGTGTTGCTTTCATCAAATCTCTCATCCCGTCCTACTCCCGTTTAACTTCCCTTTGTTTATGAACCTAAACTGGATCTAAAACCAACTTCGAGCTATACGGTGGCCGGTGCTCACTCACTGTATGAGCCACATTCATCGGAGAAGCAAAGGCAAACACATTGGCAAGACGCCACAAACCACACTCGCATGCCTCCACATTGGCCTGCAGGTTCCCTCTCAAGCCTACCATCTACTGCACTTAAATTTGTCAAAGCCTACTTGATCTCCTAACAGAACCATTTCAATGTGGCAACATCTTCTACACCATCTACACCATCACAGCACCATCACCATTACTCATAAAGCAATGCACTCCACAAGCAGCCACCATAAATAACCAAGAGTCCAACCCACACCAACGAAGGTACATTTATTACACCCAAGATCAACTATTCAAACAATTATAAAGACAAGCCGTTGAGACACGCACAACACATACAAACCCACCACATGAGTACACACACACACACACACACGTACAAATCATAGACAATCACAAATACCATCCCATACTCAAGACACACCAAAGCTCACAGTTCCATATCTTTATCCAGATGCTTCACAGAGGCAAGTTACAACTAATTGTCTGTATCTCTCAGAGTAATCAGGTAGTGCACTTTTCAGACAGCCCAGAGACATGCACAACCCCATGATCAAGAAACAACACAATCCTAAGAGGTCACACTGGTGGCAGACATGCGCTCTGCAAAGAACAAAGATATTGCTGGTGAATGTGCTGGTATCCAGGTGGCATGTCTCATGTTCATCATGAATGTAATAAAGAAATAAAACCTAGAGCTAAAAACAACATGGCTGGGAAGCAATTCTCTTATATCAGGTGAGAAAAAATTGCTATATGGTACCCGGTGCACAACACCAATATGAGACAGATTGTGATATAGCTGGAAATTCTCTCTTCTGAATGAAATATGTATCTATGCAAACGCAGCTTAACAAAGGGCAAATAAGCTTATGTTGTGCAAGTAAATAATCACTGAATTTACCCAATGTTAAAGAATGCAACTCTGTTTTTTTAAATAGTTTAATCAGAATAGTTTAAATAGTTTAATCTAAAAAAGGTGTATATTGTAATAAATATAAAGTGATGTGTAGATCTATACATCTCTCAATATATAGAGATTGCACAGCCACGTTACCCTGGTGGGTCCGTAGCGGTCTATTGGGGCAGCGGTTAGCGGAGCATGGTGGCGCTGGACCATTTGCAAGTGTGACTGTGTGGGACACTTTTATATGCCTTAACGAACTTTGTATTGTAACACAACGAATGGCAGCTACCCACGTGGGTAGGAACATGACTACCAGTCCCAGGAATCATAGCGAAAATACGCACCTGAGTGCAATATGCTATTAAATATGAGGGGATGTAACTGGTGGTCTCTGCTTGCCATTCTTTGTAGGAACTGCCCAGAAAGAAGGGCGTGAGCCCGAACCGCGTCGGCAGAATACGAGGAGGTGTGTGTCAATGCAGGAGGCGCTTGTGTTACCAGCGGAACCGCCCAGCGAGTACATCTCACAAAAACGGCAACTAAGAATTTTTATATTATATATATATTATATATATATATATATATATATCTATATATATATATATATATATATATATATATATATATATATATATATATATATATATATATATATATATATATCCCAACTTGTAAACAGATAAAACGCACTCTCAGGAGATAACGCCAAGATAACGTTATCTTGGCGTTATTTCCTGAGAGTGCGTTTTATCTGTTTATCTGTTTACAAGTTGGGATTAATACGGCCGGAGGCTTCGCCGGCATCACACACCAATTGTCTACGGGCCTGGGTTTCCAGTAAGAAGCAAATTTTGGAATATATATATATACCGTGAGAAAGCTATCAAGCGAAACGCGTTGGTGAGGCGCTATACTGCCCAGTAAATCCTTTTCAAAGAATCCTGAGTGTCCTGGTATTCTTTTTGGAACAGCAAAAGTGTGCGTTTGTGATACAAGGGTGACGGAGCCCATCCAGGACCGCCACGCTAGAAGCTCCAGACTTCCGTGTTCTAGCGTTCGGATATATATATATATATATATATATTTATACATACACACACACACAAACATTTGATTTTTGCTTCCAACAGCTCGCAAATGTGAAAACGTGTGTATGTATTAGTATATCCTGTTCCAAAAATATTTGAGGTAATAAGTATGATGACCTATCAACTTGCTAATGTCCTATCTGTTGAAAAGCTCCAACCACCTATGTTCCATAATTTCCCTTCTGTAGCAAAGGAATATTTTATCATAACAAGCATTTACAATGCAATAGTTCTAGCAATCATGAGTCTTTGAGCCATTGACACTGTAAATGGCAATGCCTTTTATAAAAAATTAAGAGGCATTGTCATTTACAATACCAACAGCTCAAACCTTTGCAAAAGCAACACCCATTGCGTTGCAGAGCGCGGTGTCCGGAAAGCGGGCGCCGCGCTCATTATTGAAGTTAAAAAAAATAGAGCGCGGTGTCCCTAAAGCGGGCTCTGCGCTCATTACTAAAGTTTAAAAAAAATAATGAAACCGAGCGCGGTCTCTCTGAGGCGGGCGCGGCGCGCAGTATTAAAGTAAAAAAAATACATTGAAACCGAGCGCGGTGTCCCTGAAGCAGGCGTCGCTCTCAGTATTAAAGTAAAAAATAAATAAATAAATCAACTGAGCACGGCGTCCCTAAAGCGGCCGCCGTGCTCAGAATGCAAATTTTAAAAAAAGCAGCCACCATTGTCCCCATCAGTGTCCATAAACAAAATAGTGCTCACCCACTAGATAAAGCCAACCGTGTAACTAGCCAAGTAAAAGGTCCAATCGTTATGGGCGGTAACAAATGCAGACGAGGCGGTACCAAGGCGGGACTAGCAAGCCTATTTACTAATCAGAAGCCGCCATTTAAGAAGGACATTGACAAAAATCAAATGACAAATATGGGCAGAGAGTTGGCGGGCTGCTAGTGCATACCCTAATACAGCATGCCACTAGGCTCGACCTAAAAATAGATCACAATGATGGCGTGGCTGCATAGAAGGTCATCAATGTTGGCATATAGGTACATAAAGTGCATGTTCGGTCTCTTAATTGAGAAAACATTTTGAAATCCCTTGTGAAGTCATGTTTGTGTTGGTTAAACAGCTAAGCTGTATGGCTCACCTGTGAACTCTTGGATCGCATCGTAGAACGATTAATGGGTCAATCATCAGATCATTCTGGGTATACTTGTGCTGCCGGACTAACTTCATTGAAGGCTGGAGCGCATTAACAGTCATAACCCACAGACTGTAAAGAATGAGAAAGTGTGTCATTAAAAGCAGGTACTAGACACAGAACCATTTTGAAATCATATAGATACCTACCTGTGTGACTTTTACTGAGAATACATACAAATCGTAAATCAATAATCATGCTCCAAGTAGTTAAACAAATATTTTCTAGTGCTGCAAGCCAGTATTACTATGACATAAAAAACTAGTTACTTACCTGTACACTATGGTTCTCCAGTATTATCTTTCATAGATTCACATGCTTGTATCTTCCCCGTCGTCATGGTGGGAGTCTCACGGTAACAGAATGACCACAGCAGTATAAGAAAAACTGCATAGCAAAATCCCATAGGGAATCATCTTATTTGGTAACCAAATCTCATCATTATGTGGTCCAAGACTCAGCCAATCGGCTGCTAGCCCTGCCCTCACACTCCCCAGCAGAGCCTTCCTGCCTCAGATTTCCAGCCCCGAGTGCGAGACTAAAATACATCTAGAGACAATGAGGTTCTGCCTGAGAAATGGGGAGGTGGGCGGGCCGCATGTGAATCTATGAAAGATAATACTGGAGAACCATAGTGTACAGGTAAGTAACTAGTTTTTTCTCCAGTATTGAATCTTTCATAGATTCACATGCTTGTATCAGAATAGTAAGCAGTACTTATCCCAAACTGCATTTCCAGGCTAGAACCCCCAATAACCGTGGGCTCTGCTCTTTTGGATAGAATGTTAACATACATTGCAGTATTTGAAAAATTTGTGTAAATATACATATATCTGTACATACATACATCGTTATAATCCATGATAAATACCTTAATGAAATAGGTGCCGTAGAACTGCTTGTCCCACTGCTGCATCCTTTCTCCACGCTGCGTCCAGACAATAATGTCTAGTAAAGGTGTGCGCATTCTTCCATGTCGCAGCTCTACAAATGTCTGGCAATGGCACCCCTGCAAATAGGGCCGTAGAAGTTGCCATCTTCCTCGTGGAGTGCGCACGTACTTTGGTTTGCAAAGGTTTTCCAGCTTTGACATGACACAAGGATATTGCTGACGATATCCACCTCGAGATACTAGATCTAGAAAGTGCCACCCCTTTCCTGGGGCCAGCAAAGGCTACGAAAAGCTGATTTGTCTTCCTGAATGATTGGGTCTTGTCGATATAGAATTTGAGACATCGTTTAATGTCTAAAGAGTGCAATGCTCTTTCTGCCGCTGTTGACGGGTCTTTAAAAAATGTAGGCAAAACTATTGGTTCATTCAGATGAAAACTGGAAGGGACTTTAGGAATAAATTTGGGAGAATCACTCTGTCCTGCCTGAATTGTAGGAATGGTTCTGCAATCGAGAACGCTTGAATCTCGCTGACCCTTCTTGCCGATGTGAGCGCTAACAATAACGCTGTCTTCCATGAGACAAATTGTAATTCCGCCTTATGGATTGGCTCGAAGGGCGGTTTCATTAACTGTGTAAGAACTGTATTCAGCTGCCAAGGAACAACTGGTCTTTGAACAGGAGGGAACATTCTGAAGAGCCCTCTGAGGAATTCCTTAATAACTCTTTGGGACCAAAGAGAGGGCTGATCAGGCACTCTTGTGTACCTTGAAATCGCGGCTAGGTGTACTTTTATGGACATATGAGAGAGTCCAGATTTTGCCAATGTCAGTAGATATGGGAGAATCTGATCAGAAGAGACCCGAAATGGATGCAAGTTGTTAGATGCACACCACTGACAGAACCTTTTCCATTTCGCCGCATATGTTTTGTTTGTGGAGACTGCCCGGGATCGTGATAGAATGTCTCTGCAGTCCTGAGGGATCTTTAACAGGTGGAATTCATGCTCGTGAGGTTCCATGCTGACAAGCTGAGTGATTTCAAATTTGGATGCAGTATCTGTCCGTTGTTCATCGTTATCAGATCCTGCACTAATGGGAACTGTATCCTGGGTGTCATTGAGAGGCTGATCAGTTCGGAGAACCACGCTTGTCTCGGCCACGCTGGTGCAATCAGAATCAGATGGCACGGCTCTGATTTCATTTTCCTTAAGACTTTCAGTATTAGAGGAAAGGGGGGGAAAGGCATACGCAAACATTCCTGTCCAGCACATCTGTAGCGCATTGCCCCACAATCCCTTCTGCGGAAACCTGCTTGCAAAGTTTTTGCATTTCGAATTGTGGCGGTCCGCGAATAAGTCTAGCCTTGAAAACTCCGGAAAGGTGCTTCCGATGTAGTTCCCACTCGTGAGAGATTTCGGGAGATCTGCTCAGAATATCCGCTCTTGTGTTGTCCACTCCTGCAACATGTTGCACCTGAAGCGAGATGTTGTGAGCTAGAAGCCATTTCCAAATGTCTTGTGCTTCCTTTGACAGAAGTTTCGACCTTGTGCCCCCTTGTTTTAGCAGGTAAAACATAGACGTGGAGCTGTCCGTTTTCACCAGAACCGTAGATCCGCGAAATCTGGGTAGAAAAGCCTTGAGTCCCAAGAACACGGCCCTCAGCTCTAGCAAGTTGATGTGGAGCTGCGTTTCGGCCTTTGACCAGTGGCCCTGAATTTCGAGCTCCTGGAGATGCGCTCCCCAACCCTGAAGAGAAGCATCCGTCATCATCACGAAATTGTAGACCTGTGATTCGAAAGTCAGTCCTTCCGCTAAATGATCCCTGATCTTCCACCATGACAGGGCGTCTCTGATCTGATGAGTGATTACTATCCGATCCTCGAAGGATCCCTGCGACTGAAGCCATTGCTCGTCTAGCAGTTTTTGTATAGGCCTCATGCGGAACCTGCAATTTGGGAGTAGGGGAATACAAGAGGACATCATTCCCAACAATGACTTGTAGATCCTTACTGAAACGGACTTTTTTGTTTCCAATTGTGTTGACAACCGTATGATCTTTCGAATACGCTCCTCTGACGGGTAAGCCTTGGCCTCCTCCGTGCAGATTAGGGCACCCAGAAATTGAATGGACTGCGCTGGTCTGAGATGGGACTTCTCTAGGTTGACTCTGAGACCTAGCTGATCGAAAAGCTCCATGCAAACGTGAAGGGAGCGATGGGTGTCTCTGAACGAACTTCCTTTGATAAGCCAATCGTCCAGATAAGGAAAAATCTGGTGACCTTGTAGTCTTAGGTGGGCCGCAATTGGCGCCATACACTTTGTAAAGATTCTCGGCGCGGACTTTAGTACGAAAGGTAAGACTTTGAATTGGTAATGACGCCCCGCCACCATGAAGCGTTGAAATTTTCTGTGTTTTACATGGATTGGGATGTGAAAATAAGCATCTAAGAGGTCCAGGGATGCCAAATAATCTCCTCTGCCAATCAGGAGAAGAATGTCCTGCAGGGATAACATTCGAAATGATTTCTTTTGAATGAATTTGTTTAGACCTCTCAGGTCCATTACCTGTCTCCATTTTGATGGGTCTTTCTTTTTTTTGAGAAAGAAATGCGAGTAATAGCCTGTCCCGCGTTGAAGCCGTGGAACTTCTTCTATCGCCTCCTTTTGTAATAACGCTATCACTTCGGCTTTTAGGGCTGATAGATGTTCTTGTCTCCTGTGTATAGGAGGCTGAATTGGAGGCTTTTCTATTAACTCCAGTGTATGGCCATGTTGTATTACATCTAAAACCCATCTGTCCGTTGTTATTGACAGCCAAGCTGGGTAAAATGAAGTCAGGTAATGCGTGCTGCTTCTCGGACAAGTGGCGGATATGTTGAAGAAGTCATTGTCGACGATTGGATTGCTGCGACTTTCCTCTCGCAGATGATCTTCCCCTGGACTGTTGCTGATAGTTATTTGAGGATCGAAACTGTTGATTGTTCGAGTATTGACGATATCCCTGCTGCTGGTATGGCTGATATCTGTTCGATTGGAACGAGGATCTTTGTGTAAATTGTCCTCGGGATCCTCTCCTCCGAAAGGACTGAAACCTGCCCTGTTGAAGAGATCCCAGCGCCCGCGCTGTATCTGTGTCTGTTTTGATGCTTTGTAGGGCCTCATCGACATGCTTCCCGAACAGGTTCTCTCCATCAAATGGCATGTCCACTATTTTGGCCTGTACCTCCGGTCTGAACGAGGTGGCCTTCAACCATCCTTGTCTTCGCAGAGCTACTGCACCTGCCATTTGTCGAAAAGCCACTGAGGACAAATCCATAGCGATGTCTATGGATTCCGATGCAGCCCTAGCTCCATCCTGAAGAATAGCAGCCGCTTCTTCTTTTTTATCCTCTGGAAGATGGGAGAGCAAGGGTGCTATATCGCTCCACATCTGCCGGTTGAATCTGCTGATAAGGGCTAATGCATTAGAAGCCTTTATGGAAGACGCTGCCATCACCGCAAAGCGCTCCCCTGCGCCATCCATTCGTCTTCCGTCTTTGTCCGGTGGAACCATTGTTGTTGAAACCGGATTTTTTGAGTTTATTTGGGCGGCCTGCGTCACCACAGAGTCTGGTCGAGGATGACCAATCAAACAGGCCGGAAACGATTCTGGAGCTCTATATTTCTTGTCTATTCGAGGAACTGAAGCAGCAACTGAAGCCGGGTTCCTCATTATCTTCAAGCCTTCCTCCCAAATATGGGCGATTATCGGGATAGATCGCATAGACTTGCGTGACTCCTCTTTAAAGTCATATAGGAAACATTCGGCTTCCTGAACTGGAAGCGGAAGGTCAAAGCGCTTTGATGCTTTCTCCATGATATCATGGAATCCTCCTATATCTTGCGGCGGAGAGTGCGCGGGTGTTGGAGATGTCGACGGTGTAGTTGGGAGAATATATTGGTCCCATTCATCGACAACCTGCTTATCTTGAAGGAGTTCTCCTTCTTCCAGTTGATCGGCGTCACTGTCTTCCAAGTCATCTCTGATTGTCATAATCGGTGGAGATCGTATCTTCTGAGTGGAAGTTTTGGGAGAAGAATGGAGGTGGTCGTACCTGTGTCGGCTTCTCCACCGGCTGTGGCGCTTGAGAGTTAGCGTCCGGGAAATGCCTATAGTAGTCGTTTATCATCAGCCGCAAGTCAGTCACCAAGGAGACCGGCATGGAAATAGAGTCCTCTCTAGAAGTTTGTGGAGGCTCCTCTTCTTCCTCGTAGTCATAAGACTGCTGAAAAGATTCATATCTCCGTGAATCTCTCGGAGGGCGATCCTGAAATGAGAAGACTTCTTGAACCTCATGAAACTCTTCCTCATCCGTTTCCTGACTCTTAATGCGAAGCTGAGAGGGACTATAAGCCACTCCTAAAGACTCCTCATCCTCTGACTGCAAGTCTAGTAGATTTGAAGGCGGAAGCGGAGAAACTTTTGTCCATGATGTAAAATCTGTAGACTTCGTGTGCTTCGTCGAAGAGCCCGTCGACGACGCCATAGACTTCAATGTTATTTTCTTGACTTTAGGAGATTCAAAGGCTCCCGTCGACGGGGCTTCCGTCGGCGGAGATCTCGTCGACAACTGTATTATCGTCGACACCGTAGTCGTCGACGACGAAGTCTTCGTCGACGAAGGTAATGCGGCCGTCGACGGGATCGTCAACGGGCTTGTCTTCGACGACGAGGTTTTAGTCGCCGTCGATGCCGCTGTCATCGTCGATATGGTGGTCGTCGACGGAGTCATAGTCGACGTAGTCGTCGACGGTTTCAAAGCAATAACAGCCGATGACAGGCCGATTTTCATCGACGGGGCTGAGGAAACTTCTCTTGACTCTTTAGATTTTTTAAGAGGAGTATGAGGTAATGAAGACGCAGGGGCCCCTTTGTCTTTTGTCTTCTGCTTCTTCAGCTCTGAAATATCTTCCGAAGTTGAAGATTTTCTCTTCTTTGAAGACTTGGATTCCTCCTCAGAGTCAGATTCTGAAGTGACCTTCTTTTTCTGAAGCCACAGCAGAAGACGTGCCTCCTTGTCACGTAGGGTTTTCGCAGAAAAGGTTCTGCAATGCTTACAGTCTTTAGGCACATGTTTTGGGTGCAAGCAATATAAGCAGTCCTTATGTGGGTCCTCAGAAAACAATCTAGGCTTTCCACAGGATCTGCAGGGCCTGAAAAGCCTCTTCTTAGAGCTTTCAGGCATACTGAACCAGAAAAAATGAAGCACAGTACCTTAAACCAGCAAAGAGAAGTTAATTTTAGCTGAACCAGAGGTCAAAAGTTCACACAGGAACAAAACTGAGCAAGGCTCAGGGAGACTCCTCCTCACACGAAGGCGGTTGGAAATCTGAGGCAGGAAGGCTCTGCTGGGGAGTGTGAGGGCAGGGCTAGCAGCCGATTGGCTGAGTCTTGGACCACATAATGATGAGATTTGGTTACCAAATAAGATGATTCCCTATGGGATTTTGCTGTGCAGTTTTTCTTATACTGCTGTGGCCATTCTGTTACCGTGAGACTCCCACCATGACGACGGGGAAGATACAAGCATGTGAATCTATGAAAGATTCAATACTGGAGAATATAAATTAACCTTCAGTCCTGCTAATGTAGTGGCAGGATCAAACATAGTAAAAACATTGGAAATGCAACCACCAGAAGCATATATTTCAACAGATAGAAACAAATCAAAAATGGAATGGAATAACATTTCAAGTCTGTAACAGAGAACACACACTTTGAGAAGTAGATAACACAATATGACTTGGCAGTTTTTTAAGTAGCTCTACTCTTCTTCCCACAGACTGCCAAGACCTTGTGGCACTGGGAAACAAGCCCTACAGCTCAACCAGTGAATCACATTCCTTGCTTGTGACAGAGGTCAACGGCTCGGCATCCAACCTCTATCACACATTAACTAAAAAACAAGAAAACATTTGCAAAGAGAGAAGAGTGATTATATGACATGTTAATTTTTGTTGCCCCATGTCATTTTCCATTACTCCGTGTCAACACATTTAACTTAACTTCAACAAACAGCTGACACAGCCACAAGCTTAAATCTCTAAGCAAAGACATTACTAAGTAAAAAGTCTCGCTACCAAGGACAATGTAAATGTGATACATCTGTTTTCTCAACATGTCACTTGAATATCTGCTAATCACCAGAAATGTATCTTCAGTCAAAATAAAAATTACATTAATAGTAAAACAGCTAAGCTAACATAGGATGATGACGTAATGTAGGAAGATGATCAAACGTTTGGCCAGCTGACCTAGATTCCCATCAGCTTACTCAGCCAAAGTAAGGATTCTAGGACTCTGAAACCTCTCTTATATCACAAGTTATTAAGTAACCACAAAAGGCTGCTACATAAAGAGATGCCTTCTGGAGAATGTTCCCCTACACTGGACTCCCATAAATGTTTAAGTTACACTGCCCTAGTGTGCTCCTACCTTGAATTCACAGATGGGCTATTTGGGAGCACCACTAATAATACTGCAGAATCTACCAATGCATTCTTGTTTTACACCTGGGATCCTCCCCCCCCCCCCCTACCACCCCCATGACATGTCTCCTAGTAGCAAGAAGGATAATCTTCAAAGCAGTGAACATCATTTTCCTAGCAATCTGTAGCACAGGCCCACTCTTCCTCCAACAACAACTTTACTCATATAGCCAAATGACTGAGATCCCTGACTCCAGGCTCATCCCATTAATGACTACCAGGAAATAGTTAACTAGTGGATCCACGTTCTCTGATAAGACAGCCACCATCCAAACTCTGGATTTCAACACCTACCAGAATAAAACATATATCACCTCCTATTAGGGAAAACAAAGAGTTAGCTGTATCCTATTCTTCAAAAACAAGTCTAACATTGGGAATATATAATTTAGCAAGTAAAAACGTGCAGCTGCGTCTTTCTCTCACTCACTCCACAACACCTCAAACGCATGCGCTGTGAAGTATGCTGTATCATGTGTGGCGCATGACTTCGAACCTCATGCACCACAAGCATTTCCTAAATAGGTCATTCTACATCCAAATCCCTTCAGTTCACACAACTCCAAAAAGGTGCCCAGGAACCGATGAAAATTGGAGAGCTTTGCAGTCTTATTAGGGGGATGACGCACTATACAAATGCTGCAATGCAATACAAATTTACTACCGAGCAAAATGAATACTATTCTAACCTTTGTTCAGACTGCCACCCTTCATCTCCCAACCCACCGAAAACAACTGTGGAGTCTCACAGCGATCATCACTCAGCCCTACCCTCTGCAACGTCTACCTGGCCCCCCTCCCCGCCATCGTCCAACGGCGCGGCTTCAGCATGTTCTCCAATGCCGATGACACCCAGCACGTCATCTCCCTCACCAAGGACCCTACCACCACCAGACTCAACTTCCAGAAAGGAATGCAGGACGTCGCAGCCTGGATGAACAACAGCTGCTTAAAACTCAACTCAGAGAAAACAGAAGTCCTCATCCTCGGAACCACCCCCTCTGCATGGAACAACACCTGGTGGCCAACCGCCCTCGATAGCCCCCGACCACCACAGACCATGCCAAGAACCTCGGCATCATACTCGACTCCTCCATCTCCATGAACCGCTAGGTCAAAGTCATCACCTTTATCTGCTTCAACACCCTCTGCATCCTCCGTAAGACCTTCAAATAGACCCCCCCTGAGGCAAAAAAGACCATCACCCACTCACTCATCACCAGCAGGCTGGGCTACGGAAATGCTCTCTACGCCGGCATCAACAAGTCCCTACTCCGCAAGCGCCAGATAATACAGAACACCACCGCCAGACTCGTCCTCGGGGTCCCTCGACGCAAACACATCAGCCAACACCTACGCAAACTCCACTGGCTCCCCGTCGGGAAAAGAGTCACTTTCAAGATACTCACCCACGCCTACAAATGCCTACACAACACCGGACCCCAATACCTCAACGACAGAACCACCCTCCATATGTCCAAACACAATCTCCGCTCCACCAACCTCCTCCTAGCCGATACCCCACGCATCTGCAGAACCAGGGCAGGGGGAAGATCCTTCTCCTATATTGCGGCCAAAACCTGGAACATGCTCCCCATCAACATCAGACGCGTCCCCTCCCTGAACACCTTCAGGAAGGCACTGAAGACCTGGCTCTTCGACTGATACGAAACTGCTGAACCTCCCTCCACCCCCCCAGCGCCTTGAGACCATCAGAGATGAGTAGTGCGCTACAACTCCCCGATTGATTGATCGATTTGTTCCCTAAACCCCACACCTCTGCACATTGAAAAAAATCGATACATGTGAAAAATTATATTTCAACAGGCACCACGGACAGGGAGAAATATTCTTGAATGGCCCTTTAAGAAAGACAGAAAATATTCAAACTATTAAAGCTATGCTCATAACTGGTCTCCAACCCTTTCTATTTGGCAGGGCAAAATAGTGGTCCTCATACTCGTTGTAGCTTATCACCTTTAAATAATAACATGGACACCAGTCTTACTTTTTCCAAAAAGCATATTTAGCCATAACAACAAGCTGAATGCAAGTAAGGTGGGCTTAGATCAAATAACTTCAGAACCTAAATGGCAAGCAAAGCAACATCATGAAAACCCCCTATTGTTACTTACTTTGGAACAACTAAGATGTATCCACAGCAGATTACATATTACAGAAAACCTATTCACCATGTAAAGAATTGCACATATGTCCCCATATGGAGTAATACAAAGGCACACCTTACCATAGAATATTCTGATTAAGTCATTCTAAATCCAGTAAATACTTATGAAAGGAGGAACAGCCAACCTCCTTTGTTCCATGACAACAAAACCACAAATTACACAGTTTCCAAATCTACATATTATAAAGCTGTAAGTTGCCCTGCCTATCCAGAGTTAAAATGAATACATACTCCACCAGATACATATTACCTATGCAGTATAGTTACCCGACATTGGCATGCAGCCGCCACAGTTGATAAATACCTAAACATCCTCAAATCAGACAGAAACTGATGACAAGATTTAAATACTATCATATTGGCTAGGAAAACGTATCCAACCAGACCGAGCCAATACACTGAACAAGTGGACACCTTCTAAAATGTTCAAAACTGGCCATCGCTTCACCTAATCTTGTTGGCATTACAAAACAATAAGGCAACGCACTCCATTTAATATTTAAATGTGTCAACTTTCACTCCTTTTGGATGGAGGTCCAGAAAGAACTCAGTACATTTTGCAATGGCTATTAGAGGCACACTATCATGTTTAGGTCCCCGACCACACCTGAATAAGTGTCATGTCAGTGGAGAGGAACTACTAATACCTGACCTTTTACTATCAATTATATGCAAATTAATATTACGTCACTGAAAGAATCTTGGGTACCCACAAGGATGGAAGCCATCATAATTATAAACTACTTTAGCAAAGTTTAATTGCCTACTCCATGCCCATACACACACATCCACCCTACTGCTCCACTGGTTTGTTAATCACTTACGTTAACCTTGTCCTGTATATGGAATACATGTAGATTTCTTCACACATGCTAGTAATCAAGACTGTAGAATATTCTCATTCGCCAGCAAAACAAACATATTATTGGGCAATAAATCCTTCAAATCCAACCACCTCCTTTCCTATCGCCTCATGTTGGATTCAAGTTATCACTAGTCATTTATCCTCCATTTGCTCGTTCTCTGATCGATGACGGTTTGACACATACAAGTATTTTCTAACTTAAAGAGTTGTGGCTTGCCTTTCTTCTAAGATTGGAGTGTGGAAAATGACTATGTAAGCTAGCCAAAGGCCTGAACATATGTGTGTTGTAATTTCCACACTGGTATTTAAATGTTTCAGGAAGATTGTCCCCCCAAAAATCAGAAGACTATTTCATTGTGTAATCATAGGTTTGATTGTTTTTTAGATCGTATGTAAACATTTATTTCTCTGATCAAAGAGTTCTCCATCACTGAACAACAGAAATGCAGTTCTAGATGTCAAAAGGTACACAAAGTCATTTCTGGGCACACAATCGGTTTTCCCATTCTTACAGGGCACATGTCCCGGTGTTAGGATTCGAAGTACCTTCTTGGCATGACAGTGTTCAGCTGCATCCAAAGTCTGTTGACAGTTTGAAGAATTCTGCGAGGAACATCAGAATTGAGCAGTTGGCTCATATTAAAAGTCAAGACCTCCGCATATGGGATCAGTTCACTTGCACAGAGTAACGTCAAATGCTCCAAAATCTGCATCACAGGGACGTGATTGATGGAAAGCATAGAAAATGCTGAAAAGAAGAAAGAGGAGACAAGTTATAGGGACTGGGGGAGAGGAGTCAAGTAGGACAATTGCTACCTAATGTCCTGTTTTCTTTACAGTAGGTCACAGTTTCAGGCCCCTCACCAGCCCTTCTATTTTTAGGCAGAGGATACTATAGAAGTTATGCTAGTGTGCGAAAAAGGTGTGTTTATGATGGAACACCTAGCTATCTGATCTAGTACAATAGTGCTCTCAGCTTGGAAACTAAACATCAACTCAAAGCTCCCTGGGTCAAAAGGACGAGGAAGGGCTTGAGGCTTTATTGTTCACTTATTTGAAATAACTGCTATACATACTAAACAACTAACCAATTACATGACTGTTGGAGTTGATGTTTTAGTGAGACATATTTGGAACCGAAACAGTAAAACATTATATAGATATAAAATGTATATGTTGGGGGATGCAACAAAAGATAAAATGCCGTAAGTACCAAATATATTGCATTGTACATCCGTTGTGGTAGTCAATAAAGTATGTTTAAAAAAAAAAAAAAACAACTAACCAATACAAATGCAGACCATTGTACACAAAAACACAACTAAAACATAGTATATAGTTAAGTAAATAAATTACCTAAAATGTCAATGGCCCTTTGAGGCAAAATCTAAAAGCAATATTATCACACTGCACAAATAATTACAATTAAGCACAATGCATTGATCATTGATTAACCTATAAAAGAAAGTTTTCTTGACTGCTATAATTTTTCAAGCAACAGAAACATTTTACAGCTTGAGCACAAATAGTATTTCTACCTTTAAACAACATATTTCACCCCTGGTAGGTATAATGCTGTGTTTTAGAAAGAAAAGGCAGCAATAAAACTACTTAAGCTGTGACAGTTGCATAAAAGTAGTCATATCTTCAATACTGCAGGCTCTTCAACTATATGTCTATAAGTACTTACTTCCAAGCCACTCTAAATCTGCCTAGAGGAAACATTCGGAAACTAAATCCAAATTAAGGCGATTCCACCTTGGATGAACTTTAATACGGTTTAGAAAATAACTTTGGGGCTCCCATATGTATAAAGTGGACCAAATATATTTACTAAGAGAAGAACATTATGCTAAAGACATCTTTAACACTTCTTTTAAGACCTGATGCAGAAGTTCTCCAATCATCACAAATATATGTGAACTCAAAGTTCTCTGTCATATGTTTGAGAAATAGTAATATGTCTGAAAAATGGATTTCAATGATTGTTATGGTAAATGATTTGCCTATCATGAATTATTGAGTGCTGATGGTCCTGGGCATAAAGTTCACTATTTGTGTTGCAGTATGACATGCCAAACAACCACCCCTTCATTGTCGGCAGGTATTTACTCCCCCAGTGCCGTGCGACTTATCTCTTGGCCAATAGTAATGCTAATGCGCAAAAACACCAGTGAGATTTAGGGAGATCCCCAACATACCCTGGCAACGCCATAAGGGGTGAGGGAGGGACGGGCAGGCTGGTCATTTGTGAGAGTTCGTAGAACACTTGCTTCCAAAATTGAGCCACCTTGGTGTGTCATTTCTTGTTTTAAAAATAGATTTCTCGGATAATTCTCAGAAATAATTTGTCTACCAAAAAACACTCTTTGTCAAATGCAAACCTAGAAGTAGGATACTGTTAATATAACCTTATAGTCTGCTGTGGTTCTATAACGAGGGTGAGAACCTTTAATAACCAGTAAAGTCCACGCAGAAGGGCTATAAGACCATTAGAGCATTGCACCCACTAAGGGTAGAATTTTCTAAATTAAAAGGGCAGAAACGAGGGGGCGTGGCTAGCAGCCGTAGAAAATGGCCGCAGCCTAGGGAGTCTCTGTAATCCACAACCCATCCCCATAAATCTGTGCATTTATCTGGCGGCTTTTTCGCCTACCACTTACAGCATATAGTATCGGAGGACCCCGTGCCTCAAGTGTTCCTGGTCCGGAGTCGATTGGCTACTCCCTGAGTCGACTGCGGCGAGCACCAAAGACGTGGCCTATCCCGGTGAGGTAAGCCAGGGATATGGAAAGACACAATGTTTTCCCTTCTCAAGTGTGCTGCTACTAACGCGAGATATTTTGTGAAGACTCGAGGTGCTGCAGTGACCCCGAAGGGGAGGACTTTGAATTGGTAGTGCTGACTGTCCACTACAACCCGAAGGTACTTCCTGTGAGCTTGGTGAATGGGAATGTGAAAGTAGGCGTCCTTGAGATCTAGTGTAGCAAGGAAGTCGCCTTGTTTTAGCAGAGGAAGGACCTGCTGTAATACGACCATATGGAAGTGGTCTGACTGTATGTAAAGGTTCAGGGGTCTGAGGTCCAGTATAGGTCTGAGGGAGCCGTCTTTTTTGGGAATAAGGAAATACAGCGAGTAAACCCCTGTGTTTTGCTGGTGTAGTGGAACTGGTTCTATTGCTTGTTTGTGCAGTAGCAAAAATAACTATTGATGGACAGAATGCAGAACAATGTCATACATTCACCCCAGTACAGAGATCTGGGCCTAAATCCATCGTTTTTTTGCTCACCATGCCATTCCAGTTTGAACCCAGCCATATGCAAATCAGTCTTGACCCTGTGCCTCATGGGAACAGTCCAGCCCGAACTGTCAAGCCAGGTCCTCCCTGGACTGGAAACAAGCATCCTAGGACCGGTTTCGGGGTTTCACCCCTCTTCAGCCAGGATAGCTTGATTCCAGTGGCATGGAGAGCACGGGACTCACGTCTGAGCATACCCGTCCCACTCGGGGTCACAATTGCAAAAAGAACTATTGATGGACAGAATGCAGAACAATGTCATACATTCACCCCAGTACAGAGATCTGGGCCTAAATCCATCGTTTTTTTGCTCACCAGGCCATTCCAGTTTGAACCCAGCCATATGCAAATCAGTCTTGACCCTGTGCCTCATGGGAACAGTCCAGCCCGAACTGCCAAGCCAGGTCCTCCCTGTTTGTGCAGTAGAGCAACACCCTCCTGTTTTAGGAGTGTGAGATGCTCTTGTGACATGGGACACTGTTTGGGTGGTATTGTTGGAGGAGTGGAAGTGAGCTCCAGGCAATAACCTGAGTGAATCATTTGTCTCACCCACCTGTCTGTTGTGATGGAGTTCCAGACAGGTAGGAACTGTTGTAATCTCCTCCCCGACAGGAGTGGAATGGTCTGGGGGGAAGGGAGGGAAGTCACTGCTTGGGGGCGGAGGCAGTACAGGTGTTGTTAACTCTGCCTTTATTATTGTTGCCTCTGTATCCTCCTCTGTAAAAACCTCTATTGGGTGCGGATTGGGTGGGAGTTTTGTAAGAAGAGGATTCAGTGTTGGTAGGAAAAGTTGTTGAGGCTCCTCTATATGAGGAGCGACGAAAGGACGCTCTGGGAGTTTGATTTTGTAAAGCTCTCATGGATTTTGCGGTGTCAGTGTCCTTTTTCATTTTTTCAAGAGAGGTATCAACTGAGGGGCCAAACAGATGCTGTTGGTCAAAGGGTTGATTGAGAATACTCCTTTGTACTTGTGGTTTGTAACCAGAAATACGCAGCCAGGCATGCCTGTGTAAAAGTATGCCAGTATTTATTGCTCTAGAGGCTGTGTCAGCAGCATCCAGAGCGCAACGGATGGAAGAATTAGTAATAACCTTCCCTTCTTGTATTGTATCAGTAGCCCTGGTCTTGTATTTGTCTGGTAGATGTTGTATAAGGGTTTCAAACTCATCGTAGTGAGCCCTATTGTATCTTGCCAACAGAGCTTGGGTGTTGGCAATTCTCCAGACATTGGCTGCTTGAGATGTCATGCGTTTCCCTGAAGCATCTAAGAGTTTGGATTCTTTATCAGGGGGTGGAGCGTCCCCTGTTGTATGAGTATTTGCTCTTTTCTGTGCGTTGGAAACCACTAAAGAGTCTAATGGTAGATGGCCCTTGATATAGGCTGGGTCAGATGGAGCGGCTTTGTATTTTTTCTCCAACCTGGGGTTAATTACCCTGGCTCGGACGGGGTCTTTGAATAGGTCTGGTGCGTGCTTTGTAACCCCTTTAAGCCTTGGTAAGATGGTTGTGGTCTTATGAGAGGGTAATAATATGTCCATAATGAAGTCGTCATCCACTGGGTCAGTATGGAGATCGACCCCATGAAAGGCTGCTGCTCTGTGAATGAGTTGTGTAAACTCTATGGTGTCATCTGGAGGAGATGGCCTAGAGGGGTATACGTCATCTTGGGGTAGATCGGAGGCATCTGGTGCATTGTAGTCTTCCCAAGGATCACCTGATGGGCCAGGAATATCGTCTGGGTCCTCTAAGGGTTGCTCATCTTCTATTCCCTCAGAAATATCATCGTCATCAGGGTTATGTGGGCTGAGTGGCGAGTGTGTGGGGGAAATATAAGGATCTGGTAGTTCTGGTGAAGGTACCCTTATGGGAGAAGTTTGAGCATGTTTTTTGAGTGGAACTGAAGGTGTGGTTGGAGGTTCCAGTTTTCGTTTATAAGGTACAGTGATTATATGTCCAGTCTTTGGATGGAAATGAAGGGTCTTTTGTTTTGGGTCTGGGCGGAAAAGCTCTTCTATGGAAGGATCCTTCTTCTGGGCCGGTTTGTCCTGTTTGGGATCGAGCTGTTTGCTTGGTTTACCGATGTCCGGTACAGTCTTAGGAGCGGATTGAGGTTTGGGTTCCGAAGCCTTGTGGTCGGATGGTTTTTTCGGTTAAAATTTTTTCGTCGGATCGGAGATTTTTTTCGGATCCGGACTTGTTGGTCCCGAAGCTTGTTTCGGGTCGACAGTTTTAGGTGCCGAAGTGTGCTTAGATGTCGAAGTTGGCTTCGGTGCCGAGCTTGGCTTCGGTTCGACTGTTGTAGGTGCCGAAGTTTGATTTGGTGCCGGACTTGGCTTCGGTTCGACTGTCTTAAGTGCCGAAGTTTGTTTCGGTGTCAGACTGGACTTTTGTTCGACAATTTTGGGTACCGAAGTTTTCTTCGGTACCGAAGTCTGTATCGGTTTCACTTACGGTTTGAGAACCTTTTGTTTATCCGGGTTGACTGGAGGTTGACTCGAGCCGCGTAGAGGCTTTTTGGAAGTCTTCGTTGCTGGGCCCGAAGGCGGGGCATCGGAAGTTTGTGATCGGTGTGCACCTGGGCCCGAATGTGGAGGTGGAACCGAAGCCTCACCCGGTGTGGGGGTAGGACGAGGGTCGTCGTCTGTACTTACGACCGGCTGACCAGCAGGAAGGGGATCGTCATCTTCTGCCTGCTCGTCGGCTCCGGAAGCTGAATCCCCTGCTTCGGAAATGATGACTTCTTCCTGCAGTTGCTCTTCTTCGGACTCCGGTTGGACTGGAGTCTCCTGGACGAGGGTGTCTGGTGCCATGACTCTCCGAGCTCGACGGTCCCTTATTGTCTTTTTGGACCAGAATGAAGCACAGGCCTGGCAATCTCGGCTCTCGTGCTCTGGGGACAAGCACAGATTGCACACCTCATGTAGATCAGTGTGGGGGAATTTGTGTCCACACCGAGGGCACTTTTTGAAAGGTGTTCTTTCCATGAGCCGAAGGCCCAATGGCGCAGTTGGGCCCGACAGTCCTCGACGAGCACCGGAATCGAAAAGTGCAGGTTGTTCGAGACGAGTGTAGAAGGAAGTCTCGATCGAAAACAATACAGACGGTAGGGATCAGGGAATGCGCGCCGAAAAGAGATCGGTAACGAAACCGAGAGGGAGCGACATACACAACCGAGCCCGATGGCGGAAAAAAACAATCTGAAGATGGAGTCGATGCCCATGCGCACTATGCTCCAGAGGAGGAGTCATCTACCATACAAAGAGTCTTCCAGGACAACAACAAAGTGTAATCATCCGGGCCCACCACCAGATGGCGATCTATGCACTAGTGTGTGATCTGCAGTCCATATGCCTCGAACATCACGTTACAGGACATTATGACCACACTGAATTAACGTGCACACATCCCTGGACTCTCGTATTGGGTCCCTCTCAGTGGAACTTTCATTAATCCGAGCTGACTTCAATAAAATATCCGCCAGAGTATCAGGTGGAAACCACAGCAGCAACCCCAGTGAGCGACACCTCCACTCTTAAGAATCAAGTTCGCTAGCACGAGACGGATAATAAGCTGCTGGCCGCTAAACTCGAAGACCAAGAAGGCCGATAAAGGCGAAACAACATTCGCCTCATAGGTGTGCCGGAACGGATAGGTGGCCCAGCCCTCGACCTTTTTGTCGAAGACCTCATTGCAAACCATCTCCAGCCACGGGGTCGTTCCAACTATTTTTCCGTGGAAAGGGCGCACCGGGTCCCCGGAGGAAAACCGAGACCGGGGGCCCCCCGCGACCCATTCTGGCCCGTATTTTTAATTACAGAGACCAAGACGTGATATTACAAATTGCACGCGCCGCCACTCCATTGCATCTCGACAACAGTACTGTCACAATCTTCCCAGACTACACTGCAGCAGTCATGAAGCAGCGCAGTGGCTTCCTCGAATGTCAAAAAAGCACTCAGAGACCGTGGACTCAAGTATTCAATGCTGTTCCCAGCGAAGCTAAGGATAGAGGCTGAAGGTAAAGCATGTTTTTTTCTGACACCTGAAGACGCCCAGGAATGGCTGGAGGGCTGGCGCGGGGTATCACGATCGGATCGCCCTGGAGGAAGTAACGGGCAATGTGTTGGTAATGAAGCGAGGGAGGAACCGGAGAAGACAAATGCAACGGAAAGACTCATACACCAGTGGAGGAGAATGAACGCAACCTATATGTGGAGGATACCTGGCTCTGATAGACTGGCGGAACTTAATGACTTGCCGACTGGTTTGGCTGAAACCCAAACAGTACTAACAAGTAGCCAACGCTGTGAAGAGGAGTTCTTGAAGAAGGATATGGGGTCATACAAAACTTCCATGAGATGACTCAGTTAAAACTAGGAAAGTAAATTTCTTGTTTTAACCACGGAAGAGGACACAGCCATTACTCACGAGGATATAGGGGAGGTCTTCAGGGACTGCGGACAATTCCCCCCCACATCATGGTATCAGGAAAGGGTTCTAAGCACTCTGCACAGTTGGGGAGGCGGGTAGTTTTAAGTCCGTCAAGCAGGGAGGCAGGGAGGAGGGAGGGTAAGGGGGGATTGTTCATTGTTTTTTGTATTTTGTTGTTTGCAGATTTCATAAGGGCAGCGGCTAAACGTTTTCATTTATGCACTACACATCCGGCATCTTGTCGATACATCTCCATTACTACGTGTGCAGACTATGACGGAAACAGTAATACGGGCTCAACAGAGACCTGAACCACCAACATCTTCCCTGACGCAAATTGCTCCCCTATCATTGATTAAGTGGAATGTCCATGGGCTGGGCGATAAGATCAAGAGAGGGCTGGTTTTACAATATTTGAAACGCCACGCTCCTGCAGTGGCCCTACTTCAAGAAACACACTTGACGAGCTCATCTTGTAAAGCTATGGCCCGTTGGGGATTCCAAATGGTAGTGCACTCTGAGTTTTCCTCTGGGTCACAAGGAGTGGGCATTTTAGTGCGGAAGCAATTTCCGCTGATAATTAAGCGGACATGGACGGATGACCAGGGACGATTTGCGGATATCGCGTGCCAATGGGAAGGACGGGCCTTCAATATAGTGACTGTGTATATTCCTCCAGCACTCCACCCAGTGCCCCTCCCAGCCCTTAGTGAATTTTTGCTCGCCCTTCCAGGAGGGGGAACTCCTAATTGGGGGGATTTTAATGCCACTATTTGCGGTGCCCGAGACCGACATCCCCCCAAAGAGTAATGAAATCTCCCGACTTGCGGGATTTCTCAAAGCGCTCAGTCTCATGGATGCTTGGCGCTACCGTCACCCCTCGACTCAACAGTTTACCTTTCACTCTGGGGTACATAATAGCCTCTCGAGGATAGACTACTTTCTAACATCAGCAGTCTACATAATATAGTAGAAAATGATACCCTGCCCAGGGGAATCTCTGATCACTCCCCAGTATTGCTAACATGCACATATAAGCACATGGTTCGACGTCGCATCTACCCCATATATCCCGGTTATCTCCACAACCCCAAAATTCTTAATGACATCACTACCACAACACAACACTACTTTCAAGAAAATGTACAATCCGTCCTGTCCCCTACAACCCTCTGGGAGACCTACAAAACAGGTATTCGGGGCCAGGCCATTGCCTCCATTACAGGTCAAACTCGAAAAGAAGAAAGAGTTGGAGACCATAGAGTTAGAATTACACCAGGCTGAGGAACACCATACCCAAAACCCAATGACAGGATCGGCCCAATCCCTGCGTCTTAAGCTGCAGGAATATACAGAATCTCTAAAAGAAACGGTTAGGACCAGGTTGCAGGACACACAGCACAAGATATACGAGATTGGGGATATGGCGGAAAAACTTCTGGCCTGGCTCGATAAGGGAGAGCGGGCTAATCGGTGGATCGCGCAACTAAGAGCAGAAGATAGCGAATCCATAACTGACCCTCAGGGAATAGTAAATACACTAGCCAGACACTTTCAACAAGTATATACACCAACATCCACAACGACGGTTGAAGAAGCACAGGCCTTCCTTAAAGATCTCAACATGCCAAAACTAACGCCCGAAGCGGTCCTCACGCTCGAAGATGACCTCACAACGGAGGAAATACAATTAGCTATAGGAGCCATACAATCAGGGAAGGTGATGGGGCCTAACGGCATACCCATTGAACTCTATAAAAAACACAGCTAGTACAATCACCCCATATCTTTTGAATATGTACCTCGAGAGTCTAGAAGCGAAGGAGCTCCCGCGGGATCAACGTACAGCCACCATAGTGATGGTTCCTAAACCGGGTAAACCTCCCGAGGAATGTACCTCATACCACCCAATATCACTGATTAATGCTGAGGCTAAAATCCTCGCTAAACTCCTTGCAACTAGATTAACTTCACTGCCCGAATACACCCAGACCAATCGGGCTTTATGCCTGGAAGAAACACGGCCCTTAATCTGAGACGCCTGCATGGGATGATGGCCCGTATACCTTTCATCCAAGAACCAGCCGTCATCCTATTATTGGACGCACGTATGGCGTTTGATATGGTGAAGTGGCCCTTTCTCTTCGCGGACTTGAAACATTGTGGCTTCAGCCCCACATTTTGTGCTTGGGTGCACTTGCTGTACTCGAAGCCTTTGGCTCATGAAACAGCAAACGGTCACATATCAGAGGATTTTCCGCTGGGGCGTGAAACACGTCAGGGGTGTCCCCTCTCCTCATTACTGTTCGCCCTAGTTCTGGAACCATTGGCTGCATGGATCAGATGGGAACAGACTATCCGAGGGCTCCATTGGGCGGCGGGATGGGAGGACCGCATCTCCCTGTATGCAGATGACGTGTTGTTATATATGGCATCTCTCAGGCGAACCATCCTGGTGCTCTTAAATATTTGTGACCTTTATGGTCAGGTCTCTGGCTACACCATTAATTGGTCCAAATCAATTACATACGTGCTTCGCGGCCCACCACTACAACTCCCAAGGGGCTGTAATCTGCAGGTCACAGATGGAAGTTTTAAATATTTTGGTATCCATATCACGCCAAGGTCCGACAAATGTATTTAAAAAAATCTCATGCCTCCCCTGGAACGTCTCAGGCGAGACACGGTACACTGGCATTCCCTACCATTGACATTGCTTGGGAAAGCAGCACTTTTTAAAATGATGGCGCTTCCCCGGTTTCTCTATGCTCTGGAGAATATTCCATTTCTTGTGCCATCAAGCTATTTTAAAGCTATAGCGGCGGAGGTCTCCAGTTTACTATGGCGGAACAAACCGGCACGCATTGCCATGGACAAATTGGTCCGAGTCTGGTATGATGGAGGCATAGCTCTCCCAAACATACAATTATATTATTGGGCATCACAGTTGAAAGTAATTAAGAACAATAGTTACTTACCTGTAATCTGTGGTTCTCCAGTATTGGTGTCTTTCATAGATTCACATGCCTGAATCATTCCCCGTCGTCGGAGTGGGAGTCACACGGTACATAAAAAAGCAATAATTATCCATATAATAACCAAAAAACCTTGGTAACATAAAACCAGGAAGTAAAGTAGCCTAAGCTACCAGGAAAAAACTTCCACACCTGTGACTATCACAGTCATTATGTACAGTCCAAACTGCAGCCAATCAGGCGACAGCACCCACCAGAATGTTCTCCTCAGAGGCTCAGGCTCTCAGATTTTCTCGCACAGGAGTGAACCATAGTATAACAGCCTAACCAGCCTCTGAGGGGAGGTGGGCGGGTTGCATGTGAATCTATGAAAGACACCAATACTGGAGAACCACAGATTACAGGTAAGTAACTATTGTTCTTCTCCAGTATTTAGGGTGTCTTTCATAGATTCACATGCCTGAAGCAGAGTAGATAGCAGTACAGATCATCATGCTCATAAGACGCTCCTTATGTATCATAGTAAATACACATTACCAAAATGTATAATCCTATATAAATACATCTGCGCTGAACATATGCAGAACCACTTCAAGATATAGAAAAGAACAGTATGGAATAAGCGTCTTATAGAAAAGAGCATAGTGGAGGAGGAAGAACAGACGCTCACCTTATTTGAAAAGATTGCGGAGAACAGCTTGTCCCACTGACGCATCTACATCGCTTGAGGCTTCCAGACAGTAGTGCTTGGTAAAAGTGTGCCTGTTGGACCAGGTTTCCGCTCTACAGATCTGATGAAGAGGCACACCAGCAAAAAGAGCGGTGATGAAGAAATTGCTCTTGTAGAATGCGCTCTTGGGGTTGCCTGCAACGGTCTTTCCGCTTGTTCATGGCATAAACAAATTGCAGCAGAAATCCAACGAGCTATGGTTGGTTTGGAGACAGAGTGCCCTTGGCGCAATCTACCATATGCCACAAAGAGTTGGTCTGATTTACGTATTGTTGCTGTCCGTTGTAAGTAGAACTTGAGACATCTTCTGATGTCAAGGGAATGCAAGGCCCTTTCCGCAGTTGTGAGCGGATTTGGAAAAAATGTCTTTTAGATTATACATTCATTAAGGTGGAAATCCGCAGGAACTTTTGGCATGAAGCTGGGATTAGTGCGTAGCACTACAGATTTTGATGTAAATTGCAGAAAAGGTGGATGAATAGTTAACGCTTGAAGGTCACTTACTCTTCTTGTTGATGTCAGAGCCAATAGCAAAGAAACATTCCAAGAAAGGAACTTTAAGTCCACTTTGTGAATAGGTTCGAAGGGGTGCCCTATAAGTTGTGTAAGCACTACATTAAGGTGCCAGGATGGAGGTGGATGTCGAATAGGGGGAAACATCCGAAACTACCCCTTGAAGAATTGCTGAATGAGTCTATTTGAATAAAGAGAATTAGAACCATCCTGCCGAAACCTTGAAATAGCTGCCAAGAAAACCTTCAAAGTAGAATGGGAGAGGCCCGATCTTGCCGAATGAAGAAAGAACGGTAAAAGTTGTTCTGGTTTTGCATGAAGAGGGTGGATATTGACAGATTGACACCCCATACAAAACCTCTTCCATTTTAGTTTGTAAGTTTTATTAGTAGTATGTGCTTGAGCATTAGCTAAAACCTCCCAACAGTTTGCAGGAATATTTAGGTGTGCGAATTCAAGGTGTTGAGGAGCCATGCTGCTAATCTCAAAGATGCTGGGTCTGGGTGACAGATCCGTCCGTTCTGGATGAACAGAAGGTTCAGTATTGGGGGAAACTGAATGGGTTCGCACTCCGAGAGGAGGAGAAGTTCGGTGAACCAGTATTGGTGAGACCACCTGGGAGCTATGAGGATCATGCGGCAAGGTTGTTTCTTGATCTTGTGGAGAACTCGTGGAACTAACGGAATCAGTGGAAAGGCGTAGGCATATATCTGCTACCAGTTCATCGAAAACGCATTTTCGCATGAATCTTTCTGGGGAACCCAACTTGCAAAGGATAGGCATTTGCGGTTCTGGCTGGTTGCAAACAGGTCGAAATCTGGGCGCCCCCACTCTCGAAAAACTCTGTTTAAGGTTGGTTGATGAAGCTCCCACTCGTGGTTGGATGTTGTGGACCTGCTGAGGGAATCCGCTAAAACATTTGCGACCCCTGGGACATGAATGGCTGAAAGGCTGATCTTGTGACGAATCGCCCAGTCCCAAATCTCTTGAGCTTGTTGAGATAGTAGGGCTGACTTTGTCCCTCCCTGCTTGTTCAAGTAATGCATACTTGTAGTATTGTCCGTTCGAATCAGTACGGAGGTTCCTCTGATGATGGTTCGAAATGACTTCAGAGCCAAGAAAATGGCTCGTAATTCCAGAAGGTTGATATGCCACTTCTTTTGCTGAGAAATCCATCTGCCGTTGACTTTCATCTCTTGAAGGTGCACCCCCCATCCCTCAAGGGAAGCATCTGTGGTTATGGTGAAATCCGGCATTTCGACCAGAAATGCACATCCTTCCTTTATGTTATTAGGCTCCACCAATGCAAGGCTTCTAGCATCCGAGGAGTGATGCGAACGATGTCCTCGAAAGACCCCGAAATCTGGAGACATTGAAGATTGAGTTCCTCTTGCAATTGCCTCATTCTGTAACGGCAGTTGGGTATCAGAGGGATGCAAGAAGAAATCATCCCTAGGAAGGACTTGTACAAACGGACTGAAACGCACTCTTTTGACAGCAATAAGCGTGCAAGATTGCAGATCTTGAGTTGTCTTTCCTTTGAGACGAAAGCTTGAGCCAGCCTTGTGTCCAGTGTGGCTCCCAGAAAAGTCATTCTCTGTGATGGAGTCAGATGAGACTTTTCGAAATTTATGGAGAGACCCAGAGATTGGAATAGTAGTAGACATTTCTGAACATGTGCGTTTGCGGTTTGAAAAGAATTCGCCTTGATAAGGCAGTCGTCCAAGTAAGGGAAAATTTGAATGCCCTGTAGACGAAGGTGTGCGGTCACTGGTGCTATGACCTTTGTGAATACACGGGGTGCTGAACGAAAACCAAACGGAAGGACTCTGAATTGAAAGTCTCTGCCAGCCACTCTGAACCGTAGAAAATTTCTGTGTCTGGGTAGGATTGGTACATGAAAATAAGCGTCTTGGAGGTCGAGGGTGGCCATGTGATCCCCGCTGAAAGCAATTGGAGTATTTCTTGAAGTGCTAACATTCGGAAGGACACATTTTTCAGGTATTTGTTGAGGGCGCGAAGGTCGAGAATGGAGCACCATTCTCCCGACTTCTTTAGAATTAGGAAAAATCTTGAATAAAATCCTGTTCCTCTTTGTAAAGGAGGGACCTTTTCGATTGCTCCTTTCCGAATCATCAGATTTATCTGGGAAATAAGCTCCTTGAGATGAGCAGGAGGTGGTCCTTTGGGAGGAGAGTTTGGGGAAATCTTTGTGAACTCCAGAGCATGGCCTCTGGCCACTATATCCAAAACCCACTTGTTGTAATTCTGGACCAGTTTGAGTAAAAGTGGGATATTCTTCCTCCAATTTTTGACTGGGGCAACGACAGAGATGGTGGCAGTTGACAGATCTCATTGTTTTTTATTTGAATTCCGTCCACGATAGGATGGTTTCCTTCTTGATTGCGAGTAGGAGTTACCTCGTTGTCCGTATGATTGCTGTCTGTAGGGATGAAACCTTTGATTACTTTGAGAGGTTTGATAAGATCGTTGCTGACTGTAACCTCCCCTATTGGAGAAGGATCCACATCCTTTGGCACCACGAAAGGACGACCTACGAAACTGCAGGCTACCACAGACCTCGCTGTCTCTGTGTCTTTTTTAATAGCCTGAAGGGCCTCATCAACATGTTGGCCGAATAGTAACTCCCCATCGAACGGCATGTCGATAATCTTGGTTTGGACCTTTTGGCGAAAAGATGTCTATTTCAGCCAACCTTGTCTCCTCAGTACTGCTGCGCCTGCTAATTGTCTAAATCCTGTGGATGCCACATCCACAGCTGCGTTGATGATTTCCGCAGAGGTATACTCTCCCTCCTGTAAAATCTTCAGGCCTCGGACTTGGAGGGTTCTGGCAGCATGTTAATGTAGGGGGAGATGTCGGACCAAATTTGCAGCCCGGACAGTCATTGCAGCCATACTGGAAACCTTCTTTCCAATCGAATCCAACCGTCTGCCATCCCTGTCCGGCGGAGCTGCTATAGGTGAAGAGGGGTTCCTGGACCATCTCTGCACCGCTTGGGAGATGACAGAGTCAGCTTTCGGCTGGCCGATAAGGCATGCAGGTGAATCACTCGGCGCCTTATATTTTTTGTCTAACCGAGGCAAGACTGCAGGAAGAGAATTTGGTGTTGCCATGATTTTCAACCCTTCCTTCCAGATAAAATTTATGATGGGAATTGTCCTGCTCTGCTTTCGTGGTTGGTCTTTAAAATCATAAAGAAAGCAGTCATCTTTCCTTGTCTTCATAGGTATGAGAAACCTCTTCGTTGCCCTCTCCATAAGGAGATGAAA
Organism: Triturus cristatus; assembly: GCF_964204655.1. Classification (NCBI taxonomy): domain Eukaryota; kingdom Metazoa; phylum Chordata; class Amphibia; order Caudata; family Salamandridae; genus Triturus; species Triturus cristatus. The sequence goes on along the minus strand of NC_140584.1, from coordinate 933,295,446 downwards.
ACCTCCGATATCCACAGGAGGAGAGTCCACGGGTTTTGGAGCTGACGGTAATGGAGTTTGAATTTGGTATTCGTCCCACTCCGACAGAACAGACTGACCATCTACCTCGCCCTCTTCCCTGTCATCATCTGTAGTGTGAGCCTCATGGGAATGACAAGATGGCACTGGAGAAGGTGGTCTAGGAGATCGTAAAGGAGTTACAGGAACCCTTGGCATAGGCGTGGATGGAAGAGACTCCGCCGACTCAGATGGAGGAAAACGGCGATAATAGTCTTGTAACATATATTGCAAATTGTTAATCAAGTACAAAGGCATTTGTGCTGTGGGAACTGTGACAGGAGCTGGAGCTTGAGGCTCAGGACAAGGTTCTTCCTCCTGGTCATCATCCTGATATTTTATAAACAATTCCGATGGACTCCTCGCAGAGCGGAATCTATCATCCTCTCCTGATTCCTCTTCTTCTTCTTCCTCCTCAGAATCTAATAGTTGCTCAGGCAACTTCAATGGGGAAAGGGCTTCCAATGAGGAGCCACGACGTTGTAGTAAAGAAGCCGTCGCTGTAGGCAGGGCGGAGGAAGCAGTAGCCGATGTTGCTGACCAAACTTGTAAATCCGTGCAGGAAGACAAAAGAGGAGTCGACGAGATCGTCGTCGATGGAGCTGGCGTCAGAACAGTGAGTGTCGACGAGGAAGCCGTTTTTGTTGACGAGGCAGTCTTCGTCGACGAGAGGTTCGTCGATGACGAATCAGTCTTCGTCGACGAGGCAGTCGCCGGCGACGAGGTAGTCTTAGACGACGAGGCGGCCGTCGACGAGGAAGTCTTCGTCGACGAGGTGGCCGTCGACGCAGCAGTCGTCGACGAGATCTTTTTAATCCTTACCGTCGACGGAGCGCTGACAAGAGGTGAAATCTCCTTCGTCGACGAGATGGGTCGAACAGCAACGGAGACCAGCGTCGACGGGGAAGAAGCCGATGCCATGATCATCTTGGGTCTCGGCGACGAGAAGGTTACCGTCGACATAGAAATAGTGTCGACGATGGAGCCGTCGACGACGGAACTTTCTTCTGAGGTGAATTTTAGTCAGGAAGTCTTTTTGATGCCAGAGAATTTCCAGTCTTTCTCAGGGGCGTAGCAGGCTTAGATTTTGAAGGTGGAGAAGCCTTTTTTGAAGAGGAAGTAGAAGGCAAGCCAGAGCCCTTAGCAGGTTGGACTTTTCTCAACACCTTAGCCACAGGAGATAAGTCTTCCTCAGCCATCCTCTTTCTAGAGGACATAAATGAACCAGAGGCTACACTTTCCACCTCAGATAAAGGGTTATCCTTGTCCTTGATCTTCTGTAACCACAGAAGTAGGTGCCCTTCTCTATCTCTGAGGGTCTTCTGAGGGAAGGTCCTGTAGATCTTACAATCCCTCACCTCATGATCCGGATAGAGGCAGTAAATGCACTTCTTGTGGGGGTCTTCAGAAAATAGCCGGTGCTTCCCACAAGATTCACAAGGCCTGAAGAGAGACCTCTTAGAAGATGACATCTTGAAGATAAGCAAAAAAACAGAAAAAACTGTGGAGTACTGAGCAGAGCTCAGGGAGACTCCCTTCACATGACGTGCGGTAGAAAATCTGAGAGCCTGAGCCTCTGAGGAGAACATTCTGGTGTGTGCGGTCGCCTGACTGGCTGCAGTTCGGACTGTACATAATGACTATGATAGTCATAGGTGTGGAAGTTCTTTCCTGGTAGCTTAGGCTACTTTACTTCCTGGTTTTATTTTACCAAGGTTTTTTGGTTATTATATGCATAAATATTGCTTTTTTATGTACCGCGGGACTCCCACTCCGACGACGTGGAATGATTCAGGCATGTGAATCTATGAAAGACACCCTAATTACTGGAGAATCAGTTGATACACGCCCCACAAACAGACCCTGTGCTCAAAGCGGACAGAAATGGGTTGAGAGAAGGAGGTGTCATGAAGGCGCTATACACCAAAAAGCGATCTACCCCACTAATCGGACCGACGGCACATACAGTCCAGATTTGGTACACGGCACTTACAACACTAGGCTGGAGTGGGGTCCTTACCCAGCTCACTCCACTTTGGAACACACAAAGACTAGGAAGACTTCAAAATAGTAAAGGTTTCCACAGATGGGATGCTATTGGCATCTCTACGGTGGGTGACTTATGGACTAAGGGTGAGATGGCTACCTTTGCTCACCTACAGGAACACTACAAGTTGGCACCCTCTGAAATATTCAGATACATGCAGATCAGGCATGCACTCACGGCAGCTATACCAACTGACACCGCACTACCGGAGGCCTCCCCCTTGGAAGATAGGTTACTGACTGAATACATGGATAAAAGGGCTACCTCTCTCACCTACCGCAAACTCGTTAACAATTTACCTGATCCCATGCAATCGCTACGCATAAAATGGTCTACTGAGCTGGGGGACTTGGATGACACAGACTAGCAGGAGGCACTCTCGTCTCCGCGCGAAGTAGCAATACCCTCACGACTGAGAATGATACAACTTAAGATACTACATCGCACGTACTACACCAGGGTGACCCTACATAATATAGGGAGTGCCACAAATCCGTTCTGTATAAGGGATTGTGGGGAGGAAGGTATGTTCTACCACACCATGTGGCAGTGTCCGCGGATAACGCCATACTGAGTCTCAATTATGCCAGAGCCCAAAAGATGTCTATTAAACATATGGGAGCCCACTGATCTTAGCCACGCAGCACAAGATTGGGCGACCCTCTGGCTGATGTTCGCCAAACGCAATATAGCCAGATTGTGGGGTTCACGGTGCTCACCAACGCTCCATGACTGGTGTAAAGATATGGATGAGGCTATGGTGGCAGAAAAGGGGACATATGTCCACGGGGCCTGTCCCCAAAAATGGGGGAGAATATGGGGGAGCATGGAATAAGTATAGAGGATATATTTGTACTCCGCCTCTGACAGCATCCGATGAAGGTTCCGAATGAGGGGGGTGGTGAGGAAGTCAGGGGATTTGTACCATTCTATTTTATATTCAATGTACTAATTGCATTATTGACATGCATATGCCAATGGAATTTGTATCAAACAAGCAGCAGCAATCTCTCAATTTGTAATCACTTTTTACTATGCCCTGTCATTAATAAACAGAATTTAAAAAAATAAAAATAAAGGCAAAAACAGAAAGACAAACATTGGAATGTTTGAGCAGAAGTCTTATACCAGTCATTATATGCCTTTAGACACTCCACTGTCTTAAATAGAGCTCTCAACATTCCAATGGTCTAATATAGTATTTTAGCTTGCTATAGCGGGCTAAACCAGCAATAAAAGGCCAGCTCCAGCATTAAAGGCCGAAGGTGAGGGCCTTTAATAAGGGAGCAAGACTTTAATCGGTGGGATATATACCAGCTATGCAGAGCTATAAGGCTATTAGAACATTCCACTCCTAAAGGGTAGAATGTTTTAACTCGTAAAACAAAGGCCCTACGGAGCCTGAGGGGTTTGAAATCCAGTCGGACTCCGTGAGGCCTTTGTTCACAGCAATAGCTGTGAACAAAGGCAAACATTGGAATGTTGGAGCTCCGGGCTTCTACCGGTCATTATAAGCCCAGAGCACTCCATTGTTTTAAATGGAGCTCCCAACATTCCAATGTTCTAATAAGAATGAAATGTAATCTCATGCTGCTACACACAAGTTTCTAAAACAAATTTAACTGGCCAAGTACATTAGCATTCCAGCACAGCAAAACAGATATAAATGAGTTAGTACTAACCTTGGGACTACTAATGGTCTATTTAATTATCCGCATATACTTGCCCTCAAAATGTGATATTGGTTGGGAACTGGACAATGGCTAAATCAGCAAGGCAATTTTCCCTGTACTGCATGGCGGTAGTCTTCAAGAATCTCCCCACATAGTTTTCTGTTATAGACACTGGGCAGTCCCACGTATGACTAGGATCAAAGGACTCTATGCCTGCAAGTGAATTTTCGGCCAACTCTTATTTGAATAGCAATTAATAAGGATTATGTTACTTACCCTGTAAGTATCTGTTCTTGGCATGTAGAGCTGTAGATTCACATACTCTGCAGACTCCTGCCATCTAGTGTTGGGTCCGGATGTTTGCAAGTGGTTTCTCTTTGACTAAGTTGTTTCCAGTCACGAGGCAATGTGACTCCTCCTTTCGGTGATAATGTGCATGGGCATCGACTCTATTGTTAGATGGTTTTCCCGTAAGAGGGTGAGAATGGAGTAAGTGAGTGTAGTACAGAGATGTCCATGAGTATGTAGTAATAATAAGACTGCTTGTCCTACATTAGCATGTTGGCGGGCTAATACATCCACATAATAATGTTTGGTAAATGTGTGTGGTGTGGACCATCTAGCTGCCTTACATTTGTCAGTTATGGGAATGTTGCCTAAAAAGGCCATAGATGCTCCTATCTTGCGAGTAGATTGTGCTCTAGGTGGTAAAGTTAAAGTTCTTTTAGCTTGAACATAGCAACTTTGAATGCATTTAACAATCAACCTTGAAATACCGGATTTAGAGATAGGTTTTCCCTTATGAGGTGGAACAAAGGCGACCACGCGGCGAGAGCGGACATGCCCGGGTAGAGCTCCTGCCTGAGCTCGCCTGCACCGGGCCTTTTATCCGCCAAAAACCTCCTTTTCTGGCCCGAAACTGCCGGCGGACCTGCTCCGGCGTCTCCTGCATGCCCTGGCCAAATTTGGGGCTCATCGGAGGCACTGCGCACCACCGACGCCGAGACTGGGGCCGCCCTGGGGAGCCCGCGCCTGGGGAGAACGCCGGCGCGAGTCCGCGGCTTGAGGCGCCGCACCAGGCCTCGAGGGACCCGGCAGCCTCCCGCGATCCAACACCATAGCTGGCCCTAATCTGCTCCCTGCTACATGCCCTGACCAAACTGGGGCTCCTTGGCGACGTTGCACGACGCTGCCACCAACGACGGGCCTGGCGCCGCACCGACGAACCCACACCTGGGGACGGCGCCTACGCGAGTCCGCGGCTTGAGCTGCCCTCGCAGGCCCCACGCTGCGGCTTAGGATACGCCCTGCGACTGCTGTCGTGACCCCCTGGGCGACGGCGACCCTTGGACCCGAGACGCGACGCGGGGAACTCGCCCCCCCCCCCTCCCCCCCCGCTTTGACCTGGGGGCTGCTGCACCGTAGTCTGGCCTCCTTCGCACAGGCTCTCCATAGACCACCATGCTGCGCCGCCTGCGGCCGCACTCGCGCTGACGAACCTCCAAGAGATTGGACCTGATCGGAGCTACGCGGGTGCCCTGCTCCCCTGGGAGGAGACCTCCGCCCTGCGCTGCTTGGAGCTGCTGGCTTTACGGCGGGTGAGGCGCGGCCTCCACCGGCGATCCCGGAGACGCCGGGGTGACCTGCTGCGGCCGACGGGCCCCTGACACACAACGCCGGGGGTCATTGCCTTGCGCTCGCCACCAGCCCCATGCCGGGAGGAGCGCGGACACGCACTGGATCGGGGTCTGCGGGGGCAAAGGGGAGACAAACGAAAACGGCGCACAAGATGGACACCGACCACGTGGCGGCGAAGCTGGACAGCGTCTTGGCGGCCATGGAGCGGATGGAAGAGTCGCTGCAACAGACGCGCGCCTCCCTGGAGGCCAGAATAGATGGCGTGGCGATTGACCTAACCCATCTCCGCGCCGACCACAAGAAGCTACAGGCCCGCACTAAGACACTGGAAGATGGAGTGGCGGCGGTTGAACCATTGGTGGCACAAACAGACAAAAAGGTGCGTGACCTCCAAACCAGAATGGACCTCTTGGAGGGCAGGGCTGAGGATGCAGAAGGACGGGCACGAAGAAACAACATTCGCCTCGTGGGCATCCCAGAGAAATGGGAGGGAGCGGATCCCGCACGTAAGGTCGAGGACTGGCTGCGAGACCTTCTTCCAGCTGGCACACTTTCCCCCCACTTCGTGGTGGAGAGAGCCCACCGAGTGCCCATGCGGCCGCTCCCTCCGGGCTCTAACCCCAGGTCATTCCTCCTTCGAGTACTCAACTACCGAGATCGGGACGCGATCCTACGCGAAGCCAGGAACCTCGGGGAGGTCACCATCGAGAACGCTGCGGTGATGTTCTTCCCGGACTACACTGCGAAAGTTCAGGGACAGAGACGCTCCTTCCTGGCTGTCAAGCGGAGGCTGCGGGAGGCAAACCTAAAATACTCGCTACTTTTCCCGGCTAAACTACGAGTCGTGCTACGTGACAAGACCCACTTCTTTATGAACCCTGAGGAGGTTGCGACCTGGCTGGATGGAGGTATGCCTGACGCGCCGCGAAGGGCGCCGGGGGCCAACGCGATGGAACAGTCCAGGGGCCCGGGGAGGCGACGCCGCCGACGATCATCCACGCCACCGCTACACGGGGAGGCAGCACGCCACTCCCCGCCGGCGGCTCTGGTCCAACAAGAACAACAAGATGCTTTACGCAGAGTGGCGGAAATCAGCAACTCCCCGGCGCCGTCGCTCCACCCGGGCGCCAGCCCAGTAGCGTCTTCTACAGATGACGAGGCGATATATGGGTTGCCGGACACGCAGAGCTCTGGGGGACCCCCGGAGGTCACACCCCAGACTGTGGATCTCTTTGGTTGACGGCGGCTGGCCCTGACTGCTGCTCCCTACATAACGAGAACCCGCCAGGGCTCCTGCCTGGCTGCCCCGCTTGGCCCTGGGGCTGTCCTGGACCTGCCACCGATCACACTGCCGCTGCCCTGGGGAACCGAAATGCGGCGCTGGCCACTGTAAGTACTTTACCTACTTGTTCGTTTGCAGCTCACGCACCTCCGCTGCGGACGCGGGGGAGCGCCGGCCCGCAGCAACTTGACCAGCCTGGGAGGAGGGGGCTTACACCTCCCCCTGACACTTTTTCACACCCCGGACTAATACCTGAACGTACAGCTGCCGCAGCATGGAGTAGGAGACGCTGGGCGTCCGCTGGCCAGTGGAGGCTTGCATGCAGCACCCGGGAGGGACACTGGGCACACCCGTAACTGCATTGTTTTGTTTCCTGTTTGAACGCAACCACGAGCACCCCCTTAGACTGTATAGTTTGCGAGCTCACTTGAGTGTTTGGACGGCGACCTGTTGTGTGGCCGACCTTTTGGTATTTGGACTTTGTTGCCATGTTAAGGCTTTTTGTATTCCCCCTATTCCCTACCCCACTACCCTGTTGGAGATCATGGTACTGCGAATATGACACCTATGACAGTTGCACGGCTGGGACGGGCTACTGGAGCTGGGGGGTCTCCGACCGGGGGACCACACCTTGGGAGGAGGGATGGCGCGCAGGCATGAGTAGCTGACATGACTGATATACAAATATGCACCTGGAACGTCAGGGGAATGCACACACCAACCAGACGCTATCAAATCTACTCTTACCTAAAGCGCCACCGCATCAACATAGCACTGCTCCAAGAGACCCATTTAAACGGTGCTGAGGTGCAAGCGCTGCGCCGTCGATGGCGGGGGCAGCTTTACGCTACGGAGTACTCCTCCTATGCGCGTGGCACGCTGATATGGATACGCCCTGGGACCCCCTGGGTAACTACGGAGGTGGCGGTGGATGGGGAGGGCAGATATGCGGCTGCGCAGGGCAGATTAGATGGCCAGCCTCTCACGCTAATGTCCCTCTATGCCCCCAATGTAGATCAGGGCGGCTTTCTGGCGCGAATCTCACAGGTCCTGGCACCATGGCACGCAACCTCGTGGATAATAGGGGGCGATTACAATTGCACACTAGATACAGCGCTGGACCGCTCCCTCCCACCCCCCGCTAATGCCTCTACACGGGGAGCCACCAAAGCGTTGCTGGAGTGGGCTGCACAGTGGGACCTACATGATGTCTGGCGGCAACGCAACCCGGGGGCGCGGACATACTCTTACTACTCCGGCGCTCACGACTTGCACGTCCGCCTGGACAGGTTCATGGTTTCCGCTGCCCTCCTACCCCACGTGACAGACACACAATACATGGGCCGCACGCACTCGGACCACAACCCACACTTTATGTCACTGGCCTGGGCGCGTCCGCACCCTCCTGTCCCCACTTGGCGTTTGCAGCCTGCGCTGCTGCTGGACGCGGCTTTCCGAGACAACTTGCTCACATGCATTGCGCAATACTTCGAGGACAACGCTGGCACGGCGTCAACTCCACAGACGGAATGGGACGCCTTTAAGGTGGTACTCAGGGGACATTGCCTACGCGCACAGGGACACATAAGGCTCCAATTGGAGAGGGACCTGACCAGCTTGGAGTCGGACTTACTGCCACGGGAGGAGGGGGCTGTGGCTGGCGACGGGGGTCCGCTACAAGAGGCCCGCGCAGAGCACGTGCGCCTTTTAGAGCGGCTCCGAAACATAAACTATGCCGCGCACTCGGCGAGGACGCATCACCTGGGCGACAGACCTGGCAGACTCTTAGCGTGGCTCATCTCTCAGGAGACCCGCTCGACACCAGTGGCGGCTGTACGGACGGAAGGGGGGGACTTAGTGTACACGCAAACCGGTATTCACGATGCCTTCACGGCTCACTACGAAGGGCTGTATCGCTCCCGTTTGACGGCTCCTCCTATGGCTATTGCTGACTACCTCTCCCCCCTGCCAATGCCGCACCTAACTATTGCGCAGCAGGACGAACTAGGTGCCCCCCTGGAACCTGATGAGCTCCGAGAAGCCATCTTTAACCTGTCAAATGGTAAAACGCCGGGCCCGGATGGACTGCCGGCCGAGATGTACAAGGCCGGCTCGGATATTCTCATTCCGGAGCTGCTGAAGATGTACACCGCGGCAGCAGAGACTGCCGCTCTGCCCCCCACATTAAATGAAGCCACGCTGGTCTCTATTCTTAAACCCGGCAAGGATGGTACACAGGTGGGCTCTTATCGCCCATTGGCACTCCTGAACACAGATTATAAAATCTTGGCCTCTACCTTGGCTAGAAGACTGGCCCCCCATGTGCCCACCTTAGTACACAGTGACCAGAACGGGTTCGTCCCCACACGCCACACTTCCTTTAACATACGCCGCCTCTTCCGGGTGCAGGAGTACGCTACACGGCAGTGGCCGCGAGCGGGATGCCTCATATTGGATCTAGAGAAGGCTTTCGATTCTGTGGAGTGGCCGTACCTGCGGGCGGTTACAGAGAAATATCGACTGGGGGGGGGATACCAGACTATGATTGGCCTGCTCTACGGCAGACCGACAGTCCGGGTTCGCACGGGCCGCCTCATCTCGGACATCATCCGGGTCTGTAGGGGCACCCGCCAGGGCTGCCCGTTGTCGCCACTGCTGTTCTCACTGGCCATGGAGCCATTGGCCACGACCCTTAGAGCACACGGGCTGGAATGGGGAATCCCGCTGGCGGATGGAATACACGCCGTGTCACTGTATGCAGACGATTTGCTACTGTACGTCAGGGACATAACTGCCATCCCTGCCTCCCTCGCTGGCGTTTTCCGCACTTTTGAAGGAATATCGGGCCTCAGGGTTAACTGGGCCAAGTCGGGGGCGTACCCCTTCAACCCTGATGTACAGGAATGTGACATCCGGCTGGGGGGAGACAGGCTACAATGGCATCCCACCACTTTTCGATACCTCGGGATCCAAATCTACCGCACACCGGCGGATGTCTTGGAAGGGAACATTTGCCGAGCGATCGCTTCTATCCGAGCGCAAATTGGCTTTTGGAACACCCTCCCCCTGAACGTGCCCAGCCGTGTGGCGCTAGCCAAAATGATTGTGCTACCTCGCCTTCTCTACTACTTCGCGAACATGCCTCTGTATGTGCCCGTCAGGCTCTTTCGAGACCTAGAGGCACTGCTCCGTTCGCTCATCTGGAACAAGGGAAGGCCGCGAGTGGCGCTGACTAAATTATATATGCCCACAGACTCGGGGGGTCTGGCGGTTCCTAATCTGGAGCTGTATTACCTCGCAGCGCAGATGCAATGGGTGGCGGGATGGCTGAGCGGCAAACACCTCGAAGATACGGCCACACATATGGCTACAAGGACGCAAACGCACATTAATGCGCTGTTCCATCCGATAACCCGCGCACCCTGCCCCTCCCAGATCTACCTGGCAGTGGCACGCAGATGCTTTCTGAGGAGCCTTCGTCTCACGCGCGCTACGAAACCTTATGCCCCTAGCGTACCACTTTTGGGTATGCCCAGCCCGACGGGGCCGCTCACGGAGACTCGCTTAGCTGGCTGGGACCAGGCGGGAGTGGACACGCTGAGTGACCTATATGCTGATGGCGCATTGCTCACGTTCGCCAACCTGTCTGAAGACTCGACCCTCCCGGCGGGGCAGTTCCTCCTACATGCTTCCATTCTGCGCACACTCACGGCTTCCTGGGGTGACATGACAGATGAGCCTCCGACACATACCTTTATGCAATACCTACACGTTATGGGCCATGGCGCGCACGTCGTACACTGGCTGGCGCAGGCGCTGCAGACGCACTCGCAGCCATCCACAATAGCATCGAGGGAGCGCTGGGCGACGGACAGGGGAAGAGACTGGACGGACAAGGAATGGGCGATGATACTGGCCGGCCCAACGAACATCCCACGCAACCCCCGCTTTAAACTTATACAGTACTACATCCTGCAGCGCGCATACCTCACCCCTGATAAAATTAACAGATATTTCGCGAGGACAGACGCAACCTGCCCGCGCTGCTCCTTGCCGGGAGCGGACCTTTTACACATGCTATGGCACTGCCCGGAGATACAGGCATACTGGGGCACGGTGCTGTCACTGCTCGCGTGCGGCGCAGATGGGCGGCTCCCGCACACATGGGAAACGTGCATTCTAGGGCTCTACAGGCGCACAAAAGACAATAAGGTGCAGGCACGCTTTTGGGACATGGGTCTTATCACGGCCAAACGCATGATTACCAAGCGCTGGAAGGCAGTGGCTTCCCCGCACGTACGCCACTGGAGAGCCTCCTTTGTTAATTGGGCGCAAGCAGAGAGCGTGGTGCTCCTTCGCGAGGAAACGGCAGGGCTCCGGAAGTTCCCCATCGCACACCTCTGGGACACTCTCCTTGGGACATTCCAGGGGGCTTGCCGGGATAGGGGGATAACCTGAATCCCTGAAATATGTTGCACCCCCGCTGACGGGACAGCGCCGGCCTTGGGGCTGCTGGGAGGACGACGCTTATCTCCCCCCCCCCCCCCTTTTTGCCCCTGCTTGCCCCTGACGCCCTGGGGATACTGGTGGGCGGGTGCAGACGCGGACACTAGGGAGTCTTGACCTCCCTGAAAGCCCTCTGTCTCTTTTGTTCCCCTCTCCTGACTTGCGACCCCCCGCGCACATCGCGCAGTCCTGCCGAGCCCAGCCTGACAGCCAATGACCCTCCTGCTCTGCCGCAGACCGATCTCCCCCCCCCCCCCTTCTTCACTCCCCCTCTCCCCCTCGGCCCTGTTTGAGTTTATGACCTTAACCCTAGCACATCTTTTTGCTATGCATACACGGGATAGATAAGGACTATGATGCTGCACACCAGGCTCGCCAGCTCTCTGCGCTGCCATATGTGTAGCTGTGAGCTATACTGGGTTATCCTTGCCGCGCTGCGGCCTGCACTCTGAGCGCGCTACTGGCGTTCGACCACCCGGAGGCCTCTACATTCTGGGGACATGGTGACGTCCGCTGGGTCACTGACTTGGGGCTTGGGTGGCAGCCGGCATAGCTGTGGAGTGGGCTAGATCACAGCGCCATCCTCTACCGTTGATAGCATGCACCTGAGACACCTCTAAAACTAAAAAAGCACATACGTAACATTCCGCGCCTACTCCCTTTACAACGCACACACCCCCCCTTCTGCGTGCATGTCATCCTGAATAATGCCGCCGGACCTCCGGGTTGTCGGCTAAATGGCCGTGTTCTTATCTCTGGTGATGTACACTTGATTTAACTGCTTTACCACCTGGACGGTGAATGTGCGTTGTAAGATGACATAAATGTGCACAATAAAGGTTTTCAAAAAAAAAAAAAAAAATGAGGTGGAACAAAGGCAACAAAAAGTTGTTTTGTTTTGCGAAAATCTTTTGTTATATCAATTTAGTGTAATAGTGCTCTTTTGACATCAAGTGTGTGTAGAGCTCTTTCTTCTACAGAATCAGGTTGAGGGAAGAACACAGGTAACTCAACTGATTGGTTAATGTGAAACGCAGAGAGAGACTATTTTTGGAAGAAACTTTGGATTTGTACGAAGAACTATCCTATCTTAATGAAGTTGAAAAAAGAGTTCTTCTAAAGTTAATGCTTGTAGCTCACCAACCCGTCTTAATGAAGTGATAGCAATTAGGAATGCAATCTTCCATGAAAGAAATTATAATGAACAATTGTGTAATGGCTCAAAAGCTGGGCCCATAAGCTTTGTCAGAACAATGTTGAGGTTCCAGACTTGTGCAGGTGGTACCTTGGGTGGTATTATTCTTTTAAGGCCTTCCATAAAGGCTTTGATTACTGGAACTGGAAGATAAATGTTGCCTGTTTTGAAGATATGCAGCTACTGCTGCAAGGTGTAGTTTAATGGATGTGTAGGCTAAACCTGCTTTCTGTAGATGCAAAAGATAAATGATATTTTGTATAGATGCATCTAGTGGATTAATTCAATTATTATTGCAATATATTACAAATCTTTTTCATTTTGCTGCATAACTGTAGGAAACTGGCTCTATATATACTACACCAAAATGAGGTATTGTGCGTATAGAGTCCAGGTGACCCCAGAGGTAGGCAGAGGTTAAAGTTAGATAGAAACTTACTCTCTAGTTGTGGTACAGTGATCGAGCAGTAGGTCAGTGGACAGTGTTAAGCATTTGATGTACACACTCAGTCAGCAAATGAATTCACACACTCAAGAACTGAACTCTAGGCCAATTGTATTTGTATAAACAATATACTGTTGTTTTATTTTTAGAACCAAGCAAGCCTGGCACAGGTAAGCATTAAATACTTCACAGTAATAAGTTGCTGATTTTAGAACAGTTTGAAAATGCAATAGGAATTGTACTTTGTTTGATTTACAGGGGATTCAGTAGGTTGCAATACTTAGCAAATACAGTACATTGAAATGAATAGGCTTTTTCAGTAAATTACAGGTAAGTTATTGTTTACGTTACTTTTCTAACTCAGTGCTGGATACCTAGATTCAGCACTGGGACATTTCCTGCAAACAGGTAAGTAAATAGGTTTTGGTTATTTTTGTGATTTTGAAAGAATATTTTTAGATTTCAAAACTCCACACAAACATTTTGGAAGAACATTGTCAATGTTATCCTATGGAGGAAAAACAGGTTATCGGTTCACAGGTAAGTTATCGACTGTGGGAGTTAAGGATCTGGGGTTAGACTCAGGGGTCCCCCAGGGTCGGTGATGCACTCTTGTTGCACCCTCAGCGGCACTAGGGCGGCCAGGTGCAAAGTGTTAAGGCCCAATGTTATCCAATGGGGGCCTCCTGTTGGTGGCTGCTGGCAACCTGACCACTGGGCTGTGGGAGCAAAGCTCCTAGGTTTTAGGTCAGGGCAAATGGGGAAACAAAGTATCACAAAAGGTGCACCCTCAGCGGCACTGGGGCGGCCGGGTGCAGGGTGCTGTTTCGAGGTTTGGTGCCCTGTTGTTTTCAATGGAGAACCTCTGGTTTGCAAAAGCACTGCAGGCAGGCAGGCGAAGGATTTCTTGGTGCGACCACCACTTCGAGAGGTAAGTTGGGAAGTTAGGGGTTGGTTAGGCACCGTCGGTCTGGGCACACAAGGCCGTGGGGTGTCGGGTGCAGGGGTGCCTTTTGGGGTCAGATCTTCTTACCAGCTCTGGGTCGCGGTCAGGGGGCCTTTTGGATTTAGGCTGCAGGCATCAGCTGGAGGCTTGAGGCAGGTCAGGGGTCGCCGGATCTCGGGTCAGGATCGCCGGGGTGTTTTTCTACTCTAGCTCGGGCCGGGTCCGGCGGGTGCAGAATGGGCTGGTTTTGCGGTCTCCGGCTGCTGCCAGAGGTTGCAGTTGAACAAATCCGGTGTTCACGGGAGAAGCAGTCTTTGGAACTGAAGGCAGGCAGGTCCTCCGGGATTTTTGAGGTTGCTGGCTGCAAGACACACCAGGATTTAGCAGGAGCAGGTTTGAGGGGAGACAGGCCTGTAGGGCTGGGGCCAAGTCAGTAGTCGTCTTCCTCTTGTCAGCTGGCTGCACGGCTGTTTGGTCCTTCTTCTTGTTTCTGGATCTGAGGAAGCAAGGTTCAAGGTGCCCCCTAAATACTTGATTTAGGGGAGTTACAGTTAGGTAAAGGGCCGGGACCAATGGGTCCCTTCCCTAGGCTGGGTACACCCCCTATCGTGCCACCCTCCTGTGGGAGGGGGGCAGGAGCCTGTCCCTGGTTGGTTGGGTCCCCCCATCCTCAAGATGGCGGGGATTCGGAGTTGTGCTTCACCTCGCCTCCCCGACCTGAGGGGTGGAGTTGGCAGAGGTGGGCACACCTCTTTCCCTCACTTGTTTTTCCTGCCGGTTCTACTGCCCAAAGTGGAGGGTAGACCAGTGGGGACCAGTTGCTGAAAGCAGCAAATGGTCTGGGGAGGCTCACAAAGGCAGCATGCCTTGGAAGCTTCCCCTTCGTGAACCCTGCCCATCCTGGGGAAAGAGGCTTGGCACGTCATCCCAGGATGTGCATTGTTTCACGCCCCCGAGAGCAGCAGGCTCTCGACCCCGGGGTCCAGAAACATGTCTGTTGATGGCAGCCTAAGCAGCCACTCAGTCGGGACACTAGATGTTGGTTCGAGTTTCAGGGGACATCTCTAAGATTCCCTCTGTCGTGCATTTTACATTAAATCCCACACTGGCATCAGTGTGGGTTTAATGTGCTGAGAAGTTTGATACCAAACTCCAAAGTTTTCAGTGTAGCCATTATGGTGCTGTGGAGTTCGTAATGACAAACTCCCAGCACCATATACTCTTAATTACAGCACTGCACTTACAATGCCCAGGAATGGACTTGGGCACTGTAGGGGTACAGGGCTCATGCACCTGTACCCTCACCATTGGCATAGTGCACCCAGCTAGAGGGGTGACTGATCTATGCCAGGGCAGTGGTTTGTAGGCATGGCACACAGGCATGTGTGCCATGTCGACTCTTCACTTTGTTCTGCATGAAGACACGCAGCCTGCAAAGACAGTGTGTGAGTGAAAAGGTGCAGGGCCTCTAAGGGTGGCACAATAAGTTCTGCAGCCCCTAGGGGCCTTCCCTAGTACCATTTACCCAGGACCTACTTGTGGCGAGGGAAGCCAATTGGGTTTAGGCTTCAATGCAATTTTAGGGAAGGAACATAGGCCCTGGGTACCTGATTAGCAGGAGCCCAGGGCACACTCAGTCAAAGAACATCAGCAATTCAGCAAAAGGTGGGGCATACCATGCAGAAAGAGGGCACTTTCTCACAATAACATGCTCTAGTGGTAGGTTTCCTTGCTTCTTAAAGAATTGTCATACAATCTGGTGGTAGGTTTAGGTAACCAAACTATGATTTTAGGAGCCAAATCGCTAGGTTGAGGTCCTTGGGATTTGGATGTCTGATTTCTCCATGGTTCTGTGTGTTAAAGTTTGACGTTATGCGAAGCTTCTGATGTGTAAATTCTAATAGTTTCAATAGTGTGGTGACCCATGGCTGACGAGCCCATGTGGGAGCTGCAAGAATCAGTGTGAGAGAAGTCTGCCTGAGTTTCCGAACCAGAAATGGAAGGAGGGAGAGGCGGAAAAGTGTAAGCAAATATCCCTGACCAGTTGATCCATAGGGCACTGCCTTTGGATAGAGGGTGTGGTAACCTGAGGCAAAGTCTGGGCATTTTGAGTTCTCTGCTGTGGCAAAGTAGTCCATTTGTGGAAATCTCCATGTGTGAAAGTACAGAAGGAGAACTTGTAGGTGAAGGTCCCATTCCTGTATTTGTTGTTTCATCCTGCTGAGGAGATCGGCAAAAATGCTGTCCGTGCCTGGAAGGTGATCTGCCAGGAGCTGGATTTTGTGATGAATTGCCCGAGAGAGCACTCCCCCCCCCCCCCTGTTTTTGTAAATAGTAAATTGTCATATTGTCCGTTCAGATTAAGACAACTTTGTCTACTAGGTGAGGAAGAAATTCTTTTAACACTAGTTGAACTGCTTTCAGTTCTAGGTGGTTGATGTGATAATTCAGTTGTTTGGTGTTCCAAAGACTCTGAACTGTTACAGGTTGTAAATGTGCACCCCAATGCGGTTGTTGTGAGCACGAATTGTGGAATAGGGTCGATAAAGGGCCGCCCTCTTGATAAAATTTGTGAGTTCCACCTCTGTAGAGAGTGATGAGTGCGGTTGTCTACCAACACTAGATCTGTTAGCTGACCCTGTGATTGATTCCACTGACGTGCCAAGCATTCTTGTAGAGGACAAATGTTTAGTCTTGCATGAGGCACTATGGCAATGCATGAGGCCATTATTCCTAGTAACTGCATGAAAGTTCTGGCTGAGAGATAGTGGCTGTTTCGAAACTGTAGTAACAATGTTTGAAAATTGTGAATCCTGGCTGCATTGGGATATGCTAGAGCCATTTGAGTGTTTAGAATGGCCCCTAGATATGGTTGTATCTGACTGGGTTGAAGATGGGATTTTTGCATATTGACTGTAAATCCTAATTGATGTAGAAGATTTATGGTGATTTGAGTGTTGCACACACTTATGATGTGTGTTGGCTTTTATGAGCCAATTGTCAAAGTTTGGGAAGACATGTATTTGTTGTTTTCTTAGATGTGCTGTTATTACTGCTAGGCATTTGGTGAACACTCTGGGTGCAGTGGTTACTCCGAATGGAAGTACTTTGGACAGATAATGATGTTTTCCTATCACACATCTGAGGTATTTGTGATGTGCTGGGTGAATGGGTAAATGAAAGTATGCGTCCTTTAATTCTAGTGTTGACATGAAGTCGCCTTGCTGCAAAAGTGGAAGTACTTGTACAGTGACCATATAGAAGCGTTCTGATAATATGTAGAGGTTTAAAGGCCTGAGAGCCAATATTGAACTTAACGAACCGTCCTTTTTGGGAATTAGGAAATATAGTGAATATACTCCTGTTCCTTGTTATTGTAATGGGCCGAGTTTCATAGCTCTTTTTGTTAGAAGAGCTTGTACTTCTTGTTTAAGCAGATGTTTGCGTTCTAAAGACAGTTTGTGAATACGAGATGGAATGTTGGGAGGGTTGCTTGTGAGCTCAAGGCAATAACCATGTTGGCTAATGTCCCAACTCATTTGTCTGTTGTTGTTGATTGCCAAATGGGAAGAAACTGATGTAATCTTCCCCCGACAGGTGTTTAATGTTCGGAAAGCAGTGATATCTAGTCACGGTTTGTTAGTGGATGGGGAGGTACGTGACGGTGTACCTCTACCTCTTCCTTTAAAGTTGTTACCTCTATATCCACTTCTATAGAATCCTCTAGAGGGGGGAAATGGAGTCTGTGTTTTAGACAAAGACGGGGTGGCGTCTGTGGTATTAGTTTTAGAGCCCCCTCTGTAGAAGGAGTGACAAAAGGAACCTCTAGAAGACAGAGACTGAAGTGCTATCATTGATTTTGCCACTTCTGTGCCATTTTTCATCTTTTCTAACGATTGGCCTGAGGCCCAAAAAGATGCTCTTTATCAAATGGTGCATTAAGGATAGTTTTCTGAACTTCTGGTTTGAAACCAGAAATTCCTGATCCATGCATGTCTCCTTAGCACAATGCTGGTATTGACTCCTCTATCTGCAGTATCAGGGGTATCTAAAGCACATCTAATAGATGAATTGGAAAGGAGCATGCCTTCTTGCACTACTTCTTGCCCCTTTTTGTGGTGTTCTTCTGGGAGATATTGCAATAATTCTTCCATCTCATCCCAGTGTGCCCTATCATACCTGGCCAACAGCCCTTGAGTGTTAGCTATGCGCCAATGATTGGCTTATTGAGCGGCTACTCTTTTTCCGGAAGCATCTATTAATTTTGATTCTTTATCAAGAAGTGGTGCCTCCCCGAAGGTTTGTGAATTTGCCCTTTTACGGGCATGGGAAACTACTAACGGATCTAAAGGAAACTGATCTTTAATAAATACTGGGTCAGATGGAGGGGGTTTATATTCTTTCCCCCCTAGGTGTTAGGATACATGCCCTAAAAGGATCCTTTAAAATGTCGTCTGCATGCCTCATCATACCTTTTAACATAGGCAAGGATTGAAATGTTCTGCGTGTGTTCCCTAAAGTTTCAAAAAGGAAATCCTCCTCTAAGTCCTCTTTCTGTAAGGTGATCCCATGATAAGTGGCTGCTCTAGCAATTAGCTCCTGATATGTATTATTATCATCAGCAGGGAAAGGTTTAGCTGGATATAGATCGGGATCTGTCTCCCCTGGTGGGTCTATATTCAAATTATCCCACGGGTCAGGTAGTGGTTTATTATCATTGTCCTCATCATCTCCTATATCAGGATTTATATCAGGAGACCCCGGAGGTGTAATATGTGAAGGGTCTGAAGCTGGTAGGTATAAGAGGTACTGGTGAAGAGGGTGGAGTGGTTTGAGGAATGTTAATAGGACTGGTAGCTATGCCCTTTTTCTTCTTTAGATGGATTCTGTAATCAGTGTCTATTTTCATTTTGGCAGGTGGTACCACTGGCTTAGTTGTAATGTACCCAGTCTGAGGATTAATATGTATTTTCTTCTGTTTCTGATCCATCTTTGTTTCATTTTCTCTAGTATCAGCTCCAGTGCCTTTAGAGGAGCAGCCTTCTCTTTCGGTGCCAACATTTTCAGTGCAGAGTTGGATTTGTCCCTTTTATGTTTCAAAGCCGACTGTTTCGGCATCAAAGAGGTGTCATCTCGGTTCGGGCCCGAACCGGAAGGCTCGACTTTCTGTTTCGGTGCCGAGCCGGAAGGCGGGGCATAGGAATCAAAGTCTTGGTTCCTACCTTGGCCTGATGGCAGTGGTGACCCAATAGTCTTTGACTTAGTTGGAGTGGATTTGGTGGGCAAAGGGGCTTTGTTACTCACGCACCCTGTCCAGATGGACAGTCATGGGACTCCAGCTCGATCTCCAACTCTGAATAGGAGTCCTGGACGGAAAAGGTCTCTTCCTCTTCTACTGCCGACGCCTCCATCACTTCTTGCTCGACATCTTCGCCGAAGATATCAGGGGTCTGCTAGATAGTTAGTCGCTGCATGTCTCTGTGCCATGCACAACAGTCTGTAAGAGACTTTTTGGAACGGAACGACCGACACTCGTTGCAGTCTTCCTCTTTATGCTCCGGGGATAAAGGTTACAAACTTTATGAAGGTGGGTGCTTGGGTATTTGGAATGGCACCTAGGACAGAAAGGGAATGGTGTCAGTTTCATGCTGGATCTTTGAGTGGAAAGAGGAGACGAGCTAGTCCCGATGGCCGTGGTTAGAGTTTTGTATTGGATATGAAAGATTTTAGAAGTTTTTCGACACGCAGAAGTTTGGAAACGCGATCGAAAACAGTAACAATGAGAATGGTGAATTGCACACCAAAGGGATCCCGAGTGACTGTTTTGAATCGGAAAGCAGCAATACACATCCAAACCCGATGGCGAAAAAAAGCAATCTAACAATCGAGTCGATGCCCATGCGCATTATCACCGAAAAGAGGAGTCACTTTGCCTCGTGACTGGAAAAGATTTCTTCAAGGAAAAACAACTTGCAAACATCCGGACCCAACACTAGATGGCAGGAGTACACAAAAGCATGTGTATCTACAGCACATGTGCCTCGAACATAAGCTTTCCATGATGGGTCAGAATGGGATTGACCTCATATTTGTCTGTATCTCCCTAGGCTAAATGCTCTCTTCTGAGTGAATAACAAGTGAGTCTCATCAGTAGGAGTTGTTGTATTTAGCTCTAACCAAAGAAAGCCTTAGAGCACTGCTCCATAAACCCATATGTAACCACAATTTAGCTTGAGCATGTTAGTATGCCTTTTGCAGGCTATTCAAGAGGATCTTGCCATGGTATTTTTGCACTAAATCAGTGAAATTGGGCAATACAATGTGATATGTCCTGTCTGGCTTAGGATGGACAATGACAATTGCCGCTTCCCAATTCTGAACTGCTGAGGGGGAGCAAATAAGCCATTCAAGACAGATACAACAACATTCATCAGGAATATGCATTAGCAGAAATCTGCTTTTAGTCCAGGGAGAAGCCTTTGGTGTGATGTAACTCAAATATTTAGATGCTACTAGGCTTCGTTAGTCTAATGTGTGAGTAAAGCTTTACTATCGAAGGATAAATCTGAAACCTCTCTCAGAATGTTGGCATTAAGGAATTTTCTCTTGAACCGTGCCCGAAAAGCACACAGACTCAGCAATTCATAGCTGGAACAGTAATGTCCACTCTCTTTATTTAGGAGTGCTGCATGACAACATTCTTGGTGTACGAAGTTCAGAAAAATAACTATTTTGCAAACCCAGGTGGAATAAATGAATTCAGGAATTCTTTCAATGTAACTGGGCCCAACCGTTACAGAATTTATCAAGGCCAAGGAGGGAGGTGGAGCCAGGCACTTACCCTTGCCACAACATTGTTGCGAAAAAGAGTGACTGAACTGGGAGATTATTCATCACTTTGATGATCCACTGAGAATGTAAAACTGTGCTATATCAGACCCAAAGCATTTTAAATTGTTTTCAATGCAATGTTGTTTATCGGAAGAATGACTGTTTGATGATCAAGTGTTCTATGGAAAGCTGAGGATAACCCTAAAGAACTACACTGTAGTCGTTCAACTGACTGCATTGGGGGTACAAAATCCAGTACCTGCATAGATTTTAAAATAACAACCTGAAACTATTTGGATATAGTAGCTCCTGATCATTCAAAGTTTCTGGTGCTTAACACCATCTGTGCCTACTTTGCCTTTAAGTCCAGTCTTCCCTAGCGCAGGAAGGTTGAAAGTTTCAAGAAGAGGTTACAGATACCTCACCCCAAGATTTTTGCGTAAGACAAAATAATTACTCCAAAAGTACGCACATTAACGCCCCCATTATGAGTTGCCAGTCATGGTGGCAACTCCAAGTGGTCCAGTGTTTATGGTCCTGAAATTACTGGGAGCACATCCGTGCCTGGAAAAATTGTGGCTAGGTGAGGGGCAGCGGAAAGAGGCACAGTCAGACCCACCCAGCTACTACACGGGACGCAGAGAATACACAGCCTCGGCAACCCCTAAGATGCCCTGCAGGCCTAATGGACCAAAGCCCAGCTTCCTGGACATGCACAGGTCCCTACATGCAGATATGGACTTCATGCTCTGAACATGTGGTAAAAATCAAAGTTAAGTTCCTCAGAATAGTTGGAAACCGGTGTAATAGGGCTTAGTAATTAGCAAGTATGGGGACTATTCCCCATTCTAGGGGGAATACTTGAGATCTCCATCAAATCACAGGACAATACCAGCCAGAATTACTGATTACAGCAAAATATCTCCTCATAGTGTTAAAGGAGAACTCTGGCTGGGGGCCAAGTCAGTTTATCTTGTGCCATGTTCAATTCAAAATCAACTGGTAGCACCGATTCCTATCCTAATACGCTGAAATCAGCAGCAACATAACAGAGTGCAAAACTGACACTGCTGGTAAAAAGAGAAAGGAATTCGAGGTTTTATTAAGCACATTTAACACTACAGTACTAGGAGCCTGTATACACATAAAACATATTGGCTGAGGAAACGGAGAAGAGCCTAAATCTGCTTGTCTGTCTGTCTTTCTCTATCGCTTATTTTTTTGTACACATAAAAAATAAAATCCATGGACCTGCAACAAAAATCTCTTGTGGTTATTGAGCCACTTTTTCTCTCATTTTGTAGTGTACCTTTTAGGTACAAGTTTGTGGTTTGCTTTTATTCTGATGATTCACAGCACCACACTGGACCCAGGTATTGTTTGGTAGTTAAATGTATTTAGCACTGAAGAGACTTTGACAGACTGGTTGTATGCCACTCCACAGGTTATGCATGGTTAAAATGGTGCAGATTTGTAGTTTGGCCTCAGTGGGAGGGTTTTGGTATCATGAGCAATGACCAGAGTACAGCCCTTATCTCTTATCTAGTCGTATGTCGCTGTGCTTGAACAAGTGGTGAAGAAGGGTGAGACAAGAACCACTTGAGCTTTTGAGTATGGCCATTTCTCGTTGAAAGATTGAATTTGGCCTGTGTGGAAACTATTTTAGTGTTGAGTGTGTGAGCAGCAAGCTGCTCTTCGTGTGTTGCCGCAATTCAGCAGCTGCACTTTGCACGGAATGACATGAAGGAAAGTGAGAGGTGTGCATGTGATTGTCCATACCATCCTAATATCAATACAGATGTAGTGGGCGCTGGTGGGAATAAGACTGATACAACCTCAGGGAGGGTCACTCAAAGTCTATAAATGGCAGCATTTTTAGGAAAAGTTTTATCCAGTTCTGAATATGGTGCAGCATATTCTACCAAGTTAGGCCACACAGATCAGCCGGCTTAGCCCCACACAAGGCCAAAGCGGCACTACAGAGCCCATCTCTGCTGACACTATACACTCTTTGAATCTGATAAAGCCAGCATGCTCTAGTAGCAGGTGAGGTCTGCCGGAAAGTACACAGGCCATCCAAGCAAGTCGGTGTATTCTGTCACCAGTATGCCTCGCCAACCACCATACCCCGGCCTAAAACAGTCTCTGAGGCTGAGCAGGGCAACAAAAGAGTGGAGCTCTAACCAAATTCCAAGAAAACATGGACAACTTGAGCCCAGATGGCTCCGCTCCCCAAACTGGCTGTGCAATTTAAATGGACGGAAAGCATGTCTCCCTCAAGTAACATAAGGCCTTAGAATTATGCCTAGCAAGAGAAGTGAGACATTAAATATATAACTGTTATCAATCCCTTTACAGGATACCAAGATGATGAGTAATGGGTTGTCCATGCCGAAATACCTTTAACGTCTGCCAAATAGGCCTATCTATCAGAGTTAATGTTAGAAACTGTTAATGTTCGATGATATCTAATTTTAAAAATGATGTATATAAAATATTTTACTAGTTCTACATCGGAATTACCATTTCCCCCAGGTATTCTGAAACACCTATAAAACTTTCTTCTTTTTCCATACTGACATTTCGATTCAGTCAGCCACAATTACAATGATGAAATCAACACATCTCATTACAATGATTTGGTAATATGGCTGAATTTAAAGATTAAGTACACTGGTAATAAGTAAGGCACACATATACATTACACTAAAGGGAGTTATTTCAGCAGGTCACAACTGCCCATAACACTGGGCTAATGAACGTTTTCTGAGACAGAGAAAAGGGATTTTACCATCCTGAAGCTGCTTGGGGGAGTGGTTTTTGGCACTGTTCGTCAGCAGCATCCTTCGGAGCAATGTGTCTGTCCCAGTTATTTCTTCCTCACATACCCAGTCTTCCACGATACACAGATGGGGGTAGTTAGTTGCAAGAAGCCGCAATAAAGCAGAATGTAACCCTAAAACACACGGCACATTTTATTTTACTTAGAAATACAGTTTCTTGACAATTCCATTGTTGGTTCATACATACTGACTCCTATTCAAGATAAGCGAGTCATCAGTTGTACATAACTCAAATCTGGATTGCTTTAATTTTAGAAAATAGAAGTAGGCAAGACCACCACAAGCTTAAACCTTTCAATTCACCACATGAATCTCTAAATACAGGGCCCGATTCATAAAAGTAAGTTACACTTTTGAATAAGTTTACACTTTGTATTAAGTCTACTACTTTAGGTAGTATATAATCAAAGGAGGGAGAAAGAAGCTGAGATTAATTTGGTTTCCTGACAAAGGTAAGTAATCAAAGGGAGAATGGATCACTTGTACCGGTAAACAACGTTTACCACAAATCTTTTTCCCCGCAGGGAATCACAATGCGGTCGTTACAACGACCGCGTTGTGATTCCGCATACCATTACTCCGCAAGTCGAAACAACGACTTGCGGAGGGTGGGGGGAGGTGTTGGATTTAAAATCCAACACCTTCCCTATTGTCCGCACAGACTGGAGTTGGAATAGTAAATTATACTATTCCAACATCCAGCGCCCCCCCTCCGAAAGTCGTTGTTCCGACTTGCGGAGTAATGGTAGGCGGAATCACAACGTGGTCATTGTAACGACCGCGTTGTGATTCCCTGCGGGGAAAAAGAATGCGTCATAAGAGCATACATTCCTTGTACCTGTATTACAAGCAGGGTCAGATGTGTTGACCAACTTAAAAAACCCTCATTCACGTACAGGAGTGATGGAGCGGTATATCTTGATTCTCCGCTTCTCATAGAACGTGAAAGCATCATCATCGGGTCTTTTTTTGACAATATGCTTTCCTCCAACTGGAGGTAGACCAACTGGTGATTACAGTAGTGATCAGTGATAATATGAAGTGAAGTGAGGTGAGTTAAAATTGCCTACCGTTCCTTCCCAAAGAAACTTTATTCGGTTGGAGAGGAGGCAAGGTTAAAAACCAGGGCGGTGGGCTTATAGAAATGTTACTGTTCTATAGCACCTTGCTGTCCATGTGGGTGGTCGACATGTTTCAGCATGCTGTCTGCCCTAGCGGGTCGGGGGCTTTCTTCAGGACCTATGCAAAATGTGAGGTGGGTAATTAAGCACCTTATGAGGGTAGGTAAGGGACTCACCCTTCTTCCTAATCGTTACTGGTCATTAGTACCTATAACTTACAGTTCCCAATGCGGGCTTCCTCGGTGGACCGGCGGGCTCAGTAACCTGCTGAATTGACAGGTTGATCACGAGTACAAGTCGAAACTGTTTCCTCCCATAGCAGGCCTCGAAAAATCCATTCGCAATTGCTAGTGAGATTTTATCAGGTCGAGCTATTTTTAGCACTCACTCGACCTCATGGTCGAGTAAACTTAAGCTGAAAGAAACAGGTGTTCTGTTCATTCAGAAAGCGAATGAGCAATTAAGACGCCTTTAAATCATGTTTTTATCTTGACACATTTGCTGACTACTGAAGGACAGAGGTCAAATGTCAGTTTGACTTTTTACTAATTGTTGCCTTTCTATTCCTGGAAAATGATTTTAACTTTTCTTTCACTTATTTATCACAGTTAATGGGTTTTGTCAAGTGAGCTGACAGGAATTGTGAAACAAAAGGATGTAAAATGTAATTTATTTTCCTCCAACAACATGTAAATGAATAGTACAAGATTTCAAAATATAACTGGAATTATGAAAAAAACCCTTTTTATAATTCAGAAGTGAGATGCAAACAAAGATTTAAATAGGAGCAAAGTAAATCAGGATACCTTACTTGGTGATGACAAATATTTGCACACTTTATTTCCAAACATTGTACACTATATAATTTTATAACCACGTCAGTGACAAATTCTGTAGCCATTTCATTGTAAAATCTGCGGAATGCAAATTACAATGTGTTGCTACTTTATGCTTTAGTTATATTTTTATTAAAAATGATAGTTTTTACACACGATTGAAGAAACATTTCTGCCACCACCCTGATGACAATGCAGTTAAGGAACTAAGTGGCAAGTCAGTGGTCATGTGTATCCTTTATGTGGCTAGATGTGTATTCTATATGGAGTTAATGTTTAGTTTATTAAATCAAACAAAATAGTTTTCTGTACAGCAGACATGCTGAACTCATGTATTTAAAGGTGCTCTCGTATGTGATAAAGAAGAAAATGTCGTCTCAATGAATTAAAATACTTGCCCAGGATCACATGATTTAAAACCAATTTAGGGGTCAATCAATCAATCAAGGAATTTATATCGCGCACTACTCACCCGGAAGGGTCTCAAGGCGCTTGGGGGAGGGGGTCTGCTACTGCTCGAACAGCCAGGTCTTGAGCTGTTTGCTGAAGGCGAGGTGGTCCTGGGTCAGCCGCAGGTGGACGGGCAGGGAGTTCCATGTCTTAGCCGCCAGGTAGGAGAAGGATCTTCCTCCGGCGGTGGCTCTCTGGATGCGAGGGACGACGGCGAGGGCGAGGTTCGCGGATCGTAGCTGTCGGGTGGGCGTGTAGAAGGTCAGGCGGTCGTTGAGGTACCTTGGGCCCAGGTCGTGGAGGGATTTGTGTGCGTGGGTGAGGAGTCTGCACGTGATCCTCTTGTTGACAGGGAGCCAGTGCAGGTCTCTCAGGTGGCTCGAGATGTGGCTGCGTCGGGGGGCGTCCAGGATGAGACGGGCGGAGGCGTTCTGGATACGCTGAAGTCTTTTCTGAAGCTTGGCTGTTGTACCGGCGTAGAGGGTGTTTCCGTAGTCTAGTCTGCTGGTGACGAGGGCCTGGGTGACATTCTTCCTGGTCTCGGTCGGGATCCATCTGAAGATCTTGCGGAGCATGCGGAGGTTGTGGAAGCAAGATGAGGAGACGGCGTTGACTTGTCTGGTCATCGATAGGGAGGAGTCCAGGATGACGGCAAAGTTGCGTGCGTGGTCCGTTGGCTTGGGTGCGGTGCCCAGGGCCGGGGGCCACCAGGAGTCGTCCCATGCGGAGGGCGACGGTCCCAGGATGAGGACTTCTGTCTTGTCCGTGTTCAACTTCAGGCGGCTGATGTTCATCCATTCGGCGACATCTTTCATCCCTTCGTGTAGGTCGGCTTTGGCGGTGTCAGGGTCTCTGGTGAGGGAGAGAATCAGCTGGGTGTCATCGGCGTAGGAAATGATGTTGAGGTTGTGTTGGCGTGCGATGGCAGCGAGGGGTTTCATGTAGATGTTGAAGAGAGTGGGGCTGAGCGATGATCCTTGCGGGACGCCGCAGATGACTTCGGTGGCCTCAGAGCGGAACAGAGGGAGGCGTACTCTCTGTGTTCTGCCGGAGAGGTATGAGATGATCCATTCCAGAGCAATCCCCTGGATGCCGGTGTCGTTGAGGCGTTGGACTAGGGTGCGGTGGCAGACAGTGTAAAATGCTGCGGAGAGGTCAAGGAGGATGAGTGCCGCTGTTTCACCTTTGTCGAGCAGGGCTCGGATGTCGTCGGTGGCTGCGATGAGGGCGGTCTCGGTGCTGTGGTTGGCTCTGAATCCGGATTGCGATGGGTCGAGGGATCCGTTCGTCTCGAGGAAGGCGGCCAGCTGCTTGTTGACGACCTTCTCGATGATTTTGGCAGGGAATGGAAGGAGCGAGATAGGGCGGAAGTTCTTGAGGTCGGTCGGGTCCGCAGTTGGTTTCTTCAGTAGTGCGCTGAGCTCGGAGTGCTTCCAGCTCTCCGGGAAGGTGGCTGTGTCGAAGGAGGCGTTGATGATGTCTCGGAGGTGGGGTGCGATGGTAGAGGCGGCCTTGTTGAAGACATGGTGGGGGCATGGGTCGGTCGGAGATCCGGAGTGGATGGTGTTCATCATGCGTGTCGTGTTTTCGAGGGTCACTTTGGTCCATGTCTGGAGGATAGCGGCGGGGTGCGTAGGTTCGGTCGACGGGTGCGGGGGTGGAGCGCCAAAACTGTTGTGGATGTCGGCGATCTTGCGGTGGAAGTACGAGGCGAGGGAGTCGCAGAGGTCCTGCGAGGGAGTGATGTCGTTGTTGCCGGTGCTGGGGTTGGAGAACTCCTTGACGATGTTGAAGAGCTCCTTGCTGTCATGGGCGTTCTTGTCTAGTCGTTCCTTCAAAGATTTCTTCTTGGTGGTGCGGATGAGCTGGTGATATCTGCGGGTGGCGAGTTTGAGGGCGGTCATGTCGGTGGTCTTGTCGAGGAGCCAGGCCTTCTCGAGGGTGCGGCAGGCCTTCTTGGAGTCCTTGAGTTCGTCGGTGAACCAGGGGACCTTCTTGCTTCTGGGCCTGGTAAGTGGGTTCATCAGTTGGGCGAGGTCGTTGGCACAGGAGGTCAGCCATTGCGTGAGGTCGAGGGCTGCTGTGTTGGGGTCCGTTGTCGTGACCGGTGGGTTCTGGCTGAGGGAGGTGGTGAGCTGGTCGACGGTGATCTTGCTCCAGTTTCTGTGGGGAACCTGCTTCGGGTGGTGGTGGACCATGTTCTTCTTGAAGCTGAAGTGGACGCAGCTGTGGTCAGTCCAGTGGAGTCCGGTGCAGTGGCTGAAGGTGATGTGCTTGCTGGATGAGAAGAGGGGGTCGAGCGTGTGGCCAGCGTAGTGGGTGGGGGTGTTGACCAGTTGCTGGAGTTCGAGGTTGGCGAGGTTGTCCAGCAGGGTGGTCGTGTTGCGGTCGTTGTTGTTCTCCAGGTGGAAGTTGAGGTCTCCGAGGAGGATGTAGTCGGTGGAGGGGAGGGCGTGAAGGCTGATGAAGTCCGTGATGTCTTCGCAGAACTGTGCGCGTGGTCCCGGGGGTCTGTAGATGAGGGTGCCTCTGAGGGTAGTCTTGGGGTCGGTGTGGATCTGGAAGTGCAGGTATTCGGCGGTGTTGAATGCGTCGGTGGAGTCAGTCGAGATGCGAATGGTGCTTTTGTGAGCGATGGCGATGCCACCTCCGGTCTGGTTGTTGCGATTCCTCCTGATGATCTTGTAGCCGTCCGGGATGGCTATGGCGATGTCGGGGGCTGAGGAGTCGTTCATCCAGGTTTCCGTGAGGAAGGCGACGTCTGGAGATGCGGTGTCGAGGAGGATCCAGAGTTCCACGGGGTGTCTGTGGATGGAGCGGGTGTTGATCAGGATGCACTTGAGGTGGTTGCTGTTGTCCGTCTTGGTGGGCGTGGTGCTTGTTCGGAGGCAGGAGAAGTTGCAGGATCGGCAGACGGAGGGTCCATGGGTGCGTCGTGGGGACGCTCGGTAGCATCCGGGGGCTCGGGCGGTTTTGAGTGCGATGAGCGTAGCGAAGTCGTAGGTTCTGCGGGGGGGCTGGCGGGCGCGGGGGCCAGGGGGTCTGGCGCTGGGCGCGGTCCAGGCGCGGACGGGCGCAGACGGGCTTACCTTTGGCGCACCTTCGGCGCTCAGTCGGCGCTCCCGCTGCGCGCGTCCGCTGCGCGGTCGCTGGGGGGGCGTCATAAGTAAGGAGCCGGGAGGGAGGGTCCGCTGGGAGGCGGGAGGCTGGGTGGCCAATGGGCAGGGAGGAGAGGCGGGACTGCGGGGTCAGCGGCGGGAAACCAGGAAGGCGAGTGACCGGGGCAGCGGCGGCGGAGAGGAGGCGAGGAGAGTGGCCAGCAGCAGCAGGAGGAGAGCGGCGTGAAGCAGAGGTCAGCGCAGGTGAGGAGGGAGCGGCGTGAGCGGGATCGGCACCAGCAGGTAGGCGACAGGCAGCAGCAGTGCGAGGTGAGCGACCGTCTGTGTGGGGCACAGGGGTCACACTGACCAGCCCGCCGCGGTCACCTTAAGTAAGGAGCCGGGAGGGAGGGGAGGCTGGGTGGCCAATGGGCAGGGAGGAGAGGCGGGACTGCGGGGTCAGCGGCGGGAAACCAGGAAGGCGAGCATTATAATTTTGTCGAGTAGATTATTTAAGTCACTAGACCTAAAGGTCTAGTAACATTTTTAGTATATTTTGAGGCCTGCATAGGATAACATTGTATTGTTGAAAAAAAATCACTTTTTACACTGATAGTCATGGATATTGCAAAATGTATTTACATATAACAAAGTATCTTTGGTTCTATAAAATAAATATACTAAAAGTAATATTTTTACAAACCATTGGTCTCGGATTTAGTCATCAAGTGAGTGTAATAATTTCTTCATGTGTGTATACAACTAATGCTTAGCACTGCTCTCTGATAAGCCTAACTGCTCACCCACACTACCACAAAAGAAAACAAGTTACTTACCTGTAACTACAGTTATCCAGTATTGGTATCTTTCATAGATTCACATGCCTGAATCATTCCCCGTCGCCGAGGAGGGAGTCCCACAGTAAATAAAAAAGTAGTGCCAAAAGTGTTAGTAGTAGTAGTAGGCCCAAAGAAACGGCCTAAGGCCTAGATCTTAGCAGCCTATCTACCACATTATGCAAAAAGAACCAAAGAATTGGTACCAACCAATCAGACATCAGCACCCTTAAAGAACCCTCTCAGCTGAGCCAGATCTCCTCAGATTTTCCTAGCAAAAGTGGGAAGTAAATGTCCCAAAACATGGAGAAATGACTCTACTGGGAGGAGCGTGGGTGCATGTGAATCTATGAAAGATACTAATACTGGATAACTGTAGTTACAGGTAAGTAACCTGTTTTCTTATCCAGTATTGGGGTATCTTTCATAGATTCACATGCCTGAATCAGAATAGCAAGCAGTATACCAAGTATACAGTCGTTTGCGGATGGTGGGAGGCTAGTGCTGATACAATCCCAATTGCATCCACAACTTGTCAACAAGAGGTATAAGAAAAAAACACTTTAAAATTCAAAACATGCAAGCTACACACGGAAAAGCAACATGCAGTGTAATAACATTCGAAATGAAACATGTCATTATCGTAGAAATGTCATTGTCATGATAGAAGATATATATATATATATATATATATATATATATATATATATATATAATCTCCAATCGAAAACGCTCAGAGCTTGAAGACCCCACACACGACGTGCAAGTAAACCACTTTATTCTTTGGCAGGCAGCAGCTAAATCCCAAATGTCATCCCAGCGCATTCTTCGCCGTTTAACGCCATACGCGTTTCAGGAGTCATTCCCTTTTTCACTGGCTTCGGCAATGGTGGAGAACAGCCTTTCACGTTGTGCACTCGCGGTTTTATTGACATAGTCCCGCCCCCCTGGGCGTGTGCCTTGGTGCATTCTGGTCATTGTTGTTTGGTTCAGTCAAATCCGTAGTGGAAAAAGGCTCTACTTCTCCCTCCAGTAGTAACAATCCATCGGGTCGCTGTTACAGGTGAAAGAGATCCGCTGCTTCGCTTGTGCCTCACAAAGGTGTAACGTCGTTCTTGTTGTGCACCCGACAGCTTTATCCATCTAGCTGTTATGTAGTTCACAAATTTGTTGTTAATTTGTTGTTAATTTTCTTTCTTATGTCCCCTCCTCTATATTTGTTAGCACTTTCACAATGAATAACATTGTATATATGTATTTTTTAGATTGATCAGACCATCACTTTGCGCATTCTCTTTTATGCATGGGTTTTCAAAATTGTTTTGCTTATGTCTTGATTGATTGGAGGCAAGATTATGATTGAGTTTAACCGGATTGATCCAGTTATTATTAGCTTTGGCTTTTTCTGTGTAGGCATTGGTTACCAGGGAGTTCTCTGGTGTAACCGATTTAAGCTACAAATTTTAGATTGATTTATCAGATCGAATTGTGCTACACAGTATGTCTCATTAATCATGAAATTTTAAATTTCTTTGGCCAGCACACATGTGTTTTGAAAGCATTTGACTGTTATTTGCGGCTTTAGAATTTATTGTAATATGAATCACACGATGAATTAATGCATTTAACTGTTTGCGCATTTGTACGAATGTATTTTATATAGTATGTTTTCTATATCTATTGTGATGATGTCATGATTAACCTTTGCACTTGCACTTTAAAAACTCTGGCTTCACAAGACAGCGTCATGTGATCAAGGCCTCTGGAAGGCCGAAACGCGTCATGGCAGCTACTGGGTTTTTGATTCAATAAAAACCACTAAGTACTTACTCTGGGTCCGTGTTCGTCTTTCGCGCTGGAATGCTGTGCGGTTGGTGAGGCGATTCCTTGTGGTATATATATATATATATATATAATCTCCAATCGAAAACGCTCAGAGCTTGAAGACCCCACACACGACGTGCAAGTAAACCACTTTATTCTTTGGCAGGCAGCAGCTAAATCCCAAATGTCATCCCAGCGCATTCTTCGCCGTTTAACGCCATACGCGTTTCAGGAGTCATTCCCTTTTTCACTGGCTTCGGCAATGGTGGAGAACAGCCTTTCACGTTGTGCACTCGCGGTTTTATTGACATAGTCCCGCCCCCCTGGGCGTGTGCCTTGGTGCATTCTGGTCATTGTTGTTTGGTTCAGTCAAATCCGTAGTGGAAAAAGGCTCTACTTCTCCCTCCAGTAGTAACAATCCATCGGGTCGCTGTTACAGGTGAAAGAGATCCGCTGCTTCGCTTGTGCCTCACAAAGGTGTAACGTCGTTCTTGTTGTGCACCCGACAGTGCGAGTACACAGATCTGCATCAGTCTGCAGTGGGGAGTCTTCGTGGCCAGAGCAGGCCACTATATATCCAATCGAAAACGCTCAGAGCTTGAAGACCCCACACACGACGTGTAAGTAAACCACTTTATTCTTTGGCAGGCAGCAGCTAAATCCCAAATGTCATCCCAATGCATATATAATTCACTTAAAAAACCATAGGTTTCACACATGTTATAGTTAGCTGGACATTTCACTCGTAAAAAAACATTGAAATTCCCCCGTTATAGTTAGTTCAAATAACTATAACATGCACGAATCAGGGGTGCAACAGGGTGTCAATGTGACACCCTGCCACCCATGATAATGGCTCCCCTATTACCGATTCGGTATTTACCGAATCGGTAATGGCAACTGGCTTCCCATTCATTCCTATGGGCCTCCAGGCCCATAGGAATGAATGGGAAGGGATGCATTATTACCGATTCGGTAAATACCGATTCTTAAATACCGATATTTACCGAATCGGTAATAATTTACCTACATTACATTTACCGATTCATAAATACCGAATCGGTAAAATTCGGTATTTAAGAATCGGTAAATATCATTTACCTACATATGGCCCCTTGTCTTTT
The DNA here is from genome assembly GCF_964204655.1 of Triturus cristatus. Taxonomy (NCBI): domain Eukaryota; kingdom Metazoa; phylum Chordata; class Amphibia; order Caudata; family Salamandridae; genus Triturus; species Triturus cristatus. The sequence continues at coordinate 933,262,694 of NC_140584.1, read as the reverse complement.
GAAGATAACATTTTAGACATCTCTTGATATCAAGAGAATGTAAGGCTCGTTCAACTGGAGTACATGGGTTTGGAAAGAAAGTCTTTAACTTTACAGGTTCATTAAGATTAAACTGACGGTACTTTAGGGATGAATGTCGGATAGTTCGGAGGTGCACGTAGTCTTGAGTGAAGTGTAGAAATGGTTCCTTTACAGTGAAAGCCTGAATTTCACTCACCCTTCTAGCTGACGTTAGAGCCAGCCAGAAGTAAAGCAACCTTCCATGTAAGGAATGTGAGTTCAGCCTTGTGGATAGGTTCAAATGGATGTTTCATTAATTGCATTAAGACCGTGTTGAGTTCCCACTCCGGTGGAGGAAGCCTGACCGGAGGAAACTCCAGAAAAAGTCCTTTCATGAATTGCTTGATTAAAGAGGACGAACACAGAGAAGATAGATGAGCACCCTTTCTGAATCTGAAAGTGCGGCTAAATGGACTTTCACTGAAGAGAAAGAGTCCAGATCTTACCAGATGTAACAAATAAGGGAGGATCTGTTCCGCAGGAGCTTCCACCGTGTGAATGAGGTTAGCTTCGCACCAACAGCAAAAACATCTCCATTTTAGACAGTAAGTTTTAATTGTGCTGTGAGCTCGTGATTTTGTCAGGATGTCCCGACAGTCCTGAGGGATGTCCAGGTCCTTGAATTCTAAGAAATCAGGAGCCATGCGTGTAAATGTAGAGACTGAGGGTCCGGGTGGAGTACCTGACCTCTGTTCCTCGACAGCATTGCGGGCGTCGGAAGAAGACTGATCGGCTGGTCCTGGGATAATAGCAGAAGCTCTTGAAACCAGTACTGGCGTGGCCATCTGGGTGCAATCAGGATGAGACGGCAGTCCTCCAACTTCATTTTGCGTATGACTCTCGGGATTAGAGGCATCAGGGGGAAAAGCGTAAGCACAAATCCCTGACCATCGCATGGACAGGGCATTCCTGTTGAGGGTATCTGCTGGCGTAATAACAGCATTTCTTGTTTTCTTTTGTTGCGAACAAATCCAGTGCCGGCGTGCACCAAGCTCTGAATACCCGGAGCACTTGAGCCTGCTCTAGTTCCCATTCGTGGCAGTCCGATTGGGACCTGCTGAGCGTGTCCGCTAATGTATTGCAGAGACCTCTGACATGTTCTGCTCTGAGGGTTATGTTGTGGAGTGTGGCCCCTTCCCACAACTCTTGAGCCTCTCTGGATAAAGTTGCTGATCTTGTCCCTCCTTGCTTGTTCATGTAAAACATGCTGGTGGTATTGTCGGTCCGAACCAGTACCGAAGAACCTGCAATCCTTGGAAGGATCGCTTGCAGAGACAGGAAAATTGCTCGCAATTCCAGGCTGTTGATGTGCTGTTTCTTGTACTCTAGAGACCACTTCCCCATTATCTGTAAATCTTGGAGATGACCTCCCCATCCTTCCATAGAGGCATCCGTAGTGAGGACAAATTCTGGAACCTCCTGTATGAAAGTGAGTCCTTTTGCTAGGTTGGGTATCTGGGACCACCAACGCAGAGCGCTCTTCATGCGTGGTGTGACTCTGGGGATGTCGTCGAAGGAACCCACAGCCTGTTGCCACTGAAGGTGTAGCTCCTCTTGCAGGGGTCTCATCCGAAGTCGTGCCAAAGGGTCAAGGTTTATTGCAGAAGAGCACATCCCCAGGAGTGACGCGAACATGCGAACAGAAACTGTCTTTCTTCTGGAAATCAGGATTGCCAGCTTTTGAAGACGAACCTGCCGTTCGTGAGATAAGAATGCCCTGCACTGGACGGTATCCAGCAGAGCTCCGAGGAATGGAAGGACCTGCATTGGGCGTAACTGAGATGTGCTCCTGTTCACAGTCAGCCCCAGAGAGTGGAACAGACGAAAAGACGTTGTCACAGCAGTCTTGACTGCGCTTTCCGAAGGACCTTTGAGTAACCAATCGTCCAAATACGGGAACACTTGGATTCCCCAAGATCGTAACGCTGCTGCCACAGGAGCTAGACACTTTGTAAAGATCCTTGGAGCCGATTTTAACCCAAACGGGAGCACTTTGGACTGATAATGGGCGCCAGCCACGGTGAAGCGAAGATACTTGCGATGCTTCGGATGTATTGGGATGTGAAAGTAAGCGTCTTCCATATCCAGAGAATCCATAAAATCTCCCTTGTTGAGACAACCTACAATTTCTGCCAGTGTGACCATGCGAAATCCCTGCTTCTTGAGGAATCTGTTCAGGTTGCGAAGGTCTAAGATCGGACGCCATTCCCCTGATTTCTTTTTGATGTGAAAAAAGCGGGAATAGAAACCCGTCCCCTTTTGAAGTCCGGGAACCTTCTCGATTGCATTCTTGAGGAGCATAGTTAAAGCTTCTTTGAACAATAAGTGAAGACGAGGGGGAGGGGGTCCCTTGGGTGGGGTGGTGGGTGGCTTGGTGACAAACTCCAAGGTATGACCGTTGTTTACCAGGTCCAGAACCCATTGGTCCGATGTAATTTCCTGCCACTTGTCCACAAATGCCGAAATTTTCGCACCCACAGGGAGGGGAAGGGGAGTGGAAGGCGCCCTGCAGAAATCACTGCTTCCTTGCGGTGTCTCGTCCTTGATTTTGCAACCTTTTTCGTCCGCCTTGACGAGAGAAACCAGATGTGTTGGATTGTCTGTACGACGACTGATAAGATTGTCTATATTGGGGCTGGTACCTAGTCTGCTGGGTTTGATACCCTCCTCTAGAAGAAAAACCACGCCCTCTTGCACCTCTGAAGGTACCGCGGTTGTACTGCAAGGAACCCAAGGATCTTGCGGTATTGGTATCAGTCTTTATTGCTTGGAGCGCGTCATCTATATGTTTCCAAAACAACGATTCGCCATCATAGGCCATATCCAATATCTTTGTCTGCACTTCTGGTCTGAAAGTGGTGGCCTTAAGCCAACCCTGGCGTCTGAGTACAGCTGCACCAGCCAACTGGCGAAAATTGGTATTAACAATGTCCAATGCGCTGTCGATAGTCTCGGACGCTGCGCGCTCACCTTCTAATAAATTTTTTCGAGCGTCTTGTTTCTTGTCCTCCGGAATGAGCTCAATGAAGCCAGCCATTTCTGACCACATTTGGCGGTCATAACGCCCTATTATCGCTAGGGAGTTAGCCGCTCTGATGGAAGCAGCGGCCATTGTGGAATTTTTTTTGCCAATTAAATCTAGATGACGCCCCTCCTTGTCCGGCGGTGAAGAAATAGGTGCTGCCGAATTTTTAGATTTTTGTTGGGCAGCCTGTGAAATGACCGAATCTGGTCGAGGATGGCCAATGAGACAGGATGGACTATTGGCCGGAGCACGGTATTTCTTGTCTATCCGCGGAAGCACCGCTGGCACGGATGCAGGATTTTTCATAATTTTGACCCCTTCTTTCCAGATGTAGTCGATGATGGGGACAGATCTTGTGACTTTCCTTGATTCCTTCTTAAGATCATGGAGAAAACAGTCAGACTGTTCAATGGTAACCGGCAAGTGAAACCTAGCCGCAGCCCGCTGCATGAGATTATGAAATCCCCCTATATCCTCTGTGGGCGAATCAGATGGTAGAGGGGTGGGTGGCGAAGGCATAGGATAATATAGGAATCCCAAGGATCTGCTGGATCTGGTAGTTCACCCTCTTCAAATTCCTCTTCAGAGGTTGAGTCTTGACCCTGACGCGGGTCTGGTGGAGGATCTGGAAGTTGAGGCGTTGGAAAAGGAGCATCAGGTAAGGGCAAAGGATCCGGAAGCGGCGCAGGTGGTGGAACTTGCGGAATGACTGGTTGTGGGGGAAAACACTGCCTGTGATCTGCAAGCATGGCTTGCAGGTCTTAATCAGAGTTGGAGGCAGATGGGACATCTCGTTCTGACGAGGTTGCTTATAGTAAGTCTTATGATGCGGGACGACAATGTCCTCCTGATAATAATGCTCTTGATAATTGTCCTCCTCCTCGTCATCGTCATCCTGACATTTGATGTGTAATTCGGAGGGATGGCGAGCTATTCCAAAGGGCCCTTCGTCCTAGTCATCCTCATAGTCATCATCCTCATCCTGCACATATGTTTCCAGGAGATGTGAGGGAGTAAGCGGTGATATATCGCTATAGTCATGCCTTTGAAAAGTTTTTAGTTGAAAACTCCTGGAAGAAATGGGAGTGGAATGAGAGGGTGGCATTGCAGGTGTCGCAGACGGAACAGGCAAATCCCCTGGCATCGTCGTCGACGGGCTCTCAGTTGATGCCTTCGTTGTGAACAGGCTTTTAGTTATCGTCGTCGACGGTATTTTCGTCGACGGGGCCGACGTCGACAGGACGCTCGTCGACGGGGTGGACTGTAACTTCGTCTACACTTCTCTCGTCGACGATGAAGGCTTCGTCGACGGCATCGTCGTAGACCTGGATTTCGACGCTGGCTTCGTCGACAAGGACTTCGTCGACGATCACTCGACGACGGGCTTCTTTGACAGGATAGTAATCCTCGTCGACAGAATAGGAGAGGTGATAGACATCGTCGAGATAGTTTCCGTCAACGAAGGAGCAGAAGAAGTGACAGAAATCGTCGACGAAGGAGGGAAAGCCAGAGATTTTGAAAGGCGTCTACTCACTGTTTGCGAAGATGGCTTTTTAGAGCCCTTGAGGTCAGAGTCCTGAGGAGAGTGCGCTGAGTCAGAGGAAATGATGGGAGTCCTCTGAGAAGAGCCAGAAGTAGAGTGGGAAGATTTATGGCGTTTTTCCCCTCACTGGAAGAGCTGTCATGCGACCTAGCTCTCTTGCTAGAAGTAGAGGCTCTGTCGTCCTCCTCAGCCAAAGAGGACTTAAGCCACAATAGCACTCTCGCCTCCCTATCCCTAAGAGTCTTTGTAGGGAAGGTGTGGCAAATTTTGCAATCTTTTGCCTCATGTTTGGGGTAGAGGCAGTAGATGCAGTCTACATGTTGGTCATCAACATGGACCCTCTTCCTGGTGCAGGCTATACAGGACTTGAACAAGGCCTTCTTGTCTGACATGATGAAGAAAGTTGAAAACTGAGTGGCACTCAGGGAGACTCCCTTCCACACGACGTGCAGTGAAAATCTGAGGAGATCTGGCTCTGCTGAGAGGGTTCTAGAAGGGTGCTGATGTCAGATTGGTTGGTACCAATTCTTTGGTTCTTTTTGCATAAGGTAGATAGGCTGCTAAGATCTAGGCTTTAGGCCTTTTCTTTGGGCCTACTACTACTACTAACACTTTTGGCACTACTTTTTAATTTACCGTGGGACTCCCGCCTCGGCGACGGGGCATGATTCTGGCATGTGAATCTATGAAAGATACCCCAATACTGGATAATAGAGCATTCGTATTATCTACTTGAGCCTCTGTAAAGCCTCTGGGGATCCACTAGACTCTGTGCACACTATACCTCATTTTGGTATAATATATACAGAGCCAGCTTCCTACACTGGTGGATCAGCAGATGGGGGTCTATGACTTTGCATTTGCTGAACCAATCTGACAAAAAGTGACCACACGACTACTATCCAAAATTGCCTTTAAATTCCACTGTATTTTTGAATTGACAATTTTCCCAAATTTGTAAAATTCTTGTTAGGGCCTTGGTTAAGCCTTTTTAGCATTTTTTAAAAAGTTTAAAAGCCTACTTTAGTCTGGTGATAAAGGTGCCTAGAAGTTTTAAGTCCTTTTAAAAAGGCCCCAACTTTAGTAAAACAATGGGCGATACAGGGAACGTAGTTGTGGAACTCAACCTGCCCCTTACCTCCATTTTGGCATGAAGGAGCTAAGGACCATTTGCAGACTCAAGAAAATTAAAACAAGTTCCAATCCTACCAAGACAAAGCTCCAGGAGCTCTTGGCCGAATATGCTAAGGAACACCCTTCTGAAGAGGAGGAGGATCTCCTCCCAGAAGGAGAAAGTAGTGATAATGGGAACCATTCCCAACCTCCTCACCTAGACAGAGATGTGGTCCCTGCACCCATCTTTCCAAGAGTAGTGCAAAGGGTACCTAGCGCCCACACAGGTGGGTCAGGCACACCAAGTAACATTGAGGACAGCCTAAATGAGGAGGACATCCTTTTAGCAAGGCTGGCATGTAGAATAGCCCTGGAAGATAGATTCCTGGCTACAGAAAGGTAAAGAGCAGATATGAGGCTAGCACACATAAAGGGTGGCAGCATCACAATTCCTAGGGACAGAGAGAACTCTTATGATCAACAGAGTGATTGTCCCCAAATATGAGGAAGGTGATGACATCACAAAATGGTTCACAACCTTTGAGAGCGCTTGTGGATGGAGAAATGTAAAGAAGTAACAGTGGGGAGCATTGCTTTGGGATCTGTTCACTGGTAAGTGCAGGTATAGACTCCTGACACTGACTGGGACAGATGCTGAGTCCGGCACGACGACTACAAGATTCAGATGAAGGACCGCCCCAACCGCCCAGGAGGAGGACTCGCCATTGCACACAAGAGCTCCCTCCGACTCGCAACCTCCACTACGAGTTACCCCTTCCCCTTCCCCATCAACGAACACCTACACTTCAAGATCCAGAGTAGCCCCAGAACCACGCTGCGCGGCACCCTCGCATACAGACCCCCAGGACCTCGCACTTAGTTCACCACAACCATCGCCAACCTCATCTCACCCCACGCCATCGCCTCCTTGGACTACATGCTCATCGAAGACTTGAACTTCCACCTCGACAACCCCAGCGACCTAAACTCCACCAACCTCCTAGACAACCTCGCCAACATTGGACTGAAACAGCTAGTTACCGCCCTCACCCACAAGGAAGAACACCCTCGACCCCATTTTTGCAGGTGGGAACAATGGGGTCACATTCAGCCACACCACGGAACCACCATGGACGGACCACCACTGCGTACACTTCCTCGTCCTCAAACCCACACCTCCCAAACCAGCACCCCACCCTCCATGAAGAAACTGGAGCAAAGTCACTGGGGAGCAACTCAACCCCACCCTCAACCGCGACGTCCCCACCACCACAACTGACACCAGCTTCGCAGCCAAAGAACTCCACAGATGGATCACCAACTGCGCAAACGAGCTTGCACCCCTTCGCCACCATGACAAACAGCGCCCCAGAAAGGCCGCCTGGTTCACCACCGACCTCCAAGAATCCAGACGCACCTGCAGACGTCTCCAGAAGAACTGGAGAAACAGCAACACCTCAGAAGATTGCACCGCCCACAAGAACGCCATGACGGAAAACCACCAGCGCATCAGATCCACCAAAAGGACCTTCATCTAGAACAAGATCCTCACAAACTCCAGCAACTCCAAGGAACTCTTCAGCGTCATGCAGGAATTCACCAGACCCCCCAGCGAATCCACAGACATCGCCCCCTCCCAGGACCTCTGCAACAAGCTCGGCTCCTACTTCTATCTGAAAATCAAGGTTTTCTACGACAACTTTGACGACCAGACACCTGACTCTGAAACCACTACCTCATCCAGCAACGCCGTCCAACCCTCCATCTTCTACTGGACTCCCGTCACCACTAAAGACACCGCATCAACCATGAAAGGCATCCACTCAGGAGCCCGCACCGACCCTTGCCCCAAGCACATCTTGCCGCCATCGCTCCGGAATTGCAACGCTCCATCAACACCACCTTCGAAACCGGCATCTTCCCTGACAGATGTGGATCTGGGTCAGAGGTGTCTGGAAGTCTCGGCGCTGGTCAGTCTCTGCAGTCGTCCCTCGTAGGATCAGTCGCAAAGCAAGCAGCGGTCGCTGGATGGTGCCTGGTTGCCCAGGGTGGTCACTCCTTGGCCACAAGGGAGATTTCTTCAGTCTTCTTCCTGAGGTCGAATGTCGAAGGTCCAGAGTTTCTGTACAAGTTGCAGATTCAGGTTAATCTAATTTAGCAGGGCTCAGCTACCTACTGATATACTGGGCTAGTGGGCTGGGCTACCTGCAAGGTCCCTCCTATGGGTGGGACCAGGAAGGGGAGGGGTTACACCCCCTTTCCTTTGTCCAGGTTCGCGCCAGAGCTGGGGCTGGAGTGCCCCAGCGCCGGTTTGAACTGGACTATGCATGGGACACCTTGTGTGCCCCAGGCAGTGTCTAGTTTCTTTCAACCCTCCCTGCCCCAATACACTAAATCCTGTCTAGGGTGGTGCTCGCACCTCCCAATGCAGGTAACCTATTGTCCAAGCCTCCCTCGCTGGAAGGACTCCCAGCAGCAGGAGGTCAGACTTGTGTCTGTGGCAGCAGCATCCATTTTGTGATGCTGGGGCTCTGAGTAACTTTAACCGGGTAAGTAGGTTTCAACAGGTCTTCTCCCTCTAGAAGGGAGGAATAATATCCTTATTGCCAGAAATGGGATGGGGGTATTATTCCAAAGTGTTAGACACCTTACACAACATGTTTTGATACAGCCAAACCATAGTTACCATAACCGTTTAAGATTATAAGGCACTTTAAGAGGATATGGTAGGCTATATCATAGAACAGCTATAAGGACATGGTTCCGAAAGCTGCAGACAGGCTCAGCTCATGCTAGAGCACCATCTCACATGTTACCAAGCACTCTGCCTCCAGGATTGTTAAGGCCTGCCATAGGAGTGGCTGATAGGTACACATGTGTCTATATCTCAGATAGGTATAGGAATACCACACCTAAGCAAGGGGTGATTTCACGACCTTGCCCCAGCTGAGTGATCAGCCAGTTGTGTCATAATGGAAGGCCTGGCCAGGGGTGGCATAATACATGCTGCAGCCCCTGGTAGGCCTAGGGTACACCTATGCCCTGGGTACCTAAGGTACACTGTACAGGGGCCAATAAGGTGATCCTATCCAAATGGGTTATGCACCTAAAGTACATGGTATTAATTTAGAGAGAGAACAGTAGGGCTGTGGGTCTGATTAGCAGGCCCACAGCCACATCTAAGTCGAAAACCAGTAAAGCAAAAGCAAAAAGTGGGGGTGAACATAGAAAGCAGACCCTACTCTCCTACACAACCCCCCCCCCCAAACTTAGGGACATTAAACTAACCTTGACCAGTTGAGTCTTCATGTTCTAAGTGGAAATATCTGGAGAGTCCATCTGCATTGGCATGGTCAGTCCCAGGTCTATGTTCCACTGTGAAGTCCATCCCCTGTAGGGAAATGGACCACCTAAGAAATTTGGGATTTTCACCCTTCATCTGATTTAGCCACAAGAGGGGCTTATGGTCTGTCTGAATCTTGAAGTGAGTGCCAAACAAGTATGGCCTCAGCTTCTTCAGGGCCCAAACCACAGCAAAAGCCTCCCTCTCAATAGCTGACCAACGTTTCTCTCTAGGGGTCAGCCTTCTACTTATAAAAGCAATGGGCTGGTCTTGACCATCTATATTAAGTTGTGAAAGAACAGCGCCCACACCCAACTCAGAAGCATCTGTCTGGACAATAAACTCTTTGGAGTAGTCTGGACTTTTCAGAATAGGTGCACTGCACATGGCCTGCTTCAGGTCATCAAATGCTTTTTGACAGCTTACTGTCCACTGAACTTTCTTTGGCATTTTCTTGGAGGTCAAGTCATTAAGTGGTGTCACAATGGACCCATAGTTCTTAACAAACTTTCTGTAGTACCCAGTCAGGCCCAAGAAAGCTCTGACCTGAGACTGGGTAGTTGGAGGAGTCCAGTCCTTTATGGTCTCGATCTTGCTCTCCAGTGGTTGAACCTGACCCCCACCAACTAGGTGGCCCAGGTATACAACCTTGCTCTGCCCTATCTGGCACTTAGTGGCCTTGATAGTGAGGCCTGCCTTTTGCAAGGCCTCTAAAACATTCCTCAGGTGGACCAGGTGATCCTCCCAGGTGGAGCTAAAGACAGCAATATCATCAAGATAAGCTGCACAGTAATCATCCAACCCAGTAAGGACTTGATTCACCAACCTTTGGAAAGTGGCAGGTGCATTCTTCAAACCAAAGGGCATTACCACAAATTGATAATGTCCTCCTGGGGTCGAGAAAGCAGTTTTGGCCTTTGCATTCTCAGCTAGTCTGATTTGCCAGTAGCCTGCTGTCAGGTCAAATGTGCTCAAAAACGTAGCAGCTGCCAGTCTGTCAATGAGCTCATCTGCCCTAGGTATTGGGTGGGCATCTGTCCTAGTGACAGCATTGAGACCTCTGTAATCCATGCAAAACCTTATCTCTCTCTTACCATCTTGGGTGTGAGGTTTTGGCACAAGGACTACAGGACTAGCCCAAGGGCTCTCTGAAGGTTCAATGACTCCCAGCTCCAACATCTTTTGTACCTCAACTTTTATGCAGTCCCTGACATGGTTAGGTTGCCTGTAGATGTTACTCTTCACAGGCAGACTGTCACCAGTGTCCACCTCATGGGTGCACCAGTTTGTCTGACTTGGGGTCAGAGAGAACATATGTCTGTAGGATTGCAGAACTTGTCTGCAGTCCTGTTGCTGATGGACAGTGAGGCTGTCAGAAAAGACCACACCATCAACTGAGCCATCATCAGGGTTCTGAGTCAACAGGTCTGGGAGAGGGTCACTCTCTTCCTCCTGCCCCTCATCCGTAGCCATGAGTAAGCCCATGTCTGCCCTGTCAACATATGCCTTCAATCTGTTGACATGAAGCACCCTGTGGGGGCTTCTGGGAGTCCCAAGGTCCACCAAGTAGGTGACTTCTCCCTTTTTCTCAACAATAGTGTGGGGTCCAGACCATTTGTCTTGGAGTGCTGCTGGGGCCACTGGCTCCAACACCCACACTTTCTGCCCTGGTTGGTAAACAGTCAGCACAGCCTTTTGGTCATGCCAAGCTTTTTGAAGTTCTTGGCTTGCCTCAAGGCTTTAGAAGCCTGCTTCATATACTCTGCCATCCTGGAGCGGAGACCAAGTACATAATCCACTATATCAAGTTTGGGTTGTCTGAGAGGTCTCTCCCATCCTTCCCTTACTAAACATAGGGGTCCTCTTACAGGATGCCCAAACAAAAGCTCAAAAGGGCTGTAGCCAACCCCCTTTTGTAGGACCTCTCTGTAAGCAAACAGAAGGCAGGGTAAAAGCATGTCCCATCTTCGCCTAAGCTTGTCTGGTAAACCTTTCATCATTCCCTTTAGGGTCTTGTTGAATCTCTCAACAAGCCCATTGCACTGTGGGTGATAGGGTGTGGTGAACTTGTAGTTCACACCACACTCCTTCCACATTGCAGTCAAGTATCCTGACATGAAGTTGGCACCTCTGTCAGAAATGACCTCCTTTGGAAAGCCCACTCTGGAGAATACTCCAAGCAGGGCCCTTGCCACAACAGGAGCTGTTGTGGTCCTCAGGGGAATAGCTTCTGGATACCTGGTGGCATGGTCCACTATCACCAGTATGAATCAGTGCCCCCCAGATGCTGTTTGTGGGTCCATTGGTCCTACAATATCTATGCCCACTCTTTCAAAGGGAACCCCCACCACAGGTAGTGGTATGAGGGGGGCCTTTGTGGTGCCACCTGATTTGCCACTGGCTTGGCAGGTGACACAGGAGCGACAAAACTCCTTGGTATCTTCTGACATATGGGGCCAGTGAAAGTGTGGGACAAGCCTGTCCCAAGTCTTGTTCTGGCCTAAGTGTCCTGCAAGGGGAATATCATGGGCCAAGGCAAGAAGGAAGCCTCTGAACTTCAGTGGTATGACCAACCTCCTGGATGCACCAGGCTTGGGGTCTCTAGCCTCTGAATACAGCAGCCCTTCATCCCAATACACTCTATGGGTACCTTGAGCATTCCCTGCAGCCTCAGCAGCAGCCTGCTGTCTGAGGGGTTCAAGAGAGGGGCAGTCTAATTGAGCCTGCCTCAGATCTGCCCTTGAAGGTCCCCCTGTCCCAAGAAACTCAACCTGATCAGGTTCAAGTTCTTCTAGGACAGTTCCTTCAGGGCTCTCAGAATCATCCTCCTGTGAGGGCTGATCCAGTGCCTGAGGCAGGGGGGAAGGCACAGCCTTTACCCTACTGCTCTTTCTCTTGGTTTTTGACTGGTCCATAGTTCCAGGATCCAGCACTTGTTCAGTGGTGCACTTTTTGGCCTGTGACCTGGTCACAGCAAGGACATGTGCATCTATCCCTAGCATTTCTGCATGGGTCCTATACTCCACTTCAGACCAAACTGAAGTTTCAAGATCATTGCCCAGTAAACACTCCACAGGTCTGAACTAACAACAACTTTCTTGAGGCCAGTTACCCCTCCCCAGGAGAAGTTAACAATTGCCACACTATGGGAGGTAGTGGCATTGCTAGCGTTGGTCACTAGGTAGTTCTCACCTAGTATGATCTGTCCAGGGTCCACAAAGGCAGGTGTCACCATTGTGACACTAGCCCCAGTGTTCCTGTAGGCCTGAGCCATCCTATCATTGATAAAAGGAGTCTGTCTGTACTTGCCCAGGTTACTGGGGCCTACAGTAGAGGACAAAGCTATGTCCCCATCACAGATCAGAACAGCCTGAGTAGGTATCCTGACTAGGCCAGAATCCTCCTCAGTTCCCAGGGTTAACCCTACTACACCCTTTTGCTGGGAACCACCACTTACAGCTGAACTAGGGGGTACAGTTGCCTTAGGGGCAATGGTGGCTGGGGGCTTATCCTTTTTGGTGCACTCACTAAAACAATGTGAGTTGGACTTACAATAGTTGCACCATGGTTTCTTTTGGCCATCTTTCTTTTTATCCTTTTTGGGACCACCCTCCCCCTGAGCCTTTTGGGGGCCTGGTGAAGACTTCTGGTCTTTTTGTTTCTGATCATTACCCTTCTGGTCTGCCTTTTTCTGATCACCGCCCTGGTTCTGGTTTTTCTGCTTAACTCTAGTCCTGACCCATCTATCTGCCTTCTTTCCCAATTCTTGGGGAGAAGTCAGATCAGAATCAATCAGGTGTTGATGCAGTAGCTGGTTTTGACAGTTGTTAAGGATTTGTTCTCTCATGATCAAATTATACAATCCTGTATAGTCCTTAACCTTACGTCCCACTAGCCAGCCTTCCAGAGCCTTAGTGGCACAATCTACAAAGTCAGTCCAGTCCTGAGTCTGTGTCTTCTGGGTATCCCTGAACAACAACCTGTATTGTTCAGTGGTTAGGCCAAACCCATCAATTAGAGCACTCTTCAGGACAGTGTAATTGTCTGCATCCTCATCACTAACTGTGAGGAGCTTGTCTCTACCTTTCTCAGAGAAGGAGAGCCACAAGATAGCTGCCCACTGACTTTGGGGTACCTGCTGTACTTTGCAAGCCCTCTCCAAAGCAGTTATCCATTTGTGGATGTCATCCCCACACTTGTAGGGAGGGACAATCTTGCTCAGGTTTCTATTATCATAGTGCCTGTCTCTATCCTATGGGATATTGCTGCCACCAGTGGGTTCTAACCCACTTAACTTTTGCTGTCTAGCCAGAGCAAGCTTCTCCTTGGCAAGGGCAAGTTCTTCCCTCTCAATCCTTAGATTAGCTTCCCTCATTCTGGCTTCATGCTCTTTTCTCTGGGGGGGGAAGTTATTCCCCTGTGAGAAGAGGCATTAGAGATGCTAGAGACATGGGAGTGGATGGATTCCCTTGAAGGGGATCGGTCTCTCCTGCTTCTCTGGTTAAGCCCACTTGGGGGTCTGTATGGGGGGACCCCATGCAAACTCCCATGTAAGCTTAGGTTAGCCTGGCTAAGTCTTCCTACTTGGCCCTGGCTGTCTACCTCCTCATCTGAAGTCCCATCTGACTCATCTGTAGCGGGTAGACCCTCCCCTGTACCTAGGGTACCAGCCTGTGAGGCCCTAAGAGCATCATATTCCTCTAGGATCTGTACTAGCTGAAGGAGGGTAGGGTTTGCACCCGGTTTTAACTTTCTGGAGGTACACAATTGTCTCATCTCCTGAAAAGTTAGGGTATCATATCTAGAGGGGATCTTTCTCAGACCTGCCCCTCCTGAGAGAGAATCTCCTTGATCTCCTCCCAGAGACATGATCTAGTGAGGGTGTGGTGTGTGCACCTACCTACACTAGTTGTTTCTACTAAACCTCTCTAGTAGTTGTAGTCAGGGTGTGTTAATCCCTTCAACCTACAACAACTAAGTCCAGTAGGACTTAAGTATTATAATCTATGTTATATGTACCTAAACAATATATGTGTGATCTTTCAATTTAGTATCTCAAGATTACAATGGTATTACAACAGCAAGCTCAGATCCCAACCGCTGCTCACCAATGTGAGAAGTTGGCCTGATGTATGATGTCACTAGTTCTAGTGTACACCTTATATCAGTCCAAACAACCCTTATGGTGATTGGTTGTAAAGTCAACCTTATAGACCAGCTATCCTAGTGGTAGCATGGACAAGAGCAGTCTTAGGCTAAACTCTGAATGGCATGTGAAGCCAGCTGTGATACCATATATAATCCCTTGAATACCAAATGAAAGGACACCACAACAGATATATATATAAAATAAAGTGTATTTATTCTAGTCAAACCCTCAGCACTCTTTATGAGATTCGAGGTAAGTACAACACTGTCTTATTCAAGCATACATTAAGTCACACAGGTAAGTAATACAGTTAGGCCCTAGGGGCCACGCAAACCATATACTAAAGAAGTGGTATAAGGACCACTGTCACGGAAATAGAATAGGCCTAGGGAATCGCTGGGGCTACACTACACTACCAACAGTTAGGAAGTGGGAGGCCCACGGGATTCAGGTGCAGAGTGGAAACACTCACGCGTAATGCGTATAATCGATAGAAATAGTACAGTTCTGAAATAAGCAGTTTTAGGACACTTCTGGAGTAGCTAGAAAGTCGAGACTCGGAAACTAGACCCTAGGATAGTCAATACCCTTGTGAGCACCGAAGTACCCAAGTTACCTAGCCCACGGGCTGCGGATGCATAGGTGTGAACTTGCGTCGGGTTTCGTCGTGGACTTCTATGGATGCCTGAAGGAAAGTTGCTGACAAGCAGTCAGTGCAGAGTGTCCGGTGGATCCCAAGGCCGGGATCAAGAAGGAAGGGTACCTGCAAGCAGAAGGGACAGAGTCAAGGTCACTAGCCAGTGACCACGTGGAACCAGGAAGGAACCAGGCGATGTCGTGAAAATTGCAGGTGAAGGGTGAAGCTTGTCGCAGCAGCCACGGGTACCAGGAGACGTCGAGGACGACCAGGACCAGGAGGCGAGCTGTCCCACGAAGGATCTTGCTGTCGGCGGCGTCGAAGTTGAACTAGGACTCACCAAGCCTTGGCAAGCGGAACCCACGAAGAACGGAGGACTTGCTTCTGGTGCAGACCAGGAAGGTCTGGGGTGCTTCTCTTTTGCAAAGAAGCGGGAGCCAGTCTGGAGGAGCCAAACCAGCAGTGAAGATTCCAAGGTGTGTCGTCACAAAGGCCGCTAGCCAAAGGGCAAGCAACCGGACAGACGCGGCAAGCAGGAAAATGCAGAAGGGCCCCACGCAGGACTCGTGGAGTGTGGGGGGCTGGTCTTCGGTGCAGATGGTGCTTGGGGTTGGGGCTTCTCAATCCCCGGTGCACAACTTCGAGGGTGCCTCAGAAGCTGCGCTGGAAGATACTCGCCACTTTTCCCAGGTAGCCGGTCCCACGTCTCTCGTCGCCTCCACGGATCTCAGCTCGGCTGTGGATGTGGATCAGGGTCGGAGAAGTCTGAAAGTCAAGGCTCTGGTCGGGCTCTGCAGTCGGTCCCTCGTAGAACTTCAGCAAAGCAAAGGGTAAGTCTCTTGATGGTGCCTGTTTGCACAGGGTAGCCACTCCTTGGCCACAAGGGAGATTCTTCAGTCTTCTTCTTTCATCGAATGTCGAAGGTCCAGAGTTCCTGTTCAAGTTGCAGGTTCAGGATAATCTCTCCTGGGGCCCAGCTACCACTCTTATACTAATCTGGGGGGCTGGGTTGCCTGCTAGGTCACGCCTTATGGGTGGGACCTGGGAGGGGGGTGGTTACACCCCCTTCCCTTTGTCCAGTTTCGCGCCAGGACTGGGGCTGGTGTGCCACAGCACCGGTTTGAACTGGACTATGCATGGGACACCTTGTGTGCCCCAGGCAGTGTCTCGTTTCATTCATCCCTCCCTGCCCCAATACACTAAGGCCCGTCTGGGGTGGTGCTCGCACCTCCCAAGGCAGGAAACCTATTGTCCAAGCCTCCCTTGCCGGGATCACTCCCAGTAGCAGGAGGTCAGACTTGTGTCATGGCAGCAGCATCCATTTTGTGATGCTGGGGCTCTGGTTAACTTTAACCGGGTAAGTAGGTTTCAACATATCTTCTCCCTCTAGAAGGGAGGGATAATATCCTCATCCCCAGAAATGGGATGGGGGTATTATTCCAAAGTGTTAGACACCTTACACGACATGTTTTGATACAGCCAAACAATAGTTACCATAACCGTTTAAGATTATAAGGCACTTTAAGAGGATATGGTAGGCTATATCATAGAACAGCTATAAGGACATGGTTCCGAAAGCTGCAGACAGGCTCAGCTCATGCTAGAGCACCATCTCACATGTTACCAAGCACTCTGCCTCCAGGATTGTTAAGGCCTGCCATAGGAGTGGCTGATAGGTACACATGTGTCTATATCTAAGATAGGTATAGGAATACCACACCTAAGCAAGGGGTGATTACACGACCTTGCCCCAGCTGAGTGATCAGCCAGTTGTGTCATAATGGAAGGCCAGGCCAGGGGTGGCATAATACATGCTGCAGCCCCTGGTAGGCCTAGGGTACACCTAGGCCCTGGGTACCTAAGGTACACTGTACAGGGGCCAATAAGGTGATCCTATCCAAATGGGTTATGCACCTAAAGTACATAGTATTAATTTAGAGAGAGAACAGCAGGGCTGTGGGTCTGATTAGCAGGCCCACAGCCACATCTAAGTCGAAAACCAGTAAAGCAAAAGCAAAAAGTGGGGGTGAACATAGAAAGCAGACCCTACTCTCCTACAAAGACCGTCAACGGTCAACTCACAAAATTCATTGAAAATAACTCCATCCTCAACCCTCCCAATCCAGATTCCTCAGCAACCACAGCACCGAGACAGCTCTACTCACCACCACAGATGACATCCGCACCGTCCTCGAACAAGTACACACCGCAGCCCTGATCCTACTCGACCTCTCTGCAGCGTTTAACACAGTCTCCCACCGCACACTCACCACCAGACTCCACGATGCCGGTATACAGGGAACCGCCCTCGACTGGCTCTGCTCCTTTCTCACCGGCAGAACCCAAAGAATCCGACTGCCAACCTTCCTCTCCAAACCCACGGAAATCAACTGTAGAGTAACCTAAGGATCGTCGCTCAGCCCCACGCCCGTCAACATCTACATAGCCCCCCTTGCCGCCATTGTCAGACAGCACAGACTCCGCATAGTTTCATACATCCAGCTCATCCTCTCCCTCACCAAGGACCCCATCACCACCAGACTCAACTTCCAGGAAAGGATGAAGGACGTCGCATCCTGGATGAGCAGTAGCTGCCTAAATCTCAACTCGTAGAAGACAGAGGTCTTCGTCCTCGGACCCTCCCCCTCTGCAAGGGACAACACCTGGTAGCCCACCGCCCTCGGCAGCCCCCCACCCCCACGGACCACGCCCGAAACCTCGGCATCATACTCGACTCCTCCCTCTCCATGACCCCGACACGTCAAAGCCATCGCCTCCACCTGCTACAACACCCTCCGCAAGACCTTCAAATGGCCCCCCCCCCTCCCCCGAATCAAGGAAGACCTTCACCCACGCGCTCATAACTAGGGCTCCCGGTTTTAGGGTATTTTTTTTTTTTTAACATTTCTGTCTGTATTTATCCAAATTTATTTTTGTCGCAAGCAAAAAAAAGACGCTGTAGCTAGTATTTTTTCACATTTATTTAAATAGACAATGGGCACTTGGTTGTTATAGGTTTAGATAGATTTATGTAGATGGGTAAATGGGTTACTGCTTTGTACAAAGAGGTCCTTTTGTTACTTGCAGTTCATAAATTGTAATCCTTCTAATATAGCACAGTGAGCTATGAACAACATGTAGCTCCTATACCTTGTAACCCCCACTGTCTTAATTAACACATTCTACACATTGATTTATACACATATGATTTATTGTCAATGTATAATGTGTACGTGTGATATAAAGCTCTCTGACACCATGCATTGGGATGAGTAGCGATATAACACTATAAAAGGAATAAAGCAAAATAAAGGTATTTAAATTGTTATTTGTGTAAATACTGGGATAGACCAGGACATCTAACATTACTATAGTGCATGCCTATCTCTTTTATACAGGGACTGAAGAGCATGCCTCTTTTAAGTGCCTGAAAAGTGATGAGCTGTGTGCATTTGTTTTCCCTCCATTGCTTTTAGGTGTGCTTCTCCTCCTCACCCCCACAGCCCCAGACAGAATACTACAACAAATGGAGGCCTGATGGCCCCTTACCGTCTGCCTTGGTTATGGCACCACCAGGAATGGTGCACTTCAATGCTGTTCAAAGAATGAAAAGCAAACAAAAGTAGCGCTTAACGGGAAAACTCTGTAAAGAGGTGATAATGTGTTCGAGTGTGAATAAACCCAATCTGGCCACTTTTCTAAAACTGTGCCTTGATTTATTTATTTTTACATGCTTTGAACTGTTGTTTTCTCCGTCACAAGGCTGCACTTTGCAAGAGAAAAATGTCAGAAAAAGACAAAATTTCCAGCAAAAGTGTTTTTCTTTTTTGGAACCATTTCACAGAGGAAACCTAACAAAAAGCTAGCGTCCAAAGCACCTGAAACCTGGATGGCCAACCCACAAATGCAAACATGCTACGTTATTGTAGCTAAAAAAAATCTCTCAGTTAACATATTTACTGGCATTTTACCGTTTATATTTATAAATACAAAGGAAAAATATTTTTCCATCTGTATTTATATGCAAAAATCAGTTTAAACGGAAAACTGGGAGCCCTACTCATAACCAGCAGACTGGACAATGGAAACGCCATCTACGTTGGGTTCAACAAGTCTCTGCTCCGCAAACTACAGACCATACAGAACGCCGCAGTCAGACTCATCCTCGGCATCCTTCGACACAAACACATCACCCAACACCCACAAGACGTCCACTGGCTCCCCAGTGAGAAGCGAGTAACCTTCAAGATACTCACCCACGCATACAAATGCCTCCACAACACCAGCCCTCAATATCCCTCCGACAGAATCTCCTTCCACGTACCCAAGAGGAACCTCCAATCCACAGACCTCACCCTCACGAACCCCCGCCCGTCCGTAGAGCAACAGCAGGAGGGAGAACCTTCTCCTACATCGCTGCTAAGGCCTGGAACGAGCTGCCGATCGACATCAGATGCTCCCCCACCCTGCACATCTTCAGGAAGACCCTCAAGACCTGGCTCTTCCCCTTGAGACCCTCACGGGTTAGTAACGTGCTTAAAACTCCCTGATTGATTGATTGATTGAAGGGTACCCTGATTGAGGGCTCTGGACTCTCAACTGAAGAGTATAGGATCAAGTTCAGGAGGGCTTACAAAAACCCTGAGTCAGTCCTGGGTTGACTTATTAGACTACTCAGTAAAAACACTAGATGGCTGGTTAACTGGAAGTGAAGTGCATGACTATGATAGGCTTTATAATTTGCTTATGAAAGAACACATTTTAAATAATTGCATTAATGAAAAGTTGCATCTGTACCTAGTAGGCTTGGGGCCAGTCTCTCCCCCATCGTTAGGGAAGAAGTCTATTCATTGGGTAAGAACCAGAGAGGCCAAAACTAGATATGGTGGGGTGACCATAAGACGGAGGCCAAAAAGACCCCCCAGAAAAGACAGTAGGGAACACTGAAAAAAGATAAAAGTAAGGAGTCCCCTGTAGGCCCATAAAAACCTGTCCAGGAGGGTGGGCCCAGTGACACTTCACAAACTGAAAATGGGTACCAGGGTAAGAACTGGGACCCCAAGAAGTCTGGGTGCCTTAACTGTAACAGGACATGGCACCTAGACAAGGACCCTTGAGGTCCTAAAAACCAAAATGCTAGTGTAATTTCAGGGGTTGCTAGTGTAGCCTTTGAGGGTGGGTCCTCAGATGGGGAAGTCCTCCTAGCCTTCAACTGGAAAGTGGGCCCAAAAGGTGAGTTGGAGATTCCAGAGGGGAGTAGACTTTCCACCAGCTACTGGTGAATGGGATTCCAGCCACTGCCCTGAGGGATACCTGTGCCAGTCGCAATGTTGTGCATGACAAGCTGGTGCTCTCAAACAGTATATCCCCGGTGAGACAAAAAGAGTAAGGGCTATCCCAGGGGATGGCTATAGAAACCCTAGAATTATCTGGGTCCCTTAGTTGGAGAGGGGTGGTAGTCAGCAAAGATCTCCCCTTCGACTGTCTCCTTGTAAAAGACCACCCCGAGGTTGGTCTGAGCCAAAGTGAGGTACCGGTCCAGTGCAGGCCTCACCCAAGGAATCTCTTGAACCTGCAACTAGTGTAGGTGGGCCCCAAAAGAAAAAGAGAAAGTGTAGGAAAGGTGGGCAACTGCTAGCCACAGTTCTAGTGAGCCAAGGAGATTCTACACCAGTAGGGGAGAACTCCAAAGTTGGCACCGGTGAAGTCCTACCTGACCCACAAAAAGAGCTGAACAGTCAGGCAACTGTCCAGTCTGAGTTGGTGGCTGCTCAGCTGACAGAAAAGAGAGTGGAAGTAGGGTGCTCACTACTGGAAGTGGTGACCCCCTGGCCCCACTCTAAAACAGCAGACAGGCAACCTGAACCGAAAGAAGCTTGTAAATTAGCCCCTTCACCCATCAGTGAAGAGCTAAAGGAGTGGTTCTGGGTACAGCGGTCAGTGGCCTCTTCTGGGTGTTAGCCTTTATGGCTGCACTGTCCTTGGCATGGTGGCCTGACCCTCAGCTGAATAGCAAGTTCAGCCCCCTGACCCTGTTGGTCATGGTAGGGTTTCTCAAGTTGTGGGTGACCTCTTTGGGTAAGCTGGGTATTGTCCTGACTAAGTTAGAATTTGCAGAGGTGGACACATCTGATCCCAAACTGAAAGGATTGGGTAAAGATACTAAAGAGTTAAAAAAGGAGCATTGTAAGTAAGGTCCTGAAACTGTTGAGGTAGGCCGGCTCCCCACAGGGACTGACCTGGACAGAAGGATGTGCTGCAGAGTAGGCCCTGCAACATTCAAACCATTTCCTCTACTCTTCCTCGCCTGCCAGACAAGGGTAGACACTCCCAGGTTTGGTGGAGTCTCCAGCCCCCCACACACACTTTTTGCCTGGCTTTTGATGCAACTTTGACCGTAGAATACTAGGTCCCTGCTGATCTGGTTTCTAGTACCAGTGTTCTCTCCCAAAACTGTGCCTTTATTTCCACAATTGGCACACTTCTGGCTCACCTATAAGTCCCTTGTAAACGGTACCAGTGGTACCAAGGGCCTTGTGATCAGAGAGGGTCTCTAGGGGCTGCAGCATGTATTACGCCACCCTAAGAGACCCCTCACCAACCACATGCATGTTTTGGTGTAGATAAAAGTGAAAAAATCGACCTGGCACACCTTCCTGTGTTCCAGGCCTACCAGCACTGAAAGAAGCATAGGTAAGTCACCCCTACAGCAAACCTTACAGCCCTAAGGCAGAGTACACTATACCTCATGTGAGGGCATACCTGTATTAGTAGATATGCCCCTGTAGTGTCTAAGTTTGTTCTTAGACACTATAATTGCACAGTGGAGCCATACTGAGTACAGGAGCTTGTCATTATGAGTTCCTCAGCTGCTAGATGGCTTCACTGAATTCCAAGATGTTTGGTATCAAACATCTCAGCTTGATAAACTCACACTGATGTGTGTTGGAATTATTAAGAATTGCACCCACCAACTCGCTAGTGTGTGCCCGACTGGTCTTAGCCAGCCTGCTAACTCTAGACATGTTTCTGACCCCTGAGGTGGAAGCCTTTTACTCTCATGGGTCAGCAACAAAGCCGGCTCTGGGTGGAGGTGCCTCACACCTACCCCCAAGCAGGACCAACATAGAAAGAAATGATCCTCTAATGCTTCCTACCCTTTGTTAAGCTGACCAAGGCCTATCCAGCTAGTGGAGATGCCCGCCCCCTGACAAAGCCCCACTTTTGGCAGCAAGGTCAGCGGGAAAATTAGTAAGCAGGAGAGGTGTGTCCCCTCTCAGCCAGGACCACCCCCTTAGGTGTTCTGAACTGAAGTGAGTCCTCCTTTGAGAATCCTCCATATTGTTTTGGGGACTCAAGCCAATAGGGTTAGGGATATGCCCCCTCCCCAGAGGAAGTGGACATACAAAGAGTGTAGACACCCTAAACGTAAGTGGCCCATTGGCTACCACCTTCTGACCCCTGTAACACCCCTAAAATTAGTATTTAAGCGCACCCCTGAACCTTAATCCTCAGATTACGGACAACCTAAGAAGAAGAGGACAATGAAGAGCTGTGCAGCAGTAAAGACTGAAGACACCAACTGACTTGGCCCAAGCCCTACCGGCCTGTCTGCAACCCTCAAAGATCCTGCTACAGTCCAGCGACCTCCAGTACCCTGGGAGGACCAACTGACTTCTAAAAAGACTCCTAATCTCCTGTGGGCAGCAGATCTGTCCAGAAGAAAAAACAACTTTAAAGATAAAATGCTCGGCCTGCGGAACCTCAAAGTCAACTACCTATGCAGCCGACGCCCACGGCCCGAATTCAAGTGGCCCACTGGTCCAGCAAAGGTTTCCCGGCGATTCAGAGCAAGAGTCCATTGTGTGTTGACCCCTGCGGTACTCCACTTCGACGCCTGCAGCTTCTCCATGATGACCCCCTAAACCACAACCTGCACCAGTTAGCTGTTTTCTGACGTCACAGGACAGCCCTGCACCTGGAGCCCCTGGGGCTTGGGGAGGTAAACAGACGGTGTCCAGACGCTCCAGCACATCCCAACTTACCTGTGTCACTGTATGTTTCCATCAATCGGCATCCTGGTCTGAGCCTGCAGCCTTTTTCCAAGTTTGAGATTCCCCTCTGGTTTTCATTGGGTGCCCAACGCTGTTTGGCACTCTGCACTCGGCTGCCCCTGTGCCTCTGGAGGTCTAAGTTTGGTGCGGCCTTGCGCCCCCCCCGTGCTTACCTTAACCTCCAGAGACTGCAGTACCTAACCATTCTACTTACCTGTAAGTAGTACCACTTTCTTTGCACCATTCTTCATTGGATAACATTGGGAACAGAGCCCGAGTTGGACCTCTGCACTCGGCTGCCCTAGTGCCGCTGGTAGTGCAGTTTTGACACTCACCTGAAACTTAGCTGGCAATCATTCTTGGTCCAGAAACTCAATTTCAAAAATCGTTTACTTACCTGCATATTGTTGATTGTGTTTCCTCCCCTAGGATGACATTGTATTGTTGAAAAATGCACGAGTTCACCTTTTACAGTGAAAGTCATTGATACTGCAAAAAGTATTTACATGCAACAATGTATCCTTGATCCTATAAATTAAATATACTAAAAATAATATTTTTACAAACCATTTGTCTCGGATTTAGTCATTTAGTGTGTGTCATAATTTCCGTGTACAAATGCTTAGCATTGCCCTTACTTAAGCCTAACTGCTCATCCACACTACAACAAAAGAGAGCACAAGTATTATCTACTTGAGCTTCTGTAAAGCCTCTGGGGATCTACTGGACTCTGTGCACAGTATATCACATTTTGGTATAGTATATACAGAGCCAGCTTCCTACACTAACAATAACTACTTACTGGCGTCCACCAGTAGGTGATGTATGTATATCTATATCTGCTTAAAACTCCTGCTACACCATAGACTCAGGTGCCATACCTGTACCGACACAGGTACAGGTATGGCATAACGCGTTTCGGTAGACCCAGATGCCTTGTTCACACTGCTAAGACGTTAAAATAAATTATTTAAATGAACGTCACTCAGTTGATCCTTCCTACTACAAATGGAAGATGGACTTCTGACCACTCGGTATACAATTTTACCACAATCTCAGTGATTTAAATTCATAAGAACTTATTAAAAATATATCTATATCTATATATGGCCTACTGCCGGTCGCCAATAGGTAGTTATAGTTAGGACCTAGTCTCCATAAGAAAAGAGTTTTTTGTTTTGCTAATAACTTTGGCGCCTTTTGACGAATCTTCCCAAATTTTCAAATCTAGTTTTTCACTCACTTCAGCTGTTGTTTGGAAAGTTTTGGGGTGATTCGTCAAGCGGGGGTCAATAAAAAGGGGGGGGGGGGGTCCCAAACCACGCTTTCCCAATGTGATTTCCCGTAGGGATTTTGAACACGACTACAGCTCGAATCGCTGAGCAGAATCACACCAAATTTGTATGTCTAGAGACGTGGAAAGTCCGCAGATCTGGCAGAGCCCATGGTGAGATCTGATTGGCTGCCACCACTTCAACTAGGAAGTATTAGCAGCCATCTTGGGACCAGTCCTGAGTCCCAAGGAAAACGTTTAAAAAAAAACTCCACAAAGCGGTAGGGTAGGAATAATTTCCAACACAGAAACGAACGGGTCCCTATGTTTACTAGCCCAGCCTCATACAGAGGCCTTTACACACCTTATGATATAGGTGTTCCTTCACTGAGGAAACACTCTAGCTACTCTGTTCATCTGATATTTATGGACCCACACAATTGTGGTGCGAGAAAATTTACAGGATGGCCTCACACACCATCCAGGTGTCAGGCTTCATTGTCGGCCATCCCACGTTCACCAAAGAATCCTCTAATGGCAAACGAGCCCATACTAGGGCTGTGGTTCAAGTATTAGCAGGAAACTGAGGAGAAAAAGAAAAGGTAAAGGGGTCCAAAACTAGAAATCCCTACCGCCTACCGGTCACATTTTAGAAGCTTTATTCCTCGGTGGAGGAGCGATGGTTAATAAGCAAATGGGCAATAATAGCCCTGTTATGGTGCTAATTGTCCGATTATACACAATCAGGTCTGTCTAGTCAATCGGGTCGACATGTTTCAGCCCCTAAAATGGCCCCTACAGGGGTCCCATGCTTTCTTCAGGACCAAATTTAACTCTATATGTCCCCACAGTGCTTCCCTATTACATGGTTGCTAATTTAAATTATACAATACCCGGTTGGCCCTTAGGCCACTCCGAGACCTTCAGTGCCAAGAGGAAACTATCCTGTATAGCTAAATCATGTGCCTCATGGAGGGGTGGAGGAGGGAGTCCTGAAGTCACACCTTTTTTTTAAAAACAAATTTACTGCGAATTTGCAGAGGATCGCTGCAACATAAAAAAGGAAAACAAGCATAGTTACCCACCCTTGTCCCCCCCCCTATATTATTATAGAGACTGGGGCGCACAGGCCCCCTCCAGGACCATTTTAGGCCCCAGGGACCACATCCCCCGGGCCCTTCCGAAGTTGAAAAGGGGAGAACGCAGCCCACCTCCGCAGGCCGATTTCAGCCCCGGGGACCCCATCCCCTGGGACCCGACAATTACAATTAATTGGGAGGGGGGCATGCGCACCCCTCAGGGCAAAAATCAGACCCCATCCCCCAGGGCCCTGCCGGATTAGGAGAGAGAAAACACAAAGTCTGCTCCCATCTGGCAGGAGCTTTAGAAATGCTTCCACCAGCTACGAGTGGACTTCAGATCTGTTTCCCGCCCATGGGAAGCAGCATTTTAGCTGCTCCATGCAGGAGGGAGCAATGCTGCCTCACGCTGGATGCGGGGAGATGGCTGGGGGGGCTTTAGGGCTCCCCCTGCGGCCCCAAACAAGGACATGGTACGTGTGCCCCCACCCCCAATTAAAAAGGTGGAGGGCGTGGTCGATGGGGTCCCTTGAGTCAAATCGCTCCGGGGAGAGTGGAAGTGTGCCTCCCTTTACTATATGGCAGGACCACAGGAGGGGTGGGGCCCTTGGGGCCAATAATGGCCAAGGGAGGGGAGCCATGAACCTCATCCACTTAAAAAATTAATGCACACTAAATGTGCCGGGCCCCGGCGCTGAAATCAGCCCGGAGAGGGGGTCTGTGTGCCCCTCTCCATGGTTGGCTGCCTTTGGGGGGTTGGTCACAGGGCCTGGACGCAGGCCAGGCCTTGTGCCCCCCCCCCCTGCACCCCCCGCTGCACACGGCTAAAGCCCGTGTGCGGAGTGGGGTTGGCTGCATGTGGCAGGTTGGCCACAGGGCATGACTGAAGGCCGTACGCTGCGGCGGTTAAATTAATGTATGGTTATTAAATAGTACTTTACATTTTAAAAAAACTAAAACTTCACTGAAAAAAACAAAGGTTACAAGGACGTTACTTGACAGTTCTCTCAAGTAACTATAACTCATGCCCTAAGGTAAGTATAACTTGCACCCTCGCAATGCCCAGCTAATTACCCCACTTATTACATTAGTCATGACATCTCCTATGACATCATTGATAATATGGCGGTACAAAAGGGGGTGGTGATGGACGGAGCATCAGAACCAATCAAACACTCACACCCAGTCAACAGATCTGGGTTTGATCCATCACCGTTCTTTAGCCCACTCAGCCACCCCAGTTCAGACATGGCCATATGCAAATCAGTCTGACCCTGTGCCTCATGGGAACAGTCAAGCCCGAACTGCCAAGCCATGCCTTCCCTGGACCGGAAACAAGCTTCCTAGGACCGGTTTCTGGCATTTCAGCCGTCTTCAGCCAGGCTTGCTTGAATCCAGTGGCAAAGTGAGCAAGGGACTCATGTCTGAGCATGCCCTGCCAACTTATGGCAAACAAAGCGGTACAAAAGGGGGTGGTGATGGACGGAGCATCAGAACCAATCAAACACTCACACCCAGTCAACAGATCGGAGTTTGATCCATCACCGTTCTTTAGCCCACTCTGCCACCCCAGTTCAGACATGGCCATATGCAAATCAGTCTGACCCTGTGCCTCATGGGAACAGTCCAGCCCGAACTGCCAAGCCATGCCTTCCCTGGACCGGAAACAAGCTTCCTAGTACCGGTTTCTGGCATTTCAGCCGTCTTCAGTCAGGCTTGCTTGAATCCAGTGGCAAAGTGAGCAAGGGAATCACGTCTGAGCATACCCTGTCAACTTATGGCGAACAAAGCGGTACAAAAGGGGGTGGTGATGGACGGAGCATCAGAACCAATCAAACACTCACACCCAGTCAACAGATCTGGGATTGATCCATCACTGTTGTTTTGCATTTGTCACCCCGAGTGGGACGGGTATGCTCAGACGTGAGTCCCGTGCTCTCCATGCCACTGAAATCAAGCTATCCTAGCTGTAGAGGGGTGAAACCGCGTAACCGGTCCTAGGATGCTTGTTTCCAGTCCAGGGAGGACCTGGCTTGGCAGTTCGGGCTGGACTGTTCCCATGTGCACAGGGTCAAGACTGATTTGCATATGGCTGGGTTCAAACTGGAATGGCATGGTGAGCAAAAAAACGATGGATTTAGGCCCAGATCTCTGTACTGGGGGGAATGTATGACATTGTTCTGCATTCTGTCCATCAACTGTTGTTTTGCATTGGTCACCCCGAGTGGGACGTGTATGCTCAGACGTGAGTCCCGTGCTCTCCATGCCACTAGAATCAAGCTATCCTGGCTGAAGAGGGGTGAAACCCCGAAACCGCTCCTAGGATGCTTGTTTCCAGTCCAGGGAGGACCTGGCTTGGCAGTTCGGGCTGGACTGTTCCCATGAGGCACAGGGTCAAGACTGATTTGCATATGGCTGGGTTCAAACTGGAATGGCATGGTGAGCAAAAAAAAAAACGATGGATTTAGGCCCAGATCTCTGTACTGGGGTGAATGTATGACATTGTTCTGCATTCTGTCCATCAACTGTTGTTTTGCATTTGTCACCCTGAGTGGGACGGGTATGCTCAGACGTGAGTCCCGTGCTCTCCATGCCACTGGAATCAAGCTATCCTGGCTGAAGAGGGGTGAAACTCCGAAACCGGTCCTAGGATGCTTGTTTCCAGTCCAGGGAGGACCTGCCTTGGCAGTTCGGGCTGGACTGTTCCCATGAGGCACAGGGTCAAGACTGATTTGCATATGGCTGGGTTCAAACTGGAAAGGCATGGTGAGCAAAAAAACGATGGATTTAGGCCCAGATCTCTGTACTGGGGTGAATGTATGACATTGTTCTGCATTCTGTCCATCAACTGTTGTTTTGCATCATTGATAATATCACTTCAACAGTGCTGGAAAATGACTGATGAGAAAATGTGCATGGCGAGAACACAAGTTATAGTTACCTTGAGGCATGAGTTATGGTTATTTGAGATAACTGACTGCTTTGTCTAAATAACTGCAGAATTTCTATGGAAAATTGTGTGTAAAACCTGAACCTAACTTTACGATCCCTGTAATCTTTGCTCTTTTCAGTGAATAATATCACCAGGGAAGTTTCCCTGGTGACGCATTCTGCCCATTGCTTACCTTTGTCTTTGTAACTCACAGTTGTTTGATTTCTATTTGCTGGCATTATTTCTTTTAGGCTGCCCGGTATGTCTTTGTCCCTCTCGTGGAGCATATCCTATTTACTGTATTCTTCCACAAGTGCACACTTTCTGCTGTTGTTGTTCTTAACTTGTCACATTTACGGTGCATTCAAAGTCAGAGGTCAAATGTTGGGTTGTCTACTGACGGAGCATGGTGTTTACTTTTCCTTCTCTGACTTCAAATCGAGAGGATTTATGTGACAATCATGCTGGGTACTGGGGGTGCGTTGGAGGAAGGCTGCAAAATGTTATTTTTTTTGGCACACAAACAAAGTGTGCAAATATTTCAGAATATTTCATAATTAGGAAAGCAGTAATGAAGCACATTTTATTGTAAAAGTGTGGTGGAAACAAATATTTTAATACCATCAAAACAAATCAATACACTAGGTGATTCCATTTCCACACATAGTTTGAGTGCTGTATAGATTTATCAGTAACACTGTTTGTCTGTGCAAATGTATTTTAAAATGTGTTGTCTGTAATGGAAGGGCACTACCACACCCTCTACTCCACAACACTCTACTCTATGCTATGTCACTCTGCTCTAGGCCACTCCACACCACTGAAAGCCACTCCATGATATTCTACTCTACGCCACTCCACTCCTTGAAAGTATACGCCACTCTATGCCACTTCACTCTGCGCCACTCTACTTCACTTAACTCTGTGACAAATTGATCCACTCTGCATCACTCCATTCCACTCTATGACTCTACGCCACTCCATTCCACTCCAAGCAATCCACTGCACAAAACTTCACTCTATGACCTTTCATGACATTCCACTTTATGCCACTCCATAACACTCACCTCTACAATAGTGAATGCCAATCTATGCCACTGCACTCTACGATTCTTTATGCCCCTCCACTCTACGTCAGTACATCACTCCACAACACTCTTTGCCACTCTACGACACTTCACTCTATGCCACTCCACTCTATGCCAACCCACTTCATGCCAGTCTCCTCTTGGCACTAACTTTTAGCCATGCTAAACAACAGCCATGCTGGTTCACAACATAGCTAAAACAGATTGCCAAACCCAATAGCTCTTGCATTCACGAGACCAGTAGTAGTAATTGTTTATTTCGGGTACAGCCCATAAAACACATCAAATCCATGCAAAGATATATCTTGAATGGTTTAAAAAATTGGACAATATAAAAACATTAGACAACAAGGTGTAAAGGCCTTATTAAAAAAGAGTTAAAAACATTGCATCGAATTAAGAAACAATTAAAAAAAGCAAGACATCGTCCTAAGCCAAAATTATAGCAGTTGTGTATTTTGTTTGGAAGCCTCCCGATTCATTCGTAAGGTGATCAAATAATCAGACAAGGAAAATGTGCAAAATAGCAATCATTGGGGTTGTACAAGGGTATAAATAGATGGATATGTATATGCAACAATTCATGAAGACTTGAAATTGAGAGAAAGGATGAAGCAGATTCAAATTTACAAATTACCTTTTTCCTTCATGCCTAAGCGATGTACAAGTACTTAGAGACTGAGAAGGCTAAAAATTCTCTAGTATCACTTTTAAAAAGTCTCTCCGCTTCCCAAAAGTGTCTTACACCCATGTTTTTGCAAACAGGCACCAGCCATTTTTTGCGAACGTTACTTATGTGGGACAGAAAAGCATAAAGTGGAACTCCATTTCCACTATGATCGGGCAATTTGGACAACAATCCACCTGAGATGTAACATTGGCCCATTTGATAGTGTGTAATCTCAAGGGCAAGACCCCACACCTAATATTGTACATACAGGCATTTTAGCTGGTATGGGAACATTCTGTTCAAATAAGGTTCATACCTGGGCGTGGTTTTGTGGTTCAGGAATTTACCTGTGACAGAGTTAGTCAGGTGGGCTTCCCAAGTTTGGAATAGGACTGCCTCCCAATAGGACTGTTTTATTTAATGAACATCTTGTTTTACAATTGTTTCCGGGGCAGACCATAAGTCACTCATTCCTATTCTGTGAGTTAGTTCTTTAATGTATTTCAGCCATAGTGTTCTCAAATTTCTATTGAGAGTCATAAGGTCTTTCAACGCACCCTCTACAGGTTGCCAGGTCATTAGTGGACCATAAACTAACCCAAAATAAAAGGGGTTTTAAAACCACTATTAGGTGAAAAGGGTGGAGAGCCAGGTCTAAGCGTAGCGGTGTGGTGGGAGAGCTTTTGGGGGGAGCTTAAAAAGTGTTATGATGAACCTATTTTCTATTTTTGTAAGGCTCTCAGCATCTGTATAGCCCCAAATCGCGGCACCGTATGTTGCTGACGCTACAGCTGAGGAATTATATACAGTAATGACCAGAGAGAGAGTTGCGCTAGATGCTGCTCTATACCACCTCACTACAGTACAGGCTTTCTGATGAAGGGTGGTTTTCCCTTTTGCCAACTGGGAGCCCCATGCCTGGGTATCACTTAGCCTCACCCCTAGATAGTCAAAGTAGTGGACTACCTCTAGTGGGAACACCTCCACAGTCACACTACCTCTCTACCTTTTGTGTGGATTAATCATCATGCACAAGACCAAATGGCTTTGCAAATGCTAGTCATCTAGCATATCTATATTTATTAGCCTTTTTATGCAGTGTGGACAATATCCTGTGGGCTGCAAAGGCCCATTTTGGTGCTGGCAATTAAAAAAGTATTCTTGAGCTCATTCTCATCATAGCACTTGTGCTTTTTTCTGTGAACCTATTTTCTAGCCCTGATCCATATCCAATCGGTCAGAGATAATCTAAGAAAGGGAAAGTCATTTTTTGTGAATGATCGTGAAAATAAAGGATACAGTAGAATTGCGCAATATCACACAAATTAAATCAAGTTAATTACTAACATAAGTTAAAATTACAACTGTGAACAGTTCTGGCCCACCAAAATTAATGAAGTCAGCTCAATTACAATGAAGATAGATCTTTACACAGAACTTTGCCTCCCTACCTGTGGAAAAAAAAATGTGCACCTCTTTAACAACAAGGTAGAGATTACAAGCTTTCTCTAGGGGAACTGAAGGGGAGTGCAGCCTAACCCACAGATCTGGCCAGACTAAGTTAGCACAATTAGATTCTATGAAACCTGATGTCTGTGCAGGTTTTATATTTTGCATTAATAGAGTTTTTAAGTTGGTGTCTCAGGGGAGGGAGTGGTGAGTGAAGCTCTATGTGAGGGGTGGGTGGTGGCTCGCTGGCTCCGTTGGCCCACTTCAACTCGGGCTGAGGGGCACAGGTGCAGTGGTACTTTCCGGTGTCAGGTTTTTGGCAGAGCGGAGTCCTCTAGGTTCTTCTTGGGTGCCTACACGGTGCTGGGAAGTAGCCCCGCTACCCCACAGGAGATGCTGGTTGCTGGCAGTCCTCCCGGGCTTTGGAGACAGAGGAGCTGCAGGATGAGTCATGTTTGACGCAATTGCCGGGGACAGCAGCCAGGCCGGCAGGGTTGGTGCCAAGTCAGTTGCTTCTTATGAGTTCATGCTCTTCGCAGTCCTTCTTCTTCCTAAGTCGACAGAATCTGTTTCCCTGGTGCCAGGGGCGCCACTAAATACTAGATTAGATTTAGGGACTTTAAGGAGAGTCAGAGGTGGTAGCCAATGGGCTACTTACCGTTGGGGTCACTATACTCCCTATATGACCACTTTCTGGGGGAAGTGGGTATAAACGTGTCCCAGAGTTCCTAATTCTATCATCACCAAGATGGCAGAATTTTCCTAAAGAAGGGCACATCAGGCAGCTCACCTTGGAAGTGTGGTCTACACCAGTCAACCAGCAAACTAGAGGCTGGTAGGTTTTCAGGGAGCAACTCTAAGGTGCCCTCTGGGTGCATGTAATAATGAATCTACCACTGATATCAGTGTGGATTTATCAATACAAAGTGTTTGATGCCAAACACCATAGATTTCAGTGAAGCCATCATGTAGCTGGGGAACCAGGGTTTACTGGTGTACAGCACATGTACTTAAAATGGCTTCCCTGTTCACTAGTGACATCTAAGAATTGACTTAGACATCACACATCTACTCATGCAGACATGTCCACACATGTAGTATACTGCACCCTACCTTAGAGTTGAGATGCCTGCTGTAGCGGTGGCTTACCTATACTGAATGCAGTGCCTGTAGGCATGGTACACAGGGATGTGTGCCATGTCCTGTTTTCACTTTTATTTGCACCAAGACACGCAGCATGCAATGGCAGTCTGCATGATTTAGGTGAGGGGTCCCTTAGGGTGGCATAATACGTGCTGCAGCTCTTAGGGACCCTCTTTAGTACTCATGCCCTAGGTACCTGTGTTACCATTTACTAGGGACTAACAAGGGGCCAAAAGGTATGGCTAATTGGGGAATCAATTGTAAATTTTTAGGGAAAGATCTGGTGCTGGGGAAATGGATAGCAGGTACCCAGTGGTCTTCTATCAAAACTGGAATGGTCATTTCCATTTCGCTTAGCGCCTCATAAGTGAAAGTACTCCTCGCTAGCTCCACCCAGGCCCACTTGTAGTCTCTCATAGACGCTCTCACCTACTCAACTAGCTTCATCTGACTTACTCGCTCATTGTCCCGCGTGCTCCACTTTAACCACTACCTGCCATCTGAGCTTAGCCCCTTCTCTGCCCCTTGTTCATGATAAGGAGACTCCCCTATTACAATCCTCGTCGTGGATCTCTCCCATAATGGAACTAATTCCTGACCCCACTGGAGCTAATGCCTTCACTATCAACTACCCACCGAACCTCACCAAAAATGCAGCAAAAAAATACAAACACCAACTGTAGGACTTGGCCTTTTTGGCCAAAGTTCCCTAAAACTTTTTGCTTTCCCCCATACTGTATTCCTGACCTAGAGTTGCCAATTTAGATGCTTTGGGTACTTTGCCACTGCTAATCAGTGTCAAAGTACAAGGGTTCCCTATGTAAAGTGTGGTGGTAATTGGTTGGCCATGATTGGTATGCTTGCCTTACTAGTAAAGTCCCTAGTGAGGTGCACTGTGTGTGCAGGGGTTAGTAATGCAAAGGCGCGCAGAGAAGGGAACTCAGGCCTACAGTGTAGGGCCTGTTCGCAGAGTTCTAAGTTAGCATGTTGTCCTGACAAGTGCAACCACTTGTCAGGCCTGACTTTCCCTTTTGTGTACACAAGGGGCACCCCAGTGGTAGGTCCTGGGTAACCCCTGGGCAGGGTGCAGTGTAAGTAAAAGGCAGAACATGTGCTGAGGTGTGTGTTATGTTCCGACAGTGAAAAGCACTCCATTTCGTTTTCACAGGTGAAAGGCCATTCAGCCCATAGGACAGAATGGGGGAGGCTGGGTATTGTGTTTTGTTAGCCTAGTTTTCTATCAGTTTAAAATGGAGAGGTGAGGTTTAGTATGTATGAACTTACAGTGTCATAACACATCTTTCTATGAAAGTGGTTTTGTCACTGTGTGTTCAGAAACCACTCTTTTAGAAAGTGGCTGAGTTTTGTGCTTTAAGCATTTCTGTGGGTCTCTGCTGAATGTGTATTGACTGTCTGGATCTGTGAGGTGCGAGGAGCTGGGAGAGGTCTTGACCCAGGGAGGGGGTTGAGATGACACCAGGCTGCCCTGCATCTGGAGAGCTGGGGAGGAGAAGCCCGGGTGGTGAAAAGGCCTGGGCTGGTGCTATAAACCAATTGACCCATCTCCAGCTGAGTGATTAAGGATTCAGACCCCCCGTATCAAAGGGAGAAAGTTGACACTGGGAGGGAGACACCCAGAACTGATTTAGGGAGGGGACAGGGACCCCTGAGCACATACGAACTTCAAAGACATGTAGGGGTAAAACTAAGAGAATTGAAACCCCTAGAATTTGGTGTCGTTTTGAATGGCGAAATGGACAGGTCCATTATGCAGAGGATCTGACCTTTTTCATGGTCACGAAGAACCACTGCCAAGGAAGAAGTTGCTGAAGAGACTGCTGGATAGGACTGACCCTTGCTTCGTGATCTGAGACTGGCCTGCAGTTTGTAGCTTTTACTAAGGAAGAGACTGAAGGGACAGTGTAGTGGGTGGTATCCCCCCTTCTTGAACAGGACTGTGCTTTGTGCTGTGTCCTGAACCCCAAGGGCCCGAGGTGAGCTGGCTCCCTGTTTGGAAACACAGGAACATAAAAGATTCTGGAGAAGTCCCAAGCAACGCGGTTTGTGTGTGCTTTTGCAGCTAAAGACCCTCAGAAGTCATGCCTTGTGATCGTGGGCACACGGGAGTAAACGGAGTCGCGGACGCGCAAGGAGCATGTCGTGGTGCAGCCGATGCATTGGTGAGGAGCGCCTGGTCGTTGTGTGCACCGGAAGAAGAGAGGAGACTCGGAAGCGCATGGTGCGTGTTGTGGTGCAGCCGAGGCGTTAGTGAGGAGCACCTGGTCATTGTGTGCACCGGGAAAAGAAGTGAGTCTCGGACGCGCATGGTGCATGTCATGGTGCAGCCGAGGTGTTGGTGAGGAGCACCTGGTCGTTGTGTGCACCGGGAAAAGAAGTGAGTCTCGGACGCGCATGGTGCATGTCGTGGTGCAGCCGAGGCATTGGTGAAGAGAGCCTAGTCATCGTGTGCACCGAGAGAAGAGGTGAGACTCGGACGCGCAGGGTGTGTGTCGAGGTGCAAGCCGAGGAGTTGGTGAAGAGCGCCTGGTCATCGTGTGCACCAGAGAAGAGCATGTCGTGGTGCAACCACAGGCACTGGTGAGGAGTGCCTGGGTGGTGTGTGCACCGAAATCGAAGTAGGTCTCTATAGTGCTGAGGGCGGGTCTCGGTGTCTACTGAGACCGCCGGAAAGAGGGTCAGGTAATCAGGCCCTCGAAGTGAAACAGCAGCGGCCCGGACCGGTATCTCCAAAGGAGCTGAGCCACCGGCCTGAGCTCAGCGTGCCCATTTGACGGAGTTCTGGATCAAGCCCAAGTCGTTGAAGGAGGAGAGGAGAGTGGGGTCGTGCCCCCCCCGAGGTAACGTGGATCACCACCTGGGATGGGGTGCGGGCACGGAGGGACACTCTCTCGGCCTCTCGCTTCTGTCAGCCGCGCGAGCCTGTTGCTTCAGCTCGGATCTAGGCCCGTGCTGGCCCAAGGAGGGGGCAGAACTGGGGCCGGAGTGAGAAGCAGTACTTTTGTGTCATCATTGATCCATGATTGAGGCTACTGTTAACGTAGCACCTAAACTGTTGTATTACACTTTGCATTACTGCTGCTAACTAACTATCGAACTGTCGTATGACGCCTGGCCTTATTTGTGCCTGACGAACTACATGCTGGGTGCGCTACGCACTGTGTTATTTTTCCCTTGCAGAGTACATGATTGTAACGTGGTGCATTGCATTATTTCTTCATCGCACAGTCCAGGATTATTACGTGGCGCCTTGCATTGTTTTTCCATTGCACAAGAACATGATTGTAGTGTGATGCATTGCTTTGTTTCTTCCTTGCACAGGGCATGCTGGTGGTGATACGCATCGCATTATTCCTTCTGTTGCAAAGTACATGAATGTGGCGCTACGTATGGCATTGTTTATCTAGTGCACAGTACGGGGGAACCTCGCTACGCATTGCAGTATTTTTCTTTTGCAACGTGTCGGATTCTAGCAATACGACCTGCCTAAACTTTTGGGAACGGTTAGAAGTAAACTTAACTGTTGATTAGGAGCAATGGTTGGGATTAGAAACTACCAACCCACCGGAAGGAATACTACCCATTATTATATGTCGTTTTTTTATTGTGGGGTCATATCGTATATCTTTTTATATAAAGATTATACTTGTTTTATAAAAACTTGTGTGGAGTCTATTTGTGGTGACATCAGTGGGTTGCTGTGAGTGTGGTTGCACATACTGTACACTTGTGCCTTGGAGATAAGCCTGGCTGCTCGTGCCAAGCTACTAAGGGGGTGAGCAGGGCTATCTCAGACGGTGTCCTTACTTAGCCCAACGTTGAAAGAGGGGTCCGGATTTGGCACCTGGCAACAGCGGTGTGGGTCAGGGAATCCCGCCTCCCGCATTTGGTGGCGGCGGTGAGTGCCTAGGACCCACACTTCCAACACCGACTACTCAAATCTGGTCCTGAAACATTAATCTCCGACGTCTACGTCGGTCTTAAAAAGGGTATTCTCTCTAATGACCTCATTTTCTACACCAGTAAAAGGTCATGCTGGCGGAAGATCATATTTTCTATGCTTCAAATTAAAGACTCTAGGGAAACCCCTCATGGTCTCAAACTAACAATATCACCCTCACTCTTCCTCAGAGCCAATGCCACCATTACTCTATACAATAACGGTATCATCCTCATAGAAGCCTTTAAGTCTAACCTATCCAAGATGGACAATATATTCCCCACCCTCAAGATAGTCGTGACTGCTAAATCGTCTGTTTCTCAGACACACCCTACTAGTTCTTTTTACTTTTCAAGCTCCTCGCCCTCTGCTACTGGAATAGTCCTAGGTCGCTTAACTCCTCGCTCCTTTTAGTTGCCCTCGAGGAATCTCCATCCCATATAGTAGCCTCGCAAACCAAGCGACCTTCCTTTCTACTGGGTGGTGGGCTAAATGGTTCTCCCTTCTCGATGCTAGCAAGTCAGAATCTCGGCATCTCCCCCAGCGAGAGACCTCGCTGAAGACATTCACCCTCCCCTCCCCCTTTCTGCCAATACTCTCTCATATAGGGCGGCATGTGCTAAGCCTTCCCCTCAGAGAGAGCTTCCAAGACCGACACCAACAATAATTCCGTATCCCAACACATTGAGCACCTACACTACAACCCAAAACCGGCCTTCTACCAACCTTACCTCACCTGCCACTCCATCCAATCGAGCCGAGCTCCCATATGACCATAAGGAAGCATACCCAACCTAACACCCACATATTACCCCATCAAGATAGCACTCGAGGTCCCCCCTCGCTGCAGGTTACCTCCCCTCACCTCCTATCCTTGAATCAACACTCCGACTTGGTAGCGCACTTAGATAAGTTATCTCTCCAAGTGAACCGACTTATCCAAGAATTCCATTAACTGATTGCCCTCTCACCCAACCAATTGACCTTGCTTAGGTCTCTTAGTTCCCTAGGAAAACCGCATACAGTCCCCACCTCTGCAATCTTCGGCCTCGACCAGCCCTCCTCGTTCCCGATCTCTAAAACACTACCACTGCCCAACGCCCCCTCCCGCCCAGGAGATCGATGGTTGAACTCGCAGCCAGTGAGATTGAGGATCTACTCCTATACTATTCGATCACTCTAGATATTGGCAAGGTCCCTATGGCACAAATTCAACAAATTCTAGCTAATCCAAATAGGGAACCCTCTAACTAGCGACAATCTCATGAAAGTGAACATCACACAGCCCCAGATTTCACACTCACCTACTCAGTTGAAATGTGCACTACTCAATTGTAGATCAACAAAAATAAACATGCTGCAGGTATATTCGACCTCATCCAAAACAATGAACTAGGTATCCTAATCCTCACGGAAAACTGGCTAAACCCTTCCTCCCCCCCATACTTGACCTCCTAGTACCGCCTAATCACGACATAATCCGTCTAGACAGAACCACGAAACTGGGCGGGGGACTAGCTTGTATATACCGGAACTCACTATCGGTGTCTCACATGGAGACTTCCACCTCATCTGTAGTTGAATACCTTTGCCTCAACATCTTCAGCAACCACCTCCCAATAAGCAAACTACATACTTTCTACCACCCTCCTGGAGACAACCTACTCTTCATCGAGCAACTAATGGAAATTATCTCCTCCAATGACAACCACTCACTATCACAAATCTACCTCGGTGACTTAAACTTGCATTGGTCTAAACCGAATGACCAAGTGGTGATCCGTCTTAAAGCTTTCCAAGCGGAGCTGGACCTTATCCAATTTTGTGACCGGCCAACTCACAACAAAGGAGAAATTCTGGACCTTATTATCTCAAAAGGCAATACCATCACATTGTTAGACATTACTCCTTGTGATTGGTCCGACCACTACAGCATCTTCTTCCTTATCAATAGGGAGGTGATACAGAAAAAGAGCCAGCCCAAGAAAATTAAACAGTGGAAAAGAGACCTCAGGAATATTAACACTGACTGTCTAGCTACCGATTGTAAAAATGCCCTGTCTCCCCAAGACGATTTGACAGCTGTTCATGATTTCACAGACTTCTACAACTCTACTATTTCAGATATCCTTGACTCAATTGCACCCTTACAACAAAAAAATGCCGCCTCCAAATTCTCCAAACCATGGTTCGACGACAACCTAAACTCTGATCGCAGCAACCTAAGGGCAGCTGAACACCTATGGAGATCAAAACCATCCACGTACCATTTAAAAGCCCTTAGATTGGTTAGGAGCGCCTACAATAAAAAAATCAAGATGACTAAAGCCGACTACTTCAGATCCCAACGCAGACAAGCCTCTAACTGCCCAAAAAAACTCTTTGAAATTGTCAAACAGCAATCAGTGATAGCTTCCAATCACATCGACTCAGCAGACAAGTCTCCTTCCTGCACTGATCTTGCTATCTTCTTTATGGAGAAAACTAACTCTATCAGCCTTGACCTTGAAGCTAAGAGGGCCCTTCTCACATCACTTGAGAGTACGGTTCAGCCTGTCCTCTTGGGGAGTCAAAAGCCTTTCAGTAGTAGCACTAGGAACAGGGCCACATGGAACTAGTTCTCGCCTCTTTGTGAAGATGACATCTACAAAACCCTGTGTAGCATTAACCCCTCTAATTACTTTAGCAATCCAGTGCCTCCAGTTATCTTCAAAGAAATTAGGGAGGCCCTCATCCCCCTGTGGACTAAAATTGTCAACGCCACTTTATCGCAAGGCACGATCTCGAATGTCTAAATGCAGATCAGGTCTCGCCCATTCTAAAAAAACCTGATGCAGACAGATTTGATCTCAACAACTTCCACCCCATCTCCAACATCCCTATTCTAGCTAAGTTCTTAGTAAAATACGTCCAATTGCAACTTTGCCCGTACATCGAGACGTTCAATCTCTTGGATCAATACCAATCTGGCTTTAGGCGTGGTCACAGTACTGAATCGGCACTCATTCACATCATTGATGATATCTTAAACATGCTAGACCGTAATGGATCCTGCCTCCTTATCCTCCTTGATCTCTCTTCTGCATTCGACATGGTTAACCATGACAACCTTTTAGGTATTCTGAAACACAGGATGGGCCTCT
The DNA here is from genome assembly GCF_964204655.1 of Triturus cristatus. Classification (NCBI taxonomy): domain Eukaryota; kingdom Metazoa; phylum Chordata; class Amphibia; order Caudata; family Salamandridae; genus Triturus; species Triturus cristatus. The sequence continues at coordinate 933,223,035 of NC_140584.1, read as the reverse complement.
CTGGCCTCGTACTGGAATGGTTCTCTTCCTTCCTTCACAATAGATTCCAAAGAGTTAAGGTGAACCATACTTTATCCATTCCGTCTCCAGTTTCCATGGGGGTCCCACAAGGTTCTGCCCTTTCTCCTATACTATTTAATATTTTCCTGGAACCATTAGCGAATGTTCTATCATCCATGAATATTCTTTTTCATTTGTATGCGGATGACACACAACTTTATCTGAAAATCAACTCTTCTGAAAATTTCATCTCATTCAACTCCTCCTTGACTACTATCCAAAACTGGTTAACTGAAAACCATCTCTTGCTGAACACCACCAAAACAGAATTCCTTCTCATTTCCCCTCCTAAGCACACCCTCAAGATCGACCTCTGGATGAAATACCTCCCTAACTTCAACTGCTCCCCGGTTATCATTGACTCAGCAAAATCTCTCGGAATCACCCTTGACTCACACTTGAACATGTAGAAAAATATTGGAAGCACCAGAAATGAAGTCTCACTCTCTTGGGTTGGTCTTTTCAGTTTCTTTTATTCTTCTAAACGTTTTACAGCACTGCCAGGCACACTTGCCATTGCTACAAGGAAGATCTTTCAGAATTATTTGACTGAAGTCGATCACTAACCCTATTGTGGGGTCTAGTGTTTCATATACATTTGGACTCTTTGAACTTGATGCTTTGGATATTATTACCAGCAATACTTAGCCCTGATGAAGTTCCTTTGAAAGGAACGAAACGCGTTGGCTGATGTCATCTTGTTTGTGTCACTAAGAAGAATAAAAGAAACTGAAAAGACCAACCCAAGAGAGTGAGACTTCATTTCTGGTGCTCCCTCCAAGAATCTATTTGGCTGGATTCCAGTGAGACCCAAGTACGGCAGGTTTCGGAGGTGGATTGCACAGGACTCATTAATTGTGTTACTAGGATTGAGGTGCTGAGCCCGCGGTAAGCCGCAGCTGGAACATTTTGTTGTGCAATGAAGAAAAATATTAGTATGATGTGCAAGGGTGCGAATCACCAAGTAAGGATTCTTAGAAACCTAAAACCATTCCTCTCCTAAGAGGACTTCAAGCAGGTGGTACAAGCACTTGTCCTACCGAGGCTAGACTATGGAAGTGCAACGCTCTCTGGCCTCCCTAAATATACCTTAGCCCCGCTTAGGGCTTCACTGAATGCCGCGGCTAGAATGATCACTGGCATAAAAAGAAATGATCACATTTCCCCTGCCTTAAGATATTTAAAGTGGTTACCCTAAGAAGCAAGAATACACTTGAAGATTGCTTGTTTGACGCACAAAGCCCTCCACTTCAAAACACCTGGATACCTGGCTCAAAAACTGGAAATATCAGGTGGTGTTAGACCTTCCAGAAGTGCAAACTCATTGCTACTCAAACCGCAGACTTTTCGCAAAAAGAAAACGAGACTCAGAGCCTTCTCGGGTGCAGCACCTAGGATCTGGAACTCTCCCCCACCGGAAATTCGCAGAATCCCTTACACGGCAGCGTTCAAACATGAAGTATAAACAATCATAATGAACAAGTTCCTGCCTTACACTAGGTACCCTCACGGGGCTAACCTGCATGACCACATGGGAGGCCACCGCCCTAGGCATCTTCCGCGCGGGTAAACAACACAAGGTGCGGACTCGCTTCCTCTCCCTGGCGGTGCTTTTGGCCAAACGCAGCATCGCTATGCACTGGCGCTCCCCCACAGGTCCACCGCTGGCGGCTTGGGTGGGAGCTACACACAAGTGGGCGGCGGCAGAGGAGGAGACGTTGCGGGAGGAGGAGGTGAGAGGGGTCCGCAAACACCACATATCAATGGAATGGGCCATGTTATTGTATCAGTTCAAGCAGCGATCCCCGGGTGCAGATCCAACGGACAACCCACTCACACCGTCGGCTCAGCACGCGCAGTCACAGACCCCGCCCAACCAATCTCTCGACATTCCACCCACATGATCTGCTTACATACCCCAACATCGGTTATGCTAACGTAATTCTAGGTCGACCCCCAATAGGATAGACACTCATGAGACACAGAGGTGCCTTACCCCAACGACACAACAAACCCTCGCCGATATCATTGGTTGTGCCTGTTCATGCCTCCCCCCCCCTAGTTTAGGCCTTCGTTTTACCCTAGTTTATGTGCCATATCTGGAACCTGAGACACCGGGGTATACACCTCATATCAAGTCTGTACGTGGGTCATGTTTTCCGATGACGTATCACTGATATATGCAGCTGATGTGTACCACTATTGAATGTACTATCTGTTATAACTATCTGAAAGATCTATATGATGTACAATGTGTCTAATATACAAATGGCAATAAAAATAAGTTACAAAAAAAAAAAAGAACAAGTTCCTGCCTTAATTGAGTATGGCTCATCTTTTGTCGAAATGTCCCTTTTAGTTGTTTTCCTAATAATTGTATTGTCTGACTCTTGGCCATACCTATTAAGTAATGTTTTGCCAAACCGTATTAAGGTATGTTCTGCTAGCATTTATGTACAATGTTATTAGCTCATCATTTTAGCCCTCTTACCTCAATGTTCCCTTACTTTGTCCCCCATCCCACTACTGTGAAGCCCTCTGATACCCTTCGGGGTCTTGTTCGCGCTATACAAAACTTTTTAAATAACTTAATAAATAAAATAAACTGCATTGAATTTCAGGCAAAAAGTGTGACTGACCATGTCAAAAAGAGGCACTTTCCTACAGTCCCTACCATTACAAATGCCTAGGTACCCATGCCAATGACCCACAAACAGAAGTGTTTCTTCAAAGATCTTACCAGGTATGAAACTGGCTAATAAGGCTCAAACCTTTACTTTAAACTTACACTCTTTCTCCAAAATATGTATAAGTAGTTTTTCCTCTGAATTAACAGGTTAAAGAGTAACAGGACTGTAATGGTACCGCAATTTGCCATTTTTCTAACAGGCTATTCTACCCTTTTTCACCATGCTGTCTCGAATAACTAACATTTAACTCTCATTGTCAGCTATTCTACATGGTTCACGGGTGCAATATGTGCAAGCAGTCTCTCTCCTGACATAATGGTTTCACTTTTTGACATATTTCTAACAGACTATCCCTTCAGTTTTTACTATCTCGTATTGAAATATGCCACGTTCATTTCCCCTGCACATAAATATTCCTCACAAAGCATTTGTAGCCATGAGCCTCCTCTATCCAGCTCTTCACACACATTTCCAGACAGTCCTGCTCTCTCCTTGAGCATAGGGAAGTTAAACACCATACATAGCATAATGCCAACATTTGGGAGCAAGAAAGATGGATGTTTAAAAAAAATAAAAAATATCTGAGGAATTTATTTGGCTTGCATTGATTTGGAGGCAATTTTATTGAAAAGACAGCAAAATTAAAGCAGTATGTGGTTTAAAAAATCGTGAGTCACCCTGCTGAGACAGTTGTGTTGGCATGTATGACATAGGTAGAAATGGAAATGCATGCAAATATTCTTCAGGCGCAGAAACACTTTGGCATTGGGACCTACATGCACAGGGGTGCTATCTAGCATTGTAAGTGGGATAAAAAAGGCTTGAGAGGGTACTCTAAAAAACGCATGGGCAAAGAAGTGTAACTAGGAATATTTTATTAGAGGTGCCACCTTAGTAATACGAAACACCCTGCATATATGATTATAGTACCTTCACTAGCTTCATCCCAATAATTTTTAGGGAGAAAAATGCAAGTACTCCCGAGGCCGGGCTTACATCCCCCCCATCCTCCCCAAAAAATAAAAGTGGGGAGCAACGGGCAATGGCCAATGGGTCAAGGGAGCCGCGGGTCGAAAAAGTTTGGGAACCACGGCTCGTATACTATCATTAAAAAAGACTGAACCAATGTAAACTGTTTTGCTCAAGCTTTTTGAAATTGAGTGTTCCTGTACTACCCAAACCTACTACTCTATTGTCAAGTACACCTATTAATGTTAAATAGTTTTTGGTTGTTGATTTATGGTCTGTGTTTTTCCATTCCTATACATGAAGAGAGCCAGTATGCCTTGGCATTCCAATTTAGGGGAGACCAATAATGTGGCGGATGCGCCGGCATGACTTGACGGAGTCTCCCTTCATCTTTTTTAAAGTTCTTAAGAAGGACCTTTACATCCAAGTCTGACCTCAAAGTAATACTGTGGTCAAGTATGTAGATGATTTATCAATTGCTTCTGGCACTCAGGACAAATGCAAGCTTGATTTGTTGTATCTGCTCGTTGCATTGAACAAGAAAAGGCAGAAGGCGCAAAAAAGAAATTACAATTGTGTCTCTGTTTCTGATATTTAAGTCACTGCATCTCCGCTGGGGAGTGCCATCTGTCAGTCGAAAGGATCTGAACCATCCATAAGTTATTACAAACTGTTACAGTCTCCCAGATATGCACTTTCTAGGGAATCGCAGGATATTGCAAACAAAGGATATTAGGTTTTGCTTTCATGGTTAAACTTCTCCAAAACTGTGTTAAAAGGGACACTATGAACCTACTACAAGAAGGGAGAATAGGCATTTGTGAAAGTACAAGAGACACTGTCCTCAGACCCAGTCATTGGTTTATCTGAATACTGCAATCCCTTTACGTTGTATTGTGATGAGCAAAATGTGTGCTAGATACTCTTAGGCTGCCATGTAAAAGTTGCTGTTATCAAATATATTATCTGGTGGATATAAATCTGTAGATGAAACAGCCAAAAGTGCTATTTTGTCCTCCAACTCTGAAAATGTATAATGTGTGAACTGAAAAATGTCCTGTACCTACGTTAAAGGATTAGTCTAAAATGCAGGAACAGGAATCGGATGCTAAAAAGCAAGCCTGGACCAAACAGAACTGTAAAAGGGACTGTTAGACTTGGCATCTTTTGGCGTGTTTTCCCTGAGTTTTTGCTTTCTGACCTCCTGGTTTTGACTCTGCTTGTGCTGGCTTAGTGTTTCTGCGCACTTTTCTCACTGCTGATCAACGGTAAAGTGCAAGTGCTCCTGTGGTAAAATGTGTTGTGGATAGGTGTTTCCATGATTGGCCTGTTTGGTTTATGTGTCAGTCACAAGTAAAGCGCACTGTGTATGCCAGGGCCTGTAAATCAAATGCGGTTGGTGGGCTGCAGCACTGGATTGTGCCACCCACCCAAACAGCCCGTAAATGTAACTCCGGCCTGCCATTACAGAGCCTGTGTGCGGTCTGGTACTGCCATGTCGATTTGGCAAGTGCACCCACTTGCCAGGCCCTAACCTTCCCTTTTCTTACATGTCAGTCACCCCTAATGTAGGCCTAAGGTACCCCTGCGGGCAGGGTGCAGTGTATGTGAAAGGTAGGACATGCCCTGGTGTGTGTGGCATGTCCTGATAGTGAATTACTGCAAATGTCATTTTTCACTATTGCAAGGCTACCTGTTCCCCATAGGAGAGACTGAGGAGTTTGTTTATAACATCTTATAAACATAACTGGCACTGGGAACTACGTGGGAACATGAAGTTTAGTATGCTTGAACTCAGAATCTAAAGTTGCATCTTTTAGTGAAGGTGATTTTTACATTCTGTGTTTAAAAATACCACTTTTAGAAAGTAGGTATTTCTTGCCTAACCATCCAGTGTGCCTCTGCTGGGTTTGTGGATTGACTGTCTGGGTTTTGGATGACAGGGGCTGGGGAGCAGGAATGGCTCTGGATAGTCTAGTTGGGTCAGGAAAGGGCTGAATAGACCTGGGCTGCATTTAGAGTAGGGGAGGAGATGTCCATGCACCTGAATGGGCCTGGCCTGCCTCTGACAATGCCATCTCCACCCCCTGCCAGGAAGCCACACCAGGGAAGGCAGAACTGGTTCTGGCTAGGCACTGCCTAACAGATCAAAAGAATTTGGGGATGTAAATATTGGGGCCCAGACCCCTGAACTTTAGAACTCTTTTGAACCAAGAAGATTGCCAAGAAGAAGAGCTGGAGAAGCTGTGAGGAGGAACTACCACATTGCTGTGTGCTTTACTGTGTTGGTCTGCAGTGGCTGCTTCTGTCTTAGGCAGTGAAAGGACTGGACTGAACTTTCTGCAATCTACTTTTGTGAGTTTCTCCAAGGGCTTGAGGTAGAGCTTGCCCCCTGTTCCCTGTTCAAGAAGTCTCAGGAACAGCAAAGACTTCAAGCTCTTCTGCTCTCAGCACTGGGAAGTGTGTGTTTTGTGCTGCAATAAAAGAAAAAGCAACCCGATGTCGTCGACAACGCCGCTGCCGACTCAGTGTCCGGACGGCTCCGCAAAGGGCACCGCGACCCTGGTCTCGCCAACGACGCCTGCTGACGCCGCCACCGAGCCACTGCTCGCATCGCGACCTGTGGGCACTGCACTCCGCAGCGCCTCACTTAACGACGACGCCTTGGTATCCCCGACGACGACGCTCTACGCCGGTGCTTGCACCGTGGTTCGAGGGCACCGCTCGTAAAGTTACACGATGCACTGCCCTTATCCCGCACCGCAGCCTTGGCCTACCGACGCCGGCACCATCGGCTCCAGCTTGTCAGCCAACGACAGCGCTTCAGCACCGACGACGACGCTGCTTGCACCTCGACCTGCCAGCACCGCGACGAGCACCGCATTCACTTCGCACCGCGACCCCGGTCTCACCAACGACACCATCTGACGCCGCCACCGAGACGCAGCTCGCACCGCGTCCTGAAGGCACCGCACGCTGCACTTTGCACCGCAGCACCCGATGCCTGCCGATGCCAGCGGACTTAACTTCAACAGAGAGGAGTTCGATCTGCAACGCGTGTGAATTCGAGGGCCCAGACGACTCCTGCACCGACCTCCGGAACAGACGCCCTGCATTCCTAAAAGGTACTGCTTGCGGGTCTTCCCGACACCGTAGCTGGACCGCGACGCTGCGGTCAGCCAGAACTCTTTGGATTTGTTGGCTCACGGCACCGTGATAGCCCCGGACAGAGCTATCGACTGTTTTTCAAGCATGTTTTGATAATTGAAGATTTTTAAGTACTGTATTGTGGATTCTTATCGTTTTTGGTCTTGTCTTAAGTATATAACAATATTGGATATTTTTCTAAACTGGTGTGGTGTCCTTTTGTTGTACTTACACTGTATTACTGTTGGTTATGTGCAAATGCTTTACACACTGCCTCTAAGATAAGCCTGACTGCTCGTGCCAAGCTACCAAGGGGGTTAGCAGGGGTTGAGTGTAACTCCCTTATCCTGACTAGGAAGAAGGGTCCCTATTTGGACAACGGTGCAAACCCTTGCCAACTAGAGACCCCCATTTCTAACAGGGACCCCAACAGATTCTGGAGGGAAAGCACTGAGAGAGTGGTAGTCCTGAAATTTCAGTTATTTGACCTTGCCAGGTTGTATTACTGAGATGCCCATCAATGTCAGAAAGGAGATTATGATTCGTGCCACTGCAACAGATCGGGCCCTTCTTTCCCTTGGTCCCCCAATATTATAGTCACTCATGTGACACTTGCCGAGCCCATAATATTGCTAAAGTGATTAAGACCACTTCTGTTGCACAGTGGCCTCCTTGGGGTCCTTTGTTTACCTATAGATTGACGTTATTACATGCCTAAGCGTTGCTCCTATACATACGTGTTCCTTTACCATGCAAGTTGTTACAACAACTTGCCTTAGGGGGGCGCTGGACTTAGGAATAGTATAAAGTACTATTCCAACTCCAGTCAGTGTATCAGTAGGGAAGGTGTTGGACTTAAAATCCAACACAAGTCCAACAACACGTCCCTTAAAGCAACGACTTGCGTGGTAAAAGAATAAGTGGTAACGTCGCAGTCTTCATACTGACTGCAGTGTAAAGGCACATAGTGGTATATTGACTGCGGGGTAATCAGGCAAGATTGAGAGTTACAGTGGAATGCTCAAGAATAAATTGGCCAAGATTTATGCTGAAACCACCTTTAAGTGTCTCCCTAGGATTCTGGTCGATCCAAGCTACACAGCCCATAAGAGAGTACCAAAAGCCACCCATTGCTACTCCCTTCTAACTCCACCAAGTTGCTCCAGCTGCCCTTGATTTGCATTTTAATGACGATGTGGTTCTGCAATACTGCAGACAACTGTCCCTGCAGTCTTCATCTCAGGTAGAGCTGCTCTGCCCGACTGCTCGTTTGATGCCTGGCAAAACCCACAGCCTACAGAAAAGCTCCATGCCAGAGTCCACCAATGATAGTCTGCTCTACAGCCTAGGTGGAAGGGGCTCATACCAAATCCTGCTCACTACAAAGACTGCTATGAAGTGCTACGGCAATCCTGCCTGAATACATTCCCCCACTGTAAAAGGACACTGGGTCTTCAGATGTGTGTTCCTCTTTGCATCTGTTCTACACCCGGTTGCTGCCCCCCTTCCACTCCTGGCCTTGGTCCTCCGAGATAACACACACCAAAGGAGGGGCTGCAATGAGGGCCTCCCGCTTGTGTGTCTCTGCAGCTTCGATTACATCAGGGTGAAGCCCCTCCTTCTACAGGTATCAGCTCTATCCACAATAGTTATCAAGCCTTTCGAGGTAGGATCCCATGGTGGGTCCAGCCAGCTAAGTTTGCATAAAGTTGTGGTGTGTAGGCTGAAAAGAATCCCTCTGGGTCTGTTGGCCACCTGCGAAACCAAGGCTCTACCTATCAGGAGAACACATTCCTACACTTGGTGGACCAGTACTGCCAAAACTTACATCTCTGTTTATGCTAGATTTGCCATCACCTGCCCACTAACGCCCCAAGGGTTGTGCCTCCGATCGCTGTCCCATTAGATAACGAGGAGCAATGTGTTGAATTACATATTCATAGGTTCTTCCAAGAGGAGTGTAAAAAGGTCACAGACCCACCTCCTTTAACTACTGCTGACTTCTGTTATACCAACCAGAGTACTATCCCCGAGGCTTTCCATCCTTCATATTCTGTCCAAGGAGAGTACAGTGAACAACGTAATGAAACCATCTACATCAGACAGTGTAAGAATCTCTCTCATGTTCCAAGACTTTTCAGATTTGAATGCGTTGGTGTTTTTTTTTTTTTTTTACTGTCTCCGTGTATATTGTTTGCTTGAAGTAATCTTATTTTTTTAAAGATGATTTTATTATTTTAAGAATGTCAGTTACACATACATTAACCTTTGAAACATCATACCACAGTTGTTCCATGTTACATATGTAATAGAATTTCACTTCTTGTTCAACCATCTATTTTTATCTGTTCCATCGCTTCCTCTACATCTCACTAGTAGGCGAAGTACACAATTCACCTCGGTACATGTTCCATTTTCCCCATTTTTTATGCCATTTCTTAGGGCACCCTCTGGATTTGAAGACCTCCTTTTCTGCAATCAAGCATTTATCTTGTTCCTTTGCCCAGCTTCTTGAAGATGGCACCTCAGCTGCTCCTCAACCCATCGCTATTGTGCGTTTCACCAACGTATAGCCTAGGGTGACCCATTGCTGCTCCACCCCCGTGAGGTGCGTTGCCTCCTATATATTGAGGAGCCCTAATTGTGGTGTCATTTTAATCTCATTTCCTATGGTACTTTGCATATGTTGTGTAGCTCTCTTCCATAAGGCCTGTATAAAAGGGGCATTCCCATATAACATGGTAAAAGGTTACCTCATCATGACATAGGCGGAGACACAGAATATCCTGTCTACGCCCCACATTTGCGAGGGTAACCCCAGTAAGATAGGTTCTATGTAGGACTTTTAATTGAATAAGACGGAGTTTGAGAGGGATGGCTGCCTCCCTTGGGGACATCAATGCCAATCGTCGTCCTCAATTGGACCAATATCTTTTTGCCACTTATCTCGGAGGGTTTGAAATGGATCAGGTAGATTATCAAATAGCCTGCGATATGTTATTGACACAGCCTTCTTTAACGTCCTTATTGCTCGTAAGTACCGCTTTAAGGGCGTGGCGGATTTGTAGATACCGGAAGACCTCCCCCTGAGCCAGATCATATTCCTTCCTTAATTCTGCAAATTTTAGTATCCTCCCCTTTTTCCATAAATGGCCTACTGTAGATATACCTATTCGTCCCATCTATCAAACCCAGGCTGGTTATATAGCGTCCCTAATTTTTGAGCGGACCACAATGGGTGGCTTGGGTCAGGACATCCTGCCAGCCGAGCTTCCTAGTGGCTTGATGCCAGATATACACAGTATGGGCCATTGGGCCCATGTAGCGACCCCTTCTCACTTTAGAATAGAGGGCACCCAGGTAACCCCCCTTCCCATTTGGTATTTATCTAGGAGATAGGCAGGGTCTAGTGGGGAACGGTAGATCTAATGGTTCACCACCACTAGCTGTGACGCCAATAGTATAGGCGCATATCTGGGAGTACAATACTTCAGTCGTACCATCCTTTAGTTAGTTTATGTAGCGCGATATGGGGTGCCTTTCCATCCCATAGTAGGGTCCGGACCTCACTCTCAATATTGCTGAAGTAGGAGTCTGGGACCTTGTTTGGACAATTCTGAAGGATGTATAAAAATTGGGGAAGAGATAGCATCTTAAAAAGAGCAGCTCGACCCAATAAGGAGAGGGGCAGGTTTCTCCAATGTTTGACATCATTATGCAATCTATCCAGAGGTACAGCTAGATTTTTAGTATAGGAAATAGTGGGGTCAGGGGTTATATTGATCCCGAGGTATCGGAATCCATCCACAGCTATCTCCACTTCGTAACCTGACGGGAGTTTTGGGATCGGTCCTTGAAGAGCAAAGATCACTGATTTGGACCAATTGATCAAATACCCAGAATATTTACCGAAATTAGTGAACATTTTTAAAATCCTATGCACGGATTTTGTCGGCGATGCCAGATAAAGCAGAATGTCATTGGCGTAGAGGGTTATCCTATCTTCCTGCCCATCCGCCCATTTCAACCCCCTCAGTAGAGTATCTCCCCTGACCCAGGTTGCCAGTGGCTCTAGCATCAGTGAAAAAATCAGTAGGGATAGGGGGCTTCATTGTCTTGGGCCCCTCCTCAGTGAAAATATTCTGGACAGGCGATTATTGACCTTGACCTGGCGTTTGAGATCTGTATAAAGGAACCCGACCCAACCCATGAATTCTGGGCCAAACCTCAGGCGCCGGAGCACCTCAGATAGGGCCATTCCCGGTGGAGGGTCTGCAAACCAAGTTCACACCAGAAAATCTTGGAGGACCGAATGGGCAAAGTAGCCATCCCTCCGGACTTGACTATCCAGGCTGTAATATCTGGTGAATGTGTGCACAGAAGCACACATGGCTGCCTGGCAGATATCGATGAGTGGAACTCCCCGTGACAAAGCAGTGGTTGCTGCCGTAGCTCTAGTGGAATGAGCGCTCAGCCCCACAGGAGGTTCCTTCTTAGCCAAAGCGTAACAAATCTTGATACAAAGGACTACCCATCGAGAGATGGTACGCTACTGCACAGCCCAACCTTTTTTTGACACCCACATAGCCAACAAAGAGTTGATCGTCCACCCGGAACTCCTTTGTGCGGTCAAGGTAGAGAGACAACGTACGTTTTGGGTCTAGACGCCACAGTCTTTCCTACTCCTTGGAAGGGTGCTGAGGCGGGAAAAAGGTGGGCAGAGTAATAGTCTGTCCGATGTGAAAGGGAGTGACTACTTTAGGCAAGAATGGAATGGAGGCTTAGAAGAAAGAGCCTGAAGCTCACTCACTCTGCGGGCAGAGGTGATGGAAACAAGAAAGGCAGTCTTCAGAGTGAGAAGCCTGAGAGGACAGTTGTGAAGAGGCTCGAAGGGAGCACACATAAGGTAAGTCTAGACAAGGTTCAAGACCCACTGAGGCATTATGAAAGGAGATGGAGGAAAGAGATGAATAATGCCTTTAAAGAAGCAACTTACAATAGGGGACTTGAACAAATAGGGCTGATCTGGCAGCCGAAGAAAAGCAGAAATGGATGCCAGGTAGCCTTTAAGAGTGCCAAAAACAGAGCCCTGCTGGGCCAAAGAAAGAAGGAATAAAAGAACCTCAGAAAGGGGGGCAGAAAGGGGATCCACAGCCTTTGCTGTGCACCATGCCACAAACCTATCCCATCAACAGGCGTATACCGTTTTAGTGGAGGGACGCCTGGCTGCCAAGATGACGTTACAGACTTCAGGAGGAAGGTCAAAAGCTGTCAACTGTTGCCGCTCAATCTCCACGTAAGGAGGTGGAGGCTGGACAGGTTCGGGTGAAGGACCGTCCCCTGCTGCTGCGACAGAAGATCATCCCGAAGGGGCAGTCTGATCGGAGGATCGATGGCCATGCTCAGGAGCTCAGGGTACCAGACTCTTCATGCCCAGTCCGGTGCCACAAGAATGACTTGGGCCCGGTCGCACTTGATGTTCTTCAGCACTCTGGGCAGAAGTGGTACAGGCGGAAAGGAGTACAGGAGGCCGCATCTCCACTCGCGTCCAAAAGCGTCACCGAGCGCCGCTTTGGAAACTACAACGCGCAGAACTGCTGACATTGCGCGTTCTCTTCGGTGGGGAACAGATCTAACCAAGGCTCTCCCCACTGCTGAAAGAGACCTTGCACCACCTCTAAGTGAAGACGCCAATCGTGATCCACCAGGCACCGGCGGCTGAGTTTGTCCACCCTGGCGTTCAGAGAACCTGCCAGGTGTTGAACCACCAGAGTAATGCCCTGATGTTCCAGCCATGTCCAAAGGCGAAGAGCCTCTTGGCAAAGGGTCCACGACCCACCCGCCTTGTTTATTGCGGTACCACATGGCGATGGTGTTGTCCGTGAACACTTGCACTGCCTTCCCCTTAAGGGAAGGAAGGAATGCCTTCAGTGCCAAGCGAATCGCCCGGAGCTCCAACAGGTTGATATGGAGACCGGACTCCGCCGTAGACAGACTCATCTGATCTCCACCTCGCCCTGGTGGCTGCCCCACCCCAGGAGCGATGCATCGTTCACCACTATGAGGTCTGGTAGGGGAAGGGAGAGGGATCCGTCTCTGACCCAATCCTAGTTTGTTAAACACCACTGCAGTTGCTGTGCAATCCCCTCGAGATCTGGACGTAGTCGGAAAGATTCCCCTGATGCTGCGCCCACTGGAACTTCAGGTCCCACTGCAGAGCCCGCATATGCCATCTGGCTTGATCTACCAGCAGGATGCAGGAGGTCATGAGGTCCAGCAGCCTCCGGGTCATTCTCACCGAAATCTGGGATAGAAGCTGAAACATCGGTATCATAGCCCGAATACCCCAGACTCGCTGCTTGGGAGGATAGGCCTGAAACAGCACTGTGTCCAGAACAGGTAAGATGAAAGGGAGCGACAGAGAGAGTCAGGTGTGACTTCATCACGCTGATAGTGAACCCTTGCGAATGCAGGAGGTCTGCCAAAGTCTGGAGGTGGGAGACGACCACCTGGGGCGAGCCCGCCTTCAACAGCCAGTTGTCGAGATAAGGGCAGACTGGAACCCCAGATCTGCACAGATGAGCTGCAATCACCGCCAACACTTTCGTGAACACACAAAGGGCACTGGTAAAGCCGAAGAGCACAGGGAACTGAAAATGCTTGTGGCCTACCGTGAACCGTAGGTAACGCCTGTGGGCTGGCAGAACGGGAATGTGAAAATAAGCGTCCTGCAAGTCCAACGCTACCATCCAGTCTCCAGGGTCGAGAACAGAAGGACTTGAGCCAAGGTTACCATTTTCAGCATCTCCTTCCAGAGGAAGTGGTTGAGGGCCCTGAGGTTTAAGATAGGACTCCGGCCTTTGTCCTTCCTGGGCACCAGAAAGTAGCGGGAATAGCAACCACGACCTACTTCTGGCGGAGGTACCCTCTCGATAGCTCCCTTGGCCAAAAGAGCTGAGACTTCCTGGTGGAGAAGTGCGAAATGATCCTCTGACATGCGACCGAGAGACGGTGGCATGGAGGAAGGGGTAGACTCAAAGGGGAGGGAGTAGCTCCTTCGGACTATCTGCAAAACCCACCTGTCTGGATTGATGGATTACCAGTGGGGGAGGTGATGGCAAATCCTGCCACTCACTGGTCGCTGATGGCCCTGGAAGGTCATACTAGGAGAGTTTGGAGGCTGCTGAAGGGGGGAAAGAGTGGACTGGCTCGCCAGCTGGTTCCCAGACCCGCGTCGCTGGGTCCAACGTCTGCGGCCATGCAGAGGCTGGGCAGCTTGTGTGGGCCAGAAGCTGGACTGGGTCGGACGTGGTGGGGTGCCCTTTCCATAGCCACTAAAGGCAGACTGTGGGAGACAGGACAACGCAGCGAGGTCCAAGGATCTGGCTGTAGCCCGAGAATCCTTAAAATGCTTGAGCGCTGAGTCCGCCTCGTCACCAAAAAGGCGACGGACATCGAACGGAATGTCCAACAAAGTTACCTGAACATCCCCTGAAAAAACAGACATCCTCAGCGAGGCGTAGCGCCAAAGGGCTATCAACGTGGCAATTGTTCTGCCCAGAGAGTCAGTGGTCTCCAGTCCACAGCGGATTGTGAATTTGCTGCATCTCTCCCATCCGCCACTGCCTGGGAGAGAATGGCCCGGGCCTCCTCTGGACACTGAGGCAGCACCTGCGCAACCGTATTCGTATGGGTATAGTGGACCAAGAGGCATGTGGCATTCACGGACCGCAAACCAAGAACTCACGCTTCTCAAGGTGATCAAGCTTCTTGGATTCTCTATCCGGGGCTGCGGAATGGAATGCGACCTTGGAAGAAGAGGCTTGGACCACCAAGCTATCGGGGAAGGGTATTTGGAGAGAAAAATGGGATCGCCCGGAGCCGGGCAGTGGCGGCGGACAATCATTCATTCCAAAGGAGCCCCTGTGCTGGGCTTGGAACAGGTGGCCAGAAGGACGTCCGTGAGGGTTTCATTAAAGGGCAAGAGAGGTTCAGATGAAGTTGCCACCAGTTGAAGCACCTCTATCAGAAGGTTAGTCTTGACTGCCAATGTAGGCAGCTTCAGGCCCAAAGCCTCAGCTGCCCTACGCACCACCACTGCATAAGAGGCTCCCTCCTCCGTAGCCAAGGTAGGGGGAGAAAGCGTGCCAAGGTCTGGGAAGATATCCAGACCACTGGCGTCACCCAATTCCTCTCTCCAGTCCTCATCACCACCCTCAGGGCTATAGGGAACACCTGGGATGAACATGGACACATAAGTAGCCTCCCGCATCGGATTCAACATCGGCCGGCGTCAATCTGGCTCCGGGTCCTACTCGGGGATGAGGATGGGAACGGCGTCGGCAGGGGGCACAGCTGGTGCCGGGGAGTCATCACTAGGATCGGCGCCAGGGAAGGTAGAGTAATGTCGACCGGCATCGATCCGGATCCAGGCCTAGATCCATGGGGACGCTGCAGGCACCGGGGGGGGCGGAGCCGCCAGCATCGAAGGCCCAGGGCCCCCAACTGGCTCCGCTGGGCCCGAAGGCATGCCAGCGGAGTCGGACTACCCAAAGATGGAATGAAGGGCTGGGCAGGGGACGCCCGACTCCTGAAAATGGGGGGAGGCGTGGAGTCATCCCTGAATCAGGCACCAGAGACGGAGCCTTAGAGCGATGATGCTCCGGTTCCAGCGTTGTCTCGGCTGGCTGACGGAGAGAAGCCAAAGAGCGACAGTGCTTCTTCGCCTTATTCTTGTGCTTTGACTTATCCAAGGAGTGCGAAGACTTGGACAGGTGTTGTGGCTCAGCGACCAGTCTCGTGACCTTCCCCTCGAGCGAGACCAGGAGCGACGTGGAGCTGAATGCCAGACCTCCAAAAGCTTTCAGACCACTCCCACAAAGACTTTGGATTCATGGCCCGACAGTCGTAGCATGACTTCGGGTCGTGGTCGCGCTCCAGGCAGCAGAGGCACACGAGATGCAGATCCGTCACGGACATTAGTTTGTGACAGGAGTCACAAGGCTTAAATCTGGTCCGACGATGGCATATCCCTCGCGCACCAGGAGCCTAAGACTCAAAAAAAAGACGTCAACAAAATTCGAAAAAAGTTAAGTCACAAAATTACTAAGGGGCGGATCTGCACTAGGCTGGCGTGGAGAAAGAAAGAACTGACGTCAGCGCACAGGGGCGGCGTCTAAGTAGGCACCGCAATGTCATCTCGTCGACCACCACGACGGACACGGAGTCAACTGACGCCACCTACCGATGCGCAGGGGTATTGCTGAAGAAAAATTCTCCGAATCCAATCTGACGTCTGGGGGTAATTATAAGGTAAGGAATCTATAACTAATAGTCTCTTTCAGATAAACAGAATAAAAAGAAAATCTTATAGTTCTAGCCTACACCATGTTGCTTAGCTGTTGCCATCTTGTTTGCCCATGTTAAACATACGCTGCTTTGGCTATGACGTATTTGGATTTCTAATGTTTGGCATCACTAAATGAGGATTCTTAAGTAAGACAGCTCAGCGTCTGAAAGTTACTTTTTCTTTTAGGTCTTATTCATTCTGCTCACAGGAGAGATGGGCATTTACAGTATTAACATTTTGGTTTTTTTCATAAGTATTGTGGTTGATGTGTGTATGAAGAAAACCTATAGAGTCCATATTAACGAGGGGCTTGGCATTAAATGCTCATTGCAAATAAGTGGAAACCCTAAATATCAAATTTTCTTATTTTTGTAAATAAACCTCCTCTGATTTCAAGCAGGCGTATATACAGTTCTTATCCTCCACAGTAAGGAATTTAAAAGTTTAACAGATAATTTACTCAGTTGGACAAACAGGCTGCAGGTGTTGCACTGGAGGGTGCAGGAAGGAGACCAGCGACAACAGAAGTGCACTGGGATCCTGCTATCCAGGTCCTCAGTGCCAGATCTCATTACATAGAACTGTTCCCCTAATTGGTCATACCTTTAGCACCTCTGTAAGTTCCTAGTAAATGGTACCCCGAGTACCCAGGGCATGGGTACTAAAGAGGTTCCCTAAGGACTGCAGCATGTATTCTGCCACCATAAGGGACCTGTAGGAAGCTGGATCCATATGTGATATACCACTAGGTGGTTATACCATGCACAGAGTCCAGAGATTCCATCGAAGTGTACAGGGCTCAATGCAAACCCAAAGGGCTCTATTATTGGTAGTGTGGGTGGGCAGCCTTAGGCCCAACACAGAGGAGCTTAAGACATTTATTGCACACACATATACCAATAAGAGACACACGACTCAAAAAGGAGATCCACACCAATTTTAGAAAACAAATAGTTTCTTACCGGTCGGTGTAGTTTTGCAGCTCGAAGAATTTTCTGGATTCACATGCTGTGCATTATTCCGCCACCTGGTGTTTGGGTCCGGAATTGTAGTATTTTTAATTTTTTTGGGTGGGCTTCCACATACCACCATTTGGTGTCCTTCTGTGACATCAGCAGGCTTCTTCCGGAAGCTCCCACCCACCTTTGGTTGCCATCTTTGGATTTTTTTTTTTCTCCTCCTATTGTCATTTTCCTTGGCGGAGAAGGGTGAGTTCGCTAGTGAATTCAGAAAAGTCTTCAAGGTGCAAAACTACACCGACAGGTAAGAAACTACTCATTTTGCATCGTGAATCTATTCTGGATTCACATGCTGTGCATAGACTTTGTAGCAGTTTGCTAGTTTTGTGGTGGGTGGCTGGGTGGAAGATGAACTTTGTTTTTTGAATAGATGTTGCAAGACCTTTTGTCCTACTTGTGCTTCTTTATTCATCTGAATGTCCACACAGTAATGCTTTGTGAATGTGTGTACTGAAGTCCATGTTGCAGCCATGCAGATGTCTTGAATTGGAATGTTAGCTAAAAATGCAATAGTTGCTCCTTTCTTCTTGTTGAGTGTGCCCACGGGGCACCTTGTAAGGTTTGTCCTGCCTGCCTGTGGCATAACTGTATGGCTTGCGATATCCATCTTGCAATAGTGTTTTTGGTTACTGGTCTTCCCAGAAAACTGTTTGCAAATGATAAAATAACGGTCTAGTTTTCCTGTATTCCTTAGTTCTTTCAATGTAGTACATGACCGTTCTTGCGTCAAGTGTGTCCAAAGCTTTTTCCGCTTTGGTCTTTGGATTTTGAAAGAAACTTGGTATTTGTATACTCTGATTTATGTGGAATTTTGATACCACCTTTGGTATGAATTGAGGACAATCCTGTTACTATGTATTTGGAAGTAAGGTTCCTGTAGCGTTAGTGCCTGCAGTTCACTAACTCTACTTAGGGATGTGATTGGCAATAAAAAGGCAGTCTTAAGCGTATTTGTGGCGTTGCTTTGTGTAGTGGTTCGAACTGTGCTTTCATTATCTGTGCTAGAACTATGTTCAGGTTCCATCTTGGTGCTGGCACCATTTTTGGAGGTGCAATTCTTTTTACCCCTTCTAAGAACCTTTTGATTACATGTAAAGTGAAGAAACCTTTCCTGGTTTTGCCTCTTGTATACGCTACAATTGCTGCTAAGTGTACTTTTAGTGATGTATAGCATAATTTACTTTGTAGCAAATGTGTCGAGTATTTTAGCACAGTTCTTTCTTTTGTAATTTTCTTAGAAAGACGTATTTTAAGGCACTATTGTTTATATCTTTTCCATTTAGCTGTATAACATTTTCTTGTTGTTGGTTTCCTAGCTTCTCTTAGAACAGCCATTGTGCTTTCTGGTACTTTGAGATGTGTGAATTCTAAGTCCTCAGGAGCCATGACGCTAGGCCAGTGGTTCCAAAACTGTTCGCCGTGGCTCCCTGGGGAGCCGCAAAACCTAGCCAGGGGAGTTGCGCACCAAGCACTTTAATGCATTTAATGTTGAAGGGTCTGTTGGTTTCAGTAAAACTAATTTGACTTAAACGCATGATGTCGATGATTTGTAAGCGACATGCCCAAAGCTGTAAATGTAGAGCTTAACTGATGGCATGTCGAAGGAGTTGACCTCCATATTTCACTGGATCCCCACGTTTCAACACTCCCAAAGTAAGCGGAAGATGCCTGATTTATTTTGTTAGACTTGTTAATGGTTTAGTTTTTTTCTAAATGCATTTTACACCAATGCAAGTTATCAGGAAAGTACAGTTGTCCTGTCTTTTGAACACATTAAGTATTGACACTTGTACTTGAACCATAGGTACTTTCAGTTAATATTTCTTTCAGTACACACACATTTCCAGACAGACCTGCTCTCTCCTTGAGCATAGGAAAGTTAAACATCATATACAGCATAATGCCAACGTTTGGAAGCAAGAAAGACGTACGTTTACACAAAAAACAAATCTTAGGAATTTATTTGGCTTGCGTTGATTTGGAGGCAATTTTAGGGAGGAGACAGCAAAAATAAAGCTGTATGTGGTTTAAAAAAATCACCCTGCTGAGACAGTTGTGTTGGCACGTATGACATAGGTAGAAATGCAAATATTCTTCAAGCGCAGTAACACTTTGGCAATGGGGCCTACATGCACAGGGGTGCTATCTAGCACTGTAAGTGGGATAAAAAAGCTTGAGAGGGTACTCTAAAAAAGGCATGGGCAAAGAAAGCGTAACTAGGAATATTTTATTAGAGGTGCTACCTTAGTAATACGAAGCACCCTGCATATATGATTATAGTACCTTCATTAGCTTCATCCCAATTATTTTCAGGGAGAAAAATGCAAGTACTCCCAAGGCCGAGCTTACATCCCCCATCCTCCCAAAAAAATAAAAGTGGGGAGCCACGGGCATGGCCAATGGGTCAAGGGAGCCGCGAGCCGAAAATGTTTGGGAACCACTGATCTAAGCTATCACTGCAAAAAATTATAGATTATAACGGAAAACACTTTTGCCTATTTCTATTTTTCCTCGTTATTTTAATTATTTTTTCCATTTCAACAATCAGTTTCTTTGGGAAAACCCTGAGCAATCTACATAAATGACCCCATGCTGAATTAAGAATTTTGTCTACATTTCAGAAATGTATAGCCTTCCAGATGCTGGGTTCTCCCAAGGATTGCACACACTGTTTCCATCATAAACTACAAGTAGGAAGAAAATAACAAATAACAAGAACAATTGACCACCACTTAGAAAAATGTGAAAACTTTGGTTAAAAAATGTTTGTACCAGTTCCTTAAACTCGGAATATTCTGCTCTAAGCACAGCAAACCTTTTGTTGATGCCATTTTTAGAGACGTAATACATACAGTAAAAGAAATAAGAATAGCTAATTAAAAGGTGGATCTTTACATAGGTTGGGAAACTAACAGTAACCGACATCAACTGAAATCCATCACCAGCCAACCAGAATTTGATTTAATGACACTGTACATAGAGAAAAACAATACAAGAGGCTGCTTTTGCTCAGTCATTGTACAGAAAGAGGAGTCAATTGTAGGAACTTTCTGCAAGTTAGGGAAAAATAACTCTAAACTCAGAAGATATGTACTGTTTGCCTGCACTTTATTCTGTCTGTAAGAGTTAAAGACAACATGAACAGAAAGTAAGAGGCATGTGTGTTTTGATGAACAAAGGGCAAGATCCACATACAACAAAGACCAAGTAAAATGTATAACATGCATGTCGTGCAAACAGAAGATACTTCTCAGCCTCATCATTCCAACAGTTTCAAATGCTAATGAAGAGCTTAGTTTTCAACATTAGAATGAAGTCACTTAAGGAGAAAGTACAACTTAAAGCTCACATGTCTACATATGAATGAAAGCTACAAAAAAAGACGTGTTAATAAGAACACAGCATTAATTTGCAGCATATATTACATATAAATTTACCTCCAAGTTCCTGCTGCAGTCCTTGCGCCTGCCGAATAAGGTATTTGATTGGAATCTGATCCATCAGAGCCGAAGAGTAGGTTTTTGGCTTCTTTTGCATTACTGCTATAAAAGAAAAAATGTACTTAAAAACAGAAACTCATGTTGTGCAAAAATACAGCAATTGAGTATTGTGTTAAAGAGAATTAATTGACAGTTGTGTGCAGATGCACAAAGTACTGAGGGGTTATGAGCACAAGCAATGATGAAATTTGAATACCCTTTTGTATAGAATATCAAAGTAAAAGCAGGTAGCCCCACAGCAACCTTAATCGCTAATTTCTTGCCTCGATTTAAGGTTAACTGTAATTTTAGTATAGATGTATAGATTTACTTGCACAAGGTCTGAAAATAACTCAGTTCACAGTTTACTAACACCCAGTATTTGTTTTAAACCAACACAACAACAGATAAACTCCCAATTGAGTTACTGGGCAAGGGTGTTATCTACAGCATCCGTATGTCCCCATTACACAAATCTATACATTTATATAGAAGTATGTAATGTCAGGGACAGATGAAGACGCATGGTTCAGGGCATGGCAATGGTTTGGGGCACAGAGAGGAATATTATCTTTGTGATGATTCTAGTACTCTTCAATTCTTGCTGTCCCTCATTCACAACACCCGCTCACCCATCCCTTACTAGCCATTGCCACAAGAAGATGCTCACACTGTGATCCCTCGAAATGAGGGCTTTATTATCCCATGGACGTTAGGATAGTCCAACAAGAAACAGCCCACAAAAGAGCCCATAAATTAGCAAAATGTGGGCCTGGTAGTCTGGCTTCTATCAAAATAAGTACCATCACCATTGGGCCAAGGACATTGTACTTTAATCTAACTTTGAGTGTGGTCAAACAACACAGAAAAGTGTTTTATAGAGGCAATTGCCAGTGGCTAACTTTCCTTAATGCTGGGGTCAAGACCTTGGCTTGGGAGTATCTGAACTGTGGCCACAGACAAGGAGGTAGCTGTAATGTGCTGTGAGGGGAGGTGGAGCCCCATGACCAATAGGACCAGCCCAAGGCACTGTTGGCTAAAGGTCTCCATAGGGGCCTCCTCGATGGAGTGAGTTGCCTAGAAGCCATATGTTTCTTGCAGCCCAGGTAGTAGGAATCTACTCCTCTATCGCAACCGAACCATAAAATAGGACTTTGTTGGTGCTTTCTTATCTTTCAAAACTACATATGTGATCATATTACATTGTTTTCTTTCTGTGATTTCATCATCCACTTGTGACCCAGAAAAGTATGTGATGATATCCATCTGATCTGCAGGTTCCCCTAGCTTTTCACTTTCTTTTGATATCTAGATTACCTTAATTTTGCTGCATGTTCGACTTTAGTGTTTTTTTTTAGCAAGCTTCAGACATAGCAAAGAAATTTTGTCCTTTTTAAAATCGTGTCACTTCTGTCTTGTAGTGCAGCTCCGTTACCATGGGACCTTCAACCAGGCTGAGCAGCCCACAAAAAAGTACAAAATACTTGTAGGAAATTAAGATCTGCTTTTATGGTTAACCCTACTTTTTACCTGGCGCAATGCTGTTTCGGACTAGTCTGAATGGGCTCATGCTAATCAGGACCCCAGCCTCTGTGCTTTCTCCCCTAAATTGGTTATGGTAAGTACTTAGGTACCTCCCAGATGGGACACTGGTGTACCCTTATCAGTCCCCAGTATATGGTACTGAGGTACCATGGGCATAGGTACCCCAGGGGTCCCCCATGGGCTGAAGCATGTATAATGCCACCCATGGGAGACCACTCAAAATGTAACTACATGCCTGCCATTGCAGCCTGTGTAAGCTTGTGCGAGCACCAATGACGATAGATATAGGTTTCCCTATATCTAAGGTCACTGCCCTTAAAACCTATAAATCACCCCTAAGGTAGGCCTTTCAATCCTGAAGGCTGGGTGCTCGGTTCTAAGCGTGATGGTGTCCCTGCAACCTTAGGAGTCATTCTCCCAGGTTGTAAGTACATCAGCCATTACAATAGATAGAATGATATGAAATGAAATAAATGAAATGAAATACCGGTATTCGTAAAGAACAAACAATTACCCCCAAGGGTGTGAAGGCGCCGGGGGCCGTCGGGAAGATTAGGCGAGATATTGCCCAGAGTCACATGGTGCTGGGCTAACCTGCCACTGTTACCGGCGATGGAACCGGGAGCCTCGGTGTTCCAGAGTCAGCCACCCTGGCCGCTGCGCCACACCTCTTCCCAAAGATGACCATCTCTAAACTGGCTGTAACAAACCCCGTCCTGATTGGTATCAAACATGTTGGAATCCTACCCCCACACCGTTTACGGTGTGGGGGGTATGATTCCATGCACTGTAAAGCTCCTCCGGGAGGCCCTCAGTGCTCCAAGTACCAGTCTTCTGGAACCGGGCAGCACAGCATGGGTGCTGCCGACCACAGACACGATTCTGCCATCCTGCTGCTGAGCCAAGCTCGAGCAGGGAAAGGCAGAACAATAGGTTTCCTGTCACAGGGAGGTGTGACCACCTCCCAGGCATGGTTTACTGTATCGGGGCCAGGTGGGAGCGCTTGCCAGCACCACTCAGTCAGCATGAGGTGCACTTTTGGTGCCCTCTTTGCATAGTCCAGGTAAAACCAGCTTGAGGTCCTCTTGTGACTCCAGTACCACCGGCCTGTGGGTCCTCTTAAGGCTCTTCCTTGATTTCAATAGGTTCCCCTGATTGCTGAGGGCCTGTCCTGACTCCCCTGCTTGTGGTGAGTCACCTGGAACTTGCTGGTCCTGGCACAGCACCTTCTTTGCTTGCCATGTTGTTTGCAGTTGCCAAGGGTTGTTGGTGCTCCTGATGGGCACTGAACTCTCAACTCTCGACATCCAACATGGGACAGCTCATAAACGGCTCCAGGTATTCCACATCATTGCCTGGTCCGCACAGCTCCAAGGTCATCGTCACCTCTCTTGCAGCACTCGAAATCGTTGGCCATTTGGCATCTGTGCTTCCTGGTCACTTCCGAGTGGCATAGACTGTTACATCTGCTTGCAGGTACTTCTCGACTTGAATCCACCTTTGGGTTCCACCAGACACTTTCACCTTCTCCAACAGTGGCATCTTCCTGAAGTCCTCCATTGAGTTTGACGGTGGTTTCCAACGCCACTTCACATCTATGAACCCAGCTTTCCTGGTGTAGGTATCCTGGTTCTTAAGGTATCCACGGATGGGGTGGCTCTCCAACCTTCTGTCTTCCACAGGGTTTCTTCAGGGTCAACTGGGAAGGGTCATTCTTCCTTAAAATTGCAACGACGATTTACCCATTGTCTTGTATTGAGCCAGTGTTCCCACTCTGCACAAGGCCTCCGAGGGGTTCCTGGTTACTTACCTCGGGTGGTTTCTTGGGTCCCCGGCACTTCTACGTCTTCTGGGTATAGTCTTGACTCGAGTCGTGATTCGCATACCACTATTTTAGTATATGGTTTGGTCTCCCCCCGCGACCACTGTGTATTTGTACTACTCACCTGTTTCTATTGAAAAGTATTGTGTGCATTGTGTATATCTCTGGCTAGGAGATATCTGTATGTATTAGTGAGTGTTTTAGAATAAATACATATTTTTATAAATACACTGTGTGGTCCTTTTTCACTTAAACCATACCTATAAGATTATGTTCTGGTAAAACAAGTTGCTTTACACTCCTTTTGGACTAAGCCTGAAGGCTGTTCTCCACAGCTACCACTTAGAGAGCTTTCTAAGGTTGTCTAAGGCCACTAAAATCACCATAAGGGTTGTCTGGATTAGCGCAGGGTGCCCACTTACATAAGCGTGCACCATATACTAAGCCAGCTTTTCACAATATTCTATTGGTTTGCAATGGAATTGGGGAGGGGGGGTTGGCTGAAGGGCAATTGTTTATTAGATTTTGACGTCTTCTTTCCCTCATACTGGGATTTTAAACTGGAAAATTCCAATAAAAAGATTTGTATTAAAAAAAACTACAACATGTTCATGCATACAGAGGGCAAAATATTTTTAGGCACCATTGCAGGATCCCAAGTCTTAAAAATCACAGAAATCAAAACGAGGCACCCATGCAAAAGTCTCCGTGCAAACGTGGAGGAGTTACTTTGCACAAATCTGTTCTGGGAACTAGATTCAGCCAACAAGAGGCACCAAGTGGTGAAGAAGAAAGTCTTCTGGGATTAGGCTTCCTGGACTGAGGAGAAGTAAAATCAGTCCAAAGCAGAGTTGCCTCGAAGGTGTCTTAATGATCTTCTCAGAATGCACTTAAGCAGGAGGAGAGATGTGAGGCATTAGATCAGAAGTGCTCAGTATCAAATGTCTTTTGATGCCCACCATCACCGCCACTTTGAAGGGTGCCTTAATTCATCCTGGCAACATGTGCATTGAAGTCAAGGCAAATCTTATCAGTTTCAAAAGCATCTTCCATGAGAGTAGTTAATGCCGAATGCAGATAAGGCAAATATTGCCATATCAATTGAAATCAAAAGTAGGAATGAAGAAACCCTCAGTTTCTTGACAGGATGTAGAACTACAGGCATGTGTCTTTTTTTTTTTATATTTCTTATAAGTCCAGGTAGTTGATGGTGTCTCAGGAAAGAAATCCCAAAGCTGTTTGCAGACGTCAATCTTCACTCTTCTTTAAAGTTCTACAATTTATGGCAATTTTATTTAAAATTGTTCATAACATAATGGAGATAAAACTGGAAAAGACATTCAAAAGTGCCTATTACTCTTCGTCTTCGTCATCCCACAAATTCTTATACAGTGGTGCTGAAATGATCAAAGAATACTAATAATACATTAATATGGTTGATTGAGAGGTTTATTAACAAACACCTCATCCATCAGCTACCTTGGAGTAACTGACCACAAGAACCCTCAACATCAAACATTCCAAGTTCTGATGAACTGGTACAAACAGGAAGACCTGTGGAAACACCACACATCTCCATTCTTATAACAGAAGGAAATACCTTACAGTCCATAGAAACACGAACACTACATGAAAAATCTTCATATACAGGATTCACAGAAAGTGAATAATAAAACACAAATTCACATTAAATAATCACTTTACATAGTCTTTCAAATATCTGGGTACAATTTTTTTCCGAGTACCAATCCTCAAATGAGAATTGACAGGATCACCTGAATGCGCAACAACACTTTGATCAAACTCACAGTTGGAATTGTTTTTTTTTTTTTTTAGAATAGTAACACGGTTCAAATTCCAGATTTTACCATTTTCTAATTTCACAGAATTTTTAAAACATTTAATGACACGCATGGGAGAAGCATATTTAGAGCAAGATAAAGCTCCTACAGGAGCTTTTACCCGCGCCACATCACCTATATTGACAACAATTTCTTTGACTCTTTTCCTTTCATCGTAACTTAATTCGTTTTTAAACCGTAGTTTTTCCTCCCCAAGTCTCCACTTACCAATGCTGTTATCTTGAACACCTTTACCCCAAGTCATCCAACCAGGACATAAACTTGTATTGGAAGTTCTACCTTTAAACAATTCAAAAGGTGTCTTATGTGTAGACATATGAGGAGAGAATCTATGAGCCAAAATGCATCTCTGTAATTCCTCCTTCCAATCCAATGAATTTACTCTTGACAGCTGGATATTTTGCTTAATTACACTATTAAATCTTTCCACGGCTCCATTTGTTTCCGGATGATACACCGAAGATCTTTTGTGTATAATACCACAGGATAACAAAAATTCAGACATCAATACGGAACAAAACTGTGGACCATTTTCTGATAAAAGTGTTTTAGGGAACCCTTCTCTCCTAAAAATATCTTTCAAAAAAGAAATCACACAAGAAGATGTGACATCTGAAACAGAAGATATTTCAACCCATCTTGAATATAAATCGATTAAAACAATGAGATAGGGAGTACGATGTTCACCATTAAGAGGACCCACAATGTCAATATCTTCCCATGGACCATTAGGTAAATTACGACATACCATGGGAGGAGTACGGGGAGTGAGAATTTGATCACTTAACCTGCATTGCACACATTCTCTCACCTCACGTTCAATTTCAATATACATTCCAGGCCACCAAAACGAAGTTCTAAGTCTTTCTTTAGTTTTTACAATGCCTAAATGACCCTGATGAGCTTCTTCAACCAGTCTTTTTCTAAGAGAATTAGGCGGAATCAACTTAGTACCCCTTAACAGAATCTCATTTTCCACAGATAATTCATCTGCAACCAAATGCCACACTTTAGACAATGAGTTCTCAAAAGTAGATTTATTTGAAATCATAGTAATGACTTTAGTAATTTCACTGTCATTTTTGAGACCATCCTTCCACTATTCTTCCTGTATGACACCTGAGGTAACTTCACTAACCTCATCCTCAAAAATCTCTTTCTCAAACTTTTCTTCAGTAACATCACAAACTAAGCGTGAAAGACAATCCGCTGTCATGTTATCAACACCAGGGATATGTTCAACTGTAAAATTTAAATCTTGCAATCCAATGACCCATTTTCTTATCCGTGAGGAAATAAAATCCAAACCTTTCTTTGTAAAAATTTCTTTTAGCGGCTTATGATCTGAGCAATCACAGAATAATTGATTTCCGCACCCCTTAAACTTCTAGATGCACACGCGATCAATTTTTCGTGTCCACCTCTATTCTGTTTCAATATGGCACCTAAACCTTTTGAACTAGCATCAGTTACCACAAAAGTTTCATCAGTTGGGATAAAAGCTTGTAAATTAGGTGCATTTACAAGATCTTTTTTTATTTCTACAAATTCATTTTGACAATCATCTGACCAGATAAATTCCTTATTCTTCCCAAGTAAATTTCTCATGTTGCTAGATTTACTTGCCAAATTTTGTACAAATGTTCTATAATATTCAACCATTCCTAAAAAAGAAACTACCTCATCTTTATTCTTAGGAGAAGCTACATTTTGAATGGTATTCACCAAATCTTTTTTTGGAACGACTCCTGAGGCAGAAATACATTGCCCCAAATAATTTACCTCTTGTACAGAAAATTTAAATTTCTCAAATTTTAAAGTGAGACCAGCACACTCTAACCTCTTTAAAGCTGATCTCAGAGTTTTATCATGTTCTTCTTGATTAGCTCCAAAAATAAGTAAATCATCTTGATAACATTTCACTGATTTTATTCCTTTTAAAATTGAAGCCATCACTCTTTGAAAAACCGACGCAGCAGATACAAGACCAAACGGCATTCTTTTATATTTAAATGCACCCATGGAAGTGATGAAAGCCGTTAGGTCTTGAGACTCTCGTGTAAGTTCAATTCCTGGTATGCTTGTGTAAGGTCTAGAGTTGTAAAAACCTTAGCATCACCCAAAGAAGACAATAATTCATCAATATTGGGAATAGGAAATTTGTCAACGATTACTTCTTTGTTAAGAGATCTTAAATCACAACAAAGTCTAATGTCCCCATTAGGTTTGTTGGCAACGACAACTGGCGCCAACCATTCTGATGCCTCTACAGAAGTAATAATGCCCTGTTTTTCTAGTTTCTGCAGTTCCTGTTCAACTTTTCCTTGTCCAGCAATAGGAATTCTTCTTACCTTGGCCACTACTGGCACAGCATTATTTTTTAATTTAATACAATGCTTATAACCTTTGAGGCACCCTAAATCTTTTCTAAAATGTTGAGGGAATTCACTTACAAAATCTCAGATCTAATTTCTTGAATCTGTACCTGAGGATAAGTATTTGGATTTAACATGACACCCAATAAACGTTGATGTGGCCAGCAATTAAATTGTCCCCAATTTTTGAAACATAAATTTTCCCAACAATCATTTTCTTTTCCATCTCAATGCAAGCATTAAAATATCCAAACATACTTATAGAATGTCCTCCATAACCACCTGGATTTATATCCATTTTATACAATTTGTTCTTCTTTTGAAACCACTTGACAAAAGTTTATTTTGAAATAATGGAAATATGTGAGCAAGAGTCAAATTTCATGTCTAACTCTATACCATCAATCTTTACCTTACCAACAGGATGATCATTACATTTCTTATCTTTTACTTGACATATGACTTCTTTTATATCCTTATTAGTCATTTTCTTTTCTTTAGACTTACAATATTTTATGAAATGCTCTTTCTTCCCACAACCATAACACACAAAACTCAAAGCAGGACAAGTCTTTGAGTTCGCTTTATGTCCTGATTTTCCAAATCTAAAACACACAATAGCTACATTTGATGTATCATCTTTACCCGACTCCTTCAAAGGAATCTTCACATTTTTAACTTGACAAACTATATCTTGTACTTCCTCCACTACAGGTTGTCGCCTTTTAGCTCATTTACACATTTTAACATGTGTTCTACTTTTTTTGCAATTCCTACTACTTCTTCTAATGGTGGCTCATCTTTGAGCCAAAGTTCCTCTCTAATTTTGTCTTCCCTACATTTGAGAACAAATTGATCTCGAATTCTTTCTTCATTAGCAGCTCCAAATTTACAACTAGAAGCTAACTTTCTCAAAACAGTTAAATATTCCTCAACAGATTCCTCTTTACCTTGCTCTCTTAACCCAAAATGATATCTCTCCATTATTGTGCTGATACGAGGTAAATAATGCTTGTCTAATTGTAATAAACAGATTTCATATTTGTCTAGACCTCGTTGTTCCTGTGCAGATAAAGATGGCAAATTTTCCAAAACTTCCTACCCTTCACCTCCTAAACAATGTAACAAAAGTGAACATTTTCTTTCCGCACTCAGATTTGTACCGCACACTTTTGCATAATGCGCAAATATTTTGTTCCATTTACTCCATTTAACAGAGGGCTCACCTGGATCACTCCAAAAAAATGGTGGTGCAGTAACATTCTGCATATTTTCCTCTATATTTTTATATTTCTAATTGTAACTAGAATAATAATATTAAAAAAACTTACCAAAATAAATGTACCACTACAGGTATCACTGACTTTGATGATGATCAATCAAGTTATATTGTTTAAAACAAATTCACAAATAATATTGTTTTTTCCCTAAAATGAACTTTACCCTTTATGTTCACCAAACGTTTTTACTTCTTGATGTGCATGTCATCGATGATATTATACTGAAAATGATGACACACAAGATAAACCAATGAATAAAGAAGGGAAAAAATAAAAATAAACACGTTTTACGTAAGAAGCTTGAAAACTCCAGCAGCAGATTATTGAAGCTGCGAAGATAAACAGAATGATATTTTAAAAGTCAAACCAATCGGCTGTGAAATCGTTTCAATAAAACCAACGAGTGAAATGCTGCTCAGATGAGACCTTAATTGATTTCCTTCTCTGAAAGTCACGAACTTTGAGTGAAAATGTTTCTCAGCTGAACCACTTAATGATTTCCTTTTCCAGCGCGTCACTCAGCTGTTAAGCTAAATCAACACAGCTTTCGTACATACAAACTTTACGTACGCTCACACGCAGCGTAGAAAAGGAGTCATTTAAATTCCAGAATGCGCTCAGGAGACTGATGACGCTGGCTAATCACCGAATCCCCATGCGGGATTCGAATGCGTCATCAGTCACAACAGGCAGCTCAAGTGTGAAGACCTCCAATCCCAACGAACTTCACAGAACGTTATATGCGCACAGCAGATCCCCAACAGACAGGCTCACAGAGTCGCATTTCCTCGTGATATTACGACCAAATGCAGAGACAGTCACCAGCCCCTCCCACTGACCTCCTCACCGAGTATCCATGATGATAAACAGAGGCACAAACATCCGCTGGATACCGGCTTCTCGTCAGGAACAGTCAGACGCTGGAGGTGGTAGGACATATAATTATGTAATTGCTTACATGTGACATCCGTTTCTCAGACCAACTCTGCCTTTACTTCTTTGGGGAATTCTTCTCGCTGCTCAAATACTCTGCCAAAATTCCAATTGCACTAAGTAGTCTTCTCTGCGCACAATTCTTATCCTCCTCTTTAGCACGATGTTGAGGTGTTAAAACTCTCTTCTATGTATCCCTCGCTCGTCGCCAGTGAAATGTTCAAAGAATACTAATAATACATTAATATGGTTGATTGAGAGGTTTATTAACAAACACCTCATCCATCAGCTACCTTGGAGTAACTGACCACAAGAACCCTCAACATCAAACATTCCAAGTTCTGATGAACTTGTACAAACAGTAAGACCTGTGGAAACACCACAGGTGCCTTTTCAATCAGCGAGATCTGCACTCCAACTAAAGAGGATACTCGGAGCAAAAAATATCTAAGGAGAGCAAAAAACAAATATCTAAGTAGTAAAAAGTCAACATTCCCCAAAGAAGGACCAAAAATGCTGTCTCTTTATTTTGAGATCTAGTGTAATCACATAAAAATATAACCTTAGGACTGGAATGGTGTAGTGCATTGTGGAAGGTGGGCAGATGGCCTGAAAGGGAAGAATACCGAGTGCAGTCTCTGCATGTTTTTTGGCATACATTTAAGTGTTCCAATATCATGCTACTTCTGTGAGAACATCAAAATTGTTATGAGACAAGAAAGATTCGAGATCAATACTTCAAAACAACCATGGATAGAAACTAAAACTTGGGAACAGCTTTGTACCAAATTCTCAATGAAGTGCAGTTCGACTTGAATGTGAATAGAAAACAGCATTTATTTACATCAACTATATTGGAGCTATAAAATACGGATGCAGACCTACTTTTATTTTGATAGTCAGATCTTGAATAACTTATGAATCTGTACCGCCCGCTGGGTTTAGCTTTTCTAACATGAGCTACCAATAGTTTGGGGGAAAGAAATAAAGATCCTAAACCTTATACATACCTAGCGCTTTTGTGTTTGTTAGCAGAGCCTCTTCATAAGACAGGACATAGTACAGCACCAGGAGCTGAGCCGTAATACTGTAACGTGGTGTGAGACGGGCATTTTCTGCCTAAACAAAAAAAACACATTTGGAAAGCAAATATGATCAAGGTCCAGATTAGACAACAACTTGTAACTTAGCAAACAAACTAAAACGAACAAAATTGTCCACTGGTGCCCTATAACTCATCATTTGCACATATCATCCTGCACAGGAAATGTATAAATTATGACAAACTCATTTTACCCCGGAGAGTTCTTGAAACACGTTTCGAATCTCCTGTTCTGTGATTGGCTGATTGGTAGCCTCAGGACTTGATTTTGACGCAGGTGTGAGCACAGAATTGATGTAAACCTCTATAAGAGGCAGCAACTGGGGATGAAGAGGGGTCATGGTTTCACACATCTGTCTATATATCCAGTCCTGGAAAATAAATACATGTTTTTGATTTGGCAGACAGCAAAACACAATTTTACAACCCATGAATATGCTTTTCTGATTTCAAGAAATATTTAGTCAGTATGTGACTGGCTCAGCGCAATTCACTATCTATATGTAATAGAATAGAATCATTTAAAGGATTAGTAAAATGGATTCTCTTACCTTAATGGAAACTTTGTGCTTCGTAAATGATCGGCTTCTTAGCAGCTGATAAATGCAGTGAATAGGTAGAAAGCCCGTAATGGTTGCGCTTAAGTTACTTGTTACTGGGACTCTCACTGCGTGGGCTGTCACTACCTAAAATGAAAATATTCATATCCTAAATTTCTAATGTACCAAAAACACACACTCCTATTCAGATTTTAGTGGGACCAAACGGGATCTTATCTGACCATTTCATGAACAATGACATTGGTGACCAAAGGGTAGACTGCTCTTCTTCATCAGATACAATGAAAGCTGACCCCACCGCAACCCTAACCCTACTAGGCTAAATCACAAACTTACAATTTTATTCACAGCAATGTAGCATAAGCCCGCCAAAGAAAGATCTAAAAACTACTTAGTTTTAATTCCTGATTTATGTTCCAATGCATGGATGCTTGGCAAATGGTCAGTACCCATCTGAGGTGGTTCACTAAGCCCCAAAAAATAGCATGGAATGCATCGCAGTGCAATTATAAGTGGAGATGGTAATTCAAGCATTCCATGCATCACATATTAGTTTCTGTCTTCAAGGATATATGTCGACAAGGAGGAAGCATACAGCTGCCATTTTACTTGGCAGATACTGTAAAAAGTTCATTTGGTTATACCCAGGCTTCACAAAAACAAATGGGTAGCATATTTTGGGGTGATAAAGTTTAAGGACACACAGCCAGATGTACAAAATGGTTTAGCGTTTGCAAACCCTGCAATTCACTAAATTTGTGCGCTTGCGACTGTTACAAATTTTTGTATTATGTACGAAACCAATTTTAGGAGTTGGTCACGTTTTACCTAAAACTGATGTGCAACTGAATACCAATTCAGTATTTGGGAGGGGTGTGTTGTGGGCATTCTTTCCAAATACCGAATCGCTATAAGATGCATCAATGGTTGGGAACCAGAATTACAGTTGCAAATCCTTGAAAAGCTGCAGACTACCAAGATGTGGTGGTAGCTTATTCATAAAAGGGAAAGAGTCAAGAGGGGACCCATGTTGGGGAGCAGGCAGTGTACCAGAAGACCACTGCCAACTTTCAGAAAAACGTAAAAAAATAAATACATTTTTAAATGCAATACAGACATGGTTGTCTACAGACACCTGCAGGCCACAATCGCTGTGATTGCATTCAATCAGTGAGTCACAACTTTCAGCCTATCAAATTAGTATTCATTCAGTAGATTAGGATTGCAACCCACTCAAACTGTACATTTTATGAACCAATCTATTAGTACATGTCAGTTCGCAAAATTCAAAACTGGTGGAGGAAATACTGCCTACAAATTGCAACCACTTTTTAGATCAATATAACGATGCATCCTACCTCTGCAGAATTTAGATCAAACTGTTTTACTATTATACTAAGAAAGTCTGTAAAGAGGATTTCAAGCATAACTCATGCTTACCGCATAATCACACTGTGTGGCAGTGATTTAATGCTGTAGATGTACAAAGCAACTTATTAGATTATGGAAGGATGGTGTTGATAGAGGCTTGTTACTTAAGGGCCAGATCCCAAAGCTTCGCTCTGTGAGAAAATGAGTATTTCTGTGGAAATTCTGGAGTAAATCCTTTTTATGTTTTGAGTAACATACAACCATTCAGGAATGCAATTGTAAATAGGATACAAGAGATTGAAGTCACCTATTGTGAATTAGTTTGTTACTGTGGCTGTGATTTAAATCGGACAACATTCCTATCTGTTGTCAAATACAACAATTCTATCACACTCCTTCATATGTCTAAAAGGGACTTCATTAGGTGTACCTGTTCTGTAAAGATCTCCTGGGTGAAGATTGTCTTCATTCTGCTGAGAGAACTTGGCTTAATAACAATCTGCAAGACAGAATAAAATTCATACAGCAATGCATCTGTTTTCATTACTTTTGAAGAAGTGGACACCAGGCATATAATACTCAAGACCTCCAACCAGAAATTCATCGCACAGAGATGAAATGGACATAGAGTTTCCAAACAAAGGATGGAAATGTGTGTCTGTAGACTGCTGATTTGCATGATCCCAAATTTTTTACAAAGAGCACAATGGTCCTAATAGGAAACACATGTAGGAAACTGGGTTTTTGTTGCAGTAGTCCCCACACCTTTTGCCTGATGCAGACGCCATGGCACACGAGGCCTCCAAAAATCCACTCGCAATTTCAAATGAGATTTTATCAAGTCGAGCTATTTTTAGCATTTACTCGTCCGTACTGGTGTGTTAACTTAAACTGGAAGGAACAGGTGTTCTCTTCATTCAGAAAGTTAATGAGCAATAAAGACTCCTTTAAATCTTTGTTTTTAAACAGCTTGTAAATTAATAGTACAATTATTTTAAAATATATCGGGAATTATGAAAGAACTTTTTTGTAATTCAGAAATGTGATGCAAACAAGGATTCACATAGGAGTAAAATAAATCAGAACACTTTACTTGCTGATGTGCAAATGTCACATTTTTGCATTAACTTGATTTCCAGACATTGTACACTATATAGTTTTAAAACCTCATGTCAGTGAGAAATTCTGTGGGCATTTTAATGTAATATCTGCTGATTGCAAATGACAGTGTGCTGCTACTTTATGCTTTAGTTATGTATTTATTAAAAGTGACAGTTTTCAAACATGAGTTAAGAAACATTCCTGCCTCCGCACTGATGGCAATGCGGTTAATCAACTAAGGCAAAGTCAGCGGTCATGTGTATACTATATGTGGCTAGATTTGTATTATATATGGAGTAAATGTTTAGTCTATTAAACCAAACAAGATTTGTCTGTGCGGCAAACATGCTGAACTCATGTATTTTAAGGTTCTCTCATATATGATAAAGAAGAAAATGGTGTCTCAGTGAATTAATATACTTGCCAAGAATCTCATAATTTGAAACCAGTTTATGGGTCAAAAGCATTATAATTAGGTCTAGTTAGATTATTTAAGTCACTAGACCTGCATGTGCTGGACACTGGTAAAAACTAGTTCCCTAACTACATGATGGCTTCACTGAAACCAAATATGCTTGGTATCAAACATCTTGTATTAATAAATCAACACTGATTCCAATGATGGATTTATTTATTAATACATGGACCCAGAGGGCACCTCAGAGGAGCCACCTGAACACCTACCAACTGCTAGTGTGTTGACTGACTGGTCCTGACCAGCTTGCCACCACAGATGAGTTTCTGACCCCCAGGGTGAGAAACACGCTTTCAGGAGGTCAGGAACAAAGCCTGCTCTGGCAGAGGGTGTTTTACACCCTCTCCACCAGGATGACCCGTAAATTAGCATTCCAAGACAGGGAGCTTCACAGAGCCAACCATCTTTGGTATGCAAATCTTGCTTCCCTCCGCGGTGAGGAGATGACAACCCTCTTGACCAAGGCCCATTTGGCACCTGGACAGGCGAGAAAATTAGTAGTTAGAGAGGTATGTACACCCTCAGGCAAGTTCCAGCCCTAGGGTGGACTACCTGATGTGGACATGAAAATTAGAAGTCTGCCATCTTGGCGATGGCAGAATAAGGAACTCTCAGACAGGGTTATGCCTATGTCTCACAGGAAGTGGTCCTACAGGGGTTGTAGTGATGCCATGGGTAAGTAGCCCATTGGCTACTACCCTACACTCCCCCAAATACCCTTAATCTAGTATTATGGGGAACCCATGGACCCAGGAAGTCAGATTCTGCTGACTTGAAAGAAGGAGGACACTGAAGAGCCAGAAAAGCAAGAACAGAGGAGCAGCAACTGACTTGGCACCAACCCTGCAGGCCTGCCTGCTGTCCCTGACAATTGCGCCAAAGACGACTCGTCCTGCAACTGCTGAACCTCCAAAAGCCTGGGAGGACTGCCAGCCCCAGGAACTCCTGTGGAGTAGCAGATCTGCTCCGCTGCATCATGCAGGCACCCCAGAAGAACTGCAAGGACTCCGCACTGCCGCACACCCAACACCAGAAAGCACCATTGCACCTGTGCCCCCTAGCCCAATATCGAAGTGGGCCAATGGTGCCAGTGTAGTCCCCAGACCCTTCAGAGATGAAGCACACCTTGGGTCTGCCAACAGTGGACTCTTCGACGCCACCTTCAGCCTCTTTGTGCAGGCCCGTTTTAACATGAGTGCCTCCGGCCATGAAAACCCTATGGCTTAGGACACCTCTGAACCCGGCCACCCACCCGGCTCTGTATATACTGCACCAAAGTAAGGTTCAGTGTGCACAGAGTCCACAGTCCCCAGAGGTTTGGCAGAGGCTAAAGTTAGATATAACCTTACTCACTAAAGTGGTAGCTTGGTCGAGCAGTAAGGCAGTATCAGAGGACAGTGTAAAGCATTTGTTGTGCACACTCAGTCAGCAAATGATCTCACACACTCGAGAACTGAACTCTAGGCCAATGGTTTTGTATATAAAAAATATATAGTTATTTTATTTTAGAACCATAAGTGGGTATCGAAATACTTTCTCAGAATGAAATGCTGTAGTTGTATACTTTCAATAAGCAATATACTTTTAAATGTAATAGTTATAGTTGTAATTCAAACACAATTATACCATTGAGTTCAATGGGAATTTTTAAGTAAATGCAATTTCAATTACTTTGCATGTGATTTTCTTACTCAGGGTTGGATCCTGGATTCAGCCCTGGTGCATTTCCTGTAAACAGTTGAAATAAATCGTTTTTGTTACATAGCCGATTTTTAAGGAATATTTGTATGTTTCAAAAATCGACACAGAAGAATTTCTGGCAAAAACCAGGCAATGTTATCCTATGAAGGAAAATCAAGTTGTCGGTAAGTACAGTTGTAATTACTTTTCAGGGTCAGTGTTGGGCACCAAGATCCAGCACTGGGATCTCTCCTGAGAACAGGTGAGTAATTTTGTTTTCGTTGATCGGCTGATTTTTTGTGAATATTTTAATGTTTCGAAACTCGACACTTAGAAGAATTTCCAAGTGAAACCAGTCAATGTTACCCTATGGAGAAAATGTAGGTTATCGGCTTTCAGGTAAGTACTCGATTGGCAGAGTTAAGGTTCTGGGCATAGACTCAGGGGTCTCCCAGGGTCAGGTAGGTACAGTTGTTACACCCTCAGCGGCACAGGGGCAGCCGGGTGCAGAGAGAGTAGGCCCAATGTTAGCCTATGGCGGGCAGGGGGCCTTTGGTTGGTGGCTGCTAGCAGGCAGGCCACGCGTCTGTGGGAGCTGGGCTCCTGGTCACTCACACAGGGCAAGTGGGGAAGTAAAATAGGATAGATGTTGCACTTCCAGGGGCACTCGGGCGGCTGGGTGCAGGGTGCTTTTGAGCCGTCGGGCGCTCAATGTATTTCAATGGAGAAGCTGCAAGATGAACAAAGGCTGCAAGCTCGGGGACGGAGATTCTTCAGGTGCGACCACCACTTCGAGAGGTAAGTTGGGAAGCTGTAGGTTAGGTAGGCACCCAGGAGCTGGGCACAGGGGTTTGCAGGGCGCCGGGTGCAGGGGTGTCTTTTCATGTCGGGAAATCTTACCCTCTGCTGGTCGCGGTTGGAAGGGTCCCTGGATCTGAGGCTGCAGGCGTCGTCAGGAGCATCGAGGAGGGTCCTTGGGTGCTGGATTCTTGGTCACAGACACCAGGGGGACGTCCTCGTGGTCTTTGTTCACTCAGACACAGGCTGGGCTCGGCGGGTGCAGTGTGCGCTGGATTCACGGTTCCTGGCTTGGCACCAGGGGTTGTTGCTTGTTTGAGGAGAACCACTGCTCGTGGAAGTCCCAGTCTTGGTAGATGAGCAAGGCAGTCACGTCCTCCGTGGTTTTCGAGGTTGCTGACCACTGGAGACGCCGGGTTTTAGCAGGAGCAGGTTCGAGGGTCGACAGGCCTGTAGGGCTGGGGCCAAGTCAGTTGGTGTCGTCCTCTTGTTAGCAGCTGCAAGGCAGGTCTTCTTTCTTCTTGTTCGTCTTTCTTGTTTCGGATTCGGGATCTCAGGAAGGACGGTTCTGGGTGCCCCCAAACACTAAATTTAGGGGCGTTACAGGTAGGTGAAGGTCAGGGACCAATGGGTCCCTTCCATGGGGTGGGTACACCCCCTATCCTGCCACTCTCCAGTGGGAGGGGGGAAGGAGCCTAGTCCTGATTGGGTAGTGCTCCCCATCCTCAAGATGGCGAGAGCCCGGAGTTGTGCTTCACCTTGCCTCCCCCACCTAAGGGGTGGGGTTGGCATAGGCTGGCACTCCCCCTTTCCTCACGTAGGTTTTCCCGCCGATCTTCCCACCAGAGTGGGGGTCAGAACCGGTAGGGGCCAGTTGCTGAGTACAGCAAGTGGCCTGGAGAAGCTCACAAAGGCGGCATGCCTTTGAAGGTTCCCCTGCCCATCCTGGGGGAAGAGACCTAGCCCCTCGCCCATGACGTGCATTGTTGCAGACCCATGAGAGCGGATGGCTCTCTACCCAGGGGTCCAGCAACATGTTTGCTGGGTGGCAGCCTAGGCAGCCTCTCAGGCAGGACGCTGGTTATTGGTTAGGTTCAGGGGGCATCTCTAAGATGCCCTCTGTCGTGCATCTTACATTAAATCCCACACTGGCATCAGTGTGGGTTTAATGTGCTGAGTAGTTTAATACCAAACTTCTCAGTCTTCAGTGGAGCCATCATGGTGCTGTGGAGCTCATGACGACCTCCCAGCACCATATACTCTTAATGGCAGCACTGCACTTACAGTGCCCAGGAATGGACCTGGGTACTGTAGGGGTACAGGGCTCATGCACCTGTACCCACACCACTGGCATAGGGCACCCAGCTAGAGGGGTGACTGAGGTATGCCAGGGCAGTGTGTTTTGTGGGCATGGCACACAGGGAAGTGTGCCATGTCGACTCTCTGTTTTGTTCTGTACCAAGACACTCAGCCTGCAAAGGCAGTGTGTGTGTGTCAGGGTACAGGGCCTCTAAGGGTGGCACAATAAGTGCTGCAGCCCTTAGGGGCCTTCTCTGGTCACAGGGCCCTGGGTTCCTAGGGTACCATTTACCAGGGGCTGACATGTGGCCAGAGATATCAATTGGGTTTATGCTTCAATGCAGTTTTAGGGAAGGAACACAGGCCCTGGGTACCTGATTGGCAGGAGCCCAGGGCACACTCAGTCAAAGTACATCAGCAATTCAGCAAAAAGTGGGGGCATACCATGCAAAAAAGATGGCACTTTCTCACAGAGGAGAAAAGGACCAAGGGTGTCCCCACGTCCCCGAGCATCGGGAGACCTGTGCCCCCTTGTTGGTTCGGTCAGACTTGTCTCCCAATACAAGCTTGCAGCCTCTTTCTGACCAGACTGTTCCCCATTGAAGTGAATGGGACACCCGACGCTGTAACACACCTCTGCACCAGAATGCCCCAGAGCCTCCCGAAGGTGACCTGTTGGTGTGGCCTTGGACCTTGCTCCATACTCACCTTAAGTCCTGGAGAACAGTCCTGCAAGTCGCTGTTAAGTGCCTGAATACAGTACATGTTTTTCCACCATAGAATAACATTACCGCACCCAATAAATTCAGTGACAACTTTTGAAAACTGCAAAACTTCATAACTTGAAAAGTACTCACCTGATTCCGATGATCTTAGTATCTATATTCATATTAAAGAACGTGTTATTTTTTATAAATTAGTGTCATATTTCTTTATTGAGTGTGTGACTCACTTACTGCCTTTGTGGGTGCAATAAATACTTAGCACTACCCTCTGATATGCCTAACTGCTCGCCCACACTACCACAAAAGAGAGCATTTGGGGGGTCATTTGTGTCTTTGTAAATACTTTGAGGGTTGCCTGGACTCTTTACACAGTGTACCTCTTTAGGTCCACTATATAAAGAGCCAGCTTCCTACAACACATTAGAAAGAAGATACCTGAAAAATAAAAGTGCAAAAAAAGGAAATAGCCATTGGCACATTACAGACAATTAGTCCATACAGTTCAGTTAATTACGACATTATCAGGTGAGACCCTCCAAAAACCAGTGACTGCTTTTTTGCTTACATCAGGGCAGAATAGGGAATTAACCCCTCTATTGAATGCAGACTAACTACTGTTGGATGCCTGTATTCTATATCCATGGAAAAGAGAAGAGAAAAAGAAAAGAGCAGTAGGTGTGTTTGCCTTAGTTTGGAGGTCTAGAATGGGCTTGGCGGGTACCTTATGTCCCGATGCAAGTAGACCTTCACTGCTTTTAACACCATCAAATGGGTGCAAACTCTCTTAATGGTATTTATTTAGCTGGCTTAATAATAAAAATGGTTCTCAATCTTGTTGCTTGTGAAATTATGAGAGCAGCTATGATGAATGAGTTTAGAAATTACCTTCATCCCCAAAGTGGAGCAGACCAATTCGATGATGGCACTAAGTTGGTTGCTATGGAAATACATAGCAACTAGGAGCAGCATCTCACCAAAGGAAGCAGATACTCCAGCAGTGCTGTGGGAACAGAAAACAATGAGTTCCAACATTGTCTAAGCAGTAAAGTAGCCTACTATATAAACACTGGCTCACCTTTCAAAATATGCTTCTTCTTTTATCATCCAACTCAGCCACATTACCATCAGCTGTTCCTGCTCCGGTGTGCTGAATAAAGCAATTAAAAATACAAATGACTATGTAGAAATATTTGATCTTTATCACAGAATATGAATGAGAACACATTATTATCTTAAAGAACTAACATTTTGTCTAGAATGTAGCCAAATGTATTATACAATAGTTATTACTGAAAAGTTGGATTTTTTTCTGACATGTAAGGCTCTTCTCTGTTTTATTTCTTAACCCAATGAATACCAGAAATCTATATCCTAACAAACAGACTTTTTCTGGGGAAATAGCTAAAGTAAATTTCTTACAGTCAATTTATCAATATAAATTAAAATAGCATTTTTTCAAATGTCAAAAGGTCCTACAGAAATTTCAATCGACATTCACAAATTTACAGTTTTCAAAAGTACATTGTTAGTTTAAAAGTTCACATAAGAAAGGTATTGCTCTCTTATAGTCATTGTAATATACGTGTTGATCAATTCCAAACTGACACAGCCAGCGAACACGTTTTGCGGTTGAAAAACGTTTCTTCAGAGCTTAAAGCAAGTTTCTAAGGTTTAAGAAAAGATTTTTTGTGTGGTGATGGGTGCCTTTAAATCGAGTGTCATTGTCATTTTATTCCTAGTCACACATTACCACCAGGTGTTTACAAGGTTTTACATATCCATATGATATATCCCATACATCCTATTTGGTTCACAGTCTATTCCACTTTGACGGAAACTCATGTACTTAAAAGATATGAAGTTCCAAATTCTACGTCTGTGAAGACGGCTTTCCCTGGACTTGAAAATTACTTCAACTTCTCCTCAAGAAAACGTTAGTCAGTTAGGCATCATAAACATGCATGCATTTACATCTTAAAGTGATTGTACTATTTCTATTTCTGAAAAAAGTATAAATCAAAAGACAATACATGTAAATTGTATGAGCATGGTTTGAATAGTGCATAGTCCAGCATCTTGGTGCTGGTTGGTGGTCTCTCAGAGATTGATTATAGGTTATCCCATTTTTATTACCCTTTTAGGTATTTCCTTTCTCCCCTGTTCGACTACATCTTTAAGAAACTGGATTCTCGCTAACATTTTCCGTTTGCTCCTCCTAAATTATATCTGCAAGCTCGGAGATGTCACCGAAGTAGGTTCGGTATTGTGACCTTCTACCAACTCATGCAAGTATGATAAGCCGAGGAGTACATGTCCATATCACTGGGCCTATGTGTGGATTAAGGTGTGTCTCTCAGTTTGACATCTGGCATCAAAAACACATTGTAAACTTCAACCTTCTGTGAGATTCACCGCACCTTAGTTCCATGGAATTCTTGGTCTATGGAATTATTAGACCAACGTTCTCACAATGTATGTGTGTATGGTGGTGTGGTTTTAGTGCAAAGACCATTCATTGGAACTCCGCTGCAAGCAGGGCGAAACCAACAGTAATAGGTTACAAGGTAAAATTACCTACAGTATGAATGGCTGGATATCTTTTGGGGAAGCAGGATGTCCCACCTATGCTTCATAGTATGACCAAAGGGAATGTGCATTTCTTTCGACTGGAAATGGATATCCCTCCAACATGGTTCTATTACGTCCCTCTATGCCTGGTCACTTCCTGGACCTTGAGAATACATTATCCATACCTTAAAAATATCAGCTGATTTTGTAAAAAGTATGTTTTTATCTTATTTCAAACACCTTCACTAGACTTAGCTAGACATGGTTACATTTGCAGGTAGTCGTTTGACAGTGTAGTTACAGGTATCTTATGTCAAGATGAATGCAGTAGACCATGACTGGACTAGGGTTCTGGCCTAAACACGACGACTGAACATGAAGCATTGTATATCTCCCAATCCATTGTTTATTTTAACCTTACCTGCAAGGGAGCATCAACAAAGTACATTGGTCTATAATGAGATAACTGTATCTTTCAGTCAATCCCTTCTTTTCGAAGAATACTCTCAAATGTTTTAATTTGTTTCCTTGGAACTATTATGACTCCTGGCCACCAACACTCAGGAGTATTCGGAGACTCCAGGAATAGCTACATACTTCTAAGACTACTGCAGTACAAATGGTGGTGAGGCTAAGGAGTGGGACCAACAGTGAAGCATGGCACATACTGGGTGAGGGAACAATGTAGAGCAACACTTTAGGTTTCTCACAATATATGTTTGCCATCTGTAGCAGTACAAACTTATTTTTCCATCTTTTGTATAAAGTACCTTTTGTGTGTAAAGAATTAACATACTGGCTACACTACAAGAGATTGTAAAGTAAGATTTGAGTGACTAAATTCTGCATCATGCTTGTAGAGAAATGGTGGTGTTTGAAAAGTTTTCCAGCCCAAATCAACCAGCCATAAACATCCATGTTCTGACTAGTCACATTCACCACTTTTCACACCCAGTTAATAGTGCTAACAAATAGGAAAGCAGACAACCATTTACTAAATTTATAAATAACACAACAAGATCATATGACGGTATGGGGCGTGGCCAACTGGGCCAAGATGGCGGACGTAATTTAGATAAGCTTCACGATGCCGCCCCGTTATCCAGCATTCATCCTGGACATAACATTAAATTTATAGTCATCATGTACACTGTTGTGATCTTGGTGTCGCCCTGTATCTGCAAGTGTCCCTGCTGAGCAGATTAGAGCCAGAGATCGGATTCACGCCGAGATCCGAATAAGGCCAGTTGTCATGCAGGAACGACACTGTGGCTGCCGCTGCAACAGGGCACCCTGAGATGGCGAGTGTAGCCAGATAGGAGCTCAGCCCACCAGCTGAGCTGCCCGCTGCCTGGGTCAGTGATGAGTAGGAGTGCAGTGGAGCAAAACGGCTAGCGGCCCTGGCAGGCTGAGCGGTTGCACCTGCTAACGTGCGGGGCCTGCTGGTCCGCAGTAATGAACATTACTGGCGCCCGCCCCTACTGCATGACACCCAGCCCCAGCCCGCTAACACCCCGCCTCTCTTGACTTCATGTGCGACTTCCCACCGGTAGGGACGCGAGATGTGAGGTGGCCATCTGCAGCCTGACTTGGCCCAGAAAACATTGAGGTTGGACTGGAAAGGGACTAGTCACCCAAGGAGAGCCTGCCCCATCCCCCACGATTGGCCTACAATAAAGGGGAGCCTGTCCTGAGATACGACCAGGGCATTGGCGGTGGGGACTGATGCAGCCAAGCTGCATGATCGTTCCCAGACAGGGCCTAGAGCTTCCCACACCCGTGTGAATTGCTGTTCTCCCTGAAGTCTGCGTCACTACTGGGGACCTGAAGGTGAGCTCACTTGAGATATAAGGAACACTAAGAGGCCCTCGCGCTGTGCCACAGTGAGCTGCGGCAGAGCCCCAGGGCGGTGGATTGCCCAGTAGGCCAGCACAGACTACGCTGCTGGAGACCTCAGAAGGGGCTGAGGAAGCGGCCCGAGCTGGATCTGCAGCTTAGTTGGGGAGCAACCCCCACTCTTTTTTTTCTGGCCATGCTCAACGATCCGGACTGAGAACTTGAGACACCATCACTGAAGCACCCGTTGCTGGGGTCTACCTACCTCCAGATGCCATAGGAGGCATATTCATCTGCCCATCCTATTGCCGCCAGA
This sequence comes from Triturus cristatus, assembly GCF_964204655.1. Lineage (NCBI taxonomy): Eukaryota > Metazoa > Chordata > Amphibia > Caudata > Salamandridae > Triturus > Triturus cristatus. The sequence goes on along the minus strand of NC_140584.1, from coordinate 933,178,674 downwards.
CACTGAGGGATACCAATGGCACCAGGCTGCTTGTGCTGTGACAGCCTGGGGCCTGGGAGGGAGTCAGAGAACTGGCCCTTGAAGGAAATTTCGCGCCTGGACAGCAGGCTCCTGGTGACACGCCGAGGACTCTAACCCTGCACACTGTAGGCACTGTCACCCAAGTGTACGGGGCTGCTCATGCTGTTGCGCCATAGCCACAATGGGTGCAAGAAGCAGAGCCCAGCACCAACAACCCCTTCCATGCGCTACTACAGGGCACGCCGCCCTGAGGCCACACGTATGCATTCATACTGCAACATGCCATAGCATGCTCAAATGCGTGCAGGCGGGCCCTAATCGACTTGCCTGGGGCCAACCCCTATGCATGCCCAGTCTGACGGCGTCTCCAGGGACGGCTCTCCCACCGACAACGGACTGGATCTGCAGTTCATGTGTGGTCATGGCGAGGGACCTCTGCAAAATTATCAACTGCTCTGAACTCCCACCGCCCTCTGAGGCATACTGACCGGTCATGGGGCACCTCTACTCCGGAATGCAACCAGCAATGCAAAAACAATTATCCGCTATGGAACGGCCATCAAGATATCCGACCGCAACAGGCCCACTGGAATCAGAGGTGTCCTTGGAAGCTTAACTGGATGCTGTGTTTCAGGCAGTGCAGAAGACTGGAGCAACCCTAAAACAGACCGTTCATCACTTGAAAGTAGAACTGATAAGTTCACAGCAGACTTCACCTTACTGCATGCAGATCACTGCAAATTGGCAGACCGAGTCTGTGATGTTAAGCACACAATAGCTGAGCTAAAACCAACAACACAAGACTCGGCATCGCACCTGCAGAGCTTGGTAGATCCTGTTCATGCACTGGAAAGTAGAGTGGAGAGTGCTGAGGGCAGATCTAGATTAAATAACATACGCGTTGTGCGTCTACCAGAAGACGTGGAGGGCCTGGACACAGTGGCTTACACTAAGAACTGGTCCAGCACCTTACTACCAGACGCGGAGCTCTCTCCCTTTTTTACCATCGAGCGAGCTCATCGTGTACCGGCCTGTCACCCACCGTCTGGGGCCAATTTCAGGCCTTTCTTATTCCATCTACTCAACTACAGGGACCAATAACTCAAACTTGCACGCAGCACGTAAACTACAAAATATAAGACTAGACAATGCATCTAATATGACCTTTCCTGATAGCACCATGGCGGTGCAGTGCCAGAGAAGCTCATTTCTTGCTGTTTAGCGGCGCCTCTGAGAGTCAGACATACGCTACTCGCTTCTCTTCCCTGTGTGACTCTGTGTGACAGCAGAGGAATCCACACATTTTTTCAACTTCGCAGAAGAAATATGGGACTGGCTGGAGTCTGCATGCTTCGTAGAGGCACGTCCTCTACACTGTGCGGTAGAGCACAATGGTGGTGCCGTGAGAGGTCACCGTCGCAAATGACGACAAAAGGATAGCCCCTCAATGCAGTCTGGCTCTGCTCAAAACCTGGAACTGGTGATCCTAGAACGGCATGCGCTGCAGATGGCATCCACGATACTTGACCGTGGACAGAGTCCAGACCCTGACACAACCTCTGTCAAGTCCTTCAGCGACAATGGTTCCTCAACCACATGGCCCTCTGCTCCTGGCTCGGTGGTCCCACCCGCGGTCACTCCTCAGACTGCAGATGACTTTATATGAATTACTGTTATTTGATGCACACATAAGTCAACCTGCTTTAATACTACTTCCTTTATTCTCCCATTGTATCACTTCTGTATGCAGTGTTGCATTACAGGTAATAACAACATGGCTCCCTACAGGGCGTACCCCCTTGGCATAGAGAATGAACAGACATTGTACTCAGACACACGCTCGCTCAGTAATCATTTGCCTCCTGCAAGTTGGGGCACCATCCTTCTGGCTATCACACTTCCCCTTACACTAGTGCTAGTTAGCCTGTACGGCCACCAAATGTCTTCAATAGTTTGGCAGTATGGGCAAATATCAGTTGTCTCTCCGCTCTGATGATATTATCTGTTTGAACTTTCCCTTTTAACCCAGTTGGGACTGGTTGCCCGGAGCTCCCCAAGCCCGCTAATCACCCTCGTCTACCAGCGTTACTATGCAAAACAAGGAACCATCTCCCTTGTGGCATTGTCACATGTGGGGTTTCACTGCATTTCCCTCATGACCCGCACTAATTTCATCACATGGGATTTCAGAGGCATGCACAAGCCCTCTCGCCGTTACGCAGAAGAGTCCTACTTGAAGTGCCGTTCCACGCACATAGCGTTCCTGCAGGAAACACACCCGACATTGGTCGAGGCCCGCAAGCTTCAGGGGCGAAGGCAGGCACAGGTGTTCACTACAGACTACTCCTCATTTGCAAGGGAGGTGCTGAACTGGGTGACACCAGGGCTCCCCTTCTCAGCAGATGACATTATAGTAGATCCGAATAGCCGGTTTGTGCTACTGTACAGATGCTTAGATAGACAGCGCCTTCTTTTAGGGGCGCTATATGCCCCTAACAATGACCAGACCTCTTTCCTACACACACTATCCAACAGGATGTCCTGTTGGAGTGGAATCCAGTGGCTCCTAGGGGGAAACCTCAATTCTGTCCTTGACACAGCTCTAGATCGCTGCTTTCCTCCCGTGTCACGCACACTGGCCACATCTAATGCACAGGCCCTCACTTGACTGGCTTTTACACTGACAGCTTGCCGACATATGGTGAGTTTGCAACCCGACCACACCTGTATACTCTTTCTATTCCTCACCCCACAACGTACATTTTAAACTTGAACGTTTAGTTGGTTCCACCTATCTGCTTCCCACTATTCAATACACAGATTATTTAGGCAATATGCACATAAGCCATAATACCTACAGCAGACATGGGGAGTTACCTTACCTAGTAAACAAAAGATATCCACGGGTCTGAGTGAAAAACTTTTGACAGAAAAAGACAAAAAATGATCTCAATTTATCTCTGAAGGAGTCCTTTTATTAGGGCATAATCCCATCACCCACCGAGGTGGTATGCTTCATCATCTGGGATTCTCCTCTTGACGGGGACCCCTAGCCCCGTCAAGGGCTACGACCCCCTCACTGTGAGGGAGGAGCTCAGGGATGTTTTTATCCTACGCTGCTTAGGATATAGTAAATCCTTTAGAAGAGAAGGCACTAAGACTTGTTGGGTGACGGGAACTGTGCAGAACAAACCTTTGTTGTAATGTGAGGGAAGTGATACTAAAACTAGCTACCCGGAGCAACAGAAACTTTATTAATTTGTTCCTGGTGCCAGGATTAAAAACATAGCAAAATGCAGTCTGAAATAAGAACTGCATATACACTGCTTGGGGCTGATTTGGAACACTTGTACACAACTGGATGATGACAACACGCGCATTGAGCGCAAACATTTGCACCTTGAAATACACTCCATTACTGACCATGCACACACTTAACAATCGGCCGAGGCACGCTGTGAACACACTTCTCTGCTGGGGGGACACCAATGCCTGAACTACGCAGCAGATTCCTCATGCACTTGCGCAACATATGATCAAACAGGGCGACTTCAGGCATGGTTGATTTGCCAAGACCAGTCTCGACACCCCATTTTCTCACCAAACACGTCTACAAGACACCCCCTTCACACTCAACACGAAATACATGGGGAACTCACAAGGCTATATTTCTCACTTTATACGTGAGCTGTGATGACGACCAGACTGGGGGCTTTCTTCTTGGCACTCTGCCTTCCCACCATCACACCTGAACAGCGCGAGGAATTGAATGAACCTATAATGCCAACAGAAATTTGCGGGGCCATTGGAGCGATAGAAACAGTCAGGTCCTCTGGCCCAGAAGGTCTGACGGCTGAATATTATAAAGAATACACTACTACGCTAACTCCCCACCTACTTACTCTTTATGAAACATCTCTCACAGCACATAACCTGCCTCAATCATTACGTGAGGCCTTATTTATCTCCTTACCCAAGCCCAACAGGCACCCCACGGCACTAGGCTCCAACCGACCTATGCACTTCTCAACACGGATTACAAAATTTTATTAACAACGTTTTTAGGTAGTAGTATTTCCCTTTCAGGAAAACGGAACCGCACAATCATCGATTATTTTTTAACAATCTTTTGAGTGTGATAGTAGTAAATTTCTGTATTTATATTTGTATCTGTATTTGGGTGCTATTCTGTTCTTTCTAGCACCTACTACCAAAAGGTGCCAAACGCCACAACCCAAGGGTTAGATAAGCAAAAATGGTAATGATTGAAAGAAATATACAGCACTCCCTTAACTTAATCAGAACAGTTACAATTAAATTATAACACAATCCAAGTCGCTTATTTGATACCAAGCCAATAATCTCACATATGTTGGTAAACAAAAATACGTTTACAGATTCTTCAATACTACTCAAAAAGCAGACTCCACATTTCTAGCTTGCCTTCATGAATGTATTTATTTTTATTTTTTGATGGTACATCCAAACAAAACTGCCTGCCAACACGTGTTTCGTCTCCCCTTAGACTTTGCCAAGGCAAAAGAACGAATTGTTATCTGACCAAACAATATCCTCTCGGATACACAGAATAATGAGCACGTAACAGAACGCGGACGCTGTTGATTACATTTTCGAATGATACTTATCAAGGTTGCCCGATTTGTGGGTTGGAGCTTAAATTTGATTCTTCAAATATATTTTTTAAGATTCGTGAGGAATACTCTGGCTCAAAGTGAGCAAATTTTCACAATTGCCCGAGAGGATATTGTTTGGTCAGATAACAATTCGTTCTTTTGCCTTGACAAAGTCTAAGGGGAGACGAAACACGTGTTGGCAGGCAGTTTTGTTTTGGATGTACTATCAAAAAATAAAAATAAAAAGAAATACATTCATGAAGACAAGCCAGAAATGTGGAGTCTGCCTTTTGAGTAGTATTGAAGAATCTGTAAACGTATTATTGTTTACCAACATATGTGAGATTATTGGCTTGGTATCAAATAAGCGACTTGGATTGTGTTATAATTTAATTGTAACTGTTCTGATCAAGTTAAGGGAGTGCTGTATATTTCTTTCAATCATTACAATACGGATTACAAAATGTTAGCCACGATTCTTGCTGACCACCTGGAACCCTTGGTACCACTGCTGGTCAACACCGACCAAAAAGGGTGTGTGGACTTCATGGAATCTGTGGCGATTCTTCCGGGTTTCAAAATACTTCTCACATCATTGGCCTCACTCTGGATGCTTGGTCCTAAATCTTGAGAAAGTCTTTGATTTGCTAGAATGGGGTTTTCTATTTGATGTACTACCTCGTTATGGGCTAGGAGGTAAAATCTTTTGATTAATTATATTTATTTACATTACACCGCTGGCTAGAGTAAAAACAGCTTCTTGTATCTCCAACCGAAGTTGATAGGCCAAGGCACCCACCAAGGATGTCCACTATCCCTACTATTCTGTTTGGCCATAGCGCCACTTGCTATGGCTATGTTAGAATAGAAAATTCATGTTTGCACATTGTTCTAGGTTTGTTAGCATTTGCGGCACCATTTTCTATGCAGGCGCCATTTTGAGTTATAATCAAAATGTATATTTCGCTATTTCCGAGAAAAGGCTTCTGTCGAATAGTGTTTCTCCAAAGCTAAGTTTTGCTTCACTAATGAATGCACTGTTCTTATTAGCGCATGCCCTTCCCTCTAGATAGAGGCCTTCTCCCACTTGTCTGGTGGCGGTCACGGGCGGAGCGACCTTGGGTAGGAGATAGTGTGTGCCCGGCCTCAGAATCAAAACTTATTTTCTGTACGTCACTTTTTTGAGGCATCTGCTTGGAAAATTCCACAGTGGGAGTGCCATCATTAGTTCTGAAATGTACATATTGTGTCTTTATGCTTGCTGATGTCAGTCCCTCTGCAGCACTCCTAAGCAACTGGGCAGACTGGGCTCCACTCTGAGTGTACCTGAATATACAGATATTGATTTGTATTCTGTACTGTCTGACCGACTCTTCATTTGGTATGGAAGGCTGTAAGGTGGTCATGAGTGACCTGGGTGACCCTAATCGGGCCACTTCCTTCAGCTAGCAGTGCCCAAGGCGAAGAATGGGGCATTCCATTGGGAGCTGAAACTCTAGGAAAGTGGCTCTATATATACTGTTCCCAAATAGGTACTGTGTGCACAGAGTCCACAGTCCACAGATGTTTGGCAGAGGCTAAAGTTAGATATAACCTTACTCTCTACAGTGGTAGCTTGGCCGAGCAGTAAGGCAGTATCAGAGGACAGTGAAAAGCATTTGTTGTACACACTCAGTCAGCAACTGGTCTCACACACTCAAGAACTGAACTCTAGGCAAATAGTTTTTGTATAACAATATGTAGTTGTTTTAGTTTAGAAACAACAATAGGTATTAAAATATACTTTCTCAGATTGAGAGGCTTTAGATAAATACTTTTCAATAGGCAATAAACTTTGGATGCAATAGATACAGTTGTTGCAATAGGCAACACAATTTCAAACACAATTATACATTGAGCTCAATGGGTATTTCTAGTAAAATGCAATAGATTACGTTTTGGATTACTTTTCTTACCACAAGACTGGATCCTAGATTCAGTCCTGGGACAGTTCCTGTAAACAGTTGAGTAAAAGCGTTTTCATTACAGTAGTGATTTTTAAGGAATATTATTGTATTTTAAAAGTTGACAATTAGAAACTTTTCCTGCAAAAATCACCAATGTTATCCAATGGGAGGAAATTCACTTAGCAAGTAAGTAGGGTTATGGTTATTTTTTCTAGCTCAGTGTTGGATCCTGGATGCAGCACTAGTGTACCACCTGTAAGCAGTTGAGAGAATGTGTTTAGGTTATATACGCGATTTTTAACGAATATTTGTAAGTTTGGAAAATAGACAAGAAATTTCACAGAAAAACAGTCAATGGTTTCCTATGGAAGAAAATTCAAGTTACAGGTAAAGTATGTTCTCGTTACTTTTGTAATCCAGTGCTGGGCTCCTAGGTTCAGCAGTGGGACATCTATCTAAAATAGGCAAGTAATTACGTTTTCACAGTTGGTGCGATTTTTAAAGAATATTTGTAGTTTGCAAAAATCGACACTTAGAAGAAATTTCACAGAAAAACAGTCAATGGTTTCCTATGGAAGAAGATTGAGTTAGCGGTAAGTATGGTTGTAATTACTTTTCAGGGTCAGTGCTGGGCACCAAGGTCCAGCACTGGGATCTCTCTTGATAACAGGGGAGTATTTTCGTTTTTGTAGTTCGGCTTATTTTAGATTAATATTTTATTGTTTCAAAACTCGACACTTAGAAGAATTTCCAAGTAAAACCAGTCAATGTTATCCTATGGAAGAAAAGTGAGTTATCGGCTTTTGGGCAAGTACTCGACTGGCAGAGTTAAGGTTCTGGGCATAGACTCAGGGGTCTCCCAGGGGTCTCCCAGGGTCAGGTAAGTACAGTTGTTACACCCTCAGCAGCACAGGGGCAGCCGGGTGCAGAGTGAGTTAGGCCCAATGTTATCCTATGGGAGGCAGGGGGCCCTTGGTTGGTGGCTGCTGGCTAGCAGGCCACGCGGCTGTGGGAGCTGGGCTCCTGGTCACTTGCTCAGGGCAAGTGGGGAAGTAGATTAGAGTAGAGGTTGCCCTGCCAGGTGCCCTCGGGCGGCTGGGTGCAGGGTGCTTTTGAGCCGTCAGGCGCTCAATGGATTTCAGTGGAGAAGCTCAAGAACGAACAAAGGCTGCAAGCTCGGGGACGGAGATTCTTCAGGTGCGACCACCACTTCGAGAGGTAAGTTGGATAGTTGGAGGATAGGTAGGTACCCAGGAGTTGGGCACAGGGGGCCTCAGGGCGCCGGGTGCAGAGGTGCCTTTTGGCGTCGGGAAATCTTACCCTCTGCTGGTCGCGGGTGGAGGGGTCCCTGGTTCTGAGGCTGCAGGCGTCGTCAGGAGCGCCCAGGTGGGTCCTTGGGTGCTGGATTTGGGGTCCCAGTCGCCGGGGGGGGGCGTCCTCGGTGTCTTTGTTCACTCCAACACAGGCGAGGCTTGGTGGGTGCAGAGTGTGCAGGGTTCGCGGTTCCTGGCTGGTGCCAGGGGTCAGTTACTTGCTTTGAGCAGTACCACTGCTCGTGGGAGTCCCAGTTAGTCAGAGTCACAAGGCAGTCAGGTCCTCCTGGGTTTTTGAGGTTGCTGACCACTGGAGACGCCGGGGTTTAGCAGGAGCAGGTTCGACGGTCGACAGGCCGGTAGGGCTGGGGCCAAATCAGTTGGTGTCTTCCTCTTGTTAGCAGCTGCATGGCAGGTCTTCTTGTTTCTTGATCTTCTTTCTTGTTTCGGTTTCTGGATCCAAGGAAGGAAGGTTCAGGGTGCCCCTAAATACTAGGTTTAGGGGCGTTACAGGTAGGCAAAGGGCAGGGACCAATGGGTCCCTGCCGTGGGGTGGGTACACCCCCTATCCTGCCACTCTCCTGTGGGAGGGGGGCAGTAGCCTAATCCTGATTGGGCAGGGCTCCCCATCTTCAAGATGGCAAAAGCCCGGGGATATGCTTCACCTCGCCTCCCCCACTTGAGGGGTGGGGTTGGCAGAGGCTGGCACACCCCCTTTCATCACTTAGCTTTTCCCACCGATCTTCCCGCCAGAGAGGGGATCAGATCAGAACCGGTGGGGGCCAGTTGCTTAGTACAGCAAGTGGCCTGGAGAAACTCACAAAGGCGGCATGCCTTCGAAGCTTCCCCTGCCCAACCTAGGGGAGGATATCTAGCACCTCGCCCAGGACGTGCATTGTTGCAGGCCCAGGAGAGCGGATGGCTCTCTACCCAGGGGTCCAGCAACATGTCTGCTGTGTGGCAGCCTAGGCAGCCCCTCAGACAAGACATGGATTGTAGGTGAGGTTCAGGGGGCAACTTTAAGTTGCCCTCTGTCGTGCATCTTACAGTAAATCCCACACTGGCAATAGTGTGGGTTTACAGTGCTGAGAAGTTTGATACCAAACTTCTCAGTCTTCAGTGTAGCCATCATGGTGCTGTGGAGTTCGTGTTGACGACCTCCCAGCACCATATACTCTTAATGGCAGCACTGTACTTACAGTGCCCAGGAATGGACTTGGGTAGAGTAGGGGCACAGGGCTCATGCACCTGTGATCACACCACTGGCATAGGGCACCCAGCTAGAGGGGTGACTGAGGTATGCCAGGGCACTGTGTGTTGTGGGCATGGCACACAGGTGTGCCATGTCGACTCTTTGTTTTGTTCTGCACCAAGACACTCAGCCTGCAAAGGCAGTGGGTGTGTGTCAAGGTACAGGGCCTCTAAGGGTGGCACAATAAGTGCTGCTGCCCTTAGGGGCCTTCTCTGGTCACAAGGCCCTGAGTACCTAGAGAACCATTTACCAGGGGCTGACCGGTGACCAGAGATGCCAATTGGGTTTTGGCTGTTCGGCAGTTTTTAGGGAAGTAACACAGGCCCTGGGCACCTGATTGGCAAGAGCCCAGGGTACACCAAGGAAAAGGGCATCAGTTATCAGGAAAAAAGTGGGGGGGTTACTGCAACAGAAACCCACTTCCTTACAGAAACCCACACAATTTCTTTGTAGACTGATCTCCTTTTTTATATCCAAGACATGGGATCGGAACCAGATGCCCTAGCCCAGACACTCACTGAATTTGCTGCCATTTCTGACCTGTAAGTTAACTGGGCCAAATCCTGCTAGTTCACTTTTACCCCTTTGTATCCCAAACCAAATTTACCCTTAATGGGACTCCAGTCAAGTGGCAACCCAACATGTTTCGCAACCTAGGAGTTCACATATACCATCAAACAGCTGACTAATTGGACAGCAATCTAACTAGGACGACGACTGCCCTCAGATCCAAATGTCATTCTGGCACACACTCCCGCTGTCTGTCATGGATCGAGTAGCTTTGATCAAAATGGTGGTCTTGTCCCGGCTACTTTATTTCTTCACTAACCCGCCCCCATATATCACACCCCCCTACTTTGCAAGAGTTCATATGAAACAAGTCTCGGTGCAGGGCAGCAGTGGCGAAAATGCACCTGCCTACAGATCAGAGCAAACTCGCTCCGCCCAATATCGAGCAATATTATCTTGCCTCTCAACTTCAGTGGGTGGCCTGGTGGGTGGCGGGGGAGCGGCTCTCCGACACTGCCACGATGACCCCGGCCTTGACCCGCTCAGTTGTTTTCCAATTCTTTCACCTCTGCACACGAGATAAGCTACGAGAGTCTCTATTGCTTGAGGTTGTGTATAAGTGCCACCAACGTAGTCTGTACCTTACACGATCCACTACCCTGTACGCGCCGGCGCTATCCTTGTTGGGCACGCCAAGAGGCAACATTAACACCTCGTCCGCGGAGATTACCGCGTGGAGTGCCACTGGCCTGCATACACTGGGAGACTTCTATCGAGATGGTGACCAAGTACCATATGACACACTGGTGGAGGATGAGAGGCTGCCTCCGGGCCTGGTCCTGCTCCAGACCTCGCTATTTGCAGCGCTGGGCGGCAAGTGGGGGGGACATGACGAGGGTACCTTCCATGTACCTCACACTGCAGTACCTGCATGTTATGGGAAAGGGTTGACACCTCACAAGATGGTTCGCAGCCTCCCTCTGCCAACGTACAGCAGTTACTCTCACACCACTGTGGCAAAGCTGGGAGGGGGACCTGGATAAAAAGTGTGTAGGAAGCTGGCTCTGTATATACTATGCCAAAGTAAGGTAGAATGTGCACAGAGTCCAGTGGATCCCCAAAGTTATGCAGAGGTAAAAGTAGATAATACCGTACTCTCTATTTGTGGTAATGTGGGAGAGCAGTAAGGGTTTATCAGAGGGTAGTGTTAAGCATTTATTGTACACACTCAGGCAAGAAATGATTTCACACACTCAAAGACTGAACTCTGACCAACTGGTTTGTATAAAAATATTTCTTTGTTGCATTTTATTTTTTAGAATCAAGCCAGACTTGGTGCAGGTAAGTAAAAATAGTACTTTTCTGATAATACAGTTCAATGTAGTTGAATGTATAGACAGGCAAGTCAAATTACTTTTCTAGTTACTTTTCAGATTACTTTTTCTGCTCGGAGTGATATGCCTAGATATCACACTGGGACATTTCCTAAATAAAAGGTAAGTAAGTCAGTTTTTGTAAATACAAAGTTTCTTAGGTTTTCATACAATTTTCCAAATCCACACTTTGGGAACTTTTTTCACAGAATGAAGTTATCGGTTAAAAGGTAAGTACTTGGTTGTGGGAGATGGGTTTCTGGAGTTAGAACCAGGGTTCCCCCAGGGTTGAAGATACACTCCAAAAACACCCTCAGCTGCACTAGGGCGGCCGGGTGCTGAGGCCCAATGTTATCCAATCGGGGGGTAGGGGGCCTCCGGTTGGTGGCTGCTCACGGGCAGGCCACTTGGTCTTGGGGACCAAGCTCCTAGCGTTAAGGTTAGGGCAAAGGAGAATCAGAGTTAGCACACAAGGTGCACCCACTGCGGTACAGGTGCGGCCGGGTGCACAGTGCTGATTTGGCGTCTCGGTGCCCTGTTGTTTTCAATGGGAATTGTCAGTTTTGGATTTTTGGCTGCAGGCTTGGTCCAGGAAGTGTTCCATGAGGAACCAACAGCTGGGCAGGTAAGTTGGAAGGCTCGGGTGCACCTTGGGTTCTCTTCTCCAGGGCGCAGGCTGGCTGGGGTTCTGGAGGTCGCTGGATGCAGGACAAGGTAACTTTTGGCGCCTGATCTCTGGAAACTGCAGATGGGCCGGTAGGGATGGGGCCAAGTCAGTTGTTCTCTGCAGTCTCCTTTGCTGGGCGTCTTCTTTCGTCCCTTTTCTTTGTAGGTTGTGGGAATCTGTTCCTGGGTTCAGAGCTGCCCCCTAAATACTGTATTAAGGGGGCGTTTTAGGGGTCTCGATGTCAGTAGCCAATGGGTTACTGGCCTTAGGGTGACTACACCCTTGATGTGCTCACCCCAAGTGGAGGAGTGGTACCTAACCCTGATTGGAGAGTGCCTGCCATCTGCCCAGATGTGGGTCTCGTGCTCTCCATGCCACTGGAATGAAGCTATCCTGGCTGTAGAGGGGTGAAACCCCGAAACCGGTCCTAGGATGCTTGATTCCAGTCCAGGGAGGACCTGGCTTGGCAATTCGGGCTGGACTGTTCCCATGAGGTACAGGGTCAAGACTGCTTTGCATATGGCTGGGTTCAAGCTGTAACGGCATGGTGAGCAAAAAAACGATGGATTTAGGCCCAGATCTCTGTACTGGGGTGAATGCATGACATTGTTCTGCATTCTGTCCATCAACTGTTGTTTTTGCATTTGTCACCCCAAGTGGGGCAGGTATGCCCAGACGTGGGTCCTGTGCTCTCCATGCCACTGGAATCAAGCTATCCTGGTCGAAGAGGGGTGAAACCCCGAAACCGGTCCTAGGATGCTTGTTTCCAGTCCAGGGAGGACCTGGCTTGGCAGTTCGGGCTGGACTGTTGAAATTTTCACCCCTGTCTTTCCGCCGAAAGAGGAGTGAGACAGGAAGGGGGCCTGCTCCTGATAGCAGGAGAGGCTGTGGGTCGCGCTAGAAAGGCGGCAGGACCTTTGAAGCACATCTGCCACAGATGGCTGTTCCTGGCCTGGGAGAGGTGTTAACACCGCATCCAGGAAAAGCTTTCTTTCTGGGCTCAGGGAGCGAAGTCTTCCATCCCAGGGATCCAGAAACATGTGTCGTGGTGGCAGGCTGGTATTTACCAGTCAGGGAACCCACCACAGGCTGGTTAATTTTCAAGGGGCATCTGTAAGGTGCCCTTTTAGTGCATTGTAACATAATTCCCACACTGGCATCAGTATGGGTTTATTATGCGGAGACATTTGCTACCAAACTTCTCACAATTCAGTAAAGCTATTATGGTGCTGTGGAGTTCGTAATGACAACCTCCCAGACCATATACTCTTTATGGCATTACTGCACTTAAAATGTCTATGAATGGACTTATGCACCTGTACCCTCACCAGTGGTATAGTGCACCCAGCTTAAGGGATGTCTTAGCAGGGGTGGTGGTGGTGGTGGTGGCGGTGGCGGCGGCGGTGGTGGTGGTGGTTCTCTCCCGAGTACGAGACCTACACGGAGAGCAACATTTGAGACGAGACCATCAGACTCACAAGCTCAAGATTTGGGGACAAAATAGGATCCCTCAGATGCATGGACTGCTTTATTGACGTCACGCAAGATACTGAATCCCTTTATGGGTTGGAAATATGACCACAAAAGAAAGGTCTTTATCAAAAAGGACATAGCCTTGAGAAAGTCGCAGGACGATTTCCCTTTGTAAGCGACAAACACGTGTTGGCTGTCTGAAGCAAGACCAAAAGAATGAAGAAAGAAAATAAGAATTGAAATAACTTGTGTATAATTTGTGCTTACATTGTGCACTTAACGAATTGTTGATACACCTATGACGTGTGCTGAGGATTTCTTTGTATAACAATACTATTGAACTATAGTTGATGTCTCAAATCCTGAGCAGTACCCTCTCTCAATATCAAGATGTTTTTTCAACAAAATCAATAAAACAGATTTAAACAAAAAAAAAAAAAGATCATTTGATAGGGATATGTTCTCTAAAATATTCAAAACATATACAAGAAACTCCATTCCATTATAATGTCTGGTTTCCCCCTCACAACCAGACCGTTCTACACCAATTTTTTTTAAAAACAAAATAAGGCAGTGAATGTTCTTTTGGAAAGTTGATTAGAAGTTGAGTAAGCGGTCCAAGGGTTACCAACAACCCAAAAGAGTAATTTCTACAGATACTGCGTTTAAACCTTCTTTTGCTTCCATTACTCATACCTCCCCAATCACTTTAACAAATAACTAACAGCCTAACTGGGGCGGTGGAGCTCTTTAACTGCCATAATATGAAAGTGCAGTTTATCCGTCTAACTGTGGCTATGGGCATTCCATTTTTTTCTTTTAGAAAAAGGTAAAATAAAAAGACCTTGAGCAGCAATTTCAGATGTTCTAATAATACTTTTAACAGCCATATCTGCATTGTATTAAACAATGAAAGAGAAAGACCGGCTTTACGTAGGTGTTGTTTAGGAATGCAAATATTTATTTTCTTTCAGCTGGTAAAGTGTTCTGGGATCCCGCACATAGGCAAAGATAGTCTGTGTATAAAGATATACATAATGTACTAGTGCTACAGGTAACTTGTTTGCCTTCTAAGTAATTATACACCAAATAAACCTTAATATTTCAATTACAGCTAGGATGACCACCTCAGTCCATATCATGTCACAGTAGGCACGGTTTAGAGTGCTGGGGTTTTAAACCAAAAATTATTGATAATGTGTGTGGTTGTCAAAACGCTTCAGTAGAGCAAGCCAACACTAAAGAACCCACAATGCATTAGGTTGTCACAAGAAAGTCCAGGGCTGGAAAGAGTGTCGGCAAAACATGGTGTGAGGTGGCCACGCCAATGACAGCTTTGTTAGTTTACTGCCATACACTCTGTAAATGTTAATTTCGAAAAACACCAAACAAGATATAGAACTGCGTTTGGAACTATAACGTTTCCTGTGAAGGAATTATACTTTTATCTAAATTACATTTATAGAGATCACTTTACAACCGACAGAGCCTTGGCTTCACATTCTACACAGAAACAAGACACAAGCAGCATAGAAGATGTTGGAAACAAGCTTGAAAACACACCTGACAAGTGTGGAGAATGCCAGCAGCATACAGAAAGATAAAGACACAAAACGCACACCCGCTGGAGTTGCCGGGGGCCGGCTCGTCATGAGTTGCAGAACCTGCTCAGCTTCCTCATCTGTGGGTCTGAAACAACGGAAGAATGACATGATGTGAGAAAAGCGTGGAAATGTAGGCAGATGGTGCAGATACACAATTAAACTACTCCCTGCATTTGTCGTGAGGCCAGATGGGAAAGGAGACGCTCTGCGTGATCTCCGTCCATTTTTGAAGAGGAGAGCTGAGGTCGGGCACTAAGAGACTATTTCAAACACTGGTTTTGTATCTACTCCTAGGGTGTGTACTACCTCTCTGCACTTAAAATGTTTTTGCGTTTAGGCTCACTAGATGACGAAGCCATACAATGGCCCAGCAGATTGTTTGCAACTAGAACAGTATTAGAGAGAGAAAGGGTGTGGGGAAACGGCGCAGTTGTGGTGAATACTGATTCTTCAAAAAACATGTTTTTTTTCTGAGTTACACAACGTGGCTGCCAAAACACAACATGTACACCTGTACCGTAAGGAGCAACTACTTGAAAGGCGCTCTTAGGTACACAACAGGTTATGAAATGTATAGCAGGCTCTGGTGCTGTTGTGCAATATGGATTATTAGTGCATTGTGCTAACACCAGACTGAGGTCCATCCTCATTTGAAAGCATCCTTTGTCACAATCAGTTAACACAGCATCACAATAACTACAGCTCCTCATCTGTGCACTATAATGATGCACAGCACACCACTAGATGGTAACATCAATAGAAGTCTAAAAATAAAGGGTGCCATTTCTTTTACTGAAATCTATGTTTTTGAATATGGCATCTATCTGAGAACACACACTATTTCACAAATAAAGGTATTAACAAGAAAGTAATACTTGAGGCCAGCGATCCCCATCAAGGCACAGTAGAGCCGCAGCAGGGCGCTGGCTTTCACTACATGTTCTTCTTTTA
The DNA here is from genome assembly GCF_964204655.1 of Triturus cristatus. Classification (NCBI taxonomy): domain Eukaryota; kingdom Metazoa; phylum Chordata; class Amphibia; order Caudata; family Salamandridae; genus Triturus; species Triturus cristatus. The sequence continues at coordinate 933,162,930 of NC_140584.1, read as the reverse complement.
AGCCAGAATACACGGACACAGTGGGCTCCACGTCTCCTTCTGCCTCCTCCACAATGTGTGTACTCCTCACTGTGGGGAGGATGCCTATCAGCTCCAAAAGAAGCTGCCGCCGCATCTGCCAAAGCACGGAACTGCTGTTTTCACGTTTTCTCTAAGAAAACAAAACCAAGGAAAAATGTAACATAATGTATATGCAAGATAGATCATCAGCACACTAAGTTCATCTAGTTTATAAGATAACGCTCGCCCATTAATTTATAAAAACAAAACATTTAATTTACATTACTGAGCAGGTGGGCAATGAGGCCAACAAAGTTATGTCTGCCTCATTAATAAACTACTAAGAAACTTTGTTGGCCATGACAAGATACTTACCAGGTTAGGTCTCAAGACTGACGCTAAATCATAAGAAAACGAGTTACTTACCTGTAACTTTGGTTCTACAGTATTGGTAACTTTCAGGGATTCCCATAGCTTGCATCATTCCCCGTCGTCGGAATGGGAGTCTCGGTAAATAAAAATAACATAGCAGTAGGTACAAAGAGAAGAAAAGGCCTAGGCCTCATCTCAATTTGTAGCATATCCACCTCTTTTTGTAAAAGAGATCAAAACAATGCAACAGTCAATCAGAATAGCCTCACCCCACAGAACCTCAGATTTTCGTAGCCGTTGTGTAACAGTATAACAAAACATGCTGAAGGCTGAGCTTTCCCAGGGGAGGATGGTGGGAGCATGGGAATCTATGAAAGTTACCAATACTGGAGAACCAAAGTTACAGGTAAGTAACTTGTTTTCTTACTCCAGGAACTTTCATAGATTCCCATAGCTTCTAGATTCCCATAGCTTCTATCAGAGTAGCTAGCAGTCAGAAGCACATTTAGTCCTCTCCTCGTTGTGTTTCCCTCTTCTCTCTCCCTTTTTTTTTTAAATGCATCATGTAAAAGAACATTAAAAAACAGCACAATAACATTTAAGAATAAAAGTAAATATACATATAATTCCAAAACCAAAATGTGCCAATAACAAGAAAGAAAGAAAGGAAGGAGGGAAGAAAGGAAAGCTCACCACTCAATGGAAGAGGTTCCTCAGGACTGCCTGGCCTACAGCCGTGTCTTCCTGTGTCGAGGCCTCCAGGCAGTAATGTCTTGTGCAGGTGTGCGAGCTGCTCCAAGTTGCAGCCCTGCAGATATCTTTGATCTGGACCCAGGCAAGGAGGACCGTATTGGAAGCCATGGACCTTGTAGAATGTAGAACTCTACCTTCCAGGGATTTGCCTGCTGCTGAATGACAAAAACGTATGGCACTGGCCACCCACCGAGCAATCCCCTGCTTGGACAAGGGCAAGCCCTCGCGAGGAGCGCTAAACGAAACAAACAGTTGAGAAGATTTTCGGAATGCTTTAGTACGGTCCAGATAGTGCTTCAAACATCTCTGCCCATCCAGAGAGTGGAGTGCTCTTTCTGCCGGCGTAGAGTGCTGAGGAAAGAAAGCCTTAAGGATCACCGGCTCATTTAAATGAAAGTCCGAAGGCACCTTAGGTATGAACCTTGGGTTAGTCCTTAGGATCACTGTATTTTTCTTGAATTGTAGGAAGGGTTTGTCAGAGCCTGTAATTCACCCATTTTTCTTGCAGAAGTGAGAGCTAGGAGAAGCGCCACCTTCCAAGAAAGGAATTTCAAATCTGCTCGAGGAATCGGCTCAAAGGGGTGCTTCATCAGCTGGGTGAGAACCAAATTCAAATGCCACATAGGAGGCGGAGGCCTCACTGAAGGAAAGACTCTAAAGAGGCCTTTGAGGAACTGCTTGACAATCCTGACCAAAGAGAAGGTCCAGATGCAGTGCGTCTATAGCGAGAAACTGCAGCCAAATGAACCTTTATGGATGAATGAGCCAGCCCCGCTTTAGCCAAAGACATGAAATATGGAAGAACTTGGTGAGGTTGAAATGAAAAAGGGTCGAAACCCTCCTGAATTGAATTCAATTGAAAAGGCTCTTATATAGCGCATGGCTACTCGAAAGCATCCCAGCGCTCAGGAAAGATAACCAGAGGATAATAGAGGAACCATTAGCTAATCTGAGATCTCTAATTTCTCGGGAAGAGACATGTTTTTAGCTTCTTCCGGAACACAAGGAGACTGGGCTCATGGCGAAAAGATAAAGGAAGAGAATTCCACAATTTGGATACATTCAGTGAAAAAAAGACGGCCACCGGAGCGGGATCTGTTGATTCTTGGAGTCACTGCAAGATTCTGGTCGTTAGAGCAAAGATTTAGAGAGGACTTGTAGGGCATTACCATGTTTTCTAAGATGGGAGGGCCTTTCCCGTGGATGATTTTATGTGCCATACACAGCGACTTAAAATGGACCCGCTCTTTCACCGGAAGCCAGTGAAGGGTTTTTAATGCAGGTCTGGCTGATAAGCAGTGACTGGTGCCGGTAAGTAACCTTGCCGCCGAATTCTGAACAACCTGAAGTTGTTTAATCGCGGAGACCGGGGCTCCTAAATAGATGGCATTCCCATAATCTATCCTGGATAGAATCAATGACTGTATTAAGATTTTTCTTGCTTTTTCCGGCAATTGTGGAAGGATTTTACGCGTGGATTTCAGGAGCCCAAACAGGTGGCAGCTGTTATTCTAGCCTGAGTTCTAAACGACAGTTCTACATCGAGCCAGATGCAGAATCTCTTCCATTTTAAACTGTAAGTCTTATTAGTAGAAGGAGCTCTGGCCTGAGAGAGCACCTCTTTAATCTCCTCCGAGAGATCTAGCTCAAGAAACTCTTGCTGCTCAGGAGCCATGCTGTTAGGTGTAAGGAGCGAGGGTCCGGATGCCAGATCTGGCCCTGGGACATCGTGAGAAGGTCTGGGACCATCCGTAGCAGCCATGGAGGGACCAGGGAGAGGAGATGAAGTTCCGTGAACCAGAACTGCCTCGGCCAAGCTGGAGCTATTAAGACCATCTTGCACGGTTCCGTTTTGATCTTCCGGAGTACTCTGGGTATCAATGGAATGGAGGGAAAAGCGTATACAAATGCGCTTGACCAGGCTATCGAAAGCACATTCCCCAGCGATCCGTGATGGTGTAGCTTGCTGGCGTAAAACTGGCATTTTTTGTTCTCCGGAGTGGCAAAGAGGTCTATTGAAGGTCTGCCCCACCGGTGAAAAATTTCCTGCAAGACAGTCTGGTTCAGTTCCCATTCGTGGATGACTGACGACAGCCTGCTGAGCATGTCCGCCTTTTCGTTTAGTATTCCTGGAAGATGTTCTGCCTTCAGAGATATCCTGTGAAAGATAGTCCACTTCCAAATCTTCTGGGCTTCCTGTGACAACGGAAGAGATCTGGTACCCCCTTCTTTGTTTATATAGTGCATGGCTGTGGTGTTGTCCGTGCAGACGAGAACTGTCGAACCCTGCAGCCATGGAAGAAAAGCCCGTAGAGCCAGACGAATCGCCCTGAGTTCCAGGAGATCGATATGAAGAAGGCGGTGCTGTGGCAGCCAATGTCCACTTACATGTAGATCCTGTAACACCACGCCCCAGCCTTCCAGCGAGGCATCTGTAGTCACAACCTGAGGAGCTGGATCGATTACGAAGGATAGACCTTGGGAGATATTCTGCTCCTTCGTCCACCACAAGGCAGCCTTTTTCATAGCCGGAGTGATTAGCACCTTGTCGAAGGATCCGTCCACTTGTCGCCATTGTAGGTCGAGCTGTTCCTGAAGTGAACGCATCCGTAACCTGCAGTGAGGTATTAAAGGAATGCAAGAGGAAATTGTTCCTAGCAGGGATTTGTAATGACGAACTGAAAGATACTTTCTTCTTCTCAACAGCTGAGCCATGGACATCAGTTTCTCTAGGCTTTCGAGGGATGGAGAAGCCTTGTTGAGAGACGTGTCCAGAATGGCTCCTAGGAATCGTGCTTCCTTGGACAGACAGAGAGATGACTTCTTCCTGTTGAGAATCAGGCCCAGATTGCTGAACAGACGCGTACATGCATCGACTGTTTCTTCCGCTGTCTGTCTGGCCGGGGCCTTCAGCAACCAATTGTCCAGGTAGGGAAAGATTTGAAAATGCTGCTTCCTGAGGAAGGCTGCCACTGGCGCTAGCACCTTGGTAAAGATCCTCGGAGCAGACCAAAGTCCAAAAGGTAGAACCTTGAACTGAAAGTGGCTCTTGCCTACTGTAAACTGTAGAAACCTCCTGTGGGCTGGATGAATGGGTATGTGAAAATAGGCATTCTAGAGATCGAGAGTGGCCATAAAATCCCCAAGGTTGAATAGACGTAAAATGTCCTGGAGAGACACCATCCGAAAGGATTGTTTTATGAGATGTGTTTAGCTCCCTGAGATCTAAAATGGGGTGCCACTTCTCCGGCGTCTTCTTGATCAGAAAAAATCTGGGAGTAGAAACCCTCTCCCTTCTGAGAAAAAGGGACCGGCTCTACAGGCCCTTTAAGGAGCATCTGATGAACTTCGAGCCGCAGAAGACGCAGATGTTTCGAAGGCATGGCGGCAGGGGGCTTGGAAGATGTACAAATTCCAGCGTATGGCCACATTGAATGATGTTGAGTACCCAACGGTCTGATATTATCCGTTGCCAATTGTGGAGGTATTGAGATACCCTGCCCTCCACAGATGTTGTATTGGAGGGGGGTACAGCAGGAAGAGCCAGTACACCGCTATTGTCGCTTAGAGGTGTCACACCCCTGGCGATTCTGTTTCCCTCTAGAGTTAGACCTAGAGAAAGAAGAGGTCTGGCCTTGTCTTTGATAGTAAGATGGACGATAAGACTGAGGCGCTGAATTATAAGAAGGATACCGTTGCTGTTGGTATGAACCCCTGTAGGTCGTAGTACTCCTTCCTCTGGCTCCGCGGAAAGAAATCTTCCGATATTGTAGGGTTCCTAAGGATCTTGCTGTCTCCGTAGCCTTTGTGATGTTTTGGAGGGCATCATCAATATGTTTACCAAATAATGCCTCCCCATCAAACGGAAGGTCCTGGGTTTTGTTCTGGACCTCCGGCCGGAACCATGTCGCCCCCAGCCAGCCTTGGCAACGAAGAACAGCTGCGCCTGCAAGCGAACGGAAAGCCGGTGTGGCAACGTCCATTGCGCAGTCGATAATCTCAGCTGATGTGACCTCTCCCTCCTGCAAGATTTTCTCTGCTTCCACTTTGTTTTCCTGAGGCAGCTGGTCTAGATATGGTGAGAGGTCACACCACATCTGACGATCAGATCTGCCAAGTATTGCCAACGCATTCGCCGCTCTAATCAAAAGACTTGCCATCGAGGAAAATCTTTTCCCAGCATTATCTAGGCATCTGCCTTCCTTATCCGGAGGAGTAGTAAGAGGCGCAGAAGGATTACGTTATTTTTTTCTGAGCCAACTGAGATATCACTGAATCCGGCTTCGGTTGACCTGTTAAGGATGCTGGACTGTCTTCAGGGGCCTTGTATTTTTTTCCAGATGCGGCAAGACTGGAATGACAGTAGCCGGATTCTTCATTGCCTTAAGACCTTCATCCCAGACATGGCTGACAATAGGAATGGAACGGACCGTCTTCCTATAAGGTTCTTTGAAATCATAAAGAAAACATTCAGTTTGGACTGAAGGTATGGGAAGTTTAAATCTGCTTGAAGCTCTTTCCATCAATTTATGAAACCCCCCAATGTCTGCTGGGGGAGAATCAGCTGTATCCGGTGTTGGAGAAGCTGGGTCCGGTATAACAATCATCCCACTCAGTACCCTGGTCCGGCCTGGTGATATCGCCCTGATCCTCGTCCGAGGAATCAATCTGCAACTCTGGAACCACCGGAGGTATGACTGGACTGGTTAATTGAGGCTGTGAAACCATCTGGGACAATGGTCTTGGCGAAGACACAGAACGAGCTGGCGGAGCAGAGAACAGTCTGCATCAAAGGAAGTGAAGGAGGAGGTGGCTGGGAGAATCTCCTCCTATAGTCCTGCAACATGTCTTGAAGATCCGTCAAGAGGGAAAAAGGTACAGAAACCATCTCCTGTCTAGTGTCTTCCTAACGTTGAAAAGGGTGATGATATGAGTGCCCATGAAGGTATTCACCTTCAGAATCAGTGTCCTGGCACTTGACTAGAAGCTGTGAGGGGCTATTGGCATAGCCAAAAGAATCATCCTCACCCTCAGAATCGTCTTCCTCCTCCAGAAACAGCGCGGGAGGCAGAGGGGTAACCCTTCTTGGTGAAGTCATGTCCGGCGTGATTCTTGTCAAAGAAATGGTGATTTTCTCAGTCGACGAAGACATCGTCGGCGGTACCGTCGACGGTGGAGAAGAAAAAGAAATCGTCGTCAACGAGGTCGTCGACGGAAGACCCACCGACGACGAGCAGATCGTCGACGACGAGATGGGCGTCGTCGACGAGACCGTCGACACTCCCGCTGTCGTCGTTGTGACTGTCGTTGCAGCTATCGTCGTCGACAACTTCGCCGACACCCTTGTCGACGTTGAAGGAATTCTCATAGTCGTCGACAAGCCCGACGACACCGGCGTCGACGAGCCCGACGACACCAGCGTCGACGAGCCAGACGACACCAGCGTCGACGGATGGAGACTTGAAGGCACCGTCGACGAGCTCGTCGACGGTGGAACTGTTTTAACTTGTACCTTTGAAACCTTCGTCGACGGAGTCTTTCGCATTGTCGTCGACGATTGACTATTCTTGTCAGACTTCTCAGATGACAAAGAAGAAGGCTTTTTAAAAGGTTTATCAGACTTTGCCACTGCTCCTGCTGAAGGTAGTCCTCCCCTCTCCTTTTCACCATGATGAGGAGATTCGCTAGGACTCCGGCTCTCAGACTCACGGGGGTCTTTTTTTTAGGCCTTTGCGTGATGGTCTGTAGATGGTGAAGGGGAAGCCCTACCCCTCTTCACTGACCTTCTGGACGAAGTGGCAGATGACGAATCTTCGCTGTCGCTTGACAGTGTTTCCTTTCTCGACTTCAGCTTGTGGAGCCAGGTGAGAAGGTGACCCTCACGGTCCCTGAGAGTCTTTGTGGAAAAGGTGCGGCAGATCTTGCAGTCCGGTGCCTTGTGGTCCGGATACAGGCAGTAGATGCAGTCTTTATGCCTGTCCTCCACATACAATCTTTTCTTGCCACAGGTGGAACAAGCCTTAAAAAGGGCTTTTTTTCTCCTTGTCAGACATTCCAAAAGAAATATCAAACAATTCTGAAGAAAAAACTGCTGAAAAAACAGTAGAATAGAGTTGAAATGAGCAGAGCTCAAAGGAGACTCCCTAAGCACAATGTGCGGTAGAAAATCTAAAGCTCTGAGGTTCTCTCAGGAAGGTTCTGTGGGGTGAGGCTATTCATATTGGTTGTTGCATTATTTTGGTCTCTTTTACAAAAAGAGGTGGATATGTTACAAAATGAGATAAGCCCTAGGCCTTTTCTTCTTTTTTGTATCTACTGCTATGTTATTTTTATTTACCGAGACTCCCATTCCGACGACGGGGAATGATACAAGCTATGGGAATCTATTGAAAGTTCCAAAACTGGAGTAAGCCGACGTTGCACCCCATAATTTTCTGAACATCCCTTAAATCACACACTCCATTTATACGAGCAAACATTCAAACAACTTCCCTTTCTCTTAATAGACCACAAATATTCACATTTTGTATAGGATCCCTTACGAGCCACAGTTGGTACAAATGACCTAATACAATGGTTACATCACTTTAGATAGCATAAGTGCCAGGACCACTGCAAATACATATACAGTTACCTAAGAGCTCTGTCTCAAGAGAGAGAAGGGCTCAAACTGGTGTCATATATTAGATTGCCCCCTTTAAGTTGTCTATGGGGTTGAAAAAGCTTTGTTGAATAAAAAGGCTGAAACTTTGCTTATGATCCTTTATTTACTTTATTCCAAATAAATTAAAATCTACAGTGTTATACAACTGATATAGGGGGTCTTTCTGCACCGTCTTCCATTCTCCTGCCATTCAATCTTCAGGGCCTAGAGTTTCCCATACATACTCTCACTATAAAGTGATAAACAGTTTACAGAAAAGCTGCAGGTACCCATTAAGAGTTCTATTTATTAGCACACACTTTACCACACATAATAGACATGAGTATCATACTTGCCTCGTCCAGTAAGGCGCAGTTAAAATTATTGTCAGACTTTTGATTTGCTCAGTGACTAAGGGATCAGGGTTTGTCTGAGGTGCCCAGCACCAACCTATTGATAGTGTATTCCCAGTGATGCCTGGAAGAGCTGGTACTTTTAGTTTTCTTTAGTGGTGGATAGGTCCTCTTAAGCTTGTTTTGAATAATGAAAAAGAGGCTGGGCTGCTTCTGAGTGCATCTCTCAGTCACGCTCTTTTGCAAACAGTCTGTTCATGGCATTTGTCTGCTCGTTGTGAATTTCTGGGAGATGCTGAGCTGCCACTGTCCTCTGGTGCCAAGGTGTGCAAAGCCAAAGCTGTTGAGCTTCCCTGGATAGCACTACTGATCTCATCCCCCTTAGTGCACTGCTTAAAACCCTACTGACTATAGGGTCTATACGGAATGGACTTCCCCTCAAGAATATGGAAAACACATTATTGCTCTTCACTGTAGCACATTGATATAGCAGAATCACTGCTGAGGAGACAAGCAGATGTGACTGGAAAAATCTTTCAGCTGGGTCTAGAGCACACCATGTAGAGAGGCTGCTTTCATTAGTACCACCTGCTGAACAGGAGGCTTCAGTGGGCACCTGTATTAATATGTCCATCTTTTCCACCATGACAGGCAGTGCTGCGTGGAACAAGATTATCTAATTCAAGACATATTCCACACAACATCATCCAAGGCAAGTAATAAAATGGTTAACCTGCTGGCGGAATGGTGGGTGTTCGGTTGTCATTGAGCTTGCCCAGCTCGACTGCGTGAAAGATAGCCCTTCAAACTATTTTTGACTTGTGGTAATGGCTCTACAGCTGGCGAAATGTGGAGTTGCCATATGATGGCTGAAAGGGTCAGCCTCCATGCTGAAAGAGTGGCATCAGGACACAGTATTCTGCAACTAGACGATGGACTCATACTCTGGGGTACTACACTCTGTGGCCAGGCCAAGAGACTTCTAGAATCGACTCAGGCGCATCTTCTCCCATCGAGAGTAACGATAACCTGGTGGATGCCACACAGCAGCCTGACCAAAAATGAGATATAAATAGGCGATTGATTTTTAAGACTCAACAGCTGCCTGGTTGCATGGACTGTCTCTGATTTCTGAACACAAGCAGGTGGAACTGACCTGGGAGACTGGTAAGTTTGCTATGTTGTTCACACTATTGTTCATGCCATAGCCTGTATAACTCAGAGCCTGTGGTGATATTTTGAATGTATGCAGCATGGAACGGATTGGTAATAAACTGTTCGATGGCTCTATTAAAGTTCAATAAAGTTTTAAAATAAAATAGTTAACGGTAAGGGTTAGTGAATTGAAAATGGATAATGGCAACTTAATTAAATATATATATACTTTTAAAAGGGGAGTGGAGGATATCTCCCCTAAGACGATGTAATGCTCCACGATGTAGCGGAAGCAATGGAGTGGCACACATTAGAGTGGCAAACAACATTCATGAAGCAGTCTCATTCAGTGGTCAGCATAAGTAATAAAGAAGACACAAAGTGACTTGAGATCCACAAGAAAGGCTACCTGTCTCACTAATAGCATCTTTTGCACAATTGATTCCCTATTTTCCTCTGAAACACCAGGCCTCTCTTTGGAGACAACTTCATAAGCTGAGAGTTAAAGAATGCTCTCACAAATTGCACTTGATGTTGATGAAAAGGTAAGGTTCTCTCTGTTGGAAATCGGGCAACCGGGTTAGCAGTCACCAGGTTCCCAGCACAGTGGTAGCTTGGCTCGAGCGGTTGGGGGTCAGGCACCGTGTTAAGCGTACGTCACACCCTCACAATAACCATGCGTTCATCCGTTCCAAAAACGACACTACACCGTAAAAATTATGGAAGTCAAGTTGAAAATATATATGTCTTTATCTTATTTTCTCTTAGTTGCAGGTTTCATAACATAAATACAATACAATAGGATTTTCCTTTAAAAGAGCAGGTCAAATAAACAATGCTACTTTGGAATTTCAATAAATAGGTTCAGGTCCTCATTAAGCAAAGAATAAATAGATGTGCAATAAATACAGACGGCAAATAAATACAGTCAGACAATAAATACAGTGCAGGAATAAATTAGTGGAAGGCAATAAAGAAAACACCTTCATTAAATAAGGTAGAACAATCAATGACAATTACAGTTCAGATCATTTTCATGAGGTAACTTGGTCTTATTTTGCCCATATACAGCTTGTGGTCATTTGCGTGGCATGGGGGTGTCCCACCTAGATTGGTCAAGGCTGGGGCTTAAGCTGAGGCAGAACAAGGGTAACCTAATGATCTGGCCCTCCAAACTACACAGCTCTTTACGGAGGTCACTGTACCAGTCTCAGTTCACCCCTGGCACTCCCAGGTTGGTCCTAACACCCCTTTAACCCCTAGGATGGTCTTTTAGGGCTCCACGGGGCCTCAGACGCCCCCTCTACCACTTACTGTCCTTTTCACGACGATCGGCTCCGCTCGGCGCCGTGTCGACGCCGTGAGGCGGCTCCGGATCGATGTCGCTGGGCGGTCTCAAATCGATGTCGCCGGGCGGCCTCGACTCGATGTCGCCTTCCGGCGTCGCAGGGACTCGGTCTCCCCGCTTCTGGGTGTCTCCGGAGTGCGATCTCCACTCCCGACCTCCGGCGCGCTTCACCTTCGTTTCCGGCGTCTCCGGTGGGCGGACTTCACTCCCCCGTCGACGCTTCACCTCGACCTCAGGTGACTCCCGACTCGACCTCCGGCGCCTCTCCACGACCTCCGTCGGCGCCCTCCCTCGACCTCTGGCGGCTCCGGGTACGACGTCTGCTTTCTGTCAGCGCCGCTTCTCTACCGCAGGCCCCAGGTCTCCAGGCTTCTCGACGTCAGGACTCCAGGAGGACACTGCTGAACAGGTCAGGAGCTTGCTGTTCTTCCTCTTTAAGGCCTGTTCCAAATGTTCAGTTCCTTAAGATGGTTCTTCTGGTCTTGGTCCCACACAGGGCTTTAGGCTGGGCTTGGTCAGTAGGGACTAGCATCAAGGGTGGGTTTCTGGACCCCACTCCAAGCACTGGTTTCCACCTCTGCTGCCTTACTCCGACCTCCTTCTATCTCTGTCTTCTCTCCTCTCCAGTCAGATGCCAACTGCCACCCTGAGATGGCCTCCCAACATTCTAAACTGCCTCCCACTATCACAGGATTCTAGAATGTTCCAGGAGGTTCTAGTTATGTCACAAGTGACAATGGGTGGCCACCATTTTGTGTCTCAGGCCCTCAGACAGAAGTTTCGGGGGTAGGGAAAATGGCTCCCTGACCCTGCATCAACACTAAAAAGTCTGGTGGTTCCCAAAAAGGAAAAATTATAACAGGGTTTGAGGCAGAAGTGGGACAAAATAAATAATGATGAGGAGGGACCACCCAAAGGGCTGACAGGTCTAACACGCGTCCCCCCCAGCTGAAAGTGGGGAGAGCTACCCAACCCCTTGGGAGTTCTCATCACTAAGGCGGAAATACCTTGAGAGACCGTCTGCATTGGCGTGGTCCACTCCAGGCCGATGTTCCACCTGGAAGTCCATTCCCTGTAGGGAGATAGACCACCTTAGCAACTTGGGATTCTCCCCCTTCATCTGCATCAGCCACCGAAGGGGTCTGTGGTCGGTCTGAACTAGGAAGTGCGAGCCAAACAGGTATGGCCGCAACTTCTTCAGAGCCCATACCACGGCAAAGGCTTCACGCTCTATTGCACTCCACTTCTGTTCCCTGGGAAGTAGTCTCCGGGATAGGAAGACCACGGGTTGATCCAGACCCTCTTCATTGAGTTGCGATAACACTGCCCCAATGCCATGTTCCGATGCATCCGTCTGGAGAATGAACTCCTTGGAAAAGTCTGGGGCCCTTAAGACCGGGGCCTCGCACATGGCTTGCTTCAGTTTCACAAAGGCCTGCTGACAAGCCTCCGTCCAGACTACCCGTCGAGGTTGCTTCTTGGACCTAAGCTCCGTGAGGGGGGCCACAATGGTACCATACCCCTTCACGAAGCGGCGGTAATATCCAGTGAGGCCCAGAAAAGCTCGGACCTCAGTCTGAGTCTTGGGGGGTTCCCAGGACATGATAGCCTCGATTTTCGCCTGGAGGGGTTGCACCGCTCCCCTACCCACCAAGTGTCCAAGGTACACTACCGACCCCTGCCCGATTTGGCATTTACTGGCCTTAATCGTTAAACCAGCGTGCTTCAGGGCCTGGAGAACAACTTGCAGGTGACGCAAGTGATCCTCCCAGCTGTTACTGAAGACGGCAATGTCGTCCAGATAAGCAGCAGAGAAACTCTCCATTCCAGCGAGGATCTGGTTCACCAGACGCTGAAACGTGGCAGGTGCGTTCTTGAGCCCAAAGGGCATCATGCAGAACTGGTAGTGGCCCTTGGGCGTGGAGAAGGCTGACCTTTCCTTAGCTCCATCAGTCAGAGAGATCTGCCAGTACCCGGAAGTAAGGTCAAAGGTACTCAGATATTGGGCAGCTCCCAGCCGGTCAATCAGTTCATCCGCCCTCGGAATCGGATGAGCATCAGTCTTGGTTACTGAGTTCAGTCCCCGGTAGTCCACACAGAACCTCAGTTCCGGTTGGGCCCCCGGTGGTGCAGCTTTTGGTACTAGTACCACCGGACTGGACCAGGGGCTGCTGGAAGGTTCAATCACTCCTAGCTCCAGCATCTTAGTGACTTCACTGTGAATGCTAGCCTTCACCTTGTCTGTCATCCGGTAGATCTTTGACTTCACAGGTGGGCTGTCTCCTGTGTCCACGTCATGGACGCACAGGTGAGTCCTACCCGGAACAAGGGAGAACAACGAAGAGTACTTCCCCAGGACCTGGCGGCAGTCCTCCTGCTGTTCAGGAGTTAGGGACGGGGAGAGAATCACTCCCTCCACCAACCCATCCTTCTCTTGAGACGCAAATAAGTCGGGGAGAGGCTCGCTTTCCACGTCCTCTGCTCCGTCAGTCACCATCAGCAATATGACTTCGGGCCTCTCGTGGTGGGGTTTGAGGCGGTTGGCATGCAGCACCCGTAGGGGCTGGCGAGGGGTCTTTAGATCCACCAAGTAGGTAGCCTTACCCTTCTTCTCCAACACCTCAAAGGGTCCTGACCAGCGATCCTGGAGGGCGCTAAGCTCTCCTGGTTCGATCACCCACACCTTCTGGCCAGGCTCCAATTCCACCGGGTGAGCATTGTGGTCATACCACGCCTTCATCACTGCTTGGCTGGCTTCCAAGTTGTCAGAAGCTTGCTTCCACAACTTAGCCATTTGGCTCCGGAAGGCCAGCATGTAGCTCACCACGTCCTGGGGAAGCTTTCTGGGAGTTCTTTCCCATCAGTCTCTCACCAGGCCGAGAGGTCCACGCACAGGGTGCCCATACAAAAGCTCGAAGGGGCTGAAGCCCACTCCCTTCTGTGGCACTTCCCTGTAAGAAAACAATAGACAGGGTAGGAGGACGTCCCATTTCCTCCGCAGGCTTTCAGGCAGACTTCTGATCATGCCTTTCAAGGTTTTATTGAACCTCTCCACCAGACCATTGGTCTGGGGATGGTAAGGGGTGGTGAACCGGTAGGTCACTCCACACTCCTTCCACATGGCCCGCATATATGCTGACATGAAGTTGGTCCCCCTGTCAGACACAACTTCCTTGGGAAAACCCACTCGGGTAAAGATTCCCATCAGGGCCCTAGCCACAACAGGTGCAGTAATGGTCCTCAGAGGTATAGCCTCTGGGTACCGTGTGGCATGACCCACCAGAACCAGGATAAACCTGTGACCAGCTGTAGTAGGCGGATCTAACGGACCCACAATGTCGATGCCCACCCTTTCAAAGGGGGTGCTAACGACGGGAAGTGGTTCCAGGGGAGCTTTCAGCTTCACCCCTGTTTTCCCACTGGCTTGACAAGACACACATGTCCGGCAGTAGGTGTCGGATGACACTTTCATTTGAGGCCAATAAAAGTGTGGGACAAGCCGGGCAAAGGTCTTGTCTTGCCCCAGGTGTCTTGCCAAGGGGATCTCATGAGCCAATTCCAGGAGAAAGGCTCGATAACGTTGAGGGACAACCAAGGCCCGTGACGATCCGTGCATGGGTGCCTTGGGTTCACTGTAGAGGAGGCCATCCTCCCAGTAAATATTGTAGTTCCCCTCAACGTTCCCTGCTGCCTGGGCTTCGGCCTGTCGCCTCAGTCCCTCAAGGGTAGGACACTCCCTCTGGCCCTTGCAGAATTCCTCCCTGGTCGGCCCTCCCTCCACGTGCCACTCGGCTGGGATGGGTAGGTTCTCCAGTTCGGTAACATCCCCCTCCGCGGACTCCTGGTCCACCACCTCCGGTGGCCTATCCGTCACACGGGGCGCGGATGCCGAGGCAGGCTCCTCCTGCCCTCGGTTCTCCCCTTGGTCGGCAGCCGGCTGTGCCTTTGTTCCAGGCTCCAGCCTAAACGAACTCCCCCTCCGGGTAGTCGCAGACCCTGTGCTGACACAGGCCCAGTCAGGTGTACCCAGCATCTCAGCATGAGTCAGGTATTCCACCTCCTTCCAAGCATTATGCTCCATGTCATTCCCCAGCAGACAATCGACTGGCACGGCAGGGCTTACGGCAACTCGAAGCAACCCTGCAACCCCTTCCCATTCAAATGGAACCTCAGCCACCGGATAGTGGCCCATTCTGCCGTCAGCCATCGCGGCAGGGTGGAGTACATTGGGAATCACCTGCTCTGGAGACACCAGTTGGCTACGTACCATAGTCATACTGGCTCCTGTGTCTCTCAGAGCCTCCCCTCTTTGGCCGTTGATGGTGACCCACTGCCCATACTTTGTGGTATTTGCGGGCACCTGGATCTTAGGAACCATCTCCCGTTCTCCCAGGGACACTAAAGTGACACCCGCCCACTCCCTTCCCTTATCTAAAGGCATCTCCTCCCCGAGCACTACACTAGCTACTCCGGGGGCCTTTCCTCCGATGGGAGGGGGTGGTCTTTTCGGGCACTTCACATCTCCCTTATAGTGTCCGACACCACCGCACTCCAAGCAATGGACAACCCTTGGCTGCTGACTCTGGCCAGGATCAGGGTTTCTGGGTGGGTTAGCCCTAGGGGTGAATCCTGTTCCCTTCCCTTGGAAACTATTTTGGGGGCCTTTAGAGAACTCCGTTTTCTTTTCCCCTCCCTCTTTCTTCTGGGGGGCGCCCTGTCCGGTCTTTTGAGAGTCCCCTCCAGTCCCCCTTGTGGACACCCGGGTACTAGCCCAAATGTCCGCCTCCTCAGCAAGCTTCCGGGGATTGGTCAGCTTGCTATCCACCAGGTGTTGACGCAGTTCGGGGAAACATTTTTCGAGCAGGTGTTCCTTCAACATCAAATCAAACAACCCCTCGTAGTCCCTCACCTCGCTGCCCTGTATCCAACCCTCTAATGCCTTCTTTGCATAGTCCAGGAAATCCACCCAATTCTGTGTGCCCAGTTTGTGGCTACCCCGGAACTTCTGTCTATACTTCTCGGGTGTTAGTCCAAACTTCCTCACGAGCGCCACTTTCATGGTGGGGTAGTGGGTCTGCTCATCCTACTCCAGGGCCAATAATGCATCCCTACCAGCTGGAGGCATGTATTTATACAATCCCCCTCCCCAATATTTCTCTGGAACCCCATGGGCTCTTAAAGAGACCTCATAGGCTGCTAGCCACTTGGCGATATCATCTCCCGCACTATAGCTGGCTACTATGTCTTTTGGCAGATAGGGTTTGGGTTCCCTGGTGATTTCTCTTTCTTCGCTGCCACCATTAGGAACAGTGTGTGCCCCGACCCGTAGGATCTGGAGATCTATCTCCCTGAGCCTCAACTCGTGAGCCATCCTTCGTTCCTCCTTTTCCTTCTCCAGCTTCGCCAATTCCCATGTGAGCTGTCTTTTCTCCCTCCGGTCAGTTAATTCTGCTTCTGATAAGCCGTTGCTAGAGACACTGCTGCCCTTCCTTGAAAGTGTTCTGGGCCCCGCTACTAGGTTCCCCACCTCAGGTTGGTACAAACCAGCCCCCTCGCTGTCAGGCTCTCCATCCCTATCCTCCTTCTCAACCTTACTTTCTCGTCGTGCCTCCCCCCAAGCCCTCAAGCTGGTCTGGAGCTCACCCTTCTTCGCACCTTGGGGACAAAACACCCCCTCTCGCTGACAAAACTCTCTGAGTTGGGTCACAGTGTAAGTTTCCACATCCTCCAACACAAACTCCATTTTGCCCACTCAGGATAGAAGACAGTTGCTTACAGAAGCTATGCAGGGGGGATACCTTTTGTAATACCTCCTCCCACCACCAGAAGTAAATTTGGAAAAAACAAAACTCGAAATTAGGAAGTCCGCTTGGAGAAAACTCCCGGTGTAGGCCTATGGACTACCCAAAGTTATTGTCGAGTAGACGCAAGCACAGCTCTATCCCACCGGTGCACACCAATTTTATGTTGGGAATCGGGCAACCGGGTTAGCAGTCACCAGGTTCCCAGCACAGTGGTAGCTTGTCTCGAGCGGTTGGGGGTCAGGCACCGTGTTAAGCGTACGTCACACCCTCACAATAACCATGCGTTCATCCGTTCCAAAAACGACACTACACCGTAAAAATTATGGAAGTCAAGTTGAAAATATATATGTCTTTATCTTATTTTCTCTTAGTTGCAGGTTTCATAACATAAATACAATACAATAGGATTTTCCTTTAAAAGAGCAGGTCAAATAAACAATGCTACTTTGGAATTTCAATAAATAGGTTCAGGTCCTCATTAAGCAAAGAATAAATAGATGTGCAATAAATACAGACGGCAAATAAATACAGTCAGACAATAAATACAGTGCAGGAATAAATTAGTGGAAGGCAATAAAGAAAACACCTTCATTAAATAAGGTAGAACAATCAATGACAATTACAGTTCAGATCATTTTCATGAGGTAACTTGGTCTTATTTTGCCCATATACAGCTTGTGGTCATTTGCGTGGCATGGGGGTGTCCCACCTAGATTGGTCAAGGCTGGGGCTTAAGCTGAGGCAGAACAAGGGTAACCTAATGATCTGGCCCTCCAAACTACACAGCTCTTTACGGAGGTCACTGTACCAGTCTCAGTTCACCCCTGGCACTCCCAGGTTGGTCCTAACACCCCTTTAACCCCTAGGATGGTCTTTTAGGGCTCCACGGGGCCTCAGACGCCCCCTCTACCACTTACTGTCCTTTTCACGACGATCGGCTCCGCTCGGCGCCGTGTCGACGCCGTGAGGCGGCTCCGGATCGATGTCGTTGGGCGGCCTCGACTCGATGTCGCTGGGCGGCCTCGACTCGATGTCGCTGGGCGGTCTCGACTCGATGTCGCCAGGCGGTCTCGACTCGATGTCACCGGGCGGCCTCGACTCGATGTCGCCTTCCGGCGTCGCAGGGACTCGGTCTCCCCGCTTCTGGGTGTCTCCGGAGTGCGATCTCCACTCCCGACCTCCGGCGCGCTTCACCTTCGTTTCCGGCGTCTCCGGTGGGCGGACTTCACTCCCCCGTCGACGCCTCACCTCGACCTCAGGTGACTCCCGACTCGACCTCCGGCGCCTCTCCACGACCTCCGTCGGCGCCCTCCCTCGACCTCTGGCGGCTCCGGGTACGACGTCTGCTTTCTGTCAGCGCCGCTTCTCTACCTCAGGCCCCAGGTCTCCAGGCTTCTCGACGTCAGGACTCCAGGAGGACACTGCTGAACAGGTCAGGAGCTTGCTGTTCTTCCTCTTTAAGGCCTGTTCCAAATGTTCAGTTCCTTAAGATGGTTCTTCTGGTCTTGGTCCCACACAGGGCTTTAGGCTGGGCTTGGTCAGTAGGGACTAGCATCAAGGGTGGGTTTCTGGACCCCACTCCAAGCACTGGTTTCCACCTCTGCTGCCTTACTCCGACCTCCTTCTATCTCTGTCTTCTCTCCTCTCCAGTCAGATGCCAACTGCCACCCTGAGATGGCCTCCCAACATTCTAAACTGCTTCCCACTATCACAGGATTCTAGAATGTTCCAGGAGGTTCTAGTTATGTCACAGGTGACAATGGGTGGCCACCATTTTGTGTCTCAGGCCCTCAGACAGAAGTTCCGGGGGTAGGGAAAATGGCTCCCTGACCCTGCATCAACACTAAAAAGTCTGGTGGTTCCCAAAAAGGAAAAATTATAACAGGGTTTGAGGCAGAAGTGGGACAAAATAAATAATGATGAGGAGGGACCACCCAAAGGGCTGACAGGTCTAACACTCTCATAGTTAAGTAAATAAATGATTTAATCGGAAGCACTTCAGCACCTGCTGTGGCACAGCATTCAGGGACAGACCAAGGACAAGCCTGACCTAAAAACGTCCTTATCTGAAAAAACAGAAACTGAAGTCTCACCACTCACCCCTGCATCTATTAAATGGTAGTACTCAGAAAGACTAATCTGCCAAAAGACCTCATGGAATTTCTAAAGGTAGCCAGTCTCTCCCTCCTCACTTCAGTATATTATTCTCCAGGAATGCAGGCAATACACTTTTACTGTCTGTTATGATCTCCTCACCCCCCCTCCTCAATGAATGAATGAATGAATGAATAGGTTTTGTAGTGTATGCCCCTACTTCAAAAAGTGTCCTGGTGCTATGAACTGCATGTACAACCCAAAGAGAGAGAGCCAAAGAGGAATGCTAGAAGGCCAACTTAATCAGAAGAAAAAAAGCCAGGCTTCCAGGTTGCTCCAAGAAACAGTCTGTTGTTCCTGGGGAAGCTGGTTCCATGCCTTTGCAGCCAGGTAGGAGAAGAAACACACTCCCTTTCTCGTGTGTCTAATCTGCGGCACTACCAACAAAGCCTCCTCTACTGAGCACAATGCTCTGGCAGGACAATAGGGTGAAAATCTTTCAGCAAGTTAGCAATATTTAAAGGGGATCTGCTTCTTGATGAGCAGCCAGTGGACAGATCTTAGATGGGGGTGATCGCAGTCTGCCCAGGGTGTCTCAAAATAAGGCAAGCTTCAGCATTCTTAACATCCTGGAATCGACCAAGCAAGGCTACCTACTGTCCTTGGTAAATTGCATTGGCATAGTCCAGCCTTGACATAATCATGGCATGGATCACAGTCTTCCTGCAGTGGAAAGGTAGTATAAAGACAAAAGTACGAAGCAGCCCAAAACAGTCACTAACCACTGCTGAGACCTGCGGTTTAAAAGAGAGCGGAGAATCAAATTTGACTCCCAAATTCTTCGAAAATAGGATGGAGGTGGGGGAGCCGGCAAGGATGAAGGCCAACAGGCCTCCCACCAGTTGGCTAGCTGCCAGCCAAATAAAAGGATTTGTAGTTCATCTGAATTGCATTTAAGAAGACTACTACGATTCCAGTCAAAAACAGCATGCATGCTAGCTTTACAAGACTTCTCCACTGATGTGGAGAAACTCTCGAAAGAACCATGCTAAACCAGGGAAATTCAAATGGATCCCACTTTGCTTTAGTAATATTGTGGGACAAACTTTAAGGATACATCAGAAAACATCTTCTCCAGCATTTACAGATTTTCCTTTTCGATATATGCATTAAAAATCCAGATAGTATACCAACTAACATAAAATCAATGATAAAAAATGCTTATTATAATGAGCTAGCCATATCCAACCTGGATGATGAGAGCCCACTCTACGGGTCGCCAAATATCCAACAATTCTATTTATCTTTTAGCACCCATACACATTCCCGCTTCCTTCTGACAAGGTTCCATCTCTGCACATTGCACTTTTTAGTGACTTTCCCTCGAGTTGGTGTGAGAGACAGACTCCCTGCCCATGCAATAATTCAGCTGAACAAAGCACAATGCACTTTATGTTGTTTTGCACTTTATATAAAGATGTAAGGGCACGTTTTATTGGGCCCATCCTGAGGGAAATTGCCCCCTGTCCATATCAGGATGGTTTTAATTACTAACGATCTCTGCCCAATGCCGTCACTTGTGCTGTGCTAAATTTTATTAGGACTGCTTTGTGACTTAGGAAAAAATATGAACTGTGATAATTAAATTGGAAATTAGGGTTTTAAGTAATTTTAAGCAATTTATTTATTCTGATACCCCTTGATTGACATAAAGAAATGGATAGTTTATAGAAACCCTTGCTCTGCAACTATATATGCTGCTTGATTATATTTAGTTTTTGCAAAATGTAATTTGGAATCATTTTTAGGTTGTGTTTTTGTATTCTAATTATGTACTTTTATGATTCGTAAGAATCGAATAAAGTTTTCAAATGAATGAATGATATATGCATTCGATAATTGCTTCATTCACCCCATATATTCTCTAATATTGCTTTGAACAGGAGGTTACTACTTCAGTCAAGCGCAGCCTAAACCTATTGATATTCCGCTATATATGTGTCCAGCCATTCCTTTACACTGTCAACCCCTGAGCTGATCAGCTGTCCTTGATGAAGTAATAGTCTGACAACACCAAGCAGTAGACAGACTGTTTGCCTAGTTCTAGGGCCTATTAAAATAACCCAATATAGCACTGTCTCACATGCAAGTGAGATAGTTCTGGATAGATAAAGTTTTGCAACCTTAGAGTGCATGCTCTCTCAAAAATATACTTTATGTTCCTAAAACCCTGCATGGAGATTTTTACCTTTACTTAAAACATCTGATTGTTGCCTCTCCCTTTTCACCTCCTTGCATTCCATCCTCTACATGCCCTTCTCTCAGAGTACAGCCTATTGTTAGTCATGTGCATATTTGCCTTAATCTATATTTTCGTATGTCTTCAAATTGCCCACACCTCCTCTAAAGGATCACAACCTGTCCTCCTTTGAAAGTCATACACTGCAACCAAGCAATACCTAATCTCCTCTACCTTGTCTACTAATCCCACCTATCATAGGGCATGCACTCACAACCCCACGCCCCCACTAATGATCACACCTAACTCCTACTAATTATTTTTTGTTTTTAAACTTTGTTTTATTGAGTTTCTCACAAAAACAAAACATAACAAAAACAAGCAGTGCAAAAGACAGGATACAAATCAATGGAAATACCATTTCCGCAGCACTAGGCAGGGTCACGAATAATAAAACATTACTATGCCATGTAGGTTACAGGAGGCTAAAGACATCCATTGGCAATAGCAGAATGATGAGCCCAAGACATAAAACCATTTACTCAAAAGTACAGAGACATATGCTATCAGACTTGGTCAATAAATATAGTATTCGGCAGCAAAGAAGGAACAGAATCCTCACATCTCATTTTCCGTGTCATCGCCTGAGCTAGCATTGCCTTCCAAGTTAAATTTATTAAGGTCTAGCCCCCAAGTCATGATTGCATCCTCAACCCTCTCGTCAGTACTGGTGAGGCGTGTATGAGGCTCCACCGCTGCAGTCCCTAAGCCAAGAGTCAGTCTGTTGCAGCCTGCTACCCATCCAGCAAACGGCTATTCTACTGTTAGCTAATAGTAATGAAAGCTGGGAAAGCTTGTAGTGGGATCTTGCCACCCTTCGGTCTAACCATCACTACTAGGAGGCAAGCCAGTGGGGTGAGGGGGATTTCAATATCTATTGCCCTTACTATGGTTGGTACCACATCTCTCGAGAAACCCTGTATTCCAGCCCAGGACGAGGCTAAGTGTAAGAAAGAAGCTTCTAGCTCCCCACAATGCACACAACTAGCTAATCTCATAGAATCAATTTTGTTCAGCTGCTTAGAGGTTCCATAGGTGCAGTGCAGGAAATTAAAATGCAGCAACTTGGACCTGTGTTTACAGGACACCCGCCTCACCAACTCGCAAGCGAGTCGGAATCCGTTATGCCCTCCCCCAAATCCCCAGCCCAGGTCCTATGCGCCGCACAGGCAACACCCTCTGCGTCTGCCCGCGCCATAAAATAGGGTAATTAGGTGCTTCATGTCTCCCTATTGGAGCATTCCATTGAGCACTCGGGAGGACCGAGGCACCGCCGTGAACCCGGCCCATATCTCTCTTGCCGTATTTTCCAATTTGGCATGATGGAGAAAGTGACCTGGTACCACCCACAACATCTCCTGTGCTTCCTGAAAGGTGAGAAAAACTTCCTCTGGGTAGAAGTCACCAGCTACTGTGCATCCTCCCAGCATCCGTTGTTCCATAGACATATCTTTGTCAAATCACACAGAAGGGTGCCAAATTCCACAGGTTGAGCTCCCTGTCAAAGGGGGCTCTATGCAACACCCTCATGATCACAGTCTCCCACATCACAGCTGTATGTCGTATCAAGTAGCGAACTGGATGTTCGGAGCGACCCCATCTCATCAATAACTGCCCCAGGGTATCACCACCCAGCATTCACTGACTTTTCAAAATTGTCGGAGTCAGTCACCCACCTCGCTGCGTGCTGCTGCGTGCTGCAGAGTGGCTGCCTAATAATAAACACGTGGATCTGGAAGGGCAAGTCCCCCATCTTCCATGTCACGTTTAGGAACTAATAACAGCACTGTGCTGTGCCTCCCTGCCCACACCAGCTTAATGAGCAGGCTATCCAATTTACAAAAGAATTGCGCTCTAAGTTGAGACAACGAGTTTTGGACTAAATGAAGACACCTAGGAAGGTGGACCATCTTTGCCACTGCTGCCCTGCCGATTACAGATTAAGGGAGTCTAGTCCAGAAAGCTATAGAGACTTCTAGCATCTCCAGGAGATGGTCTACATTCAGGTGATTAAATGCAACCTTAAGTGACTGAAACCACTCAGTCTCCCATCGGAGTCCCCTATCCAGCAGCCGGGCTGAAAGCGTCCCGATCAAGCTCCCGAGCAGAAACCACAGCGACTTACAGACATTGACCCTGAGTCCGGACACCAGTTCAAAAGCAGAGAGCAAGCGCATCAAGACCACCACCGATCATTCAAGGTGCCCCCAACCCCACTAACTCCTACTAATTTAGTTACCCATAAAGACATTGGTGGAAATTCATGGAATGGTATCCTTGACAGCACATTACTAATCCCAATAACCAACAATAATCACTGAATTAACCACTAATCTTGGTTTTCTGAGCAGCGCACTCACTGCCAGGCATAAAGCCTTTTAATGCCTCGTCAGGGGTAGTAAGCACTATATAAATGTAATTAAAATTACAATGTAATCATGTGAGGGGACTTTCCATGACCAAAATCACCATATAAGGCTAGATGGGAGAGTTCTGACATCTCAGATGGATTGCCAGAAGTTCCAGACATTTGTTGAGCAAGCTCAGTGCAGACTTTAAGCGAAAGGGCAAGAGTTTGAAAGCATAGTTTACAGATTTCACTGCCAATCAGAGAAAAGGCCTGATTTTGACAAACTACAATTGATGTCCTGAATGTTCAAAGGAATCATGAAATCACCTGGGTCCATGAAAGAGGTGGTACTCAGTACAATCAGCATTTTAAATTTTTTGACAATGTACTGGATTATGATACCGAGATCCAAAATGAATTGTCGCTTGTCCATTTCCTTCTAATCTACAAGGAAGTGCCTTGAATACTCTCCTTTCCTACAAACTCTAATAAGAATTTCTTCTATCATCTCTTTTGTCAGAAAGGCCTACTATTCCTACCTAAATAGAGTAAGATGCTGGTCACAAAAGTCCCAACTGGGTGGCATGTTTGGTGGGATCTGTGTAATACTGACACAGTCATCCCATGCAATGGTTTCCCGTACCCAATCATCCAATGTAATAACTTCCCATTCTGAATGAAAACAATGCTGCCCCAAACTCCAGCACCAGAAGTGCACACGTTTTTCCCCATGAATCCAACACACCAATTTCTCCATCCTAAGGGGTGGCATTACCTTGATAAAGCATATACGTTTTCACCACCATTGCAACCACGGCTACATCCGCCAGTGGACATCAACTAAGGAAAGATGGTGCAATTTAGGGCTATGTATTTTCCTTTCAATCTTGGTAGATGCTACCATAGTGACTACTAGTTCTAAACATACATTACTAACCTAGTACAATAAACCCACTAAGTGAAGCTTAATGTTCTAGTGTCTTAAATATAGACTGTTGGAGTAGAACAGTAAATTCTTTAGCTGTTATGTTCTAATATTCCAAAAAAGACAAAAGGATGAGCGGGGAACGCGGGAGAGCAATAATCTTTTATAGGACAGAGGGACACACTGAGAAACTCCTTGCAATTATTACCAGTAAACATTCCCAATGTGTTCTCTTATGGGACCCATAGGGTCATCACCTAAGAAATGTAGGCGAGTGGAAAATCATCTTTTCTTCTCACTGCTAGCTCTTGAAAATCATCTTTAAATTCCCTATGCCCCTCCCATTATAGTGGCAGAACACCTGTCCTGTGCAAAGAAATGGCTCCATAACTCCAAGTCTCTCACCACCGACCAACTGGATTTAAAAATACTAGCACCAAAGAGCTTCTTCATCATTTGGCATTGATAGCTTGCTTGGGTCCGAGACTTTCCATAACATGAAAGTGGATAGCAGCTGATATATGGGAGCCTCCATGCCAAATATGTCCATGAGTATGAATGGATGGCTTCCCAGAAACCTTGAAGACCTCTCCCAAGGCAAGAAAGGCTAAGACCAGATCCATCCTAAGTGGAGTTTTAGGAGGGAAGTTCCTCCTGTGCATTATTTCAATTCTTGGAGAAAAAACGAGGGGATTGACTGAAAAAGGTCTTACAGCTTCTCCTTGATGGCTCTGGTTCTCATTTGCAAGCTGTGCCTGTATGCAGTCCCATCATTGTCCAACAGCTGACACTACAGGCACCCAGGGTTTCCATCCTCTGTAACCTAATAATTATGGTTAACAAAATGAGCGACTAAGGTAGTGAAGGCTTATCTTCGGCTAAAAATATTCTTTTGGATCAAGTCTTGAATTCTTAATGGAACAATAAATAAATAAATAATCATTTTGACCCTCACTAGCACTTAATTTTAAAATCAAGCAACTATATTATCATTAGTGTTCTTTGTCAAGCAAGGTAAATAGCTGATTAAAACGTGATAGAACAAGATCAAATTTAAACTGCTTTGGTCAGTGCAGTAGCTTAAGTGTAATGTAAATATATTAGTAGACAATTTCAAATTATATACAAAGATTTTATAACTGAAATGGATAAGGCATGGTTAAAATGATTATTACATGATTCAAACATGTAACACATGAAGCAATGAGCAATCAAATGTCCGTACCTGCTGTCCATTTCGTATGAACGTTCCAAACCAAGTGCGAACTTTGGCATTTGTCCCCAGTAACAAACCGCTGACAAAACAGACCATATCGCTAACCCCGTCATCTGAAGATTCATTTTTTGTGTGATCCAGTGTCAAAGCTACTCCGAGGCCTGGAAGATGGCACTCCTCCACCTGGGAACATAAATCATGCAAAAAAACACAGGTTAATCATAAAAATATAAAATAAATACATTCGCAAATAGTGTTTTTCCATAGACAAGCCAAATTCTAACTAGGAGCAAAGCCTCTGGAAAGAACTCAAGGTATACTATATAGATGCTGTGCGAAGTTGGCCTGGTATGTGCTGTCCACTAATTAAAGTGGGCACCCTGCACCTTTCCAAACGACCCTTATGATATATGAGGTCAAAGATAACCTTTAGAAAGCTATCCTAGTGGTAGCTGTGGAGAGCAGCATTCAGGTTTAAACTTGAAGGAATGTAAAGCAGCTTGTTTTACCAGAATATCTCCTCCTGAATTAATTAAATGAAAGGAGAACCACACAGTAATTATATAAAAATATGTATTTATTAATATAATACTCTCTAGTATCCTCTACCCGAGGATAGAACACAAATCACACAATACGATATCAATAGAACAGTTGTAAGTACAACAATACACAGTGGGCTCCAGGGGGAGACCAAACCATATATACTGAAATAGTGGTATAACAACCACGACTCGGGTCAAGACAAGGTCTGGAGCACGTAGAATCATTGGGACCCCAAGGAACCACCCAAGGTGAGTAGATAGGGACCCCATAGAGGACGGGTGCAGTGTGCTAACACGACTGCGGGCTCCGTACAATTTTATGGGGAAGTCGCGGTTGCAATTTTACAGATTTAAGGACCATTCTAGGAGGACTTCGAGGAAACCCTTCGGAACTTAAGAGGTTGGAGAGCCACCCCACCTCTGGTTACCAAAGTACCAGAGTTACCTATCCCAGAGGAGCCGGGAGCATAGGGTTGAAGTGGGGTCGGAAACTGCCGTCGTTCTCTATGGAAGGCTTCGAAGAAGTGCTGCTGCTGTGAAGGTGAAAAGGGTCTGCTGGAATCCAAATATGGATTCTTGAAGAAAGGAACCTGAAAGCAGAGGGGACAGAGTCCGGGTCACTTCAGAGTGACCAGGGACTCGGTACACTAATGCCCACAAATGTTGGGTGCTTCAGGTGCGAAGAAGGGATGCTGGACTCTGCAGCCGCGAGGACCAGGAGACGTCGTTGATGACGACAAGGAGCCAGATGTGAGCTGTCCCACGAAGGATGTCGAGCGCTAAGAGGTCGGTGTCCGGCTGGAGCACCAACAAGCCTTGGCAAAAGCAACCCACGCAGGCAGGTCAAGCAGGTTACGGTGTGGACCAGCAAGGTTCAGGGGACTCACCAAGCAATGGGGAGTCAGGGCACGTCTGAAGCAACCAGGAAAGCCCAACAGAATTCAAGATGACCCTCAGGAGGACCCACAGGCCGAATGACCAGGAATCATGAGGGAACCTCGAGCAAGATCACAAAGTACCAGCCCATGCAGAACTCGGTGTGAGGAGGCCGGAGTTCTTTGGTGGAAATACTGCTCAGGGTCAGGACTACACGGAGTCCAATGCACAAACTCAGGAATCGCCAACAAGCATATGTACTTGCAAATAGACGCGGTGCACAGGGATTCGGGTTATGCAGTCCCCCACGAGGGATACGGGCCTCAAACTTGCTGAGAGGGTAGATCAACCTCAGGGACCATTAGAATCCACCTCCTGTGTTGCTGGAGCCTTCAGAGTCCGCAGGAGCTCAGGATCAGCAGACCTCTCAGTTGCGTTATGGTGCCTGCGAATGCAGGGGAGTGACTCCTTCAGCCGAAGGGAGATCCTTCAGTTGTCAGTGCACCACAGGTCCTGCACGGAGCCCGTATGGAGAAAGGGCACAGACAAAGCTTTGGACGGAGAGGGAGACTAAGTTGGTCGGACCCAGTCAAAGTCCAGAGTGTCCAGACGGTCGAAGGTCAGTGGTTTCTTCATGTAAAATCTTGTCCATGTAAAATCTAAAGAGCTACAGTCAGGTAAGCCCTTCTGTACCCATGGGAGAGGGTTGGACAGATTCAGGGGGCCCTCCTAGGGGTGGATCAAGACAGAGGGGAGATTACTCGCATGAACTTTGTTCAGTTTCGCGCCAAAGCAGGAGACAACGGCTCCCAGAACTGGTTTGAGATGGACTATGCACAGAGACACTAGGTGCAGACTTTCATGCACTCTCAGAGTGCACCCACCCAGCCCCAATACACTAAATCCTGTCTGGAAGGTGGTTACACCTCCCTGTGACAGGATGCCTATTGTGCTGCCTTCCTCTGCTCGAGCTTGGCTCAGCAGCAGGAGGGCAGAAATGTGTTCTCTGGTCGGCAGCATCCATTTTGTACTGACCGGCTCGAGAAGGCTGGCACCGGAAAGACCAGAGACCCCATGAAGCTCACTTCAGAAGGGTGGAATCATACCTCTCACACCATTTACCAGTGTGGAGGTATGATTCCAAGGTGTTTGATACCAAACACGACATACTTTGTTTCAGCTGTTTTCGAGATACCATTTACCGCGAGGTTATAATGCACTTCCACCTATATGTCTGGCTGAGTCACAGACAACCCGGGAGAATGGTCTCCGAAGGCTGCATAGGGGCTCTGCTCAAGCAGGAGCACCCTCTCACGTAAAACCCAGCACCCTGCCTTCAGGATTGTTAAGGCCTACTATAGGGGTGACTTATAAGTTTTAAGTGTGGTGACCTATAGATGTAGTGAACCAATATCTAAAGTAAGTGGTGCAAGCACCAGCTTACACAGGCTACAGTAGCAGACCTGTAGTTCCATTTTGCATGGCCTCTCATGGGTGGCATAATACATGCTTCAGCCCAGGGGAGGCCTGTGGGGGTACCTATGCCCTGGATAAATGGGTACCATAGACTAGGGACTTATAAGGGTACCCCAGTATCCAATATGGAGTGTACCTAAGTACATGTCTAACATTTTAGGGAGAAAGCAGATAGACTGGGGTCCTGATTAAGATCTCAGTCAGACTAGTCAAAAACAAGCAAAACGCCAGGCAAAAAGTGGGGGTAACCATGCCCACCTTCCTACAGATGTAAAGATAACCATGGTAACATCAAGGAACATCAAAGAATGGATCACAATAAAAACAACTTTGATATATATTCCAATTATTGAAACAAGTTAAAAAAAACAAATCTGTAAACGCTGCTTTATTTAATTTTGTTTACGCAGGGTCTCCCTGTATCTTCTTTTTCCCCTGACATTGCTGGTCCCACTTTTAAAAAAAATATCTTGTTACGGAACAGAATGCAAGCCGACAATCTCCATCCTATTTTAATATGACTGAGCTCATGAAGGAGGTGGCAGACCCAGTAAAATGTTTTGTTTCAGTTATTAATGTAATGTATGCATGGCTTGACTGCACTGGCTCAAGTATTGCAGGTCTCATTTGTAGTAAATGATGTTTGTTTCCTATATTAGCAATTGATTTTTCTGTAATAGGCTACAGTATCATTGTTTCACCACCACAGTCACAACTTAACTTCCACTAAAAATGCTACCTTTCACTGCATCACCTGTCCAGGATGATAAAATTATCTTTAGGTTGGCTCGGTTACTCTTAGCACATAAGCGCTTTTCCATTCTAACATTATGGGTACATGCAACCACATAGTAAGACTAGAAACGGCTTCAATATTTGTTAATTCTAAGAAATATACACCTGGACAGGTAGTGACACTAATGGTTTTCCCGCCAAAACCATATTTAAAAGAAGAAGCCAAGCAAGAGGACTTCATTTGCTATCACCCATAAGCACAGGAAGTGACATCACTGGATCTCCCATCATCCAACTATACAGGGTGTGGCATCACTGAATTTCCCCATCATACATCTGGGCAGGAAGTGACATTACTGAGTTTCCCATGCCAAAACCGTCTTTAAAAAAAGAATCGAAGCAAGAGAACTTAATTTCCGATCAGCATAGGAAATAACATCAAGGTATTCTGCACTCCTTCCCCCTCCCAGGACCTACTTAATGGCAGCTGCAACACAGATGTGCCACTAGCATGCCGACGTCATACCAAAGGCAAGCCCGTCTGCACCCAGACCGCGCCCAGCGCCAGGAACCTTGATCTGATAACCCCTAGCACTCCTTAGGTCACTAGACCCCAGACGCTGTCCCTTCCCCCAACTGCTGCTATGCCGCATCTCACACCATGGTAGGAGCTTTCACCTGCACCCAATGCCGGTTCTCCAGCAGCCACACAACCACAACTACAACACAAATACGAACTATGCCCTCACCCTACAACACAGCAAAACCGCAGGTCAACATCCAATCGCTTGCATTCTTCTAAAAACATGATCACTCGGCAAACGCACAACCGAAATATGGAATCTGCTAAGTAGCGACGCACCTACCATCATTTTTATCAGAGAGATAAAAACGATCATCTGCTCCCACATCGCCACGGCAATCCCAGCACGCTACAAGATTGCTCATTAAGACCGCCTTCACAAGTCAGGAGGAGGACTCGCTATCATCTAGAAGGAATCCATCCAATGCCCCACATCCTCAGAGAAAACTACCCTATTCATGGAATAGCTGTACTTTAAGCTGTAAATCTCTGAAAACTTCACCCTGAACAGAACCCTCGCCTACCAACCACTCTGGCCATGAGCCAACTTTATCAACCTCATCACCAACTTCATTCCTCTGCTCAACATGTACTCCAAAGACTACAGTCTCCTTGATGACCTCAATTTTCACCTGGAAGACCGAAACAACCCCTGTTCCTCTGCACTCCTCAAAAGCTTGAGCAACACTGGACTCACCCAGCTCGTCCCAGGACCAACACACACAGCAGGACACACATTGGACCACAAAGGACAGCATCAAATACAACTCCACCACACCGATCATATGGACCAACCGCTCCATCATCCA
Source organism: Triturus cristatus (assembly GCF_964204655.1). Lineage (NCBI taxonomy): Eukaryota > Metazoa > Chordata > Amphibia > Caudata > Salamandridae > Triturus > Triturus cristatus. The sequence goes on along the minus strand of NC_140584.1, from coordinate 933,132,594 downwards.
CTTACATAAAACACCTCAAGTCAACACCCCTACAAGGTTTAGCATTCCAAGCTGCAGCTGGGGCTAAATCACCAAAGCAGACTGGCTCAATAACCTCAGCACGGATCAACCTAGCCTCACAGACAACAAGGACATCAACAAATGGATCAAGAACTGCGCGGACTCCCTCGCACCCATCAAACTCAACAAGCACAGTAGATCATACAGGCATGCCAGCTAGTACAGAGAAACCTGCAGAGAGACCAAACAACACTGGAAACAGCTAGTAAGGAAATGGAGGGTGAGCCGCAACAGTGCGACACCACCGGCACAACTACCTACAAGGCTGTATTCAGACACCATCACCAGCAAATAAGAGACACCCAGAAAAAAAACACTAGTGGACCTCCTTGCAGGTGTTGGAGCTATTGGAGGTAGCTCCAAAGCCTGCAAGGAGATCTTTTTGATCATTAAGGTTTACACCATGCCCTAGGCCTCTGTCACCAACATCGCTAACTCCCAGCAACTCTGCAACAACTTATCCAGCTTCTTCCACAGCAAAATCTCAAACCATCTACAGCAACTTTGCACACCAACCCAACCCCAGAGAACTCGTAGCTAACCTTCCCATCTCCAACCAAGATGGCCACCTGACTGAATGGACAACCCTTACCAGAAACGACACATCGGCAATCATGCGTACCATCCACTCAGGGGCCCCAACGGACCCATGCCCCTACCACATCTACAACCTGGGAACATCCTCAATCAGTATCACCCCCGACCCCCATCATCAACACATCCATCACATCCACCACTTTCCTGGATAAATGGAAACTTGCTTGCTTCTCCTCAAGAAGTCCACAGCCGACCCAAATCAACTGAGCAACTTCCAACCCATCTCCCTGCTTCCCTATCCATTCAAAGTGATTGGTAAAGCCTTCAAAAAGCAACTCACAACCCATATTGAACTTCACCATCTTCTAGACAGCACTCAACCAGGTTTCAAAAAGAACCACAACACCGAAACTGCACTCATCGCGGACACCGATGACATTCAAATCATCCTGCACCGAGGAGAAACAGCAGCCCTCATCCTGCTTGACCTCTCTGCGGCCTTCGACACTGTCTCCCATTAAATCCTCATAGAAGACGCCACAAGATTGGCATACAAGGATTCGCTCTCAAATAGATCTGTTCCTTTCTCATGGGGAGAATCCAAAGGGTCAGGCTTCCACCGTTCACATCAGAGACCAAGAAAGTGATATATGGAATCCCACAGGGATCGTTTCTTGGCCCCACCCTTTACAACATATACAGGACACCGCTCGCCAACATTATCCGATCACAATACATCCCCATCATCTCCTACACCGATGACACCCAACTCATCCTCTCCCTGGCGGACAAAAAACCACTGCCAGAACCAACTTCACCAACTGCATGACCATGGTGGCAGACTGAAAGCGAACCAACTGCCTGCCGCTCAACTCCGTCACGACAGAAGCACTGGTCTTCGTCAACAAGACCTCCCCATGGGACTTCACCTGGCCATCGGAGCTAAGACCAACACCCACAGACCATATAAGAAATCTAGGGATCATCATAGACAACAAGCTCACCATGACGGTTTATGTCAACACTGTGCATCTCCTGCATCCACTTCTTACGCATGCTGCAAATAATCTTCAAATAGTTGCGTCAGAACACCAGACGGACCATCATGCAAGCACACATCACCAGCAGGCGAGGCTACGGCAACACTCTCTACGCCAGAATCTCCAAACAACTCCGAAACAGACTATCCAGAAAACTGCTGCAAGATTCATACTCAACATCACACCACAACTCAGGAAGCTTCACTGGCTCCCCATTTACAAGCATAGCCAATTCAAACTTCTCACACACACACACACAAATACAAAGCCCTACACAACAAAGGACCAGAATACCTGAACAGCCTAATACATACACTGTCACCAAACCACCAGGCACCTACACTATGCCTCACTTGCACACATTCCCAGTTCCGAAAAAGGAAAACTGGAGGTCTCTCATTCTCCTACATCGCACCCAAGACATAGAACAACGTTCCTCAACACATGAGAGCCTCCTCCTCACTTCTTCAACTCCATAAGAAGCTGAAGACCTTGATCGTCTTATAAGCACCTTGAGGGTCACACACCTACGCTCCTTCCCAAGTGCCTGGATATCCTCTCAGGTGATTAGTGCGCTATACAGAGCTATATAACGTAACATGTTTTGTATACTGGCACCAAGCAGCCATACACAATACATGTCACACCCTTAACCCTTTCCCCGGATACATCTCCTGAATTGCTAGTTGCCGTACTGAAAATAAGGTGTCGACAGATGCCTTTTTGGCCAATGGTTTACAAGGTCTGCAGGAGGGTGTGTAAACCGTGAAAAAAATATGAACTAAGAATAACAACATCGCCATAAAGGTAACTTTATTACCCTTATATCCTGGCTCCATCCCATTCTTAATTAGAACCCAGAGCAATTGAGAAATGAAAGGAAACAAATGACAGAATAGGACAGCAAATATATTTCTGACAGGGTCATGCCTGTAGAATGCTTCCGTTAGCACTGGTGGAGTGTGCAGAGAGACACAATGGGGGTTGGGCTTCACACAGAGTGAAGTAGTGGGTGACAAATTACAGCATTGATCTGAAAATGGTGGCCTTGGCAACTACTCAGCTGGCGCCCTTGACTCCAAAAATACAATTGGTTAGTAGAATGCAGGTTCCTTGCTCTATTAAGATCAATATACAAGGCATGCCTTATGTCCAGACTGCGCAATGTCTCCTCGGACAAAACGAAGTTGTCAAAAAAAGCTCCTCATTCAGATGAAACTCTAAAAGTAAGAGTGGGAAGAAATCATTTAGATCGTAAGACATCTAAAATTGGTCCGTCATCTGCCCTCTACTCTTAAAACTGCTCTTGGAAACAGTAGCGCCGATTCCTTTCTGGGTGTGGGAAAAGCTCTGTTTTTTCTAAAATGAGTTTCCTCTGTACTAGCTTTAGCAGCTCTTGGGATGCAGACTGGAGCAGGCTTATGTGGCTGGACAGAGGCCCAGTGGACTCTGCACTTAAAGAACCCAAGCATCAGTGGTTATCTGTTCCCAGGGGTGGCAATATATTCAGCCTGTTATGCCTTATTTCCGAACTGAAATCTCAAAATAGGAGTCATTTACCACACATACCTCACCCATGGCAAACGTATTTACCAGGTATGGCAAATACCTCACCCAACTTGTGATGAGAGCTCTAGCCTATTAAATGTCCCAAATAGTATGGCACCAAAATACAGGGGAAATGAGAAAAAGAAACAAAAATTTAAGAAAAGAGAAAGGAATGACAGAGACAGAAAGATAGAGATACTGGGGATATGCAAGTTGGGAGCAGTGGAAATAAATCAAAACAATAATTTTGCAAAAACAAAATAAACTTGGCAATAGCCATTGCAAGGAGCCATGAACAGATTGTGAAATGAATTAAAGCAATTATGGAAGAAAGAGCAAACTGCACAATGGGCCTTGTGGAATTGACTAGTGGTGTCAGTTAATTTAGTATGGTGCACTTTTCTAAAATGTGTTTGGAGCCTCCCCAGGAAACACAATTATAGATTTAGGAGTGGTCTGGGGTTTTTAAACCAGTGAAACACCACGTTTAATGCATCTACCCTTCGACTCCTTGCAAACAAGTGCCAAGTACATGGAGGCAGGTTCTCTCTTATCTCCGTCTAAGAATACGTTCAAGCAGACCCACTTATTTATCTTTCTCTCTTTAAAGTTTCAACGTGCCTGCTGCACAAAAACTTCTGGAGCTGGAAAGACTGACAGGGGCTGTCATGGGCCTTCAAAAACCATTCTCCAATGATTTCAGTCGAGCCAGGAAAATGCCATATGAGATAAATGGCCTGGGACTAATTGCTCAAAGGACTACTGCATACAGAGCAGAAATATGCGTTTGACCTCATGGTTAATTGGTTCAAATCCTATTGGAAACACTCAGCCATTCACTCTTCTACAGCCTATAAAACGATTACTACTGTGTTGGATAGTAGTAAACATCTGTTATTTTGAGTCAAGATACCCCAAGGGGGTGAACATGCACTGTACACAATGTTATTTAACATGACTGGCAGTTTGTCACAAAGTTATTGTCTTACCACCATGCCTCGAACTTTAAGAGCCTGCGATGGGTTCATTTTACATAGCTGTCGAAGAGCTTCTGTCCTCCGACGGCCTCCAACGCTTTCTTCATCTTGCCGTTCACCATTCTTGATCAAACCCCTACAAACTAAATGTCAAGCAGAACTAATGAAGCGATGGCAGTTTCACTCTCTCTTCCAATAGTTTACCAAAACAAATAACATTTGCTACTTGAAAGACCAATGTATCTTATTCACAAATTTTACTCTTGGCCTAAAAACTAATAGCCTATCGATCGACACAACCACGGATTCTATTGCTACTCGTATTCTGTCATGTTTGTCAATTCAAGCTTTACATATCAAAAATATGAATCTCATAATATCAATATGTTCACTGTACAAAATAGGGATTTCCTTTTTGAAGTGTGCCGTAAGAGGGGAGGGGGTAGGGAAAATAGTTTTGCACGACAGTCAGTCTCATTATACACACTTACTCAATAGCCTAATGTAAATTAACTTGAGTACGTTTATAACAATAAGAACAAAAGATGGTATAGATACCAAATTTTCTGACATCATAATCACATCTAACACCATCAAAATAGTTAACTGTAGTTTATTATCCATATTAATAGTTTAGTATTTATAAGGCTTACCTGGAGCTTATCAGTATGAATGCGCTTTACATTGAAAAGTCCCAAATGCAAAAAGGTTGAGATGGCAATAGGAGCAGAACAGCTTAAAAACAGTGCATCAAACAGTGATGATAAAATGTTTGTTAAGTTTATAGGTTTGATGTAAGACAGTAGGCATTGAGGGGTTTCTGGAAAGTGTGATTGGTGTCAGATCACCATTCTAGAACTACTTGTTAAGTGCTCCTGTAGCCTTTTGGCAAGGCTCATGCTTTATTTAAAAAAAAAAAAAAAGTGTCCCCATTAATGTTAGTTCTTATCATATCATGGTGCACCATAAAGGAATGCAGTTTCACAGAAAAACTTTCACACATGCACCTGAAGTTCCAGGCCTTTTTCTGGGCACAAAGTCTGCTATGTTTGGGAAGTTTATCCTCGGAAATCAATGCAGTATTACCACAGGGCTTACGATACCATTTTAGGGGATGGTATTAAAAACCCACTAATAATGGTCTTAATCAGAACAATGCATACATCAACTTAGAATTCTGACAAAATACAGATACTGTGTACATCAATCACCTTCATTAAAACTATCAGGGACATTGGCAACAAGAAGGCACAAGAACCAAGCTCCATTGCGGACATGAAGTAGGGCTTCGGCCACATCTATTATTGGTAACAGGGAGGGCAGCTCTGAAAGAAACCAATAGGGCAACCATAAAAATAAACGAATTTATGCAAACGTCATGCTTGTGTATACTAGACATATATCTATTTTAATGCAGTTTTTTCTAATATAACATCTTACCATCTGACAGGAACTTTAAAGAAAACCTTTTAACCAAGAACAAGTGCAATACCTGTGTATTTATAGTTCTTCTTTAAGTGTCTCGTACTATTATATTTTTACTAGTGAACGAAAAGGTTATATTTTGTTCTGAAGATCACTCCAACCTCCATAAATAATTACACTGCATATTTTAGTCAATAGGTAACAAAAGGGCACATCTTAGTGTAGTCATACTCTATTTGATGTTGTGTCATTAGCTAGACCAAAACAAATATCCACATCAAACATTTACTGCATGTTAATCAGAGGTTTCAGTCCTCTTCTGAGACAGTTCCACTTACTAAAGAAAAATAGTGTTTATTAGGACTGATGGGTTGATGTATTCTTCCAAGCACACAAAACATGTCCAGAGAACAGAAAATATTCAAAATTACATTCTATTTAATAATAGTATGAAGAAATTTTTTATCAAAATGCTGAATAACGTGGTTTATGTAATTTGATGTCTCTTCTATTGGGACATATGTGTTTTGTAATTTACTAATTTAGCATTTGCAGGTTGAGGTGGACCCAGGAGATTTTGAACAAAAACAATATTGGTTATAACTTTAAATAGATATCTACATATCCTCACCATAACCTTCAATTATTTACCCATTAGTTAGAAACATCTGAATACGTGCTACAATGTAAGTAAAACCTATTTCTGTCAATTAATCACAACACACATTGTTTTACAAACATATTTCAAATAAAGTATATTGAAAAATGAAAGTTTCCATTTCATGAATGTTAGTGGATTGTCCAGAGTGGGAGGACATTAAAATATGATTTTAGACTGACAATGTGGAATTCTCTTTGTAGTACCTGCTTGTAAGATACAGAGGACATCGGCAGCTTCATCCAAATAAACAGGACTCTCAAAGATCTCACAGGACTTGAGAAAAAATTCACCATTTGAATCAGACACCTAGAATAAAAGCAAAACGAGCAAAACTATTTAAAGGGCATGTTGTTGGGATTTCAATTTTAATAATGTCTTGTGAGTTGATAACAGGATATAAAGGGTCGAAAAGATAAGAGCAAAAAAACACGCCTTATTCATAATAGCCAATAATTCACTCAGAACAAGTCGCAGTCTCCTTGGGGAATCACTGTGTTCAAATTCCAGTGTGAGGCCATGTTGAAGTTGTGAAACCAAGATGCTTTCTCCACTGCCGCCTCCAAGTTTGTGTCTAGAAATTAAAATTTAAGCATAATTTAAAATCTGATCACAAAAATATACAACTCGGAAAAACAATATTAAGAAGAATGGCTTTGCAGACACACAATGACTTCCAGTGAAAGCAGAAAAAGAATCGCATCTATAAAGTAGAATTAGTTCATTGTGTATTCAATAAGAATGGTATTGCAGCTCAATCTTCCATACACTGTAAGTATCGTTCAGTTGAAAATACTACACCGGATCTACTACAACCATATTAAACTGTTCAGAATGGGTAGGGCATCAAGCCCTGGATGCCGGAGGTGTATTTCCATTGAGGCAACATTGCTATATACCATATGGGGATGCTCCAAAATTGAACATTTCAGGAAGGATGTGATACAGGGGCTGGAGGCAGAAGCAGTTATGGGCGTGGAGATATTAGGAATGCTCCAACCTATACTCCTGGGGGTCCCAAATGATGCAGATATTCCGCATCGACTGCTGGGTTTTGCATGTTTGGGTTCATGGTAGCCAAGCAAGACGTGGCCAAGTTATGGGGGCAGACACAAGCACTGACCATAATACAGTGGTGTGAAGGAATAAATATGTGCATGAAAGCAGAAAAGGTGGTATTTGAAAGTAGGGGGTGCCCCAAGAAGTTTAAAAACATGTGGGGAAGTTGGAGAACCTACCATGGGCTTGAGGTACTAGGAGGCGATGCGGAAACAAAGTCACTTTGGAGTGATATCACAATTCCAACTTAAAGAGGGAAGAAGCCTACAAATTATTAGGAATGAGTAGCCCTAGCACCAAGGGGGAGAGGTCAAGAGGGAGGATGGGGAAGAATCTATTGTATAAAATCATCAGCTTAATATCCAACTGTAGTGCATACCTTCTTTTTTGTCTTTCAAATCAATTAAAAAAGGGTTTGTTTTTTTTGTTTCTTTTTTTAATCTTTCTTTTACTTCGAAGGTGCCCGAGGACACACAGCAGTCAATCTGAAAGGAACGATAGGGAAAATGCTTTCTTGAGTAAAAATGTTTTACTGCTTTCTTGAAGGACATCAGTTTTTCTCTTTTCCTCAAAAATAAGTAGTGGTTGTCCAGTTATTGAGGGGCTACATCGTAAAGGATGAAAGATTAAGGTTTTGGTGGCTAATGTAATACAGTGATATACAAATTAATGCAAGGACCTTAAGATGACATTGTTCTATAAAGAGGTTTTAATTGTTAATAATATTTTCAGCATTGTAGCTTTATATGAAAAACGTTTTTTCAATGCTTCAATAAACATGAAATATGAAAAAAACGCTTTTAATACAGGCTTCAGTTATGATAATCACGTGGCTGATCTACAGATAAGACTGAAAGTTACACTTTGCAAAGCTGCAGTTTTTTTGTTAAACTTTTTTAACATAGGTCCATTTTTGTCCATCATTATATCTGGGAGAAAATAGTTGTTTATAAACTCTTGCAGTAGATAAAAGAAGATAAATTAACACCCAAATACAAAATGGTTTAAATATTGCATCAATGTTTTTAGTCATAGGTAAATACTAAAATGCAGCAACAACGATCCCACATTAAAAAGTAATATTCAATTCTCGAAGGATGGTAATTCCTAGGCTTTTTTAATGCAATGCTGCTGCCACACAGATGGTGCATTGTATCTAGTGAACTGCAATACAGTAATGACATGCTACAAATCTGCAGCATTTCATGAACACAAGCTCTTCTGTTACTGGTGTGACCAGTTAAAACAGCATTTTCCATCGAGCCAGACAGTGGTGATACACACTAGTTGGGTTACCACTAATGAAAAAGGTGGGTATGGAAGCTTCACATAAATTTTACACATTTATACAATAACCATATTATTTTAGTAACAGGCAATACGGTTGGGTGCAATGAAATGTGGTTTTGCTTCCAAAGCACTTGAGTTTCGCGTTTTATCAATGCATTCGTAGTTGTTTTTTGCACATTCCATCTTTAGTATGCACATTTGTGCTCCAAAATAATAAGGTTACACAATATACAAAAGTAAGAAATGAAGATTGTTAACAGCCCACCAAATTCATTGAATCAACATGTAATTAAAAGGATTTGCACATTTCTGTGCAAAAATTAGACACATTACCTGAGTTGCTGTTCCTTATTAGCATCCTGCTCCAAGGCATGAAAATCCACAGATAGCAGTGCCACTATAGAGTTCACAGCTTCTACTCCCGATAGGAGTCGAAGAATGAGTTTCTTGTCCTGAGCCCAGCTTTGGCTTTCGTCAGCAGGGGCACAAAGAGCCATCCGAACCAAGCAGGGGAGGAGGAGCCTCAGCTCTGGGTCGCTTAGAGCTGCAAGGCGCTCCACATCAACTTTCTGCATAGCTTCAAAGGCAAATGGACTGACAAACTGGAGGTTGTTGCATTCCCCCATTGTAATGTTGAAGGAATTCTTGGTAATTTTATAAAAGTCTAAAAAAAAAATAATACAGACATAATATTGTAACATTTTTAAGTAAACATGAACTTCATTTAACCACTATATATTTGCACTGAGGGAGGGGGGTAGGGGTTGGATTCAAGAGGGGAATTCAGATTCCCTGTAGTGATTATTGTTGTTCTTATGTCGTTTAGGATGTTGGTCCTATTGTTAAAAAAATTGTACTGCTGCTATTAATGAGAGTAATTTGACTCACGAGTAATGAGTCCATGTATGGTTCAGTGGCAGCCGGCATGTTGTCATGGGGGAATAGACTGCAGAGTGTCTGTCCTGTTCTAGGATGCTGGTGTTTAAGCGGTTGCCAGACTGCACCATAAGTTAGTTGTTATGTTGAAGGAACTGCAGGAGTTGCCCATTATCGTTCACAACAGGAATTCTTCTTAGGATAACCAGATTGTGTAAAATGAAGCAGGCTTCCAGCAGAGTGAAGTCAATGTGGGAGGTGACAACACCTCAAAGAAGTCTGGAGAAGACTCCTGTTTCAAAGTCATCATCAGTGTGATAATCGTTTTGATGGTGCCCTCTCTCTATTGTGTTAACCAGTTCACATTTCCCTTTCAATCATCCATTCACACTCAGCACTATGACGTTAGATTATATATAGTTATATAAAATAACACAACAAAAAAACATTCATGGTCATATACCAAAACCCGTTTTCTCAACCAATCGGACCAGACACCTTGTTCTGAAAATATCAAACACCACAAACATCTAAGAAACTTGCACACTCTACCAATACACAAACTCTTTGAAGTAGAAGACATAAATCTGAGGGACACCACTGAAGTATTGAACATGATTGAACAGTATGATGACCCTGGGTCTAGCACCCTCCTGGCCACTTTGGATGTAGAAGCACTCTATACAAACATACCGCAAGAAGCCACCCTTGAGGTAATGGAAAACATGCTACGGGAGCAAGACCCATGGATCTACAAAACACCTAGCTCTTTCATCTGGGAATGTGCTGCCCTGGCCCTAAAAGAGAACTTTTTTGCTATTAAAAAACAGCTTTACCACCAAATACAGGGTACCAGTATGGGGAGCACCTTCGCGCCGAGCTTGGCCTGCATGTACATGGCTAACTTTGAGGATAAGTTCATCTTGGGCGACAACAATCCGTACAAAGAAAATATCATGACCTGGCGCCGATACATCGATGACGTCCCCCTCATCTGGACAGGGAATGTGGACCTATGCAGCACCTTTTTCGCATGGCTCAACACACTAGACCCCTTCCTTAAGTTCGCCGGCACCAGTTCAGAAGAGAGCATCGCGTTCCTAGATCTCTGGATCACCTTACACAATGGCACACTGCTCACAACCAACTATCGGAAGCCCACAGACAGAAACAGTCTCTTACTATACCATAGTCCTCATCCGAAGGCATTAAGGGACAATCTCCCTGTTGGTAAGTTCCTTTGACTACGTCGTAATTGTAATACCATTTACGAATATGAGAAACAATCTGCCACACTATCACGGTATCTCAGGGAACGCCACTATCCACCAAAAACCATTAACAGAGCACAAAAACAAGCAAGGAACAACCACAGAGAAGCCCTGCTGGAAGTTAAAGAGAAACAAGAGAACAAGATCCTCACTTGTGTAACAACGTTCACACCCAACTCCAACAGCATTCAAAAAATGATCAAAAAACATTGGGGCATATTATCAACAGGGTCATTCGAACCAGGACCAGCCCCCCTTTTTGCCTTCAAAAGGACCCAGAATCTAAAGGACCTACTCGTGCACACACGACCAAGACACACTGTTAGCAACCAACCTACGCTATGGTCTTTACCACCGATCATAGGACACTTCCCCTGCGGTACATGCTCTATTTGCCCTCTAACAGTCCAATCTAAGAGTTTAGATCTAGGACTAACGATACCCTGGGTACAAAAATGTCACACAAACTGCAATACCAAAAACTGCGTGTATCTAATCACATGCCCGTGTAATAAAAAATACGTGGGTATGACCACAAGACCTATTAATATACGCATGGGAGAACACAAAAGCACAATACGATGTAAAAAGACAAACCCGAAATTTCAAAATCACTTCCTTGAGATGAACCATGCCATCAATTACCTTAGATGGACTATCATAGAATCCAATACTAACTGGACTGCGACTATCCTATTCAGACAAGAACAACGCTGGGTCTTCCGTCTAAAGAGCAATACCCATGGGCTCAATGACGATATACCATGGTCTGAATTAGTCACCTAGCTTCCCCTTATCAGACACGGATTGTCCTTTTCCTCCCCTCTGGGTTGCTCCCCCTCTTACTTTACATCTTAACATGAAACAATTGTCTCATCAACTTGAGGCATTCATCACAGCGGTACATTTTTCATCATTACCCTTGGCTTTATAGAATCAGATCGCGAAACATCATCTGTAAATGCCAACAATGTCGTCTAAATTACAGCACGATGACCCCTTGATGTTAGTGTCTATCTAGTATACCATATCTATTGACACACGTTAGCTGGGCAAATATGCACGCACCTGTAGTGATTGGATCACATTAGTGTGATCGCAACCTGGCTCCCAGCTACCATCACACACAACTCTAGAATAGAGTACTCACCACTTGTGCCCTCCTTTTGGCACTTCCCCATGGGGAATACAGACCAAGTTACCTTTTCCACATTTCTTTTAGGATCTTTCTCTTATCTTTCTAAAGATTTGAAAAGAGTGTGGTAAACACACAGCGCATTCTTCAATTATTTTTCCCAATCCAAAATGGCGACTGTTTTTTGCCGCCGACCAGACTTCCGGGTGAGTCCCCCACGCCCCGTAGAGACATGCCACCTGTTCCCACATGCTTCTGCCACTCACCGGCACAAATACCGGAGCAACTCCAACACCACTACTCCGGAGTCCCGCATTCGACAGGGCAGGTGAATAGGCTCGGATGAGGGTGCGTCTACGTGAGTATTACTTCGCTGCTTCTACCCTGAGAGACTTCTGTTGTAAGGTATGCCATTGACTAAACAACCTTGACCCACCATTATTTGTATTTCGCAGTGATTACCCCCCACCGCCGGCTGGACTCACGAGGGGGCACTTTTCCTTCTCGCCAGGGGTACATTTTCTTTATGCTTATGTTTTGTCTGTTTTTATGTTTGTTTATAAATCCCTGACTGCAGTGCACGAAATATACCGCATTGTTTCCTTAAAAACAAACGTACCACAAACAGGAATGCTACCATATGGTTCTGCATACGCTGCATCACCGATTACCCCACAGGCAGCATCGACCATCTTACCTGTGCTGTGGGGGCACGTCACCCGGGTGGCCACCTTCATAGAACAAGAGAGCCTTCTGCTCAAACTGCACCTTGAATAGATTTTTATACACTTTTGTTTGTTTGACCAATGTTCACTAATTACCGCATGGTGTTATATGGTTATTAACACCTGTAATTGAAGTTCATGCTACTGTGTGAAATTATTTGGATTGGTCCCTCTACCAACCAGTATGGACTCATTGACACCTGAAGTTCGTTTTCTTTCAGACGCTTTGTGAACGTCGAGCAATTTTTTAAGTCTCTATTTGTATGTTCCCTTTTCTTTTTTCTCCATTTCATTTCCACAGGTACTAGGCTGGGACACGTGAACAGTGTCCCCCATAGCGCAATGCGCATTATCTAACCTGAATAAGAGGTACTTTAGGAATTAGGAGTGTCTCCCTCTTTTCCTTTCACTTTCCTCAATTTTCACAACCTTTGGTCCTGACGAAGTGCGAGGGGATCCATTAGGGACCCAACGACGGCGCGAAACATGTTGACCAGCGCACTTTCTTTCACACACGGGCACTAGGAGCAGCAGAGTAATACCCCGTCCTCTATGCCATTATTAATAGAGGATTGCCTTTTGCCCTTGTACATATATACATTTTTAATCCTACCCCCGGACCAACGAATAAAGCTATCCCCACGGCACCGGAGGGTAATTTTAAGACACCACCCTCCCCCCCCTTTTTTTCTAGGCCCACACACCTGCATGCACAACTGCGGCGTCTACACAAAAGATCTCTGACAAAGAGCCTTCTCGCGGGGCCCATGGGGGACTGCAGCGCCACCCCCACGAGGAGCAATGCCCAATGATGAAGCATGACACTCGCAAGGGTGTGTGAGGGCACTAGTATCAAAAGGAGAGATTCCCCACCTCACTCTGATAGGGTACATTTCCTCTAGAGACTTTGTCCTCTTTATCTACTTCAGTGACCTAATTGGCCTCTGAGCCTGTCTTCTTCCTAAGGAACAGTTACCACAACGTAATATGACATAAATTAAATATCAGGTATAAAATAAAAGCCGGTGAGGGAGGCCAACTGGCATAAGAGATAAGCAGACAACAAATGAGCCCTGGCAGGGATAACTAACTCTAACACACTTCCAAGGTCAACAAAACTAGTACCAATAATTAAATTATCATAAGCAATTCCTCACATCAAAACAATTTTCCAACAAGTAACTGAAAAATCACCTATATGAATTGTGTACACATGCTGTTGAAATACCTGCCAGCCCTCACGTACGTTTTAAGTCTGTGGGTTGACAGCGCAGCCATCAAAAGGACCTAATATCACTTCTATGCTCGGTCCCGACGAGCATCCTTTCTCACCTTATGCTATTAACTGATTGTATCCTTCTAGAGAACTTAAATAAGGGACTACTTTACAAGTATAGCTCAATATTTCTGCTCCTTCTTCTTCTAAAGCAGCCTTCCTGTAAACGATGTCACAATGTCTATGAAACCAAGCGGAAATCTAGAATGCTTATTGTTGGTGACTGTTAATGATGCAGGACAGGGTAAAAAGGACAGTTTTTTCCTCTTCAATGGATGACCCTTTCAATGTACTTGCGCTGCATTAAATCCTCGGCCCTGCTGGCTAGAGAAAGCACAGCCGTGGCTAAAGCAAGGACGAGCCTCAGACCACAACCCCCACAAAGGCGACAAAGATCCCCAACACAATCTCAGAAATGGACGGAAACATCAGGAGTAAAGGCTGCAAGACAATCCCCAAGGATCTAACAGAAGAGTCAAAGGCAGCCTCCACACACCTGCTAAAGGGGAAAAAAGGACCAACAACAAGAGTAGAAAACCCCATAAGGGTGCCTCAAGAAAAGACACCCAAAGCAGAGAAGAATCCTAAAAGGGAGTTGTAGTGATTTCCGTGTGAATAAATACTCTGGAAGCATTCAGAGTAGATCCTTATCTTTATTGCCAACCCGCAGGACATCAGCATGACTCTCAGGAGAGCGTAACTTCTGCCTTAAACATTCTATACAAAGATTTATATAGGTAGAACATAGAACTAACAATTTGTAGTTCTGCCTTCTAGATTCTAAAAGGAATACGAATGAAAGCAAGGGAATACAACAAGTGAATACAAATTAAAACATCTCATGAAACATCTTACCGTATACTACACAACCTCCCCCTTATAAAATAAAATTTTTAAAAACTTTATTCACAAACAAAATCATTAAAACAAGATGGTTTCTTAATAATTCTCCCACTGGGGATTTTCGGCTCATTAGACAAAGAACATTCCTCCACAACCAAAGGAGTTTGAACAGTGACCGGTTGAGAGGTATCTTGTGCAATAACTTGAGAACCTGATGAGGTTCCTTCAACAGAAATTGGTTGAAAATTGTCTTGAGCTAAAGCTTGAGAACTTGAAGATGAAAGGTCATTGGAACTTGAACACAAATCACAATCCAACAACCACCAATAATTTTCTTGAGGAGTGACAAAATCAAATGAACTCTGTAAAACATTTTTAGTGAGGGCTAAACGACTCATATGCCAAACTTCACCATTGTCAAGAATAACCGTATTATTATTCACCTTAACAACTTGATGAGGTTTGCTAAACCTGCTAACTCCTTTGGGAGTTTTTTTTAGCTATCTTTATATGAACCCATTGACCAACGGAAGATTTGTTTGTTTGCTACCATGTTTCTTATCAAAATAAGCCTTACTTTTGGATTGAGATATTCTAATGTGATGTTTAATACTATCCCAATCACAAGGAACACATTTGCTTCTATTCATCCGACTAGGATTCTCCTTTGGAAATGGAATCCTACCCCTCATGATAGAGAAGGGACTGCAACTAAGAGAAGAATGACTGTTCACCCTGTAAAACCAAGTCATTTTCATCAACTCATTTTCCCAAGACAAGTTAGATTTATTAGAAGGTTGAATAATCCCTTTAATAGATTATAAAGTGCAGAGAATTTTTGTTCACTACCAGAAGAACGTAAATACTGGACCATTTTATTTGATTTAACCTTGTCTGTGAGGATGGATGCGGGGAAACCTTCCCTAAGAAACACAGCATCCAAAAACTTGATAGCAGTAAGAGAATTCACACTTTCCACAATATTCAACTCAAACCATTTAGAAAATACATCAACAAGGACAATAATGTACTTGATAGAACCATCTGGCCAAGAAATAGGTCCCAAGAAATCCAAAGCAACTTCTTGCCAAGGAGCGTTCGGACAATGCAATGGGAATGAAGGTGGATTAAGAGTTTTATGAGATTTGTCTGCAACTTCACAAAAGGACACACTCCCTAACAAATCGTTCCACAGCATTATCTGCACCTGGCCACCAAAACAAAGCTTTGAGTCTCTGTTTAGTGCGGGTGATGCCAGAGTGGCCATCATGACAAACTAATTATTTTCTTTCTTTCTTTCTTGAGAGGCCCAATTATATCTCCTCTCAACAGAAATTGACCATCAACACTCAATTCATTCCTCACATCCCAGAATCCTCTGAGTTAATCTGTAAGATTCTTTCTTTCACCATCAGACCAACCTTTAATAACTTTAGATTTGACATCAAGAAGAACAACATCCTCAGTTTCAGCATTTATCCACTCAAAACGTTCAATGCTCCCTTGTAACACATCAACATAAGAGACACTGGCAACAGAAAACTCATTCCATGAATTACAGTCTATCTCAGTCAAAGATAAAGCCATTCTGCTTAGAAAATCAGCTGTTCTATTTTTCACGCCAGGAACGTATCTAACAGTGTACACAAAATTTTGAAGTCGCAAAGAAAATCTAGCGATTCTAGAAGTGGCTTTGTATAAACCTTCAGTTGTAAGAAGTTTAGTTAAAGGTTTATGATCTAATCTTAAAACAAAATGCCTGCCCCATAAGAATTTTCTAAATTGTTCCATAGCCCAAACGCAGGCTAAAGTAACTCTTTCAATTACTGAATACTTTTACTCTGAGGGAGACAATCACCTGGACAGCAAAAGCAATGACAACTTCATTAAGATCTCCATCAATCTGAGTGAGCACAGCACCCAATCCTTACGAGCTTGCGTCAGTGGTGACAAACGCGACAGCAGACGGATCAAGACCTTGTAAATTGGGGTCTTTACTGATAGCGTTTTTAATAGCTTTAAAAGTTTGTTGGCATTCAGAGGACCAATCAAAACTGACTTTATTCCTTAACAGTATCCTCATAGGATGGGTTTTCTCTGAAAAGTTCTCGATAAACTTAGAGCAAAATTCCGCTAAGCCCAAGAATGATCGCAAATCATCCTTGGACTTAGGAGATGGAGCATCAATAATAGCACTAATAAGTTTAGATTTGGGTTTGATACCATTGTGGCTTCCCTAAATAAGTCACACTGCGTACAGCAAATTTGCATTTCGAAATTTCACCAGTCAAACCTTTAGAAGTTAAAACTTTTCTTAATCTGTCATCATGTTAAGGTTTATCATGACCCATTACAAGAATGTCGTCCTGAAAGAAAGTAACCTCTGGCATATCACCAAATAACTGAGTCATTAACTTTTGAAATCCAGAGGCTGCAGAAGCCAAACCAAAAGGCATTCTGCGAAATTGGTAACAACCAAAAGCGGTACAAAAAGAACTGACATTTCTGCATGACGGGTGTAGGACAATTTGGTGATAAGCCGCAGAGAGATCGATTGTGGAAAACCACTTCGAATCTCTGGTCATAGAAAGCATTTCATCAATCCACCTTCGTCCTCACTCGCGATCTGCATCTCATTCATTCAGGTTCAAAAGATCATACAATCCCCCTCTGAATTTGTTACGTATTGGCACAAATATTTAAAATTAATACACTGATGTCATCATTTGCCACAACTGGTGTATCTGTTTAACCACATAAACCCCAATATCCCCCAATTGTTATATATCTAGGGAAATGTTTATACACCCAGGTTTGTGTCTACACAAAAGCGTCGACGCGTCTCGATGGAATAATCATATGGAACCTTCTTTCTCAAGACAATGGTTTTTGTTACTCTTGTGTTTCGAATCTTGGACACTTTGTAGAAATAGAGCCCTCGGTATGCGTTAATGGCCTAATTTCAGCAGCCGTCTTTGCCTTGTTTTTAAATTCTAATCGATAATTGATGTCCTGTTGATGTATTTTCTTTTGTTGAGATATATACAATCGCTGCGACCGTTACCGCCTTGATTTAAACTTATATAAAGCCTAATGTTCATAGATTCAATCAATGGATTTCCAATTATAGTTTTTTCCACCGCAGTACTTGCTTTACTGCTCCACCAGGACGAACATATGAACATACCGCCGGTGGTTTCTCGCGATTTAAAAAGGCGGATGATGTCTCCAAGAATAACTATATTGGAGCAGTAGGGTTAGACTTTCCTTTCGACTTGGACGAAACTAAGCTGACAGACAGTTTTTCTGTACCGACAGAGATAGCCTTTGCACTTCTTTCGGAAAGTTCAGCCTTTTTAATTAAAGTGATAATATCTTTAAGGCAGGAGTCTCCTTCAATCCATAGCTTGTCTTGGATACTTTTATTTTTTTGGCAAATAACCAGTTGATCTCTTATCATGTCGTCATGGAGTACTCCAAATTTGCAAGGGACTGCAAGAGTTTCTAAACTAGAAATATAATCTTCAATGGATTCATTCAGTTGTTGCTTTCTTTTGTAAAATGTGCGTCTAGAAATGGCTACGGAAACGCTAGGAGAAAAATGAATATCCAAATCTAAAATTGCAAGCTTAAAAACATCAACATCACCTGCTCTCTCTGCTTTCTGCATCTGGTTATAAACTCTTAGACCTTCAGGGCCAAGGCAATGCATAAGAATTCTTTTTTTCCTATCAGGAGAAAGAGTACCACTATTATCTTCTACCGTGGCAATATAATTAAGAAAATACTCCTTCCATTCTGTCCAATTGACAACGGGCTCACCAGGATTGGAGAGCAACTCTTTCGGCGTATTTAAATTGATGCCCACCATTAAGTTGTTAATAACATTAGCAGAAGAAGTAGTGCTTCCTGAACTTCCTTTCATGTTGTGAAACACACGGGCACAAATAAGATATAAAAGTCAAGAATATAAAATAACCAACCAGTACTCAGTAGTTGCAGGATAATGCGATGTGGAAAGAGTTTGAATCTGCTGGTAATGGAGTAAACAAGCGCGGTGCTTTTCGTTTTGAAACTGACACTATTTCAGTCGTAGTGTTGCTAAACAACGAGAAATGCAGCAGAAGATTAAAAAAACAAAATGGTGGCACGTAAAGGTCATGCAGCGTGACCTGCGTAGGAGTCCCAGAATACCTTGCGTGTGTGTCAAATCTTCATAGGGAAGAATAATGGAGATATCAGAACACTCGAGGAAGAGCGGAGCTGCGAATGTTGAGCAATGACGGTGAGTGCGAGGCCGGTTTTAAAAGATGCAGGTAATAACAGCAACTGCAAATGAGCAACGGCAAATGAGCAACTTGAAGAAAAAAAAAAGAGAAAAAAAATTATTTACCCGGCTTAGTAGGCAGTAGCAAAAAGATGAAAGCACTCACTTCGATGGTCAGCAATCAAGCAATTTGTAGCGATAGTATCGGTAAATATTCTGTCGCAGTAGCATTCGCAACGAAGAGTAGAATAGCCGGAAAAGCTTCTAAAAACACTATGGGTCTGCGTTGGCAGCAACACGATCCCAGCTCGTCACCAAATTTCTGTAGTGATTTTCGTGTGAACACTCTGGAAGCATTCAGAGTAGATCCTTATCTTTATTGCCAACCCGCAGGACATCAGCATGACTCTCAGGAGAGCGTAACTTCTGCCTTAAACATTCTATACAAAGATTTATATAGGTAGAACATAGAACTAACAATTGGAAGTCCTGCCTTCTAGATTCTAAAAGGAATACTAATGAAAGAAAGTGAATACAACAAGTGAATACAAATTAAAACATCTCATGAAACATCTTACCATATACTACAGGAGTCCACACAATCAGAGCAAGATCATTGATCGGCCCACAGCACATAAGAAATTCCAAAGAACCCAGTGAAGAAGTCAACCAAAAGCAAGACCCAGAGGAATAATGGGCAAGCTGAGCTAAGGGACACTGCTCCAGGACACAAGGACCAGATAAAGTACCCCCCTTCCTGAAGGAAAGAAGCGAGGTAGGTCCCAGAGCCCACAAAACAAGGGAGGCCTAGGAAAGAACAGACATCTCAAGCTGCCAATTTTACAGAGGAAATTGAGAACATCCACCCTAATAAAAAAGCAAAGTGTGCAGCAGCAGAACAATCTGCACCTAGCAAAATAACCTGACCAGAGGACTGTCACAAGAGATGAGCAAAGAAAAGGCTGGAGAAGGCTAAGAAGGGAATCCAGGAGCGTGGCCAAGATGGCGATGGGAGCTGACGCAGCCTGAGGAGCTCCACTGTCCGCCCGTTTATTAATCCATCAACTCCCCCTTGGCCTGGCCTCTACAAGCTGTATGAGCACTCCGACCCGGTAACAAAGGAGGAGAACCGAACCTGTGAGGGGAAAACCATAGAAAAAAAAGTAGTGGCCAGCATAGAAATGTGGAGACCGGTGGGAGCCGCGGTGCTAATGCAGTGGAGCTGGTTGCTGCTGGGGCGGGTGTCGTGGTCTGACGTGCTGCCTCCCGGGAGCTACAGGCATCGGGCGGACCACTGCCAGAGATGTGGCCGTGGGGACGACCCCCCGCCTCAACACAGTTGTAGATTGTATTGTATCGTAATTGCATTTATATAGCGCTTACTACCCCTGATGAGGCGTTGAAGCGCTTTTTCGGCGAGTAGCACCCTACTCCGGAACCCATAAAGGGTTAGTCTTGAATTAGTATAGTGAAATATGAAAGTAATCGGAGTGGTGGATATTGGTCAGTTATTTGGATTTATAAGGAAAGCGGAGGGATAGAGAAAGGAAAAGGGTTTGCATTTATATAGCGCTTGCTACTACCCCTGATGGGGGGGTTGATGTGCTTTTTTTGGGGCGAGTAGCATGCTACTGTGGAACCCGTACAATGTTGGTGCTAAATTAGTATACTGAAATATGAAAGTAATTGGACTGGTGGATATTAATCAGTTATTTGGATTGAGAAGGATAGCGGAGGGATAGAAGAGGGGAAAAGGTTTGCATTTATACAGCGCTTGTTACCCCGATGGGGTAGGTGTCTTACAGATTTAACCACTGCCAGAAGTGGCAATACTGGTAATACAGTCCGTCTCTGATATTAGCTTATATACTCGCTTGATCATTCTTTGAGCCTATTAAAGGCTAGACAAAACCCAGCAGGGGTCTACAGTCTGGGGCTTGAGGAAAGACTACTGCTGGTTATACCTGACACGCCTCAGCTCGCCGGAGCATACACTTCACAAGCTCCAGGAACTGACAGCTGTCCTTACAACACTTGTATGCACGTCTGGTAGTCAGAAACAGCAAGAGGAAATGAAGATGCTGTGACAATATTAAGAAACAAGCATTTGAAATGCAATCGGTCTCGCCTTTGGGACCTTATATGTATTTAGCTATGCAGCACATTATCCCTGGGTGCTGAAACATCTACTGTTCCTTAACATGGAGGGAAAGGAAGCACCAAACTGTGTGACACGCCAGGTATGGGAACACATGGAGAGAAGAATTGCCTTTCAGCGGAAAATGGTATAGTCCAAAGCTCTGTTTCTAATATAAAATCAGGGCCTTCGGTGGTCACATCACTGAAAATACAAGATTTGAAAAAAATATTATTGTCTACGGGTGCTTGTGGAAGACAATTTCTATGGACTTAAATCCAGATAATGCTAAAGTGATTTTGGTATTTTACTGACCTCCACTTGTTTTTCTATCAAGACAGTTAAATAGATGCAGTTGAACAGGAAAAAAAGTCTCTAAGCGGAAGCAGACAAGTCCTGGGGCTGATCTCCAGAGCCCACATAGTACATACACATATAAGTATATAATAATAAGTATATACTAAAGTATATACATGAGGTCTCATATGCTCGACCTAAAAAGGCTATCAAAACTATAACAATTGCGAGTGGGGCGTCCCGGGAGTGCCGCAGGCGGCACCCGGGACTAACCGGGTAGCCCCCATAGCACTCATTGGGCCTCTCTTTGCGGCGGAAATCTAACGGCAGCCGCACTCAAAAAGTGGATTAAACATCCTTCGCAGCATGCACAGCCTTCACAGTTATTGGCTTTTATTGGTGTGTCAGATGTATGGGCGTCACAGTGACTCGGCGGGAAAGAGCGAGGGCAGTAGACCCAACCCACTAACTCACCAGCTGGGTACTTGCACGCCTCCACTCTCACTCCAGCTGTATATCGTCTACAAGCCGGAGCCGCAGCCAGATCCCAAGCAAAGCTGTTTGCTAGGTGGATTTTCGCGCACTGCCTTCCCCCTGAAGTCGCCGTCACGGCCCCCACTGCAGTGTATCCAGAAGCAGCCGTATGCAGAAGCAGCAGCAGCGTTGGAGTCGCGGGGCAAGGGGGACAGCGGTAAA
The DNA here is from genome assembly GCF_964204655.1 of Triturus cristatus. Lineage (NCBI taxonomy): Eukaryota > Metazoa > Chordata > Amphibia > Caudata > Salamandridae > Triturus > Triturus cristatus. The sequence continues at coordinate 933,110,477 of NC_140584.1, read as the reverse complement.
TCAGTTGCTGAGTCCCGGGAAAATCGCTGGCTTGCCATGAGCCACCCGGCATGAGCGTCAGTACCTTTAGATTCTAGTGGATTACATTCTGGCACTGTAGATAACTGATCTTTGTGGGCCTCAATTGCATGTTGCAGCCTCAAATATTGGTAAAACTGGGTCTTGTGCCACAAATATATGGATGTCAACTGTTCATATGTCGTAATGTGACTGACCTCCCACACATCCCCCAACTTAGATATGCCGCTCATGTCCCAGTATTGTAAACCCGTCAAGGCTGCCACCTGCCTCAACCCTTCATTGTGCCACAAGAAAGTTTCAGTTGTTGGGATCCCTTCCTATTGAGTCCATCTAACTGCACAATACCTGCTTATTACTAGTCCTTAGCAATTGCGGGCATCACGAGTTAGAAAGTACAGGTGTACTGTCAACAGTCTTATTTCTTTTATACATTGTAATTAAAGTTGAATATTAGGGTTGCTACACTTGTCAAAGATCTAGTTCTTAATCAGGAGCATTAATGAGGTCCAGTAGCATAGCTGAATGGCAGAGCAGTGTCAGTCCCCATTGTAAGGTGACTGTGTACATTTTGTAAAGGTAATCCTAGGCAAGCCTCCGACGCATTGTAAGGTACAAACTGAATCCTAGAAATCCCATAGTGTTTAAGGGGATGTTAAATGCATAAAATTGGAAGATATTCCAGAGTAGTGGAAGAAAGATAATTTTAAATATCACTCCTCAATATTAGGCCTCCTTGAAAGACAGGGGCACTGTATTCTGTATATGATGATGATGCTCTGTTGTGTTGGGTAGCGGACGTGGGGTACTAAAACTCTAGTGCATTCTTGTTTTGGTGGTAAAGTTGAGACCACTTTATGATGGAGAACAGTCAAAGTCATTGTTGCAATGTAATGCTGACAGCACTCAATAAAAAAATTAAAACAAAATAAATTGCGCTGCTCTCCCCACTATTGAGAGAGGTAATGTATTCAAAATGTCCATTTCCTGTCGCTCTCATTGAATCAGGGGAATGATAGTAAGCTCCCAGCTCATCTTTTCATCCCAACCTATGCACCCCATCGATGCCGAAATTAGGGCCTGCGCTGTGCCAAGCAACGGTGAAAAGAAAATAAGTTAATTATCTTTAACTGCGGTTATACAGTATTGGTATCTTTCATAGAGTCACATGCCTGAAGCATTCCCCGTCGAAGTGGGAGTCCCACCGCACCACAACCAAGCAGCATGATAAAAGCACTACAGGCCACAATAGCTCCAGGTCACCAGATCAACAGCCCATCTATGTCCCTTCTTTTTATTTATTTTTTAAAAAGGACCAAAGTCTAAAATACAACCAATCAGCCGCCAGCAACACTCCCAGGAGAGGCCGAGTCCCTCCCATTTTCCAGCACAAGTGTGAGTAATATCCCAGCCACAAGGTGAGCCTCTCCAGGCAGAGCAGCGCGGAGGCCCTTGACTTTGGCGGCAGTGAGGCCTGGATTGAAGGTGCAGTGTTTGGGCTTTGTTGAGGGAGTGGCTCCTGACGCAACTGACGATTCCAGACAGCGAGGGCCGTGCTCCAACACTGCCCCCCAATAAAACTACATGTGGCCTGGACATTAAAGGTGAGCACACAGAGGCCCAGATAACTCCAGGCGGTGCAGAGAGGGACCAACAGGGACTGGAAGGGATCCATATTGTCAGCCAGATATTTTGCCAGGCATCACGGCTGGAGACCGTGGTGCCGGTGCGGGATGGCGAGGCCCTGGATCTCCCCCCGACCCCCGCTGCTCTTGCCCCCCTTCTTACCTGCCGGACTGACTGAGGATCCTTGGAGGCCCATAGGGGCAGATAAGACTGCTGAACAGCGCCGGTGTATTGGGCCGCGCCGCCTCGGCTCTGCGCTAGCCGAACGGGCAGGTGGGGTCGCGGTGGGCTACCGACTGCGCAGCCGGCGCTGTCCCCCCCTTGCTTGTGTGACGCGAGCCAGCCCTGACGGCAGTGCGGCCTACCCAGAAGATAGCCTGGAGGAGGGGTAGCCCTAGGCGCCACAAAGCATATGGCGGAAGGCTGGTGAAACACTCCCCCAGTACGGAGCAGAGAGGAGCGACAGCAAACAAACCCTAGTGGCGGGGTGTGAGGTGACTTCCCATGCTTTAAACTCCAGCAGTTCGCCCCTGGACCATACCGGCACCTTCAACACTGCATAAGGGCTGTGATATCCACTTGAACTCCCGGACGGCCTTTGGGGGCCACTAACGATTCCGCTGAAGCACCTATCAAACAGTCTCAGCAGCCCGCTGAGCTGAATACTGCTGGTCAGAGGATCTCATACCGCCCACACAGGGGGCCATTACGGACTGAGATGCCCCACAGCGCACGTGGCATACACCAGAGCCCACCCAGCTACCCAAGACACACAACTATGGGCAAGGTCAGGCCTCTGAGGGAAGAGCAACAAACAAAAATGGACCGATACACAGCACAGGGATCCGTCTCAAAACCAGAGACCACTTGCGAGCTTCCCCCAGAGAGTGACAAGACACAGCGGATCCCCATCAGAACCCAAATCCTACCGGCCATAGAGATTTCTAGCACGGCCGTTCAGGCCAAAATAGATGCCATGTCCTTAGGTATTGGACTACTAAGAGTAGACCTCCGTACTGTAGCGGAGCGGTCCATTATCACAGAATAGAACACCACGAATCTCTAAAGCGAGGTTTCCACACTAAAATCAGCCCTTACAGACTTAGCCGCAAAAACAATAGCCCTTGAACGCAAGGCCGAAGATGCTGAGGGGCGCTCCCGTAGGAGCAACCTCAGATTTGTCGGATTTCCGGAAGGGCGGAACGGGGAACCCCGTAACACTTCCTTGAAAAATGGATAAAACGAACCTTCACTGATGCAGAACTCTCCACGATATTCGTAGTGGAGAGGACACACCATGCGCTGGTGCCGAAACCTCCTGTGGGTGCCCATCCCAGAACCCTCATTGCTAAAGTCCTTAACAACAGGGATCGGGACATCATATTAAGAGCGGCTCGTCAGGCGGGATTTTTTCGGACTACACCCACCTGGTACAGTAACAAAGAGCATCCTTCGGAAGGGTGAAACAGAAACTCAGAGCCAAGAATCTCCAGTATATGCTTCTTTACCCCTCCAAGCTGAAGGTCATGCACGGTGACCGGGCACATTTCTTCACCACACCAGGAGTTGTGTGGGACTGGCTGGAGGTGAGGGGGGACGGCAGGACCCTGCATCGTGGAAGTGACAAAGTGGAGGCACCTGGCGCAGTCAGAATTAAAACGTCCAGTGGCCAAGGGAGGAGATCCAGGTGAGCTTCGCGGTCGACCCAGGGAGTGCTGGTGCGTCAAGATGGAGCCCTAGATTTAGAGAAGCCAGACTCTGGCAACAAAGACAGGCGGGTGCTCAGAGCCTTGGTGGAGGAGGTCAATGCCTCAAATTCAGACTCCAGTACAGGTGACATGGTTGAAGATACATCCCAACTAGATGCACCTTGAAATTGCCGCCAGCAGAGACAATATATATGGGCAGATCAGTTCCTACTGGGTGAGATGAGTGCCTAGAATACGTGTCTAGCGAGTGAGCCAAATGCTGATGCTACCTCGGTAGCTGTCCATGGACCGGGCTGGGCCATGGGGTGGCTGAGATGGATGCTACTACGAGACAGGCAGATGCGCCACCGCCCGCTCTCTACCGCCCCTTTTGTCTGCTTCCCTGTCACGACACTATCTTACCTTTACACCCTCCCATCCCTCATTTTTCGTCCCCTGTCAATCACCTGATCACACCCCCTTCTTTTCCCCCTGGCTAATTGTGACTTGAATGCATTTGACAGACGAGTTTGGAGTGGCAAGGGCAGGAGTGACTGCAGAACGGGAGCTGGGCAAGGATAGCGGACAGGATCACAATTGAGTGCCTTGACGCATACCAACCCACTCTGGTGCGGTGTATATAACTGTGGGAGTGAGGTATGGGAGTTATGAGCGCATGCTCTCATCCTATGCATGCTTGGGGGTTGACTGGAGCTACAATGAGTGTTGTTTTAGACATGGTTTTTGGGGTACTCGCCATCGCAGTTCAAGTTAAGATGACTCCCCCTCTCGGTTACGGGACCAGGGGTCCTGGCGAGGATGGTCATGCTTCCCCGGCGACTACATGCACTTCAAAATACGTTCTGCAACATCCCAAAATGCACTTTCCATGTATTAAACAACCTGCTGGTCTCATTGGTGTGGGCTGGAGGACGCAACAGAGTAAAATTAGACACACTCAATTTAGATCTGGACTCGGTGGGGACTGGGACTCCTGGATTTCAGACTCTATTACTTCACAGGGTTGCTGCAGTAGGCTGCACAGTGGTGTGCAGACGGCAAAAACATCGAAATAGCATTATTGGCCGACTCGGGCAGCAGAGGGGATCTGCTTAGATATCTGATGATGGGTTCACAGGTCCCCAGGGAATGCCCACACATAGTCCGGCAAGGGTTGAGGGCCTAGGAACAAGCCGTGGTCCGGGTTGTCTGTAAGGCACCATACACTAACTCACTTCTATTATAATGGTTGCAAGGCTTTCGCCAGATCCAGTCGGTCATGGATATGACCAAATGGTACTAAGGGGGATGCACGACAGCCGGGGACTTGTATACGAATGGGTTCCTAGTCCCGGGGAGCCACTTCCTACAATATGCAAAAATCTCAAGCATGGCCCGCGAGATATGGACCTCATACCCGGACGAGCCGCCAGAGTCCCACACGCTAGCACTACTACTCAACCAGGGGACACCAGAGGGCGAATCTCATGTATTTATAAAGCGCTGAAAGAGGACCGCATAGTCGAAACCTCTAAGAAAAAAGATAGATGGACAGCGGATCTACCTGTCCCACTCACTGAGGGTGAGTGGAAGAAAGGGTTTGCCCAGGTACGAGAGGTAGCTAGCAATGCAAGGTTAAAACTCACACAATTCTACTACCTACACTGCACTTACATGACACCTCAGAGACTAACCCGATTTAACCCAGGGTGCCCATCGTACTGCCCCGATGCGATACAGACAGGGGCGGCTGATGACATTTGAAAGTGGAGAGTGGTAAAACAATTGTCGTACTTCACTGCGGCGAGCCTGAATCACCTACAAGGGATTCGGGAGGGTTCTCGAGAACATTTTGAAAAAAGAGTGGGCAAATGGTGCATTTTCAAGCAAACCAAAAGGTGTGAAGAACAGCCCTGGAATGTTTCTACCCAGAACTTGGGGTACTTCCCACCTGGCAGTGCCAAAGGAAAAAATTAAAACCTGCCTCTTCAAGGAGGCTTTTCTAGCACTCTACAAAACTCACAGGATGCCTCCCATCCAATGCAAGGAAAAAGTCCCTGAAAAATGTTAACGTGCTGCAGAGGAGCTCTGTAAACTGAGTAAAGAACATGTGACCTGAGCCTGTCATCCTGTGCGTATGTAGGGGTTTTGGTTACACATGAAATACACCTAGACTCAATCCAAAACAGCATTACAAAGTGGCCACCAGCCAAAAGTCAGCGCACAACAATTCAATTAAATACATAAATAAATGAAGTGAGAGAGATCCCGCTTAAGCGCAGCGACTGATGTAAGGATAAGAACACCACTCTGATCATCTGCCCTCAGTACCCCTCCTCCATCCCTCCTGTGCACAGGGCTCTTTTCCCCTCAGTACCCCTCATCCATCTCTCTCCTGTAAGGGTGACCAGATGGCTTCCTGTCAACGGGACACCAGTTTTCCAGTCCTGGGATTTAATTTAAGAAATGGGTGCGTTCTGGAAAGGAGAAGATAGTGCTATTGGCTTAAAGGAGTCAAACCTAACACCCGATTAAATTAATTACGGATTAAAGGACAGCAGAAGATTCAAAAACATGACATGGAGCCATATGTACATTCTAACTGGAGGGATGCAAAAACATAGAAGGATCTTCGTCTCAGCTCACTTTCTATTCGGTATGTGTCAAACGTGTACTATGTTATCAACAAGTGCACAGCGCTTTTTAGGTCTCGCCTGAGCCAGCGCTTTAGCGCTGCTCTCGCAAGAGCTTTTGTAAATGGGGGATCTGGAAGTGCAAACTAGTGCTTTCAGGCCTCCAAATACAGTGCATGTGCGCCGGGCGCGCGCACCATTTGGCAGCCTGCACACCATTTGCTTTCACTTCCGCTTTGATGTTTGATCACGATCACTTTCCTTTTCGCGGCCGCACGGCCGCTTGTTACACAATAGTTAATCACATGAATGTCAATACTAAGGATCTAAGCGTTTTTTGAGAGCGTTGTGTTTGTCTTTATTTTATTTTATCCCGAGTACATTTTGCAGCATTACTTTAATTCTCTATTGTATGCCACCACGGGATTCTTTCCAAAAAACTACGAGGGTGGTCTTTCCTCTCTACTCGTCTCCTTGCAAACTGCAAGGCATTGAGCTCCAAGGTCGGCAGCTCTGGCCACACTTCCATCGCACTCGTACCTCATTACCTTACAGCTGTATTCCCAGTAAACACACTTGCATATTAGCAGACATGCCCAAATAACCGGGCACACAGATGTACAAGTACATATCTCTATCAGCCAACACACACACGTATGTTCTCTAGTCTCCAATACACGTGTGAATTGGAGAGAACATACATGACGCGAAGATCATTTTACTTTTCACAAAAGGATAACAGATCTAACACATCAGCCTGCACATGCAGGTTAGCATGTATTTTCTTGAAAATAAACATGCCTGTATTTCCCCTACATGTTTGTTAATTTTACCCAACACACGCTGGCGTGTATTAACAGGCGAGCGAGCGAATTAACATCTACCCAGGCACGTTCACCACAATTACATGTTGGACATTAACCTGCCCGTCCAACTCATTTTACTGCTGAATGTTTTGTTCCAGCACACACTCCTATTTTACCCTCTACACGCGTGTGTATTATAGCGACACGAGTAGTACAAGGATGGATAACAATAGCTTTGGATTGGAGCCGGGACTCGTGAAACGTGCAAGAACCGGGGGAGTGGTGTGTGTTTGCACGATCGGGCAGAATGCGATCTGGCCACATGCAGTAAACATCAGCTTGAACAGAAAAGGCACAAGGGTTAGCTATCAGTACTCCATCGGTTAGGCCAGGGTTGTGAGGGGGGCCATCGTACCCCCGATAAGAGCTTCTTGGAAAGGGACCATTTTCCTATCTTGTATTTTGGTCAAGGCACCCTGGCCACGCCTCTGTGGATGAAAACTAGTCATCGCGCTACGTAGCTTTAACAACAAGCACAGGGCTGCTCTGCTACTTGAGGCCTGCGCCTACAAGAGTCATGTTCCCTGGTTGGTAGCTCTGCTGTCTGGGCCCTAAACATTTAGGATTAGTGCAGTGGTTATAGTCTGCTGAGTGACACTATCAGCTCAGGGATAGCTCTGCGGTCTGGCGCGGGAGCCAACAGGATCGAGTGCAGTGTTGACAGGTGGAAATAGTGTCTTCAGAAGTGCTCCGAAAACTGGACACACATTTCACCCACATGTGCAGAAGGAGGGTTTTATCTCTGTGTTTCAGCAGGCTATACACGTTGATTGTGCAAATAAACAGTCAGCACTGTTAGCTCATTCTAAACGGGAGTTGATGCCTTTATGAGACTAATTGGAAATGAAAAGCAAAACGTTACAATGCATGTCATTTTTAAAACGCCACTCACGCTCCTTCAGCTAGCAGCTGTACAACGATGCATGTGGGAAACGGGGCTGTTGGACTTCGGCGGAACACGCTCTGCGCCATCTTCCCATTTTGTTTTAAGTTATTGCAGAGTCCAGACCATTGCGCGCTGGTGTAACCTGCAGGGTCTGAGTGACAGGCGCACTCAGCATGAGCTGCACTGTGTGAAAGCCCTATCTCTGGGCTGTGCTGGGTGAAAGTTCACGCTGTCTACATGCACTGGAGTCAGAGCTGAGAGGAGTCCCTGTGGATGCTAGAGCCCACGGGGCCTGCGAGTGAAACACAAATCACTGTATGAAAAAAAAAACCTTTCCCATGTATCATAAACGGTGAATCATGTACGATTATTTAATGACATTAAAGAATTACTTTAAAAAATATGCTTGTGCATCAGGTCGATGTCGCGGCTCGTTATGCGTGATATATAAAATAGTAATTATCTTTAAGATGACATGAAAGAACAGTACAATGTAAGGTGGCAGAGTGGACGTTAAGACGCAGATCTGAATGTTCATTTGAGCTAAAAGTGGTGTGGGCAGCCCCATTTGAAAGTAAAAGCGCGCATGGCGTGCTGCACATCGTGCCTGCAGGACCAGAAAGTCGTTTAAACAAGCATTTGCAATGCAATTGGTCTCGCATTTGTGAGAGTTTAAGCTATTGGCATTGTAAATAATAATGCATTTTATTTATATTTAAAAATCAACAAGTAAATAAAAGGCATTGTCATTTACAATGCCAATAGCTCAAACTCTAGTAAATGCGAGACCTATTGCATTGCAAATGCTTGTTAACTTTATTGTGAGTGTATATTCAGCAAGCTGCACTGCAAAGTCTCCAGAGAATCGAGCGGATTCAAGTGTATATTTATAACAGCTGCAGGCTGTGTGTACGGGACGGAATAAAGAAGCGATATTTGTGTAATAAATGGCATGAAATCCATAATATGGCTGCACGTGAGCAACGCACATAGAGTCCTCACTTACTAGGAAAGAGCTGAGACAATGCACGGAACAGCATAAACAAGCATTTACAATGCAATGGTCTCGGCATTGGTAAAGTTAGAGCTATTGACATTGCTCATGACATTATTTTTGTTTATGTTTTTGTTTTTAAAACATTTAAAGAAACGGCATTGTCATGAGCAATGCCAATAGCTCTAACTTTACCAATGCCGAGACCATTGCATTGTAATGCTTGTTGTTAAGCCCTGACAGCGAACACCGACAGATGCAAAGTGGAGCCCACATAAGATCTATGCAGGCGGGCAACTAGAGCCAAATTTCGGGGGGGGCTGGAAAAGATTTCGGGGGGGGGGGGGGGGGCTACGTCTTCCAGCCATAGGCAGAGTGGCTGTAAAAAGGGGCAGCCTTCGAGCCGAGACCTAAAAAGCCTGCCGAAGTCAAGCACCTGTCTGTGTCTGCCCTGCCTCGACTGCTGAAATTGAGAGCCTGTCATGCAGGTTTTTAACACAGATCCCAGAACAGCAGTCCTGCCTCATCAAAGCTGCTGCAGGAACGAGTTCACCAAACACAACCACCAGCGTCGCCCAGCAAGTAAAGTGGGCCTTAGCCATGAGACAGTTAAACGACTGCATGCCCAGATATATATCCACCGCTAAAACACTGGACTTTTGCCCATATGGCAAGAACTGTTGAGTTCATCCAAGCGTTAGCCAGTAGGGAAATCCAGAGTAGAATGCACGTGTACGATGCAACGTAGTCATTAAGAGAACTCAAGAACAGGGAAGAGAGAGCTGTCACAGAGGAGTTTGCAAAGAAGTTTGTTACCGTTCAGCTAAAATTTTACTGCCCGTTCGGTCACACTTTCACTTACCTTACACTAGCAGCTACTCACGTTTAATCCGCTTGAAAATGTAATAGTTCCCAATTTCCCACCAGCTAGCGGACTGTTTATAGTAACCTCAGAAGCACGTGCGTACTTCAAAGCCAATGAGCACATTCGAATTCTGTGCAGCTGCGTAGGATTGGATGAGGTGCCGAAAATGCTCCAATCTTGTGTCACTTTACAGATTAAGAGTCTTTCCACTCTCAGACGACTGCCAGTATACATTCAGGTGTGGGATTGGCTGTCATGTGATTCGGAAGTAGCGCATCGGTGGACGAATTTTTATTCCCGCGGAGCGCAAAGTGAGCAAGTCGAAATATAATGTCAACGCTTCTGTTTAGGGGGCAATCCTCATCTCGGACTGCATAACTTGAGGTTTACGTAGCACCCCAAGAAATTCAGCTGATGGAGGAGGAAGCGCCCTCACTGCGGGTCACAAGGAGCACCCCAAAGCCCCTTGCTGATGGGGAGATCAGCAATTCGAGGCCCACAACTCGAAGTAAGAATAGCACCCTTCAACCACCGTGCTTGCTCAGACCAACAAGCACACCACCGCCTTTCTCCGTGGCAGAGCAGAAATGCCTCGGAGAAACGCAGCGTCCTTTTCGGATTCGGGGGCGTGTTTTGCTGTTATCTCCTCCAGCCATTGGCTGGAGGAGATAATTAGACTTTCTGAAAAAAACACGCCCCCCGATCCGAAAAGGACGGGGCCTGATCGGAGTGACGGGACCTCTTCTCCAATGGCTGGCCAGCATTCAAGAGGCCAGCCAATGGAGAACAGGGGAGAAGAGGGGCGGGTTCAAGCCCCTCTTCTCCAAGTCATTAAATCTCGGATCGAGACTGCGCAAGCGCAGCCTTCGAGCCGAGACCTAAAAACAGGGACCGGCACAGCTGAAAATAAAAGTTAGAAAATGCTCCCCTGGAAATCGAAAGAGTTCTTACTTTCCACTCCTCACAGACCACTCACAACTCACCTAGCAGCAGAACCCTCCCAGGAGTTATGTAACAGTGCACAGAAGCCTGACACAAAACCACGAGGCTACAGGGAAGACAATACATAAAGGCAAGGATAGGCACATTTATCTTAAACCCAAACACATTTAAAGCGCTCAGCTCCTAGGACTGCATGGGATACAGCGCTTGATGGAGACCTTCACTGATGTCTTAAAGGCGCTTCTGTGAAACAAGAACTCTCGCCACTTAAAGCGCCTACGGCTGCACAGATTGTTAATTAAACCAATCCCAGCCAGTCTGGGCTCTTAGCAATTAAAATGTTTAATTAAGCACTGCCTCTTCATTCTGCCGTCTCTCTTGCCGCGGTGACGGAGAGCACTAAAGTGTGAGCCCGCTAGGGTCATCTGTGTCCTTCAGCGCGCACTGGCTGCTCCTTTATTGGCCCGCCCTTCAAAGACCCTTCTCTAAATGTTAGTCTCCCCAGCCCATCCGACTTCGAGAGCCTTCCACATTTTAGGGTCTTCACCAAAACACGCACTTACAAAACGGTATACGTTTGTGGTAGCCTCGTAAACTGTGGCGTTGATTTAATGGCGCTGCAAGAAGCCACAACCGAAACAGCACAAGTCCCGTAAAAAGATACTACACAGCAAGCAAGGGTTGCCACCATTAAAGTGACAGGATCCTAGCATTAGAGAGGTTACTATTTATGACACGCAGGACCCCTTTATATTTTTGAGCCTCAGCCTATACTGTTCAATGCTTCCTTGTTCCCTTGCGGGGCAGCAGATCTGGGCCTTGCCATGCCCCCTCAGGAGCTGAGCCTTCCCATGAGCTACTACCCACGGACCTTCGCGCCACCGGTGCCCCTTCACCAGCCCAGTCGGCTGCCAGGCCCGGGGAGCCCCTTGGAAAGGCGCCCGAAGTGCGTGCTGCTGGGAGAGGGGGCGGTGGGCAAGACGAGCGAGCTGGTCAACTACACAACCAACGGCTACCCAACCCGATACCCACCGCTTTCGATGACTTCTCAGGTAAGGGGCTGCTCGTGCATTTTGGGGGGTTCGGTTTGGTGGGAATTCGGGGTCAGATTAAACCACGAGGGAAAGTAGCAGACCAGTGCATCTATAAGGCCGGGAGGTTTGGGAAGAGTCAGACTCAAAGTCAAAGTCAAAAGATACTTTATTTCGAATTTAGTATATAAATTCATAAAAAGTCGCATACATACAAAATTGAAGAACACAGCCCAAATTAAAAAAAGGTAAAGTTCCATTGACATGTTTAACAATCCATATCCGCTCTTGATTTCATTATAGATTTTAAAAAACGGACAATAAAATATATACAATCCATATGCAATAATTGTAAAAACATTAGAGCAGGTTTAACTTGGGTAAAATTCATTTTCTTTAAAATAGGTATCAGATAGGTTTTCCTTGGAACAGAATAAAATTTACAAAAGAACATAAAATGTACTAAATTTTGTGGAGAATAACCATCACAACCACATAGTTGTGCTAGGGGTACGCACCGTACATACACGGGTGGGGGTACGACTCGTACATACACGGGTGTACATACACAGGTGGGGGTTCGACTCGTACATACACGGGTGTACATACACAGGTGGGGGTTCGACTCGTACATACACGGGTGGGGGTTCGACTCGTACATACACGGGTGTACATACACGGGTGGGGGTTCGACTCGTACATACACGGGTGGGGGTTCGACTGGGGGTTCGACTCGTACATACACGGGTGTACATACACGGGTGGGGGGGTACGGCACGTACATCCGCGGGGTCTGGGGGGGGGGGGCGGGGGTTCAGCGCGTACCGGGCCCCCAATTCCGCTCCCATCGTGCCGTACTTCGCTTTTCCGGCACTTTTTGGGTGCCGTAAAAATATTGCCGTCCGGACTGGTGTCGGTTCGAATCGTACTTCCTTGTTCGTGAAACGGAGCCCGATTGCGTCCCGACGTCACGTCGGCGCTTTCCCGGATCACATTTGTATGTATATTTTCGGCGGTCGGTGTTTTTTACGATTCGTACGGAAATGGTGTTTCCGTGCGAATCGTACTTCCATGTTTGTAATGTTTTTTTACCGGGTACGAGTCGGACGGAGAAAACCCTCCGACTGACTGTTCGAACCCGGTTTTTCCAGGATCGGAATCGACACCATTGTGTTTCCCTATACATTGGTAGGGTACACATAGTTCATGAACAGTGTTGAACTGATTTAATAAGGATATCACTATACAGTTGATCAAGGTGGATTATTTTTGGTTTTTCACGATAGATCGAGGAGGACGAGTCCACCTTTTGTTTCAACCTCTTCACTCCCTCTCTTGTTTATTAGAGCTATAGAAAGGCCATATCAATAGATCAGAGGAAATCCAAGGGGAAGTGTCAGCAAAATAAGGAAGACCAACCCATACAGGATATCCAGCAAGCCCACAACAGACAGCCCAGGCAATGAACCATGAGGCAGCAAGAGCACCACACCTACAATGCATTTGGTTCACACATGATAGGGAGAAACTGAAAACAGTGTCTCTAATGACTTGGATGGAGGTTGTAAGAAATTGAATAACTATTTGGGGAGGGAGACTACCTCCCCGCCACCTGTGCCCCCCCCTTCCTCCAAGGATTAATCACAACCCTTGACAGGGTGAACCTTAAAGTGACTAAATTAACCTGAGTGTCAGTTGAAGTTACTTGCTATGTAAATGCCACAGGCTTGCGCCGCTCCATGTGAGGATCTTATCTTTAAATAAATGAGTAGTGCAATTACTCGGTCATCGAAAAAGAACTACTTGCGGCTGCATTGGCAGCGGAACAATTTCAAATGTATGTGTGAGGGAAGATATTCAAAATATGCACCGATCATTTGGTCAATATTTTGAAGCTAGGTGAGGGAAGAACTTGACACCTAGACTGGCGAGATTAGAGTCAAAATTAAAAATGTTCCATTACGAAACAGAATATGTATCAGGCAAATAATACAATTGCTGATGGACTGTCAAGATTACCAAGTGACAGCATGGATGAATGTGTATCAAATGATGATGAATGTGAAGTGGCATTTACCCATGGAGATACTGTTGGGTGAGGAGACAGACCCAAGGTATGAGAGCAAGAATGGAGAAAAATGTGACTGGATACTGTGAAAGGGTATATTTCGGGTGGTTGGACCAGAGAAGGGCAATTGCGGGGTAAAGCAGTGCATTTGGGAAGGTCGGGATGAACTTTCATGTGCAAAGGTAGAATTGTGAGAGGAAACAGAATTGCACCATTGTGTGGAGTACGTATCATTAGACTGGGGCATGAAGGGCAAGGAGGAATGTTGAGTACAAGGAGGAAAATCAAGGAAAAGTTTTAGTGGGCAGGATTAGACGCCAGGGTGGACCGTTGGGTTAGGAATTGCAAGGCTTGTAGTGTAAGCGACAAAGTGGTTAATCCCTTAAAAAATACCTTTAACAACAGTTGAATTACCAGATGGTCCTTGACGGAAACTGGCTATTGACTTCATGCTTCCCTTATCTATGCTGTCATCCAAACACAAACAATATGCTTACCACGTGGACGTCCTGTGGTATCACTGAGATGGAGTTCCTTTTTGAGGACGGACAGCTTAGACCATTCCTAAATCTTATGGACGATTACAATCTTCCCCCAGGGCAATTCCTGCTTCACCGCCAACTACTAAATAGTTACCGGCCGTATCAAGACCTCTCGCGGGGGAACCACACACACATCCAGTCCTTCACACGATCTTACACATGGGGGCGGGTCGACATCCAACTACATGGCTCTATAAGGCCATACGAGAGCTGACCAATAAACCACTAGTGACCCTGCGGGCCATATGGGAGGCTGAAATTGGGCGCGCGCTGCACGAGAAGGAATGGGAGAGGGCCCTAGAGTACCCCAAGAAGGTATCCAGAAATGCACGCTTTAAAAACATTCAATTTTACATACTCCATAGGGCTTACTTGACACCGGCACGCCTTCAACGATTCTATCCCGACACGCAGTTCCTTTGCCCCAGATGCCATGCACAGGATGCAGATTTCCAACACATGTTCTGGAATTGCTCCATCATCCAAACCTTTTGGCAACAAATCCATATCGCTCTAGGGGATCTCACAGGGCTCACGTGCATGAACACGTGGGAAGCCAGCGCCCTAGGTATCTTCCACACACACAAACAACATAAGGTGCAGACTCGCTTTCTCTCCCTCGCGGTGTTGTTGGCCAAACGGAGCATCGCTATGCACTGGCGGTCCCCCACCGGTCCTCCACTTGCGGCTTAGGTGGGAGCTACACACAAATGGGCGGCAGCGGAGGAGGAAACGCTGAGGGAGGAGGAGGTGAGAGGGATCCACAAGCATCCCATATTAATGGAGTGGGCCATGTTGTTATATCGCTTTAAGCAACTAACCCCCGGCGAAGACCATAACGGCGGCACCCCTACACTACCAGCCCCGCAACTGCAGTCTTAAATCCCGACAGCCCAACCCCTTCATATGCTGGGGACACGATCACATACAACGCAGCACTATAGCGCACACTGCCACACTTATTGGTCGGGCCTAAGAGTCGGTTCAATCGTAATTCATCGGGGCGCCACGCCCACACGACGGTCCGAGCATTCGTCTGAGAGGCCCGGACGTGAACTTCCATGCCCCTCCCCTAGTTTTTGTCTGTGTTAAACCCCAGTTCTAGTGACATATTCACTATCAGAGTCCATAGGGTACACAAATCGATTTGTTTTCGATCTTTTTTCCTTATCAATTCTCCTTCGGTCTTTGAAAATGATTGATGCCGCATACTGTACTATACGACATAATTGATTGAAAGATCAGTATAATTTACAGCATAACCAACCTGAAAAGGTCAATAAAAATAGGTTCCAAAAAAAAAAAAATCTATGCTGTCATCCAATAAAAGTTACGCCATAGTACTTATTATTAGCCAAAACGGCCAGAAGTGAGGATAGTGTGCAATGTGACTACAGATGTAGTGATAGGATTTCTTAAAGATGTGTTTTCACGGGAAGGCATTCCAGGAGTGCTGGTTTCGGATAATGGGGTGCAACTTACATTTGACAAAATTCAATTGTTTTCAGAAACTTGGGTATTAAACATGTCAGAACATCATTTTATCACCCAGAAGAAAAATGGTCAGGTAGAATGAGTCAATAGGGTGGGTAAGGAAGCTATCCCTTGACCCCTACCCTCATGCACCCCCGCTGCATAGCTTCTAAAGTCGCTGACGCGTCCTTCGGTTCGGTCCCACTGTTAGGGACCACTGCCTAGCTGGTATTTGTTTCTGGTATTTCTTTTGGTGCTATTTTAGTTTAGTTCTTAGTTTAGTTTTAGCTCTGTGTTAGCCCTTTTGAGTGCAACTTTGCTTAGTTTGTTCAAGTGACTCGCTTCTCTTAGTGGTTGGTTTCTGCCTCCGCCCAGCTCCTGCTGTTGTCCTGCTGGTTCCCAGCATCTTGCACTTCCGCCTCCCTGCCTGCTCCTCCCACCTCCCAGTGTTACTCATGGAGGCTGCTGCGCGCATTGGACCACGCGCTGCAGCCTCTCAGAAGACTACAAACAACCAGGAAACACTCCACAGCATCTTGCTCAAAGCCCGCTACCTCTGCAAACATGCCACAGAAATCTAGGAAACCATCACCACCCTCCACCCAGACATTGCCTTCATCCCCGAAACCTGGCTCAACCCCTCCTCAAACCCAGACATTGCCATCGCCACTCCCGACGGCTCCAGGATGATACATCGAGGCCGCACCAACAAACACGGCGGGGGCATCACCATCATCTTCAAGGAAACCATCCGATGCTCCATCATCAACAACGACCCAACTCCTCTCATGGAACACCTCAACTTCAGACAGACCCGAAGCCCACGATAAGAGGCATCTTCCCCTACAGACCCCTGGTACCCCAACCAGCCTTCTGTGACACCATCTCCAACCTTATTGCCGTCCTACTCATCGACTCCCACCACTACCTACTACTAGGTGATCTCATTTTCCACGTCAACGACCCCAACTCCACCATCCTCCTGGAGAGCCTGAACAACATGGGCCTCTCCCAACTAGTCATCAAACCCACACACAAAAAAGGACACATATTCAATGCCATTTTTACCTCCAGTAATAGAATCAAATCCACCCATGTCACAGAACTCACCTGGACTGACCATGCCATCGTTCACTTCACCATCTGCGACGCTCAACATACCATCGCCAAGCATCACAGTGCCACCCATCGCAGCTGGTGAAAGGTAACCAAGACGCAATGAACACAGGCCATCACAACCACACAACCCAAAGCCTCAGCAGACCTTGACCAGGCCGTCCAGAACTTCTCCACTTGGATCACCAAATGTGCCGACAGAGACGCCCCACTGAAACAACCAAAAATTACAACAAGTCAGCTGGTACACCCCAGAGCTCAGAACCACCAAGCGCAACTTCTACCGACTCGAGAAGCGATGGCGCACTACTAAAGACCCCTCCAACAGAGCCACTCACAAAGCAGCCCTCAGCAAGTACCACCTGCGCATCAAGGAAGCCAAGAGAGCAGCCATCACTGCCCGCTTCGACACCGCGGCCAAACACACAAATAAACTCTTCAAAATAGTCAAGGAATTCTTCAACCCGACAGCCACAGAGCACACCTTCCACCCTTCTCAAGAACTTTGCCACACCCTCTCGGACCACTACCACAGCAAGATTGCCACCATCTAAAACAACTTCAACCCCCACCACTCTCAGCCTTGACAACCTCATCCAACCTGCGAACATTAGTTGAACGATCACCACCAGGTCCCTACTCACCACTCAGGCCACAACAGCCATTATTATAGTCCATCCGCTCCGAGCGCCCACCGACCCCTGCCCCCACCATCTCTGCAACCTCGAAACCAACCCAAACAGCACGAAACTCACTAGCATCCTCAACACATCCATCACCACAGCAACCTTCCCGGACAGATGGAAACACGCAGAGGTCAGACGACTCCTAAAGAAACCCTCTGCCGATCCCAGCGACCTAAAAACCTACTGACTGATATCCCTGCTCACTTACCCAGCCAAAGTACTAAAGAAGGCAATCAACCAACAGCTCACAAATTACCTGGAACAAAACCACCAACTCGAAGCATCACAATCAGAATTCCGAGCCAACATGAGCACTGAGACCGCACAAATTGTTGTTACAGATTATATCAGAATTCTCCTAGACCGCGGAGAGACTGTGGCCCTAATTCTCCTTGACCTCTCTTATGCGTTTGACACTGTCTCCCACCTCACCATCTTCAACAGACTCTACAACATCGGCATACAGCAAAACGCCCTCAAGTGGATCGCCTCTTTCCTCACAGGACGCACACAGAGCATCCGACAGACTCACTTTACCTCCGCACCCAAGGACATCATATGTGGCGTACTCCAAGGATGATTCCTCCGGCCCACCTTGTTCAACATTTACATGAACCCAGGTCCTCAGATCCCAGGGACTCCACATTATCTTCTACACAGACATCACTCAACTAATCCTCTTGCTCACTAGGGACCCCTCCAATGTCAAAACCAACTTCTGGAACGCCAGGACCAATGTAGACAAATGGATGAGAGACAACTGCCTCAAACTCGATTCTGACAAAACAGAAATGTTGATCTACTGGAAGTACACCTCAGCATGGGGCCACAGCAGGTGTCCAGTAGAACTCAGACCAACACCCACAGAGAGAGACCATGGACGCAACCTAGGCATCATCCTTAACAGCCAACTGACCATGAAACGACAAGTCAACGCAGTCACCTCCTCCTGCTTCCACATCCTTCGCATGCTCCGCAGAATCTTCAGATTGATCACAATCAACACCAGAAAGACCGCCACGCAGGCCCTCGTCACCAGCTGCCTTAGACTACAGCAAAGCCCTGTACGACGGAATTTACACCCAGCTCCTCAGAATACTACAGACCATACAGAATACTGCAGCCAGACTCATCCTGGACCTGCTAAAACGGACCCAGTACAAGATCCTAACGCAGGCATACCAAGCCCTGCACAATCAAGTACCATACTACATCAACCATTGACTGGATTTCCACCACCCCGCAAGACACCTGCGCTCCGCCTCACTCAACCTCGCACACACTCCCCGCATCTACTGCAGCCGCAGCGGGGCCCACTCCTTCTCCATCTCCGCCGCAGCGGGGGCCGCTCCTTCTCCATTTCTGCCAAGACCTGGAACGACCTGTCACTCCATATCCAGAACAGCACCCTCCCTGTCAGACTACAGAAAGAAACTCAAGACAAGGATTTTCGACAGAGACACAGCACCCTCTGCGCCCAGATACCCCTAGGGGTGGTAGTGCAGCGCTCTACAGATGTTGTTTGATTGATTGATTGATCCAGTTAGCTATGAAATCTGAGTTGCTATTGAACGTAGGAAAGATTGTTCTCCTACACTAATGTGGAACTCTATCTCAGTATGCTTATGGGTTCTTTTTTTAATTCAAATTTAATTATATGGGATTATAAATATGTTTTATATTTGTTGAGAGGGAGGTGTGTGGGATAGAGATAGGTAGGTATTACAAGTAGAAGTAGAATGTTCTTGTCGGGTGGAATGTAGAACATCGAATGGGGCAACTATGGTTCTAGTGAAGGTGGCTGGGAGTGTCAGTAGAAGAGTTACTTGCAATGTGATGCCGCATGCTGGCACCGCTCCTTGTGAGGATCTTATTTTAAAATAAATATGTATTCCTGACTACTCACCTGCGTTGAAGACCACTTTCTTTACAACACACTGCTTGCTTTTTCAGGAGTAACTTTTTTCTTTTTCTTCCAGCACTCTAAGAGTGCATATGTTTTCCCACTGTCTCCCTCGTATGCTTCTCACATGTTGCCTCTCCCAAACCTGCTTCCCTGTGTTGCTTCTGCCACATGTTGTTCCCTTACCCGCTTTAAAAACCACGTGTCAATTCTTCTCTCATTCCCATGTTACAGCCCCCCAAGCGCATAAAAAAAGGGGAATGTTGTTGCACAGTTATTTTCTCTTTAGTCACCAATTCCACTTGGATCGGCAACTAAAAAAAATATATAATTAGGCAGCTGCGTCGTTTTGAAGGGGTAGGCACATGTGGTAAGCATGCCTACAAAATGACACTTTTTGTTTCATTCTTTAGCTGCGCCGTCTGGCTAAAACCATTGGCAATATCAAAGGTCCATATGCGTGACCTATTGGATTTGCCAATAATTGCTTTTAAAGTATGTAGCTTTCCTACATGGCCTCCATCATGCGGCACTTATTTCACTGCTGTAAAACTTCCGTTTAGCAGGTAGTGAGGCTATCCCTCCCCGCAGCAAGAAACACAGAAGAGAATTCACATTCACAAAAGTACTAAAAAGTGGGCATTCAAGCAGGATACAGGCCAGGCTAAGACTATATATTAAAAAATAATCGACATTTATATCCTGCATCACTCATATAAAATCCTATGAAGCTCAGCATAGTTTCTGATCACTCACTGGTCTATTGCACTCCTCCACATCGTCACTGAAACTCTGAGGCCCCAGTTCCTACCCCTCTGCCCATCACTGGTCTCATCAAATCGCCAAAAGGATCATCCACACTAACTCACCCAACAGCTACACGCACATCCCCGGAAACCACTGCTCTCTAGGTGGAGAGCAGTCCCTCACCTCAATAACACATCCCGGCCAATTCGAAGAACCAATCTCCTATCAGAGAAAGACTTACTCTCCCTTCTACGTTCCTATGATCTCCAGCACACCACCCCCCCCACACAGGACTCCCAGACAACTCCCACAATCCGTCCCTAATCTAAACTATCTCCTCCAATATGCATAGATTTACTAGACTTAATCATAGAGGGGTAATCGAAAACAACCTTAAACAAGTCACCCTTATACAAGAACCACACACAACCCCCATCAAGCCCCGTCTTAAATGCATACTGCTAAATTGCAGATGCGCCTCAAGACATGCAGCCGATTTAGCTGACCTCATACTCACACAGGAACCTGACCTTCTAATTCTGACCGAAACCTGGTAACTGATTCTTCTACGCACATACTCGACATACTGGTACCCCCAAACCACGAGATCATCAGACTAGATAGAAGCGATAAGCCAGGGGGCGGTATTGCCTGCATACACCGGAACAATCTCTCAGTGAACCGTTGCCAATCACCAATATTCCCCTCTTGTGAATACCTATGCTTAGACATCACAAGCAATAACAAACCAGTTTGCTCTCTGCACACTTTCTATCATCCACCAGGCGACAACCTCACCTTCATCGAACATCTCATGGACATTGTTTCTATTAACACCGGTCAACTTAACACCCAAATATTTCTCAGAGACCTCAATCTCCACTGGAATGACCCTAAGGATCCAGCGGTCAATAGCCTCAAAACCTTCCTTTCGGACCTTGACCTCACCCAAATCTGTAACAGCTCCACACATGATAAAGGGTCAATCCTAGATTTAATTATCTCTAAGGCCGAATCCATTCATCTTGATTCGATCATCCCATGTGATTGGTCTGACCATCACATCATCACCTTTTACATCAACGAAACAGTAAAACTAAACTCTGTTCAACCCACAAGAACTAAAATATGGAAAAGGGATCTGAAAAATATTGAGGCTAACATACTCACAACCGTATGTGAAAAAACATAGATTTAGGAAATAATTTTTCTCTTAATAGGACCTGGATAACAAAATTACATGAATCTTGAAAACAACAATGAATCCAAAAATATTTTGACAAATTGTTATGTATATAACAACATTTTTGTTTAATTTTTTTTATATATTAATAAGGAAATCAATTTTTTATATAAAGAAAACAATTATTTTTTCGTTTTTGTGAATCATATATGTACAAATGTAAATGTTTAACATTATTTCATTATAATGACTTGAGATGATGTTAAATTACATAGGCATGAAACACAAAAACATAATAATAACACAATAGTTATTTTGAATCCACCAATTGTGACAGTGGCACGGCCTTAAAATGTATCCAAATTCCTACGCGCGTTTCGGCTATGTGCCTTCATCAGGGGGCCATGAAAGTGGTTCATCAAAGCCTGGATCAAATACAAATGACTATCAAGAACATGCAAATTTGTACAACATTCCAGATCAAAGATTACTAGCCCATGCTAAGAAAAAAGCAAGGGACATATTATGATAAAAGAATTTTTAGGAATCACTAGTCTACAAATATTTAAATCAAAAGGGACAAGAGGTGAACTTTGTTATCTTACACCTTAAAAATACCCTTCACCAATCGTGACATAAGGTAAAAACATATTTAATACAAACAGGAGATTTTGTTAAAAAATTATCTACCTTTGCAAGAGAGGGATAGGGGGGGAAAAAAGAGGAGGGGGGTTTTGGAGAGGGGGGGCGAAAAAAGGAAAAATGGGAAAAGGAAGAAAAGAAAATTTGATATAAAAAAATTATTAAAGTAGATGTGGGGAATATTAGGGAATACATAGATGTAGGTCACTTTGTGCATAGTGACAACGGATAAATCATGTATCTCTAAGATGACATTCTAGTAAATGAAAAATAGCCAAGTCTCTAATCTGGTTCAAGAGCAATAATTATATACCTGTATATTGAGACCCGGATAGAATTACAGATCGATGGTTTAGAAAAATCTGTAGCCAGAGATATGTTTGATAGTCCAACTTGTAAAGTAGCCTGCAGCTCTGTATTTGTATATAAGATGTTCCAACCGATTAAAAATGTTACAGAAAAATATCTGGGTAAGATATAGATACATAAATAGATCGCGACCCTACATAATAAGGAGTGAACCGACCGGATAAGAAAAGAAGCTATAGCTGAGGACTACTTCGGGAATGTCACGGTCCAAAAGAACCGAGGGAGCCAATAAAGATACAACTGCAGTGTCTTTGCAATCGGGGGGATATCTGCGAATGAAAACATGTTTCCTTAAAAACCAAATCTGCGGTAATAAGTACCTAACAACGATGTAAATGAAGGGAATCTGGGCTTACCTATAGGTACCAAACGGACCCTCAGTATTTTCCACCAGGATACGAGACGCCTGTCGCAACGTTATGTACAGTGAGATCTGAAAAGAGGAAGTAGACAGGGACTTGGTGGACTAAGAAATGAAGTCCATGTAGGTACTCTAATGGTCACTGTCGAAAGTCGCGCCGCAGCGATAGATTATATTAAAATCTGCTTACTTGAAAAGACGGGTCCGCCAAAGATTACGGTGCCTATACTCTGATACACTCGCACTTCGCCATGTTATGATAGTGATATCTGGGGAAGAGAAAAACATGTGCCCGACTTAAGATTGGAGTCTGTGTAGGTACTCTAAGGAACGAACTATTAGTGGTAGCGCAGTAGCAATAGTTTTAGTTTTTGTCTGCTTACTTGCAAAAATCTGCCCGCCAAAGATTCCGGTGTCTGTATTCCTTGGAGTTCGTCCTGATGATGTACCGGTAGGTATTCTGTTCAGACTAAACATAGGATAGGTGCCCGCACGGGTCGGAATCATGTTTAAATAGCAAAGTTGTATACGCGCAGAACCTAGCGGAAGTCCGAATTCTTGGTTCAATAGCATAGACACATGGACTACCGGTGTGGATCTATGAAGGGAATTGAGGGAATGAAGCGGCCATCTTTGAATGGATGACTAGAGAGGACTACGAAGGATATAGCAATATAGGTAAAGAGGTTTTTTGTATATAAAACAAGCGCAATATATGTATTGCAGCATATATACATGATCAAAACTGATCTATTTCACTAAAGAGAGAGGAAAAAAATAGGCAATCTGGAATTACAGAATTGAACTAACTACTGGAAAAAGCGGACTCATTATTGGGTAGTTAGCCACAATTATATTTGATGGCTTGGTCCCAGGGAATTTCATTATTCATACCATCTTGATAGGTATTCAAAAGGAAAATCCAGTAAACTTCTCTGCTTTTACGTATATTCGTACTTGCTGGGCCTGAATTAGTCCGAATTTTTTCCAATATTAACCGCAGTATGGTTCGCTTCCATATAGTGACGGACCAGAGGGGCTTGAGTTTTTTGTGTGCGTATAGCTGACCTATGTTACGTCAACCTAGTAGATAACATACGTGCAGTCTCGCCTACGTAGCCTTGGTTACAGGGGCAGAGTAGTAAGTAAATGACATTAGTTGTTCTACAATTGGTCAGGCTTGTCAGTTGTAAATTGAGTTTATTGAAAAAGAATTCTTTTGTTTCGATAGCAAATTTACACGCTGTACATGAATGACACTTAAAATTGCCTATAACGCTGGGTAGGCCAGTAATAGACGACTGGGATTGAGTTAGAGCCGGCTTACTAACTAGTCATACGTGATCTTACTATAAAATCCTTCAAGTTTTTATTTTTCCTATATGCATATAGGGGTTTAGGAAGTGCAAGACTTTTGGGTCTAGTGGCATTTAAAATGTGCCAGTTTGAGTTGATGATGTAACGCAATTTTTCATTCATGGTAGAGTGTCTAGATACAAAGACCAATCTAGAATTGGTGACTTTAGACTGAGGTGTTAATAGATGTTGTCTGTCAAAATATCTGGCTCTCTTGTATGAATCTCGTATGAGACGTCTGGGATATCCTCGTGCAAGGAATTTCTTTTTCATCTCATCTGATCTTATATCGAAATCTTGTACATTGGTACAGTTCCTACGGAGATGCAGGAACTGTCCAAAAGGGATGCTGGTCTTCTGTGTATGGGGGCGGTAGCTCTCAAAATGAAGTAGAGTGTTCCGTGCTGTTGGCTTGACGTACAAGTCTACTTCCAGGTGATCTATATTGTTTTGGATAAATATATCCAAAAACTCAACTTTATTGTTATTAAAGTTGGCTGTGAAAAAGATGTTATCATCACACAAATTAAGCCATGATATAATGGTGGGTAGATCATCTGGATCAGCTGTCCAAATAAAAAAAGACGTCGTCTATATATCTGGACCAGGATGTTATAGATTCGCTGAATGGAGCAATCTCATTGTACACAAACCGAGTTTCATACAGGGCCATATAGATATTTGCCACTGTCGGGGCACAAGATGCCCTCATACTGACTCCTTTGGTTTGTTTAAAAAGGGAGCCGTTAAATTCAAATGTGTTTTCAATCAGTACCAAAGAGAGGCAATCTAAAACAAAAGTTCTCGGACAGTCTATGCCAAAATTGTCCATGAACCAAGCTACGGCTTCCATTGCTCCTGCTTGTGGAATAATAGAGTATAAAGGCGTGATGTCCATAGTAACCAAAAGATGTAAGTTCGCATTAAATGGTAAGTTCTCTACTTTCTTTATAATGTCTCTGGTGTCACATATATATGAAGGGATCTGTGGGACAAAAGGTCTCAAAATGGTATCTATATATTTGGAAAGTGGCTCTGTAACAGACCCAATCGTGGTGACTACTGGTCTGTATGGATTTTGGGGATTCCATATATTGCTGCCATTTTAGGTTCTTGTGTATTAAGGAATTGCCATTCCTTTTCACAGATCGGTTCTTGTCGGAGAGCTTGGGTGGTAAGCTGAAGGATACTTGCTTGAACTCTTTTGGTAGGGTCTTTCATTATGGGCATGTAGTGATGCTGATCACTGAGCATTTCTTCCATTTTTTGAATGTATTGAAGTTTATCTAGTACAACAATACCTCCTCCTTTATCGCAACACTTGATAATCAATTGATTATTTTGTTTAAGTGATTCAAGTGCTAGATGTTCTTCTCGCGATATATTGTATTTAGGGGGAGGTATGTGTTTGGTGGCCGTAGTTAGTTTGTTAAAAACTACATGTTCAAACACCGATATTTCAGGGGCCACTTGCTCAAGACTAGGAAGAAAGATGGAAACTGGCTTAAGGCCAAACTTGTTATCTACTGGAGTGTTATCTTGGTTGCCTTCAAAAAAACTTAAGAGCCTGATCTTTCTAAAAAAGACCAGAAGGTCTTTAAAGAGCTCAAACTTGTTGATTTTACTATGTGGTACAAAAAAGAGACCTTTGGTCAGTAGAGTTTCTGTAGGATGGTCAAGAGGATGGTTACTCAAATTGAAAATGGGAATTTCCTCTAATCGCGCCAGTATTGCGCATTTCTCGTTAGTAAGAATTGGTTCTGATTGGGGTAAGTATTGGGTGCTTGTTGGTAATTCTGGGGAGAGGAATATTGTTGGTTCTGTGCTTGTTGGAAATTGCCTCTGAATCTCGGTTGGTATCTCATTCTCCAGCGTGGCTGTGAGTTGCCTCGCCTGGATAAAAAAAGAGGTACGTATGCCTCTAGTATTACCTCTCAGGCCCTGTGTTTGATAATGATTATGTCCTTCAGAATCTGAATCCGAGGTATCTGAAAAGGTGATTACCTTTTTGCTTGATTTGTTTGAAGTGTACTGATCAAATGTAACATACTCACAACCTCCAGCTCCAATATCCTTCTTCCCACCAGTAGGATTACCAGATGTTCAAGATCTTACCAATCACTACCTCCACTGCATGAACATGGTATTAGACGAAGTCACCCCCCTACAGTTGAAGAGTCTCCATAAAAGACTCAAAACCATGGGTATGATGGTAGACTCAATGAGGACAGACGATCCCTAAGACTAATAGAATGAAGATGGAGATCGGCTCCATCCGCCAACCACCTCAAGTTACTAAGAATGAAGAGAAATGCCAATTACAGAAAGAACAGACGATCAAAAGCAGACTATTTCAGCTATCAATTAGCTCAAGCCAAGAATCGTCCCAAAAAACTATTCAATCTAATCAAAAGACAATCGAAGGATGCACCTTTCCCCCCCCCCACTCTCACTCAGGCCCACCACCCAATTGCGAAGCGTTTGCCTCCTCCTTCACTCTGAAGACCGAAAAGATAAAGAAGGACTTACTTAATGATCTAATAACACGGTTATCCGCAAGAATACTACGCGACTTATCGTGACACCCTGGTACCCCATCTTCTGGAACTGTTTACGCATGTCGCTGAACAAGGATCCTTCCCGCCCGAAGCGGACGAGGCCTCCATCGTCGTACTTCCCAAGACAAATCCACCCTCCCTTGACTGTGCCGACTTTCGTCCGATCTCGCTCATCAATACTGAGATCAAAATCTTTGCCACTGTGGTGGCTCAACGGCTCCGGCCCCACCTACAGGACCTGGTTCACTTAGACCAGTGTGGATTTATGCCTGGCCGGGGGACCTGGCATTGTATACAACCGTCTCCACCTTGCCCTCGCTCACCGTCATCGCCTTACCCCCTACCTGGCACTACTTTTTATAGACTTCGAAAAAGTGTTTGACACGGTGGATTGGGGTTACCTTGGCGAGGTGCTGGAGAGGCTGGGTTTCGGCCCCCTCTTCCGACGCCTCGTCCGGGTTCTTTATTCCCAACCCAGGTCGCGGGTCCTTATTAACGGCGTACTCTGAGTCCTTTTCCATCCAAAGGGGCACCCGTCAGAGTTGTCCACTTTCTCCACTACTATTCGCTTTGGCGATGGAACCTCTGGCGGCGATCATTCGTCAGGACTCTCTCATCAGCGGCTGGACCTAGGACCGGAGCCACGCAGATAAGATAGCCTTATACGCTGATGATGTCCTTCTGTATCTAGCAGACCCTGAACATTCTGGTCCGCGCTGTCTGGGCGTCCTTTCGGCGTTCGAGCGGGTCTCTGGCCTTCGACTCAACCCAGCGAAGTCTACCTTAGTCCCTCTGCACCCATCCCTGTGATGCTTTGACTGGCAAACGAATATTCCCTTACGTAAACAGTCCTTCAAATATCTGGGTGTGTGGATCGCCCTTCTTCCGGAGCTTGAATGGGCACTGAACATTGCGCTCATGGTCTCCAGGGAGAAGGCGGATCTTAAGAAATGGCAATCCCTCCCTCTTAACCCCTTAGGCCGTAGTGCCCTTTTTAAAATGATGATCCTTCCCCGTTTTCTGTATATTCTACAGAACACAACCACCTACCTCCCGAGCAGCTGGTTCCACCCGATGGATGGTGTTCTCGTTCGTTTTCTGTGGGGTAACGGGAGGTCACGATTGTCCCTAGCACATTGCCGTATCCCTCCCTACGACGGGGGCATGGGGGTTACTAACCTGCACCTTTACTACCTTGCCAGTCGCCTTATTGTGATCAACGATTGGTTCACCGGTGGATGGTCGGATCCAGCGTACCAAGTTGAACATGGAGCCCTGGACTTTCCACGGATCCAGGACTATCTGTATGGCCGCCCAATACCGCGGGATCTTCCTCCCATCACTAAGTCAGTGCTCCTGGCCTGGCGCACGGCATTGCGTTACGTTCGGTGGGACCGGAGGCTCACCAGGCAGACGCCCATGTGGAGTGGAGCATGGTTGAACGAGGTTTCCTCCCTTCGAGACTTCCAGCGTTGGGACCTCGTGGGGATTTCGCTTCTGGAGGAAAGTCTGGGTGGGGGACCACATTAGATCTTTTGCGGACCTGCAACAGAGTCACTCTCTCCTTCCCTCACAGTTTTACAAATACCTCCAACTTCGCCACGCTCTACAGGTGCACTTTCCCAGTCCTATTACCCTTCCAGAGTTCAGTCCCTTGGAGGCCCAGGTGTTGATGGGTGACCTTGGTAGAGGAGGGGCATCGAGAATTTAAAAATCCCTAGTTAATAATAGTCCTGCGTCTCTCGCTTGACTACGCACCCGGTGGGAGGGGTGGCTGGGTCCCCTGGAGGAGGCGGACTGGAGGGATGCCCTTATGGCACCCAAGACCTTGACAACCTCCTCCAAACTTCGTTTTACCCAACTTTATTTCCTACATATTGTCTACCTCACGCCGGTGCGGTTGTATAAAGCTAATCTGCGGTCCTCCTCCACTTGTCCACAGCGCGGACTTCTTTCATGTGGTCTGGCAGTGCCCCGTTATTGAATCGTTCTGGAGGGAAGTTGAAGGGGAGCTCACGGGCGCCCTGGGTTGGGTGGTTCCCCATGATCCGCTGCGCCTGCTGCTCAGGGTGTTGGAGGGCCTGGATGGATCCACAGCAGATAAATGCCTGCTGGGAACGGCGGTGGCGAAACGGGACAATGCCGCCTTGTGATCCCAGGCCAAGCCACCCACTGTTAGGCGCTGGAGGCGGGGAGTGGATTGGTGTGGAGCCCAGGAGGAGCCCCTTTTTGCGGCCAGAGGCTGTCCTGAGATGTTTGGCCGAATAAGGGGTAAATGGTTCAATCTCCTTCCCCCGTGAGTGTTCGAGTGCGTGGGAGATAACGTTCGTCCTCATACAACGGTATATCTATTCCCTTTGATGAGCATCACTCTGAAAACTTGTGTATACCTGTATCAAACTAATGTGTGGTTCTGCTACCGATGTAAGTTTGTGTTAAATCTAAATG
Organism: Triturus cristatus; assembly: GCF_964204655.1. Classification (NCBI taxonomy): domain Eukaryota; kingdom Metazoa; phylum Chordata; class Amphibia; order Caudata; family Salamandridae; genus Triturus; species Triturus cristatus. The sequence goes on along the minus strand of NC_140584.1, from coordinate 933,081,476 downwards.
CAATAAAGTTTGCTATAAAAAAAAGTTTAATCTAATAACACATAGTGTCACACACAGTGACTCTTCAGAATCCCTCCCAGGAATCTCACCCCGGAGTTCACCAAAGTTCGACCTCAAAAACGATGCATCCTGGTCCTCCTTCAATACTTATAGCAAAGAGGCTATATTCAACATGCTCATCACATTGAATCCCGCCAATCACTTCACAGACCCTCTTCCAGCAAACTGCATAAAAGACTTCACCCCATTGCTACTGCCTCTTTGGACCAAGATAATAAATACCTCTCTCCTTCAAGGAATCATTCCTGAAATCCTTAAATCTGGTCATGTATCCCCTATCATAAAGAAGCCAACAATTGACCCCACGGATCTAAACAATTACTGCCCAATGTCCAACATTCCCACCCTGGCCAAACTCTTAGAAAAATGCGTACTCACGCAGCTTGGCAAACACATAGACTATTTCAACCTTCTCAACCAATACCAATCCGGCTTCCGGGCAGGACACAGCACTGAATCAGCCATGACCCACATAATAGATGACGCCCTACAAATCCTTGACCAAAATGAAGCCTGTTTGCTAATCCTGCTTGACCTTTCCTCAGCTTTTGATACCGTCAAGCACGACAATCTGCTAGACCTTCTGAAACACAGAATGGGACTATCCGGGTCCGTTCTAGACTGGTTCACCTCGTTCCTCCAAAACCGTTTGCAAAGATTCCAGTTTGATAACTCCCTGTCCAAACCCGTCCCTGTCACTTTAGGAGTCCCACAAGGATCATCCCTCTCTCCGACACTTTTCAATCTATTAATGGAACCACTCACCGAAATCCTCAACTCCTCTAACGTACACTATCATATGTATGCAGATGATACACAACTATACTTAAAGATACATTCCCTAGAAGACATCAGCTCTTTTAATTCAACGCCAGAAAAAACTCAGACCTGGTTGGCCGAAAATCACCTAAAACTAAACACCCTCAAGATGGAATTCCTCCTAATCGCTCCTCCCTCCAAAGTAACCATAATTCAAGACTGGCTGAAACACCTAACAGCACTCAACTGCCAACCTCTTATAATCGAATCAGCAAAACCGCTGGAAGTAACTTTGGACAGAAATCAAGATATGTAAAAACACATCAGCGCAGCAACAAAAGGAGCAAACTTTCAGATCAACACCTTGAGAAAACTAAAACCCTTCCTGCCCGAAAAGGACTTCAAACTGGCAGTTCAAGCACTAGTTATTCCAAGAGTGGAATATGGGAGTGTCTCTCTTTGCAGCCTTCCCAGATCCTCAACAGCCCCTCTAAGAGCCTCAATCAACGCAGCAGCTGGACTCATTACTGGCTCCAAAAAAAACTCTCACATCTCCCCAGACCACAGATCCCTTAACCGGCTCCCCTTTGAAGCCAGAATTCATCTAAAAATTGCATGCCTGACGCATAGAGCCATTCATCATAACACTCCCAGCTATCTAGCTCAAACATTGGTGCTCTCATGTGGTAACGGATCCTCTAGAAGTGCCAGTAACCTTCTACTGAAACCACAAAGATTCAACAAGAAGAAAACATACAACCGTACCTTCTCGGGGATGGCAACCAGGATCTGAAATGCATTGCCCGCTGAAACCAGACTAAATCCTTCTATTGCAGCATTTAAAAAAGAAGTCAAATCTCTTCTCATGGCTAAATTCACTTGAGCCAGGCTTATATGTGTCTATACGACCCTGGATTTGTATGGAATTCTATGCCTGTTATGATTTGCCTTTATACCTATACGACCCTGGATTTTTATGGAACTCTATGTTAGTTACAATTTGCCTATGTATATCCTACATTTACTTTGTAAAGCGTTCTGATACCCGCAAGGGTCTTGTTCACGCTATATAAAACCTTCAAAATAAATATAAAAATAAAATTGCTGTGAGAGTATTTTCCAATAACCTCAAAATCCTCGAAATTAATGAAACCTGGCTTTTTGCCCAAAACTTCAGAATTCTAAAAGGGATTGCTCCATCCAGTTTTAATGTGATCACTAGTAATGAAAAAGACGGCCAAGGAATCACCAGGATCACACTGGATGTCCTCTGCCATTGCACGCTCCACTCCAAAAGCCATGCCTCTTGAGTATAGTGCCATCAAATGCATAGTTGAGAAACTATCATAATCATGGACAACCATTTACCATACTGGGTGGTCACATTTCTTTCATCCAAGACCTCTTCTCATCTGGCACAATCATTTGGCAACATTAAAGATCCTGGTCTTGAAAATCCAGTCTCTGATGTGACGCTCCTCAAAACATTTTTAATTCAAAAGTAATTTAGGCCTTTGAAGACCAGTGTTTCTGCCTATGCTACACTGGTTCCACTTTCGAGAGCTCATGCTTCAGAAAAATAAAAAAAAGAATTATCCATCTCAAGATAAATAAAGGAATGTATCTCATAAACGTATATATCTCATGTGAAATATCGACAGTTCACTGCAGAGCTTGTCTAGTTCCTGTAGTAGTGTGTGAGGCATTTAGAACATGAGGGGTAGCGGGGAAAACTGGGAGTGGGGTTAAGGGAATTCGGGTCTGTAGGTCACTACATAGACGCATAATTAAGTGCGCTACCTTACCTCACCTGCTCCAATTCCTAAGCACACATTGGTGATAAGGAAGAGATTTGCAGGCTGGTGATCCCAAAAGTACTGCACAACACCTACATGCCACATAGTGAGAACATTAGTGTGGCTTAGAAGCATTTGTTCCTTTCGTTATTAGGTTTTTGTTTTAGCCTTTGGTGGCAATCAATAGGTTATGCATAAAAGAAGAACTGCATACCACAAATACGTTCAGCTGGCAAGAGAGAGCATCCTCACACACCTTCTGTCAAGCTTGGCGCTCTCTGAGTGACTGTCACGAAGGACGGATCTGTGCTGAAGGCGGGGTGTGTTAGCCAAAGCCCAAGCCAGGCAGATGAAGAGAAGAGCAGCCAACCATATGCCTGGAGCGGGTGTGTAATCAACACTGCAGACAGCATTTTTTTTGTAAAAGGCTGGAAGAAGGCTACTATGTACTACATTGTACCACGAGGTGTCCCAGCTATGCACAAAAGGAAGCATCCATCTATGTTTTATTTGTCAAAAAATAAAAAGATATATGTGTAGAATGATTGGAAGAGAACTGTGGAAGAGAACTGTTGACACCACATTGCAAACGTCTTGCGACATCATGTCAGGAGGCATGAATGCCAATTGCCATGTCTACCGCAGTGAAATGCACTTTGTGGCAGTAGCTGGGACGGAATATACAGCATAGAGAAACAAAGACCTAATACATAACAGTTTAATGGTGCAGGGAGAAGACTGATCACATAGCACTAATAGAGAAGGATATGTAAGAATTGTATGTCTACGAGAAGCTAAGATAAAAACGGAGTTACACTATGTCATCATAATGAGAGTAAAAGACACAATTTTTTTAATAGGTACCAGGTGTTGGGCGAATCAGCGGAGGCTTACGCAGCAAAATTCAGAATGCTGGCAGCAACATGCAATTTAAAAGACACTGACTAACTGGTGGAAGACCAAACTCTGATGTGCACATCATGTGTGAACGCACAAGAAAGACAAGTTTGTTACAAATACCCCCAGCCGGAATAAGGTCATAGCTTTCGCAAAAAGTAATGAAAGATGTCAAGATTTTAAAGAAACCAGACTTGCATGAAAGTGACGTTAGCTATATAAAAAAGAAAGAGAACTTAGTAAACTTAGTGAAAGAGTAATGAACACGGTAAGAAAAAAAACCGAACACTACAAATAAGGACTAAGCACGCATAATACATATTTAAAGAGTTGCCCTGCAATAGGAAGAGAGTGAAGGAAGTGTAGGGGGGAAAAATACACTTTTCATGTGTTTGAAAAGTTTTGGGGACGAAAAAGACTTAACTTTGGAGGAGCAAGTGAAAGAACATGTCTTTGTGGTGGCCTTGTTAGATAAAGTGCCAGGTGGAGGCCGACCAAACTGTGCCATTAGAATAGGGGAACATCATGTGAACATCTTGGTGGTTCCCCAGTTAGGTTAAAAGAGAATATTATGCACAAATTTCCCAAAAAAGAGTGAGAAGATGAATATTATTTGAACTGGCTACACATTTATTCTGGTGCCACGGGTCTGGACACAAGTGGAGTGACATTATAAAGTGTGCTGCCTTACTTCACCGACGTTATGTGTTGTGCGTGCCCCCAACAGAGGTTTTCCCCACCCAACCATTTTCTCCTCATTTGGATTAACTGGCATACCACATCCCAAGAGTCAAAACATCTCCCTGCCCATCACTGACAAACCATGGCGCAATATCCAAAGCTTTAAAATAAGTCAACCTCCGTACCCTGCACACCTTAACAAAGAAGCACTACGTCCATAATCTGCCTATCGAGCAAGCGTTGATAACCATAATATCAAGAGAAGCGCCAAACGACCATAACAACAAGTGCTTTAAGTTACAGCGCTGGAACCAAAATAATTCTGACAGCTTACACCAACTCAAGGATAGACAAGATTGCCACACGCATCAAAGTGGCTTCAAAAACTTCTTATCAAAGCTAAAAAACTCCACAGCTAACTGCATTCAACATTCCATAAATGGGTCCCAAGCTCTATTTCAATTATAGAATATCACATCCAAATGCACGCTCCGCCTAGCAAGATCACTCACAATCTACAACGTTTCTTCAAGTACAAAGCGTACACAATTAGTCACACCAAACACACACGTCCAGGCATCAAAAGCTCCAACTACCCACCGGTCTCACTTGGGACCATTCTATGGATGATATGGTATCGATATTTATATATAGCGCTTAGACATAGAACCAGTGTATGTATACCAAAACCTACATGCCAACTCACCTGAATTAGCAAATTCCCAAACTTGATCTTCACCTTTAGTCTCCTTATAGAGGATTTAAGAGATGCTCGCTGCCTCCAGTTCGCTTCCGACTGTGTAAGCAGAGAATGGTTTCGATATGAATTGAATAGGTTGTGGAGCAGTACGAGGGGAACCTTCGCTGACTTCACTTTCCCTAAACCCTTCGATTGGTTAGAAGATAATAATCCGCCCCAAAATAGTCAGCCCACCAATCATTAGAGAATCCTACCATTTCGGCTACTACACCGGAAGAGATCTCCTGAGTGCCCCGGAAAACGTTGCCCAGCCGCAAGTGGGCGGGTAGTCCATTCGCTATGTGTTGGATCTGCGTAAACAGATGTATGTGATGGAGATGTGGGGAGAGACTGTCCAGAGGAAGTCTTGGTAACTAGAGGGAGCTCCGTCAGTTGTATGAAGACGAGAGCAGCATAATGAGAGCCTAGCAGTCCCCTCTGACTCGCACACTTGTCGGGAATGTCAGCGGTTAGAAGGGGGCACCAGCAGCGACACGTGTATGAGCTGACGCGAGGTCGTAGTGGCAGCTTCAGAGGAGCGTGTCAGGCTTTCCCGTGGAACAGTCTAGGACCCTTACTTACTGCAGCATATGAGTTGCCAGCGATGACATGTCAGATTTAGGACATAATTACTGCAAGTACTAAGCAACATACAGGCAGTTGACAGGAGGTGGAATGTGCGGGTGTAGTACTCGGGTAAGCCAAAATACCAAACGTAGTCACTTGAGTGTAGAGTAGGTCTATTCTGCGACAGCATGAGCATACCAACTGACAATGATGGAACATTGATAAACCAACCCTCCACGCACATTCAACAGCATCAGGATACCAACTGACAGTGCTAGACCATTGATAAACCAACCCTCCATACACATTCCAGATTCCTAAGAACGTGGAACCTAGAATAATGACTACACCACAGCGAGGCCTTAAGAAGGGCTGCTGGTCTTACTTGGGCAATGAGCACAGACGATGTCCGCCAGCAGCCTGTAAAGAGCAGAAGAGACATGGTATGTCAGACTAGAGAAGCTGCTGATGGCTTTTTTTCTTTAAAAGTAATTTTATTTTGTTTTGTTTTTTAGACATCAAAGAGCACCTGAACCAATATATCATCATCAACAAAGCTTTATTTCGACAAGTAATATCATAAAAGCGCATTTACACATAGTGACATCATTCAATAAAATACATATAAGAACAAGTCGTAAAAAGGTTTTTAAATACAATAAATAATTAAAAATGTATTAAACATGAGCAGCTTTGTAAATAGTGTATAAAAATTTGGATCTGTCAGATGGCCTTCTGCCTAATCAGCCATGCCCAGGCGAGGAATTTAGCCACTCCACATGCTATTGTGGTAGTAGCATCAGTTTTAAGGATTCTAAGTGCTACAGTGTGGTCCCTCGTCCCCAGCTGCAGGCACACAGGTTTGAGCCATTTCAGTCTGGGTTTTATATAGGCTGGGCATGCTAACAAAAAATGGGATACATTCTCCGCTGTTCCTGGACAGTATGGGCAATCAGCGGAGGTTTGATGCGGGGGGTTCCACCTGCTAGTACGATCACGAAGGGGGAGGGTCCCAAACCTAAACTGAACAAAGAGAGATCTATCCCTAGGCTTTGTAATGAAATCTAGGTAAGATTCCAAGCGGGGAATATCCTTATGTTGGCGAAACTCGTCAGTCAATCGACCAGGGTTTGGATCCCTCTCCTCCTGGAGACTGACCCAGGCCCAAAAAGCTCTCTTAGTTGCTTCCTTTGACAATAGTGCCCCAGAGTCCCAAGCAGATGTGAGGCCTATTTCCACCAGAAGCTTCTTTATGTTGGCAAGCCAACCTATTTTATGAGCTCCATGAAGGTTCATGACCTCTCTTAGGCCATCAGCATATTTAGAGAGCTCAGGGGTACGCCAAAGCCGTGCCCAATATAATAGGGGGCGCAGAGTTACTATGTCTTTGATGGATCGACGGCCCAAATCGCTCAGTAAAGGCTTAGTAGGGGTACCCATTGGGAGCGATATAAGTTCCCTGAAGAACTTGTTTTCACCAGTAACTAAAGCATCGACGCAACCAAAGCCCCATAATTCTGCACCATAAAGGGCACAGCCTACGGCTTTAGCAGCGTAGATTTCCAGAGCTGGAGCAATGGGTTTCGTAGTGGAGGCGCGGAATTCCCTCCCTATGGCTCCCATTACTCGCCTATGGTTTAACACCATTTTGTCGATATGAGCCTGGCATTTGAGCTTATCAGAGATTCTGATCCCTAAATAATCAAACTCTTTGACGCGCTCCAATGGCTTCCCATCAAGGGTCAAGATGGATCTGGATGATTTGCTTGGGTTAAAATAGAGGAGTTTGGTTTTGGCAGTGTTGATGACAAGGCCCCTCGACTTACAGAACAGGGAAAAACGATCCAATAGTTTCTGTAAGCCCGCAGGTGTTTTCGAAATTAGAAGTGTGTCATCCGCAAAAAGTAAAGCAGGGACTTTGTCCCCCGCCAGGACTGGAACATCAGCATTAATTTCGAGCAGGAAAGAAACCACACCATTCACAAAAAGTGTGAAGAGTGTAGGGGCTAGTACACAGCCCTGACGGACCCCTCTGTTCACCGGGATTTTTTGAGTTTTTTGCTCTTGCGACCCCCATCTAATACAGGCATAGTTTCCTTCATGCATCCGAATCAAAAGTTTCAGAATATATGGAGGAATCCCCATCTCCTCCAGAATCAACAACAGGCGATCACGGGGGACCAGGTCAAAGGCGGTTTTCAAATCAATAAACGCCAGGTACAGTCCACCCTTGCCAATGGTGACCACCTTCCAATACAGTAGCACCAGCCTAAATGCCTGGTCAATCGTGCTTGTGGAGCTCCTAAAACCCGCCTGAAACTGTGAAATTATGTCGTTGTCGTCTGCCCATGTGTGGATCCTCTCGAGGAGGACCCTACCGACCAACTTTTGTCCAGTGTCGATAAGACTAATTGGGCGGTAATTAGCTGGGTCTCCCCTTGGGCCCCTCTTATAGATAGGGATTACTTCGGCTCCTTTCCATGAGTTTGGTACCGGTGAGCCCTCCAACAAGGCATTAATAAAGAGCTCAAAGTAAGAGGCCCATCCCTCCACATTAGCTTTAAATAAATCACCTGGGATACCATCAGGTCCCGGGGCTTTTGCAGATACGATCTTATTAATTGCTACTTCGACCTCCCTTTTCTCTATCTTAGTAAATGGGGGCTGTGCGGAGTCAATGACTATGTTCCCAACTTTTGGGCAAGGATCACCTATTTGCTCGTCCCCTACATATAGTTTCCTGAAGTGCTCGAACCACTCCCTATCTGTTATGTGGTTGGGAATTTGGTCCAGTTCGCATCTGTTGAATCTTCTCACTAAGGACCAGAAGAGCTCAGCATTTTTTGAATGGCACGCGGTTTTTAGGCTGCAGCTGCAATGGACTGCCTACAATGCAGTCTTGCCAGCCGAACATCACCCGGATTATTTGTTTTAATGGCGAGGACCAGGCTGTCTTTTTTTAATCTACAATTCCTGTTAAACCACTTCTGCGCTGGCTTGACACTCATTAGGCTTTTTTTATTATGGTCAAGGAATAATGAACCTATCGAATCGATAGTTTCCACGTAAACTTTCACTGCTGCAGCAGGGCCTGCCCTATCCCTGCAGACTGCAGAGAGCTTGAGAGTCTGGTCAGCGAGAATTTCCTCAAGGGTGATAAGTTTTGAGTCACTCAGGATAAATTTAGGCCATTTAAGAAACCTTTTGCAGTTAGATGGTAAAACTGTCTTGGAGAACATGCGCATTTCGGGAGTGGGTATGAACTCTTTACTGAGCCATGTTTCCCGCATTTTAAGGGACACAACATTATGATCACTATTTATTGTTGGTATAATAGCCATATCTATGACGAATTTCCATGCCCTCCTATCGATCATTATGTAGTCGATTCTACTTTGGGAGGGAACCCTATTGAAGGTATTAGCTCCCAATACATCGGAAATTGTGCGTCCATTGGCCGCTCTTAGCCCAAATTCTAAGGATAGAGCATTTATTTGAATAACAACTGGTGACCATCTCTTCACTGGCTTGAGTGACAGAGACGGAACGCCCCATCTGGCGTCCTCATCATAAATTCCCAGGAGGTCATCAGTTGCAAGTGGCTCAAATGAACAATTAAAATCACCGCCAACCAAAAGAAAGGAGTCTGAGTGGCAACAGTGGAGCAGGTCGGAGAGGGCAGAGATAGTAGGAGATTTTGCACCCCCTTGGGTTCCCCGTACATATACATTAAAGATTTCCCAAGTGTACTTGCTCTTGGAGCACTTAATGGATAACCGCATTAAATCCAATGTGGAACAGATATACTGAGGTATCTTAAGATTAAGTTCTGCCCTGACCCAAACCATAAGTCTGCCAGATGGGCGGCCTCGGCCCACCGTGGTGGCTGGGACAAAATAACATGAAAAACCCGACTTATACAATGGCTCAAGGCTCCAGGTTTCCTGGAACAAACACAAGTCATAACCATCAATAAAAGCATTCCAGTCCGGAAGAGAAAGCTTGCTGCGCATACCTGCCACGTTCCACGACGCAAGCTTGAGGTGGCTAGAGGAATCATCCCGTGGACCTGCAATGCTTAGGGGATGGACCAGATGTGAATCAATATTATTAATAATAACCCTCTGTGTTGGAATAACGGGGGTGGGTGATTCTAAACCCAAAGAATTTGATGGTGTTGTGGGTCCGGAAGTGTAGCAACTCAGGGAAAGCGAAGGACTGGGGGTTACTCCACCACTGCACTGGAGTCAATCAACAGCCTCCAGGGTACTGAAGCGATTTTGAGTGACAGTAGGATCTAGAGGTGGTATAGATCTGGGCCAGCCCTTTGTGGGAAACCCCTCCCATTTCGCTGAACCAATGTCCACCCATCCATTGGTGAGGTGAAATGACCAGGAGGATAGAAATAGGTCAAAGGGAGAGAACGTATAGATGTTCCTGTGCTAGGGTGTCTCCAATTACAAATGAACTCCACTATTTTGGGGTCATTGAAATTAATTAAGACACAATCCCCACTAATATTTTTGGCCAAATGGCCTACCCATGAGACCCTCCTGACCATTAGAATCTTGCACACTATGTGTGTTGGCAATGGTCTATTTTTATTGAGCCAATGCACAACCTTATTCTTTAAGGTAATGGGGGATTCTACTTCGTTGGTACCCAATTTGGGGACCCCTGTAAGGATTACCACAAAGGGAGAAGCCTCCGGCGGTAAATTAGGGACATTATCCTCCCTGATAGTCTGAGGGGAGGTAGTCCTCCCATCCTCCTTAGGCTGGGATATATCATGCCGGGGGGATTTAGTAGCAGAAGGCACAACTGTGCCCATGATGACATCATAGGAGGCCTGGTGGTCTATAAGCAGTACAGGGGGTTTAATTGAAGAAGCCGGAACATTTTCTGCTTCAGCAGTAACCAGTAATTTGGGGGCCCTGTGGTGAGGGACATGCTTTAACGAATCTACAATTCCCCCAAAACCTTGCTCTATCCTAAGTAAATGCTGCTCAATCTTAGAAATTCTGTCCTCAAGGGGGCGGAGGAGAAGCCTAATTGCATCGTAGAAGTTGGACATCTCAGGGGCCCCTCCCTCCGTTTTACCATCTATGCTGATCCCTCCATTTGCAACTTGGTTTGCCCTTCTGGTGGATAATGAGTGGTCTAAGGATACAACTTTATTTGCTGTCACCGCCAAAGGGGGTTGCTTTTGCAAAGACATACCAGGGTTTTTAGTGTGACTTTCAGCTATCAGCTTCTTTCTACCAGTCTTATGCTTCCCACCATTATTAGTACGGGGCCCTTGCTTGTTTTTTGAAATGGCACCAGGATTCCTCTCACATAGTTGCCTGGTGCTAGGCTCTGGCACTATGCTGGAAGCAAATGGTAGCAGACAGGGCGATGTCAACAAGGAATCTGAAACCGTGGACTGGTCCCCCATAGATACAGCAGTTGTACCACTGGGTGTTAGATCTATAGTTGGAGAATCAAGATGTGAACAAAGAGTATCATCACCATTAAGGACTTGATGAACAGGAGACTGCACAAGCGCAATATGACCCATAGAGGACCTTCTTGCCACCGCAAGGTCCTGCGAAACTCTCCGTTCCAACAATATAATCTCTTGGTCAATGACACAGTTTACCTTGGTGATAAATTGGTCCATAGTTCCTGAAAGATGGACATTGGCCCCTCTGCCTCTAATATCTTTAGGGGGCATTGCGGAACCAACACGTTAGTAAAAATAGTATATTAACAAATCAAACAACCACCAAGATAAGCAGAGAGTCCCGGCCTCCTTCTTTTTTAGAATTTTTATAGTCTAAGGAATGTCCGCCCTTAGGCTAAACAGGTGGCCCAATATGCTTGTGTCCTTTCCCCGGCGCTAGCTAGCAGCGCTATTGCCAGATGCCATGGCTGGGAGATAATGGGAATAAAGAATTAGAATTATTATTTTTTTTTTATATATTTTTTTATTAGAAACCGTAGGTACACGATAAAATACAGACAAGGGCCTACAACCACCAGGGCCGGCCGCTATAGAGCCCGAGGGCCCGCAGTGCAACGCCACACATTCCAATGAACCAGAGGCAAAGCTCCCGGCAGTTCGTGAGCACATGTAACAGGCTGTGGCCATAGGCCAGGAGCAATCGGAAAAAACAGTTTCATTTTCTATTAAATATAAAACACACTCAAGGCAATGAGAGTCCGAAATAGCAGCGTGCCCTTCCCAGGACGGGGAGCAACGTACAGTGTCCAAAGCAGTTCTAGTCTGGAAGCGGTAATGGGGGGCAACGGGAAGACAAAGCATGGAACACACCTCACACCATCCCGCAGAATGCGTGGCTAGGGGGACAAAGCAATATCGACCTCTAATGGCAGAGGCGGGGTGCAGATACGTCCACGATATAAATTCCATGGACCCCATACCTTAGTCCATTTCCCTGGCTTGCCTCTCGCCACATACACCGTCTTTTCCCTAAACATACACCAGTCCATATTCTCCTTCCATACCTCGATCGTGGGCGGCCTCGGGAGCCCCATAGCTGTGCAATGTTACGCTTAGCCACCATGTACCCCAGAGTCACCCACTGCGTCTGTACCGCATTATAATCATTCGGTTCCCAGACATTCAACAAACACCTCCTAGCCTCTGGCAACAGAGCGACGTGCGTGACCTCCTCCATTACGGTGTGGATACCATTCCAGAATCTCACAACCTCCGAACACTCCCATAAGATATGAAGAAAGGTACCTTACAGGCCACATCCACGCTTACACAGTCCATCCATCGAGTAACCCATACGCAGCAGACCGGGCCCCGTGACATACACTCTATGAAGGATCTTCAGCTGTACGAATCGTAAGCGGGCCGGGATCGCCATCTCTTTCGGGGAGGCCACCGCCGAAACCCAGTCCTCATCGTCCAGTTCCAAGCCATCGCCCGTCCATGCCTCCCGCAGACGGAGCAGCAAGTCCGCGCGATCATTAATGAGTTTCTTATAAATCAGAGAAATAGTGCTGTCGGGCACGTAGCCATCCAACACTCTATCCTCCAGTGGGGAATACTCGGGGATAGCAGCAACGTCCGGAAAAACCGAACACAGCGCATGGTAAACTTGCGCATACCGGAAGTACTCTCTATCGTTTAATTTATATTCAGTTTTAAGCATTTCAAACGTTTTGAAAGACCCCTTCGCCCAAAGATCACCCACCTTACATATACCAATCATATCCCATTTCTCAAAGCCTTTCGATCTCCACAAACAGCCCAGCCGCCCGGAGGCATACAACGGCGTCGCCCGAGTCGAGCGATCCCTCCACCCCATTGCAGCATTCGCCGCGTGCCACACACGTACCGCAACCTGCGTGGGTCCTGTCAACCGCGTGTCCGGGGTCACCGAGTACAGCGCCCTATTATAATCCCCACCCGGGAGCAGAAATGTATCCATCTCGAAGGCCGGATTCAAGGCAGGACCATAAATCCCGTGGTTCACCGCCGCCAACTGAGACGCCCAATAGTATCGTTTAATATCGGGGAGGGCGACCCCCCCATCGTACCAAGGGAGCGTCAACTTGGCGAGAGCAATCCGCGGCCGCCCGTCCCAAAACAGTTGGCGCTGAAGACCCTCCACCTCCCGGAAATAACGGGCCGGCACGACATCTAGAGTATTTTGCAAAGCATACAAGAAGCGAGGTAGCGACATCATTTTAAACAATGCCGCCCGTCCGAGCGGCGAGAGCGGAAGTTGTCGCCACCTCGCGACGTCGGCCTTTAATCGCTGGAGGGGAGGGAGAAGGTTTCGCTCATAGCGGACCGCGGGATCCAGAGAGATAAAGATTCCCAAATACTTGAACCCCAGTGTAGCAATCTGGATGGGGCAATCCCGTGGTAGGAGGGGGGCCCCGCCCGAGAGGACGTAAACACATGACTTGGCCCAGTTAATGACCAGGCCAGAATTGCGACCAAAGGAATTCAGTACGTCCACCAATACAATTAGCGACTGTCGGGGAGAGGTGAGATACAGAAGGATGTCATCCGCGTAAAGGGAGACACGGTCTTCAAACTCCGGCGTCCATCTAATGCCTCGCAGCGACGGCTCCCAACGCAACCAGGCGGCGAGAGGCTCCAAAGAAAGTGCAAAGAGAAGGGGTGACAACGGACATCCCTGCCGCGTACCTCTCCCCAGTGCGAAGGGAGCCGACACCCTACCATTCACCACCACCTGAGCCAGTGGGTCAGCATATAATAATTTTACCCAACCAATAAACTCAGGGCCGAATCCAAATTTCGCCAACACGGCCCAAATATACGGCCACTCCAAAGTGTCAAACGCCATAGTGGCATCTAAAGATGCCAAGATGGCCGGCTCACGTATAAACTCCGCTCTAGCAAGCACGCCGTGCAACCGCCTCAAATTCAGAGCGGTATTCCGATGGGGTATGAAACCGGACTGATCCTGATGAATCAAGTCGCCCACGACCCGAACCAGTCGATTAGCCAATACCTTAGCCAGAATTTTGGGTTCTGCGTTCAACAGCGAAATGGGCCGATAGGAGGCGCAGCGATCTTGCGGCTTCCCCTCTTTGTGTATCACAACTATGTTGGCGAGGCGTTGGTCAGGGGGGAGGAAGCCCGCCGCACGTGCCACGAAAAACATGTCCCGAAGATACGGCGCTATCTTATCGGGACGCAACTTATATAGTTCGATGGGGAGACCATTAGGACCCACAGCCTTACCCGATGCGATCGAGCGAGTGGCCAGAGCGATCTCATCTGACGACAACTTCGCTTCCATCAATACTGCATCAGCCTCCGATAGGGTTGGCAATGCAATATCTCTAAGCAACAGATGAGAATCCTCCTCCGAACGCACAGAAACAGGAGAGTATACCCCGCGGAAATAATCCGCGAAGCAGTCAACGATCTCCACCGGGTCAGTCACACGCACTCCATCCATTCTCTCCACAACGGGCACCACCATGCTCGCTCTCTCCTTCTTATCCAACCAAGCAATCAACTTTCCGGCCTTATCCCCCACATCATACAGTCGTCCTTGCTGCTCTCTACTCATCCCTTTAGCGGCTTCCGTGACTAGCGCTCTATAATCTGATTGTTTGAGGCTGTAAACGTGCAATTTCTCATCAGTAACTCCCCGTTCCAAGTCCTCCTCCATTTCAGCTATTTCAGTTTCCAGTCGAACCACCTCTGCTCTCTCGCACCTCTTAGCATGGGAGATAAGGGACAGGGCCTGCCCCCTGATCACCACTTTATAAGCCTCCCATAGGGAGACGGCCGACGACACAGACCCCACATTATCATTGAAGTAGTGATCAGTGGACTTGACCAGTTCCATGCGGATCTTAGGGTTACGTATATACCAAGGGCTAACGAGTGCTACTCTCCCCTCTGCCCCAGGGACAACCTTCAGTTGCAACCATATAGGGGAATGGTCAGAAATACCACAGGCTAAATGACGCACCTCCCCAATCATACCAGCTTGGATCGCCGGCATAAGCATATAATCAAGTCTCGAGAGACTCCCATGGGCCCCCGAGTGAAAGGTATATTGCGCCTGTCCCGGGTGCATCAATCTCCAGCAATCTACAAGTCCCAAGGTGTCCAAAAAGCCACCCAACCAGGCCTGAGCCCTAGGGAGATCCCTGGGGGGGTAACGGTCCTCCAACCCGGAGACAACAGCATTAAAGTCACCCCCCAACACCAGAACCCCCCCAGGGAGTCCCAGGACCAAACGCCCCAGATCAGCAAATGTAGCCGTCTGTAACCCCGGAGGCACATACACAGCAACGAGCGAAACAGTCCTACCCTCCCATCTCCCCACCAGTGCCACATAGCGCCCCCTATCATCGTGAAGCACCTCATCCACCTCCAATGGGAGAGAGGCCCTAACCAAAATGCCCACTCCCCTAGAGCCAGAAGTGAAACCAGAGTGAGCGGCAAGGCGATAGCCCCTCCTATTTAGGGCATGGAAGGAGTTCCCAATCAAATGTGTCTCCTGCAGGAAAACAATGTCGGGCGAAGTCCGTTTCAAAAACTGCAACACCACCCCACGCTTGATCCTGTCCCCCAGTCCATTTACAATCCACGAAAGGATTCTCAATCCCCTACCCCCCATCCCACTCCCGTGCATGATACCCACATCCCGGAAAGCACAAACCGGATAAGTCAGCAGAGAACTTCACATTGCCTTGCGAAACAAACAAACAATCCCCAACAACCCCCCTCCCCCACAATCCCCAAACCACAACTCCCCCCTCCCTGCACCCCTGCTTGAGCCCAAACAGCCCCCCCAACTCGCAGTGTGCCTGTCGCCCTAACATATACCACAGAAGGAGGAAAGGACCCCAATAAGCTCCCCACAACCCCCAGGCATTTGGAGGGCATATTGTGCAAAACTAGGGTCCAGTTGAGCCAAGGTACAAAACGACACCAGTCCAGTCCATCACCAGGAACCAAGTTCTAGGCCTGCTCCACCAAATCCTGTCCGCGCTCCGCCGTCGGACTATCTCGATCCTGTCCCCGAGGCAGGGCATCCAACCAGTCTCCAACCGCCTCCGGACGGTCGAAAAAGTGTGAGCGACCCCGGAACTCAACCCGCAGCCTAGCCGGGAATAACATCGCATACTTCAGCTCCATGTCCCTCAGGCGCCGTTTGACGCCCAAAAATCCCAGCCGTTGTTTTTGGACCGCTTGTGTGAAGTCCGGGTAAAAGCTAACATTAGAGTTCTCAAACTTCAGCGGCCCGGCCACCCTTGACGCCTGAAGGATAGCATCCCTATCCCGAAAGTTAAAGAGTCGGGCGATTATAGGCCGCGGGGGAGCACCCACCTTGGGCGCACCACCCGGGATCCTGTGGGCCCGCTCCACCGCAAAGAACTTGCTCAGTCCCTTGGGCGCGAGACGATTGATCACCAGATCCTCCACAAAAAGATCCGCAGCAGAGTCCTCCGACCTTTCCGGCACTCCAATGATACGAACATTGTTCCGTCTAGCCCTGCTCTCGGAGTCCTCGAGTCGACGGTCCGTCAGATCACTGTCTAGCCGCAACCTACGGACCTCTGTCTGCAGGGCGGCCACGTCAACAGTTAGACTCGACGCCGCTTGACTCAAGGAGTCGACCTGCTCGTTAGTTTTGGACAGGTCTGCCCTGACCAAATTCACATCGATCAGGACCGCGTCCAATTTATGGGCCAAGGTATCAAACTGCTGACCCACAGCGGTCTTCATCTCCTCAATGGCGCCCATGACGTCCAGCAAAGTCAATTCTGACGATGGGTCTGAGACCTCTTTAGACCTCTCAGGCGATTTATGCGAGCCACCAGGGGATCCCTTTGCCTGCGCATATCGATCCATATTATTGACCTGGGTATAGGCGCCCCTCCAAATTGACTTGGGTTTCGACTTGTCTCCGTCTAGTCTCGCCGCCATCGTCCGGAGGCCACCAAGGTTGGCACCCGCCCGCACCAGGAAAAAGAGACCGGGTAGCTGATTCAATTGAACACAGCCGTCGCCGACAGTAAGCCCATGTATAGTCCGAGAGTCAGGCCAGACACTCCGCCGTCCGCGCCCCTCTGAAACACCAAAGTCTCTCAGCCGATATCAGAAAACGAGCATGAAAACGAAAGTGAAAGTGCGGGGTCCGTGACAGGTCGAGCCCAACCAGCCGTTGTTGTTCACTTCGTACCCGGGCACTTCACCAGCTCGAGATCGGGACCAAGGCGAGAGCAGGCCGCAAACTTCGGAGTGCAAGCATTCCGGTTCCCGGCGTCCGATCCGGATTTGGAAAACTGGTGGCACCTCAGCGCAAGTTCATCTGCAAACGCCCGTCGAATAAACCAGGATTAAGTCAGGATAGACGTGGGAGGTTGCGGGGGCCCTCGAGAGCCGTAAGCCTACGCGGCCATCTTGGTTGCGCGCTAGGCTCCTCCTCAAGAATTCGAATTATTGATAGTCAATTACCCCTGCACCAACTACTCCTAGTTAGAGTCAGCACGTGGGGGGAAGACTAGACAAGACCAGGTATGATAATAAGAGAAAGCCCTAACGCTACACAATGCAAGAAATGCACGCACAGTGCTGATCCTTTAGAAATGAGCTCCCCAGTACCTTATGTCCGTGTCGGCAGCAAATCCTCGTTAGGGGGGTGGCCCAGCCCAGCCAGGTACGGTCAGTGACGGGCAAGGACGGGCCCGCCCTTGGCCCGGGCTTAGCCCGGGCGCTGCCCGCGCGCGTCCCGCGCTGCGGTGCAGGTAACGGGCTTAAGTAACGCCCCGGCGCTGCCTGGTGACGTATGCGGCAGGCGCCGGGCGCTGTGTGGGCTGGGAGGTGTAGTTTGCCCAGGCCGTTCACCTCACGGCAGGAGTGACAAATGAGAAGGGCAGGGCTGGAAAAGAATGCCCCCAACGCTGGCCGTTCCCCTCACGGCAGTTCCAGGCACAAAAAGAGTTGTGGAAGGTCTTGTAGGCGCGTCCCGCGCTGCGGTGCAGGTAACGGGCTTAAGTAACGCCCCGGCGCTGCCTGGTGACGTATGCAGCAGGCGCCGGGCGCTGTATGGGCTGGGAGGTGTAGTTTGCCCAGGCCGTTCACCTCACGGCAGGAGTGACAAATGAGAAGGGCAGGGCTGGAAGAGAATGCCCCCAACGCTGGCCGTTCTCCTCACGGCAGTTCCAGGCACAAAAAGAGTTGTGGAAGGTCTCGTAGGCTGAGGATCCACACGAAGTCTCTTCAAAGTGTTTATTCCTAACACCCACCAAATACACAGCGATGACAGCGGACTTCAGTTCCAACTGTCCCTTCAGTCCCTTGAACACTCTCCCCCATGTCATCACATTGTATCCCAGAACCAGAGCTTAAAGGAGAAGCTACAACACATCTTCCCTTTATAAAAATGTAAAAGAACACAAAAGAAAGAATAGAAAAGAAGAAAAATAAAATACAACAGCTTAAGCAAATACATAAGTAAATCACAAATTTAGGAAAAGAACATATCAATTTCCAATTAACTTGCAGATACAAAGATAAAACCAACCTAATACTATTTGTACTTTACACAGTAATCTTGAAGATACAATGGTGGTCTCCTGATTCTGGAACCATGAGTAGATAGATCAGAACGAGTAAAATTTTCATTACTTATTGGAAATTTGGGCTGAGACAGAGAATCTCTGTATCCATTCCCAGAATGGACACATTTTGACAACCGGGACATACTCCACACATCACCCCCATCAAGCATTACTACATTCCTCATGACTTTAATGATACGCCTCGGAACAAAATATTTTGTTTCACCTTTGGGAGACCAAACTGCCTTCTTAACAAACACAAGGTCACCAATTTTCCAAGTAGGTTGACATACCCCATTTTTCATATCAAACCTACGCTTGTAATTCTCTTGATATTTATTAAGTCTCCAATTCTTCACAACACAACCCCTGTCTTTCACACTCAACCAAAGATGATTTAACTTTGAACCAGCTGTTCTCCCCTTAAGTTTTTCAAACGGGGAACAACCAGACACACTATTAGGTGTATTCCTATGTGCCCACAATTTTTCTCTCAGGATGGGCTTGAGTGGGGCTCTACTCTCCAAGGCACTCTGAGCAGAAGCTCTAATTAATCTATTCATACTTTCAACTAACCCATTTGCCTGTGGAGCATAGAGAGCAGTTCTGTGATGTGTGATGGAAAGCTCATTCAAAAAATCTGTCATTTCTTGAGAGGTAAACTGCACCCCATTATCCGAAACAAGAACATCGGGAATACCTTCACAAGTAAAGGCATCTTTAAGAAATTCAATAATGTTCTTAGTTACAACTGAACCCATACAAGAAGCAGACACCCACTTGGATGTATAATCAACTAATACTACAACAAACCTTTCTGAGGGAGACAAGGTGTCAAAAGGGCCTACAATGTCAACAGCAAGCTTTGACCAAGGACGTTCAGGTATCGCAACAGGAGAAAGAGTAGCAGTTCTAGCTTTCCTCGACTTGTCATTCCCTGCACACATGACACAATCCTTGACCACTTCTTCCACTTGGCGATCTACTTCAGGCCACCAATAAGACTCTCTAACTCTTGCTTTAGTCAAACTGCGCCCAAGATGACCCTCATGTGCAAGATTGACAATTTTCCCTCTCATACCCACAGGAGGTATCAGTCTATCCCCCCGCAAAAGTTCTCCCTGTAGAATATTCAATTCTTCACGTACATTCCAGAAACCTCTCACACAATTTGGAACCATATCCAAAGAAGGACAACCATTGAAAATGAAATTCATGATGATGCTTCTAGCCTCATCACCCTCACAAGCAGCTTCCCATTCTTTCTTGTCAATAGCTGACTCTTTGACCCAACACACAGTGCTGTCAAGGCTATTAATCGAACCTTTCTCCAAAGGCATTCTAGATAGGAAATCTGCTGGAATATTTCTTAAACCAGGTAAATATTCCACAGTAAAATTGTATTCCCATAGTCCCTCAACCCACCTTTTAATTCTTGGTGTAGTGCTTTCAACATTCCTACAAGAAAACATATGTACAAGTGGTTTGTGGTCTGTTCTAACAAGGAAAGGTATACCCCACAGGTAAAATCTGAAATGGTTGATAGCCCAGTAACAAGCCAAAGCTTCACGCTCTATCACCGAATAGCACTCTTCCGCACCCTTCAATGAGCGAGAAGCAAAACCAATCACCTTCTCACTACCATCCACCACCTGTGATAGCACCGCACCCAAACCTCGCACACTGGCATCAGTGGTTAAGATGGTCTTTCTTTGATCATCAAAATGTCCCAAGGTTGGCATACCTGCAATTTCCTTTTTCACTTTTTTAAAGGCATTTTCACACTCATCAGACCAATTAAATTCCACTCCTTTTTTAAGAAGAGCCCTTAATGGTTGCATAACACTCGCAAAATTATACACAAATTTAGACTAAAACTCAGATAATCCTAGAAAAGGATTTGACTTGATCTTTGTTCACGGGAGATGGTGCCTGTAATATTGCCTCTGCTAGATCAACTTTAGGGCTGATGCCCTCCCCAGAAATTGAATGTCCCAGATAAGAAACAGAAGTAACTCTAAATTTGCATTTTTCACTTTTCAACGTGAGTCCCCGCTCCTTCAACCTTGACAGAACACGGAATAAAACTTCATCATGTTTATCCCTATCTTTACTATGGACAAGGATATCGTCCTGGAAAAATAAGACAGAATCAATGCCATTCAGAACATTTTTCATCACTCTTTGAAAACAAGCTGCAGCACTTGCCAACCCGAAAGCCATACGAATAAATCTGTATGCACCTAAAGGGGTTACAAAAGATGTAAGATGTCTTGAATCTTCATTTAACAAAATTTGATGGTATTCCGCAGATAAATCTATTACGCTGAATAAACTGGCACCTTCCAATTTTGATAATGCCTCATTGATGTTAGGTAAAGGTTGTCTGTCTACCCAAATGCAGTTGTTTAAACTTCTCAAGTCCACACACATCCTGATTTTTTTCCATTATCCTTCGGGACCAAAACTATGGGAGCCAACCATTCAGACGACTCTATCTCTTCTATTTCCTGCAGATCTAGAAGCCTATTGATTTCTTCATGCAAAGGTTCCAACATAAGATTGGGAACCTTCCTCACTTTGTGTACAATTGGTGTGGAATTTAAAAAAAAATATATTTTATGGTTAAAACCATTGAGACACCCAAGCTTTTCACTAAAAACTTCAGGAAACTTTCCCAAAATATTTTGAACATCACTCTGTTGTGAAACTAGCATAACTTGGTTTGGTGCGTTGGGGTTCAGAATGATGCCAAGATCCCTTTGATGACGCCAACCCAAAAGATTATCACCTCGTTTTGCGACATACATTTTCCCTACTGTTTCTCTTCCTTTAAATACAATAGGATGAATTGAATAACCAATTAAATCAATTTTCTGCCCACCATAACCCACCGGATTGATGTCAGGTGACATAAGTTTTATATCACAAGAACCAAAAGTGGAATACCAGAACTTATCGCTTAAAAGAGTGTAAAGTGAACCTGAATCTGCTAGTACAGGAACACATTTACCTCCAATGTACACATCACATAAAGGCATGTTAACATCTCCAATGTCTACAGTTTTCTCGTTATTCACTGACTCAACCTTACTATCTGTGATACAATGTATTGCTAATTGAGAGAATTCATCAGCATCACTTAACATATTCACTTTGGTATTCCTACACATACGAGCATAGTGACCTCTTTTCCCGCAGCTTCTGCAAATGGTACTTCTAGCAAAACAATTTGGATAATTCTGTCCATGGTTCTGACTGCCACATCTAGGACATTTAAACTTATCATCTTTATTAAAACTAAAATTAGACTTCAGTTTGTCCAGTTTAATGGCAGGCTTGTCTTGATTGGTATTTGCTTTACCAACCAGTGCAACAGATGTTTCGCATGACGCGCCTTCTTGCTCCACTTTATTGACACTGGACGCAGGATCAGAGGAAGATGTGCCGCTTCGCATCTCTTTGACCCAAAAAGAAGTGTGTTCAATACTTTCCACAATCATAATAGCTTCTTTAAGATTAGGATTTTTTTATAGTAATTTTTCCTGGACTTTTGGATCATTGGTGCATCGTACTAGTTGATCACGGATGAGAGAGTCAGATAATTGTTCAAACTCGCAAGTCTGTGCCAAAGATTTTAATGCTGCCACATAGTTCCCTACTCTCTCTCCTTTGGCTTGCACACGCATAAAAAATTTGTGTCTCTCCATAACCACATTTATGCGAGGTCCAAAATGACTCTGCAATTGCAGTAGACTCATTTCATACACGTCATTAGGTTCACCTGCACCTCTGCCTATTGGTATAGGATCTAGGCTGTCGTAAATATTCCTTCCTTCTGTACCCAGGTTGTGAAGTAGTATGGCTTGTTTCCTAATCGCAGAAAACTTTTCACCACCAATTGCCAACAAATATGAGTCAAAAAGGGGTTTTCATTTCTTCCAGGGAAGTACAGGTTCACCTTGTTCACTTAAGAACTGTGGTGGTTGACTCATGCCGCTTGACGACGCCATGTCTGGATAATCCCAGTTGAAAGTAATAAGCTTGAAATATTATTTACATGCAAGATTTCTGTGGTACAACTCTGTTCCCAAATTCCAAAAAAAAACAAATTCTTTGATGTTATATTATTTTCATTTGAAAATAAAATAAAAACTAAAATGCAAATAAATTTCAACAACTTGACTCTCGGCTTGCATGAAATAGTGGATCTTTAAAATCTTCTGTAATTCCTTTTGTTTTTTTTAACAAGAACAGTTCTTACAATTTGCTGCATATGCTTCCTAGTCTTGTAGTTATCCTTTATAATTAGGCATCAATCAGGATTCATTGCGCGCTGCACTCTAGTACTTTAAATCCATGCACACTTCATTTCCATTCCAAACATGACTTGAAATGAATAGAGATAAATGCTTCCACGCGCTGTTCCTTCGTTCCTAACTCATGCTGACATCACTCGCTGTTCGTCAATTACATTCCTTTCACTGCTTTGTGATAAGAATGTTCACACGCGCTCCCGTCCTGTGATGTTATCAGCTGCTGTCATCTCGCGCTAAGCTAACGTGTATGTACTTCGCCTCGCGCTTCTGTTTAAACAATGCGCGTTTGTGAAAAGCTGAGGCTGGGTATTTAAAAAAATAATTTAAACTCGCCTCTTAAAATGTACATCTGCTGATCTTCATTCTTCTCTTTAGAGTAACGCAGGCAGCCCTCCAATTCCGAAAAGAATTAAAAACAGACCTTTCTCTTTTTTTTTCCTCGCTCTTCAGTGGCACGCCGGGTTCCTTGGTGGGTGTTTCTTCTAAATCGTCGCCATTATTATAATGAGGATCCACACGAAGTCTCTTCAAAGTGTTTATTCCTAACACCCACCAAATACACAGCGATGACAGCGGACTTCAGTTCCAACTGTCCCTTCAGTCCCTTGAACGCTCTCCCCCATGTCATCACATTCTATCCCAGAACCAGAGCTTAAAGGAGAAGCTACAACACAATATTATACTTTCTGCAATTGTCATAGAACTGTTGGCAGCTCCGACTCTTCCAGAGTGTAGTCAATTCCCACACCCGCCCCAACCGTTTAGGGACAGCACCAAATTCAGCAAGGTTGGTTTCCAGCATTTAATGTTACAATGGTGCCTAAATAGAACATCAGCACCCTGGAATATTTCAGTTTCTTGCTCCCCGTTATTTTCCAGTTTCTAAGTGAATTAGCCCAATTGCACGCCATCTGGGAGATTATATGGAATTGTGTAGCCTTGTGTATCTTAAAGCGCTTTCACCGGTTCAGCCC
This sequence comes from Triturus cristatus, assembly GCF_964204655.1. Lineage (NCBI taxonomy): Eukaryota > Metazoa > Chordata > Amphibia > Caudata > Salamandridae > Triturus > Triturus cristatus. The sequence continues at coordinate 933,057,601 of NC_140584.1, read as the reverse complement.
AGTACATCTCGAGATTTGTGAACATTCCCACGAAATACGTAAGCTATCCTCCCCAGCATTAGAAGCTCAGAGGGATGCATGCGGTGTAATCGGTCAATGCAACCTTATCATGTGTCTCTGTACAAGCTCTGATGTATGTCCCTCCCACTCATTTTTCATGACCTTACTTTACAGTACATTATACCATCTATTCATATGTGTCCATTGTGGGACCACTGTTTATTCTCAAAGCAATGCGTTCATCATGTTAGAGACGGAAGAGAAAATTGCATTCCTTTAGAATGTTACCAAACTTTTTGTAGTACTTTATGTAGGAAGCTGCCTTTTTATGTGGTAATTCCAATGTAAGTGCACACCTTGCAAAAAGTACAGACAGCCCTTATTGGTTTACAGGGCTTAAATTAATAATTTCAAAGACTCTATTTGTGGTAGTGTGGTCGAGCAGCGCAGGCTTATAAGAGGGTAGTGTAAAGCAATTGTTGTACACAAAGAGTCATTAAATGAAACACACACTCAAGAAGCAACTCCAAGACCAATTAAGAAAACTAACAGATTTGAATGTAATTTTAGACACCAAGAGCATTGGAATCGGGTAAGTACTGTCAGACATAGGAATTTTACAGTAAAGCAGTAAAATGCTCAAGTTTGTTTAGGCTTGGGCCTGGAACGTTTTAATGTTATCCAATGGGAGAAACATACACTGCATACATATACTTGCAAGTATTTCTTGAAGGTGCCTTTTGGGACTTAAGGTGCTTAGGGGGCCAAGGTCCAAGAAACCACCAACAGTTCGGTTTTAGCTGCCCTGGTGAGTCCGGGTGCAGAGGTGCTGGTCGCCTTGGTAGCCTCGAGCGCTGCATGTTAAAGTCAATGGCAGGATACCTGTAAAAGAAAGTCAGGCGGAACACAAAGGAGGGCTCGGCACTTGAGGGTCTCAGGGCAAGAGGACACCGTCAGTTTAGATGAACTCAGGCTGTGGGGCTCGGTGCAAAGGTATTTTGTCGGGCAGGTCGCTTGCTTTGGAGGCTTTCACTTTACTTGGGTGACCTGGAGATGGAAAGAAAACAGAACAGCAGGGCAACTTTTGTAGGCTTCATTGATCCTGAAGTCCCTTGTCAGCAGGTCGGCTTTGACATCAGTAGTGTCCGGCTTGACACTCTGTCTTGCTTTCGCCTTTCAGATAATACAGCTCCCACACGATGGCTCAACACTCGGTGAGGCAAAAGACATTGAACACCAAACAAACAACACCTTTAGAAAAGGGTTTTATTTTACAAAATGCAAGGACTCTCTCTTTTAGAATAAGGCTTGGGGTTTTATTTTACACAATGCTCTCTAACAGAAAGGCTTTCCCAGATGCCAAATGCACAACATTCAAATACACAAAGAGATATATATGTTTATATGCAAATAATGATAACACACTTGGTAAATGTAACAGTTAAATGCATGAGTAATACCATGAATAAACAAGCAGCAATTAATATGAGATAGGAATCAAGCAAATATACTGGACGTCCTGCAAGAGATCAGAAAGATATATACACTGAATACATCAAATGATTACTTTGGAGGTGCACCTTGACTCACTCACACATCACAAACAAAACCCATCAAATGACCAAAGCCACTGGCCAAACGGCACATTGGCAATAATCAAAACTCAACACATCAAATGATTAAAGCCACTGGCCAAACAGAGAAACCTCCCCGCGCGTCAGAGGAATCTTACCAGAACTGGCCAGCTTCCAAGCAAGCATTCCCTGGCTGGAAGGAGTTCTCACGTTCCCTTCTCCAATCTCGCATGTTCCAGCCTTTATCTTGACGAAGCTAACGAAAGCCTTAAACAATCTCTCACAAAACAATCCTTGGACGTGATTAACCCAAACAACTTGCAAGCGCTGCTGTGCATGCAGAAAAAGCTCAAGCAAGGCAGAGTCAGAAAACAGGATGACATGAGGCCATGTCAAAGCCAATAGTAAGAACTTCATAATACTTATCAATGTACAACACAATGCACATTTGTGCACACACTGCTCACAACACTGCACTTCAAGACCAAAAAGTACATTCCACACCTCTCGCTCCCTCTCATGCTTTCAAATGCACATCCCATACATTCTGTTCTTGGCAAGGCTGTCCTACTCAGTGACAGCTCCCACTAAAAGACTGCAAGATTGCAAGAAAGAAACTTTTAAGAGAAGCAAGGCGTGTGCAGGTCATCGTACATTCAGGCTAGCATAAAATAACACATCAGAGTCAGTTAAAATAATGGTAGTCAAAGGTCATCACAGGGTTTCAGACCACAAGAGTGCCTCTAGCACTACACACTCATCCAGCCTTGGTTGTGTCAAATGCTTTAGTACCCAGGGTATTGGTGCTGTGAGGCTCCTGGAGAGTCTAGCATCTCGAAACATGCTGGAGAGATGGGGCTGACCTCTCCTGGCGAGATGCTTCCTCAGTGGATCCGGTGGTCCACAAAACAAAGTACCAGACAAGTGTGGTCGGTGCCTGCAGATGCAAGGGAGTGGCTCCTCCTCCCCAAGTGAGATGCTACTTGGTTGTTGAAGGGCTGGACAGCTCTCCAAGGGTTTGGGGAGGGTGTTCAGCTTCTGGACGAGTCGGTCTCTGTGACTGTTTCGGTGCAAGCAGCCATGCAGGGTTTGGCACCAATTTCAGTGCAGGACCTCTGTTCTCACATCTTCTGCACTTCTTTGTCCTTCTTCTGTTCCCAGGTAGACAAATCTGCACTCCTGATGTCATGGGGACCCCTAACTACTGATTTTAGGGGTGTTCAGGGGCTTGTAGGGTAGTAGCCTATGTGCTACCTACTTCTGGGGTGACTACACTCCCTATATAACCACCTACTTTCGAGAGTGGGCATAATCCTGACCCAGAGTTCCTAGTTCCACCAAATTCTAAATGGTGGAACCCTTTCTTGGCTGTCCACTTCATGTGGCCCTCCTTAGGGGTGAGTCTAGCCTGAAAGTGCAGCACCCCTACTGACTAATTTCCCAAACGGGTGCCAAATTGGCCCCAGGGCAGGGGGTGGCGTTACCCAGGTCTTGGGGGGAGCCGTTGTCGCATGTCAATGGTGGCAGGGGCTTTGGAGCCTCTAGCCATGGAATTTGAATTTGAATTTAAAAGCATTTATTAAGCGCGCTTTTACCAAGCGGTTTCATGGCGCTTTATGTGATGCAGTGGTCATCAGCAGCGAAAGGCTAGGCAGTGTAAGCTCGCACAAATAGGAAGGTTTTGAGATCCTTCCGAAACTGTACATAAGAAAGCGATGTGCTGAGAGCAGCAGGAAGGGAATTCCAGAATACTGGAGCGAGAACAGCGAACCTCGCTCCACCAGACTTCTGTTTCTTAAAGCGGGGAGTGGCCAAGAGAGCCATATGGGTGGAGCGAAGTTCTCTGCCCGGGAGGTAGGGCTTAATGACTGAGCATATAGACTCAGTAGCGGTGCCCGACCTAGCCTGGAAGGTGAGGCAGCCAAGTTTAAAAAGGGCGCGCTCTCTCACCGGAAGCCAGTGCAGTGCTTTGAGCAGTGGAGTGGCCCGATGGTATCTAGGTAGGCCATGAATCAAGCGGGCAGCCTGGTTCTGTATCAGCTGTAAGCGGTGAATCGCATAAGCAGGAGCCCCATTATAGATTATGTTGCCATAGTCAATGCGCGATAGTACCATGGCCAACACAATAATCTTTAAAGCAGAGAAAGAAAAAAAACGGGAAACTTTCCTAATTATCCTAAGGGAAAAAAAACAAGAGGAAACCACTGAACCAACTTGTGAGTGAACAGAGAGTTGTGAGTTCAGGAGAATCCCAAGAGTTTTGACTTTAGGTACGGGAAGTGGGGGGGCACCGAGTGACAAAGGCCAGCAGGAGGGAGACCACGGACTGCAACCACCTCCGGTCAAGACCAACTCGGTCTTGTCCGGGTTGAGTTTGAGGTGGTTGCAGTTCATCCAATCCTGAATGAATGTCATAACTGTCTGGACATTAAGAGCAGATGAGGAAGAATGGGAAAGGTTGAATATTAGCTGGAGGTCATCGGCGTAATTAAACACCGTGACCTCCAGCTGTTGTAACGAAAAAATGAGGGGGTAAATGTATAGGTTAAATAAGAGAGGGGAAAGTGATGAGCCCTGAGGAACCCCGCACTCCACCTTACGGGAGGCCGCGGTGAAGTCGGCCAAATGGACCGCTTGAGCCCTCCCAGCTAGGAAGGACTCAATCCATGAGAAGGCCAAGCCTTCTATGCCCGCCGCCCTGACACGGTTAAGGAGGATGGAGTGGTCCACCGTGTCAAAGGCGGCGGACAGGTCCAGGAGGATCAGGGCTTGCGGAAGGTTGATGTCAATACCTTCACGCAGCTCGTCCATTACCGAGATCACCACCTTCTCCGTGGAGTGCAGGGGGCGAAAGCCAGCTTGACAAGGGGAGAGGCAATGGTTAGCCTCTACATGGGTGCTTAAGGTAGTCGTGACGTGGGTTTCAAGAACTTTTGCTAGGTAAGGCAGAAGGGAGATGGGGCGGTAGTTGGAGGGGGAGGATGAATCGGCGTCAGGTTTTTTTATGATGGGTATGACAACCGCTGATTTGTGTAAACTGGGGACAATTCCCTTCCTTAGTGAATCGTTAAGGAGAGTCAAGGGTGGGGTAGGGCAGGCTAAATAAATTTCCCTGAGGATATGGGCTGGGGCAAAATCCAGGGGGGAGCCCGATTTAACCCGATGAAGCAGCGGGGGAAGTGTGTCATTGGTTAACAGCGGAATGAAGTTTAATTTAGGGGCCGTGGGGGGCGGGGAGGGATTGACAAATGTAGGGGAAGGCGGGGGGATGTTAAGTTTGATTTTGGCAACTTTGTCAATAAAGAACTCGTTGAGCGAGTTACAGAGGGACTGGGAGGGGGGAATAGTAGCCGTAGCTCTGCTGGATGATGCCAGTTCATGGACCGTAGAGAAAATTTCCTTCGAGTGGGACTCTGCTGCCATTATCCTGCTTGTATAGAACTCGGTTTTGGCCTCAAGAATGCCCTTTTTATAGGTTTGTAAAACAGACAAATAGAGTGTCTTTAACACGGGACTATAAGTTCTTCTCCAAGCTCGCTCGGCTCTCCTTGCAGCTAATTTCTTTCCTTTTAGGTCTGGAGTAAACCACCGATTGGCTGCATGGGCCCGCTTGACTGTAAGCCGCCTCAGGGGGGCGAAATCATCACCCGCCAGGGTCAGCCAGTTGTTGATAGTGGCCAGTTGGGAAGTAGCTGCAAGGCCTGCAAGATCGGGACTAGTTTTGGCCAAGGTCGAACAGAGAGAGGGCATGTCGATTTTGCCCCATTTCCTAACCCAGGTGTTTTTGGGGAGCTGGGGTTTGGCCATCGGAGTCAATGCGAGGGAAAAGGTAATAATGGAATGATCTGACCAAGAGCACGGGGATATTGTAGGGGATGTAGATGGAATGTTCAGTGCCCAGATTTGATCCAACATATGACCATGTATGTGAGTGGAACTTTGAATGAGCGATGAAAAATTCAAACTGATCATAAGATCAGTAAACTCTTTAGATTGGGGACTCTCAGCAGGGTCATTGGGCCAGAAGTTTAGGTCCCCTAAGACTAGTACTGATGAGTTGTTAATCACCAGGGTAGCCAGGAGAGCCTGAATACTTGGGAGAAAAAAAGGGGTTGGTTGAGGAGGATGGTAAATTAGGACAAAAGTAAGGGGTGCCTGATGGAGAGTCGAGCGGGCTACGAGGTAGTCTACATCAGGAATAGAAGGGGAAGGGAGAATCTGAAAGCTGAAATCAGTCCGAGCTATTAGGGCCACTCCACCACCCCGTTTGCCCTCTGAGCGGTCCGCTCGAATGGCGGAATATGAAGAGGGCAATGCGGCTAACACATTGGGTAGGGAGTCAGCCTTGAACCAGGTCTCTGTTAGAAATAAGAGATCTGGTTCATGGGTGTGAATGTAATCGAATAGCTCGTACTGATGATTGATCGCAGACCTAGTGTTTAGGAGCGTAGCTGAGGTACTACATAGCGGAACAAGAGGGACTGATGGGGGTGGGGGAGTGATAGGAGGCATAATGGGTGATAAAGCTAAATGTGGAGAGATCGTGGGAGGAAGGTGAGGAAGGGGAGTAAATAAACCGAGCTGTCTCAAGTATGTAGTTACTAGGGGGTCAATGACTCCTGGGGCCCAATAAGAGCATAGTTGAACTGGCGGATACGTTATTAGACAGGCAGCGTCTCGTGCCCCTAGCCCCGTCCGGCCGCGGACGGGCGCAGACGGGCTTAACTCAGGCGCAACTCCGGCGCGCCTTCGTCACGCCCGCTGCGCTCGTCCGCTGCGCTGACACATACTGCCCGATTAAATAGGGGCGGAGCGGTGGTGGAGGGGCAGGGCTGGGATGGATGGCCTGCTAATTCACAAGCCATCCAGGTAGAGGAGGTGTGATGTTGATTTTTTTATTTTATTTGATTTGTAGAACGCAACAGTTACCCAAAGGCATCCAGGTGCAATAGCCAGCCATCCAAAGCTAAAACCTAACTGTAAATCCACCTGAAAAAGCTGTCTATAAAGCATGAAGCCAGGTTTTAAGTGCTTTCCTGAAAGGCAGCAACTGTGAGATAGCCCTCAAGCTTTGCAAAAGAGAGTTCCAGAGTCTGCTTGCAGCAATCATGAAAGCTCTATCTCCCCATTTCTTCTATCGAGTCCTAGGCACAGTAAGCAGATTTCGGTGTGCCGATCACATGTTTAAGCCTGGAGAATGCCAAAGAAACCTATCTTTAATCCTCGCAAACTGGGGAGAAAAAGGGCCTTTTTTCTCTGTACAGAGTGCTTTAAACATAAACCTTCCGCTGGAGCAGGCATTGTTTCTGGCCTCTGAGAGCACAGGCTCCTACCTACAGGGGGTCAGAAGCTTGTTGTGATGGCAGGCTGGATGATACCAGTGAGTCAGCAAACTAGAGGACTATTGGGTTTTCAGGGGGCAAAATAAATTTAGTACTGGCATCAGTACAGATTTATTAAGACAAGGCGTTTGATACCAAACACCATTAGTTTCAGTGAAGCCATCATGTAGCTTGTTAACTCGTAATGGCCAGTGCCCAGTGCATGTCCTTAAGATGGCTGCCTGATCACTTGCAATATCTAGCAATAGAACTAGACATTACAGGGGCCTATCTGCTTATGCAGATCGGTCTTCACATGTAATATAATTCACCCTGCCTTAGGGCTCTAAGGCCTACAGTAGAGGTGACTTACATATAGAATATGCAGTGTACCTTGACATGGCACACAGTGTGTGTCCTATGTCGTGTTTTCAGAATGGTTTGCACCATTTCACGAAGCCTGCAATAGCAGTCTGTGTGCTATTTGGGTGTGGGTTCCTTATCCCTTGGGACCCTCTTTACCACCCATGCCCTAGGTACCAGGGGTACCATTTACTAGGGACTTACAGGGGTGCTAAAGTCCTTACCAATTGGGACACAATTAGACATTTACCTTGTTTAAAAGGGCAGAGCATTGGAACGGGGTCCTGGTTAGCAAGGACCCAGTGCACTTTCAGTCAAAAAGCATCAGTACTAGGGCAAATCATTGGGGGTCACCATGTCAAAAAGGGCACTTTCCTACACCTTAGCACTGATTTGTCTTTTTTTTTTTTAATGGACCACACAAGGATTATTGATAGGATTCTGGATCCTTAGGATCATACAACTAGTCATATTTTTGTAGGGCAAGATTGATACTGAGTGTGGTTCATCCGACACATTTTCTTGTATTCATTCAGACACAATAATATACTCAAAGACTTTTGCAAGGTGGTTAGCCAGAGTGTTCAGTAAACTAGTCTTCCCGTGTCTACATGGTTTTATATGAGGTTGGTATATAAAAGCACATATAAACAGGACTGTAACATTGTTTGATATTAGACAGGCTAGGCTATATGCAGATCTTTGAGGACGATCATTGTAGATGCAAAAAAGACATCCCATAGGGTCTCCTGGTGCAGTCTTTGGTATATAATGATATGTATGGGTTATGTTTGTGCAATATATCCAGCCCCTGTTTCTATCCCCAAGGGCAAATATTGTTATTGTGGGTAAGGAGTCACCTTCTATCACTATCACCAGGGATACCCTCTCTCGCCTCTGTTATGTGCCCTGTACCTTGAACCCTTCCTGAGAATGTTGAATGCATATAAGAATATAACCACAATGGTATGTAATGGTATTGTTACTGAAATATTGACATATGTAGACAGTATTGTGCTTACTGAGAATGTCAACCTAACTTAATGTAATAGAAAGGCATGCAGCGAAAGTTGGTATATTATCAGGGTTTTAATTAAATGCCAAGAAAACACAAATTAACTGTAATAAGGCTATGGACATACGTCAAAGCTGTCTCCACTGCCACATATTTATATATGAAAATTTTACCTCAGATAACGTAGATCTTTTTAATTGAAGAACAGTGGTCATGTCAGTTACTGATCGAGATGATAGGTCAATGTAACATCATGAAGATGTAACATCATGAAAATGACAATATTCTCTAAATTCCTATATCTGTCTCAGTCAATCCCTCTTTGTTGTTTAAGGAATATATATATAAAATGGATTCAGCAATATCAAGCAAATATTCAGCAATATCATTATCTATGTCTATCACAAGCCATGGAGTGTATTAACATGTTTTAAATTACCGAGAGATACGAGAGATAAAAATGGATGGTCTTTCCCAGATTTCAGGTCATACTTATGGACCACAATGGCCTCACTTTGACTATTTTTTCAGTCTTGTCCTCAAGATCTCCAGGGCCAACTGGGTTACACTGACTTTTAATGAGGAAAAATGCTGCTGTCGGCATTTTTTATGGGTTCTTGAATCGAGTTATTTTAAAAGAGTTCGGTTTAAGACGGGGAGGCAGCTTGGTGTATGTGGAAGAACTGACAGTCTATTTTTATAATAAAGAGGATAGAAGTGGACTAGAAATTGCACCTTGTATTAAAGAGTTACCCATTACACCTGAATATTGGGTAGAAAAAGTAGCGCTGTCTTGAACAGGTGGATCAGAAGTAAACATGTGTAGTAAAAGACTAGACCTATACCTATATTACGTATAGGTCAATAATAAGATGTGCTAAACAGAGAGGTGCACAATAAAGGTTTATCCAAACCGTGCACCAGAAAGAGTGTGCAGGGACACAAGATCCACTGTGCACGAATAACTGCCATACATTTTGAATTGTGGAGATAAGATTCGAAGCATGTGCTGGTGAGTGTCCTTTAGTGACAGTGCAGTAGATAGAATCTGTATTGTGCACCTTTCTCTTTAGCACATCTTCTTATTTACTTATACATAATATAGGTATAGGTCTAGTCTTTTACTACACATGTTTACTTCTGTCCAGCTGTTCAAGACAGGGCTACTTTTCTACCCAATATTCAGGTGTAATGGGTAACTCTTTAGGGGCTTCTCTCCCTCTGTCTCTCTCTGTTTTCTTATCATATTGTTTTGTCTTTTTAAATTCTGTTTAAGAATGTTCATACAGCCTTGAAAAAGTAGCTGCGTGACGAAACACGTCAGCTGTTAACCAGTGTTGGGAATTGAAGAATATGAATTTGTGAAACATGAATGTACTGAAGAAAATTTAAAGTACGTATCTCTACAATAAAGAACATTCTCAACTGAACACAAGTCCCTGCTGTTTGGAGCCTATACGTTTTCTGTGATTACGCATTGAGTGCTATGGTTTTCCTTTTTTCCTCAGAGCCTATTTCTATATTAATATTTTTTCACAATCTTTTTTTTTTAGTTTTGCCCTATTACATAAAACAATACAATTAAGATAATAATCAAGAGGTAAGAGACCTATCTGCAAATTGATTAGTATAAGAGTCATCCAGCTCAATCACATGGCTAATTATAATCTTTATCAACCATATTACAAAAACTAAAATAAGACAAAAAGCAAACATTACATTAATAAAAACAACAAAACTTCCACTGCTTGCACAGCCACCGTCCATAGTTCCATAAAGGGGGAAAGGAAGAAGAGACATGCTTCACATTACCCATTTTCCCCACCTGCCTGCCTCCCGAGCTGCACTTAGGATGTAAATGCTCTAATCTCAGCCTCTACAGATCCTTTTAGCTGTGGACATGGTTCTAGCTGTATCCCACGATAGTCAGCCCAGCATTACCAGATTTTGTAGTATTTCTTTGGACAGCCCCAGGCTATGTAAATAGGACGTTCCAGGCCCATTAAGCTGACCAGACCCTCTCTCCAAACCTCTAGTGAAGGAGCTGTAGCCTCCTTCCAGGCTCTAGCGATGTGACACTTGGCCACCATAATGCCCAGCCACAAAAGTGCTCGTCGATAGCTGTTCCCATCCATGTAATCCGAAATGTGTAGTATAGCAAACCTCGGAGATCGTGGCAAGGGCAGGCCCAACACCTCCTCCAAGCAATCATATACCTCTTTCCAAAATGGGGCAAGGATGGAACAGCCCCAGACCATATGTAAAAAGTTGCAGTGTAGTTAAACAGCGCAGACAGTCGACTGAAGCAACGAGGCCCCTTCTCCATAGCCTATCAATGGTATAGTAGACCCTATGTAAGTACCTCAGTTGAATGAGCCGGAATTGAGAAGCAGTCACTGCCTTGCTTGGGTAGGCCAGCGCCTCTCTCCAGTCATTGTCTTCTGGGCCAAGGTCGCTCACCCTAGCCTCTCTAAGGGCTGGTAAAGTGTCCCCGACTTTATCCACCAGCGAATGGTAGATGACCAAGATTTTGTGTTGTGGGATATTGGTCATTAGTATTTTGCCCTCCGAGGGGCTGTATTCCAGGATAGTCACCGTGTGTGACAAGTAGGGCGTAAGAATGTGATGAAGCTGCAGGCATTTATAAAATTGGGAATGATGGAGCTGGAGTTTATCTTGGAGGGCGGCAAAGGATTTAATAACAGCCCCATCAAAGATGTCCCCCAGTTTAGAGATACCTATTAGGTCCCAGCGAAGGAACCCCTGCAATCCGGCTACCTGACGAAGGACCATACCCTCTCATAAGTGGGTTTTCTCAGTGAGACGGCCCTCCTATCCCATAGATTACCAACCACCCTCCACATCTCCAGAACCACTCGGGTTGCTGGGGGGAGGTCTCGGACACCCATGCAGCAGTTGTAGCAGGGTGAGTGAGCCCAACGCCCACCCCTCCGATGCATAGGCAGGATCAGAAAAGCCCAATTCCTCCCCTCATTTAGGATAGTCAGCTGCACTGACCTATAGTAAGATCTCATATCAGAAGCTGCAATGCCACCATCAAAAGTGGACTTATAACACTTAGAGAGGGCAATGCGCACCATGCCTGAAGCCCATGGAAAGCCCCTCAATAGGAACTCAACATAAGAGAAAAAGGAAAGCTGCATGAGGAACGGGAAGTTTTGAGGCTGATACAGAGGCCAGGGGAGGGCAACCATTTTAAAGATAGCAGGTCTGCCAAGAAGAAAGAGGGGTAACGCACCCAGTGTTTCAGATCAGCTAGCAGCCAGTCCAACTGTGGTTATATGTTAGAGGTCCACGCTCGGGCCTCGTCTGTGGTGATAAATACCCTCAGTTATCAGAACCCCTGGGGGAGAATCCGAAGTTCCAATGCCCAGGACAACCTCACCACTCCCTGCTCACTAGGTACACTGAGGACTTACTAGGGTGAACCCGGAGTCCTGAGAATCTCCCGAAGATATCAAGGATCTGGAGTGCCCGCAGTCCTGATTCTTGGAGATTGGTCAGAAAGATGAGCATGTCATCAGCATATAACGCAATTCTCTCCTCCAGACCGGGACCTCACTCATACTTGCGCAGCTGATTGTCAATTCGGAACCAACTTGCCAAAGCAAAGACGAGTGGGGAGAGAGGGCAGACCTTAGGTGTTCCACGCTCAACCGGAAAGAGGACGGACGGAAGTGGCTCCACCCACCCAGGCCGGAACAAACAGCTCCATATACAAGAGTTTCACATAGCTAATAAATAGGGGACCGAAGTTTAATCTAGTTAGGAGGGGCAACATAAAGGACCAAGTTACTCAGTCGAAAGCTTTGCAAGAGAGCACTTTTGGCATGATGAGTCTGTGAAAGGGCAATGACATTCCACACCAGCTCTATGTTATGTCTCGTAGCACAGCGAGACATAAACCCCAATTGATCGGGGTGACCTGTTATCAGTCTCTTGGCTAGCGCCTTGGCCCACGCCTTGACCTCTATGTTCAAAAGCGAGATTGGGCAGTATGACCCGCAGTTCTCTCACGGCTGACGAAGTTTGAGGATGACTATATCGTCTGCAGTTCTGAAGGGTAGGGGTAACCGTTTGTCTATCAGGGCCTCCCGGAACACTTAAAATAATCGGGTGCCAGTGAGCACCCAAGTGGCGTTATAAAATTTGGCCCGCAGGCCATCCAGACATGGCGACCTCCCCAGCCGGAGCTGCAACAGGGCCACACACAATTCCTCTGATGTAATGTCTGACTCCAAAGCCTCCCCGTCCTGTGGGGAGAGAGTTTTTGAAGGAAATAAAAGTTTGGTATTAATTACAATAAAAAATATGTTAAATACTGAAGGGTACTCCATATATGTTGTAAGATGGGTATCAATAATATTCTTATGAGTATTCAGGAAACAGTCGCCCTTTTATCAGACAGCGGAAAATCTAGATCTGGATCACAGGTCAGCGTTCAGCCTTGAACACATTCATATCTACCTGCACAGTTCCTGGGAAAGGAAAGGTTGGTGACGGAATCTGCACCTGGTAATTAAATGCTTAATATATAACTGGGCAGGGACAGCTGAGACCCACTGGAAGAAGGGCTACACCTCTGCAGCCAACACAGGAGGGTCTCACCTCTGAAGTTTTGGTTGGAAGGGATCAGGCAGCTTTGTCATCAATGAGCATAGCTGATGCTCTCCAGGGAGCTCTTTCCACAGACAACGTGAAGTAGCCATTTTGAATTGTCCCAGAGTGCTGTGCAGGAAGGTTGGGAGAGTGGTGGATTCATCATGTAGTATAAGGTTGACCAGGAGTGCGTGGCCTCTTGAATTTTCCACTCCCACCTAAAAGCCCCTGCACAAGGAAGATTCAGTTGAAAAGACCCTGGAAGCAACAACGGTGAAAGGATGCCCAGCTAGAAGAAGCCACCTGATGTCATGCAAGGATGAACTGAAGGACTTTAACTCCAGGTGAACCCCAGAATTAGGATGGGTCTCTCCAGGACCAGTGGTGCCTGCTCCCTTAGGCCCCTGTGAGGAACAGGTAGAGGAATGAAACTGCTGGGACCCCGGATGATGCTACTAGGAAGTCTGTGAACTGGTCCTAGGCACCGCTGATCTGCCAGTGCCCTTCAATAAGCCAGGATTATTATGGGCTGGGGAAGTGTGGCAGGAAGGGTGTGTTGCTGGGGCTGTGCAAGATGCCCTCACCAGCAGGAGAGGAGCACCAGGAGCCAGGCAGAGGACAGATCTGGTGCAGGAAGCCAGAAAATCCAGCTCCCCGTGAAAATTGCCCATTTAGATGCCAGGAGGCCTGAAGAAAATCCCTGTAAGGGCATCAGAAGACAGTGTAGATGCATCACATACCTTAAGATATATAATAAAACTAACCAAGCAGACAAACCATTCACACTCTAATATTAATCATTTGGCAGAGAGATCTGTAAACCACGCGGTGCATTATCCTCATTCAAATGACCAAACCAAGGCTTTTTAAATAGGAAAAGAACAGGAAAGGAAATGACATCAAACATCACATGACAAAACCCATAATGGATTGGGAAAGTGAGGAAGAAACCACAGAAAGACCAGCCATGATAAAAAGGGTGGAAAAAGAGAAGGAAAACCTGAAGGAGGCTAACTATGGAGTCACCTTAATAGACCTGCAGGCAGGTGATTGTCATTTTAGAGTTGAAAAGAGAAGGAGCAACAATAAGGAGCATAAGAGTAATCAGACCCAGGTGTGAGAGACTCCTATCAGGCAGCTGTCGGCTTCGTATGGCATCTTCTGAACCTCGGGAACCATGGAACCCCACAAAGATCCTTGAGTCTCAGGTGCCTGACAAGCCTCACAATCAACAGGATGTGGGTTATTGGGGGCTGGAAATTCAAACTTGGGTGAGTTTTTGTCCCTAGATTGGTACCTTGATGGACCCTAAAAATCCAAGTAAAGTGAATTTGTACTTTAAGGGAGATTTCACCTGTAACATGTACACATTGTATGCATGACAGATTTTCTGGAAGGACTACAGTTAAGTGCATTAAAATGCCTTCCCCAGGACAGTACTAACTCTTGCCTAGTCCCTTCTGCGGCAGGCTACCTGTGCACAGATACCGGACTGCGCACCACAGTAGTCCCACAAGCACACCCTATACACGTTCACACGTGCTTAGATGTTCCTGTGTAACCAACACAGTGCCTCTTACCCTAGCTATGCCTTAAAAGGTGGACACTGGGGAGACTCACTCACAGTAAAAATCCAATAACCGGGTGTTCAAATGCAAAACATTCTGAGGGACTAAAAAGACAGAACCCTTTGATACAAAGTTTAATTCCACAACACCTATTATGGATGCTTTCATTCAATGCAGCATATCGGGCAAGGCTTGACCAGTGCAAGAAGTTAAGCTGGATCAATTTAAACCTGGCATTTCACAATACCTATTTTACATGCTCACATTTCCCTCCATGTCTGGTTATGTATATTTACAGGCCTTGCTTCTATTTATTCCCGAAGTTCAAGAGTCCACCTGATTCAGAGTGCTGCCATTTTTCTGCACCTCAACATCAGGAACCTGATTGCCTACCGGATCTGAGCCACAGGAGCAACATTGGGGAACACAGTCACAGTTGTCTTTAGCTAATTCTCTTTTAGTCTCTCATAAAGGAACTGCCATCCCAGATACTTGTTATCTCCTGAAACAAAATCACGCCGCACATACCTAGAGCCTTCCAGCAGTGCGATTATGTCCTCTGTTACTTTCCTAAACTGCATACGCACTCACAAACCAAGAAGGTTTATAATGAGACACCATCTTCAAGCATTTCTTGTAACTCTTCAACTCGCTTTTTTTCATGCTCACTGCATTGTCTGGTCACTGTGCTACTAAGAAACAGAAGGTGCTCCATTGATTCATGGTGCATTCCATCAGCCTTTCTTTGCACTCTGTTATGGAGACTTAATTCCGCTATGGACAGCAGCAGCATAAGAAACCCTATATCTTGGAGCCATAGCTCTGTCAAATGGCTGCTTAATATTTTTTAGAGCTAATCTTGCTCTCCCATCTTTCCTACCGTAGCTTGCACAGAATTACGTCCAGGTCTTTGTACAGTTTGACTTCCAGCTCCACTGAAATACTCTAGAAAAATGTACATCTCATGGGATAGTACTATCATATTACTTGATGTTGTCAAACCTATTACTAACATCGAGAATCTCAATCCAAATTCGTCTGATTGCTCAGTGCTTGAACTGCTCCTAGCAGGATCCATCCCAATAAGAGGTTGTCTGAACAATGCATTTTGCTTCCCATCAATTTAGATGTTATTTACCCAGCTAACTGCCAGAATTACTGGGATTACCTCTGTCAGATACCTGGTCAATATCAGGTTATCGCACACATGGAGACTCTATGTTGTAATGTCTTGGAAACATACTTGCAATCTGTTGAATTGAAAACTTCTTTGATCTCCAAGGATGTCACTGATAGATTTCTTTGACTTTCCAATGCAATCACCATGATATGGCAGAACCTCCCGAGAATGACTGCTGTGTTCATCTGTGGGACAAAACAAGATGGGTCCCAAATCCACCAGATCAGCATCCTTCCCTGAAGTTTAGTCAGTATTATTTTGCTGTAGTGTTTGGGATACATATTGTACTTGCACATGCGTCTTTAGGACTTCCATTTTTTAAACCTTATCTATAGACAATGATTGACTCGGTGAGAGTGACAAAGGACAACCAGTTTTCATAAAATGTACAGTTTCATAAAATGTGGTGCCACATAAACATTGTAAACAGCATAGACCTGAGCCAGTACCCCACCATTTCATGGTTTTCTTTTAACCATAGCGTAAGTGGCTGCTAATTGTTTTGAGATGCATCATGTATCCACTTCCAAGTTGGTTAAATTATTTTCACCAGTGAATGTTGCATATTTGGAATTCTTGGTTGGGCATATAACCTCTTATATTAAATCCTCTGATGCTTCTTTTATTCCATTCTAAGTAAGAAGTAGGATGCCATACCCACACCTAGTCCACCGGTTCTATTTGTTCTCTTGCCTATTGGGCTGCAGCACCAGTATAATGCCTCTCTTCGCTGTATGCATTCTGACTGGTGGTCATATTCTCCTAGTATCTCTGGTGCATGTATTCCTGTAAGCCAGCCTCTCTGGATGCATTTTTCACCTTTTTACTCCATCGTGTCTGTTTCTAAACAAGTGAATCCCACAAGTAATCTTTCATGCCTCTTATATTGTGAGCTTACATATCCCTCTTTTAATTCCTGTAACTGTCTCTCAGACGATCCTAACAGCACAGCCACGTAGTTTTGTTTCTCTTTCCCAATTATCGGTCAATATGACATCATTATGTTCTTCTGCTTGAAACCTCCAAAATGATATTTTGGACTTGGAGCACTCCATTTCGCAAACCTAACAAAGGATATTGATCATAAATTCTTAATCGCCCCATTCCCTGTATTTCATGGTTTCCCGGGTGCTGTTTTCATCTCCCACCATCTGTTGTGTAGGATTACTTGAGGCTCTGAGGTGATGGGCCCATTGACACCACTGGCTTCCTTACTGGTTGTCACATTTCACACTTCCCATAAATCTTATGATACCATCTTACTAAGAATTTGAGCTTTAAATAAACTTGTGAGGCCAAAATGGCAGTGTATGCTATTTAATTATTTTCCCTTTCAAAAAAGATTCTGTATGGGCTGTGTATTAAGGTCAAGCCACTGAACATTCAAATGCTGAAATTAATAAATGTCCACTAGTAAACTGTAACAGTAGTGGACCAGTCCTAAACCACCAAGAGGAATACCTCAAATGGTTGTCAAGTATGCGTTTTGGAACTTGAGAGAGCTAAATAACACAATGAAGAGGCAGGAAATCTTGCCTCAGTTTGCATAATTTAGGAACTAACATTGACTTTAACAATTATAAAGGGGCGATAAAATTAAAATACAAATGGATTAGAAGTTTTCTCACAAGCTAAAAAAAAAGAAA
The DNA here is from genome assembly GCF_964204655.1 of Triturus cristatus. Classification (NCBI taxonomy): domain Eukaryota; kingdom Metazoa; phylum Chordata; class Amphibia; order Caudata; family Salamandridae; genus Triturus; species Triturus cristatus. The sequence continues at coordinate 933,040,314 of NC_140584.1, read as the reverse complement.
ACATTACATAAAACCTCAAAGACCAAGTTAATTGTACCAAAATATCAAGCTAAGGCTAGTGAAAGTTTCTATTACAGTACTCAATATGATCAACAACCTGATATACAAATATTAATCAAAAACTAGGGATGAGGATCGGCATTTCCGGAAGGAAATTGAGGAAGGACATTATACAAGGAGGTGTAGTCAATACTTAACTTGACACCACTCCCATCTTGAAAGGCAGTTGGAGATGCATCACAACTGAATTTTCAATCTGTTGAAAACCTCATTGATGTATGATGGATACCTCACCTAAACACAGAAGTTCACCTCTTGTTCCAACTCAAATAAATCACGAATGAGAATTGATTTCCTGTTCACAACAAGAAGCCTACTCAGCTGCATGACTGATGTAGTAATATGCCCAATAACTATTTCAATCCTTGCTTTTCCCTAAATTTATTTTGATGTACAATACAAACTCCCCTAGACAGCATCTCAATACAGCTATTCTAAGCAAATATGAGCCCATACAGCACAGCAAGATGTTCAAAATGGACCTCTTCTTTTTAAATTACTTTATTAAGCTATCTCCCAAGGCAACCTGGTATGTGTACACTGCAACACTGAGTCCATATTATGAGTGGTACGAATCCTGCGCATCCCCCTCTTTGCACAGGGATCGGAATTGGGAGTAATGCAAACTTGATCACAATTGGTAAGAGCCCAAAAGAATAGAAAAATATGTAATATGCCACCTATTGCTAAACATGATGCCTTAACTGAACCCCCAGATGTTTGGTACCGAACATCTCGTCTTAATAACCCACACCGATGCCAGTGTTGGATATATTAAGAAATGCACCCAGATGGCACCTTAAAGATGTCCCCTGAAAACCTACCGACTACTAGTGTGTTCACAGACTGTTCCCGGCCAGCCAGCCACCCCCTGAGGTGAGAGCCTTCACTCTCGGAGGTCAGGAACACAGTCTGCTCTTGGCGGCATTTGACATCCCCCCTCCCCTCCCCCCCTCTGCAGGATGAGCATCTCTAGGGCAGGAAGCTTCAAAGCACTGCCTCTTTTGTTATGTGAACCAGGCCTCTCCAGATAGTGGAGATGCCAACCCACCTGTCCTGACCCCACCTTCTTGGCAGCAGGACAGGCGGGAAAATTATTAAGATTAGAAGGTGCGCCCATCTTCAGCCGGCACCACTCTTAAGGTGAACTAGCTGGTGTTGACACTACTTTTCAGATTCTTCCATCGTGATTTGGGCGGGATTAGTATTCTAGGGTCAGGGTTATGTCTACTTCCCACAGGAAGTGGTCATATGGAGGGTGTAGACACCCTAAAGGTAGGTATCCCACTGGCTACTACCTGTCCCTCCCTGTACCGCCCCTAATTTGAGTATTTAGGTGGCACCCTTGAACCCAAGAACTCAGATTTGATGGATCAAGAGAAGGAGGACGAAGAGATGATACTGCCTAGCAACCGAGTATGAAGACACCAGGACCAACTGGAGCTGTGCAGCACCAACCCCTGGGAAACCGTACACCCTGCACCAAACACCAACAGTGAGAGTCCAGTCCAGATTCTCACTGTACCATGACCGAGCAGCTGTCGAGGGATGTCAGCATCACTGAGACCCACTTCATGAGTGGCCCACCTGTTCTGGTTTTGCCCCTGCCAGCTGTTTGTCCCTAACCGCGATGAGCAATTTTGCACACCCAGCCCAGCCAACCGAACCACTCTGCACCTGTGCCGCCCATTTGTGATACCGACGAACCGGGTATGCTCCATAGCTTCAAGACCCCTTGTGACCCAAGCACCCGTTTGGGAGCTCAAGGAGTTGTGTTTAGGTGGCCCCCCTCTTCGTAGAACCCAGCTACCAACCCTACCAGCACCCTGCTCCCGGTGAAACCCTGGCAGTTCCTGAAGAACTGCTGGTAGTACTTTGGACCATGGCCCCCTACAACTCTAAACCCAGAAGATGAACCCCTGAAATCCACTGTACTTATCTTAGTTGCATTTATGACTTTTCCTTCCATAGGATTGCATTTTGAGGAAAGCCTCACAACTTTAAAAGTGTTACTTGTAAAATTTGATGACACAAAAAGTTGGAGTTCTTTTTCTAATTTGGTCTCATATTTATTCTTTGAGTGTGTGTCTCATTTATTTTCTCTGTGAGTTCAACAAATGTTTAGCACTACCCTCTGATAAGCCTAACTGCTTGCCAACACTACCACCAAAGAGAGCGTTAGTATTATCTACTTTAGCCTCTTTAAACCAATTGGCGACCCACTGGACTCTGCACAGTGTACATCTTTTTAGTACACTATATAGAGAGCCAGCTTCCTACATGCTAATTTGGGAATTATATCTTCCCTAATACATTGTCTTAAATCTGATTAAGAGCAAGTAGATTGTCTTGTTACTCTAGTCTTATTTTTGTTTCACCTCATTCATTGTGTTTAGCCATGTCTGGTAATGTTCTGAGAGCTCTTGCAATCCATCCTTGTATGGAGCAGCACCAACGTTTGTTCTAATCTCTTGGTTCCCTAATTTACAGCTATTGTTCGAATTCTTCAAATTTACTTTTACCACATGTTCCTACCTATTGCAATAGTTATATGCCAGGGTTGTACATTCTTCACTCTAATGCTCTCACATTAGAATCCCCACCTCTTTTTTATATAATATAATTTTATTGACTTTTCGCAAGTTATGCACCAAATAGAACAATCACCTGAATTGATGCAATGCCTCCCACCTCACACACAATCAAAGGAGTTTAGACGTATGCAGGATATTAGACACAACTCAACAGGTTGAAAATCACATTAATCATTAAGCAAACTCAACCAGTGAGGACATCCGATATTGCCCAGTTCCTGTTGGCTTCCTCAGATTTACCCAATAATCCCTCTGTATTCTCGCCAATTGGCCCAAATCTTAATGTGTTTATTAGGGCAACCTCTGGACTCAGATCAGCAGTTGAAGAGCCATTGAGTGATCCAGCCCTGTAGCCCACCTCGCCAAAGATGGACATGATGCATTTCCCCAGTTCCGTGCAATATCCTTCTTCGCCACCAACAGCCCCAAATGGAGGAGAGCGATTCTATATCTATTATTGTCAATAGCCACCATAATGTGGAACAGAGAGAGCCTAGGATCTGGACTCAGTAGTCAACCGAACACCAAACCCAGTGCGGTCAACACTCAATTCCGAATGCTTTGCTTTGCTGGGCAGGATCAGTTAGTGTTTTAAAAAATTCAGCCTCTTACAGTCTTCTGCCAAAGTGCCACAATTTCAATCGAGTAATGTAAACCCTGTGTAACACCTGCGTCTTAATTAGTCGGAATTGCATGGCAATGGCTATCACCCGTGAGAACATTCTAGCAATCTAGCGTCTCTCCAATTGTCATTTGGCCTTCTTGGGCCCACTTTAGTTCTCCATTTTAGTTTGAAACTTTACACATTTTAGGCTAAAATCTTTTTATCAATGTTACTTTTGCATATTTTGCTTGCACAATATTATTCTGGGAAGACAATGTACATTCTGCTTGTTCTGTACACTTCGTTCAAGGCTAGCAACACAGAACAAGATACCCTAGTGCTTGTGTTGCCTGTTCAGAGACATCTTCTAACATCTAGACATATCATTGCATCAGAGCTGTACCTCTAACACAGTGGCTTTTATTATAAACATGATACAGTGCCCTTTAGAGGTCAGAGAGGAACACTCCAGTCACAACTGTCCTGAAACAAATCCTGTGTTCGACATGCAGCTCTGTTGATGCTGATCTTCCATCCGGCAGAAAAGGATTGCCGGTCCTATTCCAGGCCCACTCCCTGTACAGCTATCCACATATGGGGGCTCAGGCTAATCTAAGAGATTGAGAAGAGGGTAGACCCACTATGCTCTCATAATATGGGTAGTGATAGGCAGATATATATAGAAATATATAGAAATCAGACTGCCATGGTTAGACTGTTTATTCTTTTCGCCATGTTCTTAATGCTGGTTACTTTTCTTTGTTTTATCTGCCTAAAAATCTCAACTAATTCTTTCTATGCAAGACTACGACTGTTTCAATAACCATGTTTCAATTTACCATGGGCATGCATAAATAAACAACGAAAGGGGTAAGATCATTTTCCACTATTCTCTTGGGAATCAGTGGATCTTGTTCGAGGTTGCCAAAATCAACTAACATCACAACAAAGAAATCTAGGGTCCACTCAAAAATAGATCAAGCAATTCAAATATTTTTATAGTCTAAACATGAATCATGAATCCCATCAGCCACCAGAATAGCAGCCCACATCATTTGGGATCTGATAGCCCTGTCTGAGCCATCAGGTTGATAAAGGCTGCAGATAGTACTGGTAACTTACACCTCTCTGTTCATCTTGAGAAGAGGTATCTATCAAATCTTAGTGTGGCTGACAAGTATGAATGGTGGTGATAGAAGCAGTGCAAAAACAAAAAATATAAGGAAGTGATATTAAAATTGTCAAATAAGACAGAAAAAACCTTTTAATAATATCTGCCCATATGACAAAATCTAAAAACAGTGTAGACGCAGTTTTGACAGAATAACTGCTCTAGTCCAACAATTAGGTCAACATTTTTCAGCCGAAGGATGAATATTAATCCGGCTTTCGTCAGGACCAATCAGAACCTTTGCTACTGCTGTATATATGGTGTAAAATCAAACCCAGTGCAATTTTTTTTTTTTTATTTCAAACCTCTCCTTACGATTTGTTAGGGGAGCATCTTTGTGTAATCCTAAAAGATGAAAAAGAACAAAAATAGGAATAAGGGTAGACATTCAACATGAAACGTGTATAGACAAATCGCTTGATCTCTCTTGAACTTAATAATCCTTAACAAAAACATTCAATAATCCACTACAAATACATGTTAGTGTCACGAGCTAAATAATGCTCAAAAAAGAGGGAAAGAATGCTTACCCGTCTATAGTACGGGAGACCGCCTCACCTCACCTGGCATCCTGCTTAGATAAAAGTGGCCCCGCTCTATGTGGAGACAAGTGGTACAAAACTTTATTTAACCACTTGTCCATTGTTAAAAAACCAAATCTCTTAATTTCCAAATAGGCATCTAACTCGGTTCAAACCTATGTATAGTCTAAGACAGCCTGATACAGATCGTAATAAAGGCAATCTTGTTACTACAATCAAACTATACAGAATGATGTCCGTATTAATGCTAGTTTTCTAAATTGTATGGAATCTCTTAACGTGCGAAAAAAAACACCAGTTTGCATTGTCGCATGAAGATCGTGTTGTAAAGACAAACATACTTTCTCAAATAGCTAACACACCTCTCGTAATAAGGTCTAGGATAACGTGAAACCAAGCCAAAGATTCACAAACCTGTCCGTCGGTACCACAGAACATTTCAGAGTCGGACGGGGAGGTGCAAGCGCGCCAGTATCGCATGTTTAAATGTAGTTTGACACAGCGCGTTCAATCATGACGTCAAACTAACGCGACTGGGCATCATGGGATTTGTAGTTCCCATCTAAACTCATGGAGGAAGTACCCGAAACCACACGCTCATTACTCGCATAAACATGATGCGACTCGGCATCATAGAACGTGTAGTCTCGTATCGTCTATATTAAATGCTGTTTGACACAGCGCATTCAATCATAACATCAACTTAGCACGACCAGGCATCCTAGGATACGTCGTCCCCATCCAAGCTAATAGAGAATGTCAACGCAACCACACGCTCCTTGTTTGCGTAGCCATGATGCGACTCGGCATCATGGGTCATGTAGTCTTGTTTGTAAACTCAGTGAAAAAACAATTGTCTCCCTTCGCAAGAAAGAGAGAAGTTCTCAGGGCCAACATTCATAATAGGTTAAAAAAGACGGCCTCATATATTAGAAAGGCCTATATAGAAACTGTCTAATGATGACCCCGACAGATCTGGAAGCTCTAAACAACTATTTTATGTATATTGACCTAACACAAGTTAAGAGAATCAAAAAATCAAACTGTTCAATAGACAAAGACCTTGCATTGGCCATGATCAACAATGTAGTATGTTCTCAATGTTTAGGCATAATCAAAGTATTGTCCAGGGAATATCGTCATTCAATCCCTGCACATCAGTAAGTCTGTAAATCCATTTTTGTTCCCTTTTAAACAGAAATTGTGTAATATCACTAACATGAGCAGGGATAAATGGCCGTTCAAGTATAGTCCACTTCAAATCCTCAGCTTTGTGGTTCAGCATCAAAAAATGATTAGTCAAGCGAGTGGCCTGTTTTTTGCAACGAATTGTACTTTTATGTTCACTGATACGTAACTTTTCTTTGCGTACCGTCATTCCAACGTACCTCAGTGAACATGGACCGGTAATGATGTAAATTACCTTTTCGGAGTTGCAATTCGCATGTTTTCTCAAAACCCAGGGTCTTGGTGTTCCTATGTCTATCTGTTTCACATGTTGTGTCTGAGGGCAAACAGAACAAGAGCCACAGGGAAAATGGCCTTGTACCGGAGGAAGATTCCACAAAGTGTTGGTTTGGGTCAGTGTCACAATCTTAGGCCTTGTATGGACCAAAACATCCCTCAAGTTAGTGCCTCTCTTGTACGAAAAAAGCGGACTAGGTACAGTATCAGGCCCTATGTTTAGAATCCGCCAGTGTTTACGTATACTTTTCTCTACTTTGTTCGTCATGGTACTGAAAGTATGCACAAACGTCAGTCTGTTTAGAGGTGGTTTGGTCACTGGGGGTTCTAGAAGGGCCTCCCGGTTGTTATTAGAGGCTCTTTTCCATGCTTTCTTGATCAAACGAGTAGGGTAACGACGCTCTTTTAGTTGCACTGACAGATTTTTTGCATGTTTTTGAAAATTGACAGGATCAGAACAATTTCTCTTAATTCGCAGAAACTGGCCTACTGGCAAATTTTCTCTCAATGCTCTTGGATGATGGCTTTCAAAAGTAAGCAATGAGTTTCTTGCCATTGGTTTCTTGTATAATTCGCTGCCAAGATGTCCTTCATGAGGATATATGCAAATGTCAAGAAAGGGGAGACGTTCTTTCGTAAACTCTACTGTGAAGTTCAAAAAGGCGTTTCGATGGTTCAGCCACTGATGAAAAACTTGAATATCAGAAGCCGTGCCTCTGTAGATGACAAAGATATCATCTATATATCTTTTCCACAATAGTATTTTAACGCGGAAAGGATTGCTCGAGGTCAAGATAGGATCTTGTTCAAACTTATGGACATACAAATTCGCTAACGATGGTGCAAAAATGCTGCCCATAGAAGTGCCTGAGATTTGGAGATAGATATCATTCTCAAACCTAAAAAAATTCTCAGTCATAGCCAACCTTGCGCACTCAAGAATAAATGATACTGGTGTAATTGTATCTAAATCTTGTATTCTTGATTCTAGAAGATCTCGAATAGTATCGAGAGTTTCTGTCTGTGGAATCGAGGTGTACAATGATTCTATGTCAAAAGAGACAAGATAATCTTCATCTACATCAAATGCTGTCTCAGGTAGAAGTCTCAAAATGTCTTGTGTATCTTGCAAAAATGTTGGCATCAGTTTCACCATTGGTTTTAGGAAAAAATCGACAAAGGTGGATAACGGCTCCAAGAGGGACCCTATCCCTGAAATTATTGGGTGACCAGGTGGAGGTCTTTGTGGCTTGTGAATTTTGGGTAATGTATAGAACTGTGGCATAATTGGATATTTGGTTAACAAAAATTCACCCACATTTGGTGTGATCCATCCTTCAGTTTTGGCTTCCTCAATCAAGATTTCAATTTCTCTAGTCAATCTAGAAGTGGGGTCAGTTTTCAAGAGACGATAAGAATGCAAATCGCCTAATTGGCGTAAACATTCTTGACGATAGGATACAGTATCCTGGACCACAATCGCTCCCCCTTTATCTGCGGGTTTAATTGTTATCTCGGTGTCATTAGATAAAGTCTGTAAGGCCAGTTTCTCATTGCCAGGTAAATTCTGATAGGGTTTATCTTGTGAATCACAGATCGCCCTCATGTCATAAGTAACGGCTTTTTCAAACGTCAATACTTGCTCAGGTACCAAGTGATGTGGTGGATTGAATTTGGAAGGTAATTTCAAACCTGTGTTAGAGGAAACATCATCCATTATCACAGTATCACTCTCTTTATTTTTAAAGAAAAAGTGTAGGCGAATCTTCCTGAAGAAACGCGCCAATTCACATCTCATTAAAAAAGGTTCGCCAAGATTAGTTGGTACAAATCCTAATCCTCTATCAAGGACCGCATTCTCATCTTTTGTGAGGTTACGCGAGCTCAAATTCAAAACTAAACTGTCGGGTTCGAGCTGGTGCTCGGCTGTTGAAGACCCTTCCTGCTCCGTGTGTTCGGAGGAGGCGGATCGTCTTCCCAGTGAACGAGCTGTTGTCCCCTTCTCCTGCCTCTGTTTCTGGTTCTGTTTCTTCCATGGCTATGTTCTAAAAAAGCCTGGTTTCCAAAAAACTGTGTTGGAGGAGGAAAGGGTGTCATAGGGGAGTGATATTGCGGATATCCCCAAGGTGTCGGAGGCCACCAAAGGCCTTGCTGTTGATAATGGCCATGTCTCCCTCTTCTCCGATTAGGTCTGGAATAAGTACCCATACCTTGATTATGTTGTGTATCAAAACCCGAAGACACCGAATCACTTGAAAACGTATCAGACCCTGAGGAGGAATAGTTGGAACCAGTTTTTTTGCCTTTTTTGTTAAATTCTGGTGCCACATACCCCTCTCTAGTATAGGGGTAAACTTTCTCAAGCCAGAACCGTGCCAGGTCTTTCTTGAATTTCTCTATCTTATAAGAAGAATAGAGTCTCTATATTCTTTGTTAGATTTATTTGTTTCTTCTAGATTCTTTCTGTACAGAGTGTTTGTGATGGTAGTTTTAATTTGACCTTCTAACACCTGAATCTCAATCAGGATGGTATCAGCTATTCTTTTGGCAGTACTTATAATAAGTATCAGCCAATCGCGTGTACACCGACACGCGATCAAGGACCAGTCCTTCATAAAAATTAAAATTTCGCACGTTAAGATATTCCATACAATTTAGAAAACTAGCGTTAATACGGACATCATTCTGTATAGTATGATCGTAGTAACAAGATTGCCTTTATTACGATCTGTATCAGGCTGTCTTAGACAGTACATAGGTTTGAACTGAGTTAGATGCCTATTTGGAAATTAAGAGATTTGTTTTTTTTAAAATGGACAAGTGGTTAAGAACAGTTTTGTACCACTTGTCTCCACATAGAGCGGGGCCACTTTTATCTGAGCAGGATGCCAGGTGAGGTGAGGCGGTCTCACGTACTATAGACGGGTAAGCATTCTTTCCCTCTTTTTTGAGCATTATTTAGCTCGTGACACTAACATGTATTTGTAGTGGATTATTGAATGTTTTTGTTAAGGATTATTAAGTTCAAGAGAGATCAAGCGATTTGTCTATACACGTTTCATATTGAATGTCTACCCTTATTCCTATTTTTGTTCTTTTTCATCTTTTAGGATTATACAAAGATGCTCCCCTAACAAATCGTAAGGAGAGGTTTGAAATAAATAAAAATAAAAAATTCGCACTGGGTTTCATTTTACACCATATATACAGCAGTAGCAAAGGTTCTGTTTGGTCCTGACGAAAGCCGGATTAATATTCATCCTTCGGCTGAAACATGTTGACCTAATTGTTTGACTAGAGCAGTTATTCTGTCAAAACTGCGTCTACACTGTTTTTAGATTTTGTCATATGGGCAGATATTATTAAAAGGTTTTTTCTGTCTTATTTGACAATTTTAATATCACTTCCTTATATTTTTTGTTTTTGCACTGCTTCTATCACCACCATTCATACTTGTCAGCCACACTAAGATTTGATAGATACCTCATCTCAAGATGAACAGAGAGGTGTAAGTTACCCGTACTATATGCAGCCTTGATCAACCTGATGGCTCAGACAGGGCTATCGGATCCCAAATGATGTGGGCTGCTATTCTGGTGGCTGATGGGATTCATGATTCATGTTTAGACTATAAAAATATTTGAATTGCTTGATCTATTTTTGAGTGGACCCTAGATTTCTTTGTTGTGATGTTAGTCTTCAGAAACTAAAGGGATTAGTTTTCTAGCGATCGGTAAATATTGTCCCTTTGACCCCCCTTTTGATATATTTATTATATCTTGTTATATAGTGTTTAGAGCAGCTCCGGCTGCGGGTCATTTTCATATGCTCTTTAGTTGCTGATCCCCATGTGATTCTAATGCATTTTGAGCTTTTTACAATTTACATATTTCTTTGATTTCCTTATCATGGCAGAACACTCAGGCTTGTCTTTTGACGACAGTGTCTTACAATCAATCTTGACAGACAATCCTAGCATTCTAGATACATTACCGGAGGCTCCATCCAATTCTCAAAATGATTGGCAATCTCTACTCAATCTGAAGAGAATACATACACGTACATCAATCCACGGTGCTATAATGACCGAATACCTTCGAGGCAATTGTGCACCAACAGGATTGATAGTGACAAATGCCCCAAGTGTCAAGACAAGCGAAAGAAGGTACCACGCACCTGAAATTCCCTTCCTCCACGGGAACAGCTGGACTGAAGACCTGGACTCAATTGACGAGAATTTCCCAGCTCCCCTGCCTCGCTACAGCGAATAAAATTCACTTCCAGCAAGAAGGGGGAAAGGGGAATGGGATAATAGAGAGACTCCACTGTGATGCCTGTTTCTCCCGGGCAAGTATGCCTGCTTCTCCTGGACTAGGGTGGTTACTCTGGCATCTGTGAATTAAGTTAACAGAGAATTAGTGGAAGTCCCCTTAAAGGCCCTCACTACTCCCTACCCACTCCCTACGCCCTGACCTTTACCTGATCTCTACTGTGGATTTGCCCCTCTCTTTTAGTTGCCTTTTTTGTGCTCCGCGCTAAGCAAGCGCTACTGTGCTTGATGACTGCTGCTGCGCCTGATGGTGCTCCTGCGCTTGATGGTACTGCTGCACCTGATGATTACTGCTGCGGCAATTCGTGGTAAGCAATATATATATATATATATTTAACATACAACGAGATTAAGTAGATTCTTTTCTTGTTATCGGCACTGCAGAAGAAAGTTCCTCATGGAAACTAAAAGCCAGTAGACTGAATTGTACTCTCTTGAAATTTCTGTCAGGAACCCCAAACAATGATTTAGGAAGTCTATGGGGACTGCTTCTTGTTCTACTACCAGGAACGTAGTAGGGAATATCAGTAGCCTGGCAGTCTCAAATTGTTTAATGCTTCAATACGCATTTAAGCATTAGGCCACTCACCGAGGAATGACTGTTGACCTTTTCTCTGTAGTAGTTCCTGCCTTGAAAGACCTTCCAAGACACCGCTGGTAGAGACTCTGGAGAATTTCCACTCACTGGAAATAACAGGAAAGTTTCTTGTAACACGAGATGAGATAGAAGACTTCTAACTCCACCTCCGGAATCTGTTGAGCAGCGAAGAATATCCTTCTCAACCCCCAACGAATACTTTCTGAAGTTCTGTGAGAGACTCGAAAGACACAGCCTCCTCACAAATTTCTACAGTTGAAGTGCGCCGCGGTCAGGGAACGCGCGCACGTTCAAACATCTGCCTGTCAAACACTAGACCGCTAACCCACAGACCGCCCTGAGAACGGGCGCCCTGTTGGTAATAGTTTTTAACAGACTAGTCTTCTTTTGGGAACGTCTGAAGGAAGGGAAGTGAAACAGCCGACTCCAAGGGTAATTGAAAAGTTTTCTTTTGCGATCAGAACCAGGGGAAACCGTGCAGGAAAACGTTTTGCCGTTCTTGACAGTACCCCCCACCAAGAACTCCCCTCCGCTCTCCTTTGGTTTATTGGGATATGTCCTATGAAACTCACGAACCAATCTGGGGGCATGGATATTTGAACTGGGCTCCCAAGAACGATCCTCCGGACCAAACCCTTTCCAGTCAATTAAATAGAAAACTTCTCCTTTCTTCAGTTTTGAGTCTAGAATCCTCTTGACTTCAAATTCTTCTCCAGCCTGTCTGTGAACTGGAGCTGGAGGCAAACCCATTCTCATACCCACGGGGTTTTTCTTTACTAATGATACATGGAACACTGGCTGAATCTTTAGACTAATGGGAAGCTTGAGTTTCACTGTAACTGAGTTCATCATCCTTTCTACCTCATATGGACCTACAAATCTAGGCTGGAATTTACGATTCCCCTTGAGGCGCATGTATCGAGTGGATAGCCAAACCTTGTCCCCTGGCTCAAAAACGGGATTCTTCCTTCTTTTCTTGTCTGCCTGCACCTTCTGTGTTGCCTTTGCCTTAATCAAGTTCTGAGTTGCTACCTTATAAGTCTCTTGTAATTTACGCACCTTCTCTTCCACAGCTGGTACTAGACTTTCAGACTTATTCACTAAGGTATTGGGGTGTCGACCTGAATTCAAAAAGAACGGGGAAAATCCGGTAGAAGAGTGAACTGCGTTATTATACGCAAATTCAGCTGCCCAAATTAACTCAGGCCAATCTCCCTCCTGATCCATCAAGTACAAGCGCAAATATTGCTCCAGTTCTTGATTTACTCTCTCCGTTTGCCCATCAGTCTGTGGGTGAAAACTGGTGGACAAACGAGAGTCCACCCCTAATTTGCCTAGGAAGGCTCTCCAGAATCGTGAAATGAATTGAGGACCCCTATCGGATATGACCACCTTTGGAATCCCATGCGCCTTGACTATGTGTTGAGTAAACAGAGTGGAAAGCTGAGTTGAAGTTGGAAGGGATTTCAATGGGACAAAATGAGCCATTTTGGTGAAATGATCTACCACCACCCATATAACGGACAACCCCTGACTAGAAGGAAGATCCACAATAAAATCCATTGAGATGGTGTGCCAAGGAGCTGGTGCTATGGGCAAAGGTTGAAGTAACCCTTGTGGGGCTTGTCTTATGGCCTTCCCCTTGACACAACTAGCACAAGATGCCACATACTGTCTCACCTGAGCTTCCAGACCGGGCCACCAAAAGTCTCGTTTGATCAATTCAATGGTCTTCGTGACCCCTTTGTGGCCGGCCAAAGGATCATCATGACAATGCTGTATGACTCTTTCTTGTAGATCAGCCTGTGGAACGAACAATACTCCGTGATGATAGGGTTTCCCATCTCTACTTTCTCTCTCTGGGTCCTCTTTCAACCACTTTGCCAGATCTTCTTGTGACATGGAATCTCTGATCTTCTCTTCCAATTCTGAGTAGAGTATCGCCCCAATAATCTTTTCCTCAGGAATTATGTGAACTTCTCGGGAAGTTTCTCTTTGCTCACTTGAATTTAGCCGGGACAAGGCATCCGCCTTTCCATTGTCTGCTCCTGGTTTGTATGTCAAAACAAAGTTGTAATCTGCGAAGAACAACGACCATCGCAATTGTCGTGGCGAAAGTGTTCGCGCTGACTTCAGGAACTGCAGATTTCTATGGTCTGTATAGACTGTTACTTCATGCTTGGCCCCTAATAGGTAATGTCGCCAGTCCTGAAAAGCATCTTTCACTGCCAAAAGTTCCTTGTCTGCAATGGAATAATTGACTTCAGCCGCTGTTAACTTCCGTGACCTGTAAGCAACGGGATGAAGTTGGCCAGTCTCTCGATGTCTCTGCGACAAAATTCCTCCAATCGCCTGATCAGAAGCATCCGCCTCCACATAAAATGGTTCCTCTATGTTTGGATGCTGCAGAATTGGAGCGGAAATGAAGGCCCTTTTTAAAGACTGAAAGGCTTCCTCAGTCACTGGTCCCCACACGAAAGGTTCTTTCTTCCTCAAAAGGAGAGTGATTGGACGAACTTTCTCCGAAAAATTTGAAATGAATCGCCTGTAGAAGTTAGCAAATCCAATGAATCTTTGTATTTCCTTGACATTTTGTGGAGGGGGCCAGTCTCTTATTGCTTTTACCTTGGAATCGTCCATGGCCACTCCTTCAGGGGACAAAATGAATCCCAGAAATTCAACCTCTGTGGTGTGAAAAACGCATTTTTCCAACTTGACAAAAAGCTGATGATCTAGCAACTTCTTCAAAATGGCGCGCACATGTTGTACATGTTCTTCCATATTAGCAGAGAAAACAAGGATGTCATCAATATATACCACTGCAAAGCGGTCAAGGAATTCTCGAAGGATATCATTTACAAAATGCTGAAAGGCAGCTGGGGCATTGCACAGGCCGAATGGCATTACCTGGTACTCAAAGAGGCCGAATCGCGTCCGGAAAGCTGTCTTCCACTCATGCCCCTCAGCCATTCTAACCAAATGGTAGGCTCCGCGAAGGTCCAACTTAGTGTAGATGCAAGCATCCTTCACCTGATCTAAAAGTTCCGAAATCAGTGGTAGCGGGTATCGGTTCTTCTTTGTCACCTGGTTCAAGGCACGATAGTCTATGCATGTGCGAAGCTTCCCATCCTTCTTCGGAATGAAAAATAAAGGAGAAGATGCCGGAGACTGAGAGGGTTGGATGAATCCATTAGCTAGATATCGATCCAGATACTCCTTCAGATGTACATTCTCAGCTTCAGAGAGGGCATAGATTCTACTGCACGGCAAGAGTGCCCCTGGTTCCAATTCTATGGTACAATCATACTCCCTATGTGGGGGCAATTTATTGGCCTCCTGTTCATCAAAAACATCTCTCAAATCCAGATATTCGCTGGGAATCGCTGGAACCTCCAAAGCACAGACCACCAAAGACGGCTCTGCCAATAACGTTGCTTGGGAGGGCTGGAGATGGGTTTCCTCTCCTTGAAAGCAATGTTCCTTGCAATAATCCGAGCTCATTTCCACCGATCTTCTTGCCCAGTCAATCCTTGGGTTGTGTTCCGTGAGCCAGGGCAAACCCAAAATGAGCTGAAACTGAGGGGCATCAATCAAGGCAAACTTTAAAATGCTCCTATGGCTCCCTGGACCTTCCAAGATGATCTCTTCAGTATCCCAAGTGATGGGGCCAGAAGAGAGATTTGTTCCATCAACAGCCCGCACCGGTTCTGGCTTGATTTTGCGGACAAACTGGATTCCTAGGGATTTGGCAAATCTTATGTCGCAGAAATTCCCTGTTGCCCCAGAATCAATCATGACAGAAATGTTCTCCATAGCTTTTATTCCAAATTTTATCCCACAGGGGATAATCAAATGAGGGGCCGCGGACTGAAGGGTATTAGCAAGCATTTGTGGATCTGGAGTTGACTTCTCTTCTGCGCCCACCAGAGCAACTCCTCCTACTGGTGGGGCTTGTCTTTTGGCACTGTGCTAATCTTAGGCCTTCGTGAACATTCCTTGACAAAATGCCCGGCAGTTCCACAATACATACACAATTTTCCATTACGTCGCCTCTCCCTTTCCTCCTTAGTTAATGGGCCTCTAATTGACCCAATTTGCATTGGTTCTTCCCCCGAAGTTGTCTCAGATGACTTAACCGGATCAGACCTGGCTCTGTCGAAACGCGGAAGGAAAGGCCGTACCTCCTTGCGACGCTCACTCCGCCTCTCATTTTGCCTCAAATCAATCTGAAGTACAAGGTCCATTAATTCTGACACATCTGTGGGTCTCCTAGGGATTTGTGCCAACCCATCTTTTATTTCATCTTTCAGTCCTCGATAAAAAATGGCCGCCCTCTTTTCCTTTGGCCACTTGGTTTCCACTATTAGTTTATTGAATTGGGCAATATAGGCTACTAACTCCCGACTCCCTTGTCTGAGATCCAAAAGTTCATTGTCTGTCGTTTGTGACACTGTGCGCCGATCAAAGATGCGAAGAAATTCTTCCTTGAATTCCTCAAAGTTATACAGAATTGAGTCATTGCAACTCACAAGCGGCATAGACCAGGCTGCCGCATCTCCGCTCAGGTAAGACAGTACAAAGGCCACCTTGGATTGGTCCTCTTTAAAAACGATAGGCTTGCAAAGGAAATGCAAAGAGCATTGGGTGAGGAAAATTTGCGCCTTATGGGGATCACCTGTAAATCTTTCTGGGGCTGCCAAAGGTATAGTGGGAGACATGGCATGGATTACCTGAGTGGTCAGTTCAGACGTAGATGACGTGGGCGAGAAATGGAAAGATTTAGGGGCCTTAAACTCCGCACTATCTCCGGAAACCAATTCTTCCACCCTCTGCCTAAGGAAATTCGCTTCCTGACTAGACTTCCTGACCTCCTCACTGAGAGTCTTATTTGCCTCCATGGTGACATTTAACTGTTCCTGAATTCTTTCTAGCACTGCTGCCAATGTCTTAACATCCAGACCCTCAGCCATACTGCTCAGGTGGGATAGTTGAATGGCACTTCAATCTGTCAAGACAAGCGAAAGAAGGTACCACGCACCTGAAATTCCCTTCCTCCACGGGAACAGCTGGACTGAAGACCTGGACTCAATTGACGAGAATTTCCCAGCTCCCCTGCCTCGCTACAGCGAATAAAATTCACTTCCAGCAAGAAGGGGGAAAGGGGAATGGGATAATAGAGAGACTCCACTGTGATGCCTGTTTCTCCCGGGCAAGTATGCCT
This sequence comes from Triturus cristatus, assembly GCF_964204655.1. NCBI lineage: Eukaryota > Metazoa > Chordata > Amphibia > Caudata > Salamandridae > Triturus > Triturus cristatus. The sequence goes on along the minus strand of NC_140584.1, from coordinate 933,023,730 downwards.
GCTTCTCCTGGACTAGGGTGGTTACTCTGGCATCTGTGAATTAAGTTAACAGAGAATTAGTGGAAGTCCCCTTAAAGGCCCTCACTACTCCCTACCCACTCCCTACGCCCTGACCTTTACCTGATCTCTACTGTGGATTTGCCCCTCTCTTTTAGTTGCCTTTTTTGTGCTCCGCGCTAAGCAAGCGCTACTGTGCTTGATGACTGCTGCTGCGCCTGATGGTGCTCCTGCGCTTGATGGTACTGCTGCACCTGATGATTACTGCTGCGGCAATTGGTGGTAAGCAATATATATATATATATATATTTAACATACAACGAGATTAAGTAGATTCTTTTCTTGTTATCGGCACTGCAGAAGAAAGTTCCTCATGGAAACTAAAAGCCAGTAGACTGAATTGTACTCTCTTGAAATTTCTGTCAGGAACCCCAAACAATGATTTAGGAAGTCTATGGGGACTGCTTCTTGTTCTACTACCAGGAACGTAGTAGGGAATATCAGTAGCCTGGCAGTCTCAAATTGTTTAATGCTTCAATACGCATTTAAGCATTAGGCCACTCACCGAGGAATGACTGTTGACCTTTTCTCTGTAGTAGTTCCTGCCTTGAAAGACCTTCCAAGACACCGCTGGTAGAGACTCTGGAGAATTTCCACTCACTGGAAATAACAGGAAAGTTTCTTGTAACACGAGATGAGATAGAAGACTTCTAACTCCACCTCCGGAATCTGTTGAGCAGCGAAGAATATCCTTCTCAACCCCCAACGAATACTTTCTGAAGTTCTGTGAGAGACTCGAAAGACACAGCCTCCTCACAAATTTCTACAGTTGAAGTGCGCCGCGGTCAGGGAACGCGCGCACGTTCAAACATCTGCCTGTCAAACACTAGACCGCTAACCCACAGACCGCCCTGAGAACGGGCGCCCTGTTGGTAATAGTTTTTAACAGACTAGTCTTCTTTTGGGAACGTCTGAAGGAAGGGAAGTGAAACAGCCGACTCCAAGGGTAATTGAAAAGTTTTCTTTTGCGATCAGAACCAGGGGAAACCGTGCAGGAAAACGTTTTGCCGTTCTTGACACCAAGACTATTTCTTACTGATAAAATTTTTATGAAGGACTGGTCCTTAATCGCGTGGCGGTGTACACGCGATTGGCTGATACTTATTATAAGTACTGCCAAAAGAATAGCTGATACCATCCTGATTGAGATTCAGGTGTTAGAAGGTCAAATTAAAACTACCATCACAAACACTCTGTACAGAAAGAATCTAGAAGAAACGAATAAATCTAACAAAGAATATAGAGACTCTATTCTTCTTAATAAGATAGAGAAATTCAAGAAAGACCTGGCACGGTTCTCGCTTGAGAAAGTTTACCCCTATACTAGAGAGGGGTATGTGGCACCAGAATTTAACAAAAAAGGCAAAAAAACTGGTTCCAACTATTCCTCCTCAGGGTCTGATACATTTTCAAGTGATTCGGAGTCCTCGGGTTTTGATACACAACATAATCAAGGTATGGGTACTTATTCCAGACCTAATCGGAGAAGAGGGAGACATGGCCATTATCAACAGCAAGGCCTTTGGTGGCCTCCGACACCTTGGGGATATCCGCAATATCACTCCCCTATGACACCCTTTCCTCCTCCAACACAGTTTTTTGGAAACCAGGCTTTTTTAGAACAGAGCCATGGAAGAAACAGAACCAGAAGCAGAGGCAGGAGAAGGGGACAACAGCTCGTTCACTGGGAAGACGATCCGCCTCCTCCGAACACACGGAGCAGGAAGGGTCTTCAACAGCCGACCACCAGCTCGAACCCGACAGTTTAGTTGTGAATTTGAGCTCACGTAACCTCACAAAAGATGAGAATGCGATCCTTGATAGAGGATTAGGATTTGTACCAACTAATCTTGGCGATCCTTTTTTAATGAGATGTGAATTGGCGCGTTTCTTCAGGAAGATTCGCCTACACTTTTTCTTTAAAAATAAAGAGAGTGATACTGTGATAATGGATGATGTTTCCTCTAACACAGGTTTGAAATTACCTTCCAAATTCAATCCACCACATCACTTGGTACCTGAGCAAGTATTGACGTTTGAAAAAGCCTTTACTTATGACATGAGGGCAATCTGTGATTCACAAGATAAACCCTATCAGAATTTACCTGGCAATGAGAAACTGGCCTTACAGACTTTACCTAATGACACCGAGATAACAATTAAACCCGCAGATAAAGGCGGAGCGATTGTGGTCCAGGATACTGTATCCTATCGTCAAAAATGTTTACGCCAATTAGGCGATTTGCGTTCTTATCGTCTCTTGAAAACTGACCCCACTTCTAGATTGACTAGAGAAATTGAAATCTTGATTGAGGAAGCCAAAACTGAAGGATGGATCACACCAAATGAGGGTGACTTTTTGTTAACCAAATATCCAATTATGCCACAGTTCTATACATTACCCAAAATTCACAAGCCACAAAGACCTCCACCTGGTCGCCCAATAATTTCAGGGATAGGGTCCCTCTTGGAGCCGTTATCCACCTTTGTCGATTTTTTCCTAAAACCAATGGTGAAACTGATGCCAACATTTTTGCAAGATACACAAGACATTTTGAGACTTCTACCTGAGACAGCATTTGATGTAGATGAAGATTATCTCTTCTCTTTTGACATAGAATCATTGTACACCTCGATTCCACAGACAGAAACTCTCGATACTATTCGAGATCTTCTAGAATCAAGAATACAAGATTTAGATACAATTACACCAGTATCATTTATTCTTGAGTGCGCAAGGTTGGCTATGACTGAGAATGTTTTTAGGTTTGAGAATGATATCTATCTCCAAATCTCAGGCACTTCTATGGGCAGCATTTTTGCACCATCGTTAGCGAATTTGTATGTCCATAAGTTTGAACAAGATCATATCTTGACCTCAAGCAATCCTTTCCGCGATAAAATACTATTGTGGAAAAGATATATAGATGATATCTTTGTCATCTATAGAGGCACGGCTTCTGATATTCAAGTTTTTCATCAGTGGCTGAACCATCGAAATGCCTTTTTGAAATTCACAGTAGAGTTTACGAAAGAACGTCTCCCCTTTCTTGACATTTGCATATATCCTCATGAAGGACATCTTGGCAGCGAATTATACAAGAAACCGATGGCAAGAAACTCATTGCTTACTTTTGAAAGCCATCATCCAAGAGCATTGAGAGAAAATTTGCCAGTAGGCCAGTTTCTGCGAATTAAGAGAAATTGTTCTGATCCTGTCAATTTTCAAAAACATGCAAAAAACTGTCAGTGCAACTAAAAGAGCGTCGTTACCCTACTCGTTTGGTCAAGAAAGCATGGAAAAGAGCCTCTAATAACAACCGGGAGGCACTTCTAGAACCCCCAGTGACCAAAACACCTCTAAACAGACTGACGTTTGTGCATACTTTCAGTACCATGACGAACAAAGTACAGAAAAGTATACGTAAACACTGGCGGATTCTAAACATAGGGCCTGATACTGTACCTAGTCCGCTTTTTTCCTACAAGAGAGGCACTAACTTGAGGGATGTTTTGGTCCATATAAGGCCTAAGATTGTGACACTGACCCAAACCAACACTTTGTGGAATCTTCCTCCGGTACAAGGCCATTTTCCCTGTGGCTCTTGTTCTGTTTGCCCTCAGACACAACATGTGAAACAGATAGATATAGGAACACCAAGACCCTGGGTTTTGAGAAAACATACGAATTGCAACTCCGAAAAGGTAATTTACATCATTACCTGTCCATGTTCACTTAGGTACGTTGGAATGACGGTACGCAAAGTAAAGTTACGTATCAGTGAACATAAAAGTACAATTCGTTGCAAAAAACAGGCCACTCGCTTGACTAATCATTTTTTGATGCTGAACCACAAAGCTGAGGATTTGAACTGGACTATACTTGAACAGCCATTTATCCCTGCTCATGTTAGTGATATTACACAATTTCTGTTTAAAAGGGAACAAAAATGGATTTACAGACTTCGTACTGATGTGCAGGGATTGAATGACGATATTCCCTGGACAATACTTTGATTATGACTAAACATTGAGAACATACTACATTGTTGATCATGGCCAATGCAAGGTCTTTGTCTATTGAACAGTTTGATTTTTTGATTCTCTTAACTTGTGTTAGGTCAATATACATAAAATAGTTGTTTAGAGCTTCCAGATCTTTCGGGGTCATCATTAGACAGTTTCTATATAGGCGTTTCTAATATATGAGGCCGTCTTTTTTAACCTATTATGAATGTTGGCCCTGAGAACTTCTCTCTTTCTTGCGAAGTGAGACAATTGTTTTTTCACTGAGTTTACAAACATGACTACATGACCCATGATGCCGAGTCGCATCATGGCTACGCAAACAAGGAGCGTGTGGTTGCGTTGACATTCTCTATTAGCTTGGATGGGGACGACGTATCCTAGGATGCCTGGCCGTGCTTGGTTGATGTTATGATTGAATGCGCTGTGTCAAACAACATTTAATATAGACGATACGAGACTACACGTTCTATGATGCCGAGTCGCATCATGTTTATGCGAGTAATGAGCGTGTGGTTTCGGGTACTTCCTCCATGAGTTTAGATGGGAACTACAAATCCAATGATGCCCAGTCGCGTTAGTTTGACATCATGATTGAACGCGCTGTGTCAAACTACATTTAAACATGCGATACTGGCGCGCTTGTACCTCCCCGTCCGACTCTGAAATGTTCTGTGGTATCGACGGAGAGGTTTGTGAATCTTTGGCTTGGTTTCACGTTATCCTAGACCTTATTACGAGAGGTGTGTTAGCTATTTGAGAAAGTATGTTTGTCTTTACAACACGATCTTCATGCGACAATGCAAACTGGTGGTTTTTTTCGCACGTTAAGAGATTCCATACAATTTAGAAAACCAGCGTTAATACGGACATCATTCTGTATAGTTTGATTGTAGTAACAAGATTGCCTTTATTACGATCTGTATCAGGCTGTCTTAGACAGTACATAGGTTTGAACCGAGTTAGATGCCTATTTGGAAATTAAGAGATTTGTTTTTTTAACAATGGACAAGTGGTTAAATAAAGTTTTGTACCACTTGTCTCCACATAGAGCGGGCCACTTTTATCTGAGCAGGATGCCAGGTGAGGTGAGGCGGTCTCCCGTACTGTAGACGGGTAAGCATTCTTTCCCTCTTTCTTGAGCATTATTTAGCTCGTGACACTAACATGTATTTGTAGTGGATTATTGAATGTTTTTGTTAAGGATTATTAAGTTCAAGAGAGATCAAGCGATTTGTATATACACGTTTCATATTGAATGTCTACCCTTATTCCTATTTTTGTTCTTTTTCATCTTTTAGGATTATACAAAGATGCTCCCCTAACAAATCGTAAGGAGAGGTTTGAAATAAAAAAGAAAAAATTCGCACTGGGTTTGATTTTACACCATATATACAGCAGTAGCAAAGGTTCTGTTTGGTCCTGACGAAAGCCGGATTAATATTCATCCTTCGGCTGAAACATGTTGACCTAATTGTTGGACTAGAGCAGTTATTCTGTCAAAACTGCGTCTACACTGTTTAGATTTTGTCATATGGGCAGATATTATTAAAAGGTTTTTTCTGTCTTATTTGACAATTTTAATATCACTTCCTTATATTTTTTGTTTTTGCACTGCTTCTATCACCACCATTCATACTTGTCAGCCACACTAAGATTTGATAGATACCTCATCTCAAGATGAACAGAGAGGTGTAAGTTACCCGTACTATCTGCAGCCTCGGATCCCAAATTATGTGGGCTGCTATTCTGGTGGCTGATGGGATTCATGATTCATGTTTAGACTATAAAAATATTTGAATTGCTTGATCTATTTTTGAGTGGACCCTAGATTTCTTTGTTGTGATGTTAGTCTTCAGAAACTAAAGGGATTAGTTTTCTAGCGGTCGGTAAATATTGTCCCTTTGACCCCCCTTTTGATATATTTATTATATCTTGTTATATAGTGCCAAAATCAACTGCCACCCCAGGAAGATTAGGGATTTGGGTGAGACACTGTGAGCTAGCTAGGAGTTGGACCGACAGTCTCTGATGATGTAGATGGACTCAGTCCCTACATTCTGAAGTTCTATCTACGTAATACGCATTCCTACCTTTTCTAGTGGGAACTGTAGAAAACATTCCTCCTTGATAATGAACTTAGGTCTTTCTACCATGTTACTCTGAGTAAATCAAAACCGTCAGGCAAATTGTTCACAATTGTGCAGTAAATCAGGGATATGTGTTTGTGTTCTATTTAGCCCATCAGTCATCTAGCTTCCAAGGGATGAAATTCAAGGAGGTCATCCAAACTCTTATTGTGTGGATGTAGGATATGGCAGAAGAGGATGTAGCCTTACGGCTAGAGCAGTCGACCTCGAAGCTGGGGAACCAGGTTCGAGTCTCGGCAACGATGCTTAACATCCTGTGATTCTGGGCAAATCACTTAATCTCCCCATGCCTCTCACAAAAAAATGAATGTGTCATCTGTAACAAAACTGGTGCTCATGTAAAGCGCTCCCATACCTGATTTTGCGGGTCCAGTTTGTGCTATACAAAACTCTAACAAAGAATTATTGTTTGTGCAGATTTAAAAGAGGCCTGTAATTGTCCAAAGGAGACCATTTGGATGTCCTCCATTACATCTCCTAGTGTGGAAATGCCACTTAAATTCCACCCCCAAACCACAAAGGGCCACAAAACCTGTAAGAGCATTTCCTACCCAGAGTGAGTCTCCTGCGTAAGTCTATTATGCTAGCCCTATTTTTTAAGAGTTTCCCTGGGGGGGGGAGGGGGGGGGGCGTGAGGGAGACCGACAAAGATGGCCACTCTCTGAGAGTGCTCTGGCTACTGAGCTCTGAATATCGATATTGGCAGGCGACACCGGCACCTGCACCTCATCCCTGGGATGCCCTAGGGTGTGAGGAACTGCCCGGAGATCAGTGCCTCCGCTCCCGCTGGAGATCTGCTGCCGGCTCACTATGTGGCTGGAGGAAGCAATGCCGGCGCCATAGGCCTAGAAGCATCAGGCTTGTGTAGCGCTGCCCGACGTCCCCATGGAAGCGCAGCGCACGGAGACAGGACCCCGCCCACAGGGATAGCTAGCAGCTTCCATCATGCCAGCGACCACTGCATCCTCACCCATACTGGTGGTAAGGGAGCAATGCAAGGGCTACACTGCAGCACTTGGCTCTTCCCATGCACTGACTATCAGCAGATGGAGAACTGATTGCTGGCTCCAGATTCCCAGCTCACCATTTCGGAGCAAGATCACTGTGGATCTTAGGTCCTATACAAGGAAGAGATATACCTTGACCTGGATACATCCCTGGGCATAGGAGCTGGCTTACCTACACGGTGCTGCTCAATATAACTTCTTCTCCTCGACAGCGGATTGTAACTATTGTCATGACCACAAGCCCCACTGGGAGAGACGATGAGTTCCGGAAAGCCCAACCCCAGGCAGGACAAGCTGGCCTTTGAAGCCAAAAAAGGATGCACTCCCAGGACAAGTTCATGGGGGATACCACAAACTTCATGGATATGGGAGCAAATATCTATGCTGAAGCAGACACAGAAGTACGATCCCATCTCCTGAATCTACAAACTAGCCTCACGAAGTTTGAATTGAAAATCGATGCACTGACGCTCAGACTGGACGCCACGAAGGAATGATAGCACAAACAATGTATAATGGCACATTGAATACAGTCAATGACATGCATACACAAATGCCTGAGGAGATTGATCATGTGAAATCGAAGAATAAGGATCTGGAAGCCAAATCGAGGCACAGTAGCCTTTGCATTTTGGGGATCCCGGAAATGACGGCTATGGGGAAAATGGAGGATTTGTACAATGCCTGCTCCTATCTACTATTGATAACGACAAGCTGTCCCTCATATTCGTGGTGGAAAGACGCATCGAACACTATGGCCCCAGCTAACCCCGGGCGCCCCACTGCGTCCCATTGTTGGGAAACTCCTGAACTACAGGAATCAGTCACTAGGTGTCAAGACCGTATTTCCCTGATCACACACAGCTGGTCCAAGAGGCCTGTTGGAAATTCATTCAGGTCAAGAGAAAACTACAGGATTTGAATGTTAAACATGCAATGTTATAGCCGGCATGACTCCGTTTTCATGTGCAGGGCAAGACACACATCTTTGATGACCCCCATGTGGCTCATGCCTTCCTGAGACATGGAGGAACGTGAAACAGGAGTAAACCTGTTTACCCAGTTGAGACCGGGTGAAGTATGATAGCAAAACAACAATGTCTCAACCAGTAATTATAAAAAGGCAATTACAGTAAATGCATAAGTCATTGAGGGAGGGAAAACAGGAGACCAAGATAAGAAAAAGAGCGTTATTATTATGCAAGTAGTTACCCTTTCTGGTGATTAATTCCTGTTCGTGCGATCGTGGCAGTGATTTTTCCTGTTGCCGATTTCTCATTTATAATAATCTCCTTATATACCGTGACCCTCGTGTCATAAATTGGAGCAGCTGATATCTTGATCCATCTGTTAAACTGACCCCCGGACTTACGTCCATAACGCTGCATCGGTTAATTTATGGACAGCGTTCCTGTGCCTCTCTCGCGCTGATGCCATTTCCCAATATGCTTGCCAGCAACATTCATTGATAGCGATCGCTTTTCAGTGACCTTTGCGATTCCTTGGATTTATTAACTACGTACCTACGTGCCTCCAGCACTACTTAAAAGCTGTATCCATTGTCCTGATGATGACCTTTATTGAACAAGGTCGAAACGCCGTCGACATTCCAGTGTAATTTATGGCCACCACTGGATCAAATCCTCAAAAACAAATTATTCGTTGTATATATATTATTTGATTGTGACTATTGTTTGTCTTTATTTGTTTTGCGCCGCTTCACGCTGTGTACATATCACTTCTGTCACTGCACTTATCACTCACACCGAGCACGGTCAGTACACAATTGGTGTTTTTTTGGCTACTTTAATCCATTTGTAATGTAGTGCTGTTATAACTACTTGCATAATAATAACGCTCTTTTTCTTATCTTGGTCTCCTGTTTTCCCTTCCTGAAACATGGAGCTAAAATTTACAGGCAAAAGAAAGGAGGAGGGGTTTTCCCACAGCGAGACCTCAGGGATGACGAGGATTTTTGTTGAGACATTGTACATTCGCACTCTGAGATGATCGCATAAAGGCTATAACAACCCCAAAGCATGTGGTCTCTCATTTACTGTGATGTTCACTAGATACAAACTCCCACGAGGGGCCCAGGACTCTGTCTCCATGGCTGTGCTCTACTTGCGCACAGATCACGGTCTGTTTTTTCTGGGACAGGTAAGAGGACTGCAGTAAATGCCCAAGCTCTAGCGACATGCCCGCTTCACATCCATGCTGCGGCCCCTATTAAGTAGGTCCCGGAAGGGGGTCAGTGCCCTGGGTGGCATTAAGAGGGGGCAGCGGGAAAAGGAGCAAGCAGTAATGCACGCCTGCTTGGGAAAAATAGGCACTGTACAGCAGGAGAAAAATATAGCGATGAGTGTAAGGTTTACTGAACAGCACAAGTGACTAAACTATAGGTATTCAAACAACAAGGTAACAGTTCCTATAGCGGGCAGTCCCAGTAAGGTATACTGCCTGAAGGGTGGAGAGAAAGTGGTCGAGGAGGTTCGTGGTGATGTCTGAGATGTAGGCCAGATACTCCTGGGTGGTGTTCCAAGTGCCCTCACACACCCTTGCGGGTGCAAAGCATCATCATCGGGCGTTGCTCCTCGTGGGGGTGGCGCTGCAGTCCCTCACGGGCCCTTCAAGAGGGCTCTCTGTCGGAGATCTTTTTGTTGGAGTAGCCGTAGTTGTGCGTGCGGGTGTGTGGGGATAGTGGGTGATGTGGTGAGACTAAAAAGACCCGTAGGTACCCCAAACGGTTTATTAGTGAGTCCGTAGGGTCTGGTTAAAATCTAACGGGGAGTGGTGCCTGAATAGCACTCTAAAAAGTAGGGGAAAGGTAGATTGTTCTGCTACTCTCAACCCGTGTGTGACAAAATTAGAGTGAGAGTGAGAACGTGAGGTGGGTGGTCAACATGTTTCGCGCTGCCCGCGGTCCCTAACGGATCCGTAGCGCTTCGTCAGGACCAAAAGTAAAAAGAATTACAAAAACTGAGATATAGGAGCAAGTGTATCCTATATTCCCATCTTAGAGGGAACACGTATTGTTCGTGTCCCAAAGAGCGAACCTAAAGGGAGAAAGGGGGGAAAAAAAGGGAACAGGGAGACAAAAAGAGGCAAAATAAGGTGGTCAGCAACGTATCCAGAGTGCGTAATACAAGTCCCCGGTGTACAGGCGAACCGGTGCGGAGATATACTCGGATAATGGTTGTGCCACATGCTAGAGGAAGGGGGGGAGGGAGGGAATGCGTCAAAATAAGCCCTCAATTGGGCAGGTGCAAGAGAGACTCGTGGCTCTATCAACTCTGTGGATATCTTGATCATGCAAGTCCGTTTAGTGGAGAACAAGTGCATGATGGACAGCTCAGGGCTTTGCAGTGCTAGGGTCATGCAAGGTTTATAAGGGAATATCGAACACAGCTGTTAAACTAGTGTCTAAAAACCGACTAATGTCGAGTTGAACTGGGTGTTATCGACATGCCGGAAGTTCGACCGTAGAAAGTGGCGAGGATGGACGAGTGAGCCAACAAAATTGTTTAACAGTATTCCGTGACCATGTGCAGACTACATTATAGTGCTAAAGATATGTGGAGCTGGTGGGAGACCGGTAAACCTACCCAATATTAAGTGGGTCCAAGCTGTACCGGGTAGAGATCAGCTGGGGCGGGGGCGCCAGCTAAAAAGAGACAGCCAGCGTTTGTGAAAAGCTCATACTACGGGAGGAGGAAAAAGACACAACAGTAGTACTGCCGGAAGCAGAGAAAAAGTAATCGTTAATTTACAAAGAAGTAAGTAAGAAGATAGTGACATGTACTTACTCAAGCCCCGGGTAATCTATACCGAAAACCTACGTGCCTCCAGGATTGCCGGTAGTTGAATCGGTGTAGAGGTTCAATATATACCAGGAGTTGATTGGATGTTCGTCCCGGATGTGGGTCAGCTGTGTGTGTGGTAGAGACTAAGGAGGGACTGAATATCCATGGTACTGCGGATGGCGGCCATGTTGGAAAGGTCCGCAACACAATAAGAGGTGTCATAGTGTGGATGTCTCCGTGTCACGGGGTTGGGGAGACTCATGGAGGGGTATTATAGGGGTGGTATGTGTAGTAAAGACCTATGTAACGGTCCCTGGGAGTCGGACGGAAAAGTAATGTCCTAATACCCCCACTAGCCTCTATGGTATAAGCGTCGGCCATGATGGAACGGGTCCGTGGTTGTGTTTACTTGTGTGTCGACAGGTTTACTAATCGTGTTTGGTCAGACACAGGGGCTGGGTTTGGATCTCGTAATGTCAGCGAGGTATGGTGGTATCATAGTGTGCTCAGAGAAAGTGGTCATAGGTGAGCTGGAACTCATAACTATAGGTGTATGTGCTGGAGCAGAGTTTTCTGTTGAAAATTCATCGGGTTTTGAAGCTTCAGTTGTTTAAACGTGGTAAAAATAAAATTACTAATTTTTAATCATTAATTATTTGTTTTGTGTAAATGTTTTTTATTAATCAATATGTATGTATTAACAAGAGAAAACCGACACGAGGGAACGCTTACGTGTTGCTATTGACAATGTGCATGTTTTATTAAATAAACGTTGCTGAGTGCTGTTTATTTTTAAGCATGAAACGCTTTTGAATTAATGCTTTTTTATGTTGCTAAAGCTAGATAATTGCATACACATAAGGGTATTAGTGGGGTTAACACTGTTTAATCACTATGCTGTGGTAACGTTGTTTTGTCTCTTTTAATTAAGATGGTCTATTGTGGCCTATTGTGGCCTACTAAAAGATGGCTGACTTTTGAAGCCTGGTTTCGACTGAGAATTTGTGATGGAAAAGGCCTTGCTGAATATGGACGCGAGTCATCTGTCCACAGTCCTTGCCTGGTTAAAACTTTCCGTGAGGACAGCAGCAGATCTGGGCATGTTTCCAGATGCATTGGGACAGCAGCCTTGCCAGCCTTGGAAAACAAAGGAGCTTTAAAGAAAGACTCTAAACTCTGAGCTCACCAGAGGAAATGTGTGGAAGTTGAGAAGAAACATTTTAAGATTTAGTTCCTGTTCTGTCTTTTTATTTTTGTGACTTTTTCTGAGCGGAGATTTTTCAAAATGTAGCGATGCTACATCCTTTCCTTCTCGCTCTGCTCAGCGGTTCGGCGGATGAAGTAATATTAAATGTTTCTTTCCTTTGTCTGAATTATTATAAATATACTAGACTAGAGAGGGTTTCATTCCATTGCGTTTTGCCACTTTGCCATTTTTCTTCCCAAACCTGCGTTGGTGAGGATCGATGCTGTGAGGACGGTGACTTGGGAGATTTCTACTGAGAGACTTGTCCTGATGACCCATTCTGACATTTAGCTAGAATAGGTAATTATGAGAAAATTATTTATTCTGATTAATTTCTTTTGACTAATTTTAGATAAAGAATCATAATTTTAAATACGGTGTTGGTGATTATTTCTTGTCAGTTATTGAGTACTCTATTTGATTATTGATGTATAGATTGTTTAGATTATGACAATTGCAATAGCTAGGTCTTATCGACCTCGGTGTAGATGTGGGGTTTAGGTGTTTAGGAGTTTTCTTTCCACAGGTTCAATGCTGGTAGAGTATTTGAGTGTATGTTAGTGAAATGGGCCCTAGTGTATGGTGAGTGTATGTGCGTGTAACTGTGAAATTACTCTATCCGTGGAAGTAGGGAGATTTTGTACACCCCAATCTGCATCATATGCACATATATTGTAAGAGTCTGTTTACTGCAAGTGTCTGTACATAAACTATAATGGGTCCACACAATTTTTACTGCAATTGTCTGTATACAGACTGTGAGGGACCCGCAGTGTCGGTCCTGAGGCTGGAGACAAGGGTGGCACTTTGGTCATAGCAGAAGATGGTGTCAGGTATGCAGTGGAGAGCATGATGGGGATGTGCTGCCGGATGTTATGGATTAAGGGAACTCCATGGGATGTCATCGTTAAGACTGGTGACATCAGAACGGAGTCTAAAGACCCAACGTTGTTCAGTTTTGAACAGATTGGTTGGTGTCCACGAAGGATTGTGATCAATCACAGTCCAATTAAGACTGTCAGGAGAATGGTTATGTTCCAGAAAATGGTTCTGCAGTCTGGTCTGTGTTTTCTTGCACCGTATTGTACTCTTATGTTCCCCAATGCGGGTTTTGACAGGTCTAGTAGTCATGCCTATGTATCGGAGTCCGCAAGGGCAGGTGATAAGGTAAATGCAGTTTTTAGTATTGCAGTTAGTGTGCCGTCTCAATTGCCATGGTCTGGGTAGTCCTAGATCCAACTCTTTCATAGGTTTGGTTTGGGTACAGGTGGTGCAGGAGCCACATGGGAAATGGCCTACAACTGGAGGTAGAGCCCAAAGGGTTTCTCGTGGTTTCATATTCTTTCTAGGGCGGGTATGCACTAGAATGTCTCTAAGGTTCTGAGTGCGTTTGAACGCAAACAGGGGGCAAGGACCAGGGTCAAAAGACCCAGTTTTCAGTATTTTCCAGTGTCGTCTCACTATCCTCTGAATGTTGTTAGAGAGAGGGGTGAAAGACGTCACGCACGTTAGTGCCGTGTTCTCTGATTTGGCCTTGGTTTCCAGCAGCGCATCACGATGGTTGTTCCTAGCCCTTTTATGTTCTGTTTTAATGATGTTGGTAGGGTATTTCCTGGTAATAAGGTTCTTTTTGAGGATGGCCGCTTGAGCTTCGAACTCAGTGAGGGTATTGCAATTCCTTCTCAGTCTTAGGAACGGTCCCACAGGGAGATTGTCCCTCAATGCTTTCGGATGGTGGCTCTGATATAGTAGGAGACTATTCCTATCAGTTGGTTTTCTATAGTTCGTTGTTAGTAAACAGCCATCTTTCAGGGATATAGAGAGGTCCAGGAAGGGAATCGACTCGTGAGAGTGGGTACCTGTGAATTTGAGGAAAGGGTTAATCGTGTTCATCCAGGCAAAGAACGCAGCATAATCATCTGTACTCCCCCTCCAGAAAACAAGAATGTCGTCGATGTATCAACGCCACAAAAGGATGTTATCTTGGAAGGGGTTAGATGGATTTTGGATTTTGTCTTCCTCCAGTTTGGCCATATAGAGACAGGCCAGGCTCGGCGCAAATGTGCTCCCCATGCACGTGCCCTGTGTCTGATGGTAAAGTTTGTTGTTGAACTCAAAAAAGTTTTCTTTGAGTGCGAGTTGGGCACATTCACAGATGAAAGGTATGGGAGTGACAAATGGCCATAGATCAAGAGTGTGTAGAGCATCTTCCAGGACCATCATAGTGTCGTCCTGGGGTATATTAGTATATAATGCTACTACATCTAGGGTAACTAGAAGATCAATCGTGTCAGGGGAACTGAACTGTTGTATCAGATTAAGAACTTCCATGGTGTCTCTCAAGTAGGTAGGGGTTTTTTCTACGAGTGGTCGTAAGAAGAAATCACAGAATTTGCTTAGTGGTTCCGTGGATTGGTTTGGTTAAGAAATACTGCTTCATCATGTGAAATCCAATCTTCAGCTTCGGCTATGGTGGTCATGTTCTGTATTTTGGTCACCAGGCGTTTCGTGGGGTCCACGTTGATAGGTTGGTAGTATTGCATGTCCGAGAGTTGGCGTTCGCATTCTGCTTCATAGATTCCCCTATCCAAGATGACGATGGCCCCACCCTTATCAGCAGGTTTGAGAATAATGGACTGGTCATCTGCGAATTTGGTAAGGATAAGTTGTTCTTCTTTGGAGAGGTTATCAAAGTGGTGGTTGGGGGTCGTATCGGCGACATCTTTCAGGACCGCTTGTTCAAAGGTGAGAACTTCGTTGGGTGTCATGGCCGAGGTAGGGGTGAACTTGGATTTGTTCTTGAGTCCAGTCCCTACCGTGGGTGTTTCCGGTTTCCCTTCGAAGAATGCTTTCAGGGGGATCTTCCTGAAGAATTGATGGAGTTCCTGGTGAAGTCTGAAGTCATCTTCTCTGTGAGTGGGAACGAAACCAAGGCCTTTATCCAAGAGTCTTTGTTCGTCCACTGTCAAAATTTTGGTGGACAGGTTGACTACGAGGGTTTGGATGTTTTGCTCCTCAGGATCATCTGTTCTTGGTCTTTCCAATGCACGTTCCTTGATCCTGTTCTTCTTCTGCCTCTTCCTCTGCCCCTCCCTCTGTTTAGAAAAGGTGGGTTCTCAAATTGGTGGTACTGAGGCAACGGTGGGTTAGGACCTAGGTGGGGGTTCCACACAGGTTGTGGGCCCATCCAGGGTCCCTTACATAAGGGTGGTTGGTATGGGAGACCCGGGAAGCCTTGGAATAGCGGGGGAGGTTGAGATGTATGTCTGTAACCTCCACGGTACCTAGGTTTCCTGTTCTCGTAGCTGGAGTTGCGATTGGAGGAATTGGATCCTGATGAATGATTACTACTGGCATCGTCCGATGTTTCCGTAGTTTGAAAGACATAGTCTTCCTTAGTATAGGGGTAAATCTTCTCCTTGTCAAATCGTTTAACATCCTTTTGAAGTTGGTTAATTTTCTGTTTGGTAAGATATTCCTTATGTTCGTTCATCTCTTGGTTGATCTCAGACAGGCGAGACTTAAATGTCGTGATGTAAATGCCTGTCTTTAATCTATTTTCGGAGAGAGTGATCTGAATCAGAAGTTCATCTGACAGGCGTTTGGCTGTGTTGATGATTAGCACCAGCCAGTCTCTGGTGCACTTCCAGGAGATGCAAGACCATTCTCGCCTAAAGGTAAGATCTTCCAGAAATATTCTAGGAGCCAGAGTAACAAGGAGACCATTGGGGGCGATGTTGGCTCTAAGGTATTCAGTCATGATTATACCGTGCAGAGCGGTCTTAATCTGTAATCTTCTCAAGGCTTGGAGAGATTTACAATCGTCATCTCTGCTCCCTGATGGGAGATTACCATCCTCTGATAGTAAAGAGGGTGCCCTCAGAATTTCTGCTACTGTTTCGTCGTCGAAACAGAGACCTGGATCTTCCATGATAGAGATCAGTAGGTTGAGTCAGTCTTGTGAGGGAAGGAGGGGGGGGGGGTTTGAAGGGCAGAGAGAGAACGTAGTGGAGAGGGTGTCCCACGGCAAGCTGCCGTACTAAATAGTAAACACACTGAGAGGGGGACCAGGAGCATGGGTTAAAGAGTAGGTCCTGTACCAACGCTCCTAAGTTAGCTATTCAAACAACAAGGTAACAGTTCCTATAGCGGGCAGTCCCAGTAAGGTATACTGCCTGAAGGGTGGAGAGAAAGTGGTCGAGGAGGTTCGTAGTGATGTCTGAGATGTAGGCCAGATACTCCTGGGTGGTGTTCCAAGTGCCCTCACACACCCTTGCGGGTGCAAAGCATCATCATCGGGCGTTGCTCCTCGTCGGGGTGGCGCTGCAGTCCCTCACGGGCCCTTCAAGAGGGCTCTCTGTCGGAGATCTTTTTGTTGGAGTAGCCGTAGTTGTGCGTGTGGGTGTGTGGGGATAGTGGGTGATGTGGTGAGACTAAAAAGACCCGTAGGTACCCCAAACGGTTTATTAGTGAGTCCGTAGGGTCTGGTTAAAATCTAACGGGGAGTGGTGCCTGAATAGCACTCTAAAAAGTAAGGGAAAGGTAGATTGTTCTGCTACTCTCAACCCGTGTGTGACAAAATTAGAGTGAGAGTGAGAACGTGAGGTGGGTGGTCAACATGTTTCGCGCTGCCCGCGGTCCCTAACGGATCCGTAGCGCTTCGTCAGGACCAAAAGTAAAAAGAATTACAAAAACTGAGATATAGGAGCAAGTGTACCCTATATTCCCATCTTAGAGGGAACACGTATTGTTCGTGTCCCAAAGAGCGAACCTAAAGGGAGAAAGGGGGGAAAAAAGGGAACAGGGAGACAAAAAGAGGCAAAATAAGGTGGTCAGCAACGTATCCAGAGTGCGTAATACAAGTCCCCGGTGTACAGGCGAACCGGTGCGGAGATATACTCGGATAATGGTTGTGCCACATGCTAGAGGAAGGGGGGAGGGAGGGAATGCGTCAAAATAAGCCCTCAATTGGGCAGGTGCAAGAGAGACTCGTGGCTCTATCAACTCTGTGGATATCTTGATCATGCAAGTCTGTTTAGTGGAGAACAAGTGCATGATGGACAGCTCAGGGCTTCGCAGTGCTAGGGTCATGCAAGGTTTATAAGGGAATATCGAACACAGCTGTTAAACTAGTGTCTAAAAACCGACTAATGTCGAGTTGAACTGGGTGTTATCGACATGCCGGAAGTTCGACCGTAGAAAGTGGCGGGGATGGACGAGTGAGCCAACAAAATTGTTTAACAGTATTCCGTGACCATGTGCAGACTACATTATAGTGCTAAAGATATGTGGAGCTGGTGGGAGACCGGTAAACCTACCCAATATTAAGTGGGTCCAAGCTGTACCGGGTAGAGATCAGCTGGGGCGGGGGCGCCAGCTAAAAAGAGACAGCCAGCGTTTGTGAAAAGCTCATACTACGGGAGGAGGAAAAAGACACAACAGTAGTACTGCCGAAAGCAGAGAAAAAGTAATCGTTAATTTACAAAGAAGTAAATAAGAAGATAGTGACATGTACTTACTCAAGCCCCGGGTAATCTATACCGAAAACCTACGTGCCTCCAGGATCGCCGGTAGTTGAATCGGTGTAGAGGTTCAATATATACCAGGAGTTGATTGGATGTTCGTCCCGGATGTGGGTCAGCTGTGTGTGTGGTAGAGACTAAGGAGGGACTGAATATCCATGGTACTGCGGATGGCGGCCATGTTGGAAAGGTCCGCAACACAATAAGAGGTGTCATAGTGTGGATGTCTCCGTGTCACGGGGTTGGGGAGACTCATGGAGGGGTATTGTAGGGGTGGTATGTGTAGTAAAGACCTATGTAACGGTCCCTGGGAGTCGGACGGAAAAGTAATGTCCTAATACCCCCACTAGCCTCTATGGTATAAGCGTCGGCCATGATGGAACGGGTCCGTGGCTGTGTTTACTTGTGTGTCGACAGGTTTACTAATCGTGTTTGGTCAGACACAGGGGCTGGGTTTGGATCTCGTAATGTCAGCGAGGTATGGTGGTATCATAGTGTGCTCAGAGAAAGTGGTCATTGGTGAGCTGGAACTCATAACTATAGGTGTATGCACATATATTGTAAGAGTCTGTTTACTGCAAGTGTCTGTACATAAACTATAATGGGTCCACACAATTTTTACTGCAATTGTCTGTATACAGACTGTGAGGGACCCGCAGTGTCGGTCCTGAGGCTGGAGACAAGGGTGGCACTTTGGTCATAGCAGAAGATGGTGTCAGGTATGCAGTGGAGAGCATGATGGGGATGTGCTGCCGGATGTTATGGATTAAGGGAACTCCATGGGATGTCGTCGTTAAGACCGGTGACATCAGAACGGAGTCTAAAGACCCAACGTTGTTCAGTTTTGAACAGATTGGTTGGTGTCCACGAAGGATTGTGATCAATCACAGTCCAATTAAGACTGTCAGGAGAATGGTTATGTTCCAGAAAATGGTTCTGCAGTCTGGTCTGTGTTTTCTTGCACCGTATTGTACTCTTATGTTCCCCAATGCGGGTTTTGACAGGTCTAGTAGTCATGCCTATGTATCGGAGTCCGCAAGGGCAGGTGATAAGGTAAATGCAGTTTTTAGTATTGCAGTTAGTGTGCCGTCTCAATTGCCATGGTCTGGGTAGTCCTAGATCCAACTCTTTCATAGGTTTGGTTTGGGGACAGGCGGTGCAGGAGCCACATGGGAAATGGCCTACAACTGGAGGTAGAGCCCAAAGGGTTTCTCGTGGTTTCATATTCTTTCTAGGGCGGGTATGCACTAGAATGTCTCTAAGGTTCTGAGTGCGTTTGAACGCAAACAGGGGGCAAGGACCAGGGTCAAAAGACCCAGTTTTCAGTATTTTCCAGTGTCGTCTCACTATCCTCTGAATGTTGTTAGAGAGAGGGGTGAAAGACGTCACGCACGTTAGTGCCGTGTTCTCTGATTTGGCCTTGGTTTCCAGCAGCGCATCACGATGGTTGTTCCTAGCCCTTTTATGTGCTGTTTTAATGATGTTGGTAGGGTATTTCCTGGTAATAAGGTTCTTTTTGAGGATGGCCGCTTGAGCTTCGAACTCAGTGAGGGTATTGCAATTCCTTCTCAGTCTTAGTGACTGTCCCACAGGGAGATTGTCCCTCAATGCTTTCGGATGGTGGCTCTGATATAGTAGGAGACTATTCCTATCAGTTGGTTTTCTATAGTTCGTTGTTAGTAAACAGCCATCTTTCAGGGATATAGAGAGGTCCAGGAAGGGAATCGACTCGTGAGAGTGGGTACCTGTGAATTTGAGGAAAGGGTTAATCGTGTTCATCCAGGCAAAGAATGCAGCACAATCATCTGTACTCCCCCTCCAGAAAACAAGAATGTCGTTGATGTATCGACGCCACAAAAGGATGTTATCTTGGAAGGGGTTAGATGGATTTTGGATTTTGTCTTCCTCCAGTTTGGCCATATAGAGACAGGCCAGGCTCGGCGCAAATGTGCTCCCCATGCACGTGCCCTGTGTCTGATGGTAAAGTTTGTTGCTGAACTCAAAAAAGTTTTCTTTGAGTGCGAGTTGGGCACATTCGCAGATGAAAGGTATGGGAGTGACAAATGGCCATGGATCAAGAGTGTGTAGAGCATCTTCCAGGACCATCAAAGTGTCGTCCTGGGGTATATTAGTATATAATGCTACTACATCTAGGGTAACTAGAAGATCAATCGTGTCAGGGGAACTGAACTGTTGTATCAGATTAAGAACTTCCATGGTGTCTCTCAAGTAGGTAGGGGTTTTTTCTACGAGTGGTCGTAAGAAGAAATCACAGAATTTGCTTAGTGGTTCTAATACAGAATTGATCCCTGACACAATAGGGCGGCCCGGGGGGGGGGGTTGATACCCTTATGGATTTTGGGGAGGCAGTAGAAGAATGGTGTCCGTGGATTGGTTTGGTTAAGAAATACTGCTTCATCATGTGAAATCCAATCTTCAGCTTCGGCTATGGTGGTCATGTTCTGTATTTTGGTCACCAGGCGTTTCGTGGGGTCCACGTTGATAGGTTGGTAGTATTGCATGTCCGAGAGTTGGCGTTCGCATTCTGCTTCATAGATTCCCCTATCCAAGATGACGATGGCCCCACCCTTATCAGCAGGTTTGAGAATAATGGACTGGTCATCTGCGAATTTGGTAAGGATAAGTCGTTCTTCTTTGGAGAGGTTATCAAAGTGGTGGTTGGGGGTCGTATCGGCGACATCTTTCAGGACCGCTTGTTCAAAGGTGAGAACTTCGTTGGGTAACTGGACACGCAGAGGACTGAGATTACAATCAGGCTATTTAGTATTTACAAACGGCACAAGTGACTAATTTGCATGCAGCACAAAGTGAGACCATGCAGTGGAGTAAGGCAATGGAACAGAGGTCTACCGCTCTACAGACATATTCGCAGAGATGGCTTGCCCGTCAAATTCTATAACGAATACATTGACCTACTGGCTCCTCACATGCTGGAAATGTATGGCGAGGTGCTTCAAAAGGGAGAGCTCCCTCCCACTGTCAGAGACGCAATGGTAGTCATGCTCCTTAAACCTGGGAAACCCACCACAGATTGAGGATCTTATCACCCACTGTCCATTATCAACACGGACAACAAAATGCTGTCGAAGATCATGGCAGCCCGACTATTGCCACTACTGCATGGTCTGGTCCTCCTGGAGCAATCCGGCATTATTTTGGATCACTCCACACCTCACAACTTCTGGTCACGTTATACATTCTTACCTCAAATTAATCAAGAAACTAGGGGGCAGCATTGTTTCTGGATGCCACTAAGGCATTCGATTCCATAAAATGGCCATGTATGATATATGTGAGGTGAGTACCAAACCAAGACTAACACCCAGGAAACTAGGGACTAGGGGGAGCACTGAACCACCACAGATAAGTAACTACAAGTTGCTAGCCACCCATTTGCAGAGGTTACACCCCTGGTCAGTGTCCACACGATAAAGTGCGGAAGTCACTGGAGTTTTATTTTTTTAGGACCCTTCCCAGAGGACCTTGAGGAACCCTTTGGTACCAGGGAGGTTGGAGGACACTCCCACCCGTGGATACCCAGAGAACTTAGATACCTACTCCAGGGAGCCCGAGTGCATAGATGCGAAGTGGTGTCGGAACATCCCATTGATGTCAATGGGGAACCTTGGATGTCCAGCTGCTACAGAGTCTCCTGGACCAAGTCGGTGGAACCTAGATGTGGATTCCAGATGAGGAGTACCTGCAAAAAGAGGGGACAGAGTTCAAACCCCCTGGAGGTGTCCAGGAGGTGCAGGAGCACGATGCTAGCCCTTGTCGGAGGTAATTTGCTGCAGCACGGAGGTCTTGAAGATGCAGCTGTGGAGCCCATCCGACAATGCAGAGGCACAGGAGATGCCCATGAGCTGCCCCACGTTGACTGACGAGATGCAGGAAGGTCAGTGGCCGGCAGGACCACCAACAAGCCTTGGCAAATGCAACAGATGTGGTGCAGGAATAAATGTTTAGTTGCAGACCAGGAAGGTCAGATGAACTCACCCAGGAAGTGTAAGTCAAGGACGGCCCTCAGTAAGCAGGAGAGCCAACAGGAATAAGTGAAGACTCCATGAGGACCCTTTACCAGCTGGCGCAGTGAGTCATAAGGAGGCCTCAGCAGTACACAGAAGATGGATGTCCACGTCGCTGGAGAAGCAGGGAGGACGTCACTCATGGAGTTGTGTGATGCTGGAGGCTGGGGCTTCGTGGAGCTTGAAGATCTTTGGTCAGGAGAGACAACAAGCCTTAGCAACGGCAAACAGACGCAGTGCACAGGGATGCAGTTCTGGTCGGCTGAAGAGGGATTACAGTCTACCAAGTTGCAGGGAAGGCTAGTCAGGCCTCTGGAGAGCCAACCATTCACCACCTGTGTTGTAGAGCCAGGAGGTGTCCGTGGGACAGCAGGATTCACAAGTCAGTCTTTGTTGTCGAGGTGCTTGCAGATGCAGGAGAATGACTCCTTTACTACAAAGAAGATTCCTTCTTGCTATCTTGATGCATGCAGAGTCATGGGGACTCAGGAGGATGCACAGCCATGGAGTTTGCAGAACTTGGAAGAGCTCAGAGATGAAGTTGCGAAAGGAACCTTCCTACCAGAAGCAGTCTTTGTCTTGGTTCCTGGCTCGGTCCAGCAGCAGAGTTCAGTGTCCAACAGCAGTAGAGTCTTTAGACAAGTCAGTCAGTTTCTTGATGATGAAGTCCAGTTGAATCTAAGGCCCCACCCTCTGGGGAGTCCTTAAGTAACCCAGAAAGGGGAAAATACTACTTCTGCAGTGACCCACCTGTCAGGGGGGTCAGAGGCGTTACTCTGATTGACACTCTGGTGACGCAATGTGCCACAGCATATTTGCAAGGCCACGTTTCATGGCCTTGTAAATATGTGCTCCTTTCACGCAGAACACTGGGGCGTTCAATGGGTGTTGCTGTGGGTGTTCCCACACAACACCTATGGAATCTGAAGCATTTCCAGATTTATGAGGAATCGTAAACCTGGGAATGCGTCAGATTCCTACGCCTCCCCAGGGGAGAGGCAGGAGTAGCGCAACGAGGAGAAACGCTTTTATTTCTCCTTGTTTTTGCCATCAATTATTGTTTTTGTGCAGGAAGGAGTCACTTCCTGCACAAAAAGAATCATCCCCGCAAAACAGATACCCTTGCAACATGACGCAAGGGTGTCTGCATTGGCACACGGCTGCTGTTTGTGCGCAGGGGAGAAAAACAGGAATGCACCATATCTTTTAGATATGGCGCATTCCTGCCCTTTTCTTTTGATGCACGGCAGTGCAGCAGGACGGCCTGCTGTGCTGCTGTGCATCAAAAGTTTGTAAATGAGGCCCACAGGTTGTATGGGCTCACATAGCAGGCACAATACATGCTGAAGCCCATGAGAGACCCCCTGGTTTACCAATGCCCTAGGTTCCTTAGTACTATATACTAGGGTCTTACAGGGGTACACCAGAATACCAATTGTGGGATGTACAAAGTACTTACCAATGAATTGAGGAGAGAGAGCACAGACACTGGGGACCTGATTAGAAGTATCCCAGTGTACTACAGTTAAAACTCACTGACACCGGGTAAAAAGTGGGGGTAACTATGCCAAAAAGATCCTACTTTTCTACACTCCTTATATGAAGATGATATTCTGCTATTGATAAAAGACCCAGACAGCGATATCACCCCCTATACTTAGGGAAATTACCCACTTTGGCAGATTGTCAGGGTTGACGATTAATTGGTCTAAATCACAATTAATGCCTCTCACTTCTGCCACTACTGCACTAGTATTGGACTATCCCTTACAGTGGCAGGAGGTTCCGGTCAAATACCTGGGTATACACTTTAACAGAGATATTGACGTCCTCATGAGGGAAAACAATGTCTAAAATAGAAGCAAACATAACCACTTAGATCCAACTGACTATCTCCCTGGTGTGCCGGATTGCCTTAATTACAATTGTGATACTTTCATAACTACTCCATTTGTTCAAAATATCCAATTTTCTCTATCCCGTAGCTTCTTCACCCAGCTCTGGACACTACTAATAAAACTAGCATGGCCTGGTACAAAGCCTTGTATAAGCTGGAAGATCCAACAGCGACCGTATAACTAAGGGGGGGGTTGCAGCACCTCACTTTGAGGCTTACAACTACATTGCGCAGATGAAGATCTTTGAGCTTGTATTGATTATACAATCAGATATGATATGGAATGGACATAGTTTACCTGTTAAAAAGGGCATTTGGAGTCAGTCCATGGAACATGAGTCTTCACTAAACTTGATTTATGAAGTACATATCATCTGTTACATATAAAGGAAGGTGACAATTGGAAAACACTTTCTGTATCCCATATTGAATATTGTATATGCCATTTTGGTTGTGCAGTGCTTCTGCCATTTTTCAGTGTTTTATGGAATATTTTCTGATGTCTTAAATTTATTAAATACCGCTTTGACCTTCTTTTAGGTCACACTCACAGTGTTCCTTGGCTCCAGGATACAAAAATGGATTGCTGCAGATTGTGTAAAACTGAGTAGGAAAATATTGGGGCATATTAGCAAGGGCTTCATCGCCGCTTTAGCGGCACTTTTTGCTGCCAAAGTGGCGATTTTTTTATCGCCCTATTAGCAAGCTGTCGATAACAGCAGTTAGCGACAGCTTTCAGGCAATAGCGACCGGTTTGGAGCCCGCTTTGCATGTCAGCGATATTTATCGCTAATGACATGCAAAGTGGGCGTACCCAAACTGTTAGTGACTGAAAGCAGTCGCTAACACAGCTATTGCCTATTAGCAACGCAGGCTGTGTGATAAAAAAAGTCACGCTAAGCACGATTATCGCCAGAATCTAACACCTGCTCAAAACATTACTTACCTGTGTCATCAATGGGAGGTGGATTGTCAGGTTCAGTCCCCATTGGCGTTAATGCGTGAATATCGCTGGATTTCCAGCGATATTCAGGCATTTCGCCGCTATCGCTGGATATATAAGCAAAATGGAGATAAACGTTGCTAATAGCATGTCTTCCCTGCTAAAATATCCAGCGATAGTCAGCGATAGCAATAAACGCGCTAAGCGCTTTTTGTGACAAATATCGCAATTCCATGCTAATATGCCCCATTGTTCATATAACCTGTGTGTGCCCCGGTCTTATGAACGAGATAGGGTGCGGTTAAGAGCACTTTTTAACCAATGTGGTATTCACACCTACAAGCAGGCCGTGATTGCATGTTTTAAGACTATGGATATCAACCTGAGCTGCCATTTTACAAAAAATTTAAAACTTGCTGAATAAAATGGGATAATTGAGAGGTTACGTTGTCTTTAGTTTACTGACGCCTTATCCCAAATGTAGGATTTATTCTAAGACAGAAGTAAAATAGAAAATAGCATTTGGAAAACTCTCATTTGAAATGTTTGGCTTTCTGTGTTTTACCTTCCAAATGTCTATCTAGCATGAAAACATGAACAACACTTCAGCAAATCAACTCCGGCTATATTTCTTAGAAAGTGTGCACTAAAGCCCCATCACATTATTTAACTTGCTTGTAGTATTTTTAGAAAAAGTGTTGGAATGTCATTTTGCGGGCCTCAATGAAATTATTTTACACGAGGGTGAGCCACAGAGGAAATAGTTTGAATACCACTGGATTAGAATCACAAAATGAAGATAAAAAACAAGACCATGTGTTTCCTCATTAATGGGGTTTGGCTATTCTGCTGTTTACAATTAAGAATTACTTTCCCATATGGAACACTGTTTCTTTTGTCGTATTTACCCAGCTCCTGGTGGTTCTTGGATCGTCCTGTGTAAATGTTTAACATCGCAGGCCATCTTTTTCCTTCCCTGAAGAATATGATAGTGGATCAAGAAACAGCAGAACTTAATAAAAAAAAAAGCAATTCTTCTCCCCTCCCGAGATATATGTCAACTCAGTTTTTCTAGTATGCAGGAAGCTTCGTCATCACACTCAAGACTCCTGAACCGGTAGGACCCAACTGATGTGGTATAGTGGGCGAAGGAACGATGGATTGGAATGCTACCCGGGTGATTGTCAGGGGTTAAACTTGTTGCAAGCCTTCCTCCCATCAACCTTTGTGTGTTCGAAGTTCCACTTCTTTCCATTCAGCCTCTTCACTACCCCTCATGGCTTCACCAAGCTCCTCTGTGTGGTAGTAGGTCACACCGGATTTGCCTGGGTTGACATGGCTACTAAGCACCTATTCCACATCAGCTGCTAATACTTTTGAAAAACACCTTCCAAAAAAAAAATCAAATAGGCAGTTATATGATAGGAGCGCAGTTTATTTATTTAGAAAGTTTTACACAGTGCGAACTTGACCCTAGAGGGTATCAGAGCGCTTTACAAATCGTTAGGCAAGAAGAAACAGATAGAACAACCAATAAACATGTATGCTGACAGTGCACAGTGTAAATCAGGAAAAGGCCAATAAGTTAATAAACAAGAACCAGGCAGGAGAGTAATAACCATGTGTGTAGACCCTGCGTCATCTCAGTGCTCATATATAAGAGTCAATAGGTTCTAGGGTAGAAGTCTGTTCATCAAAGCACTTTGACTTCTTTTTTGAATGATGTTGTTGAAGGGTTCAATCTGACTTCAGGGGGCAGGGAGTTCCAAATTCTTGGAGCCATTCCAGAGAAAGCTCGGTTCAGTTCAGGGTATTTATTTTGTATGAGGGCCAGAGCAGATTTTGCCATAGTCACTGCGGGCAGCAAAGTGGCGCAAAGGAGTTAGAATATGGCAGAGTGTTCAGCCAGGACCTGGTGGAAAGCCTTGTAGAAAATCTATATGAATAATAGGGATTTTGAGAGGGCATTCATGCCTTTTATTGATTTTTCCACGATTGATCAGCTCCACCACAACATCTCTAATAGATGGTTTGAATTTAGGGAATGATTCAAGATGAGTAATTCGTCTGTCAAGGGATCACCTTGTTAAAGGCCTATATTCCCAGTGGGGCCACTAACACTTTACCGACCCATAAGGAACTATAAGGTCCGTGGAGTAACAGCAGATCCCACTTGTCTGCCATGGAGAGTTCAGCTGCGGATAGCATGGAGAATGAGGAATAATCAGGTAATCAACCAGGAATTACAAATTTCCCCTGGTAATTTCTCATTACTTAGGAAATTCTCCAGGTTTAATGTAGAAACCTTTTTGAAACTGCACTCCTTGGAATGTAAGTTTGTGTTGAAACAAATAGAAAATAAGGTTGTTTCCTGAAAATATCAGGCCTTGGTGGTTAACGCACGGGATCCTCTTTTGCATTTGAGGAAGAGGTGGGCTGCAGATTTAGGCGGCCTTGAAGACGCCGATGGGCAGGAGACCAAAATGAGAGTTGCCAAACTCATCCAGACTATGTATTACTCAATCTAAATATTTCCATAGGATTTATTATACCCCTGTTGGACTTTATAAAATGAGGTAGATCGCTGACTCAGGTTGTCCAAAGTGCAGAGTGGATTCAGGCACATTTCTTCATCTTTCTACACATGACCTGGAAATGTCCCATCATTCAGACATACTAGTCCCAGTTTCATGAAACATGGCAGATGGTGTAACAACAAAACAGTCGGTGGCTATGACAGGACAATTGCACATCTGTTTAACAAGAGTTAGGGATGAGTATTTAACAATTGTACATTGGGAGGTGCTATCATGGTACCATCACCCGGCCTCACTAGCTCACGAGACATTTCCGACTAATCTTCTAACTCTTCAAGGGTTTCTCTCCAAACCCTTTCAATCTAACAGTTTTGCTCGCTGGCAGTGTAAACCTTTATACTTCACTGATTTTGATCCTGCTACGTATGTTACATACTGACGTATAAAGCAAACAAAAGGAGATGATGGACGGAGCACTGAAACTTTTCAGACACTCACCCCCAGTCACAGATCTGGGTTGAATTCATCATCGTTCTTTAGCTCACTTCGCCACCTCAGTTCAGACCCAGCGATATGCAAATCAGTCTTGACCCTGTGCCTCATGGGAACAGTCCAGCCTGAACTGCCAAGCCAGGTCTTCCCTGAACCGGAAAAAAGCATCCCAGGACCGGTTTCGGGGTAACACCACTCATCAGTCAGGCTAGCTTGAATCCAGTGGCAAAGTGAGCAAGGGACCCACATCTGGGCATGCCTTGCCAACTTAAGGCGAACAAAGCAAACACAAGGAGATGATGGACGGAGCGCTGAAACTGTTCAGACACTCACCCACAGTCACAGATCTGGGTTGAATCTATCATTGTTCTTAAGCTTACTTCGCCACCACAGTTCAGACCCAGCTGTATGCAAATCAGTCTTGACATTGTGCCTCATGGGAACAGTCCAGCCCGAACTGCCAAGCCAGGTCTTTCCTGAACCGGAAAAAAGCATCCCGGGACTGGTTTCGGGGTAACACCCCTCATCAGTCAGGCTAGCTTGAATCCAGTGACAAAGTGAGCAAGGGACCCACGTCTGGGCATACCCTGCCAACTTAGGGCAAACAAAGCAAACACAAGGAGATGAAAGACGGAGAGCTGAAACTTTTCAGAAACTCACCCCCAGTAACATATCTGGGTTGAATCCATCATCGTTCTTAGGCTCACTTTGCCACCTAAGTTCAGACCCAGCTATATGCAAAACAGTCTTGACCCTGTGCCTCATAGGAACAGTCCAGCCCGAACTGCGAAGCCAGGTCTTCCTTGAACCGGAAAAAAGCATCCCGGGACCGGTTTCGGGGTAACACCCCTCATCAGTCAGGCTAGCTTGAATCCAGTGGCAAAGTAAGCAAGGGACCCACGTCTGGGCATACCCTGCCAACTTAGGGCAAACAAAGCAAACACAAGGAGATGATGGACGGAGCGCTGAAACTTTTCAGACACTCACCCCCAGTAACATATCTGGGTTGAATCCATCATCGTTCTTAAGCTCACTTTGCCACCTAAGTTCAGACCCAGCTATATGCAAATCAGTCTTGACCCTGTGCCTCATAGGAACAGTCCAGCCCGAACTGCCAAGCCAGGTCTTCCCTGAACCGGAAAAAAGCATCCCAGGACCGTGCATGGTGAGCAAAAGAATGATGAATTTCACCCAAATCTCTTGACTGGAGGTGAATGTTTTGATTTGTTCTGCATTCTGTCCATCAATTGTGTGTCTTTTGCTTTTTTGCCCTAAGTGCACCGGGTATGCTCAGACGTGGGTCCTAGGCTCACTGTGCCACTGGATTCAAGCTATTCTGGCTGATGCGGTGTGAAACCCCGAAACCGGTCCTAGGATGCTTGTTTCCGGTCCAGGGAGGATTTGGCTTGGCAGTTCGGGTTGGGCTGTACCCATGAGGCACAGGGTCAAGACTGATTTGCATATGGCCTGGTCTAAACTGGGGTGGCATGGTGAGCAAAAGAATGATGGATTTAACCCAGATCTCATGACTGGGGGTGAATGTTTTAATTTGTTCTGCATTCGGTCCATCAATCGTGTGTCTTATACTGATGCATACACATTCTCTGAATTCTTGAAGAAGTCCAAGGACAAAACACATGTCGGCTGCCATTTTTCCGATCACTGTTCAAGATACTGAATGCACAAACAATAAAATCATCTTTGAAATAAGAATAAGTCATTGGAGGGAAAAGCTCTTCTTTTTACTACATTGTACTTCTTTGGTTAATGTTGAACTACATGGACTGCCTGTGTGTGCTTCAGAACTTTTTCGAGTGTACAAACACTGCCGATGGTGACTGGGATTCCCCTTGCAGGGGATCCTAGATCAGTTCTGTTGGGAATATTTTGGGAATGCTGCACAGGGGTTCCTTGGACGCAAAGAGAGACATTGCCAAACATTGGCACACAACCACTGCGATAAGGGCAGAATGGCTATCGGTAGAGCATTATTGGGCCCTGGCAGAAGAATTGCTGTACAAGAATAGGGTTTCCCAGTAAAATACATAACAATTTGGGGGAAATGGTGAAACCACTTCCAAGATGTATACCCAGGGAGAGGAGCCAGCGACATTGTAGTGAGACTCGCAGGGGGATATATGGATCAATATTTGGTTTCTCTTGGCTTACTTTATAGTATTATTTATACATTATGAGCTGTGATGCTCGGCTATTTGCAGGCTGCAATATTACCACCTGAGGCTCTGTATCTCCCTGCGTTTGAGCCTGCTTTGCTGACAGCATCTATACTAGATGTCATTCAGGATTCCCTCCCCAGACAGTTATATTTGAAGTTTAGATAAGGGACCTTGCCAATACTAGAGTTTACAGCCAGTTGAGCAAAAACAAGGAGTCCCAACAGCACCTGCCCTGCGTGCGATAACGCTCCTAAATCTTTAGAATATTTTATATTTTTTTATGAGGCCTGTAAATTCCCAAGAAGAAAGGGGGTCCTACCATTATGTAATTCATTAGGTATATGGTCCCTCCATCCAGCCTTGAGAATGATGAAAACAGACACACGTGAGGTGATCGTTGCCAGTATAGCCACATTTTTATATGCTGCATGGATAATTTGCAGTCGGAAGAAGGAATGCCACTTGGGCAACTAACTTTAACCAACTCACCGACATTTGACATCTGGGAAGAACTAAACCAGAACAGTGCACACACAAAAATACTAATCAGAGTACAACAAAAAACATCGTTGTATGTTCTAGTTTAGGTTAGGAAGTGCTACTATAAATGTTTTTTTTAGTCTGATACTATTTCATCTTAGTATATAGTTCAATGAAGTGCAACAATAAGTTTGAAAGGTAAGTAGTCTAAATATCGAGTTTTAAATATCGATATACAGAAATATCGAGTTTAATAGATCGATTGTATTAAATATCGATGTTCTGTAATATCGTTTTTAAGTCTTGTCAAAAATATCTAAGTATGTTATATCGAGTGTTAAAATATCGTTATGTAAAAATATCGTTAAAGTATTATTTGTGTTTTTTTAGAGTTTGTAGTAGTATATTATGTAAATAAAGTTTAAAAAAAAGAAATTGTATCATATTTTTTAGGAGCAGGAGGTTGGGTATATAGGGGATAAGGATGGGGAGTGTTTTAAAATAATGTTAAAAATATATTTAAAATTGTTAAATTATAAATTGTAAAGTCAAATTGAAATTTTGCATTTTGAAATATAATTTTAGGAGCGGGATGTTGGGTTTATAGGGGATAAGTGTGGGGAGTGTTTTAAAATAATGTTTAAAAATATAATTAAAATTGTTAAATTATAAATTTTAATTTCAAATTTAAATTTCGAATTTTGAAATCTATTTTTAGGAGCGGGATGTTGGGTTAATAGGGGATAAGGGTGGGGAGTGTTTTAAAAGAATGTTTAAAAATATAAATAAAATTGTTAAATTATAAATTTTTATTTCAAATTTAAATTTCGAAATTTTAAATATATTTTTAGGAGCAGGATGTTGAGTTTATAGGGGATAAGGGTGGGGAGTGTTTTAAAATAATGTTTAAAAATATAAATAAAATTGTTAAATTAGAAATTTTTATTTCAAATTTAAATTTTGAAATTTTAAATATATTTTTCGGAGTGGGATGTTGAGTTTATAGGGGATAAGGGTGGGGAGTGTTTTAAAATAATGTTTAAAAATATAATAAAAATTGTTAAATTATAAATTTTAATTTCACATTTAAATTTCGAATTTTGAAATATATTTTTAGGAGCGGAATGTTGGGTTAATAGGGGATAAAGGTGGGGAGTGTTTTAAAAAATGTATTTTTATTTTTAAAAAATTTTAAATAATAGTTTAAAAAAAAATGTTCTACATTTAAATTTAATTTCGAATTTTAGATTAATTTTCTTTTGAGAGTAGTTTTGTGTTTATAGGGTATAATGGTGGGGAGTGTTTAAAATAATGTAAATTCAATAAAAAAAAAAAAGAATTGGAAATTTATTTTTTGAAAATATAAGAATTAATTAAAAAAAATATTAGATAGCATTGGGATGTACATTTTCTATCTGTTAAATAAGATGAGTGGATTTAAAATAAAAATTATAATCTAACATATGTTTACTCTCCAGCATGTTTCCTAATTTAATATTGTTTGGAGTAGGAATAGTAAATTAATTAACTTTAGTGTCCAACACCTACCCTAATTTAATAGTGACTGGAGTAGGAATAGTAAATTAATTAACTTTAGTGTCCAGCACCTACTACAATTTAATACTGACTGGAGTGGGAATAGTAAATTAATTAAGTTCAGTGTCCAGCACCTACCCCAATTTAATACTGACGGGAATGGGAATAGTAAATTAATTAAGTTTAGTGTCCAGCACCTACCCTAATTCAATACAGACTGAGTGGGAATAGTACATTAATTAAGTTTAGTGTCTAGCACCTAACCTAATTTAATATTGACTGGAGTGTGAATAGTAAATTAATTAAGTTTAGTGTCCAGCACCTACCCTAATTTAGGGGCCTATTAGGATGGCGGGCGGATCGCCTTTTCTAGGCCGGCGGTAGCCACCGCCGGCCCGGCAGGTGAGATCCGCCTACCATCCACGCATGAATGACCCCCCACCATATTATGATGGCTGGGGGGTCCGCGGCAGATGGGAAGACCGGCCGGCCCATTTCCGCCCGTCGACAAGTCGACCGGGCGGAAAAGGGGTCTAACATGGTGGCGGTGTCTGCAAGACACCGCCATCCATATTAGCATGCAGGCGGAGATGTGCCTTTCCATGGCGGCGTTGCCGCCATGGAAAGGCATGCGGTCTTTGCCTATGGGGGCCCGTAGCGGGCCCCCAGGTAGTTGGGGGGGGTGTGCACATGGGGGGTACCTATGGTATCCCCCTGCATTGGCACGGACAAAGTGGCAGGCACCGCGCGGTGCCTGTCACCTTGTACATGCCAATCCATGAAGTGCATTCCCAGCATTGTGGCGGGCGGTGCTGTGAGCACCGCCTGCCACATTGCTGGGAATAGGGGATGCCACCACCATGGTGGCGGTGGCATCCTAATTCCAGGTGCAGGACCGCCGCACCCCTTGCGGACGGTCCTGCATTCCGTTACGGTGGCGGACGGACTTTGTCCGCCCGCCATCGTAATAGACCCCTTAATATTGACTGGAGTGTGAATAGTACATTAATTAAGTTTAGTGTCAAGCAACTACCCCAATTTAATACTTACTGGAGTGGGAATAGTAAATTAATTAAGTTTAGTGTCCAGCACCTACCCCAATTTAATATTGACTGGAGTGGGAATAGTAAATTAATTAAGTTTAGTGTCCAGCAACTACCTCAATTTACTACTGACTGGAGTGGGAATAGTTATTTTTTTAAAGTTTAGGGGCCTATTAGGATGGCGGGCGGACTTTAGTCCGCCCGCCACCCTAGCGGTGCAGGGACCGGCTGCCAGTGGTGCGGCGGTCCCGTACCGGTGATTAGGATGCCACCGCCACCATGGCATCCTGCATTCCCAGCATTGTGGCGGGTGGTGCTCACAGCACCGCCCGCCACAATGCTGGGAATGCACGTTGTACATTGTCATGCACAAGGTAACAGGCACCGCGCGGTGCCTGCCACCCTGTCCATGACAATGTAGGGGGGTACCATAGATGCCCCCCATGTGCACCCCCACCCCCCCAATACCCTGGGGGCCCGCAACGGGCCCCCGTGAGCAAACGCCACATGGCTTTCCATGGCAGGGTCTCCGCCATGGAAAGCCCTGCACCGCTGCCCATGCTAATATGGATGGTGGTGTCTAGCAGACACCCCCACCATATCCAGCCCCTTTTCCGCCCGGTCTACTGGTCGACCGGCGGAAAACCGGCGGACGGTCTATCCGTCCGCCAGGGTCCCCCGACCATACTAATATGGCAGGGGGAAATGGGTGGCGGGCGGGGTGTTTTGTAGGGCGGAACGCCACTGCCATGCGGGCGGTGGAGATCCGCCCTACATCCTAATAGACCCCTTAGTGTCCAGCACTTACCCTAATGTAGTACAGAAAGGAATGGGAATAGTAAATTAATTAACTTAAGTGTCCATCACCTACCCCAATGTAATACTGACTGGAGTGGGAATAGTAAGTTAATTAAGTTTAGTGTTTAGCATCTATATTGTATTTAAAGTGGAGTTGGAAAAGAAATTTAGCAAAAATTTTACTTAAGAAAATTTATAATAATATTAAAGCAGAATAAACATATAAATAAAATATAGTATTGTAGTAAGATAATACGTTAGGGGCTGATTCCGATTCCGGTCGGAAGGGCTCCGACCGATGGTCGGAGCCCTTCCGACCGTTTCGGATCGTGTCGGCCGGATTCCTTTCCGACCGAGCCATTCCGATGGGCTCAGTCGGAAAGGAATCCGACACGGATTTCCGGATTGCAGACGACAGGATCGAAGAGCCCGTTCGCCGTCCAGAAATCTCCCAGTACTCCCCCGGCCGCCTCTTTGCGACCGAGGGAGTACGATGGCAGTTTTTCACTGACTTTTCCTGCCGGTGTTTCCGGCACAAAAAGGCAGTCGGAAACTGTCTTTAGGGGCCCCCAGTAGGGCCCCCATGGGTGCGAGGCTGCCTAAAGGCAGCCTTGGGGCACCTATGGTGCCCCTCTGTGAATCGTTGCACCCGGTGGCAGGCACCTTGGGGTGCCGCCCACAGGGTGCAGGGTTGAACTGCACCCCTGCTTTCAAGGATGCAGGCATGCATTCCGCTCGGAATGCATGCCTGCATTGACTTGAATACGAGTGCGACCGAACCCTGTTCGGTCGCATCGTACTAGCAGGGCCGTAACCGACAACAGCAGGTCGGTCGGTTACGGCTCCTGACCGATGTCGGACGGACCTGAGTCCGCCCGACATCGGAATCGGCCCCTTTGTATACATATTATATTATAACATAATATTTAATACAGTATAATTAATTTGAATATATTTATTATGAAACATTGAATTTAATACACATGAGCTGGTAGACAATAAATTAGACATTTTTATTTCTTTGACATTTATTTTTTTTAAAAATGTAGTTTGTACATGTAAAGACAATGCTGTATTACATATGAAAAATATATAAATATAAGAAATAATATTTATTTAACCCCTTCGCCGCGGCAGGAATTCCGCCGCGGCGCTGGGGGGTTTGGGGGCAGTTGCGGTGGCGCTGTGCTCGTGACGGAACCACTCCGTCACGAGTCACGGGTGAGCTGTGCTCATGACGGAGTGGTTCCGTCACGTCTCCGCCCACTGCGCTAATCGCCCGCACAGGCGGGGAATTAGCGCCGCGTGGGCGGAGCGGCCGCCAACGGCCGCAGCATGACGGAACCACTCCGTCATGAGCACAGTGCACCCGTGGCTCATGACGGAGTGGTTCCGTCATGAGCGGGGAAGGGGTTAAGAAACAATAAAACAGTTTGTTTACTTGTAGCTTTTGGTGCAATAATGCAACAATTTTATTGTATTACATTAATAAATGTATTTACATATTTGTAAATAATTTGGTAATATTAGATACTGTATTTTTACAAATATTTGGATACATATGGAATAATAATATACTTTTTAAACAATTGTCGATCATTGGTATTATTAACATTTTTAAGTTTGTTACATATATTGGTAATATTTCAATACAATGAAAGTGTAAACATTTTTTAATACAGTTGAGGAAAAATAAACATAGTTTCATTGATATACAAACATATTATACATTTTAATTCTTAATATTATATATTAGATATTAATATTAATAATTATTACACAGTTTTCATATTGTACATTTTTTAAAGAAAGTATACATTTTTTATTACATAAAAAAATTGTAACATTTTTAATATTTTGTTTATTGAAACTTGCGATTTTATGGAATTATAATATTAAATATTATGGGGCCGATTCCGATCCTGGAAAAATATTCCCCGTACGAATCGTATCTGGATTTTTTACCGTACGAATCGTACAAGTCCCGTACAAACTGGCAAGTACGATTCGTACGTGAAAAAGTCCATACGAATCGCATTGGCTAAATTCCCCGACACGTCCTCGGGTCGGAAAAGGTGTCCGATACGTCCCCGGACATTTTAACGTCCGAATCTGAAAACTGAAGTCCGAGCGCGCAAGTACGATTCGTACCGTCCGTCCGATTATACAACCGTATGGTAAAAAGACCGTCCGGAGCGAACTCCTATAGCAACCATGGCGAGGTCCACCCATGTATGTACGGCACGTACCCCCACCCCTGTATGTACGGCACGTACGCCCACCCCCGTAGGTACGGTGCAGACCCTCCCCGTGTATGTACGGCACGTACCCCCACCCGTGTATGTACGGCACATACCCCCACCCGTGTATGTACGGCACGTACCCCCACCCCCGTAGGCACGGTGCGGCCCCCCAGCGCTATGCGCTGGGGGTCCGCGCCATACCTACGGGGGTGGGGGTACGTGCCGTACCTACGGGGGTGGGGTCCGCGCCATACCTACGGGGGTTGGGGTCCGCACCGTACCTACGGGGTGGGGGTACGGCGGGTACATACGGGGTGCTGGGGAGGGTACGGCGCGTACATCCGCGGGGCTGGGGGGGGACGGCGTGTACATCCGCGGGGCTGGGGGGGACGGCGCGTACATACAGGGGTTGGGGGGGACGGCGCGTACCGGGCCCCCTATTCCGTTCGCATCGCGGCGTCCTTCGCTTTTCCGGCACTTTTTGGGTGCCGTAAAAATATTGCCGTCCGGACTGCTGTCGGTACGAATCGTACTTGCTGGGACGTAAAAACATGCCTAACTCCGTCCGGACGTCACGTCTGCGGTGTCCCGGATCACATTCGTATGGATTTTGCTGTCGGTCGGTGTTTTTTCCGACTCGTACGGAAATGGTGTTTCCGTGCGAATCGTACTTGCAAGTTTGTATGGTGTTCTTACCGGGTACGAGTCGGACGGAGAAAACGCTCCGACCGACTGTTCGTACCCGGTTTTTCCAGGATCGGAATCGACCCCTATATGTGTTATAATATATTATTATAATTTTACAATGTTTAAAAATAATATAATGCATTACAAAAAATCATTTGCAATTTGTAGTATTTAAGTTAAAAACAATAAAAAAATTGTAAGTCAATATAACATTTAAAAAAAAACATTGGTTTTATTTAATATGTTTAAAGATGCCATATTTGTTTGGGCGTTGTATTTTGTAACCGCTCACTGTTGTTTTGGGTCATTTAGAAAGAGAGAAGCCCTCGGTTGGGAGCTGCTTCACGTAGAGCAAGATAAGAATAATTTTCCCTATTTTAACAATGTTTTAATTATATATTTTGAAGATAGTTGTAATGTATTTAGTGTTTCTATTGTGTTTATAATGTTGGTAATAATGTTTTTAGGTATATAATGTGCACTTTTGTGTGGGTGGGAATGTTTGTGTTTTTGTTTTGTAGGTTTTATTTGAAAAAAGTTGCAGGTGCCGGAAAATAGCGTTTTTTTAATTAAGGAAGTGTATATTAGTTTTAGTAACCAATAATTATTTACACTTTCTTAATTTTTTGGGTTTCATGGAGCGTTTATTTTTTAAAACTAATTTTCGGGTTTTTTGATGGTTTCCGGATTCTGGATTTAACTACGGAGGATTTATTTTTGGTACAGTTGTATTATTACATTTTTTGGGGAAACTTTTTATGGATTTGGAATTATCAACTACATGGATTAATTTAGAAGTTGTGACATTTTGAGTCTACAGAAATGGAAACGGTAAGTTTGTAAAATATTTTTAATTGTGGGAGGGAAATAATGTTATAGTTTATTGTTTAAAAAAAAAAAATTCTGGCAGAGTTAATTAATGTGTCTATATATATTATTACTTATTAATAAAAATATTATTAAACAAAGTAATTTTTTGTGAGGAAATAAAAATGTTTTGTTTATGTTGCTAAAAAATAAATGATAGGTATTAAGCATTTACTTTGAAGATTTTACAGTAGGCTTTTTGCTATCATTCCTAAGTATTCTAGGCCTCGTGTAGTAGGGTATAGTTTAACTTGCTGTTGAAGGTATTGGTACATTTGCTTAGTTTGTTTAGATAGTTTAGGTTTTAGTTGTGTGACAGATTGCTCTATTCTGACTTCCTGATAGCTCTGTTCTTTTTGTTAGGAGATTATTAGTTTGTGTAGTGCAGGTGTGCCTCGTCCTGTTGTTGATTGGAAGGAATTATGCCCTCCTTCAACAGCGTTATTGGATTTGGCTTCTTGGTTAAGTGTAGTAAGATAGACATTCCACCAGGGAATTTGAAATTTGGGTTGTCTCCTATGGCCTGATTTATGAAGCCTTCTCACCCAGTTGTCTTCGAAGTAGTCTAGGAGAGGACTTAGGGCCATATGTAGGTAGCTAAATACCGGCCGGTAACGGCCGAAAATCGGTAATTTTTCCGTTACCGACCGGTATTTAGCCCTTTCTAATGTAGGAGGCAGGTTTTAAGGATTCGGAAATTTACTGATTCCTTATTTTAAGGAATTGGTAAAATACCGAATCCTTAAAAGCTATGTAGGAGGCGCTCAAGTGAGTGCATTTTTGCATTCAGGATTCGTTATTGACCACCAACTACAAGTTGGTGGTAAATACCGAATACCTTTAAGAGAGCAATCATTTGCTTTTCTCAAGGTGCCATGTGGCGCACATACATGCCCTTAGGGCATGTATGTGCGCCACATGTGCACACATGCACGATTCAGGGGTGCAACAGGGTGTCAATGTGACACCCTGCCACCCTTGAATATGCTCCCCCTATTACCGAATCTGTATTTACCGAAATCGGTAATAGTGAATGGCTTCCCATTCATTCCTATGGGCCTCCAGGCCCATAGGAATGAATGGGAAGGTGATTCCTTATTACCAAATCGGTATTACCGATTCGGTAATAACGAATATTACCGATTCGGTATTTTTTATCGAATTATTAGCTGCATATGAAATACCGATTCCTAAATACCAAATCGGTAAAATTCGGTATTTATGAATCAGTATTTCATATTTACCTACATCGGGCCCATAATCTTTGCTAATGTTGTTGGTAAAATGGGCTTTCTAGCAAAAGGTTGTAATGTTCAGCAACATCAGTTACTGGCACGTAGGCTAATGCGACAAGTTTTTTAATCTGGTATGCAAATGCAGTGTTTGTTACATACTCTACACTTAGGGCCCGATTCTGATCTGGGTCGGAGACCGTACCGACCGACACGGACCGGAACTGAATTCTGACCGATGCGTACATGCGCAGTACGACCGGCGAAGTACGATGCGTCATGTACAAAATACAAATGACTCACACGGAGTATATTCAGTCTGACCGAAACGTATGGAAAACATTGACTCGCTAGTAAACGGACCCAGAACCCTTCCGACCAACACGGATAGGGAATAGTTTCAAACGACACGAACACGCGCCGTACGACCGGCGAAGTACGATGCAATGCGTGGGAAATTAAAACGACTCGCACGGAGCCCAAGACGGAAAACCGAAATGGAAGGAACATAGGGAATAGCAATGAAAAGAGCCCGTCGCGACTGACGCTTACGCGAACGCTGAAACATAGCACAATGTGAGTGTGACCAACCCGGATCACCCCGCAATTGATGCTACAAGCGTCCGTTCCGGTCAACTGAACGTCTCCGTCATGCTCCAAATAAATCAACAAAAAAGACAGAAAAGGGCCATACAAGCATTGACAAAAGCCCAAAAAATGTAATTCAAACTAAGGCACACCCACAACTCCACCTAATAAAGGGCCAAAATCCATACCATGATCCTTTGCAAATTCAACAGACCTGCCAGCAGAGAACCCCACTACACTGCACTAAGACATACACCCACAACCCACCCACTACACAACCTTCACACCACTAGCACCTCTCAAAAAGCACACTCACAAACACACAGCCTTACTTTTACTCACTCACTCTCACTTCCACACTCGCTCACACATCCATCTCCACCACCACCCATCACCATGCCCCCAAAGAAGAATCCAAAGTTCACAAATAGTGAGTTGGAAGTGATGTTCGATGAAATATTCAGAGTCGAGCCCCAGTTATTTGCCGCATTGGTCCAACAGACCCCCCTGTCCAAGAAAACTAAGATGTGGGAGAGGATTGTGGACAAGGAGAACGCACAACCAGCTTGCCTGTGCACAATGGACGACATCAGGAACAGGTGGCACGACATACGCAGGAGGGTCAAAAAGCTCATTGGCAAAGACCATGCCCTGAGCCAGCATACTGACGGTGACCCTCCTGCCAAACCTGTGCATTTCACTTCCTGGGAGGAAAAGGTGCGGGCCATCCTCCCACCGGTGGGCATCCATGGATTATCCAGAATACCAGAGCCTGCTGAGTACACAAACAACTAATCTAAATTGTGAGGCAATATCAATCCACACCCACAGACCGGGGGTCAGTGAAGCCATTCACTGTCATCAAGCCACATCAACCCGAAGCAAAATATCCTTTGATGTGTATGCCAGTTAGATCAACACAATATCTGCAATGTCTCAGTAACATGTAACTATGCCAATACATGTACAAACTTACTGACAAACACAGCAAGGATTTGGCTCTAAACACCAATAAACACTGTCAGCCATCTTCATAGCACGGTTACACTCACTCCCAGGGAAGCAGAGTCCCATGAAGTAAGTTTTTGTTTGCTGTGAAGGTGGGTGTAGCCAAAATCATTTGGCAGTCGTAGTCACAGGCAAGAGTCCTTATCCCACATGGCCCAGAAAAACCCCCATGCACCATGCTCATCTCACAGGGAGTGCAAAAGTTAAAATCAGATTGTAACTAACACCATACCTGCAATGTAACAGGGAAATTCACCATTCACAAATGTCACGAAACTCAGCACAAACCCACAGCAAGGCAATGGGATCCAAAAAACAGTCACATGCAGCAGCCATCTTGCTTGCTCAAATTCACTACCAGGAAAGCTGAGTCACAGAAAGGAAGCTTGGTTTTGCTGGGAAGGTGGGTGTAGCCTAAAGCATGATGGGAGTTGAAGTCACATTCAATAGTCCTCATCCCACATGGCCCAGGAATACCCCCATGCACCATGCTACAACACAGGGAGTGG
Source organism: Triturus cristatus (assembly GCF_964204655.1). Classification (NCBI taxonomy): domain Eukaryota; kingdom Metazoa; phylum Chordata; class Amphibia; order Caudata; family Salamandridae; genus Triturus; species Triturus cristatus. The sequence goes on along the minus strand of NC_140584.1, from coordinate 932,982,836 downwards.
AAAAGTACTCCCAAGATGGCTGACACTGGGCTCTGCTGTGGGGAGTACAAGGCTCTGTTGGGACTTGTGTGCAAACAAACACCAGGACACCACTGTCAGCCATCTTGCCAGAACTGCATCATTCACTCCCAGGGAAACAGAGTCCCAGGAAGGAAGGATGGTTTGCTGGGAAGGTGGGTGTAGCCAGAAGCATGATGGGAGTTGAAGTCACAGCCAATAGTCCTCATCCCACATGGCCCAAAAATATCCCCATGCACCATGCTCACCTCTCAGGGAGTGGAAAATACTGGCAAGATGGCGGACACTGGCCTCTGGTGTGGGGAGCACAAGGCCCTGCTAGGACTTGGGCTCCAACAAACAACAGGACACCACTGTCAGAAAACTTGAACATGAACTTTGACTCACTGGCATGGAAGCATGGTCCATGGTGGCCTATCTGGTCCAGGGTGGAGGAGGAGTGCTACCTCAGACTACATCTACCAGCAGGCCCTGTCACACACACCCCTCCCACCAACACCAAACAACACACCTGTGTCAGGCATGGGAGTGCACTTTGTCGCAATGGCCATGTAAGTCAATTAACCAATACATGAGCTGTTCATGCTCACAGCTCTACGTGCACATAGAAACGCATCAGGTTTTAATGACAATGTCCTAAACCAACATTGGCATCTGTCTGTGACAATTGAGGACAATGCAATGCACATACACTCATCATGAAGCACAGTAGCAACTTTAATGTGTGTGATACGTTGATGTGTGCTGTCTCACAACATACATTGTGTCTCTCTTCCACCCACAGGGGCAGCTGGGGAAACTGCAGGTACAGAAGAAGAATCCCAGTCCTAGACTCTGGTTGACCCTGAGCTTTCCGGTGTGGATGCCTCTCAGTCCACTTCGGACGACGACGAACGAACGGGCCCCTCCGGTGTGGATCAGCATGCAGCACCAGCAGTTGTTACATCAGCACCCCCTGCCACCACTCCTGCTACATCTGCTAACTCCCAGATGACCCCTACCAACATGGACCCACCATCTCAACATAACACCGAGGGCACAGCAACACAGGGCACCCTGGAGGTGGTGGACAATGCCACCAGTGCCAACACAGAAGGAGGCCCAGTGTTGTCTGTGCCTGTAATGGCAGGTTGTGGTCATGTGGGTAGGGGTGGTGGGAGTGGGGGCAGGCTAAGGCCACAGCCTGAAAATGGTGCTGCACCGCAAGATGATCCACAGTTGGGACGCATCAGACAAGCCTATCAGGAAAGCACAGGAGACTTTGGCCAGGTAGGGCGGATCTCAGGGACATTAAACAACAGCAGGCTGAACATCATGGCAGATTGGACTCCCACATGTCCCGGTGGAGACACACATGTCCCGCATGGAGTCTAAAATGGACAAATTGGATGAAGTTACGTCGGTCCATAGGGACATACTGACATGCCTCCGCCAGATTGCATCCAACATGTCCACACCACCCTGTGTGCCCACTACATCTGTTGCCACAACATCCGCAACTGCCACAGGGAGGGATGAGGACTCTGGCGGAGAGTCCACCGAACCGCCGCAGCCTGCACCTGAGGATCCCCCTATAAAGAAGAAGAGGGGTAATCCAAAGAAGGACAAGTGAGAGCCAGCTGGCCATGCACATCACCCAGGAAGTGAACACCAGCTCCTGATAGCACCCATTGTGTGCAAACCGTTCACCTTGTTGACTGTCACCCAACTCTCCCACATGTGATAGAGGGGCTAAGTTGGAACAATGAATCAAATGACTGTGGACTTCACTCAGGAAAAATCATCTACCAACACTGCCAACTCCTCTGTGAACTTTGGATTTCCATTGCACTGTACAGCACTTTCTACCACATATAGCATTCACACACATGTATGTAAATAAATTCTTAATCACACAATACTTGCCTCTGTTGTAAATTAAACTGGGTTTGTCACATAGAGATGACACAAGGCTAAAGAAAGACTGTGCATGGAAACTACTACAGCAATGTGAACACAGCCATGTGAGTCATATTGATGTGAGACATATGAGAGATAGACACTACTAGGTCAACACAACACTAACTCACTATGCCCATCATACTCATTGCCTCCAACATTGTGATCTGAAAATACACAGAAATACAGAGGCTGGGGAAATCAGGCCACAGGTATAGTATGCCAAAGATTGTCAGATGTGTGGATACAGAGGAAGCATAGTGGTGCACACCTTTATTACACATACACAACAAGTGAACTGACTAACAGATGCAAGGTATCCTCACATGACAGTGAGCAGAAAGTAACCCAGAGGGCCAGACATGCCAGTACAGGGGTGTGTGGGGCGATGCATCCGGGTTCCAGGAAAGGTTGCACTCTGTAACCGGATTGTGTTTTTTGGAGGTCACATGTCACCAGACAACAGCCAAAGGACCATGGGAAGGACAGACATACAATAGTATTGAAATCACAAAATAACTGCATACATCTACAATACACATTGCATACACAATGCCCAAGAGTTGTGAAAACAACCTATGAATCATGTCTACACTGTTTGGGAGAACATACTAACTCGAAAGACACATTAATGCCATTATAATGGCAATTAGCATCCAGCCACACGTATGCACCCACATTGCACCACAAAAACACATATCAGAGAAGTGAAAAACGTACACAACTAATCACTGCATACTCACAATTATGAGAAAAAGTTGTTGATGAGCTGAGTCCGGACATTCCCCTCACCCTCATTGTCACTCGCAAAATGACCCAGGGCTGGATGCTCCCCAGCTGGTGGTTGATGGTCGTCATCATCTTCGATGAGAGGCAACTCCTCCCTCACTGCCATGTTGTGTAGCATGCAACACACAATAAATATCTTGCACACCTTTTCAGGTGCCTATTGGAGGGCCCCTCCTCTCAGGTCCAGGCATCGTAAACTGCTTTTCAGGAGTCCAAATGTCCGCTCTATCACTCGTCTGGTCCGCCCTCGTGTGTTTCATTGTAACATAGCTGCGCTGGTGTGACTGGGTTTCTAAGAGGTATCAGCAACCACGGCATGTTGGGGTATCCAGAGTCACCTACATACAAACAAACAAACATGTCATGGTTCAGGAAAGAGTGTCAAATTACAAAATACCAAAAAATCACAAGGTAAACTGAGATTACACACTGACAAGCCAGGCACGCTGGTTCTGCAGCAGTGACATAATCTATGGGATCCTGCTATTCCTCATGATTTATGCGTCGTGTGCAGAACCAGGGAAACTGGCACAGACATGTGATATTGTGATGTCCGGAAGACATACCACCAGGGCATTAATGGAATGGAAATGTTTTCTGTTTCTGTATGTCTGCTCATGTGCGTGTGGGGCTACTAAAGCCACATGTGTACCATCAATTGAGAATATGACATTTGGCATCCTTCCCAGTGCATAAAAGTCACCCTTTATGGCAGGCATTTGTTGTGGATTTGGAAATTTGATGTATCGGTTCAGATGACACAACATTGCCTTCAAAACATCACGTAGCACACGGCTGAACATGGTCTGGGACATCCCACTAGCACCAGCCACAGTGTATTGGAAGGTTCTCGTGGCAAAGAAATGTAGGGCTGCCATCACCTTCACCTTGGGGGTCAGCGCAGTAGGATACGTCCGTCCAGGTTGTAAATGTGGGGCCAACTGCTCCGCCAAATCCTCAATTGGTGGTCCTGTGAAGCGGTAACATCGGATACAGTCACGTTCAGCCATGGTTGCAAGGTCAGGGAAGGTTTTGTGGACATTTGCCCTCCTGCAGTATATAGGGAATCAAAGAAAGATTGTCAGTTCCCCTACATATGTGGTATTGACCATGCGAAATGGCACATGCTACATCATATCAAGACATAAAATCCAGCACCTCCCAAACAGTCACAATGTACATTGTCATACAGTCTGCATGTAAACAAGAACAATGCGCCAACATACATGTCACCACAATGTCAACATGCATCTCCCCTTCACATTGCAGAGGGACAAATAACACCTCCAGCAGAGCAGACCAGACTACTCATCAGCGATGCTGGAGAGGACCACCACACCTTCGACACTGATGCCCCACAGCAGCTCATGGACATCCCAGGCATTCCACCACCAGGACCACGGCAGCCAAGCTACATATAGGAGAACCCAGCCCCTGCATAGACCACACAGCAGGAAGCACCCAACAGCACGGCTGGCTCCCAACACCTCACCGAGCCACACATGGCATTCCAATGCCAGGTGTCATAATGCCAAACGGAGGAGGCCGAACAGGTGCGGGTGGGGTCCGAACCCATTGAATACGAACTAGAGCACATGCATGGGTGTCTAATTCCCCTCAGGGACCACCTACACCTACACCACACAAAGAGACCCACACTGCGACAGAGACACATTCATTTGCACATTTCTAGTAATGAACCACGCCCAGAGGCACGCAATCATCATTCACAAACCCACACTGGACCTGCGTACGACGTCCCAGTCCACTAATTTTACGTACTGAGTGGGTGACGATAAAGCTACATGTCCAAGGTCTAACACGCTGCCTGCGGTGACATGTTGGTGTCCGCTGTACACAACACAATGTAATGTTATCGGGCCCGGGTGTTGAAAATTTAAACAACGATGTGATTAAGCATTTACTAAAGACATGAATTCCCCTTTAGGACCGAGTTCCTTTCGTTATGTTGACTAAAGTCTGGACTCCATTTTGTATTGTCATGTCTCCACGTGCTCAGCACGAGAAGAGTCCTATCTTCGTGTTAGTTGCCCTTGTAATCTTCCTAGTAACAGTCTATAAATAGCTCCTTTGTCCGTCTGGCGCATGCCCAGGCTTGACCACATCTGTTATCAGTTAATCCTCGCTTGACCATGTTTTCGCGGGCTTAGAGATGTGTTAACTCCGCCCACATATTGATTCTGTATCGAAAATGTCCATAAAAGGTAATGTTCTTCGCCTCATGTTGTATCCACCCACTTATGAGCCCCTCTGTTGTGTATAAAAGGGGACTGTGTTCGCAAGTTCTGTGTGCTACTCTATGCAATACCGAAGGGTGTTGTATGGATTGTAGGACCACCCTTAAGGGTTAATAAACTTTGTCTTTGTACTTTGCAGTTTCCGTGCCAACTTCCTTGTAGATTCCATTACAGGAGAGCGAACCCTTGTGTCCTGCGGGCCTAGCTGGGGCCTGTATTCATCAATTGGCGCCCGTCACGTAGGGCTCATCGGCGACTCGGATGCTCGAAGGACTGGTCGTGACGAAGGTGAGGAATTTGGCCGGGGATGTGATCACTGCCAGAGGCATTTTAGTCCTGGCATCCCGAGGTTTTCTTCCTTCCCTTCCGAACTGACCATCTGGGTGGCGCCGGTCCTCGACTGAGACCTCTTCTGTCGGTTCTGCCGTGACAGCCGTTTGGGCGAATTTTGGAGCTTGGCAGTTGGAATCTGGACACTCTTGATTGGTAAGAACCGTTGTACGGTACTTGCTCCGAGTTTTTGAAGCCTGGGTTGGCTATTTGAGTTTGATTTGTGATGACCGGTCATATCTTGTATTGATTACTGTGAGAATATATGCGTTGCAACACATATAGGCAGGTAATGTGGAGATATTTCTCCGGAGTTGTGTAAATCTGAACGGCGAAAAGTTTAAGTGCCATTTTTTTGATAATACTGCATATTTTGCATTATTTTTGAGCATGCCTGCTTTTAGCGCACTCCGTAAGTGGTGCTGCTGCTTTGGAAACCGGTTAAACCTCGAGGAATCTGCTCCAGCCCCCCCAGAGGGGACTCCTAATAGGGATATGTATGTGAAGCATGGTCTTTCTTCCATAATGTACAGCACAGTATGGAGGAAATACACCAAAAAGGATCCTGAGTTGCGCTGGCCTTTGTATGGATCATTTGATATGCGTAAGATTGAGTATGTGGAACAGTGTATGTGCAAACGGCGTGCTCGTCAAGATATGTTTGAGTGTGTGCGATTGTGGGTGAAGGAAGTGCGTGAGCGAGAAAAACGTGAGAAAGCGCTGTTTGATAAAGAGCAACGGAAGAATGATCATGTGCGAGCGCAGGAAGCGAAGCGTCGGGAGGAAAGAGAACGGACGGAGAGACAAGAGAAAGAGCGTAGGCTGCAAGTGTCGGGTCAATATGCTGTTCGGCAGCCTCTTTATCCTGTCCTTACTAATCTTGATGATGATTTTTTCCTATTAGATCGTTCCCCGCCACCTTATGTGGGTGCGTCTGCTCCGACAGTTCAGGATTCTGGATCGGGTAAAGATAAGATAGACACGCGATCCATGTTATCTCTTGAGCGCTCGGGTGAGCTTCGGAAACTTTCTTATCGTGCAGTTTCAAATAAGATGTCTTCTGCAGAGTTATTACCGGTTCTGGAAGGATGGCAGGATAGGGAGAAATTGTATTTTGCTGCCATTTTCTCTGATGAAGTGGTTGCTGCCTTTCGAAAATATTCTGATGTTTTTGAACCATAGGAGATAGTGTCGGATTCTAGAGCACTGCGTAATGGTACTTTCTCTCCCTCTCAGGTGCCTGATGCGGTCCGACGTCTGTTTGCGCTACGGGATGAGATGCTTCAGCTGCGGGACAAAGCGCGCCGGAACAAGGAGGAGGAGAGCCTGACCTTGCAGGCGGACGACCAGCAGCCGTCTTCCTCCCAGTCAGATAAGGACGAACTAGTGCATGCTAAACCCATGCGAGAGGCGGCACCTTTGTATGTTCCTCCTAAAGGAGCGGGAACTAGTGCGGATATTACTTCTGCCGATGCTAAGGGATATTTTGTGTACAATTGGGTTTATACTCCCTGGCATAGGGCTGATGTTATGGCATTAAAGAATGCATTGCCTGACCCTCGCAAGAATCCAGCGGCCTTTTACGAAGAAGTCGAAGGGGCCTTGAATTCTTGTACTATGACCTTAGCAGATATAGACCTGTTCTTTGGGCTTATCTTACCACCGGATATGTGGCGATCTGTACGGAAGGTGGATGATCAAGCCGCTTTTAAGGCTAGGTGGTCTGAGATTGAGGATGAGGATAGGGAGAGGAAGCCCGCGCAGAAACCGCCTCAGATTATCTTAGATCTCCCCGCTGCTATTTTGACCAAGTTGAAAACAATTATTCCCCCTAAAAAGATTGACTGGAACATGTTAGCCTCGTGTAAACAGAAAGTTGATGAATCAGTTGCAGATTTCTTTACGCGCTTTGAGGAGACATTTCATGATTTTAGTGGTCAGTCACTTACGGATGATACGGGTCGACACCTTTTTGCTGATAAATATGTGGCGAATTTATTACCGGAAATAGCAGCTCGTTTAAAAGCGAGTGAAAGTTCTTGGTCCACCGCGTCTCCGACATCCCTCCTGACTATAGCTCAGTATTATGAGCGTCAGGAACAAGAAGCGAAGGGGCAGGAGGAGAAGAAATCGAAAGATTTAAAAACAAAGGTGATGTTAGCGCAAGTGTATGGTCCGCCTCGTCGGGGTGTCAATAGAGGTAGGGGAGGATTCTATGGTCCCCCTTCAGGTCGATCAGATTTAAATAGGAATCAATGTGCGTATTGTAAACAGTCGGGTCATTGGGCCAGAGATTGTCCGGCGTTGTATGCATCTCGCCAGGGGCATAATCAAGGTCCACCGAGTGGTAGAGGGGGTTTCCCGAATCTCAGAGGGAATTCTAATGATCGTGCTCGTTTTGAACCTACCGTGCAGCAGCGAGATAGGCCTAATGTCTTTGATCGACAGCACCAGTATCAAGTGTCAGGGACGGACCGCTCTGGGTACCATGATTCGCAGCATGCATAGGAATGCGTTGGATGGGGGTAAGAATCAGTTGAAGTGCCGGTTGATCAGAAGGGTCCTTATGTCTCAGCGAAGGTTTTGGGTTCTACTGATCGGTTCCTCGTAGATACAGGAGCGACTCGTAGCGCGCTGTCTAAACAATTGGTTCCGAGGGCTCCCCCATCTGGCTTAATGGTTACATCGGTAGGGTTTGATGGTACACTCTCTCGAAGCCCTCTTTCTCGACCCCTTGCATTCCAGGTTGATCCCTTTTCTGCACCCTGTCCGTTTTTGCTTGCCCCGAACACGCCTGACAACATTATGGGTCTTGATATGCTCAAGCACTTCAGAGCTACGATCCGCTGCTCCCCCGCTGGAGTACGTGTGATATTAAACGATAATCACCCCATGACAGAACGGATGTGTGTGGTTGCAGAGGATACTGTCTTAGCCTCCCTCCCTCGTACTTTGTGGGCTACTTCGGATACTGATGTTGGACAGATGGTGATTCCGCCTGTCCACATTAGTGTCCAGGAGGGTGCGGTGTTACCACGCCTCCCTCAGTATCGTATTTCCCAGGAGGGGGAGGAGGCCCTTATACAGATTGTGCAGGATTTGATTAAGGTGGGAGTAGTGGAGGAAGTTCACTACAACGTCTGTAACAGTCCGATTTTACCCATCTTGAAGAAAGATACGGATGCCAAAGTTTATCGGTTTATCATTGATTTGAGGGAGGTGAACAAGATCGTGATACCTCAGTATCCAGTGGTTTCTGATATCACGACGTTGCTCACTTTGGTCCCGCCAACGGCGACCACGTTTTCGGTTATTGATTTGAAAAATGCCTTCTTTTCGATCCCAATTCATCCTGATACCTTTTTGGTTTCACTCTGAATAATAGGTCTTATCGATTTTGTAGAGTTCCTCAGGGCTACACAGAAAGCCCTAGCATTTACAGTCAAGCATTGAAAAGGCAATTGGATTCTTTTGTTCTGCCTGAGGGTGTCGCCCTTATACAATATGTCGATGACATCTTGTTGGCGGCTGACACTCCTGAGCTGTGTGAGAAGAGTACGTTATCCTTGCTTTCCTTTTTGGCATTTCACAATCACAAAGTATCGAGGAAGAAATTGCAATTCTGTAGACCAAAGGTGACTTATTTGGGTCACCTTTTGTCTAAGGAGGGGCGTGCACTCACACCAGATCGTATTCAAGCAATTTTGGACACGCCAGTGCCTTCCACACAGAAGGACGTGCGTGCATTTTTGGGTCTTGTTTCTTTTTGTAGGCAATGGATATTAGGGTTTTCACACATAGCCAAGCCATTATTAGCCCTTTTGACAAAAGACACACCTATTCCGCTTCCCTGGTCAAATGAGTGTGACATTGCCTTCCAGCAATTGCGACAGGCCCTTTGTTCAGCACCAGTGTTAGGGACCCCTGATTATACAAAACCCTTTTCGCTGTATGTGCATGAGAAAGATGGATGTGCATTATCAGTTTTAGTGCAGATGCACGGCGGCAAGCAGCGCCCTTGTGCATATTTTTCGGCTGTACTTGATCCTGTTGCCCGAGCATTGCCTGGTTGTTTTCGCTCGGTTGCGGCGACAGCTGTGTCAATACGCCAAAGCGAGGGAATTATGTTATCTCACAAACTGTTGGTATGAGTCCCCCATGCTGTTGATGCCCTGCTTAATCAGACAAAAACGCAGCATTTGACCAGTGCCCGTTTAACGGGATATGAGTTGACGCTTTTGGCTCCTCATATTACGTTAAAGAGGTGTGTAACGTTAAATCCGGCTACATTGTTGCCGTTTCCGGAAACTCAGTCTGAAGCACGAAAAGCACATGATTGTATTCTTGTGACTGAGGAACAGACAAAGGGTCGTATTGATCTCCAGGATACGCCCTTTCCAGATGTTGATGGAGAATTGTGGGTGGACGGATCATGCCTGAAGCTACCAGATGGTACGACTTCAGCAGCGTATGCAATTACCACACTGCAAACAATAGTGGAGACAGCACGCATACCACAGAAATCAGCTCAAGCAGCGGAACTTATAGCATTAACACGAGCATGTGAGCTTAGTACAGGATTGTGTGTGAATGTTTATACAGATAGTCGCTATGCCTTCGGAGTAGCGCATGATTTCGGCCTACTCTGGAAGGAGAGAGGGTTTCTAACGTCGCATGGAGTACAGATAATGCATGGAGAGTTAGTTCACAACCTTTTGACCGCATTGACATATCCGAAGAAGATTGCTATAATTAAATGTAGTGCCCATAAGAAAGTGGTTGATAAAGTTGGAGAAGGGAATGCTTTGGCAGACCGGGTGGCACGGGAGACTGCAATGCAGCCTGGTGCTACTGCCATGTACGTAGTGAAGTCGCAGGTAGAAAGATGGCACGATGCAAAGAGAGAAGTGCTGGAAATACAGAGGACCGCTTCTGACAAAGAACGGGAGCAATGGTCCAATGATGGAGAATTGGATGATGAGGGTTGTTGGAGAAATAAGCAGATGGATAGATGGAAGTTACCCACAGCTTTTGTACAACCTATGGTTCAGATGGCACATGGGCTAGCACATGTTGGAGCTTCCGCAATTGTAAAATTGCTTACTCAAGTCTGGGAGCATCCAGAGATTGCTAGCACGGCAAAGAGGGTAGTGCAGACCTGTATGATTTGTCTGAGGTATAACCCAGGAAAGGGTACTAGAACTCCAGCAGGAGGATTTGTGACACCTACTGCACCCTTTGAGGTTTTGCAGATGGATTACATCCAGCTTGAACGCTGTAACAATTTGAAGTATGTTCTAGTAGTGGTTTCAGTAAATGGGTTGAGGCATACCCTACGAAAGATAATACTGCAATGACTACAGCCAAGATGCTATTGAAGGAGTTCTTCCCTCGATATGGCGTTTGTAGACTGCTGTGGAGTGATAACGGACCTCACTTTATAGCGGATGTTATAAAGTATGTCCTGAAGGGTCTAGGCATTACCCAGAAGTTTCATGCAGTGTTTCACCCTCAGTCTGCAGGACTGGTTGAGAAGTATAATGGTACGCTGAAGCTCAAGATCGCTAAGATCCAAGCTTCGACTTCTTTGACTTGGCCAGATGCTTTACCGCTGGCATTATTGTCAATTAGATCGATACCACATTCTCGAACCGGTCTCACGCCTTATGAGATCGTTTTTGGACGCCCAATGAATATTTGGGTCCACCAAGGCCTAAGGCTGTGTATGATGTACCTTGTGTAATGATGAATGATTATCTGGCACAGTTAACGGATAACTTGGTTTCTATTCATCAACAGGTCCGAGAGGCGCTCCCTGATCGGTCCACAGGCGAAGGTCATAGTCTCCGACTTGGAGACTATGTTATGCTGAAGATTTTTGAAAGGACGAACAGCTTGGAGCCGAGATGGGTTGGTCCTGAGCAAGTCTTACTTGCAACGGGTTTCCAACCGAAAGAACTGGATCCATTCCCTGCACTGTCGTAAAGTGCCGCCTGGATTGGTGGAGCCTGCTGTATTGACCGACCATCGAGAAATTCTGACTGCAGAGAAAGGCCGTGCTGTGGAACCAAACGACACTGAGGAGCTCTTTCCGGACCACGTGATTCCTGGAGGAAGACGATATCATCTCAGACCAAGGAAGTGAATTCTTCAGTATCAGGACAAGTTGTCAGAACGGCCCTTAGGTTAGTGAACCGGAGAGCCAATGTGGCAAGGGGGGGGGGGGATCAGCCCTGCATTAGTAAAGCGACACCCGTCTTGGCCCGCTGGTGAAGAAATCAACCGCTGCCTAAGGGGAAGAGTTCTGACAACCTTTTAGTTTCAGGAAGATATTGATTTTTCGTTCTAAAATGGAGAAAAAGAAGATCCTTTGTGCAACAGGTTTTATTCTTACAGTAGCTATTGTTGGGATAACCACATGGTTTGTTGAGGATGTGACTCCTGCTCGAGAGTTGCTTGTTTTGACTACTCCAGTGCCTGAGGAGCACTACTTTTATACCCTTCCGTATCAAGAGTTGAAGCATCGCCAGTCTTATTTGAATAACACTTTCATCCAGATGTTGCATCATACTCATGTTGCCACTAATGCTACAAACTGTTGGATATGTGGCATGATGCCAGCTCACCAGAAGAAAGGAGGAACTCCGTTCATACCTCTTCCTTTTTCTCATAATGGCTCTTGTAGAGCATGGTACACTTTGCTTTTTGCCACTCGGAAACCTACAGTGGGACGGTTACTTTTCAGACTTAATAGGGAATGTCATCAAGATAAAGATGGTTATCCACAAGCGAACGGGACAATTTGGGAATGGGAAGAGTATCGACCAGACAATGAATCGATTCCCTATATTTTCACGAACACTAGGGACACTGTGGGGAAAGACCGATTCGTGATTCAAGTGGCACAAGCTCAAGCGGACCTGTGTGTCCAGAGTGTGGGTTATATTCCTGTTGGTGTTAGTGACTGTATCACTATCCTGAACATCGACGGGTTGAATAAGAGTACCTTCTTAGCATCCCATAATACATACTTTGTATGTGGAAATAAAGGTTATTATCGTTTGCCAGCCGGTTGGTCTGGAGTATGTTACGTAGCATTCCTATTACCTCCTGTATTTTTGGCACCTGCATCTTATCATAAAGATTTGAAGTTGTTGAATAATGTGACTGTAAATAGGTATAAACGTACTCTATCTATTGATGATGTTGACCAGACCGATACTAGTCTGCAGCAGTATATTGATTTTAATTTAGGATTGTTCTTCTTTGTTGGAGCTGCCCTAAATAGTAGGAAAGTTCGAAGGTTAACAAGAGTTGTAGAGGCTGTGACAAATCAAACCGCTGCTGCTCTTGGGAATCTTACGGAAGAATTACAAATCACTAGAATTGTTGCATTGCAGAATCGTATGGTGTTGGATGTTATGTTAGCTGACCGAGGTGGAGCATGTAAAATTATCGGAAGTAGTTGTTGTGTGTTTATTCCTGACCACACGCCATCAGTCTATAATGCTATTAACAAGTTACATAAAATTGCAGCTGAAATCCATACAGAAAATGGCACTTGGACCTTTTCTGGATGGTTTTGGGCATTGATCACCACATGGGGGTGGAAGGTTTTAACTGGTCTCTGTATTATCGTAGCAATTCTGTTTTCCTGTTGCATTTGTATCCAATGTGGTCCTTTACTCTGTTCCCTATGTATGTCACTCTGTATTCCTGATAAGAAAGCTATTGCCAATGTCACTTACCAGAAACATTTAACTAAAGAAATAGAAGAAATGATGAAAATTGACATATACGATGATTATTCTAATAAACCGGATATCTTCAGTAAATGCTGAAAGGGTCGTCTGTTGAAAATTGAAACAACGATGTGATTAAGCATTTACTAAAGACATGAATTCCCCTTTAGGACCGAGTTCCTTTCGTTATGTTGACTAAAGTCTGGACTCCATTTTGTATTGTCATGTCTCCACGTGCTCAGCACGAGAAGAGTCCTATCTTCGTGTTAGTTGCCCTTGTAATCTTCCTAGTAACAGTCTATAAATAGCTCCTTTGTCCGTCTGGCGCATGCCCAGGCTTGACCACATCTGTTATCAGTTAATCCTCGCTTGACCATGTTTTCGCGGGCTTAGAGATGTGTTAACTCCGCCCACATATTGATTCTGTATCGAAAATGTGCATAAAAGGTAATGTTCTTCGCCTCATGTTGTATCCACCCACTTATGAGCCCCTCTGTTGTGTATAAAAGGGGACTGTGTTCGCAAGTTCTGTGTGCTACTCTATGCAATACCGAAGGGTGTTGTATGGATTGTAGGACCACCCTTAAGGGTTAATAAACTTTGTCTTTGTACTTTGCAGTTTCCGTGCCAACTTCCTTGTAGATTTCATTACAGGAGAGCGAACCCTTGTGTCCTGCGGGCCTAGCTGGGGCCTGTGTTCATCACGGGGCCCTCATGCATACATAATGACCACACGGACACACGCAGATAGTTTTGTGGAACTGGTCAGGGGCATGTGTCCCCGGCCCCTTTATTGGCAGGGCCACATGTACAGTGACGCCTGTGCTGGACGTATGTGGGGTGAGTGTGAGCCAGCCCCCACGGAGTGGTTGGTACTAGCAACCACTTAAACAGTTAACACCATCAAAACGGAAACTGCAAACACCAGCATAACAGAGACAAATGCGGAGCATCATGGAGGTAGCAAGTACAGAGGCCACCCAAAATGCAAACAGAAGTGTCCGTGAGTTGCAGTGCACTGAGGTTGGGGCACCTGAAGTGCCAAGCAGGGTATCAGGCAGATGATGGCATCCACGACAGGTGTGAGCAACTCCGTTAGTCTGCCAGTACGACTGTTCCGACTCTTGCAGTTGGTGGTTGGAGGTGGTCCTGGCGATGGTGGTGTGTGCCTCCTGCGGTGTTGCGTCGTCCGGGCCGGTCAGGACTCTACTTGATGTGTGACCCCTGGTGTAACACAGTTGCGGCTGGAGGCAGCGGACAGCGCAGGGCCACATACATATGGTGTCGACGACCTCAAGGCCATCATCTCAGAGGTCATCCAATATCTCAAGAGCCAGGGTCCCTGACTTGAGCTGCACAGAGTTAGTGGCCCCGGATGCACTACGGCAGGCACAGGCACACCGCCACAGGACGGTGACTTGCGGTGCAGTGAGATAGGCCACGCGAGCTGAGCGGGTCCTCGTCGATGTCCGAGGTGAATGTGATGGAGGGTTGTGGGGGACAGTGGAAGGTGTCCTCCAGGGCATGATGCAGAGTGTAGAAGCCATCCGGAAGCAGCAAATGGAGGAGTGGAATGCTACTGCATCGTTTCTGCCACCAAGTCAGTATCACCGACATGATGGTGACGACAAACCCCAGTCCATGGAATCAGTCTCCACCAAAGTTCAACCAGAAAGTGTTCATGGATCTCGGTGAACAGACTTAGTGGCACCGGAGCTGAAAGAGTATGCAGTCTGCGATGAGGCCTGTACAATGATATCAAGTCTGCTATAAACAAATTAAGAGAGTTTGAAATGTGTGACCTACTCCAGCGCAGTGTGGCCCGAGTCAGGGCGGGCCAAACGTGGTTCAGCGAGCTCCTCCTGGAACTCTTAACACAAGACGTTGACATAGCATTTGAGGGTGACTTGTGGTTCACGGAGGTAAAAGCACCAGAGCTGAGCGGGTGTTCAGTCAGCGACGATGACGTGTCCTGCCTTGTATGGACTGGATTGGATTGGTGTGAGGCCTGCTGGACCGCAGTGTAGGCCGAAGGCATAGTCATCAAGGGCCCACAGACACGTGTGGTTGGGATGCTATGCACAGACTTGGGTGCCAATTACGATCCTGTAAAAAAATTCCCCGTACATCTCGTATCCGGTCTTTTTACCGTACGAATCGTATAAGTGCCGTACAAACTGCCAATTACGATTCGCATGGGAAAAACTCCATACGAGTCGCATTGGGAATAATTCCCCACACGTCCTCGGGTCGGAAAATGTGTCCGACACCTCCCCGGACGATTTACCGTACAAACGTGAAAAGTGAAGTCCGACCGCGTAAGTACGATCCATCCCGTGCGTCCGATGTCACAACCGTATGGTAAAAACACCGTCCGCACCGAACTCCCATTGCAACCATGGAGACATGTGCCCACATACGCGCCGACCCACCCCCCCAGCCCCCGTGAGTACGTGCCGTACCCCCGTGTATGTACACCCCTGTACGTGTCGAACCCCCGTGTATGTACACCCCTGTACGTGTCGAACCCCCGTGTATGTACACCCCTGTACGTTCGAGTCGTACCCCCACCCGTGTATGTACACCCCTGTACGTGTCGAACCCCCGTGTATGTACACCCCTGTACGTGTCGAACCCCCGTGTATGTACACCCCTGTACGTTCGAGTCATACCCCCACCCGTGTATGTACACCCCTGTACGTGTCGAACCCCCGTGTATGTACACCCCTGTACGTGTCGAACCCCCGTGTATGTACACCCCTGTACGTGTCGAACCCCCGTGTATGTACACCCCTGTACGTTCGAGTCGTACCCCCACCCGTGTATGTACACCCCTGTACGTGTCGAACCCCCCGTGTATGTACACCCCTGTACGTGTCGAACCCCCGTGTATGTACACCCCTGTACGTTCGAGTCATACCCCCACCCGTGTATGTACACCCCTGTACGTGTCGAACCCCCGTGTATGTACACCCCTGTACATGTCGAACCCCCATGTATGTACACCCCTGTACGTTCGAGTCGTACCCCCCCCGTGTATGTACACCCCTGTACGTGTCGAACCCACGTGTATGTACACCCCTGTACGTTCGAGTCGTACCCCCACCCGTGTATGTACACCCCTGTACGTGTCGAACCCCCCGTGTATGTACACCCCTGTACGTGTCAAACCCCCCGTGTATGTACACCCCTGTACGTGTCGAACCCCCGTGTATGTACACCCCTGTACGTTCGAGTCGTACCCCCACCCGTGTATGTACATCCCTGTACGTGTCGAACCCCCCGTGTATGTACACCCCTGTATGTGTCGAACCCCCGTGTATGTACACCCCTGTACGTTCGAGTCGTACCCCCACCCGTGTATGTACACCCCTGTACGTGTCGAACCGCCCGTGTATGTAGACCCCTGTACGTGTCGAACCCCCCGTGTATGTACACCCCTGTACGTGTTGATCCCCCGTGTATGTACACCCCTGTACGTGTCGAACCCCCGTGTATGTACACCCCTGTACGTTCGAGTCGTACCCCCACCCGTGTATGTACGGTGCGTACCCCCAGCGCTACGTGCTGGGGGTACGCACCGTAAATACCATGGTGGGGGTACGACTCGAACGTACAGGGGTGTACATACACGGGGGTTCGACACGTACAGGGGTGTACATACACGGGTGGGGGTACGACTTGAACGTACAGGGGTGTACATACACGGGGGTTCGACACGTACAGGGGTGTACATACATGGGGGTTCGACACATACAGGGGTGTACATACACGGGTGGGGGTACGACTCGAACGTACAGGGGTGTACATACACGGGGGTTTGACACGTACAGGGGTGTACATACACGGGGGGTTCGACACGTACAGGGGTGTACATACACGGGGGTTCGACACGTACAGGGGTGTACATACAGGGGGGGTACGACTCGAACGTACAGGGGTGTACATACACGGGGGTACGGCGCGTACTCACGGGGGCTGGGGGGGGTTTGGCGCGTACTCACGAGGGCTGGGGGGGTACGGCACGTACCGGGCCCCCTAATCTGGTCGTTTCGCGGTGTACTTCGCTTTTCCGGCACTTTTTGGGTGCCGTAAAAATATTGCCGACCGGACTGCTGTCGGTTCGAATCGCACTTCCTGGTTCGTGAAACGCTGCCTGAAAGCGTCCCAACGTCACGTCGGCGCTTTCCCCGGATCACATTTGTATGTATATTTTCGTCGGTCGGTATTTTGTACGACTCGTACGGAAATGGTGTTTCCGTGCGAATCGTACTTGCATGTTTGTAAAGTTTTACAACCGGGTACGAGTCGGACGGAGAAAACCCTCCGTCCGACGGTTCGTACCCGGTTTTTACCGGATCGTAATCGGCACCTTGGTGTCACAACATCGAAGGGAGTATAGTGATTTAAACTCTGCCTTCATGTGTGTACTCGGACATTGTATAATCAAGACTCAGTCCCAGAAGTGTGACCTACTCGACTTCAGTGTAGGCCGGAGGCAGCCGTCAGCAGGGGCCCACAGCCACGTGTCGTTGGCTTGCGATACACATAGTCAGTGACACCAGGTTAGTTGTCAGTACTGTTCGATCACCTCTGTAACGATGATCCTTTTTTCCTCCTGACTGAAACGCGTTATCCTCTTACACCGCTCCTTGCGTGCAATGATATGTACTCTGCCATTGAAAAATCAAGACTCAGTTCCAAATGTGTGACCTACTTCAGCGCAGCGTGGCCCGAGGGCAGTATTCTGCGTGGGCACAGAGACACGTGTGGTTGGAATGCTGTAAACAGACTTGGTCTAACAACAAAGGGTTTGGCTCTAATCAGTAAGGTTGAGCCATATATCAAAGTACCAATACACTTGCCAATACTGATATGTCCTTTAAGAACGAATCCAACGGGTACAGGAAATCTACACAATGTCACCCGAATCCATTTTTTCTTTAAAAAATATCTTTTATTCAATTTTATCAAAACATTCATATTTATCATTCAATAAAATACACGTATCTTATTTTTAAATCATACGCTGGGGTTCAAAACGCATCAACCTCTTTAAACTCTTTTGTCAAACAAGTGTGTTAATATGAAAAGATTTTCTGCCTGGTCAAAAATATGTAAATTAATTGCAATGTCAGGCACAGTGCTAAAATTGGACTTTTTGAAAAAATCCACACTGTTGGTATTTGATCAAGTGTGAGCTTTTCTGTAAGAAAGGGTCTAAATCAAATAATACCCTACTTGAACATAGGTTGTTTGTTTCTTGTTCTATGTCTTGTCTCAGTCATGTGTATGAGTTGTTTATATAAATGTTGTGATTAATGAAATGTATCACTGATCCAAATTTATTTAATGTTGTTTGGATCTTAATGTAGGTTTCTTGGTGTTTAGCGTATGATTTAAAAATAAGATATGTGTATTTTATTGAATGATAAATATTAATCTTTTGATAAAATTGAATAAAAGATATTTTTGAAAGAAAAAATGGATTCGGGGGACATTGTTTAGATTTCCTGTACCCGTTGGATTAGTTCATAGGACATATCAGTATTGGCAAGTGTATTGATACATAGACTTGGTGGGACCACATCGAAGGGAGTATTGTGAGATAAAAGCAGCCATAATTAATGTTCTCTGCCATAGTGTAATCAAGACTCAGTTCCAAATGTGTGACGTACTAGTCCGCTGTGTATGCCGGTGGAGTATGTCAATGAGAAGGAAGTACTGCGGGCCTGTTTCGCGGAGGCTGTGATGGTCTGAGGAGGCTGCCAGGTTCACGGCACTCAGGCTTGGAGCTTGCACTGGCACGTAGTGGGCCCTCTTCGACACATGCCGGTGTTGGCAGGTGTGCATTGAGGCATGGATGCGCAGGGCCTGTCAGGACTGGTACGGGGACCAGCGGCCCGGGGTGCAGCAGGCACCCCGGGATGCAGCAGGCGCACAGGATCACAGGCAACACTGCTTGCGGCGTCTGCCTCGTGGCGGGGTGAGGGGCGCCGCTCTGGCAGAGACGTTGGGCATTCTGGAAGAGAACTACGCCCAGAGCTACGTGCTTTTTATTCACACCCCTACGCTGGCCTGGCGTACACCAGGCCAGCCCATTCCGCTCACGCTTACAGGGGAGGGCGTAACAAGCTACATTTCCGGGATCTTCCCCACTGGCTGGGGTGACATGGTTGCGTCCACTGTCCACGACACTCCAAACACCAGTGGTGTATGTCGACATGGTTATGTGTGTGGTCTCCATACTGCAGTCTGGCCATCGCATCCACACCACACTTGGCATTGTGTACATTCTCATTCATCGGTCACTTGCCTCCTTCCCACATGCCTGGTCCCCACCTCTTCCCACAATCTGCTATCGTGTGGCTGAGGTGCCATGCCGTTGATGGCTCATGTACATGGCTGGCCCAGGTTGCTACAGTAAGTTGTGCTGTCATGTCTGGTGGGTGGGCATGTTGTTTGGCATGTTGTATGTGAGTTTGTGTCGTGTGCATTCCCAGTGTTGTGAGTTGCATGATTGTGGAGTTGAGGTGTGTGGTGTGTTCATTTGGTACTTGCCATCGAGCAGCGCATTTCCATAGGTGCCAGCCTGGAAGATCTGGTTGATGATGGACTGTCGGAAGATGGACTCATGCACTCTGCCTGGGTGGTTGGCGTCGACGTTGGTGTAGATTCCCCGGTGGTCCACTATTGCCTGCACATTGATGGACTACGTGAGCTTTCGGTAGCGGATGTTGTGTGCAGTGTTGCCAGGGGGCACAAGTGGTGTGTGCAGTCAATTGCCCCCTGACACGTGCTGGAAGCCAGCTATGGCGTAGATGCCTTGCTTGGTCTCCAGCTGTTCATGCACAGTGTGGGGGGAGTATGGGTACTGGGGTACCAGGCTGATGATGGCATCCATCCAAGACAGATTGTGCTGGCTGTGAGACTCCTCCGACTCTGGCAGTTGTTGGTTGGAAGGTTCCAGAGGCCAACAGGTGCTGCACAGCCAGCAGCTTTGTCTGCGGAGGGATGTTGGTTGTCCGCTGTGTTGGTACCGTCAGCCTTGTGGGCAATGGTGCTCAGGATGCGTAGGGTGGTTGTCCTTTTGAGCCTGTGGTGGGCAATGACATTCCCTGGTGTTGGGTCTGTGAGGTTGGTGCGTTTTCAGGAGGTCACTGTCTTTGTCTGTGCTGCCTCAGTGTTGGTCCAGGAGGGGGGTGAGGGGGTCCAGGTGGGGGTCCTGGGGGTGGTGGCGGAGGGTGTTGTGGCCCTGTTGGGGCTCCGAGCTGCATGATCAGTGGATCCATGGCATCTGTTGTTCTTCAGGTGTGGCTGTGGTCTGGGCTCCCTTTTCTGGTACCGGTTGTAGTCCGACTTTGCACCAGGTCAGAGCAGGTGTTAGTTTCCTGCTGCTAACGCGCCTTATCGCCTTTTTTGTGATCTTATCGCAGATCAGGCTGCTCGTTGAGAATGTTGAGGTGTGGTGTTTTTGCTGATTTTTCCTCGTGAACGCCTACTCTGCATCTCATTAGCGATAGTTGCCGGGGTCATCTGTGGCGATGTTTTTGGAGGATGCTTTCGCCGGAAAACTGGTGATATCGGCTGTTTGCACCAGCTTGTGAATGCGGCGATAAATTTTTTGCCAATTTGACTGTGCTAAAGTGCCGATAACTCGGTGATAGCTCTTTGAGAATATGCCCCTGAGTGTGTAGTTGCATGTACTGTACATGTACAGTGATGAAAATGTTTATTTTTGCATGCTTGGGTTTATTTTTGCATGCTTGGGTTTTCCAGACACTGTTTTATGTTGTTAATGCAGGCTTGCACACAGGACAACTGACCATGACCATAGTTGCACTACCTGTATACATCATATGCACTGCTAATTACAACATGTATGTCCAACTGTGTGATTGAGAAACCTGGTGCATGTGTAGTAATGGTGTCTCACTTTGTCACCCTCACAGGTTTCTGCCCATCAGAAAAATGAAATTTGGCAGACCATCGTCCGGGCAGTAAGATCGGTGGGGGTCTTCAAATGCCGCATCTGCCACTGAAAGAAGAGGTGGCAGGACCTTCGTGGCTGGACCCAGCGGATTGCAAGAGTCCAGCTGAAGCTGTCGCCTCCTCGCAGGAGGGGCGGATGCCGGACCCTGACTCCCCACATGCTCCGGATTCTGGCAGTGGTCTTCCCAAAACTGGATGGGTAGTTGAAGGCCAGACAGCAGCAAGGAGGGGGTAAGTCTATGCCTTTTTGGTGTATTGTGTTTAACCTAAAGTTTTCACTCCATCAGCCTTGTTACACTCCCACAGTTTGTCTGTCTGCTCAAACAAGTACCATGTGGCTAAATTTGGTGATGTCCCTTTCGCATCTGATGACCAGGTGTGTCCCTTCCCCTCTTTGACATGTGTCAGTTGGGTTGTGTGTATTTGCTGTTGTCCAAGGTAATGTTGAGAGCCACATCTGCAACAGGGGCATTGAATTGAGCATCATGGGTGAGGCTATTGTGTGACATGTGTCAGTATATTCACTGATAAATGGCCTGTGCTCTTTGTGTGGTCCACATATATGCACTAATTGCTGTTGTGGATCAGCATAGGAGTGTGAGGTATTGACTACACACCCTTGCAGCAGGCATGACCAATGTTGAGGCCTCAGACAAATGATGTGTATGAGTGTAACAATGCATAGTCACCTGCACAGTGCTCCTGGTAATCCCATGTATCACATGGCCCATGGACAGGTATGCCTACTCCATCATCTGAGACACTCTGGCCTCCTAATCTTGGGTGTGAGCCAACATTTTGCCCATTGTGAACGTATTTATCATGTGTCTGACTCTGTGTGACAGTGGACTGGCAAAGCTTTTTGTAGTTCAGAAGTCTGCTATATGTTTGTCATGGACAGACATCTAACCTGTGGCTAGTGGATCTGCACACAGAGCAAAGCATATGTGTGTAGACACTCAACTGTCCATAATGGTGGGTTGAACAGATATGTGTAAGCAGCCTTACTATGTTCCTGTGAGGCCCTTATGTGTTCAGGTATCCAGAGTTGTTGACTTACATACTGAAATGTGTCATTTTTATTACGTGGCATTATCAGATTCTTTCAAATGTGTGTAGCATGTGGTGACCATGTATACATGACCACTGCCAAGTTCCATTCACAGTGCGAACATGAGTGTGGCATGGTGCTGACTGTGGAGCCAGCATGCACTGCCCCTGGGACAGGAGTCAGTACTGACTGATTGGCCAGACAAGCCTGTGGCCTTGTGCTTCACACTAAAATCTGGAGCATGCAGTATTTCAACTTGTCTGTTGTCCTGCAGCCACACTGTTGTATCTTTGCCTTTCAAGACACGAGGCCATCATGGTGTCTGGGAATTGAAGTATGTTCATCATTTCAATAATGAGTTTGACCACACAAATGCTGTCCCAAATGCAGAGTCAGTGGCTTGAGATGAGACATGTGTGTTATTACACATGACAGTAACCATCATTGCAGATCAGACAACTGGGTAATCATGGAATGCTTGCCCATGTGATGACTGACATCATACATACTATGGAGTAATGGGTACATTGCCAGTATGTTTACGCGAAGCATGGTTTACTGGCAGACTGATAAGTGCCAGGTTCACATATGTGTTGTCAATTTAGCTGTAGCTTTTAAATGATGCCAGGGCTTGCACAGTGATGTGTTGCATTAAAGGTCATGTGTCCAGTGAATACAGGTGACTGATGTGATTCTGTTTCTCCTCCTTGTTCACAGCATCATCGACAGATACTGTAGGGGGCAGCTCCACGGACCAACAGGAGGCGCAGAGCCAGACTGGTTCCAATGTATGGAGTCGGAGGGACCCAGTGGCACGGAGGGTGAGGGGAGCCACACTGAGGGCCAGTCAGCAGCAAGTACCTCAGCTGAAGACCGCTCCAGCTCCAGTGAGGACTCCCTTGTGGAGGCGGGTGTGACAACACCACAGAGCACAGATAGCGAGTCTGTCCCTGCCACCACCACCATCTTCACCCTCCCAGTTGCTCCCATCCCTGATGTCTGTGGAACCTCCCGTGTTAGGGAGCATGTCTCCTTCAGTCCAGGCACTGCACCCCCTGCCCCTGTCTCCCCTGCTTCCCTGAGTGTGAAGTCTGTGGATCTGCTGAAGCAAATCCATGTGGGGCAGACATCGATGCTCAGTGTCCTCCATGCTCACACTGGTCTATTGACACAATTGGTGTCATTCATGGAGGGCATCTCAGCAACCATGTCTGCCCAACAGCGGATCAGTCAGTCCATGGCCTCCTCACTGACGGCAATAGTGTCCCTCCTCCAACAGTCCCTCACCCCACCTACCTCTGCCCCATCCACAATCCCCACTACCCTACCGGACCAAAGCACACTCACACAGGCACCTGCACGCACAACAACAGACACAAGCAGCACACGGCAAGGTCAGCCAAAGCAAAAATGCAAACACAAGCACACTCAGGGGACTGATGGCACACACACAGGGGATAGGGTACAGACACACAGACAGGCATCCACAACCACTCCACAGTCCTCAGATACCTCTCCCTCCAAAACCCCTTCCCTTGACTCACCTGCAAACCCCCCTTCACAAAATCTCTTCCTCTGTGAGCTTGGCTTCTTCCCCTTGTGAGTTGGTGGTCCAACTCACAAGGGGAAGAGGAAGCCAACACAGACAGAGGGTAGACCCACCCACCCCCGCACACTCTCCCCCAAGAGCAAGGACACTGAGGCACCCACCCTCAAATCCCCCAGGACCAGGAAGAGCAAGACCCCACCACAAACCTGCACTCCCACCACACAGTCTCCGTCATCCAGCACCCAGGCCACCACTCCTTGGGTTCCCACACCACACCCTGCCCCAGGTTCACCCACACACAGGTACAACATCCCCAAATTGATTAGGCCCTCCCCTCCTTCCACCCCAACCTCACCCCCTCAGCCTGTTCCTATGACTGCTGTGGAGACCGTGTCCCCCGATCTGACCCTTACACTTCATATGAGCCCCAGACAACACATTTGGACATTGGCACTGCCATCTGACTTGGCCACTGCAGTGGTGACGGCGCCCACTGTATCACACACATCCACTGCAGTTGCCACTGACACTCCTCCACCCACCACACCTACCCTCTACTTCTATACCCGGATTCTGTCCATGTGGTGCCTGGACTGCCCCTATGTGTGCCCCTCCAAGGGGAGATGTCCCCTGGCTGTAGCAGTGAAAGCAAGCAATGTGTGACGAGAAGTCATGTCACACAAAACCGGACAATTGCAATGGACTGGCCATTGGCCTTTGGATTGATCATTGTATCATACTGTTAATTTTTCAAAAGCTGACTAAAGCTACAGTTTGTTTTTTTGCTCGTTTTGCATTTCATGTACATGATGTTGCTGATGAGTATCATTAAGTTGCTGTTGCTATTGTGTTTTTTGAAAATAAGTGATTTGGTGATGGGATGGACTGCATGTGGTCCATGGTATATGTGTCCTAATACAATATGTAGCCATGTCATCCTTTGCTGCAAATTGAGGTAGTCATGGTCCCAATTACTTGGCACAGTGAGTGTCACCTTCTTTTCACAACTTCACATCTTTGGATTACACAAATACAAATACTGGACATTTTGCACATATGTTGGGCTCAGATTTGTGCACATTGTACTTTTTCCAGACTATTGGACCATCTATATTGGACATGCAGATCGTCGCATCAATGCTGAAGAAGTGATGTGTGTCTTCAGTGCAACCTGCTAGACATGTGTTTTGATATTGTGCAGATGACTTAAGAGTCACTCCTGTACACAAGTTGATGTGACCAGAGCTTTCAGGGTGTCGTAATTGGTGCCTCAGTGACCAGGTTTTATGCTGACATGACTTAGCCCTGCACAGACAATGTTTGACACAGCTGACCTTACACATGAGTGGAGTCATCTCATGACAGTGTGTTCTTCCGTGACATTGACTGGTGCCATGTGGTGTGTTACGTGAGCATGTCTCTGTGGGTAACCTTCCCTGTTCCTACACAGCCTATATTCCCTGCAGATGTTCCGGTTTATGATGCTTGCTGATTTGTCCTGTGTTTATCCAACGTCTTTGAAGTAGGTTTTCTGGGATGTGGGTGCATGGTAGACTATGTTTATGTTTATGTTTTGGTAATTTTTAGAGCGCGCAACTACCCAGGGGTGTCTCGGCGCTTAACTGAACAGATGATGGCTATGGCAGATTTTTTATGTGGGAACAGCCAAGTTTTTAATCTCTTCCTAAAGCTAAGGAGAGTTGGGGCCGTTTTGATGGTAAGAGGGAGTGAATTCCATAGTCTGGCTGTGCAAATCACAAAACATCTGTCACCCCAGTTGGCTTTCCTTGTGCGTTGGACATAGAGCAATTTTGCCGAAGATGAACGAAGAGTTCTAAGGTTTTCAGGAGGATGGAAGGCGTCTTTGAGAAACTGCGGTCCTGAGTTGTTAATAGATTTGTACGCAATGCACAGTGCCTTAAATTTTGTGCGGCTTTTAACAGGAAGCCAATGAAGCTGTCGAAGATACGGGGTGATGGAAGTGAACTTAGGGATGCCCAGTAAAATTCTGGCTGAGGCGTTTTGTACTAATTGGAGCTTTTTAAGAACGTTTTCTTGTGCATTGAGAAGAAGGGCATTACAATAGTCAGTTCTAGTAAAGACGAGGGTGCTTATCAAATTTTTACCAGATGAGGTAGGAAGATATGGGAGGAGCTTCTTGATCTTCTTCAAGGTGAAGAAGGAGGTAGAGACTACCGAGTTGACGTGGTGGTGGAAAAGCAGTCTATCGTCAAAGATCACTCCAAGGTTACGAACCTTGGGGACAGGTTCTGGTGGTGGTCCCATCTCATCAGGCCACCATAGGGGAGACCAAACAGGTTCCAGTTTCCCGAATGTCATCACCTCCGTCTTTTCAGAGTTCAGTTTAAGACAGTTTGATGACATCCAGGAACTGATGGCGAGCATTCCCTCCTGAAAATTTGCTGCAACTGTAGGTCCATCGTTGTAAACTGATAGGATCAGTTGAGTATCATCGGCATAGGTAGTAAGATTGATGCCGTAGGATTTGATTACCCTCGCCAAGTCAGAGACATAGATATTAAATAAGGTCGGACTTAGCGAGGAACCCTGTGGTACTTCGCATGGAAGGGAGCATGTATGAGATAGGAAAGAGCCTAGTTTTACGGCCTACTGGTCCTTCTGGTGTAATCCGTGGGTCTGTTTGATGTGAGGGCCTGGAATGTGGGCAAACGCACATGGGACATATTCAGGATTCACCACGGCACATTTGTGTTTCAGACATCATGTTGTTTTCACTATGTGGTGTCTTTCTGTGACTAGTTCACTTGTATGTGTGTGTGACTGCTCCCACTCATCAGATCCTAGACTTCAATGTCGTGTGTTGTCAACATGTGTTCTTTGTGGGTCTCCTAGGGATCGTCATTGGTCTGGGACTGTGACAGGGATCCCGATGTGTCAGATACGTTTCACGTCATGCACATGTAACTCATACTATGCATTGTGGAAAACATTCATAAGGGTTGTTGACTGGCCACGTGTGATTTGTTTGTACACCTTGGATCCTCCCCCCACCCCTGGGATTGTCATAGGTGCATGTGCAATGTCACCAGTCCATGTGGGCTTAGCTGATGCACATAGTTGCAGATCAAGGTGTGTGGTGTTCAGAGTGGGCATATGTGAGTTGTCTCATGTCTAGACCCCTACCTACATAGTGACCTTAAATTGCAGGCCATGCCCAGTGAGTTTTCTGTGTGATTGTGATGGAACTTTGTCTGTCACAACATGACAAGGTGCGCACATGTGACTGTGCTCCACAGTATGGGTTACATCCAAATTAGTCATCACAGAGGGATTATCATACAAGCTACTGTCACCACAATGTAGGGACCATATGGGTACTGATGGAGTGGGTCTGTCTCTAGCTGTGTTGGTTGGTCTTCTGGCCAGCTTATGTCACATGAGTCTGTTGTGAACCCACTCATCTGACAATGCCTGATTGCCCACAAAGAGGTACCTAATTCCTGTGAAACTTAAAAATTGCACTGTGTACACGTCTCATTGGAGATCAGCCACACATCATGTGTATCGTACTTGCCTGGGTACACTGAGACACACACATACAAGTTGTGTTCGATGTGCAGTGTGAGGCTGACTGGTTGTGTTTGTGCATCTGCACCCATGCACTGGTATAGCTTTTGTGGGACATTGGCTGGAAGTTGATTGTAGGTTTTTCATACTGTCCCTGGGACTCCTACCTCATCACTCTGCACATTCATCGTGGTTAGTGTGTCCCATTGCTGCCATGGTATGGGTCTTGATCACCAAAAAGCTTTGGTCTATATAGGATTCATTAGTATGTGTGTCTGTTTGCGTGCATATGTGTGTATGCATTATGATGGTCACTACTTACATTGTGTAATTGTCCATTGGAGGCATTGTCAGCCCCCATATGCGATGCTTCTCTGCACATTGCAGAGGATGTTTCGACACAGAAATCTTTCACTCAGCAGCTCAATGTTTGTTAGCAACACAACCACTACTTTGCCACTACATTGCTTGTGGTGTTACAACCAGGAATCATACATGGTGGTTTGCAGATGCGGGGGATTTTGGGCCTGTGCTCACCTTTTGGTCACTATAGTGGAGTGGGATTGAAGCCCACTACCACAATGACCCTAATATGCTGGGGTTTTGGACCCCACACTCACCTTTTGGCCACTGTAGTGAGGGGGGGGTTAAACACCATTACCACAATATACCACATTAGCTGGGGTTTTTGACCCCACATTCACCTTGTGGTCACTGTGGAGAGGGGGGGGGGTTAACCCCATTACCACAATATTCATGTTGGGCTGGTGTTTTGTTCGCCAGACTCACATTTAGGTCACTGTAGTGCAGGGGGGGGGTGTTGAACCCCATTAACACAATTTTAGTCAACATGCTTTGGGTTTAAGCCCCACATTCACCTTTTGGTCACAACTGTGATGGGAGTTACAGTATGTATTCCCTTTCAGTGTCACTGTTACAGGCAGTTCCCACACAATACACAATCTTGCCATGATGGGGGGGGGGTGGGGTGTTTGGTCTACCACCCCTATGGGTGGAAATGCTAGTGGTGTTAACCATCACCCCCTAGAAGTAGGGGCTGCTGGTAGTGATGGTACACCCCCCCTATGATTAGAGAGTGCTGGCAGTGATAGCCATCAAGCCCCCATGGGCTGGACAATGCTGGTAGTGGTAGCCATCCACCCCTATGGGTTGAGTAATGCTGGTAGTGTTAGCCATCCACCCCCCTATGGGTTGATGCTTCTGGCAGTGATGGCCACCCCCTATGGGCTGGACAATGCTGGTAGTGGTAGCCATCCACCCCCTATGGGTTGAGTAATGCTGGTAGTGTTAGCCATCCACCCCCTATGGGTTGCGGCTGCTGGTAGTGATAGGCATCCACCCCCCTATAGGTTGAGACTGCTGGCAGTGATGGCCATCCCCCCATATGGGCTGGACAATGCCGGTAGTGGTAGCCATCCACCCCCTATGGGTTGAGTAATGCTGGTAGTGTTAGCCATCCACCCCCCTATGGGTTGAGGCTGCTGGTAGTGATAGGCATCCACCCCGCTATAGGTTGAGACTGCTGGCAGTGATGGCCATCCCCCCATGGGCTGGACAATGCTGGTAGTGATAGCCATCCACCCCCTATGGGTTGAGTAATGCTGGTAGTGTTAGCCATACACCCCCCTATGGGTTAAGGCTGCTGATAGTCATAGCCACCCACCCCCCTATAGGTTGAGACTGCTGACAGTGATGGCCACCCCCCCCCATGGGCTGGACAATGCTGGTAGTGGTAACTATCCACCCCCTATGGGTTGAGTAATGCTGGTAGTGTTAGCCATCCACACCCCTATGGGTTGAGGCTGCTGGTAGTGATAGGCATCCACCCCCTATAGGTTGAGACTGCTGGCAGTGATGGCCACCCCCCCCCCCCCATGGGCTGGACAATGCTGGTAGTGGTTGCCATCCACCCCTATGGGTTGAGTAATGCTGGTAGTGTTAGCCATCCACCCCCCTATGAGTTGAGGCTGCTGATAGTGACAGGCATCCACCCCCTATAGGGTGAGACTGCTGGCAGTGATGGCCATCCTGCCCTCTGGGCTGGACAATGTTGGTAGTGGTAGCCATCCACCCCCTATGGGTTGAGTAATGCTGGTAGTGTTAGCCATCCACCCCCTATGGGTTGAGGCTGCTGGTAGTGATAGGCATCCACCCCCCTATAAGTTGAGACTGCTGGCAGTAATGGCCATCCCCCCATGGGCTGGACAATGCTGGTAGTAGTAGCCATCCAACCCCAACGGGTTGAGAAATGCTGGTAGTGTTAGCCATCCACCTCCCTATGGGTTGAGACTGCTGGTAGTGATAGGCATCCACCCCCCTATAGGTTGAGACTGCTGGCAGTGATGGCCATCCCCCCCCCTATGGGCTGGACAATGCTGGTAGTGGCAGCCATCCACACCCTATGGGTTGAGTAATGCTGGTAGTGATAGGCATCCACCCCCCTATAGGTTGAGACTGCTGGCAGTGATGGCCATCCCCCCCTATCGGCTGGACAACGCTGGTAGTGGTAGTCATCCACCCCCTATGGGTTGAGTAATGCTGGTAGTCTTAGCCATCGACCCCCCTATGGGTTTAGGCTGCTGGTAGTGATAGGCATCCACCCCTCTATAGGTTGAGACTGCTGGCAGTTATAGCTATCTACCCCCTATGGGGGTTGTACTTACCGTCTGTGGGGTACGCATCGATTCCTGTTGTTGTTTCGGTCATAGACGTACAGTACAGGGATGAGATGCGCAATCGGATACATGGTTTGTTTGTCTCTTAGCCGTGAATCGTGTTGTAGCGCAATTCGACACAGAGAAACTGCTGTTCCGGATTCTGGAACGTCCTGTAAGCGGCGACCTGTTCGGTGCGTAGGAAGTACGCATTGTACTTGCCCGGCCGTAAACTGCTGTGTAAATGCTTCCGGACTACTCCAATTCTGCGTTTCTGGTTCCGGCTCGTACGGGAAATGGTGCTTGTTTTTATGCGTACGTATCGTTCGGGATTTGGGCACATTTGCGCATCGTACTTCCTCGTCCGGACGGACCGGCTCCCGGAACGAGTAGGTCGGAAGGTAACGCTATGGACAGCTCTCGGAGGGCTGTCCGACCCGGATCGGAATCGACCCCTTAGTGTAGATTTTTGTAAGTGTCTCCATAGGCACTGATTGAAATGGTAGTAACATCCTTGGATTGATGTATGTGGGTATGTTTTGAGTATAGCGTTTATCATAGCTTGTTAAAAATCTATACTTATTTTCAAGGGAAAATAATTATTTGTCTCTTGTTTTATTTTATTTAGGATTTCTATATATGTTGAATGTTGCTTATTGGGAAGCAAGGCGTAAATAAAGGGAATGTTAGTATTTTGATGTAGGCCATGGATAGTATATAGTTGGAAGAATGGTTTGGGACAGATTTTGAAGGTCCCATCCATCATCCATGTTTGAGCTTGTTGAAGTTTTATTAAATTGTTTGCAGTAGCAAACATAATTATTCTCTTTTCTTTGCTTTTATTATCATAGAGAATAAAGGGTTCCTCATTGTAAGTAATAGCTAATTCTGGGGGAATTATCACCTCTTCAAAGGTTTTAGAGGTAGGTGTGGTAGTGGTTGTAGGCTTTTTAGTGCGAGCTATTGTTCTTTTTAATGAAGCAATGGACGACATTTGTCCAATTGCTTCTTTGGTTACCCTAGGCAGCAGTTCTTTAAGAATTGTACTGGTAGGTAATTGTGAGCTTGTGCTATCCTCTTTAATGTTATCAAGTGCATTCCTAACTTCAATTTCTGTAATATTAGGAGGATGATTATGTTCTCTTGTGTACATTACAGTTGTTTCCCTGGTAGTTGCACGACCATAACATTTATTACAGTAATATTTAGAACATTTCCAATTTACTTTTAGGCCAGTTTGTTTTTCCTGGGTGTAGACATACCCCATATAACATAATAACATTTTTCCTTTTTGAGATGTTATAAATTGTGCGCCTTCTGTCATTGTGATGTAAAATCTATAACAAATGCATATAAAAATTATTCAAAATAATATTATATTTGTTAATGATTATATAAGTAAATTTTTTCACAATATACTTACAAAGTTTGCCTTTAGATGTTTATCAATGGTGGCTTGAATTCTTTCTTTGTTGAAGCTTTTAAAGTGGTTGGTTTTCCTGTACAAAATTGAAAACAGACATTAATATTTATTTGATAAATTTTGTACATGGGGTGGGTTGGGTGTTTGGGATGGATTTTGGGTTTAGATGGATGTTTTACAGGTTTTTAAATGCGTTTTGAACAATACTTACTTTATTAGGTCGATGGTTTTAGAATGTTCTTTGTTATTTTACCGTTGTATTTGGATTTATCTGTACTGGAAATATAAATAGAAAAAATATATACATTAGTCATTTGAGTACGAAAGTCAATATTATTGCAATATTAGCAAACGATTTACAATAGAGGTCTTGGATATATAACCGCACTTATTTATGTCTCTGGAAATTATTATCATGTGGTGCAAGGATCAAAAGAAACAAGACCTCATAGTTTCTTGACTGTGAATAAATTCACATCAACAATTACAGAAAGAATTTGATCAGCACACACTAATAGCAATAAACAGCTCCACTGAATGACATTTTTGCAGACATTCCTTTATTCTTTAATCTTATTTTCTTCACTGGATAGCCAACACCTTTCGTCCTTTTATAGGACTTCTTCAGGGCTCATCAATAGTACTTTCAGGGACGTGAAAAGATTCAGAAGGGTAGACGTATGCCCTGAACTTCAGCAAAAAGATACGGAGGTCAACATTGACCAACAAAACCGGAATTAAATGGCAGTATATCGTAAATGTAAATAGCGGACTTCTGGAGCCTAATATGTGCTCAGAATAGGATTATCTTCCCTAGCACATTATTCAACACGACAATAGCACCTGAATCATACCTGATATCAGTGAAGTCTTAAAGGTGCTCAGAAGAAGCCTCTCATGTTTCACTGAACCTGTTGAGCCCTGAAGAAGTCCTATAAAAGGACGAAACGCATTGGCTACCCTGTGAAGAAAATAAGATTAAAGAATAATCTTTCTTTCCGAAAAAATCTCATTCTGTGAAGTTGTTTATTGCTATTAGTGTGTGCTGATCAAATTCTTTCTTTAATTATTGCAATATTAATTTTGTGTTATTTTATAAATGTTAATTTACTTACTTTTAGGAAATAGATACAGGTTTTGGTTTGATGAAGTTCTTCTGGCAGCAATCCAGCAGAGTTTCGCCTTCTTTGTTCTTTTTGGTTTGATGATTAAAATAAGAGTAAGATTTGTTGGTTTATATAGGGTTTATTTAACCCCTTGCCTGCTCATGACGGAACCACTCCGTCATGAGCCACGGGCGCCGTGTGCTCATGACGGAGCGGTTCCGTCATGCTGCGGCCGTTGGCGGCCGCTCCGCCCACGCGGCACTGATTCCCCGCCTGTGCGGGCGAACAATGCAAGTGGGCGGAGTAGTGACGGAACCACTCCGTCATGAGCACAGCTCGCCCGTGACTCATGACGGAGTCGTTCCGTCACGAGCATGGCGGCACCGCGCTGACCCCGAACCCCCCCAGCGCCGCGGCGGAATTCGTGCCGCGGCGAAGGGGTTAATTGTTTGTTTGATTTTATTGGTTGGTTTTAATATTGTGTCTTTTTATTGGTAAATTTTTTGATGTTTTAATTGTTTTGGAAGTTGGTTTCCTTATATGGAAAACGCTAATTATATTTTCTCTTTACGTTTAGATTTGTTGTATTGTGTGTTATGATATATATGAAATGTTAAAAACTGACTTAGTATGATGTAAGTTTATATTTATAATTGTTGTTTATGGTGTGTTTATTAATTTATTTTTTACTTATGTTTTAATACTCTCAGAAAAAAATGTGTTTAACTTTATTTGATATGCAATGTATGTTTATTTATATTCATTGTGTTTTATTTTGTGTCTTTTCTCTATTTTAGCATTGTCGATAATTATAAAAAAACAATATGTTTGCTGTTAATATGTCTGTTATTGATATTTTGGACATGTATTTATTTAAACATTGTTCAATATTTTAGATAACGATGAAAATGTGTACGATATTTTTGATGTCGATAATTTTGAATGACGATATTGTGGTTTCGATAATAGTGTATTTTTTTAAGTAAGTATATAATGTCGATATTATTGTGAACAATATTTTTCTGTCGATAAAAATGTAGGTCGATAATGTGTCTTGCGATATTATGTCAGTGATTCAGTTTGAAAGGCTGATGTTAACTTGTCACACCTATAACTTTTATGAAACATAGCAAGAGACGCTTTCCCCAAAAACCTAAATCATGAATTATTGTGTACAGCGAAACTGCGCTAAATTTGATCTTATACATATAAGCTTGAAATGCTGCTGACAATTTGACCTTACCTTTCCCTATCACATAGTCCCATGAAGTGTAATAGGAAGTGGAAAGATGTTATTAGTTCGATGTTCTTTTTAACCCTCATGAAATATAACAAGAAACACACTCTCTAGAAACTCAAAATATGCTGCTAATTTCGATATCTTTTATATATTACATTTATGAAATACAAAAAGAAATGCACTTTCCGGAAATTCAAAATATGAACTGTTAGAGAGACTGCCCTATATTGATTTTATAAGGACAATGTAATTTTAGTATGATAAATGATTGGATTTGTATTCATTCTATTTTAGCCAACGCGTCAATTATACGACAGCTTTATGGATTTAATTTACAAGCTGAAGTCGCATAATAACTACCCGGAGGGCATGGCGGACCCATGTTCGACTCCATTTCTGGTCTCTTGATGAGGTTTTTTGCTGTCTGGTATCAGAGGAAGAAGGGATGCTTATCAAACTGTAACTGCTTCCGAATTAACGTAATTCGGTCTTAATCTGCTATAGTAGGCTCCATAATGAACTTTGGTCATACCTCTGTAAGTTTCATTTGACTTTATTGTGTTATATTGTGCTTGTATGGTTCCCCGAACAGAAATGAAGAGAATGGTGATGATAGTGTTGAACTACACAGACTGCTTGCTTGTGTGTGCTTCTGTTGTTTTTCGAGTGTACAAACACTGCCGATGGTGACTGGGATTCCCCTTGCAGGGATCCTAGAACTGTTCTGTTGGGGATATTACGGGAATGCTGCAAAGGGGTTACTTGGAGGCAAAGAGAGACAATGCCAAACACTGGTGCACAACCACTGCGATAAGGGCAGAATAGCTATGGGAAGGGGGTTATTGGGCCCTGGCAGAAGAATCGCTGTACAAGAATTGGGTTGCCCAGGAAAATACATAACAATTTTGGGGAAATGGTGAAACCACTTCCAAGATGTATCCCCAGGGACATTGTAATGAGACTCGAAGGAGGATATATGGATTTATGGTATTGAATATCACAGCTCATATGAGCTGTGACGTTCTGCTGTTTGCAGGCCGCTATATCACCGCCAGGGCCGGACTGGGAACTGAAAGCAGCCCTGGCAAATGTTGCCAGAGCAGCCCCCGTCCGGCGTGTCGCCGGCACCCTTCTCATCGTTACCTTGGCTCTAGTCTGCACCGCTGTTGTCTGAGTCAAAGCATAATCCTCAAAAACCCTCACAAGAGATGAGGCTGTTCCTCTGTTAACGGCATGGTTGGTGCAATAATAGGTTAAAGACTGGACTTTACCTTGCAACAAACCTTCACTTTTGCCCGTTTAAGCCTTCCTCACAATTGTGCTGATTGTCTGGTAATTGCACTTACCAGCAGAAAGCAAATGAATCCCCAGATGGTGAGCATAGCCGGCCGCACTCGTATATTGAATGCAGCATAACGATGCAATTGATGTGAACCACAGGTGCCTGCGGTGCACATCAATTGCATCGTTATGCTGCATTAAATATGCGAGTGCGAGGACAACCATCTGATGCCTGCTATGTGAGGGATGATCATCACAGGGTCTCTCTGGTGACGTCACGTGACTCATCGCTCGGGCCTGGCCGGGTCAGTGGGTCGCGAGTTGTTGTGGCTGGGTTCCAAAAGTGAAAGTGCCTGCCTGCCCAGTAATTTAATAGTGCGTGTGCGCAGGCAGAAGGGACTCACTCCAGCGAGGGGGACTGTGGCCGCGCCCAAGGGAGGGGATGATGGGGGGGGGGGATTAATGGGCGAGGGGTGCCAGTGGACAGGACAGTATAACGAAACGTCAGGGGGCCCCTCTGCCAAGCACATGGAGCCCCCCCCCCCCCCCCCCCCATCATGCCATCTCCCTCCTCAGGCTCTCACTCACAATCAATCACAAACTGGCCTGGCAATCGGTCGTCTCCACTACGGCGCAGCGTAGAACCGGGGCCTGTATTAATTTACAAATTACCTTCTGTGCCCAAGAAGGTAATTTGTAAGATTTGTAAGTTAACACAGGCCCGGGCCCGGTTCTGCGCAGCAGTGGAGACGACCGTCTAGGCTTCTACTACTTTAATCACACCACGGCCCGGCTCGTGAAGGCCCGGTGTGCAGCACAGGTTGGTATGGACCGGACGTGAGAGGAGGGCACATTCTGCAACTATGCCGTGTGAGGTCACGGACCAATGGACCCGATTCAGGCAGGAGACTTCGGATTTTCGAGAGTCCAAATGAATGTATTTAAGCTGCCACCCGCCTGGAAGTGCCGCTGCGTCAGTACTAATCAAATCCATGCTCCCAATTTATTTTTCCAAACCTCCCAATTGCCTGCTCTAAAATGTTGGCATGTAGATAAGGGGTGTTCGGTTTAGGCTGCTGGAGGGGGTCGCCAGGCCCAAACCAGTGCGCTTGTGAGCTCTTGCTTGCTGCTATGCGAGCTTAAAATGCAAGGGGTGAAAAATACAAGACCTCTATTTGTCACTCTTTTACAAAGAGTGAATCAGAGGGACAGGGGCACCTTGTAATGAGCAGGCAAAAAAAGTATATTTCATAAGTGTACTAACATTAACCCTTGAGAGATCGGTGTGTAGTTAAAACAGCAAGCACATAGGCCCTATGAAAGGTACTGGCACGAAACAAGATTAAACTCCCCCAAAATGTTTGATTTATCATCCGCGGTGCGCAAGCCACCTCGCTCTGCTGAGGACGCTCAGCCTCTCAGAAACTGGAAGAGCAATCTCAGGCAGAACCGGGCCGGGGCCTATACATTTGCTTTTAATCCCGGCCCGGTTCCTGCGCTCACCTGATTGTGCCCATGAATCCTGATCATGCCACCCGCCCGAGTGGTCATGACACGACAGACACCAGGCCTGAGTGACAGACACTCACCTGCGGGTGACAGTCTGGCAGAGGAGAGCAGAACTGAAGACAGCACAGCCCGGGCAAGCCAAACGCACTTTTAATTGCGCGAGCCTGGCCCTCAATGCGCATGACACAATTGGTCACCAGGCAGCCCCACCCTAAGGAAGACCGTGCGCGAAGACGCAGAGACATCTGCGCGCTGCGCACCAGCAGTGGGCACCTTATTAATATCACTGACCTGCCTGCCTCTGCCTGCACCCAATGGCACAACTGCCATAAATCAATGCCATGATCAGGCCTGGCCAAAGAAATGCCACATGGATGCCAATTGTGCTTTTTCATCCGGCCGCAGTAAGGTCAAGGTCAGACAGACTACTACAGACTGACTCTGAGTCACGGGCGGCTCGAAAATCGTCTCGGCCCCAGCAAAAGCAGCCCCCTCTGATAAAACCGGACCCACACCATCCGGCCTACCGGTGGATTGCCTGGTGCCCGGAATCCCCAGTCCGGCCCTGATTACCACCTGAGGCTTTGGACCTTCCCGTGTTTTAGCCTGCCTTGCTGACAGCAGCCAAGTGTCGGACTGGCCGTAGCTGGCATTGGGCATTTTTCCTGGAGGCTGGAAGGATGGGGTCCAGTTTTGCAGAAGTGAGGGCCGTGTTTTTGATACTGGGGGACGGTTTTGGAGCGCTGCTGCAATATCGGTCCCAGTACCAAAAGCTGCAGTGATTTGCACTTGCACTCCACCCCATCCCCTGGGACTGGTCCTATAAAAATTGCTAGGGCTGCTTTGGCTTCCCAGTTCGGCTGTGGCAGCGACTTGTTGTCCAAATGCTGCTGGTGTATCTGAAGCCACCCCTGCGATCCCAGGGGCAGCAGCAGCAGCATGCGGTTTCACACCTTTAGCTAGTTTCGGCACCATATTGTCACGGGTTCCTGATTTCCTTTGTGGGCCAAGCACTAGTCGGGAAAGTCATGTCTCCGCAATCCAGGAGCCAGCTGGTAGGGCACTTGCGACTCAGGGTCCGTACGAGCAACGAAGCACCCACTGGCAGAAAAAATGGAGGCCTGCTCCCCAGCAGATCAAATCCTCCCCGGATTCCACTCCTATTTGACCGGGAGGAGAGAGGAGTAAAACACAGCTATCTCAAACGGCTGCCATCTTCACATTCCATTTATTGGCAGCCACCTAAAAAGTTAATTACTATGTTGGCCTTAAAACACTCTTCGGAGATATCAGAACTTTCACAGTGGAACAATGCTACTTAGGTACTTGTACTCGGGGTTCAATCAGGTCATCAACATTCTTGCTTGCACTAATGTCGAACGTTCATTGTGTTACATCTGGATGTCCTGTTGTTGCTTTTGAGATGTGTCAGAATTTTGCCTCTCGTTGCATTCACTACGCCACCTTTTTCGATAGGATTGGGGAGGGGTTGGGGGTTCTGGGCGGGATATTTTTTCTCAAAATGTATACCTTTTTTTGCCCTGTATTTCTTTTTGCTATCTTGTGCCCTTCTTTCCTTTCCTCTCTCCATGGTTCAAGCTAGCCAGAATGCTAGATCTGCAGCTGAACGGATATTATCCTTAGCACATACCTACATATCGGAACTGTTCTGTATGGACGAACAGCATAACTGACTGGAAATATATATATATATATATATATATATATATATATATATATATACACATCACAAAAAACACGCGCCTCTCCGCAGCGTGAAACAGGCCACACCAACCGTGCTTGTTGCAGTAATTTATTTGAGGCAGGAAAAGCATAACGCGTTTCAACTCTAATGAGTCTTAATCATATGCAGGTATTCACATGGTGGGATCGTCAGCTTTAAAAAGACATAACTTTAAACATTGAAAAAGGACTAATGCCCACAAGTTAAATTTAAAGTGGCAGTTGGCGTTCAAATAAGACAGGTTTCCTTTAGCCCAGAGATGAACAAAGTACACATTTTCCATTATTCAGTTCACGTTAAATACCTCAAAAATAAAGTATTTTCAATCAATGTATTTCATCTCTGCTTGATTCATTTTGCTTTTCCATTCTTTCGTTTTGTAGTCATATATTTATCTATATATATTTAAAAAAAAAAAACAAAGGTTGCATGGACGTTATAGTTGGGCTCAGGTTTTAATTGTAGAAAAGACCTCACATATTACATCACTCATGACATGGTCAGTGACATCACTGATGACATCTCAAATGACATCACTGATTACATCATCCAGTGAGTGTTTTAAAAAAGTTTATGAGTGTCTAGTGTATGAGTGCTTGTCTAGCAGCCGCATTGTGGAACGACAATTGAGGCAAGAATTTGTGGGCAACTTTGAACAGGCATTATGGGCAGGATTTTAAGAACTGTACATTTCTACGTGATAGGCGAGCCCACTGGGGTTTTATATTGACTACCTTCCCCATAATGCACTATAATTATCATTAAGCCCACATTAGGGCATGACTTTTATAAATTAAGGGGATGTGTTGGTGATTCTTTCACCTCTTTCCGCAGATGCAGCCTATGAAGAAGGGCGTGAGGCCCGAAACGCGTTGTCGATTCCTGCCGTGCACTGTCTTGTTCTGAAGTTGTCCTGTGCCAATAAAGATTATTGGGAGTGCAGCTTAAAGCGTGGACAATACTGTTTGCTTCGATTTATACATGGTCAGTCCGACCGGTAACTGCACCACTGCGAGATCCACAGCGGGCCCAGTGGCATGCTTGTCTAGCAGCCGCATTGTGGAATGACGATTGAGGCAAGAATTTGTGGACAACTTTGAGCACGCATTATGGGCAGGATTTTAAGAACTGTGCATTTCTACGTGATTGGCGAACCCACTGGGGCTTTATATGGACTGCCTACCCCATAATGCACTATACTTCTCATGGAGCCCACGTTAGTGTAGTGCTAGAGGTACTCATGTGGTCTGACACCCTTTGCTGACCTTTGACTACCATTATTTTAACTGACTTTAGTGTGTTATTTTATCCTAGCCTGGATGTACGATGTTCTGCATATGCCTTGCTTCTCTTACAAGTTTCTTTCTTGTAATCTTGCTGTCTTTCAGTGGGAGCTGTCACGGAGTAGGACAGCCTTGCCAAGAACAGAACATGTGGGATGTACATTTGTAAGTGTGAAAGGGAGAGAGAGGTGTGGAACGTACTTTTTGGTCTCGAAGTGCAGTGTTGTGGGCAGTGATGCACACGTGCTCGGTGTTGTACATTGAGAGATGAAGTATGTGAATCTATAAGCAGTTGTGCACAATTGTGCATTGTGTTGTACATTGATGAGAATTATGAAGTTCTTACTATTGGCTTTGACATGGCCTCATGTCATCCTTTTTCCTGACTCTGCTTTGCTTCAGCTATTCTGCGTGCACAGCAGTGCTTGCAATTTGTTTGGGTTATTCACGTTCAAGGATTGTTTTTTGTTTAATGTATCCTGAAGGCTTTGTGAGCTTTGTCAAGATAAAGGCTGGAACATGCGAGATTTGGAGAAGGGGACGTGAGAACTCCTTCCTGCCATGGGAATGCTTGCTTGGAACCTGGCCAGTTCTGGTAAGATTCCTCTGGCCCGGGGGGAGGTATTTCCTGAACCATCTAGTGTGCTTTGAGATCATAAAGCTGATGGTTGTTGACTCAGAAACCGGGACCTTGGAATCCGAGTGGGGACGTACGCGTCTACCTCAAAGCGTGGACCCTGGTTGCTGAGGCTCTCAATCACAGCTGTTTAACTCCCCCAGTCAGGAGTGGTCTGAGATGCAGTGTTTGCACCAGGTGAAGTATTGAGTTTTGGTTATTGCCATTGTGATGTTTGGCCAGTGGCTTTTATCATTTGATGTGTTTTCTTTGTGATGTGTGAGTGAGTCAATGTGCACCACCAAAGTAATAATTTGATGTATATATATATCTTTTTGATCTCTCGTAGGACGTCCAGTATATTTGCTTAAGTCTTATTTTTCATATTATTTGCTGCTTGTTTATTCATCAGTATTATTCAGCTGTTATATTTACCAAGTGTGTCATTGTTTGCATATAAACATCTATATCTCTTTGTGTATTTTAATGTTGTGCATTTGGCATCTGGGAAAGCCTTTCTGTTAGAGAGAATTGTGTAAAATAAAACCCCAAGCCTTATTTTAGAAGAGAGAGAGTTCTTACATTTTGTAAAATAAAACCCTTTCTAAAGGTGTTGTGTTAAAGTCTTTTGCTTCGCCGGGGGTTGATCCATCGTGTGGGAGCTGCATTATCTGATAGGCGCAAGCAAGACAATTGGCGTCACTTTCCAGGATTCGAAAATAAAATTGAAAGGGGAAAATGCTCTCTAAAAGGCCTATGTTTTCAGTTGCAGAGTCCCGGATGCCAACTGAGTTATTTGAGAGGGAAATTGTCTCTCTTAAAGAGGGAAAACAACTTGGTATTTCAGACAGAAACAGTGGTGTCATTTTGAATGCAATGCATTGTTTAGCATGTATCAAACATTTGAACATTTAGAAAAAGAATTAGGTGAGCTGACACGAGAGTTAGCTGACGCTCAATTTGAAAACAAGTCTTTGAAAAAAGAGTTAAACATGTACCAAGCTCCGAAGTCGTTGGTTTTGCAAGGCTGTTTAGATAGCCAGGATGAGTCATGTGTGAAAAATGTGAATTTAGAGATGTTGCCAGTTAATCTGCAGGTCTCAGACAAGGTTTTAATTAATTCTTTTGAGGACGTTGCTCAGCCAGAAATGAATTTGAACCGAGAAAATGTGAATGTGCAGGAAGATAAACAGACCAGTCTCTTAGAATTAGCAATCGCTGGTTGCAGGTATAAATCAGACATGGCAGTAAATGATGAATCTTGCACTACATGGAAAGACGCTAGTTTGAAAAAAGAAATTCAGCAATGTGCTTTTGAATCTGCACCACAGACTGTACAGTATGTTTTTAAAATGTGGTCAATTAAGAAAGGAGACAGTGTATCTTGTGTGCCAGTTCATGAGCAGTGTGCTATTTTTAGTTACTGTGAAGAGCAGGGAAAGAAGAGTATACTTTTAAACTTATTAACTGAAACATTTTCAGATGCTGGACAAATACAGATGCTTTTGTGCATTGAAAGACCCTGGGCAGAAAACAATAAGACACAATGCGATTTGCCAATGGGAGGAAGCAACTGTTATTAAGTGGTATATACAGACTGCAGTTTTGCATGAACAGTTGGTGCAGGTTCCAGGGGTGGTGTTTGAGACACAGGATTCCCCAGTGAAGTGGCAGATTGTACTGCAAAGAGCAGTTACTGTGTATGACAGAACCATTACTTCCCTTACAGATGAAAAGGCTAAAATCTTGGAGACAGAGGTGGGGACACATGATTCAGATTTGGTGTACATGACTAAATACGAGTACCTAGGAGAGAAAGACCATACAAACAGGTGGGCAGAGAACGATGGGATGCATATCCCCCTAGATTTACCTAGAACTGTGATTCTTATGTGTCAGAATGCACAAGCCAGACCAGTCCCACAGAAGGTGAGGGGTGAGTTAAAGAAAGGAAAATTACCAGAGCAAACAGAGCAGATGGATTGCCTTCGGCTTCTGTCAATTGATAAAGGGAGCATGTATTCAGCAGTGAGTGGAACTATAGCCAAGAAGGAGACTGCCCCAGCCCTTCTTACTGTGCAGGGAAAAGGAGAGTTTAATCCTAATACCAAGAATTCAGAGGCTATAGCGTGGGTTGAATTCTCAGATAATTCCCCAGAGCCAGCAGAGAACCGTGCAGACAGGAATGATAATATTGTGCCTTCAAACTCAAAACAGAGAAAGGAAAACATGCGCTTTTTGAAAATTGTTTTTTGCAAGAAGAGTGATGCTTGTTTCTTTTCCAGATCATATTGCGGCCTGATGTCCCTGTCCTGTGGGTGGATGCCCTTGTATGTGTGCCCTGTGTGGGTGGGACCCCTCCCCTCCCTCTCCAACCCTGGAGTGATCACCGGACGGTGCAAGCTGACATCCTGTGGCTGAACAAACCAGACAGACCTACCAAGCCAAGAATCATGAACTGATATCATAAATATGAAGTAAAACACAGTTACAATTTTAAATACAAGAAGGCTGTGTGTCTTTCACACAGAAGGACATTATTCGTTTTGCAAATGCTGGTCAATGAGACAAAAAAAAGAATTGTGCAATTTAAATTGAAGAAAATGTTTTTTGAGTTAAAGATAAAAAGAAGGTGTTGATGTTGCCTTTATTTTTTTAGCACAGAATATATAACTTTGGCTGCTTCAACAGTGGTAGTTCCAGTATTAGCCATTTGAGACAATAAGGAGCATTACTGAGTTCATAAACTTGATTCCATTTGTGCATTTATTTTGTGTATCCATCATACATTTATTCTTGCTGAATATCCAGATATCCATGAGCTACTTTTACATGCTTTGAAATTATTATTACATGCTTTTATTATTTCACTGTTTTAATGTGTGTTTCAATTATATTTGTGCTTTCAGTTCAGCACGTGAGTCTATAATGTTACTGCTTTAGCATGTTTTTCAATCATAGTTTTTTTTTCTTGTAAAGCACTTTGGGTTGAGTAAGTTTTTTAAATTTTTGTATTATTTTATTTATTGAGAGTTTTGCATTAGCGTACAGGATAGACACATTCCAATATTACAATGCAATAATACTCTTCGATATAAACAACAACAGAACCAAAAAATAAAGGGAAAACAGTTACAGGCACCTTACAATAATTGGTGTTCAGCATACCTGCATATGTTTTACATTGCTCTTACTCCATAGCTCACTAGTCCGGGTGCTGTGATTCCTTATTAAGCGCTATGCACAGTATCCGTTATACAGAATCCACATCAACTTGAGTCAATAAATATTCTCTTAATGGAGCCCAGATATCAGTGGGTCGGGAAGTTGGCGGTAGTTCTTCAGCATATAGGTCCAACTGCTCATGACAGTACACCAAATCTTTTACCCAGATATCAGCTTTTGGAATTAATTTGCTTTCCCACGTGAACAAGACTCGCCTTTTTGCAAGTAAGAGGGCTACCCTCACACATTTTCCCACATTGGCCTTTATTTGGGGGACATATCCTAAAAGACACTCCAGTGGTGTACATTGTACTACCTGTCCTGTCATAGTGTGTATAAGGGTGATGATATTTTCCCAATAACTGAACACCGAAGCACACTGCATGTTTTTCAATCATAGTTGTGCTTTAGGTTAAGAAGTTCAGTTTTTCAATCATAGTTGTGCTTTAGGTTAAGAAGTTCAGTTTTTCAATCATAGTTGTGATTTCAAGTAAGAAATTCCTTTTTTTAATATATTTATGTAATGATAGTCAAAGGTCATGGGGTGGAATGTAGTGCTAGAGGCACTCTTGTGACCTTTGACTACCATTATTTTAACTGACTTTAGTGTGTTATTTTATCCTAGCCTGGATGTACGATGTCCTTCAAATGCCTTGCTTCTCTTACAAGTTTCTTTCTTGTAATCTTGCTGTCTTCCAGTGGGAGCTGTCATGGAGTAGGACAGCCTTGCCAAGAACAAAACGTGTGGGATGTGCATTTGAAAGCGTGAAAGGGAGAGAGAGGTGTGGAACTTACTTTTTGGTCTCGAAGTACAGTGTTGTGGGCAGTGATGCACACATGTGCTCCGTGTTGTACATTGAGAGATGAAGTATGTGAAT
Source organism: Triturus cristatus (assembly GCF_964204655.1). Lineage (NCBI taxonomy): Eukaryota > Metazoa > Chordata > Amphibia > Caudata > Salamandridae > Triturus > Triturus cristatus. Next base: position 932,938,640 of record NC_140584.1, on the reverse strand, counting down.
ATATAACCAGTTGTGCACAATTGTGCATTGTGTTGTACATCAGTCAGTCAGTCAAGATAGCTTTATTCGATTTCAAAATTTAAAATCATAAAAGCACAAGAAATACATACAATTAAAATACTGAAATAGAAATCGAGATACGTAACATCTTAAGTACATCATAATCGGGGTATCCAACATAAAAACAGACACTGGACTTAATTCATCGTCAATCTGCACCGAATTGCAAATTTTAAAAACTTAGATAAGGCATTGATGGTTATTTCATCTTGTAATAAGAGCAGCTTTAAGTAAGCAGGTCTACACTGCCTTAAGCCCCAGGTCTTAAGAAGGGGAATCAAATATTTCCTTCTTCCCAGTGTAAAGAATTTACAAAATAAGACGCAATGTATTTGCGATTGCATTGCAAGATCGTCACAAGGGCAATTAATTAACTTAGTGGACCAATCATTTCTATCTGGAAAGGTTATCAACCTATAATAGGTCCCAAATCTCAATCGGGCTACCAGCATTCTGTCATAGCTGGAGTAATCAGGAGACAGATAAAGCTGTAGGCCAGGGCCCTGTAAAAGTAAGTTATGTTGAATTACAGATATCTTACTTTTCTCCTCAAGCCATCGTATTCTTTCCAGGAAGGCGAGACAACATTTTTTAACGGCCTTCCTCGAGATCGAGGATAGGGAGCAGGGATTATCAAAAAAGGTTGAGTGCCCCATATTAGTCATAAACTCTTTTACATAGGCGATCCACGGGATGTCTTTGCATCTCTCTAATTTAAGGCAGTCAGTCAAAACAGTTCTATTAAAAACAGTTTCCTCTGCAGTCCATATCTTATGCCATAGTAATAAAGGGATAACTTTAATTAGATCTGAAATGTAAACCAAATCTAATTCCTTGTGGCAAATAAATGTAGAGGTCGATTTGGGAACCGCTAACAGATAACGCAGGAAACAATTTTCTGTCACTTGAATTTCCTGACATTCAGCGATACCCCATATACCAGAACCGTATAATACAGTTGAAACACATTTAGAATTATAAATATCCATTAAAATACGGACAGGCCTGCCCCCCAGTTTATTAGCAAACTGTTTTACTGCACCTAATGCTCGAGCAAATGCAAGGTTCCTGCTCCTAGTCGCTGCTTTCCAGGTACCTTTTTCATTAAAAACAATCCCCAAGTATGAAAAAGTACTTGTAAGTCCTATCTTCGACTTTTCAATAAAAATATTACAGGGAAGTTTTTTCTTCGAAGAGCAGCACATGGAAAATGTTTTCCCTATATTTATTTTTAGGCCCCTAGAGCTCATAAAGAATGAGAAACTAGTTAATGCTTTTTGGAGGCCCATTTGGGTTCTAGCCATGATGACTGCATCATCCGCATAAAGTAAAATAGGGACCGCCGTGCCATCAATTTGAGGATAATCTAATTTTTGAGTAATTAAAAATTCTGCCACTCCATTAATATATAAATTAAAAAGGAATGGTGCGAGGATGCAACCCTGTCGAACCCCTTTCATTATTGGGAACTTGTTAGAACACTCTCCTTTTTTGCCAAAACGTACCTTTGCCCCCGCCCCTCTATATAATTCTTTGACAAAATTAAGAATATTTGAATCAATACCCAGCCCTATTAACGTATCCCATAGGACCTCGTGACTCAAACAGTCGAATGCTAAACTTAAGTCAACAAACGTCATAAAAAGATTGCCTCTTTTTGCCATCATGTATTTGCCAGTAATTAAAGCTAAATTGAGTCCTTGTTCGATAGTACCTAAACCTGCCTTAAAGCCATACTGGAATTTAGAAAGTACATCGTTTTCCTCAGCCCACAAGTGCAATCTATTTAAAATGATTCTACCTGCTACTTTCATCAAAGAATCAAGCAGCGAGATAGGCCTGTAGCATTTGGGATCATCTCGATCTCCCTTTTTAAAAATAGGCACGACTATGGCTTCTTGCCAAGTCGGTGGAAATCCCCTAATGTTAAAGCTATTTAACACATTGGTCAACAGTGGGGTCCATAGGGAGATAGTATCTTTGTATATATCTATAGGGACACCATCGGGCCCAGGAGCTTTATTTCTTGCACTTTCTAATAAAGCTAATTCTACTTCAGAAACAGAGAAAGAAATCCTCAAAGGAAATAAAGCAAGAGGAGTAGACTCGATAAGAGGCTGATGATTTTGGGAATTGGAATCTATAGTAAACAAAGCATCTTTTTTATAAAGCTCGGTAAAATGGTCCACCCAGATTGATCCTTCAATGGCGAGCTCTATCTTATAAGATTTTCTTTCTACAAAAAAGGGAGCGTTTACTGCTTTCCAGAAGGCAGTATTATCTCTCAGAGAGCTAGCCTTTACTAAAGTGTCCCGGGCATTCTCCTTCAGCTCCCATTTTCGTTTTTTCAGTGAAGTTTTATAAGCTGCTCTAGCAGCTCTAATTTCTAGCAGATCTTTCGGTATTTTCTTTAAAATCTGCTTTAAATAGGAATGTGCTTTAGTACAATCTGAATTAAACCATCCCTCAGCTTTTTCTCTCGCCTCTGCTCGTGGTGTTCCTGTTAGCTTTTTACCAATATATGATGTAATCTGGTTAAAAGCTTTAATAATCACACCCGGATCAGGGTTGTCCTCTAGGCAAATCTCAAAATTATGGTATTGATCCACTATTAAACTCTGAAGAAAATTAGTAGGATCAACTTTATTCCATTTTATGGCGTAGCCATTTTGTCTCGCCAATGAAAGAGCATGGCGATACAAATTTTCTACTGCATTGGGGCCAGATCTAATACTCGTCTCAATGTCAAAGGTTGTGCAAATCGGCTAATGATCACTCAACACAATGTCCAATGTGTTGAAAGACAGGACATTATGATAATGGAAAGTAGTAACCAGAGTATAGTCTATAACAGACTGTAAACCACGTCTGTTAAAAGTGGTTTGAAATAATACCGGGGGGCTGCAAAGTTCATTTGCAAAACCCAGGTTCCAGTCAGAGATTAAACTATTAAATAAATTTCCTAACAAAGTATGCTCGAAGTGGGTACATGGTTCACCAATTAGGTTGACCATTCCACATATTCCCAAGTTGCTATAAGGGCATAAATGGCAATTAAAGTCACCCGTCAGGACGATACAAATATCATGTTGTTCCAAATCAGTACCACAACATAAAAAGGTATTTAAATCTTCGAAGACTTTGTTCTGCTCTTCCTTTGGGATATTGTTATATAAATTGACTAGGATAATGAGTCGACTCCCTCCTGCTGTTAGACTAAAAACCTGGAAACTATTGTGCCCCCGTGTAGACTGTCGCTTTATAGACAAATTGAATTTATTAGAAATATAAGTACAAAGCCCACCAGAGCTCCTGCCTCTCCTTGACTGGATTGCAGGGGTAAAAAATGTACGATATCCTGCAAGATGGATCTCAGTCTGTTCCCAGCACTCCTGAAGGCAAATAACATCATTTCTCTCAATTAAATCACAAAAAATGGGATCATTTACCTTATTTGATAAACCCGCTATGTTCCATGATAGAAGGGCCAACTCCCCCCTTACAGCTTCTCCTCCACGTTCTAAAACAATGGGATAGTCAACACGATGATCTGTATCGATCAATGGAGAATTTCTTTCAGTTTCTATCTCAATAATAGTTTGGGAATGCTATAAGTTTAATGCACTTTCCGATTCCTGGTCGGAATGTACAGGCATTTCCTGCTCTAATTTATCTAGTTTATCAGGGAAAGATCGAGGAGCTATTGGAGCTATTTTAGGGGTTACTGTTGACTTTTTGGCCCTGCCATCATCGACATCCCCTGTGGGAGCTATTTCCAGATAGTTAGAACTATTATACAATTTATTAGGACTAGGGCAGTGATCGTTTAAATTCCGACCACTCCAATAAAGTCAATCCACCATCTCCAGGCTATTATATCGATTGGAGGTTGGTATTCCTCTCCAAATGTCCCTAGATATTTGATCCCTGTAGGGTTGCCTTTCCCAATCCCTTTTAGCCGCTCTTTTAGCTTGAGTGACCACAAAATCCCAGTTACCATCGTGAAGTGGGTGAGAAAAAAAACTGGGTGGATAAAAGAAAGAAAGTCGTTTAGTTTCTCATCATTTGATTGGGTCTCCCACGAGCAAATGTCATCGGCCGTACCTGGATCATCAAAATTGACCAGAACACAGTCACCTTGTATTGATTTTCTTCCTGGCCCCACCCAGGGTACCCTACGAACCATTAAAATCTTACTACTCCTATATGGGGGGAGAGGTCGATTTGTATTAAGCCAGTGTTGGACCTTATTTTTTAGTGATCCGGTGGATTCTTCTTTATCCTCCTTCAATTTAGGAACCCAAGTCAGGATTACCAGAAAAGGCGATGCTTCAGGAGGCAGATTAATAATTGGATTCCCAGGTTTAGGTCCCCAATTATAATCTTTAGGTATGTTTGCCTCCTGGGCAATATTTATAAGAGGATCTTTAATTTCTTCCATTGATTTTTTCTCTGTCATGGTAGATACCGATTTATTTACCTTTCTAACGGGGGCTAGTGATTTAACAGTCAAGGACTCCACTAATGGTTTTTTAGTACAGCTCGATGTCCCAATCACAGCCTTCGTTGGCTCAATAGTAGTCGAGGTCTTAGAAAGAACAGCCAAGTCCGTTAACTGCACCTCGATCCGCTTCAACCTAGTTTCTAAGGGGGAGAGAAAGGTTTTAAAAAGCTCCTTTAGATACTCAAATAAATTGTTATCAGACACAATATTCTTGAGATTTGTATCGATAGCGGGAAAAACCTCAGCACTAGTCAAGTCCGGTGTGACAGTGATTACATGTGGGCAATTTTGAGTAGAATCGTTCATTGACTGCTGTTCGATTCGAGCTGCAGTCCTACGGGGGAGTTCACGTAATCCTTTATCCACAAATGCAGTCGTTTTTTGTATGTACCTAGTCTTCCTGACTTTCAATTCCTTTTTCTTAGGATTTTTAGATGTTTTTGTACTAACTCCCTCACTCGCTCCTCTCGTCTGACTATTTGTTAGATCTTGAAGCAGTAATTCTGTGTCCAATGGTTCTGTAACAAGGAGCGGGGACCTCTCTAATTGTGTAAGAGATATAGAATCCGTCATTGACAATGACAAGTCTACTACGTTTGGGATGCTATGTAGGTCCGCATGTACTAAAATCGGAACTACCTTGTTACTTTGTGGATCAGGAGTTTTAACTGTTGCAAAATGGCCCATAGAGGAACGTTTTGCTAATAGTAAGTCTTGAGAGACTCTCCGTTCCATGAGTGCAATCCCTTGATCAATAACTGAATTGGCTCTAACAATAAAATTATCCAGTGGGCCAGTGATACAAGATACATCCGTAGTCGCCTTGCTCCTACTCCCTCGAGTAGTCGCCATTCATAACAACAGTGAATATAACTTTCTAAAACAGTACTATAGGGCGACAGAAGTATTATAAGCTCCTGCAAGCCGAAGAACACATTAAAGGGGGAGGGCCCGGTCCGGTCTTACTCGGTCTGTAACGGGCTTGTACGGGCCCGCCCTTGGCCCGGGCTTCGCCCGGCGCGCGTCCCGCGCCGCGGGACTCGACTCAGTGTTTATAGATGTCAACAACAAAAAAGGGGGAGTGTCCGGGAAGAGGCCGCAGCTGTTGCTGGTTTTACCGCTGCAGAGCCTCGCAGTCCCTCACACCCGAAACAAACGCTGAGTCCACTGGCAAAGATTCCTCAAGCACGAACGGCCCCCGCGAAGCGGGGGCCGTGAGTCGTCTTTTGAAGGCAGGCAGGCAAAGGGGAGTGTCCGGGAAGAGGCCGCAGCTGTTGCTGGTTTTACCACTGCAGAGCCTCGCAGTCCCTCACACCCGAAACAAACGCTGAGTCCACTGGCAAAGATTCCTCAAGCACGAACGGCACATTGATGAGAATTATGAAGTTCTTACTATTGGCTTTGACATGGCCTCATGTCATCCTTTTTCCTGACTCTGCCTTGCTTCAGTTTTTTTGCGTGCACAGCAGTGCTTGCAAGATGTTTGGGTTATTCACGTTCAAGTATTGTTTTTTGTTTAATGTATCCTAAAGGCTTTGTGAGCATCATCAAGATAAAGGCTGGAACATGCGAGATTTGGAGAAGGGGACGTGAAAACTCCTTCCTGCCATGGGAATGCTTGCTTGGAACCTGCCAGTTCTGGTAAGATTCTTCTGGCCCAGGGGGAGGTCTTTCCCAAACCTTCTAGTGTGCATTGAGATCTTAAAGCTGAGGGATGTTGACTCCGAAACCGGTAGTTTGGAATCCGAGTGGGGACGGACGCGTATACCTCGGAGCGTGGACCCTGGTTGCTGAGGCTCTCAATCACGGCTGTTTAACTTCCCCAGTCAGAAGTTGGCTGAGATGCAGTGTTTGCACCAGGTGAAGTATTGAGTTTTGGTTATTGCTATTGTGATGTTTGGCCAGTGGCTTTGATCATTTGATGTGTTTTCTTTGTAATGTGTGAGTGAGTCAAGGTGCACCTCCAAAGTAATCATTTGATGTATATATATCTTTCTGATCTCTTGCAGGACGTCCAGTATATTTGCTTGAGTCTTATTTCATATTATTTGCTGCTTGTTTATTCATCAGTATTATTCAGCTGTTATATTTACCAAGTGTGTTATTATTGTTTGCATATAAACAGATATATCTCTTTGTGTATTTTAATGTTGTGCATTTGGCATCTGGGAAAGACTTTCTGTTAGAGAGTATTGTGTAAAATAAAACCCTAAGCCGTATTCTGAAAGAGAGAGAGTCCTTGCATTTTGTAAAATAAAACCCTTTTCTAAAGGTGTTGTGTTAAAGTCTTTTGCTTCACCAGATGTTGAGCCATCGCGTGGTAGCTGCATTATCTGATAGGCGCAAGCAAGACAATTAGGGCGTGACTTTTATAAATTAAGTGGATGTGTTGGTGTTTCTTTCGCCTCTTTCCGCAGATGCAGCCTATGAAGAAGGGCGTGAGGCCCGAAACGCGCTGGAGATTCCTGCCATGCACTGTCTTGTTCTGAAGTTGTCCTGTGCCAATAAAGATTGTTGGGAGTGCAGCTTAAAACGTGGACAACACTGTTTGCTTCGATTTATAAACGGTCAGTCCGACTGGTAGCTGCACCACCGTGAGAACCACAGCGGGTCCAGCAGCGTGCTTGTCTAGTAGCCGCATTGTGGAACGACGATTGAGGCAAGCATTTGTTGGCAACTTTGAGCAGGCATTATGGGCAGGATTTTAAGAACTGTGCATTTCTACGTGATTGGCGAGCCCACTGGGGTTTTATATGGACTGCCTTCCCCATAATGCACTATTCTTATCATGGAGCCCTCATTAGGGCATGACGTTTATAAATTAAGGGGATGCATTGGTGAGTCTTTCGCCTCTTTCCGCAGATGCAACCTATGAAGAAGGGTGTGAGACCCGAAACGCGTTAGCGATTCCTGCAATGCACTGTCTTGTTCGGAAGTTGTCCTGTGCCAATAAAGATTATTGGGAGTGCAGCTTAAAGCGTGGACAACAGTGTTTGCTTCGATATGTGTATATATATATATATATATTATCTACTGGCGGTCGCCAGTAGATAGTTATAGTTAGGACCTATTTTCCATAGGAAATCCGCAACATTCTATTGGGAATAACTTTGGCGCCGGTTGATGAATCTTCACTAAATTTTCCAAACTTTTGGCCAGCTCCGCTCCGCTCCTACCCTGAAAGTTTCGTGGTGATTCAACAAGCGGGGGCCGAGAAAAAAGGGGGGTCCCAAAACACATTTTCCCCATGCAATTTCCCATAGGATCTGTTGTCGCAGCTACAGCCCGAACTGCTGAACGGAATTACACCAAATTTGGCAAAGAGGTAGTCCTCAGTTCAGACTCGTGCCTTTTGCTTGAATGGTGTATATCCGTTCAGTAGTTCCTGAGAAAATTAGAGTTAAAAGTACATAAATATCTATGGCCGGGAGGATCCGCGGACCCTCCCCGAACCCTCCCGAGCACGAGCTGAATGCTAATTGGCTGCCAACACTCTGAATCAGGAAGTATTGGCAGCCATCTTGTGCCTCGGTAGAACCGAGGCACAAGAAAGCACACAAAAAAGTCACAAAACGCGACAAGGGGGCAGGGTAGAAACACCCTGACTCCCTAGGCCTGCTCAGGGGGTCCCACAAGGATTTTTAAAAATCGCGGGATGCGCTAATGGAAAAAAAAACGAAGCGCGGGCTTCCGCGCTTCGTTTTGATTTAGCCCCCGGGGGGGCCAAGTTCCGGGGGCAATTTCTTTATTATAATGAGGGTCCCTAAGGGGCCCCCCAGCCCCGGGGACAGCCACCCACCAGGGCTTTAATTTAATGTATGCGGGGGGGCTCATGGGCCCCCCGCAGCCCCGGGGACCGGCACCCCCCGGGGCTTAATAATTAAATAAAATACCTGTGAGGGGGCTCGAGCCCCCCCACACGCCCCGGGGACCGCCACCTCCCCGGGGCACTAATTATTTAAAGTAGGGGGTCCGTTACGGACCCCCAAGCCCCGGGGCTTTAACTTAATGGGAGGGGGGCCGCGCGGCCCCACCCTGGAGCCAATGATGGCCCTGGGGACCGCCACCCCCCAGGGCCGGCTCCAGCAGTGTCCCGGGGTGCCCACCCCCGGGACACTGCTGTTTGCTATGGCAGGGTGGGAGCCTTGCGGCTCCCATCCTGCTATAGCAAACTGCTTTGGTATTTGGAAGAGAGAGCAGGAAACCTGCTCTCTCTTCCAAATACCAAGGGGGAGCATGTTAGCTGCTCCCCATGTGGAAAAGCAATGCCGGCTCCTGCAGGACGCGGGGAGCCGGCGGGGCCGTGGGGGGATTGGGGACCTCCCCCACGGCCCCCAACGGAGGCCAGGCCCCGGGGGATGGGGTCCCCGGGGCCATAAGTAGCCCGGGAGGGGGGCCACACGGCCCCCCTCCTAAAAAAAAATAATAATCAAATTTTTAAAAAACGGCCCTGGGGGATGGGGTCCCCGGGGCCACAGATGGCCACAGGAGGGGGGCTACGCAGCCCCCATCCATAAAAAAATAATTATTTTTTTTAAAAGGGCCATACCCCGGGGGATGGGGTCCCCGGGACAAATTATGGCCTGGGGAGGGGGGCCACACGGCCCCCTTCCCGTTTAAAAAAAAAAAAAAAAATCAAAATTGGGGCAGGCCCTGGGGGATGGGGTCCCCAGGGCCAAAAAAAAAGAAAAAGAAGGGGCCCCCCTTCTAAAAAACAGAGGGGAAAAAAAATAAAAAGGATCGGGCAGGAGGCCACGCCCCCTCCTTACACCACTCTGCAAACGCGCCCCCTGGCGCGTTTGCAGAGGGGGAACGAATTCCCCTTCAATACTGAGGGTCCCTGGGGGCCAACTAGCCCACCAGGAACCTCCAGTATGCGCCAGGGGGATGCGTTGCAGAGAGGTGTAATGAGGCCACGCCCCTTTTTACACCTCTCTGCAACGCAGCTCCCTGGCGCTTACTGGAGGTACCTGGTGGGCTAGTTGGCCGCCAGGAGACCTCAGGATTCAAGGGGACTTAATCTCCCAACTTAAAACGCGCCACGGAGCGCGTTTGCACAGTGGTGAAGGTAGGGGGCGGGACCTGAGGTGATACTGTGCAAACACGCCTTGTGGCGCGTTTTAAGTTGGGCAATTCATTCCTCTTCAATCCAGAGGTCCCCTAGGGGACAACTAGCCCATCAGGTACCTCCACTAAGCGCCACAGAGCTGCGTTGCAGAGTGTTGTAAAAAGGGGTGTGGCCTCTGAACACCTCTCTGCAACGCAGCTCCCTGGCGCATACTGGAGGTACCTGGTGGGCTAGTTGGCCGCCAGGGGACCTCAGGATTCAAGGGGACTTAATCCCCCAACTTAAAACACCCCACGGGGCGTGTTTGCACAGTGGTGAAGGTAGGGGGCGGGGCCCGAGGTGAGATCTGTGAAAACACGCACTGTGGCGTGTTTTAAGTTGGGGAATTAATTCCTCTTCAATCCTGAGGGTCCCTGGGGACCAACTAGCCCACCAGGTACCTCCAGTAAGCGCCACGGAGCTGTGTTGCAGAGTGTTGTAAAAAGAGGCGTGGCCTCTGAATACCTCTCTGCAATGCAACTCCCTGGCGCATTTTGGAGGTACCTGGTGGGCTAGTTGGCCCCCAGGGGACCACAGGATTGAAGAGGAATTAATTCCCCAACTTAAAACGCGCCACAGGGCATGTTTGCACAGGTCACCTCAGCCCCTCCCCCTTCCTTCACCATTGTACAAATATTCCTCTAAAATCAGCCGAACTACGAATTCCGATTTACTCACCTGTTATCAGGAGAGAACCCAGGGCTGCATCTTTTAAACCAGCACTGACCCTGAAAAGTAATTCTAAGCGTATTTACCAGTAACTTGTATTTCCTTCCATAGGAATCCATTCTATGGTTTTCACCAGAACATTTTCAAAGTGTCCATTTTTGAAACCTACAAATATTCCTCTAAAATCAGCCGAACTACGAATTCCGATTTGCTCATCTGTTATCAGGAGAGAACCCAGGGCTGTATCTGTTAGCCCAGCACTGACCCTGAAAAGTAATTCTAAGCGTACTTACCAGTAACTTGTATTTCCTTCCTTAGGAATCCATTGTGTGGTTTTCACCAGAAATTTTTCAAAGTGTCCATTTGTGAAACGTACAAATATTCTTCTAAAATCACCCGAATTACGATTTACTCACCTGTTATCAGGAGAGAACCCAGGGCTGCATCTTTTAGCCCCGCACTGACCCTGAAAAGTAATTCTAAGCGTACTTACCAGTAACTTGTATTTCCTTCCATAGGAATCCATTGTGTGGTTTTCACCAGAAAAGTTTCCAAGTGTCTATATTCACAAACTAAAAATATTCCTAAAAAATCGTCTGTATGACTTACACACATTCTTTCAACTGTTTACAGGAGGTTGGTCAGTGCTGGATCCAGGATCCACCACTGAGTAAGAAAAAGTAACGATAACACTACTTACCTGCTAAGTGAATTTTCTGCCATGGGATCACATTGGTGATTCTATGGGAAAAAGTTTCTAAGTGTCATTCCTTAAAAATCACTACTGTAACCAAAGCGCTTTTACTCAACTGTTTACAGGAGATGTCCAAGGACTGAATCAAGGATCCAGTCCTGTGGTTAGAAAAGTAATCCATAAAGTAACTAATTGCATTTAACTAGAAATTCACATTGAGCTCAATGTTGCTTTGTGTTTGAAATTGTGTTGCCCATTGTAACAACTGTAACTACTGTACTTAAAAGTCTGTTGCCTATTTGCCAAGTATTTAAACTAAAGTAATTCATTCTGAGAAAGTATATTTTGTATTGTAATGTATAATGTAATTATAATGTAATTAAAAAATATATATATATAAATAAATAGTTTAAAAAATGTAGTAAATCAGTATAAAAAAAATCAGTATAGCAATTAATACATTCAAAATTGTCATTTACAAAACCTTTGTAATTCACTGAAAAAAACATAGGTTTCAGGGGTGTTATAGTTAGCTGGACATTTCCCTCGTACAAAACCCTAGAAATTCCCCTGTTATAGTTAGTTCAGCTAACTATAACTCGCGCCCCCGCAATGCACTGCTGATGACGTCACATATTACATCACTCATGACATGGTCAGTGACATCACTGATGACATCATCCATGTGATAAATTACTGCATCTTCTCACACCCTAATTTAACCGTTGATACACCAACTCAAAATTTCAGACGTCCATTCTGAAAACCATAGATACTCCAATACCAATAACTACATACCCACTCATTAACTCTTAGGTCTACATACACCTCGACTCACTCACCTGTACAGTCACTCATACTTACAGTCACTCAGTACAAGACTATCATATGCATTTATACACCTACATAGACACTCACACACCACCAATCATCCATAGAGGTACTCTCACACCTAGTCAGTCATGCAAATAATTAATCACACTCCCATTTACTCACCTATGCAGTTATACACACTCAAGTTTACTTACTCATAAAAATAGTACCACATTCTTACGCTCTTATACAATCATTGATACAAGCACACACTCATCCATACAGCCACTCTCACAATCACACACTCTCACATATACCCACTTATATACTCTTACACGTATACATACTGCCTTTCACATATGTAGTTACTGACACATGTACAACTGAGATATACATTCAATCCCTAACACACCCATACACACACTCACTCAACCATACAGTTCACCACAGATGTACTCTTAAAACCATGCACCCATAGAATCACCCAGTCACACATCTATGCACAGAGTCAGACACACCCTACCCACACAAACACTCAGGCACCCATACAGATACTCAGACAACCAATCAATAACCCATATAGACACTCATATAGCTATTCACAAAACCATGCAGCCACTTATACACCAACAGACAGACACATACAGACTTTCACACAGTTTAGTCACTAGTCTGCAGTAAGATACATTTAATGACTCACTTATAGAATCAGTTACGCACCTAGAACATCATCCATTCACACACTTGTACACCCACTCATTCTTCCACAGGCCTTTCACTATAAATATATAAAACATAATTAAACTTTTCAGAAAAACACACAGTCACTGGATGACGTCATCAGTGATGTCATCAGTGATGTCATTTGAGATGCATCAGTGATGTCCCGGACAATGTCATGAGTGATGTAATATGTGACGTCATCAGCAGTGCATTGCGGGGGCGCGAGTTATAGTTAGCTGAACTAACTCTAACAGGGGAATTTCTAGGGTTTTGTATGAGGGAAATGTCCAGCTAACTATAACACCCCAGAAACCTATGGTTTTTTCAGTGAATATATGTATATATATATATATATATATATATATATATATATATATATATATATATAAAACAAATGTTACATGGACGTTATAGTTAGGCTCAGGTTTTACTTGGACACAAGACCTCACATATTGCATCACTCATGACATGGTCAGTGACATCATTGATGACATCTCAAATGACATCACTGTTTACATCATCCAGTGAATGTTTTTAAAAAGTTTATGAGTGTTAAATATATATACCTAGGTTATTGGTAAATCAGTGAGTGTATGAGTGCCTGTATGAGTGAATCAGTGGGTGCGTGACTAACTGTGTAAGTGCATGATTGTGTCTCAGTGAATGTATGGGTGAGTGTGAACGTCTGTATCAGTATGTCAGTTGGCGTCTAAGTGGCTGTAAGGGTGTGTGGGTGGGTATGTGAGTGGCTGTATTAGTGAGTGATTGGTTGTCTGAGTACCTATATGGTTGTCTGAGTGCAGTAGCAGCTTCTACTGTCCCCGGTGGTGGGATGGGGAGGAGTGGTGGGCAGGGTGGATGGACAAAAAACCCAAAAAAACACATACCTGAAAATGGCCGGCCGCCGCCTCGCCTCTGCCCTCTTCCTCCTGTCTCCGGTCACCTGGGCTCCCCGGAGCCAATCACAACGCTGAAATGTGATTGGTCTAAGCGCTGATTGGAACTTAGACTGGGAATGGGAGGCTAGGCATTTTCCTCACCAGGCTGTGCATTACAGCTGGTGGGAAAGTTGCAAAGTGTGCATGACTATTTGACCTGCCCAATAGGGTCGGCCAAGCAGTCCTGCGCACTTATAGAGTGCAAACCACTCGTCCCCCTGCTCTGGCCAGCCCCGCGAGTCACTGACTGCAATAGGAAAACGAAAATGATGATAATGATACGTTATCATTTTATTTTTTCTTTTGAGCAGGGGGGCGACGCTTCTCCACCTCAGCAGAGGAGCTGCCACTGTCTGAGTGTCTGTGTAACTGGCTCTATGGATGAGCGAGTGAGTGTGTCAGTGGCTGTATGGGTTAGTGAATCCATGTGTGACTGGTTGTATGGATGAGTGAGTGTGTGTATGGCGGTGTGGGTGAGAAAGTGGATATGTCAGTGGTATATGGGTGAGTAACTGGGTATGTTTTTGGCAGTACAGGGGAGTGATGGCGTATATGAGTGACTGTATGGGTGAGTGAGTAAATGTGAGAGTGGTTGTATGGGGGTGTGCGCTGCTTGTGTCAGTGTCTGCATAGGTGAGTGAGTATGTATTAGTATCTGTTTGTGTAAGTGAATGGGTGTGTGTGTATCTGTTTGTGTAAGTGAATGGGTGTGTGTGTATCTGTATGGTAAGTAAGTGGCTGTGTGAGTGACTATGGGCGAGTAATTAGGTGTGTGAGTAGCTCTATGGGTGACTGACTCAGTGTGAGTGGCTGTATGGGTGTATGAGTGAGTGGATGTGTGTGTAGATCTATGAATCAGTGAGTGTGTGTAAGTACTGGTATGGGTCTGTGAATGGATTTGTGAATGGTTGTGTGGGAGTGAGAGTATGAAAGGTTCTATGGGGTGTGAGTGGGTGCGTCAGTGATTCTGTGGATGAAGTCACCAGTGGTGTCATCAGTGATGTCACTGACCATGTTATTTGTGATGTAATATGTGAGGTCATAAGCAGTGCATTGCGTGGGTGCAGGTTATAGTTAGCTCAGCTAACTATAACGGCTGAATTTCACTGGTTTTGTACGAGTAAAACCTGAACCTAACTATAACGTTCCTGTAACCTTTGTTTTTTTCAATGAATTTCTAAGGTTTTTTAATTCTGTTTCCAGACTATAAAGTCCTTGTAACCTTTGCTTTTTCCAGTGAATTTCCATGGTTTTTTACGTAGTAGTCATGTTTGCAGTGTGATGGAGAAAGGGGGCTGGGCTTCCAACCAGCTCTCAGAAATCCCACTGTGTAGGACTTACAGTAAGTATCAGGAGGGCTTCTTGGCCTCCAAGGTCCCTCAGGAGTAAAGTGGACTTCATCCCCCAACCAGTAGTGCGCCAGGAGGTGCATTTGCAGAGTAGTGGAGAAAGGTGGTGTGGTCTCTGAATACCTCTTAGCGATATCGCTGTGTGGGACTTACTGAAGGTAACAGGAGGGGTAGCTGGCCCCCCGGGACACAAATCAACACGCTGAAGAAAATGTACTCCCAAAAGTCAGGAATCTAATTAGTACATGGTCTCCAAAATGTATGGCCGGATGGTGTATTAAAATGGTGTTGGCTCTCCCAACTTAATTGTATCATCCTTATGTTCCCATTACAACTTTCTAACAACTTTCATAAAGCTCTAGACAAATTAAAGTCAGAATTTACCTGTAAGAATAAAAAAAAGGCAGAATATGTCCTACAAAACTGATAATAAACAAAACACCAAAAGGCCTTCCTGTGCAGAAGACCTATATAGGGGACGCAATCAGGCAGATCAGATGTACTGTTGTGTGTCCTTTTAGAGGAATACACGGTCAGATCGTACACACTTTTTCAACTTCATACAGCATCATTATGGACTCCAGTATGTCCCTAACTCTTGACAAAGAACTTACCAACAAAACAAAGGCTCTGATTATGCCTCTTTATGGGGAAACTCAAAAATTTAAATAGCCAGAAAATCTCTGCAGTGGACAAATTGGGATAGTAATGGTATCCTAATTATCAAGGATCTAGGCACTTCGGACTCCTTCAAGACAACTGTAGATTTAGAAAAGCTGCATAACATTAAGAACATAGGCGTCTACAGCTTCCTGAAATCGAAAGCAGCTTGTTATCACTTCATAAGTTTAAAAAAAAAACTATGCATATGTCTTTGGCCAGCAAGTGCAAGCTTTACTTCTCTTTGTGTATTGGTCCCTACCCAGGAGCATGGCCCAAATACTTCTTTCCTTGTCCAGGGTCCTTACACTGCATGCCACTTTCAGAGGTACTTTTTTCCCTTTTGTTTTCACCTCTTTCTTCCTTACCACATTGTTGCTAGCCCTACCCCCCTACTTTCTACCTACATTGTTGCTTGTCAGGTCCGCACTTCCCTGGCTGTTGCTTCTCACATCCACCGCTCTCCCTCTCCCTCCCCCTCTCCCTCTTCCATGCTTGCGTCTCCAGTCCCACCAACGGTTGTCAAGATGCTACAAATATGCAAACGACACTGTGCTCCCTCCTCTGCATGGACTTTTTGGTGCTGTTTTATTCATGTGGAGCCAAAACGTAAACTTCAGCTCAGATGTAAGATAATACTTTTTTTTTTTGAGAATGCAGAGAATATTTTCATACTAAGAAGACTTATCACTGCCCCTTGCAGAAAGTGCTACCTGCGTCATAGCGCTCTTTTTTCCTAACTTTCAGCCATGCTGCTCTGCAACCACGCTGCCTTATAACATGGCTAAAAGAAAGTAACAAAGCCAATAGCTGTCCCATAGGCAAGATCTATTGGCTTTGCCAATACTTGTTCTGCTTCCCTACCTGTGTTGCTTGATCTGTCGACCCGCTCCTCCGTGCAGTGACCCTTTTGTATAATTAACAAGCTGCTTTGGTTACTGTAGCTTTGCATTTCACTCAGCACACACACTATTTTTATGCACTAAAACATTTGTCCCAACCAGTGCTGGAATTGGAAATCTTTACTCCTGGAACCCACAAGCGGCTGAGTCATAACAAACAGTCTGACAGTCAACTTATACATTTATTTCTTAAAAGCTCTGCCACAAAGAAATTGCAACAAGGAGACACTTGACAGTAAGTCTCTTCTGGCTTAATTGGTTGCATATTAAAATATCTAATGGGGTTAAGGCACCTGCTGCAGACCTCTTTGTGTGCCCGGTAAATTCCCTTTCGATAAATACTGCCATGTATCAGAACAGATCTTTTCTTATGGCGATTGCATGTTTAAGGTGGAGCAGAAGTTGTTCCACTTTAACTGGATATTATTAGTAGATTTTTTGTTATTATTTCTTAGGTTTAGGATTTTATATATTTTTGCGGCAGCATGATCTGGTAGGGAGAATTTTTAAGAAGGAGTTTTCGATCTGAGGGATATGTTTTCTCTCTTATTTTATTGATGCTTTAAGTTTGTGGAAGACAGGTTTAATAGATTGTATGTTTCTTAGAGTTTTGCAAAGGGTAGAGAATTATCTGGGGATACTATATATTTGATTTATAGAATTTCATTACAAGCTAGGGGGCTAACATTATGCATTATTCCTTTAATACAACTTCAAGCAGCCATTTTAAAGTTAATACATCACAAAGCAAAGCTCTAGAATAGAATACTCATATGTTACAATGGCACCAAGGCTAGATAGATCTGCCTCTTTTAAATGCGGCTTCAAGCTGTCTCTTGGCGGTTTGAGACGCTACCGATCAGCAGTCAGATGTCATCGTTTGGGAAAGAGAATAGGCTAAAACATTAATACTACATTAATAGATTTAATTTACATATTAATACTATTTTGAAGACTTCTATTTTGAAGACTGCATTAATAGAATTACCTATTAATCTTTACCAAGCAGTCTATATTATCTAATCAAGGGATTAAACGCTTGGAGCATACATTTTATTCCACTATTTCACCCAAATGCCTATCTTTAACTCCCTCACCCCGGAGTTAATCGGTGTTAACACCTTTTATTCAACTTTTACTATGTCTGACGTTGAATCAGATGATTCACAGGCCCAGGACCCTGCTCCCAACCCTAATGAGGAGATTATAAAAATAAATTATACAAAAAGAAATGTGTTCATGCATGAGGGAGACTATAAGTCAAATTGTTGGGAGATAGAGATCCCTACCTGAATCTACCAACCCCACTGCTCTCCATGGAGTGCACATTGACGATTTAACCAAATGTGGGAGCAAAAGATCAAGAAAAAGCAACAATTTAGAAAGGGAGAGCATATTGAGCACACTGGGAGGTCCAAGCACCTCGAACTTATTGGGAGGGTTACGCACCTCATACCCTAAAGGAGGACTCAGCGACGCTTAATATGCACACTAAGACCACCAGCCACAAAACTCGAGCAGCATGGGAAGCCGATCTGCCGGCTCTCACGGATGATGACTGGACGGAGACCTTGGCCATCCCCCGGTATGCGGCGGTGTCCTCCAGGTACCGACTCATCCAGTTTAAGTACCTCCACCGGGTGTATTACACTCTCCTTAGGCTGTGGAAAATGGGGGCAATCCAGTCTCCTCTGTGGTTTTTTTGTTCCTTTTTGCATACTGTGTGGAGTCGTACGGTGATCCAGCCATTCTGGATCAGCGTGACGTCCTGCCTGGGCTAGGTTCTGGCAGGGATTGTCCTGTTCGACCCCCGATTGGTGCTTCTACATAGCACAGACGACATTGGGGGGGGGGCCTTACAAGCAGCATCTTTTATTTCTGGGTCTCACTCTAGCTAAGAGAGATATAGCACAGCATTGGAAGGCTTCGTCCCCGCCCAGTGAGACCAGATGGAAGAAGGCATTGGACAGTTGTATGACTGCCAAAACTGTGGTTTGTCAGGTTAGAGGGTGCCCACAGACGCACAGGAAGATATGGACCCGTTGGGCCACCTATAGAGGTATCAACCTGCCCCCAGTGTCGCAGTCAGCCTCCCATGATCCCATCGAACTATTAGTGGTTAGCAATTCACCGGTTTAGTCCATTGACTTTGACTATCTGTGGCTGGGAATTTATGTATAATGTGCATGTAACGATCTCTAGGTATATGAGGTATTTTTGGTCTGTTGAGGAGGACACTAATCCTCCTCAGCAACGCTAACGCAACCATTAACACCGAAAAAAAGAAAGTTGTTTTATCTAAAATTGACCCTAAACTCTGTGACAGGGCCAAAAAGGAACCCTCTGTCAACCCAAACTGACTTCTTTTTGGAGAGGAGATAATCAAGGAACTAGGCAAATACGTGGCAACATTCACTGCACTGGATAAGGCGCAAACTAACATGCACAGAGTTTTTATCTCGATTATTTTAGCCAGGGCTGTTAGAAGGGGTCGCTCTGCCGGCCGCCCCTACCAAAGACCCTCCTACAGACAACGGGGTTTTTGTCGTCCCTACCAGACCAATCACTCCTACCCTCAGAGAGGAAGACCCCACCGTTCAAGAGGCTTCAGAGCCAGAGGTCAGAAATCTTCCAATACTCCAAGTAAGTACCGTTTCACTTCATCCTTCCTTTTCAACGGGCAAAGTGGGGGGTCGCCTAAAACATTTTGTACATACCTGGACACAAATTACACAAGAACCTTGAGTTCTACAGACTGTCCAGGGTTTCAAAATAGATTTTATAGAAAAACCCACACTTGTTACAACACCCAGAGTGTTAAATCTGACCCAAGAACAATGTTCTATTGTAGCAGAGGAAATAAACTCTATGTTGGTGAAAGGAGCAATTGTAAAGGTCCCCTGGGAACACCTACATTTCCTGAGCAATATTTTTCTGGTGAAGAAGAAGGACAAAGGGTGGAGACTATTAAAAAATCTTAGAGAACTGAACAAATCTCTCACCTACAGACATTTCAAGATGGAAGGTATCCATCTCCTCAGGGATATGCTTCTAGAAAAAGACTGGTTAGTGAAACTAGACCTAAAGGACGCCTACTTTGCAATTCCAATGGCGCAAGTGATAGAGATCAGGGTGTGTATAATATTCCCACTACCACGGATAGAGTAATCTCACAGTTACACACACATGCATACATCATACGCTAGGGCCCATTTCACTACACTAACATACGCTCAAATACTCTACCAGCAATAAACCTGTGGAAAGAAAAACTCCTAATCACCCTGCATCTATATCGAGGTCGATAAGACCTGGTTTTTGTGACTGTCCTTAAACATAATCTATACAACATATACAGCAATGATCAAAAATGTAAACCCAATAATTGACAAGAAAGAATATCCAACACCATGTTTAAAATTATATTGCTTTATCTAAAATTAGTCAAAGAAAATCAATCAGAGTAAATCATTTCTCATAGTTACCTATTCTAGCTAAATGTCAGAACGGGTCAGGACAAGTCTCTCGGTAAATGTCTCTCAAGACGAAGTCCCTTCAGCATCAATCCTCAGCAACGCAGATTCGGTACGCGGCAAAGGCAAAATGGCAAGTGGCAAAAAAAAAAAACCCTCTCTAGGCTAACATTACTTATAGTGTCTTAAACAATGGAAAGATACATTGGAAACATAGAAAAAACTGTAATGTCCGCCGGACCTGCTGAGCAGAGCGAGAAGGAAAGGATGTAACATCGCTACATTTGAAAATCTCCGCTCAGGAAAAGTTCACATAATAAAGACTACGGAACAGGAACCAAGAAATAAAACATGTATCTTATTAGTTCAACTTCTCCTCGGCAACCGAGCCACAGTTCAGAGTTTTTCTCTAAGGCTCTTTTGTTTCCCAAGGCTGCCAAGGACATTTTCATTTCACTTGGAGATCTCCCAAAACTGCTGCTGTCCTCATGGAAAGTTTTCAAACAAGCAAGCAAGGACCATGGTCAGTTAGCTTCAGGACCATTTCCAGCAGGGGTCTCCCTCGTCACAGTTTTCATATTATAAATCACAGCCAGGCTTACAAATCGGCCATCTTTTCTAGGCCATCATAGGCCTCAATAGACCATCTTAATTAAAAGAGACAAAAACAACGTTACCACAGCATAGTGATTAAACAGTGTTAACCCCACTAATACCCTTATGTGTATGCATCTATCTAGCACTTGCAACATAGAAAAGCATTAATTCGGAAAGCATTTTGTGCTCAAAAATAAACAGCACATAGCAACGTTTAAACATGAAAACACGCACGTTATTTTTAAACAGCACATTTATGCGCACCCACATGTAACTCTCTCTTGTTAGGACAAACAGATTGATTAATATAAACACACTTGCACAAGACAAATAATTAATTATTAATTATTAATAAATTAGTACAACGAATAGACATGCCAGAGCTTCAAAAGCCACTGAATTTTCAAACTGAAAACTCTGCTCCAGCACAAGAACCCCAGTCCTTTCTCCAATTTGCATGGAACAATCACTTATATCAGTTCCAATCTCTTCCCTTCGGTCTATCCTCTGCCCCCTGGTGTTTCACCAAAGTCATTAGGCCAATTGCCTCAGTTCTGAAGGGAAAGAGGTATCCGCCTTATAATCTATCTACATGACATTCTCCTCATGTCTCAAGACCATTCTCAAATTCTGAAAGACTTGAAAACTACAGTAAACTTAAGAGAGAGTACAAGTTTTATTATTAACAAATCAATGAATCAATCAATCAATCAGAACATTTGTAAAGCACACTACTTACCCGTGAGGGTCTCAAGGCGCTGGAGGGGGGGGGATGCTGCTACAGCTCGAATAGCCAGGTCTTGAGGAGTCTTCTGAAGGTTAGCAGGTCCTGGGTCTGCTGTAGGGGGATGGGGAGGGTGTTCCAGGTCTTAGAGGTGAGGTGGGAGAACGATCTGCCGCCAGAGGTTGCTCTTCGGATGCGGAGGACTGTGACAAGGGCGTGGTCGGCGGAGCGGAGCTGGCGGTTGGGGGTGTAGAAGCTGAGTCGACTGTTGAGATATGCTGGTCTGGTGTTGTGGAGTGCCTTGTGTGCATGGGTGTGGAGCTTGAAGGTGATCCTCTTGTTGACAGGGAGCCAGTGCAGGACTCTCAGGTGGGGTGTGATGTGGCTGCGGCGAGGGATGTCGAGGATCACGTGTGCGGAGGCGTTTTGAATGCGTTGGAGGTGTTTCAGAAGTTTGTCCGAGGCTTATGTGTAGAGAGTATTTCCGTAGTCCAACCTGCTGCTGACGAGGGCCTGGGTGACCGTTCTTCTTGTTTCTGTGGGGATCCACCTGTAGATCTTGCGGAGCATGCGGAGGGTGTTGAAGCAGGAGGACGAGAAGGCGTTGACCTGTTTTGTCATGGAGAGAGTAGAGTCTAGGATGAACCCTAGGTTGCGAGCGTGGTCTGTGGGTGTTGGAGCTGTTACCAGTGCGGTCGGCCACCAGGAGTCATCCCAGGCCGAGGGGGTGGAGCCGAGGATAAGGACTTCAGTTTTGTCCGAGTTTAGCTTCAGTCGGCTGTTCTTTATCTATTCGGCAATGGCTTTCATTCCTTCGTGGAGGTTGGTTATGGCGGTGAGGGGGTCCTTGGTGAGGGAGAGGATCAGCTGGGTGTTGTCGGCGTAGGAGATGATGTTGAGGTCGTGCAGTCGGGCGACGTGGGCGAGCAGTGCCATGTAGATGTTGAACAATGTTGGGCTGAGGGATGAGCCCTGGGGTATGCCGCAGATGATCTTGGTGGCTTCGGAGCGGAAAGGGGGGAGGCGGACACTCTGGGTTCTGCCGGAGAGGAAGGAGGTGGTCCAGTCCAGAGCCTTGTCTTGGATCCCAGCGTCGTGGAGTCGTGTGCGTAGGGTGTGGTGGCAGACAATGTCGAAGGCGGCTGACAGGTCCAGGAGGATGAGACAAAGAAAAATCAATCATGACTCCCTCGAGGTCTCTAGAGTTCCTGGGCTTCACAGTAGACACTGTGAAGTCTGTGCTGTTACTTCCCACGAAAAAGATATTCAAGATTTGAAAAGAGATACGCCATGTTCTGAAACACAATCAGTTAACCTTAAGAGAACTAGCCAGACTCCTGGGCCTCCTCCCATTGTCAATCCTGGTTCCTTTACACTATCGGGCCCTTCAAAGGCTGAAAGGCAGAGTTCTTCGATCCGGACTTTGGTAAAGAGACAAAATTCGTCTAGATTCAGAAGCCAAGACAGAACATACCTGGTGCTGAGAAAATCTGGACACTTGGAACGGCAAAGTCATATTTGGTATTTCCCCGAAATTTGTCCTGGAATCAGACGCCAGCCTTCATAGCTGGGGTGCTTGCTTACAGAATCAAAACACACGAGGCTTATGGTCCTAATTGGCCGCCAGGCTTTATACCCTTATGAGTTTCAAGCAATCCATTCACGGGAGGTCGGTCTCTCAAGATGGACAACATGTCAGCCGTAGCCTACATAAATTGCCTAGGGGGCACCAAGTCACCAGACCTCTCCAACCTAGAAATAAAAATATGGATGTTCTGCCTAGAACACAGAATATTGATAAGAGCAGAATACCTTCCAGGACAAAACAATGTTTGTGCGGACTGGAATTCCAGATTCTAGTAGATCACACCGACTGGAAACTGAAAGCAAATGTGTTAAAAAAACTAGGTCACCTTTGGGGTCCCTTAGAAGTAGACCTCTTTGCGAGCAGACTGACCTGTCAACTATGCAAATACAAAAAGAACAATTGATGGACAGAATGCAGAACAATGTCATACATTAACCCCAGTACAGAGATCTGGGCCTAAATCCATCGTTTTTTTACTCACCATGCCATTCCAGTTTGAACCCAGCCATATGCAAATCAGTCTTGACCCTGCACCCAATGGGAACAGTCCAGCCCGAACTGCCAGACCAGGTCCTTCCTGGACTGGAAACAAGCATCTTAGGACCGGTTTCGGGCTTTCAGCCCTCATCAGCCAGGATAGCTTGACTCCAGTGGCATGGAGAGCACGGCACCCACGTCTGGGCATACCCATCCCACTCCACTCAGGGTGACAAATGCACACTGTGCCACTAGATTCAAGCTAGCCTGGCTGATGAAGGGTGACATACCCCAAAACTGGTCCAAGGATGCTTGTTTCCAGTCCAGGGAGGACCTGGCTTGGCAGTTTGGTCTGGACTGTTCTCATGAGAAGCAGGGTCAAGACTGATTTGCAAATGGCTGGGTCCAAACTGGGGTGGCGTAGTGGGCAAAAGAACGGTGGGTTTAACCCAGATCTCTTGACTGGGGGGAGAATGTTTGAATCATTCAGCATTCCGTCCATAATTTGTTGCAGTTACACTTTTCGCCCTAAGTGGGATGGGTATGCTCAGACGTGGGTCCCTTGCTCACTGTGCCACTGTATTCAAGCTAGCCTGGCTGATGAAGGGCGACATACCCCAAAACCGGTCCCAGGATGATGTTTCCAGTCCAGGGAGGATCTGGCTTGGCAGTTCGGTCTGGACTGTTCCCATGAGGCACAGGGTCAAGACTGATTTGCATATGGCTAGGTCCAAACTGGGGTTGCGTAGTGGGCAAAAGAACAATGGATTTAACCCAGATCTCTTGACTGGGGGAGAGTGTTTGAATCATTCAGCATTCCTTCCATCATTTGTTGCAATTACACTTTTCGCCCTAAGTGGGATTGGTATGCCCAGAAGTGGGTCCCTTGCTCACTGTGCCACTGGATTCAAGCTAGCCTGGTTGATGAAGGGTGATATACCCCGAAACCAGTCCCAGGATGCTTGTTTCCGGTCCAGGGAGGACCTTGCTTGGCAGTTCGGTCTGGACTGTTCCCATGAGGCACAGGGTCAAGACTGATTTGCATATGGCTGGGTCCAAACTGGGGTAGAGCAGTGGGCAAAAGAATGATGGATTTAAACCAGATCTCTTGACTGGGGAGAATGTTTGAATCATTCAGCATTCCATCCATCATTTGTTGCAGTTACACTTTTCGCCCTAAGTGGGATGGGTATGCCCAGGCGTGGGTCCCTTGCTCACTGTGCCACTGGATTCAAGCTAGCCTGGTTGATAAAGGGTAATACCCAGAAACCAGTCCCAGGACGCTTGTATCCGGTCTAGGGAGGACCTTGCTTGGCAGTTCGGTCTGGACTGTTCCCATGAGGCACAGGGTCAAGACTCATTTGCATATGGCTGGGTCCACACTGGGGTGGCGTAATGGGCAAAAGAACAATGGATTTAATACAGATCTCTTGACTGGGGGAGAATGTTCGAATCATTCAGCATTCTGTTCATCATTTGTTGCAGTTACACTTTTCACCCTAAGTGGGATTGGTATGCCCAGACGTGGGTCCCTTGCTCACTGTGCCACTGGATTCAAGCTAGCCTGGCTGATGAAGGGTGACATACCCCGAAACCGGTCCCAGGATGCTTGTTTCCGGTCTAGGGAGGACCTGGCTTGGCAGTTCGGTCTGGACTGTTCCCATGAGGCACAGGGTCAAGACTGATTTGCATATGGCTGGGTCCAAACTGGGGTTGCGCAGTGGGCAAAATAATGATGGATTTAACCCAAATCTGTTGACTGGGGGAGAATGTTTGAATCATTCAGCATTCCGTCCATCATTTGTTGCAGTTACACTTTTCGCACTAAGTGGGATGGGTATGCCGAGGCGTTGGTCCCTTGCTCACTGTGCCACTGGATTTAAGCTAGCCTGGCTGATGAAGAGTGACATACCCCGAAACAGGTCCCAGAATGCTTGTTTCCTGTCCAGGGAGGACCTGGCTTGGTAGTGCAGTCTGGACTGTTCGCATGAGGCACAGGGTCAAGACGGATTTGCATATGGCTATGTTCAAACTGGGGTGGCGTAGTGGGCAAAAAAACAATGGATTTAACCCAGATCTCTTGACTGGGGGAGAATGTTTAAATCATTCAGCATTCCGTCCATCATTTGTTGCAGTTACACTATTCGCCCTAAGTGGGATGGGTATGCTCAGACGTGGGTCCCTGGCTCACTGAGCCACTGGATTCAAGCTAGCCTGGCTGATGAAGGGCGACATACCCCGAAACTGGCCCAGGATGCTTGTTTCCAGTCCAGGAAGTACCTGGCTTTGCAATTCGGTCTGGGCTGTTCCCATGAGGCACATGTTGAAGACTGATTTGCATATGGCTGGGTCCAAACTGGGGTGGCGTAGTGGGCAAAAGAATGATGGATTTAACCCAGATCTCTTGACTGGGGGAGAATGTTTGACTCATTCAGCATTCCTTCCATCATTTGTTGCAGTTAAACTATGCAAATTCTTCAGCTGGATACCAGACCTGGGTGCTCTGGCAGTGAATTCCTTTCTTCAACCTTGGAAAGGAATTCAGGGATATGCTTTCCCTACTTTGCAATGCAGAAATTGAGAATGGAACAATGTTCAATAATCCTAATAACACCCTTCTGGCCGTCCCAACCTTGGTTTCCAACGACCTTGGAATTAGCTTACGAAATACCCTTTCTACTCCCAGCTTCACCAGGCCTCCTAAGAGACGGTTTGGAACAATCTCTTCTTCAGAACTGGACTTTGAACCTTCTTGCCTGGAAAGTGTCAGGCAAGCCAATAAAATCTCTGACCTTTAGGTGCAAGTTTCTTCTCTCCTCCAAGAATCCTGGGCCCCCGGTACACACTATAGATACAATGGTATCTGGAAAAGATGGATTTGTTGGTGCTTGGAAAGGAACCTGGATTCCATCGAGTCTCCTATCGCACATGTAGCCAACTTTCTTGTTGAACAATTTGAAAGAGGTCTTACTTATAGATCAATTAACTGCTATAAATCAGCCATTTCTGCGGGTCACTCCCTTTTAAATGGTAGATCTATTGGTAAGAATTCAATAATATGCAGAATTATGAAAAGCATGAGGCTTAAAAGACCACCTAAACCTATTTTGTAACTGGCCCAATAATAACCTGCTAGATAATAAAAAACGTTCTATTAAACTAGCTTCTCTCCTATGTCTAATATCCTGTCGTATGGTTTCAGATGTCAAAGCACTGGAAATAACCAATAGATCATATGACGCCTTCGGTGTCAGATTCGAAATTATCAAAAGAACTAAAACCATGTCTGACATGATTTTTTACCCTAGATTCAATGCTTGCCCAAAGTTGTGCGTTGTAGACTGTATGAAGGAGTATGATGCAAGGATAAACAAACATCGCACTGCTGGTATAAACCAGCTTCTTATTTTTTTGTTAAACCCTTCAAACCTGTCTCCTTTTCCTCTCTAGCTAGATGGGTTAAACTAGCTATGCAAATGGCAGGCATTGACCTCCAAAGATTTCAAGCAGATTCTTTCAGAGGCGCCATGGCTAGCCAATCTGTTTGGAAAGGAGGTAAGTTAGACGATATTCTTAAGGCGGTCGACTGGTCCAGTTCCTATATTTTTGCAAAACATTACTGCAAACCTGTGGAACTCGTCTGATGTAGTTTTACTAGACTGCCAACATGCATAATGGTAGCCTCCGGTCTTGTAATGAAATTGTGATTCTCCTATCACCATGACCAGAGTATCTGGATTTCATTCAAGACACGGAGGCTAACATTATCCCAACCCTTCCCTCTCGGAAGTGGACTCTTATGATAGTAGGTTATTAATTTATTGTAATTTAATTTATTGCATTTGTTTGAAATTTAGAATTTAAAAAGAAAAAAAAAAGGGGGATGTATAATGAGGAAACATCTCAGTTATTTAATTGTATTATGCCTTTTTATTGCTCTAATTAACATCCTTAATTTTCTCCCTTTTCAGAGGGCTTGTTAGTGCAAATTCTTTTCAATAATTTATCCTTTTTCAGATAATTCAACGTAATTGGTTCCTCCACAAGATGCAGGATCTCACCTGGAGTCCTAAGATTTCCTCCTCTTACTTCCAAAAAAGTCTTGGCATCGTACCTTTGAATTCATCAGTCCCGAAAGAAGAAGCTTATATTTTTCAGAATATTTGAACTCTGACTTTCATTGCATTTAAAAGAGGCAGCTCTATCTAGCCTTGTTGCCATTGTAACATATGAGTATTCTATTCTAGAGCTATTTTCTGTGATGTTTTAACTTTAAAATGGCTGCTTG
The DNA here is from genome assembly GCF_964204655.1 of Triturus cristatus. NCBI lineage: Eukaryota > Metazoa > Chordata > Amphibia > Caudata > Salamandridae > Triturus > Triturus cristatus. Next base: position 932,911,074 of record NC_140584.1, on the reverse strand, counting down.
AAGTTTAATAAAAAGTAATAATGCATAATGTTAGCCTCCGTGTCTTTAATGAAATCCAGATTCTCTGGTCATGGTAATAGGAGAATTGCAATTCTTTTCTCTGCCCAATTTTCTCACCTAGGGAGTTTTCTTCTATCTAATGTGTTGGTTTTCCCATTGTGAGGCTTGGTTAGAAACTTTGATCTTATTTATTAATTTATTATCTTAGTTTTTAGGATTAAAATTGCGTCCCTAATTATGCTATAGGTGTGGAAGATTTATTTCTGGGTTAAGATAGAGATCAGCGAGTATGGTTTAACAAACCCATGATGGGCAATTATCTTTAACGGGTTGTGAACACCATATTGCTTCTTTATTTAGAAAAAGGAGTTAGTAATTAAAGAAAGTTGGGTAGGTAGAAGTCTCCACCAATTTTGTTTGATTTAAGTTTTGTAAAGGATATTCTAGCTTTTTTTATTTTTCCATCTGAAGTCTGAGATATACTTGTTAAGAAACGTATAAAGAATTACTGATAGTTGTATTGGGAACATGCTGGTTATAAAGTTTACCTTGGGTGCAGTCGTTATTTCAGCACACTCTATTCTGGCCCACCAGGTGATAAACGTAGGAGACCATACATTCAGTAAGCTATTAACTTTGGAAAATATGGTATTTTTATGTATTTTCAAGTATCTTCTAAGCTCCTTTGAAACCATAAACCAAGCTATAAGATTTGTTTTGATTGCCATTTGAGTCCAGTATTTTCTACTATTGTTGAGTGACAAAGAGTATTTAATACGTAGGTAAAATTTTATTGTATGATTAATTAAAATCTTACAATTAGAACACTCTTTAATACACACCCTTTAAAAGATAGCAAATGAGTCTAAAATCCATAATAGTCTATTCATGCAATTTCCTCAAATACTAACACAGAAAAATACATTCTAAACATCAATTCAGACCAGCGATTTACTAAAACATTTAAGAAAAACATACTATTTTTACTAGCCTTTAAAACTTTGTTACTTATGTGCAAATGTATCTGCATAGTGCAAAAATGTTATTCCTAGCTATTTAATATTTCCATATTTTACTGAGCTTAACTCACAGGCATCCAGGTTCTTTTTTACAAGTATCACAAATTTGTTAAAATTAGAGTTCATTATAATGTTCATTGGCCTAAAACAAGCTACCATTGCATGTCTACATGTGCGAACACCTCTGTCAATGAAGCAATTTTTCAGATATTGCTTTCTTTCTGCCGCCATTACTGCACATATGCAAACCAAATGAATAATGTTTTCCTCCCCTAAATTGCATAATCTGCAGGGGGTCGGCGTAGTAGATGATCTCAGCCAAGGCATTGCATGTTCCAAGCCTGGCAAGTTGCCGAATCTTGCTTTCATAAATATATTTTTAGTTTGTACTGACCAGGGTATTTCTAGATATGGTTGCACTATTAGACTCGTATATTCGTTCACTGTCATCCATGCATGCGTCTGCTTAATAAACAGTTCCTTGTCCTTCGAAAGAGATAGATGTTTTACTGATTTATTAATTATTTTCTTAAAAGCTTCCTGAGTTAGAGACATTTCCCAGCTCTCAAGAATTGATAATTCTTTCAAAGCCATCTGAAGATATTTATAAAAGGATGACTTTTGATTCCTTTGCATCTCTTGCCACAGTAAACAGCACATTGGATTATTAATTTTAGTTTTAATTTGTTTCCAGGACTTTACATATTGAGCCATTCTTGTAATTTGTTGATTGCAGAAGCCGAATTCCAGCCTGATCTGCGCAGGCGATGCGTTGGGTGGACGTCGAAACAAATATTTAACATTTTTTGTGATAACATTGTTTAATAATGTATGCCTACAGATGCCGATTTAATGCCGAATGTTTCTTGTTTTTGTATTTGTAATCTGTAAATTCAAAAATAAAGTTTATAAAATAAAACAAAAAAAAACCAACATTGTTTAATAATGTGGAGTCCATACCACAGAGAACTTCACTTCCATAGGTGAGGCTGGGGAGCAATTTTGCTTTTATTACTTTTAGTAATGGGACATAAGTTGGACCACCCAAAGAGCTGTAAAGTAAACAAAAGGCCCCTTGTAAACTATTGCCTCTTTTTTCATCTCTGTTTTCTGGTGTAAAAAAGATCCATTTTCATCAAACAATATTCCAAGGTATTTCTAGCATTGCACCTTTTCCAGCTGTCGCTTTTGCAGATACCATTTATATTTACTGCTCTTCATTACCTTATTGCTGACTTCTATTACTTTAGTTTTGGTTTCATTTATTATCATTATAGTCTCAATTGAATACTTTGCTGTTTTATTTATTAAGCGCTGCAACCCTATCCTTGTTTGACTTAGAAGGACGACATCGTCGGCGTATAACAAATTTAATATTTGTTTATCTGCCAACTTCGGAGAGTGTGCTAACTCATTGTCCAACATTTCTGTGAGATCAGACAAAAATAAGTTAAATAAATACAGTGCTAAAACACAACCTTGCTTTAGGCCTTGGGATGTATTGATTTTCCTAGAAAGCCTTGTGCCGTTGCCTAATCGAACACGACTCCAGGTCTCAGTATATAAAAATTGGATTGCTTTTAAAAGGCCGGGGCTAATACCATAGTGATGCAATTTCCTCCATAAAATTTGCCTATCCACACAATCAAAGGCGGATTTAAAATCCACAAAACATAAATATAGTGACTGTTTTTTCGTTTTATATTTTTCCATTAGAGTACCCAGTATTAAAATGTTTGTTGAGGTCTCTTGGCCTTGTACAAAACCTGATTGGTTCGGAGGAATTAAGAGCTTGTCTGTTGCCCAATCTATTAACTCTTTAAGGAGAATTGATGCAAAAAGCTTAGCTTAGCTTCGATGTCTTGTAGCGTAATTAGTCTGTAGTTGGCTGGTAGTTACCAATCCCCACTTTAATAGATGGGTGAAATTATAGAACCCTTCCAGGACTCAGGTATGATCCTTGATTGGAGTGCTTGGTTGAATACTGGTGTTAGATAACGTGGCCAATATAATGCTTTCACCTTATAAAACATGGCTGGAATCCCATTTGGGCCAGGGGCACCGTTGTATCTTTGTCTTTTAATGAGATTGCGTACCTGGCTTTCTGTTACAATTGTATCAGCATTCTTATTTTCCTCTGCCTCGCATATGCTCTTAGTAATGGAATTCATACTCGTACCTGGATAGTGATTTAAATGCACATCTAAAAATGTGACCCATTCTGCTTCAGCAATTGTCGAGGAGGTAGATTTCCTACTAGCTCTATTTAGTTTATTAACTTGTACCCAGAAATCTCTTGTGTTACTCCTTTTACAAGTATATAAAGCTTTTGCCCATAGCTCTTGTTTTGCTTGCATTTTGTCTCTCCAGGTTAAATTCCTTGCTTCTGCATTCATCCTTTTAAGTTTTTTTGCCATAGATTTGATTGCCTGGGTGCTTCTTTACTAGTCTTAGGGTTCTATTACGCTCTGTTTTTAATAGATGACATTCAGAAGATATTTTGACCATTGCCAGCGGTTTTCTTTTCTGTTGTCCTTTATTACAATCTTTTTGGGTCTGAGTTGAGATTAATTTCTTTGTAAAAAGGGACCATTTTTCAATAGCATTGGTGAAGTCTCCTTCAAAATATCTCTTTGCCATTGCACTGGCTATGAATGAATCTTTAGTATTTTCTGACCAATAAAGTTTCTTGTAATTTACTGTTGTTGTGTCTCCCGGAAGTGTCCTGTATTTTTCATGCCTAATACCATTTAAGTTTAACACTATTATTTGTTGATTGTGATCACTCCTGCCTGTTCCCCCTATCTAGTTAAAAAGATTTTTTTGAAATAAGTCCAATGATGCTATTGTGTAATCTAGCCTGGACTTGATATCGCCTGCTTGATACGTCCAGGGTGGTGGGGAGTCTTGCTGAAAACGCCCGTTTAGGACCCTTAAGCCTATAGGGGCATATGCATCAACATTAGCATTTGCGATTCCTTATTAGCGAAAAATAAGGATTCGCTAATAAGGAATAGCAAAAGGCTATGCATGTAGGAATCGCTATTCAAATAGCGATTCCTTAACTTTCCTTAATTGCTACTAGCAAATAGCGAGTAGCAATTAAGGAATGCCGTCCCAATCATTCCTATGGGCCTCCAGGCCCATAGGAATGAATCGGAGATTGCATGAGCAAATAGCAAGTACCAGTAGGTTCTCGCTAATTGCTCATGCAATTTCAAGGGTGCAAGGGTGTCAAAATGACACCCTATAGCACCCCTGAAAATGATATGTGCACATATGTTGCACACACACATGCTCTAAGGGCATGTGTGTGCGCAACATGAAACTTTGAAAAATGCACAAAAGTGCATTTTTCAAAGTTTATGCAAATTACCATGCAGTTCATCTTCATGGTAATTTGCTCCCCCTATTAGCGAAATCGCTAATTTTTTAACTTTGATGCATTGCATTTAAGGAATCTCACTTTGGGATTCCTTAAATGCAATCCCTATTTAAGGAATCGGTATTTAAGGAATCCCTATTTAAGGAATCGGTATTTAAGGAATCCCTATTTAAAGAATCGCTATTTAAGGATTCCTTAAATAGCGATTTCTGCTTTTGGGTTGATGCATTGGGATTGGGTATTTTTAACTTAATACCGGGAGCTATTAGCGAATCGGTATTTTACCGACTGGATTTGGGGTAGATGCATGAGGCTGATAGTTTCTAAATCTTTTAAGAAACTCTTATCAGATTTTTCTTTCTTTTCATCCTTAGTATCCATTATAGCTGGAAGGTTAGGGAATGACCATAAATGGTTCTGTTGTTGTACTTCGTCGTCTCTAACATAAAACCACAACAGGTTCATGTTAAAGTCACCCATAATGATGATCTCAGGTTGAATATCATTATCCAATTGCTGGAGTATCGTAGTTGTTAGGTACTTAACCATTGTTCTTCATGAGCCGGAATCAGGGTGAATATATACATTAATTATTATGATGGATTTACTTATTGTTTGTTCTTTATAACGTATTATAACAATTAAACAGTCCTTTAGACTCTGAGTATCCATCATACTCTCCAAATTTAGTTTGGTTGAAATAAAAGTAGCTACACTCCCACAAGATCTGCCATATTTGCTTGCTTTTGTTGCCAACGAATAATAGCCCTTATAATCTTCTAACCTGAAAGGTGCAATTGCCCAGGTCTCTTGAAGGCAGATAATTTGAAAATGTTCCGACAGGGAGGGTAGTTGTTCTTTCTGGATCTTTGATTGCACACCATTTATATTACAGGAGCATATTCTAATCCTATCAATTGGGCTTATTGACACCCTTGAAGGAGCATCAGTAGCAATTCGTCAGTCTAGCGTGATATTGTGTAGAGCTGCAGTCAGCCAACCAAACTTTACGGTGTCGGATGGAGCATCTTTGATCTCCTCTATTGCTCGTTAGGCTTATCCATTCGTCATACCTATCGGGCTTTTTTAATATTGAGTATTTCTGTTTTTTATCAATTTTCTTTTGGTTCTTAGTTTGTGATTTAGGTGAGATAAATGGGCTGGGGTATGAGGGTTGGAGTGGGGTTGTTACTTTTATTCCCCAATCCAGAAAGAGATTATATTCTTGAACAATAAGACCAGCAGCGGTAGATGTAGTCCAGGTTACTAGTGTTGATTTGTGATTATTGTAGTTACTTGCAAGAAATTCAATTGCTTCTATGTCAGAACTTCTAATTCTTTCCAACGAGGGTATTGCTTTACACAGTTTTAATATGTTCCATCGATTCAAGATATCATTGTTCCCCCTAGATATATATTCAGGCGTAAAAATTACCTGCATCGCTCCCTCTTTTTGACCAAGATTTTTTATCTTACTTTCTTGAACACAATTTTTGTCTTTTCCTTGATCGTAGTCAATTTGCTTCCCAGGGTGTTTACATACATCCTCATGACATATTTGTTGTTGTTTAAGTGGCTATTTTCCCTTAGATCTCTGGTCCCTTGGAGTATAACTATCCTTCCTGTTTTCGGGCGTTTCTGTACTCTCATGAGCCACTCTAATGTTCTCTGTTTTTGACTTTTTCTATTCCATTTGTGGTTGATTACTTTTCACTGTTTGATTACATTCTTACATATGTAACATTCCTGAGAGCTGATTTTGTTCCTTTTCTACTGATTTTGTATTATCTATTGGCTCATTAATGCCTTTATTCTTTATGGCTGCATGTACGTCTGCCAGATTTTATTAAATAAAGGATAAAATGGTTTTGCTGGTAACATTTCCTTGACATCTTGTTCCTGGTTTGTTATTTGTTCAGGGTTATTACCTCTATTTGTTCTCTCTACTTCAGCAGTAGTTATATTTTTTATTGCCTTGGAAACTTTATTTCTGGCTTTCCGTTGTTTTTTCCTCTGTCTTTTGGATAAATGAACTTCTGGTGATACATCTATGTGAGAAAGTGCCATCTTTCTTGCATGGTATGCCCCCACTTTTTGCTGAATTGCTGAATGTACTTTGACTGAGTGTGCCCTGGACTCCTGCCAATCAGGTGTCCAGGGCCTATGTTCCTTCACTAAAACACAAAACCCAAATTGGCAAAACCTGGCCACATGTCAGCCCCTGGTAAATGGTATCCTAGGTACCCAGGGCCTTGTGACTAGGGAAGGCCTCTAAGGGCTGCAGCACTCATTGTGCCACCCTTAGAGGCCCTGTACCCTTACACACACACACTGCAGGCTGGGTGTCTGGGTACAAGACAAAGCAAAGAGTCGACATGGCACACATCCCTGTGTGCCATGCCCACCACCTACGCTGCCATGGCATACATCAGCCACCCCTCTAGCTGGGTGCCCTATGCCAGTGGTGTGGGCACAGGAGCAGGAGCCCTGTGCCCCTACAGTACCCAGGTCCATTCCTGGGCACTGTAAGTGCAATGCTGCCATTTAAGAGCACATGGTTCTGAGAGCTCGTCAAACACGAACTCCACAGCACCATAATGGCAACACTGAAGACTGAGAAGTTTGGTATCAAACTTCTCAGCACATTAAACCCGCACTGATGCCAGTGTGGGATTTAATGTACCAAGCACCCCAGAGGGCATCTTAGAGATGCCCCCTAAAACCTAACCTACAATCCACGTCTGTTCTGAGGCTGCCTAGGCTGCCACACAGCAGACATGTTGCTGGACCCCTGGGTAGGAGAGCCCCTGCTCTCCTGGGCCTGCAACAATGCACATCCTGGGTGAGGTGCTAAATCTCCTCCCCCAGGATGGGCAGGGGGAAGCTTCAAAGGCATGCCGCCTCTGTGAGCTTCCCCAGGCCACTGCAACCCCTCACTCTGGCGGGAAGCTTGGCCAGAAACCCCAAATAAGGACAGGGGATGTGCCAGCCTGCCAACCCCACCCCTCAGGTGGGGGAGGCGAGGTGAAGCACATCTCCGGGCTCTCACCATCTTGAAGATGGGAAGCCGTGCCCAATCAGGACTAGGCTACTGCCCCCTCCCACAGGAGAGAGGCAGGATAGGGGGTATACCCACCCTAGGACAGGGACCCATTGGTCCCTGCCCTTCACCTACCTGTAACGCCCCTAAATCTAGTATTTAGGGGCTCCCTGAACCTTCCATCCCCAGATTCCAGATTCCGAAATCCGAAGAAGAGCTAGAAGAAAGAAGACCTGCCCTGCAGCTGCTAAGAAGAGGAAGACACCAACTGCTTTGGCCCAAGCCCTCCCGGCCTGTCGACCCTCGAAACTGCTCCTGCACCAACCCGGCATCTCTTATGGCCAGCAACCTCACAAACCCCGGAGGACCTGGCTACCTTTTGACTCTAAGCCCACTGGGACTCCCATGAGTAGAGGCTCTACTCAAAATCTACTTCTAATCCCTGGCGGCAGCCCGGAACCGCGAACCCAGCATACTCTGCACCCGCCAAGCCTGGCCTGTGCCGGAGTGAACAAAGACCACGAGGGTGACCCCACGGTGACTGTGACCCCGAGTCCGGCACCCAAGGACCTCTCTCGACACTCCTGAAGAAGCCTGCAGCCTCAGAACCAGGTGCCCCCCCAACCGCGATCAACAGAGGGTAAGATGTCCCGACACCAAAAGGCAACCCTGCACCCGGCGCCCCACGGCCCCCTGTGCCCAATCCCGGGGTACCTACCTATTCTCCAACTACCCAACTTACCTCTCGAAGTGGTGGTGGCACCTGAAGAATCTTCGTCCCTGAGTTTGCAGCCTTTTTCTAAACCGGAGCTTTCCCATTGAAATCAATTGAGCGCTCGAAGGCTCAAAAGCACCCTGCACCCAGCCGCCCGAGTGGCCCTGGCAGTGCAACCTCTACACCGATCTACTTCCCCACTTGCCCTGAGTAAGTGACCAGGAGCCCAGCTCCCACAGCCGCGTGGCCTGCTAGTCAGCAGCCACCAACCAAGGCCCCCCTACCTCTCATAAGATAACATTGGGCCTAACTCTCTCTGCACCCGGCCGCCCTTGTGCCGCTGAGGGTGAACAAACTGTACCTACCTGACCCTGGGAGACCCCTGAGTCTATGCCCAGAACCTTAACTCTGCCAGTCGAGTACTTACCTTTAAACCGATAACTCAATTTTCTCCATAGGGTAACATTGACTGGTTTTTCCTAAAATTTCTTCTGTGTGGCCTCTTCAAAACTTAAAATATTCACCAAAAATCAGCCGAGTAACGAAAACGAAAATTCTCACCTGCTATTAGGTGAGCTCCCAGTGCTGAATCTTGGTGCCCAGCACGGACTCTGAAAAATACTTACAACTGTACTTACCAGTAACCCAATTTTCTCACATAGGAAATCATTGACTGTTTTTCTGTGAAATTTCTTCTGTCAATTTCTGCAAACTTTAAATATTCTTTAAAATTCGTATAATTTCTGAAAACGTATTACTTATGTGTTTTGGATAAAGGTTCCAGTACTGAGTCTAGGCACCCAGTACTGGATTACAAAAGTAACGAGAACATACTATACCTGCAACTTGAATTTTCTGCCATAGGGAATCATTGACTGTTTTCTATGAAATATTTTCTAAGTGTCAACTTTTAAAATAGCAAAATATTGTCTAAAAAACATCACAGTAATTAAGTCAACTTTTATCACTTGTTTCTAAGTACTGTCCCAGGACTGAATCTAGAATCCAGTCCTGGAATTCCAAAAGTAATCCAAAAGGTAATGTATTGCAAATAACTTGAAACTTCCATTGAACTCAATGCATTATTGTGTGTAAAACTGTGTTGCCTGTTGCAACCACTTGTAACTTTCTACAAAAGCCATATTGCAAAAGTATTTATATAACGCATCTCATCCTGAGAGAGTTTATTTTAATACCTATTGTTGGTTCTAAAATAAAACAACCATATATTTTTTTTATATATAAACCATTGGCCTAGAGTTCAGTTATTGAGTGTGTGAGACCATTTGCTGACTGAGTGTGTGCAACAAATGCTTTACACTGTCCTCTGATACTGCCTTACTGCTCAACCAAGCTACCACTTTAGAGAGTAAGGTTATATCTAACTTTAGCATCTGCCAAACCTCTGGGGACTCTGTACACCCTGTACCTATTTGGGAACAGTATATACAGAGCCACTTTCTCACAATCTAAAGATGTTAATTGTGATGAGTATGACATTTTTACTACTTGTTCATTAGTTTTGTCCGCTATTGAATCTATCAAATTTTCTTTAACTGCTGTATTATCATTACTTTTCATTGCCTCTTTACGTAAACAATCCATCGGACTGGCTTGATTTCCAAGATTGTTTAAGTTTCCTTTCACATCATCAATCATTGTTCTTATAACGTCTGGAATGGTGGCCAGGTTATTAATTAATGGGACACAAATACACTCTATGTAAGGAGATATTGGTTGAGCTTGTGCCCTTATTATTAGAATATTTAATGTTGCTATCTTCTGATCAATTCCGGCTAACGAGGATGCCATTGCACTCAAAAGGTCGATTTGCACCTCCATTTTATTGGACTGATATGTTAAAGCTTCCAAAGTTAATTGCGAGGTTCTAAAAAATAGATCCCAGATTGACTCAGAGTACCAGGTTCCGATTTCCTGTGCTCCCGGGCTTTGACTTTTCCCATTTATAAATGACTATTCTTTATAGTCGTCCTTTATGGGACTTTGGTGATCGTGCCCCTTGTCGTGTAGACCAGTGAATTGTAGCCTACTATTTTGTTAATCTTTTTGATAGGGCGTACATGCACGCAGCAGGGTTACTGGTTTACTATTATATTCATCCATATTATATTGAGCGCCATTATTTAGTTTAGACTTATCCTGGTCCATCTTTTGGACAATATTTGTTGCAGTCAGATTAAGGTCCAAATGCAAGTAGTTGGGGAGGTTATTGTCTTCCCTTGTGGTTTTAGCCCCATCAACCCCTTCTTTTATATGGTCTTGCTGGAGTAGATTTGTTTGAGACAGATTAATTGGAGCCTCTACACCATTAGCTTTCCTTATATTAACTTGCACTTCAATTGGCATCGGCAGCTCTGTCTTTAATAGTTGTTCAGTATCTCCCGTCACTTGTCCCAAGTAGTTTGGGATTTCTTGCTGCGAGTATACAGTTAGGGGAATAGTTAGCAGCTCTAAATCCGTTATTTGACCCCAGTGGTTGCTTAGGTCTCCAATGGAATTTGACCTTGGCTCTACCTCCAGATCATGCTGTCCGAGTTCCCTTACTCCTTGATTAAGGCGTGTTATACTTGGTGTTAAACTTGGGGGCATATTATCAAGGACGGCGTTAAAAATTATCGCCGGTTTAGTGGCAGAAAACTGCCGCTAAAGCGGCGATAATGGGCTTGATAATATGCTCTTGAGAATTCCAATAGAAGTCTATGTTCTGGTGTGAACATGGGCTTCTATTGGAATTCTCCAGGGCATATTATCAAGCCCATTATCGGCGCTTTAGCTGCAGTTTACTGCCGCTAAACCGGCGATAATTTTAACGCCGTCCTTGATAATATGCCCCTTGGTTCTCCCATTACCTCAAATGAATTTGACCTTAGCTCCCCCGCCAGCTCGTACTGGCCAAGTTCCCTTACTCCTTGATTCAGAGGTGTTATACTTGGTTCTCCCATTGGCTTTATTGGGGTTTGGAGTCCGCCTGAATTAGTTAGTAACGTTAACATAGCTCCAGTTGGGTCTTTCATAAAGTCACATTTTGATGGAGACTTTGCCGGTTTCTCAGATGATATGAGAGAGTGGATATCAGCTGTTTGTTTTATTTTCATTTTATTTAAAATTGTTGATTGTTGTATTTTGTTCTTCCTCCTGATAGGAGGGAAAGGGGGTCTCTCCTATCCCGACCTCATAATATACAGTTTGTAGAGCACACAGTTGGGAACAGACACACGTAAACAAGCGGGCTAGTGGGCTTCCCTTTCTTACAGCCTCACCGGTGTCCGCCTTTCGTGCCCTGCCATGTGCAGATCTCCCTGCAGCAACCTACTTTAAAAGATTTGCAGACTGCAAAATGCCAAAAGTTCCTCCAAGAGCAGAGCTTTTCAATTTGTATAAGCGCTGTTTCCTTGTTGGAATGTTTACTGTGCTGTGGCCGCAGATCCGGTGTCTGCTTGTTTATTACTTTAGTATAGAGACCCTCTCGGCTGCAATGTTCAGCTATACTAACAAGCACAAACAAGCAAGAGGACAGGTAAATACAACAGCTCCACCGCTCTTACCCCCTCATCTTCCTTTGGAGCAGCATGCGACACGCCTCCTGCCTCCCGGCTGCCTCCGTTGAGCTGTTAGACCAAGGCCTCTGAATTATATGCCCTCCGCTCAGGGCACAATCACAATCCTGTTCGGATTGGGTCATTTTGGGTCCAATTGGGTCAGATTGTCTCAGTTCCCAGTTCAGCTGGAGGAGCTCACCAGTACTCTCAGGTCGGTTCCCTGTACCACTGGACCCAGCGCTACTCCATGCTCAGTGCAGGGAGCAAAAAAGCAGGTGTGCGAAAGCACCGCCTCAATAGCCTCAAGGGCCTTGGGAGCCGCAGGGCCACGGGAATACAGACCAAAGAGCGAGCCGGGAGCAAAGAGCGAACCAGGAGCAAAGAGCGAGCTGGGAGCGAGAAGCAGGGAGCGGGCGGGCAGGTGATTAAACGGCCGCCGCTCCAAATCGCTCAACCCGACAATGCTCAACCAGACTTGGCACCGATCAGCCCCCTGTGTCTCTGGCCCCCCGGTTCTTGCCCCAGTTCTTACCGGCTCTTGCCGAATGCACCTTGGTACACCTGGCTGCACCCGGTCACGGCTCTGCTCCGCTCTGACAGCTGCGCTGTGGACTGCAAACCACGGGAAACAGGGAAGCTCCTCCTTCTCCAATCAACAGTCACAGAATCAGCACTTCCTCACAGAATCAGCACTTCTGGGATTAGGTAATTTAATAGGAAAACGTCTGTTTTATATTGATTTAAGGAGTATTCTGATACCTATGCATATTGGCTAATTATTTTTAAGATTTCTAGGATAGCAATTTTAGCTCGTTTGAAAAAAATCAAAACGCCGACTGCAGAAACAGATACTCTATATGTCTTAGATGGAAATGTAAACCCTTTGATGTTTGTGCTGCAACACAAAGCAACTAGTAACGGCTCATGGTGAGTAAAAAGAGTAAGGTTGATAGTAGATAACCTTGTCTAGTACCCAGTAGTGCAACCTGAACGTAGATAGTGAAGAGCCAATACCATGAGTTCGTATCGTTGTCCCATATTTATTTTTTGGAGCACTTAATGCAGGAAGGCTCACAATATGTCAGAGCCTTACTTGAGGTTTTCCCAGATACTTCACAGGAGCAGAACAACGCTTTTTCCCAATGCCTCTCCAACGACCCCTCCACGCCCCCAAGTTATTCTTCAGGGAGGTATGAAAAGACCTCCAGGGGGTAAAGGGGAATTGGGACAGAGAAAAGACAGCCTTATCTTCTAGGTGTAGATATCTTCTATTCAAAGGTAGTCCATGTCTGAAGAATTTAAGTATAAAGGTAACTTGGACCGACAATCATGCTACCTTCAGGAAGATTACTATATCAGTACTAGAAATTACTTATCTTTAGTAACAATATTTCTGGTGGATATCTAACCTTTTCGCAGATTCCCTAACGAATGAATACCCTTCAAGGCATCAGACTGGTCTGGAAACGAGTTCCCTAGCAATAGCTCTCCATCACCACCAGGTGGCCCCAGGCAGTTTTATCCGGAACTCTACGATGGAACATGAAGATCTGAGTATATTGGGCACCACAGGAGGTGGATCAAGTAGGACAGTCATCCAAGGAAGTCATGTAACAGACGCCCGGCCAAGTATCTGTGAATGTGCGCTTGATTTGGGAAGCAGTAAAGTACGCAAGGATAACTATGTGGCAGACGTCAGCCATCAAGACGCCTCTAGGATCAGCTATGGAAACAGCCTTTGGTTCTAGTGGCCACAAATGCCCTCAGGAGGATCTTTCTTGGCTAGAGAATGATGCAGAGCAAAATGGTGAGTTTGGTCACTGCCTTGCCCATGTTGGCGCTGACGAAGCCCACAAAGAGCTAAGCATCCCCTCTGCCCTCTCAAGGGCAGTCAATGCAATAAAGAAACCTGAAATCTCACTCAATGCAAGGAAGACTCACATTTCATGGTTGGTTAAGCTCTCACTCACAGCAAGCGACATGTCACACCTTGTGAGAAAGAATGTAGCCTAAAATTCAAATGTGGTTTGTTCAGAGCCCTGCTTCCTTCTGAGGAGCTCCTCTAAGCTGTATAGGCTGTAGGAAGCAATCACACACAGGGGCTGTCCTGCAAAATTTAGAGCTGCTCTGCTACTTTTGTAATGCTTGAAGCTAATGTAAGTAGGGTTTCTATTATGGTACTCGTTTCACATGCATTTTAATCGCTTTATCAATTTCACCAATATCACTTGTGTCAAAGGTCATGTGACCACTTCTTATATTGCATCAGATTTGGACAGCTAGGGGCAGATTTACAAGAAACTGACAAATCTGTAGAGATGCCTCAGTTTCCCTGCGCCAGCCTGTGATTCCCTTGCGCCACCATAGATGCGCCAAATTTACAATATGGCGCATTGGATTGACAGATGCGTCAGAAATTCTGACGCATCTGCTGGCCCAAAAGTCACGCATTGCTGAAGTTGTGTCCCAAGCATGACGCAACTCCAGCAATGCATGCTGAGGCCTATACTTATTGTACTGAGTCACTCCTTACACCTGCTTCCAGCAGACATAAGGTTTTGATGCAGTGGCGTCCTAGAAGTGGCGCAGTGTAATCTTGTAGATTTCACTGCATTACTTTTACGATGCTTTCCTGTGTGGGAACGCCCACCCTGCATACATTATATCTGACGCAGGTATAAAGTGACACAGGGCTTTACAACGTGATGCATCTCCCTAGATGCGTCATGTTGTAAATTGGCCGCAAAAGTGACGCTTCGGCGGCGCAAAAGTGTCGCAAGGAGCTTCTAAATCTGCCCCTTAGTTCTTAGGCCAGGGAATTTTCCAAACTGGAGTACTCTGTTTATGATGGTGCTGCATGCCTGGGGTCCAGCATGAGCAACCGTTCCTCCTCCTTCTTGTATAAGGAAGGAAGCAAGAAGTACGAGTAAACAGACTGATCCATATGAAAGACAGATACAACCTTGAGTAGGATGGACGAGCAGGTGTGGAGGATGAATTTATCTCGATAGAAAACTGTGAACGATGGATGAACTGAAAGGGCTCGAAAGTCTCAGAGCCTACGAGCTGAAGTTAGTGTCACCAGCAATAATGACTTCAAAGTGAGAATCAGAACTGGGCAACTGTGCCATCAAGAACGGCAACTTAAGTTTCCAATTCCACTGAGGGACAACAAATGGAGTTTGAGGAAACCAGTAAAGTAAACGTTTTGAAAAACGTGCTACTAGTGACATTGTATACAAGGATGGCTGATCAGGAAAACACATGAAGGGTGATAGGGAAGGCAAGTTGCTTTTAATTGCAGCCACTGCCAGACCCTGCTGTTCAAGAGACAAACAATTGCAAGATGCGAAAAGGCGGGATTATAAAAGGATCTTGGCCTTGCAACTCACACCATTGAGTAAATGCTTTTCGAGGCAGCCTAGATGACACCTGCAACTTCATCATGAAGGCAAAAGCACTCTAGGCGGCACTGCTCAATCCCCACACATGCAGCTTCAGCATTTGGGGATTATAGTGGAGGACTCCACCATTTCTGCAAGAGCAGGTCCAACCTGAAAGCTGGCTGTATGGCGAGTGCCCACTGATAGACAATCATACACATCCTTGCCCACTCCAAGGTGATCCAAATCAGTTGTGCTTGGTCCTTCTGCAGGACATTTGATACAAGTGGAATTGGTGTGAACGCAATGAGCAGGCCCTACAACCATCTGAATCTTGAGGCATCCCCCAGGGAACCAGAGGGCACAAAATTGAGGAGACTTTGTCTTTTGGGCCACTGCGTACACAACCTTGTATGGCCACCCCATTCTGAAGAAGATCACCTCTGTCACTTGCAGATGTATTTCCCACTCGCTGTCCTCCAATGAGATGTTCCTGAGCGGGTCCACTGTCATGTTGAGGATACCGGCAAGATGAGCAGCTACCGAAAAATTCCAAATCGGTGCATCCACTCCCACATGCAAATCACCTCCCAATGGAGGATATAGGACCCCACGCTGCCCTGTCTGTTGATATAATGGGCGGTGGTGGTGTTGTCTGACAGCATTTGAATGCTGCTGCCAGAGATGGAAGGAAATGATACCTTCATGGTTAGATGCCCTCAGCCACAACACATCGATGTGCAGCAACTGCTTGTATGCAACCCAAAGGCCTTGTGTTGTGGGGCAGCCCAGCCCAGTGAAGAGGCACCTGTGACCATGCCTGTGCTGGGCTGAAAAGACAGCCCACCAAAAGGTGAGAGGGGTCTTTCACCAGTGTAGATTCATACGCATTTTAGCAGCCCTATCCTAAGAGTAGCATCTTTACATAGAAACCCTTGTATGATGGAGTTGATTAGTAAAATACATTCAGCTGCCACTCAATCACCTTCACATCCATCACATACACCCCTAAGTATTGAAGTCTGTCCTCAACTATCCTGAGGTCTTGTGTGCGATGGAGGTCCTGCTCCAGGCCACCAACTGGAGGACTTAGATAGATATTGAGGCCTGAAATTTCCGCAAATACTCTAAGCATCTGCAGTGCTTAAGGATCAGATCATGCAGGGTCTTGCAGATAGATAATCAGGTCATCTGCATAGAAAGATAACTATATTAGAAAGACCAAGTGCCCATACAAATCTCCCCTCTCATGACCATCTCAAATAGCGGTTCTGAGGCTAGAGCAAGTGAGACAGCAAGCAACAGTATCTGGTCTTGTGACCCTTTACTGACTATGTCCACGATGGTTCAACTAAATCTGCCCCAAGCAAGCAGGCGAGTGTAAAGAAGACGTATGGCTGGTGCATGTCCGCCCTGTATTAATTGTTTCCATAATTACAAATAAACATTCCCACCCCACTGAATCAAAAGCCTTCTCATAATCCAGGGGTCTCCTAGCCAGTGGTGCAGCACTGGTGCATAATGAAGGTGTCTGATGTTATGCCTAGTTGATCTGCTGGGCATAAAGTCACATGAATTAAAGATCAAATGAATTTTTCCAGCCAGATAGTCATTTTAATCTCCATATTTAGCAGATATACTGGGCAGTATGAGGGTCACATCTCTGGTGAGCCTTCGGGTTTATGACTAACCAGGATGGTCCACAGACAATTCCCCGCTCTCCAGTGATGCCTCCATCATGTTATTGAGCTATGGGAATATCTTTGAAGTTAAGTGTTGAATTTACAGAGCAGGAAGTCCATTAAGAACCCGTGCCACTGTTAATTCTTCATCAGTTATGTCCCCATTTAGGCGATTTCTGGTTTGCGGACATGACATCCACAAATTTCTTAAGTTCTTCTGCATCTACTCTCTACCCATACTGTGACTGATAGCAGGACGCACAGGTTTGTGCAGTCGCGCAATTGCCAAACACAGGTAGTCTTCTCAATCACATGACCTTTGCACCCTCCACCCCCTGAATGCCGACATAGTCAAAGTAGTAGTTTGCTTGCTTTGTTACCCCTTTGATGAACGTGCTCCCTGGGATGCAAACAATGTCATTCTAGCATCATCCAATATTGTTTACCTCAGTATCTCTTATTTTGTGTTCTGTATTTCCAGATACCAGAACTTCAGTTCTGAAAAGAGCGCCTCCATTTGGATTATCTACTCCTGTTGTTATCTGTTTCATCCTCCTGTGCAATAGTGAGTATGCCTCTGATGAATGCTTTAAAAACCTCCCACAAATCAACTGGGGAATCCACTGAGCCTGTGCTGAGAGTAAAGGTCCACTTATTGTATCACATATGCTTTAAATTTCTTATCTGTTAAACACCACGTGCTAAGGCACCATCTCCCCCATTCTCCAATCAAGAGCCATTTCCAACAGCAAATGGTCAGGCAGTCCGGGGCGCATTATTTGCTATTCTGCTGCTGTTTAAATCAATTTTGAACGTCGCAATAAAATCCAATCTAGAAAATGATTTATGTGCCTCTTAATAAATGTATAGCTTTGTTGATTAGAGTGCCCTTCTCCATACATCCACATGACCCATATATATTAAACATTTTGCTAGGATGTTGGGGCCCGGCTAAGTTGGTACATTTGCACCAGTTCTGCCTTTAATCCAGTGTAGTACACCATTAAGATCCCCCCCCATACCAGTCTTCCCATTTGTAGCATCGTTAAGAGCACCCTGATTGACTTACGAAATTAGGTACTTAGCAGGGATGGGGGTGTTTCAGACCCCATTTGGGTAGAAGCATAGGTCAAGCAGGGGCAACTTGGCCTCAGATGTGAGAGGTGGGGGTAGTTTGCCTCTAATGTCCCAGAGTCCATACTACTATGGCTCTGCAAACTGGTGAAGTACAACCACTTCAGCTCTCGACTCTCAGTGGTAGTGATGACGAGCAATCACAGGATTCTTAGGTTGCTAGTGTAGGGGTGCACAAGGTCAGAACTCAATTACCACCCAACAGTGCAATTACTGATTGTCCAACACAGTGCTTTACTTAGAAAAGAAAAATACATTGCCACACTTACTTAAAATGAAATACTACAAAGATCATATCAGCAGGTGAAATAAAATGCACTGACACATGGGTTACTGCACCTTGGGATACAAAACCCACTCCTTCCCTTTATGTGCGTGTTCATCCTCTTATGAGTCTAGGCAGGTCACCCTATGGTTAGAGTGGCTGTGTAGCATGAATCAAGGATTGGGTGCAGATTACCCTGTCCACCATGGGCATAGTTCTTGGTCACAGTGGAGTGGTCAGCCATGGTCACTCTTCTTGCACTAAGAAGTGGGCCCCCGATCCGGGAGTCCTTCTTGGAACCGTGATTCTGAAGAAACAGTGCACATCACTCCTGGGGCTCAAAAAATGCTCTGCTGTCTACCTTCTTCTCTCAGATCCTCTCAGACATGTTCGCAGGCTTGTTCCTTCTCTCAGGAGGCAAGCTAGTTTCTAAGCACTTAATGTCAGAGGAACAGCTTCCTCAGGCAAGGCAATAATTCAAGTGATGACCCCTCACATCTGGAAAGCTAGCGGTCAGGTGACCACCAACACTGGTTGCACAGAAGTCCTCTGAGTACTCTGCGGAACACTCCCTTCCTTGGTTCAAGTTCAAAGAGAACTTGAAACTGAAAACACAAGTGGTTCAGTGACTCCCACTTTTATACAGTGAAATAAGACGGTGATATGGATCCCCTCTGTGCACTTTCAGAGTTGGTTTGGGGTGGTTTTTCTTTCAAGTGTCTTTTCCAGACTTCGCTCCAGACACAGTCTTTGGTTATAATGATACTTCTCACAACAGAGTAGTCTCCAGCCTGTAGAACACACAAAGAGGTGTGTGCTTTCTGCACATGGCTGTCATCAGCCACACTGAACAGTGATCAGGGAAAAGATAAGTAGCTGGACTCACCTAAGGGGTCGCTTTCATCCAGATAACTGAGAATACAGTTAAACCCCCCACCACATCCACCAAATGATAATCCTACAGAAACACTCTCATAAACTCATTCTGGGCGGGAAACTAACTGATTATCTAAAGGATAAACTTCACCCTTCTGTTCCCACCTCCAAGTCTATATGTTGTCATTCCAGCTTCTGGAACAACAGCAGGCTTGGTATTGCCGGGATCGCTGCCGTGAGGGGAACGGCTCCTACCTGTTGTTCTGACTATTGCCAGGCGCCGAGAGGCGAGTGGCCAACGCTGGTTGCCACGCGCCGTGAGGCGAACGGCTGAACTCCACTTCCCAGCAGCCCCAACACCACCGTGACGCTGCACGCGTGCCCGGAGGCGCGATATAAGCTCCGCCCACCTCCCACAGCACGGGACGTGCGCGGGCATGCCCTGGCCGCGCTGGGCAAAGCCTGGGCCAAGGGCGGGCCCGTCTGCGCCCGTCAGAGCCTGAAGGATGCCGGGCTGGGCCAAGTTATTGTCATCTGCGGACTGCTTATGGACTGTTTGACCTGTCCACCCGTACGTGTGGGCTAGGATGTACTGTGTGACTAGGTATTTGTTCCTTTATTTGTTGTCTCATAATTAGTTGAATATGAGTAGGTGTAAGTCAGGGGTGGGTGCCGGGGTGGTAGGGACTCTTGATGCTTTCTTGTTCGAGCAGAATCTGCCCTCATGAATGAGACAGAGCTCACAGAACATCGGTTGTCTCTGGAGCCTCAATCCCAACTCTTCCAGCATCCCAGCACAGTCATTGATTTAGAAAATCGGGCCTCAAATTCCCCAGGTGTAATGCCCAATGATTTGCAAATTGACTAAACTAACCCAATAGTGAAGACTACTAATGACCAACCGCTTATAGCTTGTAAGCATGGAGTCAGCACGAGAGGGCAGAAGGCAAGTTTAATTAAAGGGCAGGACCCTGTCACCAGGAAGAAAAAAACACAGGCTTAGAAATCAAAACAACTAAGTGAGTCATAAAGCTGAAGGACATGTTAGTACTGCTGACAGTTGTGTCATACCTAGTAGTACATCATTGCCCACGGTTACTACCCCTAATACGAGCACGCTATGGACAAGAGAGGACGATATATGTAAAAGATTAGAATTAATGATATCTACTCTACTAGACCCATTACTGCAGAAATTGTACAAAATAGAAGAAAGGATGAATAAGTTAGAGCAAATTGGCTCTGAAGTACGGTCAGTTAATCCCGATACATGCAACTGCGGGGGCGCAGCCACTCGGCCTATGCCTCCGCCGATGAGGACTTTGAGTAACGTAAGGGACGATCTCACAACTAATGAACCCTGCTCTAATATTCAAGCCGTTCCTTCCACTACAACTGATTCAGCATATACCAGCTCTCTACATTTAGAAGGGAGACCTCGTCCCATATTAAACATTCAGCATCCATCTTTAATAAATCATAGGCTAAATCCTAGGGATGGGGGAGTGATAAGGAACACTGGAGAGTCGCACGTGTAGGGCGCAAAACAAAGGGTAGCTAATGATCTTCCTAATAGTTTGAGTTTAAATCTCCCTCCAGAAGCCACCCCATACACTGTTGTTTTAGCAAATGTTCCACCACTAGCTTCAAATGACCCTGAACACTAGGCCACACTACGCAACAAAGCAGTCCATTTAGTGAGCTCTAGAACTGGGCTAAAGAATATTCTCTTTTCAGAGTTTAAAATGGTCCGTAGGATATCATGGATAGGTAGGTCCATAAAGTGCCTACAAGGTGACTGCGTGATTTTAACCTTTGGGTCTCCCAGACTGGTCCAGCATTTTTTTGACAGGGCAAGGAATTGGCAGGTTGATCCAAATGGTATTAACATCTTACCCCTGGGGTTCTTTTACCAACCCGCCACTGTCTCACATTACGATCTGGGAGGAAGGTTTCCCCTAAAGAATAGGCGAAATACCTATGCGGTACCAATAAACAACCGTTATGATATCCTTAATCACCTAGAAAATATCGATTGACTTTTTGATCCAAAGTTGTCCTTATCTGATAATCTTATCCCAGTTTATCCTACCACTGAAATGCCGAATAGCGAGCCAGCACCACAGAAAGACTGTATGAGATTCACCATTAAGAACCAGGAAGATTCTAGAGTGAAAACTTCAAACATAATCTCAGTATAAGTATCGGATACTGCCAATATCCCGGAAATGACACCCACAACGTGCAACTGTCTAAACATCACTAAAAAGAAAGTCCTTTGTAACATGGTGTCTTGGAATGTTGCTGGCTTGCGCTCAAAGTTGAGTGAGCCCATTTGGTGTGAGTTCCAATTAAAACAAGATTTCCTTTGTCTCCAGGAGACATGGGCTAGAGATACGATTCACATCAATGGGTTTAAAACCTTACATACTAGGGAAATTGAAGGTCATAGAGGAAGACCTAAAGGTTGGCTCTGTACTTTTTTATCCAATAGTTTAAACGTTCAGGCTGATCTTTATATAGAGGACATCTACTATCAGCTAATCAAGATTGAACTAGAAAGTAAGCAATGTTTGATTTTGATTAACTTTTACAACAATATCCCAGCACTTAGCATTGATCATGTTATTAAAAAGCTATGTCGTGATGTACAATCCTTATGGGGAAAATCTGCCAAAGAAACAGTTGTTATTTTGGGTGGAGATTTTAATTGTGTTTTATGCTCGCATTCTGAGAGTAATAACTGTGGCCGCGAAGCTGAAGAGGGGTTTAGCAGTACACATTTTTGTCACTGTAGTCAGGGGGAGATATTTAACGAGATGTTGTGTCTTTTAGATTTAGATTTTGTAAATGACATGTGCCCAAATCCCGCTGCTATGGGCCATACTTTTAATGGTAGGGGCTTGTGCTCTACTATAGATGTTATACTTATGTCAAATAATTATGCATCGAGAAGCCGTTCTTTTCTCATTGACAATATTTCCTTGAGTCATCATTTTCCACTATGTCTGATAGTCGCTATGTGGTTGAATCATCCAATTAACAGTAATAGAAGTGACCAGATCTTAGACTCAAGTGCTCTTGATAAGCACAATGGTTACACGTTGAAATGGTCCATGGTTGATCCCGAATGTGTTATTAAACAGGTGGTAGATAAATGTACAAGTACACTTGAAGTCTGATTAAATGAGAAATCAACTCCCACGAATATCCTGGATTCTTTTTCATTCATATCCAGCTCGGTGAGGGCGGTATCGCATGTACAGAAATCAAGTAAAGTTAATTCATCTGGATGGTTCAACTCGAAGTGTACCAAAGCTTATTCAAATTTAAAAAATGCCCTCCACACTAACCCTAAAAATCAGGAAGTTATAAAACATGCTAGAGGGATGCATAAATCAGCAATTAAGGAAAGGAAAATAATCCTGAGAAACGAAGTGTGGGACTCGCTTGATATGGCTGCTTTAAATCGTGATAACAGCGCTTTCTGGAAAGCGGTTAGAGTTTCTTTTCTAAAGGTGGAAGAGGGTCCGACATTAGAGATTGCTATTACAGAGGATCAGTGGATCCAACACTTTACCAAGGTCTTTAATGGGGAAGGCAACGCTAATAATAACTTAAATGAAATTTTGTCAGCCAATAATACCCAATACTCCGACCTCCAATTTACTTTGTAGGAGGTGATAAGGGCCATTTTGGTTACATTAGGAGGAAAAGCCCCAGGACCTGACGGCGTTCCAGCAGATTTATTCAAATCAAACATGGATTTATGGGGACCAGTGGTTACACAGGTAGTTAATGCAAGTTGTTCTGTATCCTTTTTGCCTACCTGGGTAGAGTCAATTATTGTCCCCATTTTTAAAAAGGGTAACCGTCAAGATCCTGGATGCTACAGACGAATTTCGCTGCTGGACTCACGGACCAAAGTAGTGGGTCGCATAATTTTAGCACGTCTAAATGTTTGGGCACAGGACAACAATGTTCTTTCAGATCTTCAATTTGGGTTCCGTGAAGGTGTGGGTACCACTGAACAGGGCTTAAATCCACATATCATCCATTTCCTGAGACCTTTTTATTGTAATGCTAAGACGAGAATATGATTTGGCATCAGCGGCGGTTATACTACCCCGATCCCAATTCGAAGGGTTGTCAGGCAAGTTTGTGTCTTGGCCCCCTTTCTTTTTAATCTTTACATAAATGGTCTGGAAGTGGCATTGGTTAAGGAACAGAACGACTAACCTCGGGTAAATAGGCGCCCGATACCTGCCCTTCTCTATGCCGATGACGTGATGCTAATGTCACAGACACAAATAGGTTTACAAAATGTTTTAATGGTTTTACTGATTTTATGAGTCATTTAGGACTCCTGGTGAATACCTCTAAGATGTTCGTAATGAGATGTGGCAGAGGGACACGAAAGTGCTGGGATATGTTCATGGATGGCAAAAAAATAGAGGCAACTAAGACATTTTCGTATTTAGGAATATTAGTGCCTTTTCTTTGTATCGAGGGGGGACTGCGAGCAATCCTCTGATTCTCTGCTCTTCTCCCCAGGAGGGGAGTGCAACATCCAGAATCTTCAGCGCGCGGACGCGCTGAAAAGGAGCACGCCTTCCCGCGGCGCACTGTAGCGCCTGTTTTTTGTATCGAGGGGGGACTGCGAGCCATCCTCTGCTTCTCTGCTCTTCTCCCCAGGAGGCGACTGCAACATCCAGAATCCTCAGTGTGCGGATGCGCTGAAAAGGAGCACACCGTCCCGTGGCGCACTGTAGCGCCTGTTCTTTGTATCGAGGGGGGACTGCGAGCCATCCTCTGATTCTCTGCTCTTGTCCCCAGGAGGGGACTGCAACATCCAGAATCCAAAGCGCGCGGACGCGCTGAAAAGGAGCATGCCGTCCCGCAGCGCGGGACTCGCCCGGGCAATGGGCGAGCCCGTCCATGCCCGTCGGAGCCCAGAAGAGGCTGGGCTGGGCCTAGTCTCGGACTCCTGCGCAGCCACAATGTCAAGCGCTTACATTTTGTATTTACCTGCTATCATTGTTATTAACACGGCCCTGACGCCACTGAAATTAATTATTGACATCATAGACTGTAATAAGATCTGGTCACAGGATGAGCAACCGAGAGGGCGGAAGGGTTGTGGGGACACTGGACTCGTTCTTAACTAGGGCAACAACTGTTTTGGAGCACGAGATTGAACTGACGGAACGCGTCTATCATCGGAGTTCTTTAAGCACAAAAGATCTTCAATGGGGGAAATATCTCCTCACAACCTTCTAGATGAACCTTTGTCAACTGAAATGGTTATGGAAAAATATATAACTATGGGAACCATACCATATGTACCAATTGACGACTTGGGAACAACTTCAAATGCAACATCAAGTATACCTAGCAATTCTGCCTGCAGTAATTTACGGGATTTCAGTTCCAATAACTCAAATGTAAGGGGGGAAAATATAAATCAGGAAATGGTCAATCCTATTATAGCTCCCAAAGGCCTAAAAAGCACACTGTTTGGGCGGGGTGGAGAAGATGATTTTAATAAGGAAGCAAGACCGGACTTGGACTCTCAGATGAATAGAGCCCAGACCTTATACCTCCCCCCATCAGCCGCCCCGTTGGTCCTAGTGTTAGGAAATGTACCTTTACTGCGGAAGGGCCAAGTAGAATCGACAACCCAATTAATGACCAAAGCACTTCATTGGCTAACTCAAAATTTGAACAAAAAGGGGGTAACTGGTAGGAATATTTCAGGCCAGCTGATCATGGCAAGAAGAGTATCATGGGTGGGCTCAGCCAGGAAACAATTGCTGGGAGACTGTGTGGTTCTGAATTTTAAAAATGAATTTGTTGCTGGTTTCTTGATGGCACAATTCGGCAATACCCCTATTAGAAGTTCAAATATAACTGTCCTACCACTGGGACTATATACTTTTAACCCCCGCTCTTGGTGCAAGAGTCAAGAAGGTAGAAACTTTATTTACGACTTTTAGTGATCATGCTATTGTCTCAATAGAGTCGAAGATATCAATACAGGAGAGACAAAAGCGCAGCAATGTTGAAACACCGATTGTTGCAAGGAAAAACGGGGTTCAGTTAAAATGGGCACAAATAGACAAAATTAAGGTGATTCCAGAAGTTGTATTAAGCTCACATGACAATATACTACTGTGCTTAGACCCAGAAGCTGACGCAGGGGAAGTTGTGCTAGTTTTCTGTGATATCCTAGGAAATATAAAACCAGCCTTTACAAGGAAAAGAGCGTCAAATAATGCAAAAGGTAAGGGCTGGTTTGATTCATCAAGTACAAAGGTGAGGAGGGCTTTGCTGCATGCGTTAAAGGTTAGGCCTAGAAGCCAGGAACAAATAAAAATATTGCGGGTATCGTACAACCTAGCATGAAAAAAGAGAGAAAAGGAAATCAGGGAGGACCTATGGGCCGACCTTGAAAAGGCAGCTATTTCGGGAAATACCTGTGAATTCTGGAAGTTGGTAAATGCCCCATATTTTAAAAGCCCTAGTGATCCATCAACAGACATAAATGTCGATGAGGAGGCATGGGTTTCCCATTTTGAGAATATTTTTGCCTCAAATCCTGATACCTTACTGCAATATGTGGCAGCGCAGGAAACACACCCTGAGTCTTTATCTTTTTCTTTTATCGAAGTTAAAGTAGGGTTGGAATCATGTAGTATGGCAAGGGTTCCGGGACCCGACGGTGTCCCAATTGACTTTCTTCAAGAGAACCCAGACTTATGGATACCACTCCGAACGGATGTTATGAACAGCATAGCTTCAGAAGGCTCCCTCCCCCCTTCATGGTCATCGGGGGTCATTGTACCCATCTACAAAAAAGGAGACAGGGCCAACCCCAAGAATTATAGACTTATTTCCCTGATGGACACAACATTGGAGCTTATGGGCCGTCTCCTCCTTTCCAGGCTAGAGGGATGGGCAAAGGAGAATAACATCCTAATCCAGGCCCAGTATGGATTCCAGCAGGGAAGGGGTACTGTGGACCAATGTCTGAATTTAACATTGACCATTGAAAAGTACATGAGAATGAAGGATGGGAAAGTATACATGGCATTCATGGACCTGAGCGCTGCGTTCGACTGCGTGATCCATGAGAAGCTATGGGACATAATGCAGACGATGGGGGTCGACACAGCCATATTAAACTTCATCAGACAGTCGAATGTAAATGCAACTGCATCAGTTCGTTACACCAAAACTGGAGATTGTACGCGTTCTTTTAAAATCTCCAGGGGAGTAAGGCAGGGCTGTGTATTAGCTCCATTTCTCCACTCCTTATATATACGAATGGAGTAGAGAAAGCATTAACTATGACCACTAGGTATGTTCCCCTCTTTGAAAATCGAATACTACCTATACTGGCCTACGCGGACGACGCGGTTTTAATTGCAAGAACAGGGCTTGGGCTACAAAAGCTGATAACAGCATATGTCTCTTTCATGGATTCACTCCAATTGAAAGTGAACCAAACTAAGTCTATCATAATAGTTGCTGGGGCAACAAAAAGAGAAAAAATGCTGTATTTTCATGCGGATGGGAAAAGAATAGAGGTAGTGGACTCCTTCCCCTATTTGGGGATCCTCTTTGACAAAGATTTGTCATGGGTGAAACTGATGGAAGGAAGATGGTGATGGAGAGGAGTATCATTGCTGGAAAATCTTTTGCCAGAAAACTAACCAATAACAAATATTTACCAGACCAGAGTAAAATCAGCAGCGACTTACGGCGCTGGTGTTTGGGGTGTGGTAGCACCAACACCATTACAAACCATTGAGAACAAATTTTTTATGTCTGTAGTGGGTCTTCCTCCCTCTTTCACTAACTGCATTTTACATGCTGAATTGGGCTTGCCTTTTATTTCAGATTATATACAATTGGCACCACTCCTTCTTTGGCATTCAATCTGGAGGAGAGACACAGTGCCACTCACTCAGTTAATAATAAGAAGCTGCTTAGCCATGGATAAGTGGAAGAGTTCTAGATTGCTCAGTTATGTAGAGCTGGTATTAAGGGCGATAGGTCTCCCGGAACTGTTTAAAGACCTATTGGCCTGTAAGAAAGTCTCTAAACAGAAGGTCACTAACATGTTTTTGCTGATGTCTGAGTACAAGCAAAAGGAACAACATAAAGAGAAATAGGCTGTCAGGACATACTGCCTCATTCCACCGGTAATAGAGGGGAGGGGTTTTCTTATTTAGCGAATGTGAATAGGCCGCAACATAGATTTATATTGCTGAGGTTTCGCACTAACTTGATCCCTCTCATGATAGGCTATCCAGGCAAAACATATAATCACACGGATTTAAGCAGATGTCCATGTGACAGCCTATCACCCCAAACAGAACTGCATCTAGTCTTATTTTGCAGGCTATATGGGAATGAAAGGAAAGTCTTCCTCAAACCAATTTTAAAGAAATGGAACCTTAAACAGTGCCGGGTGGCACTCCATTTTCTAAAATCATTACCTGACCCTTTGGTTTGTTACTCAATGGCGTCATTCCTATGGGCCTGCATGAGGAGGAGGAAGGGGACGGGGAATAGACCAGTGATATGAATTCATCTGATCTAATTAAGCACAAATCCCATAGATCAGCGAGAGACTTAGTACATGAAATGATTTTAACAATATTATGGCACATATGTTTTCTCTTTTATTTTAGAATTATTGCTGAAATGTTTGTAATTTTAAAAAACAAAACTGTGTATAATTTTTATGACAATGTATTTATTTGTACTTTTATGATCATTTTAAATCTGATCGAATAAAGAGAAATTGATTGATTGATTGAATATTATTCCACGAGGATGACCTGTGGCCGTCTTATCAAAAAAGTTAACCTTCCTAAGAACTATTACCGCACTTGCTCAGTTCTCGAAAAAACTAGGGAGAAAAGCCCTGTGGAGCTTTTGCGGATTTATCAGGCCAAATGTATTCCAACAGCAATGTATGGAGCAGGGGTGTGGGGTCTGGCTAATACTGAACCACTTCAGACCGTGGAAAACAATTTCTTGAGATACATTTTATCAGTACCTAGAAGTACCTCGTCATTTGTTTCACGCAGAACTGGGCTTATCACACTTGTCAGATCTTATAAAACTTGAGCCGGGTCTCTTATGGCATCGGGTATGGACCAAGGAGGAGACTAAATTAAATAGGGATATTTTAACTGATATTTTGAAGATGGAAAAGGTTTTAATGATTCCTTGGGTTAGATATGTCTGTGATTTTATGCAGAATCCAGGCCACCCAGAGTATTTTACTGATCCAACCACCATACGAGAGGTACGTAGGAAAGATTTAAAAAAGGAAGGCTTAATGATGATGGATTTGTCACGGCTGACTACAGAGATTCTGAAACCCACTGTACAAGAAAATCAACTTATTTTAAGTGTTTTTAAGCATTCAACCATATTTAGCAATTGTACTTGTAGGCTATGACAGATTTCTATTAACAAGATTCAGGTTGGGAATAGTGCATAGAATTGTAAGTTTTCCTACTATGAATGACTGGTCACGAACAATGACTATGTGTCCCTGTGACACTTCCTCCAAACAATCTACCATCCATGTCATTTTTTTCTGTTGATTTTATTGTCACATAAGGAAAGTGTGGATTCTCCTCCCTATCTTGAAATCTATGGGTATAAGACAGTGCCACCCAGCGTTCATTGCTCTACAAATTTTGGATAACGTGCAAGTAATGTGGAGAGTAGCAATGTTTTTTTTAAAGTGGTTAGCTTCAGAAAATCTATTGTTAACTGATTTACGCAGTATCTTTTTGGCATGCTTTAAATGTGCCCCATGCGTTACGATTTTATTCTGTTTTTAACCAATTTTTTATTTTGATGGGCATTAATAACTCATTTTACAATAGGCCTAATGAATAACTAAATTTGTAATTATGAGATGTCTATTTTAATTATGTTTTTGTAATGCTTTTATGATTGTATTGTACAACAATCGAATAAAGCTGTTCTTTGACTTTGTCAGCAATACACTTCCACTGTTTGGGAAAACAACCAGACCGCCATTGTGTGCCAAGGAACAGGTCTGGGACTTCCAAAATGGCACCCACAGACCTTCATTACTCTGCCTTACTCATATACACAATGCAAACATGTACATCGTACACTTGGTATGTTGGTTCTGAGTTGGCAAATAGAAATGGAACTTTACACAAGTGGGCCACTAGGCATCCCCTCTAGTTGCACATTTAAAAAGGTCAAGTCAGAACCATGGATTCACGAAACATGGTACGCTGCTTCCACCAATCTACATGATAAGCCCACAACAGGGACAGTAGCCCACAGGCACAATAATGAGGGCACGCTTGCTTCATCCTTCCGGGTCACAGAAAGGGTCCTTCATGTCAAGTGATAGGCCTAGGCCTCTGCGCAGACACTAGATTAGTGTAAGGCTAAGGTAAAAATCAATAACCAGGATACCAGATACTCGCAGTCGGGCACTTGGGGCAAGGAAATGTGACTGTACAAGGGGGGCACATTTCCACCCCATCAGAATGTATATATACATACAAATTATAGATGTCTTCCATGTAAATTGCTAGATACCTCTACATAGCACTCCTTTCTCTTTCCCACGCATTCACTATTTGAGGGGTAGACAATTTTTCAGTACAATTGCTACACCTTGTGATCCCCTAGTAAACCCTGAGTGTAACTGTTGATAAACCATACTGTAACAGAAAGGGGCATCTGGTTAACTTAAGATGAGTCTCCTACAGTAGGACATCAGGACTGTATTTCTTGGCAGTTCTAAGAATGGGTCCCCTTTTCATTTTGTTCAGGTGCTCGATTACATTCTGTAGAAAACTGGGGTATTACTTGCAAAGGATGTGAATCCTTCACAAGTAATTGGTCCACAATTGTCCTGTTACTGGGAACTGGGGTCAGGAGCCATCAAAGGGTATGTCAATCAGGTACACTTGGACTTGAGCCCCCTTACCCCGAGAACCCAGTGGACCGCAACAAGGAGTGGCCACGTAGCACCACTGTAGAAGCCAGGGCTCTGCCTAGGCAGTCTGTGGTATCCAGCCCACACCTGATGGCGAACTTCGCTGTATCACACCTGTCCGCTAAAGTCTGGTTGAGGATAGCACAGCCCTCCACAGGAAGCATTAGAAGCAGCTGTGCAACAGAGTACCACAATGCGTGGAAATATCAGAGCCCAGGGTGGCACTGGTTGTTCACCAATCACAAGGTTAGGCTGTTGAAAGAGAACATATGCTTCGCAAAGGTATGCAGCCTCTTGCATTCTTTGTCTGGTGGGATGGAAGGGAACACATTTGCGTGGCTTTAAAGGTTGAGACCTGCACAATCTGGGGAGTTGTGCTGGGATAGGAAGGCTGGGTCTCTTGCGGCAGAGCAATGGCATGTGGCAATCATGCACTGCACAGGAGCCCCAGAGCAAGGTTTAACCCAAGCCCCTGGGGGAACGTCAGTGAGGGCTTTGTTAAAGGGGGGCAGTGGTTTAACCGCATCGCCTCCTGGGTGAAACACCTCCATCAAGATGTTGATTTCGACAGCAGGCTGCTGAAGGTTAATGACCTCAGCCGCCCTCCGCATCACGGTGGCAAAGGATGAGCCTTCCTCTGACACAGGGCCCGGAGAGGAAAGCATGCCAGAGTCTGGTGAGATGTCCAGGCCACTGGCATCACCCATCTCCTCATACCAGTTTTCTGCTGGCTCATGGTCCTCTTCTAAGGGACTAAACCCTTTCTCTTCATCTTTCCCTTTAGGAAGGAAGGGTTGGTCTAGGTGCAGGAAGTACATGGATAGGTAGGGCCTGGACAGTGCCGGCATAAATGTCAAACAGGGCCAGTTCGGAGTTGCAGATAAAGATGGACTTATTGTCAAGAGGAACTGGAGGCATCAGGGATGATGCAGCATGGAAGAGGTTGAAGTGGAAGGAAGCACCCATAACAGCTGTCTGGATCTTGGGGAGGATCCAGAGTGCCTGGATGGCATTGCAGGTGCACCCGCTGTCAGTAGCCCAGCAGGAGCAACTCTCAGCTCCATGGGGCCCAAAGATACACCCGACGGAGTTGGCCGCCCGAAGATGGCGTCCCTGGTGTCGTAAAACTCGAAGTTTGGTGGGTGTCATTCATGGTTCCAGAGAATTTAGGGTAGCACAAGGAGGGCCTGGTCGCCAGCTCTGCGGGTGGTGCGTGGGGCCTAGAAGCATGGTGTCGAACGGGGAGCCAAAGAACGCTTCGACTTCTTGCACTTCCCAGACTTGGGGGAAACAAGTCTTGGACCTTGACAGTGATCATCCACGCTAACCTCTGAGAACAGCCTCATGACCTCCTGCGGGAGTTGTGCAGAGCCTTTTTCTGCTGTGACACCAGGAGCTCCAAAACCTTCAAGCAATTCACCTTCGGATTCATAGACTTAAAATTGGAGCAGGCCTTTGATGTCATGGCTCTATCCAAGGTACCTTAGACAAACCAAGTGTGGGTCATAGAGAGACATTTGTTGGTGACATTCTCCACACGGTTTGAACCCCATGGGTTTGTTGGGAGAGATGTACCAAGCACACTGGGAGCAAAGATCAAAAAAGAGTTGTCAAATCAATTGGTCAAAAAATGACGGAGGTAGCTCTCCAGATCCTCACTGTTGGTGCAGAAAGAAAGGAACTGATGTCAGCGTCCTGGGGTGGCGCTTATATGGGCACTGTGACATCACTTTCAGCGGAGATGCCACCAATGTGGAGTCAATCAACGCCACCTACTGGTGTGCAGAGGTATGGCTCAAGATTTTTCGGATCCAGTCTGACCCTGGTGGAATATTTTTAGGTGAGGAATCTGTAGTTAGAAGTCTATCAGAAATAATATTAAATAGCTCATTTTTGTCAGATCATTCTCCATAAAAATAAATATATAGTTACATCAATTTTTGTGATGGTGGGCGGTATTATTTTACAGATTTGATGTGTGCAAAAAATACTGGGACCATATACTGAATTTCCGTGTTTCTATTGTGAAACAATATTGCTGAAGAGCAGAAGCCTCTTCAATAACTGCTACCTCTTTTCCTCTGTTCTCACTCAGCCAAGATCTTGGTTTATGTTGGCTGTCACTTTCTCTATTATAGTCCATCTCATGTCATTTTGTGTGTGGTCTACAGACATGAAGTAGTTTGTCATTCTTGTAGTGAGGCCAGATCTTATTTCGATATTCTATAATTCTCAATCGTATTTTTCTACTTGTCTTGCCTACACTTCTCTAACCACATGGACAAGTAATTAAATTAATTAGGTTAGGTTAATTTGTGTAGTGTCTCTGTTCCCAGGGATATTGTAGACCAATATCTATTGCATTCGTCTTTGCTGTCCTGATAGAAGCTGTTAGAAAGAGCTGAAACATGTTAACAAATAATTTGGGTGCAAGGACTGTAACCCCACTCCCCAACAAAAACACCCAATTAGTGAGTTTTTAAACATATCAAAGAACCAAAGAATAAAGGGAAACTGGGGTTACCTTTAGGCATTTTTATCTATATTTTTAGACCCAATCGGATACAAATATTCAAAGTGCCCTCTCGGACATGGTTGAGCCCACCCTGATTTATAGGGACCAGAGTGAGACCCGATGATGAAGCATGACATCAATAAGGTGTCTGGATCCCTTAGTGCTGTCCTGTGGCAAGTCGTAGGAGGTCACAATATATCTATTTTTGCTGGTTATGGAATTTGATTGGGTGCGTCCTTTACAATCCCATCCCATGCCTACGGTATTCGCTTTCTTTCCTTTTAAATCTTCAAATATTCTTAATGGCTTCTTAGATCTTAGAGCAAGGCCTTCTGTTTCTGCTGGGACAGGTGTCACTTCCTCTCTTTACTTTCTGAGGGAGTTGACTGTGGGTCATGGACTACTAAGCAAAGCTCTAACTTTGGTATTCCTCACAGTGTCTCTGGGATTCGGCATGCAGGGGCTCTGGTTCAGAGACCCCTGGGCCCCACCCAGCTCTTTTACTTCTCTGACATTGCACCCAGGGTCATGAGAGTGCCTGCTCATGTCAGAACTCTGGAGGTGGGGTGGGATGGTGGGGTTGGCGAGGGAGAGGAGATGGGGTCAAGGAGCAATAGTTGCTCATTTTCTTCTTCTGATATGCCCTTTCCCGAGCCGGTTTGCTGCCAGCCTCTTAACCTCTCCTCCAGTTTTGTCTTGCAGCCTCCACCGTGCAACTCCCTTCCCCCCCACTTCTGTTATACAGTCTCCATGAGCCACCAATCCTGCTCCAGGCCTGCCTCAGCTTCTGCCTTATAGACGCGCTACTGGCCCACAGATCCTCTCTCGCTTACCAAATGTCAACAAGGAATGGCGGACAGGTAGCACCCCTGTTTTCTTTTCTCCCCTCCTTCCAGGTCTATCCAGTATTTTTGTCCAAGATTAATATTATTCCTCCTCCTCCTATTTTCTTACTTGATTTATTCCAATAGATACCCCCATGACCTTCAGCTCTCGATGTCTGCAAAGGAATCAAGCAATTGACAAACGTTGCCTGAGCCCTCACACGCATCGTTCTACTTCCAGATCCAGGAACACAAGTCAAAAGAACACAGAGAATCCTCGCGCTACAGAGACTACTTTTCCCTTCCTTTGCACACATTTAAGACAAATAAGCATAAGCAAAAACACCGCAAGTTACATCCCTCACATACACCTCAGTTTTAATGAACTGTCCTAAGACAGTCATCACATTTGCAAGGCATCTTCCTTTGACGACAACCTACACCACCCCTTGACTGAAGACCAGTGACCTCTTGTGCACACACCACTGTAGCAAGTAAGGTGGCATTTCCAAGAGGCAAAGTGACGTTTTCTGAATCAGTGATGTCTCCAGAACCACCCACACACACACTGAAGCATCTGACGGTGCATTCTGCAACCAATTGAACCAATCACACTGTTCAACCTCTTTTGCTAACAAATTCTCTCTAGGATTCCTCCTCCTCGGTTTTCTCTCTCATAGACCCATTGATGTAGCACCTCAGTAATAACCTGCAAACACGCACATCTGGCAACAGAAATGGGACAGCCAGGAGCACAAGATGTGACTAGAATAGCACCATGCAGAGGGCACTGTTGGGAAGCCAAGAGACTATGGAGATCCATCACAGCATAAATAAAGTGAACCGTTGGTTGCCTAGATCTTCACCAGTGTTTTCTTGTCCACCAGCTTGGAAACCCGAAACTCATGATCATATGCTTACTGCACCGGTCAGAATTTTAAGTCACAATGCTTCTTGCCAATTGAGATCAAGTGCTAAAAGGAGACAAAAATAGACTTATGCTGGTTGATATCATCCATCCATGTTTCAATTTCCCAGGGTAACTTGTCAGGGAGGAAAAGCGTAAGCAGACTGTATGTATATGCACACACTCACAGCAACAAAGTCACTTTCAAAAGTGCATGTCTAGGCTTACTTTGCAAACTCCTGGCATAGCTTAAAAAAAAAAGACAAAATGCTAGTCAAACTGGTGAATGAATATGTCTTAAAGGAGGAGGTACTTACCGTCGGCAACGATATATCTGGTAGAGACACAGTCTAGCCGCAGATTCCTTAACTTAGAATATCCCCCAGGCGTCAGACTGGATCCAGAAAATCCTTTTTTCCCAGCAATACCCCTGCACGCCGGGAGGCGGCGCTGCCCGGCCCTGTCCTGACGTCGTCCACAGAAGTGACGTCAGTGGAGCCATATAAGCCCCTCCCGTTGTGCTGACGTCGGTTTTCTACAGGAAACTTTTACGCGCACCAACACGGAGCCGTGCAAAAAAACTGCGATAGCATAGGAACAGTGTGCGTTAAAAAAGAACAAAATCATTGAAAAGCACCCAGTACCTGAAGGGACTGAAGGGAGCTCACAGAGTACTCGCTGCGAGCAGGGGCCCAACAAATTGCCAAGCCGTGCTCCACCTCGAGGGGGCAACGACTGCGGTACAAAGGATATGACAAGGGAGGCACAGCATGTCATCACAGGAGGGAAATGAAAAGAACCACAATATCGAAGCAACATGTTGCAAGACAAGTCACTAGAAGTGAACGACCACCAGAAAGTTCACCACACACACACTCCAGAGATTGAAGTACTGTAGCACCAAGAGAACCCAATCCAACCGACTGCCAGAGAAAGGAGGAGGCATAGGTGTGGGCGGTGGGAGGAAATTAAAAACAGAATAACTCCACACGTGAGTAGCACAGGAGGAAAAACATGAGAAGGTAGTAAAAAGTATAGACCTGAACCACCTTAAAACGTGGACGGAGTGGAGAGCCAAAGGGCTCGAAAGCTGCCAAAGGAAGGGAGAGAGCACGCCACCAACCAAACACTAGGACGGAGGGGAGTCCAAAGGGCCCCACGTAGAACAACACACACTAGCCCAGAGTGAAGTGCAAGAGCACACCCCCGGAAGACCAAAGCCACCAGAAAGCGGGAGGCTAGGTGGAAAGACACCATATGAAAAGGTCTTCACAGAGTGGGGAGGATGGGCGGGCGTTAAGGAATCGGCGGCTAGACTGTGTCTCTACCAGATATATTGTTACCGAAGGTAAGTAACTCTTCCATTTGATAAAGAAAATCTAGCCGCAGATTCCTTAACTTAGAATAGATACCAAAGCCATACCCCATAGGAGGAGGGTCTGCGAAATAACCACCAAGTTCCAGGAGAACAAATTTGTCAAGAGGCTGACAAAAAAACGGTGGAAACCGCAATGTCAGGACAACAGGCATCAGACAAATGACCCACTAAAGGAGCATGAACAAAGGATGGTAAAGATACCAAATCCAACGAGGGATGGCGTGAGACCTCTCTCGCCCAGACATAGACGAAAGGAAAACAGAACTAGAAAGTTCCGTGCCAACGTAAGAAACAATGCAGCGAGACCTTCAAAGAAGGATTCAGGCATCGGTCCCTATAACCCAAGAGGAACAAAGTACCAAGGGTCAAAACAACATGACAACGGTAGAGCATACTGCCTGAACACACAACACAGTGGAAGCCACAAGAAACAGGACAGTCGGAACACTGTCCGCCCCAGAACTGGAGCCACAGCATGAGGCCCGTGGGGGGGAAGAAAAAACACCTTAATGTGTACTGCCTAGGCCATGTGACAACAGCGACAGGGCCGAGCCCAGAGCCTAGTGACAACAGAGACAGAGGAGCCACCATTTGAGCAAAAGCTCAGGAGGTAGGCATGCAGCCAAACAAATTAAAAGGCACCACTGTGAGTGGATAACCTGCAAGGCTATGAACACACAGAGGACACCATCCCGAAGGAAAGAGTAAGCAAAAATGTCTGACACTAAGGCAAAAAAGACTTAGCATGCGAGCACCCCAGTGGCGTGTAGAATCCAGGATATACACACAAGAGACAGAAATGTGGACACACGTACGTGGAGTGACTAAATCCAAAATAGGGGAGTAATGCACGCGGCACCACAGCACTGGTTTGCTGCATAACAGTTAAGAATGCAGAAAAAATAACAGGTCCCCGAGGGGGAAGCATCCTGGTCTCCTGTGAGACAGCGGAAACATGGACCACAATACTGCCCATAAAGGATAGAAAGAAGGCACAGACAGAAGCCTTGCGCCAAAAGCCTACACCGCCAAAGACCAACACCATCTACCAAAATGGAGAACGTCAAGAAGAATACACACACAGTAATGCTACCTAAAGAAGCACCTGTGCCATAATGGGAGTAAGAACTCACACCCAGAAAAACATCAGGGGTGGAGCACAGATCCAGAGGCAGAAAGGCATAGACCAGAGCCACTCCTTGAGAACTAGTAATATGCACAGGACAGGAAGGGACACACCAGACCCCGTGTCCTGCAAGAAGCAAGGAACGGGAGACCGTGCCAGGGAAGACCTGCCCCCCCCTCACCCCCAGGGGTGCATGTCCACGATAGACAGGCAAGACGTGCACAGCGAGGTTGCAGGAACATGCCAGGGTGACAAAACCCCCTACGGAGGCGGGGAAGTATTACGGACCAACCGTAGATAACCAATGGTAACCCATGGAGAGAAACCAAGCTTATGGAACTCACCAGAGGAGACATCCTACAACAGCAGGAAGCGGCAGCTTGCGCCAAGGTACCTGGGCAAAGGAGAGTAGCAATATGGTCACCAACAAATATCCCACATAGGGCAAGGCACAACCTTACAAAAGAAGGGTCCCTCTTGAGACAAGCTCGTAGGCAGAGGCTCAAAAGAAAGGTAAACACAGCTTAACCAGCTGTACCAGAATAAGGAAACAACACGGCTGAGCAGCCACGCAACCCAGAACATCTGCGTCCCACAACGGGTAACAGAAAAGAGACACATATACAGGAGGCGCCTGACCGCCGAATCAGCATGGGCATCAAAAAGAGTGACCCCATTAAACGGTATATCCTTAAGCCGCTCCTGAACATGCTCTGGGAAAACGCCATCACGCAACCACGCGTGTCAGCGTATGGCAACCGACCTGGCCATAGTACGACCACAGTGTTCGTGGCATCCATGGCAGACCGAAATGAAAAGTGTGCCATATCATGGCCATCACTGATTAGGCGGGCCAGATCGGCACAAGTGATCCCCGGCAAGGAGGGGAAGAGCCGGTCAACAGTGTCCCACAGGGCAAATGTAGCCCGAGCAAATACACACAACGTGTGGAGGGACCGGAGTCCCGAGCAGGCGGATGCAAACACATCGCAGCCACAAGACTCCAGAAACCAAAACTCCCGAGTGGGAGGATACAACGGAACAGGAGTAACAGAGAGAGCTGCCTGAAGCACAAGCCCTCCAGCTCCAGGATGGAGGGTCAAACAGGCGGGGTTAGTGGGAGCCGGACGATGTGCCACAGCACGATCCACAGGGTCCCCCGAGAAGGGCCGTGCCCACGTTCCGAGAAGGTTGTCAGAAAGGCATGGGTTCATTTTCCCCACGCCCTAGTGGAGAATATCCAGCAAAGGCTCCGAAGGACTAGAGACTGAGGGTGGTTCCATCCTTAAAATGTCTGCAGCCCCGCAAACAGCCCTGACGAACATCCCACCAGCCTCCATGGCCCCACGAGGCGGTGAAATCAAGTCATCAGCAGGAGATGGACGCAAGCGAAACCGGCCACTTAATAGAGGCACACCACCGGGACCACATCCTCCACCACTAAAGCTGGAGACGGTACCGGTGTTGATCGGCGTCCGAGACCTCTGAAGAGGCCCCCCAACTGGTGGAGTGGAGCAAGGGTCGGCGACCTCCGAAAAAGGCCTCGACCGCCCTAGTCGGCCCCGACTCCTCGAGTCGAGCCCGCATCGGCGACCTCCGAAAAGGCCTCTACTCCTCGTGTCGAGCCGGCGTTGGTGACCTTCGTAAAGGGCCCGACCGTCCGAGTCGAGCCGGTGACCTCCGAAAAGGCCCCAACTTCTCGGAGTCAGACCGGCGTAGACTCAACATTCCCCGAGGTGGAAACCTGCGGGAGAAAGTACACCAAAGCGGTGTCATGCACCGCGCCGCAGCCACCTCCAGCGATGCCGCAGGGATGTGCAACAGCGCTATGGAAGGGCTAGATGTCGTGGGATGCCCCGCCGGGCCATGTCCCGACGTTGCGGCGACTTTGGTGTCAGAGTCAGGGCACTCCGTTGGAGCCGAGGTAAACCCACCGGCGGTGTCCCAACCCGAGTCCCTACCCCCCCTATGGGGCCCGGAGGCGCGCCAGGGAGGGGGGGCAATGCTTACCTGAGGTAGGCGACGGTGCCGGAACCGGACCTGCCGCGTGGATGACTCCACTTGAGAAGGAGACCCCCGTCGCAAGGGGTGATTGCGGCCGCAGCTGGTGGCAAACGTCGCACTCCACAGAGTCATGGTGCTCTCCCAAGCACCATATACAGAGTTTGTGAAGGTCCGTCGTCGGCATCTGTCGAGCAGGACCGCCACGGTTTGAAGCCCACAAGGGGCATCGACACACTGTTCCTGGACGCGAAAGGGCGTCGAAAAGGCCTGCAATAAACAAGAACAGGCCCGAGGTATTACTTTCCCAGATCCGCGTTAGGACGCGGAAAAGAAGAAAACTGACGTCAGCATGCCAGGAGGGGCTTATATGGCTCCACTGATGTCACTTCCATGGACAACGTCAGGACGGGGCCGGGCGGCGCCGCCTCCCGGCATGCAGGGGTATTGCTGGGAAAAAAGGATTTTCCGGATACAGTCTGATGCCTGGGGGATATTCTAAGTTAAGGAATCTGTGGCTAGATGTCTCTATCAGATTAAAGAATATTCAGAGTAGAAATAAGAGCTAACCTGACTCTTGTAATTCCTCCCAGTGATAAACCTTACACACTAGATCGATACAACCCCTAAAGACAAGCATAAAGTTGCTCCTTGAGCAAATTTGTTTAAAATAGAATCTTTGCAGCCTTAGTTGGTTTCAGCTGCTGTAGTCAAAGCACTGTGACAAGGAATATAGGAATTCAGGATAAAGATTGCCAGTCTGTTATCAAGTTACTTACAGTCAATAATGCTCTTTCAGATGAAAACTGCATCTAACCCCAGATTCCTCACCTTTATATTCCTCACGATTATAATATCCCAAGGCTTCAGACTGGATCCAAAGATGTTTTGTAGCAGTGCTTCTCTGCACCTTTAGATGGCTTTGTGCAGCTCCACAGTGGCTCTCTACTGCCTGGAATTGATCGAATGGAGGCACATGTAAACACCACCCCTGCGCGCTGTCAGTTTACATTTTTATCCTTCTGTGATTTCAGCTGGGAAGCATTGAAACAGTGTGCAGGATTCAACTTGCAAACATTTTATAGCTTAAAGAAGCGACTCCACAGAACGGAGAGGTGAGAGGGCAATGAGGAGTCTGCAGTTATAATATTCACTAGAATTTTTTTTACGCATGGTAAGTAACTTTTTCTTCTCATGGATACTTCTTACCACAGATTCCTCACCTTTAGAATAGATACCCTAGCAGTACCTCTCACAGGTTGAGGGTCTAGGGTGGGGACTCCTGTAGGACCAAGCTAGTGACCCTGTCTTCAGACCTGGTTGTGAAGGCAGCACTGCTTCATGAATGCATAAACCAGTGCCCACATCGTAGCCTGGCGGATATCGGGCAAAAGACCTTGTGCCAAGAATGTTGTAGTAGCCTTGGCAAATCCGGCCTCAGCCCCACAGGGACTACTTTTTGGTAGCTGTGTAGCAGATGTCAATACAGAGGACCATCCATCCTGACGGTGCTCTTTTGCACCACCCTGACTCTCCTTACACTCGAGAAGTCAACAAGGAGCCGACTGTCTACCTGATGATCTTTCATTGGGTCGAAGAGAAATCTCAATGCTCCTTCTCATTCAAGGGAGGAGGCAAAGGGGAAAACGTGGGTAAGGTGATTGATTGGCCATCATGAAAGGGAGTTGCTCCCGCTCCATCAGAGTCACACTCCTGGGAAGTCAAGTAGCCCCAGTCCGTAACACCAACTCATCCAGGAAGAGGTTAGTGTAGGGCAGTTGTACTGTCAGCATCTGCATCACACTCACAATGCATCTAGACAGGATATTGATAAGGGAGATGGTTTTCAGCATTAAAAGCTTTAAGGAGCAGTGCATAGGCTCGAAGATGTACACAGAAGGAATGCTAAGGTCCCGCTGGGGCATTACAAAAGGTTTGGGGGAAATATGTCAAGCCTTTTATGAAACACATTAGAACTGGGGACTCAAAAAAGGATGGTTGGTCTGATAAATATAGAAATGCCTGACAAAACATACTTTCACTGGCCTCGCTGCAAGGCCTTCTTGGGCTGGGAGAACAAACAAAAGAAAATCAGAAAGTTTGGCTTCTAAAGGGGTATCAGTGACTGAAGCACCACACCAGGCAAAAAATCTGTCCCAATGCCCAGTGTAGATGGGCTTTGTAGATGGGTACATGCCAGCAAGGATAACATCCACCACCTTGATCGACAGTTCAAATACATTTTGCTGCCACTGATCAAATCTCTACGCATGGAGGTGTAAGTTGTGGAGATTCATGTGCAGTATGTTGCCCTGTTGCTGAAACAGGAAGTTCTCCTGAACTGGAAGCTTGATGGAACAAATGCTCAGAAGCTCCGGATGCCACACTCTCAAGCAAGACCACTTGGGCCTAGTCTTTCCTGATCTTCAGTACACGAAGCAAGAGGTATCAGTGGGAGGGCTTCCAGGAGTCCAATGCTCCATTCCAGTGTAAATGAGTGCCCTAATGTGTGCCTTGTTGGAAACTTCAAGGTGCAACATTTCTGACATTGTGCATTCCCAGTTGTGGCAAATAGATCTAGCCAGGGCTCCCTGAGTGTGCAAATACTCCCTTGGGATGGAACACCACTTCCAACCTACCAGACGTCTGCTAAGTTTGTCCAAGTCGTTGGTAACCAGGGAAAAGTTCACCCGTTCCAGCCACCTCCTGAGACATAAAGCCTCTCATCGCAGGACTAAGAACTCCACAAGCTGTCCTTTTTGCAGTATCACATAGAAGTGGTGTTTTCCATGAGAACCTGCACCATCCTCCGCACAAATGAACAGGAGCCACGGACATCTGACAGCCATCAGAGCCACACTGATGGCATGTAGTTCCAGTTGGTCAATGTGGAGTCAGACTTCCACTGGAGACCAGAGGCGTCTGATCTCTAC
The DNA here is from genome assembly GCF_964204655.1 of Triturus cristatus. NCBI lineage: Eukaryota > Metazoa > Chordata > Amphibia > Caudata > Salamandridae > Triturus > Triturus cristatus. Next base: position 932,869,317 of record NC_140584.1, on the reverse strand, counting down.
CTTCAGCAGGTGAAGGGTCCAACTTAGTAACGATGTATCTGTCACCACTGGCAGCTTTAGTTGGTAAAGGAAAAGTGGCCTAGCACAGGACAAATCATGGTTGGTCAGCCCCAACTAGAGATCGTGGGCTGGCGCCCACAAAACCTGGATTATATGGGAAAGGCAGCCTTGATACTGGGCCCTCTGGGACTTTTAATTCCACTGCAGGACTTGCATGTGCCACCTGGCATTGTGGAGCCATCTTTACGGACATCCAGGGCTGATCCCGAAATATTGAGGTCAAATTCTGTATGTTACAGCAGTGCTGGAAAGGTCTTTGATGCTATTGTGTCCAGAATCATCCCAATAAACAGAAGCCTTTTTGTGGAAGCAAGTGGAACTTTGGCTTGTAGATGGTGAACTCCAACGATGTCAGGAGTTAAGCCATCGACCAGAGGTGGTCCATGACTGACAATGGCAAGCCATTCTTTAGCAACCAGCCATATGAGTATGGTAAAACGTGTATTCCTGATCTTTGAAGAGGTCCACACAGCTATCACATATGTGAACACCCTAGGGGCACTGGAAAGGTTAAAGGAAGCACAGCAAATTGAAAGTGCTTCTGGCCTGTCTTGCACTTCAGGCACTGCCTGTGGTACTACAGGACGGGTATATGGAGATACAAGTCTCCGAATCCAGTACCTATTCAACCGCAACCTTTGAGTGTAAAATTTGCCCCCTGCATAAAGACTGTCAAGTGGTCGTCCTAGATTTGTTCTGGTGTGGGAGGAATTTGGGGTAGGTAGAAGAGAAAAGGTAGGGCATAACCTTTCTGCACAATTTGCAAGACCCATCTGTCAGACGTGATGGATAGCCAACATTGGAGGAAGTGTTGAATCATGCCTCAAACTGACTGAGCACGACCGCAGAGAAACAAATGAAAGCAGTTTGTCGGCTGTAGCAGTGGAAGAGTAGTTGGAAGATAGATGTCCCTACTGGTCTGCACGCTATCTACCGGTTCCGTGGCCCTCAAAGGACTGGGCTGTCTATTGCTTCACAGGTAGAGAAAGCTTCATCTGCCTATATGCCACCCCTTTGGATTAGCCCCTGAATTTTCAGAACTGCTCTGCAGTCTTTGGTATCCAAGAGTGGGGGCATGACATACTTGGCCAGGTCCTGCAAGTCATGGATCAAAGCCAAAGGGGCCATAGGGTTCACAGGTACTGCTGGCAATATCTTGCTAACCGTATAGACTGTGTTTACAGATCTCAGAGCCAGCATGGCAGAAGAAAGCATACATTTGCCCAAAAAATCAACTGTTTTGGATGCTCTATATGTGGGATTGATTGGAAATTACTTAGGATTCAGTCTACTGGTAAAGGTCTGTACAATGAGGCTTCTCTGGAGTACGGTGCTTGGTGAGAAAATCCAGGTCACCGGCTAATAGGCAGGCAAGAACATAGTTTGTACCAGGTAGCCATCAGAGCCTGTGAGAGCAACATTGTTGGGAGCAAGGACCTAGATGCGGCTGGACTAGGCTGCACATTTCCTGTCAAAATATTTTGCCTCAATGGAAAGTAGCTGTAATTCTAGCACCATGACTGTCCTCTGAACCACCACTGCAAATGAGGCACTTTCTTTGATTGGTGACCCATGTATCCCAGGCGTCTCAGGAGAGGTATCACACCCACTGGCGTTTAGTAAATTAAGGTATAAATAAATTTAAATGCAAAAAGGGGGGAAGTAAGCCATCCCCTCACCATCTTGAGTATACTGAGGTGTACTCTGTTCTTGTACGGGATCAGAGTCAGAACCAAAAATAAAATAAAGATTATGCTGATAGTTGTGATGCAGTAGAGTTCCTGGGTTAGAGTCATGCTCTAAACTACCTGCTGCACTTTTGTAATTCTGTAGCACATCAGTCAAGTTCGATCCAACGTCAGTTCAGGGTCCAGCATAGATGTCAGTATGGTGCAGGAGAGTGTCGGACTCCGACATGGCTCTCAGGGTGAGGAAGGAAATTGGTATGGGCCCAATAACAGGCCCCAATGGTATAGAGTGTGCTGGGGAAGGACCTACCAGGGGTAACCCGACTGGAGGCCACTATGATGCCGTGGAGCCTCAAGGCGCACCAGAGGGAGCGGAAACACATTGAAGATTTGCAGAATAGGACCTTTTAAGGCATCCATCTGGTTCGCGGTCGATGACGTTCCAGGAAACTCGAGGCACTTTGGGTCCCTCTGAGGAACGTGTTTAGTAGTGGGTAAACTCAAGGGAGTGTTACGTATATCTCTATTCCATAAACACCTTCTCTTGGGAGTCAGAGCGGAAAGAAGGGGTCTGGTCGCGATTTACTATCTTATGCCTGCCCATGAACTTTGTCTTATCGGTGATTTTGAGCTGGAAATTGACCAGTCATGAGAACAGCCCTTTGACTTGACCTGCATGAAGACTACAACTCCTTGTTCAGCAACATACAACTTCACCTTGCACTCTCAAATTGCCTTTGGGTGCATTTATCACACTACTGCAGTGGTCTTCAAAAGTCTTAATGCTGCACCCCTATCTGTTAAAAAAACAAAAAAATCATCAGGCCCCCCTCAATTTTTTCACACTTATGCTGCTAAATTGGTAATGTTTAAACATATTTAAACATTGAAGTTCAGCTCTGTTACCCCTTTTTACACATACTCCCAGTCAGGATTTACATGACAAGAGTTGTTAGTGATGGACCATTAAAAGGTGGCTTACTGCTGCTCATGTTTTTAACACTCAAAACAAAGCATGATGCTTCTCTTGGCCAGAGACTGGCACCCCTCCAGGGATCACTTAAGGCCCCCACCAAGGTGGCCTGCCCCGCAGTTTGAAAACCTCTGCACTACTGAGTCGTGTCCAGAGCCTAGACACCAAATGCAGACCTCCTGCAGGTCCATGACAGACATCTGCTTCCTGCAGTTACAGCACGGCTTGATTTCTGTCCTTTTCAGTAGGGGCATTTTTCTCTGGCACCCTCTTCAGATTCAATATAGTCATCGGTAGACCGAGAATGCGGGAGCAGTGCTCCCAATCCACATGGGAAGACACATAAAGAAAGGAACAGAAATCAGGTGCAGGAATATCTCTTGTATGGGGACCCTGCTCAGTCAGTTCCATAGTTACAGAACAACATGGAGTCAGCACAGAGTTGCACAGCACCACCTAGTGGCGAACAAGAGCATTGCTTAAAAAAGAAAAAAAAACATTCTTCGGATCCAATCTAGCACCTGATGGATATTCTAAGGAGAGGAACCTGCAGTTAGAAATATCATTCAGAAGAATGCAAGGAGCCATCACACAGTCAAGGAGCTGTTGCTCTCAACAAATCTATAGTTGCTGAGGATTAGTAATTAGGGCCACATTCCAAATTTAAAACGAAAAAACCCCACTGGTGAACTATAGAATCACCCTCAAAAGGTTTTATAGTCATGCTCGTGTTTATAATAGCATGAAGTAGCTGTCTTTCTGCAGCTTATTCACTTTTTATATTTGAACAGAATCAAATTTGTATAAGCGTACAATCTTTTCCTTGTTGAGCCTGAAGGGTCTTTCATAGCAAAAGTGTACCCTCAAGGGAAGACGTCTGTGTATAATTCAAGCAAGGAATAGCATTGGTGTTTCCAAGTATATCCAACACAATCATTCTAGTTAGGCTGCATGAGGATTGGCTCAAATTGATGCCAACTGGACTAAAGTGGTGCAACCAACTCTATCCTGTAAGTAGTTGGGCTAGATTGCAGTAAACCCAATGAGCATTGCAGAAATCTATTATCCTCCACTTGAAAATATATTATTTTTGCGTAACCCCAAACATCTGTCTTCTCTTGCCAGCACATATATGCAACTTCGATTGTACATAACTGCCCATCATATTTATTACAAAACAAAGTATTTCTTCATTTATTTTTGCCAATTCTACTGCTGTAATGCATAACTGAGTACCTTGTGATGCCTATGTAGGGAAAAGAGTTCATAATTTCCAGCAAGACACTCCCACCTTCACCTTGGCCTTCCTAGACTTTACCCAGTGTAAATTATCTTTGATTTTCCCATATCCGTTTTAACACAGCCATGGTGAACCTGTTTTGTGCATGGAGAATGGGGCAGTGCACTCCCACTTCGTTTAATAACAAATTTAGATTGTGTAGAGTCGACAAATGCCTCCATAACAGGAAGGACAAGCCAGCCTCCATCAGTCACACGATTGAAAAGGTCTGCCATTTTATACTGTTCAACCAGATCAAAGGCGATGGCACAAGCCCAGTGAATGCCAAGTGCACCACCTCCTTTTTCCATCATTTCAAATTTCCCAACAAGTATAGATTCATAGACTGTTTTTTGTTGTTAGACCTTTCAAAAGCCTAGCAGGACCCACAAAACACCCTTTTACTTGTAGTTTTGAAAGGAGAATCTTTCACAATGTCATAACAGCAGTAATAATAATAGATTTAGTGCTATAACAAATCAGGTTACTTTTAACACCCATTTAAAATATTGGGAATTGTTACAAAATCCAGGTTTCTGGAAGACAGCAAGTGTTGCACACAAATACATCTCGAACAAATACTACCTAGAGAAGGCATTTATAAGTGGGAACTATACCTACAAGATTTAATTAACTCCCACAAATGAATCGATAGCACTTTGTTGGCCGTGTTATTTTCGGAGTCAATAATGAGTCACCAAAATCTCCAACCTCCTATTTTCTGAAGGATTAAGGCTCACTAGTTAAGCAAGAGTAAAACAACCTGTTTTGAGCATCAGCATGAAGTGGAGTCAAAATCCGAAGATGGCAGCCACTAGTAAGATATTGTGATTCACACTATTTTCCCCACTGATTGCAATGCGTTAGAATTTGCTTCACACTTTGCAATTTATGAACTTTTCATCTGGCAGATATAAGAGTCATGTGGATCTGGAAGAGTTTAAGTTAAAAAGACGATTTTAAGAGATTTCTTTTGCAGGGTGATCCCATACCGGCCTCGCCTGCTGTGCACTGATTGCATAACACTGCTCCTCCAAGTCAGGGTGCAAATGTTTCACCATAGTTTGCCCTACTGCCTCCATCTACCACGACTGAGTACCGTCAAAGTAATATTTGGTCTAAGTGTTTTTTGATGACCATACAGCCAAGCCAAGACACAGTTCTAGTGAAAGCCAGAGATGCACTTTCCTTGACTAAAAGAATGTACCTCTGATATTCCCTCCTAGGAAGTACCACATTGTTTGCACAATCTGGCAACAGGTCCTTAGCTCACTGATCCATCTAAGAAGCACATGAGAAAACTACTGTTGGATAGGTCTTGTTTTATCCCTATGATGCATTGCAATTCCTAAACTCATAAAGCTCCCTTTGACACAGAAGTGAGGAAGTGAACTGATAGATATCGAAAGATGTAAGCACCTAAAAAAAATATATACACTCTATATGATTTATTCTCATTACTACCTTATCATGATCTATCTGTAATTAATGTTTAGGTGAGTGCCTTTAACTAACCCTCTGCTTGGCAGCATTGACTACCTAAAAATATGACTTAAAAGATGGTTAATGCATTGGTTAAAAAAGGCAGTAACTATTTAAATTCCATGTCATGTAGTATGCGGAGTATGATGTGGTGGGAAACCCAGTTTCCTCCCTCCAAAAAAGCACTAATGATTTCCAAGGTGAAAATTGATTTTTTGTTTTAATTTGTAGGCACCCCTCAAATACAGAGATACATTCTAAATGGAGTCCAAAAGAGAAATACCTTACAAGATTATCACGTAGATAAAGCTATAAAAACTAATTTCACATACAGGCAATTACTCCTGATGGCAGTTACTATGGCACCATTGAATACGACACTTCTACTTAGCCTTTTCACATGCCTGTTTCCTTTAATAGCCATAAAGCTTGAAGGTTTAAGTCCGAGAGTTCAGGATGTAGGGCTTTCAGAGACATTTTGCTAAATTCAGTAGCTGAGGTTATAGGCAAGAGATTCTTCGTTTATTCATTTTTATGTCTTGTCTACAGATGGAAATCACAGCAGGCTTTGGGTCAGTCCATTGAGTGCCTTTGGCTGTTTTGTTTTTTTCGACACTCACTTGTTTTTCCCCCAGTGGTTTTCCACCCGGTTTCATGTTTGTGTTCTCTGCTTCCACAAAAATGTGCTTGCCCTCCAGGCAGCTGGGACCTTTTTCATTATTTATCCAGATGCTTGAACTTTCAGGGGCACACACATGATATTGGAATGTTATTAAACAGCTTTAGATAACTAGATCATTTATGCTTTATTTCGCTGGCGGTAGTACAGATCGGAGGAAGGTAGTCATTAACCTTCACTCATTTTTAGTTCTGGCTTGAAAGTACAACTGTCACCTGACCTTTTAACCTACACCATTACTCTACAGTTCTTTGCTTCCTGGAATAATCTATATTTATTCCCATAATACTTACTTATAAAGCTTCATATTACCATACAACATTCATTTAAAGCCAGATCATCCAGCATCGCCAAAGCTTGATCTTTTACTAAAACACGCAGTCCATGGAAATGAGTGTTTTGTGCTCTCCATCCTGCACACCCTCCTCTCTCAAATGCCCATCCAAAGCTCTGTTTTGCTTATTCCGTCCCTCACTAACTTTTTTCCCTCTACTTACCACCCACAATCCTCTCAAGTTCCTCCATTGCTGCCCAGCCCTATGACATTGACATCCCCCCCACCTGCCATTTTCCCATCCCCCAACACAGTTGCAGCCTTTGAATTCCTTTTATTATAATTTATTTTTTTGGAGTACCTGGTAACTACTCTTTGCTTCCTGGTTCTCTTTTTACTTCATTTATTTTTATACCAGTCCCAGATTGGCACCTGCTATCTTAGAATGGTAAAAGGGGAGTGGGAGTGGCTTCTGCAATACGACACATATGTGCACAAGTGTGGGCAACGCATGTTTCATCGTCCTGCTGCACTTTTTTGTATTGGTGCCGTCTTACATCTGCAAATAAGCATTTTATTCTTTTGTTTGAAGTGCAACAGCATCGGTAAAAACACTGGCAAAGCCAAAAGGTCACAACTTCAATAAAAGGCAAGGCCTAGTGGATTTGCCAATGCTTTGAAAAAAAATGCATAATTGATTACACTTCCTAATTGTGCACTATGCCAGAGTTCAAAAGTGCGACTACCATATCTGTTTTGTCCAGCTCAATGCCATCAGAAATGACGTCCATGTGAATGAACCAATGCGCTTGTTCAGACGGATGATTATCGGTGGAACAGGGAGGAACGCGTTCCTAAAAACTCCAGACTAATTCATAGAGCACTTCCCTTTGACAGGTGATTTGGGGCACCTGTACGTTAAGTCTGAACAACCGAGTGATGCTCATCTGCCTGCTTAGGGGCCGATTCCGGCCGCAAAACGAACCGACCGACCGACAAGGACCCGGACCGAATACCGACTGACATGGACCAGCGCCGTACGACCCGTGCAGTACGATGCAATGCGAGTGAATTACAACCGACACGTACGGAATACAAGCCGTACGACCGAGCCGGAGGGAAAATAGTGATCCGGCCGGAAAACCGACGTGATTTTCACCGACCGACACGAACCCGGAATGAACCCGACCGACCCGTACCCGCGATGTACGATTAGCGCAGTACAATGCAATGCGTGTAAAACCAGACCGACTCGCACGGAGACCAAGCCGCACAATCGACACACACAGACAACCGGGCACACAAGCAATAGAGACCGCCGCGAACGACGCGTACCAAACACAGAAGACAGGCAGCGTGAACGAGGCGGAGAAGCCCGCACGAGACAACAGCAGTGTCCGTTTCCGTCACATGAAAATCTCCTTCATGCCTACAAAACACAAAGGAAAAAAGACAAAAAAAGGACCAAACAAGCAATGACTAAGCCAATAAATACCCCCCCAAAAAAATTTAACAAAGACACACCCACAACTCCAACTATATAAAGGACTACAATCACTACCATCATCCCTTGCAAACAGGAGACACAGCCAGCAGCAAACACCAGTACACAGCAACCACAGACACACTCACAACTCACCCATCACACAACTCACACACCATCTGCACCACATACAAAAGCACACACACATACACACAGCAAAACCAACACAAAACCAACATCACTTGCACCCTCACACACACATCCCCCACCACCACCACCCATCACCAAGAATCCAAAGTTCACAGATAGTGAGTTAGAAGTGCTGGTAGACGAGATCATCAGAGTAGAGCCACATTTGTTTGGTACATTGGTTCAAAGGACCCCCATCTCACAGAAAACCAAGATGTGGGCGAGGATTGTGGACGAGGTGAACACACAAGCACCAACGTTGCGCACAAAGGACGATATCCAGAACCGGTGGTATGACGTGCGCAGGAGGGTCAAGAAACTCATCGAAAAAGATCACGCCTTGAGTCCGCGCACCGGTGGGGGCCCTCCTGCCAAACCAGTCTACTTCAGGACCTGGGAGGAGAAGGTGCGGGACATCGTACCACCAGAGAGCGTCCATGGCCTAACACACATCCCAGAGCCTGGTGAGTACACAAACAACATACCCAAGATTGTGTGGCAAGGGGACAGTGAAACCATGCACTGCAAGCAAAGCTACACTAACCAATAGATAATCAACCCAAGATGTGTATGCCAGTCACACAAACACAATACCTGCCATCTCATAGTGACTGAGGACTGTGTCATGACATGCACCAACCTACAAACAAATAGAGCAAGCCAGTGGCACTAAGCCAAATACACCCAGCCAGACAGTTTGCCACCACAAACACACCACCTCACAGTGCAGCTGACTGTCAGGAAGGAATAGTGGGGATGCAGGTGAAGTGAGTGTAGCCAAAAGCATGATGGGGCCTGTAGGCACAGATAATGCCCCCCCCTCCTGATTGGCCCATCAAGTCCCCTCTGAAACATGCCCACATCACAGGGAGTGGAAAATGACTGACAAGATGGCTGACACTGGGTCCTGCTGTGGGGAGCACAAGGCCCTGCTAGGGCTTGTGTGCAAATCAGAAGCAGGACACCACTGGCTGACATCCTGAAAGACAACTTGCACTCCCTACAATGGAAGCACGTTTCATGATGGGAAGGAGGACTGACAGCCCTGACCATACTACTCAGCATGGGGAGACACCCCCCCAACACAAACTCCACACAACTCACCGGGTACACTGCATTGACACACACCTCACTGAAATATCAGCAAAAGATACCCCGTACTGGGTGCTGCTGTGTGAAGCACAGGGGCTCACTTGGGACTTGTAGCCAAACAAACACCAGGATTTCACAGTCAGCCATCTTGCCATTGATGTCACACCCCCTCACAGGGAAGCAGAGTCAAGAGGAAGGAAGCATGGGCATGCTGGGAAGGGGGGTGTAGCCAAGAGTATGATGGGACTCGCAGTCACAGACAACCTACACCCACCCACATGGCCCAGCAAGATCATGCAGCACCAGCAGCAGCAACATCTGCCCCCCCTGTACCCACGCCTCCAGCATCTGGACACCGACAGGGCACCCCCGCCAACACGGACAGACCAAGGACAATCAACACCCACAGCACAGGGACACAGGACCCCCCCGGAAGCTACAGCCAACACCACCAGCAACACCACCCAAGGGGTGCCAGTGTCACCTGTGCGTACCGCCGCCGGTCCTGCCCGTGTGGAGAGGGGTGGGAGGAATTGGGCGCGCCTTGCAGAGGGGTCTGGACTGCATGATGACCCCCCAACTGGCACGCATCATAAATGCGTACCAGGATAGCACCGGAGAATTTGGCCAGGTAGTGGGGATCCTCAAGGACATGCAACACGAGCAGGTCACTCACCATGCCCGCATAGAGGCCAAGTGGGATGACATCACTGCGGTGCATCGGGACATACTACAATGCCTCCGCCAGATCAACACCAACCTGTCCACACCCCCCTGTGTGCCCACAACATCTGTCGCAACACCATCTGCCAGCGCCACAGGGAGGGAGGAGGACTCTGGCGGAGAGTCCCCTGCACCGCAGAGGCCTACACATGAGCATCTCCCCCCCTTCCCCCCCCCCTCGGAAGAAGAGGGGTCGTCCGAAGAAGTACATGTGAGAGGCAGAGGTCCCAGCACATCCCCCAGGACCTCCAAACCTGTTCTGGGCAATGTTCTTTGTGCGCAACCCGTTCACCTTATCCAATCGCACACAACACGCCCACATTACATAGAGGGTTCATATTGGGCCAATGTAGCAGACGACTGTGGACTTTACTCTGGACATTTCATCTACCAGCACTTCCAACTCCAATGTGAACTTTGGATTCCCAAACCACTGTACAGCACCCACCATCCTGTGCACTTCACTCACACATGTTTGTAAATAAACTCACCAGTACACCATACTTGCCTCTGTTGTGATTCCAACTTGTCATGTTCAGAGCGATGTCGATCTGCTACACAACACAGTGCATGCCAAATACTGCAACAATGTGACCAACGTAAGGTGAGTCATGGGGATGTGACACATGTGAGGGAGACACACCACTATGGCAACACAAAACATACTCACCATGGCCATGTTACTAATCACACACAATGATGTTGACCTGAAACACATTGACATGCACAGACACAACACCAAGCACAGTCAGTGATAACAAGTCCATACGTGAGGTAAGCAGATGTCACTCAGATGTGGGAAGACAGACAACGCACATAACAAAGCGTAGCACAGGTTCATTACACATCAGCAACACGTTTATTCCACACTAGTTGCACGGTAATTCTACGTAACAGTGGACACACGCTCACAATGTGTTGGAGAATGGAAGTCCAGGGATGTGTGCTACATCAGTTGATGGGAATTGTCAACTTCCACACTGGTGATGGCTTCTGGGTGTTGGGGGTCAGTGTTGACCACTCAACAGGCAAAGGACCCTGGGAAGGACAGACAAGATACAGTCAAAAGCACAGAAGAACAGGAGAGAAATGCAATACACATGCACAAAACATGTTGCAAAACACCTACACAAACACTAGTTAGCAGTACTACCCTATTGTGGAGTACACACCACCTGAATGGATACATCACAGCACGCATCCAGTCAAGTGGCACACAGACACACTCAGACAGCAACAGAGCTGGCTCAACACATTCCAGGCTACCTCCATTCATTCACATAACAACACTGGAAACTCACATTCAGGTGAAGAAGTTGTTGATGAGCTGGGAGCAGACGTCACCATCATCTTCATCATCACTGGCATCTTGGTCCAGGCCGGGATCCTTCACAGGTGCCGGACGTTGGTCGTCGTCATCGTCATCCTGGATGAGAGGCACCTCCTTCCGCACCGCCATGTTGTGTAGCATGCAGCAGACCAGTATTGTATTATTTTGCACAACTTTGCAGGCTCATATGGGAGGGCCCCGCCGGTCTTGTCCAGGCAGCGAAAGCGGATTTTCAGGAGGCCGAATGTCCGCTCAATCACCCTCCTGCTCCGACCATGTGCCTCATTGTAGCGCAGCTCGGCTGGTGTCACAGGGTTCCTGAGAGGTGTCAGCAACCACGGCATGTTGGGGTATCCAGAGTCACCTACACACACAAAAATGAACAAGTAGCTGAGTTTTGTAGGAGTGCGGAATACAACACTGACAAACACACACAATGAGAAACAGTCAGTACACACCGACAAGCCAGGCTCGCTGAGCTGGCATCTGTGACATCAGCGTTGCAATGCGACTACTCCTCATAATGTAGGCATCGTGCGCCGAACCAGGGAACCGTGCACACACATGTGTGATCAACATGTCAACAAGACAGACCACCAGAGCATTGATCGAATGGTAGTGCTGCCTGTTCCGGTATGCCTGCTCATGTGCCTGTGGTGGTATCAGGGCAACATGTGTCCCGTCAATGGATCCAATGACGTTTGGCATCCTCCCCAGTGTATAAAAGGCATCCTTAATTTCAGGGAGTTCATCTTGGCTCGGGAACTTGATATACAGGTCGAGGAATTGCAACATCCCCTCCAAGACATCGCGTAGCACCAGACTGAGCTCTCTTGTCTGACTCTCTCACTGTCCTCTTCGGATGACGACGACCAACCTGGCCCCTCCGGTGTGAGCCATCATGCAGCACCAGCAGCAGCAACATCTGCCCCCCCTGTACCCACGCCTCCAGCATCTGGACACCGACAGGGCACCCCCGCCAACACGGACAGACCAAGGACAATCAACACCCACAGCACAGGGACACAGGACCCCCCCCGGAAGCTACAGCCAACACCACCAGCAACACCACCCAAGGGGTCCCAGTGTCACCTGTGCGTACCGCCGCCGGTCCTGCCCATGTGGAGAGGGGTGGGAGGAATTGGGCACGCCTTGCAGAGGGGTCTGGACTGCATGATGACCCCCCAACTGGTACGCATCATAGATGCGTACCAGGATAGCACCGGAGAATTTGGCCAGGTAGTGGGGATCCTCAAGGACATGCAACACAAGCAGGTCACCCACCATGCCCGCATAGAGGCCAAGTGGGATGACATCACTGCGGTGCATCGGGACATACTACAATGCCTCCGCCAGATCAACACCAACCTGTCCACACCCCCCTGTGTGCCCACAACATCTGTCGCAACACCATCTGCCAGCGCCACAGGGAGGGAGGAGGACTCTGGCGGAGAGTCCCCTGCACCGCAGAGGCCTACACATGAGCATCCCCCCCTCCCCCCCCGGAAGAAGAGGGGTCGTCCGAAGAAGTACATGTGAGAGGCAGAGGTCCCAGCACATCCCCCAGGACCTCCAAACCTGTTCTGGGCAATGTTCTTTGTGCGCAACCCGTTCACCTTATCCAATCGCACACAACACGCCCACATTACATAGAGGGTTCATATTGGGCCAATGTAGCAGACGACTGTGGACTTTACTCTGGACATTTCATCTACCAGCACTTCCAACTCCAATGTGAACTTTGGATTCCCAAACCACTGTACAGCACCCACCATCCTGTGCACTTCACTCACACATGTTTGTAAATAAACTCACCAGTACACCATACTTGCCTCTGTTGTGATTCCAACTTGTCATGTTCAGGGCGATGTCGATCTGCTACACAACACAGTGCATGCCAAATACTGCAACAATGTGACCAACGTAAGGTGAGTCATGGGGATGTGACACATGTGAGGGAGACACACCACTATGGCAACACAAAACATACTCACCATGGCCATGTTACTAATCACACACAATGATGTTGACCTGAAACACATTGACATGCACAGACACAACACCAAGCACAGTCAGTGATAACAAGTCCATACGTGAGGTAAGCAGATGTCACTCAGATGTGGGAAGACAGACAACGCACATAACAAAGCGTAGCACAGGTTCATTACACATCAGCAACACGTTTATTCCACACTAGTTGCACGGTAATTCTACGTAACAGTGGACACACGCTCACAATGTGTTGGAGAATGGAAGTCCAGGGATGTGTGCTACATCAGTTGATGGGAATTGTCAACTTCCACACTGGTGATGGCTTCTGGGTGTTGGGGGTCAGTGTTGACCACTCAACAGGCAAAGGACCCTGGGAAGGACAGACAAGATACAGTCAAAAGCACAGAAGAACAGGAGAGAAATGCAATACACATGCACAAAACATGTTGCAAAACACCTACACAAACACTAGTTAGCAGTACTACCCTATTGTGGAGTACACACCACCTGAATGGATACATCACAGCACGCATCCAGTCAAGTGGCACACAGACACACTCAGACAGCAACAGAGCTGGCTCAACACATTCCAGGCTACCTCCATTCATTCACATAACAACACTGGAAACTCACATTCAGGTGAAGAAGTTGTTGATGAGCTGGGAGCAGACGTCACCATCATCTTCATCATCACTGGCATCTTGGTCCAGGCCGGGATCCTTCACAGGTGCCGGACGTTGGTCGTCGTCATCGTCATCCTGGATGAGAGGCACCTCCTTCCGCACCGCCATGTTGTGTAGCATGCAGCAGACCAGTATTGTATTATTTTGCACAACTTTGCAGGCTCATATGGGAGGGCCCCGCCGGTCTTGTCCAGGCAGCGAAAGCGGATTTTCAGGAGGCCGAATGTCCGCTCAATCACCCTCCTGCTCCGACCATGTGCCTCATTGTAGCGCAGCTCGGCTGGTGTCACAGGGTTCCTGAGAGGTGTCAGCAACCACGGCATGTTGGGGTATCCAGAGTCACCTACACACACAAAAATGAACAAGTAGCTGAGTTTTGTAGGAGTGCGGAATACAACACTGACAAACACACACAATGAGAAACAGTCAGTACACACCGACAAGCCAGGCTCGCTGAGCTGGCATCTGTGACATCAGCGTTGCAATGCGACTACTCCTCATAATGTAGGCATCGTGCGCCGAACCAGGGAACCGTGCACACACATGTGTGATCAACATGTCAACAAGACAGACCACCAGAGCATTGATCGAATGGTAGTGCTGCCTGTTCCGGTATGCCTGCTCATGTGCCTGTGGTGGTATCAGGGCAACATGTGTCCCGTCAATGGATCCAATGACGTTTGGCATCCTCCCCAGTGTATAAAAGGCATCCTTAATTTCAGGGAGTTCATCTTGGCTCGGGAACTTGATATACAGGTCGAGGAATTGCAACATCCCCTCCAAGACATTGCGTAGCACCAGACTGAGCTCTCTTGTCTGACTCTCTCACTGTCCTCTTCGGATGACGACGACCAACCTGGCCCCTCCGGTGTGAGCCATCATGCAGCACCAGCAGCAGCAACATCTGCCCCCCCTGTACCCACGCCTCCAGCATCTGGACACCGACAGGGCACCCCCGCCAACACGGACAGACCAAGGACAATCAACACCCACAGCACAGGGACACAGGACCCCCCCCGGAAGCTACAGCCAACACCACCAGCAACACCACCCAAGGGGTCCCAGTGTCACCTGTGCGTACCGCCGCCGGTCCTGCCCATGTGGAGAGGGGTGGGAGGAATTGGGCACGCCTTGCAGAGGGGTCTGGACTGCATGATGACCCCCCAACTGGTACGCATCATAGATGCGTACCAGGATAGCACCGGAGAATTTGGCCAGGTAGTGGGGATCCTCAAGGACATGCAACACAAGCAGGTCACCCACCATGCCCGCATAGAGGCCAAGTGGGATGACATCACTGCGGTGCATCGGGACATACTACAATGCCTCCGCCAGATCAACACCAACCTGTCCACACCCCCCTGTGTGCCCACAACATCTGTCGCAACACCATCTGCCAGCGCCACAGGGAGGGAGGAGGACTCTGGCGGAGAGTCCCCTGCACCGCAGAGGCCTACACATGAGCATCCCCCCCTCCCCCCCCGGAAGAAGAGGGGTCGTCCGAAGAAGTACATGTGAGAGGCAGAGGTCCCAGCACATCCCCCAGGACCTCCAAACCTGTTCTGGGCAATGTTCTTTGTGCGCAACCCGTTCACCTTATCCAATCGCACACAACACGCCCACATTACATAGAGGGTTCATGTTGGGCCAATGTAGCAGACGACTGTGGACTTTACTCTGGACATTTCATCTACCAGCACTTCCAACTCCAATGTGAACTTTGGATTCCCAAACCACTGTACAGCACCCACCATCCTGTGCACTTCACTCACACATGTTTGTAAATAAACTCACCAGTACACCATACTTGCCTCTGTTGTGATTCCAACTTGTCATGTTCAGGGCGATGTCGATCTGCTACACAACACAGTGCATGCCAAATACTGCAACAATGTGACCAACGTAAGGTGAGTCATGGGGATGTGACACATGTGAGGGAGACACACCATTATGGCAACACAAAACATACTCACCATGGCCATGTTACTAATCACACACAATGATGTTGACCTGAAACACATTGGCATGCACAGACACAACACCAAGCACAGTCAGTGATAACAAGTCCATAGGTGAGGTAAGCAGATGTCACTCAGATGTGGGAAGACAGACAACGCACATAACAAAGCGTAGCACAGGTTCATTACACATCAGCAACACGTTTAATCCACACTAGTTGCACGGTAATTCTACGTAACAGTGGACACACGCTCACAATGTGTTGGAGAATGGAAGTCCAGGGATGTGTGGTACATCAGTTGATGGGAATTGTCAACTTCCACACTGGTGATGGCTTCTGGGTGTTGGGGGTCAGTGTTGACCACACAACAGGCAAAGGACCCTGGGAAGGACAGACAAGATACAGTCAAAAGCACAGAAGAACAGGAGAGAAATGCAATACACATGCACAAAACATGTTGCAAAACACCTACACAAACACTAGTTAGCAGTACTACCCTATTGTGGAGTACACACCACCTGAATGGATACATCACAGCACGCATCCAGTCAAGTGGCACACAGACACACTCAGACAGCAACAGAGCTGGCTCAACACATTCCAGGCTACCTCCATTCATTCACATAACAACACTGGAAACTCACATTCAGGTGAAGAAGTTGTTGATGAGCTGGGAGCGGACGTCACCATCATCTTCATCATCACTGGCATCTTGGTCCAGGCCGGGATCCTTCACAGGTACCGGACGTTGGTCGTCGTCATCGTCATCCTGGATGAGAGGCACCTCCTTCCGCACCGCCATGTTGTGTAGCATGCAGCAGACCAGTATTGTATTATTTTGCACAACTTTGCAGGCTCATATGGGAGGGCCCCGCCGGTCTTGTCCAGGCAGCGAAAGCGGATTTTCAGGAGGCCGAATGTCCGCTCAATCACCCTCCTGCTCCGACCATGTGCCTCATTGTAGCGCAGCTCGGCTGGTGTCACAGGGTTCCTGAGGGGTGTCAGCAACCACGGCATGTTGGGGTATCCAGAGTCACCTACACACACAAAAATGAACAAGTAGCTGAGTTTTGTAGGAGTGCGGAATACAACACTGACAAACACACACAATGAGAAACAGTCAGTACACACCGACAAGCCAGGCTCGCTGAGCTGGCATCTGTGACATCAGCGTTGCAATGCGACTACTCCTCATAATGTAGGCATCGTACGCCGAACCAGGGAACCGTGCACACACATGTGTGATCAACATGTCAACAAGACAGACCACCAGAGCATTGATCGAATGGTAGTGCTGCCTGTTCCGGTATGCCTGCTCATGTGCCTGTGGTGGTATCAGGGCAACATGTGTCCCGTCAATGGATCCAATGACGTTTGGCATCCTCCCCAGTGTATAAAAGGCATCCTTAATTTCAGGGAGTTCATCTTGGCTCGGGAACTTGATATACAGGTCGAGGAATTGCAACATCCCCTCCAAGACATCGCGTAGCACCAGACTGAGCTCTCTTGTCTGACTCTCTCACTGTCCTCTTCGGATGACGACGACCAACCTGGCCCCTCCGGTGTGAGCCATCATGCAGCACCAGCAGCAGCAACATCTGCCCCCCCTGTACCCACGCCTCCAGCATCTGGACACCGACAGGGCACCCCCGCCAACACGGACAGACCAAGGACAATCAACACCCACAGCACAGGGACACAGGACCCCCCCGGAAGCTACAGCCAACACCACCAGCAACACCACCACCCAAGGGGTCCCAGTGTCACCTGTGCGTACCGCCGCCGGTCCTGCCCATGTGGAGAGGGGTGGGAGGAATTGGGCGCGCCTTGCAGAGGGGTCTGGACTGCATGATGACCCCCCAACTGGTACGCATCATAGATGCGTACCAGGATAGCACCGGAGAATTTGGCCAGGTAGTGGGGATCCTCAAGGACATGCAACACAAGCAGGTCACCCACCATGCCCGCATAGAGGCCAAGTGGGATGACATCACTGCGGTGCATCGGGACATACTACAATGCCTCCGCCAGATCAACACCAACCTGTCCGCACCCCCCTGTGTGCCCACAACATCTGTCGCAACACCATCTGCCAGCGCCACAGGGAGGGAGGAGGACTCTGGCGGAGAGTCCCCTGCACCGCAGAGGCCTACACATGAGCATCCCCCCCTTCCCCCCCGGAAGAAGAGGGGTCGTCCGAAGAAGTACATGTGAGAGGCAGAGGTCCCAGTACATCCCCCAGGACCTCCAAACCTGTTCTGGGCAATGTTCTTTGTGCGCAACCCGTTCACCTTATCCAATCGCACACAACACGCCCACATTACATAGAGGGTTCATGTTGGGCCAATGTAGCAGACGACTGTGGACTTTACTCTGGACATTTCATCTACCAGCACTTCCAACTCCAATGTGAACTTTGGATTCCCAAACCACTGTACAGCACCCACCATCCTGTGTACTTCACTCACACATGTTTGTAAATAAACTCACCAGTACACCATACTTGCCTCTGTTGTGATTCCAACTTGTCATGTTCAGGGCGATGTCGATCTGCTACACAACACAGTGCATGCCAAATACTGCAACAATGTGACCAACGTAAGGTGAGTCATGGGGATGTGACACATGTGAGGGTGACACACCACTATGGCAACACAAAACATACTCACCATGGCCATGTTACTAATCACACACAATGATGTTGACCTGAAACACATTGGCACGCACAGACACAACACCAAGCACAGTCAGTGATAACAAGTCCATAGGTGAGGTAAGCAGATGTCACTCAGATGTGGGAAGACAGACAACGCACATAACAAAGCGTAGCACAGGTTCATTACACATCAGCAACACGTTTATTCCACACTAGTTGCACGGTAATTCTACGTAACAGTGGACACACGCTCACAATGTGTTGGAGAATGGAAGTCCAGCGATGTGTGCTACATCAGTTGATGGGAATTGTCAACTTCCACACTGGTGATGGCTTCTGGGTGTTGGGGGTCAGTGTTGACCACACAACAGGCAAAGGACCCTGGGAAGGACAGACAAGATACAGTCAAAAGCACAGAAGAACAGGAGAGAAATGCAATACACATGCACAAAACATGTTGCAAAACACCTACACAAACACTAGTTAGCAGTACTACCCTATTGTGGAGTACACACCACCTGAATGGATACATCACAGCACGCATCCAGTCAAGTGGCACACAGACACACTCAGACAGCAACAGAGCTGGCTCAACACATTCCAGGCTACCTCCATTCATTCACATAACACTGGAAACTCACATTCAGGTGAAGAAGTTGTTGATGAGCTGGGAGCGGACGTCACCATCATCTTCATCATCACTGGCATCTTGGTCCAGGCCGGGATCCATCACAGGTGCCGGACGTTGGTCGTCGTCATCGTCATCCTGGATGAGAGGCACCTCCTTCCACACCGCCATGTTGTGTAGCATGCAGCAGACCAGTATTGTATTATTTTGCACAACTTTGCAGGCTCATATGGGAGGGCCCCGCCGGTCTTGTCCAGGCAGCGAAAGCGGATTTTCAGGAGGCCGAATGTCCGCTCAATCACCCTCCTGCTCCGACCATGTGCCTCATTGTAGCGCAGCTCGGCTGGTGTCACAGGGTTCCTGAGAGGTGTCAGCAACCACGGCATGTTGGGGTATCCAGAGTCACCTACACACACAAAAATGAACAAGTAGCTGAGTTTTGTAGGAGTGCGGAATACAACACTGACAAACACACACAATGAGAAACAGTCAGTACACACCGACAAGCCAGGCTCGCTGAGCTGGCATCTGTGACATCAGCGTTGCAATGCGACTACTCCTCATAATGTAGGCATCGTGCGCCGAACCAGGGAACCGTGCACACACATGTGTGATCAACATGTCAACAAGACAGACCACCAGAGCATTGATCGAATGGTAGTGCTGCCTGTTCCGGTATGCCTGCTCATGTGCCTGTGGTTGTATCAGGGCAACATGTGTCCCGTCAATGGATCCAATGACGTTTGGCATCCTCCCCAGTGTATAAAAGGCATCCTTAATTTCAGGGAGATCATCTTGGCTCGGGAACTTGATATACAGGTCGAGGAATTGCAACATCCCCTCCAAGACATCGCGTAGCACCAGACTGAGCTCTCTTGTCTGACTCTCTCACTGTCCTCTTCGGATGACGACGACCAACCTGGCCCCTCCGGTGTGAGCCATCATGCAGCACCAGCAGCAGCAACATCTGCCCCCCCTGTACCCACGCCTCCAGCATCTGGACACCGACAGGGCACCCCCGCCAACACGGACAGACCAAGGACAATCAACACCCACAGCACAGGGACACAGGACCCCCCCGGAAGCTACAGCCAACACCACCAGCAACACCACCCAAGGGGTCCCAGTGTCACCTGTGCGTACCGCCGCCGGTCCTGCCCGTGTGGAGAGGGGTGGGAGGAATTGGGCGCGCCTTGCAGAGGGGTCTGGACTGCATGATGACCCCCCAACTGGTACGCATCATAGATGCGTACCAGGATAGCACCGGAGAATTTGGCCAGGTAGTGGGGATCCTCAAGGACATGCAACACAAGCAGGTCACCCACCATGCCCGCATAGAGGCCAAGTGGGATGACATCACTGCGGTGCATCGGGACATACTACAATGCCTCCGCCAGATCAACACCAACCTGTCCACACCCCCCTGTGTGCCCACAACATCTGTCGCAACACCATCTGCCAGCGCCACAGGGAGGGAGGAGGACTCTGGCGGAGAGTCCCCTGCACCGCAGAGGCCTACACATGAGCACCCCCTCCTCCCCCCCGGAAGAAGAGGGGTCGTCCGAAGAAGTACATGTGAGAGGCAGAGGTCCCAGCACATCCCCCAGGACCTCCAAACCTGTTCTGGGCAATGTTCTTTGTGCGCAACCCGTTCACCTTATCCAATCGCACACAACACGCCCACATTACATAGAGGGTTCATGTTGGGCCAATGTAGCAGACGACTGTGGACTTTACTCTGGACATTTCATCTACCAGCACTTCCAACTCCAATGTGAACTTTGGATTCCCAAACCACTGTACAGCACCCACCATCCTGTGCACTTCACTCACACATGTTTGTAAATAAACTCACCAGTACACCATACTTGCCTCTGTTGTGATTCCAACTTGTCATGTTCAGGGCGATGTCGATCTGCTACACAACACAGTGCATGCCAAATACTGCAACAATGTGACCAACGTAAGGTGAGTCATGGGGATGTGACACATGTGAGGGAGACACACCACTATGGCAACACAAAACATACTCACCATGGCCATGTTACTAATCACACACAATGATGTTGACCTGAAACACATTGGCATGCACAGACACAACAACAAGCACAGTCAGTGATAACAAGTCCATAGGTGAGGTAAGCAGATATCACTCAGATGTGGGAAGACAGACAACGCACATAACAAAGCGTAGCACAGGTTCATTACACATCAGCAACACGTTTATTCCACACTAGTTGCACAGTAATTCTACGTAACAGTGGACACACGCTCACAATGTGTTGGAGAATGGAAGTCCAGGGATGTGTGGTACATCAGTTGATGGGAATTGTCAACTTCCACACTGGTGATGGCTTCTGGGTGTTGGGGGTCAGTGTTGACCACACAACAGGCAAAGGACCCTGGGAAGGACAGACAAGATACAGTCAAAAGCACAGAAGAACAGGAGAGAAATGCAATACACATGCACAAAACATGTTGCAAAACACCTACACAAACACTAGTTAGCAGTACTACCCTATTGTGGAGTACACACCACCTCAATGGATATATCACAGCACGTATCCAGTCAAGTGGCACACAGACACACTCAGACAGCAACAGAGCTGGCTCAACACATTCCAGGCTACCTCCATTCATTCACATAACAACACTGGAAACTCACATTCAGGTGAAGAAGTTGTTGATGAGCTGGGAGCGGACGTCACCATCATCATCATCACTGGCATCTTGGTCCAGGCCGGGATCCTTCACAGGTGCCGGACGTTGGTCGTCGTCATCGTCATCCTGGATGAGAGGCACCTCCTTCCGCACCGCCATGTTGTGTAGCATGCAGCAGACCAGTATTGTATTATTTTGCACAACTTTGCAGGCTCATGTGGGAGGGCCCCGCCGGTCTTGTCCAGGCAGCGAAAGCGGATTTTCAGGAGGCCGAATGTCCGCTCAATCACCCTCCTGCTCCGACCATGTGCCTCATTGTAGCGCAGCTCGGCTGGTGTCACAGGGATCCTGAGGGGTGTCAGCAACCACGGCATGTTGGGGTATCCAGAGTCACCTACACACACAAAAATGAACAAGTAGCTGAGTTTTGTAGGAGTGCGGAATACAACACTGACAAACACACACAATGAGAAACAGTCAGTACACACCGACAAGCCAGGCTCGCTGAGCTGGCATCTGTGACATCAGCGTTGCAATGTGACTACTCCTCATAATGTAGGCATCGTGCGCCGAACCAGGGAACCGTGCACACACATGTGTGATCAACATGTCTACAAGGCAGACCACCAGAGCATTGATCGAATGGTAGTGCTGCCTGTTCCAGTATGCCTGCTCATGTGCCTGTGGTGGTATCAGGGCAACATGTGTCCCGTCAATGGATCCAATGACGTTTGGCATCCTCCCCAGTGTATAAAAGGCATCCTTAATTTCAGGGAGTTCATCTTGGCTCGGGAACTTGATATACAGGTCGAGGAATTGCAACATCCCCTCCAAGACATCGCGTAGCACCAGACTAAACATCGTTTGCGACATACCACCAGAAGTAGCCACAGTGTACTGGAAGGTACCAGTAGCAAAGAAGTGCAGGGCTGCCATTACCTTCACCTCTGGGGTCAGTGCTGTAGGGTATGTCCGGCCAGGTAGCATATGTGGCGGCAACTCCTCAATCAGTGGCCTGGTGAAGTGGTACCGTCTGATGCTGTCGCGTTCCTGCATGGTTGCAAGGTCTTGGAATGGACGATGGACAGCTGGTGCCCTGCAGTACAGAGATGCACAAAGAAAGATTGTCAGTACATCCACACATGTGGCCATGACCACGATCACTATCACATGCTAGTTCATGACATTACACAATGTACTGAGGTGTGTGCTGTTGGTCATGGACACATATGTCACCTACAAGACCACCACCTCACATTTCAATTCCACATGTCCACATGAGTGCCATGTAGTGCAATGGGATAATTATCTGGCTGTGTCACCCAACCTATGTGCTGCTGCAACGTTCAAAAAACCCACCCCAGTGACAAATGAGGACTCATGTCTCCCAGGCATCACAGATCTTTGCCATGCAGAAACCCAGCCTCCCTGTATTGCCACATCAACACAGCAATGGACATGGCGTAGCACGTACACACCACAAGGCAAGCATAAGTCCCACAGGTAGTGGCCACTGTTGTTCCTGCCGGCCCTACATGTACGTCTCTT
Source organism: Triturus cristatus (assembly GCF_964204655.1). Lineage (NCBI taxonomy): Eukaryota > Metazoa > Chordata > Amphibia > Caudata > Salamandridae > Triturus > Triturus cristatus. The sequence continues at coordinate 932,845,937 of NC_140584.1, read as the reverse complement.
AGACAAATACCCCATCAAGGTTGATGCATATACCACATGGATGTGGAGACTGTCACCCATTGGTAACATGTGATCAGACACATCTGAGACACAACATGCACACAGACTGTGGGTGCACATCAGTATTGTGGCTACAGGTCTCACTGTGACGTACATGCCATCACCCCCAGGACTCAGGGTGTATGTGACATGTCTTAAACATATCCAACCTGACACTGTGGCCTTCACTCATGCCCATTACTGTCCAATTGCACATCACAGTGGTAATGTGCACAACACACAAAGGACTCTGCCCCCATGGACAAGATAACAGCCTGGGAGTGGCTGCTCAAAGTGCCAGACAAAAAAACAGCTGTGGCCCCCACAAACACCCAGGGAAAGCAGCCTTACATGCCATGGGACACTGTGTGGCCAATGCTATAGCGTGGCAGTTGGGCGCAGGTGTCCATGGCCAGTATATATGTGTTGCATCCGTCTAAAAGTCACACTAATGAGGTCCGACGCGGGTGACAATGCGTATGCATTGCACGGTTCATGATCGAGCCGTGCGTACGCTTTGTCATTGAATCCAATGAGGTCAGACGCGGGTGACAATGCGTACGCATTGCACGGTTCATGATCGAGCCGTGCGTACGCTTTGTCATTGAATCCAATGAGGTCAGACGCGGGTGACAATGCGTACGCATTGCACGGTTCATGACCGAGCCGTGCGTACGCTTTGTCATTGAATCCAATGAGGTCCGACGCGGGTGACTATCATGCATACACGTCGGACAGGCATGGTCCGAGACAGGCGTATGCCTTGGCCATTGAATCGTATGGAGACGGGTGCATGTGTATGTTCAAAATACGCGTTGTACAGTCAGTTGAACGAGCCGGGCGCACCCATTGGCTCAGAACTGTCATGGAGACGGATGCGGATTCAAAACTTGTACGAGTTGTGCACTGCAAATTCAGTTGGATGCCTACAACAATGTTGCAATTTCAAGTGTTCCATGAAGGTGAAGATTTGAACGATGCAGAAGGCATGTACGAGTCGTACTTTTGAATGGATTGGCCAGATTCATAGAATGCAACCGTGTTGGACCTATCACTTGGGACACATGGCACAGAGTCTGCCTCCGCAGCACAGATATAAGGCTGGCTGGCCCCAGGGAGCTCACGTGCCTGCACTACATGCTACTGGACCACATCCCTGCTACCAATGCTGCTGTCTATGCATCCTCTGGCTCCTGCTATGGCACGTACTCTGGAGAGGGCCCCAGCCTTCACTGAGGAGGAGAACCAGGCCCTGCTGGACGGGCTCCTTCCAGAGTACAGAAAGCTCTATGGGACACCAGGGGAGCAGGAGAGTGTGCTGTCCACTGCCTTCCTAATTTTGCATGTTGTCTGACTAGCAGTGTGTACACCAGTGGCAAGCATTCTCACTGACTACTTTCATCCACCAAAGTGTGTAGGTACATGTAATGAATAGTTTTCCTGCTGCTAAAGTGCATTATTGCAGGCTTACACTATCCAGGCATTGTTAACATTTCAGACATGCATGTGTGTTTTTATTCCCCATGGTTGCACTACCTGTGTAATTTATTTCCCTTTGTGATGATGACATGTATATCCAATTGTGTGCTGCACAAATATGGGGCATGTGTGTTAATGTACTTTTCACTTTGTCATCCTCACATGTTGATGCCCACCAGAAACAGGAGATCTTGCTGACCATCGACCGGGCTGTTCGTTCTGTGGCGGTCTACAAGCGCCGCATCCGCAACTGCCAGAAGAGGTGGCAGGACCTTCGGGGCTGGACCCGGAGGATAGCTAGAGTCCAGCTGAAGCTGTCACCTCCACGCAGGAGGGGCGGACACCGGACCCTGACTCCCCACATGCTCCGGATACTGGCGGTGGTCTTCCCGGACCTGGATAGGCAGCTGAAGGCCAGACAGCAGCAGGAAGGGGGTAAGTCCATGCCTGATCTGTGTACTATGTCTGACATGCAAATAGCAGTCTTTTCTCCTGGTCACACTTCCACATTACGTAGGTCTTGTAGTCCCAAAATCAGGTCCCTCATTTGTGTGATGCACCCTCCTCATCTGTTCCACAGGTGTGGCCCCTACAGTCTGTTGCTTGTGTCACTAGGGCACTGTGTCCCTGCAGTCAGCATCAGTTCCTGTGACTCTGTTGTGTGTTTCATGGGTGGGTCAATTGTTTACACAATGCCTGAGATCTGACATGTGAACTGTGTGTGCCCTTGAGATGTGTACCAATTGCTGGTCTGACTTGCAACATGTGTCTGGGGTTTTCCAAACAAAACCATGCAGCAGGGGACTCCAATTTTTGGGCATCAGAAGTTTGTATATCAAGTATGTCACAATTGCTTAGCACCTGACTACTGTCCGGGGCAAAACACTGTTTCACTAAGTCCTGCCCAGTCATGCCCCCTCAAGGGCATTCAGAAACACTCTGTAATCCCAATCCTGTGTATAAAATTGCAGGTTGTGCTTAGTGACATGTGCCCTCAGGCGTCTGCCTCTGTGTCATTAGGGTGTGGCTTGTTGCTACGTACAACTGGGGTGTCCATGATTCAGAGGGTCAGCATGACATCTGCAATGTGACTGTGGGAGACAAGACCTGTGTGACATATAGGGGTGTGATCATCTGACAGCGCACAATGGTGTATGCAACTGTGTCCCTCATGCAGCTGGGTTACATGCATGGCAGACTGTGAAGTGTTAATGTACATGGATTTGTGTTTGCTGAGACTCATATGAATGATTTGCATGATGTGGGGTCTTCTGGGTCCTAGATATGTTGTTTGCATGGGATGGGCAAGTGCGCCGGTCATCTGCTAGGATTGTGAGTCAGTGCATATTGTTGTTGTCTGGATGACCTGCCCCTGTGACAGGAGACAATGTTGACTGACTTTCAGGGCATCCCAGTGCCATGGCATTGCACTTGCTATGAGTGAGCCTGCGTTGTGTTCAAGTGTGCACCATGCACCCCATTGTGGCCTTGCCCATCAGGACATGAGTACATCATAGTGTGTGTTGCTGGCATGCATCCCAAGCATGTGAAATGAGTCTCTGCCCATCCCTTCATCCGGACACCTGTACTGAGTCAGTCGCAAGAGATGTGCTGTGTGTATAATGACATACTCCTACATGTTCACTTGCATGTACAACTAATGTGTGGGTGGTGCATGTTGGCACATTGGTGTGTTAGCATCCAACATGCAACGGACATATGTGTGAAAGTCAAGGAGGAATATGTGTGCCATGGTTGATGTTGAGAATGACAATTGTCTTATCCTAAACAGTGTTGGGACTTTGAGCTGTGTTCAGCTGATGATGCCAGGGCTTGCCCTGTAATGTGATGTACTCACTGTGGTGTGTGCAGTCGGTGCAGGTGACTGATGTAGTTCTGTTACTTCCTATTCCTATCCAGATACATCCACGGCCACAGGAGGGGACAGCCCCACGGACCAGGAGGAGCCACAGAGCCTTACAGGGACAGAAGGAGAGGAGTCAGGTGGACCCAGTGACACAGAGGGCGAGTTGAGCCACACAGAGACACACAGACAATGTTTGGATGTTGGGGACACCGTAGCTCTTATATTGCTTGATTAGAGCGCTGCATTTGACACGGTGTCCCACATCATTTTATTAGAATCTTTGCAGTCCTTTGGTATTACTGGCACAGCACTTGACTGGCTCAAGTCTTTCCTTACTAAACAGACTTTTCAGGTTTTTTCCTCTAGTGCTACCTCTAAAACGTATTCCTCCTCTTTTGGGGTGCCACAAGGCTCTATTTTGAGTCCTATTCTATTTAACTTATATATTAAACCTTTGGCAATAATAGCAGAGAACTCAGGACTGAATTTGTTCTCGTATGCCGATGATACCCAGATCATTTTCTCCCTCTCTTCGGATCAGCCGAATGATCCTTCGGTGCTTCAGACTGGCCTAATTAACATCGCATCGTGGATGAAAGCCAATCTCCTTAAACTCAACGGCGAGAAGACCGAAGTTCTCATCTTGGGGAAGAATAAGGATCTTTGGGGCCCTCGGCATTAGCCATGTGAGATGGGCCCTCTCCCTCAGCCTTCCACTTGTGTCCGCAACCTTGGAGTTCTCATCGATGTTAATTTATCTATGAGACTACAGGCTGTAAAGGTGGCTGCCACCTGCTTTGCCATCTTGAAGTGGCTTAAGAAAATCACCTGGATGCTTCCCGGTTCCACCCAGAAAACCGTAGTCCAGGCTCTGGTGACCTCGAGACTGGACTACGGAAACATCCTTTATTTGGGTTCCAATAAGGATGTCATACGGAAATTTCAAGTAGTGCAAAATTTCCCCACCAGGTTACTGTGTAACCTCCTAAGAAATTCCTCTTCCTCCAATGTTTTCCATAAACTTCATTGGCTCAGGATCGAAAATCGAGTGAAGTTTAAAGCTATATGTTATATGTACAAAATTAAATTCAGCTCTTCCCCTAAGTATTTACAATCTTTGGTTCACCCTAATTTACCCTCTCGCTCACTTCGCTCAGCCACCCAAGGAAAATTTGTGTTGCCCAACATTAAACTTAAAAGAATTGGTGGTCGCTCCTTTGCTTACCTTGGTCCTGTGCTTTGGAACTCTCCCCCTACCACAATTCTCAATGAAACCTCATTCTTGGCTTTCCGAAAATCCTTAAAAACTTGGCTTTTTAATTAATAACCTGCTCTCTTTTGTTCTGTTCTCTGTCAGTCTTTAGCGTTGGGAAACCCTAGGAGGGTAGCTGTGCGCTCTACAAAATTATTTTAACATAACAGAGAAGTCGTCAGCACCATCCCCCCCAGCTGAAGGCCACAGCAGCTCTGAGGATGACTCCCTTGTGGAGCCACAAAACCCCAGCTAGTGAGGCTGTCTCCGCCACCACCAACACCCCCCTCCCATCGGCTCCCATCCCAGAGGTCCCTGTGGGCTCCCGTGTTCGTGAGCCTGTCTCCTTTGTGCCAGGCACCGCACCCCCTGCCCCTGTGTCCCCTGCTGCCCTGAGTGAGGAGTCTGTGGACTTACTTCGACAGATCCATGTAGGGCAGACGTCGATGCTGAAGGTCCTCCATGCACACACAGGTCTGTTGACACAACTGGTGTCATTCATGGAGGGCATTTCCTCGGGCTTGTCTGCCCTATAGAGGACCAACCAGTCCGTCGCCTCCTCCCTGACGGCAGCAGTGTCCCTCCTCCAACAGTCCCGCACCCCTCCTACCCCTGCACCACCCACGATTCCCAGCACCCTACCTGTCCCAAGCACAGAAACCCCCAAACCAAGGGCTAGACGTGCACACAAGCAAGTGCAGGGGACAGATTCCACACTCACAGGGGCTGGTTTGCTGACACACACACAGTCATCCACAACCCCTCCACAGTCCTCCGAGACCTTTCCCTCCCAGCCCCCTTCCCTTGCCTCACTTGCAACCCCACCCCCCCAGAAGCTCTTCCTCTGTGACCTTGGCCTCTTCCCCACCGACCCAGCAGATCCTGATTACAAGGGGAAGAGGAAGTCTCCACACACAGAAGGAGTGCCCTCACACCCGGACACCCTCCCCCAGGCGCAGTCAGACCGAGACGCCCACCCGCAAGTCCCCCAGCGCAAGAAGAGCGACACCACGCAGCTCCAAGGCAAAGTCTCCATCCTCCATCCCCCAGGCCACCACTCCAGAGGTTCCCCTGCCACTCCCTGCCCCGGGTTCCCCCACACACAGATACACCATCCCCAAAATGCTAAGATCCCCAAAATGCTAAGGCCATCCTCCCCTAGCACCCCACCTGGTCAGACAGTTGGTGCCACTGATGTGGGGACTGTGTCCCCCACCCTGCCCTGCCGACCTCACCTGTCCCCCATTCCGCTCCCATGGATGTAGGCACTGCTTTGGAGTCCACGACCACCCCGTCTGACTTGGGCACTGCAGTGGTGATCCAATCCACTCCATCTGACCTGCCCACTGGAGTTGTGCCGGCACCCACCCCATCTGACTTGTGCCCCCCAGTTGTGACAGCACCCACCACTTGAGTCATCTCCACTGCAATTGCAAGTGTCTCGCCTGCATCCCCCACCTCTTCACTGCCTCCTTTTGCTGCACCCTGATCCTGTCCCTGCGGTGCCTGGCCTGCCCCCATGTATGCCCCTCCGAGGGGATGACCCCGGTCCTTAGCAGTGCAGGCAAGCAAGGTGTGACAGTTGTCACTCTAGTTCACTCCTTGGCATTTTGACATGGACTAGCCATTGGCCTTTTGGTTGCACAGACGTTTCGAATTTCATATACTGAATTTGTCACTCTAGTTCACTTCTTGGCATTTGGACATGGACTGGCCATTGGCCTTTTGGTTGCACAGACGTTTAGAATTTCATATACTGAATTTGTCACTCTAGTTCACTCCTTGGCATTTGGACATGGACTGGCCATTGGCCTTTTGTTGGAACAGACGTTTCACTTTTCATATGCTGAATAAAGCTTTTTTCTTTGTCCCTGTGAACTTGATTTAGCTGTACATCATGTTGATGTTGTTTTACATGCCCTTGCACCTGTAATGCTTGGTTTACAATGTTGCATACTGATGCGTTGATGTGAGGTACTCCCTGTGGTCCATGAGATATGTATCCTATTCTGGTGGGTATCCATGTCATCCTTTGCAGCTACCTGGTTGTGTCTGGATCAACTATTTGTGTACATCTCTCTGTGAGCATTTCATTGGCATGGTCACATCTGTGGCTTGCACCCCTGCACATACGATGTGCTTCCCATTGTCGAAATTGTCACTTCCACATACTTCATGCTCATCAATACTGGCCCTACAGGTGTGGGCATCATTGTAATAGGAGCAACTGGGGCCTCTGTGCAACTTGCTAGACATATGTTTTGGGTATGTGCAGATGACTTAGGGGAGACTCACGTACCCAGGCTGTTGTGACCAGAGCCTTTATTGTGTGGTAACTGATGGCTGACTGACCAAGTGTTCTGCAGACATGAGTGGGACTTGCGGTGAATATGTTTGGCACAGCTGGGCTCCCACAGGTGTTGTGTCCCCTTAAGTTAGTGTGATGTCCAGTGACATGGCCTGGGCCCATGGTGTGTGTTGTATGTGCATGTGTGTGTGTCCACATCCCTGTTCATACACAGACAGTGTTCCCTTGATATGTTCCTGTTGTTGATGCTTGCGGAGTGGTACTGGGTTCATCCCACTACTTTTCCAATGGGCTACCAGATGTGTGGGTGCAGGACACACTACTGTTAATTGGTGTATCATCATTGGGATTTGTCAGTTCTGAGTGGGGATGATGTTGTCAGACACAGATGGGACACAGTCAGGGTTCCTCAAGGCACTTGTTTGTTCGCAATATCATGTAGTTGTCCCTCAGTGATTGAGACATTTGTATGTGTGTATGACTGCTCCCACTTGTCGGGTTCACGGCTGCGATGCTGGCCGGTGTCAGCATGGGTGCCTTGTGGTTCTCCTTGGCATCTGCATAGTCCTGGGACTGAGGCAGGGATTCTGAAGGTTACATGACCTTTGAGGTCATGGCCATGTACCACATACTTTGCAGTGTGTCTGTCATTCCCCAGGGTTGTAAACAGTCCTTGTGTGATGTGTGTGTGCACCTTAGTTCCTGCCAACATTCCTGTGTTTGTCATGGGTGCATGTGCAATGTCACCTGTCCATGTGGACTTCACAAATACACATTGTTGCAGTTCAGGTGTGTGGTGTTGAGGGTGGACTTATGTGAATGTTTGCATGGATGGACCCCTAGCTCCCGTTTGTCCATGGATGAGGGGCCATGCTGAGTGATTTGTGTTTGTGTATGTGTGATGTACGTTTGTGGCACAGGATACATGTCTGGGTTTCCCAGTTTGTACGAAATGTGCCTTTGTCATCACAGTGGAGGTGTCATGCATGCTTGTGTAACCCAACTGTCTGGTCCCTAGGGGTAGTGGTGTTGTGTGTCAGTCTCTTGCTGTGTTAGTTGGTGTTCATTCCAGCTTGTGTCACATGTGTCTGTTGTGCTTCCTCTCATCTCCCAATGCCTGATTGCCCACTGAGGGTGTCCCAATCATGGTTTACTTTTGTATGGCACTGTGTACACATCTGTGTCACTGTGGTTCAGCCCCCCTCATGTGTTGTGTAGTTGCCTGGGGATACTGTGACACACACACGTTGTGTCCGATATGCAGTGTGAGTTTGCCTGTTTGTGCATCTGCACCAGTGCATTGGTATTGCTGTTGTGGGCCTTGGTCTGGATACTGTTTCTGTGATTTTGTATGCTGTCCCTGTGAATCATTTCACATCATTGTGCACATTCATCCTGGTTGTTGGGTGCCATTGCTGGCATGGAATATGAGTTTGTGAGCTGACACCTACAGTCTACACATGTTGTTTTGATTGGTGTGTCTATTTTCGAGATATGCACATGCTTGGTGATGCTCACTTCTGCTGTTGTGTCATTGTACGCTGTGTGCATTGTCAACCCCCATGTGTGGTGCTTGTCTGCACATGGCAGAGTGTGTTATGTTTTCACTGCACTGTTAGCCTCACCACATCTCTGTGTGTATGGGACACAACCACTAGTTTGCCCCAGAAGTGTTTGATGTGTTGGGAGCAGGGGGTCATACATGCTGTTTGTTATTTGCAGCTTTGACCATGATGACACTTACCTTTTGGTCACTGTGATGAGGGGGGTTTGGTCCCCATCACCACAATGCGCCACATCTGCCGCATTTTGTGAGCCCCCACTTAACTTCTGCTCTACACAGTGAGGGGGAGTTCTTTTTACATTGCCACAGTGCTATGATGATGCTTGCCTTGTGTAGGTCACACTCATGTGTTGGTCACACATGTGCTGTTACTTACTTTGTATGCTTGTAGCCATAATCACTGCTGTGGGCATTTGTCACAGACTACACACTGTTGTCATGGGGGATGTATTTTGCGGACATACCTGATGTTTGCGTATGCTGGATGTGTTGCACATCACCCATACTATGCCTGGGGGTGGCGTGATGGGCAACATAAGCACTATGGGTGTGGGTGGCAGGGGTGATGGGCAACATAGTCCCTATGGGTGGGGGTGGCAGGGGTGATGGGCAACATAAGCCCTGTGAGTGGGGGTGGCAGGGGTGATGGGCAACAGGTCCCCTGTGAGTGGGGGTGGCAGGGGTGATGGGCAACATAAGCACTATGGGTGTGGGTGGCAGGGGTGATGGGCAACATAGTCCCTATGGGTGGGGGTGGGCAACAGGTCCCCTGTGAGTGGGGTGGCAGGGGTGATGGGCAACAGGTCCCCTGTGAGTGGGGGTGGCAGGGGTGATAGGCAACATAAGCCCTGTGAGTGGGGGTGGCAGGGGTGATGGGCAACAGGTCCCCTGTGAGTGGGGGTGGCAGGGGTGATGAGCAACAGGTCCCCTGTGAGTGGGGGTGGCAGGGGTGATGGGTAACATAGTCCCTATGGGTGGGAGTGGCAGTAGTGAGGGGCAACAGGCCCCCTATGGGTGGGGGTGTTAGTGGTGCTGGCCATGCAACCCCTATGGTGGGCTGTTAGCGGCCAGGATGTGGATCCCCTGGGTGTGTGTGTGCCATTTTGCGTGTACGTGTAGTTTGTGTTGTAGGTGTCTGACTTGCTGTTGGCGTCGGTCCCTGATCCGGTCATAGATGTAGAGTACTGGTATGACCTGCGCGATGGCATTCATGATGTGTTCGTGTTGTACACGCTGCTTGTTGCTCCGTCTCATACCTGCTGCAAGCTGGTCCGTCTCGTAGCCGTGTATTGATTTGTGGCACGAATCGTAGCAGATATGCTTGTTTTCCGGATGTTGTGACGTGCCGTATGTGACGACCCGTCCGGCGCGTAGGAAGTACGCATCGTACTTGTCATGCCGGAAACTGCATGGATACTGCTTCCAGGCGACTCTGTTCCTCTTTAGGAGTTACGGCTCGGACGGAGAATGGGGCTTGATTCACAGCCTACGTGTCGGTCGTGTTTTTGGCAGTTATGCGCATCGTACTTACTGAACAGGACGCACCGGCTCCAGGTACGTGTCGGTCGCACGATAAGGCTACGGACAGCTGTCCGACCGGCCATCGGAATCCGCCCCTTAGTGTCTGCAACGAGAGTTTCCCCTGGTTGATGATATAATACCAGGTATAAGTTGAGGGTATGATGGGATAACTACCTGTTTAAGTAAAACACTGATTTTGTTTGACAATATGTACCACCCATACCCTGCGAGTAAGGAATTATTTTAAATCTAGGTGTATTGTGTTGAGCTTTAACATACTTTAAGTACTGCTGACTTTGTTGGGAGCTCAATGATCCTGTACAATAAATTTATTCAGGTGTGCCTCAACACCTATCTCTGGCAATGGACACAGTTGGGACTGGTTCTGGAATAGTTCACACCATTGTCACACTCAATGACTGTGCCCACTGGTCTAGTGTATATCCAAGCAAGAAGTAGGAAAGGAGTGTGAGATGCCAACAATTCCAGTAACTATTACATAGTCCTCACTTTCAAAGATTGAGACCTATTGAGTAGGAACTGTGATTTTTTTTCAGTGTCCTTCTCTACTGCTAGAAATGTTTTCTGCTAGGCTGGTATCAAATTACCTCTAAAATGTCAGTGAACCTTAAGTGGACTAGCTATCAAATGACTGTTCGTACTTTTCTTGCAATAAATAAACAAATTCCCTTTAACCATTCCATTTTTCTGTACCTATGACTCCTTCCTGCCTTCGATGAACAAGCCACTTACCTTTACTAAAGCTCTTTCTATTGAATAGTCTAACTCCAGATTCCTCACCTTTACAATATCCCAGTCACCAGATTGGATCCAGAAAATTCTACCAGCAACGACTCCTGCCCTCCCAAGTTGTGCTGCATGGCTCTGTGGCAATCTCATACTGGCGTGGAAGTGTAGGAACGGGGCCGCATATAGGCTCCACCCGTGCACACAGACACCAGTTTCTTGATACTAATAGTGAGCCTATAAAGTGCCTAGCTACTTCGGAACAAAGTGTCCCAGCACTGAGGTCCACGATACTGTGTGCTCCCATTCACAAAAAGCAAACAGATCAAGTCTATCTTAACAGCTAAGTTTGAATTTGTTTCTAAAAAGGAGTTCCAAAGGGGTCTGTCAGACAGAAAGAGGCATCAAATTTCAGTTTGGAGGCTAGAATGCTAAAAAAGCTGCCATCAAGGCAGACTCTAACTTTCGGGATGCACACCCGCCAAGCCCCCGAAGATCTGAGATGCTTAGAGGATCAGAGGGTTGAATGAAATACTGTAGATGCCGAGGGCAACTATTTGTCAAAGCTTTATAACAGTAGCACAAAGCCTTGAATGAGATCCTCTGCTTCACAGGAAGCCAGTGTAGCCTAACAAGTGAAGATGCCATGGAGACGCATTTCGGGAGATTGAGTAGCAGACGAGCCGATGCATTCTGCACCCAGAGTCACTTCATGTGAGACTGACACCATGTACAACATATTACAATATTCCAGTCTCGAGATAATTAAGACCTAAACTACACTTTTCTTTGCAGATTACTGGAGCAAATTGAGTATCTTTTTCAGGGTATTTCAGGAGATTTCCTAGCCAATGCTGTAATTTGGTGGTCAAAAGACACCGTCTGGTCACACCAAATGCCCAGGTTTTTTGGCCGCGTAGAGGGCCAAGAGTTTCAGGCCATCAAGAGGTTGAACAGATGTTTGGTTGTTCACCCAGGATCAAGACCTCTGTCTTCCCTGCATTCAACTTTAAACAGTTTTGCTTCACTGACCCAGACAAGACATTAGCAAAGTAGCCGTGTTAGCAGCATCCTGGGAGAGTGTGATGATAATCTGAGTATCATCAGCATATGCGATCACTGTGAACCCATGATGTTCAATGATCTTAGCCAGGGGAAGCATGTTTATATTAAATAAGGTTGACTCAGGGAAGAGCCCTGAAGTACTCCCTGCTGTAGATAAAAGACTTTGGAGTGGTGTGCGTTTTGACACACCTGGAATGTGCATCCCTGTGAAAAGGAGGCAACCCACCGCAAGTCCATGTGGCCGACACTGCTTCTCCCCAGATACTCAATGAGCAGGCTGTGCAATATGGTGTTGAACGCCATACTGTGATCCAACATCAGAAGGGCAGCCATGTCTCCGGCATCCAAGATTTGGCTAATGGATTCCGAGGCTAGCAGCAGGACTGAGACTGTACTATAGGATGGGTAAAACCCAACTGTGTCCCATGAAGAAGACAGTTAGCCTAATGAACAGAGAGCTGTTGGTTGACATGTTTCTCAGCGACTTTGGCCAAAAGTGGTAGCAATGAAACAGGTCGATAGTTTTCTGGATTATAAGGATCCAACAATCCTTAAGCAATCCTTATACTTTTTAAGCAGAGGAACTTCCATTTCACGCTTCCACTTCTGAAGGACCTGGCACGGCGCCAGGAAACTATTAAGTAGCTCATGAACCAGAGGCAACACAGCTTCAATCAATCAATCAATCAGGGGGTTTTAAGTGCGCTACTCACCCGTGAGGGTCTCAAGGCACCGGGGGGGGCGGGGTAGCTCTGGTCAGTCGAAGAGCCGGTCAGTCGAAGAGCCAGGTCTTGAGGGTCTTCCTGAAGATGTGCAGAGTGGGGGCACATCCCATGTCTATCGGGAGTTCGTTCCAGGTCTTGGCATTTCACTCCTCGTTCCAAAATGGAGGGCGTAACTAGGTCAAGCGAGGAATCAGACATTAGCAAAGCAGAAAATCTCTTCAGAGTCAATTGGTTTGAAATGCTGCAGCCCTGAGCTATCCTCAGTAGGTTCAAACCATGAATTCAGTCATGTGAATACTCTAGGCTCCACTGGAAAATAATCATAGATCTTTGCCACCTTGTCTGAAAAACTGAACAAAAGTATTACAACCCTCCTCTGAAGGTACAGTAGATGCTGAGACTATAGACAAAGAATTAAGAGAGTTTACAATAGCATACACTTCTCGGGCTGAATTCTGTGCGAAGAGAATTTTATTTGAGTAGTAATCCAAGTGACCAATTTTCCAGTAGATTACCACCACACCAACTGCAATACATCACAGTGTATTTACTTACTGATTTGCCCTTGCGATAAAAAATATGTGGGCATGACCATGCGGCCAGTAAAAAACAGGATTTCAGAACATAAAAGTAACATCCGCAGTTTTAAAAACCACTACCAAACTTTACACATATTTTAAGGAACATCACCACGTCCCGGAGAGTCTACAATGGTTAATTTTGGAAGCACACCCACGCATCACACAGTCAGCTCTATTCAGGATAGAACAACAATGGGTGCACAGACTAGGGCTAGACCACCAGGGACTAAATGATGAAATACCTTGGAGCTCTTTGTCTTAGATGGACAATCAACAACGAATTTCTTCAAACCCAATGCTAGCTACACCATTGAATGTTTAATACCAGCATGTAACATGACTAGAGGGGACATTATACGTGATATATTCCCTTAGCCGTCCCCTTTCCAGAACTAAAACAGAGTAGATCCAATAGTTCACTCATAACCACTAGCCATCTCAAGATTGCCGACATGTTACCACTGCTCAGATAGGTCACATGATCCACCGCAATAAGACCGACTTGTACTAAATATACACGCGAGTTTGACTATTATCTAATTATACACACAAGTTTGATTTTATAAGCGGTTTCACCGATGGTCATCACACTGCGAATGGCTTGATTGTTCACCCTAGTAGTGGTTCTGGGAAACCCCTCCCGCATCCTTCACTTTTAGCCACTCTAAGATGGCCGACACTCTAAGATGATGCTCATTAACATACTGAAACTAGTCACATGACACGTCGCGGCAGCAGCTGGGGCTGATCAGCTTCCCGCCAGCCCTTAACGGCGCACCGTTTGTTGCTATAAAACGGATCACCACTGACCGTTTGGCACCATCCCGGTTGCAGCACGAAGGGGTAGGTGGTTTGGCGTGGCTTCCAATGGAGGGGGGTGAGTATTACCTAAACCTCAATCGGCCTCTGCACTCTGCAGCGACTAGATACAGGTAAGCGCCTGGGATTCTTGACAGTGGAGTCTGCGGGCATTTAGTGACTAAACCTGCCCCCCTCGTGGACTCTCAGCGGTCTCTTGTCTTTTATGAGCGCCACCTGGGACCGGCGGTACGTACGGGCGTCTTTCACACACGAGATCAGTGACAGCACCGCATCACCTTCGTGAGATTTCTGTGTTGGACTCATGCCCGCGCTATTCCTGCACCCAGTGAGAAGGCTCAGGAAGATAACCAGGGGTATGTTTTTTGACTGCCCCGACATACTGCCATACTACCTGCCTTACCAGTATGGTTGCAATGAGATGGTAATGCTATTCTATGTTTGGTTAATACAGCAAACGTTTGAGTTATAGGTCTCCCCATTTATTGTGTCTTATCTTACGATTGCCAGACATCCTAATATAGATGTCTTTACATAGTGCTGTAACAGATGGGGCGCAATCTTGAAGCTTACTAGGTGAGTTTGAGAATATATACTTCACCACCCCTCACCTAAGCACCAAGGATGACATCATCATGATACTTAACTAATGCTGCCTTGCTGATTTTAAAGTGTACGTTACTACTTGTGTAATTTTAAGACTTTTTATTTAATTTTCTTGACCGCATGCATTAAGCTGTACTAATAATTGGTAATGGGCTCCTCAGCCTTCGTGATCTTAAAATGCGGTTGGCACCTTGCTGGGCAATCGACGTTTGAAACATAACCAAATGTCGTTTTCGTAATCTTTACATGCAGGTTCATCCCAGGAATTGCGGGTAGTATTCCGTACACCCTTTAGTGGTAGGTAGTATCCTCCACTTCACCCTTGCACATTAGATTTAATTTACGGGGCATATCACACACCCCATCCACTGTAGATAGTCACTTCTCACGGTCCTGAAGAAACGCCACCGGATCCATAGGGCCAATTGGCGTGAAACATGTCGACTATCAAGGAGTAGAGCGCCTCTCCCCAAAAATTGGCGTAGCGGAGAAACAAAGGGGGAAGAGCACCTGCAAGGTGGGCAGTAGAGCAGAATCCCTGAAACTACAAAAATCTTTGTAAGAGCAAGGGAAAGCAGGGCTGCTTCACACTCCTCAATAGAACACTTCGAGAAGGAGCACTGGAAAGATTGTCTAAAAAATAATAGCAATTCCTCTGCCTCTATGAGAGTGCCTATGCTGTCTCACTATAGCAAAGCCTTGTTGGATGGCTTCCAGAGTATCCAACAAGGAATTCACATTCAGCCAGGTCTCCGTCGAGAAGACCACAACTGGCGAGTGTTCCTTCAGGAATTTATTGATCTCCAGTTTATGCTTAGCTAGACACCTACAATTCAATGAGACTAATTTGGCAGAGGCCGAGGTGTGGGGCTCAACTCCCTGCTTGAAGCTGGAGTAGTCACAGTACAAAAACCTAATTGGTTGCAGCTGGTCTGCGCCTTCGAGAGGTCCAGAAAAACACATTACTTACCTTCGGTAATGCATTATCTGGTAAAGACAGGATCTAGCAGCAGAATCCTTACTTTAGAATCTTCACCAGACGCAAGACTGGATCGCGGAAATTTTGTTCCAATAGTGCTTGGGAGGCGCAACGCCGTAAGAACATTGTCCACCCGTTGTGATGTTGACAGAGCCAATGTAACTCCCTCGCCGACATCAGTTTCTTCCCTGACTATCTTCCACTGTCAAAACGTGGAGCCACATATAGAAACTGCCTATTAAAACAGTCTGTAAAAAATAAAAGACACCCTTATGTCAGATAATCACTGTATTCATTTTTTTTTTCTAGGATGTGAATGACCATAATGAAATCTTTTAGACACAAGACTCAGTTTGCAGAGCGGGGTGGGGGGGGGGGGGGGGGGCTATGTCCTGTCTCTACTAGATAACGTGTTACCAAAGGTAAGTAACGTTTTCATCTGATAGAGACATTTAGCTGCAAATTCCTTACTTTAGAATCAAATGCCAAAGCCAACCATCCCCGGAGGAGGGTCTGCGAACTGAGACCATGAAAAGTCTCTTACTATAACAAACCCGGTCCAGAACAAGAGGAAAAGACTGGACATTCATAATAATTTAGGTGAGCAATAACAAACTCTACCATATAAAAACCAGTGGAAGGAACCACAGGTAAGTAAAGATTTAAACCTTGGGAAAAAAATACCTGTGTTAATATGACAAATCTATGTCAGAAGCCAACCAATAATATGAGTAAAAAACTATTCTCACTCCTAACAGGATCCTAACCTTTCATTCTCACCTCACAATAACTGCGGACAGGACCACAGTAACAAAAGTCATAAAAACATTAAGAGCATGGGGATAACATTACCCCTGACAATAAGATAACGTCGCCAAATGACCCTATGAAACAAACCCATATGGTCTTATATCCCGGCCTGAACCGCATGTTCCAACATGTGGAACACAGAGCAGCAGGCCATGCCACTGAGCAACACCTTAATACCATATAAAGTCCTGCCCTAGCCTGGACTTCTCTGCAAATTTCAAAGAGAAAATTCCATCTCCTGTGGAGAAAACATAACGAATGAACATTGACCTCGCTCCCCCACCCTAAACGATGATGACATGAACGCAGCGGATCTTTACCGGCTGGGTGCACAGCACTTGTAACAGCGGAAGAAGGGGGGATACACTAAATAAGCAGCTTGAGTCAAGGCGGACCCCCGCGAGAGCGACATACCGTGCTGTGTCACGGGTGGTGTAAACTGTGGCGCGCTTTGAAACTACTGAAATGGGAAGGTGGTGGAGTGGCACAGGAGCAGCCTGGCTGGAAGGTGTGGACGGATCTGACCCCCCCTCTCTAATCTTTAGCACCTCAGCTCTTGGTGTGGGCTGCGAACTGGCCGTTTTTGTACACGCGTGGGCGCATTGCACCGATCTTCGCAATATTTAGCTGGGGCCCGGAGGTAACCATGCTGTCCTTGCAGGCCCCTGGCGCCAAGGGCCTTACATGGTACTGTAAAGAAGATTACTTATTGCAGTGCTATTGGATAGCAGTCGCCCACTTACTCGGCGCTGCTGCCTGAACGTCACATTGACCCCAAGAACGGGAAGGGGGCAGTGACATCATCCCTAGAGGTGTAACGTGGTGAACACTACAAACACGAACCTCTAAGTTACATTGCAGTGCCAGAGTAGAGGAACAGGACGGATAGCTGGGTGTGGCCCAACAAGCTAGTTTACGAACTGGGAGAGCTGAGGTGACTACGGCCTGCCACGATTGGCTGCTTACAAAAGGGAGTGCATTCGTTCATGCAGTGGGTGGCATATCATAGCGGGGATGCACCAACACTGACGCAGCCTCCACAGTAGCTCTGCTGAGCACTTATCTGTTATTGATTTCCGGTTTGTGGTGCCTGGCACGGAAGAAGGGCACAGCTGGCACAATGGGCAAGGCAGACAGGAACCAGCCAAAACTTACATTTGAACAAGCAAAGAAACAATCGGATCAAGGAGCTTAGGACCAGCAGCAGGTGCATACGGCAGAGGGAGCGGGAGGAGGAGTCACAAGCGACGACGTGCAGGCCATGTTCACCACGATCCAGGCAGCACTGACGAATATTGATGGTAAAATAGACTCTCTGACGTACCGGGTCGACAGGATGTCAGAATGCCTGGACAAACACACGGAAAGGCTGGATATGGCCGAGCACTGAATCTCCGAGGCCGAAGATGCTCAAGTACAGATGGACACGAAGCAGGGAAAGATGGATACACACCTGGCAGCCCTAGCTGCGAAGGCAGAGGACTTGGAAGCAAGATCCCGCAGAAACAATATTCACCTAACGGGGATATCGGAAACTACAAATACAGGGCCTATGGAGCGTTATGTCGAGAACTTGCTTCTCTCACTGCTGGGACGGGAAACTTTCTCTGAAATATTCATTATTGAAAGAGCGCATAGATCCTTGGCACCAAAACCACCGACTGGCTCGAGACCGATCATAGCTCGAGTACTGAATTACAGGGATCGTGACGCATCGCTTCGTAAGACCAGAGAGCTGGGAAAATTGAACCATGAAGGTATGGATATCTCTCTATACCCTGACTTCACGGCGTCTGTCCAAGAAGCAAGGAAGAAGTTTGGCCCGGCGAAGCAACAACTGAGAGATTTGAATATTCAATATGCCATGATGTACCCCGCTAGACTCAAGGTCACGGATGACGGAAAGACGAAGTTTTACACTAAACCTCAAGATGTGCTGAAATTTATCCAACAGAAAGGTCAATGCGGCCTGAGGAGAAAATCCCCAAGAGGAGATCAGGAAGAACAATCTACTACATCTGACATTGAATAACTACAAACTGGTCGTGTAAGTGGTAAACCCCTTCAGAATGGAAAAAACAATGTTGAATGGTCACGCAGCCCAGCACCAGTGGCCAAGAGGAGTTGCTGCAGGGCGTGGGGGATGTTCACTACTCAACAACAAACAGTTGCACTATGCAGCAGCCGGCAACAGTATGGAGTGTATCACCTCTGGCTGTGGACTGGGAACGCACATTGCCGAAGAATGGTTGTGGGACAAAAACCGCTAAGTACACTACAGATAAGTCAGATGACTGCATAAGAATGTACCTTACTATAATATTGCAATGTTAAACATGTTAGCTCATGGTTAGCTTTAGGCTCCTTACGACATACCGTAATTGTTGACAAATGTCTTATTGGTTAATAATGTGTAGGTACGACAAGTTATATTGAGTTCTTGGTATATAAGTGTATAGGGCGTCCGCACATGTGGGATAGCCCACAGGAAATGGGCTGGCAGTTCTCGCCCCTCTGTGCGCTCCACACCAGGTTATATTTGTTTGGGGTTACTTTTAGGGAGGGAGGGACAGTTGGGTTTTATGGCAAACCAAGTTGGGATTGGCTTCGTCAAGGGGGAATGGGCGGAGTGGGTGGAAGGAGGGGAGAAGGAAGGTAGAAAAAGTCAACACTGACATATTGCATACACAGGATTTTCTTCACATTCTGATTTGACAGTGGAGGTGCTTACGCAATATAAGTGATGACAGGAATGGCTTACATTACCTCCAATACCCGAAAACGAACGTTTATAACGTGGAATGTTCGCGGACTTCAAAACCCACAGACAATACGCAAAGTACTTGCATATTTTGATAGACATGGCATAGATGTAGTATGTATACAAGAAACACACCTCACATCCATCAATGAAACACGGGTGGGCACGAGATGGGCAACATACCTTATGGCTTCCTCATTCTCAACGTATGCTAGAGTACTGCTGTTAATTAGGCGTAGCACACCATTCCAACCTATCCACACTATTAAGGATGACCAAGGCCAATATGTTATAGTACAAGGGAATTTTGGAGGTACAGTACTGACGATAATTAATTCCTATGACCCGAATGTCGACGACCCCAGTTTTTATGCAGAGATTTGGCCCAAACTCAGGGACTTGCCAAGTACAACAATAATATGGGGTGGGGATTTCAACACGTGTCTAGACCCGGCCCTAGATAGGTCAACTGGGAACGAACTGTATGGTAAGGAAGCGGCTAAAGTCCTAAGAGAAGGCATGGAGGCGTGGGTGATGTCGGACATATGGAGGTTGAGACACAGAGGACGTAAGGAGGGGACATGCACATCGACAACACATAACACATGGTCGAGGATAGATTATTGGCTGCTCACACAAGATGCATGTACGTGGACAAAGACGATAGAACATTTACCCAAGACGCTATCGGACCATTCCCCTGTCTGCCTTACACTAGAGATCCCTACATACATACCTAGGCAATTCACTTGGAGGATGCAGGGGAGTGCCCTTCCAGATCAGGTCTTCCACAGCGAGCTACTACAAGCCATAAGAGACTATTTTGATTTAAATGCAGGGTCGGTGGATAGTGCAGGGACGTTATGGGAAGCGTTTAAAGTTACAATTAGAGGCCATCAAGAGCGTGGTACATGCTAGCATGCCGGGCAGTGAAACTCCCCGTTTACGCCCCATCACTCCCTATCAAGAACCACCCGAAAATATCAATCACGCAAGAGAATAAAATGGTGAAATTGTTGGGGGAAATTAACTTATCCACAATGAAAGATGTTTTCCCACATGGTAGATTCATTCAAAGGGATGACCCGTCGTTAAGTATACACAAGACACCCATGAAGATGTTTGCACATTTTCAGTTACAAGTAGCGATCAGGGAGCTCTATACCTCATTTCCGGATGAACCGCAGACTTTTCAGACATTGCAAGCACTATTGATAGCATCTACTCGCCAAAAGTTAGTTACACGCCTATACACCGCGTCACAGTCAGGACAGAGCGGGATCGCGAACAGGTCACTTCACAAGTGGGAAGTGTTAATAGGAGATAACATTGATGAACGGGACTGGGACTGTAGCTGTACGCAGCTGCAATTGATGACCTCAAACTGCAATTTGCGAATAATACACTTTAAATTCCTAAAACAATTTTATTATACCCCGACTCAGTTATACAGTTATGGCCTGCGATCCCATGACAAGTGTTATAGATGAGACGTACCACATGCAGATTTTCGGCACATAGCATGGGCATGCCCACAGGTACATAGGTACTGGCAAGATATAATGGGAGCGCACACAAAGATGTTAGCAAAGCTGATACCGAATGCTCCACTGGTGTGTTTATTGGGCATATACAGGCTCAAACCTACAAATCGACGGAAATTTCTGGCTGTAGCACTTCTATTAGCTAAACGCCGCGTTGCTATTAGATGGGGCAGTAAACGCCCCCCTAGGTTCAAAGACTGGCTCACAGATATGTCCTATTGTAAAGAAACTCTGGAGACCTATGTGGAGGAAATGCCGCAAGCATCTAGACCCCGGGAAGGTTAATATACAATCATTGGTGGAACAATAGACCATACGATGCTAGGGGTGGCCTCCTTGGTAAATGAAAAATGAATAGAATGCAGGGGTTCTGCTTATACCTAGAAATGTATTAAATAATATTGGTAATGCTGTTCGGATCTGTTTTTTTTTTTGAGGATGTTGCAGTCTCTTGGGATTTTAATTTATGTCATGTGTATTTGCTTATATATGTCAGAAACCAATGATGAAAACGTCCATGTATATTGTTGTATAAGAATGATGTAATTTTTATATTGCAATTAACTGATTCTACTGTAACAGATGCTCTGTGGAGGTTTGACCAGACAAAATAAACAAATTTAATTAAAAAAGTATGGAAACGAAACCCTGATAGCCCAGCGAAAACCAAATTTAGTATGTGACCTTATTTTTCTGTACAGAGACCCATCTACAGATGATCTAGAAAAAAGTCCCCCATACTGAAACCGAAAACTTTAAAGGATTCCATAATAAAGGAATACAACTCATCTATAAAATAAACATCAAATTGTATACGTCATCTAGGGACCACATTATGCAAAGTGTGAACCCAACCACCAGCAACTAGAGACAGGTAAATAATGAAAAGAGCTGACCCCTGGAAGAGCAACAATTGTGTACGATAGGAATAAAAGTCTTCTACAAACGGCAGAATCTACTAGGCCAATGCCCCTTTCCCTCAAGGACTAACATACATGAACACCTTCATAGACCAGAAAAGGTACACCATTAGAGGGAAATGCCCTTCAGAAAAGAAGGAAATCTTTAGTAATAACACACGGCTTTATAACAACCCAAAAAGAGTTTAAAATATTAATAATCCTTCATAATGGAATGAATAGAATTGCCTGAGAGATGTCAGCCTAGAGACCTGTAATAGTATGACATAATCCCAGGAAAACAAACTCAGGGAACATGTACAAACCAACAATTTCTGCATGAAGGGGCAGAAGAACCAATCAACAGTAATGGCTATAAGACAGAACCTGAAGAGCATGTAGTGTCTTAAAGCTCATATGATAAGCGTTTGGTTGATAGTTTTCTAAATCTAGCAAAAGAAGAAAACTTTTACAATCAATCATAAGTAACATCTATCACCTAAACAGGAGTCAAGTACAAGGAGAAAAGGCAAGTACAAGTGGAAAAGCCAAGGCAACATAAACGATTAATGTAGGCTACCCTCTATTTTCTGTGAAAATACCATTAGGAATTTTGGGATAGTCACCCTCAGTGCATACTATCCCATCAACACCACCTCAGTCAATTGACATATGCCCATAAATAAAGAATACAGTCACACAAATACCATCTAAAACTATAAGACAGTTCGTCTTATTAACCAAAACTAATAAGAGGGTCATTGTACTTAAACCTCTCATCAAAAGCCAGACACTGAGGTTCCCATGGGGTACACATTTCAAAAGTACCTTACACGGGGTACCAAACTCACAAATGTATATCATACATCAGAGAAATAACCAGACGAACAAGTTACTTACCTTCGGTAACGATATATCTGTAAGAGACATAGATTAGTTATAGATTCCTTACCTTAGAATTACCCCCAGGCGTCAGACTGGATCAGGAAAGATTTGTCAGCTGTACACCTGCGCGTCGAAAGGTGGCGTCGGTCGACTCCGTGTTCGCCATTGGCGTCTTGGTCGCTGGGATGACGTCGCATTAGCTACTTAGATGCCGGCCTTGTGCACTGACGTCAGTTCTGTACATGACTTTCCATGCCAGAAGCGCAGAGCCATGCAAGACACTGACCACTGGTGCACAACACTATAGCCCTGAAAGGGAGTCCTTAACCCTAGAAATCAGTTTGCAGAACGGGGAGGATGGGTGGGGCGGTAAGGAATCTATAACTAATCTATGTATCTTACAGATATATTGTTACAGAAGGTAAGTAACTTGTTCATCTGAAAGAGACAGTTATAGATTCCTTACCTTAGAATAGATACCCCAGCAATACCAACCCCGGAGGTGGGTCTGCGAACCAAGTTCACACCAGAAAGTCCTGGAGAACAGAACGGCCAAAGAAGCAGTCTCTCCGGACTTGGCTGTCCAGGCAGTAGTGTTTTGTGAACGCGTGCAGCCAAGCCCACGTCGCTGCCTGACAGATGTCATTAAGGGGGACTCCATGTCGCAAAGCAGTGGTAGCTGCCATCGCCCTGGTGGAATGGACGCGTAACCCCACTGGAGGCTCCTTCTTCGCCAAGGAATAACAAGCTTTGATGCACAAAACAACTCATCTAGAGATGGTCCATTTGTGCACGGCCCAACGTTGTTTGGTGCCCAAGTAGCCAACAAAGAGCTGGTCATCCACCCAGAATTGCTTTGTGTGATCCAAATAAAATGAAAGCACACGTTTTGGATCCAGACATTGGAGCCTCTCTTCTTCTTTGGAAGGATGCGGAGGCAGACAGAAGGTGGGAAAAGTGATGGTCTGTCCAATGTGGAAAGAAGTAACCACTTTGGAAAGGAAGGAAGGATGACAGCCAAAAAAAGGAGGTTTTGAAGAAAGAGTTTGGAGCTCACTCACCCTGCGCGCAGAGGTGATGGCCACCAGAATGGCAGTTTTAAAAGTCAGAAGCCTGAGAGGACAGTTATGTAGTGGCTGAAAGGGAGCACACATAAGATACGTAAGAACTAAGTTCAAGTCCCACTGAGGCATTACGAAGGGAACAGGAGGAAAAAGGTGAGTAATGCCCTTAAGGAAGCGATTTACAACAGGGGGACTTGAAAAGAGAAGGCTGATCAGGAAGCCGAAGAAAGGCTGAAATGGCCAAGTGGTAGCCCCTAAGAGTGCTCAGAGCAGAGACCTGCTGGGCCAAAGAAAGGAGGAACAAGAGAACCTCAGAAAGAGGGGTGGAAAGGGGATCTACAGCCTTTGCTGCGCACCATGCCACAAATGTGTTCCATCTGTAGGCGTATACCGTCGTAGTGGAGGGAAGCCTGGCTGCCAAGGTAACATCTCAGATTTCGGGAGGAAGTTCAAAAGCTGTCAACTGTCGCTGTTCAATTTCCACGCAAGAAGGTGGAGGCTGGACAGGTTCCGGTGGAGGACCATCCCATGCTGCTGCGATAGAAGATCCTCCCGAAGAGGCAGTCGGGTCGGAGGATCGATGGCCATGTGTAATAGCTTGGAATACCAGACTCTTCATGCCCGATCCGAAGCCACCAGAATTACTTGGGCCCGGTTGCGCTTGATCTTCTTTATCACTCTGGGCAGAAGTAGTATAGGCGGAAAGGTGTATAGAACACCGCAAGTCCATTCGCGAAGAAAAGCGTCGCCGAGCGAGTGCCTCCTTAGAAATTTCAACGCGCAGAATTGCTGACATTGCGCGTTCTCTTCGGTGACGAATAGATCTAACCAAGGCACTCCCCACTGTTGAAAGAGACCTTACATCACCTCTGAGTGAATACGCCATTTGTGATCCATCAAGCACCTGCGGCTGAGTTTGTCCGTCCTGGTGTTCAGCGAACCTGCCAGGTGTTGAACCACCAGGGATATGCCCTGATGTTCCAGCCATGTCCAGAGGCGTAGGGCCTCTTGACATAGGGTCCACAACACCACCCCGCCTTGCTTGTTGCAGTACCACATGGTGGTGGTGATGTCCATGAACACCTACACTACTCTTCTCCGGACAGAGGGAAGGAATGCTTTCAGTGCAAGACGAATTGCTTGGAAATCCAGAAGGTTGATGTTGAGCCCAGACTCCGCAGGAAACCAGAGGCCTCTGATCTCCGCCTCCCCCATGTTGCCGCCCGATCCCAGAAGTAATGCATCAGTCACCACAGTGCCCTCCGAGATCTGGATGCAATCAGGCAGGTTCCCCTGATGTTGTGCCCACTGAAACTTCAGGTCCCAATGCAGAGCCCGCATATGCCATCTGGCATGGTCCACCAGGAGGATGCAGGAGGCCATCAGGCCCAGTAGCCTGAGGGTCATACTGACCGAAACCCGGGATAGAGGCTGAAAGATTGGAATCATAGCCCAAATAGCCCGGCATTGCTGTTCAGGAGGATAGACCAGAAACTGCGTCATGTCCAGAACTGCTCTGATGAAGAGGAGCTTCTGAGAGGGAGTCAGGTGTGACTTCGGCACATTGATGGAGAACCCCAGCGAATGCAGGAGGTCGGCTGTAGTCTGGAAGTGGGAGACGACAGCCTGGTGCGAGCCCACCTTCAACAGTCAGTCATCAAGATAGGTGAATACTGGAGAGCCAGATCTGCGACCACCGCCATCACTTTCATGAACACCCGAGGGGCGCTGGTAGGGCCAAAGGGGAGCACGGTGAACTGAAAGTGCTCGTGGCCTACCGTCAACCGCAGGTAATGCCGGTGGGCCGGCAGGACGGGAATGTGAAAGTAAGCGTCCTGCAAGTCCAATGCTACCCTCCAGTCTCCAGGGTGGAGGGCAGACAGGACCTGAGTGAGCGTCAACATTTTGAACTTCTCCTTCCGGAGAAAGCGGTTGACGTTCCTGAGATCCAAGAAAGCACGTAGGCCTTTGTCCTTGTTGGGCACCAGAACGTAGTGGGAATAACAACCACAACCTACTTCTGGGGCAGGAACTCGCTCAATGGCTCCCTTGGCCAAGAGAGTCATAACTTCCTCTTGTATCAGGGCCAGATGATCCGCCGACATGCGATGGTACTGAGGTGGCATGGCTGGGGGAGGCAAGTCTCAAAGGGGAGGGAGTAGCCCCTTCGGACTATCTGTAAACCCACCTGTCCGACGTGATGGTGCGCCAGTGGGGGTGGTGATGGTGAATCCTACCGTCCACTGGCGATTGGTGACCCTGGAAGGTCGGACTAGGAGGGTTTGGAGGCTGCTGCAGAGGGGGTGGTGGTGGGCTGGCCCACTTGCTGGCCCCCAGAACCACAACGGTGGTTCTCACGTCCCCGGCCGCGCAGGGGCTGAACAGCTTGCGCTGGCCTGTGGCCCTGGGTGGAACATTGTGGGGCACCCCTTCCGTAGCCACAAAAGGGGCGAAAAGCAGACTGCGCAGGGCGAGTGGTGAAGAGGCCCAAGGACTTGGCCATAGCCTGAGAGTCCTTAAAGCGCTCTAGCTCATTGTCTGCCTGGTCATCGAACAGGCGACGGCCATCAAAAGGCATGTCCATAAGAGTGGATTTGACTTCCCCTGAAAAACCAGTCGACCTCAGCCAGGCGTAGCATCAAAGGGCTACCGACATGGAAATCATACTGCCTAGCGAGTCGGCGGTATCCAGTCCACAGCGAATTGTAAACCTTGCTGCGTCTCTCCCCTCGGCAACTGCACAGGAGAGTATGGCCCAGGCCTCCTTCGAGCACTGGGGCAGCACTTGCGCCACCGTATCCCACACGGAGTGGGTGTAATGGCCCAACAGACATACGGTGTTTACCGATCGCAGTTCTAAGCTGGAGGAAGAAAGCTTCTTCCCAAGATGGTCCAGCTTTTTAGATTCCCCATCAGGTAGTGCGTTGGGGAATATGCCTTTGGATGTGGAGGCTTGGACCACCAAGCTCTTATGGGTGGGGAGTTGGGAAAGGAAAGTGGAGTCGCCCGGGACCGGGCGGTGGCCTCGGGCAATCTTTCTATCCACAGGAGCCCCTGTGTTGGGCCTGGACCAGGTGCCTCAAAAGATGTCAGTGAGGGCTTCATTTAACGGTAGCAGGGGCCTCAAAGAACTCACTGCCGGCTGAAGCACCTCTGTCAGGAGGATAGTCCTCACTGCCACCGTAGGTAGCTCGAGGTTGAGAGCCTCAGCCGCCCTACTCAACACCACGGCATAAGACGCTTAGTCCTCCATAGCCATGGTAGGAGACAACATGCCAAGGTCTGGTGAGGTATCCAGACCACTGGCTTCCCCCAGTACCTCTTTCCAGTCCGGTTCGTAACCTAGATGGTCAGTCAAAGGGTCTCCATACCTCTTCCAGTCCCCCTCACCCTCCTCTGGCTGCCAATCTGGTCTCAAAGAGCCAGGGTACAACAGGGGCACAAAAGCATCCGTCGGTGCCGGATCCGCTGTAGGTCAACGCCGGTCCGGCTCCGTGTCTACATCGGGGTGGATGCCGGGGCTGATGCCGGCTGGGGACGCAAGCGGCATCGGCTGCAGACGTGGTGCCGGTGGAATCGGCTCCTGGGGAGGTGTAATCATGTCAACCGGCGCCGATCCGGATCCAGGCCTGGATCCAAGAGGGCCCTGCCGTGCCGGGGCTGGAGCGGCTGGCGTCGAAGGCCCAGGGCCCCCAGCCGAGTCCGCAGGGACGGAAGGCGCATCGGCGGAGTCAGGCTGCCCAAAGATGGCATGCATCGCTTCATAAAAGGTGCAAAGCTGGGCAGGGGTCGCTCCGGGTCCCGGGAAGGGAGGGAAACCTCTGAGTCGATCCTTGGGGCTCTGCACATGAAGCTGCGGGAGGGGCACCAACCGCATCCCTTGTCACGTCGGCCAACCGACAGGGAGAAGTCAAAGAGCGACGGTGCTTCTTGGACTTCTTGTGCTTTGACTTAACTGAGGAGTGCGAAGACTTTGAAGAAGACTGGTGGTGGTGGCTGCTGGGCCTCGAGAAGCTTTCGGGACTGCTCCCACAAAGACATCGGATTCATGGTCTGGCAGTCGGAGCACTACTTGGGGTCGTGGTCGCGCTCCAGGCAAAACAGGCACATGCGGTACGGATCAGTCACCGACATCAGCCGACTGCAGGAGCCGCAAGCCTTGAAACCGGGCATCCACGATGTGCACCAGGAGTCGAAGACTCAAAACCGATGTCGACAAAAGTCGGCAAAAAGTCAGTCAAAAAGTGACTGGAGGTACTGCTCTCTCCGGATCTGCGCTGGCTGGCGCAGAAAAAGAAAGAACTGAAGTCAGCGCGCAATGGCGGCGTCTAATTAGCTAGCGCAACGTCATCCCGGGGACCATGAAGCCAACGACGAACACGGAGTAGACCGACGCCACCTTTCGACGCTCAGGGGTACTGTTGACGAAAACGTTCGAGATCCAGTCTGATGCCTGGGGGTAATTCTAAGGTAAGGAATCTATAACGAATTGTCTCTTGTGGAACTCTGCACACTCAAATGTGAGACTAATAGTGCACACACTGAGCAATCCCAGTTCAAAACACATTTAGAAATGCTCACCATAGCATACAAAAGATACTCAACATAGAGAATAGTACATACCATCAGTTCTTGAGCTGTTCTTCAGAGTAAAGCAAATTGCAAGACCTGTATACCAGGCTTCAACTAAAAACACAAATAAATAGCTGAAAAACTGTCATTGGCAGAGA
Source organism: Triturus cristatus (assembly GCF_964204655.1). NCBI lineage: Eukaryota > Metazoa > Chordata > Amphibia > Caudata > Salamandridae > Triturus > Triturus cristatus. Next base: position 932,817,692 of record NC_140584.1, on the reverse strand, counting down.
TAAAGGGGAAAGTCGCGACTTCTGCACCAAGCAGTACATAATAACCAAGACAGCTATTTATCGTGTAATATACTTTACAGAACAAGACTTCTCAGAAAAGAGTTCTGTAGAATAGCTGCCCCATAATTTCCCTAAAATCCTGATTGACCAGAACTAAGGGTCATGCATAAACATATAAAGAAACGCAAGGTTATCTAAACAACCATAAACCCGTTTCAATCAGAAACACCACACTGGATGGAAAACAAAATACATATTACAACTCTGCCACATATAAACACTTTGTTCTGCACAAGTCAGAAAGAAAGAATTCTACCAGAACATTCATAGACATGTTTAGGTGGCTTTGTCACACCGACCAGCTCTGAATCGCCGTAAAGTCAAATCAGCATGCTGACCAAATAAATGTATACTATCAAACGGGATATCTTTCAGGCTATCCTGTACAGGCTCTGAAAACCCAGACTGAGGCAGCCATGCATGTATGCGCAGTGCAACCTACTGCGCCATAGCTCTACCCACGGAATCAGTGGTGTCCACATTTTATTGTGAATTTTGCTGCTTCCTATCCATCTTGCACCACCTACAGAAGCTCACTACTGGCTTCCTCTGAAAGAGAAGGCAGCCGATGCGCCACAGAATCCCATAAAGCATGGGAAAATCTGCCCAAAACACATGCCATGTTTAATGACCTCAAAGCCAAACTGACTGAAGAGAATATATTCCTCCCACAATGCTCTAGCCATCTAGAATCTTTATTTGGTGGAACCAAGGGAAGGCCACTAGGGTTAAGCAAGGCCGTAGCAGCCTGAACCACCAGCCATTTTGCGGTGGGATTTAGCAAGAGACAAACTGGGTCACCAGGGGTGGATCGATTCCTAAAGACCAAAGCTCCGTGAACTAGAGCTCCCTTAACAGGTTTTGCCTAAGCTCCTAACAAAAGATCAAACAAACACTGATAAAGGAGTAAAGTCTCCACTCCCATCTCACCTTGGTGAAGAACATCCATCAAAGGGTCTGTGGATGATTCCACCGAGAGAAGCTTGCAACCTAAGGCTGAAGCTACCCTCCTCAATACTGCAGTATAACAAGAACTCTCCTCTGTTGCCATACCAAGTCTACCAGCCTCACCCAGTTCAGTCAGACAATTTTCTTCCAAAGGAGGCTAGACAGTATTGCCCAAAGGATTTTGACACCCTATAGTCACCCTTTCACCTGCCAAACTTAGCATTACCATAGGAAAAGCAGGAACAGGTAGTCTAAGGCCCAATGGAAAGTCGCCCAAAGCAGATGGCTCTATCGACACAGTCGCTGCATCATATCGAGGTCAGGAAAGGTAATGGGATCAGCATTGATCGGCACTGCCAACGTGATTGGCTGAATAGGCCCAATGCCAAAGGTGTGGACCCTGAATGGCTGTGCACCTGCGCCGCATCAAATTCAATAATGGATTTAGAGGGTCCAACTATCACCAAGGACGAACCCGCCGGCAAGGATCTAGTCAGGGCACATTCTACCGCTTTGGGGCCAGAAAGTGCACCAGAAGGAGACTGAGGCCCCACAGCCTCATGCAGGGAAAAATAATATTCCCACATTTGGACTAGAGTCACCCCTGTTCCAGGATATTTAGGGAGGTGCGGAGTGGACACCAAAGGTTGGCAGACGGCATCGGAGACAGACCTACGTACTGACAAGTTACTTCTTTGGAGCCTTCCTTGACCGGTCTCTGGACTTGGGTGAATGATGATGCCTATCATTCAACACTCCCTCAACGCCTTCAGCCGGAGATGCAGACAGTAACCGCACTCATGGAGTTCAAGGCACCACAAACAAACGGTATGAGGATCTGTGATCAACATCTGTGTCACAAGATCCACATGGTTTAAACCCTGACAACATTGCAAAAAAGCACACTGTTCCCTCAACAAAACATTGAGATGGGCCTGAAAAACAGCCCCCTAACTGCTCCGGGTCCGCGTTGCAAGCAGGGAAAAGAAGGAACTGACGTTGGCAAATTGGTGAGGCAGCTATATGGACTCCATCGACGTCACATCCGGTGGACAGCGTCGTTCGAGTCACGCAACTTCCTCGACCGACATGCGGACATCCTATGGGAAAAAAAATACAGATCCAGTCTCATACCTGGGCAAGATTCTGAAGTAAGGAATCTGCGGCTAGATGTCTCTATCAGATCATGATGAAACACAAATGATGAGGATCCCAAGTACTGTAGTTAAGCCGGGGGGTACTTGAGGGGGACTGATCTAAAACAGCCAGGGATCCTGATGCCATCTGGGCACAGACGGGCTTGCCTTAGGTGTACCTTTGACATGCCCGTTGCTCATCCCCGCTGGGATGCGCCTTAAATAGGTGCTGCTAGAAGGAGCTAAGTGCTCTGACCAACGGTACCGCTAACCACGAAAAGGGCGGCGCAGTACTAAACAGCCACTAAGTGGGAAAACAAGACTTCAAACAGAAAGCTGATGCAGACCGGAGGGTAACGAATCGAAAAAAAACTAAGAAATTCCCAACCACCCAAGACAGACCCCTGAAATACAAGCTAAAATGTAACTTCTTGTAGAACAAGTTACTTACCTTCGGTAACGATGTATCTGTAAGAAACATTAGTTAGTTAGATTCCTCACCTTAGAATATCCCCAGGCGTCAGACTGGATCCGGAAGATTTTTCGTCAGCAATACCCCTTGCGCGTCGCTAGGTGTCGTCTGCGGCTCCGCGTCCGTCGTCGGCGTCGTGCGCCGGGATGACGTCGGAGTACTTAGACGCCGCCCTCGCGCGCTGACGTCAGTTCTTGTACATAGCCTTCCGCACCAGGAACGCAGAGCCATGCAAAGACCGACACTGGTGCCAAAAATAAAATCTAGGGGCCTGAAAAGGATAACCTTAACCCTAGATGTCAGTTCGCAGAACGGGGAGGATGGGTGGGTCGGTGAGGAATCTAACCAACTAATGTTTCTTACAGATACATCGTTACCGAAGGTAAGTAACTTGTTCATCTGAAAGAAACACGTTAGTTAGATTCCTCACCTTAGAATAGATACCCAAGCAATACCATCCCCGGTGGTGGGTCTGCGAACCAAGATCACACCAGAAAGTCCTGGAGGACAGAACGGCCAAAGAAGCCATCCCTCCGGACTTGGCTGTCAAGGCAATAATGCCTGGCAAACGTGTGTAGCGAAGCCCACGTCACCGCCTGACAGATGTCCTGGAAAGGGACACCCCGTCCCAAAGCAGTAGTAGCCGCAGTGGCCCGAGTAGAATGGGCGCGCAGCCCAGCAGGAGGGTCCTTTTTTGCCAAGGAATAACAAATTTTGATGCACAAAACGACCCACCGAGAGATGGTCCGTTTGTGCACAGCTTTCCCCTTCTTAGCACCCACGTATCCAACGAAAAGTTGGTCGTCCACCCGGAACTGCTTTGTGCGGTCCAAATAAAAGGAGAGCGCACGTTTTGGGTCCAGACGGTGGAGCCTCTCTTCCTCTTTGGAAGGATGCGGAGGCGGAAAGAAGGTGGGCAAGGTGACAGACTGCCCAAGATGAAACGGAGTCACCACTTTCGGAAGAAAGGAGGGACGAGGTCGAAGGACAACCTTGTCCGGATGAACAGACAGAAAAGGAGGCTTTGAAGATAAAGCCTGGAGCTCACTCACCCGTCTAGCCGAGGTGATGGCTACCAGAAAAGCAGTCTTAAGAGTCAGAAGACGAAGGGGACAATTGTGAAGAGGCTCGAAGGGAGCGCACATCAGGAATGTCAGGACAAGATTCAAGTCCCACTGAGGCATTACAAACGGAACAGGAGGGAACGTGCGAGTAATGCCCTTTAGAAAGCGTGTAACTACAGGGGACTTGAAAAGAGAAGGCTGATCAGGAAGCCGCAAGAAGGCAGAGATGGCAGCAAGATAACCTTTCAGGGTGCCCAGGGCAGAGCCCTGCCGGGCCAAAGAAAGAAGAAAGAGGAGAACCTCAGAAAGAGGGGCGGAAAGGGGATCCACAGCCTTTGCTGTGCACCATGCCACAAATTTGTTCCATCGGCAGGCGTATACCGTCTTTGTGGAGGGACGCCTGGCTGCCAGAATGATATCACAGACTTCAGGAGGCAAGTCAAATGGCATCAACTGCCGCCGCTCAATCTCCACGCATGGAGGTGGAGGCTGGACAGGTTCGGGTGGAGGACCGTCCCCTGCTGCTGCGACAGAAGATCCTCCCGAAGGGGCAGACGTATCGGAGGATCGGTCAACATACTGAGTAGCTCGGGATACCAGTACCTTCGTGCCCAGTCCGGAGCCACCAAGATGACTTGGGCCCGGTCGCGCCTGATCTTCTTCAGCACTCTGGGCAGAAGTGGTATAGGCGGAAAGGCGTACAACAGACCGCAACTCCACTCGTGACGAAAAGCGTCGCCGAGCGAGTGCCGCCTTGGAAATTCCAACGCGCAGAACTGCTGACATTGCGCGTTCTCTTCGGTGGCAAATAGATCTAACCAAGGCTCTCCCCACTGCTGAAAGAGACCTTGCGCCACTTCGGAGTTCAGACGCCATTTGTGATCCATCATGCACCGGCGGCTGAGTTCGTCTGCTCTGGCGTTCAGAGAGCCCGCCAGATGTTGAACCACTAGGGTGACGCCCTGGTGTTCCAGCCACGTCCAGAGGCGCAGAGCCTCCTGACAAAGGGTCCACGACCCCACCCCGCCCTGTTTGTTGCAATACCACATGGCGGTTGTGTTGTCCGTGAACACCTGCACGACACTGCCCCTGACAGAGGGAAGGAAGGCTTTCAGTGCAAGCCGGATCGCTCTCAACTCCAACAGGTTGATGTGGAGACGAGACTCCGCCGGAGACCAGAGGCCTCTGATCTCCGCCTCTCCCATATGGCCACCCCATCCCAGGAGGGACGCATCCGTCACTACGACATGCTCCGGTTGGGGAAGGGAGAGGCTTCTGCCCATGACCCAATCGCGGTCCGTGAGCCACCACTGCAACTGCTGTGCAGTGCCCTCCGAGATCAAGACATGGTCGGACAGGTTGCCGTGATGCTGGGCCCACTGAAACTTCAGGTCCCACTGCAGAGCCCGCATGCGCCGCCTGGCGTGATGCAGTAGTAGGATGCAGGAGGCCATCAGCCCCAGAAGCCGCAACACTAGCCTGACCGAAACCCAGGATAGAGGCCGAAAGATGGGAATCAGGGCCTGAATATCCCGGACCCGCTGTTCCGGTGGATAGACCCGGAACTGCGCCGAATCGAGAACCGCTCCGATGAAAAGGAGCTTCTGAGAGGGACTCAGGTGTGACTTCGGCACGTTGATGGAAAACCCCAGCAAATGCAGGAGATCCGCCGTAGTCTGGAGGTGGGAGACGACTGCCTGGGGCGAGCCCGCCTTCAACAACCAGTCGTCGAGATAGGGGAAGACTGGAACCCCTGATCTGCGCAGATGAGCTGCGACCACCGCCATCACTTTCGTGAACACCCGAGGGGCACTGGTGAGACCGAAGGGGAGCACGGTAAACTGAAAGTGCTCTGGGCCCACCGTGAACCGCAGGTAACGCCGGTGGGCCGGCAGGACGGGGATGTGGAAATATGCGTCCTGCAAGTCCAACGCTACCATCCAGTCTCCGGGGTCTAGGGTAGCTAGAACCTGAGCCAAAGTCAACATCTTGAACCTTTCCTTCCGGAGGAAGGCATTGACGTTCCGGAGGTCCAAGATAGGGCGTAGGCCCCCTTTGCCCTTCTTGGGAACCAGAAAGTAGTGGGAATAACAACCACGACCTACTTCTGGGCTCGGAACGCGCTCGACGGCCCCCTTGGCCAAGAGGGCCGAAACTTCCTCGTGGAGAAGATTCAAATGATCCCCCGAGATACGGTGGTGCTGCGGTGGCATGGCTGGAGGGGTCGTCTCGAAGGGGAGGGAGTAGCCCCTTCGGACGATTTGCAGCACCCACCTGTCCGATGTTATGGACCGCCAGTGGAGCAGGTGATGGCGAACTCTGCCGCCCACTGGCGTGGAATGGGCCTGAAAGCTCGGACTAGGAAGGTTTTGAGGCGGATGCTTCCGGGGTGGATGTGGACTGACCTAGTCGTCCTCCAGAACCGCCTCGGCGGAAACCACGTCCGCGCGCAGGTTGATTCTGCGGCTGGTGGCTAGGCGTACGTGAGGAGGCACCCCTTCCTTGGCCACGAAAGGCGGAAGTGTGCCACCGCGGGGCCGAGAGGCCCAAGGACTTGGCCGTAGCCCGGGAGTCCTTAAAGCGATTCAGCGCACTGTCCGCTTTCTCGCCAAAAAGGCGAGTGCCATCAAAGGGCATGTCCATGAGAGAGCTCTGGACATCACCCGAAAATGACGTGGACCGCAGCCAGGCGTGACGTCTAAGCGCCACTGAGGTAGAAATCGCCCTACCCAGCGAGTCCGTGGTGTCAAGGCCACATCTTATATCATGTCGCGCGGCATCCCTCCCATCGGCCAGAGCCTGGGTAAGTCGTGTCCGGACCTCCTCCGGACACAGGGGCAGCGCGTCCTCCACCGCATCCCACAGAGAGTGGGAATAACGGTCCAAGAGACAAGCGGTGTTCAAAGACCGCAGGCCCAAACTAAGGGAAGAGAACAGTTTCTTGCCAAACTGCTCTAGTCTCTTGGAATCCCGGTCCGGCGGGGCGGTCGGGAAAGAGGATTGGGAGGTGGAGGCCTGGATAACCAGGCTCTCAGGGGTAGGGTGTTGGGACAGAAAACTGGGGTCGCCCGGAGCAGGGCGGTGGCGCCTGGCGACGTTCCTGTCCACAGGAGGAACTGTGGAGGGCTTGGACCAGGTGCCCTGTAGAACGTCAGTGAGGGCCTCATTGAATGGCAGCAGAGGCTCAGTGGAGCTTGCTGCAGACTGAAGCACCTCAGTGAGGACGTTCGTCCTCAAAGCCACGGCAGGCAGCGCGAGCCCAAGGGCTGCGGCCGCCTTGCGCAGCACCACGGAGAAAGCAGCACCCTCCTCCGAAGCCACAGTCGGAGGAGAGATGAATCCAGTGTCTGGTGAGGTATCCAGACCACTGGCCTCCCCCAGTTCATCTGCCCAGTCCTGGGACAGTTGGGCCTGAGCGGCCATAGGATCCTCGGATCCCTCCCAGTAGTCCCCATCATCCGACTCCTGGTGTAGAGGAGAAAGTAACGGAGCCGGGCGGTAGACAAAATGTGTCTCTAGCGGCGTCGATCTCGGCATCCATCGACGCCAGACCGGCGCCGGGCCCGGAGCGGGACTGAACTGGGGCACGACGTCGAGCGGAGTCGACGTCGGCGTCGGGGTGGAACCGGAGTCGACGCCGGCGGAGGAGGCGTGACAAGGTTGACCGGCGTCGACGGGGACTCGAGAACGGGTCCCTCGGGCGCTTGCGGCGTCGAGGCCGGAGCCGTCAACGGCGCCGGGGCCGGAGCCACCGGCAGGCAAGGCAGCCCAGTCGGGTCCGCGGGGCCCGAAGGCGCGCCAGCGGGCACCGACGGCGGAGCCAGGTTCCTCATGGCCGAGAGGAAGGCACTGACTTCCGCCGGCGTCGCGTTAGTCCCAGGGACCGGAGGGTATGGGGACGGGCGCGGCGCCTGCGGCTCTGCCGGAGCCGCGGGGGTGGAACCACCCTGACCCTCGACCGAGTCGCGCGACCGGCGAGGGGAGTCCGAAGAGCGATGTCGCCTCTTGGACTTCTTGGAATGCTTCGACTTACCCGAAGACTTGGATCTCGAAGACTTGGATCCCGACGACCGATGGTGACGTCGGCTGCGGCTCCGCGACCGATCCTTGGACCTCCTCCTGGACCGGGATCGAGAGGCGCGCGGAGCCGAGTGGCGAATCTCGAGAAGCTTACGGGACCGCTCCCGTCTAGCCTTCGAGGTCAGGGCCTTGCAGTCCGAACACAACTCCGCGTCGTGATCGAGGCCCAAGCAGTAAAGACACTGGCGGTGATGGTCCATAACCGACATCAATCGGTTACAGTCCGTACAGGCTTTAAACCCAGGCATCCTACCGGCACCGATGTCGAGACACGATCAAAAAGGATTAAAAAAGTTAGTCAAAAATTGACTAAAGGGGTAGCTCTCCCGGATCTGCGCTTACTGGCGCGGAAAAAAGAAGAACTGACGTCAGCGCGCGAGGGCGGCGTCTAAGTACTCCGACGACGTCATCCCGGCGCACGACGCCGACAACGGACGCGGAGCCGCAGACGACGCCTAGCGACGCGCAAGGGGTATTGCTGACGAAAAATCTTCCGGATCCAGTCTGACGCCTGGGGATATTCTAAGGTGAGGAATCTAACTAACGTGTTTCTTTCAGATACTTAATGTAATCCATCTTAGACACTCTAAGATGCAGATTATAAACAAACTGTAAGTAACAGTATGTCGAAATCTTAAGTCCTTATTAAGCTGTTTAGATGGTCACTCCACGGAACGAGGAGTAGACATGGCATTGAAGAATCGGTGGTTAGATATAATATCCACCATGAAGATTATCACCAAAGGGAAGTAACTTGTTCTTCTGATGGATACTTCCAAAAGCAGATTTTTTACCTTTGGAATAGATACCAAAGCAGTATCTCTAAAAGATGGTATTAGGTAAACCTGGCTGTTGAGGCAGTTGTGCTTCGTCAACATATACACTGATACCCACATTACAGAACTGGCACTCCCCTTGCCAGTGCAGCTGTATCAGCTTTGGCCCTGGTGGACTGGGTCTGCAGGACTCTTTTCTGGTCAATGCATAGCGTATCTTTATATAAAGGACTGTTCACCATAACAGAGTCCTCCTCTGCTCTGTTTTGCTATTCTTGGGTCCAGTGAAGCCAATAAATAGGTGGTTATTTACATGGCGGTCCCTTGTAGTTTCAGTATAAACGCTCAAGGATGTTTCAGGTTCAATTCGAATGAATTATCTCCTCTTGAAACAGGTGTGGCAGACCGAAGGTGGATGGTATTGTAGTCCCCTGTCCTACATGAAAGGGAGACACCACTTTGGGCAAGAAGCTGGCCAGAGTCCTCAGCACCAATTTGTCCAGAATGAAAGTGGTGTATGGAGGTTGCACAATGGAACCTATAGTTCACTCATGCAGCGCACAGAAATGGTTGGAATAAGAAGGTCTATTGCCAGGAGCCATCAGGAACAACTATGGATCAGCTCAATTGATGTGCACAGAGTAATGTGAGGCCCAAACGGATGTCCCATGACAAAAGGTTTAGGAGGAGACTAGCAAAACAGGTGACTTGAAAAAGACAAGGCAGTTCCAGCATAACAATTCCAAAATGGCATGTAATCCATTACTGTGCCTAGTGTAAGATCTTGCTGGGCCAATAGAATCAGAAAGTCTGGTCCCACACCAGAGCACAAACTCTTCACAGCATTAAGTGTAAATGTATTTTGTTCAAAGAACGTCTGACTGCAAGGATGATATCCACTACCTCAGGAGACCAAAGGAATTTTGCTGTCGCCACTCAACCTCCATGCATGGAGGTGTAGTTTCTGGAGATTTGGTATAGGACCCTCCCCTGTTCTGGAGACAGAAGGTCATTCCGAAAAGGAAGCTACATCAGAGCGCCTTGAGACCCTCACAGGTGATTTGCCGTGCTTTATAAATCCTTTATTGATTGAGAGGGCAAATGATCAGGCTTAAGAGATCTGGGTAGTACACGGATGACTTTGGCTCAGTTTATCCTGATTTTCTTCTAAACTTCAGGCAGGAGTGGAAATGATGGAACTGTATTCAGGTGACCAGTGTTCCATTGCAGATAGAATACATCTTCCATTGAGTCTCCTATAGTGAACTTGAGCACATCAGACTTTTGACTAGATGTTTTCGGCAGTGACAAATATGTCAAGGCAGACCCCACTGTTTGAAGATTCCCAGTGCCATCTCCAGATGGGGATGCTATTCATGGTCTGCTCTTGCGCTCAGGACCCTCCCAGGTGTTTGGCCACCAGAATGATCAAATTATGGTTCAGCAGGACCCCACTCTACCCTGATTATGGCTGCACAAATAGTGGTTGTGTTGTCCATGAGTAAGGACCTGCACCAGCCCCCTCCCGCCCATCTATACCTGAGCGGAAGCCTCCGCTCAATACCTGTCTAAGATGACCAACCCCACCCTAGCAGTGACACATCTGTCATGTCTGGCAGTGGTATATGTTCGTCTGCCACTACAGAAGATCCTAGGAGACACTGATGGAAACGGAGAGGCAGCCCTGGTGCTGGCCCAGCTGAAACCTGGGGTTTTAATGCATATGCCATCTGGCTTATGGGAGGAGGATGCACAAGGATACAAGCCCAAGAATCTTCCCAAAGACCCAGGACTGAGCCCAAAACATCAGGATCATATCCTGAATGCCCAGAGACCCACTGCAGTGTTTGAAAGGCCTTGAATGGACCACATCCATGGTAGCTCTTATAAAGGGAAGGGCCTCCGTAGGGCTCAGGTGGAACTTCAGCTTACTGATGGAAAACTTCAAGGAGGTTAAAAGAGTGGCCATTGCCTGGAAGTGGTCTGACTGCAGCAACCATGCTATGAGGAACAAGTTACTCACTTTCAGTAACACTCTGGTAGAGACTATCTAGCCACAGATTCCTCACCTTCTGAATATTCCCCAGGCATCAGACTCGAGCCGAAAAAAAGTTTCAGCAGGAACTTTGTATGACAGAAGGTAACAAAGTGCGGCTCTGCACAGATGCTGTTCTGCTCCACTAATTCGTCCTGGCGTGTAGGGATTAAGACCTGTGAAATAAATGAAAAGTAGGGTGTAGCTGCTTTGAGCAATCTGGAAAACCCATCGGTCTGAAGTCATGGATTTGTTTCATGATTTTGTCAAAAAATCCGGGTTACCAAAGGTGGGTCTGTTTCACCTTTCCACAGGTTGACTGACTGGAGGAGCCAAGCATGGTTTTGACCTAGTGGCCATGTGTGTGTTCATGAATGCCACTTTATATGGTAAAAAAGGGCATGACCAAGATGGTCCTGGTTTGAGTATTTCATTCAGCAAACTGCTTTTGGTTTTAACAGTTTGCAGCTGTAAATCTAGCACCTCTGCTGCTCTTGGCACTACTGCTGCCAAAGAGGCGCTTTTTTTCAAATGATGATCAGGTGGCAATTTCAGCTCGGTATCATGGGAACGGCTTAGCCCTCTGGCATTCTGTGAGCCTGGGTAAAGTCCTTCATCAGTGTAATGAGGGGCCATAGGTTGTTTGACTCATCATCATCGTAGTGGAAAAAAGTTTTGTAGGCCCTGGATGGGGTCAGTATTGAAATCTAACAGGACCTCCAACCTCTAGCAATACTGGATCTGTAGAGTAAGCAAACCTTGGCAACCTCAAAGTGAGACACAGACATGACACTGGCTGACAGTTTCGTGACTGGAGATTGTTGTTGAGGTTGGGGCTCAATCTAGATATGGCACCAGCACTGAAACTACTGGCATGGACCTTCAAGCTGAAGGTGAAGCCTGGACCGATGTCAGTACAGACCCCGAAGCCGCACTGGGGGAAGAGCCCCCGGCAGAAGTCCGGTGAGAGGCCCTTACAGTCTGTGGGGCTTTAACACCACCAGAGGGAGTCAGTAGTGTCTAAAAAGATTTGCAGTATGGCCTCCTTCAAGGCTATAATTAGCTGTGTGGTTGATAATAGCCCAGCAAAATTGAATCGAAAATATTTCATTACAAGACCGGAGGCTACCATTATGCATATTTCTTTTAATGCTAACTCTAAGCAGCCACTTAGAAGCAATACATCAAAGTGAAACGATTGTATGTTGGAACAACGAGTTCCCCAACCATGACTTCCCTAACAACAAGGTCGCAACAACGACCTTTTCTAAACCACAATTGTTTTTACCATGCATTCCTTTATCACGATTTTTCATGGTAAAGGAATGCGTGTTAAAATAAATGCTTTCCAACTAGTACCCCGATCCCCCGCCCCTTAAAAACGAATTCCTCCCATCCTAAAAACAAACACGATCACTTACACCCCCTAAAATACAAACTCAACCCACATAAATCTAATTGCCCTCTCCCTTTAAATAACCACAAAACCCCCCTAATCCTAAATACGAACTCCATCCCCATAAATGTAATTCCCCTCTTCCTTTAAATAATCACAAACCCCCCCACCTCCTAAATACAAACTCAACCCCCATAAATGTAATTCTCCTCTTCCTTTAAATAATCATGAAACCCCCCTCCTCCTAAATACGAACTCAGCCCCCATAAAACTAATTCCCCGTTCCCTTTAAATAATCACGTAAACCCCCACCTCCTATATACAAATTCTACTCCTTCATACTAATCCCTCCCACACCTTCTAAACAAACATGATCACCCATACCCCCTGAATACTAAACCCAAACCCCTATAAAAATTAACCCCTCTTACCTGTTCCTCTGCGACTGCGATGCTCCTCCGAACTCCGCCCTGCCCGAACACTAGAACGACTCGCTGAGTCATTGTTCGGGCAAGTCGTCGTTCCGCTTTCGTGACTCCGGAACTCATTGTTCCGGAGTCGTTGTTCAGGATGTTTCCCAAGTGAAACAGATCTAGAATAGAATCTTCCAGATGTACAATAGCCATGCACATAGAATAGTCTGTCTCTTAAATGCGGCTCCAGGCAGTTAAGTACATTTTCTCTTCACTTTCATGTATGACCTGTATCTTCTAGAATGGGCAACTACATGTGTATATATGTTTTCTCAACTTAATTTGTATACCTTTCTGAATAGACTTGTGCCTCTTTGACATCAAACTCATTTTAAATCTCGGCTCACACCTAACCAATTTCCAATCTTGGAAATTTTGTTCTCCGCCCTCACCCCATACCTCACCCTGTGTTTCCACCCGATCACGACCTACCCAGAAATACAGACAAGTCGGGAACTCCAATAACGAAATCAATAATACATTTTTTTTTTTAGACCTTTACCCCTGTCGTGGGTCAGAATACTCGCTCTGTTCAGCAAACAACATTTAATTGGGTCTCCTCCCGGCGCTTCAGCAACGAACCATCAGGAAGAAACCTGAGGAAAGTACTTTAGCAACTGCTGCACACGCAGCGAACAGAGGACGCTGCTGTCAAATCAGACGCAAGCAACAATTCTGGACCCTGAGAAAAGACCCTCAGCAGCGCAGTAAATCAACAGCTGATCGCTTGCAAGCATATCTGACTTCAGGAAGTCTGGCAGTTGGAGGCTCCCGTGATCAGCTGCTGACTGCGACCGCAAGTACCCAAAAGCTATTTTTGTGCGAAAAACCATACTTTACAGTAAATGAGCATAAAATTTAAAAGACCTAATGTAAGAAAAGCCTTCATTTACATAAGCTCCTCTGAACCTTACTAATAAGTCAGGTTGCCTGCCTTCTAAGCCATCTATATATATTACTAGGTACCACAACCCATAAAGGAGTACAAAGTCAAACATGTCTGTTATAGAATCAGATGATCTTTAGGTAACTACCCCTAACATCAATAATGAAGAAATAAAAGAGATGAGCTCCTGCATGCACTAAACACTCAACAAGGTCATGTCAACCAAAAGACCCTTAATTGAGGAAGAAGATGGCACTATTGAAACCCAGAAAGGCCAAAACAGGGAATACAATAAAAAGGGGGCAACAGATTAAAGAAAAACAACATTGAAAGAACAAGCCCCATGAGCACATTGGGAGGTCCAAACACCTCAAATAATTTGGGAGGTCTACGCATCTCATCATATAAAGGAGGTCTAAGCAACTCAAACCATAAGGTAGGTCTACGCACCTCAAAAGTATCAGGTGTCCTAAGCGGCACAACCTATCAAGGTGTCCAAAGCGGCTCACAATATCTAAGTGCTCGTCATGATACACAAGATCTTGAAATTGAACCACAAGGGGACCAAAACATGAACCCGTTGGATGAATACATTCTTGACCGAGAACAAGATGATCTAGACTTCAAGTTTCCCCTATTGTAAGAAAGTGCCTCTCTTTGCATGGTTGCCCCCACTTTTTACTAAACTGCTTATGTACTTTGACTGAGTTTTCCCTGGGTCCCTGCCAAACAGGAACCCAGGGCATATGTCCTATCCCTAAACTGCATTGAAGACAAAAGCTAATTTGCACTCTTTGGCCACTTGTGGTACCATTTACAGTCAGAACAGGGAGTGGGTTCCAAAACGCTTCTCAGTCCAATAATAGGTACAAGGGAAAGAACTTTGATCCCCTAAAGGCCTGGTGTCACAACTGTAAGAAGTTGGGGCACTTAACTGGAGATGCTACTTGTCCCAACAAGAAGCCCCCTACTGTCAGGCCTGGAGTGTCTAGGTTTAGATTTCCAAGGTTGAGCATACTACCCAGGAGTCGGGCTTGGCGCCTGGGGGGGAGGCGAAGAGTGGTTTCGGTGAGATCACTCTCCGCTTTCCTTCGTTCTTTACGATCGTGAGTTCTTTTACCCTCTCCCAAGATGGCCGCTGTTTAGTCTGTCTTTTCTTTAGTGCTCACTCTGGCAGCGGTGCAGTCATCCTGGGTTGATGTGGCGCGCGCTCGTTCTGAGCGCGGCGCACTTCAACCGTCGAATTTTCTGTGAAGGCGGCATTCTCTCTGTGCTCCGCGCTTCCTTCAGAAGAATTTCCAGTCAGAGAGTTTTCAAGGAGGTTAAGGGTTCCTTGGGTTCCGTTTCAGTCCTGAGTTTCCAGGGATCTCCTGAGTTTCCTTTCCCCTGCAAGTTAGTGGTGAGGGGGTCCGGAGTCCACAAGAGAGTGGGAAGTACCAAGAACTCTCCTTGCCTCGCAGCGCCTCTTGGTGAGAGACAAATAAGAAGTAAGGCTGGCGAACATTCTTCCTGAGAAGTAAGTTCAATTATTTCAGAATTTCGTGGATATGCCAGCGCTCAGTAAAAGCTTCCAGTGACTGTATATAAAAAAGGACAAGGATTAAAATTCTCAGACTTAAGTCAGGATTTGAGAGAGAGTCTCGAGAATAGGATTTTCATTCTAAGACTTTCTAAGACATTGCAGCAGTAATGACTTCCAGCAGCAAGACAGAATTCAGAATAAAGAGTGAGAAGACTGAAGAGTTATAAGACTTTCTTGTATCTCCATGTAGATGCAATTATATATATATATATATATATATATATATATATATATATATATATATATGGGTTCTACCAACGGTCCCCACCTACACGGTTCTGGATCCAGCAAGAGGATTAGGCTGCAAGTTTGAAACAATTGCGCATTCAGTAAAGAGACCAAGTTCTTCTAAGGGGTAGACAGGTATTAGAAGATGAAGTGAAGGGAGGGGAGTAAGGTATAGGTAACTGGGATTACATGTGATTCTATTTGCAGGATTCCCACACACCAACCGTTCAACTCCTCAACTCCTTAGAAGACATCTGTCGAATCAAACCAGAGAGTAGCTACCACTGTGTCAGGACAGGTATAGTGAGTGAATAATACAATAACTAATAGAGTAATTAACTGTGAATAGTGGTTGAGTAACTCTCTCTTTGCAGGAGTCGTGAGGAAGAAGCTCCGAGTCCAGTCCAGGAAGAAGACACGGTGCAGTCTCTCTTTTCTGTCCAATTCCCCTTTCCCCCTCTTTGCTGCTCGTGAGCTATTAGCTGGCGGTAGCGGAGTGGAGGAGTGGAGATCAGGCGTCTGCTCCTGTGGAATCTCTTGAATCTGTGAGGTACCTGACACCTACTCCACCTACAGCTACTCTGGGTGTAGTCAGTCTCCAGATGGGATCAACGGTGTGCCCAGAGCAAATCGGGGTTCACACTGAAGCAGTTCTAGTCACAGAAGGTAAAGTTGAGTTTGCCACTTTAGCTGTGTGGCCACCCAACTTAAATAAGTATTTGCAATACCCCTGGATCAATGAGACTAGAATAGAAGCCCTAAGGGCTACAGGTACCAGTGTGACTATGGTGAGAGATACACTGGTTTCCCAAGAGCAACACCTGATTGGGAAAACTTATCTAGTCACCAATGCTGACAGTGTTACTACTAACCATGCCATGGCTATGGTGACATTAGACTGGGGGGGGGGGGTTACGGGCCTGAAACAGGTAGTGGTCTCTCCAAAGCTACCAGCTGTATTAGTGCTTGGCAATGAGCTGGGAACCTCAGCATGGGCTGAGGTTGAACTGAAAACCCATGCAGCAATGCTGGATATCCCTGAGATCGTGTATATCAAGACTAGAGCACAGAGCCGAAAGCAGGGTGAAAAAAGAAGTGTTGGAGCCTGAAAATGGCCCAACCTTCCAAGAGGAAAGGTAAGAAGACTCAGGACCCCTCTCCTTAGGGAGAGGACTTGGAAGCCCCAGAGGGAACCGAGTCTTTGGAACTTGACCCTACCAAGTTGAGCTCTTAGGCCCATTGGGACCCACTAGGGAAGAGCAGTGCCTTGGACAGCAGTCCTGTCCAACTCTTGGAAGCCTGAGGCAGAAAGCTGCTGCACAGGAAAAGGGAGATGTCTGTGGCACCCACAGAGTCTACTGGGAGGAGGGACTACTGTATACTGCGGCCAGAGACCCAAACCCTGGAGCCACTAGGAAAGTGGTAGTGCCTCAGAAGTATTGGGATTTCTTACTAACTTTAGTTCACAACATCCCCCTAGCTGGACATCTGGGCCAAACCAAAACTTGGGAGAGGCTAGTTAGTCACCTTTACTGGCCCCAGATGTCTCAGAAGGTAAAGGAGTTTGTCAGCACCTGTGTCACCTGTCAAGCGTGTGGCATAACGGGTGGACACCCAAAGGCTCCCTTACTTCCACTACTAGTGGTTGGGGTTCTCTTTGAAAGGGTAGGTGTGGACATAGCGGGACCACTTGAACCTCCCACAACATCAGGAAACAAATTCATACTAGTAGCAGTGGATCATGCCACTAGGTATCCTGAAGCAATTCCCCTTAGGACAATTACAGATCCTTCAGTAGCCAAGGCCCTCATTGGTGTCTTCACTAGGAGGTGGTTTCAGACAGAGGGTCAAACCTCATGTCTGCTTACCTAAAACATATGTGGAAAGAGTGTGGAGTACAGTACAAGTTTACCACATCCTATCACCCACAAACCAATGGTCTTGTTGAAAGGTTTACCAAGACATTGAAAGGCATGATTATAGGGCTACCTTAAAAGGAGATGGGATGTCCTCTTACCATGCCTGCTTTTCGCCTACAGAGAGGTGCCTCAGAAGGGAGTAGGCTTTTCCCTATTTGAACTTTTGTTTGGCCATCCTGTTAGGGGACCACTCTGTCTTGTAAAAGAGGGTTGAGAGAAGCCTCTCCAAGAACCCAAACAAGACATTGTGGACTATGTGCTAGGCCTAAGGTTCAGAATGGCAGAGTACATGGAAAAAGCTTCCAAAAACTTGAGGCCAGCCAGGAGCTCCAGAAGCTGCACTGGTAGAATTTCAACCCCAGGGCAAAAAAAATCTTGAGGCCAGCCAGGAGCTCCAGAAGCTGCACTGGTAGAATTTCAACCCCAGGGTAAAAGGTGTGGGTTTTGTCCAAGGGTTCTCCAGGACAAATGGAGTGGCCCTTACCCCATCTTAGAAAAGAAAAGTGAGGTCACCTACTCGGTTGACCTGGGCACAAGCAGGACACCCAAAAAGCGATCCATGTGAACCTCCTTAAGTTTTTCCATGACAAGGCCAACATAACCATGGTCATGGTGACTGATGAGGATCAGGAGACAGAGTGAACCTCTCCCTGACCTCCTCTCTTACAGCCCAAAACATGGGTCACTGGATGGAGTTGTCTATTCAGACAACATCTCTGTCCAACAGCAGGCTGATTGCAAGCAAGTCTTGCAACAGTATGCCAAGCTCTTTTCCTTGACCCCTGGTCAGACAAATTGGTGTACCCATGATGTGGACACTGGGGACAGTGTACCGGTCAAGAGCAAAATCTATCGACAGGCTAATCAAGTCAAAGAAAGCATTAGAGCTGAAGTCGTCAAGATGTTGGAACTAGAGGGTATTGAACCCTCTGAGAGCCCCTTGCCCAGCCCAGTGGTTCTAGTCCCCAAACCTCATCCACAGGGTGGAAAGAGAAATAAGGTTCTTTATGGACTATAGAGGGCTCAACTCTTTAACCAAGACAGATGCTCACCCTATCCAAAGAGCTGGTGAATTGATAGATAAGTTAGGTGAAGCCAGATTTCTAAGTATCTTTGACTTAACTGCAGGGTACTGGCATATTCGCATGGCACTAGGAGCAAAAGAAAAGACAGCATTCGCCACACCTGTTGGGCACCATCTGTTTACTGTTATGCCTTTTGGTTTAAAGAATGCCCCTGCCACCTTCCAAACATTGGTTAATCAAGACCTTGCTAGATTGGAAGCCTTTAGTGCAGCATATCTAGATAATATTGCTGTCTTTAGATCCACCTGGCAGGATCACGTGATCCACCTGGGGAGGTTTTAAAAGCCCTGCCAATTTCAGGCCTAACTATCAAGGCATACAAATCCCAGATAGGGCAGAAAACAGTTGTATACCTGGGACACCTTGTTGGTGGAGGCCAGGTGCAACCCCTACAATCCAAGATCCAGGCCATCCTGACACAACAGGAGGTTTGTGAAGGGATATGGGTCCATTTTGACTCCCCTCACAGAACTCACCTCCGAGATGATGCTTAAAAAGGTAAACTGAACAGTTAGCTGTCAAAAGTCGTTTGACACCCTGAAAGAGGCAATGTGCTCAGCACCAATTCTCAAAGCTCCAGACTATACCAAGCAGTTCACAGTGCAGACTGATGCCTCTGACATAGGGATAGGATTGGTCCTATCCCAGACCAATGATGAAGGCCAAGACCAACCTGTTGCTTTTATAAGCAGAAGGCTTCTCCCCGGGAAACAGCGTTGGAGTGCCATTGAGAGGGAGGCCTTTGCTGTGGTTTAGTCCTTGGAGAAGCTGAAACCATACTTGTTTGGTACTTACTTCCTAGTTCAAACTGATCACAGACCTCTCAGATGGCTAATGCAAATGAAAGATGAAAATCCATACACTTTTGAGGTGGTCCATGACCCTACAGGGAATCCACTTTATAGTGGAACACAGACCTGACCCTACCCATGCCAATGCAGATAGACTTTCCAGGTTCTTCCACTTAGACAATGAAGACTCTCTAGGGTATGGTTACTCTCATACTCTTTCGCGGGGGGGTGTAAAAAAGTGACCTCTTTTTGCTTGGTTGCCCCTACTGTTTGCTAAACTGCGGATGTACTTTGACTGAGTGTGCCCTGGGTTCCTGCCAAACAGGTATCCAGGGCCTATGATCTTTCCCTAAACTGCATTGAAAGCAAACCCCAATTCTTTGGCCACAGGTCAGTCCCTTGTAAATGGTACCACAGGCACTGTGTCCAGGGAAGGCCCCTAAGGGCTTCAGCACTTATTGTGCCACCCTTAGAGGTCCTGTATATATATATATATATATATATATACTATTAACAAATGGCAATGGTGGTTCAATTGGTAGCACATCTATTCTCTTTGTGCATTAGATATAAACATACAAGTATTGGTGCCCCTCGAGATTAGAATAACTGCACCCCACTGCCTAAGGTGCTAAAACACCGGAGCCCAATTGGACCCATTGGGCGTAGTGTCACATGACATGTTCGTCAGTAGCAATAGATGAAGGACTACAATGGTTGAGATCCTTACTTGTTCAAATGAGTCACGTAGCGGCCATTACTAAATGTAGTAAGTTTCAATTTCTTCCATCCAAAAGTGCATTAATCGACGTATAGTCTGTGCTATCATACCTAATAGACCTCCATATGGAGATTTAGACTGCTTTGTTAGAATGGTAATTCTTAGTATTTGAAACAATAGTCATGATCATCTTTTCGAGTTAGTATTCAAGTTTGAGGCGTTAGTATGTTATCCAGTGATTCTAAGTGAGAGGAAGCAAATATATTGAGCTACAACGATCTCAGTCTTTTTTCTTCTCTCTGCCTTTATAAAGACCAATAGGGACAGACGATCTCTTTCTACAAGACTTGGACAACTTCTATACAAAGTTACTTGGTTGCTTATGCAAATACCGATTAAAGGTAGCTAATGAGATAAGACCCATAGAATCTTTGATTCATTTTATCTAACAACTTTTCACCTTATAGTTCAGCTCTATTATGAGTAATGAGCACCGCATGTGTTATACAATTCTCACTACTGGTTCTCTCTTTGGGTCTATCTGCACTTCCTCTTTTCTTTTTATATTTTTTGCTTTTAAATAAATTCACACGCTCTAATGAACATGGTTGCTCTTTGGATCTCCATGTTGTTGCTTTATATACAATGCAAAGTGTATCTTTCCTGTTTCCTTTAAGAGATTTTAAAGATATGAATTTTGAAAACTCTCTTTATTATGACATTATTTGCAGCCTTGAAAAAGTTTAAAGAAACGAAACACGCGTCGGCTGCCAGTTCAGCGTATGGATTGTCACATCAAGCTGTCTAATCCGGATTATGTTGCTACTGCTTTTTAACTTTGTGACTTTAGATTTTGTTATATACCTATATTAAATGGATTCAGCAAGAATTATACTCCTGTTGTGCCGATATTTGAAGTAATCATTTTGAACAACTTTGTGAATCAATAGAGAATTGAATAAGAGTGCCGAGGTTTATACTTTTGTGCATGTATATATATATATATTCATTCATTTTCATTCTTTTTCTCTCTCTCGCTCTCTCCTCTCCTCCCCCCCTTCCCCTCCCCCCTCCTTGCAGGCTGTGTGTTTTGGTGCAGAACAAAGTGAAGAGTCGACATGGCACACATACTTGTGTGCCATGCCTACAACCCACTGCCTTGGCATAGGTCAGCCACCCCTCTAGCTAGGTGCACTATACCATTGGTGTGGGTACAGGTGCATGAGCCCTGTACCCCTACAGTGTCTAAGCCAATTCTTGGACATTGTAAGTGCAGTAATGCCATTAAGAGTATATGGTGCTGGGAGTTTGTCAGTACCATAAAGGCTTTACTGAAAACTGAGATGTTTGGTATCAAACTTCTCAGCACATTAAAACCCACACTGATGCCAGTGTGGGATCTAATGAAAATTCACACAGAGGGCATCTTAGAGATGCTCCCTGAAAAACGACCCAACACTAGTGTCCAGGTTGAGTGGCTGCTCGCCAGCTGCCACCACCAGACATGTTTCTGGACCCCTGAGTCAAGAGCTTGCTGCTCTCGGGGATCTGAAACAATGCACATCCTGGGACGAGGTGCCAAGCGTCCTCCTCCAGAATGGGTAGGTTCCACGAAGAAGAAGCTTCAAAGGCTTGCCGCCTTTGTGAGCTTGGTGAGAAAGTGCCCTCTTTCTTGCATGATATGCCCCCACTTTTTGCTCAATTGCTGATGTTCTTTGACTGAGTGAGCCCAGGGCTCCTGCTAATAAGGTACCCAGGGCCTATGTTCCTTCCCCAAAACTGCATTGAAGCCTAAAACCCAATTGGCATCTCTGGCCACATGTCAGCCCCTGGTAAATGGTACCACGGGTACCCAGGGTACTGTGACCAGAGAAGGCCTCCAAGGGCTGCAGCACTTATTGTGCCACCCTTAGAGGCCCTGTACCCTGACACTCACACACCCTGTACCGTGTCTTGGTGCAGAACAAAGTGAAGAGTCGACATGGCACACATCCCTGTGTGCCATGCCCACAAACCACTGCCTTGGCATATATCAGTCACCCCTCTAGCTGGGTGCCCTATGCCAGTGGTGAGGGTACAGGTGCATGAGCCCTGTACCCCTACAGTGCCCAAGTCCTTTTCTGGGCACAGTAAGTGCAGTGCTTCCATTAAGAGTATATGGTGCTGGGAATTTGTCATTACGAACTCCACAACACCATAATGGCTACACTGAAGACTGGGAAGTTTGGTATCAAACTTCTCAGCACATTAAACCCACGCTGATGCCAGTGTGGGATTTAATGTAAAATGCACCACAGAGGGCATCTTAGAGATGGCCCCTGAAACTCAACCAACTTCTAGTGACCTGACTGAGTGGCTGCCTAGGCTGCCACCACCAGACATGTTTCTGGACCCCTCGGTCGAGAGCTGCTGCTCCCGGGGGCCTGAAACAATGCACATCCGGGAACGAGGGGCCAAGCCGCCTCCCCCAAGATGGGCAGGGTTCATGAAGGAGAAGCTTCAAAGGCATACCGCCTTTGTGAGCCTCTCCAGACCACTTGCTGCTTTCAGCAACTAGTCCCCACTGGTTCTACCCCCCACTTTGGGCAGGAGAACTGGCAGGAAAAACAAGTGAGGAAGAGAGATGTGCCCACCTCTGCCAACTCCACCCCTCAGGTGGGGGAGGTGAGGTGAAGCACAACCTTGAGTCCCCGCCATCTTGAGAATGGGGGGACCCAGCCAACCAGGGACAAGTTCCTGCCCCCCTCCCACTGGAGAGTGGCAGAATAGGGGGGGTACCCACCCCAGGGAAGGGACCCATTGGTCCCTGCCCTTTACCTACCTGTAACGCCCCTAAATGTAGTAGTTAGGGGGGACCATGAACCTTGCTTCCTCAGATCCAGAAAAGGCAAGAAAATAAGCTAAGAAGAAAGACTGAAGAGCTGTGCAGAGCTAACAAGAGAATTACACCCACTGACTTGGCCCCAGCCCTGTCTCCCTTCGAACCTGCTCCTGCGAAATCCTGGTATGTCCTGCAGCCAGCAACCTCTAGAAAACCGGAGGACCTGCCTGCCTTCACTTCTAAAGACTGCATCTCCCGTGAACACCGGATTTGTTCAAACTGCAGCTTCTGGTGCCAGCCAGAAACCGCAAATCCAGCCCACTCTGCCCCGGCCGAACCCGGCCCGAGCAGAAAAACACCACGAGGAGGTCACCCTGGCGATCCTGACCCGAGATCCGGAGACCCCTGACCTGCCTCAAGCCTCCAGCTGACACCTGCAGCCTAAATCCAGAAGGCCCCCCTAACCGCGACCAGGAGCTGGTAAGAAGATCCGACCTCAAAATGCACCCCTGCACCAGACGCCCCACGGCCTTGTGTGCCCAAACCGACAGTGCCTAGCCAACTCTTAACTTACCAACTTACCTCTCCAAGTGGTGTTCGCACCCAGAAGTCCTTCATCTCCCTGCCTGCAGTGCTTTTGCAAACCGGAGGTTCGCCATAGAAAACAACAGGGCGCCCAACGTCGAAACAGCAGTCTGCACCCGGCCGCCCCAGTGCCGCTGAGGGTGCACCTTTTGTGCTACTTTGTTTCCCCATTTGCCTTGCCTTAACCCTCAGAGCTCTGCTCCCACAACCCAGTGGCCTGGTTGCCAGCAACCACCAACTGGAGGCCCCCTTACCCCCATTGGATAACATTGGGTCTCACTCTGCACCCGGCCGCCCCAGTGCTGCTGAGGGTGCAACAACAGTGCATAACTGACCCTGGGGGACTCCTGAGTCTAACCCCAGAACCTTAACTCCCATAGTCGTTTACTTACCTGTGAACCGTTAACCTGTTTTCCTCCCATAGGCTAACATTGACACTTTTTGTCCAAAAAGTTTCGAAGTGTGGAGTTTTGAAATCTAAAAATATTCCTTAAAAATCGCACAAATAACCAAAACTTGTTTACTCACCTGTTTGCAGGAAAGTCCCAGTGCTGAATCTAGGTATCCAGCACTGAGTTAGAAAAGTAACGTGAAAAGTAATTTACCTGCAATTTACTGTAAACGACTATTAATTTCAATGTACTGCTCCAAAAAGTTTTTTAGTGTAGAGTCTTGAAATCTGAAAATATTCTTTAAAAATCATGCGAATAAGCAAAACTTAATTACTTACCTATTTCAAGGAAATGTCCCAGTGCTGAATCTAGGTATCCAGCACGGAGTTAGAAAAGTAACATAAAAAGTAACTTATCTGTAATTTACTGAAAAAGCCTACTCATTTCAAGGTACTGCATTTGCTAAGTGTTGCATGCTACTGCTCCCATGTAAATCAAACCAAGTACAATTTCTATTGCATTGTCAAACTGTTCTATATCCAGTAACTTATTACTGAAAAGTATTTAATGCTTACCTGTGCCGGGCTTGCTTGGTTCTAAAAAACACTATTTTATACAAAAACAATTGGCCTAGAGTTCAGTTCTTGAGGCACAAGTTACTACTTGTGTCACAATATATCTGTAAGAGACATTAGTTAGTGATAGATTCCTTACCTTAGAATATCCCCAGGCGTCAGACTGGATCCGGACAGTTTTGCTAGCAGTAACCCTGCGAGTCAGTAGGTTGGGTCATGCGGCTCCGCGTCCGTCCCTGGCGTCGTAAGCGCCAAGATGACATCACAGAGACTACTTAGGCGCCACCCATGCACGCTGTCAGTTCTGTACACGACTTTCCGCGCCAGGAACGCAGAGCCATGCAAGAAACTGACCACTGGTGCCAAGAAACTAGGGCCCTGAAAGGGATGACAACCCTAGAAATCAGTTCGCAGAACGGGGAGGACGGGTGGGGCGGTAAGGAATCTATCACTAACTAATGTCTCTTACAGATAAATCGTTACACAAGTAGTAACCTGTGCATCTGAAAGAGACACGTTAGTGATAGATTCCTTACCTTAATACAGATACCCCAGCAATACCAACACCGGTGGTGGGTCTGCGAATAGATTACACCAGGAAGTCACGGAGAACAGAACGGCCAAAGAAGCTGTCTCTCCAGACCTAGCTGTCAAGGCAGTAATGCTTGGTAAACGTGTGCAGCGAGGCCCACGTAGCTGCCTGATAAATGTTCTGCAAGGGGACGCCGCGTCCCAAGGCAGTAGTGGCTACCGTTGCCCTGCTAGAATGGGCACGCAGCCCCACAGGAGACTCCTTAGCCAACGAGTAACAGGCCTTGATGCAGAGAATGACCCACTGAGAGATGGTCTGTTTGTGCACAGCCCGACCTCTTTTGGCGCCCACGTGGCCACCAAAGAGCTGGTCATCCACCCAGAACTGTTGTGTGCGTTGCAGGTAGAACAAGTGCGCACGTTTTGGGTCCAGACGGTGGACCCTCTCTTCCTCTTTTGAAGGAGGCGGAAAGAAGGTGGGCAAAGTGATGGTCTGCCCGATGTGGAAGGGTGTGACAACCTTTGGCAAAAAAGAAGGACGGGTCCTTAACCCACCTTGTCTGGATGAACAGAAAGGAAAGGCGGTTTGGAAGAAAGAGCCTGGAGCTCACTCCTCTGGCAGAGGTGATAGCTACCAGGAAGGCCGTCTTGAGAGTGAGAAGACGCAAAGGACAGGTATGAAGGGGCTAGAAGGGAGCGCACATCAGATATGTCAAGACAAGATTTAAGTCCCACAGAGGCATTATGAACGGCATGGGAGGAAACGTGTACGTAATGCCTTTTAGGAAACGGTTAACAACCGGGGACTTAAAAAGAGAAGTCTGATCTGGCAGCCGTAAAAAGGCAGAGATGGCCGAAAGATAACCTTTGATACTGCCCAGAGCAGAGCCCTGCTGGGCCAAAGAAAGAAGGAACAGAAGGACTTCGGAAAGAGGGGCAGAAAGGGGATCCACAGCCTTAGCTGTGCACCATGCCACAATCTTGTTCCACCTGCAGGCGTATACCGTTTTAGTGGAGTGGCGCCTGGCTGCCAGAATGACATCACAGACTTCGGGAGGAAGATCAAAAGCTGTCAACTGTCGCCTCTCAATCTCCACGCATGGAGGTGGAGGCTGGACAGGTTCGGGTGGAGGACCGTCCCCTGCTGCTGTGACAGAAGATCCTCCCGAAGAGGCAGACGGAACGGGGGATCGGTCGCCATGCTGAGTTGCTCGGGATACCAGTATCTTCGTGCCCAATCTGGAGCCACAAGGATGACTTGGGCCCGGTTGCGCCGTATCTTCATCAGCACTCTGGGCAGAAGTGGTATAGGCGGAAAGGCATACAATAGATCGCAAATCCACTCGCGACGAAAAGCGCGGCCGAGTGAGTGCTGCCTTGGAAATTCCAAAGCGCAGAACTGAAGACATTGCGCGTTCTCTTCGGTGGTGAATAGATCTAACCAAGGTTCTCCCCACTGCTGAAAGAGACCTTGCACTACTTCCGAGTGAAGACACCATTCGTGATCCATCAAGCACCGGCGGCTGAGTTTGTCCGCCCTGGTGTTCAGAGAACCTGTCAAGTGTTGAACCATCAAGGTGGTGCCTTGATGATCCAGCCATGTCCAGAGGCGCAGAGCCTCCTAACAGTGTCCAGGACCCCACCCCACCCTGTTTGTTTCAATACCACATGGCGGTGGTGTTGTCCGTGAACACCTGCACCACACTTCCCCAGACAGAGGGAAGGAATGCCTTCAGTGCAAGACAGATCACCCGAAGTTTCAACAGATTGATATGGAGCCGGGACTCCGCCGGAGACCAGAGGTCTCTGATCTCCGCCTCTCCCAAGTGGCCTCCTCATCCCAGGAGGGACGCATCCGTCACCACTGTGTGCTCCAGTTGGGGAAGGGAGAGAGATCTGCCATTGACCCAATTGCGATTCGTGAGCCACCACTGCAATTGCCGTGCAGTGCCCTCCGAGATCTGGACATGATCAGACAGGTTGCCCTGATGCTGCGCCCACTGGATCTTCAGGTCCCACTGCAGAGCCTGCATATGCCATCTGGCATGTGTCACCAGCAGGGTGCAGGAGGCCATCAGGCCCAGAAGCCGGAAGGTCATCCTGACTGAAAGCCGGGACAGAGGCTGAAAGATTGGAATCATAGCCTGAATATCCCGGACTCGCTGCTCGGGAGGATAAACCCGAAACAGCGTTGAATCCAGGACCGCTCTGATGAAGGGGAGCTTCTGAGAGTGACTCAGGTGCGACTTCAGCACGTTGATGGAGAACCCCAGCAAATGCAGGAGGTCGTCCGTAGTCTGAAGGTGGTTGACGACTGCCTGGGGCGAGCCACCCTTCAACAACCAGTCCTCGAGGTAAGGGAAGACTGACACCCCTGACCTGCGCAGTTGAGCTGCGACCACCGCCATCACTTTCGTGAACACCCGAGGGGCGCTGGTAAGGCCGAAGGGGAGCACGGCAAACTGAAAATGCTCCTGGCCTACCGTGAACCGCAGGTAACGCCAGTGGGCTGGCAGGATGGGGATGTGAAAATATGCGTCCTGCAAGTCCAACGCTACCATCCAGTCTCCAGGGTTGAGGGCAGCCAGGACCGGAGTCAGCATTTTGAACTTCTCCTTCCGCAGGTAACGCCAGTGGGCTGGCAGGATGGGGATGTGAAAATATGCGTCCTGCAAGTCCAACGCTACCATCCAGTCTCCAGGGTTGAGGGCAGCCAGGACCGGAGTCAGCATTTTGAACTTCTCCTTCTGGAGGAAGCGATTGACGTTCTGCAGGTCCAAGATGGGGCACAGGTCCCCCTTGTCCTTTTTGGGGACTAGAAAGTAGTGGGAATAACAACCACTCCTTACTTCCGGCCCAGGAACGCACTCGATGGCCCCCTTGGCCAAGAGGGCCATGACTTCCTGCTGGAGAAGGACCAAGTGATCCCCCGACATGCGGTGGCACCGAGGTGGCATGGCTGGAGGGGAGGACTGAAAGAGAAGGGAGTAACCCCTGCGGATGATCTGCAACACCCACTTGTTCGAAGTGATATCGTGCCAGTGGGGGAGGTGATGGCGGATCCTACCACCCACCGGCGTGGGGTGCTCCACAAAGCTCGGATTAGGAAGGTTTGGAGGTAGAAGCAGTGGGGGCGGAGGTGGACTGCCTCCCACGCTGATTCCCAAACCCGCCCCTGCGGAAGCCACGTCTATGGCCGTGCTGAGGCTGGTTCTGCACAGGCTTGCTGAAGGAACGCGCCTGGGCGCCTCTGCCATGGCCACAAAAGGAACGAAAACCAGGAGTGGCCAGGCTCTTTGCAGAAAGACCCAAGGACTTGGCCAAACAGGTGAGTGCCATCAAAGGGCATGTCCATGAGCAAGCTTTGGACATCAGGTGAGAACCGGGTAGATCGCAACCAGGTGTGGCGACGAAGTGCCACAGTCGTAGAAATCGCCCTACCCAGTGAGTCCGCGGTGTCCAAACCACACCGAACTTAGCCGCATTCTTACCCTCAGCAACAGGTTGGGACAGCACAGCGTGGATCTCCTCAGGACACTGAGGCAACACCTGTGCAACTGTATCCCACACCGCGTGGGAATAGCGGCCCAATAAGCAGGCGGTGTTCACTGACCGCAGCCCCAAACTGGCCGAAGAGAACAACCGTTTACCGAACTGCTCCAGCTTCTTAGAGTCCTTATCCGGCAGAGCCGTGGGAAAGGTACTCTGTGACGTCGAGGCTTGGATGACTAGGCTCTCAAGCGTAGGATGAGTGGTCAGAAAAGCGGGGTCACCAGGCGCCGGGCGGTGACGGCTGGCGACATTCTTATCCACAGGGGCCCCAGTGGCTGGCCACAGCCAAGCGCCCAACAAGACATCAGTGAGGGCGTCATTAAAAGGGAGCAGGGGCTTCGACAAAGTGGATGCCGTCTGGAGCAACCTCAGTGAGGAGATTAGTTTTGAGGGCCACCGTAGGGAGATCAAGGTTGAGGACTTCAGCTGCCCGACGGAGCAGCATCATGTAGAAGGCACCCTCCTCCATGGTAGGTGGGGGAGAGGCAAACCCCGGGTCAGAGACGACATCGAGGTCGCAGGCATCCTCCAAGTCGTCCACCCTCCTGCTCGGAGTCACACTGACTGGCAAGAGGGTCCTCGGACCCCTCCCAGTCATCCTCCACCTCTGTCGCATGGGGAACAGACCGCGGCAGCAGAGCCGGAGAAGGAACATACGGCGTTGGAAACGGCGCCTGGGACGGCGCCGGCAGACCCGGCGCCACGTCCCATTGCGGATCCCAGGTAGGAACAAAATGGTCCTGGGACCGGGGCAAGGGCAGGACAAACGGCGCCAGAGGCGGAGCCGAGTGTGGCGCTGGGGCCAGAGCCGGAGGCGCTGGACCTTGTGGCACCAGGGCTGGAACCAACGGCGCAGGATCCTGTGGCGCCGAAGCTGGATTCGCAGGCGGCCCAACAGGATCCGGACACGGGACCGTGGGGCCCGAAGGCACGCCGGTAGGAGCCCGAGGCCTAAAGAGGCGGTCCATGGTAACAAGAAATTCTTGCACCTGTTCGGGAGTCGCCGACGGACCCGGGTAAGGTGCGTAGGGCGAAGACTTGGAGCCCGAGGAGTGAAGACTGCAGCCCCGCGAGCGTTCCTATGAACGGTCCCTGGACCTGGAACGGCGCTGGGACGAGTGCCGGACCTCCAGCAGCTTCCGGCACCGCTCCCTCAAGGCCTTCGGCCCCACATTCCCGTCAGGACCGGGAGTCGTGGTCGGTCTCCAGGCAGTAGAAGCAAACATCGTGGGGGTCCGCCACCAACATATTGCGACAGCAGGCCCCACAAGACTTAAATCCAGGCATCCCTACGTGCACCAAGGAGAAAAGGAGACAAAAAGTCTCAAAAAGGGTAGTCAAAAAGTGACTAAGGTACGTGCTCTAACCAGATCTGCGCTTGGTGGTGCGGAAAAAGAAAGAACTGACGTCAGTGCGCATGGGTGGCGCCTAAGTAGTCTCCATGACATCATTCGGCGCTTCCAACGCCAGCGACGGACGCGGAGACGCACAATGCCACCTACTGACGTGCAGGGGTACTGCTAGCAAAACTTTCCGGATCCAGTCTGACGCCTGGGGATATTTTAAGGTAAGGAATCTATGACTAACGTGTCTCTTTCAGATTGTGTGAATTAATTTGCTGACTGAGTGTGTACATCAAATGCTTAACACTGTCCTCTGATACTGCCTTACTGCTCGACCAAGCTACCACAATCAGAGAGTAAGGTTTTATATAACTTTAACCTCTGCCTACCTCTGGGGACACTTGGACTCTATACACACTATATCTCATTTTGGTGTAGTATAAATAGAGCCAGGTCTTACAAGCTTCCCCAGGTCTTTGCTGCTTCCAGCAACTGGTCCTCAATGGTTCTGACGCCCACTTTGGGCAGGAGAATTGGGGGGAAAACCAATTAAGGAAGGGAGGTGTGCCCACCTTTGCCAGCCCAACTCCTCAGGTGGGGGAGGCGAGGTGAAGCACAACTCAGTCCCCGCTATCTTGCAGATGGGGGTGACCCAGCCAACTAGAGTGAGGCATATGCCCCCCACCCAGTGGAGGGTGGCATAATAGAGGGTGTACTCACCCCAAGGAAGGGACCCATTGGTCCCAACCTTTAATTACCTGTAATTACCCTAAAGCTAGTATCTAGGGGCACCCTGAACCTTGCCTCCTCAGACAAGAACTGAGCAAGAAGAAAAGAAGGAGGACTGAAGAAGCTGTGCTAAAGCTAAGAAGAAGAGGACGTCCACGGACTTGGGAACAAGCCCTACCGCGCTGTTCCCACCTCAAACCTGCAAAAGAGAAATCCTGGTGTGTCCTGCAGCCAACCGCCTCAACAACCGATAGGACCTGCCCTGCCTTCCAAGCCAAAGACTTTGTCTTCTGTGATCATCGGATTTGCTCACCCACAGACTCTGGGTCCGGCCAAATCTGCGAGTCTACACCACTCTGCACCAGACCCCTACGGGCCGAGTTCGTGTTGCCCCACACCACTAGGAGGTCTCCCCGGCGATCCTGACATGAGATCTGAAGATCTCTGGCCTGCCTCGAATCTCCAAGCGAAGCCTGAAGCCTCTCTCTGGAGGATCTCCCCAACCAGAGCTGGCAAGGAAAACCCGATGCCTAAAGACACCCCTGCACCCGACGTCCCACGGCCTTGGGTGGCCCAACCCACGGTGTCCCAGCAGCCCAGAAGATCTTCATCCCATAGTCTGCAGTCTTTGTTGTAACCAGAGAATACCCATTGAAAACAACGGGGCACCAGACACCAAAACCGCACCCTGCACCCAGCTGCCCCTGCACCGCTGCAGGTGTACTTTGGGTGCTAACTGGATACCCCTTTGCCCTGAGCCTAAAACCAGATGCTTTGCTCCCACAACCTTGTGGCCTGCTCGTGAGCAGCCACCAACCGGAGGCCCCCTAACCCCCATTGGATAACACTGGGCCTTAGCACTCTGCACCTGGCTGCCCTAGTGCCGCTGAGGGAGCTTTGAGAGTGCATCCTTGACCCTGGGGGAACCCTGGTTCTAACCCCAGAATACCAACTCCCACAAACAAGTACTTACCTGCAAACCGTTCACTTCATTTTTCTCCATAGGAGTACATTGACTTTTTCCTTGAAAATTGTGGAGTTGGTTTTGTATGAGAACTTGAAAAGCTACAAATAACTAAAAACTGCTTACTTACCTATTCTCCAGGAAATGTCCCAGTGTGATATCTAGGTGTATCACACTGAGTAGTAAAAGTAATCTGTAAAGTAATCAAAAGTAATCTAACAGTAATTTCCTCCGTATTGAAAAGTTTACAAACCTGTAGCAATGACATTTTCATTCAGCTTGCTTGTATTGTTCAACCTACTTTGAAAATTATCATATACACTTAACTGTGCCAGGCTTGCTTAGTTCTAGAAAATAAATACAACTAAATAATATTTTTATACAAATAAAATTGGTCTGAGGTCAACCTCCGAGTGTGTGACATTTGTTGATTGAGTGTGTACAATAAATGCTTAACACTACCCTCTGATAAAGCCTTACTGCTCGCCCAGACTACCACAAATAGAGAGAAAGGTGCTATCTACTCTTACCTCTGCCTACCTTTGGGGTTCCACTGGACTCTGCACACTATATCTCGTTTTGGTGTAGTATATACAGAGCCAGCTTTCTACACCTATCAGAGGAAGAGCTCCCTTCATCCTCTAAAGAAATTGTAACCAACCCACTGGGTGAAGAGATGTTCTCTCCACATAATATCAGACACCCAAGGAGCTTGGAATGGTGGCCCCAAGATCACGTAACCAAATTCATTAAAAGATGGATTAGAAATCCACTAGAAAAAGAAACACAAAATATCCTAAGGGCAGGACAACCCAGACAAGTGGTTCAAGAAAATGTATGCCCGACACCCAGTCTCGACCCAGAATTCATCAAATTCCTATTTAAACTGGGTGGAGACCCAAGGAAGGGCATGGAAAGGTCATTGAAGGCCTGTCAGGATCGCATGTTTGATATTTTAAGCCTGTTGACAAGAATAATTGATATGGCAGAAGACAACCACATTAACGGTACAATATTAGACTTCAATCTACTAAGATGGAGTCCGAGAACCCTGGTTATATTAGGGAACCCAAATGCAGGGATAAATGCAGAGCAACGAAGAGTAGTCCTTACCAAGATAAACCCTAAGCTGAGCGACATGGCTGACAAAGAACCCTCAGCAATCCTCAGCAAACCACAAAGGGTTCCTATTTGGAGAGGATAGGATCAAGACCTTAGGCAATTACGTTGCAACCTTCTCAGCTCTAGGCAAAGCTCAGAACAACATGCGTCAAGTATTCAACCCTAGTGTTTTTGCCAGGGCCGGCAGAAGGGGCCGCTCTACGGGCCGGGCCTACCAAAGGCCCTACTACAGACAACGAGGATTTGGTCCACCTTACCAAGCAAATATCCCCCCACAATTCTACACCCAGAAAGGAAGAACCTACCGCTCTAGAGGATTCAGATCGCAGGGACAAGGCTCCAGTAATTTGCAGAGTGAGTACCAACACCACTCGTTCTTCTTTTTCTCAGTAAAGGTGGGAGGTTGACTCCGATTCTTTTTACAGACTTAGAAAACAATTACACAAGACCCCTGGGTTTTAGAAACCATTCAAGGCTTCAAAATAGAATTTTTGAAAACACCAACACAGTCCTCACCCCCAAGAAACCTAGTACTGACCATAGAACAACAGAAAATAGTAGAGAAAGAAGTAATGTCCATGATAGAGAAAGGTGCAATTATAGAGGGATTGTATGAAATTCATAAGCACTCTCTTTCTGGTAGAGAAAAAAAGACAAGCATTGGCGACAAATCTCTCATCTATAGACACTTCAAAATGGAGGGTATCCACCTCCTGAGAGACATGCTTCTAGAAAAGGACTGGCTAGTGAAGTTGGACTTGAAAGATGCCTACTTCACAATCCCCATGGCCTTAGAGTTCCAACCATACCTCCAATTCACAGGTCTATTCCAGTTCCAAGCCCTCCCCTTTGGGCTATACTCTGCTCCCCGGTATTTCACCAAGGTAATGAGAGCTATTGCAGCCTTTTTGAGAGAAAGAGGGATACAACTGATTATCAATCTCGGCGATATTCTCATTATGTCACAGCACCATTCTCCGATTCTTCAAGACCTGAATACAGCAGTAAATCTCCTAAAGAGCCTTGGCTTCATAATAAACAAAGAAAAATCTATCACGATTCCCTCAAAATGTCTGGAATTCTTGGAATTCACAGTAGAGACCCAAGAAGAAAATCACAAATATACGCAAAGAAATAAGACTTGTATTAAAACGAGACCTCTTGTCCTTAAGAGAACTAGCCAGACTCCTGGTTCTCCTATCTTCCTCTATCTAAGCTATCATTCTGGGACCTTTACATTATCAAGCCCTTCAAAGAGTGAAGGAGAAGGCCCTCAGTGCTGGACTATGATATGGAGTCAAAGTAACCCTAGACCATGAAGCCAAATCAGAAATGAACTGGTGATTAGAGAATCTAGATGCCTGGAACGGCAAAGCCATTTTCGGAAACTCCCCAGAATTCATTCTAGAGTCAGATGTGAACCTTCATGGCTGGGGCGCGTGCTTACAGAATAAGAACACCAGAGGTCTATGGTCCTATACAGAGAGCTCACACCATAAACTATCTAGAATTAACTGATGGCCTTTACATTCTGATGAGCTTCAAACAATCCCTACAAGCAGATCGGTTATTCTAAAAATGGACAACATATCGGCTGTGGCATACATAAATTGCTTAGGGGTACAAATCCGCAGACCTATCGAATCTAGCCAAAAAACTCTGGATGTTATAACTAGAACACAAGATAGCCCTAAAAGGAGAATACTTACCGGGGAAAAGCAACATCACTGCAGACAGGAATTCGAGATTCCTCCTAGATCACAGCGACTTGAAACTCAATGTGAAAGCCTTTAGAACTTTAAATCAGTTCTGGGGCCCTCTGGAAGTAGATATTTTCACAAGCAGACTGACAATCCAACTGCAGAAATATTTCAGCTGGATGACAGACCCTGGTGCTCAAGCAGCCAATGCCTTTCTCCAACCATGGAAAGGAATTCAAGCATACGCATTTCCCCTATTTACAATGATCCGGAGAGCCCTCCAGAAAGTGAGACAAGACCAATGCTCCTTAGTACTAATAACCCCTTTCTGGTCTTTCCAAGCTTCGATTTAGTCTGCAAAATACCCTTTCTACTTCCAGCCGCAGAAGGCCTTTAAGAGACATAGACTGAAGTCAACATCCCCTAGTCTAGACAGAGACTTTGAACCATCTTGCCGAGAAAGTGTCAGGAAATCTAATGAAATCGCAGATCTTTCAAGACAAGCTACTATACTCCTCCACGAGTCATGGGCTCTTAGAACCCACTATAGATACAATGGCATCTGGAGTACTTTGGTACGCTAGTGCCTGGAGAGAAAACTGGATTCTGTGGAGGCTCCTATTGTACACATAGCAAACTTTTTAGTTGAACAATATGAGAGAGGGCTTACTTACAGATCAAATAATTGCTACAGATAAGCTATTTCAGCAGGCCACGCTCTAATAAATGGCGAGAGGACAAGGAAAAATGCCATAAAATGCAGAAATATGAAAAGTATCAGACTAAGCAGACCACCTAAACCTAAATACGAACCTCTATGGGATGTTAAGTTACTACTAAACCTTTTCACTACCTGGCCTGAGAACAGAAACAAAGAGACTTTCCATCAAACTAGCCTCTCTACTCTGCCTAATCTTCTGCCATAGATTATCAGACGTTAAAGCACTAGAAGTAACTATTAGAGTCTATGACGCCTTTGGTGTCAATTTCGAGATCATTAAGAGAACTAACACTATGTCAGATACAATTTTCTACCCAAAGTTTAACGCATGCAAAAAACTTTGTGTGGTAGATTGTATGAAAAAATATGATGCAAGAATGAGCGAACATCGTGCGAATGGTGTTAACCAATTACTTATCTCTTTTGTGAAACTCTTCAAGCCCATTACATCAGCTTCTGAAGCAAGATGGGTTAATTTTGCAATACAGTCAGCTGGTATTGACCTAAAAAGGTTCCAGGCCCACTCAATAAGGAGTGCTATGGCTAGCGAATCATTTTGGAAAGAGGGTAAACTAGATGACATTCTTACAGCAGCTGATTGGTCAAATTCTAACGCTTTTGCTAAACACTATTGTAAACATATTGAACATATGTCCGATGTAGTGTTACTAAACTACCAACATGCATAATGGTAGCCTTCATCAAAGGCTAACATTATCCCATCCTTACCCTCCTGTGGGGGGATAAATAAATCACCGAACAACAGAAGCATAATTTATGATACAACCTTTATTCAATGTATAGTTGAAAATTTCATACAACCTTTTTTCAATGGATTGTTAAAAATCTCAACTTCCCCGCTTTGATATTACACCTTTCTCAGTTACATAACAACAGAGCACTTGTACTCTTATTTCAGATAACTCAACATAACGGATTCATCTATACAGCTGTTTCTGCAAGGATGATGTTCAGAGAGATTTAACTTCGTGTCCCCTTCATTCAATCTTCATTGTTTCTATCCATTTGGAATGCGCCAAAAAAATAAAAAAGAGAAGAAATACGAAAAATAAAGAAAATGTTATACAGAAGATGACTTACCTTAGTACCTTGCATTTAACAGAGGCAGACTATCCTATGTGCATGGCTATTGTACATCTGCAAGATTCTATTCTAGATTTCACTTTATGATGTATTACTTCTAAGTGGCTGCTTGGAGTTAGCATTAAAAGAAATATGTATAATGTTAACCTCTGCGTCTTTAATGAAATCCAGATTCTCTTGTCATGTTATTAGGAGAATCACAATTCTTCAAGCTGCAAACTACTACTAATGATAAGTAACATTTCTGTTTTGCAGCAGGAATCTTTTATGGACTTGCATGCTGTCATTGATTTTGTAGCAGTATCTTTTCTTGTGAACAGGTGTTTTTACACTTTGTCCCACCTGAGCCTTCTTATTGGCTAGAATGTCCACACAGTAATGTTTTGTGAAGGTGTGCGAGGAGACCATGGGGCTGTCATGTAGAGGTCATTTAATGATACATTTCCTAGGTAGGCAAGCATTGCTCCCTTTATCTTTGCCAAATAGGCCCTTTTCACGTCTGCAATGACGCCCCACCTGTTTTGTGGCAGTCTTGAATTGTGAGGACTATCTATCTTGCAATAGTCCCCTTTGTAACTGGCGAGCCCTTGCTTGCCTGTGCAAAGAAGATGAAAACGGGATTCCCCTTTCTGACTGATTTTGTCTTTTGTAGGTAAAACATAATTGCCAGTCTTTCAATCCAAAATATCCAATATATTTTAGGTTGGTGGGAGAGATACCACCTTTGGGATAAATTGTGGATTTTTTTCTCATCACTACTTTATTCTTTTGTATTTGTAGATACAATTTGTGTTGTAAGCGCCTGTGTTTCACTAACTCTCCTTTATGATGTGATAGCAATGAAGAATGCCGTTTTCAGCGTTTTGATATTGGAGTAAATCACCAGGGGTTCAAAAGATGACTTCATCAGTTATGGGTCCTATTGCTCATGGTCTTTATTGTTGGTTGTCTCCTCGGCAGTTCTTCAGATTTAATATTCATTTTTCAGAGGTGGTTTTCTGCCATTCCTGGAGAAACCCTCTTATCCTTCCTACTAATTGCGTAGGAAGGATAGTGGTATGAAGTCACTTGCTGGAGCATTCATCCATACCCTCCTGGGGTGGTTAGGTTTCTTCTGGGTGTGCTCTTCCTTTGAGGCATACCTCTCCAAAAAGGGCCCCTTGGACTGCAAACCCCCTTTGCCTTGGCTGTCACATTGTTCTTTTTCATGAGCTGCAGCGCTTCTTCAGGCTATTTGAAGAGGCCTCTCCCTGGTAAAAAGCATGTTGATGACTGAGGCCTGCACCTCTTGTTTAAAGCCTGACACTCAACCAGATGGGTCTCCTCAGTGCAGTTAACATGCACAATTGCCTGCTGGCAGTGTTTGCAGCGTCTAACACTTAATGGGAGGGCTGTTGTGGTGAGAGCAGTTACTCGTTCATGCTGTGGCTGCAATTAGAGTCTACTGCCACAATTCCCATGAAGTAAGGGGCGTCTCTAGTAGAGTGACTGTATTTTTTCCTCTACTCTCTTTGTGATTGCTTTGGAAACTGGAGATTCTTTGAACACCTCTCGACGGATTGTACTACTGAATATCGACATAACGAATAGACACAGAAGCAACCACCAGAAACTCAATTTGTTTTACAGTACAGCTTCTATTCTTACTTTGGTGTGTGGAAGCCTTGATTTAAAGGTGTTTGTTTTAGATTTCCATTCTTTTTTGGTGTAATATCCTGGCTGTCACTGGTCTACAAAATGTTTCTCCCTTGGAAAATTACATCTGGCATCTTCAGTAGAAATTGGCTCTTCCTTTGAAGAAGACTACATGTCTCTAACAGGAAATACGATTGCTCATACTCTTCCTCCATTTGGACCCGTTGGCTGCAGCCTTTGTTTAAAACATTATCAGGTAGTCAGAGACCTGTGTGATACTCCTCCTGATAGTGGTCGGGTAAATGACTTCTAAGGTCTTCCATTGTTTATTCTTCCTCTGATCCCCATCTACCCTCCTTTTCCTGGTTATTCTTTGACTCATTGGCTTCATCTTATGTATGTTGTGGTAGTCTAAGACATTAATATTAGAAACCTACTCAACCATCTGATTAACTCTTGCCTGTGTCTTTTTTTTTTTTTAAACATTTTATTATGTCAAAGGTCAAGTACTTTGCAAAGCTCCTTAACCAGGGAAACATCTGCCATATTAGACATTGCGGATTGTCATTGACATTTAGTTTAAACATTATCATGGTTATGTAAAACAATACAACATAAATGCATTGAACTCCCCCCGTTGCACTACTCCACTACCGCGTTTCATTTGCCACCACCCCAACAAATAGATTCCATCACCATATAGTTGGTCCCTTACCCAAGAGGCCCGCATGACAACATAAATACAGATGCATCCACTGGGGGCACCGGGTCCAGATCGATGCCCCGATAGTCTGCCCATCTTTTCCAGATCTTGGGGTGCTTTTGCAGGCAACCCCTGGCCTTGAATATTGGAATCTCCAACCCCATACAAAAGTCCAGCCCATTTTTCCATGCCAAGAGAAATGGTGGGGCCGATGCCTTCCACAGCCTTGCTATATCCCTTTTAGCCAATGTCAGCCCCAACAGTAACAGGTGCCTCTATTAAATATTACCTCCTATACCCTCCATGATATGTAAAATTGCCAATCTTGGTGAGGAGGGGAGCTCCCACCCCAACACCTCTGCAAGACAGGCCAGAACCCCTCGCCAAAATCTCGTGAGTGCGGTACAATGCCAGATCGTATGTATTAGGGACCCCTCCTCTCGACCACACTGCAGGCATATCGGGGAAGACACTAGACCCACACTCCAAAACCTGAACCTGGCATAGTAA
Organism: Triturus cristatus; assembly: GCF_964204655.1. Classification (NCBI taxonomy): domain Eukaryota; kingdom Metazoa; phylum Chordata; class Amphibia; order Caudata; family Salamandridae; genus Triturus; species Triturus cristatus. The sequence goes on along the minus strand of NC_140584.1, from coordinate 932,779,053 downwards.
ACCTGGTGAAGGTATTTAAATTGGATAAGACGCAGCCGTGATGCTATCGCTGCTCCCCGAGGGGAGGCCAGTGCATCAAACTAATCATCTCCGTCTATTTGGCCTAGATCATCCGCCCATGCTTCTCTAAGTTTGTTCAATGTAGTAGAGCTATTGGTCACCAGTGACTGATAGATTTGAGATTTTATGATCCTCCAGATCACCCATAAATACCTTAGCTTCAATCGGAGTGAATTCGGGGAGAGCTTCTAACCCTGAGATACTAGGATAGATGGCGTGCCGAAATTAGAGGTATTGATAAAATTGAGTTTTTGGCACCCGATTCTCTTGTTGAAGATCTTTGAATGATTTTAGAATAGAGCCTCGCATCACATTTCCTAATGTTGAGATACCTATATTATCCCACCCTCGAAATCCGGATAATGAAGCTAGCTGAGGCAAATGGCCATTGTGCCACAGTGGGGTTTCCCCAGTCAGCTTGTTCCACCACCCCATCTAGCGAAGGGACTGTTTCCACACCTGGAAAACCACCCGTGTGGCCGGCGGTAAAGAGTTGCGTAACGGTGCCGAATACAATATGGTATGTAAGGTGGACTCGCCCATACGCTGTCGCTCCACTGCATAAGCGGGGTCTTTCCTATCCCCATACCACCATTCATTCAGTACTAAGAGATGCGATGCCATATAATACGTTAGGACATCAGACGTAGCCAACCCCCGTAATACGTCGACTGAAAGCAAGTCCGTAACACCATTGTGGACGCCCCCCCCCGCCCACAGAAATTGGCCCAACACCGCGTTGACCTAGCGAAACCACATAGCGAGTATCGGGTATGAATGGTTCTGCAATTGGTAGAATATGGTCTAAGAGCGCGAACATGTACACCCAGCTAAGGGATTCAAACTATCTGCATCTGCCAGCAAAAGGGCATCCTGTACGCCCCTTCCCTGTTTGGTGGCTATAGCAGTGTGCGCTCGTCGGATGTTATGACGCGTAGCCCTTTGGGGCATAAATCCAGCCTGGTCTGGATGGATCAAGAGGGTTATATGGGGTTGGAGACGATTGGCCAATGCTTTGGCCAAAATTTTGGCCTCAACATTCAACAATGAGATGGGGCGGTATGAGGTGTGTTGGTCTGGGGGCCGGCCTGGTTTATGGAATACAACCCCTTCCTCATGTCTCCAGTCTTGTGGTAGACGACTTTGGTCTCTTGCTTCGGCAACAACTCGGAGAAAATGAGTCCCCAATTTGGAAAAGTACTTCTTAAAAAATGTGCATGGGAATCCCTTCGGACCCGGCGCCTTTCCAGAATTCGAACCTCCCAGCACAGTGCAAATCTCCTCCTCAGTGAGTGGAAGATCAAGGTCTGCTCGTGCCTCGTCCTAGAGGGCATGTGGCGGTAAGTCAGCTATCAAATGGTGCATCATGTCTTCCTTCAGAAGTTCCTTAGGGGTGGACAGCCCTGCAAAGTAGCTTGCGAAACTCTCTGCTATGAGGGATGAGTCACTAAGAGCCCTTCCATCTGGACCTGGTATATTACCTGAGGATGCAAGGCCCCTTGACACAGTCTATGTGGTAATTTACTGGACTGGTCGCCCCATTGGTAAATTCTGCTGCGGGACGCTAACCACAAGAGACGGGCCTCATTCATCAGGGTTTTGGCATGCTGTCGGTGCACCAGATTCCCTCAACCCCCCCCCCACCCAACTGCTCCGCTCTAGTTCCATTAAATGGGCCTCCGATCGCAGAAGTGATTCTCGCCGGGTTCGACGTGCTGCCGCGCAGAATGATATGTCTACCCCTGTAGAGTGGCTTTATGGCCTCCCACAGGATTTCAGCCTCTGCTACTGTCCCCACATTTATATCTATCTATTGCTCGATTGCCTGCCCTATGTGCTACCGATATTTCTCATGCTGCAGATGCCAGGGGGAGAGATGCCAACGAAAGGGCTGTTTCTCAGGACCCAAATGCGCCATCAGAACAACTGGGGAGTGTTAGGACAGACCTCTTGGGAGGATCTCAACTGCCCTCACCCTACCCACGGCACCTATCGATACAAATATGTAGTCAAGGCGGGAGTAAGAATCATGCATTATCGAAAAATACGTGTATCCCTGCTGCTCGCCATGCAACCGCCACCATGGATCCACCCAGCCCAATCCCATCACCAGGGATTTCAGTTTGGTAACTTGATGCACATTGGAATATCCCCCTGCTCTTCATCTATCTATGGCCAAGTCCATCACGTCGTTCAAGTCCCCCCCTACTATTGCCAACCCTTCCGGCATATCCGCCCATAGTGTCGTGAGTCGCACGACTAGTGCCCATGGTAGCGGCAGGGGACATATGCACAGCCCAACACCACCCGTTTCTCATAAATATTACCCCTAATAAATTCATATCTCCCCTGGATGTCAGTCCATGTCTTGATATGCTTGTACGATGGATTAGAATCGCAACCCCACAGGATCCCCTGGCAAAGCCAGAATGGTACACTTGGATATAACTATATCTGCGGAGACACAATGCTTTAGTACCCATTAAATGTCTCTTGAAGCATCAGGACTTCTGCTCGATACAGTTTGGCCTGCTGGAGTATAGCCCCTCTTAACTTTATCAAGCGCTCCACTGACGTTCCAACTCACTATTTGGAGGTCTCCTGCCTGGAGTCGTGCCCTATCTATAATGACTGCCATCTAAGGGTCTCGGAACTTCGGTGTGTGTGTGGGACAGCTATCTTCTAGCGTGCGAACAGTGGCCATGTGCAGCAATGACGCAGTGCAAACGTATAACATGTTTACCTCAACTACCGGCTACTCCCCTATACCTCAAAACTGCTGAAGTCTCTGTTGCGGCGGAGGTAGCTTGTGGACCCCAACGGTAGCCTCCCTCCCGCCCCCGCCAATGGTTCCCCAGTAACCTGCCCATATACAACCGGCTTTCCCCTTGACTATTGAGAGTCTAACAAAGGTACTAGCCCCCGCTCATGCTTCGTCGGTCTGAGCAAGTGTCACCAACAATCACCCATCCGGGAGAGTCCTGACGTGGCTATGAAGCCGAAGTCCCCTGCCGGGGCACCGAAGTAGCTCTGTAGGGTCGCTGCAGGATTTAGATCGGGATCTAGATCTCGACCTCCTAGTTCCTTTGATTTTGGGCTTTGGTGGCGTGTGGACGACATCACTATACGGGGAATCCGATTCCATCCTGGATGGCGTGCGGGCCGGATCTTCAATGTTTCATCCGTCCAGCTGCAGACATCTTCTGGCGACATCTTCTGACAAAGAATAGCGCGCAGGATTGGTACACCACCCTCAGACTGGCGGGAAACAGCAACACATAGGGATGTTTCAGCTCACGAAGGAGGGCCTTGGCTGCAATGAATGACTGTTGCTTCTGCTAGACTAGTCTTGTAAAATCTGGAAATATGAGGATACGGGTGGTTTCAAATATTAGGGGTTCTTTAATTCTGGCTCGCTTTAAAATTGTGTCCCTGTCGTGGTAGTTTAAAATCTTTGCAATGACAGGCCTTGGTCTGGCTGCCAGGGGCGGCTTCTGCATCAGGGCCCTGTGCGCCCTTTCAACAATGAAACCACAGGACGACAACTCGGGAGGAAATCAGCTCTCGAGCCACTTAGTCTAGAATAGTTCCATGTCTCCCCCTTCACATCCTTCAGGGAATCCCACAAAGCATAGGTTGTTTCTCCTGGCCCTGCCCTTCGCGTCTTCCACCCGCAAGGCCAGACCTCTGGTGACCGTCTCCAATGACGCGACTTTTTTCTGTAGGTTAGTGACTGAATCCTCCACTCCCGAGACTCTGGTCTCGGTCTCTGTAATGCGCTCCACCACATTCTGCAGATCTTGCCTTAGGAGCATGACATCGGAGCCCACCTCTCCAATCTTCGCTTCCAAGGCGTCCCTGGACTGTGTAATGGCCGCCATGAGTGCGGCATTGTCCGGGATGCCTCCTTGTGCACCTCCTTGGTTGGTTGTCGAGGCCCCGGTTCCTGTGTAGCAGTCCAACAATCTCTGCTTAGCAGATCCTCCTGCCATTTTGTCTTTTGTCACCTGTAAAGCCTGTGGTGTGTGGCTCTTCCCCCTTACGGTCTCTACTTTCAATAACTGGCTCAGCTTTGGAACTCCTGAAAATCTGGACTCGGGCAGAGACCTCCTGCCACAAGCCGCACCGAGTTCTAACCCGGCCGCTTCCGCGGACAGTCGTGTCCCCCCCCTCCCTACTGGGTGTCCCACTGTTTACCTAGGCGCTGCTTCCAGCCATCCAGGGTAATATATCTCACATCCTGCACTGGGTTCCACGCTGCGTAGGAGGCCTATGCCTGGCCTCTCAAGTAGAAGTCAATATCATAAGGGGTTCAGCAATCACAAAGTCGACCTACACGACGTAGGCCCACTGTTCGCCACCGCCAGAGTAAACATAAATGTCTGTGCAGGACTGTTGACCACTGAGCAGGGATCTATTCAGCTCCCAGGACTCACATCAGCCAGAGGCCCTGTGCCTCAAATAGTCCTCCTCCCCTACAGTCGGGGGCAATATATCACAGGACCCAGACCGGAATATTATGTTGCATAAAGTGCCCGCGGCGTCTCTCCACGGAGTAGATCTCTATAGCTTGTGGGGCCCAACTGGTCTCGCACCGGCCCTCAAGCTGCAGGCCCACACACTACAGCAGCCAGGGAGTATAGTCGCATGAGCCAGCCTGCGGACATCCAATCGGGGCTCTGCCCGGTCTCAATGGCTCCACCACAGGCAGCTTGGACTCCAGCTGGCACAGCGCTCGACTCTGGCCCTCGGCGAGTCCACAGGACCCCCTCCTCGCGGCCCGATCCGGCCGCCAAGATCAATGGAGGTGGGGGGAGGGGGACGAGCAAGAAAACTCACCAGACCACCACCAGGGACCTCCTGGTCACACAGACGCCGTCCCTGCTGCAGCACACGCTCCAAGCCAGCTACCAGGAGCCGATTCAGCCCTCAGCCAGCCCCTTCCGCATTCAGAGCTCTCCGGCACTGCCGCGCCCATCATTCTCAGCTCCGGCTGCCGCCCAGAAGGCTCTGCCTCAATATCGCCCGCCAGGTCTCCAAGGCCGCGCACCACCACTGCCGCTACAACTCTCCGGTCCCGGTACACTTATGGGTCACAACTGCCACCACTCAGTTCCGCCACAGCTGCGGGCTACTTTTAAAGGTAGTTTATCCGACGAAGCAGGATAAATTAAGGATTTTTAGTATGGGCTGAGCGGAGTTCACCTAACGCGCGTCTACCATGCTGGATCATCAGGCATCGCCCCGGCCTGTGTCCTTTTTTGATTATGTTCTTTAAGGACAATATATGTTCGGTGACTACAACAAAAGACTCACAATAAAATCACCTATTTTAACTGAATTCTTTCCAAGTCTTCTGTGTACCATAAGTGCAGATTGCAGTTTCTATAGGGGGTACTTTTCAGTTCTACGATATTGCTAAGTTGGTTCAAATTTTACAATCCTTCTTAGAAGAAGTTGAATCATGTCCGGCTTTTTAGTGTATTTGATGTACGCCAACTCCCAAGACAAGGTTTCCCTTCCATTCTTTGTTATAAGGGATTTAAGTGTTTAGACCAAAAGGTTTAGTGGTTTTTAGTTTTGGATTCTTCGCCTCCAAAACTTTACAAACATTATGAACTGCAGTACACATTACAAGTTTTGGAACCGAAGGTGGATGAGCTACAGTTTCTCTGCTGCTCGCCCATCCGAATCAGATAACTGCCCCTTTCCACATACAACCTCTGCACATTCTGCATTACAACTATCATATGAGAAGCCATAATCCAAATTCCAAAACATGCATCCGACACAGATTTGTGGATTGGGATTTCGAGGTTGTGCCCAAATAAGCAATGTTTTTCAAGTTATTGAAGATTTGGGCTTGAAAACAGAACATACTTCACACCCAGAGCTGTTATGATCCAAATCGAAATAACCATGTGCCATTCTTTCCACAGGTAAAAATGACACTGAGGGCACAAAGTAGAGAAACAAGTTACTTACCTTCAGTAACTATCTTTCTGGTAGATGCTCTTTATTGCCCGAGTCCTCACCTTGTGAATATTCTCCAGTTATCAGAGTAGAATGGGAACTTCTAAAGAAGTACTCCTGTGCGCTGCTGCAATGTCGTTCTGCTCCACAAGTAACCAGCGGGGCTGCATATAAGCACCACCCTGGCGCGTCGACATCAGTTGCGTTCCTAGGCTGCAAGTGCATTCAGAGCCCCTCACCAGTGTGGCATGACTAGTGTACAGATCCATAGAGTGGGAAATGTGTAGATGGAAGAGCAGTGGCAGGATAGGGAGGGTTGGTGAGGAATCTGCATTTAAGAGTATTCACCCAGATAATTTCCTGAAGGTTAGTACCTTGTTCTTCTGATGGATACTTCTAACCACAGATTCTCCATCTTGTGAACAGATACCTCAGAAGTACCTCCCAAGGTGCGGAGCCATGGACTTTGCACTGACCAAAAGGTCCTACAGGACCTAGCGGGCAAAATGCACCTCTCGATGGACACGTGGAGAAAGTAGTGGTTTGTGAACCTATGAAAAGATGCCCACGTAGCCGCTAATGCAGTGGTAGCAGCCTTGGGTATGGGAGAGTGAGAAGAACAGTCTGGAGGCAGATTTTTCACCAGTGCTTATATGATCTTTATGCAGAGAAAAACTATGAGAGATGGTTCATTTTTGCACTGGCCTGCCTTTCTTTGCCCTGGAGAAACCCATACACAGCTGAACGTCCACCTGATATTCTTTGGAAAGATCAATCTAAAAGTCTAGTGCCCTCTTAGGGTACAATGAAATCCGTCTCCCTCCTTTGAGGGATGAGGTGGGGCAAAGACTGCAGAAGGATGATAGCCTGCCCGACATGAAATTTGAGTGACCACTTTCGATAGTAGCTGACATTTTGCATTTTTTCTTTTTTCCCCAAACACTCAAAGGGAATAATGAACCTGCCTTAGTCTTCCAGGTGGCTCCTGCTTCCTCTTGTGGGAAGAAATCATCCTGTCCAAGTTGGTGATTTTACTCCAAATCTATGTTACTTCGCTAATCTACCCTATCGCGCAAGGTCTTTCATAACCATCAGAAGATCTTAGGTGAGCTCACTTGAAACATCAGCTGGTTCAGTGTGGCCTTAGCCACTTAGCAAACATCTACCACTTAGTGTGGGTTTAGGGGCCCCTAACTGAGCTCTAGCTTCTCTCTGCTCAATAAACAAGTTACTTACCTTCGGCAACGATATATCTGTAAGAAACATTAGTTAGTTAGAATATCTCCAGGCGTCAGGCTGGATCCGGAAAGATTTTTCGTCAGCAATACCCTAGCGCGTCGCTAGGCATCGTCTGCGGCTCCGCGTCCGTCGTCGTGATCGCCGGGATGATGTCGGAGTACTCAGACGCTGACGTCAGTTCTTGTACATAGCTTTCCGCGCCAGGAACGCAGAGCCATGCAAGAGACCGACACTGGTGCCATGAATCTAGGGCCCTGAAAGGGATGACCTTAACCCTAGATATCAGTTCGCAGAACAGGGAGGATGGGTGGGGGGGTGAGGAATCTAACTAACTAATGTTTCTTACAGATATATCGTTACCGAAGGTAAGTAACTAGTTCATCTGAAAGAAACATGTTAGTTAGATTCCTTACCTTAGAATAAATACCCCAGCAATACCAACCCCGGTGGTGGGTCTGCGAACCAAGATCACACCAGGAAGTCCTGGAGAACGGAACGGCCAAAGAAGCCATCTCTCCGGACTTGGCTGTCCAGGCAGTAATGCTTGGCAAACGTGTGCAGCGAGGCCCACGCTGCTGCCTGACAAATGTCCTGCAGAGGGACTCCCCGTCCCAAGGCAGTAGTAGCCGCTGTGGCCCGAGTGGAATTGGCCCTCAGCCCCACAGGAGGTTCCTTCTTAGCCAAGGAATAACAGGTCTTGATGCACAAAACGACCAACGTGAGATGGTTCGCTTGTGCACCACCCGCCCCTTCTTAGCACCCACGTAGCCAACGAAGAGTTGGTCGTCCACCCGGAACTGTTTCGTGCGGTCCAGATAGATGGAGAGCGCACGTTTTGGGTCCAGACGGTGGAGCCCCTCTTCCTCTTTCGAGGGATGCGGAAAGAAGGTTGGCAATGTAACAGACTGGTGATGTGAAAGGCAGTAACCACCTTAGGAAGAAAGGAAGGACGAGTCCTGAGAACAACCTTGTCCAGATAGACAGAGAGGAAAGGAAGGTTTAGAAGAAAGAGCCTGGAGCTCACTCACCCTTCTAGCAGAGGTGATGGCAACCAGGAAAGCAGTCTTAAGAGTCAGAACACGAAGAGGACAATTATGAAGTGGCTCAAAGGGAGCGCACATCAGATAGGTTAACACCAGGTTCAAGTCCCACTGAGGCATTACGAAAGGAACAGGAGGAAACATGTGAGTAATGCCTTTAAAGAATCTAGCAACAACAGGGGACTTGAAAAGAGAAGGCTGATCAGGAAGCCGTAAGAAGGCAGAAACAGCCGAAAGATATCCCTTGAGGGTGCCCAGAGCACAGCCCTGCTGGGCCAGGGAAAGAAGAAAGAGGAGAACTTCAGAAAGAGCGGCGAAAAGGGTATCCACAGCCTTTGCTGTGCACCATGCCACAAATTTGTTCCACCTGTAGGCGTATACCGTGTTAGTGGAGGGACACCTGGCTGCCAGAATTACATCACAGACTTCAGGAGGCAAGTCAAATGCCATCAACTGTCACCGATCAATCTCCACGCATGGAGGTGGAGGCTGGACAGGTTTGGGTGGAGGACTGTCCCCTGCTGCTGCGACAGAAGGTCCTCCTGAAGAGGCAGTCGAATCGGGGGATTGATATGAAAGACTGAGTAGCTCGGGATACCAGTATCTTCGTGCCCAATCCGGAGCCACAAGGATGACTTGGACCCGGTCGCACCTGATCTCCTTCAGCACTCTGGGCAGAAGTGGTATAGGAGGAAAGGCGTACAACAGACCGCAACTCCACTCGCAACGAAAAGCGTCTCCAAGCGAGTGCCGCCTTGGAAATTCCAACGCGCAGAACTGATGACATTGCGCGTTCTCTTCGGTGGCGAATAGATCTAACCAAGGCTCTCCCCACTGCTGAAAGAGGCCTTGCGCCACGTCAGAGTTCAGACGCCATTCGTGATCCATCATGCACCGGCAGCGGAGTTCGTCCGCCCTGACGTTCAGAGAGCCCGCCAGGTGTTGAACCACCAGGGTGATGCCCTGATGTTCCAGCCATGTCTAGAGGCACAGAGCCTCCTGACAAAGGGTTCACGACCCCACCCCGCCCTATTTGTTGCAATATCACATAGCGATGGTGTTGTCCGTGAACACCTGTACCACACTTCCCCGTACAGAGGGAAGGAATGCCTTCAGTGCAAGCCAGATCACCCGCCGCTCCAGTAGGTTGATATGGAGCCGGGACTCCGCCGGAGACCAGAGGCCTCTGATCTCCACCTCTCCCATGTGGCCCCCCCATCCCAGGAGGGACGCATCAGTCACCACTACATGCTCCGGTTGGGGTAGGGAGAGGGATCTGCCACTGACCCAATCGCGGTCCGTGAGCCACCACTGCAACTGTCTTGCAGTGCCCTCCGAGATCAGGACGTGGTCGGACAGGTTGCCCCGATGCTGAGCCTACTGGAACTTCAGGTCCCACTGCAGAGCCCGCATACGCCCCCTGGCGTGATGTTCCAGCAGGATGCAGGTGGCCATTAGACCCAGCAGCCGCAGGACCATCCTCACCGAAAATTGGGTTAAAAGCTGAAAGACCGGAATCAGAGCCTGAATATCCCGAACCCGCTGTTCCGGAGGATAGACCCGAAACAGTGCAGAGTCCAGAACCGCTCCAATGAAAAGAAGCTTATGGGAGGGACTCAGATGCGACTTCTGCACGTTGATGGAGAACCCCAGCAAATGCAGGAGGTCGGCTGTAGTCTGGAGGTGGGAGACAACTGCCTTGGGCGAGCCCACCTTCAACAACCAGTCATCGAGATAGGGGAAGACTGGAACCCCTAATCTGCGCAGATGAGCTGCGACCCCTGCCATCACTTTCGTGAACACCCGAGGGGCACTGGTGAGGCCGAAGGGGAGCACGGTAAACTGAAAGTGCTCGTGGCCTATCGTGAACCGCAGGTAACGCCGGTGGGTCGGCAGGACGGGGATGTGGAAATACGCGTCCTGCAAGTCCAATGCTACCATCCAGTCTCCAGGGTCTAGGGCAGCCAGAACCTGAGCTAAGGTGAGCATCTTGAACTTCTCCTTCCCGGAGGAAGGCGTTGACGCTCCTGAGGACCAAGATAGGGCGTAGGCCCCCTTTGCCCTAGAAAGTAGTGGGAGTAACAACCCCGACCTACTTCTGGGCCAGGAACGCGATCAATGGCCCCCTTGGCCGAGAGGGCCGTAACTTCATCCTGCAGAAGTTGAAAGTGATCCCCCGACATGGGGTGGCACTGCGGTGGCATGGCTGGAGGGGGTCGCCTCGAAGGGGAGGGAGCACCCACCTGTCCGACATGATGGTATGCCAGTGGAGCAGATGATGGCGAACTCTGCCTCCCACTGGCGTGGAATGGGCCAGAAAGGTCGGACTAGGAAGGCTTTGAGGCAGATGCTACGGGAGCAGATGTGGGCTGACCGGCTCTCTGTCCCCCTGCTCTGCCGCGGCGGAATCCACGTCCGCGACTGCAATGAGGCTGGTTCTGCGGCCTGTGGCTAGACGGACATGTCAGGGCACCCCTTCCTTGGCCACGAAAGGGGAGAAAAGCGGAAGTTTGCGGGCCCGGGGCTGAGAGGCCCAAGGACTTGGCCGCAGCCCTGGAGTCCTTAAAGCGCTCCAACGCACTATATGCTTTGTCGCCAAAAAGGCAACGGCCATCAAAGGGCTTGTCCATGAGAGTGCTCTGGACATCCCCGGAGAAATTTGTGGATCTCAGCCAGGCGTGGCGACGAATCAACACCGTCATCGCAATCGCCCTTCCTAGCGAGTCCGTGGTGTCAAGCCCACATCGTATGGAGTACTGTGCTGCATCCCGCCCCTCAGCAAGAGCCGTGTCCGGGCCTCCTCCGGACACTGGGGCAGCACGTCCGCCACCGTATCCCACAAGGAGTGGGTGTAACGGTCCAAAACGCACGCGGTATTAATGGACCGCAACCCCAAACTGAGGGAGGAAAACAGCTTCTTCCCAAACTGTTCCAACCTTTTGGATTCCCGATCCGGAGGAGCGGACGGGAAGGCGGTCTGGGGCGTAGAGGCCTGGATAACCAGACTTTCAGGGGTGGGGTGCACTGACAAAGCTGGCGTCGCCCGGAGCACGGCGGTGGTGCCGGGCCACGTTCCGGTCCACAGGAGTGACTGTGGACGGCTTGGACCAGGTGCCCATCAGAACGTCAGTCAGTGCTTCATTGAACTGCAGTAGAGGCTCCAAGGAGGTTACTGGAGGTTGAAGCACTTCAGTGAGGAGGTTAGTCCTCACGGCCACTGCAGGGAGCTCCAGATGAAGGGCTTCGGCAGCCCTGCGCAGCACCACAGAATAGGTAGCACCCTCCTCCGTAGCCACGGAGGGAGGAGAGATGAAGCCAGTGTCAGGGGAGGTGTCGAGACCACTGGCATCCCCCAGTTCTTCTGCCCAGTCCATACTCAACTGGCACTCCTGTGCCTGAGGGTCCTCAGACTCCTCCCAGTCATCCCCGTCATCTGACTCCTGGTAGACAGGCTGAAAGGTCGGAGCCGGGCGGTAGATGAATTGCTCATCCTCCGACGCCAGACCCGGACTGAACCTGGGGACGATGTCGTCCGAAGACTGCGCCGAGGTCGGCACCCGGCAGAGAGGTCGTAAGGTCAACCGGCGTCGACCGGGATCCAGGCCTGGATCCCACGGGGGCCTGCGGTGTCGGGACCGAAGTCGACGACAGCGCCGGGGCCGGAGCCGCCGGCTCGCCAGGCCTCCCAGTCAGACCTGCGGGGCCCAAACGCACGCCGGCGGAGCGAGACTCCTCATGGCCACAAGGAAGTCTCGGATCTCGCTCCGAGTCGCATTAGGCCCAGGGACCGGAGGGTATGGGGCCGAATACAACTCCTGCGGCTCCGATGGAGCCGCGCGGGTGGTGCCACCCAAACCCTCAGCCGAGTCGCGCGACCGGCGAGGGGAGTCAGAAGAGTGATGTGGCCTCTTCGACTGCTTACTGCGCCTCGACTTACCGGAATGCGAGGAATTCGACCCCGACGAGCGGTGATGGCTGCGGCTCCGCGACCGGTCCCTCGACCTCCTCCTTGACCGGGACCTTGAGCCGTGCGGAGCAGACTGCCAGATCTCGAGCAGCTTGCGGGGACCACTCCCGCCTAGCCTTCGAGGTCAAGGCCCGGCAGTCGAGGCACGACTCGGCATCATGGTCAGCCCCAAGACAGTAGAGACACCGGCGGTGGTGATCTGTGACCGACATCAGGCAGTGACAGGCGTCGCACGGCTTCAACCCGGGCATCCCTACCGGCACCAGGGGTCGAGGTCGACTCGAAAGATGGAACCAAAAAAGTTCAAGAAGTTTAGTCAAAAAGTGACTATAAGGGTATGCTCTTCCCGGATCTGCACTTACTGGCGCGGAAAAAAGAAGAACTGACGTCAGCGCGTGAGAGCGGCGTCTAAGTACTTGGACGACGTCATGCCGGCGATCACGATGCCGACGACGGACGCAGAGCCGCAGACGATGCCTAGCGACGTGCAAGGGTATTGCTGACGAAAATCTTTCCGGATCCAGCCTGTCGCCTGGGAATATTCTAAGGTAAGGAATCTAACTAACATGTTTCTTTCAGATACATCAGAATCATAGTCTGAATATCCTGGACTTGCTGCTCCAAAGGGTAGGTGCAGAACTGCACTGTGTCCAGAATGGCTCATATGAAAGTGTGCACCTGAGAGTGAGTCAGGTATAACTTTAGCATGTTTATAGTAAACCTCAGCGAATGCAGGAGGTCTGCCGTAGTCTGGAGGTGGGTGATGACTGCCTGGGGCGAGCTCACTCTTATCTGAACGAGACAATTAGTTACAGATTCCTTACCTTTTTGACTGATCTTTTTGCGACTTTTGTCGACACAGTTTTTGAGTCTTCGACTCCTGGTGCACTTAGGGATGTCCGGTTTCAAGGCTTGCGGATCCTACCGAAAGTTGATGTAGGTGACGGATCCGCATCGCATGAGCCTGTGGTGCCTGGAGCGCAACCACAACCCTAGGTCGTGCTCCGACTGCTGGACCATGAATCTAAAGTCTTTGCTGGAGCGGTCCCGAAAGCTTCGAAGCGTGGCGGTCCGCTCCGCGCCATTCGAGGTCTTGGCCGCGCGTGTGGTTGAGGGACCGGTCGCGGGGTCACCACCACTCGTCCTCGAAGTCTTCGCACTCCTCAGGTGAGTCGAAGCACAAGAAGTCGGCCAACGTGACTAGGGATGCGGATGGTGCCTGCCCTGCGGCTCCGTGTGCGGAGCCCGAAGGGTCAACTCCGAGTCCCTGGATCCTGAGCGACCCCTGCCCAGCTTCGAAGCTTTTACGAAGCGATGCATTCCACCTTCGGGCAGCCCGACTCCACTGGCGCGCCTTCGGGCCCCGTGGACTCGGCTGGGGGCCCTGGGCCTTTTGACGCAGGCAACTTTGGCGTTGGATCCGGATCGGTGCCGGTCGACCTGGTAACACCTCCCCCGGCGCCAATCCCACCAGCACCACGTCAGCAGCAGATGCCGGTTGTGTCCCCAACCAGCATAGACCCCGGCCTCCACCCTGACTTGGACACGGAGCCAGACCAACTTTGACCAACGCCGATGGGTATTTTTGTACCCCTGCTCTACCCTGGTGTTCCTGTCAGGTCAGATTGGAAACCAGAGGCAGGTGAGGAGGACTGGGAGGGGTCTGGAGACCCTTTAAGTGATCAGTGGGATGAACCGGACTGGAGAGAGGAGTCGGGGGAAGCCAGTGGTCTGGACACCTCCCCACACCTTGATACGTCTCCTCCTACTGTGGATACGGAGGAAGGAGCTTCTTACGCAGTGGCGTTGCATAGGGCGGCTGAGGCTCTCAACCTCGAGGAACCTACGGCAGCAGTCAGGACTAACCTCCTGATGGAGGTGATTCAACCGGCAGTGAGCTCTTCAGAGCCCCTGCTGCCGTTCAATGAAGCCCTAACCGACATCCTTTTAGGCACCTGGTCCAGGCCTATCACAGGGGCTCCTGTGGATAGGATGATTGCCCGATGCCACCGCCCGGCTGTTGGCCCGTTACACGCACTCCACATGGGATACGGTAGCGCAGGTGGTGCCCCAGTGCCCAGAGGAGGCCCGGGCCACGCTCTCCCCGGTGCAGTTGCCGAGAGGAGAGAAGCAGTCAAGTTTACCATACGCTTTGGACTGGACACTGGTGACTCGCTAGGCAGGACTATTTCAACATCGGTAGCCCTTCGACGTTACGCCTGGCTGAGGTAGACTGTTTTTTCTGGGTATGTTCAGGCTACCCTGATGGACATGATTTTTGATGGCCGTCTCCACCACCGGCTTTGCACAGTCTGCTTTTCGCCCCTTTCATGGCTACGGATGGGGTGCCCCGCCATGTTCCACTTAAAGCCACCGGCCAGCGCAAGCTGCTCAGCCCCTGCGAGGCCGGGGACGTGGGACGGGGGGCCAGCGAGCAGGCCAGTCCATCAGTGCCCCCTCTGCAGCAGCCTCCGAACCCTCCTAGTCCAACCTTTCAGGGCCACCGATCACCAGGATTCGCCATCACCTCCCCCATTGGCACACCATCACGTTGGACATGTGGGTTTTGCAGATAGTCCGAAGGGGCTACTCTTCCCCCATTCAAGACTACCCATCCAGCCATTCCACTTCAGTACTATTGCATGTCGGAGGATCATCTGGCCCTTCTCCAACAGGAAGTTACAGCTCTCTTGGCCAAGGGAGCCATCGAGCGAGTTTGTGCCCCAGAAGTAGCTTGTGGTTGCTATTCCCACTACTTTCTGATGCCCAAGAAGGAAAAATGCCTGCGTCCGATCTTAGATCTCAGGAACGTCAACTACTTCCTCTGGAAGGAGAAGTTCAAAATGTTGACACTGGCTCAGGTCCCGTCTGCCCTCGACCCTGGATGGTAGTGTTGGACTTGCGTGACGCTTACTTTCACATTCCTGTCCTGCTGGCCCACCGGTGTTACCTGCGTTTCACGGCAGGCAACAAGCACTTTCAATTTACAGTGCTTCCCTTTGGCCTTACCAGTGCCCCTCGAGTGTTCACCAGAGTGATGGCAGTGGTCGCAGCTCATCTGCGCAGATCAGGGGTTCCAGTCTTCCCCTATCTCAACGACTGGCTGTTGAAGGCAGGCTCGCCCCAGGCAGTCGTCTCCCACCTCCAGACTACGGCAGACCTCCTACATTTGCTGTGGTTATCAAAGTCACACCTGACTCCCTCTCAGAAGCTCCTTTTCATCAGATCGGTTCTGGACACGACGCAGTTTCGGGTTTATCCTCCCGAGCAGCAAGTCCGGGATATTCGGGCTAGGATTCAGATCTTTCAGCCTCTAGCCCGGGTTCCGGTTAGAATGACCCTGAGAGCTGCTGAGTATCATGGCCTCCTGCATCCTGCTGGTAGATCATGCCAGGTGGCATATGCGGGCCCTGCAATGTGACCTTAAGTTCCAGTGGGCACAACATCGGGGGAATCTGTCCGACTGTTCAGATCTCGGAGGGCACTGCATGTCAAATGCAGTAGTGGCTAACGAACCAGGATTGGGTCAATGGCAGATCCCTCTCCCTTCCCCAACCGGAGTTCACAGTGGTGACTGATACATCACTTCTGGGGTGGGGCGGCCTCATGGGAGAGGCTGAGATCAGAGGTCTCTGATCTCCGGCGGAGTCCAGGCTCCACATCAACTTTCTTGAGCTCCGGGCGATCAGTCTTGTGCTGAAAGCATTCCTTCTTCTGTCTGGGGAAGAGTAGTGCAGGTGTTCATGGACAACACCACCGCCATGTGGTCCTGCAACAAACAGGGCAGGGTGGGGTCGTGGACCCTCTGTCAAGAGGCTCTTTGTCTCTGGACATAGCTGGAACATCAGGACATATCCCTGGTGGTTCAACACCTCGAAGGTTCACTGAACGCCAGGGCGGACAAACTCAGCCGCAGATGCATGATGGATCACAAATGGCGTCTTCACTCGGAGGTGGTGCAACGTCTCTTTCGGCAGTGGTGAGAGCCTTGGTTAGATCTATTCGCCATTGAAGAGAACGCGCAATGTCAGCAATTCTGCGTGTTGGAATTTCCAAAGAGGCACTCGCTAGGCGACGCTTTTCATCGCGAGTGGAGTTGTGGTCTTCTATACGCCTTTCCCCCATACCACTTTTGCCCTGAGTGCTGAAGAGGGTCAAGGGCGACCGGTCCCAAGTCATTCTTGTGGCTCTGGATTGGGCACGAAGAGTCTGGTATCCCGAGCGGTTACACATGGCCATCGATCCTCCGATCAGACTGCCTCTTCAGGAGGATCTTCTGTTGCAGCAGCTGGGGACGGTCC
The DNA here is from genome assembly GCF_964204655.1 of Triturus cristatus. Lineage (NCBI taxonomy): Eukaryota > Metazoa > Chordata > Amphibia > Caudata > Salamandridae > Triturus > Triturus cristatus. The sequence continues at coordinate 932,762,473 of NC_140584.1, read as the reverse complement.
TCCACCTAAACCTGTCCAGCCTCCACCTCCTTGCGTGGAGATTGAGCGGCAGCAGTTGATGTCATTCGACTTGCCTCCCGAAGTCTGATGTTATCTTGGCAGCCAGGCGTTCCTCCACTAAGACGGTATACGCCTGCAGATTGAACATATTTGTGGCATGGTGCACAGCAAAGGCTGTGGATCCCCTTTCTACCCGTCTTTCTGAGGTTCGCTTGTTCCTACTTTCTTTGGCCCAGCAAGGCTCTGCGTTGGGCACTCTAAAGGGCTATCTCTCAGCCAGTTCAGCTTTTCTTAGGATTCCTGATCAGCCTTCTCTTTTCAAGTCCCCTGTTGTAAATCGCTTTCTTAAGGGCATTATTCATCTTTTTCTCCTGTTCCCTTCATAATATCTCAGTGGGACTTGAACTTGGTTCTTACTTTTATGTGCACTCCCTTTGAGCCGCTACATAACTGTCCTCTCAGACTTCTCACTTTAAAGACTTCCTTTCTGGTTGCCATCACTTCTGCTCGCAGAGTCAGTGAGCTCCAGGCTCTTTCTTCAAAACCTCTGTTTCTGGCGGTTCATTCTGACTAGGTTGTCCTTCGAACTTAACCCTCTTTTCTTCCTGAAGTGGTTACTTCTTTCCACATTGGTCAAACCATCACTTTGCCCACCTTCTTCCCGCCTCTGCATCCTTCTAAGGAGGAAGAGGCTCCACAGTCTGGATCCAAAACTTTTGCTTTCCTTTTATTTGGATCGCAACAAGCAAATCCGGGTGGATGACCAGCTCTTTGTAGGCTACGTGGGTGCCAAAAAAAGTCTGGCCGTGCACAAACGGACCATCTCTAGGTGGGTCGTTTTGTGCATTGAAGCTTGTTACTCTTTGGCAAAGAAGGAGCCTCCAGTGGGATTGCGCACCCATTCCACCAGGGCGACGGCAGCTATCACTGCTTTGGGATGGGGAGTCAGGCGGCTTCTTTGGCTGTTCTGTTCTCCAGGACTTTCTGGTGTGAACTTGGTTCGCACACCCACCTCTGGGATTGGTATTGCTGGGGTATCTATTCTAAAGGTAAGGAATTCATAACTAATTGTCTCTTTCAGATGAACAAGTTACTTACCTTCCGTAATGATACATCTGTAAGAGACATAGATTAGATATAGATTCCTTACCGCCTGACCCATCCTCCCAGTTCTGCGAATCGACTTCTAGGGTTAGATAATCCCTTTCAGGGCCCTAGTTTTGTGCACCAGTGGTCAGTGTCTTGCATGGCTCTGCGCTTCTAGCATGGAATGTCGTTTAAAAGAACTGATGTCAGCACATGAGGGCGGCGTCTAAGTAGCTACCGCGACATCATCCCAGCGACCACGACACCAGCGACTAACACAGAGCCGACCGACGCCAACTTTCGATGCGCAGGGGTACTGCTGACAAAACAATTCTCCGGATTCAGTCTGACACCTGGGGATAATTCTAAAGGTAAGGAATCTATAATCTATGTCTCTTACAGATATATCGTTACCGAAGGTAACTTTTTCTTCACTACAAACATCGAGCTCAAGCCATGAGGGCCACAGTTAAAACTTCGAGCAATACATAATAAGTTGCAGTCATGCACAATATCAGAGATGATAGCCATCACAACTGCTGAAGCGGGAATGCTTATTGCAACTACGTGTAATCTTAGTCTCAACAGTTAAGATTGCTCAGTCCACATCTCCCACATTCGGTTGCAATATGTGGGAAGCCCCTCGCATAGCATTTTTTCAAGTGCTGCACATGAATCCATCCCTTGAATCCACTCATATGGATTGAGTAAGCTAGTCTCCCAAGTGTCTAGCAAGATCTCTTGCCACCATATATGCAGTCGCGAGCGGACTGCGCTAGAATCCCTCACTGAGTCCATTATCCCCAATAACACAGTTTTGGAGTCAGGTGCCAAAGGGATACTCACCACCTGCCCCATGTGCCTGTTGACTGCTGACCAGTATGCCTGCGTCCCTAGAAACGTCCAGATAGGGTAATAAAGGGTAACTAGGGTTGAACCACAGCGTAGATAGGGGACCGGCCCATATGCCAAAGGCGTTCATGAGAGTAATAAATCCTATTGGAAGTATTTGAATTGGTCAAAGCGAAGATGCATTGATATCGCTAACATGCTTGGGCCATCTTCGCCTCGACCCAGTCGTCAGAGTCAAGGGTCCCAGAGCCTCCACCCATCTAGACCACAGTGCACCCAAGGGGTCAGGCGCCTTTCTGACGAAAGATTTGTGGAGTCGAGATATACCACCCCTGCTCAGCACGTCAGTCAGTAACTTGCATTCAAGCGGGTTAAATTCAGAAAGCCTGTCTTCATAGCTCTCCAAGGCATGCCCCAGTTAGCCGTAAAACTTGGGAGGGATGAATGCTTAAGTTGACTGCCAATTCTTGGAATTAGCACACAAGACCTTCCTTCCAGACCTCACCCAAGGTGGAGATGCCTATTAGAAATCAGTCAAGCCCTGCAGTTTAATCCAACCACATCCCATGCCACGGGGGTGGAGGGGGTGGGTGTTCCTGTGAGTGTACTGTGTCACTGCATGTGGCGAAGCACCAAGTGGCAACAACTGATAGGGACCTTGGTTACCAGTAGGGGAGGGCGTAACAGCCCCCTGACCGTATAGCAAGGAGAGCAAACTGCAGGGCTGAAGCGCGATCTCAAGCCTGTGAATCAGGTCCCCTAAGTCGTTAATGGTGACAGGCTGTGTGGTGCAGTAATATAGACTATCTGCCTAGCATCATAAGGGGAAGGGCAAGCTCACTGGCAACAGGCAGTCGGAACCTTGGGGGAAGACAGGAACCCATGCACTCCGCAGATGGACTGCAACCACTGCCATCACCTTCGTGAACACAAGAGAGGCGCTGATAAGACCAAAAGAGCACAGAAAACAAAGTGCTCTTGGCAGTCTGTGAACCGCAGGCAGCACCTGCAAGTCCAGCACCTCTCCATCCAGTCTCTGGAATTTGGAGCTGACAAAACCTGAGCCAACATGAGTATTTTGAATTTCTCCTTTTTCAGGTAGTAGTTTAAAGAGTGTAGGTCTAGAATGGGAATAGAATGTCCCTTTTCAGCACCAGAGTAGTAGGAATAGCAACCATGACCTACTTCTGATGCCGAAACCCTCTCAGTAGTTCCTTTGGCCAGAAGTGCCAGTACTTCCTTACATAACCGGGAGAGGTGGTCCTCCATCGTTCCTGAAGATGGTGGTATGGGTGGTGGTATTTCTGTGAAAGGAAAGACGTAACCCCAGTGAACAATTTGGAGGACCATGTTGTCCGAGGTGATAGACTGCCATCAGGGCAGGTGGTGCTGAATCCTGCCGTCGACTGGCTGCCCATGATTGATAGAGGGCATATTAAAGGGGTTTGGAGGCTGATGCTGCTGGGGTAATGGTAGACTGGATAGATCTCTGGCATTGTTTCCCACAAGGCTAGTGGGAACTGTGTCCACGGCACGTATGCCTGGGGAGTCTGCTGACCATGTTGGCTGGGTGGAAAAGGACATGGCTGTTAGCTATTGGCATAGCGACAGAAGGGGCAAAAGTCACAGTGGGATTGGCGTGTGGCCAGCCTATGGCCATGGAGAGTCCCAAAGACCAGGCGGTGGCCCTGCTGTCCTTAAAGCGCTCGAGTGCCGAATCTGCCTCATCACCAAACAGGCAAGTGCTAAAGGTTATGTCCATAAGGAATTCTTCAAAAAGCTAGTTGAGCTAAGTCAGGCATGGTAACGATGTGCCACTGCCGAAGTGCCACCAACAACGCAATCGCTCTACCTAGCGGGTCTGTTGTGTCTGGGCCACAGCGCATTGCGAACTGTGTGTCCCTGCTATCGGCAATACCCTGGGACAGGATGGCTTGGGCCTCCTCGAGACAATGGACAGCACTTGTGCTAATGAGTCCCAAACTGTGTCGGAATACCGGGCTCATGAGGAATACGGTTCAGACCGCAGTGCAAGACTGGTGGAACAGAAAATCTGCTTGCCAAAGGTGTCCAACTTCTGGGTTTACTTATCTGGTGGTGTGGAAGGGAACACATCAGGGTAAACCTTGAAGGTGGAGGGGCTGGATGACCAGGTTCTCGAGTGCAAAGCTGGATGTGGAAAGCTGGGTCCCCATAAGTAGGGTGTTGGCATCGGGCAATGGTTTTGTGAACAGGTGCTCTTGTGCAGGGCTTGGCTCAGGCCACAGCAGAACATCAGTGAGAGCTCCATTAAAGGGGAGAAGAGGTTCTGTGGGGGCTACCCCAGGTTGAAGCTCCTATGTCAAGAGGTTAAGACTTGACTGCTATCGAGGGCAGCGCCTGGTCGAGGACCTTAGCTACCCTCCTCACCGCCTTGGCAAATGAAGCTCCTTCCTCCATAGTCACACAAGGAGGAGACTAGGCTAGTGCAAGGAGAGCTGTCCAGAGCACTGGCACCCGCAAGTTCCTCAAACCAGTTATCCTCTACCATGGGCTCTTACAGGGGCTCAGGATAACCATAGGGATTCTCAGTTCTATCCTAATCTTATTCCCCACAGGGCCAGTCAGTAAAGGGAGGCACTGTCTCACCCAGATGGTGTTGGTCCTGTCGGCCCTGGAGTAGACATCCAATGGCACAGGTCTAGCTCCGTATAGGAGTCAGGTTTAACGATGGGGTCGTAAATGGTGCCACTGGAACATACTTCCGGGAAGGCCACAGACTCATGATTGGAGTCAAACCTGATATACAAACAGACGGAAAGGGCTCAAATAGTGCTAAGGGTGAACCTGCCAGCAGAAATCCAGTTGGGGAATCTGCCAAAATGGTCAATCCACCCAATTGTGGGGTGCATGGCCTTAAATATTTGTAACTGGGTGGGGGTCCTCCGGCTAACTCTGGGAAGCAATGAGCAGACTCAGACTCTGCAGCCGGTATGTGGGAGCAGAGCCTAGATTGGTGGCATTGTGCCCACGCCTCGAGCGATTGACTTGGAATGGAGCGGCAAAGTCTATGAGCGCTTTGATTTACGATTTATTTTCTTGTGGTACTTACACGATGACAATTGGGAGTGCGACGATAAGAGGGAATGAGTCAGGTGGCGGGCCCAGGACCTTCCTCTGAACTGGGACCTGGAATGGTGTGGAGCCATCTGGTGCTGGGCAACCAGGAGCTTCAGGGCACACTCCCGGTTTTAGGGTTCAATGCTCATCAGTCTGGGAAGACCTTGAAACTATGACTTGGCTTCACGCACCAAATGCAAACCAAGTGGGTTTGGAGGGAGTGGCGGTCTAGCACAGAAATCTGACTGTCTGGCTAGACAGAGTTTAAAACCCACAGGTTTTTTAGGGGACATTCCTAACGCACACTGGGAGCACAACGGAAAAAGATATTTAACATATTCAACAAAAGTAGTTTAAAAAACAGGACTAAGGTAATTATGTCCGGATGGTGTGGAAAGAAAAGAAATTATGTCATCTTGCTGGGGTGACGCACTGCGCATGTCACTTCCGGCGGGTACACCAACCTGATCAATGCCACCTACCGGCATGCAGAGGTACTGCTCAAGATTTTGCAAATCCGGAATCTGCTGCTAGAAGTCTCTAACAGATTGCTGTGCTTCAAGGTTCATGATGGACCAGATGCTGGGACAGCAAATTAGCAATGAATAATAATAAAGTATGTCACAAGAAAACATTTGAGCGAAGGAGACACCAAAATAAAGGCTTCATGAATAATTTATTCCATTTGAATTTTTTTTAAAAAGTATAAACCTTTTTTCATTTCCTCAATCACAATTTGTACAACTCTTGTTTATGGCATTCGGCAGCAATAGTGTTCGTTCCTTAGCCACTTTTAATTCAGTTATAGTTTAAAAAAAAAAAAAAGGCTTGAACCATGGAACGTCACAGCAGAATAAAATAAAACTCCCCTTGTTGAAGTGAACTCAGTCTTAAACAGGTTTCAGATGTCCACAATTCGAAAAAACACATTTAATTTAGCAAATTCAGATAAAAACGAGTAATTCTGAATAAATGTAAAGAAAACATTTTGCTTCAAATTTAGCCACCTTCCCACACCGCCAGGAATGAGGTTACTAGACTGGAAAGAAAATCTTATTTTAAGGCTTACATACACATTGAGATGTTGAACACCTCCAAAAGCAAGTCAAAGAAAGGAAAACTAAAAAAGAAGTATGCCTCACTATGCTTTATCTATTACATGTTAACGTCATGTTATATCCACTCATGACCAACCAATACTACGCAATAAAGTGACTTTTTCAACATTATGTGCATTATATTAGACTTGATATGCTACGCTATATGGATATATAACATAGGATACATCTACTAATTTATGCCTCTATTTAATCATAATGCTTCAGGTTAACAAACAGTGCTTGTTTAGAGTGATGTGAACTTTTTTGTACTGCATGAAATGAGTGACTGTTCTACAACATAGATGCAACACATTTTAAGATGTCTGTATCATGAAGATATTGCAAAATAAGCACTCCCCTCTTTTAGTGGTTTCTGAATAGCACCAAGATAATGTAAAAAAGTGATTATGCACAAACGAACGTACATAAGTATGTTCAGATTGCCTCAACTGCTTATGTAAATCGCACCAGTAATTGCATTCAACAGTTTCTCACAGAATTCCATCAATGCCAACAAATCTTTGACCAACTTAACTGAGTGAAATGTGCTTTTGTTTAATACTATAAGTGTGTGTAGTTTTCTGAACAAAATTAATCAGACTAACAGAGCAATTAATGTAAGATTAGAACTACTTGGGTTAGTTGCAGGTTCAAAAATATTTAACTTGCTAACCAGGGTGTAAGGGTTGGGTGGCAAGGTAAGCCTTGAGGATGCTAGAAAGCAAAAGGATGCATTTTGCACTTATCCCAACATAATAAGGTACATTTTGATGCAGTATTTCTGACACACCACATTAATTATACGTTTTTCCCCATTGTCACAGGAGGAGTTTAGCAGTTGTTAATCTTGTCGCTCACACAAAAACACATTAATTCTTTCTGCTTTTACTTAACAGCAACAAATCCAAATTAGATTATGGCTCTCTGCAGATACTTTCTAGTACAACCATTCTTAACCTAAAGCTTTTACTTGTATTTCTTTCAGTCTCTGAGAAATCTGCTTAATGCGAGCAACTCTTCCAATTCCACAATTATTTTCAAATTCTAAAATAAAACTATACAAACAAGGTCTGATGTGCCCATTTAGCAGTACCATTCATGTTTCAGCGAATTAACATGTGGCCAAAGGAGATATCTGAAAACGATGACAGTTTAAGCTTTAGCAAACAGATGGAGAAATGTTGAGTTTACAAGCATTTTAAACAACTTGTAAACCGTCAACTGAGAAATCCCTTGCTAACAATTTTTATTTTTTCAATATGTATATGTTCAATAACTGTCATTTGCCTGTGTTTTTGTAGAGAACAGACAAAATTCACAATTTCATTTGGATAAACAAAAAGCAAGATTTTAAAAGCTGTAGGTAGATATGTTAGACAATTTCATACTACAATGCATCCACTGTGTAGTAGGCAATGTATTCAAACTGTAAAAATGTATTTTCATTTATACATGGTTCAACAAGTGGAAGATTTTCAAATTAACGACAAGCAAATTCATAATCCCTGCAGACGCCTTACTCATTCTCAGATCTGAGATCTACGAGTGCCTAATCAAACAGATCAGCCACTTTCTCATTTCAAAAATCACTTTACTAACATGTTCCCAGCTAATGAAGTTAGCGAAAGAGTAGCTGTTTGAACGGTTTAGAAAATGGGGTTGGCATAAGTCCATTTGGCTATGCTAATCTAAAGAAAAACAAATAAATAATTAACATCTGAAAACATCCTTAAGATACTATCCATTTATATTAACTTTTCCCAAATAAAGTCAAAAGGAAAAAACATGGAGTATTTAAAATGCTTATTCGCAGCTTTAATTTAAAAAAAAAAAAAAAAAAAAGAGCTAAAGGGGAGAATTTTTCTGCTTCGTTTCACTCCAATATCAAAATATGCCGAGTTTGATTGCACCAATATCGTTTTGAAGAAATGAATGAAAACTTATCACCAATTGTACATTTTCTTTTTACAAAAAAAGTTAATATTTTATATATACAATTTGAAGAAATTATGTTTTTTCATATGAAAGTGATACTTTTTAGGTACATATTTTGTATTTACAAAACTCGATTTTCAGTGAACAATACTGAATTACGTTTTGTGAATACAAGCCTCTCTTCTTGGAGCATTAGTAGTGAATACACACAGGGGAGTCTCAGATCGCTCCTTGGTAAAGAGATTTAGTTTTCCAAGTTTTAAGAAGCTTAGGAAAAAAAATTCCTTCACAAATGGAATAAAATAAGAATACCACGATTCACTGAGAGAATCTATTTACATCACACTAATTAAAAACACACCAATCTTTCAACTTCCAGATTGACAGACTTTGCCTTTGTAAAAGGCTAGAGCTGAGCTAGATTCCAACCTTGAGGAGATTTGGTGGCAAGGTTAAAAAAAAGAAAAATGTATCCTCCTACATTCCATGGCTTTCAAAAGAAATATTTCCAACAGATCTTATATTATGGTTTTATATTAAGGATCTCTTATCTACAACTTTGGGTACTGGTGATTCTTTTGGCAACACCACGCCATTTTTCAGTGGCAACGGACAAGGTCTGAGAAAGTAGCATCAGCCCTAAACCAAATTACATATTTAAACTGAGGAGTTAATTTTATTCCTACTACGATTTTAAACCACCATCAAGATCTACATATTGCCATTATGTTGCTTGGTTTGTAAAGGTGTGATATAAAATGCTGTAAGACCCGGTACCTTTTCAATGTATAAACACAGTGAACTTCATTACTGTACATTTACTCTGCAACTACAGCTTAGCTGTAAATCCCCCACACAATGGTATGGACAATAATCCCTCTATCCCCATTAAACTGTACATCAAGACAATAAAAATTTACTGTCCCCGCCCACCCTTTACAAAAAAATAATACTCTAAAAGCAACCTACCGCAACTTTTAATTAAGACGATTACATATATTTTAGACCAATTGCTTTAAAGCAAGAAGGCGGTATAAACCTTCTAGGAAAATTTTTATAAAAGGTTAAGAAATATAAGACAATTTATACATTTAAAAACTTACAATAAATAAGATGCAGGCATTTTTGAATATTGATAATAGGTATTTTAGCTCAATACATCATCATGATGTTCTTAAGCCATGTTTGCAATGCACTGTTTTATAGTCTTTTACAAGTCCCATTGCTTTATATATTAATTTCATGTGAATGGTACGACGGCTCATTGCTTTCAGGTGTAGGGACTGGAGAAAAATGTGTTTTGCCACTTATGTCGGTAGATTTCACTGTTTCCACAATCTTCCTTCTTGTAAAATGTCTGTGGCCAATGAAATGTAATAGAGGAAAATAAATCTTGAATCACGGATTCCAAGGCCAGAGGTCAATATTTGCTGAAGTAACGAGAACTTATACCTCATAATAAATGACTCACAGAAACGATATGTCCTGCACTAAATAAAATCCCTTTTCCTTGTATAGTTCAGTTGTAGGTCACTAGGTCACAGCATGTTCATGACAAAGTTGTATAACTGATTCAGCACCACAAAGTGAACCGGTAGACATGATCGTCTGTCCTGGGTTGCAGGATCACAGGTTAGCCAGGAGAGTGCATTATATTGTTCCAAAACGAACCTTGAATTAAAAAGACATTAAATATTTAAGATCAAACAGTATGGAAATGCATCATATTAGCTTATGAAAATGAAGTAAACATTGAAATTCAGTGGAATGAAGTGGGTTTTCAATATTGACATCTATTCTGTGAATACATCTACATTTAAAACTAGAGTAAAAGTGCATAGTCTTTAAAAAAAAGGCATACAAACAAGAGCAACACTGCATTTATAAAAGCGGTTAGTCTGAAGACAAAGCTACAATCTAAAAGAAACACTGCAGCATATTTCACTCCATTCATTAGCCACCCACAAATTATATTGATATGATTTGTTGAATGGCCAGGTAATTTTATTATTGCTAAAAATACAATTATTGTACCCTGTGGACTATAGTTATTGTACCAAAACTGCATAGCCAAAGAGTATCAGTGTGTGCATCTAGAAGACATCTTTGCAGCAAAACCAAAGGTTACAAGGATGTTATAGCTCGGTTCAGATTTTACACACACAAAACCATAGCAGTTGTAGTTATCTCAAGTAACTCACGCCCCGTCATGCACAGTCTTCTCATCAATAATTTCAGGGCCGAAAGGTAGCCCTTCCAAGTGCCCAAAGCAGAGCACTGCTGCCAAAGAAAGTATGAAGAGAAGGACTTCAGATAAGGGAGTAGATACAGGGTCAATAGATCGATCTGTACAATATGCAGATGGAACAAAATGTGCTCCATCGGCAGGCGTATACTGATTTTGTAGAGGGACACCTGGCTGCCAAGATAACCTCAGACTTCAGGAGGAAGGACAAAAGCTGTCAACTGTCGCCGCTCAATCTCCACACAAGGAGGCAGAGTGTGAACAGGTTCGGGTGGAAGACCCTCCTCTGCTGCTGTGACAGAAGATCCACCCGAAGGGGCAGCCTGATCGGCGGATCGATGCTCAGGTCCAGGGCCGGACTGGGAACCCAAACCGGCCCTGGCAAACAGCTCTGCCGGGCCGGGCAAGAGGGTGAGGGGGTGGCTAGAGGGGTGTGGCCGAGCTGTTTGCTAGGGCCAGCCGCTGGTAAAAACGGTCACCAAGGAGCACAAAACCGGCCCTACCATGGCGGCCCACTGGGGAAACGCCCAGTGCCTGCTACGGCCAGTCCGGCCCTGCTCAGGTCTAAAAACTCGGGATACCAAACACTGAGCCCAGTCCGGAGCCACAAGAATAACTTGAGCTCGGTCGCTCCTGATCTTCTTGAGCACTCTAGGCAGGAGTGGTATGAGCAGCAAGGCGTATAGGAGGCCTGAGCTCCACTCGCCACGAAAAGCGTTGCCGAAAGAGTGCCGCCTTGGAAACTCCAACGAGCAATACGGCTGACATTGTGCGTTCTCTCTGGAAGCGAACAGATATAACCAAGGCTCTCCACCGCTGAAAGAGACCTTGTGTCACCTCCGTATGGAGATGCCATTCGTGATCTGCAAGGCACCTTCGGCTGAGCTTGTCCACCCTGGCGTTCAGAGAACCGGCCAGATGTTGAACCACCAAGGAAATGCCCTGACGTTCCAGCCAAGTCCCGTGGCGCAGGGCCTCCTGACAGAGGGTCCACGACCCCACTTCGCCCTCTTTGTTGCAGTACCACATGGCAGTAGTGTTGTCTGTGAACACTTGAAGAGCAAGTTACTTACCTGCGGTAATTATATATCTAAGAAACATAGGTTAGTTATAGATTCCTTACTTTAGAATTACCTCCAGGCGTCAGACTGGATCCGGAAAGTTTTTGTCAGCAGTACCTCTGCGCGTCGGAAGGTAGAGTTGATCGGCTGCACGTCAGTCGTTGGCATCGTGGTCGCCGGAATGACGTCGCGGTAGCTACTTAAACGCCACCCTCACGCGCTGCCAGTTCTGTACACTACTTTCCGCGCCAGAAATGCAGAGCTATGCAAAACACTGACCACAGGTGCACAAAACTAGGGCCCTGAAAAGATGTCCTTAACCCTAGAAGTCAGTCCGCAGAACAGGGAGGATGGGTGGTGTGGAAATCTGAAATAATTTCCGTTGGCATAAGCTGAAGCCATCTTGGTTGTGGCATCAATTTTGTTAGCTATGTAATTCTTCCGTCTTCACTGTTGCTTGCTCTTCTATTCTGCTTGTGTCATCAGCTTTAGTTAACTCCTACTGTACTGAGCCAAAGCAATGTACTTGCTGAGAAAAGGCCTGTAGCTTCTAGAATGCACCTGGTTAAAGATGTAACTGTCAACTATTTTCTGCTGTTGTAAACAGTTCTGTTCCCCCTCCCACTTTGCTGACCAAGTGATCACCCATCTGCCCATGTTTGTCGGTAACTATTTCTGTGTAGGCCTGTACCATCCATTTGTATCTAAATACGTACTCTGCAACAAAGTGTGTATAAAAGCCCCATGGCCTGTGTATTCAATGTACTATCTCCTGCAACACTTGAGGGTGTATGGACGTGGTGCCACTCATGAGTGATTAATTAACTTGTTATTTGAATTTCAGCTTCAGTGCCAATCTCTATTTTGTTGGTCTACGGACCGGTGGACAGAGAAGGGTGACCCCTGCACCGGTGTGCTCATTAAAAGGCACATTTCCACAGTTGGCGCCCCACACGTGGGGCGTCATCGAGGACGTGGCCGTCCGAAGGAGTGGTCTTGACAGAAGAGTGGAATATTACTGAGGAGACGTCCTGCATGAGAAGACCCGTGTCTTTGCAGCAGAAGTGACTTTTTCCGTTTTTTTTTCGAGTTGACCGTCCGGGTGGTGGCCGGTCCCGACTGAGTTATCCTTTGACGTAAAATTTGCAGTGACAATTAGGTCGACTAAGAGCTCGCCAGGTGGAAGTTGGAGACTCTTGTTTGGTAAGGTCACTGAAGCGGCACTCTTGATTTCCTTGGCCAAGATTCTGGTTTTGTTGGATTTATTTTTTGCAAAAGATAAAGGCAGGTAATGTGGCGATTTTTCTCTACTTTTGAATATTTTGGAAAAGTAATATTTTACAAAAATGTGGTAGCATGCCTGTTTCCAGCACACTCCGTAGGTTGTGTTGCTGTCTTGGTGGTACCTAAAAACGGATTTAGAAAGAATTTAGCCGGCTCCCCCAGAGGGGACACCTAATAGACATATGTATGTCAAATATGGTATTTCTTCCATAATGTATAGTACATTATGGAACAAATATACGAAAAAATATCCTGATCTACAATGGCCAGTGACTGGGTCATTTGACTTTAAGAAGATCAATCTTATGATCCTAAAATCTCCAATGGAATTGCCCTTAAATTTGAGGAGGGTGATGACATCACAAAATGTTTCACAGCTTTTGAGAGAGCTTGTGAAATGAGAAAAGCGAGGAAGCCACACTGAGGGGCACTCCTTTTGGAACGGTTGACTGGTAACTGCAGGGCCAGACTCCTGACCCTTACAGAGGCAGATGCGGGGTCTTAGGACATCATGAATTACTGGCCTGAAACAGGTGGTGGTCTCTCCAAAGCTCGCAGCTGCCCGTTTGCTTGGTAACGACCTAGAGACCTCAGCATGTGCGGAGGTAGAATTGAATGCCCATGAAGCAATGCTGGACATCCAGTAACAGCCACTGGGGGTGACCAAAAGAAAGGGGTTACAAATCCTCCCCAGGAGAAAGGGGGTGAGAACCCCCAAGATAAAAGAACAAGTTATTTACCTTAGGTAACGATATATCTGTAAGAAACATTAGTTAGATTCCTTATCTTAGAATATCCCCAGGCGTCAGGCTGGATCCGGAACGATTTTTCGTCAGCAATACCATTGCGCGTCGCTAGGCGTCGTCTGCGGCTCCGCGTCCGTATCGCCGGGATGATGTTGGAGTACTCAGACGCCACCCTCGCACGCTGACGTCAGTTCTTGTACATAGCTTTCTGCGCCAGGAACGCAGAGCCATGCAAGAAACCGACATTGGTGCCATGAATCTAGGACCCTGAAAGAGATGACCTTAACCCTAGACATCAGTTCACAGAACGGGGAGGATGGGTGGGGCGGTGAGGAATCCAACTAATGTTTCTTACAGATATATTTACATTTACAGGAAGTCCTGGAGAACGGAACGGCCAAAGAAGCAGTCTCTCTGGACTTGGCTATCCAGGCAGTAATGCTTGGCAAACGTGTGCAGCAAGGCCCACGTTGCTGCCTGACAAATGTCCTGCAGAGGGACTTCCCGTCCCAAGGCAGTAGAAATCGCTGTGGCCCGAGTGGAATGGGCCCTCAGCCCGACAGGAGGTACCTTCTTAGCCAATGAATAACAGGCCTTAATGCACAAAACGACCCACCAAGAGATGGTCCGCTTGTGCACTGCCCGCCCCTTTTTAGCGCCCACGTAGCCAACGAAGAGTTGGTCGTCCACCCGGAACTGTTTTGTGCAGTCCAGATAGGAGGAGAGCGCACGTTTCCACCCGGAACTGTTTTGTGCAGTCCAGATAGGAGGAGAGCGCACGTTTTGGGTCCAGACGGTGGAGCCTCTCTTCCTCTTTCGAGGGATACGGAAGAAGGTGGGCAATGTAACAGACTGGCCGATGTGAAAGGCAGTAACCACCTTAGGAAGAAAGGAAGGACAAGTCCTTAGAACCACCTTGTCCGGATGGACAGAGAGGAAAGGAGGTTTAGAAGAAAGAGCCTGGAGCTCACTCACTCTTCTGGCAGAGGTGATGGAAACCAGGAAAGCAGTCTTGAGAGTTAGGAGACGAAGAGGACAGTTATGAAGGGGCTCAAAAGGAGTGCACATCAGATAGGTTAGCACCAGATTCAAGTCCCACTGAGGCATTACGAAAGGGACATGAGGAAACATGTGAGTAATGCCTTTTAAGAATCTATTTACAACAGGGGACTTGAAAAGAGAAGGCTGATCAGGAAGCCTTAAGAAGGCAGAAACAGCTGAAAGATATCCCTTGACTGTGCCCAGAGCAGAGCCCTGCTGGGCCAGGGAAAGAAGAAAGAGGAGAACCTCAGAAAGAGGGGCGGAAAGGGGATCCACAGCCTTTGCTGTGCACCATGCCACAAATTTGTTCCACCTGCAGGCGTATACCGTTTTAGTGGAGGGACGCCTGGCTGCCAGAATGACATCACAGACTTCAGGAGGCAAGTCAAATGGCATCAACTGCTGCCGCTCAATCTCCACGCATGGAGGTGGAGGCTGGACAGGTTCGGGTGGAGGACCGTCCCCTGCTGCTGCGACAGAAACTCCTCCCAAAGAGGCATTTGAATCGGGGAAACGATTGACAGACTGAGTAGCTCGGGATACCAGTATCTTCGTGCCCAATCCAGAGCCACAAGGATGACTTGGGCCCGGTCGCGCCTGATCTTCTTCAGCGCTCTGGGCAGAAGGGGTATAGGCGGAAAGGCGTATAACAGACCGCAACTCCACTCTCGACGAAAAGCGTCTCTGAGCGAGTGCCGCCCTGGAAACAAAAATGCGCAGAACAGATGACATTGCGCATTCTCTTCGGTGGCGAATAGATCTAACCAAGGCTCTCCCCATTGCCGAAAGAGGCCTTGCGCCACGTCCGAGTGCAGACGCCATTCGTGATCCATCATAAACCGGCGGCTGAGTTCGTCCGCTCTGGCGTTCAGAGAGCCCGCCAGGTGTTGAACCCCCAGGGTGATGCCCTGATGTTCCAGCCATGTCCAGAGGCGCAAAGCCTCCTGACAAAGGGTCCACGACCACACCCCGCCCTGTTTGCTGCAATACCATGTGGCAGTGGTGTTGTCTGTGAACACCTGCACTACACTTCCCCGGAAAGAGGGAAGGAATGCCTTCAGTGCAAGCCGGATCGCCCTCAGCTCCAACAGGTTGATATGGAGCCGGGACTCCGCCGGAGACCAGAGGCCTCTGATCTCCACCTCTCCCATGTGACCCCCCCATCCCAGGAGGGACACATCCGTCACCATTACGTGCTCCGGTTGGGGTAGGGAGAGGGATCTGCCACTGACCCAATCGCGGTCCGTGAGCCACCACTGCAACTGTCTTGCAGTGCCCTCCGAGGTCAGGACGTGGTCAGACAGGTTTGCCCTGATGTTGAGCCCACTGGAACTTCAGATCCCACTGCAGAGCCCGCATCCGCCACCTGGCGTGATGTACCAGCAGGATGCAGGAGGCCATCAGACCCAGCAGCCGTAAGACCATCCTTACCGAAACCCGGGATAAAGGCTGAAAGATCGGAATCATAGCCTGTATATCCCGACCCCACTGTTCGGGAGGCTAGACCCGAAACTGTGCCGAGTCCAGAACCGCTCCGACGAAAAGGAGCTTCTGGGAGATGAGCTGCGACCACCGCCATCACTTTCGTGAACACCCGAGGGGCACTGGTAAGGCCGAAGGGGAGCACGGTCAACTGAAAGTGCTCGTGGCCTACAGTGAACCGCAGGTAACGCCGGTGGGCCGGCAGGACGGGGATGTGAAAATAAGCATCCTGCAAGTCCAACGCTACCATCCAGTCTCCAGGGTCTAGGGCAGCCAGAACCTGAGGTACTCAGCGTCTTGATATTCTCCTTCCGGAGGAAGGCGTTGCCACTCCTGAGGTCCAAGATAGGGCGTAGGCCCCCTTTGCCCTTCTTGGCAACCAGAAAGTAGTGGTAGTAACAACCCCGTCCTACTTCTGGGCCAGGAACGCCCTTGATGGCCCCCTTGGCCAAGAGGGCCATAACTTCCTCCTGCAGAAGTTGCAAGTGATACCCCGACATGCGGTGGTACTGCAGTGGCATGGCTGGAGGGGTCGCCTCGAAGGGGAAGGACTAGCCCCATCGGATGATTTGCAGCACCCACCTGTCCGACGTGATGGTACGCCTGTGGAGCAGGTGATGGCGAACTCTGCCTCCCACTGGCGGGGAATGTGCCTGAAAGGTCGGACTAGGAAGGCTTTGCGGCATATCCTGCTGGAGCAGATGTTGACTGACCGGCTCTCTGCCCCCCTGCTCCGCCGCGGCGGAATCCACGTCCACGACCGCGTTGAGGCTGGTTCTGCGGCCTGTGGCAAGACGGACGTGCGGGGGCGCCCCTTCCTTGGCCAAAAAAGGGGCGAAAAGCGGAAGTTTGCAGGCGCGGGGCCGAGAGGCCCAAGGACTTGGCCGTAGCCCTGGAGTCCTTAACGTGCTCCAGCGCACTATCCGCTTTGTCGCCAAAAAGGCGATGGCCATCAAAGGGCATGTCCATGAGTGTGCTCTGGACATCCCCAGAAAAAATTGTGGATCTCAGCCAGGCGTGGCGACGAATCGCCACTGTCGTCGCAATCGCTCTACCTAGCGAGCCCACATCGAATGGAGTACCGTGCTGCATCCCGCCCCTAAGCAAGAGCCTGGGCGAGCCGTGTCCGGCCTTCTCCGGACACTGGGGAAGCACGTCCGCCACCGTATCCCACAAGGAGTGGGTATAACGGTCCAAAAGGCACGCGGTATTAATGGACCGCAACCCCAAACTGAGGGAGAAAAACAGTTTCTTCCCAAACTACTCCAACCTTTTGGATTCCCGATCCGGAGGAGCGGACGGGAAGGCGGTCTGGGACGTAGAGGCCTGGATAACCAGCCTCTCAGTGGTGGGGTGCAGTGACAGAAAGCTGGAGTCGCCCGGGGCAGGGCGGTGGCGCTGGGCCACGTTACGGTCCACAGGAGTGACTGTGGAGAGCTTGGACCAAGTGCCCATCAGAATGTTAGTGAGGGCCTCATTGAACTGCAGTAGATGCTCCGAAGAGCTTACTGGAGGTTGAAGCACCTCAGTGAGGTTAGCCCTCATGGCTGCTGCAGGGAGCTCCAGGTGAAGGGCCTCGGCAGCCCTACGCAGCACCACAGAATAAGTTGCACCCTCCTCTGTAGCCACGGAAGGAAGAGAGATGAAGCCAGTGTCAGGCGAAGTGTCGAGACCACTGGCATCCCCCACCTCGTCTACCCAGTCCCGTCTTAACTGGCACTGATGTGCCAGAGGGTCCTCAGAACCCTCCCAGTCCTCCCCGTCATTCGTCTCCTGGTACACAGGTAGAAAGGACGGAGCCGGGTGGTAGATGAAATGCTCATCCATCAGCGCCGGAGGCGGCGCCAAGTGGCGCCGCTCCGACGCTGGACCCGGACTAAAACTGGGGACGGTGTCGTCCGAAGACGGCGCCGGGGCGGCATCAAAGGGGACGGCGCTGCCGTCATAACGTCAACCGGCGTCAACCGGGATCCAGGTCTGGATCCCACAGGGACCTGCGGCGTCTGGACCGAAGTCAACGACGGCGCCGGGGCCGAAGCCGCCGGCTCGCTAGGCCTCCCAGTTCGGCCTGCGGGGCCCAAAGGCACGCCAGCGGAGTGAGACTCCTCATGGCCACGAGGAAGTCCCGAATCTCGCCCGGAGTCGCATTAGGCCCAGGGATCGGAGAGTATGGGGCCGGAAGCGACTCCTGCGGCTCCAATGGAGCCGCGCGG
Source organism: Triturus cristatus (assembly GCF_964204655.1). Lineage (NCBI taxonomy): Eukaryota > Metazoa > Chordata > Amphibia > Caudata > Salamandridae > Triturus > Triturus cristatus. The sequence continues at coordinate 932,744,329 of NC_140584.1, read as the reverse complement.
GTGGTGCCACCCGAACCCTCAGCCGAGTCGCGCGAGGGAAGTCAGAAGAGCGATGTCGCTTCTTCGACGACTTCTTACTGTGCCTCGACTTACCTGAAAGCGAGGACTTCGAACCCGACGAACGGTGATGACTTCCGGATCTCGAGGAGCTTGCGATACCGCTCCCGCCTAGCCTTCAAGGTCAAGGCCCGGCAGTTGGGGCACGACTGGTCATCATGGTCGGCCCCAAGGCAGTAGAGACACCGACGGTGGTGGTCGGTAACCGACATCAGTCGGTGACAGCCGTCACATGGCTTGAACCCGCGCATCCCTACCTGCACCAGGAGCCGAGGTCGACTCGTGACTAAAGGGTATGCTCTTCCCGGATCTGCGCTTACTGGCGCTGAAAAAAGAAGAGCTGAAGCCAGCGCGTGAGGACGGCATCTAAGTACTCCGACGACGTCATCCTGGTGATTACGACGCAGACGACGAATGCGGAGTCGCAGATGACACCTACCGACAAGCAAAGGGTACTGCTGACGAAAAATCTTTCCGGATCCAGCATGACGCCTGGGGATATTCTAAGGTAAGGAATCTAACTAACGTGTTTCTTTCAGATAAAATAATCTAAAAAGTAATCTCAAAAGTAACGTTAAAGTAACTTACCTGTAATTTTCATTGCAAAGTCGATAAAAAGTATATGTGCAGCATTTCACAGTATTGCATTACCAGTAATTCAATCCGTAACCATTTCAAAGTACATTTACAATTGCATTTCAAACTGTATATTTACTACAAAGTATCTATCAACTTACCTGTGCCAGGCTTGCTTGGTTCTAAAAAATAAAATAAAGAATATTTTTATACAAAAACAATTGGTCTTAAGTTCAGTCTTTGAGTGTGTGAATTCATTAGATGACTAAGTGTGCACAACAAATGCTTAACACTATCCTCCGATACTGCCTTACTGCTCGACCACAAATAGAGAGTGAGGTGCTATCTAACTTTACCCCTGCCTACCTTAGGGGATCCCCTGGACTCTGTGCACACTATACCTCACTTTGGTATAGTATATACAGAACCAGCTTACTAAAATTGTGGGCTATGCTAAGGTCCAGAATGGCAGAGTACAGGGAAAAAGCTTCAAAAAATCCTGAGGCCAGCCAAGAGCTTAAGAAGCACTGGTATGGCCAAAAAGCTGGAGTTCCAACCAGGGAAAAAGGTGTAGGTTTTGGAGCCTGTGGCTCCAAGGGCTCTCCAGGACAAAAGGAGGGGCCCTTACCTCATCTTAGAGAAGAAAAGTGAGGTCACCTACTTGGTAGACCTGGGCACCAGCAGGACACCCAAAAGGGTGATCCATGTGAACCGCCTTAAGCTTTTTCCATGAGGGGGCTGACATCACCATGTTGATGGTGACTGATGAGTATCAGGAGACTGAGAGTGAACCTCTCTCTGACCTCCGCTCTTACAGCTCCAAAGATGGGTCAGCGGATGGAGTGGTTAACTCAGGCACCATCTCTGCCTAACAGCAGGCTGACTGCAAGGAAGTCTTGCAGCAGTAATGCTAAGCTCTTTTCCTTAACCCCCTGGTCAGAAACTGGTGTAGCCATGATGTGGACACTGGTGAAAGAGCACCTATCAAAAACAAGATCTATCGACAGTCTGTTAAAGTTAAGGAAAGCATCAGAGCTGAAGTCAGCAAGATGCTGGAGTTTAGGGTTATTGAACCCTCAGAGCCCCTGTGCCAGCCCAGTGTTTCTAGTCCCCAATCCTCATCACCATGGTGGAAAGAGAGAAATTAGGTTCTGTGTGGACTATAGAGGGCTCAGCTCTGTCACCAAGACAGATGCTCACCCTATCCCAAGAACTGATGAACTGATAGAAATGTGGCTGCACCCAATTTGTCTAAGTCTCTTTGACTTAACTGCAGGATACCGGCAGATTGGCATGGCACCAGGAGCAAAAGAAAAGACAGCATTCTCCACTCCTGATGGGCATTATCAGTGTACTGTCATGCTTTTTGGTTTAAAGAATGCCCCAGCCAACTTCCCAAGGTTGGTGGATTGGAGTCCTTTAGTGCAGCATATCTAGATGGTATTGCTGTCTTTAGTTCCACCTGGCAGGATCACCTGATCAACCTGGGGAAGGTTTTAAAAGCCCCCTGCAAACTGCAGGTCTAACTATCAAGGCATCCAAAAATGCCAGATAGGGCAGGGAACAGTCTTATAATTGGGCCACCTTATTGGTGGAGGCTAAGTTCAACCCTTACAGCCCAAGATCAAGGCATCCTGGACTTGGGAGCTCCAACAACCCGGAACCAAGTCAGGGTATTCCTTAGCTTGACTGGTACTACAGGAACTCGCCTCCAAGAAGATGCCAAAAAGGTAAACTGGACAGTTAGCAGTCATAGGGCTTTTGACACCCTGAAAGAGGCAATGTGCTCAGCACCAATTCTCAAGGCTCCAGACTATACCAAGCAGTTAATTGTGCAGACTGATGACTACGAGCTAGGGATAGGAGCAGTCCTATCCCAGACAAATGATGAAGGCCGAAACAAACCTGTTGCTTTTATAAGCAGGAGGCTACTCCACAAGCAGCAGTGTTATAGTGCCATTGAGAGGGAGGCCTTAGCTGTGGTTTGGTCCCTGAAGAAGCGGAGACCATACTTGTTGGTACTTACTTCCTAGATCAAACTGACCACAGACCTCTCAAATGGCTAATGCAAAGAAAAGGTGAAAATACTAAACATTTGAGATGGTCCATCTCCCTACAGGGAATAGATTTTATAGTGGAACACAACCTGGGACTGGCCATGCCAATGCAGATGGACTTTCCAGGTTCATCCACTTAGACAATGAAGACTCTCTAGGTAAAGGTTACTTTCATCCTCTTTTGTTTGGGGGCAGTCGTTGGGTAAGAAAGTGCCCTCTTTTTGCATGGTTGCCCCCACGTTTTGACAAATGCTGATTTCCTTTAACTGAGTGTGCCCTGGGTTCCTGCCAAACAGGTATCCAGGGCCCATGTTCTTTCCATAAAACTGCATTAAAAGTAAGAGTAGACATGCCACACGTGTGAGAAAGTGCCATCTTTCTTGCATGGTATGACCCCACTTTTTGCTGAATTGCTGAATATACTTTGACTGAGTGTGCCCTGGACTCCTGCCAATCAGGTGCCCAGGGCCTATGTTCCTTCCCTAAAACCTAGAACACAAATTGGCAAACCCTGGCCACATGTCAGCCCCTGGTAAATGGTACCATAGGTACCCAGGGCCTTGTGACCAGGGAAGGCCTCTAAGGGCTGCAGCACTATTTGTGCCACCCTTAGAGGCCCTGTACCCTAACACACACACACACACACACACACACACACACACACACACACACTGCCCTTGCAGGCTGAGTGTCTGGGTACAAGACAAAACAAAGAGTCGACATGGCACACATCCCTGTGTGCCATGCCCACAACCTATACTGCCCTGGCATACATCAGCCACCCCTCTGTTTGGGTTCCCTATGCCAGTGGTGTGGGCACAGGAGCATGAGCCCTGTGCCCTACAGTACCCAGGTCCATTCCTGGGCACTGTAAGTGCAGTGCTGCCATTAAGAGTATATGGTGCTGGGAGCTCAAACACGAACTCCACAGCACCATAATGGCAACACTGAAGACTGAGAAGTTTGGTATCAAACTTCTCAGCACATTAAACCCGCACTGATGCCAGTGTGGGATTTAATGTACAAAGCACTACAGAGGGCATCTTAGAGATGCCCCCTAAAACCTAACCTACAATCCACGTCTTGTCTGAGAGGCTGCCTAGGCTGACACACAGCAGACATGTTGGTGGAGAGCCCCCCGCTCTCCTGGGCCTGCAGCAATGCACATCCTGGGCAAGGTGCTAGGTCTCCTCCCCCAGGATGGGCAGGGTGAAGCTTCAAAGGCATGCCGCCTTCGTGAGCTTCTCCAGGCCACTTGCTGTACTCAGCAAATGGCCCCCACTGGTTCTGACCCGCACTCTGGCGGGAAGACTGGCCGGAAACTCCAAATAAGGACAGGGGATGTGCCAGCCCTGCCAACCCCACCCCTCAGGTGGGGGAGGCGAGGTGAAGCACATCTCCGGGCTCTCGCCATCTTGAGGATGGGGAGCCCTACCCAATCAGGACTAGGCCACTGCCCCCCTCCAAACAGGAGAGAGGCAGGATAGGGGGGGGGGGTGTACCCACCTCAGGACAGGGACCCATTGGTCCCTGCCCTTCACCTACCTGTAACGCCCCTAAATCTAGTATTTAGGGGAATCCTGAACCTTCCTTCCTCAGATTCCAGATTCTAAACTGGCAAAGAAGAACAAGAAGAAAGCAGACTTGCCGTGCAGCTGCTAAGAAGAGGAAGACACCAACTGCTTTGGCCCCAGCCCTACCGGCCTGTCGACCCTTGAACCTGCTCCTGCTAAAATCCCGGCACCTCCTGTGGCCAGCAACCTCACAAACCCCGGAGGACCTGGCTACCTTGTGACTCTGAGCACCTGGGACTCCCACGAGCAGTGGCTCTGCTCAAAGCAAGTTTCTAACCTCTGGCATCAGCCCCGAACCGCAAACCCTACACACACTGCACCCGGCAAGCCTGGCCTGTGCCGGAGTGGACAAAGACCCCGAGGACGTCCCCCCGGCAACTGTGACCCCAGATCCGGCACCCAAGGACCCACCTCGACGCTCCTGACGAGGCCTGCAGCCTCAGAACCAGGGACCCCCCCCTAACCGCGATCAACACAGGGTAAGATTTCCTGACATCAAAAGGCACCCCTGCGGCCCCCTGTGCCCGACTCCTGGGTACCTACCCATCCTCCTACTACCCAACTTACCTCTCGAAGTGGTGGTGGCAGCTGAAGAATCTTCATCCCGAGCTTGCAGCCTTTGTTCGTCCTGGAGCTTTCCCATTGAAATCCATTGAGGGTCCGAAGGCTCAAAAGCACCCCACACCCAGCCGCCCGAGTGGCCCTGGCAGTGCAACATCTACTCCTACCTACTTCCCCATTTGCCCTGAGCAAGTGACCTGCTAGTCAACAGCCACCAACCAAGGCCCTCCTGCCTCCCATAGGGAAACATTGGGCCTAACTCACTCTGCACGCGGCTGCCCCTGTGCCGCTGAGGGTGTAAAAACTGCACTTACCTGACCCTGGGAGACCCCTGAGTCTATTCCCAGAACCTTAACTCTGCCAGTCGAGTACTTACCCAAAAACAGATAACTCACTTTTCTTCCATAGGGTAACATTGACTGGCTTCTGAAATTTCTTATAAGTGTGGAGTTTCTAAACTTTAAAATAGTCACCTAAAATCAACAGAGTAACGAAAACAGAAATACTCACCTGCAATTAGGAGAGATCACAGTGCTGGATCTTGGTGCCCAGCACTGACCCTGAAAAGTACTTACAACCGTACTTACCACTAACTCAATCTTCTCCCATAGGAAACCATTAACTGTTTTTCTGTGAAATTTCTTCTAAGTGTCGATTTTTGCAAACTACAAATATTCTTTAAAAATCGTACCAACTGTGAAAATGCAATTACTTACCTGTTTTAGATAGAGGCCCCAGTACTGAGCCTAGGAGCACAGCACTGGATTACAAAAGTAACGAGAACATACTTTACCCGTAACTTGAATTTTCTCCCATAGGAAACCATTGACAGTTTTTCTATGAAATTTCTTCTGTATCGATTTTGCAAACTTCTAAATATTCCTTAAAAAATCGCCTGTGTAACAAACGCAGTTTCTTAACTGCTTACAGGTGGTACACTAGTGCTGGATCTAGGATCAAACACTGACCTAGAAAAAGTAACCATAACCCCACTTACCTGCTAAGTGAATTTCCTTCCATAGGATAACATTGGTAATTTGATTAGCAAAGGTTTCTAAGCGTCAACTTTTAAAATAGCAAAATATTGCTTAAAAATCACAACAGTAACTAAAAGGAATTTACTTACTTGTTTCCAAGAACTGTCCCAGGAATGAATCTAGGATCCAGTCCTGGAGTTAGAAAAGTAATCTTGAAAGTAATCAATTGCAAATAACTTAAAATTCCCATTGAGCTCAATGTATTATTGTGTTTGAAATTGTGTTGCCTATTGCAACAAAACTAACTATTATATGAAAAAGTCAACGGCCTATTGCAAAGTATTTAACTAAAGCATCTCATTCTGATCAAGTATATTTTGATACCTATTGTTGGTTTTAAAATAAAACAACCATATTTTTTTATATAAACCATTGGCCTAGAGTTCAGTTCTTGAGTGTGTGAGACCATTTGCTTACTGTGTACAACAAATGCTTTACACTGTCCTGTGATACTGCCGTACTGCTTGACCAAGCTACCACTTTAGAGAGTAAGGTTATATTTAACTTTAACCTCTGCCAAACCTCTGGGGACTGTGGACTCTGTACACACTGTACCTATTTGGGAACAGTATATACAGAGCCACTTTCTCACAACACGTTACTGTGTGCCATGCTGGCAACCCACTGCCTATGGTATAGGTGAGACACCCCTGTAGCTGGGTGCACTGACCCACTGGTGAGGGTACAGTTGCATGAGCACTGTACCCCCAGTGTCTAAGTCTATTCTTAGACATTGTAAGCACAGTAAAGCCATAGAGAGTATATGGTCTGGGAGGTTGTCATTACGACCTCCACAGCACCATAATGGCTTTCCTGAATTCTGAGAAGTTTGGTAGCAAACTTCTCAGCATAATAAACCCACACTGATGCCAGTGTGGGATTTATTAAACCGGGCCTCTTAGAGATGCCCCCTGAAAAACGGCCAGCCTCTGGTAAGTTCCCTGACTGGTAAACACAAGCCTGCCACCACAGAACATGTTTCTGAACCCCTGGGGTAGGAGCCTTTGCTCCCGGAGCCTAGAAACGAAGCCTTTCCTGGGCGGATGTGGTCACACCTCCCCTAGGTCAGGAAGAGCCATTGGTGGCAGGGGAGCTTCAAAGGCCTTGCTGCCTTTGTAACCTGATTCCCAGCCTCTCCTCCTATCAGGAGCAGGCCCCTGCCTGTCTCCCTGACTTTTCGGTGGAAAGACAGGTAGGAAAAATGAGAACAGCCCAGAAGGTGTGCCCACCTCTGCCACCCCCACCCCTTGGGTGGGGATGCGAGGTGAAGCCCACTCTTCAGTGAACACTTTCTTGCAGTTGGCAGGCACTCTCCAATCAGGATTAGGGATTGTGCCCACTTCCCTACTTGGGGGAGCATACCAAGGTTGTAGTCACCCAAAGGTCAGTAGCCCATACATAGTTAGGGGGGGAAGCCCTGATCCAAGAAGACAGATTTCCGCAAAAGAAGACCTCCAGCAGAGGAGACTGCTGAGAAGAACTGACTTGGCCCCAACCCTACCGGCCTGTCTGCAGCTTCCAGAGATCCTGCGACAAAAGTCACCTTGTCCTGCTGCCAGCGACCTCCAGAATCCCTGGCAGGACTGACTGCCTTCAAGAAAGACTGGATCTCCTGTGAACAGCAGCTCTGTTAAAAACAGCCAAGAAAGACTCCGAGCCTGCGGAGGACAAAAACACCAGATGCCAGGAACCACCACTGAACCCAACGCCTATGGCTCCAAGTGGCCCACCAGTCCCAGAGAGGTCCCTCAGTGCTCCAGATTCTGAGTCCACTCTGGGTTGACCATTGCAGGACTCCCCGACGTTGCCTGCAACCTCTGTACGTCGATCCCCCAACCGCGAGAGGCCCGGTAAGGTGAAATCCATACTCATAAGGTACCCCTGCCTCAAGCCACCCTGGAGAAGAGAACACAAGGTGTACCTACGAGCTAGAGCCCTCCAACTTACCTGCCCAGCTGCTGGTCCCTCCCGGAAAACTTCCTGGCCCGAGCCTGCAGCCAAAATCCAAAACCGGCAACTTCCATAGAAAACAGGAGACCTGATGCCAAAACAGCACCCTGCACCTGGCCGCCCCAGCGCCGCTGTGGATACACCTTGTGTGCTAAATCGGATTTCCCTTTGCCCTGAGTCTAAGTGCAGGAGCTTTTCTCCCACAACCTTGTGGCCTGCTCATGAGCAGCCACCAACTGGATCCCCACAATCCCCAATTGGATAACATTGGGCCTCAGCACTCTGCACCCGGCCGCCATAGTGGCGCTGAGGGTGCTTTAGGAGTGCATCCTCGACCCTGGGGGAACCCTGGTTCAAGCCTCAGTATACCAACTCCAAAATCCAAGTACTTACTGATAACACTATTTTCTCCCATAGGACTGCTTTTCTGTGAAAAATCTGTGTGGAGTTGTTTTCTATGAAACCTTAAGAAGCTGCAAATGTACAAACATGTAATTACTTACATTTTCTCTAGGTAATGTCCTAGTGTGATATCTAGGCATATCACACTAGTAGAAAAAGTAACTTAAAAAGTAATCTGAAAAGTAACGTGCAAACTCTAAAGTAATTTGGACTGTTGACTTACCTGTAAACTAACCAACTGCATTCAACTTATATTTCACTGCATAAATCTCGCAAAGTATTATTATACTTACCTGTAACAGGCCTGGCTTGGTTCTAGAAAATAAAATAAAACTAAATATTTTTATACAAACAAATTTGCCTGAGTTCTGCCTTTGAGTGGGTGACATGTCTTGCCTGAGTCTGTGCAATAAGAACAAGTTACTTACCTCCGGTAACGATGTATCTGTAAGAAACATTAGTTAGTTAGATTCCTCACCTTAGAATATCCCCGGGCGTCAGACTGGATCCGGAAAATCTTTCGTCAGCAATACCCCTTGCGCGTCGCTAGGCGTCGTCTGCGGCTCCGCGTCCGTCGTCGGCGTCGTGCGCCGGAATGACGTCGGAGTACTTAGACGCCGCCCTCGCGCGCTGACGTCAGTTCTTGTACATAGCCTTCCACGCCAGGAACGCAGAGCCATGCAAGAGACCGACACTGGTGCCAAAAAATTCTAGGGTCCTGAAAGGGATAGCCTTAACCCTAGATGTCAGTTCGCAGAACGGGGAGGATGGGTGGGTCGGTGAGGAATCTAACTAATGTTTCTTACAGATACATCGTTACCGAAGGTAAGTAACTTGTTCATCTGAAAGAAACACGTTAGTTAGATTCCTCACCTTAGAATAGATACCCAAGCAATACCAACCCCGGTGGTGGGTCTGCGAGCCAAGATCACACCAGAAAGTCCTGGAGGACAGAACGGCCAAAGAAGCCATCCCTCCGGACTTGGCTGTCTAGGCAATAGTGCCTGGCAAACGTGTGCAGCGAAGCCCACGTCGCCACCTGACAGATGTCCTGCAAAGGGACTCCCCGTCCCAAAGCAGTAGTAGCCGCTGTGGCCCGAGTAGAATGGGCGCGCAGCCCAACAGGCGGTTCCTTTTTTGCCAAGGAATAACAGAATTTTATACACAAAACGACCCACCAGGAGATGGTCCGTTTGTGTACAGCTTTGCCCTTCTTTGCACCCACGTAGCCAACGAAAAGCTGGTCGTCCACCCGGAACTGTTTAGTGCGGTCCAAATAAAAGGAGAGCGCACGTTTTGGGTCCAGACGGTGGAGCCGCTCTTCCTCTTTGGAAGGATGCGGAGGCGGAAAGAAGGAGGGCAAGGTGACAGATTGCCCAAGATGAAAGGGGGTCACCACCTTCGGTAGAAAGGAAGGACGAGGCCGAAGGACAACCTTGTCCGGATGAACAGATAGAAAAGGAGGCTTGGACGATAGAGCCTGGAGCTCACTCACCCGTCTAGCCGAGGTGATGGCTACCAGGAAAGCAGTCTTAAGAGTCAGAAGACGGAGAGGACAATTGTGAAGAGGCTCAAAGGGAGCGCACATCAGGAATGTCAAGACAAGGTTCAAGTCCCACTGAGGCATTACGAAAGGGACAGGAGGAAACATGTGAGTAATGCCTTTAAGAAAGCGTGACACAACAGGGGACTTGAAAAGAGAGGGCTGATCTGGAAGCCGTAAGAAGGCAGAGAGCGCAGCACGATAACCTTTCAAGGTGCCCAGGGCAGAGCCCTGCCGGGCCAAAGAAAGAAGAAAGAGGAGAACCTCAGAAAGAGGGGCGGAGAGGGGATCCACAGCCTTTGCTGTGCACCATGCCACAAATTTGTTCCACCGGCAGGCGTATACAGTCTTTGTGGAGGGACGCCTGGCTGCCAGAATGATATCACAGACTTCAGGAGGCAAGTCAAATGGCATCAACTGCCGCCGCTCAATCTCCACGCATGGAGGTGGAGGCTGGACAGGTTCGGGTGGAGGACCGTCCCCTGCTGCTGCGACAGAAGATCCTCCCGAAGGGGCAGACGTATCGGAGGATCGGTCAACATACTGAGTAGCTCGGGATACCAGTACCTTCGTGCCCAATCTGGAGCCACCAAGATGACTTGGGCCCGGTCGCGCTTGATCTTCTTCAGCACTCTGGGCAGAAGTGGTATAGGCGGAAAGGCGTACAACAGACCGCAACTCCACTCGCGACGAAAAGCGTCGCCGAGCGAGTGCCGCCTTGGAAATTCCAACGCGCAGAACTGCTGACATTGCGCGTTCTCGGCGGTGGCGAATAGATCTAACCAAGGCTCTCCCCACTGCTGAAAGAGACCTTGCGCCACCTCGGAGTTCAGACGCCATTCGTGATCCATCATGCACCGGCGGCTGAGTTCGTCTGCTCTGACGTTCAGAGAGCCCGCCAGATGTTGAACCACCAGGGTGACGCCCTGGTGTTCCAGCCATGTCCAGAGGCGCAGAGCCTCCTGACAAAGGGTCCACGACCCCACCCCGCCCTGTTTGTTGCAATACCACATGGCGGTGGTGTTATCCGTGAACACCTGCACGACACTTCCCCTGACAGAGGGAAGGAAGGCTTTCAGTGCAAGTCGGATCGCTCGCAGCTCCAACAAGTTGATGTGGAGGCGAGACTCCGCCGGAGACCAGAGGCCTCTGATCTCCGCCTCTCCCATATGGCCACCCCATCCCAGGAGGGACGCATCAGTCACTACGACATGCTCCGGTAGGGAGAGGCTCTTGCCCGTGACCCAATCGCAGTCCGTGAGCCACCACTGCAACTGCTGTGCAGTGCCCTCCGAGATCAAGACATGGTCGGACAGGTTGCCGTGATGCTGGGCCCACTGAAACTTCAGGTCCCACTGCAGAGCCCGCATGCGCCACCTGGCGTGATGCACTAGTAGGATGCAGGAGGCCATCAGCCCCAGAAGCCGCAACACTAGCCTGACCGAAACCCAGGATAGAGGCAGAAAGATGGGAATCAGGGCCTGTATATGCCGGACCCGCTGCTCCGGGGGATGGACCCGGAACTGTCCCGAATCGAGAACCGCTCCGATGAAGAGGAGCTTCTGAGAGGGGCTCAGGTGTGACTTCGGCACGTTGATGGAAAACCCCAGCAAATGCAGGAGATCCGCCGTAGTCTGGAGGTGGGAGACGACTGCCTGGGGCGAGCCCGCCTTCAACAACCAGTCGTCGAGAGAGGGGAAGACTGGAACCCCTGATCTGCGCAGATGAGCTGCGACCACGGCCATCACTTTCGTGAACACCCGAGGGGCACTGGTAAGGCCGAAGGGGAGCACGGTGAACTGAAAGTGCTCCTGACCCACCGTGAACCGCAGGTAACGCCGGTGGGCCGGCAGGACGGGGATGTGGAAATATGCGTCCTGCAAGTCCAACGCTACCATCCAGTCTCCAGGGTCTAGGGCAGCTAGAACCTGAGCCAAAGTCAACATTTTGAACCGTTCCTTCCGGAGGAAGGCATTGACGTTCCGGAGGTCCAAGATAGGGCATAGGCCCCCTTTGCCCTTCTTGGGAACCAGAAAGTAGTGTGAATAACAACCACGACCTACTTCTGGGCTCGGAACGCGCTCGACGGCCCCCTTGGCCAAGAGGGCCGAAACTTCCTTGTGGAGAAGATTCAAATGATCCCCCAAGTCTTTCCTCCTCTTTGGAAGGATGAGGAGGTGGGTAAAAAACAGGGAGAGTAATGGACTGCCCCAAATGAAACGGAGTGACAACTTTAGGCAGGAAAGCAGCCCTGGTCCTGAGAACCATCCTTTCAGCATGTAAGGTAACAAAAGGAGGTTTGGAACTAAGAGCTTGAAGCTCACTTACCCTCCTTGCCGAGGTTATGGCCACAAGAAAAACCACCTTAAAGGACAACAGCCTCAAAGGACAACTATGTAGAGGCTCAAGTGGGGACCCCATTAGAAAGGTTAAAACAAGATTAAGGTCCCACTGAGGCATTACAAATGGAGTGGGAGGAAACATGTTTGTAAGGCCCTTGATGAACCTCAGAACAACCGGAGATTTAAATAGTGAAGGTTGATCTGGGAGGCGCACAAATGCCGATAAGGCCGAAAGATAGCCCTTGACCGTGGCCACAGCAAAGCCCTGCTGAGCCAAGGAAAGAGCAAACTGGAGCACATTGGAAAGATGAGCCTTTAAAGGGTCAATGGATCTCTCCCCACACCATTTTACAAATTTTGACCACCTGTAGGAGTAAATGGACTTGGTGGAGTGTCGCCTGGCCGATAAAATAACGTCCACCACATCAGGTGGGAGAGAGAAGGAACTCAGGTTGCCCCGTTCAATCTCCAGGCATGAAGGGGTAAGCTCTGGAGGTGGGGGTGTAGAACCTGCCCCTCCGACTGCGAGAGGAGGTCTGCCCTCAGAGGGAGACGGAGCGGAGGGCACGAGGAGAGGTGGGAAAGATCTGTATACCACACCCTTCTTGGCCAATCCGGGGCGACCAAAATGACTTGGGCCCGGTCTTGGCGAATCTTCCTCAGAACCCGAGGAATCAAGGGTATGGGAGGAAATGCATAAAGGAGTCGTGAGCCCCAACTCAACTGAAACGCGTCCCCCAACGCCCCCTGCATCAGATACTGGAGACTGCAGAATGACGGACAGTGCGCGTTTTCGAAAGTGGCAAACAGATCCACCCGAGGAGTCCCCCACGTCCGAAAGACGTGACGAACCACCTCCGGATGAAGCCTCCACTCGTGGTCGGCGGAGAACTGCCGACTGAGTCTGTCCGCACGTACGTTCAGCACCCCGGCCAGATGATTTGCCATCAGACAAATCTGATGGTCCTGAACTCAAGACCATAGACGTAAGGCCTCTCTGCATAGACAAAGAGACCCTACCCCTCCCTGTTTGTTGACATACCACATCGCGGTCGTGTTGTCCGTCAGGACTTGAACAGACTGCCGCGAAGGGAAGGGAGGAAGGCCTTGAGCGCCAAACGAATCGCCCGCAATTCCAGAAGGTTGATGTGAAGCAACCTTTCCTCTGGAGACCAAAGACCCTTGATCTCCAGATCCCCCAGATGAGCACCCCACCCTAGGGTGGATGCAGCAGTTATCACTGTGGCCACCGATGGAGGAAGATGAAAGGGCTTTCCTTGAGACAGGTTGCCCTCCACGCTCCACCAAGACAGATCCGCCGCAGCTTCTCTGGAGATCCTGATCGACTCCCTGAGATCTCCGTTGTGCTGATACCACTGCTTGCGGAGGCACCACTGGAGCGCCCTCATGTGCCAGCGTGCATGGTTGACCAACAGAATGCAGGAAGCGAACAGACCGAGCAGGCGAAGGACCTTCAGAACTGGAACAACCGCTTCATTGTGGAATAAAGGGACCATCTCCTGAATGTCGAGAATCCTTTGAGGAGGAGGGAATGCTCGACACACAGTAGTGTCCAGTACCGCCCCTATGAACAGGTTGCGTTGAGAGGACACCAGGTGAGATTTGTGCACATTGATCGAAAAACCCAAGTCGAATAACAGCTGAGATGTTACCTGCAGATGACGCTGCACCATCTCTGGGGACTCTGCCTTCAGAAGCCAGTCGTCCAGGTAGGGGAAAACCGGAATCCCCGACCTCCTGAGATGAGCAGCCACCACTGCCATCACCTTCGTGAAGACTCGAGGTGCGGTAGTAAGACCAAACAGAAGGACCACAAACTGGTAATGTTGCGACCCAACCGTAAAACGGAGATACTTCCTGTGCGACTTCAGGATTGGGACATTAAAGTACGCGTCCTGCAAGTCGAGCGACACCATCCAGTCTCCTTACTGCAACGCTTGAAGAACCTGCGCAAGGGTCAGCATCTTGAATTTCTCCTGTTTCAGGTAAAAGTTCAAGATTCTGAGGTCCAGGATTGGACGCAATCTGCCGTCCTTTTTGGGAATCAGGAAATACCGGGAGTAGCATCCCTGACCCCTTTCCTGCTCCGGAACCACCTCTATTGCACCCTTCTGAAGCAAGGCTAGAACTTCTTTCTGCAGGAGAAGCAGATGGTCTTCCGAGCAATAACCTTGGCAAGGAGGGTAAGGGGGAGGAAACTCCCGAAAGGCAAGGGCGTACCCAGTCTCTACGAGGTTCAAAACGCAAAGGTCTGTTGTAACAGATTTCCAACCCCGTAGAAAGTAGGACACCCGACCCCCCACAGGTCTTACATGATCCGGGATGGGGGATCTGGGGCTGCTTCCCTGATGCCTCATTAGGAGCAGAGGAGGAGGAGGAAGGAAGAAGAGGGGTTGCGTCCAGAACCTCTCCGACCCCTTTGCCTCCCTCTATAGGATTTATAGAGGGGATTCTGCTGCTGCTGTTGGGGCTGCCGGTAAGAGCGAAAAGATGATCTTCCAAAACCCCTAAACTTTCGAAAAGACGAACCCCTAGCAGGTGCCTGCAGTCCCAAGGATTTTGCAGTCAACCTGCTGTCCTTAAATCGCTGCAGGGCAGAGTCTGCTTTCTCCCCAAACAGCTTCTGTCCGTCGAATGGCAGATCAACCAGCGTAGCTTGCACATCAGCTGAGAACCCAGAGGTACGGAGCCAAGCCTGCCTCCTTGCGGCAACAGACGACCCCATGATCCTTGCCACCGAGTCCGCAGTATCCAGCCCTGACTGGATAACTTGCCTGGCAGCCGCCTGAGTGTCCGCCACACCTCCAAAAAGGACGACTTATTCCCCTCAGGCAACTTAGGGGCCAAAGACTTAATGGAGTCCATTAGTGCATGTACATAACGCCCCAGCGGGCATGTAGCATTAGTTGATTTTAACGCCATACTTCCTGTGGAAAAGGTCTTTTTGGCTGCATGATCAACCTTTTTAGATTCCCTGTCAGCTGGAGACTGAGGGAAGGCACCCGAAGCATGCTTGGAACATGAAGCCTGCACAGCCAAGCTGTCCGGATATGGATGAGTTGACAAGAAGTCAGGATCCCCTGGTGCAACCTTGTACCTTCTTGCCACCTGTCTGCACACCGCCGGAGATGAAAGGGGTTTCTTCCACACCTCCAAGACCGGCTCCAAGATGGCCTCATTGAAAGGCAACAAAGGCTCTGATGTTGATGATGGAGAATGCAACACTTCTGTAAGCAAGTTGGATTTGTACTCCACAGAAGGCAGCTGCAAATCCAAAAGTTCTGTTGCCTTTTTGATCACTACATGATAGGGAGCCAATTCCTGAGGTGGAGAAGACCTGGCAGATGCATGCTCCCACTCTGGGGTTGTATCCAACCCACTAGCTTCATCAATGCCTTCAAATTAATCTGAAGAAGAGTCGACCTCACCTTCTTCCACCTCTGTCCGATCTCTCCCTTCCTCCAACACCCTCTGGGCCTCCCTCCTCGACCGGATCCGGGGAGCCGGCGTCGACGTCGTACGCGGCGTTGGAGGAGCCAAAGGTACCGGAGTCGGCGGCGCCATAGGTGGAGTCGGCGGCGCCGCACGCGGCGCCGATGGAGTCGGCCTCGAAGTCTGCTGGTCCTTCCGAGGTCGAATCGGATCTCCAGGCGGCGCCGGAAACTGCCAAGAAGGCGCCATTGGCATAAAGGGGGCCTGAGCATACTGCTGCGGCACCCCCAGTGTAAAAGCCATCAAACCCACGGGACCAGTTGGTGCTCCGGATGGGTAGGCCGCCCTATTAAAAATGCCATACATAGCATTTAAGAAATTGGCAGAATCTGTACCTGGAGCCGGGAACTAAGGAAAAGGAACAGACCCTGTATCCCCTTGTGGAGTCTCCGGCGTCGGCTCCGCAGTATCTTCTACCGGAGCCTCAGACTCTTCAGGCACCGGAACAGACTCTTCCTGCTCCTGTTCAAGCATGGAAGCATCCGACTCCACTCGAACCGGAGTCGATGCCTTAGACGGATCCGATGACCGCGTCGGGGACTGATTCGGAGTCTGCTTCTTCGAAGGAGAACACCTCGGTGACTTCAAAGGTGAAGGAGAAGGAGACAAGCCTTTGCTCCGGCGTCGACGGGGCGAAGCCGACCTCGACCCCGACTTCCTGGACCTCGAGGACCGACGTCGAGAAGAATGTTTCCTCTTCTTGTGGTGCTTCTTCGACCTCGAAGACTTCGAAGTTGATGACCCCCTCTTCGACTTCTCCTTTTTCCTCCCTCTCTTCTCCTCACCGATCTTCTTCATGAAGAGCTTAGTCTTCCTCTCTTTGAGTGCTTTCGGGTTCATGCTTCTACAGCATCCGCACTCCATATCGTGTTCTGCAGAGAGGCACCATAAACAGTTCTGGTGTGGATCCGTCATCGACATCAGACCTCCACATTCCCTACAGGGCTTAAAGCCCGACTTTCTAGTCGAAGACATACTCGAATTAACAGAGTAACACGGCTAAACTACAAAGTAGCTAAAGAGCACTGGAAAAAAAAAAACGTTGCGTGGAAAAAAGGGAACGGACGTCATCACGCCGACGTGGGCTTATTATGGTTCCGGTGATGTCGAACGGAGTCGCGAGCGGAGCCGATGCATTATGACGTCGCCCACGTGGAGTGCTGGGGAAGAAAAGTTCCGTGGAATGCTGGCGCAGGGGATATTCACAAGGTGAGGAATCCACTGGCAGATGTATCCATCAGAAAGCTCGGACTAGGAAGGCTTTGAGGCGGATGCTGCCGGGGTGGATGTGGACTGACCGCGTCGTCCTCCGGTACCGCCTCGGCGGAAACCACGTCCGCGACCGCGTGCAGGCTGGTTCTGAGGCCGGTGGCTAGGCGGACGTGAGGAGGTGCCCCTTTCTTGGCCACGAAAGGAACGAAAAGCCGAAGTTTGTGGCCGCGGGGCCGAGAGGCCCAAGGACGTGGCCGTAGCCCGGGAGTCCTTGAAGCGAGCCAGCGCACTGTCCGCTTTGTCACCAAAAAGGCGAGCGCCGTCAAAAGGCATGTCCATGAGGGTGCTCTGTACATCCCCTGAAAAGGACGTGGACCGCAGCCAGGCGTGACGTCGAAGCGCCACCGTGGTAGAAATCGCCCTACCCAGCGAGTCCGTAGTGTCGAGTCCACATCGGATTGCATGGCGCGCTGCATCTCTCCCATCGGCCAGGGCCGAGGAAAGCCGCGCCCGGGCCTCCTCCGGGCACAGTGGCAGCACGTCCTCCACCGCATCCCACAGTGAGTGGGAATAACGGTCCAAGAGACAGGCGGTATTCAAAGACCGCAGGCCCAAACTGAGCGAAGAGAACAGCTTCTTACCAAACTGTTCCAGTCTCTTGGAATCCCGGTCCGGAGGAGCGGACGGGAAGGAGGATTGGGAGGTAGAGGCCTGGATAACCAGACTCTCGGGGGTGGGGTGTTGGGACAGGAAACTGGGGTCACCCGGAGCAGGGCGGTGGCGCCTGGCAACGTTCCTATCCACAGGAGGGACTGTGGAGGGCTTGGACCAGGTGCCCTGCAGAACGTCAGTGAGGGCCTCATTGAATGGCAGCAGAGGCTCAGTGGAGCATGCGGCATACTGAAGCACCTCAGTGAGGATGTTAGTCCTCACAGCCACGGCAGGCAGCTCAAGCCCAAGGGCTTCGGCCGCCTTGCGCAGCACCACAGAAAAAGCTGCACCCTCCTCCGAAGCCACAGTCGGAGGAGAGATGAATCCAGTGTCTGGAGAGGTATCCAACCCCCTGGCTTCCCCCTGGTCATCTGCCCAGTTCTGTGCAAGTTGGCTCTGAAGGGCCATAGGGTCATCAGACCCCTCCCAGTCGCCCCCGTCATCCGATTCCTGGTAAACAGGAGGAATGATCGTAGCCGGTCGATATACATAGTGTGTCTCTAGCGGCGTCGGATGCGGCGTCGGGCGGCGCCGCATCGGCGTCGGGACCGGACAGGGGCTGAACCGGGGATCGACGTCAACCAGAGCCGGCGTCGGGGGTGGCAACGGTGTCGGCGCCGGCGGAGGAGGCGTAACGAGGTCGACCGGCGTCGACGGGGGCCCAGGCTCGGGCCCCTCGGGGACCTGCGGCGTCTGGGCCGGAGCCTCCAACGGCGCCGGGGCCGGAGCCGCCGGCACGCGAGGTCGCCCAGTCGAGTCTGCGGGGCCCGAAGGCGCGCCAGCAGGCGTCGACGGCGAGGCCAGGCTCCTCATGGCCGAGAGGAAGGCCCTGACCTCCGCCAGCGTCGCGTCAGTCCCAGGGACCGTCGGGTATGGGGACTTGCGCGGCTCCTGCGGAGCCGCGGGGGTGGAACCACCCGGACCCTCGGCCGAGTCGCGCGACCGGCGAGCGGAGTCCGAAGAGCGGTGTCGCTTCTTGGACTTCTTGGAGTGCCTCGACTTACCCGAAGACTTCGAGCCAGACGAGTGACTATGTCGAGTGCGGCTCCGTGACCGATCCTTGGACCTCCTCCTGGACCGGGATCGAGAGCGGCGCGGAGCCGAGTGGCGAAGCTCGAGAAGCTTGCGGGACCGCTCCCGCCTAGCTTTCGAGGTCAGGGCCATACAATCGGAGCTCGACGCCGCATCGTGGTCGAGGCCCAAGCAGTACAGGCACCGGCGGTGAACATCGGTCACTGACATCAGTCGGTGACAGTCGTCGCAGGCCTTGAAACCAGGCATCCTACCGGCACCTGAGTCGAGAAATGACCAAAAAGAGTCAAAAAAGTTAGTCAAAAATTGACTAAAGGGGTAGCTCTCCCGGATCGGCGCTTACTGGCGCGGAAAAAAGAAGAACTGACGCCAGCGCGTGAGGGCGGCGTCTAAGTACTCCGACGACGTCATTCCGGCGCACGACGCAGACGACGGACGCGGAGCCGCAGACAACGCCTAGCGACGCGCAAGGGGTATTGCTGACGAAAAATCTTCCGGATCCAGTCTGACGCCTGGGGATATTCTAAGGTGAGGAATCTAACTAACGTGTTTCTTTAAGATATGCATAACACTACCTTCTGATAAAGCCTTACTGCTCGCCCACACTACCACAAATAGAGAGTAAGGTATTATCTACTATTACCTCTGTAAGCCTTTTCTGTGCACACTATACCTTACTTTGGTATAGTATATACAGAGCCAGCTTTCTACAAATGTTACTACAAAACCAAGAAACACTCAGTTGCAGATAAGTACCAGTTTAAAGTTAGCAATACTTTCAGGTACAGTAGGAATGCGTTGCAAATAGCAATACGAATACTTTACAGTAGTATTGTAAATACTTTGTGTTAACTGTGTTAATCAACAGTAGTAATGACATAGCAATGTAGAAAATAGACAGCGCAAATAGCAAAAAATACAATGCAATCCTATGGAAGGAAAACCGTTATGTGCATTAAAAGGTAAGTACACAACTTACTACCCCAGTCTTCGAGGGGTTCGACTAAAACACAGGGCAAGGTTCAAGTGGACACCAAGGATGCACAGGGGCTGCCGGGTGCAAAGGTCAAAGTTGATGTTGAGGGCCCAATGTTAGTTTATGGAGACTGAGGGTTATTGGAGAGGCACAGTTTGCTGGGTGTTTTGACAAGCACGGGGGCCATAAGGCAGCACCAAGCTTACACCACCAGCGGCAGAGAGGCGGCTGGGTGCAGGGTGCAAAGACAGCATTGGGCACCCAATGCAGGTGAATGGGTGAACACTTTAACAAAAAGGCTGCTGGCTCAGACCAGGAGGCTGGACGAAGGTGGCCAATGACTGAGCAGAAGTTGAGATGTCGGTGGACGCCTGAGCATCGTCAGCTGGGATCCCAAAGGTCAGGGGTGTGGATGCATGGGTTCCTTTAGACATCGGCAAATCTTCACCAGAGCAGGTCACGGGGACCCTTCGAATTGAGGCAGCAAGCATCTTCGTGGAGTCCAGGAGGGGGTCAGCCACTTATTGGTTCGAGGTCAGAATCGTTGGGGAGACTTCACTTGACTGGTGGGGCACTCATTCAGTCTATGGACGTCAAGTGCAGAGTGGGAAGGACTTGTGGTTCCAAAGGACAAGAGTCTATATGGTGTTGGTTTATTTGGAGACGGGGCCGCTGTCCTTGGTCATTAGGGAAGGCAGGCAATCCTCTGAGGAATTTAGAGGTTGCTGGGCCTGCAGGATGAGTTGTCTTCTTGGAGCAGGGTCTCGAAGCTTCAGTCTGGCTGGTAGGGCTGGAGCCAAGTCAGTTGTCATCTGGAGTCTTCACTGCTGCACGTCTGTTCAGTCCTTTTTTAGGTCGCCAAGGAACTAAAGAACAAGGTTCAGGGGCACTGAAAACTAAATTAAGGGGTGTTAGAGGTTGCAGGGCATTGGCTACAGACCTTTAGTATGACTACAACCTGTGTGTGTCCACTCCATTTGGTAAGTGGGGCACATCCCTGTTCATACTGGGTAACAATCTCCAAGTGAATAGGTAAGATTTTGAAGAGAGCAGTTCAGCTCAGCTCTGGACACATGAAGTACGTGGAGTAATTTCCCTTGTTTCTTCCTTGTGTGATACAAGTCCTGTAGCTTCTTTCACTTGTAGTTCTGGTACCTCTTGGAGTAGCTGAGTAGCTTTTCTTTTTTAATGTACCTTCCTCCTTGGGCTTTTGTCTGGAGGTGGTTTGATTAGCTCTATGCAGTAACCGTACTGTACTATGTTTAAGATCCATTTGTCTGAAGTGATCTCTCTCCATTTGTGGAGGAAGTACTGTAATCTGCCTCCTACTGGTGTAGAATGTTGGACGACCTGTTTGTTTGATGTCCTTTTCCCATTGCAGGCACACTCAGTGATGTTTGAGTGTGTGTAGTGTTAGGAATGCAGTTATTTTGTTATTGTGGGTGCTCCCCCTCTTTGCGGAAGGCCTCTACCTCGAAAGGATGGTCTTCCTTGCCAGTATTGCCAGGTTTGTTGTTGCCCGTGGCTTACTTCTTGGTAACCTTGTTGATATGACTGATGCAAGGTTGTGGGGTGATGGTTACCTCTGCCCAATGGCTTCCTTGAGGGGGGTGCCTCTACGCATGCCACCTCTGAATTGCAGAGCCCCTTTGATCTTGCAGTCTCTGTCTTTATTTGGTTCAGCGTGTCATCCACTACACTTTCAAAGAGCTGTTCCCCATTGTACGGTGCATTCAGTATATTGTTCTGCACCTATGGTTTGAATGCTGAAATCCGCAGTCATGCAGGTCTTATTTCTGTGTTGCCGATCATCTGTCTGCTTGATGTTTCTGCAGCATCCAGGGCAGATTTTAAGCATGTATTTGCTATATTCTTCCCTTCCTCTACCAAGTGGCATGATTTATTTTGCTATTGTTCCGGTAGGTGTTTTAGTAGCTCTCCTACCTCCTCCCAGTGTTGGTATGGCTGTCTGTTCAGCAATGCATTTGAATTTGCGATGTGCCTTTGGTTTGCCGCACTTCTCTCGACCTTTCTCCCCCTAAGGTCCATCCTCTTGCTTTCCTTGTCTGGTGGTGGACCAGTAGTAGTTGGTATATTAGCCCTTTTCCTGGCTGTGACTGTTATGGAGTCAGCTGCCACCGAACCCTTGATATAGATTGGATCCTTGGAGGAGTGTTTATATTTTTTTCTCTCCACTAGGCGTGACTGCCTTACATGTGGCACGCTCCTTAAATGCCTCCTTTCCTTGATCCAGCACACTTGGCATCATAGGAAGGAATTGGTTCCTTGATTGTGTAGGCATTAAAGTCTCAAACAGAAAACATGATTGGTGTTTTTCTTCCTCTAGCTGTACTCCATAGGTATCTGCTGCCTTCTTGATGACTTCGTTGTACATACCAATGTCGTCTGGTAGTGAAGGCCTCGAAAGATAGGTATCAACAGCTTCTTCTGGGGAGTCTGTGTCGAGGTCTTGCAATTGTAGCTCTTGAATCTCGGAGGTTTCCGAGCCCACGCAAGTCGTTTCTTCTTCTCTGAAAAAGAAGTCCTCTTCTTGTTTCTCGAGCAGTTCGGGGGTCGTCAGAGACTAACTCCTCGACACTCTTTTCAATTTTTGTCTAAGATTTCGGCGGTATCTTGAATTGCTTCAAGCTTTCGTTGAACTCTTTCTTTGCAAAATACTAGCAATTTTTTCTTCCAGCCGCCTCTTCTTTTTCTCTATCTACGACGTGTGCGTTTGGGCATCGAGACTTTCTGCCTTTTTCTTTGTGTTCGATGGCACCTTCACTGCTGGCTGGCATGTTTTGACCTCTTGTTTCGACGCCGATCTGTTTCCTTTCCTTGACTGTCTCTCGACGTCTTGGATTTTTTTACGATCTTTGCCATTACAGAGACCTTGTCTAAGGATCCTAAAGTGTCTGTCTCTGGACGCAACTGTGGACGTTGTGTGCTTCGAAGCCGAGGCTCTCTTCGAGGCCCTTTAGGATGTCTTTCGGGACTTGTCTAGTTTTTTTCAAGGTCACAATTCTCTTACTTCTCTCAAAGTCTTCTTTTCGACCGACGACTTGGAGGTCTATGTCCGCTTCGCCTTCTGGATCGTCTGCAACATTGCTAGAGAGGCCCAGCTCTCGAAGTGATGGTGCTGTGCCCTGCCCCTGCATATTGTAGTTGTCTCTTCTCTGTCTCTCTTACTCTCAAAGTTTTTGGGGTGAAAGCCGAACACGTGTTGCAATCTTCACTTCGGTAAACCAGTGGTAAGCAGAGGTTGAAAACTGGATGTTGGTCCTTCTGGGCGCACTTGTGATGCAAATTTTGGCAAAACTTGAAGAGTGTCTTGTCCATCACTGCGCACAGGGAGTCCTCTGTATGCGCATTGTCCGGTCGTCTGCGAGGTTGTTCTTTCACCTCTCGGCGCCCTCTGGCACCTTGATTCAAAGTCCGTTACCTTGAATCGTCGTACTGTATGTTCTTGATTATTATTTTTAAAATTTTCGTCTATTCTCTCCAACTTTCTGGAGCTCATTCCGTATCGAACCAGACCCAAAAGCAGAAAAAAAAATCTGAGGATGCCGACCAAAGGTGGGAGCTTCCGGAGGAAGAACGAATAATGTCATGAGGGGGCACCGAATGGTGGTACGTCGACACCAACAAACAAACAAAAAAGGAAAAAATACAACAGTTATGGACCCAACAATTAGGTGGTAGAATAATGCACAGCATGTGAATCCAGAAAAGATTCACCCTTCAACACACTGTTTCAGTATGTTATCCTCCCTCTATCGGTGGCAATAAAAAAAAAAAAAAAATACCCCTGCGGTAAGTACAGTAAACGAATACAATATAGCTTGGACAAGGTCCTAGCAGTAGAAAAGTAACTTAAGGCTTGGCCACAAAAATGGAGACTTAATAGCCTGCTCTCAAAGGATCTGGTTTCACAAGACACCCATCTCCAAGAGGAGAGAGAGGAAACCAAAATATTAAACCAAGGAGGACTTTCTGGCACCAACTATTGGAGGGAGGAATATGCACAGCATGCAAATCTAGGAGATTCATGCTGAAAACCATCCTGTGTTTCCTGATGAATAAATGTGCAAATAAGAATCTTGAAGGTCTATCACACGTATCAAATCCCCTTGGTGTAAGTGGGGCTATAGCTGATGCAACTCCAACATTCTGAGTCATTCTTTCTTTATCTATTTGTTTGTCCGTTCCAGTTCAAAACATGGTCTGAAGCTTCATATGGACCAGAATGTAAGAATACATTTTTCGGTATGAAGGTACTTCCTCCACAGCAGCCTTCGGAAACCAGTGGTTTACTTCCTCTGAAAGCCCTTCTTGATAATGAAAGGAATTCTTTGGTGGTATACTAGGCCGAAGATATTTGAACTTGAGAGAACATGCACTATGAACAATACTCAAGACCCCCCCCCCCCCCCCCATCCCATGGAGTTCTTTCGTGTCAGCTTAATCAGGCAGCTGCACTTGCAGTTACTAGGCTAATGACCGCTGTGCCACATTTTCCTTCCCACGATTACTAGCCTTGTCCATGGAACACTGGATTAAGATGCAATCATGTGAGATTTCTTTGCAGCAGATATCACTGAATTAGGAGGACATACAATCTAAAGGGTCCGGATCAGGTGCCTAATATTTTTTCAGCAGTCTGGAAGGTGCAGTCTTTGCAGGAACTTGTGTCAGAAACAGTTGCATTGGCAGGGTCAAAGAGTCCTGGTAATATGGACAATAAATGCCTTAAAGAAGCCCTGTGGTGAAGTGTTTAAAAAAATCACCAACTTAGTGGTGGTAGGAGTCGAGATTGGAATGTTCAATTTGGTACCTCCCCTTACCAATACTTCATTAAAGGTATTGTGCTCTACTGGTGATACTCTGGCCAGTGGGGAATTAGTGTCTGAAAATAATCGCCGCTGGAACCATGATCTGTAGGTTGACACTGAAGGTAAATAATGGCATCTAGAGGTTCGTGTGAAAAGATCTTCCACTACAACTTCTATGGTGCCTTGAAGGAGTTTTAGAGCTTCGTGAGGTTCTAAATCTTTGTGGAGATCGAGATCTAGTGTGTCACTGTTTAAGTGGTGCTAGTGTACGCTAAGGTGGTACCTGTGGAACCACTGGTGACCTTGGTTGCTGTGGTGAAACAGTTGCTGGTGGTGTGGACCAAAAGCTTGGCCACAATGACCTTTGAGGCAAAGGAATGTGGGACAAACTGACCACAGATCCCACATACCTTAAATAAATGAGAGTGTCTTAGAGCACACAACTACTCCTGGGAGTGTCCCTGAACTAAGTGCTGTGGAGCAAAACAGATCAAACCTTCACACCAGTTACTGAGCTAACAACCAGGTTTTCATTTTCCTATGAGATAGTAATTCAGGGCCAGGGCCCAAAGTTCAAGAGGGATCTGAGTCTATGACGTAGCTGCAAGAATGGAGAACGAACAACCCCCTCCTAATCTGCCTGATCCGAGGCACTCCCACCGACAGATAAGGTTAAAATCTTTGTGAGGGATAACGGGGGGCCGAAAAAGAACGCTCAATAACCCACGACTAAATATTTGAAAACGATCCTCTTCTCAATTGCCAACCAATAAAGGGATTTTAAATCAGTGGATATTGAAGCATGCCAAGGAAGCCTCAAAAAGAAGCAACATTCTGAACTACTTGAAGCCGTCTAATCAGACATTTGGACAGCCCAGGGTGAAGGGCATAGTCATGGTCCAATCTGGAAGTTACCAGCGTGAGCCACCTTCATTCTAAAATGGGGCGAGAGCAGAAAAAGAAATTTAAGGATGCAATGTAGCCCAAATCAAGAACCTACACCTACAGTTGGAGAGTTGGTTAACAAACCTGACCAAGATTTTAGGCCACAGGAGTAGGCGGTGGAAGTGATGGAAGTGTAGGCCAGCCTAACTCCCACCAGTAAACTTGATATGACACAATTAATAAAACTTGTTGTTTCAGAAGTGCTTCTCAGCTGACTTTCATGCATACAGTCAAACACTACACACAAACAAGCTTTAAAAGGTCGTCTCCACATTTGTTGGGTCATCCCCATAAGAGAGAAGCAGTGTGTCATCCGTAAGGTGATTTTGAACCCAAATGATTTGAACAGGGTGGCCTGCAAAGCCATATGTGTTGAATAGAGTTCGTTTTAAAGGAAAGCCCTGTGGCACCCCGTGCTTGAGGGGTCTAATGGTAGATGAAAAGGGAGCCAGTCACAGACTGCCCCCTTGAAGGGCCAGAAAATATAAGATCGAGCCCCCCACCTAACCTCCATACCCCCCAGATAGGCAAGACATTGCAGGATTATTAAGTGGGAGACAACTATCGAACGTCCCCAAAAGATCAAATAAAATCAAAGTGGTCTCTGGGGGGGCAAAATCCAGACTCAAATTGAAGCAAAAACTGGCGCTCCTCCAAAAATTCAGAGAGCAGATTATTAAGGAATATGCTACTTACCAGTATGCATCTGTTCTTGGCATGTAGAGCTGCAGAGTCACACACTGAGGATAAGCTCGACATCTGGTGTTGGGCTCGGATGATTGCAGGTTGTTGTTGTCTTCGGAAGAAGCCTTTGGTCACGAGGTTGGTGACTCCTCCCCTGGACAACAGTGCGCATGGGCATCCACTCCATCGTCAGATTGTTTTTTCGCCATGATGGGAAAAGATGGAGTGTATAGGAATGAAAGAAAGGATGTCCATGTGTAATGTCTAAGTAAGACAGATGCTGGAACAGATAAAGGTCCCGGGGAGGCCGGCGGGCGTGTGTGACTCTGCAGCTCTACATGCCAAGAACAGATGCATACTGGTAAGTAGCATATTCCGTTCGAGGCATATGAGCTGCAGATCACACACTGAGGATAGATTATACAGCAGTGCTTCCCCTTAGCGGTGGTCGCCTGTATCTGTTGCAGCAGTTTGAAATAAAGTTTTTAGGACAGCCTGGCCCACTGAGGCCTGTTGTTTGGCCTGCACGTCAACACAGTAGTGTTTAGTGAAGGTATGCGTGGTCGACCACGTGGCTGCCTTGCAAATGTCTTCTAAGGGAATGTTACCTAAGAAGGCCATAGAAGCCCCTATTTTACGCGTGGAATGCGCCCTAGGGGGAACTGTAAGTGTACGTTTAGCCTTTTGGTAGCATATTTGGATGCATTTAACTATCCACCGGGCTATACCGGATTTGGAGATTGGATTGCCTTTATGTGGTGGTGCGAAAGCAACAAAGAGTTGTTTTGTCTTTCGAAAAGGTTTTGTCCTATCGATGTAATAAAGCAAGGCTCTTTTGACATCTAAGGTATGTAGGGCCCTTTCAGCTACGGAGTCTGGGTTTGGGAAAAAGACTGGTAGCTCTACTGATTGGTTAAGGTGGAAAGGGGAAATCACTTTTGGAAGAAATTTAGGGTTTGTCCTAAGAACCACTTTGTTACGGTGTAGTTGTAAGAAAGGTTCCTCTAGTGTAAGGGCTTGTATTTCACTTACTCTGCGTAGGGAAGTGATTGCGATAAGGAAAGCTACCTTCCATGTTAGGAATTGTAATTCACATTTGTGCATAGGTTCAAATGGGGGACCCATAAGTCTCGTTAGAACCACATTGAGATTCCACACTGGGGCAGGTGGCAATCTTGGGGGAAGAATTCTTTTGAGACCTTCCATAAACGCTTTGATGGCTGGTACCTTAAAAAGGGACAGGTGTTGCCTATTTTGCAAGTAGGCTGCCAAGGCTGCTAGGTGTAAACGTATAGAGGAATACGCTAGATTGCATCTTTGCAAGTGTAGTAGATAGCAAATGATGTTTTGGATGGAAGCATCCAATGGATGTATGTCATTATTAGCGCAGTAGATGGCAAATCGTTTCCATTTTGCGGCATAACATGCTCTAGTAGTAGGTCGTCTAGCTTCCTTTATGATATTCATACAGTCTGGAGGGAGATTGAGGTATCCGAACTCTAAGACCTCAGGAGCCAGATCGCTAGGTTCAGTGTTTGAGGATCTGGGTGTCTGATTTCTCCATGGTTCTGGGTTAATAGATCCGGGGAGAGGCGTAGCCTTTGATGTGGAACTAAAGATAGTTCCAGAAGTGTGGTGAACCACGGTTGACGTGCCCAAGTGGGAGCTACTAGTATTAGCGTTAGCGACTGTTGTTTCAGTTTGCGTACCACAAATGGAACTAGTGGGAGAGGCGGAAAAGCGTACGCAAATCTGCCTGACCAGTTCATCCATAGGGCATTGCCCTTCGACTGTGGGTGTGGAAACCTGGCGGCGAAGGTTGGGCATTTTGTGTTTTCGGGAGTGGCGAACAGGTCTATGTCTGGTTGTCCCCATTTTTGGAAGAAGGGGAGTAGAACCTTGGGGTGTAATTCCCATTCGTGGATCTGCTGCGTGTGGCGACTTAGGAGGTCGGCCACTTGATTGTGGATCCCTGGGAGATGTTCTGCTAACAGGTAGATGTTTTGGGGAATTGCCCATCTCCAGATTTGCTGTGCCAGTTGGGACAGTTGGAGAGAATGTGTCCCTCCCTGTTTCTGTATATAATACATTGTCGTCATATTGTCTGTGCGTATGAGGACAGTTTTGTTCTTTAGGTGTACTTGAAAGGATTTTAGTGCTAGGAACACTGCTAAGAGTTCCAGGTGGTTGATGTGGAGCAGTTTCTGTTGACTGGTCCATCTGACCTGAGTGGTATGGTGAAGGAGGTGGGCTCCCCACCCTGTGAGATGCGTCGGTAGTTAGCACAACTTGTGGAAGAGGCTCTAAGAACGGCCGCCCTTTGGACAGGTTGATGGTGTTCCACCATTTCAGTGAGCGAAGTGAGCGACTGTCCACCAACACCAGATCGGTAAGTTGTCCGTGAGCTTGGTTCCACTGTTGTGCTAGACATTCCTGCAAGGGACGCATTTGAAGTCGTGTGTGTGGGACTATGGAGATGCATGACGCCATCATGCCTAGGAGCTGCATGAACACTCTTGCTGGAAGAGATGGATGAGTTTGAAATTGAGAGATGAGATTTTGTATACTGGCTATCCTGGCAGTGCTGGGATAAGCAATGGCTTTGGATGTTTCTATGGTTGCTCCTAGATACTGATGTAAGTGGGAAGGTTGTAGATGGGATTTGGGGTAGTTGATAGTGAATCCCAAATTGTGGAGAGTTTGAATCGTGCGATGAGTGTGGAGAACGCATTTTTGGTGAGTATTGGCTTTTATGAGCCAATCGTCCAGATAGGGGAAGACATGGATCTGTTGTCTTCTGAGGTGCGCCGCCACGACTGCTAAGCACTTGGTGAACACTCTGGGTGCTGTTGTTACTCCGAATGGGAGAACTGTAAATTGATAGTGTTGCCCATCTACCACAAATCGTAGATATTTTCTGTGAGCGGGATGCATAGGGATGTGAAAGTACGCGTCCTTGAGGTCCAACGTGGCAAGGAAGTCTCCCTGTTGTAATAGTGGGAGGACTTGTTGGAGGGTGGTCATATGAAAATGATCCGAATGTATATACTGGTTTAGTAATCTGAGATCCAGTATGGGCCGTAATGTTTTGTCCTTTTTGGGAATGAGGAAGTATAGAGAATACACCCCTGTTCCCTGATGTTGAAGAGGGACTGGTTCTATCGCATGTTTTTGTAACAGGGATTGAACTTCTTGTTTGAGGAGAGAGAGATGATGTGAGGACATTGGACGTTGTTTGGGTGGTATGTTTGGGGGGGATTGTATGAGTTCGAGGCAGTAGCCAGACTGGATAATTTGTCTTACCCATCTGTCTGTGGTGATGGAAGTCCAGACAGGTAGGAATTGTTGGAGCCGCCCCCCGACCGGAGTGGAATGGTCTGGGGGGAGTGGTGGCAAGTCACTGTTTGGTGGCTGGGGAGGTGCGGGTGTTGTTGTTGTTGCCCCGCCCTCGACCTTTGTTATTGTTTCCCCTATAACCTCCTCGGAAATATCCTCTGTTAGGGGATGTTTGTCCAGAATTTTTAAAGGTGGACGTGGTCTCAGCTGCCGTGTTTTTGGAGCCTCCTCTATAAAAGGAGCGACGAAAGGAACCCCGGGTTTGAGGAGACTGCAGTGCTCCCATAGACTTGGCAGTCTCATTATCCTTCTTCATTTTCTCTAATGCAGTGTCCACTGCAGGGCCAAATAACTGCTCTTGGTTGAAAGGTTGAGCTAGAATTGCGGTTTGAACCTCCGGTTTAAAACCGGAAATACGGAGCCAGGCATGTCGTCTGAGTAAGACGCTAGTATTGACCGCCCGAAAAGCAGTGTCTGCCGCATCTAAGGCGCATTTAATGGAGGCATTAGATATTAGCTTGCCTTCTTGAATGAGGTCAGTGGCCTGGGATTTAAAGGGTTCAGGCAGATGTTGCAGAAGGTCCTCAAGTTGGTCATAATGCGCCCTATCATACCGGGCTAACAGGGCCTGGGTATTGGCAATACGCCAGTGGTTCGCCGCCTGTGCGGCGACTCGTTTGCCTGAGGCCTCTAAAAGCTTAGACTCCTTGTCCAGGGGAGGTGTTTCTCCAGTTGTCTGTGAGTTAACGCGCTTCCTGGCATTTGATACGACCAAGGAGTCTAAAGGGAGCTGGGCTTTAATGTATGCAGGGTCCTGCGGGGCTGGTCGGTACTTTTTTTCGATGCGTGGGTTGAGAACCCTAGCTCGAACAGGGTCTTTAAAGACCTCAGTGGCATGCTTTATAACCCCTTTAATCATGGGCAGTATGTGAACAGTTTTTTGTGACTGCTCAAAAGTATCGAGGAGAAAGTCCTCTTCAAGGGGGTCCGTGTGCATTGTGACGCCATGGAATGTTGCTGCCCTATTTATTAGTTGGCCAAACCCCAAATGGTCATCAGGAGGGGAGGGCTTGGAAGGGTAGGTAGTGGGGTCAGGCATGTCAGGCATTGGATAAGACCAGTCATCTACTGGTGCTGTGTCTGGAAATGTAAAAGGGTCGTTTGGATCAACAGGATCATTAAATAAATCAGGGTCCGCCCCTCCCCCTAAGTCATCATTATCATCCTGTGGAGGAGGTGAATGATAGGGAGATGGTAAAGGTAAAGGTAAAGGTAAAGGAGAAGGAGGAGGAGGAGGGGGGGGGGGACGGGTTAGGAGGTAATACAGGAGAGGAAGGACGAAGTGGTGAAGTAGCACAGTCCTTTTTCCGTATGGGAGCTGGAGGAGGTGTGATGTCCAGCTTCCGTTTCTTGTATGGGACGGCAGTCACATGTCCAGTTTCGGGATTGATGTAGATCCGCTTTTGAGTAGGATCTGGGCGAAAAAGTTCATCCGGCTCCGAAGGTGGTGGCGGTGATGGCCGTTTCGGGTCTTTATGAACTTTTTTCGGTGTGGACGTAGTTTTTGGTACCGATGGATTTTTCGGTGCCGATGGAGTTTTCGGTGCCGAGGGACTTTTAGGCATCGATGTCGAAGAACGTTTCGGCGCCGGTGGAGACTTCGGTGCCGAGGAAAGTTTCGGTGCCGAAGGAGATTTCGGTCTTGAAGCCTGTTTTGGTGCCGACAGTGGTTTTTTCGGTGCCGAAGGTGTTATAGGTACAATCACATGAGGTTTGCTCGAGCCCGAGCCACCTACAGGCTTAGATGTCTTCGGAGCCGGGCCCGAGGGCAGGGCTTCTGAAGAGGATTTCCGGTCGCGACTGGGCCCAGCTGGCGGAGTCTTGACCAATGTCTTTTTGGATGGGGCAGGGGCAGGGGGGGTGGTACTCACACGCTGCCCTGGAGTGATGAGGTCATCGGAATCGTCGGCCTCGGACACGATCTCGAGATCTTCGGTGTCATCTTCAGGAACATCCTGAGCAAAGATGTCCTCTGGTTCTGGAGCTGGTTTGGCCATAATATGGCGTCGAGCTCTTCGGTCCCGGAGGGTCTTCTTGAAACGGAAAGCGGCACAAGCTGGACAGGTCGATTCGTTGTGTTCCGGCGACAGGCAGAGGTTACAAACCTCGTGGTGGTCACTGTGGGGGAACTTCGCTCCACACTGGGGGCATTTTTTAAAGGGTGTCCTGTCCATCAGCCGCTTCCGGAACCGGTCCGTGTTGATTTCGATGTCGATGGAATGAAGATTGAAGAGTTAAATCGATTGCTGGAAGTTTTCTGCTGGAGCGGAAAAAGTTCATCCGAACCCAATGGCGGAAAAAAACAATCTGACGATGGAGTGGATGCCCATGCGCACTGTTGTCCAGGGGAGGAGTCACCAACCTCGTGACCAAAGGCTTCTTCCGAAGACAACAACAACCTGCAATCATCCGAGCCCAACACCAGATGGCGATCTTATCCTCAGTGTGTGATCTGCAGCTCATATGCCTCGAACCCAGTGTTTCAAGCATTTTAGATAATGCAGGGCTGGGCAAAAAAGGCAAGGAATTGGTAAGCACCTTGGGGTCCAAAGAAGTTTTTTTTTTAATAGCAGGACTACCTTAACCTGCTTTCAAGATAATAGCACAGCTGCCTACCTTTACAGGCAAGCGTTTCCTTCAGGGGCTTAACCTCGGGATGTAGAGATTAACGTGCAGACTGAGTTCTAATGATTTTGTCCTCAAAGAAAGTAGCAAGCTCATTACAGAATTCCTGTGAGAGAGTGGTAGTTCTAGCTCTATCTGGGCTGCAAAGCAAATTTTTTTACAATAACTATAAGCATTTTTTCATCTTTTGAAAAAGCCTGCACATATATAAATATATTTTGTAAAGCGCGCCAGAACCCCGCACATGGGTGGTACAATTCAGTGCTTAGGACTACTGATGAGGATCACATAAGAAGCTGCAATTGCACTGCTGGTAAACTTGACACTCCGCTTAACACAGGGTAGTGGCATTAATTAATGGTTGTAGGAAGGTAGACCTGACGCATGGTTACCCCCACTTTTTGCCTGTTGTTTTGCTGGTTTTTGAATAGTCAGACTGGGATCCTGCTAATCAGGATCTCAGTCTATCTGCTTTCTCTCTAAAATGTTATGCCATGTACTTCGGTACAATTTAGATTGGATACTGGGGTACCCTTGTCAGCCCTAGTATATGGTACACATGTACCCAGGGCATAGGTACCCCAGAGGCCTCCCAGGGGCTGAAGCATATATTATGCCACCCATGAGAGGCCATGCACAATGGAACTACAGGCTTGCCATTGCAGCCTGCATAAGATGGCGCATGCACTACTTAGTTACTTTAGATGGAAAATGCTACTTACCAGTATGCATCTGTTCTTGGCATGTAGCGCTGCAGAATATCATACTTTTGCAAAGATCGCCATCTGGTGTTGGGCTCGGATTCTTGCACGTTATGGTCTTGGAAGAAGTCTTTTGTAGTCACGAGATAGGTGACTCCTCCCTTGGACGATATTGCGCATGGGCATCAACTCCATCCTCAGATTGTTTTTCACCATGATGGAAAATGATGGAGTTTGTTAGAAACAGAAAAGATGTCCATGTGAATGTATCTAAGTAAGATAACAGTGGAACAGATACAGGTTCCGGGGAGGCGTGTGGGCGTATGATATTCTGCAGCTCTACATGCCAAAAACAGATGCATACTGGTAAGTAGCATTTTCTTTTCGAGGCACATGAGCTGCAGAATTCATACTTTTGCATAGACTGTACAGCAGTGTCTCCCCTAGCGGTGGTCACCTGTATCTGTTGCAATGGTTTGGAAAAGTATCTTAAGAACAGCCTGGCCCACAGAAGCCTGTTGCTTCGCCTGCACGTCTACACAATAGTGTTTGGTGAAGGTGTGTGTAGTAGACCATGTCGCTGCTTTACAAATGTCTTCTAGGGGAATGTTCCCTAAGAATGCCATGGAAGCCCCTAATTTGCGTGTTGAGTGAGCTCTAGGGGTATTGTTAATGTGCGTTTTGCCTTCTGGTAGTATATTTGAATGCATTTGACTTTCCACCTGGCAATTCCAGCTATAGAGATGGGGTTTCCTTTATGAGGTGGAGAGAAAGCTATAAACAGTTGGTTTGTCTAAAAGGTTTAGTCCTGTCAATGTAATAAAGTAAAGCTCTTTTGAAGTCAAGTGTGTGAAGAGCTCTCTGCTACGGAATGGGGGTTTTGGAAAAACACTGGTAACTCTACAGATTGATTAAGATGGAAAGCAGAGATTACCTTGGGAAGGAATTTAGGATTTGTTCTAAGACCCACCTTGTTACGGTGTATTTGTACAAATGGTTCTTGTATGGTTAAAGCCTGGATCTCACTTACTCTCCTGAGAGGTGATTGCGACAAGGAAAACTACTTTCCATGTAAGGAACTGCAGTTCACATTTGTGTAAAGGGTCAAATGGGGGACCCATGAGCCTAGTAAGGACAATGTTTAGGCTCCACACCGGAGAGAGTGGCAGTGTGGGAGGAATTATCCTTTTAAGGCCTTCCATAAAGGCTTTGATAGCGGGTACTCTGAACAATGACAAATGTTGTCTGTTTTGCAGGTAGGCGGCAAGGGCAGCCAGATGTAATCTTATGGATGAGTATGCCAGATCACATCTTTGTATTTGCAGCAAATCGCAAATGATGTTCTGAATGGAAGCATCTAGCAGGTCACTTTTGTTGTTATTGCAGTAAATGGCGAATCGTTTCCATTTGGCTGCATAGCAAGCTCTAGTAGTAGGGCGTGTGGCTTCTTTGATAATGTTTATACAGTCCGGAGGGAGGTTAAGGTAACCAAACCCTAGGATTCAGGAGCCAGATTGCTAGATTCAGTTGTGCTGGATCTGGGTGCCTTATCTCTCCATGGTTCTGCGTCAGCAGCTTTGGGGAGAGATGTAGTTTTTGGTGTTGAACTACTGAGTTCGAGGAGTGTAGTGAACCATGGTTGCCGTGCCCATGTTATCGATAGCCCCAACCTCTGCACACATTTTGTACAAAGGACTTCGGCCTCCTCGCACTCTGTGCCCTAAAGCTGCGACTTTGTGAAACTGCTAGGAGGTCCCCTTACGACTCCTGTGCCTTCAGCCTGTGGGTCCACTTGAGGGACAACACTGCTTTTCTTGGGCTCCCCTGGTTGCTCCAGGCATGCCCTGACTCCCCTTGCTGTGGTGAGTCCCATGGTCCTTGCTGGGCTAGACCGTAACCTTTGACTTTCGTCATGGGTTGCCGCTGCCAAGGCTTGTTGGTGCTCCCGCCGGACACCGACCCCATAGCACTCGATTTCTTTCGTGGGACAGCTCGTATCCGGCTCCTGGTCGTCCTTGACATCTCTGGGTGCCTGCAGCTGTAGAGTCTAGGTCTCCATCTTCACACCCTAAACCGGTGGGCATTCGTCCACAGAGCCCCATGTCACTCCTGAGTGACCCAGACTCTGTCCCCTCTGCTTTCAGGTTCCTTCCATCAAGAATCCACCCGTGGGTTTCACAGGACACTATTCTTCTTTCCAGCAGTGGCATTTCTTTGAAGACTCCCACTGAGAATGACAGCGTTTTCGGATGCCACTTCAGCCCTATGCACCCGGCTTCCCTGGGATAGGTAAACAAGTTACTTACCTTCGGAAACGATATATCTGTAAGAAACATTAGTTAGTTAGATTCCTTACCTTAGATTCCGTACCTTAGAATATCCCCAGGCGTCAGGCTGGATCCGGAAAGATTTTTCGTCAGCAGTACCCTTGCGCGTCGGTAGGCGTCGTCTGCGACTTCGCATCCGTCGTCAGCGCCGTGATGACGTCGGAGTACTTAGACGCCGCCCTCGCGCGCCGACGTCAGTTCTGTACATTGCTTTCCGCGCCAGGAACGCAGAGCCATGCAAGAAACAGACACCGGTGCCATGAAACTAGGGCCCTGAAAGGGATGACCTTAACCCTAGATATCAGTTCGCAGAACGGGGAGGATGGGTGGGGCGGTAGGGAATCTAACTAATGTTTGTTACAGATATATCGTTACCAAAGGTAAGTAACTTGTTCATCTGAAAGAAACACGTTAGCTAGATTCCTTACCTTAGAATAGATACCCCAGCAATACCAACCCCGGTGGTGGGACTGCGAACCAAGATCACACCAAGAAGTCCTGGAGAACGGAACAGCCAAAGAAGCCGTCTCTCCGGACTTGGCTGTCCAGGCAGTAATGCTTGGCAAACGTGTGCACCGAGGCCCACGTTGCTGTATGACAAATGTCCTGCAGAGGGACTCCCCGTCCCAAGGCAGTAGTAGCCGCTGTGGCCCGAGTGGAATGGGCCCTCAGCCCCACAGGAGGATCCTTCTTAGCCAAGGAATAACAGGTCTTAATACACAAAACGACCCACCAAGAGATGGTCCGCTTGTGCACTGCCCGCCCCTTCTTAGCACCCACGTAGCCAACGTAGAGTTGGTCGTCCACCCGGAATTGTTTGGTGCGGTCCAGATCGGAGAGTGCACATTTTGGGTCCAGACGGTGGAGCCTTTCTTCCTCTTTCGAAGGGAGCAGAGGCAGAAAGAAGGTGGGCAAGTTAACAGACTGTCCGATGTGAAAGGCAGTAACCACCTGAGGAAGAAAAGAAGGGCGAGTCCTCAGAACAACCTTGTCCGGATGGACAGAGAGGAAAGGAGGTTTAGAAGAAAGAGCCTGGAGCTCACTCACTCTTCTGGCAGAGGTGATGGCAACCAGGAAAGCAGTCTTGAGAGACAGAAGACGAAGAGGACAGTTAAGAAGTGGCTTAAAAGGAGCGCACATCAGATGGATTAATACCAGATTCAAGTCCCACTGAGGCATTACAAAGGGGACAGGAGGAAACATACGAGTAATGCCTTTTAA
Source organism: Triturus cristatus (assembly GCF_964204655.1). Lineage (NCBI taxonomy): Eukaryota > Metazoa > Chordata > Amphibia > Caudata > Salamandridae > Triturus > Triturus cristatus. The sequence goes on along the minus strand of NC_140584.1, from coordinate 932,708,055 downwards.
GAATCTATTTACAACAGGGGACTTGAAAAGAGAAGGCTGATCAGGAAGCCGTAAGAAGGCAGAAACAGCTGAAAGATACCCCTTGATGGTGCCTAGAGCAGAACCCTGCTGGGCCAGGGAAAGAAGAAAGAGGAGAACCTCAGAAAGAGGGGCGGAAAGGGGATTCACAGCCTTTGCTGTGCACCATGCCACAAATTTGTTCCACCTGCAGGCGTATACCATTTTAGTGGAGGGACGCCTGGCTGCCAGACTGACATCACAGACTTCAAGAGGCAAGTCAAATGGCATCAACTGCCACCGCTCAATCTCCACGCATGGAGGTGGAGGCTGGACAGGTTCGGGTGGAGGACTGTCCCATGCTGCTGCGACAGAAGGTCCTCCTGAAGAGGCAGTCGAATCGGGGGATCGATTGACAGACTGAGTAGCGAATATGCTACTTACCAGTATGCATCTGTTCTTGGCATGTAGGGCTGCTGACATTCATATCTGTGCATAGATCGCCGCATAGATCGCCGCCTAGTGTTGGGTCCGGATGATTGCACATTGTTGTCCTGGAAGAGTCTTCGAAGTATCACGAGATAGGTGGCTCCTCCCCTGGACTACAGTGCGCATGGGCATCCTCTCCATCCTCAGATTGTAATTCGCCATTGTGGCAGTGATGGAGTAGATACAGTGAGTGATGACCATGCTATACAGTAATTCTGAGTGCTGCAGCTGCTACAGGCGCCGGGGAGGAGGGTGGGCGATATGAATGTCAGCAGCCCTACATGCCAAGAACAGATGCATACTGGTAAGTAGCATATTCGGTTCGAGGCATGTGGGCTGCTGAATTCATATCTGTGCATAGAATATATAGCAGTCCCTCGATTAGCGGCGGCTGCCCGTGCCAGCTGCAGCAGTCTGAAAAAGAGTCTTGAGAACAGCCTGTCCTACAGCTGCCTACTGTTTGGAGTGTACATCTACACAGCAGTGTTTGGTAAATGTATGTATAGTGGACCATGTGGCTGCTCTACATATTGCTTCTAATGGAATGTTTCCCAGGAAAGCCATGGACGCCCCTAACTTTCGTGTTGAGTGGGCTCTCGGAGGAATAGTTAACGTGCGTTTGGCTTTTTCATAACAAATTTGAATACATTTAACTATCCATCTGGCTATCCCTGCTTTGGAAATGGCGTTGCCCTTATGTTGTGGAGAAAAGGCAACGAATAGTTGTTTTGTTTTCCTAAAATCCTTGGTCCTGTCTATATAGTACATGAGGGCTCTCTTTACGTCTAGTGTATGGAGTATTCTCTCTGCGACAGTTTCCGGATTTTGAAAGAAAACAGGCAGTTCAATAGTTTGATTAATGTGGAACTGTGATATCACTTTAGGCATGAAGGTGGGGTTGGTACGTAGTACAACTCTGTTCGCATGAACCTGTATGAATGGCTCTTGAATGGTTAGTGCCTGGAGTTCACTAACTCGTCTCAGCGAAGTGATTGCCACCAGGAAGGCTACTTTCCAGGTGAGGAATTGAATCTCACATGAACGTAGAGGTTCAAAAGGTGTACCCATCAATCTGGTGAGGACCACATTTAGGTTCCACACCGGCGCTGGTGGGTGCCGTGGAGGAATTACTCGTTTAAGTCCCTCCAAGAATGCTTTGATGGCAGGTACTCTGAATAATGAGAGGTGTTGCCTGTTTTGAAGATAGGCTGCTATTGCGGTGAGATGTATGCGTATGGAACTATATGCTAGACTGCATTGGTATAAGTGTAGCAGGTAACAGATGATATTTTGAGTAGATGCATCTAGCGGGTTGATGTCATTGTGTTGACAGTAGATGACAAACCTTTTCCATTTCGCCGCATAGCAAGCTCTGGTGGTGGGTCTCCTGGCCTCTTTGATGATGTTCATACATTCTGGAGGCAGGTTTAAGTATCCAAACTCTAAGACTTCAGGAGCCAGATCGCCAGGTGCAGCTGTTGCGGATCTGGGTGCTGAATTGCGCCATGGTTCTGCGTTAAAAGTTTGGGCGTTAGTCGCAGCGTTTGATGTGGCACCACGGAAAGTTCTAGAAACGTGGTGTACCATGGTTGGCGTGCCCACGTTGGAGCAACCAGGATGAGCGTCATTGAGTGTTGCCTCAGTTTACGTGCCACTAGCGGTATTAATGGCGCTGGGGGAAAAGCGTACGCAAATCTGCCTGACCAGTTCATCCATATCGCATTGCCCTGCGATTGTGGATGTGGGAACCTGGCGGCAAAGCTTTGGCATTTTGCGTTTTCCTTTGTGGCGAATAGGTCTATTTCTGGATGACCCCACTTTCGGAAGAACGGTTGGAGTACTGATGGATGTAGCTCCCACTCGTGCATTTGGTGGCTGTGTCTGCTGAGTAGATCTGCCATCTGGTTGTCCTTGCCCGGGAGGTGTTCCGCCATGAGGAACATGGTCCTTTGAATGGCCCACTTCCACATGCTCTGAGCCAGATGAGACAACTGCGGAGAGTGTGTTCCTCCCTGCTTCTGAATGTAGTACATGGCAGTCATGTTGTCCGTCCGGATCAACACGACTTTGTTGCACAAGTGTACTTTGAACGCCTTCATGGCTAGGAAGATTGCCATCAGTTCCAGAATGTTGATGTGCATCTTTTTCTGCTGTGTCGTCCATAGTCCCTGCACCGTATAATTGAGTACATGAGCTCCCCATCCCTGGAGAGACGCGTCCGCCGTCAGTATTATTTGGGGAACAGGCTCTTGGAACGGTCGGCCCTTGCAAAGGTTTTGTGGATTCCACCAATGCAGAGAGTTGTATGCCCGACCGCTCACCAACACTAGGTCTTTTAACTGTCCTTGAGCCCGATTCCATTGACGTGCTAAGCACTCTTGAAGCGGGCGCATATGTAGTCTCGCGTGCGGGACTATGAAGATGCAGGAGGCCATCATGCCTATCAACTGCATGAACACTCGTGCTGGAAGGGAGTGTTGAGGTCTGAACTTTTTTATTAGCGACTGTATGCTGTTGATTCTCACTAAGGTTGGCTGAGCTGTGGCTGCCAGAGTGTCTATGGTCGCGCCTAGGTACTGTTGTACGTGGGCTGGTTGAAGATGTGATTTGGGATAATTTAGTGAGAATCCCAGACTGTGAAGAAGGTGAATGGTGTGGGACATGTGGCTGGCGCATTGCTGGGCTGACTTTGCCTGAACAAGCCAGTCGTCCAGGTAAGGGAAGACGTGAATATGTTGTCTTCGCAAGTGAGCAGCCACCGTCGCTAGGCACTTGGTAAAGACCCTGGGAGCCGTTACTCCGAAAGGGAGTACCTTGAACTGATAATGTTGATTTTGAATAGTGAACCTGAGATATTTTCTGTGGGATGGGTGTATGGGAACGTGGAAATACGCATCCTTTAAATCTAGTGTTGCTAGGAAGTCTCCCTGACTGAGTAACGGCAGAACCTGCTGGAGGGTGATCATATGAAAATGTTCCGACAGAATGTACATGTTGAGAGGTCTTAGGTCCAGTATAGGCCTGAGAGAGCCGTCTTTTTTGGGGATTAAGAAGTACAGAGAGTACACCCCTAAACCGTGCTGTTGGATAGGCACGGGCTCTATGGCTCCTTTTTGCAGCATACTCAGTACTTCCTGCTGCAATAATGTCAAGTGCTCTGCGGACATAGGACGTTTTCTTGGTGGTATGTTGGGTGGAATGGATGTTAATTCTAGACAATAACCGTACTGGACAATGTCTAAGACCCACCTGTCTGTGGTGATGGAACTCCAGACTGGCAGGAACTGTTGTAATCTCCCCCCGACCGGTGTTATGTGGACGGGGGGCAGTGACAAGATGTCACTGTTTGTTATTGGCAGAGGATCTGGTATTGTTGTTTCCTTTGCCTCTGCCCTTGGTGCTGGAGCCACGGTATCCACCCCTATTGTTTTTATTATAAGAACTTTGGGACCCTCCTTTATTGTACTGCTGCTGGGAGCCCTGACCTCTAGCTGCTCCTGAACTTCTGGGGCGACGAAAGGAGCCAGTACGAAACTGCTGGGATTGTAGAGCCCCCATAGATTTAGCAGTCTCAGTGTCTTTTTTAATCTTTTCGAGTGTGGTGTCAACTTCAGAGCCAAATAAGAAGTCCGGGTTGACTGGCTGATGCAAGATATTTGTTTGAATGTCTGGTTTAAAGCCCGATATTCTTAACCATGCATGTCTTCGTAACATCACACTAGTGTTGATGGCCCTGGCTGCTGTGTCTGCTGCATCCAGTGCGCATTTGATGGACGCATTGGTAATGAGTTGCCCCTCTCTAATGAGGAGCTCCGCCCCCTCCTTGTACTCATCTGGTAGGTGTTGTATTAGGGGTTCCAGGGTATCGTAGTGGGACCTGTTGTACCTGGCTAGAAGTGCCTGGGTGTTGGCAATGCGCCAGATGTTTGATGCTTGAGCTGCCACCCGTTTCCCAGAGTTTTCGAACACCTTGGACTCTTTGTCCGGAGGAGGAGCATCACCAGTAGTTTGAGAGTTCGCTCTTTTGCGGGCGTTAGAAACAACCAGGGAGTCCAATGGCAATTGACCCTTAATGTACGTAGGGTCTCCTGGGGCTGGTCTATACTTTTTCTCAATCCTGGGGTTTAACACTCGTGTTCTTGTTGGCTCCTTAAAGATGTCCTAAGCATGTTTAAGAACGCCTTTTAGCATCGGTAGTGTCTTAACCGTTTTTTCTGATGTGGAGAACGTGTCCACTAAGAAATCCTCTTCAACAGAGTGTGAATGAAGTTCAACCCCGTGATTGGCAGCCGCCCGTTCAATGAGGGCGTTAAAAGCAGCAGTGTCCTCAGCAGGGGATTGTTTGATATTGTAGATAGGGGTGTCAGGAGCATTGTGGATGTCACCTGGGTCATGTGGGTCTCCCCATGATTGATCCTCGTCCTGTGGTTCATCCTGGTCATGATGTAGAGGATAAGTGGTATCCTCATAATAGGTGTCACCTGCATCCGTCTCCAAAGGTGTTGGAGAAAAATCAAGTGTGTGGTGAGCATAAGTTTGATAAGGTTCCACAGGCAGTGGAGTGGAGCCGGAATCCATTTTCTTCTTGAGCGGGATTTTATAGGACTCCAAAGTGTTCACCGGGACAATTTTTCTCTTCCGAAACACCAGTTTACCTGTTTCGAGGTCGATGACCCGCTCCTGTGAGCCGTCGACAGGTGGATCTGCAGGTGCAGGTTTTGCGGGTGCGAAGCCCTTCCGGAGTGCAAACATTTTAGGTGTCCCCGACGGCGGCAATCCAAAAGTGATCGGCGCCGGCGTCGATGTAGCCTTTACGACCTTCGGCTCGTGGCCCTGTTTCGGGTCGGGTGTGTCCCGTTCCCTGATGCGCGTCAGGGACTCAGACACCTGCTTCACCAGGGACGGCGATGGTGCACTGGAACCGACGTGCTCTTCGGGGACCGGCTTGGAGGCCGTCCCAGGTCCCTTTCCCGACTTAGGCTTTTCGATTTGAATTTTCGGGTCGACGCCCTGTGGAGTGGGGATCCTCGCACCGTCGGCACCCTTTGCAGTCGATGCACGATCGGTCATCTGGGCTGTAGGCGTTCGCGCCCCAACTTTGGTTGTTAAAGGCATCTGCGGCTTCGGGGGACCGAGGGCCTTCTTGTGTTTCTCGGCGCCGAAAACCCTGTGTGTGTCCTCGGCACCGACAGTGCCTTTAGGCTGTTCGGTTCCGATGTCCTTTTGTGTTTGCGGATGTGAAGGGTTGGAAGCCTTTGATCCGACAAGGACGAGTTGCACTTTTTGTTTCGGTTTCACCTGTGCAGCTTTCAGTTTCGATTTTGAGGGATCGACTCGAGAGGTTTTACAAAGTTCCGGCTCGTTGGAAATGTTCGAAGCCGAGCCCGGAGGCGGGGCTGTAGAACGCAGTGACTGGTCTTGGGTGAGGCCTGCAGGCGACCCCGCGACCCGAGCCATATGGACATTCTGTCCCTGGGCCTCCGTATCGACGGATTGGCCTAGCTCCTCGCCTGAGCTATCCTCTTCGGCCCCAAGGGCCCAATTGTCATCTCCTACCTCATCGACGACTTCTTCGTCCTGGAATATCCCCTCGTCTTCGGCTTCATAGTTGGAGTCAGGTTCCGAAGCAGAATCAGATTCCACTTCCTCGACGCTCTCGACATCCTCAGTCCCGAATATGTTTACCGGGGTAGGCGCCGATTTGTTGGCCTGCAAGCGAGCTGCACGTCGATTCCGAAGTGTCTTCTTTGACCAGAATCGGGCGTAGGCCATACACTTGGATTCATCGTGATCCGGTGACAAACATTTGTTACACACCGGGTGGACGTCGATGTGGGGATATTTGGCGTGACATAAAGGACATCTCTTGAAGGGAGTCCTCGATTCCATGTCCGATCGTTGATTGAAGTTCGGTCCGAACTAGATCCGATGAGGTGAAAGAATAAAGTTATCGATACCGAACGCGAACGATACCGACGAAGTCTAAATATAGTTTCCCTAACTTGAGCTAAGATAAGCACATCCGAACCCAATGGCGGAAAAAAACAATCTGAGGATGGAGAGGATGCCCATGCGCACTGTAGTCCAGGGGAGGAGCCACCTATCTCGTGATACTTCGAAGACTCTTCCAGGACAACAATGTGCAATCATCCGGACCCAACAGTAGGCGGCGATCTATGCGGCTATCTATGCACAGATATGAATTCAGCAGCCCACATGCCTCGAACCTTGGGATACCAGTATCCTCGTGCCCAATCCGGAGCCACAAGGATGACTTGGGCCCAGTCGCGCTTGTTCTTCTTCACCACTCTGGGCAGAAGTGGTATAGGCGTATAACAGACTGCAACTCCACTTGCGACGAAAAGCGTCGCCAAGCGAGTGCCGCCTTGGAAATTCCAACGCGCAGAACTGATGACATTGCGCGTTCTCATCGGTGGCAAATAGATCTAACCAAGGTTCTCCCCACTGCCGAAAGAGGCCTTGCGCCACGTCCGAGTTCAGACGCCATTCGTGATCCATCGTGCACTGGCGGCTGAGTTTGTCCGCCCTGGCGTACAGAGAGCCCGCCAGGTGTTGAACCACCAGGGAGATGCCCTGATGTTCCAGAGGCGCAGAGCCTCCTGACAAAGGGTCCACGACCCCACCCCGCTCTGTTTGTTGCAATACCACATGGCGGTGGTGTTGTCCATGAACACCTGCACTACACTTCCTCGAACAGAGGGAAGGAATGCCTTCAATGCAAGCCGGATCGCCCGCAGCTCCAATAGGTGGGTATGGAGCCGGGACTCCACCGGAGACCAGAGGCCTCTGATCTCCGCCTCTCCCAGGTGGCCCCCCCCATCCCAGGAGGGACGCATCCGTCACCACTACGTGCTCCGGTTGGGGTAGGGAGAGGGATCTGCCACTGACCCAATCGCGGTCCGTGAGCCACCACTGCAACTGTCTTGCAGTGCCCTCCGAGATCAGGACGTGGTCGGACAGGTTACCCCGATGTTGAGCCCACTGGAACTTCAGGTCCCACTGCAGAGCCCGCATCCACCACCTGGCGTGATGTACCAGCAGGATGCAGGAGACCATTAGACCCAGCAGCTGCAGCACCAACCTAACCGAAACTCGGGATAAAGGCTGAAAGATCGGAATCCGAGTCTGAATATCCCGAACCCGCTCTTCTGGAGGATAGACCTGAAACTGCGCCGAGTCCAGAACCACTCCGATGAAAAGGAGCTTCTGGGGGGATCTCAGAGGTGACTTCGGCACGTTGATGGAGAACCCCAGCAAATGTAGGTGGTCGGCCGTAGTCTGGAGGTGGGAAACGACTGCCTGGGGCGAGCCCGCCTTCAACAACCAGTCGTCGAGATAGGGCAAGACTGGAACCCCTAAACTGCGCAGATGAGCTGCGACCATGGCCATCTTTCGTGAACACCCGAGGGGCACTGGTGAGGCCGAAGGGGAGCACGGTGAACTGAAAGTGCTCGTGGCCTACCGTGAACCGCAGGTAACGCCGGTGGGCCGACAGGACAGGGCTGTGGAAATATGCGTCCTGCAAGTCCAATGCTACCATCCAGTCTCCAGGGTCTAGGGCAGCCAGAACCTGAGCTAAAGTCACCATCTTGAACTCCTCCTTCCGGAGGAAGGCGTTGACGCTCCTGAGGTCCAAGATAGGGCATAGGCCCCCTTTGCCCTTCTTGGGAACCAAAAAGTAGTGGGAGTAACAACCCCGTCCTACTTCTGGCCCAGGGACGCGCTCAATGGCCCCGTTGGACAAGAGGGCTGTAACTTCCTCCTGCAGAAGTTGCTAGTGTCCCCCCCCCCCCCCCCCCCCCCCCGACATGCAGTGGTACTGCGGTGGCATGGCTGGAGGGGTCGCCTCGAAGGGGAGGGAGTAGCTCCTTCGGACGATTTGCAGCACCCACCTGTCCGACGTGATGGTACGCCACTGGAGCAGGTGATGGCTAACTCTGCCTCCCACTGGCGTGGAATGGGCCTGAAAGCTCGGACTAGGAAGGCTTTGAGGCAGATGCTGCGGGAGCAGATGTGGACTGACCGGCTCTCTGTCCCACTGCTCTGCCACGGTGGAATCCACGTCCGCAACCGCGTTAAGGCTGGTTCTGCGGCCTGTAGCTGGACGGACGTGCGGGGGCGCCCCTTCCTTGGCCACCAAAGGGTTGAAAAGCGGAAGTTTGCGGGCGCGGGCCGAGAGGCCCAAGGACTTGGTCGTCGCCCTGGAGTCTGTTTTGTCGCCAAAAAGGCGATGGCCATCGAAGGGCATGTCCATGAGGGTGCTCTGGACATCCCCTGAAAAGTTTATGGACCTCAGCCAGGCGTGACGACGAATCGTCACAGTTGTCGCAATCGCTCTACCCAGCGAGTCCGAGGTGACAAGTCCACATCGAATGGAGTACCGTGCTGCATCCTGCCCCTCAGCAAGAGCCCGGGCGAGCCGTGTACTGGCCTCCTCTGGACACTGGGGCAGCACGTCCGCCACCGTATCCCACAAGGAGTGGGTGTAACAGTCCAAAAGGCACGCAGTATTAATGGACCGCAACCCCAAACTGAGGGAAGAAAACAGTTTCTTACCAAACTGCTCCAACCCTTTGGATTCCCGATCCGGAGGAGCGGACGAGAAGGCGGTCTGGGACGTAGAGGCCTGGATAACCAGACTCTCAGGGGTGGGGTGTCCCGACAGAAAGTTGGGGTCACCCGGAGCAGGTTGGTGGCGCCGGGCCACGTTCGGATCCATAGGAGAGACTGTGGAGGGCTTGGACCAAGTGCCCATCAGAACGTCAGTGAGGGCCTCATTGAACTGCAGTAGAGGCTCCGAAGATCTCACTGGCGGTTGAAGCACCGCAGTGAGGAGGTTAGTCCTCACAGCCGCTGCAGGGAGCTCCAGGTGTAGGGCCTCGGCAGCCCTGCGCAGCACCACAGACTAAGTTGCACCCTCCTCCGTAGCCACGGAAGGAGGAGAGATGAAGCCAGTGTCAGGCGAAGTGTCGAGGCCACTGGCATCCCCCAGCTCGTCTGCCCAGTCCGGACTTAACTGGCACTGCTGTGCCAGAGGGTCCTCAGCAACCTGCCAGTCCTCCCCTTCATCCGTCTCCTGGTAAACAGGCAGAAAGGACGGAGACGGGTTGTAGATGAAATGCTCATCTATCGGTGTCAGAAACGGCGCCGGGCGACGCCGGACCGGGGCTGAAACTAGGCACCATAGTGATCGGCGCAGGCGGAGGGGTCGTAAGGTCAACCGGCGTCGACAGGGATCCAAGCCTGGATCCCACAGGGACCTGCGGCATCGGGACCGAAGTCGTCGCCGGGGCCGAAGCCGCCGGCTCGCTAGGACCCCCAGTCGGGCCTGCGGAGCCCGGAGGCGCACCTGCAGGCCTCAACGGTGGAACGAGACTCCTCATGGCCACGAAGAAGTCCCGAATCTCGCCCGGAGTAGCGTGAGGCCCAGGGACCGGAAGGTATGGGGCCGGAGGAGACTTCTGCAGAGCCGCGCGGGTGGTGCCACCCGAACCCTCGGCCGAGTTGCTCAACCATCGAGGGGAGTCAGAAGAGCGATGTCGCTTCTTCGACTTCTTACTGTGCCTCGACTTACCTGAATGCGAGGACTTCGAGACCGGCGAGCGGTGATGACTCCGGCTCCGCAACCGGTCCCTTGATCTCCTCCTCGACCGGGACCTCGAGCGACGCGGAGCTGACTGCCGGATCTCTAGGAGCTTGCAGGACCGCTCCAGTCTAGCCTTCGAGGTAAAGGCCCGGCAGTCGGGGCACGACTTGACATCATGGTCGGCCCCAAGGCAGTAGAGACACCGATGGTGGGGGTCGGTAACCGTCATCAGTCAGTGAGAGGCATCACACGGCTTGAACCCAGGCATCCCTACCGGCACCAGGAGTCGAAGTCGACTCGAAAAGGGAGACAAAAAATGTCCAAAAAGTTAGTCAAAAAGTGACTAAGGGTATGCTCTTCCCTGATCTGCGCTTACTGGCGCGTAAAAAAGAAGAACTGACGTCAGCGCGCGAGGGCAGCATCTAAGTACTCCGACGACGGAGTCGCAGACGACGCCTAACAACGCGCAAGGATACTGCGGACAAAAAAGAAATTTGGATCCAGCCTGACGCCTGGGGATATTCTAAGGTAAGGAATCTAAGGTAAGGAATCTAACTAATCTGTTTCTTTCAGATAACTCTGGTACTTCAGTATCCACAGCTGGGGTGGATCTCCAACCTTCTATGTGCCAAAAGGGTTTCTCATAATCCACTGGGAAGGGTCTTTAAACTTTCAAATTGCAACGCAAGTCTCCCATTGAATTGTATGTAGCACGCAGTCGTGTTCACACACTGCACCCATCCTCCGTGGGGTCCCTTCTTACTCACATTGTGTGCTTTCTTGGGGTCCCAGCAATTCTACATCCTCTAGACAAGGTCTTGACTCGAGTCGTGGTTCTTATACCACTATTTTAGTATATGGTTTGGTCTCCCCTGGAGCCCACTGTGTATTAGTGCTACTTACGATTGTTTCTGTGCTACAGTATTGTGTGCTTTGTGTTTATTTGCGTGTAGCAGATACTGTGAGGTATTTAAGGTGTGTTATAATACGAAATGCATATCTGTTTAACTACTGTGTAGTTCTTTCATTTAACCAAGACAATAAGGTTGCATTCTGGTAAAGTAAGCTGCTTAACATTCCTTCAAGACTAAGCCTAAAGGCTGCTCTCCACAGCTACCACTTTGATAGCTTTTTAAGGTTATCTTTGACCTCTTAAATCACCATTAAGGGTTGTTTGGACTTGTGCAAGGTGCCCACTTTAATTAGTGGAAATCATATATCAGGTCAACTGCTCACAATGGTGGAGACACTTGTAAACAGATGAGGTAGATGCTTAATACTATGAGAGGAACATCTGACAGCTGGAAAGGTAGCTGATGAAAATGATATCTAATGTACAGCTTTATGTGTGAGAAGGTGCATTCACTGCTTTCGAGAACCCCAAGGCAGGGAGCCAAGTTTATAGTCTTTTCCACATTCTAGCCAGCTAACCTGGCCAAGCACCTGTTGCTTATTCCTGCCTGGTGGTTCACAACAGATGATTCAGTTTGTATTAACTAAGTGTCAAATGGAAGAGAAGGCAAGTCAGAGTGAAATTGGAACAGGATTCTTCAAAAGGGTGATGCCACCCAACACCTCTGCCTTTGGAGCCATTGTGGAATAGAACAGGCTAGCAACTGGGAACAAGTTTAGCGATAATAGTTTCTCAATCACGAAAAACAACTGCTTCTACCTAGCTGAAAATGGAGGATTCTGTCTCCAAGAAATGTTGAGCAGCCGATATAGTATTTGGATTTGCACCATTCTGAAGGGCAATCCAAAAACACAGAACTGGCCCTTCTCTTTCATAGAGAACAAGATGCTGGCACAAGTATTAAAAGAGAACACAATCAAATTCCATTAAAGAATGTGTTAATTTCTAGAGGGCGAGGGAGTAACATGGTGGTACTAGGTAAGCTTGTGTGCCATCACTCTTTAGCAGTAACTGGTATCCTTAGAGTGGTGAAAATACACTGATTCTCACCTTGGTGGCCGGGGATAATGTTCAGGCTGAATAATGTGATGAGGGAATCTAGGACATCTCTACAGATAATCCAAACAATAAATGAAGGAATATGATACTTACCAGTATGCATCTGTTCTTGGCATGTAGAGCTGCAGATCTACACACTTTTGCATAGATCGCCATCTGGTGTTGGGCCCGGATGTTTGCAGTTTGATTTTCCTCTTGGAAAGTCTTTGGAAGTCACGAGGTCGGGGACTCCTCCCTTGGATCGTATTGCGCATGGGCTTCGGCTCCATCCTCAGATTGTTTTTTGCCAACAGAGAAAGATGGAGCGTAGTAATAACAGTGAAGAAACCCATGTGTGATGTATCTAAATAAGATAGACTGGAACAGATACAGGTAGCCGGGTGGGCGTTGTAGGAAGGTGGATATCTGACTATAGATACCCCCATCTTTTTGCATAGTGTCTAGCTGGTTTTTCGACTTAGTTGGCCTGAGATCCTGCCATTCAGGGTATCAGGCTGTCTGCTCTCTCTTTAAAATGGACTCCATGTACCCTAGGTACATACACAATTGGTAAGGATCACCTTATTGGACCCTGTACAGTGTACCCTAGGTACCCAGGGCATAGGTGTACCCTAGGCCTCCCAGGGGCTGCAGCATGTATTATGCCACCCCTGGTCTGGCCTTCCAATCAGACACAACTGGCTGATCACTCAGCTGGGGCAAGGTCGTGTAATCACCCCTTGCTTAAGATATAGTATACCTATATCTACCCTTAATATAGACACATGTGTACCTATCAGCCACTCCTATGGCAGGTCTTAACAATCCTGGAGGCAGAGTGCTTGGTAACATGTGAGATGGTGCTCTAGCATGAGCTGAGCCTGTCTGCAGCTTTCGGAACCATGTCCTTATAGCTGTTCTATGATATAGCCTACCATATACTATTAAAGTGCCTTATAATCTTAAACGGTTATGGTAACTATGGTTTGGCTTTATCAAAACATGTCGTTAAGGTGTCTAACACTTTGGAATAACACCCCCATACCATTTCTGGTGATGAGGATATTATTCCTCCCTTCTAGAGGGAGAGACATGTTAAAATCCTACTTTGCTGTTTAACTCTAACCAAAGCCTCAGCATCACAAAATGGATGCTGCTGCCACAGACACGAGTCTGACCTCCTGCTGCTGGGAGTGATCCTGGCAAGGGAGGCCTGGACAATAGGTTTCCTGCTTGGGGAGGTGCTAGCACCTCCCCAGACAGACTTTAGTGTATTGGGGCAGGGAGGGCTGAAAGGAATGAGACATGCCTGGGGCACACAAGGTGTCCCATGCATAGTCCAGTTCAAACCGGTGCTGGGGCACTCCAGCCCCAGTCCTGGCTCGAAACTGGACAAATGGAAGGGGGTGTAACCACCCCCCTCCCAGGTCCCACCCATAAGGCGTGACCTAGGAGGCAACCCAGCCCCCCAGATTAGTATAAGTGTGGTAGCTGGGCCCCAGGAGATTAGATTATCGTGAACCTGCAACTTGAACAGAAACTCTGGACCTTCGACGAAAGAAGAAGACTGAAGAATCTCCCTTGTGGCCAAGGAGTGGCTAACCTGTGCAAACAGGCACCATCAAGAGACTACCCTTTGCTGAAGTTCTACGAGGGACCGACTGCAGAGCCCGACCAGAGCCTTGACTTCCAGACTTCTCCGACCCTGATCCACATCCACAGCCGAGCTGAGATCCGTGGAGGCGACGAGAGACGTGGGACCGGCTACCTGGGAAAAGTGGCGAGTATCTTCCAGCGCAGCTTCTGAGGCACCCTCGAAGTTGTGCACCGGGGATTGAGAAGTCCCAACCCCAAGCACCATCTGCACCGAAGATCAGCCCCCCACACTCCACGAGTCCTGCGTGGGGCCCTTCTGCATTTTCCTGCTTGCCGCGCCTGTCTGGTTGCTTGCCCGTTGGCTAGCGGCCTCTGTGACGACACACCTTGAAATCTTCACTGCTGGTTTGGCTCCTCCAGGCTGGCTCCCGCTTCTTTGCAAAAGAGAAGCACCCCAGACCTTCCTGGTCTGCACCAGAAGCAAGTACTCCGTTCTTCGTGGGTTCCGCTTGCCAAGGCTTGGTGAGTCCTAGTTCGACTTAGACGCCGCCGACAGCAAGAGCCTTTGTGGGACAGCTCGCCTCCTGGTCCTGGTCGTCCTCGACGTCTCCCGTGGCTGCAGCGACAAGCTTCACCCTTCACCAGCAATCTTCACGACATCGCCTGGTTCCTTCCTGGTTCCACGTGGTCACTGGCTAGTGACCTTGACTCTGACCCTTCTGCTTGTAGGTACCCTTCCTTCTTGATCCCGGCCTTGGGATCCACCGGACACTCTTCACTGACTGCCTGTCAGCAACTTTCCTTCAGGCATCCATAGAAGTCCACGACGAAACCCGACGCAAGTTCACACCTATGCACCCGCAGCCCGTGGGCTAGGTAACTTGGGTACTTCGGTGCTCACAAGGGTATTGACTATCCTAGGGTCTAGTTTCCGAGTCTCGACTCTCTAGCTGCTTCAGAAGCGTCCTTAAACTGCTTAATTCTAAACTGTACTATTTCTATCGATTATACGCATTACGCCTGAGTGTTTCCACTCTGCACCTGAATCCCGTGGGCCTCCCACTTCCTAACTGTTGGTAGTGTAGTGTAGCCCCAGCGATTCCCTAGGCCTAGGCCTATCCTATTTCCGTGACAGTGGTCCTTGTACCACTTCTTTAGTATATGGTTTGCGTGGCCCCTAGGGCCTAACTGTATTACTTACCTGTGTGACTTAATATATGCTTAAATAAGACTGTGTTGTACTTACCTCGAATCTCATAAAGAGTGCTGAGGGTTTGACTAGAATAAATACACTTTATTTTATATATATATATCTGTTGTGGTGTCCTTTCATTTGGTATTCAAGGGATTATATATGGTATCACAGCTGGCTTCACATGCCATACAGAGTTTAGCCTAAGACTGCTCTTGTCCATGCTACCACTAGGATAGCTGGTCTATAAGGTTGACTTTACAACCAATCACCATAAGGGTTGTTTGGACTGATATAAGGTGTACACTAGAACTAGTGACATCATACATCAGGCCAACTGCTCACAGGCGTGTGTAGATCTGCAGCTCTACATGCCAAGAACAGATGCATACTGGTAAGTAGCATATTCCGTTCGAGGCATATGAGCTGCAGATTACACACTTTTGCATAGACTATATAGCAGTTCCCAACCTTAGCGGCGACCACCGGTACCTGTTGCAGTGGTTTGAAATAGTGTTTTTAGTACAGCCTGGCCCACACTAGCTTGTTGCTTGGTTTGCACATCTACACAGTAATGTTTAGTGAAAGTTTGCGGTGTTGACCATGTAGCTGCTTTGCAGATATCATCTAATGAGATGTTCCCTAGGAAAGCCATAGAAGCCCCTATCTTTCGTGTAGAGTGGGCTTTAGGGGGAACGGATAGCGTTCGTTTTGCTTTGTGGTAGCAAATCTGTATGCATTTTACAATCCAAGAGACAAATAGTTGTTTGGTCTTTCTGAAAGGTTGTGTTCTTTGGATATAATAAAGTAAGGCTCGTTTAACATCTAGCGTGTGTAGAGCCCTTTCTGCAACAGTTTGAGGTTGCGAGAAAAATACTGGTAATTCTACAGATTGGTTTAGATGAAAAGGGGAAATGACTTTAGGTAGGAATTTTGGGTTAGTACGGAGAACAACCTTGTTCTGGTGTATTTAGAGAAAAGGTTCTTGTATGGTAAGTGCTTGTATCTCACTGACCCTTCTAAGGGAAGTGATGGCTACAAGAAAAGCTGTTTTCCATGTGAGAAATTGCAGTTCACATTTATGCAAAGGTTCGAAGGGCGGTCCCATTAGCCTTGTGAGAACTATATTTAAGTTCCACACAGGTGAGGGTGGTACTCTGGGGGGGAATTATTCTTTTGAGGCCTTTCATGAAGGCTTTAATGGCAGGTACTCTGAAAAGTGTTGGGTACTGTCTGTTTTGTAGGTAAGCGGCAATTGCTTCGAGGTGTAGCCGAATGGAGGTATATGCTAGGTTACACCTTTGTAGATGGAGTAAGTAGCATATGATGTGTTGTATAGACACGTCTAGAGGATTGATTGTGTTCTGGCAATAAACAACAAATCTTTTCCACTTGGCAGCGTAGCAGGCTCTAGTGGTAGGGCGTCTAGCTTCTCTGATGACGTTCATACAGTCAGGGGGAAGGTTAAGGTATCCGAATTCTAGGATCTCAGGAGCCAGACCGCAAGGTTGAGCTGAGCTGGGTACAGGTGCCTGATCTCTCCATGGTTCTGGGTTAGGAGGCATGGCGAGAGGTGTAGCTTTTGGTGTGGTACTACCGAGAGTACGAGCAGTGTGGTGTACCACGGTTGTCTGGCCCATGTTGGAGCTACTAGGATCAGTGTGAGGGAATGCTGTTGTAGCTTTCGCACCACTAATGGAATTAGTGGGAGAGGTGGAAAGACGCACGCAAATTTGCCTGACCAGTTCATCCATATCGCATTGCCTTTGAACAATGGGTGTGGGTATCTGGCGGCGAAGCTTGGACATTTGTTTTCGTGGGTGGCGAAGAGGTCTATGTGCGGATGTCCCCACATCTGAAAGAACGGGTGAAGAACCTGTGGGTGAAGTTCCCACTCGTGGATCTGCTGCGTCCGTCTGCTGAGCAGATCTGCCATGGTGTTTTGGACTCCTGGTACATGCTGGGCCAGGAGAAATGTTTTGTGTGGAATTGCCCATCTCCATATGCTCTGTGCTAGTTGAGAGAGCTGTGGAGAGTGTGTGCCGCCTTGTTTTTGAACGTAGTACATGGCCGTCATATTGTCTGTGAGAATGAGGACTGCCTTGCCTAAAATCTGTGTTTGAAAGGATTTTAGGGCTAGAAAGATTGCCAGTAACTCCAGATGGTTGATATGGAGTGACTTTTGTTGCGGCGTCCATGTGCCCTGCACTGTGAGGTGTAATAGATGAGCTCCCCAGCCGGAGAGCGATGCGTCTGTTAGTTATTTGTGGAACCGGGTCCAGGAACGGTCGACCTCACCAGATCTGTCAGTTGCCCCTGGGCCCGGTTCCATCGGCGCGCTAACCACTCTTGGAGTGGACGCATCTGGAGTCTTGCGTGAGGCACTATGAAAATGCAAGAGGCCATCATCCCTATCAGTTGCATAAACACTCTTGCTGGAAGGGAGTGTTGAGGTATGGATCTTTGACGCAAAGCCTGAATGCTTGCAATCCTGGCCGGATTGGGGTAGGCTATGGCTTTTGAGGTGTCTATGATGGCACCGAGGTATTGCTTTATGTGGGATGGTGTTAGCTGGGACTTTTGGTGGTTCCAAGTAGTTGGATTGTAGTGGCGGTGTGGTGTACACATTGTTTGTAGGACGTGGCTTTTATCAGCCAGTCGTCCAATTATGGGAAGACGTGAATGTGCTGTCTTCTGAGGTGTGCCGCCACTACCGCTAGGCACTTGGTGAATACCCTTGGTGCTGTTGTGACCCCAAATGGGAGCACCTTGAACTGGTAGTGATGCCCGTCCACTACAAATCTGAGGTACTTTCTGTGAGCATGGTGTACCGGAATGTGAAAGTATGCGTCTTTCAAGTCCAGTGTGGTGAGAAAGTCATTCTGGGAGAGGAGCGGAAGTACCTGCTGAAGCGTTACCATGTGAACATGGTCTGAATGTATATATGTGTTTAGGGGCCAGAGATCTAGAATAGGTCGTAGAGTCTCGTCCCTCTTTGGTATTAGAAAATATCGGGAGTAGACCCCTAAATTTTGCTGATTGGCGGCAACTTGTTCTATTGCCTGTTTTTGTAGGAGGGAGATTACCTCCTGTTTTAGTAATGTGGAATGTTCTTGTGACATTGGGAGTTGCCTGGGTGGAATGTTTGGTGGGGTAGATGTCAATTCTAGGCAGTACAATGAGCGAATGATTTGGGTCACCCATTTGTCTGAGGTGATGGTCTCCCAGACCTGAAGGAAATTTTGTAGTCTGCCCCCGACCGGAGTGGGATGGTCTGGAGGGAGCGGGGGGGAAGTCATTGGGTAGGCGGTGTGGCAGAGCGGGCGGTATTTGTTTTGCCTCTGCCTTTATTGTTATTGCCCCTATATCTGCCTCTTTGATAACCCCTTGTGAAGGTGGACTGATCAGGGGATTTGTAGGAAGTGGACGCACTAGTCGTACCCCGAAAGGAAGAGCGGCGAAAGGAGTGCCTAGGAGGGTGTGACTGCAGGGCTCCCATAGATTTTGCCATATCAGTGTCCTCCTTCATTTTCTCGAGGGCCTCATCTACCTTTGGGCCGAATAGGTGTTCTTGGTCAAAGGGATGATTTAGGATGAAGCCTGTACCTCAGGTTTGAAACCTGATACTCTCAGCCAAGCATGGCGACGGAGGAGGACGCTAGTGTTAATGGCCCTAGAGGCTGTGTCTGCTGCATCTAAGGCACAGCGTGTGGAGGTGTTAGTTATAGTCTTACCCTCTTGAATTAATTCATTGGCCCTATTTTTGTATCTTTCTGGGAGGTGGTGCATTATGGTTTCTAATTCATCATAATGCGCCCCATCGTATCTGGCCAATAGCGCTTGAGTATTGGCGATACGCCATATATTGGCTGCCTGTGACGCAGTGCGCTTTCCTGACGCGTCCAGTAGCTTTGACTCTGTCAGGTGGTGGTGCTTCGCCTGACGCCTGGGAGTTTGACCTCTTCCGTGCAGTGGAAACCACTAGGGAATCTAGTGGCGCTGGCCCTTTGATATAGGTAGGATCTGTGGGGGCAGCTTTGTACTTTTTTTTCTATGCGTGGGTTAATGACCCTAGCCCTGACTGGGTCCTTAAAAACCTCTGGCGCATGTTTTAACACCCCCTTGAGCATAGGTAGTATGGAGGTAGACCTATGTGCGGTATCAAAGGTGTCGAGGAGGAAATCCTCCTCTACTGGGTCAGTGTGTAGCTCTACCCCATGATAATGTGCCGCCCTCTGAAGTAGGTGGTGGAAACCTAATGAGTCTTCCGGTGGAGATGGCCTGGAAGGGTAAAGGTCATCTTGTGGGACGTCTGGAATATCTGGATTATTGTAGTTGTCCCATGGGTCTGGGGATCCTGTAGGGGTGGGGTCTTGGGGCACATCCCCTGGATCGTAATATGGGTCCCCCTGATCATCATCGTCTGGAGACGGGGTCGGAGAGCGATGAGGTGGGGATGGAGAAGGCGGAGGGGGCGGATGTGGAGAGGGTGGAGGAGGTGGGGAAGGCATTCTGAAAGGGGAGGTAGCAGAGTCCTTCCTCTTTGGAGGTGGAGGCGGAGCCGGTTTGTCCAAATGTCTCTTTTTAGAAGAGTGTGCCAAATGTCAAGTTTTTGGATCCTTGGTAAGAGTCTTTTGCAAGGGATCCGGTGTAAACAGTTCCTGTGACAATGTTTGTTCCGTCGGCGCCGAAGGTTTCGGGGCCGATGACTTTTTAGGCTGGTCCGTGCCGTGCTTAGCACTGGGTTTGGGAACCTCCGTTTTCTTGGTCGGCGCCAAGGTGGGCTTCGGCGTGGAAGTGTCGGTGCCGAGGGCCTTATGGGGTTTGGTCGGTACCGAAGATGGCGTCTGTACCGAAAGGCTGGGTTTCGACACCGAGGACTTCGGTGCGGAGCTCGGTGTCGAGGTAGAGGCCGGTTTCTTTTTCGGTGTCGAAGTGTGTTTCTCGGCACCGCTGGAGGGCTGGCTCGAGCCAGAGCCGCCGGAAGGTTTATTTGGCTTCTTTACCGGGCCCGAAGGTGGGGTGTGTGAAGCAGTGTCTCTGGTCTTGCCTAGGCCCGGAGGCAAAGGCGTGACCGAAGCCTTTTTGGGTGTGGGCGCGGGTGTGGGAGGGAGTATAGTACTCACGACCCTCTGCGCCGGGGTGATGTCCTCCACATCGGAGTCGTCGGCTTTGGAAGCACTGACGAGGTCCTCTTCGGTGTGCTGCTGTCCCGGATCTTCGACGTCGTCCCCGAAGATATCGACTGGAACGGAGGTCGAGGAGTGCGCCATGTTTCGTCTGGCTCTTCGATCTCGAATAGTCTTTTTCGATCTGAAAGACTTGCAGGCCGGACAGTCTGGAGCCTCGTGTTCAGGGGAGAGGCAGAGGTTGCTCACCTCATGAAGATCGGTGTGGGGGAATTTGGACCCACATCGAGGGCACTTCTTGAAAGGAGTTCTTTCCATCAGCCGGGACTGGAGATTGGGTAGGCCCGAAGGCCGCCGTCGACGACTGGAATCGAAGATGTGTCGAAGAGAAGGTGATTGAGGAGATCTGGATCTGAACAATACTGCGATAAGCGAGGATTCCGCTTCGATCGTCGAACTGGAAATGTTCGGAACCGGAGCGCGAAGTATTACATCCGAGCCCGATGGCGGAAAAAAACAATCTGAGGATGGAGCCGAAGCCTATGCGCAATACGATCCAAGGGAGGAGTCACCGACCTCGTGACTGCCAAAGACTTTCCAAGAGGAAAAACAAACTGCAAAGATCCGGGCCCAACACCAAATGGCGATCTATGCACAAGTGTGTAATCTGCAGCTCATATGCCTCGAACATAAGTTTTTAGACCACATATTGGAATGGTGACGCAAGTAAAAAGAGGGCACAAGCAGTAGCTATTTTCAATATCAGTGTTGAAATCCTGATAGGGATAGTGTTTTCCAAGCAAGTGATACCTACTGTAGCAATACTGTGAAGTATACCAAAGGTCACTGATCATTTTACTGACTAGAAAGGTTGGCATTACCAAATTGGGTGAATAATGCATTCAAACAGCTCTTTATTTTACAAAGAGTTATGAGAATTCAAATCAATA
This sequence comes from Triturus cristatus, assembly GCF_964204655.1. NCBI lineage: Eukaryota > Metazoa > Chordata > Amphibia > Caudata > Salamandridae > Triturus > Triturus cristatus. Next base: position 932,687,144 of record NC_140584.1, on the reverse strand, counting down.
TTAAGAAATGTTAATTTGAAAAAATAACTACAGTCATTATGCAGGAGCGAACAGTGGTTACCCAAGCAACTACCTGAGAACATCTGAAGTCTGATTGGAGTCGAGAGGGTGGGAGTGTTTAATATGAAGCAGCTCGTCTGATTGCACTGAAGGCACATGGAGGTGCAAAGATGCCTAAAAAGAAAACAAAAAAAAGTTTTGCATGAATGAGGAAGCAATTACTTTGCATTAATGATTCCTGAAATATATGCCTGAAAGAATTCTGAATATCATTGACAATCAGAAACATAAAATTAAACTCTAAATTTGGGTAAATGGCAGAAAATATTCAGGTTTGCCCAACAGACCGTAAATATGAGATTAATAGAAAATGTAGGGACAGAGGCATGTATGTCAATAGCCAATATCCCTCCTTAGGCTCCTGCCCAGCCACTTCACACACAAAGGATAAAGGAACCCTAACAATCAGTCCACACGAACTCCCTTTCTAGGCTTGACAACTGACCTCCCCTTGATGAAGTGAGGGTCTGAACTCACACCAAATGGAAACATCCAACGTTTTTTTTAAATACATTACCTTCTACAAGCTTAACAAACTTCATTGAGAGGACAGTCTAAATATTAAGGGGAACCCGCAAATATAGATAACATGCTCAGCATATGCAGATTACATCATTTTATAAACCCATTCATCTAAATCCTTATTAGTATTTTATTTTACATAATCAGTTTGAGTCTTGATTCTTACAAAATGAACTAAATACTGATCAATTTGAAACTATTCCCTAAATATACTTTAAGAGATATAAGATAAGCTGGTTTTACCTTTGAATAGCTATTAAATATTAAAGGATCTGATTTTCTAGCTTATGTTACTAACAAACAAGTTATTTACCTTCAGTAATGCTTTCCCCGTAGAGCCAATAGCTGCAGATTCATCACAGTGTGAATTTCTCCAGGCACAAGAATGTATCAGGAATCTTTCCCAACCATTCCCTCACACATAGACAGGTGGCGTTGAGCGGTAAGCAGTCCATCCATCCCGGACATGTCGGGTCACTATATGTGCACCACCTCCGTGCCCTGACGTCAGTTTCTGATCTCTATCTGTGGTGACAAATTTGCAGCGACTGAAATCAAGTTATGGCAGTGGGCAGACTCTAGGTCATAATCTTATTAATGGCAGATAGGAGTCCATTAGCAGCAGACATCTAACTTGTCCAAGCATACACCATAAATCGAGTTGGTTAATGGATTCCTGGCTGCCACAATGGCACCAACAAATTCTGGAGGAAGATCGAAATCCATCAATGGTCACTACTCATGCATGGAGGTGTAGGTTGTTTAGGCTTGGGTGCAGGACCTTGCTCTACTGCTGCAACAAGAGATTCTCCACACAGGGCAGCTGAATGCATGCCCGAGGCCAGAAGTTCCAGGTACCACACTCTTCTCACCCAGTTAGGAGCCACTAGGGTGACTTGGGCCTAGTAACTCCTGATCTTTTACAGTACCCTGGTAGACTTTTCTGTTCCTCCCTCTTCTGCCCAGAGTTCTGAACCCCAGTGTAGGCGTCTTCCGGAGAGTACTACCTTGAGAACTCAGACACGCAAAACCTTCAACACTGCGTGTTCTCGGTGGTGGTGGTGTTGAATTGATCAAGCCAGGGTTGTTCTTATTGGTGGAAGACAGCTTATATCACCTCTGAGTGCAACTGCCATTCGTGATCTGCTAGCCAACAGCGAGTTAGTATGCCCATGGCATTCAAAGATGTTGCCAAGTGTTGCGCGATGAGGAATATGCGTTCAGCTACTTTGAGACAGTGCTTCTTGGCACAAAGCCCTCAACCCCACACAGCAGTGTTGTGGTACCATATAGTGGCCGTGTTGTCTGTGAGCACCTATAACTGTCCCTGCATTGATAGTCAGGAGGAAAGCTTTGAGTGCCAAGCAGATGCCTCACTACTCCAACAAGTTGATGTGGAGGGGAGTTGCTGCCTGTGAATTTTAAGATCTCTTCCAGATCACTTCCCCAATCCAGTAACGATGCATCAGTCATGACAGTTCTGGGTGGGGTTGGGAGAGAGGTACAGCTGCAGTCAAGCAGCCATCACTTCAGGACTTTTGCAGCCTCCTTTGACACCTGGATTCAATCTGATAGATTCCCTTCATGCGGAGTCCACTGAGATTTCAGAACAAACTGCAGAGCCCGCATGTGCTACCTGGTGTGGTACACAAACAGGGTAAAGAGGCAAGAAGACTCAAAGTCAACATCACAGAGATCTAGGCTGCAGGCTGAAAGATCAGGGTCATAGCCAAAATTTCCTGGGCTTGTCGAGGTGGAGGTGGATGGATGGCTTAAAAGCGCACCTTATTTAGGGTGGCTTCAGTGAATGGATACTCATGTTAATGAGTCAGGTGTGACTTTGGCACATTGATGGAAACTCCCAAAAATTTCAACAGGTTGGCCGACGTCAGAAGGTAGTTTACAACTGTTGGAGCTGAGCTAAACATTCAGACATGGGAAGAAAGAAATGGTGGAGTGTATCTATTTTGGATGATCTGGAGCACTCCCTGATGAAAGTTACCTACCTTTGGTAACGATATATCTGGTAGAGATACCGTCTAGCCGGAGATTCCTTAACTTAGAATATATTCCCAAACATCAGACTGGAGCCGGAAAATCTTTTTTCCCCAGCAATACCTCTGCACGCCTGAAGGTGGAGTCGCCCAGCTCCGTCCTGATGTAATCAACAGAAGTGACGTCAATGGAGCCATAAAAGCCCCTCCCGGTGTGCTGACGTCAGTTTTCTACAGGAAACTTTTTCGCGCCACAACTCGGAGCCATGTAAAAAACTGCGATAGCATGGTAACAGTGTGTGTCAAAAAAGCAAAATTGTTGAAACAAAAACGATAAGTAACATGAAATTGAGAGTCAAATCATTTGGAATGAGAAACAATATGAAGTTGAAAAAGCATCCAGTACTCGGAGGGAATGAAGGGAGCTCATAGAGCACTTGGTGCAAGCAAGGGCCCAACAAATTGCCAAGTCGTGCCCCACTGCAAAGGGGGTAGCGGCTGCAGCACAAAAGATATGACAAGCCAGGCACAGCTTGTCACCACAGGAGGAAAATAAAAAGAACCACAACATCGAAGCAACATGTTGCAAGACAAGTGAGTAGAAGTGAACGACCACCAGAAAGTTCACTACACACCCTCCAGAGATTGAACCCAACCAACTGCCATAGAAAGTAGGCAGCATAGGCGTGGGTGGTGGGAGGGAATACAAAACAGAATAACTCCACGTGTGAAGAACACTGGTGGAGCAACATGAGAAGGCAGTGAAATGTGTAGACCTTAACCACCTAAAAACGTGGACGGAGAGGAGAGCCAAAGGGCGCCAAAGGAAGGGGCGAGAAGACGCCACCAACCAAACACTGGAACGGAGGGGAGGCCAAAAGGCCCCACGCAGGAGAACACACCCTACCCCACGCCACCGGAAGACCAAGGCCACCAGAAAGAAGGGGGGGAGGGGGGGGGGGGGGGGGGGGAGAAGGGTAGGGGGCGCTAGGTGGAAAAACACCATATGAAAAGGTCTTCACAGATCGGGGAGGATTGCCGGGCATTAAGGAATCTGCAGCTAGACTATCTCTACCAGATATATCGTTACAGAAGGTAAGTAACTCTTCCATCTGATAGAGAAATCTAGCCGCAGATTCCTTAACTTAGAATAGATACCAAAGCCATACCCCCATAGGAGGAGGGTCTGCGAACCAACCACCAAGTTCCAGGAGAACATATCCGTCAAAAAGCTGGCGAAACACGGTGGGAAGCGCAAAATGCCAGGGCAACTGACAGTAGACCCAGGAAACTCCGTAAGGGACATGAACAAGGGACGGCAAAGACACCAAAATCCGACGAGGGACAGTGTGAGACCTCTCTTGCCCAGACAGAGACGAAAGGGAATACAGAACTAGAAAGATTAGTGCCAACGTAAGAAACAATGCAGTGCCTCCTTCAAAGAAGGATCCCAGTACCGGTCCTTATGATCCATGAGGAACGAAGCCCCAAAGGGGCAAAACAACATGACAATGGTAGAACATGCCGTCTGAACATACATCAGAGAGGATGCCAAAATGAAACAAGGGACAGTCCGAAGACTGTCCGGCCAAGAACAGGAGCCGCAACAGGAGGCCTGTGTTTGTAAGAAAAAACACACATCAAATGTGTACCCCCTAGGACATGACAACAGTAGCAGGGCCGAACCCAGAGTCTAGCGCCAACAGAGACAGAGGATCCACCATTGAGCAAAAGCTCAGTAGGTAGGCATGCAGCCAAACGTACCAAAAGGTACCTTTGTGACCAGGAAAACAGAGGACTCTATCCCGAAGGAGAGAGTGAGCAAGAAGGCCTGATACTAGGGCAAAAAGAAACTAGTATGCAAGCACCCCTGTGGCGTGTAGGACCTACGACATATACACAAAGAGACAGGAATGTTGCCACACATATGTGATGTGACAAAACCCTAAACCGGGGAGTCGCCCAATAGGTACCACTGTACCGGTGTGCGGCATAACAGGCACACAACGCAGAAAAGACAACAGTTGCCCGACGGGGAAGAAACCTGGTCTCCCGTGAGGCAGGCGGAAACAGACCACGATACTGACAGTAAAGGATTGAGAGAAGGCACAGACAGAAGCCTGTCACCAAAAGCATACACAGCCATAGACCGACACCACATACCAAAAGAAGAATGTTGAGAAGAATACATGCACAGTAATGCTACCTAAAGAATCAGCTGTGCCAGAATGGAAGTAAGAACCCACACCCAGAAAAACAGCTGGGGTGGAGCACAGATCTGGTAGCAGAAAGTTATAGACAAGAGCCACTCCTTGAAGAACTAAGAAATATGCACAGGGCACGAACGGAAAAAGCCAGACCCCTTGTCCTGCAAGAAGCAAGGGACCGGAGACCCAGCTAGAGAAGTGGGGTAGGAGTCAACAAACAGCCGAGACAGAGCCGGCAGGAACTCCCCTTGCCTTAGGCAAGAACCCGGACATTGCTTGAGCCACAAGAACAGACTTAGAGCACAACCTGTATGCACCAATACGGCAAGTATTCACACAATACAGAAGAGACTGTTTCGGAACAGAGGAAACTGCCCCCCAAGGGGCACATGTTCACCTGTAGACAGGCAAGACGGGCACAGCGATGCTGCAAGAACACGCCAGGAAAGAACAGGCGTGACAAAACCCCAACGAAACAGCAGGGAAGGACGCCCCTACGGAGGCAGGGATGTAGTACGAACCAACCGAAGACAACCAATTGTAACCCCCGGAGAGAAACCAACCCCATGGATCTCACCAGAGGAGACATCCTACAACAGTAGGAAGAGTCAACTTGCGGCAAAAGTTCCTGGGTAAGAAAGAGTAGCCATATAACATTCAACAAATACCCCAAATAGGGCAAGGCACAACCCTACAAAAGAAGGGTCCCTCTTGAGAGAAGCTCGTAGGCAGAGGCTCAAAAGAAAGGTAAACACAGCTTAACGAGCTCTACCACAATAAGGAAATAACACGGCTGAACAGCCACACAACCCAGAACATATGTAACCCACATCGGGGAAAAGAAAGTGACGGCACCGTCACGAAACCAAAAGAACAAGTTACTTACCTTCGGTAACAATATATCTGTAAGAAACATTAGTTAGTTATATGCCTTCCCTTAGAATATCCTCAGGCGTCAGGCTGGATCCGGAAAGATTTTTCATCAGCAATACCCTTGCGAGTCGCTAGGCGTCGTCTGCGGCTCCGCGTCGTTCATCGGCGTCGTGATCGCCGGGAGGATGTCGGAGTACTTAGACGCCGCCCTCACGCGCTGACGTCAGTTCTTGTACATAGCTTTCCGCGCCAGGAACGCAGAGCCAAGCAAGAAACAGACACTGGTGTCATGAATCTAGGGCCCTGAAAGGGATGATCTTAACCCTAGATATCAGTTCGCAGAACGGGGAAGATGGGTGGAGCGGTAAGGAATCTAACTAACTAATGTTTCTTACAGATATATCGTTACCGAAGGGAAGTAACTTGTTCATCTGGAAGAAACACGTTAGTTAGATTCCTTACCTTAGAATAGATACCCCAGCAATACCAACCCCGGTGGTGGGTCTGCGAACCAAGATCACACCAGGAAGTCCTGGAGAACGGAACGGCCAAAGAAGCCATCTCTCCGGACTTGGCTGTCCAGGCAGTAATGCTTAGCAAACGTGTGCAGCAAGGCCCACGTTGCTGCCTGACAAATGTCCTGCAGAAGGACTCCCCGTCCCAGGGCAGTAGTAGCCGCTGTGGCCTGAGTGGAATGGGCCCTCAGCCCCACAGGAGGTTCCTTCTTAGCCAATGAATAACAGACTTTAATGCACAAAACGACCCACCGAGAGATGGTGCTCTTGTGCAATGCCCGCCCCTTCTGAGCGCCCACGTAGCCAACGAGGAGTTGGTCGTCCACCCGGAACGGTTTGGTGCGGTCCAGATAGGAGAGCGCACGTTTTGGGTCCAGACGGTGGAGCCTCTCTTCCTCTTTCGAGGGATGCGGAGGCGGAAAGAAGGTGGGCAATGTAACAGAGTAGCCGATGTGAAAGGCAGTTACCACCTTAGGGAGAAAGGAAGGACGAGTCCTGAGAACAACCTTGTCCGGATGAAAAGAGAGGAAAGGAGGTTTAGAAGAAAGAGCCTGGAGCTCACTCACTCGTCTAGCAGAGGTGATGGCAACCTGGAAAGCAGTCTTAAGAGTCAGAAGACGAAGAGGACAATTATGAAATGGCTCAAAAGGAGCGCACATCAGATAGGTTAGCACCAGGTTCAAGTCCCATTGATGCATTACGAAAGGGACAGGAGGGAACATGTGAGTAATGCCTTTAAAGAATCTAGCAACAACAGGGGACTTGAAAAGAGAAGGCTGATCAGGAAGCTGTAAGAAGGCAGAAACAGCTGAAAGATATCCCTTGAGGGTGCCCAGAGCAGAGCCCTGCTGGGCCATGGTAAGAAGTAAGAGGAGAACTTCAGAAAGAGGGGCGGAAAGGGGATCCACAGCCTTTGCTGTGCACCATGCCACAAATTTGTTCCACCTGCAGGTGTATACCGTTTTAGAGGAGGGACGTCTGGCTGCCAGAATGACATCACAGACTTCAGGAGGCAAGTCAAATGGCATCAACTGTCGCCGCTCAATCTCCATGCATGGAGGTGGAAGCTGGACAGGTTCGGGTGGAGGACCGTCCCCTGCTGCTGCGACAGAAGGTCCTCCAGAACTGAGGACATTGCGCGTTCTCTTCGGTGGCGAATAGATCTAACCAAGGATCTCCCCACTGCCGAAAGAGGCCTTGCGCCACGTCCGAGTTCAGACGCCATTCGTGATCAAACGTGCACCGGCGGCTGAGTTTGTCCGCTCTGGCGTTCAGAGAGCCCGCCAGGTGTTGAACCACCAGGGTGATGCCCTGATGTTTCAGCCATGTCCAGAGGCGCAGAGCGTCCTGACAAAGGGTCCACGACCCCACCCCGCCCTGTTTGTTGCAATACCACATGGTGGTGGTGTTGTCCGTGAACATCTGCACTACACTTCCCCGAACAGAGGGAAGGAATGCCTTCAGTGCAAGCCGGACCGCCCGCAGCTCCAATAGGTTGATATGGAGCCGGGACTCTGCCGGAGACCATAGGCCTCTGATCTCCGCCTCTCCCAGGTGCCCCCACCATCCCAGGAGGGACGCATCCGTCACCACTACATGCTCTGGTTGGGGTAGGGATCTGCCACTGACCCAAACGCGGCCCGTGAGCCACCACTGCAACTGTCGTGCAGTGCCCTCCGAGATCAGGACGTGGTCGGACAGGTTACCCAGATGTTGAGCCCACTGGAACTTCAGGTCCCACTGCAGAACCCGCATCCGCCACCTGGCGTGATGTACCAGCAGGATGCAGGAGGCCATTAGACCCAGCAGCCGCAGCACCAACCTGACCGAAACTCGGGATAAAGGCTGAAAGATCGGAATCAGAGTCTAAATATCCCGAACCCGCTGTTCTGGAGGATAGACCCGAAACAGCGCCGAGTCCAGAACCGCTCCAATGAAAAGAAGCTATTGGGAGGGACTCAGATGCGACTTCGGCACGTTAATGGAGATCCCCAGCAAATGCAGGAGGTCGGCCGTAGTCTGGAGGTGGGAGACGACTGCCTGGGGCGAGCCCGCCTTCAACAGCCAGTCGTTGAGATAGCGGGGGAAGACTGGAAGCCCTAATCTGCGCAGATGAGTTGCGACCACCGCCATCACTTTCGTGAACACCCGAGGGGCACTGTTGAGGCTGAAGGGGAGCACGGTAAACTGAAAATGCTCCTGGCCTACCGTAAACCGTGAGCCAGAACCTGAGCTAAGGTGAACATCTTGAACTTCTCCTTCCGGAGGAAGGCGTTGACGCTCCTGAGGTCCAAGATAGGGCGTAGGCCCCCTTTGCCCTTCTTGGGAACCAGAAAGTAGAGGGGGTAACAACCCCAACCTACTTCTGGGCCAGGAACGCGCTCGATGGCCCCCTTGGCCAAGAGGTCCGTAACTTCCTACTGCAGAAGTTGCAAGTGATCCCCCGACATGCGGTGGAACTGCAGTGGCATGGCTGGGGTTGGGGGGGGGTCACCTCTTAGGGGAGGGAGTAGCCCTTTCAGACGATTTGCAGCACCCACCTGTTCGACGTGATGGTACGCCAGTGGAGCAGGTGATGGCGAACTCTGCCTCCCATTGGTGTGTAATGGGCCTGAAAGCTCGGACTAGAAAGGCTTTGAGGCAGGTGCTGCGGGGGCAGATGTGAGCTGACCGGCTCTGTCCCCCTGCTCCGTCTCGGCGGAATCCATGTACGTGACCGTGTTGAGACTGGTTATGCGGCCTGTGGCTAGACGGACGTGCGGGGGCGCTCCTTCCTTGGCCACGAAAGGGGCGAAAAGCGGAAGTTTGCAGGCGCGGGGCTGAGACGCCCAAGGACTTGGCCGTAGCCCTGGAGTCCTTAAAGCGCTCCAGCGCACTATCCGCTTAAAAGGCGACGGTCATCGAAGGGCCTGTCCATTAGGGTGCTCTGGACATCCCCGGAGAAATTCGTGGATCTTAGCCAGGCGTGGCGACGAATCGCCACCCTCGTCGCAATCGCCCTACCTAGCGAGTCCATGGTGTCAAGCCCACATCGGATTGAGTACCGTGCTGCATCCCGCCCCTCAGCAAGAGCCTGGGCGAGCTGTGTCCGGGCCTCCTCCGGACACTGGGGCAGCACGTCCTCCACCGTGTCCCACAAGGAGTGGGTGTAACGGTTCAAAAGGCACGCGGTATTAATGAACCGCAACCCCAAACTGAGGGAGGAAAACAGCTTCTTCCCAAACTGTTCCAACCTTTTGGATTCCCGATCCGGAGGAGCAGACGGGAAGGCGGTCTGGGACGTAGAGGCCTGGATAACCAGGCTCTCAGGGGTGGGGTGCACTGACAGAAAGCTGGGGCGCCTGGAGCAGGGCAGTAGCGCCGGGCCACGTTCCGGTCCACAGGAGTTACTGTGGAGGGCTTGGACCAGGTGCCCATCAGAACGTCAGTGAGTGCTTCATTGAACTACAGTAGAGGCTCCCAAGAGCTTTCTGGCGGTTGAAGCACTTCGGTGAGGAGGTTAGTCCTCACGGCCGCTGCAGGGAGCTCCTGGTGAAGGGCTTCGGCAGCCCTGCGCAGCACCACAGAATAGGTTGCACCCTCCTCCGTAGTCACAGAGGGAGGAGAGATGAAGCCAGTGTCGGGTTAAGTATCGAGACCACTGGCATCCCCCAGCTCTTCTGCCCAGTCCTGATTAAACTGGCACTGCTGTGCCAAAGGGTCCTCAGACCCCTCCCAGTCGTCCCAGTCACCAGATTCCTGGTAGACAGGTTGAAAGGACGGAGCCGGGCTGTAGATGAATTGTTCATCTATCGGCGCCGGACCCGGACTAAAACTGGGCACGACGTCGTCCGAATACTGCGCCGGGGGCGGCACCATAGGGGCCGGCGGAGAGGTTGTAAGGTCAACCGGCATCGACCGGGATCCCATGGGAGCCTGTGGCATCGGGACCAAAGTCGACGCGCCGGGGCAGGAGCCGCCGGCTTGCTAGGCCTCCAAAGCGGACCCGCGGGGCCCGAAGGCGCGCCAGTAGGCCGCGACGGCAGAGCGAGACTCCTCATGGCCACGAGGAAGTCTCGAACCTCGTCCGGAGTCGCGTTAGGCCCAGGGACCGGAGGGTATGGGGCCGGACGCAACTCCTGCGGCTCCGATGGAGCCGCATGGGTCGTGCCACCCGAACCCTCAGCCGAGTCGCGCAACCGGCGAGGGGAGTCAGAAGAGCGATGTCGCCTCTTCGACTTCATCTTACTGTGCCTCGACTTACCTGAATGCGAGGACTTCGAACCCGACGAGTGGTGATGACTAAGGCTCCGCGGCCGGTCCCTTGACCACCTCCTCGCCCGGGACCTCGAGCGGCGCGGAGCAGACTGCCGGAGCTCGAGGAGCTTGCGGGACTGCTCCCGCCTAGCCTTCGAGGTCAAGGCCCGGCAGTCGGGGCACGACTGGGCATCATGGTCGGCCCCAAGGCAGTAGAGACACCGACGGTGGGGATCCGTAACCGACATCAGGTGGTTACAGGCGTCGCACGGCTTGAAATCGGGCATCCCTACCGGCACCAGGAGTCTAGGTTGACTCGAAAGATGAACCAATAAAGTTCAAAAAGTTTAGTCAAAAAGTGACTAAAGGGTATGCTCTTCCCGGATCTGCGCTTACTGGCGCGGAAAAAAGAAGAACTGAAGTCAGCACGCGAGGGCAGCGTCTTAGTACTCCGACGACATCATCCCGGCGATCACGACGCAGACGACGGATGCGGAGCCACAGACGCCGCCTAGCGACGCGCAAGGGTATTGCAGACGAAAAATCTTCCCGGATCCAGCCTGACGCCTGGGAATATTCTAAGGTAAGGAATCTAACGTATCTCTTTCAGATACCCTCCACAAGGATTAAAACCTGGGAAGACAATCAAACAGACAGGAGGCGCCCGACTGCCGAATCAGCAAGAGCGTCAAAAAGAGTGACCCCATCAAATGGTAGATCTTAGCCGCTCCTGAACACGCTCTGGGAAAACGCCATCGCGCAACCACGCATGGCGGCGCATGACAACCGACCTGGCCATAGCACGACCCACAGAGTCAGTGGTGTCCATGGCAGACCAAATCGAAAATTGCACCATATCCTGGCCATCACGGATTAGGTGGGTCAGATCGGCACAAGAGCTCTCCGGCAAGGAGGGGAGGAGCTGCTCGACAGAGTCCTAAAGGGCAAATGTAGCCCGAGCAAACACACACAACGTGTTTAGGGACCAGAGTCCCGAGAAGGCGGATGCAAACACATCACGGCCACATGACTCCAACCACCGCGACTCCCGAATGGGAGGATGCAACCGAACAGGAGTGGTAGAGAGAGCTGCTTGAAGTACAAGTCCTCTGGCCCCAGGATGGAGGGTCAAACAGGCGGGTTCATCAGGAGCCCAGCAATGGCAATGTGCCACAGAACGATCCAAGGGGTCCCCCGAAGAGGGCCTCATCCACGTCTCGAGAAGGTTGTCAAATAATGACTCCGCAAATGGCAACAATGGCTCCATGTCTCCCGTGCCCTGGTGGAGAAGATCCAGCAAAGGCACTGAAGGTCTGGAGACAGAGGCTGCATTCTCAAAATGTCTGCAGCCCTCCTGTGAGGACTGGCGCCGCGTGGACATCTCCGCTGGAGAAGGAGACCGGTGTCGCAAGGGGTCCGTTCGGGACATCCAGGCAGACAACAGCTTCATGCGGCATTCCCTCAGGGATTTTGGCCGCAGTTGGCGGCAAGCGTCGCACTCCACGGAGTCGTGGTGCTCATCCAAGCATCACATACAGATTTTGTGAGGGTTTGTCGCTGACATCTGTCACGAGCAGGACCGGCACGGCCTGAAGCCAGCAAAGGGCATTGAACACACTGTTCCTTGACGCAAAAAGGCGTTGAGAAGGCCTGAAGATAAAAAAACAGGCCAGAGGTATCACTTTCCTGGATCCGCGTTAGGACACGGGAAAAAAAAGAAAACCGACGTCAGCACGCCGGGAGGGGCTTTTATGGCTCCATTGATGTCACTTTCGTGGACGACGTCAGGACAGACCTACCGGCGTGCAGAGGTATTGCTGGGGAAAAAAAGATTTTCCGGATCCAGACTGACGCCTGGGGAGATATTCTAAGTTAAGGAAGCTGCAGCTAGATGTCTCCCAGCCGATCTTGCACCATCACAGACAAACTAAATCTGTTTCGACTGCGCACTGGGGTTGGGGCAGTTCTTTGCCCCGGAGGGCCGGAGCACCAACCTCAACTACAAATGGACTGGGAGGCCTGTTATTGATAAACACATGATCTCTGCCTCTGCTGGAAGCTCCTACCAATGCCTCGAAAGGGGTGCTGCTGTTAGGGAAACCGCTGAACTGGTAGAGCTAATCCCAGAGAGCGGGTATTGGCCTTACTCTCCAAGTCTTTCGAGGACTGAGTTTGCCTTTGCTCCAAACAGACTAGAGCTGTCAAAGGTCATGCCCATGAGGGACTGCTGCACGTCAGATCAGAAGACTGTGGGGCCAATCAAGGCATTGCACCTAAGCACCACACGTGTGCCACGCCACCTGCCCTACTCAGGCAGCTGATAGTGTCCAGACCGGATCTGATTGAGTACTTAGCTGCATGCTGTCATTCCAAAATAAGCTGTAGCAAATTATAACAGAGGTCCCCTGTGACAGCTGGCAAGATGTCTGCCACTCTGTCCCATATTGCATGTGAATACCTGCTCAGAAGGTATGTTGCACTGACCGAGCATAAGGCGAGGCTAATGGAGGAGAAAATCTGTTTTGCAAATGGTTCCATCCATTTCCCTGTCAGGTGGAGTGGTTGGGAATAAGTTGGTCTTGGTCTGGCTGCAACATGCCCGAACCACCAGGCTGTCTGGAGTAGGATTTTGAAAAACAAAGTCTAGATACTTAAGAGCAGGCCTATGCCGCCTCGTGTCTGACTGATGGGCAAGATCATGGCTTGGCACAAGTGTCTGAAAGAATTTCTGTCAAGGCCTCATTAAAGGGGAGAAAAGGATCTGGATTGCGCTGGGTTGAGGTCCTCTGTCAGCACGCTTGCCTTGACCTTGAGTAGGCAAAGTAAAGTTTAATACCTCAGTAACTCTCTGAATTACTGTTGCAAAAGAAGTAGACTCTTCAGTAGACCAAGGACTAGGTGAAGACGGGCCAAAATGTAGAAGAAATATCCAGATTGTTGGCATCCTGGATGTCATATGATGCTATCAGCATCATACTAAATGTCATTCCTCATTATCTGTATCTCCAGTGGCATAAGTGACAGGTTCAGTATAACATTAGGCCCTGGGTAGTGGGGTATGGTCTACTCTGATGGAACTATCAGCGTCGTATTAGTCATCGGTGATGTAGGTATCTGCTTCAATACTTGAGCTATTGGTGTCCGTCACAACACCGAAGGCGCATTTGGGCGTGGTGCCAAGGGTGGAATCCCAGGTGGTGCCAGGACAGAGACTGGTAGCACCAACTTTGGGAAGTGATCGAACTCTGTGCAAGGTAGAGAGACATAGTTGGCGTTGAGGACGGATCAGCTAATCGTAACCAGACTGGAAAGTCTCTTGCATCCATGAGTCCTGGAGATGCTCCAAAACGTTCCAGTGTGGCACCAAAACTCTCCTCCCATGGCTACCTTGAGTTGATGAAGATAATGTGTTATTTTTATAAATGTATGTGCATCTCATTATTGAGTTGTGTCTCTCACTTATCGACTTGTGTGTTCTTGTGTATGTCTAACACTACTCTCTGATCAGCCTAAAGCTGCTGGACCACATTCCCCCCTACAATAACACCTTGGGATTGCTAGAGCAACCCCCTGCCCACTTATAAGGGAACCTCTTGACTCTTTGCACAATATATCTCAATTTGATACATCATATTAAGAGCCAGCTTCCTACAAGAACGCTACAGATTTGCTTGTAGCACCTTGCTACAACACTGAGTTTTCTTCTGTAATCTACTGGTGTTGTATTATATAGCTAGTGTAAAAAAATACTTTCTCTTTTCATAAAGGTAAGGCCCTGGGACTAGACTATATAATCATTATTGAGTTGGTTATATTTTGCCATTTAGTTATAAGCATATACCTATACATACACAAAGTGGACAGTAGACCAACTCGACAAAAGGCACCAAACTCAGAAATTATACCAAACAATGTGTTTCACAAAAACCAGCAATACTCCTGTGTGCAAAGCCACAATGGCGCTTTCTGTCCAAAGGAGCCTCCCCGATTTACAGGGTCGATAGAACAAGTAAACTTGTATCGTGGTTGCACCACTCCAAAAAGATGTAGTAAGATAATCCACATTGAATCCGTCAAATAATTAAATGTTCTCTATTGTTCATTTGTGATCTTCTTTCTTTTAAACAGAGCACAGCCAACGCGTTTCGTTCTCACAAGCGAACTTCTTCAGGGCATATCGGATAATCACGAAATAGTAGATGTAAATTTCTGTGACTATGTAGTCCTGGTCCAATACGACCTACACGCCCAATGCTTTTAATTCAACTTATAGGTTGAGAAAGATGTTAATACCAATCAAAGATCACTGATAGTAATTTCCAATGAGATGGTGATATGATAGTCACTATTAGCTTCTTAATCCATAGCTACAACAGGAGAATCACAACCGTACCGGTCGTAAAGACATTATAATGCCTGTCGATCTTCCCGGTGAGCAGAATCCCGCTAATGTTTCAAAAAAGCTATATCTCAATTTGATACATCATATTAAGAGCCAGCTTCCTACAAGAACGCCACAGATTTGCTTGTAGCACCTTGCTATAACACTGAGTTTTCTTCTGTAATCTACTGGTGTTGTATTATATAGCTAGTGTAAAAAAATACATTCTCTTTTCATAAAGGTAAAGTCCTTGGACTAGACTATATAATCATTATTGAGTTAGTTATATTTTGCCATTTAGTTATAAGCATATACCTCCACACTACCTCCTTGAGAAGCATTGGACTGCTTGTCTTGCTAACTGAGTCTCAACCATGAAAGAGTTTACTTGGTGCAGAGGTTTCAGAACCAGAGTTGGTCAGGCCTTGGGACAGTAGAGGTAAAATGCTTGAACCACCTCCGTGTGGGCCCAGTAACCCCTGGGTGACCCAGGATCCACAAAAGAGGCGTGATAGTCAGGGTACATAATGGCCTGTGTTTTTTAAAAAGCCCATTACCTATAACAAAGATTTTACGCTTGAAGCGATTATGAAGTCTTGTAAATTATTCTGAAATCTAGTGGTAGGATCCATAAAGTTTGCAGTTCCTTTTGGGTTTCAATGACATTGAAAGTAAGACCGCAATGCCTCAAAATATTGGCACGATCTTTAGTATTAAATCTGTTTTTATTGAGGAACATCTGCAGTGATACAACCGCTAAATGCCTACAACCCAGTGGGCCGGCATGGTGCGCAATAGATATAACAGAAGAGATATAACAGAATTGTGCCACTAGACCAACAGCTATGCAGGTATAGCATATTTAACACAGCATGCCGCCTACAACCCAGCCGGGTCGGCCGCGTCTGAAAAAGGAGAAGGCGGGGACGTGAGCTGGGACTCAAGGCAGGGGAAAGTAGGCGCTCAGGCTGGCTATAGAGAGTCTAGACCCTGGGAGAGAGGCCCACTATGGTCCGTAGGCTCCAAGAGGTGCTCCATATTGAAACAGTAAACAGAAGAATAATAAAAATCAAGGAAACGCCACAAAAATCCCCCACCCACCCCTTCCACCCCTTGGTGAGCGCTGATGGAAGGAGCTGCACGCGCGATAGTCCCTGAGCTATAGTGCTGAAGGAGGGCACTGAGACGGGCCAGAGGCTGACAAGAACATGTCTTAAGTTGTGCATGCAGTAGTGTCGGGCACCAACCTCAAGAGGCGGAGATACTGCGGGCATGTCAATTCTCGAAATTCTGCAGAGAGAATAGTTAAGAAAGGCGCCCAAAGTTTATGATAGTCCTTGTCCTTCCTCATCGCTACCATGAAGAGCCTTTCCATCGCTAACAAATTCCACAATTGATGGAGCCAATGGGTATGGTCAGGGACTTTATCGGTTTTCCAGCGTGCTAAGATCACTCTGTGCGCAGCGTTCAATGCCATCTGTCGTCCCTTAAGCGAGCGCAGGGGGGAAAGTAAGCGCATTGGGAAGGCCTAGGAGCGTGTACGCGGGAAACCGGGGTATGCAAGTGTTGAAAGCCGAGTCATGGCACGATCTTTAGATTCTTTTTTCACTGTTGGGGTGATTATTATTTTTTATTGCTTTGTTTTGCTTCTTTCGATAGATCACCTTTTACTACCACCCAGCTCCCTTTTTTAAGATGAGATGGGTGGGTGAAATGTGAACCCAAAATTGCTACAAACTGAAAACGACTGTCACAATTAAGTAACTAGTTCCATTCACAACGCAAATCTATTCTTGTGCCTCAATAAAGCAGCAGTATTAGCCGTTTAAGAAAAGAGGGAATGAAGCTTGAGTGGTCGCAAAAGAGGTTGAAGAACGTTTTGTCCCAACTATGCCTCCAGGTTTGCATGGATATCAACACAATACAAATGTGAAGGAATGCACTGTTGATCAAGTTGCTGTTATACATATGCCATTAATGGAGTCAATCGCCAGGAAGGCTAATGTTGCTCTTTTTTCCACCCTGTAGAATGCATCCTGGGTTTCCTATTTAGGGCATTTCAAGCCAATATGTAGCATATTGGAATAGCTTGGACTTTCCATCTTCCAAATGTTCTAATTGAAACTGGGAGGGGGCGCGTAGCTAACCGTCGAAGATGGCGGTCGCATAAACTACTGGCTCCCGGCCTGGGCTCTCCCCTGTATCAGCCCGCTAAACGGGAAATCTGCCGAATCCACCTGCGCAGTAAGGTTACATGACCCAGTGGTCCACATATTGCGCAACCTGGAAGGCGATAAGAGGCAAAGATCAATATGAAAGACGGATGCACTGTGTGAGCAAAATGGTGGTCCCCAGCACAATGGGAGTATACTTAACAAAAAGATAACACTTACCAATCGCTGTCCTCAGCTCACATCACCTGTAGCTGTTGCATGCAATAGATGCTATATGTAGTATCGCAACTAAGCCAGAAGACGGAGAGAGAACATAGATTGAGCAACCGGGCCCAGAAGTCCACGGAGTGAGGCCTACGTCACAACTCACTGGGGCGGAGTACGTTCCACACGGAGAGACCCACCTGCGACCCTGCTTTCGTGTCCTTCCAAGTCATCCACAGGCTGATTCCACCACCAGGCCTGCATCGGGGTGCCTTGCCAGGAGCCTGATCTACGATGAGCCGCATAACGGGAGAGGACGTACAAGCTTTGGTGGAGGGTCGCATTCTGGCACAATGACCTACAACACCCAGGATCGTTCTTGGGACAAATCCGGTGAGTGGACTGTCCTAGAGGGCTCTAACGGGGGAGGTAGGGCTAGGCTGAGGCAGCCCACCCGGATTTAGGTGAATCCAGCGCCCGGCGTCAAGACAACCATCTGTGGCACCGCCCCCCCTGTCCTGGAAAGAGGGACGGAAACCGTTACACTCTGGATCGAACCAGCCCCTTTAACCTGGGGACCGGGACTCCTCCTAAGGCGGGATTATGAGGGGGCCTATTCCACACTTTGGAACCAATACCCAGACCGGCGCATGCAATAAATAAGACGGCAGGTCCCAGTAATATAAGTGACATTACCCATACCTCTGAATGCATCTGGAGACTGCCATCAACACACTGCGAACTTAAAGGCTAAACAAGCCCCTTGAAGAACGTACTGTGTGGCAGGCGATAGGGAGCCGGGGGACCCCAGTACTGCAATATCTCTGATAGAGCATGGTTGTACCCACTTTTTTCTGAATTGCTGATGTGCTTTGAGTGTGCCCCGGGCTCCTGCTAATCAGGTACCCAGGGCCTATGTTCTGTCCCTAAAACTGTATTGAAGCCTAAACCAAATTGCCATCTGTGGCCACAGGTCAGCCCCTGGTAAATGGTACCACAGTTACCCAGGGCACTATGACCAGAGAAGGCCTCTAAGAGCTGCAGCACTTATTGTGCCACCCTTAGCGGTCCTGTACACACACGTACACACACACACACACACACACACACACACACACACACACACACACACACACACACACACACACACGTACACACACACACGTACACACACACACACACACGTACACACACACACGTACACACACACACGTACACACACACACGTACACACACACACACACACACACACACACACACACACACACACACACACACACACACACACACACACACACACACACACACACACACACACACACACACACACACACACACACACACACACACACACACACACACACACACACACACACACACACACACACACACACACACACACACACACACACACACACACACACACACACACACACACACACACACACACACACACACACACACACACACACACACACCCTTTGCAGGCTACATGTTTTGGTGCAGAACAAAGTGAAGAATCGAAATGGCACACATCTGTATGCCATGCCTACAACCCACTGCCCTAGCATAGATCAGTCACCCCTCTAGCTGTGTGCACTATACCAGTGGTGAGGGTACAGGTGCATAAGCCCTGTACCCCCTGCAGTGTTTAAGTCCATTCTTAGACATTCTAAGTGCAGTACTGCCATTAAGAGTATATGGTGCTGGGAGTTTGTCATTACGAACTCCACATCACCATAATGGCTACACTGAAGACTGAAGTTTGGTATCAAACTTCTCAGCACATTAAACCCACACTGATGTATTGTGGGATCTAAAGAAAAATGCACACAGAGGGCATCTTAGAGATGCCCCCTGAAAACGAACCCACCAGTAGTGTCCAGGATGAGTGGCCGCTTTTAGCTGCCACCACCAGACATGTTTCAGGACCCCTGGGTTGAGAGCCTGCTGCTCTCTGGGGCCTGAAACAATGCACATCCTGGGACGAGGTGCCAAGCCACCTCCCCCAGGATGGGCAGGGTTCACGAAGGGGAAGCATCAAAGGCTTGCCGCCATTGAGAGCTTCTCCAGGCCACTTTCAGCAACTGGTCCCCACTGGTTCTGACTCCCACTTTGGGTGGGAGAACCAGCGGGAAAAACTAAGGCGGAAGAGAGGTGTGCCCACCTCTGCCAACTCCACCCCTCAGGTGGGGGAGGCGAGGTGAAGCACAACTCCCAGTCACTGCCATCGTGCAGATGGGGGGACTCAGCCAACCAGGGACAGGCTCATTCCCCCTTCCCACTGCAGGGTGGCATAATAGGGGGTGTACCCACCCTAGGGAAGGGACCCATTGGTCCCTGCCTTTTACCTACCTGTAACACCCCTAAATCTAGTATTTAGGGGCTTCCACAGACAAGAAGAAACTACAAGAAGAAAAACCGAACAGCTGTGCAGCAGCTAACAAAAGGAAGACGCCCACTAACTTGGCCCTAGCCCTACCGGCCAGTCTCCACCTCGAACCTGCTCCTGCGAAATCCCAGTGTGTCCTGCAGCCAGCAACCTCGAAAACCCCGGAGGACCTGCCTGTCTTCAACCCCAAAGACGATGTCTTCCGTGAACACCGGATTTGTTGATCTGCAACCTCTGGACAGACACCGCAAATCCGCCCCACTCTGCACCAGTCGTCCACGGCCTGAGCTTGAGTGGGCAAACAACACGAGGAGGTCACCTCGGCGATCCTGACCAGAGATCTGGCGACCCCTGACCTGCCTCAAGCCTCCAGCCGATGCCTGCCGCCCAAATCCGGAAGGTCCCCCCAACCGCGACCAGGAGCTGGTAAGATGATCCGACCCCAAAAGGCACCCCTGCACCCGACACCCCATAGCCGTGGGTGCCCAAACCGGCAGTGCCTAACCAGCCCCTAACTTCCCAACTTACCTCTTGAAGTGGTGGTCGCACCCAGAAGACCTTCGTCCCCAAGCCTGCAGTGCCTGCAGTGCCTTTGCAAACTGGAATTTCCCCATTGAAAACAGGGCGCCCGACGTCGAAACAGCACCCTGCACCCGGCCGCCCTGGTGCCACTGAGGGTGCACCTTTGGTGCTACTTTCGTTTCCCCTGAGCTAAAATCCAGGAGCTTTGCTCCCACAACCAAGTGGCCTGCTTGTCAGCAGCCACCAACCTGAGGCCGTCTTTCCCCCACTGGATAACATTGGGCCTCAGCACTCGGCACCCAGCCGCCCTAGTGCCGCTAAGGGTGTAAACTAGAGTGCATCCTTGACCCTGAGGGACCCCTGAGTTTACCCCCACAACCTCAACTCTCACTGCCAAATACCTCAAAACCAATAACACTATTTTCCTCCGTAGGATAACATTGACTGTTTTTCTGTGAAAAGTTTCTAAGTGTGGAGTCTGAAAACCTAAAGAAATTCTTTAAAATTGTACTGTTTAACAAAACGATTTTACTTACCTGTTTACAGGAAATGTTCAAGAGTAGTATCCAGGTTTACTACTCTGAGTAAGAAAACTAATCCAAAAGTAACTTACCTGTTATCTTACTGAAAATCCTTTTCAAAGTATATGTACTGTATCCTGAAAAGCATTGCATTATCAGTAACACTACTGTATTCAAATCAAAGTACATTTACAATTACAAGCCAAACTCTTTTACAATCTGTATATTTACAGCAAAGTAATTATCACTTAACTGTGCCAGGCTTGCTCGGTTCTAGGAAATAAAATACCTAAAAGAATATTTTTGATACAAAACAATTGGTCTGAAGTTCAGTCTTTGAGTGTGTGAATTCATGTGCTGACTGAGTGTGTACAACAAATTCTTAACACTGTCCTCTGATACTGCCTTACTGCTCGACCACAAATAGAGAGTGAGGTGCTATCTAACTTTACCTCTGCCTACCTATGGGGTTCCACTGGACTCTGTGCACACTAAACCTCACTTTGGTATAGTATATACAGAGCCAGCCTCCTACAGATACCCCTCAGCTTTACACCATCAGCACTTTAAAACTGTACACAGGGCAAGCCAGTAGCGCGACACACCATTGATAAAGGAACAATCCACCCATGAGTTCGTTCCTTCCAAGCAGGCCTACTATACCTGAAGGCACATACCGCACGGATTCCAGCCTATCACAAAGTATTAGTCGTGAAATGATGGGGCGAACCAAGGGAAAGCAGCTGGATACTAAAGGGCTGCCACAACCAGTCATGAACATTCTCCCGACCAGCACACTTACTGAAATGGTGCACGCACCACACGCAGTACACAGGCAGACAAACTGGATCTTATACTACATGAAACTAGAGATTCACACACAGCAATGGAACACCACCACTGATCGCTAAATGCAAAAATCACCTTAATTAGAGCGGACCACATAAAACTTGCAGAAAAAGTAACTGACAATACAACACTACAGGACTTAACCCCCTGGTGAAAAGAACAAACTGCGATAGTAGATCAACTGCAGCACCAAGTCACGATACTGCAGAAAAGGGTAGAAGCAGCAGAAGGGAGCTCGCGCCTGAATAACCACTTAACAGGTCTACCGGAACACAGTGAAGGCCAGAATGCAACCTTATACATAGTGTCCTGGTTGCGAACAACAGCGGCGCCACGTGAACTATATGAAGATGTCTGTGTGGAGAGGGCGCACAGAGTCCCTACCAGGAGAAGGGCACCCAGAGCGCCTCCCCACCCTTGTCGCTCGAATACGCAACTACCCAGACCGGGACTTACATCTACAAGTGGCGAGAGAGGAAAATGCTACTTACCCAGTATGCATTTGTTCTTGGCATGTAGAGCTGTAGATTCACATGCTTTGCATAGCCCGCCATCTATTGTTGGGTCCAGATGTTTGCACTTTGTTTTTGTTCGAAGAAGTCTTTTCCAGTCATGAGGTAGGTGACTCCTCCTTTCGGTGATAGTGTGCATGGACATCGGCCCAATTGTTAGATTGTTTGCCACAGAGGGTGATAATGGAGTTAGTAAGAATAGTAAGAGATGTCCATGTATATATGTATCTAAGTAAGATACTACTGCAACAGGTATAGGTACCCGGGGAGGCGGGTGGGCGCATGTGAATCTACAGTTCTACATGCCAAGAACAATTGCAAACTGGGTAAGTAGAATTTTCCGTTCAAGGCATGTGAGCTGTAGATCACATTCTTTGCATAGACTATACAGCAGTTATCTCCCAAAGCGGTGGCTAACCTGTAGCTGTTGCAGTCGTCTGAAATAGCGTGCATAAAACTGTTTGGCCCACACTAGTTTGCTGTCTTGCTAACACAATAGTGTTTTGTGAATGTCTGAGGTGTAGACAATGTTGCACCTCTGCAGATGTCATCTATGGGTATATTCCCTAAGAATGCCATAGAAGCCCCTAGTCTGCATGTGGAGTGCGCCTTAGAGGGAATGTTCAGTGCTCGTTTTGCCTTAGCATAGCATGTCATAATGCACTTGAATATCCACCTTGCAATGCCTGATTTTGATTTAGGATTGCCTTTATATGGTGGCGCAAAAGCGATTTGTTTTTCGGAAAGGTTTCGTCCTTTCTACATAGTAAAGTAGTGCTCTTTTCACATTTAAATTGTGTAAAGCACGTTCTGCCACAGAATCTGGTTGAGGGAAGTACACAGGCAATCAACAGATTGGTTGATAAGAAAGGCAGAAGAGACCTTTGGTAGAAATTTAGGGTTGGTCCCAAGAACCACTCTATTTTGGTGTACTTGTAGAACAAGTTACCTATCTTCGGTAATGATATATCTGTAAGAAACATAGGCTAGTTATAGATTCCTTACCTTAGAATTACCCCCAGGCATCAGACTGGATCCGGAATTTTTTTGCCAGCAGTACCTCTGCACGTCGGTCAGCTACGTGTCCGTTATTGGCGTCGTGGTCGCTGGGATGACGTCGCGATCGCTGGGATGACGTCGCAGTAGCTACTTAGATGCCGCCCTCACGCGCTAACGACAGTTCTGTACACGACTTTCCGCACCAGAAACGCAGAGCCATGCAAGACACCGACCACTGGTGCACAAAACTAGGGCCTGAAAGGGATTCCCTGACCCTAGAAATCTGTTAGCAGAACGGGGAGGATGGGTGGGGCGGTAAGGAATCTATAACTAACCTATGTTTCTTACAGATATATCGTTACCAAAGATAAGTAGTTTGTTAATCTGAAAGAAACAGTTAGTTATAGATTCCTTACCTTAGAATAGATAGCCCAGCAATACCAACCCCGGAGGTGGGTCTGCGAACCAAGTTCACACCAGAAAGTCCTGGTAAACAGAACGGCCAAAGAAGCCTTCCCTCTGAACTTGGCTGTCCAGGCAGTAGTGTTTTGTAAACGTGTGCAGCGATGCCCACGTAGCTGCCTGATAGAGGTCATTTAGAGGGATGCCTCGTCCCAAAGCAGTAGTGGCTGCTGTCGCCCTGGTGGAATGAGCGCATAGCCCCACTGGAGGCTCCTTTTTTGCAAGAGAATAGCAGGCTTTAATACACAGAACAACCCATCTGGAGATGGTCCGCTTGTGTACGGCCTGACCTTTCTGGGCGCCCACGTACCCAACAAAGAGCTGGTCATCCACTCGGAACTGGTTGGTGCGATCCAGATAGAAGGAAAGCGCACCTTTGGGGTCCAGACAGTGGAGCCTCTCCCTCTTTCGAAGGATGCGGAGGCGGAAAGAAGGTGGGCAAAGTGATGGTCTGCCCGATGTGAAAGGAGGTGAGCACCTTGGGAAGAAAGGATGGACAAGTTTTCATGACAGCCATGTCTGGATGTACAGCCGGAAAAGGAGGTTTGGATGAAAGAGCCTGGAGCTCACTCGCTCTTCTGGCTCCCAGCAATGCAGTCTTAAGAGTTGAAAATCGTAAAGGACAGTTGTGAAGAGGCTCAAAGGGAGCGCACATCAGATAGACCAAGACCAAATTCAAGTCCCACTGAGGCATTACAAAGGGGTTAGGAGGAAAGAGATGAGTAATGCCTCTTAAACGATTTACAGCCAGAGCCTTGGAGAAGGCTGATCAGGAAGCCTTAGAAAGGCAGAAATGGCCGAGAGATTGCCCTAGCTAGTGCCCAGAACAGAGCCCTGCTGGGCCAAAGAAAGGAGGAACAAGAGGATCTCAGAAAGAGGGGCAGAAAGGAGATCCACAGCCTTTGCTTCGCACCATGCCACAAATTTGTTCCATCGACAGGCATATACAGTTTTAGTGGAGGGACGCCTGGCTGCCAAGATTACGTCACAGACTTAGGGAGGCAAGTCAAATGACGTCAACTGCCTCTGCTCAATCTCCACGCAAGGAGGTGGAGGCTGGACAGGTTCGGATGGAGGATCGTCTCCATCTGCTATGACAGAAGATCCTCCCGAAGAGGCAGTCTAATCGGAAGATCGATGGCCATGTTGAGTAGCTCGGGAAACCAGACTCTTCATGCCCAATCCGGAACCACAAAGATGACTTGGGCCCAGTTGCACTAGATCTTCAGCACTCTGGACATACATGGTATAGACAGAAAGGCGTACAACAGACCATAACTCCACTCGCGACGAAAAGCGATGCCGAGCAAGTGCCGCCTTGGAAATTCCAATGCGCAGAACTGCTGACATTGTGCGTTCTCTTCGGTGGCGAATAGATCTAACCAAGGCTCTCCCCACTGTTGAAAGAGACCGTGTACCACCTCAGAGTGAAGACGCCATTCATGATCCATCATGCGGCTGAGTTCTTCCGCCCTGGCGTTCAAGGAACCTGCAAGGTGTTGAACCACCAGGGATATGCCCTGATGTTCAAGCCATGTCCAGAGGCGGAGGGCCTCCTGACAAAGGGTCCACGACCCGACCCCGCCTTGTTTGTTGCAGTATCGCCCGAAGCTCCAGAAGGTTGATGTGGAGCCCGGACTCCGCCGGAGACCAGAGGCCTCTGATCGCTGCCTCTCCCATGTGGCTGCCCCATCCCAGTAGTGATGCATCAGTCACCACTGTGAACTCCGGTTGAGGAAGGGAGAGGGTTCTGCAGTCGACCCAATGCTGGTTCGTGAGCCACCACTGCAATTGGTGTGCAGTGCTGTGAGAAAGTGCCATCTTTCTTGCATGGTATGCCCCTACTTTTTGCTGAATTGCTGAATGTACTGTGACTGAGTGTGCCCTAGACTCCTGACAATCAGGTGCCCAGGGGCTATGTTCCTTCCCTAAAACACAAATTGGAAAACCCTGGCCACATGTCAGCCTCTGGTAAATGGTACCCTAGGTACCCAGGGCCTTGTGACCAGGGAAGGCCTCTAAGGGCTGCAGCACTCATTGTGCCACACTGCCCTTGCAGGCTGAGTGTCTGGGTACAAGACAAAACAAAGAGTCGGCATGGCACACATCCCTGTGTGCCATGCCCACCACCTACACTGCCATGGCATACATCAGCCACCCCTCTAGCTGGGTGCCCTATGCGAATGGTGTGGGCACAGGAGCAGGAGCCCTGTGCCCCTACAGTACCCAGGTCCATTCCTGGGCACTGTAAGTGCGGTGCTGCCATTTAAGAGTATATGGTGCTGGGAGCTCGTCAAACAAACTCCACAGCACCATAATGGCAACACTGAAGAATGAGAAGTTTGGTATCAAACTGCTCAGCACATTAAACCCACACTGATGCCAGTGTGGGATTTAATGTACCAAGCACCCCAGAGGGCATCTTAGAGATGTCCCCTGAAACCTAACCTACAATCCACGTCTGTTCTGAGGCTGCCTAGGCTGCCACACAGCAGACATGTTGCTGGACCCCTGGGTAGGAGAGCCCCTGCTCTCCTGGATCTGCAACAATGCACATCCTGGGCGAGGTGCTAAATCTCCTCCCCCAGGATGGGCAGGGGGAAGCTTCAAAGGCATGCCGCCTCTGTGAGCTTCCCCAGGCCACTGCAACCCCCCACTCTGGTGGGAAGCTTGGCCGGAAACCCCAAACAAGGACAGGGGATGTGCCAGCCTGCAAACCCCACCCCTCAGGTGGGGGAGGCGAGGTGAAGCACATCTCCGGGCTCTCGCCATCTTGAAGATTGGAAGCCCTGCCCAATCAGGACTAGGCTACTGCCCCCCTCCCACAGGAGAGAGGCAGGATAGGGGGTGTACCCACCCCAGGACAGGGACCCATTGGTCCCTGCCCTTCACCTACCTGTAACGCCCCTAAATCTAGTATTTAGGGGCACCCTGAACCTTCCTTCCAAAATCCGAAGAAGAGCTAGAAGAAAGAAGACCTGCCCTGCGGCTGCTAAGAAGAGGAAGACACAAACTGCTTTGGCCCCAGCCCTACCGGCCTGTCGACCCTCGAACCTGCTCCAACCCGGCATCTCTTGTGGCCAGAAACCTCACAAACCCTGGAGGACCTGGCTACCTTTTGACTCTAAGCCCCCTGGGACTCCCATGAGTAGCGGCTCTACTCAAAAACTACTTTAATCCCTGGCAGCGGCCGGAACCGCGAACCCAGCACCCTGCACCCGCCAAGCCTGGCCTGTGCCGGAGTGAACAAAGACCACAAGGACGACCCCACGGCGACTGTGACCCAGAGTCCGGCACCCAAGGACCTCCCTCGACACATCTGAAGAATCTTCGTCCCCGAGCTTGCAGTCTTTTTCTAAACCGGAGATATCCCATTGAAATCAATTGAGCGCCCGAAGGCTCAAAAGCACCCTGCACCCAGCCGCCCGAGTGGCCCTGGTAGTGCAACCTCTACACCTATCTACTTCCCCACTTGCCCTGAGTAAGTGACCAGGAGCCCAGCTCCCACAGCTGCGTGGCCTGCTAGTCAGCAGCCACCAACCAAGGCCCCACACTACCTCTCATAGGATAACATTGGGCCTAACTCTCTCTGCACCCGGCTGCCCTTGTGCTGCTGAGGGTGAACCAACTGTACCTACCTGACCCTGGGAGACCCCCGAGTCTATGCCCAGAACCTCAACTCTGCCAGTCGAGTACTTACCTTGAAACCGATAACTCAATTTTCTCCATAGGGTAACATTGACTGGCTTTTCCTGAAATTTCTTCTAAGTGTGGACTTTTCAAAACTTAAAAAATTCACCAAAAATCAGCCGAGTAACGAAAACGAAAATACTCACCTGCTCTTCGGTGAGCTCTCAGTGCTGGATCTTGGTGCCCAGCACTGACTCTGAAAAATACTTACAACTGTACTTACCAGTAACCCAATTTTCTCCCATAGGAAATCATCGATTGTTTTTCTGTGAAATCTTTTTTAAGTGTCAACTTTTAAAACAGCTAAATATTGTCTAAAAATCATCGCAGTAATTAAGTCGACTTTTATCACTCGATTCCAAGTATTGGCCCAGGACTGAATCTAGGATCTAGTCCTGGAATTCCAAAAGTAATCCTAAAAGTAATCTGTGGCAAATAACTTGAAACTTCCATTGAACTCAATGCATTATTGTGTTTAGAATTGTGCTGCCTATTGCAACCACTTGTAACTTTCTACAAAAGTCAATTGCATATTGCAAAAGTATTTATATAAAGAATCTCATTCTGAGAAAGTATATTTTAATACCTATTGTTGGTTCTAAAATAAAACAAGCATATAATTTTATATATAAACCATTGGCCTAGAGTTCAGTTATTGAGTGTGTGAGACCATTTACTGGCTGAGTGTGTGCAACAAATGCTTTACACTGTCCTCTGATACTGCCTTACTGCTCGACCAAGCTACCACTTTAGAGAGTAAGGTTATATCTAACTTTAGCCTCTGCCAAACCTCAGGGGACTGTGGACCCTGTACACCCTGTACCTATTTGGGAACCGTATATACAGAGCCACTTTCTCACAGTCCCCAGACCCATCCCAGTCTTCCTTACCCTCCTCTGGCTGCCAGGTTGGCTGAAAATGGCCAGGGTGGAACACCGGGGCAAAAGTATCCATCGGCACCATATCCGGCGTCGGTCGATGCCGGTCCGGCTCCACATCGGGTTGGAAGCTGGGGGTGATGCTAGCTGGGGGACCAGGCAGTGTCGGTAGCGGACGCAGTGCCGGTCGAGTCGGCGCTAGTGGAGGTGTCACAAGGTCTACTGGCGCCGTTCCGGATCGAGGCACGAATCCATGGAGGCTCTGCGGTGCCAGAGCCGCCGGCAGGGAAGGCCAAGGGTCCCCAACTGAGTCCGGAGGGACCCGAAGGCGTGCCACCGGAGTCAGGCTGCACAAAGATGGCATGAATGGCTTCGTAAAACTGAAAGCTGGGCAGGGGTCGCTCCGGGTCCCGAGAAGGGAGGGAAATTCAGATACGGCCCTTCAGGCTCCGCATGCGGAGTCGCGGAAGTGGAACCGCCCACATCCCTCGTGGCGTCGGCCGACCGATGGGGAGAAGACGAAGAGCGACTATGCTTCTTTGACTTCTTCTTGTGCTTCGACTTACCTGACTCAGAGTGTGAAGACTTGGATGACGAGTGGTGATGGCTCCGGGACGGGTCACTCGAACTCCCTCGCAACCAGGACCGCGAACGGCGCAAAGTCGACTGCCGGTGCTCAAGAAGCTTTCGGGACCGCTCCCACAAAGACTTCAGAGCCATGGTCCGGCAGTCGGAGAAGGACTTGGGGTCTTGGCCGCGCTCCAGGAAAAAGAGGCAGACTCAGTGCGGATCCATCACCGACATCACTCGGGAACAGGAACCGCAGACCTTGAAACCGGGCATCCCTACGTGCACCAGGAGTTGGAAGGACTCGAAAAGACGTTAACAAAAGTCGCTCAAAAAGTACAGTCAAAAAGTGACTGGAGATACCGCTCTCTCTGGATCTGTGCTGGCTGGCGTGGAAAAAGAAAGAACTGACGTCAGCGAGGGCGACCACGATGCCAACGACAGACACGGAGCCAACCGACACCACCTTCCGACGCGCAGAGGTACTGCTGAAGAAAAACTTTCCGGATTCAGTCTGACGCCTGTGGGTTAATTCTAAGGTAAGGAATCTATAACTTTCTTTCAGATAAAATGGGTTCTTCTATGGTTAGTGCCTGAAGCTCACCTATTCTCCTCAGTGATGTGATAGCTATGAGGAAACCTACCTTCCAAGTGAGAAATTGCGGTTCACATCTATACAATGGCTAAAAGGTTGGATCCATCAGTCTGGCAAGGACAATGTTGAGATTCCACAATGGAGCAGGTGGAAGTCTTGGAGGAATGATTCTTTTAAGTCCCTCCATAAATGCTTTAATGACAGGCACACTAAAGAGAGATAGATGCTGTCTGTTCTGTAGGTACGCAGCTACTGCAGAAAGATGTAAGCGTATGGAAGTGTATGCTAAATTGGAACGCTGCAGATGTAATAAATAACAAATTATGTTTTGAACTGAAGCGTCCAGCGGATCGATTTGATTGTTATTGCAGTATATTACAAATCTTTTCCACTTTGCTGCATAGCATGCTCTTGTGGTAGGACATCTAGCCTCTTTGATGATGTTCATGCAGTCTGGCGGGAGATTAAGATAGCCAAACTCTAAGATTTCAGGTGCCAGATCGCAAGATTGAGATGACTGGGATCTGGATGTCTTATCTCTCCATGGCTGAGTGAGAAGATTGGGAGTGAGATGTAGTTTTTGGTGAGGAACTACTGAGAGCTCCAACAGTGTTGTGAACGAGGGTTGCCGGGCCCATGTGGGAGCAACCAGGATTAGTGTCAGGGAAGCCTGCCTGAGCTTCTGAACCACTAATGGAATGAGTGGGAGAGGCGGAAAAGCGTAGGCAAATATCCCTGACCAATTCATCCAGAGTGCATTGCCTTTGGACAATGGGTGTGGATGCGAAGGTTGGGCATTTTGCGTTTAGGTTTGAGGTGAACAGATCTATGTCCGTAAAAACCCACATTTGGCAGAATGGGAGGAGAACCTGAGGGTGGAGTTCCCATTCGTGAATCTGTTGTCCTAGACTATTGTGCAGATCTGCAATCCGATTTACTCCTGGGATGTGTTCTGCAATGAGATACATTTTGTGACGTATGGCCCATTTCCAGTTGGTCTGTGCTAGTTGTGACAGCTGGAGAGTGTCCCCTCCTGTTTTTGTATGTAGTACATTTCTGTCATGTTGTCTGTACGGAGCAGGACAGCTTTGACTACTAGTTGTACTTGAAACGCTTTGAGTGCTAGAAAAATTGATAGCAGCTCTAGATGATTTATGTGAAGCTGCTTTTGCTGCAGGCTCCACATGCCTTGAATTGTATGCGTTTGGAGATGACCTCCTCAACCAGTGAGCGATGCGTCTGCTGTTAGCACTATCTGTGGAACCGGGTCAAAGAAGAGCAGCCGTTTTTAAAGGTTTTGTGTATTCCACCACTGCAGAGAGCAATGGGTGCGGTCGTCCACCAACACTAGATATGATAAGAGACCCTCAGCCTGGTTCCTGTGACGTGCGTGCTAAGCACTCCTAAAGGGTACGCATCTGGAGTCTTGCGTAAGGCACTATTAGAATGCAAGACGCCATAATCCCTAGTAACTTCAGGAACACTTGAGCTGGTAATGAGTGTTGAGGCTGAAACTGACAGTCAAGTTTGCATGTTGCAGATTCTGGCCGGATTGGGGTAGGCCAAAGCCTTTTGTGTATCTATTTAGGCACCCACATATGCTTGTGTGTTGGATGGTTGTAGATGGGATTTGGACAGATTTACTGTGAATCCAAGATCGTGGAGCAACTGCACTGTTTTGTGAGAGTGACGTAGACAGCTCTTTTGCAAGTTGGCTTTTATGAGCCAGTCGTCTAAATATGGGAAGACGTGAATGTGCTGTCTTCTAAGATGAGATGAGACTACTGCCAGGCACTTGATGAAAACCCTGGGTGCGGTAGTTACTCCGAATTGGAGCACCTTGAACTGATAGTCCTGGCCTGCTACTACGGACCTGAGGTACTTGCGGTGAGCAGGGTGTATTGGAATATGGAAATAGGCGCCCTGTAAGTCCAGAGTGGACAGAAAACCGCCTTGTTGAAGGAGCGGGACCACTTGCTGGAGTGTGACCATGTGAAAGTGGTCCGACTGAATATATAGATTTAATTCTCAGTGGTCTAGTAGAGGCCTGAGAGAGCCGTCCTTCTTGGGAATTAATAAGTACAGGGAGTATACCCCTTGATATTTTAATGGAACTGATTCTATAGCTCCTTTTTGTAACAGAGAGAACACTTCTTGCTTTAGAAGGGTAAAATGATCTTGTGACATTGCGTGCGATCTTGGGAGAATGTTTTTGGGGAGTGTCTAAGTTCCAGGCAGTAGCCATATTGGATATTTAGTAAAACCCATTCGTCTGAGGTCATTGTGTTCCAGACAGGGAGAAATTGTGAGAGAAGTCCCCCGACAGGAGTGGAATGATCGGGGGTAAGGAAGTCACTGCTTGTTGTTTGCAAAGGAAGTGCGTGTGGAGTTGCCTTTGCCTCTTCCCTTACCATTGTTTCCTCTAAAACCTCCTCTGAAATAGCCTCTTGATGAGGGCGATTGGTTGTTGCCCTTGTAAGAGGAGGAGCAATTTTCTGTAGAAATATTTTTGGAGCCACCCCTGTAAAAGGAGCTACAAAAGGAACCCCTATTCGTAGGTAACTGCAAAGCCCCCATGGACTTTGCAACTTTGGTATTTTTTTCATCTTTTCCAGCGAGGAGTCAACTGCTGGACCAAAGAGGTACTCTTTATCAAATGGCTGGTTGAGAATAGAGGCCTGTACCTCAGGTTTAAAATCTGAAATTCTCAACCATGCATGTCTACGTAGCAATACGGTGGTTTACGCAAGTGCTGCTGTATCTGGGGCGCACTTGATGGAGGTATTGGTTTTAAGTTTGCGTTCCTGAATAAGATCATTTGCCTTAGATTTCAGTTCATCAGGCAGAAATTGCATGAGTTTTTCCAACTCATCATAATGACCCCTATCATATCTGGCTAACAAATCTGAGCATTAGCGATGCGCCAATGATTAGCCGCTTGTGAAGCTACCCTTTTGCTAGGAGCATCAATTAACTTGGACTCCTTATCAGGAGGAGGGGCCTCACCTGTGGTTTGAGAGTTAGCTCTTTTATGAGCATTGGAAACCACAAGAGAGTCTAAGGGCAGCTGACCCTTGATGTAAGCAGGGTCAGTAGGTGCCGGTTGATATTTCTTCTCAACTCTAGGTGGTGATGATCCACTCTAGGGGTGATGATTCTTGCCCTTACAGGATCTTTGATAACTTCATCTGTGTGTTTAAGCATCCCCCTTAAGCATTGGCAGTGTGCGGGTAGTTTTTTGAGAGGAACTTAGGGTCTCAAACAAGTCGTCCTCCTCTAAAGCCTCCTTATGCAGTTACGCCCCATGATAATGAGCAGCCCTTTAAAGAAGCTCAATATACCCTATATTGTCGTCAGGTGATGACGGTCTGGACGGATACAAGTCAGGGTGATTATCCGTGTTTGGGTCAGTGTCGTAATCCTCCCATGGGTTAACATCCTGAGGCCTATCCCCATGATCCTGTGGGTAAGGTGATAGTGGTGGTGGGGAATTAGTGGGTGCGATGAGTAATTGAGGATTAGTGGGCGAAGGAGGTGGAATATATGATGGTGAAGGCTTAGTACCCACATTTTATCTCTTCAGGGGAATGTGGTACTCTTCCTGTTGGCATATTTTCCTTTTTTCAGGCAATTTGGCATGGATATGACCAGTATCTGGGTTTATAACCAGTTTTCTGTTTCAGATCCGAAGGTGGAACATCGGACCAAGGCTATTTTGTTGGAGACTTTTTATCTTTGCTCGCCATTTTCGGCATTGAAGGTTTCGGCTCTGAACTTTTCGGTACCGAAGATTTAGTCTTTGATAAAGATGGAACGTGGACCACGATATGCTTTGATTTCTGCACCGAGGATTTCTTCTCTGTTGGAATCTTCGCTGGAGATGCCCGGTATGGAGCTGCCTTGGTGTGGCATCTCGTGACGTTGAGCCTGACTGTCACAGAGCGTCTTCTTCGATCGAAACGATCGGTATGCGTCGCAATCTTTCTTGTCTTGTTCCGGGGATAAACAAAGGTTGCACACTTCGTGCAGGTCGGTGCATGGAAATTTGGCGCAACACCCGGGACTGAGCTTGAATGGAGTCCGCTCCATTGACTGCTAGCAAGTCCAGCGCGGGGCGGCCCAACTGCCCTCCACGAGTTTTCCGATCGAAGATCTTTGCGTCGAAACAATATGCGGAGGATGGGAAACGCGATTGCGAAACAATACCGAAGGTGGTGGATTGCACACTGAAGGGAACCAGAGAAACGGTGCTGAACCGTAACGCAGCAATTCAAATCCGAACCAGATGGTGGAAAAAACAATCTAACAACGGAGCTAATGCCCATGCGCACTATTACCGAAAGGAGGAATCACCTACCTCGTGACTGAAAAAGACTTCTTCGAAGAAAAACAAAGTGCAAACATCCGGACCCAACACTAGATGGCGGGCTATGCAAAGCATGTGATCTACAGCTCACATGGCTCGAACAAAAGTACTCAAACACGATAATGCATGAATGTCACTATTTCCAGACTACACCTTCCAGGTGCAAAAGAAACGTGTATCCTACCATGGAGTCAAACAAAATCTTCCAACCCTCAATGTAAAGTACGCCCTCCTTTACCCTGCTAAACTCAAGATCATTCAGGATCAGAAAAGCTACTTTTGCAATAAGCCTGAGAGTGGATAGAACACACCTTCTCAGAGCTGCCTATAGATAAGGGCCTCAAAAATGATTCAGAACCTAAAACTAGGAAACGTTTGCCACAGACTTGACGCCCAAAATCACGAAGAAAGCAAGATGATCTGGGACTTACGCCCGAACAAATGCTTGCAGGGCAAAGATCAGCCCTGCTATCGGCAGTCATGCTTCGAGAACCATGGATAACCACAGATGATGAATCCTCGACTGGTGACACGGCTTAATCAGAATCAGACAACAGCCAACTACTATTCCCTTCCATAACGCCACAAACTGTAAATGACTTATTGAACTGACAAATGACAGCACCTACAAATCGGGGTGCACAGGCCTCTTTCATGTAGTTTTCACGGTCACACTGAAGGTTG
The DNA here is from genome assembly GCF_964204655.1 of Triturus cristatus. Taxonomy (NCBI): domain Eukaryota; kingdom Metazoa; phylum Chordata; class Amphibia; order Caudata; family Salamandridae; genus Triturus; species Triturus cristatus. Next base: position 932,652,941 of record NC_140584.1, on the reverse strand, counting down.
CGGCGAAGAAAATAACAAAGGTATATTGGCACCACGCAACTCAAAGGTAGCCCTGATTAGAGTTTAGAGCTCCATGAAGGCTTGCTATGTTCCCAGTTCCTGGGAATGTGTTGTGAGAAAGTGCCATCTTTCCTGCATGGTATGTTCCCACTTTTTGCTGAATTGCTGATGTACTTTGACTAAGTGTGCCCTGGGCTCCTGCCAATCAGGTACCCAGGGCCTGTGTTCCTTCACTAAAACTGCATGACAACCTAAACCCAATTGGCATCTCTCGCCACATGTCAGCCCCTAGTAAATGGTACCCTAGGTACTCAGCACCTTGTGACCAGAGAAGGCCCCTAAGGGCTGCAGCACTTATTGTGCCACCCTTGGAGGCCCTGTACCCTGACACACACACACACACACACTGCCTTTGCAGGCTGAGTGTCTGGGTGCAGAATAAAACACAGTCGACATGGCACACTTCCCTGTGTGCCATGCCCACAACACACACTGCCCTGGTATACCTCAGTCACCCCTCTAGCTGGGTGCCCCATGCCAATGGTGTGGGTACAGGTGCATGAGCCCTGTGCCCCTACAGTACCCAGGTCCATTCCTGGGCACTGTAAGTGCAGTGCTGCCATTAAGAGTATATGGTGCTGGGAGGTCGTCAACACGAACTCCACAACACCATGATGGCAACACTGAAGACTGAGAAGTTTGGTATCAAACTTCTCAGCACATTAAACCCGCACTGATGCCAGTGTGGGATTTAATGTACAATGCACGACAGAGGGCAACTTAAGAGTTGCCCCCTGAACCTAACCTACAATCAACGTCTTGTCTGAGGGGCTGCCTAGGCTGCAACACAGCAGACATGTTGCTGGACCCCTGAGTAGAGAGCCATCCGCTCTCCCCGGCCTCCAACAATGCACATCCTGGGCGAGGTGCTAGGTCTCCTACCCCAGGATGGGCAGGGGAAGCTTCAAAGGCATGCCGCCTTTGTGAACTTCTCCAGGCCACTTGCTGTACTCAGCAACTGAGCTCATTGACAGACTGGCAGCTGCTAAGTTTTTGAGCACATTTGACCTAACAGCAGGCTACTGGCAAATCAGACTAGCTGAGAGTGCAAAGGCCAAAACTGCTTTCTCGACCCCAGGAGGACATTATCAATTTGTGGTAATGCCCTTTGGTTTGAAGAATGCACCTGCCACTTTCCAAAGGCTGGTGAATCAAGTCCTTACTGGGTTGGATGATTATTGTGCAGCTTATCTTGATGATATTGCTGTCTTTAGCTCCACCTGGGAGGATCACCTGGTCCACCTGAGGAATGTTTTAGAGGCCCTGCAAAAGGCAGGCCTCACTATCAAGGCCACTAAGTGCCAGATAGGGCAGAGCAAGGTTGTATACCTGGGCCACCTAGTTGGTGGGGGTCAGGTTCAACCACTGGAGAGCAAGATCCAGACCATAAAGGACTGGGCTCCTCCAACTACCCAGACTCAGGTCAGAGCTTTCTTGGGCCTGTCTGGGTACTACAGAAAGTTTGTTAAGAACTATGGGTCCATAGTGACACCACTTAATGACTTGACCTCCAAGAAGATGCCAAAGAAAGTTCAGTGGACAGCAAGCTGTCAAAAAGCATTTGATGACCTGAAGCAGGCCATGTGCAGTGCACCTATTCTGAAAAGTCCAGACTACTCCAAAGAGTTCATTGTCCAGACAGATGCTTCTGAGTTAGGTGTGGGAGCTGTTCTTTCACAACTGAATGTAGATGGTCAAGACCAGCCAATTGCTTTTATAAGTAGAAGGCTGACCCCTAGAGAGAAACGTTGGTCAGCTATTGAGAGGGAGGCCTTTGCTGTGGTTTGGGCCCTGAAGAAGCTGAGGCCATACTTGTTTGGCACTCACTTCAAGATTCAGACAGACCATAAGCCACTCTTGTGGCTAAATCAGATGAAGGGTGAAAATCCCAAACTTCTTAGGTGGTCCATTTCCCTACAGGGGATGGACTTCACAGTGGAACATAGACCTGGGACTGACCATGCCAATGCAGATGGACTCTCCAGATATTTCCACTTAGAACATGAAGACTCAACTGGTCAAGGTTAGTTTAATGTCCCTAAGTTTGGGGGGGGGTTGTGTAGGAGAGTAGGGTCTGCTTTCTATGTTCACCCCCACTTTTTGCTTTTGCTTTACTGGTTTTCGACTTAGATGTGGCTGTGGGCCTGCTAATCAGACCCACAGCCCTGCTGTTCTCTCTCTAAATTACTACTATGTACTTTAGGTGCATAACCCATTTGGATAGGATCACCTTATTGGGCCCTGTACAGTGTACCCTAGGTACCCAGGGCATAGGTGTACCCTAGGCCTACCAGGGGCTGCAGCATGTATTGTGCCACCCCTGGCCTGGCCTTCCATTTTGACACAACTGGCTGATCACTCAGCTGGGGCAAGGTCGTGTAATCACCCCTTGCTTAGGTGTAGTATTCCTATACCTAACTTACATATAGACACATGTGTACCTATCAGTCACTCCTATGGCAGGCCTTGACAATCCTGGAGGCAGAGTGCTTGGTAACATGTGAGATGGTGCTCTAGCATGAGCTGAGCCTGTCTGCAGCTTTCGGAACCTTGTCCTTATAGCTGTTCTATGATATAGCCTACCATATACTCTTAAAGTGCCTTATAATCTTAGACGGTTATGGTAACTATGGTTGGGCTTTATCAAAACATGTCGTGTAAGGTGTCTAACACTCGGGAATAATACCCCCATGCCATTTCTGGACATGAGAATATTATTCCCCCCTTCTAGAGGGAAAGACATGTTAAAATCATACTTCAACTGTTAGCCTCTGACCAAAGCCTCAGCATCACAAAATGGATGCTGCTGCCACGACACAAGTCTGACCTCCTGCTGCTGGGAGTGATCCCAGCCAGGGAGGCCTGGACAATAGGTTTCCTGCTTGGGGAGGTGCTAGCACCTCCCCAGACAGCCTTTAGTGTATTGGGGCAGGGTGGGCTGAAAGGAATGAGACATGCCTGGGGCACACAAGGTGTTCCTTGCATAGTCCAGTTCAAACCGGCGCTGGGGCACTCCAGCCCCAGCTCTGGCGCGAAACTGGACAAAGGGAAGTGGGTGTAACCACCCCCTCCCAGGTCCCACCCATAAGGCGTGACCTAGCAGGTATCCCAGCCCCCCAGATTAGTATAAGAGTGGGAGTTGGGCCTCAAGACTTTAGATTATCCTGAACCTGCAACTTGAACAGAAACTCTGGACCTTCGACATTCGACGAAAGAAGAAGACTGAAGAATCTCCCTTGTGGCCAAGGAGTGGCTACCCTGTGCAAACAGGCACCATCAAGAGACTACCCTTTGCTTTGCCCACGTTCTACGAGGAACCGACTGCAGAGCCCGACCAGAGCCTTGACTTCCAGACTTCTCCGACCCTGATCCACATCCACAGCAAAGCTGAGATCCGTGGAGGCGACGAGCGACGTGGGACCGGCTACCTGGGAAAAGTGGCTAGTAACTTAAAGCGCAGCTTCTGAGGCACCCTCGAAGTTGTGCACCGGGGATTGAGAAGCCCCAACCCCAAGCACCATCTGCACCGAAGATCAGCCCCCCACACTCCACGAGTCCTGCGTGGGGCCCTTCTGCATTTTCCTGCTTGCCGCGTCTGTCCGGTTGCTTGCCCGCTGGCTAGTGGCCTTTGTGACGACGCACCCTGAAATCTTCTGCGCTGGTTTGGCTCCTCCAGACTGGCTCCCGCTTCTCTGCAAAGAAGAAGCACCCCAGACCTTCCTGGTCTGCACCAGAAGCAAGTCCTCCGTTCTTCGTGGGTTCCGCTTGCCAAGGCTTGGTGAGTCCTAGTCCAACTTCGACGCCGCCGACAGCAAGAGCCTTCGTGGGACAGCTCGCCTCCTGGTCCTGGTCGTCCTCGACGCTTCCTGGTCCTCCTGGCTGCAGCGACAAGCTTCACCTTCACCTGCAATCCTCACGACATCGCCTGGTTCCTTCCTGGTTCCACGTGGTCACTGGCTAGTGACCTTGACTCTGTCCCTTCTGCTTGCAGGTCTCCTTTGTTCTTGATCCCAGCCTTGGGATCCACCGGACACTCTTCACTGACTGCCTGTCAGCATCTTTCTTCAGGCATCCATAGGAGTCGACGACGAAAACCGACGCATCTTCACCCCTATGCACCCGCAGCCTGTGGGCTAGGTAACTTGGGTACTCCGGTGCTCATCAGGATAGTGACTATCCTAGTGTCTAGTTTTCAAGTCTCAACCTCCTAGCTACTCCGGAAGTGTCCTAAATCTATCTATTTCTAAACTGTAACATTGCTATTGACTTTTACGCATTACGCGTGAGTGTTTCCACTCTGCACACGAATCCCGTGGGCCTCCCACTTCTTAACTAACGCTAGTGTAGTGTAGCCCCAGCGATTCCCTAGGCCTAGGCCTATTCTATTTCCGTGACAGTGGTTCTTATACCACTTATTTAGTATATGGTTTGCGTGGCCCCTAGGGCCTAACTGTATTACTTACCTGTGTGACTTACTGTATGCATTAATAAGACTGTGTTGTACTTACCTCTAAACTCATAAAGAGTGCTGAGGGTTTGACTAGAATAAATACACTTTATTTTATATATATATCTGTTGTGGTGTCCTTTCATTTGGTATTCAAGGGATTATATATGGTATCACAGCTGGCTTCACATGCCATTCAGAGTTTAGCCTAAGACTGCTCTTGTCCATGCTACCACTAGGATAGCTGGTCTATAAGGTTGACTTTACAACCAATCACCATAAGGGTATTTGGACTGATATAAGGTGTACACTATAACTAGTGACATCATACATCAGGCCAACTTCTCACAGCCCCCACCGGTTCTGACCCCCACTCTGGCGGGAAGACTGTTGGGAAAGCCCAAGGAAGAAAAGGTGGTGTGCCAGCCTCTGCCAACCCCACTCCTCAGGTGGGGGAGGCGAGGTGAAGCACATCTCCGGGCTCTTGCCATCTTGGAGATGGGGAGTCCTGCCAAATCAGGACTAGGCTACTGCCCCCCTCCCACAGGAGATTGGCAGGATAGGGGGGTATATCCACCCCAGGGAAGGGACCCATTGGTCCCTGCCCTTAACCTACCTGTAAGGCCCCTAAATTTAGTATTTAGGGGCACCCTGAACCTTCCTTCCTCAGATGCCGAATCCGAAACAAGAAAGAAGAACAAGAAACAAGAAGATCTGCCGTGCAGCTGCTAACAAGTGGAAGACACCAACTGATTTGGCCCCAGCCCTACAGGCTTGTCGACCCTTGAACCTGCTAAACTCCGGCGTCTCCAGTGGTCAGCAACCTCAAAAACCCCGGAGGACCCGACTGCCTTGTGACTAACCAACTGGGACTCCCACAAGCAGTGGTACTGCTCAAAGCAAGTAACTGACCCCTGGCACCAGCCAGGAACCGCAAACCCTGCACACACTGCACCCGCCAAGCCAGGCCTGTGCCTGAGTGGACAAACACCAAGAGGACGTCCCCCCGGTGACTGTGACCCAGAATCCAGCACCCAAGGACCCACCTCGACACTGACGCCTGCAGCCTCAGAATCAGGGACCCCTCCAACCGCGACCAGCAGAGGGTAAGATTTCCCAACGCCAAAAAGCACCCCGCCACCCGGCGGCCCCCTGTGCCCAACTCCTGGGTGCCTACTTATCCTCCAACTACCCAACTTACCTCTCAAAGTGGTGGTCACACCTGAAGAATCTTCGTCCCCGAGCTGGCAGCCTTTGTTCGTTCTTGAGCTTCTCCATTGAAATCCATTGAGCGCCCGACGGCTCAAAAGCACCCTGCATCCAGCCGCCCGAGTGCCCCTGGAAGTGCAACCTCTATCCTAACCTACTTCCCCTGAGCAAGTGCCCAGGAGCCCAGCTCCCACAGCCGCGTGGCCTGCTTGCCAGCAGCCACCAACCAAAGGCCCCCTGCCCGCCATAGGATAGCATTGGGCCTAACTCTCTCTGCACCCGGCTGCCCCTGTGCCGCTGAGGGTGTACCAACTATACCTACCTGACCCTGGGACACCCCTGAGTCTATGCCCAGAACCTTAACTCTGCCAATCGAGTACTTACCCAAAAGCCGATAACTCACTTTTCTTCCATAGGGTAACATTGACTGGTTTCCTTTGGAAATTCTTCTAAGTGTCGAGTTTTTAAACTTTAAAATATTCATCTAAAATCAGCCGAATTACGAAAACTAATTTACTCACCTGTTATCAGGAGAGATCCCAGTGCTGGATCTTGGTGCCCAGCACTGACCCTGAAAAGTAATTACAACCGTACTTACCTATAACTTAATGTTCCTCCATAGGATAACATTGCCTAGTTTTTGCCAGAAATTCTTCTAAGTGTCGATTTTTGAATCTTACAAATATTTGCTAACAATCGCCTGTATAACAAAAATGGATTCTTTCAACTGTTTACAGGAGATGCACCAGTGCTGGATCAAGGATCCAACACTGAGTAAGAACAAGCATTGGCTTAGCCAATAGGTCTTGCCTTTGGGAACTTATAAGTGTTTAGCCATGCAACAGTTGATGTTGTTGCACCAAGGATATTGTGCTGCATAACTTAATACTTATAAGATCCCAAAAGCGAGAACTATTGGCTATGCCAATGCTTGTCTTTCAATGATGGAAAAAGTAGTTAAGTTTCACTCAAGCAAACCACTTGTGAAGCGCAGGCAGGTGTCTCCTTTTCATTGCACCATCTCAAGCCCAGAGTTCTGGCACATTCAAAAGTAGTTCCCTGACACATATTTCGCTTTTAGTTAAGTTCATTAGAGAAATTCAGCAATTGCAGCTGGTGTTTATGCAGGTGTGAACAACTGTACATGCAAGTGCCAGCGTGCTGCTGCAAGGAAGTTACCCTCCAGTGGGCATTAATCCGAATTACAGCCCTTGAATCATTCTAGTATAAAATAACATACTGGCACTTAATCAAAACACCTCTCCCATTTTGTAGGGGTTAGGTGAGGCAGGTTTGGCTTTTACATCTGGGATGTAATGTTGTTTACAGTGTCAAAAGTGCTAGCTCACGAGGCACTAAAAGAATCCTCTACCCTTTCCAGGCCAATCTAGCTGCACTCGCTCTTCAGCCCAGGGCAGTCTTCATAAAACTCTCCTTAATGACTGTGGCCGGGTTCTGTGCTGCACTTCCGACATCTGGATCACTGGGGGCAGGATGGTTGCCCAATATATGAGGTTCCCTATTACATTTGCTCCTAAAATTGATTAGCACGTGCCTGATTTAACTTGACCAAGAAGGCCCTAGTCTAATATTCCCCCGTAGATTATACATCAAATTAGCAAGGAAAAACCAGAGTGTGGCCAAAATATTGCGGCCTTAATATTGAGAAGTGAAATACTGTGAAACTTAGTGCATGCTGATAAGTATAGATTTACTATTATAGACTCCACACCCACGTCATCACCTTTTTGACATGAAGTCGCTAGACCTGCCTCGGAGCTGGTGGAGGGGGAAAATGAGACCCGTCACCTACAACGCGTCACAGAAAATGAGCAACACGCTGTGTGTTGTGACAGGAAGGGGAATGTGTGGTGTATAGCGACAGAAAAGCGGTACTGCATGTCGAGGGACAAAGAAAATGAGATTTGCTTTGTCTCATGACTGAGACATGATTTGTCCTGACAAAACAAATAGACATGCGTTCTGTAGCAAACAAAATAAGCCATGCTATATGTATGTCGTGGTAGAACAAGTAACCTGAGACGAGAATGTAGTCTGCCCGCGCCGTTGCAGCGGCTCAATTTATTTGTTAAAAACAAGCCGGTAATGTTTGTTTAAACAAGACGTGCGGCCACGAACGGGAGTTGTGTGCGCGCGAAAGTGAAACTGATCGCGGTCCAGATGGCGCCTCGGACGGTGAAAGCTGGCGGGTGCGCGCAAGCTTGAGGCCACCAAAAGCCTGTGGTAGCACTTTGAAAACCCCGCTTACTAAATGTCTCGCAGCGCAGCCGCTGGCTCAGGCGAGACCTAAAAAGTAGCGATAACCCTACTTACCTGCTAAGTGAATTTCCTCCCATAGGATAACATTGGTGATTCTATGTGAAAGACTTTCCAAGTGTCAACTTTTAAAATACAATAATATTCCTTAAAATCACAACTGTAGCCAAAACGTTTTTACTCAACTGTTTACAGGAGATGTCCCAGGACTGAATCTAGGATCCAGTCCTGTGGTAAGAAAAGTAATCCAAAAAGTAATCAATTGCATTTAACTAGAAATTCCCATTGAACTCAATGTACAATTGCGTTTGAAATTGTGTTGCCTATTGCAACAACTGTAACTATTGCATTCAAAAGTCTATTGCCTATTGAAGAGTATTTAACTAAAGCATCTCATTCTGAGAAAGTATATTTTGATACCTATTGTTGGTTCTAAAATAAAACCACCATATATTTTTATATACAAACCAATGGCCTAGAGTTCAGTTCTTGAGTTTGTGAGACCATTTGCTGACTGAGTGTACAACAAATGCTTTACACTGTTCTCTGATACTGCCTTACTGCTCGACCAAGCTACCACTTTAGAGTAAGGTTATATCTAACTTTAGCCTCTACCAAACCTCAGGGGACTGTGGACTCTGCACACTGTACTTATTTGGGAACAGTATATACAGAGCCACTTTCTTACATGTGTCCCTACACCGGTTCCCACTTGGAGGCTTGACCCTCGCCTCCTGGAAGATGGTGTATTCCGAGACACCATAGCTACTACCATTGAAAATTTTTTCCGTGAACGCAGGAACGGCCAATACAACAGGGATAGAATGGGAGACATTTAAAGTAGTGGTACGCGGGACCATAATCAACACACCGTTCAAATGGAACTTAAGCAGGTGGAAGACACTCTTGCGAGGTTGGAACGCGATACTGCCCAAACCGAAGCTGCCAAAGCAGACCTTCAAGAAGGCTGTATAAAATATGCAGAACTCCTAGAACAACTGCGGGTGATAGATTATCGAGCTTACACACAGAAAATGCACCTGGAGGTAGACCGACCTGGTACACTATTGGCACGTCTAGTTCGAAGCACCCCTCAATCAACACCTTTAACAGAAATATTCACTCCACAGACCTGTGTAACCACACAGAGTGAAATTAATAATGCCTGTTTTTATAATTATTACAAAGCACTATACACTGTCCCAAGTAGAGCGGACCCACAGGAGCATAGCGATTTCCTGGGCTCAGTTCACCACCTGCAAATTCCAGCAGAGGCACTTAAGATGTTAGCTGCACCAATCACTACTGCTGAAATACGTACAGCAGTTGAAGATCTACCCAAAAATAAAACACCGGACATAGACGGATTACAGGCAGAACTATACACTACGTACTCCATCTTATTGACCCCTAGACTTCAAAAACTATCAGGAGGCATTCAAGACCAGATCCCTACCCCGACACCGCAGTGCAAGCCCTAATAACTTCCCTACTCGAGCCTTGCAGGGACCACTCTAACTTATCTGCCCATCGCCCGCTATCTTTACTAAATACAGAATATAAAATACTAAGTAAAGTGCTAGCCTGCCATCTCCAACCCCTCCTGCCACAATTAATACATACTGACCAGTGCTGATTTATACCTGCACGGAATACATCTCTCAATATACGAAGGCTCTGCAATGTTCTGTTTGCATGCCACAAGGAAATGATTGACGCGGGATGTATATCACTAGATATCTGCCAAGCATTTGATGCACTAGATTGGAACTATATGCTTGCTGCCCAACAAAGTTTTGGGATCCCCTCTGAATACATACAATGGATTTGGATACTCTTACCTTGCTACGACCTGGGTACGCACAGGGGCACACATCACCTGCATATCCAATTCATGAGACGGGGCTGTCCCATCAACCATGTTTTGAATGAATCATTTTGGGAATCACTCTTAAGCATACACTCCATGCGATATCCCTTGAAGCAGATATTATTCTCTATTCCAAAGATCTACGGCTTGTGCAAGGTATCAGAAGTTTTTACTCAGTTTGAATCCACTGCGGGACTAGCCATCAATTCAAATATGCTACTTACCAGTATGCATCTGTTCTTGGCATGTAGGGCTGCTGACATTCATATCTGTGCATAGATCACCGCCTAGTGTTGGGTCCGGATGATTGCATATTGTTGTCCTGGAAGAGTCTTCGAAGTATCACGAGATAGGTGGCTCCTCCCCTGGACTACAGTGGGCATGGGCATCCTCTCCATCCTCAGATTGTTTTTCGCCATTGTGGCAGTGATGGAGTAGATACAGTAAGTGATGACCATGCTATACAGTAATTCTGAGTGCTGCAGCCGCTGCAGGCGCCGGGGAGGAGGGTGGGCAATATGAATGTCAGCAGCCCTACATGCCAAGAACAGATGCATACTGGTAAGTAGCATATTCGGTTCGAGGCATGTGGGCTGCTGAATTCATATCTGTGCATAGATTATATAGCAGTCCCTCCATTAGCGGCGGCTGCCCGTGTCAGCTGCAGCAGTCTGAAAAAGGGTCTTGAGAACAGCCTGTCCTACAGCTGCCTGCTGTTTTGAATGTACATCTACACAGTAGTGTTTAGTAAATGTATGTATAGTGGACCATGTGGCTGCTCTACATATTTCCTCTAAAGGAATGTTCCCTAGGAAAGCCATGGACGCCCCTAACTTTCGTGTTGAGTGGGCTCTTGGGGGAATCGTTAATGTGCGTTTAGCTTTTTCATAGCAAATTTGAATACATTTAACGATCCATCTGGCTATCCCTGCTTTGGAAATGGCGTTGCCCTTGAGTTGTGGAGAAAAGGCAACGAACAGTTGTTTTGTTTTCCTAAAATCCTTTGTTCGGTCTATATAGTACATGAGGGCCCTCTTTACATCTAGTGTATGGAGCATTCTCTCTGCGACATTTTCTGGATTTGGAAAGAAAACAGGCAGTTCAATAGTCTGATTCATGTGGAACTGCGAGATCACTTTAGGCATGAATGTGGGGTTGGTACGTAGTACAACTCTGTTTGCGTGAACCTGTATGAATGGCTCTTGAACGGTTAGTGCCTGGAGTTCACTAACTCTTCTCAATGAAGTGATCGCCACTAAGAAAGCTACTTTCCAGGTGAGGAATTGAATCTCACATGAATGTAGAGGTTCAAAAGGTGGACCCATCAATCTGGTGAGGACCACATTCAGGTTCCACACCGGTGCCGGTGGGTGTGTTGGAGGAATCACTCTTTTGAGTCCCTCTAAGGCTTTGATGGCAGGCACTCTGAATAAAGAGAGGTGCTGCCTGTTCTGAAGATAGGCTGCTATTGCGGTTAGATGTATACGGATGGAGCTGTATGCCAGGTTGCATCGGTATAAGTGTAACAGGTAACAGATGATGTTCTGAATGGATGCATCCAGCGGATTAATGTCATTGTTTTTACAGTAAATGACAAATCTTTTCCATTTAGCCGCATAGCAAGCTCTGGTCGTGGGTCTCCTGGCCTCCTTGATGATATTCATACATTCTGGAGGCAGGTTCAGGTAGCCAAACTAAGACTTCAGGAGCCAGATCGCCAGGTTCAGCTGTTGCGGATCTGGGTGCTGAATTTCGCCATGGTTCTGTGTTAAAAGTTTGGGTGTTAGCCGCAGTCTTTGAGGCGGCACCACGGAAAGTTCTAGTAACGTGGTGTACCATGGCTGGCGTGCCCACATTGGAGCAACCAGGATGAGTATCATTGAGTGTTGCCTTAGTTTGTGTGCCACTAGCGGTATTAATGGCGCTGGGGGAAAAGCGTACGCAAATCTGCCGGGCCAGTTCATCCATATCGCATTGCCCTGCGACTGTGGGTGCGGGAACCTGGCGGCAAAGCTGTGGCATTTTGCGTTTTCCCTTGTGGCGAATCGGTCTATCTCTGGATGACCCCACTGCTGGAAGTACGGTTGGAGTACTGATGGATGTAGCTCCCACTCGTGCATTTGGTGGCTGTGTCTGCTGAGCAGATCCGCCATTTGGTTGTCCTTGCCCGGGAGGTGTTCTGCCATGAGGAACATGTTCCTCTGAATGGCCCACCTCCACATGCTCTGAGCCAGATGAAACAACTGTGGAGAGTGTGTTCCTCCCTGCTTCTGTATGTAGTACATGGCAGTCATGTTGTCCGTCCGGATCAACATGACTTTGTTGCACAAGTGTACTTCGAATGCCTTCATTGCCAAGAAGATTGCCATCAGTTCCAGAAGGTTGATGTGCATCTTCTGTTGCTGTGTCGTCCATAGTCCCTGCACTGTGTAAATGAGTACATGAGCTCCCCATCCCTGGAGAGACGCGTCCACCGTCAGTATTATTTGTGGAACAGGCTCTTGGAACGGTCGGCCCTTGCAAAGGTCTTGTGGATTCCACCAATGCAGAGAGTTGTATGCCCGACTGCTCACCAACACTAGGTCTTTCAACTGTCCTTGAGTCTGATTCCATTGACGTGCCAAGCACTCCTGAAGCGGGCGCATATGTAGTCTTGCGTGCGGGACTATGAAGATGCAGGAGGCCATCATGCCTATCAACTGCATGAACACTCGCGCTGGAAGGGAGTGTTGAGGTCTGAACTTTTTTATCAGCAGTTGCATGCTGTTGATCCTCACTTAATTTCGCTGAGCTTTGGCTGCCTGAGTGTCTATGGTCGCGCCCAGGTACTGCCGTACGTGGGCGGGTTGAAGATGTGACTTTGGATAATTTAGTGAGAATCCCAGACTGTGAAGAAGGTGAATGGTGTGGGATATGTGGCTGGCACACTGCTGGGCTGACTTTGCCTGAACAAGCCAGTCGTCCAGGTAAGGGAAGACGTGAATGCGCTGTCTCCTTAAGTGTGCAGCCACTGTCGCTAGGCACTTGGTAAAGACTCTGGGCGCCGTTGTTACTCCGAAAGGGAGTACTTTGAACTGATAATGCTGATCCTGAAGAGTGAACCTGAGATATTTTCTGTGTGATGGGTGTATGGGTATGTGGAAATACGCATCCTTCAAATCCAGTGTTGCTAGGAAGTCTGCCTGACTGAGTAACGGTAGAACCTGCTGGAGGGTGAGCATATGAAAATGCTCTGACAATGTATTGAGAGGTCTCAGGTCTCAGGTCCAGTATAGGTCTGAGAGACCCGTCCTTTTTTGGGATCAAGAAGTACAGAGAGTACACCCCTGACCCTCGTTGTTCTACGGGCACGAGCTCTATGGCTCCTTTCTGCAGCATACTTAGTACTTCCTGCTGCAATAATGTCAAGTGCTCTGCGGACATAGGACGGTGTCTTGGTGGTATGTTGGGTGGATTGGATGTTAATTCCAGACAATAACCGTACTGGACAATTTCTCTGACCCACCTGTCTGTGGTGATGGATCTCCAGACTGGCAGGAACTGTTGGAGTCTCCCCCCGACCGGTGTTATGTGGTCGGGGGGCAGTGATAAGACGTCACTGTTTGTTATTGGCGGAGGACATGGTGTTGTTGTGTCCTCGTCCTCTGCCTTTGGTGCTGGATCCACGATATCCACCCCTATTGTTCTTATTATAGGTACTCTGGGTACTTCCTTTATTGTACTGCTGCTGGGACCCCTGACCTCTAGCTGCTCCTCTATTCCCGGGGCGACGAAAGGAGCCACTCCGAAACTGCTGCGACTGTAGAGCCCCCATAGATTTCGCAGTTTGTGTCCTTTTTAATCTTTTCTAGTGTAGTGTCAACCTCGGGGCCAAATAAAAAGTGTGGGTTGACTGGTTGATTCAAGATATTATTTTGAATTTCAGGTTTGAAACCTGATATACTCAGCCATGCGTGCCTCCTCAACATCACACTAGTGTTGATTGCCCTTGCTGCAGAGTCAGCTGCATCTAGTGCGCATTTGATGGACGCATTTGTAATGAGTTGTCCCTCTCTGATGAGGAGCTCCGCTCCATCTTTGTATTCATCTGGTAGGTGTTCTAGCAGTGTTTCTAGGGTATCGTAGTGTGACCTGTCGTATCTGGCCAGGAGTGCCTGAGTGTTGGCAATGCGCCAGATGTTTGCTGCTTGTGCTGCTATCCTTTTTCCTGATGTTTCTAGCACTTTGGACTCCTTGTCCGGAGGAGGAGCATCACCGGAAGGTATGCGAGTTAGCTCTCTTGCGAGCATTAGAAACTACCATGGAGTCCAACGGCAATTGACCCTTAATGTACATTGGGTCTCCTGGGGCTGGTTTGTATTTTTTCTCTATTCTCGGGTTCAATACCCGTGCTCTGGTTGTCTCCTTAAAGATGTCCTTAGCATGTTTAATAACCCCTTTTAACATTGGTAGAGTCTTGACCGTTCTTTCTGATGTGGAGAACGTGTCCACCGAGAAATCCTCCTCCACAGAGTCAGAATGAAGTTCCACTCCGTGATTGGCAGCCGCTCTTTCAATGAGCAGTACTAAAGGGGGTGGTGATGGACGGAGCATCAGAACCAATCAAACACTCACACCCAGTCAACAGATCTGGGTTTGATCCATCACCGTTCTTTAGCCCACTCTGCCACCCCAGTTCAGACATGGCCATATGCAATTAAGTCTGACCCTGTGCCTCATGGGAACAGTCCAGCCCGAACTGCCAAGCCATGTCTTCCCTGGACCGGAAACAAGCTTCCTAGGACCGGTTTCTGGCATTTCAGCCGTCTTCAGCCAGGCTTGCTTGAATCCAGTGGCAAAGTGAGCAAGGGACTCACGTCTGAGCATACCCTGCCAACTTATGGCGAACAAAGCAGTACTAAAGGGGGTGGTGATGGACGGAGCATCAGAACCAATCAAACACTCACACCCAGTCAACAGATCTGGGTTTGATCCATCACCGTTCTTTAGCCCACTCTGCCACCCCAGTTCAGACATGGCCATATGCAAATCAGTCTGACCCTGTGCCTCATGGGAACAGTCCAGCCCGAACTGCCAAGCCATGTCTTTTGTACCGCTTTGTTCGCCATAAGTTGGCAGGGTATGCTCAGACGTGAGTCCCTTGCTCACATTGCCACTGGATTCAAGGAAGCCTGGCTGAAGACGGCTGAAATGCCAGAAACCGGTCCTAGGAAGCTTATTTCCGGTCCAGGGAAGGCAAGGCTTGGCAGTTCGGGCTGGACTGTTCCCATGAGGCACAGGGTCAGACTGATTTGCATATGGCCATGCCTGAACTGGGGTGGCAGAGTGGGCTAAAGAACGGTGATGGATCAAACCCAGATCTGTTGACTGGGTGTGAGTGTTTGATTGGTTCTGATGCTCCATCCATCACCACCCCCTTTTGTACCGCTTTGTTCGCCATAAGTTGGCAGGGTATGCTCAGACGGGAGTCCCTTGCTCACTTTGCCACTGAATTCAAGCAAGCCTGGCTGAAGACGGCTTAAATGCCAGAAACCGGTCCTAGGAAGCTTATTTCCGGTCCAGGGAAGGCATGGCTTGGCAGTTCGGGCTGGACTGTTCCCATGAGGCACAGGGTCAGACTGATTTGCATATGGCCATGCCTGAACTGGGGTGGCAGAGTGGGCTAAAGAACGGTGATGGATCAAACCCAGATCTGTTGACTGGGTGTGAGTGTTTGATTGGTTCTGATGCTCCGTCCATCACCACCCCCTTTTGTACCGCTCTTTCAATGAGGGCGTTAAAAGCAGCAGTATCTTCAGTGGGAGATGGTTTTATATTATAAAGATGAGTGTCAGGAGCATTTTGTGGGTCTCCTGGGTCATTAGGGTCTCCCCATGCTTGATCCTGGTCTTGCTGTTGTTCATCAGGGTCATTATCCACAGGATAAGTGGCATCCTCAGTATAGCCCTCTCCTGCATCCGCCTCCGAGTGTGCGGGAGAAAAGGAGGGTGGTTCCTGATCATATGTGTGGTAAGGTTCTACAAGCACTGGTGTCGAACCGGACGCCATTTTCCTTTTGAGTGGAATTTTGTATGAGCCCAAAGCCTTTTCTGGAACAATTCTCCGCTTGCGGAACAACAGTCTACCAGTGTCTACGTCGATGAACTGGTCCTGTGAGTCTTCGACATCAGTTCTTTCTGTGGACACTGTTCTTGGTTGTTCGATACTCTTCCTAAGTTCGAACATCTTAGGTGCCCCCGGTGGTGGCAATCCAAACTTGATCGGTGCCGGCGCCGAGTGAGCCTTGGCGGCCTTGTTCGGTTCGGGACCCGTTTTCGGTTCGAGAGTGTCCCGTTCCCTGATGCGCTTTAGGGACTCCGACACCTGTTGCAACGTGAATGCAGACGGTGCTTTTGATCCGACAGGCTCTTTGGAGACAGGCCTCGACGCGGTCTCCGGGGCTTCGATCCGAAGTTTGGGATCGACGCCTTGTTGATCCGGTATTTTGGCAGTCTCAGCACTCCTTGGTGTTGATGTAGTCGGATCGACCACCTTGACCTTGGTCGTTGGTGCCCCAACCTTCGGTGCTATAGGCCTCTGCGTCTTCTCGGGACCGAGGGCCTTCTTCTGTTTCTCGGTGCCGAAGTCCTTTTTTGGTTTCTCGGTACCGAAGTCCTTCTTCTTTTGTTCGGCTCTGATGTCCTTCTTTTGTATCGACGGATTGGAAGGTTTCGATGCCTTCGATCCGACCTGAACCAGTTGCACTTTCGGTTTCGATTTGACCGGTGCAGGTTTTGGTTTCGATTTCACGGAATAGACTCCAGTCCTTTTCGATAATTCTGGCTCTTTTTAAATGTTCGAAGCCGGGCCTTCAGGCGGGGCTGTAGAACGATCCGACCGATCTTGGGTAAGGCCCGCAGGCGATCCCTCGACCTGAGCCTTATCAAGACTATCTCCCTCGGCCTCCGCATCGACGGATTGGCCTAGCTCCTCGCCTGAGCTATCTTCCTCGGCCCCAAGGGCCTCATCGTCATCTCCTACCTCGTCGACGGCGTCTTCGTCCTCAAAGATCTCATCATCATCGTCGTCATATTGGGATTCATGCTCCGAAGCAGGGCCCGATTCTACCTCTTCGACGCTCTCGACGTCTTCATCCTCGGTGCTGAATATGTTAACCGGGTTAGGCGCCGATTTTTGGCCTCCAATCTAGCCGCTCGTCTATTCCGAAGGGTCTTCTTTGACCGGAACCGGGCGCAGGCCATAGACCTGGTCTCATCATGATCCGGTGATAAACATTTGTTACACACCGGATGGACATCAACGTGTGGATATTTTGCGTGATATAGAGGACATCTCTTGAAGGGAGTCATCGATTCCATCTTCGAACGTCGATCGATGTTCGGACCCAAACCCCGGTCCGAGAAGGGTGAATAAGTTCGAGAACAAGTATAATAATTTATCGATACCGAACGCAAACAATACCGACTATATCTAAAGGCTTTTGTCCTTAAATAAAGTTTTCCCAACTTGAGCTAAGATAAGCACATCCGAACCCAATGGCGGAAAAAAACAATCTGAGGATGGAGAGGATGCCCATGCGCACTGTAGTCCAGGGGAGGAGCCACCTATCTCGTGATACTTCGAAGACTCTTCCAGGACAACAATATGCAATCATCCGGACCCAACACTAGGCGGCGATCTATGCACAGATATGAATTCAGCAGCCCACATGCCTCGAACACAGGAAATCATATGCCTTTCCCTTTCGGACTGATCTACCTAGGCACATTATCCCCATTGGAGATCAAGACATAACGGTGCCTCCGACCTCTTTCCTTTACTTTCAAGTTTATACGAACACCCAGGATCAAATTTTAGAGAATACACACAAGGCAATAAATTCCTTGCACGCCCAGGTCACTTTCTGGACGTACCTGCCCCTTTCAGTCGCTGGTCGCCTGGCAGTCCTTAAAATGGTGATGCTACCACGGCTCCTTTAATTCTTTACTAATTGATTCCCAGAGCCGTTTTTAAGACACTCTGGCCACCGACCAATTAGTCTAGCAAAGTTACAGCTCCCATCAGATACAGTGGAATGGGGCCACCTGACTTTTATGCCTATTGCCTAGCAGGGCAAATGCAGTGGCTTTCCTATTGGTTAGTGGGCCGAAATTTGCACAAAATCGCTTATACAAACCACATGCTTGACCGGGGCACAATGCATGAGGAGTTGTGCCCGGGGGGTTAGCCCCACCCTCAGCTCCCCTGCTACGCAAGACAGTGCTCAAATACTGGAATCAGACCTTGAAATACACAGCACATACTCCAGCCAACTCCTATAGGGACTCTAACGAAACGTAAACTCTCCTGTGGTTACAATCCAGAGTATAGGACTTTGATGAGTTGTTTAAGGACGGGATGTTTCTGTCACACACAGATTTTGTAAATGAACAAGGCATCACAGGGTTACTCTTTATAATTCATGCCAACCTGGCCCATTATATTAAATGGCACTGGGGGCCCCAAGGGGCAGAACCGGCCACAAACAAATGTACACATTTATTATATCTTACGGGAACAGGAATACATTTGACCCGATGGCTTTATCGGGGATCTGGGTGCACCAACCGTCCTGTAGTTGTAGTACGCCACAAGTGGGAAGAAGACAAAAAGAGGCCGCTCACAGATAAGGAATGGAAGGTTTATACTGAAATATCCGAGATGAGTATCCCGCAACACATGTTTCAAGTTTATACAATATATGTTAACACAACGTGCCTATAGAATGCCGCACAAACTGCACTTAATCTCTCCCACCATTATGGCTGCCTGCCCCAGATGCACGGAGCAAGATGCAGATTTAATACACATGCTCTGGTCTTGTAATGGCTTATTATTGGGAAACGGTCACAGCAGCACTGAAGGAGGTAGAAGACGATATGGGATGCCATTTGGCTGAAACATGTATACTAGGCTAATATACACGGCGGAAAGGGCAATAAACAGGCCAAATTCACAGACTTGGCACTCATTTTAGTGAAGAGATGTTTAGATGGAAATCAACAACGTCCACCCCCCAACCCAAGATCCAAACATGGAAGGCAGAGGTTGAACTATGGAGGAAGGCAGAGAGCTGTGCCCTTTGCAGGGAGGAGAGCAGAGGACTCCAGAAGAGACCCATCACAATGCAATAGGACCTATTAGAATCCTTTAAAGCAGTGGATACAATAAATACTCCATTATACGGAAACTAGATAACCCCGTAAAGCACGGAGTTAGACAAGGGCACCACAGATGACGCAATCCTTTTTGTCAGAGTCTAATGTACTCTTTCTACAGATCAAACCACAGACAGTCTGTCTGATGGTCTGAATCAGTCAACCCAAACACAAGAATCCCCAAACCCCCAATCATAAATGCACATACGGCGAGCTTCACAATAATGGTCACCCAATATAGGTTGGTCCACTAACACTGGGATACTACGAGGTACCCATCAGCAAGGGTGGAGGGCGGATAATCAATTCTTTGTCCTTCTTTTGTTTGCTTGTTCCTGTTTGTGAGAAAGTGGCTCTGTATATACTGTTCCCACATAGGTACAGTGTGTACAGAGTCCACAGTCCCCAGAGGTTTGGCAGCGGCTAAAGTTAGATATAACCTTACTCTCTAAAGTGTTCGCTTGGTCGAGCAGTAAGGCAGTATCAGAGGACAGTGTTAAAGCATTTGTTGTACATACTGTCAGCAAATGGTCTCACACACTCAAGAACTGAACTCTAGGCCAATGGTTTATACATAAAAAATATATGCTTGTTTTATTTTAGAACCAACAATAGATGTTAAAATATACTTTCTCAGAATGAGATGCTTTAGGTAAATACTTTTGCAATATGCAATTGGCTTTTGTAGATATTTACAAGTTGTTGCAATAGGCAACACAATTTTAAACATAATAATGCATTGAGTTCAATGGAAGTTTCAGATTATTTGCAATAGAAAACTCTCAGGATTACTTTTGTAATTCCAGAACTGGATCCTAGATTCAGTCCTGGGACAGTTCTTAGAAACAAGTGATAAAAGTCGACTTATTTACTACTAGGATTTTTAAGCAATATTTTGCTAATTTAAAAGTTGACACTTAGAAGAAATGTCATAGAAAACAGTCAATGATTCCCTATGGAAGAAAATTCAAGTTCCAGGTATAGTATGTTCTTGTTACTTTTGTAATCCAGTACTGGGTGCCTAGACTCAGTACTGGGACCTTTATCCAAAACAGGTAAGTACTTAAGTTTTCACAATTTACACGATTTTTAAGAATATTTAAAGTTTGCAGAAATCGACACTTAGAAATATAAGAAATTTCACAGAAAAACAGTCAATGATTTCCTATGGAAGAAAATTGGGTTACTGGTAAGTACGGTTGTGAATATTTTTCAGTGTCAGTGCTGGGCACCAAGATCCAGCACTGGGAGCTCACCTAATAGCAGGTGAGTATTTTCGTTTTCGTTGCTCGGCTGATTTTTGGTGAATATTTTAAGTTTTTAAAACTCCACACTTAAAAGAAATTTCAGAAGAAACCAATCAATGTTACCCTATGGAGAAAATTGAGATATCGGCTTTAAGGTAAGTACTCGACTGGCAAAGCTAAGGTTCTGGGCACAGACTCGGGGGTCTCCCAGGGTCAGGTAGGTACAGTTGTTACACCCTCAGCGGCACAGGGGCAGCTGGGTGCAGAGTGTGTTAGGCCCAATGTTATCCTATGGGAGGCAGGGGGGCCTTGGTTGGTGGCTGCTGACTAGCAGGCCACGCGGCTGTGGGAGCTGGGCTCCTGGTCACTTGCTCAGGGCAAATGGGTTAGTAGATAGGTGTAGAGGTTACACTGCCAGGGCCACTCGGGCAGCTGGGTGCAGGGTGCTTTTGAGCCTTCGGACGCTCAATTGATTTCAATGGGAAAGCTCCGGTTTGGAAAAAGACTGCAAGCTCGGGGACGAAGATTCTTCAGGTGCCACCACCACTTCGAGAGGTAAGTTGGGTAGTTGGAGGATAGGTAGGTACCCAGGAGTTGGGTACAGGGGGCCGCAGGGCGCCGGGTGCAGGGGTGCCTTTTGGTGTCGGGAAATCTTACCCTCTGTTGATCGCGGTTGGGTGGGTACCTGGTTCTGAGGCTGCAGGAGTCGTCAGGAGCGTAGAGGGAAGTCCTTGGGTGCCGGACTCGGGGTCACAGTCGCCGGAGGATCGTCCTCGTGGTCTTTGTTCTCTCCGGCACAGGCCAGGCTTGGTGGGTGCAGAGTGTGCAGGGTTCGCGGTTCCGGGCTGATGCCAGGGATTAGAAGCTGATTTTGAGTAGAGCCTCTACTCATGGGAGTCCCAGCTGCTTAGAGCCAAAAGGTAGTCAGGCCCTCCAGGGTTTGTGAGGTTGCTGGCCACAAGAGATGCCGTGTTGTAGCAGGAGCAGGTTCGAGGGTCGACAGGCCGGTAGGGCTGGGGCCAAAGCAGTTGGTGTCTTCCTCTTCTTAGCAGCTGCAGGGCAGGTCTTCTTTCTTCTTGCTCTTCTTTGTATTTCGGAATCTGGAATCTGGGGAAGGAAGGTTCAGGGTGCCCCTAAATACTAGATTTAGGGGCGTTACAGGTAGGTGAAGGGCAGGGACCAATGGGTCCCTGTCCTGGGTTGGGTACACCCCCTATTCTGCCACTCTCTTGTGGGAGGGGGCAGTAGCCTAGTCCTGATTGGGTAGGGCCGCCCATCTTCAAGATGGCGAGCGACCGGAGATGTGCTTCACCTCGCCTCCCCCACCTGAGGGGTGGGGTTGGCAGGCTGGCACATCCCCTGTCCTTATTTGGGGTTTCCGGCCAAGCTTCCCACCCGAGTGGGGGCTGCAAGTGGCCCGGGGAAGCTCACAGAGGCGGCATGCCTTTGAAGCTTCCCCCTGCCCATCCTGGGGGAGGAGATCTAGCACCTCGCCCAGGATGTGCATTGTTGCAGGCCCAGGAGAGCAGAGGCTCTCCTACCCTGGGGTCCAGCAACATGTCTGCTGTGTGGCAGCCTAGGCAGCCTCTCAGACCAAACGTGGATTGTAGGTTAGGTTTCAGGGGGCCTCTCTAAGATGCCCTCTGTGGTGCTTGGTACATTAAATCCCACACTGGCATCAGTGTGGGTTTAATGTGCTGAGCAGTTTGATACCAAACTTCTCAGTCTTCAGTGTTGCCATTATGTTGCCTTGGAGTTCGTGTTTGACGAGCTCTCAGCACCATGTACTCTTAAATGGCAGCATTGCACTTATAGGGCCCAGTAATGGACCTGGGTACTGTAGGGTCACAGGGCTCATGCTCCTGTGCCCACACCACTGGCATAGGGCACCCAGCTACAGGGGTGGCTGATGTATGCCAGGGCAGTGTAGGTGGAGGGCATGGAACACAGGGATGTGTGCCATGTCGACTGTTTTGTCCTGTACCCAGACACTCAGCCTGCAAGGGCAGTGTGTGTGTGTGTTAGGGTACAGGGCTTCTAAGGGTGGCACAATGAGTGCTGCAGCCCTTAGAGGCCTTCCCTGGTCACAAGGCCCTGGGCACCCGATTGGCAGGAGTCCAGAGCACACTCAAAGTACATTCAGCAATTCAGCAAAAAAGTGGGGGCATACCATGCAAGAAAGATGGCACTTTCTCACACTGTTGCACTAGGGACTTTGTTACCTAGTGAAGTGATATACTGAAGTGGCCAATAGGACCACAGCAACTGCCTGAACTGCGAGGATACAATCCTATTCAATGTACACAGTAAATCGTAACAGGAATTCATCCTACAATAGCACTATACTGCTTTGTACAATGATCGATGACCTTGTATGTACAATTGCAAATAAATACTAACGTAATGACTAAATAAAAATGACTAATAAAATGTGTGTTTTTTTTTTAATAAATCCTATTGAAACTGGTCCCTTTATTTGCTGCCACATGGGTGAAAAAAAACTGTTCATTCGTCCAGAGTGGCTATATCGCCAGTATGTAATACAAGATATCTTGTCTTACCATCTAGTGAACGCAGTTTTTCACTTCTGTATTTGGTTGGTGGAAAAAGGCAGACAGTTGAACAGACTTGTTCACATGGAAGTGAGTCTTGACCATAGGAATATGGTTATTTGTCAAGACTACTCTATCCTTTGTATTTGAAGATAGGGTTTCTGAATAGTTAAGCCACATCATTTCATAACTAAGTAATGAGGTTTAGTGCTTAACAAAGTTGTTTGCAGCATGAGGTATTTAAGAAATGTTTGTACATTGGCTCTAAAGGGTATTTCAAGAGCCATGACAACACCAAGTGAGGAGACCACTTGAGATATGGGTCTGATCTTGGGGTGCAAGTTTTTTTTTCACCCCTTTTAAAAGCCTTTTAATCACTGGTGTGGCATTATGATTCTTTACTGAAGATCCTTAAATATATGAGACTATAGATGGTTGGTGTGCCAGTATAAAGTTTTGAAAGTTTCATGGAAAGAGTAGTTCACGTTTAAATAGTAGTTTAAGACCAGCTATAAATTTCAAAACGTATTTTTTTCTGAAGAGAAAAGGAGCGTCACCATAGCACTGCAACCAATATAATGGGTAAATAGCCTAAATTCTAGACATTCATCCCATCACCGTAAATGTGCCAAATGCTGCATTGTTTGCTTTATTTTGTATAATTTGCTAAAAAAAAATTGGGGAAATTTGGCCATTAAAATTCATCAATGCCAGTGAAAAGATGGGTACTTTTTAATGGTTGTACCACACAGTGTATGTTATTAAGTACTTGCAGATACTTCAGGGCCTCAAAACACATGACGTTTAGAACCCAGTAACCTGAAAAATAGCTATATAATTATAATCATAATGAATTTTTCAAATGCTATCCCCTCATGAAATACTTTTTAGGTCAAGCATAACAGCGGGCATGCGCTGCTCTGCGAGGCAAGCTGTATCTCCTCTAGAAGCACTGATAACACTCCTTGCTTCCCATTGGTTCATGAGTGTGCTTTTTTAAATTGCCCTCCTTTCTGTGGCTAATTTTTACACTTGTCCCGCCTTTCGGTGGGTGGTTCTCCTCCCAGGCAACTGGCCCGGTTATGTTTATTATTGTTTGTCTATTTCGTTAGGTTTAATTGCACTTCTTTTTCTGTTTCCTTTGGTTTGTGTATTCGGCTTGTTAAAAATTGCTGGTTTCCCATGCGGCTTATGTTGGATCAGTATGCGCGGCATCTGCTTTTTAGGCACGGCCCCAGTAAACAGAATTTGCCCAGTGAGCAGAGACAAACTAACTTTATTGAGTTATATGCATGTACAGAACAGAGGCCGCCGCCTGCAATCCGATGCGATACGCCCACCTAAAAACCTACTGGGAAGCAGCTTTATCAACCCAGCTGGCACAGACGCTTCTCATAGCTGACCCCATTTCTAATCGGGGAGTGCTACCCTTGATTAAAAACAAAAATGATGAGAGCGACAGATGGCACCCGACGGCAGTGCAGCGAGATGCGAAAG
This sequence comes from Triturus cristatus, assembly GCF_964204655.1. NCBI lineage: Eukaryota > Metazoa > Chordata > Amphibia > Caudata > Salamandridae > Triturus > Triturus cristatus. Next base: position 932,628,585 of record NC_140584.1, on the reverse strand, counting down.
GGCATGGCCCTCGGGAAGCCCGGCAGCTAAATATCCGAGAGCACGATCCCTCCTATCGCGCTATTGCTGGCCACCAACACCCATATCTTGACTTGGCCGTCGCCCAGCCGCGGCAACACACGAGCAGGGTAGCCCAGCATGTGGCCCGATGCATCCTGTTCTGCATGGTTCGGTGGCAGCAGGGGCGTACCGCCACAGCCCCTCAGTACAGGGCTACCCAAGGTAAAGCTCCACAACGTATCTTCCATAGACACGCGCTCGAAAGCACCCCTCGTACATATTCATGTTATACATTTGGCATGTTTGAACTGCACATAAAAGGTAGTTTCTTTGCATAATTTGAGAGGCCGCGCAGCTTATTTTATCCGGACGGAGCCTTTTGGGGACAACGTGCTACAGGTCGCCGTCTTTCCTCACCTGCATGTCTATGTATTTAACTTGTTTGTCTTGTGTCAAAGCAAGAACATTGGCTACAGCAGCCATCTCAGCTGCCAATATTCTACTAGGATATTTTCTGTCCAATGAGGTTTTTTTGTTTCATATACTGGATGTGTTTGTTGCTTATTTTTGTCACGTCATTACTGAAAGGAGAAAGATCCAAAAAAGACACACCAAAGACAAGCAGGCTGCATTTCAAATTTTAAAACAGAAAAGTAACATAGGTGAACCCAAATGCATTTTAGCCCCGTAAAGTTTTCTTTTTATGATTCAGCGTGAAAAGCAGACACTCTCATGACCTCTGCTTTGCAGTGTGCAGCGGGAGTAATTCACCATTGTGGCTGCCTAGTTAAAACGGCCCTCCCTTCCCCATAGCCCCCTCTTTTCCAGGTCTCCAGTGGTCTACAGTGCAGGCATGTCTGAAGCCAGAAGGCTCAAAAGCACCCTGCACCCAGCCGCCCGAGTGGCCCTAGCAGTGTAACCTCTACACCTATCTACTTCCTCATTTGCCCTGAGCAAGTGACCAGGAGCCTAGCTCCCACAGTCGCGTGGTCTGCTAGTCAGCAGCCACCAACCAAGACCCCCCTGCCTCCCATAGGATAACATTGGGCCTAACTTTCTTCTGCACCCGGCTGCCCCTGTGCCGCTGAGGGTGTAACAACTGTATCTACCTGACCCTGGGAGACCCCTGAGTCTATGCCCAGAACCTTAACTCTGCCAGTCGAGTACTTACCATAAAGCCCATAACTCAATTTTCTCCATAGGGTAACATTGACTGGTTTCTTCTGAAATTTCTTCTAAGTGTGGAGTTTTAAAAACTTAAAATATTCTTTAAATCGTACAAATCCTGAAAAATTAATTACTTACCTGTTTTGGATAAAGGTCCCAGTAGTGAGTCTGGGCACCCAGTACTGGTTTACAAAAGTAACAAGAACATACTATACCTGCAACTTGAATTTTGTTCCATAGGGAATCATTGACTGTTTTCTATGAAATTTCTTCTGTCAACTTTTAAAATAGCAAAATATTACTTAAAAATCCTAGTAGTAACTAAGTCGACTTTTATCACTTGTTTCTAAGTACTGTCCCAGGACTGAATCTAGGATCCAGTCCTGGAATCACAAAAGTAATCCTGAAAGTAATCTATTGCAAATAACTTGAAACTTCCATTGAACTCAATGCATTATTGTGTTTAAAATTGTGTTGCCTATTGCAACAACTTGTAACTTTCTACAAAAGCCAATTGCATATTGCAAAAGTATTTATATAAAGCATCTCATTCTGAGAAAGTATATTTCAATACCTATTGTTGGTTCTAAAATAAAACAGACATTTTTTATATAAACCATTGGCATAGAGTTCAGTTATTGAGTGTGTGAAACCATTTTTCTGACTGAGTGTGTGCAACAAATGCTTTACACTGTCCTCTGATACTGCCTTACTGCTCGACCAAGCTACCACTTTAGAGAGTAAGGTTATATCTAACTTTAGCCTCTGCCAAACCTCTGGGGGCTGTGGACTCTGTACACACTGTACCTATTGGGGAACAGTATATACAGAGCCACTTTCTCACAAATGTATTTATAGCAAGACACTATCATTGAAATACATTGTGGATCTGTCCCATGAAAAAAAGAATGCGTCACAGTGTACCCGTTTCAGTATATGAAACCCGTCCTCAGCCATCACAAAACATTTAGTTAACTTATAATGTGGTAGGGCACCTGGAATTATTTATTTTTTTCACAAGCAACGGAACGAGTAATATTTGAAATATTTTAGTTGGATCATTTTAAAAACACAGAACATGTATTAGCAACTAGTCAACACATGGATAATAATGCATTCATTCTAAATGTATGTTTGACAGCACAATGAACACATTTTATTGGATGTCTCTTGAACACCTACAGCCACTAGTTAAACTCTTTACTGCAGTAGTTAAAAGAATACCATACCTTAAGAAATAGTGGACACTGATTTTGTGCTTGGGGACAGGCTGACCAAAACCAGTCTGGGAGGGGTCCTGCTTTGGCAGTTGATACAAAGTATCCAAGAGCCAGGGGCTGTTGAAGGATATTTGTGACTTCATCATGAGATTCCGTTGAGAGCAGACGGTCAGTACCTTGACCCTGTAAAATATTATAGAGAAGGATTAACAGTGATGCAATGCTTTAAAATACCACCATGTTAACACAAATGTGTATTACATGCTTGCTTCAAGAGAACAATTAATGCTTTCAAACAATTCTGAGACCAGCAGCATAACAGAGGAGAGAGAATGGCAATGTTACAAATAAAGTCTTATTGTTGAATGTGATAAATCCATTAAAAAACAACTACCCCATTGTAGCATTGGTACAGTTTTTCTGCAAGCTTCCTTTCATCATTAAGCTGCATACCCCGGGGGTTGAGACAGGACCAAAGCAAAGCAACTCATCTCTTACGTGTGGTTCTCAAGCGCTGGTATCATTCATAGATTGTCTTTATTTTTTTTTTGATAAACTTCTTTTTATTGTGTTTTGCGGCATAAAGAACAATATCAGGAATAATATACAGCAGTGCAGTGAACAAGGCATCAGTATCTGCAATCAGGAAAGCATCAACAGGCAAGTGCAAAAACCCTCCCGCCCCCTCCCATCCCCCGTCCCCCCCCCTGTGCACCCACCCTTCAAAACAGGCCCCCCAACCATTTCCCCCATATCTTGCGAAATTTTTTTGGGCAGCCCCGTGCAGCGTATAGCGACCGCTCCTGAGCCGCACACCAATCCACCCCTCTACTCCAGGTAGCCACTCTGGGCGGGTCTGGCTGTGACCACACTGCCGCTATGTCTCTCTTAGCCACCATAAGGGCAGTGGTGAGGAAGTACTTCTCATTACGGGACCCGTCCATCCCGTCCATCCCGTCCATGATGCCCAGCAGGGCCATTCTAGGCTCGTGGGGGACCTCCCAACCCAGGACCTCCGCTAGATCGGCCTCGATCGCTGCCCAGTAGTCCCCCAGACGAGGGCAAGACCACACCATGTGGAAAAAATCTGCCGGAACCTCCCCACAGCGAGTGCAAGAGGCGTCCGCGCGGAGGCCCGCACGATACAGGCGGTCCGGGGTCAAATAGGCAGTGTGGAGGTAATAAAGTTGGATAAGCCGCAGCCTAGCGGAGGTGGTAAGCGATCGAGGGCCCATAAGGGCGTCCCTCCAGTCCGCCTCATCCAGGGGTCCCACCCAAGCCTCCCATCGCCGCTTTAGCCCGCTCCAATCCACCGGTGTATTGTTAATTAGGGATTTATAAATGCGGGATATGCCCCCCCCTCCCAAGATACCCCAACATCACCTGGGCCTCAGGCGGACTATGGGAAGGCAGTCTGGAATCTAGAGGGACGTGAGCCCGAACCGCGTGGCGCAATTGAAGGTAGCGGTAGAATTGAGAAGGCTGCAGCGAGAAGCGGGTCCGAAGCTCCTGGAAGGAACACATGCGGCTTCCACGCCATATATCGCCCAGACAGGAGATACCGAGAAGATCCCACTGCCGAAAGCCCGTTAGTCCCACCACCTCCCGCAGCCACGTCCCGTGCCAAAGCGGAGTGAGTTGCGTGGACGTCCCCGACCATCTGGTGTGTCGCAAGGCCGCACGCCACGCGAGAAAGGGAGCCCGCACGACGCCGGGGAGCGACAGGGGGATCGTTGTGCCATAGAGCATGTTTTGGATGGAGGAGAACCCGAGGCAGTTCACCTCAAGTCGATAAGCCGGGTCGCCCCAGCCCCCTGAGAACCAATCGTGGACCACCAGTAGTTGGGTGGCCAGATAGTAGAGGTAGAGGTTGGTCATGCTTAGGCCGCCGTCGTAGGAGGGGACCCTGCAGCGGTCCAAGGCCAGCCGAGGTCGACCACCGCCCCAAAGGAATTTGGTCACCATCTTATCCAGGTCCCGGAACCACGGGCGCGGAAAGGGGCATGGAGTGTTCTGCAGCATGTAAAGAAACTTGGGGAGGATCATCATCTTATATAAGGCGACTCTCCCTAGCGGATTCAAAGGGAGGGCCTGCCACCGGAGCATATCTGATCTGGCTTTGTTTACTACTGGAGCCACATTGAGTGCCCAGCAGAGTTCCGGGAGGAGGGTGACCCAGATCCCCAGGTACTTAAAGGAGAGTCTCCGGAGGGGAATATCTGATTGCCAGTCGAAACATTCCCGCGACGGGTGTAGCGGGACTAGAACAGATTTTTTGGGGTTCAGATGGAGACCCGACGCCTGGCCAAACCGATGGAGGATCCGGCGGACCCGGGGCCCCGAGGTCGCTGGGTCGGAAAGATAGAGGAGGACATCGTCCGCGTATAGGGCAATCTTATCGGGGGCCACAGCTGGCCATTCCCATCCGCGAAGAACGGGATCCGCGCGAATCAGCATTGCCAGGGGTTCCATGGCCAACGCAAAAAGGAGGGGCGAGAGCGGACAACCCTGGCGCGTCCCCCGACCTATGGGAAACGGGCGAGAGAGAGCCCCGTTGACCAACACCCGGGCCCGCGGGTGCGCGTACAGGACCGCTACCATGGCACGGAACCGGGGGCCGAAACCCATGCGTTCCAGGACGTCGGCCAAGTACGCCCATCCCACGGAGTCGAAGGCCTTTTCAAAGTCAACCAGGAGGAGGGCCAGATAGGGAGAAAGGCGGCCGCGGTGCGCCATCGCAAGATGCAGGCGCCGCAGGCAGTGTCTGGTCCCCCGCTCCGGCATAAAGCCGCATTGATCCGGGTGGACCAAGGAGGCAAGCGACGGGCGCAACCGCTGTGCCAGGACCGTAGCATAGATTTTGAGTTCGGTGTTGATAAGGGATATCGGCCGATAGTCGGAGCAGGACCGCGAGGGAGGCTGAGTCTTGGGGAGGGCAACTATGGTTGCCGTGTCCGTCTCGGGCCGGAACGAGCCCGTTTCCACCACGGCTGCAAAAAGGTCCCGAAGCCTCGGGGCCAGCATCTCACGATAGTGAGCGTAGTACTCCTGGGGGAACCCGTCGGGTCCCGGGGTCTTCCCAGGTGCCAAGCGGCCAATGGCCACCTCGATCTCCTGCGCTCGATCGGCGAATCAAGGGTCTCGGAAACCTCGGGCTGCAACCGCGTAAGTGTCACCGCGGTCGTCCCCAGCAATTCCTCAAGGGAGAGCGTGGACGGCCTGTGGCGGTATAGCTGGGAGTAATAGTCAGCGAACGCCTGGGCTATCGCCACCGAGGCTGTGTGAGTACCACCCGCTGGGTCCGCGATGGCCGGAATGATCCGTCCCGCCCGGGGATAGGTCGCCAGCCGGTGGAGAAGAGTGCCGTTTTTGTCTCCCCACCCGTAGACCCGGGCCACCGAGGAGCGCCATAGAATCTTCGCCGCCTCCAGGGAATGGAGGCGAATCTCTTCCCGCAGGAAGGCCAATCGACGAGATCGGGCGGCATCGTCCAACTCCCCCAGACCGCGCTCTAATTCCACGGCTTGGGCTTCGCATTCCGCGAGCTTCTGGGATTGGGCCCGCCGTTGGCGCTGCAGATGCCCCTTAGCGGCGCCCCGGACAGTCGCCTTGCCGGCCTCCCACAAGACGGCAGGGGAGGTGACAGAGCCCTCGTTATGGGAGTAGTAGTCGGCGATTTCGCCCCCGACCGCCTTTCGGAAAGCCTTGTCGTGGAGGAACCAGGCGTTCAGACGCCACATCGGACGGGCAGAGAGGGGTGGGGGACCAAGAGCGAGGAGCACAGGCGAGTGGTCCGAAAGGCCCCTCGGAAGCATGCGTACATCTCGCACCCCCGCGCAGTCGGTGGATGGTACGAAGATGAGGTCGATCCGGGCATGGGAGTTATGGGCCGCCGATGTGTGGGTGTATTGGCGTGCCTGTGGGTGCCAGATCCGCCAGACATCGCAGAGGCCCTGCGATTCAGCCCAGGATGAGAGCTGTTTTGCGCGGGCGACGCGGGACAGGGAGACCGGGCCCGTCGAGTCCAGGGGAGGCGAGTAGACGGCGTTGAAATCTCCGCCGAGAATGAGGGAGCCCGCCGGAAGTGTCGGGAGGAGACCCGCCGCGTGGGAGAGGGCCGACTGCAAGAGGGATGGCGCCGCATAAAGGGACATCAGGGTAAGGGGTCGCCCCTCCAGATTGCCAGAAACCACCACTACCATACCTTGGGGGTCCAAATGCACCCGGGACAGGACAAAGGGGAAGGACTTGCGGAGCAAAATGGCCACCCCTCGGGATCCCCGTGCAAAACCGGAGTGCCATACCCTGTCATAACCGTAGCGGCCAAGGAAGGGGCAGTTGTTACCCAACAGGTGAGTCTCCTGGAGGAGGAGGACATCGATCTCAGCACGTTGCGCGTATTTGAGGACCGCCATACGTTTGAAACGGTCCAGAAGACCATTGACGTTCCAGGATAGTATGCGCATGGCGGCCCTAGGGACAGGCGGGTCAGCCATGGTCTAGGACAGGAGAGGGGGCCAGTAGGGGCGCGGCTGAGCAGGCCCCCAGAGAGGAAGGACAACGGGACATCGGGCAGGAGAGCAAACCAAACAGCACATGATGCCTTAGTACAACAATTAAGAGGGAGTCATCCCCCACCAACAAAGTCTTCACAACGGGGAAGAAACAACCCCAAACCCCCCCCCCCCCCACCCTACACTTCGAAAACGGAAGCATCTGTCGCCCGAACCAAATGGAAGAACCACCAAGCTAAAACGCTTGGGCTTGAGCGCTAGTGGACCCCTGATACCGATAAATTCAAACCTGAGTTACCTGCCCTGGCCAAGAGCAACACTGATAACGGAGCATCCCATCCCCGTCCAGGCATCCCCAGCCCCCCCTCCCCCAAAGGAAGCAAAGAGAGTCAAATGTTGGGGCTGCGAGAGAGGTCCGAAGAGTCCACCAATTCGACCGGCTGAGTTGCAGGGCCTGTGGGCCGGGGCGGCACGGTCCGCCGTCCATCTGCCCCGGGACTGGCGTGTGCGGCAGAGGAGGCAGAGGAGGCTCTCGACCCTCGGCGTGACCTTCTCCCAGAGCGCGTGGTGATCACCTCCTCCGCTGTGCGCTCCCGGGGTAACGTGCGGTGCCGCCGACGGGTCTTCGATGTCCGGGGCCTTCCTCGTCCCCCCCGCATACCCATAGGCGAGCCGCGTCCAGAGCACTGCAGGGGGTGCTCCTCCGTCAACCAGGCCCAGGCCGCCCGCGGGGTATCGAAGAACAAAGTCTTGTGCTGGAAGACGACCCGGAGGCGGGCCGGGAACTGGAGCTGATACTGGAGTCCCAGAGAGCGCATCTTTTGTTTCACTTCCGTGTAGGAGCGGCGTTGCTCTTGGACTTCGCGGGTGTAGTCCGGAAATATCATGATTTTGTGGTTCTGGTAATGGAGGGCGCCCTGGCAGCGGGCCTCGCGGAGGATGGCGTCCCGGTCGCGGAAGTTCAAAAGTTTGAGGATGAACGGCCGGGGAGGCGCACCTGGGGGCCTGGGGGCCAGGGAGCGGTGGGCTCTCTCCACCACGAACGAGGGAGATAGGCTGTCCGCCGGCATCCAGGACCGGAACCATCGCTCCATGAAGTCGTCCGCTCGGCCCGATTCAACTCCCTCCGGAAATCCCACTAAGCGCAGGTTGTTGCGCCGGGCGCGATTTTCTGCATCCTCGACCCGGCGGTGTAGTTCCTTAGAGTGGGTGGTCAACTCCCGAACCTGGTCCTGTAGGTGGCGGATGTCGTCCTCGGCGGTGGAGATCCGGGATTCGGCCTCGGAAATGCGGGCGGTGGCATTCCGCAGATCCTGTCGGAGAAGAGCAACGTCGACTTTGACCTCTCCCACCATGCCCCCGAGGGAGGCGCGGGAGGAGTTGATGGCCTGCAGGATGGCAGCAAGGTCCGTGGCAGGGGCCGGGGCCGGCGCGGCCGTGGAGCCGGGCCCCTTGTCGGTAGTCGTAAATTTGTCCATCCTGGTTTGGGTGGCCCCGGACGCTGGCTTGTTGGCTTTGTCTTTGCCCATATCTGTGGCGGCCGTCCGTGAATCAGGGCAACGAGCGAACGTCACACCCGCAGAGCGTCAGGGGGTGCTCGAGCGGACAGGAGCCCAGCACGGGGGCGGCGGGGGGAACCCGCGGCCGGACAGGGCCCGACACGGCCAGCCCCAGCGGTCAGCCTCCGGCGGGGTCCCCAGCGGGGCAACGAGTCCGATCCCTCGCCTCAGTCGTGGCCGCGAGCCTCTCTCAGCGAAGCAAGGTCCAGCAGCGCAGCCCACAGTCCCCGGGCGGCGGGTCGTTCCTCAAGGGCACCGCCGCCGGGAATCGCCAGGGCCAGCCCTCCGGGGCATAGCCCACCTCTCCAGGGGGGACACCTCGCCCGAGCGGTCCCTCCGCCACCCCCAGGGGGGGGGCACGGTGTCGCCCGTCGACTTGCTGGATCCGGGGCCCCAAACGACGATGAGGGGGGGGGGGGAGGAAACAGCAGCGACACCCCCCGACCGCCGATGTGCGGCCCGAAGCAGTGAGGACCCCTCCACCCCCGGGACCGGAGGCCAGTCTCTGAGCCGCGGGGCCGGGGCAGCGCCGCAGCCAGGAGGAGAGGTTGTAGAGAGGGAGGGGGGGGAGCGGGGGTACGGGTCTCCCCGGCCGCCGACGCACGGCCCGATGGGGGGGGTCTCCCCTCCGCCCCCGACCCCCGCAGCCGCCCCGGTGAAGCGATCCTCCGCCGCCGCACTCACCGCCTATTCCTGCTCTCAGGCTCCGCTCGGGGGGGGGTCCCAGCACAGCATGCCAGGGGGCCTCGGGCTGCAGCCGCGAGGCAGGACAGCACCCAGCCGGAGCACCAGCTCGCCGCCGCAGGCCTCGGGACACCAGGGCAGGTCCAGCAGCGTTGGTGGGGGGAGACCGGGCCCCGGCCGTCGACACCCGGCCCGAAGGGGAGGGCCCCCACCACCTCCAGCCCCACAGCAGCTCAGGTCGTCCCACCAGGGAGTGCCCCACTCACCGCCCGGCCTTCCGTCCGGCACCACAGCCCGGAATGGGCCCCACAGCACCTCGCCGCCAGCCACAGGATCCCAGGTCGGGGCCCGACCGAGGGGGGGGCCGCCACTGCCGCAGCGACGATCTCACCGGGCCTCCAGGATTCCCAGGCCCAGCACCCTCGTGGGTGCCGCGGTCTCGAGTAGCTGCGCGCCCGCACCCAGCGTCAGGGATCAAAGCCGCCTCCCGCCGGGCGCCGATAACAGGCAGCAATCACAGCTCCGGGGGGGGCGGTCGCGCCCCAAACTCGCACCAGGAACAGCCAGGCGGGCCCGGGCCCCAAAACTGATGAAATCAGCCGGCCAGGGCAGGATCAGGCGAGGAAGAAAGGATCGGCGGGGTCTTACAGCCGGAGCCTCACGGCAGAGCAGCCATGCCGGTCAGGCGCCACCTAGCGCTCCCGGTCATCAGATTGTCTTTATTAATGGAAAAATCCCTTTTGCAGTATCAGTTTAGAACAATTTGGGGTATGACAGACACCATAGGTACAAACATTTTTATTTGTTGGCAAAAGCATTTCGGAAGCAGAAAATTTGGCAATTCAACAAATTGACTAACTACTTATAAGGCCCTGACTTATATTTCAAAGTCGGACAAACTCAGTCAAATTGTGGTGGAAAATCTTACTGTCCAGACCAGGAGTCAGGGAGATAAGCAATACTATAGAAAATGTAACTTACCAATAACCATCTATTTGTAGCTTACACTGCTGTAGATGAACAAGTTACTTACCTTCTGTAATGATGCATCTGGTAGAGACATAGTCTAGGAGCAGATTACCGGGGGGCAGCACCTTATGGCCTCGTTTTGACATCTGCTCTGGATATGCAGTCGGTGGAGCCATGCAAGTCCCCTATGGTGCGCTGATGCCAGCTTCTTCGATGAACTTCCGCATGGAACGCAGAAACTGACTGTAGAATGTGTGCTAAAAAAAAAAGAGGACAAAATCTTCATAACAAACGAAAAAGGGTAAAAAAAAAGGTATAATACCAGAAGACCCTTGAGGAAAAGGCCAAAACGTCAATGAAGCACAAGTCATAAAACGCTGCGAAGAGGCGCATGACAGTAAACAAGAAAAATCACCTACTCCTATGACCATATGCCAAGAGAAAAGGGTGTTCGAGAACTCCATATAAGGTTACTGAGACCATACCAGTGGATCTGGAAAACCTCACTACAACAGAAGCAGAATAAGGAAATAGAGAGGACCATTGCAACGGCAAAGGTCACTCAATCAAAAAATAAGTGAACTGAACACCAAGACAAGACCTCGCGGTCATTCGCAGAGCGGGCAGGATGGCCGGGGCGTTAAGGACTCTGCGGCTAGACTAGGTCTCTACCAGATACATCATTACCAAAAGTTAAGAAACTTGTTCGTCTAATAGAGACATCTAACCACAGATTCCTTAGGTTGTGAATTAGATACCATAGTCTCTCGGAGGAGGTTCTGCAAACCAATCCCACAATAGGTCTAGGAGGATCGGCTGACCGAGATTAAAGATCGGCCACACTTCGGTGGGAGAAAGAGAGACTTCTCTTTTAAGGTGGTAACGACCACAACAAAAATGCAAGAAAGTAACATGCACCAAGAGTAAGGAGCAAGTTTCCTTAGGCATAGTGGTACCGAAGTACAGACGCCCGTTGTAACTCAACTCCAAGGAAGATAAGCATAGATCCAATTAAATGAACGGCTAATTAGCCCCACTGGAACGTGGGTGCATGACCACTAGGAGGGGTAGAGGAGACTACAATGTATACTATAGAGGACTGAGCCACCAGACCAACTAAGCAGAGGATGCCATCTATCTTGGATGAAAGAACGTGGCCACTAGCTGAGCCAAAGCAAACCACTAAGTGGTAAGAAAAACTAAGATATTAAGAAAAGTTCGAATGGACCCGTTCAAGCACAACCAAATGAATTAAGTCCCCCACCGCCAGGTGGAAAAGAAAGACCAAGGGCCAAAAAAAGAGGAACAGATAACCCTGGCAAGGGAAAACTGAGACGAGGGAAAAGAAGCAAAATCCTACACAAAATCACCTGACCGAATACCTTATGTGTACCCCAAAGTACACTAAAATGGGTACGAAAGAACACATGAGGCTCCTGCCCTGCTAAGAGCAACAGAAGAAGGCCCACCAGACACAAACACCCTAAACCCAAGGGGAAGGCCCTAATTGGCAATAATTTGACTCAATTTTAATCCTGCCTTAGCGTGCTTGCTGTTTTTAACCATTTTTAGCTTGTGCTTTCTTCATTATTTTTTTCACACTGTTCTTCTATCGGGGGTATTCAGGGACCCTTTTCCCTCCACTTACTGTGGGTGTGTATCCTCATCAGCTTCAGTTGCTTTCCTGGGGTATTCTAGCTAGCACCTCTGGGTCCTACTTCTATCTTCAGTTCCCTCAGGGTCTCTCCAGTCCGCCGCGGGTTTTCCCCGATTGCGCGGAGAGGCCTCCCTGCACTGGAACTTGCTACCGGGTGCCCGCCATTTTCGGAGGTTGTCGGTCCAGTCTTGCATACGCTTCCGGGTCAGGGCATTCAATGCCAGCACAACACCGGGCACGCAACCATGACGAAGGGGCACCCAAGGCAAGCCCGTCTGCGCCCATCCGCGCCTGGATGGCACCAGGGGCCAGGCACTCTGCCCGGTTCTCCCAAGGTAACAGGGGCAACAGGTTAGACCCTACTCCAGGGCAGAGCTCCTAGAGTTACATCCCAAATGCCATCTAAGGAAATGTGCGGTCATACTAGACCCCTCTTAGGGAGGCCCAGCACATTTTCTTCATTGCAACCTCAGACTTACCAATGAACTGGTGTCTAGGTCCGGCCCCAATAGAGCGCCCCAAGCAACGGGGAGTGACAAATCTACTGTCAGGACTAACATTCCCCCAGGTCATAAACCTAGGGCTATTAAAGTGGCACTGCTGAATGCCCGCTCAATGATTAAACACAAGAAAGAAATTGCATTGAGTATCCAGACGAATAATCTGGATTGTCTCTGTTACGGAGACATGAGCCAATAAGAACTCGGGCCCGGACCTGGTGGATGATGTTCCCCCTGGATATACTATCCTCAGATGTGACCGCGAAGGGGGGGTAGGGGGGAATAGAGGGGAGTCTCTCGCCCTGGTGGCCCGCGACTCTTTTCAATACACCCTAACCATGGTGGAAAGGGACTTAGCTTCTCCCGTGGAAGCTGCCTCTTTCAGGATTTTGTTGTCCAAAAAAAAAAAAAAAAAAATCACACTTTTACCGGGCTACTAATGTACCGTCTTCGGGGCCCTAGACCCGGGTTTTTGGAATCTTGGTGCAAAATTTTAGAGCCACTTGTCACTACTTCTCATACCACCATTCTCGGAGACTTTAACTACCACCTTGAGTAGGACACTGACTCATGGTACCTCCTGCAACTTATGTCATCTTTGGGCTTTGAGCAACTTGTTCAATCCCCCATCCATAACGCTGGCCAGATCTTAGATGGCATTTTCACCAATCATTGCACTTTAATGATTGAAGATGTACAGCCACTAAGCTGGGTCGAACCACTCGCTGATTTTGTTTATGGTCAGTAAGAATCCCTTCACTATTGTGGAGGACAGCATCACCCCAAGGCACATCTGCTACAGGGGATTGAGCAAGCTTCCGGCTCTGGCCTCGGCTGGGGCTGGGAGGTACAGTCCCTTCCCTCCTACGGTAGAGGGCTTTCACAATTGGATTACTCAAGCCTTAGATATTGCTGCTCCTTTTAAAGATCGCACCTTTAAGAGAGCCAAACCTACGTCACCCTTGTTTTCAAGCAAACTTGGATCACTCAGAAGGGAATGTCACAGGCAAGAACAAAGATGGTGGCTAGACCCTTGTATTAGGGAGAAAACCAAGCAGAAAGCTTTGCTACAGAAGTATAAGCATGCTATCTTTCAAGCTAAAGCTCACTAATAAGATCCTCGCTGCAGACAATTCCTCTAGCATGCTCTTCAAGGTGATCAAGGAGATCTCCGAACCTTCTGGGACGCAAGCATTGCCCCCCTCTCAAGATCTCTCTGATAGAATAGCTACCCACTTCGAGGGCGAGGTCCTTAAAATCTTAAGGGAGCTCAACCATACGTAAATGGCAGCATTAGAGGGCGAGGAGGTAATGCAGGACCAAATGATGGGGAGTCCCCCTGCTACTCTAGCAACTTTTCCCCAGATCACTGTTCAACAAACTCTGGCTCTTCTTATGGGCCTCAAGTCCGTCTCTCTCTCTGACCCTTGCACGCCCCTCACTCTCAAGATGGTCCCCAACCCGATTGCAGACTTTCTTTGCAAGGTGTTTAACAACATCCTCTGTTCCGACTGCTATCCGGAAGCTTGGAAAGAGGTAATTGTTACACCCCTGCTCAAGAAACCCAATGCTGACCCCTCTGAACTGAAATCTTCGCCCTCTCTCTCTTCTTCCTGCACCCGCAAAAATACTCGAGAATGATGAATCACTTGGATTCCCATGAGCTCTATCAGTCTCAAAACGGTATCCGCGCCAACTACAGCACTGAATCCGCCCTTATTGCTGCCACTGATCACATCTGCATGCAGGTCGACCAGGGTGGTTTGGCAGTGCTGATTATGCTCGATCTGTCGGTGGCTTTCGACACCGTCTCTCCTGCTCGGATGGTTCAACGTCTGAAAGAGGTGGGAATCTCGGGAAAAACCCTGCAGGTCCTCCACTCGTTGCTGACAGAGAACTAATGTTGTTAGATCTGGGGGTTTCAGATCTAAGGCTTTTGGCCTACCATGTGGCGTTCCCCAGGGCTCATCCCCGAACCCCACCCTCTTTAATGTGTATGTGTCCCCATTGGCCAAGCTGGTCAGGTCTTTTGGGTTGCAGGTGTTTTCCTACGCTGACAAAATGCAGATCATTGTATCCATCTCTCATGATCTGCAGTTGGTCGCCGGGAAATGTAACCAGTGCATGGCCCAGCATTATGAGATGAATGCAGAATAACTCCCTTAAGATCAATGCGGAAAAAACGGAGGTCCTAGTTTTTGGTCCTCAGACTTCAATCTGGATGAATGCCTGGTGGCCAGGAGATTGTGGTCCCTTCCTGTTCCTGCTAAGACCGTCAAAAATGTGGGGGTTATTTTTTACGTGGGCCTGACCTTTGAGGCTCATGTCAGTTGCACTGTCAGCACTTGCTCTTACATTTTGAAGACTCTCAGAAAGGTGCTCCCGTATATATTCCATCAGCACTCCATCGGCCCACGATCAGTGAACTAGTTACCTCCCAGCTTGACCACTGTAATGCCCTGTATCTGAATATTAGTACGGGCTCCCTGAACAGGCATCAGGTTGTACAAAACACGGCTGCCAGGCTGATCCTTAATATCCCTAAAAGGAACTCAGCAAAGGAGGGGCTTTGCACTCTGCACAGGCTCCCTATTAGCAAGCGAATCTCCTTCAAAGCCCTGTGTACGTTTCACAATGCCCAGCATAATAAAGGTTCACACCAGCTGAAAACCATGTTTGAATGGTATATGCCTGGGAGGTTTCGGAGATCTTCCTCCCAGAGAAAATTGATCATCCCTAGGGTCCGCAAAGCCAGATGGGGCGGCCGTTCCTTTTCGGTGGCGGCTGCAAAACTTTGGAATACTCTACCCTTCTCGATTTCCCAGGTAGAATCACTTCCGGTATTCAAATAACTGCCGAAGACTTGGCTTTTCTCAGTTTACTCAGCAGCCCGTCATTCTCCTCTCTTCTTCTCTACCGTCCACGCCTTGGCACCTTCGGGTATTAGTGTGCTTTATAAATCCTCATCCTATCCTATCCGACAAAAGGATGCATACACCAAACGAAGAAGTAGGAGTACTATAATGGAGAATGCTCCATCCTGTGTCCTTTTCTCCTGTTCCTCTCACTTTTTTTGTTATTTATAATTTTTTTTATATCAGGATACTAAAAAGGATGGACACCACACGGCTGAAAGGCCTGCGTAACAAAATATATCCAAAGTGCATAAATGGAAATATGAAAAACTGAACAATGTCCTAGCAATATACCTATGCAACGCTCAAGGAACACTGAGAACGCCCAGAGTCCTAGCGATAGAAAGTGAAAAAGGGGCAGGGGGCTGGAGGTGGGAATGACTCTCTTAGAACAGAGCAGGGCTAGAACACAAGACAACATTGCCCGCTAGAAGAAACTCAAAAGGAACGTACTCCACAAGGGCAAAACATGAGTTGGCTTGTCCAAAAGCGCGTACCAATACCTACACCTAGGAGGTCAACAAGAAGGTATGACTGAGTGTTTCAGAATCACCCAACGGAATATCCAGGAGAAAGACTCCCACAAGACAGCTGAGGGAAGCAATCACCACCGGAGGGGCAACCATGGAACATGATATACATATAGAACATAGGTTCATACAAGGACCGATCAACAGCCGGGAGGCAAGGAGAACCGATCACACAATAGCCGGGAGGCAAGGATAACAGGTCACACAACAACCGTGAGAGAAGGATAACCGATCACGTAATGGCCATGAGGTGGGGCAGAAGGAAAACAGGAAAACGTATGCCATTACATAATCAAATGCAACCAGACCGACCCTGCTGAGCGTCCGCAGCGGTGAGGACAGTTAGATACCTGGGCTATGCTGTATATTTCCCAACGTCAGAGGAATTTGAACCCCTGGCTTGGGGGTGCCTGTACCACCAGAGGCACCACGCAGCACCATTGAATGTCAAAGCTTAGGAGCAACAAGTCCACACGAAAATCGCCAATCTTACCTCTAGCCAGAGGAGGTGGCATAGTGCAATACTAGTGTGCGTGACCATATCCACATGGTAGAAATAGACAACAGGGGAAAAACGATCTATCGAAGGGCGAAGTTTAGCCTGGGATAATACGGGAAGAAAACCCTTCTCAAAAAGCACACCTGACCATTGTAACAATCGAAGAGTAGAAGGAAACCACTTTCAAGGAGTGTAGAGCAAAAACTGCTTACCATTGATACATGATAGACCTCCATGGGGGGGATAAGACGCTGCCAAAAGAACTGCAACCAAGAAACAAGCAATAAGCCCAAGTGGCAAATCTCACATAAGGATAAAGGAAATCGCGTGATAAGGATTTCACACAACAGCCAAATCCAAAGAACTCCACCGGCCCTAAACCTACGTAAGGCTGCATCTGCTTGTGTTCCAAACAAATGAACCTCATCAAATGGCCTGCCAAGCAAGGCTGACAGGAGAACTTCTGAAAATCCATACACCCGAAGCCAAGGGTGCCAGTGCAATGCCACAGCAGACGTTCTAGCTCGACCAATGGAATCGGTGGAATACATTCCACAACTGATTAGCAGTTGGCCGCCTTGCAACCATCTAAAATCAACTGGTTCAACTCGCCCTGGTTAGCCTCTGGGAACAACGGTAAAAGTTGTGCCAAGGAGTCCCACAGAGCATGGAGAAAGGGTCCGAGGACACAAATTGTGTTGGCGGAGCGTAAATCCGCACTAGAGAAGGAAAATGCAAATTTTCCCCAAGAATCCTGCTTCCTGGACTGTCAATGGGGGGGGGGGGGGAGGGAGGGGATGAGAAAGGTTCTCCATCTCAGGAGACACCGTAAAAACTTGGATCACAAAGCTGCAGGGTGAGCTGTCGAATAAGGCAAGTGGGGTCCCCTGGGGCAGGGCAGTATTTGTGGGCAATAGTTAGGTCCACTGGTACACCCGACTAAGGTTTTGCCCATGCCCCCAATAAAATATTAGAAAGTGCAGCACAAAAGTGGAGTATTGGTTCAACCCCGACTAGCCGGGATGAACGACCTCATTAAGAGGGTCTGTAGCCTTCGCCACTGTAGGTAGAGTTAGATTTAAGACGAACTGGCTTTCAAGGCAAAGCCAGGAGACGATAACAGAGAGGAAGCAAGGGATGAATCTAGCCAGCTCGCTTCACCCAGTTCAGCAATCTAGCTGTCCAACATAGGAGCCACAAGCAATGGCTGCTCCAAGGGGACAATCCCTTCACGTTCTTCCCTCAACTGGTCCTGTGAAACATCCACAGAATCCCTTCGGGGCCAAAAAAAAGGCTACATAAACGACGTCAAACGGTGCCACGCGCTGTGCCGTACTGATGTCCATATGGGAAGGAGGAAAGGTGTTGGTCGATGTTAGCGCAGATGCAAGTAGCAGAGGCAAAACTTACCCGACGAAGTACACAGTCATATTGTGCAAGGATGCCAGCTCGGAGTCTTCCGGCACCATAGAAATAGGCACCAATGGGGCGACTAGCATCACGTTGGTGGCAACCGACAACACTAGTGGAAACCCCGAAAAAACATGCACAGACGCCTGTGTGTCCGAGACTGGAACTGCCACTGAGGGCGAGCCCGCCTGCGTTGATGCAGTTACTGTGCCCATGACCTCCTTGGGGCCCGCAGGCACTCCAGAGGGAGACGAGGGCCCAAAGACAATGAGCCTTGTAGTACTGCTGCATCTGGTTCCAGGTTGCCCTGGCTCGAGGAAAAGCTGTGAGGCCCAGGAGTGATGCTGGACAGGAAGTGTCTCCACAATCCACATTGCGAGTCGAAAGAGCCAGAGAGGGCCAGGACTTCGATCTCTAACGACGCCGCTTACCATGAGATGTGGCCGGAAACTGGGACTGCTGCCGTTAACCACGGGGTAAAGAACGGTGCTCATGGGAACTACCCCTGGACAGGGAGGATGACAGACGCCGTGAAGATCTGGAAGCCCCCAACAACTGCGCCTTCAGAAGTTTCATGCACCAATCCTGCACCGCCTTCGGCTTCAACCACTGGCAGGCATCACAATTGTCAGAGTCATGATGCTCGTCCAAGTACCACACACAGATAGAATGCGGGTTCGTACCAGACATCTGGTGAGTACAGGACCCACAAGACAAACCCAGAGGGCATGGGAATTTAGCTCAGTGTTTCAGACTAGAGAAGTTCGTCACAGAAGGCCGAAAAATGGCTAGAGATACGCTACTTCAGATTCGCATGCAGCGCGGAAAAAAACAGAAATTGACAACAGCGCGCCAGAGGGGATCTTTCATGGCTCCAGTGACGTCATATTCGGAGCTGACGTCATACAAACCAAGCAACGCCTAGGTACTGCTATGAAAACTTATCCGGATCCAGTCTGACGGCTGGCGAGAATGCACAAGTTAAGAAATTCACAATTTAAGTAATCTGCGGCTAGATGTCTGTATCAGATTCACATGTTTTACACACTCCTGCCATCTAGTGTTGAGAGCAAATGTTTTATTCAAAGTAGGAGTTTCGGTTTTGAGGAGACTCATGATCCCTCCCAGAAACTTAATGCACCAGACAAAGTCTCATCCTACAGTAGCTTTCCAAATGGGGAGTGAAAGTGAGCAAGTGAAGTAAAACAGGACAGTATGTTTGTTCAACTGCAATGAAAAAAATTAGGAATGTGTAGTAACATGAACACATCTAAAACAAACTAGCAGCTGTGGTGGTGGGAGGGTGCATCTGAATCTATAGAACTACAAGCTACATCCCATCCTGGGATGGCCATATGCCACACTTCGCAGGATATGGTCATCATGAGGGAGGGAACCTTGTAGCCCATAAGCTACCAACCGCACCCTGCCTTGACGGCATTTTCTGATCATAAGTAGGGCAACTCTGACACCCGAACTCAAGATCACGATTGGAAAGCTAAAAGAACAGAGGGAGGACTGCCCTGCTGCACTGTAGAACCAGCAAAGAGGCTGCACCAGCATGGACTGCACCTGCTGAATCTGGTGGCTAGCAAAGGAGAGGAATTGTGCCTGCTGTATCCTGCTCGAGTCATCGTCTTCTCCATAGCCCAGCCAAAGTCAAGAGACTTCAGGGGTCAGTGAGACTGCTTCCTATTCACAGCACAGGGACACAACAGTTGAGAAGCCTGCTGAGACAGTTGGTAGACCAAAGTAGTCAACCTGCCACCAACCGGCACCGTGCAGCACCAGGGACCAGGACCCGATGCACAAAACTGTACCAGAGATCATAGAGCCTGGGAGTGTAGTCATGGTGCAGCTGTGACCCCAACCACCTTGCCGCCGCTCCCAGATAAGTTATCGACCGAGGAAGGGTTGGCCTGTGTAAGAAACTGGCTCTATATATGCTGCACCAAAGTGAGGTACAGTGTGTATAGAGTCCAAGGGTCTCCAGAAGTTTGGCAGAGGTTAAAGTTAGATACAACCTTACTCTCTAAAGTGGAAGCTTGGTCGAGCAGTAAGGCAGTATCAGAGGACAGTGTTAAGCATTTGATGTACCCACTTAGTCAGCAAATGAATTCACACACTCAAGAACTGAACTTGAGGTCAATTGTTTTTGTATAAAAAGTATACCGTTTTATCTCTAGAACCAAGCAAGCCTGGTACAGGTAAGCATAAAAATACTTTTCAGTAGTAAACTACTTGTATGAACACAGTTCAAAATTGCAGTGCAACTTGCACTGGTTTTGGTTACAGTTTTAAGTAAGCAGTTTGCAACACATTGCAGGTATAATACATTTGAATGAATGGGGTTTTTAAGTAAAGTGCAGTTAATTACTTTTCAGATTACGTTCACTAACACAGGGCTGGATCCTAGATTCAGCCCTGGGACATTTCCTGAAAACAGGTGAATAAATGCGTTTCAGTTAGAGGTACGATTTTTAAAGAAAATTATTGCATTTCAAAAGTTGACACTTAGAAACTTTTTCACATAGAATCACCAATGTTATTCTATGGGAGGAAATTCACTGCAGGTAAGTTATGTTAACGATACTTTTTCTTACTCAGTGCTGGATGCCTAGATTCAGCACCGGGACATTTTCTGAAAACAGTTGAGAAAATGCGTTTTGGTAATTCGGCTGATTTTTAAGAAATATTTGTAGTTTTCAAAAGTCGACAAACGTTTTGGGAGAAAAAGTGTCAATGTTATTCTATGAGAAAAAAGAGGTAATCGGTTTCCAGGTAGGTAATTGGCCTTTGGAGTTAGGGTCCTGGGGTTAGACTCAGGGGTCTCCCAGGTTCAGTGATGCACTGTTGTTGCACTCTCAGCGGCACTTGGGCGGCCGGGTGCAGAGTGTTGAGGCTCAATGTTATCCTATGGAGGATAGGGGGACACCGGTTGGTGGCTACTGGCAAGCAGGTCACGGGGTTGTGGGAGCAAAGCTCCTAGGGTTAAGTGCAGGGCAAGTTGGCGAGCAAGTTAGCACCAAAGGGGCACCCTCAGCGGCACTAGGGCAGCCGGGTGCAGGGTGCTGTTTTGAAGTCGGGTGCCCTGTTGATTTCAATGGAGATTCTCCGGGACAAAGAAACACTGCATGCTTGGGGACGAGGATCTTCCAGGAGTGACCACCACTTCGAGGAGTAAGTTGGGATGTAGAGGGTTGGTTAGGCACCGCTGGGTTGGGCACACAAGGCCGTAGGGCGTCAGGTGCAGGGTTGCCTTGGGACGCCAGATTTTCTTACCCGCACTGGTCACGGTAGAGGGGGTCCTCTGGATTGAGGCTGCAGGTGTCGCCAGGAGGCTTGAGGCAGGTCAGGGGTCGCCAGGTCAGGGGTCGCCAGGTCTCGGGTCAGGATTGCCAGGGGGACCTCCTCGTGGTGTTTTTCCACTCAAGCTCGGGCCGGGCGCAGAGTGGGCTGGATTCGCGGTTTCTGGATGGCACCAAAAGCTGCAGTTCAAACACGTCCGGTGTTCACAGGAGAAACAGCTTGGAAATTGAATGCAGGCAAGTCCTCCGAGGTTTTTGAAGTTGTTGGCCGCTGGACACGCCAGGGTTTTTGCAGGAGCAGGTTCAAGGGGAGACAGGCCTGTAGGGCTGGGGCCAAGTCAGTGGGCTTCGTCCTCATGTTAGCTCTGCACGGCTTCTCGTCCTCTTCTTTTTCTTGTGGTTGCTGGATCTGAGGAAGGAAGGTTCAGGGTGCCCCTAAATACTACATTTAGGTGCGTTACGGGTAGGTAAAGGGCAGGGACCAATGGGTCTCTTCCCTGGGGTGGGTACACCCCCTATCCTGCCACTCTCCAGTGGGAGGGGGGGCAGGAGCGGGTCCCTGGTTGGCTGGGTACCTCCATCCTCAAGATGGTGGGGACTCGAGGTTGTGCTTCACCTCGCCTCCCCCACCCTAGGGGTGGAGTTGGCAGAGGTGGGCACCTCTGTTTTTTCAGCCAGGCCTCCCGCCCAAAGTGGGGGGTAGAACCAGTAGGGACCAGTTGCTGAAAGCAGCAAATGGTCTGGAGAGGCTCACAAAGGCGGTATGCCTTTGAAGCTTCTCCTTCGTGAACCCTGCCCATCCTGGGGGAGGAGGCTTGGCACCTCGTCCCAGGATGTGCATTGTTTCAGGCCCCCGGGGGAAGCAATTTCTCGACCCAGGGGTCGAGAAACAGGTCTGGTGGTGGCAGCCTAGGCAGCCACTCTGTCAGGTCACTAGGAGTTGGTCGAGTTTCAGGGGGCATCTCTAAGATTCCCTCTGTCGTGCATTTTACATTAAATCCCACACTGGCATATTTTTTAAGAAGTTAAAAAAGACTGCTCCAAGGAAGTTGTGGCAAAGTTGCTAAAAAGTAGAAAAGGGTGTAAAAGTTGTAAATGTTTTGAAGCCACTTCTCAGAGCAAAGACACATGGAGATTGATATAGCCGAATTGACCTCCATGTTTCTTTCCTCAGAGAAGAGGCTTCTAAACTTTGTCAACAAGTCATACAAGAGAGATGAGCTGTGAGCCTTCTGTAGGGACAGGAATAACATGGGAGCCAAGGCCAGGGAAAATTAGTTGGACAGGGCTCTCAAAGCTCAGGAAGAGGCCCACAGAGTATCACCATACCTGGGGAGGGAATTGAACCAAAGTAGTGGTGAACAAGAAAATAAGGTGGATGATGTCCACAGTATACTGGGTGGAGCAGGCATCACTAGCCTGGCAGCCCTGGAACTAGAGGCTTTGCTGAAAGAAGACTAGCCCTGAAAGATAAGAGGGCCAGACTGCGGTTAGATGTCAAAGAAGATGGCAGCAGAATGGTAACTGGAGGGCAGGGGTGCCCCCGATGGAAAGTTGTCCAAATGGATTGTCCCTAGATATTTCCAGGGGGATGACAGACAAGCGACTAGCATCATGAACGATATCTCAAGATGAGGAAGATGGGTTCATAACACTGAGGGACGCTTACACTTTAATATGAAGTAGCAGAATCCAACCCAGGCAGCCCTTGTCAAGTTGTTGGGTCTCACTCGTGAAGAGTATAGGCAGAAATTCAGGACTACACAATAGGGAGCAGCACAAACATGGGTTTGACTGACACTTTAGTTAAGGCACTAGTTGGTTGAATTAAAGGCAACAAAGTATACTTATTCGAAGGGCTCTACAATTTGATTGTTAAGGAGCACATTTCGACAAATGTTCACTCAGAAATTGCCCCAGCATCTGGTGGACTTTAGGCTGTATAGCCCCAGGGAACTGGGCAAGACAGCTGATAAGTGGGTTCGTACCAGGCTCTCCCAAAAATCCCTGGGAGGTGACCAGAAGAAAGGCAGTCACTTAAACACCACAGAAGCCCTTTTGAGAGCGAGAAGACACAGAAAGCCATCTTGAGAGCGAGAAGACACAAAGGCCAGTTATGAAGGGGCTCGAAGGGAGAGCACATCAGATATGTCAAGAAAAGGTTTAAGTCCCATTGAGGCATTATGAACGGCACAGGAGGAAACATGTGCGTAATGCCTTTCAGGAAACGGTTAACAACTGGGGACTTAAAAAGAGAAGGCTGATCTGGAAGCCGTGAAAAGGCGGAGATGGCGGTAAGAATCTTTGATAGTGCCCAGAGCAGAGCCCTGCTGGCCAAAGAAAGAAGGAACAGAAGGACTTCAGAAAGAGGGGCAGAAAGGAGATGCACAGCCTTCACTGTGCACCATGCCATAAACTTGTTCCACCTGCAGGCGTATACCGTTTTAGTGGAGGGACAAATGGCTGCCAGAATGATATCACAGACCTCTGGAACAAGATCGAAAGTTGTCAACTGTCGCCGCTCAATCTCCACGCATGGAGGTGGAGGCTGGGCAGGTTCGGGTGGAGGACCGTCCCCCGCTGCTGCGACAGAAGATCCTCCCGAAGAGGCACACGGATCGGGGGATCGATCGCCATGCTGAGGAGCTCGGGATACCAGTATCTTCGTGCCCAATCCGGAGCCACAAGGATGACTTCAGCCCAGTCGCGCCGAATCTTCTTCAGCACTCTGGGCAGAAGTGGAAAGGCGCACAATAGACCGCAACTCCACTCGCGACGAAAAGCGCCACCGAGCGAGTGCCGCCTTGGAAATTCCAACGCGCAGAACTGATGACATTGCACGTTCTCTTCGGTGGCGAATAGATCTAACCAAGGCTCCCTCACTGCTGAAAGAGACCTTGCACCACGTCCGAGTGCAGACGCCACTCATGATCCATCAAGCACCAGCGGCTGAGTTTGTCCGACCTGGCGTTCAGAGAACCTGCCAGGTGTTGAACCACCAAGGAAATGCCCTGATGTTCCAGCCATGTTCAGAGGCAGAGGGCCTTCTGACATAGGGTCCAGGACCCCACCCACCCTGTTTTTTGCCATACCACATGGTGGTGGTGTTGTCCGTGAACATCTGCATTACACTTACCCGGACAGAGGGAAGGAATGCCTTCAGTGCAAGTCGGATCGCCCGAAGCTCCAACAGATTGATATGGAGCCGGGACTCCGCCGGAGACCAGAGGCCTCTGACCTCCGCCTCTCCCAAGTGGCCTCCCCATCCCAGTAGGGGTGCATCCGTCACCACTGTGTGCTCCAGTTGGGTAAGGGAGGGGGGATCTGCCATCGACCCAATCGCGATTCGTGAGCCACCACTGCAACTGCCGTGCCCTCCGAGATCGGGACATGAACTGACAGGTTACCCTGATGTTGCGCCCAGTGGGACTTCAGGTCCCACTGCAGAGCCCGCATATGCCATCTGGCAGGTGTCACCAGCAGGATGCAGGAGGCCATCAGGCCCAGAAGCCAGAGGGTCATCCTGACTGAAACCTGGGACAGAGGCAGAAAGATCAGAATCATAAACTGAATATCCAATAATTCGCTGCTTGGGAGGATAAACCCGAAACAGTGTTGAATCCAGAACAGCTCCGATGAAGGGGCGCTTCTGAGAGGGACTCAGGTGCGACTTCGGCACGTTGATGGGGAGCCCCAGCAAATGCAGGAGGTCGGCCATAGTCTTAAGGTGGTTGACGGCTACCTGGGGCGAGCCGCCTTCAACAACCAGTTGTCGAGATAAGGGAAGAATGACACCCCTGACCTGCGCAGGTGAGCTGCAACGACCACCATCACTTTCGTGAACACCCGTGGGGCGCTGGTAAGGCCCAATGGGAGCACGGCAAACTGAAAACGCTCCTGGCCTACCGTGAACCGCAGGTAACGCCGGCAAGACGGGGATGTGAAAATAAGCGTCCTGCAAGTCCAACGCTACCATCCAGTCTCCAGGGTCAAGGGCAGCCAAGACCTGAGCAAGAGTCAGCATTTTGAACTCCTCCTTCCGGAGGAAGCGGTTGAGGTTCCGGAGGTCCAAGATGGGACGCAGACCCCCTTTGCCCTTCCTGGGGACCAGAAAGTAGTGGGAATAACAACCACTCCCTACTTCTGGCCCAGGAACACACTCGATGGCCCCCTTGGCCAAGAGGGCCGCAACTTCCTGCTGGAGAGTCGCCAAGTGTTCCCCCGACATGTGGTGGTACAGAGGTGGGGTGGCTGGAGGGGTGGACTGAAAGGGAAGGGAGTAACCCTTGCGGATGATCTGCAACACCCACTTGTCCAATGTGATAGAGCGCCAGTGGGGGAGGTGATGGTGAATCCTGCCACCCACTGGCGTGGGGTGCTCCCCAAAGCTCAGATTAGGAAGGTTTGGAGGCAGAAGCAGCGGGAGCGGAGGTGGACTGCCCCCCATGCCGATTTCCAGAGCCGCCCCTGCGGAAGCCGCGCCCACGCTGAGGCTAGTTCTGCACAGGCTTGCTAAAGGAACGTGCCTGGGCGCCCCTGCCTTGGCCACGAAAAGAAAGAAAAACAGTAGTGGCTCTTCGTGGAAAGCCCAAAGGACTTGGCCGTGGCTCGTGAGTCCTTAAAACGCTCCAGCGCACTGTCTGCCTTATCACCAAATAGGCGAGTGCCGTCAAAAGACATGTCCATGAGCGAGCTCTGGACGTCGGGCGAGAACCCAGTAGAACGCAGCCAAGCGTGGCGTCGCAGCGCGACAGACATAGAAATGGCCCTACCCAACTAGTCAGCGGTGTCCAAACCACACCGAATGGCGAACTTAGCTGCATCCTTACCCTCAGCCACCGCCTGAAAAAGCACAGCATGGACCTCCTCAGGACACTGAGGCAACACTTGAGCAACCGTATCCCACACCGCATGGGAATAGCAGCCCAACAAGCAGGCGGTGTTCACCAACCGCAGCCCCAAGCTGGCAGAGGAGAACAACCGCTTACCGAACTGTTCCAGCATCTTATGGAGTCCTAATCCGGTGGAGTCGTGGTAAAGGCACTCTGCGACGTCGAGGCCTGGATGACCAGACTCTCTGGCGTGGGATGAGTGGTCAGAAATGCGGGGTCACCAGGCGCTGGGCGGTGACGCCTGGCGACATTCTTATCCACAGGGGACCCTGTGGCCGGCCGCGACCAAGTGCCCAACAGGACGTCGGTGAGGGCGCTGTTGAAGGGAAGCAGTGGCTCCGACGAAGTTGACGCCATCTGGAGCACCTCAATAAGGAGGTTAGTTTTGAGGGCCACGTAGGAAGATCAAGGTTGATGACCTCAGCAGCCTGACGAAGCACCATCGTGTAGGAAGCGCCCTCCTCCATCGTAGGCGGGGGAGAGGCAAACCCCGGGTCAGAGGAGACGTCGAGGTCGCCGGCGTCCTCAAGATCGTCCACCCAGTCCTGCTCTGAGTCACATTGACGGGCAAGAGGGTCCGAGGACCCCTCCCAGTTATCCTCAACCTTTGTTGCAGGAGGAACCGGCCGCGGTGGCAGAACCGGAGCAGGGACAAACGGCATCAGCTGTCTCTCAATGCGGATCCCAGGCAGGAACGAAATGGTCCTGGAACCGGGGCAAGGGTGGAACGAACTGCGGCGCCGGAGGCGGAGCAGAGGGCAGTGCCGGGGCCAAAGGCGAAGGATCCTGTTGCGCCGAAGCTGGATCCGCCGGCGGCGGCCCAACAGGATCTAGACACGGGACCGCGGGGCCCGAAGGTGTGCCGGCGGGAGCCCGAGGCCTAAAAAGGCGGTCCAGGGGGGGCGTGGTCTTGCTGGCAATGCAGTAAGACATGCGCTCGGAGTGCTCCGGCGGGCCGCTGCTGACTAACGCTATCTTAGCTGAGCTGTGGGCCCACTGACACCGACCCTAGGGGTTTCTTGGTAGCAGATGACGAGGGCACCCTTTGCTGAGCGGAGGGCCGTGCGGGAGTGGCGGCAGGGGTGACTAAGCTGCAACGCCTTGGCCTGCGATCGGAGCGCCCGCCATTTTACGGCACCCGGGCCGGGGTTTCCTGGTGGTGTGACGCAAGCTGTCCCTGAGCGTCCCGGGATCTCCTGACGCTCTGCTGTCCCAGTGGCGATGACGGAGCGGCGGGGGACACCTATACCAGAGGGGAAGACGAGCATAGCCGGCCCAGGGCAGACGAGCGGTAGGCGGCTCGGTGGATGACCCTGGGCCGCCATCTTACCTGCTGGATCAGAGAGGAGTCTTCAGGCTGGGATCCCGGATGGATGTTCTGCCAGGCCAGGCCTGGCAGGGCCTCCAGCCAACCAGATAGGCGACGGAGACGCTTAGTCCTGGCCGGGAGAAGTCAGAGACAACCTCAGCAATTCAAGTGAGTCCTGGGCCTCCGGGAGCCTGCTGCAGTGACGGCGGCCATTTTGTCTGCGCCGACCGTGAGGAGACTGAGTACCTGGTGGCCAGTGGGACGTGCAGCCTTGGGACAGCGCTGCTAGCCTTGTAGGGGACCCCAGGGGCGAGCATTTACATTGCCCTGTGCAGCGCCTCTGCCCTGTGTGAGACCGGGCCCATCGCCTTGAGCCTCCCCTGCCCCTCTGGAACCGACGTAGGAGAAGACCTGAGATCACGCTGGAGGTGGACTGGTGCAGAGGAGGCATCCTTCCTGAATGAACTGCTGCTAGCCATTGGCAACGCGACCCCGCATGGCGAGAGAGGGTGTGGAAGGGGGGCCAACTCCTGTTGGTGCTCTCCTGTGCCCCCCCCTTCGGATATCCTGCGCCCTCTTGCACCACGGGGCCCTCTTACTCTGCACCTGTCCTGGGACTAGGCTGGCGCGCCGCAGATTAGGCAGGGCAGACATCGGGGGGCCCTGTCGCGACTGCCGGTCTCTCCGCTGATGTTCCCTCTGGCAGGGCTGGTGGTGGTCGCCCTCTGATTTCGCCCGCGATTTTTGCATGACCTTTGGCCCCCCAGCCTGCTTGTGGTCCACGGGGGGGGTTGGTTGGGCTGCCTCGCCACGCACGCATCACAAACCCTGGGGTGAGGTGACACTCTGCGCGCCCTTGGGCCCCTTCTGGGTGGCCCCCATTGTGCCGCCTCATCTGCCTGCCTCTTGCGGCTTCTTGGCGCCCTGCACGACCGTCGTCTCGGCGATACCCTGCGCGTCCCTTGCTTTGGGGGTGGTGCGGAAGACAGGAGAGGTGGACTGCACACTGTCGGTCTCAAATCATCTGCCCTGTTCTGGGGCCCTCCTGCGTGAGGGCTCATGGTGGACCTTCGGACCTGTGTCAACTGTGTTGAGCCGCGACATACCGGACTCCATGTGACTGGATTCTGAGGAGAGACTGGCCTAACCCTGGTGCGCTTGCTTCCACTCTTGTGAGGCGACCATTGGATGCCCACCTGCTGGA
Organism: Triturus cristatus; assembly: GCF_964204655.1. Classification (NCBI taxonomy): domain Eukaryota; kingdom Metazoa; phylum Chordata; class Amphibia; order Caudata; family Salamandridae; genus Triturus; species Triturus cristatus. The sequence goes on along the minus strand of NC_140584.1, from coordinate 932,600,248 downwards.
GGTACGGTGGGTTGGCTGCGGGGCTCAGCTGGGGCATTGTGCTGTGTCTTGGGGGGCCCACCCATAATCTACCGCTGGGCTGCCGCGAGCTTTGCGGGGACGCTGCAGGGTCGCCGAGGGCTGCTGTACGTGCGTACGGATGTGTGTTGTGGAACTTCTACGACCGCTTAAGTGTGGGGACTTACCATCTTGAACTGCCTGGCCCGCCTGGGTCTGCAGTGGGGCGGGTCACCTCTGGGGGGCCCTGAGGCAGGGGGATTTGCTCCCACTGGGTCCTGTGATTTACAGACGCTGCGGATGGTCTCTTGCTACCCTCGGAGACTAGAAGCCTGTTGCACAGCTGCAGCACAAGAATGACACATACTAACAGAGGCAAATACGTTTCAGGGTCAACCTCCAAGGACAACTCGGTGGCGGCAATGTGGGGCAAGGTGGGTTCGTCTGCCCCCGCTAAGGGGGCCCCGCAGGCTGGGGCGGACTCATCACCGGTGACGCAGGCTTTTATGGCTTCCTTCATGTCCGAGTTGAAGTCTGAGATTGGCTCCCTGCGTACCGAAGTGCACTCCTGTGTTCGGGAACTCAGGAAAGACATCACAGATCTCGGCAAGCGCGTAGACTGGCTGGAAGAGACGGTTGATGCTTGTACAGAAGACCAGAAGCAGCTTTGGCAGCGCTTAGCCGTACTGGAAGACCAACACATAGAATTGCAACTGAAGCAGGAGGATCTATATATTCTTGTTACAACAAACAAATGATGGACGGAATGCTGACAATGCAGACATTCTCCCCCAGTCAAGAGATCTGGGTTAAATCCATCGTTCTTTTGCCCACTACGCCACCCCAGTTTAGACATGGCCATATGCAAATCAGTCTTGACCCTGTGCCTCATGGGAACAGTCCAGCCCGAACTGCCAAGCCATGTCTTCCCTGGACCGGAATCAAGCATCCTAGGACCAGTTTCTGGCTATCAGCAGTCATCAGCCAGGATAGCTTGACTCCAGTGGCGTAGTGAGCACGGGACCCACGTCTGGGCATACCCATCCCACTTAGGGCGAAAAGCGTTACAACAAACAAATGATGGACGGAATGCTGACAATGCAGACATTCTCCCCCAGTCAAGAGATCTGGGTTAAATCCATCGTTCTTTTGCCCACTACGCCACCCCAGTTTAGACATGGCCATATGCAAATCAGTCTTGACCCTGTGCCTCATGGGAACAGTCCAGCCCGAACTGCCAAGCCATGTCTTCCCTGGACCGGAATCAAGCATCCTAGGACCGGTTTCTGGCTATCAGCCGTCATCAGCCAGGATAGCTTGAATCCAGTGGCGTAGTGAGCACGGGACCCACGTCTGGGCATACCCATCCCACTTAGGGCGAAAAGCGTTACAACAAACAAATGATGGACGGAATGCTGACAATGCAGACATTCTCCCCCAGTCAAGAGATCTGGGTTAAATCCATCGTTCTTTTGCCCACTACGCCACCCCAGTTTAGACATGGCCATATGCAAATCAGTCTTGACCCTGTGCCTCATGGGAACAGTCCAGCCCGAACTGCCAAGCCATGTCTTCCCTGGACCGGAATCAAGCATCCTAGGACCGGTTTCTGGCTATCAGCCGTCATCAGCCAGGATAGCTTGACTCCAGTGGCGTAGTGAGCACGGGACCCACGTATGGGCATACCCATCCCACTTAGGGCGAAAAGCGTTACAACAAACAAATGATGGACGGAATGCTGACAATGCAGACATTCTCCCCCAGTCGAGAGATCTGGGTTAAGCCCGAAACCGGTCCTAGGATGCTTGTTTCCAGTCCAGGGAGGACCTGGCTTGGCAGTTCGGGCTGGACTGTTCCCATGGGGCACAGGGTCAAGACTGATTTGCATATGGCTGGGTTCAAACTGGAATGGCATGGTGAGCAAAAAAACGATGGATTTAGGCCCAGATCTCTGTACTGGGGTGAATGTATGACATTGTTCTGCATTCTGTCCATCAATTGTTATTTTCGCATTTGTCACCCCGAGTGGGAAGGGTATGCTCAGACGTGAGTCCCTTGCTCTCCATGCCACTGGAATCAGGCTATCCTGGCTGATGAGGGCTGAAAGCCCGAAACCGGTCCTAGGATGCTTGTTTCCAGTCCAGGGAGGACCTGGCTTGGCAGTTCGGGCTGGACTGTTCCCATGGGGCACAGGGTCAAGACTGATTTGCATATGGCTGGGTTCAAACTGGAATGGCATGGTGAGCAAAAAAACGATGGATTTAGGCCCAGATCTCTGTACTGGGGTGAATCTATGACATTGTTCTGCATTCTGTCCATCAATTGTTATTTTTGCATTTATATATTCTTGGACAGCTTTGGGTGAAACGCGGCCGGCCCTAAATGGGTTGTAGGCTTAACGCTGTGTCAATTTGGACCTCTGTTCTACTTTATTCGTGGAAAATAAAAACAGATCTATAAATAAAAAAAAAAGGGGCGGTCCATGGTGGCAAGAAATTCTCGCACCTGTTCGGGAGTCGCCGTCGAATCCAGGTAAGGCGGATAGGCCGCGGGACTCATAGGCTCCAAAGGAACTGCAGCGGCAGAACCCCTGTCCCCCTCCGAGGACCAATGGGGGGACGTCGGAGAGCGAACACGCTTCTTCGACTTCTTTTTATGTCGTCGCCTACCGGAATCCGAGGGCGAAGACCTGAAGCCCGAGGATCGATGACTGTCGCCACGCGAGCGGTCCCAGGAACGGTCCCTGGACCTGGAGCGGCACTGGGACGAGTGCCGGACCTCCAGCAGCTTCCGGCGCCGCTCCCTCAAGGCCTTCGGGGTCATGGCCCGACATTCCCGGCAAGACCGGGAGTCGTGGTCAGTCTCCAGGCAGTAGAGGCAAACATCGTAGGGGTCCGCCACCGACATATTGCAATGGCAGGCCCCACAAGACTTAAATCCAGGCATCCCTATGGGCACCAGGAGAAAAAAAGGGCGAGACAAAAAGTCTCAAAAGAGTAGTCAAAAAGTGACTAAGGTAAGTGCTCTATCCAGATCTGCGCTTGCTGGCGCGGAAAAAGAAAGAACTGGCGTCAGCGGGCATGGGTGGCGCCTAAGTAGTCTCTGTGATGTAATCTCGGCGCTTATGACCCCAACGACAGACGCGGAGCCTCACGACGCCACCTACTGACTTGCAGGGGTACTGCTACAAAAACTTGGCGGATCCAGTCTGACGCCTGGGGATATTCTAAAGTAAGGAATCTATCACTAACGTGTCTCTTTCAGATGTAGTGTTTTTACAAAGCATTGCATTTCTCAGAAACAATACTATAAGTCAAAACAAAGTGCTTTTACAGTTGTAATCCAAACTGTGTTACAAACAAACAAGTTACTTTCCTTCGGTAACGCTTTTTCTGATGGATACAGTATCTGCCTGTGGATTCCTCACCTTGTGAATATCCACTGCGCCAGCAACATTCGGAAACTTTTGTAATGCTCTACGCCGACGAGGACGACGTCACAGAAGCACGGCTCCGCACGTGGCTCCGCTGATGTCACTGGATCCATAAGAGGACCTTGTCGGCGTGATGACGTCAGTTCCTCCCTTTTTTCCGTGACTTCGAGGCACACGGACGGACTGACAACAATATATATACAGTATACACAGTACATAATATACAAACCAACACACACAGTGTGAAGAACAAAGCAGGAAGGCAAAAGAAATAACACTTCCTTTGACTGTAATAAATAAAATTTCGAAACATCACTATTGTAGGTATACAAGGGTGGACAACGGGGAGGCAGGTGGGTCAGTGAGGAATCCACAGGCAGATACTGTATCCACCAAAAAAAGCATTACCGAAGGTAAGTGACTTGTTCTTCTGATGGATACATCTGCCAGTGGATTCCTCACCTTGTGAAAAGATTCCCATAGCAGTCCCACTCCCGGAGGAGGGTGTCCACCCTTCTATACCAGAAAGTCCTGAAGGACAGAACGAGCAAAGTGTCCGTCCCTCCTCACCTTGGAATCCAAGCAGTAATGCTTCGCGAAAGTGTGGAGGGAGGCCCAAGTTGCCGCCCTACGAATGTCCTCCACAGGAACACCTCTAGATAAGGCAGGTGTAGAAGACTTTGCCCTGGTAGAATAAGCTCTTATACCCTCTGGAGGTTCCTTACCGGCCAAAGAGTAACCTATCGTGATGCACAAGATAATCCATCTGGAAAGAGTGCGCTTGTGCACCGCTCTGCCTTTCCTGCAGCCAATGAAGCCCACAAAGAGCTGGTCATCCACTCGAAAGTCTTTAGTCCTATAGAGGTAAAAGCTCACCGCCCTCTTAAGGTCCAAGTGGTGAAGCGGCTCCGCCTCCTTGGAAGGGTGAGGGGGAGGATAGAAGGTAGGAAGGGTAATGGACTGCCCCAGATGGAAAGGAGTTACCACCTCAGGAAGAAAAGCAGCCCTGGTCCTGAGGACCATCCTCTCAGCATGTATGGTCAAGAACGGGGGTTTCGAACTCAGAGCTTGAAGCTCACTTACCCTCCTTGCCGAGGTAATGGCAATGAGAAAAACGGTTTTGAAAGACAATAGCCTTAAGGGACACTTGTGCAAGGGCTCGAAGGGAGAACCCATCAAGTAAGATAAGACAAGATTTAAGTCCCATTGACGCACAATAAATGGAGTGGGCGGAAATTTGTTGGTAAGGCCCTTAATGAACTGTAACACAATAGGTGATTTAAACAAGGACGGCTGATCCGGCAAGCAAAGGAATGCCGACAAAGCCGATAAATAACCCTTCACAGTAGCTACAGCAAAACCTTGCTGAGCTAGAGAGAGCAAACTGAAGGATGTTGGATAAACGAGCCCTCAAAGGGTCAATAGACTTCTCTCCGCATCAAAGGACAAATTTAGACCACCTATAGGAATAGATAGATTTGGTGGAATGACGTCTGGCAGACAAAATTACATCCACCACGTCAGGCGGGAGAGAAAAAGAATTCAGGTTGCCCCGTTCAATCTCCAGGCATGAAGGTGTAATCTCTGGAGGTGGGGGTGTGGAACCTGCCCCTCGGACTGCGAGAGGAGGTCTGCCCTGAGAGGGAGACGGAGCGGAGGGCAAGAGGAGAGGTGGAGAAGATCTGTATACCACACCCTTCTTGGCCAATCCGGGGCGACCAATATGACTTTTACCATTACATTAATTGCCTAATAGAAGTGTATCTTAAATTGTTTGAATCTTCATTCTTGTACGAAATCATGTATACTCAGAGTCACCTAGTATATAGTTTTTTTGCACAGTACGTTGTACCTCACTTTCATTTCTACGTTAGGATGTTTAATTCCCCCCCCCCCCCCCCCCCCCCCCCGGGTCCTATGATTATGCCAGCTTCCCTGCTCCATGGATCTACAACAAGGGTCTTCTCCGATTATCTGGTCCAAACAGGCTGAAATAGGCCTAAATGGAGTTTTTGAAGGTCTTCCTTCTTGTGTGTTGTTCTCTCCTTCTCCCGCCAATCTGCTATTTGTTTTTTGTGCAAATGTCCAAAGCACACTAATGGGTTTTGGTGGGCAGGACAAGATAGCACAAAGTGGTGGTTGGCAGTATCCTTTCTTCACACATACGGGTTTGGCAAATGAGGACAAAAAAAAAATTAAAAAAAATTAAAATAGCTACACGTTGTGACGAAACACGTGTCGGCTGATTTATTTTCATGTTGTATTGGTCCGAACTCACTAATATAAAGAAAATTTTGCTCACAATACGCCTGATGTCGACCTTTGTGATTTCATAACAAGAAACCTCAGACATTCATTTGAATTTGATGGGCACACCCAGAACCTAATAATCTTTCACACGTGTGCACAGGACTTCACTTCCATTTTGTTGATGTGGGCCATGACCCACTCATTTGCAGGGGTTATTTCCTTGGGTTTTTTCCCCCTGACCTGGTAGCACCGGACACACTTGTCCTCTGTAACACCAATTCGCACACGCTTGAGCGCCAAGCTTCCTCAACCTCAATCAAACCCTCACCTCTGCTATTACCAATATGACTTGGGCCCGGTCTTGGCAAATCTTCCTCAGGACCCGAGGAATCAAGGGTATGGGAGGAAACGCGTAAAGGAGATGTGAGTCCCATCTCAACTGAAACGCGTCCCCCAAAGCTCCCTGCATCGGATACTGAAGACTGCAGAATGACGGTCAGTGAGCGTTCTCGTGAGTGGCAAATAGGTCCACCAGAGGAGTTCCCCATGTCCGAAAGATGCGAAGAACCACCTCCGGATGGAGCCTCCACTCGTGGTCGGCAGAGAACTGCTGGCTGAGGTTGTCTGAAAGCACGTTCAGAACTCCGGCCAGGTGATTTGCCACCAGACAAATCTGATGATCCTGAACCCAGGCCCAGAGACGCAGAGCCTCTCTGCAGAGACAATGCGACCCCACTCCTCCCTGCTTGTTGACATACCACATTGCGGTAGTGTTGCCCGACAGGATTTGAACCGACTGACCGGGAAGGGAAGGGAAGGGAGAAAGGCCTTGAGCGCCAAACGTATCGCCCGCAACTCCAAAAGGTTGATGTGAAGCAACCTTTCCTCTGGAGACCAAAGACCCTTGACCTCCAGATCCCCGAGATGCGCACCCCACCCTAAAGTGGATGCATCCGTTATCACTGTGGCCACCGATGGAGGTAGATGAAGGGCTTTCCTTGAGACAGATTGCCCTCCACCAAGACAGATCTGCTGCAGCTTCTCTGGAGATTCTGACTGACTCCCTGAGATCTCTGCTGTGCTGATACCACTGCCTGCGGAGGCACCACTGGAGTGCCCTCATGTGCCAGCGTGCATGGTTGACCAACAGAATGCAGGAATCAGACAGACCGAGCAGACGAAGGACCTTCACGACTGGAACGACCGCTCCACTGTAAAACAAGGGAATCATTTCCTGTATGTCGAGAATCCTTTGTGGAGGTGGGAATGCTCGACACACAGTAGTGTCAAGTACCGCCCCTATGAACAGGTTGCAATGAGAGGGCACCAGGTGAGATTTGGGCACGTTTATCGAGAAACCCAATTTGTACAACAGTTGGGTTGTAACTTGCAGATGATGAAGCACCTTTTCTGGCGACTCCGCTTTGATTAGCCAGTCGTCCATATACTGAAAAACTGGAATCCCCGACCTTCTGAGATGGGCTGCCACTACTGCCATTACCTTGGTGAAGACTCGAGGTGGAGTAGTAAGACCAAACGGAAGGCCCGCAAACTGATAATGTTGCGACCCTACCGTAAAACGGAGATACTTCCTGTGCGACTTCAGGTTGGGGATATGAAAATACGCATCCTGGAAGTCGATCAACACCATCCAGTCCTCCTGTTGCAGCGCTTGAAGAACCTGCGCAAGGGTGAGCATCTTGAACTTCTCCTGCTTCAGAAAAAGGTTCAAGACCCCGAGGTCCAGGATTGGACGTAGCCTGCCATCCTTCTTTGGAATCAGGAAATACCGGGAGTAGCATTCCTGACCCCTCTCCTGCTCTGGAACCACCTCTATTGCACCTTTTTTTTTTAGTAATGCAAGGACTTCCTCCTGCAGGAGAAGAAGGTGGTCCTCCGAGCAGGCACCTTGGCAAGGCGGGTAATTCGGAGGGAATTCCCAAAAGGGAAGAGCGTACCCATTTTCTACAAGACCTAGAACCCAAAGGTCTGTAGTGACCGATTACCAATCTTGTAGAAAATGGGTAAGCCGATCACCCACAGGACCAACATGATCCAGAATGGTGGATCTAGGGCTGCTTTGCAGTGGTGGGAGGGAGGGAGGAAGAGGAAGAGGAGGAGAGCTGTCGACCTCGAGCATGACCCCTGATCCTCCCCGTGTAGATCTTATACAGGGTATTTTGCTGCTGCTGTGCTGAGGCTGCCTGTAGGTCCAAAAGGACGACCTCCCAAAACCTCTGCATCTCCTATAAGAAGAACCTCTAGGCTGTGTCTGCAGACCCAGAGATTTGGCCGTGGCTTTGCTGTCCTTGAACCTTTCCAAGGCCTCATCCGTATTTTTCCCCAAACAGCCCAGAACCATCAAAAGGCAGGTCCAGAAGCGTTGCCTGCACATCAGGGGAGAACTCCTCCTTGTGGCGACCGAGGAGCCCATAATCCTGGCAACAGAGTCCGCAGTGTCCAGGCCACTCTGGATAACCTGACGCGCAGCCGTCTGAGTGTCTGACAGGACTTCATTAAAGTTATGCCTGTCCTCCTCAGATAACTTAGGAGCCAGCTGTTTAGCAGAATCCATGAGAGCGTGGATATAACGGCCAAAGAGACAGGTGGCATTTGTTGACTTTAAGGCCATACTCGCCGAGGAGAAAACTTTTTGGGCCGATTGGTCGAGCTTTTTAGAGTCCCTGTCACTAGGAACCTGTGGAAAGGCCCCGGAAGACCTCTTTGAGCAGGCAGCCTGAACCACCAGACTTTCCGGAGAAGGATGGGAAGGGATCTCCTGGAGCCGCCCTGTACCTCCTAGCTACAGTCTTAAAAACTGCAGGAGCTGAAAAGGGCTTACGCCATACCTCCATGACTGGTTCAGTGATGGCCTCATTTAATGGAAGTAAAGGCTCTGTCACCGTGGAGGGAGAATGCAGAACCTAAGTAAGGATGTTAGGTTTAAATTCAGCAGTTGGTAGCTGTAAATCCAAAAGCTCTGCTGCTTTCCTAATGACCGTGCGGTAAGGAGCCACATCTTTAGAGGGAGTATCAGTTGGAGGAGTAATCTCCCATTCTGGTGACAAATCAAGACCACTCGCCTCCTTCAATTCCTCAAACAAGTCATCTGACTCCATAAGCTCACCCTCTTTCATCTCTTCCACCTGGTACCTTGGCTCCTCAAAAACTCTTTGTGCTGCTCGCCTGGACCTAACCCTCCGGACAGGTGTCGGTGGCGCTGCAACCGACTCAGACGGAGCTGTACACGGATCTGGAGGAGCAGCCAGAGTCGAACGAGGTCGAGCTGGAGCCGGAGAAGATGGGAGCGGCGTCAACGCCCTCGGTGCCGGGAAATGCCAAGACTGCGTCGCTGGGAAAAAAGGCATAAATGGAGCCTGAGCGTGAGGAACCCACAGATTAAAGGCCATTGGACCTATGGGACCCGAAGGTGCTCCAGAGGGGTACATCGCTCTCGTAAAGACGCCATACATAGCATTTAAATAATGCAATGGGTCTTGTCCTAGGCTTGGAAAAGAGGGGTAAGGCTCAGATTGAGGCATTACTTGACTCGGGCCAATCGGCGCCGACGGTGGAGCCAGCGGAGTCGAAGACTCATCAGGAGCCGGAGCCTCTTCAACCGGAGCCGGAGAATGCGTCGGAGATGGAGCCGGAGCGTGCTCCGGTGAAGCCGCAGGCGAGGTCAGGCAAACAGGAGAAGCAGGATTTGACACAGGAGAGGGAGAAACATAGTCCTTACGACGTCGAGGAGTAGGCGAAGTCAATCTCGGAGACGTCTCCTTATCCGAACGGCGTCGAGATCCTTGCCTCCTCTTCTTTTTATGCTTCTTGGATTTAGAAGCATGGCCAGACTTGACCCCGACCTCGAGCGTCTTTGACCTCTCTTCTCTTTTTTCATCCTCTCTATTAATAACTTAGCTTCTCTTTCTTTTAAGGCCTTTGGATTCATCTTGCGGCAGCAAGAGCATCCCTCGACATCGTGATCTGACGACAGGCACCAGACAGTCCTCGTGTGGATCCGTGATGAACATGTGCTTACCACACTCTCTACACAGCTTGAATCCAGACTTCTTCGCCAACATCTTGGAACAAGAAGCAAGAAGAAAGTAGAAACACCAGCAGAAACACAAAGTAACTAGCCAAAGCTACGGAGAGTCCAAGAAAACCGTTAGCGTCGACGGCGCGGAAAAAAGGGAACTGACGTCATCACGCCGACGAGGTCCTCTTATGGATCTAGTGACGTCAGCGGAGCCGCGTGCGGAGCCGTGCTTCTGTGACGTCGTCCTCGTCGGCGTGGAGAGCTACAAAAGTTTCCGAATGTTGCTGGCGCAGGGGATTTTCACAAGGTGAGGAATCCACTGGCAGATGTATCCATCAGAATGAATAGTTACTGCAAAGTACTTATCACTAACCTGTGCCAGGCTTGCTTGGTTCTAGGAAATAAAATAACTAAAAGAATATTTTTATACAAAAACAATTGGTCTGAAGTTCAGTCCTTGAGGGTGTGAATTCATTTGCTGACAGTGTGTGCAACAAATGCTTAACATTGTCCTCTGATACTGCCTTACTGCTCGACCACACTATGAGAAATAGGGAGTGAGGTGCTATCCAACTTTATCTCTGCCTACCTTTGGGGTTCCACTGGACTCTGTGCACACTATACCTCACTTTGGTATAGTATATACAGAGCCAGCTTCCTACACTTACTATTCGCTTACATGGAGGTTGCCCAAACAGAAGATGGCATTGGTTCCTTTGAGCTACTCTTTGGTCACCCTGTAAGGGAAATTGTGGGGGGAGGAGAGGGGAAGTTGGGGGGGGGGGGGGGGGGGGAAGAGGAGAGGGGAAGTGGGGGGAGGGGAGGAAATCGCCTGGTTCACCTCAAGGAAGAGCTTGTCAAGGCAATTAAGTGCCAGATATTGCACAGCTCCGTTGTGTACTTGGCCAACCAAGTTGGAGGGACATGTACAACCTCCCCAGCCCAAAATCCATACATTTCTGGCCAGGAAAGCTCCCAACACCCAGACCTAAGTCAGCCTTTCTTGGCCTGACAGGATACTACAGGAGATTTGTGAAGGAGTGTTGTACCATGGTGCCAACCTCAACTGAAACAACCTCCAAGAAACAGCCCAGAAAAGTTATCTGAACTGCGCAGTCTAAGAAGGCTTTTGACACCCTACATGAAGCTCTGTGCTCAGCACCGGTCCTAAACGGAACTGTTGCACCATTGAACCAGTAAAGAGCCTGAACTTGTGTGGACTGCACCTGGTAGCTAGCAATGTAGAAGCCTTATGTGCCCTGCTTCAGGAGAAGTAGTCTCCAGAGCCCAGTCAAAGCCAAGAGACAGCAAGGGTCAGCGAGCTGGCCTCCTGTTCACAGCATGGGGACACAACAGCTGAGAAGCCTGCTGGGGAAAGTTGGTAGTCCAAAGTTGTAAATCTGCCATCACATACCACTCAGCACCAGAGATCAGGACCCTAAACACAAAGGTGTACCCAGGTTTGCTGAGAGTGGGAGTGTTGTCGGAGTTCAGCAGGGACTATACCAGAGGATGGTTGACCGCGATAGTGGGTGACCGGTAGTTCAGTGGAGACCACTTTGCCCACCCCCTTCATGGACCAAGGAGTAGTCGCAGCAAGATCCCTGTCGACTGCATCTCATCCACAGCATCCTTTGAGCATCTGTAGCATCCTTACCGTCCTTCATCCCTTGCAACGGGACCACTGCAATAGGAAAACCCTGGAAAGAATGAAAATGCCTAAAGACTCCTTTACCTGCTGAGGTAACTGTTTGAGGACCTTGCTAATCCCACTGACTGGCTCACTACTAGAGTTGGTCGCATAAAGTGACTCCACATAACCACATTCCAGTTAGGCCAAACCTTTTAGTGCAAAAGTTTTTAAGTGCCAAATTCATTGAAATTACCAATGCTTGTTTGTGGAATAAGTTTACAATACCTTGTCAATTCTATATCTCCGCCACATCTGGCGCCATTATTTGTATAAAACTAACCTAGAAGCATTCTTTTTATAAATGGGAGAAATTTAAAGTGCAGAACAATGTTCTGCAAAAATGTTCGAAATGTGGAACATTCTTCTGCACTTTAAAGTTCTACCATTTAAAACAAGCATTGAAAATGCAATAGGTCTCACCTTTGTTTAAGTTTAAGCCATTTGCATTGCTAATGGTATTGTGTTATAGCTATGTATTATTTAGTGTATGTATGTGATATGTTGTGGTTGTATGTTGTTAGAAGTGTATTTGTTAGCGGAGTAGTAGGTTAAAGCATAGCGTTAGGAGCACAGGAACGAGAAAGCAGCGTGGATTGTGGGAGGGCAAGGGCATCATGGACGGGGCAGGGGAGAAGCGCACAAGCGACAGCAGCACAAACGGGAAGAGAAGCACAATATAGGGAGATAGCTGAAAAACACCAAAGAAGCGGCAACATTGTTGTAGTGTCACCAGGGCTTTAAGTGGAAGCTTTTTCAATATTATTTACAAGCCATAGTTGCTGCAAGCTAATAGTCCTGACTTATAGTAGGTATGATGATACTTGTTGTATCATATTGGATGTAATGAAAGAAACAGCAAAATACAAGTTGGATATTTCTCAAGTCAGCATTCTTTCTTTTATCCTGCTTGAACACTTGATACACGTGTTTGAGTCCTTTTTCCATCATAACTCACACACTTGAGCACAGATATTGTGCACAAATAATAACTTGAATTTCGTAGCCCCGTCCGTTTCGGGTCTGTCTTTCATTTCTAGGAGTCCGGTGTTTTTTTAAATTGAATCTGGTGCTTTAAAAGTAAAGACACGTCACGTAGGCACGTGACGAAGTGCACAAGCGCTACGTTGGACACGGAAGTGTGTTGGACTATACCACATTAGGTGAGCACTGGTCCTCTGGCTTACAGCGCGTTTTAGTATAGTTTTCAGCGCCCGGTAAGCGGCGGTACCTTATGAATAGTTTTCCTTGATACTTCTTACAGATTTATCACGGACCTCAATAACCTTCGGAGTAGCGGGTTTTGAACCGCGTGGAGACTTTAATTGGTAAGCGGCGGCTTCAACTGTAAACTTTTGTGGCACCCACATGACTATTGTAATCTAATTGCCACAAACACTTTCTCTCGTGTTTTTCACAGCGACGTATTTTTCAGTTCCAAAACAGTAGCACGGTAAGACATCGCAGCAAGGGCTCCACATCGATCTCTAGTTACGTCTTGAGACACTGTGGACTTTACTTGTTATTCGTGCGGCACCACAACTATTGACTCACATTCTGCAGCAGGTTTAACTCTGTTATTTAATGGTGAAGGGTCTTTGACACGTCTCCCTTTCTCTTTTTATTAACTTCATTCATTCACTTTTCCGAGTGCAAATCCTAACTGAATAGGTTTTCCTGTGTTAATCAGCATCTCATTATACAATCGTCGGTTTTATGTTGTAGCTCCATACGGAGGACCCCAAGAGAAAACGTTCAAATACTTCTGTTTACCGTTCGTTGATCTTTTCTCCCCTGACGAAGGGTTCATTTTAACCCGAAATGCATTGGGACTGATTTTGATCTTTTGAATTTACAAATTTGTGCATTTAGTTAATGATGGCTTTTCTTTGGACAAAATGATATTAATGGACAATGTTTGTCATTTACACTGATTGTATTTGCATAAGCCATATTGAATACAAAAATGCAGCGATTCAATTTAATTGAATTCAACTTTAATACATATGTTCGTTTGATTCAAACCAAAAAAGTGTGTGTATATTTGTAAAGACATTTTTTGTCTCCAGCTGTGCTTCACGCAGGTTATGGTTTTCCACAACCTCACTTCAGTTCATTACACATCCGGCAGCTGTCACCACCACCCAAGCACAGCCCTCGGATGGTTACCAAGTTCCTTCCTCATGCCTTCAAGCCTTACCGATCTTAATCCGGATGCAGTGGAACATCCGAAGCCTATCGTCCTCCAACGCCATGCCAATGCCCCTGGTTCTGCTCTGCAGCCGCTGTTCTCCTCCGGCCCTGCCCCGGCTGCTCCCATGCGCGCACGCCACCCGCACTCACACTGAGCTCGCAGCACTAGATGGCTTCAGCAGCGGCGGCGCTCGTGCCACGACCCCACCGCTCACCCAGCAAACTACTCCCTACACACGCCTACTATTCAGACACCCATTGACTGGAGAGGGGAGGGGAAGGGGACGCCCGGCAGGCTACGCCCAGCCATGGTCATCACTGGTGGTGAAGGAGAGGGGGGCGAAGCAGAGCTAGAGAACCCGGAGACTTCAAAATCTCTTGGAGTTGCAGCAGTCATTGACAGGACGCTCGAAGAAGTGAGAGGAGCTGGGCGAGCGACTTGCTTCCGAGTAGCCCGTGGCAACGAGATAGCCATGTTAAGTGTGTGGGACACCCAGAACGATTCAAGGAATAACAGCGATCTTTAGAGGTGGTAGGGGCTATGTGCTGCCATTGCCTTTGTCGGATAACCCGCCACATAGCTGATGTTCAGTGTACCAAGCACGCGTAGTTCACCCATTCAGTTGCTTTCTTTCTTGTACTCCTGTTTATACCATCATAAAACAAGCAGTCACCACGCAATGGAATCGGAAAGTGAAATTGTGCCATGCGCGTTGTGCCTGCCTGCAGCCCTTCCTCCTTTTGGGACGGCCCATCCGGACAGGATCCTTTGCTTCCCGGCTTTAGATAACACGCCTCCTTTAGATAAGAAAGTGCTTCACGACAGCTGTGGAGCAAACGATCCAATCCGGATGGGCCGTCCCAAAAAGGAGAAACGGCGGTAACCAAGCCGCCTCATTTTCAATGGGAGGCCACCTTTTACCATAAACGATGCCGCCATCCAATAAAAATGAGGGGCAGGGCTTCAAGCCCCCTTCTGAAATGTCCTCTCTCACAATACGTCTCTTAGAGCAAGTAGCGCATGCGCGCTGCAATGCTAGGCGGGACCTAAAAATGACTATTTTTGAGTTCTACATATGTCACAATGACTGCTGTCCATTAAAAGCAAGAGGCCTGCTGGTTGTAAATGTGACACTTTGAAATGGGAGAAAATTAAAATGAAGAGTAAACTTAATCGATTAGGTAAATTTATTAAAATGTTTCTCCCATTTAAAATCATTCAGTAACAATTTTCTTCTCGCGCTCCAATACTGAGTTGACATGGACTTTTATTTGAGTTAAATACCTCAGTACTTCACCTCTGTGCCCTGTCCCATTAATTAGACTCCAGCACTGTTCATTATCAAGTCCTGCTATCTGAAGCCTGAAGATAATAATGTAAAATAAACACAGTCTTTGCTTAACTTTAAAAGGAAAATGCAACCCTGTGCTTATTTAAAAATGAACTTAAGGCTGTGAGCTACTCTGAAGGTGGAGCTACTGGTAGCTCGTGATCTACTGGCTGGAGACACTTGCAGTAGACGAAAAAAAGCGTACAGCCTGGCCAACATTGGCTTGGAGTGCTAGTACATCCACACAAAAGTGTTTTGTGAAAGTATGTGGTGTAGACCAGGTAGCTGCTTCACAGATTTTAGATATGGAAATATTCCCAGGAAGGCCACAGAGGCCTCATTTTGACGCGTAGAAGGGGCTCTTTGATGAATAGGCAAAGCACTCTTGGCTCCTGCATATCATGTTTGGATACATTCAATATCTGTATGGCTGTGCCTGATTTTGAGAGAGCCAGCCTTTTATGGGGTTTAGAAGAGGCAGCAAAGAGCTGTTGAGTTTTTCGAAATGGTTTTGTTCTACCTATATAGTACATTAAGACTCGCTTAACGTAAAAGGAATGTAGAGCCGTTCTGCAACGGAGTCAGGTTGGGGAAAGAAAACAGTTCTATAAACTGGTTACGGTTAGTGCGAAGGACAGCCCTATCCCTGTGACTCTGAAAGAAAGGTTGCTCTAATGTTAAAGAATGGTGCTCACTGACATATCTGAGTGAGATCACAACAAGAAACACCACTTTCCAGGGAGGAATTAAAGGGGGGAGGAATGGAGGACCCAGAAGTCTTGTGAGAATAGAGATTTGCATAGGGGCCGGTAGGACCGGAGGAAGGATAACCCTTTGAGACCATCCATAAAAGCTTTTCTCATAGGAATCCTGAATAGGGATATGTTGGGTTTATTTTGGAGATAGGCAGCCACTGCAGCCAAGTGGAGCCGGATGGAGGTGAACGCTAGTCCACAGGTCTGTAGATGTGGAACACTAGCTACTAAGTGATAGGTGTGTTTCAGTAGTCGCAAATAGTTTCCATTTAGCAGTATAGAAGGCCTGCATGCTTCCTTAAGGATGTTTATGCATTCATGAGGAAGGTTTAGATAGCCAAACTATAAGACCTAAGGAGCCAGATCACAAGGTTGAGTATTCTGTGGTTGGTGTGCCTGATTTCTCCATGGTTTCTCAGGTCCAGCCTGCTGGGGAGCCGCTCGTGGAGAACCACTGAGAGCTTGAGGAGAACTGTGAACCATGGCTGGACCATGGCTGTATAGCCCAGGTGGTAGCTACCAGGATGAGGTTGAAAGACGTCTGCCGAAGCCTCCATACTACAAATGGAGGCGGAGAAGCGTAGGCAAATATCCCTGACAAGTTCATCCATAGTGTGTTGCCCATTGGCTGTGGGAACCTAGAGACAAAACTTTGGCATTTTCTGTTTTCTGCCGTAGCGAAGAGGTCGACATCGGGAAAACCACACTGCCGGAAGTACATGAGGAGGACTCTCGGGTGAAGTTCCCACTCATGGCCTTGTTGATGCATCCTGTTAAGGAGGTCTGCGAAGTCTGTGTCCATCCCCAGCAGATACTTCACCGGCATATGCATCTTGTGGCAGAGAGCCCACTGCCAAATGGTCTTGGCTGACTGCGAGAGTTGAGGAGAGAGAGAGAGTACCGCCCTGTTTTAGAAGGTAGTACATGGCTGTCATGTTGTCCGGCTGGATGGGGACCACCTTACCCACAATGTGGCAGAGGAAGGTTACAAGATATTCCCATCACATATGGTGTCCCCTAAGGTTCCTTCATCTTTAACCTTTACATGAAGTCGCTTGGTGCTCTACTCGCAGATAATGGCATCAAGATTCACCAACTTGCCGATGATGCACAACTCTACTTGAAAGTCTCTTCTGCTTTAGACAATTGAACCAGGATATCCACTGCCTACCTGAAACCCAACCGAACTAAGGTAGAATTCTCATTTGCGAACAAACAAGATACAGTACAAACCTGGCTCAATGACAAAGCTTGACTGCTTCAGACTCCAACTCTCATCAAATGCCAAATAACTTTGATTCACCCTGGACACCAACCTCTCCCTAAAGGAACACATTGCCAAAGTACCATCCACAAAGACGGACTAGTACCAAGTTCTCTCTTCTAAAGAAAGTTAAATTGTTTCTTTCAGAAAGCGACTTGTACTGCTGCATATTGATGATGGTAATGCCTACTCCTTGGCCTCCCAGATTCCAAACTGGTACCACTTGGAAGCATCCTACATGCTGCAGTACATCTCGCCCAGTGCCTAAAGAAATAGGATCACATCACCTCCACCCTGAATGAACTACATTGGCTCCCTTAGTCAGCCCACCCGATCTTCAAAATTAGCTCCATCATTACAAAAGCATCAACCACCACCCTGCATAACTTGCACACAACCTTACCATCTCTAGTGGTTCTCGGCACACACAACCAGGACACCATCAAACTGCAGCCTAAAGAGTAAAAAATAAAGACCAGACAACAGAGCTTTTATCTGAATCCCAGCTCTGCAGTATCTACTTATACATCAGGGCTGCCCAGTGCAGCTCCAATTTAGGAAAGAGGTGAAGATTCACCTCTTCAGAGAAAACCTTGCAATGCACTAACCTTTCACAATTTCACTTCCTTTATTTGCTGACTTTCGGGTTGCCTTTGACCATGTACAGCGCTCTGCTATCCTTTGCCTAAGTTCATGCTATAGAGCTAGTGCATACTTATACGCAAGCAGCACTGATTTTTGAGTTTCTGGGTCCAGTTTGGCTTCTGCCGATCTGCACAAGCTGAGGAATGTGCAACTAAGTATCTATTAGAAATTAATATTTTGTGATACAGTCTAAACATAGGTGGCAAGGAGTAAAGCATGGAGTCTATTATATTTGCCATGATTGACCAGGTTTGGGTTAAAACAGCAGGTATTGCTGAATTGATTAACAATACTACGGAGAACTTTAGTATTCATATATCCTAAAACAGATGCCACTCATCAGCACAGAATTTTCAAACTACATTTCCATATAGTTCAAGCGCACACTCCGTTTGTGTGGTATACATCTACTGCCTCATATAAAGTCTATGACAAATGAAAATTAGGTATGAGTACATACATCTAAGTTGCACTACATTCCTCTATATCTCCATCTTGAGGTAGTGTACATAAACTAGGCAGGACTTCAAAAAGCATGAATGGAGATTGCGGTACTGCAAATCCAGATTCACATGCTCTGAATACTTCTGCCATCTAGTGTTGGACATGGATGCTTCAAACTTATTGTTGTTCAAAGAAGCCTTTTGAGTCACAAGGTATGGAGACTCCACCTTTAGCTGGCAACGCACATGGTCCTCGGCCACACTGTTAGATTGCTTTTCGGTCAGCAGGTGAGCGTAGAGCTGGGGCAGAATGTGGGACATTTTGATCACATCCATGAAAGTGCATAAATAAAACAATCTGTAGCAACCACTGGCTCTCTGGGAGGTAGGTGGGTGCTTGTAAATAGACTGTACTACATGCTATGAACAGATGGTTACAGGTTAACATTTTCAGTTCGTAGCACGTGTGGTTGCAGATGCTTTGCATAGACTGAAGCGCTGCTGCAGTTAATGGTGGTCAGCCAGTGGATGGGGCGTGCTTGAAACAAAGTTCTTTGAACTGTTTGACTAATTATAGCATGCTGACAGGCAAGGACGTCCACACAGTTGTGTTTAGTAAATGTGTGTGAAGTGGACCATGCCTTGAAAGTGTCAGGTATAGGAATTTTGCCCAAGGCGGCCATTGTGGATCCTTTTTTCTTTTTTACCAGGGGAATTTAGTCTAGGCCTACCCGGCAATAGTCTTAGCTTTGAGGTAGCAGGTTTGGATGCAGCAGACAATCAACCAGCTATGCCACTTTTCGACAGAGGATGACAAAAGCAACAAATTTAATGAGTTTTGAGTAAAGCTTTGGTTCAGACAATGTAGAAAGTAAAGCGGTCATTTTATATCAAGGGTGTGAAGTGCCCTTTCTGCTACCGAGTTTGGCTGCACGAAAAAGATCGAGAGCTCAAAAGTTTGGTTGAGGTAGAAGGGGGATATAACTTTGGGGAGGAATTTGGGATTGGTCCAGAGTACCACTCGGTCATTCTGGCCTAGAAAGAAAAGCTCTTCCAAAGTGAGGGCCTGTAGCTCACCAACACGTCTTAAAAGATATGATGGAGACAAGGGAGGTAACCTTCCCAGAAAAACTGTAAAGTGCATGAGCATAGAGGTTCAAAAGGAGGGCCTGTAAGTCTAATCAGAATTACAGTGACGTTCCAGACGGAGGCAGGAGGTACTTTTGATAGATGACCAGTTGAAACCCTTCATGAAAGTCTTTATGATAGGGATCCTAAACAAAGATGAGTGTTCACTTTTTTGCATATAAGCTGCAATGACGGCCAAGGAAGGCATATGGAGGTGAAAGCTAAATTAGACTTCTGTAACTGAATGAGGTAACAGACAATATCCTGAAAAGCAGGTTTAACAGTCTGGATGCTTGGAAATAAGGTATTGAACAAATCTTTACCACGAGGTAATGTAAAAGGCAAGCGTAGTGGGCCTGCATGCTTATTTGAAAAGTTTCTATGCATTTTTGAGAGAGATTGAGATAATTCAACTCTAGGGCTCAGGGGCAAACTGTTAGATTGAACAGCCTGGGTTCTGGGTGCTTGATCTTGCCTTGGTTTTGCGCGTGAAGGTTCAGCCTATTGGGGAGGTTCTTGTGGGGTAGTACCGACATATCTAAAAAGGTCAAGAAACATGGTTGTCAGGCCCACATGAGAGCCACCAGCATTATCGTGAGAGGTTTGCCAGAGGATCCGGACCAGTGGAAGTGAAAATGTGTAGGCAAAGATACCGGACCAATTCATCCATAGACCGGGGGTGTGGAAACCTGGAAGCTAAATTTTGGCATTTTCTGTTGTGAGTGGTGGCGAAGAGATCGACCTCAGTGACTTCCCAACGACACAAGTACGGTATTACTACTTTGCTGGTGGAGTTCCCACTTGCAAACTTGTTGCTGCGTTTTGCTGAGCATTCTGCTGAGCAGAAGGTGCTCCGCCAGGAGGTGTATCTAATGGTTAATTGCCCAATGCCAAATACCCTGCACTAGTCCTGCCAATTGTGGGGAGTGAGGTGCCCTGCTTCTGTGGTTAATACATTGCAGTCATATCAGGTTACATGAGGTCCACTTTGTGCCTGGTGACCTGAATAAAGGCTTTGAGAAATAGCTAGATGGCCAGAAGCTCCAGGTGACTGATGTAAATGCCCAGCTGATCATAAGCCCAGAACTGTTCGATCTTGGAGATGTGCTTCCTAACCTGAAAGAGGTGTCTGTGGAGATGGTCACATGCTTAACGGCTCTATGAAGGGCAGGCCCTGGAACTGGTTGGTTGTGTTCCAAACCTAGCATAAGCAATAGCTGCTGGCCTGTACCAACTCTAGACCTTCCAGTGATCATTGTGCCGATAGGCACTGCTGAAGAGGACGCATGTACAGTCTGGCAGGAGGCACCATAGCTATGAATGAAGCCATCATCCCTAGGAGGCGCATTACTGTTCTATAACACAAAACTGTAGCCGAAAAGGAGGCAGTAATTGTGGGACAGAGGCTTTAGAATGGAAGGTGCACCAGAAATGTAAACAGGATAACAAATTTAGTCCATCAATCTTCTTTATTCAAATTTGAGTGAAAATTGACACACAACCAACGCGTTTCGTTCCTTGTGCCTAAGGAACGTCATCAGGGCTTGAATAATAATGTAGACAATTCACAAGAGGTCCCAGATATTGACCTCACTGTAAAGGTAAATCAAGTCAGATCCCAGCTCGAATTCATGCGAGCAAAAAGTGCCCGGTTCCAGCATGATAGCCAGCAGCTGCAAAGTCCTTTACTGTGAGGTGAATATCCAGGACCTCTTGTGAATACTCTACATTATTATTCAAGCCCTGATGAAGTTCCTTATGCACAAGGAACAACACTCTTTGGCTCTGTGTCCATTTTAACTTAAGTTTGAATAAAGAAGCTTGATGGACTAAATTTGTTATCCTGATTACATTTCTGGTGCACCTTTCATTCTAAAGTATCTTTTCGTCTTTGGACTCCAGTGGCGCTCAACGACGGCGAGTGCCGGAATTAGATGCACAGGACACTAATTCAAAGACAACAGGGATGGAATTGCTGACCCTCTGGTCAGCCGTTGTGTGTTTTTGTTGGAAATTGTATATTGTGGGAAAGATGGTACACTTGGCTTGACTGGGGAAGGTCTTACCAGTGATGGAGTTGTGAGTAGCCCCCAAGGGCTGAATCAGAAGGGGCTGGAGATGGGATTTGGCTACTTTAGGGTAAGTCTCAACCTGTGAAGAAGATTGAGAAGTAGGGAGATGGTGGTCTTAGCGTGCACTGTGTAGGCACTGTTTACCTATGCTCTTTATCAGCCAATCATCAAGATAGGGGAACCCAACCTTCTGAGATGGGCGGCCACCACATCTATGCATTTTGTTAACATCCTTCAGCGACTCCGAATAGCAATATATGAACTCAATGTGGACCACTTACCACAAAATGAAGGTATTGCCAAGGAGCGGGATGGATGGGTATGTGAAAGTATGTGAAAGTAGAAGTCCTTCAGATCAAGAACTGTCATGAACTGCCATGAAGTCGCCTTGCTGCAGAGGGAGGATATCCTGAAAGATAGTCATGTGGAAGTGTTCTGACAGGATATACCTGTTGAGAGGCCAGAATGGCTTAGGGACTGGTCCTTTTTTGGGGATGAGAAAATATAGGGAGTAAACCCCCCTGCAGCGGTGCTGAAGTCGAAATGGCTCTTTAGCACCTTATAGAATGAGCACCTGCACCTCCTCTTGAAGGCAGCACTTGAGTTCTGGGCTGAAGGTGTGTTTTTGTGGGGTAGGATGTTTGTTGGAAGGTCAGGTGAGCTTGAGGCAATACCCATGCTCAATGATGGAGAGAACCCATGAATTGGTGGTGATTTCTTCCCAGTAGGAAAGAAACCCCTCAAACTTTTCACCTGGACAGGTGCGTGATCAAAAATGACAAACAAGAGGCCCTCTTGGAGGGAGTGAGGAGTGCCTTTTCTTTTGGAGTGGTTGACCCGGAAGGAACACCATGTGTAACCAGACTCCCTGCTGGTTGAAAGCCTGCTGCTGGTACAGATAGGACTGGGATTGAATAGGGAGGTGGTTTTTGGAAATCCTCTACCCTGCTGCCTCTGAAAGGAGTCCCTGGTTGATGGCGGCTGAAGGGCACCAATGGATTTAGCATTGTCTGTTCGCTTAATTTTCTCTAGCATCTCATCAACTTGTGGTCCGAAGAGGTGCTGCTCATTTGTAGGCAGTTGCAACCACAAGGGGGACATACCCTCAGGTTCATACTTCTTTACTTTGGGTTCAACAACCAGGAATTTCAATAGCTCCTTGAACATTTTCGGGGTAGCCTTGAGCATTTCCTTCAACATGGGGAGGAACTGAAGTGAATGTTCCGTCCTGGATAGTCTCTCAACTAAGAAGTTGTCAATCTCAGGAGTAGTGGGCATGTCTACCTAGTGGTAGGCTGCAGAAGAACAAGTTACTTACCTTCAGGTAATGATATATCTGTATGAAACATAGGTTAGTTATAGATTCCTTACCTTAGAATTACCTCCAGGCGTCGGACTGTATCCGGAAAGTGTTTTCGTCAGCAGTACCAATGCATGTCGGAAGGTGGTGTCGTTCGACTCCTCCTTTGGCGTCGCCAGGATGACGTCGCGGTAGCTACATAGATGCTGCCCTCGCACGCTGACGTCCGTTCTGTACATGACTTTCCACGCCAGAAGCGCAGAGCCATGCAAGACACTGACCACAGGTGCACAAAACTAGGGCCCTGAAAGGATATCCTTAACCCTTGAAGTGAGTTCGCAGAACGGGGAGGATGGGTGGGGCGGTAAGGAATCTATAACTAACCTATGTTTCTTACAGCTATATCGTTACAGAAGGTAAGTAACTTGTTCTCTGAAAGAAACAGTTACAGATTCCTTACCTTAGAATAGATACCTCAGCAATACCAACCCCAGAGGTGGGTCTACGAACTAAGTTCACACCAGAAAGTCCTGGAGAACAGAACGGCCAAAGAAGCCGTCTCTCCGGACTCGGCTGTCCAGGCAGTAGTGTTCGGTGAACGTTTGCTCACGTAGCTGCCTGACAGATGTAATTTAGGGGGACTCCTCGTCCCAAAGCAGTGGAAGCTGCTGTCACCCTGGTGGAATGGGCGCGCAGTCCCACTGGAGGCTCCTTCTCTGCCAAAGAATAGCAGGCTTTGATGCACAGAACAACCCATCTGGAGATGGTACGTTTGTGCACGGCCCGACCTTTCTTGGCGCCCACGTAACCAACCTAGAGCTGGTCGTCCACCCGGAATTGTTTAGTGAGATCCAAGTAGAAGGAAAGCGCACATTTTGGATCCAGACTGTGGAGCCCCTCTTCCTCTTTTGAAAGATGCAGAGGCGGAAACAAGGTGGGCAAAGTGATGGTTTGGCCAATGTGGAAAGAAGTAACCAACTTTGGAAGAAAGGAAGGTCTACTTCGTAGAAAGGGAATCTTGAAAGACGGAGCTTGAGGCTCACTCACCCTGCACGCAGAGGTGATGGGCACCAGAAAGGCAGTTTTTAAAGTGAGAAGCCTGAGAGGACAGTTATGTAGTGGCTCAAAGGGAGCACACATAAGATAGGTTAGAATCAAGTTTAAGTCCCACTGGGGCATTACGAAGGGAACAGGAGGAAAAAGATGAGTAATGCCCTTAAGGTACAAGTTACTCACCTTCGGTAACTATGTATCTGGTAGAGACGATTCTAGCCGCAGATTCCTTAACGTAGAATTATCCCTAGGTGTGAGACTGGATCCGGAACTTTTTTGCCACAGCATCTCTGCGTGCCGGGGGGCGGCACCACGCGACTCCGCCCAGACGTCCGTGGGCGTGACGTCAGCAAGGTCACATACGCCCCAACCCGGCGCACTGACGTCAGTTTTCCACGCCACAACGCGGAGCCATCACAAATAAAACTGAAAATATGGGAACAGTGTGCGAAAAAAATCAGTGAAACAGAAAGGGAAGAAGCGAATGGTGAGGAACAGCACCAGTAGTGACAGCGCCAAGCATTGCGTAATGGAAAGTCATGGAAGAGAAAGAACAGAGCACCACTCTGAGAAGCAACCCTGCAAAGCGAAGGCGATATCCTCCCTGAAGACAGAAAAACATGTGAAAAATGTCGTGGCAGATGACAAAGTCTACAACCCAAATCTATAAACAGAGTAGGGCAACAATTCCGGAACAGATGAGTAACAACAATTTACCCCAAGACAACACCATCAAGGAGTGTCGTATCCCCTGTAAAGAACTAAAGGCCGAGGCACAGCCAAGAGACCCCAACCCAGAGGACTGCAGAGGAGTCAAACTCCAAGCAATGAAAAAAGGGAGAAGATTAGAAGTAGGCCCCACACTGGAAAACCAGGGTGTAGGGATGCAGAAGCACACATTAGCCAACCATCCAATTACCAGAAAGGAAGGAGTGGAACAAATAAACGGAACAAAGCATCCTGCCAGGGAGGAAGTGAAAGAGGGCACCCGCAGAAGACGAAGCCACCCGGAGGGAGGCGAGTGTAGAAGACCAGCTGAAAGGTCCTCGCAGAACGGGGAGGAAGGGCGGGCCGTGAAGGAATCTGCGGCTAGAATCGTCTCTACCAGATACATCGTTACCGAAGGTAAGTAACTTGTATATCTGATAGAGACTACTAGCCGCAGATTCCTTAATGTTGAATACATACCCTAGCCATACCCAGAGGGGAGGAGGGTCTGCGAGAGAACCTCACCAGCTTGGAAGAACACAGGGCCCCAACAGGGGATGTGTCATGGGGAAAGGAAGGACGGGCCAGCCCCCACCAAGCAGAAGTAAGCAAGAACAAGAAGGGAAGGCCAGGATACCACAAGCCTACCCGAGGGGCAAAGGGCGTCCACCAGAAAACCCGAAGGGACAGATGGCACCGAGAGAGTACCAGAGGAAGAAAAGAACCACCCACAAAATCCAAGGAGAAGAGGTGGAACGGAGGCAGAGCCCACCACAGGAGAACACACACAGCGAAGGGGACAGCTGAACGGGCATCAGCCCCGAGGCAGGGGACAAGGCAGGAACGGCCCCACAGCCGATAAGCGCATACGTGAGAAGGAAGACAGTCGCACAAGCTCCAGCAAAGCAAGGGACAGGAGCACACTGGTACACACCGAGGCCCACGGAGGTGGACCATAACGACCAGGCGTGCGCAGCAGGCTGCTGGTGGTAAATACTATGAAGTAGTGTGCCCAGAACAGCCAAGCGCAAGACGAAGACAGAGGCAAGGGAACCCCAGACCAAGCCCCAGAGAAGGACCTTCCCCGTGGCACAACCCGGCCCACGAAGAGAAGTGGGACCGGCCAGAAGATAAAGAGAAGAACCCCCCAAGAAATAGCCGGGGGCGGGAGGAAGCAACCCCCGGAAAGCGTGAACATGTAGTACAGACCTAAGCCGTCAACCAGAAGACAGGAGAACACCAGGAAAATCCTAGCCCCCCGGAACACAAGGTAGAGGACCAGGCCGAAACGTTGGAAAATAAGGTGGAAACATCAAGACACGACGCCGTAGATGGCATGACAAAAGTTGGTCTGGCGATCTAGAGGCTGAAGAGGGAAGGCAAAATGCGCTGCGATAGCCCACAGGAACAAAGGGCAAAACGTACGACAGACAAGCCCTGTAAAGGAAGGATAGAAACTCCCATCGGATACTGAGCAGGACAGAACCTGGAGCAGCGCAAGCTGCGCCAAGGTAGAAGAAAAAAGACCGCACCAAGCGGTATACAGTGACGCCAGGAAACGTGAGGAACCCCAGAAGGTAGCCACACCCGCCCAGCTTAGGACAGAGCTATACAATAGCCTACAAGTACCCCACCTAGGGTATGACACGTCCCAAAACAAGAGAGGAACACCTCTTAGGAAAACCTTCAGCATGGGTCAAGAAACATAAAAGACCTGTGGGTATTACCACAGGCGGCTTACCAATCAGCCCACAAAAATACACAGATGGTTAACCTGAGGACCTTTACGGCTTCACTAACAGCCAAAAATCACACACCACAAAAACTGAAGGGCTGTACCAGCAGCCAGAAGTACAGAGGGGCCAACTGAAGGGCCCTGAAGGCATTCCAAGCTACACACAGCACACAGACAGGCCAATCGAAACGCTAGGCCCAAAGAGAAAGGTGGGAGAAACGCTTCCCATAAGACACCGGAGGACCAACAAGCAGACGCTTACGGAGGGGGAGGAGGACGGAGCACCGCAAGGAGTCGCTGAATAGCGGAGTCCGCGTGGGTGTTAAATAAAAGAATACCATCAAAAGGCAGGTCAACAATATGCCCCTGAATATTCGCCAGAAAGAGGCTATCCCGCAACCAAGAATGGCGGCGGAGGGCCACAGAACTCGCCATAGCGCGGGCGAGAGAATCAGACATCCAAGGCCGAACGGAGAATAAATGCAGCCAACTCCCGACCATCCAGCACATGGTGCCGCAGATCAGCGCAGGCACCGTTGTGGGAGGTACGAGACAGAAGGGACTCCATGGAATCCCACAGGTCGGAGGTAGCCCTGACCAACACACAAAGTGTGTTGAGCGCACGCAGAGCAGCACTAGTGGAAGTGAAAATGTTACGCCCCCAGGAGTCCAACCACCAGGCCTCCCGTGACAGAGGGAGCAACACTGAAGGCAAGGAAGGAAAAGCAGTCTGCAAGACAGGGCCCTGGGCAGATAGGTGGGAAAAAAGGCAGACTGGATCGTTGGGGCAGGGCGGTGGAGGAGCGGCTGAGGGACCCGATCCCCCGTAGCAGGACGCCCCCAGGCCCCCGGAAGAGAGTTGTGGAGCGAAGCTTCAAATGGAAGCGGCTCCACTTCACCAGAGCTCTGGTGGAGAACCTCCAACAAGTGGTCCGTTGGGAGTGGAGCGACCGGGTAACCCATTTGCAAAATGCAGGTGGCCGTGGAGATGACCCGGACAAAGACTACACTCGCCTCCGTAGGGCGTAGAGGGGGAGAAAGCAACTCTTCTGTGGGCGAAGGCTGCAAACTAAGTCGCCCGTCCCTGTGCCCTGCTGGAGGAAGAAAGGGCCAGCCCCTGTAGGATGGAAGACCCATGGACGAGTGAGGGGCATGTTGGTTCTCCGGAGAAGGTGGGGAAGCCTGAGGGGCAATCAACTGCAAGGGCTGTGGACGCGGAGACGGCGTAGAACCTGCCCTGGAAGCCGCCGGGAAAAGGCAACGACGCGGCGTAGACAACAATCCTCCGGAGTGGAAGGGACATCCAGAGAAGAGTAGGCGATCCGACGTCGGGATGGCGCCGGGGAGACCACCATGGGCACCGGTGTGGCCCCGATCGGCGCTGAAGTGTCCACCAGGGGTGCAGAGTTGATCTCCACCACCACGTGTCTTATAGGCGAAAGGGGCGGGGTCGGAGCCGAAGCGGCCAATGAACGGTGCCGAAAAGGTGCCGGCTCGACCTCCGACGAGACAGCCGCCTGAGCAGAGGACCGAGAGGGACTCGGGGAGGCGCCCGGGTTCCGGCCTCCACCCGCGGCTCCGCCAGGGCCGGGGAGGAAAGCCGTCGGCTCAGCCTCCGGTAAGACAGCCGCCTGCCCAGAGGACCGAGGGGGAATTCGGGGACGAGCTGAGTCCCGGTGACCTCCTGCGACACCACAGGGAACCCCGCAGGGTTTTGCGGCCAGGCAGGGACGCCGTGGGTCGAAGAGGGGAACCCCTTAGGGCCGCTCCTTAACAACACCACACCTCCAACACCTGAAGCCGAACTCGTAGGCCTGCGAGTCCGCAGAAGGCCCCGCACATGGCTAAGGATCTGCGGACGTCAAAGGAAGAGGAGGGGGGCCCAAAGAAGCCTGCAGAGCTGTAGCGTAGGCCTTCATTTGGGCCTTTGTCCCCCCAATGCCAGGAAACAGCGGATAGGGTGGCGACGAGCGAGGGTGCACGACCCGAGAGGAACCCGCGTCCTCTGCAGGAGGAAAAGGCCTCGGTGGCAAGCTGCAGGAATTACCGGCGGGCGAACGCCGCCTGTGGGGCCTCGGCGAAGGACGATGCCGCAGCCGGAATCAGCAGCTTCTGGATCCTTCCAAGGTAGGAGACGGATGCTGTGACGAGACCAATCTGGACAAGTGGGCTGAAAGCAATTTCATCCGGCGCTCCCGCCGAGACTTCAGCTTGAGATGTTGACAAGCCTCGCAGTCCGTTGAATCATGGTGCTCGCCCAAACACCACATACAAATAGGGTGAGGGTCCGTCGCAGACATCTGAAGCGCCCAAGAAGCACACATCTTGAAACCCGAAGGCATTGCACACTGTTCCCAACGCAAAGGCGTTTAATGAGTCCTGAAAACAGGTCAAGGGAACTCACTCCGGATCCGCATTGCACGCGGAAAAGAAGGAGACTGGCATCAG
Source organism: Triturus cristatus (assembly GCF_964204655.1). NCBI lineage: Eukaryota > Metazoa > Chordata > Amphibia > Caudata > Salamandridae > Triturus > Triturus cristatus. Next base: position 932,571,764 of record NC_140584.1, on the reverse strand, counting down.
CGCGCCGGGGGGGGGGGGTGGTCGGGGGGGGGGGATGGGGGGGGCGGACTTAGGTGACACGCGGACGTCACGCCCGCGGACAGCGTAAACATTTACGGTTTCAGTCCCACGCCTGGGGATAATTCTATGTAAAGGAATCTGCAGCTAGTAGTCTCTATCAGATGAATCTATTTACAACAGGGGACTCGAAAAGAGAAGGCTGACCAGGAAGCCTAAGGAAGGCTGAAATGGCTGAGAGTTAGCCCTTTAGAGTGCCCAGAGCAGAGCCCTGCCGGGCCAAAGAAAGGAGAAACAAGAGAACCTCAGAAAGAGGGGCGGATAGGGGATCCACAGCCTTTGCTGTGCACCATGCCACAATTTATTTTGATCTGCAGGCGTATAGTCTTAGTGGAGGGACGTCTGGCTGCCAAGATAACATCGGAAACTTCGGGAGGCATGTCAAACGACGTCAACTGCTGCCGCTAGATGTCCACGCAAGGAGGTGGAGGATGGACAGGTTCGTGTGGAGGACTGTCCCCTGCTGCTGCGACAGGGGTACTCCTGAAGAGATAGTTGGATCAGAGGATCAATGGCCATGTTGAGCAGCTCGGGATACCAGACGCATCATGCCCATTCCAGAGCCAAAAGAATGACTTGGGCCCGGTCGCGCTTGATCTTCTTCAGCACTCTGGGCAGAAGTGGTATAGGGGGAAAGGCGCATAGAAGACCGCAACTCCACTTGTAACGAAAAGCGACACCTAGCGAGTGCCGACTTGGAAATTCCAACGTGCAGAACTGCTGACATTGTCTGTTCTCTATGGTGGCGAACAGATCTAACCAAGACTCTCCCCATTGCTGAAAGAGGCCTTGCGTCACCTCCGAGTGAAGACGCCATTCATGATCCATCCTGCACCTCCGACTGAGTTCGTCTGCCCTGGCATTCTGGGAACCTGCCAGGTGTTGAACCACCAGGGATATGCCCTGATGTTCAAGCCATGTCCAGAAGTGGAGGGCCTCCTGACAAAGGGTCCATGACCTGACCCCGCCTTGTTTGTTGCAGTATCGCCCGAAGCTCCAGAAGGTTGATGTGGAGCCCGGACTCCGCAGGAGACCAGAGGCATCTGATCTCCGCCTCACCCATGTGGCCGCCCCATCCCAGAAGTGATGCATTGGTCACCACTGAACTCTGGTTGAGGAAGGGAGAGGGATCTGCCGTCAATCCAATCCTGGTTCGTTAGCCACCACTGCAATTGGTGTGCAGTGCCCTCCGAGATCTGGACGCAATCGGACACACTCCCCTGATGATGTGCCCACTGGAACTTCAGGTTCCACTGCAGAGCCCGCATATGCCATCTGGCATGGTCCACCAGCAGGATGCAGGAGGCCATTAGGCCCAGTAGCCGGAGGGTCATTCTGACCGAAACATGGGATAGAGGCTGAAAGATCGAAATCATAGCCCGAATATCCTGGAATCTCTGTTTTGGAGGATAAACCTGAAACTGCGTCATGTCCAGAACTGCTCCGATGAAGAGGGGCTCCTGAGAGGGGGTCAGGTGTGACTTCGGCACGTTGAATGAGAACCCCAGTGAATGCAGGAGGTCGGCTGGAGGTGGGAGATGACAGTCTGAGGCGAGCCCGCCTTCAACGGCCAGTCGTCGAGATAGGAGGAAGACTGGAACCCCTGATCTGCGCAGATGAGCTGGGGCCACCGCCATCACTTTCGTGAACACCCGAGGGGGGCTGGTAAGGCCAAAGGGGAGCACAGTAAACTGAAAGTGCTCGTGGCCTACCGTGAACCGCAGGTATCGCCGGTAGGACGGGGATGTGAAAGTAAGCATCCTGCAAGTCCAACGCTATCATCCAGTCTCCAGGGCAGACAAGACCTGCGCAAGCGTCAACATTTTGAACTTCTGCCAGAGAAAGCGGTTGACGTTCCTCAGATCCAAGATAGGACGCGGGCCTTTGTCCATCTTCAGCACCAGAAAGTACTGGGAATGGCAACCACAACCTACTTCTAGGGCAGGATCAAGCTCAATGGCTTCCTTGGCCAAGAGTGCAGAAACTTCCTGTTGGAGAAGGGCCAGATGATCCTCCAACATGCGATGGTACTGAGGTGGCATGGATGGAGGGGCAGTCTCGAAGGGGAGGGAGTAGCCCCTTCGGACTATTTGCAAAACCCACCTGTCGAACGTGATGGTGCGCCAGTGGGGAAGGTGATGGCGAATCCTGCCGCCCATTGGCGTTCAGTAGCCCTGAAAGGTCGGACTAGGAGGGTTTGGAGGCTGCTGCAGAGGGGACGGTGGTGGACTGGCCCGCCGTCCCCCAAAACCATGGCGCTGGTTCTCACGTCCCTGGCCGCGCAGAGGCCTAACAGCTTGCGCCGGCCTGTGGCCCTGGGTGGGACGTGGCGGGGCACCCCTTCCGTAGCCACGGAAGGCAGACTGCGCAGGGTGGGTGGTGGAGTGGCCCGAGAGTCCTTAGAGTGCTACAGCGCGTTATTTGCCTTGTCGCCGAAAAGGCGACGGCTATCAAATGGCATGTCCATAAGGGTGGATCGGACATCCCCGGAAAAACCAGTCGACCGCAACCAGGCATAGCGTCGAAGGGCTACTGACGTGGAAATCGTCCTGGCTAGTGCGTTGGCAGTATCCAGCCCCCAGCGGATGGAAACGTTCGCTGAGTCTCTCCCCTCAGCAACTGCACGGGAGAACACGGCCCAGGCTTCCTCCGGGCATTGGGGCAGCACTTGCACACCTTTTCTTCCCAAGGTGGTCCGGCTTTTTCGATTCCCTATCGGGTGGTGTGATAGGGAATGCACCTTTGGAAGTAGAGGAAAGTGGGGTCGCCCGGTGCTGGCGTCGGGCACTCACCCTGTCTGCAGGAGCCCCTGTATTGGGCCTGGACCAGGTGCCGAAAAGGATGTTGGTGAGGGCTTCATTAAACTGCAGCAGGGGCTCCGGTTTAAGGACCTCTTTCATGAGGTTAGTCCTGACTGCCACCGTAAGTAGCTCAAGGTGGGAAGCCTCATCCGCCCTACGCAACACCTCTGCGTATGACTTTCCCTCCTCCGTAGCCACGGTAGGAGGAGACAACATGCCAAGGTCTGGTAAGGTCTCCGGACCACTGGCTTCCCCCAGTTCCTCTCTCCAGTCCTGCTCATAAGTCAACTGGTTGGTTACAGAGTCCCCAGGCCCCTTCCAGTCCTCCTCACCCTCCTCTGACTGTCAATCTGGTCTCAAAGAGCCAGGGTAGAACAGGGGCACAAAAGTACCCTCTGGGGTCGGTCTAACTCAGTGTCTACCTCGAGGTGGAGGCCGGGGTCGATGTCGGCTGGGGACACAGCAGACGCTGGTTGGGGATGTGGTGCCGGTGAAATCGGCGCCCACTGAGACGTAACCAGGTCGACCGGCGCCGATCCGGATCTAGGCTTGGATCCAAGGGGACCATGCGGCGCCAAGGCCGAAGCCGCTAGCGCTGAAGACCCAGGGCCCGAAAGCGCGCCTGCGAAATCGGGTTGTCCAAAGTTGGTATGCATCACTTCGTAGAAACTCCGAAGCTGGGCAGGGGTCGCACCGGGTCCCAGAAAGGGAGGATAACCCCAAGTCGACCCAGCAGGCTCTGCACGCGCAGCCGCAGGAGGGGCACCACCTGCAACCCTCGTCGCGTCGACCTACGGACGGGGAGAAGTCTAAGAGCGACGATGCTTCTTCGACTTCCTCTTGTACTTCGACTTACCTTACCCCGAGTGCGAAGACTTAGACGGGCCTCGAGTAGCTTTCGGGACTGCTCCAGCAAAGACTTTGGGGCCATGGTCCGGCAGTCGGAGCACAACTTGGGGTCGTGGTCATGCTCCAGGCAATAGAGGCACACCTGGTGCGTGTCTGTTCCCGACATCAGTCGGTTACAGGAACTGCAGGGCTTGAATACGGGCATCCCTTGTGCACAGAGTCGGTGGACTCAAAAAAGGGATTCGACAAGTCAGTCAAAAAGTGACTAGAGGTACCGCTCTCTCCGGATCAGCGCTTGCTGGTGCGGATAAAGAAATAACTGACGTCAGCGCACGAGAACGGCGTCTATGTAGTTACCGCAACGTCATCCCGACGCACGACCTTTGCCACCTTCCAATGCACAGGGGTACTGCTGATAAAAAAACGTTCTCGATCCAGTCTGATGCCTGGGGGTAATTCTAAGGTAAGGAACCTATAACTAACTTTCTTTCAGATTGTTGAATGACCCTATAGGTAGTAATATCGACCAGAGGAGATATGTGAGGTCGGGGTTCCCTGGAGGCTCTAAACTGTAGTCATCCCACGGGTCATCAGTGAGAGGTGGGTAAATAATCCTCTAAAGAGAAGTTGGAGATGGGACTGCCGTGTCCATAAAGGTCTGTGGTGACCCCTGAAGAGAGGAAGCAGGAGGGGTGCGGGGGTGGAGGTCTGGATGGATGTGCTGGGCTGGTGGCCTTGCCAATGAGGACTTTATTAGGTGCAGACACCGAAGGCCCTGAAGAAGGAACTGGCCAAGGAGTATCCTCCAAGTTGAGCCTGCGTTTCTTGGGCACAGGTAGAAATCTTTTCAGCCCAAGAAAGGAGGATAGTTGTCTTGTCGCTTGTCTAGCTTGTGCTGTAGAGATTTTCGATGATGGGCCTGTGAGTTTTTGATAGTCTGCTGTTTTGAGGCCAGCTTCAGTGCCAACCACTGTTGGAGCTCCGATGGGGCTTTCTACTTCAAAGTGGTTTGGGCACTTCAGTGTCAAAGGGTTTCTTTGAACTTGGCTGAATCCAGTCTTGGCTCTAATGCCTTGCTTCATGTCGACCCGAGTCAGATTGCGGTAGTGCACCTTGAGGTGGCAGTGCCTTGTACAAGGGGCTAGATGCCCAACCCTATGAGTAGCAACACTCATCCTCCATGTGTGGCTGTTTGCGTGGTCTGTGAGTTTGCTTGTTGACAGTGGGATGATAGACTGGCATGCGTGCCAAACTTACATATCCTTCAGTGCGAGGAGACCAGCTTTGCTGAGGATGTCTGGCGCTACCTCATTGATTCGTTGACACTTCATATGGAGCCAGAGACTGTATCTCTGGCTGCCAAAGGGTCTTTTTGGACACAACAGCACAGCAGTACGCACAGCAGGAGTTTCTGTGCACCAGGAAGAGAAATGGCAGTCCCCATGAAACTTTGTGTGGCAATGGGGGCATTTTCTGAAGGGTGCATATTCCACCCCCCACCGCATCCGGAGTAGTTATGGAAGAGGGAAGAAGCCAGAGGGACAGAGGCGTCCTAAGGATCAAAGAACTGGGCCTTCAGCCACAGTCTCCGAAGCATGCTGAGAGAGAAGGAACGACAAGGGTTTTCTCGAATGACGGGATAGGAGAAGATTGTACTCCAAGAAGCATAGAATCTGGGCGCTACATCGAAACGCATCCAAACTTGATGTGAGAAAAAACAATCTAACAATGGAGCCAATGCCCATGCACATTGCCAATTAAAGTTGGAGTCACCATACCTTGAAAGACTTCTTCCAACAAAAACGGGTTGAAAATGCCCAAGCCCAACATTAGATGGCACCTCAAGCACGGTAAATTCAGCTATCCGTCTTAGAGGCTTGTACTCCTCTCCAGTTTTCAGATTTTCTACAGTAAATTCCTTTCCATTCCTTGAACTCATACCTTTGCTGCACTTCACCACATCTATCGTATAGAATACAAATTGGCCGTAGTTTGCTGCCAAACTCAATTTCAAAGGTAGAACATTAATAAGGTTCAACATGCAGTAGCCTCCAAAAACTGATCAGTGGCTGTTCCCAAAATTTCTCAGACAAATCAGACTAGGAACAGCAAACAGAGAAGATTATGCAATCCAAAACCCGCTATAGCCAGTGTACCAAATTGCCCACAAACTTTTAGAGTCTGGAAAGGCTCATTTGAAAAAAGTTATATGAATGATAAAATCTTCCTTTAGCCACATTTTATGCTTAGTAACAAAATGATCTTGGGAATCGGATTTGAAAGTCTGGCATATCATAAAAGGAGCCCTCAATTAAAGCTGTCAAGTTTCTTTAACTTTTGTGTACTGGTGTAATGATGCATTTGGAATGGATTTGGCACATGCATGGCAAACTGATGGTTTTGACTGACACTTGTTTAAGGAACGATTTCATGAAAGACCCTCCCCTCAGACTGATTTGGAGCAAATAGGCCTAACCAGCAGAAGGCATAGTTATCAGTAATTCTGGTTGGAGCAAAGAATGTGACGCGTAGATTGCACTTCAGATGTTCTCTCTGGAGTCCCTTCTAGGCACCGGATATCTTGCTTAATGCTGACAACACAATACATAGTTTAATGAAACAGATACTGGCTGGGGCCTAACAAGAATCAAAAGGTAACGCCTGTGGGCCTGAAGGAAGGGACGTGCAAATAAGCAACCGGCAGGTCCAACGCGACCATCCAGTCTCAAGGGTTGACAGCAGACAAGACTTGGGTCAGACCAAGCATTCTAAACTGGTCTTTCCACAGAAAAGCACTGAGAAGGCAAAGGTAGAAAATGGGATGGGGGCTCAGGAACAGGAAATAACCACATCCTTCTTGTACCAGGACCCTTCCTATGGTTCCTTTAGTCAAAAGAGCCTGCACTTCCTATTGTAAAAGAGAGTTGGTACTTTTTAGACCGGTCTGAGTTAGGTGCGGCGGGGGTTAAAGAAATGGTAAGGCGTATCCATGATGAACAAGTTACAGGACCTATAGGAAGCTGGCTCTGTAAGGAATATGCTACTTACCAGTATGCATCTGTTCTTGGCATGTAGAGCTGCAGATCTACACACTGTGCATAGATCGCCATCTGGTGTTGGGCCCGGATGTTGCAGTTGTTTTCATCTTGGAAAGTCTTTGGAAGTCACGAGGTATGGGACTCCTCCTTTGGATCATATTGCGCATGGGCTTCGGCTCCATCCTCAGATTGTTTTTCGCCAGCAGGGAAATGATGGAGGTTTGTAAGAAACAGGAAAGATGCCCATGTGTGCTGTATCTAAGCAAGATAAAACTGGAATAGATATAGGTAGCTGGGGAGGCGGGTGGGCGTGTGTAGATCTGCAGCTCTACACGTCATGAACAGATGCATACTGGTAAGTAGCATATTTCGTTCGAGGCATATGAGCTACAGATTACACACTGCATAGATTGTGTAGCAGTACCCCCACTTAGTGGCGACCACCAGTATCTGTTGCAGTTGTTTGAAACAGTGTTTTGAGGACAGCCTGGCACACACTAGCTTGTTGCTTAGTTTGCACATCTACACAATAGTGTTTAGTGAAAGTGTGCGGTGTAGACCATGTAATTGCTTTGCAGATATCATCTAAGGGGATGTTACCTAAAAAAAACATGGAAGCCCCTATCTTACGTGTAGAGTGGGCTTTAGGGGGAACAGATAGCATTTGTTTTGCTTTGTGGTAGCAAATCTGTATGCATTTAACAATCCACCTAGCTATCCCAGATTTGGAGATTGGGTTGCCTTTGTGTGGTGGTGAGAAAGACACGAATAATTGTTTGGTCTTGCAAAAAGGTTGTGTTCTCTCGATGTAGTAGAGTAAAGCTCTTTTGACGTCTAGGGTGTGCAGAACTCTTTCTGCAATGGTTTGTGGCTGCGAGAAGAATACGGGCAGTTCCACAGATTGAGTTCGGTGAAAGGGAGAAATGACTTTAAGAAGGAATTTTTGATTAGTGCGGAGAACAACCTTATTATGATGCATTTGCAGAAAAGGTTCTTGAATGGTGAGTGCTTGTATCTCACTGACCCTTCTGAGGGAAGTAATGGCTACAAGGAAAGCTGTATTCCATGTTAAGAATTGAAGCTCACATTTATGTAGAGGTTCGAATGGAGGCCCCATTAGTCTTGTGAGAACGATGTTTAGGTTCCACACCGGTGAGGGTGGCACTCTAGGGGCAATGATTCTTTTGAGGCCTTCCATGAAGGCTTTTATGGCAGGTAATCTAAAGAGGGATAGATGCTGTCTATTTTGTAGATACGCTGCTATGGCAGCAAGCTGTAGTCTAATAGACGTGAAGGCTAGGTTGCATCTTTGTAGGTGTAGTAAATGGCCTATGATGTGTTGGATAGACACATCCAAGGGATTGATATTGTTGTGACAAATCACGAATCGTTTCCACTTGGCTGCGTAGCAAGCTCTAGTGGTAGGATGTCTAGCTTGTTTAATGATGTTCATACAGTCAGGGGGAAGATTAAGGTAGCCAAATTCTAGGATTTCAGGAGCCAGATCGCAAGATTGAGCTGAGCTGGGTCCGGGTGTCTGATCTCTCCATGGTTCTGGGTTAAGAGGTGTGGAGAGAGGTGTAACTTTTGGTGCAGAACTACGGAGAGATCCAGCAATGTGGTGTACCATGGTTGTCTGGCCCAAGTTGGAGCAACTAGGATGAGAGTTAGGGAGTGTTGCTGTAGTTTGCGCACCACTAATGGAATGAGTGGGAGAGGCGGAAAAGCGAACGCAAATTTGCCTGACCAGTTCATCCATATCGCATTGCCTTTGGACAATGGGTGTGGATATCTGGCAGCGAAGCTTGGTTTTTGTGGGTGGCGAAGAGGTCTATTTGTGGTTGCCCCCACTTTTGAAAGAATGGTTGGAGAACTTGTGGATGAAGTTCCACTCGTGGATTTGTTGAGTTTGACGGCTCAGCAGATCTGCAATGGTGTTTTGGACTCCTGGGACATGTTGTGCTAGGAGAAAAATGTTTTGAGGTATGGCCCACCTCCATATGGTCTGTGCTAGCTGAGAGAGCTGCAGAGAGTGTGTGCCGCCCTGTTTTTGGATGTCGTACATTGCTGTCATGTTGTCTGTGCGGACTAAGAAAGCCTTGCCTGAGACGTGTGTTTGAAAGGCTTTCAGAGCTAGAAATATGGCCAGTAACTCAAGATGGTTGATATGGAGTAACTTTTGTTGATTTGTCCACCTGCCCTGCATGGTGTGATGTAGTAGATGAGCTACCCAGCCGGCGAGCGATGCGTCCACTGTTAGAACTATTTGAGGAACCGGCTCTAGGAACGGTCGCCCTTTGGAAAGGTTTTTGGTGGTCCACCACTGCAGAGAGCGATGGGCACGACCGTCTACCAACACCAGATCTGTTATTTGACCTTGAGCCTGGTTCCATTGGTGTGCTAGGCACTGTTGGAGAGGACGCATCTGGAGTCTTGCATGAGGTACTATGAATATGCAAGAGGCCATCATCCCTATAAGTTGCATGAACGCTCTAGCTGGAAGAGTGTGTTCCGGTTAAAATTTGTCACGTAGAGCCTGAATGCCTGCTATCCTGGCAGGACTGGGATAGGCTAGCGCTTTTGAGGTGTCTATGGTGGCACCGAGGTATTGTTTTACGTGGGATGGATGCAGATGGGACTTGGCGTAGTTTACTGTGAAGCCCAGGTCGTGAAGTAGTTGGATTGTGGCGTGAGTGTGTTGTACACACTGGTTGTATGAGCTGGCTTTTATAAGCCAGTCATCTAGATATGGGAAGACGTGGATGTGTTGTCTTCTCAGGTGTGCTGCCACTACTGCTAGGCACTTGGTAAACACTCTTGGGGCTGTGGTGATTCCGAAGGGGAGTACTTTGAATTGGCAGTGGTGACCGTCCACTATGAATCTGAGAAACTTCCTGTGAGCGGTGTGAACGGGAATGTGGAAATAGGCGTCCTTGAGTTCTATGGTGGCTAGGAAGTCGTTTTGGGAGAGCAGAGGAAGCACCTGCTGGAGTGTGACCTTGTGAAAATGGTCTGAGTGTATGTATTGGTTTAGGGGGTCTGAGGTCCAGAATGCGCCTGAGAGCCGTCCTTTTTAGGTATGAGAAAATATAGGGAGTAAACTCCCTTGTTTTGTTGGTGGGCAGGAACTAGTTCTATTGCATCTTTATGTAGGAGGGAGATTACCTACTGCTTTAGAAGTGAAATGTTTCTGTGACATTGGGCGCTGTTTGGGTGGAATGGTTGGGGGGGGGTAGATGTTAGCTCTAGACAGTAGCCTGATTGGATTATTTGTTGTACCCATCTGTCTGAGGTGATGGTAGCCCAGACAGGAAGGAAATTGTGGAGTCTGCCCCCGACTGGAGTGGAATAGTCTGGGGGAAGTGGAGGGAAGTCACTGGGTGTGGGTGGAGGCAGAGCGGGAGGTGTTAGTTTTGCCTCTGCCTTTGTTATTGTTACCTCTGTAACTGCCTCTTTGATAACCCCTAGTGAAGGTGGATTGGGTAGGGGTTTTATAGGAAGCGGAGGCGCTGTCGGAGGAGTAGCCTCTGGTGTTGCTTCTAAAGGAGGAACGGCGAAAGGAGCGCCTGGGAGCTTGCGACTGCAAGGGTCCCATAGATTTTGCCGTGTCTGTGTCCTCCTTAATTTTTTCGAGAGCTATATCGACATTAGGATCAAAAAGATGTTTCTCATCAAAGGGGTGGTTGAGGATGGAACTTTGAACCTCAGGTTTGAAACCTGAGATGCGTAGCCAAGCATGTCTACGCAGAAGGGTGCTGGTATTAATTGGCCTGGAGGCGGTGTCAGCTGCATCGAGGGCACAATGAATGGAAGTGTTTGTAATGTTTTTGCCCTCTTTAATCAATTTGTTGGCCTTATGTTTATATTTATCAGGGATGTGTTGCATGATTGTCTCCAGCTCATCATAATGTGTCCTGTCATATCTGGCTAGGAGCAGCTTGGGTGTTAGTGATACGCCAGATGTTGGCCGCCTGGGTTGCGGTCAGTTTGCCTGAGGCGTCTAGAAGTTTAGACTCCTTATCTGGCGGTGGTGCCACACCTGATGCCTGGGAATTGGCACGTTTCCTCGCATTGGAGACTACCAGGGAGTCTAGTGGTGCGGGGCCTTCAATGTAGGGTGGGTCTGTTGGGGCGGCTTTATATTTGTCCTCAATACGTGGGTTAACGATCCTGGCCCTAACTGGGTCTTTAAAAACCTCTGGTGCGTGCTTAATACTCCCTTGAGCATCGGCAGGATTGAGGTAGACCTGTGTGCAGTGTCGAACGTATCTAAGAGGAAGTCTTCCTCTACGGGGTCTGTGAGGAGATCAACCCCGTGGTAGCGGGCAGCCCTATGGGGTAGTTGGTTAAAGCCCATGGTGTCCTCTGGGAGGGGGGGGGGGGGGGGGAGGGGGTAAAGCTCGTCCTGCGGGACGTTAGGGAAGTCTGAGATGTTGTAGTCGTCCCATGGGTATGAGGAGCCTGTAGGAATAGGGTCCCCTGTTGTCCGCCCCATCCCCTGTGTCGTAGATAATGTCATCATCATCCGGAGATGGAGCTGGTGCAGGCTTGTCCAGTGGTCTTTTTCTAGTGCTAAGCAACAAATGACCAGTCTTTGGATCTTTGACGAGGTTTTTTTGGTAAGGATCGGGTCGAAACAGTTTGTCTGTAAGGGGCAGATCCTTCGGTGCCGATGGTGTCGGAGCCGTGGGTTTTTTCGGCGTCGATTCGGCACTGGTTCTTGGTTTCGAACAGTGAAGTTTAGCAGTGTCTTTTGACTTCCTCGGTTCCGAGGTGGCTTTCGGCTTCGAGGGTGTTATCGGTACCGAGGAGCCGGTGCCAGTCTTCGGCGCCGAGAGCTTCGGTGTCAAGCTCGGCACGGATGTGGAAAGGGGCGTTTTCTTTTTCGGTGTCGATGAGGTTTTTTCGGAACCGAGGGTAGGCTGGCTCGAGCCTGAGCTGCCTGAAGGCTTGATGGGCTTCTTAACCGGGCCCGGAACAGGGGTATGGGAGGCAGTTTTTTGGTGCATACCTAGGCCCGAAGGCGTGACCGAAGCCTTTTTCAATGGCGTGGAGGGGGGTTTAGGGTCGGGGTCGATGTTTGTACTCACGCCCCTCTGTGCCGGAGTAATGTCCTCGACGTCAGAGTCGTCCGCTTCGGAGGCGCTGATGAGGCTTTCTTCGGTGTGCTGCTGTTCCGGGACATCGACGCCTTCTTCGAAGATGTCGTCGGGGATCGAAGTCGACGAATGAGCCATTGTTCTCCTTGCTCGTCGGTCCCGGATCATCTTCTTCGATCGGAAGGAGGCGCAAGCTGGACAGTCCTTTGCCTCGTGTTCTGGGGAGAGGCAGGGGTTGCACACCTCATGGAGATCGGTGTGGGGAAACTTCGACCCACATCGAGGACACTTCTTAAACGGAGTCCTTTCCATCAGACAGGACCGGAGCCCAGGTAGGCCCGAAGGCCTTCGTCGACGACCGGAATCGAAGACTTAGATTGTTGAGAGTCGCGTCGAGTGTTGGAGAACGCGATCGAGACAATACTGTCAAGGGGGGAGGATTGCGCGCTGAACAGGAAAACTGGAACGGTTCCGAACTGGAGCACGAAGAACACATCCGAACCCGATGGCGGAAAAAAACAATCTGAGGATGGAGCCGAAGCCCATGTGCAATATGATCCTAAGGAGGAGTCACATACCTCGTGACTTCCAAAGACTTTCCAAGAGAAAAACAACTGCAACATCCGGGCCCAACACCAGATGGCGATCTATACACAGTGTGTAATCTGTAGCTCATATGCTTCGAACATACTATACCAAAGTAAGGTATAGTGTTCACAGAGTCCAGTGGATCCCCAGAGGCTTAAGTAGATAATATCAATGCTCTCTTTTGTGGTAGTGTGGGAGAGCAGTTAAGCTGATCAGAGGGCAGTGCTAAGCAGTGTTGTACACAAATAGGCAAGAAATGATTACACAGACTGAATGACTAAATCCGAGACCAATGGTTTGTAAAAAATATTACTATTAGGACATTTATTTTATAGAACCAGAGATACTTTGTTGCAGTAAAATATATTTTGCAATAGCACTGTTTCTCAATGTAAAAAGTGTATACTTAGTGCATTTTGCAATCATGACAAAGTTATCCTATAAGAGGAAAAACAATCAGCAATTTACATGTGCCAAAGTGCCTCTTGACATGGTTAGCCCCCAATTTATCCCTGGAAATTTACGTGGTTTTGATTGTAGTGCACAAGCTCCCTGCCAACCAGGTCTCTGTGCCAGTGCTTCTTCCATACAACTATTCCACAATTGATCCTTCAAGCCCTCCTGTAAGTCCCTAGTAAATGGTACCTATGGCATTAGGACTGAAGAGGGCCCCATAGGCACCCCTCACCAAGGCAAAGCAGACTGTCACAGCAGCAAGCCTACCCTGGTGCAGACAAAACAACAGTCGACATGGCACACTGCCTGTGTGCCATGCCAACTAACACTGCCTAAAGTAAAGGTAAGTCACCCATCTAGCAGGGCTAACAGCCCTAAGGCAGGGTGCACTATGTCACAGGTGTAAACATATCTGCATAAGCAGATATGCCCCTACAATATTTAAATCCATTCTTAGATATTGTAAGTGGCAGGAAAGCCATAGAGAGTACATGGGCTGGAAACCTGACAACTCTACTTCCCCCCCAGCACCATGATTGTCTTTCTGAACCCAGGAGTATTTGGTACAACATTACTCCTCTCAAACCCGCACTGATGCCAGGGTGAGATCTATTGAAACATGTACTCAGCGGTATCCCCTGAAAACCTACCAATCCCGGTGTGGTTAGAGAATGGCTTTAGGCAGCCTGCCACCACCAGACTTGTTTCTGGACCCATGGGTCTGAAGCCCCTACTCTCTGGGACCAGAGACAAAGCACATACTGGGCGGAGGGGTCATACCTCCACTGCCAGGACGGGCACCGTGCTCGAAAGAGAAGCTTCAAAGGCTTGCTGCCTTTGTAATGCGACACTTCGCCTCTGCTGCTACCAGCATATGGCAGCCCCCTGTTTCCACCCTCACTTTGGGAGGGAAATCCAGGGTGGGAGAAAAAACCTAGGAAGAATAGGAGGTGTACCCACCGTTGCCAACTCCATCCCTAGGGTGGGAGGCAGCGAAATGAAGCACATCTTTCAGTCCATGCCATCTTGAAGATGGGAAAGACCCCTGCAATCAGCGATAGGACTTTGCCTCCTCCCACAGGAGGGTGGCATAACTGAGGGTGTAGTCACCACAGGTAAGGTGCCCACTGGCTCTAAAACTCTCCTAACAATCTAGAATAAGAAGATGCCCTGCAGCGAAGACGCCTACTGACTTGCCCCCAGTTCTAAGTGTCTGTGTCTCCAGCTTCAAAGACCCTGCAAAAGAATTCATACCTGTCCTGCAGCCACCGACTTCCAGAACCTGAAGAAGACTGCCTGATCTTTGATAAAGACCAGAACTCCAGAGGATAGCTGATCTGTCCCCAAGAAATCTACACAAAGGACTCCGGTGCCATCCGGAACCGTGAGTCCAGCTTCTCTGCACTATATGGCTCCAGCCCGTGTCCAGGTGGCCCACAGAGCATGAACTGGTTCCCCAGCAATCCTGACCTCAAGTCCAACATTGGATGGCCCTCTACTGGACTCCACAACTATGCCTGCAGACTGAATGCAAAGGATCCCCCTGACCGGCAAGAAGAATCCAACGTCAAAAGACACCCAAAGTCCCTGGGCCTTAGTGAGCTGAACCGATGTGTCCCCATGAACCTCAACAAATCAACTTACCTCTGCTGTTGCTGGTTTCCTTTGTGCAGCCTCCGGTTCGCCTGCAGCCTTGCCATCTGCTGATCTTAAACCCTAAAGACGAACTGTATGTTGGGCACTTACATTTGAAACCACATTGCGGGTTTCCTCCATTATTGGCCAATATGTGTGCAATAAATGTCTTGCACTCCTTTCCGTGAGGCTTAAGGCACACTACCACAAATAGAACACTTTGGGTTTACATTGGGCCCTGTACATTTCTGGGTGAATCTCTGGACTCTCTGCATGGTATAACCACTTAGTGGTATACCACATACAGAGCCAGCTTCCTACATTTGTGGTGCATGGGGTACAAGACTTGTACTTGTCAATAGGTGATTTCAGAAAAAGAAATTCAAGATGGGCTTAAGGTTCAATTTTTTAGAAATATTTTTGTGCCTTGGTTACGACCCACACTGTTTAGAAATAAAAAAAATCTGTTAAGTAGTTAGGCCTTACCAGTCCTTAGCATTTTTGCAAGTCTCTAATAAGACACCATCTACTTTGAAAACCATGACTGATACCCCAGGAGCTAAACCTGGGCACCTATGCACATCTGAGAGTGACTCAACTCATAAAACGGTGCAAAGCAAGGAAACTTACCATGGGCCCTAAAGCCACAATAACCCATCTCCAAAGGTTGCTGGCAGAAAATGACAAAACCATGACAAGTAGAGCTTCCCCCCACTGGGGAAGAGGATGATGATTTCCAAGTGGTGGTGGAGGATGAGGGCTCTGACTCCATCACTACCCCTTCAGACAGAAACACCACTGGAGGGTGTGACCCAGTAGTATCCCAGATGAGGGAGAGCTTGAAGATGCTGATCTTCAGAAACTGGCCAGGATGATATCCCTAGAAGCTAAACTCTTGGTCATAGAAAAATAGAGCGCATATGAGCCTAGGCCACATCTATGGTGGCAGCAAAATAATAAATCGGGAGGTAGAATCTTAACTGTAAAATCCCTGAAGGGATTGTCCCTAAACTATTTGAGGGTGATGATATCACTAAGTGGATTTAAGAGAGCCTGTCTTGGTAAATCCGTTCACATGAAGCTGTGGAGTGCTATCCTGTGGGAAATGTTCTCAGGGACGTGCTGACACTCAATGAGAAAGATGCTATATTCTATGACCTCATGAAGGGTACCCTGATTGAGGGCTTTGAATTTAGTACTGAAGAGTATAGGATCAGATTTAGAGAGGCTCAAAAATCCCAGAGCCAGACTGGAATAGATTTTGTAGACTACATAGTAAAAATACTATGAGGTTGATTAGATGGTAACAAGGTACAGGACTTTGAAGGATTGTATAATTTGATAAAGGAGCACCATTTGAGTAATTGTCACCAAGAGAAACTACATCAATTCCTGGAAGACCTAGGTCCACTTTCTCCTCAAGAATTGGGGAAGAAAGCGGACCACTGGGTCAAGACAAGGGTAAACAAAACTACCACTGATGGGGTAGACCAAACTTAAGAGGCCACAAAGCCCCCCCAAAGGGAAATAGGGTAATCCTAAAACTAGACCATCTTTTTCAGGCCCCCAAAAATCTGATTAGGAGGGTGGGCCCAGGGGAAGAACTGGGTTCCCAAGAAGGCTTGGTGCCATGACTGTAGGTCATTGGGGCACCAAACTGGAAAAATAAGAAGGCCTCTAGTCAACCTCCAGTACCTGCAGTTGCTAATGTGCAGATGGGATTCAAGGTATGGCTTGACCTGGTCAGTGACCTCACTGTGGCAATATTAGTCTTTGAGGGAGGGGCGGACTTATCCTGTGCTGCCTGGCTCACTAATATGCACAAATACAGGCAGTGCCCAATGATTAATGGAACTAGAGTAGAGGCCTTGAGAAATACTGGTGTTAGTATCAACATGGTCACCCAGCAACTGGTTCAAGCAGATCAGTACCTAATTGGAAGGACCTATCCAGTCACCATTGATGACAATTTCACAAAGATCCATCACAATGGCTAAGCTATCTTTTGACTGGTGGGGGTTGGGGAGTGGGGTGTGAGGGGTCGGGTTGAGTAGTTGTACCAAAGAAAGTAATTGTGTCACCAACCATCCCTGTAGTCTGTCAGCTTGGAAATGATTTGGAGAATTCCCCCTGGGCTGAAGTCGAACGGAGGACCCATGCAAAGATGCTAGGGCTTCCAGAATTAGGTTTTGTGAAAGAGCATAGCTCAAAGTGAAAAGGAGGTGCTGGACCCTGATTGAGTGGACCAGCCGTCCAAGAGAAAGGGCAAGACGACTGGGGGACCAGCTTCTGAACAGATACCAAATCAGAACCCCTCTTCTAGGGAGAGGGCTGGTTATCCTCATAAGGAAACTGAGCCTGAGGAGATTTGGCCTTACACAACAGAGCTCTTGAGACCAGGGGGACCTTCTAGGATGGATCTGTGCCAGGGACAAGGAACCTGTCCCACTCTTGAAAGCCTGGGGCAGCAAGCTGCTGCACAGGAAAAGGGTAATATCAGTGGCACCCACAGAGTCTATTGGGAGGATGGACTCCTATGCACTGAGGGCAGAAACCCTCAAACCTGTTGCAACCAGAAGAGTAGTAGTACCTCAGAGGTTTAGAGTGTTCCTCCCCATTTTGGCCCATGATATCAACCATTGCTCGGCACCCTGGTCAGGATAAAAAAAAGGAGTAGGTTAGTTAATCACTACTACTGGCCAGGGATGTCTCAGAAGGTGAAGGGTTTTTTCAGTTGTGTCTCCGGTCAAGCTGGTGGTAAGGCAGGAGGCCACCTAAAGGCCCTCTTAATTCCAATGATTTGGGTACCCTTTGAGAGGGTAGGTGTCGACATTGTTGGCACCATGGATCCTCAAACAACCTCAGGGAACAGATTTATTCTGGTGGTAGTGGATCATGCCACCAGGTATCATGAAGCTAGTCCACGTAGGACCACTACTGCTCCAGCAGTGGCCAAGTACCTCTGTGGTATCTTTACCAGGGCTGGTTTTCCCAAGGGTGGTAGTATCAAAGAGAGATACAAACTTCATGTCTGCATACTTATAAAACATGTGAGAGGAGTGTGGAGTGACCTATAGGTTCACTACCCCCTAGCACCCACAAAACAATGGCCTGGAAAAAGATTTGACCAGACACTGAAAGGCATGATTGGTGGGCTCCCTGAAAAACTCAGGAGATGGCAGGTCTTACTTCCATGCATGATTTTCGCCTACAGGGAAGTGCCACAGAAAGGGTTCTCACGGTTTGAACTTCTGTTTGGGCATCCTATTAGGTGTTCTCTTAGTCTTGTGAAGGAAGGATGGGGAAAGCCCCTCAGAGCCAAAACAAGACATAATGGACTATGTGCTTGGCCTTCGTACCAGGATGACTGAGTACATAGAGAAAGTAAGCCATAACCTTCAGGCAAGCCAAGAGCTTCAAAAGCAGTGCTATGACCTAAAGGCTGCCATGGTGGAGTTCAAACCATGCAGAATGTGTGGGTATTCGAGCCTGTTGTCCCTAGCCCACCCCTCCCCCTTCCAAAGACCAGTGGAGTGGGCCCTATACTGTCCTTGAAAGAAAAGGGAAGGTCACCCATCTGGTGGACCTTGGTAGTTACAAATATCCCAAAAGGGTTATATATGTCAACCGCCTGAAGCCCCATTGTGACAGAGCCGATGTGATCATGCTTATGGTCACAGACGAGGGACAGGAAGCTAAGTGTAAACCTCTCCCTGATTTCTCCAGCAATCCAAAAGATGGTACGTTGATGGACTGTTCTTGTCAGACACCTTCACTGACCAACAGCAGGGTAATTGTAGGCAAGTCCTCAATCGGTATGCTGAGCTCTTCTTTCTGATCCCTGGTCAGACTAGCTGGTGTACCCATGATGTGGACACTGGTGATAAGTTACCTGTCAAAAAAACTACATTTACAGGCAGTCTGATCACGTCAGGGAAAGCATCTAAGCTGAAGTAAGCATGATGTTGAAATTGGGTGGTATCGAACCCTCAGAGAGCCTTTTGGCCAGCCCAGTTGTCTTAGTTCCCAAACCTCACTCCAAGGGGGAAAGACATTGTTTTGTGTGGACTATAAGGGGCTAACCGATGTGACAAAAATGGATGCACATCCAATTCCTGGAGCAGACGAAAAAATTGACAGGTTAGGGGCAGCCAAGTACCTGAGTATATTTGATCTCACATCAGGGCACTGGCAGATATGGTCTGATGCCTGAAGCAAAATAAATCTGCATTATCCACTCAAAATGGGCACTTCCAGTTTACTCTGATGAACTTTGGATTAAAGAATGCCACTGCCACCACCTTCCAGAGGTTGGTGAACAAAGTCCTTGCTGGGCTGGAATCCTTCAGTGTAGCTATTCAGATGGTATTGTGGTCTACAGCTGCTCCTGGCAGGATCACCTGATGCACCTTGGTAATGTATTTGAGGCTATGATAAGTGCAGACCTAACTTTCCAGGCAAGTAAGTGCCAAATAGTGCAGGGAAGGGTTGTATTCTTGGACCACCTGGTAGGTGGAGGCCAAGTTCATCCACTCCAACCCAAGATCCAGGCAATTCTGGATTGGGAAGCTTCAAAAACCCAGACCCAAGGCAGGGCATTCCTCGGCTTGACTGGGTATTACAGGAGGCTTGTGAAGGATTATACATCCATAGTGACCCCCCAACCCCAATCCACCCCTCACATAACTATTCTTGAAGGAGATGCCAAAGAAAGTGAACTGGACAGTGAGCGGTCTAAAGGCTTTTGACACTCTGAAGGATGCAATGTGCTCTGCCCTAGTCCTGAAAGCTCCAGATTACTCTAAGCAGTTCCCTATGCAGACAGATGCCTCGGAGAATGAAATAGGTGCAGTCCTGGTCCAAACCAATGATGAGGGACATGACCAAGCTGTTTTCATAAGCAGGTGACTACTCCCCAGAGAGCAGCACTGGCGTGCCATAGAGAAGAAAGCCTTTGCTGTGTTCTGGGCCCTGAAGACGTTGAGGCCATACCTATTTGGCACTCATTTTATAATTCAGACAGACCACAGGCTTCTCAGGTGGTTAGAACAGATGAAAGGCTTTACAGTGGTTCACAGTCCTAGAACTGTCCATGCCAATGCAGATGGCCTTTCTACGTTCTTCTATTTAGAAGTTGAAAACACTACAGGGAAATGTTAGCTTCATCCTCTTTCGTTTGGGGGTGGGGGGAAGGTAAGCACCCAACTTACAGTTCCAGTCAGGTTTAAGATGTGCAGAGGGCAAAGTACAAGTAAGCGCAAAGTCTGAATCACCAGCAGCACAGGGACGGCCAGTTACAGATGTCAAATTTGGTGATAGGCCCAATACGTTTAAATAGAGAAGGGGGGTGCAGGGAGCCACACTGCTTGCAGTTAGGTAAATCAGTTGCAGGGGGCCAAGCTTTGGAGGTTAGAGCAAGCACAGGGGGTAGTGGGCCGCAAGACAGCAACAAAGAAACCACCAGAGGCACAGGGGTGGCTGAGTGCAAATAGAGCGGAAGTCCAATGCTTTTCGATGAGGAATCTCGGTTTGACAAACATGATCCCGATGTCGAACTGGAGGCTGCACAGAGGACACCAACGACAGAAGAGGTAAGCTGAGATGTAGAGGGTCGTAAGGGCACTGTCGGTTCAGCTCACCAAGGCCCAAGGCCTTCGGGTGAAGGTGTCCTTTGACATCAGATTTGAGAGCCTATGTTCTTTTCCTAAAACTGTACTGTTGCATACCCAATTGATAACTCTGATGTAAGTCCCTTGTAAAAGTACCATAGGCATCTGGGGCTCTGTGACCAGGGAAGGCCTCTATGGATTGCAGCACATATTGTGCCACCCTTAGAGGTCCTGTACCTTAACACCCCCCCCACCCCCCCTCCACACACACACTGCAGGCTGTGTGTGTTGGTGCAAAGTCGACACATCCCTGTGTGCCATGACTAAAACCCACTGCCAGTGGTATGGGTAAGCCACTCCTCTAGCAGCGTGCAAAATAACACTGGTGAGAGTAGAGGTGCATAAGCCCTGTAGCCCTAGTGTCGAAGTCCATTCTTAGACGTTGTAAGTGCAGTAATGACAAAGAGTATATGGTCTGCGAGTTTGTCAATATGAACTCCCCAGCACCATAATGGCTTTGCTGAAACCTGGGATGTTTGGTATCAAACTTCTCAGCACGTTAAACGCACACTGATGCCAGTGTGGGATTTAATGCAAAATGCACTCAGAGGTCATTTTAGAGATGCCCCCTGAAAAACGACCTAACTCTAGGGACCTGGCTGAGTGGCTGCTCGCCAGCTGCCACACCAGACATGTTTCTGGACCCTTGGATCGAGAGCCACAGCTCTTGGGGTCCTGAAACAAAGCACATCCTGGGTCAAAGTGCCAAGCCTCTTCCCCCTAGGATGGGCAGGGTCCACGAAAGGGAAGCTTCAAAGGCTTGCCGCCATTGGGAGCTGGCCAAACCATTTGCTGCTCCCAGCAAACTGGCCCCCACTGGTTCTGACACCCGTTTTGGAGGGAAAATCGGTGGGAAAATCAAGTTACGAGGAGAGGTGTGTTTTACCTTTGCCAACCCCACCCCTCAGGTGGGGGAGGTGAGGCAAAGCACAACTCTCAGTTCTCAACATCTTGAAGATGGGGGGATCCAGCCAACCAGAGAGAGGCTTACGCCCCCCTCCCACTGGAGGGTGGCATAATAGGGGGTGTACACACTGGTCCCGACCTGTACCTACCTGTAACGCCCCAAAATTTAGTATTTAGGGGCAACCCAGAACCTTACCTCCTCAGACAAGCATGAAGGAGGAGAACCGAAGATCCGTGATGAAGGAAGGAGGATGATGAGGACACCAACTGCCTTGGCCCCAGCCCTAAGAGCCTGTCCCGACCTAAACCTGCTCCAGAAGAAGCCCAGCGTGTCTTGCAG
The DNA here is from genome assembly GCF_964204655.1 of Triturus cristatus. Taxonomy (NCBI): domain Eukaryota; kingdom Metazoa; phylum Chordata; class Amphibia; order Caudata; family Salamandridae; genus Triturus; species Triturus cristatus. Next base: position 932,550,326 of record NC_140584.1, on the reverse strand, counting down.
CCAGCAGCCCCACAGAACCCGAAGGACCTGCCCTGCCTTCCCAACAAAGACTTTGTCTCCCTTGAGCACCGGACTTACTCAAAGAACCAGACTCTGGCTCCGGCCAAATCCGCCGGTCTACACTAGATGCCCACGGCTCGAGTGGCCTAACACCACAAGGCGGTCTCCCTGACCTCGGATACTAGTTTTCCCTGACCTACCTCAAGCCTCCCGACGATGCCTGCAGTCTCCATCTGGAGGGTCTCCCTGACCGCGACAAAGCCAGTAAGAAAAAAACAATGCCAAAAGACACCCCTGCAACCGACGCCCCACGGCTTTGGGTGGCTCAACAGACATTGTCTCAGCATCCCCCTACATCTCAACTTAACTCTTCAATCAGTGGTCGCCTCCAGAAGTTCTTTGTGCCAGAGTCTGCAGTGTTTGTTCTGACCGGATGTTCCCCATTGAAACCAACAGGGCCACGGATGTTGATCCAGCATCCTGCACCAGGCTGCCCCTGTGCTGCTGTGGGTGCACCTTGCATGCTAACTTGGATCCCCTTTGCCCGGAGCTTAACCCCAGGAGCTTTGCTTCCTCACCCTTAAGGCCAGCAGCCACCAACCAAGGGCCCCCTAGACCCATAGGTTAACATTGGGCCTCAGCACTCAGCACCCACGTGCCCTAGTACCCCTGAGGGTGCTTTTGGAGTGCATCCTTGACCCTGGGGAACCCTTGTTCTAACCCCAGAAACTCAACCCTCAAAACTGTTTACTTGCCTGCAAAACAAGGACCACATTTTTCTACATAGTTTTACATTGACTGTTTCCTCTGAAAAACCTGTAAGCATTGAGGGTGTTTGTATGTAAACCTAGGAAACTTTTGAGAAAAACTGTTACTCACCTTTTATCCAGGAAATGCCTCAGTGTGATATCTAGGCATATCACACCAAGTAGAAAAAGTAATCCTGAAAGTACTGTAAATGTAATCCTGAAAGTACTGTAAAAATAATTACAAATATATTTGCACATTTTACAATCCTTTTAGAAAAGGCATTATTCATACAGCTTGCTTATGAATAACCTGTCTTGAAAAGTACAATAATAGTTACAAAGTCCTGCTTGGTTCTATAAAATACAACAAAGAAATATTTTTATTACAAACAATTGGATTGAGGTCAGTCTTTGAGTGTGTGACATCCTTTCTTGCCTGAGTGTGCACAATAAATGCTTAACACTACCCTCTGATAAAGCCTTACTGCTTGCACACACTGCCACAAATACAGAGTAAGGTATTTTCTACTTTTATCTCTGTAAGCCTGCAGGGATCCACTGGGCTTTGTGCACACTATATCTTACTTTGGTATACTAGATACAGAGTCGTCTTCCTACAGGTTGTCGGCCCAGGGTTTGTGGAGGTCGCTGGCTGCTGGACAGGCATGGTTTCTTTGCAGGATTTCCGAGGGCTGCAGACAGGCCAGTAGGACTGGGGCCAAGTTAGTAGGAGTCTTCATTCTTTTTCAGCACAGCAGTTTTCTTCTTTAGTTGGCAGGAACTAGCTTTTAGGTCTGGGCCAGCCACCTAAATATTAAATATAGGGGAGCAGCAGATAGGGCCAATGGGCACCTTACCTGTGGTGACTACACCCTTAATTAGGTCACCCTTCTGTGGGAGATGGCATAGTCCTAGTCATTTTTAGAGGGGTCTCCCCATCTTCAAGATGGCAGGGACTGAAAGATGTGAATCACCTCGGCGCCCCCAACTTAGGGAATTTTGCAGAGGTGGTCACATTTCCTAACTTCCCTAGTTTTTTCCGGAGTGTAAATCGGGGACTGCCATCAGCTGCTAACAGTAGAGACTCGGGTCGCATTGCAAAGGCGGCAGGCCTTTGAAGCTTCCCTCTCGACCACTGTGCCAATCATAACCATCTTATGAGAAAGTGCCGTCTTTCTTGCATAGTATGCCCCCACTTTTTGCTGAATTGCTGAATGTACTTTGAGTGTGCCCTGGGTTCCCGCCAATCAGGTGCCCAGGGCCTATGTTCCTTCCCTAAAAACTATGCTGAGACTCAATTTGGCAAACCCTGGCCACATGTCAGCCCCTGGTAAATGGTACACTAGGTACCCAGGGCCTTGGGACCAGGGAAGGCCCCTAAGGACTGCAGCACTTATTGTGTCACCCTTAGAGGCCCTAAACCCTGACACAAACACACTGCCATTGCAGGCTGAGTGTCTGCCCTAGCATACATCAGCCCTCCTCTAGCTGGTTGCCCTATGCCAGTGGTGTGGGCACAGGAGCATGAGACCTGTGCCCCTACAGTACCCAGGTCCATTCCTGAGCACTAAGTGCAGTGCTGCCATTTAAGAGTATATGGTGCTGGGAGATCGTCAACACGAACTCCACAGCACCATGATGGCTTCACTGAAGACTGAGGAGTTTGGTATGCCAGTGCAGGATTTAATGTACAATGCACGACAGAGGGCATCTTAGAGATGCCCCCTGAACCTAACCTACAATCCACGTCTGGTCTGAGGGGCTGCCACACAGCAGACATGTTGCTGGACTCCTGGGTAGAGAGCCATCCGCTCTCCTGGGCCTTCAACAATGCACATCCTGGGCGAGGTCCTAGGTCTCCTCCCCCAGGATGGGCAAGGGGAAGCTTCAAAGGCATGGCGCCTTTGTGAGCTTCTCCAGGCCACTTGCTGTACCCAGCAACTGGCCCCTACCAGTTCTCAACCCCCACTCTGGCGGGAAGACTGGCCGGAATCCCCAAGGAAGGACAGGGGGTGTGCCAGCCTCTGCCAACCCCACCCCTCAGGTGGGGGAGGCGAGGTGAAGCATGTCCCCGGGCTCTCGCCATCTTGAAGATGGGGAGCCCTGCCCAATCAGGACTAGGCCACTGCCCCCCTCCCACAGGAGAGTGGCAGGATAGGGGGTGTACCCACCCCAGGGCAGGGACCCATTGGTCCCTGCCTTTTACCTACCTGTAACGCCTCCAAATTTAGTATTTAGGGGTACCCTGAACCTTCCTTCCTTAGATGCCAGATTCCGAAACAGCAAAGTCGATCAAGAAGAAAGAAGACCTGCCGTGCAGCTGCTAAGAGGAGGAAGACACCAACTGCTTTGGCCTCAGCCCTACCAGCCTGTCGACCCTCTAACCTGCTCCTGCTAAATCCTGGCACCTCTTGTGGCCAGCACCCTCAAAAACCCCAGAGGACCTGGCTACCTTGTGACTTTGAGCCTCTGGGACTCCCACGAGCAGTGGCTCTGCTCAAAGCAAGTATCTAACCCCTGGCATCAGCCAGGAACCGCAAACTCTGCACACTCTGCACCTGCCAAGCCTGGCCTGTACTGGAGTGGACAAAGACCCAGAGGACGTCCCCTCGGCGATTGTGACCCCGAATCCAGCACCCAAGGACCCACCTCGACGCTCCGGACGATGCCTGCAGCCTCAGAACCAGGGACCCCCCCCCCCAACCGCCATCAACAGAGGGTAAGGTTTCCAGACACCAAAAGGCACCCGGCACCCTGTGCCCGACTCCTGGGTACCTACCTATTATGCAACTACCCGACTTACCTCTCAAAGTGGTGGTCACACATGAAGAATCTTCGTCCCCGAGCTTGCAGCCTTTGTTCGTCCTTGAGCTTTTCCATTACAATCCATTGAGCCCCCGAAGGCTCAAAAGCACCCTGCACCCAGCCGCCCGAGTGGCCCTGGCAGTCCAACTTCTACTCCTACCTACTTCCCCATTTACCCTGAGCAAGTGACTAGGAGCCCAGCTCCCACAGCCGCGTGGCCTGCTAGTCAGCAGCCACCAACCAAGGGCCCCCTGCCTCCCGTATGATAATATTGGGCCTAACTCACTCTGCACCCGGCTGCCCCCGTGCCGCTGAGGGTGTAACAACTGTACTTACCTGACTCTGGGAGACCCCTGAGTCTGTGCCCAGAACCTTAACTCTGCCGGTCGAGTACTTACCCAAAAGCCGATAACTCACTTTTCTTCCATAGGGTAACATTGACTGGCTTCTTCTGAAATTTCTTCTAAGTGTGGAGTTTCTAAACTTTAAAATATTCGCCTAAAATCAACCGAGTAACATGAACGGAAATACTCACCTGCTATTAGGAGAGATCCCAGTGCTGGATCTTGGTGCCCAGCACGGACCCTTTAAAGTACTCACAGCCATACTTACCAATAACTCAATTTTCTTCCATAGGAAATCAATGACTGTTTTTCTGTGAAATTTCTTCTAAGTGTCGATTTTGCAAACTTATAAATATTCGTTAAAAATCGCCTGTATAACTTAAACGCAGTTTCTCAACTGCTTACAGGTGGTACACTAGTGCTGGATGAAGGATCCAACACTGACCTATAAAAAGTAACCATAACCCTACTTACCTGCTAAGGGAATTTCCTTCCATAGGATAACATTGGTAATTTGATTAGCAAACGTTTCTAAGTGTCAACTTTTAAAATAGCAAAATATTGCTTAAAAATCACAACAGTAACTAAAACGTATTTCCAAGAACTGTCCCAGGACTGAATCTAGGATCCAGTCCTGGAGTTAGAAAAGTAATCCTGGAAGTAATCAATTGCATATAACTTAAAATTCCCATTGAGCTCAATGTATTATTGTGTTTGAAATTGTGTTGCCTATTGCAACAAACTATTGCAATCCATGTAAATTTTCTTTTGCAAAGTATTTAACAAAAGCATCTCATTCTGAGAAAGTATATTTTGATACCTGTTGGTTCTAAAATAAAACAACCATATATTTTTATATACAAACCATTGGCCTAGAGTTCAGTTCTTGAGTGTGTGAGACCATTTGCTGAGAGTGTACAACAAATGCTTTACACTGTCCTCTGATACTGCCTTACTGCTCGACCAGGCTACCACTTTAGTGAGTAAGGTTATATCTAACTTTAGCCTCTGGGGACTGTGGACTCTGTACACACTGTACCTATTTGGAAACAGTATATATAGAGCCACTTTCCTACACATCTTGAATGGCCCGAGCATGGGTTTATTCCCAGACAATGAGAAAACCTGGGCCACTGAGTCCCTTTAAGTGCAGGAGTAGCAACATAAAAAGAAGCTAGCATTCACTGAGCGTAGGGCTAGGCTCGTAGGGGAGAAGACCAATTCTATCCTCTTTGATTCCCTGTTAAGGGGTGTAGTGGGGAACAAGTTCAGGGTCACTCTGCTGGCCGACGCCCGCACCACAAAGCTCAGAAGAGTTTTGCCCTGGGTCCAGAAGTCAGGGTCACCTGGAGCAGGATCTGGCCCAGGTCCTTAAAGGTCTGTATGCAAGAGCCTCATTGAATGGAATAAGGGGTTCAGAATTCACTTGCCTAGGCTACAAGAAATTGGTATTTACTTCCTGAGTAGAAAGTTGAAGACTAAGAACCTCCACTACCTTTCGTATAACCATAGCATATGAGACGCTGTCTTCTGTGTAAAGTCTGGAGGCTAAACCAATCCACTGTCTACAGAAGTATTCAGACAACTGGCACCCTGGAGGTGTTAATACCAGTTATCCTCCTAATATGGCTGGCCAAATTTGTCCCCACCATCACAAACACCATCGCCAGAATCCATGCAAAACTATTTGTGGAGCACATAGGCTCCTGAGGGTAAAGGAGGTGTGTTGAAGTCAGAAAGATAGCTGAAGGGCTGCGACTTAAAGCCAGGCACCGCCTTCTGTTGAGGTTGGGCCGGCACAACCCAGCATCAGACAGCACTATGGGTTGCCTGTCGTCGTCCGGAGTCGATGGTACAGATGGATTGTGTTACAGCTGGAGCAGAGGGTGGATCCATTGGCAGAAGCCCAGGTGGAAGGCCTCTCGGCTCCCTGGGGGTCAAACAGCCACGCTAGGGGGAGCAGGGAACATGCTAAAAAGCTGCAGCATGGCTTCACAAAAGTCCTCAATTTTCTAAATCCGAATATTCCGAAAAATTGTTTCTGGAAGTGCCAGAAACTCCGGTTGCCCAGGGACATGGGTCAGATTCAGCTCTGAAGAGGAATGACTGAATTAGAGGCACAGTGATGGACTCGTGCATTCTCAGGATGGAGAGATGGCTTTTTGTGGTTTTTATTTTGGAATTACTCGAGGATTTGAACCACGATGACGATGTGACACTAGAACAGCTTGGAAAGAGTCTCTTGTCCTTGGACTTCAAACAATCACAATGTGGAGTCTTGCGATGTTTAGCCACAAGGGCTTCACTTCCTGATCTCGGGTGGCGTTGAATGCATCAAGGCACAGTCACTGCAGAGCTTGTGTAGGAAGCTGGGTACTTGCTGTAGTACCCCCCTTTTTAGGTCTTGCCTGAGCCAGCGCACATGCGCTGCTCTGCGAGGCTTTTAATAAGGGCTTTAAACTCTAACACACGCTCGTGCGTGTTCTTTTTTCCCCCCATCACCTCCTATTGGCCTTTGCATGCGTCTTTCTAAGAAAGACAGCACGCAATTGGCCAAAGGCCGGTGCATGTCCCGCCTTCTTTCTCCCCAGGCCTAGGGAGCGAGCAGCAGCGCGGCTGGGTGCCATCTGTTTTTAATTAGCGGCGGCGGGCGCAGTGCCATATGGAGGGCAGGCTGCATTCCAGTCTCAGTTTCCTTTTTTTTTTTTTTTTACATCAGCATCATTTTTATGAAGTTCTTTATTTTCACCTTTAGCAAAGTTTGCAAATGTCGTAATTTTTAGTCCGCATTCGAAGTTTCTCTTTAGATTGTGAGATAATTTTCACTGCACTGCAAGATAATTTTCCTTCAAAACCAGTCCAGATAGAAAATGTATGCAGGTTTTCTCAATGAGACCTTGTCTTCTACACCGTTATTGCTCTTTGCAAATATTAGCAGATTTTTTCTTTGGCAGTTTACTTTTTGCAACATGAATGATCACAAAAATCTAACTTTTCAAGAAAATTGGGGAATAGCGTAAAAGGTAATGTTGCAAAGTCATCTAACGACCTTTTTGATGGTCCCTAGAAAATAATATTACAGTGTCCTGTGCCCTTAGCTAAAACCAAAGAGGCCTGGCACGGGGGTTGACAATGTGAGCGCAGATGCAGCGCTGGAGTTTTTCCGGTTTTAGAAGGGGCAGCCACACAGACGGACTAGAAGAATCTGGCTGTTGTATCTGTGCTCAGTATCTATAGAGTACAGCATTGGCAACCGTTGATGTTTTTATAGTTTAATTTGCCTTTTGTGCCACAGTACTCTTCAGATAATAACGCATGCACGTAACGTACGAGTTACTTACCTTCGGTAACGATGTATCTGGTAGAGACGATTCTAGCCGCAGATTCCTTCACGTAGAATTATCCCCAGTTTGAGACTGGATCCGGAAACCTTTTGCCACAGCATCCCTGCGTGCCAGGGGCGGGGCGACATCACGCGACTCCGCCCAGGCGTCGTCCACGTACATGACGTCAGAGAGGTCACATAAGGCCCACCCCAGTGCGCCTACGTCAGTTTTCTTTGGATAACTTTTCCGCACCATAACGCGGAACCACCACATAAAAAACTGTGGAAGCATGGGAATAGTGTGCAAAGAGCAGAACATTTGGAAAGAAACGGTGACTAATACCACCAGAGCAGTGCCAACACCGCAGAACCTAAGGGCAGGGAAAGAAGAAGAAGAAGAAGCAGAAACCTGCGCAGTCACCCTGCCAGCACATAGACAGCCTCCCATCCCTGTGTCATGCAAAAACGCATGACACACGTCTCCCCCACCCCCCCCACCCCCACCTGAGCAAGGAGTGGGACCAGTCCCAAGACAGACAGGGACAACAACTTCCAAGCCACCCCAACCTAGATGGCAACCACCCACAAGGGACAAGGTCAAGACCTGGCCAGCTGACCCTTAAGTAGAGGATAGGGAGGGAGGATAGAAAGCAATCCCCCCCAAACCTGGAGTAGCCAGAGCAGCAGGGCACCGGAATACCATCCTCCAAAGAACCAAGGGAGGAATGAACCGCCCCCAGACAGAGTCACCCATCAAGAGACCAATCCAAGGGTCCTCGCAGAATAGGGGAGGAAGGGCGGGCCGTGAAGCAATCTGTGGCTAGAATCGTCTCTACCAGATACATGGTTACCGAAGGTAAGTAACTCGTACATCTGATAGAGACTACTAGCCGCAGATTCCTTCACGTAGAATAGATACCCTAGCAATACCCACTGGGAAGGAGGGTCTGCGAAAGGACCACACCAGCCAATGCAGAACAGAGGGCACCACAGGGGACCAGACCTGTGGATCAGGTAGAACCTCGCCCCTGCCAGGCCAGGGAACCCCCACAAGCAGAACCCCACCGAACCCAAGGGGATGTAGGAGGGAAAGAAGGCTTAAGAGGCCCGTACAGTCACAGCAGAGGAACCAAGGGCAAGGACCGAGAGGCCGAAGCACCCCACTCCCCCCACAAGGCAACATAGCTTCCGCCCAATGCCAAGACAGGAACGCAGAAGAAGAAGAAGCCTAGAGGGCCCAAGGAAACCAGGGACAAGGCGAACCCACTCCAAATGGAAAGCAGCCTGCCAGCCAGAACAGCACCGGCAGTCAAAGAGCAAGAACAGCCCGAGGCCCCACGAAGGCCGAGTAGGCAACGCCTGGCAAGGGAGAACACATGATCATTCCAGACTTCAGGACAGGAGCAGGGAGAGGAGGAGATGCCCGGGCCACCACTACGAGTGGCCACACACACGACCTCAGGAAGCAAAAGCAACCTACCTAAACGCTATGGAGAACAGGCACCCGAAGGCACCTAGAACCCTCTTGCAGAGCGCAAGCCAAATGATAGCTACCACTACCCCACATAGGGTACGTTAAGTCCCAAGTTATGGAAACACTCTTTGAAAGAAATTCCGCAGCAGAGGAAAAAACAAAAGAGCCACGGGGGAAAAAAACATCCCCGCTGAAGGCTTGACAAGCAGCCCAAGCAAAGCAGAAGGCCCAATCTCAGGGCCAAGCCTGCGCAACAACTCTTGCAGAACCACACACAATCAACACAAAGGCCGTCCAGCAGCCAACAATGCCAAAGTCCCAAGGAAGGACGTAAAAGGACAGAAAACATACTGCACAGTCAGAACAGCCGGCCTAAAAAGGCCCAGAATCAACCAAACTCAGAAGTCACTGAGGAGGGGACAGAGGAGGAGGAGGAGGAGGACAGAGCCCTGCCAAGAGGCTTTGGATGGCGGTGTCAGCCGGGGCATAGAACAACAGGCTGCCATCAAACGGAAGGTCGATGAGTCGCTCCCGAATATTCTCAGACAATATTCCGTTCCGAAGCCAAGCATGGCAATGGAGAGCGACTGAGGAAGTCATAGCCCGGCCCAGCACCTCTGAGATGTCCAGAGCGGAGCGGAGAATAAACGCCGCAAGCTCCCGGCCATCCAATGCATGATGCCGCAAGTCCACCAGGCAAGACTCCTGGGATGCTGCAGATCCCGGAGACTCAGCTGAGTCCCACAAACCAGAGGGGGCCCTAGCCAGCACACACAAGGTGTTAAGGGCCCGCAGAGCCACGCTGGTCGAGGCGAACATGTTGTGTCCCCAAGAGTCCAGCCAGCGGGCCTCTCGGGATGGCGGAGTCAACAGTGGGGGCAGGGAGGGAAAAGCAGTCCGCAAAACGGGGCTGGCGGCTGAGGGGTGAAGGGAAAGACACGCCGGGTTACGCGACGCCGGGAGATGCCAGTGCAGAAGATGCTGAGGCACCGGGTCTCCTGAGGCAGGACGTCTCCAAACCCCCGTCAAGGAAGAAAGGAGCCCTGGTGGAGGACCTCCAATAGATGGTCCGCCGGAAAGTGAGCCACCGGGTCACCCATGCGCAGAATGCCCACAGCCGTGGACACCGCGTGAGCGAAGGACGCACCCGCCTCCGTAGGGCCCCGCGGTGGAGAAAGCAGCTCCTCCGTGGGCAACGGCTGCAAACTAAGGCGGCCGTCCCTGAGGCCAAGCGGGGCGGGCAAGGGCCAGACCTGGAAGTCAAAAGGAGACTAAGAATGAGGGACCTGCTGCTCTTCCGACGAACACCTCTGCCTCAGGAAGGGCGGGGAACCGCCCTTCGACGCCAGTGAAAAAAAGACACCACACGGAGACCAGTCTCGGGGGAGGACGACACCAATATACAGCCTGCCTCCGGAGAAGGAGCGTCCGAAGACTAATTAGTGGTACAACCACTGCGTGGAGCCGTAGAGTCCGCTGCTTGAGGTAGGACGCCGGCAGCATCCGGCGTCACCGGACGAGGTACCTCCAAGTCACCCTGCACCGGAGACCTAAGCGGAGACTGGAGTAGAGCTGGAGCCGCTCCGGCCTCGGGGTGGCGCCGGAATGATGCCGACCCGACCCCCGCCGAGGCAGCCACCTGCGTGGGGGAACGAGACAGGCCTGGGGGAGGTGGGGCACGAATCCCTCCGCCAGCCGCGGCCCAGAATGAGGCGAAGATCGCTTGGCAACCCATGTGGCGGTGCCAGGGACGATTCAACCTCCGACTTGCTCTCCGACGAGGCAGCTGCCTGTGGGGAGGGACGAGAGGGGCTTCTCTCTGCCTCGACCCATAGCGGGACGAGGAGGGGCCACCGACCCCTGTGGCTCCACACGGTCCAGCTGCTGTCGGCGCCATAGCGGCGTCACCTCAGCCTTAGACAGGACCACCCCGTCAAAGGACAGAGGGGCTCGGGGACGCGACCCGAGCCCCTTCGACCTCCCGTGACACCACAGGGACCCCCGCAGGAGTTTGCGGCAAGCCAGAGATGCCGTGGCCTGAAGGAGGTGCCCCAGAGGAGCCGCACCCCAACAGCACCACATCCTCCAAGCCTGGATCCGAACCAGTCGGCGCCAGAGCCACCGGCGGGGCCGCAGAGGGCCCTGCGCAAGGTGAGGGATCCACCGATGCCCCAGGAGGGGAAGGAGAAGGAGACGCCAGCGAGGCCTGCAAAGCCACCACGTATGTCTCCATTTGGACTCTCGAAGCTCCAACACCGGGAAAAGGTGGATAGGACGACACGCGGGGCCGCATCACCCGCGAAGAGTACACGCCCCTGGTAGGCCTGAAACCAGTCACCGGGGATAAACTGCGACACTTACCCACCGGGGAGCGACGCTCACATGACATCGGAGAAGGGCGAGAACGACGGCCACGGGCGTATCTGAAGCCGTCCACCGAAGTAGACCGAGGGGAGGACGTCAACCTGGAGAGACGCACCGAGAGAAGTTTCATCCGGTGCTTCCGCCGCGACTTCGGCTTCAACTGTTGGCACGCCGAACAATCTGTGGTGCCGTGATCCTCCCCCAAACACCACATACAAATGAGGTGAGGGTCTGTCGCAGACATAAGACGCCCGCAAGACGTGCAAGTTTTAAAGCCCGAAGGCATTCACACACTGTTCCACCAAAGAAATGGAAGAAAAGTGAGGGGGCCCTAACAGGCCCGTAGCAAGGATCGGATCCGCATTGCACGCGGAAAAGGAAAAAACTGACGTAGGCGCGCCGGGGCGGGTCTTATGTGAACTCGCTGATGTCACGTACGCGGACGACGCCTGGGCAGAGTCGCGTGATTAACCCCACCCCTGGCGCGCAGGGATGCTGTGGCAAAAGGTTTCTGGATCCAGTCTCACGCATGGGAATAATTCCACGTGAAGGAATCTGCGGCTAGTAGTCTCTTTCAGATATATATAGCACAAACCTAGCTAAACAGGAACATAGTGATAAGTTTGTTACATAGCGCTTGCGACCTCCTAACTTCATAGCGCTACAAAGTTTGGTTTCTTCCATAGCGCTTACAACCAGAAAATCATAGATTCGTAGCGGTACTAATGTAAACCTTTACTATGACCCAATTCAACATAACTTGTTTTAGAGACCAGGCAAAAGTAATGTAAGCACTTGGGAATTGCACATGTGATGTTCAGAAGGCACGCAGGACGCAGCAGCATTAACCCACCAAGCTAGCTCTGCAGCTACTTCAGACACTGAAGTTTGTCCTCTGCGCTAGGGCGACAGAAAAAAAGATTCCGCGCGCCCAGAATCCATCATCTTGTATTCAATGAGGGCGCTGCATTAATGAGGACTTGGGAGGATGAATGTTGCAGCGGCGGGTGATGGATGCACCACACAAGTTTTTAAGTGTAATGACACTCATTCCTAATAGCCCTCGCCGCGCGTTAAGTCCATCCATTTCCCGCCGCCTTATGCGGCGCTTTGCGCGCAGGCAACAGCCGGCCATCCATTCCTGCACAATGGGCTCTGCGTCCCATAAACTGAAGTGCCGGGCCATAAATCCGCACGAACATTTATTTTGCATTAGACACGTCGGCCATTATCGGCTGTCATCGATTACAGTAAGGCAGAGTTAAATGTACCCCAAGGAAGGGTGGGACTAACTCGAGAACCAAATACAGCAATTATGGATAAAATATGCTCAACTGAAAACTGCGGTGGCGCAAGGGCATTTAGGGCAGGCTTCTGGGTGTAAAGGACTGGAGTTCTTGTCGTGTAGAGTACATATGGGCAGGGCACAAGTCCTAAAACAAGCATTAGTATAGCAAAGGTCTCGCCTTTGGGACCTTGTAAGTAAAAAAAAAAAACAACAAAAAAACACTGAAGTGTAAGACTTCACGTTTACATTTACTGCATCCTAAATATGAAGTAAACGTAAAGTCTTAAACTTCAGTTATTTTTTTTTTTTTACTTACAAGGTCCCAAAAGCAAGACCTATTGGCTATGCCAATGCTTGTTTCCCTGGTATTTGATGCACCTCAGACTGAAATGTACTGGGTTACTGCTAACCATGCCCCTAGGACCAGTGCTCTTTCCCCCAAAATGTACAATTGTTCACCCAATTGGCAAAAACATTAATACTCTCTGTAAGTCTCTAGTAAAGGGTACCCTTGGTACTTAGGGCCTGAGGTGCTAAACAGGGCATCTTAAGGCACCGGCACAAATTGTGCCACCCTAAGTGACTCCTCACAAAGGACATGCAAGACTGTCATTAAAAGGATGCGTGTCTTGGTGCGGACAAAAGTGAAAACATGACATGTCACACATCCCTATGTGCCATGTCCCCTATCACTGCATGGAATATTTTTAAGTCTCCCCTACAGCTGGCCTAACAGCCCTAAGGCAGGGTGCTGAACATTACATCTGAGGGCATATCTGCATAGGCAGATATGCCCCAGTGCTGGTCAGCCCTATTATTGCCAGTACAAGTGACCAAGGAAGCCATTTTTAGGTCTCGCCTGGCATTAGCAGCTTGCGTGCGCTGTCTCGCCATGCGAGGGCTTGTTGGAATCGATAAGATTCCAGAAGTCGTGTTGCTGCTCCGCCTACAATTTTGATTGGTGCGTGTCGTTTTGCATCATGGATGATGCAAAACAGTGTAATGATTGCACCGGAGGCTATCATTACACTGAGGGTTAACATCCAGTCCGCGTTGCGCCCCCACCCCGCCCCCCAGACAGTGTCTCTCAATTAGCCGCTAAGCACCTTTTCTTCCGTATTACTGCGTTTGCCTTCAACAATGAATGACGCGCTTTTTATTTCTGTTCTCGGCTTGTTTTTTTTTGCTGGCATTGTGCTAGTAAATATGAACGAGCGAGGCATTTCTTGGCGCGCTGTCGGGACATGGCAGCCGTAGTGAAACGTGCAAAGCCTACAGCCGCTCTCTGCTCGCTCCCTATCTTTACAGCAATTGGGGCATAATTTGTCAAAACAAACCGTGAAATGCCACACTTGTTGTCAGAGGTGCTGGCCCTGTCTTTACACCAACGGGATAGGGGCGGAAAGGAAAGCTGAATAGTTGTTTCGTTTCACGGCTTTCTCCTCTGCCAGGAGTTCGGTCTGCACCCTGCCTTCCCCCTGGTCCCACACCCCTCGCCCAAAAGCTGTTTAAAAAAAGGCAGGGGCATGTCTTGGGCAGGCGGGTGGTGGGCGCCAAAATCGCATCTGCATTCTGATCTAAACGTGAGAAGATTGTCTCCTCGCCCACTCTCGCTCCGACTCTCTGGAGTTTAAGGACTGATTTGCAATGCCAACAGCCGCAGTCATTTGGGAGTCCCTGAACGGTTACCAGTGGCGGCACCTCCTTCAGACCACAATGGGCCCAGCTCCCGTCCATCCGCCCTCCTAACTGCCCCTTTCTGTGGGGCGGGGGGAGCTGTCTGCTTGGTCTTCCCAGCGGGAACAAACAGACAGGGGCAGTGTAGGCCGGGAGGTTAAAGACACACACAGCGGAACTCTGCTTCCAAGAATACTTGAGAACAGCTTCGCCCCTTCTTCCGTGTTCTGGGGTCTGTAGGAGGAGCGAGATGGATCAGACCATACATGCAGCACAGGAAGCAACCATTCTGCATCTGTGCAGGCCTTGCAGGAGCAGGGGCGCTTTTTAACTCTGTAATACAAGCGAGACTTTCCCATTCAAAGCTCGTGCAAGGCATGTCTGCTGTCAATCAAACCGAGGGGGTTCAGGGAATCAATGTTCTTCTAATCGGGCTATAGGTGCAGTAGGCAACCAGATGCAGGCGTGTGACACCACGTGTGTCCGTATGCCTGCGTAATTGTTTAGGCCTTCAGTGGCTTTCCGGGGTTGGTGTATGACGGTAGGTAGGAGTTACATACTGTAATGCCATGCCTTCCTGGGGGGAGCAGTCTGAGTATATAGCTGGAGACAGGCACCGCCAGTGATTGCATTAAGGAGATGCAGGGGAATGCTGTGGCTGTGCGTGCTTGGTTATAGGATTTGTAAATAGCATGGGGTACAGTTTGTGGCCTGTATTCTAACATTAAATTGCACAGATTAGAACTGGAGAAGGGGCGTCGGCGTGTACGAGTACGTTGACGTGCTTGTGTTTGCACGCCCTTGTGTGAGTTTATGTGTGTGTGTGTAAATGTGTGAGCATACCGTTGTGTTCTTTGTATTTATATGTGTGTGTGTATATATACACATACACATATATATTATAATATTATATATATATATATATATATATATATATATATATATATATATATAGAGAGAGAGAGAATATGCTACTTACCAGTATGCATCTGTTCTTGGCATGTAGAGCTGCAGATCTACACACTTTTGCATAGATCGCCATCTGGTGTTGGGCCCGGATGTTTGCAGTTTGTTTTTCCTCTTGGAAAGTCTTTGGAAGTCACAAGGTCGGTGACTCCTCCCTTGGTTCGTATTGCGCATGGGCTTCGGCTCCATCCTCAGATTGTTTTTCGCCAACAGGGAAAGATGGAGCGTAGTAATAACAGTGAAGAAACCTATGTGTGTTGTATCTAAATAAGATAGACTGGAACAGATACAGGTAGCCGGGGAGGCGGGTGGGCGTGTGTAGATCTGCAGCTCTACATGCCAAGAACAGATGCATACTGGTAAGTAGCATATTCCGTTCGAGGCATATGAGCTGCAGATTACACACTTTTGCATATACTATATAGCAGTTCCCAACCCTAGCGGCGACCACCGGTATCTGTTGCAGTGTTTTGAAATAGTGTTTTTAGTACAGCCTGGTCCACACTAGCTTATTGCTTGGTTTGCACATCTACACAGTAATGTTTAGTGAAAGTGTGCGGTGTGGGACCATGTAGCTGCTTTGCAGATATCATCTAATGGGATGTTCCCTAGAAAAGCTATAGAAACCCTATCTTTCTTGTAGAGTGGACTTTAGGGGGAACAGATAGTGTGCGTTTTGCTTGGTGGTAGCAAATCTGTATGCATTTTACAATCCACCTAGCTATCCCCAATTTAGAGATGGGGTTGCCTTTATGTGGTGGAGAGAAAGAGACAAACAGTTGTTTTGTCTTTCTGAAAGGTTGTGTTCTCTGGATATAATAAAGTAAGGCCCTTTTAACATCCAGTGTGTGTAGAGCCCTTTCTGCAACAGTTTGAGGTTGCGAGAAAAAAACCGATAATTCTACCGATTGGTTTAGATGAAAGGGTGAAATGACTTTGGGTAGGAATTTTGGGTTGGTACGGAGGACAACCTTGTTCGGGTGCATATGGAGAAAAGGTTCTTGTATAGTAAGTGCTTGTATCTCACTGACCCTTCTAAGGGAAGTGATGGCTACAAGGAAAGCTGTTTTCCATGTGAGAAATTGCAGTTCGCATTTATGCAAAGGTTCGAAAGGCGGTCTCATTAGCCTTGTGAGAACTATATTTAAGTTCCACACAGGTGAGGGTGGCACTCTGGGGGGAACTATTCGTTTGAGGACTTCCATGAAGGCTTTAATGGCAGGCACTCTGAAAAGTGATAGGTGCTGTCTGTTTTGTAGGTAAGCGGCAATTGCTGCGAGGTGTAGCCGAATGGATGTATATGCTAGGTTACATCTTTGTAGATTGAGTAAGTAGCATATGATGTGCTGTATGGATGCGTCTAGAGGGTTGATTGTGTTGTTATGGCAATAAACAACAAATCTTTTCCACTTGGCTGCGTAGCAGGCTCTAGTGGTAGGGCGTCTAGCTTCTCTGATGACGTTCATACAGTCAGGGGGAAGGTTAAGGTATCCGAATTCTAGGATCTCAGGAGCCAGATCGCAAGGTTGAGCTAAGCTGGGTCCCGGTGTCTGATCTCTCCATGGTTCTGGGTTAGGAGGCATGGTGAGAGGTGTAACTTTTGGTGTGGCACTATCGAGAGTTCCAGCAGCGTGGTGTACCACGGTTGTCTGGCCCATGTTGGAGCTACTAGAATCAGTGTGAGGGAGTGCTGTTGTAGCTTTCGCACCACTAATGGAATTAGTGGGAGAGGTGGAAAGGCGTACACAAATTTGCCTGACCAGTTCATCCATATCGCATTGCCTTCGGACAATGGGTGTGGGTATCTGGCGGCGAAGCTTGGGCATTTTTTGTTTTCGTGGGTGGCGAATAGGTCTATCTGTGGATGCCCCCACATCTGAAAGAACGGGTGAAGAACCTGCGGGTGAAGTTCCCACTCGTGGATCTGCTGCGTCTGTCTGCTGAGCAGATCTGCCATGGTGTTTTGGACTCCTGGGACATGTTGGGCTAGGAGAAAGATTTTGTGTGGAATTGCCCATCTCCATGTGCTCTGTGCTAGTTGAGAGAGCTGTGGAGAGTGTGTGCCGCCTTGTTTTTGAATGTAGTACATGTCCTTCATGTTGTCTGTGCGAATAAGGACTGCCTTTGTGTCTGAAAGGATTTTAGGGCTAGAAAGATTGCCAGTAACTCCAGATGGTTGATATGGAGTAACTTTTGTTGCGGCGTCCATGTGCCCTGCACTGTGAGGTGTAGTAGATGAGTTCTCCAGCCGGAGAGCGATGCGTCTGTTAGGATTATTTGTGGAACCGGGTCCAGGAACGGTCGACCTCTGGAAATATTTGTGGTGTTCCACCACTGCAGAGAGCGATGGGTGCGACCGTCTACCAACACCAGATCTGTCAGTTGCCCCTGGGCCTGGTTCCATTGGCGCTCTAAGCACTCTTGGAGTGGACGCATCTGGAGTCTTGCATGGGGCACTATGAAAATGCAAGAGGCCATCATCCCTATCAGTTGCATAAACACTCTTGCTGGGAGAGAGTGTTGAGGTTTTAATCTTTGACGCAAAGCCTGAATGCTTGCAATCCTGGCAGGATTGGGGCAGGCTATGGCTTTTGAGGTGTCTATGGTGGCACCGAGGTATTGCTTTGTGTGGGATGGTATTAGCTGGAACTTTTGGTGGTTCACTGTGAAGCCTAGCTGGTGAAGTAGTTGGATGGTAGTGGCGGTGTGATGTACACATTGGTTGTAGGACGTGGCTTTTATTAGCCAGTCGTCCAAATATGGGAAGACGTGAATGTGCTGTCTTCTGAGGTGTGCCGCCACTACCGCTAGGCACTTGGTGAATACCCTTGGTGCTGTTGTGACCCCGAATGGGAGCACCTGGAACTGGTAGTGTTGCCCGTCCACTGAGGTACTTTCTGTGAGCATGGTGTACCGGAATGTGAAAGTATGCGTCTTTCAAGTCCAGTGTGGTGAGAAAGTCGTTTTTGGAGAGGAGCGGAAGTACCAGCTGAAGTGTTACCATGTGAAATTGTTCCGAATGTATGTATGTGTTTAGAGGCCGGACATCTAAGATAGGTCGTAGAGTCTCGTCTCTTTTTGGTATCAGGAAATATAGGCAGTAGACCCCTACATTTTGCTGATTGGCAGGGACTTGTTCTATCGCCTCTTTTTGTAGGAGGGAGATTATTTCCTGTTTTAGTAACGTGGAATGTTGTTGTGACATTGGGCGTTGCCTAGGTGGAATGTCGGGGGGAGGGGGGGGGGGGAGGGTAGATGTCAGTTCTAGGCAGTACCCTGAATGAATAATTTGGGTCACCCATCTGTCTGAGGTGATGGTCTCCCAGACGTGAAGGAAATTTTGTAACCTGCCCCCGACCAGAGTGGGATGGCCTGGAGGGAGCAGGGGAAAGTCATTGGGTAGGGGGTGTGGCAGAGCGGGCGGTATTTGTTTTGCCTGCCTTTATTGTTATTGCCTCTATAGCCGCCTCTTTGATAACCCCTTGTGAAGGTGGATTGAGCAGGGGATTTGTAGGACGTGGACACGCTATCTGAGGAGTAGCCTCTGGCCGTGCCCCGAAAGGAAGAGCGGCGAAAGGAGCGCCTAGGAGGGTGTGACTGCAGGGCTCCCATAGATTTCGCCGTATCTGTGTCCTTCATCTTCTCGAGGGCCTCATCTACCTTTGGGCCGAATAGATGTTCTTGATCAAATGGATGATTTAATATGGAGGCTTGTACCTCGGGTTTAAAGCCTGAAACTCTCAGCCAAGCATGGCGACGGAGGAGGACGCTAGTGTTAATGGCCCTGGAGGCTGTGTCTGCTGCGTCTAAGGCACAGCGTATAGGGGTGTTAGTTATGGTCTTACCCTCTTGAATTAACTCATTGGCCCTATTTTTGTATTTTTCTGGGAGATGGTGCATGATGGTTTCTAGTTCATCATAATGCGCACTATCGTATCTGGCCAATAGCGCTTGAGTGTTGGCGATACGCCATATATTGGCTGCCTGTGAGGCAGTGCGCTTTCCTGACGCGTCCAGTAGCTTTGACTCCTTGTCAGGTGGTGGTGCTTCGCCCGACGCCTGGGAGTTTGACCTCTTTCGTGCAGTGGAGACCACTAGGGAATCCAGTGGCACTGGCCCTTTGATATAGGCAGGATCTGTGAGGGCAGCTTTATACTTCTCTATGCGTGGGTTAATGACCCTAGCCCTGACTGGGTCTTTAAAAACCTCTGGCGCATGTTTTATTACCCCCTTGAGCATAGGTAGTATAGAAGTAGACCTATGTGCGGTATCGAGAAGGAAATCTTCCTCTACTGGGTCAGTGTGTAGCTCTACCCTCTGAAGTAGGTGGAGAAAACCTAATGAGTCTTCTGGTGGAGATGGCCTGGATGGATAAAGGTCATCTTGTGGGACATCTGGAATGTCTGGATTATTATAACTGTCCCATGGGTCTGGGGATCCTGTAGGAGTGGGGCCTTGTGGCATATCCCCTGGATCGTAGTATGGGTCCCCCTGATCATCATGGTCTGGAGACGGGGTCGGAGAGCGATGAGGCAGGGGTGGAGAAGGCGTAGGGGGCGGAGGTGGAGAGGGTGGAGGAGGTGGGGAAGGCACACTGAAAGGGGAGGTAGCACAGTCTTTCCTCTTTGGAGGTGGAAGCGGAGCCGGCTTGTCCAAATGTCTCTTTTTAGTAGAAAGTGCCAAATGTCCAGTTTTTGGATCCTTGGTAAGTGTCTTTTGCAAAGGATCCGGTGTAAACAGTTCCTGAGACAATGTTTGTTCGGTCGGCGCCGAAGGTTTCAGGGCCGATGGCTTTTTAGGCTTGTCCGTGCCGTGCTTTTTTGGAACCACCGTTTTTTTGGTCGGCGCCAAGGTAGGCTTCGGCGCGGGAGTGTCGGTGCCGAGGGCCTTATGGTGTTTGGTCGGTACCGAAAGGCTGGGCTGCGACACCGAGGGCTTTGGTGCGGAGCTTGGTGTCGAGGTGGAGGTCGGTCTCTTTTTCGGTGCCGAAGTGTGTTTATCAAAGGAAATGATGGACGGAGTGTTGAACATTGCAAGCACTCACCCCCAGTCAACTGATCTGGGTTTAATCCATCACCGTTCTTTAGCCCACTCTGCCACCCCAGTTCAGACATGGCCATATGCAAATCAGTCTGACCCTGTGCCTCAAGGGAACAGTCCAGCCCGAACTGCCAAGCTATGTCTTCCCTGGACCGGAAACACGCTTCCTAGGACCGGTTTCTGGCATTTCAGCCGTCTTCAGCCAGGCTTGCTTGAATCCAGTGGCAAAGTGAGCAAGGGACTCACGTCTGAGCATACCCTGCCAACTCATGACAAACAAAGCAAAAACCAAAGGAAATGATGGACGGAGTGTTGAACATTGCAAGCGCTCACCCCCAGTCAACTGATCTGGGTTTAATCCATCACCGTTCTTTAGCCCACTCTGCCACCCCAGTTCAGACATGGCCATATGCAAATCAGTCTGACCCTGTGCCTCATGGGAACAGTCCAGCCCGAACTGCCAAGCTATGTCTTCCCTGGACCGGAAACAAGCTTCCTAGGACCGGTTTCTGGCATTTCAGCTGTCTTCAGCCAGGCTTGCTTGAATCCAGTGGCAAAGTGAGCAAGGGACTCACGTCTGAGCATACCCTGCCAACTTATGGCAAACAAAGAAGTGTGTTTATCGGCACCGCTGGCAGGCTGGCTCGAGCCCGAGCTGCCGGAAGGCTTATTAGGCTTCTTCACCGGGCCCGAAGGTGGGGTGTTCAAAGCAGTGTCTTTGGTCTTGCCTAGGCCCAGAGGCGAAGGCGTGACCGAAGCCTTTTTGGGTGTCGGCGCGGGTGTGGGAGGGGGTATAGTACTCACGACCCTCTGCGCCGGGGTGATGTCCTCCACATCCGAGTCGTCGGCTTCGGAAGCACTGACTAGGTCCTCTTCGGTGTGCTGCTGTCCCAGAGCTTCGACGTCGTCCCCAAAGATGTCGACTGGAACGGAGGTCGAGGAGTGCGCCATGTTTCGTCTGGCCCTTCGATCTCGAATAGTCTTTTTCGATCTGAAAGACTTGCAGGCGGGACAGTCTCGAGCCTCGTGTTATGAGGAGAGGCAGAGGTTGCACACCTCATGAAGATCGGTGTGGGGGAATTTGGACCCACATCGAGGGCACTTCTTGAATGGAGTTCTTTCCATCAGCCGGGGCCGGAGCTTGGATAGGCCCGAAGGCCGCCGTCGACGACTGGAATCGAAGGTGTGTCGAAAAGAAGGTGATTGAGGAGATCAGGATCTGAATAATACCGCGATGAGCGAGGATTCCGCTTCGATCGTCGAACTGGAAATGTTCGGAACCGGAGAGCGAAGTATTACATCCGAGCCCGATGGCGGAAACAAACAATCTGAGGATGGAGCCGAAGCCCATGCGCAATACGAACCAAGGGAGGAGTCACCGGCCTCGTGACTTCCAAAGACTTTCCAAGAGGAAAAACAAACTGCAAACATCCTGGCCCAACACCAGATGACGATCTATGCACAAGTGTGTAATCTGCAGCTCATATGCCTCGAACATATATATATACATCAGCCCCAGCCCACGTCTTGCAAAATTTTCTGTTCCACCATCGGATGTATGGCGAAGGATGCATACAGATTAAGATGAAATAATCAATTAACAGAGCGCGAGCGTGCTCTAGGACTCATCCCTGTGACGGGCTGTGAGTGCCGGGCTGAGCCGGGCCCCTTGCACTCACTGGGCCTGGGTGGAGTGAAGTCACGTGGAAGCCTTCCCTGGCTGCCGCCGGAGCCCTGCCGGCCCCTGGAGGCTGGCGTGGCGGAGGGCTGCTGCTCCAATCTGGGATCAAACGCAGGAGGGTGCGGACTGCTTTGCCTGCCCCGTCCGCCTCATTCCCTCTCCAGAGTGCGATAAATCTACACTGGCGCAGGCTGTGTGCACCGTGATTCATTTGCAGGCAAACAAAAGAAGATCTGATAAGCCAGGCATCTGAGTTAAATATTGGCTAGTGCTTCCAGCCTCTTGGGGGCCACCCCACGTACGCTTTTTTTGCATGCATGAAAAAGTAAATGAATGCGGGGCAGGGGGGGGGGGTGGGGGGAGGGGGGAGGGAAGAGTCTTGCTTGTTACACATGAGTGGATGGAGCGCCGTCCTTTCCAGAAGTCAGAGAATTGTTTGTATGTAACAAGCGTTTGCTTTTCTTTTTTGAAATCCGGTACACTGTTACACAGCTCGCGGACACGGACAACTTTCGACACTGGGTAACTGCCCCGTAGGCCCCCCATCCCATGGAGTTGGCGGTGACACTACTTCGCTGCACAAACCACAGCTCTGCACCGCACACCACCTGACCAAGGTATTATTTATTCAGAGTGAACCTTCAGTCACACCAAATAACTCGTATGTTTCACGCTCAGCAGGTCTCTCCTTCCATTTACTAAACGTCTCTGTAAATTTACTGAAATGCCTCTTACATCTCTCAGTGCTTCTATTCATCCATCCACCTGTTCACTAGCCGGTCCTTTATCCACCCGTCCACCCCTGCTATCAATCCATCCATGCATCCACCCATCTGTCCCTGGGACGGACGGCCATCCATTCATTCATTCATTCATTCATTCATCCATCCATCCATTTATCCACCCACCCCTGGGAGCGACCATCCATCCTGTCAGTCAAACATATTACTACATCTTTCTACTGTCCACTCGTAAGTCCGCCCATTGGCTTCTCTTCGATTCCAACGAGTAAGCCTGTCCTCCTCTTCCCACATCCTAATGTTTGTGCGTTTGAATTCATACTATCTTTCCTCTTCATCCTCCACTTATCCACAAACTCGCCCATCCTCTTCCTGCTTCTTCTCTGACCCTACCAAACTCGCCCATCTATCCACCAACAAGCCTCTCCCTCATCTATCTTGGTCTCTGTAGGAGAGTAGGGTCTGCTTTCTATGGTCACCCCCCACTTTTTGCTTTTGCTTCACTGGTTTTCGACTTAGATGTGGCTGTGGGCCTGCTAATCAGACCCACAGCCCAGCTGTTCTCTCTCTAAATTCATACTATGTACTTTAGGTACATAACCCAATTGGTAAGGATCACCTTATTGGCCCCTGTACAGTGTACCTTAGGTACCCAGGGCATGGGTGTACCCTAGGCCTACCAGGGGCTGCAGCATGTATTATGCCACCCCTGGCTGGCCTCCCATCATGACACAACTGGCTGATCACTCAGCTGGGGCAAGGTCGTGTACTCACCCCTTGCTTAGGTATAGTATTCCTATACCTACCTTATATATAGACACATGGGTAACCTTTCAGTCACTCCTATAGCAGGCCTTGACAATCCTGAAGGCAGAGTGCTTGGTAACATGTGAGATGGTGCTCTAGCATGAGCTGAGCCTGTCTGCAGCTTTCGGAACCATGTCCTTATAGCTGTTCTAGGATATCGCCTACCATATACTCTTAAAGTGCCTTATAATCCTCGAGGTTATGGTAACTATGGTTTGGCTTTATCAAAACATGTCGTGTAAGGTGTCTAACACTTTGGAATACTACCCCCACACCATTTCTGGCGATGAGGATAGTATTCCTCCATTCTAGAGGGAGAAGACATGTTGAAGACCTACTACCCGGTTAAAGTTAACCAGAGCCCCAGCATCACAACATGGATGCTGCTGCCACAGACACAAGTCTGACCTCCTGCTGCTGGGAGTCCTTCCAGCGAGGGAGGCTTGGACAATAGGTTTCCTGCCGGGGAGGTGCTAGCACCACCCTAGACAGGACTTAGTGTATTGGGGCAGGGAGGGATGAAAGAAACGAGACACTGCCTGGGGCACACAAGGTGTCCCATGCATAGTGCGGTTCAAATCGGTGCTGGGGCACTCCAGCCCCAGTCCTGGCGTGAAACTGGACAAAGGGAAGGGGGTGTAACCACACCCCTCCCTGGTCCCACCCATAGCAGGTACCTAGCAGGTAACCCAGCTCCCCAGATTAGTATAAGAGTGGGAGCTGAGTCCCTAGGACTTTGGATTATCCTGAAAAACTGCAACTTGAACAGAAAATCTGGACCTTCGACATTCGACTACGGAAGAAGACTGAAGAATCTCCCTTGTGGCCAAGGAGTGGCCACCCTGTGCAAACAGGCACCACCAAGCGACCTGCCGTTTGCTTTGCCAAAGTTCTACGAGGAACCGACTGCAGAGCCCGACCAGCGCCTTGACTTCCAGACTTCTCTGACCCTGATCCACATCCACAGCAAAGCTGAGATCCGTGGAGGCGACGAGAGACTTGGGACCGGCTACCTGGGAAAATTGGCTACTAACTTCCAGTGCAGCTTCTGAGGCATCCTCGAAGTTGTGCTCTGGGGATCTAGAAGCCCCAACCCCGAGCACCAACTGCACCGAAGATCAGCCCTCCACACTCCACGAGTTCTGCGTGGGGCCCTTCTACATTTCCCTGCTCGACGCATCTGTCCGGTTACTGGCCCGCTGGCTAGTAGCCTCAGTGACAACGATCCCTTAACTTTCCACCGCTGGTTTGGCTCCTCCAGACTGGCCCTTGCTTCCCTGCGAAAGAGAAGCACCTCAGGCCTTCCTGGTCTGCAACAGAAGCGAATCCTTCATCCTGCGTGGGTTGCGCTTGCCAAGGCTTGTTGGGTCCGAACTCGCCAACGACGCCGCCAACAGCAAGAGCCCTCGTGGGACAGCTCGCCTCCTGGTTCTGGTCGTCCTCGACACCTCCTGATACCCGTGGCTGCTGCGACAAGCTTCACCTCTTCACCGGCATCTTCGACATTGCCTGGTTCCTTCCCGGCTCCTGGCTGGTGACCTAGACTCTGTCCCCTCTGCTTGCAGGTACCCTCCTTCTTGATTCCACCCTTGGAATCCACCGGACACTCTTCACTGATTGCCTGTCAGCACCTTTTCTTCAGGCATCCATAGGAGTCGACGACGAAACCCGACGCAAGTTCACACCTATACACCCGCAGCCCGTGGGCTAGGTAAACTGAGTACTCCGGGGCTCACAAGGGTACTGACTATCCTAAGGTCTAGTTTCCAAGTCTCTAACTCCTACCTCTATCCGAAGTGTCCTAAAACTCTTTATTTCTAAACTTCACTATTTCTATCGACTTTAACACATTACGCGTGAGTGTTTCCACTCTGCACCTGAATCCCTTGGGCCTCCCACTGCCTAGCAACTGGTAGTATAGTGTAGCCCCAGCGATTCCCTAGGCCTAACCTGTGTTTGTGACAGTGGTCCTTATACCACTTACTTAGTATATGGTTTGCGTGGCCCCTAGGGCCTAACTGTATTACTTACCTGTGTGAATTATGTATGCTTAAATAAGACTGTGTTGTACTTACCTCGAATCTCAAAGAGTGCTGAGGGTATTTTGACTAGAATAAATACATCCTATTTTCATATATATCTGTTGTGGTGTCCTTTCATTTGGTATTCAAGGGATTGCAAATGGTATAACAGCTGGCTTCACATGCCACACAGAGTTTAGCCTAAGACTGCTCTTCTCCATGCAACCACTAGGATAGCTGGTCTATAAGGTTGACTTTACAACTAATCACCATAAGGGTTGCTTGGACTGATACAAGGTGTACACAAGAACTAGTGACATCATATATCAGGCCAACTTCTCACAGTCTCTTCCAAATTCATCCCATCCACTTCGATTCTTCCTAAATTCGCTCCCTCATCTGTCCATCCGCAGTTGGTTCGTCCACCAAGGCCTACCCAAGCATAGGTCTATCGAAGAATCCAGGCGTTCGCCGTTCACCCCTTCCACCCACTAAGCCAAACATATAACCATCCAACCACTCATCCATCCGCCTGCCTAGTCCTCCCTTGGGTCCCGTCCCGACCCAGGCTCATAGTCTCCCTCTGAACTCCACTGCTGCTGGAGCGCTGTGGCCTGCAAGCCTGTTCCTGCGCTTGCTGGGGTTTGGTACGCTCCTGCGAGGGGAAATATTTCCAACACCAGGCGAGAGATGTAACATCCAGGCTGAGGGCACGAGAGCTTCGCCTGGTCTTCCTATTCTTCTAAAGGTCCTGGCTGAAGATGGCATTGCTCCCTTTAGCTGGCTGTTCCTGATGTCCTAGCCTCCCACGCTAGCGCAAGCCCCCTTCTAAGCGCTGGAGCACCCCTTATAATGCCCAACACTTACCTCTCTGTGACTTTCTTACCCCAGGCTTCGCGCCACCCCCTGCGCGGAGACATATTTCCAGAGCCTCTCGCGCGGCTTTGGACTCCGGTGATGGCAGAATGTCTGGGCTGAACCTCGGTGCAATGTCCGATCAAAGAACAGTCAGTTTTTCTTTCCTCGTGATAAACGCCTCACTACTTACCCAGGCACGAGTATACACGTGCCCCTTCCTGAGGTATATGCTAACTTCCAAGGCAATGCAATGCGTCTGTAACTGTGATAATTAATGTATAGTTAAGGGCTCGTTTTGTATATATGGCTTGATTCTTATAACAACGCATCCTTAGATTGTAGAAATGCTGAAAGATGTGCTCTGCCGCCATGGGCCATTCCCTGCGTCCTTTGCGTTGTTCACCACCCGGATACTTTCTTTGTTTACCTTTTCTGTGAATATTTGCACCACAGTTGCCCATTTTTCTCAGGCACTTCACCACTCGGACCCCCGCCCCCTCCTGGCATGCCTCAGCTGCAGAGCGGGGTCCGCTGCGCTTTCCCGATGTATTATATTTTCGCTTTAGTTCGCCAGCAGTAACGCAGATGTTAAATATTCACTGTTTGTACCCAATGTCACTGTATCACCGGCACTTCTCAGGGGGCAGCAGATACTCTAAATAGTGAGTACCTGCACTGCTATAGTTCAGTTTAAAGCACTGGGTGGGTGAATACATGAATTAAAAAAGAATCCAACCTAGGAGACACGTTCAAAAGAATAAATTAATGTCTTTCAATGGGTTTATCCTGCAGGTGTCCTTTAATGAACACCTTTGAAAGCATTACCAAACAGCTTTAATAATATAGGATATTTAGCTGCCAGGATCTCCTCAGGTGGTCTTTTACTCATCGGTCTTTGCTTAGGATTCGTTGATCTTTCCATAAACAAGCTTTAAAAATGCAATAGGTCTCGCCTTTCATTATGTGAAAGACATTTGCTTTGCAATACCATTAGCAAAGCAAATGGCTTTAACTTAATAAAAGGCGAGACCTATTGCATTTTCAATGATTGTTAAAACATGTGCTGGACACTGGTGAAAACGAGTTCCCCAGCTACATGATGAATTCACTGAAAACAGGGATTATTGGAATCAAACATCTCGTATTGTTACACCCACACTGATGCCAGTGTTGGTTGTACCAATACATGCCCTAAGAGGGCACTTTGGCGGCACCGCCTGAAAACCTACCAGCCTCTGGTGTCCTTGCTAACTGGTTACTGCCAGCCTGCCACTAGAGATGCTGTTGTGACCTCCTAGAATGAGAGCCTTTGCTCTCAGGAAACCCAGAACAAAAGCTTGTCCGTAACACCCTCTCCCACAGGATGTCCTGCTGATTAACCTCCCTGGGCCAGCGAGCTTAAATGGAGCTGCCCTTCGGAATGCGAATCGGTCTCCTCTCACAGGAGAGGAAGCTACCTCCCCCCTCACCCCTGCCTGTCCACAGCCCCCTTTGGCAACAGTACAGGCTGGGAAAATTATCTAGTCAGGTAGGCATGCCACCTCCAGGCTAGTACTACCCCTAAGGTGGGCTTTTGTGAGGCAGACATGATTTTTCAGAAGTAGCCATCTTTGAGATGGCATACTTAAGAATTCTGGGACTGGGTTATGCCTAATTCACACAGGAAGTGGTTATATCGAGACATACACTACCGTACCCTACACTCACTTAACGCCCCGAACTTCCTTATTTAGGGAAGCCCCTGGCAACAGAGAAGCAGACCCTGATGACTTAAGAGAGAGGACACCTAAAAGCCGCAAAAGCAAGGGGGGGGGGGGGGGGTCAGAAGCAGCTGACCTGGTACCAACCCTGCCAACCTGTGTGCATAAGTTGTCGAAAACTGCGCCAAAGTTGACTCGACCAGCAGCTGTTGACTCCAGAAACCTGTGAGGACTGCCTGCCTTTGAAAAAGACTCAAGACCACCCGTGTACAGTGGACCTGTTCTGAAGAAACTCCAAAAGAGAAGACTAAGTAATCCGGAACCACCAAAACTCGACACCCGAAGCCACTACTACACCTGGAGCCTCTCGCCAGAGTTAAAGTGTGCCACCAGTGTCAACAAGGTCCCCCGGCTCTCCAGAGCTCAGGTCCATAGTGGTTTTACCTCTCCTGGACTCCCCAACATCATCTGCAGCCTCTGTACACAGGCCCCCTTAACAGAGACCGCTCTAGTAAGGAAAAAACAGACACCCAAGGACACCCTTACATCTGCTGCACCTGGGCTAGAGGACCGATTTGCACCCTGCACCCGGCTGCCCCCATGTCGTGGGGAGTGCAGTTCTGGTGCTGCCTTGAACCTCACCCACCACTCACCTCAAGTCCTGGAGATTGGCTTTGTAAGTCTCTCTACTATACCTGTTTGCAGAACTTGTTCTTCCGTCCACTTTTTTATGTGAAAAGAATTTACATTTAAAAACGTACTCACCTGAACAATTTTTCTATGAAGCCTAAACATATAAATATAGTTTCTATTTTAATACAGGTTTGTGAATCTCCGAGTCATTTATTAATCATTGTGTGTATTTGCAAATGTCTTGCATTCCTCTGTGTGAAGCCCAATGCTACTCGACCACACTACCCTCTAACGGAGCACTTTGGGATTGTATAGCAAGCCCCAGTTCACTCATAAGGTAACCCCTGGACACTTTTACACAGTATATCAAGTTGTTGATATATCACATGAAGAACCAGCTTCCAACAGCTTGGAGCGGAGTCCGACCCCAGGCACCATGGGCAAACCCATGTTTGTCAGTCACAGACATCTGTGTGCAACATTGTCCACAGGGTTTGAACTTTGTAGATTTGGGAGGCGACATTTTCCCTTACACACTAGGTAAAATTATTTGACCAATAGGCGGTCTCGGAGTGGAGATGTAGTTCCGGATCCACGTCCGATGGCTCAGAAAGAAAGAAACTGACATCAGCATGCATAAGTGGTGCTTATATAGGCCCGCACAAGTCACATCTGGTGCAAAACGATGATGACATGGAGCTGCCGGTGAAACCTGCTGGCATGCAGCGGTACTGCTGAAGATTTTCCGGATCCTGTCACCAGTGGGAATATACAAAAGGTGAGGAGTTTGTGGTTAGAAACCTCCATCAGCAAATGGTAACCACGTACAATGAAGTGCAGATACTGTTGTTAGGTGGGATTGATGGGGATGTGGAAGGAGGCTTTCCAGAGGTCTAACACAGTCATATAGTCACCTTGTTGAAGCAGAGGGATGAAACCCTGTAACACTACCATGTGGAAGTGTTCTGTTTGGATGTACCAGTTGAGGGACGCGAGGTCTAGGGTAGGCCTGACTGAGCCATCCCTCTTGAGAATGACGAAATAAAGAGTAGACCACTTTGCTCCGGTGTTGGAGAAGCATTGATTCTATGGCCCCTTTTTAGGCCGAGCCTGGGCAATGCATGCGCTGCTCTGCGAGCCATGCTGTATTGGAGTATGGAATAGAAGCTCCGCCCACTCTCCACCGATATTTGTCATTGGCTTGTGTCACTGTCCTTTGTAAATGCTGGCTTCTGATTTGTTCATAGGCTTGTTAGACCCTCCTTATCTTCATTCGTAACCTCCCATGAGGACTGGCCCTTTTACTCTGGTTGTTACACGGTGAATCTTTAGTCTGCAAGCACTATTTTCTTTAAATAGTTTCGCCTACTGCAGGCACGACATGCTTTCTTTTAACATTCAGTGCGCCATGCGGGCTTTCAATTTCTAAGCAGCCAGGGACAAAGGCGGCTGCTTCTCTGAATAGGTCTCGCATTTACAAACATTTTAGCTATCTTTTATTTATGTGTTAATTACCAAAAAAAATACTAGGCATTGTCATTTACAATCCCAATAGCTTAAACGTTTGCAAATGTGAGACCTATTGCATTGCAAATGAGTGTTGAAGGAGTGCTTGGACCTCCGCCTTCAGAAGGCTGAGATGCCCTCTGCTGAGGTGGTAGTTACGGGGGGATGTTGGGATAAGGTGTGAGAATTTCAAGGCAGTAGCTGTGGCAAACTGACACTAAAACCCACTTGTCGGATAAGATTCCCTGCCAGCGTGGAATCAAGTCTGTAGTCTTCTGTAGGAAGTTGGCTCTGTATATACTATACCACAGTAAGGTATAGTGTGCACAGAGTCCAGTGAATCCCGAAAGGCTTACAGAAGTAAAAGTAGATAATACCTTACTCTAAATCTATGGTAATGAGGGCGATTGTTTGTATAGAAAATATTTCTTAGCTGTATTTTATTTATAGAACCAAGCTGGACTTGGTACAGGTAAAATATGATTGTACTTTTCAACACAGATTGTTAAATTACTTTTCTTACAGGTTTGTAAAAATGTGCATATACAGTTGTAATTACTTTTGATTACTTTTTCTACTCCATGTGATATGACTAGATATCATATTGGGACATTTCCTGGATAAAAATCAGTTTCTCTCAACACACAGTTTTAGATTTTCATACACTTTTCAACTCCACACTTTGAACTTTTTCCACAGATAAACAGTCAATGCAGTTCTATGGGAGAAAACCAGGTTCTGTATAAAGGTGCGTAATCAGCCTTGGGAGCTGGGTTTCTGGGGTTAGAGCCAGGGTTCCCCCAGGGTCAAGAATGCACTCAAAGAGCACCCTCAGCAGACTATGGCGGCCGGCTGCAGAGTGCAGAGGCCCAATGTTATACAATGGGGGATAGGGATCATCCGGATGGTGGCTGCTCACAGGCAAGCCACTTGGATGTGGGAGCAAAGCTCCTAGGGTTTAGCTCAGGGTAAAGGGGGATCCAAGTTAACACACAAGGTGCACCCACAGCGGCAAAGGGGCGGCCGGGTGCTGTTTTGGCGTCCAGTGCCCTGTTATTTTCAATGGGGAGTTGCTGGTTTGGGGTTTTGGCTGCAGGCTCGGTCCAGTTAGTCTTTCGGGAGGAGCCAACAGCTGGGAAGGTAAGTTGGAGGGCTCAAGGATGTATGTGCACTTCAGGGCCTCTTCTCCAGGGCACAAGGCGGACAGATGAAGGTGTGCCTTTTGAGGATGGATTAAACCTCACCGGGTAACTCACGGTTGGGGGGGGGGGGGGGGGGAGGGTCTTCAATGGCAGAGACTGCTGGCGACGTCGAGGAGTCCTGGTGAGGTCAACCCACGGTGGAATTGGACTCTGGAGCGCTGGGGAGACCTCGCTGGGACAGTTGGGCCACTCAGGCCATAGGCATCTGGTGCAGCGGTGGTTCCAGGCGTCTGGTTTCTCTGCCCTCAGCAGGCTCGGAGTCTTTCTTTGGTGATTCTTTTAAACAGAGCTGCTGTTCACAGGACATCCTGTCTTTTTTGAAGGCAGTCAGTCCTCTCAGGGGTTCTGGAAGTCGCTGGCAGCAAGACTAGGCCGTTTTGGAACAGGGTCCCTGGAAACTGCAGACAGGTCGGTAGGGCTGGGGCCAAGTCAGTTCTTCTCTGCAGTCTCCTCGGCGGGGTGTCTTCTTCCGTCCTACTTCATAGGTTGCTGGAATCTGCCCTTTTAGTTCAGGGCTACCTCCTAAATACTGTATTAAGGGGGGGCTTTAAGGGTCTAGGTATGTAGCAAATGGGCTACTGACCATAGGGTGACTTTGCCCTTGGTGTGCTCACCTCACGTGGGGGAGTGGGCACAATCCCTAACACTGATTGGATAGTGCCTGCCACAGATGGCAGGCACTGAAGAGGGGACTTCACCTCGCTTTCCCCACCTGTGACGTGGAGTTGGAAGATGGGCACACCTTCTGGGCTATTTTAATTGTTCCCGTCTGTACTCCTGCTGAAAAGGAGGCTAGACAGGAAAGTGGACTGCTCCTGATAGCAGGAGAGGATGGGGATCGCGTTACAAAGGCAGCAAGGTGTTTGAAGTTCCCCTGCCACAGATGGCCTGGGGGAGGTGTGACCAACTTCGCCCAGGGAAGGCTTTATTCTAGGCCCAGGGAGTGGAGGCTCAAACCCCAGGGGTCCAGAAACATGTCTCGTAGTGGCCGGCTGGTGTTTACCAGTCAGGGAATGTAAGAAAGTGGCTCTGTATATACTGTTCCTAAATAGTCCACAGTCCCCAGAGGTTTGGCAGAGGCTAAAGTTAGATAGAACCTTACTCTCTAAAGTGGTAGCTTGGTCGAGCAGTTAGGCAGTATCAGAGGACAGTGTAAAGCATTTGTTGTACACACTCAGTCAGCAAATTGTCTCACACACTCAAGAACTGAACTCTAGGCCAATGGTTTTGTATCAAAATATATAGTAGTTTTATTTTTAGAACCAACAATAGGTATCAAAATATACTTTCTCAGAATGAGATGCTTTAGATAAATACTTTTCAATAGGCAATAGACTTTTGAATCAAATAGTTACAGTTGTTGCAATAGGCAACACAATTTCAAACACAATTATACATTGAGCTCAATGCGAATTTCTAGTTAAATGCAATTGATTACTTTTTGGATTACTTTTCTTACCACAGGACTGGATCCTAGATTCAGTCCTGGGACATCTCCTGTAAACAGTTGAGTAAAAACGTTTTGGTTACAGTTGTGATTTTTAAGGAATATTATTGTATTTTAAAAGTTGACACTTGGAAAGTATTTCACATAGAATCACCAATGTTATCCTATGGGAGGAAATTCACTTAGCAGGTAAGTAGGGTTATCGTTACTTTTTCTTACTCAGTGTTGGATCCTGGATCCAGCACTGGTGCATCTCCTGTAAACAGTTGAACGAATGCGTTTTTGTTATACAGGCGATTTTTAACGACTATTTGTAAGTTTGCAAAATCGACACTTAGAAGAATTTCTGGAAAAACCCAGGCAATGTTATCCTATGGAGGAAAATCAAGTTAGCGGTAAGTACGGTTGTAATTACTTTGCAGGGTCAGTGCTGGGCACCAAGATCCAGCACTGGGATCTCTCCTGATAACAGGTGAGTAAATTCGTTTTCGTAATTCGGCTGATTTTAGATGAATATTTTAAAGTTTCAAAACTCAACACTTGGAAGAATTTCCAAGTGAAACCAGACAATGTTACCCTATGGAAGAAAAGTGAGTTATCTGCTTTTGGGTAAGTACTCGACTGGCAGAGTTAAGGTTTTGGACACAGACTCAGGGGTCTCCCAGGGTCAGCTAGCAGGCCACCCGGCTGTGGGAGCTCGGCTTCTGGTCACTTGCTCAGGGCAAATGGGGAAGTAGATTAGAGTACAGGTTGCACTGTCAGGGGCACTCGGACGGCTGGGTGCAGGGTGCTTTTGAGCCGTCGGGCGCTCAAAGGATTTCAATGGAGAAGTTCAAGAAAGAACAAAGGCTGCAAGCTCGGGGACGAAGAACCTTTTGGTGCGACCACCACTTCGAGAGTTAAGTCGGGTAGTTGGAGGATAGGTAGGCACCCAGGAGTTGGGCAAAGGGGGCTGCAGGGCGCCGGGTGCAGGGGTGCCTTTTGGTGTCAGGGAAATCTTACCCTCTGCTGGTCGCGGTTGGAGGGGTCCCTGGTTCTGAGGCTGCAGGCATCGTTGGGAGCGTCGAGGTGGGTCCTTGGGTTCTGGATTCAGGGTCACAGTCGCCAGGGGGACGTCCTCGTGGTCTTTGTTCACTCCGGCACAGGCCAGGCTTGGCGGGTGCAGAGTGTGCAGGGTTTGCGGTTCCTGGCTGATGCCAGGTGTCAGTTACTTGCTTTGAGCAGTACCACTGCTCGTGGGAGTCCCAGGTAGTTAGTCACAAGGCAGTCAGGTCCTCTGGGGTTTTTGAGGTTGCTGACCACTAGGATGCCGGGGTTTGGCAGGAGCAGGTTCGAGGGTCGACAGGCCTGGAGGGCTGGCGCCAAATCAGTTGGTGTCTTTCTCTTGTTAGCCAGTGCACGGCAGGTCTTCTTGTTCCTTTTTCTTCTTTCTGGTTTCGGAATCTGGATCTGAGGAAGGAAGGTTCAGGGTGCCCCTAAATACTAAATTTAGGGGCGTTACAGGTAGGTCCCTTCCCTGGGGTGGGTACACCCCCTATCCTGCCACTCTCCTGTGGGAGGGGAGGGGGGCAGTAGTCTAGCCCTGATTGGGCAGGGCTTCCCATCTTCAAGATGGCGAGAGCCCGGAGATGTGCTTCACCTCGCCTCCCCCACCTGAGGGGTGGGGTTGGCAGAAGCTGGCACACCCCCTTTCCTTCCTTGGGGATTCCCGCCAGTCTTCCCGCCAGGGTGGGGGTCAGAACCGGTAGGAGCCAGTTGCTGAGTACAGCAAGTGGCCTGGAGAAGCTCACAAAGGCGGCATGCCTTTGAAGCTTCCCATGCCCATCCTGGGGGAGGAGACCTAGCACCTCGCCCAGGATGTGCACTGATGCAGGCCCAGGAGAGCGGATGGCTCTCTACCCAGGGGTCCAGCGACATAGCTGCTGTGTAGCAGCCTAGGCAGCCCATCAGACAGGACGTGGATTGTAGGTTAGGTTCAGGGGTAAACTCTAAGTTGCCCTCTGTCGTGCATCTTCCATTAAATCCCACACTGGCGTCAGTGCGGGTTTAATGTGCTGAGAAGTTTGATACCAAACTTCTCAGTCTTCAGTGTTGCCATCATGGTGCTGTGGAGTTCGTTTTGACGATCTCCCAGCACCATATACTCTTAGACGGCAGCACTGCACTTACCGTGCCAAGGAATGGACCTGGGTACTGTAGAGGCACAGGGCTCATGCACCCACACCACTGGCATAGGGCACCCAGCTAGAGGGGTGGCTGAAGTATGTCAGGGCAGTGTGTGTTGTGGGCATGGCACACAGGGATGTGTACCATGCCGACTGTTTATTTCTGCACCAGGGAGGGGGGGGGGTGTGAGTGAGTGAGTGAGTGAGTGAGTGAGTGAGAGTGTGTGTGTGTGTGTGTGTGTGTGTGTGTGTGTGTGTCGCACTAGAAGCAACGGGAAACCTTAACAACCTTACATGTGAATGGAGGGAGTAATGAAAGGAAAAACTTTGGAGTATATGGAATGAAACTGTCAAAAACGGACTAGTCGACAGTATTTTTGTGAACATTTAAGAATTATGCTGTGCATCGGGCATAGGAGCACAACTACGCTCCAGCTTTTATAAGTTTACACGTGTGTTACAGGGGCAGAGCACGCAAGTCCAGGCTGCACTCAAAAGCCAAATCCGTTTAAAGCAATGCGGAATCAATGAATTAGAATGGTGTGCATTCTATCACTTTTTTGATACACAAGTATGTGTGCCATGCCAACTCTTCCTTTTTCTCTGCACTAAAAGGCGGAACCTGCAATGGCAGGGTGTGTGTGCTAATGTACAGGATCACCAAGGGTGGCAAACTATATGCTGCAGCCCTTATAGGCCTTCCCTGGTCACAGTGCCCTTGGTACCCATGGTACCATTTACAAGATGCCAATTGGGGGGTACAAAGGTACAGTTTTGGGAAAGAACAGGCCCTGAGAACCTGATTGGCAGGAACCCAGGGCAGTTTAAGTCAAACTGCATCAGAAATCTGGCAAAAAGTAAGGGGGTTACTACAACAGAAACCCACTTGCCTACATCTTACCGATAGGGTGGTGGTGTCGAGGAGAGGTGGAGTTAGTCAATGTTTCGAGATGGAGGCACCCTCACTTTTTTGAACATCGGAAGGAGGATGCTCCCAGAAATAAACTGGGGCATTATCTGAGGTTTATGGTGTGACCAGAGTGTCTCCAAAAAGGCAGAGTAAAAACTTAACTCAGAGCCCTAGGCATGAACATCCAAACCGGATGGCAGAAAAAACAAAATCTTCCATGGAGTTGGCGCCTATGAACAATGCCTACAAGTGGTGAGTCCCTCACACCTTGTCACTCAAAAGACTTCTTTGAAGAAAAACCTGCCAACATGAGAGTTCAACACTAGATGGCAGGAGTATGCAGAGCAAGTGTATCTACAGCAGGACTTACTACAAAAATTTGCTTTTTTAGTTGAACATTGTCTTAATGAAAAAAAGGATTTTTTTTATTTCAAAACTTAATATGGGATCCTACAAGTGAGAGGCAATTCAGTGGCTATGACTATACATAAATTCACTGGGAACTGCTTACACCCCTACAGTCCATTTCTATCAATACCTAGGAGGAATCATTGAACAATGGATACATGGGCACAGGCACCAAAACAAGGAATCTCTGAAGTATTCCTACAGGGGGAGATTACATCTGAAGTATACAGACTATTACTGGTCTCTTGTATTAGTAAGGTTGCCAACAAACATGAAGGATAGGGACTACCAAAAAAAGTCTACCAAAAATGAAAGCCTGTTCCAAAAGTAATATTATGCATTACAAAAAAGAACACAGTTTAACACACTGGATCCAAAAACACCTACCTTGCCTGTATCGCCTCCATGCTGGTAATGAGATCCTGGCGAATGTCCAGGGGATCCAGTAGGGGATGCAGGGAGGATGCTAATAATATCTGGGTCAATGTCATCTCCAGTGTCTAGCAAGTCAAATATACCCATACCGTCTTTGGAAAAAAGGAGAAACAGTTGTAAGCCTTTCACTTTCACCTCTTAACACACAGGCTATTTCTGTTAGAAAGGCTACAAACACACTCAAGTATTAAATCACAACGAAAATATGTTACATTTACCTGTTCAATTAAGTTTGTTACCATAATACAATGAGTTAGTACCATAGTGCCAGCCAAAGAAAAATATTGCTGTAATATACCAATAGTGGACTAGCACCTAAATATTCCTTAGTCTATTTTTTAAATAAAAGTTAATGCTTTACTTCAAGTCACTTGTGCTGCCTCAAAAATCGGCTTGAAGGGCTACAGAAGTAGACCTTCAATATATTACTTTATGTAGCAAAGGCACACTGAATGTTTCAGAATCTCAATAATATACTGGCGGAGCACCGGTAAAGAAAGAACAAGTTACCTATCTGTACGCTGTGGTCCTTCAGTATTTATATCTTTAATACATTCACCTGCTTCAATCAAGGAGGGATTTTCATGGTAATTGTGAGGAAATGGGGGGTATTATAGGGTGTGACATTCACTGCGTAATAACTTATCCACCCATTTAGGACCAGTAGGTTTAGTTTCTTAAAGCTTTAGCTCAACCCTGGGTAGCTGTGGCTTCGAGCAGTCAGGCTTACACAAGAGAACAAGTGCAAAGCATTTAAACAGTACCCCCACTCACTATGGGATTCAGTTGCGCAGGTGCTGCCTGCGGTCGCGGAGCAGGCCTGAGCCATACTCTCCCAAGCTATGACTGATCAGGAGGATGCAGCCAAGTTCACATGCAGCTGTTGGCTGGACACAACCGACTCGCTAGGCAGAGCAGTTTTGTCATCAGGGCCTTACGGCGCCACGCCTGATATTTTAAGGCATGTTCAAGCTTTGCTAAGGGACATGCCCTTTCATGGCTACCGTCTGTTCTGAGACAAGTCGGACTCTATGTTGAGCCATTCAAGGACGGCAGAGGTACGGCCAGGTCTTAAGGCCTTTCCATGCCCCCTCGCAAATCCCAGTGCACCTTTTTCTCCTGTTGCAGCCACGGAAGGAGTTTCCAACCCAGTGGCCGCTGGTGAGTTTTTAAAGTGGTGAGGCATGAAAGTATATAAAGCGCATTACATAAGCACCCGTTACATTACACAAGGACACAAACCTAATTCGCCTGGTAAGTTGTTGGGAGAATATGCCACAACATACATGACATCACACAGAATACAACAGTAATACACAGGACATCATAGAGAACACAACTGTATGAATGCAGTTAAACAAAACGCAGCCTTTTGCAAGATTCAGTGTGGGCTTCGACTAGAAACACAGAGAGTCAACCCGATTAATAACTGGACTCCTACTCAAAGAACGGACTTGTTAATTAGTATTTTCCATATCAAATTGCAGGGGATTTGTGTTGTCCGTTCCGGTACCTCTTGTAATTGGTGCCAAATTCGAAACGTATGAGCTAGGGTGGATTTAGGTGCAGGTGAACTATTTTTTTCAAGTACTCGGTTTGTGAAAATGATACTTAATATGCAAAAAATGTTTAATGGTTTTCCATGTAAAAACTGTATAAGAGGTATACCTTTGTCTACTAAAGTCATACGAAATATATACTCTATTTCTATACATTTTCTGAAGACATGTGGTGAAGTTTTCTAGTGCAGCACATGCAGTAGCAGCGCACATAACTTTTCACTATTCCCAAGTCACTTTGTCGAACCAGTCTCCCATGGGTAAAAATTGCGTAAAAATGCATACATAGAAAACCAAAATTATGCGAATAAGTAAAAGCCAATAATAGGAATATATACATGGTTTAAGACCAATTGTATCAGCTTATAAAAAGTAAGGACAAAGAACCTATTTTTAGAATCCAGGACACCTGCCTATGGAGCTCTGTCCAAGAGGCCTTCTAGACAGACGGGCACTGTTTGAAATTTCACACATCATTGAAAACGTGCCCGGCATATCCTGTCCAATAAATAATTTCCATAGGGTCGATTGGCAAAAGGCAAATGCTACTTACCAGTATGCATCTGTTCTTGGCATGTAGAGCTGCAGATCTACACACTGTACATAGATCGCCATCTGGTGTTGGGCCCGGATGTTGCAGTTTTTCTCTTGGAAAGTCTTTGGAAGTCACGAGGTATGTGACTCCTCCTTTGGATCATATTGCGCATGGGCTTCGGCTCCATCCTCAGATTGTTTTTCGCCAGCAGGGAAATGATGGAGCTTTGTAAGAAACAGGAAAGATGCCCATGTGTGCTGTATCTAAATAAGATAAAACTGGAACAGATAAAGGTAGCCAGGGAGGCGGGTGGGCATGTGTAGATCTGCAGCTCTACATGCCAAGAACAGATGCATACTGGTAAGTAGATATTCCGTTCGAGGCATATGAGCTGCAGATTACACACTGTGCATAGATTGTGTAGCAGTACCCCCTCTTAGCAGCGACCCCCAGTATCTGTTGCAGTTGTTTGAAACAGTGTTTTGAGGACAACCTGGCCCACACTAGCTTGTTGCTTAGTTTGCACATCTACACAATAGTGTTTAGTGAAAGTGTGCAGTGTAGACCATGTAGCTGCTTTGCAGATATTATCTAAGGGGATGTTCCCTAAAAATGCCATGGAAGCCCCTATCTTACGTGTAGAGTGGGTTTTAGGGGGAACAGATAGCGTTTGTTTTGCTTTGTGGTAGCAAATCTGTATGCATTTAACAATCCACCTAGCTATCCCAGATTGGAGAAGGGGTTGCCTTTTGTGTGGTGGTAAGACAGACACGAATAATTGTTTGGTCTTGCGAAAAGGTTGTGTTCTCTCGATGTAGTAGAGTAAAGCTCTTTTGACGTCTAGGGTGTGCAGAGCTCTTTCTGCAATGGTTTGTGGCTGCGAGAAGAACACGGGCAGTTCCACAGATTGATTGAGGTGAAAAGGAGAAATGACTTTAGGAAGGAATTTTGGATTAGTGCGGAGAACAACCTTATTATGATGGATTTGCAGAAAAGGTTCTTGAATGGCGAGTGCTTGTATCTCACTGACCCTTTTGAGTGAAGTAATGGCTACAAGGAAAGCTGTATTCCATGTTAAAAATTGAAGCTCGCATTTATGGAGAGGTTCGAATGGAGGCCCCATTAGTCTCGTGAGAACGATGTTTAGGTTCCACACCGGTGAGGGTGGCATTCTAGGGGGAATTATTCTTTTGAGGCCTTCCATGAAGGCTTTTATGGCAGGTACTCTAAAGAGGGATAGATGCTGTCTATTTTGTAGATACGCTGCTATGGTAGCAAGGTGTAGTCTAATAGACGTGTAGGCTAGGTTGCATCTTTGTAGGTGTAGTAAGTAGCCTATGATGTGGGATAGACCCATCCAAGGGATTGATATTATTGTTGTGACAATAAATCACGAATCATTTCCACTTGGCTGCGTAGCAAGCTCTAGTGGTAGGACGTCTAGCTTCTTTAATGACGTTCATACAATCATGGGGAAGATTAAGGTAGCCAAATTAACAAGTTACTTACCTTCGGTAACGATGTATCTGTAAGAAACATTAGTTAGTTAGATTCCTCACCTTAGAATATCCCCAGGTGTCAGGCTGGATCCGGAAAGATTATTGTAGCAATACCCCTTGCGCGTCGCTAGGCGTCGTCTGCGGCTCCGCGTCCGTCGTTGGCGTCGGAATGATGTCGGAGTACTTAGACGCCGCCCTCGCGCGCTGACGTCAGTTCTTGTACATAGCTTTCCGCGCCAGGGACGCTGAGCCATGCAAGAGACCGACACTGGTGCCAAAAAATCTAGGGCCCTGAAAGGGAGAACCTTAACCCTAGATGTCGGTTCGCAGAACTGGGAGGCTGGGTGGGTCGGTGAGGAATCTAACTAATGTTTCTTACAGATACATCGTTACCGAAGGTAAGTAACTTGTTCATCTGAAAGAAACACGTTAGTTAGATTCCTCACCTTCGAATAGATACCCCAGCAATACCAACCCCGGTGGTGGGACTGAGAACCAAGATCACACCAGAAAGTCCTGGAGAACAGAACGGCCAAAGTGGCCATCTCTCCGGACTTGGCTGTCCAGGCAATAGTGCTTGGCGAACGTGTGCAGTGAAGCCCACGTCGCCGCCTGACAGATGTCCTGCAAGGGGACTCCCCGTCCCAGGGCAGTTGTCGCCGCTGTGGCCCGGGTGGAATGGGCTCGCAGCCCAACAGGAGGGACCTTTTTCACCAAGGAATAGCAGAGTTTAATCCACAACACGACCCATCGCGAGATGGTGCGCTTGTGCACAGCTTTACCCTTCATCGCACCTACATATCCAACAAAAAGTTGGTCGTCCACCCGGAAATGGTTTGTGCGGGCCAAATAAAATGACAGCGCACGTTTTGGGTCCAGACGGTGGAGCCTCTTCATCTTTTGAAGGATGCGGAGGCGGAAAGAAGTTGGGCAGCGTGACAGATTGCCCGATGTGAAAGAGTCACGACTTTAGGAAGGAAAGAAGGACGGGTCCGGAGGAAAACCTTATCCGGATGAACCGAAAGGAAGGGAGCTTAGCTGACAGAGCCTGGAGCTCACTCACCAGCCTAGCGGAGGTGATAGTCTACTGACTCTGAAAACTGCCTTCCTGGTGGCTAAGTGGACAGTTGTGAAGGGGCTCAAAGGGAGCGCACATCAGAAAAGTAAGAACAAGGTTCAAGTCCCACTGAGGCATTACGAATGGAACAGGAGGGAACATATGAGTAATGCCCTTGAGAAAACGGGAGACAACAGGGGACTTGAAAAGAGAAGGCTGATCAGGAAGCCTTAAGAAAGCAGAGACAGCAGCAAGATAACCCTTCAAGGTGCCCAGAGCAGAGCCCTGCTGGCCCAAAGAAAGAAGAAAGAGGAGAACCTCCGAAAGAGGGGCAGAAAGGGGATTCACAGCCTTTGCTGTGCACCATGCCACAAATTTGTTCCACCGGCAGGCGTATTCAGTCTTTGTGGAGGGACGCTTGGCTGCCAAACTGACATCACAGACTTCAGGAGGCAAGTCAAATGGCATCAACTGCCGTCGCTCAATCTCCACGCATGGAGGTGGAGGCTGGACAGGTTCGGGTGGAGGACCGTCCCCTGCTGCTGTGATAGAAGGTCCTCCTGAAGAGGCAGTCGTATCGGGGGATCGATGGACATACTGAGTAGCTCGGGATACCAGTACCTTTGTGCCCAATCCGGAGCCACCAAGATGACTTGGGCCCGGTCGCGCCTGATCTTCTTCAGCACTCTGGGCAGAAGTGGTATAGGCGGAAAGGCGTACAACAGACCGCAACTCCACGCGCGGCGAAAAGCGTCTCAGAGCGAGTGCCGCCTTGGAAATTCCAACGTGCAGAACTGCTGACATTGCGCGTTCTCTTCGGTGGCGAATAGATCTAACCAAGGCTCTCCCCACTGCAGAAAGAGACCTTGCGCCACGTCCGAGTTCAGA
This sequence comes from Triturus cristatus, assembly GCF_964204655.1. NCBI lineage: Eukaryota > Metazoa > Chordata > Amphibia > Caudata > Salamandridae > Triturus > Triturus cristatus. The sequence continues at coordinate 932,508,243 of NC_140584.1, read as the reverse complement.
CTCCATTCGTGATCCATCACGCACCGGCGGCTGCTCTGGCGTTCAGAGAGCCCGCCAGATGTTGAACCACCAGGGTGATGCCCTGATGTTCCAGCCATGTCCAGCGGCGCAGAGCCTCCTGACAAAGGGTCCACGACCCCACCCTGCCCTGTTTGTTGCAATACCACATGGCGGTGGTGTTGTCCGTGAACACCTGCACAACACTTCCCCGGACAGAGAGAAGGAAGGCTTTCAGTGCAAGTCAGATCGCCCTCAGCTCCAATAGGTTGATATGGAGCCGAGTCTCCGCCGGAGACCAGAGTCCTCTGATCTCCGCCTCTCCCATATGGCCCCCCCATCCCAGGAGGGACGCGTCCGTCACTACTACGTGCTCCGGTTGGGGTAGGGAGAAGGATCTGCCGCTGACCCAATCGCGATTCGTGAGCCACCACTGCAGCTGGTTCACAGTGCCCTCCGAGATCAGGACATGGTCGGACAGGTTGCCTCGATGCTGGGCCCACTACAACTTCAGGTCCCACTGCAGAGCCCGCATCCGCCACCTGGCGTGAGGTACCAACAGGATGCAGGAGGCCATCAGCCCCAGAAGCCGCAGCACCAACCTGACCAAAACCCAGGACAGAGGCCGGAAGATGGAAATCAGGGCCTGAATGTCCCGGACCCGCTGTTCCGGCGGATAGACCCGGAACTGCGCCGAATCGAGAACCGCTCCAATGAAAAGGAGCTGCTGGGAGGGACTCAGGTGCGACTTCGGCACATTGATGGAGAACCCCAGCGAGTGCAGGAGGTCGGCCGTAGTCTGGAGGTGGGAGACGACTTGCTGGGGCGAGCCCGCCTTCAACAGCCAGTCGTCGAGATAGGGGAAGACTGGAACCCCTGATCTGCGCAGATGAGCTGCGACCACCACCATCACTTTCATGAACACCCGAGGGGCACTGGTGAGGCCAAAGGGGAGCACGGTGAACTGAAAGTGCTCCTGACCCACCGTGAACCGCAGGTAACGTCGGTGGGCCGGCAGGACGGGGATGTGGAAATAAGCGTCCTGCAAGTCCAACGCTACCATCCAGTCTCCAGGGTCTAGGCAGCCAGAACCTGAGCTAAAGTGAGCATCTTGAACCGGTCCTTCCGGAGGAAGGCGTGGACGCTCCTGAGGTCCAAGACCGGGCGTAGGCCCCCTTTGCCCTTCTTGGGAACCAGAATGTAGTGGGAATAACAACCACGACCTACTTCTGGACCAGGAACGCGCTCGATGGCCTCTTTGGCCAAGGGGGCCAAAACTTCCTCTCGTAGAAGTTGCAAATGATCCCCCGACATACGGTGGTTCAGCGGTGGCATGGCTGGAGGGGTTGTCTCGAAGGGGAGGGAGTAGCCCCTTCGGACGATTTGCAGCACCCACCTGTCCGACGTGATGGAGCGCCAGTGGAGCAGGTGATGGCGAACTCTGCCGCCCACTGGCGTCGAATAGGCCCGAAAGCTCGGACTAGGGAGGACTTTGAGGCGGATGCTGCCGGGGTGGATGTGGACTGACCGGCACGTTGACCTCCAGTACCGCCTCGGCGGAATCCACGTCCGCGTGCAGGTTGGTTCTGCGGCCGGTAGCTGGGCAGACGTGAGGAGGCGCCCCTTCCTTGGCCACGAAAGGGACGAAAGGTGGAAGACCCAAGGACTTGGCCGTGGCCCGGGAATCCTTGAACCGAGCCAGCGCACTGTCCGCCTTCTCACCAAAAAGGCGAGTGCCATCAAAGGGCATGTCCATGAGGGAACTCTGGACATCCCCCGAGAATGACGTGGACCTCAGCCAGGCATGACGCCGAAGCGCCACCGTGGTGGAAATCGCCCGACCCAGCGAGTCCGTGGTTACAAGTCCACACTGTATGGCATGCCGTGCTGCATCTCGACCGTCAGCAAGTGCTTGAGTGAGTCGTGTCCAGGCCTCCACCGGGCACAAGGGCAGCACGTCCTCCACCGTATCCCACAGAGAGTGGGAATAACGGTCCAAAAGGCAAGCAGTATTTAAAGACCGCAGTCCCAAACTCAGGGACGTGAACAGTTTCTTGCCAAACTGTTCCAACCTCTTGGATTCCCGGTCCGGAGGAGCAGACGGGAAGGAGGATTGGGAGGTTGAGGCCTGGATAACCAGACTTTCGGGGGTGGGGTGTTGGGAGAGGAAACTGGGGTCGCCCGGAGCAGGGCAGTGGTGCCGGGCAACGTTCCGGTCCACAGGAGGGACTGTGGAGGGCTTGGACCAAGTGCCCTGCAGAACGTCAATGAGGGCCTCATTAAACTGCAGCAGAGGCTCAGTGGAGCTTGCTGTCGGTTGAAGGACCTCTGTGAGGACGTTAGTCCTCACGGCCACAGCAGGCAACTCGAGCCCTAGGGCTTCGGCCGCCTTGCGCAGCACCACTGAAAAGGCTGCACCCTCCTCCGAGGCCACAGTCGGAGGAGAGATGAAACCAGCGTCCAGGGAGGAATCCAGACCGCTGGCATCCCCCAATTCCTCTGCCCAGTCCTCAGAAAGTTGGGCCTGAGCGGCCATAGGGTCATCAGACCCCTCCAGTCGCCCTCGTCATCCGATTCCCGATAAACAGGAGGAACGATCGGAGCCGGGCAGTAGATGAAGCGTTCACCAATCGGCGCCTGCAGTCGGGCCCGGACTGGGGCAAAACTGGGGAACGATGTCGTCCGGGGACGGCGTCGGAGGTGGAACCGGTGTCGGTGCCGGCGGAGGAGGCGTCATGAGGTCGACCGGCGGCGACAGAGATCCAGGCCTGGATCCCTCGGGGACCTGCGGCATCGGGGCCGGAGCCGTCAACGGCGCCGTCGACTGGGCTGGAGCCGCCGGCACGCGAGGACGCCCAGTCGAACCTGCGGGGCCCGAAGGCACGCCTACAGGCGTCGACGGCGGAGCCAGGCCCCTCATGGCCGAGAGGAAGGCACTGACCTCCACCGGAGTCGCGTCAGTCCCAGGGACCGGAGGGTATGGGGACGGACGCAGCACCCTGACCCTCGTCCGAGTCGCGTGACCGGCGAGGGTCAGGGGGACGGACGTGGCACCCTGACTCTCGGCCGAGTCGCGCGACCGGCGAGGGGAGTCCGAAGAGCGATGTCGTCTCTTGGACTTCTTGGAGTGCTTCGACTTACCCGAAGACCCCGACGAGCGATGACTTTGGCTGCGGCTCCGCAATCGGTCCTTGGACCTCCTCCTGGACCGGGACCGAGAGCGGCGCGGAGCCGAGTGCCGAAGCTTGAGAAGCTTACGGGACCGCTCCCGCCTAGCTTTCGATGTCAAGGCTTGACAATCGAGGCACGACTCCGCGTCATGGTCGGCCCCCAGGCAATAAAGACACCGGCGATGGTGATCCGTCACCGACATCAGGCGATGACAGGCGTCACAGGCTTTGAAACCAGGCATCCTACCGGCACCAGTCGAGTCGATAGACCAAAAAGAGTCGAAAAAGTTAGTCAAAAAATGACTAGGGGTAAGCTCTTCCTGGATCGGCGGTTACTGGCGCGGAAAAAAGAAGAACTGACGTCAGCGCGCGAGGGCGGCGTCTAAGTACTCCGACGACGTCATTCCGGCGCACAACGCCAACGACGGACGCAGAGTCGCAGACGACGCCTAGCGACGCGCAAGGGGTATTGCTACAAAAATCTTTCCAGATCCAGCCTGACGCCTGGGGATATTCTAAGGTGAGGAATCTAACTAACGTGTTTCTTTCAGATTCTAGGATTTCAGGAGCCAGATCGCAAGGTTGAGCTGAGCTGGGTCCGGATCACTCCATGGTTCTGGGTTAAGAGGCGTGGAGAGAGGTGTAATTTTTGGTGCGGAATTACGGAAAGTTCCAGCAATGTGGTGTACTACGGTTGTCTGGCCCTAGTTGGAGCAACTAGGATGAGAGTTAGGGAGTGAGGGAGTGTTGCTGTAGTTTGCGCACCACTAATGGAATGAGTGGGAGAGGCGGAAAAGCGTACGCAAATTTGCCTGACCAGTTCATCCATATCGCATTGCCTTTGGACAATGGGTGTGGATATCTGGCGGCGAAGCTTGGGCATTTGGCATTTTCGTGGGTGGCGAAGAGGTCTATTTGTGGTTGCCCCCACGTTTAAAAGAATGGTTGAAGAACTTGTGGATGAGGTTCCCACTCGTGGATTTGTTGAGTTTGACGGCTCAACAGATCTGCAATGGTGTTTTGGACTCCTGGGACATGTTGTGCTAGGAGAAAAATGTTTTGAGGTATGGCCCACCTCCATATAGTCTGTGCTAGCTGAGAGTGCTGCAGAGAGTGTGCCCTGTTTTTGGATGTAGTACATTGCTGTCATATTGTCTGTGCGGACTAAGACAGCCTTTCCTGAGACGTGTGTTTGAAAGGCTTTTAGGGCTAGAAATATGGCCAGTAACTCCAGATGGTTGATGTGGAGTAACTTTTGTTGAGGTGTCCACCTGCCCTGCATGGTGTGATGTAGTAGAAGAGCTCCCCAGCCGGAGAGCGATGCGTCCGCTGTTAGAACTATTTGAGGGACCGGCTCTAGGAACGGTCGCCCTTTGGAATGGTTTTTGGTGGACCACCACTGCAGAGAGCGATGGGCACGACCGCCTACCAACACCGATCTGTTAGCTGACCGTGAGCCTGGTTCCATTGGCGTGCTAGGCACTCTTGGAGAGGACGCATCTGGAGTCTTGCATGAGGTACTATGAATATGCAAGAGGCCATCATCCCTATAAGTTGCATAAACCCTTGGGCTGGAAGCGAGTGTTGAGGTTAAAATTTGGCGCGAAGAGTTTGTATGCTTGCTATCCGGGCAGGGATGGGGTAGGCTAACGCTTTTGAGGTGTCTATGGTGGCACCGAGGTATGGTTGTACGTGGGATGGATGCAGATGGGACTTGGCGTAGTTTACTGTGAAGCCCAGGTCGTGAAGTAGTTGGATTGTGGCGTGAGTGTGTTGTACACACTGGTTGTATGAGCTGGCTTTTATAAGCCAGTCGTCTAGATATGGGAAGACGTGGATGTGTTGTCTTCTCAGGTGTGCTGCCACTACTGCTAGGCACTTGGTAAACACTCTTGGGGCTGTGGTGATTCCGAAGGGGAGTACTTTGAATTGGTAGTGGTGACCGTCCACTACGAATCTGAGAAACTTCCTGTGAGCGGTGTGAACGGGAATGTGGAAATAGGCGTCCTTGAAGTCTATGGTGGTTAGGAAGTCGTTTTGGGAGAGCAGAGGAAGCACCTGCTGGAGTGTGACCATGTGAAAATGGTCTGAGTGTATGTATTGGTTTAGGGGTCTGAGATCCAGAATGGACCCGAGAGAGCCGTCCTTTTTCTTTATGAGAAAACCTAGGGAGTAAACTCCCTAGTTTTATTGCATCTTTTTGTAGGAGGGAGATTATCTCCTGCTTTAGAAGTGACAAATGTTCGTGTGACATTGGGCGCTGTTTGGGTGGAATGGTTGGGGGGTAGATGTTAGCTCTAGACAGTAGCCTGATTGGATTATTTGTTGTACCCATCTGTCTGAGGTGATGGTAGCCCAGACAGGAAGGAAATTGTGAAGTCTGCCCCGACTGGAGTGGAATAGTCTGGGGGAAGTGAAGGGAAGTCACTGGGTGGCAGTGGAGGCAGAGTGGGAGGTGTTAGTTTTGTCTCTGCCTTTGTTATTGTTACCTCTGTAACTGCCTCTTTGATAACCCCTAGTCAATGTGGCTTGGGTAGGGGTTTTGTAGAAAGTGGAGGTGCTGTCAGGAGTAGCAGCCTCTGGTGTTGCTTCTAAAGGAGGAACGGCGAAAGGAGAGCCTGGGAGCTTGCGACTGGAAGGCTCCCATAGATTTTGTAGTGTCTGTGTCCTTCATTTTTTCCAGGGCTATATCTACATTAGGACCAAACAGATGTTTCTCATCAAAGGGGTGGTTGAGGATGGAACTTTGAACCTCTGGTTTGAAACCGGAGATGCGTAGCCAAGTATGCCTACGCAGAAGGGTGCTGGTATTAATTGCCCTGGAGGCGGTGTCAGCTGCATCGAGGGCACAACGAATGGAAGTGTTTGTAATGTTTTTGCCCTCTTGAATCAATTTGTTGGCCTTATTTTTATATTTATCAGGGATGTGTTGCATGATTGTCTCCAGCTCATCATAATGTGCCCTGTCATATCTGGCTAGGAGCGGCTTGGGTGTTAGTGATACGCCAGATGTTGGCCGCCTGGGTTGCGGTCCGTTTGCCTGAGGCGTCTAGAAGTTTAGACTCGTCTGGCGGTGGTGCCACACCTGATGCCTGGGAATTGGCACGTTTCCTCGCATTGGAGACTACCAGGGAGTCTAGTGGTGCGGGGCCTTTAATGTAGGATGGGTCTGTTGGGGCAGCTTTATATTTTTTCTCAATACGTGGGTTAATGACCCTGGCCCTAACTGGGTCTTTAAAAACTTCTGGGGCATGCTTAATAACTCCCTTAAGCATCGGCAGGATTGAGGTAGACCTGTTTGCAGTGTCGAACGTATCTAAGAGGAAGTCCTCCTCTACGGGGTCTGTTTGGAGATCAACCCCGTGGTAGCGGGCAGCCCTATGGAGTAGTTGGTTAAAGCCCATGATGTCCTCTGGGGGGGTGGGTCTAGAAGGGTAAAGCTCGTCCTGCGGAACATTAGGGACGTCTGAGATGTTGTAGTCGTCCCATGGGTCTGGGGAGCCTGTAGGAGTAGGGTCCCCTGTTGGTTGGTTGTCCGCCCCATCCCCTGTGTCGTAGATAATGTCATCATCATCATTCTCATCTGGATATGGTGTGGGAGAATGATGAGGTGGGGGGAGGAGAAAGGGGAGGAAAAAGAGGAGGAGGTGGAGGAGGAGGAGGTGAAGGAATCCTCAAAGGAGAGGTGGCAAAATCTCTTTTTGGTGGTGGAGCTGGTGCAGGCTTGTCCAGTGGTCTTTTTCTGGTGCTAAGCAACAAATGACCAGTCTATGGATCTTTGACGAGGGTTTTTTGGTAAGGATCGGGTCGAAACAGTTCATCTGTAAGGGGCAGATCCTTCGGTGTCGATGGTGTCGGAGTCGTGGTTTTTTTTGGCGTCGATTCGGCACTGGTTCCGAACCGTGAAGTTTAGCAGTGTCTTTTGACTTCCTCGGTTCCGAGGTGGCTTTCGGCTTCGAGGTTTGGGAGTCTAGGCTTTTCAGCTTCTTGCTCGGATCCGAGGGTGTTATCGGTGCCGAGGAGCCGGGGCCAGTCTTCAGCACCAAGAGCTTCGGTGTCAAGCTCGGTGCGGACGAGGAAAGGAGCGTTTTTGGCACCGAGGGTAGGCTGGCTCGAGCCCGAGCTGCTTGAAGGCTTGATGGGCTTCTTAACCGGGCCCGGAAGCGGGGTATGGGAAGCAGTCTTTTGGTGCATACCTAGGTCCGAAGGCGTGACTGAAGCCTTTTTCAATGGCGTGGAGGGGGGTTTAGGGTCGGGGTCAACGTTTGTACTCACGCCCCTCTGTGCCGGAGTAATTTCCTCGACGTCGGAGCCGTCAGCTTTGGAGGCGCTGACGAGGCCTTCTTCGGTGTGGTGGTGTTCCAGGACATCGAGGCCTTCTTTGAAGATGTCGTCGGGGATCGAAGTAGACGAGTGGGCCTTTGTTCTCCTTGCTCATCGGTCCCGGATCGTGTTCTTCGACCGGAAGGAGGCACAAGCTGGACAGTCCCTTGCCTCATGTTCTGGGGAGAGGCAGAGGTTGCACACCTCATGGAGATCGGTGTGGGGAAACTTCGACCCACAGAGGACACTTCTTAAATGGAGTCCTTTCCAACAGCCAGGACCGGAGCCCAGGTAGGCCCGAAGCCCTTCGTCGACGACCGGAATCGAAGAGTTAGATTAGACAATACCGTCAAAAGGGAGGGGGGGGGGGGGGAGGGGGGGATTGCGCACCAAACAGGAAAACTGGAACGGTTCCGAACTGGAGTGCGAAGAACACATCCGAGCCCGGTGGCGGAAAAAAAACAATCTGAGGATGGAGCCGAAGCCCATGCGCAATATGATCCAAAGGAGGAGTCACATACCTCGTGACTTCCAAAGACTTTCCAAGAGAAAAACAACTGCAACATCCAGGCCCAACACCAGATGGCGATCTATGCACAGTGTGTAATCTGCAGCTCATATGCCTCGAACATAAACTTTAGTTACATTATAGATTACTCACCTTTTTGGAATAGATGGTGAAGCACAGATTAACCCAATGCTGCATTGCACCCTTTGTTGTGATATCTAGTAGTGTGCAGTGAACGTATGCTTTATCTTTCATGTAGCTGCCCGTGTAGCAGCCCCGCATATGTCAAGTACTGAAATCCCAGATAAAGCCAGTAGAATTTTCCACACTCCTTGTGGAATTCTCACAAACTTTGTCAAAGGTCTATGTTTTTTGTGGCAGAAAGCTACAGCTGCTGAGACCCATTAAATGTTTCATTTCTCTCAATGTAGAATTTTAAGCATCTTTTAACATCTAAGTTATGAAGAGTTTTTTCTGCGTTGGTTGTCAAAATTATCTATTTAAGATGAGTTTAGATGGAACTTTAGGGAAAAGTTGAGGATTTTTTTCTCAAAATGACTGTCACCATTGATTTTTAATATGGATTCCTTATAGTAAAGGTCTTAATCTCTTTGAACTTCCTGGCAGAGGTGAGGGCCAGCAATAAAGCCAGTTTTCAAAAAAGCTCTAAAAATTGACCATATAAATGGCTTCAATAGGACTTCATTAATTGGGCTAAAACTGTGTTCAATTGCCAAGCATTATGTGGTTTCTAATTAGATGTATAGATCTTTAAAAAGTTCCCTTAAAATTACTTGAGCCATGTATTTTAACACAGTGACTTTTGGTTTAATGATCTATGAAATCTTAAAATTGCTGCAGAGTAGATCTTAACTGAGTTATGTAAATGAACAGAACGTGCCAGATTAAGTAGGTATGGTAGAATCTGTTCGGGATTTCACAATAAAGGATGAATATTTTTATGAGACCACCATACACAAAAGGGAGTCTACTTTGCCTTGCAAGTTATATTTGTAGATTTGGTTCTAGCCTTAGCTAAATGTGTCTGTATTCTTAAGTAATATTTAAGAGACTGAATTAATTGTACTCAGGAGCCACAGCAATAAACAGACTCCGGTGTTTGATGAAAACGTTTACTTCGTTGTGAGAATTCTTGGCACTGGTCTGAGTTGAATATGATGATGTTCTGACATGAGAAGAGGTTTTGTTTATCAGAACTGTCTTAGCCAACCTGGAGCTAGAAGGGTAACTTGTCACGTCTCTTCATCTTCTTTAGCAGCTTTGATATCAATGGCAGAGGAGGGAGAACATAAGCACATATACCAGTTCATGCTATTTGGAAGGCATTCCACAAGGTTATCTGCTGGCATAAAAATGACATTTGTGGTGGAGTGCTGTTGCAAATAGATCCAGGTTTGCGTTTTCCCCGGTCTCTGGAAATCCTTGACAGATGTCTGGCACTCTTGATGTCCTCCTCAGATTGTCTGCTCATTGACTGTTGATACCTGGAATATGTTCCACCTTTAGGGTGATTTGGTTCTGTGTGGTCCAATTACAGATCTTTTGGGCTTCCATAGATAGGTGATGAGATTTTACCGCTTGCTCAGATGGAACATGGTGGTCGTATTGTTGGTACGAGCCAATATCACAGACTTCTTTACTCTCTGGAGAAATGCCTTAAGGCCTAGAGCTACTGCCCTAAACTCTAGCAGTTTTATATGCATCTTCGTTTTCTGGAGTGGCCACTTGACGCCGACTTCTAGATCCTGCAAATGTGCATCCTTCCATGGATGATTCTGTGCTTGTTACATACTGTGTTTGTGAGTAAATTAACTTCATGCCTACGGATATAATTTTTGTTTGCATCCACCCGGTCACAACCAACCTATTTCTGGAATGATTTTGATGACATTGTCAAAGAGCCTTCCGTTTGAATCCACTGTTTGTCTATCTGTTCTTGCAATGGTCTTATGTGCATACAACAGTTTTGTATTTGTGGGATGCAAGGAGACATGCCAAAAAACTAATTTTATATTCAAACTGGTCAACTTCCTTCGCAAGAGAAAATATGCTAGTCAATCTTTTTAGAAGGTTCCCCCTGAAGAGTCTCTTACCGCTCGTTAGTCTTCTTGAGAGGAGATGACATTCCCTCTCCAGCGACAAACTGGAGTTTCTATTGCCTTCTTTTTCTGCAGCTACAGAATCAGCCTGGCTTCTGTGTCCTCTCATCCAGACATGTCTTGTGTCAGGATTTAACAAAAAAAAAAAACGCTATCTTCGAGTTAGTTGGCAGTTAATATTTAGTCAAGGGAAAAACAATGTAGAAAATCAATTGTCACACTCAAAAAAGTGAGCAGAGCTCAGAGACGCATTCATACGATGTGCGGTAAGAAATCGGTGTATAGTGGCCCTTGAGGGGAAGAATGATTAAGGTGTTCTCTGATTGTCTTGGGTTTGATTTCTAGTAAAACGATCTAAGTTGGTTACCAAAGTTACTTGTCCAAACCTAACTTTACACTACCTATCAATTACCGTGGGAGTCCCACCTTGACAATGGGGGAAGGTTCAAGCATGTGAATCTATTAAAGATTCAATACTGGAAAATGAAATTCAGTCTCACATATTCACCTTTCTACAATGAAACAGTTTACCACTGGAGGTCTAGTACAGAGAAATGCAATGAAAAATAAGGCATTCTAAGCTCAAAAGGAGCCTAGAACTTCAATGTTCAAATATGTACGTTCATCCTGCTGCTCTATTGCCATCTCAGTCAATAAGCAATTTCAGAAGAAGTCACCACTGACTAAGTCAGTGGAAAAAAAAACGTCAAAGTTTTCCACATAATATATGTTCCTATAAATTAAGGAGGTCTGCTTTTATAGTAGAAATTGAAGCTCTGTAAAAAAATGCTTGGTTTAGAAAACCAAAATGCACGAAGTTGTTAGCAACCTTTAGTTACTGTAGTCATTCCACAATTTAACTTAATGGTAAACTGCTTTACATTTTGAAACCTATGCATTTATAAATGGGAGCGTTTGTCTATTCAAATTCCGAATTTGTTACCTTGTTTACTATTGGGGTTTGTGGACTCTGATGGAAATGTTTTGTTCAGACAATATTTAGTCTATGATCTTTGTCAAGGAACAGAAGCATGCCAAAGCCTTTCATTGGATCTATGGGTCTAAGCCTGTCAATGTTTGTACACTAATAATCACTGATGGAAACCTGAATTATAAAACTCTGTGGAGAGGTGCTCTTTGCTGACTGCGGACCTTGTCTTAAATAGCAGTCTTTATTTGGATATCATTAAGTAACTCAAGCTCGAGCTGAACATATGCCAGCAGGGTCCACAAAACCCAAGCAGAATACATTAAAGAAACTTTGAGCAGATAGGGCTCATGTCTATACAAATGTTACAGTTTCTGAAATTTAATTAAAGTGAATTCTGGAAAAAGTAGCCAACAAACTAATTTAACTTCCTTCTTCAACTTTCTGAGTAGGAGAATCAAACCTTGTGGAGTAACTAATACTAAACAACTTACCATACTACTTAGTGCTTATATAAATCTACATGGCCATTTCTTCCAAAGCCAACTAAAAACCCCTCCTCTACAAGGTCATTTTTAATACTCACTTGCATGTTTTGTGAGAAAACATCACTCTCTTTTCACTAACCATTGTTTGTGTTGAAGGCCTCCTCTAGGGTTTCAGTAGTGTAGGTAGCTGCGACCTGCACAGAAGCGGACGTAGGGAACACAAGTATGTGAGTGCATGATGTGTCTTGCGGGGTATTCAGCTGTGAAGTCTGCATGTTCAAAGAAGTGCTTCGTCCAAAGACTGAACCAGTTGATACAGAATCTAGGAAAAAACATTTTTAAAAACAAAATTACATGTCTATCAGTATTAGACAAGTCTGATTACAGAGATAGGTATTTTTCTATTCTCACCTGGCATGATAACAAAAGATCCCTGTGGTTCAATAGCCACTAGACAAGCGCTGATAATGCTGGGAGAATCAGCAGCAGATATACCACACATCCGACAAACATCTTTGAGTCTTTTACTCAGAGACTGAAGGTTCCGTCGACTAAGCAAACGACTCCAGTCTAAAAAAAAAATAAAAAAAAATAAATAGGTACCAAGGAGAATATACACACAACCATAAACTTTAATCACCAATGTAACGTGCACGCGCTTAAGAAAAAGCATCAATGAGTTTAATCAACTGGAGGAAACTTCCAACAGGTAAACAGTAGAAACTGCTAGTTATCCTAGAACTTAATTTTCCAGAGGAAGGGACAGGGTACATTTTCCTTGAGCACCCTGCACCTTAAAAAGACAACTGTCTTCGGTCTGGATAAATGAATCTAGCTGCATTTAAAAGGAGAACAGGGTCAGGCTGGAACAAGGTTGCTAATAAAGTCTTCCAATCATACTGCATCATTAAACTAGATTCAGCACCTCATACCTAAATGCCCAGGACCCTGCTCATTCTCAATTTGGTGAAATTCTGTATGGAATCATAAAAGCTAAACATAAAGCTAAGTTAATAACACGCCTTATATAACCAAGTTCCTATATACCCAGAGGAATTAAGAGTTTTGCGCTCAATACTCAGCAGGGAGGTAGCTACTATTCAAGGTGAAAAAGTTACTTGCCTTCGATAATGCTCTTACTTGTGGATATTTTAATTCATTGCAGACTGCTCATCTTTTGAAAATCCAAGGTGCCAACCTTGATCTGGTACTTTTCATAGCTCTACAAGGTAGATAACAAGGCACTGGCTGTGCGTTGACACCGGAAGCAAAGTCACGATAGCCATAAATTGCTACCCCTGCATGCAGACTTCCGTTTCGCAGCCATTTTTTCTGCATCCATGAGGTTAAAAGATGAGAACAATGGGAGTAAAAGTGCAGTGCAATCACCTTATTGGAACCTTGTTAAAAATTGCGAATGACCCATCTTCTAGAGGGCGTTACAAATTAAAACAAAAGTGTATGGTATATCAACAGTACACGTAGCCAAAATACAGAGTGCTGTACATAGTCAAAGTCCAGCATAACGTCAACGAGTAATGGGATAGGAAGCTGCGTGGTGGACGGTTAATGCACTGTGATGTAGTGTCCTTTAAAGGTGAGTTTCCAACTCTTTCTTAAATTGGAGCGGCTTTGGGCCAGGCCTGATTGATACGAGTATGTTGTTCTTGACCCGGGGTTCAAATATGAAAAAAAAGCCTTGTTTTTTCTTCTTAGTCTGCAGTCCGATGGTGTCATGGTTACAGTTGTGCTGACAAACACCAGCGATGGTGAATTAGTCTAAAATATATTGGGACGCTCTTTGTGATGGCTTTGTACATGATGCAGTAGGTTTTGAAGATGGTGCAGGTCTGCCAGGGGAGCCAATGGAGTTCCATTAGGATGAGCTGATGGGATCATATTCTTCAGGCCTCGGAAGGAGACATGGTGCAGTGTGTAAGATTCACTTTAGGATATGGAGTCTGGAAGACAATACCCCCCATCCAGATGGAGGTGTATGAGGTCATAAACAACAGTTCACAAGTCACTCAGTAACAAACTGTGTGACTTTTCTCAAAGATGGAGAGGAGGTTGGTATCAGTGAGGAATCTGTAGGCAGACAGAGTATCCACCAGAACAGTGTTACGAAAGGTAAGTAACTATTCGTTCTGATGAATACTTCTACCTGTCAATTTATCATCTTTAGAATAGATTATTAAGCAGTACTATACTCAGAGGGGGAGAGTTCAAGTAAAAGCAAAGTGCTGGAGGGCAGAACAGGTAAAATCGCCACCTGAACCAATTCTGAATCTAATCAGTACTGCTTGGCAAAAATATGAGGAAACATGTCTTGCTGAGGCTCAGATAGACTTGGCTCTGGTAGAATGGGCACTTCTGTCTTCAGGAGGTTCCAGGCCCGTTAAGCCATAACACATCTTAATGCTTTGGATAATCCAGCTTGAGAAGGTCCTCTTTTGGACAGCCTTGTCTGTCCTATAGACTGTGTACCCTCCAAGAGCTTGTCATCAGTTGAAAAAGCCCTGGTGCGGTCAATATTAAAACTGACTGCCCTTTTAGGGTCTAGCCTATACAGCCTACCCTTCGCCTTAGGAGGAAGAAGTGTGAAATAAGGAGGATGGGAGAGTTACCGATTTATCCAAAAAGAAAGGGGTCCCAACCTTGGGAAGAAAAGCAGCTCTGGTTTAAGGAACCAATTTGTTAGGGAAAAAGTAAAGCAAGAAACTGGCTAATGCTCACGGCTTAGAACTCACTTACCAGTCTAGCGGTAGCGAGTTACTAGAAGCAGTTTTAATAGTAGATAAACATGATGGGCAACTATGAAGGGGCACAAAGGGTGACCTCCTCAAAAAGGTTAAAAATGAATGTAGGTTCAAATGCAGCATAACAAAAAGAGGAGGGGGAGGGGGATTATAGTTGACAAGCTCTTGAGTAAGCGTAGAACAATAACTTAAAACCGGGAAAGCTGGCCCAGAAGGCAGAGAAAAGTTGGCAAGGTTGCCAACTAACTCATGGCTATATCCACCACACAGCCCTGCTGTGCAAGGAACCGTGCAAATTTTAGGGCGTTTGACAAAAGGGCCTTCAGGGAATTCACTTTGTTCTCAGCACATCAAGCAAGAAACATATTTCACCTTCCAGTAAACACCATTTTCGTTGAAGGATGGATAGCAGACAGGATGACATCCGCTACTTCAGCTAGGAACTAGAATGTAGCTAAATTGCTGTGCTCAAGGCTGGACATGAATGTGAAAGCTCTGCAAGTTTGAATGCAGAACCTGCTTGGGAAGAGATCTGCCCTGAGAGGGAGAATGACTTGGAGACACAGATGTAGATAGTCTGCGAAATACGGCCTTCTTAGCCAATAGAACAAGTTACTCACCTTTGGTAACGATATATCTGTAAGAAACCTAGGTTTGTTGTAGATTCCTTATCTAAGAATTAACCCCAGGCGTCAGACTGGATCTGGAAAGTTTTTCGTCAGCAGTACCCCTGCACATCGAAAGGTGGCGTCGGTCGGCTACGTGTTCGTCGTGGTCGCCGGGATAACGCGGTAGCTACATCGACGCCACCCTCGTGTGCTGACATCAGTTCTGTACAAGACTTTCCACGCCAGAAGCGCAGAGCCATGCAAGACACTGACCACTGGTGCACAAAACTAGGGCCCTGAAAGGAAGTCCTTAAACCTAGAAGTCAGTTCGCAGAACAGGGAGGATGGGTGGGACGGTAAGGAATCTATAACTAACCTATGTTTCTTACAGATATATCGTTACCGAAGGTAAGTAACTTGTTCATCTGAAAGAAACAGTTATAAATTCCTTACCTTAGAATAGATACCCCAGCAATACCAACTCCGAACTAAGTTCACACCAGGAAGTCCTGGAGAACACAACAGCCAAAGAAGCAGTCTCTCCAGACTTGGCTGTCCAGGCAGTAGTGTCTTGTGAACGTGTGTAGCGATGCCCACGTAGCTGCCTGACAGATGTCATTTAGGGGGACTCCATGTCCCAAAGCAGTGGTAGCGGTCATCGCCCTGGTGGAATGGGCAGGCAACCACACTGGAGGCTTCTTTGCCAAGGAATAACTAGCTTTGATGCACAAAACGACCCATCTAGAAAAGGTCAGTTTGTGCACGGCCCGACTAAGAAACTGGCTCTATATATACTGCACAAAAGTGAGGTACAGTGTGTATAGAGTCCGAGAGTCCCCAAAGATAGGCAGAGGTTAAAGTTAGATAGAACCTTACTCTCTACTAGTGGTAGAAGTAAGGCAGTATCAGTGGACAGAGTTAAGCATTTGATGTACACAGTCAGCAAATGAATTCACACACTCAAGAACTGAACTCTATACCAAATGTGTTTGTATAACAATATACTGTTTATTTTTAGAACCAAGCAGGCCTGGTACAGGTAAGCATTAAATACTTTTCAGTAATAAGTTACTGGATATAGGACAGTTGAAAATGCAATAGGAATTGTACTTTGATTTAGAGGGGAGCAGTAGTATGCAACACTTAGCAAATACAGTCCAATGAAATGAATAGGCTTTTTCAGTAAATTGCAGGTAAGTTACTTTTTACGTTACTTTTCTAACTCAGTGCTGGATACCTAGATTCAGCACTGGGACATTTCCTGGAAACAGGCAAGTAATTACGTTTTGGTTATTCGCATGATTTTTAAAGAATATTTTCAGATTTCAAAACTCCACACTTAGAAACTTTTTGGAGCAGTACATTGAAATGAATAGGCTTTCACAATAATAAATTGCAGGTAAGTTACTTTTCACGTTACTTTTCTAACTCAGTGCTGGATACCTAGATTCAGCACTGGGACATTTCCTGCAAACAGGTAAGTAAACACGTTTTGGTTATTTGTGCGATTTAATTTTTTTTTTATTTCAAATACTTTGATTTTCACAAGGGCAAACAGAAATACAGTAACAGGGTTAATATACGGTCTAGGGCAAGGTTATACAAGTATAAACATATAGTGATGGAAAAATCGTGCCTATTTGGGTAAACTTAGTCTGACCCCCCCTAAACTGTAGTAAACAGAAGTTAAGGCAGGTAATAGAAAGAAAGAAAAGAGGAAAAAGGGAAAGGAGAGCGGCGGCTATTCAGCTTTATTAGCCACTTCTAAACATTCTATGCATATGTTGGCACAAGAGCAGCTCTGAATTGGTAAGCCCCATCTACATCCGCAACCTAGTACAGGTAAACACTGGTTAGTTACAGGCGAGTACAGTTATTGGAGCGTTACACCGGTGACTGATCAAACCTGTTGATCATGGCGGTTCGTAAGTCTAGAAACGTGTCAAAAGAGTTCCACATCCTCCTGGATGAAGGTTTTCATGGAGAGTTATGTAACGCAATGTTATCCACCCCTCTGAGATGGGTGATCCAGTTTATCCATCCTTTATATGATGTTTTGCTTGTGTCCTTCCAGTTGGCAAGAACCAATTTGACAGCTGATGTCAGTAGTAGGTCTAGCAGATCTTTATCAGAGTCAGATCTCAGGTTTGTATTCATAAAGGCCATAGGTACGGTTGAGAAGTTTTTGATCAGAGTATACCCAAACAGACCATTTAAAAAAACAGAAATGTTGTCCCAAAACGACTTTAGTTGCGAACAATTAAAGATAAGATGGGCTAAATCACCAGTTTCCTGGTTACAGTTCCAACATGTTGCGTCTTTGCGGAGCCCTAATGAAAACAAACGGGCAGGGCTCAAAAATGCTTTGTGTAGTAGCCAGTATTTGGCTTGGGAAAGGACCGGGGAGATCTTATTACGTGAGACAGACCCCCATATTTTGGACCATGCCTGTTCATTTGGTGGGACTGATGTTCCCAAAAGGCCATCATTGAGTTTAATAATAATCCACATTTGGAAAGCGCGAACAATCACCCGTAAGGGTCTCTAGGCGCTGGGGGCCGTCGGGAAGATTTAGCAAGCTATTGCCCAGAGTCACATGGTGCTGGGCTAATCTGCCGCCAGCGATCGATCCGTGATTCCCAGATTCCGGAGTCAGTCGCCCTGGCCGCGGCGCCACACCTCAGTTTAGAAGTTTTTGGCAGGAGGAGTTTGTAGATCTGCGATACCTGGTGGCCTAATTTTTTAATGTTTGTAACAAACAGTGTGATTGATGGTTGAAAATTGGATATTTTGGATTTTGACAGGGCTCGATTGAAGGTCTGAAAAAAGTAACTGGATATGAGGCGTTTTCTAGTTGGTAAGGGAAATGGATACCTTTCTTAATCCATGTGTCCAGGGAGAGGCTTTTGCCTTTATACAATATCTTGCTATTGGCCCAGAGTGATTCTAATTTAGATCCTTTTTATACCATTCTCTAGATTCTTATCCACCTTGAGTAGCTCAATTTTTGTGTTTTTAAAGATAGACTTGGAGGTGTGGGGTATAGCCTATTTGTTGTTAGTAGTGCAAGCGGGCTTAGTTTATTGAGGATGGCCCTCTCCACCTCAAGCCAGACCAGGGTGTAGCCGGTAGGTGGAGCGATACAATATGACCCCTGTTTTGCCAGGAACGCCAGCTGTTATGTTCCAAAGTCCGATAGGTTTACCCCTCCTAGAGTTTTATTCAGTCTTAACTTTTTTATACTGATCCTTGCCTTTTTCCCGGCGCCAGAGAAATTTCGTTATGAGTACATCTCGTTTGCTATAGCAATAAGGTAGTTAACCATCGGGGTGATCATCATTTTAATGGTTTCTACTCTGCCCCACTATGTGATAAATTTAGGATTTCAGGATTCCAAGAGCTTCCTTATTTTTTCTAGCATTGTTTTCTCATTCAGGTGTAGAGTATCTACTAAGTTGCTGCCAAATTCTATATCTAAGTATTTAATATAGCTTGTTTGCCATGTTAGACCCGACTCTCCCAAGATATCTCTCGTGCAGTGTATGTTTAATGGTTTGAGTTCTGATTTCTCTCTATTGAGTTTGTACCCCAAAAGGCCGGAATATTTTGTTATTGTGTCCATTAGGGCCGCAATTGATGTCTTCGGCTGTTCTGTCACTATTAGTATGTCGTCTGCATAGGCAGCTACTTTTATTTGGACGCCGTTGATATCCACCCCTTTAATGTTCGCGTTTGTTTTGATGTCCTGGATGAGGGGTTCTAATGCCAGTAAAAATAAGGATGGAGATAGTGGGCAGCCCTGTTTAGTCCCTTGCTGTAATGTGAAGGGTTCTGAGAGTGAGCCATTAACAACAATCTGGGCTGATGGGTTCCCATAAAGGGCCATCACCATGTGTACATAGCCCTCCCCTAAATTGAAGGAATGCATACAGCGCTCCAGAAATGCCAAGGGGACCCTATCGGAGGCCTTCTCGGCGTCTAGTGTGATAGCTCCTGCCGATTCAGGTTTACTGGCAGCATGTTCTAAAATGTGGCACAGTAGGCGGGTGTTATCGTTGGACATGTGTGTACGTAAGAAGCCAACATGGGAGTTGCTTATTAGCTTTGGCAGAGCAGAGTGGAGTCTGACCGCTAAGATCTTTGCGTATATTTTGCAGTCTACGTTAATAAGGGATATCGGTCTATAATTTTTTGGTGAAAGTTGGTCTTTCCCCTCCTTTGGGATGACTATTATGTTAGCTTCAGACATGGTTGATGGCGTGGTCCCTTTAGATGCTATGTGGTTAAAGACTCGTTTCATTGTTGGTTGTAGCTGATCTAAGAAGGTCTTGTAAAAAGAGGCCGTAAATCCGTCCGACCCATGGGCTTTGTTGTCTTTTAGCGATTTGATTGCCATTTCAATCTCTGTGCAGGTAATTTCTTGTCCTAAGCTGAGTGTTTCTTCACTATTTAGTTGTGGAAGTGTTAGTCTTTTGAGTTAATTTGTACATTCCTAGATTGAGGGCCTGATCATTTTTGTAGAGTTCTTCATAGAATTCTTTAAAAGTCTTAAGGATGTCTTTGTATTTGGTATGGGTTATGTTACTAGAATCTTTAATGGAAGAAATGGCGAACTGGTTCCGTTTGTGTTTGAGATAGGAGGCCAGAAGTTTCCCCGCTTTATTAGCTTCGCATAGGTTAAGAGATTTATATTTGTTAATCCACAACCCTGTCCTCTCACTTAGGATTTTGTCGTATTCGTATTTCTTTTGTGTTAGTGTTGTGAGGATCTTGCTATCATGTAAGGCCGTAGCATGGGACGGTTCTAGGGATTTGATCTCCTGTTCTAGATGGGTTAGGCTTAGATTCGTACTTTTGTTGATTTTTGTTTTGATTTCAATTATACAGTAGCTTTCATTGCGTCCCAGAGTGTTAATACCAATCTCCAGGGTGTCGTTATGTATAAGGTAGTCTAATATTGCATCTTTTTATCTGCAGGGTCCAAGAGTACATCACTGTTAAAGTGCTATCTCTCGGGAACTGAGTCATTGTGGCACCCAGCCAATTTTAGGCTTTTACACGAGTGGTCAGACACTAACCTTGGGACTATGTCAGAGTGTTCGATTAAGCGGGTGTGGGAGCCGGAAATTAGTATATAATCTATCCTGGTGTATGAGTTGTGACTCCCTTGCACGGAGACTCTACATCCGCGTTGCATCAGAGAGATTTATACTCCGTATCATATTGCTGTTTCTGCTGGCGAACACAGGCTTCAACGCATGCTTTACCCTCCTCTTCATTTCAATATCGCGTTCTACCTTTGGCGAGACTGTTGGATCTCGAGTTTTTTCGCTTGACGAGAGAAACCCTCTTCTGCCTTTACCTATTGGTGACGAATCACCCTTCGCCCCCGTCGTAACTAGGACTGATCTTTAAACTACTGACGTATCTATAACCTCCCCCGGGCTTCATCCTTTCCCAGAAACCAGCTCTCCAGTTGAAAACCACCTCATTTACCTATTTTGTGGAAAATCCTTCAACCGTTAGGTGTGCCAGTCCCACCCTACGTGTCCTCCTTCGCCCTGATGAAGGTGCAGCCCCTGCTGGGGCTTGTACACTGAAACGCGCGTTGGCGCTCTTAAGCCTATCCTGGCTGCTTAAATTGTGCTCATTTGTGCTTTTTAAACTGTTTTGAAACTTTATTCATTGAATTTGAACTGTGGAATTACGTATATGTCTCCCTTTTTGTGTATTTATGTAATGTGGTGAATGAGTGCAAGTATGATTGTGTTGTTTTGAAGGAGCTTTGCTTGGGACTGTTCGCAATTTCTTGTATAGGAATTTTGTAATGTATAGATATCCATTTCTTGATGCTAACCAACACACGCAAAAAATCACGGTATTTGCATGAATAAAAAGGATACAAATAAAAAAATTATCAAAAGATCTATAAATCTATCTGTATCATTACCTGTTTGTCTTGGTTTGCCTATTGGCGGTGGGTATTAACTGCTCGGACCCTATTTAGGGCCTTGTTCCCTTATCAACTTGTGGCAGGCACCCTACTTTCTTTTTGGTATGAGTTGTGTGGGTTAGAGTAGAAGGTGTAGTCTCTAGTGTCTGGATGCTGGAGCCGCCACGCGTCTTTAAGATTATATTTGGAGCAGATATTCTGTGTGCAGTATGCGAGTTCGTAAGGTGGTATTGGCAGGAGGATTGTTTATCAGTTATGTGGTCTAGTGAATGTTAAAGTCCCCTGCTACCACCATGAGATCGCTTGGGGGGGAATCCTTCCAGCGTGCTTGACACCTCTGACCAAAAAGTTGGGTCGTCAGCGTTAGGGCCATATAGGTTTGCTACGTGTATTAGCTCCTCCACCCTTCTCAGATGTGTAACCAGAAGTCTGCCTTCGCTATCATGAGACTGGGAGTCTTTCGAAATATTGTACCTTTTTGATATCAGTGTGATAACCCCGTTTCTTTGTCACAGCCGAGAGCAAGCCATCTGTGAGAACCAGTTACCTCAGAGTTTGGCATCCTCCAAGGACAATTTTGTCTCTTGTAGAATTTTAGTTTTGGCTAAGAAATCCAGGATTTCCGGCGCTTAATTGGATGATTAAGACCATTGACATTTAGGGACACTATGTTGAGGTCAGTGGCTAGGGTAATTGTGTTATTACGTGTCATCAGAAAAGAGCTTGTGTGGCAGGTGTTTCCCTTGTTGCGTTAAAAAAACCATAAAACTTTACCATAACCCAGGAGTGGTAAAAGATGCCAATCGCTAACCCCTGGCCTCCCCCACATTATAAAACATGACAGCATATTTCAGGTACATGCATATATTCTGAACAAACTTTCCAGATACTCTTTTGTGCCAAAACACCTAAAATGACTATGGTTCAAGGTTCGCCGAACATAGGTTATATGAGAAAAAGAGAAGAAGGAAACTAGAAAATAAAGAAAGAAGAGACTGAGGAACCCCCCCTCCCCCTCCCATCCCTGAAAATCTCATATGTAGGAGGTGCGACAGCAGGATCGTCCTTCAGTTTTATGGAGAATAACTGTTATAAGGGGCTGGAACGTAAATTGATGTGCTGATATTCTTGGTTACTTTTGAATCTATAAACATTTGACCTTCCCCTTTACAGTGTGCATAGGTATATATATAATATGTGCCGCTAGTAAAGGATACGAATATAGTCCCTTAAGGTATGTACGACGTCATCATTTGTAGCGATGCCTGCATCACAGAGTCCATGTTAAACATGAGGTAGATATTAAGGTAGGTAGTTGCTGAAATGGTCCTTGGTACACTGGTTTAAAGATCTTAAACTGACCCATGAGGCAAGCTTCCTTCTTCATCCCGTGCCCAGGTCTAGAGAAGATCTCTTTTTTGTTAGTGGCTGGTTGAGAGGCCTCCATGTCTTGAGCCGATGGGCCTTCCAGAAACGATGCGAGCTCCTTAGGGTCGTTAAAGTGGTGTCTGCTGCCGTCGCTTACCCTGAATTTGGCGGGACCAACAAAGGAAAACTGCATGTTTTTGTTCCTGAGCTTGTCACGTAAGGCAAGAAAACCCTTCCTGGTATCGACAGTGGGCTTAGAGTAGTCTTGTGTGAAAATGATCTTATTACCGTCCCAGAGAATTTGGTGATTTTTACGAGCCTGGTTTAGAATAGCTTCCGTATGCTGGAATCTCAGTGGCTTGCATATGATAGGTCAGGCTGCCAGTCTTGACGTTGATTTAAAAGAGGGGATTTTATGTGCACGCTCTAGCTCAAACTGCCGGTCGAACTTTACGTTGGTGATCTTAGGGATCCAATCTTCCAGGAAGGCTAAACATGAGCCTGCTAGGTCTTCCGATCCCTCCGGGCCCCAAGTATTCGGATGATCCCCCGTCTACTTCTGTCTTCCATCTCCGCTGTTTGTTTCTGTAGCGCCATAATCAGTTTTGTTAGAGTCTTCACCTCCCAATTTGAAGTAGAGGAGATGTCCTCTACATTGCTGATTCTTTGCTCGGCTGCTGCTAATCTATTATTCACTGTATTTAGATCAGCCCTGACGGCTGCTATTTTAAGTTGAATAGCGTTGATGGTTTGCTTTGTGGTTTTAGGTAAGTCGTGGAAGTCTGCCAGCTTTTTTACTATCATGTCTAGGGTACTGTTGATGTCCGGTTTCTTTTTGATCGGGGAGTTTGAAGTTGCTGGCTCTGCCTTACTTTTTTTTGCTGATGTAGTCTAGATTCCCCCTCTGACATTTTTCCCCGGTCGCTTGCTTGTTTGCTTCCTGTGTTATTGAGCCCCCCAGAGAACTTCTGCTCTTATCCCCTTTTTACTGCGCCTCAAGACGGGGCTTAGTGATGACGTCGTTGTCTTAAGCCAGTTGTGCGCTGTCCCGGGCTGCCCCTTGTATTCAAAAGACTTTTGCGGGTTACCTTGTCGTGTCTTTGCCTATAACCGACCTAGTTGCTTCTATGTTGTTAACTTTGCACCTGGCGGTGTACCTTATGGCCCCACCAGTTATCAGCTTCTAGTACATTTAGATGCTTTGGCACCTGTAGACACTCTCAGTGCACCACTATGGCCAAATGAAAGAAGTAGGGACTTGTTTCTGGTGTGCGGCTATGTTTCTTTCGGTGTTCAGTTTCCTTCCAGTATGGGGACTCCCTGGACAGATCTTAACAAGCCCGCCTTCCTTGGCCGCAGTTGTGCAGCACCAGTCGTAGACCCTGGTGACTTGTCCAATTTCACAGATCCTGTTAGCGTTTAGTAGCAGAGCCCCTTTTACTGTCCTCCTTAGGTTACTGCTACAGAAGTTGATCGGTACAGTGATGGATAGCCCAATAAACCATTGGCCAGCGTGCCTTCTTGGTCTCTGTTGTGCTACCCTGTTCTCAGACCCTGAAAACTTGTATTGCACCATATTGAAATTATGCTGCTGGGGTCCGCGATCCGGGTGTCCCTGCAGCTGTCATTTTGGGATCAGGCATCTGGTGGGCGATTTTCGCGCAGGCAGGACAAGAAGAGATACTTCGCTGGGGCTAATTTATCATATTTGGGCACCAACTCATGTTACAACTTGCCCATGTTAGGCCTTATGGCGATACTCGCGTGAGCTGATATGCCAGTGATCCGGGTCTTTGTCAGCACCTTTGTTTGACCGGCACCATTTTGTGTAGAGGTTGTTCCTGAGCGGTTGAGGTCTATTCTTCTGCGGTACAGTTAAGGTAGCCCGCTGTAAAAATATACACCATCCAGCAATCCCTGCTCTAAGTTGTGCAACACCGCATGCTGATTAGATTCTCACTTTTTCGCTTCTAGCAGCGTCCAGTCACGAAGTGCCTAATCACCATCTTGGTGCCTTGCTCGGAGTTACGGGTGTAGTTGGCAGTGTATACACGGCACCCTCCCTGGCTGCACAGTCACTCCTAACTACGGTGCTCGCTACTTGGTGATCGCCTTACCCCAGCGTGGTCTGTTTTCGGTGAGATCGAGGTTTGGATTAAATCGCAGATTAATCACAGTAGCTGGCTCCCGGTCCGTTCTCGTAACAAGGCACTCCTACGCTCTAGCACTCCAGTTTATTAATCAGTCAGTTAAGCGCACCTTAGGTGGATGCTCACTCTTTCCATGCGGTTGCTTGATTTGCGATGTTGTGCGGATTTGAGCGTATTTTCGCTTTGTTTCGGATCATTGCAATCCCGCCATCTTCTCTCTCATTTCGCTTCACTCGCTTTCACCTCCACAGTGTAAAGGGCGGTTTCTTGCTTCTTCGGGCATCGGGAATAGTCGCGACGATATCCACAGAAGCAGTGTGTTTTCTGCTGTTCATATACATCAATCACTGTGCTCTTCTCCCTCCTTACTCATCTGTGCATATGGTTCATTTCTCCGATCCGACGGAGCAACTAAATCAGGCAGCCATTAGCTCTGCCGTCCAAGCAACGCCCCATTTGTGCAATTTTTAAGGAATATTTTTAGGTTTCAAAACTCCACACAGAAACCATTTACCAGGGGCTGACATGTGGCCAGAGATGCCAATTGGGTGGTTACTCCTTTCCATATTGGACAGACCTTCACTTTGCCTACCTTCATTCCGCCTCCTTCCATAGAAGAGAGGCTCAACCATATGGATCCGAAGTGTGCACTTTCCTTTTACTTAGACGGCACAAAACAATTCCGGGTGAATGACCAGCTCTTTGTTGGCTACGTGGGCGCCAAAAAAGGTCGGTGTGAGAAAGTGCCCTCTTTCTGCATGGTATGCCCCCACTTGTTGCTGAATTGAGGATGTTCTTTGAGTGTGCCCTGGGCTCCTGCTTAATCAGGTAACCAGGGCCTATGTTCTTTCCCTAAAACTGCATTGAAGCCTAAACCCAATTGGGATCTCTGACCACAGGTCAGCCCCTGGTAAATGGTACCACAGGAACCCAGGGCACTGTGATCAGAGAAGGCCTCTAAGGGCTGCTGAACTTTTTGTGCCACCCTTAGAGGTCCTGTACCCTTACACTCACACACTGCCTTTAAAGGCTGCATGTCTTGGTGCAGAACATAGTGAAGTCGACATGGCACACATCCCTGTGTGCCATGCCTACAACCCACTGTCCTGGCATAGATCAGTCACCCATCTAGCTGGGTGCACTATACCAGTTGTGAGGGTACAGGTGCATGAACCCTGTACCCCTACAGTGTCTAAACCAATTTTGGGGCATTCTAAGTGCAGAGCTGCCATTAAGAGTATATGGTACTGGATGTTTGTCATTACGAACGCCACAGCACCATAATGGCTACACTGAAAACTGAGAAGTTTGGTATCAAACTTCTCAGCACATTAAACCCACACTGATGCCAGTGTGGGATTTAATGAAAAATACACACAGAGGTCTCAGAAATACCCCCTGAAAACGAACCTACCACTAGTGTCCAGGCTAGGTGGCTGCTTTCAGCTCCCACCACCAGACATGTTTCTGGACCCTTGGATCTAGAGCCTGCTGCTCTCTGGGGCCTGAAACAATGCACATCCTGGGACGAGGCGCCAAGCTTCCTCCCCCAGGATGGGCAGGGTTCACAAAGGGGAAGCATCAAAGGCTTGCCGCCTTTGTGAGCTTCCCCAGGCCACTTGCTGCTTTTAGCAACTGGTCCCCACTGGTTCTGACCCCCACTTTGGGCGGGAAAACCGGTGGGAAAAACAAGTGAGGCAGAGCGGTGTGCCCACCTCTGCCAACTCCACCTCGCAGGTGGGAGAGGCGAGGTGAAGCACAATTCCCAGTAACCGCCATCTTGCAGATGGGGGGACTCAGCCAACCAGGGACAGGCTCATACACCCCTCCCTCTGGAGAGTGGTATATTAGGGGGTGTACCCACCCCAGAGAAGGGACCCATTGGTCCCTGCCTTTTACCTACCTGTAACGCCTCAATCTAGTATTTAGGGGCACCTCTGAACCTTGCTTCCACAGACGAGAAGAAACAAGAAGAAGGACTTAACAGCAGTGCAGTAGCTAACAAGAGGAAGACGCCCACTGACTTGGCCTCAGGCCCTACTGGCCTGTCTCCACTTCGAACCTACTCCTGCGAAATCCCGGTGTGTCCTGCAGCCAGCAACCTCGAAAACCCCGGAGGACCTGCCTGCCTTCAAGAACAAAGACTTTGTCACCTGTGAACACCAGATTTGTTAATCTGCAACCTCTGGTTCTGAGCTGACACGGCAAATCCGCCCCACTCTGCACCCGCCGTCCACGGCCCGAGCTCGAGTGCGTAAATACCACGAGGATGTCCCCGGCGATCCTGACCCTAGATCCGACAACCCTTGACCTGCCTCAATCCTCCAGCCGACGCCTGCAGTCTTAATCCAGAAGGTTCCCTCAACTGTGACCAAGAGCTGGTAAGAAGATGCGACCCCCAAAAGGCAATCCTGCGCCCCACGGCCTTGGGTGCCCAAACCAAAGGTACCCAACCAACCCCTAACTTCCCAACTTCCCTTTGCAAACTAGAGGAGCCCCACTGAAAACAGGGCACCCAACGTCGAAAGAGCACCCTGCACCCGGCCACCCTAGTGCCTCTCAGGGTGCACCTTTGGTGCTACTTTGTTTCCCCATTTGCCCTGAGCTAAAGTCCAGGAGCTTTGCTCCCACGACCAAGTGGCCTGCTTGTCAGCAGCCACCAACTGGAGGTCCCCTATCCCCCGTTAGATAACACTGGGCCTCAGAACTCTGCATCCAGCCGTCTTAGTGCCGCTGAGGGTTAACTAGAGTGCATCCTTGACACTGGGGGACCCCTGAGTCTACCCCCAGACACTCAACTCCTAGTACCAAATACTTACCTCAAAACCGATAACACCATTTTCCTCCATAGGAGATCATTGACTGTTGCTGTGAAAAGTTTTTATATGTGGAGTTTGAAAACCTAAAGAAATTCTTTAAAATGGTGATGTTTTAAAAAAACGATCTTACTTACCTGTTGACAGGAAATGTCCCAGAGTAGTATCCAAGTTTTCTACTCTGAGTAAGAAAAGTAATCCAAAAGTAACTTACCTGTAATCTTACTGAAAGTCCCATTCAAAGTATAGGTACTGTATTCTTAAAAGCATTGCATCATCAGTAACACTATTGTCATCAAATTCAAGTGCATTTACAATTGCAATCCAAACTGTTAAAATCTGTGTATGTGCTGTAAAGTACGTATCACTTACAGGCTTCCTTGGTTCTAGGAAGTGAAATACCCAAAAGAATATTTTTTTTAAACAGATTTTATTGAATTTTTAGAGTACCTTGCCGGCAATTGAACGACATACACCAGTTGCATACAGGATAATAGCATTTTACCAAATTTGAAATACCCGTTGGGTACACTTTGTAAACAGAACATACGTAAAAATCAAAACTTCACGCTGACTGTCCCACCCCCCCTAGCAGTGGCAAATAGTATTAACTACATTTTTTAAAACAAATTTTATTGAGTTATCCAAAGACATAGGCACATACACATACTCAAAAAAAGCTGTAAATAGACAGATTAAGTACAAACTTAGTGTTGAGTAGGATATTACAGTACCACGAGGCAGCACCAATCAACTGCAAGCAAAGAAGAAAGGAAGAACAATTGTTACTTACCTGTAAACAGGT
Organism: Triturus cristatus; assembly: GCF_964204655.1. Lineage (NCBI taxonomy): Eukaryota > Metazoa > Chordata > Amphibia > Caudata > Salamandridae > Triturus > Triturus cristatus. The sequence continues at coordinate 932,480,250 of NC_140584.1, read as the reverse complement.
GGTTCTCCAGTATTGGTGTCTTTCATAGATTCACATGCTTGAATATTCCCCGTCGTCGGAGTGGGAGTCCCACGGTAAATAATATAGCAATATATACAGTGATAATATATATATATATATATATATATATATACATACTTATACATACGTAATTATATAAAACAGAGATATAAGCATGTAATAACCTAAAGAATGTCCCTATATGAAATTTCCATAGAGAAACATGGAAAGAGAAAAAAGACATTCGCAGTCTATCTCTGTCATTATGTTAGTCCAAACTACGGCCAATCAGGAGCCAGCTCCTCTCCCGAACCTTCTCCTCAGAGCTCCTCACCTCAGATTTTCGTAGCACCAAAGTGACTCTTAGAGTGATGAGGAGAAGAGAGCCTCTGAAGGGAGGAGGGAGGGTCGCATGTGAATCTATGAAAGACACCAATACTGGAGAACCACCTGTTTACAGGTAAGTAACAATTGTTCTTCTCCAGTATTGGGGTGTCTTTCATAGATTCACATGCTTGAATATAGAATAGCTAGCAGTAACAATCATCATTGTTTCCATGATCACACAGCTTCGAAATTGTAATGACAATCAGTCTTCTTATGCATATGACAGAATAACTGTAACAGTATAAATGCATCATTATGTCAATATAAATGGAAACAATATGGAGGCGGGAGGAAGAGGCTCACCTTATTTAAAAAGATTGCGTAGCACTGCCTGTCCTACTGCAGCGTCCTCTTCGCTTAAAGTTGCCAAGCAGTAGTGCTTAGTAAACGTGTGTCTGGTCGACCACGTAGCTGCCCTGCAGATGTGTTGTAAAGGTACTCCAGCAAATAAGGCGGTAGATGATGATACTGCCCTAGTGGAGTGTGCTCTCACTGAAGACTGTAGGGGTTTGTTTGCTCTTTGGTGGGAGAAAACAATAGCTGCCGAAATCCAGCGTGCAATCGTCGGCTTAGTAACCTGACTTCCTTTCTGACAACGTCCATATGCTATAAAAAGTTGATCGGATTTTCGAAACGAATTTGTCCTACTGATGTAGAACTTTAGGCATCGCTTCACGTCCAAAGAGTGTAATCTTTGCTCTGCAGGTGTCTGAGGATTGGCAAAAAAGGTCTTTAATATTACTGGTTCATTAATATGAAAATCAGTAGGCACCTTGGGTAGGAATGATGGATTGGTGCGTAACACTACAGCATCCGGTTTGAACTGCAGGAACGGAGGTTTGATGGTAAAAGCATGAATGTCACTGACACGACGTGAAGACGTTAATGCCAGAAGTAGTGCGACCTTCCAAGTTAGATATTTTAAGTCGGCCTTGTGAATGGGCTCAAACGGAGGTCTCATCAATTGCGCCAACACAACGTTAAGATGCCACAACGGAGGAGGGCGCCGAATCGGCGGAAATTTCCGAAACAAACCTTTGAAAAATTGGAGGATTATTCTTGAGGAACAAAGGGAATTTGATCCATCCTGCCGGAAACGGGAAATTGCTGCTAGGAAAACCCGTAGGGTTGCATGAGACAGTCCAGAATTAGCTAGGTGCAAGAAGAAAGGTAGTAATTGGTGCGCCGTGGAGTGTATCGGGTGGACTCCATTAGAAGCACACCAGTGGCAGAATCTTTTCCATTTGAACTTGTACGTCCTGATTGTAGAGGGTGCTCTTGCTTGGGCCAAAATATCCCTACAATCCTGCGGGATGTCTAGATGGGCGAACTCATGGTGTTCAGGTTCCAGGCCGATAAGCTCAGTGAGGAGGGATTTGGATGACAAATTCTCCCTTCGCTCATAGTGAGCAGATCTGTCCGATGTTGCAGGAGGATTGGTTGACATTGGGACATCAGGAGCAGTTCTGAGAACCACGCTTGTCGGGGCCAGCGTGGGGCTATTAGAATCAGGTGGCAAGGTTGTCTCTTCATTTTCCAAAGGACCCGAGGTATGAGGGGAATTGGAGGAAAGGCGTACGCAAATAGATTGCATCAGTTCATCAAAAGGGCATTCCCCTGCGACTCTTTGTGGGGATGCCAGCTTGCATAATTCCGGCATTTCCGGTTCTCCGGCGTAGCAAAGAGATCCAGTTGCGGACGACCCCATAGTTGGAATATCCTCTGGTGTAATTCCCACTCGTGGGTCGACGAGGAGGACCTGCTCAGGGAATCCGCTAGGACATTGGATACTCCTGGTAGGTGTACTGCTGTAATCATGATTTGATGACTGAGAGACCAGTCCCAAATTCTTTGAGCTAACCTGGACAGATTTGGGGATTTTGTTCCGCCCTGTTTGTTGACATAGTGCATACAGGTTGTGTTGTCTGTCTGTATTAGCACTGATTCTCCTTGGATCAAGGGCAGAAATGACTTTAGAGCGAGATAAATCGCCATCAACTCCAACCTGTTGATGTGCCAAGTTCTTTGATGTGTTGACCATCTCCCTTTTACCGAGAGATCCTCCAAATGTGCACCCCATCCCTCTAATGAGGCGTCTGTCGTGATTGTCCTGTCCGGCGGCACCGACAGAAAAGACCTGCCTTCTGTCAAATTGGCTGGATTTGTCCACCATGCGAGTGCTGACCTCATTTGATCTGTGACACGTACCATGTCGTGGAAAGAACCCGTTACTTGACGCCACTGAACATCCAGTGCTTCCTGAATAGGACGTGTTCTCAGCCTGCAATGGGGAACTAAGGCAATGGAGGATGACGCCATCCCCAGAAACGATTTTAACAATCTCACAGAAACTGACTCTTTTGACCTGATCAAAGCCACCAGCCGTAGAATCTTTTGCAGACGGTCTTGGGAGAGAAACGCTTTTGCCGATACCGTTTCCAGAGTTGCTCCCAGAAAATCCCTTTGTTGAGCAGGATGAGGTTGGGATTTCGCTGCATTTATGGACAGACCTAATGATCGAAACACGTTCTGGCATAGAAGTATGTGTTGTTTTAGGTGAGTGCTTGACTGAGATTTCAGGAGAAAATCGTCCAGATATGGAAAAATCTGCACTCCCTGAAGTCGCAGAAACGCTATCACTGGAGCTAGTACCTTCGTGAACACACGAGGGGCCGAGCGCAGACCAAACGGCAACACTTTGAATTGGTAATCGTGTTGACCCACTCGAAAGCGCAGGAACTTCCGATGCCTTTGTAATATAGGAATATGAAAATAGGCATCCTGGAGATCTATTGTAGCCATGAAATCTTCCTGCGAGAGTAGACGCAAGATGTCTACTAGCGTCATCCTACGAAAGGATTGGCTCTTTAGGTATTTGTTTAGTGCCCTTAGATCGAGGATGGGCCTCCACTCTCCGTTCTTCTTTGTGATCAGAAAGAATCGGGAATAAAAACCCTTTCCCCTTTGAGATACTGGCACCAATTCTACAGCTCCTTTCTGCTTTAGAAGTCGAACTTGATGTAAAAGTTCTTTCATGTGAGCAGGTGGTGGTCCGGAGGGTGGTGTGGAAGGAGGGAATTTGGTGAATTCTAAGGCGTGTCCTTTTTTCACAATGTCCAAAACCCAACGGTCCCTTGTGACGGAGGACCATTGAGAAAAGAACAGAGAGATTCGACCTCCAACCCTGCATGTCCGGAATGAGTCACTGTCTTTTAGATGCGTTTCCTCTGTATGAGGATTTCCCTCTGTACGACTTGGAGGCCTGCTGTCGTGAAGATTGCTGTTGCTGGCCATTCGAATATCGGTTGGATCCTTGATTATAGGGTCTGTATTGATTACTACCCCTGCGAAAATTGGAGGAGGAGCCGCGTCCGCGTGCACCACGAAAATTTTGCCTTTGAAATTGTAGGTTTCCTAAGGATCTAGCTGTCTCAGTATCCTTCTTTATGGACTGGAGTGCCTCATCAACGTGACTTCCAAATAACGCCTCGCCGTCATAAGCCATGTTAAGGATCATGGACTGTACCTCCTGACGAAAGGATGTTGATTTTAACCATCCTTGCCTGCGCAGAACAGCCGCTCCGGCAAGCTGACGAAACCCCGTGCAGGAGATGTCTACTGCACAATCAATTATCTCCGCCGATGCTGCTTCTCCCTCTTGAAGCAACTTCATTGCTTCTGCCTTAGATGGCTCCGGCAACTCTTGCAGCACATCTGAAATATCAGCCCACACTTGTCGGTCATAGCGACCCAATATGGCCAAGGCATTAGCTGCTCTAACCACAGTAGAGGCCATTGAAGAGAATTTACGCCCTATGGCATCCATTCGACGTCCGTCATGATCCGGTGGTGCGGTGACAGTCGACGCCGGATTTTTCGCCTTACGTTGCGCTGCCTGCGTAACGACTGACTCAGGTTTAGCCTGTCCCGTGAGGCATGCTGGGGTTCCTATTGGTGCCTTATATTTCTTCTCTAATCGAGGCACCTGTGCCGGCAAGGTATTCGGTGTTTGCATCAACTTCTTGCCTTCTTCCCAAATAAATTCTACAATAGGAATAGCATGAGTCTGTTTAAAAGGTTGACTTTTGAAATCATAAAGGAAACAATCTTCCTCTCTGCGCTCCGTTGTCAGTTTAAAACGTTGCGCTGCCCTCTCCATTAGTTGGTGAAAGTTCGCTATGTCCACTGGAGGTGAATCCCCTGTTACTATCTGAGAGGGGGATGGTGTTTGTGCTTGGTAATTGTCCCACTCCGCCATATCATCGTCATCCACATCCCCATTATCATCTGGGATTTCACCCTCTTCTGTTTCTTGAGGGACTTCCTGCGGAGGCTCATAGTGAGGCAACACTCTCTCTGGGACCTGTCTTGGTGGGGCAGAGGGTAGCAGAGGTAAAGGGTTTACAATTGGTATCGGTGGTATAGTTGTTGGAACCACAGGAGTTGACGGGACCTCAGAACGTTGTGGAGAAAGAGGAAAGCGTTGATTATAGTCGTCCAACATGCGTTGGAGATTAGTTATGAGCGACAATGGAAGAGTCGCCGTTGCATGTTTCGCAGGCACCTGCTGCATGTAAACTGGATCTTCATCCTCACTGCTGTCATCCTGGCATTTGATTATTAAGTCGGATGGGCTTTGCGCCGTTCCAAAGGACTCCGGTAAACCCTCGGACTCCTGATCAGAATCCGTAGCAAATAAAGGTGAAGGAGGCTGCGCATCCCCTACAGGAATAATCTCTTCCTGTGTAGTTGGTAATGGTGTCAAAGGAACCCCAGTGAATGATGAAAGCGACGCTGAAGTTGCGTGAGGTAGCTGTTCCCTCCTTGACCTTTGGGCAGACGATATCCTGTTCACCTTTATCTTTATGAAAGAACCTGCCGTCGACTGCTGCATGGTATGCACTGTGGACGTCTTCGGAGAAGGCCTCGTCGACGGAGCTGTCGATAATGGAACGATGGTCGACGGAATAGTCGTCGGCGGAATCTGTGCCAACGAAATAGACGTCGACGGAACCGCCGTCGACGGAGCCGCCGTCGACGAGGCTTTAGTCGACGAAGCCGCCGTCGACGAAGCCACCGTCGACGAAGCCACCGTCGACGGGATCTTCTTCTTCTTCGTCGACTGAGTGGACGCCGACGAGATAGACGACGTCTTCGTCGACGACACGGGTAGCGTCGACGGTACCTTTACCTTCTTCGTCGACGACGATGTAATGGGCAAAATAGAAGTCACCGCCCTTGTAGTACTGATGGTCACCGTCGACGAGGATAACGTCGACAGAACACTCGTCGACGACGAAGCAGCTGATGTCGTCGTCAGAGTCAGCGTCGACGAGCCTGATACAGCAGATCTCGTCGTCGGCAGCATCGTCGACGAGGCGGACAGTCTTTCCTGAGGACTGGGAAGTAGACGCCTCGACAGCCTGAGAACTATGTCCCGAAGGCGACAAAACAGTAGGTGAGACAGCAGAAGTGGCAGCTGTCAGAGTCAAAGACAGTTTCTTTTTCTTGAGGAAAGGAGATGGTAACTCCTGCACACTACTGCGCTTGGAGGCTGTCTGAGAACGGCCAGAAAGAAGACTTTCCATATCAGACACTGGGTCATCTTTATCCTTCAGTCTCTGTAGCCATATTAAGAGACGGCCTTCTCTGTCCTTTAAAGTCTTTGTAGAAAAAGTTCTACAAAATTTACATTTTGCCACTTCATGATCTGGGTACAAACAGTAAATACACTTACTGTGTGGGTCCTCAGAAAATAAACGCAGCTTTCCACACGAAGAACATGGTCTAAACAAAGATTTCTTACTTGAAGACATTCTGACTGACAAAAACTGAGCAGAGCTCAGGGAGACTCCCTGTCACACGACGTGCGGTAGAAAATCTGAGGTGAGAGGCTCTGAGGAGAAGGTTCTAGAGAGGAGCTGGCGCCTGATTGGCCGTAGTTTGGACTAACATAGTGACAGAGATAGACTACGAATGTCTTTTTTCTCTTTCCATGTATCTCTATGGAAATTTCATATAGGGACATTCTTTAGGTTATTACATGCTTATATCTCTGTTTTATATAATTACGTATGTATAAGTATGTATATATATATATATATATATATATATATATATATATATATATATATATATATATATATATATATATATATATATATATATATTATCTACTGGCGGTCGCCAGTAGATAGTTATAGTTAGGACCCTGTTTCCATAGGAAATCTGCAACATTCTATTTGGAATAACTTTGGCGCCGGTCGATGAATCCTCGCGAAATTTTCAAAATAGGTGGGGCGCTACGCTCCGCTCCTACCCTGAAAGTCTCGGGGGGATTCGTCAAGCGGGGGCTGAGAAAAAAGGGGGGTCCCAAAACGCGTTTTTCCCATGCATTTTTCCATAGGACCTTTAGACACAGCTACAGCCCGAACGGCTGAACAGAGTTACTTGAAATTTGGCAGAGAGGTAGTCCTCAGGTCAAGGAAGTGCCTTTTGTATATATATATATATATATATATATATATATATATATATATATATATATATATATATATATTATCACTGTATATATTGCTATATTATTTACCGTGGGACTCCCACTCCGACGACGGGGAATATTCAAGCATGTGAATCTATGAAAGACACCCCAATACTGGAGAACTCCCGCCTACCATGGGGAAATGTAATCAAATTGGGGGGTAATCCCCGGCGCCTCTTTCACCATCTGGCAGTAGGAGTTAACGAAATCTATTAATAGGTATCTCTCCGATCAACTGCTGTAGCCTGGAACTCACCCAGCCCCCATCCCCCCTACCCCAACTAACCCCTCCTCCCACTCCCCCCTCCCCATGCCGCTGAGCTAAGACCAGATTCAGAGCTGAAGCCACTGGCAGGATAGTGAAAGTCCACAGTTCATGCATTCCGAACCGCAAATGTCTGTGTGAGGGACAAGTATTCACCAAAGAGCATACCATCGTATCGGCACCCTACTTCATGCATCATCAGTGCCACCCAGCCTTAAGTATCCGCTGCTGACTCCCCCGGGTCAGAAGAGCCGTCAGTATCTCCAGGCGGGTGTTTTACCAACTCCACCAATGCAACCCACGCTTGCGCCATCTCCAGAGACTTGTCACTCCTAGTGCGGGTGGCCATAAGCAACCTACAGCTCCCCTCTGCCTCTGCCCATTTCACTAACTCCCTAGTCCATCGCGCTAAGTTGGGACCCGTCCTTGACTTCCAGTGGCAGGTAATCTCCCTCTGGGCCAAGACCAGCCCCAGGTCAAGAACTTGCTAGTGATTTTGGTCTTGGCAGTGTGTGGAAACCAATGTAACAAGCAACAACTCGGCGTCAGCGCTACACCTCTTTCAGTTGTGGCCAACAATCCAGACATCACTCCCTGCCAGAACTCTCCCAGGAGCGGGCAATCCCAAAGCATGTGGAGGAACCCCGCCCCCTCCAGGCTGCACCGCGGGCACGCTGCCGAAACCCCGAAGTAGTCACTCACCTTGCCCGGGGTGAGGTAAGCCCTATGTAGCACGTAAAAGTGGATTAACTGGAACCGGGCGTTCCCAGAACACTTCCAGGCCCGCTCTACCAATTCCCCCCATGGCTTTTCCCTGATGGGCTCCCCCAAGTCCTCCTCCCACTTGAGACATAGGGCCACCAGTGGCTTTTCACAGGCTGTGGGTAATCCGCCTGTAGAGACACGTGACCGCCTTGAACGTTCCCGCCGCGATTGCAACATATTGGCAGGCCAGCGAGGTCTGAGGTTCTGCCATCCCCTCCCGCCAGTGTCTCCTAATGGCTGCCGTCAGTGCGGCATGAAGCAGGAAATCCCCTTGTGGTATATCATGGCGCTCCACCAGGTCATTAAAAGGAAGGAGGGTGCCGTCTTCAAATAGGTTTCCTACCGCAAGTATCCCCGTCTCCTCCCAGTACCGTAGTCTACCCCAGTCACCTCCGTGTGGTAGGGCCTCACACACCACCAGCGGGATCTCCGGAGCATAAAGGGTACGCATGCCCGAGCTTCTGGCCAAACGGTTCCAGCACTTGCGCACCACCTGTAAGTCAGTCGGGTGCTCCCTATTCCTTATGGGTAAGCACAGCAGTACCCGGGATAGTAGCGCCAAGGGAGGGTCCGGCCCATCAGACTCTTCTCGATGTCTAAGTCTGCCCGCCATCCACTTAGTGAACCACTGGAACTGCGCTGCGTGATAATACGCCTCTAGATCCGGCAAGGCAAATCCCCCCTCTGCCCTGGGGCGCTGCATGGTGATCAGGGCCACACTCCGACGCCCCGCACCCCATAAGAATCCCGTGAGCAATGTGTTGAGCTGCGCGAACACCTGTGTTGGGACCCAGATCGGAAGCGTCCTAAAAAAATAGAGGAGTCTGGGTAGTGTGACCATTTTTACCAAGGCAACCCTGCCCGCTACCGATAGCGGAAGCTGTCCCCAAAACTCAAAATAGGCCTTAACCTTGCGTATGGCCCGCCCTATGTTACCCTCCAGCATGTCATTAGGGTTGTGGTAGATCTGGACTCCAAGGTAAGGAAAGCAGCAAGCCTCCCACGGGACCCCCTCCGCCGGCTGCATGTCATCCCTGCCTGGGCGAGTCGGGAAAAGACAGGACTTGGACCAGTTCACATGAAGCCCTGCAGCCTCTCCCTAAGAGTGCAACAGTCCCTTGGCTCCCCGGAGGGCCTCCTCCGAGTCGGCCAGAAAAAGTAGTAAATCATCAGCATACAGCGCTATGTGGTGCATTTGTCCCTCCACTACCAGCCCCGGGTAGTGACGTCCTGATCGTGCCTGAACAGCCATGGGCTCCATTGCCAGAGCAAAGAGCAGAGGTGACAGTGGGCATCCCTGCCTCGTCCCCCTACCCACTGGTCAAGCAGCGGAGATCAGCCCCCCCGTTCGGACCCTGGCAGTGGAGATATTATACAATATTGCTGTCCATTCCACGAAGCGCTCTCCTAAGCCAAACGCCCTCAGGACCGCAAAAAGATATGGCCATTCCAGGCTATCGAAGGCCTTCTCAATATCAACTGCAAAGATACAAGCCGCCTCCTCACAGTAGGTGTCCGCCCGCAGGACAAGCAGCCATATCCTTATATTCATCGCCGTGTTCCTTGCCGGGATAAAACCCGCCTGTTCCTCGTGGACCAACGTTGACATGTGGGCCATCAGCCGACTAGCAAGGATTTGACTGAGTATCTTATAGTCCATAGCAAGCGGTCTATAGGCGGTCCGGTCCCAGGGCGGCCTTCCCGGCTTAAGGAGAGGCACAATGATTGCTTCTCGCGTGGAAGCAGGAAGGCAACCCTCCCGGCGTGCTGCGTTGTATACTACGACTAACTTCGGGGCCAGGGCATCCACAAATGGCGAATAAAATTCCACCGGAAGGCCATCCGTCCCCAGCGTCTTGTTCCGAGCCATATGTTTGATGGCGCTGCACACTTCTCCCACCTCAACATCTTTACCAAGCTCCTCCGCTGCCTCATTTTCCAGCTGGGGGAGTTCTATCCCCTCTAGGATCCCCGCGCCATTGGCAGCCCCAGGAGCAATCTTACTCTGATAGAGAGTGGTATAATAGTCCAGGAAATGCACATTAATGGCTTGTTGAGTATAACACGCCACACCCTCCTGATCCCTAATCTCCAGAATCGGCGTGCCTCTGCGCGCCGGGTTTGCCAACCATGCCAGCAGCGCCCCTGATTTGTCCCGTTCCGCTTGGGCCCGGGTGGTATAAGCCTTATAATCAAAGGAGCGCAGCCTTTCCACCTGTGTTGCCACCTCCTCGCGTGCCGTAAGCAGGTCCCCCTGCCTGTCAGGCCGTTCCGGTCTCTCCTTCTCCAGGTCCCGGAGTCTATCCTCTGCCCTGCACACCTCCCGTGTCAGCACCATTCGGACTCCCACCACCTCCCTAATACATCGCCCTCTGATTACTGTTTTGAACGCGTCCCATTCAATAAGGGGGCTCGATGTAGACCCCGTATTTTCTAGAAAATAGTCGCCTATCACCGATCCGATCGAGGCCCCAAACACCGGATCGTCGAGCACCTCCGGGCACAACCGCCAAGTAGGAATGGCAGGCCTTGCCCGCATCCAATCCAGCAGTAGTAGCAACGGGTTATGATCAGAGATCGTTCTGCTCAAATATTCGCTATGGGTAACCCCTCCGTGTACCCCTGGGGAACAGAGGAATGAGTCCAGGCGAACATGTAGCTCATGCAGCCCAGAGAAGAAGGAATAGTCCCTATCCGTCGGGTGGTGGGCCCTCCAATTATCTGTCAGTCCCCACTGGCCCTGCCATGCCCGCCTAGTCGCGGCAAGCCTGCGTGCGGGAGCATCCGGAAGAGGCGGGTGAGATCGATCCAGGTCTACATTAACAATACAATTAAAGGGGGGAGGAGCCTAGCGCTTGACCAAGATGGCCGCGTGAGCTTAGAGCTCCCGAGACCCTCGCGCCCTCCGTCGACTATCCTGACTCAAATCCTGATGGTATGCATGGCACCGTGTTGCTGAGTTGTCAGGGAGGCGATTGATGCTACCCGCGACCGGATCGCCCACCGGGAACCGGACTTATGACTGGCGAAAGATTGCGGCTTAACTCCCGGAGATGCCAGGGGCTAGAGTTGGCAGGATGCCCGACTCCTAGTTGATCAACAACGGCCTGGTGAGGTGTGAACTACCGGACGGAGGCCCTCGCTCTTTCACTTTCGGTTTCGTCCCCTTTGTCTGCCCGGACACTGTAGTACTCTGGGTGGTTCTATAACCCCAGGGACGCTCGGTGGGCGATTTTGGAAGAACAAGGCGGACCTGCTCACTCCTTAGACCTCTCTCGAGAGGGGACGGTCCTCACTGCATTGGACTGCTTGGAGTCCATTATGTCGGGCAAGGCAGAAGGAGATAGGCTGAAGACTAAGTCCACCAGGCGGGGAACGTACTCCCAAGTAAATAGTATGGACCGCTACGCCCTCCCGAAGACATCGCCGAGTGGATCGAGCCAGGCGCCGGATGCCCAAAAGGAGGACTCGCCTGGGACCCCGGAGCTCTCCCTGCAGGATGTCATGGGCGCGCTTGATGGGCTGCAGACCTCGATGGGAAGGCAATTCGAGGCCCTGGCGCATAAGGTGGATGCCATCCTGGTGGATGTCAACTTGATCCGCTCGGACCTGGGCAAGACAAACGAGCGCGTCAAGGACCTGGACCAAAAGACCACGGGCCTCACTGGAGAGGTCGCGGACCTGCAGAACGAGGTCAGGAAGCTGAGAGCCGAGAGTGACCTCGCCGCCCGCCGGCTGGAGGACTTCGAGAGCCGGTCCAGGCGCAACAACGTGCGCGTAATCGGGGTACCGGAGTCCTCGGATGAGGCTTCGGCGGACCTGCTTGTGGAAGATCTGGTCCTCAACCATCTGAAGCCTAGGGGCCTTGGGAAGTTTTTCGCGGTGGAAAGGGCCCATAGGGTGCCGGGCGGACGGCCCAAGGCGGGTGCCCCGCCGCGGCCGATTGTCGCCCGGCTCTTTCATTTCCGAGATCGGGACGCTATCCTGCAAGCTTCGAGAGTGACGGGCCCAGTCCCCTTCCAGAATGCGTCGGTGAATTTTTACCCGGACTTTACCCAGCAGGTGCAGAGACAGAGACAGTTTCCTGGGGGTGAAGCGAAGGCTTCGGGAGCGGGACCTAAAATATGCCATGCTTTTCCCCGCCAGACTACGGGTGGTGCATGAAGATCGGACATTCTTTTTTGACTCTCCTGTTATGGCCGATGAATGGCTGGACGCTTTGCCCCGGCGACGGACCGGGGACGACATAGCTGAGCATGGAGACAGTGGCCGGGATGGACAGGGCTGATAACTCAAAGCCGGCCTGACTTGATTTGACCATATTTGTAGATTTGGATAGAGTGCAGTAACTGTGGAGGGTTGTGGGAGGACGAGGGGTGCTCTTTTCCTCCCTTGGGGTACTTTTTGTAGATTTTTGTTTTTGTGGGGCGACAGGCACACTGCAAGTTGGGGGGGCTTTTTAAGCTGCAGCAGGGGTGCAGGGTGGGGGGGAGTTATGGGGAGTTTGAGTTTGTTGTTGGGGGGTTTATTTCTGCAAGGCACGATGATTATCCTCAGTGTTGTTCCATGGTGGCGCCTCGGGTGTGGGGTGGGCCTCTTTCCGTTTGAGGATGGGGGGTAGAGGCCTAAGTGTTATAAGCTGGAATGTTAATGGTTTGGGGGATCGCATTAGGAGGGGGATTGTTTTGCAATTTCTGAAACGCTCACTGCCAGACGTTGTACTGCTGCAGGAGACGCACCTCATAGGCAATACGTGCTATGCCCTGAATAGGAAGGGGTTTAAATTCATTGCACACTCGGGATTCTCTTCTGGGTCCAGGGGGGTGGGCATCCTCGTTAGAGCATCGCTGCCTTTTGAGGTGGATTCCACCATTGTTGACGATAGGGGGAGGTTTGTGGCGGTGGCGGGGCGGTGGGAAGGAAGGACGTTGGTTTTGGTTTCGGTTTATGTCCCGCCGGCCCTGCAGGCCGCCACATTTGCTGAATTGGGCAGGGCTTTGCTGACTCTCCCGGGGGGCATGCTGGTAGTGGGAGGGGATTTCAACGCTGTGGGTTCCGGACTGCTGGATAGATACCCGCCCAGGGACACAGGGGGGGCTCAGAAATGGCTTCCAGACCTCCTAGACACGTTTGGCCTGATAGACTGCTGGAGGCTCCGGCACCCCACACAGAGTCAATACACGTTTCACTCCGGTGCGCATGGTAGCCTCTCCAGGATTGACTACCTGCTCACTTTGGCCGCACATGCCTCGTTGCTATCCGAGGCGAGGCACATGGCACGTGGTATCTCTGATCACTCGCCAGTGTGGATCCGGCTGGATCTCGGTCGAGAGGGAGGGTGGCCCCCATTAACCCTTGGTATTTCCGAGAACCCAAGATGCGCAGCGCCCTGGTAAAGAAGGTAGATAATTACTTTAAGGACAATCTGGGATCCGTGGACTCGGCGATCTCGCTGTGGGAAGCTTTTAAGACCGTGCTTCGGGGGGAGGCCCTCTCCCTGGTGGTGACTGCCAAGAATCGGAGGGATTGCGAAGTGAGTCGAGTAGAGGAGGAGATTGCGGCCCTTGAAGGAGATATGGAGGAGGGGGTCACAGAGTCCTCGTTGCATGAGCTTTGCTTGAAGCAGGCGGAGTATAGGGACCTGGTGACGGACGCCGCCAAGACCCTCAGCAGGGAACAACAGGGCCGTCTGTATGACGTTGGAGATAAGGCGGGGAAGCTCCTGGCGTGGCTGGACAGGAAGGAACGGGTCAATAGAGTGGTGCCAGAGTTGATTGGAGAGGGGGGAGAGGTGATTGTGGAACCTGAAGGGATTGTGGAGTGTTTCGCGGAGTATTTTCATGGGGTTTATTCCTCTGTGTCGGACAGGCCGCCCGAGGACTCGTCTGGTCTCCTCCGTGATATCGAGTTGCCCTGCCTCTCTGACATAGATAGGGACGATTTGGATGGCGACATCACGGTTGACGAGGTGGCGGGGGCGATTCGCGCGTTGAATTCGGGTAAGGCCTCTGGACCGAACGGCCTGCCGATCGACCTGTACAAACTGTTCCCGGATAGGGTCGCCCCTCACCTGCGCGCCATGTTCTTGGAGGCGCGGGGAGACGGGATCCTTCCGTTGGATCAGCGGCTGGCGTCGATTGTGGTCATACACAAAGAGGGTAAGCCCCGAGATAGATGCGCCTCCTATCGGCCCATTTCACTCCTCAACGCTGAGCCGAAAATTCTGGCCAAACTCCTGGCAACCCGTCTGATTAGAGTACTGGGCGATCTGGTCCACCCGGATCAATCTGGCTTTATCCCGCATCGAAACACAGCATTGAACCTTAGGCGTCTTCATGGCGTCATCGCCAGGGCGGGCACGCTGCGTGAACCGGCTGTTGTGGCATCTCTCGATGCCACGATGGCCTTTGACACGGTGGAGTGGGCATATTTATGGGCCGTGCTGGCCAAGTTTGGTTTTGGTCGCGGGTTTGTGAGCTGGGTCCGTTTGCTGTACGAGGGGCCACTAGCGAATGTTGTGGTGAATGGTCGGGCGTCTGCTCCGTTTCAGCTTGGAAGGGGTACGCGGCAGGGCTGCCCCCTGTCGCCTCTGTTGTTCGCCCTCGCCCTTGAACCGTTGGCTGCGTGGATACGTTGGCACCCGGATATACGGGGCCTTCGGTGGTCGCCTGATCACGAGGACCGTATTTCACTGTATGCCGATGATATCCTGCTGTATCTCGCCTCACCTAAGAAGTCCCTTATAGTGGTCTGTGACGTCCTCGCATCGTTCGGTAGGAATTCAGGGCTTGTGATTAATTGGGGCAAATCGTACTTGTACGTTCTTAGTGGCGAGGTCCCACCGATCCCTAGAACATGTTCGATACAGGTTGCCCAGCAAGGTTTTGTGTATTTGGGGATTTTTATATCCATGGATCCTGCTGTGCGCTATGAGAGGAACCTGCTCCCCCCCTTGGCACGCTTGAGACGGGATGTTGAGGGTTGGCGGAGGCTGCCGCTCTCCCTTGTTGGGCGTGCGGCCATGTTCAAAATGATGTCTCTTCCCCGCTTCCTCTACGCCCTCCAGAACACCTTGGACTGGGTACCGGCTAAATACTTTCGGGAGGTCGAAGGCCTCCAGAGGACGTTGCTATGGGATGGGCGGCCGCGAATAGCTATTTCAAAGTTGACGCTCCCATGGTACGATGGGGGCATTGCGCTCCCAGACATCCGACGGTACTACTGGGCCACGCAGTTGAGCGCGATCAACCATGGGTTCTACGGCCCGGCCCTCAGCCCTGGGTATGCCATGGATAGGTGGCTGCTGCGCGGCGGCAACTACTACAGGGCGTTGTATTCGCGGTCCCTAGACTCGTCCCTCACGGGGCCCACAGGTGTGGCGGTGCGCGTATGGAAGATGGCGACCGACTCGCTGGGCTGGAAGGACAGGCTAACCCTCGCTACCCCATTGTTTGAATCGGAACGGTTGGGAAGACTCTGGCATACGAAGGGCTTTGATAAGTGGGATCTGATAGGGATATCCAAGGTGGGGGATGTGCTGCATAAGGGGAGGGTGAAGTCTTTCGAGGAGTTGCAGACTGAGTTTGAGCTAGGGCCTTCAGAATACTTTAGGTATATCCAGCTGCGTCACGCCCTCCGATCAGTCCTAGTGGAGGGTGAGAAGGTGCCGGAGTCTTCTCCCCTTGAGGACCGAGTCCTTGATGGTCATATGCCCGAGAGCACGATTTCGCTTATATATAAGAAGTTGATAAACGTCCGGGCGGACTTGCTATTGGGCCTGAGAGAACAGTGGACCAGGGATGGCCTCGAGTTGGATAATGAGGACTGGCAGTCAGCGGTTTCTTCGCCTAAGGAGGTTGCGATTCCGTCGCGTCTGAGGCTGGTGCAGCTCAAAATACTGCACCGGGTGTATGTTACGGGGCCACGGCTGGTCCACATGGGATTCTCGGAGGATGGCCTGTGTAGAAGGGGATGTGGTATGGTGGGTACTTTCCTGCACATCATTTGGGAATGTGGGGTCGTTGTGGAGTTCTGGAGGAGAGTCCATGCAGTTATGGGGGAGGTGACGGGCATTGTGGTACAGCCGGAGGCGCGGTGTTGCCTCCTGAACGTTTGGGGGCCCACTGATCTCGATGAGGCACAGACCCAATGGGTGACTCTGGGTAACATGGTGGCTAAGAGGGATATCGCGCGATTATGGGGCTCCTCGGGTCCCCCTACACTGACCGTGTGGAAGGAGAACATGGATTGGAGCATGTTTAGGGAGAAGACGGTCTACTGCTCTAGAGGTCGCCCCCGGAAGTGGCACGCCATCTGGGGGCGGTGGAACCAATATAGGGGGGGAATTT
The DNA here is from genome assembly GCF_964204655.1 of Triturus cristatus. Classification (NCBI taxonomy): domain Eukaryota; kingdom Metazoa; phylum Chordata; class Amphibia; order Caudata; family Salamandridae; genus Triturus; species Triturus cristatus. The sequence goes on along the minus strand of NC_140584.1, from coordinate 932,463,944 downwards.
GTCTTGCCCCGGATCTGGAACCGCCCGAGGAACAGCTTTCCCCCTGACCTACCATCCAGCACAGATTTGGTTTAGGTACCCGTTCTGAGCCTCTGCTGTTCCCCTTCTTCCTCCGCACACAGTCTTATAATTAGTAGATGAGTGGGGTCCTGCCTCCCCTGGGGGCTTTCGCCATGGGATTTCAATGTTCTGCCTTGCTGGGGGTTGTTGTGTGTTTTTTCTGTGTTTATTTAAAATTGGACCTTTGCATTACTCTTCGTACTGTATCCGGGACGCATTACTGTATCTAACTTGCAATGCTGCCGAACCTTCGGGCTGTCGGCTGAATAGCTGTGTCCTGAATTTCGAAATAAAGGTTTTCAAAAAAAAAAAAAAAAAAAAAAAAAAAAAAAAACCAATACAATTAAAGTCCCCTCCCAACAGCACCGGACCCGTCAATAGGGGAGCCAGCTTCCCGGACAGGTGCTGGAAGAAGTCAGCTTGAGCTACGTTGGGGGTGTAGAGGCTCCCCAACACTATATCCCGACCGTCCAGCCGCCCCGCCACGACCACGTATCTACCATCTGGGTCAATCAACTGCCTAATGCTCTGAAACGGGACCCCCGCTCGTATCCAAATCAATGTGCCCCTGGAAAAGGCAGAGTATGATGTGTGGAACAACTGCCCTCTCCATCTACGCTGCAACGCCGCCCCCTCCACCTGCGTTAAATGCGTTTCCTGCAGCATAGCAATTTGTACCCCCCTCCTCACCAAATAGGCGTGAATCTTGTGCCGGCGTGTCATAGTGTGCATGCCCCTAACATTCCACGACATACATTTAAGCCCTACGGTGGAACCCATATCTGGAATCGTAGTGGTCCTCCCTCCTGCCCCACCTCGGCGGCATGCCAATCCCCTGTAAAACCCCCCCAACCCCAAGAAACTTCCCAACTCCCACTCTCCAGGACAGGTACATTCAAACTAGCTCCCATCCAAACCAATGCACCGATCAACCGGTCACTAAACGTTGTGAGGCGTGTGCTGACCCAATAGGACCCAGCGCTCCCCCAGGCACCCCTCTCACCTACAGCAGGTAGAAAGGGACCTAATCATCAGTCTGAACAAGAGGCACCGCCCCTCCGCCCCCAGAGTTCAGTCCGAGCAGTAGCTGCTCCCCAGTGGCAGCTAGGCCCGTTCGCCCCCAGCATCATTGATCCATTTCACATGAAGAGGTCTGCCGTCTGTGGTGTAACCACAGGAAGTTCAGGCTCAGAGTCTCCGCTTGTGCTGCCGGCAGGAGAAGTAACAAGTCCACCTACATCACGGCTAGCAACAGTAGAGCAAGGGCTAGTTGCACCACGGCTGATCTCCGCAACCGCTCTCACCGCCATATACCTTTCCAATTAGAGGCCGGGAGGGGTCATGGATCTCTGTGAATGCGAAGCCTCAGGTGATCTGCATTCCGCTGTGTCCCCCGAAGAGGCCCCCTCCGATCCAGATTTTCGTGCCTCCAGCCACTGCCATGCATCTTGTGGTGTGGTGAAAAAATGAGTAGTCGCCCTATCCACTACTCTGAGGCGTGCGGGGAACAGCATGGCGTATGGTAATCGCAACTGTCGAAGCTTCCGCTTCAGGGCAAGGAAGGAAGCACGCTGTCTCTGTACTTCCCTGGTGAAATCTGGGAAAATCATCACCCTAGCATTCGCAATTTGGAGGTTCTGCTTTCCTCGTGCCTGCTGTAAGATGTGGTCTCTGTCACGGTAATGAAGTAACCGCACAACCAACAGTCTCGGAAGTGCGCCCGGCCTTGGTCTGGCTGGAACCCTGTGTGCGCGCTCCAGGGCGAAGAAGGGGGAAGAGTCCCTCCGGGGCAACCTCGGTCCGCATCCAATTCTCCAGATATCGAACAGCGTCTCCTTCCTCTCGCTCCGGGACCCCCACTATGCGCAGATTGTTCCTGTGGGAGCGCCCTTTGCTGTCCTCTGCTCGCACCTCCAACATCCGGACCTTCTCTTCCACCACTTTCAGAGAGCGCTGCAGGGTAGAAATCGCGTCTGGAACTTCCGCCAGGGTCGTCTCAGTAATTTTCACCCGCTCCTTTAGCTTGCGGTGGTCATCCTTCAGGAGATTAAGGTCCACCCCTATGGCGTCCATCTTGGTCTCCAAAGCTTCCCTCGAGGAGGTGATGGCCTGCATGATATCCACCAATGTGGGGCCCACCGCCGCATCGTGGCTGCACTGTTCCGCCATATCCTCCCCTTCATCCGATTGTCGCCCTGTGGATTCTACATGCAAGGCCGTGAAGCCCCTCCGGCGGGATGTACGGCCCATTCGAACCAGCTGCGGTGGGGCACACCGGGCCTCTAGTGGGGGACCACAGGGGGGGGGGGGGTCAGTAGCAGTCAGTATAGGCCGTGTCTACCCACAAAGGCGGTAGACCCGCCCCGACCAGTTCCGGAGCTACACAGCAGAGCGTGCCATTCAGGTTCGCCAGCCCAGAAGGGGAACCGGGCGTACGTCCCCCCCCCCCTAGAATGTAGGGTGCACACTCCCACGATCCTGCGGTCCCCCGGTCGCGCTCCTCCCGACCGTCACTGTCTCACGCAGGTCGTCGTCCCCTTCTCGCAAGACCAACCAGTAGGTCCCCAGAGCCTCCGCAGCTCCGCGTAAGGCGACAGAACAGCTCCAACTCCTGGTTAGGGCACTCAGTGGGCGCTATAGTTGCGCTGACATAGTTCTCAGCCACTGTGTGAAGCGCAGGCTTCCGTCCTCTACAAAGACCGCTGGCCTCCACGAGCACTGTCCCCAGAGCCTTCCTCACAGTCGCATGCTCTCTCTAGTATGCACTACGAACAACAGGGGAACCCTACTCACAAGGAACCAGGGTATTACGTAATGTAAAAAGACAAAGGTTCCAGTGGATAATAAGGAATTAGTATAAATGATAATATTGCACAATCGCAATCACACTCACACTGTACGGACTATAGTGTCAGGGGGCAAAATAAATTCACTACACAGTACATTCAAATAATTATTTATGAAAGACAGCAATCAGTATATACACTTCATTAAATCAAAACCGCAAAACTTGTGCGTAGTGTCCCCAAGTGAAACATGGAACCAAAAAGTGACTGTACATTGTGAAACAAATTTCTTGATACAAGGTTTCCATAAAATTATGTAGAACGGCCAATTGGGTACAATTTAACGACAGTCCACATATACAATGATGCAGACTGGGTAATGGTCCGTCCTATACACTGGTCGACGGCGTTTCGACCCTTCTGCAAATGTAGGGTCTCTTCAGGACTGTCAATACAGGGACATCTGAGTTATGAAATTAATCTTAGTGACGTTGTGGTGCCTTGTGAAAAAGTGAAAAAGGAGAGGAAATGAACTCACGCGAGTACCCAGCCGGGTTCTCACAAGACGAAACCTGGTTTTCCTTTGATGTCTAGGGTCTTGCTAACGCTGCGATGTGCAGACTTTCCATAAAAACTTCCTTCAGTGTTGCCAGGGGTTCTACATCCAAGGCGAATAGGAGTGGGGACCAGGGGCAGCCCTGGCGTGTGCCGCGGCAAATGGGAAAAAAGGGGGAGCACGGAGCGGCAACACGTACTGAAGCCATAGGTTCAGAATAAAGCAAGCGTACGTATGCCCGAAAGCGCAGGCCAAAATTACTAGGCTCTAGAAGCTGGAATAGGTACTCCGAGCTCAGGGAATCAAAGGCCTTGTCTATATTGGCAAGGAGTATGGCGGCCCAGCATAGTATTATGGACCCAGCGAATATTATTGCGGGTGGCTCGATGTGGCATAAAGCCAGATTGATCCAGGTGAATCAGCTCTTAAATGCAGGTCCGCAGGCGATGTGCTAAAACTTTCCCCAGGAGTTTGGGTTCAAAATTAGAGAAATAGGACGGTATGAGGATGGATCTCCTGGAGGGCTACCTGGTTTTAAAAAGAAGACTATCTCAGCCCGACGCCAATCCTGGGGCAATAATTGCCGTCAAGGGCATCATGTATTGTGTCCAACATATGTGGGCCAAGCGTACACACATGAGAGCGGAGAAATTCTATGGGGAACGCATTAGGACCTGGGGCCAGCCGGGTCATATCGCCATTAGCGCCGCCGTTAAGTCCTCTACCGTAATGGGGGAATCCAAGTGATCCTGCATCTGACCGGGGGGGGGGGGGGGGGGGGGGGGGGGGTGTTGGGGTCAATGTCGAGAGAGGAATTCTGCTATGAGGTCCTCCGAGAGCTGTTCCCTCCGTGTGTATAGTATGGAGAAGTGAAGTGCAAATTCTGTGACCACCGCTGCGGGGGATGTATGTAGAACACAGTCACTACCTCTGATGGTTGGGACCATGGCTGGGGCATTCCCTGTCTGACAGTCTATATAACGTTTTGCACAATTTGTCCCCCCCACTGGTATATTCAGTGTTGAGATGCCAACCAGATATTCTTAGCCTCGTCTATAAGGTGTTGGAGTAACCGTTGTTGCATATGGGAGAGATTATGGTGAAGGGTGGAACTCTGGTCCAATGTGTATTGTGCCTCAAGGGATGTACATTGGTCTTCCACCTCTGTCCTCTGGACAGAGAGCTTACATTTCTCATTTGCCCTGTAGCTAATGTCCACCCCACAGAGCATAGATTTGCAAGCCTCCCAAAGGGCCTCCTTGGTTGGAGCAGAGTCGGTGTTCAGAGTAAGATATTCTTGAAGTGCTTCGGTTAGGCACTCTTGATAATCAGGATCTCGGAGGTGCCATGGGGACATTCGCCACCGAAGGGGGGGCTTCTGCAAGTAAAGCGTCACCTTGACAGGGGAATGATCTGGCAACCCTCTAGGAAGGTGGGAGTCCTGGGAAAACCTATAAATGTAGGTTGGTGGTGCAAATAGGTAATTTAGGCGGGACATGGAGCCGTGAACCATGGACATATATGTGTAGCCTGTCTCGGTGGGATGGTAGTCTCGCCATATATATGCCCATCCCACTGAGCAACGACAGTTTAGAGGTTGTGGCTGAGGAACCCACACCGGCTCCGCAACTCCAATTGGGTGGTGCCATAATGTCATTCCAGTCCCCTCCCATAAGAGATAGGCCCTCCAGGAGTTCGCCCCACTGACGAGTAATGTTGTCTATAAATGTGCTACCCAGGGGTGAGGGGTGCATAGATGCTGCCCAGATTAAGTGGTTTCCCATAAAGTGTACCCGACAAAAGGACATATCTTCCTCCGGGATCTACCCAGTGTTTAATGTACGAGTTACTTACCTTCGGTAACGATGTATCTGGTAGAGATGTTGTCTAGCTGCAGATTCCTCAACTTAGAATATCCCAAGGCGTCAGACTGGATCCGGATTTTCTTTTGCAGCAGCACCTCTGCGTGTCGGGGGACGGTGCCACACTACCCCACCCAGACGTCGTCCACGGACGTGACGTCAGCGAGGTCATATATGTCCCTCCCGGCGCGCTGACGTCAGTTTTCTTTGGAGAAACTTTTCCGCAGCACAACGCGGAGCCACCAACAAAACTGTGAAAGTATGGGAACAGTGTGCGAAGGATGAAAATTCCGTGATAGAAAGAAAGAAGGCGGATGGTACAAAACATAATCATAAAAGACAGTAGCAGACACGGTCTACCTATAGGAGAAGTAGTAAAGGCAGAGCAAGCTCTGAGAAAAACACATTCAAAGCAAAGCATGGACCTTCTCCAAAGGCTGAGTAACAAGGGAAGAATATCGCAACAGGCAAGATAGATTGTTATTACCATGTAGAACTGTGCCGACCAACAAGGACGGGACACAGGAAGAGCATCAGTCCACTGAAAGAAGGTATGAAAATAATGACATTTCCCTAAGCAAGGAAATACCGAAACATAGTCCAGCAGATCCCCAAAGAAGGCTACTATAGAGGAGACAAGAGTGCTGACTCAATCGAGAAGGAGGGAGGGAAGCAACAGGAGAAGAAGAAGAATCTCCTGATGATGGTGAATGAAAAGGCACCGTTTTACAGGAAAGAAGCCACCTAGAGGGAGGCAGCCGCATATGGCAATTCTTAAAAGAGGGCACAACAACGTGAGCACCCTGAAGAAAACCAATGGCAACTGAAAGAGACAAAGTGGAGAAACCCGCCTGGCAAGGTCCTCGCAGAACGGGGAGGATGGGCGGGCATTAAGGAATCTGTGGCTAGGCAATGTCTCTACAAGATACATCGTTACCGAAGATAAGTAACTCGTACATCTGATAGAGACATCTAGCCGCAGATTACTTAACTTAGAATAGATACCACAGCCATACCCCCAGGGGGAGGTTGATCTGTGACAGAACAGAAAGTGCCCGAAGCAATGAGCCGGCAACAGAGTGACGGACCATGGGGAAGGCTGTGGCGGAATAGCCAGACAGCAACCCAAGTGGCTCGAAAGAGCAAAAGACAAGACATCCCAAAATGCCAGAATAGCGCAACACCATACCCGCAAGATTATGAGATGTATAAACAGCACTAGCCATATTCCAGAACCGAAGAGAGTCCAGAACGAAGGAGGGAGAAGGACTACTGCTGGCTCAATGGTGCATTAAGTGGACACGAACGAAAGCGAGAGGATAACAAGAAGAAATTTAACCAGAGCCTACCAGGCTAGCCCAAGCAAGGGAAGTCGCAGAGGCCACAGCCAGAAGCGAAGGGCAGAGGCAGGAACTGAGCAACATTTTAGAAAAGCAGGTGTGTGAGAAAGTGCCATCTTTCTTGAATGGTATGCCCCCACTTTTTGCTGAATTGCTGAATGTACTTTGAGTGGGCCTTGGGCTCCTGCCAATCAGGTGCCAAGGTCCTATGTTCCTTTCCTAAAAACTGTGCTGAAACCACAACCCAAATTGGCAATCCCTGGCCACATGTCAGCCCCTGGTAAATGGTACACTAGGTACCCAGGGCCTTGTGACCAGGGAAGGCCCCTAAGGGCTGCAGCACGTATTGTGCCACCCTTAGAGGCCTTGTACCCTGACACAAACACACTGCCCTTGCAGGCTGAGTGTCTGGGTATAGAACAAAACAGAGAGTGGACATAGCACACATTCCTGTGTGCCATGCCCACAACACACTGCCCTGGCATAAATCAGCCACCCCTCTAGCTGGGTGTCCTATGCCAGTGGTGTGGGTACAGAAGCATGAGCCCTGTGCCCCTACAGTACTCAAATCCATTCCTGGGCACTGGAAGTGCAGTGCTGCCATTTAAGAGTATATGGTGCTGGGAGATCATCAACACGAATTCCACAGCACCATGATGGCTCCACTGAAGACTGAGAAGTTTGGTATCAAACTTCTCAGCACATTAAACCTGCACTGATGCCAGTGCAGGATGTAATGTACAATGCACGACAGAGGGCATCTTAGAGATGCCCCCCTGAACCTAACCTACAACCCACATCTGGTCTGAGGAGCTGCCTAGGCTGCCACACAGCAGACATGTTGCTGGACCACTGGGTAGAGAGCCATCCGCTCTCCTGGGCCTGCAACAATGCACATCCTGGGCGAGGTGCTAGGTCTCCTCCCCCAGGATGGGCAGGGGAAGCTTCAAAGGCATGCCACCTTTGTGAGCTTCTCCAGGCCACTTGCTGTACTCAGCAACTGGCCCCTACCGGTTCTAAACCCCCAGTCTGGTGGGAATCAGGACTAGGCCACTGCCCCCCTCCCACAGTAGAGTGGCAGGATAGGGGGTGTACCCACCCCAGGGACCCCTTTACCTACCTGTAACGCCCCTAAATTTAGTATTTAGGGGCACACTGAACCTACCTTCCTGAGATCCAGATTCCGAAACTGCAAAGAAGATCAAGAGACAAGAAGACATGCCGTGCAGCTGCTCACAAGAGGAAGACACCAACTGCTTTGGCCCCAGCCCTACTGGCCTGTCGACCCTCGAACCTGCTCCTGCTAAACTCTGGCATCTCCAGTGGCCAGCAACCTCACAAACCCCGGAGGACCTGGCTACCTTGTGACTCTAAGCAACTGGGACTCCCACGAGCAGTGGTACTGCTCAAATCAAGTAACTGACCCCTGGCATCAGGCAGGAACCGCAAACCCTGCACACTCAGCACTCGCCAAGCCTGGCCTGTGCTGGAGTGAACAAAGACTCCGAGGACGTCCCCCCGGCAACTGTGACCCCGAATCCAGCACCCGAGGACCCACCTCAACGCCCCTGACGACGCCTGCAGCCTCAGAACCAGGGACCCCTCCAACCGCAACCAGCCGAGGGTAAGCTTTCCAAAAACCAAAAGGCACACCTGCACCCGGCGCCCTGCGGCCCCCTGTGCCCAACTCCTGGGTACCTACCTATCCTCCAACTACCCAACTTACCTCTCGAAGTGGTGGTCACACCTGAAGAATCTTCGTCCCCGAGCTTGCAGCCTTTGCTAGTTTTTGAGCTTCTCCATTGCAATCCATTGAGCGCGCAACGGCTCAAAGCACCCTGCACCCAGCCGCCCGAGTGCCCCTGGCAGTGCAATCTCTACTCTACTTACCCATTTGCCCTGAGCAAGTGACCAGGAGCCCAGCTCCCACAGCCGCGGCCTGCTAGCCAGCAGCCACCAACCAAGGGCCCCCTGGCTCCCATAGGATAACATTGGGCCCAACTCACTCTGCACCCGGCTGCCGCTGTGCCGCTGAGAGTTTAACAACTATACTGACCTGACGAGGGAGCTTGAAGGTCGAAGGGAGAACTCGCCCACGAAATACAGAGAAGCAGGGTGCAGCACCTTGGACAACCTGCATCGGGGCTGTCCCGCAGGCACAGGAGACATAGAATAGGGTGACGTAAATTGAAGTTCCCTATCTGGGGTTTGAAGCTGTGTCAAAAAGCATTCAGAACCCATGTTAGTTACCCCTGGACCATCTGTCCTGTCCCAGTAAAAAAGACATCCAAAGGGAGTGGCCACAGAGGCATCGAAAGTGCCAATAGGAACACGCATAACTGTTGAGTAGACCCTCAGACCTCCAGACCACTTCCTCCAACTGTGAGGGGAAATGCACCCCCCTACAGAAGAGTGGGACTGTTTAGTATAGGCCTAGAAAGAAGCATCTTGAAGCGGGCAGATCCCAGGGAGTGGAACGCAAGGAACCCTTATTGCCGATGATGCAGGAAAAGACACCAAAGTGCACATAAAGGTGCTAGAAAAGACACCGCCATGCAGAACTAGGGCAAGCTTGAGTACAAGTACTGACTTGCTCCTTGAAACACGGAGATGTAGGACCAGGCTTTGCAGTAGCGAACAGAGGTGGAGAGCAAGGGGGGCGAGCTACGACCACGCAACTACGGGTGCCGTAGGAGGAACCCACCTAGTGCACCCGTGGCAGGAGGTAGCCGAGTTTTGAAGCGTGTCGAAACACATTGAAAATCTCCAAAAGAGGAGAATGAGGCACATACGCAAGGCTCATGCAAGGCGAGACCCACGGCATAAAGGAGATAGCGCCAAAGGGACAACACTGAACACCGTGCAATGGTAAGACAAGGGCGTCATTGGACGTAGACAGCCCAAAGGGGCCTCCATGCCCGCATGACGCAGAGCAGAGCTATACAATAGCATACAGGTATGAAAAAATGAGAAAAGGGGGTGCACAAATGAAATAGTCCAATGAGCCTCAACGTTGTATCTCAATATCCTCTTTATTTCAAAATTGATTAAGGTTGATAAAAAGATGGTCAGCCAACGCGTTTCATTCCCTCAAGGGGGCATGCCGACGCACTAGGAACTCTGCCCGTGCTATTGCCGATGAATATACTGCTTGTGGAACACACTACACTCCGTCAAGCTTTCGAGACCTGTTCTATTTCTATGAACATACAAATTTGACTTAAGCCCTGATGAAGTTCCCCTTGAGGGAATGAAACGCGTTGGCTGACCATCTTTTTAGCAACCTTAATCAATTTTGAAATAAAGAGGATATTGAGATACAACGTTGAGGCTCATTGGACTATTTCATTTGTGCACCTCCTTTTCTCATTTTTTCATATTGTATTGATCTGGAGCACAGTAGCGCCACTCAGCGGCTGGCGTATGGGGTTGATTGCACAACAAATACTTTCTATATTTCTTTTTAAGAACTGATGTGAGGTGCGCCAAGAAGGGCCCGCCGTTGTTGCAGTTGAAATAATAGCATACAGGTACTCCACTTGGAGTATGGCACATCCCCAAAACCATGGGGAACACCTCTTAGGGCAAACCACAATCAGTGGACAGAACACAAACAATCTGTGGAACACCGCCACAGTAAGCTTACAGCCAGCCTAAAAAACGCGTAGTGCAACTGGTGGACGCCAAATAAAGGGGCAACCACCCCAGATCATGTGAAAGGGAAACAGTTGAAAACAGACCTATGGGGGAGGATGAAATCCCACACGGAGGCGCTGTACAGCCGAATCGGCGTGGGCATCAAACAAAGGGACCCAATCAAAGGGTAGGTCAACAAGGCGTTCACGGATATTCTCCGGAATGACGCCATCCCGCAACCAAGTGTGGCGCCGTAGGGCCACCAAACAAGCCATAGCACGGCCAAAGGAATCTGCAGTATCCAAGGTCAAGCGGATTTTAAATTCTGCCAAATCACGGCCATCACGGAGAAGAAGGTGGTAAACACGAGCGCCCTCTGAAGTGGCTGATGGAAGAGACTCGGCAGAGTCCCAAAGGGCAGAAGTAGCCCGAGCCAAGACACACTGTATTTAGTGATCAAAGAGCAGCGGTAGTGGAGGCGAAAATGTTAAGGCCCCACGACTCAAGCCATCTGGACTCCCGAGAGGGAGAAAGCAACAGCTGAGGCAAGGAAGGGAAAGCAGTTTGCAGGACAAACCCCTGAACGTCTGGGTGAACAAATAAGCAAACTGGATCAAGTGGAGCAGGACGGTGGCAGTGCAAGATAGAACAAGCCACCGGATCACCGGAAGCTGGCCGAGCCCAGGTGCCCAAAGAGGCATCATAAAGAGAAGCTTTGAAGGGTAGAAGCAGCTCTACGGTCCCTGAACCGTGGTGGAGGACATCCAGCAGAGGGTCAACTGGCAGGGGGACCGAAGGAGGATGCAGACTCAGAACATGATTGGCCAAGGAGACAACCCGAAGGAATGCCGCAACGGCCTCGGTAGCCCTCCGAGGAGGGGACAGCAACTCATCTGTGGGTGAGGGCTGTAAAGAACAAGTTACTAACCTTCGGTAACGATGTATCTGTAAGAAACATTAGTTAGTTAGATTCCTCACCTTAGAATATCCCCAGGCGTCAGACTGGATCCGGAAGATTTTTCGTCAGCAATACCCCTTGCGCGTCGCTAGGCGTCGTCTGCGGCTCCGCGTCCGTCGTCGGCGTCGTGCGCCGGGATGACGTCGTCGGAGTACTTAGACGCCGCCCTCGCGCGCTGACGTCAGTTCTTGTACATAGCCTTCCGCGCCAGGAACGCAGAGCCATGCAAAGACCGACACTGGTGCCAAAAATAAAATCTAGGGGCCTGAAAGGACAACCTTAACCCTAGATGTCAGTTCGCAGAACGGGGAGGATGGGAGGGTCGGTGAGGAATCTAACTAACTAATGTTTCTTACAGATACATCGTTACCGAAGGTTAGTAACTTGTTCATCTGAAAGAAACACGTTAGTTAGATTCCTCACCTTAGAATAGATACCCAAGCAATACCATCCCCGGTGGTGGGTCTGCGAACCAAGATCACACCAGAAAGTCCTGGAGGACAGAACGGCCAAAGAAGCCATCCCTCCGGACTTGGCTGTCAAGGCAATAATGCCTGGCAAACGTGTGTAGAGAAGCCCACGTCGCCGCCTGACAGATGTCCTGCAAAGGGACTCCCCGTCCCAAGGCAGTAGTAGCCGCCGTGGCCCGAGTAGAATGGGCGCGCAGCCCAACAGGAGGGTCCTTTTTAGCCAAGGAATAGCAGATTTTTATACACAAAACGACCCACCGAGAGATGGTTCGTTTGTGCACAGCTTTCCCCTTCTTAGCGCCCACGTACCCAACAAAAAGCTGGTCGTCCACCCGGAACTGTTTTGTGCGGTCCAGATAGAAGGAGAGCGCACGTTTTGGGTCCAGACGGTGGAGCCTCTCTTCCTCTTTGGAAGGATGCGGAGGCGGAAAGAAGGTGGGCAAGGTGACAGACTGCCCAAGGTGAAATGGAGTCACCACTTTAGGAAGAAAAGAGGGACGAGGCCGAAGGACAACCTTGTCCGGATGAACAGATAGAAAAGGAGGCTTTGAAGATAAAGCCTGGAGCTCACTCACCCGTCTAGCCGAGGTGATGGCTACCAGAAAAGCAGTCTTTAGAGTTAGAAGACGAAGAGGGCAATTGTGAAGAGGCTCGAAGGGAGCGCACATCAGGAATGTCAAAACCAGATTCAAGTCCCACTGAGGCATTACAAAAGGGACAGGAGGGAACGTGTGTGTAATGCCTTTGAGAAAGCGTGTAACCACAGGGGACTTGAAAAGAGAAGGCTGATCAGGAAGCCGCAAGAAGGCGGAGATGGCAGCAAGATAACCTTTCAGGGTGCCCAGGGCAGAGCCCTGCCGGGCCAGAGAAAGAAGGAAGAGGAGAACCTCAGAAAGAGGGGCGGAAAGGGGATCCACAGCCTTTGCTGTGCACCATGCCACAAATTTGTTCCACCGGCAGGCGTATACCGACTTTGTGGAGGGACGCCTGGCTGCCAGAATGATATCACAGACTTCAGGAGGCAAGTCAAATGGCATCAACTGCCGCCGCTCAATCTCCACGCATGGAGGTGGAGGCTGGACAGGTTCGGGTGGAGGACCGTCCCCTGCTGCTGCGACAGAAGATCCTCCCGAAGGGGCAGACGTATCGGGGGATCGGTCAACAGACTGAGTAGCTCGGGATACCAGTATCTTCGTGCCCAATCCGGAGCCACCAAGATGACTTGGGCCCGGTCGCGCCTGATCTTCTTCAGCACTCTGGGCAGAAGTGGTATAGGCGGAAAGGCGTACAACAGACCGCAACTCCACTCGTGACGAAAAGCGTCGCCGAGCGAGTGCCGCCTTGGAAATTCCAACGCGCAGAACTGCTGACATTGCGCGTTCTCTTCGGTGGCGAATAGATCTAACCAAGGCTCTCCCCACTGCTGAAAGAGGCCTTGCACCACTTCGGAGTTCAGACGCCATTCGTGATCCATCATGCACCGGCGGCTGAGTTCGTCTGCTCTGGCGTTCAGAGAGCCCGCCAGATGTTGAACCACCAGGGTGACGCCCTGGTGTTCCAGCCATGTCCAGAGGCGCAGAGCCTCCTGACAAAGGGTCCACGACCCCACCCCGCCCTGTTTGTTGCAGTACCACATGGCGGTGGTGTTGTCCGTGAACACCTGCACGACACTTCCCCTGACAGAGGGAAGGAAGGCTTTCAGTGCAAGCCGGATCGCTCTCAACTCCAACAGGTTGATGTGGAGACGAGACTCCGCCGGAGACCAGAGGCCTCTGATCTCCGCCTCTCCCATATGGCCACCCCAACCCAGGAGGGACGCATCCGTCACTACGACATGCTCCGGTTGGGGAAGGGAGAGGCTCTTGCCCTTGACCCACTCGCGGTCCGTGAGCCACCACTGCAACTGCTGTGCAGTGCCCTCCGAGATCAAGACATGGTCGGACAGGTTGCCGTGATGCTGGGCCCACTGAAACTTCAGGTCCCACTGCAGAGCCCGCATGCGCCGCCTGGCGTGATGCACTAGTAGGATGCAGGAGGCCATCAGCCCCAGAAGCCGCAACACTAGCCTGACCGAAACCCGGGATAGAGGCCGAAAGATGGGAATCAGGGCCTGTATATCCCGGACCCGCTGTTCCGGTGGATGGACCCGGAACTGCGCCGAATCGAGAACCGCTCCGATGAAGAGGAGCTTCTGAGAGGGACTCAAGTGTGACTTCGGCACGTTGATGGAAAACCCCAGCAAATGCAGGAGATCCGCCGTAGTCTGGAGGTGGGAGACGACTGCCTGGGGCGAGCCCGCCTTCAACAACCAGTCGTCGAGATAGGGGAAGACTGGGACCCCTGATCTGCGCAGATGAGCTGCGACCACCGCCATCACTTTCGTGAACACCCGAGGGGCACTGGTGAGGCCGAAGGGGAGCACGGTAAACTGAAAGTGCTCTTGGCCCACCGTGAACCGCAGGTAACGCCGGTGGGCCGGCAGGACGGGGATATGGAAATATGCGTCCTGCAAGTCCAACGCTACCATCCAGTCTCCAGGGTCTAGGGCAGCTAAAACCTGAGCCAACGTTAGCATCTTGAACCTTTCCTTTCGGAGGAAGGCATTGACGTTCCGGAGGTCCAAGATAGGGCGCAGGCCCCCCTTGCCCTTCTTGGGAACCAGAAAGTAGTGGGAATAACAACCACGACCTACTTCTGGACTCGGAACGCGCTCGACGGCCCCCTTGGCCAAGAGAGCCGAAACTTCCTCGCGGAGAAGATCCAAATGATCCCCCGAGATACGGTGGTGCTGTGGTGGCATGGCTGGAGGGGTCGTCTCGAAGGGGAGGGAGTAGCCCCTTCGGACGATTTGCAGCACCCACCTGTCCGATGTTATGGACCGCCAGTGGAGCAGGTGATGGCGAACTCTGCCGCCCACTGGCGTGGTATGGGCCTGAAAGCTCGGACTAGGAAGGCTTTGAGGCGGATGCTGCCGGGGTGGATGTGGGCTGACCACGTCGGCCTCCATTTCCGCCACGGCGGAAGCCACGTCCGCGACCGCGCGCAGGTTGGTTCTGCGGCTGGTGGCTCTGCGGACGTGAGGAGGCGCCCCTTCCTTGGCCACGAAAGGGGCGAAAAGCGGAGGTGTGCGCCCGCGGAGCCGAGAGGCCCAAGGACTTGGCCGTAGCCCGGGAGTCCTTAAAGCGGTTCAGCGCACTGTCCGCCTTCTCACCAAACAGGCGAGTGCCATCAAAGGGCATGTCCATGTGGGTGTTCTGGACATCCCCGGAAAATGACGTGGACCGCATCCAGGCGTGGCGGCGGAGCGCCACCGTGGTGGAAATCGCCCGACCTAGCGAGTCCGTGGTGTCAAGCCCACATCTTATGGCGTGCCGTGCTGCATCCCTCCCATCGGCCAGAGCCTGGGAAAGACGTGGCCGGACCTCCTCCGGACACAGGGGCAGCACGTCCTCCACCGTATCCCACAGGGAATGGGAATAACGGTCCAAGAGACAGGCGGTATTTAAGGACCGCAGGCCCAAACTAAGGGACGAGAACAGTTTCTTGCCAAACTGCTCGAGTCTCTTGGAATCCCGGTCCGGCGGAGAGGTCGGGAAGGAGGATTGGGAAGTAGAGGCCTGGATAACCAGACTCTCGGGGGTGGGGTGTTGGGACAGGAAGCTGGGGTCGCCCGGAGCAGGGCGGTGGCGCCTGGCAACGTTCCTATCCACAGGAGGAACTGTGGAGGGCTTGGACCAGGTGCCCTGCAGAACGTCAGTGAGGGCCTCGTTAAACGGCAGCAGAGGCTCAGTGGAGCTTGCTGAGGTTTGAAGCACCTCAGTGAGGATGTTGGTCCTCACAGCCACGGCAGGCAACTCGAGCCCAAGGGCCTCAGCCGCCTTGCGCAGCACCACAGAAAATGCTGCACCCTCCTCCGAAGCCACGGTCGGAGGAGAAGTGAATCCAGCGTCTGGCGAGGTGTCCAGCCCGCTGGCCTCCCCCAGTTCATCTGCCCAGTCCTGAGAAAGCTGTGACTGAACAGCCAGAGGGTCCTCGAACCCCTCCCAGTCGCCCCCTTCTTCCGATTCCTGATAAACAGGAGGAATGATCGGAACCGGACTGTAGAGATGGTAGGTCTCTAGCGGCGTCGGATGCGGCGTCGGCGGACGCCGTGCCGGCGTCGGGTCCGGATGAGGGCTAAACTGGGGCGTCGGCGTCACAGGCGTCGGCGGCGCCGGTGACGGCGTCGGTGGTTCAGGCGTCGGTGGAGGAGTGACAAGGTCAACCGGCGTCGACTGGGGCCCAGGCATGGGCCCCGCGGGGACCTGCGGCGTCGAGACCGGAGTCGTCGACGGCGCCGGGGCCGGAGCCGCCGGCACGCGAGGTCGCCCAGTCGAGCCCGCGGGGCCCGAAGGCGCGCCAGCGGGCGTCGACGGCGGGGCCAGGCTCCTCATGGCCGAGAGGAAGGCGCTGATCTCCGCCGGCGCCGCGTCAGCCCCAGGGACCGGAAGGTATGGGGGCGGACGCGGCACCTGCGGCTCCGCCGGAGCCGCGGGGGTGGAACCACTTGGACCCTCGGCCGAGTCGCGCGACCGGCGAGGGGAGTCCGAAGAGCGATGTCGCCTCTTGGACTTCTTTGAGTGCTTGGACTTACCCGACGACTTGGAGCCCGACGATCGATGGTGGCGTCGGCTAGGGCTCCGCGAGCGATCCTTGGACCTCCTCCTGGACCGGGATCGCGCACGACGCGGAGCCGAGTGGCGAAGCTCGAGAAGCTTGCGGGACCGCTCCCGCCTAGCCTTCGAAGTCAGGGCCTGGCAGTCGTTGCACGACTCCGCGTCGTGGTCGAGGCCTAAGCAATAGAGGCACCGGCGGTGGTGATCGGTCACCGACATCAGTCGATGACAGCCTTCACAAGCCTTGAACCCAGGCATCCTACCGGCACCAGATGTCGACAGACAGGGATCAAAAATGATCAAAAAGATTTAGTCAAAAAAGACTAAAAGGGGTAGCTCTCCCGGATCTGCGCTTACTGGCGCGGAAAAAAGAAGAACTGACGTCAGCGCGCGAGGGCGGCGTCTAAGTACTCCGACGACGTCATCCCGGCGCACGACGCCGACGACGGACGCGGAGCCGCAGACGACGCCTAGCGACGCGCAAGGGGTATTGCTGACGAAAAATCTTCCGGATCCAGTCTGACGCCTGGGGATATTCTAAGGTGAGGAATCTAACTAACGTGTTTCTTTCAGATCTAAGCCTCCCACCCCAAGGAGGTTGACCAATGAACTGAGGATGTGACCTATGCCAAAAAGAAGGAAGCCCCATTGACGAATGAGGGTCCTGATGGGGCTCCTGAGGAGGCAGGGAGTCCGCCGGGGCCACAAATTCCAAAGGGGGGAGAGGCAAGGACAGATCCGGCATTGCCCAGCGTTGAGGCAATGTCGCACTACCCCCGGAAGCCTCCGGAGAGGAGTTAATCCTGTGTCGGGGTGGCGCCTGGGCGACTTAGGTCGGCACCGACCCTGCCCCATCCGGTGCCGACTTGACCTCAACCACGACAAGCTCCGCTTCCAAAGAAGGAGACTGCGCCGGAGCAGGGGCAAGCCCACGACGCGGGACCGGCGCCGACTCAGCCTCAACCACAACAGTCTCCAACTCCAAAGGAAGGAACGGAGTTGGAGCTGGGAAGGCAAGTCTACGGCGCCGGACGGGCACCAACCCTGCCTCCGGACAGGCAGCCGCCTGTCCGGAAGGCTGAGACATGCTCGAAGCAGGGCTACGAGCACCAGCAACCACCTGCGGCGCCACATGGAACCCCACTGGACTATGCGGCGCGGCAGGGCTGCTATGGGTCGAACAGGGGGACCCAACCGTCCGCACCCGGAAGACGCCACATCTCCATCATCCAGTCGGCGCCGGGGGCGAACCCGCCGGCGCATCTGCCGGAGACCCCGCCCGTAGCGGAGGCTCGGAGGACGCCCCAGGGAGAGGAGGGGAACCAAGGGAGGCATACAGGGCCGCGGCATAGGCCTCAATCTGGGTCAGAGTCACCCCCGTGCCAGGATAAGGCGGACAAAGAAGGGGCGACTCCCGTAGGCGCACGTCCGGAGGATTCCAGGAACTAGTGCCCCCGAGAACCGAAGGAAGTGAGGTCGAGGACCTCGGCGATATGCACCGTGACTTACCCGAGCGAGGCTAACAACGCACCTGGGAACCAGAGGGCGACCAACGCCGCAAATGGAACCCACTGCCAGAGGGATCTGCCACCGATGAGAAGGTCGGGCTGAGACGGCTCAGACCGGGACAGACAAGCCGAAAGCAGCTTCATCCTGCGCTCCCGCCGGGATTTCGGTTTGAGGTGTTAGCAGGCGTCTCAGTCCGTCGAGTCGTGGTGTTCGCCCAGAAACCACATACAGATAAGGTGTGGGTCTGTCAGCTCGCCGGGAGGGACTTAATGACCTCGCTGACGTCACGTCCGTGGACAACGTCTGGGCGGGGTCGTGTGGCGCCGTCCCCCGGCGCGCAGAGGTGCTGCTGCTGCTGCTGCAAAAAAAATTCCGGATCCAGTCTGACGCCTGGGGATATTCTAAGTTAAGGAATCTGCGGCTAGATAAATATCAGATATGAAGGTATGGAACACGGCAGTGAATCGGCATGGATGTTCCTCGAGAAACCCCTGGTGAATCCTGAATGATACACCAGATGATACCCAAACCTGGCCAGGCATGGGGCCTTGTTACTCAATAAGTGAGCCTCCTGGAGAAGGATGTCTGCTCCATAACGTTTGTGGCAGAATGGCCCCTTGCTTTATTTTATTAAGTAGCCCTCAGACATTCCATGTTACTATGGTTAGTTCATTCACGGGGGAAATTGCTGGCTGGGTGGCCATATGTAAGGTTTTGGAACAAATAAACTGGCCTGTCTAGTGTAGAGTGGAACATTGCGTCTGCATGTGTGAAGAAACTGAAAAATACAGAACACCCCCCCCCCCTCCCATACTACCAAGAAATCAAAGCATCTGTTGCGGTAGAGACCAGCCCAGGACCCTAACTGTAGATCCCAGGACCCTCCCTCCAATGGATCACAAAAGCCCATATAACATTAACAGTGGGGTATACGTGTCCGGGTCAGTTTAACTACAGTGGAACGTGTCCACCTCTACTCGGTGCCGGATAGACGGGTTATTTCCTTACTGCGCTATATCGAATGCAGTCTATTGGCAACCATGCTGGACGTAGAGTAATCAAGACACTTGCTCAGGGCTGGAGGATCGTCGTGTAGATCCAGAACGATGTTGTGGTTTGGATTTCGCTCTACGCGCTCTATTCGTTTGTGAGCTTCTGGAAGTCAGACTCCAGCGGCGGCGGAGTGAGGTTTCAAAAGCACCCGTTCGTCAGACCAGGAAAAGACCACTTCAGGCGAGTCAAAGAAGTGTGTCTTAGAATTATACACCACCCGGAGTCTGGCCGGATATAGCAGCATTTAGGAGATATTGAGGTCACTTAGTCGCTTTTTCGCTGCCGTGAAGGATTGCCGCTGCTGCTGCACCAAATGGGTATAGTCCAGGAAAATCATTATGGGCCTGGAGTTGAAGATGAGTTTGTCTATGTGCGACCGTGCAAACTGCAACACAGCATCCCTGTCTGTGTAATTGAGCAGCTTGGCAATAACTGGCTGCTGCGCCTCACCGGGAGGGCGCCTCCTCGTGAGCGCCTGATGGGCTCTCTCGACCACGCAGCATGTGGAGAGCATTTCGGCAGGCAGCAAATCCTTGAGCCACAAGGTAAGGAAGTGGTTCATAGAGTTACCTTTGCATCCTTCCGGGAAACCAACAGAGCGTAGTTTATTGCGCCTTGCCCGGCCTTCTGCATCCTCCACCAGAGTGGCTAGTTTTTGAGAAATGGACGTCAATTTGACCCACTGCTGGGGGCTTGTGACAATCTTCTACTGAGGACACTCATCTCAGCTTCTGTAATCAGATCCACAGCTTTTCTTAGGCCCTATCATAGGAAAGAGCCTTCCATGCCCACTGCGCCAATCTTAGCCTCCAGCGTGTCTCTTGCCTCCGTAATGGCCGCCAACAGAGCAGCATTGTCTGGTATGGAGCCAGGCGTGGAACCACCACTCCCAGTTATGGCATATTGGTCCAGGGTGCTTTGTTTCGGGCCCGTGACGTTAGGCTTATCCTTTCCCATCGCAAGCTATTGTCACATCTACTGCAGGGAGACTCTGGTCAGGATTTGTTTGGCTGCAGGGGTCGTGACTGAGCCAATTCACCACTCTTGGGGCACCGGGGAGAGCGCGACGGGCCAGTCCTCAAGGAAACCCCCCACTGCAAGGTCACAAGCCGCACCAGGCCAAGCCCGGTCGACTCCGCAACCCACAGCGGAAAGCCAAGTAGGCCTCTCTAACGGGACCTCTCTCGCCGGATCACCAGCCCACCACTACCCCCCCACGCCCCCCCCCCCCCCCAGCAGCCTCAGCTCCGCAAGGTGATTCTCCTCTGTCAAGCATGGGCCAGGCACACCGTGGGTCCTCTTTGTCTGTAGGGCACCATGTATGTCCTCACCCCCCCTCAACTGCTAGGCGGTTCCAATGGCACTCTCTACTCCTAATAGCAATATTTAAAATGCCCGCAGGAGGTCCCAAGAGGATGACTCATGTGCCTCTAGGGTCACAGCAGGAGTCCGTGCGTGGGCTGCATAGTTGACACGGCAATCAGGCAGAGGACGAGGCGCCGTGGCTACCGACTCCAGACAGACGCGGTGCCGCCCCCTCACAGCAGGAACACCGCCGGTCCAGCGCCGGCTCCCCGTGCGCCAAACCCCAGGAACAGCTCAGACAGGCTACCGGGGAGGCCCTGCCACACGGCGCGTCACCTCCCTACCCCCAGCACCAGAAACCTAGGCAGCCGTCTCCCACCAGCCGAGCCCCAGCCCGAGTCAACCCCGCGGCATCAGCTACAACCGAGCTGGCCCGCGAGGCTCCACAGCAACTAGGACCGCTGCCGCAGGTAGGGATGTCTCGCAGTAGGGGACTCCGGCGGGCAGCAGACACACCCACAGCACTCACCTTGACCCCCCCTGTGTCTCCTGGCTCCTCACCTCAGGGCAGGCCCCGCTTTAGGTTCCTGCGGCGTCTCCCCAGAGGGCCAGCGACGGCCCGCGGCACCAGGCACGATCTGCGCCACCTCCAAGGCAGCTCACGCGGCCACGCACAATCAGCCACTGGCAACCACATTTCTGCCTCGCTCCAGACACCCCTAATGCAAAGGCAGTTCCCCAATCGTCGGATGGGTGCACCAAGTCAATGTTGGGATCATTTTGACGGATTATAGAGGCGGACGCGCAGAGCATGTTCAAGCTGCGTCCGCCATGTTGGCTGCCCAAGCCACGCCCCCCTAAAAGAATATTTTTTATACAAAACAATTGGTCTGAAGTTCAGTCTTTGAGTGTGTGAATTCATTTGCTGACTGAGTGTGTACAACAAATGCTTAACACTGTCCCCTGATACTGCCTTACTACTCGACCACACTACCACAAATAGAGAGTGAGGTGCTATGCAACTTTACCTCTGCCTACCTTTAGGGTTCCACTGAACTCTGAACACTATAACTCACTTTGGTATAGTATATACAGAGCCAGCTTCCTACAACAACAGCCTGGGGCGAGCCCGCTTCAACAGCCAGTAGAGATAGGTGAAGACTGGAACCCTTGATCTGCGCAGATGAGCTGCGACCACCGCCATCACTTTTGTGAACACCCGAGGGGCACTGCTAAGGCCAAAGGGGAGCACAGTAAACTGAAAATGCACGTAGCCTACCGTGAACCGCAGGGAACGTCGGTGGGCTGGCAGGATGGGGATGTGAAAATAAGCGTCCAGCAAGTCCACCGCTACCATCCAGTCTCCAGAGTCGATGGCAGACAGGACCTGAGCGAGCGTCCAAATTTGGAACTTCTCCTTCCGGAGGAAGCGGTTGACGTTCCTGAGATCCAAGATAGGACGCAGGTCTTTGTCCTTCTTGGGAACCAGAAAGTAGTCGGAATAGCAACCACAACCTACTTCTGGGACAGGAAAGCGCTCGATGGCTCCGTTGGCGGAGAATGATGAAACTTCCTGTTGGAGAAGGGCCAGATGATCCTCCGACATGCAATGGAACTGAGGCGGCATGGATGGAGGGATAGTCTCAAAGGGGAGGGAGTAGCCCCTTCGGACTATTTGCAAAACCCAGCTGTCTGACATGATGGTGCGCCAGTGGGAGAGGTGATGTACTGCCACCCACTGGCGTTTGGTGGCCCTGAAAAGTCGGACTAAGAGGGTTTGGAGGCTACTGAAGAGGGGGCTGTGGTGGACTGGCCTGACCGCTGGCCCCTAGAACCACAGCGGTGGTTTCCCCTGCCGTGAAGGGGCAGAACAGGTTGCGCTGGTCTGTGGCTCTGGGCGGGACGTGGTGAGGCACCCCTGCTGTAGCCACAGAAGGGGGAAAAGACAGACCGCGCAGGGCGGGTGGAGGATAGGCTCAAGGACCTGGCCATAGCCAGAGAGTCCTTAAGTGACGGCCATGAAAGGGCATATTCATGAGAGCGGATTGAACATCCACTGAAAAACCAGTTGACCTCACCCAGGCGTAGCGTCGAAGGTCTACTGACGTGGAAATCATCCTGCCTAGTGAATCCACGGCATCCAGCCCACAGCGGATGGTAAAATTCACTGCATCTCTCCCTTCGGCAACTGCACAGGAAAGTACTGCCCGGCCTCCTCTGGGCACTGGGACAGCACTTGCGCTACCGTATCCCACACGGATTGGGTGTAACAGCCCAACAGACATGCGGTGTTTACCGACCGCAGTCCCAAGCTGGAGGAAGAAAACATCTTCCCAAGATGGTGCAGCTTTTTGGTATCCCTATCAGGTGGTGTGTTAGAGAATGCGCCTTTGGAGGTGGAGGCTTGGACCACTAAGCTCTCAGGGGTGGGGTGTTGGGAGAGGAAAGTGGTGTCGCCCAGGGCCGGGAATCGGGCAATCATCCGATCCACAAAAGCCCCTGTGTTAGGCCTGGACCAGGTGCCCAAAATGAGGTTGGTGAGAGCTTCATTAAATGGTAGCAGGGGCTCCTAAGAGCTCACTGCCGGTTGAAGCACCTCTGTCAGGAGATTAGTCCTAACTGCCATCGTAGGTAGCTCAAGGTTGAGCGCCTCGGCCGCCCTACGCAACACTACAGCGTAAGATGCTCCCTCCTCCGTAGCCACGGTATGAGGAGACAAAATGCCAAGGTCTGGTGAGGTGTGCAAACCACTGGCTTCCCCCAGTTCCCCTTCCAGTCCGGTTCATAGCCCAACTAGTCAGTTAAAGGGTCCCCAGACCCTTTGCCAACCAGGGCCTGTGTTCTTTCCCCAAAACTGTACCCAAACTCAATTGGCATCTCTGGCCACAGGTCAGCCCCTGGTAAATGGTAACACAGGTACCCAGGCACTGTGGCCGGAGAAGACCTCTAAGGACTGCAGCACTTATTGTGCCACCCTTTGAGGACCTGTACCTTCACTCACACACACACACACACACCCCCTCATTTCAGGCTGCATGTTTTGGTGCAGAACAAAGTGAAGAGTTGACATAGCACACATCCCTGTGTGCCATACCTACAACCCACTGCCCAGGCATAGGTCAGCCACCAATCTAGCTTGGTGCACTATGCCACTGGTGAAGGTACAGGTGCACGAGCATTGTACCCCTACAGTGTCTAAGCCAATTCCTAGACATTGTAAGTGCAGTAATACCATTAAGAGTATATGGTACTGGGAGTTTGTCATTACAAACTCCACAGCACCATAGTGGCTTTACTGAAAACTAGTTAGTTGGATATCAAACTTCTCAGCACATTAAATCCACACAGATGCTAGTGTGGGATTTAATATAAAATACACTCAGAGGGCATCTTAGAGATGCCCCCTGAAAAACTACCTAACTCTTGTCCTGGCTGAGTGGCTGCTCGCCAGCTGCCACCCCAAGACATGTTTCTGAACCCTTGAGTCGAGAACCTCCCGCTCTCGGGGTCCTGAAACAAAGCACATCCTGGGCAGAGATGCCAAGCCTCATTCCCCAGGATGGGACGGGTCCATGAAGGGGAAGCTTTAAAGACTTGCCGCCTTTTTGAGCTACCCCAGCCTATTGCTGCTCCCAGCAGCTGGGCCCCACCGGTTCTGACCTCCACTTTGGGGGGGAGAATTGGCGGGAAACCAAGAGTAGAGGTGTGCCTACCTTTGCCAACCCTGCCCCTCAGGTGTGGGAAAGCAACTCTCAGTCCCTGCCATCTTGAAGATTGGGGATGGGGTGGAGGGGGTTGTGGGGGGGGGGGGGGGGGAAATCAACATCAGGCAAAAAGTGGGGGGCAACCATGCAAAAAGGGGCACTTTCCTACACCTGCGTACAGAATTTCTAAGTGAAAACCAATGACCATTATTATCTACATTGTAAAAGTGAGTTAAAAAACTGACAACCACTACAGATGAAAGACTAATCCATAGCGTAACTAACCTGGACCCTTATAATTTCATATCAAACTTAGACCTTGCTGATAAGTCAACTCAATAAAACTAACCTTTGGAGGAAGAAATCAATAAAGACCATTGGAAAATAGAAACTTACCATGTTCCCAAAGAAATAAATATAAAATATTAAAGAAAACATGATTGCACTGCTAGCAAAAAGGAAAAACCTGACAAACTGAAAAATTGAAGACAATTGTTTTTATTTAAATAGACTGTCAAAAGGACCTTACTTAATTGCCCCTTGTGAGAAAATTGTTGAGTACAATTAGTAAATAAACAATCTGTCTGTTATTTAGACCAAATGTTTGCAATGTATTCAAGCCAATGGGTTTCTCTCTAACAGTTTCTTGTTGGTATCAATCTACACACTGAGTGTTACAACTTCCAGAATCTAAAGCCATAACTGCCTTACATTATGTTTGAATTCTTGCCAATACATGGTGACACTAGACTGTTTCAAATTATGGCGGATGTTGATTTTATGTTCTGTTATTCGGACCTTAATTTTAGGAATGGTTTTTCCTATGTACATAAGTCCACAGACACTTTAAAGGATATAAGCAATTGCTGGTGTTGCGACAAATTGTATGTCTCAACATCATCTTATGTCCTCAAAGTGATGGGTCACTGTTTTTCAAAATCCTGTTATTGCAACACGTGAAATTTCCCCATCTCATTGGGCCTATTTTTTTTTATTTGTTGAACTGGTGTTTTGAGTGGACTCAAGAATTTCCATCCGGTTTCTCAAGTGTATAGGGTTCCAAAATCCCTCTCACTGAACAATTTCACACCATTTTAGAATTAGATTATAAATGTCCCCATCTTAAAAAGGGCACCCTATAGAAAGTAAATCTGGCCTGCTACCAGTCTCAAACGGGTCAGGGAAGGCAAACTAGAGCTGCTTCTGAGGGATGGGAAGAGGAAGCTGGTTGTGAGATACTGTGCAAACCATTCCACTGGGCCATATACTGCCGGAGATAAAACTAAAATTAGAGCCTAAGCTTAAGTCCCTGGCTGTGGTTTTAACATCCTAATAGATGCCAGATGGTCCAAACACGTTATAATGACTGAGAACCATTACCAATCTAATGATTCTGTCCACAGTCTCTGCCGAATTCAGGCCAGACCGGATAAACTCAAAGGAAGCCACCTTACTATTTTATATCAGCACAGAGAAATGTGTTGTGGCAAGTTGTCACCAGGTTTGCCGTATCCCAGAGGACTGAGTGTAGTAACCTAAACGAGGTGGCATTCATGGATTTCAGTACTAAACTGTCCTCTGAAAAAGCTGTTGATAGCCTCTAGCTTCCAGGATTCTCCATATCCTGAGGCTTTGAGAGAGGCTCCGGTAGAAAAATCTGTGGAACAGGAGAGGTGAACTATGAGACTCTAGTGAAGTATGAACAGATAGAAGCAGGAGCAGAGCACTATCTTCTAGTTATCTCACTGTTCACATGAAGAGTTGTAGAGGTCTCTCCCAAGCCTCTAAAAGTGATGGCAACGAAACATCTAACAAAGGAAGAAGGGTTTCTAATGTTTGGGCAGATGACTGAACTTATGTCAGAAAATTCTATTTGGAAACTGATTGAAGAGGAACCCAATACCTATGCCACTTTCCCGACCACTGCACAGTAGGAGGCGGATTCTGGAGGATGTCCTGCAAAGGTGAACATTTACGATTCAGGGGAGATATTTATCCAATTTACATCACTTCAGTCTTGATAGGGCACTGTCAAAAGTTGAGGAGAATCATTTTAGTCATCTGTCCTCTGGATGTCCAAGGTGTCACACACTGCCAGAAAGGTCATGTACGGACTCTTCATAACAAAGATCTTTGTTTCAGTCTATATTGTTGTTCCTCAGAAATGTGAGGTATCTCTCCTGGATCTGGTAGGAATTGTATTGACTGGCTTCGAGACCGGACTCCAGAACTATGCCGCTAGTGTAGCCAGAGCCACGCTGAGAGGAGCAGATGTCGACGCCCTTTGAGCCATCGGTGGGAGGCTATATAGAGCCCTTACTGATCCCACGGGGCCCAAAGGCAAATCAGGGAGAACCACAGCTCTCCTGGACACCATAAACAGCATTTAGGAAAAATTACAGCTCCGTACCTGGAGTTGGAAATTCAGGATAGGATGGTTCAAGAAGCAGAGGTGGCAAGGGCGCCAGCTCAGGGTTGGCAGGTAGTACCAGCTGGGAAAGTGGAGAAATCCCCACCAGTTCTGGTTCAGAAGACAACTGTGGGGTGTTTCAGAATGTTAGGGGTGTTATTTTTACATTTTTAAATGTCCATCTCTATTGTATCTCCTCTTCTGGTGAGTGTGTCTCTTTCCTCGATGTCTGAGTCAGGTTGGTTTTTATGAGCCAGTCGTCCAAATATGGGAAGACATGAATGTGTTGTCTTCGTAAAAGAGCTGCGACTACTGCCAGGCACTTGGTAAAAACCCTGGGTGCGGTAGTTACTCCGAATGGGAACACCTTGAACTGAGAGTGCTGGCCTGCTACTATGAACCTGAGGTACTTGCGCTGAGCAAGGTGTATTGGGATATGGAAATAGGCGTCCTTTAAGTCCAGAGTGGACAGAAAATCTCCTTGTTGAAGTAACGGGAGCACTTGCTGGAGTGTGACCATGTGAAAGTGGTCCGACTGAATGTATAGATTTAGGTATCTGAGGTCTAGTATTGGCCTGATAGCCATCCTACTTGGGAATTAAGAAGTACAGGGAGTATACCCCTGCCCCTTAATATTTTAATGGAACTGGTTCTATAGCTCCTTTTTGTAACAGGGAGAAAACGTCTTGCGTTAGAAGGGGAAGATGTTCTTGTAACATTGCATGCGATCTTGGAAGAATATGTGGGGGGAGTGTCTAAGTTCCAGGCAGTAACCATATTGGATAATTTGTAAAAGCCATTTGTCTCAGGTGATTGTGTTCCAGACAAGGAAAAATTGTGAGAGACGTCCGCCGACAGGAGTGGAATGATCAGGAGGTAGCGGAAGGAAGTCACTACTTGTTATCTGCGGGGGAAGTGCGCGTGGAGATGCCTCTGTCTCTTTCCTTACCATTGTTTACTCTAAAACCTCCTCTGAAATAGCCTCTTGATGAGGGCGATTGGCTGTTGCCCTAGTAAGAGGAGGGGGGATTTTCTGTAGAAATATTTTTGGAGCCACCCTGTAAAAGGAGCAACGAAAGGAACCCCCATTTGTAGGTAACTGCAAAGCCCCCATTGACTTTGCGACTTCGGTATCTTTTTCCATCTTTTCCAGCATGGTGTCAACTGCTGGACCAAAGAGGTGCTCTTTGTCAAATGGCTGGATGAGACCAAAGGACTGTACCTCAGGTTTGAAACCTGAAATTCTCAACCATGCTTGTCTGCGTAGCAGTAGGCTGGTGTTCACTGTACGCACTGCTGTGTCTGCTGCGTCTAGGGCGCACTTGGAGGTATTGGTGATAAGTTGCCTTCCTGAATAAGATCATTTGCCTTAGATTTATGTTCATCAGGCGGAAATTGCATGAGTTTTTCTAACTCATCATAATGAGCCCTATCATATCTAGCTAACAAAGCCTGAGCATTAGCGATGCACCAGTGATTAGCTGTAAGAAACTGACTCTATATATACTGCACCAAAGTGAGGTACAGTGTGCATAGAGTCCAAGAGTCTCCAGAGGTAGGCAGAGGTTAAAGTTAGATAGAACCTTACTCTCTAAAGTGGTAGCTGATCGAGCAGTAAGGCAGTATCAGAGGACAGTGTTAAGCATTTGATGCACTCTCTCAGTCAGCAAATGAATTCACACAATCAAGAACTGTACTCTAGGCCAACTGTTTTTGTATAAAAAAAATACTGTTTTATTTCCAGAACCAAGCAAGCCTGGTACAGGTAAGCATAAAAATAATTTGCAGTAATAAAGTACTTATGTGAACACAGTTCAAAGTGGCAGTAACAATTATACTGGTTTTGGTTTAGAGTTAAGGAAGCAGTTTTCAACACTTAGCAGGTATAGTGCATTCAAATGAATGGGCTGTTTCAATAATTGCAAGTAAGTAACTTTTACAATACTTTTTCTAACTCAGTGCTGGATGCCTAGATTCAGCACTAAGACATTTCCAGAAAACAGTTGAGAAAATGCGTTTAGGATATTGTTGCGATTTTTAAAGAATATTTCAAGTTTTCAAAACTCCACACTTTGTCGTTTTTTCGAAAGAAAATTGTCAATGTTATTCTATGGAAGAAAAACAGGTTATCAGTTTGTAGGTAAGTAAACGACTGTGGGAGTTAAGGTTCTGGGGTTAGACTCAGGGGTCCCCCAGGGTCAGTGATGCACTGTTGTTGCACCCTAAGCGGCACTAGGGCGGCTGTGTGCAGAGTGTTGAGGCCCAATGTTATGAAATGGAGGATAGGGGGTCTCCGGTTGGTGGCTGCTGGCGAGCAGGCCACATGGCTGTGGGAGCAAAGCTCCTAGGGTTTAGGTCAGGGCAAAGGGGAAACAAGTAGGCACCAAAAGGACACCCTCAGCGGCACTGGGGCGGCCGGGTGCAGAGTGCTGTTTCGATATCGGGTGCCCTGTGGTTTTCTATGTAGATCCTCCGGTTTGAAGAAAGGCTGCAGGTTCGGGGATGAAGACCTTTTGGGTGCGACAATCACTTCAAGGGGTAAGGTGGGATGTCGTGGGTTGGCTAGGCACCGCTGGTTTGGGAACACAAGGCCGTGGGGCGTCGGATGCAGGGGTGCCTTTTCGCATCGGAATTTCTTACCCGCTCTGGTCGCGGTAGGGGGGGTCTCTGGTTTGAGGCTGCAGGCGTCTGGAGGCAGGCCAGGGGTCGCTGGAATTCGGGTCAGGATCGCCGGGGGGACCTCCTTGTAGTGTTGGTTCACTCTAGCTCGGGCCGGGGCCTGGATTCGTGGTTTCAGGCTGGCACCAGAAGCTGCAGTTTAAACACGTCCGGTGTTCTCGGGAGATAGAGTCCTTGAAGTGAAGGCAGGCAGGTCCTCCGGGGTTTGTGAGGTTGCTGGCTGCAGGACACGCCGGGATTTCGCAGGAGCAGGTTCAAATAGAGACAGGCCTGTAGGGCTGGGGCCAAGTCAGTGGGCGTCGTCCTCGTTAGCTCTGCACGGCTCTTCGGTCCTTCTTCTTATCTTCTTTTCTAGTGGTTTCTAATCTGAGGAAGCAAGGTTCAGGGTGCCCCCTAAATACTAAATTTAGGAGCGTTACAGGTAGGTAAACGGCAGGGACCAATGGGTCCCTTCCCTTGGGTGGGTACACCCCCTATTCTGCTACTCTCCTGTGGAAGGGGGGTAGGAGCCTGTCCCAGGTTGGCTGGGACACCCCATCCTCAAGATGGCGGGGACTCGAGGTTGTGCTTCATCTCGCCTCCCCCACCTGAGGGGTAGAGCTGGCAGAGGTGGGAACATCTCCCTTCCTCACTTGTTTTTCCCGCCGGTTGTCCAGCCCAAAGTGAGGGGTAGAACCAGTGGGGACCAGTTGCTGAAAGCAGCAAATGGTCTGGAGAGGCTCACAAAGGCTGCATGCCTTTCATGCCTCTCCTTCGTGAACGTTGCCCATCCTGGGGTAGGAGGCTTGGCACCTTGTCCCAGGATGTGCATTGTTTCAGGCCCTTGAGAGCAGCATGCTCTCGACCCAGGGGTCCAGAAACATGTCTGGTGGTGGCAGCCTACGCAGCCACTCAGTCAGGTCACTAGTAGTTGGTCGGATTTCAGGGAGCATCTCTAAGATGCCCTCTGTCGTGCATTTTACATTAAATCCCACACTGGCATCAGTATGGGTTTAATGTGCTGAGAAGTTTGATACCAAACTTCTCAGTCTTCAGTGTAGCCATTATGGTGTTGTGGCGTTCGTAATGACAAACTCCCAGCACCATATACTCTTAATGGCAACACTGCAATTACAGGGCCCAGGAATAGACTTGGGCACTGTAGGGGTAAAGGGCTCATGCACCTGTACCCTCAACACTGGCATAGGGTAACATTGTCTGGTTTCACTTGGAAATTCTTTTAAGTGTCGAGTTTTGACACTTTAAAATATTCATCTAAAATCAGCCAAATTACGAAAACAAATTTACTCACCTGTTATCAGGAGAGATCCCAGTGCTGGATCTTGGTGCCCAGCAATGACCCGAAAAGAAATTACACTCGTACTAACCTATAACTTGATTTTCCTTCCATAGGATAACATTGCCTGATTTTCACCAGAAAGTGTTGATTTTGCAGACTTACAAATATGCGTTACAAATCTCCTGTATAACAAAAACACATTCTTTCAACTGTTTACAGGAGATGCCCCAGTGCTGGATCCAGGATCCAACACTGAGTTAGAAAAATTAACAATAACCCCACTTACCTGCTAAGTGAATTTCCTCCCATAGGATAACATTGGTGATTCTATGTGAAAACGTTTTTAAGTGTCAACTTTTAAAATACAATAATATTCCTTAAAAATCATAACTGTAACCAAAACGTTTTTACTCAACTGTTTACAGGAGATGTCCCAGGACCTAATCCAGGGTCCAGTCCTGTGGTAAGAAAAGTAATCCAAAAAGTAATCAATGGCATTTAACTAGAAATTCCCATTGAGCTACAGTTTATATTGTGTTTGAAATTGTGTTGCCTATTGCAACAACTAACTATTGCATTCAAAAGTCTATTGCCTATTGAAAAGTATTTATCTAAAGCATCTCATTCTAAGAAATTATATTTTGATACCTATTGTTGGTTCTAAAATAAAAACAATATATTTTTATACAAAACCATTGGCCTAGAGTTCAGTTCTTGAGTGTGTGAGACCATTTGCTGACGGAGTGTGTACAACAAATCCTTTACACTGTCCTCTGATACTGCTTGAACAAGCTACCACTTTAGAGAGTAAGGTTATATCTAACTTTAGCCTCTGCCAAACCTCTGGGGACTGTGGACTCTGTGCACACTGTACCTATTAAGGAACAGTATATACAGAGCCACTTTCTTACAATATTGGTGTAGGGTGGGTCCTGGGAATGCTAACTTCTCCAAGCTTGGTGGGGAGCGGGATATGACAACCTGGTGCACTGTAACCTTCTTCTGGGTGGATTCTGCATCAGTGGACCCAATGGTCAGAAGAACAGTGAACCAGACGTTGCAGGCGGTCCCCGTCAGATTGCAGAAAGTTGCACCTCCACTTCAAAGGAGATGCTGGCTAGTTGGCAAAGTGCTGGCAGCCTTCCAAGGCTTTTGCAGGATGCAAAAGTCGAAACCTAGTCCACAGTTCCCACTTGTAGAAAAGTACTCCTTTTTGACATGGTCACTCCACTTTGACCACAGAGATTTACATTTTGTTTTCATTCCTGAGACTAATTTGACGATCACGATTTAAACGCTGCCCTCTCTTGATATCGTACCTTGAGAAAGCCCTGGGCATGCCAGCCACTTGGGGCAAAAAACATGTTAGCTGTTAAATCAGGCTCACACCCTGATGTTTGTAAAAAAATATCCATCCAAAAAACTAAGGATCTCTTTGGACATTTATCCTGGAACACCGAAAATGTTCCTTTAGCCCCAGGCTGCTTTTCCAGAACTATACCCACTTTGTGCCTGGTACATGATGTGATTTTGATTGGAAGTGCACTTGGTTCCTGCTAACCAGGACTCCAGTGCCATATCTGTTTCCCAAAACTGTACAATTTTTCCACCAATTGGCAATACCTTTAGCACTCTCTGAAAGTTGAACCCCTGGTGTCTGGGGCCCGAGATACTAAAATACAAGTTACTTACCTTCGGTAACTATGCATCTGGTAGAGACTATTCTAGCCGCAGATTCCTTAACGTAGAATTATCCCCAGGAAGGAGACTGGACCCGGAAAACTTTTTATCCCTGCGCGCCTGGGGGCGGTACCATGCGACTCCGCCCTGACGTCGTCTGCGGGCGTGACGTCAGCGAGGTTACATAAGCCCCAACCCCGTCGCCCTGACATTAGTTTTCTTCTGAGAACTTTTCCGCACCACAACGCGGAGCCATCACATACAAAACTGTGGAGAGCATGGGAAAAGTGTGCGAAAAAGCAGTGAAACAGAAAAAGAGGAACAGCACCAGTTGGAAAAGTGCCAAGCACTAAGGTACAAAAACTCATAGCGGGGAAGCCACAGCAGTGAAAGAGCAGAGCACCGCTCTGAGGAACACCCTTGCAAGCTAAGGCGACATCCTCCCTGGAGGCAGAAAGCATGTGAAAAACGCCATAGCAGAAGAGAGAGAGAGAGAGACTGCAATCACAAGCCACAACAGTGAAGGGCAACAAGCCTGGACAGAGGAGGAACAGCAATTCACTGCCAGACGACACCATCAAGGAGGGCCGTAGCCCCTTAAAGGAGCGAAAAGGCCGAGGAACAGGCAAAAAAAAACCAAAAAAACAATGTAGAGGACTGCAAAGGAATCAGAAACCCCAAGCAAGTAAAATGGAGAGGAGTAAAAGTAGGCCCCGACACTGGAGAAAAAAACTAGGGTGGAGGGATGCAGAAGCACACTTGAACCAACCGACCATGTATCATAAGGGAAGGGGTGGAATAATCAAGCAGAACAAAGCATCCTGCCCGGGAAGAAGGGAAGCGGACACCCACAGAAGACAAGCCACCCGGAGGGAGGCGAGGGCAGAAACCCAAACTGAGGGTCCTCGTAGAATGGGGAGGAAGGGCGGGCCGTGAAGGAATCTGCGGCTAGAATAGTCTCTACCAGATACATCGTTACCGAAGGTAAGTAACTTGTACATCTGACAGAGACTACTAGCCGCAGATTCCTTAACGTAGAATAGATACCCTAGCCATACCTAGAGGGAAGGAGGGTCTGCGAGAGAACCTCCCCAGTAGGAAGAAACCCATGGCCCCAGCAGGGGACGTGCCACGGGGACAAGAAGGGCGGCCCAGCCCACACCAAGCAGAAGTAAGCAAGAACAAGACGAAGGGAGACCCCAAGCCCATTCAAGGTACAACGGCCACAACCCCTCGAAGGGACAGCCAGCCGCAGAAGAGCACCCAGGAGTGAAAGAAAGACGCCAACTCCAGGGAGAAGAGGTAGAACCGAAGGCAGAGCCTGCCTCAGGAAAACACAATGATAGAGGACAGCTGAACAGGCATCAGCCGCAAGGAAACAGGCACGGCAGGAACGGCTCCACAGCCAAGAAACGCAGGCATAAGAAGAAGGCACAGGTGCGCAAAGCCACAGCAGAACAAGCAGCAGGGGCACAAGAACACAATAAGGGCCACGGCGGAGGACCAGAACGAGCAGGTGTGCACAGCTAGCAGCTGACAGTACCATGGAGCAGGGCACCCAGAACAAGCCAGGCGCAGGCCGAGGGCAGAGGCCGAGGGCAACTCAGAACAATCCCCAAAGGAGGAACGTTCAATAAACACACACCGACCCACGAAGAGAAGTGGGACCTGCCAGAAGAGAAAAAGGGGAGACACTGAGGACGGAGCCAAGCCGTCAGCCAAAACACAGGAAAGCCAGGAGAAACCTAGCCCCCCCTGGATCACCAGACAGAGGACCAGGCCGAAACGCCGGACAGGAAGGCGGAAACGCCACCACATGACCTTGTAGACAGCATGCCAGACTGGTTGAGCGATGTAGCGAACACCAAGGAGGACAGAACCAGGATCAGCGCAAGCTGCGCCCAGCAAAAGACACAAGAGACCGCACCACCGGTATACAGTGATGCCAGGAAAGGCAGGGAACCCGATAAAGGGTGACCATACCTTCCCAGCGCATGATAGAGCTATGCAATAGCTACAAGTACCCCACATAGGGTATGAAATGTCCCAAGAAACATGGGAACACCTCTTAGGGAAACATCCCGCAGCAGAGGACAAGAACACAAAGGACCTGCAGAGAGAACCACCTCTTAGGGAAAAATCCAGCAGCAGAGGACAAGAACACAAAGGACTTGCAGATAGAACCACAAACGGCTTGCCAATCAGCCAAACAAAAAACATACAGAAGGCCAACCTGAGGAAACATACGGGCATACCAACAACCAAAGAACCACAAAGCCAAAGGGGGCTGTACCAGCAGCCAACAGCACAAAGGGGTCAACCTAAGGACCCCGAAGGCCCTCCAACCCACGCAGAATAAACCGATGGTCCAACCGAACCACTAGACCCCCGAAAAAAGGGGTGGGGTAACGACCATAAGCAGCAGAGGACTGACAAGCCAAGTTTACGGAGGGGTAGGAGGACGGAGCCCCGCAAGGAGCCGCTGAATGGCGGCATCCTCATGGGTGTTTAACAAAAGCACCTCATCAAAGGGCATGCCAATCAGACGCTCCCTAACATTCTTAGGGAAAATGCTATCCCTCAACCAAGCTTGGCGACGGAGAGCTACTGAACTTTCCATAGTGCTGCCGAGAGCCTCAGAAACATCCAGGGCCGAATGAAGAATAAACGCGGTCAACTCCCGGCCATCCATCACATGGCGCCACAGATCAGTGCAGACACCTTCTTGAGAGGCAGAAGACAGAAGGGACTCCACGGAGTCCCACAAGCTGGAAGTAGCTCTGGCCAACACACAAAGCGTGTTGCGCGCTCGCAATCCAACCACCAGGCCTCCCATGACGAAGGAAACACCACCAATGGTAAGGAAGGAAAAGCAGTCTGTAAAAGAGGGCTCTGGGTAGAAGAGTGGAAAGAAAGGTAGACTGGATCGTGCGGAGCAGGACGGTGGTGGAGAGACTGGGGCACCGGATCCCCCGTGACAGGATGCTTCCCAGGCCCCCAGAAGAGAATTATGGAGCAAAGCTTTGAATGGAAGCAGCTCCCCAGAGCCCTGATGGAGAACCTCAAGCAAATGGTCCGTAGGGAATGGGGTGGCGTGGTCGCCCATGTGCAAAATGCCAGCGGCCGTAGAAATGGCCCGGGCAAAGGCCTCTGCAGGCGTCGTGGGGGGAAAGAAATTCCTCAGAGTCCAGCTGGAGGGAGAAATGGCCAGCCCCTGAACGGTGGAAGATGCACGGACGAGTGGGGGACCCGAGGTGCCTCTGGGGAAGGCAGTCGGCGCGAAGAGCCCTCCCTAGAAGACACCGGGGAGAAGGCCACGACGCGGCGTCCCGTCTCCGGGGAAGAAGAGACTAAAAGTTAACGAATCTCTGGAGAGGAGGGGGCCTCTAGAGACGAGTAGACGACCCGATGCCGGCACGGCGCCTTTGAGTGACAGCGACTGGCGCAGGAGGGGACGTCTAGACGACCTCCTTCACCACTGGCACCCTAGGAGAATGGGGCGGGGCCGGCTCCGGGTCGGTGAAACAACGGCGCCGAAAAGGCGTCGACGCGACCTCCAACGACCCAGCCACCTGCGTGGAGAGGCGAGATGGGTCTGGGGATGCGCTCCGGTCCCTAGCCAGCACACGCGGCGCCGCCAGCGCCTGAGCGGCATCAGCTCGGCTTCTGGCAAGGCCGCCGCCTGCCCAGAAGACCAAGAGGGACTTGGAGGCGCGCCCCGAGTTCTGGCGACCTCCTGCGACACCAGAGGGACCCCCTCGGGGGTTTGCGGCGAGGCAGAGGCACCGTGGGCTGAAGAGGGGAACCCTGTAGGGCTGCACCCCAACAACACCACACCTCCAACACCTGAAGCCGAACCCGTCGGCGCCGGGCCGGAGCCGCCGGTGACTCCGCGGAAGACCCCGCACGTGGCAATGGATCCACGGATGTCCCAGGAGGAGGAGGGGCCAAGGAAGCCTGTACAGCCGCAGCATAGGCCTCTATTTGGGCCCTGGTCGCCCCGACGCCGGGTAGGGTGGCGACGAATTAGGCCGCATGTCCCGCGGAGAATCCGCGCCCTCCACAGAGCGGGGACAAGGCCTTGGGGACAAGCTATAAGACTTACCGACCGGCGAGCGATGCCCAAGGGGCCTCGGTGACAAGCGATGTCGGAATCGGAAGTGGCGATTCTTGAACCCTTCCACGGGGACGGACGTGGAGACGACACCGATCTGGACAACCGGGCCGAAAGGAGTTTCATCCCGTGCTCCCGCCGGGACTTAAGCTTCAGATGCTGGCAAGCGTCTCAGTCCGTGGAATCATGGTGGTCGCCCAAACACCACATGCAAATAGGATGAGGATGCGTCGCCGACATCTGACGTGTGCAAGACTAGCACGCCTTAAAGCCCAAGGCATTCGCACACTGTCTCACCAAGCAAAGCGTGAAAAGAAGGCCTGAAAACAGGTCAGGGACACGATCCGGATCCACACTGCATGCGGAAAAGAAGGAAACTGATGTCAGCACGCCGGGGTGGGGCTTATGTGACCTTGCTGACGTCACACCCGCGTACGTCGTCAGGGTGGAGTCACGTGGTACCGCCCCCCGGCGCGCAGGGATGCTGGGGCAAAAAAGGTTCCCCTGGTTCAGTATCACGCCTGGGGATAATGCTACGTTAAGGAATCTGCGGCTAGTAGTCTCTATCAGATGAGGGTCTCCCAAGGCTGCAGCACGAATTGTGCAACCCTAAGGGACCCATCACCAAAATCATGCAGGGGGTTGCCAACAGAGACTGCGTGTTTTGGTGCTGACAAAACTGAGAACAAGCCCTGACATTACATCCCTGCATGCCCGGCCTCCTAACACTGTATGTAGTACTTGTAAGAAACCCCTACAGCAGGCCTACAGCCCCAAGGCAGTGTGCGTGGTACTATATGTGAGGCCATACCTGTATGAACAGGTATGGCCCAGTGCTGGTCAGTTCCATTACTTAGAGTGCAAGTGAACAGGGAAGCCATTTTAGAGCTTGTGCTGGACACTGGTGAAAACAGTGTGCCAAAAAAGATAAAAAACCTACAAAAACACCAAACTGTTTGTTAAATCACACCACTACGGGACATGTTGATTTTCTATTTTTTTTATTTTATTGATTTTTAAACATATTCCATACAGTTAAACATCGGCAATGGTTTCAATCTTGAGGTACATTCATAGGTATACAAAGGTATTGTAGGCTTGTCCGATGTAGATTTATAGGTGCAGTCTCTCACAGTTGTGTTAGGCGATGATGTTCTATGTGAGACTTGTGTGTTCTGAGATCTATTTGGTCATCAGAGCCTTGGTGACGGGGTTTTGTCTACTCTTTGTTACCATGAGTACTTAGAGCTTACTGTTCTAATGTGTGGCTGTCTGCTCAGTCCCTCTCTGGTGTTGGTTAGGTAACTGATTTGTATCCGGACTTAAACCTGGGAGCTGAACTGGGGTATTGATGTGGCATCAATAGGGGGGAATGAGCGCAGACAGGAGGGGGTCAGTGGGTCCTCTATGGCAGCATGCATTGTTGTAATAATGACATGCGGTGCGGGGGGTGGTGGTGTTAAAGACTTACTTAGCTAGTTTATATCGTGGGCTCCTGGGCTGTGTTTTGTGGCGCGGGCCCTAGGGGAGTGTCCGCTATGGGCAAGCGTTCTAACGCGGCTACGGGACATATTGATGGAGCCAATTCAAGGTATGATGATACCAAACAAAGACTTTCAAAGAAAATGAATGTGTCCTTCTGTAACTAAAATGGCGCTCATGTAAAGTGCTCTGAGACCCGATGTCTCGGGTCTAGTTTGCGCTATATAAAACTCAAAAAAATAAAAATAAAGAATAAATCAATACTGCCCACTTGTATCTAATCCTGTGTGAAAGACACACACCCTACCGACCGCACACATTTGGAAATGGATTGGATGGTATGGCAACATCTAAAGAAAAGCTATGTGGCCAGGCCAAGCAGTCTGTTAAGTTCCAACTTAAGTTGAGAATGTGATACCGGTATATAAAACCAGTACTGAAAAAAGGGTATAACCCTTACCTCATAGGTCATTCGCAGAGTGGGGAGGATGGGCAAGGAGATCATGAATCTGCGGCTAGACTGTGCCTACCAGATATCACGTTACAGAAGGTAAGTAACTTTTACATCTGATGGAGACATCTAGCTGCAGATTCCTTAACGTCTGAATTAAACACCACAGTTATACCACTCTGGAAGAGGGTCTGCGAACGAATCCTACAAAAGCTCTCAAAGAGAACCAGCCGGTCAAAACTAACAACCGACCAAATGTGGTTAGGAATAGCAAAACAAGGGCTTGGCTCTTGATAGAATCTATGATCATTGTCACATAACATAAATAAAAACGACCTTACAGGTCTGAGAAAATCTGCCCTTGAGGGGAAATGGGACAAACCTCTAAAGAACCATCTGTCAGATAACAGACATTATAACTTATCTCCCAAAGGGGAAAGAAACCTCGAAGACCAAAAAGGGCCAAATGCATGACAAAAGCCATGTAATCTGCATTGTTCATGAGAATCAAGAAAATCAGAGAAAGAACAGTCCTGATAAAATCCCAAAGAAGGACTCTCAGAACCAGTTTCCCTAAAGGAGAGATTAATACCTCCTTTGTATAAATAATTTAGTTTGGACAAAATAAGCATTCATATTCATCAAATGTGCCAATTGTATAACATCTTGCCACAAAGATGTATATATGGACATAATTATAATACAAACATAAATGTGTCACCAAATACTCTGACTAGCCCGGCAATTCACAGAATTTCACTGGCCAATAACTACTGCCCGACTGCAAGGATGTATATAGCTTGCCCTCTGAAAGACACAACATAACTTTGAGCTGTAGATAACTTCGAAAAACCAAGGCAAGCTAGAAAAAGAGAATCAACAGCATCTTTTTATTAAAACCCCTTTCTTTCTTTTTTTAAACAAATATGTATAACACATATGTATATACTCCTTATACTTTAGAACTAAGAAACAGTTCAAAAAAGCTCTCTATAATTTTGAAAATGGTAACGCACCTATTATCGCACTTGTCAACAACAAGAAAGCACATACGATCACACCTGTGTAACAAGACAAATATGATCGTTAGTCCAACTACTATGTGAAACAGCAACATATTATATCATTTATACACCGTATGCAAAAAGCCACTATGAAATGAGGTTAGGCAAAATTACACAATCCAGTGAAAAAATTGTTACTATGCCACCAACACAGCACCATAGGTGACTTGCCATAAAAGAAAAAGATGCCTGTCAAATTGTATCATAAATAACTGACACCACAATAAACAGTCATGATTCTTCACAAATTGAGGAATGCAGAAATTAATAGGTACATCTTCTCCAGAAGACAGGTAATGTCGATCAGACAGGACCAAGTATTTCAAGAATATCATCGGAAGAAGAAAAACTTACTATAATGTAAAAAAAAAAAAAAAAACTCCTATTATAAAAGTGACTACCAAGATTTTTATAGATGCTTGGCGGCCTTGTTGTGAGACCAACACGGCTCGACACCCTAGGACATATTGTCTGAGATCAAGGACAACAAGCCATCAAATCTACATTGGTCTTGGGACAAGTTGGCCCAACCCATGCATCAAAAACCTTTGGCTGCCAATTAACAGGACCACAATACGGAGTAGGGATAGGAATTGTCTGCAGTTGAGGTAATATTTATGCCTTTACTAGAAGCTGCTCCTTTCCCATAAAGGAAGAATTAGCAAGTAAGTAGCATTCAAATAATTCAAGCATATACTCTGAGCCAGAGAAACGCTACAAATTGCAAAAGCACCCAATTACCCCCAGAGTAGAACCAAAGAGTCACTATACACCAGCCTACAACTGGCATAACCTTGTATCTAAAAACACTGAAAAAGAAAGCCATGCAACTTGCATGCTGAACTGCTTTGAAGAATCATGCAACAGATCCGCTTCCATACAGGAAGTCACCTCTCTTAATGATAGCCTCTTGAGCAGAAAGTTCATCCTCAGGGAACAAAGGGAACCTCCCTCAGTCATTTACATCAATACACAAATAAAAAATCAAATGGAACTCAGGTTGTAATCACTGCTCCTCACCGGAGTACTGGTGGTAGTATGAAACGGAAGATTGGCATATAAACATCCTAATAAGGCTATATCCCAATCCTAGGGACAAGCAAAGCAACACAGTGACAGAAAATGTAAGACTCTGTAGTTCTCCGCCTTCCATGGAAGCGTCTTAACGCCACATCTGCCTGAGCCCCAAAAAGATGGGCACCATCAAATGGTATGTCGGCCAAAGCCGACTGGACAGCTTCTGAAAAGCCTAAAGATGCCAACCAAGCCTGACGCCTTAGCACCACTGAAGAAGCCATGGCCTGACCCACAGAATCAGTCATATCCATGTCACACCTTATGGTAAGCCTAGCAGCCTGCTGACCATCTCTAATCAAGTAGCCTACCTCAGCATTGAGGCTATCCGGAAGTGGGGAGTGTATGTTCTGTAAAGAATCCCATAAATCATGGGTAAAACGCTCCAACACACAAGACGTGTTGGTGGCTCTCAATGCGAGCTGGCTGAAGCAAATATGTGCTTACCACAAGCATCACGACCCCTAGCATCCTTACCCACCGGAGTCTTAGAAGTAGAATCTATATCCTAAGAAGATGTTGCAGCCTGAGTCACCAGGCCACTAGTTGAAGGATGTCCATGCAAACAAACTGGGTCCTCAGGTGCAGGCAAATGCCCACGTGCAATATCACGGTCCACTGAGAAACTCGGGCTTGGCCCAGTCACCTAACAAATATCAAATAGGGCCTCATTATACTAAAGAAAGACTCTTCTCCAGTCTGTCCCTGGCAAAGGATTACGAACCGTGGGCAGTGACAAGTCTAAAACTGCAGCCACTTTCCTCAGCATGTCTGCAAAGAAGGAACTTGCCTCTGTGGCAAGACTGAGTGAAGAAAGCAACCAGAGACTGGCGAAGAATCCAGCCCACTAGCTTCACCACAAGCTGTAAGCTAGCTCTCCTCCACATGAAACACACCGGTGTCAGAAATGGGTTGAAGAAGTCCTGCCCCAGTCGATACAGGTGGACCACCCAACATTTCTCCCTGCAAAGAGGCCACAAACTGTACAATCCCCTCAGGTAGCATAGCCATCAGGACGTCGACTGGGGAAGGAGAGGTGCCTTCGACCAGCGTCTTAGGCAAAGATCCAGAAGAACTGATAGCCTGCGCCAACGAGACTCCTGCTGGGATTGATGGATCATCGTTGATCCATTTACCCCAATGGCCCA
Organism: Triturus cristatus; assembly: GCF_964204655.1. Taxonomy (NCBI): domain Eukaryota; kingdom Metazoa; phylum Chordata; class Amphibia; order Caudata; family Salamandridae; genus Triturus; species Triturus cristatus. The sequence continues at coordinate 932,422,669 of NC_140584.1, read as the reverse complement.
ACCATCACCGAGGACAAATCCTCTGATGGCGCTCAACTCACCTCCTTGGGGCCTAGAAGCATTCCAGAGGGAGATGGGGTCCCAAAGATGATGAGTAAGGAATAATAATATTCCTTCATCCGAGTCATTGTTGCACCGGCTCCCAGAAACAGGAGAATATGCGGTCGCGTACAGCTTCCTCAGCCACCGACCGAAGGAGCCATGGGAGATGGAGTCGCCACATGGTGAAGTCCGAGAATGCCAAAACCTCAGCCCTCCATTACCTTTCGACTTGAACGACGTCCGCCAGATCGACTTCAGCTTCTAGATCGACCCCGCAAATGCACTTCCTGGGACGACAAAGACCGAGGCTGGAAAGCCTCAGAGGATCGAGATACACGCGCCATCAACTTCAAAATCCGCTCCTTCAACAACTTTGGTTTTCGTTTCTGGCAGGAACCATGTTCCTCGGCGTCATGGTGCTCACCTAAACACCACACACTAATTGTATGAGGGTACATGACTGACATATATTGACTACAAGACCCACAAGGTTTGAAACCTGTCGACATTAAACAAAGGCACACTGTTCCACCAGCACCAGGCGTCGAAGTAGGTTGAGAAAAAATTAACCGAAGAACACCTTCTCTGGATCCACGTTACAGCTCGAAAAGAAGAAACAGACGTCTGAGCGCCGAATGGGACTTAGATGGTTCCATGGACGTCTTGACCAGAGTCTACGTCACCGCAGAATTGTACAACGCCACCCCCCGGCATGCAGAGGTACTGCTGAAAAGTTTCCGGATCAAGACTGGTGCCTGGAGAGAATTCTTAAGTTAAGGAATCTACGGCCAGATGTCTAGCAGATAGACATGTTTCACGCTTCAGGGGTCAAGAAGTAATCCATGACGTTTCTTCAGGACCAGAAAACAATAATAGATATCCCTACCCTTAATCAGGGTTAGGTGTGTGGAGTTTGGTATCAAATGATTACCATAAAGTGACAAAGTAGGGAGGTAAGTCAAAGCAAGTACCTTAATCAAACACCCAAAATGAGATCCCAATCCAACCCTACAGTCAAGGAATTTTTGCACCTTGGGTCGAAAGGAGATGACCGCTTCTAGGCTGTGAGGGAAATTTTGCATAATCGGAGTTTAGTGTATTTACCTACCCTGCATGCTGCTCGGCCAGGAGGTATTTAATGGAGGTACTTGATTGACTTACCTCCCTACTTAGTTGCTTTGAGGTAATCATTAAATAACTAAATCCATGCACCTAACCCTGATGAATGGTAGGATAACCATTATTGTTTTCTAGTCCTGAAGAAACGCCATAGATTCCTCCTGGACCCCTGAAATGTGAAACATGTCAACATACATAGATACATTATCATTCTTCATTAATAAAAGCACAATCTACACACCATCGTGGCTATATTTAAAATATCTCGGCCAAAGAGCCTTCTTGCAGGGCCCGAGGGGTATGCAAGCACCGACCCCACGGGATGCTAAGCCCGATGAGGAAGCATGTTACCCTCAAGGGTCTGTGAGGGCATTACTTTTTAGTAAGGAAGTTCCCCCTTGCTATTATCCATCCTGACACTTTCCTAGGAACAGTTACACCAACTACCCCCCTCCCGGTCTTCATCTTTGTATTGGTACACTTAGGAACTCAGACAGGGTTATTCCCACTCCCCACAGGAAATGGTCATATAGGAGGTGTAGTGACCCCAAGGGTCAGTAACACATACGCTACCATCCTAAACTCCTCCAACACCACTAAATTTAGGGGAGCCCCTGGTACCTGGAAACCAGATCCTGCCGACCTCAAAGACGAAGGGCATGAAGAGTCACATCCTGCAAGAAGTGAAGACCCAGAAACTGATCTGGCACCAACCCTGGCGGACTGCCTGCCGGATTCAACAGTTGTGCCAAAAGTTGACTGTCCTGCAGCTGCTGAGTCCCCTAAGCCCAGGAAACCTACCTTCACTTCACCCAGAAACCAAGGCCTCTGGAGAAGTAGAGGAAATGCTTGCCTGGAACAAGCAGGCAACCAAAGACTCCTGTGAGGACGTTGTGACAGCAGAAACCAGACACCTGAAGACACCATTGCATCAGTTGCTCCAAGCCAGAGTTGAAGTGGGCCAACGGTGTCAAAGTGGTTACCCAGCCCTCCAGAGACCAAGTCCACCATGGTTTTGCCCCCAGTTAACTCAGAAGTCACCTGCAGGCTCTGTACGCAGGTCCCCTCTACTGCGACTGCTTCCGGTAAGAAAACTAGACACCTAAAGACACCTCTGCACCCATCATCCCTGGGCCGTGGAAAACAGGATCAAAGGTGCACCTGCGTCCCTGAGCATCGTAAAGCCTGAGCCCCTGTGTTGGTTCAGCCTGACTGGCCTCCCAGTTTGAGCCTGCAGCCTCTTTATGCTAAGACCGATCCCTACAGAGTAACATTGGGCACCCAACACTGTTTTGCACCACTGCACCTAGCTGTCCTTGTTCTGATGGTGATGCCTTGGACCTTGCCCATCATTCACCTTAACTCCAGAAGATTGGTCGCTGTACTGTACCCGACTGCTGCACTGACGTTTCCTCCAATAGGATGAAGTTACAGCTTCTATAAATTGCAAGAAGTGTTGACTTTTTGAACTGAAAAGAAATTCTATTTAAAAACTTACATACCGTAACAAATTATTTCTGGTACCTAAATATATATAAAGCTATGTGCTGTTCTTATAAATGGATGTGGATTTTTTTGAGCCCGGTCTCATCTCATTTATTGGCCAGTGTGTGTATTTTCAAATGTCTTGTATGCCTTCGTGATAAGCCTAAGGCTGCTCGAACACACTACCCCCTAGCAGGCCACGTTGGGATTGCTACAGCACGCCCCTGTCCACTCATAAGGGAACCCCTAGACTCTTTAAACTATATAGCTCATTTTGATATATCTTCTATAAAGAGCCAGCTTCCTACATCGCTTCTTCAACTCTTCTTGGTCCTTCTTTAGTCAGGCTTATCTGGGTTCCTGGAGACACTGGGCCACCTAAATTCTGAATTTATGGGTGTTAAGGGGAGTGAAGGGTAGTAGCCAATGGCCTACTTACAATTGGGGTCACTATACCCACCTATATAACCACTTGCTGGGGGGAGTGGGCATTACCCTGTCCCAGAGTTACTAATTCCACCAAAATGAAGATGGTGGAATTATTCTTTCATGGAGCACATTAGGCAGCCCGCCTTAGGGGTGGGACTAGCCTAGTGGTACAACACATATTACATAGCAAATTTCCCCACCTGTCCTGGTACCAAATTGGCCTCAGGGCAGGGTGTGGCATCTCCCAGATCTTGGGGAAGCCAGGCTTGCATATCAAAGGAAGCAGGGGCTTTGAAGCCCCTGACTTGATATGCTAAATCACTAGCCACTCTGCTGGAGGTGTGAACACTTTCCTCCGAAACATGTATTCTTTCTCTGAGTGCAGGCTCTCTCCTGTAATGGGTCAGAAACCGGTCTCGGTTGAGAGGTTGGACAAGACGAACAGGTTACTTACCTTCGGTAACTATGTATCTGTAAGAAACATTACTTAGATTCCTTACCTTAGAATATCCCCAGGCGTCAGGCTGGATCCGGAAAGATTTGTCGTCAGCAATACCCTTGCGCGTTGCTAGGCATCGTCTGCGGCTCCGCGTCCGTCGTCGTGATCACCGGGATGACGGAGTACTTAGATGCCGCCATCGCGCGCTGGCGTCAGTTCTTGTACATAGCTCTCCGCGCCAGGAACGCAGAACCATGCAAGAAACCGACACTGGTGCCATGAATCTAGGGCCCTGAAAGGGATGACCTTAACCCTAGATATCAGTTCGCAGAACGGGGAGGATGGGTGGGGCGGTAAGGAATCTATTTAACTAATGTTTCTTACAGATACATCGTTACCGAAGGTATTTAACCTGTTCATCTGAAAGAAACACGTTAGTTAGATTCCTTACCTTAGAATAGATACCCCAGCAATACCAACCCCGGTGGTGGGTCTGCGAACCAAGATCACACCAGGAAGTCCTGGAGAACGGAACGGCCAAAGAAGCCATCTCTCCGGACTTGGCTGTGCAGGCAGTAATGCTTGGCAAACGTGTGCAGCGGGGCCCACGTTGCTGCCTGGCAAATGTCCCTCAGAGGGCTCCCCCCGTCTCAGGGCAGCAGTAGCCGCTGTGGCCCGAGTGGAATGGGCCTGCAGCCCCACAGGTGGTTCCTTCTTAGCCAAGGAATAGCAGGCCTTAATGCACAAGACGACCCACCGAGAGATGGTCCGCTTGTGCTCTGCCTGCCCCTTCTTAGCATCCACGTAGCCAACAAAGAGTTGGTCGTCGACCCGGAACTGTTTTGAGCGATCCAGGTAGAAGGAGAGCGCATGTTTTGGGTCCAGATGGTGGAGACTCACTTCCTCTTTCGAGGGAGGCGGAAAGAAGGTGGGCAATGTAACAGACTGGCCGATGTGGAAGGCAGTTACCACCTTAGGGAGAAAGGAAGGACAAGTCCTGAGAACAACTTTGTCCGGATGGACAGAGAGGAAAGGAGGTTTAAAAGAAAGAGCCTGGGGCTCACTCACCCTTCTGGCAGAGGTGATGGCAACCAGGAAAGCAGTCTTAAGCGTCAGAAGACGAAGAGGACAATTATGAAGAGGCTCAAAAGGAGCGCACATTAGGTAGGTTAACACCAGGTTCAAGTCCCACTGAGGCATTAGGAAAGAGACAGGAGGAAACATGTGAGTAATGCCTTTAAAGAATCGAGCAACAGGGGACTTGAAAAGAGAAGGCTGATCAGAAAGCCGTAAGAAAACAGAAACCGCTGAAAGACATCCCTCGAGTGTGCCCAGAGCAGAGCCCTGCTGGGCCAGGGAAAGAAGAAAGAGGAGAACTTCAGAAAGAGGGGTGGAAAGGGGATCCACAGCCTTTGCTGTGCACCATGCCACAAATTTGTTCCACCTGCAGGCGTAAACCGTTTTAGTGGAGGGACGCCTGGCTGCCAGAATGACATCACAGACTTCAGGAGGCAAGTCAAATGGCATCAACTGCCGCCGCTCAATCTCCACGCATGGAGGTCGAGGCTGGACAGGTTCGGGTGGAGGACCGTCCGCTGCTGCTACGACAGAAGGTCCTCCTGAAGAGGTAGTCGAATCGGGGGATCGATTGACAGACTGAGTAGCTCTGGATACGAGTATCTTTGTGCCCAATCCGGAGCCACAAGGTTGACTTGGGCCCTGTCGCGCCTGATCTTCTGCAGCACTCTGGGCAGAAGTGGTATAGGCGGAAAGGCATAAAAACAGATCGCAACTCCACTCGCGACGAAAAGCGTCACCGAGCGAGTGCCGCCTAGGAAATTCCAACACGCAGAACTGATGACATTGCGCGTTCTCTTCGGTGGCGAATAGATCTAACCAAGGCTCTCCCCACTGCCGAAAGAGGCCTTGCGTCATGTCCAAGTTCAGACGCCATCCGTGATCCATCATGCACCGGCGGCTGAGTTTGTCCACCCTGGCGTTCAGAAAACCTGCCAGGTGTTGAACCACCAGGGTGATGCCCTGATGTTCCAGCCATGTCCAGAGGCGCAGAGCCTCCTGACAAAGGGTCCACGACCCCGCCCTGTTTGTTGCAATACCACATGGCGGTGGTGTTGTCCGTGAACACCTGCACCACACTTCCCCGGACAGAGGGAAGGAATGCCTTTCAGTGCAAGTCGGATCGCCCGAAGCTCCAGAAGGTTGATATGGAGCCGGGACTTGGCCGGAGACCAGAGGCCTCTGATCTCCGCCTCTCCCATGTGCCCCCCCCCATCCCAGGAGGGACGCATCCCTCACCACTACGTGCTCCTGGTGGGGAAGGAAGAGGGATCTGCCACTGACCCAATCACGGTCCGTGAGCCACCATTGCAACTGCCTTGCAGTGCCCTCCGAGATCAGGACGTGGTCGGACAGGTTGCCTCGATGTTGAGCCTATTGGAACTTCAGATCCCACTGCAGAGCCCGCATCCGCCACCTGGCGTGATGTACCAGCAGAATGCAGGAGGCCATCAGACCCAGCAGCCGCAGCACCAACCTGACCGAAACCTGGGATAAAGGCTGAAAGATCGGAATCAGAGCCTGAATCTCCCGAACCCGCTGTTCCGGAGGACAGACCCGAAACTGCGCCGAGTCCAGAATCGCTCCGATGAAAAGGAGCTTCTGGGAGGGACTCAGATGCGACCTTGGCACGTTGATGGAGAACCCCAGCAAATGCAGGAGGTCGGCCGTAGTCTGGAGGTGGGAGACGACTGTTCGGGGCGAGCCCGCCTTCAACAACCAGTCGTAGAGATAGGGAAAGACTGGAACCCCTAGTCTGCGCAGATGAGCTGCGACCACCGCCATCACTTTCGTGAACAGCCGAGGGGCACTGGTGAGGCCGAAGGAGAGCACGGTAAACTGAAAGTGCTCGTGGCCTACCATGAACCGCAGGTAACGCCGGCAGGACGGGGATGTGGAAATATGCGTCCTGCAAGTCCAACGCTACCATCCAGTCTCCAGGGTCTAGGGCAGCCAGAACCTGAGCTAAGGTGAGCATCATGAACTTCTCCATCCGGAGGAAGGCGTTGACGCTCCTGAGGTCCAAGATAGGGTGTAGGCCCCCTTTGCCCTTCTTGGGAACCAGAAAGTAGTGGGAATAACAACCCCACCTGCTTCTGGACCAGGAAAGCGCTCGATGGCCCCCTTGGCCAAGAGGGCCGTAACCACCTCCTGCAGAAGTGGCAACTGATCCCCCGACATGCGGTGGCATGGCTGGAGGGGTCGTCTCGAAGGGGAGGCAGTAGCCCCTTCGGACGATTTGCAGCACCCACCTGTCCGACGTGATGGTACGCCAGAGGAGCAGGTGATGGCAAACCCTGTCTCCCACTGGCGTGGAATGTGCCTGAAAGGTCGGACTATGAAGGCTTTGAGGCAGATGCTGCTAGGGCAGATGTGGGCTGACCGGCTCTCTGTCCCCCTGCTCCGCCTCGGCGGAATCCACGTCCGCGTTGAGACTGGTTCTGCGGCCTGTGACTAGACAGAAGTGTGGGGGCGTCCCTTCCTTGGCCACGAAAGGGGCGAAAAGCTTAAGTTTGCAGGCGCGGGCTGAGAGGCCCCAGGACTTGGCCGTAGCCCTGGAGTCCTTAAAGCGCTCCGGTGTACTATCCGCTTTGTAGCCAAAGAGGCGACTGCCATCGAAAGGCATGTCCATGAGGGTGCTCTGGACATCCCCGGAGAAATTTGTGGATCTCAGCCAGGCGTGGCGACGAATCGCCACTGTCGTCGCAATCGCCCTACCTAGCGAGTCCGTGGTGTCAAGCCCATATCTAATCGAGTACCGCGCTGCATCCCGCCTCTCAGCAAGAGCCTAGGCAAGCCGTGTCCTGGCCTCCTCCGGACACTGGGGCAGCACGTCCGCCACTGTATCCCACAAGGAGTGGGTGTAACGGTCCAAAAGGCACACTGTGTTGATAGACCGCAACCCCAAACTGAGGGAGGAAAACAGCTTCTTCTCAAACTGTTCCAACATTTTGGATTCCCGATCGGGAGGAGCGGATGGGAAGGCGGTCTAGGATGTAGAGGCCTGGATAACCAGGCTCTCAGGGGGCGGATGCACCGACAAAGCTGGGGTCGCCCGGTGCGGGGCGGTGGCGCCGGGCCACGTTCCGGTCCACAGGAGTGACTGTGGAGGGCTTGGACCAGGTGCCCATCAGAATGTCAGTCAGTGCTTCATTGAACTGCAGTAGAGGCTCCGAGGAGCTTACTGCCGGTTGAAGCACTTCAGTGAGGAGGTTAGTCCTCACGGCCACTGCAGGGATCTCCAGATGAAGGGCCTCGGCAGCCCTGCGCAGCACCCTTGAATAGGTAGCACCCTCCTCCGTAGCCACGGAGGGAGGAGAGATGAAGCCAGTGTCAGGGGAGGTGTCGAGACCACTGGCATCCCCCAGCTCTTCTGCCCAGTCCTGACTTAACTGGCACTGATGTGCCAGAGGGTCCTCAGACCCCTCCCAGTCGTCAGAATCCTGGTAGACAGGCTGAAAGGTTGGAGCCGGGCGGTAGATGAATTGCTCATCCATCGGCGCCGGAGACGGCGCCGCTCCGACGCCGGACCCGGACCGGTACTGAACCTGAGCACGACGTCGTCCGAAGACTGTGCCGGGGGCTGCACTGAAGGGGTCAGCGCCGGCAGAGGGGTCGTAAGGTCAACCGGCGTTGACCAGGATCCATGCCTGGCTCCCACGGGGGCCTGCGGCGTCGGGACCGAAGTCGACGACGGGGCAGCCGGCTTGCTAGGCCTCCCAGTCGGACCTGCGGGGCCCAAAGGCGCGCCGACAGGCCTTGATGGTGGAGCGAGACTCCTCATTTCCACGAGGAAGTCTCGGATCTCGCTCGGAGTCGCATTAGGCCCAGGGACCGGAGGGTATGGGGCCGGATGCGACTCCTGCAGCTCTGACAGAGCCGGGCGGGTGGTGCCACCCGAACCCTCAGCCGAGTCGCTCGACCAACGAGGGGAGTCAGAAGAGCGATGTCGCCTCATTGACTACTTCTTACTGTGCCTCAACTTACCGGAATGCGAGGACTTTGACCCAGACGAGCGGTGATGGCTGCGGCTCCGCGACCGGTCCCTCGACCTCCTCCTCGACCGGGACCTTCAGTGGCGCGGAGTGGACTGCCGAATCTCGAGCAGCTTGCAGGACCGCTCCCGCCTAGCCTTCGAGGTCAAGGCCCGGCAGACGAGACACCGACGGTGATGATCCGTGACCGACATCAGGCGGTGACAGGCGTCGCACGGCTTCAACCCGGGCATCCCTACCGGCACCAGGAGTCGAGGTCGACTCGAAAGAAGAACCAAAAAGTTCAAAAAGTTTAGTCAAAAAGTGACTAAAGGGTATGCTCTTCCCGGATCTGCGCTTACTGGTGCGGAAAAAAGAAGAACTGACGTCAGTGCGCGAGGGCAGCGTCTAAGTACTCCGACGACGTCATCCCGGCGATCACGACGCAGACGACGGACGCAAAGCTGCAGACGACGCCTAGCGACACGCAAGGGTATTGCTGATGAAAAATCTTTCCGGATCCAGCCTGATGACTAGGGTTACTCTAAGGTAAGAAATCTAACGTGTTTCTTTCAGATAAGTCAGTCAGCCAGCACACAGAGCTTGGTAGGTTTTCAGAGGGCTCCTAAAAGGTGCCCGCTGGGTGCACGTTTTAATAAATACACTACTGGCATCAGTATGGATTTATTAAGACCAGATGTTTGAATCCAAACACCATAGGTTTCAGTAAAGCCATGTAGATGGGGAACTTTTATTTGATTTTTTTTTATAATTCTTTTTATTGAAAAGAAAGGCATGTTACAGAAGTAAGGCAACATTAGGCAAATTGTTGTCATTAGTTACACGGTGAATGTTCTCTGAAATACACTTGTTAAATCACAGATGCACAATATTCGGCGTACATTGTCAAATCCCACCAGCAATGTCTTCTTCAGTTCTTGGTGGTTCACAAATCACCCCCCTGTAAACATTCCACTGCCGCCATATTTGCGTCCACCTGGCTATATATGTGGATTTTTCCGTCACCATACACCAATCCATATCATTGGCCCAATCTGCTATTTTCGGGGGAGCCTGAGCTCTCCACAACCGTGCAATATTCCTTTTGGCAACCATAAGCCCCAGCGTGACCCATATTCGCTCTTTGGAGTTCAGGTCTGTGGGATCCCAGATGTTCAGTAATGCCAACTTAATATTACAGTGGATCTGTTGCCCCAGTGCCTCTTCCATTTGTCGCACCACCCTGTCCCAATATCTCTGATCACTGCGCATCCCTAAAGAGTGTGGATAAAGGTGCCCTCCTGCCCACATTGTCTCACACAGATATCGTCCAGGGTGTATCCCATGCGAACCATCAAAGGCTCCGACAGGTAGGATCTGTGGAGTTTTAACTGGACCAGGCTGAGTCGAGAGGAAATAGCCACCTCACGAGGGGAGGCCACTGCCGCTCGCCACTCTTCATTGTCTAAGCCTGTGACATCGTGTGTCCATCTGTCTCTCACGCGGGTCAGGGGATCTGCCATACTATTGACGAGTTTTTTTTTTTTTTTATAGATGAGGGATATGGCTTTTTCGGGTAGGTCGCCGTCCAGGATCCTGTCTTCAAGCAGGGAGTATTCAGGGAGAGCGCCACCCTTGGGGAGAACTGCGGGCAGGGCATGCCTAATTTGGAGATACCTGAAATATTCTGACTGGGCAAGTTCGTAGTCCTGCTGCAACCGTGGAAACGGGACAACCCCACCCATCTTCCATAGATCTCCGACCTTGGAAATACCTATAAGGTCCCATCTGTCAAATCCCTTCGAACGGATCAGTCTACCCAGTTGTTCACATTGCCAAAGTGGCGTGGCCTGTGTAAGTTTACCGTCCCAGCCTAGACTCTTGTTTGCCACCTTCAATACATGCACTGCATGCCCGGTCGGGCCCGTTAAGGCTGTCCTCAAAGGTCGTGCATATAATGCTCCCTCGAACCAGCCTCCTGGGAAGAGCCATCTATCGATCCGAAAGGCAGGGTCATCCTGCGATCTATACCCAATACCCCCATCAAACCATCCCAGCGTAAGCTTGTGTGTTGCGATACGGGGCGGTTTACCCTCCCACAGCAAATCACGAACGATGCAGTCGAGTTCCTTAAAGATTGTTGTCGTGAAATCTAGACAGATCTTTAGTGACCCTGATCCCCAGATACTTGAAACCGTCAGCCGCTACGGTTAATTGGCAACTCCGGGGGATCGAGGGCCGTTCACCATAGCGGAGGTAGAGCACTGACAGACCAGTTTATCGTATATCCCGCAAACCTACCAAACACTGAGAATATATCCAAAACCAAATTTAAGGATGCCGCCGGTGAGGCCAAGTAGAGCAAGATATCAGCCGCATAAAGTGAGATGCGGTCCTCCCAGCCCGATATCTGCCTAAGGCCTCTAATGGCGGGGTCTTCTCGGACCCATGTCGCCAAGGGCTCCAGGGCCAAAGCAAAGAGAAGCAGCGACAGGGGGCAGCCCTGTCTGGTGCCCCTACCGTGAACAAAAACGGGGGATTTCCTATTGTTGACGATTACTTGGGCAAGTGGTTGGTGATACAGAAGCCGTACCCAATTAATAAATTCGGGCCCAAAACCCAATTTACGGAGTACGGCAAACATGTAGGGCCATTGAGTGGTGTCGAATGCCGATGCCGCCATCTAGAGATACCACAACAGCGTCTTCCCTGATTGTGTCAACCCTACCCTTCACTCTGTGGAGAGGGAGGTGTTTCTTGCAGGCGTAAACCCCGATTGGTCCGGATGGACCAGGTGAGCCGGGACTCTGAGCAAGCGAGTGGCAAGGACCTTTGTCAGAATTTTCGCTTCGCAGTTTAGCAATGAAATGGGTCTATAGGATGAACATTTGTTGACTGGTTTGCCCGCCTTATGAATAACAATAATATTGGTCAGTCTTTGATCTTCAAGAAGGATACCCCCTTTTTTACTTTCTCGGTACATTCTGGTGAGAAAGGGCGCAGTCTTGCTTGCTGTGAGCTTGTACAATTCATGTATAGCCTTTTCAACCTCAGCTACCGTAATGTCGAGCTCGGAGCACTACTCCCCAGTAAGGAACGGCATTGAGATATCATGTAGGAGAGAGGAAGCCCACTCCTCCGTGTGCGCCGTATGGGACGCATAAAGCGACTGGTAATACTGGCCAAAAGCGTCCGCTATATCCTGCGGTGCAGTAAGGCAAGATTGTGAGTCCGTTTCAACTTCAACCACTACGCGCTGGGCCCTGTCCCTGCGATCTAGCCAGGCCAGTAACTTGCCTACTTTATCGCCAACGTCGTAGAGTCTGCGGAGTATGGCCCTATAGTGTGTCTTGGCGGTCTCCATAGCTAGATTGGAGAATTCCTTAATTTTTATGCGCCACCTCTGACGCATCTCCACGAGTCCTACATCCGGACTGCCTTTTCTAAATTCAAGATTTTCTCTTCCAAACGCGCCATATCAGCCTCACTTTCCCTACGCTGTCCAGCAATCTGTGCCAAAACCACCCCCCATATAACAGTCTTTTAGGCTTCCCCGAGTACATTCGTCGAGTTGACCGATCCTTCATTTTCCCCCGTATAGATCCGACTCGCTCAGGACCTTGTCCCTGACGGGAGGAATCGTAAGGTACCAGGAATTGATCAGCGCCACACGGCCAGTCGTGGGCTCGTCCACCTCTAATCGACATTGTATGGGCGAATGATCAGAGATCAACCTGCCCAGATATTGTATGTCCCTGACAGTGTGGAGTTGGTCCCCTATCGGCACATAATCTATGCGGGACATACTGTGATGGGGCCCAGAAAGATAAGTATATTGAAGCTCGGTTGGATGCAAGTTCCTCCAGATATCCAACAGGCCCATCGCGCCCATAAAGCTATGGATCCGATTACGGGAGGACGGCAGGGCATGTTGGGGCCACTGATCGAGGGATTCAGAGACTATAGATTTAAAATCGCCCCTGATCAACAATCTACCGTCTGGCAAGCTGAGAAGGAGTTCACTGAGATCAATGAAGGCTTGAGGGTGCAGACCGGATGGCATATAAACCGAAACAAGGTTTAAATTCCGCCTCTCCCAGATCCCAGAAAGGGCAACAAACCTACCCAGGGTGTCTGTGCGGACCGAATCAATAGTCAGGGGGAACGATTTCCGGACTAATATACACACACCCCGAGCAGAGTGAGCCGCTAGTTGGAAACCCCATCACGACAGGGCCCTGCAGGCATTCCCAAGTAGGTGGGTCTCCTGTAGGAGAACATCAGGCGAGTGTCTCTTTAAAAACTGGAGAACCACCCCCCTCTTGATCTTGTCATCCAACCCGTTCACATTCCAAGACAGTAACTTAAGCTCATGCCTAGTCATCGTGCCCATTATTCCATCTCAGGGGTAAATATACTTCAGAAGGGGGCCACTCAGGAGGCCCCCGGGGGGAGACAATCCCAAACACCATTGTCGTAGCACCCAGGGAAACACCAAGAACATGTAACCAGCACCCGTCGTTGTCTTATGCCAGTCAGATAGGTCATGCCTACACAACAAAAGAAAAATACAAATTAAAACAATCCCGCCCACCCCCCCACAAATCTGAAAAACTGCCACTGGACCCCCACCCCTCCCTGCTTGGCAGTGTCAAAACCTCCTGCACACCCAAACTAGCAGAGTGCCTATCGCCCACACCTCAAAAACTTGAGGGTGCGTATGCCCAACCGAGCCCCCGCCACTAAACCTAAGCAACTGGTAATCAAAATTCGCAAACAAAAATCGGTCAGGACCACCAATCACATCCTGTAAAATACTTCGATCCCTCGGTTAGGGTTACGAATTATCATGGAAAGTCATAGTAAGTCCAATTTGAAAAAGTCCCCCAAGAAACCAGGTCACAGCTCAGCTGCAAGGTCCGCAACTCTGAGGTGGGGGGGGGGAGGGGGGGGGGGAGTGTCAATACCCCGGCCCATCCCTTATGCAGTGAGCAAGTCTACCACCCATGAGAAAATAAACATACAGACCAATCATTCGGACCCTCCCGTCGCTGCCTCCTGCTCCTCCGGCGGAGTGCCTCCTCCAGTCGTGCCTCCTCCAGTCGTGCCTCCTCCAGTCGTGCCTCCTCCAGTCGTGCTCTCCTGGTGTTTGTTTTTCCGGCCTGCCGTGCGCCATCCGTCCAACCAGTCCCAGGTCTCCTCGGGGGTGGTGAAGAACCAGATCCTTCCCTCCGATTCTACCCGCAGCTTAGCAGGGAAGAGCATGGCGTATTTCAACTCCTTCTCGTGAAGCGCCTTTTTCACGTCCAGGAAGCTGCGTCGTTGTCGCTGAACCTGAAGGGTGCAGTCCGGGAAAAAGGTGATACGGCTGTTTTGATATTCCACCGGCGGCGACCGGGCACTTTGCAGGATTACATCTCTGTCCCGGAAATTAAAGAACCTAGCGAGCAAGGGCTGCGGGGGGTCCCAGGTCTTGGCCAGCCGCCCGGCACTCGATGCACCCTTTTGACGGAGAAGAAATTGGAGAGCCCTTTTTTGTTTGAGATGGGTGGTGATTAGATCCTCCACAAATAGGTCCGCCCATGGCCCCGCCGCCCGCTCCTGCACTCCAAAGATGCGGACGTTGTTACGCCGAGAGCGCCCTTCGTAGTCGTCCAATTGTGTTTTCAGTTTCGCAGTGTGGGTCCGCATCTCGTACATCCTGCGCTGCAGTTCGGAAGTGTCTTCAACCTGCGAATTTGTTTTGATCTCGATGTCTTTCAGTCCCGAGTTCATCGAGCGCATGTTTGCTCGGATAAGGGATACCTCCGTGGACACAGTCAATGGGAGAATCCAAACCCCCCTGCTGCTGCCTGCATATGGCTGCAGCCACCTTAAGGCTCAAACAGGTACTAGACCCCACCAGGAGCCGGGGGGGGGGTTGGGGGGGTGAGCGCTGCACGGAGCCCTGAATGTAGGGAGCCCAGAGAAAAGGGACATGTCACTCTGGCCCGCGTTCCCACCGGAAACCTTGATCCAACGAGACCGCTGCCCCGCTTCAGGGCACAGCAGGCGGCAGCAGGTCCTCCCAGTAGCGGCGCAATGCAGAATGTAGCCGGTGCTGGCAAGGGCCAGTATCTAATGCGATCAGGGTTCCTCAGCGTGCAGAGGCAGGCAGGCAGCACGGGATTCCTCCAGGGCCTCGCTGCCACGTAGCACCCCCGTAACCAGCCCTCAGCCGTGTGTGCCACATAGGTCAGTCCCTCAGGCCCCCAACTGGGTGGTGGTCCGATGATGCGGCGCTGGGGCACAGGAACGACTCAAGTCCAGCAGAGCAGAACCGCTGGCATCGGTTCAGCGTGGGCCGCGCAATGAGGTAGACGGCCTCGCCCCTCGCCAGTGCGTCGACGATTCGATCTGTGGAGCCGCTGGTCGGATTTTGCCGTGGCCTGGCTCTGTCGATCCGCGATGTGCTCCTGCGTGGTCCGGTAGCTAATTATACCAGTTGCCGGATAGTTTTATAGCGGATAAATGCGTGGACAGGCACGCTTGGACGTAGCCGCCTTAAGAAGCGGCCATTACTCTCGGCGGCTGGCCATGCCCCCTAGATGAGGAACTCTTAATGACCAGTACCCACTACATTTAATTATTTTGACTCATTTATAAGGGGCACAAATCATCCCTATACTTAAGATGTCTTCCCTGTTCACTTGTACTATCTAGCAACTGAACTAGACAACACAGGGGTATAGCATCAGAATTATAAGGCCTGCTGTTGGGGTGACTTACATATATTGCATGCAGCGTCTGTGGACATGGCACACAGGGTGTGCCATGTCGTGTTTGCACCATTTTTTGCATCCTGCAATGACAGTTTACATAATTATGGTGGTGGGTCCCTTAGGGTGGCACAATACATGCTTCAACCCTTCTGGATCCTCGTTCGTACCCATGCCTTGGGTACCATTTACTAAGGACTTGCAAAGGAGCTAAAGCTGAGCAGTTACCTTGTTTTAGGGAAAGAACACTGGCACAGGGGACCTGGTTAGCAGCAGCCCAGTGCACTTCAGTCAAAATTGCATCAGATACCATTCAAAAAGTGGGGTGGCCATGTCAAAAGGGGGCACTTTTCTACAGGAGGCAGTAGCCCCTAGACTGCCAGTGGGGCAGGTGATGGGGAATCCTGCCTCTGACTGAATGATGATGATGGTAAACGGGCAGACTAAGGCTGCGGCTGTTTGGGGTGTTAGTGGACTGACGCGGATGCTGGACACCTGACCCACAGGCCTAGAGGAACTGCATCTGTGCCACGCAGAGGGTGGAAAGCATGCACGTCGCAGTGACTAGGCAGGGAAAGACACTGGTATACACCCCTTCCGAGGCCACAAATGGAGCGGTAGAATGACTGAGGGTGACCAGGGGCCATAGAAAAGCCCAAGGACCTGGCCGTAGCCCTGCTGTTCTTAAAGAACTCCAGCGCAGAATCTGCCTGGTCTCCGAAGAGACTAGAGCCATCCAAAGGCATGTCCATGAGAGAACTGGACATCCCCAGAAAAGCTAGGTGTTGTCAACCAGGTGTGGTGCTGCAGGGTGACTGTCAATGAAATATCTCTGCCTAGTGAGTAGGTCGTGTCCAATTCAAAGCTGATAGTGAACTTAGCTGCATACCTCCCATCAGAAACAGCCTGGGAGAGCAAAATGAGGCCTCCTTTGGGACTGTTGGCAGCACCCGTGCAACCATATACCATAGGGCACGGGAATAGCAGCCCAGATCGCAAAGCCAGGCTGGCAGAAGACGACATCTTCCCAAGACTGTCCAGCATCTTGGATTCCTTCTCTGCGAGTGTGGTAGGGAATGCGCCAGGATTTACATGGGATGTTGATGCTTGGACCTCCAAGCTCTCAGGGGTAGGGTGCTGGGTGAGAAAACGTGGGTCCCCTGGAAGCAGGGTTGCAGCGGCGGGCAATCGCCCTGTTGACAGGAGCGCCTGTGTTGGGCTTAGCCCAAATCTCAAGGTGGGTGTCAGTAAAGTTCCTCATTGAAAGGGAGAATCGGTTTATATAGGGACACTCCCGGCTGAAGCACTTCAGTCAAGACTTTAGAATTGACTAAGGTCCAGGACCTCAGCCACAGCACCAGTCCACTGGCTTCACCCTGATCCTCACACCTGGTCCATTTGCTCTTCATAAGACTGATATTCCTCAGGGTTCAGCGACCTCTCCCATTCCTCCCTGAGCCCTAGCTTATAAGAATAGGGCTCAGGCTCTAGCCTGGACGGTATGGCTGCAGTCAGTGCCGGAGACAGTATCGGACACCACCACCGGCTCCATACCGGAGTCGGGCATTGGGCCGGCAAAGGCGCTGGCTCAACTGCAAAGGCAGGCCTCGAGTGGCGACACAGTTTTGTCAGTTGACGGAGAGGGTGAAGTCAAAGCACGCTTTGACAACTTCTTGTGAGACTTCGATTTACCCAAATAGCTCGACAACTTGGAATGCGAGGACTTCCTTGGGCTCTGCAACAGGTCTAAGTACCTTTCCCTCAACCGGGACCTCGATCGTCACAGCACTGCAGGTCGAGCCACCCTTAGCTTGAAGGATCACTCCCTCAAGGCCTTTGGGTGCATTGCATGGCAGGCCTTTGGGTCGTGGTCCCAGCATTAGAGGCAGAAAAGGTGTGGTTCTGTCACAAAAATATGCCGGCCTTTTTCAAAGACATCCCCGACATACCAGGAGGTAAACCTCAAAAAAGTCTTTGACTGAATGTTGTAAAGAAACCTAGTCAGAAAGTAACTAAAGGGTAGCTGTTCCCGGATCTGCACTAGCTAGCGTTGTAAGTAAAGAACCGATGTCAGCATGGGGGGTGGGGGTTCCCTACATAAACACTGCGGACATCTGTGCCAGTGACGCCACACTGAACCGAACGATTGCACCTACTAGCATACAGGGGTACTACTCACGAAAAATGTCCTGATCCAGTCTAAAGGATGAGGAGAATTCCAAGGTAAGGAATCTGCAGCTAGAAGTCTATCAGTTATGAAAATCTTGCAAGCCAGCCCAGTTAAAATGACTAGTTTAAGCTTTTGATTAATACTGCCAAACACATTTGAAGACAATCATGCTTAAATATTAACATAACAAGAGCTTTGATGCAAAATGTAACCCACTCAAAATAACTGCAACCAAAGGAAGCGTTAAGGGAAGCGAACAGTGTCAGAATGGAAAAAGCTCTAAAGAGGTAAACAAAAGTTTTGAAGCCTGAATTACAATGAAACAATTCGTAAATCATTTTAAAGCCATGTGTACACTGTAGCATATAATATTACCTTTCCTTAATTTATTTGTGTCTAATCTTACAGAACATGGGGTTACTATTGTATCCTGTACGCTGCTTTCAATTATGTGATTATAAATCCTAAAGGTGTACTTTACGAAGCGAGCAGAATAGATTTTCCATATCCTGAAAGAACTAATATGAACACCACATTCTTAGCCAATCAACTGTTCAAAGGGACTATATTTTTCTATTTAAGGCTGACATTGTCCGTGTCAGAGCATCAATATATTTTTAATGGCATGCAGGACTCTTACACAAGTATGCAAATCAGTAATTAATTATACCCCTGCCCCTCCCCCAATTCCATGTCATTTGAACAGCAGTGATGCCACAAGGAGTTATTGTATGAATGGTTTTATTCATACTGTGTTGTGGGAAAAATCATTTAATTGTACTTTGTATTATTGATATTGTATTGACATTTATATAGCCTTTCTACCACCGGCACTTGATATTAGTTGTAAATATATTTTCTGATTGCACATTACTTTTAAATTTAAGTAAACCTGTGATTGCCTATCTTGTGTTTTATATATGAATTATGTTAAGCTAAATGTTAAACTCTACAAATGCTGAAGATGAGTATTTCTTTTACGGAATGGTCATTCTTACTGCAATAGCATTTTTTTAATGTTGTTACAAAGTAAATAGCAGCACCTATACAATACTACAATTCAACAATTATACTTTCAGTGCTAAAGCAAAGTGCAAAGTGAAACAATGTGTTCTTGTTTCAAAACATAAACACATGCGGACTTTAAATCCTTGGCATGTACATATGGGAGCTAAAAGCTAAATCAAATATGGATGTAGGTCAGCTGCAAAGACTATGATGAAATCTGGCAACAAGCTTGCTTTGTTGCAGATACTATTTAGTGTGGGCATTAAAAAAAAAAAAAGTCCACCGTAGTATCAGGGCTCAAACGCACCAGTATAACAATGCATGCCTTTGCATCATTCAGGGGCCAGCTAGTTTCAATTAAAATGTTTGCATTTGCTATCTAGCATCAGCAATTAAAAAGGTTTGGCTAATGCCTTTCAAAGGCAATACATATTGGCTTAGCCAATGTTTGCTTTGAATAGCTAAAGAAGTCATAAGTGTATAGCTCTGTAAAGCACTTCATTACAAAAGATTTGCTGCAGAAATGGGAACTATATTGGCAAGAAAATGCAGTGTGCTGCTTTAGTAGTAAAAGGCCACCCAATAACAGAAACTGTCCTAAACAAATCCTCTCAAAACAGAAAGTGGTTAAGTGAGTGACAGTTGTGAATTCATAATATACAAGTGGAACAGATAATTCCCAAATGAAAGCATTACAAATGCACCACTGTAAGCATTCTTTAATCGGCAACAACAAAAAGGCTTCAAAATAACATGTATAGAAGGCGGCAATGGTATGGTAGGTCTAGGGAACACAAGTGAATGACTCTGCATGTGTCCCAACGTTTCCATATTAGAAGTAAACCTACAGTTCAAACATCAAACTAAACTTGCTAACATGACATCTGAATAGAGTTTTAAAGGTTGTGGTGTAATCTCTATCCCTAGCCAACAACAAAGTCTACCCTGATTACCCCAACCCCTGACCTATTGAATAATTACCCATTGCCGACTCACCCATTAGCGATTTTACCAGCATAGACAATGAGTAACTGCACTACCAGTCCGTTTAAGATCATATTATTAAATATCGCTGGTATAAGAGGCAGTTGGCAGATGGGTATGATATTGTGTTAATGCAGGAGACTTGGGCTCTGGACAACGTTTTTTGCAAGGGTTTTCCAACTACAGTGTAGAAGCGGTCCCCTCAAGGGCAGGTAGCTAGTCTGGCAGCCTCCTAACTTGGATTAAGATCATGCCGGGGGTATCAAAAGGATAGACACAAATAGCAATGATATTTAGGGCATATATATTAGTGGACAGAAGCTTAAGCTAAACATATTTAATAACTACAATTGTCCTGTAAGTAGGAAGAAGAATCACCTAGCCTAAAACTTTTTGCTTTTCTCCTTAACGGGATGCTGGGTAATGTCCTGATTCTAGTTGCAGGAGATTTTAATACTTGCTTGTAGCCCCTTGAAGGCTTGTCAATCACAGAAGGGGAAGATGAAGCTAGGGGTCCATCAAAACTGGAAGCAAAATCGTTTAGAACTTGGTCTATTGGGGCAACACGACTTATGTCACGTATGTTGTCCTTTGGGGTGTGAGCTTGTAGCGGTAGATTTAAATCTGAAATCCCCCTGGTACTGCTCTTTCCAGAGGGTCTCAAAGAGTAAAATCGATTACACCTTGCTAGACGTTGATTTGTAGTATCTAGCCTTAGAATTTTAAGTTATTACCAAAGCAGAGAGTGATTATAATGCTCTTGTTCTGTCAGACAAAACAATTGTTCTAACTCACAAGAATAGCAATCCCACATTCTGCAACAACACTGTCTCTTGCAAATAAGAGAAGGGCAGTAACATGGTCTAAGATCAGTCTTAACACTGAGATACTCACTCAAATTTACTCCTAGTTTAACACCATACTAGGCTCCTTTGCCAACCCCCCTTTTGGATGAAATCTCCCTAGGCAAGCTTCATACTGCTGTGTTTAATGCCCTATGTATTATAACTGGGAAGGTTCATGGAGGGTGGGGGTAGATGAGGGCTATTAAAGCAGGTGACCGTGACCTAATCAGTCAACAACTTCAGGATGGTTGGCCCTTATTGAAGCACTTAAAGATAAGAAAATTAGTTACTTACCTGTAACCACGGTTCTCCTGTATTGGTATCTTTCATAGATTCACATGCTTAAATCATCCCAGTCGTCGTAGTCCCACAGTATACATATAAAAGCAGTAGATATAATTTACCATAGGCTACCATGCAATGAAAGGGCAGTGCAATAGCCCATCCACCTTCTTTTGTAAAAAAGAACCAAATCCAACCAACAGCACCCTCTAGAACAATCCCAAGAGAGGCTAGGTTCCTCAGATTTTCCAGCACAAGTGTGCAAGTATAAACCTTAGAGAATAATGGAAGCCGCTCCGGGGAGGAGGGTGGGTCGCATGTGAATCTATGAAAGATACCAATACTAGAGCACCGTAGCTACAGGTAACTCATTTTCTTCTCCTGTATTGGATCTTTCATAGATTCACATGCTTGAATCAGAGTAGGTAGCAGTCTCAAACATGTATGTTTAATTGTAACGTAATATAAACCTTTGTACCTTGGCAGATGGTGGGTTATAACATACATGCCAATATAAAAACATTAATGAGATAGTACTTAACACATCAATCCTATAAACATATATATAAATGTATATATCAGATAAGAAAGAATACCTCTAGAAATAGAGGCATACCTTATTGAAATAGATGATGCAGGACTGCCTGTCCCACTGCTGCCTCGCTAGAAGTTGCCATGTCCAGGCAATAGTGCTGCATGAAAGTATGAGCATTCTTCCAGGTAGTGGCACAGCAAATCTCGTCTAGCGTGACACCAGCAAAAAGAGCAGAAGTAGAAGACACCAGGATAGTGACAGCAATCCATCGTACCACAGTCCTTTTTTGTAACAGCAGATCCTAATTTATCAGGTCCATAGGCTACTAGGAGTTGAGCCGTTCTGCGCAGATGCTTTGTCCTTTGCAAATAAAATTTAAGGCATCTTTTTACATCTAAAGCGTGAAGAGATTTCTCCGCGGGAGATGAAGGATGCGGAAAAAAAGTGTGCAGAATTACAGGTTCATTAAGGTGAAACTGGGATGGCACCTTAGGAATAAATTTAGGATTTGTCTGTAACATTACATAATCCTCTGTCAAACGGAACGAATAGTTTCTTACCTGTCGGTGTAGTTTTGCAGCTTGAAGATCTTTCTGGATTCACTATGCTGTGCATTATTCCGCGATCTTGTGGTTGGGTCCGGATTCGTAGTCTTTTCTTCGTTTTTTTTGTAGCCCAGATGGGCGGCGACGACCCACCATTTGGTGCACCTCCCGTGACGTCGTCGTGCTTCCTGCGGAAGTCCCACCTTTGGGGCGCCATCTTCGGGTTCTCTTTTCCTTTCCTTTTTTCTTTTTTTTTAACCCTAGGCGATTGATTAATCCTTCTTGTCCATGTTTCTGTACGTTTTCATTTCTTTTGATCTTTTCCATTTTACCCCCTCTTCCTCCAGCCTCATCTTCCTGGCGGAGGTGGGTGGGTTCGCTAGTGAATCCAGAAAGATCTTCAAGCTGCAAAACTACACAGACAGGTAAGAAACTATTCGTTTTGCAGCGTGAATCTTTCTGGATTCACTATGCTGTGCATAGACTTTGTAGCGGTTTTCCTAATTTTGTGGCGGCTGGGTGGTAGATGAGCGTTGGTCGTTGAAAATGTGTTGGAAGCTCCTTCTGTCCAACCTGTGCTTCCTTGTTCATCTGAATGTCCACGCAGTAGTGTTTCGTGAACGTGTGCACAGATGCCTAAGTTGCCGCGAGACATATGTCCTGGATGGGCGTGTTCGCCAGGAAGGCAACGGTGGCCCCCTTCTCCCTTGTGGAGTGAGCCTGAGGCCCCTCCGCTAGCTCCTGTCCAGCCTGTTTGTGGCAGAATTGAATAGTGAGGGCAATCCACCTAGCGATGGTGCCCTTAGTCACTGGCCTACCCATGAAGCTAGTAGCAAAGGACACAAACAGCTGCTTCGACTTCCTGAGTTCCTTGGTTCTCTCAATGTAGTGCATCACCGCTCTTCTTGCGTCGAGGGTGTGCAGGCCCTTTTCTGCGTTTGAAGTCGGGTTTTGGAAGAAACTTGGTATCCGAATACTCTGATTCATGTGGAACGCCGACACCACCTTGGGCATGAAGTGTAGGTCCGTCCTCAGGACTACTCTGTCCTTGTGAATCTGAATGTAGGGTTCCTGTAGCGTTAGTGCTTGAAGCTCGCTCACCCTGAGTAGTGAGGTTATGGCCACTAGAAAGGCCGTTTTCATCGTCAACATTTGCAGTGTGGCTTTGTGAATGGGTTCAAACGGTGCCTTCATGAGCTCCGTTAGAACCACGTTTAGATTCCATGCTGGCGGCGGCAACCTTTTCGGGGGGGGGGGGGGGGGGGGGGCATTCTTTTGGCTCCTTCCATGAATCTCTTCACCACCTGCGAGGTGAAGAAACTTCCACCCTTTTCACCTCTGATGTAGGCAACGATCGCCGCTAGGTGTACCCTTAGGGAGCTCGAGCAGAGGTTACTCTTCAGAAGGTGAGTGAGGTACCTCAGTACTGTTGAGTCTCTTGTCATTCTGTTTTGCAGGCCCTTTTTCCTGCACCACACAGTGAATCTCTTCCATTTTGCGCTGTAGCATTTACGTGTAGTTGGTTTCCTTGCCTCCCGTAGCACTCGCATAGTGCTCGGAGGCAATCTTAGGTGTGCAAACTCTAGGTCTTCAGGAGCCATGCCGCCAGGTTGAGGGTCTCTGGCTCTGGATGCAGGACCTCTCCGTTTTGCATTGAGAGCAGGTCCTTCCTCCTCTCGAACCTGTATGGATTGCCTTGTGCCATTTCTTGAATTTGTGAGAACCATGTCTGCCTTGCCCACTGCGGAGCCACTAGGATCAGAGTCATGTTGCTGGTTCTGCATTTGTCGAGCACTCTGTGCAACAGGGGTATCGGTGGAAAGGCGTAGGCAAATGTCCTCGACCAGCTTGTCCATAGGGCATTTCCCTCGGATTGCTGATCTGGTTGCCTGGACGCGAAGCTTTGGCATTTTGCATTTTGGCGTGTTGCAAATAGGTCTATTGTGGGAGTTCCCCATCTCCGGAAAAGCTTCTCAGTTTCCTGGCCATTGAGCTCCCACTCGTGCGATGCCGAGGTCTGCCTGATTAGCCAGTCTGCCTCCACATTGTCCTTCCCCGGTAGGTGAATTGCCAGTAGATCTATCCTGAGAGGTATGGCCCATCTCCAAATCTCCTGAGCCAGAGAGGAGAGAGGGAACGACTGTGTCCCCCCTTGTTTGTTGATATAGAACATTGCCGTGGTGTTGTCTGTTTGAACCAACACCCTCTGGTAGTACAGGTGCCTCTGGAATGCCTTCAGGGCTAGCAGGACTGTTTTCAACTTGAGGTAATTGATATGGCGAACCGCATCTGCTGGAGCCCACAGACCCCTCACTCTGAGGTTGTCCATGTGCGCTCCCCATCCCTTTTGCGATGCGTCCGTGGTAATGGTCATTGGTGGGATTGGTGGTGTCAGGCTTCTTCCTGCTGTCAAGTTGTCTCTGTTCCACCAAGTTAACTCCTCCTGCACTACGTGCATAACAACCACTAGATCCTCCCAACTTCCGTTTGCTTGTGACCATTGCGGTTGTAGCCATTCCTGGAATGGTCTCATGTGCAGGCGTACATTCGGCACCAGCTGGATACACGACGCCATCATCCCCATCATCTTGCTCACTGACCTCACTGTCAGAGCTCGCCCCTTCTGGTAGAGCCGCGTCTCCTTCAGTAGTGCATCTGTCCTCCTGTCGCTGGGCACTACTGTACTGTTCAGGGAGTTGATTTTTGCCCCCAGGAAAATCTTCACCTGCTCCGGTTCCAGCGATGACTTCCCCCAGTGAATCGAGAACCCCAGATTCGTGAGAGTGTCTGTTACGCGTTTTGCGTGCCTCTCGCACTTCTCGCGTGAGTTTGCCTTGACCAGCCAGTCGTCTAAGTAGGGGTAGACATGGATTCCCTACCTTCGTAGGTGGGCCGCGACCGCCGACAGGCATTTTGTAAATACCCTTGGCGCCGATTTTAATCCGAAGGCCAGGGTTGTGAACTGGTAGTGTTCCTGGTCGATGTTGAACCTTAGAAGGCCCTTGTGTCTTCTGTTTATTGGGATGTGCAGGTAGGCATCCTTGAGGTCCACGGTGACCATGAAGTCCCCGTCTCTTATTTGGGGCAGCACCTCCTGCAGCGAAGTAATTTTGAACTTCTGCGTTTTGATGAACTTGTTTAGGTAACGCAGGTCCAGGATGGGTCTGAGGTTTCCGTCTACTTTCGGGACCACAAAGTAGTTTGAGTAGACCCCCTTGTTGCGTTCTCTGAACGGCACTGCCTCTATGGCTCTCTTTTCTAGAAGTTTCCGTGTTTCTTCTCTGAGTAGGGCCAGTTCCTGAGCCGATCTCGGTCTTCCCTTTGGTTTCCTGTTTGGAGGTCTTTTCTTCAAATCTACGCAGTATCCGTACTGCATGATGTTCAGTATCCACTTGTCTGTGGTCATACGCCGCCACTCCTGAAGGAAGAACCTCAGTCTTCCGCCTACTGGTGTTGTATGCTCGTAGGCTCTTGAATCTTCTCTCCCCCCTGATGTTACTTCTTTGCGCCTCACCCTTGGGGGCATGTCGAGGGTAGGCGTCCTCTTGCGTGCTGAGTCACTTTGATGAGGGCTGGTCACCCCCTCTCCTCCTTTGGCCACGTCCGTTCCCTCTCCCCCGAAAGGACTGGCCCGAGGTTGGTACTGCCAGTTTTGCTTTTGTTGACCTTGTTGTCCGTGACTTTCACCTTGCTGACCCTGCTGGAACGTCTGGTGCGACGCCCCCTGCTGGCCTCCTCCCCTACCGTAGGGTCTCCTCGAGGGATTGCCTCGCCTCATTCCCCTCAGCTGTAGGGCCCCCATGGACCTCGCCGTTTCGTTTTCTTTTTTCAGCTGGGTGAGACTGTTGCTCCGAACAGTGTCTCTCCGTTGAAGGGGGTGCTAAGGATGTTGTTCTGCACCTCCGGTTTGAATCCCGAGATTCTGAGCCATGCATGCCTTTTCTCGGTGACCCCTATGGCCATTAGTCTTGCTGAAGTCTCTGCCCCGTCCAACGCCGTCTTTATACAGGAGTTGGCGATGTTTTTGCCTTCGTCTACCAGGTGCGAGGCTCTCTGGCGGTATTCTTCGGGGAGGTGTTTTACTATCTCCCCCATCTCGTCCCAGTGCTGGTACTGGTGCCTATTGAGGAGTGCATTGGAATTCGCCATGCGCCAGTGCACTGCGGCGTTCCTCTCGACCTTTCTTCCTGTGAGGTCTATCCTCCTGCTCTCTTTATCAGGTGGTGGGCCCGAAGTTGCTGGTACGTTGGCCCTTCTCCTGGCCGTGGAAGCTATGATGGAGTCGGCGGTAACGCTCCCTTTGATGTAAGGGGGGGTCCAGGGAAGAGTGCTTAAACTTCTTCTCCGTCCTGGGCGTGATCGAACGGCAGGTCGCTGGTTCCTTGAAGGCTTCTCTCCCCTGATTCATCACACTTTGTAGCATGGGGAGGAATTGGCTCCTCGTCTGGATGGGGAGCAGGGTCTCGAGGAGAAAATCGGCTTTCGGCTTCTCTTCGTCGAGTTTGACGCCGAAGGCTGTCGCTGCGCTCCTGACCACCATATTGTACACCCCGATGTTGTCGGGTGGCGAAGGCCTCGAAGGGTACGTGTCCACGGGCTCCTCCGGGTTTTCGGTGTCGAGATCCTGCCATTCGATGTCGTGGCTGGTAGATGGCGCCGAGCCGTAGAACGACTGCTGGTCTTCTTCCTCGGCTTCGCCGTCATAATAGGTCTCGTCTTCCTCTTCGAGATCCCTCGGTGTCGAATTTGTCCTCGACGACTTCCGTCGGTGGAACCGTTGGAATCTTGAATTCCAACATCTTGGCGTCGAACTCCTTCTTCCTCTGAAGGATGTTCTCCATTTCGGCCTCGAGCCGCCTCTTATTTTTCTCCATCTCGGAGATGCTTTCTGCGTCGACCGCGGGTCTTTTCGTCGAAACTTGCGTCGACGTCGACCGTTCTTTCTGCGTCGATCGTCCTGTTTCCTGGGTTGTCTTTGATGACCCTTGCTTTTCGGCGTCTTTCGGCACCAGGGACTCCTTTTCGAAGGATCCGCTCGGCCTCTTGTCCATGCTTCCCCCTTTGGTCGTCGAAGTTTTCGGCGTCGGGGCTCCCTTCGTGGACTTAGACTCTGATTTTCTCGAGTCACCCTCGTGTTTGAGGTATTTTCTGTTTTGCGCTCGACGATTCTCTTACCTAGTCTTTTTTTTTGTCGGTCTCTACGACCGTGAAGTTTTCGGCTGCCTCGGCGACGTTGTCCTCATCGTCCGTGGAGAGGCCCAGATCGTAGAGCGACGGGGCCTTACCCTTGCCATCCATGCTGGCGTTGGCTCTTCTCTGCCGATCTCTCACCCGGAGCGTCTTCGGCGCGAAGGCTGAGCAGGCGTTGCAGTCCTTACTCTGGTGTTCGACCGGTAGGCAGAGGTTGCAGACCGGATGCTGGTCCTTCTGCGCAAACTTGTGGTGGCAGTTTGGGCAGAACTTGAATGGCGTTTTGTCCATTGCGCTCAGGGCCTCTGAGTGCACATTCTCCAAGGTCGTCGAAGAAAAAGGCTAAGAACCTCCTTTCTTCGCGCTCCTGATGAAATCTCTTCCTTTCCTGTGATATCTTCGTAGTATTTATCGACGAAACTCGCTTTTCTTTCTTCCTTCGATTGTAATTCTGGAGCTTCCCGATGACGATCCAGACCCAACGGCGGAAAAAAGAATCTGAAGATGGCGCCCCAAAGGTGGGACTTCCGAAGGAAGCACGACGACGTCACGGGAGGTGCACCAAATGGTGGGTCGTCGCCGCCCACCTGGGCTACAAAAAAAAAAAAAAAAAAAAAAGAAAGAAAAAGACTACGAATCCGGACCCAACCACAAGATCGCGGAATAATGCACAGCATAGTGAATCCAGAAAGATTCACGCTGCAAAAGTAAGGTTTTTTTTAATGGTGAAGGCCTGAATTTCACTTCTGACCGATGTAGGTGCGAGAAGCAAAGCTACTTTCCATGAGAGAAATTTGAGCTCTATCTTGTGGATCGGCTCAAAAGGTGGTTTAATTAACTGCGAGAGGACCGCATTAAGACGCCATTCTGGTGGAGGAGGCCGAATAGGAGGAAAAGGTCTGAAAAGGCCTTTCATGAACTGTTTGCTGATGCGAGCAGAACAAAGAGAAAAGGCGTAAGATGTTCGTCTAAACCGAGAGATGGCTGCGAGGTGTATACTTATTGAAGCATACGCCAGACCTGATCTTGCAAGAGATGAGGACTTTTTCTGAGGAAGAGTGAAGAGGAGGAGTATCACTGCGATGGCACCAAGAACAAAAACGTTTCCATTTCAGTCTATATGTTTTAGTAGTAGACTCAGCTCTTGCCCTGTACAAAATATCTTTTAAATCCTTGTACTCAGGCTCCAGGCATGCAATTGATGAGAAGCTGGGTGCGGATGCAGGATCTGTTCCTTGTTCATCGTTAGCAGGGTGGCTGACTAAGGAAGGCGATAAGGATTGGATTGTGACAGCAGGAGCAGCTCCGTGAACCAGTGCTGACGAGGCCAACGTGGAGCAATTAGGATGAGTTGGCACGGTTTACGTTTCATCAACACCCTGTAGATCAGAGCATATGGGGGAAAAGCGTACGCAAAGATTCCTGACCATCTTATAGAAAACTCATTCCCCCATGACCCTGTCAGAGGTTCCCTGCTGGCAAAGAACCCGCATATCTGGTTCCCCTGAGACGCAAATAGGTCCCAGTTGGGTGTTCCCCATTTTTGGAAGATGTGGTTGAGAACCAATTGGTTGAGTTCCCACTCGTGATTTGATTGATTCAACCTGCTCAAGGTGTCGGATTGGTTGTTTTTACCCCTGGGAGATGCTCCGCGTTGATAGTTATATGATGTTGTAAAGTCAAATCCCATATTTTTTTAGCTTCCCAAGATAGGATCGGAGATCTTGTTCCTCCCTGCTTGTTCAGATAATGCATGCAGGTGGTGTAGTCAGTGCGTATGAGGACTGAGGATGCTCTTATCCTTGGGAGGAATGATTGGAGGGCTAGAAAAATTGCCCGCAATTCCCAAAAATTGCTATGCATTTTGGAGAGAGAGAGAGACTCCATTCGCCGCTTATTTGGAGGTCATGCAGATGTGCTCCCCAACCTTCCAAAGATGTATCTGTTATCAGAACAAACTCTGGAAGAGGAGAAAGGAATGACTGTCCCAGAGAGAGATTGCCATCAAAGAAGTGCATCCTTCATGATCGGAGTTATTCGAACTTTCATCGAATGATCCTGATATTTGAAGCCATTGGGCGTCCAACTGCTCTTGAAGTGTCTCATCCTTAGTCGAGCATGAGGTACCATGAGAATGGCGGAAGACATTATCCCAAGAAAGGATTTGAGGAGACGTACAGAAGCACACTATCTTCTGTAAAGGTCGTGAGCCAGAAATAAGATGGTGATCAGTCTTTCGGTTGACAAGTATACCTTGTCTTGTAGAGTGTCTATTAGTGCTCATAGAAACGTTAGCCGATGAGAAGGGGCTAGAATGGATTTTCGGAGATTGACTGCCAGCCCTAGAGAGCTGAATAGTTGAAGGCAGACAGATGCCTTCTGAAGCCTGATGAGAAGGGGCTTTCACTAGCCAATCGGCGAGGTATAGGAAGATCTGTAGGCCTTTCAGCCGTAGGAATGCTGCCAAGGGAGCAAGGCACTTGGTGAAAACCTGTGGAGCTGAGTGAAGGCTGAAAGGTAGGACCTTGAACTGATAATGAGCGCCTGCCACAGAGAAACGTAGACATTTTCGATGTTTGGGGTGGATAAGGATATGGAAGTATGAGTCTTTCAAATTCAAGCTTGCTAAAAAATCTGAATGGTTCAGAAGTTGTAAAATCTCCTGAAGAGTAACCATGCGAAAGGATTTCTTCAGCAGGTATTTGTTGAGTTTCCTGAGGTCTAAAATGGGACGCCATTACCCCCAACAACTTTTTTTTAATCAGGGAAAAGCGAGAGTAGAAACCTTTTCTTTTCTGAAAGCGTGGAACACGTTCTATTGCTCCTTTTTGAAGCATTATCAAAGCCTCCTTCCTTAACAACTGAAGATGGGGTGGTGTTAATCTTTGAGGCAGGTGATGAGGTGGCATTGGGGTAAACTCTAAGGTATGTCCATACCCGATTATATCTAGGACCCATTTGTCTGATGTTATTTCTTGCCATCGATGCAGAAAATGTGAGAGGGGGTTTTCTTCAGAGAATAGAGAGGGGCAGGCGCGAAGCGTCACTGTTTACGTCCCGAATCTCTGGGCTGAGCCTGTTGCTTTCGTCTAGGCTGTCTGGGGTAGGCAGCCTGTGGTGGTGCACGGTATTGCTGTTACTGCTGGTAGGACGGCCGGTTAGAGGTGTAGTTTTTGAGGCTGGTACCTTTGATAATCTCCTCGAAAAGAATAATTTCCTCTGCCCCGCGCTCCACGAAAGGGGGTCTATCTATATTGGAGCATTCCTATAGCCTTAGCCGTGTCCGTATCAGTTTTGATGGTTTGAAAAGCGTCATCAATGCGCTTGCCGACGAGTGTTTCACCATCAAACGGCATATCCAATATTTTGCTCTGTCCCTCAGAGCAAAACATAGTTGCTTTCAGCAAACCCTGGTGTCTCAGGACAGCGGCTCCAAAGAGCTGACGGAAAGCTAAAGAAGCAATATCCATGGAAGCATCATTAATTTCGGATGCTGACCTTTCTCCTTCAAGCATGATTTTTCTTGCTTCCATCTTCTTGTCTTCTGGAAGGAGATCTAAGAATTGGGCAATGTCTGACCACATCTGTCGATCGTACCTAGCTAAAATCGAAAGAGCGTTGGCAGCTCGAACAGTTGGTCCTGATGTGGTTGTGAACCTTTTCCCAATATTATCCAAGCGCCGCCCTTCTCTGTCAGGTGAAGCAGTAGTGGGCGCTAGAGCGTTCCTCGATCTCTGTCGTGCGGCCTTTGAGATAACAGAGTCAAACTTAGGATGAATTATTAGACACGCTGGAGCATCGTCCGGAGCCTTGTATTTCTTGTCAATTCTGTGCAAGACAGGGATAACTGTGGCTGGTGTCCTCATTACTTTTAACCCTTCTTCTCATATGTGGTCAACGATAGGTATAGACCTAACCGATTTTCTAGACAGGTCTTTAAAATCATAGAGAAAGCAGTCTGATTGCTTTACTGTTAGGGATAGTTGGAAACGTGATGCTGCTCTCTCAAAGTATGAGAGCCGCCGATGTCTTCTGGCAGAGACTATCATTTGTGGAGATGGAGACGCTGGTGTTGATGACAATCATCCGATTCATCTCCTGTTTGATCTTGCTTCTGAGGCTGATTATCCTCAATGTCTCCCTCATCAGAGGTATCTGGATTTTGTTGTGGCCCACTAGTATCTCCCATCGGGGAGGATGCGTACAGCGGTACAAGGTGGAGAAACAGGCGGTGGTGGCTGTGTGGTAGGAAGAACAGGTGCAAAAGGAAAACGTGTACGATAGTCTTGTTATAAATCTTGAAGGTCTTGTACCATTGCGACAGGAAGGTGGACCATAGGTTCAGAAACTAGCTCCATATATTGCATTTTTGCATGAGGGTGATATTCTTGTTGATAGTATCCTCCATAATCTTAGTCATCGTCCTCCTGATATTTAACATGCAATTGGGAAGGACTACCAGCAGGTCCAAACATCCCATCATCATCAGATTCCTCCAAAAATGTTTAAGGAGGTAAAGGAGAAACTATAGCAGGAGTTTGCAAAAATTGCCTCCTCGACGGTATCGACGAGAACGTCGAAGGATATATTGGCGTAAGCTGCAAGGAAGATTAACGATTACAACCAGGCGTGGTATACAGCATCAGCTTCGTCGACGGCAACGGAGTCTGCGTCGATGAGGACATGATAGAATAAGATGAAGCCATCGTCGGTATAGTCGAAGAGATTGTCGTTGACGGAACCACTGACGTCGACGAGGATGCAGACGATTAAGTTGTAGTTGTCGTCAGTGTTGCCATCGACGATGAGGTCGACGGCAGTGCACCAATCATCGTCACCGGAGATTTTGTCGACGATGAGGAAGTAGAAACTTGTTTAGAGGATGGTTTTTTCATTGATGGTGATCCTAGTTAACGCCGTCGGTGCTACAAGCTTCTTAGAGACATATCTTCATGGATTGGATAGAAGAATATTTCTTTCTTATGGCTTTTCTCCTCAGTAGAAAATGGAAATTTTCCTTTTTGTGATGTTCTTTCCTCTTCATTAGGAGACCTTTTTGATGTATTTTTCTTGGAAACTTCAGGAGATTCAAGAGATCTCTCTCTCCTTTTAGGTGTTTCCTTTGAAGCCAGAGAGGTAGAGCTCTTCTTGTCCTCAGAGAGAACATCAGATTTTGACTTAAGTTTTTGTAGCCAAATCAATAATCTACCCTCCCTATCCTTGAGGGTTTTTATAGAGAAGGTTCCACAGATTTTGCAGTCTTTTACCTTGTGTTGAGGGTAAAGGCAGTAGATGCAGATCTTAAGTGCTAGACGTAGGTCCCGGGCTCACTGTGCCACCGGAATCAAGCTATCCTGGCTGAAGAGGGGTGAAACCCCGAAACCGGTTCTAGGATGCTTGTTTCTGGTCCGGGGAGGACTTGGATTGGCAGTTCGGGCTGGACTGTTCCCATGAGACTGATTTGCATATGGCCAGGTCTAAAGTGGGGTCGCATGGTGAGTGTAAGAAAGTGGATTCCTGTTGCAGTAACCCCCCCTTCTGTGCCTAATAGCTGATGCACTTTTCCTTGTTGTGCCCTGGGCTCCTGCCAATCAGGAGCTCAGGGACTGTGTTCCTTCCCTAAAAACTGCCTAACAGCCAAAACCCAAATTGGCAAACCCTGGCCACATGTCAGCCCCTGGTAAATGGTACCCTAGGTACCCAGGGCCTTGTGACCAGGGAAGGCCTCTAAGGGCTGCAGCACTCATTGTGCCACCCTTAGAGGCCCTGTACCCTAACACACACACACTGCTCTTGCAGGCTGAGCGTCTGGATACAAGACAAAACAGAGTCGACATGGCACACATCCCTGTGTGCCATGCCAACAACCTACACTGCCCTGGCATACATCAGCCACCCCTCTAGCTGGGTGCCCTATGCCAGTGGTGTGGGCACAGAGGCAGGAGCCCTGTGCCCCTTCAGTACCCAGGTCCATTCCTGGGTTCTGTAAGTGCAGTGCTGCCATCTAAGAGTATATGGTGCTGGGAGCTTGTCAAACATGAACTCCACAGCACCATAATGGCAGCACTGAAGACTGAGAAGTTTGGTATCAAACTGCTCAGCACATTAAATCCACACTGATGCCAGTGTGGGATTTAATGTACCAAGCACCACAGAGGGCATCTTAGAGAGGCCCCCTGAAACCTAAACCTACAATCCACGTCTGTTCTAAGGCTGCCTAGGCTGCCACACAGCAGACATGTTGTTGGACCCCTGGGTAGGAGAGCCCCATCTCTCCTGGGTCTGCAACAATGCACATCCTGGGCGATGTGCTAAATCTCCTCCCCCAGGATGGATAGGGGGAAGCTTCAAAGGCATGCCGCCTCTGTGATCTTCCCCAGGCCACTGCAACCCCTCACTCTGGCGGGAAGCTTGGCCGGAAACCCCAAATAAGGACAGGAGATGGGCCAGCCTGCCAACCCCACCCCTCAGGTGGGGGGAGGAGAGGTGAAGCACATCTCCGAGCTCTTGCCATCTTGAAGATGGGAAGCCCTGCCCAATCAGGACTACGCTACTGCCCCCCTCCCACAGGAGAGAGGCAGGATAGGGGGTGTAGCCACCCCAGGACAGGGACCCATTGGCTCCTGCCCTTCACCTGCCTGTA
The DNA here is from genome assembly GCF_964204655.1 of Triturus cristatus. NCBI lineage: Eukaryota > Metazoa > Chordata > Amphibia > Caudata > Salamandridae > Triturus > Triturus cristatus. The sequence continues at coordinate 932,389,144 of NC_140584.1, read as the reverse complement.
ACGCCCCTAAATCTAGTATTTAGGGGCACCCTGAACCTTCCTTCCCCAGATTCCAGATTCCAAAATCCGAAGAAGAGCTAGAAGAAAGAAGACCTGCCCTGCAGCTGCTAAGAAGAGGAAGACACAAACTGCTTTGGCCCCAGCCCTACCGGCCTGTCGACCCACGAGCCTGCTCCTGCTCCAACCCGGCATCTCTTGTGGCCAGCAACCTCACAAACCCCGGAGGACCTGGCTACCTTTTGACTAAGCCCCCTGGGACTCCCATGAGTAGAGGCTCTACTCAAAATCTACTTCCAATCCCTGGCAGCAGCCCAGAACCGCGAACCCAGCACACTCTGCACCAGCCAAGCCTGGCCTGTGCCGGAGTGAACAAAGACCACGAGGACGACCCCACGGCGACTGTGACCCCGAGTCCGGCACCCAAAGACCTCCCTCGACACTCCTAAAGAAGCATGCAGCCTCAGAACAAGGTGCCCCCCCAACCGCGATCAACAGAGGGTAAGATTTCCCGACAACAAAAGGCACCCCTGCACCCAGCGCCCCGCGGCCCCCTGGGCCCAATCCCGGGGTACCTACCTAGCCTCCAACTACCCAACTTACCTCTCGAAGTGGTGGTGGCACCTGAAGAATCCTCGTCCCCGAGCTTGCAGTCTTACTAAACCTGAGATTTCCCATTGAAATCAATTGAGCGCCCAAAGGCTCAAAAGCACCCTGCACCCAGCCACCCGAGTGGCCCTGGCAGTGCAACCTCTACACCCATCTACTTCCCCACTTGCCCTGAGTGAGTGACCAGGAGCCCAGCTCCCACAGCCGCGTGGCCTGCTAGTCAGCAGCCACCAACCAAGGCCCCCCTATCCCTTATAGGATAACATTGGGCCTAACTCTCTCTGCACCTGGCCGCCTTAGTGCCGCTGGGAGTGAACCAACGGTACCTACCTGACCCTGGGGGACCCCTGAGTCTATGCCCAGAACCTCAACTCTGCCAGTCGAGTACTCACCTTTAAACCGATAACTCAATTTTCTTCATAGGGTAACATTGACTGGCTTTTTCCTGAAATTTCTTCTAAGTGTGGACTTTTCAAAACTAAAAATATTTACCAAAAATCAGCCGAGTAACGAAAACGAAAATACTCACCTGCTCTTAGGTGAGCTCCCAGTGCTGGATCTTGGTGCCCAGCATTGACTCTGAAAACTACTTACAACTGTACTTACCAGTAACCCAATTTTCTCCCACAGGAAATCATTGACTGTTTTTCTGTGAAATTTCTTATAAGTGTCAATTTCTGCAATCTTTAAATATTCTTTAAAAATCGTATAATATCTGAAAACGTAATTACTTACCTGTTTTGGATAAAGGTCCCAGTACTGAGTCTAGGCACCCAGTACTGGATTACAAAAGTAACGAGAACATACTATACCTGTAACTTGAATTTTCTGCCATAGGGAATCATTGACTGTTTTCTATGAAATATTTTCTAAGTGTCAACTTTTAAAATAGCAAAATATTGTCTAAAAATCATCACAGTAATTAAGTCGACTTTTATCACTTGATTCCAAGTACTGACCCAGGACTGAATATAGGATCCAGTCCTGGAATTCCAAAAGTAATCCTAAAAGTAATCTGTGGCAAATAACATGAAACTTCCATTTAACTCAATGCATTATTGTGTTTAAAATAGTGTTGCCTATTGCAACCACTTGTAACTGTTTACAAAAGTCAATTGCATATTGCAAAAGTATTTATATAAAGCATCTCATTCTGAGAAAGTATATTTTAATTCCAATTGTTGGTTCTAAAATAAAACAAGCATATATTTTTTTTATGTAAACCATTGGCCTAGAGTTCAGTTATTGAGTGTGTGAGACCATTTGCTGACTGAGTGTGTACAACAAATGCTTTACACTGTCCTCTGATACTGCCTTACTGCTCAACCAAGCTACCACTTTAGAGAGTAAGGTTATATCTAACTTTAGCCTCTGCCAAGCCTCTGGGGACTGTGGACTCTGTACACCCTGCACCTATTTGGGAACAGTATATACAGAGCCACTTTCTCACAGTGAGCAAAAGAATCATGGATTTAACCCAGATCTCTTGACTGGGGGAGAATGTTTTGATTTGTTCTGCATTCCGTCCATCAATTGTGTGTCTTTTGCTTATGTGGATTCTCAGCATGCAACCTCATTTTCCCACATGATCCACACGACGTGAAGAGACCTTTCTTTGAAGATTCAGACATATTTGAAGAGAATACTGCTAGAAAGCTGGAGAAACCAGAGAAAAACTGAGCAGAGCTCAGGGAAACTCCCTTTCACACGACGTGTGGTAAAATCTGAGGAACCTAGCCTCTCTTGGGATTGTTCTAGTGGGTGCAGTCGCCTGATTGGCTGTTGGTTGGATTTGGTTCTTTTTACAAAAGAAGGTGGATAGGCTATTGCACTGACTTTTCATGGCATGGTAGCCTATGGTCATTCTATCTACTGCTTTTATATGTATACCGTGGGACTCCCACTACGATGACGGGGATGATTCAAGCATGTGAATCTATTAAAGATGCAATACTGGAGAATCACCTTTTCTGGAAGAATTTCTCTCATGGTAATGCAGTTTCTATTAGCTCTATTGAATGCATGGTACAGCCGCAGCAGTGGGTCGATTATTTCACCAGCTTATATGCTGCTCTTTCCTTGCCAGTCCCCCCTCCTGCTATCTTGAGCAGCAGTCTTGTCTAGAGTAGAAAAATCTAAGATTCTCCTAGAGTGAGACTAACTGCTATTAATGCTTTTTGACCGGGCAAAGCCCCAGGACTTGATAAAGTCCCAGGTGACCGCTTCTGTTCGGAACCTAACCTATGGGGCCATTATATTCATGCCCTTTCAAATAAAATACTGGAAGGCGATGTCTTGGCTGGCAGCAGAGATCATTTCTATCTTAGAAAAAAGGGTGCCAAGACCTCTCCAGGCCATTACAGGCCAATAAGTTTGATTGACATCTGCAAATGATTTTCTACCACCAGATCCTATCTAGACTCCAAGATTGAATGGATGAGAGGAGGATTCTTTCCCCCATACAAAGCAGGGTCCAACCTGAAAGTGAGCACCATAGATCAGGTGTTTCGTTTAAATCGTCTAAGGTGGAAGTATGTGGCTTTCACCAAGAGCCCCTGTATATTGGCTTTGTTGATTTGAGGTCTGCTTTTGACCTGGTTCCGAGAAGGTTACTCTGGTCGTCACTGACCAGTATGGGTATTGATTCAAAAGTACTAGATTGCATGACAAGACCTATGCCCAAGTATTGTGGGGGAACAGGGGGGGTGGGAGGTAACCGATCGTATACCCATTGTGCATGGGATAGGACAGGGATGTGTTTTTACTCCTATCCTGTTCTCCCTCTACATCGACGACTTGGCGGATTATATATTAAAAGGTGTCCATGATTGCCCGAAATTGGAGAGCGGGGGTTGGGGGGGGGGGGTGTCAAACGATTTTAAGCCTTTACATCTAAATCTGTGTCCCCAGTCACTGAAATGCCAAGGTGCAATCAGCGGCTTTTTGTGGGGCAAAAGTATGGAGAGTGGAAAACACTCATATGTTGTCTTACAAGAAAATTGTTTTATTAAATCATTGTTTTGTCTACCACGAAGTACCCCATCAGTCCCTGTTTCTTTGACACTGGCCTCAAAATAATAGTGGATCTTGTCAAGCATAGATCTACTTTATAGGGCTAGATTATGGTCCACCCCAAATTGACTATAAACAGGTCTGCATTTGAGGAAGTTCTATCCTTAGGAATAGCACCATCATTCTATTGGTTTATTTTATAAAAACCCTGGGTATGATTTTGCTAAATCTATCTCAGATAAATTCCAAGGCAAATGTTAAAGAGAAATACTGGGCCTATACAATTGACTCATACTATCGCAATGAAAACATTGTTGGTCTAACTGAGGAATTAATTTTTAAACCTGTCCCTGCATTTGACTAATTCATGGATGCTTTTATTCCACCATTAGCGTGCACCTTGTTAATCAAACTCCAACTTGATATGTTACTTGTAAATGACTTCACGTATAACTGTGACCCAGCTAGACAGAAATCGCAGAATTGACCACTATGTCCTGGCTATAGTGAGGACATACAACACTTACTTTTTTTGTGGCCGCATATGCTAAGCTCAGGAGGTCCTGCATAAGGCTGCTTTGTATTACATTAGGCACAAGACAATATACCGAAGCCTACAGGATTCCAAGATCCAATTGGAGTACTGGGATGGCTTTAAATCTTGGATGCTACCTTGTAGCAGTGAGGCGTATAAGAAAAGCACTTGGAATCACGCTGTTCGCTTAACTAGATGAAGTTCCTTTAGTTAAACTCTCTTCTGATATAGGTCAACTAGCATATCTCTGACCACTATGTTTGCATATATACTGCTTGCAAAAAGATGCTTTTATGCATGTACACTATCTGGATGATTTAAATGCTTTTAACCTTCTCATGTTTAATTAATACTAGCTTTAGCTACCTATTTTTTTATATGCACATGCACTTTGATTTTAACATTTGTTTTGTGTGTAATTAAATGGTTTTATGGGCTTGTTACTAAAATACACTATGTTGACTGACCGTCACAAATCAAAATTATGTAGCAGCATAAGATGCAACCTACTTGTAGGAAAAAGTTTACTGTACTTGCAACCATTGGTTTCGGTGGTAGACATCCCAAAACTAATTTGAGTGGTAATTCCATTGCAAATCATTAAATAGAAAAAATATGCACAACATGCAAACACTAAACAGTGACATGCTTCCACAAAGACATATTAAACTAATAAACGAAAAAAAGCAGTGTTGATGCACTGGATGAGTAAATATGAATATCACAATGTGTACGACTTCCAAACTGCATGTGTTACTTTTTACTTGCAATCAAGTGTGGTTGATTAACAGAATGACAACTTTGTTACCTATCAGCTCCCCATGACCTATTCTTCCTAAGCGGCCGATGACTATTCTCCATGGTAGTGAACTCATTTGCACAAGTCCTAAGCACCATTCCCATAGTTTTTGGAGGCCAAGTCTCCGAGCTGAGCCTTTTTTCCTACGAGCCCTGAGGAAATAAATACAAGATGATCAGCGACAGAGTTTGAGCACCATACCAAATAACGATAAACACAGTATAAGCAGAAAAAAGAAGCCTACAACATCAACACGCACAGGTTTATTTACATTTACCAAAGATTTACAGCTCAAGTGCTGTGCACATTCTGCCATGTAAAGTTTGGGCTCTCAAAGTAAAAATGTTTGGGAAAACTCATTTGCAAACAGAAATGCTGAAAACTATTCCACACAATGCAGCAGAGAAACTCAAAGCGTGAAAGACCGCCTACACCTGACCTTTGTTATAGCTCCTTTTTCCCCACTGTAGGAAAGTGGCTTATGAAGTCTGTATCCTTTCATCCTGGATTAATCGGACTCAATCTAGGAACACCACATCTCTATTATTGATGGATCTCAAGTCCTGTTGAATTGAATTCAACTTCAGAAAGTCTTCTTCAGTGCCATCCCAAATTATTAATGTGTTATTATGTGGTGCGATTGTGAGATCTCACCATGTAATTTCAAACTTTTCCAGGTCTAGTTAAGCTTCTTTAATAAAAACCATTAGCTCAGTCCTTAAAACCCTGGACACTTCTTTATCAAAATGACCATGGCTTTGTATTCTAATCCAACAGCTAAACTTAAAACCAACTGTGCCTTATAGCCCTTTAACTATTTCTTTTAGCCACTGATCCCCTTCTATTAGTGATAAACTAATCCACAGAAAATTCAGGTATACAATTCACGAAGTGTCATATAAAACAGCTGCATATGCAGATGACATAGATCTTTAATGAATATCCAGGCAAAGAGATTCCAGCACTCCTAAAAATTATTGACCAGCTCTCCCACTCCGGATACTCTTTGAACAAAGTTAAAACTGAAGTCTTGTCTTTAAATATTAATTGCAACCCGACTTGTGTCGGCAACTCCAAGTTCCAATGTTTAGGAAGCTGGCTCTGTACATACTATACCAAAATGAGGTATAGTGTGCACAGAGTCCAGTGGAACCCCTAAGGTAGACATAGGTAAAAGTAGATAACACCTTACTCTCTATTTGCGGTAGTGTGGGCGAGCAGTAAGGCTTTATAAGAGGGTAGTGTTAAGCCTTTGTTGTACACATTCAGGCAGCAAATGATGTCACACACTCAAAGACTGAACTCAGACCAATTAATTTGTATAAAAAATATTATTTAGTTATATCTATTTTCTAGAACCAAGCAAGCCTGGTACAGGTAAGTGAAATAAATATTTTGCAATGTTTTACAGTTGAAAGCAGGTTCAAATGCAGTTGATCGAAATACAAGTCAATGTTTTGAAATTACTTTTCAGTTATTTTACAGATGACTTTGTAAGTTACTTTTTCTACTCAGTGTGATAGATATCACACTGGAACATTTCCTAAAGAAAAGGTAAGTAAATCAGTTTTTGTACATTTGCAGTTTCAGTGTTTCATACAAACCAACTCCACACTAAGAAAAACAGTCAATGTATTCCTATGGAGTAAAATGAAGTTAACGGTTTCCAGGTAAGTACTTATTTGTGAGAGTTGTTATTCTGGGGTTAGAACCAGCGTTCCCTCAGGAACAAGGATGCACTCTTGAAACACCCTCAGCTGCACAAGAGCAGCCGAGTGCAGAGTACTGAGGCTCTAGGATGCTGGCTCTGTATATACTATACCAGAGTGAGGTATAGTGTGAACAGAGATCCAGTGGAACTCCAAAGGTAGGCAGAGGTAATGTTAGATAGCATCTCACTCTCTATTTGTGGTAGTGTGGTCGAGCAGTAAGGCTTTATCAGAGGACAGTGTTAAGCATTTGTTGTACAAACTCAGTCAGCAAATGCACTCACACCTCTAAAAGACTGAACTTCAGACCAATTGTTCTTGTATAAAAATATTTTTTGAGTGATTTTATTTCCTAGAACCAAGCAAGCCTGGCACAGGTAAGTGATAAGTACTTTGCAGCAAATATACAGTTGAACTACAGTATGGATTGTAATGGTATATGCACTTTGTTTTGACTTACAGTAGTCTGGAAGAGAAATGTAATGCTTTGTAAATACAGTACATAGACTTGAATGGGTTTTTCAGTAAAATACCAGGTAAGTTACATTTTAGATTACTTTTCTTACTTATACCTGGATACTACACTGGGACAATTCCTGCAAACAGGTAAGTAAAAGCATTTTTGTTAAATAGTACGATTTTAAAGAAGTTCTTTAGGTTTTCAAACTCCACACTTAGAAACTTTTCCAAGAAAAACAGCCAATGTGTTCCTATGGAGGAAAATAGTGCTATCGGTTTTAGGGTAAGTATTGGGTAGTGGGAGTGAAGGTTCTGGGGGTAGACTCAGAGGTTCCTCACGGTCAGAGATGCGCTCTTGTTACACCCTCAGCTGCACTAGGGCAGCCGGGTGCAGAGTGCTGAGGCCCAATGTTATCCAATGGGGGATAGGGGGCCAGTTGGTGGTTGCTGACGAGCAGGGCACTTGGTTGTGGGAGCAAAGCTCCTAGACTTTAGGTCAGGGCAAATGGGGAACTAAGTAGCACCAAAAGGTGCACCCTCATCAATACTATGCTGGGTGCAGGGTGCTGTCTCGACATCGGCGCCTTGTTGTTTGCAATGGGGACCCTCCGGTTTGCAAAGGCACTGCAGGCTTGGTGACTAAGGTCTTCTAGGTGCGACCACCACTTCGAGAGGTAAGTTGGGGGTTGGTTAGGCACTGTCGGTTTGGCCACCCAAGGCCGTGGGGCGTCAGGTGCAGGGGTGCCTTTTAGGGTCGGCTCTTACCAGCTCCTGGTTGCGGTTGGTGGGACCTTCCGGATTTAGGTTCCAGGCGATGGCTGGAGGTTTGAGGTAGGTCAGGGGTCGCTGGATCTCGGGTCAGGATCCCCGGGGAGACCACCTCATGGTGTTTGCCCACTTGAGCTCCGGCCGTGGATAGCGGGTGCAGATTTGCGGTGTCCGGCCAGAGGCTGGAGATAAACAAATCCTGTGTTTACGGGAGACAGTCTTTGTGGTTCAAGGAAGGCAGGTCCTCCGGGGTTTGAGGTTGCTGGCTGCAGAACACACCGGGATTTTGCAGGAGCAGGTTCGAGGTGGAGACAGGTTGGTAGGGCAGGGGCCAAGTCAGGGGGAATCTTCCTCTTGTTAGTTTCTGCACGGCTGTTCGGTCCTTTTCTTGTAGTTTCTTCTGGTCTGAGGAAGCAAGGTTCAGGGGTGTCCCTAAATACTAGATTTAGGGGCATTACAGGTAGGTAAAAGGTTGGGACGAATGGGGCCCTTCCGTGGGGTGGGTACGCCCCCTATTACGCCACCCTCCTAAGGAAGTGGGGCATAAGCATTTCCCATGTTGACTGAGCCCCATATGTGTAAGATGGCGGGGACTGAGAGTTGTGCTTCACCTCGCAGCCCCCACATGAGGGGTGGAGTTGGCAGAGGTGGGTACACCTCTCTTCCTCACTTGTTTTTCCCGCCTGTTCTCCCTCCCAAAGTGGGGGTCAGAACCAGTGGGGACCAGTTGCTGAAAGCAGCAAGTGGCCTGGGGAAGCTCACAAAGGCGGCAAGCCTATGAAGCTTCCTCTTCGTGAACCCTGCCAATCCTGGGGGCGGAGGCTTGGCACCTCATACCAGGATTTGTATTGTTTCAGGCCCCCAAGAGCAGCTGGCTCTTGACCCAGGGGTCCAGAAACATGTCTGGTGGTGGCAGCTGAACAAAGTCACTCAACCTAAACGCACAAGTTACTTACTTGTGTAACGATATATCTGAAAGAGACATTAGTGATAGATTCCTTACCTTAGAATATCCCCAGGCGTCAGACTGGATTCGGAAAGTTTTCGTCAGCAGTACCACTGTTTGTCAGTAGGTGTCGTCGTACGGCTCTGCATACGTTGCTGGCGTCGTAGCCTCAGATGACCTCGTTCGAGCTACTTAGACGCGCCCACGCGCGCTGACATCAGTTCTGTACACAACTTTTCTCTGCCAGGAGCGCAGAGCCATGCCAGAGACCGACTACTGGTGCAATAGAACTAGGGCCCTGAAAAGAATGACCTGAACCCTAGAGAACATTTCGCACAACGGGGAGGATGGGCGGGCGGTAAGGAATCTATCACTAACTAATGTCTCTCACAGATATATCGTTACACAAGTAACTTGTGCATCTGAAAGAGACAAGTTCGTAATAGATTCCTTACCTTAGAATACATACCCAAGCAATACCAACCCTTGGTGGTGGGTCTGCGAAGTGAGATTACACCAGAAAGTCACGGAGAACTGAACGGCCAAAGAAGCAGTCTCTCCGGACCGTCAAGGCAATACTGCTTAGTGAAAGTATGCAACGAGGCCCAAGTTGCCGCCAGACCGATGTCTTGCAGGGTGACACCGCTTCCCAATGCTGTAGTAGCTGCTGTCGCCCTGGTAGAATGGGCGCGCAGCCCAACCGGAGGTTCCTTTTAAGCCAGAGAGTAACAGGCTTTAATGCACAAGACAACACATCGGGAGATAGTTCGCTTGTGCACAGCCCGGCCTTTCTTGGCACCCACGTAGCCAACAAAGAGCTGGTCATCCATCTGGAACTGTTGTGTGCGGTTAAGATAGAATGAGAGCGCACATTTTGGGTCCAGACGGTGGAGCCTCTCCTCTTCTCTTGAAGGGAGCGGAGGCGGAAAGAAAGTGGGCAGAGATACAGTTTGCCCGATATGAAAGGCAGAGACTACTTTGGTAGAAAGGAGGGACGCGGTCAAAGCACAACCTTGTCCGGATGAATCGCCAGGAAAGGAGGTTTGCAGGAAAGAGCCTGGCGCTCACTCACCCGCAGAGCGGAGGTGATGGCTGTGAGAAAGTGCCATCTTTCTTGCATGGTATGCCCCCACTTTTTGCTGAATTGCTGAATGTACTTTGAATAAGTGTGCCCTGGACTCCTGCCAATCAGGTGCCCAGGGACTATGTTCCTTCCCTAAAAACCTCAAACCCAAATTGGCAAACCCTGGCCACATGTCAGCCCCTGGTAAATGGTACCTTAGGTACCCAGGGCCTTGTGACCAGGGAAGGCCTCTACGGGCTGCAGCACTCATTGTGCCACCCTTAGGGGCCCTGTACCCTACACACACACACACACTGCCCTTGCAGGCTGAGTGTCTGGGTACAAAACTAAACGAAGTCGACATGGCACACATCCCTGTGTGCCATGCCCACCACCTACACTGCCCTGGCATACATCAGCCACCCCTCTAGCTGGGTGCCCTATACCAATGGTGTGGGCACAGGAGCATGAGCCTTGTGCCCCTACAGTACTCAGGTCCATTCCTGGGCACTAAGTGCAGTGCTGCCATTTAAGAGTACATGGTGCTGAGAGCTCGTCAAACAAGAGCTCCACAGCACCATAATGGCAACACTAAAGACTGAGAAGTTTGGTATCAAACTTCTCCGCACATTAAACCCGCACTGATGTCAGTGTGGGATTTAATGTACCAAGCACCACAGAGGGCATCTTAAAGATGCCCCCTGAAACCTAATCTGCAATCCACGTCTGGTCTGGGAGGCTGCCTAGGCTGCCACACAGCAGACATGTTGCTGGACCCCTGGGTAGGAGAGCCCCTGCTCTCCTTGGCCTGTAACAACGCACATCCTGGGCGAGGTGCTAGGTCTCCTCCCCTAGGATGGACAGGGGGAAGCTTCAAAGGCATGCCGCCTCTGTGAGCTTCCCCAGGCCACTTGCAGCCCCCACTCCGGCGGGAAGCTTGGCCAGAAACCCCAAATAAGAACAGGGTATGTGCCAGCCTGCCAACCCCACCCCTCAGGTGGGGGAGGTGAGGTTAAGCACATCTCCGGGCGCTCGCCATCTTGAAGATGGGAGGCCCTACCCAATCAGGACTAGGCTAGTGCCCCACTCCCACAGGAGAGTGGCAGAATAGGGGGTGTACCCACCCCAGGACAGGGACCCATTGGTCCCTGCCCTTTACCTACCTATAACGACCCTAAATCTAGTATTTAGGGGCACCCTGAACCTTCCTTCCTCAGATTCCAGATATACAAAGAAGAGCAAGAAGAAAGAAGACCTGCCATGCAGCTGCTAAGAAGAGGAAGACACCAACTGCTTTGGCCCCAGCCCTACCGGCCTGTCGACCCTCGAACCTGATCCTGCTACATCCCGGCATCTCTTGCGGCCAGCAACCTCACAAACCCCGGAGGACCTGGCTACCTTTTGGCTCTAAGCACCTGGGACTCCCATGAGCAGAGGGTCTGCTCAAAATCAGCTTCTAATACCTGGCATCAGCCCGGAACCGCGAACCCTGCAGACTCTGCACCCGCCAAGCCTGGCCTGTGCCGGAGCGAACAAAGACCACGAGGACGACCCCCCGGCGACTGTGACCCCGAGTCCGGCACACAAGGACTTCCCCCAACGCTCCTGACGCCTGCAGCCTCAGAACCAGGTACCCCCCAACAGCGATCAACAGAGGATAAGATTTCCCGACACCAAAAGGTACCCCTGCACCCGGAGCCCTGCGGCCCCCTGTGCCCAACTCCTGGGTACCTACCTATTCTTCAACTACCCAACTTACCTCTCGAAGTGGTGGTGGCACCTGAAGAATCTTCGTCCCTGAGCTTGCAGTCTTTTTCCAACCAGGAGCTTTCCCATTGAAATCAATTGAGCGCCCGAAGGCTCAAAAGCACCCTGCACCCAGCCGCCCGAGTGGCCCTGGCAGTGTAACCTCTACACCCATCTAATTCCCCATTTGCCCTGAGCAAGTGACCAGGAGCCCAGCTCCCACAGCCGCGTGGCCTGCTAGTCAGCAGCCACCAACCAAGGCCCCCCTGCCTCCCATAGGATAACATTGTGCCTAACTCACTCTGCACCCGGCTGCCCCTGTGCCGCTGAGGGTGTAACAACTGTACTTACCTGACCCTGGGAGACCCCTGAGTCTGTGCCCAGAACCTTAACTTTGCCAGTCGAGTACTTACCCAAAAGCTGATAACTCAATTTTCTCCATAGGGTAACATAGAAGAAATTTCAGAAGAAACCAGTCTAAGTGTAGTTCCCAAAAATTAAAATATTCACCAAAAATCAGCCGAGTAACGAAAACACTCACCTGCTATTAGGAGAGATCCCAGTGCTGGATCTTGGTGCCTAGGACTGACCCTGAAAAATATTCACAACCGTACTTACCAGTAACCCGATTATCTTCCATAGGAAATCATTGACTTTTTCTGTGAAATTTCTTCCAAGTGTCGATTTTTGCAAACTTCAAATATTCTTTAAAAATCGTACCATCTGTGAAAACGTAATTACTTACCTGTTTTAGATAGAGGTACCAGTACTGAGTCTAGGCACCCAGTACTGGATTACAAAAGTAACGAGAACATACTATACCTGCAACTTGAATTTTCTTCCATAGGGAATCATTGACTGTTTTCTATGAAATTTCTTCTGTCAACTTTTAAAATGGCAAACTATTGCCTAAAAATCACAACAGTAACTAAGTCGACTTTAATCACTTGTTTCTAAGAACTGTCCCAGGACTAAATCTAGGATCCAGTAAAGTAATCTATTGCAAATAACTTAAAGCTTCCATTGAACTCAATGCATTATTGTGTTTAAAATTGTGGTGCCTATTGCAACAACCTGCAACTTTCTACAAAAGCCATTTGCAAATTGCAAAAGTATTTACCTAAAGCATCTCATTCTGAGAAAGTATTGAATATGCTACTTACCAGTATGCATCTGTTCTTGGCATGTAGGGCTGCTGACATTCATATCTGTGCATAGATCGCCGCCTAGTGTTGGGTCCGGATGTTTGCACGTTGTTGTCCTGGAAGAGTCTTCGAAGTATCCTTGGATAGGTGACTCCTCCCCTGGACTACAGTGCGCATGGGCATCCTCTCCATCCTCAGATTGTTTTTCGCCATTGTGGCAGTGATGGAGTAGATACAGAAAGTGATGACCATGCTTGCAGTAATTCTGAGAGCTGCAGCTGCGACAGGCGCCGGGGAGGAGGGAGGGCGATATGAATGTCAGCAGCCCTACATGCCAAGAACAGATGCATACTGGTAAGTAGCATATTCAGTTCGAGGCATGTGGGCTGCTGAATTCATATCTGTGCATAGAATACATAGCAGTGCCCTCTATTGGCGGCGGCTACCCGTGCCAGCTGCAGCGGTCTGAAAAAGTGTTTTGAGAACAGCCTGTCCTACAGCTGCCTGCTGTTTTGACTGCACATCTACGCAATAGTGTTTTGTAAATGTGTGTGTAGTGGACCATGTGGCTGCTCTGCATATATCATGCAGGGGAATATTTCCTAGGGAGGCCATGGAAGCCCCCAACTTACGTGTTGAGTGGGCTCGTGGTGGAATAGTTAATGTGCGTTTTGCTTTTTGATAACAGATTTGAATACACTTAACTATCCATCTGGCTATCCCTGCTTTGGAGATGGCGTTACCTTTGTGGTGTGGGGCAAAGGCAACGAACAGTTGTTTTGTCTTCCTGAAGGGTTTAGTCCTATCGATGTAGTACATGAGGGCCCTCCGTACATCTAGTGTATGTAGTGCCCTTTCTGCAACAGTTTGTGGGTTTTGGAAGAAAACTGGCAGTTCAATAGTTTGATTCATGTGGAACTGCGATATTACTTTGGGCATGAATTTGGGGTTGGTACGTAGTACGACCCTGTTGGTGTGAACCTGTATAAATGGCTCTTGAACGGTCAGTGCCTGGAGTTCACTAACTCTTCTTAGGGAAGTGATCGCTACAAGGAAGGCCACTTTCCAGGTAAGGAATTGAATCTCGCATGAGTGTAGAGGTTCAAAGGGTGGACCCATCAGGCGTGTGAGGACCAAGTTGAGGTTCCACATTGGAGCCGGTGGGTGGCTTGGTGGAATGACTCGTTTGAGTCCTTCCAAGAATGCTTTGATGGCAGGCACTCTGAATAGAGAGAGGTGCTGCCTGGTTTGCAGATAGGCTGAGATTGCGGTCAAATGGACACGTATAGAGGTGTACGCCAGATTGCATCGATATAGGTGTAAGAGATAACAGATGATGTTTTGGATGGATGCGTCCAGCGGGTTGATGTCATTATTACCGCAATAAATGACGAACCTTTTCCATTTGGCTGCATAGCAAGCTCTGGTAGTGGGTCTCCTGGCCTCCTTGATGATGTCCATACAGTCAGGTGGCAGGTTGAGATAGCCAAACTCTAGGACTTCAGGAGCAAGATCGCCAGATTCAGCTGTTGCGGATCTGGGTGCTGAACCTCTCCATGGTTCTGCGTCAAATGCGCGGGTTTGATCCGCAGCCTTTGATGCGGCACCACGGAAAGTTCGAGGAAGGTGGTGTACCACGGCTGGCGTGCCCACGTGGGAGCAACTAGGACGAGTGTCAGGGAGTGTTGTCGGAGTTTGCGGGCCACTAGCGGTATCAATGGCGCTGGGGGAAAAGCGTACGCAAATCTGCCGGACCAGTTCATCCATATCGCATTGCCCTGCGACTGCGGATGTGGGAATCTGGCGGCGAAGCTTTGGCATTTTGCGTTTTCGCTTGTCGCGAATAGGTCTATCTCCGGATGACCCCACTGCTGGAAGTACGGTTGGAGTACTGATGGGTGTAACTCCCACTCGTGCATCTGGTGGCTGTGTCTGCTGAGCAGATCCGCCATCTGGTTGTCCTTGCCAGGGAGGTGTTCCGCCATGAGGAACATGTTCCGTTGAATGGCCCACTTCCACATGCTCTGAGCCAGATGAGACAACTGTGGAGAGTGTGTTCCTCCCTGTTTCTGTATGTAGTACATTGCGGTCATGTTGTCTGCCGGATCAACACGACCTTGTTGCATAGATGTACTTTGAATGCCTTCATGGCTAGGAAGATTGCCATCAATTCCAGAAGGTTGATGTGCAATTTCTTTTGTTGTGTTGTCCATAGTCCTTGCACTGTGTAGTGGAGTACATGAGCTCCCCATCCCTGGAGAGACGCGTCCGCTGTCAGTACTATCTGTGGGACAGGCTCTTGGAATGGTCGGCCCTTGCAAAGGTTTTGTGGATTCCACCAATGCAGAGAGTTGTATGCCCGACCGCTCACCAACACTAGGTCCTTTAACTGTCCTTGAGCCTGATTCCACTGACGTGCTAGGCACTCCTGAAGTGTGCGCATATGTAATCTCGCGTGCGGGACTATGAAGATGCAGGAGGCCATCATGCCTATCAACTGCATAAACACTCGCGCTGGAAGTGAGTGATTGGGTTTGAATTTGGAGATCAGCAGTTGTATGCTGTTGATCCTCACTAAATTTGGCTGAGCTGTGGCCGCCAGAGTGTCTATAGTCGCACCTAGGTACTGTTGTACGTGTGCGGGCTGGAGATGGGACTTTGGATAATTTAGTGAGAATCCCAGACTGTGAAGAAGGTGAATGGTGCGGGACATGTGGCTTGCACATTGCTGGGCTGACTTCGCTTGAACGAGCCAGTCGTCTAGGTAGGGGTAGACGTGTATATGCTGCCTCCGTAGATGTGCTGCCACCGTAGCTAGGCACTTCGTGAAAACCCTGGGCGCTGTTGTCACGCCGAAGGGAAGGACTTTGAACTGATAGTGCTGCCCCTGAACAGTGAACCTGAGGTATTTTTTGTGTGAGGGGTGGATGGGTATGTGAAAGTACGCATCCTTGAGGTCCAGTGTGGCTAGGAAGTCTCCCTGCTTGAGAAGCGGAAGGACTTGCTGTAGAGTGAGCATGTGAAAGTGCTCTGAAAGAATGTACTGGTTCAGGGGTCTCAGGTCTAATATAGGTCTGAGCGACCCGTCCTTTTTTGGAATTAAGAAGTAGAGGGAGTACACTCCCATACCCTGCTCGTGGATGGGTACGACCTCTATAGCGCCTTTTAGAAGCATACTTTGCACTTCTTGCTGTAAGAGCGTTAAGTGCTCTGAGGACATAGGACGGCTTCTTGGTGGTATTGTGGGTGGAGTGGAGGTTAACTCCAGACAGTAACCGTATTTTACAATATCTTTGACCCACCTGTCCGTGGTGATGGAATTCCACGTGGACAGGAACCTTTGTAGCCTTCCCCCGACAGGTGTTATGTGGTCGGGAGGAAGGGAGAGGGCGTCACTGCTTGTTCTTGGGGGAGGACCTGGTGTTGCCGTAGCCGCGTCCTCTGCCCTTTGTGCTGGAGCCACGATATCCACCTCGGGTGTTTTTATCATAGGTGGTCTGTGTATTGCCTTTGTTATATGTTTGTTGTGACCCCTGTCCTCTACCTGCTCCCTTGTTTCCGGGGCGACGAAAGGAGCCGCTCCGAAAGGACTGAGTTTGTAGGGCGCCCATGGACTTTGCAGTGTCCGTGTCCTTTTTTATCTTTGAGGGTGGTGTCAACCTCTGGCCCGAATAAATAGTCGGGGTTGACGGGCTGGTTCAGTATATTGTTTTGTACCTCAGGCTTGAATCCTGAGATCCGTAGCCAGGCATGTCGTCGCAACATGACGCTCGTGTTTATGGCTCTGGCAGCCGTGTCTGCAGCATCTAGTGCGCATTTGATGGAAGCGTTCGTTAGTAGCTGTCCTTCTCTGATGAGCATTTCTGCGCCTTCCTTGAACTGGTCAGGGAGATGTTGGAATATTTGCTCCAGTGTGTCATAGTGCGCTCTATCATAGCGAGCAAGGAGCGCTTGAGTGTTGGCTATGCGCCATATGTTGGCAGCTTGGGCGGCAACTCGCTTGCCAGAGGTTTCTAACACCTTGGACTCTTTGTCCGGGGGAGGAGCGTCACCTGTTGTTTGCGAGTGTGCCCTCTTGCGTGCATTCGCTACGACGATGGAGTCGAGTGGTAATTGTCCTCTGATGTAAGTAGGATCCCCAGGTGCTGATCTGTATTTTTTATCGATCCTGGGGTTTATCACTCGTGCCCTGGTGGGTTCTTTGAAAATGTCCTTGGCTGGTTTGAGGACCCCTTTCAACATTGGCAGAGTCTTTACATGTCTTTCTGAGGATGCAAAGGTGTCCATTAGAAAGTCATCTTCGATGGTATCAGAGTGAAGCTGTACCCCATGGTTATTTGCAGCACGTTCGATAAGAGCGTTGAACGCCGCAGTATCCTCCGTAGGAGATGTTTTTGCCCCATAGAGTTGTTGGTCCTGTGCATCGAGAGGTGCACTGGGGTCTGCAGGGTCGCCCCAAGTTTGATCAGGGTCCTGCTGGTCATCAGGGTCCGTGTCTACATGGTAGGGGACTTGGTCATCCATGTAGTCCTCCAATGCATCTGTATCGGAGCGTGTGGGGGAGAACCGGTGTGGATCCTGGTAGGATGAATGGAAGGGTTCATAAAGGAGAGGTTCCGATTCTGCAGGCAACTTCCTTTTTAGTGGGATCCTGAAAGGGTCCAATGGCGGCTCCGAAGTTATCCTTCGGTCGTGGAGAATCATCCTGCCAGTGTCGGCGTCGATGATACGTGCCGGAGACGTCTCAGCAGGTGTGACCGTAGGTTGGGTGACCCGTGTCCTGAGTTGGAACATTTTTGGGATTGTTGACGGAGGCAAGCCGAAGGTAATGTTGGCCGGCACCGAAGAGGCTGCTGGAGCTCCGATCGAACCGGAACCCGACGTGTCCTGGAGGACAGCTGTGGTTTTGCTGCCTTGCGTCGCACCAGGTCGTACTTGGGGCGCCTTCGAGGCTTTGGCACCGGCCAGGCTCGTAGAGGCGGCCGTGGATTTTTTCGGCGCCGGCGGTTCATCGAGTCGAGGTGCAGAGATCACCGTCGAAGTCTTCGATACCTGAGGCTTAGGTGTCGTCGAGGGAGCGATGCGAGACACAGCAGGCGGTATGGCCCTTTGCGTCGTTGGTGCCGGTAGCCGAGCAGGTTTGTCGGTGCCGATGGCTTTTTTCCGTTTGTCGACTCCAACGCCGCCCGCTTCAAGTTCGGCACCGAAGTCCCTCTTGGTGCGGTCGGTGCCGACGCGGTGCGCTGGCGTCGAAGGCCTCGATCCGACCAGCGCCACTTTCAGTTTCGGTTTCGGTGGAACCGGAGCAGCTTTCGGTTTCGGTTTTGTGGTAGGGAAACCAGCCTGTTTATGTAGTAATGGCTGCCGCTGAACGTCCGAGGCCGGGCCCGAGGGCGGGGCCGAAGAACTGCGGGATGGGTCTCGGGTAAGGCCCGAAGGCGATCCCTCGACCGGAGCCATAGGCTGTGGCACTGGTGTTTGAACGGTTTGAACAGGTAGGCCTTGTTCATCATTGAAGCTACTTTCTTCGGCCCCTAAGGCCTCCTCGTCGTCTCCTACCTCGGTGTCGTCTTCACCTCTGTGGAAGAGTGACTCGTCTACCTCGTCCGATCCGGGTTCGTGTTCGGAAACGGGACTGGAGGGCAAGACTTCTAATTCCTCGACGTCTTCGGCCTCGTCGAAGATGTCTGTTGGGGCCGGTGCCGCGTGCTGCGCCTCAAGTCTCGCCGCTCGTCGATTCCGCAGAGTCTTCTTGGAACGGAACCGGGCACAGGCCATGCATGTCGATTCGTCGTGGTCCGGCGAAAGGCATTTGTTGCACACCGGATGGACGTCGATGTGTGGGTACTTCGCATTGCAAACCGGACACCTTTTGAATGGCGTCCTCGATTCCATCGTCGAAGTAGTCGATGGACAGGTAAATGCGAAAAAAGTCGGTGCTGAAAGTTAGTAAACTAACAGGATTGTATCGAAACCCGATCGATAAACAGTACCGACGCAAACTAAAGGCCTTTTGGCCTCGAAAAAATATTTTCCTAACTTGAGCTAAGATAGCACATCCGAACCCAATGGCGGAAAAAAACAATCTGAGGATGGAGAGGATGCCCATGCGCACTGTAGTCCAGGGGAGGAGTCACCTATCCAAGGATACTTCGAAGACTCTTCCAGGACAACAACGTGCAAACATCCGGACCCAACACTAGGCGGCGATCTATGCACAGATATGAATTCAGCAGCCCACATGCCTCGAACATTTTAATACCTATTGTTGGTTCTAAAACAAAACAAACATTTTTTATATAAACCATTGGTCTAGAGTTCAGTTATTGAGTGTGTGAGACCATTTGCTGGCTGAGTGTGTGCAACAAATGCTTTACACTGTCCTCTGATACTGCCTTACTGCTCGACCAAGCTACCACTTTAGAGTGTAAGGTTATATCTAACTTTAGCCTCTGCCAAACCTCTGGGGACTGTGTACACACTGTACCTATTTGGGAACAGTATATACAGAGCCACTTTCTCACAATGGCCACCAGGAAGACAGTTTTCAAAGTCAATAACCGCAAAGGACAGTTATGAAGAGGCTCAAATGGTGCGCACATCAGATATGTGAGAACCAGATTCAAGTCCCATTGAAGCATCACAACAGGAATAGGAGGGAAAAGGTGAGTAATGCCTTTGAGAAATCTATTGAAAACAGGGGACTTGAAAATAGAGAGGGCTGATCAAGCAGCCTGAGAAAGGCTGACAGAGCAGAAAGGTAGCCCTTGATAGTGCCCAAAGCAGAGCCCTGCTGGGCCAAAGAAAGGAGGAACAATAGGACCTCAGAAAGAGGGCAGCAAGAGGATCAACAGATTTTGCTGTACACCATGCCACAATTTTTTCCACCGACAGGCATATGCCGTTTTAGTGGAGGGACACCTGGCTGCCAGAATTACATTACAGACTTCGGGAGGCAATTCAAATGGAATCAGCTGTCGCCGCTCAATCTCCAAGCAAGGAGGTGGAGGCTGGACAGGTTCGGGTGGAGGACCGTCCCCTGTTGCTGTGACACGAGTGAAGACTCCATTTGTGATCCAACATGCACTTTCGGCTGAGTTCATCCGCCCTGGCGTTCAGGGTACCTGCCAGGTGTTTAACCACCAAGGAAATGCCTTGACGTTCCAGCCAGGCCCAGTGACGTAGAGCCTCCTGACATAGGGTCCATGACCCCACCCCGCCCTGTTTGTTGCAGTACCACAAGGCAGTGGTGTTGTCTGTGAACACCTGCACTACTCTCCCTTTGACAGACGGAAGGAATGCTTTGAGTGCAAGTAGGATCGCCCTGAGCTCCAAAAGGTTGATATGGAGCTTGGACTCCGCTGGAGATAAGAGGTCTCTGACGCATCCGTCACAACTGTGTTCTGGTTGGGGAAGGGAGAGGGATCTGCTGCTGACCCAACGCTGGTTCGTGAGCCACCACTGCAAGTCCTGTGCAGTGCCCTCCGAGATCTGGACGTAGTCGGACAGGTTCCCCCGATGCTGTGTCCACTGGAACTTCAGGTCCCACTGCAGAGCCCGCATATGCCATCTGGCATGATCGATCAGCAGGATGCAGGAGGCCATGAGGCTCAGCAGCCTCAGGGTCTTCCTGACCGAAACCCAGGACCAGGGTTGAAAGATTGGAATCATAGCCCAAATGTCCCGGACTCGCTGCTCGGGAGGATAAACCCGAAACTGCGCCGTATCCAGAACTGCTTCAATGAAGAGGAGCTTCTGAGAGGGAATCAGGTGGGACTTCAGCACGTTGATGGAAATCCCCAGCAAATGCAGGAGGTCGGCCGTAGTCTGGAGGTGGGAGACGACTGCCTGGGGCGAGCCCGCCTTCAACAGCCAGTCGTCGAGATGGGGGTAGACTGATACCCCTGATCTGCAAAGATGAGCTGGGACCACCGCCATCAGTTTCGTGAACACCCGAGGGGCGCTGGTAAGGCCGAAAGGGAGCACGGTGAACTGAAAGTGCGCGTGGACCACAGTGAACCGCCCGTGGGCTGTCAGGATGGAGATATGAAAATAAGCATCCTGCAAGTCCAACGCTACCAGCCAGTCTTGCGGGTCTAGGGCAGACTAGACCTGAGCAAGCGTGAGCATCTTGAACGTCTCCTTCCGGTGGAAGCGATTGACGATCCCGAGGTCTAAGATAGGGTGCAAACCCTTGTCCTTCTTTGGAACCAAGAAATAGTGGGAGTAACAACCATGCCCTACTTCTGGCGTCGGAACGCGCTCGATGATCCCTTGGCCAAGAGGGCTGTAACTTCCTGCTGGAGAAGGGCCAAGAGTTACCCCGACATGCGGTGGTACTGAGGTGGTATGGCTAGAGGGGTAGATTCGAAGGGGAGGGAGTAGCCCCTTTGGACTATTTGTAGAACCCACCTGTACGAGGATCTGGAGCGCCAGTGGGGAAGGTGATGGAGAATCCTGCCACCCACTGGCGTCAGGTGGGCCTGAAACACTGGACTGGAAAGGTTTAGAGGCGGCGGCGCAGGGGAGGTGGTGGACTGACCTCCGCTGTCCTCGGGACCCACCACGGCAGGTCCCACGTCCGCAGCTGCGCGGATACTGTGGCTGCGCAGCCTTGCAGGTCTGAAAAGAATGCGCCTGGGCACCTCGATCTTGACCTCGAACGGACCGAAAAGCGGACACCGAGGGAGTACACTTGGTGGCGAGGCCCAGGATTGGGCCATAGCCCGAGAGTCCTTAAAGCGACCCAGGGTGCGATCCACCTTTTCAGCAAAGAGGCATGTACCATCAAAGGGCATGTCCAAGAGGGTGTTCTGGACATCTCCAAAGAAGCCAAAGCTTAACGACGGAGCGCCACAGTTGTGGAAAGTGCCCTACCGAGTACATTTTGCAGCATCTCTCCCTTCGGTAATGGCTTGGGAGAGAACTGCCCGTGCATCCACAGGGCACTGAGGCAGCACCTGTGCCACAGTGTCCCACACAGAATGGGAATAGCCGCCTAGCAGGAACGCAGTATTCACCGCCCGCAACCCTGAGCTGGCAGATGTGAAAATCTTTTTCCCAAATTGCTCCAGTTTCCTAGATTCCTTGTCCGAGGAGCAGAAGGGAACGCACTCTGCAAGGCAGAAGCCTGGACAACCAGACTCTCAGGCGTCGGGTGTTGTGTGAGAAAGCAGAGATTGCCCGGCGTCGGGCGATGGCGGCGCGCCACACCCTTGTCTACAGGGACTCCTGTGTTAGGTGTAATACAGGTGCCCAACAGGATATCAGTAAGCGCTTCATTGAAGGGCAGTAACTGCTCCGCAAAGGAGGACTGCCGCTGCAGGACCTCAGTTAGGAGATTGGTTCTGATAGGTACAGAAGGGAGCTCGAGGTTAAGAGCCTCAGCTGCCCTATGCAAAACCACCGAAAAGTCCGAAAAAGTCCAAACCTCCACCGTGGCCACTGAAGAAGGGGACAGAGTACCAGGGTGTGGAGAGAAATCCAGCTCCACTGAACCCTCCACATCACCTTCCCACTCAGGCACATCCTCGCAGTGAGCTGCAAGAGGGTCCTCAGACCCCTCCCAGTATTACCCTTCGTCCACCGACTGCTGAAGAGGCTGGTAAGGATGAGGTGCCCTGGAAAATGAGATAAACTCCCCTCCAAGAAATGGAATGGGAGGGTAAGATACCAGTCCCGATTCGGCGACCTCCGGCGTCAGCGACGGCGCCGCGCCCGGCGCCGCAGCCGGATCCAGGGCCAGAGCCGGCGCTGAGGCCCGAGCCGAGGCCAAGGCCGGAGCCGGCAGTGCCGCAGGGTATGGTGCCGGCGTATCCGAGGCCAGAGGCGGCAGCACGGAGGCAAACCCTTCCGACGGATCCGCGGTCCCAAAGGCGCTCCGGAGGGACCCAGCGGGGAAAACAAATGGCGCAAGGCCAACAGAAAGGTCTGCACCTCGTCCGAACCCGGAAAGGGTGGGTAGGCCGCAGGCAACGACGGCGGCTCCAACTTGGCGCCGCAGGGGAGTTACCGCCCGCCCCCTCCACCGTGTGTCGTGACCAGTGATGGGTAGAGGAAGAGCGACGTTGCTTCTTCGACTAATGGCGCCTAGACTTACCTGTCCCTGATTCTGACGAGCGACTGGTCCCTTTCGGGAATGCTCCCGCAAAGCTTTCAGCGCCATGGCCCGACAATCGGGGCATGCCTTGGGGTCATGGGAGTGTCCCAAGCAGAAGAGACACGTTGTGAGGGTCTGATACCGACATGTTTTGACGGCACACCCTACAGGACTTAAACCCGGGCATCCCTATTGCACCAGGAGTTATGTACACGACAAAACAAGTTGTCAGAAACCAAGTTAAAACTTTTAACTAGGGGTACCGCTCTCTCGGATCTGCGCTACTGCGCGGAAAAACAAAGAACGGACGTCAGCGCTCGTGGGTGCGTCTAAGTAGCTCCGACGACATCTCAGCGGCTAAGACGCCAGCAACATAGGCGGAGGCATACAATGCCTACCGACACGCAGGGGTACAGCTGACAAAAACTTTCCGGATCCAGTCTGACGCCTGGGGATATTCTAAGGTAAGGAATCTATCACTAACATGTCTCTTTCAGATACTAGTGGTATGTCAGTTTTCAGGGGGCATCTCTAAGATGCCCTCTGTGTGCATTTCTCCTTAAATCCCACACTGGCATCACTGCGTGTTTAATTGCTGAGAAGTTTGATACCAAACTCCCAGCACCATAAACTCACTAGCACTGCACTTACAATGCCTAAGAATGGACTTCGACACTGTAGCGGTAGAGGGCTCATGCACCTGTACCGTCACCACTGGTATAGTGCACCCAGCTAGAGGGGTGACTGACCTATGCCAGGGCAGTGGGTTGTAGGCATGTGCCATGTCGGCTTTTCACTTTGTTCTGCACCAAAACAAGGAACTCTGCAAAAGCAGTGTGTGTGTAAAGGTAACGGACCTCTAAGGGTGGCACAATAGGTACTGCAGCCCTTAGAGGCCTTCTCTGGTCACAGTGCCCTGGGTACCTGTGGTACCATTTACCAGGGGCTGACCTGTGGCCAGAGATGCCAATTGGGTTTAGGCTTCAATGCAGTTTTAGGGAAGGAACATAGGCCTGGGGACCTGATTAGCAGGAGCCCCGGGCAAACTCAGTCAAAGCACATCATCAATTTAGCAAAAAGTGGGGGCAACCCAGCAGAAAGAGGTCACTTTCTCACAGAGGCCCAATGTTATCCATTGGAGGATAGGGGTCCTATGGTTGGTGGCTGCTCATGAGCAGGCCACAAGTTTGTTTGTGGGATCAAAGCTCCCGGTGTTAGGCTCAGGGCAAAGAGGGAATCGGAGTTAGCACCGAAAGTACACACAAAGCGGCGCAGGGGCTGCTGGGTGCAGGGTGCTGTTTTGGCATCAGGTACCCTGTTGATTTCAATGGGGATTCTCTGGTTACAACAAAGACTGCTGGCTTGGGAACGAAGATCTTCTGGATGTGACCACCGGTTGGAGAGGTACGTTGGGATGCCTGGGGATGCTGGGACACCGTCAGTTGAGCCACCCAAGGCAGGGGTGTCTTTAGGCATCAGGTTCTCTTACTAGTGTTATATGGCCATTAGGGTCATTGTCAACATTTCTAAGATAGCATGAGCTCTGCTGCCATTATGCTGCTTTTGCGCACGTTACTACATGACTTTATTTTGCAAAGACTGTTTGTGCCTTTCAAATGAGAACTGTCTGCTTTCTGCATTCTCTGCCTGTTCCTGGAGTTTAGTCTGAACATGATGTGCAAGGTCGATAAACATTGCCCCTTGTTATTCTGTCTGGTCAGTCCCCAGCACCTAGACAAAACATGCTAACACAGCTGCGCTGCTGGAAACTCGTGCTTTGATATTACGGGGATGCATGTTGTTCAATACACGCACTTGGAGAGGGACTTTTCCAGGGAGAAGAGCTATGCTGATCCTAGGATGTAAAACTTCCATCAAGGCCCTAAGGTATAGGGTCTGCTGAAAATGCCCAGAGATCTTCCTTTACATAATAAACTTCACCTTACCAGGGGAGGGTGGTTAGGCCTTATAGTCCTTTTTCCATTGTCTGTATTTGATGACATACCCCTTTATATTCTATGGAATTGTAACAATGCGAACTGTTTCAGGTTTATGCATTTCGCTGCTGGTAGTGGCTCGTATACTGCATTATATACGATAGTTAAAATAAACATTTTGAAATAGAACAGTGACTGACTATTCTTATTGTGGATAAGTACGAGTGAGTGAGCGAAAGGGTATGTCTTGCTACCGCGATTCCTGAGTCGGGAGTGTTGTGTTCTGGGTTGTCTAATCATTTGTAGCTTTGTGATTATGTAGGAGAATGAATGAGACACTATAGCTAGTCGGTTTTGTGATTTTGGGCACTAAGTTGGAAGGAAGGTTCAGCCCCTATACACCGAAGTCATGTTTTCCTGAGCATAGTTCTGTGTATGAGCAGAATCCCCGCAACACCAGCTCCGGTCGCGGTCGGGGGATCCTCAAGAAAAGGGCTGCAGGCTTCGCATGAAGATTCGAGGCAGGTCAGAGATCAGATCAGGGTCGCCGGGAGACCTCTTTATGGTGTTGGGCCACTCAAACTCTGGCTGTGGGCATCGGGTGCAGACTTGTGGTTTTGACTGGGGCCGGAGTCTGGGTGAACAAATCCGGTGCTCACAGGAGACAGTCTTTGACTTGGAAGGCAGGGCAGGTTGTCTGAGTTCTTTAGGTTGCTGACTGTAGGACACACCAGGACATCACAGGAGCAGGTTTGAGGTTGGGACAGGCTGGAAGAACTGGGGCAAAATAATTGGTCATCTTCCTCCTCTTAGTTTCAACACGGCTTCTTCGGTCCTTCTCTTCCTCTTGTTGATTCTTGTCTGAGGAGGCAAGGTTCAGGGTTGCCCCCTAACTATTACATTTAGGGGCGTTACAGGTAGGTAAAGGTATGGACCGCCGGTTAGTGGCTGCTCACGAGCAGGCCACAAGGTTGGGGGAGCAAAGCTCCTGGTGTTAGGCTCAGGGCAAAGGGGGATCGGAGTTAATACACAAGGTTCACACCCAAGGGCGGCTGGGTTCAGGGTGCCGTTTTGGCGCCGGGTGCCCTGTTTTCAATGGAGATTGCCTGTTTGCTCTGCCCATGAAGTCTTCCAGGAGGAACCAATAGCTGGGCAGGTAAGTTGGAGGGCACGGGATCGTAGGTGCACCTCGAGTTCTCTTCTCCAGGGCACAGGGCAGCCAGATTTCACCTTACCGGGCAACTCGCGGTTGGGGGCGGTGGGGAGTTCTCTGTGCAGAGGCTGCAGGCGATGTCAGTGTACTCTGACTGTAGGCGTCAGGTGTAGTGGTGATTCCAGGTGTCTGGTTTCTTTGTCCACAGCAGGCTCGGAGTCTTTGTAGACTGTTTCTTTTGAACAGAGTTGCTGTTCACAGGAGATCCAGTCTTTGTTTAAGGCAGTCAGTCCTCCAAGGGTTCTGGAGGTCGCTGAATGCAGCACAAGGTGACTTTGGTGCAGGATCTCTGGAATCTGCAGACGGGTCGGTAGGGTTGGGACCAAGTCAGTTGTTCTCTGCTGTCTCCCCTGCTGGACATCTCCTTTCGTCTTTCTTCTTTGTAGGTTGCGGGAATCTGTCTTCTTGGTTTAGGGCTGCCCCTAAATACTGCATTTAGGGGGCATTTTAGGGGTGTCGAGGTCAGTAGCCAATGGGTTACTGACCTTTGGGTGACTACACCCTTGGTGTGCTCACCCCACGTGGGGGAGTGAACACAATCCATTATCCTGATTGGGGAGTGCCTGCCATCTGCAAGATGGCAGGCACTGAAGAGTGGGCTTCACCTCGCCTCCCCCACCTGAGTGGTGGGATTGGCTGTGCTAATTTTTCCCGCCTGTCTTCCTGCCGAAAAGGAGGAGAGACAGGAAGGGGGCCTGCTCCCAATAGGCGAGGCTGGGGTTTGCGTTACAAAGGCGGCAAGCCATTTGAAGCTCCCCTGCCACAGATGGCTCTTCTTGGTCTGTGGGAGGTGTGACCACTTCCGCCCAGGAAAGGCTTCGTTTCTGGGCTCAGGGAGCTCCCACCCGGGGGTCCAAACACATGTTTTATGGTGGCAGCCTGGTGTGTACCAGTCAGAGAACCCACCAGAGGCTGATCGTTTTTCAGGGGGCATCTCTAAGATGCCCTCTGAGTGCATTTTTCATTAAATCAAACACTGGCATCACTGTGGGTTTAACGTGCTAAGAGGTTTGATACTGAACTTCCCAGTTTTCAGTAAAGCCATTATGGTGCTGTGGAGTACGTAATGAAACTACCAGCACCATATAGTCTTCATGGCATTGCTGCATTTGCAATGTCTAAGAATTGGTCTAGACACTGTAGGGGTACAAGGCTCATGCACCGGTACCCTCACCACTGGTATAGTGCACCCAGTTACAGGGGTGGCTGACCTATGCCAGGATAGTGGGTCACTTTGTTCTGCACCAAAACACACAGCCTGCAATGGCAGTGTGTGCGCTAAAAGGTACAGGGCCTCTAAGGGTGGCTCAATAAGTGCTGCAGCCGTGAGAGGCCTTCCTTGGCCACAGTGCCCTTTGTACCCATGGTACATTTTACAAGGGACTGACGTGACCAGAGAGGTGCCAATTGGGGGTTACAAGGTACAGTTTTGTGAAAGAACACAGGCCCTGGGAACCTGAGTGGCAGGGACCCGGGCACATCAGGTCAAAGGGCATTAGTAGTTTGGCAAAGGGGGGGGAAGGGTGACTGGAGGGGGGTTACTGCAAAGAAACCCGGCTTCCTACACAATGAAAATCCAAATTCATTAAATATCTGGTTATTTGGTTTTGCAATCATCTCGCAGAATCACTTACTCATAAGTCAAAAACTATAGTAAAAATCTGTGACTTACTACCCTAAACATTTCTTGGCAGGCAGACAAGAAACTGTCAAAATGATGGTATCCTGACTGATCAACTTATCAAGCATACTCACAGTTTGTTGGTCAGAACTTCTTCTATAAACTCAAATTTCCTTTGGAACAAGAATAAAGCTAGAATTAGCCTAAAAAACATGAGTCACAGCCAAAGTAGGTGGTTGTAACTTCCTGGACTGGGTAAACTAGCAAACCACTTACTTGGCTGCGCAAGGTGCACATTAGTTCATAGTAGAATCCAACAAGAAACCGGCATGTCTCAAAGTCGGAAAAACCATCACTCACCCTTTCCCTTTAGAAGCAACTTTGACTATGTCCAATTACCTCTAACCACACACTCGTGACAGGATCCTCAGAGATATAATCCAAGCCCTTCTATCTGCAAATACATTTCTTTCATCTTCTATACACAAATGTACTACCATGTCATTTTGGAAATATAAGAAACTGCAGACTGCTACCTCATCAACCATCAGTCCGGTATGGGTTACCAAAGTTCTCTCTCCGGACCCTTACCCTTTGCGACTCTACAAAAGAAACATAGTCTTTCTAACCTGGACTTCTATGACTTTCTACAAATTAAAGTGAAACTCTTCAAGTTAGGTCCACTTCAAAAATCGACTTTTCTTCCCACTGTCCACCTCCATAAAGGAGGAGAATAGTTTGCATCTAAGATCTATAAAAATCTTAGCAAAACCTCATTCTAACAAAATCCTGCCCTATTGAACAAATGGCCTTCCTACCTCTCCTCTAAAGGCTCACCACTCCTTGCTGCAAAAGCCTGGACGAAAATGTGCCCTCGTCTGCTTCAAAACAAACTAATCCCCTCACTGACAGACTAGGTTCTTTGAGCCCACTTCCTCAATCAGACCCCTGCCACACTTTTTATGGAACCATTCTGTTTATTGAAAAGATCCACATCTTTTACACAGCTGAGTGCCTACAACCCTTCGGCCGGCAGCGTTGTCAGAGAATATAGCTATACACAGCTGTACGCCTACAACCCGGGGGCAGGCAGCGCTTTGAGGATCACATGAAACTGATCGATAATTCAAAATAACATTCAAAATAAATAACCCCCCCCTCCCACCACTGCACCAGTTCTATTTTCTCCTAGTCACATGAGCAAGGAAGACTATTTATAAAAGCAAAAAGGAGTGGAGCATGTGATCTCCTGTAATTCGGTCGAAAGTATCTAGATAAAAGGGGACCACAACTCAGCATAGGTTTCCTCCTTGTGCTCTGCTACCATTGACATGCGCTCCATTGCTAGTGTTAACCAAAGCTTATGAAGCCATGCTATGTGATCAGGGACATTTGGTGAGCCCCACCGAGGTAAAATACTTGACTTGTGTGAGAAAGTGCCATCTTTCTTGCATGGTATGCCCCCACTTTTTGCTGAATGTACTTTGACTGAGTGTGCCCTGGGCTCCTGCCAATCAGGTGCCCAGGGCCTATGTTCCTTCCCTAAAAACCTCAAACCAAAATTGGCAAACCCTGGCCACATGTCAGCCCCTGGTAAATGGTACCCTAGGTACCCAGGGCCTTGTGACCAGGGAAGGCCTCTAAGGGCTGCAGCACTCATTGTGCCACCCTTAGAGGCCCTGTACCCTAACACACACACACTGCCCTTGCAGGCTGAGTGTCTGGGTACAAGACAAAACAAAGAGTCAACATGGCACACATCCCTGTGTGCCATGCCCACCACCTACACTGCCCTGGCATACACCAGCCACCCCTCTAGCTGGGTGCCCTATGCCAGTGGTGTGGGCACAGGAGCATGAGCCCTACAGTACCCAGGTCTATTCATGGGCACTGTAAGTGCAGTTCTGCCATTTAAGAGTACATGGTGCTGAGAGCTCGTCAACCACGAACTCCACAGCACCATAATGGCAACACTGAAGACTGAGAAGTTTGGTATCAAACTTCTCAGCACATTAAACCCGCACTGATGCCAGTGTGGGATGTAATGTACCAAGCACCCCAGAGGGCATCTTAGAGATGCCCCCTGAAACCTAATCTCCAATCCACGTCTGGTCTGGGAGGCTGCCTAGGTTGCCACACAGCAGACATGTTGACTTTCGCATCCAGTGCCCTGAAGAAGTCCTGAAACAGGACGAAACGCGTCGGCTGTGTTGTGTTTCTATTTCTACTTAACAAGAAAATGGAATAAAGAGATAAAACTAAGGAACTTTCTTGTTTTTGTTGACTGGATTTGGACTTTATAATTGTTCCTACTGACCGGTTTGTTGTGGTGTGGTGTGGTGCACCTGTGCTTTTGTTTTAAATTGAGTTCCTGAAGGAACAAGCATTGTGACGGTGGGTGCTGTTCGGTGTGCACATGTATCCTTTAAAGTACAAAAGGGATAGAAATTTGGGAGCAATAGTGGGTTAGGGGCTGGCAGTAAGAAGGTTCCACTGTTATCTTTAGGTCTCTTTGTATTCTTAAAAAATCGTACAAACTGTGAAAACTTAATTACTTACCTGTTTTAGATAAAGGTCCCAGTACTGAGTCTAGGCACCCAGTACTGGATTACAAAAGTAACGATAAACTATACCTGCAACTTGAATTTTCTTCCATAGAGATTTATTGACTGTTTTCTATGAAATTTCTTCCAAGTGTCAACTTTTAAAATAGCAAAATATTGTCTAAAAATCATAACAGTAACTAAGTTGACTTTTATCACTTTTTTCTAAGAACTGACCCAGGACTGAATCTAGGATCCAGTCCTGGAATTACAAAAGTAATCCTGAAAGTAATCTATTGCAAATAACTTAAAACTTCCATTGAACTCAATGCACTATTGTGTTTAAAATTGTGTTGCCTAATGCAACAACCTGTAACTTTCTACAAAAGCCAATTGCATATTGCAAAAGTATTTACCTAAAGCATCTCATTCTGAGAAAGTATTTTGATACCTATTGTTGGTTCTAAAATAAAACAATTTTTTTTATATGTAAACCATTGGCCTAGAGTTCAGTTATTGAGTGTGTGAGACCATTTGCTGACTGAGTGTGTGCAACAAATGCTTTACACTGTCCTCTGATACTGCCTTACTGCTCGACCAAGCTACCACTTTAGAGAGTAAGGTTATATCTAACTTTAGCCTCTACCAAACCTCTGGGGACTGTGGACTCTGTACACACTGTACCTTTTTGGGAACAGTATATATAGAGCCACTTTCTCACAACGTGCTGCCAGCAGTGCAAGACCTATCTGACGACCCATTAGGGAGTGCAGGGGAAATATCAAGAAGTTTGTCAGCCCAAAAAGAGTGTATGCTGGGAAACGCGGGATATTGGTATTAAATGTTCTATGTCGTCTAAGACAGATTACCAGAAGCGCGTCAGTTTGGAGCAATGCCATAGCAAATGGACAAGTAAGCCTCTCTGCCCTCAACCCCTCCAGTATCTTTCTGAATGACCCGTGTCCTAGCAATGGATAAGCGTGGGTGTAAGCTACCAGTATGATAGGACTTTGTAAGCGGATTCTGTCCCTGCCGTGCTGTATGCTCTAAAATATATCCTCCCAATCTGTCGGAAAAAGCACACCCCAGTTCCTCCTCCCGCCGCTGCTGTCCCTTGCATCGTCCTCCCTCTATACCCTTAGTTAGCATCACATAGAGCTCAAATATGCAGTGTTTGTCGTCTTGTTTACAAACCAGCCATTTTTCAAATGCAGTCAAATGTTGTCAGACCCTTGGCGCCCGCTTATCTGTCCCAAACTCTCAAAGTGGATGACATTACAGGGGAGGAGTATAACCCCCCACGCCCTGTGCTTATGCTGGAGCCAGGTCTCCCTCCAGATATTTACTCCCGCGACCGTTTGATCCATAAAGGACCAGTGTTTCTCTGATAATGGCCAGTTCCATTCCAAGATATAGTGAAGGTGTGCGGCTTGTAGGCATCTGTGTACTAGTGGCAATCCCACTCGGCCTTCCCATTTGGGCCGCGACAACTGCACGAAAGTTAGGCAAGGTTTCTGGCCTTCCCATACAAATCTGTTAATTGCGAGTTGCAGAGAGGGAAGTGCCTTTGGGGGAGGGGCTAGTGGCAGGGTTTGAAAGGTGTGCAGAATACGTGGTAGGACTGTCATTTTGACTGCCGCTACTCTACCGAACCAGGTCAGTTTAGACAGCTCCAGCAGTTTAGCGCTTGTGTCGTTTGTTCGATGAGTGCCATATAATTCAAAGCCAGGGTCTCCCACTCTTCTAAGGACTCAACTGTCTCCCCCCTCATCAAGGTCCTTCGGCACCTTCTTTAGGTGCGCTGATAAATGGGTTTGCATTGAGTACAGGGGAAAAGAGTGTGGTCATAAAGGCCTTGGTGGCTGGGCCTTATGTTGCGTTTGCCCCTTCTCGCTGCTCTTCTTTCCCTGTTGGCACTCCAGATGGGGTACCCATCAGGGACTGCTTCACCAGCATGTCCTTCACAGATCGGTCCTTTTTGGACCTGGCAGCAGCCATTGATTCTGGTCTTTGGCAAGACCCAGCCAGGGAAATCAGGGAGGAGAGGACGCACCACCCCCGGATACTCTACCCGTCGTCCTCTGGTACACTATATTGCTCCTAGTGGTTATGATGCCACCGAGGGCTGGGCCGAGGGGTGAGCACGGCTCTTGATCTTAGCAGGATTGACTCGTGCACTCTGCGTGCCGACGGCCCACATGCCAGCCTCCCCGATCTAATGAAAGCAAGCTGCAGCACCACCCTGGTTGCCGGCAAGGTCCTTGCCCGTGCCTCACAGGTACTTCAGACGGTAGGTCACTGTTGATTGTTGTGCCCTCTAGGACGCTCTATACCAGGCGCTTGCTGTCTTGGCGAGATTCTGCAGGATGAGGAGTGGCGCAGGTGCAGTGCGTGCAAGAGTCTTCAGGGCTCCTATGCCTTTGGCGTGCAAGACTGCTCTATCCCCCAGCGTATGGTGCTGGCTGACTGCCTTTATGTTCTAGTTGTGGGGCTGAGTGGGACCTGCTATGCGGGGACGACAGTGCTCTGCAAGGGGTCGCACCGACCAGATGCAGGGAGCAATCGCGGCAGAGTCCAGTTGGGTGGGGGAATCCTGCTTACTGTAAGCCCCCTTCAGTCGCCTGCTGCGGAGGGATCCTGCTGCACCCGCTCAAGTCACCATCTCCCATGCCCCGGGGGCGCAGCTACGAGCCGAACTCCTCTGCCGGGATGCCGCTACGGCGCCGCCTCCCTCCCCAGTGTGAACGCACTGTCCACAGCATTAACCGGTCACGGCGGGTGACATTAACAGGGCCTCGCTTATCTCCTTGGGCCTCCAATCCGCGGGTGTCGTCGCAGGGCAGCAGCACGCGAGGCCTGGTCACATCTCCAGCCAGCGGGTGGTCCTGCACCGCATCACTCAGCCCCCGATCTCCTCGGGGGAGATCCTCTCCACTGGAGGTATCTCCTATCAGCCGTTCTTAGACCAGGCTTCCGCTGAGCTCTGCGAGAGCGCCGGTGCCAGCAAGGCGTTGGTTCCGGTGTAAACAGCAACTCAGCCCGCACCGATTTTCAGCCGTGTCCGCTGCACCTACCCAGGAGACTTAGCCAATGCTCTTCTGAGGGCCCGCCTACATGGCCCCACCAATATCGGGGAGGCAGTCTAGTTTTTAACTGCAGGGCGGGCCACCGTCTAACTCCATGGGCTCCAGCACCATGTTGCTAGGTCCTAGTTTGGCAATTCGTCACCATCCGGTTACAGGCTTGAATCAATGCTGCGGGAAGGCACCTAGATGCTTCTACTACGCCCCCTCCCAGTCACTATGCCTGGCACCAGGAAGCAATCTGGATGCCTAATGTCGACGGTGCCAGAGAGACTCAAAGGCATGTCTCATCCGACCGCCATCTTGGCCCCGCCCCTCACAAACTTTTTATATTAAAACTTAGATTCAGTTCGCCAGCTGGGACTGTGAATCCTCGACTGGTGATGTTGAGCATATGTTTTCCAAACCCCTGCCTCTCCTCTTTCTGGGCAAACATCTCTTCCCAATTGAACAAAATCTTCAATCAATCCATCTCGTTGAACTTACCAATGATGAAGCTTGATCCACACTCGTCTGTGCCACCTACTTAACTCCTAGAGTCACGCGCTGTTCTAGATCTGCTGCTTACCATCACCCTGAAAGTCATACAGGTTTACTGGAAACCCTTCAACAATATCTCCTCACACACATGGTGGGCATAGGTTACTTACCTCAGAAGGAGTAGTTTCTTTTCTGTAACTCCAGTTCTGTAGTAGGGGTATCTCTGTTATAGTCATAATCTAGTGAATAGTCCCGCCCATGTGCGTGGACCCCGGAGCAATAAAAATAATCTCTTAAGTTGTTAAGCCATGCAGACCTGCATCTACACTTAAGAGAGAATTCAAAGACAGATAATGCAGCCTATATCCACAGGCTACACTGTCCAGTACTTCAACTAGAAAATTCCACCAATATCCACCCACAGCACTGCCTGCCCAGCTTTTTCCACAGAGAAAAACCTGCCTCTACCAGCAAAAGCCTCTGGAATGATAGAGAGGGAGGAATGGACAGACAAGCCCCATAGGCTGCCATTATGTGGCTCAGAACAGGATACTATGCCTTTAAGAAAACTTTCCAGAACTTTTCCAGTATCCCAGAATGCACAGCAGGTCCCTTTTACTTTCAGTTCTTTTTGAAGGCGTAGCACGCCAGACCTGTAGCATTCCTTATATTAACATTTATCTCTCCACCGGGGAGGCAGGCGGGCGCTTATGACTATAACAGAGATACCCCTACTACAGAACTGGAGTTACAGAAAATAAACTACTCCTTCTGTAGTAGGGGATCTCTGTGTATAGTCATAATCTAGTGAATAGAATGGCAAGCCCATCCCCACACGCAGTGGAGAAGACTACAAAATAATACCACTACTGTGCGAACAAATTTCGCAGCGGAGCCTGCCCAACCTGAGCATCTGCCCTGGCATCCGTGTCCAGACAGTAATGCGCAGCAAAGGTATGGACCGACCTCCAAGTGGCCGCCTTGTAGATTTCTGCAATCGGAACATTACGCAGCAAAGCAGTCGTGGCAGCTTTGCCCCTGGTGGAATGAGCCTTAGGTTTACCCCCTAAGGTCTTATTAGCCTTTTGGTAACACAATTGTATACAGGACACAATCCACCGAGAGATGGACTGTTTGGAGGTAGCAAGACCGGTCCTGACTGATCCATAATTGACAAACAACTGGTCTGACCTACGAATATCTTTGGTCTTATCAAGATAAAACTTTAACACCCTCCTAACGTCCAGGGAATGTAGAGACCTGTCCGCTGGAGAAGAGGGATTCTGAAAAAACGTAGGTAAAGTTATGGTCTGGTTGACATGAAAATCAGATATAACCTTAGGAAGAAACTTAGGGTGAGTACGCATAACAACCTTGGCAGCATGAAATACCGTATAAGGTTCTTGGCAACACAACGTCTGAAGTACACTCACCTTGCGGGCCGACGCAATGGCCACTAGGAACGACGCCTTCCAAGACAGGTGCTGCAACGAAGCCTTGTGAATAGGTTCAAAAGGCTCCTTCATCAATCTGGACAGCACCACATTCAATTCCCATGAAGGCGAGGGAAGTTTGACAGGAGGGAACACTTTCTTCAAGCCTTCCAAAAAATCCTTGATCACAGGGATCTGAAAGAAGGAAGTCTGTGAAGGACATTTCCTGTAAGCAGTCAAAGCAGCGAGATGGACCTTAATGGAATGGAAATTAAGGCCAGACTGCGCCAAATGCAAAAGGTACGGAAGGATGACATCTTCCTTACATGTCGTCGGGTCTTGCACCAGATGCAGAACCTCTTCCACTTGTAAGTATAGGACGTTCTAGTGGAAGGTCGCTTAGCCTCCTTCAGTATATCCATACAATCTGCTGGTAGATTCAAATGGCCATATTGCACTATCTCAGGAGCCAAGCCGCCAAACTCAAAGACGAGAGGTTGGGGTGCACCAACTGCCCCCCGAACTTCGTGAGAAGGTCCGGCCTGCACGGCAGCCGCATGTGAGGAAGGAGAGACCGGTGAAGCAGGTCCGTGAACCACCACTGTCTGGGCGATTCCGGGGCAATCAGGATCATCCGCGCCCCGGACCGGGACAGCTTGAGGAGCACCGCCGGAATCAGGGGAATGGGTGGAAAAGCGTACAGAAAGCTGTTCGACCAATCGATCCATAGCGCATTCCCCAGCGTCCCCCGCTGGTAGTACCTGGATGCGAAGTCTCGGCATTTGCTGTTTTCGGCGGAGGCTAACAGATCTACGTCTGGAGTCCCCCACCTTGCGAAGACGTCCCCTAGTACTTCGTCGTTTATGACCCATTCGTGGTTTTCCTGAATCAGTCTGCTCAGTGTGTCCGCCTGAACATTCCGCACACCTGGCAGATGCGTGGCCGTAATCGTCAGTCCTCGTGCCAGAAGCCAGTGCCAGATCGACTGCGCCTCCAGCGACAGCGTGCGTGATCTCCCCTGCTTGCTGAGGTAATACATCGTGGTAGTATTGTCCGTCTGCACAAGCAGCGAGTTGGTCTGGAAGGACGGATGGAAGGCCTTCAATGCCAAGTGAACGGCTCTGAGTTCCAGGAAATTGATGTGGTACCTCGAATCCACAAGGGACCACTTTTCTTGTATCTGTAAGTCTCCGGAATGCGCTCACCAGCCGTGGAGAGAGACGCATCCGTCACGATACTCTGCGTGGGAATATCCTTGTGGAAGGGAACCCCCCTGAGGAGATTGTCCGCCGAACACCACCACTTCAGCGACTGAAGAGCATGCAGAGACAGCCGTATCTTGTCGTCCCAAGAACCTGTCCTCTGATCCCACTGATCCTCCAAGCACTCCTGCAGTGGTCTCATGTGCAGCCGTGCGTGAGGTGTGAGGAAGATACATGAGGCCATCGATCCCAGCAGCGAAGACACCTTCCTCACTGTCGTAGATGGCGCGGTCATAAGAGCCTGAGCCTTCCGAAGGAGTGAGAACCGTCTCTCCTCCGAAGGAGACACGCTTGCGGACAGTGTATTGATGGAGGCCCCCAAGTACTGTATGCACTGGACCGGAGTCGGGACAGACTTGGACAGGTTGACGTGCAACCCCAGCTTGTTCAAGAGAACGCACGTCTTCTGGAAGTGCGCTTGTGCTTCCGAGAAGGAGGAGGCCTTGATCAACCAATCGTCCAGGTACGGGTAGACAAACACCTTGTTCCTCCGCAGGTGTGCAGCTACCACTGCCATTCACTTCGAGAAGGTCCTGGCCGCAGATTTTAGCCCAAATGGCAGTACTGTGTATTGATAATGATTGGCGCCGACTTGGAATCGCAGGAACTTCCTGTGTTTCCGTGCAATGGGCACAGAGCCAGTCTCCTCGTTGCAGCTAAGGGTAAATCTGGTGCAACGATAGCATGCGGAATTTCTCTCTGCGAATCCATTTGTTTGCTTGCCGCAAATCCAGAATGGGCCTGAACTCGTTCTTGTCCTTCATGCGAACCAGGAAGAACCGAGAGTACAGACCTCTTCCCCTTTGAGACAGAGGTACGTCTTCCACCGCCTTTTTCCTCAACAGGATGTCTGCCTCCGCCTGGAGCTCTCACAGTTGATACCGTGAGCTTACCGGCGGAATCGCTGGAGGCGGGCTGATGAACCGAAGACTGTATCCATTGCAAACAATATTCAGCACCCATTTGTCCGGAGTAATTTTTCTCCACTCTGCCAGAAAAAATTGAACGCTTCCCCCCCACTGGAGTGGGTAACGGTTGAAGGGGAAGTAATCGCTCAGGGCCGAGACCCAGCCGGGCCCTTGGTCGCTGTAGCGGACTGCTGGCCTCCTCTACCCTTCTGGCGCTTCTGGAAGGGTTTCCGGAACTGCTGGTGCTGTTGTTGCTGTTGCTGCTGTCCCGAGGCCTGCCCACGCCCTCTGCCTGCAGACCCGAACCGTCTCTGGAAAAGGCGCTTTTTCTTCTCAGGCTTCTCTAACCCGACAGCCGTCAGGGTCTCTGCCTCAGTCTTCATGCGGGCCATTTCGTCGTCCGCATGCTGGCCGAACAGGGTTTCCCCTGAGAAGGGCAGGTTGGCCACTCTTTGTTGTGCCTCCGGTTTGAGTGAGGTAAGGCGAAGCCAAGCGTGACGCCGTTGGTTGATGCCATGCCGCTTGCTGCTACTCTGACCACTGCGACTGCCGAGACTCCGCTGCCTAAACTCAGCCAACGCGGACTCTGCTGGACTTCGGGAGCCTTTCCTGTGGGATCCATCTGTCGGTGGGACTGCGAGGACCAGCCTGCACAGCGCCACCATCACCGCTGCAGCTGGGGCCTCTTCCCGCCCACTCCTCCCACCAGCGCACTTAAAGACTCGCAGCCCCCGCTTCGCGGGAGCCGCTCGCTGCTACACTGACCACTGCGACTGCCGAGACTCCGCTGCCTAAACTCGGCCAACGCGGACTCTGCTGGACTTTGGGAGCCTTTCCTGTGGGATCCATCTGTCGGTGGGACTGAGAGGACCAGCCTGCACAGCGCCACCATCACCGCTGCAGCTGGGGCCTCTTCCCGTCCACTTCTCCTCCTGACTTCTTCCCCATTGAAAACGCCCCGTGCATACGCGCTAGCGGAACGCGCGCGGGACATAGCACGGGGCGAAGACCGGGCAAAGAGCGGGCCGTTTGAGGCCGTTCGAGAACGGGAGAGTTAGGGCTAGGGCCACCCCGCCCGGCCTAGGACTCCTCATTGAACTTTGGATCCGAGCTTGGGACCATGACTTCAAGAGAAACGAGGAGCAAAACTACACTGGCCGCAGGGACGGCAAAAGGTACTCTGGACACGTACTTTGCTAAAGCGGGGTCACTGCTAATCAATGAAATTACTATCCTAGAAAGGCGTATCTCGCAAGAAATTGACTGGGTTAGGAGGTCCTCTCTGGGACCCCTGACACACGCCACTATCCCAGAACAAACGCCTGATTATACATCAGTAGATGTTGGGGGGATAAATGTTTTGCGCGACCTTTCTGATCAGTGTATTCTTAACACACCCACTATTGATTGTGACATCTCCGCCCCCGTAGAGCTTAGTATACTACCTCTCCCATCACCCAAGCCCCCTCCACCTCCAATCACTGCTAAAGTAAGTGTGCCTAAAAGGGACGCAACTACCAAAAGGGCCCACCAGACTGCGCAGACATCACAGGGGGAGAGGGAAGGAGCTATTCCGAAAAGGAAAAGAAGGGTACCAATTTCAGGGGGGCGAAAGCCCAAGATCCCAAAATATAACCCTATGAGCGAGGGTAACCAACATGGTTTAGCCAGCAAGGGGTCAAATCAACTATCAAAAAAAAGGGCACCACCCTCCAATACCCCGGCCCAGTCATCTCCCAGCTTAAATGTCTTAGCGGGGGAGGAGGATCTTACCCTCTCGGACATTCCTACTCTCCTGAGGAAAATGCTCAATCCCCTAGAAGACCGTTTAGCAAAGATGGAAATATGCTTAGCGAACATCCAAAAGGGAATCGCACAATTAGCTGATGTCTCAAAAAAAAGCTAGTCAACTTCCAAGTGGAGGGCAGAGCCACAGTGGCAAGACGCTTCCACCAGCGCCCCCACTGGAGGAAGGGCGCCCTCCACCTAAGCCTACACAAACATATCATTTCATACCACCAATTCTAGAAGTCACAAACTCCCAAGCCTCAACTTGCGTAGTAAGTGTAAGCCCGCAAGAGAAGTTAGTTGCACCCGCATTGGGGGTACATGGCAATGTTACAAAACATAGATCAATTAACTTGCCACCGGAGGCCATTCCGTACACAGTCACCCTAACAGATATTCCAGAATTAAAACCTTCCACTAGAGAACCAGTGGAGGCCCTGAAAAACAAGGTAATCCACTGGCTCTCTAACAATAGGCCCCTCCCGGAAGAAATCCATAGTGAGGTGCTTATGGTGAGGAGAGTCCCATGGCTAGGTAATACCAGGAAGTCAATTAATGGAGACTGTGTCTTGATTAATTTCAGGGACCCTCTTACTGTCTCACATATATGTAGTTGGCCACACCATGCACAGCGGACTTCTATTCAATCGCTTCCTCCATCCTTCTTTTATCCATCTCCAAGTCACGAGCAGGTAGAGGAGGGGTGGGAACTAGTACGCAGGAGAGCAGGTAAATGGGCCCCAAGTGATAGAGGCGACCACCCTCTTCACAGATTTCCGCGACATGACCCCTTGCCCACCTATAATAGGTTTAGCAGCCTAGATATGGTGGATTGACCGAATAAGTTGGGGGGTGGGGAGGACCTGGACCAAAATAGGATTTTTATACCCATAACACGACATGTAATCCCCATGGAGAAGGATAATTACGATCAGAAATATATAAACGGAGAGACATGTGTAAGGACCCCTAGCCCTCCACATAATACAACTGTGGCGATGGCCGTCCAAGCTGGCAGCTCAGCTACCAACCCACCAGCAGGGAAGGATCCTGGAATGACTGCGCTCCCAAATGCACCAACAGAGAGAATTAATTGTTCCTCTCTTAAGATTTTGTCCTGGAACGTGGTGGGTTTGGGCAATAAAGTGAACTGCCCGGTCTGGAGTTCCTTCATTCAGGACAAAGACATATGCCTGTTCCAAGAAACTTGGGCGAGGGAAGAAGTCATCTGTACGGGCTTTGCCACATTCTCCACACAAGCGAAATGGGGAGGTAGAGGGCGTCCTTCGAGAGGCCTGGCAATATGGGTGGCCAACAACCTGGGATGTAGGGCCGCTGTCCTTCCTCTAAAGGAGGATATTTTAGTTGTACTGTTGGAATGGCCAAACGCACACAGCGTTCTGCTGATAAAGGTTTACTCCAGGCCAGCCAATATTACGCAGGAGTCGCCCACTATTGAAGAGCTTGCACTCGCCATAGATGAAATTCCGGAGGGCATCCCTCTCCTAATAGGGGGTGATTTAAATTGTCACTTTGAGCCCCTGTCGGGCATTCTGGACTGTTTGGCCCAGGAGGAGGGCCTGGTGTGGTCTGTACCTCCATCACAAGCCCCGGCCCCAAGAGCTTGGACCCCTTTGGCTGTACAAATTACATCCCTAACCCTGAAACATGGTCTTCGGGCCTGTAATGGAAGGATAAAAACTGACATCCCCCCAAGATGCACCTATAATAGAGTGGGCAGGGAGTCAAGACTCGACTATATTCTGGTCCCATTAGCCTCGTGGTCGCTTATCAGAGACTTCCGGGTGACATCTAGGGAAGACAGCGACCACAACGCATTGGAATTGGAATATGACCATCCTGGTCTTGAGGTCATGGAGAAACAGAGGGTGGCATCTGAGGCGGGGTTAGGCCTCACGAACAACAGACGTAGAGTGAAATGGGAGAAATTAGCTTCCAATCCAGGGAAGATATCAAAGCTGTACGCCCGGGTAATTCCCATACTTGAAAAGGTCCAGGCACTCAAGGTGCTCGGTACCACCCAGGGTGTATATAAACAACTGGGGCAGCTGCACGAAGACCTCATCAAAATCGGCGTCCGAAATCCTTACTACTATACCAATAAGGGTCAACAGACGTGCTGCTGGTCCCCCCTGGTATAATACTGTATGCCGTAAGGCAAAAACCGATCTACTGACAGCGATTAAGGAGGGCAAGGGAAGCGTGGAAATTAGGGCCAGGAGAACGGCCTATAAGTCTCTGATCACCAATGCCAAAAGCGAATGGGAACACCAAAAATGGGAAAAACTTACTATTTCCTTTGCATGTGGGGATTCGCGCAAATTCTGGCGCTGTGTGAACACAGGTTCCGAGGAGCTGGCCCCAGCAATAGAGCCTAACATTTCAGCGAGGGTTTGGCAAGATCATTTCCAGTCCCTATACAAGTCACCTGAAGCGGAAAGGTCTACTCCCACCCAGATGGCTAACACTACTTCGGAAGTGGTGCGATTCACAGCAAAGGAGGTTCGAGCAGTTATTGCCGGGTTGGCATCAGGCAAGGCACCAGGCCTGGATGGCCTGCCGGGTGATCTATTCAAACAAGAACCGGATGCCTGGGTACCCTATCCAACGATCTTATTTAATTCCATTTTGGGGGGTATGGAGGTGCCGGATACTTGGCTGGGCGCAGAGATTGTCCCTATATTCAAAAAGGGTTCACCTCTGCTCCCAGCCAACTACAGACCCATTAGTCTCATCGATGTTCCTCAAAAGATTTTCGGTAGACTAATGCTTAACCGCCTTCAAGATTGGATTGAAGAATGTGAAGTCATGAGTCCCTACCAAGCAGGGTTTAGAAGAGGCATCTCAACTACTGACCAGATTTTCCGTCTGAATCTTTTACATTGGAAGACTGTCTTAATCGAGGGTGGTAGCTTGTACACGGTGTTCGTGGACTTGCGAGCGGCCTTCGACTTAGTGCCCAGGGATAAACTATGGGCCGTCCTGACGGACTTGGGGGTCCCCCCCGATATCTTGCTAATTTTGAAAAGATTACACCAGGGAAATTTTGCCAGGGTAAGGTGCGGCAGAGGAGGAACTCTTTCGGATGGTTTCCCCGTTGACAGGAGGGTCAGACAGGGCTGTGTGCTTGCACCGACCCTTTTCTGCCTCTTCGTCAATGGGGTTATTAGCCATCTCAATGGGTTGTGTAACATCGATGCCCCCAGGTTGGCTGGCAGCAGGGTTCCTGCCATCATGTTTGCAGATGACACCCTGCTGCTTTCCAAATCCCCCATGGACATACAACGGGTGCTGGACGGATTTGCGAACTTCTGTGTGAAGCGCGGTTTGGAGATTAACGCTTCTAAAACCAAGTACATGATCTTCAACCCGCCCTCCACAACACGCCCGAGTCCCCTGATAG
Organism: Triturus cristatus; assembly: GCF_964204655.1. NCBI lineage: Eukaryota > Metazoa > Chordata > Amphibia > Caudata > Salamandridae > Triturus > Triturus cristatus. The sequence continues at coordinate 932,346,565 of NC_140584.1, read as the reverse complement.
GGTCCTCCAGATTAGAGAGGGTTTACACGTTTGAATATCTGGGGTTAACAATTAACCAGTCTATGATTTGGGATTCACACCGAATTAAGGCAAATCTGAAACTGATTCAGATGATGGGTGGCATATCCAGGATGACAAGAGGATTGACTTATAAGCCATTTGGTCCCCGCCTTCAAATCTATAAAACCCAGGCAAGAGGGGCAGTGCTTTATGGGGGTGAAATATGGGGGCATACTGCCACACAGAAATTGCAGGTCACGGAGAACAACTTCTTAAGGCAATTGGCAGCTTTACCATCTAGTACCCCACTACTCCCACTAAGATTAGATTTGGGCCTAAGACTCATTACAGAGGAGTTGGGACTCAAACCCATAACTTTTTGGCGTAAAATATGGAGCACACCGGAACTTTCTAATTATAGAGCTGAGCTCCAAGAGATTTTGCGCCTTGCAAAAGCCGTACAAATTCCATGGCTAAGATATGTCAAACAAACATGCGAGTCACTAGGAAGAGCAGATTTGTGGTGTGATCCAGGAAATGCATGCTGTAGGATCCCACGCAAATCTATCTCCAAGGTTTACTATGAGCACAACCTACGCATTTCAATTAAGAACGTTCGGGAGGGGTCCTTATCTGATCGCTTCCTGGGGTTCAAAGACTCATATCATCTGGAGCTCGCTTTTGATGATATTGGCCCATCAAATACAAGGAAGCTATATATGCAATGGCGATATAGTACTCTCCCCCTCAGGGCGTACACGGACCGCTGGACATACACCCAGCCCACAGTGCAGTGCCCAGCTTGTGCTCATTCGCGAGAGACTGACTTGCACATTATATTCTTTTGTCCAGCTTATCAAAGAGCAAGGAATTACTGGCTTGTCCCACTCGTCAAAAATCTTGGCTTTAGGCAGTACCTCCCAGCATTTAGAATTTTAAAAACAGACTTATCGGCCCCAATTGTATTTCGCTGTATAAAGCTAAACACAGTTGATTGAATACTCTTGACAATTTTAGATTACTTGTTTTATGATTGATTTTAACTCATTATGTGTGACATTTTTTTCTGTATACTTGTTGCATTCTTTTATGGTCTTAGTGACCGAAATAAAGTTGATAAATGAATATCCATGTGCCGCTAACAGAGACACATCTGCCGCCGCGCTGATAATCTGATTTGACACCAGCATCCCCTCACGCAAAGTCTCCAGAAAGTCCTCCTTGTCGCGAGGCAGCAGCTCCGCGTACTGCTGGAGAGACTCCCATAGGGCACGGTCGTAGCGCCCCAACAGAGCCCCGGCACTCGCCGCCTTCATGGTGGTAGAAGCCGTCCCACAGACCTTTCTGCCCGCCGAGTCTAGCCAACGGCTATCCTTATCCGGCGGCACTGTCGAGGAAGGAGTGGTAGCATGCTGCTTCCTTGCCGCCGTCACGATGACCGAGTCCGGTTTCGGGTCCATCCTCAGAAAGGTCGGATCCGAGTCCGGCGCCCGATACTTCTTCAGGAGCCTTGAGGGGGCTGATTTAGTCAGCGCCAGAGTGAGGAACAACCCCGTAGCGGGCTCCACCAATCCCGGCAGCAGGGGGCGAGACAGGTGCTTCTTGTGCAGCGTCTCGAAGATCACTGACGTCGTAGGTGTTGGCACCGTCACCGTGATCCCTAGCTTGGCCGCACCCCTAAGTAGCACCTCCTGGAAGGAGACTACATCGTCGACAGGCGATACACCCGTCACTGGCGAGTCCGACAGCATCGGCATGTAGTCCCTGGTAGACGATTGGGTGCGGGATCTGGCTCTGCGCCTCCTGCGGTGTCGCCCAGATGTCGATGACGACCGTCCACGGCTCCGTGACCTTCCTCTCCGTCCGGAGCGCGATCTTTTCGTCTTCGTCCGCCGGCGACGGTGGCGTAACCTGGTGCCGCGGCCTCGGAGTTCTCGTCGGCGGCGTCAGATACCTAGGCAACGACACCGACTGTGGCGGGGCCACAGGTGGGCCCGACGGTGTGTGAGGAGGAATGGGAGGAGGAGGAGGAGGAATGGGAGGAGGAGGAGGAGGAATGGGAGGAGGAGGAGGAGGAATAGGAGGAGGAGGAATGGGAGGAGGAGGAGGAGGAATGGGAGGAGGAGGAGGAGGAATGGGAGGAGGAGGAGGAGGAATGGGAGGAGGAGGAGGAGGAATGGGAGAAGGAGGAGGAGGAATGGGAGGAGGAGGAATGGGAGTAGGAGGAATGGGAGGAGGAGGAATGGGAGGAGGAGGAATGGGAGGAGGAGGAATGGGAGGAGAAGGAGGAGGAATGGGAGTAGGAGGAGGAATGGGAGTAGGAGGAGGAATGGGAGTAGGTGGAGGAAATGGGAGTAGGTGGAGGAAATGGGAGTAGGAGGAGAAATGGGAGTAGGAGGAGGAATGGGAGGAGGAGGAGGAATGGGAGGAGGAGGAGGAATGGGAGGAGGAATGGGAGGAGGAGGAATGGGAGGAGGAGGAATGGGAGGAGGAGGAATGGGAGGAGGAGGAATGGGAGGAGGAGGAGGAGGAATGGGAGGAGGAATGGGAGGAGGAGGAGGAATGGGAGGAGGAGGAGGAGGAATGGGAGGAGGAGGAGGAGGAATGGGAGGAGGAGGAGGAGGAATGGGAGGAGGAGGAGGAGGAATGGGAGGAGGAGGAATGGGAGGAGGAGGAGGAATGGGAGGAGGAGGAGGAGGAATGGGAGGAAGAGGAGGAATGGGAGGAGGAGGAGGGGGAGGAGGAGGGGGAGGGGGAGGAGGGGGAGGAGGAGGGGGAGGGGGAGGAGGAGGAGGAGGAGGAGGAGGAGGAGGAGGAGGAGGAAGAGGAGGAGGAAGAGGAATGGGAGGAGGAGGAGGAGGAAGAGGAATGGGAGGAGGAGGAGGAGGAGGAGGAGGAGGAGGAGGAGGAGGAGGAGAAGGAGGAGGATACACCACTGAGTACACCGAGCCCGGTGACTCAGTCCTCTTTCCTTGTGACCCCGAGGGACTCCCGGCATCAGGACTCCTCCTGCGCTGCCTCGGCGAAGGCGAACGCCTCCTCGACGGCGAACGCCTCCTCTTTGTCGACGGCAAACGGCGACCTCGCCTCAACGGCGAGCGCCTACGCCGGGACTGGTCTCGACGCCGATGACTCGACGGAGAAGTCGAAGATGCTGATGTCGTCGACGGCGGACTGCTCAGCTCCCACGACGGCGAGCGTCGAAGCCGTTTCTCCCCAGAGCCCTGGGGAGACGGTGAACAGACTGCAGCCATCCCCCTCGACGCCGTAGTCTACGTCGACGGAGAATGGGGACGTTTGCTGGGCTTCCTGCCCCTGGGGAGCCCCCCAGGGGCCTCAGCATGTCCTGACCCACCTTGTGCCCTTAGCCTTCTGTCCTCCAGGCCTTGGAGCCTGATCTTCATCCTTTCTCTCAGGGTCCTGGCTGAGAAAGATTCACTCTCTTCTGGAACATGGGACTGGGGAAAGCAGACGATGCACACCCTGTGTGGGTCCGACTTGGACTTCTTTCTCTCACACTCTGGGCACTTGTCAAACAGGCCAGGCATGTTGACAACACACAAGAAGGAAGGCAACAAGGTACGTAATAAGCACTTGAAAAGTGAACAAATTCCAAATCAACCCTTGAAAAGGGAGGGCTCAATGCTCCAGGGTCCTGCTAGCAGGAGCCGGAAAAAAGAACTGAAAGTAAAAGGGACCTGCTGTGCATTCTGGGATACTGGAAAAGTTCTGGAAAGTTTTCTTAAAGGCACAGTATCCTGTTCTGAGCCACATAATGGCAGCCTATGGGGCTTGTCTGTCCATTCCTCCCTCTCCATCATTCCAGAGGCTTTTGCTGGTAGAGGCAGGTTTTTCTCTGTGGAAAAAGCTGGGCAGGCAGTGCTGTTGGTGGATGTTGGTGGAATTTTCTAGTTGAAGTACTGGACAGTGTAGCCTGTGGATATTGGCTGCATTATCTGTCTTTGAATTCTCTCTTAAGTGTAGATGCAGGTCTGCATGGCTTGACAACTTAAGAGATTATTTTTATTGCTCCGGGGTCCACGCACATGGGCGGGACTATTCACTAGATTATGACTATACACAGAGATCCCCTACTACAGAAGTACGCACATATCCCAATGTGAGAAGTTGGCCTGATGTATGATGTCACTAGTTCTAGTGTACACCTTATATCAGTCCAAACAACCCTTATGGTGATTGGTTGTAAAGTCAACCTTATAGACCAGCTATCCTAGTGGTAGCATGGACAAGAGCAGTCTTAGGCTAAACTCTGAATGGCATGTGAAGCAAGCTGTGATACCATATATAATCCTTGAATACCAAATGAAAGGAGACCACAACAGATATATATATATATATATAAAATAAAGTGTATTTATTCTAGTCAAACCCTCAGCACTCTATGAGATTCGAGGTAAGTACAACACAGTCTTATTTATGCATACATTAAGTCACACAGGTAAGTAATACAGTTAGGCCCTAGGGGCCACGCAAACCATATACTAAAGAAGTGGTATAAGGACCACTGTCACGGAAATAGGATAGGCCTAGGGAATCGCTGGGGCTACACTACACTAGCAACAGTTAGGAAGTGGGAGGCCCACGGGATTCAGGTGCAGAGTGGAAACACTCACGCGTAATGCGTAAAAGTCGATAGAATTACTAGCAGTTAGAAATTAACAGTTTAAGGACACTTCTGAAGCAGCTAGAGAGTCGAGACTCGGAAACTAGACCCTAGGATAGTCACTACCCTTGTGAGCACCGAAGTACCCAAGTTACCTAGCCCACGGGATGCGGGTGCATAGGTGTGAACTTGCGTCAGGTTTCGTCGTGGACTTCTATGGATGCCTGAAGAAAGATGCTGACAGGCAGTCAGTGCAGAGTGTCCGGTGGATCCCAAGGCTGGGATCAAGAAGAGAGGATACCTGCAAGCAGAAGGGACAGAGTCAAGGTCACTAGTCAGTGACCACGTGGAACCAGGAAGGAACCAGGCGATATCGTGAAGATTGCAGGTGAAGGTGAAGCTTGTCGCTGCAGCCACGGGGACCAGGAGACGTCGAGGACGACCAGGACCAGGAGGCGAGCTGTCCCACGAAGGCTCTTGCTGTCTGCGGCGTCGAAGTCGAACTAGGACTCATTAAGCCCTGGCAAGCAGAACCCACGAAGAACGGAGGACTTGCTTCTGGTGCAGACCAGGAAGGTCTGGGGTGCTTCTCTTTTGCAAGGAAGCGGGAGCCAGTCTGGAGGAGCCAAACCAGCAGTGAAGATTTCAGGGTGCGTCGTCACAAAGGCCACTAGCAAACGGGCAAGCAACCGGACAGGCGCGGCAAGCAGTAAAATGCAGAAGGGCCCCACGCAGGACTCGTGGAGTGTGGGGGGCTGATCTTCGGTGCAGATGGTGCTTGGGGTTGGGGCTTCTCAATCCCCGGTGCACAACTTCCAAGGTGCCTCAGAAGCTGCACTGGAAGATACTCGCCACTTTTCCCAGGTAGCCGGTCCCACGTCTCTCGTCGCCTCCACGGATCTCAGCTCGGCTGTGGATGTGGATCAGGGTCGGAGAAGTCTGGAAGTCAAGGCTCTGGTCGGGCTCTGCAGTCGGTCCCTCGTAGAACTTCAGCAAAGCAAAGGGTAGTCTCTTGATGGTGCCTGTTTGCACAGGGTAGCCACTCCTTGGCCACAAGGGAGATTCTTCAGTCTTCTTCTTTCGTCGAATGTCGAAGGTCCAGAGTTTCTGTTCAAGTTGCAGGTTCAGGATAATCTAATCTCCTGGGGCCCAGCTACCACTCTTATACTAATCTGGGGGGCTGGGTTGCCTGCTAGGTCACGCCTTATGGGTGGGACCTGGGAGGGGGGTGGTTACACCCCCGTCCCTTTGTCCAGTTTCGCGCCAGGACTGGGGCTGGAGTGCCCCAGCACCGGTTTGAACTGGACTATGCACGGGACACCTTGTGTGCCCCAGGCAGGTCTCATTCTTTTCATCCCTCCCTGCCCCAATACACTAAGGCCTGTCTGGGGTGGTGCTCGCACCTCCCAAGGCAGGAAACCTATTGTCCAAGCCTCCCTTGCCGGGACCACTCCCAGCAGCAGGAGGTCAGACTCGTGTCTGTGGCAGCAGCATCCATTTTGTGATGCTGGGGCTCTGGTTAACTTTAACCGGGTAAGTAGGTTACAACATGTCTTCTCCCTCTAGAAGGGAGGGATAATATCCTCATCCCCAGAAATGGGATGGGGGTATTATTCCAAAGTGTTAGACACCTTACACGACATGTTTTGATAAAGCCAAACCATAGTTACCATAACCGTTTAAGAATATAAGGCACTTTAAGAGTATATGGTAGGCTATATCATAGAACAGCTATAAGGACATGGTTCCGAAAGCTGCAGACAGGCTCAGCTCATGCTAGAGCACCATCTCACATGTTACCAAGCACTCTGCCTCCAGGATTGTTAAGGCCTGCCATAGGAGTGGCTGATAGGTACACATGTGTCTATATGTAAGTTAGGTATAGGAATACTACACCTAAGCAAGGAGTGATTACACGACCTTGCCCCAGCTGAGTGATCAGCCAGTTGTGTCATAATGGAAGGCCAGGCCAGGGGTGGCATAATACATGCTGCAGCCCCTGGTAGGTCTAGGGTACACCTATGCCCTGGGTACCTAAGGTACACTGTACAGGGGCCAATAAGGTGATCCTATCCAAATGGGTTATGCACCTAAAGTACATAGTATCAATTTAGAGAGAGAACAGCAGGGCTGTGGGTCTGGTTAGCAGGCCCACAGCCACATCTAAGTCAAAAACCAGTAAAGCAAAAGCAAAAAGTGGGGGTGAACATAGAAAGCAGACCCTACTCTCCTACACCAAACACAACAAATCAATCAATCAATCATAGTATTTGTAAAGCGTGCTACTCACCCGTGAGGGTCTCAAGGCGCTGAGAGGGGGGACAGGGGGGGTTTCGCTACTGCTCGAAGAGCCAGGTCTTGAGGAGTCTTCTGAAGGCGAGTAGGTCTTCGGTCTGCCGTAGGTGGGTAGGTAGGGTGTTCCAGGTCTTGGTGGCGAGGTAGGAGAAGGATCTGCCGCTGGAGGTGTTCGTTGGATGCGGGGGACGACGGCGAGGGCGAGGCTGGCGGAGCGGAGCTGGCGGGTGGGGGTGTGGAAGCCGAGTCTGCTGTTCAGGTAGGCTGGTCCGGTGTCGTGGAGTGCTCTGTGTGTGTGGGCGAGGTATTTGAAGGTGATCCTCTTGTCGACGGGGAGCCAGTGTAAGTTTGTCAGGTGGGGGGTGATGTGGCTGCAGCGGGGGACGTTGACGATCAGTCGGGCGGAGGCATTTTGGATGCGCTGTAGTCGTCGTAGGTGTTTGGCTGGGATTCTGGCGTAGAGTGCATTGCCATAGTCCAGCCTGCTGCTGACGAGGGCCTGTGTCACCGTTCTTCTTGTTTCGGTCGGGATCCACTTGTAGATCCTGCGATGCATGTGGAGGGTGTTGTAGCAGGAGGAGGAGACGGCGTTAACCTGTTTGGACATGGAGAGGGAGGAGTCGAGGATGAATCGTAGATTGCGCGTGTGGTCGGTGGGGGACGGTGCTGTCCCCAGAGTGGTCGGCCACCAGGAGTCTTCCCAGGCCGAGGGGTTGGGTCCGAGGATGAGGACCTCCGTCTTGTCCGAGTTCAGTTTCAGCCGGCTGCTCCTCATCCAGTCGGCGATGGCCTTCATCCCGTCGTGGATGTTGGTTTTGGCGGTGCGTGGATCCTTGGTGAGGGAGAGGATGAGCTGAGTGGCGTCGGCGTAGGAGATGATGTTGAGGTTGTGGTGGCGGGCCACTTGTGCGAGGGGGGCCATGTAGATGTTGAACAGCGTTGGGCTGAGGGAGGAGCCCTGGGGGACGCCGCAGAGGTCGGTGGCTTCGGATCGGAAGGGTGGGAGGCGGACGCTCTGGGATCTGCCGGAGAGAAAGGATGTGGTCCAGTCGAGGGCATTCTCTTGGATACCGGCTTCTTGGAGGTGTGTTTTTAGAGTGCGATGGCGTCCGGGAGGTCCAGGAGGATGAGGGCAAAATGTTTCACCATTGTCGAATTGGCGCCTGATGTCGTCTGTGGCAGCGAGGAGGGCAGTCTCGGTGCTGTGGTTTCGTCTGAATCCGGATTGGGACGGGTCCAGGATGTTGTTGTCTTCGAGGTGGCGGGTCAGTTGCATGTTGACGATTTTCTCGATGACCTTCGCTGGGAACGGGAGCAGGGAGATGGGCCGGAAGTTCTTGAGGTCCTTGGGGTCCGCCTTGGGCTTCTTGAGTAGGACGTTTATTTCGGCGTGCTTCCAGCTTTCCGGGAATGTCGCTGTTTCGAAGGAGATGTTGATGACCTTCCGTAGTTGGGGGGGCTATGGCTGCGTCTGCCTTGTTGAATATGTGGTGTGGGCACGGGTCTGTCGGAGATCCTGAGTGGATGGAGTTCATGACCTTGCGTGTCTCGTTGTCGTTAGACCAGGAGGTAAGGCGGTTGACGTTGTTGGTGTTTCGAAGAGGGGTGGAGTCTGGCGTGGTCGGGTCGGTCGTGGTGTTGAAACTGTCGTGGATGTCAGCGATCTTGCGGTGGAAGAAGATGGCCAGTGAGTCGCACAGTTCCTGTGAGGTCGGGATGTCGTTGGTGTTGGCGCTGGGGTTGGAGAGTTCTTTAACGATGCAGAAGAGCTCATTGCTGTTGTGTGCGTTGTTATCCAGGCGGTCTTTGAAGGAGGACCTCTTGGCTGATCTGATGAGGTGGTGGTGTCTGCAGGTGGCGTACTTGTGGGCTGCGTGGTTGTCCGGTGTACGTTCGTGGAGCCATTTCTTCTCTAGTTTCCGGCATGCGTGCTTGGAGGCCAGGAGCTCGTCGGTGAACCAGGTGGCTCTCTTGCTGGCGTGGCTGTTGGAGGGTTTCTTCAGTGGGGCAAGGGTGTTGGCACAGTCGTCGATCCACTGTCTGAGGTTGCGGGCTGCCGCGTCTGGGTTGGTGGGGTCGGTGGGTGGGTTCTGGGAGAGGGTGGTGAGCAGCTGGTCTTCGGTGACTTTGCTCCAGCCGCGGCAAGGCAGCTGTTGGGTGTGGTGGTGCGTGGTTGGTTTTTTGAAGGTGAAGTGAATGCAGCGGTGGTCGGTCCAGTGGGGTTCGGTGGTGTGGTCGAAGGCGACGTGGGTGCTTGTGGAGAAGACGGCGTCCAGCGTGTGGCCGGCGGTGTGGGTGGGTGCAGTGACGAGTTGTCTGAGGCCGAGGTTTTGGCGAGGTTGCCGATCAGCGTGGTGGAGTTGACGTCGCTGTTGTTCTCGAGGAGGACGTTCAGGTCCCCCAGGAGGATGTAGTCCGTGGAGGCGAGTGCGTGGGTGCTGGCGAGGTCGGCGATGGAGTCGCTGAACTGGGCCCAGGGTCCAGGGGGTCTGTAGATAAGCGTTCCTCTGAGGGTGGTGTTGGGGTCGGTGTGGATCCGGAAGTGCAGGTGTTCGGCGGTGTTGAGGGTGTCGTCTGCGTGGGTGGTGACCTTGAGGGTGGACTTGTGGACGACGGCAATTCCTCCTCATATGCCGTTGGCGCGGTCCCTGCGGGTGATCTTGTAGCTGTCTGGGATGGCAATGGCGATGTCTGGTGCAGAGGAGTCGTTCCACCACGTCTCGGTCAGGAAGGCTACGTCCGGGGCAGTGGCGTTGAGCAGGTCCCAGAGCTCGATGGCTTGCCTGCGTGCGGAGCGGGTGTTGAGGAGTATGCAGCGGAGGTGGTTGGGTCTGGTCCTTGATGGTTTGGTGGTTCTGTCGCAGGTGAAGCTGCAGCTGCGGCAGGAAAAGGGTCCGTGGGTGCGTTTCGGGGCGGCCTGGTTGCAGCGTTGTTCTCGGCCGGTGTTGAGAGCGTGGAGGGAGTCGGCGTCGTAGCTGAGGCTGGGTATGGTGCGGTGGGGTGCGCAGGGTCCAGGGGTTCTGGCACGGGTCACGGTCGGGCTTGCCTCTGGCGCGCTTCCGCTGCGCGGCTGCGCATTGTCCTGCATTAAGAAGGGGTCGAGGGATGGAAGAGCAGCTGGGAGGTGGGTGGCGGGAAGCGAATGGGAGAGGAGGGGTGGCGGGGCCGCAGCGGCAGGAAAGGAATGCGGGGAGCGGGGCGGCAAAGAACTTAAGGCACAGCAAAAAGGAAACAGGCAACAAGAACACAGGCGACAGTTATTTAAGCAGCGCACAGAGAAAACAGGCAACAAAAACAATACAAATACAGGAAACGGGCAGCAGATCAGACCGAATACTTAACGCCCACCAATGCGCCACCAGGGATGAGGCGCAGGCGGGAGTGGAGGAGGGCCTCGAACTCCCAGCAGCAGCGAGGGGCAGCAGATAGAGGACACAGCACCAGCAGGGAACGCTGGAGCGGTGGGGGGAGCGTCCTGGCCTGAGAACAGGTCAAGGTTCGTACCCTCACTGCGCGGCATCCTGCATTAAGAAGGGGTGAAGGGAGGGAGGAGCAGCTGGGAGGCGGGTGGCGAGAAGCGAATGGGAAAGGAGGGGGCGGGGCCGCAGGGGACGCAGCGGCGGGAAAGGAATGCGGGGAGTGGGACGGCGAAGAACTTAAGGCACAGCAGAAAGGAAACAGGCAACAAAAACACAGGCAACAGTTACTTGACAAAGCATATGGGAAACTCTAAACATTCATGTACAAACTTGAAACACTTCCAAGAGGTCCTTTCGCTCCTTCTACAGTGTCATAAGACTTTTACTGTACGCCAAGTTGGACACAACATGGAGTTCGGTAACAAACATCTGTTATTTAGCGCCAAGATACCCTTCTGGGTGAATGTGCGCTTTACAAATACACGTTATGTTACACCACTAACCGCACCTATGGCTACCCACCCTTCTCTTTTCTACCTGCCTACAATCTTCCTTTAGTGATATTTGCATTTTACCATGTCAATCACACCCTCGGTTAGAGAGCACATCAATTGTTAGGCCAGGTACTTATCTTCGGTATTGCCTTATCTGGGCATAGAGACAATCTAACCGCAGATTCATTACCTTTGAATTTTCCTGGCGTCAGACTGGATCTGAAGATCTTTCTTCGAGCGATCCCCCTCAATGCCGATAAGTGGCGTCAGTCGGAGGCGTAGTGACCTCCGCGTTACCTATACAGGCATCAGCTCGCCATTGTGACGTCAGTTACTTTTCACGACGTTCCATGCCATAAGCGCTGAGCCATGAAATGCACTGACATTGGTGTGGTGAACAACTGGGATCCTGGAAGAGATCAGCCCTGACCCTGGAAACCTATACGAAGTGCGGGATGGATGGGTGGGTCGGGAAGGCATCTGCTTCTAGATTACATCTCTATCAGATAAGGCGTTACTGAAGGTAAGTAACTTGTTCATCTGATAGAGACATATAGATGCAGAATCCTTACCACTGAATAGATACCCAAGCAATGCCATCCCCAAAGGAGGGACTGTGGACAAGTTAGACCAGAAATCCTACAGGACAGTGTGGCCAAAGAGGACTTTCCTGCGGACTTGGCTGTCAAAGCATCAACGCTTGGTAAACGTGCGCCATTGTCTAGGACTGGAACACCACATTGCAACGTGAGTCTTCTGCACTGCACAAACCTTCTTTTCTCCAAAGTACCCCACGAAGAGTTAGTCGTCCACCTCTTAAATGGTAAAGGTAGAACGAAAATGCTCTTTTTTTAGGGTCCAGACAGTGAAAGCGCTCCTCTTTAGAGGGATGTGGGGGAGCGTAGAAAGTGGGCAAGGTGACAGATTGCCTCACGTGGTATGGCGTAATTACTTTGAGGAAAGAGGCCATATTGCGAAACAACAATTTGTCAGGGAATATTGTCAGTGAGGAGGCTTGGAAGACAAAGCCTGTAATTCGCTCACCCTCCTGGCAGATGTGACTGCCACTAAAAAGGCTGTCTTGATGGTAAACAGCCAGAGAGGGCAGTTGTTCGGAGGTTCAAATGGAGCACATATCAGGAAGGTGAGAACCAAATTACGTTCCCACTGAGGCATAATGAAAGGGGAAAGTAGGAACATATGTACAAGTCCTTTGAGAAATTCATTTATAATTGGAGATTTTCTTGAGGGTTGGTCTGGCAGCCACAAGAAGGCAGACAGGGCCGAATGGTACCCCTTCAGAATACCCAGATAATAGACCTGCTGGGCAAGGGTCAAAATAAAAAGTAAAACATCTGCAAGAGAAGCAGAAAGAGGATAAATAGCCTTTTCTGTACAATATAATACAAATGTGTTTAATCAGCAGGCGTACACGGTCTTGGTGCAGGGATGCCTGACTGCCAAAATACACATTACAAGCTTCAGGAGAAAGATCGAATGTTAGCAATCAAACAGCATTTGAATAGTGCAGCACTGTCACCCCTAGGGGTATCTGGGCGCTGTGTCTCCAAAGAGCCAAACTTGAGTCTGCCAGCGAGGGGGGGCTGTACAAAGCTGGAGAAGGTTGTTTCAAGTCTTGGCTGCGATGTAGGATGAGGAGTGGCCCCTGTTGCAGCTGTGACGGATGCAAGGGGTGTGTGCGAGGACGAGTGAAGAGGAGAGCAGGTGTCTACAAGCTAGGTGGAAGTTAAGTCGATGGTTGATGTAGGCAGGTCCTAGGTCATGGAGGACTTTGTAGGCGTGTGTGGGGATCTTGAACTGGCATCTCTTCTGGATGGGGAGCCAGTGGAGGTCTCTCAGAAGGGGGGAGGGGAGGGAAGGGTGTGGATTCGTTTGGTGAGGTCCAGGATGAGTCTGGCTGCATCGTCCTGTATGGTCGGAAGTTTTCTGAGGAGCTGGGTGGAGTTGCCGGCGTAGAGGCAGTTGCTGTAGTTAAGAAGACTGGTGACAAGGGCCTGAATGGTGGTCTTTCTGGTGTTGGCTGGAATCCATCTGAAGATTCTGCAGATTCAACTGTGCCACTCAATCTCCACGCTAGTAGGTGTAGAGTCAACAGGTTGGGGTGGAGGTTCCTCCCCTGCTGCTGCGACATACGACCCTCCCAAAGAGGCAGCCCGATTGGTGTATCGATGCTCAATTTTTTAGAAGCTTGGGACACCAGACTCTCCTCGCCCAGTCCGGAGTCACATGAATGACTTGGGCCCGGTATCTCCTGATCTTGAGTGCTCTAAACAGGAGCGGTATGAGCAGAAAGGCGTACAGGAAGCCCGAGCACCAATCAAGATGAAAAGCACCTCCGAGCAAGAGCCTTGTAACTTCAGCGTGCAAAACTGCTGACAAAGCATTCTCGGTGAAGGGGAACGTGTACTAAAGTGTGTTTCTGTTGCAGTAACCCCCACACTTTTTGCCCTGCCAATCAGGTTCCCAGGGTCTGTGTTCTTTCCCCAAAACTAACCCAATTGGCATCTCTAGCTACAGGTCAGCCCCTGGTAAATGGTACCACGGGTACCCAGGGCACTATGACTAGGGAAGAACTCTAAGGGCTGCAGCACATAATTTTGTGCCACCATTAGAGGCCCTGTACCTTTACATACACACACACACACACTGCCTTTGCAGGCTGCGTGTGTTGGTGCAAACCAAAGTGAAGCGTCGACATGGTACACATCCCCAGCGCTCCAGAGTCCGAGCCCACCGTGGGTTGACCCCTCCAGAACTCCCCGAGGTTGCTTGCAGCCTATGCACGGAGACCCCGACCCAACCGCAATTTGCCCGGTAAGGTGAAATCCAACCTCAAAAGACACCCCTGCATCCAGCAGCCCTGGAGAAAAGAACCCGAGGTGCACCTAGGTCCCGAGCCCTCCCATTACATGCCCAGCTGTTGATTCCTCCCAGAAGTCTTCCTGGATCGAGACTGCAGCTGAAAACCAAAACCGAAAATCCCCATTGAAAACAGGGCACTCGACACCAAAACAGAACTCTGCACCCGGCCGCCCCAGTGCCGCTGCGGGTGCACCTTTTGAGCTGGTTTATTTCCCCCTTTGCCCTGAGCCAAAGTCCAGGAGCTCTGCTCCCGCAGCCAAGTAGCCTGTTAGTCAGCAGCCACCAACTGGAGGCCCCCTATCCCCAACTGGAGAACATTGGGCCTCAGCACTCTGCACCCGGCCACCCTAGTGTCACTGAGGGTGTAATAAGAGTTCATCCTTGACCCTGGGAGACCACTGAGTCTAACCCCAGAACCTCAACTCCCACTACCAAATACTTACCTCAAAACCGATAACCATATTTTCCTCCAACAGATAACACTGACTGTTTTTCTTGGAAAAGTTTTTAAGTGTGGAGTTTGAAAACCTAAAGAAATTCTTTAAAATTACACTAACAAAAACCTGTTCGCAGGAAATGTCCCAGAGTAGTATCCAGGCATACTACTCTGAGAAAGAAAAGTAATCCAAAAAGTAACTTAGCTGGTATTTTACAAATCATTGCATTTCTCTGAAACAATACTGTAAGTCAAATCAAAGTACATTTACTATTGCAATCCAAACGGTTTACAAACTGCATTACTACTATATAGTATTTATTGCTTACCTGTGACAGGCTTGCTTGGTTCTAGAAAATGAAATAACTAAAAGAATATTTTTATACAAACCAATTGGTCTGAAGTTCAGTCTTTGAGCGTGTGAAATCATTTGCTGATTGAGTGGGTACAACAAATGCTTAACACTGTCCTCTGATACTGCCTTACTGCTCGACCACACTACCACACATAGAGAGTAAGGTTCTATCTAACTTTACCTCTGCCTACCTCTGGGGTTCCACTGGACTCTGTGCACACTATACCTCACTTTGGTATAGTATATACAGAGCCAGCTTCGGACAGAACAGATCTAACCAAGGCTCTTCCCACTGCTGAAAGAGACCTTGCACCACCTCCGGATGGAGATGCCATTCGTGATCCGCTGACATCGACGGCAGAGTTTGTCTGCCCTGACATTCAAAGAACCTGCCAGGTGTTGAACCACCAGGAATATACCCTGATGCTCTGGCCAAGTCCAGAGATGCAGGGTCTCTTGACAAAGGGTCCTGGACCCTACCCCGTCCTGTTTACTGCAGTACCACATGGCGGTGGTGTCTGAACACCTATACCAGCCTCCCTTTGATGGAAGGAAGTTAGGCTTTTAATACCAACCAAATTGCTTGGAG
Source organism: Triturus cristatus (assembly GCF_964204655.1). NCBI lineage: Eukaryota > Metazoa > Chordata > Amphibia > Caudata > Salamandridae > Triturus > Triturus cristatus. The sequence goes on along the minus strand of NC_140584.1, from coordinate 932,331,470 downwards.
CTTCAGCAAGTTGATGTGGAGTCCGGATTCGACCAGAGTCCTCTGATCTCCACCTCTCCCAGATGGCTGTCTCATCCCAGGAGGGACATCTGTCACCACTGAGATCTGGTTGGGGAAGGGAGAGGGGTCTGCTTCTGACCATATTGCGGTTTGTCAGCCACCACTGCAGGTCTCATACACTTCTCTCAGATTTAAACCAGGTCCAAGAGGTTCCCCTGACTTTTTTTTTTTTAAACAGACTTTATTAGGTCAAAAAACAAAATGCAGTCAATCCCCTTACCCCGTACTCCGCCCTCCAGCCAAATCAGAACGTGGTGCAGTGACCAGTCCACCAAACTGATCACAACTGTACAACATTCACCCCAACAGCGTCTATGCTATGAGGTAGGTCACCCACAGGAGTAATCCACAATGAATGTGCGATAAAACCAATATGCCCCCCGCCCCAGCCCCCAGCAACCCCCCAACGTAACCCCCCAAAGCATGTCGCCAGTATCTATCATAATTACATGTGCATTCCGAGAGGTTCCCCTGATGTTGCACCCACTGGAACTTCAGCTCTGACTGCAGATATCACACATGCCATCTGGAGGCCCAGTAGCCTCAGCCACATTCTCACCGAAATCCAGGATAGAGGCATAAACATCAGTATCATAGCCTAAATATCCTGGACCCACCGCTCAGGAGAATAGCCCTGAAACTGCACTGTGTCCAGAACAGCTCAGATGAAAGGGAGCATCTGAGAGGGAACATCAGCCTTTGATAGTGAACCCCAGTGAATGCAGAAGGTCCACCATAGTCTGGAAGTGGGAGACAACAGCCTGGGGTGAGCCCACCTTCAGCAGCCAGTTATAAAGATAGGGGAAGACTGTCATCCCTGATCTGGGAAGATGCGCTGCAACCACCGGCATTTCCTTGATGAACACCAGAGGGGTGCTGGTAAGGCCAAAGGGAAGCACAGTGAACTGAAAATGCTCATGCCCTACCAGAAACCGTAGGTAGCACTAATGAGGTAGGAATGGGATATAAAAATAGGCGTCCTGAAAGTCCAATGCTAAGATCCAGTGTCCTGAGTCCAGGGCAGACAGGACCAGACCTAGTGTGAGTATCTTGAACTTTTCCTTTTTGAGGAAGTAGTTGAGGGCTCGCAGATCTAGGATAGGGCAAAGACCCTTGTGCTTTTTTTCGGACCAGAATGTAGTTGGAATGGCAACCGCAGCCAACTTCTGGCACCGGAACCCTCTATTGCTCCCTTGGGCAAGAGAGCCAAGACTTCTCAACTGAAACAAAGTCAGATGATCCTCTGTCAGCCGGTAAGAAAGAGGCATGGAGGGAGAGGTATTCTTGAAGGGGAGTGAGTAGCTCCTTTGGACTATATGGAGGATCCACCTATCCGATGTGACGTTTTGCCAGCTATGGAGGTGATGGCAGATCCTGCCACCAACTGGCGGCCCACGATAATCTAGAAGGACAAGAATAGGAGGGTTTGGAGCCTAAGGCTGCAGGAGGTAGTGTAGTGGTCTGACTGGACCTCTGACCGGCCGACACCCAGGGTCAGAAAGAGCCACGCTCTCGGCGGCGCAGACATTGCTGAACTTGTGCTGCCTTGCGGCTGGGGTATGGCTGGCGCAGCAGACAGCCCTTTTTTGTATCCATGAAAGGGATGAAAGGCTGACGGCGGACGTGTGGTCACTGAGAGGCCCAAGGACTTGGCTGTTGCTCCAGAGTCCTTAAAGTACTCCAGGGCCATGTCTGCCTTGTCTCTGGAGAGACAACTGCCATCAAAGGGCATGTCCATGAATGAGGCCTGGACATCCCCTGAAAAGTAAGAAGTTCTCAACCAGGCATGTTGAACAGCCACCGTCAATGAAATCGCTCTGCCCAATGAATCGGTTGTGTCTAGACCACAACTAATATCAAACTTTGCTGCATCTCTCCAGTCTGATAACGCTTGTGAGACAACGGCCTGGGCCTCCTCTGGGACCTGTGGCAGCACTTCCGCAACTGTTTCCCACAAGGTGTGAGAAGAACAGCCCAATAAGCATGCGGTGCTCACCGACCGCAATGCAAGGCTGACTGAAGAAAACCTTTTCTTACCCCATCTGTCCTGCCACATGGATTCCTTGTCTAGGGGAGCGGAAGGAAAAGCACCAATGGAGGTAGAGGCTTGGACTACCAAGCTCTTTGGGGTGGTGTGGGTAGTGAGGAAGTTTGGGTCGCCCAAGGAATAGCATAGGAAAAATCCCAGAGTCCCAAGATTCCCCAGGTCATACCCTGTGAGAAGCTCTGGGCAAACCCCTAGGATGTACCCAGCATAATGCACCACTTCGCCTGGAAGACCAGTCCTACATCATGTCGACCCTAACCCCCCAGTCTGCCTACACAAAGGAGCGGGCAAGGTAAGACGTGATTTGCTTCATGGAGGCAGTAGCCTCTTTGAAGTTGGGCCATCTGTGGTCTCAGAGATAGAAAAGGCTACTGGGATTTGGGCAACAAAATGGTGACTGTCTAAAGTACCTTTTTCATTAAAAGTTTACTTGCATCCGATCTCAGCAATGAGTAAGGTTTAATGTACCTTTAACATACAGTACCCTGCCTAGAGGGATACCAAGACAGTCCCTAAGGGTGGATTTTGAATATTAAAAAGGAAGGTTTTGACCTGGCAAAAGGGTTTATTTTGCCATGTTGATTTGGCAGTTTTGAAGCGGCCTGACTAGTCTGCGGTGGCACGCTTAACGTCTTGTTTTCTCCTTTAGCAATGTAGTGGTCGCATAATTAAGTGCTGCAGTCCACTACGTTTAATTTACTGGCCATGGACACATCTTGTGCCAAATACTAGGGATTTATAGGGTAGATGAGCCAATTGTGTATTAGTCAATTGATTGCACATGGACTTCTGGGAGTCATAACACAAACTAGAGCCTAAACAGCAGGGGGCCAGTGCCCTACAGAGTCAAAAAAAAGGACAGCAACTAGTTAATCAAAAAGTGGAGTGAACCTGTAAAAAGTCATTTCTCTACACCCACCTACATCCCTTCCTCACAATCATGCGGTCTGACTTACTGGTGTAAATGCATGAATGACAATCAAGTTGCAGCGGGGCACAAGACAGAGTTGTCCCATCTCCCCGCTTATCTTTGTGCTGGTGTTGGAACCTTTAGCAGTATGGATACAGGGTGACCCACTGAGCAAGAGGCTGTGATGGTCCACGGAATAGGAAGACAGGATCTCCCTCTTTGCTGTCCTGCTGTACACAGCAAGCCTGAGCACAACGCTCCATAGAATGATGTATATGTTTGACCCATATCGATAATGCGAGAAAGTGCCATTTTTCTTGCATGGTATGCCCCCATATTTGCTGAATTGTTGATGTACTTTGACTGAGTGTGCCCAGGGATCCTGCCAATCAGGTGCCCAGGGCCTGTGTTCCTCCCCTAAAACTGCATTGAAGCCTAAACCCAATTGGCATCTCTGGCCACATATCAGCCCCTGGTAAATGGTACCATAGGTACCCAGGGCACTGTGACCAGAGAAGGCCCCTAAGGGCTGCAGCACTTATTGTGCCACCCTTAGAGGCCCTGTACCCTGACACACACACACTGCCTTTGCAGGTTAAGTGTCTTGGTGCAGAACAAAACAGAGTCGACATGGCACACATCCCTGTGTGCCATGCCCACAAACACACTGCCCTGGCATACCTCAGTCACCCCTCCAGCTGGGTGCACTATGCCAGTCGTGTGGGTACAGGTGCATGAGCCCTGTACCCCTACAGTACCCAGGTCCATTCCAGGGCACTGTAAGTGCAGTGCCGCCATTAAGAGTATATGGTGCTGAGAGGTCGTCATCACGAACTCCACAGCACCATGATGGCTACACTGAAGACTGAGAAGTTTGGTATCAAACTTCTCAGCACATTAAACCCATACTGATGCCAGTGTGGGATTTAATGTAAAATGCACGACAGAGGGCATCTTAGAGATGCCCCCTGAAACTAACCAACAACCAGCGTCCTGAGTGAGAGGCTGTCTAGGCTGCCACCCAGCAGACATGTTGCTGGACCCCTGGGTAGAGAGCCATCGGCTCTCGTGGGTCTGCAACAATGCACATACTGGGCGAGGTGCTAGGTCTCCTCCCCCAGGATGGGCAGGGGAAGCTTGCTTCTCCAGGCCACTTGCTGTACTCAGCAACTGGCCCCCACCGGTTCGGACCCCCACTCTGGCGGGAAGATCGGCGGGAAAACCCAAGTGAGGAAAGGGGGTGTGCCAGCCTCTGGGAGGCGAGGTGAAGCACAACTACGGGCTCTCGCCATCTTGAGGATGGGGAGCCCTACCCAATCAGGACTAGGCTCCTGCCCCCCTCCCACTGGAGAGTGGCAGGCTAGGGGGTGTACCCACCCCAGGGAAGGGACACATTGGATCCTGACCTCTACCTACCTGTAATGCCCCTAAACTTAGCATTTAGGGGCACCCTGAACCTTCCTTCCTCAGATTCCGATTTTGAAACAAGAAGAAAGAAGACCTGCCGTGCACCTGCTAACAAGGGGACAACACCAACTGACTTGGCCCCAGCCCTACAGGCCTGTCAACCCTTGAACCTGCTCCGGCTAAATCCCAGTGTCTCCAGTGGTCAGCAACCTCGAAAACCCCGGTGGACCGGACTGCCTTGCTCATCTAAAAGACCGCCACCCACGAGCAGTGGTTCTGCTCAAAACAAGCAACTACTCCTGGTGCCAGCCAGGAATCGCAAATCCAGCACACTCGGCACCCGCCGAGCCTGGCCTGTGCCTGAGTGAACAAAGACCACGAGGACGTCCCCCCAGCGACTGTGACCCAGAATCCAGCACCCAAGAACCCTCCTTGATGCACCTGACGACGCCTGCAGCCTCACAACCAGGGACCCCTCCAACCGCGACCAGTAGAGGGTAAGATTTCCCGACGCCAAAAGGCACCCCTGCACCCGGCGCACTGCGGCCCCCTGTGCCCAACTCCTGGGTGCCCACCTAACCTACAGCTTCCCAAGTTACCTCTCGAAGTGGTGGTCGCACCTGAAGAATCTTCGTCCCTGAGCTTGCAGCCTTTGTTCATCCTGCAGCTTCTCCATTGAAATACATTGAGCGCCCGACGGCTCAAAAGCACACTGCACCCAGCCGCCCGAGTGCCCCTGGAAGTGCAGCATCTATCCTATCCTACTTTCCCACTTGCCCTGTGTAAGTGACCAGGAGCTCAGCTCCCACAGCCGTGTGGCCTGCCTGCAAGCAGCCACCAACCTAAGGCCCCCTGCCTGCCATAGGCTAACATTAGGCCTAACTCTCTGCACCCGGCTGCCCCTGTGCCGCTGAGGGTGTAACAACTGTACCTACCTGACCCTGGGAGACGCCTGAGTGTATGCCCAGAACCTTAACTCTGCCAGTCTAGTACCTACCTGAAAGCCGATAACCTACATTTTCTCCATAGGGTAACATTGACTGGTGTCGAGTTTTGAAACTTTAAAATATTCACTAAAAATCAGCCGACAAAAAAATGAAATTACTCACCTGTTACCAGGAGAGATATCAGTGCTGGATCTTGGTGCCCAGCACTGACCCTGAAAAGTAATTATAACTGCGATTTTTCAATAACCAAAATTTCCTCCATAGGATAACATTCTTCTAAGTGTCGATTTTTGAAACATACAAATATTCTTAAAAAATCGCCTGTGTAACAAAAACAATTTCTTTCAACTGTTTACAGGAGATGCACCAGGGCTGAATCCAGGATCCAGCCGAGTAAGAAAAACCTATGCAAAGTAATTGATCTTGCCTTTGCTTTAAAATTCCCATTGAGCTCAACGTTATAATTGTGTTTGAATTGTGTTGCATATTGCAACAACTGTAACTATTGCAGTTAGAAGTCTATTGCTTATTGAAAGTACTCAACTACAGCATTTCATTCTGAGAAAGTATTTTCATACCTACTTGTGGTTCTAAAATAAAACTATATATTTTTATATACAAAACAATTGGCCTAGAGTTCAGTTCTTGAGTGTGTGAGACCATTTGCTGACTGAGTGTGTACAACAAATGCTTTACACTGTCCTCTGACACTGCCTTACTGCTCGACCAAGCTACCACTTTAAAAAGTAAGGTTATATCTAACTTTAACCTCTGGGGACTGTGGACTCTGTATACCCTGTACCGGTTTGGGTAAAGTATATACAGAGCCACTTTCTTACAGATAATACTCTGGATAGATAATACTCTGGATACACCATCAATTGGAAGAAGACAATCTTTGTGCTCTGGGTTGATCCGCCACTCCTTCCCAGGAATTGTGCAGCACGAATATTAACGGAAGGGGTCAGATACCTGGGAATCTACATAACCATAGATCCCAAGGTTTTTTATGAACAAAACATAGAACCCCCACTTATGTGTTTAGCAATCGATGTGCAACACTTTAGGTCCCTGCCGCTGTCTCTCTTGGGAAGAGCATCACTCTTTAAAATGATGGCCTTGCCCCGATTTTGTAGGTGCTCTAGAATACTCCCCAACCAGTACGTCTGGAATACTTTCAAGCAGTGTGTTTACTCCTGTGGGATGAGGGCTCTCCCAGGATCTCTCTCCCGAAGTTTAGCAGAAGCTGGTTTGGTGGCGGGATAGCACTTTCCGCCCTCCAGGAGTACTATTGGGCGGTCCAGCTCACGGTGGTCAATCACAGGTTCTATGGACCCCAATGTGAGCCAGAATATAGAATGGATTTCCACAACATGCAACCGGGAGGCTATCTCAGAGCAATCTAGGAAGACTAGCTTGTTTCCCAGACAGACTGGCCAGAGTCACTTACAGCTGCCATTTGAGATGATTTCCAAATTGTATAAGTATATAAATTACTTAGAACGTGGGTATTTGGGACTTAAGAAAATCTGATAAATTCATGTTCTCTGACAGGCGAGAGAGAGGTTTTACTGCAGACAATGTGGAATGTTCCAACCATTGCATAAAACTTTCCCACCAAATAAGTGGTAACGGTACCAGAATGCGTTGACTGGGGGTATCAGGGATCAGGTCTACTTGATTTAAACCCAGGTGTGAAATTGAGAAAAGGAGCATGACAACCATTTAGGTCTACTGGCGACAATAACCACCTACCAAGACTCGAAAACGAAGAATTCAATGTACCGTTCCTGCACCATGCTATTTAACTGTTCTTCAGTGTAATTTGTAAGATTCTGCCAATTATTAAAGCGTGCAACAGAGCGACTGGTCGAGGCATTCATTTATTTAATTGTAGCCAATCATAAGCAAGTAGTTTGCTGGATTGTTTCATTCAGGAAAATCATTTATGTGGGAATCAAACCGGCTCGAAATAAGGTTTTTGAGCCCTGAACCTGCCAGGATTTCGTATCCCAAATCTATTTAAAATCAAAGGTGTCCTTCCAGTAATCATAACCTTTAAGGGGCAATTGATTAAAAAACATAGTATATACAAACTTTGGGTAAACACACATTTCTTTAGTGGCGTGGGAGTTAATTTAAAATAATATGACATGGGGTCTGAAGAGTCGAATCCTAGGAACAATAGGTATACTTAACTTTGTGCTTTTTGGAACTTTCTGTAGGGGGAGTTGGGCAATATTTCCATTGGGTATAATTAAAATGAAAACTATGTCTACTAGTTTAATGCAGGAAATGGGGCCCATATCGATTGTAGCAGAACATATCGGCACAGTTAGCTGAATTAAGGTTTAGATCTTCTGATTCAAAAACTATATAGTATTTCAATTCAGAAAGCATAGAATTTACAGTATCAACATCTAGATCATCTGAATGTAACTCAGGAACTATTACATCACTCATAGAAACTTTGAACACATGGTATCTGCAGGATCTCCATCGTACCGAATGTCGAAGGGAACCTTATCCCAAACAATTCCATCAGTCACTGGAACTGCTGAAATAGTAACGAGGGACATTTTTTCATTTTATGCGATGAAGAACGGGGGCAAACACATAGTCAACCAGTTCTATAGCAGAACATTTCAGGGGGTAACAGCTGTTTATTAATAGGAAAAAGTCACAAATCCAATCCACATGAATAAAAAAGCCAAGGAAAGTATGATCCAGACATGTATTAAAGGAGAGTCTAGATAAGTGCGATTTAACCATGACATAACACAAATCCGGGCTGGAGGCAAGTACAAAACAGAACTGTACGTAGAAAAATTATCTTTATCTATATTGCACCCAAAGGTACTCAGCTGGCAAACAGGAGGGTGGGACTTAGCAGTAGAACTTGAAAAGGCCAACTCAGATGGACTCGCCAACAGTGGATCATTCTATATGACATCTGTTGTAGAAGACGCAGCAGAGACTAATTTTTTAAGTGTACTGGGTGGCTGCAATTTAGCAATCTTTTCTAGAAAATGAGGGGCAAGACCTTTTCCCTCATTGCTAAGTTCATATCCTAAGAAAAGGACGCGGAGAAAAGTGACTTTTTTAAATTAAGCTTGTAACCAAGTTCAGCAAATCCCCCAAAAATGCGATCCACTCTCGTCAAATGGGGGTTTCATTAATCATCAGTTAGGAAGACATTATCAACAAAGGATAGTGCATCAAGGCAGATCTTATGTAGAATCAACGTAATGCATGTTGCAAAGACTCCTGGGCTGTTCTTACAGCCAATGGAAAGCCAAGCGCAGCACCTCGTTAAGCAAAGTGCGCTAAATGCGGACCAGTTGCGGCTCTCTGGAGCTAAATTTTGACTGAAAAGACTATTAGAAATATCCACAGTAGCTTTATATTTCTTATGGACGATATTATTAATCAGTGCCGTACGTATAACTGCAAAAGTACATGTATGACTATTCAGATGTCTAATCTGAGACAATACAAAAGGGGAATGATCAGGCTTTAAAACCTAAAAATAGGATTATTCATTTGAGATACACAGGGTTCAGTTACTCCTGGTACTCCAGTTGGAAAATAATTTCTTTAACCGGTGCCTATGAATCCCATCTGATAGAATACTGTGGTTTAACCGGAGGTGTAGACTGTATAGGAATAACGTGGTAAGAAGAATCCTTATTCCAACCAGTATGATTACAATAAAGAGCGGGGGCCAAAGCAAGGGTCCATTCGGAAGCATACACTTGTTTAACTCTGTCTGGCACAAGGTGAGAAAAAGAAGGTAGGTTCACATCCTTGGCCTGTGAGCATGCAAGACCAAAAGGTGGGGGCCAGTCAACTTCCGCTAAGAGAATATCCTAAGATGTAGTTAAATTGTCCTAAAAGATTGCTTTAATGGTGTGTTTAACGTCACATTAAATCTGTATATACAAATGATATAATCTGTCGGGGGGAGCTAGGCGTGTGTCCGTGGTTTCAATAGTAAAAAATGTTTCAAATGCTTTCGCTACCAGAAATTGGTGAAGATTCGAGCCTACTATGGTGACTTCAGCCCCGCTGTTAAGGAGAGACTCCGCCCAACTCCTGTTTAGGTGTAGGGTTCTCCCCGGCTGGGGCATGTCTAGCTGTTAAAGCTGCAACCTTTTTTTTCCCTGAAAAGGTGGTTTGCATGGAGGAGGCCTATCCTCCTTTATCTTCACATCAGACAAGCGTTGTGTTTCCCGTTTCGGTTGCACGTACTCTCCTTATCTGCGATCACGTTGCCCTCATCGGTCGTACTGTTAGTCAGACAGTTCCTGAAAGGAATGAGAACGGGGTTCAGGATTCTGATACCAGTCAGGAGTTCTAATTTTTGTTTGATCACAAAAATCGTATCGCCTCTCAGAAGATTCTGGGGGTGTCTAGGTTTTTGTTCCTGTTTATATTTGTCCCATGGTTTCTTTGGAAACTCCCTGGCAGGTCTGACATCCTTGTCAGAACTAATATTTCCAAGCGGTGGTACTGAAAAACAAGTTACTTACCTTCGGTAACAATATATCTGTAAGAAACATTAGTTAGTTAGATTCCTCACCTCAGAATATCCCCAGGTGTCATACTGGATCCGGAAAGATTTTTCGTCAGCAATACCCTTGCGCGTCGCTAGGCGTTGTCTGCGGCTCCGCGTCGGTCGTCGTGCGCCGGGATGACGTCGGAGTACTTAGACGCCGCCCTCGCATGCTGACGTCAGTTCTTGTACATAGCTTTCCGCGCCAGGAATGCAGAGCCATGCAATATACCGACACTGGTGCCAAAAAATTCTAGGGCCCTGAAAGGGATAACCTCAACCCTAGATATCTGTTCGCAGAACGGGGAGGATGGGTGGGTCGGTGAGAAATCTTACTAACTATTGTTTCTTACAGATATATCGTTACCGAAGCTAATGAAGCCGTCTCTCCGGACTTGGCTGTTCAGTATAATGTTTAGCAAACGTGTGTAGCAAGGCCCACGTTGCTGCCTGACAAATGTCCTGCAAGGGGACTCCCCGGCCCAGGGCAGTTGTCGCCGCTGTGGCCCGAGTGGAATGGGCCCTCAGCCCTACAGGCGGTTCCTTTTTAGCCAAGGAGTAACAAGCTTTGATACACAAAACGACCCACCAAGAGATGGTTCGCTTTTGCACCGCCCGCCCCTTCTTAGCGCCCACGTAGCCAACAAAGAGTTGGTCGTCCACGCGGAACTGCTTGGTGCGGTCCAAATAAAAGGACAGCACCCGTTTTGGGTCCAGACGGTGGAGCCTCTTTTCCTCTTTCGAAGGATGCGGAGGCGGAAAGAAGGTGGGCAACGTAACAGACTGCCCGATGTGAAAGGCAGTTACCACCTTAGGGAGAAAGAAGGACGAGTCCTGAGAACAACTTTGTCCGGATGGACAGAAAGAAAAGGAAGCTTAGAAGAGAGCCTGGAGCTCACTCACCCTTCTAGCAGAGGTGATGTCTACCAGGAAAGCAATCTTAAGCGTCAAGAGACGAAGGGGACAGTTATGAAGTGGCTCAAAGGGAGGGCTCATCAGAAACGTCAATACCAGATTCAAATCCCACTGAGGCATTACGAAAGGGACAGGAGAAAACATGTGAGTAATGCCCTTAAAGAAGCGAGAAACCACAGGAGATTTGAAAAGAGAAGGCTGATCAGGAAGCCGCAAGAAAGCAGAAATAGCAGAAAGATAACCTTTAAGGGTGCCCAGAGCAGAGCCCTGCTAGGTCATGGAAAGAAGAAAGAGGAGAATCTCAGAAAGAGGGGCGGAAAGGGGATCCACAGCCTTTGCTGTGCCCATGCCACAAATTTGTTCCACCTGCAGGCATATACCGATTTTGTGTGAGGGACGCCTGGCTGCCAGAATAACATTACAGACTTCACGAGGCAAGTCAAATGGCATCAACTGCCGCCGCTCAATCTCCACGCATGGAGGTGGAGGCTGGACAGGTTCAGGTGGAGGTCCGTCCCCTGCTGCTGCGACAGAAGGTCCTCCTGAAGAGGCAGTCGTATCGGGGAATCGATCGACAGACTGAGTAGCTCGGGATACCAGAATCTTCCTGCCCAATCCGGAGCCACCAAGATGACTTGGGCCCGGTCGCGCTTTATCTTCGTCAGCACTCTGGGCAGAAGTGGTATAGGCGGGAAGGCGTACAACAGACCTTAACTCCACTCTAGACGAAAGGCGTCCCCGAGCGAGTGCCGCCTTGGAAACTCCAATGCACAGAACTGCTGACATTGCGCGTTCTCTTCGGTGGCGAATAGATCTAACCAAGGCTCTCCCCACTGCCGAAAGAGGCCTCGCGCCACGTCAGAGTTTAGACGCCATTCGTGATCCATCATGCACCGGAGGATGAGTTCGGCTGCTCTGGCGTTCAGAGAGCCCGCCAGATGTTGAATCACCAGGGTGATGCCCTGATGTTCCAGCCATGTCCAGAGGCGCAGAGCCTCCTGACAGAGGGTCCACGACCCCACCCCGCCTTGTTTGTTGCAATACCACATGGCGGTGGTGGTGTCCGTGAACACCTGCACTACACTTCCCCGGACAGAGGGAAGGAATGCCTTCAGTGCAAGTCGGATCGCCCTCAGCTCCAGAAGGTTGATATGGAGCCGGGACTCTGCCGGAGACCAGAGGCCTCTGATCTCCGCCTCTCCCATGTGGCCACCCCATCCCAGGAGGGACGCATCCGTCACTACGACGTGCTCCGGTTGGGGTAGGGAGAGGGATCTGCCTCTGACCCAATCGTGGTCCGTGAGCCACCACTGCAACTGTCTCGCAGTGCCCTCCGAGATCAGGACGTGGTCGGACAGGTTGCCCCGATGCTGGGCCCACTGAAACTTCAGGTCCCGCTGCAGAGCCCGCGTTTGTCATCTGGCGTGATGCACCAACAGGATGCAGGAGGCCATCAGACCCAGAAGCCGCAGCACCAACCTGACCGAAACCCGGGATAGAGGCCGAAAGATGGGAATCAGAGCCTGAATATCCCAGACCCGCGGTTCCGGAGGATAGGCCCGGAACTGCGCCGAGTCCAGAACCGCTCTGATGAAGAGGAGCTGCTTGGAGGGACTCAGATGCGACTTCGGCACGTTGATGGAGAACCCCAGCGAATGCAAGAGGTCTGCTTTAGTCTGGAGGTGGGAGACGACTTGCTGGGGCGAGCCCGCCTTCAACCAGTCGTCGAGATAGGGGAGACTGGAATCCCTGATCTGCGCAGATGAGCTGCGACCACATCCATCACTTTCGTGAACACCCAAGGGGCACTGGTGAGGCCGAAGTGGAGCATGGTAAACTGAAAATGCTCCTGGCCCACCGTGAATCGCAGGTAACGTGGAAGCCACGTCCGCGACCACACGGAGGTTGGTTTTGCGGCCTGTGGCTGGTTGGACATGAGGGGGCTCCCCTTCCTTGGCCACGAAAGGGACGAAAAGCTGAAGTTTGCGGGCGCGGGCCGAGAGGCCCAAGAAATTGGCCGTAGCCCTGGAGTCCTGAAAACGCTCCAGCGCACTATCCGCTTTGTCGCCAAAAAGGCGAATGCCATCGAAGGGCATGTCCATGAGGGTGCTCTGGACATCCCCAGAAAAACTCGTGGACCGCAGCCAGGCATGGCGACGAAGCGCCACCGTTGTATATATTGCCCTACCCAGCCAGTCCGTGAAGTCCAGTCCACATCGGATTGTATGCCGCGCTGCATCCCGCCCCTCGGCAAGAGTCTGGGCGAGGCGTGTCCGGGCCTCCTCCGGGCACTGGGGCAGCACGTCCTCCACCGTATCCCACAGGGAGTGGGAGTAACGGTCCAAAAGACAAGCGGTGTTAATAGACCGCAATCCCAAACTAAGGGAGGAGAACAGCTTCTTACCAAACTGTTCTAGTCTCTTGGATTCCCGATCCGGAGGAGCAGACGGGAAGGAGGTCTGGGAAGTAGAGGCCTGGATGACCAGGCTCTCGGGCGTGGGGTGCATGGACAGAAAATTGGGGTCGCCCAGTGCAGGGCGGTGGCGCAGGGCCACGTTCCGGTCCACAGGAGGTACTGTGGAAAGCTTGGACCAGGTGCCCTTCAGAACGTCAACCAGTGCTTCATTAAACTGCAGCAGAGGCTCCGAGGAGCTTGCTGACGTTTGGAGCACTTCAGTGAGGTGGTTAGTCCTCACGGCCACAGCAGGTAGCTCCAGCCCCAGCCCCAGGGCTTTGCCCGCCTTGCGCAGCACCACAGAAAATGCAGCACCTTCCTCCGAAGCTACGGTCGGACGAGAGATGAAGCCAGTGTCAGGGGAGGTGTCAAGACCACTGGCATCCCCCAGCTCATCTGCCCAGTCCTGAGATAACTGGCCCTGCCGGGCCAGAGGGTCCTCAGACCCCTCCCAGTCGTCACCGTCATCCGATTCCTGGTATACAGGTGGAATGATCGGAGCTGGGCGGAAGATGAAATTTCCACCCATCGGCGTCGGGTGCAGCGCCGGCTGGTGCTGCTCCGATGCCGGGCCCGGACCGGGACTAAACTGGGGAACGGCGTCATCCGGGGACGGCGCCGGGGGTGGCATCGGAGGAGTCGGCGCCGGCGGAGGGGTCGTGAGGTCGACCGGCGCCGACAGGGTTCCAAGCCTGGATCTCCCGGGGACCTGCGGCGTCGGGACCGGAGTCGACGACGGTGCCTGGTCCAGAGCCGCCGGCTTGCTAGGCCTCCCAAGCGAGCCTACGGTGCCCGAAGGCGCGCCGGCAGGCGTCGACGGCGGAGCCAGGTTTCTCATGGCCATGAGGAAAGCACTGACCTCTGCCGGAGTCACGTCAGTCCCAGGAGGGTATGGGGATGGATGGGACCCCTGCGGCTCCAGAGCTGCGTGGGTGGTGCCACCCGGACCCTCAGCCGAGTCGCGCGATGGGAATCAGAAGAGCGATGTCGCTTCTTCGACTTCTTGCTGTGCTTCAACTTACCCGATTTAGAAGACTTCCCCGACGAGCGGTGGTGGCTGCGGCTCCGTGACCACCTCCTCGACCGGGACCTGGAGCGGCACGGAGCCGACTGCCGGTACTCGAGTAGCTTGCGGGACCACTCCCGCCTAGCAGTCGAGGAACGCCTCGGCATCGTGGTCGGCTCCAAGGCAATAGAGGCACCGGCGGTGGTGGTCCGTGACCGACATCAGTCGGTGACAGGAGTCACAGGCCTTAAAACCAGGCATCCCTACCGGCACCAGAGTCGATGTCGACATGAATAGAACCAAAAGAGTTTGACAAAGTTTAGTCAAAAAACGACTAAAATTGTATGCTCTTCCCGGATTGGCGCTTACTGGTGCGGAAAAAAGAAGAACTGACATCAGCGCGTGAGGGCGGCGTCTAAGTACTCCGACGATGTCATCCCGGCGCACGACGCCGGACGTGGAGCCGCAGGCGACGCCTAGCGACGTGCAAGGGTATTGCTGACGAAAAATCTTTCTGGATCCAGTCTGACGCCTGGGGATATTCTAAGGTGAGGAATCTAACTAACATGTTTCTTTCAGATGGTCCGGTTCCCAAATTATTAAATACCAAAGACGTATATACATTTGCAATAATGGCTGGCAACTCTGTAGCTGATTAAAGAATCATTTTGGAGACTATAGGACTAATTCCTACAAGCTTCATCCCCAAATCAAGGTCTGGACCGGCCCCATGCTCATTCGGTATCTGTTTAAGGACATTTGGCAGAATGATCATTTAGGGAGTGCCATGACAGTGTAAACTAAGGCAAAAATAGACCCACAGGTGTTGCTGTCAGCAAGAGAGGGAACCAGGTCATTGAGTCGGCACAGGTTTGTCTGGTGGTCTTTTTTTGGGCAATCCAAAAGGGTATTTCTTCACAATTTGCAAACCGTTTGCCCATAACTGAATGAACAATTATGGGACTGATAAACTGACTGGCAGGCACCTGTGGTTGTCCCTGCAGGCAATCAACACCAACCACTAAGGGTTGAGGCATAGCGAACCAAAAACGGATTCAAAGTGTAGCACAACTAGGGTATAAAAAAACCTTTTAATATTCAAACTTGAAAAACAGACAGAATTAGGTACTGCCTAATCATTGCAGAGGACAAATCCCTACAACTAAGGACGTCTCAGTTAAAAGGTTTTAGGGTATTGAGGGTTCACACAAGTACCAGACCAAATGGTGGCGCATGTTCCAGGGATTCTGCTCTTAGAACAGAACTATGCTTAGAACTATAGAACATCAGTTTGTAGGGACTGAGTCACCATACCACCTCAGTACCTTTGGGTCCGAGTCAGACTAGCTATGGTGCCTCACTTGCCCTCCTAACCTTACCAGAGAAACAAGTGAGTTGGAACCCTAGAACACACACTCGACCCTCTCAGGGATCGCAGTAACAGGAAGCACCCTTTCGCTCTCTCTCATACACAATAAGATAACCAGGAGAAACAAAGGAAGTTTAGAATATATTGAATTCTATTGTGCTGCAATGCAGTATACGTGCCACAATTAGAAAGCAAATGCATACTAAAAATAACGATAGCATGGTTAATAATCAATGACATAAAAAGTCCTGTCATTGTATAGCACAGAATAACCCAACCCCTTATTCCTTGCTAATGAAGCTAAATGATTATACATCATATATAGGATAAATGGCAGACCCCGTATCTTAGCATACACATATGGACGCTCTACATCTCAGCAGACGCAGTGCTCTTGTTGCAAAACTCTAGCTCCACGTGTGTCTTTTTTGCTCATGTGCTCATCTATATAATAGGACGTGTGTGTGTGCATATACAGCTGCATTCTTGTGTTAGGTCTAGGTGCTAGTGCCTGGCCAGAAAGAATAAGAAGAGACATTGTTGTTTGACCTTGTCGAACAAGTTACTTACCTTCGGTAATGATATATCTGTAAGAAACATTAGTTAGTGTTAGATTCTAGTTAGTGTTAGATTCCTTACCTTAGAATATCCCCAGGTGTCAGACTGGATCCGGAAAGCTTTTTCGCTAGCAGTACCTCTGCGCGTCAGTAGGTGGCATCGTGCGGCTCCGCGTCCGTCGCTGGCATCGTATGCGCCGAGATGACATCACGGAGACTACTTAGACGCCACCCATGCGCGCTGACGTCAGTTCTGTACACTACTTTCTGCGCCAGGAACACTGACCACTGGTGCATAAAACTCGGGCCCTAAAAGGGATGATCTTAACCCTAGAAATCGGTTCGCAGAACGGGGAGGATGGGTGGGGCAGTAAGGAATCTAACACTAATGTTTCTTACAGATATATGGTTACCGAAGGTAAGTAACTTGTTCATCTGAAAGAAACACGTTAGTGTTAAATTCCTTACCTTAGAATAGATACCCCAGCAATGCCAACCCCGGTGGTGGGTCTGCGAACTAAGATCACACCAGAAAATCCCAGAGAACAGCCAAAGAAGCAGTCTCTCCGGACTTGGCTGTCAAGGCAATGTTGCTTGGTAAAGGTATGCAGCGAGGACCAAGTAGCTGCCTGACAGATATCCTGCAAAGGGACTCCCCGTCCCAGAGCGGTAGAGGCTGCTGTCGCCAGAGTAGAATGGGCATGCATCCCCACAGGCTGCTCCTTTTTAGCCAAGGAGTAACAGGCCTTAATACACAGACCGACCCACCGAGAGATGGTTCGACTGTGCACAGCCCGACCTTTCTTGGCGCCCACGTAGCCAACAAAGAGTTGATCATCCACCCGGAACTGTTGTGTGCGCTTCAGATAGAACGAGAGCGCACGTTTTGGGTCCAGACGGTGGAGCCTCTCTTCCTCTTTCGAAGGATGCGGCGGCGGAAATATGGTGGGCAAAGTGATGGTCTCCCCGACGTGGAAGGGCGTGAAAACCTTGGGCAGAAAAGAAGGACGGGTCCTTAACACCACCTTGTCCGGATGCACAGAAAGGAAAGGAGGTTTAGAAGAAAGAGCCTGGAGCTCAGTCACTCTTCTGGAAGAGGTGATAGCAACCAGGAAAGCAGTCTTTAAAGTGAGAAGACGTAAAGGACAGTTGTGAAGCGGCTCAAAGGGAGCGTACAGCAAATAGGTCAACACAAGATTCAAGTCCCACGGAGGCATTATAAAGGGGACCGGAGGAAACGTGTGTGTAATGCCTTTCAAGAAACGACTAACAGGAGACTTGAAAAGAGAAGGCTGATCTGGAAGCCTTAAAAAGTCGGAAATGGCTGAGAGATAGCCCTTGATAGTGCCCAGAGCAGAGCCCTGCTGGGCCAGGGAAAGGAGGAACAGAAGAACTTCTGAAAGAGGGGCAGAAAGTGGATCCACAGCCTTCGCTGTGCACCATGCCACAAATGTATTCCACCTGCAGGCGTAAACCGTTTTAGTGGAGGGACGCCTGGCTGCCAAGATAACACCACAGACTTCGGGAGGAAGGTCAAAAGTTGTCAACTGTCATCGCTCAATCTCCACGCATGGAGGTGGAGGCTGGAAAGGGTTCGGGTGCAGGACCGTCCCCTGCTGCTGCGACAGAAGATCCTCCCGAAGAGGCAGTCGGATCGGAGGACAGATTGCCAGACTGAGTAGCTCGGGATACCATACTCTTCTTTCCCAATCCAGAGCCACTAGAATGACTTCGGCCCGGTCACGCCTGATCTTCAGCACTCTGGGCAGAAGTGGTATAGGCGAAAAGGCGTACAACAGACCGCAACTCCACTCGCGACGAAAAGCGTCTCTGAATGAGTGCCGCCTTGGAAATTCCAACGCGCAGAATTGATGACATTGCGCATTCTCTTAGGTGGCGAATAGATCTAACCAAGGCTCTCCCCGCTGCAGAAAGAGACCTTGCGCCACGTCCGCGGTCCGACGCCATTCGTGATCCAACATGCATCTATGGCTGAGTTTGTCCGTCCTGGCTTTCAGGGAGCCTGCCAGGTGTTGAACCACCAGAGACATGCCCCGATGTTCCAGCCATGCCCAGAGGCGCAGAGCCTCCGACAAAGGGTCCACGACCCCGCCCCGCTTGTTGCAATACCACATGGTGGTGGTGTTGTCTGTGAACACCTGCACTACCTGTCCCCGGACAGAGGGAAGGAGGGCTTTCAGAGCAAGTCGGATCGCCCGCAGCTCCAGAAGGTTGATATGGAGCTGGGACTCCGCCGGAGACCAGAGGCCCCTGATCTTCGCCTCTCCCATGTGGCCACCCCATCCCAGGAGGGTGGCACCCGTCACCAATGAACTCCGGTTGGGGAAGGGAGAGGGATCTGCCATTGACCCAATCGCGATTTGTGAGCCACCACTGCAACTGACGTGCAGTGCCCTCTGAGAGCTGGACGTGATCGGACAGGTTGCCCTAATGCAGTGCCCACTGAAACTTCAGGTCCCACTGCAGAGACCGCATATGCCATCTGGCATGTTGCACTAGCAGGATGCAGGAGGCCATCAGGCCCAGGAGCCGGAGGGTCATCCTGACAAACCCGGGATAGAGGCTGAAAGATCTGAATCATAGACTGAATATGGACATCTGGCGAGAACCTGGTAGATCTCAACCAGGTGTGGCGCCGAAGCGCCACAGTCGTAGCAATTGCTCTACCTAGTGAGTCCGCGGTGTCCAAACTACACCGAATGGCGAACTTAGCTGCATCTTTACCCTCGGCAACAGCTTGGGACAGCACAGCTTGGGTCTCTTCAGGACACTGGGGCAACACCTGTGCAACTGTATCCCACACCGCGTGCGAATAGCGGCCCAATAGGCCGGCAGTGTTCACTGACTACAGCCCTAAGCTGGCCGAAGAGAACAACTGCATGCCGAACTGCTCCAACTTCTTAGAGTCCTTATTCGGCGGAGCCGTGTGAAAGGCACTCTGGGACGTCAAAGCTTGGATGACCAGGCTCTCGGGCGTAGGATGAATGGTCAGAAAGGCAGTGTCACCCGGCGCCGGGCGATGACACCTGGCGACATTCTTATCCACAGAGGCCCTTGTGGCTGGCCGCGACCAGGTGCCCAGTCAGTGAGAGCGCCATTAAATGGCTGCAGGGGCTCCGACGAAGTGGACGACGTCTGGAGCACCTCAGTGAGGAGATTAGTTTTTAGGGCCACCGTAGGGAGATCAAGATTGAGGACCTCAGCTGCCCGACGGAGCACCACTGTGTAGGAAGCGCCCTCCTCCATGGTAGGCGGAGGAGAGGCAAACCCCGGGTCAGAGGAGACATCAAGGCCGCCAGCCTCCTCTATCTCGTCCGCTCAATCCTGCTCGGAGTCTCACTGACGAGCAAGAGGGTCCTCGGACCCCTCCCAATCGTCCTCCACCTCCGCCATATGTGTTACAGACTGCGGCGGCAGGGCAGGGACTGGGGAAGGGATAAATGCCGCCAGGAACGGCACCGAACGGGGCCGAATCGGCGCCGAGTCCCATTGCGGATCCCAGGTAGGGACAAAATTGTCCTGGAACCTGGGCAGTGGCGGAACAAATGGCACCCACTGCGCGCAGAGCCGAGGGTGGCGCTGGGCCGGCAGCGTGGGACCTTGTGGTGCCGTGGTTGGAGCCATCGGTGCAGGATTCTGCGTCGCCAGAGCCGCCGGCGGCGACAAGATCCTGACACGGGACCGCGGGGCCCAAGGACGCGCCGGCAGGAGCACGAGGCCTAAACAGGCGGGCCATGGTAGCAAGAAATTCTTGCACCTGTGCGGGAGTCGCTGACTGACCGTGATAAGGTGGGTAGGCCGCAGGACCCCTGGGCTCCGAAGGAGCCGCAGGACCCCTGTCCCCCTCGTCCGCATCCGAGGACCGACGGGGGGACGTCCGAGAACGACAACGCTTATTCGACTTCTTTTTGTGTCGTCTCTTACCCAAATCCGAGGGTGAAGACTTGGAGCCAAGGAGCGATGATGGTGGCCCCATGAGCGTTCTCTGGAGCGGCACTGGGACGAGTGCCGGATCTCAAGCAGCTTCCGGCGCCGCTCCCTCAAGGCATTCGGGGCCATGGCCAGACAGTCCATACAGGACCGGAGTCGTGGTCGCTCTCCAGGCAGTAGAGACAGACGTCGTGGGGTCCGCCACCGGCATATTGCGATGGCAGGCCCCACAAGACTTAAAACCAGGCATCCCTACGTGCACGAGAGTAGACTCAAACCTACAGGAGACAAAAGTCTCAAAAAGATAGTCAAAAAGTGACTAAGGTACGCGCTCTAACCGGATCTGCAATTACTGGCGCGGAAAAAGAAAGAACTGACGTCAGCGCGCATGGGTGGCGTCTAAGTAGTCTCCGTGACGTCATCTCGCCGCATACGACACCAGCGACGGACGCGGAGCTGCACAACGCCACCTACTGACGCGCAGAGGTACTGCTAGCGAAAAAACTTTCCGGATCCAGTTTGACGCCTGGGGATATTCTAAAGTAAGGAATCGAACACGAACGTGTTTCTTTCAGATAGTGGTATTCAGACTAAACCCCAGCAAAAGAACAGAACGTGAAAACATATGCGGGTTCCATGTGAAAGTACAATGTGGCACAAAAGCAAAATGTGTTTATATAGTAACATGTGCAAAGGAAAATGAGGACTACAACGTGCACAATTACGATAACATAGGGAAAATTACAATAGGCCATGCAGGAAACACGACAGTATAGCAGCCATCAGTGCAGCTCTTCTGCAGGATCTTCCGAAACCTGGATAACATCCGCCATATTCCTTGGTGTTGGTCCCACTGATCCTTCAAATCACAATGCACAACCTGCACGTCATCTGGCAAAGTGCATAAGCAGGATGCAGGAGGCCAGCAGATCAAGAAGACTCCGCTACTCTCACCGAGACCCAGAGCGGAGACTTGTTACGACAGAGGAAAGGTTTTTAACTAAAGTGTCTGGAACAGCTACTACAAAAGAAAACCTCTGCAATGGAGTTAGGTGTGATTTTGGCTCATTGATCGAGAGCCCAAACGATGTCAGGAGGTTTGCTGTTGTCTGGAAGTGCTGTATAACTGACTGATGAGCCCACCTTCAACAGCCAGTCAAGTAGAGAAAAACTGGTATACCGAATTCCACGTGACAAATTGTTTGACACTTCTGTGAATATGAATCAGGGTTGTATGTAACCGACGCAGCTCTGCGAGTGTAACATTAAGATAATTTGGATGTGGTGTGAAACCAGCCAAACTGGTATCCTCCAAAGGATGGGTGGCAACCGTACATCACTTTTGTACACTGCCAAAAGGTGCTCATAAGGCCAAAGGAGAGCATGGCAAATTAAAAGTGCTCAAGGCTGACCTTGACTCAATGGTAATGCCTGAGACTGCAGGATGGGCACATGAAAGTGTGTCCTCCAGGTCCAAAGTTACCATCCGGTCACTTGGATCCAGGGCTGAAAGAGCTTGTACCAGTATTAGCATTTTGGATCTGGCCTTCTACATGTAGGCAGAGGACAAAGATCTAAAATAGGATGAAGGTTTTCATCATGAGGACATAACTGGAGTAACATGTACTTATTTCCAAGGCAGGCCCCTTATCAATGATCCCCTTTGAACAGTAGCAACACAAAAAACTGATAGATGGAATGCTGAACATTGGCAAACATTCACCTCTAGACCCCAATCTGGGTTAAATCCATTGTTCTTTTGTTCAGCATGCCAACCCAGTTTGGTCACCGCCATAAGCAAATCAGTCTTGACCCTGCCACCTCTGGCAACAGTCCAGCCTGACCTGCCAGGCGAGGTTCCTCTCTGGACCAGAAACAAGCATCCTAGGACCAGTTTTGGGTTATCACCCCTTATCAGCCAGAATAGCTTGAATCCAGGGGCATGGCAAGCAAGGGACCCACATCTGGGCATACCCTTCCCACTTAGGGCAACTATAGCAACACAAAAAGATGAGGGATGGAATGCGGAACACTGTCAAACATTCACTTCCAGTCACAAATCAGTCTTGACCCTGCTCCCCATGGGAACAGTCCAGATCAAACTCCCAGCCCAGGTCCCTTATGTTACTTTGAACAGTCAGCTGGCAGATGTTCCTCTCAGAGCTATTCTGTTGTGGTGGAAGCTGTGGAAGGTCGGAAAGAAAAGGAAGGGCACAGGCCTCCAGAACGATCTGGAGAACCCATCCGCTTGATGTGAGGGTCTGCCAAATTGGCAGAAAATGTTGGATCCTGCCACCAGTGGTTATGTGCAGCTTAGGGCAAACTAAAGCGGCTTGGCGGCTGATGCCGTAAGGTAGAGGGTCTGGAAGATCCATGATTTGGCGTTCTGCAAGATATCAGCCAATCCCTGGCCACAAAAGCGCTGGGGTATCAGCATTGGATGGATGGCACTGTCTACACATCACAACTCTGATATTTCCTCTGAAGGACCAAAAAGAACGAAGGACCTGACTGGTAGGGATCGAAAAACCCAAAGAGCGATTTGGCTCAGCTTTCCTTTGTGCGCTCTGGAGCGTAGTTTGCTTTCTCGCCACACAGGCGGGATCCATCAAAAGTTATGTTCATGAGGATACCTGTACATTTAATTCCTGGGTGATGACGGACCACCCCACTAGTGCAGACTACTCACCCTTAATCAATGGAGTGCAGACCAGCACAATTTAAGCTAAGGACGCCTAGAACTCAGTCAGGACCGCTGGTAAAATATGCCTGGCCATGGTACACAGGGATTAACTCTATTGGCCCAGTAGGCTACTGACACGGGGGAACCAAGTCTAGGCTGGCCAAAGAAAACGAAGTGGTCACTTACCAATAGGAGTAGTTTTTCAGGTTGAAATTTTTTCTGGATTCACATGCTATGCATTATTCCTCCATCTAGTGGTTGGGTCTGGAATATTCTTGTTTTGCTTGCGGCATCAACCACAATTTGGTACTAAGTCCATCTCGGGTGACTTCAGGCGGTGCCCCTGAAGTTCCTGTGTGTGGTACCCATCTTTGGATTCTATTTTCCCCTTTTTAGGTTGCGCCTAATGCAGCGCGCAAGCGTTGCATAGGAGTGACCTCTTGGAATCGCTCTAGACTTTTTGGGAAACTTATGCATGTACTGCACTGTTCCCAATGAGCCCTCATGCATGTGTGGCTTTTACCTTGTGGGAGTGAGCACGGGGTGCGCCGTGTGCCATCTGTTTGGTTTCCTATTTCAAAGGCTTCCTTCACGTTGTGGCCGCGCGTCCGGGCACTGTTTTCTGTAAACCGCTGCATTCCTCGCTTTCACTTTTGCCACTGTGCATCTGAATCGCTCTGAACTTCTGGCCTACACGAGCGTGCGCGCACCACTCACGGGACGCTGCAGCTATATTCCTCCTTTGTTCTGCTTGTTCATGCGATTACAGCTCCCATTTCGTGTTGCAGCAATGCTTTGTGCTGAGGGCTGAATTCCCGTGCGGAGATTCTGGACAAATCTCTTAGCGGCTGGCAAACGGAACTGATGCAGAGATCTTTTGTGGCTACTGTCCCCAGGGATGAGGGGGCATGGTGAGGCTCCGGAGCACTCCACAGACAGCATATGGACGGGACACTGTTAAAAACATGGAGAAAGCAGCTTGTAAGAACTTTATGCGTGCTCCTCTCGCTCGCAATAGCCACATTTTCCTTTCACGAAATAAAGGGACATGGCAAGGGCATGCACAGCGTTGGGTTACGTGAATTTGCTGCATGGCTGCTTATAAACAGAAGGGAAGTCAGAGGGCGCGCACTGGATCCACCTTTGCTCTGGCTCCCAGTGACAGCAGCCCGGGAGGAGGTAACTCACCTTGTGTAAGGTTTCCCTTTGAGAGAAGCCAGCGCTGGCTGGGGAGGGAAGTGTGAGAAAGTGGCTCTGTATATACTGTTCCCAAATAGGTCCAGTGTGTACAGAGTCCACAGTCCCCAGAGGTTTGGCGGAGGCTAAAGTTAGATATAACCTTACTCTCTAAAGTGGTAGCTTGGTCGAGCAGTAAGGCAGTATCAGAGGACAGTGTAAAGCATTTGTTGCACACACTCAGTCAGCAAATGGTTTCACACACTCAAGAACTGAACTCTAGGCCAATGGTTTATATATAAAAAAATATATGCTGGTTTTATTTTAGAACCAACAATAGGTATTAAAATATACTTTCTCAGAATGAGATGCTTTAGGTAAATACTTTTGCAATATGCAATTGGCTTTTGTAGAAAGTTACAGGTTGTTGCAATAGGCAACACAATTTTAAACAATAATGCATTGAGTTCAATGGAAGTTTTAAGTTATTTGCAATAGATTACTTTCAGGATTACTTTTGTAATTCCAGGACTGGATCCTGGGTTCAGTGCTGGGTCAGTTCTTACAACCAAGTGATGAAAGTCGACTAAGTTACTGTTATGATTTTTAGACAATATTTTGCTATTTTAAAAGTTGACACTTAGAAGAAATTTCATAGAAAACAGTCAATGATTTCCTATGGAAGAAAATTCAAGTTGCAGGTATAGTATGTTCTCGTTACTTTTGTAATCCAGTACTGGGTGCCTAGACTCAGTACTGGGACCTCTATCTAAAACAGGTAAGTAATTACGTTTTCACAGTTTGTACGATTTTTAAAGAATATTTGAAGTTTGCAAAAATCGACACTTAGAAGAAATTTCACAGAAAAACAGTCAATGATTTCCCAAGGAAGAAAACTGGGTTACTGGGTAAGTACGGTTGTGAACATTTTTCAGGGTCAGTGCTGGGCACCAAGATCCAGCCCTGGGATCTTACCTAATAGCAGGTGAGAATTTTCGTCTTAGTTACTCGGCTGATTTTTGGTGAATATTTTAAGTTTTGAAAACTCCACAATTGGGGCGTGGTCTGGCCACGCAGGAAGATGGCCGCCTGACAAGTGAGCTCCGTCGCGGGATGGACCCTTAACAGAAAAATTCCTACCTCACGTCTGCTTTGGAGTCCTCTTCTTGTGCCCTGCGACAGCCGGAGAGTGGTGGGCACGACTTGGGTGTGCTTCCGGCGATGTGATGGCGAAGTCTCCCCGGTGTTTGCTGCTCGGATGACGGAGTGGTGTGGAGCTGCGCGTCCGGCGGGGCTCGCCTGACGTATTTACACAGGCTGCTTCTCCTTCCTCCTTAAGCCGCGCCTATGCCACGAAGACCGCCTGCCCCCATGAGGCCGCGCCTTTGCTGCTACTGAAGAGCGCTCGTCTCCTCATGAGGCCGCGCCTTCGCTGCTGACGACGGGCGCCCGCCTCCTCATGAGGCCGCGCCTTCGTTGCTGACGACGGGCGCCCGCCTCCTCATGAGGCCGCGCCTTCGTTGCTCCTGACGACTGTTTGCCTCCTCATGAGGTCGCGCCTTTCTTAACCTGCCTGCAATACTTCTCTTCAGGAATGTCACCTGACAGGAGTTAGATTTTTTGGACGTGTCGTCGCTCAGCCACTGGTAGGATAACTTCCTTTTATACTCCTGTTGTGGCACACATGTCATTCGCCTCATTCAGCCAATGAGCATATTATCAGGTCAGCAAGCAATTTGCGCTTCATCACGCTAAACTGTTCTTCAAAGCTGGGAAATTTTTTGCTGCAGTTACAATTTCGCGCCTTTTTGACTTTTGGTTACAATTGACGCTTCATGGCCTCCTTTAGCGCAGTATATATGTCCTACACAAGAGAGTGCTTTCTTCTAACGCCATTATAGCGCTCATGTCAACTCCTTCAGTCAGGCTGTGCCTTTTCTGCTTTGACTATGATTACTTTGCATTCTACAGCCCTGTTCATATTGCTGTGCATGTAGCTGTGCTTATTGTTATTACCATAAACGCGCGTATGAGGTTTCATTTTATCTTACCTCTATTTACATACCTGTGAATATAGCGACAGTTGTTATCATATTTACAAGTGTAGGCAGTGGGGGTCATTAAGCAATGATACACTTTTACATTTTACTGTCTAGAAACGCGTTATAAGTTTCTTTTTGCTTATTAATGCTGTACATATACAGTTATCAGGTGTTTCTTTTGCATGTCTTGGTGTTGTTCTGCAACTACATATAAGCATTCCTTGGCAGCAAGACGGCTTTACGTTCTTTCAAAGTTTTTATTAAACATTCTCCTCAAATGCCTGCCTCTAAGCAAGAAAACAAGGCTTCTAAACCACTTCTTTTTGCAGAAGCTCTCAAGCAATCCACCAGTATGCCTACAAAAGGCAATGCCTACTCTCCTTCCGCCTCACCTCAGGCGTCGACCTCTAATGGTGGGCAGGCGTCGGCGGCAGCTTTGCAACGTATCCTGCACGAAATATCCGAGGTCAGTCGTCGGTTAGATGACATGCACCTCACAATCACATCACTAGCTGAAGAGACTAAATCTATTAAGACAGAACTCACCACCTTTCATACGAAGTTTGAATCCCTTGATTCTAGGGTTTTGGCAGTGGAGAATCGATTGGAATCTCTTCCAAATCAAGACCGGGACCTTTTACTCTTCCATAGTAAACTCATTGACCTGGAAGACAGAAGTAGGAGGGACAACATTCGTTTTTTTGGCTTTCCAGAACGCATTGAAGGGCAGAATTCCAGTGTATTTCTGTGTCGTATACTCCCAAAGCTAACTGGTATTCCTTTCAATCCACCCCTGGAGATACAACGTGCTCATAGAATTGGTCCTCCACGTGATGATCCTGCCGCACGTCCACGACCGATTATTGCCTGTCTTCTTCGTCATGAACAAACAAGACAAATATTATCTGCGGCTCGGCTGCAAGGCTCCTTTTCCTTTGAAGGTCATCGCATTTTTATGGCAGCTGATTTCTCCAAGGAAACTAATGAGCGGCGGAAAGCCTTTCTCTCCATGCGACCTCAACTGCGTCAGCTAGGTATCAAATATGGCCTATTCGATCCAGCACGCTTTCGCGTTACCAAAGATGGAGTCTCTAAGGACTTTTTCGACCCCGAACATCTTCAACAGTTCCTGGACCGTCTTCATCCTCAAGAAATGGAGGTTCTTACTACACCCTCACAGCAAGCTCAGTTCCATTCACCCTCTAAGTCTTCCACTACATTGTCAGATCGCAACAGGCGCCCTCCTAGCAGCCCCCGACCAAGGGGAAGGGATTTTGAACGTCTTCATCGCTCACAAGAAGATAGGAAAGCTGCAATTCAATCGGTCTCGGTTGCTACGTTTTCACAAGATCTACAGAGAGACAAGTCACGGTCTCCTCTTAAAACTCCTTCGGATGCGGACTGAATAATCCTTTCGCTTCTAGAAGTTGTTGTCCTTAATACTATTGGCAGTTAGTTGTAGATTCTCTTGTCTTGAGAGTCTTATTTTTTACTGTTAATTATTTACCACATTTTTCACATGTTTTGCTGTTCTTATAATATCTGCTTGTCCCTTTTTTACCTCTCTCTTTCTAGCTTTTCATCTTATTTTCTTTTCTCCTTCAGCCTGCTTACTGTTATTCCTCTGCCTAATAATAATTCCACTCTTTCTTCTTCTTACATTCATTGCTTTTCCTGTTACAATTTATTGCCTTAAATATTTCCCCAACAATTTTGTATCTACTGGGGCGTCTTGGCGCTTAATGGTTTAATTACAGTTTTATTATTCTACTTGCATGATTCCATGTTGGTTTATTTAAACACGCATTGTATGCCTTATGATATTAGGTTACTTACATTTAATTATCACTGGATTCTCAACCTCTATTTTGCTCTACCTACCTTTTTATTACACCTAGGTTCTTTTCCACAATGTTATTCTGGGCTTCCCTTCTACATCATTATTACTCTCCTAATCTTTTCTCTTTTCTGTGGGGTCCTTTCCCGTGGCGGTGCTCTAGTGCGCCCAGGCCCGCGGGTAACAGTCTACGGTCTCGTGTTCTCTCTTTGCTTTTACTCAATATTTTCTAGTTCTCTTTAATATTATATCACCTCTCTAAATCTTATCTCCCTTTTTCTTCTTTTTTCATCATTCTTCTTATCGCTTTTTTCATGTATTCCATTTAAATCGTAGTTTCGTTTCTATTTATTTTATCCCTGTTTCCCTTTCTTTTTGTCATTTCTTTTCTTTTTTCCTTTGTTTGGTTTAACACGTTGTTTTGTGCTTCATTCTACGGTTTCTGATATTTACGTTGTTCTAATATGGCAAAAACACACTCTCTTAATGCAATTACTTGGAATGTACATGGTCTCACCCATTACATAAAACGGAAAAAAGTTCTCTCCTACCTTCAGACTAAGCATGTAGATGTAGCCTTGCTTCAAGAGACCCATTTGGATGCTCTAGAATCAGACAAACTTTGTAGGGATTGGGTGGGTAAAGTTATACATAGCAGCATTCAACAAGATGAATCCACGGACACAGGCCCCCTCCGCAAATGTGGAGTTGCAATTCTTCTTCGCAAGTCCCTTCCGGTCACTGTTTCTAAAACATGGTCAGATGTAAATGGCCGCTATGTTTTTGCTAAACTTAAAATTGGTGATTCTCACGTTTGTGTAGGGTCTGTATATGCCCCTACAGGTACCAAGAAAACATTTTTTCTTCAACTATCCCGATTGTTGCTTGAAATTAATGCATCGCAATATTTGATTGGTGGTGACTGGAACGTGACGCAAGATTCTATTCTAGATAAAACTGGTCCATTAGATAGGGGTAATGCGTCAGATAGAGCTTTGCTAGGCGATATTGTGTCAGATATCGGGTTGGTTGACCATTGGCGTATCAGTCACCCAACGGATAAGGAATATACTTTCTTTTCGTCGACTCATGGTACGTTTTCTCGCCTTGACTACTTCCTTATCTCACAGAACGCAGTTAAGTTGGTCACAGATTCCTGCATCCTGGAAGCGGCATTGTCTGACCACTCTCCGGTTCTCCTTTCCCTAGACCTGGGACTTTCTAATCCTGGACGTAAGCCCTGGCGAATGAACATTCAGCGCCACAGAACTCCTGTTGGTAAATCCCAACTGCAGTCACACCTTCAAACTTATCTTTCTAATAATCAGGGTTCCGTGACTTCCAGCAGGACTCTTTGGGCTGCTGCTAAGGCTACTTTAAGGGGTCAACTAATGCGCGATGCAGCACTCGCTAATAAGCAAAATGCGAGGAAGCAAGTGGAACTCGAACATGACATACAAACCTATTCTCGCCTATATATCACCTCTCCGTCCCTACAAAATCGGAAATTGCTTGAACAAGCCCGAATGGCCTTAAATAGTCTTTTTACATCTAAGGCAGAATACGCCTTACAGAAAATGAAAGGTCGACATTATGAGCAGGGAGAAAAGGCGGGAAGGTTATTAGCCGCACAGTTGCGTCAAAGGGAGGCATCTATGGCCATTCCGGCCATCAGATCTGCGCAAGGACACTTGTGCACAAAACCTCATGACATTGTCAATGAGTTCGCCTCCTTTTATGAATCCCTCTATACTTCTGATAATCGAATGGATTCGGATAAGATGACGGCATTCCTTGCGAAAGTGCATCTCCCTTCTCTTTCAGCGGATGGTAAGGCCATCCTTGAGGGTGAAATAACTAGGGATGAGGTTTCCAGTGCGATAGCTGCTCTGCCCTATCACAAGGCCCCAGGTGAGGATGGGTTTCCTCCTGAATTCTATCGTTGGGCGGGTCTCAATATTATTGACACTCTACATGCTGCATTCCAGGAGGCGGATGCTGCATCTTCACTGGGTTCCCTTTCTAACAAAGCTATCATTGTCGTGCTACCAAAGCCAGGCAAAGATCCCCAGCTTTGCAGTAGTTATCGTCCCATTTCTCTGTTGAACTCTGATATTAAAATTCTGGCCAGTATCCTTGCGTCTCGTTTGCGTAAAGTCTTACCTTCTTTGATACATCATTCCCAAGTAGGCTTTGTACCGGGACGCTCTTCCCGGAATCATCTGCGTTCCCTGTCCCATGCACTGTGGTCGGCTCAACATCTCACAGATGATGCGTTAGCCCTTTCACTTGACGCAGAGAAAGCGTTTGATCGCATCGAATGGAACTACCTTTTCACGGTCATGGAAAAATTTGGCTTAGGTACAAAATTTATTGATAAAGTGCGTTTACTTTACGATCATCCTTCTGCTCAAGTGAACTGTGGTGGATTTCTATCTGATACCTTTACAATCAAGAGAGGGACACGCCAAGGTTGCCCACTATCCCCCCTTCTGTTTCTTTTAGCTATGGAACCTCTAGCTGCAACCATCCGTCAATCTGATGAAGTTTCTGGTATTCCCCTCCCTATTGGACATTCTAAAATATATCTGTACGCTGATGATATTTTACTCACCCTTACTCGTCTTCCTCGGTCGATCCCCTCTCTTCTTCAAATTATTAATGATTTCTCTTCCTTTTCAGGTTATAAGATTAATTGGGACAAAAGTGAGGCTCTACCTATTTCTAATGGTACCACAAAAGCTGCCATCTTTGGTTTTCCTTTTCGTTGGCAGGCCTCACGCCTCAAATACTTGGGTGTCCTAGTTAATAAAGGGTTACAGGACATGGTTACAGATAATCTATCTCCTCTTATCTCCCAAATGCGTCGGGATTTTGATAAATGGAAGGCTCTGGGTCTTTCTCTCTGGGGTAGGGCTCAGGCTGTTAAAATGGTTACTCTTCCGAGATTTATTTACATTCTAGGCATGCTTCCCCTACAGATTCCCTTATCCTTACTCCGATCAGTAGATGCCCAGATTAAAACCTTCATTTGGGGTAATGCCAAGCCACGTCTTGCTATAACTAAGCTGAAGGCTCATCAGTTATCTGGTGGCATTGGTCTCCCATCCATTGAACACTACTCCTACTACAACATGGATCTATTTTCTCTTCATTTTCTGTTGTTTATGCTTTGATGTATTTGTTTTATAAAACTTTAATAAAAAATTTCAACACAAAAAAAGAAAACTCCACAATTAGAAGAAATTTCAGAAGAAACCAGTCAATGTTACCCTATGGAGAAAATTGAGTTATCGGCTTTTGGGTAAGTACTCGACTGGCAGAGTTAAGGTTCTGGGCACAGTCTCCGGGGTCTCCCAGGGTCAGGTAGGGACAGTTGTTACACCCTCAGCAGCGCAGGGGCAGCCGGGTGCAGTGAGTTAGGCCCAATATTATCCTATAGGAGGCAGGGGGGCCTTGGTTGGTGGCTGCTGACTAGCAGGCCACACGGCTTTGGGAGCTGGGCTCCTGGTCACTTGCTCAGGGCAAATGGGGAAGTAGATAGGTGCAGAGGTTAAACTGGCAGGGCCACTCGGGCAGCTGGGTGCAGGTTGCTTTTGAGCTTTCGGGCGCTCAATTGATTTCGATGGGATAGCTCGGTTTGGAAAAAGACTGCAAGCTCGGGGACGAAGATTCTTCAGGTGCCACCACCACTTCGAGAGGTAAGTTGGGTAGTTGGAGGATAGGTAGGTACCCTGGAGTTGGGCACAGGGGGCCGCAGGGCGCCGGGTGCAGGGATGCCTTTAGGTGTCGGGAAATCTTACCCTCTGTTGATCGCGTTGGGGGGGGTACCTGGTTCTGAGGCTGCAGGCATCGTCAGGAGCGTCGAGGGAAGTCCTTGGGTGCCGGACTCGGGGTCACAGTCCCTGGGGGGGTCGTCCTCGTGGTCTTTGTTCACTCCGGCACAGGACAGGCTTGGCGGGTGCAGTGTGTGCAGAGTTCGCGGTTCCAGGCTGGTGCCAGGGATTAGATGCTGAGTTTGAGCAGAGTCTCTGCTCATGGGAGTTCTAGGTGCTTAGAGCCAAAAGGTAGCCAGGTCCTCCGGGATTTGTGAGGTTGCTAGCCACAAGAGGTGCCGGGTTGTAGCAGGAGCAGGTTCGAGGGTCGACAGGCCGGTAGGGCTGGGGCCAAAGCAGTTGGTGTCTTCCTCTTCTTAGCAGCTGCACGGCAGGACTTCTTTCTTCTTGCTCTTCTTTGTAGTCTGGAATCTGGGGAAGGAAGGTTCAGGGAGCCCCTAAATACTAGATTTAGGGTCGTTACAGGTAGGTGAAGGGCAGGGACCAATGGGTCCCTGTCCTGGGGTGGGTACACCCCCTATTCTGCCTCTCTCCTGTGGGAGGGGGGCAGTAGCCTAGTCCTGATTGGGTAGGGCCTCCCATCTTCAAGATGGCGAGCGCCCGGAGATGTGCTTCACCTCGCCTCCCCCACCTGAGGGGTGGGGTTGGCAGGCTGGCACATCCCCTGTCCTTATTTGGGGTTTCCGGCCAGGCTTCCCGCCAGAGTGGGGGCTGCCAGTGGCCTGGGGAAGCTCACAGAGGCAGCATGCCTTTGAAGCTTCCCCCTGCCCATCCTGGGGGAGGAGATCTAGCACCTCGCCCAGGATGTGCATTGTTGCAGGCCCAGGAGAGCAGGGGCTCTCTACCCAGGGGTCCAGCAACATGTCTGCAGTGTGGCAGCCTAGGCAGCCTCCCAGACCAGACGTGGATTGTAGGTTAGGTTTCAGGGGGCATCTCTAAGATGCCCTCTGGGGTGCTTGGTACATTAAATCCCACACTGGCATCAGTGCAGGTTTAATGTGCTGAGAAGTTTGATACCAAACTTCTCAGTCTTCAGTGTTGCCATTATGTTGCCTTGGAGTTCGTGTTTGACGAGCTCTCAGCACCATGTACTCTTAAATGGCAACACTGCACACAGTGCCCAGGAATGGACCTGGGTACTGTAGGGGCACGAGGCTCATGCTCCTGTGCCCACACCACTGGCATAGGGCACACAGCTAGAGGGGTGGCTGATGTATGCCAGGGCAGTGTAGGTGGTGGGCATGGCACACAGGGATGTGTGCCATGTCGACTCTGTTTTGTCTTGTACCCAGACACTCAGCCTGCAAGGGCAGTGTGTGTGTGTTAGGGTACAGGGCCTCTAAGGGTGGCACAATGAGTGCTGCAGTCCTTCGAGGCCTTCTTTGGTTGCAAGGCCCTGGGTACCTAGGGTACCATTTACCAGGGGCTGACATGTGGGCAGGGTTTGCTAATTTGGGTTTTAGGGAAGGAACATAGGCCCTGGGCACCTGATTGGCAGGAGTCCAGGGCACACTCAGACAAAGTACATTCAGCAAAAAGTGGGGGCATACCATGCAAGAAAGATGGCACTTTCTCACAGGAAGACAGAAAAGCCCCAGGATGTTTACCCACAACACTTCAAGATGCCTCCTGCAAAGGCCGTTCCACATCAAGTTTAAATACGCACAAAATAACGATATAGCTGAAAAATTCAATGGCCCGTGCAGGGCCCCTCTCCTGCTTCACAATCACAATGAGACAAATGACCTCAAATAATAGGCCTTTAACGGGACACTTCCGTAGACCGGTCTGTACAGTTGTAAAAGTTTTAAGTTTTATTTACATTTTTGAGGAATGTGGAGCCTACGAAGAATGGCAGCTGCTTCCAGCTTGCTAAAATATAGATGCCCTTATCCTACAAACAAAAAAAGTTGCCACTTTAATTTCCAAGCGAGACTAATGTGCTCATCACCTTTAATTGTTTTTGCTCTAAATAATAGTACACCAACCAAAGTCAGTGGGTTGTTTAGGAGGGCAGATCTGCATTGAAGACTCAGCTGGAGAACATGCTTGGAAGCTTGAAGTCTGATGTTTAGGCTTTCGGTTCCTAGTGCAGTGCACATCCAAAAGGGAATGCACATGCGTCTGGGATCAACAGGCGAGCCTTTGAACAAGCCTGTAATAGCTTGCTCATTCTTTTACCAGAAACGTGCTTTTTAAACAACCAATACACACGGGTGAACGCAAAACTGCTAGTGTGTTTGTTGCTGTGCAGTGGGTATGTGAGAGAGCTTCAGTGTGCTTCAAATTTGTTACCTTTGGTATGCCAAGGCTCTCTTGGTGCAGTGGCTTATACTAAACTGAAATTTGACACTGCAGCAGTTTGTTGCTGGTTTTCTATTGTGCCAGGAGCAGGGCTTTGCGTGGTATGAAAAGACCGGGGGAGGGTGGGGTGGGGGGGTTGCTTAAGATCTCTGTTGCCGATGTAATTAAGGGCGTGGCTTAAAAGACTTAAGCTAAACATCTGTACTTCACATAGTGTGCGGCCCTGGCATTTTGCTGGTTCTGTCCGTACACCTAAAAAGCTGGGACTATTGCTTTGTCAATGGCTGTAAGTTGCATAGCAGAAATAAGCAACAACTATGGCTTCATTGTATATATTATTGAAAATGCTTTCTTCTTGTGGGGGAGGTTGTGGTGTAAGGCTAAATCTGCAGACCTTTGAGCGGAGAGGGCAGGTTCAAGCCTGACATCGGCTCAACAGCCTGTGATTCAAATAAGCATTGGCATAGACAATAGGTCTCGCTTTTGGGACCTTATAAGTATTTAGTTATGCAGCACAATATCCTTGGTGCGACAACATCAACTGTTGCATGGCTAAACACTTATAAGGTCCCAAAGTCGAGACCTATTGGCTATGCCAATGCTTGTTTCTCTAGGCAATGTCCTAAATCCTGTTATCTCTAGAGGTTAGTTCTTTTGTTTCCGTGATATCTTGTCCCACCTGTTAGCATTCCTCTTCTGAGGTGGTGGGTTGATCGCACGTGAATCCAGAAAACTCTTCAAGCTGCAAAACTACTCCTACTGGTAAGTAACCACTTCATTTTGCAGCATGAATCCTTTTCTGGATTCACATGCAGTGCATTAGATTATGTAGCGGTTTCCCCCTCCTTGGGGTGGCTTAGGTATGATGAGGAAGACTTTGCGAACAGGTGTTGAAGTACC
This sequence comes from Triturus cristatus, assembly GCF_964204655.1. Classification (NCBI taxonomy): domain Eukaryota; kingdom Metazoa; phylum Chordata; class Amphibia; order Caudata; family Salamandridae; genus Triturus; species Triturus cristatus. The sequence continues at coordinate 932,296,513 of NC_140584.1, read as the reverse complement.
TTTTGTCCCACTTGAGCTTTCTTAGTCACCTGTATACGTAGTAATGCTTGGTTAATGTGTGCGGGGATGCCCATGACGCCACAGCACATATGGTGTCTATTGGCACGTTGGCCATGAAGGCCAGGGTTGCCCCCTTTTTCCTTGTTGAGCGGGCCTTTGGCAGTGTATTTAGAGTTTTTCCCGCTGAGGCATAGCATACTTCAATGGCCTCTACAGTCCAAAATGCAATTGTCCCCATTGTACGGGTGCTCCCTTGTTGGACCTTGAGTAAGGGACAAACAATTGCCTTTACAGAGTTGTTTTGTCTCTTGTAGATAGTATAGGAAAGCCCTTTTTTTTTTTAAATACATATTTTTATTATGCTTTTCTTAAAGAACACAAAAAAACAAACGATAAAAAAAACAGGTACAGTCATGAAGCATCGTACATTAATAGTCCATACATCAGATAGTATACCTTCATAGCCGCGACGGGCTATTTGGGAAGATAGCAATGCAAACCTTGTAGTGTTGTATCAGATTTTCATGGGGTCTTCCTGTTCTTTAGGCGCCAATGGCCCATTACATGTCGTTTTAACAACATCTGGGACCCGACTAGTCGTCACCCACTGTGACATCAAAACCATAGTACTTCCTCCATATCCTGTGGAATTTCTTTGGGCATTCCCTCGCCTTATAGGTGACCCTTTCTGCTGCCATATATATATGTCCATCCCAGCTCTCCACTCTTGGAGTAGTGGTGCAATGACAACCCCCACATTCTTGCCACTTCTCTCGTTGACACCACCAGTGCCAATGCTATAAAGAGTATTTGCGGCCTGCTCAGGTCTACGTCGCCCGGGATTCCCAACAGTATAAATTTAGGGCCCGAGGGTATATCAACCCCTAGTACTTTACTCAGTTTCTGCAATATCCTCCCCCAATAGACATAGTGCCGTCCCAAATGTTGTGATAAAAGTTGCCCTCTCCATGGCCGCATCTCTGACAAGTAGGGGTATTGGCTCGTCCTATTTTATGTAGTCTGGCACGTTCGTAGTAAGTTCTATGGAGTATTTTGTACTGAATGAGGCAAAGTCATGATTTAATCGCCACCTCCTTAGGGTGCATTAAGGCTGCCTCCCAGTCTATGGTTTCAAGTGTGCCCAAGTTCACCTCCCAGGTAGATCGTAGCTTGCCCAATCTCTCCCGGGCAATATTATTGAGAGTCCGGTATGTTAGTGACACTGCCTTCGTAGGAATGTGCTCCTGGAGCAGTCTCCCCTCCAGACGTGCATAGTCTGGCAGTGGGGAATTACTTATCTCCTCAGCTTGCCATGTGTGCCTGATTTGAGCATACCTGAGAAACTGCGAGGTCTGTAGTGCAAAGTCTCGCTGGAGGGTATCGAAACTTTTAAGTTTACCCTTAACCATAATATCCCCTATGGTGGAGATACCTATATCGTCCCACCCTACAAAGCCTTGCAGCTTCCGTATTTATGTTAGCCAAGAGCAATGGCAGAGAGCTGTTTGTTTGGTGAGTTTCTGGTCCCATCCCATTGCCTTCGTTGCCCTCCCCCACGCCTCTATTGTGGCTTAGGTGGCCGGGAGAAGTCTTCCTGAACCTCTACCACTATAAAGGTAATGTAGGCAGGTGCGTCCGCCCATTGTGTCCCTCTCCAGCCTGTAGGTGGGGTGATCTCCCGGTGCATGTAGCCACTCATTCACTGGTGCTAGTTCCGCCCAGAAGTAGGCCTCTATGTCAGGGAGTGATATACCCCCATTATACCGATTTCGTTATACGGTACCAAGCGCAATTCTAGGTGGTTTCCCCAGCCACAAGAGTTAGCGCAACTCAGCGTCAATTTCCCAGAAGGTTGCTCGCGGGAGGGGGAAGTGCGTGTTCTGTAATGCATATAGAAAGCGGGGCAAGATAATAATTGTGAACATAGCAGCCAAACCTAATCTAGTGAGTGGGAGTGCTCTCCACCGCTGTGCATCTTCTGCGAAGTTCGTGAGTATATGCTTAATGTTTTTCCGATAGCAAAGGTCTAGTAAAGCCCATCTTACGTCCAGGGCAAGAAGGCTTCCTTCTAGTCATGTTTGCAGGTTTTCGAAGAAAAGTGCTAGCTGTAAGATGTGGTTTATGTGGAATTTGCTTACTACCTTAGGTAGGTATTGAGGGTTTGTCCTTAGGAGAACCTTGTTGATTTGCATGTATGGTTCCTCAATCGTTAACACTTGTAGTTCACTCACCATAGAGATGTTATGGCAATTAAGAAGGCAGTCTTTATGGTGATGTATTTGAGTTCTGGTTTGTTCATGGGCTCGAATGGTCCTGACAGTAGTGTTAAGATTGTTTAAGCTCCACATCGGGGCTGGAGCCTTTCTTGGCGGTGCAATCCTCTTGGACCCCTCAAGGAAACTTTCGATGACTGGAGCTGTGAAGAAACATTTACATAAATTTCCCCTGGTGTAGGCTACAATTGCTGCCAGGTCACCTTGAGGCTTGAGTAGTTGATGTTACTGTCAAGCAAGTGTGTCAGATATATGACCACTGTTTCCTGTGTGGAAATTGAGCTTAGGGTGTTGTTTTTGGTGCACCATATGGTGTACCATTTCCACTTAGCTGTGTAGTATTGCCTTGTGGTCTGTTTTCTTGCCTCCTTTAGTATTTCCATTGTTCTTTGTGGTAAGTTTAAACGTCCAAACTATATTTTCAGGCTGCTCGGCTGAGCGTCGCTAGTTGTGGGTGAAAGATTTGCCCTCTTTGCATTTTGAGGAGGTCCTTGTCTGCCTTGAGCTTGATCATTTGTCCCCTGGATGGTTCGAGTAGGCTTGAGTACCAGGTTTGTTTTGCCCATTGAGGGGCTTTGAGTATTAGATTTGTTCCTGGTTGTCTGGCCTCTCCTAGAACCCTTTGTAGTAGAGGAAAAGCATATGCAAACGACCCTGATCAGTTTAGTGACAGGGCATTCCGCTTTGATATGTGGTGTTTGTACCTGGAGGCGAAGGATTGACATTTCTTGTTTTCCATTGTTGCGAATAGGTCTAAGGTTGAAGACTTGTGGCAGGGTCCTCGGTTTTATCTCCCACTCGTGCGAGCTGCTGTTATGTCTAATGAGTTTATCCACTACGGTGTAGTCTTTTCCTGGCAAGTAAATTGTTTGTAGGCTGATTTTACTTGAATTCCCCCATTTCCATTTTTCCTGAGCTGGTTTGCTTAGCGTGAATGATTTAGTCCCTCCCTGTTGAGGTAAAACATAGTTGTGGTGTTTTCCGTTTAGATTAATACGGTCTTCCTTCCCAAGTGGGCTTGGAATACCTTTAGTGCCACAAACACGGTCTTCATTTCTAGGAAGTTGATGTGCTTTATAGAGTCTGCATAGTTCCATTGACCCCGTACCCTCAGGTTTACCGATTGTGCTCCCAAACCCTCATGGAATGCATCTGTCAGGATGGTCACCGAGGGAGTTGGTGTTTTGAAAGGTCTGACTAGTGTTATGCTCTTGTATCTGTCTGAACCCTGTGTGCTACAACCACTAGAGCCTCCCAACTCCCTTTGTCTTGTGACCAACTGCTGGGAAGCCACTCTTGCAGCGTGCGCATGTGGAGGCATACATGAGTGATGAAGTGGATGCATGATGCTATCATGCCCATGGGTTTCGTGACTGTCCTCACGGCCAGCGAATGACCCTTCTTGTAGAGGGAAGTTGGTTTGATAAGTTGTACTCTCCTTTGGGTTGGGTATGCCTGTGCAACCCTGGAGTTTAGTCTTGCTCCAAAGAAGCTTCTTTCTTGTTCTGGCTTTGTTGATGATTTGTGGTTATTGAAGACTCCAATTTTAGCAGTGTCATGATCACCTGATGAACATGTGTGTAAACTTTTTGCCTTCCACGTCCAATCCTCTAGGTAGGGATACACGTGAATTCTTCCTAGGGATGCTGCAACCGCTGCTTAGCACTTTGTGAAGACTGTAGGTGCCGATTTTATCCCAAAACGCAGGACTTTGAACTGGTAGTGAGTGTTCTTGTGGAAGAACCCAAGGTATTTTCTGTGAGTTTGGTTCATGAGGATGTGTAGATAAGGATAAATTACTTACCTGTAATCCTAGTTCTCTTCCAGGGGTGTACTCATCAAAGTCATAAGCACTGAATTATCTCCGCCCACGTGCGGGAACCCGGAGCATATACAAAAATACATATATATGTGTATGTAGTAGAAAAGGAGTACATAGTACGAGATAAGGATTATGCTACTTACCAGTATGCATCTGTTCTTGGCATGTAGAGCTGCAGATCTACACTGTGCATAGATCGCCATCTGGTGTTGGGCCCGGATGTTGCAGTTTTTCTCTTGGAAAGTCTTTGGAATACACAAGGTATGTGGTGACTCCTTTGGATCATATTGCGCATGGGCTTCGGCTCCATCCTCAGATTATTTTTAGCCAGCGGGGGAATGATGGAGCTTTGTAAGAAACAGGAAAGATGCCCATGTGTGCTGTATCTAAATAAGATAAAACTGGAACAGATAAAGGTAGCCGGGTGGGCGTGTGTAGATCTGCAGCGCTACATGCCAAGAACAGATGTATACTGGTAAGTAGCATATTCCGTTCAAGGCATATGAGCTGCAGATTACACACTGTGATTGTGTAGCAGTACCCCCTCTTAGCAGCAACCACCAGTATCTGTTGCAGTAGTTTGAAACAGTGTTTTGAGGACTGCCTGTCCCACACTAGCTTGTTGCTTAGTTTGCACATCTACACAATAGTGTTTAGTGAAAGTGTGCGGTGTAGACCATGTAGCTGCTTTGCAGATATCATCTAAAGGGATGTTCCCTAAAAATGCCATGAAAGCCCCTATCTTACGTGTAGAGTGGGCTTTAGGGGAAACAGATAGCGTTCGTTTTGCTTTGTGATAGCAAATCTGTATGCATTTAACAATCCACCTAGCTAGCCCAGATTTGGAGATGGAGTTGCCTTTGTGTGGTGGTGAGAAAGACACAAATAGTTGTTTGGTGTTGCGAAAAGGTTGTGTTCTCTCGATGTAGTAGAGTAAAGCGCTTTTGACGTCTAGGGTGTGTAGAGCTCTTTCTGCAATGGTTTGTGGCTGCGAGAAGAATAAGGCAGTTCCACAGATTGATTGAGGTGAAAGGGAGAAATGACTTGAAGAAATTTTGGATTAGTGTGGAGAACAACCTTATTATGATGCATTTGCAGAAAAGGTTCTTGAATGGTGAGTCCTTGTATCTCACTGACCCTTCTGAGGGAAGTAATGGCTACAAGGAAAGCTGTTTTCCAGGTTAAAAATTGAAGCTCACATTTATGTAGAGGTTCAAATGGAGGCCCCATTAGTCTCGTGAGAACGATGTTTAGGTTCCACACCGGTGAGGGTGGTACTGTAGGGGGAGTTATTCTCTTAAGGCCTTCCATGAAGGCTTTTATGGCAGGTACTCTGAGGAGTGATAGATGCTGTCTATTTTGTAGATATGCTGCTATGGCAGCACGGTGTAGTCTAATAGATGTGTAGGCTAGGTTGCATCTTTGTAGGTGTTAGTAAGTAGTCTGATGTGTTGGATAGACACATCTTAGGGATTGACATTGTTGTGACAAATCACGAAACGTTTCCACTTGGCTGCGTAGCAAGCTCTAGTGGTAGGTCGTCTAGCTTCTTTAATGATGTTCATACATTCAGGGGGAAGATTAAGGTAATCAAATTCTAGGATTTCAGGAGCCAGATCGCAAGGTTGAGCTGACTGGGTCCAGGTGTCTGATCACTCCATGGTTCTGGGTTCAGAGGCGTGGAGAGAGGTGTAATTTTTGGTGCGGAACTACGGAGAGTTCCAGCAATGTGGTGTACCACAGTTGTCTGGCCCAAGTTGGAGGAACTAGGATGAGAGTAAGGGAATGTTGCTGTTGTTTGCGCACCACTAATGGAATGAGTGGGAGAGGCGGAAAAGCGTACGCAAATCTGCCTGACCAGTTCATCCATATCGCATTGCCTTTCGACAATGGGTGTGGATATCTGGCGGCGAAGCTTGGGCATTTGGCGTTTTCGTGGGTGACGAAGAGGTCTATTTGTGGTTGCCCCCACGTTTGAAAGAATGGTTTAAGAACTGGTGGATGAAGTTCCACTCGTGGATTTGTTGAGTTTGACGGCTCAGCAGATCTGCAATGGTGTTTTGGACTCCTGGGACATGTTGTGCTAGGAAAAAAATGTTTTGAGATATGGCCCACCTCCATATGGTCTGTGCTAGCTGAGAGAGCTGCAGAGAGTGTGTGCCGCCCTGTTTTTGGATATAGTACATTGCTGTCATGTTGTCTGTGCAGACTAAGAAAGCCTTGCCTGAGACGTGTGTTTGAAAGGCTTTTAGGGCTAGAAATATGGCCAGTAACTCCAGATGGTTGATGTGGAGTAACTTTTGTTGAGGTTTCCACCTGCCCTGCATGGTGTGATGTAGTAGATGAGCTCCGCAGCCGGAGAGCGATGCGTCTGCAGTTAGAACTATTTGAGGAACCGGCTCTAGGAACGGTCGTCCTTTGGAAAGGTTTTTGGTGGTCCACCACTGCAGAGAGCGATGGACACGGCCATCTACCAACACCAGAACTGTTAGCTGACCTTGAGCCTGGTTCCATTGGCGTGCTAGGCACTGTTGGATAGGACGCATCTGGAGTCTTGCATGAGGTACTATGAATATGCAAGAGGCCATCATCCCTATAAGTTGCATAAACACTCTGGCTGGAAGAGAGTGTTGTGGTTGAAATTTGGCGCGAAGAGTTTGTATGCTTGCTATCCTGGCAGGGCTGGGGTAGGCAAACGCTTTTGAGGCGTCTATGGCGGCACCGAGGTATTGTTGTACGTGGGAGGGATGCAGATGGGACTTGGCGTAGTTTACTGTGAAGCCCAGGTCGTGAAGTAGTTGGATAGTGGCGTGAGTGTGTTGTACACACTGGTTGTATGAGCTGGCTTTTATGAGCCAGTCGTCTAGATATGGGAAGACGTGGATGTGTGGTCTTCTCAGGTGTACTGCCACTACTGCTAGGCACTTGGTAAACACTCGTGGCGCTGTGGTGACTCCGAAGGGGAGTACTTTGAATTGGTAGTGGTGACCGTCCACTACGAATCTGAGAAACTTCCTGTGAGCGGTGTGAACGGGAATGTGGAAATAGGCGTCCTTGAGGTCTATGGCGGTTAGGAAGTTGTTTTGGGAGAGCAGAGGAAGCACCTGCTGGAGTGTGACCATGTGAAAGTGGTCTGAGTGTATGTATTGGTTTAGGGGTCTGAGGTCCAGAATGGGCCTGAGAGAGCCGTCCTTCTTTGGTATGAGAAAACATAGGGAGTAAACTCCCTTGTTTTGTTGGTGGGTAGGAACTGGTTCTATTGCATTTTTTTGTAGGAGGGAGATTACCTCCTGCTTTAGAAGTGACAAATGTTCCTGTGACATTGGGTGGTGTTTGGGTGGAATGGTTGGGGGGTAGATGTTAGCTCTAGACAGTAGCCTGATTGAATTATTTGTTGCACCCATCTGTCTGAGGTGATGGTAGCCCAGACAGGAAGGAAATTGTGGAGTCTGCCCCCGACTGGAGTGGAATAGTCTGGGGGAAGTGGAGGGAAGTCACTGGGTGGGGGTGGAGGCAGAGCAGGAGGTGTTAGTTTTGCCTCTGCCTTTGTTGTAACCCTGTAACTGCCTCTTTGGTAACCCCTAGTGAAGGTGGATTGGGTAGGGGTTTTGTAGGAAGTGGAGGTGCTGTCGGAGGAGTAGCCTCTAGTGCTGCTTCTAAAGGAGGAACGGCGAAAGGAGCGCCTGGGAGCATGCGACTGCAAGGCTCCGATAGATTTTGCTGTGTGTGTGTCTTTCATTCTTTCGAGAGCTATATCGACATTAGGGCCAAACAGATGTTTCTCATCAAAGGGGTGGTTGAGGATGGAACTTTGAACCTCAGGTTTGAAACCTGAAATGTGTAGCCAGACATGCCTACGCAGAAGGGTGCTGGTCCTGGAGGCGGTGTCAGCTGCATCGAGGGCACAACGGATGGAAGTGTTTGTGATGGTTTTACCATCTTGAATCAATTTGTTGGCCCTATGTTTATATTTGTCAAGGAGGTGTTGCATTATTGACTCCAGCTCATCAGAATGTGCCCTGTCATATCTGGCTAGGAGCGATTGGGTGTTAGCGATATGCCAGATGTTGGCCGCTTGGTACGCCGTCCGTTTGCTAGAGGCGTCTAGGAGTTTAGACTCCTTATCTGGCGGTGGTGCCACACCTGATGCCTGGGAATTGGCAAGTTTCTTCGCATTGGATACTAGTGGTGCGGGGCCTTTAATGTAGGGTGGATCTGTTGGGGCGACCTTATATTTTTTCTCAATGCGTGGGTTAATGACCCTGGCCCTAACCGGGTCTGGTGTGTGCTTAATAACCCCCTTAAGCATCGGCAGAATTGAGGTGGACCTCTGTGCAGTGTCAAATGTATCTAAGAGGAAGTCCTCCTCTACGGGGTCTATGTGGAGATCAACCCCGTGGTAGTGGGCAGCCCTCTGGAGTAGCTGGTTAAAGCCCATGGTGTCCTCTGAGGGGGAGGGTCTAGAAGGGTAAAGATCGTCCTGCGGGACGTTAGGGACGTCTGGGATGTTGTCGTCATCCCATGGGTCTGGGGAGCCTGTAGGAGTAGGGTCCCCTGTTGGCTGGTTGTCCGCCCCGTCCCCTGTGTCGTAGATAATATCATCATTCTTATCTGGAGATAAGGGAGGAAGGGGAGAGGAAGGGAGGAGGAGGAAGGGAGGAGGAAGGGAGGAGGAAGAGAGGGAGGAAGAGAGGGAGGAGGAAGGGAGGAGGAAGGGAGGAGGAAGGAGGAGGAGGAGGAGAAGGAGGAGGAGAAGGAGGAGAAGGAGGAAGGGAGGAAGGAGGAGGAGGAGGAGAAGGAGAAGGAGGAGGAAGAGGAGGAGGAGGAGGAGGAGGAGGAGAAGGAGGAGAAGGAGGAGAAGGAGGAGAAGGAGGAGGAGGAGAAGGAGAAGGAGGAGGAGGAGGAGGAGGGGAAGGGAGGAAAGGAGGAAAGGAGGAAGGGAGGAAGGAGGAGGAGAGGAAGGGAGGAAGGGAGGAAGGGAGGAAGGGAGGAAGGGAGGAAGGGAGGGAGGGAGGGAGGGAGGGAGGGGGAGGAGGAGGAGGAGGAGGAGGAGGAGGAGGAGGAGGAGGAATCCTCAAAGGGGAGGTGGCTAAGTCTCTCCTTTTTGGTGGTGGAGCTGGTGCAGGCTTGTCCAGTGATCTTTTTTTGGTGGGGAGGTGGCTAAGTCTCTCCTTTTTGGTGGTGGAGCTGGTGCAGGCTTGTCCAGTGATATTTTTTTGGTGCTAAGTGTCAAATGCCCAGTCTTTGGATCCTTTACGAGGGTTTTTTGGTAAGGATCGGGTCGAAACAGGTAGTCTGTAAGGGGCAGATCCTTCGGTGCCGATGGTGTCAGAGCCGTGGGTTTTTAAGGCGTCGATTCGGCACTAGTTCTTGGTTTCAAACCGTGGGGTTTAGAAGTGTCTTTTTCCATCCTCGGTTCCGAGGTGGCTTTCGGCTTCGAAGTTTGGGAGTCGAGACTTTCTGGCTTCTTGCTCGGCTCCGAGGATGTTATCGGTGCCAAGGAGCCGGTGCTAGTCTTCGGCGCAGAGTGCTTCAGTGTCAAGCTGGGCGCCGACGAGGAAAGGGGCGTTTTATTTTTCGGTGCCGATGAGATTTTTTCGGCACCGAGGGTAGGCTGGATCGAGCCCGGATTGCCTGAGGGCTTGATGGGCTTCTTAACCGGGCCCGGAAGCAAGGTATGGGAAGCAGTCTTTTGGTGCATACCTAGGCCCGAAGGCGTGACCGAAGCCTTTTTCAATGGCGTGGAGGGGGGGTTTAGGGTCGGGGTCGTCCTCTGTACTCACGCCCCTCTGTGCCGGAGTGATGTCCTCGACGTCGGAGTCGTCAGCTTCGGAGTTGTTGACGAGGCCCTCTTCTGTGTGTCGTTGTTCCGGAACATCGATGCCTTCTTCGAAGCGGTCGTTGGGGATCGAAGTCAACGAGTGAGCCATTGTTCTCCTTGCTAGTCGGTCCCGGATCTTCTTCGATCGGAAGGAGGCGCAAGCTGGACAGTCCCTTGCCTCGTGTTCTGGAGAGAGGCAGAGGTTGCACACCTCATGGAGATCGGTGTGGGGGAAACTATGACCCACATCGAGGACACTTCTTAAATGGCGTCCTTTCCATCAGCCAGGAACGGAGCCCAGGTAGGCATGAAGGCCTTCGTCGACGACCGGAATCGAAGACTAAGATTGTTGAGTCGCGTTGAGTGTTGGAGAACGCGATCAAGACAATACCGCCGAAGGGGGGAGGATTGCGCACCAAACAGGAAAACTGGAACGGTTCCGAACTGGAGCGCGAAGAACACATCCGAGCCCGATGGCGGAAAAAAACAATGAGGATGGAGCCGAAGCCCATGTGCAATATGATCCAAAGGAGGAGTCACATACCTCGTGACTTCCAAAGACTTTCCAAGAGAAAAACAACTGCAACATCCGGGCCCAACACCACATGGCGATCTATGCAGTGTGTGTAATCTGCAGCTCATATGCCTCGAGAATATACACATATACATGTATAACATAAAATATGCAGCCCTAAACATTCCTAATAGGCTAAGAAGCCAGATTTACATGTATTTCTCTAGTAGGAAAATAACCCATAAACATATAATGTAAGAGAGGGACATGTACAGTAATAGCATTCCGCAAAAAAACTTTCATTTTCATCAAAGAAAACAGGTAATGGCAAGCAATTAGCCTAAAGTAGGCTGCATAAATCAATAACATCCCTGTACAGAAAAATAAACTGGCACCTCGCCTTTAAGGCCTCAAAGACCCTGAGCACTTTGCTTTTGAGGCCTCCAGGAGACCCTGCTCCCATCATGCACCACAGGTGACAGTTAGGTCAGTTCTTTTGTACGGTATAAGAAACCTGTAGGAACCTGCATCAAAGATGCAAGAAGAACAAGTAAACTGTTCATGCTCGTCCAGGGAGGCAGAGGGTTGCTTATGACTGATGAGTATACCCCTGGAAGAGAACTAGGATTACAGGTAAGTAACTTATCCTTCTCTTCCAGGGGATACTCATCAATAGTCATAAGCACTGAATAGAGTAGCACGCCCATACCCACTTCTGAGCGGGCGAGCAAAAAAACAGCGAACTAAATAAGACGTACACATGTTACACAGTATTAGCAAACAAGTTTCTCAGTGAGGCTTGCCCAACCTGAGCGTCTGCCTGCGTGTCAGCATCTAAACAGTAGTGGCGAGTAAAGGTATGAACTGATCGCCATGTAGCTGCTTTACAAATTTCTGCCATGGGGACATTTCTCAGGAGAGCCATGGTAGAAGCTTTTCCCCTAGTGGAATGGGCCTTAGGCTTCCCCGCAAGGGATTTGTTGGCCAATTGGTATGACAGAAGAATACAAGAAACTATCCATCTAGAAATGGATCTTTTGGAAGCTGCAGAACCTGTGTTAACAGGACCATAGTTAATAAACAAACGTTCTTATTTCCTCAGTGTCTTTGTTCTGTCCAAATAAAACTTAAGAACCCTCTTGAGATCTAGGCAATGGAGAGATCTTTCTGGAGGATTCAGAAAAAAGGTAGGTAAAGTGATAGTCTGGTTAATGTGAAAGTCCGAGACTACTTTAGGCAAAAAGCTAGGATGTGTTCTGAGAACTACTCTGTTAGCATGGAACACAGTATAAGGTTCCTTACAGCAAAGAGCCTGGATCTCACTCACCCTGCGAGCAAATGTAATGGCTACCAGGAACGCGACTTTCCATGTGAAATGCTGTAAGAAAGCTTTATGAATAGGCTCGAAAGGAGCCCCCATCAACTTTGTCAAAACAATGTTAAGCTCCCATGGAGGAGAGGGAGACCTGACTGGTGGGTAGACCTTTTTCAAGCCCTCAAGAAAATCCTTTACTACCGGGATTCTAAACAAAGTCTGTTTGGGGTACTTCCTATAGGCTGTGATTGCTGCAAGGTGGACTTTGATAGAAGTGAACTGAAGACCAGATCTAGCCATATGCAGCAAGTAGGGTAAAATCGCCTCTTCCTGACCACGAATGGGATCATGTCCATTGTCCACACACCATAGGAAGAACCGCTTCCACTTGAAGGCATATGATTTCCTTGTGGAAGGTCTTTTCACTTCTTTGAGAATAGCCATACAGTCTGGATTCAATTGTAGGTGTCCATATTGGATGACTTCAGGAGCCATGCTGTCAACCGGAGGGAGGACAGGTTGGGGTGGAATACTCTTCCTGCCTGTTTGGATAGGAGATCCGGGCGGCATGGCAACCTCTTGTGCGGCACTGCCGATAGTTGAAGGAGGTCCGGAACCCACCACTGGCGAGGCCACTCCGGGGCTATTAGGATCATCCTGGAGTTGGTCCTGTACAACTTGTTGATTACCACTGGTATCAACGGGATCGGCGGAAAAGCATACAGTAAGCTGAGACAATTCGATCAAAAGGGCATTCCCATGAGATCCTTGCTGGGGAAACCTGGATGCGAAAACAGGGCATTTTGCGTTAACTGCGTCTGCAAATAGGTCGATGTCTGGCGTTACCCATTCTCGAAAGATGCTGTGAGCGACTTTGTTGTTGAGAACCCAATCATGGGCTTCGACGAAGTCTCTGCTGAGAAAGTCCGCCTGGGAGTGGAGAGAGCCCGGTAGATGAACGGCTACTATTGACAGGTCTCTCGCTAGAAGCCAGTTCCATATTGTTTGAGACTATGGAGAGCGTTCTTGATCGGGTACCTCTCTGTTGTTGAAATACATTGTCACTGTATTGTCCGTTTGTATTAGAATGGAGCGAGACTTGAACGACGGAAACAGGGACTTGAGAGCTAGATGTACGACTCAACTCTAGCAGGTTGATGTGGTAGCTCTGCTCGGAGTCAGACCATAGACCTTGTACTTGCAGAGGGCCCATATGAGCACCCCAACCCTGGAGAGAAGCGTCCGTGACTAAAGTCTGGGTTGGAGGGTCCTGGTGGAAAGGGACTCTCTTCATCAGCTGCGATCGCTTCATCCACCACCGGATGGAGTCCTTGGCTGATTGATGGAGAATTACCTGGTCCTCCCAGCACCCTGATACTTGCATCCACTGGTCCTCCAAACATTGTTGTAGTGGACGCATGTGTAATTGTGCGTTTGATACTATAAAGATGCACGACGCCATAGATCCCAGTAGTGATGACACCTGTTGAACTGTCGGGAGATGCGTGTGAAGAAGGGTCAGGCATTTTCCTTGGACTGATGACAACCTCTCCTCCGAGGGGGACACTCTTGCTTTTTCTGTGTCCAGGAAGGAGCCTAGGTAATGGATCTTTTGCATTGGATTTAGTATGGATTTCTTGAAATTGACGTGAAGGCCCAAGTTGTGGAGAAGCTGAAGGCAGCACGAGAGATGATCCTGCAGTAGAGTTGGAGATGAGCTCTTCAGGAGCCAGTCGTCCAATTATGGATATATGAATATTTTCTGCTTGCGGAGGAAGGCGGCCACCAAAGCCATACATTTGGAGAATGTTAGGGTAGCTGATTTGAGCCCGAACGGGAGAACTGAATACTGGTAATGTTGAAAAGACACTCGAAATCGTAGAAATGTGCGATGTTTCCTCGATATTGGTACGTGGAAGTATGCGTCCTGTAGATCGATGGAGCACATCCAATCCCCTTGATGAAGCTGTGGGAAAATTTGATGCAGTGCTAACATTCGAAATTTCTCTCAGCGAATGTATTGTTAAACAGTCTCAAGTCCAGTATAGGCCTGCATTCTGTGGTGGGGCCTCTTTTTTGCACAAGGAAGAAACGAGAGTAGAGTCCTTGATTTCTTTGAGGAGCGGGATCTTTCTCTATAGCTCCTTTGCTTAAGATGTTTACCTCCTTTTGTAACAACCGTTGGTCGCGGTGAGAAATGCCTCTCGGAGGCATAGATGGAGGAGGAGTCTTGAACTTGAGAAGATAGCCATTTTGAACAATGTTGATGACCCATTTGTCTTTTGTTCTACGTTTCCACTCCTCCAGATGTAAAGAAACGCTTCCTCCCACCGGAGTGGACAACAGCTTTGGAGGAAGACCCACCTCATTGTTTCTATGGCTGCTTTGGTGCTTCTGACTGCTGTTTGTTACCGCCTCTACCACGTCCCGGTCTACGTTGTTGGAACTGGGACCTGTGTTGCGTTTGACCCTGGTTCTGCGATGACCAGTTAGAGGATTGACTTCGCTGTTGAAAAGAGCGTTTGTCATAGGGACAAAAGCGACAACGAAATTCCTTCTTTTCAAGGCCTACAGCCTTGAGAGTATCCAACTCAGTTTTCATTTTTGCCATTTCGTCGTCCGCATGTGACCCAAACAACTATGATCCATTAAAGGGCAGATTAACGATCTTTCTTTCAGCATCGGGTTTTAGACCCGTGAGACGAAGCCATGCTGATCTTCGTGAACAAATGCCATGTGCATATCCATGAGCTGCCAAATCTGCCGCTGTACTAATGATCTGGTTAGCAAGCAGGCCACCTTCTTGCACAATCTCTAGGAAATCCTTTTGATCTTCCTTGGGTAATTTTTCTGTGAATCTTTTTAAAGAATCCCATAAAGATCGGTCATATCGCCCCAGTAGAGCGGCTGCACTAGCCACTCATCACAGACCCTGACGTACTGCACATTCTCCGTCCCAAAGTATCCATGTTTTTGCTGCCCTTCTCTGGAGGAGCAGATGACATAGAAGTATTGGAATGTGCTTTCCTGGCAGCGGCGACTATAAGGGAATCCGGTGGAGGGTCAGACCGTAGAAACAAGGGATCTTGGTCTGGGGCTTTGTATTTCTTTGAAATTCTTGAGGGACCCGAGCCCACTGCCGCAGTTGTCAAAGTCTTCATCGCAGGCTCTAACAATCCTGGCACCAAAGGCAGCAGAGGCTTTGCCGAAGCCCGATGGTGTAATGTTTCAAATATAATGGATGTAGTAACCTGAGGTACAGGCATGGCTATGTTGAACTTGTTGGCACCTCTACAGAGCACCTCGTTGAATGTCCCAATATCATCAACAGGGGAAACCCTGGATGGTGGAGTTGAAGATATATTAGGAGAATAGTCTATACGATGACCTTGATGCGGTTGTTGTAGGAGACCTCTGTCTTCTCCTTGGCGTTTGTGAACGGCGGGACCTTGAGCGCTCTTTTGAGCGCGAGTGCCGTCTTAATGGAGATCTGGAACGCCTCGGGGACCTACTAGCAGGAGGTCTTGAGCATCCCATGGTAAGAGGTCTCTCATTAGACACTGGAAGATCCAACCCAAACCTAATGTCCTCCAACCATCTGGGTGACATGTTAATAGGAGGTGATTTGCTCACCGGAGAGCCCTCCTGTGTAACTTGAATGATAGTTATACCTGGCGAAGAAGAAGTCTCCCTAGACGTCGAGAGCTGTGATCTAGGCGTTGGTCTTCCTACGCCTTCCAAAAGGGATAACTTGCCTGTCCCTCGACGTCTAACACCTCTACGTCGAACCAGAATGAGCCACCATCGACGACGACCGTGGAGGCGACACTCTGGACGGCGGAGATCTATGGGACGAAGTCCTCGACTTCAGTCCCTTCAACGTCGACCGCTGGTAATCATACGGTATCCTCGACGTAGACTTTGCCCTCGACGTAGACCTCTGACTGGTCCGAGAGGGTGATCTTGAGTGTCTCGACGCAGACCCTCGAAAAGGGGGCGGAGATCTCGACGTCGACCTCTGCATCGACGTCGATGGGCGTGTCGACTTAGACTGTGGTTTATCATGCTTCGAGCCCGAAGCACGTCTTGACATCGACCTACTTCTCGACGGCGACCCTGTCCTGGACATCGATCTCACTTGCTTTGCAGGTCTCGATGTCGACTTACTTCGATGGCGATCTCGTCTTCATGCTGTGATGTTTTTTCTTACTTCTAGCTTATGGTGATGCAGATCTTCGCCGTTTTCTCAGAGAGGAGGGCCCTCCAGATGAATGACGACTCTCGGTCTTTCAATATTCTACTTGAAAGTTGAAGACAGTGGTAGCATGTCTCTGTGTTGTGAGAAGAAGGTAGACACACAAAGCAGATCGAACGAGGATCGGATTCGGCCATCTTCTTCCCACAGGAAGGACATTTATAAAATAAAGGTGGCATATCTGCCTAAAAAGAATGACCAATTAGTCAGAAAAAGACTGATAAATATCACCAGTATCAAGAAATATCGAAAAAGTAGTTCGAATATAATTTCTGACTAGAAAAAGTCAAAATCAGTTAAACTCAAGCTCCAGGTTCCTCTCAGAAGGGGCCGGAAAAAAGAACTGACCTAACTGTCACCCGTGGTGCATGATGGGAGGAGGGTCTCCTGGAGGCCTTAAAGGCAAAGTGCTCAGGGTCTCTGAGGCCTTAAAGGCGAGGTGCCAGTTTCCTTTTCTGTACAGGGATGTTATGGATTTATGCAGCCTTCTTTAGGCTAATTGCCTGCCATTACCTGTTTTCTTTGATGAAAATAAAAGGCTTTTTGCGGAATGCTATTACTGTACATGTCCTTCTCTTACATTATATGTTTGTGGGTTATTTTCATAGAGAAATACATTTAAATCTGGCTTCTTAGCCTATTGGGTAGGTTTAGGGCTGCATATTTTTTATGTTCTACATGTATGTGTTTATATTTATCTCGTACTATGTACTCCTTTTCTACTATACACATATATGGAATATGCTACTTACCAGTATGCATCTGTTCTTGGCATGTAGAGCTGCAGATCTATACACTTTGCATAGATCGCCATCTGGTGTTGGGCCCGGATGTTTGCAGTTTGTTTTTCCTCTTGGAAAGTCTTTGGAAGTCACGAGGTCGGTGACTCCTCCTCTGGTTCGTATTGCGCATGGGCTTCGGCTCCATCCTCAGATTGTTTTTCGCCAGCAGGGAAAGATGGAGCGTAGTAATAACAGTAAAGAAACCCATGTGTGTTGTATCTAAATAAGATAGACTGGAACGGATACAGGTAGCCGGGGAGGCGGGTGGGCGTGTATAGATCTGCAGCTCTACATGCCAAGAACAGATGCATACTGGTAAGTAGCATATTCTGTTTGAGGCATATGAGCTGCAGATTATACACTTTGCATAGACTATATAGCAGGACCCAACCCTAGCGGCGACCACCGGCATCCGTTGCAGTTGTTTGGAACATTGTTTTTAGTACAGCCTGGCCCACACTAGCTTGTTGCTTGGTTTGCACATCTACACAGTAATGTTTTGTGAAAGTGTGCGGTGTTGACCATGTCGCTGCTTTGCAGATGTCATCTAATGGTATGTTCCCTAGAAAAGCCATAGAAGCCCCTATCTTCCTTGTAGAGTGGGCTTTAGGGGGAACAGATAGCGTTCGTTTTGCTTTGTGGTAGCAAATCTGTATGCATTTTACAATCCACCTAGCTATCCCTGATTTAGAAATAGGGTTGCCTTTATGTGGTGAGAGAAAGACAAATAGCTGTTTGGTTTTTCTGAAAAGTTGTGTTCTTTGGAAGTAGTAAAGTAAGGCCCTTTTAACATCCAGTGTGTGTAAAGCCCTTTCCGCAACAGTTTGAGGTTGTGAGAAAAAGACTGGTAATTCTACCGATTGGTTCAGATGGAAGGGAGAAATGACTTTGGGTAGGAATTTTGAGTTGGTGCGGAGTACAACCTTGTTCTGATGCATTTGGAGAAAAGGTTCCTGTATAGTGAGTGCTTGTATTTCACTAACCCTTCTAAGGGAAGTGATGGCCACTAGAAAAGCTGTTTTCCATGTGAGAAATTGCAGCTCACATTTATGTAATGGTTCGAAAGGCGGTCCCATTAGCCTTGTGAGAACTATATTTAAGTTCCAGACAGGTGAGGGTGGTACTCTGGGTGGAATTACTCTTTTGAGGCCTTCCATAAAGGCTTTGATGGCAGGCACCCTGAAAAGTGATAGGTGCTGCCTGTTCTGTAAGTAAGCAGCAATTGCTGCGAGGTGTAACCGAATGGCTGTATATGCTAGGTTACACCTTTGTAGATGGAGCAAGTAACATATGATGTGCTGTATGGACACATTTAGAGGGTTGATTGTGTTGTTATGGCAGTAAACAACCAATCTTTTCCACTTTGCAGCATAGCATGCGCTAGTAGTAGGGCGTCTAGCTTCTCTGATAATATTCATGCAATCAGGGGGAAGATTAAGGTATCCGAATTCTAGGACCTCAGGAGCCAGATCGCAAGGTTGAGCTGAGTTGGGTCCGGGTGCCTGATCTCTCCATGGTTCTGGGTCAGGAGGCATGGTGAGAGGTGTAACTTTTGGTGTGGTACTACCGAGAGTTCCAGTAGTGTGGTGTTCCACGGTTGTCTGGCCCATGTTGGAGCTACCAGGATGAGCGTGAGGGAATGCTGTTGTAGCTTTCGCACCACTAATGGAATTAGTGGGAGAGGTGGAAAAGCGTATGCAAATTTGTCTGACCAGTTCATCCATATCGCATTGCCTTTGGACAATGGGTGTGGATTGGATATCTGGCGGCGAAGCTTGGGCATTTTTTGTTTTCGTGGGTGGCGAAGAGGTCTATCTGAGGATGCCCCCACTTCTGAAAGAACGGGTGAAGAACCTGTGGGTGAAGTTCCCATTCGTGGATCTGTTGCGTTTGTCTGCTGAGCAGATCTGCCACAGTGTTTTGGACTCCTGGGACGTGTTGGGCCAGGAGAAAGATTTTCTGCGGAATTGCCCATCTCCATATGCTCTGTGCTAATTGAGAGAGCTGTGGAGAGTGTGTGCCCCCCTGTTTTTGAATGTAGTACATGGCAGTCATGTTGTCTGTGCGAATGAGGACTGCCTTGCCTAAAATCTGCATCTGGAAGGATTTTAGGGCTAGAAAGATTGCCAGTAACTCCAAATGGTTGATGTGGAGTAACTTCTGTTGCGGCGTCCATGTGCCCTGCACTGTGAGATGTAACAGATGAGCTCCCCAGCCGGATGCGTCTGTTAGGATTATTTGTGGAACCGGGTCCAGGAACGGTCGACCTTTGGAAAGGTTTGTGGTGTTCCACCACTGCAGAGAGCGATGGGTGTGACCGTCTACCAACACCACATCTGTCAGTTGCCCCTGGGCCTGGTTCCACTGGTGCGCTAAGCACTCTTGGAGTTGACGCATCTGGAGTCTTGCATGAGGCACTATGAAAATGCAAGAGGCCATCATCCCCATCAGTTGCATAAACACTCTTGCTGGGAGAGAGTGTTGAAGTATTAATTTTTGACGCAGAGCCTGTATGTTTGCAATCCTGGCAGGATTGGGATAGGCTATGGCTTTTGAGGTGTCTATGGTGGCACCGAGGTATTGTTTTGTGTGTGATGGTATCAGGTGGGACTTTTGGTGGTTCATCGTGAAACCTAGCTGGTGAAGTAGTTGGATTGTAGCGGCAGTCTGGTGCACACATTGGTTGTAGGACGTGGCTTTTATTAGCCAGTCGTCCAAATATGGGAAGACGTGAATGTGCTGTCTTCTGAGGTGTGCCGCCACTACTGCTAGGCACTTGGTGAATACCCTTGGTGCTGTGACCCCGAACGGGAGCACCTCTACTGGTAGTGTTGCCCGTCCACTACAAATCTGAGGTACTTTCTGTGAGCATGGTGTACTGGGATGTGAAAGTATGCGTCTTTCAAGTCCAGTGTGGTGAGAAAGTCGTTCTGGGAGAGGAGTGGAAGAACCTGTTGAAGGGTTACCATGTGAAAATGGTCTGAATGTATGTAAGTATTTAGAGGTCTGAGATCTAGAATAGGTCGTAGAGTCTCGTCTCTTTTTGAAATCAGAAAGTACTGGGAGTAGACCCCTAAATTTTGCTGATTGATGGGGACTTGCTCTATGGCTTGTTTTTGCAGGAGGGAGATTACTTCCTGTTTTAATAACGTGGCATGTTCTTGTGACATTGGGCGTTGCCTGGGTGGAATGTTTGGGGGGTAGATGTTAATTCTAGGCAGTACCCTGAATTAATAATGTGGGTCACCCATCTGTCTGAGGAGATGGTCTCCCAGACGTGAAGGAAATTTTGTATTCTGCCCCCGACCGGAGTGGGATGGTCTGGAGGGAGCGGGGGAAAGTCATTGGGTAGGCGGTGTGGCAGAGCGGGTGGTATTTGTTTTGCCTCTGCCTTTATTATTATTGCCTCTGTAGCTGCCTCTTTGATAACCCCTTGTGAAGGTGGACTGAGGAGGGGATTTGTAGGACGTGGATGCACTATCGGAGGAGTAGCCTCTACCCGTGCCCCGAAAGGAAGAGCGGCGAAAGAAGCGCCTAGGAGTGTGTGACTGTAGGGCTCCCATGGATTTCGCCGTATCAGTGTCTTTCTTCATCTTCTCGAGGGCTTCATCAACTTTTGGACCAAATAAATGTTGATCAAATGGGTGGTTCAATATGAAGGCTTGCACCTCAGGTTTAAAACATGAAACTCTTAGCCAGGCGTGGCAACGGAGGAGGACACTGGTGTTTATGGCCCTGGAGGCTGTAACTGCCGCATCTAGGGCACAGCGTATAGAGGTATTAGTTATAGTTTTTCCCTCTTTAATCAATTCATTAGCTCTATTTCTGTATTTTTCAGGGAGATGGTGCATGATGGTTTCTAGCTCATCATAATGCGCTCTGTCGTATCTGGCCAATAGCGCTTGCGTGTTGGCGATACGCCATATATTGGCAGCTTGTGATGCAGTGCGCTTCCCTGACACGTCTAGGAGCTTGGACTCTTTGTCAGGTGGTGGTGCTTCGCCTGACGCCTGAGAATTTGATCTCTTCCTAGCTGTAGATACCACTAAGGAATCCAGTGGTGCAGGGCCTTTAATGTATGCAGGATCTGTGGGGGGCGGCTTTATATTTTTTCTCTATACGTGGGTTTAGGACCCTAGCCCTGACTGGGTCTTTAAAAACCTCTGGTGCATGTTTGATTACTCCTTTTAGCATATGTAGTATAGCAGTAGACCTATGTGCAGTATCGAAGGTGTCTAGGAGAAAATCTTCCTCTACTGGGTCAGTATGTAGCTCTAAACCCGTGATAATGTGCTGCCCTCTGCAGTAGGTGGTGAAAACCTACCAAGTCTTCTGGTGGGGATGGCCTGGATGGATAAAGGTCATCCTGTGGGACATCTGGGATGTCCGGATTGTTATAGTCATCCCATGGGTCTGGGGATCCAGTAGGGGTGTGGTCTTGTGGCACATGTACTGGATCGTAGTAAGGGTCCCCTTGATGATCATGGTCTGGAGACAGGGTCGGAGAGCGATGAGGCAGGGGTGGAGAAGGTGGAGGTGGAGGGGGTGGGGAAGGCACTCTGAAAGGGGAGGTAGCAGTGTCCTTCCTCTTTGAGGTGGAGCTGGTTTGTCCAAATGTCTCTTTTTAGAAGACAGTGTCAAATGTCCAGTTTTTGGATCCTTGGTAAGTGTCTTTTGCAGAGGATCCGGTGTGAATAGTTCTTGCGACACTGGTTGTTCGGTCGGCGCCGAGGTTTTCGTGGCCGACGGCTTTTTAGGCTTGTCTGTGCCGTGCTTTTTTGGGACCTCCGATTTTTTGTTCGGTGCAGAGAGAGGCTTCGGCGCGGGAGTGTCGGCGCCGAGGGCCTTATGATGTTTGGTCGGCACCGAGAGGGCGGGTTTCGACACCGAGGGCTTTGGTGCTGAGCTCGGTGTGGAGGTGGAGGCCGATTTTTTCTTCGGTGCCGAAGGGTGTTTTTCGGCACCGCTGGTAGGCTGGCTCGAGCCCGAGCTGCCGGAAGGCTTAATAGGCTTCTTTACCAGGCCCGAAGGTGGGGTGTTAGAAGCAGTGTCATTGGTCTTGCCTAGGCTCGAAGGCGAAGGCATGACCGAAGCCTTTTTGGGTATCGGCGCGGGTGTGGGAGGGGGTATAGTACTCACGACCCTCTACGCCGGGGTGATGTCCTCCACATCTGAGTAGTCGGCCTCGGAAGCACTGACGAGGTCGTCGTCATCTTCTTCGATGTGCTGCTGTCCCGGAGCTTCGATGTCGTCCCCGAAGATGTCGACTGGAGCGGAGGTCGAGGAGTGCGCCATGTTGCGTCTGGCCCCTCGATCTCGAATAGTCTTTTTCTATCTAAAAGACTTGCAGGCGGGACAGTCTCGAGCCTCGTGTTCAGGGGAGAGGCAGAGGTTGCACACCTCATGAAGATCGGTGTGGGGGAATTTGGACCCACATCGAGGGCACTTCTTGAAGGGAGTTCTTTCCATCAGCCGAGACCGGAGCCGGGATAGGCCCGAAGGCCGCCGTCGACGACTGGAATCGAAGAAGTGTCGAAGAGAAGGTGATTAAGATGATTTGTTACCTGAAGAATCTCGATGAGCGAGGATTTTGCGTCGATCGTTGAAATGTGAAAAGTTCGGAACCGGAGCGCGAAGTATTACATCCGAGCCCGATGGCGGAAAAAAAACAATCTGAGGATGGAGCCGAAGCCCATGCGCAATACAAACCAGAGGAGGAGTCACCGACCTTGTGACTTCCAAAGACTTTCCAAGAGGAAAAAAAAACTGCAAACATCCGGGCCCAACACCAGATGGCGATCTATGCAAAGTGTATAATCTGCAGCTCATATGCCTCGAACATGTATTTTTGTATATGCTCCGGGTTCCCGCACGTGGGCGGAGATAATTCAGTGCTTATGACTATTGATAAGTATCCCCTGGAAGAGAAGCGTCCTCTAGATCTATTGTTTCCATGATGTCTCATTTTTACAGCTGTGGGATTGCTTCCTGTAGTGTTGACATATTGAAATGCTGTGTGCAAATTAATGCGTTTATGAATCTGAGATGGGTCTTAGCGTTGGGACCAAGTAGTAAGGTGAATAGTTTCCTCTGGAGTGTTCCCTTTTTGGAATCTTCTCTATTGCCTGTTGTAATGAGGTGGGTTTCGGTTGCAGTAACCCCCCCCCCCCCACACACACTTTTTGCCCGATAACTGATGCACTTTTCCTTGGTGTGCCCTAGGCTCCTGCCAATCAGGTGCCCAGGGCCTGTGTTCCTTCCCTAAAAACTGCCTAACAGCCAAAACCCAATTGGCATCTCTGGTCGCATGTCAGCTCCTGGTAAATGGTACCCTAGGTACCCAGGGCTTTGTGACCAGAGAAGGCCCCTAAGGGCAGCAGCACTTATTGTGCCACTCTTAGAGGCCCTGTACCCAGACACACACACACACACACACACTGCCTTTGCAGGCTGAGTGTCTTGGTGCACAACAAAACAAAGTCGACATGGCCCACATCCCTGTGTGCCATGCCCACAACACACACTGCCCTGGCATACCTAAGTCACCCCTCTAGCTGGGTGCCTTATGCCAGTGTGGAGGTACAGGTGCATGAGCCCTGTGCCCCTACAGTACCCAGGTCCATTCCTGGGCACTGTAAGTGCAGTGCTGCCATTAAGAGTATATGGTGCTGGGAGGTCATCAACACGAACTCCACAGCACCATGATGGCAACACTGAAGACTGAAGTTTGGTATCAAACTTCTCAGCACAGTAAACCCACACTGATGCCAGTGTGGGATTTACTGTAAGATGCACGGCAGAGGGCAACTTAGAGTTGCCCCCTGAACCTAACCTACAATCCACATCTTATCTGAGGGGCTGCCTAGGCTGCCACACAGCAGACATGTTGCTGGACCCCTGGGTAGAGAGCCATCCCCTCTCCTGGGCCTGCAACAATGCACATCCTGGGCAAGGTGCTAGGTCTCCTCCCACAGGATGGGCAGGGGAAGATTCAAAGGCATGCCACCTTTGTGAGCTTCTCCAGGCCACTTGCTGTACTCAGCAACTGGCCCCCACCGGTTCTGACCCTCTCTCTGGCGGGAAGATCGTCTGGAAAAGCTAAGTGAGGAAAGGGGGTGTGCCAGCCTCTGCCAACCCTACCCCTCAGGTGGGGAAGGCGAGGTGAAGCACATCCCCGGGCTCTCACCATCTTGAAGATGGGGAGCCCTGCCCAATCAGGATTAGGCTACTGCTCCCCTCCCACAGGAGAGTGGTAGGATAGGGGTGTACACACCCCAGGGAAGGGACCAATTGGTCCCTGCCCTTTACCAACCTGTAACGCCCCTAAATTTAGTATTTAGGGGCACCCTGAACCTTCCTTCCTCAGATCCAGATTCTGAAACAAGAAAGAAGATCAAGAACCAAGAAGACCTGCCGTGCAGCTGCTAACAAGAGGAAGACACCAACTGATTTGACCCCAGCCCTACAGGCCCGTCGACCCTCGAACCTGCTCCTGCTAAACCCTGGCGTCTCCAGTGGTCAGCAACCTCAAAAACCCTGGAGGACCGGACTGCCTTGTAACTCTAACCGGGACTCCAACGAGCAGTGGCACTGCTCAAAGCAAGTAACACGCCACTGGCATCAGCCAAGAATCGCGACTCCTACACACTCTGCACCCGCCAAGCCTGGCCTGTGCTGGAGTGAACAAAGACTGTGACCCCAAATCCAGCACCCAAGGACCCACCTTGACGCTCCGGACGACGCCTGCAGCCTCAGAACCAGGGACCCCTCCAACCATGACCAGCAGAGGGTAAGATTTCCCGACGCCAAAAGGCACCCCTGCACTCGGTGCCCTGCGGCCCCCTGTGCCCAACTCCTGGGTGCCTACCTATCCTCCAACTACCCAACTTAACTCTCGAAGTGGTGGTCGCACCTGAAGAATCTTCGTCCCCGAGCTTGCAGCCTATGTTCGTTCTTGAGCTTCTCCATTGAAATCCATTCAGCGCCACACGGCTCAAAAGCACCCTGCACCCAGCCGCCCGAGTGCCCCTGGCAATGCAACCTCTACTCTAATCTACTTCCCCATTTGCCCTGAGCAAGTGACCAGGAGCCCTGCTCCCACCGCCGCGTGGCCTGCTAGCCAGCAGCCACCAACCAAAGGCCCCCTGCCTCCCATAGGATAACATTGGGCCTAACTCACTCTGCACCCGGCTGCCCATGTGCCGCTGAGGGTGTAACAACTGTACCTACCTGACCCTGGGACACCCCTGAGTCTATGCCCAGAACCTTAACTCTGCCAGTCGAGTACTTACCCAAAAGCCGATAACTCACTTTTCTTCCATAGGGTAACATTGACTGGTTTCACTTGGAAATTCTTTTAAGTGTAGAGTTTTGAAGCTTTAAAATATTCACCGAAATCAGCCATATTACGAAAACGAATTTACTCACCTGTTAACAGGAGAGATCCCAGTGCTGGATCTTGGTACCCAGCACTGACCCTGAAAAGTAATTACCACCGTACTTACCTATAACTTGATTTTCCTCCATAGGATAACATTGTCTGGTTTTTGCCAGAAATTCTTCCAAGTGTCGATTTTGCAAACTTACAAATATTCGTTAAAAATCGCGAGTATAACAAAAACACATTCTTTCAACTGTTTACCGGATATGCCCCAGTGCTGGATCCAGGATCCAACACAGAGTTAGAAAAAGTAACAATAACCCCACTTACCTGCTAAGTGAATTTCCTCCCATAGGATAACATTGGTGATTCTATGTGAAAAAGTTTCAACTTTTAAAATACAATAATATTCCTTAAAAATCACAACTGTAACCAAAACGTTTTTACTCAACTGTTTACAGGAGATGTCCCAGGACTGAAACTAGGATCCAGTCCTGTGGTAAGAAAAGTAATGCAAAAAGTAATCAATTGCATTTAACTAGAAATTCCCATTGAACTCAATGTTATATTGTGTTTGAAATTGTGTTGCCTATTTCAACAACTGTATCTATTGCATTAAAAAGTCTATTGCCTATTGAAATTTATTTATCTAAAGCACCTCATTCTGAGAATATATATTTTGATAGCTATTGTTGGTTCTAAAATAAAACAACTATATATTTTGATACAAAACCATTGGCCTAGGGTTCAGTTCTTGAGTGTGTGAGACCATTTGCTGACTGAGTGTGTACAACAAATGCTTTACACTGTCCTCTGATACTGCCTTACTGCTCAACCAAGCTACCACTTTAGAGATTAAGATTATATCTAACTTTAGCCTCTGCTTAACCTCTGGGGACTGTGGCCTCTGTGCACACTGTACCTATTTGGGAACAGTATATACAGAGCCACTTTCTTACACCTGTTTTTGTAGGATTCCTTTATTTCTTGTCTTAATTGTTAGAGTTCTGTTCCTTGGAACTTCTTCTTTTTTGGTGTTTTTTTTTAATTAGTTCGATACAATAGCTGTGGCGTACTAAATTTAAAATCCAACTGTCTGTGGCGATGTTTTTCCATTGACGTAGGTGGTGTGCTAACCTGCCTCCCACTGAATTTGTGTGGGGGTCTTTTGTTGTGGGATGTCACTTGGAATTTTCTCCTACCCCTCTCGAGGGTTGTTCCCTGCCGCTTCCTGAGCCGTGCCCCGAAAGTGCTGCCTTGGTTGCTGTTGCAAGGCTTGGTATCTGGACTGCTGTGCGCCACCTTGAGTTTGTTGTTGGTCTGTTGAGAAGACTCCCCTTCCTGTTGGTCTTCTGGTGTTAAAACCTCTCTTGAAGGTGCCCCTCTGTTGTAGGGCTCCCATAGCCCTGGCTGTTTCATTGTCCTTTATTATTTGTTGAAGTGATTCATCTACCTCACATCCAAAAATGGCATCTCCTGTGAAGGGTCTGTTAATTATTGAGGTTTGGACCTCTTGCTGGAAGCCTGATATTCGGAGCCAGATGTGCCTTCTCAACATTGTGCCTGAGCAAGTGTCTGCTGGCTACATCTTGGGCTGATTTCAGGCAAGTGTTAGCTATGTTCTTGCCCTACTGTATGATGGATTTTGCCCTCTTTTTATCCTCTGGGAGCTTGTTCATCAGTTTTTCGATATAATCTCATTGTTGGTGGCCATACCTGTTGAGGAGAGCATTGGAGTTAGCAATGAGCTATTGTGTTGCTGCTTCTTTCTCCCTACTATGTCCATTCTTTTGCTTTCTCTCTCTGAATGTGGACCAGTGGAGGAGTGGGCGTTGCCCCTTCTTGCCATGGTGACAATGATGGAGTCTGGCACTGTGCTTCACTGAATGAATTTAGGGTCTTATGTTGAGGGTTTATATTTTTTCTACACCCTTGGGGTTACCCCTTTTGCTAAGGGAGGCTCCTTGAAAGACTCCTTGCTCTGGTCCAGGATGCTTGGTAGCATTGGGAGGTATTGTGTCCCCTGGATGGTGACAAAGTCTCTAGCAGGAAACAGGAGTCTCCTTTTTCCTCCTCGAAGGGGACCTCAAAGCTATCAGCTCCTCTTTTGATGAGGCTGTTGTAGAAGGCTATATCGTCTGGTGGAGAAGCCTTAGAGGGATAGCTACAAACCTCTTCTGGGCTGTGTCGAGGTCGCTCCATTCTTCCTCGTAAGTCCTCAAGGCTTCCTCCTCTTCTGAGGCGTCGAGCTCCTCTTCGACGCTTTCTTCACCCGCTTCGGGGGTTGCTGGAGATTTGAGGATATCTTCTTCTTCGGATTTTTCGGCAGGCTTCGCAAGAATTCGGAATTCCTTCAGCGTCTTGAACTCCTTTTGTTGAAGAAGTGCCACCATTTCCGCTTCGAGGCATCTCTTTTTCTCCACCTCAAGGGCCCTTTCGGCCTCTGAGGCCAGGGAGATCCCCTTCTTGGGTATGGGTTGCAGGCTCCATAGGTGTGGTCTTTCCCTTTGTGGCCTCTCGTTAAATGCTTGCTTTGGTCCATTTCGATGATCTTCCCTCGTTGGTGTCCTTGGGGTGGGATCTGTGGGTTCTTTTGGTCTCTGCGGACCCTTGACTCATTTTCTTCGATGCCTCGGCTGCCTTTTGCGCATTCTTTTCGTGGCCTTTGGTTTCGACGGTTGAGGGTTTATTACCTTGCATGTCTTCTTCTTGGTGTCCTTCATCAATTTCTTCACGGTACGCCTCTTCTCAGCATCCCATCCAAGTATCTCGACGACTGACCCTGTGTGTTGATTGTACAGGTACTTCCTGGTTGTCCTCGTCACTTGAGAGGTCCACGTCCCTCAGCGAAGTTGGTTTCTGGCTTTGGAACATGGCTGCGTAAAGGTCCTCCCTCTACTTTCGGCGTATCTGGAGTGTCTTCGATACAAACACCGCGCAGGCCTTTATCCGTGTGATCCCTTGGCAGGCAGAAGTTACAAACGTGTGGATCGCGCTAAGCAAACTTGGGGTGGCACTTTGGAATTTGAAAGGGGTATTTTCCATAGCCCCTACCTTGCCTGCTGTTGATCCATGTGCGTCGTTTCTTCGGGGCCCCCCCAACGGAAAAATAATCTGGAGGACTTTCTTCTCCAGTGTCAATGGTATTTTCAACTGAATTAGGATTCTTTCGGGGACTTCGTTCAAATCTTCGGAGTGTCTCCCTTTGCTTCCAGACCCAACAGCGGAAAAAATAATCTGAAGATGGCTACCACGCACAGAAACTTCCGGGGCACTTTCTGATGTCGCACAAGGGATGGACCTAGCACCAACTGGTGGTCGACGGAGCCTCAAGCAAGCCAAAAAAACCCACAAAAAAAACCACTAGATGGTGGAATGCACCGCATGTGAATCTGGAAAAGGATTCATGCTGCAAAACAAATGCTTCTCAATGGCTCAATCCTTTTCGATTTCCTGCTGGGGGATTGGGTGAGGGGCGGGGAGGTGGAGATTCACCTTTGCTGGTGGAAGCTTGGATGGATGAAGTAGGATGTGAAGTAAAAAAATTAAGTTTGCTTGAAGTCCGGCCTAGGACAACCAGCCACGTTACTGTTCACTGGTGGGCCAAGTGTCCAAAAGTCTGTCTGCTAGGACTTCAATAAATATGAGTAACGTCTCAGAATTCCGACCAGGCAGAGTTTAACCTCTGAAGTGAGTTGTAGATCATCTGCAGGATATCTGATGACTTCTAAAAAGAAAGCACTCTTCCATTGGTGGACCAAGTGGGAAAAAAAACCTGTATTGTGGTTCAGCCCCCTAGCCTTTGTGCAAAGTGTCATCATAATGCTAAGGTAAATTATCCCATCATCTCCAAATCGTGGCAATCTCTGGTCAGAGATGGAACCGAAAAGCTGGTGGAGTAACTGAGGAAGGAAATGTGGTGGGGTTAGGGTTGGTGTAACTGGTGTTGATGGGGGTAGTGTGGGCTGGGGGGGGGACGGGGCGAGGTAGATTAGGCTCTGGGTCAGACAAGAGAGGTGGAAAAGGATACACCTAAGGCACCACTGTTGAAGAAGAGGTGACTTGCAAAGGTCTTTTAGCGGGATCAAAAGTCAGCACTGGTGTCTGTGTGGAACTATAAGCAGGGGATGTCAAAGTTTTATACTCACTTTACAGGATGTGTCACAATAATGCAGTGACTTCTGCAGTCCCTGCTATGGAGCACCCAGTCACTTGCAAATTGATCATGGACATGAATCTTTGGGAAAACAGTAAGGAGACCACTGATTTTGGGCAAACTCCTGGTCATTTATTTCTGCACTACATGCTGATTTGTATCTGATTACTTCATCTTGCATACACAGACTAGCTCTTTAAAGTGAACAATGGAGTAAGGTTTTAATCTTTCAATGATCTTTTAATTGAGGAGTCCTGCGTAAGGTTGTTGGAATCCATTATTATTAAAACTGCAGAAATAAGCACATTTTACCCATACAGTTAACATTCCTGAGTAACCAGACTTAGACATTAGCTCACCTGTTCGGCACATCAATATTAATGATACACGTTTCCAATAATTCTCCGTAGAGGTCAGTAGAAGATGCAAGCAGCCACCTCTGGTCATGAGATAAACAATAACCCACAAAAAGAACATTGTATTTCTGTGCAGCCTCTCCAAACGTTTCTCCTAATTCCGTCTGTTTATCTTTTACCGGAGCCAGAATAAACGGAGGTGTATAAATTCTGACACATTCTGGTCGCTGGAAAAGGTTAAGAACGGAAATGTTAAATATGCAACTTCCAATCTATACATTACATATGTATTTATTAAATGGTCAGTCAACATCTGCATGTAAAGCAGCATTTAATTTGTTCCTAATAAAAATTGAAGAAATACAGAAAACAAACAAAATCCAGAAAAGACATGTGGAGATTCAAATAATGAGCAGTAACAAAATAGATAGAAGCTATTATTCAATCAGATGACAGGTTTCAAACCTTGATTTAAACATGTTAAGCAAAGGGCAATGTCAGAAAGAATAATTTGTTACACAGTATAGCCCAAGCTACACAATGTTCTGCTTCCAAATCTTTTGAATAGGTTTGTTTAATCTAGGGTCCAACATGAGCTCAGCTCACACGCATATGCTATACAATATAATTGATACAGCAAGCACATAGTCCACAGCCTCAGACAGTCTTCCACACGATAACCATTACATCATGAATGAACAGTCAGTCATATCAAAAACCTTCAGTGAGCGGCCACTAATCCAATGGTTTGAATCGGGACAGCTTGAAACACATTTAAATGACATTGAGCTACGTTCAAGTAAATGACTGAAGAAAGAGTAGCTTTGAAAAATCTAATGAGTGTTTAAGAAGATCAGATGTGAAGTTAGTAACGGGAGGAGAGGGGGTCTGCTTTTGAAAATGTAGACAGGTGTACAGCCTTAACTGACACTTTATCAAAGAAAAGGGACAAGCAAATCCAATTCTCAGTTTTATGAGACTCAACTAGTTGAGGGTTTTCTCCAAATTCAGCACCCAATTTTCTATAGCCAGAAACAAGGCTGTTTTATTAACACTAAGACCATATGGATTAATTCTGCACAAACATTTTTTAAAAGCAGGCTGTCACCACAAAACAATCATATACCCATGGGCATGTGATCAAATGTGCAAGAGGAATGACATGGATGTTAGGTAACAGGCTGAGGGCGGAGTCCTGTGGAACATCCTAGTAAAGATCATAATTGGAGGACCACACTGAAATAATTACATACAGCATGCATTGTGATAAAATGTAATATATCCATTCTAGAGCTCTACCCTTCGCCCCTTCAGCCTGCATCTTGCATAATAGCCCATGTACTATGGTATCAAATGCTGCTAATAGATCCTGCAGATTCAGTGCTTTGTGATGGACAGACCCCTGAACCATTAGAAAAAAATATGTTGGTTTCAAGAGGTTTCTGCAGTTCTGTTGCTAAAATCCACATAGAAAAAAGAATGCATTAGATTTTTTATCAATTTTTTGGCAAAATCACTGCAGGAAAGATATCTCGTGATCCATGTGGTTTCAGATTAGATGGTAAATGAACTACATTCTTTAGGGATATGTATTCAAATTACAAACCTCTTTTCCATTTCATGCACATTAAGGAGCAAATCTTTGGCAAATGAAATCAGATTGGTTGTATCAACTGTTTTTCCTTCAAAAAAATAATTACTTGACAATCGTAGAACTTTTCTTTGCTCTACGCACTGGCCCTGTTGGTGGATTACCTGCATGCTGCCATGCCATATCGCGGGTTAGAGGCGTTGCTCCGACGCCTTTCCCTACCGCCTGCTTCCAGTCCTGTGGTCTTCTGACCCGTGTCCGTGGGATTCAGTGTTTGCTACTAAGTCAGCCGGCCGCACTTCTGTGGTCGGGACTCCTGCTGCTAATTCAGAAATTTTCCGTGCCCCTGGAGCTGCAGAATCTCCACTGGAGGACACAGACGTCTAGGTCCCTTTTTTCCGGTGGAGCGATCCAGCGCCTTCGGCACCTCCGGAATCCCCAGCACTTCCCTCTGTGACGTAACAGAGGGAGGGTGCTCCTACGCCTTCGCTGCACCGCCTTGCAGATAAGTCCAGTACTGTGCTAGTATTGTTAGTTGGTGTTAGGCGTTACATTTTACTATTTATTTTGTGGTAGTTAGGTTAGGGATTCAGCTAGTTATCCTGGACTGTTCTGGGTAAGAATCCTTAGTACATTCAAGACATGATTTGAGCTCTTTCTTTGGATTGCGTTTACTACCTTGCACGATATTTCTATATTGCTTCATTAAGATGGCTGTTTGAGTTATAGATGGGCTCACCGATGAAAAGGATGTTCCTGCTTTCCAAGAGGGATACGCCACATGAGGCCTTCCAAAACAGCTCAACAGCCTTGCTTCTTATTTCATCCACTTCCCTTTTTCGAGCTTTGCAGAATCCGGGGTTGCAGCCAGGCACAGGGACTCACTCTCCCAGGCTCCCCTGCATCTCACCTCTGACGCCAGTTACTCCGCTCCATGGTGCTTGTAGCGACGCCAGGATACCCACTGCACGGGAGGCGCTTTGCAGAATCCAGGGTTGCAGCCAGGCACAGGGACTCACTCTCCCAGGCTCCCCTGCATCGTACCTTTGACGCCAGTTACGCCTCTCCACGGCGCTTAAAGCATCGCCACGACACCCTCGGCGCGGGCCAAGGGCGGGCCCGTCATTGCCAGAAAGAGACAGGGCATGGCCATCTCTCTTGGATCTGCCCCACCCCTCCAAGGACAGCATTACTGTGGGTCTTGTTATAAATTCTCCTGGTAGTATTCCCCTGTCTTTCTACTCTGTTATCCTGGTACCAACACGCTGGACTCTTGTTTATTAGACTCATATTGTGACATTGCTATAGCTCTCTCTTGGTCTTAATCTCTTAACGTTTTGGGTTCCGACATGCTTGCTGGTCTCATATATTGATCCTAAGGATTGAATTCATTTCAGTACTTTGAGTATCTTTTTATAGTATCACTGAATTTATTTTACGTCATAGGTAAAAGAAAATTAACTATGAACGAGGGGGGTGGAGGGACCGGTGGTCATTGCCCGAAGGCCACTAGGGGTAACCTGGCCAATAAATCAGTGGCAACTAATGGTGTCTTAGATCATATTGATCACCTACCAGTGGAATGTGAGGAAATCTTGACCCCTGCTGCTCTCCCCGATACTCTAGGCACTTTGTACCCTGTGGAGGTATTGAATTCTAACAACACATCCAAGATTGGGCCGAGGAAAATAAAAGACTCAGACCTGCAATTTGGATTCCGCAAGGGATTGGGAACCATCGAACAAAGTCTTAATTTGGGCATTTTTATCGGTAAATATACTCTTTTAAAAAACAGGAAGGCTATTCTTAGCGTTTGTTGACCACACCGCAGTCTTTGAATGCGTAAGACATGAGAGGCTGTGGGGAGTCCTTCGGGATATGGGGGTGGACTACACTATTAATTTTTTAAAACATCTTTACCAGAACGCCAAGGCTAGAGTCCGTTACGGTCTTAATGGAGAATGTACAGTACCTTTTCCAATCAAGAAGGGGGTCAGGCAAGGATGTGTCCTGGCCCCTTTTCTTTTTAATCTTTACACAAATGGTTTAGAACAAGCACTGATGAAAGCGGGACAAGATTATTGCATGATAAAAGGACGAGCTATACCGGCATTAATGTATGCGGACAATGCCGTCCTGATGTGTCGCACCCAAGTTGGCCTACAAAGATTATTGGATGGCTTTGCCGCATTATGCGAGACTTGGGTCTAAGGGTGGACACATCAAAAATGTTTATTATGAGGTGTGGTATAGGTAGTAATAGATGCAGAGATCTGTTTATTGACAAAGAAAAAAAAATCTTATCAATAGTTTTAGTTATTTGGGAATACTATTTGATTATAAAGCTACATGGGTCCAGGCTGTGCAGACGAGTAAACTTGCTCTTATGAAAACTACCACAGCCCTAGTAAATTTTTCCCAAAATTTAGGAAGGAAGCCCCCTCAAGTGTTACTACAAATCTATAAGGCTAAAAATGTATGGCGCAAGAGTGTGGGGACATCGTAATGTCCAACCCTTCCAAACGGTCGAGAATCAGTTTGTAAGATATATTCTGGCACTCCCGAGTAGCGTATCGTCTTATGTTTGTCACATGGAACTGGGGGCTCCATTCTTAATAGATCTAATTAAAACCGAACCAATTATGCTCTGGTATAGGATATGGAGCTGTGAGCAAACCCATCTAAATCGGGAGATTTTAACTGATGTTTCGGGAATGACTGGTGTGTTGGACTTTTTGTGTGACCCAGGGTACCCTGAGTTTTACAATGAGCCAAGCATAATGAGTATGAGGTCAAGAAAGGAGCTGAAAGCCAAATGTTTATTACTTGAATCATGTCGACTATCAGAAGAAATCGCTAAGCCCACAGTATTGGATCATCAGATGATAGCAATAACTTAAGAGTATCCAACCGTTTCATTTTAGTGCGTGGCTCATACGATAGATTGTTGTTAATAAGATTTAGATTAGCCATATATAATCCATATATATATATATATATATATATATATATATATATATATATATATATATATATATATATATATATATATATATATATATATATATATATATATATATATATATATATATATATATATATATATATATATATATATATATATATATATATATATATATATATATATATATATATATATATATATATATATATATATATATATAATATGCTACTTACCAGTATGCATCTGTTCTTGGCATGTAGAGCTGCAGATCTACACACTTTTGCATGGATCGCCATCTGGTGTTGGGCCCGGATGGTTGCAGTTTGTTTTTCCTCTTGGAAAGTCTTTGGAAGTCACGCGGTCGGTGACTCCTCCTTTGGATCGTATTGCGCATGGGCTTCGGCTCCATCCTCAGATTGTTTTTCGCCAGCAGGGAAAGATGGAGCGTAGTAACAACAGTGAAGAAACCCGTGTGTGTTGTATCTAAATAAGATAGACTGGAACAGGTACAGGTAGCCGGGTGGGCGTGTGTAGATCTGCAGCTCTACATGCCAAGAACAGATGCATACTGGTAAGTAGCATATTCCGTTGAGGCATATGAGCTGCAGATTACACACTTTTGCATAGACTATCTAGCAGTTCCCAACCTTAGCGGCGACCACCGGTATCTGTTGCAGTGGTTTGAAAAAGTGTTTTTAGTACAGCCTGGCCCACACTAGCTCGTTGCTTGGTTTGCACATCTACACAATAGTGTTTAGTGAAAGTGTGCGGTGTTGACCATGTAGCTGCTTTGCAGATATCATCTAATGGGATGTTCCCTAGAAAAGCCATGGAAGCCCCTATCTTCCGTGTAGAATGGGCTTTAGGGGGAACGGATAGCGTTTGTTTTGCTTTGTGGTAGCAAATCTGGATGCATTTTACAATCCACCTAGCTATCCCTGATTTTGAGATGGGGTTGCCGTTGTGTGGTGGAGAGAAAGAGACAAACAGTTGTTTGGTGTTGCGAAAAGGTTGTATTCTTTGGATATAGTAAAGTAAGGCTCGTTTGACATCTAGCGTGTGCAGAGCCCTTTCTGCAACAGTCTGAGGTTGCGAGAAAAATACTGGTAATTCTACAGATTGGTTTAGGTGAAAAGGGGAAATGACTTTAGGTAGGAATTTTGGATTGGTACGGAGAACAACCTTGTTCTGGTGCATTTGAAGAAAAGGTTCTTGTATGGTAAGTGCTTGTATCTCACGGACCCTTCTAAGAGAAGTGATGGCTACAAGGAAACCTGTTTTCCATGTGAGGAATTGCAGTTCGCATTTATGCAAAGGTTCGAAGGGAGGCCCCATCAGCCTTGTGAGAACGATATTTAAGTTCCACACAGGTGAGGGTGGTACTCTGGGGGGAATTATTCTTTTTAGGCCTTCCATGAAGGCTTTAATGGCAGGTACTCTGAAAAGTGTTAGGTGCCGCCTGTTTTGTAGGTAAGCTGCAATTGCTGCGAGGTGTAGCCGAATGGAGGTATAGGCTAGATTACACCTTTGTAGGTGGAGTAAGTAGCATATGATGTGTTGTATAGACACATCTAGAGGATTGATTGTGTTGTTATGGCAATAAACAACAAATCTTTTCCACTTGGCAGCGTAGCAGGCTCTAGTGGTAGGGCATCTAGCTTCTTTGATGACGTTCATACAATCAGGGGGAAGGTTTAGGTATCCGAATTCTAGGATTTCAGGAACCAGATCGCAAGGTTGAGCTGAGCTGGGTCCGGGTACCTGATCTCTCCATGGTTCTGGGTTAGGAGGCATGGTGAGAGGTGTAGCTTTTGGTGTGGTACTACCGAGAGTTCCAGCAGCGTGGTGTACCACGGATGTCTGGCCCACGTTAGAACTACTAGGATCAGTGTGAGGGAATGCTGTTGTAGCTTTTGCACCACTAATGGAATGAGTGGGAGAGGTGGAAAAGCGTACGCAAATTTGCCTGACCTGTTCATCCATATCGCATTTCCTTTGGACAATGGGTGTGGGTATCTGGCGGCGAAGCTTGGGCATTTTGTGTTTTCGTGGGTGGCGAAGAGGTCTATCTGTGGATGCCCCCACATTTGAAAGAACGGATGAAGAACCTGCGGGTGAAGTTCTCACTCGTGGATCTGTTGTGTCTGCTGAGCAGATCTGCCACGGTGTTTTGGACTCCTGGGACATGTTGAGCTAGGAGAAAGATTTTGTGTGGAATTGCCCATCTCAATATGCTCTGTGCCAATTGAGAGAGCTGTGGAGAGTGTGTGCTGCCTTGTTTTTGAATATAATACATGGCCGTCATGTTGTCTGTGCGAATGAGGACTGCCTTGCCTGAAATCCGTGGTTGAAAGGATTTTAGGGCTAGAAAGATTGCTAGTAACTCCAGATGGTTGATATGGAGTAACTTTTGTTGAGGCGTCCATGTGCCCTGCACTGTGAGGTGTAATAGGTGAGCTCCCTAGCCAGAGAGCGATGCGTCCGTTGTTAGTATTATTTGGGGAACCGGGTCCAGGAACGGTCGACCTTTGGAAAGGTTTGTGGTGTTCCACCACTGCAGAGAGCGATGGGTACGACCGTCTACCAACACCAGATCTGTCAGTTGCCCCTGGGCCTGGTTCCATTGGCGCGCTAAGCACTCGGAGTGGACGCATCTGGAGTCTTGCGTGAGGCACTATGAAAATGCAAGAGGCCATCATCCCTATCAGTGGCATAAACACTCTTGTTGGAAGGGAGTGTTGAAGTACGAATTTTTGTCGCAAAGCCTGAATGCTTGCAATCCTGGCCGGATTGGGGTAGGCTATTGCTTTTGAGGTGTCTATGGTGGCACCAAGGTATTGTTTTATGTGGGATGGTGTTAGCTGGGACTTTTGGTGGTTCACCGTGAAGCCTAGTTGGTGAAGTAGTTGGATTGTGGTGGCGGTGTGGTGTACACATTGGTTGTATGAAGTGGCTTTTATCAGCCAGTCGTCCAAGTATGGGAAGACGTGAATGTGCTGTCTTCTGAGGTGTACCGCCACTACCGCTAGGCACTTGGTGAATACCCGTGGTGCTGTTGTGACTCCGAATGGGAGCACCTTGAACTGGTAGTGTTGTCCGTCCACTACAAATCTGAGGTACTCTGTGAGCATGGTGTACTGGAATGTGGAAGTATGCGTCTTTCAAATCCAGTGTGGTGCGTTGGTTAATGACCCTGGCACTAACTGGGTCTTTAAAAACCTCTGGCGTATGCTTTACCACCCCCTTAAGCATAGGTAATATGGAGGTAGACCTATGTGTGGTATCAAATGTGTCAAGGAGGAAATCCTCCTCCACTGGGTCAGTGTGCAAGTCTACCCCGTGATAGTGTGCCGCCCTTTGAAGTAGATGGTGGAACCCTAATGAGTCTTCCGGTGGCGATGGCCTGGAAGGGTAAAGGTCATCTTGTGGGACGTCGGGGATATCTGGGTTATTGTAGTCGTCCCATGGGTCTGGGGATCCTGTAGGGGTGGGGTCTTGGGGCACATCCCCTATATCCTGATATGGGTCCCCCTGATCATCATAGTCTGGAGACGGGGTCGGAGAGCGATGAGGTGGGAGTGGAGAAGGCGGAGGTGGAGAGGGTGGAAGAGGTGGGGAGGGTATTCTGAAAGGAGAGGTAGCAGAGTCCTTCCTCTTTGGAGGTAGAGGCGGAGCCGGTTTATCCAAATGTCTCTTTTTGGAAGAGAGTGCCAGATGTCCAGTTTTTGGATCCTTGGTGAGAATTTTTTGCAAGGGATCCGGTGTAAATAGTTCCGGAGAAAGTGTTTGGTCCGTCGGTGCCGAAGGCGTCGGGCCGATGTCTTTTTAGGCTTTTCCGTGCCAGTTTGCTTAGCACCGGGCTTGGGAACCTCCGATTTCTTGGTCGGCGCCGAGATGGGCTTCGGCTTGGAAGTGTCGGTGCCGAGGGCCTTATGGGGTTTGGTCGGTACCGAAGATGGCGTCGGTACGGAAGAGCTGGGTTTCGACCCCGAGGGCTTCAGTGAGGAGCTCGGTGTTGAGGTAGAGGCCGGTTTCTTTTTCGGTGCCGAAGTGTGTTTATCAAATGCAAACACAACAATTGATGGACAGAATGCAGAACAATGTCATACATTCACCCCAGTACAGAGATCTGGGCCTAAATCCATCGTTTTTTTGCTCACCATGCCGTTCCAGTTTGAACCCAGCCATATGCAAATCAGTCTTGACCCTGTGCCTCATGGGAACAGTCCAGCCCGAACTGCCAAGCCAGGTCCTCCCTGGACTGGAAACAAGCATCCTAGGACCGGTTTCTGGCATTTCAGCCGTCTTCAGCCAGGCTTGCTTGATTTCCAGTGGCATGGAGAGCAAGGGACCCACGTCTGGGCATACCCTTCCTCACCACCCCCTTTTGTACCGCTTTGTTCGCCATAAGTTGGCAGGGTATGCTCAGACGCGAGTCCCTTGCTCACTTTGCCACTGGTTTCAAGCAAGCCTGGCTAAAGACAGCTGAAATGCCAGAAACCGGTCCTAGGAAGCTTGTTTTCGGTCCAGGGAAGGCATGGCTTGGCAGTTCGGGCTGGACTGTTCCCATGAGGCACAGGGTCAGGCTGATTTGCATATGGCCATGTCTGAACTGGGGTGGCAGAGTGGGCTAAAGAACGGTGATGGATCAAACCCAGATCTGTTGACTGGGTGTGAGTGTTTGATTGGTTCTGATGCTCCGTCCATCACCACCCCCTTTTGTACCGAAGTGTGTTTATCGGCACCGCTGGTAGGCTGGCTCGAGCCCGAGCCGGCGGAAGGCTTACTTGGCTTCTTCACCGGGCCCGAAGGTGGGGTGTGTGAAGCAGTGAAGTGAAGTGTGAAGCTTGCTAAGGAGACACTGTATTAAACGCTTGCACCGGTTTGAAAACTCGCTCGACTCTAGGGTTGGAAGCCTCAGAGTTGCACTGCTCTTTTATCCTTCCATTTGCTGCTATTTTTTTTTATCTTGTTGTGTGTGATCTATATATACCATTTTTTATTAGTTGAATTCTAAATTGTATTTCAACTGAATTTATTGCACTTCAAGACTCGCACGGCCCACTTACCCGCACTCTAAAACTTGAACCTTCACTCGCTTTGCGAGACTTCTCCCCCTAGTCCGGGCCTATCATCGGGCGCCATTTTAGCTTGGGCAGACTGCCGGGGACTATATATTTCCGGCCAATGCAAGCGCGCAGCGCGCGCAGCGGGCGCGCCGATGGAGCGCCGGAGGCGCGCCAGAGGCAAGCCCGTCTGCTCCCGTCCGCACCCTGACTGGACCTGGGGCCGCCCCCCCCTGCTCCTGACTCTACGATCCCCAGACTTACATACTCCAGTTCTTGTCTGTATAGCCTTCGACCGTTACCAGGTATATGCTGTTCTCGTCTGCACTGTAATGATGCCCCTTTGTCTTGCCCTATATGTGCTCTGGCTCTCACGTCTCTCCCATCGGAACTAAATATTCTTTCATCCTCCTTTTGGACTGCCACCCCTTTCCCAATGACAGTACACCTTTCTGACTCTTCTCCCGATTTTAGTTTTCTTAGTTTAAATTGTAGATCTCTGCCTAAACATAAGAGAGACATATTTGACCTTCTCACTTCGTCTAGGCCGTCGGCCTTGTTTCTTACTGAAACCTGGATTAATGACTGTTCTGGGCCAGACATTGCCACTGCCCTCCCTGAGGAATACACTTTTGTGGGACGTAACAGAAATCTCGGGGTTGGAGGCGGCATTGCCATCATTTATAAGAGGTGCTATTCCTGCAAGTGGGAAGACTTTGACATCCCCAATTGTGAAGCTGGTAGTTTTAAATTGCTTTTATCTCCAAAGTTTACATTGTCCGGTGCCCTTTTGTATCGCTCGCCAGATGCGGCTGGCGCATGGGCA
This sequence comes from Triturus cristatus, assembly GCF_964204655.1. Taxonomy (NCBI): domain Eukaryota; kingdom Metazoa; phylum Chordata; class Amphibia; order Caudata; family Salamandridae; genus Triturus; species Triturus cristatus. The sequence continues at coordinate 932,256,391 of NC_140584.1, read as the reverse complement.
GCCGCCCTTCCTGAGTTTATTGCTCCTCTTTTGTTGGAATCTAATAACTTTCTGTTACTGGGGGACCTGAACATCCATCTTAACGATACCCTATGCTCTATTAGCACTCATCTTATACAGGACTTTGCCGCCCTTAATTTAAATCTTCTTAACTCCGGTCCAACTCATAAAGGCGGCAATCTATTAGACCCTATCTTTGCTAATTTGGCCAATATGACCTGTCTTCCTTCCAGACCCATTACTTGGTCTGATCACTTTGTTGTTGAGTTTCACATTCAGATACCAGGTGCTTCCTGCCCTCCTGCCGAATCACATTCCTTCAGAATCAGTAGAAATTGGCAAAGACTTAACCTGGAGCATCTCAACAGTTCCCTTGAAAAGACCATGCCTCCTCTCTTGAATATTTCTACGGATGATGCAGGGACGATTAGTACTTGGCTCACCTCTGCAATTGATTTCTGCTTACCGGCACGTAAATGTAAGCTCAACTTCCAGCACCCCCCTGCTCCCTGGTTTAATGAACAACTAAAAATTGAGAAGTCCCGCTGCAAAAGACTAGAGCGTATTTGGAGATCCAACTATTCCCTAGTTGATAAAGAGAATTACAAACTCGCATTACATAACTACCACGCTTCATGTAATACCGCCAGGGCTAATCACGTTAACAACATGATACTGAAAGCTCAGAACCGTCCTAAAGCTCTCATTAGGGCAGTTCAAGAACTATCGGGTATGTCCTGTGCTCCTAAAGCCCCCTGTTTGGATAACATTCAATGTAATTCCTTGGCGGACTTCTTCACGAAGAAAATTGACAACATCTATGCGGGTTTCGATGTTCTATCAGCTGCTTCATCCAGTTCCGCTACACCGAACCATGTCCTTCCACCTCATCAGGATAGCCCTGTACGGTCTTCATTTCCTCTACTAGTTAAGTGGGAACTCATTTCTATGCCCGCTCTTCAGAAACTGCTGGCAGAGATTAAATCTGGCTCTCCTTTGGATCCTATGCCTCCGCAGATCCTGTGTACCCTTGCTGATACCTCACTTGACTGTATCCTGGCTCTTTTGAATGCCTCTCTTATGGAGGCAATTGTTCCCAATGCCTGGAAACATGCGATGGTGGTCCCGCTCCTAAAGAAAGCCAACGCGGATCCCAGTAACCCAGCCAACTTTCGCCCTATCTCCTTGCTTCCTTGCCTCTCGAAGATATTGGAGAAGCATGTTAACCGCTACCTAACCACTCACATCGAATCAGCAAATGTTCTTCATCCCTCCCAATCTGGTTTTCAGGCGGGCTTTTCTACGGAGTCCACCCTCCTAGGAGTTTCCGAGACAGTCAGACGTCATGTAGACAGAGGGGAGACGGTGGCACTCATCCTTTTGGATTTGAGTGCCGCGTTTGACACCGTCTCCCATAACATCCTTCTTTCTGCTTTGAGGTCTGTTGGGATTGACGGTCCCGCACTTGCTTGGATTTCTAATTTTCTTTCTGACCGCACTTTTCAAGTTTTTTCTTCTTCTTCGGTGTCCACTGTTCATAACTCCCCTTATGGTGTTCCCCAAGGTTCGATTCTTAGTCCTTTGTTTTTTAACCTTTATGTAAGACCCCTTGCTTTTCTTGCTGAACAGTCGGGACTATCTATTTTTTCTTATGCAGACGATACCCAGATTATTTTCTCTCTCTCTTCGAATCAGCACTCTTCCTCCTCCTCTCTTTGTTCTGGTCTTGCTGATATCGCCAATTGGATGCTGACTAACAAACTGAAATTGAACGGCGACAAAACGGAGCTGCTCCTGTTCGGTCCGGATTCCGCTCTCTGGGGCCCACAACATTGGCCTCAGCAAAATGGACCACTACCGGTGCCAGCAACAGCAGCACGTAATCTCGGGGTCCTTTTTGATAGTCAGTAATCCATGAGGCAACATGTGGTTAAAGTAGCAGCCACCCGTACCACCATCATCATCAGGTGGCTGAGGAAGATCATATGGATGCTTCCCCCCGACACCCAGAAGTCAGTGGTCCAGGCCTTGGTGACATCGCGCCTGGACTACGGTAATGTTCTACTTCTGGGTGCCTGTAAGGAGGTTTCCCGTAAGATTCAAGTGGTCCAGAACATGGCTGCCCGCTTACTCTGCAATTTGCCTAGAACCTCTTCTGTTTCCTCTTCCTTGCGCAGCCTGCACTGGCTGCGCATAGAATCTAGGTCTAAATTCAAAGCTTTATGCTTCATGCACCGTATTAAAGCTGGTAAAGCCCCTCACTATCTATCCACCTTAGTCCATCAATACTGTCCTTCTCGCATTCTCAGATCTTCTACTCAATGCAAATTCTCTGTTCCCCGTTTTAAGCTTGTTAGAGTTGGTGGTCGCTCTTTTTCTTACCTGGCGCCCTCGCTCTGGAATTCGCTTCCCATTCCCTTACGGTCTGAAACGTGTTATCTTAAATTCCGCAAAGGAGTAAAGACCTGGCTGTTTTCTCTGTAATCGGTCTCTTAAATACTCTTGTCTGACTAGCGTCGGGAAACCCATGGGTAGCTGCGCGCTTAACAAATTCATAAATTCCAATTCATTCATTCAGTGTCTCTGGTCTTGCTTAGGCCCGGAGGCGAAGGCGTGACCGAAGCCTTTTTGTGTGTTGGCGCAGGTGTGGGGGGGGGGGGGGGGGGGGTATAGTACTCACGACCCTCTGCGCCGGAGTGATGTCTTCCACATCTGACTCGTCGGCCTCGGAAGCACTGACGAGGTCCTCTTCGATGCGCTGCTGTCCCGGATCTTCGATGTCGTCTCCGAAGATATCGACTGGAACAGAGGTCGAGGAGTGTGCCATATTTCTTCTAGCTCTTCAGTCCCGAATAGTCTTTTACGATCGGAAAGACTTACAGGCCGGACAGTCTCGAGCCTCGTGTTCGGGGGAGAGGCAGAGGTTGCATACCTCATGAAGATCGGTGTGGGGGAATTTGGACCCACATCGAGGGCACTTCTTGAATGGAGTTCTTTCCATCAGCTGGGACCGGAGCTTGGGTAGGCCCGAAGGCCGCAGTCGACGACTGGAACCGAAGGGTTGCCGATGAGAAGGTGCGTTGATTGAGGAGATCGCGATCGAAACAATACCGCGATTTGGGGTGAGGATTCCGCTTCGATCGTCGAACTGGCAACTGTTCGGAACCGGAGCGCGAAGATTACATCCGAGCCCGATGGCGGAATAAAACAATCTGAGGATGGAGCCGAAGCCCATGTGCAATACGATCCAAAGGAGGAGTCACCGACCTCGTGACTTCCAAAGACTTTCCAAGAGGAAAAACAAACTGCAAACATCCGGGCCCAACACCAGATGGCGATCTATGCAAAAGTGTGTAATCTGCAGCTCATATGCCTCGAACATATACATACATACACACACATACATATAATCGTTATAATCGTATAACCAGTTTCCCAAACATGAATGAATGGGCTAGGGTGATGCCCCTGTGATAACAGTTCAGAGCAAACAACAATTCATGTAGCTTTTTTCTGTAAATTTTATAACCTACAAAGGAAAAAATGGTTAGTGCCGTTTTTAAAGAAACTTGATTTTAGAAGATGCAGACCGGTGTGTTTAGCTTTATAATTTTTAGAAAACGAATTTAAGATATGGATCTTTAAGTTTTTGAAAAACGTGATAAAATGTAGAAAGTTGATAACACTGTGATGGATTACCTGTATTATAATTTTATTTCTATGGGAAAGGAGCTGATGTTTGTTAAATCTGAATAACCATGTATTTTTATGATGTTCTTTTATGATCTTCTAAGAATAGAAATCGAATAAAGCTTGTTTATATATAACAACGCATCCTCCACTGTCAATCCCCTCCCGGATCCCAACTCTTCCCCTATTTCCTCTCCTATCCATGCGAGACGTGTACCTGCTATATTTGCAAAGCGGAATACACGCAGTAATAGAAACCCTCCGCTAGGCACCCAAGCTAATCTCAGCGATGGTGCCATCACAGTTGTATCTAAAGCATTAGAGAATAGGGTACCATCCACTGACACTAATATTTCCAACTCTATAGATAAAACTATAGGTACCACAGATACTACTGATAATATTGACTCAATAATTGACACCAATATAGTTTTGACAAATAGGTTTCTCCCTCTACAGAATATGGCCCATGGCATACAAAATGGAGTAACTGAATCAGGAAGTATTTAATCTGCAGGGAGTGTTCTGAGTGAAAGAATAAGTGATCATAGGGGTAAGGGCTCTCTAGATGTACTGTCTGAAGGGGGACAGGATTTGGTTTCAACTGTGCTAGGTCTAAGGGCTGAAGTTACTTCACTTAAGACACTTATTGCAGCACTTATCGACCAAGATAGAAGCATGCCTTTAACATCCCATTCCAAGTCAGAAATAGGCTGTGCCCTAGGATCAGTTACCAATATAAAACCCATAGTCCCCTTGATGTCTATTCCCACACGCTCTCTTGGTTCTACCCTTAATAAGAATGGTCTGCAAAACCAAGTTAGAATATAAACTCCCAATGGCCTAAAAGTTAAATATTGCCAACACCATGTTCAAAACCAGGGCGGGACATATATATGACCACTGTGCCCAAAATCACCTCACATATAGGATATGAAGATCGCCCACAACCTTGTAGCCCAAGAGGCTAGATGTTGCTCCCGACGCCAACCAGTATTCAAATAAAATATAGCCCTCGAACCTCTTCTCAGTTACAAAATAGCGACCTTGACACTTTAATGGGGTCTGACTTGCTACTGTTGATTGACTGTCCCATGGAAAAGCCAGGCCTATAATGAATCATAAGCTAACTGCAGAGAAAGGCTCAGGTGAAGGTTACTATGACCACTCACAGACAGATATTGATGTCCCCAAAGATGGCCCTCGTCTACCACAGGAGTTAGCCTTAGACTTGCACTTAAGTTGTAGCTTGGGAGGGAGTTACCCTTGGTCAACAGGAGGCTCCAAAACAGTGCTTTGGATGGTTTCCTGGAATCCAGCTGGTGTGAGGTCCAAAATGGCACTTGCGCACTGGGTACAATACATAGAACAATACGATATATGTATTTTACAGGAAACCTGGACGAACACTCCAGTCTTTATACCTGGGTATGTAACCTTTTGTCGTCCGGCACTTAACAAAATGCATGGTCGGCCTGCTGGGGGACTAGTGATCTGGGTTAAAATAGATCTCCAACTAACTATGTGAGATCAATACTCTTAGCCCGGCTATTCTAGCCATCCACATTAGGGGCCGGAATGGTGTTGGTCTAGATCTTTCTAATGTTTATGCCCGAGGTTCCAAAACTGGAAATAGGTCTCCTACCATACAATTGCTGGAAGATTGTCTGGAAGGGAGGGAGTCCACTGACCCATTGATAATAGCAGGTGACTTTAATGTCACCTACGAACCGCTAGACGTAGAGGATATAACAGACTGTGGCAAAATCGATAAGTTATGGTGTGTACCGGGGCTTGATCTATCACCTATCAAAAAATGGACATGCACAGAGTTGCAGTTTTATGCATTAAGGCTTGAATATGGGCTTAGGGCAGCAAATGGGAAGACAAGGTCAGATAAGAAGGGGGCGAATACTTTCAATAGGACAGCTAGTATGAGTCGTATCGACTATTTCCTTGTAGATGTCAAGCTGTGGCCTCGGGTGTTGGAGATGGTGGTTGGAGCGACCACTGATAGTGATCATAACTCTCTTGAGCTCACAATGTCCTCATTGTGGTCATTGGCCCAAACTGCCCCAAGTATACAACTCACAACTAGGGAGATCTGTCGAATAACAACGGCCGAATAAAATGGGAGCGAGTCGCTATTGACAGCGAAGATCGGAAAAATAAAGATTGATCTATTAGATGATTACAGCGAATTGGGAAGTTTACTTGAGCAACAGGATGAGCTTCCCAAGATCACAGAGGGCCACTCACCATTTTTTAAACAACTGATGTCCTATTTTACCATGCCCCATAGGCCCGAGGGAAAGCCCAACACTATCAGAACTGGCTTCAGTTGGTTTAACGAAGAGTGTAGGACCTTAAGTTCGGAATAAGCTATTGCCATTAGAGCAAATATTTTGCCAGAAATAAGAGAAGTAAGGAGAAACTATAAAGCAGCATTAACCAAGGCGGAAAAGGCTTGGGAGGAAGACCGTTGGCTCCAGATCAGTAATGCATGTATGAGGAAAGACTGCAGTTCTGGCTTCTTGTGACAAGGGTGGGGAGGTTAGAAAAACCAATTCCACCCTCACAATTCAGATTTAAAAAATGACTGATCAGACATTGCAAAGGGTGAAATAGATCAATCTGAGTACATTTAAAATCAAAGACTAGATCCAGAGAGTCCAGTAACGCGTGTAGTCCAACAGTGCAATGTATAAAACCCAATGTATCGAATTCCTGAAAATTCAGTAGCTAATGTATATTCCTCAACTCTCACATTGATCACCTAATATAGAGCACAGCTGCCTAGTTTTCCTATGCTAATACAAAAATCATGATTGTCTTATAATAGAAATCGTGTGGGCAGTGTGGATTTCTTTAAAACCACTGCTGCAATACAGAAGAGTCACGTTCTGAAATATGTAATGTTTAATGTCCAAAAGACGTATATGATTCATTGCAAAATTGCAAGTCAACTGACTAGAATATATTATTTTAGCTGTCTATATATACATATATTCACAACTATAATCTTCTGCACCGCTCCATAACAATCCCATTTTCAGAGTTTAGTGCCAGAGACACTTCCATGTATTGGGGCAACGTGATGACCTTTGACTACCATTGTTTTAATTTAATTTATGTGTTTAAATTCCCTTTGCACTTGCATTTCATGTCTCCTTACAGCTGCAGAGTGTGAGTGTTTTCACAGAGTAGAACAGCCTTGCCAGGAACAGAATATGTGGGATGTTTGTTTGAAAGCGAGAGAGAAATGTGTGAAATGTACTTCTCTGTGTCGGAGTGTAGTGCTATAGGCAGTGGTACACAAATGTGCATGATGTTGTACATTGGGAAATGAAGTGTGAGATGCCATAGGCAGTGGTGCACAAAAGTGCATTGTGTTGTACACTGGGAAGTTTTAGAACGTTTTCACTATTGGCTTTTACATGCCCTCATGCCATCTTGAATTCTGACTCCGTCTAGCTTGAGCTTTGTGCACACAGGCAGGGCCCTGATCACTCAAGCTGTTTAGGTTATCCACATTCAAGATTGTTTCTGTACTTTATGGCTTTACTAAGAAAAGGGGCTGAACATGTTGGAACTCAGAAAAATAAGTGAGAGCTCTTTTGCCATTGGAATGCTTGCATGGAGAGCGGCCAGCTCCAGTAAGTTACCATGGCGCAGAGGAGGTCCTCTCGGAAACTTCTAGTGCTTTGAGATTATAAAACTGGAGGTTTGTTGATTTGGAAAGCGGGATTTTAGACCTGAATGAAGGCAAACGCATCTAATTCAGTGTAGGAGTTCCCTGCTTGCGGAGTCTCTTGTATTTAGTTTGTATACGTATACACACACTATATACATATATATATATATATATTAGCTCCAAACCGGGTTCCTTGCATACGAATCAGGCACCAACTCCGTGGGATGATTTTAAAGAAATGCTTTATTTCAAAAGCTGTGGCACAGACGCGTTTCGGCGAACGAGTCCGCCTTGCTCACTGTGTCTGACCCAGTTCACATATACTGCTTATAAGCTGGTAATGTGCACAAAGTACACACCCCCCAATTACTTGGCAACCAATCAACAAACAATTTACATGAAAGAAATACTTATGTCAAACAAGTCTTTCCTCAGACAAGTGTCAATCGAAAAATATAACGATACAAAGTATTTGAAAGAAAGGGCATATCAGTACATCATTATTTGTAAAAAGTGCAGGAAAAATTCCCAAAAAAACAGTGCATGGTGCATAAACATTTAGGAGGTACAGCCCAAGTGGGCATTCGTAAAGCACAATATAAGAAATCTACTATTGATGACCAAAAGACAATGCAGCCACATAGTATTAGTCTGTTATTGCCATGTATTAACCAAGGAGGACTTACTGAGCACATATAAACAATTCAGCTAAATCAAAAATGACTAGACTGGGTCACGACTCAAAGGATTGTTTACAAGGATTTTCTGAAGAAGCAGTTTGAAATTTATAGATGAACACTTAGCGCTTCGTCGGCATTCAAACCATTAGGAATCTTACAATCTAATTGAATAATATATCGTGACTCCAACTTCCTCAGAGCAAGTTGTCTATTCCCACCCCTGACATTTTTCTTGATACTGTCAGCCACAAAGTATACCAAATCTTCTGCTTTACCATTGTGTACTCTGTTGATATGTCGAGCCACTGGATATGTTGGGTCTTTGTTATTAATTGCCCTTAAATGTTGCAGAATTCTGACATGTACCGGGTGAATAGTGCTACCGACGTACATCTTATTGCATGTGCAACGTAGTACGTACACCGCAAATTCGGTTTTGCACGTGAAGTGCTCCCTGATCTCAATGGGAGTTCTCCTAAGAGGGGTCACGATGGATTTGGTATTGATTCCGTATTGGCAGGCTTTACACTTTGTACATTTAAAAAATCCTTTTTGGGTTTTTAGCCAGCTGGTACCTTTATCAGATACCGGAGCATTAGAAACAAGTTCCTGTTTCATGGACTTAGCTCTCCTGAAAGTTAGCTGGGGGAACTTGGCACATGAAGGACCTATAACAGGATCACACCTTACAATCGGCCAGTGTCTGTACAGAATTTGTCTGAATCTCTGATGGAAACTATTGTAGCCAATAATTAGCCTTGGTGTCTGTTGGGCTGTTTCCCCTGAAGTTGTTTTCTGGCCCTTGTTCTTGAAAAGAAGATCCCTTCTTTCAATATTTTGGCACTTATCTTTGGCTGATTTGAGAGTTTTAACATTGTAGCCTCTATTCTTGAGTCTTGTACACAAATCATTTGTTGCCATAGTGAGGCTCTCAATGGTGCTACAGTTTCGCTTCATGCGGAGGCACTCGGCATAGGGAATGCTTTCAATGAGTTTTACAGGATGGAAACTCTGAGCATGTAAAATGGCATTCCCTGATGTCAATTTGCGATGTGTGCGTGTGTGTATACGGTCTTTCATGGTGTACAGTTCTAAATCAAGGAACACAATAGATTGTTTGTCTATGGTGCCAGTGAACTTTAGATTTAAATCATTGGTATTGATCGTGTTCACAAAATCAACGGCACTAGACTCACTGCCCCTCCAAACAATAAAAATATCATCAATGTAACGTTGATATAAAACAACATTTTCAATCATTTGAGTATTGCACTGAGTCAGGAGTACTTGCTCCTCCCACCAGACCATATGCAAATTCGCATAGCTGGGGGCGAAGCAAGTACCCATAGCTGTCCCTTGAACCTGTTTGTAAAGAAGCCTATCAAACAAAAAAATGTTGTTAGTTAAACACCAATCCACCATATTTAACAACATCACTGCGTGTTCTTGTAAACTTGAATCTCTTGCGTCCAAGTAATGTTTGGTTGCTCGAATGCCATCCTGATGTCGTATGCTAGTATACAGACTCTGTACATCTAATGTGACAAACAAATAGTCCTCTTGCCATTTAAAATCAAAAATCTTGGCGAGAAAATCGCCAGTATCCTTGATATAAGCTGGTAAAGTCCGTACAAAAGGCTGCAGAAAAAAGTCTATGAACTTGCTGGTATTTTCAAATAAACTCCCAATGGCAGATATGATTGGCCTTCCGGGAGGACACTCTGCATTTTTATGAATTTTTGGTAGTAAATACAATTGCGGTGTCACTGGATAGTCATTTTTTAAAAAATCAAATTCGTTTTTGGTTATTAACCCATTCCGTTTCCATTCATATAAACATCCGTGGAATCGTTCTTTGGTGCTAATGATATTAGTTGCACTGATCCGTGTATAACAATTCGTATCTGATAATTGGTTCAAAGCTTCCTTGTTGTACATATCAAGGGGCCAGAGTACGATATTCCCACCTTTGTCGGACCAACGTACCACGATGTCAGAACGTGCTTTGATTTTTTGCATTGTCTTTGAATATCCAGCTGGTTCTTTATTTTTCAGCAAATTAAATGTATTACTACTATCAATTGCCAAGACTCTAAGTTCCTGAATCATTTTGTCTGCAAAAATGTCAATATTGTCTCTTGGCATAAGAGGATTGAAAATGGATTTAGGCCGAAACGGTGTTGACACAAATGTAGATACATTATAATCCAAAACTGCTCCTGTTGCATCCGAAATGGGTACCTGTGTTACACATTCCTGCTCAAGTTCCGCCATGTCTTTAAAGAAGGCTGCTTCTGCTGCAGATAAATTGTCTGATTCTGGTTCAGTGCTTGCTCCTTGGTCTAGCAAGATTTTTTTTCTCTTTGATATTAAAGAAATGTTTGCGTAATTTCAATTTTCTTGTGAAATGATACAGATCTATCCTTGCTTGGGTGTAGTCAAAATTAGTAGTCTTACAATACGACAGTCCTAAAGCAAGAATTTTTTCTTCATCCGAAGTCAAAGCCATGTCAGTTAAATTAACAACAGATGCATACTGGTAAGTAGCATATTATATATATATATATATATATATATATATATATATATATATATATATATATATATATATATATATATATATATATATATATATATATATATATATATATATATACATACATATATACATACATATACATATATATATATATATATATATATACACACATATATATATATATATACACACACACACACACACATATATATATATACACACACACACACACATATATATATACACACACACACACACACACACACACACGTATATATATTTGCACGAGTTACTTACCTTCGGTAACTGTGTATCTGGTAGAGACGTTGTCTAGACGCAGATTCCTTAACTTAGAATATCCCCAGGCGTCAAGACTGGATCCAGAATTTATTTTGCAGCAGCACCTCTGCGCGCCGGGGGATGGCGCCACACGTAGGTGACGTCAGCGAGGTCATACAAGTTCCTCCCGCCGCGCGGACGTCAGTTTTCTTTGGAGAAACTTTTCTGCGGCACAACGCAGAGCCACTAACAAAAACTGTGAAAGTATGGGAACAGTGTGCGAGGAATGAAAATCCATGAATAAAGAAGGAAGGTGGTGCAAGATACCACTGTAAAAGAGAAGTAGACACTGCCCACATATAAGAGAAAAAGCTGCGAGAAAGAGCCTCACAAGCTAAGCGAAGACCCTTCCCCAAGTGCAACAAGGGAAGAATATCTCAGACAGAAATAGACTGTCATTACCATGTGGAACTGTGTCAGCCAGCAAGAACGGAGCACAGAGAGAATAGTGCACAGCAGGAAGGTATAAAAGACTGGCACTGCCCCTATAGTAATGGAGGTCTGAAACAGAGGTCAACAGATCCCCAAAGGACTGTAGAGGAGACCAGAACCCTGAGCCAGTAGAGAAGGCAGCAGGAGAAGAGAAGAAAAGAAGATGAATCTCCTGGTGAAGGTGAATCAAAAGGCACCATTTTACAGGAAGAAACCCTTTGGAGAGAGTCCGCTGTATATGGCAATCAAAATGCACCATTTTACAGGAAGAAACCCTTTGGAGAGAGTCAGCTGTATATGGCAATCCTCAAAGGGACTCAGCAATGTGAGCACCCATGAGAGAAAAACCCATGGTAACTGAAAGAGGCCAGTGGAGAACCCCACTTGGTAAGGTTATCCCAGAACGGGGAGGCTGGGTGGGCCTTAAGGAATCTGCGGTTAGACAACATCTCTAACAGATAAATTGTTACCGAAGATAAGTAACTCGTACATCTGATAGAGACATCTAGCCGCAGATTCCTTAACTTAGAATAGATACCATAACCATACCCCAAGGGGGAGGTGGGTCTGCGACAGAACAACAAAAAGTGCCAAGCACTTGAGCCGTCAACAGAGTGACGGACAATGGGGGAGACTGTGGCGTAACAGCCAGACAGCAACCCAACTAGCTCAGAAGAGCAAGAGATAACAGGACGCAGACATCCCCAAAAGTGCCAGAATGGTGCTACACCATAGTTGAACAAGCATTAGAGGTAGAAACGGCACCAGCCATATACCAGAATATAAGAGAGAGCGGTAAAAAGGGCCAGTCTCAGCTTAATGGCGCGCAATGTGAACACCTACCAAAGGTTGAGAAGAAACATGAAGAGATGCAATCAGAGCCTACCAGACTAGTTCACGGAAGGAAGGCCGGAGAGGCTACAGCCAAGAACCAAAGCTCAAGAGGTAGAACTTCGTAATGCTTTTAGAAGTGCAGGCGGAAACAAAAAACACGCCAAGTGCACACCCAGTCCCAAAGGGGGGACAGGGGCGAACGGTAACACTCTGAAGCATGCTGATGCGGGCCACCACAGAAACATGCAAAGAGCCACAGAGACCACAAGGTGGTGTAGTTAAAATAAGCATAAGACTGCCCGCCAGGCAGCAAGAAGACTAAGGTGAGAACCAACACACGAAATAAAGATATGCAGGGTGTAGACCTAGGACAACTGACATCAGAAGAGCCGTCCCTGCATGCCCAGCTAATATAATTTAGGGTGATACCTAATGAAGGAGGCACATCCTAAGGAAGGGGCAGCAGAGGCACCAAAGTACCAAGGCGTAGAAATGGAGGAAGAATCTCAGAATTCTAGACCACACCCTCTGACTGGAAGGAAAGTAACCCTGGTCCAGAAAGAGAGAACATTCAGTACCGGAACACCAAGAAGGGAGCAGTGCAATACCGGGGAACCACTCCAGTAAGTTGAACACAAAAAGGGACCTCATTGGCAATCCACATGTATCACTGAAAAGCGCCCTGACACAAGGAGACATTGGACCAGATCTTGCAGCCTCGAAGAGAGGTAAAGACGAAGAGTACCCATGGAACTTGTATATATACATAATATAAATATATATAGCAAAGACGGGTAAACGGGCCACGACTATGCAACATGGTTGCACAAGAACACACCTAGTGCATTAATGGCAGACGGTATCCGCATTTAAAGCGTGATAAACACAGTAAAAACCTCCCAAGGAGGAGAATGAGGACAAAAAGTAAGATGACCCATGACGTATAGAAGAGGCGCCAAGGCACAACATTAAGCACCGTACAACAACAGATAAAAGCACCTGGTGACTCACAGATCCCAAGAGATCTTAGGCCCAGTTGACATAAAGCAGAGCTATACAAGACCAGGTACAAAAATCTGTGGAATACTGCCACAGGAGACTAACTGCCAGCTCAAAATGCATAATGCATCCAAAGGATGCTAAATAAAAGGGTAACTTCCCCCGACCATGCGAAAAGAAGACCTGAGGCTTACTGCCAACCTAAAACAAATAACGCATCTAAGGGATACTGAATTAAAAAGTACCACCCCAGAACAAACGTCTGAGGAATAGAGGCCTAAGGGGGAGGGCGAAAGCCCGCAAGGAGGCACTTAACAGCCGAATCAGCGTGAGCATCAAACAACAAAACCCCAAAGGGTAAATCAACAAGTCGCTCCCGGATATTCTCCGGAAAGACACTATCCCGCAACCAAGCATGGCGCCGCAAGGCAACCGAACCAGCCATAGCCCGGCCTAAGGAATCAGCAGTATCCAAGGCGGAGCAGATCGTAAACTCAGCAAGATCACGGCCATCCCGGAGAAGATGGAGGTCAACACGAGCGCCTTCAGTGGTGGCGGAGAGCAGAGACTCTGCAGAGTCCCACAGGGCAGAGGTAGCCCGAGCCAGGACACACACTGTATTAGGGATCATAGGGTAGCACTAGTGGAGGCAAAGATGTTACGACCCCATGACTCAAACCATCTGGGCTCCCGGGAGGGAGGAAGCATTAGCCGGGGCAAGGAAGGGAAGGCAGTTTACAAAACTAACCCTTGCACGTCAGGATGCACAAATAAGCAAACTGGATCATACGGCGCAGGACGGTGGCGGTGCAAGACAGAACGAGCCACCGCTTCACCGGAAGCCAGCCGCACCCAAGTACCCAATAGGGCATCATAAAGAGACGCTTCAAAGGGCAGAAGCAGTTCCACATTCCCTGACCCACGGTGAAGGAAATCAAGTAGAGGGTTCTCAGACAAGGGCGCTAAAGGGGGTTGCATGTTCAAAATCCGAGTGGCCAAGGAGACTACTCAGAAAAGCCGCTCCAGCCTTGGTAGCTCTCCGTGGAGGGGACAGCAGCTCATCCGTAGGTAAGGGCTGTAAGCTGACCCTCCCAAGACACTGATGGTGCGACCAATGCCCAACTGAGGGGAGCCCCATTGATGAATGGGGGTCCTGATGGGGGCGCATGTCCGGAATGTTCTGGGACCCGTGCCCCCGACAACAGATGAAAGTGAGGTCGAGGACCTCCGCGACATGCTCCTCAACTTACCATTAAGTAGCGAACAACGGCCCCGGGCCCCAGAGGGCGATCGATGGCGGAACTGAAAAGTAGAGCAGCCCGCCGGGGGACGAGGCGACTCCAACCGGGACAGCCGTGCCAAAAGAAGTTTCATCCGGCACTACCGCCGGAACTTTTGCTTGAGGTGTTGGCAGGCGTCGTACTCCGTGGAGTCATGGTGCTCGCCCAGACACCACATACAGATAAGATGTGGGTCCGTTGCAGACATTTGCCGCGAACAGGAAGTACAAGTTTTAAAACCTGAAGTCATCGCACACTGTTCCAGATGTGAAGCGTCGAAAAAGGGCCTGAAAACAGGCCAGAGGAACCGCTTACTCCGGATCCGCGTTGCACGCGGAAAAGAAGGAAACTGACGTCCGCGTGCCGTGAGGTACTTCTATGACCTCGCTGACGTCACCTACGTGGACGATGTCAGGGCGGGGTCATGTGGTGCCATGCCCCGGCGCACAGAGATGCTGCTACCAAAAAAATTCCAGATCTAGTCTGACGCCAGGGGATATTCTAAGTTAGGGAATCTGCGGCTAGAATATATATATACATATACACATACATACATATACACACACATACATATACACATACATACATATACACACACATACATATACACACATATACACACATATATATATATATATTACCTACTGGCGGTCGCCAGTAGGTAGTTATAGTTAGGACCCTGTTTCCATAGGGAATCCGCAACATTCTATTTTGAATAACTTTGGCGCCGGTCGACGAATCCTCGCGAATTTCTCAAAATAGGTGGGGCGCTACGCTCCGCTCCTACCCTGAAAGTCTCGGGGGGATTCGTCAAGCGGGGGCTGAGATAAAAGGGGGGTCCCAAAACGCATTTTTCCCATGCATTTTTCCATAGGACCTTTAGACAGGGCTACAGCCCGAACGGCTGAACAGAATTACTAGAAATTTGGCAGAGAGGTAGTCCTCAGGTCAAGGAAGTGCCTTTTGTAGGTTTGGTGTAAATCTGTTCAGTAGATTCTGAGAAAATAGCCTTTAAATCAATATATATAACTGAGCCAGCTTACGGTACGCTTACCGTAAGCTTACCGTACGCGTACGGTGGCGTGCGCGAGCGCGATTCTGATTGGCTGTTACATCTAAGTAAACATTCGAATCGGTCGAAACCAGGAAGCGGCGGCCGCCATTTTCTCTCTCGCACTCTGAGGGGGGGGGGCTGTAAACAAAGGCAAAAAACATATAAAGGGGCTGTTTAGACAGCGCCCATGCACATAGCCATGTTAGTTGAGTCCTCAAAGATCCCCCAAGGCCAAAAACGGTAAATTTTTATTTTTTGAAAATTTCGCCGATTACGCTTACCGTACGCGTACGGTGCGCTTACGCAAAAAATTTTAATAAAAAAAAAAAAAACTCTGTGCATGGCATATTATTGTCATCACTTACAAATTAAATTTAACAGATTACCTATCACAAGGAAGCGCATAATATGTCCTCCATGTGCGCACGGTGCGCAACGTGGGCACGCGGTGCGCGTAGCGCACTGCGTGCCCACCTTGCGTGTACGGCACTAACTGCGTAAAGTAGGTGAGCGGTGCGCGAAGCGCACCGCGTGCTCACTGTGCGCGCACGGTGCGCGAAGCGCACCGTGCGCGCACGGAACGAACTGCGTTAAGTGGGCGTGCACGCCACGAATGGCGTAAAGTAACTTAGCATTTAAAAAACCGTACAAATTCACTGAAAAAACCATAGGTTTCACACACGTTATAGTTAGGAATTAGCATTTAAAAAACCTTGCAAATTCACTGAAAAAACCATAGGTTTCAGACATGTTATAGTTAGCGGAAATTTTACTGATAAAAAACCAATGAAATTCCCCTGTTATAGTTAGTGCAGGCAACTATAACTCATGCGACCGCAATCTTCTGCTGATGACATATGTGTCTTTATGAAAAAAAAATATTTGTAATATATGTATAGCTAAAAATTTATGGAAGACGACATGGGCAAATAAGTGTCTAAATACAGTATTAGCATCAGCAGAGGATTGCGGTCGCGTGAGTTATAGTTGCCTGCACTAACTATAACGGGGGAATTTCATTGGTTTTTTATCAGTAAAATTTCCGCTAACTATAACATGTCTGAAACCTATGGTTTTTTCAGTGAATATATATATATACACACACACATACAAAAGAAACATTGCCCTCGAATGGAGACGCACTCCCAGGTAGGTTTTTCATTTATTTTAATGGAAACTGTAGCGAAGCCAGCAGGAGGCATTGAATCAATTCAAAAGCAGCCTTAAGCGTTTCAGGTGACACGCCCTTGTTCACAGGGAAAGTCGGAGTGCCCAACAGCAATTTGAGTCACCTAATATGCATTTAAATAACAGTTCCGTTCCCAGTGGGCGGTCTGCAAGTGCAAAGCATTATGGTATAGGCAGTACTGCAGTCATTTCACTCAAGTGAGTTTGCCCTTGCTTCAAACAATAAAAAGTCATTAATACCCCAGTGGGTTGATTAAAATGTCCCGCTCCTGAGATCGCTGCACACATGTCATCCATAAAGACCTGCCATCCAGAATAATGACTGCCAGTTGGTTTCTCCATTCGAGGGCAACCTTTGTGTACGTACACAGATTTTTATGGGTCTTTACATAAATATCCAGTTTTACACTCTGCATTGTTTTAAACATAGAAAGAAATTTAGCAGGAAAAATTAATAAATGTCCGGTATGAAATTATGAAGGCAAGACCTACATCTACAACTTTGCACTCTCACCTCAGGACTTCGAAGAGCAGTTTCTATAGCTAATCCAGGACCAAAACCAGTCAATGTTTTTACGTTGGTGGAGGCAGGCAACGCCCTTCGACACTGGGTAAATGTTGAAAATGCCAAAGACTTTAAATGTTGTGTATATATATGCCGATCTTCGTGCTTCACAGGTTGCAGCAGGTACTGACATGGGACAATCTGGTAAAAGATTTAAAAAAATCGTGGACATAGGTTATACATTTAGTCTAAAAACCATTAGAAAGAACATTGTAGAAGCAAGCATTTGGATTATGTATAGCAGCTAGAACAGGAGTGCTTGGCATGATCTCTCACAGAATTGACCATAAACACGTTGCAAAATTTTTATAGCAAATAAAGCTATTAAAATGTGTATATTTGGCCATAATACTGCAGTAGGTGCAACAATTGGGAACATGAAAATAACTTCTTCATTAATGTATCAGTTCTTTAAGTCATTGCTCTCCAAACGTTACTAATGGTTTGGCATTGCCTGCAGTGCAGGAAGGAGACTGGAGGAGAGCATCTCCAAAGAAAGACATCACTGCAAAAGAATGAGTGCAACAAATGTGACTTTCTGCAAGCATAAACTAAATTGTGTTTAAGTGGGTCACCAAACACTACACCCAGTTCCTATACATTTTTCAGGCCAACATAATTGAGTGAGTTGATAACTTAAGTAGCAGGGAAAGCAAGTACCTCTATCATGATAGTTTTTCTGAACCAACTATACTGGTTGAGAAAATAGATTACACAACTGGATCCCAATGATACTGGGCTTGAGGTAAGAGGGCAGCGATTCATGGCCTGTCAGAAGTTAAGCAATCAAGTTGGGCAAAATTTCCAGAGGCACATCTTTCTTACTCATGTGCCCAGAGAAATGCATGCAAAAAGTATGCAGCATAGGCGCTTCCGCCCTCCCCTCGCCCCCAATACGAGCATGAAATTCCTGTGAACCCATTGGAGGTGCTACTATTAAGTGACTTATCTGGGGCACTTCGGCTGATGGCACACCCAAAGCATACCACCTTTAGAAAGTGGTTTCCGCCCCCTCAACCAAGCCTGTGTGTGATCAACTGTGTGTATGGCTAAGAAACCAGCGTTCTTCAAAGGCCTTTTATTCTGTGTCCCTGTGGGGAGAAACAAAATGGTTACTTACCAGTAGGAGTAGTTTAGCGGCTTGAAGAATTTTCTGGATTCACATGCTGGGCATTAATCCGCCATATAGTGGTTGCGTCTGGATTTATTTATTTTTTTCTCTTGTTTTGGTCGCTGTCGACCACCATTTGGTGCCAGGTGCGACGTCAGACGGTATCCTGGAGGTCGACGTGCATGGTAGCCATCTTCGGATTCTTTTTTCCGTTTTGTAGTCTTTGAGATGGTTGTTAAATAAGTTGTTTAATCATTTGCTTCCCCACCTGTTCGTTTTCTTTGTAGGGATGGCCGGGTGAGTCGCATGTGAATCCAGAAAATTCTTCAAGCTGAAAAACTACTCATACTGTTAAGTAACCATTTCGTTTTGCAGAGTGAATCCTTTTCTGGATTCACATGCTGTGCATTAGATTATGTAGCGGGTTCTCCTGTGTTTGGGAGGCTGTGGCGAAAGGAAGACTTTGCAAACAGGTGTTGAAGCACCCCTGTCCAATTTGAGCTTCCTTACTCATCTGAATGTCCACACAGTAATGCTTTGTAAACGTGTGTGGTGATGCCCATGTTGCTGCTGCACAAATAGAGTCAATGGGTGCATTTGCCATGAAAGCCAAGGTTGCTCCTTTTTTTCTTGTGGAGTGAGCTGTTGGCGGAATTCTTTTTTGGCATTGGCATAACCTGATTGGATGACTTTTACTATCCATCTTGCAATGGTTGCCTTTGGAACTGGTGATCCTGTGATGGTATGTGAGTAGGAGACAAAATTGTTTTGTCTTCCTGATATGTTCTGTTTTTTGTAAATAGTACAGTAACGCTCTCCTTACATCCAGGGTATGGAGGCTTCTTTCGCCTTTCGTTTTTGGGTTTATGGAGAAAACTGGTAGGATGGTGTTTTGATCTAAATGATTTTTAGTTACCACTTTTGGTATCAGGTTTGGGTTCGTCTTTAGGATTACTTTATCCTTGTGCATTAGTAAATATGGTTCCTGTATTGTTAGAGCTTGCAGCTCACTTACTCTTCGTAATGATGTGATAGCGAGGAGAACGACTGTCTTTAGAGTAATGTGTTTGAGGTCCGCTGTATGCATTTGCTCAAAGGCTTTTGCATAAGTTGTGATAGTATTGTATTAAGGCTCCATGTAGCTACCGGAGCTGCTCTCGGTGGAGCAATTCTTTTCGCCACTTCTAGAAACCTTTTAACCACTGGCCTTGTGAAAAAACTTTTACAAGCTTTTCCTCTTGTGTATGCTTCTATGGCTGCCAGGTGTACCTTTATGCTCGAGTAGTTGATATTACTATCTAGGAGGTAAGTCGGGTATGTTATTACTGTTTCTTGAGCGTATTGAACCGATCTTATTGTTAGTGGTATATCGCTTCCATTTTGCTATAAAGCATTTTCTTGTGGACTGCTTTCTTGCCTCTTTTAGAATTTCTATTGATCATTAAGGCAGGTTGAGGTGTCCAAGTTCTATGTATTCAGGCGTCAGGATGCCAGATGCAGCGTTGCTGGTTCCAGGTGAAAGATGTGTCCTGGTTGCATTGTTAGCAGGTCTTTCTCTGCCTTGATCATGAACCTCTCCCCTTGGACAGTTATAGGAGGGTTGAGTACCATGTTTGTCTTGGCCATTGAGGGGCAACCAGGATCATTTTGGTTTCTGGATGTTTTGCTTTTTCTAACACTTTTTGCATCAGAGGTATTACTGGAAAGGCGTAAGCAAATGTCCGTGACCAGTTGAATGAAAGTGCATTTCCCGCTGACTGGTGGTGTGGAAAACTCGTGGCAAAGTACTGGCATTTCTTGCTGTGCATTGTTGCAAACAGATCTATCACTGGTGTCCCCCAGAGTTTGAAAATGTATTGTACTGTTTGTTGTTTCAACTCCCATTCGTGTGAATAAGTGTTCTGTCTGCTCAGCTGATCCGCTGTAATAGCTACTCCTGGTAGATGTCCCATTTGTGGATTGATGTTGTGGACAACTGCCCACTGCCAGATCTCCTGCGCTAGTTTGCTGAGGGGAAGGACTTTGTACCCCCTTGCTTGTTCAGATAGAACATTTTTGTTGTATTGTCTGTTTGTTAGGGTAGTCTTTCCCTGAATGTGCCTTTGAAATGATTTCAATGCCAGGAAGACTGTTCTCACCTCTAGGAAGTTGATATGTTTTATGGAATCCTGTTTGTACCATTGTCCCCGTACTTTCAGCTGGTTGCAGTGTGCTCTCCAACCCTTGAGGGATGCGCCCGAGGGCATAGTCACAGATGGAGTTGGGGTCCTGAAAGGTCTCCCCTGTGCTATATTACTGGATGCCCACCATTAGTTTAATGACCTTCCTCACTGTCAGAGATTGACGCTCCAGGTAGTGTTGTCTCCTGTTGGATAGCTGGTTTCCTGTTTTGTGTGGGATACGCTTTTGCCTTTGTTGAGCTCCTTATGGCTCGCAGGAATTTATTTTCCTTTTCTAGTTTTGTTGATAATTGTTTGCGGTTTACTGAAAACCCTAATTTTTGTAGAGTTTGGATAGCTGCTTAAACATGTTTGTAGCATGTTTGTTTTAAATGTGCTCTTATGAGCCAGTCATCCAGATAAGGGTAGACGTGGATTCCCTCTCTTCTGAGGTGTGCTGCTACTGTGGCTAGGCATTTTGTGAATACTCATGGAGCTGATTTTATTCTGAAAGGTAGGACCTTGAATTGGTAATGCGTTTCGTTGTGTAGGAAGCTCAAGTTCTTTTTGTGTCTTTTGTTCATAGCGATATGTAAGTAGGCATCTTTGAGATCTATTGTTGCCATATAGTCTCCTTTTTGGATTTGTGTTATTAATTCCTGAAGAGTACACATTTTGAAGCGTTGTGTCAGTATGAATTTATTTATGAACTTTAAGTCCATGATTGGCCTTAGAGTTAAGTCTTGTTTGGGTATTAGGAAATACAGGGAGTAGTTTCCTTTGAACCATTCTTGTTTTGGTACCAATTCTATTGCTTGTTTTTGGTATAGTTCTTTGATTTCTGCCTCTATCAGAATGCACTCTGCTTTGAGGAAATATCTGTAAGAGACATTAGTTAGTGATAGATTCCTTACCTTAGAATATCCCCAGGCGTCAGACTGGATCCGGAAAGTTTTTCATCAGCAGGACCCCTGCGTGTCGGTAGGCGTCGTCATGCGGCTCCGCGTACGACGCCGAGATGACGTCGTCGGAGCTGCTTAGGCGCACTCACGCTCGCTGACGTCAGTTCTGTACACAACTTCTCCGCGCCAGAAGCGCAGAGCCATGCCAGAGACCGACTACTGGTGCAATAGAACTAGGGCCCTAAAAGGGATGACCTGAACCCTAGTGAACAGTTCGCAGAACGGGAAGGATGGGCGGGCGATAAGGAATCTATCACTAACTAATGTCTCTTACAGATATATCGTTACACAAGTAACTTCTATCACTAACGTGTCTCTTTCAGATGCAGATTCCTTACCTTAGACTACATACCCAAGCAATATCAACCCCGGTGGTGGGTCTGCGATGTGAGATTACACCCGAAAGTCACAAGTCGTGTAGGGTTTGAATAGTGCGGTGAGTGTGGAGAACGTATTTGTCGATAGTATTGGCTTTTATGAGCCAATCGTCCAGATAGGGGAAGACATGGATTTGTTGTCTCCTGAGATGCGCTGCCACTACTGCTAAGCATTTGGTGAATACCCTGGGTGCGGTTGTTACTCCGAATGGGAGAACTGCAAACTGATAGTGCTGACCGTCTACCACGAATCGTAGATACTTCCTGTGCGCAGGATGCATAGGGATGTGAAAATATGCGTCCTTGAGGTCCAATGTGGCAAGGAAGTCGCCTTGTTTAAGTAATGGAAGGACCTGCTGGAGAGTGATCATGTGGAAGTGGTCCGATTGTATATACTGGTTTAGTAGTCTGAGGTCTAGTATGGGTCTTAAGGTCTTGTCCTTTTTGGGAATGAGGAAGTATAGAGAATATACTCCTGTGCCCTGATGTTGGAGTGGAACTGGTTCTTTTGCGTGTTTTTGAAGCAAAGACTGAATTTCCTGTTTGAGGAGCGTGAGGTGGTGAGACGACATTGGACGGTGTTTGGGTGGTATGTTTGGGGGGGGGTGTTTATGAGTTCGAGGCAGTAGCCAGACTGGATAATTTGTCTTACCCACCTGTCTGTTGTGATGGAATTCCAGACAGGTAGGAACTGTTGAAGTCTTCCCCCGACCGGAGTGGAATGGTCTGGGGGGAGTGGTGGTAAGTCACTGTTTAGTGGCTGTAGAGGTGTGGGTGTTGTTGTTGCCCCGCCCTCGGCCTTTGGTATTATTTCCCCTGTAACCTCCTCTAAAATATCCTCTGTTAGGGGATGTTTGGAAGGTGGAAGAGGTGTCTGTTCCCACATTTTTGGAGGCCCCTCTATAAAAGGAGCAACGAAAGGAGCCTCTGGCTTGAGGAGACTGTAATGCTCCAATTGATTTGGCAGTCTCATTATCTTTCTTCATTTTTTCTAATGCAGTGTCTACTGCGGGTCCGAATAGTTGCTCCTGATTAAAGGGTTGAGCAAGAATGGTGGTTTGTACTTCCGGCTTAAAGCCGGAAATGCGGAGCCATGCGTGGCGTCTAAGCAGTACGCTTGTGTTGACTGCCCTAGAGGCGGTGTCCGCTGCGTCTAATGCACATTTGATGGAGGCATTTGATATTAGTTTGCCCTCTTGGATGAGGTCATTGGCCTGGGATTTGTATTGATCAGGCAGGTGTTGCAAAAGGTCCTCCAGTTGATCATAATGAACCCTATCATAGTGAGCCAATAGGGCTTGTGTATTGGCAATACGCCAGTGGTTAGCAGCTTGTGCGGCAACCCTTTTGCCGGAAGCCTCCAAGAGTTTAGACTCTTTGTCTGGGGGCGGTGTGTCTCCGGTTGTTTGGGAGTTCGCCCGCTTTCTGGCATTTGACACGACTAAAGAGTCTAAGGGGAGTTGCGCTTTGATGTACGCAGGATCCTGTGGTGCCGGTCTGTATTTTTTTTCGATCCGTGGGTTAAGAACCCTGGCTCTAACAGGGTCTTTAAAAACCTCAGTGGCGTGTTTTATCACTCCCTTAATCATGGGTAGAATGTGATCGTTTTTTTGCGACAGCTCAAAGGTGTCGAGGAGAAAATCTTCCTCAGGTGTGTCTGTGTGCATGGTGACGCCATGGAACAGTGCCGCCCTGTTTATAAGCTGACCAAACCCTAAATGGTCATCAGGAGGGGAGGGTTTTGAGGGGTATGGAGTGGGATCAGGCATGTCAGGCATAGGGTAAGCCCAGTCATCTATGGGTGCCGTGTCCGGGAGTGTAAAGGGATCATTAGGATCAGTGGGATCATTAAGGAAATCCGGGTCTCCCCCTCCCCCTAAATCATCATCATCCTGTGGAGGTGGTGTGTGAAAAAGAGATGGTACAGGAGAAGGCGGTGGGGGGATGGGATAGGAGGTAATATAGGAGAGAAAGGACGTATGGGTGAAGTGGCACAGTCGTCCTTGTTTAGAGGAGCTGGAGGAGGTGGTGTGTCCAGCTTCCTTTTCTTGTATGGCACCGCGGTGACATGTCCGGTTTTAGGATTGATGTAAACTCGTTTTTGCGTTGGATCTGGCCGAAAAAGTTCCTCAGTGTCCGAAGGTGGCTTTGGCGCCGACTTTTTGGGTTCCGATCTGGATTTTGTGAGATCGGCAGGTTCTTTGTGGACTTTTTTCAGCACCGAGGATGTTTTTGGTGCCGAGGAACTTTTCGGGTCCGATGGAGACCTCGGTGCCGAAGAACGTTTCGGTGCCGGTGGAGACGTCGATGCCGAGAGACGTTTCGGTGCCGATGGAGATTTCGGCCTCGGAGCCTGCTGAAGGTATTGTAGGCACAATAATATGAGGTTTGCTCGAGCCCGAGCCACCTGCAGGCTTAGTTTTCTTCGGAGCCGGGCCCGGGGCTTCTGAAGATGATTTTGGATCGCGACTGGGCCCAGCTGGCAGAGTCTTGACCAATGTCTTTTTTGGTGGGGTTGGGGTAGGGGAGCTGGTAATCACAGGCTGCCCCGGATCAGAATCGTCGGCCTCGGACACGATCTGGAGGTCTTCGGAATCGTCGTCAGGGACATCCTGTGCAAAGATGTCTTCTGGTTCCGGAACCGGTTTGGCCATGATATGGCGTCGAGCTCTTCGGTCCCGGATAGTTTTCTTCGAACGGAATGCGGCGCAGGCTGGACAGCTGGATTCGTTGTGGTCTGGTGAGAGGCACAAATTACAGACCTTGTGGTGATCACTGTGGGCGAACTTTGCTCCGCATTGGGGGCATTTTTTAAAGGGTGTCCTTTCCATCAGCCGCGTCCGGAGCCGGTCCGATGGGATTTTGACGTTGAGTTATACATTTTTGAGAGTTGTTGTGATTGCTAGAAGTTTTCTGCTGGAGCGGAAAAAAGATCATCCGAACCCAATGGCGGAAAAAAACAATCTGAGGATGGAGTGGATGCCCATGCGCACTGTTGTCCAGAGGAGGAGTCACCTATCTCGTGACCAAAGACTTCTTCCGAAGACAACAACAACCTGCAATCATCCGAGCCCAACACCAGATGGCGATCTTATCCTTAGTGTGTGATCTGCAGCTCATATGCCTCGAACACAGTGTTTTAAGTACTGCTTGGCCTACATAAGCTTGTTGGTGTGCTAACACATCTACACAATAGTGTTTGGTAAATGTGTGTGCTGGAGACTATGAAGCTGAATTACATATGTCAACTAGAGGAATGTTACCTAAAAAGGTCATAGTAGCCCCTATTTTGCGAGTGGAATGCGTTCTAGGGGGTATGAATAAAGTTTTTAGCTACTGCACATCATATTTAAATGCATTTAACAATCCATCTTGAAATGCCAGATTTAGAGATGGGATTGCCTTTGTGAGGTGGAGCAAATGCAACAAACAGTTGTTTTGTTTTGGTAAAATCTTTGGTTGAATCAATGTAGTACAATAAAGCTTTTGACATCAAGCGTGTGAAGAGCTCGTTCTGATACAGAATCAGGTTGAGGAAAAAACACAGGTAACTCAACTGATTGGTTTATATGAAAAGCAGAAACCACTTTGGGAAGGAATTTAGGGTTGGTGCAAAGAACTATCCTGTCTTTGCAGAGCTCAAAGAAGGGTTCTTCCACGGTTAATGCCTGTAGCTCCCCAACTCTCCTCAATGAAGTGATTGCACGGAGAAAAGCAACTTTCCATGAAAAAAACTGCAAAGGACAATTGTGCAATGGTTCAAAGGTCTGACCCATAAACCATACTGGTGCAGGGAGGTTTATTGGTGGTATTACCCTTTTCAAGCCTTCCATAAAGACTTTGATTACTAGAACTCTAAATAGTGATAAATGCTGCTGTCCTGCAAATATGCAGCTACCGCTGCAAGTTGTAAACAGATGTATAAGCCAGTCCAGTTTGCAGTAAGTGTAAGAGGTAACAGATAATATTTTGTATAGAAGCATCTAGAGGGTTGATTTTGTTATTACAGTAGACCACAAATCTTTTCCATTATGTTGCATAACAAGCTCTGGTAGTAGGCTCTCTCGCCTCTTTTAGAATAGGCATAGAGTCTGGTGGTAGATTTAAATAACCAAACTATGACTTCAGGATCCAGATCGCTAAGTTTAGTTCTTTGGGATACGGATGTCTGATTTCTCCATGGTTCTGCGTAAGGAGCCCGTTAGTGAGATGCAGCTTTTGATGTGGAACTACTGAGAGCTTTTGGAAGTAAAAAGGAAAATGAGAGAACAATGGTATATCTCGAGGCTTAATACGGTTGGACATGGTTTGAACTCTAAAGAATGGACAAAATTTGTGTAATGTCATCTGCGCTTGATTCGTTATTTGCGGAATTTCTCAGTTATACAACATGAAGAATTAACATTTTGTCTGGAAAAGAAAATTATTTTGTGATATTAATAGATTTAGGTAAACCAATAAAAAAAAAAAACTACAGGACGAAGAGTTTTTAATAAATATTTTTAAAACTTTTTCACTCATTTCCTAATTATGCATAAGGCACGTACTCAAGGTAAGTAAGGATAAGGCTTATTTATTTTTCAGGTCTCCCTCGACCCTCGCAGTAGGAGAGATGCGCGTTTCGGCTGCGCAGCAGCCTTTATCAATCTAATTGGCGCCATACAAAATTCAAGTTTAACACCATCAAGGCATAAACATAAAAAATGGACTTTAGCTGTTGCAACACACCACAAAATTTCAGCAATAATGTTATGTTTCATCTTAATACATTGTTTAAATTCCCATTAATATTCTTGGTAAAGCTTAAATATCTGCATAATGCACATTAAACATATCACCAAAAATCAAAGCATATTGGGCCTGTTGGTAAATGCACAGAAACAATGTATCGAATGTCCTGAGTAAAGACATGTAAAAATGACAAGCCAAGGGATTTGTATATTGCACGCTATGGCGCCAAAGGCGCTCTACAATATTCTGCCCTCCAGATTGCCATAAAATTGAAATACAATAAAAGAGTTGAAATGTGCTGCGTGTACTTTTTACACATATGGAAAGAGACATCATTTCCTAAAAGAAACCGAGACAATTCAGACGTAACACTCGAGAGCTTGTTAAATTAAAAAACACAGGAAAATAACTTGATGCTAGTGTCGGTGTTATCACCACGGAGCTTCAATTACTCACACATGTGTGTATGTCCAACATAAATGCCAGCATCCGGAAAAACATTGCTCCAATAAACAGGACTGCAAGGCCCACAATCCTCTTGAACGGCCATGCAAATACCAGAGTCCGTACATACCAACTGTGTTCCAGTTTAGATTACAAAGGCAACTTGTGTTTATTGTCCCGTAGCGAAAATAGTCATTTCATTTTCACAAGTTCATATTGTAGGAAAATATATTTAATGTCACAATAAATCAGCAGCACCGATTGTTACTGTGTGAAGGACACACATAACGGAACAAAGTATAAGTGATGTTTTATTTCTCAGATGTTAGGAATATACTATCTCTGAAACCATGCACAATATAATCTTGGTAATATTTATATATTGGTAGGATTTACAGATGGTTACTCTTATACTGAGATGATACGGTTATAACACTAATATGACTGCGCTTGTACAACTGGTATACGTGCGTTCACTGTCTGGTCGGTGCCTTGTTGGTAATGATATTGAGGGCAACTACATTGTAATTGAAGTTTATCACTAATTTTAGAGGTTTTAATAACAGCAAATTTAGTTCAAATAATGTCCCATAGATGCTTGGCTTTTATTGCTTTTGATGGGATGCAGATAGGATCAGATTCATACCTAGGCAATATCGTTTGAACACAATTCCAATATGGCAGCGCTTAAACACCAAGGAAAGTAGCATTCCTGTTCAAGGGTGTGTTGTCGATAACATACGTCATCACAAGGCGGGTTTATATACGGCCTCAAGATGGCGCATACATTAAACACAGCAATCCTGTTGGATGCTTTATTCGAGTGAGCAGGTAAGTGTGTTTTGGCAAGGGTAGTTATTTGTTTGGTTACAAATAATGGGAAGGTTTTTCGGATTGGTAATTGCCCTATACATTATATGTCGTTTTAGTTAATTGAATGGATGAAGTTTGTGAGTTGACAAGTGCAACTTAATCGGTGACACTTGTTGGGGATTAAAGACCCAGTGAGGATTAACTAAAACCATTTGCTTTTCTGGCTGTTGAAGCTACCAGAAGGCATAATCGTTTCACCTTTTAGTGATGATTACATCCTAATGTTAAGGTGGGATATTTCAGGCATTTATTCTTAACCATATTGATTGTTTTTTAAATGTGTCTGTATAGTTATTAAAGCATAGTGATATGATACAGAATATGGTGATGATTTCTCCTTTGCCAATTTTTAGAGTCTATGTAAGATACATAAAAGGAGACAAGAGGATCAGATATAAGGGAGATGTGGATTATATAAACCATAGCCCATTCGATGCATGAGACTATACTGAAAGACTTCGCGGTAAGTCGACAGGAGACATTAGGGTCCCATTTTAATAATTGGCTTTGCTCAAATATATGGGTTTTAGTGCCTGTGTGTATGGGCTTGAATAGTAGGGGACGTATGCCTGAACGGGTGGTTGTTAGTCTAATGGAGAGATATACCTGAAGCCCCTGTAAAACTTTGGTGCTATATATATTTATAAAATATCTTTAATAAAAAATGAATATAAAAGGTTTTTATGGATTGGATATGTTCTTTATGATCAGTAGGATGTAGTGTCTTTAGATTTTTGGACATGTATATGGTTATGTAATTGTGTATCTATATGGATGGTAATCTTAATATTTGTATATTCTATATAGGTGTTTACTGCTTGGTTTTATATGTAAAAAGAGAGGAGCAGGTTGTGTTTTGATAAAGGTGGTTCATATGGCTTTAACACCACAAAACGCGTTGACTCATTGATTTAACTAAATCTGGTGGAAACTCTGGCGTGCCTGAGAGAAACCGATTAAGAATGGTTTAACGAATGCCAATGAGAAGCTTCCCACCCGATTAGTCAACAAACAAGTGTTAGTGTGCTGTCGTATGTTTTCTTTTTCCTTCTCTTTTCTATCCTTTTCTCTCTCCTTTAAGGATTGGTTCTGTTATAGTGATGAAAAAAATCCACTCAGGACTTGCTGCTTTTGGTCCTAGAAGCGCTGTTTTATTCATTGTATTGCTTTACTGATTTTAGCTTTGGAAAAGTGTTTTTTAAATAATAGGTTTTTAATATAAAGTATTTTATGTAATTGCATAGTTCAGGCCACATTTTTATAATAAAACAAATCTCACAGTATACATTGTGTTGTGGTACTATGAGTGAAACCGGGGTTTTGGGTTTACCTATCACTTTGGGCTGAGACTGTGCATGTGTGAGAGTCCTGAATTGAACTAAACCCAGAGGGAGTTATTTTCTACAGAACTACTGAGAGCTCCAACAGGATGGTGTACCATGGTTGACGGGCCCATGTGGGAGCTACTAGAATTAGTGTGTGGGATGTTTGCCTGAGTTTCCGAACTGGACACGGAATGAGTGGGAGAAGCGGAAAAGCAAAGGCAAATATCCCTGACCAGTTCATCCATAGGGCATTGACTTTTGAGAACAGGTGTGGGAACCTGGAGCCTTTTGCGTTGTCAACTGTGGCAACCAAGCATATTTGTGGGAATCCCCATTGTTGGAAGTATGGAAGGAAAACTTGGGGATGAAGTTACCACACGTGAATTTGCTGCCTCTTTCTGCTGAGGAGGTCAGCAATCTGATGGTTTCCCCCTGGAAGGTGTTCTGCCAGAAGATAAATCCTGTGATGGATTTCCCAATTCCAAATGGCATGAGAGAGGCATTACAGTTAGAGAGTGTGTGCCACCCCATGGTTCTGTACATAGCTGTCATGTTGTCTGTCTGGACCAGGACATCTTTGCCTATCAGGTGAGTTGGAAAAGCTTTGAGCGCTAGAAAGATTGCTAGAAGCTCTGGATAGTTGATGTGGTAGCTTTTGTGCTCGTTTCTCTACAGACTTTGTATTGTGTAATTTTGGAAATGGGCACTCCAACCTGTCAGAGATGCGTCTGCTGTGAGCACAATCTGTGGAATAGTGTCAATGAAAGGCCGTCCTTTTGATCAATTTTGTGGGTTCCACCACTGCAGAGAGCGATGGGTGTGGCTGTCTGCTAACACTAGATCGGTTAATTGACCCTGCAACTGATTCCACGGACGTGCTAAGCACTCTTGTAGGGGGGCGCATGTGGTGTCTTGCACGGGATACACTTGCAATGCAAGACGTCAGTATTCCTAGCAGTTGCATGAACACTGGCTGGTAATGTTTAGTTGGATTGAACTGTAGTAGCAGACTGAATGTTGTGAAATATGGCTACATTGGGAGGGGCTGGAGCTTTGATCATCTCTAGAGTTGCCCCTAGGTAAGATTGCATCTGTGAAAGATGCGGGTGAGATTTCTGTGCATTGACCGTAAAGCCCAGCTGATGATGTAGGTCTATTGTGGTCTGAGTGTATGGTAGACAGTTTTGGTAGACCCTGGCTTTGATGAGCAAGTTGTCTAGGTAGTGGAAGATGTGGATATGTGGTCTTCTGAGATGATCTGCAACTACTTCCAGGCATTTGGTAAATATTCTGGGAGCGGTAGTCACTCCAAATGAGAGTACTTTGAATTGGTAATGTCTGCCTGCTATCACAAATCTGAGGTTTTTGCGATGAGCTGGATGAACTGGAACATGAAAATATGCATCCTTTAAGTCTAGAGTAGACCTAAAAACTCCTTTCTGTAAAAGTGGAAGTACTTGTTGAAGGGTTACCATGTGAAAGTACTCTAATAATCTATATAGGTTTAATTCCCCGAGATCCAGAATAGGTCTTAAGGAGCCGTCCTTTTTGGGAATCAGAAAATAGAGTTAGTAAACCCCTGAACCTTGGAACTATACTGGAACTGGTTCTAGGGCACCTTTTAATAAGAGAGATTGCACTTCCTGTTCGAGCAACTGCAAGTGGTCTGAAGACTATTTGTGAGAGCAAGGCGGAATGTTTGGAGGATTGGTGGTAAGCTCAAGGCAATAACCATGTTGGATAATTCAGATCATCCATTTGTCGATTGTTTTAGATTGCCAAATGGGGGGAAACTGTTAAAGTCTTCCTCCAACAGGTGTGGTATGATCAGAGGGAAGCATGGGGAAGTCACTGCTTATTAGGGGAAGGGGAGTTACGGGTTGTGGTGCCCTTACCCCTGCCTTAAGAGTTTTCCCCTATATCCTCCTCGAAAGAAGCCTCTTGAGAAAGAAGACTGGTTATTACCTTTGTAAGAGGAGGTCTTCTGGTCTGAGGGTGTGGTTTTGGACCCTGCTCGGTAAGATGAGCGACGAAAGGAGCCTCTGTTTGAAGGAGACTGGAGAGCTCCCATGGACTTAGCCACTTCAGTGTCCATTTTCATTTACTCAAGCACCAGAGATGAATATTTTATCAAATAGTGTTTCTAAATTTAATTGTTAGACTTTGGGCTTAAACCGGAAATCCCTAACCAAGCATGTCTTCTGAGTAGGATGCTAGTGTTGACGCCTCTAGCTGCGGTATCAGCAGTATTTAGAGCACATCTTACTGACACATTGGAAATTTGCTTTCCTCATTTACCAAATCTTGTGCTTTTGCCTTATGCTCATCTGGGAGATATTGGAGCATTTGCTTCATTTCATCCCAGTGTGCCCTGTCATATCTGGCAAAAAGGCCCTGCGAGCTTGAAATGGGCCAGTGATTGGCAGCTTGAGCAGCTATGCGTTTGCCAGAAGCGTCTACTAGCTTGGATTCTTTGTCTGGGGTAGGAGCTTCCCCTGAGGTTTGAGAAAAACTCGTTTGTGAGCATTCGACACTACCAGTGAGTCTAGTAGCAACAAGCCCGTAATAAATATTGGATCTGTTGGGGAGGCTTTATCTTTTTTGTAGACAGGAGTCAAGTTGCGTGCACGCACAGTATCGTCAGCGTGTCTCATCATACCTTTAAGCATAGGGAGTGTTTGTGTTGACCTGTGTATGGATCCTAATGTCTCAATCAAAAATCCTCTTCTAAGGATTCTTTGTGTATTACCACTCCATGGTATTCTGCAGCCCTGGCAATGAGTTCCTGATAAGATACATCATCAGGTGGAGATGGCTTGGCAGGGTTAAGGTCTGATTTGTTGTCTAATGGAGGGTCAATTGAGTAATCCTTCCATTGATCTACTGGTAAATGTGTGTCCCCCCTCATCAATATCGTCCCTGTCAAGGTGTGATTGTGGAGAATCCGGAGGTGTGATGTGCGAAGGATTTAAAGAAAAGGAGGGTGGTGGAGGGATGAAAAGGGCTGGTACCAACAGAATTCTTTTTTAAAGGGATCTAGTAATGAGTGTCCTCATCAGGAAGCTTGTATTTACGAGGTAGCTTGGTTTGAATATGACCAGCTTCTGGGTTAATATAAAGTTTCTTCAGCTTGGGATCTATTTCAGGTGGAACAATGACTACAATTGGATCCAAAGGTACATCTTTTGGTTTCGGTGTTTTCCATGCGGATACGGCCTGGACTGAGTGCGGAAGATATCGGCTACAAAGGCAGTTTGTTTTCCTGCATGGAGGATTTTAGCTGCACACCGGATTTAGACTTGGAACCGGAGGGTTTCTGCGCCGAAGACGGTTTGTGGCCACTCAGTCCTGAGCCGGAAGGCTTCACTGTGTTTTGGAGCCGAGCCGGAAGGCGGGACGTCGGAAACGCCATCTCAGTGCAGAGCTTGGCCAGAAGGCAGAGGTGGTGCCCAAGCCTTAGGTTTTTTGTGAGTAGTTGATGGGGCAAGGGGTCTTCTGTACGGACGTCACCTGCTCAAGTTCTTCGGCATCGAGGTCTATCTAAAGCTCTGAATCCAATTCCAACACGAAGAAGGCCTCTTCCTTCTCCACCAATGATACACCAATATCTTCTTGCTCGGAGTCTTCACCGAAGGTATCTGGCATGTTTTCAAAGCTCTGACGCTGCATCTCTAGACATAAAGGCCGATGATCGCGAAGAGTATTCTTCAACCAAAACGATATGCAAATGTTGTAGTTTTCTTTGTGGCCTGGAGACAAGCACAAGTTACACACCTGGTGTGAGTCGGTGTGTGGTTACTTTGCGTGGCACGGAGGACAGAATTTGAACTGTGTCCGTTCCATCAACAGAGCTGTCGCGACGCGGTTAGGCCCAAAGGCCGTCCACAAAACTTTCTGATCGAAAAGTAAATTTCGTTGACCGAAACTATACGCGTAGAAGTGGGAAAACTGTAGGAAACAATACCATCGGGGTTAGAGAGTATTGTGTACTGAGGGGAACCTGCAGAATGAATTCGAACTGGAATGCAGCAATACACGTTTGAACCCGATGGTGGAAAAAAGCAATCTAACAATGGAGTCGATGCTCATGCGCATTATCACCGAAAGGAGGAGTTACCTTACCTCATGACTAGGAAAGACTTCTTCGAAGAAAAACAACTTGCAAACATCCGGACCCGACACTATATGGCAGAAGTATGAAAAGCATGTGCATCTACAGAACACATGCCTTGAACAATTTTTTTTTTTTAAAAGAGAGCAGAATTTTTTTTTTTAAAGTGCCATTAGCTTAGAAGGCTGCCATTGTTTGTATGTGACATGCTTTGCTGAAACAAGCAGTGAGCCCAGGCAATGAGGAGCAGACAGCAGAGAGGGAGTTTAAAAGAGGTCCGTTCTCCCTCCCCCCACGATGAGGAGCAGAGAGTTGAAAAGCGGTCCCCTGAAGGAAAGTACCTACTGTGTACAACAGGATAAAGTCTTAAAAAAAATAGTGCTTACTGACTGTAAATATAACACCAAGTAACACAGTAAAATGGTCCAGTTCCCGTGGAATGTTATAAATCCGTGAAGGCAGTACTAAAAAGGGACTTCTAAGTTTATTCAGGAATCACAAGATAGCATTTAGAAAGGACAGTAACAGGAGCCAATCGAAAAGTAGGGCGGTGAGTGGGAGAGCTTTAAGTCCATATTACAATACAGCATGCCTTGCAGAGCGGCGCATGCGCTGCCCATGCTTGACCCAAAAAGAACTGCATTGGCTCAAATGGCACACAGATTAGAAAAATTATAACCAAATTCAAGTCTCACTGTGACATCACAAAGGGACTTTGGCAGAAGCATAGGATATAAACCTTTGATAACTTTCTTCTCAACAGCCGATAAATAAAGGTGGCTAATGCTGAAACCTCAAAAGCCAAAAGAGCCAACAAATCTTTTAACAGTGCCCACTGCAAGTCCTTGCTGGGCCACTGACAAAACACTTAGACAGCTTATCCTGCAGTGGGTCAATGTGACCCACAACAGGATCAGACTAATGTGATCAGACTGGATCTGGAAATTTTACAGCAGTACACGGCACGCCTAAGGACGGCGCCTTAGAGCACCGTGATGAAGTCGACAGGTTGTGACGTCAGTGAAGCCATATAAGCCCGGTCCAGCGCGTGGACGTCAGTTTCTTCTGTGACACATTCCACGTCACTATGAGGAGCCACTACAGAAACTGGCTGTGGATTAGTGTGCCAAAAAAGATCAATATATCTTTAAAAATATAAAAAGAAAATGGAAATAAATGGTATGACCATATCCAGGCAAGGCCCATAAGGAAATACCAAAAGGAATGGTGAAGTAATCACAACCAAAGGTATGACAATACCAAGTCAAGATAAAGAAATCCGATCAAATGCACCATTGCTTTATACAATTACGTGAAACGGCAATCACTGGTATATAAAACCAGTTCTGAAAAGGGGTATAACCCTTACACTACGATCGTTCGCAAAGCAGGGAGGATGGGCAGGTCGTTAAGAAATCTGCAGCTAGACTTCGTCTGAACCAGATAATACGTTACCGAAGGTAAGTAACTTGTTCATCTGATAGAGACATCTAGACGCACACTACTTAACTTCTGAATTAAATACAACAGCTATACCCACTCAAAGGAGGGTCTGCGAATCAATCCTACAAAAGTTTCCAAAGAGAACTAGCTGGTTGAAATTAACCACAGACCAGACATACATAGGAATTAGATTAAAAAGAGCAAGCTACATATAAAAACCGTGGCCAGGACTGTAAGAAAGTGCCCCTTTTTGCATGGTTGTTCCCCACTTTTTGCCTGATGTTGATGCTCTGACTGATTGTGCCCTGGATTCCTGCCAACCAGGTTCCCAGGGCCTATGTTCTTTCCCTAAAACTGTACTTGGTACTCCCAAATCGACACCTCCGTGGCCACATGCAAGTTCCACATAAAAGGTACCATAGGTAAAAAGGGCCCTGTGACCAGGGAAGGCCTCTGAGGACTGAGAGAAAGTGGCTCTGTATATACTTTTCCCAAAATAGGTACAGGGTGTACAGAGTCCACAGTCTCCAGAGGTTTGGCAGAGGCTAAAGTTAGATATAACCTTACTCTCTAAAGTGGTAGCTTGTTCGAGCAGTAAGGCAGTATCAGAGGACAGTGTAAAGCATTTCCTGCACACACACAGCCAGCAAATGGTCTCACACACTCAATAACTGAACTCTAGGCCAATGGTTT
This sequence comes from Triturus cristatus, assembly GCF_964204655.1. Classification (NCBI taxonomy): domain Eukaryota; kingdom Metazoa; phylum Chordata; class Amphibia; order Caudata; family Salamandridae; genus Triturus; species Triturus cristatus. The sequence goes on along the minus strand of NC_140584.1, from coordinate 932,220,868 downwards.
ATATATAAAAAATATATGCTTGTTTTATTTTAGAACCAACAATAGGTTTTTAAATATACTTTCTCAGAATGAGATGCTTTATATAATTACTTTTGCAATATGCAATTGACTTTTGTAGAAAGTTACAAGTGGTTGCAATAGGCAACACAATTTTAAACACAATCATGCATTGATTTCAATGGAAGTTTCAAGTTATTTGCCACAGATTACTTTTAGGATTACTTTTGGAATTCCAGGACTGGATCCTAGATTCAGTCCCGGGTCAATACTTGAAATCAAGTGCTAAAAGTCGACTTAATTACTGTGATTATTTTTAGACAATATTTTGCTATTTTAAAAGTTGACACTTAGAAAATATTTCATAGAAAACAGTTAATGATTCCCTATGGCAGAAAATTCAAGTTGCAGGTATAGTATCTTCACGTTACTTTTGTAATCCAGTACTGGGTGCCTAGACTCAGCACTGGGACCTTTATCCAAAACAGGTAAGTAATTACGTTTTCAGATATTATACGATTTTTAAAGAATATTTAAAGTGTGCAGAAATTGACAGAAGAAATTTCACAGAAAAAACAGTTAATGATTTCCTATGGGAGAAAATTGGGTTACTGGTAAGTACAGTTGTAAGTTGTAAGTATTTTTCAGAGTCAGTGCTGGGCACCAAGATCCAGCACTGGGAGCTCACCTAAGCGCAGGTGAGTATTTTCGTTTTCGTTACTCGGCTGATTTTTGGTGAATATTTTAAGTTTTGAAAAGTCCACAGTAAAAGCCAGTCAATGTTACCCTATGGAGAAAATTGAGTTATCGGTTTAAAGGCAAGTACTCGACTGGCAGAGTTAAGGTTCTGGGCATAGACTCAGGGGTCTCCCAGGGTCAGGTAGGTACAGTTGGTTCACCCTCAGCGGAACAAGGGCGGCCGGGTGCAGAGAGAGTTAGGCCCAATGTTATCCTATGAGAGGTAGAGGGGCCTTGGTTGGTGGCTGCTGACTAGCAGGCCACGCGGCTGTGGGAGCTGGGCTCCTGGTCACTTACTCAGGGCAAGTGGGGAAATAGATAGGTGTAGAGGTTGCACTGCCAGGGCCACTCGGGCGGCTGGGTGCAGGGTGCTTTTCAGCCTTCGAGCGCTCAATTGATTTCAATGGGAAATCTCCGGTTTTAGAAAAAGACTGCAAGCTCGGGGACGAAGATTCTTCAGGTGCCACCACCACTTCGAGAGGTAAGTTGGGTAGTTGGAGGATAGGTAGGTACCCCGGGATTAGGCACAGGGGGCCGCGGGGCGCCGGGGTGCCTTTTGGTGTCGGGAAATCTTACCCTCTGTTGATCGCGGTTGGGGGAGCACCTGATTCTGAGGCTGCAGGCTTCTTCAGGAGTGTCGAGGGAGGTCCTTGGGTGCCGGACTCGGGGTCACAGTCGCCGTGGTCTTTGCTCACTCCGGCACAGGCCAGGCTTGGCGGGTGCAGAGTGTGCTGGGTTCGCGGTTCCGGGATGCTGCCAGGGATTAGAAGTAGTTTTTGAGTAGAGCCTCTACTCAGGGGAGTCCCAGGGGGCTTAGAGTCAAAAGGTAGCCAGGTCCTCTGGGGTTTGTGAGGTTGCTGGCCACAAGAGATGCCGGGTGGAGCAGGAGCAGGTTCGAGGGTCGACAGGCCGGTAGGGCTGGGGCCAAAGCAGTTGGCGTCTTCCTCTTCTTAGCAGCTGCAGGGCTGGTCTTCTTTCTTCTAGCTCTTCTTCGGATTTTGGAATCTGGAATCTGGGGAAGGAATGTTCAGGGTGCCCCTAAATACTAGATTTAGGGGCGTTACAGGTAGGTGAAGGGCAGGGACCAATGGGTCCCTGTCCTGGGGTGGGTACACCCCCAATCCTGTGTCTCTCCTGTGGGAGGGAGGCAGTAGCCTAGTCCTGATTGGGCAGGGCATCCCATCTTCAAGATGGCGAGAGCCCGGAGATGTGCTTCACCTCGCCTCTACCACCTGAGGGGTGGGGTTGGCAGGCTGGCACATCCCCTGTCCTTATTTGGGGTTTCCGGCCAAACTTCCCGCCAGAGTGGGGGGTTGCAGTGGCCTGGGGAAGCTCAGAGGCGGCATGCCTTTGAAGCTTCCCCCTGCCCATCCTGGGGGAGGAGATTTAGCACCTCGCCCAGGATGTGCATTGTTGCAGACCCAGGAGATCAGGAGCTCTCCTACCCAGGGGTCCAGCAACATGTCTGCTGTGTGGCAGCCTAGGCAGCCTCAGAACAGACGTGGATTGTAGGTTAGGATACCCTCTGGGGTGCTTGGTACATTAAATCCTACACTGGCATCACTGTGGGTTTAATGTGCTGAGCAGTTTGATACCAAACTTCTCAGTCTTCAGTGTTGCCATTATGGTGCTATGGAGTTCGTGTTTGATGAGCTCCCAGCACCATATACTCTTAAATGGCAGCACTGCACTTACAGTGCCCAGGAATGGACCTAGGTACTGTAGGGGCACAGGGCTCCTGCTCCTGTGCCCACACCATTGGCATAGGGCACCCAGCTAGAGGGGTGGCTGATGTATGCCATGGCAGTGTAGGTGGTGGGCATGGCACACAGGGATGTGTGCCATGTCGACTCTTTGCTTTGTCTTGTACCCAGACACCCAGCCTGCAAGGGCAGTGTGTGTGTAAGGGTACAGGGCCTCTAAGGGTGGCACAATGAGTGCTGCAGCCCTTAGAAGCCTTCCCTGGTCACAAGGCCCTGGGTACCTAGGGTACCATTTACCAGGGGCTGACATGTGGCCAGGGTTTGCCAATTTGTGTTTTGTGTTTTAGGGAAGGAACATAGGCTCTGGGCACCTGATTGGCAGGAGTCCAGGGCACACTCAGTCAAAGTACATTCAGCAATTCAGCAAAAAGTGGGGGCATACCATGCAAGAAAGATGGCACTTTCTCACAAGGACTGCAGCACATATTGTGCCACCCTTAAAGGCCATGTACCCTAACACACAATGCCACTGCAGGCCGCTTGTTTTGGGGCAGAGAAAAGTAAAGACTCTATATGGCACTGCCTCTGGCATAGGCCAGCCACCCCTCTAGCTGGATGCACTATGCCAGTGGTGAGGGTACAGGTGCATGAGCCCTGCAACCCTACAGTGTCTAAGTCCATTCTTAGAAATTGTAAGTGCAGTGCTACCATTAAGAGTATATGGTGCTGGGAGTTTGTCATAAAGAACTCCACAGCACCATAATGGCTACACTGAAAACTGAGAAGATTGGTATCAAACTTCTCAGCACATTAAACCCACACTGCTGCCAGTGTGAGATTTAATGAAAAATGCACTCAGAAGTTATCTTCGAGATGCCACTTGAAAAACGACCTAACTAGTGTCTTGGTTGACTGGCTGCTAGCAGCTGCCACCCCCAACATGTTTCTGGACCCATGGGTCGAGAGCATCCCGCTCTCGGTGCCCTGAATCAAAGCACATGCTGGGCAGAGGTGCCAAGCCTCCTCCCCCAGGATGGGCAGGGTCCACAAAGGGGAGCTTTAAAGGCTTGACGTCTTCGTGAGATGACCCAGCCGTTTGCTGTTCCCAGCAACTGGCCCCCACCGGTTCAGACCCCCACTTTGGACTGAGAATCGGCGGTAAAACCAAGATAGGAGCAGAGGTGTGCCGACCTTGCCAACACCACCCCTCAGGTGGGAGAGGAGAGGTATAACAAGTCTCAGTCCCGCCTATCTGCTCAGAAGCAGCCTTTAGAAGGCCTAGTAGGGATGGTACCACTAAGTTGGCAGGTGGATTGCCTATCCTGGATATTTCGGGCAGTTACATAGCCATCAGCTCTCACATTCACGAATTACTACTGTCGTGACACTCTGGTCAGTCTAGATGGACATTTTGGCCGCTTGGTCCTGCAAGACATTAGCCTGAGCCATTCTGCAGACCCACCACCTTGAGGAGGTACTGCTCTGGTATCTATTCACAAAGTGAGCAGTCTTCAGTTAGAAGTATCCACCAGAAGAACAAATTGCGTACCTTCGGTAACTCTTTCTCCTTTTGTATGGTATCGAACATCAGAAAAAATCCCACTTTAGTAATCTGCACACTGGTTTGTTCAATTTGCTGAATGGCTCTGCGTCTGAAAGCGTGAAAGAGTTTGACAAACTGTCTGCCCGCATGGGTGGTGCTTATATGCACCTCCGTTAATCACTTCTGGAGTGGAATCTTGTTGATGCCTGGTCCACTGTGCCACCCAATGGTACTTATTAGCGCTGCTTTTAGAGTTTTCCAGATCAAGTCTGGTGCCTGAGAAAATTTACACGTTGAGGAATCTTGAGTTGGATGTATTATCCACCTCAAAGAGCATTAACTTCTCTTCCAGTTAGTACATTTAGATGAGGTATGGTTATCTTTGTAACAGCTATTTAAGTGACTCAGACTGAACTCTTCTACATTTCCCCACACCCCAGGACTCAGTTTTTATTGTAGATTATGTTCAACAAAGGTCTTTTCTCACACCTTTAGATAACCTCAAGTGTGTTCCGATCCATCTCTTTTCCTTACATTCAGAATACTTGTGTGACACCTATTCAGCTGTTTTTCTCCTAGTTGGCATTAATTTGTTGTAGGTGTTGTGTTCTCACATACCTTTCTGCCCCTAAATACTGGATTTATGGGCGTTACAGGCATGTAAAGATCAGGACCAATGGATCCCTTCCTTGGGAGGGGTACACCCCCTACTATTATGCCAGCCTCCAGTGAGAGGTGGGCATATGCCTTTCTGGTTGGCTGGGATCCCCCTTCTGCAAAATGGCAGGGACAGAGTTGTGCTTCACCTCGCCCCCCCCCCCCCCATCTGAGGGGTGGGGTTGTAAAAGGTGGGCACAGCTCTCTTCCTCACTTGGTTTTCCCACCGATTCTCCCACCTAGAGTGGGGGCCAGTTGCTGGAAACAGCAAATGGCTAGGGTAGCTTACAAAGGCAGCAAGCCTTTGAAGCTTCCCCTACGTGGACCCTGCTCATCCTGGAGGAGGAGTCTTGGCACCTCGTCCCAGGATGTGCATTATTCCAGACCCCCGAGAGCAGCAGCCTCTCGTCCCAGGGGTCCAAAACGATGTCTTTGTGGTGGCAGCTGACGAGTAGCCATTCAGCCAGGACACTAGAGTTAGGTCATTTTTCAGGGGCATCTCTATGGCGCCCTCCGAGTGCATTTTTCATTAACTCCCACACTGGCATCAGAGTGGGGTTAATGTGCTGAGAAGTTTGATACCAAACATCCCAGTTTTCAGTAAAGCCATTATGGTGCTGTGGAGTTTGTAATGACAAACACACAACACCATATACTCTTTATGGCATTACCGCACTTACAATGTCTAAGAATTGGTTTAGACACTGTAGGGGTACAGGGCTCATGCAACTGTACCCTCACCACTGGTATGGTGCACCCAGCTAGAGGGGTGGCTGACCTATGTAAGGGCAGTGGGTTGTAGGCATAGCACATAGTGATGTGTACCATGTTGACTCTTCACTTTGTTGTGCACCAAAACACGCAGAGTGAGTGAGTGTGTATAAATGTGCAGGGCCTCTAAGGGTGGCACAATAAGTGCTGCAGCCATTAGAGGCCTGCACTGGCCACAGTGCCCTTGGTACCTATGGTATCATTTACAAGAGACTGACAAGTGGCCAGAGAGTGCCAATTGGGTTTGGTTTCAATACAGTTTAGGTAAAGAACATAGGCCCTGGGTACTTGGTTGGCAGGAACCAAGGGCACCCTCAAAGTACATCAACAGTTTGGCAAAAAGTGGGGGCAACCATGCAAGAAGAGTGCACTTTTTAACAACGTCTTTACCACCAGTGCAAGGTTTTTAGGATAAGGCACCTGCCACGCAGCAAGGATATAAGGGGCACTTAGCTGACTGCACATGTGCACACATGAGAGATGTAATTGAGCACAGCCCAGTAACTGCACACAGGTAGTCTAGCACAGATGGGACTATGCAGGGTTAGCTATAGACCTGGGTTAGACCTCATGATATTAGTGGACACTTGTGAGAACATGGGGTGTATTATATGGTATGGTTGTGCAACCTCACTGGGTAATACACTTACCAGTCGTTTTAGAACCCTTGTACTTAGTCTGTCAAACCCTCAGCTCAATCCTAGATCGCTGTGTCACTGATTACCAAGGCTTACACAAAGTAACAAGTGCAAACCATTTATTCATAACAAATCTGACACCAATTTATAAATAAAGACTATTTTCATAATAATTTAAGACACAAGGTTCCAGACATATAGATTTTATAAACAATAAATCAAAGCAATTTCACTGCACCCCAAGCAAGTCTTGGCAAAGTCAATGAATTGGACACTTAGATACCTTTTTCAAGGAAAACATAGTTAAGTTTTAATGTGGTTGGTAAGAAGTGCTTAGGGCGACCAACTCCGGTGGGGACCTAGTCAGGGGGTCCAGCAAGGTTCTAAAGAACAGTTGCCTTTACAGAAGCAGTCCTTCAGCAGTTCCAAGCACATTATCTGTGTTGCAATGTATTCCAGTGGAGTGGTCCTGAAGAAAGGGATGAAGACTGCTGAAGATGCTTAAAGGATGCGATGCAGTCGATGGGAGGCAGGAGTGAGGTCTTTCTTCCTGAATTCCTTGATCCACACAGAAGGGTCTAAGGAGGGGGGTCTCGATGCAGGGTCGACGTCCTACAAAGTTTTTTCTGGTTTGTCTCAAGTCCAGCGCCTGTTGTCACAGGCCAATCCTTCTTGAGTCAATAACTTGCCTTCCGAGGGTCCCGGAAACTATTCAACAGCACTTCTGGGTTCAGCCAAAACGGGTGCACCTCTGATCAGGTTTTGGTTTTTGGTGCTGCATGCAGCAGCAGAAGCAGATGTAAGATTCTGGGCTACCAAGTAGCCCCAAAAGGCTTCTTCAACTGTTGTGTCCTTGTGCTACGAACAAGAGCCAGTCAGCTGACCCTTGGAGTTCTTGGCTTGACTCTGCTATGGTCACAGCTTCTCCCTGAGCAGGAAACTGCAGACAGTCCTCTTTGCTACTCACTAGGTGCAGCAGGTAAAGTCATCAATAGTGCAGCCTCTGCTCGCTGGTCCCTCGGTGCAGCAGGATAGCCCATCTTTTAAGTCGGTCAAGATCTGAGGTCTGGGTGCCAGGAGTGCCCCCTTTATGCTTGGAAAGTGCTACGGGCAGGATGTGGTTGGTAGCCAATGGGCTACCCAATTCCGTCCCATCTGGTGACGCTTCCTGTGAAGTGTGGCACATGGCTGTGCCAGGATACACCATTCTGCCCACTGCCAAGATGGTGAGACGCCTCACGTCGTGTACAGACCTCCCAGCCCACCCCGGGGTGGGGCTACCTTAGGGCTACAGGCCACTAGGGAAAATGGTTTCACAACTGGTTTCACTCTGCCTCCTGTGCCGGTCTACCGCAACGATAGGGGTCTCTAGAGGAGGGCAGAAAGCTGTCTCGTGAGGCAGGCTCCATGTGTGCCCAGAAAGGGACAGGAGTTTTAAAGGGCAACAAAATGGCAGCTTGGCTAAAGCTGCACACTGAAACAAGTTACATTAATTTGACATGACCAACTAGTCGGGCTTAATGTAACAAGTTGTTTGATACCTCGGAGTGCCTACTTTGGTCTCACCATTCAGTAGCTAGCATAGCTGTGGGGCCAGTGTGCAACCCTGTACTCGCCAATTGGGTGACCAAGCCTTTCAACAGTTTGTTTTGCGTGTTTTACTGCCAGGACATGCAAAGTACATGTCCTGCCTGGGTCATATGTTGCACCCTGCCTTTAGGGCCTGGTAGGTCTGCTAGAGGGGTGACGTTCACATAGGTCAAGGGATAGTGGCGGCCAGTGCTTTAAATGTTAAAAGGGGCTAGCAGTGGGCAACTACTCTATTAGTTTGTGTGGTGAACTGGGGGCTTGTTTTACTTATGGGACCCCCAGAGTAGCACCACCAGTGCCGCAAGCCCTGGGGTACCCCTCTAACTCGCACACCCTGGGTAGATTTACTAGCTACTTGCAAGTTTGTAAATTCCAACTGGGTATAGCCAATTTGATATACACTTTAGGGTCAGAGCAGTCACTGATGTCTGGTTAGCAAGCCTCCGTGCACTCAGTCAAAAAACCAGCAGCATCAGTCAAAAAACTTGAGGGGTGACCATACAAAAAGAGGCATTTCCTTACAACACTCATACTGAAAGTCAGTGTGGTTTACTGTTTTGTCTACATTGACAATATTATATACACAAGGGGAAGTGCAGTTTCACTTCCCTGTGGCCTACGAAGTTCAGAGAAATATCGAATTGTGGTGAAAGGTGTGCACCAAGAGGGATAATGCAAGTCCCAAGACGCTATTTATGCATCTTATGGGTCCTCCACATTTGTCATACTGCTCTGGCTCAGTTCAGGATTAGAGACTAGGCTTTTTGTCACCCAACTGGGACAAGTTAATTACATTGCTCTCCAGCAGAAGAAACAAAGTACCCCACACAAAGGGAGCAATTAGAAGCGCTCCACTCCGCTCCTAAGGAGGAAGGCGTGAGGAAGACAATCTGCATCCATATATTAGCTGACACACTGTACCAGGGTTGGGACATCCCAGACCCACTTAAATGCGGGAGCCCAGGCCTTTGTAGTCATAACAGAAGGTTGTCCTCTTTCAGGTTTTGGAGGGAAAGGCGCTGGAATTGATGTCAGAGCCGCGCTGAGGCCCTCAGAAGAGATGTGACTCGTGACTCCTGGATGGCGCCATCTCAAATTGTCCATGTACGCTGTGCAGGAGGGTTGTGGCAAGAGTGAAGAGCTGATGTGGCACCATAGGATTGGCTCCCGGTTGCCTGGATTTTAGCACTTTCCACCACCACTTAAAACCTCTTGTACAAGGGGGAGTGTGCCTTTTGTTGAAGCTGGACACTAAGACTGGTCAGCAGCAGCCATAGACCACTGGAAGGATAAGACCCCCTAATGCCCTCTTGGACTAAGGACTCTGCCTAGAGTTGGCCCCGGGACCAGTGGGTTGTTCTTCAGGAGAAGGAAAGCTGGTACCCCTTACACCTCAAGGACCAGCGGGGGGGAGGGGGTGGGGGGGGGGGGGGGTAGGAAGAACTGGACTTCTGTGCCCACAAAGGAGTTTAGAAGCACCAGAGGACAGAAAAAGGAGAAAGACTGGAGCACGGAGCCAGTGAAACCAATTCCTTGCAAAGTAGCTCTTTGTAGGCTAGAAGGCCTGAGGAAAAGGCTCCAGGCTTGCCACATGGACAAAATGGGGCTGGAGAAATGCAGGATCTGACTTATACAGGAGCCAGGTACCACATTGCGTCAGGCCCCTCCACCACCAAAGAAAAGGGGGAGCAACGTTCATGCTCCACCCCAAACAAAGCCAATAAGGGGCCTGGGAGTTCATCTCCTTCACCAGTCGCCATCAGAGGGGAAGCACGGTTGCGCTCCCCCAGGTAGAGGAAGAGGGACCAGAGACCCCATCTCCAGCACCAAACACCAGATGTAGGAGGGGGAGTGTAGGAAAGTGGGTTTCTGTTGCAGTATTCCCCCCCCCCCCTCCCCCTTTTTACCAGACTACTGATGCACTTTCACTTGTTGTGCCCTGGGTCCCTGCCAATCAAGTTCCCAGGGCCTGTGTTATTTCCACAAAACTAACCCAATTGGCATCTCTGCAGGTCAGCCCCTGGTAAATGGCACCACAGGTACCCAGGGCACTGTTATCAGGGAAGACCTCTAAGGGCTGCAGCACTTATTGTGACAGACAGAAACACGTTGCAGGCTGCGTGTTTTGGTGCAGAACAAAGTGAAGAGTCAACATGGTACACATCCCTGTGAGCCATGCCTACAACCCACTGCCCTGGCAGAGATCAGTCACCCCTCTAGCTGGGTGCCCTATGCCAGTGGTGAGGGTACAGGTGCATGAACCCTGTACCCCTACAGTGTCTAAGTCCATTCTTAGAAATTGTAAGTGCAGTGCTACCATTAAGAGTATATGGTGCTGGGAGTTTGTCATAAAGAACTCCACAGCACCATAATGGCTACACTGAAAACTGAGAGGTTTGGTATCAAACTTCTCATCACATTAAACCCACACTGATGCCAGTGTGAGCTTTAATGATAAATGCACACAGAGGGCATCTTACAGATCTATGGTCCGATGTGTTATCTCCTGATGTAACGGAGTGCCTGTGAAAAAGTGCCATCTTTCTTGCATGGTATGCCCCCACTTTTTGCTGAATGTACTTTGAGTGTGCCCTGGACTCCTGCCAATCAGGTTCCCAGGGCCTATGTTCCTTCCCTAAAACACACAAAACCCAAATTGTCAAACCCTGGCCACATGTCAGCCCCTGGTAAATGGTACCCTAGGTACCCAGGGCCTTGTGACCAGGGAAGGCCTCTAAGGGCTGCAGCACTCATTGTGCCACCCTTAGAGGCCCTGTACCCTTACACACACACACTGCCTTCGCAGGCGGAGTGTCTGGGTGCAAGACAAAACAAAGTCGACATGACACACATCCCTGTGTGCCATGCCCATCACCTACACTGCCATGGCATACATCAGCCACCCCTCTAGCTGGGTGCCTTATGCCAATGGTGTGGGCGAAGGAGCCCTGTGCCCCTACAGTACCCAGGTCCATTCCTGAGCACTGTAAGTGCAGTGCTGCCATTTAAGAGTACATGGTGCTGAGAGCTCGTCAAACACGAACTCCACAGCACCATAATGGCAACACTGAAGACTGAGAAGTTTGGTATCAAACTTCTCAGCACATTAAACCCACACTGATGCCAGTGTGGGATTTAATGTACCAAGCACCCCAGAGGGCATCTTAGAGATGCCCCCTTAAACCTAACCTACAATCCACGTCTGTTCTGAGGCTGCCTAGGCTGCCACACAGCAGACATGTTGCTGGACCCCTGGGTGGGAGAGCCCCTGCTCTCCTGGGCCTGCAACAATGCACATCCTGGGCGAGGTGCTAAATCTCCTCCCCCAGGATGGGCAGGGGGAAGCTTCAAAGGCATGCCGCCTCTGTGAGCTTCCCCAGGCCACTGCAACCCCCCACTCTGGCGGGAAGCTTTGGCCGGAAATCCCAAATAAGGACAGGAGATGTGCCAGCCTGCCAACCCCACCCCTCAGGTGGGGGAGGCGAGGTGAAGCACATCTCTGGGCCCTTGCCATCTTGAAGATGGGAAGCCCTACCCTATCAGGACTAGGCTACTGCCCCCTCCCACAGGAGAGAGGCAGGATAGGGGGTGTACCCACCCCAAGACAGGAACCCATTGGTCCCTGCCCTTCACCTACCTGTAACGCCCATAAATCTAGTATATAGGGGCACCCTGAAACTTCCTTCCCTAGATTCCAGATTCCAAAATACAAAGAAGAGCAAGAAGAAAGAAGACCTGCCCTGCAGCTGCTAAGAAGAGGAAGACACCAACTGCTTTGGCCCCAGCCCTACCGGCCTGTCGACCCTCGAACCTGCTCCTGTTCCAACCCGGCATCTCTTGTGGCCAGCAACCTCACAAACCCCGGAGGACCTGGCTACCTTTTGGCTCTAAGCCCCTGGGACTCCCATGAGTAGAGGCTCTACTCAAAACCTACCTCTAATCCCTGGCAGCAGCCCGGAACCACGAACCCAGCACACACTGCACCAGCCAAGCCTGGCCAGTGCCGGAGTGAACCAAGACCACGAGGACGACCCCACGGCGACTGTGACCCCGAGTCCGGCACCCAAGGACCTCCCTCGACACTCCTGAAGCCTGCAGCCTCATAACAAGGTGCCCCCCCTACCGCGATCAACAGAGGGTAAGATGGGGGATTGGGTGATGCCTCACTTGGGTTCTCCATGGTACTGTACTAAGATAGACTACAGAGTACGTTACAAGGAACTTACTGCCTGGCCATATATTCGGCCAAAGAGTCATGCCGGAGGAGTTGTGGGAAGAGGGTGGAGGGAGGGGGGAGGGAGTTATTGCGGAGTATAGCTGATAGCTTCAAGATGAGTTACATTGATCATGAACTGGACCTGTTGAGTGAGAGCCCTTTTACTCTTATGTCCGCAATCTGGCCTCGCATGAAGGCTTGCTGATGGACCTACTGGGGACTATATCGCTGGGTTTTGGGAGGAGTGATTAATCAGTAAATATGACAATGGGTGCCAGTGGGTATGATGGTCCTAGGTATGAGGCTCAGATGGGTGTTTTCAGGCTGTATTGATAGCTGACTGTAATGTGTTTCGCATACTATTAAATGTTAATAAACATATTCAAACAAAAAAAAAAAAATCAACAGAGGGTAAGATTTCCCGACACCAAAAGGCACCCCTGCACGCGGCCGGCCCGTGGCCCCTGTGCCCAATCCCGGGGTACCTACCTGTCCTCCAACTACCCAACTTACCTCTCGAAGTGGTGGTGGCAACTGAAGAATCCTCGTCCCCGAGCTTGCAGTCTTTTTCTAAACCGGAGGTTTCCCATTGAATTCAATTGAGTGCCCGAAGGCTCAAAAGCACCTTGCACCCAGCCGTCCGAGTGGCCCTGGCAGTGCAACCTCTACACCTACCTACTTCCCTGAGTAAGTGACCAGGAGCCCAGCTCCCACAGCCGCGTGGCTTGCTAGTCAGCAGCAACCAACCAAGGCCCCCCCTATCCCTTATAGGATAACATTGGGCCTAACTCTCTCTACACCCGGCCGCCCTAGAGTCGCTGAGGGTGAACCAACTGTACCTACCTGACCCTGGGGGGACCCCTAAGTCTATGCCCGGAACCTCAACTCTGCCAGTCGAGTACTTACCTTTAAACCGATAACTCTATTTTCTTCATGGGGTAACATTGCTGGCTTTTTCCTGAAATTTCTTCTAAGTGTGGACTTTTCAAATCTTAAAATATTCTCCAAAAATCAGGCGAGTAACGAAAACGAAAATACTCACCTGCTCTTAGGTGAGCTCCCAGTGCTGGATCTTGGTGCCCAGCACTGACACTGAAAAATACTTACAACTGTACTTACCCGTAACCCAATTTTCTTCCATAGGAAATCATTGACTGTTTTTCTGTGAAATTTCTTCTAAGTGTCGATTTCTGCAATCTTTAAATATTCTTTTAAAATCGTATAATATCTGAAAACGTAATTACTTACCTGTTTTGGATAAAGGTCCCAGTACTGAGTCTAGGCACCCAGTACTGGATTACAAAAGTAACGAGAACATACTGTACCTGCAACTTGAATTTTCTTCCATAGGGAATCATCGACTATTTTCTTTGAAATGTTTTGTCAACTTTTAAAATAGCTAAATATGGTTTAAAAATCATCACAGTAATTAAGTCGACTTTCATCACTTGATTCTAAGTACTGACACAGGACTGAATCTAGGATCCAGTCCTGGAATTCCAAAAGTAATCCTAAAAGTAATCTGTTGCAAATAACTTGAAATTTCCATTGAGCTCAATGCACTCTTGTGTTTAAAATAGAGTTGCCTATTGCAACCACTTGTAACTGTTTACAAAAGTCAATTGCATATAGCAAAAGTATTTATATAAAGCATCTCATTCTGAGAAAGTATATTTTAAATCCAATTGTTGGTTCTAAAATAAAACAAGCATATATTTTTTATATGTAAACCATTGGCCTGGAGTTCAGTTATTGAGTGTGTGAGACCATTTGCTGACTGAGTGTGTACAACCAATGCTTTACACTGTCCTCTGATACTGCCTTACTGCTCGACCAAGCTACCACTTTAGAGTGTAAGGTTATATCTAACTTTAGCCTCTGTCAAACCCTTGGGGACTGTGGACTCTGTACACCCTGTACCTATTAAGGAACAGTATATACAGAGCCACTTTCTCACAGTGCCCTAGAAGAAGATTGGATGGGGAGCATCATCATCTGAGGGACAACTTTGCATGGAGGGATAGCTGTATCCTGTCCTCCCAGTTTCCTGCCTGTTGGTCCCACTGATCTTCCTGTAGAGGCCTCATGTGTAGACGGGCATTCGGTGTGAGAAAAATGCAGGAAGCCATCCAGCCAAGAAGGGAGAAAACTGTCCTCACTGTTGGATGCGAAGCTTTCATGAGCCCCTGACATTTCCGAAGGATCGATACGCGTCTCTCCTTCGAAGGAAACACTTTTGCATGTCGATGGAGGCTCCTAGATAGTGCAAGGTCTGTACTGGAGTGGAGATGGACTTGCTGTGATAGATTTGAAGGCCTAGTCTCTGTAATAGATCGCAAGTCGAGTTGTAATGAAGTTGAGCTTCTTGAGCCGAGGACGCCTTGATGAGCCAATCGTCTAGGTCCGGAATATTCGGTGTGTCCGGAGATGAGCAGTGACCACTGCCATGCATTTGGAGAATGTTCTGGGTGCTGATTTCAGACCAAATGAGAGAACCCGGTATTGGTAATGGTCCTGTCCTACCATGAACTTCAAGAATTTGCTATGCTTTCTGGCGACTGGAATGTGAAAGTATTTGTCTTGTAGGTAGATTGAGCAGAGCCAATCCCCTTGATGTAATTGGGGATAAATTTGTTGTAATGCCATCATCCTGAACTTTTCTCGCCGAATCCACATGTTGGCTGTCTTGAGATCTAGAATGGGTCTGAATTAGTTTATGTCTTTCTTGACAAGGAAGTATCTGGATTCAATGCCTGTTCCTTGCTGCTGAGGAGGAACTGCTTCCACCGCCAACTTCTGTAAAAGGATCCGCTCTCACCTCTTGTTCGCCCTTGCGGTCGAACCTCTTGCTGCCAAGATTCGACAATACCACTACGTACGACAAGGCCCTTCGCTGTCCACTTCCGCATATTTTGATTTCCCTATACGCGGATGACCTCACGCTACATGTCAGGGACCCTCAAATAAATCTCAGCCCGCTGCTTCGCGAATTTGGGAGATTTGGGGGGGGGGGGACTATCCGGGATTCACATAAATTGGTCAAAGTCCCAAATTTTCCCCTCTTACTACATATCGGTCACGGAGTTTGCCCCGGACTTACCCATTGCGTGGTGCCCTGAAGAGGTTAAATATCTAGGCATATACGTCACCGCAAATCGCGACAAGCTAATGCGGCTCAATTACGGTCGTGCTCTGGATGGGATAAGGGACAATGTTACAATCTGGATTGCCCTACCGCTATCCATTGCTGGACGCATATCCCTGATCAAAATGGTAATCTTTCCTAAACTCCTTTACTTATTTCTGAACATACCTTATGATCCGGGGAAAGCATTCTTCATGATGCTTCACACAGTTAATTTGCCTCACCTGGGGTGAAAAACAACCCAGAATACGATGGGATGTCCTCACTAGACCATACTCTCAAGGGGGGGTTCGACATACCAAACTTTGAACTTTACTACACATGTGCACAGGCTCACTACGCCCATTTCTGGTTCCACTCCCCCAGATATATACCTCAGGTGGCCGATGAGCACTGGCTATCCGATCCCATTCCACTGGAGGGCACCATATTTACCGCTACCGCACCACGCACGGACGACCCATCCCCCATCACCAGCACAGTGAAGGCATGGCAAAACATTGTTACTAGAACCCAGGCCCCTATGTTACATTCACCCCTGCTCTCCCTGGCATATCACCCGAAAATGCCCTTCCTTCAGGAAGGAGTCTTTAAGAAAACCCAAGATGAATATTGTATCAAAAGTTGGGGAGATCTTTATTGCACATTCCGCACCTCGCAGCAACTCTCCTCCACACAGCCACCCTCACTCATGGACATTTTTTTATATATCCGATTGCGCCAGAGACTCAAGGAGCATACCCCTACCTACCCTTGGGAGCCCCCGGAGGTTCCCCCTCTGCGCTTATTACACAGGGATGCGGCGTCTTACCTAGTTTCTTCCCTATACCATACTCTGCACACCACTCAGAGCATCACACAGAACACTGCTAGGGACAAATGGTCTACAGAATTGGGGCTGGTTATTACTAATGTACAATGGAAATACTGTTGCACACAGACGGAACAAAGCACGTCCAGTAGCTGTCTTCGCGTTCTACATTATAAATTCCTTCACCGTACATATTATACACCAGCTAAGCTTCATCGCTTTAAATTGTGCGACAATGATAGATGTGACCATTGTGGGGTTGCAGGAGCTGACTTCTTACACCTGGCCTGGGACTGCAGTGCTGTGCAGGAGTATTGGCTCCTGGTATTCGAAGCCCTGGGCCAAATGACATCGCTACATCTTCCGCACACTCCCCTCTTCGGACCCCTTGGTTTTACCAAAGCGCTGGCAGTGGCACACCGGAAATTCGTCTCCTTCAGTCTCCTCCTCACCAAACGACGCATAGCATGTAGGTGGTCGGGGCAGAGCACCTAAATTTAAGGACTGGATCCGAGACATGGTATTCTGGCAGGAACAAATGTACACCTTTGCTGAACTGCCCCCCTAACATCGCGTCCTCGCGACAATTGGGGGCTCCTTATGGCATATCTACTTTCTCATCCCCTTGATGCGCCTGACAACACACAGACTAACAATGTGACGCCTAACTGAACCTCTCTAGGTATATTATAGGATTTCCGTATTCCCGTCCTTCCCCTCCCTCATGGACTCACTTCAACGGCTGAACACTGTGGCTGCATGTGAACTGCAGTTTTCATCATTGTACTGCCTCTGTTTTGCACTGATTCATTGCTCACTGTATCATTCTAGCCTTAATGCCGGCTTCGTTATTTCATTGTATTTGCCTAAACCTGTCCACTCGTCATGACAGTGCCTGTACTTGTTTCTGCCTTTCTTGCTTATGAAAATGCATAAATAAATAATAAAATAAAAATAAAAACTTCTGGAAAAGGATGGTGACCTTCGCTCGTAACAGAGGAAGAGGGTAGGTGCATGGTTTTGTTGGAATGGAAGGTGGAGGACTGATGAACCATAGACAATATCCATTGCGAACAATATTCAGCACCCAGGAGTCTTGTGTTATGTTGGCACTCTACCAGGTAGTGACTTAATGCTCCCCCCCTCCCCCCCACCCCCCCTTCCGGAGTGGGGAACAGAACAGGGGTAAGTAGTGATTCAGATTTTCAGCCCAGAGGCGGTTTTCCCCCTGAGCAGGTTGCTGAGAACATCTCCCTCTAGGCTGTTGTCGTTGGTACGACTGGTCGGGCCATTGGTGCTGTTGTTGAGCACCCCCTTGTTGGCGGCTTAGATACCATGAAGAGTTGCCTCTGTGAGAAGAGAAACGGCGTTGATAAGGCCGAAAAGATTATCTATGTTCTCTGGGACTCTCTAGACTGACTGCCTTGAGAGTTTCCATTTCTGTCTTCATTCTTGACACTTCCACGTTGGTGTGAGCTCTGAAAAGAGTAGTACCCGAAAAAAGGCAGATACATAATTCTTTGCCGAGCCTCTCGTTTGAGAGATGTTAGACACAGACAAGATTGTCGTCTGAGAGCTATCTCGTGGCAGTGTTCATGAGAGGCTAATAATGAAGAATCTGCTGCCGCACTTATTTGATTTGAAACCATTAGACGTTCATTAAGGGATCTCCATGAAGTCTTCCCTTTTTTCTCTGGGAAGATGGTCGATAAACTGATTCATGGACTCCCAAGGAGCCCTGTCATATCTGCCTAGTAAGGCGATGGCGCTAGCTGTTTTCATGGACGTTGCTGCCGCCCCACACATCTTCCAACCCACAGAGTCCAACTTACGACTTTTTGTCCAGAGGGACTGTAGAAGGAGTAGCGGCATGTTTTCCTGCCACTACCACAATCACAGTCAGGTGCCGGGTCAGTGTGGAGGAAAGCTGGATCCTGCTCTGGAGGACAATATTTTTTGTGAAGCCTAGAAGGCACTGCCTTGACTGAGGCTGGAGTGAGTAAGAGCTCTATGGCCGGTTCAAGGGGGCCTGGCACCAGCGGTAACATGGGCCTAGCTATTGATCTCTGTTTCAGGGTCTCAAAAATGACAGATGTTGGAGTTGATAAAGGAATACTTCGTTTTGTAGCTCCCCTCATTAGAACTTCTTGAAAAGGGGGAGACATCATCCACCGGTGAAGTCAGTTAGTGTTGGGGAGTTATGACCAGTAGAGGATCTAGAGCGTGAATGAGGAAGACTACGACGATTATGATGGGATCGTTGAGAAGAAGTCTAATTATCTTGAGAACCGTGACTATGGTGATGGCGCTTAGAATGGTGCGATCTAGACCTTTATCTCCGTGGGGTTATTGGAGCTTGGAGTGGAAGAGACTTTGGTGGAGGTGATGGAGGAGAAGAAGGTGGAGGAGTTGAAGGCGGTGCTGGATGATGCTCAGAGGACAGGGAGTATGTTCTGGAATACTCAGTCAGAAGAGGAGTAAATGCGCCTTCTCTTCTTCCTTGTCTCCTCAAGCCTGGGAAACGTCGCCGATCCTCGATGCCTCGACATCGACTTGCATGTCTTAGAGTATGCCTTGACGTCGATCTGCGCGTATGCCTCCACATCGATCTGCGCGTATGCCTCAACGTCGATCTGCGCGTATGCCTCAACGTCGATCTGCGCGTATGCCTCAACGTCGATCTGCGCGTATGCCTCAACGTCGATCTGCGCGTATGCCTCAACGTCGATCTGCGCGTATGCCTCAACGGGAACCTGGACCGCGACTGTGATCTTATTGGAGTCTTTTACGTCGAACAAGGTCTGTGTGTCGATGAGGCAATGGATGACCTCGATAAACCTGGCCTCAACGCTGAACTTCAGCTCTTGCTTGACATTGTACCTTGAATAGAGGGCAAGCAGTTTGGCACCATACCTCCTCGACGTCAATGTCCTAGACTGGGACCAATGTCGTTTTTGAGCCCCTTTTTTCTTGGCACGCTCGCAGGATCAGTAATAGAGGCCTGTTAGAGGAACTACCCTCTCCATGCCCTGAGGTCTCAACCTTCAGACTGGAAATGCAGACCTTTTACTTCTCTGTGGCATGAAGGCAAATCTTCTCTCGGTCTTTGAAAGTACATCTGGTAAAGTTCCTGCTGTGTTGGCAAGTCTCAGGAACATGGTCTTCTGGAAGACAAATGATACAGACATCATGAGGGTCTGTCTTGGCCTTTTTTCTCCCGCACGTTGGGCACTTGTTAAAGGGAGATGGCATTATCTTGACAAAATGCTTGTAATTTGTCAGAATAATATAGAAACAGGCAGGGAGAGACAAAAGACGTCGAATGAAACAGTAATTAACCAAATTCAATAAAGAATTTTTATGAAAAATTCTATTTTGGTTGACTCAATGCTCCAGGATCTGGTCAGCAGGAGTTGAAAAAACACAGAACTGAAGTAGCTGCCACCTGCGATGCATGATGGGATACCTGTGGTGCCTGGTTCCTTAGAGACAGTGTTCTTTTTTAGACATACGACAGCCTATGAGGCTACTCTGTCCTGCTCCTTTCATCTCTATCATAAAAAGGGATTTGTGAGAGAGATTTATACTAGTTGTGACACAAATTATCTGAAAAATTGTTTATGCTGGCCCCTTTTTTCTCTTCAAGATGAAGAACGTGGCCAGAAGCTGCATAATCTGTCTTTTTCTGGAAGTGTCTTTGCAGATATATATATATATATATATATATATACACACAAGAGATATATTTTTATACAAAACAATTGGCCAGAGTTCAGCCTTTGAATGTGTGAAATCATTTCCTGCCTGAGTATTTAGAACAAATGCTTAAAACTACCCTCTGATAAAGTCTTACTGCTTGCCCACACTACCACAAATAGAGAGCAAGGTATTATCTACTTTAACCTCTGTAAGCCTTTGGGGATCCACTCAACCTTACTTTGGTATAGTATATATACAGAGCCAGCTGTCTACGCATAGTAGGAGGGACTGAGTGTGGCTGTAAGGAATATGCTGCGTACCAGTATGCATCTGTTCTTGGCATGTAGAGCTGCAGAGTCACACACTGAGGATAAGATCGCCATCTGGTGTTGGGCTCGGATGATTGCAGGTTGTTGTTGTCTTCGGAAGAAGCCTTTGGTCACGAGGTTGGTGACTCCTCCCCTGGACAACAGTGCGCATGGGCATCCACTCCATCGTCAGATTGTTTTTTCGCCATGATGGGAAAAGATGGAGTGTATAGGAATGAAAGAAAGGATGTCCATGTGCAATGTCTAAGAAAGACAGATGCTGGAACAGATACAGGTCCCGGGGAGGCGGGCGGGCGTGTGTGACTCTGCAGCTCTACATGCCAAGAACAGATGCATACTGGTAAGTAGCATATTCCGTTCGAGGCATATGAGCTGCAGATCACACACTGAGGATAGATTATACAGCAGTGCTTCCCCTTAGCGGTGGTCGCCTGTATCTGTTGCAGCAGTTTGAAATAAAGTTTTTAGGACAGCCTGGCCCACTGAGGCCTGTTGTTTGGCCTGCACATCAACACAGTAGTGTTTAGTGAAGGTATGCGTGGTAGACCACGTGGCTGCCTTGCAAATGTCTTCTAAGGGAATGTTACCTAAGAAGGCCATAGAAGCCCCTATTTTACGCGTGGAGTGCGCCCTAGGGGGAACTGTAAGTGTACGTTTAGCCTTTTGGTAGCATATTTGGATGCATTTAACTATCCACCGGGCTATACCGGATTTGGAGATGGGATTGCCTTTATGTGGTGGTGCGAAAGCAACAAAGAGTTGTTTTGTCTTTCGAAAAGGTTTTGTCCTATCGATGTAATAAAGCAAGGCTCTTTTGACATCTAAGGTATGTAGGGCCCTTTCAGCTACGGAGTCTGGGTTTGGGAAAAAGACTGGTAGCTCTACTGATTGGTTAAGGTGGAAAGGGGAAATCACTTTTGGAAGAAATTTAGGGTTTGTCCTAAGAACCACTTTGTTACGGTGTAGTTGTAAGAAAGGTTCCTCTAGTGTAAGGGCTTGTATTTCACTTACTCTGCGTAGGGAAGTGATTGCGATAAGGAAAGCTACCTTCCATGTTAGGAATTGTAATTCACATTTGTGCATAGGTTCAAATGGGGGACCCATAAGTCTTGTTAGAACCACATTGAGATTCCACACTGGGGCAGGTGGCAATCTTGGGGGAAGAATTCTTTGGAGACCTTCCATAAACGCTTTGATGGCTGGTACCTTAAAAAGGGACAGGTGTTGCCTATTTTGCAAGTAGGCTGCCAAGGCTGCTAGGTGTAAACGTATAGAGGAATACGCTAGATTGCATCTTTGCAAGTGTAGTAGATAGCAAATGATGTTTTGGATGGAAGCATCCAATGGATGTATGTCATTATTAGTGCAGTAGATGGCAAATCGTTTCCATTTTGCGGCATAACATGCTCTAGTAGTAGGTCGTCTGGCTTCCTTTATGATATTCATACAGTCTGGAGGGAGATTGAGGTATCCGAACTCTAAGACCTCAGGAGCCAGATCGCTAGGTTCAGTGTTTGAGGATCTGGGTGTCTGATTTCTCCATGGTTCTGGGTTAATAGATCCGGGGAGAGGCGTAGCCTTTGATGTGGAACTAAAGATAGTTCCAGAAGTGTGGTGAACCACGGTTGACGTGCCCAAGTGGGAGCTACTAGTATTAGCGTTAGCGACTGTTGTTTCAGTTTGCGTACCACAAATGGAACTAGTGGGAGAGGCGGAAAAGCGTACGCAAATCTGCCTGACCAGTTCATCCATAGGGCATTGCCCTTCAACTGTGGGTGTGGAAACCTGGCGGCGAAGGTTGGGCATTTTGTGTTTTCGGGAGTGGCGAACAGGTCTAGGTCTGGTTGTCCCCATTTTTGGAAGAAGGGGAGTAGAACCTTGGGGTGTAATTCCCATTCGTGGATCTGCTGCGTGTGGCGACTTAGGAGGTCGGCCACTTGATTGTGGATCCCTGGGAGATGTTCTGCTAACAGGTCGATGTTTTGGGGAATTGCCCATCTCCAGATTTGCTGTGCCAGTTGGGACAGTTGGAGAGAATGTGTCCCTCCCTGTTTCTGTATATAATACATTGTCGTCATGTTGTCTGTGCGTATGAGGACAGTTTTGTTCTTTAGGTGTACCTGAAAGGATTTTAGTGCTAGGAACACTGCTAAGAGTTCCAGGTGGTTGATGTGGAGCAGTTTCTGTTGACTGGTCCATCTGCCCTGAGTGGTATGGTGAAGGAGGTGGGCTCCCCACCCTGTGAGAGATGAGTCGGTAGTTAGCACAACTTGTGGAAGAGGCTCTAAGAACAGCCGCCCTTTGGACAGGTTGATGGTGTTCCACCATTTCAGTGAGCGAAGTGAGTGACTGTCCACCAACACCAGATCGGTAAGTTGTCCGTGAGCTTGGTTCCACTGTTGTGCTAGACATTCCTGTAAGGGACGCATTTGAAGTCGTGCGTGTGGGACTATGGAGATGCATGACGCCATCATGCCTAGGAGCTGCATGAACACTCTTGCTGGAAGAGATAGATGAGTTTGAAATTGAGAGATGAGATTTTGTATACTGGCTATCCTGGCAGTGCTGGGATAAGCAATGGCTTTGGATGTATCTATGGTTGCTCCTAGATACTGATGTAAGTGGGAAGGTTGTAGATGGGATTTGGGGTAGTTGATAGTGAATCCCAAATTGTGAAGAGTTTGAATTGTGCGATGAGTGTGGAGAACGCATTTTTGGTGAGTATTGGCTTTTATGAGCCAATCGTCCAGATAGGGGAAGACATGGATCTGTTGTCTTCTGAGGTGCGCCGCCACGACTGCTAAGCACTTGGTGAACACTCTGGGTGCTGTTACTCCGAATGGGAGAACTGTAAATTGATAGTGTTGCCCATCTACCACAAATCGTAGATATTTTCTGTGAGCGGGATGCATCGGGATGTGAAAGTACGCGTCCTTGAGGTCCAATGTGGCAAGGAAGTCTCCCTGTTGTAATAGTGGGAGGACTTGTTGGAGGGTGGTCATATGAAAATGATCCGAATGTATATACTGGTTTAGTAGTCTGAGATCCAGTATGGGCCTTAATGTTTTGTCCTTTTTGGGAATGAGGAAGTATAGAGAATACACCCCTGTTCCCTGATGTTGAAGAGGGACTGGTTCTATCGCATGTTTTTGTAACAGGGATTGAACTTCTTGTTTGAGGAGAGAGAGATGATGTGAGGACATTGGACGTTGTTTGGGTGGTATGTTTGGGGGGGATTGTATGAGTTCGAGGCAGTAGCCCGGCTGGATAATTTGTCTTACCCATCTGTCTGTGGTGATGGAAGTCCAGACAGGTAGGAATTGTTGGAGCCGCCCCCCGACCGGAGTGGAATGGTCTGGGGGGAGTGGTGGCAAGTCACTGTTTGGTGGCTGGGGAGGTGCGGGTGTTGTTGTTGCCCCGCCCTCGACCTTTGTTATTGTTTCCCCTATAACCTCCTCGGAAATATCCTCTGTTAGGGGATGTTTGTCCAGAATTTTTAAAGGTGGACGTGGTCTCAGTTGCCGTGTTTTTGGAGCCTCCTCTATAAAAGGAGCGACGAAAGGAACCCCGGGTTTGAGGAGACTGCAGTGCTCCCATAGACTTGGCAGTCTCATTATCCTTCTTCATTTTTTCTAATGCAGTGAACACTGCAGGGCCAAATAGCTGCTCTTGGTTGAAAGGTTGAGCTAGAATTGCGGTTTGAACCTCCGGTTTAAAACCGGAAATACGGAGCCAGGCATGTCGTCTGAGTGAGACGCTAGTATTGACCGCCCGAGAAGCAGTGTCTGCTGCATCTAAGGCGCATTTAATGGAGGCATTAGATATTAACTTGCCTTCTTGAATGAGGTCAGTGGCCTGGGATTTAAAGGGTTCAGGCAGATGTTGCAGAAGGTCCTCAAGTTGGTCATAATGCGCCCTATCATACCGGGCTAACAGGGCCTGGGTATTGGCAATACGCCAGTGGTTCACCGCCTGTGCGGCGACTAGTTTGCCTGAGGCCTCTAAAAGCTTAGACTCCTTGTCCGGGGGAGGCGTTTCTCCAGTTGTCTGTGAGTTAACGCGCTTCCTGGCATTTGATACGACCAAGGAGTCTAAAGGGAGCTGGGCTTTAATGTATGCAGGGTCCTGCGGGGCTGGTCGGTACTTTTTTTCGATGCGTGGGTTGAGAACCCTAGCTCGAACAGGGTCTTTATAGACCTCAGTGGCATGCTTTATAACCCCTTTAATCATGGGCAGTATGTGAACAGTTTTTTGTGACTGCTCAAAAGTATCGAGGAGAAAGTCCTCTTCAAGGGGGTCCGTGTGCATTGTGACGCCATGGAATGTTGCTGCCCTATTTATTAGTTGGCCAAACCCCAAATGGTCATCAGGAGGGGAGGGCTTGGAGGGGTAGGTAGTGGGGTCAGGCATGTCAGGAATTGGATAAGACCAGTCATCTACTGGTGCTGTGTCTGGAAATGTAAAAGGGTCGTTTGGATCAACAGGATCATTAAATAAATCAGGGTCCGCCCCACCCCCTAAGTCATCATTATCATCCTGTGGAGGAGGTGAATGATAGGGAGATGGTAAAGGAGAAGGAGGAGGAGGAGGGGGGGGGGACGGGTTAGGAGGTAATACAGGAGAGGAAGGACGAAGTGGTGAAGTAGCACAGTCCTGTTTCCGTATGGGAGCTGGAGGTGGTGTGATGTCCAGTTTCCGTTTCTTGTATGGGACGGCAGTCACATGTCCAGTTTCGGGATTGATGTAGATCCGCTTTTGAGTAGGATCTGGGCGAAAAAGTTCATCCGGCTCCGAAGGTGGTGGCGGTGATGGCCGTTTCGGGTCTTTATGAACTTTTTTCGGTGTGGACGTAGTTTTCGGTGCCGATGGAGTTTTCGGTGCCGATGGAGTTTTCGGTGCCGAGGGACTTTTAGGCATCGATGTCGAAGAACGTTTCGGCGCCGGTGGAGACTTCGGTGCCGAGGAACGTTTCGGTGCCGAAGGAGATTTCGGTCTTGAAGCCTGTTTTGGTGCCGACAGTGGTTTTTTCGGTGCCGAAGGTGTTATAGGTACAATCACATGAGGTTTGCTCGAGCCCGAGCCACCTACAGGCTTAGATGTCTTCGGAGCCGGGCCCGAGGGCGGGGCTTCTGAAGAGGATTTCCGGTCGCGACTGGGCCCAGCTGGCGGAGTCTTGACCAATGTCTTTTTGGATGGGGCAGGGGCAGGGGGGGGGTGGGGGGGGGGGGGTGGTACTCACACGCTGCCCTGGAGTGATGAGGTCATCGGAATCGTCGGCCTCGGACACGATCTCGAGATCTTCGGTGTCATCTTCAGGAACATCCTGAGCAAAGATGTCCTCCGGTTCTGGAGCTGGTTTGGCCATAATATGGCGTCGAGCTCTTCGGTCCCGGAGGGTCTTCTTGGAACGGAAAGCGGCACAAGCTGGACAGGTCGATTCGTTGTGTTCCGGCGACAGGCAGAGGTTACAAACCTCGTGGTGGTCACTGTGGGGGAACTTCGCTCCACACTGGGGGCATTTTTTAAAGGGTGTCCTGTCCATCAGCCGCTTCCGGAACCGGTCCGAGTTGATTTCGATGTCGATGGAATGAAGATTGAAGAGTTAAATCGATTGCTGGAAGTTTTCTGCTGGAGCGGAAAAAGTTCATCCGAACCCAATGGCGGAAAAAAACAATCTGACGATGGAGTGGATGCCCATGCGCACTGTTGTCCAGGGGAGGAGTCACCAACCTCGTGACCAAAGGCTTCTTCCGAAGAAAACAACAACCTGCAATCATCCGAGCCCAACACCAGATGGCGATCTTATCCTCAGTGTGTGATCTGCAGCTCATATGCCTCGAACATACTCTTTCCTTCTTCTAAGTATCTTTCAATCACCAGGATAGAAAACAGATTACCGTCATCAGTTCATGAGTATGCCACTAATGCTGATAAATGAACACAATCAAGCATATGCCAATTTAGAGAGTTGACCAATGTTGGACTCATTTGTTAAGAGTTCCTTAATGTGCAGTGAACAGCAATTGACAAACCTACCCACTTTGCTGCATAAACTTAAAAGTAGTTGGCCTTATGACTTCTCTAGTACCATTTAAACAATTGGTTGTTGCATTTAATTCCATGACTGCAGAAGCCATGCTGCTAGATCGACTGGTTCTTGTAATTTTTTAATTCCACAAGCTTTTGACAATCATGAGGTCATTTTTTTTTTGAAGGGCAGGGGGTGTTCTCACATATAAACATAGGTAATAAATAAGAACATTTTATCACAGAAAATACCACCACCGAGATTGAGATCAGTTTGGACATATGGTAGGCATTCTAGTATCACAGTGCACAATCAACCAAAATCAGTCCACCAGCTGGCCAAGGTCACTGTACAATGTGAAGCACGAGACCTTCTACAATTCTCCACAGTACTTAATGTGCAATATGTATGTAACTCCCCGAAGTATTAATTATTCATGCCATCCTTGGCTGTCAGCCTATTAGGTTGAAGTACTTGTAATGTCAGGACAGGCTATGTAGCATTTACTAGAAATGTTTGTAGCAGGGTCCATATGTCTATGGGCCTGTTGGCCAGAGGAGTAGTACAGTGGTCTATCTACATTTACTATGATCCCCAAAATAACCCTTTCTAGATGCTCCCCTACTCTATCCCACCTTGCATCATCGGACACCTCTTTTACTATACCGATCCCCCAAAACATGCATTTCTAAACTCTTCCCTCTGACTCTTCCACTCCACATCCCTTTTTACTCATCCCAAGCCTCCTCCTACTGCTATTACTTCCAAAACAAAATAACAAAAAGTCTAAATCCTTCACTCTTCTATCCCTCCACTATCCTTTTCAATCAAAAGAACAGACTAACATGTACACTTTTCAAATTTCACATTTCACTATACTAATTTACCACTAATCCTTTATGGGTTACAGAGAAGCGTGCTATTTGCCGAAAATACGCTTCAACACATCAGGGGTAACAAGCACTATATAAATGCAAGCCTTTTTCCCTCTTCTATTCCTCCGCTACCGTTCTCTAGCCAAATGACGGACTAACATATCCACCACTCAAATTACTTTCATATTACTATACTAACTCAACACGAATCCTTTGTGTGTTCCGGAGTAGCGCACTACTCGCCGAAAAAGCGCTTCGACGCCACATCAGGGGTAGTAAGCGCTATATAAATGCAATTACAATACATTTGTTCACTGCAATAGATTAGATCTACCAGCCAGGCCTTGACCATCAGGGATCGGCCCTGTCCCTATACATGCCACATGGCGCTGGCCCAGCAGAAGGGCCACTCAGGGAGCCTCCCGACATGCTGGGGAAGGTCCCTTGTGAATTCCTGTGGTACTAGCATGAGGAGCAGAAGAATAATTAGGTCGTGGCAAGGTGGAGACATGGGAAGAGATCTCAAGAAAGCATTTTTTTTTTCAGGGCCAATCCAGGCTAGATGAACTAAGTGCGCTAATGCGGCTGAAATCCTCTGCGATACAATTTTTTAGTTGAGCTAAACAGTTCTGAGTAGTACGGACCAGCGGTCTCTTCCTCTATAACCACATGCACCATAAAGGAGGGAGGATCTAACCAGTAAAATGCAAATTGTGTTAAATTACAACATAGTTTAAAATCTGGTGCACAAAGCCTGCCTGATCATACGACAGTATAAGAACCTCACATCTAACACTGGGTCAGACATTGGGATATTATAAGATAACAGATTTTTAACAAAGCTAACCTGTCCACAAATTATAGCATAATAAGTAAACAAGGACAAACCCTTGACACAGCCAGGATTATCATAACATACAAACTGATAACACAGGACTCCTAATGGCTATACCATTTTGACCAAGCTCTGGTATTGCAGCACATGCATTTCCATCATGAGTTAAACGATTTACATTTTTCCTCTTTTCTTCTGGTAAAGATATACTTGTCTCTTCAAATCCAAAAGTGCTTACAATCATTGAGAGTGCATATGGAGCTGTGCTCAGAAATAGGAGATAAACACAGAATTACATAAAAGCATCATTGCACTAGAGGTGGATGCATTTACTTTAAAAACATGGAATCCTGTCAGAAAAGCCAGAGGTTTTCCATGTATAAATCAAAATGTAACCAAGGGTATAGTGTTGGTGTTTCAACCCACTTAGGATTTGGTGAGTATAGGCAAGTGGATTATTATGTGGTGCGGTTGTGAGACTATGAAATGTAATAATGTCACAATCTCAATCAGGTCCAGTAAGGTTTTTTTCATAAAATCTTAGCTAAGTCCATGGTAGCTGTAGCACTGAACAGTCCGGCTTGTCAAAGGAACAAGTGCACAGCATTTAGAGGTAACCAAAACAGTTAATATGTTTATAAAATTGGTGTCTTTATTTCTTTTAATTTAGACAATAAAATGACAAACATCTATCAAGGGGACCAGAGAGACGATTTTTCAAAGACCAGTAAAAATCTTTAATGGTTGGAATGCAATAAATTGCTGCAAGTGGTTAGCAGCCAATGGGCTAAAACACCTGTTAGCAGGGCCCAATCACAGGTACTACGCCGGTCCAGGGGGACAGATTACCAGTCTTAGCGCCCTCAGTGTTCTTTTCTCCTTTGAAGCGGTCCAGCCAAGAAGTGGTCCTGATGTTGGATAAAGAAAGGGCGCTGAGAGATGGAGTACATTTTTCTGGCCCCACCTCCGAGGTCCATGAACTTCAGGGGTCGTCTCCAGCCTAAGGACTTTGTCCAAGTTGCATGAGGGGGGGGGGGGGGGGGGGGCGAGGGGGGGGGGAGGGAGGGAGGTGGGGGGAGGGGGTCCAGTACAGGTCCAGTTGCCACTGGTCAACTGGCCTCCTGGTAAAGCCGGTTCAGTGGTTGCTTACAGGTACAGATCAGGACTCTGTTGCCCAGCAGGCATTTCATCCAGCGGCAGGCAGGTATTCCTGGCAACAGAGCTTTTGACAGGTGCATGTTCATTTAACTTTTTTTGCCCTTGAAGCTTAATAGGAGGTTAGCCACTTAGGCCTTGGAATCACTTCTTCCATCCTGGCGTAAGTGAAGCGTTTTTCCACAAGTGGGCACAACCCTCTTTGCAGGTCCCTTAGGTGCACCAGGGGTAGTCTATTCTTTGATGTAGCCTTTTTGCTGAGTCTGGGAAGCAGCTGGGCAGTTCTATCTTCTTCCACTCCAGTAGTTATCTGTGGTCTGAGATGCCACTTATGCCATTTTGTTTGTGGGAGGGGAGAACTTACTAGCCAATGGGGCAACAGTTTTTACAAGGCTACCCTTCCTATCCTGCGGGTTTGTCAACCAAACAAACCCACGATACCTCACTCTACCTTGGAACAAAAATGGCATGACCCTTCTTCCCCTATGAGGAGCCCGGAGGACACTCCTGAGCCACTACTCTGGGGAAACTGGTTTTGCAACTGGTTTGTCCTCTCTGAAGGGGATGCAAGCAGGTCTGTCTACACAAAAGAGGGCAGAAGAAGCTGGGCCATCTGTGGTTATTGAACAGTAGTCATCCTGCTTGCTGGAGGTCACACCTCCTTTCAGCAATTCTTTGTATCCTTTTCCTGGGAGCACTTTAAACTTTCTAGCAGTGGGGTAGCAGGTTGTTTTGAGTGAAAAGTGCGCTATAGATAGAAAAGAAAGGCTAGCAAAGGTTTTAGCAACAAAGTGGTGACATTCTAATGTCACAATCCTATTAAATGTTACCTTAAATCCGATCTCAGCAATGAGTCCGGTTTAATGCAACGTTTAATTTGATAACTGGGAATATCATCTTTGGTGGTTACGAATGGAAGTTAGATCTTAGCATAGTGGCTAGTAAAACTCCATGTTAGCCAATGGGACCAACAGCCTTGCTAAACTGAAAATGGCAATTTTGTGTTTCCACTGATAGGGCATGTTAAGCACAAAACAACTTGCCCTTCGTTCTATTATTATGCACCCTGTTCCGTGGGCTACCAAGACCTTCCCTATAGTGGCTGGCAATACTAAAAAGGAAGGATTTGACTTGGCAAAACTGTTTATATTGCAATGTCGAGTTGGCAGGTTTAAAGCAGCCCAACTAGGCAGCAGTGGCAAGACTAGCGTCCAGTTTTCACCTTGTCACCCTAGTGGTGGCACAATTAAGTGCTGCAGTCCACTAGTGGCATTTAACTCTCTATCCCTAGGTACTTCTTGTACCATATTCTAGGGACTTATAAGTTACATGAGCCTATTACTCCCTGTGGCCAGGGTAGCTATTTTAAAGCATGCTGACACTGGTGAAAATGAGTTCCTCAGCTACATGACTGCTTCACTGAAAATAGGGATGTTTAGTAACAAACATCTCGTATTGGTAAACCCACACTAATGCTAGTGTTTGATATACCAATATATGTACCCAGGGGCACCTCAGAGGAGTCCCCTGAAATTCTACAAGTCTCTGGTGTTCTTGCTAACTGGTTTGACTGCCTGCCACCCATGACGCTGTTCTGACCTCCTAGGGTGAAAGCCTTTGCTCTCAGGAGGCCCAGAACAAAACCTGCCGACAAGAGGGTGTAACACAGGATGATCTGCCGATTAGCCTCCTAAGGCCAGCAAGCATCAAAGCTTCTGCTGCCTTTGGAATATAAATCTGGCCTCCCTCAGAGAGGAAGCCTGCCCGCTCTAGAGCCCTCTGGGCACCTTAGCACGCTTTAAAAAATAGGCAGTCAGGTAGGAGTGCCACCTCAAGGATAGTAACACCTTTAAGGTGGGCTACTCTCTGGTGGACATGATTTTTCATAAGTAGCCATCTTTATGATGGCATACTTAGGAATTTTGGGACATGGTCATGCACACTTCCCACTGGAAGTGCTCATATAGGGGGTGTAGTGACCTACATTCCCCTAATGCCCCTAAATTCAGTGTCTAGGGGAGACGCTGGAACCGGAGAAGGCAATCCTGATGACACAAGAAGAAAGACGACACGAAGAGCCACAAAAGTAGAGAGGAGAGAAGCAGCAGCTGACCTGGTACCAGTCCCATCAGCCTGTCTGAATCCCTTGTCAAAAACTGTGTCAAAGTCGACTAGTCCAGCAGCTGTGGACTCCAAAAACTTGGGAGGACTGCCTGTCTGCGATAAAGAACCAAGACTTCTCGTGGGACACGGGATCTGTTCCCTGTATCCTGCAGCAACTGCAAAAGAAAGGACTCCTGAACTGCCAAAACCCAAGACCTGAAGCCACCGCTGCACCCGTTGCTCCAAGGCCATGCAAAAGTGGATCAATGGTGTCATCAAGGTCCAAAATAAATGTTCCCTTTGGAAAGATCTACAGGAGACGATTTACGCTAGGTATGCAACCGTATTCAACACAATTATCACTCCACTCAGGAGGTCTAAAACACATATATACACAAATAAATATATATTAAAAAAAATTATGAACAAAAGAATGCACAGATTTTAAATCCGCACAGACAATATATTTTTGAAACTTTAAAAACACATTGGTTCCTAAATGAAATTCTTCATGTATCTAAAAATGAGAATTCATCAAGACAATCAAATTTGTTTTACAAATGTTAATTTGGACACAATATAGGCAGCACAAAGCATGGGTATAAATTCCCTGTCTAGGACTAACTGCTGGCTTTGCCAAATTTAACACAAAGACAAGCGTTTTCTTAGTGTTAGCAGTTAGTCCTAGACAGGGAATTTATACCCCAAGATATTGATAACTACTATAGTTCAGGGATGTGCCCTGTGCACCTGTCCCAAATATGTCCAAAAGATGCACATCATTCAAAGAACTGAACACCCTATGCTTTGAGATATGTAATTCTTGGTTATCTTAGTGGTGCCAGGGAAAGGCGGGATACATTTAAATGCACATACCTGAGAACAAGGGAATCCTGTAGCTAATAAACTGCTGAAGAGGACCAGGGAATCCCAACCACTTCTTCAACTAGTGATAACTTTTGAATCGAAAGGGAACTATTATTTAATTCATTAACACCTTGGGACAAAGAATGTAGGGAAAACTAGGAAGAAAAAACCACCGTGGTAGACATTGGAAATTAAAACATAAGAAGTATCAAGCATCCTCTCTGTACCATTCCTGGTAAACTACCAGGGGAGGGTATGTGGTTAAAATACAGAGTAGTTCTGATATGCAATAACAAATGAGGTTAAAAAACAGGAAAATTGTCAGTAATACATACCTGCACAGAAACTGTATTCCTGATGTTTGGTGGAAGAATCTGCACCATCTCTAGAAAGCAGCGGAGAAGTCCTAGTGTCCACACACTCGTGCTGGAGTTCTCTTCTTTATTTTCATATGAAAAAGGATCAATAATGTACACTACAATTGCAGGGGGGTAAGTGACTGCATGTGAATCTCCGTCAGTGGGTACTCCTACTTTATCTCGATCCATAGTGCTGAAAAAGAAAATTCAGGTTACACTAGCATAGCACAGTCAGATTTAAAAAAATACCATGCAGTAATGTTTTGAAAACAGTTTGTGTTGGCTACTATTAACATTATCTAGTCAGGACAGGTCATGCACTATCAGAGCCTAAACTCAGTTGAAGCTGGAAGATGAGGGGAGAAGAAGAAAAATCTAAATATATGGTGGCAGAGAAAAAGACCACCACACCAGCTAGTCTAAGGTGCCAGAGTGAGCTGAGCATCTATGACGGCAACTATGTTTACCATTATTAGTGATTTCGTGAAAGGTGAGTAGAGAAAGCTGGATATCTCAAGCTGAGAGTGAGACCCTCAAGACCATTATTTATCCAGGGTTCATTTTAGGATAACCAATTCAACTGCTGAAATACAAATTAGTAAAGTTCATAGTGCGTAGAAGAGAAATTTCAACATGATGTGCTCATCAATTAAACAAAAATGGAAATGAAGCCAAATGTGGATCTAGCTGACCAGATGAACCCAAAGAGAAGGGAGAAGGAACACAGGACTGTCTTACCCCAAAAGCGACTACTTTTGGTGAGGAGTCATCAACTATATCTGGCCTGTCAGAAAATAATAAATGCAAGCAAATGCAGCGACTCCCCCACCAATTGCAATGACGGAGAGACAGTTTAAGAGCAAGGTGGGTCCATGGGACTTAATGAAGTAGATGGCGTGCCTTAAGATCATGTAACGGACAATAATAACAGTGCCAAGAGGTTGTTCAACTGTGCTTCCTGAACTGTGCTGCTTAAAGGGGATATTTGTGCTTAGGAAAAGGCTTCAACTGGGCACTCACGACCTTCACCAACACTCCCTCAGGACAGTCAAAGTTTGAAATGACTACTGTTAAATTAGAAATTACTGTAAGAAATGCCAATACTGACACGATTCATTCAACGCAAAAATGATTACACAACTCAATTGATATGATTTCCCAAAGTTTTTTTTGTTTAATTTCTAGATTTTAATCTTTTTCTCAATTACATTAAAATTGATGGAACACCAATTTTTTGTTTTGGTACACAGAAAGCTTAAATAATGTACACTGAAATCACACACAAATTATTGGATGACATGCAAAATATTTTGAAAGATGCATTACAAAACTCCGGAAAAACAAAACATGACAAATAACATTCAAGACAAATATGGCTCAGGTTCTTTACATGTTTCCAGTTTAGTCCAAAGCTAATACCCCTGACGTACGAGTTACTTACCTTCGGTAACGATGTATCTGGTAGAGACGATTCTAGCCGCAGGTTCCTTCACATAGAATTATCCCCAGGCGTGAGACTGGATCCGAAAAACTTTCTTGCCCAGCATCCCTGCGCGCCGGGACAGACCATGCGACTCCGCCCAGGTGTCGTCCGCTTACGTGACATCAGGGAGATCTCATAAGTCCCACACCGGGGCGCATACGTCAGTTTTGTTCAGAGAGTTTTTCCGCACCACAACGCGGAGCCAGCACACAAAACTGAGAGTATAGGAACAGTGTGCGAAAAAGTAGAAAAAGGAATGGTGAGGAACACCGCCATAAAGAGCAGCGCCTGGCACTGCAGTACCCAAAGGCAGGGAAAGAATAAAGAACAGAGCAGCAACCCTGCTAGTACAGAGACAGCTCCCCCCCCCCCCCCCCCACCGGAGATAAGGGACATATGTAAAAATTTCATTAAGACATGCAACACATCTACAACCCCAACCAAAGACAAGGAAGGGGAACCAGTCGGGGACACATGGAACGACAAAACTCCCAGACATCCCCATCACAGAGTGTGACAACACCCATAGGGAACAGGGGCAGAGGCACAGCCAAAAAAAGCCAATCTCAAGGATCGCAAAGAGCCAGAAGTACCAACAAACCTATCCTCCCATGTGACAACGGGGAGGAAAAAGGGGACAGCCGGACAGAGAGAGGGAAAGAATGTACTCATAGAAGACAGCCACCCACAGGGAAGTACAAAAGACCAAATCACAAGCCCTCGCAGAAAGGGGAGGAAGGGTGGGCCGTGAAGGAATCTGCTGCTAGAATCGTCTCTACCAGATACATCGTTACCGAAGGTAAGTAACTCGTACATCTGATAGAGACTACTAGCCGCAGATCCCTTCACATAGAATAGATACCCTAGCCATACCCAAAGGGAAGGAGGGTCTGTGAGAGGACCCCACCCACCTG
Organism: Triturus cristatus; assembly: GCF_964204655.1. Classification (NCBI taxonomy): domain Eukaryota; kingdom Metazoa; phylum Chordata; class Amphibia; order Caudata; family Salamandridae; genus Triturus; species Triturus cristatus. Next base: position 932,186,412 of record NC_140584.1, on the reverse strand, counting down.
GGCATAACAGAGGCCCGCACGGGGGACGAATTCGAAAACAGGACGAGGATCCCCAGGCAAAGGGAAAAGAAGAGATGAAGATGATAGCTTGTCCTCACTCAGCAGAGGAAACAAGGCAAGGCGCAAAGAGGCCAAACACCCCACGCCCATGTGAGGCAACAAAACCTCCGCCCAAGACAAGGAAAGGAGCACCGAAGGAGAAGAGCAACCTAGAGACTCCAATGAGAAGAGGCAGAGCAAAGGCAATCCCAGACAGGATGACACCAGCAGCAAGAAGCAGGCGGAAGCTGAAAAGTGGAACTCAAGGTCACAAAGGAAGAATCTTCCAATGCCCCGCAGGGACAAACTGGGCCCGCAAGAGGGTCCAGAAGTAAGGAACCATCCCCCCCACAGGGAGAAGAGGTAGAACCGAGTGCAAGGCCCACTGGAAGCAGCAGAGAAGGCAGGATGACAGTCCCACTAAAGCCTCAAGAAGGCACAACGGTGCAGAAAGAACAAGCTCCTCCAGATGCCAGGGACACCACAGAACGAACCACTCAAAGCAAAAAGGCGAAGAAAGTTGCATCCCCAACATACCATAACACCACAAAGAGCAGAAGCCCGCAGGCGACCACAACTCCCCAGCACATACCAGGGCTATATAACATCCAACCCTTCCCCACACAGGGCATGTCATATCCCAAGACATGGGAACCTCTTAGGAGGAAACCTCCGCAGCAGAGGACAACAACAAAGACCTGCGGCAAAAAAAAATGCACAAGGCCTATCAAGTAGCCAGAGGGGAAACGCAAAAGGCCCAATCTCAGGCCCAGCATGGTGTAAAAAACCCAAAGGAACAAAAGCACAGTCAAAAAGGGGCTGGCCAGCAGCCAACAGAACCACAACCTCAGCCAGACAACCGGGGCGACGCGCCCCAATGGAAGAACAGCTCCAAGAACCAGATCAACACGCAGGTCACTGAGAAGGAGGGGGAGGAGGGGGAGGAGGAGGTGGAGGACGAAGCCCCGCCAAGAACCTCTGGATGACTGAGTCCGCAGGGGCATGGAACAAAAGAGCACCATTGAAGGGAAGGTCCACCAGCCATTCTTGAACATTCTCCAGGAACACACTGTCCCGAAGCCAGGCATGGTGACGAAGGGCAACCGAAGAAGCCATGGCACGGCCCAGCACCTGTGAGATGTCCAGAGCGGAGTGAAGGATAAACACCGCCAGCTCCCTACCATCCAAGACATGGTGTCTCAAATCCACACAGGCACCCTCCTGAGAAGCAGCAGACATAAGGGACTTCGCCGAGTCCCACAAGCATGAAGTGGCCCTCGCCAAAACACACAGTGTGTTAAGGGCCCGCAGAGCCGCACTGGTTGAGGCAAACATATTGCGCCCCTAGGAGTCCGGCCAGCGGGCCTCCCATGACGGGGGAGACAACAGCAGCGGCAAAGCAGGAAAGGCAGACTGCAAAAGGGGGTCTGTGGTCGAAGGGTGAAGAGAAGGGCACACCGGATCACGCGGTGCCGAATGGTGGCGGTGCAGAAGGTGCTGGGGCACCGGGTCCCCCATGGCGGGACGGCCACAAGTCCCCAAGAGAGAAGAGTAGAGTGAACCCTCGAAGGGAAGCAACAGTTCCCTACCACCAGAGCCCTGATGGAGAACCTCCAGAAGATGATCTGCGGGGAAATGGGTAGCTGGATCAAACATGCTCAACATTCCCACAGCCGTGGAAACAGCGTGGGCGAAAGCCGCACCCGCCTCCGTAGGGCCTCACGGAGGGGAAAGCAGTTCCTCGTTAGGTGACGGGTGCAAGCTAAGGCAGCCATGCCCCAAGCCAACCGGGGGAAGGAAGGGCCAAGGACGAAAGGAAGGAAGAGGGACCTTGCGGCTCCTCCGGCGAAGACCGCGGACGTGGAGACGGCGAGGAGCCGTCTTTAGACGATGTCGGGGAAAAAGCCACGACACGGCAGCCAATCTCCGGCGAGGATGACACCAGCAACCGCAGAACCTCTGGAGAAGAAGCGGCGTCCGAAGAAGAGTCAACGACCCGACTTTGGCCCGGCACCGAGGAGTCCGTAACCTGAGGCAGGACACCAGAGGAGATGCCAGGGCGACCTCCGACAGCACACAGTGCAGGAGACTGGAGCTGGACTGGAGCCGGGGTGGCGAAGGGGCGGCGTCGGAACGGCGCCGACCGGACTCCGATGAGGCAACCGCCTGCGCGGAAGGACGAGAAGGGCCCGGGGAGGGACGAGGAGACCCCCCACCAGCCGCCTCTCGTGACCGGTCGAGACGGGCCCTCCGCTGACGCCTATGGCGCCAGGGCCAGCAGCTGCCGGCGCTGCAGCGGCATCGCCTCGGACAAGGCTGCCGCCTGTCCCAAGGACCGAGAGGGGCTTGGGCGAGAAGGGCCCTCCGCCGACCACTGCACCGCCACCAGGGCCAGCAGCCGTCGGCGCGGCGTCACCTCGGCCTAGGACAAGGACGCCGCCCTTCCCGAGAGGGGCTCGGGGGTGCGACCCGAGCCCCGGCGACCTCCCGTGACACCACAGGGACTCCCGCAGGAGTTTGCGGCAAAGCAGAGGCGCCGTGGTCCGAAGGAGGGACCCCCAAAGGGCCGCACCCCAACAGCACCACATCCTCCGAGCCTGGATCCGAACCAGTCTGTGCCGGGGCTGGAGCCGCCGCCGGCACAGCGGAGAGCTCCGCACACTGCAAGGGATCCGCTGACATCCCAGGAAGGGAAGGAGGAGGAGGAGGCGGAAGAGGAAGAGGAAGAGGAGAAGCCAGCGAAGCCTGCGAAGCCTGCAAAGCCGCAGCGTATGTCTCCATCTGGGCTCTGGTCGCCCCCACATCGGGAAACGGCAGATAAGGGGACGACACGCGGGGCCGCACCACCCGCAGAGAGCCTACGCCCCGACAGGCTGGAACCTGACCCTCGGGGACAAACTGTGACACTTACCAAGAGGTGAGCTGCGCACTTGCAACCTGGAAGAAGATCGAAGTCAGCGAGGGAAGCCGCGGGTCCAAGAACCCTCCTCAGGGGCCGGGCGAGAGGACACCGCCGACCTGGACACACGAGCCGAAAGAAGTTTCATCCGGCACTCACGCCGGGACTTCGGCTTCATCTACTGGCACGCCTCGCAATCAGTGGAGTCGTGGTGCTCCCCCCAAACACCACATACAGATGGGGTGTGGATCCGTTGCCGACATGTGACGGCCACACGACGAACACGTTTTAAAGCCCAAAGGCATTCACACACTGTTCCCACACACGGAGCAATAGCATAAGGGGGAGGCCTAAAAGGGCCCAGAGCACAAACCGGATCCGCGTTACACGCGGAAAAGGAAAAAACTGATGTAGGCGCGCCGGGGTGGGACTTGTGACCTCGCTGACGTCATGTACGCGGACGCCTGGGCGGAGTCATGTGATCCGTCCCTCCGGCGCGCAGGGATGCTAGGCAAGAAAGTTTTCCGGATCCAGTCTCACACCTGGGGATAACATGAAGGAATCTGCGGCTAGTAGTCAGATTGCTATCTAAACAGATAAGATTGTAAACTAGTCTTAGAGGCAGTGGCCAAATAGAGACCCTACTGAGCTCACTTGTAATCAATATTCAGTGGATACATTTGGTTGTGAGCCCAAGTGGTCATACATAAAATAGAGCACTTATTTGCCCTTTAAGAGAACTGTCAACCGGCGTCGAAGGTGGCGGAGGTGTCGCCAAAAGGATCGGCGATGGGGATGGTACCGTGAGGTCAAACTGCACCGATCCGGATCCAGGCCTGGATCCTTGGGGACCCTGTAGCGCTGAGGCCGGAGCAGCCGGCATCTTCGGCCTAGAGCTCCCAGCCGAGTCCACGGGCCGGCGGAGTCAGGCTGCCCAAAGATGGAATGGAGGGCTTCGTAAAAGGCACGAAGCTGGGCAGGGAACGCTCTGGCCCCCGGGAAGGGAGGGAAGCTCGGAGCCGTCCGAGCAGGCTCTGAGGGTGGAGCCGGAGGACGACGACCCTCTGCGTGACTCGTCAGTCGACGGACAGGGAGAAGGCAGTGCGTTTGCCCAACGTGATTATTCCCCTCACAGGGTCGGTAACTCGGCTCGCTGAAGCGTGCTCGCTTCTATGCAGTACCTTTCATTCTAAGAGTTGCGTCAGGGCTTTGCGGTCTGTTCCCCCAACTATTGGATGGCACCTACACGTTTCTCCTGGGGGAGGGGGTGGTAAGCACGGCCGCTGATCGGATTGTATTCCTCACAGCAGTGTGATCGGACCATCTGCAAGGCTGCTACTTTCCCAGTGGGCTGCAGGGCTGGACTGTCAGCTCCCCTAGGCATCTATTACGCCGATGGGCAGCATTTTTCCAGATCACTTAGCACTAGCTGCGTGCCTTACGCCCCCGCGGCACAAAATTGAAGGCTAGTATCCTCTTCTGATACTACGCCAACAGGCCCGTTCTGGGCATTCTTTTTTTTAATAATTCTTTTTATTAAACAAAAAGACGACTTTTCCATTCACAATTCGATGAGATAATTCACATTACATGGTTATGGTCATACTTAGCACCGTTATACAATATATTATATTATATAGCAATGTGGCGGTCTCTATGGCGTTACAGGATCTTCAAAAGAAAGAACAGCTGGGGGTGGGGGGGGGGGTGGGGGGGTGGAGGTACATATATTACCACGGTAGCTATTCCATTTCCTCCATATATCAATCCATTTTTTGTGGCACCCTCTAGAAACACACCGTTTTTTCCCGAAGCATACACCAGTCCATGTCTGCTTTCCACTCCAACTTTAGGCAGCGTCCCGGCCCCCCACAATTTTGCCAGGTTTTTTTTTTAGCTACCATCAGCCGCAGCGTAACCCAAATTCGGTCTTTCCTACCTAAATCTGTGGGCTCCCAGACATTCAAAAGACATCTCTTAGCCTCAATTCCTACCACAAGTCCGAGGACCTAACCGAAACAGTCATGAACCCCCTTCCAATATTTCTGTATATACCCACATTCCCACAGAATATGCATAAACGTGCCCTCCTGACCACATTGCCTTCTGCACATGCCCTCGTCCGCCCTTCCCATACTGACTAGCAGAGTCCCCATGACAAATTGTATGGAGGATCTTCAATTGGACCAGACGCAGCCTGAAGGAGATTGCTACTTCCTGTGGTGAGGCCACTGCCTCTTGCCACTCCTCATCGTCAAGTCACAACCCACGTTCTGGGCATTCTTGAGATTGAACTTGGGCCTCTGATATACTGTACGAAGATTTCAACAGGGAATAAGAATCCCTACATGCTTTGTTACTGGGATACCACGCCGGCCTTTTACTTTAAAGTATATATTTTACACACACAGGTTCAAAGGGCCATCTAAATTCCCTCACCTGTAGCTTGAATTCGCCCTGAGAACAAAGGGCTACCGGTGTCACTCACAAATTGGCACCTTTCAGGCCCCCATATTTTTTTGGTACTAGCCATACCACATTACGCCCCTACAATGCAGGAGATCCATGACTACTACACTGAGGAGTAAGCAGTTACTTACCCCCCTATAGACTACTTCTGTTATGTAATGGCGCCTCAATCTACCGGGTGGTGTCAGATGCCATAGCACCACTTGAACAAACTCATGATACTGGCAGTGCAGTTTCTTAGACCTCTCGACCCGAGGGCAGAACCCAAGGAGCCCACACTCACAAAGCCTACGGGCAGACCTGAGGTGCCCCAAAATGCTGGTACGAAGTGCAATGGCGCAGATTTCTACGCCTTTGCTTGTCTTAAGCGCGCCTTCGTGGACCATAGCTCCTTTGAGCCTCCAGGACCCTCAAATCCGCTCCCGTCCCTAACCTAGATCCTCCTTTCCCAGCCTCCCATTCAGCAGACGGCGACGGACCTCCCAGTCGCAGATGGAGAGAAAAAGCCTGATAGGCCCGGTCATCCCGACTCAACCCCTGACTGCGATGGACCCATTTTGGCTTCTGATTTGGATCTACTCAATCCAGATAACCTCCTACCCATCTTCTAATTAGGTTGCGGAAGAGAAAGTAGCCATCTATGTGGCTGAAAGGTTAAGAAAGGCTAAGTCATCTGCAACCACCTCAAGGCAGAATGGCACTGCACCCTCCTTGGCAAATAAAAGTGACTCTTACGTCAGAAACAGATCCTCGCATGACAACCTCTCTCGCTAAGTACATATGCAACCCCAAAAAAGGCATAGAACGACCCTGTTGGTCATCATGCATAACATTACGTTATGTATGATAAAGCAGGACCTGAGAGCCTTACGGACCCATCTTCAGTAGGCAGTTTCCCTCCTGCAATCTCTGGGTTTTCTCATCAATGAGAAAAAGTTAGTGTTATCTGAAACACAATCCATAGTCTTCCTAGCGCTTGTAGTGGACTCCGTCTAAGTGATTCCAAGTCTCTCCTCTGGAAAGATTGCCAGGACACAACATCTCTTCATCAGGTGGTCGGTCTCATCTCTTCATCCATCAAAGCTATATTCCCAGGCCTCTTGCACTAAAGGGCCCTCCAACGATTAAAGATCTCCCTTATGGAGAGGCCTGAGATTCAGAGGTCGTGCCCCTATCAGTCGAAGTGAAAGCAGAAGTCCAATGTTGGCTGGCCCATATGAAAACATGGAAGGGCCTTGCCATCTTTGGATCACAACCAGAACTGGCCAGCGGAGTGAGCTGGAGGGTGCATGAGGGGGATTCTCTACAAATGGAAGAGGGTCATAACTTTAGAGTTCTCTTCACATCAATTGCTTTGAGCTAATGGCAAGCTTATACGCAGTCCAATGTTGCACAAAGGAATTGATTCAATGCAATGACCTTCTAAAGATGGACAATATAGCAGTTGTCCGGTACAGCAAACACCCTGGGGATGGTGGGAGCTCTATCTCAACCCTTATTGGATATGGCCAGTAGCTCCTGGGAGTACTGTCTAGAGTATCAGATCTCGGTCACAGCGAAACATCATCCGGTTGTGGACAATCTAGTGGCAGACTGGCAGTCCCGTCATCTGGAGACCTCAGCCTCTGCAAGTTGGATCTCTCTGTCTTTCGGGAACTGAACCTCTGTTGTGGTCCCTTCTCAGTGGATCTCTTTGCATCCAGAGTGGATCGCCAAGTACTTCAGCTGTAGACCGGCTCCCTTGGCTCAGGCGACAGATGCATTCATGCAGAATTGGGAGACAGAAGAGCTTGAGGTTGTCAACTCAAGTTCAGCGGAAGTGAGCAGAGGTGGTGGCAATCACTACCCTGTGGAGGTCTCAAGCATGGTTTCCAGTTCTGGGGAATCCCAAGAAAGTTCCATCTATCCCTGTGTAAAACTCCTACGAAATCCCCCCCAGCAATCCCCACCATCTAGTCCTGCATGGTGTCGGTGGCTCACAGCATGGAGGTTTACCAGGGATGATAGCATGTCCTGGGTCTGTCGCTCCAGGCTGAAGACCTCTACAGCATGGGAAAACAATATGACTAAAAGATATGAATCAGCTTGGTCCAGATGGTTGGATTGGTGTAGCCAACATCACTTGGATTCTGTGGGGGCATCGGAGAGCTTCGCTTACAAAACGATCAACACCTTCCGTTCTGCAACTTCTGCTGGTCATTCCCCCAGTGATGGACTTCTAGTAGGCAAACACCCACTGGCACGAAAGCCTCTTAAGGGAGTTTGCCTTTCTAACACCCGGAGCCAAAATACTCTGTCATTTGCTATGTGAATGTGGTTCTCAATCTGTTCCTCTCTTGGCCAAGAGACAAATACCGGTCTAGGAAGCAGTTCTCTGCTAAGCTCGCGTCCCTCCTCTGTCTGATCTTGTGGAGATAAGATTCTAATGTCAAGGCTTAAGACATTACTGGTAGAGTGTTTACTCCGTAGGGAGTGACTTAACATTTCAAGAAAGACCAAGACTAAATGCGGGGTGATCTCATACCCAGCATTTCCGCAAGTTATGCGTGGACACATTTATTAAGGTTTATGGTGGCAATGACTGACTATCTCTGCCCCCACGGAGAGCGGTAACTTATAAACCTCACAAAGCCACATAACGCAGTTTTACTCCTTACAATTGCTAGATGGGTCATGCAAGAGGCAGACATCAGCACGGCAGACTGGTGTAGGAAGCTGGGTTTCTGTTGCAGTAACTCCCTCACTTTTTGCCAGATTACTGATGCACTTTGACTTGATGTGCCCTGGGTCCCTGCCAATCAGGATCCCAGGGCCGGTGTTCTTTCCCAAAACTGTACATTGGTACTGACCATTAGCACCTCTCTGGCCACATACAAGTCCCTTATGGCAGGCACTCTCCAATCAGGGTTAGGGATTGTGCCCAATCCCCCACGTGGGGGAAGCACACCGAGGGTGTAATCACATTGGCTACTGACCACGAGACCCCTAAAACGTCCCCTAAATACAGTATTTAGGGGGCAGCCCAGGACCCAGAAGGGAGATTCCCGTAACCTACAAAGGAGGACGAAAGAAGACGCTCACCAGAAGAGACTGCAGAGAGGAACTGACTTAGCCCTAGCCCTGGCCCTGCAGGCCCATCTGCAGTTTCTAAAGATCCTGCGACAAATGTCACCTTGTCCTGCAGCCAGCGACCTCCAGAGCCCTTGGAGAACGGACTGCCTTCAACAAAGACCGGATCTCCTGTTAACAGCAGCTCTGTTCAAAAGACTCAAAGAAAGACTCTGCACCTGCAGGGGACAAAGAAACCAGATGCCTGGAACCACCACTGCACCCAACGCCTATGGCTGGAGTCAGAGTGGCCCACCGGTCCCAGCCAGGTTCCCCATGAAGGAAGCTGGCTCTGTATATACTATACCAAAATGAGGTATGGTGTGCACAGAGTCCAGTAGAACCCAAAAGGTAGGCAGAGTTAGAGTAGATAGCACCTCACTCTCTATTTGTGGTAGTGTGGTCGAGCAGTTAGGCTTTATCAGAGGACAGTGTTAAGCATTTGTTCTACACACTCAGTAGGCAAATGAATTCACAGACTCAGACTGAACTTCAGACCAATTGTTTTTGTAAAAATATATTGTTTGTTATTTTAATTCCTAGAACCAAGCAAGCCTGACACAGGTAAATGAAAAATAAATATACAGTTGTAACAGTTTGAATTGCAATTCTAAATTTACTCTAATTTTAATTACAATAGTGTTACTGATAATGCAATGCTTTTCAGAATACAGTAGATACACTTTGTATAGGGTTTTTGGTAAAATTAAACGCAAGGTACTTTTGAGATTACTTTTCTTACACAGTGCAGTTTGCCTGGATACTGCACTGGGACATATCTTGTAAACAGATGAGTTTTTGTTAGTTAGTACAATTTTAACAAACTTTTTTAGGTTTTCCAACTCCACACTTAGAAACGTTTCATAGACGACAATTGGCATAGCCAATAGGTCTCGCATTTGGGACCTTAAAAGTGTTTAGCCCTTCAACAGTTGATGTTGTTGCACTAAGGATATTGTGCTGGATAACTAAACACTTATAAGGTCCCAAAAGCGAGACCTATTGGCTATTACAAAGCTTGTTCAAATGAATGTTGTTTCTTTTTTGCCTTTATCCCACCCACAGAATCACTGAAATTCTTGTCCTTTGCTTTTGCAGCCCTCTACAGATCACATGCCTGTTGGACATTTCTGTCTAGAAGTAGTTTATACCATAGTTCATGCGATGCAACGTCATCCTGTTCTATCAGACAATCATACTCTCACAAGTGAACCAACATCACAGTCACTTTACTATAGAACGGACATGTACACCATACTACTATATAGTCTAATAGAGTCATCAGAAAAAATTGTGGAAGGCATGCAAATCAATGATGGCAGTCAAGTCTCACTCCATAGCGCAATACGGACCATATTTCTAGCCCTATGCCCTCAGGTGACAATTTCAAACATGGTGGAGGTTGCAGTCTTGGTGTGATGAGGGGGGCCCTGCGTTTCCCATATCCCACAGATAGTAATTGGTCTTGGACTCAAAGGGGGGCCCCGAACGGGTGGGGCCCCCTGCACAGCAGGGGCTGCAGGGGCCTGTGTTACGCCCTTGCATTGTAATTTTGGGGGTCTTCATTTACCACTGACACACAAGGTGGATTTTTTGGAAGGTAAGAAATTGCCCGGAGGGGAGGCCGTCATTTCATGTTCTCCATGGATTTACTTTTGCAGCAGGTGTCTGATCTGTCATGCCAGAAGTGCTATGGATTGTTAATATGTTTGTATACCTGCTGGAGGGGGTTAAAGAGGAGGGATTCTAAAGAGAGCTGGCAGAACTCCTTTCTAGGCCTGCCCGAAGATGGCGGCTGGCAGATAAGAGGGAATAAACCAGGACAGGAAGTAATTACAGCCAGCGAGAGACATAAATCAAGCAGGGTTCAATGCGGGGAGCAAGCAGGGTGCAGGCCCCAGGAGCTGAACAGAACTGGGAAACAGGCTTCTTTCCAGGAAGCCTTGGGGGAAGACGCTCGCCCCCTCGCTCTCGGGAGGCTTTTGATGTCAGAAATAGTTTTAATTAGTGTTCACTTTGAGCTGCCACGTTGAACCTGCATTTTGGGAACCAAAAACGGTATAGCAGGAAAATGTGTGGGAGGCGAGGGGAGGTTTAACAGAGGGCACCGGGTTACGCGGCAGCGCAAGCTCATGGACGGAGTCACAGGGAAGAAAGAGTGTGCGAGCTGGGGGAGAATAAACAATCGGAGCTAGAGAAGGGGGGGAGGGGGGGGGGGAAGACAGGCCTGTCAGTCGTGAAAGAAAGAGAAAAGTGAAAGTGATCGCGATCGCGGGCTGTAAGGGTGCCTGCGAGCGATGCAATGAGCCATGCTGAGAGAGGAAAGCCAGATGGCGCCTCTGCTCATAACTGTGCACGTAACCGCACGCTCTCGGCCACCCAAAAAGAGGAGGTCGGCTTTTTCAAGTCCACTCACTAAATGTCTCGCCAGAGCGGCGCATGTGCTGGCTCAGGCGAGACCTATAAAACAGTCCATGTTATCCTACTGAGGAAAATAGTGTTATCGGTTTTAAGGTAAGTACTTTGATGTGGGAGATGGTGTTCTGGGGTTAGACTCTGGGGTCATCCAGGGTCAAGGATGCACTCTTGTTACACCCTCAGTGGCACTAGAGAGGCTGGGTGTAGAGTGTTGAGGCCCAATGTTATCCAAAGGGGGATAGGTGGTCTCCAGTTGGTGAGTGCTGACGAGCAGGCCACTGGGTTATGGGAGAAAAGCTCCTGGACCTAAGCTCAGGGAAAATGGGGGTTTAGGCCAGCACAAAAGTTGCACCCTCAGCGGCACTGGGGTGGCCGGGTGCAAAGTGCTGTTTTGGCATCGGAAGCCCTGTAGCTTTCAATGGGGAGTCTCCGGTTTGCAACAGCACAGCAGGCTCGGGGACGAAGGTCTTCTCGGTGAGACCACCACTTGAAGAAGTAGGTTGAGGTGTTGGGGGATGGTTAGGCACAGTCGGTTGGGCAACCTAAGGCCATGGGGCGTATGGTGTAGGGGTGCCTTTTAGGGTCGGATCTTCTTACCAGCTCCTGGTCGCGGATGGGGGACCTTTCAGATTTGAGGCTGAAGGCATCGGCTGGAGGCTTGTCAGGGTTCGCCGGATCTCGGGTCAGGACCGCCGTGGGGACCTCCTATTGGTGCTGGGCCACTCGAACTCAGGCTGTGGGAGTCGGGTGCATAGTGGTGCTGACCCGCAGATCCTTGCAGAACTGGAGTCTGTTTGAACAAATCTGGTGTAAACGGACACACAGTCTTTGTGGTCGAACACAGGCAGGTCCCCTGGGTTTTCGAGATTGCTGGCTGTAGGAAACACCAGGATTTCGCAGGAGCAGGTTCGAGGTAGAGACAGGCCGGTAATGCAGGGGCCAAGTCAGAGGGCGTCTTCCTCTTGCTAGCTTAGGCACGGCTGTTTGGGTCCATCTTTTCTTGTTGCAGGTTCTTGTCTGAGGAAGCGAGGTTCAGAGGTGCTCCTAAATACTAGATTAAGGGGCGTTACAGGTAGGTAAAAGGTTGGGACCAATGGGTCCCTTCCCTGGGGTGGGTACACCCCCTATTATGCCACCCTCCAGTGGGAGGGGGCATAAGCCTTTCCCTGGATGGCTGGCTCCCCCATCTACAAGATGGCGAGGACTGAGTTGTGCTTCACCTCGCCTCCCCCACCTGAGGGGTGGAGTTGGCAGAGGTGGGCACACCTCTTCCTCACTTATTTTTCCTGCCATTCTCCCGCCCAAAGTGGGGGGCAGATCCAGTGGGGACCAGTTGCTGAAAGCAGCAAGTGGCCTGGGGAAGCTCACAAAGGCGGCAAGCCTTTGAAGCTTCCCCCTTTGTGGACCCTGCCCATCCTGGGAGAGGAGGCTTGGCACCTTGTCCCAGGATATGCACTGTTTCAGCCCCCCGAGAGCAGCAGGCTCTCGACCCAGGGGTCCAGAAACATGTCTGGTGGTGGCAGCTGAAAGCAGCCACTCAGCCTGGACACTAGTGGTAGGTCGTTTTTCAGGGGGCATCTCTAAGATGCCCTTTGTGTGCATTTTTCATTAAATCCCACACTGGCATCCGTGTGGGTATAATGTGGAAAAAAGTTGGATACCAAACTTCTCAGTTTTCAGTGCAGCCATTATGGTGCTGTGGAGTTCGTAATGACAAACTCCCAGCACCATATACTCCTAATGGCAGCACTGCACTTACAATGTCTAAGAATCGACTTAGATACTGTAGGGGTACAGGTCTCATGCACCTGTACCCGCACCACTGGTATAGTGCACCTAGACAGAGGTGTAACTGATTTATGCCAGGGCAGTGGGTTGCAGGCATGGCACACAGGGATGTGTGCCATGTCGACTCTTCACTTTGTTCTGCACCTAGCCACGCAGCCTGCAAAGGCAGTGTGTGTGTGTTTGTGTGTGTAAAGGTACAGGGCCTCTAAGGGTGGCACAATAAGTGCTGCATGTCTTCTCTGGTCACAGTGCCCTGGGTAACGGCGGCACCATTTACCAGGGGCTGAACTGTGGCCAGAGATGCCAATTGGGATTGGGTTAGTTCTGGGGAAAGAACACAGGCCCTGGAAACTTGATTGGCAGGGACCCAGGGCACATCAAGTCAAAAGTGCATCAGTGGTCTGGCAAAAAGTGGGGGGTTACTGCAACAGAAACGCAGCTTCTCACACCCCAACGCATCTGAGTCCACCATGGGTTGACCCTTGCCGGACTTCGCAAAGCAGCCTCTGCACGGAGACACCTCCCCCAACCGCAAGTGACCCAGTAAGGTGAAATCATACCTCAAAAGGCTCCCCCTGCACCTGGCCGCCCTGCACCTTGGAGAAGAGGACGAGCCTGCAGACCAAAGCCAAAACTCGTAACCCGGTAACTTCCATTGAAAACAGGGCATCCAATGCACCCGGCCACCCCTGTGCCGCAGTGGATGCACTGCGTGTGCAAAATCTGATCTCCCCGTGCCCCGAGCTAAACTCTGAGTTTTGCTCTCATATGCAGGTGGCGTGCCAGTAAGTAGCTACCAACCGGAGGCCGCTATTCCCCCATTGGATAACATTGGGCCAAAGCACGCTGCACCCGGCCTACCTAGTGCCGCTGAAGGTGCTTTTTAAGTGCATCCTTGAACCTGGGGGGAACTCTTACAACCAAGTACTTACCAAGTACCAAGTACTTACCTTTAAACCGATAACCGACCTTTAAACCGATAACTTAATTTCCTCCAATAGGATTGCATGGACTGATTTTCTGTGAGGCAAGTAGTACATGTCTCTATGAATAATAGTAAAGCTTTTCAGATTGCGTGCTCAACACTGTCCTCTTTTACAGGAAATGATTCGGGCAAGGAGGAGTAATGGTTGAGTGGTTGGTTTGTGTCACTCGAATAAAGAGGAAGGACACTTGTATGACTATGATGGCCTTGAGATATCCTCCTTGGTCGAACCATGTTGAACTTCAATTAACTTAATCCCTAATGTTCATGGGACTTGTAGTTTACGGTTTTACATGGCTGCTGATTAATAAAGCGAACAAAAGAAAGCATAATCCTTGCACCTGTGTCCTTAATATAACTGAAACTTTCCTTTACAAAAGCTAGAAACTTTTATATTCAGGTTGTAAGATCTTAAAACAAAGCAAGCTGTAAGTCACACATATAAAATTACCAACCAATTGTGTTCTATGGTGTAAGAAAGTGCCATCTTTCTTGAATGGTATGCCCCACTTTTTGCTGAATTGCTGATGTATGTTGACTGAGTGTGCCCCGGGGTCCTGCCAATCAGATGCCATGGGCCTGTGTTCCTCCCCTAAAACTGCACTGAAGCCTAAACCCAATTGGCATCTCTGGTCACATGTCAGCCCTGGTAAATGGTAGCCTAGGTACCCAGGGCACTGTGACCAGAGAAGGCCCCAAGGGCTGCAGCACTTATTGTGCCACCCTTCGAGGCCCTGTACCCTGACACACACACACTGCCTTTGCAGGCTGAGTGTCCTGGTGCAGAACAGAGTCGACATGGCACACGTCCCTGTGTGCCATGCCCACAACCACACTGCCCTGGCATACCTCCGTCACCCCTCTAGCTGGGTGCCCTATGCCAGTGGTGTGGGTACAGGTGCATGAGCCCTGTACCCCTACAGTACCCAGGTCCATTCCTGGGCACTATAAGTCCAGTGCTGCCTTTAAGAGTATATGGTGCTGGGAGGTCGTCATCACGAACTCCACAGCATCATGATGGCTCCACTGAAGACAGAAGTTTGGTATCAAACTTCTCAGCACATTAAACCCACACTGATGCCAGTGTGGGATTTAATGTAAAATGCACCACAGAGGGCAACTTAGAGTTGCCCTCTGAACCTAACCCACAATCCACGTCCTGCCTGAAAGGCTGCCTAGGCTGCCACCCAGCAGTTGCTGGACCCCTGGGTAGAGAGCCAGCCGCTCTCCTGGTCCTGCAACAATGCACATCCTGGGCGAGGTGCTAGCTCTCCTCCCCCAGGATGGGCAGGGGAAGCTTCAAAAGCATGCAGCCTTTGTGAGCTTCCCCAGGCCACTTGCTGTACTCAGCAGCTGGCCCCCACCGGTTCTAACCCCCACTCTGGCGGGAAGACTAGCGGGAAAGCCCAAATGAGGAAAGGGGGTGTGGCAGCCTCTGCCAACCCCACTCCTCAGGTGGGGGAGGCGAGGTGAAGCACAACTCTGGGCTTGGGGAGCCCTGCCCAATCTGGACTAGGCTCCTACCCCCCTCCCACTGGAGAGAGGCAGGATAGGGGGTGTACCCACCCCAGGGAAGGGACTCATTGGTCCCTGACCTCTACCTACCTGTAACGCCCCTAAATTTAGTATTTAGGGGCACCCTGAACCTTCCTTCCTCAGATCCCGAATCCGAAATAAGCAAGAAGAACAAGAAGAAAGAAGACCTGCCGTGCAGCTGCTAACAAGAGGACGACACCAACTGACTTGGCCCCAGCCCTACAGGCCTGTCGATCCTCGAACCTGCTCCTGCTAAAACCCGGCGTCTCCAGTGGTCAGCAACCTCGAAAACCCCGAATGACCCAACTGCCTTGTGACTCAAAGACTGGGTCTCCCAAGAGCAGTGGTTCTGCTCAAAGCAAACAACAAACCCCTGGTGCGAGCCAGGAAACGCGACTCCTGCACACTCTGCACCTGCCGAGCCCGGCCTGTGCCTGAGTGGACAAAGACCACGAGGACATCCCCCTGGCGACTGTGACCCAGAATCCAGCACCCAAGGACCCACCTCTACGCTCCAGACGACGCCTGCAGCCTCAGAACCAGGGACCCCTCCAACCGCGACCAGCAGAGGGTAAGATTTCCCGACCCCAAAAGGCACCCCTGCGGCCCCCTGTGCCCAACTCCTGGGTGCCTACCTACCCTACAGCTTCCCAACTTGCCTCTTGAAGTGGTGGTCGCACACCTGAAGAATCTCCGTCCCCGAGCTTGCAGCCCTTGTTCATCTGGTAGCTTCTCCATTGAAATCCATTGAGCGCACGACGGCCCAAAAACACCCTGCACCCAGCTGCCTGAGTGCCCCTGGAAGTGCAACCTCTATCCTATCTTACTTCCCCACTTGCCCTTAGTGAGTGACCAGGAGCTCAGCTCCCACAGCCACTTGGCCTGCCTGCTAGCAGCCACCAACCAAAGGCACCCTGCCCGTCATAGGTTAATATTGGGCCTAACTCTCTCAAATCCGGCTGCCCTGTGCCGCTGAGGGTGTAACAACTGTACCTACCTGACCCTGGGAGACCCCCCCTCCCCCCGAGTCTATGCCCAGAACCTTAACTCTGTCAGTCGAGTACTTACCTGAAAGCCGATAACTTACATTTTCTCCATAGGGTAACATTGACTGGTTTCACTTGGAAATTCTTTTAAGTGTTGAGTTTTGAAACTTCAAAATATTCACTAAAAATCAGCGACTCAACGAACAAGAAATTACTCACCTGTTATCAGGAGAGATCCCAGTGCTGGATCTTGGTCCCCAGCACGGACCCTGAAAAGTAATTACAACTGTACTTACCACTAACTTGATTTTCCTCCATAGGATAACATTGCTTGGTTTTTGCCAGAAATTCTTCCAAGTGTCAATTTTTGAAACATAAAAATATTCCTTAAAAATCGCCTGTGAAAAAAAAATATTTCTTTCAACTGTTTACAGGAAATGCCCCAGGGATGAATCCAGGATTCAACCCTGAGTAAGAAAATCAAACGCAAAGTAATTGAAATTGCATTTACTTAAAAATTCCCATTGAGCTCAATGTTATAATTGTGTTTGAATTGTGTTGCCTATTGCAACAAACTAACTATTGCATTTAAAAGACTATTGCTTATTGAAAGTATACAACTACAGCATTTTATTCTGAGAAAGTATTTTGATACCTATTGTTGGATCTAAAATAAAACTATATATTTTTATATACAAAACGATTGGCCTAGAGTTCAGTTCTTGAGTGTGTGAGACCATTTGCTGACTGAGTGTGTACAACAAATGCTTTACAATGTCCTCTGATACTGCCTTACTGCTCGACCAAGCTACCACTTTAGAGTAAGGTTATATCCAACTTTAGCCTCTGCCAAACCTCTGGGGACTGTGGACTCTGTCAAAGCAATAATGCTTGTTAAATGTGTGCAGCAAGGCCACATATCTGCCTGACAAATGTCCTGCAAGGGAACGCCACGTCCCAAAGCAGTAGTGGCTGCCGTTGCCCTGGTAGAATGGGCACGCAGCCCCACAGGAGGCTCCTTCTTAGCCAACGAGTAACATACTTTGATGCACAGAACGACCTACCGTGAGATGGTTAGTTTGTGCACGGCCCGACCTTTTTTGGCGCCCACGAAGCCAACAAAAAGCTGGTCATCCACCCGGACCTGTTGTGTGTGCTTTAGATAGAACACACGTTTTGGTTCCAGACGGTTGATCCTCTCTTCCTCTTTTGAAGGATATAGAGGCGGAAAGAAGGTGGGCAAAGTGATGGTCTGCCCGATGTGGAAGGGCGTGACAACCTTTGGCAAGAAAGAAGGACGAGTCCTTAAAACCACCTTGTCCGGATGAACAGAAAGAAAAGGAGGTTTAGAAGAGAGAGCCTGGAGCTCACTCACTCTTCTGGCAGAGGTGATAGCTACCAGCAAAGCCATCTTGATCGTGAGAAGACGTAAGGGACAGTTATGAAGGGGCACAAGGGGAGCGCACATCAGATATGACAAGACAAGATTTAAGTCCCATTGAGGCATTATGGAAGGTACGGGAGTAAACGTGTGTGTAAGGCCTTTGAGGAAGCGATTAACAACTGGGGACTTAAAAAGAGAAGGCTGACCCGGAGGCCGTAGAAAGGCGGAGATGGCCGAAAGATAACCCTTGATAGTGCCCAAAGCAGAGCCCTGCTGGGCCAAAGAGAAGGAACAGAAGGACCTCTGCAAGAGGGACAGAAAGTGGGTCCACAACCTTGGCTGTGCACCATGCCACAAATTTGTTCCACCTGCAGGCGTACACCATTTTGTGGCGGGACACCTGGCTGCCAGAATGACATCACAGACTTCGGGAGGAAGGTCGAAAGCTGTCAACTGTCGCCGTTCAATCTCCACGCATGAAGGTGGAGGCTGGACAGGTTCGGGTGGAGGACCGTCCCCTGCTGCTGCGACAGAAGATCCTCCCGAAGAGGCAGTCGGATTGGGGGATCGATCGCCATGCTGAGTGCAGCCTTGGAAATTTCAACACGCAGAACTGATGACATTGCGTGTTCTCTTAGGTGGCGAAGAGATCTAACCAAGGCTCTCCCCACTGCAGAACGGAAATGCTACTTACCAGTATGCATCTGTTCTTGGCATGTAGAGCTGCAGATCCACACACTTGCATAGTAGATCGCCATCTGGTGTTGGGCTTGGATGCTTGCACCTTGTTGTCTTGGAAGAAGTCTTTGTAGTCACGAGATAGGGAACTCCTCCCTTGGACGATAGTGCGCATGGGCATCGACTCCATCCTCAAATTGTTTTTGGCCATGATGGGAAATGATGGAGTTAGTAGAAGAAAAAGAGATGTCCATGAGTGTATATCTAAGTAAGATAGAACTGGAACAGATACAGGTCCCGGGGAGATGGGTGGGCGTGTGTGGATCTGCAGCTCTACATGCCAAGAACAGATGCATACTGGTAAGTAGCATTTCCCGTTCGAGGCATACGAGCTGCAGATCACACACTAGCATAGACTATACAGCAGTATCTACCCTAGCGGTGGTCACCTGTATCGGTTGCAGAAGTTTGAAATCAAGTTTTAAGGACAGCTTGGCCCACAGAAGCTTGTTCCTTGCTTGTACGTCAACACAATAGTGTTTAGTGAAGGTGTGTGTTGTAGACCATGTGGCTGCCTTAAATGTAAACAAATGTCTAAGGGAATGCCATGGAAGCCCCTAATTTGCGTGCGGAATGCGCTCTAGGGGGAACTGTTAATGTGCGTTTAGCTTTTTGGTAGCATATTTGGATACATTTAACTATCAACCTTGCAATCCCAGATTTGGAGATGGGGTTACCCTTATGTGGTGGAGATAAAGCTACAAACAATTGTTTTGCGGAAAGATTTAGTTCTGTGAATGTAATAAAGAAGGGCTCTTTTAACATCTAAGGTGTGAAGAACTCTCTCCGCTACAGAGTCTGGGTTTGGAAAGAACACTGGTAACTCCACTGACTGGTTAAGATGAAAAGGAGATATGACTTTTGGAAGGAATTTTGGATTTGTCGTAAGAACCACTTTGTTACGATGTAATTGTAAGAATGGTTCTTGTATGGTTAAAGCCTGGATCTCTCACTCTTCTGAGAGATGTGATTGCAATAAGGAAAGCTACTTTCCATGTAAGGAACTGCAGTTCACATTTATGTAGAGGTTCAAATGGGGGTCCCATGAGCCTAGTAAGAACAATGTTTAGATTCCCTACCGGATAGGGTGGTAATCTGGGAGGAATAATTCTTTTAAGTCCTTCCATGAAGGCTTTGATCGCAGGGAATCTAAAAAGTGACAAGTGCTGTCGATTTTGTAAGTAAGCTGCGAGTGCTGCTAGATGCAGTCGTATGGATGAGTATGCTAAGTTACATCTTTGCAAATGTAGAAAGTAGCAAATGATGTTCTGAATGGAGGCATCCAGTGGGTGTATATTATTGTTAGTGCAGTAAATGGCAAATCTTTTCCATTTTGCAGCATAGCAAGCCCTAGTAGTAGGTCTTCTGGCTTCTTTGATAATTTTCATGCAGTCCGGTGGAAGGTTAAGGTAACCGAACTCTAGGACATTAGGAGCTAGATCGCTAGATTCAGTTGATCTGGATGTCTGATATCTCTATGGTTCTGAGTTATTAAGGACGGGGAGAGACGTAGTTTTTGGTGTGGAACTAGTGAGAGTTCCAGTAGTGTTGTGAACCACGGTTGGCGTGCCCATGTGGGAACTACTAGGATCAGTTTGAGAGATTACTGCCTGAGCTTGCATACCACTAGTGGAATGAGAGGGAGAGGCAGAAAAGCGTACGCATATCTGTCTGACCAGTTCATCCATATCGCATTGCCTTTTGACTTCGGTTGCGAAAACCTGGCGGCGAAGGTTGAGCATTTCGCATTTTCTTGTGTGGCAAACAGATCTATGTCTGGTTGGCCCCAAATTTGGAAAAATGGTAGTAGAACTTGGGGATGTAGTTCCCACTTGTGAATCTGTTGTGTCTGTCGACTTAACAGATCCGCAATCTGATTGTGAATTCCTGGAAGGTGTTCTGCAAGTAGGTATATGTTCTGAGGAATGGCCCATCTCCAAATGTTCTGTGCGAGCTGGGACAGCTGCAGAAAATGTGTGCCTCCTTGTTTTTGTATGTTTTTGCATGTAATACATGGCTGTCATGTTGTCCGTCCGGATGAGGACAGCCTTGTTCTGTACATGTAGTTGGAAGGATTTTAGTGCTCGGAATATTGCCAGCAGTTCTAGGTGATTGAATGGAGCACTTTTTGATGAGTGTTCCATTTGCCCCAAGTTGTGTGTCCGAGGAGATGGGCTCCCCATCCTGTGAGTGATGCGTATGTCGTCAGCACTATCTGTGGAAGAGGAACGGGCGCCCTTTGGCCAAGTTTGTTATGTTCCACCACAGTAGAGAGCGATATGTGTGGCTGTCCACCAACACCAGATCTGCAAGTTGTCCGTGAGCCTGGTTCCACTGACGCGCTAGACATTCCTGTAAGGGACGCATTTGAAGTCTTGCATAAGGCACAAAGAAGATGCAAGATGCCATCATGCCTATGAGTTGCATGAACACTCTGGCTGGAAGAGAGTGTTGGTTTTGAAATTTTGTGATAAGAGTTTGTATACCGGCTATCCTGGCTGGACTGGGATATGCTAGCGCTGTGGAGGTGTTTATTGTGGCTCCTAGATATTGGTGTATATGAGAGGGCTGGAGATGCGACTTGGTGTAGTTGATGGTGAATCCCAAGTTGTGTAACATTTGGATGGTTTGGCGAGTGTGTAGAACACATTGGTCTAATGACTTGGCTTTTATTAGCCAGTCATCTAGATATGGCAAGACATGAATTTGTTGTCTTCGGAGATGTGCTGCTACTACCGCAAGACATTTTGTGAATACTCTGGGTGCGGTGGTCACTCCGAATGGAAGGACTCTGAACTGGTAGTGTTGTCCGTCCACTACAAACCTTAGGTTCTTCCTGTGAGCAGGATGTATGGGAATGTGGAAGTAGGCGTCCTTGAGATCTAGTGTGGCAAGGAAATCGCCTTGTTGCAGCAGCGGGAGCACCTGTTGAAGAGTGATCATATAGAAATAGTGTATATACAGATTTAGGGGTCTGAGGTCGAGTACTGGTCTCAGAGTCCCATCCTTTTTGGGAAGTACAGCGAGTAGACCCCTGTTCCTCGATGCTCTAAGGGAACTGGCTCTATTGCGTGCTTTAGAAGCAGTGAGAGAACCTTGTTTGAGGAGCGTAAGATGGTCTGAGGACATTGGACGCTGTTTGGGTGGTATGTGTGGGGGGGTAGCTGTAAGTTCCAGGCAGTAACCATACTGGATAATTTGTCTTACCCACCTGTCTGTTGCGATGGAATTCCAGACAGGTAGGAACTGTGTTAATCTGCCCCCGACCGGAGTGTAATGGAATGGTCTGGGGGGAGCGGAGGAGAGTCACTGTTTTGTGGCGGGGGAGGTGCGAGTGTTATTACCTCGACCTCTTCCTTTATTGTTGTTTCCTCTGTTTCCGCCTCTAAAATATCCTCTACTGGGGGATATTTGTGTTGTGGCTTTAAATGACGTTGAGGTGTCTGCGCCCATGTTTTTGGAGGCTCCTCTATAGAAGGAGCGACTAAAGGAGCCACACATTTGTGGAGACTGTGACGCTCCCATGAACTTAGCAGTCTCGGTGTCCTTTTTCATTTCTTCAAGTGATGTGTCCACAGCTGGGCCAAAAAGCTGGTCTTGGTTGAACGGCTGACTAAGTATGGTAGTCTGAACCTCCTGCTTAAAGCCTGAAATGCGTAGCCAGTCATGTCGTCTAAGGAGTACACTGGTGTTGATTGATCTAGAGGCAGTGTCTGCTGCGTCAAGTGCACATTTAATTGACGCATTTGAAATTAGCTTGCCCTCTTGTATAAGGTCATTTGCCAGGGTTTTATACTGGTCAGGCAGATGCTGCAATAAGTTTGCCAGCTGGTCATAATGTGCCCTGTCATATCGTGCCAGCAGTGCTTGTGTGTTGGCAATACGCCAGAGATTGGCTGCCTGTGCCACTACCCTTTTGCCAGAAGCTTCTAGCAATTTGGATTCCTTATCGAAAGCTCCAAAAGGTTGATATGGAGCCGGGACTCCACCGGAGACCAGAGGCCTCTGATCTCCGCCTCTCCCAAGTGGCCACCCCATCCCAGGAGGGGCGCATCAGTCACCTCTGTATGCTCCGGTAGGGGAAGGGAGAGGGTTCTGCCCTTGACCCAATCGCGATTCGTGAGCCACCACTGCAATTGTCCTGCAGTGCCTCCGAGATCTGGACGTGATCGGACAGGTTGCCCTGATGCTGTGCCCACTGGAACTTCAGGTCCCACTGCAGAGCCCGCATATGCCATCTGGCATGTTGCACTAGCAGGATCCAGGAGGCCATCAGGCCCAGGAGCCGGAGGGTCATCCTGACAAACCCGGGATAGAGGCTGAAAGGTCAGAATTATAGCCTGAATATCCCAGACTCGCTGCTCGGGAGGATAAACCCGAAACTGTCGAATACAGAATCGCTCCGGTGAAGAGGAGGTTCTGAAAGGGGCTCAGGTGCGACTTCGGCACATTGATGGAAAACCCCAGCAAATGCAGGAGGTCGGCTGTAGTATGGAGGTGGGAGACTGCTTGGGGCAAGCCCGCCTTCAACAACCAGTCGTCAAGATAGGGGGAAGACTAGAACCCCTGATCTGCGCAGATGAGCTGCGAGCACCGCCATCACTTATGTATACACCTGAGGGGCACTGGTAAGGCCGAAGGGGAACACAGCAAACAAATGCTCTTGGCCTACCATGAACCGCAGGTAACGCCAGTAGGCCGGCAGGACGAGGATACGAAAATATGCGTCCTGCAAGTCCAACGCTACCATCCAGTCTCCAGGGTCGAGGGCAGCCAAGACTTGAGCCAGAGTCAACATCTTGAACTTCTCCTTCTGGAGGAAGCGGTTGACGTTCCAGAGGTACAAGATGGGGCGCGCAGGCCCCCTTTCTTCTTCTTGGGGACCAGAAAGTAGTGGGAATAACAACCACATCCTACTTCTGGCACAGGAATGCGCTTGATGGCCCCTTTGGCCAAGAGGGCCGTGACTTCCTGCTGGAGAAGCGCAAAATGGTCCCCCGACATGTGGTGGAACTGAGGGGGCATGGCTGGAGGGGCAGACTCGAAGGGGAGGGAGTAGCCCCTTCGGACAATTTGCAACACCCACCTGTCTGAGGTAATGGAACGCCAGTGGGGGAGGTGATGGCGAATCCTGCCGCCCACCGGCGTGGGGTGTGCCCCAAAGCTCGGACTAGGAAGGCTTTGATGCGGATGCTGCGGGAGCGGTGGTGGACTGACCCGCACGCTGGACCCCTGTCCCGCCGCAGCGTGAACCACGTCCGCGCTGAGGTTGGTTCTGCGCAGGCTTCTGGCTGAACAAACGTGTCCGGGCGCGCCTTCCTTGGCCACGAAAGGAACGAAAAGCAGACGTGGCTGGGCGCGTGATGGGGAGACCCAAGGACTTGGCCATAGCCTGGGAGTCCAGAAAACGCTGCAGCGCACGATCTGCCTTATCACCAAACAGGCAAGCACCACCAAAGTGCATGTCCATAAGAGAACTCTGAACATCCCCTGAAAACCCAGTGGATCGCAACCAGGCGTGGTGACGGAGGGCCACTGTTGTGGAAATAACCCTACCCAGTGAGACTGCAGTGTCCAGTCCACACCGAATAACAAACATTGCTGCATCTTTCCCCTCAGCAACAGCTTGGGAAAGCACTCTCGGGACACTGAGGCAGCACCTGCGCAACAGTGTCCCACACAGCGTGGGAGTAGCGGCCCAAGAGGCATGCGGTGATCACCGACCGCAGCCCCAAGCTGGCAGAAGAAAACCGTTTCTTGCCGAACTGTTTCAGCTTCTTGGATTCCTTATCCGGTGGGGCAGTTGGGAATGCGCTTTGGGAAGTGGAGGCCTGGATGACCAGGCTCTCCGGAGTTGGGTGGGTTGTCAAAAAAGCAGGGTCACCCGGGGCCGGGCGATGACTCCTGGCTACGATTTTATCCACGGGAACCCCCGTTGCTGGTCTAGACCAGGTGCCCATCAATACGTCAGTTAACAACTCATTGAATGGCAGCAGGGGCTCCATAGAGCTTGCCGCCGGCTGAAGTACTTCAGTGAGGAGATTAGTTTTGAGGGTCACCGTAGGCAGGTCAAGGGCCTCAGCCGCTCTACGGAGCATCATAGTGTATGTGGTGCCCTCCTCCATAGCCACAGCAGGATGAGAAAGAAAACCAGGTTCAGAGGAGAGGTCAAGGCCACCTGCATCCTCCAACTCTTCTGTCCATTCCTGGTCGGACCCGCACTGCCGTGCGAGAGGGTCCTCAGACCCCTCCCAGTCGTCCCAGTCATCCACTGCCTGTGGAACAGGCTGCAGCGGCGGGGGAGGGACAGGTGAATAAAAAGGGTCGAACGGCGCCAGTCAGCTCAGTGTCCCAATTAGAGTCCCAACTAGGGACAAAATTGTCCGGGAAACCGGGCAAGGGTGGTGGTGGAACGAACGGAACCCACTGCAGTGCTGGGAACGGAACCGCGGGCTGGGCTGGGAACGGAGCCGCGTGCTGTGCCGGGGCCACCGGCGGAGGACCTTGCGACGCCGGTAGAGGAGCCGACGGCAAGGGAGGGCCCCCGGCTGGGACCGCAGGGCCCGAAGGCAGGAGCCCTGGGCCTGAAAAGGCAGTCCATGGCAGCAAGGAAAGCTTGCACCTGGGCAGGAGTCGCTGATGGACCCGGATATGGTGGTAAGGCCGTGGGACTCACAGGCTCCAAAGGAGCCGCGGGGGAGGTACCCCCGGCACCCTCGTCCACGTCCGGAGACCGACTGGGGGACGTCTGAGAGCGACAATGCTTCTTTGACGTCTTAACCGATTCAGAGTGTGAAGACTTCGACCCCGAGGAGCGATGATGGCTCCGCGGTCAGTCCCTCGATCGACCCCTGGACCCCGAACGGCGCGGAGATGACAGCAGGGCCTCCAGCAGCTTACGGGACCACTCCCATACGGCCTTCAGAGCCATGGCCAGACAGTCGGAACATGACCGGGAGTCATGGTCGCGCTCCAGACAGTAGAAACAGACGCCAGGCGGGTCGGCCACCGTCCCCACAGGATTTAAACCCAGGCATTCCTACGTGGCACCAGGAGTCAGACTCAAAATTGAAAGACAAAAATTCTCAAAAGTTGGTCAAAAAGTTACTAGTGGACGTGCTCGAACCGGATCTGTGCTTGCTGGCGCGGAAAAAGAAAGAACTGATGTCAGCATGGGTGGCGCCTAAGTAGTCTCTGTGACGTCATCTCGGCGCATACGATGCCAGCGACGGACGCGGAACCGCATGACACCACCTTCCGACGCGCAGAGGTACTGCTGACGAAAACTTTCCGGATCCAGTCTGACGCCTGGGGATATTCTAAGGTAAGGAATCTATCACTAACATGTCTCTTTCAGATATTTAAAATAAGTGCCACTGGTCTTTCTATTTGATAAGCTGAACTTGTCCATGGACGCGACGTCGGCGAGGTCATATATGTCCCACCCGGCGCGTTGACGTCACTTTTCGTCGGAGAACTTTTCTGCGCCACAACGCGGAGCCATCACAAACAAAACTGTGAGAGTATGGAAACAGTGTGCAGAACAAAAAAAATCAGTGAAACAGAAAGGAAAGAAGCAAATGGTGAGGAACAGCACCATTGGGGATAGACCCAGGCACTGTGTTACTGAAATTCATGGAAGGAAAAGAGCAGAGCACTGCTCTGAGAAGCAACCCTACCAGGTGAAGACGATATCCGCCCTGGAGGCAGAAAACATGTGAAAAGTTTTGTGGCAGACGACAAAGTCTGCAACCACAATCGACAACAGTGAAGAGGAACAAGTCCGGAACAGATGAGTAACGACAAAGGACCCCAGGACAACACCATCAAGGAGTGTTGTATCCCCTGTAAATAGCTAAGGGCTGAGGCACAGCCAAGAGAGCCAACCCAGAGGGCTGCAGAGGAGTAAGAAACCCCGAGCAATGAAAAAAGGGAGAGGATTAAGAGCAGACCCCACACTGGAACAACCAGGGTGTAGGGATGCAGAAATACACATGAACCTACCGTCCAAGTACCAGAAAGGAAGGAGTGGAACAAATAAACAGAACAAAGCATCCTGCCAGGGAGGGAGCGAAAGAGGGCACCCGCAGAAGACAGACACCCAAAGGGAGGTGAGTGCAGAAGACCAAACTGAAAGATCCCCACAGAACGGGGAGGAAGGGCAGGCCGTGAAGGAATCTGCGGCTAGAATCGTCTCTACCAGATACATCATTACCGAAGGTAAGTAACTTGTAGATCTGATAGTGACTACTAGCCGCAGATTCCTTAACGTAGAATAGATACCCTCGCCATACCCAGAGGAGAGGACGGTCTGCGAGAGAACCTCACCAGCTTGGAAGAACACAGGGCCCCAACAGGGGATGTGTCATGGGGATAGGAAGGATGGCCCAGCCCCCACCAAGCAGAACTAAGCAAGAACAAGAAGGGAAGGCCAGGATTCAACAAGCCTACCCGAGGGGCAAACGGCATCTGTAAAGAAACCCAGAGGTACAGACAGCACCAAGAGTACCAAAGGAAGAAAAGAACCACCCGCAAAATCCAAGGAGAAGAGGTGGAACGGAGGCAGAGCCCGCCTCATGAGAACACACACGGCGAAGGGGACAGCTGGACTGGCATCAGCCCCGAGGATGGGGACAAGGCAGGAACGGCCCCACAGCCGATAAGCGCACACGTGAGAAGGAAGACACAGTCGCGCAAAGCGCCAGCAAAGCAAGGGACAGGAGCACACGGGTACACGCCGAGGCCCAAGGAGGTGGACCCTAACGTTCAGGCGTGCGCAGGAGGCAACTGGTAAATACCATGAAGTAGTGTGCCTAGAACAAGCCGAGCGCAAGACGAAGACAGAGGCAAAGGAACTCCAGAACAAGCCCCAGAGAAGGACCGTACCAGTGGCACAACCCGGTCCACGAAGAGAAGGGGGGACCGGCCAGAAGATAAAGAGGAGAAGAACCCCCCCCTCCCCCAAGAAGCAGCTGGGGGAGGGGGGGGGGGACCGAAGCGACCCCCGGGAAGCGAGAAATATGTAGTACAGACCTAAAGCCATCAACCAGAGCACAGGAGAACACCAGGAATATCCTAGCCCCCCTGGAACACAAGGCAGAAGACCAGGCCGAAACGTCGAATGGAAAGGTGCAAACACCAAGACACGACGCCGTAGACGGCATGACAAGATTCGGTCTGGCGATCCAGAGGCTGAAGAGGGAATGCAAAATGCACAGAGGCAGATATCCCGCAGGAACAAAGGGCAAAATGAACTACAGGCAAGCCCTGTAGAAGAAGGATAGAAACACCATTGGATACTGAGTAAGACAGAACCTGGAGCAGCGCAAGCTGCGCTAAGGCGGAAGAAAAAAAAGACAGCACCAAGCGGTATCCAGTGACACCAGGAAACGCGAGGAACCCGAGAAGGTATCCACACCCGCCCAGCTTAGGCCAGAGCTATACAATAGCTTACAAGTACCCCATCTAGGGTATGACACGTCCCAAAACAAAACAGGGGAACACTTCTTAGGGAAACCCGCAGCAGAGTTCAAGAACATAAAAGACCTGTGGGTACCACCACAGGCGGCTTACCAATCAGCCAAAAAATACACAGATGGTCCAACCTGAGGACCTATACGGCTTCACTAACAGCCAAAAATCACATACCACAAAAGCTGAAGGGATGTACCAGCAGCCAGAAGTACAGAGGGCCAACTGAAGGGCCCTGAAGGCATTCCAAGCCACATACACCACACAGACAGGCCAACCGAAACACTAGGCCCAAAGAGAAAGGTGGGATAAACGTCTCCCATAAGACACCCGAGGACCGACAAGCCGAAGCTTATGGAGGGGGAGGGGAGTGGGGGACAGAGCCCCACAAGGAGTCGTTGAATAGCAGAGTCCGCGTGGGTGTTAAATTAAAGTATCCCATCAAAAGGCAGGTCAACAAGACGCTCCCAAATATTCTCCAGAAAGAAGCTATCCTGCAACCAAGCATGGCGGCAGAGGGTCACAGAACTCACCATAGCGCGGGCGAGAGAATCCGAGACATCCAAGGCCGAACGGAGAATAAATGCAGCTAACTCCCGACCATCCAGCACATGGTGCCGCAGACCAGCGTGGGCACCTTCGTGGGAAGTGCGAGACAGAAAGGACTCCACGGAATCCCACAGGTCGGAGGTAGCCCTGGCCAACACACAAAGTGTGTTGAGCGTGCGCAGAGCAGCACTAGTGGAAGCGAAAAGGTTAAGCCCCTAGCAGTCCAACCACCAGGTCTCCCGTGACGGAGGGAGCAACACCGAAGGTAAGGAAGGAAAAGCAGTCTGCAGGACAGGGCCCAGGGCAGATGGGTGGGAAAAAAGGCAGACTGGATCGTGAGGGGCAGGACGGTGGTGGTGGAGGAGCGGCTGAGGCACCGGATCCCCCGTAGCAGGACACCCCCAGAAGAGAGTTGTGGAGCGAGGCTTCAAATGGAAGAAGCGGCTCCCCTCCACCAGAGCCCTGGTGGAGAACCTCCAACAAGTAGTCCATTGGGAGTGGAGCGACCGGGTTGCCCATTTGCATAATGCCGGTGGACGTGGAGATGGCCCGGACAAAGGCTACACTCGCCTCCGTAGGGCGTCGTGGGGGAGAGAGCAACTCCTCCGTGGGCGAAGGCTGCAAACTAAGCCAGCCATCCCTGTGCCCAGCTGGAGTAGGAAACGGCCAGCCCCCGTAGGATGGAAGACCCGTGGACTAGTGAGGGGCCCGAGGGGTCTCCGGAGAAGGCGGAGAAGTCTGCGGGGCAATCAACTGCAAGGTGCGGAAGAGCTGTGGACGTGGAGACGGCGTAGTACCCGCCCTGGAAGCCTCCGGGGAAAAGGCAATGATGCGGCGCCCAGTCTCCGGTGAAGAGGAGACAAGGAGATGACAATCCTCCGGAGAGGAAGGGACATCCAGAGAAGAGTAGACCATCCGACATCGGGACGGTTCCGGGGAGTCCGCCATGGGCACCGGTGTGTCCTCGATCAGCGCCGAAGTGTCCACCAGGGATGCAGAGTTGACCACCACCACGTACCTCATAGGAGAACGGGGCCGGGTCGGAGCCGAAGCGGCCAATGAACGGCGGCGAAAAGGCGCCGGCTCGATGTCTGACGAGGAAGCCACCTGCGCAGAGAACCGAAAGGGACTCGGGGAGGCGCCCCGGGACCCGGCCTCAACTCGCGGCACCGCCAGGGCCGTGGAGGAAAACAGTTGGCGCAGGCTCTACCTCCGGTAAGACAGACGCCTGCCCAGAGGGACGAGCAGTGAGTCCCGGCTACCTCCTGCGACACCACAGGGAACCCCGCTGGGTTTTGCGGCGAGGCAGGGACGCCGTGGGTCGACGAGGGGAACCCCGTAGGGCTGCACCTCGACGACCGCACACCTCCAAAATCTGAAGGCGAACTCGTCGGCGCCGGGGGCGAAGCCGCCAGTGAGCCCGCGGAAGGCCCCGAGCCAGGCGAGGAATCCTAAGACGTTCCAGGAAGAGGAGGGGGCCCCAATGAAGCCTGCAGAGCCGTAGCGTAGGCCTTCATTTGGGCCCTTGTCGCCCCAATGCCAGGAACCAACGGATAGGGTGGCGACGGGCGAGGGTGCACGTCCTGAGAGGAACCCGCACCCTCTGCAGAATGAGGACAGGGCCTCGGCGGCAAGCCGCAGGACTTACCAGCTGGCGATCGACGCCCGTGGGGCCTCGGTGAAGGACGATACCACAGCCGGAATCGGCGGCTTCTGGACCCCTCCGAGGTAGGGGACGGACGCCGTGATGAGACCGATCTGGACAAGCAGGCCGAAAGCAATTTCATCCAGCGCTCCCGCCGGAACTTTGGCTTGAGATGCTGACAAGCGTCGCAGTCCGTAGAATCATGGTGCTCGCCCAACCACCACATACAAATAGGGTGAGGGTCCGTCACCGACATCTGACGCGTACAAGAAGCACATGTCTTGAAACCCGAAGGAAGTGCACACTGTTCCCATCGTAAAGGCGTTAAAAGAGGCCAGAAAACCGGTCAAGGGAACTCACTACGGATCCGCGTTGCACACGGAAAAGAAGGAAACTGACGTCAGCGTGCCAGGGTGGGACTTATGTGAGTTCGCTGACGTCACGTCCGCCGACAACGTCAGGGCGGAGTCGCGTGGTGCCGTCTCCCGGCGCGCAGAGATGCTGTGGTAAAAAAAAATTCAGATCCAGTCTCACGCCAGGGAATAATTCTACGTTAAGGAATATGCGGCTAGTAGCCTGTCTCAGATATATTATGGAAGTTACTGCTTTCAAAGAGTGAACATTTACATCAATACTAATCATTTTATAAGATTCTAAGCACAGAGTGCGCCTCTTACTATTTTCTATTTGGTTTTGTTTTCTATGGTTTGATTTTCTTGATTGGATCTATTTGACCAATCGCCTAGCACATGTTTAAAATATTTTTTAAAACAATTCCTTCACAACTTTTGTCAAGTCACAAATGTAGCCCTGCTCCTCTTGCAGACAGGAAGATCCCCCTTATCGCCACAGGTCTAGGGGGAAAGCTGCTTCACAGGTTCCTAGACTTAGGCCAAGATGGGAGCGATATGGCAACTAAGCAGCTGTTTCACTCCTGGATCTTCAGAGTCTTCTACCCTGATGCTGGTGCAATAGACATCATTGGTGCGCAACTGAATTTTAAAACAAAGTACTGTATGATGAAGCCAGAACTTATTCTTAGGAGGGCAAGTCTGGCCAATCATGGAGGTGCACGTTTTAATATATAGGTGCTTTTAAAAACCTAAGGAATCATTTTTGATATCCAGGTTTCCAATGTCACTGCGGTCCCTCCCGAAACTTGTTTAGGCTGGCTCAGGTGAATAGGTAACAGCCTAGTTTTGGCAGCTATTTCACAAGGAGATGTAAAACACAGCAAGGGGGAGGCAAGGCGCTCCGGCAGGAGACACTTCAAAGGAGAACAGATTCACTATTCCTTTCATTCAGCCCCAGAACCTTGTTTAGGGGAGGCACGCCATAAAGGAAAATTTCATGCTTCGCAATCATCAACCTAAACACAAAGCTGTATGCTTTTGTGTTCTTATTTCTCAGCCTTCAGGCTTTTCGTTTAATATTGGATACCTGAAAAAATTATCTCTGAACTTTGGTTCCAAAAATATGTGCAACGCAAGAGCAGACGAAAATAGTGGATTAACACTGGAGCTCTATCAGTATGAGGAAAAACTGAAAACAATATAAAGGAAGGAAAATGCAGAACAGCATTTTGCTTCATTATGGTGTTGTGGCTATAGAAAACGGGAGAGCCTTTCTCGTGCCCAGTCTCTGGTACTATTACGCTTACATATGTCTGAGATCTCAGGAATCCATGAATGAAGGGTAAAGGAAAAAGATATGGACTGATCTTTAGTTGTACTGACTCCAAATGATCATCCACTTGCAGAAAAGATACGGACTTCTCTTGAAATGCATCCTGTTACACACTGCTATCACCCACGGATAATCTAGGTTGTAAGGCAATGTAAAGAAATTAAAATGCCAAATATCTGTTAACTGTGCTCGACTACAAAAATTTGCTCCAGTTGTCACTCTTGATAAATTGCCCCTAGCATGCATGTACATACATCTGGGTAAGGAGGTTGGTGTAAATGTTAGCTTGAAAAGGGAGTCAATAGCAGAACAAAATAATCTTAAAGAAAATGCTTTTCTCAAACCAAGCTCCCAAAAAGAGTAGTCAAACTCTAAGCTTGTAGTGCACCGATTCTGAAAGCACTTAAGCAAAACAACCTGACAAGGTTATTTCACACTTTATTCTGCAGAGGACTGGAAACAGGCCACATAAAAGCCAGTTCAAGATATGTCCCTTTTTTTTGTTTACGTTTTTTTATTGGGGTTTTGCATTTCATTATATCAATGAACACCATTTCATTATAAAATCCATTAACAGATATCTATAATCAGTCGAGAGATCACTGTGGAAAAAACAGAATTAATCATGTATTGCATATTCTGACATTTCAGACATGGTACAGTCAACATTGTAGGTATTATCCCTGTGCCTAACATCTGATTTTGTATTAGTATATTTACTAACCCTCGGCTGAGTACATCATCTGTAGTTGAGGATTACTATGTGTGCCGTTCGTGTTCCGTTTTTGTGCATTCTCGCATGGTGTGAGAAAGTGGATCTGTATATACTGTTCCCAAATAGGTACAGTGTGTACAGAGTCCACAGTCCCCAGAGGTATGGCAGAGGTTAAAGTTAGATATAACCTTACTCTCTAAAGTGGTAGCTTGGTCAAGCAGTAAGGCAGTATCAGAGGACAGTGTAAAGCATTTGTTGTACACACTCAGTCAGCAAATGGTCTCACACACTCAAGAACTGAACTCTAGGCCAATGGCTTATATAAAAAATATTTGGTTGTTTTATGTTAGAACCAACAATAGGTTAAAATATTCTCTCAGAATGTGATGCTTTGGTTAAATACTTTTGCAATATGCAATTGACTTTTGTAGGTAATAGTTACAGGTTGTTGCAATAGGCAACACAATTTCAAACACAATAATACATTGAGCTCAATGGCAGTTTTAAGTTATTTGCAATAAATTACTTTCAGGATTACTTTTCTAACTCCAAGACTGTATCCTAGATTCAGTCCTGGGACAGTTCTTGGAAACAAGTGAATAAAGTCGACTTAGTTACTGTTGTGATTTTTAGGCAATATTTTGCTATCTCAAAAGTTGACAGAGGACATTTCATAGAAAATCAGTCAATGATTCCCTGTGGGAGAAAATTCGAGTTACAGGTATAGTATGTTCTCGTTACTTTTGTAATCCAGTACTGGGCTCCTAGGCTCAGTACTGGGACCTCTATATAAAACAGGTAAGCAATTACATTTTCACAGTTAGTACGATTTTTAAAGAATATTTGTAGTTTGCAAAAATCGACACTTAGAAGAAATTTCACAGAAAAACAGTCAATGATTTCCTATAGAAGAAAATTGGGTTAATAGAAGTACGGATGTGTGTACTTTTCAGGGTGAGTGCTGGGCACCAAGAAACAGCACTGGGATCTTTCCTAGTAGCAGGTGAGTATAACAAGTTACTTACCTTCGGTAACGATGTATCTGTAAGAAACATTAGTTAGTTAGATTCCTCACCTTAGAATATCCCCAGGCGTCAGACTGGATCCGGAAGATTTTTCGACAGCAATACCCCTTGCGCGTCGCTAGGCGTCGTCTGCGGCTCCGCATCCGTTGTCGGCGTCGTGCGCCGGAATGACGTCGGAGTACTTAGACTCCGCCCTCGCGCGCTGATGTCAGTTCTTGTACATAGCTTTCAGCGCCAGGAACGCAGAGCCATGCAAGAGACCGACACTGGTGCCAAAAAATTCTAGGGCCCTGAAAGGGATAGCCTTAACCCTAGATGTCAGTTCGCAGAACGGGGAGGAATGGTGGGTCGGTGAGGAATCTAACTAATGTTTCTTACAGATACATCGCTACCGAAGGTAAGTAACTTATTCATCTGAAAGAAACACGTTAGTCAGATTCCTCACCTTAGAATAGACACCCAAGCAATACCATCCCCGGTGGTGGGTCTGCGAACCAAGATCACACCAGAAAGTCCTGGAGGACAGAACGTCCAAAGAAGCCATCCCTCCGGACTTGGCTGTCTAGGCAATAGTGCCTGGCAAACGTGTGCAGCGAAGCCCACGTCGCCGCCTGACAGATGTCCTGCAAAGGGACTCCCCGTCCCAAAGCAGTAGTAGCCGCTGTGGCCCGAGTAGAATGGGCTCGCAGCCCAACAGGAGGGTCCTTTTTCGCCAAGGAGTAACAGGTTTTTATACACAAAACGACCCACCGGGAGATGGTCTGTTTGTGCACAGCTTTTCCCTTCTTTGCACCCACGTAGCGAACGAAAAGCTGGTCGGCCACTCGGAACTGTGTCGTGCGGTCCAAATAAAAGGAGAGCGCACGTTTTGGGTCCAGACGGCGGAGCCTCTCTTCCTCTTTGGAAGGATGCGGAGGCGGAAAGAAGGTGGGCAAGGTGACAGATTGCCCAAGATGAAAGGGGGTCACCACCTTCGGTAGAAAGGAAGGACGAGGCCGAAGGACAACCTTGTCCAGATGAACAGATAGAAAAGGAGGCTTGGACGATAGAGCCTGGAGCTCACTCACCCGTCTAGCCGAGGTGATGGCTACCAGTAAAGCAGTCTTAAGAGTTAGAAGACGAAGAGGACAATTGTGAAGAGGCTCAAAGGGAGCGCACATCAGGAATGTCAAGACAAGATTCAAGTCCCACTGAGGCATTACGAAAGGGACAGGAGGGAACCTGTGAGTAATGCCTTTAAGAAAGCGTGACACTACAGGGGACTTGAAAAGAGAGGGCTGATCAGGAAGCCGTAAGAAGGCAGAGAGGGCAGCAAGATAACCTTTCAAGGTGCCCAGGCCAGAGCCCTGCCGGGCCAAAGAAAGAAGAAAGAGGAGAACCGCAGACAGAGGGGCGGAACGGGGATCCACAGCCTTTGCTGTGCACCATGCCACAAATTTGTTCCACCGGCAGGCGTATACCGTCTTTGTGGAGGGACGCCTGGCTGCCAGAATGATATCACAGACTTCAGGAGGCAAGTCGAATGGCATCAACTGCCACCGCTCAATCTCCACGCATGGAGGTGGAGGCTGGACAGGTTCGGGTGGAGGACCGTCCCCTGCTGCTGCGACAGAAGATCCTCCCGAAGGGGCAGACGTATCGGAGGATCGGTCAACATACTGAGTAGCTCGGGATACCAGTACCTTCGTGCCCAATCCGGAGCCACCAAGATGACTTGGGCCCGGTCGCGCCTGATCTTCTTCAGCACTCTGGGCAGAAGTGGTATAGGCGGAAAGGCGTACAACAGACTGCAACTCCACTCGCGACGAAAAGCGTCGCCGAGCGAGTGCCGCCTTGGAAATTCCAACGCCCAGAACTGCTGACATTGCGCGTTCTCGTCGGTGGCGAATAGATCTAACCAAGGCTCTCCCCACTGCTGAAAGAGACCTTGCGCCACCTCGGAGTTCAGACGCCATTCGTGATCCATCATGCACCGGCGGCTGAATTCGTCTGCTCTGGCGTTCAGAGAGCCCGCCAGATGTTGAACCACCAGTTGATGTGGAGGCGAGACTCCGCCGGAGAACAGAGGCCTCTGATCTCCGCCTCTCCCATATGGCCACCCCATCCCAGGAGGGACGCATCAGTCACTACGACATGCTCCGGTAGGGAGAGGCTCTTGCCCGTGACCCAATCGCGGTCCGTGAGCCACCACTGCAACTGCTGTGCAGTGCCCTCCGAGATCAAGACATGGTCGGACAGGTTGCCGTGATGCTGGGCCCACTGAAACTTCAGGTCCCACTGCAGAGCCCGCATGCGCCGCCTGGCGTGATGCACTAGTAGGATGCAGGAGGCCATCAGCCCCAGAAGCTGCAACACTAGCCTGACCGAAACCCAGGATAGAGGCAGAAAGATGGGAATCAGGGCCTGTATATCCCGGACCCGCTGCTCCGGGGGATGGACCCGGAACTGCGCCGAATCGAGAACCGCTCCGATGAAGAGGAGCTTCTGAGAGGGGCTCAGGTGTGACTTCGGCACGTTGATGGAAAACCCCAGCAAATGCAGGAGATCCGCCGTAGTCTGGAGGTGGGAGACGACTGTCTGGGGCGAGCCCGCCTTCAACAACCAGTCGTCGAGATAGGGGAAGACTGGAACCCCTGATCTGCGCAGATGAGCTGCGACCACCGCCATCACTTTCGTGAACACCCGAGGGGCACTGGTAAGGCCGAAGGGGAGCACGGTGAACTGAAAGTGCTCCTGACCCACCGTGAACCGCAGGTAACGCCGGTGGGCCGGCAGGACGGGGATGTGGAAAAATGCGTCCTGCAAGTCCAACGCTACCATCCAGTCTCCAGGGTCTAGGGCAGCTAGAACCTGAGCCAAAGTCAACATCTTGAACCTCTCCTTCCGGAGGAAGGCATTGACGTTCCGGAGGTCCAAGATAGGGCGTAGGCCCCCTTTGCCCTTCTTGGGAACCAGAAAGTAGTGGGAATAACAACCACGACCTACTTCTGGGCTCGGAACGCGCTCGACGGCCTCTTTGCCCAAGAGGGCCGAAACTTCCTCTCGCAGAAGATTCAAATGATCCCCCGAGATACGGTGGTGCTGCGGTGGCATGGCTGAAGGGGTCGTCTCGAGGGGGAGGGAGTAGCCCCTTCGGACGATTTGCTGCACCCACCTGTCCGAAGTAATGGTACGCCAGTGGAGCAGGGATGGCGAACCCGGCCTCCCACTGGCGTGGAATGGGCCTGAAAGCTCGGACTAGGAAGGCTTTGAGGCGGATGCTGCCGGGGTAGATGTGGACTGACCGCGTCGTCCTCCAGTACCGCCTCGGCGGAAACCACATCCGCGACCGCGTGCAGGCTGGTTCTGCGGCCGGTGGCTAGGCGGACGTGAGGAGGTGCCCCTTCCTTGGCCACGAAAGGAGAGAAAAGCGGAAGTTTGTGGCCGCAGGGCCGAGAGGCCCAAGGACGTGGCCGTAGCCCGGGAGTCCTTGAAGTGAGCCAGTGCACTATCCGCTTTCTCACCAAAAAGGCGAGCGCAATCAAAAGGCATGTCCATGAGGGTACTCTGGACATCCCCTGAAAAGAACGTGGACCGCAGCCAGGCGTGACGTCGAAGCGCCACTGTGGTAGAAATCGCCCTACCCATCGAGTCCGTAGTGTCGAGTCCACATCGGATTGCATGGCGCGCTGCATCTCTCCCATCGGCCAGAGCCGAGGAAAGCCGTGCCCGGGCCTCCTCCGGGCACAGTGGCAGCACGTCCTATACCGCATCCCACAGAGAGTGGGAATAACGGTCCAAGAGACAGGCGGTGTTCAAAGACCGCAGGCCCAAACTGATCGAGAAGAACAGCTTCTTACCAAACTGTTCCAGTCTCTTGGAATCCCGGTCCGGAGGAGCGGACGGGAAGGAGGATTGTGAGGTAGAGGCCTGGATAACCAGACTCTCAGGGGTGGGGTGTTGGGACAGAAAACTGGGGTCGCCCGGAGCAGGGCGGTGGCGCCTGGCAACGTTCCTATCCACAGGAGGGACTGTGGAGGGCTTGGACCAGGTGCCCTGCAGAACGTCAGTGAGGGCCTCATTGAATTGCAGCAGAGGCTCACTGAAGCACCTCAGTGAGGATGTTAGTCCTCACAGCCACGGCAGGCAGCTCAAGCCCAAGGGCTTCGGCCGCCTTGCGCAGCACCACAGAAAAAGCTGCACCCTCCTCCGAAGCCACAGTCGGAGGATAGATGAATCCAGTGTCCGGTGAGGTATCCAAACCACTGGCCTCCCCCAGTTCATCTGCCCAGTCCTGTGCAAGTTGGCCCTGAAGGGCCATAGGGTCGTCAGACCCGTCCCAGTCGCCCCCGTCATCCGATTCCTGGTAAACAGGAGGAATGATCGGAGCCGGTCGATAGACAATATGTGTCTCTAGCGGCGTCGGATGCGGCGTCTGGCGGCGCCGCATCGGCGTCGGGACCGGACAGGGGCTGAACCGGGGATCGACGTCGACCTGAGCCGGCGTCGGGGGTGGTATCGGTGTCGGCGGAGGAGGCGTAACGAGGTCGACCGGCGTCGACGGGGGCCCAGGCACGCGAGGTCGCCCAGTCGAGTCCGCGGGGCCCGAAGGCGCGTCAGCGGGCGTTGATGGCGGGGCCAGGCTCCTCATGGCCGAGAGGAAGGCACTGACCTCCGCCGGCGTCGCGTCAGTCCCAGGGACCGTCGGGTATGGGGACTTGCGCGGCGCCTGCGGCTCCTGCGGAGCCGCAGGGGTGGAACCACCCGGACCCTCGGCCGAGTCGCGCGACCGGTGAGGGGAGTCCGAAGAGCGGTGTCGCCTCTTGGACTTCTTGGAGTGCCTCGACTTACCCGAAGACTTCGAGCCAGACGAGTGACTATGTCTAGTGCGGCTCCGCGACCGATCCTTGGACCTCCTCCTGGACCGGGATCGAGAGCGGCGCGGTGCCGAGTGGCGAAGCTCGAGAAGCTTGCGGGACCGCTCCCGCCTAGCTTTCGAGGTCAGGGCCATACAATCTGAGCACGACGCCACGTCGTGGTCGAGGCCCAAGCAGTACAGGCACCGGCAGTGATGATCGGTCACCAACATCAGTCGGTGACAGTCGTCGCAGGCCTTGAAACCAGGCATCCTACCGGCACCAGAGTCGAGAAGTGACCAAAAAGAGTCGAAAAAGTTAGTCAAAAATTGACAAAAGGGGTAGCTCTCCCGGATCGGCGCTTACTGGCGTGGAAAAAAGAAGAACTGACGTCAGTGCGCGAGGGCAGCGTCTAAGTACTCGGACGACGTCATTCCGGCGCACGACGCCGACGACGGACGCGGAGCCGCAGATGACGCCTAGCGACGCGCAAGGGGTATTGCTGACGAAAAATCTTCCGGATCCAGTTTGACGCCTGGGGATATTCTAAGGTGAGGAATCTAACTAACGTGTTTCTTTCAGATATTTCATTTTAATTACTCGGTTGATTTTAGGTGAATATTTTAAGTTTTAGAAACTCCACACTTAAAAGAAATTTCAGAAGAAACCAGTCAATGATACCCTATGGAGGAAAATTGGGTTATCGGCTTTTGGGTAAGTACTCGACTGGCAGAGTTAAGGTTCTGGGCACAGACTCGGGGGTCTCCCAGGGTCAGGTAAGTACAGTTGTTCCACCCTCAGCATTACAGGGGCAGCCGGGTGCAGAGTGAGTAAGGCCCAATGTTATCCTATGGGAGGCAGGGGGGCCTTGGTTGGTGGCTGCTGACTAGCAGGCCACGCAGCTGTGGGAGCTGGGTTCCTGGTCACTTGCTCAGGGCAAATGGGGAAGTAAATAGGAGTAGTAAAGGTTACACTGCCAGGGCCACTCAGGCGGCTGGGTGCAGGGTGCTTTTGAGCCTTCGGACGCTCAATGGATTTCAATGGGAAAGCTCCAGGATGAACAAAGGCTGCAAGCGCTGGGACGAAGATTCTTCAGGTGCCACCACCACAGGTAAGTTGGGTAGTTGGAGGCTAGGTAGGTACCCAGGAGTTGGGCACAGGGGGCGCAGGGCGCCAGGTGCAGGGGTGCCTTTAGATGTCAGGGATTCTTAAACTCTGTTGATCGCGGTTGGGGGGTACCTGCTTCTGAGGCTGCAGGCGTCGTCAGGAGCGTCTAGGTGAGTCCTTGGGTGCCGAATTTGGGGTCACAGTCGCTGGGGGGATATCCTTGGGGTCTTTGTTCACTCCGGCACAGGCCAGGCTTGGCAGGTGCAGTGTGTGCAGGGTTCGCGGTTCCGGGCTGATGCCCGGGGTTAGAACTTGCTTTGAGCAGAGCCACTGCTCATGGGAGTCCCAGATGCTCAGAGTCACAAGGTAGCCAGGTCCTCCGGGGTTTGGGAGGTTGCTGGCCACAAGAGGTGCCAGGATGTAGCAGGAGCAGGTTCGAGGGTCGAGATGCCGGTAGGGCTGGGGCCAAAGCAGTTGGTGTCTTCCTCTTCTTAGCAGCTGCACGGCAGGTCTTCTTTCTTCTTGCTCTTCTTTGCTTTTTCGGAATCTGGAATCTAAGGAAGGAAGGTTCAGGGTGCTCCTAAATACTAGATTTAGGGGTGTTACAGGTAGGTAAAGGGCAGGGACCAATGGGTTCCTGCCCTGAGGTGGGTACACCCCCTATCCTACCACTTTCCTGTGGGAGGGGAGCAGTAGCCCAGTCCTGATTGGGCAGGGCTTCCCATCTTCAAGATGGCGAGAGCCCGGAGATGTGCTTCACCTCGCCTCCCCCACCTGAGGGGTGGGGTTGGCAGAGGCTGGCACATCCCCTGTCCTGACTTGGGGTTTCCGGCCAGTCTTCCCGCCAGAGTGGTGGTCAGGACAGTTGCTGAGTACAGCAAGTGGCCTGGGGAAGCTCACAAAGGCGGCATGCCTTTGAAGCTTCCCCCTGCCCATCCTGGGGGAGGAGATCTAGCACCTCGCCCTGGATGTGCATTGTTGCAGGCCCAGGAGAGCGGGGGCTCTCCACCCAGGGGTCCAGCAACATGTCTGCAGTGTGGCAGCCTCTCAGACCAGACGTGGATTGTAGGCTAGGTTTCAGGGGGCATCTCCAAGATGCCCTCTGTAGTGCTTTGTACATTAAATCGCACACTGGCATCAGTGTGGGTTTAATGTGCTGAGAAGTTTGATATCAAACTTCCCAGTCTTCAGTGTTGCCATTATGGTGCTGTGGAGTTCGTGTTTAACAAGCTCTCAGCACCATATACTCTTAATTGGCAGCACTGCACTTACAGTGCCCAGGAATGGACCTGGGTACTGTAGGGGCACAGGGCTCATGCTCCTGTGCCCACACCACTGGCATAGGGCACCCAGCTACAGAGGTGGCTGATGTATGCCAGGGCAGTGTAGGTGGTGGGCATGGCACACAGGGATGTGTGCCATGTCGACTGTTTTGTCTTGTACCCAGACACTCTGCCTGCAAGGGCAGTGTGTTTGTGTTAGGGTATAGGGCCTCTAAGTGCTGCAGCCCTTAGAGGCCTTCCCTGGTCACAAGGCCCTGGGTACCTTGGGTACCATTTACCAGGGGCTGACATGTGGCCAGGGTTTACCAATTTGGGTTTGAGGTTTTTAGGGAAAGAACATAGGCCCTGGGCACCTGATTGGCAGGAGTCCAGGGCACAGTCAGTCAAAGTACATTCAGCAAAAATGGGGGCATACGGGCGTGGCTTGGCAGCCAGACATGGCGGACGTGTGCTGAGTGAGCTCCGTCCAGCCCACCGATAATCCTGCATTTATCCTTCTTCCCCCGCATGCAGTGTCCCTCAGCAGCGGATAATATTCGGCAGTAGCGTCCCGAAGTTTGCGCCGAGGATCATCCGGAGGTCGGCGGTGCCTGGACGGAGCCGGAGGCGCGGTGCCTGGGAGCGGCCTGGCAGGAAGACGAGGAGCCGGGGCGCTGTCGTTGGTGCAGCCGGCGCTGGCCCATCGCCGCACGACGCTGCGGAGTCGCTCAGCCAACAGCAGAGGTCCGGGCGAGCCGGAGTGGGCGCCAGAGGGCATCACCTCTCTTGTGCGGGGGTCCGGCGGAGCAGTCGGCCCGCAGGGGTGGGACGCCACGTGAGCGACATTGGGCCCTGCGGTGTCGAGCCTTGAGGGGTTGGGGCCCCCCCTGTCTATCTCCCCCCCCCCCCCCTCGGAACACTCAGCAGTGGGGGGGTCGGCGGTGCAATCGGACCGCGGGGGGAGGGGTGGGTGCTTTCTTCCACTGCCCGGGATGGAGTGGGGGCTGGCGTGCCAACCACATCGGCGGTTGGGCGGACCGCGGGGACTCGCCTGCAGCTTTGGTGATGCCCTGGGCCTTCCGGCGACCGAGTAGGGGGATCGGCGGCCAAGGCGGGCCGCAGGGGCAGGGATCGGTCCCCCCCCCCCCTCCTGCAGCACTGGCAGATACGGGACATAGGTGGCTCTGGACTCCTGCGTGGCCCTGGCGGGGGCGGCCTTGGAGGGACATTGAGAGGCCCGTGGGTCCTGTGGATTGCACGTCAACGAGGGTCCTCTTTCTTGCTGGAAGGGAGTGGAGGGGACTTCGGCTGGGCCCCAGCGCTGCATATGCGCCATATGGCGGAAACTGTCGGCAAGCCCCCCCACTATGATCACGGAGGCAGAGTGCTGGTAGTGGCTCCATAGCCATATTGCGGTGGGGGGCTGCCGGAGCGGAGGAGCCCCCGGGGAGCGGTAGGATAGGGGGAGCGGAAGTGCTTACGGTGCGGCTCCCTTTCGGCAGTGCAGTCGGGCTGCGGGAGCGCGTGGTATCCGCGCCTGGGCCCAGTCTGACCCATCCTGGAGCAGCGTGGGGCCGAGAGCACCGCCATGACGAGAGATAAAGGGAATGGATCGGGCAAGGAGGGCCCCATAGACAAATTCACGGGTCCGGGAGCGGGGGCATCCGGGGGCTCGGCTGGGGCCGACCCGGACAATGCAGCCCTCCTGGCGGCCATCACCCTGTCCAGGGATATGCTGGACGCGAAGATAGGGGCGGTTGGGGCGGACGTTATGCAGTTAAGGCAGGACCTGCCCTCGGCGGTGACCCGCATCACCGAGGCTGAATCCCGGATCTCCGGGGTGGAAGAAGACGTTACTACGTTGAAGCAGAGGGTCGCTAAACTGGAAACTGTTCAGAAGGGGCTTGCACTTCGCGTGGAAGATGCGGAAGGACGGGCACGACGCAACAACCTCCGCTTTGTTGGCTTTCCCGAGGGCAGCGAGGCGGGCAGCACAGAACGTTTTTTGACACAGTGGCTTGAGAGCTGGCTTCCCCCTGAGGCCATGTCCCGATGCTTTGTGGTGGAGCGGGCCCACAGAGCGCTAGTGCAGAAGCCACCGGTGGGGGCTCATCCGCGGCCCATCATAGCCAAGTTATTGAACTACCTGGACCGGGATGCTATCCTGAAGCACGCTAGGACAAAGGACTCCCTGCACTACAACAATGCTCGCATCCGGATATTTCCGGACTACACAAGGCTGGTACAGCAGCAGCGCCAATCATTAACCGCGGCGAAGGCCCGCCTGCGGGAACTCAAACTTCCATATGCCCTGCTGTACCCGGCGCGTCTCCGGGTGGTGTTCCGCTCCCGCACCCATTTCTTTGACACCCCAGAGGAAGTGTTTCGATGGACAGACGAGACGGTGCGGGTGAGGCCTCATTCCCCGCCGGGTGGGGAGTCTGACTCGTCATCGAGCGGGAAGGCGAGGAGGGGCCCTCAGGGGCTGCACCAGAAACGCAACCGGTGATCTAGGTCCCGGAGGCGCTCCCGATCCGGTGGTGCTGCTTCCCGGGGGGATCCGGAACTGGGGAGCCAGGCTCCTGAATCCTAATATAGAATGTGGATGGGGCGCTGTGGAGCTGTCGTGACTGTCTGCATGCGGGGAGGCATGCTATGGGTGGGTCTCCCAGCTATGACAATGGGGATGGGGGACTTCCGTTACGGATATGGGCTGTGAGTTGGGGATCCATTGGTCGGGGCGGGCTACATTCCACTGTTGGGGATGGGGTCCGGTCTCGCCGCGACAGATACTTCATGGTTCTTTGAGGTATGGGGTGGGGGGTTTGTTGGGGAGGGGATGTTTTAGTTTTCAGATTGCACTTCCGGTAGATGCTAGTACCCTACCATTGCATCGTCGCGCTTCCCAATCCGCTGGGCTGAGGTCCATGTTCTACCACGACAGGCATGCCACTGGATAGCCACCTACAGCCGGGAAATCTCCGGATTATTAGTTGGAATGTGAGGGGGGCCCTGGATAAAATCAAGCGTGGGGCGCTGCTTTACCAGGCGAAAAGGGCGGGGGCGGATGTTGTGCTGCTCCAGGAAACCCATCTCCTTGGAACAAAGGCTCTATGCTTGCAGAGGTATGGTTTTCGGCATGTCTTCCATGCGGGCTTCACACGGGGCTCGAGAAGGGTGGCGATCCTCATACACCGTAGGGTACCATATACACATAAGACAGTGGGGCGATCC
The DNA here is from genome assembly GCF_964204655.1 of Triturus cristatus. Classification (NCBI taxonomy): domain Eukaryota; kingdom Metazoa; phylum Chordata; class Amphibia; order Caudata; family Salamandridae; genus Triturus; species Triturus cristatus. The sequence continues at coordinate 932,142,533 of NC_140584.1, read as the reverse complement.
ACAAGGGCGGTACCTGTTTATCAGGGGCAGCATTGGGGAGGATCACCTAACCCTGGGTAGTGTCTATGCGCCCCCTCCGTTGCAGTGGAACCTGGTTGAGAAGCTGCTCACCCTGCGAGCAGACTTGCAGGATGGAATGTCTGTAGTGGGAGGGGACTGGAACGATGTGATGGACATGGCCAAGGACAGATCTCGAACAGGGGGTAACCCCGGGACTGGCGCCCCCAAAAACTACGCTCGCTGGTCATGGGAATGGACTGGATAGACGTGTGGCGGCGAAAACATGGCGATCAGTGGGGCTATACATACCTCTCGGCGGTGCACCACTTGCTGTTCCGGATCGACTACCTCTTTGTCCCCACGGGCGGAGGTGGATAGGGTGGTGGCGGCGGAGATATTGCCTCGTGGCCTGTCGGATCACTCCCCGATATCCATTGAGATATGTATCGGTAGGGGTAGGCCACAGTTTCGCTGGCGCTTATCCACATGGAACCTGCAGAATATGGGGCCCACTGAGCGAGGCACTTGCTCGGTATTTGTTGGATAATGAGGGATCGGTAGCTAGTGCCGCGAGCCTGTTGGAGGCTATGAAGCCTACCCTACGGGGAGTCGATATATCTTGGTGTGCGGCGGCCCGAAGAAAGCGTAGGGAGGCACCGGTTCAGGCGGAGGCGATAGTGGAGGAACTCGAGCGTCGGTGCCGTGGGGACGGGAGGGAGCGCAATGTGCGGCAATTGTTTTTTTTTTTAAAAACCTTTATTTGTGCATATGAAAAGAACAAATACGGGCCTACAACCGTCAGGCCGGCCACGGTACGGTTAAGCACAGATACAAACATTACATCCCCTGAGCATCCACGGTCAAGATTAGCAACGAGTCATGAGGTATACACTGGAGAGATCCTTGACACCAGGGGGAGGAGAAGTGAAGGTTAATTTTAAGGTTTTCAAAATAATTTTATCAGGGAAAAATCAGTAAAGAATAAGAACCAAGGAGATTCGAGTCCGCAAAATAGCTTCACCACACGGGAGAGCAGCAGCATCATTAAAACGGTCATGGAAGGAAAATCTCAGGCAGTGAGGCGATGCAGTTATATAACAGGATAGTCACATGAGTAAATATGCACCCCTCCAGAGCCGCCCCCACTCAATCCACCCCACACCCGGACCCCGAATCGAAACAAGTATAGCACAGAAACATAAAAGAAAAAGGCCCATAGAACTAAGTAGAAACAGTGAATTACCCCCCCACCCTACACCAATGCGGAGGCTACGGCCTACCCCCCCCCCAGCATAGTGCCTGTCGCCCAATGAACCCGAAATATAGACAAGAGAGAAAGTAGGAATAGAGTAAAGAAAAATAAGAGAACAAAGAGGTAAGTGGGGAGGAGCCTACGTTACCCCAGAGCGCCCGAAACCATCGGCCAGCTATGGCCTCCACACACTGAGAACCCACTACGCCAAAAGCGGTCGTGTGAAGATAACGTGTCACAACAATTTAAATGAAGGCGAACAAAACCGCGACGAGTGCGCACAACATATGCAAACAGTTCCAATCCAGTCCAGTCCATCCGTGAGACCATGGCGATATAAATCAGTTCAGCCCTGGCCCGATCGCGGGCTTAAGATTACACCAGCCCCTACATGAAGGCCCCGCACCCCGTGCAGACAAAGACAATATGGCCGCTTGGGAGAAGATGGTGAAGTAGAGTCACAAAATGGCCGCCGACCATCTATAGAGGTCCCCTTGTGCACCACATAAAGTCCAGACCTGGCATGTAAAGTACAGGAGTTCCACAGAAAAGAAGCAGTAGGCCACCATGAACGGTTCCTCGAGGACGTCGGGTGTCGCTCTGCTGGATACTCTTGCGGGCACGGTGAGGCAGGCAACAACAAAGCAGGCAACAATGAACGGGGAGACAAAGTATCCGCAATTGAGCTGGAGAGCGATTGATCCTGGGTGCCGGTAAAGCCAGATGCAGGCACCAGTGTAGCACGATCATAAACAGCCATTGCGTCCCCGCAAGAGGACAAAAGCACTGGCAGACCCACGCCTTGTTGATGACAAACGGGGTGCTCACGACCCGCAGCCGACAGTATGGAGTCAAACCGCTCACTCAGCGCCTGCAAGCCAAGACACATTTGTAGACGAAAGTCCCGTAGGGCAGCCAGAACGGAGCCGCATGTCAGCGGAGGCTGCGCCCCCACATCGGTAGCAATCCGGGACGGCACTGCGGAGCTGGTGTCTGGTAGAGGGAGGGCGAAGCGGGCAGCGGGCGAGACCGGAGTAGCATCCCCCAGCCGCGAGCAGGCAATCAACGCCATGTTTTACCGCAGAACGGTACAGTGGCCAGGGGGGGGGGGGTCTTAGCAAGGAGGCAATTCCCCTCAGGTCTGCGCCGCAGCAGGGAAAAGCCAACAGTCGCTGCCCTTCCCTCGGGTTCTCTTTGCAGCCGACTAGGCAATAGAAGAAGGGGGTCTGCAGCCTCCCACAGCGCGGTCCACAGAACGGGGCAGGAGACCCGCCGCACCGGGGCTTACCCTATAGCTCCAGCCCATCCGGTGCTGGGTGCAGGAGGGGTCCGGGCGTCCCTCCCCCGGCTCATCCGGCGACAGTCCGTGGTGTGAGGTGGGACCGGGACCTCGGGGCTCAGGTGTACGCTAGCGGGTCCGGTAACTGCGGAGCTTCCAGGGGGCCGGCCAAGGCCACAATATAGCAGGGGTCCAGTGCGGAGAACAAAAGCACCAAGAACTCCGGCGTCCGGGCGGGCTAAGACTCCGGGAAAGCGGCGGCGCGGTCAGCGCATCGTCGCACACGTTGCACCTCGAAAATCGGCGAGGATAGGAATCAGGATGATAGTCCGAGGCCAAGGGCCGACGGAGCCGGGCGCTCAAGCGTCTGCTCCGGTCGCCATCTTGGCTCCTCCCCAATGTGCGGCAATTGTTGTATGCGCAGCAGACATCGGCTGCCCTGTTGCTTGACGAGGCGAGGCAACTCTGGCTGGCGACGCGCAGCCGAGTGTATCAATGGGGGGACAAGTCTAGTAAAATGTTGCACCGTCTGTCAGGGCACCTTCCAGGCTCAGGAATTGCCGGGCATTCTGGACTCAGCAGGACGGCCGATTACGGATCCCCCGGCTTTGGCCGCAAATTTTGCTGCCTACTATGCAGGCCTCTACGCCCCGCGGGAATGCTTACCAGGTGCCACTATAGAGCAGTTTCTCGCGGACCTACCTCCAATTGGGGTGTCCGACGAGGTGAGGGACCAGTTGGAGGCCCCCTTGACTGACGAGGAGCTGGGGGTGGCGCTGGGGGAGCTCAACCCGGGCAAGGCCCCGGGACCTAACGGGTTTCCCTGCGAATTCTTCCACCGGTATTGCGCGCGAGTGGTCCTGTATTATCGGGCGGTGGTCGAGGAGGCCAGAGATAGGGGGGCGCTCCCGGCAGACTGGAGACACGCGGAAATTGTGGTTTTCCATAAGCCGGGCCGACCCCCGGACCAACACGCCTCCTATTGCCCCATATCCCTTTTAAATGTGGAGGCCAAAATATTGGCAAAAGCATTGGTGAACCGTCTCTTGCCACATATCACCACCTTAGTGCATCCGGACCAGGCGGGATTCATGCCTCAGCAGGCAACCAGACATAACATACGGAGGGCGCTAGTGGCAGTAGCGACCGTACAAAAGACAGGACAGCCGGCGGCCTTGCTGCTGGCGGACATGGATAGAGCGTTTGACTGCCTCAGCTGGGTTTATCTCTTCGCATTGCTCCGCAGACTTAATCTGGGTCCCCGGTTTCTTTCTTACATAACGCTTCTTTACACGGACCTCACGGCGGCGGTGCGAGTAGCGGGGGCGATCTCTCCTACGTTCCCCTTGGGACGCGGAAAGAGGCAGGGACGCCCTTTGTCCCCATAACTTTTCGCTCTTGCTATGGAGCCGCTGGCTAGGTGGATACGCATGGACACGCAGGTTCGGGGGTTTGAATGGGCCACGGGCCTGTCCGATCGGATTGCGCTATATGCAGACTATGTCCTCCTTTTTCTTACGGATGTGGACAGGACTGGGCCACGACTCCTGCGCATTATGCAGGTTTTCGGGGAAACGTCTGGCTTGTACATGAACCCTCGCAAGTCCACCTTGTGGGCGCAGTCCGAGCGCACGAAAATGGGGGCGTGGGCCTCTTCAGTTCAGTCGGCGGTGGGGGGAGGGGGGGGACTGAAATATTTGGGGGTGTTCTTGACAGATGTGCCAGCGGTCTCCTGGGAGCGGAATGTGGCCCCAGTATGGGAGCGCGTCCGCTCCGATATCAAAATCTGGTCTCGTATGCCCATGACTCTGTATGGGCGATCGGCAATATTTAAAATGGTGGCGCTCCCTCGACTCCTATATCAGCTACAGAACCACCCGTACAAGATTCAGCCCGGTTGGTTCAGACAGGTGAATTCGGTGCTAGGGCAATTCCTGTGGGAGGGGGGTAAGGTGCGCGTGGCTATACGGACGTGCTTCCTGTCCACCTACTGTGGAGGGCTGGCAACCTCGGATATTCTGTCATATTATCAAGCTTCACATCTTCTAGTCCTTAACGAATGGTGGTACGGGGACAGGGGAGACCCGGCATATGCGCTGGAACGGCAGCTTCTGTGACGCCACACGCTGCATACACTCTACTCGGCGTCCCTGAGGGGTGCGCTGCCCCCGGTCACACAGGTAGTGTTTCAAATCTGGAGGCAGGCCTTGCGCCGTATGGGATGGTGGCAGACCTTGACTCGGGAGACTCCCCTGTGGCACAATGGGCGTTTACCCCACTTGGCGGCCCTACAAGGGTTTAAGGGATGGGATGACATTGGCATCTCCACGCTGGGAGACGTAATGAGAGGGACGACACTCAAATCTTTCCATGAGCTACAGCAGGAATTCCATATGCCACGTGAGCAATTTTTTTGATATCTCCAGCTCAGGCACGCCCCGTCGCCCGCATTGGTGGGACTGGAATCGCTTCCTGACTTCAGCCCATTGGAGGCGAAAGTCTTCATGGAGATCTGCCAGATAAAAAAATGTCCAGGATCTATCAATCCCTTGTTATACACAGCTCCCCCACACTGAGCAAACTTCGGGGGGACTGGGAGGCAGATGTGGGCGCTCTGGAGGAAGAGGATTGGAGGGAGGCGCTGGCCGCCCCGCGTGGTGCTGCTATAGCCATGAGGCTCCGGTTGGCTCAATTTAAATACCTGCACCGGGTGTACTTCACGAGGGTGCGGCTGTGGCGGGCGGGGCTGATTGCATCCCGGAGTGCCTGAGGTGTGGCAGGGAAGAGGGCACATTCTTTCACACTATCTGGCAGTGCGCTTCCCTTGATCGATTCTGGAGGGGAGTGTTGGCGTGCCTCTCGGAAGTACTGGGGTGGGAGCTCCCCCGCTCGCCGCGGCTGGCTCTACTCCATGTCATGGAGGATATAGGGGGCAATATATACAAACGTCATCTCTTGTTGCAGGGACTCACTCTGGCCAAGCGGGATATTGCAAGGGAGTGGAAGGCGGTACAAGCCCCCTCCATGTTGAGATGGAAGAACGGCCTGGACTTTTGTATGGGGCTGGAGCGGCCCGTTTGAGGCCAGGGGGTGCCCACGCAAACACTTTAAGATCTGGAAACGATGGGCAGATTACCGTGGAATTGGGCTGGAACCTCCCGCAGAGAGGGAGATCAATCCATAGCGGCAGCTATTCACGGACGTTGGTGGTCCTGGGGGGGCAGTGCGGGGGTTCGTATGCTGCAAGGGGAGAGCGGGATGGACGGAAGGGGGAGAGTAAGGCTAGCGGTAGGAAGTGCGATCTTTGGGGGTTGGGGGGCGGGGGGGGTTGGGACGGGAGTTGGGGAGTTATTGAATATACAACTGTCTATTGCCTTTATGTACATGTATAAAGGATTTGGCAGACGTCTCTGGGTTACAGGGCTCTGCATGGTGATGGCTATATTGACATTAAAAAAAATGGAGGCATACCTTGCAAGAAAGATGGCACTTTCTCACACATGGCGTTTGGTGAATGCGTTCCCATTTAAATGACATCAGTTTCGGAACCACCGATGTAGGGGTAAAACTATTAACCTTGGGGGTGAACTGGGGAAGCTGTTCCAGAGCTACCAGAGTGATATGTTTATGTGCTTGGTCGTGGTTGCAGTATATGTTACAACATCGTGTATGTGGGGATGGGCCGTGAAGGGTTGGCCTGACATGGTAGGTGGGAGTGTCCGATGTCGTCCTATTACATTTCCCGCCCTAGGCGTCTGGGTTTGGTCTTATATTATCTTCCGTCGCTCTCTGGGGTGACAAAGGTGGAGTCTGTGATTGGGAGGCTGCCTACGACGCAGATTGTGTTGTTTCGTGAGTAAATCGGTGCATTAATTGTGCCCACTCCGGAGATATGGGGTGCTTCCGTATTCCCCTCCTTCCTCCTCTCTATGTACCTCTTCCTCCGCTGTGCCCCATTTCTTCATGGCCCCTATCCAGCCTACTTTGAGGTGGAGAGGGGGGGGGGGTGGAGGGGGGAAGTGGCGCTAGTGCTCGGCTATACCCCGTTTTGCTAAGAGAATGGCTAAGGAGGCGAAGCTGCATTGTAGCTTCACGGTTTTCCACCTGCAGAAGATTCCGAGGGCACTGGCTTCCCATGATGACATGGTCAGAATGTTGGTCGTCTCACGGAGTGTTTGTTGTATTCTGTCCCAGTATTGCTGAACAGTGGGGCAGTCCCAGAACATATGTTTGAAGTCCGCCTCAGGAGTCTGGCATCGGGGGCAGGCAAAATGTGTGTCGGGATAAAAACCTTGGAGGCGATATGGGGTTAGGTATGCCCTATGTAGGAAATTGAATTGAATGTTCCTAAAACGTATATTTCTGGAGACCTTTTTGGGGTACTCTAGGGCTTTTTCCCACTATCATTAAAAACCTGGCCCACTTCGTCTTCCCATGTCTGCTGTAGTGAGTCTAATGGGTGGAGGATCAATTCCTGAACGGCTTTATATAACCAGGTAACTAAAGGTCTACCTGCCTCCATATGCAATATAGTGTGTATTACCGGGTGTGTCGGGGGTTCCCCCTCGTTTGGGTCCCAGTAGGGTCGACCGCTGTCTAGTAGCTGCCGATGTAGTACGAACTGGCCCGGGGGAAGGTCATAGTAAGCAGCCATTTGGGTATATGGCCTTAGCTGTCCGTCTCCATCTCCATCTCCGTGACTGAATGATCGATCCATACCTGCAGGGCTCGGGCGATATAATATTTATCATTACGAGGAACTCTACCAGTGGGAGTAAGGTTGAGTAAGGGGGCTTCTCCCTGGACATACGATGGATTTTCAGCATGCACGTACGGGCTATGGATACTTACAACAGGTAAGTGCGGAGGGGTTTGGTACCTGGCATCAGCAATCTCCGTATTGCTGGGAGGGGTATCCCCCCCCTCTTCCTTGATCGTTTCTCCTATTTGACACTCCGCTGTCCAGTGCGACAACCACTGGAGTTGAGCCGCCAGAAAGTATGCTTCGAATGACGGAGCTCCCAGTCCTCCCTGAGTTGTGGGCAAGTATGGTGTGGTTAACGCCACTCTATGTCTACCTCCTCCCCAGATCAATGTGGTTAGAAGCATGTCTAATTCCCAAAAGAAAGGGTGCGGCGTTATCACAGGAAGGTTGGTGAAATGATAAAGGAGCCTGGGGACCATGATGATTTTTGCAAGTGCTACTCGTCCAATGGGGGCGTGAGGTAATGTCTTCCAGAAGCCCACCGCCGTGCGTATTCCCGCTAGTACCTTGCGGTGGTTCCATTCGTGTGCGGGGGAATGAAAAAGTCTCACCTCCAGATATCTAGGTGCAGTAGTGCTCCAGGCGAGTGTGTGTGCTACTACAGATATGTCTGTCGAGCGGGGCAAAGTGAAGGCTCAGTGGGTAAATCGTGGATTTGGCCCAATTGACGTTGAGGCCGGAGACTGCTGCAAAGTCACACATTGTCGTCCATATTGGAGTGAGATCTGCTTATAATGATACACAGTGCACCGTATCTGCTATCGGAATACCCCAAGTGTCACCCTCCTGTCTTAACCTTATTGCCAGTGGTTCCACTGAGAGGGCGAATAAGAGGGGAGACAAGGGGCATCCCTGTCTAGTCCCTCTTTCGACCAGGAAGGGAGTAAAAATATATTTACCTATTCTCACTCGTGACGCTAGGTCTTTGTAGAGGAGTTGCGTGTACTTCATCAGGGTAGGTCCTACGTTTATTTTACGAAGGACGGCAAATAAGTACGGCCATAACAAGGTATCGAAGGTTTTTTCGAGATCTAGTATCGGACACGCCGCGTTAGGGATTCTCGCCCTGTCTTGGACATGAGACAATCTGCATAGGTTCTGCGAGGTGTAAAGCCTCGGAACGAATCCGCATTGGTCGGGGTGGACCAATGGCGTAAGAATCTGGGAGTACCGGTCCACTAGGATTTTGCCTAATATTTTACAGCCTGCGTTTAGCAGCGTTATTGGTCTGTACGAGGCGGGGAGAGTTGGGTTCCTGTGGGGTTGGGGAAATGGGACCAGAATAGATTCGCGGATCGAACCTGGAAGTTCGCCTTTGTCTAGCGCATCCTCGTACATGGCTACCACCCGGGGGGGTCAGATGAGCTTATAAGGCACTGTAATATTCAAGCGGGAAACAGTCCATTCCTGGAGCTTGGTTTTGTGCTAGTGTTCTAATGGCATGGGTGACGTCTGGGGCTTTGATCTTTGTCTTTAGCACTTTGTCGTCTGCGGGTGGTATACAGGGGATAGGCAATGGGTGAAGGAACTGGGTGATCGCGTGTTGATTTGTTTGTGTAGGGGCCCGATAGACACTTGAATAATAGTTGTGAAAAATGTGCAGAATATCTACTTGCGAATGTCGAGGGGTCCCGGTTTTGTCGAGTAGTTCCGTAATCGGTTTGACGCCTGCATCTTGCTTGGCTAGCCAAGCCAAAAGTTTCCCCACTGTATTGCCCTTTTTGTATGCTCTCGGGCGTAAATTGTTTTTACGTAGGTCTTTCATTGCTTCCGCGTGGGATGTTTTGGGCGCTGCTATTTGGTCGGGGGTGGCTCCAGCAGCATCTGTTTGTTTCGTGAGAGCCGCTTTCACCATCTCCGCACTTTGTAATGTTCTTTCGAGTGTCCTATGTACTCCCACTATTTGTTGTATGCAATGCCCCCTGGCCGCGACTCTGAATGCATCCCATTCTATTAGTCTAGATGCCGCTGTACCAGAGTTGAGGGTGAAATGCTCTTGAATGTAATTTCCTTGTTCGTGGCGAAACACCCGGTCTGTGAGAGTCACGTGGCAGTTTCCATGTGGGCACCAGGGGGTGCGGAGGCCTCCACCTGAGGGTCATTATGTGTGCGTCATGGTCCGATAGCACCCTACCCAGGTAGTCTGTATGTTGTACTCCCGGGAGCAATGTTGTGGACCATAGGAATTTGTCAAGTCGCACTCGTAGGTTGTGTGGGATGGAGTGGAAGGAGTAAATTCTAGTGTCCGGATTCCGCTCCCGCCACGGGTCCACCAATGTCCAGTGTTTCAACCATGTTTGATATTGGTCCGTCTGCTTGTGTGCTGGTGAGTGTACCGGAGGGGGATGGAATCTATCAAGATGGATGTCCAGAGCACAGTTGTTATAACCCCCTAAGAGCCACGGGACCGAGGTGTATTGGGTTAGTGCTCCTGTGAGGTGCCTCCAAAACCGGTCCTGCTCCCCAACAGAAAGGACTGGCTCTCCAACATTCCATCTATTAGAGAATATCGACCTTTATCTACGGTACGTGATGGTTCCTTAAAGGGGATCCCGGGCCGAATCCAGACTAGGGCGCCTCTGGCAAATGTTGAGTATGTGGTGGCACAGACAATACCCCGCCATTTCTTACGCAGGCAATCCACTTAAATCGCAGACAGGTGTGTCTCCTGTAGGAGAGCTATCTGTGCTTGCTGCCTTTTTATATATGCATAGACGGCGTAGCGCTTTTTTGCTATGTGCATGCCCCTAACGTTTATCGTAATAATTTTTATATCCGTGTTGGGGATCTTAGTGGTCATGTCGTTCGGTGACTACGATCAGATCGTGTGTTTGTGATGCCCATTCGCCCCCTCCCGATCTCCCCAACCAGATGTCAACTCCCCACTTGCATCTGACAATTTCACTAGTTTGCTTCGCTGAGGGTATTTGGGAAACCTGAAACAAGGGGGAACTAAACCTAAACAAGAGGAAGCATTCCCAACTAAGAGGACATGGCGTTGGGGACGATATGTCCAAACTGTACTTCAGGTACTGTCTTCCAATATGGTATTGGGGGGTGCGTGGTTTCTCTGTTGCTCCGGCGGTGGTCTGCTGCACCATGAGTGTTTTGCTGTGCCGAACAAATCCCCCCCCCCCCCCCTGGGTTATGATGTGCCCTGGGTTCTCTTGCAGAGTGCCCCTTTGGTTGAATATAACACTGTCCAGTGTCCAGAGTCTGGGGCAACACCGGGTGCCCTAGGAGGCTATTCGGTTATAACAAGATGTCCCATGTTATATGAACGTATCCGCTGTCTGTGGTGTCACCAACAGTGGGGTGGTTGAGCCGTATCTGGATGCATTTGAGTCGCTGGAGTGAAGATGTGGGGGGTCTTTTCATCATCAGCGCTCTCTGCTGTTGGGCTAATTTGTGCTGCCGCCCACAGAGCTCTCCTTCGTTCCGCTACGATCTGTTCCAGATCTGGGGATCTGCTCATGCTAGATGCAGGCAGTGAGTTCCACTGCTTTAGAGTAAGTTTTTTCTTCGGGTGCCTCTGGTTGTGGGATGCCTTATTCCCTTGTTGTAGACTGCTGGTCATGATGTTGAGTAAGTGTTGGATTGCCCAGCCATATGCTTCTTTAGGGTCCGAGAAGAAGTGTGTGTAACCTTCGTGCATGATTTTGAGGCGTGCGGGGAACAGGAGAGCATATTGGATCTGTTTGGTACGCAGTAGCCGCTTGATTTCCAGGAATGATAAGCGCTGCTGTGGAACGGTGGCCATGTTGTGAGCTGGCGCCCTGATCTGGGGTCCGATTGTGGCAGTGTTATCTGTGCATTCCCGGCACCCTCGGGCTCATCTGGTAGAGTCCGCGCATCGGGAGTTCCTACACACTGCCTGGGAGTGTCATTGGGGGGCCCATCAGCACCGATTCATGCCGATAGATTGGACCGCTGCTTGAGCCTCACAGAAACACGTCCGCCATCTTGGCCTACTTGGTCACACCCCCCCAGTTCAAGATCTGTCTCTTAACCCTATTCATATTAAATGATATTACTGGTCTTGGAGCAGCAGCTCATTTAGTTGAAACAAAATGAGTACTTTATCTGTATAAGTAGTTTTGCAGCTTGAAGACCTTCTGGATTTCCATGATATGGATTATTCAGCATTCTAGAGGTTGGGTCCGGAATTACGTTTTTCTTTTACCTTTAAATTCACTTTGACCATTTGGTGCTATGTCCCTCATAAATTACATTTGCTAAGTCCCTCTTTGTCAGACATATGCCCCAGGATCTCCATAGTGTGGCCACCATGTTTAGATTCTATTATCTGGCATTTATCTTTGACCATGGCTTCCTTGGTGTGAACATCACCTTCCCCATTTCCTTTTGGAAATCTTGCACTTTTCTGGAGGAGATGGGAGGGTTGTGTGCAAATACAGGAAAGTATGCAATTTGCAAAGCAATCCCTGCAGGTAAGTAGGAAGGTTAAGTAATGAGAGTCAAGTAACAATTTGGTTTTGCAATGTGAATCTTCCTGTTTTCACATACTGTGCATAGGTTATATAGAAGTGCTCCTTGCACTGTTGGAGGCTGGGTGGAAAACGTTTGCATTGAAAACAGGTGGTTAATTACTTTGTCCAACCTGCGCTTTGTTAGCTTGAATGTCCATGAGTTAGTGTTTGAAGGTATGTACTGAGGGCCATGTTGCTTCTGTGCGGATTAAGATATTCGCAACTAGGCGCAGTGTCGACCCTTTCTTTCTCATGAAATGTGCTCTTGGTTTCTTCTCTAGTGTCAATCCTGCTGGTGTGAGACATCATCGTATAGCTTGGACTATTGATAGTTTTGAAACAGTTGCCCAACTGGTTGCTGGGGAAAAGTAAGGAAAATGCTACTTACCAGTATGCATCTGTTCTTAGCATGTAGAGCTGCAGATCCGTACACTGTGCATTAGATCGCCATCTGGTGTTGGGCTCGGATGCTTGCACCTTGTTGTTGTCTTGGAAGAAGTCTTTTGTAGTCAAGAGATAGGAGACTCCTTCCTTGGACGATAGTGCGCATGGGTATCGACTCCATCCTCAGATTGTTTTTCGCCATGATGGGAAATGATGGAGTCAGTAAGAAGTAGAAGAGATGTCCATGTGAATGTATCTAATTAAGATAATACTGGAACGGATACAGGTCCCGGGGAGGCGGGTGGGCGTGTACGGATCTGCAGCTCTACATGCCAAGAACAGATGCATATTGTAAGTAGCGTTTTCCGTTCGAGGCATAGGAGCTGCAGATCGTACACTGTGCATAGACTATACAGCAGTGTCTCCCCTAGTGGTGGTTACCTGTATCCGTTGCAGTAGTTTGAAAAAGTGTTTTAAGAACAGCCTGGCCTACAGAAGCTTGTTGCTTAGCCTGCACATCAACACAATAGTGTTTGGTGAAGGTGTGTGGTGTAGACCATGTGGCGGCTGTACATATGTAATCTAAGGGAATGTTCCCTAAGAATGCCATGGAAGCCCCTAGTTTGCGTCTTGAATGCGCTCTAGGGGGAATTGTTAATGTGCATTTAGCCTTTTGGTAGCATGTTTGAATGCATTTTATTATCCACCTGGCGATTCCAGCTTTAGAGATGGGATTACCTTTATGACGTGGGGAGAAGGCTACAAACAGTTTTGTTTTGCGAAAAGGTTTAGTCCTGTCAATGTAATAAAGTTGTGCTCTTTTGAAGTCTAGTGTCTCTGCCACAGAGTCTGGGTTTTGGAAAAACACCTGTAACTCAACTCATTGGTTAAGATGAAAAGCAATGATGACTTTGGGAAGGAATTTTGGATTTGTTCTGAGAACCACTTTGTTCTGATGTATTTGTAAGAATGGTTTTTGTACGGTTAAAGCCTGGATCTCGTTTACCCTTCTGAGAGGTAATTGCGACAAGGAAAGCAACTTTCCATGCGAGGAACTGAAGTTCACATTTATGTAGAGGTTCAAATGGGGGACCCATGAGCCTGGTAAGAACAATGTTTAAATTCCACACTGGAGAGGGTGGCAGTCTGGGAGGAATTATTCTTTTAAGTCCCTCCATAAAGGCTTTAATTGCAGGTACTCTAAATAATGACAAATGTCTGTTTTGCAAATAAGCAGCAAGCGCTGCTAGATGTAACTGTATGGATGAATATGCTAGATTACATCTTTGTAAGTGTAGCAAATGATGTCCTGGATGGAACCATCCAGTGGATCAATTTTATTATTTTTGCAGTAGATCACAAATCTTTTCCATTTTGCTGCATAGCAAGCTCTAGAAGTAGGGCGTCTGGCTTCTTTAATGATGGTCATACAGTCTGGCGGAAGGTTAAGATAACCGAACTCTAGGACTTCCGGAGCCAGATTGCTAGATTCAGTTGTCCTGGATCGGGGTGCCTTATCTCTCCATGGTTCTGCGTCAGCAATGTTGGGAGAGGCATAGTTTTTGATGTGGAACTACTGAGAGTTCCAATAGTGTTGTGAACCACGGTTGGCATGCCCATGTGGGAGCCACTAGGATCATTTTGAGAAACTGTTGTCTGAGTTTGCATTCTACAAGGGGAATCAGTGGGAGTGGCGGAAAAACGCACGCAAATCTGCCTTACCAGTTTATCCATATCGCATTGCCTTTGGACAACGGGTGTGGGAACCTGGTGGCAAAGGTTGGGCATTTTGCGTTTGCGGCGAAGGGATCTATGTTTGGTTGACTCCACATGTGGAAGAAAGGTTGGAGAACTTGGGGATGAAGTTCCCATTCGTGTATCTGCTGTGTCTGTCGACCGCAATCTGATTGTGAATTCCTGGAAGATGTTCAACCAACAGGTATATATTTTGTGGGGTGGCCCAGCTCCAAATGTTTTGTGCGAGCTGGGACAGCTGCATAGAGTGTGTGCCTCCTTATTTGTTTGGAGTACATGGCTGTCATGTTGTCCGTCCGGACCAGGACAGTATTGTGTTGTAGATGTACTTGGAATGATTTTAATGCTAGAAATATTGCCAGTAATTCTAGGCGATTGATATGGAGCACTTAATGTTGAGTGGTCCATTTGCCTTGAATTGTATGGTTTAGGAGATGGGCTCCCCAACCGGTGAGTGATGAGTCTGCTGTGAGCAGTATCTGCGGAACCGGCTCGAGGAACGGCTGCTCTTTGTACAGGTTTTGTGTGTTCCACCACTGCAGAGAGCTATGTGTGCGGCAGTCCACCAACACCAGATCAGTAAGTTGTCCTTGAGCCTGGATCCACTGACGCGCTAGGCATTCCTGTAAGGGTCGCATCTGAAGTCTTGCATGAGGTTCGATAAAGAAGCAAGATGCCATCATCCCTATGAGTTGCATGAATATCCTTGCTGGTAGGGAGTGCTGTGGTAGAAATTTGCTGCTTAGGGCTTGTATACCGGCTATCCTGGCTGGACTGGGATATGCTAGAGCTTTGGAGGTGTCTACTGTGGCCCCTAGATACTGATGTATGTGGGAGGGATGGAGATTGGACTTGGATTAATTTACTGTGAATCCCAAGTAGTGTAGCAGCTGGATAGTTTGAGGAGTTTGATGAACACACTGCTTGACTGACTTGGCTTTTATCAGCCAGTCGTCGAGATATGGAAAGACATGGATTTGTTGTCTTCTTAAGTGTGCTGCTACTACCGAAAGGCACTTTTTGAACACTGGGAGCGGTGGTCACCCCCAAATGGAAGGACTTTGAACTGATAGTGCTGTCCGTCCACTATGAACCTTAGATACTTCCTGTGAGCAGGGTGCATGGGAATGTGGAAGTAGGCTTCCTTGAGATCTAGTGTGGCAAGGAAGTCGCCTTGTTGTAGCAGAGGGAGAACCTGTTGAAGAGTGATCATATGAAAATGATCGGACTGTATATAGAGATTGAGGGGTCTGAAGTCGAGTTACGGTCTTAGGGTCCCGTCCTTTTTGGGGATTAGGAAATACAGTGAGTGAACCCCTGTCCCTTGATGCTGTAAGGGAACTGGTTCTATTGCGAGCTTTTGTAGCAGTGAGAGAACCTCTTGTTTTGAGAGCGTAAGTTGTTCTGTAGACATTGGACGCTATTTGGGTGGAATGCTGGAAGGGGTTGCTGTGAGTTCCAGGCAGTAACCGTACTGGATAATTTGTCTGACCCACTTGTCTGTTGTGATGGAATCCCAGACAGGTAGGAACCGTTTAAGTCTTCCCCCGACCGGAGGGGAATGGTCTGGGGGGAGTGGAGGGAAGTCACTATTTATTAGCGAGGGAGGTGCGAGTGTTACCTCAGCCTCTCCCTTTGTTATTTCCCCTGTATCCTCCTCTAAAATATGCTCTGTTGGGGGATGTTTGTGTTGTGTTTTTGTAAGAAGAGGAGGTATTGTCTGTTCCAATGTTTTTGGATGCTCCTCTATAAAAGGAGCAATGAAAGGAACCACGTGTGGATGGAGATACCGCTCCCATAGATTTAGCAGTCTCCGTGTCCTTTTTCATTTTTGCCAGAGTGGTGTCTACAGCTGGTCCAAAAAGCTGTTCTTGATTGAACGGCAGGTTTAGGATGGTTGTTTGTACCTCCTGTTTGAAGCCTGAAATGCAAAGCCAGGCATGTCGTCTGAGGAGCACACTAGTGTTAATGGACCTAGAGGCTGTGTCGGCTGCCTCAAGGGCACACTTGATTGAGGCGTTAGTTACTAATTTGCCCTCCTGAATTAAGTCATTCGCCTGAGTCTTGTACTGATCGGGTAAATGCTGTAATAGGGTTTATAGCTGGTCATAGTGAGCCCTATCATACCTAGCAAGTAATGCTTGTGTGTTAGCTATGTGCTAGTGATTGGCTGCTTGGGCAGCAACTCTTTTGCCAGAAGCATCTAGCAACTTAGATTCCTTATCCGGAGGTGGTGCATCACCGGAGGTTTCGGAATTGGCGCGTTTTCTAGCGTTGGACACTGTTAGTGAGTCTAGAGGTAGCTGCCCTTTGATGTAGGCGGGATCATCGGGGTTGGTTTGTATTTCTTATCAATTCTTGGATTGAGAATGCTGGCTCTCACTGGGTCTTTGAATATGTCTGGGGCATGTTTAATGACCCCCTTTAAGCATTGGCAGTATTTGGACAGATTTCTGCAACTGTTCAAAAGTGTCTAGGAGGAAATCCTCATCTGCAGGGTCTGAATACATGTGAACGCCATGGTAAATAGCAGCTCTATTAACAAGTTGACCAAATCCAATATTGTCATCTGGGGGAGATGGTTTTGTTGGGTATGGCTGGGGATCTGGGAGGTCTGGGGGATCTATTGGGTCATTATAATCGTCCCAATCATCTTGTGGTGTGTCTATCATCAGGGTCAGTGAAAGGGTCATTGTTGCCTCCCCCTACATTATCATCAACATCATCATCATCCTGTGGTGGTGGTGTATGTGGTGGAAGTGTTATAGGCTGTGGAGGTGACAGAGGTATAGGAGGAAGAGCAGGAGTAGGAAGAACAGGAGAAGAGGGTCTTATAGGTGAAGTGGCACAGTCTTTTTTCTTCAGAGGCACTGCAGGAGTGTCTATTGAGTCCAGCTTCCTCTTCTTGTGTGGCACAGAGGACACATGTCCTGTTTTGGGGTCAATATGGAGTTTTTTCCTGTTTGGGATTGACAGGATCTGGTCGAAAAAGTTCTTCCTCCTCGATAACTGCTTTTGGCGCCGACTTTTTCGGGTCAGAGCGTGTTTGAGATTTGTGCTCCGAGGCCTTAGGAAGTGTTTTAGAGTCCTTTGGCTTGGCTATGGAGACTGAAATGTTTTTCGGTTCCGAAGGTTTTTGTTTCGGCGTGGAAGTGGTCGGAGCAGATTTCTTTTTGGGGGGTAGGTTGGTCTTTTGGCTTCGTTGCAGACGGCGCCTTGGGGTTAGGGATATGGGGTTTGCTCAGTCCCGAGTTACCGGAAGGCTTGTCCTTTATCTCCGGAGCCGGGCCCGAGAGGGTGTTCTTAAGTATGTTTTCGGTCGTGACTGGGGCCAGCAGGCAAAGTCTTGACCAGGGCCTTCTTTTCCTCAGGTGGAATGGGGGTAGGGGCAGTTGTACTCACTCGTTGACCAGGAGTGATGTGGTCGTCTGCTTCGGACACGATTTCCAGATCTTCGGAATCTTCCTCTGGGACATCTGGGCCTTTGAAGAGGTCCGCTGGTGCCGGAGCTGCTTTCTGCGCCATGTGTCTTCGGGCCCGGGGATCACAGCTAGTCTTTTTCGATCGAAAAGAGGCGCAGGCCTGGCAATTGTTCTCGTTGTGTTCTGGCGATTGACACAGATTACAGACCTTGTGATGGTCACTGTGTGGGAATTTCGCTCCACATTGGGGGCATTTTTTGAATGGAGTCCTTTCCATGAGCTGCAGGCCCGGCAGCTTGGATAGGCCCAGTGGCCCGCGCCGACGACATGAATCGAGTTTGAGATGTGCGAAGATCACGCGATCGAAAACAATACCGGTGAGTTGTAGAGAGTTTGCGCGTCGAAAAACCTTGAAAAACAGTTTCGAACCGGAGCGCAAAAGTTACATCCGAGCCCAATGGCGGAAAAAAACAATCTGAGGATGGAGTCGATGCCCATGCGCACTATCGTCCAAGGAAGGAGTCACCTATCTCGTGACTACAAAAGACTTCTTCCAAGACAACAAGGTGCAAGCATCCGAGCCCAACAACAGATGACGATCTAATGCAGTGTACAATCTGCAGCTCATTTGCCTCGAACACTAAGAACTAATTGGTCTTGCAGATTAGTTTGGTTTCCTGTATCTAGGACATCATTGCCCTTCTTACATCTGGTGTGTGAATGCCATGTTCTGCCTGTGACTTTGGTTGCTTGTAAGTGTGAGACTTCCTTGGGTAGGAAGTTTGGTTTGTTTTCATCACTACTGGGTCTTTATGGATTTGAAGGTAAGAGTTGAAGGTATGGTTCCAGGACTGTAACTGCTTGGAGTTTGTTCACCCTTTGTAACGATACAATGTCTACTAGGAAGGCAGTAAAAGTAAGCAATTGCATCCCTGAGCTGTTCATGGGTTCAAAAAGTTGTTGAGCTGTGCTAGCACCAGATTTACATTCCACATAAGTGTGGGGGCTGCCTTAGGCGGCGCCAGTCTCTCGAACCATTGATAGGGCATTCCCCAGGGACTGGTGGTTTGGGTACTTGGACGTGAAGCTTTGGCATTGTGTACTCCCTGGTTGCAAGCATATATAATAAGTGGGATCCCCTAACTTTGGAAGATCCGGTCTACCGCTGTTTTAGCTCCCACAAGAGAAGTTTTTCTGTCGCCTTAATAGTCTGCTTTTTTTTGTATGCCTAGTATGTGGATTACTATATTTGTGTCTCTATAGAGCCAACGTTCATATGTCCTGTGCTAGTATGGAAAGCAAGTGAAATCCTTTCACCCCTTGTTTGTGGAGGTAGGACATGGTGGCAGTATTGTCCGTTGACCCTGCATTACCTTCCCCTTTGTCAGACTGAAAAACCTTGAAGATCAGGAAAACTATCTTGAATTCCCACACATTTATGTGTTTACTACAAGTTTTGGGCTCCAAAGCCCCCTGGCTCATGTCTCCCATGTGCGCTCTCCATCCCATGTGGGAAGCATCCGTTATGGTGACTAAGGGAGGTAGTAGTTTGAAGAGTCTGTCCACTGTGATGTTTCATCTACTCCAACACCCGTCTTCCTTGTGCATCTCCTAGTGTAATCAGTCTGTTATAACCACTAGATCCTCCTCACTCCATCGCCTGAATCAAACGTGTCTGTAGCGACTCCTGTAGGGTTCTCATGTAGGGCCCGCCATATGAATTGAGTCGTACACATAATGCCATCGTGCCCATCAGTTTATCACTATCCTCAATGTCAGAGGTTGCCCGTTCTGGTAAAGGCGAATTTGCTCTGTCAATGACCTAATTTTTCTCAACAAGAAAAGCTCTCTTCTTTGGACTTTAGTCTTGCCCATAAGGAATGCCTTCTTCCTTTCCAGTTTTGAGGTTGATTTCTCTATTGATGGAGAACCCTAGGTTCTATAAGTCTGTCATTACTGTACCTATACAATCCTGAAATTGTATGCACAACTTTGCTTTTACCTGTCATTTGTCTAAGTATGGATAAACTTGGACTTCTTTTCTTAGAACTGGTAATGTATAATGTCCACCATAGGTCACAGGAATCTTATGCCTGTTGTTCACTGATATGTGGGGGTATTCATCTGTGATGTCTATTGTAGCCATATAATCCCCTCTTCGTAGATTCGCTCCAAAGAGGCTTTCTCCTGTGAAAGGCATGCTTACCACTACTGCTTGTACTTCTTTCTAGAAGCCAGATACACTCTCCTTAGCATGATTGTGGTGCAGAGTTGCCTGCTTCCTGTATCTACTACATCAAGAGCGGACTTCAGAGAGGTGTTGCTTACTGTCTTGTCCTTGGATGATATTTCTTTGCTTTTTTCGGTTACTACTCCTGGAAGTGGTGTAAGTAGCTACCCATTTCCTATCACTTAGGGAGTCTATAAGGGCACTGGAGTTGGTATATCTCCAGCAGACCATTCCATTTTTCTACCAACCATTTCCACCCGTTTGCTCTCCTTGCTGGGAGGTGGGCCCACTGCTGCATGGGGGTTAACCCTCTTAAGAGTCATGGAGACTTATTAAATTGGCGTTTACAGTGCCCTTGATATAAGTTGGCTGTGGTTGGCTCTGAATGCTTTTCTTCACATGGTTCAATAAACTGGGCAGAAATCAGCTTCTCTGAAAGAGCAGCTTTTTCCAGTAGGAAGTAGGATTCTACCTGCTCTTCAAGTTTGATGCCATAGGTAACAGAATCCCTCTATACGACAGCTATGTATGTAAGTATACACACACACACACATACATACATATGTATCTATGTATGTATGTTTACAGTATTTGCAAGGCGCCAACTAATTACCCCAGGGGTCTCAAGGCACTGGTGGCCGTCAGGGAGATTAGCTATCTCAGTCACCGATCGAACCATAAGCATCGTTGCTCAGGAGTCAGCTGCTCTGGCCGCTGACCACACCTCTCCCTCGCCTTGAACTGGCAATGACATCTGGCTGCGAGGGTCTGGAACTGTGTCAACTCCTTCCTTTGATGAATGTGTGTTTATGTCCTGCAATCCTCCCTCAGAAGGGTCGCCTACGAAACTTCTCTGCGAATAGGTCACTTCATTTAATTCCTCGACTTACTTTCTGATCTCTTAGCCATATTCTTTTGCCATTTCTGGTGTTAGCTGCAGTTTCAATTGTTTGACCTCGACCAGAATTTTTCTTCGAGGTTTATAGAGGAATTCTGTATGCTTTCATTGAGTTGAAACTCTTCTCCTGATTAATACCTCCATCTCTGCCTTTAGATGCCTTTTGTTTTAGACGTCAAGTGCCTTTTGTTAACGGCGCTCAGCGTTTTTCTTTTCAGCACAAGGCGGCTCCACTTTGTGGTATTCCTTCTCCCTCCTGCACTCTTAATTAACGTGGGTTGACGCCGGTTCAAGGGTATTGCTGCCTGGTTTTAGATCAGAGGGGCTCTTTGGACTTGTGTTTGACCTCTAGCACTGTGGAGTTTGTAGTCTGGTTTTGGGGTGCATGGTTTCTGGGGCGCTCCGCCCCCCAGCAACCCTACAGATGTTACCTTGTATTTGCAGCTTTAAGTGTCTGGACCTTCATTTTTTCCCCCCAACTTCTTCTCCCTTACATTATGAAACTCATGCCAGCATGCCATTTTGGTATCCTCACGCGACTGTCTCCTTCCTGGAGGTGTGTTCCTGTCCCATGGCAAACTTCGCCCATCTCTTACCTTCTCTAGCTTTTAATGTTTTTGGATGAAATTCTTCACAGGCATCATAGGACTCAGACTGGTGATCCTTTTGTAGACATAGGTTTCACATGTGGTAGCTGTCTTTTGCGACGTATGTCGACAGACAGGGCAAAACCAGAATGGTTTATTTTCCGCGCCACGGCATTCTACAATTCACGCAGTTGATTGCTTTGTGGGTAATATGATTGAAAAATCAAGAGGTTTTAAGAAGAAAAGTGATTTTCATTGACACCCTTTGGTGTTTAACCTCTGATGGAAAAAAATGGGTGATTTGCCTCCCAATTCTGCTTCTGCTCATCCAGGAGCTCCCTCTGCATCTGGACCAAAAGGGGGAAAAATAATCTGAAGATGGTGACCCCACTATGGGTCTTTCAGGGCCAATGTCAGTAAAGGAGGGGAATACTGCAAAATTGTCAACAATGACGTCCACTTACAAAACAAAAAGGACTAAAAATAGACCCACTAAAGGGTGGCACAATGCACAGATTGTGAATATAGAATGCTTCACGATGCAAAACAATTTTTTGAAATCGAAAAACTGAGGCAATATGCGCTATGGATAAACTGCCACCATAGCTAGGCCAAAATGTATACACACATACATATGCATAAGCTCCAGAACAACTTTACATTAGAAGTGTATACTCATGACAGATCTCGTTAGGTGAAGACTGAATATCCTATTGGAAGGACCTTTAAGTATTTGAAGTGCATCTCAGTTGCCTTAGAAGTGAGAAAAAACTAAAAACAGTAGTGGATAAACATCTAACAGCAGATGTTATATGGAAGCCTCCCTCAAGAGGCAAAGGTACAAGGAAGCACTCAATCAGCCACTGAAGAGGATCCTTTAGTAGATACACAGCGGTCTACTTTAAAAGTCTCCTTGACAGGAAGTACACAATTGAAAAAAATGCAAAGACTTCAAACGAACAGGTTACTTGCCTTTGGTAAAGCCTTTGCTGTAGAGATGTAGATTCCTCACCATGTGAATTTATCTAGCCACCAGACCAGATCCGGAGGAGTTTGTTAGCAATTCCCTTACGAGTCACTAGGAGGAATCATGTGGCTCCACATTGTACCCATACTGCCCCCTATGTCTATACCACCTCCGTGAGCGGATATCAGCTTCTTTCTGATTTCTATCTGTGCTTTCTAAAGTAGAGCCATCAGTAATCAGAATGAAAAAGCGCAGTTCTCTGGTCTAGAATCTTATAGTGGACCATGTGAGGTCATTCCACAGAATAGGGAGGTGGGCAGGTTAAGTGAGGAATAGGTGGTTAGATATTATCTACCAGAAACGGAGTTACCAAAGATAAGTAATTGTTCTTCTGATAGAGGCTTCTAACCGCAGATTCCTATCCTTGTAAATAGATACGAATGCAGTACCTCCCAAGGTGGTGGTTCTGTGGAATGGCTCAGATCAGGAAATTCTTCAGGACAGATCAGGCAAAGTGCCCATCTCATGAGACCTGGCAGTTCAGGCAGTAGTGCTTCGGGAGCATGTGGCGGGATGCCCACGTAGCAGCCTGGCAGATATCAGAGACTGGCATACCAAGCTCCAGTGCAGGGGTACCAGCCTTGGCTCTGATGGAATGAGTGTGCAAGCTTTCTGGGGGCTATTTTTTAACTAGTCTATAGCAGATCTCATTGCATAAAATAAATCAGGAAATGTTTTTCTTTTGCACTCCGGAGAAACAAACAAAAACATTGATCAAATTATGGTTTCTGGTCTGATCTATTGAAAAACAGAGTGCTGTCTTCAGGTGAAGACACTGCGAGCAGTTTCTCCTCCCAGGGGTGAGGCAGAGCGTTGAAAGCAGAAAAGGTGATGTATTGCACTATGTGAAAGTCACTACCTTCGGCAGGAATGCTGCTTTTGTCCTGCGATCAGCTTGTCCAGAAAAAAGGCTATTTAGGACTGTTGCATGGACAAGGCCTGGAGTTAGCTCACTAGTCAACCAGTGTAATGGCGATAAGACACCTAAATGGTCAAGATAGAGAACAGCTGTGAAAAATTTCAAAGAAAGAGCACATCAGGTAGGCGAGAACCAAGTTAAGGCAATATGCGGATCTGTCCGTTTAAGAAACGCATCAAAAAGGGTAATTTGAAAAGGGAAGCCTGATCTGGCAAATGTAAATAAGGCTGAATGAAAAATATAACTATCGCCACAGCAAGGCCTTGCTGGGCTAAGGAAATGAAAAACAATAGAATGTGTCACAACTTATCTAAAGTTTGAATGTCACGGTAGGAACACATTCTGTTAGCATCCCGCATATACAGATTTTGTGGATGATGTCTGGCTGCCAGAGTGACAGCTACCACTTTGAATGTAGACACTTGAAGGCTTTAGATCTTCCTTCCAATCTCCACACATGGAGGTGTAGGTTGTGCAGATTCGGATGTAGGACCTGGTCCTGCTGTTGTGTCACGTGGTCCTCTCAAAAGGGCAGCCAGATCAGAAAACAGTTTCTCATGGCCCAAATTTCTATGTACCACACTACTTGCCCGTCCTGGAGTCAATAGGATGCCTGGTCTTTCCTGATCTTCAACACTCTGAAGGAGGGGAAGAGGCTAGAAGGTGCACAGAAGTGCCGAGCCCCAATCTAGGTGAAAGGCATGTCTGAGTAAGAAGTGCCTTGGGAACTCAAACGTGTGGATACTGAGTGTGCTCTACAGTGGCAAATCAATGAAGTCACGGTTCTCGCCAATGTTGGAACATACCCTGTGCCACTACAGAGTAGAAGTGTCATTTGTGATCCACTAGGCAACATGAAACAAGTTACCAGTACACTATAGTTCTCCAGTATTGATATCTTTCATAGATTCACATGCTTGCATCTTCCCCGTCGTCATGGTGGGAGTCTCACGGTAAAGGAAATAGATAGCAGTAAAAGAAAAAACTGCATAGATAACTATAGACTTTGGTATCGCAATATCATCATTATGTGGCCCAAATGACAGCCAATGAGACGCCAGGCCTGAGATCACACTCCCCAGCACAGCCATCATACTTCAGATTTCCAGCCCGAGTGCGTGCCAAGGAAGTAATCGGGGATAAAAAATGGTCTACCTGAGAAACGGGGAGGCGGGCGGGTCGCATGTGAATCTATGAAAGATATCAATACTGGAGAACTTAAGTGTACAGGTAAGTAACTTGTTTCTTCTCCAGTATTGAATCTTTCATAGATTCACATGTTTATATCAGAATAGAAGGCACTACTCTTAAAAGGAAGCATTTCCAGGATAGAACCATTTTTTCCTCAGGCTCTGCTTCCCGTATGTGTGGCCAATATATATGTACCTTCTAGAAGATAGAAACAGATAGCATGTTTCAACATGTGTCATAATGCAATATATTACCCAAAATGCAATGACATAGTAAAAACTATTCAATGTAACCTTTTAAGAAAAGACCTTCACATAAAAAAAAGAGCAATTTTTGAAAAAAACAAAATAGTGCCAGGTAAATAACTTAATGAAACAGGTGACGTAGCACGGCTTGTCCCACTGCTGAATCTGCTTTCCAAGCTGTCCAGACAGTAGTGCTTGGTAAACGTGTGGACATTCTTCCACGTTGCCGCTCTGCAAATATCTGGAAGTGATACTCCCGCAAACAATGCAGCCAAGGTCGCCATTTTTCTGGTTGAGTGCGCTTGAACCGTCAAGCGTAAAGGACTTCCGGCTTTCTTGTGACACAAAGTAATGGCTGAGGTTATCCATCTGGATAGGCTAGTCCTTGACAAAGCCAAACCTCTCCTTGGCCCAGAAAACGCTATTAACAACTGACTTTTCTTTCTAAAGGACTTTGTTTTATCAAAATAAAATTTCAAACACCTCTTGACATCTAATGTGTGCAAAGATGTTTCTGCTGCAGACGATGGGTCTTTAAAATATGTGGGTAGAACAATAGGTTGATTGAGGAGAAAATCCAGAGGGACTTTCGGAATTAATTTAGGGTTTGTTAGTAAGATCACCTTGTCTGTCTTGAATTGAAGAAACAGCTCTGTGATAGAAAAGGCCTGAATATAACTGACTCTTCTAGCGGACGTCAGAGCCAGGAGTAGAGCTACTTTCCAAGATACAAACTGCAGCTCAGCTTTGTGAATCGGTTCGAAAGGTGGTTTTATGAGTTGTGCTAACTGTTCAACTGCCATGGTACTGATGGCTGTCTAATTGGAGGGAAAACTCGGAACAATCCTTTTAAGAACTCCTTTATCACTCTCTGTGACCAAAGAGATAGATTTGGTTTCCTGCGATACCTGGAAATGGCAGACAGATGCACTTTGACTGATGCATGAGAAAGGCCTGCCTTGGCCAGATGCAATAGATAAGGGAGAATCTGCTCCGGAGAAGAGTGTAAGGGCTGAAGCGATTGTGTCAAACACCATTGGCAAAACCTTTTCCACTTCACCACATAGATTTTATTTGTTGAAATTACACGAGAGTAAGAGAGGATATCCCGGCATTCTTCGTTAATGTTTAAGGCCTGAAATTCGTGCTCATGAGGTTCCATGCTGACAAGTTCAGCGAGGCCAACTGGGGATGAAGACCTGCCCCCTGTTCATGGAAATCAAATCCTGGATTAGAGGAAACTGCACTCCGGGAGTTACTGATAAGTGGAGAAGCTTCGAGAATCAGAATTGTCTCGGCCATGCTGGGGCTATCAGAAGTAAGTAACACGGTTCCCATCTCATTGTTCTGAGCACCTTTGGAATCAACAGGAACAGGGGAAATGCATATGCCAAAATCCCTGTCCAACGGAGCTGAAGGACATCCCCCCCCACCCTCCCCCCAAGATCCTGGCTGAGGGAATCTGCTTGCAAACTATTTGCACTTTTTGTTTTGATTGGCAAACAGATCCAGAGCTGGAGTGCCCCATAAGTGAAAAATTAGAATGAGCTGATCCTGACTCAGTTCCTACTCGTGACAAACACTTGCTAATCTGCTCTTGTGTTGCGTATTCCGGGCACATGTTGAACTTGCAGGGAAATATTGTGTAGTAGAAGCCAATTCCAGATTTCTTGCGTTGACAGGGGCTTTGATCTTGTTCCCCCTTGTTTTATTAAATAAAACATTGTTGTTGTACTGTCTGTTCTGACTAGAACTGAAAAATTGCGAATCCTGGGGAGAAAGGCTTGGAGGCCCAAGAACACTGCTTTTAGCTCCAATATGTTGATGTGCAAGTGAGCCTCTTGTTTGCTCCAATGTCTTTGGATTTCTAGGTCTAGAAGATGCACTTCCTATCCCTGCAATAATGCATCTGTTGTCATTATGTAACTGGGAGATTGTGGTTCGAAGATTAGCCCTTCTGATAGGTTCTATCTTATTCCCCAACATGACAGCGCTTCCTTTATTTGAAGATTGATGTAGATCCGATCCTCGAAGGAACCTTGATGTTGCACCCATTGAAGGTCTAGAAGTTCTTGTAAAGGCCGCATGTGAAGCCGACAATTTGGGACGTGCTCTAGATAGAGGCAGCATAAACAATCTTTGTGGGTGTCCTCAGAGAATAACCTGGCATTCCTACAAGGTCCGAACAGCCTCTTTTTAGAGCTTTCAGACATTTTGAAGTTGAAGAAAAGACAACACCTCTGTTCCAGAAGGAAATGCTGAAAATACAGGTCAAAAGTTCAACCAGGGAACAAACTGAGCAAAGCTCAGGGAGACTCCTTCTCCCACGACAGTGGTTGGAAATCTGAGGTATGAGGGCTCTGCTGGGGAGTGTGATCTCAGGGCTGGCGTCTCATTGGCAGTCATTTGGGCCACATAATGAGGATACTGGGATACCAAAGTCTATATTTATTTATGGTATCCATGCAGTTTTTTTTTTTTACTGCTATTTCCTTTACCGTGAGACTCCCACCCTGACGACGGGGAAGATACAAGCATGTGAATATATGAAAGATTTAATACAGGCGAACAGCTGAGTTAGTCTGCCCTGTCTTTTAAAGAACTCATCAGGTGGTAGGTGATCAGGGGAATACCCCGAGCATTCAACAACTTAAAGAAATGTAGAGCCTCCTGGCACAGTACTTAAGACCCTGCAATGCCCGTTTGTTGCTGTACTACATGACGATCGTGTTGTCCATGATAACTTGTGCCTGTCTCCCTCCTGGATGGGAGGAATGACTTTAATGCCAAGAGAATCTAACAACTCCATCAATCTGAAGTGGAGGCAAGTTATGCCATAGACCAGAGATCTCTGATCTCCACCTCTCTCAGAGGACCTCCCCAACCCAGCAACAATTGATCCATCATGACCATCAACGCTGGGTGGGGTTAGGGACAGTGTTCTGCTGCAGGTCCAATAGTCACCACAGCAGATATCTTGCAGTCTCCTCAAAGTTTCGGGAACTGGTGGAGGCTTCAGAACATTGAATGGTGGAAAAGCCCAACAATGTCAACAGGTCATTTGTAGATGGTTTATGGCTGTTTGAGGAGAACTCGCCTTCAGCAGCCAGTGTTCAAAGTAATGGAAGACTGGTATTCCCAAGCTCCGCAGATGGGCTATGACCACCATCACCTTTGTGAACATTGAGGTGCACTGGTATAGTCAAAGGGGAACAGAAAACTGAAAGCACTTGGTCTTTTTGAAACTGAAGGCAACACCTGTGGGATTGCAGGATGAGAATGTGGAAATGGACATTCTGTAAATCCAATGGCACCATCCACTCATCTTGATCCAGGGCAAACTTGGGCTAGGGTGAGCATCTGGAACTTGTACTTCCAGAGAAAGAAATTCAGAGGGCGTAGATATAGGATGGAGCGAAGGCCTAGGTCCTTTTTTAGCATCTTGAAATAACCAGTGTAACAACTAGCATTGATCTGATGCCAGCACTTTCTCTGGCTCCCTTGGCCGAGAGGGCTTGAACTTCTGGTGGGAATAGCATATTAGAAGGATGGGACAGGAAGGTCAGGAGTAGTAATGTTCCACAATCTGGAGCACCCATAAGTCGAATGTATCGCTCCTTCACCTGAGCAGGTGAAAGGTGATGTGACTTTCCACTGGGCAATTGTGTGCTCCGGAGGATGAACAAAGCGGTTTTGCAGCAACTGCAGGAGGGACCAGCTTGGGTTTGCGTACAACGTTGCCCCTGGGGGCCTGGATGCTGGTGGCCTGATCCCATGCCTTAACCTCGAAGGAACAAACCTGCGGTTGCTGAGGCACATTCTGTTGTGTCCTCTGTTGCTATTCCCTTTACAAGTCTTGAAAGGGGTAAAAGTGTTGGGGAAACTGCCAAGCTGGAAGAACTAGGACTAACTGAGTGCAGTGGCTTCTTCTCCAAGTCTTTCTAAGGTAGACTCCACTTTGGCTCCAAATAGTCTAGGAGGTGTGCTGGAGACAGTGGAGAAAAGTCATGAGGCAGAGATGGAGTAGTGCCCTTATCGGGAATATGCTTAAAGAAGAAGTTTTAACTGTAGAACACGCTTTTCCTATTGAATAACGTTTGCGAAGCATACATTGTCCACAACTTGCTTAGGCTCTTTTGGACCTACAAACAAGCAGAAAATAAATTATGGTTTTTCAATGGCTGACCCATGAAGATAACACTAGATTGAAATCCCAGGTCATCAGATTTATGGGGCAAACTGATCTCTTAAGAAATCTTTTACCTACTGACAATTTTGATCTGGCGAAAAGAAATGAAAAGAGAGTGTAACTAAGTGATTTTTTTACAGGAAAAATGTGAAGACCCTTCTCTGTCAGGAAAACTGCAAACTGCAAAATCTTTAACAGGTAACCTGAATATTTATAACACCAAGCACCAAATGTAGACCATCTGATGGAAAACACTGCTATTACTGAAAATAGAAAATACTGCTATTATTGAAGGCGGCAAGGAGCTTAAAAATAAAACGTAGGCAAAAAAACGATGGTCTTCCAAGTTCCAAGATTGACATCCTTGTGATTTCTATGGACCAGTCTTCCTCAATTTTAAGAAATGGTGTCCCTTTCAACTAGAAGTCCTGAAAAGGGCATATTACGCGTTCTTGATACCATGGAAAAGTGCTGTGACTGGTGCAACATGTATGGTAAGTGAAGGAAGCTGGCTCTGTATATACTATACCAAAGTGAGGTATAGTGTGCACAGAGTCCAGTGGAACCCCATAGGTAGGCAGAGGTAAAGTTAGATAGCACCTCACTCTCTATTTGTGGTAGTGTGGTCGAGCAGTAAGGCAGTATCAGAGGACAATGTTAAGCATTTGTTGTACACACAGTCAGCACATGAATTCACACACTCAAAGACTGAACTTCAGACAAATTGTTTTTGTATAAAAATATTATTTTATAGTTATTTTATCTTCTAGAACCAAGCAAGCCTGACACAGGTAAATGATAAATACTTTGCAGTAAATATATAGTTGTAATACAGTTTGGATTGTAATTGAAAATGCACTTTGTTTTGACTTACAGTATTGTTTCTGAGAAATGCAATGCTCTGTAAATACAGTACATATACTTTGTATAGGATTTTCAAAAAAATTACAGGTAAGTTACTTTTGAGATTACTTTTCTTACACAGTGTAGTATACCTGGATACTACACTGGGACATTTCCTGTAAACAGGTAAGTAAAATCTTTTTTGTTAGTGCAATTTTAAAGATGTTCTTTAGGTTTTCAAACTCCACACTTTTCCAAGAAAAACAGTCCATGTTATCCTACGGAGGAAATTAGTGTTATCGGTTTAAAGCTAAGTATTCGGTAGTGAGAGTGGAGGTTCTTGGGTAGACTCAGGGGTCCCCCAGGGTCAAGGATGCACTCTAGTTACACCCTCAGCGGCACTAGGGCGACCAGGTGCAGAGTGCTGAGGCCCAATGTTAACCAATGGGGGATAGGGGGCCTCAGGTTGGTGGTTGCGGACGAGCAGGCCACAAGGTTGTGGGAGCCAAGCTCCTGGTGTTAGGCTCAGGGCAAAAGGGGATCCTGTTTAGCACACAAAGTGCACCCGCAGCGTCTCAGGGGTGGCTGGGTGCAGGTTGCTGTTTTGGCGCTGGGTGCCCTGTTCTCAATGGGGATTTTCGGTTTTGGTTGTCAGCTGCAGGCTCGATCTAGGAAGACTTCCGGGAGGAACCAACAGCTGGGCAGGTAAGTTGGTGCACCTCGGGTTCTTTTCTCCAGGGCGCAGGGCGGCTGGATTCAGGGGTGTCTTGAGGTCGGATTTCACCTTACCAGGCCACTCGCGGTGTGGGGGGGGGGACGACTCCATGCAGAGGCTGCAGGCGACATCAGGGAGTCCTGGAGGGGTCAACCCACAGTGGACTCAGACTCTGGTGCGCTAGGGGACCTCGCTGGGACCGGTGGGCCACTCGAACTGGGGCTGTAGGTGATGGGTGCAGTGGTGGTTCCAGGTGTCTGGTTTCTTTGTCCTCAGCAGGCTCTGAATCTTTTTTTGGTCTTTCTTCTGAACAGAAGAGCTGCTGTTTACAGAAGATCTGGTCTTTGTTAAAGGCAGTCAGTCCTCCCAGGGGTTCTGGAGGTCGCTGGCTGCAGGACAAGACTATTTTTGGTGCAGGATCTCTGGAAACTGCAGACGGGCCGGTAGTGCTAGGGCCAAGTCAGTTTTGTTCTCTGCAGTCTCCTCTGCTTAGCGTCTTCTTTCGTCCTTTATTTTTCTTAGGTTGCAGGAATCTGTCTTCTTGGTTCAGGGCTGCCTCCTAAATACTGTATTTAGGGGACGTTTTAGGGGTCTCGAGATTAGTAGCCAATGGGCTACTGACCTTAGGGTGACTACACCCTTGGTGTGCTCATCCCACGTGGGGGAGTGAGCACAATCCCTTATCCTGATTGGGGAGTGCCTGCCATCTGCAAAATGGCAGGCACGGAAGAGTGGGCTTCACCTCCCCCCCCCCCCCCCCACCTAAGGGGTGGAGTTGGCAGAGGTGGGCACACCTTCTGGGCTGGCTAGTTTTTCCCGCCTGTCTTCC
The DNA here is from genome assembly GCF_964204655.1 of Triturus cristatus. Taxonomy (NCBI): domain Eukaryota; kingdom Metazoa; phylum Chordata; class Amphibia; order Caudata; family Salamandridae; genus Triturus; species Triturus cristatus. Next base: position 932,111,513 of record NC_140584.1, on the reverse strand, counting down.
CACCTGATAGGAGAGGCTCGGGTCGCATTACAAAGGGTGCCAGACCTTTGAAGCTCCCCTGCCACAGATGAGTCTTCCTGGCCTGGTGGAGGTGTGAACACCTCCACCCAGGAAAGGCTTTGTTTCTAGGCTCAGGGAGCGAAGGCTCCCACCCTAGGGATCCAGAAACATGTCTCGTAGTGGCAGGCTGGTGCGTACCAGTCAGGGAACCCACCAGAGGCTGGTCGTTTTTCAGGGAGCATCTCTAAGATGCCCTCTGTGTGCATTTTCCATTAAATCTCACCCTGGCGTCAGTGTGGCTTTAATGTGCTGAGAAGTTTGACACCAAACTTCTAATTTTTCATTGTAGCCAACATGGTGCTGTGGAGTTGGTAATGACAAGCTCCCAGCACCATATACTCCTAATAGCCGAACTGCACTTACACTGTCTAAGAATGGACTTAGACACTGTAGGGGTACAGGGCTCATGCACCTGTACCCTCACCACTGGTATAGTGCACCCAGCTAGAGGGGTGACTGATCTAAGCCAGGGCAGTGGGTTTTAGGCATGGCACACAGGGATGTGTGATATGTCGACTCTTCACTTTGTTCTGCACCAAAACACACAGCCTGCAAAGGCAGTGTGTGTGTGTGTAAAGGTACAGGGCCTCTAAGGGTGGCAAAATACATGCTGCAGCCCTGGTCACAGTGCCCTGGGTACCTGTGGTACCATTTGCCAAGGGCTGACCTGTGGGTAGAGATGCCAATTGGGTTAGTTTTGGGGAAAGAACACAGGCCCTGGGAACCTGATTGGCAGGGACCCAGGGCACATCAAGTCAAAGTGCATCAGTAGTCTGGCAAAAAGTAGGGGGTGGGGGGCTTACTGCTATAGAAATCTACTTTCCTACAGAAAGTGGGCATGTACTCTTACTCGGAGAGCAACCTCATGTGAAATTGGTATCTTGACTTGTTTTGGTCCAGCTTTATGCCAATTTAGCATGTGCATGGAAGCCTAAACCTTTCTTTGACAATGTGGTCTAGGACCTATTCTGTGAGCTGGAGAGGCACACCAAGTGTGCCCACATATTTGACAACCGGCTAATGTCTTTGCATTTGCCAGTGGCAGCATATTGTGTTTTGCTAATTTATAGTACAACTAGGTCTACTGAACCCTTTCATGTAAAGTTCTGCTGGAATGTAAAACTAGCAAGCTGCACTGAGATTCTTGGTGTATGCTGTGTGTTCACGACACAAAACGGTAGTACGACTGTGTTGAGAGAGTACTAGAACCAGAGGATCCATTTTGAATGTACCTGGATTCACATGGCAAGTTGTGGAGCAAGTATTTCTTTTCCAGACAATGGAAGTGTATTGTCTGCATTCCTATAAAAAGGAAAGTGGAGATCAGGACCAGTAAAACAGCAGATCGGGCTAATTTTAGCAATTCCATGACAACCAAGTTAGTCATCAGACTGATGATAGGTTCTGTATAAGCACTGACATTTGAGAAATTATAAGGGTTAAAGATGGGACTGCAGTTTGTTATTCAAGATGAGGAGCATTCGAGACAGGCTCTGCCCTTTTGTGCATCGCCAATTAATATGTCAGGAGGGGACGCTAGACAGGCACAAACAACTAACTTCATGGTTTCCATAGTTTGGACCCTTGTGTTTCCAGCTAGATTCAAGATTTGGGTACATTTATTTTATAGATCCATGAAAAAAACTTCGCTTTGCACAAGGGCAGTGTTTGAAGAGCAGCCTGGAAATGGCATTTCAAAGAGAACCAACTCAAACCATTTTTTAAGCTTTAGACAGTGGATCCATGTCCAGTCGGGAAAATGTGCCATTACCAAGAAAGTGAGGGCTCCCCAGAGTACATTAAGGCCTGCTGACTGACGCAGGCTGCTGCTGTCTTCTAATAGTAGTAGCAGTTGGTAATGGAAGATACTGAAGAAATAATTTACAGGTGGTATCCGGCATGGACATTCCAGTAAGTAGTCAGCAAGTTTAACCATTAGAAAATAAAGGCTTGTGCAGCGATGCAGCTCCATTTTAAAACTCATTTGGATTTTCAAGTTGCTTTTGTACATATGTATTTATGTTGATCAAAATACTTTAAAAGGAGAGCTTATAAATCACAGTGTAAGACGAGAGGATAGGATAGGACTGGCGTTAAGTGGAGAACCCTGATGGGAAAGGCCTGAAAGGGGATTACTCTCTCCTTGAAAAAGGCTACAACACATGCTCTCAATGTCCTGCAGGCAGTCCACATGGGTTACCTAACCCCTTAGATTCCAGTGAGAGCAGTTGCCAAGCATTAAGCCATTTGAACTGTCTGTGAGGGTGCAAGAAAGCACCTTAGTATGTCCTAAAAGTGGTGTGATATGAAGAAATACACCAATACCCCTCCTCTTCCCCCACCACCTCAGGCTGAAAGCTTATGGTCTATGATTTTGCCTGAAGAGGCAAGAAATGCAGGGGGCGGGGGTAACTATTAGTTGGCTTGTGATCCTATGTCAGCAATATTAAGAGATTAAAATAAACAAACTGATGCATTATGAAAAGCTTACTTGCCTTTAGTAGTAGTTTTGCATCTTGAAGAATGCTTTGGATTCACATACTGTTTATTATTTCGCTATCTAGTGTTTGTCTGAAATTCTTCGTTAGTTTTATTTTTTGTGTGTGTGCTAGATTGTTTCGGCCATTTGGGTCCTAGGTCCATCACCCATGACATCAGACGTCTGCCCAAGAAGACTGTTTGCTTGGTCACCATTTTCAGATTATTTTCCTATCCTTTCTTTCTTCACCTGGTCCTGTTGCAGCTTCCTTACAGGAGTTCTACAATGTGATAACACTGTTTTCCGTGCTCCTCATTTCTGCGGAGGTGGGTGGGTTCTATGTGAATCCAGAAAATTCATGAAGCTAAAAAAACTACTACTACAGGTAAGTAACCATTTAGTTTTGCAGCGTGAATCATTTCTGAATTCACAAGCTGTGCATATATTTAGTAGAGGTATTTAGCATTCCAGGGAGGTTTGATTGAACTGAGTATTTGAACGGAGTATGAGGAGGAAAACAGGTGTTTGAATACCTTCTGCAAGACCACTGCCTCTCTATTTCTATTTCCATGCAGTGATGATTTATGAATGTCAATGTGGCTCCTTTTTTCCTCATAGAATGTGCCCTTGGTCTTTGTGCTACTGGCGTGTTCGTTGATTTGCAGCAAGTTTGATAGCTTGTTCTATTTATCTTGCGATTTTTCCTTTGGTTATTGGAGCTCCTGTTTGGGGCAAGAGTGTGAAAGAACTAGCTTGCCTTCCTGTTTTCTGCGGATAATACACAACAGTCCGTCTGACATCCAGACTGTGTAGTGTCTTTCAGTTTTTTAGGGAAGCTGCCTTGAAGGTTTGAGGTTTCAGTTTTTTGCATAGGCTCAAAAAAACTAACCGCAAGCTGCGTTAGGATCGGATTATGGTTCCATAATCGTGAAGGCCCCATTCTTAGTGAGGTTACCTTTTTTGCCCATTTTAGGAACCGCTTAATGACTGGTTCTTTGAAGAAAATTGTGTCTGATACCTCTGATGCAGCCAAAGCTCTGGCATTTTTGTCCTTCTACTATTTTTGTGTTTGCTGTTGTTGGGTGTCGACATAGCTCCATTTGGTGCACCTTGCGACGTTGTACCACCTTTGGTTGCCATCTTCAGTTTTTGTTTCTCTCTCATCTTGGTGGGTCCTCCTGTGAATCCAGAAACTCCTCAAGCTGCAAAACTACACCGACAGGTAAGAAACCATGCTTTGCAGCGTGAATCTTTTGATTCACGTGCTGTGCATTCATTTTGTAGCAGTTTATACTATGGTGGTGGTTGGGTTGAAGAGGAGCGTTGATTTGCAAAGAGATGTTGCAAGACCTTTTGTCCTACATGTGCGTCTTTGTTCATCTCAATGTCTACACAGAATTGTCTTGTAAACAGGATTGCTTTGTACTGTCACACCTGCTCGTTTGTGGTATAACTGAATTGTTTATGCAATCAAACTTGCAATTGAGCTCTTTGTTACTGTTCTTCCTAGGAAACTGGTTTGCAAATGACACAGAGTTGCTTTGTCTTCCTATGACCCCAAGTCCTTTCTATGTAATACATTGCTTCTCGCCTTGCATCCAGAGTGTGTTATGTTCTTTCTACACGCATCTTTGGTTTTTGATACAAACTTGGTATCTGAATTCTCTGACTCATGTGGAATTGTGAGATCACTTTTGGCATGAACTATGAGTCCATTCTTATGATAATCCTGTCCTTGTGTACCTGAAAGAATGATTCCTGTAACGTGAGTGCATGCAACTCCCTAACTGCGTAGTGCGCAAATTTCTCAGACCAGTTAATCAACAATGCATTCCCTAGTGATTGCTGATACTGTTGTCTGGAGGCAAAGTGTTGTCATGTTGCATTCTGGGGAGTTGCAAAGAGATCTATTTCAGGGTTTCCCTATCTGTGAAAAATCTTTGAGAGTACGGTATGGTTCAGTTCCCGCTTGTGAGACCATGAAGCTAGTCTGCTCAGTTTGTTTGCTTCTGTACTGTCCTTCCCTGGTGGGTGGATAGCTACAATCTGTATTTCTCTTTGGATGGCCTATATCCATATTTCTTATGCTAGTCTTAACAGTGGTATCGACTGGGTTCTTCCTTGCTTGTTTACGTAAAACATGGAGGCTGTGTTGTCTGTTTGGATCAAAACGGTCTTCCCTCCGAGCTGTTTCTGAAAGGCTTTTAAGGCTAGGAATACTATCTTCAGTTCTAGGAAGTTAGTGTACTGCACTGCATCCTGGTCCTTCCAGACACCCCTGACTTTGAGGTTGTTCTTGTGCCTCCCCCATCCTTTTTGGGCGGCAACCGTTGTCATGGTCACAGTAGGAGCTGGCAGTGTAAAATTCCTTCCTTGCAGTATAATTAGCTCTGTTCCACAATGCTATTTTTTTCTATTGTCTGCGTGATAACCACTAGATCTTCCCAACTCCTTGTTGCTTGTGACCATGGACTCTGCAACCATTTCTAAAGTCATTACTCCCATCAGCTTCCCCTCCATCTTCACAGTTAGAGCTTGCACCTCTCGGTAGCGTTCTCCCCTTCAGAAGCACTATAGTTCTCTTCTTGCTTGGGAAGGCTTTCCCCTGTATTGTATTTAACCTTGCACCCGATAATATATTTTTCTGTTCTGGTTTAAGTGAGGACTTTTCCATGTGAATTGAGAAGCCTAATTGAAATCGCGTTATTACCTGTTGCATATGCTGTTTGCATCTTTCATATAAATTTGATAGACGTGTATTCCCTGCTTTCATAGGTATGCCGCTACAGTTGTTAGGCACTTGGTGAATACTCTTGGGGAATACTCTTGGTGCTGGCTTGATTCCAAAGGCCAATACCTTGAACTAATGGCGTTTCTCGTTTATGATGAATTTGAGAAATCTTTTGTGACTTGCATTCATGGGGATGTCTTTCAAATCTATTGTGGCCATAAAATCGCCCACTTGAATTTGTGGTATTACCTCCTATAGTGTGGTCATCTTGAACTTTTGAGGGGGGCATGGCCGAGCCTGCCAAGATGGTGGAGGTGTCTGTCTAGGGATCCGTGCAGCGGGCCGACCATAGTCATCCATCCCCAGAAGTGGGGCCCCATGAAAGTAAACGGGTGATGAGAGCTTCAATCTCTGCCAGGGACCCACTCTCCCCCCACGCAGCTCCGGTCTGCTGTGCCTCTGCCCAGGCTGGTAGGGGTTCGAGCCTAGGTGTGCCTCCAGTTGCTCGCTTCTTCTTTGCTTGCCTGACTTTGGGCGCCTAGTGTTGTGCCCGTTTTTCTGCTGTTGTGCCTTGTGCTCGTTTTTCTGCTGTTGTGCTTGTTTCTCTGCTATTGTACCCTTTGTTTCCGTTCCCGCCCGTTTTTTGTCACCACTCCCACTCACGCCACTGCTGCCCCTGCGGCCCCTCCCACCGCCGCTTCCCGCCTCCCACCTGCACCTCCCTCCCACATAAAACGCCGGCTGCTGCATTGTGAGCGCGAGCAGGACCTCTGATCTCTGCCAGGGACCTGCTCTCCCCCCACGCAGCTCCGGTCTGCTGTGCCTCTGCCCAGGCTGGTAGGGGTTCGAGCCTAGGTGTGCCTCCTGTTGCTCGCTTCTTTGCTTGCCTTACTTTGGGCACCTAGTGTTGTGCCCTGTGCTCGTTTTTCTGCTATTGTGCTCATTTTTTAGGTCTCGCCTGGCGTTAGCAGCGCGCATGCGCTGCCCTTGCCATGCAAGGGCTTCTCGGAATCAATACGGTTCGAGAAGTTCAGTTTCTGCCCCGTCCCTAAATTTCATTGGCGAGCGTCATTTACCGTGATTAATTATGCAGAACAGAGTGTGCTCATTGTACCGGAGGCTTTTCAGTCCCTCCTGGTAACCGCCTTGTCCTCTTTTGACCACGCCCACTGGGATTGGATCTTTCACTGGCAGCGTGAGATGGTGAGTTTGATAATGAATGGCCGCCATTATTGCGTGAGCGTGGCGCCGCTTCATGGACACCGTGGTCGGTTTATTTATACATTTCTTAACTTTAACACTGAGCGCAGCGCCTGCTTCAAGGACACCGTGCTCAGCGTTAAAGTTAAGAAATATATAAAGAAACCGAGCGTGGAGTCCATGAAGCGGCGCCGTGCTCAGTTTTAAACGTAAGCATTTGCAATGCAATCAAGCCTATTGCAGTGCAAATGCTTGTTTAAGTGTGCAACAACCACATATGGTAACAGTTTGAAAATTGCTCAGATTTAAAATCAAGAAACCTTATTAAATGATCAAAAGCACTATGATTTTTCTTTCCCTGCTCTTTCTAAAGAAAAGTTTCCATATACTGTGCAATCTATATATCTCTAACAATTTGTAATGCTCTTTGAGTCTCCATATTGTTGAGGCTTGCCTGTAAATTCTGGTTTAATCTTAACTTCAGCCCGATTGGGAGAGAGAACATTCTTGCACAAGGACACCACATGTTTACTCACCCGTTGCACTATTCTCTCTTTCTGTAAACCGGGGCAAACTGATGAGCCGCCTGTCTGGTCCGTTCTTTTATTTAAAATATTTATTTGTCAAAAGGTCGCTACACGCACAAATCAGACCAGCTCGTTAGGAGTCATGTCGCCAGCTGATTGTTTGCTATTGTCTATATTGCCTTACAATACACCATTTCTTGTTGCCGTGGGATTGTGCAAACATTGCACATGTTTTGTTTGAAGCTTGCTCTGCAATGTAATGCATGTGTCACATGGAAGAGATTAGTTGCCAGCTCCGCCGTAGACTGGAGAAAAGGCTTTGGGTGGGGTGCACTGCTATCGTCGAGTACCCCATTGAAGGGAATAGTGCATTGGTAAACTTTGAAGATTATTGTAGTGGCAGACATTTCGACAAAAAGGACTTTACATAGCAAGATGCTTGTCACAATTTGCATGTCTCCTCAAAATGTTTATAGAGGTCGTGATGCAGGAGGTGTATATGGAGGGAGATAGAAAATACCTAATTTACATGGATTATATTACATATGACTTTCACAAAGTGAGAGTAGTCAACGATTTCATTATAGTATACTTTTTTATTTGACAGTTTGGACTCGTGATGAGCTTGATAAGGCTGGCTACCAGCGCATTTATCCCGAAAGAATTAAACGGCTTTCATGATCATCTTGGATACGGTATAGGAAGTGAAGTAAGAGGAGAGCACGTAGACTGTAGGACCAAAAGAAGGGTGCGGGTCAGAAGCCCAAGGAACTGTGAGAAGGGGACTGGGATATATTGAAGGGCCGAGGCAGGATGTATTTCTCCATTTCAGATGGATCACTGTGGGACATCTTGCACACTGTGAACAAGAGGTGCACTGATGTGTTCGTTTCTGTACAGGATAACAGGGACAGTCCTGCTGGGCTGCAGTCTAGGAGATCGCCTCCAGACTTAGATGGCTCCACTTTTTGGAATGACCTCTATTTATAGTTTCGGTACCGTTCTGAACATCTTGCCTTGCATAGGATTTCTTTCAGCTTCCGTCTGATTGGGATCCTTCTGAGTAGCTCATTGATGCCTTTGGGCAGGCGCACACTCAACAAATACAGTGTTCATTCATTCCAGCCGCCTGACCATCCGGCTATTCATTTCACCAACTGCTCTGACATCTTTGATAAAGTGGTTCCCCTCAAAGCACTGGGAATCCAACAATGCCTGTGCTTCGCTGGCTCAACAGGATGTAAAAAACAAGCATTTGCAATGCAATAGGTCTCGCATTTACGAGAGTTTGAGCTATTGACTTAATATTTTTCGTTTTTAAAACAAATAAAAGGCATTGTCTTTTACAATACCAATAGCTTAAACTTGCGTAAATGCAAGACCTATTGCATTGCAAATGCTTGTTTTTCCTGCTGTGGTGCCTGTGCTAGTTTTTCTGCTGTGGTGCCTGTGCTCGTTTTTCTGCTGTGGTGCCTTGTGCTTGTTTTTGTGCCTTGAGCTGGTTTCTCTGCTATTGTACCCTTCATTTACGTTCCCATCCGTTTATAACTCCCCCTCCCGCCACTGCGGCCCCCCCCCCGGCCCCTCCCACCGCCGCTTCCCGCCTCCCAGCTGAACCTCCCTCCCACTTTAAAATGGCAGCCACGCCTAAGGCAAGCCCGTCTGCGCCCGTTCGTGACCCGACCACGGTCAGCGCCAGGAACCCTGGATCTCCAGAACCTCGCCGACACATCTCCGCCACCCTCCACACACTCAACCCCGGAAGACTCAACAGCTGCCAAAGAGCCACACCGAACACCCAAGGAGAGTTCTCCTGCAGACACTGCCGACGATCCTTCACCATCGACTGCGCCCCCAAGACCGCGCCGGACGCCCGCACCACGGATCCCTGACGTGCATCCTCCTCAACGTACGTTCCCTACACAGACACGCCATAGAGATCTGGGACCTGCTCGACACCCACTCGTCCGACATCGCCTTCCTCACCGAAACCTGGGAGAACTCCACCTCCGGCCCAGACATCGCCACCGCCATCCCCGACGGATACAAGATCCAGTGAAGGGACCGCCCCCACCGCCCAGGAGGAGGACTCTCCATCGCACACAAGACCTACCTTTTACTCTCCACTTCCATCACGAGCAACCCCCACTTCAACACAGAAAACCACCACTTCCAGATCCAGACCAACCCCAGGACCACGCTACGGGGCTCCCTCGCCTACAGACCCCCTGGACCACGCACACAATCCGCAACCACCATAGCCGACCTTGTCGCACCCCACGGACTACATTCTACTCTGAGACCTCAATTTCCACCTCGACAACCACAGCGACCCAGTCTCCATCACCCTCCCGACAACCTCTCCAACCTCGTACTGCAGCAGCTCGTCACCACCCCCACAGAGCTGGACACACCCTCGACCCAGTCTTCGCAGGAGGGACAAACATTCATTTTAGCCACACAACGCAGCCCCCCCTGGACGGACCGCCACTGCGTACACTTAACCTTCAACACATCCACTGGGCCCAACCCCCCCCCCCTCCCGCTGCTAAAGGAACTGGAGCAAGATCACAGAGGAGCACCTCAACGCCACCCTCCTCCACAACCCCCCCTACGCCATGACTGACACCAACACCGCAGCCTGAGAACTGCACCCCTGGATTGCCAGCTGCGCCGACATGCTCGTTCCCCTTCGTCACCTCGGCAAACAACGACCCCTGAAAGCAGCCAGGTTCACCAATGATCTCCAAGCAGCCAGGTGCTCCTGTAAACGCCTCGAGAAAAACTGGCAAAGCCGGAAAACCACGGAAGACTTAAACAGCTACCGGAACACCCTGAAGGATTACCACCAGCAGTTAAGAGACACCAAGCGGTCTTTCATCAGGAACTAGATCCACACCAACGCAACCAAAGCTAAAGAACTCTTCAACGTCCTACAGCAATTCACCAAACCCCCTAGCGAAGCCACGGACATCACACCATCCCAGGAACTCTGCAACAAGCTCAGCTCCTACTTCCATCTGAAAATCAAGGCTCTCTACGACAACTTCAGCAAACAGACACCGGACACCACTCCATGCTCCAACACCGCCGGCAAAGAGCCAAACATCACCACCTGGAATCCCGCCACAGTCTAACACACCACCGTGACCATGAAAAACACCCACTCAGGAGCCCCAGTGGACATCTACCACAGGGCCGCCGCCATCGCACCCGAACTTGGACGCACCATAAACGCCTCCTTCCAATCAAGCACCTTCCCCGATGACTGGAAGCGGGCAGAGGTCAAACCTCTCCTCAAGAAGCCCACAGCCGACAAGACCTGAAAAACTACCGCCCATATCTCTCCTCCCCTTCGCTGACAAAGTCACAGAGAGACTCGTAAACACCCAGCTGACTGCCTTTATTGAAGAAAACTCCATCCTAGACGCCTGCCAGTTCGGAGTCAGCAGCAACCACAGTACTGAGACGGCCCTCCTCGCTGCCACTGACTACATCCGCATGCTTCTGGACCAGGGGAACAACGTAGCCCTCATGCTACTAGACCTCTCCCAGCTTTCGACACCGTCTCTCATCGCACCCTCGCAGCCAGACTCCACGACGCAGGGATACGAGGATCCGCCCTAGCCTGGATCGAATCCTTCCTCTCCGGCAGAACCCAGAGGATCAGACCCCCTCCTTTCCTCTCCGAGCCCACACAGATCAACTGCTGAGTTCCCCCAGGATCACTCAGCCCCACACTCTTCAACATCTACATGGCCCCCCTCGCCATCATCGAAAGACAACACGGGCTCCGCATAGTGTCTTACGCTGACAACACCCAGCTCATCCTCTCCCTAACGAAGAACCCCAAAGACACCAGACTGTTTCCAGGAAGGAATGAGAGACGGGGCCAACTGGATAAAAAGCAGCTGCCTGAAGCTCAACTCGGAGAAGACAGAGGTCCTCATCCTTGGACCCTCCACCTCCGTCTGGAACACCACCTGGTGGCCTTTTGCCCTCAGTAGTCCACCCACCCTGACAGACCATGCACGGAACCTCGGCATCATCCTAAACTCCTCCCTCACCATGACCCGCCAGATGAACCCCATTGCCTCCACCAGCTTCAACTGCATTCGGATCCTCCGCAAGACCTTCAAATGGATACCCCCAGAATGCAGGAAAACCGTCACCCACGCACTCATTACCAGCAGACTGCACTATGGCAACGCCCTCTATAACAGAATCAACAGAAATCTCCTACACAAGCTACAGACCATCCAGAACGCCGCAGCCAGACTCGTCCTCGGAACCCCACGGCACGAACACATGACCCAACACCTGCATACCCTCCACTGGTTCCCCATTGAGAATAGAGTCACCTTCACACTGCTCACCCACACCTACAAATCCCTCCACAACATCAGACCTAAATAACTCAACGAGAGGGTCTCTTTCCATGTACTCAAGAGGAACCTTTGCTCCGCAGACCTCGCCCTCTCAGAGATCCCCAGCATCTGCAGAGCTTTCTCCTACGTTGCACCCAAAGCATGGAACGAACTCCCAGTGAACATCAGACGCTCCCGCACCCTTCACACCTTCAGGAAGAACCTCAAGGCCTGGCTCTTCGACTGAACCAGAGCTGCTTCCCCTCTCCGTCCAGCGCCTTGGGACCCACACGGGTGAATAACGCGCTTTATAAACCCCCTGATTGATTGATTGATTGAATCCAGAACTCACCTCCCCCTGGGGGCCCGGTGTCATCAGTAAAATTGTTCAGGGCCAGGCACATACATCCAACAGACCCGGAGGTTGTTGTGGTGAGCCGGGGGAAATCACAATGAGAAGAACCTCCTCCCCATTACAAAGAGGCCGGGGGAATAAAACAAAAAATAAGGCATTTCCAATAACAGCACAATCCGAGAGGGTCCGCGGCCCCTCCCCCCTTACAGACGGGACACAAAGTCTACACATCCCAAGAAGAGATGGCCGAACAAATAAACCACAAGACACTGGTCCATCCATAGCCGACACACAGCAGAACTCTCACCTAAAAGAGATACCTCCTTGGGATCAAACCCCTGAAGGACTGCACGCTAGCAGAGGACCCACTCACCCCACAAGCAGTAGTCAGAACACCAGTCACTTTCCACCCCCCGCCCCCCAAAAGCCCGGGGCCCAAAGAAGCCATCAGACAGGGCACATCCTATTCCGGAGACAGCACACACCAATTAAAAGTGGCAGAGTGCGGATGGACGGTCCCCTTGCCGCACCCCCACCCCCCACCACTGGGAAATCATGGAAATACTGTTCAAACATGGGGCCACCGGCAACAATCTCGACACAGCACTTCACGCAGCTATCAACGATCAACACACAGGTGAGGTGACAATGGCCGCACGTTCGATGTCAGAAAAGCCGGATAAGGTGCTGGCCACAATCAAACACTCCAGGATCACCATGGAAGATAGATTTGGGGCCCTAGCCACAGACATCAATCTTTTAAGAGATGACCACTGCACATTGGCTGAATAGATTGCAGATTGGGAGAAAGCACTCTCAACCCTGCAGCCCCTAGCCAGGGTGCAGCAGGAGACCCTAAAAACTCAAGTCCTGGGTCACACTCCTAGAGGGGAAAGCTGATGATTTGAAGGGATGCTCCCAGAGGAGCAACATCTGGGTTTTGAGCCTGCCGGAGGGGGTGGAGGGGTCAGACCCCGTCCAATACATGGAGACATGCCGTTCACACCAACCTCAGAACCAACAACCTTCTTAGTGTAGAGAGCGCATCAGTTGCCGTCATGCCCAGGATCTCCTCCCTGACCACTGCTGGTAAAGCTCCCCACTTCTGAGACAGACGCAGTGCTGCGGGCCACCAGGCAGAACTGGCCCATCTGCGTGGAGGACAAGCATGTGATGCTCTTCCCAGATTAGTCACAGGCAGTGCAGCGTCAACAAACAGCCTTCCTGGAGATATAACGCCTCTTCTGCCAAAAGGGGATACAATACTCCTTGCTCTTTCCAGCAAAACTCACGTTTCTGCATGAAGGGTTCACTACGTTCTTCAAGGAGCCAAAAGGAGCATATGACTGGCTGGAACTTCACATACAGGACAATACACTTCGGGAGCCCACACGAAATACATAGGAACCCCGGAATAGACAACAGGAATAAAACCCAACAGCAATCCAAATCTCAACCTCGTGGCTCCATCACAGGACCCTGCCAAACTAGAACAAATTATTGCAGAGTGCAAAAGGGCCCTACAGGCGGGTGCAGATCTGGGTCCCGTCGCTGTGATCAGACGGCGAGAGGGGCCCTCACATTTCCACGTCTGAGGACTCCAGCGACACCCCTATATCTCATGCAGAATCTGTGACTCCGTCACTGGTGACACCCCCAACCAGCAGACACACATCTCAAGGACACCTGCAATAACTCTGCCTCTCTCTCCCCATTCTCAAATCTTCCTCTTCTTACCTCTGGACTACTATACAAGATCCTAACGACTAGACCGGCTAAAGAGAAAAGGTGGGGGGGAAGGCGGGGAGGAGGTATTGCATTTATTCATCGCTCTGATCTCTTGGTGCTACATTACTTTCTGACCCTCATCTCATGTGAATACCTCACACGCTCCATAAAAAACACAGAGAAACAAATATGCAAGGTCCATGTATTCTATCACCCACCCGGCAAGAATGACCCTTTCATAGACCACCTAATGGAGATCATCACAGCAAACTCCTTCCCTCACTCCAATGACATATTCCTAGAAGACGACAACCTCCACTGGAACAATTCTAGCGGCATCCAGGTTATCATCATTAAAGACTTCCTAGTGGATCAAAATCTAGCCCAAGCCTGCAGTCCTAAAACTCACATTAAAAGCTCTACGCTAGACTGGATAATCTCCAAATTAAAAGCTGTGAACTTAACCTCAATTGTGCCTTGCGATTGGTCAGATCATCAAATATTAACTTTCTAAATTCCAGGAGTAATAAAGAATACACCCATTCAACCAATCAAACCCAAACAATGGGTACGAGACACAAAGGGCGTGGACGAGAAGCTAGCATCGTTGTGTAGGAAGGATCTTCCCCCTTCCAGAAATATGACCAAGGTTAGCAAACTTAGGGAGCACTACAAGGCTAAGATCCAGAGATAATGGACTCAATAGCTTCGTTAAAACTAAAACGAATTCCAGATAAAGATAAATCCCAAGTTCAGCAGAGCACTAAATGAAGAAAGGCGTAAGATGAGACTAGCAGAACGGAAATGGAGACAACTACTGTCATCCCCCCAGCTAAAACTGCTAAGGAAAAAAAAGAACGCCTACAACAAAAATATTCTGGACAGAATTGGAGAATGCTAAAAACAGACCTCAAACTCTTTGAATTGGTAAAACATCAATTGAACAAAATGGCCAAAACCGTGCTAGAAACAAAATCTTCAAATAGCTGTGAAGAATTCTCAACTTTCTTTACAACAAAAGCCAATGCCATGGAAAGTGATCTCAGGACAACAGATTCTACATCAGAGGCATCACAACCAATTGATTCAACTCTACTCAATTAGTCAGTGCTCAAAAACAAAGCTCAATGGTCCACCTTCAAGTTACATAACCACACTACTACAACAATCAACTCCCAGCACAATTTGTGTTTATCAATCAGACTATCATCCCCAGTTGGACATAGTCAATGCTCCCCTGTCTCAAGGATCTTTTCCCGACTGTCTACAGATGCGTCAAGGCATTCGCATCATAAAATAAACTGACAGAATCCTGCAGACACTAATTTTTATCCAGTATCCAACATTACCCTATCAGCAAAAGTTACAGAAAAGCGTGTGCATGTTATGTTAACTAAGCTTATAAAGCGCACAGTTGCCTCAGCAAAGAGGCGTCCCGGCGCTAGCAGCAGAAAGGCATGAAGGCAAGAAACTGAGCAAAGCGGCACAAGAAGAAGAAAAACACAAAAAAGACAAAATTAGGCCGCAGGAAAGAGGTAGGTCCCAATGGCTTTACGGAATGGCAGCACGCTATCCAGACCGCAAATCTGACAGGGCAGGGAGTTCCATAACATGGCTGCTAAGCAACGAAAGGACCGCCTGCCCCCTCCCCTCCCCCTCCCCCCCCCCCCCCAGCACAGAGACGGTTCACTCGAGGGATCACAGCCAAGTGCTGCCCCAAAGAGCGCAGCTGGCGACCAGGAACGTAAGGTACCAACAAGTTGGCCAAAAGCCCAGGAGACGCAAGCTTAAGAATTTTGAAGGATAGGCAAAGAGCCTTAATTTCAATTTGCTTAGCCATGGGCAACCAATGTAATTGCCGGATAGCACCAACTGTTACGCATCTGCGCGGGAGCCCCACCCAGCAGGGCTCTGGCGGCTGCATTTTGGACTCGCTGCAAGCGCACCACCTCAGCCTGATTAGCCCCAGGGAAAAGCGAGCTGGCGTAGTCAAGTCTAGATAGTATCGCCGCCTGCACGAGTGGGTGGATCAAAGAACCCCAACAGGGGTCTAAGTCCACGAAGAAGGCCGAAACAGGTACCAGCTAAATTCTTAGTATGATCCTGGAAACTGAGGGTGCAGTCCATCCAAACCCCTAAGTTTTTAACCGCTAGCTTGGGGACGGGCACACTACCAAGAGAGGTAGGCAACCATTGCTCACTCCACAGATTCCTGTCTTTCCCCACCAACACCACCTCGGTTTTATTGGCGTTAAGCTGGAGGCAGTTGGATGTCATCCACTCCGCATCAACTAAGCCAACACCTCTAAATTTAAACTACTAGACTATTGCCAATTGGGGTTTAGGCCAAATCATAGTACGGAAACAGCAATACTACACGTAGTAGACGATAAATTACTCGCTCTGGACCAGTACAAAAACTGTCTTTTAATCCTTCCCGACCTATTAGCGTTTAACACAGTTAACCACAATATGTTGCAAGAACGTCTGGAAAACAGGATGGGTTTTTCGGGGAACATTCTAGAATGGGTCAAGCCCTTCTTGAGGAACAGAACACATTTCTGGAGAATCAAAACCTTCAAGCATCTTCCCCCATTCAGATCTGAGTTTCACAAGGCTCAACCCTCTCCCCTTCACTATTCAACCTATATGTATAACCACTACCAGATATACTTTGCCTCCCCAACCATCTTTCCACATGTATGCTGATGACACTCAGATTTACATTCAGATTTCATATTCGGTAAAGATGAAAACAATGAACGAGGCATTAAGGGTGAAAATGCTGTGGTTAACAAGCAATCAGCTTAAACTAAGCACGCACAAAACTGAGTTCCTCCTCATCCCCCACAAAAGCTCTCCCATTATATAAGAATGGTCCAAGTCGATCACTGCACTTAACTGCACCCTGAGCTTTGTGGAATCAACTAAATCACTAAGAATTACGCTAGATCAGAGCCTGAACATGCATTCCCACATCAACTCGTTTGCTAGGGATGCTCGATTTCACTTGAACTATATTGGGAAACAAACCATTCATTGAAACAGCAGACCTCAAAATGGCAGTCAAGGCATTATTTATCTCGAGGATTGACTGCGGATGCACAACACTTTCAGGGCTTCCCAAGATCGCAACAGCTCCTCTAAAAGTCTGCCTCAACGCAGCAACGTGGCTTATAACAGGTTCCAAATTTTTTTTTTACCACATCTCTCCTTACCTGAAGGTGCTGAATTGGATACCAAAGCAAGAATTCAACTCAAAATGGCGTGTATCACACACAAAGCGTTACACTTCAATACACCAAGGTATCTAGCTCATAAATTGGAGATTTCCGGTGGAAGCAGACTTTCCAGGAGCACCAAGGATTTAGTGCTGAAGCCACCGATTTTCCCGAAGGGGGGGGGGGGGGGGGCGGAAAAAAAAAAAAAAAAAAAACTTATGACAGAGCGTTCTCGGGAGCTGCACCCAGAATCTGGAACTCGCTGCCTCCAAGCATCAGAAGGTTACCTAACTCCGCAAGCTTCAAGAAAGAAGCCAAGTTCTTAATAATGAGCAAATTCCTACCGTAACCGTTACCAAACAATCTTGCAAGATTCACCTTACATGCATTTGCAATGCAATAGGTCTCGCATTTGCGAGAGTTTGAGCTATTGGCATTGTAAATGATGATACCTTTTTATTTATGTGTTTTGAAAACCTGAAAGCGGTGCGTAAACAAGCACTTTGTACTTGTAGTCCTTGCTTACGAGAAGCAAGGCTGGCAGTAAACGTGGCGCAGTTACTGTCAGCCTTGGTTCTTGTAAGCAACGACTTTAAGTAGAAAAGTGCATGTTTACGACCTCTTGCAAGTTTTTAAAACACATACATAAAAGGCATTGTCATTTTCAATGCCAACAGCTCAAACTCACAAATGCGAGACCTATTGCATTGCAAATGCTTGTTATTAAAGCAAGTATTTTAATGGACAATCAGCTTATTGCCATTGTTTTTATACCTACAGTCTTGCGCCTATGTTCGACTTACTCCTACCTTCCCCTCGAAGAGCCTTTATCTGCTCACCCCTCTTTAACACAGAGTCAAGGGCTCACTAGGGGTAATACGTGGCTCATTTACTCAAGACTTCTAGTAGGTCAGGCCCCTAAACAGCTGAAGTAGAAGGTCACAACCCCATGGTTGGGCCGAGTAAACCCTGCGTGCCCACTGATAGGGATTTTCACATGGCATTGCTGTGCTTTACAAATATCATTGCATAACATAAGAGGATTCATTCCTACCACCCTTATTAAATACAGTGTTCAGTTGCAATCAAACAAGGCCTGTGCTGTCTAATGGCCAATAGAAATACCATTACCAACATACAAATCTGCTTTGTCACCAACAACAGCACTAGGCACATACATCACACATAGGACTGGTACACCAAGGGAACACCTATGCACAAACACACAATACTGCATAGGCAGCAGCAATTCTATCTTCCATAACATGCGCTGAACGTGTAGAACAGAGCTGCACAAGTGTAATTTGCCCCAGTACCTTCAACAGTTTCAGACAGTAGTGTAAACCCTGGCCATACATTATACAATAGGGGCGGCACATAAGCTTTGAAAAGACATCAGGCTGCCAGTGTAAGTTGAAAAACCACACGGAGGCACAGCATTAAAATCCATGGCACAAACCCCCCACCGCCAGCTATGGGGACGCCGAGGACTCTCCCCTCCACCCTGAGCGAGACGGACACATGGGTGGGGTGTTACAATGCACACCCCCACTGCCAGTTGTGGGGTTGCATAGGACTCTCCCCTCGACCATGCATGAGAAGGACGCATGGGAGGGGGTGTTTCTGAAACAGGGGCCCTGCAGCTCTCTCCATACTGGTTTATTGGCAGATGGTGAGGTGGTTTCTTCCAGTCATCAAGCACCTGCCAATTATGAGGAAGAAAAAAACTGATCCCATCGTGAATTTCAAAATATCATTTTACCTCCCTGTAAAATACCGCCACTGTCTGCATGTAAGCAGTGCATAAAAACTAACAGAGAACACAAGTGACTGGCACTGTGGTCAAATGTCTTCTATTGAATGCCAAACTTGACACGAGAGCTCACCGCTCCAAAAAGCAGGCAAACAATAATAAATACATAAATAAGTAAATACATAAACAAAGAAACAAACAAGCACCGTCCCATGGCCCTTGTTTAAAGCGAGGCCATTTAGGGTGGAAATGTTGGCCTACTCATTTCCTTCTTGTGATCATTCATAACTCAACAATGTTTGGAAGGCGCAGCACACAGGAATGTGCTACACTTGTTCAAAGTACGGCTTATCATAGTGGTGTATTCTGTGCGCTTCCTAAATCACACAAATAAATGAGGAGGGACTAAACGAGTGGATGACGGGTCATTCGTTTCTTCCTCTGTCTCTAGACACGTTTAACTGCAGCTGCTTGGATTGTCGCGTTAAAGCCTTTTGCTGGTTTTCAAAAGAGTGTTAATGTTAGCCCACCAGCAGAGAGATGTAGACATTTGCATCTGAAAGGCCATCTATGGCCTCTCACCCACTAGGCAGTTTAACCCGTAATCTCCTACTAGGAAAAAAATCTGTCTCTTCAGCTCCCAGAGCGCTGTCCTTAGCTCTGACGCAGTGATTAATGCGAGCAACGCCACAACTGACACCCTGAGAAACACCCCTCCGAAGACAGGACTGGAAAGCCATTTCAGCTACTCTTGACATGTCAGGTGCCGGGCCTTTTTCTGTTTGTCGTACTTTCATGCTTTTTCACCGAAACGGAGATTGAGGACCGGACTCTTATTAAATTTCAGCCTAAATTACTTCTATACAGTGTTTTGGCAAGGTTTGACGTTTCTTTGTAAGGGGTTCGCTCTAGGCTTGTGGCTTTCTCGATAATAATATGCGCCGCTGTTGTCGGCGGCTTGCTGCCAATTTGTGAAGGAACGTTTGGCAGTTATTTTATTTATAAGTACACAAATACACCAAAAAAAAGAGCAGCGCATTGAATTCAGGCACTCCCTTCATGTTTGGAAGATAAGAGCCAGTGCTCGTGCCTGCACGGACTGGTGCTGTGCACAAGCAAAATATCCAGTCCAGGTGGGTGTGGCCTAAGGAAGACCAGGGCGGTCACCAACCCCACTTTCAAAAGAAAACAGATGACAATAGATCTCGCAAGCAAGCAGCGCATGCGCTACGTAGCTAGGCGAGACCTAAAAACTCTAGCTTAACTACTCCTGAGCATCTCTTGTTAAGGTCCCATTACACCTGTTATGTATTAGTTCTCGCATTCCTTTGTGCTTATGTAGCAATATGCAATATGGTTCCTCTAGATTACATTCTGTGAATGTGTAAAAGTCTATGTTGTTGGGTGAAGTTACTGTTACAGTTTTTATTGGGCTATATGTTAAATGCTTTCCAGTGAAGTGTACTAGAGAAATAACTACTTCTTTATTGTGAAGCGCTCCAATATCGTATGGAGTCACATTCGTGCTATATAAAACACTGATAAATAAAATAAATAATTTAGCGGATTTACGAAGGTATAACTTCAACGCGTACGCGGCTAGGACACATCGGGAAGGGGACTGGTCTGAAGCACTTTTGGTCTGGCTGGTCTGCCAAAACACACTCAACCAATCACAGAAATAACCTGCCCGCAGGGGTCACAGCTCACTGTGAGAAAGTGCCATCTTTCTTGCATGGTATGCCCCCACTTTTTGCTGAATTGCTGACTGAACTTTGACTGAGTGTGCCCTGGGCTCCTGCCAATCAGGTGCCCAGGGCCTATGTTCTATCCCTAAAAACCCCAAACCCAAATTGGCAAACCCTGGCCACATCTATAATATATTAACAATTGGTATAGAGGGATCAATCTCTTACTTATTTTAGCACAAGGAACTGTAAAATGTCAATATATTAACATTGGATTGTACACAAAACTAGACAGACTAATCACAAATATTTCAAAAAATACATTACAAGACAACACTTATATACATAATCATATATACAACATATACATTCCCCTCACTACTTCTTAAATATGTACACTTCTACATCTCAGTGATACATTCAGAGGTAGTCCTCTTGGCGTCAGAGGTATCATTCCTCTATCTCAATCTATTCTATGCGCCAAATATCTAATGCTTAATCAAAGCAATAGGTGGACTCCTCCTTAATCTGTGTGTCGACGCGGTCGCGTTTGACCCTCCAATTTCTTATTGGCGTCCTCAGGACAGGGGTACACTATATCTACAACAAAAGTTAAAATTACATAAATCACCATTCATTCTACCGCTCTTCACTCTATCCCTTATTTGCCCATGCAGTGCTCGGAAGGAAGGAATATGCTACTTACCAGTATGCATCTGTTCTTGACATGTAGAGCTGCAGATCTACACACTTTTGCATAGATCACCATCTGGTGTTGGGCCCGGATGTTTGCAGTTTGTTTTTCCTCTTGGAAAGTCTTTGGAAGTCACGAGGTCGGTGACTCCTCCTTTGGATCGTATTGCGCATGGGCTTCGTCTCCATCCTCAGATTGTTTTTCGCCAGCAGGGAAAGATGTAGCGTAGTAACAACAGTGAAGAAACCCATGTGTGTTGTATCTAAATAAGATAGACTGGAACAGGTACAGGTAGCCGGGTGGGCGTGTGTAGATCTGCAGCTCTACATGCCAAGAACAGATGCATACTGGTAAGTAGCATATTCCGTTCGAGGCATATGAGCTGCAGATTACACACTTTTGCATAGACTATATAGCAGTTCCCAACCTTAGCGGCGACCACCGGTATCTGTTGCAGTGGTTTGAAATAATGTTTTTAGTACAGCCTGGCCCACACTAGCTTGTTGCTTGGTTTGCACATCTACACAGTAATGTTTAGTAAAAGTGTGCGGTGTTGGCCATGTAGTTGCTTTGCAGATATCATCTAATGGGATGTTCCCTAGAAAAGCCATAGAAGCCCCTATCTTCCGTGTTGAATGGGCTTTAGGGGGGGAACGGATAGCGTTCGTTTTGCTTTGTGGTAGCAAATCTGGATTTGCTACAATCCACATAGCTATCCCTGATTTTGAGATGGGGTTGCTGTTGTGTGGTGGAGAGAAAGAGACAAACAGTTGTTTGATCTTTCTGAAAGGTTGTGTTCTTTGTATATAGTAAAGTAAGGCTTGTTTGACATCTAGCGTGTGTAGAGCCCTGGTAATTCTACAGATTGGTTTAGGTGAAAAGGGGAAATGACTTTAGGTAGGAATTTTGGGTTGGTGCGCAGAACAACCTTGTTCTGGTGCATTTGAGGAAAGGGTTCTTGTATGATAAGTGCTTGTATCTCACTGACCCTTCTAAGGGAAGTGATGGCTACAAGGAAAGCTGTTTTCCATGTGAGAAATTGCAGTTCGCATTTATGCAAAGGTTCGAAGGGAGGCCCCATCAGCCTTGTGAGAACGATATTTAAGTTCCACACAGGTGAGGGTGGTACTCTGGGGGAAATTATTCTTTTTAGGCCTTCCATGAAGGCTTTAATGGCAGGTACTCTGAAAAGTGATAGGTGCTGCCTGTTCTGTAGGTAAGCTGCAATTGCGGCGAGGTGTAGCCGAATGGAGGTATTGGCTAGATTACACCTTTGTAGGTGGAGTAAGTAGCATATGATGTGTTGTATAGACACATCTAGAGGGTTGATTGTGTTGTTATGGCAATAAACAACAAATCTTTTCCACTTGGCAGCGTAGCAGGCTCTAGTGGTAGGGCGTCTAGCTTCTCTGATGACGTTCATACAGTCAGGGGGAAGGTTTAGGTATCCGAATTCTAGGATTTCAGGAGCCAGATCGCAAGGTTGAGCTGAGCTGGGTCCGGGTACCTGATCTCTCCATGGTTCTGGGTTAGGAGGCATGGAGAGAAGTGTAGCTTTTGGTGTGGTACTACCGAGAGTTCCAGCATTGTGGTGTACCACGGTTGTCTAGCCCATGTTGGAGCTACTAGGATCAGTGTGAGGGAATGCTGTTGTAGCTTTCGCACCACTAATGGAATTAGTGGGAGAGGTGGAAAAGCGTACGCAAATTTGCCTGACCAGTTCATCCATATCGCATTTCCTTAGGACAATGTGTGTGGGTATCTGGCGACGAAGCTTGGGCATTTTTTGTTTTCGTGGGTGGCGAAGAGGTCTATCTGTGGATGCCCCCACATTTGAAAGAACGGATGAAGAACCTGCGGGTGAAGTTCCCACTCGTGGATCTGTTGTGTCTGTCTGCTGAGCAGATCTGCCATGGTGTTTTGGACTCCTGGGACATGTTGGGCTAGGAGAAAGATTTTGTGTGGAATTGCCCATCTCCATATGCTCTGTGCTAATTGAGAGAGCTGTGGAGTGTGTGCCGCCTTGTTTTTGAATATAATACATGGCCGTTATGTTGTCTGTGCGAATGAGGACTGTCTTGCCTGAAATCCGTGGTTGAAAGGATTTTAGGGCTAGAAAGATTGCTAGTAACTCCAGATGGTTGATATGGAGTAACTTTTGTTGAGGCATCCATGTGCCATGCACTGTGAGGTGTAATAGGTGAGCTCCCAAGCCAGAGAGCGATGCGTCCGTTGTTAGTATTATTTGTGGAACCGGGTCCAGGATTGGTCGACCTTTGGAAAGGTTTGTGGTGTTCCACCACTGCAGAGAGCGATGGGTGCGACCGTCTACCAACACCAGATCTGTCAGTTGCCCCTGGGCCTGGTTCCATTGGCGCGCTAAGCACTCTTGGAGTGGACGCATCTGGAGTCTTGCATGGGGCACTATGAAAATGCAAGAGGCCATCATCCCCATCAGTTGCATAAACACTCTTGCTGGAAGGGAGTGTTGAAGTACAAATTTTTGTCGCAAGGCCTGAATGCTTGCAATCCTGGCCGGATTGGGGTAGGCTATTGCTTTTGAGGTGTCTATGATGGCACCGAGGTATTGTTTTATATGGGATGGTGTTAGCTGAGACTTTTGGTAGTTCACGTGAAGCCTAGTTGGTGAAGTAGTTGGATTGTAGTGGCGGTGTGGTGTACACATTGGTTGTATGAAGTGGCCTTTATCAGCCAGTCGTCCAAGTATGGGAAGACGTGAATGTGCCGTCTCCTGAGGTGTGCCGCCACTACCGCTAGGCACTTGGTGAATACCCGTGGTGCTGTTGTGACTCCGAATGGGAGCACCTTGAACTGGTAGTGTTGTCCGTCCACTACAAATCTGAGGTACTTTCTGTGAGCATGGTGTACTGGAATGTGGAAGTATGCGTCTTTCAAGTCCAGTGTGGTGAGGAAGTCGGTCTGGGAGAGGAGCGGAAGCACCTGCTGAAGCGTTACCATGTGAAAATGGTCTGAATGTATGTATGTGTTTAGGGGCCGGAGATCTAGAACAGGTCGTAGAGTCTCGTCCCTTTTTAGTATTAGAAAATATAGGGAGTAGACCCCTAAATTTTGCTGATTGACGGGAACTTGTTCTATTGCCCGTTTTTGAAGGAGGGAGATTACCTCCTGCTTTAGTAATGTGGAATGTTCTTGTGACATTGGGCGTTGCCTGGGTGGAATGTTTGGGGCGGTAGATGTTAATTCCAGGCAGTATCCTGACCGAATAATTTGGGTCACCCATTTGTCTGAGGTGATGTTCTCCCAGACATGAAGGAAATTTTGAAGTCTGCCCCCGACCGGAGTGGGATGGTCTGGAGGGAGCGGGGGAAAGTCATTGGGTAGGCGGTGTGGCAGAGCGGGCGGTATTTGTTTTGCCTCTGCCCTTATTATTGTTGCCCCTATAGCCGCCTCTTTGATAGCTCCTTGTGAAGGTCGACTGAGTGGGGGATTTGTAGGAAGTGGACGAGTTATCTGAGGAGTAGCCTCTAGATGTACTCCGAAAGGAAGAGCGGCAAAAAGAGCGTCTAGGAGGGTGTGACTGTAGGGCTCCCATGGACTTCGCCGTATCAGTGTCCTTCTTCATTTTTTCGAGGGCCTCATCTACTTTGGGCTGAATAGGTGTTCCTGGTCAAAGGGATGATTCAGGATGGAGGCTTGTACCTCTGGTTTAAATCCTGATATTCTTAGCCAAGCATGGCGACGGAGGAGGACGCTAGTATTAATGGCCCTGGAGGCTGTGTCTGCTGCATCTAAGGCACAGCGTATAGAGGTGTTAGTGATTGTCTTACCGTCTTGAATTAATTCATTGGCCCTAGTTTAATATTTTTCAGGGAGGTGGTGCATTATGTTTTCCAATTCATCATAATGTGCCCTATCGTATCTGGCCAATAGCGCTTGGGTGTTGGCGATGCGCCATATATTGGCTGCCTGTGACGCAGTGCGCTTTCCTGATGCATCCAGTAGCTTTGACTCTTTGTCACGTGGTGGTGCTTCGCCCGACGCCTGGGAATTTGTTTTTTTTCGTGCAGTGGAAGCCACTAGGGAATCTAGTGGCGCTGGCCCTTTGATATAGGCGGGATCTGTGGGGGCAGCTTTGTATTTCTTTTCTATGCGTGGGTTAATGACCCTGGCCCTGACTGGGTCCTTAAAAACCTCTGGCACATGCTTTACCACCCCCTTAAGCATAGGTAGTATGGATGTAGACCTATGTGTGGTATCAAATGTGTCGAGTAGGAAATCCTCTTCCACTGGGTCAGTGTGCAACTCTACCCCGTGATAGTGTGCCGCCCTTTGAAGTAGATGGTGGAACCCTAATGAGTCTTCCGGTGGGGATGGCCTGGAAGGGTAAAGGTCATCTTGTGGGACGTCGGGAATATCTGGGTTATTGTAGTCGTCCCATGGGTCTGGGGATCCTGTAGGGGTGGGGTCTTGGGGCACATCCCCTATATCGTGATATGGGTCCCCCTGATCATCATCGTCTGGAGACGGGGTCGGAGAGCGATGAGGTGGGGGTGGAGAAGGCGGAGGTGGAGAGGGCGGGGGAGGTGGTGAAGGTATTCTGAAAGGAGAGGTAGCAGAGTCCTTCCTCTTTGGAGGTGGAGGCGGAGCTGGTTTGTCCAAATGTCTCTTTTTGGAAGAGAGTGCCAGATGTCCAGTGTTTGGATCCCTGGTGAGAGTTTTTTGTAAGGGATCCGGTGTAAGTAGTTCCTGTGACAATGTTTGTTCCGTCTGCGCCGAAGTTTTCAGGGCCGATTACATTTTAGGCTTGTCCGTGCCAGTTTGCTTAGCACTGGGCTTGGGAACCTCCGATATCTTGATCGGCGCCGAGATGGGCTTCGGCTTGGAAGTGTCGGTGCCGAGGGCCTTATGGGGTTTGGTCGGTACCGAAGATGGCGTCGGTACGGAAGCGCTGGGTTTCGACCCAGAGGGCTTCGGTGCGGAGCTCGGTGTCGAGGTAGAGGCTGGTTTCTTTTCGGTGCCGAAGTGGGTTTCTCGGCACCGCTGGCAGGCTGGCTTGAGCCCGAGCCACCGGAAGGCTTAGTTGGCTTCTTCGGCTTCTTCACCGGGCCTGAAGGTGGGGTGTGTAAAGCAGTGTCTCTGGTCTTGCTTAGGCCCGGAGGCGAAGGCGTGACCGAGCCTTTTTGGGTGTTTACGCGGGTGTGGGGGGGTATAGTACTCACAACCCTCTGCGCCGGAGTGATGTCTTCCACATCTGAGTCGTCGGCCTCGGAGGCACTGACTAGGTCCTCTTCAGTGCGCTGCTGTCCCGGATCTTCGATATCGTCTCCGAAGATATCGACTGGAACAGAGGTCGAGGAGTGTGCCATATTTCTTCTAGCTCTTCAGTCCCGAATAGTATTTTTCGATCGGAAAGACTTACAGGCTGGACAGTCTCGAGCCTCGTGTTCAGGGGAGAGGCAGAGGTTGCACACCTCATGAAGATCAGTGTGGGGGAATTAGAACCCACATCAAGGGCACTTCTTGAATGGAGTTCTTTCCATCAGCCGGGACCGGAGCTTGGGTAGGCCCGAAGGCCACCGTCGACGACTGGAACCGAAGATTTGTCGATGAGAAGGTGCGTTGATTTGAGGAGATCGCGATTTAAACAATACCGCGATGTGAGGTGAGGATTCCGCTTCGATCGTCGAACTGGAAATCTTCGGAACCGGAGATTACATCCGAGCCCGATGGCGGAAAAAAACAATCTGAGGATGGAGCCGAAGCCCATGCGCAATACGATCCAAAGGAGGAGTCACCGACCTCATGACTTCCAAAGACTTTCCAAGAGGAAAAACAAACTGCAAACATCCGGGCCCAACACCAGATGGTGATCTATGCAAAAGTGTGTAATCTGCAGTTCATATGCCTCGAACAGAAACATCTATAAAATCAGTGACTGACTCAAAATAATAATAATAAACATATCTGAAAATATAAAGACGCCGCCACGACGGGAGGCGAAAGGAATAAAGTTCCTCAGATGTGGAAGTAAAGTGCTTTTATTCACCAACACCACATATACACATGAAATAATAATGTGACTATGCACCACACTAACCCGGCTTAATCAGGTGGTATCTCAATCTTGTGCCAAATGTATACCTGTCGGGTGGTCCAAACTAATCGACCATCAGGACAAATTCTTATTGGTATAATGGACTCAGCTAAGACCCCATTCATTGGTATCAGTCTTCTACGAAAGTAAACAATCACTTGTAACAAACTGCTACCAATAACCTTTTGAGGGTTTTTTTTTTTTAAAACTCACACGGCACAGATTCAGTACCTTGATTGGTTCATCTGCGGGGTCCCTGGCCGCCTTATCGTAACTCGCCGTGCCAGCTACTCACTACAGGAATAGAGCAAATCTATGTTTAGAGAAAGATTCTCTATAGATGCACAGCGTACACTATAAGGCTAGATCCCCCCAACAAAACTCTCAAAGGATCAAGTGATCCTAACTTACATGGTCTATATTTGCCAAACCGCCGAGCAATCCTCCGGCCCTTCCTCCTTTCGCTTCTGTCTACGTATTCTGTTTGCTCTTCCGGGACGTGTATAACTGCGTAAGTGCGCAATCGCGTCAAACGTTCCCGGGCTGTAGATATAGAAAGCGGTCTACTGTCTGTGCTATGGTCGGAGAGAATTCCTTCTAAGTAATAGGGTCGAACTTCCACAAATTACTTTACTATCCGGACTCAATACATCCCCATACGCTAATACAGAGATTAACTCACTGAAACTAAAAATTAAATCAAGCGTCTAACAGAGAAATAAAGGGGGGAAACCATTTTTATAGAAATCCCCTCCATTCTCTTATCTCTAAAGTGTCACTTGGACTATATATACCTCTCGCTATATATAGGACCATCATCTATAGTCCTGTAATCTCTAACCTTAATACTAGGTACCCCAAAATAGAAACACCACTCTGTTCAGTATCATTCTTAACTGTTACAAATTCTCTAGATGGTGCATGACGCTCCCACTGTTACAATAATGTAGTTCCAACTGCAATTATCCATCATGATAACCACACATTAAAATGTCTCAAAACGGTTTCTCAAAGAAGTTTCTCAAAGACAAGGAGAGTGGACACGTGCCTCCTCCAGGTCTACGCAGACAACTGCATCTAAAATCAAGTGCCAAGAAGATTCCAATGCACTGTATGTTCAAAAAACGGGCTTACATTCTAGAATACATACTTCTCTCACGTTGGTCACTTTATTACTCGGCTCTATTTTTAAGAAAAGGAAAGGAAAAGAAAAAGAAAAGGAAGGCGAAACCACACATTAATCTAAATAATTTCCTGTTATGACATACACTAGTAACCCTGAGTAGATGTTTTTATCCCAGGTACCTTGTGGTTCGGAATGCCTTTACCTCTAGTTACATCTGCACTAAATCAAGGCCCAGAATTCATCTCTATCATTCAACCCCTCTGTGGCTGTATGATATCTTTCACAAAGTCGCGCTTCTATGCGATTTAGCCTCATTTCCAATTTTCCTTTATTGCTTGCCTTAATTACAGCCAAGACTGTTCACACCATATCATTCTCACTATGACCAGACTCAACATAGTGTTGCACAAGGGGCACTCCCTGGGTTTTACATCTAACGCGGGATTTATGTTGTAAAATCCGCATTTTAACCATTTGCTTTGTTTGCCCAATGTACATCTTCCCGCAAGGGCAGGTCAAAGCATACACCACGTTTTTGGTGTTGCAATTGGAAAATGCTTGCATCACATGTTCCTTATTGTTAATCATCAGGGCTTTAGAGTCACTTGTACCAGCACAAGCGACACAGTTATTACAACGCTAGTGCCCTATCACTGCGGGCAGACCAAGCAGACTTCTAGTGTCTTTTTTTTTATCATTGGTTCCCTCATGGCTTTGACCAAATGTTTAAAATGTTTGCCCTTTCTAAAAGCAAAAAGGGGTTTTGGTATATTCAAATGGTCGATCAACCTCCAGTTTCTCAAAATAATCTTTTTAACCTTATTTGCTTTCGGGTTAAATGTCAGAACACATGTCAGGGATTCAGTCTTTTCTGTAACTTTCGATGTTAGTAAGCTCTCCCTAGGAGTGTACCAGGCTCTTTTCAGTGCCGTTCGTACCAGTTTTTTTGGATATCCTCTGTTGCAAAATCTAACCTGTAGTTTAGCATTCTCAAAATAATCGTCCTTATTTGAACAATTGCGCCGTATTCTTAAAAACTGACCATACAGCAAGTTTTCTTTTAAACTTCTAGGATGCCCTGATGAAAAATCTAGAAGGGTATTCCTATCAGTGGGTTTCGAGTAAAGGTTCACCTCCAATTTCCCCTTAATATCGAAGATCCACACATCAAGGAAATTAATTCGAGTATTACTGGCGCATTTTGTAAATTTCAAATCTGGTGTACGTCCATTTAACCAGATATGGAGTCTCTCTAATTCATCCGTACTTCCAGTCCAAATAAGAAATAGGTCGTCAATGAAGCGCACCCACTTGTGGGTGTGATGGTAAAATGGTGCTGCTTCACTGAAGACATATTGTCTCTCGAATTGGTCCATTACTAGGTTCGCTATTTCCGGGGCGAAGCAACAGCCCATGGCTACGCCCTTTATTTGTAAAAACAACTCATTCTTAAATGAGAAAATTATTTTTCAAACAAATTTTAGCCAACTCTAGTAAGAATTCATTCGGGACCTGATGAGGTCTAACTCTTTGTTCCAAGATCAATTCCATTACCATAAGTGCCTCATCTTGAGGGATGTTAGTGTAAAGGCTCTCTATATCGAAGGAGACCAACATTTGTTGGTCTCCATCGAACGCCAGATGTTCAATTTTAGAGATGAGGTTCATGGTATCTCTAACGTATGCCCGTGTTATACTTACAAATGGTTTAAGAAATGTGTCTATGTACTTGGCGAGTGGTTCAAGTATCGATCCACATGAAGAGATAATGGGGCGTCCCGGAGGATTAATAGCATTTTGGTGTACTTTAGGAAGTACATAGAGTAGAGGTACTTTTTGCGTCGTGAACTTTAGATATTCAGATTCTTTTTTGCATAAATAACCACACTCTAAAGCCTTGGTTGTCAAATACAGAATTTTTGCTTTCAATATCGATGTTGGGTTATCAAAATTCTTACGATAATGCAAGGGGTTATTCAATTGTTTAATAACCTCTTTGTCATGACCACATGTCAGCCCCTGGTAAATGGTACCCTATGTACCCAGGGCCTTGTGACCAGGGAAGGCCTCTAAGGGCTGCAGCACTTATTGTGCCACCCTTAGAGGCCCTGTACCCTAACACAAACACACTGCCTTTGCAGGCTGAGTGTCTAGGTACAAGACAAAACACAGAGTCGACATGGCACACATCCCTGTGTGCCATGCCCACAACCTACACTGCCCTGGCATACATCAGCCACCCCTCTAGCTGGGGGCACTATGCCAGTGGTGTGGGCACAGGAGAATGAGCCCTGTGCCCCTACAGTACCCAGGTCCATTCCTGGGCACTGTAAGTGCATTGCTGCCATTTAAGAGTATATGGTGCTGGGAGCTCATCACACACGAACTCCACAGCACCATAATGGCAACAGTTAAGACTGCAGCACATTAAACCCACACTGATGGCAGTGTGGGATTTAATGTACAAAGCACTGCAGAGGGCAACTTAGAGATGCCCCCTGAACCTAACCTACTATCCACGTCTAGTCTGAGAGGCTGCCTAGGCTGCCACACAGCAGACATATTGCTGGACCACTGGGTGGAGAGCCCCCGCTCTCCTGGGCCTGCAACAATGCACATCCTGGGCGAGGTGCTAGGTCTCCTCCCCCAGGATGGGCAGGGGGAAGCTTCAAAGGCATGCCGCCTTTGTGAGCTTCTCCAGGCCATTTGCTGTACCCAGCAACTGGCCCCCACTGGTTCTGACCCCCACTCTGGAGGGAAGACTGGCCGGAAACCCCAAGTAAGGACAGGGGATGTGCCAGCCTCTTCCAACCCCACCCCTCAGGTGGGGGAGGCGAGGTGAAGCACATCTCCGGGCTCTCGCCATCTTGAAGATGGAAAGCCCTGCCCAATCAGGACTAGGGTACTGCCCCCCCTCCCACAGGAGAGTGGCAGGATAGGGGGTGTACCCACCCCAGGGCAGGGACCCATTGGTCCCTGCCCTTTACCTACCTGTAACACCCCTAAATCTAGTATTTAGGGGCACCCTGAACCTTCCCCTCCTCAGATTCCAGATTCTGAAAAAGCAAAGAAGAAAGAAGACCTGCTGTGCAGCTGCTAAGAAGAGGAAGACACCAACTGCTTTGGCCCCAGCCCTACCGGCCTGTCGAACCTCGAACCTGCTAAATCCCAGCACCTCCTGTGGCCAGCAACCTCACAAACCCCGAAGGACCTGGCTACCTTGTGACTCCCAGCATCTGAGACTCCCATGAGCAGTGGCTCTGCTCAAAGCAAGTTTCTAACCCCTGGCATCAGCCCGGAACCGCGAACCCTGCACACTCTGCACCCGCCAAGCCTGGTCTGTGCCGAAGTGGACAAAAACCCGAGGACGTCCCCCCGGCGACTGTGAACCCGAATCCGGCACCCAAGGACCCACCTCGACGCTCCTGACGCCTGCAGCCTCAGAACCAGGGACCCCCCCCCCCCAACCGCCATCAGAGGGCAAGATTTCCCGACATCAAAAGGCACCCCTGCACCCGGCGCCCTGTGCCCGACTCGTGGGTACCTGCCTATCCTCCAACTACCCAACTTACCTCTCGAAGTGGTAGTGGCACCTGAAGAATCTTCGTCCCAGAGCTTGCAGCCTTTATTCGTCCTTGAGCTTTCCCATTGAAATCCATTGAGCGCCCGAAGGCTCAAAAGCACCCTACACCCAGCCACCCGAGTTGCCCTGGCAGTGCAACTTCTACTCCTACCTACTTCCCCATTTGTCCTGAGGAAGTGACCAGGAGCCCAGCTCCCACAGCCGCGTGGCCTGCTAGTGAGCAGCCACCAACTATAAATATTCTTTAAAAATCGTACCAACTGTGAAACCGTAATTACTTACCTGTTTTATATAGCTGCCCCAGTGCTGAGCCTAGGAGCCCAGCACTGGATTACAAAAGTAACGAGAACATACTTTACCCGTAACTTGAATTTTCTCCCATAGGAAACCATTGACAGTTTTTCTATGAAATTTCTTCGAAGTGTCGATTTTGCAAACTTATAGGTATTCTTTAAAAATCGCCTGTATAACTTAAACACAGTTTCTCAACTGCTTACAGGTGGTACACTAGTGCTGGATCCAGGATCCAACACTGACCTAGAAAAAGTACTCATAACCCCACTTACCTGCTAAGTGAATTTCCTTCCATAGGATAACACTGGTAATTTGATCAGAAAACGTTTTTAATTGTCAACTTTTAAAATAGCAAAATATTGTTTAAAAATCACAACAGTAACTTAACTGAATTTACTGATTTGTTTCCAAGAACTGTCCCAGGACTGAATCTAGGATCCAGTCCTGGAGTTAGAAAAGTAATCCTGAAAGTAATCAAGTGCACTTAACTTAAAAGTCCCATTGAGCTCAATGTATTATTGTGTTTGAAATGGTGTTGCCTATTGCAACAACCTGCAACTATTACCTACAAAAGTCAATTGCATATTGCAAAAGTATTTAACTAAAGCATCTCATTCTGAGAAAGTATATTTTGAAACCTATTGTTGGTTCTAAAATAAAACAACCATATAATTTTTATATAAACCATAGGCCTAGAGTTCAGTTCTTGAGTGTGTGAGACCATTTGCTGACAGTATGTACAACAAATGCTTTAACACTGTCCTCTGATACTGCCTTACTCCTTGACCAAGCTACCACTTTAGAGAGTAAGGTTATATCTAACTTTAACCTCTGCCAAACCTCTGGGGACTCTGTACAAACTGTACCTATTTGGGAACTGTATATACAGAGCCACTTTCTCACACTCACTCACAAGCAGATAGGGTGCAGCTCTTCTAGGACTACTACGCTAAGGTGTATAGGAGTCCAGGGCAGGATTGTCAGGAGCTTGTTGACAGATTTCTTGCTCCTTTAGCCAAACCCAAGTTTCACAAGCATACAGGTCCTCCCACGATGCAGCGATCACAGCAGCAGATATGAAATACGCGAACCAAGCCCTGGTGCGTAACAAGGCCCCCTTGCCTAAACAGCCTGCCATTAGAATATAGCACTTTTTCTACACTACTGTTGCCATGGCTGGAAGACATACAGGGCAGCACTAGGGTAGGGTGGGCAGGTGAGAGTGGTTGAGGGAGTGTAGAGGCTTGTGATTCATGGGGTCGCTACGTGAATCCCTTCTGGTATCATTCCTGAAGTCTGAATGAGACCCGACGCTATTCACCTCTTATCAAACGATAACACTGCTATCAGAAGACTTGAAGATCCTTGGTAAGATACTGGCGGTCCGATTCGCCCAGGGCCTCCCAGCATTGATACACCCAGATCAGTGCGGGTTTGTCCTGGGTAGGAACACATCTCAAAATATCCGCTGAATCTTCCAAGCCCAGAATCAGGTATAGGGCTGCTTGCCTGGTCCTGGAAAAAGGCTTGGATACCCTGACATGGCCGTACCTCTTTGCGGTGCTCCGGCAGATGGAGGGTAAGCCCTACCCTGTTAGCATACACAAGGCTACTGTATACAAAGCTCACATTCCAAAGTAGCTTGGGCCGATATATCTCTGCTTCCTTCCATGTGGAGCATAGCACACAACAGATCCCCCTCACTCCCAACTACTTTTTGCTTTGGCAATGGAGCCCCTGGCTGTTTGCCTCTGCCAGAAAGGGGAGACCATAGGTATTCCATTAGCGGTCACTACCAACAGTGTGTCCCTGTACGCAGATGACCAGCTGCTTTGTGTATGGGACATTGCAATGAATCTCAACTCTCTGGAGCACACTCAGACTTCGCAGCCAGGCTGTAAGTTAATTGGATGAAATCCACCATTTATCCTTTGAGTCCGGACCTCCCCCCTGCAGGAGATGCACGTAGGAGACAAAAGGCTCACATGGAGCACCCAGGCCCCTCGTTACTTAAATCAGACTATCACTCCCCTGAGGTCTTAAATGAGGTCAATCACCGAAAAGCGCTGGCAGGCATAAGGGCCATGGTGGGCTTCTGGAAGACCTTACTGCTCCAATAGTTAGAATAGCACTAGCGAAGATTATTGTAGTGCCCGAGCTTCTATACCACTTTGGCAATATACCAGTCATTCCTACCAGTTCCTTTTTCAAGGAACTAGAGTCCCTACTTCGCTCCCTCATTTGGGGCAGCGGTCGTCGAAGTCTTGCCCTAACCAAGATGCAACTGCTGACTGCCCGTGTAAGACTGGGGGCTCCTTCCTTTTAGGCGTATTTCTTGGCGGGACAGCTCCAGTAGTTATCTGGCTGGACAGCAGGGTGCCATATGGGAGAGACAAGCTCAGAGGCCGGACCCCTGCGGATACCAGAACTCTCCAGTTTGCTCTTGCTGGGACATACCCACTCTAGGTAGCCGTGGCTTGTACCTGTATGCTGCGACTTCATCGTATGTCCCACCGAGACCCACTCAACACCCACTTTACCTGTAGACAGCCTACCCCAGGGCAGAGGATATTTTACAGCTCAAGTCAGGCAGACCTGGACAGACCACTCGCTCCTAGAGATAAAGAGTCCCTGTTTGCAGATGGTCAACTTCTTCCATTTCATCAAATAGTGGAGGAAAGTGGCCTCCCATTAGGACAATTCCTACTCCACATGCAAATAATCTTAAACTTCCGCCAACTCTGGGACCAATCCAAAGGGGAACCAGTGACACACCCTGTGCTTCACATGATACTCCACATGGTCGAAGGGACGACACAATCACCTGGCTCTTCAAAGCCCTACGAGAACTTACAGCTACGTCACTAACTTCACTACGACACAAGTGGGAGGAGGAGCTTGAGCAGCCATTGCATGACAAAGAATGGGAATACGCCGTAGAACATCCAAAGAAAGTCTCTCAAAACTTGCGGTTTAAAAACATAAGATTCTCCATTCTGCATCGCGCATAGCCAACACGACACGACTCCAGCATTATTATCCCGGAACACAATTCCTATGCCCACGATGTCAGGCCCCCAATTCAACATTTCAGCATTAGTTGTGGAACCGCCCTACTATACAACCCTACTGGAGCCCAGTCCACAATATGCTACGGGAGGTCACAGGGCTCACTGGCATTAACACATAGGAGGCCTGTGCACTGGGGGTGTTCCAACGCCAGAAACAATGCAAGTTTCCGACTCGATTTGCATAGCTGGTCATCCTGCGAGCAAAGTCATGGATCACTATGCACTTACCAGTTCCGGCAGGGCCCCCGTTGGCGGCATGGACAGGAGCAGTCAGCAAATGGGACACAGCAGAGAAGGATGCGATAAGACACGAAGAGGTGCGGGGAGTGCGCCAGCACAGCATTTCCACAGACTGGGCCACACTTCTCAAACACTTCCGACAACACATGGTAGAAGCCTAACTGCCTTCGACGCTGCCAGTCCCCCATGGGAGTACCCGATCGGGACCCCCCCATACTGAGATCCGCAGAGAGTACCCTATGCCAGAGCCCCCCACACACTAGGCTTGCATGCGCACCCCAATCAACCCCCACAGGGACAGATCCACCTCAACATACAAATCTCATAAGGCCCACAGCTTAGCCACCAGCACCAAGCACATGCCCACCCATCCACAACGTCACTCCCAACCACCTATCCCTGGATCGATCCCAAGTTAGTAAGTAGTTCACCACACCGGCAGTTCCAAAAAACATTACAGGACCTTTTGGGGTGAAACCAGTCACAATGCCGCACCCCCAGATCCTATCTTACCATCAGCATACATGTTTGCAAGTCTGTAACTTTGCCTCCAACTCTGTATCACATTTGGTTTAGCAACATGCATATAATTCTGATATATAACAATGTATCATGATCTTGCAATTCGAAAAATACATATTTTTTTTTTAAATCTTTATCTTTTGAGTTCATATGTATTTGTTTAGAAATCTGGGATCTAGACTTGGTCTGAGCAATCCATCTACTTTTGAAATTAATAGGTTGGGTAGTTTCCCTTGTTTCTTTCCAGTCTTGGTGCTAACTCTATAGCCACTTTAGTCCTTGTGAGAAAGTGCCCTCTTTCTGCATGGTACCCCCACTTTTTCCTTTATTGCTGATGTGCTTTAACTGAGTGTGCCCTGGGCTCCTGCCAATCGGGTGCCCAGGGCCTATGTTCTTTCCCCAAAACTGCATTGAAAACAAAACCCACTTGGCATCTCTGGCCACAAGTCAGTCCCTGATAAATGGTACAACAGGTACCCAGGGCACTGTGACCAGAGAAGACCCCTAAGAGCTGCAGTACTTATTGTGCCATCCTTAGAGGCCCTGTACCACTACACTCACACACTGCCTTTACAGGCTGCGTGTTT
Organism: Triturus cristatus; assembly: GCF_964204655.1. Taxonomy (NCBI): domain Eukaryota; kingdom Metazoa; phylum Chordata; class Amphibia; order Caudata; family Salamandridae; genus Triturus; species Triturus cristatus. Next base: position 932,075,211 of record NC_140584.1, on the reverse strand, counting down.
TGGTGCAGAACAAAGAAGAGTCGACATTGCACGCATTGCCTACAACCCACTGCCCTGGCATAGATCAGTCACCCCTCTAGCTGGGTGCACTATACCAGAGGTGAGGACACAGATGCATGAACCCTGTACCCCTACAGAGTCTAAAGTCCATTCTTATACATTGTAAGTGCAGTGCTGTCATTAAGAGTATATGGTGCTAGGAGTTTGTCATTACAAACTCCACAGCACCATAATGGCTACACTAAAACCTGAGATGTTTGGTATCAAACTTCTCAGCACATTAAACCCACACTGATGCCAGTGTGGGATTTAATGAAAAATGAACACAGAGGGGATCTTGGAGATGACCCCTGAAAAACGACCTACCACTAGTGTCCAGGCTGAGTGGCTGGTTTCAGCTGCCACCACCAGACATGTTTCTGGACCCTTGGATCGAGAGCCTGCTGCTCTCGGGGGCCTGAAACTATGCACATCCTGGGACAAGGTGCCAAGTAGCCTCCCCCAGGATGGGCAGGGTTCACGAAAGGGAAGCTTCAAAGGCATGCCGCCTCTGTGAGCTTCCCCAGGCCACTTGTTGCTTTCAGCAACTGGTCCCCACTGGTTCTGACCCCCACTTTGGGCGGGAGAACTGGCAGGAAAAACAAATTAGGAAGAGAGGTGTGCCCACCTCTGCCAACTCCACCACTCAGATGGGGAGGAGAGGTGAAGCACAACTCGTAGTCCCCGCCATCTTGCAGATGGGGGTACTCAGCCAGCCAGGTAAAGGCTCCTGCCACCCCCTCCCACTGGAGGGTAGCAAAAGAGGGGGTGTACCCACCTCAGGGAAAGGATCCATTGGTCCCTGCCCTCTACCTTCCTGTAATGCCCCTAAATCTAGTATTTAGGGGCACCCTGAACCTTGCTTCAGCTAGCAAGAGGAAGACGCCCACTGACTTGGCCCAAGCCCTACAGGCCAGTCTCCTCTTAAACCTGCTCCTGCGAAATCCCGGTGTCCTTTAGCCAGCAACCTCAAAAACCCCAGAGGACCTGCCTGGCCTTCACTTCCAAAGACTGCTCTCCTCCGTGAACACCGGATTTGTTCAACTGCAACCTCTGGCAGCAGCCGGAGACAGCGAATCGAGCCCACTCTGCACCTGCCGAACCCGGCCCGAGCGGAAAAACACCACGAGGAGCTCACCACGGCGAATCTGACCAGAGATCGGGCGACCCCTGACCTGCCTCAAGCCTCCAGCCGACGCCTACAGTCTAAATCCAGAAGACCCCCCTAACCAGGACGAGGAGCTGGTAAAAAAGATCCAACCCCAAAAGGCACCCCTGCACCCAACGCCCAACGGCCTTTTGTGACCAAATAACGGTACCTAACCAACCCTTAACTTCCCAACTCACCTCTGGTAGTGGTGGTCGCACCCAGAAGTCCTTTGATTCCCTGCCTGCAGGGCATTTGCAAAAAGGAGGTTCTCCATAGAAAACAGGGCACACAACATTGAAACAGCACTCTGCACCCGGCCACCTCAGTGCCGCTGAGGGTGCACCGTTCGTGCTACTTGGTTTCCCCATTTACCCTGACCTAAACCCTAGGAGCTTTGCTCCAACAACCCAGTGGCCTGCTTGCCAGCAGCCACCAACCGGAGGCCCCCCTGTCCCCCATTGGATAACATTGGGCCTCAACACTTCGCACCCGGCCGTCCTAGTGCCACCGATGGTGTAACAAGAGCGCATCACTGACCCTGGGGGACCCCCGAGTCTAACCCCAGAACCTTAACTCCCACAGTCGATAACTTATCTGTGAATCGATTACCAGTTTTTCCTCCATAGGATAACATTGACAATTTTCTTCCAAAAAGTTTCTAGGTGGGGAGTTTTGAAATCTAAAAATACTCTTTAAAAATCGCACGAATAACCAAAACACATTTACTTACCTGTTTTCAGGAGCTGTCCCAGTGCTGAATCTAGGTATTCAGCATTGAGTTAGAAAAATAACGTAAAAAGTAACTTGCCTGTAATTTACTGAAAAAGCCTATTCATTTCAATGTACTGTATCTGCTAAGAATTGCAACTTACTGCATCCCCTGTAAATCAAACAAAGTTCAATTCCTATTGCATTTTCAAACTGTTCTACATTCAGCAACTTATTACTGTAAAGTATTTAATGCGTACCTGTGCCAGGCTTGGTTGGTTTTAAAAATAAAACAGTATATTTTTTATACAAAAACAATAGACCTCAAGTTCAGTTCGAGTGTGTGACTTCATTTGCTGACTGAGTGTGTACATCAAATGCCTAACACTGTCCACTGATACTGCCTTACTGCTCGACCACTCTACCACAAATAAACAAGTTACTTACCTTCGGTAACGATGTATCTGTAAGAAACATTAGTTAGTTCGATTCCTCACCTTAGAATATCCCCAGGTTTCAGGCTGGATCCGGAAAGATTTTTTGTCAGCAATAACCCTTGCGCTTCGCTAGGCTTCGTCTGTGGCTCCGCGTCTGTTGTCGGCGTTGTGCGCCGGAATGACATCAGCGTACTTAGACGCCGCCCTCGAGCGGATGTCAGTTCTTGTACATAGCTTTCCGCGCCAGGAACGCAGAGCCATGCAAGAGACCGACACTGGTGCCAAAAAGTCTAGGGCCCTGAAAAGGATAACCTTAACCCTAGATGTCGGTTCGCAGGATGGGTAGGTCGGTGAGGAATCTAACTAATGTTTCTTACAGATACATCGTTACCGAAGGTAAGTAACTTGTTCATCTGAAAGGAACACGTTAGTTAGATTCCTCACCTTAGAATAGATACCCCAGCATTACCAACCCCGGAGGTGGGTCTGCGAACCAAGATCACACCAGAAAGTCCTGGAGAACAGAACGGCCAAATAAGCCGTCCCTCCGGACTTGGCTGTCCAGGCAATAATGCTTGGCAAACGTCTGCAGAGAGGCCCACGTTGCTGTCTGACAGATGTCCTGCAAGGGAACTCCCCGGCCCAGGGCAGTGGTCGCCGCTGTGGCCCGGGTGGAATGGGCCCTCAGCCCCACAAGAGGATCCTTTTTAGCCAAGGAGTAACAAGCCTTTATACACAATACGACCCACCGTGAGATGGTTTGCTTGTGTACCGCCCGCCCCATCTTAGCGCCCACGTAGCCCACAAAGAGCTGGTCGTCCGCCCAGAACTGTTTGGTGCGGTCTAAATAAAAGGACAGCGCCTGTTTTGGGTCCAGACGGTGGAGCCTCTCTTCCTCCTTGGAAGGATGCGGAGGCGGAAAGAAGGTGGGCAACATGACAGACTGCCCGATGTGAAAGGCAGTCACCACCTTAGGAAGAAAGGAAGGACGAGTCCGGAGGACAACCTTGTCCGGATGGACAGAAAGAAAAGGAGGCTGAGAAGAGAGAGCCTGGAGCTCACTCACCCGTCTAGCCGAGGTGATGGCAACCAGGAAAGCAGTCTTAAGACCCAGAAGACTAAGGGGACAATTATGAAGAGGCTCAAAGGGAGCGCACATCAGATATGTCAAGACCAGGTTCAAATCCCACTGAGGCATTCTGAAAGAGATAGGAGGAAACATGTGAGTAATGCCTTTGAAGAAGCGAGAAACAGGGGATTTGAAAAGAGAAGGCTGATCAGGAAGCCGTAAGAAAGCAGAAATAGCTGAAAGATAACCTTTAACAGTGCCCAGAGCAGAGCCCTGCTGGGCTATGGAAAGAAGAAAGAGGAGAACCTCAGAAAGAGGATCCACAGACTTTGCTGTGCACCATGCCACAAATTTGTTCCACCGGAGGAAGGCGTTGACGCTCCTGAGGTCCAAGATAGGGCGTAGGCCCCCTTTGCCCTTCTTGTGAACCAGAAAGTAGTGGCAACAACAACCACAGCCTACTTCTGGACCAGGAACGCGCTCGACGGCCCCTTAGCCAAGAGGGCCGCAACTTCCTCCCATAGAAGATTCGAGTGATCCCCCGACATGCGGTGGCATGGCTGGAGGGGTCGTCTCAAAGGGGAGGGAGAAGCCCCTTCGGGCGATTTGCAGCACCCACCTGTCCGAAGTGATGGAACGCCAGTGGAGCAGGTGATGGCTATCTCTGCCGCCCTCTGCCGTGGAATGGGCCTGAAAGCAAGGACTAGGAAGGTTTTGAGGAGGATGCTGCTGGGGTGGATGTGGATGGACCGGCACGTTGACCCCCTGTACCGCCTCAGCAGAATCCACGTCCGTGACTGCGTGGAGGATGGGTCTGCGGTCTGTGGCTAGGCGGACGTGAGGGGGGCGCCCCTTCCTTTGCAACGAAAGGGGCGAAAAGCGGAAGATTGCGGGCGCGGAGCCAAGAGACCCAAGGACTTGGCCGTAGCCCTGGAGTCCTTAAAGCGCTCCAGCGCACAGTCCGCTTTGTCGCCAAAGAGGCGATCGCCATCAAAGGGAATGTCCATGAGGGTGCTCTGGACATCCCCGGAAAAGGACGTGGACCGCAACCAGGCGTGACGACGAAGCGCCACCGTGGACGACATTGCCCTGCCAAGCGAGTCCGTCGTTTCCAAACCACTTCGGATGGCATACCGAACTGCATCTCGCCCGTCGGCAAGAGCCTGGGCGAGCCGTGTCCGGGCCTCCTCCGGACACAGGGGCAGCACGTCCTCCACCGTATCCCACAGAGAGTGGGAGTAACAGTCCAAGAGACAAGCAGTGTTAATCGCCCGCAGCCCTAAACTAAGTGAGGAGAACAGCTTTTTGCCAGACTGCTCCAGTCTCTTGGATTCCCGATCCGGGGAAGCGGACAGAAGGGAGGTCTGGGAAGTAGAGGCCTGGATAACCAGGCTCTCAGGGGTGGGGTGTTGGGACACAAAACTGGGGTCGCCCGGTGCAGGGCGGTGGCGTCGGGCCACGATCCGATCCACAGGAGGTACTGTGGAGGGCTTGGACCAGGTGCCCTTGAGAACGTCCATCAGTGCTTCGCTAAACGGCAGCAGAGGCTCCGAGGACCTTGCTGACGGTTGTAGCACTTCAGTGAGGAGGTTAGTCCTCACGGCCACAGTAGGCAGCTCCAGCCCAAGGGCTTCGGCCGCCTTACGCAACGCCACAGAAAAGGTAGCACCTTCCTCCGAAGCCACGGTTGGAGGAGAGATGAAGCCAGTGTCAGGGGAGGTGTCAAGGCCACTGGCATCCCCCAGCTCAGCTGCCCAGTCCTGTGATAACTGGCCCTGGCTGGCCAGAGGGTCATCAGACCCCTCCCAGTCGCCACCGTCATCCGATTCCTGATAAAGAGGGGGAATGATCGGAGCCGGGCGGAAGATGAAATGGTCACCCATCGGCGTCTGATGCGGCGCCGGGCCCAGACCGGGGAACGGCGTCATCCAGAGACAGCGCCGGGGGTAGAACCGGTGTCGAGGTCGACCGGCATCGACAGATCCAGGCCTGGATCCCACGGGGACCTGCGGCGCTGGGACCGAAGTCGACGACTGCGCCGGAGCCGCCGGCTCGCTAGGCCTCCCAGTCGAGCCAGCTTGGCCCGAAGGCGCGCCTGCAGGCGTAGACGGCGGAGCCAGGCCCCTCATGGCTGAGAGGAAGGCACTGATCTCCGCCGGAGTCGCGTCAGTCCCAGGGACCGGCGGGTATGGGGACGGACGCTGCTCCTGCGGAGCAGCGGGGGTGGTACCACCCGGCCCCTTGACCGAGTCGCGCGACCGGCGTGGGGAGTCCGAAGAGCGAGGTCGTCTCTTGGACTTCTTACTATGCTTCGACTAACCCGAAAACTTGGAGCCCGACGAGCGGCGATGGTGGCTGCGGCTCCGCGACTGGTCCTTCGACCTCCTCCTGGACCGGGAGCGTGAACGGCACGGAGCAGAGTGCTGGAGCTCGAGAAGCTTGCGGGACCGCTCCCGCCTAGCCTTCGAGGTCAAGGTCCGGCAGTCGAGGCACGACTCCGCATCGTGGTCGGCCCAAAGGCAGTAAAGGCACCGGCGATGGTGGTCCATTACCGACATCAGTCGGTGACAGGAGTCACAGGCTTTAAAACCAGACATCCTACCGGCACCAGTTCGAGTCGACGAGTAGACAAAAGAGTCCAAAAAGTTTTAGTCAAAAAATGACTAAAGGGGTAAGCTCTTCCCGGATCGGCGCTGTCTGGCGCGGAAAAAAAGAAGAACTAACGTCAGCGCGCGAGGGTGGCATGTAATTACTCCGATGACGTCATTCCGGCGCACGACGACGGACGCGGAGCCGCAGACGACGCCTTGCGACGCGCAAGGGGTATTGCTGACGAAAAATCTTTCCGGATCCAGCCTGACGCCTGGGGATATTCTAAGGTGAGGAATCTAACTAATGTGTTTCTTTCAGATAGAGAGTAAGGTTCTATTTAACTTTAACCTCTGTCTACCTCTGGGGTCACCTGGACTCTACACACACACACACACACTATACCTCAATTTGGTGTTGTATAAAGAGCCAGTTTCCTACACTGCCAGATATTAGATTGCTGCTTTCATGACTGGTTACCTCCATGAAATGACTGATGGTACGTATGGTGAGATGTCGCTGTTTGGATGGATCCCCTTTCTGCCGGTCTCCATGATGTATTGATCTTCTGCGCATGTTACCTCTGAACTGCAGAGCCCCTAGAGAATTTGCCGTCTCGTTGTCCTTCAGTTGTTTCAGGGTGTTGTCCACTGCACTCCCAAATAGCTGTTCTCCATTGAAGAATGCTACAGTATATTGGCTTGCATACCTGGTTTAAAACCCAAGATTGTTAGCTAGGCGTGGTGTCGCTCTGTGATCCCCATCATCATCTGCCTTACTCCTGTCTCTGCCGCATCCCATGCTGTTTTCAAACAGGCAGTGGTGAGGTTTTTACCATCTTCCACCAAGTGAGCTGCCCTCCTTTGATATTGTTCCAGAAGGTCTTTCATTAGCTCCCCTACTTCTTCCTAATGCTGGTAGGCATGGCGATTTAGCAGTGCATTGGAGTTAGCTGTTCCCCACTGGGTAACTGTACTTTTTAAAAACATTTTTTTTTAGACTTTTCGTCCCTTGAGGGTCATTCGTTTGCTCTCCTTATGTGGCCGATGTCCTGAAGTGCTTGGGATATTGACTTTTTTCCTGGTCGTATACTATTCGAGAATCTGTCGGAATAGTTCCTTTTATGTAGCATGGGTCTTTTGAAGAATGTTTGTACTTCTTCTCAGCCATAGGTGCTATCACCTTACATGTAGTTGGTTCAGTAAAAACAGATTTCCCATGATCCAAAACACTTGAGAGCATTAGTAAAAATTGGCTCTTTGATTGTGTTGGTAGAAAAGCTTTGAGCAAAAAACAGGATTGTGGCATTTCCTCCAAGGTGTACCCCATATCGCTCAGCTGTCTTCTTTATTACCTTGTTGTAGATACCAATATCATCAGGTTGTGATGGTCATAAAGGTTATGTGTCTACCTCTTCCTCTGGTAAATCGTTTCTAGCTATTGCCGATCTATTTCCTGGTCCTCCAAGGCATCAGAGCCCTATAAAACGTGTTCTTGCCCTTCCTCCTCTAATATTTCTTCTTGAGGCTCAGTGGGGTTAGAGGATGCTCTAGATCCTCTGCTCTTCCTAAGTCGCAGACTTGTTTGGGATATGGTCTATTTCAAGACTTTTGTTGAAGTCTTTCCTTTTTTGTAGGATATTGACCATTTTATCTCTGTCTCTTGCTGTTGACTGTCGTGATCTTCGTTAAGTTTGCTTTGCTGATGACTCCTAGAGCAGACAAGGTGCTCGCTGAACCGGGTGATCCAACTTAGACCTCTCCTGTTTTGACTCCAAAGCGTCTTTCTCTACCGTCAATCAACATCTTGGATTTTTTAGGGGTCTCTACTGCTACAGTTTCTCAAAGGATCAGAGGGGCTTTGTTATCTTTGGACATGTTTGCGGTCGCTGAGTGTTTCGACGCTGACTCAGTTTGAGGTCTTAGCGTCTTGTTTTTGAATTTTGGCTACTGACTTTGAGGACGCAAAGTCACTTAACCTTGAATTTCAACGTCTTCCTGACTCTTTGGTCAGTGTCCAACGATCTGTATGTCGGCCTCAACTTCCACCTTCTGAGCATTCTGTGACGTTCTCCTTGTCGCTAGACAAGTCCAAATCTCAAAGAGATGGTGCTGTATGTTGGTCCTGCATGGTATGGTGAGCTGTTCTCTGTCACTAGTATACCCTTCAGAGTTTTCAGTGCAAATACTGAACAGGCATTACAATCTGAGCTGCGATGATCCACCAGAAAACAGAGGTTCCAGACCAGGTGCTGGTCCTTCTTGGCACATTTATAGCGGCAGTTTTGCAAAACTGGAATGGGGTTCTCCTCGGTCATGGAGTACAGGGAGCACCCTGCAGGCACATTTTCAGCGTTTGATTAAAATACCTTGCTTTGAGCGTCTCTGGTATCTTCCTTCGATAAATCCTTCACTCTGGTGTAATTTTGGCGCGTCTTAGATTTTTGTTATATTTCTTCTTCAAGTCATTGGAGATCCTCCTGCATACATCTAGACCCAATGGCAGAATAAAAGAATCTGAAGATGGTGACCGCAGGTGGGAGCTTCCGGAGTAAGCACGATGAAGTCCCAAGGTGTACCAAATGGAGGTATATCGACGTCCACCAACAACCAACACAACAAGCATTTGTGATTGCTTCCAAAGTAAATAAATAGGGAAAAAACATGGGCCTTTTTTTCTTTTTTCTTTTGATACAATCGTGCCAAACACGTTTTAGCTTAAGATGTTTAAAGCTAAAGCGCAGATGCCACTATTGTAACAAAAGAAAAGAAATAGGAAAAAAAGGCGTGCGGCCACCATTTCTTTTCAATTTGTTTACTTTTGTAGCAACGGCGGCACCCATGCTTTATCTTCAAAGCACGGGTGCCGCGATTGCTTCTAAAGTAAACAAATAGAAAAACAAGCATTTGCAATGCAATAGGTCTCCCATTACTGAAAGTTTGAGCTATTGGCATTGCTAATAATGCAACGCAAATAGCTCAAACTTTTAATGATGCAAGACATATTGTATTGCAAATGGCTCCCTGACCTGGGGTGGGTACACCCCCTATCCTGCCACTCTCCTGTGGGAGGGGGGCAGTAGCCTAGTCCTGATTTGTGGTTTCCGTCCAGGCTTCCTGCCAGAGTGGGGGCTGCCAGTGGCCTGGGGAAGCTCACAGAGGTGGTATGCCTTTGAAGCTTTCTCCCTGTCCATCCTGGGGGAGGAGATCTAGCACCTTGCCCAGGGTGTGCATTGTTGCAGGCCCAGGAGAGCAGGGGCTCCCCTACCCAGGGGTCCAGCAACATGTCTGCTGTGTGGCAGCCTAGGCAGCCTCCCAGACCAGACGTGGATTGTAGGTTAGGTTTCAGGGGGCATCTCTAAGATGCCCTCTGGGTTGCTTGGCACATTAAATCCCACACTGGCATCAGTGTGGGTTTAATGTGCTGAGAAGTTTGATATCAAACTTCTCAGTCTTCAGTGTTAACATTATGGTGCTGTGGAGTTCGTGTTTGACGAGCTCTCAGCACCATGTACTCTTAAATGGCAGCACTGCACTTAGTGCCCAGGAATGGACCTGGGTACTGTAGGGGCACAGGGCTCATGCTCCTGTGCCCACACCACTGGCATAGGGCACCCAGATAGAGGGGTGGCTAATGTAGGGCAGGGCAGTGAAGGTGGTGGGCATGGCACACAGGGATGTGTGCCATGTCGACTTTTTGTTTTGTCTTGTACCCAGACACTCAGCCTGCAAAGGCAGTGTGTGTGTGTTAAGGTACAGGGCCTCTAAGGGTGGCACAATGAGTGATGCAGCCCTTAGAAGCCTTCCCTGGTCACAAGGGTACCATTTACCAGGGGCTGACATGTGGCCAGGGTTTGCCAATTTAGGTTGTAGGTTTTTAGGGAAGGAACATAGGCCCTGGGCACCTGATTGGCAGGAGTCCAGGGCACACCCAGTCAAAGTACATTCAGCAATTCAGCAAAAAGTGGGGGCATACAATGCACGAAAGATGGCACTTTCTCACAACAGGTAAGTAGCATTTTCCTTTTGCATGTTGCTCTGCACCTGCTGTTTGAATCCAGAGATTCTCAGCCAGGCCTGTCTTCGTTCGGTGATCCCAATGGCCATTAGTCTGCTTGAAGTTTCCGCCCCACCCAATGCAGTTTTAATGCATGAGTTGGCTATGTTTTTACCTTCTTCCACAAGGTGGGATGCTCTTTGGCGGTACTCTTCAGGGAGATGTTTGACTAATTCCCCCATCTCGTCCCAGTGCTGGTACTGGTGTCGATTGAGAAGCGCATTGGAGTTCGCCATGCGCGAGTGCATTGCAGCGTTCCTTACGACCTTTCTTCAAGTGAGGTCCATTCTCCTGCTTTCCTTATCGGGGGGTGGCCCCGAGGTCGCTGGCACGTTGGCCCTTCTCCTGGCCGTGGAAGCAATGATGGAGTCGGCAGTGACCGCTCCCTTGATGTAAGGCGGGTCCAGGGAGGAGTGCTTGTATTTCTTCTCCGTCCAGGGCGGGATGGACCGGCATGTTGCTGGCTCCTTAAAGGCCTCCTTCCCCTGGTTCATTACGCTTTGGAGCATGGGAAGGAACTGGCTCCTCGTCTGAATGGGGAGCAGGGTCTCGAGAAGGAAATCCGCTTTCGGCTTCTCCTCGTCCAGTTTTACCCCAAATGCTGCTGCAGCACTCCAGACGACCATATTGTACACCCCGATGTCGTCTGGCGGTGAAGGCCTCGAAAGGGTACGTGTCCACGGGATCTTCGGGATTTTCGGCGTCGATATCTTGCCAATCCAGCTTGTGAGTGGTTGATAGCGCCGAGCCGTAGAACGACTGCTGGTCGGCCTCCTAGTCTTCGCCTTCATAGTAGGTGCCTTCTTCCTCCTCTTCAGGATCTCTCGGCAGCCCTTCGGCGTAGAATTCGTCCTGTTCCTCGATCTCGACATCCGTCGACGGAGTCATTGGAATTCTGAATTGTTTCAATTTGGCGTCGAACTCCTTCTTCCTCTGAAGGATGCTCTCCATTTCCGCCTTGAGCCTCCTCTTCTTCTTCTCCATTTCGGAGATGCTTTCGACGTCGACCGCGGCTCTTTGACGGAGCTTGCGTCGACGCTGGCTTGTCTTTCTGCGTCGAACGCCCCGTTTCGTGGTATGTTCTGGACGAACTCAGCTTTTCGGTGTCCTTCGGCACCAGGGAGTCCTTCTCGCAGGATCCGCTCGGCCTTTTGTCCATGGATCCACCCTTGGTCGTCGAAATTTTCGGCGCCGGTGCTCCTTTTGAGGACTGACTCAGATTTTCGAGAGTCTGTCTCGGGTTTTCGAGGCCCTTTCGGGGGTTTTGAACTCGACGATTCTCTTACCTCATCAGGTGTTTTCGTATCGGTCTCTGCGACCGTGAAGACGTCGGGTCCTTCGGCGATGTTGTCCTCATCGTCGGTGGAGACGCCCAGATCGTAAAGCGACGGGGCCTTACCCTTTCCTTCCATGCTGAAGTTAGCTCTTCTCTGGCGTTCTCTCACCCGGAGCGTCTTCGGCGCGATGGCTGAACAGGCGCTGCAGTCCTTGCTCGGGTGGTCGATCGGTAGGCAAAGGTTGCAGACCGGATGCTGGTCCTTCTGCACAAACTGGTGGCAGTTAGGGCAGAATTTGAACGGTGTCTTGTCCATTGCGCTCAGAGCCTCTGAGTGCGCATCTTCGAAGGGCGTCGAAGAAAATTCCTGGGAATTCTTCCTTCTTTGCGTCCCCGATGTATGTTATTCCTCTCTGTGTTCTCAGTTGTTCTTTCTCGACGAAACTCGTGTTTTCTCCTTCTTCCTTCGATTGAAATCCTGGAGCTTCTCGATGACGATCCAGACCCAACGGCGGAAAAAAGAATCTGAAGATGGCGCCCCAAAGGTGGGACTTCCGCAGGAAGCACGACGACGTCACAAGAGGTGCACCAAATGGTGTGACGTCGACGCCCACCTGGGCTACAAAAAAAAAAGAAAAAAAAAGAAAAACAAAAGAAAGACTACAAATCCGGACCCAACCACCAGATCGCGGAATAATGCACAGCATAGTGAATCCAGAAAGATTCACGCTGCAAAAGTAGCATTTTCCTTTTGCAGGGTTCCCGTACTCTATCTTGGAGTAACTGTTCCCAGTTTCTATTCTGTGTTCTATTTTCTGCCCCGGAAGTGACCTTCATTGGATTCTCTCTTCCTCGAAGCTTTTTTGTAATCCGTTTTCTCGGTACTTTTACCTCGTAAAAACAAGCCCACGGGGACATTTTCTAAGAGGCTCCGTGGATGAAAGCTTTTCAATAGTAGTAATCATTTTATCAGCACGTTTATAGAAATCTTAAGACTAGAGGGCTCTTTCTGCAGCAACAATTTGCAAATCCAAAAATGTATCTCCTTGTTATTTATGGTGAATATGAACTTTAAGAATTGGGTTATGGAATTTATCCATGAGGCGAAGTTATTTGGTAAGTAGCATTTTCCGTTCGGGGCATATGAGCTGCAGATTGTATACTTTTGCATAGACTATACAGCTGCAGTTACCTCCTTAGCGGTGTCTACCTGTATCTGTTGCAGTGTTTGAAAAAGTGTTCTTAATACAGCCTGGCCCACGCTAGCTTGTTGTTTTGCCTGCACATCTACACAATAGTGTTTTGTGAAGGTATGTGGTGTAGCCCAAGTTGCTGCTTTGCAGATGTCATCTAGGGGAATGTGCCCTAAAAATGCCATGGAAACCCCTAGTTAGTGTGTGGAATGAGCTCTAGGGGGAATGGTTAGTGTGCGTTTGGCTTTGATATAGCATATTTGGATGCATTTAACAATCCACCTTGCAATTCCTGCCTTTGAGATGGGATTGCCTTTATGAGGTGGGGAGAAAGCCACAAAGAGTTGTTTGGTCTTTCTAAAGGATTTTGTCCTTTCAATGTAGTAGCGTATTGCTCTTTTAACGTCTAACATGTGAAGAGCTCGTTCTGCCACTGAGTCTGGTTGAGGGAAAAACACTGGGAGTTCAACTGACTGATTGAAATGGAAGGCAGATACGACTTTGGGTACAAATGTAGGGTTAGTCCTAAGAACCACTTTGTTATGATGGATTTGTAAAAATGGTTCTTGTATGGTTAATGCCTGGAGTTCACTAACTCTCCTGAGCGATGTGCTAGCAACCAAAAATGCTACTTTCCAAGTGAGGAACTGTAGTTCGCATTTGTGGAGAGGTTCAAAAGGGGGACCCTTGTGTCTGTTAAGGACCACATTTCGGTTCCACACTGGAGAGGGCGGGACTCTGGGTGGGATTATTCTTTTAAGTCCTTCCATAAAAGCTTTGATAGCTGGCACTCGAAACAAAGACAAATGTCTGCTTTGGAGATAGGCTGCTATGGCAGCTAGATGTAGCCTAATAGATTTATATGCTAGGTTACATTGTTGTAGGTGCAAGAGGTAGCAGATAATGTTCTGAATAGAAGCATCTAGTGGATTGATTTTGTTCTTTGTGCAATAAATGACAAATCGTTTCCATTATGCTGCATAGCATGCTCTGGTGGTAGGGCATCTAGTTTCTTTAATGATAATCATACAGTCTGGCGGAAGATTTAGGTAGCCAAACTCAAAGACCTCAGGTGCCAGATCACAAGGTTGAGTTGATTGGGATCTGGATGTCTTATCTCTCCATGGTTCTGAGTGAGAAGCTTGGGTGAGAGACGTAGTTTTTGATGAGGAACTACTGATAGTTCCAATAAGGTTGTGAACCATGGTTGTCGGGCCCATGTTGGCGCAACTGAGGGAATGCCGTTTGAGTTTCCGAACCACTAACGGAATGAGTGGGAGAGGCAGAAAAGTGTAAGCAAATTTGCCTGACCAGTTCATCCATAGCGCATTGCCTTTAGACAATGGGTGTGGATACCAGGACGCGAAGGTTGGGCATTTTGGTGCATGGCGAACAGATCTATTTCTGGGTGGCCCCACATGTGAAAGAATGGAAGAAGAACTTGAGGATGAAGTTCCCATTCGTGGATCTGCTGAGTTTGACGACTGAGCAGATCTGCCATCTGATTGTGTCCACCTGGAAGTGTTCTGCAAGGAGATAAACGTTTTGCGGAATGGCCCATCTCCATATGCTCTGGGCTAGGTGTGAAAGCTGCAGAGTGTGTTCCGCCCTGTTTCTGTATGTAGTACATTGCTGTCATGTTGTCTGTATGGACCGTGACAGCTTTGCCTAGGAGGTGGAGTTGAAAAGATTTTAATGCTAGGACGATTGCTAACAATTTCAGGTAGTTTATGTGGAATGGTCTTTGTTGGGGGGGTCCACATGCCCTAGATGGTATGGGTCTGTCTGTCTGTCTGTCTGTTTGTTTAACACAGCTGCTGTGTGATTTGGTTTTTATGAGCCAGTCGTCCAGAAAAGAGAAGACATGAATATGCTGTCGCCTTAAGTGGGCTGCAACTACTGCAAGGCATTTGGTGAAGACTCTGGGTGCTGTAGTGATCCCGAATGTGAGGACTTTGATTTGGTAGTGTTGACCATCTACCACAAACCTGAGATATTTCCTGTGAGCGGGGTGAATGGGAATGTGGAAGTAGCGAAGTGACTGTTTAGTGGTGGGGGGAGGGGTCCAACTATTGTTGCAACAAAGTGCAAACATCCGACTCCAACACCAGATGGTGATCCATGTAAAAGTATACAATCTGCAGCTCATATGCCTCGAACTAACTATTATGTCTCACCACATACAAACATTGGAGGATCCTTAATCACTGACTGAATCTGGAGAAACCAATGCTTGCTTTCAGTAGAGCTAGAAGCATGAGGGCCCGAGTGGTGCATGCATGACCTAGGGCTCAAGATGAGCCACTAAGACAAAGGTCTCTATGGGACGCACCAGGAGTTATGGGTCACTTCCCATGTGGTCAGGTCAATGCATGCTTGCTGACAGAAAAAACAACCAGTGTTGATCTAGGCCTTTCAACACCGTGGGTCTTCAAACTCTATAATCATTGTAACTCAAGCAATGTTATCTACATTATGATCTGTAAATGTGGTTTGAAATATGTAGGGTTGACCACAAGAAAAGTAAGACAACATTAATATATATCAAAGCACATTTAGATGAAAAAACTGCTACTAAAATGATGCATTACTTCCTGGAGAAAGGTCACCATGAAAACAATTTCCATTAAATTTTGCTAGAAAAACTGAAACCTAGGAACAATTACATGGCTAACGCTGTATCAAGATTTGAAAAGAGGTAGGTATATAGGTTACTCACAGAATCTGAATGTCTGAATGACAAAATACCTTGGTCACAGACAGGGTAAGGAGCGTTTGGTTCTCCCACTAGGAACAGGTGACATGAATAGACTTAGGAAATTACCATCACCTACACTACCTACCCTCCCCCCACCATGTTCTTGAATAGTCATTCTGAAGAAAATCATATAAATTTAGTACAGGATCTAGAATGGTGTACTTAATCATATTGGTGCTACTACCTGTATTTTGGCCTACCTTTTCAAAAAAGATTTTGTTAGTCATACTGTTCACACAAAATGATGGGATGTTGAATACCATACAGGACTATACCTTGTTTGCTATCCCAAACAACCAGTAGGAAGAATATTAGCGGTTTTTAGGTCTCGCCTAGCTATTGCGTAGCAATCGCTATGCGAGACTCTAGTAAGGGGCTGCCAAAAGTGCTCCCAAAAACGGATTGCATGGTGAGCACGCGCACAATCACTGTCATCGTGCCGCCATGCAATCCACTTTTGGGGAAGCGCTTCAGCCCACTGGCGACGGGCGTGTGGTTACGCGCACAATGACGAGCAGAGGCGCCATATGGCTTTCCTCTCTCGTCATGGTGCGCGCACATCGCACACCACTCGCCAGCCAGCCTGCTTTCACTTTTGCGCCTCAGTCTTGTTTTTATAGCAATAGTGTTGTTTATTTAGCCGAGCCTTAATGCAAATCAGAAATAAACGATTGCATTATGAAAAATCCAGAAGACCTTTTGTTGAGATTGGGTGTTTGTTTTGTGCAGTAGTTCGTTCATCAGAACAAGTGTGTATTTTTTCGGTCGATTCTACTTCCTGATTCCGTTCATCAAAACAGTTCAGAATGCTGTCGGCTCCCTGGTGATAGTGCGGAATCAAGCACTGATAAAACCTACAGCTCGGGGTTTTGTAGATCTTTAAGTTTCAGTTTCACGAAAAGACATACAATATAAAACACGAATCATAGAAACACAAACTTAATTAAAATGGCGCTATCATATCAAAATACCATACAAGTAACACAATTTTGTTCTTTACAAGTCATTTTCCCTAATGATCTACATCAAATGACATCCTTCGTCTTAAATTTCGCCAGTTCTAAAACTCGGTGCGATCACAACGGTAACAAATCTCCAAGGGCTAGCGTTCTGTCTATAATTATACAAAACAAAATGAGATGAAACTAGTGAGCATGAAAATCTTATCGCAGCCCTTACCCGCGCGAGCTGGATAATACAATGCAGTAGCTGTATGTATATCAGCGTAATTCATTAACTGAGTACAAAAAAATGGACAATAAAATTGAATATGAAGGTCTGTTTAAAAGATGTGCAAAATACGGTTATCTTTAAATAGTGTACAGGTGGTTTCAGCTGCACACAACTGTGCAAATAAACTATCAAAGTGCTTATTGGAATAATCGTGTAACTTGAGCAATTCATGTGAGAGCGCTCCGACCCAATAAAAACATGATCAACAGACAGACGAATGACAAAGTCGATAGGCTGTTGCTCGCTTTATATAACCATATAGAGATGGAGTAAAAGTGCACGATAATCCTGATCCTAACCTCAATCAATGATGTAACCCGCTCAATAAATGCAGGACTGTAAATATAGCCTCATAATTCCTTAGTCAAAAGCAAAAAACAAGAGAGATCAGGGATTGCACATGACGCAGGACTGCAAGCTTCACCCGCATATTACAGGCAGAGCACAGGCTGCAGCAGTGCAAGCTTCTCTCACTCACAGTATAAGTGCAACCTGAGGATTAGCAGTTAAATCATCCCTCACAGCAATGCTGCAAAAGCAGAAAATGGGGCAGGGGAGCCTATATGGATGTGTTTAAAAAAGTATATAGCCATATTAACATTGTAGTGTTCTTTTTATGACACTGATATGGTTTCTGTCCGACTCTCACTTAATTTATCCACGCAGCTCATAAAAGACTTATCTAGCTTTTTGGTGTGAATGCAGCAGGATTCCGGTTTAAAGTGTACCGGCTACTACAGCTATGCATTCATAACGCTGCAGACAATTTATTTTTACCCAGAAATTATTAGATTTTGTTGTTTAAAAAAATGAAAGCTTCATGAGGTGACTGATGCCAGGCCTTCTGTAAAATAGTTTAGTGAACAGCCTTGACATCCTTATCAGAACTCCTTTCACTAAAACAGGATGCTGGCGCCTTTTTTTTGCTTTTTTTTGCTACATATTCTGTCTTTGTCTCCTTGGGTAACAGTCGACGTACACTTTGAAGTTTCATTCATTACCTGTGTTAAAGTCAACAAAGGCTACATCTAAGACCGCCAGTCTCGGGCAGGATACCACTTTTTTTCAGCTGCCTAATTAAATGTAATTACTTTATTTTATCCCAGGGTTCAAACTTGCAGCATTGCCTTGTAATAATTGAAAATGCATGCACGGCCAGTGGACTGCTTGACACCAGAGAGGAGACGGGCCTGCTTTCATTCCTTGCCGTAGCGTCTAAGTCAAAGGTACAGAGACGTTGTCATTCAGCTACCTAGTTATTAGCCGCGCTACAGGAGAGCCTCGGCAGCTAAAGCTCCCCCCTAAATGAACGACAGGATGTACTGACCCACTCCTGCTCCCGAAATAGCAGTGAAAGGCGGGCATGCGCTGTAATTGGCCACACCACGAATCCTAGGAACTTTCAAAGGCCTTATTGGTGATGTCTTCACGCGCTGACCTCTGCGTGGCGTATCAAAGCACGCGCTTGCCAGGACTGTGACAAACATCAAAAGCAAAGCCCTGCCCGTCATTATCTCCTTTGAAGGTTAGGAAGAATAAGCGCGTCACTGAAGATGTGAAAAGGACATTTTAAGTCGCTGCCCGGTCCTTGTTCCTGCTGGCTGACTGCAGACCGTTCTCAGACAGGCATTATACCTTTGCCTGTCTTCTATTTTGCGATGACGGCTCTAGGAAACCTTTATTGTGGAAAGGGGTAAATTACAAGGCCGGGCCTCTAATGAGGTCTAGGGAAACTCTTTGACCCACGCGCTGGTCTCAAGTTGTGCTGCATTTTGAATCCGGCTTTAGCGATTAATCATTTGGTAAATCTAGTCTCACCAGCGCTAATGATAGGGAGTGCCTTTAGCCCTTTTGTCGGCCGGTGAAATAAGAGCATCTTTAGGAAGTGTCAGAGCCCTCACCTTTTGTTAATGGTGCCAGCAGGTCTAGGACGGGGCAGTTAGAGCTAATGCGAGATCTTAAGGCTCAAATTGCATTCAGGCTTAAAGAGGGAGCAGGACATGTTCGCTCCCACTGCCAGACACACGGACCGCTTGAATGGCTGTGGGAAGAAGACGACATGACAACACCGTGAAACCCAACAGGCCACCGGAATACAATTTTTCGTTAAGTCAACTGGTCGCTACTCAGCTCGCTCGGTTCAAGAAATGCTTAAAAGGTGAAACAGTGCTGGCGTGAACGCAAAAACATTGCATGTGTCACAGTGCTGTCGTGAAAACATCTCTACAACATTATTCAACAAGATAAAAGGTAATAAAAAGCATATGTTCTATGATGGCACAGGTCCCTTGGCAGTATAAACAGTGGACTGACAAAAAAGTCACCAAAGAAACGCAGTGGGTAATACATGGTACTGTTGATAAATTTTTTTATATTATTGTATGGTATGATATAACATATGTATTTGTAAAGCCCACCTTCAACCAAGGGTATCTTGGCGCTGAATAACAGAAGTTTATTGTTAACCAACTCAATGGTACTCCTTGTATTGACCTCAGAAGGATGAAAGGCTGAGTGGACACGCAGGGATTTGAACCAGTAACCATGAGGTGGAACACAGGCCCCCTACAGTGGCCAAATTAGTCCACTAAGCCACAAGAGCCAGTATATCACTTTAGGTCATGTCATTTTATGGCATGGTACTGTATGATGTTGTATGCTGCAGTCATTTACATAGTGCCCACCTGCCATCAGAATGGTCTGGCAGTGCTGGGTCCTATCTGGGACTTTTGTATACACATGGTTCTGTTGTCTGCTTACAGACAGGAGTTTGAGCTGACCTATGCTGATGTATTTTGATTGTGTTCTGCCATGCATAAAGTTGTGTTTTGTCTTTTGCACAGTTCCTTAAATGGAAATGAAGGGCAGGTTTTCACTGTTTTCTAGTATCTATTGGCGCCTGAGAAGTGCCCGTACTCTTCTAATAAATGTATTTCAGCAGGGATGAGAAGTGCAGCTACTCTCCCTTTCAAATTGAAGAAGTGTAGGTACTCAGTGCATCCCCCATTAAAAAACTGCTGTGGTGAGGTGTTATGGTTAAGCATTTAGTTCAAATGTAGGTGGACCAGAAGTGGGTACGTCAGGTGCTTGTGTAGCAATGCAAAGGTCATTAAGTGAGACTACGATTTAATTGTGGGAGACATTCTGTCAGAGAGCTTTACTACTTACTAGTCTATTGTTTGCTTTTCTGTCCTCTGAGAGCAATGCATACATTGCGTTACTTGGATGGAATGGCTTTCATTTTATTAAAAGCACTGATTAAAATGGATTTGTAGGTTACCTTACCTTTTATTTGAGATTAGAGCAGATCAGAGATCTGTTTTTGCTGAGCGGCATGATCAGGTCTCTACATAGCTGGCAACTGCTCAGGAAATATTCTACTGATACTTCCATCATAGGTGGAGGGAAAACAGTAACCACAAACATTCAAGGGGGAGATTGGGATGTGATTGCTCACCACCATGATGAAACAAGCATTGGCATAGCCAATAGGTCTCGCTTTGGGACCTTAAGTGTTTAGCCATGCAACTGTTAATTTTGTAGCACCAAGGATATTGTGCTGCATAACTAAATACTTATAAGGTCCCAAAAGCGAGACCTATTGGCTATGCCAATGCTTGTTGTTTTTTGCATACACATGACTCGGTTGAATGGGACAACACATTAAGAAAAAAAGCGGTAATTTGTCACAAAAATTCCAAAAGCTATTTCAAGCTTGGGGTGGATAACTGAGGACGCTTAAGTGAATGCATAATAAGGGCATACGACCGTGCGACCTGCAAGGCTATGAAGTGGTCTAATTAAATAAACAATTAAAAGACCAAAAGATGTGATGTTGCAGTGCTAGGGTAGGCAGTAACTTGCTCCATCGAGGCAAGCAAACCAGAATAAGACTGAATGGCACTACAATTCACCAAGTTCCCCAGTGAAGTGCAGCATGATGTGTCACGTCGCAAGACCATATTCACCTGGACAATTTAACCACAGCAGCCAGTGGGCACAGAATCAGGAGAGGTAGTGCACCAGCAGATGCTTTAGGTGAACAATTGGAACCCGAGCCTTGATGAAGTAAGGCGGGGGATATGGTGGCGGCTGGCAATCTTTGATGAATGTACGGAGAATGCAGTGGTGCCCATCTCGGAGGGGCTCATGTTACGAGATGCTTGAAAGTATGAGCACGAGAACTTGTGCAACCAACAAGCAATGGCCTTTGAAACAATTACACTTTTCTATTAATGTGGCCATGCTAACTAATGTTACGGAATGTTATTACCCCAATATCCATCACAACAGGGGAAAGGATTTTTATTCTCTAGCTATGAATGTGTAGCACAGTAGGTTTAACTTAGGGATACTCAAAGTATGCAATATAAGGATTGTGACACCGCATATGCATTTCTTTGGAGTAAAGAGAAGATGTACCACCACAGAGTCAGTAATTATGACAAAGTTGTGGTTTATTGTAGGAGTACATGAGCAGCGAAAATCAGAAAAGCCTCCTCCAATAATTGATTTGATGCAACATCTAAGTAGAGAATAGGGGCTGTCCTAGTTATAGATATGTTTTTCTCCCCTGATTTACATTCTCCACCCATGTTTTGTTCCACACAAGTGTGTGACTACAGGCGGTCTGTCCTAACCCCGCTCTCGGTGGCCCCGAGGGCAGGCATGTAAGATTTACTCTCTTCCCTACATGAACAAAATAGTAATTAAGGACAGACACTAGCAGTACCTTAGACTGCCTTGATGAAGGCCCTAGATCCTCTTTCTGAGGATCTTATGGAGGTCAAAACATGCTGGCGATTGACAAGTAGAGACAATGTTTGTGGCACAGGCTCCCGGTACCATCCCCCAATTTGTTTTTAATCCAGCCCTGTTTATCTTAAATAAAGGGAACCCTTGGGTTTACGCAGAGGTTATTTTACATCAAGATCTGGTCCGTTATATGACCAGAAAACATTTACGCTGATCTCCCTGTCAAAAAAAGTTGAGACCATTTTTTTTTTTTTTTTTTTTACATAGAGGACAGTTCAAAGGGTTGACTGCCAGCGTTCTCTTTCGACCAGCAGTGTTTCCTATGCTTCAGCTTTCCCTCAATCACTGTTGGTTTTGGTGTCTGGGCAGCCTCGTGTTACAACAGAGTTTTGGTTTGGCACCAGAATGTCCTTGTGTTACCTTCCCTCAACATTTTTCTCACTCTTTATCCATTTCCAATGTTGCGAGAACCATAGACTCCTTCCTGCGTTTGAGTCAACTGCGATCTCGGAGTTCTCCTACCTCAAGAGACAGATTTTGCAAGGATGTCTCACTGTGCCATATCGTAGTGCGCCCACCACGGTTTCTCCCTTGCTTTCAAAGTCTTGAGCCAGAACTCTGCAAGCCATACAACCCTTTGTATCATATAGTCTTTCAGCAGACACAGGTTGCAGTCCATGCATGCATCCTTCTGGGAGCACTTATGGTGCCACTGAGGGCAAAAACGGAGTATGTTCCTACCTTCATTTCTCCCCCTCTTAAGGTGCATGCTGATTTTGACAGTTCTGTTTTACCAGTGATAAACAGTGCTGTCCCTCACAGTTAATGTACCCAATGGCATTCTTTTGGTTTTTCGTTTTTCTTCCAAAAACTCAGTGAAAAGGTGTGACCACTTATGGTGAAAATCTTCTGCATTCCCTCACTTCTTCCAGACCCGACAGCAGAAACAAAAATGCAAAGATGGCGACCAAACAAATGGGCTTAAAGGGTATGTGTCTAATGACCTAGGGGACAGACATAGGACATGGATGCCGCCCAGCAGAGCAAAAGAAAAAGAAAAACAATCAAAAGCATTATGGATTAAAGCACTAGATGGCGGATTAATAATTTATTTATTTGAAAGTTTTATATAGCGCGGACAAGACTCTTGCGAGTATCAGAGCGCTTTACAAGCAGGAAGGAGGCAAAGTACAATATACTTAGACAACAGACAGTTAGACAAAATCACTATGAATAGATATAGAGTTCAAGTGAATTTAGCCATGAGGATAGCTTTCACTTCTTTTTTGAAGGAAGAGGTGGAGGGGTTCATTCTTGTTTCGCTGGGCAAGGCGTTCCATATCTTCGGAGCCATACCTGAGAAGGTACGGTTATAGGTTTAATTCTTGGCAAAACGTTGAGGTTGAAGGAGAAGAGTTTTGGCACTCCTAGAGGCTCTGTTGCCCGCAGAGAGAACTAGTTTCTGTGCAAGGTATTGTGGAGTTTTGTGGTAGAGGGCCTTGTGTGTCATGCAGGCAATTTTTAGGTGAATTCTAGCTTCAAATGGAAGCCAGTCAATGGCTCTCAAGTCAGGTGAGATGTGAGCGTTTCTTTTAGATCCTGTGATGAGTCTCGCAGCTGCACTGATCGTGGCTCTTAAAGGTGCTGTTGAGGATCTTGGGAGGCCGCATAGCGTAACTGCTCCATACTCTACTCGGGGGATTACTAGGGCTTGAACTGCTTGTTTGAAGTCATGTGCAGGCAGAAAGGGTTTCAGTTTTCTCAGGGTCTTTAGTTGGAAGTTCGCTCCTTTAGTTGCGGTGCTAATGTGTTTCTGCATCTTTAAGTTGCTGTCTAGCGTTATTCCCAGAGATTTCGCTGAGTCGACTATGTGCGTGTGTCCATTTAGGGCTGTTAGGTGTTTCATCCAGTCCCGGATAGTGTGGGTTTTGTTGGGGGGGGGCGATTAACAGGAATTCCGTTTTGAGAGAGTTAAGTTTCAGATGGTTTTCTGCCAGCCAAGTTTGGGTTTTTTGAAGTGTGGTGTTGAGCGATTTGATGTCCTCTAGTGAGTGTATCTTGATGTATATTTGTGTGTCGTCTGCGTACATGTGGAAGTGAATCTTGGTGAGGCGTAGAAGATCTGTGAGAGGTTCCATGAAGAGGTTGAACAAGGTGGGTGAGAGAGGAGCCTTGAGGTACTCCTAATGTGACTGGCGTAGGGTTGGATAGGGATTGGTTGATCTTGAATCTTTGGGATCTGTTTTGGAGGAAGGATGTGAACCAGTTCAGAACCTTTCCAGAGATACCCATTCTGTGTTTTAAGAGGTCAAGTAGGTTGTCGTGTTTGACAGTGTCAAAAGCTGATGACAGGTCGAGTAGGATTAGAAGACAGGCTTCATTCTGGTCTAGGATTTTAATCGCGTCGTCTACAACATGAGCCATGGCTGATTCGGTGCTGTGACCTGCTCTGAAGCCAGATTGAAATTGGTTCAGCAAGTTGTATCGATCGATGTGATTGTTCAGTTGTACGTTAACACATTTTTCCAGGAGTTTGGCTAACATAGGTATATTAGATATCGGACGGTAGTTGTTGGGGTCCGAGGGGTCCGCCGTGGTTTTCTTAAGGATAGGTGAGACCTGACCGATTTTCAGGATGTCAGGGATGGAGCCTTGAAGGAGGGAAGTGTTAATGATCTTAGTCCAACTGGGTAGTAGGAGAGGGATGAAGTCTTTAAGGTAGTTCGCAGGGAGCGGGTCCGTGAAGTGATTGGAGGGCTTCAGAGTGTTGAGTGTTTTTAATATGGAGTCTTCAGAGTAAGTGTCAAAGTGGAGCCAGTTTGCATTGTTTTTGAGTTTAAATAATGGGCGGATATTAGTTAAATCACCATCCAGGGGGGTTGAGGGGCTCTTAGTCAGGTCCGATAAGGATTTCAGATCCTTTAGTAAGTCTGATTTGATGGATTCTGTCTTGGCTGTGAAGAAGGAGGCAAACTCCTCACAATTGGGTGGGGAGAGTGGGCTGGTGTTGAGGGCATTAGGTAGGCTTTTAGTTTGTGATTTGATAAGGTCGAATAGCTTTCTGGGGCGGTTCTTGGCCAGGTCTAATTGAGATCTGAAGAAATAATGTACAGCATGTTAATCCAGAAAAAATGTGCGCTGTAAAGATACCTCAAAGATGGTAGGAGCTGAATGCCACAGAAAAGCAGACGTAGGAGTGCATGGAGCCATTTGGTGAGAAGTGATTCATGTAACTTGGTAAAGCTCAGCTTGTCAACTTTTTTCACAAAGACAACAATGGTGTGCCACGCCCGGACTGCTAAAAGGTACCATGATAAGCAGTGCTGGTCAAGCTGAAATTAAGTGACACTTTGCTGCAAGTGGCAAAGAAAAATATGAATGTAATATAAAGATGCAAGAGTCTCCAGTAAACCCGGACTAAGACCAGAATAGATGAGGCATTAGTTAAAACATACTTTAAAGGAAATTTTATGTAATACGGCTTCCAATTTTGAAAGTATTTTGACACCATAATGTGGTTTTGCTCAAGCACTCCCTGAGAAAAGACTAAGGGTGGATGCAATAGTCACAAGGCATGTAAAAGGACAGATGAGGTGCCATAAGGACAGAGGAGGATGTTCAAATAGTTCTGTCCGACACACAGAGCATTATTTTTTCACCCTCCATTTCTGACTACCGAATTTAAGGTTTACAAATAAGGCTGAGAGATATGCTCAAACATCTTGCTACGCCTGTCAGTGCTAAGGCATGAGTAGGAGACATGTTTGCAGTTCTAGCAGCCTGCCTATTGTATCAGTGTCAACTTGCATCCTATGAAGCAAGTCCACCACAATGAAAGTGGTTCGTTAAGAAAATCACCTCACAAAGTTACCCAGATTTGTAAACGGAGGCATTTTTAAAGGTGAAATGCATGATATATAGGCGTTTTGAAAGGTATATGAGACTGCACACATTTATTCCTAGTGCAGGCAATGTTCATGGTAATAGGAGGGAAATCAGTAAAAAAAAGAAAAAAGCAGTCCACCAGACGATAAAGCAGGCCCACAACAATCCAAAAAGAAGGCTCATGAACTGAAAGGACAATCTGATTGTGGTTGAAAGATATCTATGGTGATTAAAAGTAAACATGTGATGGACCAGTACATGGTTGTGGTAGTTTATGAAAGTAAATCCACTAAATATGAACATTAACCTCAGTCAATAGGATGCACTGCCCCGTTAATCAAAGCTTGATGTCAATGGAGAACCTGCAAGCCTATCAAACTTGCTATAGAGTTGAAAATTAAAGTCACTTTTCATTAGTAGGATTTATTTCTCTGCCGACAGTAATCCAGGATGGCAAACAGATCATTGTTATTCATAAACATTAATGATGGATTCCATGATTAAGAAACCCAATATCTTCAAAGTCTTTGTATTGTGCAACACCCTCCTAGTGGATCTATCCAGGCCTATTGTGTTTTAAGAATGACTATCTCCAAATCTGTGGGCATGAGTCGGATCTGATGAACAGAAATACTAATCACATGTTACTCTCTAAACCATTTTAATGTGGTCCATCAACTAAAGAAATTTAAATTACCTTTCAGAGATTTCTGCCTGTTGTATAGAAGCAGCAGTGGCAGCGGCAGCGGCAGCCGAGGCTTCCCCTGGAGTGCATGTGGCCTGAAGACTTTGTTGAGGCTGAGAAGGCTGCCCAGCCTGCTGTGCAGCTTGACCATTCTGAACTGCATTAACCTGTGCAGTTATGGTACTTGACGAGCCACTGTTCATGTTGCCAAAAGGAGGAAATGAAGATGGCTTGCTTGATAAACCACCACCTATGATTGCAGAAGAGGATGTAGAAGTGTTTGAAGTAACTGAAGGCATGGAACTGCTTGAAGAAAATGTTACTGTGTTCAGAGCTGCAGAGGTGGATGATGCAGTGCTTGAATTCCCCGTACCACTGCTCACTTGTTGGTGAATTGGTACGGAGTGGCTTGCAGTTGCAGCAACGTTGGGCTGTGAAAGTATCGAGCTGTCCAAAGTCTGAGAAGCAAGATAGGGACCTAAAAAAGATGGAAAGCTTTGTAAATCATTGTTCTAACACCTGTATACACACCATATATAGCTACCAACCTGTGGTACATTTACAGCACAAATAGGCTTAGAGCAATTTATAATTGACAAACTATAAAAAAATAAATGCTCGAAAACAGTAAGGAAGACTAATGATTTGTCTCTTCTGTTGCAATTGTCAGTCCTGATGCACTAAAATGCTGATTAACAGGAAGCACACAAATAATTATGCAATTTCCCCAAATGGTGAGAGCTTGTGCTTTTGGTCTGCTTTAGAAACATGTAAAAAGATAGAAAATATGCAACCTCACTGTGGGGAAAAATCTGTGGTCCACAGCTGCCTCAACTGATCAACAATCTCAAATCAACAATTTAAGTTACTGATTTTTCTTCAATTGCATACTGAAAGTCTATGCATTTAGCATAAAGCGCACCAGCAAGTGTGAAACAAGCAACAAATGCTTACCTAGGTCATATCTGCAAACTTGTGCATAAACTCGAAGTTTCGAAAATGCTTCATTGTTGACATTTGAGGTCTGTGTGAACCAATCAGTGACAGGACTTTCAGAGAGCCTCTTGGCTGCTGTAGATTCAACTCTCATAATGCCATCCGAGAGCAGCTTTGAGATCGGTCTATGTTGGCCAAGTCTACAAGCCTATGCAAAGACGTAAAAGCAATTTTACAATGGAATCTAGAACATCCTCCAAATAAACAAAAAAAAAAACTAATGGCGTTAAGAATTGACATATTGATAGTACACATTTAATATTTTTTTAATGCAGGCTTGTCCCTTCCCTTCCGAATATTTTGCAAACTGTAAACTATTCATGCAACATGGCCCAGTCCCAACAAAAGCATGAAGTCATGTCCTGATGGAGAACATTTACATTTTAAAAGAAAACTAAGCTTTAGACATTTTTATGAACAACTTATAAAGTTTACTTATTATGACTACTAATCTGAAATCATTTTGGTGTTATTTATATATAGCTTAATAAGCATGCATTGATGATCTTCCTTCAGCTGGAAGCTTGACCAGCATATGGTGCACATCAGTATAAAAGATATTTAAATTGCATGGGACGATCTACAAGAACACATGCATCAATATAAGGGTCTGCAACAAACAGTTGAACAATTATAATCAAACATGTTCATTTAACTTTCCAAAGCATGGTGTGTGTATATTTAGCATAAACAAATGGTGTGGAAGCAGATAGTTGTTCAGATAAGTAAATTATGCAACATTTCTTCATTAAAGTTTCATAAATTGTTATTTCCACTTTATGGTGTCCAGACAATATAAACTTTTAAGAGGAATCATGGCCATAGGAGGGATGGTGGCCTGGAAAATAGGAGGTGGCATGGGGGTGCTCCTGCAGTTCACATCTCCGCTGGGAAGACTAAACATATGAGAGTTACCTTTCAGATCCCAGAGTACTAGTTAAGGGTACATGTGGGAACACTGTGCTGAAGTCTATAGCAAATGCCTAAAAAATGTAATTAGCAAAAACAAGGAGCAGTAGCCTAGCCATGTGGACTGTCAGACAGTTAAAATGTAATCTTGTCTTAATGTACACAAGTCCTGTTTTATCAGACTGCACTTAAGAAATGTGATTCAGATGCCAACCAAGACTCATTATGTACCTCTTTGGAAGCTGTATGAGGCA
This sequence comes from Triturus cristatus, assembly GCF_964204655.1. Lineage (NCBI taxonomy): Eukaryota > Metazoa > Chordata > Amphibia > Caudata > Salamandridae > Triturus > Triturus cristatus. Next base: position 932,047,219 of record NC_140584.1, on the reverse strand, counting down.
ATTGTGAACCATGTCATTCACTCATTTATCTCACTGTTCAGGCTTGAGCTTCATAGTACAGTTGTATTGTTTAGTCTATAAATAGGTTTAAGGAAATAAATTGACAAATAAACTAACAAGTACCCTTTGAATCTGTGGTGTCCGACACTGGTCAACAAGCATCAGAGCAATACCAAATGTAAAGAAAATCACCTATAAAAAATTATTAGTCAAGTTGATTGTATACAAATTCTTCCATGTGGCTATTTGGAATTCTGATTGTGGACCAACCTAAGACAACACAGCTGGAAGGCTTAAGTTTCACCCAAGTGTGAGAAATAGGGCTGGACTGCACAAACAACTCATTTGGCATATAGCATGTCTAAATACATCTTCTAGTGGAGTCTGACATATTCATAAATGCATGTGCAATTTAATAAGCTTTATTATTCGGACAAAAACCACAGAGAAATATCTACTGGCATCTTCAACTGCTGAATGCAATCAACTTTAGGATGTTCAAGGTTTCCATTGTGTCTCAATGCAGAATGAAATACACTGTTAAGCACTGCCACTTTATCAGAATCAATTTCTCCACTTTTGTAACTTAACATTTTGCCACATTAATACTGGTGCTTTACAAGTAATCGGGTGCACAATTTTGACCTCATGAACGAGATCAAAATGCAAAGCATTTGCCTATCAGGCAGTCATGAAATCAAACGAGATACTATGCAGCATAGCAGTTGTTTAAAGTTGTGATGGACTAGAAGTGCATACGCCAGCAGTAGTAATTATAACTAATCAATATAAACTTGAATCAAAACACCACTCACATTTAGTAAATGGTTTATGGAAACCAGTATGTGAGAAAGTGGCTCTGTATATACTGTTCCCTAATAGGTACAGGGTGTACAGAGTCCACAGTCCCCCAGAGGCTGATAGAGGTCAAAGTTAGGTATGACCTTACTCTCAAAAGTGGTAGCTTGGTCGAGCAGTAAGGCAGTACCAGAGGACAGTGTAAAGCATTTATTGTACACACTCAGTCAGCAAATGGTTTCACACACTCAATAACTGAACTCTAGGCCAATGGTTTATATATATAAAATATATGCTTGTTTTATTTTTAGAACCACAAAGGGGATAAAAATATACTTTCTCAGAATGAGAGGTTGAATATAAATACTTTTGTCTTAAGCAATAAATTTGTGTAAACAGTCACAGTTGGTTGCAATAAACAATCCTATTTCCTAAACATAACAATGCATTGAGCTCAATGGTAAATTCAGGTTATTTGTAATAAATTACTTTTCAGATTACTTTTGGAATTCCAGGTCTGGCTCCTAGAACCAGCCTGGGGTCAGTATTCAGAATCAAGTGATGAAAGTCGACTTAATAACTAATGATTTTTAAATAATATTTAGCTATTTCAAAAGTTAGCACTTAGAAAATATTTCAAAGAAAACATTCAATGGATCTCAATGGCAAGAAATTCAAATTGCAGGTAGAGTACTTTATCGTTACTTTAGTAATCCAGGACTGGGTACCTAGACCCAGGACTGGGGTCCTCATCAAAAGCAGGTAAGTAATTTCGTTTGCAGAAATGGTACGATTTTAAAAGAATATTTCAAATTTGCAAAAATAGACACTTAGAAGAAATTTCACAGAAAAGCAGACAATGGTTTCCTATGGGAGAAAAATGAGTTAGAGGTAAGTATAGTTGTGAACACTTTTCAGAGTCAGGGCTGGGCACCAAGATCCAGCACTGGGAGCTCACCTAGGAGCTCACCTAGGAGCAGGTGAGTAAATTCGTTTTTGTCACTTGGCTGATTTTTGGTGACTTTTTGCAGTTTTGAAAAGTTCACACTTAGAAGATTTTTGAAGAAAAAGCCAGTCAATGTTACCCTATGAGGAAAATGAAGTTAGCGGTTTAAGGGTAAGTACTCGACTGGCAGAGTTGAAATTCCGGGCATGGACTCAGGGGTCCCCCAGTGTTAGGTAGGTACAGTTGGTTCACCCTCAGCGGTTTCAGGACAGCCGGGTGCAGAGAGAGTTAGGCCCAATGTTATCCTATGAGGGATAGGGGGGCCTTGGTTGGTGGCTGCTGTCTGGCAAGCCACGCGGCTGTGGGAGCTGGGCTCCTGGTCACTCACTCAGGGCAAGTGGGGAAGTAGGTTAGTGTAGAGAGGGCACTGCCAGGGCCACTCGGGCGGCTGGGTGCAGGGTGCTTTTGAGCCTTCGGGCGCTCAATGGAAATCAATGGGAATGTTCCGGTTTGGAAAAAGGCTGCAGGCTCGGGGACGAGGAGGTTTCAGGTGCCACCACCACTTCGAGAGGTAAGTTGGGTAGTTGTAGGTTAGGTGGGTACCCCGGGATTGGGCACAGGGGGCCGCAGGGCGCCGGGTGCAGGGGTGCCTTTTGACGTCGGGAATCTTACCCTCTGGTTGATCGCGGTTGGGGTGGCACTTGGTTCTGAGGCTGCAGGCTTCCTCCGGGATGTCGAGGGGGGTCCTTGGGTGCCGGACTCGGGGTCACAGTCGCCGTGGGGTCGTCCTCAGGGTCTTTGTCCACTCCGGCACTGGCCAGGCTTGGCTGGTGCAGAGTGTTTTGGGTCCGCGGTTCCGGGCTGCTGCCAGGGGTTAAAAATAGGTTTCTTGAGTAGAGCCTCTACTCATGGGAGTCCCAGGGGCTTAGAGCCAAAAGGTAGCCAGGTCCTCCGGGGTTGGTGAGGTTGCTGTCCACGAGAGATGCCGCGCTGGTGCAGGTTCGAGAGTCGACAGGCCGGTAAGGCTGGGGCCTAAGCAGTTGGTATCTTCTTCTCTTTTTAGCAGCTGCAGGGCAGGTCTTTGTTCTTCTTGCTCTTCTTGTAATTTTCTATCTGGAATCTAAGGGAGGAAGGTTCAGGGTGCCCCTAAATACTAAATTTAGGGGCGTTACAGGTAGGTGAAGGCCAGGGACCAATGGGTCCCTGTCCTGGGGTGGGTACACCCCCTATCCTGCCTCTCTCCTGTGGGAGGGGGGCAGTAGCCTAATCCTGATAGGGTAGGGCCTCCCATCTTCAAGATGGCGAGAGCCCGGAGATGTGTTTCACCTCGCCTCCCCCACCTGAGGGGTGGGGTGGGCAGGCTGGCACATCCCCTGTCCTTGTATGGGGTTTCCGGCCAAGCGTCCCGCCAGAGTGGGGGGTTGCAGTGGCCTGGGGAAACTCCAAATGGCGGTATGCCTTTGAAGCTTCCCTTTGCTCATCCTGGGGGAGGAGATTTCTCACCTCACCCAGGATGTGCATTGTTGCAGGCCCGGGAGAGCAGGGGCTCTCCCACCCAGGGGTCCAGCAATGTGTCTGCTGTGTGGCAGCCTGGGCAGCCTCAGAGCAGACGTGGATTGTAGGTTAGCTGTGAGGGGGCATCTCTAAGATGCCCTCTGGGGTGCTTAGTACATTAAATCCCACACTGGCATCAGTGTGGGTTTAATGTGCTGAGAAGTTTGATACCAAACTTCCCAGTCTTCAATGTTGCCATTATGGTGCTGTGGAGCTCGTGTTTGACGAGCTCTCAGCACCATGTACTCTTAAATGGCAGCACTGCACTTACAGTGCCCAGGAATGGACCCGGGTACTGTAGGGGCACAGGGCTCCTGCTCCTGTGCCCACACCATAGGCGTAAGGCACCCAGCCAGAGGGGTGACTGACATATGCCTTGGCAGTGTAGGTGATGGGCATGGCACACAGATGTGTGCCATGTCGACTCTTTGTTTTGTCCTGCACCCAGACACTCAGCCTGCAAGGCAGTGTGTGTGTGTAAGGGTACAGGGCCTCTGAGGGTGGCACAATGAGTGCTGCAGCCCTTAGAGGCCTTCCCTGGCCACAAGGCCCTGGGTACCTAGGGTACCATTTACCAGGGGCTGACATGTGGCTAGGGTTTGCCAATTTGGAGTTTGTGTGGTTTAGGGAAGGAACATAGGCCCTGGGCACCTGATTGGCAGGAACCCAGGGTACACTCAATCAAAGTACATTCAGCAATTTAGCAAAAAGTGGGGGCATACCATGCAAGAAAGATGGCACTTTCTCACACAGTATCATCAAATTCATAAAAAAAAATAGGCACTAGCAAAATCAACAGGGTTTGCTTTTGAAAGGAGTTAAATGACCGTTTGGCTTTTCCAATGCTTTGTAAATGCTGAACAGCAACAGCAAAAAAACAACCTCAGTATGGTGAAGTACAAGCACACACTAACTTAATTTATTGGCCCAAGATGGCGGACGCCCATCTTTGAGCAGCTAATTAAGAAATGTGCACAAAGGCTTGAGAACTTGGGGCACAACTGAGGAGCCAGTGGGAGGAAATCAACACCTGGAGTAAGCTGTGCAGAGGAACAACAAAGTTGCTTAGAAAAAAAAAAGAAAGCTAATACCGAAAACTGCAAGGGACGCAACAGACCAACATTGAGGGGCAGCAGAGGGATCGGGCAGCAGCACACACAAAAAAACATGCATGCATAACCCATGAACTTAGAAAGAAAAGGAATGTAAGCATCTGATTGATGCGTGTAGTGCTATAGATTCACATGCTCTGCACACTCCTGCCACCGAGTGTTGGGTTTGGTTTGGATGTTTGCAAGTTGTTTTTCTTCAAAGTAGCCTTTCAAATCACGCACTTTAGTGACTTCTACTTTGGCTGGTAATGAGCAAGGGCACCGGCTCCACTGATAGATGGTTTTCTGCACAGTGGTTAAATATAAAGATAGTGCATATGATAGAAAACTACAGTGGCAAAGCAAAAGGTAATACACTGAGACGTGAGGTAACAGTGTGCATCTGTAACAACCAAAGGAATCCGAGTGGTAGGTGGGCGCATGGACTTTACAGCACTACATATCATTAACAGATGCTTACAAGGTAAGTAACAATCCGTTTGTAGCATGCGTGGCTGTAGATGCACGTGCTCTGCATAAACTGTAAAGCATTTCTTCCCCTAGCTGTGGTTAACCAGAGGATGTTGCATAAGATTAAAAAGAGTCCTTAATACAGCCTGTCCAACTTGGCGTGCTAAAACATCCACATAGTAATGGTAAGTGAATTTCTGTAGAATGGACTATGTAGCTGCTTTACAGATGTCAGCTATGGGTAGATTACCTAGGAACACCATAGAGGCTCCTTTCCTGTGAGTGGATTGTGGCCTGGGAGGTACCCCAAGTGGAATAATATGTTTTAGACTCTCCATGAAGGCTTCAACAACAGTGATACTGAATAAGAAAGTGTGTTCCCTCTTCTGCATGTAGGCAGCAATAGCAGCTAGGTGTAGGCATATGGATGTATAGTAGGGTGCCAATTGTTGTAGATAACACAAGATGTCCTGGAATGCAGTATTGAACAAATCTTTTCCACTTCGTGGCATAGCAGGACGGTGTAGTGGGTCTGCATGATGCTTTCAGGATGTTTGTGCACTTTTAGGGGAGGCCGAGGTAGCCAAATTCCAGGACTCTAGGAGCCAGATCGCCGATTAAGCTGCCTTCCGCATGAGAAGTGACCTGATCAGCAGATTCTGGTGGGGAACCACTGACATTTCTGGAAGAGTAGAGCACAACAAGTTACTTACTTTTGGTAACAATGTATCTGTAAGAGACATAGGTTAGTTATAGATTCCTTACCTTAGAATTACCCCCAGGCGTTGGACTGGATCGGGAGAATTTTTTCTCTTAGCAGTACCCATGCACGTTGGTAGGTGTCGTCGGTCGACTACGCATCAGTCTTCGTCATCATGGTCGCCAGGATGACGTCACAGTGCCTACTAAGATACCGCCTCTGCACGCTGATGTCAGTTCTACCACGACTTTCCACACCAGAAGTGCAGAGCCATGAAAGACACTGACCACTGGTGCACTAAAACGAGGGCCCTGTAAGGGAGTCCCTATCTCTAGAAATCAGTTCGCAGAGCGGGGAGGATGGGTGAGGCGGGGATGATGGGTGGGGCGGTAAGGAGTCTATAACTAATCTAGGTCTCTTACAGATACATTGTTACAGAAGGTAAGTAGCCGTCCCTCCGGAATGGACTATCCAGGCAGTAATGTCAGATGAACGTGTGCATAGATGCCCAAGTGGCAGCCTGTCATTTGCAATAAGTGGGACTCCACGTGACAAAGGGAATATGCTACTTACCAGTATGCATCTGTTCTTGGCATGTAGAGCTGCAGATCCTTGCACGTTGTTGTGGTCTTGGAAGAAATCTTTGTAGTTACGAGATAGGTGACTCCTCCCTTGGACGATAGTGCGCATGGGCATCAACTCCATCGTTAGATTGTTTTTCGCCATGATGGGAAATGATGGAGTTAGTAGAAGAGAAAGATGTCCATGTGTGATATCTAAGTAAGATAAAGCTGGAACAGATACAGGTCCTGGGGAGGTGGGTGGGCGTGTGTGGATCTGCAGCTCTACATGCCAATAACAGATGCATACTGGTAAGTAGCATATTCCGTTCGAGGCATATCTGCAGATCACACACTAGCATAGACTATGTAGCAGTATCTCTCCTAGCGGTGGTCACCTGTATCAGTTGCAGCAGTTTGAAATCAAGTTAAGGACAGCTTGGCCCACAGAGGCTTGTTGCTTTGCTTGTACGTCAACACTATAGTGTTTAGTGAAGGTGTGCGTTGTAGACCATGTGGCTGCCTTACAAATATCTTCTACGGGAATGTTCCCTAAGAATGCCATGGAAGCCCCTAGTTGGCGTGTGGAATGCGCTCTAGGGGGAACAGTTAGTGTGCGTTTAGCTTTCTGGTAGCATATTTGGATACATTCAACTATCCACCTAGCAATCCCAGATTTGGAGATGGGGTGGCCCTTATGTGGTGTAGAGAAAGCTACAAACAATTGTTTTGTTTTGCGGAAAGATTCAGTTCTGTCAATGTAGTAAAGGAGGGCTCTTTTAACATCTAAGGTGTGGAGAGCTCTTTCCGCTAGAGAGTTTGTGTTTGGAAAGAACACTGGTAACTCTACTGATTGGTTAAAATGAAAAGGAGAGTTGACTTTTGGAAGGAATTTAGGATTTGTCCTAAGAACCACTTTGTTACGATGTAATTGTAAAAATGGTTCTTGTATGGTTAAAGCCTGGATCTCACTTACCCTTCTGAGGGATGTATTGCGATAAGGAAAGCTACTTTCCACGTGAGGAATTGTAGTTCGCATTTATGTAGAGGTTCAAATGGGGGTCCCATGAGTCTAGTAAGAACAATCTTCAGATTCCAGACTGGAGCGGGTGGTAATCTGGGAGGAATAATTTGTTTAAGTCCTTCCATGAAGGCTTTGATCGCAGGGAATCTAAAAAGTGACAAGTGTTGTCGATTTTGTAAGTAAGATGCTAATGCTGCTAGGTGGAGACATATGGATGAGTATGCTAAATTACAACTCTGCAAGTGTAGTAAGTAGCAAATTATGTTCTGGATGGACGCATCCAGTGGGTGTACATTACTGTTAGTGCAGTAAATGGCAAATATTTTCAATTTTGCAGCATAGCACACTCTAGTAGTAGGTCTTCTGGCTTCTTTTATAATGTTCATGCAGTCTGGAGGCAGGTTAAGGTAACCGAACTCTAGGACTTCAGGAGCCTGATCGCCAGATTCGGTTGACCTGGATCTGGAGGTCTGATCTCTCCATGGTTCTGGGTTAAGGACAGGGAGAGATGCAGTTTTTGATGTGGAACTAGAGAGTTCTATTAGTTTTGTGAACCACCGCTGGCGTGCCCATGTGGGAGCTACTAGGATCAGTTTGAGACTGCTGCCTGTGCTTGCGTACTACTAGTGGAATTAGTGGGAGAGGCGGAAAAGCGTACGCAAATCTGCCTGACCAGTTCATCCATATCGCATTGCCCTTTGACTGCGGGTGGGGAAACCTGGCGGCAAAGGTTGGGCATTTTGCGTTTGGGTGTGGCGAACAGATCTATGTCTGGTTGGCCCCATTTTTGGAAATCGGGTAGTAGAACTTGGGGATGTAATTCCCATTCGTGGATCGGTTGTGTCTGTCGACTTAACAGATCGGCTATCTGATTGTGAACCCCTGGAAGGTGTTCTGCAAGTAGGTATATGTTCTGAGGAATGGCCCATCTCCAAATGTTCTGTGCGAGGGGGGACAGCTGCACAGAATTTGTGCCTCCTTGTTTTTGTATCTAATAAATGGCTGTCATGTTGTCTGTCCGGATGAGGACAGCCTTGTTCTGTACATGTAGTTGGAAGGATTTTAGTGCTGGGAATACTGCTAGGAGTTCTAGGTAATTGATGTGGAGCACTTTCTGTTGAGTGGTCCATTTGCCCTGAGTGGTGTGTCTGAGGAGATTGGCTCCCCATCCTGTGAGTGATGCGTCTGTTGTCAGCACTATCTGTGGAAGAGGCTCTAGGAACAGCCGCCCTTTGGACAAGTTTGTTATGTTCCACCACTGCAGAGAGCGATGTGTGCGGCTGTCCGCCAACACCAGATCTGCGAGTTGTCCGTGAGCCTGGTTCCATTGACGTGCTAGACATTCCTGTAAGGGGCGCATTTGAAGTCTTGCAAAAGGCACAATGAAGATGCAAGATGCCATCATGCCTATGAGCTGCATGAACACTCTGGCTGGAAGTGTTGTTTTTGAAATTTTGTTATAAGAGCTTGTATACTGGCTATCCTGGCTGGACTGGCATATGCTAGGGCTGTGGAGGTGTTTATGGTAGCTCCTAGATATTGGTGTATATGAGAGGGTTGGAGATGAGACTTGGGATAGTTGATAGTGAACCCCAAGTTGTGTAATAGTTGGATGGTTTGTTGAGTGTGTAGAACACATTGGTCTAATGACTTGGCTTTTATTAGCCAGTCGTCTAGATACGGGAAGACATACATTTGTCTTCTTCTGAGATGTGCTGCTACTACTGCAAGACATTTTGTGAATACTCTGGGCGCGGTTGTTACCCCGAATGGAAGGACTTTGAACTGGTAGTGCTGTCCGTCCACCACAAACCTTAGGTACTTCCTGTGAGCAGGATGTATGGGAATGTGGAAGTATGCGTCCTTGAGATCTAGTGTGGCAAGGAAATCGCCTTGTTGCAGCAGTGGGAGCACTTGTTGAAAAGTGACCATATGGAAATGATCTGAGTGTATATACAGATTTAGGGGTCTGAGGTCGAGTATTGGTCTTAGAGTCCCGTTCTTGTTGGGGATTAGGAAGTATAGTGAGTATACTCCTGTTCCTTGATGCTCTAAGGGAACTGGCTCTATTGCATGCTTTTGAAGCAGTGAGAGAACCTCTTGTTTGAGGAGAGTAAGATGGTCTGCGGACATTGGACGCTGTTTGGGTGGTATGTGTGGAGGGGTAGCTGTAAGTTCTAGGCAGTAACCATACTGGATAATTTGTCTTACCCACTTGTCTGTTGTGATGGAGTTCCAGACAGGTAGGAACTGTGTTAGTCTGCCCACGACTGGAGTGGAATGGTCTGGGGGAGTGGAGGAAAGTCACTGTTTTGTGGCAGGGGGGGGTGCGAGTGTTATTACCTCGACCTCGTCCCTTATTGTTGTTCCCTCTGTATCCGCCTCTGAAATAACCTCTACTGGGAGATGTTTGTGTATTAGCTTTAAATGTAGACGCGGTGTCTGCGCCCATATTTTTGGAGGCTCCTCTATAGAAGGAGCGCCGAAAGGAGCCACGCGTTTGTGGAGACTGTAATGCTCCCATGGACTTCGCAGTCTCCGTGTCCTTTTTCATTTTTTCAAGGGCAGTATCTACAGCTAGCCCAAATAGCTGTTCTTGGTTGAATGGCTAACTGAGTATGGTAGTTTGTACCTCTGGCTTAAAGCCTGAGATGCGCAGCCAGGCATGGCGTCTAAGGAGCACACTGGTGTTAACTGATCTAGAGGCAGTGTCTGCTCCATGCCACTGGAATCAAGCTATCCTGGCTGAAGAGGGGTGAAACCCCGAAACCGGTCCTAGGATGCTTGGTTCCAGTCCAGGGAGGACCTGGCTTGGCAGTTCGGTCTGGACTGTTCCCATGAGGCACAGGGTCAACACTGATTTGCATATGGCTGGGTTCAAACTGGAATGGCATGGTGAGCAAAAAAACGATGGATGAAGGCCCAGATCTCTGTACTGGGGTGAATGTATGACATTGTTCTGCATTCTGTCCATCAACTGTTTTTGCATTTGCTGCGTCAAGTGCACATTTAATTGATGCATTTGAAATTAGCTTGCCCTCTTGGATAAGGTCATTTGCTTGGGTTTTATACTGGTCAGGCAGATGTTGTAAGAGGTTTTCTAACTGGCCGTAGTGTGCCCTGTCAAACCATGCCAGTAGTGCTTGGGTGTTGGCAATACGCCAGTGGTTAGCTGCTTGTGCTACTACTCTTTTGCCAGAAGCTTTTAGCAGTTTGGATTCTTTATCCGGGGGTGGTGCATCTCCGGAGGTCTGGGAGTTGGAGCGTTTCCTAGTATTGGAAATGACCAGAGAATCCAAAGACAACTGTCATTTGATGTAAGTAGTATCTTCAGGAGCAGGCCTATATTTCTTTTCTATTCTAGGGTTAAGAACCCTGGCACGGACGGGGTCTTTAAATACTTCGGGGGCATGCTTAATGACTCCTTTGATCATAGGTAATATTTGCACCGACTTTTGAGATTGTTCAAGAGTATCCAAGAGGAAATCTTCCTCTGGTGCGTCGGAGTGCATTGTAACCCCATGATAAAGTGCAGCTCTATTTAATAATTGGCCAAACCCTAGGTGATCATCTGGGGGAGATGGTTTGGAGGGATATGGCTGTGGGTCTGGTAGGTCTGTTGAGATAGGAAATGCCCAATCATCAAGTGGTGAGGTGTCTGGATCTGTGAACGGATCATTAGGATCACCCCCACCCCCTAGGTCATCATCATCATCCGGAGGTGGTGTATGTGGTGGAGAAGTGACTGGTAAGGGTGGTGTAGGCAGAGGAGGTGGGTTATAAAGCAGTGTAGGAGAAGAAGGGGGCATAGGCGATGTTGCAGAGTCCTTCTTGTGTACAGGAACTGGAGCAGATGGTGGGTCCGGTTTTCTTTTTTTTTTTTTTTTTTCCACGGCCCAGCCGTGACATGGCCAGTTTTTGGTTGATATAAATCTTTTTCTGCCTTTGATCGATGGGATCTGGGTGATAAAGTTCTTGTTCCTCGGAGACATTTTTCGGTGCCGATTTTTTCAGTTCCGAACGAGGTTGTGGTTCCTTATATGTTTTGGCTTTAGGAGGTGTATCAGATTCCTTAGCCGGTTGTTTCGGTGCCGAGGATGGTGTCGGAGCCGAAGCTGGATCTTTAGGCTTGGGAACCTTCGAAGCCGGCTTTTCTGTGGGCCGTGGTGTTTTCGGCGCCAATTTGGAGGTGGAAGCCATCGGAGCAGATTTCGGCGCCAAGTGTTCTTTTGGCTTCGGTGCCGAAGGTGCCGGTGGGACAATGACATGTGGTTTGCTCGGTTCCGAGCTACCGGATGGCTTGTCTTTTTTATTCGGAGCCGAGCCCGGAGGCGGGGCTTCTGAAGGAGGTTTTCAGTCTCGACTGGGGCCCAAAAGGCGAAGTCTTGACCACTGCCTTTGGTTTTGGAGGGGTTGGGGCAGGGGCAGTAGTACTCGCACATTGCCCAGGAGTGATGAGGTCGTCTTGAGTCTTCTGCCTCGGAGATGATTTCGAGATCCTCTGAATCTTCTTCTGGGACATCAGGGCCTTCATCAAAGATGTCCTCTGGTTCCGGGGCTGGTCTCTGTGCCATGATGTGTTTTCTAGCCCTTCGATCTCGAATGGTCTTTTTGGATCGAAAGGATGCACAGGCTGGACAGCTGGACTCGTCGTGGTCAGGTGATAGGCACAGGTTGCAGACCTTGTGGTGGTCACTGTGCGGAAATTTAGCTCCACACTGGGGGCATTTTTTGAAAGGCGTCCTTTCCATGAGCCGTAGGCCATACGGCGTGGATCGGCCCAGCTGCCCGCGTCGACGTCCGGAATCGAGCCGAATAAATCGATGTCGAAGATGATTCGATGGTTTTTCTGTAAATTTTGCGCTTCGAGAAGTTTGGAATTGAGATTTCCAACCGGAGCGGAAAAGTTGCATCCGAACCCAATGGCAGAAAAAAAACAATCTAACGATGGAGTTGATGCCCATGCGCACTATCGTCCAAGGGAGGAGTCACCTATCTCGTGACTACAAAGACTTCACCCAAGACAACAACAACGTGCAAGCATCCGAGCCCAACACCAGATGGCGATCTATGCTAGTGTGTAATCTGCAGCTCATATGCCTCGAACCAGTAGTTGCTGCCGTAGCTCTAGTGGAATGAGCCCGAAACACCACTGGATGTTCCTTTTTTGCTAAAGCGTAACAAATCTTTATACAAAGTGCAACACATCTTGAGATGGTGCGCCTTTGGACAGCCCGACCTTTCTTGGCACCCACATAGCCAACGAAGAGTTCATCGTCCACCTGAAAGTCTTTAGTGTGATAAAGTAGAAGGACAGTGCACGCTTTGGGTCCAGACCGTGGAGTCTCTCCTCCTCCTTGGAAGGGTGTAGAGGTTAGAAAAAGGTAGGCAGAGTGATAATTTGTCCTTGGTGAAAAGAAGTAACTACTTTAGGAAAGAACGAGGGTCTCGTCCTAAGCGACAATTTGTCCAGATGCACAGAGAAGAAAGGGTGCTTATAGGAAAGAGCCTGAAGCTCACTCACTCTGAAGAGGTGATGGCAACAAGAAAAACAGTCTTAAGAGTAAGAAGCCTGAGATGACAGTTGTGAAGAGGCTCGAAGCGAGCACACAAGGTAAGACAGATCAAGGTTCAAGTCCCACTGAGGCATTATGAATGGAGATGGAGGAAAGAAGTGAATAATGCCTTTAAAGAACCTATTAACAATAGAGGACTTGAACAAAGAGGGCTGTTCTGGTAGCTGAAGAAAAGCAGAAATGGCTGCCCGATAGCCTTTAAGAGTGCACAGAGCAGAGTCCTGGTGGGCCAAAGGAAGAAGGAATAAAATAACTTCAGAAAGAGGGGCTGAGAGGGGATCCACAGCCTTTGCTGTGCACCATGCCACAAACTTGTCCTAGTGGAGGGACACCTGGCTGCCAAGATGACAGTACAGACTTCCGATGGAAGGTCCAAAGCGGTCAACTTTCGCCGCTCAATCTCCACGCAAGGAGGTGGAGGCTGGACAGGTTTGGGTGGAGAAACGTCCCCTGCTGCTGCGAAAGAACATCCTCCCGAAGGAGCAGTCTAATCGGAGGATCGGAGCTCGGGGTATCAGACTCTTCATGCCCAGTCCGGGGCCATAAGAACGACTTGAAAGGTCACGCTTGATCTTCAGCACTTGGGGCAGATGTGGTACAGGTGGAAAGGCTTACAGGAAGCCGCAGTTCCACTTGTGACGAAAAGCGTTGCCGAGCAAAGGCCGCCTTGGAAACTCCAACGCGCTGAACTGCTCATACTGTTAGATCTGTTTACCACCGAAGAGAACATGCAAAGGCTCTCCCCACTGCTGAAAGAGAACTTGCAGCAACTCCGAGTGAAGACACCATTCATGATCCACCAGGCACCGACTGATGAATTCGTCCGCTCTGGCGTTCAGAGAAATTGCCCTGCCCCACCCGCCCCGTTTGTTGCAGCACCACATGGCGGTGTGCAGTCTATGAATACCTGCACTGCATTTCCCTTGAGGGAGGGAAGCAATACCTTCAGTGCCAAGCCAATTGCCCAGAGCTCCAACAGGTTGATATGGAGGCCCCACACTCCGCTGGAGACCAGACTCCTCTGATCTCCACCTCTCCCAGGTGGCCGCCCCATCCCAGGAGTGATGTATCGGTAACCACAGTGAGGTCTGGTTGGGGCAGGGAGAGAGATCAGCCTCTGACCGAATCCTAGTTCGTTAACCACCACTGCAGTTGTTGCATCATTCCCTCCGAGATCTGGAAGTAGTCCAAAAGAGTCCCCTGATGCTGCGCCCACTGGAACTTCAGGTCCCACTGCAGAGCCCGTACAAGCCATCTGGCATGAACCACCAGCAGGATGCATGAGGCCCAGCAGCCTCCGGGTCATGCTCACCAAAATCTGGGCTATAGGCTGAAACATCGTTATCATAGCCCAAAATATCCCGGATTTGCTGTTCGGGAGGATAGACCCGAAACTGCGCTGTGTCTAGAACAGCCCCAATGAAAAGGAGCAACTGAGAGAGAGTCAGGTGTGACTTCAGTACGTTGATAGTGAACCCCAGCAAATGCAGGAGGTCCATCTTAGTCTAGAGGTGGGAGAAGACCGCCTGGGGCGAGCCCGCCATCAGCCAGTCGTCGAGATAGGGGAAGACTGGAATCCCTGATCTGCGCAGATGAGCTGCGACTACCGCCATCACTTTCGTGAACACCCAAGGGGCGCTGGTAAGGCTGAAGGGGAGCACGGTGAACTGAAAATGCTTGTGGCCTACTGTCACCAAATAGGCGACAGCCATCGAAAGGCATTTCCTGCAGAGTTGCTTGGACACCATTCTCAACCAGGAGAAGCACCGAAGGGCTACCGACGTGGCAATCGTTCTGCCCAGTGATTCGGCGGTATCCAGTCCACAGCGAAACGTGAATTTAGCTGCGTCTCTCCCATCTGCCATGGCCTGTGAGACAACGGCACAGGCTTCATCCAGACACTGAGGAAGCACTTGTGCAACCGTATTCTAAATTGTATAGGAGCATCGGCCCATGAAGCATGCAGTAATCATGGATGCCAAGCTGGAGGAAGTGAACATGAGCTTCCCAAGATGATCCAGCGTCTTGAATTCCCTATCTGGAGGAGCAGAAGGGAATGCGCCCTTTGAAGAAGAAGCTTGGACCACCAAGCTCCGGGGGTGGGGGGGTGGGGGGGGGGGGGGGGGGGAGGGTGATGTAAGAGGAAAATGGAATTGTCCGGAGCTGGGTGGTGGCGGCGGGCAATTGTTCGTTTCACAGGAGCCCCTGTGCTGGGCTTGGGCCAAGTGCCCAGAAGGATGTCCGTGTGGGCTTTGTTGAAGGGTAAGAGTTTGAGGAAGTTGCCGTAGGTGGAAGCAACCCTGTCAGGAGATTAGTCCTTACTGCCACTGTAGGGAGTTCCAGGCGCGGGGCCTCGGCTGCACTGCGCACCACCACAACATAGGACGCTCCCTCCTCTGTAGCCACGGTAGGGGGAGAAAGCATGCCACGGTCTGGTGAAGTGTCTAAACCACTGGCTTCACCCAATCCCTCTCTCCAGCCCGGTTCTTCCAGCTAGTCTGCCAGAGGGTCCAGGGACCACTTCCAGTCCTCATCACCACCTTCAGGGCGATAGGGAACACCTGGGATGAACAAGGGAACAAAAGTACCTTCCGGCGTCTGATTCGTCATCGGCTAACGTCGGTCCGGGTCTATCTCAGGGATGAGGATGGAGAATACGTCGGCTGGGAGCACGGCCCACACCATGGGTGTCATCGCCGGGATCGACGCTGGGAAAGGTCTAGTAAGATTGGCCGGGGCCGATTCGGCTCAAGGCCTGGATCCACAGGGGCCCTCCGGTGCCAGGGCCGGAGCCGCTGGAATCTAAGGCTGACTCCGTGGGGCACGAAAGGCACGCGAGCGGAATTGGGCTGCCCAAAGATACAGTGAAGGGCTCCGTAGAATGTACGAAGCTGGGCAGGGGACGCCCCAGCTCCCAGGACCAGGGAGAGGTGTGGAGTCACTGAATAAGGCACCGGAGACGGAGCCATAGAGCGACAATGCTCCGGATCCAGAGTAGCACGAGCTGACCGACGGTGTTTCTCCGACGCCTTCTTGTGCTTCGACTTACCCGAGGAGTGCGAAGACTTGGACATGGTGTGGTGGCTCAGTGAGCGGTCTCAAGACTTTCCCCTCGAGCGAGACCGGGAGCGATGCAGAGGCGACTGCCGGGCCCCCAAGAGCTTTCGGGACCAATCCCGCAAATTCTTTCAATTCATGGCCAGACAATCGGAGCACGACTTTGGGTCGTAGTCGCGCTCCATACACCAAAGACACACGAAGTGAGGGTCCATCAGACCTCAGTTTGTGACAGACTTCGCAAGGCTTGAAGCCAATCCGACGATGGGACATCCCTTGTGGACCAGGAGTTGATGGATCGAAAAAAAAGCAACAAAAAAAAGCGACAAAAGTTGAAACAAACTGTCAAAAAATGACTCTCCGGATCTTGGTTAGGCTGGCACGGAAAAAAGAAGAACCGACGTCAGCACACAGGGGCGGTGTCTAAGTAGGCACTGTGACATCATCCCGGCAGCCACGATGCAGAATCGAGGGACGCTACCTACCGACGCACAGAGGTACTGGTGAGAACAAATTCTCCGGATCCGGTCTGACAGGGGGTAATTTTAAGATTGTCTGGCCTAAGCTGGGAGCCACCAGGATACGAGCGAAGAACGTCTGCTGAAGCTTCCGGCACTACCCCACAACAGCAGGAGTAAGACTTCCCGCTCGTGGTCTTGTTGCCTCATCCTGCTTAGCAGGTTGGCATAATAATTGCCCACTCCTGGAAAGTACTCCGCCAGGAGGTGCATCTGATGGTTAATGGTCCAATAACAAATGCTGTGAGAAAGTGCCTCATGACAAGGTTAGCCCGCACTTATTGCCTAGACATTGATGAAGCTTAGACTGTAGTGCACAGAGTCCCTGACAACCAGGTTCCCGGTCCCAGCGCTATTTTCTTAAAAACATTCCCACAGTTGGTACGTCTGACCCTGCAAGTCCCTAGTGAGTAGTACCCTGGGTACCAAGAGCCTGAAAGCTGAAGAGGGTCCCTGGGACCCCCTCACAAGGACCATGTGATGTCAAAAATGACAAGGTTGACAAGGCACCCTGCTTGGGTGCCATGCCAGCCAGTACTGCTAGAAGGGAAAGGTAAGTCGCCCCTCTAGCAGGCCTTGCAGTCTTAAGGCAGGGTGCACTATGCCACAGTTTAGTGCATATCTGCATGAGTAGATATGCCTCTACAATAATTTAATCGATTCTTAAATATTGTAAGTGCTAGTAAAGCCATAAGGAGTACCAGACCTGGAAACACGACAACCTGAGTTCCCAAACACCACAATGGCTTCACTGAAACCAGGAGTGTTCGTTACCAAACTCCTCCTTGTAATAAATCCCCACTGATGCCAGAGTGAGATTTTTTAAACCATGCACCCAGAGGGCACCTCAGAGGTGCCCCCTTAAAACCTACTGACCCCAGTGTGGTCACTGACTGACTTTATGCAGCCTGCCATACACAAATATGTTTCTGGACCCCTGGGTGGCGAGCCTCTGCTCTCTGGAAGCACAAACAATGGACATCCTGGGTGGAGGTGACACCTCCTCCACCAGGATGGGAACAGTGCTCGAAGGGGAAGCTTCAAAGGTTAGCCGCCTTTGTAATGCGACACCCAGCCAACTGCTGCTAGCAGCAGCTGGCAACCCTCTATTTACATCCCCACTTTGGGCAGGAATACCGTCGAGTAAACTTAGAAGGACTGGGAGGTGTGCCCACCTTTGCCAACTTCACCACTCAGGTGGAGGAGGCTAAGTTAAGCATACTTTTCAGTCGCCTCCATCAATAAGATGAGGGGACTCTTCAAATCAGGGTTAGGACTCTGCATCTTGACAGCACTCTTTAATTTTATTTTTTAATAGTTCACCAGATACTTCGGTCAGTAGCATAAACATACTTTAAGCAGAAATTTTCACACAGCAATTTACTTGCTCTACGCCTACATGCATACTAGGAACACCATCCACTCCGATTGCCCGCTATCCAGCGTAGGCCATTATGCATTTCAAATCGAATACCCTCCTAATCTATTAAAAAACGCTGCAAAAAACTTTAAACTTAACCTACTCAAGCAATACCCTGAAGCACAAGTTACTACTTGTGTAACAATGTATCTGTAATAGACATTAGTTAGTGATAGATTCCATACCTTAGAATATCCCCAGGCATCAGGCTGGATCTGGAAAGGTTTTTCGCTAGCAGTACCCCTGCGCGTCAGTAGGTGGCGTCGTGCAGCTCCGCGTCCGTCGCTGGTGTTCTATGCGCCGAGATGACGTCAGGGAGCCTACTTAGGCGCCACCCATGCGCGCTGACGTCAGTTCTGTACAAGAGTTTCTGCGCCAGGAACGCAGAGCCATGCAAGAAACTGACCACTGGAGCCATAAAACTAGGGCCCTGAAAGGGGGATGACCTTAACCCTAGAAATCAGTTCGCAGAACAGGGAGGATGGGTGGGGCGGTAAGGAATCTATCACTAACTAATGTCTCTTACAGATATATCGTTACACAAATAGTAACTTGTGCATCTGAAAGAGACACGTACGTAATCGATTCCTTACCTTAGAATAGATAACCCTGCAATACCAACCCCGGTGGTGGGTCTGCGAACCAGATTACACCATAAAGTCACGGAGAACAGAACGGCCAAAGAAGCGGTCTCTCTGGACCAGACTGTCAAGGCAGTAATGCGTGGTAAACGTGTGCAGTGAGGCCCACATAGCTGCCTGACAAATGTCCTGCAAGAGGACACCGCGTCCCAAGGCAGCAGTGACTGCCGTTGCCCTGGTAGAATGGGCACGCAGCCCTACAGGAGGCTCCTTCTTAGCCAACCAGTAACAGGCCTTGATGCAGAGAACGACCCACTGAGAGATGGTCCGCATGTGCACAGCCGGACCTCTTTTGGCGCCCACGTAGCCAACAAAGAGCTGGTCATCCACCCGGAACGGTTGTGTGCGCTGCAGGTAGAATGACAGCGCACGTTTTGGATCCAGACGGTGGAGCCTCTCCTCTTTTGAAGGATGTGGAGGCGGAAAGAAGGTGGGCAAAGTGATGGACTGCCCGATGTGGAAGGGCATGACAACCTTTGGCAAGAAAGGACGGGTCCTTAAAACCACCTTGTCTGGATGAACAGAAAGGAAAGGAGGTTTGGAAGAAAGAGCCTGGAGCTCACTCCTCTGGCAGAGGTGATAGCTACCAGGAAGGCCGTCTTGAGAGTGAGAAGACGCAAAGGACAGGTATGAAGGGGCTCGAAGGGAGCGCACATCAGATATGTCAAGACAAGGTTTAAATCCCATTGAGGCATTTTGAACGGCACAGGATGAAACGTGTGCGTAATGCCTTTTAGGAAACGGTTAACAACCGGGGACTTAGAAAGAGAAGGCTGATCTGGAAGCCGTAAAAAAGGAAGAGATGGCCGAAAGATAACCTTTGTTAGTGCCCAGAGCAGAGCCCTGCTGGGCCAAATAAAGAAGGAAGAGAAGGACTTCAGAAAGAGGGGCAGAACGGGGATCCACAGCCTTAGTTGTGCACCATGCCACAAACTTGTTCCACCTGTAGGCGTATACCGTTTTAGTGGCGGGCCACCTGGCTGCCATAATGACATCACAGACTTCGGGAGGAAGATCAAAGGCTGTCAACTGTCGCCGCTCAATCCCCACGCATGGAGGTGGAGGCTGGACAGGTTCGGGTGGAGGACCGTCCCCAGCAACTGCAACAGAAGATCCTCCCAAAGAGGCAGTCGGATCGAGGGATCGATCACCATGCTGAGTAGCTCGGGATACCAGTATCTTCCTGCCCAACCCGGAGCCACAAGGATGACTTGGGCCTGGTCGCGCTTGATCTTCAGCACTCTGGGTAGACGTGGTATAGGCGGAAAGCTATACAATAGACCGCAACTCCACTCGCAACGAAAAGCAGCGCCGAGCGAGTGCCGCCTTAGAAATTCCAACACGCAGAACTGAAGACATTGCGCATTTCTCTTCGGTGGCGAATAGATCTAACGAAGGCTCTCACTACTGTTGAAAGAGACCTTGCGCCACGTCAGAGTGCAGACGCCATTCGTGATCCATCAAGCAACTGCGGCTAAGTTCGTCCGCCCTGGCGTTCAGAGAACCGGACAGGTGTTGAACCATCAAGGTGATGCCCTGATGTTCCAGCCATGTCCAGAGGCGCAGAGCCTCCTGACCTAGGGTCCAGGACCCCACCCGCCCTGTATGTTGCAACACCACATGGCGGTGGTGTTGTCCGTGAACACCTGCACCACACTTCCCTGGACAGAGGGAAGGAATGCCTTTAGGGCAAGTTGGATCACCCAAAGCTCCAACAGATTTATATGGATCTGGGACTCCGCCAGAGACCAGAGGCCTCTGATCTCCGCCTCTCCCAAGTGGCCTCCCCATCCCAGGAGGGACGCATCAGTCACCACTGTGTGCTTCGGTTGGAGAAGGGAGAGGGATCTGCCATTGATCCAATCGCGATTCGTGAGCCACCACTGCAATTGCCGTGCCCTCCAAGATCTGGACATGATCGGACAGGTTGCCCTGATGCTGCGCCCACTGGAACTTCAGGTCCCACTGCAGAGCCCGCATATGCCATCTGGCATGTGTCACCACCAGGATGCAGGAGGCCATCAGGCCCAGAAGCCGGAGGGTCATCCTGACTGAAACCCGGGACAGAGGTTGAAAGATCGGAAACATAGCCTGAATATCCCGGACTCGCTGCTCGGGAGGATAAACCAGAAACAGCGTCGAATCCAGAACTGCTCCGATGAAGGGGAGCCTCTGAGAGGGACTCGGGTGCGACTTCGGCACGTTGACGGAGAACCCCAGCAAATGCAGGAGGTCGGCCATAGTTTGAAGGTGGTTGACGACTGCCTGGGGCGATCCAGCTTTAACAACCACTCGTCGAGGTAAGGGAAGACTGACACCCCCGACCTGCGCAGGTGAGCTGCGACCACCGCCATCACCTTCGTGAACACCCGAGGGGCGCTGGTAAGGCCGAAGGAGAGCACGGCAAACTGAAAATGCTCCTGGCCTACCGTGAACCGCAGGTAACGCCGGTGGGCCGGCAGGACAGGGATGTGAAAATATGCGTCCTGCAAGTCCAACGCTACCATCCAATCTCCTGGGCAACCAGGACCTGAGCCAGAGTCAGCATTTTGAACTTCTCCTTCCAGAGGAAGCGATTGATGTTCCGGAGGTCCAAAATGGGGCGCAGGCCTCCTTTGTCCTTCTTGGGGACCAGAAAGTAGCAGGAATAACAACCTCTCCCTACCTCCGGCCCAGGAACGCACTCGATGGCCCCCTTGGCCAATAGGGCCGTGACTTCCTGCTGGAGAAGTACCAAGATCCCCCGACATGCGGTGGCACCGAGGTGGCATGGCTGGAGGGGAGGACTGAAAGGGAAGGGAGTAACCCCTGCGGATGATCTGCAACACCCACTTGTCCGAGATTAGTTTTGAGGGCCACAGTAGGGAGGATCAAGGCTGAGAACCTCCTCCATGGTAGGCAGGGAGAGGCAAACCCCAGGTCAGAGACGACGTCGAGGTTGCCGACATCCTCCAAGTCGTCCACCCAGTCCTGCTCGGAGTCACACTGACGGGCAAGAGGGTCCTAGAACCCCTCCCAGTCGTCCTCCACCTCTGTCGTATGGGGAACAGACCGTGGCGGCAGAGCTGGGGCAGGAGAAGGAACAAACGGCGCCGCGTCTCAATGCGGATCGCAGGCCAGAACAAAATGGTCCTGGAACCTGGGCAAGTGCGGGACGATGGGCACCCACTGCAGTGCCGGGGGCGCAGCAGAGGGTGGCGCTGGGGCCGTAGCCAGCCGCGCTGAACCTAGTGGCGCCGGGGCCGGAGTCAACGGCGCAGGATCCTGTGGCAGCCCAACAGGATCCGGACACTGGACCGCGGGGCCCGAAGGCGCGCCGGCGGGAGCCTGAGGCCTAAAGAGGCGGTCCATGGTAGCAAGAAATTCTTGCACCTATTCGGGAGTCGCAGACGGACCCGGGTAAGATGGGTAGGCCGCGGGACCCCCAGGCTCCAAAGGAGCCACAGGGGCAGAACCTCGTCCCCCTCGTCCACATCCCAGGACCAACAGGGGGACTTCGGAGAGCGAACTCACTTCTTTGACTTCTTTTTGTGTCGTTTCTTACCCAAATCCGAGGGTGAAGACTTGGAGCCCGAGGAGCGACGACTGGGGCCCCGCGAGCGTTCCCAGGAACGGTCCCTGGACCTGTAAAGGCGCTGGGACGAGTGCCGGACCTCCAGCAGCTTCCAGCGCCACTCCCTCAAGGCCTTCGGGGCCATGGCCCGACAGGACCGGGAGTCGTGGTCGGTCTCCAGGCAGTAGAAGCAAACATCATGGGGGTCCGCCATCGACCTATTGCGACGGCAGGCCAACAAGACTTAAATCCAGGTAATCCCTACGTGCACCAAGGAGTACAGGAGACAAAAAGTCTCAAAAAGGGTAGTCAAAAAGTGACTAAGGTACGTGCTCTAACCGGACCAGCGCTTGCTGGCGCGGAAAAAGAAATAACTGACGTCAGCGCGCATGGGTGGTGCCTAAATAGTCTCTGTGACGTTATCTTGACGCGTACGACACCAGCAACGGACGCGGAGCCGCATGATGCCACCTACAGATGCGCAGGGGTACTGCTAGCAAAAAAAACTTTCCGGATCCAGCCTGACGCCTGGGGATATTCTAAGGTAAGGAATCCATCACTAACGTGTCTCTTTCAGATACTCGTCACTGATGCTTAATATTGCAACTCAAAAGGCGTTGCGGTTAACAACCTTATCTTCTTCACTAACCGAAGATCCCAATGGAGAAGAGTACTCACTGTCATGTTCTGCTTCAAACCAACAAAGAATATAGCACACGCCTCCAGAATAACCATATTGCCCTCAGCAGACCTTAATGATAAACGTGCAGTGTCCATTTACAAAAACCAAAATATCCTCAAAAGCTTCGGACACTAATTTGGAACAATTTGACAAAAACACAGTAGATAATGTACAGGAAATTCAGACTATTCAAAGTCCTTCTTCCAGGTTGAACTCCCCAGCCCCTTCTGTCACCTCTACATCCTCCCCCATTACTACCTCACCTGCTAGGACCCAACACGACCACTCCCCTTTCACTATAAATAAGCCCACTTTGGTAGGAACAAAACCTTGTCCAGCTAGGATAGACTACCCTAGTCCATACACTTGTGATTTTACCTTACCCGCTCCACATTCTTCACTAACACTCAAAACGTACACCCCAATAACAGAGCAGCAACAATGCGAATACCAGGAATTCAGCTGGTGTCTCTTCCCCTACCTCATCCTTGCCCCAAGGAACACCCCACACATCCACTATGCTCACTAACACTCTGGTTTCTAAGGACTCATGGCAAAAGACACCCAGAGACAATGGCATCCTGATTCCTCGTCCCCACCAATTGGTCACCTTAAACAGTAGCACACAACCTTCCAGCACCTCCCCATTGATCAACCGCCCTGACTAAACAATACCCACTCAGTTGGTCATAGCTCCCGCCGTTGAGTGGCCAGTCTCTACCTACCCACATCACATCCACCCACTCCTTACACCCTACCCCCCCATTGAGAATAAGTTGACAGACCTCAAGAATGAATTACATCTAATAATGAAGGAGCATAAGAACCTATCACTCCACCCCCCCCCCCCCCGACTAGACAGACCTCTTAAAGTAGGAGGGGGCTTAGCCTGCATCTTTCGATCACTTCTCACCCTAAAACACACAAAAACTGATCCAGTGTCCTCTTTTGAATACATGGGCATCGAACTATGGAACAACAACAACTTCGTTTGTTTACTACACACGATCTATCACCCCACACTGGCAATAACCATCTCTTCGTAGAACAAATAATGGAGACCACATCCTCCCATTCGGACAAAAATCTGATGCATATCTTCCTGGGTGACTTCAACCTTCACTGGAACGACGCAAAGGATCTGTTGCTGTGCACTCTTAAGGCCTTCATCTCTGATCTAAACTTCACCCAATGCTGCAATGGTCCTACCCACAACAAAGGATCCACCCTAAACGTAATCATTGCAAAACACAAAGTTATTCAAGTAGACACCATCACCCCCGCCAGTGACTGGTCGGCTCATTACCTATTTTTTTTTTTTTTTTTTTAACTACTTATATAGAGTGGCGCTCAGGCAAGTTCAACCTCGTAAGGCCAAACAATGGTCAGGAGACTTGAGGAACATCAATTTGAATGAGCAAACTGCCATCAGTAATAAACCTCTTCTACCGCCCCCCCTGTCAAACCTTGAGGACCTCACCGATCACTACACTCATTCCATGGCTAATATTATCGACTCGATTGCTCTTAAAAAAAAAATCAAACTAATTCCCAGCAAACTATCCAAACCCTGATCAGTTGCTCCCTTACTAATGAGACGCAAGTGAAGGATGGCGGAGAGAACCTGGACAAACTTGCCTTCTGCTACAAACCTCAAACTGCAGATAACAAGCACGTACAACAAACATATCCGTAGTGCAAAGGCCGACCACTTCAGATCACAACACGTCACCAAAAACAGGCCGAAAAAACTGTTAGATATCATCAAACAGTAAGCCAATCCCTCACTTGACCAACAATTACACTCAAGGACATAACCCCAAATAACGAGGAATTCTCTGCACACTTCATAGAAAAGACTAGAAAAATTGAGTTAGAATTACTAGGCATCACTACACATAGTTTATCCCAATCCATTACCTCTACCTCACCCCTGTGGATAGCCCCCTCTCTGATTCACTGCATTGCTCTCCAAAAAACCAATCATTATGGAATACCTTCAGACGCCTAGACGACATTGAGTTATTTGAACACTATCTCTTCATTAAAACCCTCAAGCCATTTCAATGATCCTCTTCCAGCCAACCTCTTCAAAGATCTTTTATGCTCAGTGCTACCATTCTGGTCTAAAAGTATCCATGAATCTCTCCAGCAAGGCCTGATCCCTGACAGACTCAAAATGGATCAAGTTATCCCCATCCCAACAAATACCAAATGCGAACCTAACGGATCCCAACAACTTCAGACCAATTACCAACATATTGACTTTAGCCAAACTACTTCAGAAATGTGAACACACAACTATGTAATCACATTGAACTATTTCAACAGCTCGACCTTCACCAATCAGCATTCAGATTGGGTCACAACACTGATACTGCGCTGAACTACATTGCGGACGACACCTTGAAACTTCTGGACCAGAATGAAAGCTGCCTTCTTATACTTCTAGATCACTTCTCTGCAAATAGAACACGACCACTTGATTGCTCTGCTGGAAAAAAGGATGGGGTTAGCAGGCTCAATCCTAAATTGGTTTTCCTCATTCCTACACAATAGAACTCAAAGAATCAAAATAAACCAATCCCCTTCCAACAGTTCCCATGTCTCTATAGGAGAGGTTCAAGTTTCAGCACTGTTGCGCACGCTCCTCAACCTATTCATGGAACCTCTCACTGAAAATCTGAATTATTCAAACATACATTACCACATGTACGCAGACGAAACAACTGAACTTGAAAATCTCTACTCCGGAGGATATTAAACACAATGCTGCCATTGCGAAAACGCAAAATTGGTTAACCCACAATCAACTTAAATCCTCTGAAAACAGAATACCTCCTGATCTTCCCTCGCAAACAATCAACCCCACACATTAATGACTGGCTCAAACAACTAACGGCCCTCAAATGCAACCCCCATATTGTGGACTAAACTAGACCTTTAGGAATAATACTGGACAAACACCTAAATAACCAAGATCACATCAAGACAACAACCAGAGAAGCTAATCAACTTAACACCTTAAGGAAGATCAAACCCTTACTTCCTACCACGGACTTGAATCTGGCAGTCTAAGCACTAGTTATTTCTCGCCTAGATTACGGAATTGTGACCCTAGCTGGACTCCCCAAAGCCAAACTGGCCCCTTTAAAGGCTAAGTTGAGCTCTGCTGCCAGACTCATTACTGGTTCAAGAAAATCTGAACATATCACACCAGATTTAATTCAGCTCATGTGGCTCCCCTTAGAAGCAAGGATTAGTTTCAAGATTACCTGCTTGACAGAAAGCGCTTCACTATAACTCTTCGATTTATTTGGCAAACAAACTTGAACTATCTGGTTTGAATCAATGTAGGAAGCTGGCTCTGAATATACTATACCAAAGTGAGGTATAATGTACACAGAGTCTGGTGGAACACAAAAGGTAGGTAGAGGTAAAGAAGATAGCACCTCATTCTCTATTTGGGGTAGTGTGGTCAATCAGTAAGGCTTTATCAGAGGACAGTGTTAAGCATTTGTTGTACACAGTCAGCAAATTATTTCACACACTCAAAGACAACTTCAGACCAATTGTTTTTGTCTAAAAATATTCTTAGTTATTTTATTTTCTTGAACCAAGCAAGCCTTGCACACGTGAGCAATACATACTTTACAGTAGTAATGCAGTTTTAACAGTTTGGATTGCAATTGTATACGCACTTTGTTTTTATTTACAGTACTGTTACTGAGAAATGCAATGCAATGAAAATACAGTACATATACTTTGAATGGGCTTTTTAGTAAAATGACCAGTACATTACTTTCAGATTACTTTTCTTACACAGTGTAGTATACCTGGATAATACACTGGGACATTTCCTGTAAACAGGTAAGTAAAAGCGTTTTTATTCTTTAGTACAGTTGTAAAAGGTTTTCATAGATTTTCCAATTCCACACTAAAACGTTTCATAGAAAAACAGTCAATGTTATCCTATGGAGGAAAATAGTGTTATCGGTTCAAAGGTAAGTACTTTGTGGTGGGAGTTGGGATTCTGGGGTTAGACTTAGGGGTCCTCCAGGATCAAGGATGCACTCGTTACACCCTCAGTGGCACTAGGGCGGCCGGGTGCAGAGTGCTGAGGCCCAATGTTATCCAATAGTGGAAAGGGGGCCTCCGGTTGGTGGCTGCTGACGAGTAGGCCACTGGGTTGTAGGAGCAAAGCTCCTGGACTTGAGCTCAGGGCAAATGGGGCTTTAGGCAAGCACAAAAGATGCACCCTCAGCGGCACAGGGGCGGCCGGGTGAAGAGTGCGGTTTTGGCGTCGGGTGCCCTGTAGCTTCCAATGGGGAGTCTCAGGTTTGCAAACACAGCAGGCTAGGGGACGAAGGTCTGCTGGGTGCGACCACCACTTGGAGAGGTAAGTTGGGATGCTGGGGGTTGGTTAGGCACAGTCAGTTGGGCCACCCAAGGCCGTAGGGCATCGGGTGCAGATGTGCCTTTTAGGGTAGGATCTTATCAGTTCCTGGTCGCGGTTGGGGTAGCTTTCAGTTTGAGGATGCAGGCCTCGGCTGGAGGCAGGTCAGGTATTCACGGGTTACAGTCTGTGGGATTGAAGACAGGCAGGTCCTCCGGGTTTCTCGAGGTTGCTGGCTGAAGGACACACCGGGATTTTGATGGAGCAGGTTTGAGGTGGGGACAGGCCGGTAGGGCTGGAGCCAAGTCAGTGGGCATCCTCCTCTTGTCAGCGTCAGCACGGCTGTTTGGTCCTCCTTTTCTTCTGGTTTCTTGTCTGTGTAAGCTAGGATCAGGGGTGCCCCTAAATACTAGATTTAGGGGCGTTACAGGTAGGGAAAAGGTTGGGACCAATGGGTCCCTTCCCTGGGGTGAGTACACCCCTTATTATGCCACCCTCCAGTGGGAGGGGGGCATAAGCCTGTCTCTGGTTGGCTGGGTCCTCCCCCCCCCCTCCCCTCCCCCCCCATCTGCAAGATGGCTGGGACTGAGTTGTGCTTCACCCCGCCTCCCCTCCTCCTCCTAAGTGGTTGAGTGGCAGAGGTGGGGGACACCTTTCTCCCTCACTTGTTTCTCTCGATGGTTCTCCCTCCCAAAGTGGCGGTCAGAACCAGGCGGCAAGCCTTTGAAGCTTCCACTTCATGGACCCTGCCCATCCTGGGGGAAGAGGCTTGGCACCTTGTCCCAGGATGAGCATTGTTTAAGGCACCCGAGAGCAGCAGGCTCTCGACCCAGAGGTTCTGAAACAAGTCTGGTGGTGACAGCTGGCCAGAAGCCAATTAGCCGTGACACTAGTTAGATCGTTTTTCAGGGGGCATCTCTAAGATGCCCTCTGAGTGCATTTTCCATTAAATCCCACACGGGCATCAGTGTGGGTTTAATGTGCTGATAGCAAACTTCCCAGTTTTCAGTAATGTCATTATGTTGCTGTGGAGATCATAATGACAAACTCCCAGCACCATATACTCTTAATGGCATTACTGCACTTACAATTTCTAACAACTGGTTTAGACACTGTGGGAGTACAGGGCTCACGCACCTGTACCCTCACCACCAGTATAGTGCACCCTGCTGGAATGGGTGGATGACATATGCCAGGGCAGTGGGTTGTAGGCATGGCACACAGGAATGTGTGCCAAGTCAACTTCACTTTGTTCTGCACCAAAACAGGCAGCCTGCAATGGCAGTGTGTGTGTAAAGGTACAGGGCCCTAATGGTGGCACAAGTGCTGTAGCCCTTACAAGCCTTCCCTGGCCACATTGCCCTTGGTACCTGTGGTACTATTTACACGGGACTGACATGTGGCCAAAGAGTGACAATTAATGCAAAGCACAGTGAATCCAGAAAGATTCACGCTGCAAAACTGGATTTTGTCTCAACGCAGTTTAGGAAAAGGACATAGGGCCTGGGTACCTGTTTGGCAGGAACCCAGGGCACACTTAAAGTGTTTCAGCAGTTTGGCAAAAAGTGGGGGGAACCATGCAGATAGGGGGCACTTTCTTACAGCGCCTTACTGCTGAAACCTCAAATTCTGCAAAAAGAAAACTTACTAGTGAGACTTCTCGGGTATTGCCCCGAGAATCTGAACTCCCTTTCCCCATAAATCAGACTGATCCCCTCAACTATCATTTAATAACAAGCATTTGCAATGCAATAGGTCTCGCAGTTACACGAGTTAAAGCTATTGGCATTGTAAATGACAATGCCAATAGGCATTGTTATTTGCAATGTCAATAGCTCAAACTCGCGTAAATGCGAGACCTAATGCATTGCAAATGCTTGTTTCTTTTTCTGTCACCTTAGTACATCAGATTATATCAGTGCATTGAGAAGTATTTTTGAAAAGTGATAAATTACAAACATGACTTTACAAACATTCATGTTTCCACCCACCCTGACAGCAATGCCAGTCGTGAACTAAGAGGCAAGTCGGTTATGTGCGCCTTTTGGGCAGTCTGGGTTGCTATTATACAGAAACAACATTATGGTTTAGTAAATCAAACACAGAATGTTTTGCACAGAACAAGTCCTGAAGTCTATTATTTAGAGGTCCTTTTATATGTGATAATAAAGTAAAAGGAGGGAAAATTAAATAGAAAAAATTGCCTAGGATCACACTGTTTGATCAGGTGGGGAAACTGGGATTGATACAGATTTTCTGGTTTAACATTGTGCAATTCAGCCACTAGAAATACATGCTTCGCCTCATATACACCCACCTTATCTCTCCCTGCCCCCTCGACAACCACCCTGCTGGCTTCAATGTGGCCCTCGGTCAGGTCATAGACCAAACTTTTTGACCCCTGGGAAAATGTTTGCGAATACTCATGTTTTGGAACATGTTACCTCTTGTCAGTAGATGAAGAGTCCATCGTTTTTAAATAGATTCATTTGGCTAATGGTTTATAAACAAAAGTAGGTACCAATAAAAACTTACTAAACTCTGCAAGCCATATTGGAAGTTTCGATACACGTTCTTGCACATCACGAACACTTTGAGTTGTATTTAGAAGATGTTTTATTGTGCACAGATCCTTATCTGGTTAGACAGCAGGACGCATCACGTGTCTGTTGGCACTGTCTTGTAATTTGCACTTTCCATTCATAAAGCATGTGACGAAGGGCGCCGGGGTTACATCGAGACACTCCTGGAGGCGACAATAAAGGGATGCGAACAAAATGCGCGGCGGACCCTTTAAGAAGAAAAAGGCGGGTCCAGCAAAAAGGAAGCCGGGCACATTCTTATCGCCGAAGCCCCTGGACCAAAAGCTAAAGTAGAAGAGGACCGTGAAAAAAAAGAGAAATTCTCGTAGTTGAAACCCCCTCGTCGCCGAAGGTCTGAGAGGTGTTGTTGTCCTTCTCGTTCTTACTTCACCGGGGAGACTCGCCGACGGGCTGAAAGGGGGAAGTTAGAAGGGACGGGGCTTATGCTGGATGGGAAGAAGACAGACGTTGAGGACGAAAGTGCGCCACAGACAGCCCCGGCGCCCGGCCAGAGGGGCGCGAGAGCACCCAGCGCGAGCTCAGGAGGGCACAGGTGAGCGCGCGCGCCCCCCGTCAAGCGGCAGCGGGTGTGCGGAGGTAGCGCGAGGGCCCCTGCGGGTGAGGAGAAGGAGGGCGCGCGCCAGAGACCATCCGGCGCTGGTGGCGGCCGGGGAAGAGGCTTGAGACGCAGTGGCCCCGGCTGCAGCCAAGGGGGCAGAGCTCGGTGCAGCCCGCGTGGAGGCGAGAAGTTGTGTGTTGAGCCATGGGAAATTGAAACAAGTGTCTTGTGATGAAATCGTTCACAAGTGGCGAGCCTTCAGTTTCATTAATGCGTCACTCGCAGTATTAGATAGAGACGTGTTAAAAGTGGGAGCACGCAAGATCGCTTTGAATTGTGTTGAGCAAAAGGGTTACAATTTTAAAAAGATAATTTAGACTGTAAATCATCAGTTATGCACCATCAATGTCCGTTCCTACTCGCTTTGTTGCTGCCCGTCGTTTTACATTTTTCATTTGAAGCACTTTGCAACCGTTTTTGGCATCTAAATATGACACACAAGGCATATAAACCACGGCAGGGAAAGGGTTCATTAAATTACTCATGTTCTGCTGTTACTGAAAAATATTGTTCTATTCAAGCCCACTGCGTTCCAGTGACAAACGAGCCAAAAACAGGGAGGCTGGCGATTACACAAAAGGGTTCATTATAAGGGAAGGCACATACAAAACGTGGTTTGCAGGAGCTTATTCTAAAAGCAAAGTACTTTAATAGGTAACAGGCCAAAAACAGGGAGGCTGGTGAGGACGAAAGTGAAACTGCATACTGGCTTGCTGAAGGAAGGGAGACAGGAGATGTGCACGCCGCGTGGCTGTAGGCGCGTACACCAACTCAAATCCGCCGAGACCATGCGCGTGCCCATCTCCTGTCCCACTTCCGAGGCAAGTCAGCAACAATAGATCTCGCTGGCGACAGCGCTTCGCGCTGCGTTCGCCAGGCGAGACCTAAAAAGGAAGTCAAAGTGCTACTAATGAAAAAATGTTTGCGCTAAGGCTCATGTACTCTCCTAGCCGGCCAAATTTGTGATACCCATTTAAAAGCATTGGATTTCTATGACCCTGTATATATACATACAGCGGGTGGCAGGGGCTTTGTGACAGCCTCCTGCCTCATTTTGAGGCCCCTTGGTAGGAAGCTGGCTCTGTATATCCTTTACCAAAATGAGGCACAGCACAGAGTCCATTGAAACACCAAAGGTAGGCAGAGGTAAAAGTAGATAATACCTTACTTTCTATTTGTGGTAGCATGGGCGAGCAGTAAGGCTTTATCAAAGGGTACTGTTAAGCATTTATTGTCACACTCAGGCAAGAAATGGCACACACTCAAAGATTGAACACTGACCAATTTGTATTTTATTTCTAGAACCAAGCTAGGCCTAGTGCAGGTAAGTGAAATAATGCTTTGCAGGTATATTGCAGTTGTAACAACTGAAATGCAGTTGGATGTAATTGGTTTGTTTACAGGCAAGTCAGTCAAAATTACTTCAGTTACTTTTGAGATTACTTTGTATGTTATTTTTTAGATTACTTTTTAAGTTACTTGTTCTACTCCTTGTGATATGCCTAGATATCACACTTCCTAGAAAAAAGTTTTTCATGGTTTCATACCAACCAACTCCACACTTCAAAGATTTTTCACAGGAAAGAAGTCAACGCAGTCCTATGAGGTCGACGTGCGCGGTGGCCATCTTTGGATTCTTTTTTCTGTTTCTCTAATGTTTTGTAATTCTTGAGATGGTTTTGAAAACTTACTGATGGTCCTTTGCTTCCCCACCTGTTTGTTTTCCTTATGGGGGAGGCCGGGTGGGTCGCATGTGAACCCAGAAAATTCTTCAAGCTGCAAAACTACTCCTTCTGGTAAGTAACGATTTCATTTTGCAGAGTGAATCCTTTTCTGGATTCACATGCTGTGCATCAGATTATGTAGCGCTATCCCCCGTGTCTCGGAGGCTGTGGTGAAAGGAAGACCTTGCAAACAGGTGTTGAAGCACCCTTTGTCCAAATTAAGCTTCCTTAGTCATTTGTATATCCACACAATAATGCTTTGTAAAGGTGTGTGGTGATTCCCATGTTGCTGCTGCGCAAATGGAATCAATGGGTACATAGGCCATAAATGCCAGCGTTGCTCCTTTCTTTCTAGTGAAGGAGCGGTTGGTTGCATTGTTAGTTCCTTTTTGGCGCTGGTATAATTGCTTTTGTGACAGCTGATGCGGTGTTGGTATGTGCGTAAGCAACCAACAATTGCTTTGTTTTTCTGATCTGTTTTCTGCAAATACAGAAAAGCCCTCCTTACATCCAGGGTATGGAGGCTTCTCTCTGCTTTAGTTTTTTGGTTTTTGAAGAAAACTGGCAGGAGAATGTTTTGATACAAGTGATACTTAGATGCCACTTTTGGCAAAAATTGCGGGTTTGTTTTTAAGATTACTCATCATTGTGGATTTGTAAGTAGGGTTCTTGTATAGTTAATGCTTGCAGTTCACTTACTCTTTGTAGTGACGTCATTGCAATGAGAAAGGCTGTTTTGAGAGTAATATGTTTGAGGTCTGCTGCATGCATGGGCTCAAAGGGTTTTCGTTCAAGTGAATCCCACTGTAGTTTCGCCCAGCTGTTCGGGGCTCCGACCACTCCGCCTTCTCACCGCTGACCCGCTCTGACTTAGATAGCACCCGTCAATCGGCAACCCAGTCCTGAAGATGATCCCGACTAGATAGGATCGAAACGCCGTCGACCAACTTTTAGCGCAATTCGAGGCGCACGTCTCTATGGTTCACTGAAATATTTTGAATAATACGAATCAATGCCTCAAACTTTTAAAATTGAACCATAACTCTGTATATATTCTTCACATTGTCATCTTGCGCTTTTCGCTGTTCTTCACCACGTGTCACTTGCGCCGTCACTTTTCATGTCACGAGCACAACGTGCACCTATTGTTTTTGGGTTTCCTTTTCAATTTATGCCCGCAGTGCTGATACAACTGTATTGTATAAATTGCTATAACCAAATATATGATGCCATGAGCACTTCCAAAACAACATGAGTCTCCCTTCTTCCTTCGTGTAATTATTTGTACATACATGTAGAATTTCCTTTTCTTCAATAACACCAGTTGAGACACTGTCCATTTCACTGTATAGCATTTTCTTGTTGGCTTTTCTTTTGCTTCTTTTAGAATTCCCATGGTTATGAGCAGTAGATTGAGATGCCCAAATTCAATGTATTCAGGTGCCAGGCTGCTAGATGTAAAGTTGCTGGTTCTGGGTGAAAAATCTGGCCCTGTTGCATTGTCAGCAGGTCTTTTTCTGATTCGATCCTGACCACTTCTACTTTGGATAGTTCTAAGAGAGTTGAGAACCAGGTTTGTCTTGGCCAATGAGAATCATATTTGTTCCTGGTTCCTTTGCTTTTTGTAGCAATATTTGTATTAGGGGTATTGGTGGAAAAGCGTAAACAAATGTCTGACCAATTGAGTGAAAGAGCATTTCCCTTTGACAAGTGGTGTGGAAACCTTGAGGCAAAGCTTTGGCATTTCTTGTTCTGCATTGTTGCAAACAGGTCCAACACTAGCGTTCCCCAGATGTTGAATAGGTACTGTTGTCTGTTTTTACTCCAATTCGTGGGAGCAGTTGTTTTGTCTGCTCAGTTGGTCTGCTGTAATATTGTCTACCCCTGGTAGATGTACTGTCTGTAGATTGATTTGTTGTGGTATTGCCCAATGCCAGATTTCCTGTGCAAGTTTGCTCAGGGGAAAGGAGCTTGTTCCACCCTGTTTGTTCAGGTAGAACTTTGTAGTTGTATTGTCAGTTTGTATTAAGATGGTTTTCCCTAAATAGGTTTCTGGAATGCTTTGAGTGCAAGAAAAAACTGTTTATCGCCAAAAAATTGATGTTTTGTGGAGTCCTGTTCTCTCCACTGACCATGAACTTTCAGCTGGTTGAAATGTGCACCCCACCCGTTGACGAATGCATCCGTGGTGATTGTCACAGATGGAGTTGGGTCCCTGAAAAGTCTACCCTGTGCTATGTTTTTGGATGCCCGCCATTGTCTCTCTGCTTGCACCTTTTGTGTAACAACCACTAGATCCTCCCAACTTCCTTTGGCTTGTGAGTAGCTGTTGGTGAGCCATTCTTTAAATGGGCGCATGTGTAGGCGAGCGTGAGGGATGAGTGGGATACATGATGCCATCATGCCCATTAGTTTCATTACTTTCCTCACTGTCAGAGACTGACCCCTTTAGTAGAGGGCTGTTCGTGATGGGATAGTTTGCATTATGGCTTGTGTGGGATAAGCCTTGGCGTATATTGTGTTCAGTCTTGCTCCCGTCTTGCTCCCAGGAAGGTTTTTTCTCTTTCTGGTGTTGTAGAAGATTTCCTGTGGTTTATTGAGAAACCCAGGTTTTGTAGCGTTTGAATTGCTTTTTGAACATGATTGTGGCATATTTGTTTCGTGCGTCCCCTTATTAGCCAGTCTTCTAAGTAGAGGCAGATGTGGATTTTTTCTCTTCTCAGGTGTGCCGCTACTGCGGCTAGACACTTTGTGAACACCCGTGGAGCCGATTTCATGCCGAACGGGAGTACCTTGAATTGGTTTTGTGTTCCGTTGTGTAGGAATCTTAGGTACTTTGTGCCCTTTGTTCATAGGGATATGCAAGTAGGCGTCCTTGAGGTTTATTGTTGCTAAGTAATCCCCTTTTAAATCTGTGGGATTATTTCTTGAAGGGTACACATCTTGAAGTGTTGTGTTAGTATGAACTTGTTTATGAATCTTAGGTCCATGATTGGCCTTAGAGTCTGGTCCTGTTTGGGTACTAGGAAGTAAGGCGAGTAGTTTCCTTTGTACCATCCTTGTCTTGGTACCTTTTCTATAGTCTGTTTTTGGTATAGTTCTTTGATTTCTGCAGTGATTGTTCTGATCTGGTTAATTTTCTTATTTTGGGAGGATTTGCAGGCAGTGTCTTTGTGAGCTCTACGCAAAATCTGTATTCTACCAAATGTAATATCCATTTGTCTGTTGTGATCCGTTTCTATTGTCTGTGGAAAAAGGATATTCTCCCCCCTCCACTGGTGTTGTGTGGGTCCTTTTCCGTGAAAGTCAGTTAGACCAGTTTCCTCTTCCTCTAAAGGATTGGCCTCTTCCTCTGCCATTCCCTCTTCCACAAAAGGGCTGCTTTTACTGTTGTTGCCAACCTTGATAGCTAGACTGTTGACCCATCTGTTGGTTTGGGTTCTGTCCTTGAGATTGTTGTGGTATCTGCTGTCCTTGACCAAAGCGGACTACCTGTTGTCTTTTAGTTAGAGAAGCCTCCTCTTTTACCAGAGCTTCTTTGCTGTAGGACCCCCATTGCCCTTGCTGTTTCATTGTCTTATTTAATTTGCTGAAGGGATTCATCCACTTCCTTGCCAAACAGAGATTCTCAGTTGAACGGTCTATTAAGAATTGATGTTTAAAGCCAGAATTTCTGAGCCAGGAGTGCCTTCTAAGGATGGTTCCTCTGCACATTTGCCTGCTTGCAGTGTCTTCTGCATCTAGGGCTGACTTTAGGCAGGTGTTAGCTACATTTTTCCTTTCTTCGACAATAGATTTTGCCCTCTTTTTATCCACTTCGGGGAGTTTGTTCAGCAACTCTTCTATTTCATCCCACTGTTGGTGGCCATATCTGTTTAATAGGGCATAAAACTTGGCAATGTGCCACTGTGTTGCTGTCTCTTCCTCCATTCTCCTCCCCGCCATGTCCATCCTTTTACTTTGATTTTCAGGTGGTGGCCCTGTGTTGGAGACTGCATTGGCTCTCCTCCTGGCTGTGGGGACAATAATAGCAAAGCACTGTACTTCCCTGAATATATTTTGGGTCTTTTGAGGAGGGTTTGTACTTTCTCTACTCTGGGGGTTACCCCCTTGCTTGAAGTTGGTTCTTTGAATGCTTCTTTGCCTTGGTCCAGGATACTTGGCAGCATAGGCAGGTATTGTGTTCCTCTTGCAGCTGGTGCCAGTGTTTCTAGCAAGAAACATGTGTCCCTTTTGCTTCCTCTAAGGGTACTCCAAATTGATTTGCTGCCCTTTTGACAATGTCACTGTAGAAAGCTATGTCATCTGGAGGTGAGGCTTTCGAAGGGTAGCTGCAAATCTCTTCTGGGCTCTTGGTTTCAAGGTCGTTCCACTCGTCCTCAACATTTTCAGAGTTTTCCTCCTCTTCAGGTATGTCTCCGTATTCCTCTGGTTCTTCGCCTCGAGATTCCGGTGTTGGCGGAGAGTCGAAGAGCCCTTCTTCCTCCCTTTTGGCATCTTCTGCCTCTTCGGCGTCCACGTTCTCCAGTTCGGCCGCCGGTGTTTTTGGGATTCGAAAATCCTACAGCGAGGCATCGAAGTCCTCCTTCCTTTGTAAGAGCATTGCCATTTCTTCCTTGAGTCTTCTTTTGTTTTTGACTTTGAGGGCCCTCTACTTTCGTGGCCAGATATTTTATTTTCTTCCCGACGTCAGTCTTCGGCGGTGTAGTGTTCTTTTTTGTGGGTTCAGTGTCGACCCTTTGTTTCGGCGTCTTCTGCGATTTTCCCTCCTCGGTAACCTTCAGTTGGGTTCCATGGGGTTCTTTCAATCGCGGCTGACCTTCGATCGCCTTTTTGCTCGGCATCGGGGCTGCTTTGTGCACCTTATGTTCGTGGACCTTTGGTTCAGATGGTTTTTTTATGGTGTCTTACCTTCTCAGTCTTCTTTTTCGTATTCTTAGCCTTTTTCTCAGCGTTGATTTTTTCGGAGTCCCCCTCTAGGGCCTCGCCATCCGATCCCTCTTGCGATGACTCCGCTGGTGCTCCAGGTTTCTCCTCGTCACTCGAGAAACCCAGGTCTCTCAGAGAGGTTTTCTTCGTTGTCTGCGACATTGTGGCATAGTGGGCCTGTCTCGGACTACGGCGTGTCCTTGGCGTTTTCAGTAGGAATGCTGCGCAGGCCTCAAAGTCCTTTTGGTCTTCGGGCAGGCAGAGGTTGCAGACATTGTGTGGGTCACGTTGAGCGTACTTGTGGTGGCACTTGGGGCAGAACTTGAAGGGCGTATTCTCCATGGCCCCTACCTCGCCTCCATTTGTGGACCGGAGTGGTCCTCTGGTTCTGCCTTACTCACGACGATCGATGGCATTTCTTTGTTGATGTTCGATGATTTAGTTTGTTAATCATCTTTTTTTCGAAGTTTTTGGGGAAAAATCAAAACTTTCTTCAGAGCTTCCGGTCTTGCTTCCAGACTCAACGGCGGAAAAAAGAATCTGAAGATGGCCACCACGCACGTCGACCTCCAGGATACAGTCGGTCTTCACACAGGGGACGTACCAGGCACCAAATGGTGGTCGACAGCGACCAAAACAAGAGAAAAAAAAAAAGGAAAAAAAACAGTCAATTCCGGACCCAACCACTAGATGGATGGCAGAATGATGCACAGCATGTGAATCCAGAAAAGGATTCACGCTGCAAAACTTGGGGTTGTCTTCTCCAGGGCGGCTGGATGCAGGGGTGTCTTTTGAGTTAGTTGTGTCTCCATGCAGAGACTGCAGGCGACGTCGGGAAGTCCTGGCGGGGTCAATCCATGCTGGACTCGGACTCTGGAGCGCTGTTGGACCTCGATGGGACCGGTGGGCCACCTGGAATCGGGGCATAGGCGTCGAGTGCAGTGGTGGTTCCAGGCGTCAGGTTTCTTTGTCCTCAGCAGGCTCAGAGTATGGCCTGGGAATTTCTTTGGAACAGAGCTGCTGTTCACAGGAGATCCAGTCTTTGTTGAAGGCAGTCCGTCCTCCTAAGGTTCTGGAGGTCGCTGGATGCAGGACAGAGGACTTTTAGAGCAGGATCTCTGGAAACTGCAGACGGGCCTGTAGGGCTGGGGCCAAGTCAGTTCTTCTCTGCAGTCGCCTCTGCTGGGTGTCTTCTTTCGTAGGTTAAGGGAATCTATCTTCTTGCTTCAGGGCTGCCCCCTAAATACTGTATTTAGGGGTATTTTAGGGGTCTCGAGGACAGTAGCCAATGGGCTACTGGCCTTAGGGTGGCTACAACCTTAGTGTGCTCACCCTACGTGGGGGAGTGGGCACAATCCCTAATCCTGATGGGAGAGTTCCTGCCATCTGCAAGATGGCGGGCACTGAAGTGTGCTTCACCTAGCCTCCCCTACCTGAGGGGCAGGGTTGGCAGAAGTGGGCACACCTTCTGGGCTGTGCTAATTGTTCCCACCTGCCTTCCCGCCGAGAAGGGGCCTGCTCCTGTTAGCAGGAGAGGTTAGGGGTCGCGTTACAAAGCCGGCAAGGCCTTTGAAGCTCCCCTGCCACAGATGGCTCCTCCTGGCCTGGGGGAGGTGTCACCACCTCCGCCCAAGAAAGGCTTTGTTTCTGGGCTCAGGGAGCAAAGGCTCCCAACTCAGAGGTCCAGAAACATGTCTTGTGGTGACAGGCTGGTGTGTACCAGTCAGGGAACCCACTAGAGGCTCGTCGTTTTTCAGGTGACATCTCTAAGATGCCCTCCGAGTGCATTATATATTAAATCCCACACTGGCATCAGTGTGGGTTTATTACGTTGAGAAGTTTGCTACCAAACTTCCTAGAATTCAGTAAAACCATTATGTTACTGTGGAGTTCTTAACGACAAACTCCCAGACAATATACTCTTTATGACTATACTGCACTTACAATGTCTAAGAATGGACATAGACACTCTAGGGGTACAGTGCGCATGCAACTGTCCCCTCACTAGTGGTATACTGCACCCAGCTGGAGCGGTGTCTTACCTGTACCATAGGCAGTGGGTTGCAGGCATGACTTTTCACCTTTCTCTGCACCAAAACACACAGCCTGCAATGGCAGGGTGTGTGTGTGTGTGTGTGTGTGTGTGTGCGCGCGCTAAAGTACAGGACCTCTAAGGGTGGCACAATATGTGCTGCAGCCCTTAGGGGCCTTACCTAGTCACAGTGCCCTTGATACACATGGTACATTTTACAAGGGACTTACAGGTGGACAGAGAGGTGTCAATTGGGGGTACAAAGGTACAGATTTTAGGAAAGAACAGAGGCCCTAGGAACCTGATTGGCAGGGACCCAGACCACATCAAATCCAAGTGCATCAGAAATCTGGCAAAAAGTGTGGGGGTTACTGCAACAGGAACCCAGCTTTCTAAACCCTCCCATCCTGTTTCTCTCTAGATTTTATCTGCTTTACTGTTTCTTCCTTCTTGACCTCTTGTAAAGCTCTCTAATACTCATTTAAATTAAAAAAAAACATGGATTCTGCTCAGTCTTTGGAATTTTGTGAACACACTTGTGGAAGTGGTGATCACAAAAAGCAATTCCTTGAATTGATGATACTGACCCACTTACCACTAATCGTAGGTAACGGAGATGAGCGGTATAGATAGCTATACGAAAGTAGGAGTCCTTAAGATAAAGAGCTGACAAAATGCCCTTGCTATAGAAGAGGAATACGGACCTGCACAGTGACCATATAGAAGAGTTCTGAAAGGATGTTGAGGGGGCCTAGAGATCATGAACTTGCCTTTGAGATCCAGCCTTCTTGGGGATGATAAACTAAAGGGAGTAGACTCCACCTTGGTGTTGTAATGGTGCTGGTTCTATTATGCCCTTGATGAAAAGCGCTTGAACCTCTTTTTGAGGAAGGCGCTGGTGTTCCAAAGAAGGGAGAGGAGGGGGGGGGGGGGGGGGGGGGGGGGGGGGAGAGATTGAGTGCTGGGTGGAATGTTTAATGGTGTTGGTGAGTTCTAGGCAGTGTCCATGTTGTATGATATAAAGTACCCACTGGTCAGAGGTCATCTCTTCCAAACGAGAAAGGAATCCCTATAGAGTTTTGCCAACAGGTATATTGGGATTTTTTTAGGGGAGGGCAAGGGAGGGGCATTGGTTTGGGCTGTGAAAGGGAGTTGCTCCTTGGTGGAGGGAGCTCCTGTAGCAGCACCTTCCTTGGTTCTGCCTTTGGTATTATTTCCCCAGTAACCACTCCCTGAGTACCGTCGGTGGTACTACTGTTGCCTTTTGTAGGATGCGGGAGATTCGGGGGATGAGGTTTTACTAGCATCCATGTACTGAGACCTATGAAAGGATTCCTGAGGTGACAGCGCATGAGGGTCCCCATCGCCTTGACTGTACCCATGTCTTTTTTCAGTTTCAAGCATCTGGTCCAAACAGATTTTAGCAGAACAGATTTAACAGATGCTGCTGACTTCTGGCTTGAAGCCAGAGACACGGAGCCAGGCCAGCCAGGAAGCTGGTGTTAATACCTCAGGTATGTAGCAGATTGTGGCATTCAAGATGGTCTTGTCTTTGGCCACATCCTCCTGACCATGCTGTTCTTACTGACCTTAGGCATTTGAGTGCCATGTGAACCACTAGAGTGTCAGGTGGAACGTGGCTGCAAACATAAGGCAGGTCAATGAGCAAGGATTTCTACTTCTCTATAGTCTGCATAACAGCCTGGGCTTTGACCGTCTCTGGAGCTTTTTGGGCGTTTTCAGCATTCCCTTCAGCATGGGGGGTGGGGAGGGGAGGGGGGGGCTGGACTGTATGTTAAGTAGACTGTTTCGACCAGGGAGTCATTGTCATCCTGGAAGACATGGATGTCTACTTTAAGAAAGCAGCAGCTCTGTGGATGACCTTGCAATAGGAGGTAGTATCAGGTGGAGAGGGTTTTGCCCGACAGAGGCTAGGGTCTGTGTTGCCGTGGAGATCGTCATACCACGGGTCGTTCTTGGTTGTGGGTCATGGGGAGCATTAGGCCTGTGTGGGTACAATGGGTTGTGTTCTCCTTCCTCATCTGAAGAGAGTGTTGCGACCTATGTGGTGCGGCTAGAGGAGGTGGAATATATGGTGGTGGCTGCAAGGGTGGAGAAGGTGGTCGAGGAGGGGGAGGCGAGCAGCGATGGGGCCCCTGTCCTAGGCTTTTGTGCCCTGGAGGACACCTGGATTCCAGGTCAATCTGCTACTGGAACAACCACTTGATTCTTTGGCAATGTGTCCAGTGACTGTAGCGTGGGCTTGGTAGTAATTTTTTCCATCTGCAGGTGTAAAAAAAAAAAAAAAAAAAACATGTTTGGCCGAGCGTCAAGCTTCTTCCGTAGACATTGGAGAATGGGTTGCTTCGAATTTCAGGAGTTTGCAGTCGATGGCACCTTCAGCGACACATGGGTTTTCAGCACAGAGTGTGAAGGTGTTTTCACTGTAGTAGTCTGCTTCAGCACCGGGGAGGCTTTCAGTGCTGGAATGCTCTCATCAGGCTCAGGGGAGAGGCAGGGATTACAGAGCTGGTAGTAGTGTGTGCAGGGAAACTTTGTATTACATCGGGGGCAGTACTGGAAGGGCATCCTTTCCATCACAGACCAGGCATTGTGGATGAGAAGGAGGTGCTGAGAAAAGGTGGGAGTGAGCCCGGCAGAAATGGTGTGA
This sequence comes from Triturus cristatus, assembly GCF_964204655.1. Lineage (NCBI taxonomy): Eukaryota > Metazoa > Chordata > Amphibia > Caudata > Salamandridae > Triturus > Triturus cristatus. The sequence goes on along the minus strand of NC_140584.1, from coordinate 932,005,675 downwards.
GGACCTGCAAGGCTGAAGGTGTCGAGGTTTGCGCAACTGTAGGATGAACATCGACACCAATGAAGTGGGACGGAGTGATGATTTCTGGAATTAACTGGAGACGGATAGATGAAAAAACCTGCCAGAAGGCGCTATTGGGTGCCGAACACTGAGCCTGGTCGGCACACATCCAAACTAGATGGCGTAAAATACAATCAAACAGTGCAGCCAGTGTCCATACACATTACAAGCTAAAGAAGGAGTCACTATGGCTTGTGGCTTGTAAGACGTCAAAGAAAAAGTTGCAAACGTTCAAGCCCAATACTAGATGGCTGGTCTATGCAGAGAATGTACATCTATATTTACACATGCTATTAACAAGTAGTTCTCTGAATGTAAGCCGTGGAAGGATACAACTCTGCCAATAAAAATGGCAAGAAGGCTTTACAACAAGGGTGGGACAAACCAGTAAAGGATAGACAACAAACTAATAAGCAGCAAGCAAATGAGATGAAAAAAAGCGCCAATCAATGTGATGCAGGTGTAGCTGCCTCCAGGTGAGATCTAAATATAGTGACCCTTGATCATAAAATCTTGCAATAGTTCTGCAGACCTTTTACAGTCCATCAACTGGCACTTTTACTAGTTAGCCCAGCTAGCGCTCTCTAGTTTGAAGAGCATTTATTGCTTTAAGAAATGTAAGTACGCTAAACTGGAAGCTTAAATGAAAGTCTTTACAGCTTGCACAGACCTTTTCAAAGCAATTTAAAATTTCAGCAGATATACAAAATCAAATCCTAATTCAAGTATGCATACCTCATATACTGCTGTAAGATCTCTAAAGAAGCTTTTTGCTCCATTGAGCAGTGCCTCATTCTCAGGACAAACTACAACGTAGGCAATGTCTCGCTGAGATCCATACGGCTCTAGCATCAGCCTCTCCCAGTACGGCAAAGCAAATGGTGAAAGTACCAAAAAATCGTGATCATATCCCAGCAAAAACGTAGGAATTGGCAGTGGTTCTGGGGATTCATCAGTTCCTAAAGCACAAAATTAGATTGTTTAACATTAAACCAAAACAAACAACAAAAAAGACAGCCATGCTATATTTTCATTGTATCAGATACAAGCAAAACAGTAATTTAGGTACCTGATTTAGGTATGAATGAAGCAGTGCCTTTCACCTAGGTGAATGTAGTCACATCTTTTAAGGCAATAGTACTGTCTTGATCAGAATGACTTCACTGATATTATCTAGTGATGACTACTACCAGGAAAGTTACAGCATACTTATTACTTCTCTCAAAAGACTGCTTATGTGCATGTAATTTACTCATTGGCTCAACCTTACACTCCTTCTAGTAAGCAGTAAAGAGGATGCTGGCATTCTCATTATGTTAAATCAGTGCAGCAAAGACTAGTGCAGCTTAATTACAAGCGCTCGTCATAGTATTGTTACTATTAATAAAGTACTAATAAATCTGAATTTAAAAAACTTCTAACAGAAGCTAAAACTACCATTATGCAGCAAGACAATTACCATGACATGAAAGAAAATCACTTGTAAAACTATCATGTTTCCTGAGCTGCAGCAGTTTAATCCATCTTATGAAGAACTGATTCAACAAAAAGTTAAATTCCAAAATAATGTAACTGTTGCGTGCATAAACTACTATAGTTTTACGAGTGGAGCAGATTAATGCAATGTAGTTTACCGTAAGTGCCTCGGCCAGCCATTTTGTGAAACTGTTGCCACGTGAGGGGGCCTTGTACACCCCAAGATCGGACTGTTCGTTTTTTCTGAATAGCATCCTGCAAAACTGGCTGGAGGGAAAGAAGCATTCGAAGGATGTCTTGCGAACACTGCATGCTCACATCCACAGCTGGAAGAGATTGGAGCAGAAAAAAAGCATATGGCTGATTCAAAATGCGAGTAAGACAAGACAGTGGTTTAATACAATAAACATTTGAGTCAGTAGTGCAAACAGTTTCACATTTAGGTACAAATTATACAATCTTAAATCATGCTTTATAGTGATATCTTGCCTGATGCTGGCACCAGCGTAGCACTGTTTAACTTGTGGAAAAGCTAGTAGTCATGAGACATAACTTTGTATGAGGCTACTGTACTACTACAACAGCAACATTTGCATATTACTCTGCAGACTTGCATATATAGTTTATGCCATGCTGTGCTCAAGTGTAGTTATATTCAAAGATATTTAAACACAACCAGAAGATAAAACTTTAAATCTGTGCAGTGACAAAATACTCCAATAAATAGGCCTTGTGAAGATAGGATCAAACTGCCTAACAGAGACATGAAACTGCAATACAATATGCAGTGTTGCCTCAGATTAATTATATGATGCATTGTTAACACAATTTAATTTACGCAAATGTATGCTCATTAGTAATCTTTATAACATGTTTATTGGGCCCCATTGCAAACACACAGACTCATGCAATGCACCAGTGGTTGTCTTTCTATAGATCTCTAGGATAAAAGCTTGTTTGCAAATCCTTTTGGCCCATTTTGACAAATGCTTTGTGTTTAGTGTTGGAGGGGGAGCTGGAAAGAGGCACCAAGGATACTGGTTGTTGGCTTCAAAGGGTACTTTTCAAATTTAAATTGGCACCAAGAATTTGAGTTTAGCACCTATAAAATAAATTTCCAAAAAACAGTAGATGGAACACCAAATGTGATACATAGACAGGAGTAAATGAGAATAGTCTTACAGTGTGAATCCATTCAGTGATATTTAAGTATCCAAACAATATCTGGCAGGAATATATTACACAAGTTTAATTTGCAAGCTATTTATTAAACATTTGAGTTAGTATTAGCCATTTTACTAACTTGAAGGCTGAATGTTTTCCCTTAGACAGCCAGTGGTATACAAAATGTCGTCCCATTTAAGATTAGGATACAGGCAGGAGTGTGGGCAGTCATTAAACAAGATCATTTGATGCTTGTGACCCATAATTTGAGTAACTAATCTGCACATTTTCAAAAAGGAACACGGTACCTTTGGTAACGCATTATCGGGTAGAGACAATATCTAGCTGCCAATTCCTTACCTTTAAATTTTTCCAGCCAGCAGGCTGGATCCAGAAACTTTTGAGAGAACAGTACCCCTGGTCGCCATCGGGTGGCTTCATTGGGCTCTGCGCGACATCAGCAGCGTTGGTTATGACATTGCGGTGACCTATATAGGTGCCACCAAGGACTGCGTGGGCATCAGTACTTTTCACTTTTCCACGCCAGAAGAACAGAGCAATGAAGTGACTAACTTGTGTGTGTCATATCTGGGGCCCTGAAAAAATGAACATCCTTAGCCCTATTAAACATGGCCACAGAGCAGGGAGACATGGGTGGGTTTGTAAGGAATATTCAGCTAGATATTGTGTCTACCAGATAATGCGTTACCAAAGGTAAGTATATTGTTCATCTGATAGAGACTTCTAGCTGCAGATTCCTTACCTTTGAATAGATACCCAAGCCATACCATCCTGGCAGTGGAAAGATTTTACACAAGAGCCCTACAGGACCGAATGGGCAAAATGCCCGATCCCGACTGTCTAGGCAGTAATGCTTGGCCAACATGTGCAAGGATGCCCACGTTGCTGCCAGGCAAATATCCAGGACAGGGACACCCCGAGCCAAAGCCATGGTCACAGCTTACCCCCCTGGTGGAATGAGCTTGTAAGCCCTAGGAGGCTGCTTCTTATCCAGGGCGTAGCAGATTTTAATGCAGAGAACGACCCAGTGAGGACCAGACTGTTTCAGCACTGCTCGACCTTTAGCTCCCATGTCTCAATCTACAGCCCTCCCGCACTCCCCCCCCACCCCCCACCCCCCCACCCCCGAAACAGCGCAATTTTTCAGAAGCCGTAAGCTCGATCGATCCGGCGCCTCTGCTGGTGCGGGTTCCCTCCAAGAGCCTGTTTAACAAGGCCTCTCTCCCCAGCAAGGCAGGCTAACTTAAACAAGCAGAAACAAACAGCTGGGATCGAAGATTGCTGTGTGCCTTAAGGGTCCCTGGGTGACGTATTCCCTTGTTCCCTTCTGACCGGAAATGTAAAGAATATGCCCCGGAAATGTAAAGAATATGCCCCGTGCCAATCAGAAGGAGGTTCCTAGGGAAGTTTCATGGCGGGCAGGGGTATGAAAAAGAGCATATGATTTGTGACATCACAGGCGGGAGCGCGAGTAAGACCTATGACCCTCGGTCTCAGGCTTACTCTGTCCCCAGCAGTTCCGCTCCTCCTGCTCCGCCGCTGAGCCACCAGCCCCACCTGTAATGTGTTCGAGGCCGCTGCCTGCTGGTTCCTCCGTGCGTGCCCTGTTCCTGCCTCTGCCTGTCTGCTTCACCTTGGTGGATCAGTTATATCCCTAATTCTCGCTACTGTTACTGTATTGTTTTATGGGTTAACTATTGTACTGCTTGTTTTAGTTTATTCTCGTTTTGCTATGTTTCTCCAACTTCGCTGCCTGCTCCACTTTTCCCCTTCTTCCCGTCGCTGCTGCCCCTGCAGCCCCTCCTCTGGCCACAACAGTTTCCCGCCTCCCAGTTGCTCGTCTCTCCCCTACTTGATGGCGGCGCCAAAGGAAAGCCCATCTGAACCCATCCGCGACCCGACCACAGCCAGCACCAGGAACCCTGGAGCTACGACCTTCCACCGTTACAACTCCGCTGCCCTCCTCGCACTCTACCCCGGAAGAAACAGCACCTGGCAGAGATCGGCGACGATCACCACCCACGGCCAGCTCACCTGCCGTCACTGCAGACTATCCATCATCATCAACAGCCCCCTCACAATCGCAGAACCCACGCCGGATGCCTGCACCTCCAATGCCCTGACCTGCATCCTCCTTAATGTGCGCTCTGTACACAGACACGCCGTAGAGATCTGTGACTTACTCAACACCCTCTCGCCAGACGTCGCCTTCTTTATGGAAAGGTGGTCCAACTCCACCTGCGCCCCCGACATCGCCCAGCCATCCCCGACGGATAGAAGATCCAAAGAAAGGACCGCCCAGGAGGAAGACTCGCCATCGCACACAAGAGCTCCCTCCGACTCTCCTCCTCCAGCACGAACAACCCACTCTCTAACACAGAGCACGTCCGCTTCCAGATCCAGACTAGCCCCAGAACCACGCTGCGCGGGAGCCTCATTTACAGACCCCGTGCCCCACAGACCCCTCCACTTCCACCAAATAGCCGACCTCATTGCACCCCACGCCTTCACCTCCACAGAACAGAACAGTCCCACTGAGGCATAATGAAGGGAATAGGAGGAAAGAAATGAGTTATGCCCTTTAAGGAACTATTTACAACCCGGGACCTGGAGAGAAGGCTGATCAGGAAGCCTAAGAAAGGCAGAAATGGCCGAAAGATTGCGCTTGATAGTGCCCAGAGAAGAGCCCTGCTGGGCCAAAGAAAGAAGAAACAAGACAACCTCAGTAAGAGGGACAGAAAGGGGATCCACAGCCTTTGCTGTGCACCATGCTACAAATTTGTTCTATCGGCAGGCGTATACAGTCTTAGTGGAGGGACGCCTGGCTGCCAAGATTACATCACAGACTTCGGGAGGCAAGTCGAATGGTGTCAACTGCTGCCGCTCAATCTCCACGCGTGGTGGAAGCTCGACAGGTTCGGGTGGAGGACTGTCCCCTGATGCTGCGACAGAAGATCCTCCTGAAGAGGCAGTCTGACCTGAGGATCGATGGCCATGTTGAGCAGCTCGGGATACCAGACCCTTCGTCCCAATCCGGAGCCACAAGAATGACTTGGGCCTGGGTGCGCTGGATCTTCAGCACTCTGGGCAGAAGTGGTATAGTCGGAAAGGCGTACAACAGACTGCAACTTCACTCGCATTGAAAAGCATCGCCTAGCGAGTGCCGCCTTTGGAAACTTCAACAAGCAGAATTGCCTACATTGGTGGCGAATAGATCTAACCAAGGCTCTCCCCACTGCTGAAAGAGACCTTGCACCACCTCCGTGTGAAGACGCCATTCGTGATCCATCATGCACCTGCAGCTAAGTTAGTCCGCCCTGGCTTTCAGTTAACCTGCCAGGTGTTGAACCACCAGGGATATGCTCTGATGTTCCAGCCATGTCCAGAGGTGGAGAGCCTCCTGACATAGGGTCCATGACCCCACCCGCTCTTTTATTGCAGTACCACATGGCGGTGGTGTTGTCTCAACACCTGCACTACTTTTCCCCCGGGCAGAGGGAAGGAATGCCTTCAGTAGAGGAAAGATTGCCCGAAGCTACAGAAGGTTGATGTGGAGCCCGGACTGCACCAGCGACCAGAGGCCTCTGATCTCCGCCTCTCCCATGTGGCCACCCCATCCCAGAAGGAATGCATCCGTCACCACAGTGTGGTCTGGTTGGGGAAGGGAGAGGGATCCGCCATTGACCCAATCCTGGTTCGTGAGCCACCACTGCAATTGTCGTGCAATGCCCTCCAAGATCTGGATGCAATCGGACAGATTCCCCTGATGATGCGCCCACTGGAACTTTAAGGTCCCACTGCAGAGCCGGCATATGCAACCTGGCATGATCGTTCAGCAGGATACAGGAGGCCATGAGGCCCAGCAGCCTCATGGTCATTCTGACCGAAACCCGGCATAGAGGCTGAAAGATTGGAATCATAGCCGGAGTTTACCAGACTCGCTGTTCAGGAGGATAAACCCGAAACCGCACCGTGTCCAGAACCGCTACGATGAATAGGAGCTTCTGAGAGGGGATCAGGAGTGACCTCGGCACATTGATGGAGAACCCCAGTGAATGCAAAATGTCCGCCGAAGTCTGGAGGTGGGAGGCGACAGCCTGGGGCGAGCCCGCCTTCAACAGTCAGTCGTCGAAATAGGGGAAGACTGGAACCCCTGATCTGCGCAGATGCGCTGCGACCACCGCCATCACTTTCGTGAACACCTGAGGGGTGCTGGTAAGGCCAAAGGGGAGCATGGTGAACTGAAAGTGCTCGTAGCCTACCTTGAACCGCAGGTAACGCCGATGGGTCGGTGGGACGGGGATGTGAAATTAAGCGTCCTGCAAGTCCAACGCTATCAACCAGTCTCCAGGGTCGAGGGCAGACAAGACCTGAGCGAGCATCAACAGCTTAAACTTCTCCTTCCGGATGAAGTGGTTGACATTCCTGAGATCCACGATGGGACGCAGGCCCTTGTCCTTCTTGGGTACCAGAAAGTAGTGGGAGTAACAACCATGACCTACTTCTGGGGCAGGAACGTGCTCGATAACTCCCTTGCCCAAGAGAGCCGTAACTTCCTGTTGGAGAAGGCCCAGATGATCCTCCGACATACGATGATACTGAGGTGGCATGGATGGAGGGGTAGTCTCAAAGGGGAGGGAGTAGCCCCTTCGGACTATCTGCAAAACCCACCTGTCCGCCGTGATGATAAACCAGTGGGGGAGGTGATGGCGGATCCTGACGCCCACTAGCGTTTGTTGGGCCTGAAATGTCAGACTAGGAAGGTTTGGAGGCTTCTGCTTGGGGAAGGGGGGGGGGGGGGGGGTGGGGGGGGGGGGAATACTGGGTTGGTGGACTGGCCTGCCCCCTGAACCACGGCGGTGGTTGTCACGTCCCCGGCCGCGCGAATATTGGGAAGTATGCTGCGGCCTGTGGCTCTGGGCGTGACGTAGTGAGGCACCCCTTCCGTGGCCACGAAAGGGGCGAAAAGCAGACTGCGCAGCTCTCAGGGGTGGGGTGTTGGAAGAGGAAAGTGGGGTCGCCCGGAGCGGGCGGTGGCGTTGGGCAATCACCCCATCCATGGGAGAACCCGTGTTGGGCCTGGACCAGGTGCCCAAAAGGACGTCGGTAAGTGCCTCATTAAACGGCAGTAGGGGCTCCGAAGAGCTCGCAGCCGGCTGAAGCACCTCTGTCAGGAGGTTAGTCCTGACAGCCACCATAGGAAGCTTGTGGTTTAGAGCCTCGGCCGCCCTAAGCAACACCATTGTGTAGGACGCTTCCCACCCCCCCCCCCTTCATATCCACGGTAGGAGGAGACATCAAGCCATGGTCAGGGGAGGTGTACAGACTACTGGCATCCCCCAGTTCCTCTCTCCAGCCCTGCTCCGAATCTAGCCCCATCGGTTAGAGGGTAACCTTACCCCTCCCAGTCCTCCTCCTCATCCTCTGGGTGCCAATCTGGTCGAAAAGGGACCCAGGAGTGAACAGGGGCACAAAAACCCTGCTCGGCGCCAGATCCGGCGTCTGCCCACGCCGGTCTGGCTCTGGGTCCACATCGGGATGGAGACCGGGGTCGACGCCGGCCGGGGGCACGACTGGAGTCTGCCGCTGTTGCGGTGCCAGAGGAAGCGGCGCCGGTGGAGGTGTAATGGAGGTCAACCGGCACCGATCTGGAGCAAGGCCTGCATCCAAGGGGGGCCTACGGTGCCGTGTATGTACTTAAGATCCTCAGTTGATGCCGTATAGATTTCTTCTACACGAGGTATAGGAAATCTGTTTTTCTCATTATTCCTGCCCTTTTACCCTGCTAGACACTGCTGGTATTTGGACTCTGTACAGTGAGAAACAAATAAACTGTTTCTCAGTGCATGCCTTTCCATTACGGTGTATGTTCACAGGATTCAGTTTCACAACCACAGGCGCAGCACAAAACCTGCCGGCTTTATGTAGGACAGAGTTGCAGATAGGCAGTTTAAACTTTGCTCAACCTTTCATGGGTCCGCAGAGGAGAAAAGGGGGTGGGGCACCTTCCTAGGAGGCCCACTTCAAGAGAAGAAAACGCCAGTGAATCTTCAAAAGGTCTGGTAGGGACAGAATTTGAGAGCAGGAAATATTTTCATCCAGTCCTCCACTGAAGCCTAGGATTAGAGGTTACACCCAATTTATGTGAGATTAGCCTAACTAGGCTAAACATTCAAAAAGCTTGTATTGGCAATTGAGCCAGTTCCTTGCCATAAAGGAGACTCGTACATTGCAGATGTGGGGAATCACATTAGAGCGTTTCTCCCCCACCTCTGCTAGGTGTTATATCTGAGCAGGCTTGGACTGCAGAGATGATAGCTGTGTTGCTGCTGTCTTTCGTTTGAGATCCTCAGAAGCATAAAGACCTTCTGAAAGTGGGGGATGAAGGTTGTGTTGCGCTGGGTAGCTATTGAGACTGGACAAAAAAACAGTTGGTAGACTGAAGGGCCAGAAAGACCCACACATGTCTGCATGATGCAGAACTTGAGTAGATCAAATCCACATATACAGTGGTTAGAAGTGTGGCCCCCACCCTTCCCCCAAACAAGACTTGTGCTTTATTCAACTAAAGGTTCAGTGTAAAGATTGACCCCCTGGGTGACTTAACGCTTACGACCATCAAAGAGCACACACGACTCTTCTCTTAAGCAGACCATAACGGGTCTGTTAATGGAGTTGGTGGAGAGTTATTTTTAGAATTTGAAATGAGTAACAAAGCTACCTTACACTCACTGTGAACGGATATCCAGAAAGAGGACTCACAAGGACTTTGCTTCCAGCCCAATCCTTCGTGTTGACTGAGAGGTGGGGGCAATGTCGACTGGTTTAGACTTTGAAAGACCAAAGAGACTGTCTGCTGTGGAGATGCAAGCCAGAAACACCTCTACAGGAACAGTGAAATTTGGAAGCTCTGAACTGTTCGTGCATGCACAACACAACTGCCTCATCGAGCCCCTCGGGCCTCACTGAAGGCTAGAATCAGTCTGGAGCTGGGAGCCGTGCTGTGTGACTGGAAGGATAAGTAGCCTCCAGTGGCCACTTGTGATTACTGTGCAGGAACTTTCATTGACAGTCCATGCAGAACACAGGAGCCATGTGGAATGGAACGGTCACTTTAAAAAGCTGTAACTTTCCAGTGGCTGATCAGATGTGTCGTTTTGGCCTCATTTTAATCATAAAATACTTTGAGTTTATTTAATTAAACATGGAGCTCAACTGAGTGGTTTCTTGATTCAAGTATTGTGCTGGTATATGTAACCCTTAAACTACATTCTCTGAAGCAAACTTCAGTCTCGATTTTGTGCTAATTAGTAGACACTGCTATATTAGCGAAAGCCCGTTGTTTAACAAGGAGCTAGTTTCACACAGTGGTGATAGGCTTGGCCCTTACTGGATAACTCAACTTTCTACAAGACGCGTTGGTGATCCAGGTGTTCGTGTTGACCGCTGTGGGAGCGGCGGGAGCAGCAGGATCGGGAGCAGGAGGACGCGCGGAAGGACGCGCTAAACGCCGCGTCGGAAAAGGCGCCGGAATTTTGCCGAAAATTTGCTTGCTACCTTGGTCCTCGGTCCCGGCCTTGGCTTCGGCTCCCACTGACCTCCCCCTCCCACTGCGGGGGGTCAAGCGTTGACGACCGGGCTGAGTGGTTGGGAGACAGGCAGGCCATGGATACGGGCAGTTGGCAAGTCAGGAAGCGAGGCTGCAGGGGTGCAGACTGCAGTTCTGAGAAGGCGTCTCAGCAGCCCAGCGGCAGATTGCTCAGCAGAGGATCGGTGGAGGGCTGTGGGCTTTTGATCATCTGGTGAGTTGGCATCGGTTGCCGCCCAGTACCCCTGCGCACTCAGTACCTGCAACGGTGTGGAACGCCGCCAGAACCGTGGGAGCCTTTTTGCACCTGGCTGTCTCGACCGGACCGACAATTTAACAACTGCAAGCAGATGTACAATCAAACTAGTAGGAACTCCTTGACTCCCGCTCTGACTTCCGCTCTGCACGAAGCCCGCGTAGTCTGAGCCTCGGACGAACCTCGGACGACCGAAGCCATTGCTGTTACCGTTGCCGGAGCTCCAGCTCGTGCGGTGAGCAGAGCAGGTTCAGGTTCTAGTGTCTGGGGCAGGGTAGTAGCCCGTGAAGTTCGAACCACTGACCGCATTGACCGTATTATCCGCACTGACTGCACTGACCGCAGAAGCCATTTGCCAGAGCTAGTAGCCGGTGCCGGAGATCGAGCGGTGAGCAGGCTCGGAGTGCAGGGCAGATTTGGGAGCTCAGCCTTCACTAGCTTCTACTGGCATTGTCACCGCATTGACCGCACTGATCACAGACCATAGACCGTAGAGGCCGCTTGCCAGAGCTTGCTGTTCTGAATTGACTGAACTTGACGCGGTTCTGGGCGCCCGCTGCCGGAAAGATAGTAGACAATGAGATCAGGCCGTCAGCGTGGGACACTGCCAAAATTAAAACAATGTCAGAAGACTGAAGAATTCATGGATGTGGTGTCTCAAAGTCATGTCAAAAAAATGAGGGAAGTAGTGGTGCTAGTGTTGCTTTAAATGAGCATATGAATGAGTCGATTAAATTGGATGTTTCCCTTTTAATCCCCGTCCAGGACTGGAAGAATCCAACTCCTGATACTCAGTCATGCATTAAGAGTTTCTTTTTCAAGTATCATCAAAATCAGTTTAAAAAACAAAAAAGAAATATAAATAAAAATATTGAGCTTGTTAGTGACTGTGTAACATCCCCATTACCATTATGTGAAAAAAGTGTTCACCCTTGTGTAAAAATAGAGTCTAGGATCTCATCAGAGATAGAAATAGAAATAGAAAATCCGAATGTTGTAGCTGGTTCACAGGATAGGAATAAGAATGTTGAAAAGGATGTAGTGCCATTTTTGTCTAATCTTTTATTATCATCTTCAGGTCAGTTGCAGACACAAGTCCAAATTCATTCACATTTACACGATGCTTTGATACACCCTACTGAGTTAATTATGGATGATGACTCCAGACAGGAGGAGCTTAGTAAAACGACAGCCGAAATTGGAAAAGCGGCTGGATCAGTAATTGATATCTCCTCCTGTTTGGTTCATAATGTGAGCGGTGTGGTTGTTGTGTCAGATGTTGTAATTGATGAATTACATTCCAAAAGGGGGTTGGTTACAACAAAACCAGTTTTGGATGAATTAGTATCCAGCCCAATTGACCAATTAGACAAAATGGATAAAGCTGGACCCTTTAATTTGGGCGAGTCGAGTATAAATTTGGAGGATAGTTTTACTATTAATAAATCACTACTGGTTCCAGGTGCGGCGAGTAGGGTTAATGTTCCCAATGCAAATGAGCAGCATAAATTCACCAATATAGCTGATTTATCTTTATTATTTAAATTTGATGGAACTTCCAAGTCAGATCTGGTTACTTGGAAAATAAAGTTTCTGGAACTGAGCGTGGTGTTTGGGACTGTCTATTACATACCATGGACTCAATCACTAATGCTCCGATTTTTCATTCAGACAAGTTAGATATTCAGGTAGACATCCTTAACACACTGGCATTCCATTTAGTAGGAATTGATGCAAAGCTTCTTCAATTAACTAAATTGATTACCAAGGTACAGGCAGATAAAGAGAATCAGTTAATAACCTGTACTTGTGCACAACTGATAGATAAAATTTCAGATTTACCATCAATTGTTAGCTCTATGGTGCATGAAGTAAAATTGTTGTCAGGCAGAAAAGAACCTAGCAACTTAACAGGTAAAAAAAATATCAAACGGTAAGAAGGTATCCTGCACGCCAATGGGGAACTAATTGTGAGAACCTCAATTAAACTGAAAGACAATTGAAGGTTGATCTAGTGTTTTGAAAGCCGATTTACTGTCACACTGCTGGGAACAATTCCACTGCATTCTAAGTTCTCTTGCATGATGGGGGCTTCTGCACCTACGTGAACGTTTGTTAGGGGAGGTGAATTTTCAGCAAAAGTAGATGGTGCAATTTTCTCACTCTAGAGTGGGTACACTGTCTATACTTACATATCCTGTCCTTAAGAAAAGGGGTTATGGCATTTCCTAGTATCTTTAGCACAAATCAAAATTGTATTCGGTTTCCAAACGCAAAATCAAAATTCAAAAACATTTCAGCACATGGTTTCCATGATTTCATATAACCTACATAACAAGGTTAAAACCCGTAGACAAAATTTAAGTACTAATATAATTTATAAAAAAACATAAAAATCTGACACTAAATCGATCTAAAATGGCAGGATCTATTTAATCTCCCAATCGCTTATGGATGTGGCTGGCCTGGCAAATACAAGCATATCATGATTACTGTTCGATTAAAGTGCACCACACTTTCCATGGTTGTCTTTCATTAGGTGCAAGTTTGCCAGACAAGGTCAGGCCAATTACCCTAGATTTTGGGGCTGCCTTGACATTATGGTGAAAATTGTTACCACAAATTAGCAGGCCTGAAGACAGAGCTGGATGTGGCTCTGTCGTCTGTACGGTAGCAGTCCTATGAACTTGTATAAGGTGCTTATTCTACTAGAGTCAAAACACTTACTACCCTAAAACAAGGCAAAATGTATCTTTGTGGCGAACACTTCATAAAAATAGTAAGGCTTGATTGACTTGTGAGGCTCTCCTTGTTACGATAAGCCCACAAAGCAAGTATATCAGGCAAAGTGAAATAAACTAGGTACTTACATGCAACAACTGTTTTGCAGTGTGACCCTGCACTAGTTTCGCATGCTGAGCATTCTAGCATTTGGTAACTGGGTCCAAAAGAGCATCTCTAAGAACCAAGTTCTTACTTTGGGCACAAAACTTCACTCCTTCATGGGAGGGTAAATCTAAAAATATTTAGGGGCGTGACCTGGCAGGGCAACATGGTGGACGTCAGAGCTAGGTTTCCTGCTCACCCCTTGCAAGATAGTTAGGAATCCTGGATGCTGGTGTGGCTGAATTATCCCCTTGGGCGCATTTACCTTACCTGAGGCTGCTAGTTCAGTCATCATGTTTACACCAATTGCATGGGGATGGTGTCACCACAACACTGCGGCCACCTTGCATGCCTGTAACAAGATGACAGCCACCATCGGGAGACTGAGATTCTGAAATAGCTGCATACTGTACCGGAAATGTGGCGTGCTGCCCTGGCAGCAGTCCTGACCTGAACTGTAACTGAAGCAGAGGACGGGAGCTTAACACAGCCGAAAAGTGGTGCATATGGAGCCCGAGAATATTTTGCCTGCTCCCCACTCGATGCCTGCATGTGGCAGGAGGGCTGTGGAAGGAAAGTGACTTGAGTCCCCGAGGGGACCTTGGAGCTGGCACAGGTGAGTGAATGAGGTGCTGGGGGTCCCTCCAGCCCCCATTTCCCACCCTCCCCGCTTGTCTGAGAAACTTACAAAGGTCCAGGCGGATGGGCCCCTAACTCTCTTCGCCCTACCCTCTTCCTTGTGCCCCCCACTAGACTAAGACTTTCTTAGACTGGCTGGAAATTGTCTGGCAGTGGAAAAAAAATATTGCGGGCATGAGGAAGAAAACAGGTCAGACCCCTCACAGATTTGATGGGATTGTGATGGGATGGCAAGTGAGCTGGAAGGGGGAGCCCAAAGGACTAACTGGCGGATGGGGGACCTCACCCACATCTTGAAACGCAGTTCTGGATTCTCTGTCAGGACTGGAGGCGAGGATTATGCCATCTACACTGGGAAAACTGTAGTCAAACAAATAAACCAATGAACGTCCATAGTCCACCAATAGGAGTCCTCCAGCAGCCAGATAGTCTGCCCTAACTGGTCCGTCCTCCTCTCTTCGCTGCTCAGCAGCCGAGATAAGTGCTTTCCTCATTCGCTTATTGAGTCTGTGGCATGCCTCCGCGTTGTCCGTTTGTTCGAAATTGGAGGTTGTCCAAAAAGACACTAACGAACAAAAACACAAGGATGTAGGGGATGAGAGGGTTGTGCTAGACAAGTACGGATGGCTGCGCCAAGAAACATCCGATTCGGACGGAGAAGGTGATAGCATATTTTCACCATCTATTGAGCACGGTACAAGGGACGGTCAGGTACGTGATATCATTGAATCCATTGGTGAAATCAGAGAGCAAAGCACAAGTGCCTCTGAGGCATCCCCTGGCAATAGTAGTGTTACCACATCCGTGGATGACCAAGACGTTTTGGAGCCTAGTGATGAGAAGAGTGATCCTGTCACTAGTGCGACTAGTAGCTCTTTAGGGTCAAGAGACAGCCAGGCATCTGGTCATGAACTTGTGTCGGAAAGAGTCACTTTGGAAGAAGTGGCCAGCACCAGTAGATTTGGTCGTAGCTTGGTTAAACCCAGCAAATACAAAGACTTTGTATGCGACTAGTTACATATTTTTGCTTGTATTTCATCCATCTCTTATTTCCTTTTCTATCTGATAATACATAAGGAAAGGAGATGTGTTGTGTCTCTTGCTTAACCTTGCATGTTCCTCTCTCTCCTCCTCCCCTCTCCCGCGCGCTACCCTTTCCTTGCGCGAGGCTGTTTACACCAGCTGGAATGTTGACAGCTGGACGTTCTACTTTTACAGTTTATGACAGTTGCTGATTACGGTTGGCAGACATTTTGTTATTCGCACTGAGCCCTCCTTGTACTGAATAAATATCTTTATCTACAAGCTGTCACCTGATGATTCATTTTTACAGCGTCATGCTATTTTTTTTTTCGTTTCTATTATGGTATTGCATGTTTTGACACTGTGTTCCTTGCTATGTGCTTTGCTCTCTTGCGCTCTGCAGCGTTTCTAATCACTTGCCTGACGTGATTTACGGCGTTTCTCGGGCCGCGGCCCGTACTCCTTTGTATTTCCGTTTCGTTTCTGTCACAGCAGCACAGGGTATTGCCGCGCGCGGCATAAGTTTCTCAGGTTTTGCTCGCGGGGGCGTGTGCCCGCCCCGTTGTGTACAGCCACGGGAGCCCGTCTCCTAAGCGTCTAGTCTTTGATTGTAACCCTGTGCCTCTGCCCGTCAAGGGGCACTGTTGTTGTTTTTCCTACGGCGGGCGCACTTTAAACCCAGAAGGGTCTGTGCGACGTACATAGGCGGGTTGCGCTGACCTGAGGCGTTACACGGGCGCACTGACTCTCTTTATGGTATTTGCCAGTATTTTGGAGTCTGTATAGTTCTTCTCACGCCCTGCTGAGTCTGTACTGCTGAGTAAATTCAGCGCGTGAAGGCACCTGCCCAGGCCAGTTTTTGTCCATAGAATTTCAGCATTTTTACTTTGCTTTACCACCAGACTCGGGTGCCAGGGGCCTTTGCGAGTTTTCCCGCCCAACCACCAGCTGAGACCCAGCTTTGCTGATTCTGGAGTGCTTCCAGTAGAGTCTGAGACCCAGACCTATTTACTATTTACCTCCTCAGGTTTCGGTCGCCTAGCCCGTCATCATGGAATATGAATAAGATGACGACTCCCATGGAGGGGATAATGCCCTGACCGACATCCAATGGGATTACCAGTTATATGAGGCTGTGGACACCTCAATCTACCATGCTGTAGGGGAAGCCATGGCCCCCTTGGAACACCGACTTACTCAGCGCATTGATCAGGCGTTGGCACGCCTTGCGAACATCCCAGTGGTTCCCCACCTCCTGCGACTCCCGCGCATGCGGCCCCCGCAGTCCCCCTCCCCCCCTGTCAAACGCCTACGTGAAGCGGGGGTGGACACATCCACCTTTGACAGGCTCAGGATGCCCTTTCTCACCACTCAACCACCTCTCACTCAGGGACTGCCTCCTCCTGTGCCCCAACCCTCAGGAAATGATGACGCAGTACCAGGTCCTTCTGATCCAGTCAACCCCTCACACAGAGGCGCAACTAGAGCCAAATTTCGGGAGGGGCTACGAAAAATTAAGCGGATGTCTGACTCTTCGAGTAATATGCAGAGTGGAGATGCTGGGCTCTAAGAAGGGGTGAAAAGTAACAAAGCCCCATAAGCACGTAAATGGTCTTTTAAAGACCTGTGAAGTACCCGGGTGCAGCTGTGTGTGTGCCTGGGAAGCTGTCTCAGCCTGGGCTGCCACACACGATAGGGGGGAGGGGTGGGGGGGGGGGGGGAGGGGGGAGGCTGAAGCCCTTTGTGCCCAATGGGCGTTGCGCGCCTGCCCTCACCTGACGTGTCGGATATGTTCGACCCAGATGAGATTGTGCACCCTCGCTCATCAGACTGGGCGCCAACAGAGAAGGTGGAATACGTCTGTAAGAAAGTGGCTCTGTATATACTGTTCCCAAATAGGTACAGTGTGTACAGAGTCCACAGTCCCCAGAGGTTTGGCAGAGGTTAAAGTTAGATATAACCCTACTCTCTAAAGTGGTAGCTTGGTCGAGCAGTAAGGCAGTATCAGAGGACAGTGTAAAGCATTTGTTGTACACAGTAAGCAAATGGTCTCACACACTCAATAACTGAACTCTAGGCCAATGGTTTATATATAAAAAATATATGCTTGTTTTATTTTAGAACCAATAATAGGTATCAAAATATACTTTCTCAGAATGAGATGCTTTAGATAAATGATTTCAATAGGCAATGGACTTTTGAACACAGTAGTTAGTTGTTGCAATAGGCAACAATTCAAACAATTATACATTAAGCTCAATGAACATTTCTAAGTAAATGCAATTAGTTACTTTTTGGATTACTTTTCTTACCACAGGACTGGATCCTAGATTCAGTCCTCGGACAGTTCCTGGAAACAGGTGAGTAAAAACGTTTTTGTTACAGGTATGATTTTTAAGGAATATTATTGTATTTTAAAAGTTGACACTTAAAAACTTTTTCAGCAAAAATCACCAATGTTATCCTATGGGAGGAAATTCACATAGCAGGTAAGTGGGGATATAGTTACTTTCTTACTCAGTGTTGGATCCTGGATCCAGCACTGGTGCATCTCCTGTAAACAGTTGAAAGAAAGCGTTTTTGTTATACAGGCGATTTTTAAGGAATATTTGTACGTTTCAGAAATCGACACTTGGAAGAATTTCTGGTGAAAACCAGGCAATGTTATCCTATGGAGGAAAATCAAGTTAGCGGTAAGTACAGTGCAATTACTTTTCAGGGTCAGTGCTGGGCACCAAGATCCAGCACTGGGATCTCTCCTGATAACAGGTGAGTAATTTCGTTTTCGTTATTCGGCTGATTTTATATGAATATTTTAAAGTTTTAAAACTCGACACTTTGAAGAATTTCCAAGTGAAACCAGTCAATGTTACCCGATGGAAGAAAAGTGAGTTATCGTTGTAAGAAAATGGCTCTGTATATACTGTTCCCAAATAGATACAGTGTGTACAGAGTACACAGAGTACACAGAGGTTTGGCAGAGGCTAAAGTTAGATATAACCTTATTCTCTAAAGTGGTAGCTTGGTCGAGCAGTAAGGCAGTATCAGAGGACAGTGTAAAGCATTTGTTGTACACACTCAGTCAGCAAATGGTCTCACACACTAGCTGAACTCTAGGCCAATGGTTTGTATAAACACTATATGGTTGTTTTATTTTAGAACCAACAATAGGTATCAAAATATACTTTCTCAGAATGAGATGCTTTAGTTAAATACTTTGCAATAGGCAATTGACTTTTGCAGGTAATAGTTACAGTTTGTTGCAATAGGCAACACAATTTCAAACACAATAATACATTGAGCTCAATGGGAATTTTAAGTTGTGTGCAATTGATTACTTTCAGGATTACTTTTCTAACTTCAGGACTGGATCCTAGATTCAGTCCTGGGACAGTTCTTGGAAACAAGTGAGTAAATTCGTTTTAGTTCCGGTTGTGATTTTTAAGCAATATTTAGCTATTTTAAAAGTTGACAAAAACTTTTTCTAATCAAATTACCAAGGTTATCCTATGGAAGGAAATTCACTTAGCAGGTAAGTGGGGTTACGGTTACCTTTTCTAGGTCAGTGTTGGAACAAGCACTAGTGTACCACCTGTAAGCAGTTGAGAAACTGCGCTTAAGTTACACAGGCGATTTTTAAGGAATATTTATAAGTTTGCAAAATTGACACTTAAAAGAAATTTCGCAGAAAAACAGTCAATGGTTTCCTATGGAAGAAAATTCAAGTTACGGGTAAATATGTTTTAGTTCCTTTTGTAATCCAGTGCTGGGCTCCTAGGCTCAGTACTGGGGCATCTATCTAAAACAGGTAAGTAATTACGTTTTCACAGTTTGTACGATTTTTAAAGAATATTTGTAGTTTGCAAAAATCAACACTTAGAAGAACTTGCACAGAAAAACAGTCAATTGTTTTCTATGGGAGAAAATTGAGTTAGTGGTAAGTACGGCTGTAAGTACTTTTCAGGGTCAGTGCTGGGCACCAAGATCCAGCACTGGGATCTCTCCAACTAGCAGGTGAGTATCTCCGTTTTCGTTCATCGGTTGATTTTAGGTGAATATTTTAAAGTTTAGAAACTCCACACTTAGAAGAAATTTTAAGAGAAACCACTCAATGTTACCCTATGGAAGAAAAGTGAGTTATCGGCTTTTGGGTAAGTACTCGACTGGCAGAGTTAAGGTTCTGGGCACAGACTCAGGGGTCTCCCAGGGTCAGGTAAGTACAGTTGTTACAACCTCAGCGGCACTGGGGCGGCCGGGTGCAGAGTGAGTTAGGCCCAATATTATCCTATGGGAGGCAGGGCGCCCTTGGTTGGTGGCTGCTGACTAGCAGGCCACACAGCTGTGGGAGCTGGGCTCCTGGTCACTTGCTCAGGGCAAATGGGGAAGTAGGTAGGAGTAGAAGTTGCACTGCCAGGGCCACTCGGGCAGCTGGGTGCAGGGTGCTTTTGAGCCAATGGATTGCTATGGAAAAGCTCAAGGACGTCCAAAGGCTGCAAGCTCGGGGACGAAGATTCTTCAGGTGCCACCACCACTTGAGAGGCAAGTTGGGTAGTTTGAGGATAGGTAGTTACCCAGGATTCGGGCACAGGGGGCCGCAGGGCGCCGGGTGCAGGGGTGCCTTTTGGTGTTGGGAAATCTTACCCTCTGTTGATCGCGGTGGGGGGGGAGGGGGGTCCCTGGTTCTGAGGCTGCAGGCATCATCAGGAGCGTCGAGGTGGGTCCTTGGGTGCCGGATTCGGGGTCACAGTCGCCGGGGGGACGTCCTTGGGGTCTTTGTCCACTCTGGCACAGGAAAGGCTTTACGGGTGCAGAGTGTGAAGGGTTCGCGGTTCCGGGCTGATGCCAGGGGTTAGATACTTGCTTTGAGCAGAGCCACTGCTCATGGGAGTCCCAGGTGCTCAGAGTCACAAGGTAGCCAGGTCCTCTGGGGTTTGTGAGGTTGCTGGCTACAGGAGGTGCCGGGATTTAGCAGGAGCAGGTTTGAGGGTCGACAGACAGGTAGGGCTGGGGCCCAAGCAGTTGGTGTCTTCCTCTTCTTAGCAGCTGCACGGCAGGTCTTCTTTCTTCTTGATCTTCTTTGGTGTTTTAGAATCTGGAATCTAAGGAAGGAAGGTTCAGGGTGCCCCTAAATACTAGATTTAGGGGTGTTACAGGTAGGTAAAGGGCAGGGACCACTGGGTCCCTGTCCTGGGGTGGGTACACCCCCTATTCTGCCACTCTCCTGTGGGAGGGGGGTATTGGCCTAGTCCTGATTGGGTAGGGCTTCTCATCTTCAAGATGGCGAAGGCCCGGAGATGTGCTTCACCTCGCCTCCCCCACCTGAGGGGTGGGGTTGGCAGGGCTGGCACATCCCCTGTCCTTACTTGGAGTTCCCGGCCAGGCTTCCCGCCAGATTGGGGGTCAGAACCGGTGGGGGCCAGTTGCTGAGTACAGCAAGTGGCCTGGAGAAGCTCACAAAGGCGGCATGCCTTTGAAGCTTCCCTCTGCCCACCCTGGAGGAGGAGACCTAGCACCTCGCCCAAGATGCGCATTGTTGCAGGCCCAGGAGAGCGGGGGCTCTAAACCCAGGGGTCCAGCAACATGTCTGCTGTGTGGCAGCCTAGGCAGCCTCTCAGACAAGAAGTGGATTGTAGGTTAGGTTCAGGGGGCATCTCTAAGTTGTCCTCTGTCGTGCATTGTACATTAAATCCCACACTGGCATCAGTGCGGGTTTAATGTGCTGAGAAGTTTGATACCAAACTTCTCAGTCTTCAGTTGTCAGGTGCCCCGCAAACGCGCACACAGAAACACCGGGAGACTCACTTCCGGTTGGAAGGGTGAGTCCCGGTCTAGTGGTTGCGGCGCACGAGAGGTCGGAGAAACACTTCCGGGGGAAACGCTTACACTGCGCGTTTCCCGCCGGCTCCATGCTTCGGATTCAACCGAATCCCCCAGAGACGTGACTGCCGAGTTCCGAGTCGAGACACGACTCCCGCAACCTGGTTCCAGTAAGTTGGAGGCGTGCAAGTGTATTCCTTCTCACCGCGCTGGAGCGCCCCACAGGTCATTGAGAATTCCCGCCTTAGAGGCTGCCTGAATCCCTGAGCGCCGGAGTGCTCATGGGATACTTGTGTTACGTTATTGGATACCTTTTGTTCGTTTAGCGCAGGAGCGCTTGGGGGGATGTTTTAGGTTACTTAGCGCAGGAGCGCTTAGGGAGCACTTTAGTTTACTTAGCGCAGGAGCGCTTAGGAAGCACTTTAGTTTACTTAGCGCAGGAGCGCTTGGGGGTTTTCTTCAATCCTACAGCGCAGGAGCGTTGGTGGGATACTCTTGGTTTTGCTTCATTTCAGCGTGGGTGCGCTTAGGGGGTACTGAAGAGTCCATAGCGCAGGAGCGCTACTGTGACAAAGTACCCATTTCGTTCTGGAACTGTGTTCTAGCACCTACGTTGCCATTGTTATAGCTTGCCCCCGTAGTTTGCCGCTTTAATGCGCAAGAACCCCTTTGCGCATGGTTTGACCTTTCTTTCAACACACAGGCGCAGGAGCGCTTTACTTTGATTTTCGGAAGGAGTAGTGTCCAGGAGCTCATCGCCTGGAGCAGCGCTGATTCTGGTTGCCATGGTCCGAAGAAGCATCGGTGAGTCCCCGGAATGACTTTCTTTTCTGTGTGCGGGTTGGCGTGGGTGCTGTAGAACAGGGGTTGGGATTCCTTATTGATCTAGTCCTTCCTGTCTTCCATAGGGCCCCAGGATACTTCCACACCAAGCCACTACGTCCTTTCTGGCTCCCTTCCCTGCGTCCATCTCATCCCCGTTGGTTCCTACTATTCACGAGGGTCAGGTGGGTACAGGGACGGGTGCTCTTGTCGTCTCTGCGGAATCACCTCGCAAGCAAAGGTGAGTCTTGTGAGGTACACGACAGAATCCGAAGCCCACGATTTCTATTCCACCCAGACGACATGGGCGACCCAGAGGTTACATTAAGCGACATAGCGGCCATGTTGGCTGCTATGCAAGCCGAGAACCTCACCTTACGCCATGACATCACTGCCCTACAGGGCCAAATGGCATCAGGGGTTACCAGTCCGTGGGGAACCACCCCTAGTCCCAGAGTATTACAAGAGGGTCTGTTGAGGCAGCCTACGTTTACCTTTGGGGGGTCCTCCACCACCACCTCTCCGAACCCCGCCATACAAGTGATCACGCCACATCCTGTACAGCTGGCACCACCTGAACGCTTCTACGGGGACAGCACTAAGTACGGCATCTTCATCCATCAATGTCATCTGCATTTCATGGCCAGAACCGCGGCTTTTCCTGACGACTCATCCAAAGTAGCCTTCATCCTGTCCTACATGGGTGGAGACGCCGCCCAATGGTCCATTGCCTTAGTGGAAAACGATGAACCCATGATACACCACCTGCCGACATTCCAAGAAGCCATGCGACGTATGTTCGCCCGGCACACCTTTGTGCAAGCTGCTGATAACGAGTTGCTCAATCACAAACAAGGTAACCAGGGTCTCCTTCATTACATCACCACGTTCAACAGGTTGGTTATCGAATCCCATTGGCCAGAGGATAAGAAGGTGTCCGTATTTTATCGGGGATTACGCGATGATCTCAAGGACCTCATATCACAGTATCCCGATCCACCTGAAGAAATAGGCCCGTTCATCAATATGGTGGTGAAGATGAACTTTCGACTACTAGAAAGGAGAACAGAGAAAGGAAAAGGTAGTGACAACCGTTTCTTATCCATGGGGGACAAGAGCGGTGAAAAAGCCAAAGATGAATCCAATCCCCCGAGCGAGGCCCCGGAACCCATGCAGATAGGGGGCATCAAAGGACCACTGACTAGCCAAGAAAGAGAGAAAAGAAGGAGACAGAACCAATGCTTATACTGCGGTAAAAGTGGCCACTTTGTCAGGGAATGTCCGGTGAAACCAACGAAACCGCGTGGTAGAAGGCCGTTCATGTTGCCCATCACCAAGGGTGACAAGTCGGGAAACGAGACAACCCAGTAGACATGGGGATCCGTCCTCTGGGTTCTTCATCTTTTTCCTCAGCGATCCCTGCGGTGTTTGATGGCAGCCACCACATAGGGGTAGAAGTAACCTTACGAAACCAGGCAGACGAATCCTGGTTGGTGACCGCTATGGTGGACTCCGGTGCAACCGGTTGCTTTATCGATACCGTTTATTTACGTACGTTGGGCATCAACACCGTGTCGAAAGCACAACCCGAAACCGTTAAGGCTGTGGATGGCACAGACCTGACGTCCGGCCCGATCCGGCAGCAAACCGAGAACATGTCTATGGTCTTCGAGAACCACCATACAGAGGCCATCTGCTTTGACGTCATAGACGCCCCTCAATTCAAGGTTATTCTCGGATTACCGTGGTTGGTGAAGCACAATCCACGCATTGATTGGGTGTCCAGAATCATACATCTGGATTCGGAGCATTGCTGTGGAAACTGTTATGCGAAGGACGATCTTATGGGAGCTCGCTCCATACAAGCTAGAACGCTGCCGTTACAAGGTATGGGGATGGTTTCCCAAGCAGCCATACCGGAGGAATATCAAGACCTGGCAGAGGTATTCGACAAAAAAGGAGCCAACACCCTGCCACCACATCGGCCGTTTGACTGCCGAATAGATTTGATCCCTGGCTCTAAGTTGCCATGCAGCAGGATCTATTCCCTCACGGAAAAAGAGAACGTCCACCTACGATCGTATTTGGACGAGTTTTTGGACAACGGATTCATTCGTCATTCCAGGTCTCCGGTGTCCTCTTCTCTCTTCTTCGTATCGAAGAAGGAGGGTGATCTGAGGACCTGCATAGACTTTCGGGCGATAAACGCCATCACAGTAAAAAACCGTTACCCGCTACCGTTGATTTCCAACCTCCTGGAGCAGGTCAAAGACGCCTCAGTGTATACCAAGCTTGACCTACGGGGTGCTTACCATCTTGTCAGAGTCCGAAAGGGTGACGAATGGAAGACTGCCTTCCGGACGAAGTTTGGTCTATTCGAATATCAGGTCATGCCTTTCGGACTCTGTAATGCCCCTGCAGCGTTCCAGTTCTTCATCGATGAGGTGTTACGGGACTACATAGACGTGTTCTGCATCGTCTATATAGACGACATACTGATTTACTCCCAGTCCAAAGCAGAACACGTACAACATGTGCGTTCCGTCCTCCAACGGTTGGAACAACACCGGTTGTATGTGAAGATGGAGAAAAGCGTGTTTCACGTCACTACGGTGGAGTTCCTGGGGCACATCATCACTCCGGCAGGCATCCACATGGACAACAAGAAAGTGGAAGCCATATTGTCATGGCCTCCTCCGGAGTCGGTAAAAGGTGTCCAACGGTTCTTAGGATTTGCCAACTACTACCGTAGATTCATCACAGGGTTCTCTGGGATGGTAGCTCCCATTACACGCTTGCTACGCAAAGGGGTGCGTTTCAGTTGGGATCAGACGGCACACAGCGCCTTCCAAGAACTGAAGAGGCGTTTCACCATAGCCCCAGTTCTGGGACACCCGGACACCAAGCAGCCTTTCATAGTAGAGGCAGACGCCTCTAAGGACGCCATAGGGGGCGTATTGTCCCAACGAAACACCGATACCGGACAGCTGCATCCAGTGGCCTTTTACTCCAAAAAACTCCAACCAGCAGAACGCAATTACACTGTGTCCGACAGGGAGCTTTTAGCAATCAAGACCGCTTTTGAGGAATGGCGCCACTTCCTGAAAGACGCCAAACACACGGTAACCATCTACACCGACCACAGGAACCTCCAGTTTTTACGATCAGCACGTGCCCTCACCGCCCGCCAGCTCCGATGGACCTTATTCTTCAATGAATACGACTTTGTAATCACTTTCCGTCCTGGGAAAGAAAACGCCAAAGCGGACGCCCTTTCACGGTTAGACGAAACCGAGGAGGAGGCCGACAACACCGAGCCGGTTCCCATCATTTCGGAACAGCACTTCCAGGGCGTAGTGGCTTCCTCTGACTTCATGACACAGGTGAAAGACGACCTGAAGCAAGCGGATCCAGAAGTCCTGGCAGAGGGCCACAAAGGAGTGATGTGTGTGGATGGACTGTTGTTTCGGGGGGACCGGTTGTACCTACCAGGGATTCCCAGTCAGCAAAAAGCAGTCCGCATGTGCCATGATCACGTCCTCTCTGGCCACCCTGGTTATCACAAGACACTTGAGCTGGTGCAAAGACAGTTCTGGTGGCCCACTATGGCGAGTGACACAAAAACCCATGTAACGAATTGTGCCATTTGTCTGTTGGGGAAAAACAGGTCAACACCCCCTGTTGGTCTACTGCGTGCCATACCGGTGCCGCCGTGTCCGTGGCACACCATCTCCATGGACTTCGTGGTAGAACTCCCTCTCACCAAGACTGGGCACACCACTGTCCTTACCATAGTGGATCACCTTTCCAAACTGGCGCATTTCATACCCTTGGCAAAGGTGCCCACCGCTGCGGAGTTGGCCGTGTGCTTTGTGCAAGAAGTAGTTCGTCTCCATGGCATTCCGTCAGTGGTTATCACGGACGGGGCCTCGCAGTTCGTGTCCCGCTTCTGGAAGGAGGTCTGCAGGATCCTCGAGATGGACGTCCGCCTGTCATCCGCGTACCACCCCCAGACCGAGGGCCAGGCCGAACGAACGAACCATACCATGGAGCAGTACCTCCGTTGTTTACTGCTTACGGTAGAGAAGGACTGGTCCGAGGTGCTGTGGATGGCGGAATACGCGTACAACAACAGCAAGCATTCTGCCATCGGTAGGTCTCCTTTCTTTTGCCTCCACGGCCGTCACCCTCGCACTACCGCCTGGGAGGTACCCCGGGACAGCCACTTACCCACGGTGCGTTCCTACCATGAGTCCTTGTGCCGCCTCTGGCAACAAGCACGGTTTGAGTTGGCTAAAGCTAAGGACACCTACAAAGCGTATGCTGACGCCCATAGACAGAAGGAGCCCGAGTACCGTCTGGGTGACAGGGTATGGCTTTCCATTCGGCACCTGAATGTGCATGGCCCCAAGAAACTGTTGCCTCGTTTTGTGGGTCCTTTTGTCATCGAAAAGGTGGTCAACCCCGTAGCTGTGAAACTCTTGCTTCCTGCACACATGAAGATCCACCCTGTCTTCCATGTCTCACTGCTGAGGGCGGTTCCTTCTGGTAGCGCTGTTCCCTCTCCCCCTTCTCCGGTGGTGGTGGAGGACCATGTTGAGTATGAGGTCAGAGCCATTCTGGGCTCTCGTCGGACCAGAGGCAAGCTATACTACCTGGTGGACTGGAAAGGGTACGGCCCGGATGAACGGTCTTGGGAACCTTTGTCCCATGTGCGCCATGCTCCCGTTCTAGTCCGTGCTTTCCATCTTAGTCACCCGTTGAGCCCACGCCCTGTCTCCCCTGTTTGAGTCCTTGGGGTGTTGGGGAGGGGGTTTGTTTTGGGGGGGTGTACTGTCAGGTGCCCCGCAAACGCGCACACAGAAACACCGGGAGACTCACTTCCGGTTGGAAGGGTGAGTCCCGGTCTAGTGGTTGCGGCGCACGAGAGGTCGGAGAAACACTTCCGGGGGAAACGCTTACACTGCGCGTTACCCGCCGGCTCCGTGCTTCGGATTCAACCGAATCCCCCAGAGACGTGACTGCCGAGTTCCGAGTCGAGACACGACTCCCGCAACCTGGTTCCAGTAAGTTGGAGGCGTGCAAGTGTATTCCTTCTCACCGCGCTGGAGCGCCCCACAGGTCATTGAGAATTCCCGCCTTAGAGGCTGCCTGAATCCCAGAGCGCCGGAGTGCTCATGGGATACTTGTGTTACGTTATTGGATACCTTTTGTTCGTTTAGCGCAGGAGCGCTTGGGGGGATGTTTTAGGTTACTTAGCGCAGGAGCGCTTAGGGAGCACTTTAGTTTACTTAGCGCAGGAGCGCCTAGGAAGCACTTTAGTTTACTTAGCGCAGGAGCGCTTGGGGGTTTTCTTCAATCCTACAACGCAGGAGCGTTGGTGGGATACTCTTGGTTTTGCTTCATTTCAGCGTGGGTGCGCTTAGGGGGTACTGAAGAGTCCATAGCGCAGGAGCGCTACTGTGACAAAGTACCCATTTCGTTCTGGAACTGTGTTCTAGCACCTACGTTGCCATTGTTATAGCTTGCCCCCGTAGTTTGCCGCTTTAATGCGCAAGAACCCCTTTGCGCATGGTTTGACCTTTCTTTCAACACACAGGCGCAGGAGCGCTTTACTTTGATTTTCGGAAGGAGTAGTGTCCAGGAGCTCATCGCCTGGAGCAGCGCTGATTCTGGTTGCCATGGTCCGAAGAAGCATCGGTGAGTCCCCGGAATGACTTTCTTTTCTGTGTGCGGGTTGGCGTGGGTGCTGTAGAACAGGGGTTGGGATTCCTTATTGATCTAGTACTTCCTGTCTTCCATAGGGCCCCAGGATACTTCCACACCAAGCCACTACGTCCTTTCTGGCTCCCTTCCCTGCGTCCATCTCATCCCCGTTGGTTCCTACTATTCACGAGGGTCAGGTGGGTACAGGGACGGGTGCTCTTGTCGTCTCTGCGGAATCACCTCGCAAGCAAAGGTGAGTCTTGTGAGGTACACGACATCAGTGTAGCCATCATGGTGCTGTGGAGTTCGTGTTCACAACCTCCCAGCACCATATACTCTTAATGGCAGCACTGCACTTACAGTGCCCAGGAATGGACCTGGGTACTGTAGGGGCACAGGGCTCATGCACCTGTACCCACACCACTGGCATAGGGCACCCAGCCAGAGGGGTGACTGAGGTATGCCAGGGAAGTGTTTGGGGCATGGTACACAGAGATGTGTGCCATGTCGTTTCTGTTTTGTTCTGCACCAAGACACTCAGCCTGCAAAGGCAGTGTGTATATGTCAGGGTACAGGGCCTATAAGGGTGGCACAGTAAGTGCTGCAGCCGTTAGGGGCCTTCTCTGGTCACAAGGCCCTGGGGTACCATTTACCAGGGGCTGACATGTGGCCAGAGATGCCAATTGGGTTTAGGCTGTCATGCAGTTTTAGGGAAGGAACACAGGCCCCTGGGTACATGATTGGCAGGAGCCCATGGCACACTCAGTCAAAGAACATCAGCAATTCAGCAAAAAGTGGGGGCATAACATGCAAGAAAGATGGCACTTTCTCACAACGTCGCAATACGCATCCGCAAGCCCCTAGATAAAGATGCCCGCAGCGGTTTGAGGGCAGAATGTCTTCGCCCCTCTCCTTGGACAGCAAAGTCACCTTAACACCAGAAATAGACCCTCGCATGGCGACTTTTCTACAGAAGTTAATGCGCGACCCTAAGAAAGGTATCGATAGGTCCTGGCGCTCCTGCCAGGACAAGTTTTTGTATGTCCTCGGTCCCTTGACAAAAATTCTCGACATGGCTGAGGAGGTGAAAACATCGGGATCCCTCATTTCTCCAGGGTCTTTGTCGGGTTGCCCTGGGCAATGCCAACTGTGCTCTTTCCACAGAGCGTCGTCACTCTCTTGATAAAAGTGGACACCAAGCTAGGAGACCTCGCGGACATGGAAGTTGGGGCCGTGGCCCAGGGTGGTTGTTTCGGCGACCCTTTTGTTAAGTAACTGTGAAAGATTGTCAATACTTTCACCTCCCTTGATAGAGCCCAGTCGACAAAGTCTTCCCTTGGGTTTTCGGAGAGGGGGGGTGGGGTGGGGGAGGGAGGGAGGGGCGGTCGAGGCAGGGGCCGCTCGACCGGCCAATATACCAACAACCAGCCACGTGGGCAAGGCCTTGCTAAAGGCCAGGACCAGGGCCGTTTTGGCAACTTCTACCCAACCAGAGGCAGAAGAGGCAAGGGGCGAGGCTTCCAAGGAGTGGCTTCCTCTTCCAATGGTGAGTCTACTCCCTTCTTCCCATTAAAAATAGGGGGGCGGCTGGCGAATATTTTCCAGGCCTGGACTTCTGTCACCGGGGACCCGTGGGTTCTACAAACCATTCAGGGTTTTCACATAGAGCACCAGGCGACCCCTTATCAGCGCACGCATCCACGCCCCCTCCAGTTCTCCCTCCACGACTCCGCTCTCGTCGACTAGGGGGTTTCCTCTCTCCTATCCAAAGGGGCGATTGCCCCCGCGACCCTTCACCCGCGGGGCTTCTTAAGCAATATTTTCCTTGTAGACAAGACAGGTGGGGCTAACGCTCGATAATAAATCTGAGCACCTTCAATGAGTGGCTGGTTTACCGCCACTTCAAGATTGAGGGCATCCATCTCTTACGGGATATGCTGCGCCCCACGATTGGATGGTACGCCTAGACTTAAAGGACACCTATCTGGTGGGCCCTATCTATCCTCCCCACCGCCTTTTCCTGCAATTCCTTTGGCGCGACCAGGTTTTCAAGTTCACCTCCTTTCGACCCCTTGGTGTTTTACCAAGGTCCTTCATCCAGTGGTGGAATGGTTGAGAGCTCGAGGTATTCGGATGATTGTCTAACTCAACGACATACTGATCATAGACGCCTGCCGGCATCACCTTCTTCAGCTTCAGATGGCGGTAAACCTTCAGGGACTGGGTTTCGTTTGTCAACGAGAAAGTCACTGCTTTCTCCTTCACAGTCTCGAACGTTTCTGGGCTTCGTGATCGACTCAAAGTCCTCTTCTCTCAACCTCCCCTCTCGCAAGATTACAAAGATTCGCCACGAGCTAAGGCGTATCCTAGCCAAGGGCCTGGTGTCCCTTCGAGACCTGACCCGAGTGGTGGGCTTGCTCTCAGCCCTCATACGAGCGATCTTCCCGGGCCACTTGCACTACCGTGCACTGCAACACCTCAAAGAAACGCGTTACTTACCTGTAACAGCAGTTATCCAGTATTGGTGTCTTTCATAGATTCACATGCCTGAATCATTCCCCGTCGTCGAGACGAGAGCCTCCGGTACATAAAAAAGTAATGTCCTATAGACATACATAGAGAAAAATAGGCCTAAGGGCCTCCCCTTAGCAGCCTATCCTAGTCCTTATGTAAAAAGGACCAAACTCTTAGAGTCAGCCAATCAGCTATCACCTCCCTCTAGAACCTTCCTGGCAGGAGCCTCAGTCCCTCAGATTTTCGTACGCACCAAGCTAGGTAGGCGTAATACAGTTAGAGAGAGACGCGAGTCCTTCCAGGGGAGGTGGGAGGGTTGCATGTGAATCTATGAAAGACACCAATACTGGATAACTGCTGTTACAGGTAAGTAACGCGTTTCTTATCCAGTATTAGGGGGGTCTTTCATAGATTCACATGCCTGAATCAGAGTAGTTAGCAATACATTATGCACATTTCTGATGTAACATGCCATAAAGATATTTGAGATAATACACTATCATCATAACAGTTTGAAACATTGGCATACATCAAAACAGTAAATCAGTAAAGAATGTGCATACCAGGATGGCGGGATGTTGGAAGGCTCACCTCACTGGAATAGATGGCGAAGCACCGGCTGGCCCACTGCCGCATCCTTCGTAAGTTCGGCATCCAGGCAGTAGTGTCTGGAGAAGGTGTGCGGTGACTTCCACGTCGCCGCTCTACAGATGTCCAAAATCGGCACTCCAGCGAACAGCGCTGCTGATGTGGACATCGCTCTGGTGGAGTGTGCTTCCACCCTGTCTCGCAAAGGCCGTCCGGCCCCTTCATGGCAGAATGCTATTGCTGAAGAGATCCACCTTGAAATGCTCTGTTTTGTTAGAGGCATACCCAACCTTGGCCTGCTGTAGGCCACGAACAGCTGCGATGACTTTCTGAAGGTTTTCGTCTTGTCTATATAAAACTTAAGACACCATTTGAGATCCAGAGAGTGGAGCGTCCTTTCTGCTGCTGTGGTAGGGTTTGCGAAGAAGGAACGCAGGACCACCGGCTCGTTGAGGTGTTAGTCTGAAGGGACTTTCGGTATGAACTTGGGATTTGTCCTCAGCACCACCCTGTCCTGTTTGAACTGCATGAAGGGCTCCTGAATGGAGAGAGCTTGCAACTCGCTGACTCTCCTGGCAGACGTTAGAGCGAGCAACAGAGCCGTTTTCCATGAGATGTACTTGATGGAAGCTCGATGAATGGGCTCGAAAGGGTGCTTCATGAGTTGGTTAAGGACCAAGTTGAGGTGCCATGTCGGTGGGACCCATCGAGGTCTTGGAAAGGACCTATATAGACCCTTAAGGAACTGTTTGATAAGTCTACTGGACCAGAGAGACGGGCCTTTGGAAGTCCTGGTAAAACGTGAAATTGCCGCCAGATGCACCTTTATGGATGCATGCGCTAATCCGGACTGCGCCAAGAGCAGGAGATATGGCAATATCTGTTCAGGCGTGATATGAAGTGGTCTCAGGCCCTTCTCCGAGCACCATACGCAGAAGCGTTTCCATTTGAGAGAGTAGGTCTTGTTGGTACGGTCCGCCCTTGCTTTTGCTAGCACGTCCCTGCATTCCTGCGGGATGTTCAAATGACAGAACTCTCTGTGCTCAGGAGCCAGGCCGATAACCTGAGCGATTGCAGGTTCGGGAATTGCACCTGCCCATTGGACATTGTCAGCAGGTTGGGGTGCTGTGGTAGACGAATCGGTGTCCTGATGGAGAGGCGATGAAGGTCCGAGAACCAGTGCTGCCTCGGCCAGTACGGGGCAATCAGGATCAGGGTACAGGGCTCCGCCTTCATCTTCCTGAGGACCCTGGGAATCATCGGAAACTGTGGAAAAGCGTACGCAAATACGCTGAACCAGCCTATGGAAAAGGCATTCCCGAGCGACTCTGGCTGGGGATGCCAGCTTGCGTAGCTTGGGCATTTGGCGTTCTCCCTGGTGGCGAACAGGTCGATTCCTGGGACTCCCCATTCTGAGAATACGTGTGTCAGTGCACTCTCGTCGAGCTCCCATTCGTGGGAGAGGGATTTCTGCCTGCTTAGGGCGTCCGCGATGGTGTTGTCCTTTCCCGGGACATAGTCCGCCCTGAGGGTGATCCCATGGAGAACAAGCCAGTTCCAGATCTTTTGCGACTCGCGCGATAGAGTGAGCGAACGCGTTCCTCCCCGTTTGTTTAGCTAGTGCATCGTCGTGGTGTTGTCCGTTCTGACGAGCACCTGGGAGTTCTGGATGCGTGGGAAAAAGGCTTGCAGCGCTAGGTACACAGCCCTCAACTCCAGCAGATTGATATGGAGGCGTTGCTCCTGATCTGTCCATTTGCCACTTACTCTGAGGTCCTGAAGGACAGCTCCACAGCCCGCTAGAGATGCATCGGTGGTGATCACAAGTGGCGCCGCTGGAAGCAGGAACGGCAGTCCCCTCGACAGGTTCCCGTAATCCTTCCACCACTCGAGGCTCTTGGATATTTGCGGTGTTATCCTCACAATGTCCTCGAACGAACCTGTACTCTGAGTCCACTGGTTCGTGAGAGCTTCCTGCAATGGACGCATCCGAAGCCTGCAGTGAGGGATGAGTAGTATACAAGAAGACATCATTCCCAGGAGTGATTTGAAAGTGCGAACTCTTAGGGATTTCCTTGATGCCACCGCCTTGGCCAGCGATATGATCTTGTTTTTTCTTTCGTCTGAAGGAAATGCCCTCGCGCATTCCGTATTCAAGGTCGCCCCGAGGAAGGTGATGCTTCTTGTTGGGGACATATAGGATTTCTGAAGATTGAGAGTCAATCCTAGATGTTGGAAAAGATTGGTACAGGCGTTGGAGGATTTGGTTGCGCCTACAGCCGTGGGCGCCTTGACCAGCCAGTCGTCGAGGTAGGGGAAAACTTGGTGACCCATTTGACGTAGGAAAGCTGCCACAGGAGAAAGGCACTTGATGAAAATCCGCAGAGCGGATTTGAGGCCAAACGGTAGGACCTTGAATTGGTAGTGCTGTCCTGCCACCTCGAAACGTAAAAACTTCCTGTGCCCCCTGAGTATCGGGATGTGATAGTAGGCATCCTGAAGATCCAAGGATGTCATGAAATCTCCTTCCTCTAGAATGCCTAGGATTTCTTGGAGCGTCACCATCCTGAACGACTGACTCTTCAGGAAAGAGTTGAGTGCCCTGAGATCTTGAATGGGCCTCCACTTCTTTTCTTTCTTGCGTATCAGAAAGAAACAGGAGTAGAATCCTTTCTCCCTCTGAGCCGATGGAACCCGCTCGATCGCTCCTTTCCTCAACATCTCCGATATTTCCCGGAGCAGCAGCCGTAGGTGCTTGTGTGGGAACCTGCGTGGTGGGGTTGCAGGCGGGATGGTGGTAAATTCTAGGGAATGGCCGAATCTGAGGAGTTGGAGCACCCAACGATCTGAGGTGATGATGCGCCAATTTTCCAGGAAATGG
The DNA here is from genome assembly GCF_964204655.1 of Triturus cristatus. Classification (NCBI taxonomy): domain Eukaryota; kingdom Metazoa; phylum Chordata; class Amphibia; order Caudata; family Salamandridae; genus Triturus; species Triturus cristatus. Next base: position 931,972,234 of record NC_140584.1, on the reverse strand, counting down.
GTCAATTTTCCTCCAATTTGTGAAGAGGGAGATGGTAGCAGGACTGGCTGGAGTAACTGGTCACTGGCGTCCGCCGGTGCCCCTCTTCTGGTTCTTACCCCTGAAGGTAGATCTTCCATAAGACGACTGCCGACCTTGTTGCTGTTTCTGCTGGTACTGGGTCTTATTCTGGAAGGAATACGAGGACCTATTCTGGAAGGATCCTCTGTAGGAGGACTGGCCTCTAGATTTGTTGCCCCGAAAGGACTGGTTCCTTGCCTGCAAGGTTCCAAGCGCTCTAGCTGTGTCAGTGTCCTTCTTAATAGCTTGGAGCGCCTCATCAATTTTATCTCCAAATAGATGTTGTCCGTCGAAGGGCATATCCAGCACCTTCGTCTGCACTTCCTGCCTGAACGATGTTGCCTTCAGCCATCCTTGGCGGCGCAGGACCGCAGCCCCAGCCAGTTGACGAAAGCCTGTCATGGCCACGTCTATGGCGCAATCGATGATCTCGGCTGCAGAGGTCTGGCCCTCAGAAAGTAGTGCCTTTACCTCTTCCTGAACTGCGCTCGGAAGTTCTGCTAAATATGGGGCGATATCCTCCCAAAGTTGGCGGTTATAACGCCCCAGGAGGGCTATGGAATTGGCCACCTTGATGGTCATTGCCGAAGTGGTCGAAAACCTTTTGCCAATCGTGTCCAACTTTCTGCCCTCCTTGTCCGGTGGTGCTGACAGAGGAGAGGAGGGATTACGAGAGTTTTTCTGGGCCGCTTGGGTCACAACCGAATCCGGTTTCGGGTGGCCAGTCAGGCAAGCTGGTGCCGTGGACGGAGCCTTATACTTCTTATCCAGGCGTGGAACAACCGCAGGAACGGAAGCCGGCGTCAGAATTAGCTTCTTTCCCTGGTCCCAGAGAAAGTCGATGATCGGGATCGATTTCGTCGTCTTCTTCGTCTGCTCCTTAAAGTCATGCAGGAAGCACTCAGTCTCCGTCGACTCCATGACCATATGGAACCGCGTCGCGGCCCGTTCAATTACCTTATGAAAACCACCAATATCCACTGGCGGTGAATCAGATTGGCGCGGTTGTGGGGAAGGTGGTGAGGATGCCACATACTCCTCCTCCTCATCCTGGTCCGACTGGTCTCCCTGGACCTCTCCTTCTTCCATCTCCTCAGTCTCCTCATCCGATGACTATCACCTGAGGAGGCGGTTTCTCGTGGCAGACCTGTGTAACCGGCCGTGATTGCCTTGGGGCTGTCGTTGGTGGGTTTGTAGTTGGCACTGGGACCCCTGCGTCCAACGTAGTCGATTCCGGGAAACGTTGCTTGTAGTCCCGGATAAGGAATTTGAGGTCCTGAACTATTGACCGAGGAAGGCAAACCATCGGAGTGACCTCCGTGCGAACCTGTTCCTGGACGGGGCGCTCCTGCGCGCTCATGTCTTCCTGCTCCTCGTCCGTGCTTTGACATTTGACATAAAGTTCAGAAGGGGAAGTAGCCTGTTCAAAGAGCTCCTCTTCAGACTCTTCACTCTGAAGAATCTCCATAGGCAAACTCGTTTGTACCTTGCTTGGAGATGTCGTTTCCGGTGTAATCTGTGGTTTGGCTAGTTTGCCAGAAGCAGATCCTTGTACAGAAATCCCTGCTGTCTTCTGTCCCATGGACGACGACGACGGGGTCGTCGACGGTATGGCTGTCAGCAACGGTGTCCCCGGTGTCCCCGTCGACGCCTTCGTCGTCGACGACGCCTTCGTCGACGACGACGCCTTCGACGACGCCTTCGTCGACGACGACGCCTTCGTCGACGACGCCTTCGTCGTCGACGCCTTCGTCGACGACGCCTTCGTCGTCGACATCTTAGTCGACGATGCCTTCGTCGTCGACTCCTTCGACGTCGACGCACTCGTCGTCGACATCCTAGTCGTCGACTCTTCCGTCGACGGTGGGCTCCTCATCGACGAGGTCGTCGTCGGAACAATCTTCGTCGTCGACGATGACTTAGACGTCGACGACGGTTTTAACAGTATAATAGACGAGATAGGAGTACCTGCTGACGATGAAGAAGGGGTAGTCGTCGTCGACGAGAAAACAGACGACGCTGTCGATGTGGACACGGTTGTCGTTGGTGTGGAGACATGTCCTGATGGCCTTTTCTGCGCCGAGGAAGGGGTCGCAATTTTTGTGGCAGACAGAGTAGGCTTCTTGAAAGTGAGAGAGTCCTTGTCAGACACTGAAGATTTTGAAGATCTTGCCTCTGAAGACTTCGTGTGTCTTCATAGGAGGAGCGTCTGAGGGGCCAGGAGATGTCACTCTCGGCCTCTTCAGGGAGACTTCAGAGGTTCCGGAAAAGCTCGCCTCTGAGGACACCACACTCTCTCTGTCCTTGAGCCTGTCCAGCCAGATAAGCAGGCGACCCTCTCTGTCTCTCAAGGTCTTATGAGGGAAAGACCTACATATTTTACAGTCCTTAGGGACGTGGTCCGGATAAAGGCAATACAAGCACAAGTCATGCTTGTCGTCCACATGAAGCCTCTTCTTCCCACATGAAGAGCAAGCCCTGAAAAGGGCTTTCTTCTGGGAGTCAGACATGCCAGGAGTTGTAGATGAAATAAACACTCACTGCAGCAAAAAGAGGCCTGAAGTAGTCAGCGTTGAAATCCTTGAAGAAAGTCACCAAAAAAGTGAACAATCTGGCTTGAAGAAATCCTGAGGAGAACTCAGGTTGGAGACTCCCTAGCACAACGTGCGGTAGAAAATCTGAGGGACTGAGGCTCCTGCCAGGAAGGTTCTAGAGGGAGGTGATAGCTGATTGGCTGACTCTAAGAGTTTGGTCCTTTTTACATAAGGACTAGGATAGGCTGCTAAGGGGAGGCCCTTAGGCCTATTTTTCTCTATGTATGTCTATAGACATTACTTTTTTATGTACCGGAGGCTCCCGTCTCGACGACGGGGAATGATTCAGGCATGTGAATCTATGAAAGACACCCCTAATACTGGATAAGTGTCCTGTCTTCGCAGAGGGCTCCCTTATTTCCACAAGGTGACCCTGACAGAGGAGGCCAAGAGCGAGATTCATTGGTGGTTACAACACATGGAGGCGTGTAACGGTCGTACCATTTTCGGGTCCGCTCCAGATTTCGTTATCGAATCAGATGCCAGCACTCAAGGTTGGGGTGCCAGGTGCGGAGAGTTCTCTACAGGAGGGTTGTGGTATCCAGACGAATGCAATTTGCACATCAACTGCTCGGAGCTCCTTGCGGGCTCCTTCGCGGTTCGTTGTTGGACCAGGGATCGGATTCAGTCTTCCGTCGTTCTAAAAATGGACAATGTTTCGCAGTCCGCTAGATCAATCATCTGGAAGGCACCAGATTCAAGGCGCTCTCCGACTTGGCAGCCAGCTTTTGGCAATATTGCCTGGAACACCATGTATCTGTGACAGCGGAGTATCTTCCAGGCCGGGAGAATCTTGTGGCGGACTTCCAGTCCCGAAATTTCCGGGACTCCAGCCTTTGGAAACTGGATGCGGGAGTGCTTCACCACATTAATGCCCTTTGAGGCCCTCTGTCGATTGATCTCTTTGCCTTGAGGCTGGATCATCAGCTGCTTCGCTACTGCAGTTGGAGACCGGACCCCTTGGCGGTGTCCACGAATGCCTTTCTCCAGGATTGGAGCCGGGAATCGGGTTATGCGTTCCCCCCCCCCCCCCTTTTGCGATGCAGGCCAGGGTTACTGCTGGTAGTCCTCTCTCCTCTGTGGAGATCTCCGTTTGGTTTCCAGTTCTTCTGGAACTTTCCTGGGATTCTCCAATCCTACTCCCCCTGTTTGCTCATCTTCTTCTCAATCCCAACAGGGTTCCTCATCCTCTAGTTCTGCAGAACTCGTTACGGCTTGTCGCGTGGAAGATTACCGGAGACAATGGGAGGTCCCGGGCCTTTCGACAACAGCTGAAGACCTCATGGCCAAGGCATGGGCAGACAGTACCGTCAAGCGCTATAGATACGGTTGGGGCCGATGGTCCCGTTGGTGTCTGCGAAGGGATTGCAATCCAGTGGACACGGATTTAGTTAACATGCTGAACTTCTTACCCCTTTTGGCATCTGAGGGTCTTGCTTACCAGTCCATTAACACCTTTTATTCTGCTATTTCGGCCGGTCATGTACCGGTGGGCAATTCCCGGGTTGTCTAACACCCTCTTGTCAGCAGGCTCCTCCAGGGCATTCGGCTTTCCTTGCCCCCGGAGCCCCGCTACTCCACCTTATGCCACGTCTTGAATTTGTTCCTCACCTGGCAGCCCAAAAGGGTCCTCTCCAGGAAGGAACTGGCAGCTAAGTTGGCTATGCTACTTTGTTTGGTTTCTTGCAGACGGGTCTCCAATGTGCGGGCTTTCGACATCTCCTCCAGAATGTTCACCCCTTTTTGGGGGGGGGGGGGGTTGACCTCTCTCTAGAAGAACAAAATCCCACACGAGGGTTATTTCCTATCCAAAATTCCCGGATTGTCCCAAGTTATGCGTAGTTTGTTGCTTGAAAGCTTACGAGGAAATGACGGAGGAGTTACGCCCTCCGGGGAAGCGCCAGCTCCTCATTTCTCTTCGCAAGCCTTTTAGGGCAGTTTTATCCCCTACCATCGCTAGATGGGTTATGCAAGAAGCAGGAATCCGCCTTAGGGAGTTTGGTGCCCACTCGGTCAGAGGGGCAATGGCTTCCAAGGCTTTCAGCTTGGGTGCCCGTTTGTAGGATATCTTCAACGCGGCAGGTTGGTCTTCAGACCTCGTGGTGAGCAGGCTTTGAACTAGCATAATCCTCGCCTCCAGTCCTGACAAATAATGAAAAATTTCCTAGCTAGCGTAACGGAAAGTTTCAATTCTATTAAGGACTCCGAGGCGAGGATTATCCCACCCTAGGGATCTTCTCAGTATTCCCGCCCGTATGTCAGTAAGTAATGTGTTTGGGGTTTTTTGTTTCAGACGGTGGGTTTGCTGCTTATACTGTGGGAGGTGAATCCTCCACTTGTTTTCTGTAATGCATTCAATTACCCGTTCCTTGATTTCTCTGCTAAGTGCTATTTTTGATCATCTGCCATGTCATACTTTGCTTTGTTGACATCTGGTTCTTTACTTGAGTTGATAGCTCCTTTTGCCTCCGTAGTGTCTGACTCCAATAAACAGGATGCCTGAGGAGTTTCGGTCGGCTGGCTTTGCACTCAGAAAGAGGAGGAAGGGCCAGTGAGGGCAGACTATCTGGATGCTGGAGGACTCCTATTGGTGGACTATGGACGTTGTTCATTGGTTGATTTGTTCGACTAGTTTTCCCAGGGTTGATGGGAAATGTAGTCTGTTTAAATAATGGCTGCTGTGTAATAAAGTGAAGAATAGAAGGCATAATCCTCGCCTCCGAGTCCTTAATAGAATTGAAACTTTTCGTTACGATAGCTAGGAAATTTTCCATTCATTGGGTCATGTGCCATCCAGCCGGTACTCCAAATAGATAACTGTAAACCCTCCTGCCCTACCCTGCAGAATGAAGGTATTCACAACAGTAATCGGTTAGGGAGACCCTCCCCCACCACACCCAATTGCTACACTGCGGATACAACCAATAACTTGTAAGAAACTGGCGAAGATGCCCAAATGTGGATGGTAGTTGCTGGACTTAAAGCCCGCCTCAGGGAAGCCTTTGCTGGTCCGTGTTACCCTTTGATTTTCCAGCAGGCATGTTGATGGTCCCAGAGTCCCATCGTCTGAGATCCTTCCAGGGGATACCAGGCTGCATATGCTGTATGCACTCACAGAATAGCGGGCTGGGTTCTGGCTCATGCTAGGACTACCCTTTGTATCGCCCCAAGAGACTGCAGCCCTGCAGTCCCATATCTGGACGCTGAGTGGTCAGCGGAGGCTGACAGAAGCCCTCCTGCATCTCAATGAACTGAGACGCAATCGTCTTAATCCAAAGTCTGATGGCTCCAGGTCTCACCTGTGGATTGCGCACATAGAAACATCACCCTGCTATTGGATCACACCGGGGGACGTGCAGCACCTGGCTCGAAAATCAGACCATGGGGTGTGACAAACCGGCAAAAACTAAAATTGTCAAATTCATGGCCTAAGTTAGTTTACCAGCAACCAAAAACCTACAACAATATCGGACAAGACCTTAAGACCATGAAACTCCACTTCATACCTGCAAAGCTCAAGGTTATCTAGGACTCCACGCCCATATTCTTTGAGACCCATGATGTTGCCTGGGATTGGGTGACTGGTCAGTAACCCCTAAATTGTAACCAGGCCCCACTGTGGAGCTTACCTGGCCAACTGGCTCAGGCGCAGACAGATGATGGTGCAGTCAGGCCTCATAGGCACAGGAAGCACCGCAGACCACAAGGAATAGCACGGGAAACATTGACTCCTCAGATTCAGAGAGTAATTGATCTAGAAAGAGCTGAAACTTGGGACTTTATTTAACAAGATGCTCTCCATCCCCCATGATTGAGGGGGCAGGAGGCAAGTATTGGGTGGAAACTTCTGCATGGCGTCTCAATTTCATACCAGTACCAATGTATCCTCTATACAGGGACACTGGAATTGTGATTTTGAGGCCACAGCTTTGTTTGGGTAAAATTATGGATTTGCCACAAACCATCATTTGTTGTATAATCTGGAGATTCAAACAAAAAAATGCTCTTACCTCAAACACATCAAAAGTTAATAAAAACTTGACAACACATTTACAGGCATAGTGGAAGGGCTTTCGCCAAGGTACATTTGTCGTCTTCGTCGGTTAATGCTGTATTTTGGTATAAAGGTGAACTCTTTTCCACCCCCCCACATAGTGTTACCATGTATCAAAATGATAAAATAAAGAAGATATACTATGTGCCACATTTCGTTGCACAATTTGCCTTTTCTTGCAGCATAATTTAGTCAACCCTGCTGCATAATTCCAGTGGGCCCATCTCTATACAATACAAGGCTATGGCATGAGAGTCTTAGTAAGGGTTACACCTAGTTTTGTATTTCTAGTTACAGGAGTAGGCCACAGATGCTTCTGGGGTGGAGGTTTGGGGGAAGAGTTAGGGGGAGGGATGGGTTGGTTTTGACTGACAGATTTTTCCAGGTAGTCCAACATCCATCCACCGGACCCCATGCACCCACCAGGTGTGGAAGCAAGCAGCAATATTAACCTTGGCCTGCTTAAAGATTCAGATTCCTCACAATTATGCATTCAGTCGTGACATGGAATGTAAATGGCCTACACAATCATATTAAAGGGTAGTTCTCCGATTTGAGAAACGCCAAGCACTGTCTGCTTCGCTGCTACAAGACACCCACCTCATGGGCACCAGTTGCTCCTTCCTTGCTTAGTAAGGCTATAATGGAGTTTACCATGCGGGACACACTAGAGGGTCCAGAGTAATGACTAACCTTTTTCACAAATAGTTTCCCCTTTGTTGAATGCCGGATACTTAGAGACCCACTTGGAAAATATGTGGTATTTGAAGATCCCTTGAGGACAATCACTACAGCCTGAGTATCAACATTACTCTCTACTAATTTCCAAGTACACCTTTGAGAGCCTTAAAGGGCTTGTGCTTGGACTACCACGAGGAATTAACATTATAGGGGTGACTAATGATATTATGGTGCCCAAGTTGAACTGTACTGGACCCGGGGGACAAGACCAAGGAGAGAACGGGAATTCGAGGAATGGCATACAACCTGGGATTGTGTGATGCCTGGCAGATTTGGAAGCCACTAACTCTTGTATATATCAATATGCCGCATCCCACAAGACATCTTCAAGGTGGCCAGGAGCTCACACTTACCTCCAGCACAAAACTGCTGCATACACATCCTACCTAGAGGAATACCTGATCACACCCCTGTTAGGCTGGGTTTTGGGACTCATGGGTTGTGTGGGTGGTGGGGAGCGGGTGTGGGGGCGTAGGCCGATCAGACTGGCACCTTTATGCCTGGTTCCTTTCAGACAATTGTTTCACACAATTTTAGTGCAGGAGCTGAAGGCCTATCTGCACAAAGGAACGATGGACCATCCCAGCATATTATGGGCTGCTGTGAAGGCTACCATACCAGGGATTGCTAGATCCTGAGGAGCAGGGGTTGAGAGAAATATCAGATCTTCATATTGGAGACTGAAAGCCTAGTTTTAGAGTATGAGAAGCATGGACAATGGACTGAGCAAGTGAGATGTCTCCTGGAACTCAACAGGCCCTCTCAGATAGCTACCTCGGAAAGGCAAGCATATGTTGGATGACCTCAGCTTGAAGAGTTTATGAAAGTGGAAGAAGTCAGGTAAGCTGCTGTATTGGTTGCCAACAAAAGATGTGGCTGCTCGCATAGTTCCCCATCACAAAGAATGATACTATGAGACTTGTCCCTGAAGCGTCTGATATTGCTCCTGCCTTTGCAGACTATTACTGCTCCTTCTACATGGCACAAGAATGATTAGGCACCTACGTTTGCGGACTAAGGGATTCGACAAGTGAGACCTCATAGGTATTTCCCGTATAGGAGACCTCTGGGGACCACATGGAGTGGTGTCCTTTACTTCACTGCAGCAGACAAACGAGCTGGCGGACTCTGAATACTTAAGATACGCACAAGTCAGACACTCCCTTCAGGCCAACATCCCAGCTGGGTCATCACTACCAGAGTCCACCCGTCTTGAGGATAGGCTACTTGATGGACACCTGCCTAAAAGAGGCATAGCCCTTACATATAAAAAACGTATACATCACACTCCATACCCTTTACTGGCACCGAGGGAGAAATGGGGGAGGGACGGTCTAGAAATAGACGACGAGGAATGGCAAGAAGCACTCTTCCCCTAAGGAAGTCGCCATCTCAGCGAAACTAAGATTGATCCAATTAAAGATTCTACACCGGGTTTACCTCTCTGGACAGCAACTAGTACTAATGGGCAGGAGTGAAGATGAGATGTGTAGGAGGCAATGTGGCCTGGAGGGGACCTTCCTACACATACTCTGGGAATGTCCACTAATCCAAAACTACTGGAAAAAAGTACATGAGTGTATGAGCACGGTTTGGGGGGTTACTCTACGACTTGAAGCCAAAAGATTTCTCCTAAATATCTGGGAGCCCACAGACTTAAATGCAAAGGGCAAAATCTGGGTGACGCTTGGACAGATGGTAGCCAAGCGAAATATAGCTCGACTCTGGGGAGCAACAGCGCCACCAACATTCAATGCCTGGAGAGAGCGGGATTGGTGTATGGCACGGGAGAAAACAGTGTATGTGGCCCGTGGCTGTCCCCGAAAATGGATAATGCTCTGGACTAAATGGAATGTGTATCGTGGAAATGTGTGTGAGCCCCCGTTTGTGTCCCCCCCCTTGATGAACCATTAATGCCCTGAAGCCAACGGAATGTGATATCGTAGTAATGTATGCTACTACAATACATAATGCTACTGCCTGTTAAAGACACTGTGCCATGAAATTTGGAAATGATCACTTGTATAACATGACCTTTTCTTTCTTTGATGTTCAATAAAAAGAATTATACAAAAAAAGAAATGCCCTATTGTTTATAGAGCCAAGTTTTTTGTTTTTTACGGAAAGAGAGAAGGTCCGCTTCCTTTTTAAAGAGTAAGTGGAGGTTGTTCCAAAGACGGGAAGTGCTGCCTAAAACGTCTTCATCCCAATTGTACTCGTTTTGCTCTAGAGACATTATATGCTGATTCTGAGCGAAAGGATCTTGGTGAGATGTACCAACGAAACCTAAGCTTAAAAAATTGAGGGACTTCCCCCATGAGGAGCCGTGAACGCAATGCACAGGGCCTTTAACTGTATACGCTTCTCAACTGGTAACCAGTGGAAAAGCGAAAGGGCAGCTGAAACATTCTCTTTTAGATATGCCAAGTAGAAGGCAAGCAGCTTATTGAGGTTTTTCTTTTTAATATTTGCGAAAAAGAGCATTTGCGTAGTCTATTTTTGTAAAGTACCAGCGCAGAGATTACTGTTTTTTGCAGGTCTTTCAGAATAAAGGGGAGGAACTTTCTTAGTAGTTGGATGGTAAAAAAAAGAAGGCAGACGTGACTGCATTTACATGCCCTTCGAAGGTCAGTTGATTATCAAAGATAACTCCAAGGTTTTTATTCTCTTTGCGACTGGCGATCGAAGTTGGCCAAGTTAAGGTAGCCACCAATCTTTGGACCAAAAATAGGGATCCTTTCCAAAGAGCAATACTTCGGTCTTGTCTGAATTCAATTTTAAACACATTTTGGCCATTCATTTTCCGATCTCCTGAATACAGCTGTGAAAACGCTTTGCAGGGAGAGAGGTAGGGGATTTAAAATCGTCCGCTGCAACAAACTGAATTCTGTCTGACAAATGATTTAAAAAACGCAAGGGCTTTGCCTTTTATCCCCATGTCCTCCAACCTATTCAGCAGGATTTTGTGGTCTAAAGCAGCGGTTCCCAATTGTGCGCCGTGGCTCCTTGGGGAGCCATCAAACCTAGACAGGGGAGCTGCGCACCAAGCACTTTAATGCATTTAATGTTGAAGGGTCTGTTGGCTTCAGTTAAACTAATTAGACTTAAACGCTTAATGATGATGATTTGTAAGTGCAAAAACAACAGTTGATGGACAGAATGCAGAACAATGTCATACATTCACCCCAGTACAGAGATCTGGGCCTAAAGCCATCATTTTTTTGCTCACCATGCCATTCCAGTTTGAACCCAGCCATATGCAAATCAGTCTTGACCCTGTGCCTCATGGGAACAGTCCAGCCGAACTGCCAAGCCAGGTCCTCCCTGGACTGGAACCAAGCATCCTAAGACCGGTTTCGGGGTTTCACCCCTCTTCAGCCAGGATAGCTTGATTCCAGTGGCATGGAGAGCATGGGACTCACGTCTGAGCATACCCGTCCCACTCGGGGCGACAAATGCAAAAACAGTTGATGGACAGAATGCAGAACAATGTCATACATTCACCCCAGTACAGAGATCTGGGCCTAAACCCATCTTTTTTTGCTCACCATGACATTCCAGTTTGAACCCAGCCATATGCCATAGTTGGCAGGGTATGCTCAGACGTGAGTCCCTTGCTCACTTTGCCACTTGATTCAAGCAAGCCTGGCTGAAGATGGCTGAAATGCCAGAAACCGGTCCTAGGAAGCTTGTTTCCGCTCCAGGGAAGTCATGGCTTGGCAGTTCGGGCTGGACTGTTCCCATGAGGCACGGGTCAGACTGATTTGCATATGGCCATGTCTGAACTGGGGTGGCAGAGTGGGCTAAAGAACGGTGATGGATCAAACCCAGATCTGTTGACTGGGTGTGAGTGTTTGATTGGTCCATCACCACCCCCTTTTGTACCGATGATTTGTAAGTGACATGCCTAAAGCTGTAAATGTAGTGCTTAACTGATGGCATGGTGAGGGAGACTGTGTGTACATTTAGATTCCGTATATAGGTTTCCTGATTTATGCCCTTATATAGGTACAATCCATATTGCCCTTATTTAGGCATAGAAAATCCAGCCCTTATTTAGGCATTGTCCATGCTAACCAAATACAGGCATGGTCTCCTACATCCAACAATCCACGTCACAACGAGCTCTTGGAAAACCAGACTCTTAAGCCTTTAGGAATTTCCCTTGCTTGGATATTGATTTCTCAAAGAACTCATTATTATGCATGAACATCTATTCCTTAGGGGTTCATTCATGATGTTCCGATGCCTGACTTTTACGCCAATACAGGCATTCCTAAACACCTTCAAGGTATAAATATACCTGCACTTGCCCTGGGAAACCATGGTTCCGGCACGATCCAGCTCGACTGCCTACTTGCAGTTCCCCACGGCAAATTCGGAAGGAAATTGAGTTCCAGCCTGACGCACTGACCAGACGCTGTCATACTCTTCGCAGAGAATCCAGCTCCAGTGTTTCTGACTCCCCTTGCAGGGTGTTCTATATCGAGTCTCGGAAAGAGATTCCAACCTCATGCATTCTAAGGTATGGAGCAGACTACATCTTAGAGAAACTTTAGGCAACTCTTGGTAAAACTATAGCTAGCGATACTTTAGAAAACAGCACCTACTTCTTACCTCGTACTACACTTAGGTTAGGTACACTGGGGTAGAACTATTTAGAAGCATCAGATGAGTTTTCACTTTTTAGCGTGTGTTATTTATGTATGTATTTTAATTAATATATGTCAAACCTACAAACCATGCTATTGCAGTATATTTTTTTTGTCAAAATGTGTTTTATTGGAATATTTAACACATAGTACAAACAGCGCTTAGTAATTGCATCTCATAATACGTTTCAAGGACAAGAAAAAAGACAAAAATACAAGCTTCCCAGAGGGTGCAAGTACCATGCTATAGGTAGCTAACATGAAGAACACAGTTTCTAAATATCATGGTAGGCTCCCACCCGCAACAGTGGCCCGTGAGTGTGCGCTTTGTAACACAAACACCAGTGGGCCCGGGAGCTGCCAGAGTCCCTAGGTCCAGGTCTTCCTATGGCGCCATACGGGAATATGCCCAAGTGAGACACGAAAAGCACGTCAAATCCAAATATGCTGGTTGCTGGCTGCAAACAGCTTCCAGTTTATAGTGAGACGTAGAACGTGTAGTAAGAACAGAAAATAAAAGTAAGAATAAGCAACCGGAAAGAAAGAAGAACAGACGAACTGTGGTTGTACCCAGTGAAGTTGGTGCTGCAGCAGTATGGACTGTAAGGGGGAGGGGGGAGAGAGAAGGCCATGTCCGTATGAGGGCCCTCCCATCGTCAAGGCAGACCATTAGCACTGTCAGGCCCATGTCCTGAGCGATGCCTCCACCGGAGGGGGATGGGTACATAGCCCGATTAAATCAGGAAGAGGTGAAGCACCCTCAATCTAGGACTACATGCAAACAGGGGGAGACCTTCTGAGACGTAGCTAACCAGAGGGGAACAGGTATAGTCAAACCCCCTTCCTCGCGTCTGTTATGTCCGTAAGTCATTCCATCGCTATTGCTTTCCACAGTCGAGCGTGCCATTGAGAAAGAGGGAGCCTCAGGCTTCTTCCAGGCTCCCGCTATGGCCATCTTCGCTGCCCCCAGGCACAGCCACACAATGGATCTGTCAGCATGCGTTTGATATTTGAGCAGGGGGTCCCGTAGACCCAGTAAAACCTGCTCTATGGAGTCACCGATTGGATATCCTTGTATAATTTTAATCTGGGACAGCATCTCCTTCCAAAAGATTTTAAATGACCGGGCAGTCCCACCATATGCGTTTATAGTCACCCAATGACCCACAACCCCGCCAACAACGATCGGAGGTGCCCGGGAAAATCGAGCGTAGTTTGTGGGGGTGGAGGTACCAGTCATACATCGTCTTATAATGGGCTTCCTGATGGTGCAAGGATCTGTTGAACTTGGTTACGTCCCTATAGAGGGATTCCCATTGCTTATCTGAGGGCGGAGTCTGGAGCATATCCCCCCCAAAATATCCTGTGACGTTGGGTGCGTTTTGGTGTTCGCGAGAGAAGTAGGTTGTATAGGAAGGAGATACAGCCTTTACCTGTAGTACCCGTCTGTACAAACTTCTCTATTGGGAGGTAGTCTCAGATCGCAGCCTGACGGATTTGTGGCTGTTGGACCCAATGTATTAGCGGAGTATAGTGATAACGCTCAGTATTTGGAAGGTGAAAGTGGTGCATACAATCATGAAGAGCGTATCTTGGTGCCTTGGAACAAATCAGAGATCATGCAGCAGCCCCCCTCCCTTACAGATCAAAGGGCCCTTCTTGGGGTGCTGGAGGGAAATTCTTAGAGAAATGTATGGGGGTATAAGGGAACGGAATGTAGTCAGTGGTAGTGTTTTGGTTACTGCATCCCACACGTAGGGTGGTCAAGGTAGAGACACTGAGATCGGCATTGGGATATCTGTCCTCTTTGGTCCCCAGATCGTCCTTCCCGTCACCTGTCTGTCTCTATGGAGCCATAGTTTATCAGAGGCTTGTAGGGACCATTCGCTTAGCACTCTGTTGGGCAGCCCTAAAATAGGTCAGGAAATCCGGCAAAGCCAGGCCACCCTTCAACCTTGGTCTCGTTGATAAGTGGTATGAGCGCCGTGCATGCATTCCCTGCCAAATGAATTTGAGTAATAAGGTTTTGAGCCCGTGGAATAGGGACTTGTCCGGTTGAATGGGAAGACCCTGAAAGAGGTAAAGGAGGCGTGGGAGTGCATTCATTTTAATTGCATTGATCCTCCCAATCCAAGAGATATAGGCTGTGCTCCAGATTTTAGTCTGCCCGGAGGCGACGGAGAAGGGGTGGGAAGTTGGCCTTGTATAGGTCCGTGAGTTTGGGAGTGATTTGAACTCCTAAGTAGGTGATGGTGTTACAGGCCCATTGAAAGGGAGATGTCTCTTCCACAATCTGTTGGGTGGCCGCTGGAAGGGTAAGATTTAAAATGGATGACTTAAGAGAGATTGACTCTAAATCCAGAAGCAACCTCAAAGTGTTCAAGTTCCCTAGTAATGGCAGGGAGGGAGGTGGCCGGGTTCATGACGGGTAGGAGGATGTCATTAGCGCATAGAACGATCTTCTGATCATCCTGTCCAAAGCGGATCCCGGAGATAAGTTGGTTAGCACGTATCCGGGCAGCAGAGGGTTCAATACAGAGAGCAAAGAGTAACGGAGACAGGGGGCATCCCTGTCTCGTCCCTCTCGCCAAGTTAAAAATTGTGAGGCCACCCCAATCAACATCACCCGGGTTTTGGGGGCAGCAAAGTTGGCACGTACCATCCCGATTAAGGCGTCACAGAAACCGAATCGGCGCAGAGAAAGCTCCAGAAAACGTCAATCAGCACGGTCAAAAGATTTCTCCGCGTCGAGCGATAAGAGCGCGGCCGGGATCCTCTTCTTTTGGGATTTGTCTATAAGATGAAAGATGCGTCAGATAGTCGTGGGTCTGACGCCCTTTGATAAAATCCTGACTGGTCAGGGTCGATAAGATCGGGGAGAAATTTTTCGAGTCTGGTAGCGAGAATTTTGGAATATAATTTAGGGTCCAGATTAAGGGCAATGGGGGCAATATGATGAGCATTTCTGTGGAACCTTCCCAGGCTTCGGTATGATGGAAATCAGGGCTTCGCCCATGGAGGGCGTCACTGCCTGACGGGTTGTAATGTCATTAAATAGTGTGGTGAGATGTGGACCTAAGTCAGCCGCGAAGGTACGATAGAATTGGGCGGTAAAGCAGTCAGGGCCTGGGGCCTTGTGGCGCTTCAAAGAGTCAATTGTGGCTTGTACTTCCTCATGGGTAATATTTCCTCCTAGAGTATCATTGGCGGAGGCTGACAGTTGAGGTAGGTCGAGGTCAGCTAAGTACTGTGTTTGGTCAGATTCCCTAAGGGTGTCAGAGCAGTATAAATTTTGTAAAAATCATGGACTGTCCGTGTCTCCGCTTCCTCTTGGACATGAATAGTGCCATGGTCGTCAAGAATTTGTTGTACAAAAGCTTTTTCTTGCTTGGCCCTCAGTTGTCTGGCCAAGAGGGTCCCTACCTTGTCTTTCCCTTTGCAGCCTCTAGCCTGATGCCTCAGGAGCGTTTTCTCCACCTTATTCGTGTAAATTGCGTGGAGTCTCCCTTTGAGGGCTGTAACTTTCCACAAAGATGGGGCGGAGGGAGTGGCCTTATGCTGCTCCTCCGTTGCTAGCTATGCTTGTTCCAAATCCAAGCTTGGTTTGGAGTCGTTTGAGAGAGGAGCCCAAAGAGATAGTGACCCCTGATGTGCGCATTAAACGCGTCCCAATTGACTGCGAAGGAAGTGTCAGCTGGGTCATTAAGCAAAAATAAGTCACGGATCGTTTTGTGAAGGTCGTCACGGTGTAGGCGGTCCAGGCAGAGAAACTCAGGAAAATACCACCGTTGGAGCTTAGAGCGAGGGGCCGGCCAGTCCAGAAGACAGGTCAGGGGGGTGAGGTTGGAGAGAGCAATGGGGAGAATGTGTGAGGACGTGGCTGCATGGGTGAGTGACTGGCTGATAAAAATATGGTCGATGCGAGAATATGTTTTGTGAACATGAGAAAAGAAGGTGAAGTCCTTTGTTGTCGGGTGAAGTTAACGCCAGATATCTATCAACCCCCCCCTTGTTGGAGTGAGTTCTTAAGCGATGTAGGAAATACGCCCCCTCTCGCTCTATGGGTGTGTGTTGAATCCAAGTGCGTGTCCCAAGCGAGATTAAAGTCTCCCATGAGAATCAGATCCCCGTTGCAAAGCTCAAGAGAGAGTCAAGGCAAGAAGAGAGGACGTCAGCTTGCCCAGTATTGGGCGCATATACAAAGGCAATGGTACACAATCTACCCCGTAATGACCCCTTGACCATGATAAATCTGCCCTCCTTATCCTTCAGTGTGGCCTCATGGATAAAATGGGCGGAGGAGTGGAAGATTAAGGATACCCCATTTTGTTATTTCGTACTAGTAGCTTGGAATATCTGGGGATAGCGTCTGTGCTTGAATCTGGTTTCTTCAGTAGGTTTCATATGTGACTCCTGGAGCGCCACTAATAGTGGTCCTTGATCCCCGATAAATTTCCAAAATGTGTGTCTTTTGTTAGGGGAGTTGAGGCCCCTAACATTCCACGATAGGAGTTTAGTCCCTATCTCCTCTATGGGCGCTAAACCAGCTGCTGTGAAATCCCTCCTTGACCACCTCCCAACCCTCCCCGCTCCCTGTATTATCGATCCTGGGTAGAGAACCTGAGAAAGAAAAGATGTGTACAATAAACATTAGAAAAAAACTAACGGTCAGTGTGAATCCAAGTGTTGGCATTACCAAGTGTCCTTAGAGGCAGGACCGTTCCTGCACCACGTAGTCCGCAAGTTGCTGTGGATGTCCCGTGCTGTATAATCTCAAAATGTAGTAGAAAGTCAGAGGGTTATCGTTATTCCATCGGAAAGACAGGTAGGGGCCCCGTATGGCCTTTTCTCGTAAACAGAGGAGAATGGCCATGTTTCATGTAGAACCCTCGACTATCTCAGGAGCTCCTCTGATGGGGCCATCCGTGGGTCTTTTTCTGGGGGTGGGGGGATGTTGTACCGGTGGCACCGCGCCCTCGAGGCCCAGTAGAGTCGTGGCCCCTTCTACCTCGGTGAAATGGTAGTGTTTGTTTTTGAAAGCAAAAGCAATGCCGAAAGTGTAGGTTCATCTATACTTGATTTGCTTGTCTCGGATGGCAGTGGTAACAAGGCGGAATAGTTGTCGCCTCATGAGGGTAGCCTGAGCGACATCTTGAAATAGTGTGCATGTTTCCCCTAGGCAGTCAATCGAGTCTCGCCCTCAGGCTTTCCGGAGCACCAGCTCTTTTGTTTAGAAGGAGGCAAACTTGGCTAGAACATCCCGAGGTCGCTGATGTTTCCCCTGCGGGGCTGGGCCCACCCTGTGAACACATTCTAGCCGGATAGGCTGGATGTCTTCTCCAACGATGCTGGTGTAGAGGCCCACGATGAATTGCTCCAGATCAGCCCCTTCGACATTCCGCCAGGCCGCGCACTCTGATGTTTTCCCGCCTAGAGCGGTTTTCTAGGTCTTCACATTTGAGCAGCGCGGAATTTAGTTGTGCTGTGAGGGCATCAGTACTTTCTTCAAGTGGTTGGATGCGAGTTTCCAGAGTCTGACATTTCGCCTCTAAGTCGAGGGTGCGGGTTCCCACCGAGTCCACCTCGGTGCGCAAGTCGCAAAGTTTTGAGGCCATTTCGGATTTGAAGGCATCAAGAGAAGCATCGATGTCCGCTTTAATGTCGTCGCGTAGTTTGCGTTTAAAGTCTGAGTGTGGCCATGAGATCTTCTCGGGTCAGTGCCATAGTTCCCTCCTGCTGATCAAGTGTGTTTTCCAACCCCCTCCCCACGCCAGGGGCACCAAATACACAATCAAAGCACCAGTTGGTGCGACTGCCCGCTCACCCGGTCGTGCAGAGTCGGCGTAGGGAAGACCAAATACGACGTAGGACAGGGTGCTCCTGTTTCTTGGGCTCACCAGGTAGGGCCACGCGTTGGGAGAGCAAGTGCAGCAGAGCCCTGATGAGGATGTCGCAGACGGCCTGGGGATCACAGCACCAGCATGGGTGACACCATCTTAGGGACAGACATTGGAGTCGGGCATCTCCATGCTTAATGGCTAATTCTGATATGTCGGCCGTCCCCTCCAGCATTGCCTCCAAAGAGCCCCCTCAAAATATCGCACTGGCAATAGGAAGGTAAGTGCCTCTCCAAGAGTAGGCACCAGTCCCCAGGATAGCAATGCAGAAGCGCTTCTGCTCACCTCTGGATAATGGCACCGTGGTCCCCGCGGGGGAAGGTGCTCCGATGGAGAAGCGGGCAGAGCAGCAGCCGCAATCGTCTTAGGGTGTTACAAGCGATCGCATTGACGGGCCGTGCTACGCGATGTCATCGTAATCCCTCAGCTGCCATCTTCTCAGCGCCGCTGGAGCCCGCCGTCGATCCTCTCGCAGGGCAATGTCGGCGCCCCCAACCGGCACCAGTGCCACCGCAGCAGGGGGAGCGGGAGGGAATCTCTGCAACAGAGTTGTTGCCGATGTTACCGACAGCCCAGATTGTAGCCCAGCTCGGGAGGCACATCAACAGGAGAGCCCGGCCACCATGTTGGAGCAGCGGCCGCGCTCCAGAAAGATCACGGACTCATGGCTAGGGCACATTCGGGGCTCCGCTAAGGATCTCAAAGAACCTCCATTAAACAGGCAGTCATTGTCAATTGCAGTCCCGTGGATTAGCGGGTACAGAATCCTAATGGATGCTCCGGAGCAGAAGATGGTGCGGGAGCCGAGCAGGATCACGTCCGCGCGGCCAGGATGGCTGACCACGCCCCCGCAGTATTATTTCTTACTGCTAACTCTGTACATATTGTACTTTGCAGCCTGTCTTACGATTGTAGCAGTTCATATCTCTTGCATGAGAAATAAGACTGTTCAATAAACCCTTTTTATTGAAACGCCGTCTCTCTATTTCTGTGCAACTCTGTAGAAACGAAGCATGCACGACTGAGTGAAACTATTATCTATTGTTTCCACGGTTCTGAGATTGCTCCGACTCTAAGAGAAACAAAGTTGTCATGTTTATGCGGTTGTCAGAAACTATTGACCTCTGAGTTAGCTGGCACACACAAGTAATTAAGTTTAATGTACTAGATAGAGACATACTGACCTCAGTCCTATGTCAAATCTATAGTGTATATTATTCCAATGCGCAGAGTCTTTCAGGGATATAGGAACTACACTACATGGCGTCCAACGTTTGGTAAGGCACTCATTTAACGCTAGATACTGGAGTAACTCAGTCGTGCTTTTCTCAGAGACCCCTACTCCTAATACTCCATAAGACGTCTGGAGTGGGTAGGGATAATATCCACCATAGCAGAGTAGGACAAAAATCCTATGCATTAGCGGTTTGGTTTGTTCAACGTTGAAGGATACAGTGTTCCAAAATAATGTGCACCTCATCTGTTCCCTTGAAACTTGCTCTGAAACTTTCATTAAACAAGGACCGGAAACGCACCGATACTGGTGGAACTGCGGCTGACCAAGTCACAGCAGCTTTTAATCGTACTGGTTTTCAAGAAACCGACGAGGATGCTATAATCATCCATTCAAATCTAAGGAGAGCCATCATTCAAACTTATATAACATGGCCTAATACCAAGAGGTGGTAGAGCAGTTTTTGTGATAGAGGCACATGAATCTCACCAGAGGTATTCTATTCATGGATAGTATTCCCAGAATCAAATCCAGTAACACACTTGTTTCACTTCTACAAAGAAGATGATCCACCTTAGGAATATATTCCTTTTGAGGATATTGAAATTCCACTCACATACCAGGATCATGAGCTCTGGTTTAAAGGCGCCCTAAAACATTACAATTGCATTACCAGGCTCAGTCCACTACGTAGACCAGGAGCAACATGGCCGATTTTAGCCGGCTACACACCTCATCCTGACATTGAAGAAATGACAGATGTAGAATTACTAGCTCAACTCAAGGAGCGAATCAAAAGTTAGACAATTGGTTCAATATGTCATGCGGACTTTCACAGTCCAACCACCATCAACCATTCAAAATCCAGCCCCTCATCTGGGGTATACACTAGAAACTACTCCATAGACTTTACATGCAGTCATGGGTAAAATGCCCACAAAACGTGAACAGATTCCTTCTGGATACCTCAAAAAATTACTCAAATTGAAGCAGTATTTCCTAATACTAGCCCTTATGAGAAACACAGAATTCTAACAATCTGTTTACCGATGGGGAATCACACCACATCTGGAAGACTGCACCACTTGGGGCACAGTCTTTACTGCAATCTACACAAAAACACATGGTGTTCCGTATATGGCGGTAATACCGGATGTCCTCAAACAGATTCAAAACGAATAAGGGGCACAGCCTGCTCTGAATTTAGGTATGAAGTTACTGAAAAATTTCTACCAGGTCTCAACAATATCTAATATTAAAGGAGAAGCAGCATCAGTGGCGATCCACCATTAATTAAGGGAATTTGATGTAACAGAACAACCACAAGAACTAGCCAGAATAATTGAAAAATCCTATGAGGAATTAGGCAGAGACAGTTTGGGAGGGAAACCAGTTGAACAACAACTGTCTGAAAGTCCTGATAAGGTCTTTTTTAAAACACTCCTACCTCTTCTAAAAAGTAGTGGGAAAATAAACAACATTCAAAAGACAAAGATTCTCAATCCCGAGGTAGGTCTCCTCAAAAGGAGCCCTCTGAACGAAGGTATAACCTCAGGAATAGGGATAATTTGAGAAAATCTGACAAATATCAAGATACTGATAGACGTTCCTCTCGTACCTTTCAGATATCACAGACATCCGAAAGAAGAGGACAGTCAGAGAAGAAAGAACAACGCGTGAAGTCAAAAGACGATCAACACTTTCAGAAAAATAAACATAAATCTCAATTCACCAAGAAGGTAGCAGGTCTGAAGATCAGACATGCCGAGGATTCTGAGAACACAACTAAAGAACGGAGAATGGGCTCAGACAATGTTGGACAGTGCAGCAGAAGTTACAGTAGCTCGCCAGAACCTGAAGGGGCTTCTGGAGACAGTGAACATGAATGAGGATATTCAAGTTGAAACTCCAGACACCAGGGTTAGTTCTCCGCATAGGTTATATGAAATAAAACTCCGGATGGAGGAAGGCATACCAAGAAAAGTGAAAGCACTCTTTTGGGAGCATCTTTCAAGGGGTTATGATATACTTCTAGCAGAACAAGACTGGCCACCACAATTTGTCAGGGAGAGCCCATATGGCGAAGACATCATTATGCCGGCCTTCTCTAACCATGTTCCAATACATTTAAAATATACTTATGCCAGGAAATAGGCAGTGGCCTAGGCCCCACCATTATATAAGAATCATGTAGGATGGGATGATGACTGACCTCACCACACAATCCAGTTAAAAAAAATCAACTACAAACTACAAAGGCAGTACCCAGTTAAGCAAGAAGCTAAAAAACAGGTCAAGGAGATCTTAGATCAACTTGAATACCAGGGGGTGATTGAAACATGCACCTCATAAATGAACAATCCTTTGTTTCCTGTCTCCAAACCAGACAATACATATCGTCCAGTTTTGGATTACAGACACCTAAACTCATGTTGTAAAACATTTGCAGTGCAAAATGCACACAGTACAGCATTAATGAATAACGTGCGTAAAAAGTACACAACCACATTAGACATTTCAAATGGTTTTTGTCGAAATATTGCACCTGAAAGTAGATATTTGACCGCTTTCTCAATTATGGGAAACCAGCGTCAATTTTGTCGACTCCCACGGGGGTTCAAGAACAGCCCGGGGATATTCTAAGCAAGGGTAACAGAGTTACTACAAATCTATGATGACGAGGTATTGTCACATGATGATATATATCTGACAGACGATGACCTGGACAGACACTTGAACAGGGTGAACACCAATATATAGGGCTTCGCCTCTGAGGGTTACAAATTCAACTTTAAAAAGTCAAGAATTGCCCATCTCAACGTCCTGTTCCTGGGATATGAACTTTCAAGTGCAGGCAAAAGCCTGGCAGCCAACTTTTTAGAAAAAAGTGTGCACTGCTCCAACCTCCAAAAATGCTGAAGAATTTAATGTCTATTCTAGGTTTCCAGAATTTTGAAAGAACATACATTCTAAACTACGCAGAGGGGTAAACCTCTCTACGAATTAATCAAACCCGATTTCAAAGCAACAACGTGGACACAAGGACACAAGGACACAGAAATTCTGTGTTCACTTCAAACAGACAGCATCAAAACACATGCAAACACGCATAAACGAACGCAACTTAGTGATCCGAATCATTCCAGGTCAATGTGGATTCACCTACTTTTAACGAAGGTGAAAAAGTACCCATTGCATACAAATCACACTTGTATACACAAGCAGAAATGAAATTCACTTCTACAAAAAAGATTGACAGCAGTTCAAACCGCTATAGCAAAAGAGCCCTAGCACAGGGGAAACGAAAAATGGCCGTGACTCCTGTACCAGCCTTTTGAGGCAGTTACTAAAGCGAGCATTCCGAATGCAAAAGGTTTACTTCCAAGATGGATACAATGGGTTAATTCTCTTGCTGCAACTGATGTTGAATATGTTTTTGATCCTTATTTAAAAACACAAGCATTCCTGCAATACGAATACAAATTTCCTCTGCCTACTGAAATTTTCCCTCTTGATCAGTACGAATTAATAATTTACACTGACGGATCTGCACAACCCGCTACGGAGAGTAAACAAGCTTACAGTGCAGCGTGTGCTATCGTTAAAGGTCGTATGCGCGATGGCAATTTCAGACCAATGGTCACAAAAACGCAATCTCTAGGAGATAGCTCAGCGAGCTGAACTACAAGCATTCAAGATGGCACTTGAAAACACGGATCACAAATTCCCCACACTCAGTGTGCGATTCTTTTTACTGTGTTCAATTTTACAATTAATATTTACAGAATTGGCTTCAAAATGGTTTCAAAGATGCAAAAGGTGGCACAATCAAGCATAAGATGCTTTGGGAACAGGTAGTTCAGTTGCGAAACGGACTGCAAAACACTCACGTGATACACACGCTAAGTCATCAACGTGATGGCGTTCACGTTTAAGGGAATTCATTGGCTGATGAAGCCGCGAAAGGGGCTGTGCAAACTGCTTCCGTAGCTTCAATCACTCGATCAAAAACGAAAATAGACAATGAAATAATGCTGGCTGTCTTCAAGCAAAGGCAGCGGTGCAAAAAAAATTCCACTCATATAATTGATGCAAACAATGTTCCGTTTGCTCGAATCCCTGGAGTGGGGGATAGGGTAATACCAAACTTGGAACACAAAGTAGGACTAATCCTAGCAGCACATGAAGTGATCGCCTCTGCCCATGCAGGTGTTTCCACCACTGTGTCGTTATTAAAACAGAGATACTGGTGGCCAGGCATTAGGAAACAAACCAGGAATTATGTTTTGGAATGTGAAATATGCCAGAAGAGGAGTCTCTACTGTGAAACGTCCTGCACAGACACCCCTGTTAATTTCAGATAAACCATTAGCATGTGTTTACCTGGACCACTGCGGTCCCTTACAAAGGGATGGTAACTATAAATATATCATGGTCGCAGTGGATTCTTGTTCTAGGTTCCTATGGATGTGGCCTCAGCGCTTGGCTAACGCTCGAACTGTTATAAAAGATTTGTGAGTCGTTATCGGCACATACGCAATTGGCACACTACATTCTGACCAGGGTCCTGCGTTTAGTTCTCGAGCTTACAAAGAAGCCATGGCCAGTTTGGGCATAGCATTGCAGTATTCTTCTCCATTCCATCCTGAGGGAAATTCTGTTGTGGAAAGAAAAAAACGGGACATAAAGCAGTCTATAACAGCTAGGGTATTCGGTTTGGGTGATGGGTGGGTCAAACACCTTTATGGGGTCCAACGCGCACTTAACTTGCCAAAAAGTTCTCTAGGGGGAGTAATTCCATATGAAGTCCTATCTGGAACTAGAATGTTGGTACCGGACCTTGATAGGTGAGGTACAGAGATGGAAAATAAGAAATTTGATATCAAAGATAGTTTGGCTGTTGAACAGGACTTAAATGAACTGAGAACAAAACAGAGCAAAGTGCTCCTGAAGCCAACCATCACTGAGGTAAAACAGGCCGTCCCAGGAGGACCTGTCGATCCCAAAACTTGGTGATCTAGTCAGAGAAAAGATCGCGGACAAGAAGGAATTTGGGCCTTCTAACAGACAACCAGTCCCTTTCCTAGCAATAAACGGATCGGGAACAGTACTACTGCTGCCCCATGCTGGTAAAAAGGAGAAAAGATTTGTGTCCATCGACCTGATCAAACCACACTATTTGGCCGATACTAAGCAGTAGGCCAAGTGGACTCCGCCAATGTAGCAGACGCACTCCGCTGGCTACAATCCAAGAGGTTCAAACTGAGAGACTTATCACCTTTGAAGATTCTACAGTGAGAAATAAAGGACTAAGCAACAATGCCATGGAACTTGTACCTCGTGAGACCCAAATAACAGTTCGTCCTGATACATGTCTACAACGAAGTAACAAGTGATCAACTGGTTCCAGTGAATTCAACAAATCCTGATGCAATTCCAACCATTGAGGGAACTGCCTCTGGCTATTTCATTAACTTTGATACGTTTTCTGAGGATCCCAGCGAACCTGAAACGACGCCAGCACAAAGAACTTTCAAAGAACAAGCAACAGACCTTTTTTCATTTCCTGAAAAAGACTTATCTGGTTTCACCATGGTTTGAACTATGGATTGTTTTGGGAATATTCTTCTTTCTACTTTAGTTAGCTCTGGTATCAACTCTGGGTATGCTGATAAATGAAAGATATATTCAAATGGACACAGCAAGTAACAAAGTGAACTTACTTCTCCAGCCACACAAATCATCCCATCGTGAAGCAAGAGACTTGTCAGCAGTGAATATGACAGCCGTTCTTATACACGATGGTATAGTTTGCGACCAAACTCAATAGGACATTTTTGGCCCGTCGGAGCTTTTGAAGATTCCACATTTATTTAAGATTTCATTAAGTGACTTCATTACCTCTAGTACCTTTTCTGATGATTAGGACTTCAAGACTTAATAATATGATGTCTGATCTAGAGATGCCTACTGTATTCACGAATCATGAATATTTAGAGGGTTCATCGGACTATGAACACATTTATTGTTATAACCACTATGGTCATCATTTCTTGCATAAATCTGCAATGCCTAGAAATGTATTTATGTATAACCAATGGGAACATTGTCCTACACCTCCAAAGGGTAGCTCAAAAACTTTTGCAATGAAGTTTACATATTTTTCAGGCTACAATTTGCCTAATCTGGCAACGTTTTACTTTAAAAAAAGTGAACAAGACAGGAACACAAAATATGTTAACCAATACAAAACAGATTTATTCTGCAGCCTTTATTGCCCAACTGACTAGACAAGGTTTCGAATTTTAGAAAGACAACATTGAGACAAAGACTGTCTGGGGTACAAAAGATTGGCAAGTACAGGGGGTAGAAGCTTTATTTAGGGCCTGTTTCATCCCTGAGCAAATTATGTTTTTGAATGACACTGTCCAGAAAACGTCTTGCCTTGGATTAGCCAAGATCAAAGACATGAACACACCAACCATACCTATACCTGCAAGCAATAGCACTACAAGGGGGGAGGTCGATGTATGTAATATTTTGCATCATAACAGATCAGATCCAGAATGGAAAAAATGGTTGCTCTGGCCCACAGACACAAACAACTGTCAAGATCGATTCCTGAAAAAAACACAGGGTTTCACTATCAATAGGCCAGACCCACGCTATGTTCAAAGACAGCATTCAGGGGTAGTAACAACATACAGTGTAGGGAAACTGCCTTGACTGGCTACAAAAAGCTACACTGAAGGATATTAAACAACTTTTTAACTTTACTTCAAAAAGGCGCAGACCTTAGGGAATTCTTGCAAGGACCAAGAAAACCGTGTCAAAAACTTTTCATATATGCCGGTATCTACGCTACTTATAATGAAGCATGGAAGGTTACCCAAGCAGAGACTGCAGAACGAATACGAGAAATTGATCGTATTCATTTAGAGAAAACTCTCTCTGTAGTAGACAATGGGTTAACGACTGTCGTCCAGAATATATTCATTGGACAGCATTGTGTCTTCTATCATAGACATCATGGAACAAGACTTGGTCATGTTGCAACATGGTCAGTCTCAACTAGGTTCTATCATGCTATTAGGCTGTGTGCTACAAAACTTGCGTGCAGGCTATGTGCCTTGGCGTTTAATCAACACTACGTCACTGTTTTCAGAATTCAATCTCACTGATAAACAGATCAGACTGGCACAAAGGGGAGCAGACTACACTGCTGAGCATTGAAAAACTGGAAAAGTTACCATTCACGGTGGCAGAAAAACCAGCTACTGAGTGGATCATATATGGTAAAATAACTCTGCCTGTAACAACTTTCCATTTTCAGTATTGCCTAAAACATATACCAGCAGGCAAATATGAAAGGTTGGGTAAAGAATACATCAAGACATCTTGGGATTCACCTTACACAGATAGATGTTGGAGTGGGGAACGTGAAGTGTTGCTTAGCGGTGAAAACTGTGAACACAGACTAAGCGGTCCTCTACTTTGTCAGGGTATTAACTTACATGGGATGGGACCTGCGATGGTTCCACTACAAACTTATCCTGTCACCTGCAAGGTTCACCAGCTGCAGTGATTAATCCAATTTTTGGCCAACTTTCTAATGGGAGTTACATTATGTTGAATGATCACAGCTGCTGCGGCATGTTGCCAGGTATCCTGTATCTAGTAACGGTTACATCCAGGTTCACTTGCTGTATGCAAGTCTTGTTTTCACAAATAGATACAGTCAGGGAGTCGCCTTTATGGCCTTCACTGAACATCTCTTCTATACGAATTGATACTCTAAGCAGAATGAAAGCCATTATTTTACAGGAAACAGTGCCACTGACCTCGGCCAGAGAAACCTATGATCTCCAAGTCGCAAGGACTTCTGCGGAGGTACATACCCTTTTGTATATAAACTGCCCTGTACATTTCTCAGAAATGTTAGGTCGCATCTTAAACATGTCTGATACGAGCGGTATTGTACATGTATTTAAGAGCGTGTGGGCAGGACTGTTAGCACCTTTTCAAGCAGTCCTCAGAATTTTTACAAACTTCGTGCACTCTGTGTTTGGCGGACTGCCGCTCCTTTTAGCACTTGTTGCAGGGATCCTATTTTTGCTCCTACTGCTACGATATGGCAAGCCAAATCACCGTCACTCCCAGCACTATAGAGCGAACTCTCTTGGAGATGAAGTGTAATGAGCGCATCGTCCAAATTTTGGGTTTACCACTTCTACGAGAAATACCACATGGTTTCTGTCATTCAGACCAATCTGGCAAGATTGCATCTTACCTGTTCTACGCTGCCTGCTCTGCGGTGAAGAATGCGTGCTAGACATCTGTAACACTCCCATCAGTCATGCCTACGGATATCGATACCTTGCTGAACCCAGTAACGGCCAATGCTGTGTTGTCCCCAGCGACTACCAATCCTGACGGCATTCATTGAGAT
The DNA here is from genome assembly GCF_964204655.1 of Triturus cristatus. Taxonomy (NCBI): domain Eukaryota; kingdom Metazoa; phylum Chordata; class Amphibia; order Caudata; family Salamandridae; genus Triturus; species Triturus cristatus. The sequence continues at coordinate 931,944,553 of NC_140584.1, read as the reverse complement.
CTCACAGACGCAAATTGCTACTGCTGAGGTACGTGAGGAAACATCAGGCACGCAGGTAACATCCGATTCGAACATCGCTGATGCGACCAATGCTGAAGGTGATAGTTCACATCTATGTGCAGTTAATCTTCTAAATGAGGTATTCCAACTTTCACCTAGAACGGTAGATAACTTTTTGTCTACAGGATTAGAAGATTTCATGTTTTCTCCAGGCCCACACACAGACTTTTGATTCAGGCACACAGTGTTCCGAAGAGACTCTGAATTTGGTCTTCGTTCTTTTCAAACAAGGGACTAACTTTGGAACTTTTTTCCTATGATTAATTTTTTTTCTCCAAATTTGTATTTTTCATTTTTGGCACAGTAATCTGCTTATAGTAGAACTATTCATAGAGAATAGAATTCTTTGAAAATCTTCCAGGGACAGGATGCCACCTTGTCACATCAGCGTTTGATTTGTATTAAACTGATATGAAATGGTTTTGACCCTTTTTCTTCTGTATTAACGAGCCATTTCATCAAATGTATATATTTATGATTCATTCTTGTTGGCGTTTTTCAAATAAACGCATATGCTTAGAATGAAACATTGCTTCTGATATGTACAGCACCTAATGCTTAGCAATGGGTTTGTATTGCATTTTTATGACATATGTTTTTAGATAAGTTTTAGCATGTTTTTCGATTATCATGCGATATTCTCCTTTAGGCATGTTTAATATGTAGTAATGTCGTTCATACGAAACTGGAGTGGGTGTTGTGTGTAGATTTAGATTCTGTATATAGGTTTCCTGATTTATGCCCTTATATAGGTACAATCCATATTGCCCTTATTTAGGCATAGAAAATCCAGCCCTTATTTAGGTATTGTCCATGCTAACCAAATACAGGCATGGTCTCCTACATCCGACAATACACGTTACGAGTTCTTGGAAAACCAGACTCTTAAGCCTTTAATTTCCCTTGCTTGGATATTGATTTCTCAAAGAACTCATTATTATGCATGAACATCTATTCCTTAGGGGTTCATTCATGACGTTCCGATGCCCGACTTTTACGTCAATACAGGCATTCCTAAACACCTTAAGGTATAAATATACCTGCACTTGCCCTGGCAAACCACAGTTCCGGCACGATCCAGCTCGACTGCCTACTTGCGGTTCGCCACAGCAAGTTCGGAAGGAAATAGAGTTCCATCCTGACGCACTGACCAGATGCGGTCCTCTTCGCAGAGAATCCCGCTCCAGTGTTGGACTCCCCTTGCGGGATGTTAGATATAGAGTCCAGGAAAGAGATTCCAACCTCACGCATTCTAAGGTATGGAGCAGACTAGAACTTAGAGAAACTTTTGGCAAAACTATAGCTATAGCTAGCTATAGCTTAGAAAACAGCGCCTACTTCTTACCTTGCACTACACTTCGGTTAGGTACACTGGGGTAGAACTATTTAGAAGCATCAGATGAGTATTCACCTTTTAGCCTGTGTTATTTATGTATGTATTTTAATTAATATATGTCATAGCTACAAACCATGCGATCGCAGTATTATTTTATCTTACTACTCACTCTGTACATATTGTACTTCGCAGGCTGTCTTAAGATTGTAGCAGTTCATATCTCTTGCATGAGTAATAAAGCTGTTCAAAAAATCCTTTTTATTGAAACGCCAGTCTCTCTATTTCTGTGCAACTCTGTAGAAATGAAGCATGCACGATTGACTGAGTGAAACTTATCTATTGTTTCCACGGTTCTAAGTTTGTTCCGACTCTGGGAAACAAAGTTGTCATGTTTATGCGGATGTCAGAAACAAATCCCTTCTTGTGTATTCGAGAAGTTTCTAGTGACCTCTGAGTTAGCTGGCACACACAAGTAATTAAGTTTAATGTACTCTATAGAGACATACTGACCTTAGTCCTATGTCAAATCTATTGCGTCTATTATTCCAATGCGCAGAGCCTATCGGGGATATAGGAACTACACTACAGAGATTACCTCCATATTTCACTGGATCCCCATGTTCCAACACTCCCAAAGTAAGTGCAAGATGCCAGATTTATTTTGTTAGCCTCATTAATAGTTTCGTTTTTTTTAATCAAGTGCATTTTACACCAATGCAAGTTATCAGGAAAGTATAGTTGTCCTGTCTATTAAAACACACCGAGTATTATTAAGTACTGACATTTGTACTTGAATCACAGGTACTCCCAGTACACATTTCTTTCAGAACAAACATTTCCAGACAGGTCTGCTCTCTCCTTGAGCACAGGGAAGTATAACACCATATACGGCATAATACAAAATAAATCCGGCTCTAGCATAGAGATATTGATGACGTACTACCAGAGGCAGTTCTTTCATTTGGGCAGGGGGGCTACGCCCTCGTCCTTTTTCTGGCCACTAATTTGCGCTGTTTATTGTACAATTACGTGTCAAAACATCTTTGTACCAGTAAACTGCCTCAGGCTATCTGGTTACTTCAGGCAGCGTTCACAAGTCAGGTTTATGGCGGGCACAAATCATGCACCGAGCATGCACCAGCAATCCTAGATTTGCCGGGCTGACGAGCTCAGTGTCCTGAGGCTTGCGACGTCACCAGCTCGGCAAAGCCATTGTATTCCTAGCTGAAGGACCTCCCCCGCCAATAAAGTTAGCCCTGGGCGCTGAAGGCTTCAGCTCTGCAGAGGCCAGGGCTAGACATCAATCACAGTTCAGCAAGCTTCACTGTTAACACCACCCTACTGTGGCCAAACAAGGGTAAGTTAAAGAAGCTGCGCCATGATTCCTTGCACCTCCTGTAAGGGAAATGAAACTTACATATTTCCAGAATAAACGGTTTAAAATGATTGTGCCCGTTTCATCTCTCAGTAAACCATTAAAGCGATTGGCACTGTTTAACTGTGTTCATGCCATCCTATTAGTTTGTAGTTTGTGGCTGGATTGGAATCCCACCGACGTGCATGATAGCTCTCTGCTCGACCTTAAGATAAACTGTCGCATTAAGTTGCCAAATTGACAGCTAATGTGAATCCTTTATTGAAAAGCACATGTTGTTAATAATGAATATGTCATCAGAGGCCAGCGTTTTAAAGGAATTGCTCCAGAGAACATTGTGCAAGTTACAGTTGGAAAGCATTAAATCAGTCTATATATGCCTTCGCCATTTGCAAACCTTTACAAATATTACCTTTTTGTGTGAGTGTTCTAGAGTGGGACGTTCCCTCTTGTCTGACTTTTATTACAAAGGGAATGTTTGTAAAGGTTTGAGTTCGATGGTCACATACACAGGATCTGCAGACATGTGATGTGTTGCAGAAACAGTTTGCATTTGAAGGGCTATTGATCTCTTCGAGATGGGGTAGATAATACGTGGCATTACAAATGTTTATTTTTGCCAGCTTTCTGAGCACTTTGTAGATTTCCTCATTAAGGTTAGTGTTGGCCCTCCCACCCCTGGTTCGGTCTCAGTTAAAGTAAAATCGCCCAGAGCGTCTTGCAAATCAAAAGTGAAATCGTGCTCAATCATGAAATGAGTCAGCAAAAGATGGGGTGATGGAGCACGGGAGAGGGTGGAGGAGGGGTATGTTCACCAAGGAGGGTCACACACTCGATCAGATTTTCTCTAATGCAGAGAGCCAAATAGACGTGCCTCTTCCTGTAGTATGGTATGATCATTATCTGATAGGTTTTAAGGTGTGTAAATTGATAAGATCCCCTGAATTTTACGGGAAGCATTGTACTACCACGTTCAGACCCTTCCACCGAATTACTCCAGCAGCCCTGAGCGAAGCGCTTGTCCAGCACCCACTATCCCTCAGCGGTAACCCAGAGCAAGATGCTCTCTGCTTGGAGAATTGATTGCAGCAACGCTCCTAGGCGCTTGCACCTTCTTCCACTCACCCTTCCAAATCTGCTAGAAATTCAACCCCTTAGTGTAATAAGGGTCTCGGGAAGAGCAAAAGTGCCTGCAAACGGCTGGAAAGAGTATGGCGGAAATATTTTTGATATGGAGTATAAAGAAATCTATAAACATGCCCTAGAGGTACATCACAATATAATTTATGAGGAAAAAAAAACTTATCTAAAATTGAATCATCTGGAAATTAAAGTAAGGACATTTTCAAAATAGTGAAAGACTTTTCCTCCCTGAGTGCAGCTGCTAGACTTTTTAACCCCACCAGCGAATGGACAAGCCAACCGGCCCCATATTTTCATGATCGAATCGAAACCATCCGAGACACCTTTACGGACTCCATCCCAGTTAAGGGAGGGTGTGCTGATTCTCTACCCTCATGCGTTCCCGCGGTGGGTCCTTCTTTCTCAGTCTCCTACCCTTACTTTGGAGACGCCCTTGGAGATTATGAAAGGCCTTAAATCAGGCTCTCCCTCGGACCCATGCCGGGCCAAAGTGCTAGTATCCATAGCAGAGAATATTAACCCAGCCGCCAATATCGTCCTCAACTCCTCGTTTAAGAATAACCAGGTGCCACGCTAATGGAAAAGTGCGAAAATCTTCCCACTGCTAAAAAAGCCTTCTGTCGACCACTTGGTGGCATACAACTATAGACCGATATCACTCCTTTTCTTCTCAAAAACCCTTGAGAAATGTTAATTTAGTTACCACAGAATACGTGGAAACTGACAATTTATCAAGGAGAATTTAGATAAAGGAGGTAAAGCGGTGTTGATTTTACTAGACCTCTCCACGGCTTTTGACACCGTGCCCCATGACCGACTCCTGCATAGATTACAGGAGTGCGGCCTGAGAGGCACGGTGCTCAGGTGATTTTCCTCCTTTTTGGAGGATAGACACCAAGTGGTCTGGTCCCCTCCTTTCGCCACTCCTATTTCTCCCATGAAGGTGGGCGTTCCTCAGGGTTCCATTTTGAGCCCTACACTTTTTAATCTATATATGGCCCCCCTTGCTCCCTTGACTGAAGCATGTGGTGCGACAATAATTTCCTATGCTGACGATCCGCAGCTTTTGTTCACATGTGATAAGGGTGAGGATTTCATAGGGGAGAAGATCATCAAATGCCTGACTGGGGTTTTCACTTGGCTCAGGGAGAATCAATTAAAATGTAACCCAGAGACATCTGATATAATTCTCTTTGGCTCTCCATCTTGGGACGAATGGCAACAAACGGTGGCCATCAAACATGTCACCTTCCCTAACCGCAGTACATACGGTTAAGAACTTGGGGGTCAAGCTGGACGACACCCTGTCCATGAAAGCTCAAAACCAGGCAGTTGCCGGTTCCAGTTTTGGCCTCCTACGAATGCTTAAGAAATTTCTCCCCTTATTACCCATCACCCACAGGAAGACCGTGGTTCAAGCCCTCATTGTCTCCAGATTGGACTATGTAAATGTCCTCGCCTGGGCCTCCCAGAGTACCTACTGAGTAGACTTCAGGAGGTCCAGAATGCGTCCGCCAGGGCAGTCCTCATGCTTGGACCTAGAGCTCTGATCTCCCCTCATCTGAAGGCTTTGCACTGGCTTCCTAGCCGAAAAAGAATTTACTTTAAAGCCTTGGTTTTGGCTTTCAAGGCTTTACATGGTACGGGCGCTCACTATATTAGAAAGAGTTCTACACTATGTCCCCGGTAGAAACCTGAGCTCATCTTCCAGATAGCAGGCGGTTGTTCCTGAGGTTTTCTGCGCCCGCACTAGTAGCCGGTCCTTCAAAGTCCAGGCTGCCCGTGTGCGGAACCTTCTAACGCTATCACTCAGACAGTTGCTTGACTTACTCACCTTCAGGAAGCAGCTGAAAACGTGTCTATTTTAGCAACAACCTTAAGGCTTTTTCACTTCAGCAATAGCAACAGTCCAGCCCTGAGGTTCTTTTAACTCCAGGACACACTTTGTAAGTAGCTGTGTGCTCTACAAGTACCCCATTAACTTTAAAACAACACATGCATATTGTATTAGACTGCACCATTTATACAAAACTTACTATACACGTGCAAACTGTTGAAGCACTTACGCACAGGGATAGTAAACTACACCATGTATACACCACAGACACCATAAGTTTTTGCTTCTCATGAATGCCCTCTCCGAGTCCAATGGGCCTCCATTTTTCGCCTAAACTGCACTTTTATTTCTTTGATGTTACTGTTCGGAGCCTCTGCTGCTCACCCATGTATTAAAACAGCAAATTTTTATTTAGCAATGGACTAGGGCTGTGACTACCTTATGTTGGCGGATCAAGGTTTTCCTCCTCCAGCACAGTTTACATCCTGGCTAGAGATTTGTGTGCTGTGTTTATGACAAGTGGCTTGCAGTCTACGTAAACTGGTTTGATGGAAGCAAGGGCTTCCAAATGCAAGCAATTCAAGCCATTTGTCAGGACATAAAAACACTGGGCCTGGTAACAGATTAGATGGGTTGACACCATTGCCTTGGGCTGTACTCAGCTCTGGTGTAAACTTTGAAAAAGGCAATCTAAAGTGTCCCCAATTTGCTTTGATGCACTGTGCTCTTGTCAACAGTCCAGTGAGTTAGCATAGCAGTTCTTTGGTTATACTGAATAAGCAGCTACCAATGACATTAGCATATGAAATATCTTTATTGATGTCATAACTACAGTTTCACAAATCTTTTTCAACCTTCTTGCTCGCTCAAATGTGCTTGAAAATGCACTATTTGCTCACTCATTTTACAAAATGTTCCCGGGGGGGGAGGGGGACCCCCTTATGACAGTTTGGCTCACCCGCTATGCTTGCTTGCCACAGGGCACTCATCACAAACTTTTACGCCTCACCACTTTCGCATGTCACCAGCCGCCACTGCATACTACTCATTTGGAGTGGGGACATGGCATCTGACACCACCTTCATACAATGGATTAATAAAAAAATGCTTTCCTGGGATTCACAGCGAATGTGCATTAGCGGTTTGCCATTCCTAGACTTCTTAATAAAAAGAAGTTTTTATAGCAACAACTGCATATAAAAAACAAATGGACAAGAACGGCCTACGATCTTACAAGTGTTTCCATCCCAGACGCGTAGACCAAATCTTCCATTTGGCCAATTCATCAGTTTGCAAAGCAACTGTTACTCCATGAATGATTTGGATACTGAAGCTACCAACCTAAGTGTGAGAAGTTGGCCTGGCATATGCTGTCCACTAGTTATAGGGGACACCTTGCACCAGTCCAATTCGACTCTTAAGGTGATAGGTTAAAAGACAACCTTTAAAGAAAGCTATCCTAGTGGTAGCTGTGGAGAGCAGCCTTCAGGCTAAGTCTTGAAGGAGTGTTAAGCTTATTGTTTTACCATACCTAACCTCTTGAATAACCAAATGAAAGAGTAGTCCACACAGGTAAATATATAAAATATATGTATTTATTCTAAGAATAATCCCACTAGTCTCTTTATGAAACTGGAGGTAAAGATACAATTCAAACAAGCATTAATAGTTACAATCAATAGCACTGGAATCATAGGGCCCCAGGGGGGGACCAAACCATATATTAAAAAAGTGGTATAAGAACCACGACAATTCTACAGACCGTGCCTAGGGCACTTAGGGTCGCTGGCCCCTTAAGAAACCACCCAAGGTAGTGAGGAAGGGGGCCCACGGGAGACGCGTGCAGTGGTATAAAGTACTGTCGGGATCTCTATTGAACCCTATGGAGAGTGTCGTGGTTGGAAATTGCAAGAATTAAAACACTTCTAGCAGGAGTTCAAGTTCAGCAGCTTAGAGTTAAGCTCTTGGAGGGCCCACACCCACGACAGTACCAAGGTATCACTGTTACCTGCCCCAGGGAAGCCGGGTGCATAGGTCGTTTTCGATGTCGGGTCGTGATCTCGTTTTCAATGGAAAAAGGCGAAGAACTGCTGCTGGCGTGAAGCGTCGTCGATGTCGTGCAGATTGAAGATGTAGATCTTGAAGGTAAGGACCTGAAAGCAGAGGGGACAGAGTCTGGGTCACGGCACAGTGACCAGGGGGCTCAGGATTAAGAGCCCTTCAATGTCGGGTGCTACCAGGTGGAAGATGGGTAGCTTGGATCGGCAGCCACGGGGTCCAAGAGGCTTCAAGGAAGGCCAGCTTCTGGAGGGTGACTGCCCCACGAAGGATGAAGGCCGCTGCGGTGTTAGTGTCCGGATTGGATCCACAAAGCCTTGGCAACCGCAACCCACGCAAGAATCGCAAAACACCTACTGGTGAAGACCCACGAGTTCTGAGCGAGGTCTCCAGCGAGGAGACTGTAGAGCAGGCCTGGAGCAACCAGGGGAGCCCTTTAAAGTGAAGATTGACCTCCGGTAGGGCACACCAGTCGAGAGACAAGGGACCGCGGGAGGCAGCAATTTGGCGTGCGTAAAGATGCGCCCACGGGTCGCCAGAGCGGGCTAGGGCGTCGATCTTTGGCACAGATGATGCTGAGAGGTTGGCTCAATAATGGGCCAAAGCACAACTTCCCCACTGGTCGGGGTCGTGTGCTACGCAAGAGGTGGCCGGTGTCCTGGGGTATTGGGGATCTCAGCACCCACGGGGTCCATGGTGCTGAGCTTTGCTGTGCACACTCACTGGCCTCTGGGATGCTTGGAAACCCACCTCAAGGTAGGCAAAAGTCTTCGATGTCAGTAGGAGCAGCGGAGTTCCAACCGGGTCACTTGCAGTGTTTCAGGTGCCTGCCAAGCAGGGGGGTAACTCCTTTACCCCAAGGGAGATTTCTTCATTCAGCTGTGCGGCAGCAAGTCGAAGGTTCAAGTCTGTGAAGTCCAAGATTAATCTGAGGCTCTGGGGACTCTGTATTCACCTTTATCCAAGGATTAGGGGAGTGTCTAGATCAGAGCCCACCAATTAGAGTTCAGGCGGGAAAGGTTGGCTACACCCTCTCCCCTTTGTGTGTTTTCCCGCCTGGGCAGGGGACAGGATGCCCCTGCACCGGTTTGAGGCGGTGTATGCAGATGTAGGTACTGGAGAAGCCTACGTGCAAGTCTGAAAGACATCCTATGGTGCACCCACCCAGTTCCAATCCACATAGTCTGTCTGGGGAGGTGGGAGCGCCTCCCTGCAACAAGATCCCTATTGTCCAGCTGCCGTGGCTGGAGTTCTGCCCAGCAACAGGCAGCCAGAGTCGTGTGGGTGGCGGGTAGCATCCATTTTGGACTACGTGTGCACTTTTAAAATTGGTATCTAAAATCTGCCGCTTTTACCATATCGCCCCTCTAGCAGGGGGGAATCATGCCCTCACTCCCATGGTTGGATTGGGGGTATGATTCCTACATGTTTGACACCAAACAAGACATGGTTCTGTGCAGCCACTCAAGTTATCACGCTATCGCGATTACATATAATGCGGTTAAGAGTATATGGTATGGCTGCACTACAAACAACCCAGCAATAGTTTTACGAAGGTTGCAGAGGGGCCCTACTCAGGTAGGGGTTCCCCCTCACACATATCTCAGCACCCTGCCTTGTAGGATTAGCAAGGCCTGCCTTAGGGGTGACCTATGAGGATATATGTGTTGTATTAAGTGGGATACAGGATACCTATATCCCTGTAAGGGGTGCAAGCACCACCTTACCCAGACTACAGTAGCGGTCTGGTGGTGTCAGTTTGTATGGATGTCCCAGGGGTGGCACAATAAGTGCTGCAGCCCCTGGTAGGCCTCTGAGGGACCCATGCCCTGGGGACCATCTACAAGGGGCTGATAGGGTGTCCTCGGTATCCAATTGGTATGTACATAGGGTACTCAAATAAGTTTAGAGAGGAAGCAGATAGGCTGGGGTCATGGATAGCAGGGCCACAGCCTGGCTAGAGTCAGAAAACAGTCAAAACATCAGCAAAAAGTTGGGGGCAACTATGCAGTCGATACCACTCTCCTACACTAAGCAATAAACTTAGAGGCCGAGATTACTCTGCGGGTGTCTTAAGGAACGCTTACAAACAGGCAAGGAATAACAACCGGATTTCATTGCTAGAGACACAAACCAGAAGAATAAAAACTTGTACGTGGGATTTCTTAATGCACAGCCTCCAACAGTTTAGCAAGAGAATCGGCAATAGACCGCGTCATATTATGACGTGAAATAATCTATTACAAAAACCCTGTTCTCCTTTAAGAAAAATGCCAGTAACCAAAATATACTGGTCCAGACAAGACCCCAGCAAAAAAAAAAAAACCCTCAAGAAAATAGTCTATGGGGAATTCCTCTCGTGAACATACACAACCAAGCCTCGAAAAATCCATTTCCTCAATTGCAAAAGCAATTGAGATTTTATCATGTCGAGCTTTTAGCATTTACTCATCTTTGCTGGTGAGTTAACTTAAGCTGAAAGGAACAGGTGTTCTGTTCATTCAGAAAGCAAATGTGCAATAAAGATGCCTTTAAATCTTATTTTAGTCTTAACACACTTGCTGTCTGTTCAAAGACAGAGGTCAAATGTCTATATATTTACTAATGGCTGATTTTCTGTTCCTGGAAAATGGTGTCTAATTTTCTCTCATTACAGTTAGTGCTTTTAGTCAAGTGAGTTATCTGACAATTGTGAATCTAAAGGCTGTAAAAATGTCAGTTTTTTGTCTAACATTTAAACAGCTTGTAAATGAATAGTGTTTCCAAATATATCATGAATTATGAAAACTTTTTTTTGTAATTCAGAAGTGTGATGCAAACAAGGAGCAACACAAATCAGAACACTTTACTTGGTGATGTGCAAATGACATTTGCCTAAACTCAATTTCCAGATATTGTACACTGTATATAGTTTCAAAACCACATCAGTGAGACATTCTGTGGCATTTCAATGTCATATTTGTTGATTGCAAATGAGTGTGCTGCTACTTTATGCTTTAGTTAAGTATTTATTAAAAGTGACCGTTTTTTTTTTTAAACAGGATGAGAAAAATTCCTGCCCCCGCACTGATATTGCGGTTAATGAACTGAGGCACGTCAGAGGTCAAGTTTATCCTATTTGTGGCTAGATTATTATATATGGAGCAAAAGCTTATCTTTTTAAATCAAACACAAGAGCTGTCCATACAGCAGACATGCTCAACTCACGTATTTGAAGGTGCTCTCATATGTGATGAGGAAGAAAATGGCGTCTCAGTGAATTAAAATACTTGCCCCAAATCACACATTTTGAAACCAGGATATGGATCAAGAGCATTATAATTAAGGCTCCCTGTTTTCCATTTTAACGTTGTTTTTTTTTACAGATAAATACACACCGAAAACAAAGTGTTTGTCTGCATTCATTTTTATAAGTGCCTAAATACAGAAAAATTGCTTCTTTTAAGTGACTCTACGTGCTGTCTCATGAATTATAGCCCAACAACGGAGCAGATGGACAGCATGGCAAATTAAAAAACAGGATGACATTTCTTTAAATAACTGCATGTGTCAACATCAATTGTGGTATAATGCTAATATTTGCCAGTAGATGTCCAGTTATGTATTATTTGGCAACTTAAATAGCTAAAACACAAAGTATGACTGCACGTCTATCATTTAAATAAATATGGAAATGTACAGTTTTACAACTACATTTACACGCAAAACACAAAATGAACATGGATAAATACAGACGGAAATGAAATAAAATACCATAAAACTGGGAGCCCTAATTATATAATTAGGTCAAGTAGATTATTTAAATCACTAGACCCGCAGATCTCGTAACATTTTTAGGATTTTTCAAAGCCTGACCACTAAATCTGTTAATGTCAGAATGGGGCACCCAAGTATACTGAACCAGCATACCACATGCAACTCTGAGAATCTGAAATATTTGGTAACCTGTCCATGTAATCTCCTGCATGTAGAGATGACCACCAGAAAAGTAAAGAATATAGGAGGTGAAGCTTGGGCATTTTGCATTTTCTGCTGTGGTGAACAGGTCTATCTGAGGAAATCCCCATTCCTAGAAGTAGGGGAGGAGAACCTGAGGATGCAGTTCCCACTCGTGGATTAGCTGCTTCTGTCTGCTGATAAGGTCTGCAATCGGATTGCTTACTCGTGGAAGGTGTTCTGCCAGGAGATAAACCTTGATGTGTATAGCCCATTTCCAAATGGCTTGTGCTAGGCGTGACAGTTGGAGTGTTCCTAGAGCCCCCCCCCCCCCGCCCCCCGTTTTGTATATAGCTGTCATGTTGTCCGTGCGGACTAGGACAGCTTTGATACGAGAAGAGTTTGAAAGGCTTTGAGCGCTAGAAACACAGCTAGTAGCTCTAGGTGATTTATATGGAGACTTTTGTGCTTTAGACTCCACAATCCTTGGATTGTGTGATCCTGTAATTGAGCACCCCAACCAGTGAGCGATGTGTCCGCTCTTAGCACTGTATGTGGAACAGGGTCGATGACGGGCCACCCTTGGTATACATTTTGTGGGTTCCACCATTGCAAAAAGCGATGGGTGCGGCCGTCCACCAACACAAGTGTCGGTGTGTTTGAAGGCTGCAGATGGGACTTCAGCGCATTCACTGTAAATCCTAGTTGGTGTAGTAAGTGACTTGTGGCTTGAGTGTGTTGGAGACACTTCTGGTAAGTGTTGGCTTTGATGAGCCAGTCGTCCAGATAGGGAATGACATGGATATGCTGTCTTCTCATATGAGCTGCGACTACTGCCAAGCATTTGGTAGATACTCTGGGAGCAGTGGTGACTCCAAACGGTAGTACTTTGAATTGGTAATGATGACTTGCTATCACAAATCTGAGATATTAGCAATGAGCAGGGTGAATTGGAATGTGAAAATATGTGTCCATTAAGTCTAGAGTAGACAAAGTCATCCTGTTGTAATAGTGAGAGCACTTGAAGTGTCACCATGTGGAAATGTTATGACAGGATGTGGAGGTTCAGTTCCCTGAGGTCCAGAATAGGTCTTAACAAGCGGTCCTTTGTAGGAATTAGAAAATACAGGGAGTAAACGCCTGACCCTTGATATTGTAATGGTACCGGCTCTATGGCTCCTTTTAGGAAGAGAGACTGAGCTTCCTGTCTGAGAAAGTGCAAATGTTCTAGTGACCGTTTGTGAGAACGAGGTGGAATGTTTGGAGGATTGGTGGTAAGCTCCAGGCATTGACCATGTTGGATAATTAACACCCATTTGTCTGTTTTAGATTGCCAAATGGGGAGAAATTGCAGAAAACGTCCCCAGACAGGTGTTAAGTTATCGGGGGAAGGGTTGGTAAGTCACTGCTTGTTAGAAGAAGGGGAGTTACATGATGTCGAACCCTTTTCTCTACCCTTGCTGTGGTTTCCTCTATATCCTTCTCTAAAGAAACTTCTTGTGGAGGAAGGTTGATTGTTGCCTTTATAGGAGGAAACACTGGTGTCTGAGGATGTGGTCTTTGACTCCACACGATAAAATGAGTGATGAAAGGATCCCCGGTTTGAAGGAGACTGTAGAGCTCCCATAGACTTGGCTGCCTCAGTGTCTTTATTTTCATTTTTACTAAAGCCTGATCAACTTTAGGCCCGAAAAGATGCTCTTTATCAAAGGGAGTCTTTAGGATGAATTGCTGGACTTCAGGTTTAAAATTGGAAATTTCTAACCAGATGTGTCTCCAGAGTAAAACACTTGTGTTAATCGAGATGCAGTGTCGACAGCATCTAAGGCACATCTAATAGAGGAATTGGAGATGAGCTTTCCTCCTTGTACTAAATCCAGTGCTTTAGAGCTTTGTACTCATCTGGGAGACATTGGAGCAATTGCTCTATTTCGTCGCAGTGCGCTCTATCCTACCTAAGAGGGTCTCGGTATTGGCAATGCGCCAATGATTTGCCACTTGGGCAGCTATTAGTTTGCGAGAGGCGTCTATTAATTTTGACACTTTATCCAGAGGAGAGGCTTCCCCAGAGGTTTGTGAAACTAGCCCGTTTACGGGCATTAGAGACAACGAGTCAGTCTAGAGGTAACTGCCCCTTAATGAAGAATGGATCAGAGGGTTATACTTTTTATCTATTCTATGAGTCAGAATGCGAGCACGAACAGGATCTTTGAAGAGGTCATCGGCATGTCTCATCGTGCCTTTAAGCATAGGGAGAGTGACTAGATGTGTTTACTACTCAAAGTTTCGAATAAGAATTCTTCTTCTAAGGATTCTTTGTGTGGTTGTACCCCGTGATATTATGAAGCTCTAGCAAGCAACTCTAACCTACATTGTTATCAGGAGGGGAAGGCTTTGCGGGGTAAAGGTCTGGGTCACTATCTATAGGTGGATCAATAGTGTAGTCTTCCCAGGGATTTACAGGTAACTGAATATCTTCATCATCATCATCATCATCATCATCATCATCATCATCATCATCATCATCATCAGGGTGGAGAATTGTGTGGTGTGACAGGTAAATGTTCCAATACTGGAGAAAGTGGTGAAGGTGTAGGGGAACATGGTGAAAGAGAAGAAGGAGAAGGGTTAGTACGGACATTCTTTGTATGTCCTCTGATTCAGGTTTGTATGTGAGGCAGCTTGGAAAGATTATGTCCTGTTTCAGGGTTTATGTAAAGCTCCTTTTGTTTAGGATCCGATTTAGGGGGTGGCAAATCGAGAATCGGATCCTGTGGCTTCGAAGGAGCATTTTTCGATGCACACAGCTTCTGTGCCGGGATGGAAGGACCTTTTGGCGTCAAAGATATCACCTCCGAAGCAGTCTTTGGCTTTGAACTCGAATGTTTCTGCTTGGTGACCGACTTTGGCCAACTCGATCCAGAGTTGTAAGCCTTGACAATGAGTTTTGGTGGAGAGCTGGAAGGCGGGACGTCGGATACAGTCTCGGTGCCGACCTTGGCCTGCAGGCGGAGGTGGACCCGAAGCCTTATGCTTAGTTTGAGTTGGATTACGGAGCAAGCAGTGTTCGGTTCTCACGGGACCTTGGCCCTGAGGTATGTCCTCTTCCATCTCAGAGTCAGATTTAGGAAGCAATAAAGGCTGCTCTTCCTGTTCCTCTTCGACCCCTTGTGCATCGAATTCTTCTTGCTTAGATCCTTCACTGAAGAAGTCCGGCATGTATTCGATGTTCTGGCTTTGCATTTCACAACATCGAGCCAGACGATCGCAGGAGTTTTCTTGAATCGAAAGGATCTGCATGCATAGCAGTCTTGTTTGTTGTGCTTTGGAGATAAGGACAAGTTGCACATTTTGTGCGTGTGCGCGCAGATTTTTGCGTGGCACCAGGACAGAATTTGAATGGAGTCCATTCCATCGACTGCGAGGTAGACCGACGCAGTTAGGCCCGATGGCCTTCCACGAGTCTTCCGATTGAAATTGAAATTTTCTCCAACCGAGGCGATACGCGGAGAAGTGTGATATGCATACAAATTTATACGGATGCGGGTATAGTGGATTGCGCACCGACAAACCCGTAGAACTGTTTCGAACCGGAGCACAGCAATTCACGTCCTAACCCAATGGCGCAGAAAAGCAATCTAACAATGGAGTCGATGCCCATGCGCACTATCACCGAAAGGAGAAGTCACCTTACCTCGTGAATCGAAAGACTTTTTCGAAGAACAACAACTTGCAATCATCCGGATCCAACACAAGATGGCAGGAGTATGCAAAGCATGTGATCTACAGCTTACATGCCTCGAACATAGATATTATCGAAGGGTATCAAGCAGAAACTCTAACGCAGTTATTCACCACACAGATGTGTAAGTTGCTTAGATTTGGGTGAAAGAGCGTGCCCTGTTGCCGAGACAGATGGTCTTTGCAAAGTGACAGTTTTACCGGAGCACAGGTATCACACTCTCCTGGCCCAAACATTGGCCATTAGGATTACTTTTGCAAAGTTATTCCTGATCTTCAGAACTTGAGCAGGAGAGGCAGACGTGGGAAGGTGTAAAAGAGTCCCATGTCCTATTCCAGCAGGAACACATCGCCTAACAAATGCTCTTGCAGAAAGCAGAACATACAGAATAGCTGAAATATCACATTTACCGGTGGAAGAAAGATCTAGTTATCCACAATGGCAGGAGACATCCTGCGCACCTTGGGATGTAGATGCCACTCTGCTGAGTTTGCCCGTTCTGGAATTCCAAAAATCCAAAATTTAATTGAAGATCAGGAAAATGCCCTGGCGCTCAAACCACAACTACCACTAGAAACTCCAAGCCTTCTGCACCTTGAACAAGGACCCCAGTCCACCCTGCTTGTTGCAGAACTACATAACGATGTTGCTGTCCCTAAGAATTCTTAAAAAAACAGAGGGACCCTTTGGAACCCAAAGGACTAGGATTCAAGCAGAAACTCAAAAAGGAACATCCTTTGGGAGTAATTGAATCTATCTACACAACATTACACCACAAGCAGAGTCCTCTTTTAACCCAACAATCAAAAAGCATTCAACCTGAAGGATCACTGTTAGAACCAACAGTTCATATATTGGCACAGAAACCTACAAATAATACATTGATAGTCAAATTATTAAAAATATAATACAACATTTCAAAAACTTTGTATACAGGACATAAGGAGGAATTCCTTTTTCCCAAAAAGCAGCAATATAAACGAAAATATCACAAAGAGAGAAAATAAGTTAAAAACACAACACGAGAGTTGATAGACATTACACTTTGTCATTGGGTACCATGACTCATATTGAAGACTATACAAAATCACCCGAATGTCTCGTAATTCATTAACATTTAGGGTAGATTAAGAGCGATGAGTTTATGGCAGACAGGCGTCAACGCGTTTCGAAGGAAATATGGTTGAACCTTCTTTTTCAAGACTACAAAACACTGTACTATCGCTGGTTAAAACATCTATAATGCATTGTTCCTGAAAATCAGAACACTGTTTGGCCACTATTACGTAGGTCCAAGTTTCTTATCTGAAGGAACCAAGCCTCAAAATGAAAAAAGTGTTGATGCGGTGTTTCAGTGGGAAGTGCTGGTTTACACCACCTTCTTCAGGACACATTAAAAACAGTATTTTGGAATCTAAAATAAAAGTTCATACGCAGTCTTGTTCTATCTTCATCATGATGTGATGAATAAATAGATTCCTTAGTGCCTTGATTGCACTTCCATTTACCCTTCAACTACAAAATTTATATTTACTTAGAGGTTTATTAATTCCTGTATGATGAATTTCAAATTCAATTATTCGCTTCTATTTACGTCCCAGGCCTTTATCCTCTTCAATATTTACTCCCCAATCGCCTATAGTCAGATGGAATCCTTGAATCCAGAGTCTGGTGGTTTATTCTCTTTCTCCCGCGTTTTCATAAAGATGCCTCTTATTTTGGCGTATTTGTTCAGAGTCACACGTCTAATGACGGGACGTCTTGCAGCGACGCGAAGACTCCTCCTCCGCCACCGCCGCCAGTGCCGCAGCTTCCACCGTCTCCTCCTCCTCCTCCTCCACCACCGCCACCGCCGCCAGTGCCGCAGCTTCCACCGTCTCCTCCGCCACCGCCGCCAGTGCCGCAGCTTCCACCGTCTCCTCCTCCTCCTCCTCCACCACCACCACCACCACCGCCAGTGCCGCAGCTTCCACCGTCTCCTCCTCCTCCTCCTCCACCACCACCGCTGCCAGTGCCGCAGCTTCCACCGTCTCCTCCTCCTCCACCACCGCCACCGCCGCCAGTGCCGCAGCTTCCACCGTCTCCTCCTCCTCCTCCTCCACCACCACCACCGCCTATCAGGCCTGTTGTTATACACCTTCAAAAAGAACTGAAAGTAACTTGCTTTGGCTGTGCATCCTGGGATAACGGGAGTCTCTGGAGAGTTTCTTAAAGGCACGGTATCCCTTTAGCAGACACATAATGACAGCCTATAGGGCTTGTCTGTCCACCCCTTCCTCTCTATTGTTTAAAGGGATTTTGGTGAAGGGAGTGTGATACAATAAAGGAACATGTCAGATGTGAATAAAAATGACATTTAAACTTTATTTTGGCTTTTGTGTTCACTTCAGAGGAAGTGCTGGCCAGTGCAGCCATATTGTTCTTAGGCTGTATTTTTTTTGTCTGTCTCTTAAGTGTCTTTGCAGGTTTGCAAATGCAGGACAGCTTAAGAGATATTTTGATTGCTCCGGGGTCCCCGCACATGGGCGGGACTATTCATAGATTATGACTATACACAGAGATCCCTTACTACAGAAGCCAGCCAATCAGAGACATGGTAAAGAGGCTATGTTCCAGGTGAGGGAAAAACACAAGGTGGGTAAGTTGAGACAAAGAAACCCATCGAGTAAGAAGCTCAAGAGTGACCAAGCCAATGAATGGTAAGCAATGGGTAGGCTTGTAAGCACATGTACGCTGTAGGAAAGCCCACACAGGTCTTTTGCAACCAGACAGTTGTACTGTCTAGTAGGCTCGACGTAAAAATTTACTTTATATGAGATCACATTCACATTGTAAACTGGGTTATGAATTAAGCCGATCATTATCACTGGATTCATCTTGGTAGAATGATATTTACAAATGGAACATTGTAATAATATACATAAATACATTTTATAGGTATGCTGCCTAGAGGGTGCAGCAGCACATGGCAGCACATTACGTACTGAAGCGCTGACAGCCGCTGGATAGATTCAACAATTATCGGCAGACACAACGCTCATACAACGCCACAAACATATGGGCATTGCGAAATGCACTGAAATGTATGGTGGTTGGCAGCATTGAAGCATAAGAGATCTGCTCTCTGGAACAGAGACTACAATGTGATACACTATCTTGGAGCATAGACTGGCTACTACTGAGGGGGCAGCCTGTATAGGAGGAGTGGAGAGAGGAGATATCGGAGCTTTGCTGTGTGCGCAGCTGCACTTGGCAGCTCAAAATATATTGTGTGTGCCTTGCTGCAGCCCAAGATCGAAACAACCTCAGGCAGGTGGACCTTTTTAAATGATATGCCCTCTAATGAGAAGGAAGCTAAGCAAGGCAGTCAAAATTACACTGGCGAACAAAGCGAAAGACCAGGCTTGGGAAGAAGAGGTCCCTAGTCTGCAGCAATCGATAATGATACCCACACAATGCGCTGGCATAGCTGTACTTTGAATGCGGCGAGCAGCTGGAAGTAGCAAAGCCCCATGCTGAGTGAACGCAGCAGCCTGTTTCAGGCATTACACTGATGCATATATTGACGTGACAAATTCAAGATCCCCTAAAGTGGTATCACTAGAAAGAAACAGGCAACTAAATCTGCTTGTGCTACCCCTTTCCCCCCCCCAATGTATGGTAGAGGCATCCATACTCCACATTCTATCACTTTACCTTCCACTTCATGATGTGCCGCTACTGTATTATTGACTATGTTGTTTATGACTGATGCAATCTATTTTCTCCTGTCATGTGTTGCAGTACTATCCGATTACCTTGTAACCCGATATGCACGATTTTCAATAAAGGTCTTTGAAAATTAAAAAAAAAAAAAGTTTGGTAGAGGCAGGATGGGATAGCTTGCAATACAAGACAACCACTATGACAGCACCTGCGGCGACGTAGAGGACAACGATGTGCCCCACTGGAGAACTACCATGATCTAAGCGGGACTGTGATAGGCAGAAAGTTATCAAAATACACAAGCGTATAGACCTCACTCAGACAACACAAGCAAGCAACCAGATATGTGCATGACCACCCCTCCCCGTGAAATGTAGACAAACTATTGGGGTGAGGTGAGATAGATCAGCATAGAGACTATGGGCGCAGCAACGATCTGAACGATCTTGAAGGCCCAAAAAAGCCTAAATGGATGACTGCAGAGTCCCAGTCAGAGCAACTGAGAAAGAAGAGAAAAACGCCTAAGGTACAGAGCACACACTGCTCAGGAAAACAAAATACAGCGTTTGCAATCTTAAAAGGGCAGTGCATGGAGATACTGAAATCCTAAATCAACATAGCCAACAGAACATGGGGAAGATTGACCGGAAACAAGCAGAACTCACCTAAGAGACACAGCCAACTGGTGGACAGGCAGCATTAGAGAACACTGAACACTTTAGCCAAATCTCAATCCACAAAAGCAAAGGGCCCAGATGTGACTGAAACAGCCTGGGAAAAGACACTACAAAATAAAACACCCTCAAGAATCGGCTATATTTCATGAAGAGCATGTTGAGCCTCATAGCGACTGCATCAGACAACTGGAACAAAGTACATCTAACAAGGAGAATGTAACATAAGGAAACAAAGAGAACATGCAGAAAAATGGAAAGGTGCAAGACCTAAGAATGAAGACTTTGAATTAACTTGCACATCCTAGGAGACCAAGTCAATGAATACTAAAGAATGGAGGCACATGTAGATAAACTACTGAAGATACATTTTATGAAGACCTCATTCCTCCTCTCCTCTCCTCAGAACAGATGCACAGATCACTTGAACCTAGACCAGCATCTGAAGCCCTAGTGCGCCAGATCATTGTGCGACATTTTAATTACAAAAACCGAGAGACCGCACAGGCGAGACTACCTAGACAGCAGTGAGTTTTATAATATGACAACCAAATATCAAACTACCTATACTTTACAATTGCAGTACAGACAGCAGGAAAGCACACCCTGCAGGATGCTGGGATAACAATACAGCTTGCTGTACCCAGCAAAGCTAGATATAATTACGAAACCAGGTGCTTTCTCAAATCCTTCGCAAGCTGATCAATTGCTGTGAGACCTTAGTGTGCTCAACAACTCAAAGAGGATGAACACCTAGCAACAATGCAGACCAAGGGAGTGGCCATTTTTAGAACGTATAGTTTTTTAGCTGTCTGTGTAGAAATTGGTAAGAACCCGTCTACATGGACATTTGCTGACCAAGTACTTGCAGGCTAACATTTTCCTGGTAGGACTGCAGGTACGGAATGAGCCAGCCATCTTCATAGAAGTCCTGAAATTCAAAGAGGGCTTCAGCTACGTGGCCAACAACTGCTTCCGGCACTGGATGGTGCTGGGAGTAGAAACAGCAGCGCAACAGGTCCAAATACTGTTAAGCCAGATCACTCAACTCAAGATCGAGATAGCGAGTGACACTGCACTCACATATGCCAAAGAGGCCTTGGAACATATAGGCAAAACTCTCAAAGATTTTGAAACAACGGCCCAAACCAAGAAACTTGAAAAACTTGCAAAGGATATAAGATACTATGAAAAGAAGAACACCTACCCCTATCTTCAAGAAGACTACTACAAGCAGGACAACCAGGGACGTTTCAGCAACTGGGGTCGAGGGGAATACCGGGACGCAGGAATTTTAAAACCTTCTCAGATTCATCATATAGTACAGATAGTGACACCGAGCAACCAGGACCCAGTGGGAACTACGGATATCAAGACACATGATACCCACCCCAAGGATCCTATGCTTTTTTAGGGGAAGGCCAATGGGGACCCCCCCCCCAGGGGTCGAGGTGGCAATTGGGCCAGGGGCCAACAGGGAGGACAACCAGCGATCAACAGCTGAGAGAGAGGACGCAGGAAGACACAGAAGCAGGTCCGCTTCCAACCGGAGAATCATGGAGAGATACACACCCGACGCAGGGTCTACAGAACCCTGTAGTGAACATCTCCTCCTACACACTCAAGCATGAAGAAACCAGTGTCCTAATCAAAGGCCTCTTGTTCGTGCCGACAGCGCGCCCCAACGAATTTGCACTGAAAACAGAACTTAATCGATTTTTCAGGAAGATCCGCCTCAGGTACTTTTTCAAACACTCCCCTACACCGGGACCTACATCTCAGACAGGACTGCGGATTGCATCAACATTTGTCCCACCGTCCAACCGCATGACGAACCAGATCCTAGCTTATGAGAGTGTTGTCTTGAGACATTTCCAAGCTAATGAAAGAACAAACATACTCAATACAACATCACCAAGCTGGAGAAGGACGCTCTTAAACCCCTGAAAAATAATAAAGACATAGTGATCAAGCCAGCGGACAAAGGGGACGCCATTGTGATCCAAGATCTGGCGAACTACAAGACGGAGATCCTCAACAAACTTCAAAATTGAGTCAGCTACATGAGGATAAACTCAGACCCTTCTAAGGACCTGGCACAAGAGATATTGACTATTACCACCCATGGGCTTGATCAAGGTTTCCTAATGAAGCAGGAGTTCATGTACCTGAATCAGAAGCAACCCAGACTACCAAAACTATACACACTTCCAAAGATACACAAGGACCCACAGAATCCACCAGGGCGTCCTATCGTCTTGGGTTGCGGCTCGATGCTCGAACCACTGAGAAAATACATTGATCACTTTCTCAAACCTATAGCTGAGGCAACAAGGGCGTACCTCAGGGACACTATGCAAACTATCAACCTGGTTGCAAACGCCCTCATGACACCAATAGCCAACTTCTGGTGACTTGTGATGTTGTATCTCTATACACAAGCATACCACAAACAGCCGTGCTTGAAGTAATATGTGAAGCGTTGGACCAACGAACAGCTCCCGTGACCATGCCTACAGATTATCATTGATCTCCTCAGGATTGCTATGATGAAAAACTGTCTTGTTTGATGGCCATTTTTATTTCCAAACAAAAGGTGTAGCGATAGGGGCCGCTTTTGCCCCAGATCTGGCCATTATTTTTATGGACCACTTTGGAAGATCCTTTATATTTGGAGAAGAAAACCCCTACCATGAGAAAATATCCCTATATAAATCGATGATATACTCGTGATTTGGACTGGAGATCGAAGTTAACTAGATGTATTCCACTCCTGGCTCAATGAGAGCAGCCCTGATATCCAGTTCACCATTCATTCAGACCCGAATGAAATTGACTTTTTGGATATCCCCATCAAAACCGAGGATACCCAGCTCTACACTACCCTGTACCGCAAACCTGCAGAGAGGAATTTTCTACTCAGATACAATAGCCATCACCCTAGAGGACTCCGAGATAACCTCCCTTTTGGGGCAGTTTCTGCGCATCTGCAGAAACTGTTCCAAGAAAATTGACTCTCGGGCTCAATCTGACAACCTACTGAATCGACTCATGGAACGTGGTTACCCCAAAAGACTCACCAAAAGGGCACTGAAAAGAGCATGGTATAGTCCTCGTGAAGACCTGCTCACACCCAAAGAGAGGGATACTGGACCCATGGAAAGGATGATATGCGTAACTACTTTCTCAACTCAGAGTCATGCCATTAAGAAGACCATTAATAAATACTGGGGTCTAATATCAGACGATATTGGGCAAGACCAAACCCCTATGCATTCATTTAAAAAAGCCAAAAGCATCAGAGAACACGTGGTACGCTCCCTCTTAGAGACTCCTGAGACACCTACGAACAGATCCATGTGTAATCTACCACCAATACTGGGACATTTTAGATGCGGTCAGTGTAAAGCCTGCCCTACAACCATCCAGATAAAAGAACTTACCTACAAAGACCAGGTTATCACCTTGAACTTCTTTTCCAACTGCAACACAAATAACGTAACCTATGCTATTCTATGTCCTTGCGATCTCATCTACGTAGGACAAACACAAAAGATCAAAGCCCAAATTCTCCAACACGGCAGCCGTATAAGATGTGGAGTGCAGGGATCACCACTGGTTGAACATTTTTCAAATACGAGTCATAGTCCACATGAACTACGATGGGTAGCACTAGAAAAGGCCTCCCTGGGCCAGAGAGGAGGAAACATTGGCGCAATCCTTAACTTGAGAGAGTGTAAATGGATGTCCCTCTTGGACTCCATTAGGAATGGCCTTAATGAATCAGAAATCAGCCATGCCCAATTTGCCTGTTTGTCTTCGGAATAATATACACCTGTCTTTTAGATACTTTACTGTTTATCCTGTGAATGTAATCACCAAACCTAATGTGTTGCATCCCAAACGTATGTGGGATAGTTGTTTCAATTTTTAAGCAGTATTCTATGTGGTTGACCTTTATACGCATTTAATACACAAATAACGTTATTGTTTCAATTGCGCCATAACTTTTAAATTGTGGAGGTGCGTTACAAGTGATTTTAACTTATCTGAAACATATCTGAACCCACTAATTTGCCATTTCTTGTATGTATAAAACAACCGGGTGTAATGACATTTGTACATAATGTAGGCACAGCAATAGATGTAACTTGTGCACATTGTACAACTGTATGAATGCATCAACCCGCCACCGTCACATTTCGAAATTGACACTAACAATAATATCGTACATTTAATACTCAAGCACACACAAATTTTCACTGAAAGTTTAAGAAGTAATAACATGTAAGGCACAATAGGTCAATCCGTTTCTTTCTGTTTCTTTCTGTTTTCAGTTAATATGCAGTTCCCAAGCCAACACGTGTTTCGTCGCCTCAGTAAAGTTGTACATGCGACTTGATCACGGCTAGGTAGAGAATAATATATATTTTATTTGTTGCATAACTCGTTACTCGCAATCGTTTGTTACTATTAAAATTAAAAAACAAAACTGCATTACGAGAGAGGATTGGGGAACACATGAGGGCGGTCAAACAGAGCGACCTCGGGTACCCCATTGCGACGCACATTGCAAAATGCAATGCGCAGGGACTACATAAAGATTTTTTCTTTTATGGAATAGAGCAAATCTTGAGGAACCCAAGGGGAGGTAACAGAACAGATGTTACGCAGAAATGAGGCTTCTTGGATTCTCAAATTGCGGACGACAGATGTTGGGATGAATGTTGACAATGAGATGCACTGTTTCCTAGGTAAATAAGAACTACAGGCTGAGTGCTCGTGTGTTATTACATACTGAATATTTCTTACATTCTTGATGTGATCTGATGCATATATAAGAATATGAATGGCGTTTACAGTAACTCAAGTAAATATTAAATTTCCAGGAGATGTTAATATGAGTAATTAACAATATGGATGAGATCAGATGTATAAAATTACTATCAATATATAAAACAACGTAAATCGAGACTAATTGCTAGTAAGTGTGAATACGAGTCACAAATAATGATGTCACTTATACACAATAGTCACTACAGACCATCTATAAACTATATAGAAGGTGCATACACATTCTCTGATCACAGGGACACATTTCTTTATTTATTTTGTCTTTATAATTAATCTATGATCCTTAGTTATTGAATTTAGTCAGATACCTTTTTTGGCAGTGTCCAGACATTTTGAGGAATCTTATGTATTAAACAAGCGTATGCAATTATCTTCTGAGTGTATACGAAACAATTACTCTACACATAATTTAAGGAGAACATAGACTGGACATTTATTAATAAACTAACTGCAGATTTCTTCTTTTAGTTTGTTGATATTTTGTGCTATAAATCATACACAAGATTATAGACCCAGCTATTAGATTTTGAAAAGGCCATTTGAGTTAATTTTCAGAGGTCGTGTAGAACACCCCTCTACACCGTACTAATATATTCTTCCAACGGAGGGATTGACTTTTCTAATATGGCCGCCGGCTCCACAATAACTGTTTTCAATAGGGTGAAGTTTTCCAGCCACCAAATAGAACTTGGGCGATAGGAGTGGTTTTCTTTCCGAATACAAGATACAATTTTACGCCTATGCACTATATCGATTTCATACACTATTATAAATTATGTAGCAACCCGCTTCTCTGAATTTATGCGGTATTTAATTCCACCCATAATTTCTAGAGACGGATTCAGGAATAATAATGACAATACGGACAATTTTTGTTTTAGGTTTGGGGTTCTTTTAATCCACGTAACCTTTACAGCAACTATACATTGCACAATCTAAGATGGGGTCGTATGCCTTTCTACACATGTGATCACGCACGGGTTACGCGATCACGTGTGTCTTCAGACTGACAAAACAAGAGGCTTGGATACCCGCCGGCACTCGCATATTGGAGTCCGGCGTGAGGAGAGGAGTACGCGTATCGGCAGCTCGGCCATTCATTTCTTACAGGTAAAGACAACCTATGACATACCACGTTTTGTTACGTGCTATAGCAAGGCAATCCAGGGATCTTTCTTAGACTTGGCAGATACTTAATGTTGTTATTTTTTCGGAACTACGCCACTGCCTTATATTAAAACTAGGCAGTTTCCGTTTTTTGCCTTGCCTATTCCTTCAATAGACTTGGAATCTTTCTGCAAATTAAAGAAAACTTAACGGAAACCGGCCTTACAGTCCCTACTGGGTTTTCTCCTCATGCCACAGAACTAGTGTGGCTTGGAATTATCGCCTCACTTCAAGTAGGTTTTAATTGAGATTTTTTGGAAGTTTATAAAATTTTATGCAGAGGATTATTCTGTCAATATTGTAAAATATAGGAATGATCCAGTGTGTAATATACCCCCTCTGGGTTTTTTGTTCTCCGCACAGATCTACATATACCGATTCTTTTCAGGTCAGTGAGTTACTCTGTTTTGTGGTGATCTTTGAACCATTAAGAACTTTGAGACCTGTTGCTCACAACAGAGGTGGTGTTTCGGTTTTTGTCACTGGGTGACGTTTCAGGATTGGAATGAATAATACTAGTGCTATGATCCACATAGAATAAAACTCTCATTACAAAGCCAATCATTGTCACGTGCACTTTCACCTTTTAAACACTAGTGTAATGTGTTTCTGCTGCATATATGTGAATTTTTTTAAGTTTGTTTTTGATGTCACCAATGGCACTATATGCATGATTGAATATAAGACTACAAGGTGCTTACATGTAATTGGCACCGCGCCACTCCAATTCCCCTGGGAGCACTTTTGTTTTTTAATTTTAATAGTAACAAACGATTGCGAATAACGAGTTATGCAACAAATAAAATATATATTATTCTCTACCTAGCTGTGATTAAGTCGCATGTACAACTTTACTGAGGCGACGAAACACGTGTTGGCTTGGGAACTGCATATTAACTGAAAACATGAAGACCAATTAAAAAAGAAAGAAAGAAACAGAAAGAAATGGATTGACTTATTGTGCCTTACATGTTATTACTTAAAAACTTTCAGTGAAAATTTGTGTGCGCTTGGGTATTCTATGTACGATTTTTTGTTGCATTTGCCACAAATTCCAGAGAGGCGGGTGGTTCTCTCTAACCTTTAAGCACCATCATAATTAAAGTTACTATTCATAATACTTGGTGAATGTACCTACAGGAGCATTTAACCTATCACCTATACCACCACATCTAGTTTTACTACTAACAATAATATGCCCATACTGTCTTTCTAGTACGAAATAGCTGGTTTAAAGCAAACACGGTAAAATATCGTCCCAATTTCACATTCCCTATTGGGTCTAATTTTATACATATTCATATAACATTTATAGAAACAACAACTCACTGTTTCTAACCATGTATACCTAACATGCCTCTTTTCCTATCACTTTTTGAACCATGAGCCCTTAGTCTTTCTTCAGTGCCCCGACGTGCTCTGTCACAGCATGAGAGCATCTAGCGTCTGCACGCGTTGCCCTGTCATGCTTGAGTGAGTTTCAGGCCAGAGCGTGTTTTTTTTTTAGATGCTTTTAAGTGGCTGTATGCTTAATATCACTAACGAACTCAGCCATTATTCTAACTACCGTTCCGTGCCTGTTTTTTTTAGGAATGTAGGCAACCTGAAGGTTCCAGCCCGCACTATTATAATGGAGGTAATCATAGTATCCATTGCACCTGGTTTGTCATTGGTGGTTAGAATGTGACTTAATTTGGTTTATAGGTTTGGTCCCTTATTCTTCTAGACCTTCTCCTCGGATTTTCTACCCCCCCCCCACCCGATTTCTCCCTCATGCGCGCAAGTTGGTGTTTACCCGCACTGTTAAAACGTCGTTAACCTATCAGATTGGTATGGCCCTATATGCTCTTTCGTATATTTTGCCTTGAAACCTCGGAGTACTACGAATACATTAGTGTGTTTAACCTAGACATCGATTTCTCTCCTTTATGCGCGCAAGTTAATTTGGTGGTTCATTCTCTGATTTAGACTTCTTAGAACGCGCTTTTCGGTCCTGCTTAGCTCTTTTAATGTCTCCCTCTAGATTACTGTATATGGCATTGACAGTAGACTAATCCAGCATTACACAGAGTAAACGATCCATTTAGTAAGTGACCCCTTTTTTCCTTCTTATTTCAAAATACTCTGGTAATTCAACCCAGAACTCTCAACATTGACGCTGCACCTTATACCCATAGGTGCCGATTTTCGCCCTCACGCAGGCACACGTGCCCCTACATATTTTCAGGCCCTCTTCCGAGGCAATATATGGTAACTGACTACTCTCTCTACCTTATACACGAAACCTTTTTCTGCATGACTGCACTTTCTAAAGACATTTTTTTAATGCTTTTCCCTAGATTACCCCCCCCCCCGCCAGTCCTGCTGAAAAACCCGCCGTAAGGAATGCAACAGCCTACTAATCTATTGAGGTCGAAATGTTTATAATCAAGCCAGCTTCAACAACAGATTTTGTACTGTGTTATTGTTTGAAACCTTGGCAACAAATACTGAGCCACGTGCTTTTCAAGTGATATACTGTTTTGATGCACACTACACATTTGTAGTCACTACCCTACCCCTCACCTGAATCACAACCACCTGTTCCCCAGCCCCCCAACCTGACCTAGGGACATCACTGTACGTAATATGTGAACTTTATCAATAACGGATTGATGCTTAATTAAACACTGAGCAACAAAGATTTTTTTGTCTCAGTTTTGAATTTGTGATTATATTGTGATTTTGACATTGTATTATCGTTTTCTGGGATAACAATACAGCCTGCTGTACCCAGCAAAGCTAGATATAATTACGAAACCAGGTGCTTTCTCAAATCCTTTGCAAGCTGATCAATTGCTGTGAGACCTTAGTGTGCTCAAAAACTCAAAGAGGATGAACACCTAGCAACAATGCAGACCAAGTGAATGGCCATTTTTTAGAACATATAGTTTACCTGTCGGTGTAGTTTTGCAGCTTGTAGACTTTTCTGGATTCACTGTGCTGTGCATTATTCCGCCATCTAGTGGTTGGGTCCAGAATTGTAGTATTTATTTTCTTTTTTTTCGTGGCAATCGACATACTACCATTTGGTGACCTTTTGTGACGTCAACGTGCTTCCTCCAGAAGTTCCCACCTTTGGTAGCCATCTTCGGATTCTTTTATTTTTTTGGTTCAGTTTGCTTATTTCTCCTGTGTCATCTTCTTGGCAGAAGTGGGTGGGTTCACTAGTGAATCCAGAAAAGTCTTCAAGCTGCAAAACTATACCGACAGGTAAGAAACTATGTTTTGCAGTGTGAATCTTTTCTGGATTCACTATGCTGTGCATAGACTTTGTAGCGGTGCTAGTCCAGTGGTGGCGGGGTGGAAGATGAACGCTGGTTTGTGAATATATCTTGTAAGACCTTCCGTCCCACTTGTGCTTTTTTGTTCATCGGAATGTCCACACAGTAGTGCTTTGTGAACGTGTGCACTGAAGACCCTGTTGCTGCTTGGCAAATGTCCTGAATTGGTGTGTTTGCTAGGAAAGCCACTGTTGCTCCTTTTTTCCTTGTTTAGGGAACGTGCGGTGTGCCTTACAAGGTTTGACATGACTGTTTGTGGCACAACTGTATGGCTTGTGCGATCCATCTTGCAATGGTATTCTTTGTGACTGGTTGTCCCAGAAAGCTGTCTGCAAATGAAAAAGAATTGCTTTGTTTTTCTGCATTCCTTTGTTCTCTCAATGTAGTACATGACCACCCTTCTGGCTTTTAGGGTGTGCAATGCTCCTTCTGCTTGTCTTTGGGTTTTGGAAAAAGCTTGGTATTTGTATCGTTTGGTTAATATGGAACTTGGAAACCAACTTTGGCATAAAATGTGGATCTGTTTTCATGATGATTCTGTCCTTATGTATTTGCAAGTAGGGCTCTTGTAGAGTTCAAGCCTGCATTTCACTTACTCTACATAGTGATGTTATTGCCACTAAAAACGCTGTCTTTAGCGAGAGCATGTGTAAAGTTGCCTGTGTATTGGTTCGAATGGAGCCTTCTTCATTTGATCGAGAACCATGTTGAGGTTCCATGTTGGTGGTGGCATCCTCTTTGGAGGTGCTATCCTCTTTGCTCCTTCAAGGAATCTCTTGACCACTTGTGATGTGAAGAACCTTTTCCCCGTTTCTCCTCTTGTGTAAGCTACAATTGCTGCTAAGTGTACCCTTATAGATGTGTAGCTTAGTTTCTCCTGTAGCAAATAAGTCAAATATGTTAGTACTGTTGACTCCCTTGTGATCTTCCTGGAAAGTTGTTCCCTATGGCACCAAAGTGAAAAGCATTTCCATTTTGCTGTGTAACACTTTCTTGTTGTAGGCCTTCTTGCCTCTCGGAGTACTGCCATTGTGCTCTCTGGTAGTTTGAGGTGAGAACATTCTAAGTCCTCAGGAGCCATGCCTACAGGCTTAGGCTTTCTGGTTCTGGGTGTAGCACCTTTCTGTTTTGCAGAGTTAGAAGGTCCTTCCTGTTGGGGAGCTTGTGCGTTGTGCCTTGCGACAGTTCCATTATCAGTGGGTTTGCCTGGCCCACTGTGGTGCTATGAGAATTAGTGTCATGTGGCTGGTCCTGCACTTGAGTACCCTGTGTAGCAGTGGTATCAGGGGAAAAGCGTAAGCAAATGTCCCTGACCAGTCTATCCATAGCGCATTCCATAGGGACTGTGCGCATGATGGTCTGGCTGCGAAGTGTTGGCATTTTGCATTTTGGGGTATTGCAAATAGGTCGATTTGCGGAGTCCCCCATTTCTTGAAGATTTTTAGAATTTGATTGATTCATCTCCCATTCATAGGATGCTGATGTTTGTCTGCTCAGTCTGTCTGCCTCTACATTGTCCTTTCCTGGAAGATGGATTGCGAATAGGTCTATGTTCCTTGGGCTAGCCCATCTCCATAACTCCTGGGCTAGGGTTGACAGTGTTACTGATTCTGTTTCTCCTTGTTTGCTGATGTAAAATATTGTGGTTGTATTGTCTGTAGGAACACAGTTTTTAACTCTAGGAATGATGTGTTTTATCGCATTCTGCTGTGTCCATAGACCCCTCACCTTGAGGTTGTTCATGTGGGCTCCCCAACCCAGTTGTGAAGCGTCTGTTGTAATGGTCACTGTTGGAGTTGGTTGTGTGAAAGGTCTCCCCCGTGTTATGTTCTTCCTGTTCCACCATGTCATCTCCTGACTAACTGTTTGTGTGACAACCACTAGATCCTCCAAAATCCCTGTTGCCTGTGACCATTGTTGCTCAATCCATTCCTGGAATAGTCTCCTGTGCAGTCAAATGTTTGGGACTAGATGACTGCATGAAGCCATCATCCCTAGTAGTTTCCACACTGTCCTCACTGTCAGAGCTTGCCCCTTGCGGTAAAGCGGGGTCTCCTTCAGAATTGTTACTGTCCCCTGAGCTTAGGAACACCTTCCCTACTTTTGTGTTGCTTTCTGCCCCAAAGAAAATCTTCACTTGCTCTGGTGTTATTGATGATTTCTCCCAATGTATTGAAAAACCTAGTTTGAACAAGGTCTTTATGACCCTTTCTATGTGCTTTTTGCAAAGGTTGTATGTGCTTGCCCTTACTAGCCAAACATCTAGGTATGGGTTAACGTGTATTCCCTGCCGCCTTAGGTGGGCTGCTACTGCTGCTAGACATTTTGTGAACACTCTTGGTGCTGACTTGAGTCCGAACGATAGCACCGAGAATTGGCAGTGCACCTTGTTGACTACAAATCAGAGTAGGTTCTTGTGTCTGTTGTTCATGGGGATGTGCAAGTAAGCGTCCTTTAGGTCTATAGTTGCCATGAAGTCTCCTACCTGTATGAGGTATCACCTTTTGTAAGGATGTCATTTTGAATTTGAGTTTTTACGAACTTGTTTAGGAACCTTAAGTCTTGTATAGGTCTTAATGTTCCGTCTATCTTTTGTATGAGGAAGTATGTTCCTTTCCTTGTAAGGCACCCTCTCTATGGCACCCTTGTGTAGATGTTCTTGTGCCTCTGAGCAAATGAGACAGTTCTCTCTTTGAATTAACTTAGTTCTTTGGTTTTTTGCATGGTGGTTGTTTTGCCAGTTCTATGCAGTATCCATATTTAATTAAGTTTAATATCCACTTGTCGGATGTAATCTTCTCTCACTCGTGGAAGAAGTTTCCTATTCTGCCTCCAACTGGTGTTGCATGTTGGAAGTGTTCCTTGTTTTTTGTGACTTTATGTTTAATGTTTATTGGTTGTTGCCCCCTCTGTGATGTTTTTAGAGTGTGCATCCAAGTTGTAGTGCAGTCACTTAGAGGTGGGCTGCTGTCCCCCTCTCTGTTGGCCTCTTCCACGAGTGCGCCCTCGAAAGGATTGGCTCCCCTGGTGGTATTACCAACCTTGCTTTGGACCCTGATGCGGACCCTGGTTGCCTCCTTGGTAACCTTGTTGAAAGGTCTGGTTGAGGTTACTGGCTGGTGGTTACCCCTGCCTGTTGGTCTCCGCAATTGTGTGCCCCTACACATACCTCTGAATTGTAGAGCCCCCATGGACCTTGCTGTTTGGTTTTCTTTCTTCAGATGAGTAAGCTTGTCGTCCACAGCTGTTCCGAACAGTTGGTCTCCATTGAACAAAGTGTTCTAGATGTTACTTTAAACCTCTAGTTTGAACCCTAAGACTCGTAGCCAGGCAGGTCTTCTTTCCATAACTCCGATCATCATTTGCCTGCTTGCTGTCTCCGCAGCATCTAGGGCTGATTTTAAACATGTATTGGCCACGTTTTTCCCCCTCTTCTACCAAGTGGCTTGCCCTTCTCTGGAACTGTTCTGGCAGATTTTTGAGCAGTTCGCCTACTTCCTCCCAGTGCTGGTATGCATGCCTATCGATCAAGGCAGAGTTGGCTATGCGCCACTGAATCGTGGCACTTCGTTCCATTCTCCTTCCTGTGAGATCCATTCTCTTGCTCTACTTCTCTGGTGGTGGGTCAACATTAGTGGGTACATTAGCCCTCTTTCTGGCTGTGGAAGCGATTATTGAGTCAGCAGGAACTGAACCCCTGATGTACATTGGGTCCTTGGAGGAGTGCTTGTATTTTTTGTCTCCCCTTGGTGTTTCTGCCTTGCATATGGCAGGTTCCTTGAAAGCCTATTTTCCCTGGTCCATCACACTTGGAAGCATGGGCAGGAATTGTCTTGTTTGTGTGGGCAGCAAGCTTTCTAGAAGCAAGCATGACTGTGGCTTCTACTCCTCTAGCTGTACTCCATAGGTGTCAACAGCCTTCTTTATTACCAGATTGTACATCCCAATGTCGTCAGGGGGTGAGGGCCTCGAAGGGTATGTGTCTACCCCTTCTGGCGAGTCAGCGTAGAGATCTTGCCACTGGGTGTCTTTGGTCTTCGAGGTCGCCGAACCGTGATAGGTTTGGTCCTCATCCTCTCCCTCGGCTTTGAAGTAGTACTCCTCTTCGTCAGCCGGTTCTCGGGTTGTAGGAACCTGTGGGTCCTCGAGGTCTCTTTCATGGAGTGTCGAGATTTTCTGCGGGACCTTGAATTGCTTCATTGTGTAGTCTAAATCTTTCTTGTGCTGCAAGATGTTTGCCATTTCAGCTTTGCGCCTTCTCCTTTTCTTCCTGATGCTTGTGCTTCAGCATCGAGATCTTCAGGTTTTCTCTTGGCGCTTGACGTCGAAGCTTGCTTCACCCTCTTTCTTCGACGTAGAGGAGTCTCTCGAGACTGCTCTTAGACGACTTAGCCTTATCAAGGGTTTTCGCCGTCTGGGAGTCCTTGTCAAAGGTACCGACGGACTGTTTGTCCTTGGACAAGCTCACGGTCATCGAAATTTGACGCTGGTGCGGTTTTTGAGGACTTAGTCACTCCTTTGGTGCTCAGTCGACAGTCTCGGGGTCGCTGTCTCTTACCTCCTTCGGAGCTCTTTTTTTGACGTCGACAGGCAAGACGTGCGAGTTCTTGTCGCCCTCGGGACCTTCGGCGACGTTGTACTCTTCCTCGCTGGAGAGGCCCAGGTCTCGAAATTATGGTGGTAGTCCTTGACCATGCATGTTGTAATTCGCCCTCCTTTGCCTTTCCCCTCACCCTCAAGGTCTTCGGGGTGAACGCCGAGCATGTGTTGCAGTCTTTAGAGCTGTGGTCGAGCGGCAGGCAAAGGTTACAGACCGGGTTCTGCATGTACTTGTGGTGGCAATTGACGCGGAACTTGAATGGTGTTTTGTCCATTAGAGCGCCCCGTGTGAACATTCTCTGCTGGACGTCACAGTATAGGTGTTTTATCCTCTTCTCTGCGTCCCGGTTCGAAGGCCGTTGTGTCGAAAGTCGTTTTCCTGTTCTAGTCAATTTTCATGGATTCTTCTCTCCAAAGTTCTAGA
This sequence comes from Triturus cristatus, assembly GCF_964204655.1. Lineage (NCBI taxonomy): Eukaryota > Metazoa > Chordata > Amphibia > Caudata > Salamandridae > Triturus > Triturus cristatus. The sequence continues at coordinate 931,910,320 of NC_140584.1, read as the reverse complement.
CCTCCTCCCATCTCGATCCAGACTCAACGGCGGAAAAAAAAGAATCTGAAGATGGTGACCAAAGGTGGGAAGCTTCCTGAGGAAGCACGTCGACGTCACAGGACACCAAATGGTGGTATGTAGACGCCCACCAGGCCACGAAAAAAAAAAAAAGGGAACAAATACTACAATTCCTGACCCAACTACTAGATGGCGGAATAATGCACAGCATAGTGAATCCAGAAAAGATTCACGCTGCAAAACGTAGCTTACAAAAATGCTCCCCATTTAAGGCACTGTGGAAACCACGAGATATACATGATCACTGGCAAAATAATAGCTCAGTTAAAATATCTCTACACACCAATCACAAGATCTAAGACTTTGATTTCGCCCACAAATGCAACAGTACCTTAGGGATGGCATATTGTATTACATGGGTCTCATGCAGCCCACCACGGGGCTCATACGGCCCAATATAATACTCATACGGCCCAAACACTGACAATCAGAGTTTGTGCCAACATCGGATTAATGTACTGAAACGCACCTCAAGGACTGATCTGGGGAGAGGACTCTCAGTGTGGACAACCTTCCTAGAACGCTATCAGACCACTGTTCGGTAGTCCTGGAGTTAAATTCCAGAGTTGGCTACACTGGGCATTTAGCGCTGCTAGATGCAGTGTTCAGAGAAGAAATAAAATAAAAGACAGCAATGTTCTTTACTATTAATGAACAATGATTAGGCAGTTCCTCAACACTGGCTAACATACAACGCAGCCATATGAGGGACATGAAGAGCAAAGCAGAAAAGGATTCTCAAGTCCATTAGAGTAAGGCTAGCTACATTAGAAACAGAACTGTAAAGCACTGCAGAGTAACTATATTTTAGAGTTTGTAAAAGAGGCTTGTTAAAATATGCTCCAAACTTGACAAATACTAAGAAGCTACCTAAATTATTTGGGATAATGGGCAAGGGCTAGAGTGAAGGAGGACAGGTACAGCAGAACCCTGGCAGCCCTACCATGCCATGAATGGGCAATCTCTGCAATAACCGAGCTGGAGAGGGACTATGACTTACCAGCAATAAGACCAACAGCATACAAGAGGAGTTCTGAGAACACTACACAGTATATACCACCAAAACCAACTCTAAGACAGAAGAGCTAGATATAATTAGACATAATAGGATTGGCATGGCTAGAAACAGGACAGATAACACTTAGATATGCCCATTGCTGTAGAAGAAATTAATAGAGTCATCAGCATGGGATACACACGCCCAGCAGTTGAGATCGGCACACTTAAGTGTTAATTCAAGGACTGAGTAAAAATATCTCTAATGTATGTACCTAGCACACCCTTGGCTTTCAACTAGACCATTCCCCCAAAATTCAACCCAACAGAACATAGATAACAGCTAATATTACATTTGAAACTTATGGGAGATCTTCATCCATGAGAGACATTCACTCAAACTGAGCTGGTGTAGGAACAGGAAGGTCAAAAGACATTAAACATTACTATAGTGTAAGTATCGCGAAGCATGTCGCGAAATAAATGGCAACTGTCCTGCCCCACCACAAACATTCCACTGGAAATTATAGTAGAAACTCATTGCACAAAAATTAGTGCCCCACACACACAGGATGCTGCTCTTGTGTACCCGACCGAATCTACACAGAAATGGAAGCAATACAAACATCGAACAGATGCGCAATGGGAATATTGCTGAACAAATACGCGACAACTATTTAATAACTACAAGCTCAGACTAAAACACTTTCAATTCTTGCAATAAGGTGTACTATACACCACAAATGCTCCAAAAAGCAGGCCTTAGGTCAACAGCGTGCTGCGAGTGATGCGGGGCTCCTGAAGTGGACTTTCTGCAACTAGCATGGCCATGCCCGATGGTCTACAACTACTGGCAGGGAGTTGATAAGAAAATATCAGAAATCGCAAACTGTCAGGTCACACTCGCTCCACTTCTATCAATGTTGGGGTACATAAGAAACCTTTCCCAGACAGATGACTATTATTATTTCTAGGATTGGCAAAGCAAAGAGCGGCTTTGCTAAAGAGCCAGTCCCAAAGTTGAGGACTGGTTTCAAAATGTAATCTACTGTTATGAGCAGATAGAGGCATATTGGAGCTTATGTCATCCTGGATTGGACCTAAGGACACATGGGCACCACTGCAGCAATATTTAATTGCAAGAAAGGGGAAACACAAATGAAGATGAGTAGTATCTGGATAGCTGTCACCAAATGTAGGAAGATGGCTCTGTATATACTATACGCAAAAGATGTTTAGTGTGCACAGATTCCAGTGAGTCACCAAAGGTCTAGTCGAGAATAAAGTAGATAATACCTTACTTTTAATTTAGTGGTGGCTGGACTGAGCAGTTAGGATTATCAGAGGGTAGTTTGAGTGCATTGGTTGTACATATTCAAGGAAGGAACACACAATGACTTAATCCAGGCCAATGTTTTACAAGAATATTACTTTTGTACCTTATTTTAGGAACCGAGTGGAACTCAGTTACAGGTAAGTAAACTTTTCAGAAATGCAACTTTCAATTACAGTTGGCAAGTATGTGTGTAAACATTAAAAATAATTTACAAGTGCATGAAATACTTTTCAATGTATTAAGAGATACTTGGTAATGTTCTCAGAATCAACACATAGTGCAATTCGGAGAAAACAAATGCAATCCTATGGTAGGAAAGACAAGTAATTAATTTCAGGTAAGCACTACTTACAAGTTCAGTCTTCGGAAGGTTTGACCAACACAGGGTAAGATTCGGACCAAGGTAGGTACTGCACCACCAGCTGCACTGGGGCAGCCGGGTTCAGAGGTCACTGGGCCCAATGTTAGCCAATGGGAGCTGGGGACACCTCGAAGAGGCACTGGTTGCAGGTAAGTACCCACAGTTCAGGGACACAGGCCCTTTGAGCGGAGGTCAACCCTGAAGGGGCATCAAGTAGCACCAAGGCTGCACCCAGAGCAGCACAGGGGCAGCCGGGTGCAAAGGAGGCATTGGGTACCCTGTAGAACTCAATGGAGGTCCAAGGCTGCAGGCTTGTGTAGGAAGGTATCTCTGTATACACTATACCAAAATGAGGTATACTGTGCACAGAGTCCAGTGGAACCCCAAAGGTAGGCAGAGGTAAACTTAGATAGCACCTTACTCTGTTAGTGGGAGTGTGGGCAAGCAGTAAGGCTTGATCAGATGGTAGTGTTAAGCATTTGTTATTCACACTCTGGCAGCATATGATGTCACACTCCTAGACCGAACTGAGACCAATTTGTTTCTATACAAGTATTAGTTATATTTATTTTCTAGAACCAACACCTGGCACAGGGTAGTGTAAATGGTACTTTTCAAGGCAGGTTTAACAATACAAGCAAGCTGAATGAAAATGACTTACAGGTTTGTAAATCTTTTCAATACAGTGGAAGTTAGATTACTTTTTATTACTTTTCAGATTACTTTTTCTACTCGTGTGATATGCCTAGATATCACACTGGCACACTTCCTAGAGAAAAGTTAAGAAAAACAGTTTTTAGATATTTGCAGCTTTTCAAGTTCTCATACAAAACCAACTTCACACTTAAAGCAATTTCCCCAAGAAATCAGTCAATGCAGTCCTATGGAAAGAAATGTGGTTATCGGTTTCAAGGTAAGTACTTTGGTTTGGGAGTTGGCTTTCTGGGGTTAGAACCCAGTTTCCCCAAGGGTCAAGGATGCACTCTCAAAGCACCCTCAGCAGCACTAGGGCAGCCGGGTGCAGAGTGCTAAGGCCCAAAGTTATCCAATTGGGATTGGGGGGCCTCAGGTTGTTGGCTGCTCACAAGGTTGTGGGAGCAAAGCTCCTGGTGTTACGCTCAGGGCAAATTGGGATATAGTTAGCACCCAAAGTACACCCGCAGCAGCGCAAGGGCAGCTAGGTACAGGGTATTGTTTTGGCATAGGGTGCCCAGTTTTTAATGGGCATTCTACGTTGCAACAAAGACTGCAGGCTCAGAACCGAAGACATTCTGGAGGAGACCACTGGTTGGAGAGTTAAGTTGGGATGCTGGGACACCACCGGTTTGGCCACCCAAGGCCGTGGGACGTCAGTTGCAGGGGTGTCTTTAGGTGTCCGGTTTTCTTACCAACTGCAGTTGCGGTTGTGGGGGTCCTCCAGAAAGAATGCAGGCCTTGTTTGGAGAGTCGAGGCTGGTCAGAGATCACCAGATCTCTGGTCAGGATGGTCAGGGAGATGTTCTTGTGGTGTTGGGCCACTCAAACTTGGGCCATAGGCGTCCGGTGCAGAGTGGTACACACACACACTGTTTTGGCTGGGGTCAGAGTCTGTTGGTGAGCAAATCCGTTGCGCACTGTAGGCAAAGTCTTGGGTTTGGGAAGGCAGGGCAGGTCCCTAGGTTTCTTGAGGCTGCTGGCTGCTGGATACCGGGATTTTAGTGCAGCAGGTTTGAGGTAGGGCTGGGGCCAAGTCAGTGGGCGTCCTTTTCTTAGTTTCAACACGGCTTCTTCAGACCTTCTTTTCTTCTGGTTGGTTCTTGTCTGAGGCGGCAAGGTTCAGGGTTGCCCCTAAACACTAGATTTAGGGGTGTTACAGGTAAGTAAAGTTTGGGACCAATGGGTCCCTTCCTAGGGGTTGATACACCCCCTATTATGGTACCCTCCAGTGAGAGGGGGGCATATGCCACTCTGGTTGGCTCGGTCCCCCCCATCAGCAAGATGGCGGGGAATGAGAGTTGTGCTTCACCTCGCTTCCCCCACCTGAGGGGTGGGGTTCAAAAAGGTAGGCACACCTCCCTTCCTCACTTGGTCTTCACGCCGATTCTCCCACCCAAAGTGGGGGTCAGAACCGGTAGGAGCCAGCTGCTGGAAGCAGCAAAGAGCTGGGGTAGCTGACAAAGGTCGCAAGCCTTTGAGGCTTCCCCTTCATGGACCCTGCCCATCCTGTGGGAGGAGGCTTGGCACCTCGTCCCAGGGTGTGCATTGTTTCAGACCCCAGAGAGCAGCAGGCTCTGGACCCAGGGAACCAGAAACAGGTCTGGTGGTGGCAGCTGGCGAGCAGCCACTCAACGAGGACACAACAGTTAGGTCAGTTTTCAGGGGGAATCTCCAAGATGCCCTCCAAGTGTGTTTTTCAAATAATCCCACACTGGCGACAGAGTGGGTTTGAAGGAACTGGAGGTTTGGGATGACTCAAACCTGCGCGATGCACAGCTATGGCCTCAAAGGTCTCAAAATGTTTCGTACAATAGTTTTAAAGCAATATGGTATGTACAATATACACAAGCAAATTAAACCACAAAATTGTTGCAATTGAAAGAAAAAAAGCTTATATTTCACACAGATGCGAATAACATAATTACAACATGATTCCATCCTTATGAGTTAGTGTCCTATTAACTCACAAAAACCATTTATAAACAGGAAAAAATGCATAGGTTAACAATCTTCATTTAAAAAAAGTCCCAATGCATTTCGGGTTATCCAAACCCTTCTTCAGGGGAATGACATCATCGGAAAGACGTAGATTGTAAAAGAGTCCACCGTTTAGAATATAAAACAATCAAAGTAAGGTTCAACAAACCGGGAGGGCTCTTGAACTTCCCAACTGAAAACGGTTTGCGGGTAATCAATTATTCCAATAGCTTAAGAATGCGGAATCATTGCCAGACACAAAGAGGCTCTGCCGCTGCAATCTTGTCTTGCGTTTCTTGTACCGAGTCACCGCCGAAAACGTGGATAAGTTAACCAATACAGCACTGAGTGGGTCTGTATTCATTTGTTACTTCCTATCCGTACCTCCCTAGGGACCATTGTAGCACAAAATAGGGGAGTTTGTAATGACAAACTCCCAGCACCATATACTCTTAATGGCAGCACTGCACTTACAATGTCTAGGAATGGACTTAGACACTGTAGGGGTACAGGGCTCATGCACCGGTACCCTCACCACTGGTATAGGGCCAGCTAGAAGGGTGACTGATCTATGCCAGGGCAGTGGGTTGTGTGCCATGTCGACTCTTCACTTTATCTGCACCAAGACAAGCAGCCTGCAAAGACAGTGTGTGTGTGTGTAAAGGTTCAGGGCCTCTAAGGGTGGCACAATAAGTGCTGCAGCCCTTAGAGGTCTTCCCTGGTCACAGTGCCCTTGGTACTTGTGGTACCATTTACAAGGGACTGAAATGTGGCCAAAGAGTGCCAAATGGGTTTTCTCTCAATGCAGTTTAGGGAAAGAACATAGGCCCTGGGTACCTGTTTGGCAGGAACCCAGGGTACACACAAAATACATCAGAAGTTTGGCAAAAAGTGGGGGGCAACCATGCAAAAAGAGGGCACTTTTTTACAGCTTGGACCAGAAGACTGGCTGAAAGAATCCAAAGACAAGAGAAGTGAGTTGGATAGTGGGGGATGCTGGGACAGTCTGTTAAGCACTCCAAGGCCTGGAGGCTGAGGGTGCAGGGGTGTCTTTAGGCATCTGGTTGGTCTTACCCGGTTCCAGTCGGGAGGGAAAACCCTTCAAGAAGAGGCTGCAGGTGTTGTGGGTTAAGTTCAGGAGAGGTTGTCCAATGCTGGATCTCAGGTCAGGATCTCTGGGGAGACTTCGCTGTATCATTGGGCCATCTGGACTCGGGCCGTGGGAGACGGTTGCAGAGGTTGCGGATTCGGACCCTTGGGTTTGTTTCTTGCTGGACAAATCTGGTGTCCACGGGAGAAAAGAGTTTTGTCGAAGGAAGCTCAGGCCTCTGGGGTTCTTGGAGCTTGCTGGCTGCAGGACACTCCGTTTACTGCAAGAAGGGTCCTTGAAGCGGGAGAAGGGCCGGTTGGGCTGAGACCAAGTCAGTTGTCTGCTTCCTCCTGCACGGTTCTTCGGTCCTTATTAGGACGTCAAATCGGAGGAACAAGGTCCAGGGAAGCTTTTAAATACTAGCTTTAATTGGGTTCCTGAGGTCAGGGGGCAATAGCCAATGGCTACTGTCTCCCTAGGATGACTACACCCGTTGGGTGCCCCATCCCTTTGGGGAGTGGGGCACAACCCTATTCCTGGGCCTAATTCTCCAAACCAAGATGTAGAATTTTGGAGAGAGGGGTTCACCTATGCTCCTGGCGACCCTAGGAGTGTGCCAGGCCAAGGTGGACACTCCTACTCTACTTACTAATTTTCCCACTCGTCCTGTTGCCAGAAAGTGGGGCTAGGCCAGTGGGGGGCATCTCCACTTGTTGGAGCTGCACAAATGAACAAGTTACTTACCTTCGGTAATGATATATCTGTAAGAAACATTAGTTAGATTCCTCACCCTTAGAATATCCCCAGGTGTCAGGCTGGATCCGGAAAGATTTTGTGTCAGCAATACCCATTGCACGTCGCTAGGCGTCGTCTGCGACTCCGCATCCGTCATCGGCGTTGTGCACCGTAATGACGTCAGAGTACTTAGATGCCGCCCTCACGCGCTGATGTCAGTTCTTGTACATAGCTTTCCGCGCCAGGAATGCAGAGCCATGCAAGAGACCGACACTGGTGCTAAAAAAGACTAGGGCCCTGAAAAGGATAACCTTAACCCTAGATGACGGTTTGCAGAACGGGAAGGATGGGTGGGTCGGTGAGGAATCTAACTAATGTTTCTTACAGATATATCGTTACCGAAGGTAAGTAACTTGTTCATCTGAAAGAAACACGTTAGTTAGATTCCTCACCTTAGAATAGATACCCCAGCAATACCAACCCCGGTGGTGGGTCTGCGAACCAAGATCACACAAGAAAGTCCTGGAGAACAGAACGGCCAAAGAAGCCGTCTCTCCGGACTTTGCTGTCCAGGCAATGATGCTTGGCAAACGTGTGCAGTGAGGCCCACGTTGCTGCCTGACAGATGTCCTGCAAGGGGACTCCCCGACCCAGGGCCGTTGTCACCGCCGTGGCCAGAGTGAAATGGGCCCTCAGCCCTACAGGAGGTTCCTTTTTAGCCAAGGAATAACAAGCTTTGATACACAATACGATCCACCGAGAGATGGTTCGCTTGTGTACCACCCACCCCCTTCTTAGCGCCCACGTAGCCCACAAAGAGCTGGTCATCCACCCGGAACTGCTTGGTGCGGTCCAAATAAAAAGGACAGCGCCTGCTTTGGGTACAGACGGTGGAGCCTCTCTTCCTCTTTCGAAGGATGCGGAGGCGGAAAGAAGGTGGGCAACGTGACAGACTGCCCGATGTGGAAGGCAGTCACCACCTTAGGAAAAAAGGAAGGACGAGTCCGGAGAACAACTTTGTCCGAATGGACAGAAAGGAAAGGAGGATTAGAAGATGGAGCCTGGAGCTCACTCACCCTTCTAGCAGAGGTGATGGCAACCAGGAAAGCAGTCTTAAGAGTCAGAAGACGAAGGGGACAATTATGAAGTGGCTCAAAGGGAGCGCACATCAGATATGTCAATACCAGGTTCAAATCACACTGAGGCATTACGAAAGGGACAAGAGGAAACATGTGAGTAATTCCCTTGAAGAAGCGAGAAACAACAAGGGATTTGAAAAGTGAAGGCTGATCAGGAAGCCGTAAGAAAGCAGAGATAGCTGCAAGATAACCCTTGAGAGTGCCCAGAGCAGAGCCCTGCTGGGCCATGGAAAGAAGAAAGAGGAGAACCTCAGAAAGAGGGGTGGAAAGGGGATCCACAGCCTTTGCTGTGCACCATGCCACAAATTTGTTCCACCTGCAGGCGTACACCGATTTTGTGGAGGGACGCCTGGCTGCCAGAATCACATCGCAGACTTCAAGAGGCAAGTCAAATGGAATCAACTGTCGCCGCTCAATCTCCACGCATGGAGGTGGAGACTGGACAGGTTCAGGTGGAGGACTGTCCCCTGCTGCTGCGACAGAAGGTCCTCCCGAAGAGGCAGCCGTATCAGGGGATCGATTGACAGACTGAGTAGCTCGGGATACCAGTACCTTTGTGCCCAATCCGGAGCCACCAAGATGACTTGGGCCCGGTCACGCCTGATCTTCAGCACTCTGGGCAGAAGTGGTATAGGCGGAAAGGCGTACAACAGACCGCAACTCCACTCGCGACGAAAGGCGTCCCCGAGCGAGTGCCGCCTTGGAAACTCCAACGCGCAGAACTGCTGACATTGCGCGTTCTCTTCTGTGGCGAATAGATCTAACCAAGGCTCTCCCCACTGCCGAAAGAAGCCTTGCGCCACGTCCGAGTTGAGACGCCATTCGTGATCCATCATGCACCGGCGGCTGAGATAGTCTCCTCTGGCGTTCAGAGAGCCTGCCAGATGTTGAACCACCAGGGTGATGCCCTGATGTTCCAGCCATGTCCAGAGGCGCAGAGCCTCCTGACAAAGGATCCACGACCCCACCCCGCCATGTTTGTTGCAATACCACATGGCAGTGGTGTTGTCCGTGAACACCTGCACCTTCATGCCTTCAGTGCAAGTCGGATCGCCCTCAGCTCCAAAAGATTTATATGGAGCCGAGACTCCGCCGGAGACCAGAGACCTCTGATCTCCGCCTCCCCCATGTGGTTACCCCATCCCAGGAGGGACGCATCCGTCACAACTAAGTGCTCCGGTTGGGGTAGGGAGAAGGATCTGCCACTGACCCAATCGCGGTCCGTGAGCTACCACTGCAATTGTCTTGCAGTGCCCTCCGAGATCAAGACATGGTCGGACAGGTTGCCCCCATGCTGGGCCCACTGAAACTTCAGGTCCCACTGGACAGCCCGCATTTGCCACCTGGCGTGATGCACTAACAGGATGCAGGAGGCCATCAGACCCAGAAGCCGCAGCACCGACCTGGCCGAAACCCGGGATAGAGGCCGAAAGATGGGAAGCAGAGCCTGAATATCCCAGACCTGCTGTTCCGGAGGATAAGCCCGGAACTGCGCAGAGTCCAGAACCGCCCCGATAAAGAGGAGTGTTTGGGTGGGACTCAGATGCGACTTCGGCACATTGATGGAGAACCCCAGCAAATGCAGGAGGCCGTCCGTAGTCTGGAGGTGGGAGACGACTTGCTGGGGCGAGCCCGCCTTCAACAACCAGTCGTCGAGATAGGGGAAGACTGGAAGCCCTGATCTGCGCAGATGAGCTGCGAACACCGCCATCACTTTCGTTAACACCAGAGGGGCACTGGTGAGGCCGAAGGGGAGCAGAGTAAACAGAAAATGCTCCTGACCCACCGTGAACCGCAGGTAACGCCGGTGGGCCGGCAGGAAGGGGATGAGGAAATAAGCGTCCTGCAAGTCCAACGCTACCATCCAGTCTCCGGGGTCTAGGGCAGCCAGAACCTGAGCTAAGGTGAGCATCTTGAACCTCTCCTTCCGGAGGAAGGCGTTGACGCTCCTGAGGTCCAAGATAGGGCGTAGGCCCCCTTTGCCCTTCTTGGGAACCAGAAAGGAGTGGGAATAACAACCACGACCTACTTCTGGACCAGGAACGCGCTCGACGGCCCCTTTGGCCAAGAGGGCCCCAACTTCCTCCTGTAGAAGATTCAAGTGATCCCCCAACATGCGGTGGCATGGCTGGAGGGGTCGTCTCGAAGGGGAGGGATTAGCCCCTTCGGACGATTTGCAGCACCCACCTGTCCTAAGTGATGGAACGCCAGTGGAGCAGGTGATGGCGAACTCTGCCTCCCACTGGCGTGGAATGGGCCTAAAAGCACGGACTAGGAGGGCTTTGAGGCGGATGCTGCTGGGGTGGATGTGGATGGACCAGCACGTTGTCCCCCTGTACCGCCTCTGCGGAATCCACGTCCGCGTGGAGGTTGGGTCTGCGGCCTGTGGCTAGGCGGACGTGAGGGTGCACCCCTTCCTTGGCCACGAAAGAGGCGAAAAGCAGAAGTTTGTGGGCGCGGGGCCGAGAGACCCAAGGAGTTGGCCGTAGCCCTGGAGTCCTTAAAGCGCTCCAGCGCACGGTCCACTTTGTCGCCAAAGAGGCGACTGCCATCAAAGGGCATGTCCATGAGGGTGCTCTGGACATCCCCGGAAAAAGTTGTGGACCGCAGCCAGGCGTGACGACGAAGCGCCACTGTCGACATTGCCCTGCCTAGCGAGTCAGTCGTGTCTAACCACATCGGATGGCATACCGCGCTGCGTGCCACCCCTCGGCAAGTTCCTCGGCGAGGCGTGCCCAGGCCTCCTCCGGACACTGGGGCAGCACGTCCTCCACCGTATCCCACAGAGAGTGGGAGTAACGGTCCAAGAGACAAGCGATGTTAATAGACCGCAGCCCTAAACTAAGGGAGGAGAACAGCTTTTTACCAAACTGTTACAGTCTCTTGGATTCCCGATCCGGGGGAGCAGACGGGAAGGAGGTCTGGGAAGTAGAGGCCTGGATAACCAGGCTCTCAGGCGTGGGATATTGGGACAGGAAACTGGGGTCGCCCAGTGCAGGGCGGTGGCGCCGGTCCACGTTCTGGTCCAAGCCCTGTGGAGGGCTTGGACCAGGTGCCCTTCAGAACGTCCATCAGTGCTTCGCTAAACGGCAGCAGAGGCTCAGAGGAGCTTGCCGACGGTTGGAGCACTTCAGTGAGGAGGTTAGTCCTCACGACCACAGTAGGTAGCTCCAGCCCCAGGGCTTCGGCCGACTTACGCAACGCCACAGAATAGGTAGCACCTTTCTCCGAAGCCATGGTCGGAGGAGAGATGAAGCCAGTGTCAGGGGAGGTGTCAAGGCCACTGGCATCCCCCAGCTCATCTGCCCAGTCCTGTGATAACTGACCCTGGCGGGCCAGAGGGTCATCAGATCCCTCCCGGTCGCCACCGTCATCCGATTCCTGGTAAACAGGTGGAATAATCGGAGCCGGGCGGAAGATGCAATGGTCACCCATCGGCATCGGATGCGGGGCTGCACCAGCGTCAGGCCCGGAGCGAGACTGAACTGGGAAACGATATTGTCCGGAGACGGCGCCGGGGGTGGCGCCGGTGTCGGCGCCGGCGGAAGAGGGGTCGTGAGGTCGACCGGCACAGACAGATCCAGGCCTGGATCCCGCGGGGACCTGCGGCGTCAGGACCTGAGTCGGCGCCGGGGCCGGATCCGCCGGCTCGCTAGGCCTCCCAGTCGAGCCCGCGGGGCCCGAAGGCGCGCCGGCAGGCGTCGACTGTGGAGCCAGACCCCTCATGGCCGAGAGGAAGGCACTGATCTGCTCCGGAGTCGCGTCAGTCCCAGGGACCGGTGGGGACAGACGTGGCTCCGACGGAGCCGCGGGGGTGGTAACCCATGGACCCTCGACCGAGTCGAGCGACCGGCGAAGGGATTCCGAAGAGCGATGTCGTCTCTTGGACTTGTTACTATGCTTCGACTTACCTGAAGACTTGGAACCCGACGAGCGGTGATGATGGCTGCGGATCCTCGACTGGTCCTTCGACCTCCTCCTCGACCGGGACCGTGAACGGCGCGGTGCCTCGTGCCGGAGCTCTAGAAGCTTGCGGGACCGCTCCCGCCTAGCCTTCGAGGTCAAGGCCCGGCAGTCGAGACACGACTCCGCATCGTGGTCGGCCCCAAGGCAGTAAAGGCTCCAGTAGTGGTGGTCCGTTACCGACATCAGTCGGTGACAGGAGTCACAGGCTTTGAAACCAGGCATCCTACCGGCACCAGATCGAGTCTACGAGATTAGACAAAAGCGTCCAAAAAGTTTAGTCAAAAAGTGACTAAAAGGGTAAGCAGTCCCCGGATCGGCGCTGTCTGGCGCTGAATAAAGAAGAACTGACGTCAGCGCGCGGGGACGGCGTCTAAGTGCTCAGACGACGTCATTCCGGCGCACGACGCCGACGACGGACGTGGAGCCGCAGACTACGCCTAGCGACGCGCAAAGGGTATTGCTGACAAAAAATCTTTCCGGATCCAGCCCGACGCCTGGGGATATTCTAAGGTGAGGAATCTAACTAACGTGCTTCTTTCAGATCAGCGTAACACAAGCATCAGCCTTTGAGGCTCACCCACAAGTGTTGCTTTTTCTGCTAGGGGGGAAGTGTGAAGCACCTCCACTCAGCGAAGGATTTGTTTCCGACCTCTGAGAGCACAAAGGCTCTCACCCAAAACCGGTCTAGTAGTGGCTGGATGGCAGGGACCGGTCATCCAATACACTAGAAGTGGGTCGTTTTTCAGGGGCCATCTCCAAGATGCACTGAGTGCATTTTATAATAAATACCATCACTGGCATCTGAATGGGTTTATTATGCGAAGAAGTTTGATACCAAATTTGTGGATGGGGCTCCGTCCCCCCCCCTTCACAAAACTTTAAGCACCAGGGAGGTGACAGCCCCCAAGGCTGCAGTGGGGTCCGATGGGGGCTGTGGGTGGGAGTGGCAGTTCCTAGGGTGGGGATCATATAGGACCCATGATAAACAAAAAAAAGCCCCCGGGTGGTGGTGGTTCTAAGGGCAGGGGGGGGCCGTATTGGTCTTCCCCGCATTCATTCTTAAAGAAGCCCTCCCAGAGGGGATTGGGCATGCGCCACCCCACCCCCTCCATTATTGAAAGAAAATGCCCCCAGGACCTCACCCACCCAGGTGCCAAAATGAACAGAGCGCAGGAGCCCGTACATAATTAAAAAATATATATATTTTATTCTTACCGCAAATTTGTCACAACCTCGTAGCAATTACGTTTTTTTTAAATGCTTTTTTTGCGGCGTGGGTTCCCATAGGGACCACAAGACCATGGCTTGGGGTTCAGCGTATTCCTACCCTGCCCCCTTTTATTTTAACTTTTGGGGAGGGGGGGGGGGGGGATCTGAAGCACAGTCCCAAGAAGGCTGCCAGCTCTTCCTAGTTAAGTGCTGAAGACTATCAGACCTGTGCATTTCCCTGCGCAAAGGCTTCGCAGCAGGAGATAATCACTAACTTTCTTCTTAAATTTCTCAAAAACTACTGAACAGATTTGCACCAAATAACAAAAAGCACAATTAGAGTAAAAAAACAAGTTACTTACCTGTACACTGTGGTTCTCCAGTGATGATATCTTTTATAGATTCACATGCTTGACTCTTCCCCGTCGTCATGGTGGGAGTCCCAGGGCAATAGTAACAAATAGTAGTACTGAAAACATCATAGACCTCCATACAACACAGACCACAATTTGGTAAATTTTCAACCCGATTTTAGAACATCTAAATTTCAGCCATTTACAGCAGGGACCTCGACCTTTCTGCCAAATTTGACATAATTCCGTCCATCCGTTCGGGCTGTAGGTTTGACTATGGGTCCTATGGAAATTAAAATGGGAAAATGCACTTTTTTTGGCCCTCTTTTTCTCAGCCCCCGCTTACCGGATTCACACCGAAACTTCCCTTGAACAACAAGACTTACTATGACACCTTTTTGGGGAAATTTAGCAAAGATTCATCAACTGGCCCCAAAGAGGATAGGTCAAAAATGCTTTTCCTATGGAAACTGGTCCTATCTCCACCTATGGCGACCACCGTAGGTCATATACATATATACACACACATATATATACATACCCACACATATATACATACCCACACATATATACATACCCACACATATATACATACCCACACACACAAAAAGCAAAAGGAACGTTATGGTTGACTTTGTTTTAACTATTTAACAGATTTTTAAAAATAAAACCAATTCAACCCAAAAAAACCCACCATTAAGGTCTAGTTATGGTCACAAATTTAAAACACAAAATCACAGAAATTCATAGAATATGGATAGTAGCACAGGTTAAAACCTGTACAGCAGCCACGCAAACCATGACTGCACACAAATAAGTGGTTTAAAGATTTTAATTCGTAACCATATATGAACTTGGATTGTTTCAGGTGAATTCTTTTTTTTTTTTCAACATCTGTTGAGGTATTCCAGAGTCAACCATAAATTTCTTCTAACGTTTGTTCTGTACATCCAAGACTTGTCTCTGGACAAATCAAATATAATTTGTTACTCATGTAAAGTGCTGGTCTGACCTTGGGCCAAGTTCATACTTTCTAAAACTCCCTGCACTTATCCATCCACAGGCGTGCAAACCCCTGCCTCGCATGGCTTTTTGCCATGTGCAGCCAGTCTTGGCTGCAGGGCTAGCCTGAAACAGGCCCTGTGCCTAACCCTAGACGGGCCGGTGACCCCTGCTGTGTAAAGCTTGAGCAAAAGGGGCTATTCGATTCTATTAAACAGACTAAAAACTCTAGGCTTTTCCGGTACTGCACTAAAACTCTAGGCTTTTCCGGTACTGCACTAAAACTCTAGGCTTTTCCGGTACTGCACTAACTTTGCTAACATCCTTTCTGGATTCTCGAATCCAACAAGTACACTGGGAAGGCTTTCAATCTGATGAATTCTCCCTCCCAGGCGGGGTCCCTCAGGGCTCGGCGCTGTCGCCCACCCTATTTAACTTATATGTTACCCCCTTAGCTGCCTTAATTCAATCTCATGGCCTACAATTAGTGTCTTACACCGATGACACTCAAATTATAGTGTCAGTATCCCAGACCATTGAAGCCACGGCAGAGCGTTTTAAAAACTGCCTTCTTGATGTAAAAAACTGGATGAGCTGTAACTTTTTAAAATTAAATACGGACAAAACCGAGATAATCTAATTCGGTCAGAACTTGTCCGTCTGGAACAACCTTTGGTGGCCTCCAGAGGCAGGCACCTGTCCTAGTCCTGTAGACAAGGTCAGAAATCTTGGTTTCCTGGTGGATAAAGATCTCTCCTGTAAAGCGCAGATTAACCAGGTCACCTCCTCCTGCTTTTATACCATTAAGGTTCTTAAGAAAATTCTACCCTACATCCCTCCAACGCTAAAAAAAACTGTAATGGGTGCCCTGATAATGTCCCGAGTGGACTATTGTAACTCACTCTACTTGGGCACAGGTGAAAAACAACTTAATAAACTTAAGGCAATCCAAAACGCCGCAGCCAGGGTTCTGCTAAATCTACCCTATCGTCACCCAACGTCCAAAGCCATCAAGGAACTTCACTGGCTCCCAGTTAGAGCCAGAATACAGTTTAAGACCCTCTGTCTGGTCCACAAATCCTTGTACGGCACGGGACCAGACGACTTGTCCAAACTTCTCCCTCGTTATGTGCCATCGCGTACGTTAAGGTCAGCCAATCATGATCTGATATGTCAGCCAAGAATAAGAAGAATGCGATGGGGCGGCAGGTCCTTCTCGTACCAAGCCTCCAGACTATGGAACTCTCTGCCCTCTGATCTGCGCTCACAAAAATCCAAACAATGTTTTAGAAAGGCATTGAAAACCTGGCTTTTCTCCTCACATTAAGATCTGCTTTCACCGCTCTCCCTGTCACTACAGCGCCAAGACGCCTCGGCATTCGAGCGCTTTATAAGTACTTCAGTATTCCGTATTCAGTATTCAGTCACATGATGTGGACTACGGTCAGATTCTCCCTTTTTTTTTTTATTTACTTTTGGTTCTGTAAATCCTCAAATCCAGTAAAGACCAATTCATTCTCCCAGGTTTGACAATCAGAAGAGTATCTGCGGATCCACACAAAGGCCTTGCTGGGATTTGCAGATCCAAGCACTCCATCAGATGATACCAGGAGAATTTTTTTTCGCAGAATTTTAAACTGTTTGACACATCTGGATCCCCCCCAAACACCCGCTCCCTGGCCCACAAGGAAGGCATTCCATTAGTCATGCCTGGGCTTTCCTGTGCAACCCACCTATGGATTTTGATGGAGGTAAATCCATTTATCAAGATAAACAAAGACTTGAAAACATGTATTTATGTTGAAATCATGAACCTATCTAAGCGGCTGGTGTAACAAGAAAAAGGAAAATGTAACTAAGCCTTTAAGCATCTGTTAGTGGCATGCAGTGCTCTAGATTCACATGCTGTGCATACTCCTGCCATCTAGTGTTGGGCACGGATGGGTGCAAGTTGTTTTTCTTCGAAGAAGTCTTTCTAGTTAATCACCAGTGACTGTTGTAGGAAGCTGGGTTTCTGTTGCAGTAACCCCCCCCCCCCCAGCACCCCCACACACACTTTCTGTCAGACTACTGATGCACTTTGACTTCATGTGCCCTGGGTTTCTGCCAATCAGTTTCCCAGGGCCTGTGTTCTTTCCCTGAAACTGTGCATTGAAACCCAAACCCAATTGGCATCTCTGGCCACAGGTCAGACCCTCGTAAATGGTACCACAGGTACCCAGGGCACTGTGACCAGGGAAGGCCTCTAAGGGCTGCACCACTTATTGTGCCACCCTTAGAGGCCCTGTACCTTTACACTCACATACTGCCTTTGCAGAATGCGTGTCTTGGTGCAGAACAAAGTGAAGTCTCGACATGGCACACATCCCTGTGTGCAATGCCTACAATCCACTGTGTTGGCACAGATCAGTCACCCCTCTAGCTGGGTGCCCTATACCAGTGGTGGAGGTACAGGGGCATGAGCCCTGTACCCCTGCAGTGTCTAAGTCCATTCTTAGACATTGCAAGGGCAGTACTGCCATTAAGAGTATAGTATATGATGCTGGGAGTTTGCCATTACGAACGCCACAACACCTAATAGCTACACTCAAAACTGATGCTAGTGTGAGACTTAATGGAAAATGCACACATAGGGCATCTTAAAGATGCCCCCTGAAAAATGACCTACCACTAGTGTCCAGGCTGAGTGGCTGCTTTCAGCTGCCACCACCAGACATGTTTCTGGAACCCTGGGTCGAGAGAGTGCTGCTCTCGGGGACCTGAAACAATGCACTTCCTGGGACGAGGCGCCAAGCCTCCTGTGCAGGGTCCACAAAGGGGAAGCTTCAAAGGTTTGCCACATTTGTGAGCTTCTCCAGGCCACTTGCTGCTTTCAGGAACTGGTCCCCACCGTTTCTTACCCGCACTTAACCGGCGGGAAAAACAAGTGAGGAAGAGAGGTATCTCAACCTCTGCCAACTCCACCCCTCAGGTGGGGGAGGAGAGATGAAGCACAACTCTCAGTCCCCACCATCTTGCAGATTGGGGGGGGGGGGGGGGGGGATCAGCCAACTAGAGTGAAGCATATGTCCCCTCCCACTGGAGGGTGGCATAAAAGGGGGTGTACCCACCCCAAGGAAGGGACTCATTGCGCCCAACATTTACTTACTTGTAACACCCCTAAATCTAGTATTACGGGGGCACCCCAAACCTTGCTTCCTGAGACAAGAAAAAAAGAAGGACCGAACAGTTGTGGCGAAGCTAACAAGAGGACGACGCCCACTGACTTGGCCCCAGCCCTACCGGCCTGTCCCCACCTCGAACCTGCAAAAGCGAAACTCCGGTGTGTCCTGCAGCCAGCAGCCTCAAGAACCCAGAGGAACTGCCCTGCCTTCAAAAGAAAAGACTGTCTCCTGTGAACACAGGATTTGTTCACCAACAGACTCCAGGTCCGGCAAAGTCCGCAAGTCAGCACCACTGCACCCGACGCCCGCGGCCCGAGTGGCCCAACACCACAAGGTCTCCCCAGCAATCCTGGCCAAAGATCCGGTGACCCCGGACATGCCTCGAGCTGACACCTGCAGCGTCAAACAAGAAGGTCCCCCCCAACCGCGACCAGGACCTGGTAAGAAGATCCGACCCTAAAAGGCACCCCTGCACGAGACACCCCACGGCCTTGGGTGGCCCAACCGATGGCGCCTAACCAGTGTTTAATTTGTAAAATATTAAGTGCAGGTGCTCACATTTTTTTGTTACACCACACCCACTTTACCTGGCTCCACCTACTTCCTTCACTGGCTCCACCCACTTATTTGTCTCCACCCACATTCTCAACTGGCACTGCTGAAAGCCAGATGTAATACCCGGTCTGAATATCAGCAAGGGAGCCTTCCTCAAATAAAGGTTTGATAGGAGGTCCCCCCACTCGAGAACATTGTGAAAAAATTGAATTCAAAAAGTGCATTTAAAACACAATTTCAGAATAAATTGGCTGAAATGACTAATGCACTGAAAGGGGACACCTATAATTACTTCCTTTTTGGCTCCCGTCTTCCTATTGTTTATGCTTATGCTCATAAATAAAATGCCTTTAAAATGCCATGCTAGAGATATTAGTGAGGGTTGAGTGCTGGCAGTGGAGCAATAGCGATGTAGACAGAGGCAGAGAAAGGACTAACGCTGTGAAGAAAGGAGAGCGAGTGTCAGGCAGATGGTACAGGGCAGTGAAGTTGGAGTCACGGATGGAGCTAATTTTGAGCAAAAAAAAATCCAGGAGTTTGTCACAATATTGTTGTGATGCGCAGGGGTTGTTCTTCTGGGCATCTGGATTAGACAGTTCTTAAAAGATGCTGAAGGTTTCTCTTATTCAGTCAGACCTGGTAGATGAATTTTGTAAATTAAGACTTTTTGGCTCTCTTTATGGCACTTTGGAGGCCTTACAGGTATCTCTTAGAGAGGGGCTATCTTCAGTCAAAATAGTCTTGTGCAACTTGCATTAAAGGTCGAGACTGGTTTGTTTCAGTTCCACTGTCACCACATTGGACCATTTTTTGTGGATTTAATGCCAAATTTAGTGTTTCTAGTTTTAAATGGGGCCAACCTCACATAGAGCAGTGATGTATTGTGGTATAGATTGTCCAGTAAGGCTTCAGAGTCATCCTAGTTGAGAAAGTTAGTTATAACAACACTCTGTGTCCTCAAGCTCCTCTGTGCTGACATATCTGTAACACCTGGATGGAATAATCGCATATCTTTCTTTCTAAGAAATGTAAGCAATTCTACAAACCTGTGTCCTATTCCGTTCATGTATATCATATGGAAAAATCTGGTATGAATGGTGGAGGTGTGATCAAGTCAAACCTAAAAGGTAGCTGACTTAAGATGTGTTGAATGCTAATCGTAGTGTATGTGACATTTATGTTTTTGAAAGGCATAAAGGAGCTTTGTAAATTGAGGTCAATTATGACAAATGTAACAAAATATGCACTTACTGGCTCCCTCCATGGTCATTATTTGCAGCCCAACACAAGACATGTGTTATTTACTCTGTATCAAAGTTCGATTACCATAAAATATATATTCCAATTTAACTTCAATACATAGTGTTTGAATCAATAGAATATTTGAATTGAGGCCTGGGAATGTTTCCTGGCGTTACATCGGGTGTTTCACCATCAGCATTGGTTTTTATGAGTACTCCAGACTTTACATTTACCCACATAAGGCTGATTTATGAAGGAATTTTGCGGTCAAAAAGGCTGGGATTTTCAAAACGGAAACAAAAAGTATGGAGGTGAGAAAAGGAAAAAACATCATTGAAAGGAAAAGTGGAGAAAGGGTGACTAACGGAAGGAAACCCCATTTATGTCAGCCTCAGCGAATTGGAAATACGTTTTGTATTATTCATTTGGCACACATTCAGAAGCCATTTTTTTGTTTGGGGAATCTCTTTAAAACCCTATTTTATCATTAGCTATTAAAAAAAGGTTTCTTGAGCACCAACTCCCCTTTAAACCTCTAGGGACGGTATCCTGTTTTGCTCACCAGCGCCTTACAGGGCTTGTCAAAGAGGGAGATATTTTCATTTTCTGGATACTCCCTTGTATAACATTGATAAGCAGTGCGACAAGTTATCACAGGTGCGCAGTGCTATAGGCTGACGCCAGAGGGAACCACAAGGAGCTTGCACCAGGGAAGTGCAAGGACCCATCCTCACTCTACACTTCCCATCGCTCTGTTTCTATCTCTCTTTATCGGGCTCGTAGCCTGAGTGCCGGAGATCATTATTTTGCACATAAATTCAATACCTCGTTCCAGCATTATACCAATGAAATCCTTTGTCGCTGCAACTAATTGTCCCGTCACAAGTGTGCAAAACGAACTTGCTTTACCCAGCGACAGCCGCACACCTAAGCTTCCAGAATAAACTGATCAAACCTTTCATTGACTTTTAAAGACATGGCAGACACTGAACATTTCAAAATAAACAGATGCCACCTTTCACGTGACCCCGAAAAAGCTGCGGTCACAAAACATTTCAAAACAAGCAGATTCCACTGTAAAAGCAGGAGTTGGTTACTTACTTGGTTTACTGCCTTTTGTCATAGCTGCCACGGTTTCAGTTAGCATTTGTGTGACATTTTCATAATTTAAATCTAATTATGAATGACATTCAACGACTATGAGTGACACTTTCTAGCGAGCAATATCAAGCAATGAAGAGGAAAACAGATAAATATCAGAAATAACACCAATCATAGCTGCCAAGTTTTCAGATTCCTTGTGTGTGATATTTCTATGGTTTCAGTTTACTTACGTGTGAAATTATCGGACCAAATGTGTGACACTTAGAGTAACACTTTCTTGTGAATAAAACAAACAAAGAAATTAACTGCATGCAGAGATAAATATAAAAAATGACACTTTTGAGCAACATGAAGCTTTCAAAAGGTCTTGAAACTGCTGCAAACAGGCTGGAATGGAATTTCACTAATCTACTGCCCCTTGATAAAATTGTCCAAAACACTCTTCTCCAAAACGCTCCCATAAGTTTGCACATTCTCCTCACACCCCACATTTAACACCTGCTCCACTACACTTGCGTGCAGTACCACGGACAAATCACATTGCAGTCTCCGGTTTAAAAATTGCCAGACCATTTTTGGCTACATACACTTTACTACAATACAAATTAACTCCAGACTCCTTCCTCTCATACGTATACACCACATTGCAGCTCTCTAGAGACATCACTCTCTAACCAGTGTGTGCCCCTACTGGTGTGGCCACTGATCAACCGCTGGGAAATGCTGGAGCTCTGCTGTAGTGGTCTCTCGCAGTGGTGGACTGCTGCGCTCTGCGAAATTGCATTTGCCTCAATACTGCTAAGGCCTAAACTTACTGGTCATGCTGGCGTTGCACTGGTTGGCAGGCCCTGAGCCTCTCTCTCTTGATTCAGTGTGGGAAGAGTGGGCATCAGATAATGCTGCAGCTGCTGCTACAACGAACGGTGAGCTGAGCCGGTCGCACTGTTACTCATGCCTAAAGACAGCGATTCCACTACTTTGCTGTCTACCTCATGCCCTGCATCGGCATTTAGCAAATGTCACCTTTGCCTGAATGGTCACATGCCTAAGACCATTCTTCACCCACATTAAAAGTGGCAGAGGGTAAACAACCCTCTTTAGTATGCTCACTTCTTGCTGAAACATTTACCAGCATTTTGAAAAATATGGCTTTTACGGACTTCCAGAACGCTCCATATTTTGTGCTGCTTCACTTAAGCACACCAACCTCTTCCACAGAGCAGCAGTGATGGGTTGTGCATCGATCAGAGGCGGCACCATTTTGGCAGCAACAGGCACACCATGGAAATCAAAGCTGCCCACTGCCGCCTCAGTGTCTAAGGGGGCCAATCAAAATCCGCCAGGCCACAGTGGCATAGCTGCAAAGATTGCCCTTGCTATATGTAGATATGCATAAAAAATGCACAGAACATGCAGCGCAAGCTTCACAAACTCAGAAGAGCAGCCAAAGAGAAAGTAGTGGAGTAAGCTTCATTCCCATGCAGTACAGCAGAATAACCAGCAGCAGTGACATCATCACTTGCACAAAGAAGAGCCCTAGCAAATTGAATGGCAGTGCAAGAATAATTTTTATACAGAAGAGCTACTGAAAAGCCCTTGGCAATTGTATAAAGAGGAGAGTCGATGTTTACTAAGGATGTGGAGTACAGATATGGTATAGCTATCTACACTTTTCTAATATTTCTTTTTTCTAAATAGGATTCATAAATTTAAAATAGGCAGGCAGCAACACGTGGGGAGTAGCAGTGCAACCTTCACTCATGTTGTAATGCCATTTACAGCTACCTAACTTTATTTTTTTATCCCGCAAGGATGAGAATCACGGGGCGAATTAGTCTTATGTATGTAAATTTGGCCCATGTTTACATCCAAAAATTCAATGGCTCGTGAAAACCAAGCATTTGACCTTCGTGTTCCCAGGCTCACTCACAACCCTCTCTATTAATAATAATGTAATTCTTTTTATCCAACAGGCTGCGTAGTGACATCTGGTAAAAACTGATAACCCAACACACTAATTTATCATGGTCCTCATGACATTCTGCCATGCACAAGGCACACATTTTGAGATGTTAGAAAGGTGATCCCTATGTGTGTACTGTACGTGTTTGTTTCACTCACTGGAGTAACATTTCAGATAGTGATCCAGAGGGAAATTCAAAGTTCACCAATGGTATTAATGCCGTTGAATCGTATTAGTTGATTCAAGAATGCCCAGAAATTGTGCTTAATAGAAAGGGCTGATACAGCTCTTCTCACCTGGCACCATCGAGCCTTAGCGAACCCCCGAGCAGTCACATTTTTGCGATATCAACGTCTCCCGGCTGAACAGTGTTGCTGGTATTCGGATGCTTTTTCTGCCCATTGCTCACCCAGGCCAGGGGGCCATACTCAAGTGGGTGCCGATCTTCCCTCACCAGCACACCCACACACTAGGCAGAAGTAAACCTCCTCGTGCAGGTCAGGCCCTGTGGCACATGCATGTGCGTACTGGTCCTGACCAATCAGCATAAGGGAGGTAGGCAGGTCAGCCAGCGCAGCGCCAACAAATGAAAAGCTGGCCAATCGGGGTGAATCTGCTAGCCTCGTCGTAACTTTTACTAGAACGTGATCTATTGGCTGCTGAGTGCCACCTGGCCCATGTGTGATTTGGTAGTCTAACGAAAAATAGCGGAGTTGATACTAGAGCACAAAAATAGGTAATGCACTGTCCTTTTTTTAAAAAGCTGCTATGCGTGACAAGGAATATGCTACTTACCAGTATGCATCTGTTCTTGGCATGTAGAGCTGCAGAGTCACACACTGAGGATAAGATCGCCATCTGGTGTTGGGCTCGGATGATTGAAGGTTGTTGTTGTCTTCGGAAGAAGCCTTTGGTCACGAGGTTGGCGACTCCTCCCCTGGACAACAGTGCGCATGGGCATCCACTCCATCGCCAGATTGTTTTTCGCCATGATGGGAAAAGATGGAGTGTATAGAAATGAAAGAAAGGATGTCCATGTGTAATGTCTAAGTAAGACGGATGCTGGAACAGATACAGGTCCCGGGGAGGCGGGCGGGCGTGTGTGACTCTGCAGCTCTACATGCCAAGAACAGATGCATACTGGTAAGTAGCATATTCCGTTCGAGGCATATGAGCTGCAGATCACACACTGAGGATAGATTATACAGCAGTGCTTCCCCTTAGCGGTGGTCGCCTGTATCCGTTGCAGCAGCTTGAAATAAAGTTTTTAGGACAGCCTGGCCCACGGAGGCCTGTTGTTTGGCCTGCACATCAACACAATAGTGTTTAGTGAAGGTATGCGTGGTAGACCACGTGGCTGCCTTGCAAATGTCTTCTAAGGGAATGTTACCTAAGAAGGCCATAGAAGCCCCTATTTTACGCGTGGAGTGCGCCCTAGGGGGAACTGTAAGTGTACGTTTAGCCTTGAGGTAGCATATTTGGATGAATTTAACTATCCACCGGGCTATACCTGATTTGGAGATTGGGTTGCCTTTATGTGGTGGTGCGAAAGCAACAAAGAGTTGTTTTGTCTTTCGAAAGGGTTTTGTCCTGTCGATGTAATAAAGCAAGGCTCTTTTGACATCTAAGGTATGTAGGGCCCTTTCAGCTACGGAGTCTGGGTTTGGGAAAAAGACCGGTAGCTCTACTGATTGGTTAAGGTGGAAAGGGGAAATCACTTTTGGAAGAAATTTAGGGTTTGTCCTAAGAACCACTTTGTTACGGTGTAGTTGTAAGAAAGGTTCCTCTAGTGTAAGGGCTTGTATTTCACTTACTCTGCGTAGGGAAGTGATTGCGATAAGGAAAGCTACCTTCCATGTTAGGAATTGTAATTCACATTTGTGCATAGGTTCAAATGGGGGACCCATGAGTCTTGTTAGAACCACATTGAGATTCCACACTGGTGCAGGTGGCAATCTTGGGGGAAGGATTCTTTTGAGACCTTCCATAAACGCTTTGATGGCTGGTACCTTAAAAAGGGACAGGTGTTGCCTATTTTGCAAGTAGGCTGCCAAGGCTGCTAGGTGTAAACGTATAGAGGAATACGCTAGATTGCATCTTTGCAAGTGTAGTAGATAGCAAATGATGTTTTGGATGGAAGCGTCCAATGGATGTATGTCATTATTAGCGCAGTAGATGGCAAAACGTTTCCATTTAGCGGCATAACACGCTCTAGTAGTAGGGCGTCTGGCTTCCTTTATGATATTCATACAGTCTGGAGGGAGATTGGGGTATCCGAACTCTAAGACCTCAGGAGCCAGATCGCTAGGTTCAGTGTTTGAGGATCTGGGTGTCTGATTTCTCCATGGTTCTGGGTTAATAGATCCGGGGAGAGGCGTAGCCTTTGATGTGGAACTAAGGATAGTTCTAGAAGCGTGGTGAACCACGGTTGACGTGCCCAAGTGGGAGCCACTAGTATTAGTGTTAGTGACTGTTGTTTCAGTTTGCGTACCACAAATGGAACTAGTGGGAGAGGCGGAAAGGCGTACGCAAATCTGCCTGACCAGTTCATCCATAGGGCATTGCCCTTGGACTGTGGGTGTGGAAACCTGGCGGCGAAGGTTGGGCATTTTGTGTTTTCGGGAGTGGCGAACAGGTCTATGTCTGGTTGTCCCCACTTTTGGAAGAAGGGGAGTAGAACCTTGGGGTGTAGTTCCCATTCGTGGATCTGCTGTGTGTGGCGACTTAGGAGGTCGGCCACTTGATTGTGGATCCCTGGGAGATGTTCTGCTAACAGATAGATGTTTTGGGGAATTGCCCATCTCCAGATTTGCTGTGCCAGTTGGGACAGTTGGGGAGAGTGTGTCCCTCCCTGTTTCTGTATATAATACATTGTCGTCATGTTGTCTGTGCGTATGAGGACAGTTTTGTTCTTTAGGTGAACTTGAAAGGATTTTAGTGCTAGGAACACTGCTAAGAGTTCCAGGTGGTTGATGTGGAGCAGTTTTTGTTGACTGGTCCATCTGCCCTGAGTGGTATGGTGAAGGAGGTGGGCTCCCCACCCCGTGAGAGATGCGTCGGTAGTTAGCACAACTTGTGGAAGAGGCTCTAAGAACGGTCGCCCTTTGGACAGGTTGATGGTGTTCCACCATTTCAGTGAGCGAAGTGAGCGACTGTCCACCAACACCAGATCGGTAAGTTGTCCGTGAGCTTGGTTCCACTGTTGTGCTAGACATTCCTGTAAGGGACGCATTTGAAGTCGTGCGTGTGGGACTATGGAGATGCATGACGCCATCATGCCTAGGAGCTGCATGAACACTCTTGCTGGAAGAGATGGATGAGTTTGAAATTGAGAGATGAGATTTTGTATACTGGCTATCCTGGCAGTGCTGGGATAAGCAATGGCCTTGGATGTATCTATGGTTGCTCCTAGATACTGATGTAAGTGGGAAGGTTGTAGGTGGGATTTGGGGTAGTTGATAGTGAATCCCAAATCGTGGAGAGTTTGAATCGTGCGATGAGTGTGGAGAACGCATTTTTGGTATGTATTGGCTTTTATGAGCCAATCGTCCAGATAGGGGAAGACATGGATCTGTTGTCTTCTGAGGTGCGCTGCCACGACTGCTAAGCACTTGGTGAACACTCTGGGTGCTGTTGTTACTCCGAATGGGAGAACTGTAAATTGATAGTGTTGCCCATCTACCACAAATCGTAGATATTTTCTGTGAGCGAGATGCATAGGGATGTGAAAGTATGCGTCCTTGAGGTCTAATGTGGCAAGGAAGTCTCCCTGTTGTAAAAGTGGGAGGACTTGTTGGAGAGTGGTCATATGAAAATGATCCGAATGTATATACTGGTTTAGTAGTCTGAGATCCAGTATGGGCCTTAGTGTTTTGTCCTTTTTGGGAATGAGGAAGTATAGAGAATATACCCCTTTTCCCTGATGTTGAAGGGGGACTGGTTCTATCGCATGTTTTTGTAACAGGGATTGAACTTCTTGTTTGAGGAGAGAGATGATGTGAGGACATTGGGCGTTGTTTGGGCGGTATGTTTGGGGGGGATTGTATGAGTTCGAGGCAGTAGCCAGACTGGATAATTTGTCTTACCCATCTGTCTGTGGTGATGGAAGTCCAGACAGGTAGGAATTGTTGGAGTCGCCCCCCGACCGGAGTGGAATGGTCTGGGGGGAGTGGTGGCAAGTCACTGTTTGGTGGCTGGGGAGGTGCGGGTGTTGTTGTTGTTGCCCCGCCCTCGGCCTTTGTTATTGTTTCCCCTATAACCTCCCCGGAAATAACCTCTGTTAGGGGATGTTTGTCCAGAATTTTTAAAGGTGGACGTGGTCTCAGTTGATGTGTTTTTGGAGCCTCCTCTATAAAAGGAGCGACGAAAGGAACCCCGGTTTTGAGGAGACTGCAGTGCTCCCATAGACTTGGCAGTTTCATTATCCTTCTTCATTTTTTCTAATGCAGTATCCACTGCAGGGCCAAATAACTGCTCTTGGTTGAAAGGTTGAGCCAGAATTGCGGTTTGAACCTCCGGTTTAAAACCGGAAATACGGAGCCAGGCATGTCGTCTGAGTAAGACGCTAGTATTGACCGCCCTAGAAGCAGTGTCTGCCGCATCTAAGGCGCATTTAATGGAGGCATTAGATATTAATTTGCCTTCTTGAATGAGGTCAGTGGCCTGGGACTTAAAGGGTTCAGGCAGATGTTGCATAAGGTCCTCAAGTTGGTCATAATGTGCCCTGTCATACCGAGCTAACAGGGCCTGGGTATTGGCAATACGCCAGTGGTTCGCCACCTGTGCGGCGACTCGTTTGCCTGAGGCCTCTAAAAGCTTAGACTCCTTGTCTGGGGGGGGCGTTTCTCCAGTTGTCTGTGAGTTAACGCGCTTCCTGGCATTTGATACGACCAAGGAGTCTAAAGGGAGCTGGGCTTTAATGTATGCAGGGTCCTGCGGGGCTGGTCGGTACTTTTTTTCGATGCGGGGGTTGACAACCCTCGCTCGAACAGGGTCTTTAAAGACGTCAGTGGCATGCTTTATAACCCCTTTAATCATGGGAAGTATATGAACAGTTTTTTGTGACTGCTCAAAGGTATCGAGGAGAAAATCCTCCTCAAGGGGGTCCGTGTGCATAGTGACACCATGGAACGTTGCTGCCCTATTTATTAGTTGGCCAAACCCTAGGTGGTCATCAGGAGGGGAGGGCTTGGAGGGGTAGGTAGTGGGGTCAGGCATGTCAGGCATTGGATAAGACCAGTCATCTACCGGTGCTGTGTCTGGAAAAGTAAACGGGTCGGTTGGATCAACAGGATCATTAAATAAATCAGGGTCCGCCCCTCCCCCTAAGTCATCATTATCATCCTGTGGAGGAGGTGAATGATAGGGAGGTGGTAAAGGTAAAGGTAAAGGAGAAACAGGAGGAGGAGGGGGGGACGGGTTAGAAGGTAAAACAGGAGAGGAAGGACGAAGTGGTGAAGTGGCACAGTCCTTTTTCCGTATGGGAGCTGGGGGAGGTGTAGTGTCCAGCTTCCGTTTTTTATATGGGATGGCAGTCACATGTCCAGTGTTAGGATTGATGTAGATCCGCTTTTGAGTAGGATCTGGTCGAAAAAGTTCATCTGGCTCCGAAGGTGGTGGCGGCGACGTCCGCTTCGGGTCTTTATGAGCTGTTTTCGGTGTGGACGTAGTTTTCGGTGCCGATGATGTTTTCGGTGCCGAAGGATGTTTCAGGTCCGATGGATTTTTCGGAGCCGATGGAGTTTTCGGTGCCGATGTATGTTTCGGTGCCGAGGGACTTTTAGGCATCGAAGTCGAAGAACGTTTCGGCGCCGGTGGAGACTTCGGTGCCAAGGAACGTTTCGGTGCCGATGGAGATTTCGGTCTTGAAGCCTGTTTCGGTGCCGATAGTGGTTTTTTCGGTGCTGAGGGTGTTAAAGGCACAATCAGATGAGGTTTGCTCGAGCCCGAGCCACCTACAGGCTTAGATGTCTTCGGAGCCGGGCCCGAGGGCGGGGCTTCTGAAGAGGATTTCCGGTCGCGACTGGGCCCAGCTGGCGGAGTCTTGACCAATGCTTTTTTGGATGGGGCAGGGGCAGGGGGGGTGGTACTCACACGCTGCCCTGGAGTGATGAGGTCATCGGAATCGTCGGCCTCGGACACGATCGAGATCTTCGGTGTCGTCTTCGGGAACATCTTGAGCAAAGATGTCCTCCGGTTCTGGAGCTGGTTTGGCCATAATATGGCGTCGAGCTCTTCGGTCCCGGAGGGTCTTCTTCGAACGGAAAGCGGCACAAGCTGGACAGGTGGACTCGTTGTGTTCCGGCGACAGGCAGAGGTTACAAACCTCGTGGTGGTCACTGTGGGGGAACTTCGCTCCACACTGGGGGCATTTTTTGAAGGGTGTCCTGTCCATCAGCCGCTTCCGGAACCGGTCCGAGTTGATTTCGAAGTCGATGGAATGAAGATTAAGGAGTTAAATTGATTGCTAGAAGTTTTCTGCTGGAGCGGAAAAAAGTTCATCCAAACCCAATGGCGGAAAAAAACAATCTGGCGATGGAGTGGATGCCCATGCGCACTGTTGTCCAGGGGAGGAGTCGCCAACCTCGTGACCAAAGGCTTCTTCCGAAGACAACAACAACCTGCAATCATCCGAGCCCAACACCAGATGGCGATCTTATCCTCAGTGTGTGATCTGCAGCTCATATGCCTCGAACACAATATTTTTACTTGCGGTAATGTGACACTTGGCAGGGCTGTTTTTTAAGAGGAATGCTGCTGCACACTGCAAGACACACATGCTGCTACTTCAGTTAATTGTTCCGGACTGCTGGTGCGTAGGTGCCTCATGATGATATGGCAGGCCGGTGGCAAATGAAATTTTAAAAGGTTATGTACGCTGCTGTGGCTGCACAGGACTAAATGAAATCCAGCCCCCACCGGCAACACTGACGGGAGGCATAGATTTATTATCAGCTCAGCTCTTCAGCAGAAAGAGTTTCAAAGTACGTCGTCTGACTCTACGCACGTTGTGCAGTCGTTGATGTGAGTTGATGTGAGTTCGCCCTGACATCTAGACCCGGCCCTGATAAATAAGTGCCGGTGCTGAGCACCGGAAAGCACTGGCACAAATTAAGCACTGGGCCTAACCAACCCCCAGCATCCCAACTTGCCTCTCCAAGATGTGGTTGCACCAAGAAGACCTTCGTCCACGAGCCTGCAAGGTGTTTGTAAACCGGAGACTCCCCATTGAAAGCTACAGGGAACCAGACGCCAAAACAGCACTCAGCACCCGGCCGCCCCAGTGCTGCTGAGGGTGCACCTTATATGCTGGCTTGAACCCCCATTTGCCCTGAGCCTAAGTCCCGGAGCTTTGCTCCCTCAACCCAGTGGCCTGCTCGTGAGCAGCCACCAACCAGAGGCTTCCTATCCCCCACTGGATAACATTAGGCCTCAGCACTCTGAATCTGGCTGCCCTAATGCAGCTGAGGGTGTAACTAGAGTGCATCCTTGACCCCCCTGGGTCTACCCCCAGAATATCAACTCATACAACCAAATACTTAACTTTGAACCGATAACCCCATTTCCCTCCTTAGGCCAACATTGACTTTTTCTGTGAAAAGTTTTTAAGTGTGGAGGTGGAAAACTGTAACTAAATAACAAAAACGCTTTTACTAACCTCTTTACAGGAAATGTCCCAGTGCAGTATCCAGGTATTCTGCACTTTGTAAGAAAAGCAATCTGTAAAGTAATCTACTTGACATTCTACTAAAAAGCCAATACAAAGTATATGTACAGTATATCAAAAGCATTGCATTACTAGTAGCTCTACTGTAATCAAATCAAAGTGCATATACAATTGCAATTCAAACGGTTTACAAACTGCATTACTACTGTAAAGTATTTATCGCTTATCTATGCCAGGCTTGCTTGGTTCTAGAAAATAAAAGAATATTTTTATACAAAACCAATTGGTCTGAAGTTCAGTCTTTGAGTGCGTGATATCATTTGCTGATTGTATGTGTACAACAAATGCTTAACTCTACCCTTAGATACAGCCTTATTGGTCGACTACACTACCACAAATAGAGAGTAAGGTGCTATCTACTTTTACCTCTGCCTACCTTTGGGGTTCAACTGGACTCTGAGCACACTATACCTCAACTTTGGTATAGTATATACAGAGCCAGCTTCCTACAACTGTGACTCCTATCGCTGGTAATGCGCATGGTAATCTATTCCATCATTAGACTGTATTCTCGCACAGCGGGTGATGATGGAATGCGATGCGAAGTATAGAGAGGTGTCCATGCAAACTGAGGGAATAGCGATAGTAAGACACTGCAGCGGCCAAAGGCGCATGGGGAAGAGAGTGGGCGAATGCAAATCTACAGCACTACATTCCACAAACAGATGTTTACAAGTAACATTTCCAGTTCAAGGAATGTGTGGCAGTAGACGCACGTTCTAAGCTCAGATTGTAAAGCAATCCTCCTAGAGCAGTGGCTAGCTTGTGGGTGTTGCAGTATATTGAAAAAGTGTACAAGCACTGCCTGGCCAACGCTGGCTCGTAGGTGTGCTACCACTTCCACACAGTAATGTTTTGTAAAAGTGCAAGGTGTGGACCAGGTAGCTGATTTGCATATGTCAGCTATTGGAATGTTCCCCAGGAAAGCCAGAGTTCCCTTTCTTTCGAGTGGAGTGGGCTCTTGGAGGAATGGGCAAAGTTCTGTGAGCTTTAGCATAGCTTGTCTGGATGTATTTCTTGATCCATCTTCTACTGCCTGATTTGGATAGTTTTCCCTTTATGGGATTTCAAGAAAACAGTTGTTCACTTTTAAACAGTTTAGTTCGATCAATGTACATGAGGACTTGTTTCACATCCAAAGTATGGAGAGCCCATTCCACAACCGAATAAGGTTGTGTGAAAAAAATCTGAGTTCAATGGACTGGTTTAAGAGTAACTGGGAGACTACTTTAGGGAGGAATTTGGGGTTGATGTGAAGGACAACCCTATTCCTATGTACTTGGAAAAAGACCTGCCTGAGTGAAGTGATTGCAACTAGCAATGCCACCTTCTAAAAAAGGTACTGAATGGGTCAGGAATGGAGGGGGCTCAAATGGAGGGCCAATGAATCTGGTTTGTACAATTTTGAGATTCCATGTCTTGGCTGGTGGGACCAGAGGGGGAATGTCCTTTTGAGCCCTTCCATAAAAGCTTTAATGAATGGAATTTTGATGAGATGTGTGGTCTATTCTGAAGGTAAGTGGTCACAGCAGCCAGGAATAGCTGTATGAGGGGCAAAACTAGGCCTGAAATCTGCAAAAGAAGCAGATAGCAGACAAGGCCCTGCACTGTGGCCTGAAAGGAATCAATGTGTTTTGAGTGACTGTAGCATGCAAACCTCTTCTGCTTATTTGCATAGAATGCCCAGGTGGTAGGTCTGCATGCTTTTTTGAGAATGCTCATGCATTGAGGTGGAAGAGCCAGAGCGCAAGGGTGAGAGACCAGGGGTCCAGGTGCCCGTTTTCTTCATGATTATGCGTGTGAAAGTCCAGCCAGTTGGTGAGCTTCTTATGCGAAATCATAGAGTTCGAGCAGAGTCTAGAAGCAAGCTTAGCAGGTCCATTTAGGAGCCACCAGGATCTCTTTAGCGACACACCATTGCCCCCGATTCTTGGCCCTAGCTTTATAGATCTGCACAAAAGATTCCATCTAAGAGCCAAAAGATCTGAACTTTGTCCCATAAACTGTATAAATATATATGTGCATGCACACAAGTATAGATACTGAACTAATTATAGGGATGTATTTGTATAGTCTCACTGCAATTCGTGTTTCGGGTTTTGCGCAGTTTCAAAAGGTTTAGTAATTTTGTGTACATATCATACTAAGTGAATTTATTAACTGTGCAGAAGCAATTTGTATTTCAAATTGTCAAATAGTTTTTCTTCGCTTTTTGTCTACATTTCAGCCTTAAACAAGAATTTGCAATGCAATAGGTCTCGCTTTCGATACATTTAGAGCTACTGGCATTGCAAATAGGAACGTTTGCTAGAACTCTCAATAAATATCCCAGCAGTAGCATAACAAATAAAAGAAAAGCCGTGAAGCAAGGAAAGGGTGCAGTACCTTTGCCTATTATTAGGTGTCCCTGTGGACTATCAGCCATAGAAGGTACTGCGCCCTGCAATAATGAAGAATACAACTCATCCCCAGTACCTGGTCCAGGCCCATCTTATTTATTCCCAAGCAACAGGGCTCGCTGACACACACAAGAAGCATGGAAGAGCTTAGCCTGCTGAGGCTACAGTCTTGCTCAAACTTGCTGAAATACACGATGCACACAGTGGAATTCCAGCACAAAAGACGGATGAATATGTATCACTGCACAGGCGCAAGAAAAGACTACAGAAAGCCATTAGTCTAACGCCGCACTTTAGTTTCAGATGTTTAAAGCTAAAGCGCTTTGTTCAGTGATTGCTACAAAAGGAAAGAAATGGAAAAAATGCGTTAGCCGCCAGTGCAGCATGTTGAGTTTACTTCAGCAAGACATTAACTAAATAGTGCTCACTAACTACAATTGAAACCTAGAGAGTAAGGGCACATGTAAGAGGGGCTGTCTTCACTGGAGGTAATGGAAGAGAGGAGGTACTAATGAGGAACTACTAAGCCTATTATCGATTCAAAAGTCCTCATTTACACAGGACAGTAAGAGGAGGCAATTGACAAAGTGGGCAGAAAACGGGTGGAGCTCAAAGTCCATACTTGAATACAGCATCTCTCGAAGAGACAGCGCAAGCGCTGCCTAGGCATGACCTAAAAATGAAATTATGCTTGCGCACTACATGTTGACTGTACCGGGAACATTGAATCTAGATCATTAAAGGCATAGCGTACCTTGAATGACAAACATTCCACTAAGAAACTTGTCTAACTTCAACAGTCAAGTCCACTCATATATGCCTGAAAGGCTTATACATCATTGGTAAATACTGCAAACAAAATTAAACAAACTTACCATTTCTTTTAGACCAATGATGCAGGCAGGTACTTTTCACAAGTGCTTCATCAACTTTGCCCCCAGACATGTTGTCCATAAACTGGCGACCATGTTCCAATGCAAGGTAGCAGTCATTACTACAATCCTTCTCCTCCACACGAACCAGACTGCTCACTGTACTGCCTTTAGGAAAGGGCTCAAGATCTGCAGCTCCAAACGGAGAAAATAAATTAGTGCACTGGTCCTGTAGCAGCAAGATTAACTCATCTGGGAGTCTTGCAGGATCTTTTAACCCTCCAGAACCATAATCAACTACAGCTGCACGAAGAGCTTCAAAGCGTTTCTCTGCTTCCTTGCCAAAATCTGTATTTCGTCCTATGATCTCCAACTCGTCTTCTAGGAACAGGCCCGAACCGTTACCAAATTTTCTATTCATTACTGCACTAAAGCCACAGGTGCACCTGTACTGAACTTCTTGAGTTGGATCTGGAATGTAAACACCAACGTCTGCACCCTTGATGTTCATGTTGCAGACACAGATGCAACAACTGTCAAAATTGCAGTCTTTGAACAGATTCATTACAGATTCCGAAAGAATAAGGTTCACATATAAACTGTGAGCTTCAGGGATTGAGGGAACAGTTGCTGGTTCCACAGAATTGAGCGGTCTGCACGTTGATGGCGTTGACGCAGGAGAGTACAAATCTGAATTCTCATATTTGACAGATCCCTGAGCACTTGCAGGCCCACCAGCTCCCCTTGGAGTGCGAGGTGTCCTGGGAGTCCGGGGAGTAGGAGCAGAAAAGCGAGGGGTCGCTGGAGAAGGAGTAATGCCTGGTCCACCATTGCTGGGAGGTGCACTGTTAGACATTCCAAAGGGAGTATGGGTTTGAGGAGTGTAGGTCTGAACATACTCCTGATCAAGAGCACTTCCAACACTAGGAATGTTCCTGAAAAGGAAAGGTTATCAAAATGAAACATTAAGCAAGTTTTAAAACATAAGATCAATTTGAAAATAAACTTATGAGAAGGCTAAACATATTTAAGAATGCACACAAGTTACATACATGCAAGTACAGTTGCAGTTTACCACAGTATCTTTCATGTATTCATATGCTTGCGTCATTCCCAGTCGTCTAGGTATGAACCTTTGCTTACATACAGCAGTAGTGCAGGATATCAAGAAGCCATAGCAACAAGATTAAAAATATATTAGGAGCTTATCTACCTTATTTGGCTATAACCCAAACTCTAGCCAGCTAGGTAAAGGGGGTCTGTACACAGTTTTCCCTATAGGTCAGCACAGTTCAGAATACTACAGAAGTCCGGTGTGCAAGTAGCCTCCATGGGGCTCGGTTCTTCATCTCTACGCAAATTCATTATTCAGTGAAAACCTTTTTGGCTTTCCTGGCTACTTCGACTCCTTTAGCAGCTCTGGGATGGTCTGTCTCTTGGGGATTGGATTTCTTAACTAGGAAGCCTTAATCCTAGCATAGCTTAAACACAAACAACCCTCTTCAAATGCAGTGGCGTTTGCTGCAAAAAGTGATGAGTGAACTACTTGCTTATGCCAGACAACAAACGGCAGGAATGTCAGGCTTGCTACACATTTGAACAAAATGCCTACAAATTAGAGTACTTCACAGAACGAAAAGGAAGCACCTTCAACTGAAGGAATACTCGCTGGATTCGGCACTATCCACTACCAAAAAGGCATAAAAATGCTGGGTCCAGCTCAGGCAAGAGGAACACTCCTTTGTAAAGCTCAACAATGGGCAAATGAGTTCAAGGTAACCAAAGAGCCAAAGGCATGAAAAATGCTTCAAGTTGATTTTTTCCTCAGAACCAAGCCTGTAAACACTGCTGTCAAAGTAACTACAACAGATGACTAAAACCATTTATTATAACTGTCAAAGGAGATCATACTGACAACTATCAGTGACTAAGTTTAATTATGTACCATATTTTAGTCACTAAAGTCTTCCTTATCAGTAGCACTCTACGCCATCTATGAACATGAACAAGCATCCTTGTCGACTAAGTACCAGTCAACAAAAGCCTCATTGTAATATAATGTGACCTCAGTCTTGTGGACATTGTAGCCAACTGCCTCAACCAGTCTATTGTTGAAGAAAAGAGTGTCACCATCACCAGCGCAGACGTTTCCTTTGGACATACAGTTGTATTTATTGCTCTCTCAAATGTTACCAAAGTGTCACCAAGACCACCCTCCACACCACTTAAATAAGTTGCCTGTTTCGGTCATGCCAAAATCTCTCCATGTTCAATAAAACTACTTAAGAGGTCGAAGCTGAGTGGGCGTGGCCAAGATGGCAGCCGTAGCCCCGCCCGTCAATCCAACATTTCTCCTGCCCATCATGCCACCCCACACATACGTAGCACGGGGGTGGCTGCGTGGGGGTACGAGTTAGGTAAGGTGTCAACGGGCACGCGCTGTG
The DNA here is from genome assembly GCF_964204655.1 of Triturus cristatus. Taxonomy (NCBI): domain Eukaryota; kingdom Metazoa; phylum Chordata; class Amphibia; order Caudata; family Salamandridae; genus Triturus; species Triturus cristatus. Next base: position 931,873,931 of record NC_140584.1, on the reverse strand, counting down.
TCTGAGGCGCAGGCTAGTTGGGGCCTGCCGTGTGCTGGGAGCCTCGGCCCGACTTGAGCTAAAGGGAGAGCTTTAGCTGCTGGAACTGGCTCCCAGGCAGTGTGGGGCTGCCCCTCTACCTGCTGCATGAGGGTCTGGCCAAGTAAGAACCCGGGAAGCAGACGCATGTCAGGGACTATCTCCTACCTGAAGGGTAGGCCCAGGGAGCACGCACCAGACAGCGGCCGTGGGTATAGGGACCTGCACCCAGAGACGTGGTCCTGCTGCCGGGCTGGGCGTGCGGTGGAGACGCTTCTGGAGCCCCTGGTCCTGCACGGGGAGCGCAAGAATGATGTTCTGTTGCCGGGTGCAAAGTGGAGAGACGCCCCTGGACCTGCAAGGCGCACACAAGACCTGGCGGGAATGTCAGTGTCAATATGACCGCACCGGACCAGGACTGTGGATCCCATGAATGTCCTGCAGACCACGGGGGATGAGGCCCACACAGGGCATGGTGTTCAGCACCTGGGGACATGGGGGTGGGGGGGGATGGGGGTGCTCAGAGGCCTGTTGGATTTTTCTGCCTGTCTGGCTGAGATGCAGATTGGCGTGCTGGACACTGAGATGGGTACCCAGGCACACGCCACTGAACTGCTGCACCAGATGGCATTGAGATTTCGCACCTAAAACGCTTGGCCTGTCGCCAGGACCCCTATCTGCGACTTCGGCTGTGACCAGTGTTGGGAAATTGTCGGGCCATGTTGCCTCCCCGCTTCACTTGATGTCCCCAGTTGCTCTGCCCCGCCCCTTCCTGGACACTTCCTTGGTGTTGTTGATTGTCCAATACTGCACTTGACCGAGAGGGAGGTCAGTCCCTCACTCGCCTGGTGGTATTCCTAGCGAATTGTAGGGGACTCATACTGTTCCGTCCATCGGTTCTCTTCCCGGATACCAGGATTTCCTTGTGCAGCGCTGAGGTTGCTACAGGATGCCCCCGCCCCCCCAGTGGGTCAATGGAGTGGGCTGTGCCTGGTCCTAGCCTGCACCCCCCCCCCCGCGCACGCTGCCCCCCCAAAACACAAGTCCTACACCTGCACAGCTGAGAAAGGCAGGGCTGTTGGTGGGCCCACATGCTGCAAACTTATATGGACAACTGTCCTACAGTCGGGGGTAAGTACAGACCACAGAGGGGGGCCCAGCAAACAAAGATGGCTCAGTACTCTGCACGGGGGTACTGAGGACGGATCCTCCATGTGAGTCCCCCCTGAAGAGCGAGAGACTGCATCCGGACCCCATGAGGGCTCAAATACTTGCAGCTATAGAGGCCTCAAGTGCAGCTGTGCAAGCCAAAATGGACGCAGTGTCTCTGGGTGTTGGCCGGTGTCAGAGAGGTTCCTTGCCACTGAACAGACCTGTCCGAACTGTAGGGTGAGTTTTCCACTCTAAAGGTGGCCCTCACTAATTTATCTGCCAAATCAGCAGCTCTGAAGTGCAGAGCAGAGGATGTGGAGGGCTCCTCCCGGGGATGCAATCTTAAATTTGTTGGAGTGGAGGGGCAGGACTCCTGAACTACTTCTTGAAAATTGGATCAAAACTGCTCCATTTTTGTGATTGAACGTGCTTATCGTGCCCTTATGCAGCCACACCCAGTGGGTGCCCCGCCTCGCACTTATTACAAAGATCCTAAACAACCGTGATCGTAACTGTATACTCAAAGCAGCTTGTTTAGAAGGTGACACCACTTGATAATCTTACAGTCCTTATCTATCCAGAGTATGGTGCAACAGGAAGTGTCCTTTGTGGGGAACAAACTAAAATTGAGAGCAATGAACCTGCAGTATATGCTCCTTTACCCCGCCAAACTGAACGTCATCCATGGAGATCATACTCACTTTTTCGCCACTCCAGAGGCTGCGTGGGACTGGCTCGAAGTGCGAGGAGTGGTACCTGGCCTCACGGGGGACAGATCCGTGGTCTTCCAGTGGGAGGAAAGCACGGCAAGAGGGCAGACGAGGTCAGTGGGGGGAAAGGAGGAGAATGAGTGGTGGTGTGTCATGTTGGTTTCTGGAGCAGCCAGACAGACAGCGAGGGGTGGTGACTGCATTAAGTGGACCCATCACTGCTGAAGGCTGAGGCGGCAAGAGCACAAGTGAAGGAAGTTACTGCCTCCAACTCTGACACAAGTATGGGGACTGTAGTGGAGGAAATCCTCTCAAACTGCAGGCCCCTGAACAGTTTAAAGAACAGTGGGTTACATATATTTGGAATAGATTGCTGATGCCTGACTCCTGAGATGGAGAGCTGTAGTGACTGGAACAGAATGGTGTGCTTGTGGTAGGGATTCCAGGCAAAGTGTTGTGATTGGATGCGCACTGGTATGATACGAGTGGGCGCCTCTTCCCTTCCCCTAACATCTTTTCACTGTTTATTCTCCTTTACTATCTCCCCCCCTTCTCACCCTTTCTCCTATTAGCAAATCTAAAACTTGCGAGTTAGTTGTGTGATAGGGTAATGCTTGGTGTATGACTGAGTGTGTGTTGGTTCACGTGCATGGAGCAGCTCTGGGTGGGAGGGCGTGACTGGGGCTCACCTGAGGCGTGACTGCTGCTGGTGCCCCTCCTCAGCCTGGCACTGTAATCTTCGAAGACTGACTGTTAAGATTGGGAGTGCGACACCTAGTATACTTGGTCTACTGGTTGTTTGGTTGGTGTCAGCTGTTCTGTGAGCCGAATCGAATACAGCACTTTATTCATCCTTTGCCATTGTTGGGTAAAGAGACAGCAGACGAGTGCTGTTTGGAGTTGCGTATTGGGGTGGACTTTGTAGGAGTCAATGAAGATTGCGAAGGCACAAATTGTTGGTTTAATTGGAAATGGGGGTTGGGGGAGTGGGGGCCGGGCAGGTTCATTTATTGTTATTCGTTTTGGCTGCAGCAACAACTGCGGGTCAACTGGCGGACAAAGCAGGGGTGGCTCATGCAACAGAGACGGGCCAATTTAAATGTATAACATGGAATGTGTGGGGGATCAATTCTTTTGTGAACCACTATAGAATGAAGACTTCTCGCCACATGCATGGGGTGCATCTGGCGTAGCTAGAGACGCACCTATAGGACCCCGAAACTCAAAAGTTGCATAAAAAAATGGAAGGGACCGAAGTTTTGGGCCACTTACTCCACTTATGCCAGGGGAGTGTTAGTTTGGGTAGCCCCACAGGTGCCGTTCCGAGTACACGGCTACACAGAAGACAGAGGGGCGATAAGTATTGGTGCATGAATCACTGGATGAGGTGGAGATATAGTTGCTGAATGTTTACGCCCCAAATGTGGATGGGGGCTTTTTCTGGAATAGGAGAATTTACTTCCGCACGCTGATCTGCCTCTAACATGGGTGGGTGATTTTAACTTCATGCTTGATGGGACTCTGGATAGTCACCCTCCGAAGCTACACACTAAACCCAACATGACAGTCGCTATGCAGTAGGTGATGGGTCACTTGCGCTACATCGATATCTGACGTGAGACCCTGAAGTACACGGATATACATGCTACACGCCAGCACACGCAGTTTCTAGTAGGCTTGAATGTTTTCTGCTTTCAAGTGAGGCTGCAGCAGCCTCCGTACAGACATGCGAACTGGGATGATTCCAGTCAGCCCACGCTTCCGTGCTGATGGAAAAGGGGGTGAGAGGTGGTAGGCCAAGAGTCTCCTTGTGGCATCTGCATCCCAAGGCCCCTAGAGACACTATTTTCCGGGAGTAACTTCTGGAGGAAGTTGCTGGATATTTTGACACTAAATGGTCATCCACCATTAGTAGTAGACTGAAATGGGGCACACTAAAGGTGGCGACACAAAGGGGAATGCATGTCTAGAGTAGGGGGTACAAAGAGGGAAAGGGAGCTCACTGCGGCTGAGGATACGTTGACCCAACTTAATCACGGGGGACCAGTGACGGAGCAGTGTGGTGAGAATTCTGCAGGCCCAGCGTCGAGTGGGGGAAATATGGGACCGACTGGATTGCCTGACTAGATTCGAAAAGATCGACAGCTACTGCACCAGGAGGGCGACAAGTCTGGGAGTCTACTGTGTGGCTACTTAAGTGGGAAAACGACCCCTCTCAACCCAACCAATTGTACTGACACTCAAACACAATGATGAGCCCAAGGCCAACACACAGGTTGGTGTTAACTCTTCACTGTGGGACCACTCCGCAGTGGTCTACAGAGAGGGCCCATGCATCGACCTGACCGATCGGGAGGTTGTTAGATCAACTGATGCTCCCCCATTATACAGAGACACAGACGGGGGAACTTGGTTGGGTGCTCTGGCTCAAGGAGCTACTGGAAGCACTACAGACCATGGCATGCTTTAAAACTCCGGTGCTGGATGGTCTACCAGCGTCTTCCAGGCATTTGCCAAACTCCTACTCCTTCATGTACTAGAGACCTTCCAGGAGGCTATACGAGTGAGGGTTCTGCCGCCATCTATGCCGGAAACACAGATAATGCTGACAAACCAGGTAAAGATACTGGACTCTAGCTCATATCGGTCATTATCTATGCTGGGAGCAGATGCTAAATTACTGGCCAAGGTATTAGGGACAAGTCTGAGCAAGGTAGTGAGGCATTTGGTCAACATGAACCAATGTGGGTTCATGCCTGGTAGAGGGACGCATATGAAACTGCAGCGACTTTCATCTGCTGCATGTGGTGGCAGATGTTGATGTGTGGGCGCCAGTGAGCACTTTGGATATCAAAAAAGCATTACCCTGCAAGTGCGTCAAATCGTAATTTTTGCTCCCATGCGTCTCAGAACACTGTGTTCATTACCGTTGTGTATTGCAATCATGGACCACCTGTATTCGAGATGAGTTCACGGAGGTGAAGGTGCCAGATCTTGGGGACCTTATCTTGCAATTACGACTGTAATGAACGCCGTGTTCTGAGACGCATGGGAGCAAAAATTACAATTTGACACACTTGCGTTTGGGCAGCTTCAAATACCAGAAGTCCAATTGTGGATATTAGTAGAAATGTTACTACTCAAACTAATACTATAATGCTTTACCTTGATTAAGATTCAGCTCTAAATAGGATCTTTAAACCTTGAGGAAGTTGTAGGCCTATTGCCATTAACAACGAAACGCGGTGGCACAAGGAATTGGAGGATTTGTGGAAATTAAAAAACAAGATTAACAAGAAATGAATCTACCCATTTGCATTATTCTTTGACGAATGTCTTTCTTTACTCCAAAAAATCGTGAATGTTTACAGGAAATGCACCAGGGTTGAATCCAGGATCCAACCCCGAGTAAGAAAATCATACGCAAAGTAATTGAAATTGCATTTACTTAAAAACTCCCATTGAGCTCAATGTTATAATTGTGTTTGAATTGCGTTGCCTATTGCAACAACTAACTATTGCATTTAAAAGTCTGCTTATTGAAAGTACTTAACTAGAGCATTTCATTCTGAGAAAGTATTTTGATACCTACTTGTGGTTCTAAAATAAAACTATGTTTTTATATACAAAACAATTGGCCTAGAGTTCAGTTCTTGAGTGTGTGAGACCATTTGCTGACTGAGTGTGTACAACAAATGATTTACACTGTCCTCTGATACTGCCTTGCTGCTCGACCAAGCTACCACTTTAGAGAGTAAGGTTATATCTAACTTTAGCCTCTGCCAAACCTCTAGGGACTGTGGACTCTGTACACACTGAACCTTACTTTGGGGCTCTCGCCTTTGCTAAGCAGCAGGATCGTTCCCATCACAACACCCCGGCTAACTCACAAGATTTCGCAGCAGTTCACCTGAGCGACAATGACTGATAAGTACTTTTTAATTGCTCAGTGTTTACCTTTATATGGCTGTATAGCACACTGTTGCACATGTTCTCATTGTAAGACCCTTCTTTGACTTACTGTTTGCTGTTTACCGCTGTGTCAGCGGGTCAGGTTCACTTGGCATTTTTTTTTTTTTGCCAAACTGAGATATTTTCCTCTGGTCTGCTGAGGTTTTTGGCTTGGCCACCCTGCCTTGTCTGGCAGAAGTGTATGTCAGGCACTGCCATGCCCCTGCAGGATGATTCCCACCTCCGTTATTGACTTTTCCCCTCCCAGTGGGTGGTGGGAGGGATGATGCGTCTTTTTTTAGGCGCTTTTGTGGCTGAATGCAACTCTTCTGTTTTCATTCTGCATGACTCATGTTTTCACACTTCATTTGATGTGGTGGGTTTGTTTGGGTTGGGGTGGGTGGACCTCTGGGTTGTTTTGTTCTCTTCTGAAGCGTTATTGTTATTCTGTTCTCATTTTCCCTATGCCTTCATTATGCATCACCTCACCGCTACGCATGTTCAATGCACCAATTTTGTATAATGCACTTCGCCCCCCCTTTAGGACGGTGCCCTCAGGTCTGGCACCGCTTACCTCCCCTCGTTCGCCTAATCATGCCCCATAACCATTGCTCTGCTTTCCATATTTGCAGGCACTTGTTGGCTCCATTACATACCCCATGCGGCTGCTCCACCTAGCCCGTAGGAAGTACAACAATCACATAAAAAACAAGAAATCCAGCTTTTTCCGTTCAGCGCTGGACAGTGCCAAAAACAGACCCAAGGAGCTCTATAGCATCATCAGACAACAAACCTCCAAGCCCGTGTCCTCCTCTATACAGGAATCCAAAGAACTATGCGATAACTTCGCCAACTTCTTCAATGATAAGATCACTAAAATCGAACTCTCACTGGACGTCAACAACACGCACCCCACGAAGAGCATCGTGGCTGGGTCGCTTGATCTTTCTCCTGGTACCTCTTCCAATTCCTGGCTAAGCTTCCGCCCCATTCAAGAAACTGAGATAGTCACGCTGATCTCCACCTCCAAACCCTCACCTCATGTCCTAGACCCCATTCCTCCCCTACTGACCAAAAAACTGAAGTACGCCTTAGCTCCACTCTGGAGCATGATCATAAAAAGCTCCCTGAAAAACGGAGTCGTTCCAGACTGCCTTAAAATGGGTCAAGTCACACCCCTGTTGAAAAAACCCGGCCTAGACGTTACGGATCTCAACTACTTTAGACCCGTGTCGAACCTCCCCCTTCTCTCAAAAGCCCTAGAAAGATGCGTACTACATCAACTAACCCAGCACCTGGTGTAAGAAAGTGACATCTTTCTTGCATGGTATGCCCCCACTTTTTGCTGAATTGCTGAATGTACTTTGACTGAGTGTGCCCTGGACTCCTGCCAATCAGGTGCCCAGGGCCTATGTTCCTTCCCTAAACACACAAAACCCAAATTGGCAAACCCTGGCCACATGTCAGCCCCTGGTAAATGGTACCCTAGGTACCTAGGGCCTTGTGACCAGGGAAGGCCTCTAAGGGCTGCAGCACTCATTGTGCCACCCTTAGAGGCCCTGTACCCTTACACACACTGCCCTAGCAGGCTGGATGTCTGGGTGCAAGACAAAACAAAGTCGACATGGCACACATCCCTTTGTGCCATGCCCATCACCTACACTGCCATGGCATACATCAGCCACCCCTCTAGCTGGGTGCCCTATGCCAATGGTGTGGGCACAGGAGCAGGAGCCCTGTGCCCCTACAGTACCCAGGTCCATTCCTGGGCACTAAGTGCAGTGCTGCCATTTAAGAGTACATGGTGCTGAGAGCTAGTCAAACACGAACTCCACAGCACTGAAGACTGAGAAGTTTGGTATCAAACTTCTCAGCACATTAAACCCACACTGATGCCAGTGTGGGATTTAATGTACCAAGCACCCCAGAGGGCATCTTAGAGATGCCCCCTAAAACCTAACCTACAAACCACGTCTGTTCTGAGGCTGCCTAGGCTGCCACACAGCAGACATGTTGCTGGACCCCTGGGTAGGAGAGCCCCTGCTCTCCTGGGCCTGCAACAATGCACATCCTGGGCGAGGTGCTAAATCTCCTCCCCCAGGATGGGCAGGGGGAAGCTTCAAAGGCATGCCGCCTCTGTGAGCTTCCCAAGGCCACTGCAACCCCCCACTGTGGCGGGAAGCTTGGCCGGAAACCCCAAATAAGGACAGGGGATGTGCCAACCTACCAACCGCACCCCTCATGTGGGGGAGGTGAGGTGAAGCACATCTCTGGGCTCTTGCCATCTTGAAGATGGGAAGCCCTACCCTATCAGGACTAGGCTACTGCCCCCTCCCACAGGAGAGAGACAGGATAGTGGGTGTACCCACCCCAGGACAGGGACCCATTGGTCCCCGCCCTTCACCTACCTGTAACGCCCCTAAATCTAGTATTTAGGGGCACCCTGAACCTTCCTTCCCCAGATTCCAGATTTAAAAATCCAAAGAAGAGCGAGAAGAAAGAAGACCTGCCCTGCAGCTGCTAAGAAGAGGAAGACACAAACTGCTTTGGCCCCAGCCCTACCGGCCTGTCGACCCTGCTCCAACCCGGCATCTCTAGTGGCCAGCAACCTCACAAACCTCGGAGGACCTGGCTACCTTTTGACTCCAAGTCCCTGGGACTCCCATGAGTAGAGGCTCTACTCAAAATCTACTTCCAATCCCTGGCAGCAGCCCGGAACCGCGAACCCAGCACATTCTGCACCAGCCAAGCCTGGCCTGTGCCGGAGTGAACAAAGACCACGAGGACGACCCCACGGCGACTGACCCAGAGTCCGGCACCCAAGGACCTCCCTCGACACTCCTGAAGAAGCCTGCAGCCTGAGAACAAGGTGCCCCACCCAACCGCGATCAACAGAGGATAAGATTTCCCGACACCAAAAGGCACCCCTGCACCTGCCGCCCCGCGGCCCCCTGTGCCCAATCCCAGGGTACCTACCTATCCTCCAACTACCCAACTTACCTCTCGAAGTGGTGGTGGCACCTGAAGAATCCTCGTCCCAGAGCTTGCAGTCTTTTTCTAATCTGGAGATTTCCCATTGAAATCAATTGAGCGCCCGAAGGCTCAAAAGCACCCTGCACCCAGCTGCCCGAGTGGCCCTGGTAGTGCAACCTCTACACCTACCTACTTCCCCATTTGCCCTGAGCAAGTGACCAGGAGCCCAGCTCCCACAGCCGCGTGGCATGCTAGTCAGCAGCCACCAACCAAGGCCCCCCTATCCCTCATAGGATAACATTGGGCCTAACTCTCTCTGCACCCGGCCGCCCTAGTGCCGCTGGGAGTGAACCAACTGTACCTACCTGACCCTGGGGGACCCCTGAGTCTATGCCCAGAACCTCAACTCTGCCAGTCGAGTACTTACCTTTAAACCGATAAGGAGTAGTTTCTTACCTGTAACTCCAGTTCTGTAGTAGGGGTATCTCTGTTATAGTCATAATCTATGAATAGTCCCGCCCATGTGCGGGGACCCCGGAGCAATCAAAATATCTCTTAAGGTGTCCTGCATTTGCAAACCTGCAAAGACACTTAAGAGACAGACAAAATAATCCAGCCTAATACAACATGGCTGCACTGGCCAGCACTTCATCTGAAGTGAACACAAAAGCCAAAATAAAGTTTAAATGTCATTTTTATTCACATCTGACATGTTCCTTTAGTGTATCACACTCCCTTCACCAAAATCCCTTTAAACAATAGAGAGGAAGGGGTGGACAGACAAGCCCTATAGGCTGTCATTATGTGTCTGCTAAAAGGATACCGTGCCTTTAAGGAACTCTCCAGAGACCCCCGGTATCCCAGGATGCACAGCCCAAGCAAGTTACTTTCAGTTCTTTTTGAAGGTGTATAACAACAGGCCTGATACTGTCAGGTTACTCCACCAGGGAGGAGGGAGGGTCGCTTATGACTATAACAGAGATACCCCTACTACAGAACTGGAGTTACAGGTAAGAAACTACTCATTCTGTAGTAGGGGATCTCTGTGTATAGTCAATCTATGAATAGAATGGCAAGCCCATCCCAACCAACAAACAGCGGTGGAGTAAGAACCAAACACCAACAAATTACTGTGCAAACAAATTCCTCAGCGAAGCCTGTCCAACCTGCGCATCTGCCCTAGCATCAGAGTCCAGGCAGTAATGCTTTGTAAACGTATGGACCGACTTCCAGGTGGCAGCCTTACAAAGGTCAGCAATTTGAACATTCCTAAGCAAAGCAGTAGTCGCTGCTTTGCCCCTAGTCGAATGCGCTGTAGGCTTACCCCCTAACGTCTTATTAGCTTTCTGATAACAGAGCTGAATACAGGACACAATCCATCTGGAGATGGACTGTTTTGAGGTAGCTAGACCAGTTCTTACCGAACCATAATTTACAAACAGTTGATCCGACCTGCGGATGTCTTTTGTCTTATCTAGATAGAATTTCAACACTCTACGCACATCTAGTGAATGCAGAGACCTCTCCGCCGGAGAGGAGGGATGCTGAAAAAATGTAGGCAAAGTTATCATTTGATTTACGTGGAAATCAGATATTACTTTAGGCAAAAACTTAGGATGAGTACGCATTACCACTTTAGAAGCATGGAATACAGTATACGGCTCTTGACAACAGAGAGCCTGAATCTCACTTACTCTCCTGGATGATGTGATGGCCACAAGGAAGGCAGCCTTCCAGGACAAATGCTGCAGAGAAGCCTTCTGAATAGGCTCAAAAGGCTCCCTCATTAATCTGGACAACACCACGTTCAATTCCCATGGTGGAGAAGGTCGTCTAACAGGGGGAAACACCTTATGCAAACCCTCCAAAAAATCTGTAATCACAGGGATTTGAAAAAATTAGGTTTGGGAAGGGCCCTTTCTATACGCAGTCAAAGCTGCGAGATGAACTTTAATAGACTGAAAATTAAGCCCAGATTGAGCTAACTGCAGCAGATAAAGCAAAATAACATCTTCTTTACAGGATGTAGGGTCAAAGTCCTTTGCCTTGCACCATAAGCAGAATCTCTTCCACTTATATGCGTAAGAAGTCCTCGTAGACGGTCTCTTCGCCTCTTTCAAGATCTCCATACAGTCCTGAGGTAGGTTCAAGTGTCCATACTGTACTAGCTCAGGAGCCATGCTGCCAAACTCAAGGACGAGAGATTGGGGTGAACCATCTGTCCTCCGAATTTCGTGAGAAGGTCCGGCCGACACGGCAGGCGCCGGTGTGGCAGAACAGACCGGTGAAGAAGGTCGGTGAACCACCATTGCCTCGGCCACTCCGGAGCAATCAGGATCATCCTGGCTCTGGATTGCGACAGCTTGATCAGCACCACCAGAATCGGGGGAATGGGTGGAAAGGCGTAGAGAAAGCTGTTGGACCAGCTGATCCATAGGGCATTCCCCAGTGTCCCTGGTTGGTAGTACCTGGACGCGAAGTCGCGGCATTTGCTGTTTTCTGCCGTAGCGAACAGATCGATATCCGGAGTGCCCCACTCTGCGAAGACGTCTCTTAGCACGTCGTCGTTTAGCACCCACTCGTGATTTTCTTGAACGAGCCTGCTGAGCGCATCGGCTTGGGCATTCTGCACTCCCGGCAGATGGGCTGCCGTGATCGTTAGGTTCCTGGCCACCAGCCAATTCCAGATCGTCTGTGCCTCCCGAGACAGCGTGCGTGAACCGGAGCCCCCCTGCTTGTTGAGGTAATACATGGTAGTAGTATTGTCCGTCTGAACCAGCAGGGAGTTCGTCTTGAAGGGGGATGGAACGCCTTCAGGGCCAAGTGTACTGCTCTGAGTTCCAAAAAGTTGATGTGGTAAGTCATCTCCGTCTGCGACCATATCCCCTGAATCTGAAGAGGGCCCGAATGCGCTCCCCAGACGCATCGGTCACTATGGTCTGGAACGGAATATCCTTGTGAAAGGGAGTCCCCTTGCAGACATTCTCTGAGGAGCACCACCATTTCAGAGACTGTAGAGCGTGTGGGGACAGATGAATCTTGTCCTCCCAACGCCCCCGCCTCTGGTCCCATTGATCCTCCAGACATTCCTGCAGAGGCCTCATATGCAGACGTGCATTGGGGGTGAGGAAGATGCAGGAAGCCATCGACCCCAGTAAAGAAGACACCGTCCTCACTGTAGGAGAGTGGGCTGAGAGGAGGTGCAGGGCCTTCCCACGGATTGATAAGCGTCTCTCCTCCGAAGGACACACGCTTGCGTTCAAAGTATTGACTGAGGCCCCCAAGTACTGGAGACACTGCACAGGGATCGGCACTGACTTCGACATGTTGATGTGCAGTCCCAGGCGATGAAGCAAGGCAGCTGTCCTGTTGAAATGACACTGGGCTTCCTGGCACGTGGAAGCTTTGATCAGCCAATCGTCCAGGTATGGATACACAAAAACTTTGTTCTTCCGCAAGTGTGCTGCCACCACTGCCATGCACTTGGAGAACGTCCTCGGTGCAGACTTCAGACCAAACGGGAGTACTGTATACTGGTAATGGTTGTTGCCTACCAGAAACCTCAGAAACTTGCAATGCTTTTGTGCGATCGGCACATGAAAGTAAGCGTCCTGCAGATCTATGGCGCACAGCCAGTCTCCTCGATGCAACTGAGGGTAAATCTGATGCAGGGACAACATACGGAACTTTTCTCTGCGGATCCACTCGTTTGCTTGACGCAGATCTAGAATAGGCCTGAACTCGTTCTTGTCCTTTTTTCTGACGAGAAAGAACCTGGAGTAAAGACCTCTTCCTTTTTGCCTCAAAGGAACAGTTTCTATCGCCGCCTTCTTTAACAGAACGTCCGCCTCCCACTGGAGCTCTCGCACCATGTAGGGAGAGCGCACTGGTGGAATCTGTGGAGGAGGGCTGGTGAAACAAAGACTCCCCCCCCCCCCGCCCCCCCCCCACCACCGGAGCGGGTAACGGATGAGGGGGAAGTGACCTTTCAGGGCTTCGACCCGGCCGGGCCTTTGTTCCCCGACGAGGATTGATTCTGGCCTCTGCCCCTCTGGCGCTTTTGAAAGGACTACCTCGGGAACTGTTGTTGTTGCTGGTGTTGTTGTTGACCAGCCTGACGCCCTTGGCCGCGTTGCTTAGAATAACGCCTGCCATAGGAACGGAATGACCTCTTCTGTTCCTTGGGTTTTTCCAACCCCACGGCCTTCAGGGTTTCTGCTTCGGCCTTCATGCGGGCCATCTCGTCATCCGCATGAGACCCGAACAACGTCGTGCCAGAGAAAGGCAAGCTAGCAATCTTTTGCTGCGCTTCAGGTTTTTAGAGAGGTAAGCCTCAGCCAGGAATGTCTCCTCATGTTTACTCCATGACAGTACCCATGAGCCGCCAACAACGATACATCCCCCGCCGCACTGATGATCTGGTTGGAGACCATCATGCCCTCGTTCAACACCTCCTGGAAGTCCTCCCTTTTATCCCTAGGCAGGGAGGCAGCAAACTGTTGCAGGGAGTCCCAAAGCGATCGGTCATAGCGGCCCAGCAGAGCGGAGGCGCTAGCAGCCTTCATAGTCGTGGCCGACGTAGAGCACATTCTCCTCCCCAAGGAGTCCATCTTGCGACTCTCCTTATCCGGAGGAGCCGTGGAAGAGGGCGTCGTGGAGTGTTGCTTCTGAGCCGCAACCACAATGAGAGTCCGGGGGAGGGTCCACCCTGAGGAACGCCGGGTCCGAATCAGGGGCCCTGTACTTTTTCTGCAACCGTGAGGGAGCAGACTTCACCACGGCTGGTGTCAAGAAGACCTCCATGGCTGGTTCCTCCAAACCTGGAACCAAAGGAAGTAGGCGTGACAGGTGAGCCTTGTGCAATGTCTCAAATATCACAGAGGTAGTGGGAACCGGGACTGCTACTGAGAGTCCCAAATTCGCCGCCCCCCTCATCAGTACATCCTGGAAAGTGGCAATATCATCCACCGGCGAGATTCTAGTAGGCGGTGTTTCCGACAACGAGGGGGAGAGCCGTCCATTGCCAGAAGAGTCCGTATACCTCGTGCCTCTGGAACGAGATCTATATCTCCGCCGTCCATGCCTTGTGTGAGTGGACGATCTGCGTCTGCTCCGTGACCTCCGGCGAGATCGAGAGCGTGACCTCAGTCTGCGTGGAGCCTTAGGAATCACCGGTAGCCGAGGAGACGGCGGGAGCTGTGGCACCGGCGGTGGCGGAGGTGGCGTAGGTCGCTTAGGAGGAAGGGGAGGGGGAGAAGGAGGAGGAGGAGGAGGGGTAGGAGGAGGGGGAGGAGGAGGCGGAGGAGGAGGCTTCTGAGGCAGCGGCTGAGGGAGAGGCTGCGGAGCTCCATCACTCCTTGCAGGAGAACCCGGACCAGCACTGTCCAGACTCCCGTCCACCCTTCTCTTCTTGGCGGGCCTATCCCGTGCTGAAGTAAACGAGGGGGAGCGCCTTCTTCTCCTAGATCCACGACTGGAGATCGTAGTCACCGAAGACGTGTTACCAGATGTCCTCGACGTCGAACTGAGCGTCGACCTCGTACGGCGTCTCCTCGCCGTTGACCGCAAACGGCGTCCCCCCCGACGTCGAACGGTGGCCCCTCGACATTGAACGGCGGGTCGACGGAGAGCCTCTCAACGTCGACGGCGATCTGTGCCTCGACGGCGATCTGTGCCTCGACGGCGATCTGTGCCTCGACGGCGATCTGTGCCTCGACGGCGATCTGTGCCTCGACGGCGATCTGTGCCTCGACGGCGATCTCCTTCGTCTCAACGGCATTCGGCAGTGTCTCGGCGTCGATCCAGGTGTCGACGGCGAAGGAGACGAGCGGGGTCGCCTCAACGGCGAGCTGCGCTGTCTGTGGGGCTCGGTACGACGTCGATGGTGTGTCGACGTAGACTGTGGAATCCTCGACTGCGACCTAGTCCTAGGTCTCGCCGGCCCCTCTCTCGACGTCGAACGTCGAGAACGCCGAGATCCACAGCCCTGGATCGACGGCGAACACACCGGTGCTTTACCTCTCGCCGTCGTCGCCTTCGACGTCGAACGTGACCTACCAGCCGGTAGGTGTCGTTTCTGCTCCTTTTTCTGCCCGGAGGTCCCTCCAGTGGCTGAAGCATGGGCAGAGAAAGGGGAATGAGATCCTCCATGCCCCGAAGTCCCACCTGTCCTCTGCTTCTCCTGTCCCTGGAGGCGAATCTTCTCTCTGTCCCTCAGGGTCCTCTTGGAGAAGGTCTTGCAGATGTCACATGTAGCAGGGACATGTGAAGATGATAAGCAGAGGATACAGACATCATGTGGGTCCGTCTTGGCCTTTTTCCTCCCACACTCAGGGCATTTATCAAATAAAGCCATGCTAAGAGTGGGTCAAACTGCACCAAATTGCAGGATGCAGTAGAGAAAGGCTCTAGACGTCGAATGAACAAACTTTATCAAAAAAAACAATTTTTATCCAAATATCCACCCAAAAGGGTAGAGCTCAAGCTCCAGGGTCCTGCTAGCAGGAGCCGGAAACAAGAACTGAAAGTAACTTGCTTGGGCTGTGCATCCTGGGATACCGGGGGTCTCTGGAGAGTTCCTTAAAGGCACGGTATCCTTTTAGCAGACACATAATGACAGCCTATAGGGCTTGTCTGTCCACCCCTTCCTCTCTATTGTTTAAAGGGATTTTGGTGAAGGGAGTGTGATACACTAAAGGAACATGTCAGATGTGAATAAAAATGACATTTAAACTTTATTTTGGCTTTTGTGTTCACTTCAGATGAAGTGCTGGCCAGTGCAGCCATGTTGTATTAGGCTGTATTATTTTGTCTGTCTCTTAAGTGTCTTTGCAGGTTTGCAAATGCAGGACACCTTAAGAGATATTTTGATTGCTCCGGGGTCCCCGCACATGGGCGGGACTATTCATAGATTATGACTATACACAGAGATCCCCTACTACAGAACTCAATTTTCTTCATAGGGCAACAGTGACTGGCTTTTTCCTGAAATTTCTTCTAAGTGTGGACTTTTGAAAACTAAAAATATTCACCAAAAATCAGCTGAGTAACGAAGACGAAAATACTCACCTGCTCTTAGGTGAGCTCCCAGTGCTGGATCCTGGTACCCAGCACTGACTCTGAAAACTTCTTACAACTGTACTTACCAGTAACCCAATTTTCTTCCATAGGAAACCATTGACTGATTTTCTGTGAAATTTCTTCTAAGTGTCGATTTCTGCAAACTTTAAATATTCTTTAAAAATCGTTTAAATTGTGAAAACGTAATTACTTACCGGTTTTGGATAAAGGTCCCAGTACTGAGTCTAGGCACCCAGTACTGGATTACAAAAGTAACGAGAACATACTATACCTGCAACTTGAATTTTCTTCCATAGGGAATCATTGACTGTTTTCTATGAAATATTCAACTTTTAAAATAGCAAAATATTGTCTAAAAATCATCACAGTCATTAAGTCGACTTTTATCACTTGATTCCAAGTACTGACCCAGGACTGAATCTAGGATCCAGTCCTGGAATTCCAAAAGTAATCCTAAAAGTAATCTGTGACAAATAACATGAAACTTCCATTAAACTCAATGCATTATTGTGTTTAAAATAGTGTTGCCTATTGCAACCACTGGTAACTGTTTACAAAAGTCAATTGCATATTGCAAAAGTATTTATATAAAGCATCTCATTATGAGAAAGTATATTATAAATCCAATTGTTGGTTCTAAAATAAAATAAGTATATATTTTTTTATATATAAACCATTGGCCTAGAGTTCAGTTATTGAGTGTGTGAGACCATTTGCTGGCTGAGTGTGTACAACAAATGCTTTACACTATCCTCTGATACTGCCTTACTGCTCGACCAAGCTACCACTTTAGAGAGTAAGGTTCTATCTAACTTTAGCCTCTGCCAAGCCTCTGGGGACTGTGGACTCTGGACACCCTGTACCTATTTGGGAACTCCTCATAAGGGCTCTCCAAGAAGGGGCTGGTCTTGGCGAGGTAGTCCTCAAATGTTTTTCATCCTTTCTACACAATCGCTCACTAAAAATAAAAAAGTTCACTTCCGACCTCCAACAAGTCAACAAGGGCGTCCCTCAAGGCTCAGTGGTATCACCGCAACTCTAACATCTACATGGAACCTCTCTCCAAACTACTCAGGAAAGCCAACATCCACTTCCATCTCTGCACTGAGGATACTCAGATCTATCTGGAAACTACCTCTCTCAAAGACATTCAAAGACTCAATGATGTACTGAGAGATGTCCAACACTGGCTGACATGCAACCACCTTAAACTAAATCCTGATAAGACTGAGACACTCCTCATCTTGAATAAAGAAGATAACCCCCAAATTGCCGAATGGTTAAAGGCCATTGATGCGCTCAACGGGAATCTCACTCTAGCAGACTGTCAAATCTCTAGGCATCACTCTAGACCCAAAACTGAACATGACGAGACACATTAAGAATTTGTCCAAAAGTGCTTGCCTTAACCTCAGACTACTGAACAAAATAAAACCCTTCATTCCGCCCTGTGATCTCAAACAGGCCACCCAATCTCTGGTACTGTCAAGACTGGACTATGGGAACGCAGTCCTCTCAGGAATTCCTAAATCACATCTGGCTCCCATCAAAACAATGCTGCATACGGCTGCCAGAATGATCACGGGTATCAAGTAATTCTAGCAGATCTCCCCTGCACGCAGGGAACTTAAGTGGCTTCCAGTCGAAATGCGGATCAGCTTCAGAACAGCCTGCCTCACCCATAAAGCCCTTCACACCTGCAAACCCGAATACCTGGCAAAAAAACTCAAAAGCCGGCCAGACCAGGAACCTGAGAAGTTCAAACTCCCTCCTACTCATCCCACCAAAAACTAGAAGAAAAAAAAATGCGGATCGATCCTTCACCGGAAGCGCTCCCAACATCTGAAGCTCCATTCCCCCTCACATCAGAAGCATTCCCTCCTTTGTAGAATTCAAAAGCCAACTCAAAACAGTGTTCCTCAACCGCACCCTAGGGAGTGGATAGCTCGAGGCAGCTAGCGGACATCGAGCTCTGCTCCAGCTCTAAGACTCCGAATAATCCTGAAGGCAAAACTGTCCTGCACTACAATGTGTTGCTCTTTTATTTTGCGTTCTTCTGTTAATATGTCGCTCTTCTATTTTGTATCGGTGGATTATCTGCTATGTACCTGCTGTAAAGCGCTCAGATACCCTAGGATCAGGCCAGCGCTATAGAAAACTTCTTAAACAAAAATTTTAAAAAATATTAAGTTCGCCGGCCCAGTCATAAATACCAGTTTTTGGCCACTGACTGTACATACTGCTTTGCGCTCCATCCTTCCTTGTATTGACACAGTATGACTGACACCGTATGCTGGACCTGGAATATCCGCGGCCTTAACGACTACCGCAAGGCCAGGCTTATTCACTCTCACCTACTCCGGCACAAAGTGGACATTTGCCTTTTGCAAGAAACCCACCTGTTACCTGCGACTTCTGCTAGACTCCAGTCTCGTTACTGGGGAGAATCGCACTCCTCCTTCTATTCTAACTATTCCCGGTGAGTGTCCATTTTGATACGAAGGGGGCTTCCGTGGCATACGACTCAGGTGTTCACTGACCCGGATGGATGGTACGCTATTTTGCATGGCTCCCTACTATCACAGCCTTTGAAAATTGCGGCCGTGTACGCCCCTAACACGGACTACCCCGATTTCTTCACTCATGTATGGCACCTCATCTAGTCTTTAGGTCCTGCGGCACTTCTGGGGGGGTGATTTTAACATCACACTTTCTGCAGTCCTGGACCGCTCTGGCCCCTGCTCTTAACGGCTACCCTCCACGGATCTCCTTCAGTCCATACTTGCCGATAACTCGCTGTATGATGTGTGGCGTCACATGTGGCCCGAGGCCCGCGAGGGCACCTGCGTAACCGGTACCCGTGGCTGTTGGTCCCGTATTGATCTTTAGATCACATCACCTGACGTTCTCACCAGGCTTACTTCCGCTAACAATATAGTGCGAAATCTTTCTGATCACGCGCCGGTCCAGCTAGCTCTCCGCCTTCCTCACTCTCAACAGTGGGCCTTTACATGGCGGCTTCCCCCAAATTCTCTCGGCGTCTCCGGCTTCTGTGACGAGATTCAAACCGCAATTTCTAACTATTTTGACTTAAATGTCGGCTCTGTAGACTCGCCATCCACTCTGTGGGAGGGTTTTAAGGATGTGATTCGCGGTGAGTGTATTTCGAAACAAGCTGGAGTTCTTCGCTCCATCCGCACCACTTTAGATAAACTAGAAGCAGAGATCAAGGCTTTGAACTCTGCTCATGCACTCCACCCCAGTTCTGAGACTCTTGCACGCCTGCGGGAAAAACATTCAGCATTTACTGAGGAGGCCAAGAGGGAACTCTCCTTCCTTGGCAGAGAGGCCCGGGCTTGCCGCTATGGCGAGGGTGATCGTCCTGGCAAGACCCTGGCCAACCTCCTTCGACCCCCCGACCCCCCCCCCGGGCTGCATAGTATGTCATGGCACTTCGAGATGGTGGACCTACTAGAACCACTTCCCCTGAGGAAATACACACGCGTTTTACAGATTACACACAACTCTACGACGCGGGCTTCGCATGAGGACTTCAACCAATATTTTGACACCCTCTCACTTGTCTGGCTCGAAAATTACCATTGTGAATTTCTAGACTAGCCCTACTCTAAAGAGGAAATACTTGCCACTATTAATAGCTTGCCTGGTGATAAGGCCCCTGGATTGGACGGCCTGCCTGCCTCATTCTATAAGACTTTTGCTCAGCTTCTGGTGCCACATCTGGCCGCCATGTACAACGATTCCATCGAAAATGGCCTCCTCTCGCCATCGCTCCATGAGGCAATGATCACGCTTCCAGACAAACCGATTGTCGCGATTCCTACCGCCGCCTTTCTCTAATCAATCCGGACAATAAAACTTTTGCTAAATTAATAGCCTCCAGTCTTCTCCTCATCGCCCTCCCTGACCAGTCCGGTTTCATTCCAGGCCGTGCTACATCCCACAACCTTCGGACCATATTCTCCGTTCATCAGATTAATCCTAGCCTCCCCGCAGTGGCAGCTCTTCTTGATGCCACCAAGGCATTCAACACCCTGGAGTGGCCCTTTTTATTCTTCCTTCTACCGCGCCTCAGCTTCAGTAACATCTTTATTCAGAAAACTTTACTCCTCTACACCCGAACTTCTGCCCACCTTTGGATCAATGGACAAATCTCCGATCCCATTCTGATTGAGCGGGGTACCCCACAGGGGTGCCCGCTCTCCCCTATGCTCTTCGCTATTGCGATGGAGCCCCTTGCCGCCAGACTCCGGCAACACCACACTCAGAGGGGTATTGGCATTTCGGCCCACGCCCTCTTGGTCTCTATGCGGATGACATCACATTGTATGTCCGCCATCCCCAAGAAAACCGGAGTCCTCTTGTGCGCGAGATAATACAGTTTGGTGGACTCTCCGGCATACAGGTGAACGGGAGTAAGTCAGTGCTGTTCCTTCTTACTGATGCCACCAAGCCATTTACCCCAGACTTTCCTATTGTATGGGCCTCTAGCCCCACTCGCTATCTAGGTATCTGGCTGAGTAGGGACTTGGATGACCTTTGGAGGGCCAATTTTGGACGTGCGGTGGACTCGCTCGTGTCCAAAATACCTCACTGGAACCGGCTCCCCCGGTCACTAGCTGGTCGTATAGCCATTGCCAAGATGGTGGTTCTTCCAAAATTCCTTTACCTCTTTCTGAATATCCCCATACCTTTAACTGCCCATTTATTTCGTAAGATCCGCTCCTTGATCATATCTCTTGTCTGGGCAGGCAAACAACCCAGGATTGCATACGATATCATCACTCTTCCCATGTCGGTTGGGGGCATGGGCGCTCCCAATTTTAAGCTTTATTCCTTAAGTGCCCAGGCCAGCTTCTTACATTTCTGGATTTATCCCGCACCTTATCAGCCACACGTCGCGATTGAGGATGACCTTGCAACCCCTTGGCCGCGGTGTTCAGCTTTTTGCTCCGGCCCATCGCCCACGAGCCGAGGTGGATACGGTTGAAACCTTGCGCTGGGCTTGGCTGGGACTGCGTCCGATGTTATCAACTAACACTATGCAGACTACGTTATCCTGCTTTCCCTCCTCTCCAACCATCGAGCATGGCCAAACACGCCGCCCGCCGAGACTAGCGGATCTCTACCCCGGAAACACGTTCTATTCTCTTCCTGCCTCCTCTGGTCCCATGGACACATTGCTCTTTTATCAGCTGCGGGGTATCTGTAGGGAGTTGCATCCCACGTTCCCCCAACCTCCACCTTCAATGCCCTTTCTTGACTTCATCTATTCATTCCCCACTCCCTGGAAGCTGGTGACCAAATTATACGCCCTCACGCTATCGACCACTTCCATCTCCACTGATTGTGCCCGTGAGGCATGGAGCGAGGATCTTGGTGTGGACATTTCTCAGGCCGACTGGCTCCATTGCTGCAATCAGACGAAGAAACTATCTCCCAACTACCGTCTCAGTCTTATACAGTGCAAATACTTACACAGGCTATACCGCACCCCCGTCCAGCTACATAAACTGGGACTCATCCCTGCCGATGGCTGCATACGCTGCTCTGCCCCTGCCGCGGACTTTTCTCATCTTGCTTGGTTATGCCCAGGATTTCTGGCGGGAGGTCTTTGCCACCGCCTCAGATCACCTCCATACCAGTTCAGCCCGACCCACCGTTATGCCTGCTGAGCATGGTTAAGATATGCCCGGATGCCTCTCGCCAACTGGTCGCAATGCTGCTCGTCCTTGCGCGGCGTAGAGTGTCCATGTGCTGGGGTCGTAAACCGGCGTCTAAATTCGCCCAATGGCTCGAGGACGCTTCAAGATGCCAGACTCTACTATCTGAATTCTGGAACGTTATGCCTGCAAGATCTCGCCCACCCGACATCTGGGGCCCCCTAGTGACATATCTTCATACCCGCTCACATCCGAGCCAAACTGCCTCTCCCGCACTCCCCGCGGCGGCCGCCGGCGTTGGTCAGTAGCTGCTTCCTTCGCGGTCCCTCCCTCTCCCCGGTCAGACCTGCTTCTTCTACAGTGCTATCACTATATCCTACGGATGTGTATTTTCAATGGTGCTATTGCCTGATTGTACAAGATAAAGTTTCTCTGATCGTTTTTATTTTTCTCTAATCGTGGTGTATTCCGCAAGTGGCCAAAAGGTGTATGATGCTCTGATTTGATGCACAATTGCATTTTGGTGATGCTGAATTTGTCAAAAGGTTTTGAAGAAAAAAAAGAAGAAAAAAAATTACGGCTATGCAGCACATGTAGGAAGGAGTGCCAGGGAGTGCACAGGCTGTGGGATACGTCATGACCTGAAGTGTGAGCTCGATGGATAGGTGCGAGTCTGTTCTCTGCACGGCTCCTAGCTGTCAGTGCAGAACAGATG
This sequence comes from Triturus cristatus, assembly GCF_964204655.1. Lineage (NCBI taxonomy): Eukaryota > Metazoa > Chordata > Amphibia > Caudata > Salamandridae > Triturus > Triturus cristatus. Next base: position 931,851,648 of record NC_140584.1, on the reverse strand, counting down.
TTGTACACTCGTCTCAAAAGATTGAGCTGCTCCAATCACTACCCCACACAAGCATTTCACTTGCACCCTGCCCAGGTGGGATGCTGAACTTCCCCAAGAGCTAGGGGGGCTATGCTCATATGTATAATTGGTTCCTGCCCCCTGTTGGATGAATTTCTGGGGCTATCGGCAGACTGTTGTTGCCATGTTTGGTTTTCAATGTTATGTTTCTTCTGCGCATAACTCGCTCCTACAAGAGTTTTGCTGCGTGATATATATGAAGATGTATGCCCTGTAATGATGCTACGGAGCTGAGTACATGGGCAAACATTGAGGTTGCTGTGATATCCTGCTCTAACAACCTGAAATGCAATATATGATTCTTTTTTAAATTGCTCCATGACCCTATGTGACAACATATAATGTGATACTTGTGCATTATGAATAAAATAAACAAAAAGTGGTAGCTTCCGCCTCTCCTGTTTTTTAGGGGGGGGGGGGGAACGGGGTGTTTAAGCTATAATGCCAGTACACTCCTTTGGGAATGAGTTACCCGCGCTTTATAAATTCTATTAACATAACGGGTCTTTGATACACAAAGCAACGCAAGCGTATAAGGAATCTGATGCAGAGGGTCCTTTCAGACCAGCACAGTGTCCAGCTGATTCGAATGAAAAATACCAAAATGACGATACCAACCAGGATACAGACAACCGATATTCTCCAAGATTCAAACTCGTATCATGACTGGTGGCGAATATGGATACTACATCCCCATTCTGACAGACACAGACTCTTAGCAAGCGAGGAGGAATATTAAGAACCACCTATACACGGGGTCTGAGATTTGGGCTCAGGGCCCCCACCCTCCACCCCTCCCCCCTAGTGGAGCTGTGGGGCGAAGGTGTTCCTGATTGCCTCCCAGCTCGCTGTGGTCTTGACCTGAGGAGTAGAGTTTCAGCCGTCAATAGGGTGGTGTGGAGCGGCCTCTTTGCTGGTGTGGCCTCCCTCCCCCTTCTTCTGCTGCGAGCTGGTGCCGGTCTCGGGCACACCCTGCTTCCAGCTTGACCTTGAGCTGCGGGGCCTGGGTGCTGTGACACTGCTCCCCCCCCGGCCCCCTCTGGTGCTCCGGTAGGATGCGAGGAGCATTTCGGCTGCCAGTTCAGGCAGTGGTGACATTACCTGTCTGGATATCCCTCCTGGACGGTCCTGTGTTACCGGTGGTGCTGCGTGCGACCTCCGCCGTTGGGTTTAGGCCACTACATCGGGTGGTAGTGTCTTCATGGTCCCGGCTTCGCCCTAGGCCCTCCACTCGCAAACCAGTAGTTGATCTTTGTCCCCCTTTGCTCCGGTGGTTCCGGGGGCTCCAAGCTGACGCCAGCCTTGGCCTCCGGTTAATTCGCACACCAGGAGCTCTCCCCCGCTGCCCCGCGTGGATCCCGGCTGGAGGCATCAGCTGTGGTCGAGGGACGGTGTGGAGTGGCCGTGTCCTGTTCCCTTCCTCCCCTGGCGGCACTCTATTCTCCAGCCTGCTCGGCTGCCTGGGATCCGCACTGCATCTCCTTGCTGCTGAACAGTAGCTATGGGTAAGGACAAAGCACCCAAAACCCCCACCACCCAAACAAAGATGGATCGCTTTACCACCACGGACTCCAGGGCGACTGGTGGTCCCGTAGACAAAGGAACCCCTCCCGCAACGGATCTCTCAGCCATCCTCCAGGCTATCCACGCATTGCAATCCTCGGTCGAGAGCAAGATAGCCGAAGTCTGAGTGGACATGACTGATCCGGCAGGACCTCCGCAACGCCACTGCCCGGATTAAAGAAACTGAGTCCCGCATATCCATTGTGGAAGACTACGTCCATCAACTCCGGATCCAGGTCACCCGACTTCAGTCCCATACCCAAGAGCTGCACCGACGGGCCGAAGATGCCGAAAACAGGTCCTGTCGGAACAACCTCCGCCTGGTCGGGTTTTACGAAGGGGTGGAGCAGGGGCAGACGGCGGACTTCGTAGAGCGCTGGCTGCGCTCGTGGATGCCAGAGGGCTCTCTCTCCCCCTGGTTCACGGTCAAGAGGGCACACCGCTCGCTTGCACTTCGCCCGCAAACGGGAGCACCCCCTAGACCGATCATCCTGCGGATCCTCAACTTTAAAGACAGCGACGTTATTTTGACCGAGTCCCGTAATATGCACCCTCTTAAATATGAAAACCTAACGATTATGATCTTCCCTGACTACACCCAGGAGGTGCAGAACCAGCACCGCTCCTTTGGAGAGGTCAAGCAAAAGCTACGCTCGCTTCACATGCAGTACAGACTCTTTTACCTGGCCCGTACGCGCGTAGTGTTTCATGATAAAACTCTCTTCTTTGATACCCCAGATGAAGCATGGACATGAGCAACAGAGGACCGCCCGGTGAGATCAGGTGCCCTGAATCTGGCCCCCCCCACTGGCACTGGAGATGCCCAGTGAGACATGCCGGTTCTCCGACCGAGACGTAGGCACTCTAGTAGGCAAAGAGGCCAGAGATGCGCACGCTCAGACTCTCCGATGGGTCCTTCTCGGCGACCTACACCGAGCCACCTGGCGGGACTCTCCCTGTCGGACGTGCTCCGGCTCCTTGGGCCGCTCCGACACAGGGGCTACTTCACCTTGTTAATCCTTGCGTGACCTGCCGGACACTGACCTCTCCCGCAGCCCGACACTCCTCTCAGGGCCAGCTTGAACCTTTAGTCTCCCCAGAGGCTGGCCGGTTTAGTCCAGATGCTCGAACTCTGCCTAATCATTGACTTTGTTTCCCGATGGCTACGGATATGAACATCCTACTACGAGGAGGGGTCCTCCATGTTTTCCTGCTTCCAAACGTTTTAGTTTGGTACTTTCGCTTCACTATTTATTGTTCGTGCGACTGATGCTTCCATTCCTGAAGTATAGGGTGGAGGGGGTTGGGAGGGGTTGGGGCTACGATCCCAGTTTGTTCTGTTTTTTGTTCCTTTCTTTCTTTGCACTACCACACCATTTTCATATTTAGGTGAACGCATACTACTCAACCTTATGGCACCTTATTCCTTAGCTTTAGGCATGATCCCAGTCAGACGGCCTCTGCCATAATCGCCGAATGCTTGGCCCCCTTCCACGACTTCCCCCTGCATGGAGCTTATGACGGGGCGTCTTCGCTCCCCATAATGTCCTGGAATGTTAACAGCCTGCTGGACAAGATCAAGCGCACAGCGATCCTGCGATATGCCCAACGTCAAGCCGCAGACATACTCCTGCTTCAGGAGACCCACCTGATAGGCAACCACTGCCCCTTCCTAGCGCGACATGGCTATGGCGGGGTCTGGCACTCTGGCTTCAGTAGGGGGTCAAGGTGAGCGACTATTTTGGTGCGTCGAGCTCTTCCTCTGGTGGCACATAAAGTGACGCATGACCCCCCCAGGGCTGCTTTATCCTCCTGGAGGGAACCCTTGGAGATCGCTCCCTTAACCTATTGGCTGTCTACTCCCCTCCCACCCTGTTGGCCTCCACGCTCCAGAGACTAACATCAGAGGTCGCTGCCTTGCCCATGGGGCTGACCGTCATTGGGTGGGATTTTAATGCAGTTATGGATCCCGGCTTTGACACCGCCTCGCCCCCCTCTGCCTCTGGGATTGCCCAATCCAGCTTCCTCTCGGCTTGGGCTGCCGGCCTGGGACTTGGGGATGCATGGAGACTTTGGCATCCAACAGCACGACAATACACTCATACCTCAGCCTCACATGACACGCATTGACTGTTTTTCTGCTGGCACAGGATTGCCGAACAAGTAAAGACATTACCATCCTCCCCAGGGGCCTGTCGGACCATTCCCGCTGATGTTACACATAGGCTCTCTCCCTCCGTCCTCACGCCCAATCTGGCGCCTCAATGCCTGGTTTCTCCAAGATGTTGCGTTCAAAGCTCAAGTCGGTGCCGAGCTTTGCCTCTATTTCACCACTAATCAAGGTTCAATGTCCTCCCCCCGCACCCTTTGGGAGGCCGGGAAGGCCACCATTTGGGGGTTTGCCAAAGGCCAACTCAAACTCACCTGTGCAGCATGTGATTCCCAGCTCACACTCCTAGAAGCACAGGCCGCCCAACTCGAGATCCTACCCCCTGACAGATCTGAGGCTCAGGACAGGAGGCTCACGTTCTTGCGGGATGAAATCACAGACCTCCTTGGAGGCTGCCAAATTGCTCTGGCGGTTTTCCGTGGCCAGTGTATACGGCTGGGGAGATAAAAACGGGAAGCTCCTCCATCGCCTCGCCACCTACCCTATGGCCAACCGTACAGTACGGAAGGTGATTGGCACGAGCGGTGAGATCCACCGCGCCCCGACAGCAGTGGTCCAATGCTTCGCCGCTTACGACGCCACTCTATTCAGCAAGGACACCTAGCCTCTCACTCCCCGAGCTCCTCCGAGGGGAGTGTTTCCCTCTTCCGTGCCTTGGTGAAGCTGAGGCGGAGGCGCTGGACCTCCCGATCACCCCCGAGGAGGTTTCAGACGCCATATCGCGAATGGCAGCTGGTAAGACGCCGGGACCGGATGGGCTCCCCCAAGAATTTTACACGTCATACCGTGACACCTTGGTCTCACCTTTAATGGCAATGTACAGTGATGTGGTGGATTGTGGTTCCTTCCGCCCAGAGACGGACCTAGCCGCCATAGTAGTGATCCCCAAGTCTCAACCTCCCTTGTGCTGCTGTTCAGACTACCGTCCCATCTCTCTTATTAATACTGAGCTGAAGATCTTCGCCTTTGTTTTGGCCAATCGCATACGACCGCACCTAGCTAGTCTAGTTCATTCAGACCAATGTGGCTTTATGCCTCTCCGAGGAACCAGACACTGCCTTAGACGCCTTCACCTTGCCCTCGCGAACCAGCACTTACTGTCCCCCCTATTTATCTCTTCTCCTTGTGGATTTTGAGAAGGCCTTTGATTCGGTTGACTGGGGCTACTTGGCATTGGGATAGATGGGCTTTTGAGTCCCCTTCCGCAGCCTGGTGAAGACGCTGTATTGTCAGCCCCGGGCGCAGGTCCTAGTCAATGGTGCTCTGTCCCGTCCCTTCCCTATTAGAACAGGTACGAGGCAGGGGTGCCCCCTCTCACCGCTTATGTTCAATGGAGCCCCTTGCGTGCCTTATTCGATCAGTCCGGTCTTTCACTGGATGGAAGTGGCCCGGTTTGGTAGAAGATAAGATCAGGCTCTATGCGGACGATGTGCTGCTGTTTCTGGCAGACCGTGCTCACTCGGGGGCCCGTTTACTCCGCGCCTTGGACCTCTTGGAGTACACCTCGGGCCTTCGGCTAAACCCGGCCAAATCAGTTCTGGTTCCCCTTCATTTATCACATGAATACTTTGACTGGCAGTAGACTATCCCTCTTCGGAGGCTGTCCTTCAACTATCTGGGGATCTGGGTGGCCCTTCTCCCCGACCTTGCCTGGTCGCTTAACGTCACCCCTCTGGTTAAGCGGGTCCGTGCTGACCTCCTTAAGTGGCAAACACTACCTCTGGACAGGATAGCCCTATTTAAAATGATGATTTTACCTCGCTTTCTATACATGCTCCAGAACATGCATCTCTCGTTCGCCAGGTCCTAGTTTCGGGAGATTGACAGTTTGGCCACCAAGTTTCTCTGGGGTGGACGGAGGCCCTGGCTGGCCCTGGCCCAATGCAGGATCCCGCCCTTTGAGGGAGGCCTTGGGATGACGAGCCTGTATCTCTACTATTTAGCGACTCGGCTCCTTACGGTGCACAATTGGTTTAATAGAGGCTGGTCCGACCCGGAGTACCGCCTGGAACTACACACCCTCTGTTTTTCTACTATCCAGGGGATGCTGTATGGGGACGCTGTTCCCCCAAGCTCTCCAGGGGGTCACGCGCTGAGTGCTCCTGGCTTGGCGGGCCTCCCTGCGTCATACCCACTGGTCGGGCAAACTGACCCCGTATACACCCTTATGGTGCGGCACCAGGCTCCATGAGGTTGCTTCTAAGGCTTCCGGCCCTCGGACCTCATTGGGATCTCCCTGCTAGGTGATGTTTGGAGTGGGACTCATCTGCGCACCTTCCAGGATTTACAGGTCTGACATTCCCTCCACTCTTCTCAGTTCTTCAGATATCTTCAGTTACGCCATGCCCTCCACTCCAATATATCGGATGGCACTCCCTTGCCCAAATATAGCCCACCCAAACCTCCGGTCATGACTGGCGACCTGGGGAGAGGAGGGATCTCTCGTATCTATTGTTTCCTTACAAACAACACCCCCAACTCCCTATCTCAACTCCGGGACAAGTGGGAGGGTTGGCTTGGGGCCCTGGAGGACGCTGACTGGAGAGATGCCCTGATGGCTCCTTAAATACTTGCTGTCTCAGCAAGGCTCCAACTAGTCCAAATATATTTCCTGCACACTGCCTATCTTACACCGCTGCGTCTTCACCGTTCGGGGCTTCGACCGGATTCTTCCTGCCCCCGCTGTCCTCACCCCCAGGCAGATTTTTTTCCACATGGTGTGGCTGTGTCCGGTGATTCAGAGGTACTGGGAATCCGTAGCAGGGGAGCTCACGGAGGTCTTGGGCTGGGAGGTTCCCCTTTATCCTACAAATGTTCTCCTGGGTATTACTGAGGGGTTAGATGGCACTAGGGCTGAGAAGCTCTTTCTCAACACAGCACTGGTGGTGGCTAAGAGGGACATTGCAGCGCTCTGGCTGAACACTGCTGCTCCTACATTGGTACGCTGGCACAGGGGGGTAGACTGGTGTGCCGCGCAGGAACGGCCTCTCTACGTGGCCAGCGGATGTCCCAAGAAATTGTCGAATGTGTGGCAAGTGGGTTGGAGTGATAGAAGACTAAAATGGTCTGGTACATTGTCTTGTGCGGGTGACCCGCTATCGGCCCTATGTATGTCAACTCTTTCATGCCGCTGTGATATGTTTGTATCTTTGCCTTGCCTTTTACGATGTGTTCCTGAATGGTGTTGTGCTTTTTGTTGCAACCAAAATCAATAAAATTGGTTATCAAAAAACATTTTTTTTTTTTTTTTAAAAAGAACCACCTATGATGCAGGTACAAGTCGATCTGATGAAAGATCATCAATCTATGAGGACTCATTAATAGGCCAGGTTTTCTCCTACTTTATCACAACCTCAGAGTCCATGACCACAGACAACGATCACATCTGACCAAACTGCCACACCTAATTGAACCACCTCAGCCACATGAACCACTCGTACCTTTATTTCACTAACAACCTCCACCATTGTCGCCACTTCCACTAGTTTCCCACATTCTCAGGAACATAAGATGTAGCAGGTGATGACACCATTCAATAGGTCAGGAATGGGATAGCGATTTCCCTGCAAGAAGTGAAACTGCCACAGGTGGGTGGTCTGCATGAAAACATTGTGAAATTACACAAACACACCCCCCTCCAATCGAAAGAGCTCAACCAGATTCTTTTTTACACAACTTTAAAGATACCGTAAGGAAGATGTCTAGGGCAATTCCTTTTAGGACTATGTCTGGCTTGTGAGTAGGAAATGTATGCACAACCCTGCTTCTCTACCCTTTGTCGTGTGTAGACTTGAAAAAAGAAAATACAGGGCCCTAGAAGACACCACAATCTATTAGACTGGCCACGCAAAAGCAGACCCGGCTGTCTCAGAAATATAAGAAATACTGCAGTAACCCTACAACTAGCACTCTTCCAGCCCCAAAAATAAACTTTTATAAAGAGGGTTCCTCCTGCGCAACCAATGTATTCTGTGGCACCAACTCCCTCTGCAATCTGATGGAGATATGGCTGCAAATGTGGAAACACTTAGCTTCCTACCGGAGCACAAGATAATTTTTGTTTCAGTTTGTTACTATTGCTAGTTTAGGTTTTGGAGTGCTTATGCAAAATTGAAGGGCCCCACTGACTGGTAAGTACTTTAGCACAGTGGTTCCCAAACTTTTGACTCCTGAGGACCCCCATTGAGTCACCACTGGAAGCCGGGGACCCCTCAAACATTAAAACAGTAATTCGAAAAACATTAACACACGTGTGCACACAAAACAAATACTCCAATTACTAATGATTTTAGGTGCATATTTACAAGCCCCTATCACCATGGGAACATCACTTTTTGAGACGTTCCCGTGGCGATAGGGGCTTTGCCTTATTTACAAGGCAGCATTAAGCCACTTAACGTGGCTTAATGCTGCCTTTTAAATAAGACCCCCTTTCACCCAATGTTTAGCGTGAAAGGGGTGGGCAGTGGGTGTTGCAGTGGGCGTTTCCCCTGCAACACCCATTGATTTTGACGCGGCCCCCTATTTACAAGGGCAGCGTAAATGGGAGGCAGCGCTAAAATTAAGACCAGGGAAAACCTGATCTTAACTTGGCGAAACAAGGAGAAATGCTTCATTTCTCCTCGATTTTGCAAAACGCCTTGATTATTTATGTTCAGGAAGGTGACCCTTCCTGCACATCAACAATCTTTAAAAAAATTAAAAAGACATTTAGTAACTTCCATATGTGCTGCATTAAGCAGCACACATAGAAGTGACAAAATGACATTTCAAGATTTTTTATGTGCAGGAAAGGGGACCTTCCTGTACATAAACAATCTTGCCCTGTTAAGTGTAACGCCAGTGCAGGGGAAACGCAGGGCTGCACCATATTCTTGTAAATATGGTGCAGCCCTGCGTTTCTGAAATGGGGGAGTGTGTTGTTAAGCCAAGGAGGCTAACGACACTCTGACACTTCTGCTGTATTTTATATTGAAAGCATTTGCAAGAAAACGAAAGAAGTTAATGGGAAGGTTGGTGCTGCATCTCCATGACTAACTTTTCAATGGTTGGTTTTATTTTGCAGTACGAGGCTCCTGCTCCTGCCAGGGCCAGACTGGAAATCCAAAGCAGCCCTGGCAAATAATTTCAGACCAGTCCCCATACGGTGCACACCAAGTGCAGTGAGTGAGCCTGACCACTACAAAGGGGGCTTTGGGAGGCTCTACCCCCAAAACATTTAGGAAACAATGGTGCAGTCTACAACACATTTATCACTATATTTTAAATTGTATTAGCTTTTAAAGAATAGTAAATGAAGACCTGACCATGCACCAGAATACGACAATCTTTCTGGCGGTCTTCAATGATTCCCCCACTATCACCCTCCAACAGTGCTTCTCATCTCCCCATAGCCCCTCTGTCACCTGTATTTCATTTTATATAGCATCTCTCATACCATTGTAGGATGTCTGAGCACTTTACATCACACACATATAGAGACAGTGAATCATGCGTGTAAATCAGTGTATCGAAAATGTTACATAAGGCAAAGGGGACTACAAGGTGAAGAATTCACATGTCATTCATACTGGTAGGCATTTTTAAAGAGTGCTTGGTCTGGAGAAGCACAAACACAGGATTCAGAACATAAAGTGGTTAGCATTGACTTTAACAATAAAAATGTATTTCCACCCAAATAAACCTTTTTAGCAGCATCAGGATAATGAAAGACTGGGAAAAAACATAAGTCACTAACTTGTACCTTGCAGTTTGCAAGCAGCTGTTTGATGACAGTTTATAGGTGACTGTGCTAGATTACGATTGTCACTTATGAACTGAACAGTAACAAAAGAATCTCTCTGACAAAAGCAGTAACCCACTGACCTATGCATATAAAATACTGTTTTTTAAAATGCATGGTAAACGTTCTTTGCAGTAGGCATTTTAACCCTCTGCGCTACATTAGATAAGTCAAAGCTGCCACTGGACAAAACTCTCACCACTCTCCACCAGGGACATTAATCACTTGTGTTATCTTGACACTTTTATTGTTCTTTGAAAAATGCTAATTAAACAAGATACTTTGCAGTGCTTTCAAAACTTCTGCCTGCGGACCCCCTAGGAATGTGTCAGGGACCCCTGGGGGTCCGCGGACCACAGTTTGGGAAATACTGCTTTAGCATATGCATACATGAAAAGACCAATGCTGTGAAAATTTGTATTTTTTTGTTTTCCAATCAGATAGCCCACTTAAACGGTTTTTCTTATTAGACCAGCCTGTAGGCTGTGCCCTTCCCTATAAAGTACAACATTCATTTATTTGGTTCTACAAGCATCATGTGATTAGTAAGCTGTAAGAATAGAGGAGGGTTTCCAAATTATCATGAAACAGTTGGGCCATTTATGGATTACTTATTAGACCACAATATTCTTTGTTGACTAAACCAAAACGTTAAAAGAATGACATTACAAATGGCAATATGTTAAAATTGTCAACTCAACAGAATAAATGTGGAATGCAAAAAAGTAATATACACTAAAAGGCAAGTCTGAAATAGACATCAGGAAGACCAAATATAAGTGTACCAAGTTAAGAAGGAATCAAAGTGGGAACTGCTAAGCACACCCACAATGGTAAACCCTACAGTCAAACATATTACCTTCAAGAAGGATGGGTCTTTCTTCACCACTGTGGCAGAAGCAGTAGAACAGCAGTCACTAAAACAAACTGCTAATGCTACAGTAGACAATGACTGAATCGGGTAAATGTAAGTAGACCGTTCAAGATTTTTATAACAGTGGAGTAGATATATTTTTAATTAATCACACTAAGATTTTCTTGAGGTAAAAAGAAAAGACAGCCAACACGTGTTTTGCCCATTGGATAGCACATTGGTCTGGGGCTCCTTCAAAGAAGGGAACTACGTAACAGGGAGTTGCAAAGAATTTTCGTTCATTTTCCAAAAGGTTACAATGTCAGGGCTGATATGCAAAATACAGGCAAAAAGATTATCAGGTCCTCTGTCAAGGTGTGCTGTAAAGAAACAAAAAACAGAACTGTCTACCTACATTTACTCAATTTGGTTTATACCTGTGGTTTTAAGGGATTTTGCCCACAAACATGCTGTTACCGTTCACAATGCAATCAGTCATTTTATGTAAGCTTAGCCCCCAAACATTATCCCTTCAACTTAACTGGGAATTTTTCACATGGAAAAACTACAGCTAATGAAACCACATCCTGTTTGTACAACAGCAATGTTTTGTGTACCATAATGGTGACTTTCTCAGCCTGCAGGTTTGCCAATACCAACTTTCTGGATTGAAAGCCACCTCTTGGCAGGACCATACAGTACTTGGAACGTGGTTGATTCAGATCACGGAGCACAATCATGAATCACATTCTTCCTACTCCACCTTTCCTACAATTTGCTTCTCGAATAAAGGAGCCAACTGGTGCACTGTATGGCTAAAGGCTGAAGAATTAGCAAGAGGTGGCAGATAACAAAACAAGCCAAGAGACGGAGTAAGAAAATACCTTCAAAAATAAATGACTCTCTCGCGTTGTTCCCATTTATGAACATAGTGTAGATTACACAGCAAATGGGAATTACGCGAGTAGACAGTAAGACAAATTAGGCGTAGGTAAAGTAATAGCACTGATTTTCGTGATCGAAGTCGATAAATATGGGAGCACACCTGGAGAAAGTATAGTATGCAGAATCAGGAGTAGCTGCCTGGCATGTGAGTACACTGGTGCATGCCTAGAATATACCAGCAAGACATAGGGAAGTGCAGTAGACATTTGTAGAAGTACGAGTTACTTACCTTCGGTAACGATGTATCTGGTAGAGACGATTCTAGCCGCAGATTCCTTCACGTCGAATTATCCCCAGGCGAGAGACTGGATCCGGAAACTTTTTGCCACAGCATCCCTACGCGTCGGGGCGACATCACGCGACTCCGCCCAGGCGTCGTCCGCATACGTGACATCAACGAGGTCACATAAGACCCGCCCTGGCGCGCCCACGTCAGTTTTCTTCTGAGAACATTTCCGCACCACAACGCGGAACCACCAGATAAAGAAGCATTAAAAATGCAATATGTCTCGCCTTTCATTAAGTTGAAGCCATTTCGAAATGAACTTCCCTTGGCGGTCCTCTATATTTGTCAGTGAAAATGGCATGCAAAACCCTTGGGGGAGGGAGGGAGTGAAATGTTCCACTTCAGCCGCCAATACAGTCTGTGTTGCTACACAGCATGCGCAAATAATCTGCATGGCGTGTGAGGAGCTATATGGGTGCCCTATTTACTGCTTCCTACACAAAGCTTGTTCCCAAGAATGAAAATGCTCGCTAACATTAAGTGCGCATTATGAGCTTCGATATTTTTTAAAAAATATTTGGAGGGAGCACTTTTTACATGAAGGTGTATGCTCCGTTTCGAATGGCAGGTCAAGCTACCCAAATACTAAATATGAACTTTAATAAATAAATGAATAAATCACGGCTGCAAACGGGAAATAATTAAGAGCACGGCCCAAATTTCCCAACTTACCCCGCACCCTAATCTCATTACCGGTGTTTATTTTGTTTACATCAAACATGGCTTTATCCCAAACGTTTGCGAACATGGGATGGGCGCTGTCCGGCATATTCACTCTGAATTTCGATACAGCGCTCTGGCTTTTCAAGTTGTATAAAGATGACTTTGATTCGCTGAGTGGCAGATGTCAAATATGTGTCTCTTCCCTGCAAGCAATCTCAAATGACTGTTGACAAAATAATATATTCTATCTAACTAATTCCATCACTTTTTTGCCTGTGCTACATCTAATGTCAGCGCAAGCTCACTTTGGCATTCATTCACACGTTGTGTAAATCATTGTATTGGCTGCAGCATGTTAATATTATAATCAGTGCTTTAAATGGGCCGGTACTGAGTACCAGCACTTTTGTATTTTGAAACGAGAGTACCTGCACTTCTTAAGAGACACAAAATACTTTAAATTGGAGAGTACCAGCACTTCTCAGAAACAGGAGGGTTCTATTTTCCCATTTCAAGCACTGACTATAATGTGCTGTAAATCCACCCACTGCTGATGCCTTCTCGCGGGCTGTGCATGTAACAGGCGACAGATCATTTACGGAGATCGACTAATGTCAAAAAGCGTAAAGTTAGTCCACTCCACAGACTTTAAATGCTTAACAGCGTATAGACTGCAGCGCCATAACTATTCCAACTGTTTGTGATGCTAGCCAAGATTTACGAGACCTTGGCACACCATCAATCAACAAGCTGATCGCAGCAAAAAGAAGTGGATGCATGCTTGTTTTTGCTGTCAGTTCCCACGGGGCACAAGCAGGCATCCACTTATGTCAGGACAGCTGATCGCAACAAAAAGACAGAAGTGGATGCCTGCTTGTGCCCCGGGGGGACAGCCCAAAAAAAAAAAAAAAAAACACCCGAAGCGGCATTTTTGGTGCCATGGCAACAAAATGGCGTGGGACTGTCCACTGTCCCATGGACACGCGCATGCGGTCTGCATTGGACAGATGGCGAGAGCAGCCATCTTTGTCCATGCAGGTGCGTGCATGGGCCAACGGCGGAGAATCGATTCCAAAAGGTCTCTATGACGAGAGCAGCGCATGCACTGCTTTTCGCCAGGCGAGACCTAAAAACTGTGGGAGCATGGAAACAGTGAGCGAAGAGCAGAAAAATGGGAAATAAACGGTGACTAACACCACCAGGGTAGTACCAACACCGCTGAACCCAAGGGCAGGGAAAGAGGAGAGAAGAAGCAGAAACCTGCGCAGTCACCCTGCCCACACAGAGACAACCTCCCATCCCTGTGCCCCGGAGGCAAGAACAGGCGTAAAAGTCATGGTACACGTAGGAAGCCCACCCCCCTCATCCTGAACAAGGAAAGGGACCAGTCCCAAGACAGACATGGACAACAAACGTCCAAGCCACCCCAACCTAGAAGGCAACCACCCACAAGGGACAAGGGCAAGACAAGGCCAGATGGCCCTTAATCAGAGGATAGCAATGGAAGGAGGGGAGGGAGGACAGGGATAGAAAGCAATCCCCCCCTAAACCTGGAGTAGCCAGAGCAGCAGAGCACCGGAACCCCATCCTCCAAGAACCAAAGGAGGAATGAACCACCCCCAGACGGAGCCACCCATCAAGAACAAGGAAGGCACTCACAGGAGACACAGCCCCCTACCGGGAGGCGAGTACCGAAGACCAATCCAAGGGTCCTCGCAGAATAGGGGAGGAAGGGCGGGCCATGAAGGAATCTGCAGCTAGAATCGTCTCTACCAGATACATAGTTACCGAAGGTAAGTAACTCGTACATCTGATAGAGACTACTAGCCGCAGATTCCTTCACGTAGAATAGATACCCTAGCAATATCCCCAGCCCTGGTGGAGGACCTCCAATAGATGGTGCGCCGGAAAGTGAGACACCGGATCACCCATGCGCAGGATGCCCACAGCCGTGGACACCGCGTGAGCGAAGGCTGCACCCGCCTCCGTAGGGCCCTGCGGTGGAGAAATCAGCTCCTCCGTGGGCGATGGCTGCAAACTAAGGCGGCCGTCCCCAAGCGGGGCGGGCAAGGGCCAGACCTGGAAGTCAGAAGGAGCCGAAGAATGAGGGACCTGCCGCTCTTCCGACGAACACCTCTGCCCCACGAAGGGCAGGGAGCCGCCCTTCGACGCCGGTGAAAAAGACACCACACAGCGACCAGTCTCTGGGGAGGACGACACCAATATGCAGAGAAGGAGCGTCCGAAGACTAATCTGCGGTACGACCCCTGCACGGAGCCGTAGAATCCGCTGCCTGAGGTAGGACGTCAGCACCAGCCGGAGTCACCAGACAAAGGACCCCCAAGTACCCCGCACCGGGGACCGGAGTGGATACCAGAGTAGAGCTGGAGCCGCACCGCCCCGGGGTGGCGCCGGGGTGACGCCAACCCGACCCCCGCCGAGGCAGCCACCTGCGCGGGGAATCGGGACGGGCCTGGGGAGTGGCACGAAGCCCTCCGACAGACGTAGCCCAGAATGAGACGAAGATCGCTCGGCAACCCATGCAGCGGTGCCAGGGACGATTCACCCTCCGACAAGGCAGCCACTTGTGTGGAGGGACGGCAGGGGCCCGGAGCGGGATGAGGAGGGTCCACCGACCTCCGTGGATCCGCACGGTCCAGCTGCTGCCGGCACCGTAGCGGTGTCACCTCGGCCTTAGATAGGACCACCCTGTCAAAGGACCGAGAGGGAGTCGGGGATGCGACCCGAGCACCGGCGACTTCCCGCGACACCACAGGGACCCCTGTGGGAGTTTGCGGCGAGGCAGAGACGCCGTGGCTTGAAGGAGGTGCCCAAGAGGAGCCGCACCCCAACAGCACCACATCCTCCAAGCCTGGATCCGAACCAGTCGGGGCTGGAGCCACCGGCGGCACCGCAGAGGGCCCTGCGCAGAGCAAGGGATCCGCCGGCGCCCCAGGAGGGGAAGGAGGAGGAGACGCCAGCGAGGCCTGCAAAGCCGCCGCGTATGTCTCCATTTGGACTCTCGATGCCCCAACACCGGGAAACGGTGGATAGGACGACACGCGGGGCCGCATCACCCGCTGAGAGTCAACGCCCCCTGGAGGCCGGAAACCAGCCCCGTGGACAAACTGCGACACTTACCCACTGGGGAGCGACGCTCACGTGACATCGGAGAAAGGCGAGGACGACGACCACGGCAGAGTCTGAAGCCGTCCGTCGAAGCAGACCGAGGGGAGGAAGTCGACCTGGAGACACGCGCCAAGAGAAGTTTCATCCGGCGCTCCCGCTGCAACTTCGGCTTCAACTGTTGGCACTGCGCAGAGTCTGTGGTGCCATGATCCTCCCCCAAACACCACATACAAATGAGGTGAGGGTCTGTCGCAGACATAAGATGCCCACAAGACGTGCAAGTCTTATAGCCTGAAGGCATTCGCACACTGTTCCACTAAAAAGTGGAAGAAAAAAGGGGCCTAACAGGCCCGTAGCAAGGATCGGATCCGCGTTGCACGCCGAAAAGGAAAAAACTGACGTGGGCGCGCCGGGGCGGATCTTATGAGACCTCACTGATGTCATGTACGTGGACGATGCCTGGGCAGAGTCGTGTGATATCGCCCCGCCCCCGGCGCGCAGGGTTGCTGTGGCAAAAAGATTCCGGATCCAGTCTCACGCCTGGGGATAATTCTACGTGAAGGAACATGCGGCTAGTAGTTTCTATCAGATATGTATGATACTGAATAAAATTCTACACAATATGAAGGGGTGAGGCATTTAAAACCCTCTACTCCAGCCCCCCTAGCCTCAACTTCAACACACCAAAAGGAGTAGAGAGTGAATAACAAGACTGTTCGTGTTGGCATGTGCTATATGTGGAAATACTGCCCTCACTCACACAGTTGTGTGACATGCTTCATCATAGGGCTGCTTCAGTACACCCCAGCGCAAGCCAATGCCTGGGGTGGAGCAATAGGGTATGGGAAGACAAAACATTAAAAATCTAGAACAATTAGACTGGGATCACTGAAAGTGAAAGTGCAGTGCGAGTTAAAACTAGCTCGGAGGTGTCACTATGCGTAAAGTTTAGTACTGGACCCTCCAGCCAGGATTAAAAACGTGAAGGATGGTGGTGACTGGGAGAGATAATGAACTCCTTATACCCCTCCTTACTGCCAATTTGTCAACATGTTTCAGCCGGTGGTCTGGAGGGAGGAGACTCGTCCTGAAGCCAAGAAAAGCAGACAAACTAAAGGATTACATTGTCCAGCCCCCTCTACTTGCCAAACGCTGGGGGAAATACCAAAGACCCTCGTCCAACTTCACATGCTAAACTTAACATCCTATTGCTGTAACCTCACCACAAGCTATCTCAATAAGCAGATTGTTAAAGTCTTACATATTTCACTGCCTTCACAAACTCAGCAACAAAAGACCTTCACCATGATCTTGTCCATACTTAAAAATCTAATTTATGAGATTAGCCAATGATGTTTCAACAAGACTTTATACTTATTGGAGTCTTGCACTGATTTTCGGAGTGTGTCAAATGAAACATATGATGTGAAAGTCCGCTCTTCAGCAATATGAGAACTATCCATCCTACTAGTGACTGACGAATAAGAGTTCATTCAGAAGCAGGCAAAAATGTGATGGACAGATATTTGCATAACACTGGCCAGTGTCTACAGTGGCAGTTAGCCAAAAACAATGGTTAGAACGCTACCCAACATGATTTGCAGAGTTCTAAAATATTTCAAAGCATCCTCAACACCTTGTGTATTTCAATAAGATTTACAGGTGATTTTAAGGCTAGCCACAGACCTCAAAGGTCTCTGCCCATCACAACTTCCCCCACATGGTTCAAGTGCCACTGAGAAGGAGGATGGTGTTCCTGGATTGAGGATGTCCTGTTGCTCAACTGCTTTCCTCTGAACCTATGGATTTTCCAAATTAGTGGAAATCTGGCACTTGTGTCACGCAACCCACTAATATCAATAATGTTTTAAAAAAATTGGGGTGAAAAGTTAGCCAATAGGATGACAAATGCTGAAGCGCATCATAAGGCTGGCAAAATGTCACATTCCAGGGGATGGTTTGTGTTTATGACATCTCCACAGTCCTGTAGCATGGAAAAATGTAGTTGTCCGACACCCTCTGCATTTTTGGACTGAGGCAGTCTCATGCAGTTTTTATTTTTAAAGAGATCCCCAGTATTCACATATGCTTTATGGGTGTTGGGGGAATAACGTATGAATAGAGCAAGATCAGACTGCTGCCTGTGTCTTGCTCTTCATACAGGATTACCCCTAGTGTCCCTCTCTCGGGTCTCCCACAAACAATAAGTCATATACACCATGGCACTATAGTGTTGTCCTCCATCTGGTCATATTCAAGAGGCCACTTTAAAGACTAGAAGGCACTTTTGATCAAAACTGCACATTTATGTATCAGAAGCAAAGTTTAAGGCGATAAGTGTCAATTATTAAACTTCAATTAGCATACCCATCTTTGATGAATGACATTGGAGCTGGAGGAAGCAATTCTAGTTTTCCAACCGTCCAGCTTGGGCGATATATACACTCTTCTGGCAGTTTCACCGAAGGCAAACACTGGCTGGGGAGAATCTTCAGAGGAGCAAACATGGAACACCCCACCAAAGCTTGGATAGTGTCAGGTCTGAAGACAAAGGAGTAATCCTGTTTAAAAATAAAATAAATATTAGGAAATGTAATATTTGCTTAAAAGAATCTACACTAAATGAGCAAGATGCACCAACAAACTTACCGAAGAGTGGTCTACTATTAAAATAATATTCTTATTCGAAGATAACCTTACCTACCTTTGGAAAAGGTACATCTGATGGATGTGATGCTCAGACAGATCTTATAAAAGTCTTCACAAGATTCAGACTCCAGACTCCTTAACATGTCCTCTCTCTTCTTTCTTCCCCCTCACATTCCCAATAACACCCCCTCACTGCTATGACAATCAACGATGCAAAGTAATGCTGTTCAGCATCAGGAATCAATGCACCGTGCTTTACTGAAAGATATTGTGGATCCATATAAGCATGTGGGAAAACAGCAGCATTGTTTTCAAACATATCGTGCAACAGTCCACATTTTAAAGATGCAGACAGCAGCACCAAAAAAGGGCAAAACAAATTCAAAACCAATGTCTTGAAGTAGGTGAAGTGGGAAGGTGATAAAGAAATCCGAGCCCAAGTATTGCTTCATCCTCATTGTACGAGGGCAGAGGTAAGGCGGAAGAGAGGCAAATCACTTGAGATACATGAAACTCACAAATATCCATCACAAAAACATAATGAATATCTCTACCGCTCCCTTACTGGTTTAATCAATTGGCACCAATCTTTCTTACACATAGGAACCCGATGTGGATACGAGCATGGGTTCCAGGAATGACTGATGAGGAAGCTGAAAACTAATTGGTTACTTCACTGTAGAAGTTGTTTTAAAGCTTTATGAATTTTCTGGACTAATTTAGTGAATTATTTAGTCATCTAGTGGCTGGATCGGGAAAGATCTCTTCAAGTCTTTTCCTGGTGGGTAATTGTCAAGTCTGTCATTGTGTTTTTCGGGAATGTGATCCCAAGTTAATCTCGAAAAACTGAATGAAAACTTGGAAAAATAATATACTTGGAGCATCCCACACCTAGCACTAGACAATGGGATGTTAAGTTTTGCATCGGCAATACACAGCATGCTACAAACAGATTTAGAAAGGTTTCCTTTGCTGCCTCACAGTATCCTAGGTTCAAATACTGCGCATACACCATAGGAGTACCCTCCCAAGGCAATGGTGAAAAGTAGGTACAGGAGAAAGAAATATCTTACTGACCATGAAGGCATCTATTTGCAGCGTGAAGTGCCTTAGATTCATATGCTTGACATTATCCTGCCATCTAGTGTTGGGCTCAGACTATTACAAGTTTTTTTCTTCGAAGAGGTCTCAGATTCACAAGATATTGTATTCCAGTTTGTATTGAGCATGTTCCTCGGCGCCTTTGTTAAGACTGTTTTTGGTTCATCGGGTGAGCGTTTGAAAGATAGGGTCAATCAAGTAACAGAATAAAGAGAACATGCTTATAAAGTCTTGAGTATGTTAAATAAGTTTTAAATAGATTTAAGTAATTCAAGCAAAAGCTTCTAGGACGTGGGTGGGTGCATGGGTCAACTCCGCCAGGACAACCCCCCCCCCGACACACACACACAACTCCACCCCACTCACCTGGACTGGTGTTATATATGCAATGGTTGTATAGCCTTTAATGCGGTTTATAACATTTGTCTTGCAGAAAGTTGGTATTAAATTGTCTTTGATAGGAACCCTGCTGTTAATTGCTATGATTTGAGTCAGAGGAGAAATGTCGTCTACTTGTACCTATGCGTTGATTTCTACAAAAGGAACCTCTGTACTGATATGTTAGTAGGGCCCACATTGCTTTAGCTGTAGGGCTTAGTTTTTCTTTTTTCTTTTTTGTCCTCATTTGTGCAATAATCTACTAGGAAGAAAATGAGAAGGTTTTCGCGTTTCCAAGTAAGGCTGTTACTGGACAAAACACGCTTACCCCTACTTCATGTCCCTTGGAATCCAATCCGGTATGAGTTTGAGGGGGGACGCCTGGAGCTCATATCCCATTCTAGGGATCCGGGAATTATTGCAGAAAAAATTTAATCATTGGACATTTTTGAGACCGGTCATACACAAATTAAATATATTAAACCACCCGTGAAAGTTAACTAAGCTAAAAATACCAGATTCCATATGTCCCAAAAGTCAAGCTTCTTTAGTCCCGCCCTGTTCTTATCAATCTTTCGCACCCTTCGTATCGTGTCCAACCATTCACTCTTAGACAGGGGAAGTGGATTTATCCACTTGATACAAATCTCATGCCTGGCTAGCAGTATAAACATAAATATTAGGTGTTTAGTTTCCTTTCCAAGCTGATCCTTACCTCCTCATTCAATACACCTAAAATACATAAAAGACATGCTCACCTCCAGATCTATGCCCAAAGTGGTTGTGAGGACCAAACTTACATCATGCCAGAATACCTGAAGGCTGGGACAGCGGAAAAACATATGGAGATAGTCTGCTTCTTCCTCCCCGCACTTGAAACAACATTTGATCACCTGCCTGTTCATCCTGGTCAGCTTTTTTAGCGACCAGTAGGCCCTATGTATTGTAAACAGATGTTATTTTAAGGGGAGCCGCACTAACAACATGCCATAGCGTAGACATTGATACTTGCCAGAGGGTCTGCATGTCTCCTGATGAAAAGTCCGTCCTCCAGATTTCCATGGGAAGAACAAACTCCTCCTCTCCGGCTAGAACGAACAGCCAACACCACTCCGACACTTTCATCTTTTGTCCAGAGTTCTGTAAGAATTTCCTCTCAAGGTCCGTATTTCCTACCTCTCCCTCTGGCAGCGAATTTGACCAGCTAGTCAATTGATAAAACTTGAATCTGGAGATGTTCCCATTTGCCAGAGCGGATATTTGTTCCCAGTCCACCAAAGTTCGCCCATCAAGAAGCTGGTTCCATTTGGTTACCCCTGCTTCTGCCAGCGAGGTTGAGAGTTTATCCCTTAGGCACTCAGGGGTACCCGGAGAGGCCCATATTGGAGCGTAGGTGCTGTAGTACGGAATCCACGCTGCTCTTCTAATTTGAAACCATAGCTTACTAGCTGTGTGAAGGATCTTTAGTTTAATTTTTTGAAATATTTCGGGAGACCAAATTTAAACAGAAACCCATCCCCCTCTGCCTTAGTCATGGCTTGTAAATACCTAGGATAATTCCCATAGTCCTGGCATTAAAATTCTCGTCTTAAATTGAAAGGCCTTACAATACTGGAACATATCCGGGCTAGCAATTCCCCCCGGATGTTTCCCCCTATGAAGCTTCTTCCATGCGATTCTAAGGGGCTTAGAGGCCCAGATAAAGCTAGTCAACATCCCCTGTAGTTTATCAAACCAATGCTTCTTGAATTCTAGGGGTATTGCTGCGAATAGGAAGGTAAACTTGGGTAATATTGACATCTTCAAGATGTTTGACCTACCCAAGAAGGAGAGTGGATGTCCTGCCCAAGATCTTAATAGCTACTTGGTCTCACCCACTACCTTCTCGAAATTCAGACTTCGAGATTATTGTAGACCATAATGCCGAGGTAGCTCATTTAATTTGTTTACCAAGGGATAAATACTCTGGGAGTTCCACTCCATCATGTCCGTTTTCTGCCAATTAATCTGATAGCCAGAGACCTCACCAAATTTACCCCAAATCTCTGAAATTGTTGGTAAGGAGAGCGCCAAATTGGTCATAAATACCATCAGGCCATCCGCATATAGAGCTACCCTTTTCTCCCATCCCTGAAACATAAAAGGAATAATTCCTTGGCTAGCTCTGAGGCTCAATGTATATGCTAAAAAGGAGGGGGGGGTGAGGTGAAACTCATGCCTTGTTCCTCCTGATATAACTATCTTTGGAGTGAGGTTCCCATTCACCAGTATCTTAGCAGAAGGGTTCTTATAAATTGCTTCCAGAACCCTACAAAAAGCTGTACCCAAACCACACTCCTCTGTAGCTCAATGCAGGAAAGACCATCTAACCCTGTCGAAGGCTTTTGCCGCATCAAAAATTATGGTAGCCAGAGGGAGCCCATTCTGCGTTGCCATATCTATGGCACCGAATAGTTCATGCTTTAACTCATGCAACTGCCTACCCCTAATAAACCCCTTCTGATCCAGATGCATTAAATCTCCTACGACCTCTCCTAATCTCGTTGCCAAGATCCGAGGAGTAAAGATCTTGTCATCTGAGTTCAATAATGAGATAGGTCTACAAGACTCACAAAGCTCAGGGTTTTTTTCCTGTTTTATGTAATAGGCAGATAGTGGCTTCCTCCCAGGATGCTGGCATCTCCTCGCCGCCAAGAAAATCAAATTAAACAAACCTGTCAAGAAGGGTGTAATGCCTTCACTAAGGGACAAGTAAATCTCATTTGGGAGAGAGCCTGTGCCAGCTGCCTTCCCTTTTTTCAGCTTTCCTATTGACGTTGCTACCTCTTCCGTTGTAATTTCTGCATTTAACCATTCTCTTTGCTCCTCCGACAGTGTGGGTA
Source organism: Triturus cristatus (assembly GCF_964204655.1). Lineage (NCBI taxonomy): Eukaryota > Metazoa > Chordata > Amphibia > Caudata > Salamandridae > Triturus > Triturus cristatus. The sequence goes on along the minus strand of NC_140584.1, from coordinate 931,829,187 downwards.
TATGCATATCTTCTAGATACCGCTCCACTTGGTCCTTTGACACATGAACCTCCTCTGTGTAGTGTCTGAAAAAACTCTGCAAAGGCTTTCTTTAGCTCCCTTTCCAAACACCTGAGAGCACCTTGGCCCTCCATCCGGACGGATGGAATTTGATTTTGGCACTATTCTGTTTTTAATTTCCAAGCCAGAAGTTTGACACAACCCTCGCCATATTCGTAGTGCGCCAACTTACTTGTCTCCCACTTCCTTCTAACTATCTCCTCCAGAAAGCAAGACAATTCCTCCGTTTTCACCTTCATTTCTTCTTCCAGTAGCCTCTTGACCAGCTCTTCCAATTGTGCCAGCCTAGCCTCCAAGGCCCCTATTTTATTCCTGGTATTTTTATGGCTGCCATGCTAGTTAACCTCCCCCTTAAGACGGCTATATACACATCCCAGACCATTTGTGGTGCAGAGCTCGTATCATTAATATGGAAGTATTCCTTAGTTATATCCTTCAGCTGCGACCTCACTTGGGAATCTAATAAGGTTCTGTCTAATGTCCATCTCAGGGTGGGGTTGCTAATTTCCACCTTAAGTTCCAGATAGACCACAGAATGATCTGACAAGTGTGCTGGCAAATGTTCCACTTTACTAACCATCCTGCTTTCTCCTTTATCTACCAAGAAGTAATAGATTCTTGAGGCATGGCCATGCCTCCTGTTCTTAAACGTATACTTTTGATGACCCACCTCCTCTCTCCACACATCTTGTAACCCAAGATCCTGCATACAGCATCTGAGTATTGATCTCATTTGAGGCAGGTTTGACTCCCTAGAGGGTTTTATACTTGGCCACCTATCCTTGTCCGGGTCTAAAAGTATATTAAAGTCTCCTGCCAAGATTATGGGAGCCGTAAAATCCAACAGAAAAATATACAAAGATTTTAATGGAGAGGGGTCATCCATATTTGGCCCATAATACCCAGCAATGACATCTCTTCCCCTGAATCTTAGCTTTAACAGCAACCCTTCTTCCCCAGTATGGGAGAACGCTTCCAGTATTACCGCTTTCGCTGCCTTCTTAAAGATAATAGCTGCTCCCTTAACACCACAATTTTGATTGGTGCATATTGAGACCTCCACCCATTTCAAATTCTTTATCACCCAATCCCATTCCGCCTTTACCAAGTGTGTCTCTTGCAAGATGATAATCTCACTATCTAACATTCGCAGATATTCCAATATCTTTTGCCTCCTCTTCCTAACCCTCAGCCTGTTGACATTCGCGAGACCTGCAACCTCCCTCTGCCCTTAATCTCGCTACGCCACAAACATGGACAACATTATTTTTTTTCTCCTATCTGCTCCCAACACCCCTGTGAAAAATGTGTATAAGATTCCATGAACACGCCTCCCCCCCCCCCCCCCCCCCCCACAACCCTGCCTGAAGAACCCTCCCATCACTATGGACTTCCTGACGCCACCTGCAGCCTTTGTGCAGGCCAACTACACCGCGAGTGTCTCAGGTGATGCAAGCATAACGCCTCAAACCACCTCTGCACCCGGCTGCCCAAGCCTTTTGAAGAGGACCAAAGGTGTCCCCATGTTCCTGACAATCGTGAAACCTGAGCCCACTTGGTATTTCAGCCCAACTGGCCTTCTAGCCCCTACCGGCAGAGACTCTGACCAGACTGTTCCCCATTGACTTACACAGGCATCTGACGCTGTATTGCACCTCTTCATTCGGCCGCCCACGGGCTGCCCTATCTGACCTGCTGGTGCTGCCTTGGACCTTGCCCTATATTCACCTGATGTGAGGAAGAGCCCTCTTTCTGCATGGTTGGTCCAACTTTTTTGCTGATTTGCTTTGACCGTTTCCTGGGCTCCCGCTAACCAGGTACCCAGGGCCAATGTTCTTTCCCTAAAACTGCAATGAAGCCTAAACGCAATCTGCATCTCAGGCCACGGGTCAGCCCCTGGTAAATGGTACCACAGGTACACAGGGCACTGTCACCAGAGCAGGCCTCTAAGGGCTGCAGCACTTAAGGTGCCCCCCCCCCCCCCGAGGCCCTGTACCTTCACACACACACTGCCTTTGCAGGTTGCGTGTTTAAGTGCAGAACAAAGTGGAGTCGACATGGCACACATCCGTGTGCCATGCCTACAACCCACTGCTTTGGCATAGATCAGTCCCCCTCTAGCTGGGTGCACTATACCAGTGGTGAGGGATGAGCCCTGTACCCCTAAGACCATTCATAGACATTGTAAGTGCAGTGCTGCCATTGAGAGTATATGGTGCTGAGAGTTTGTCATCACAAACTCCACAGCACCATAATGGCTACACTGAAAATTGAGAAGTTTGGTATCAAACTTCTCAGCACATTAAACCCACACTGATGCCATTGTGGGATTTAATGAAAAATGCACAGAGGGCATCTTAGAGAAACTAACCTACCACTAGTGTCCAGGCTGAATGGCTGCTTTCAACTGCCACCACCGGACATGTTTCTGGACCCCTGGGTCGAGAGCCTGCTGCTCTAGGGACTGAAACAATGCACATCCGGGACGAGATACCAAGCCTCCTCCCCCAGGCTGGGCATGGTCCACGAAGGGGAAGTTTCAAAGGCTTGCCACCTTTGTGAGGTTCCCCAAGTCACTTGCTGCTTTCAGCAACTGGTCCCCATTGGTTCTGACTCCCACTTTGGGTGGGAGAACCGGCAGGAAAAACAAGTGAGGAAGAGAGGTGTGCCCACCTCTGCCAACTCCACCCCTCAGGTGGGGGAGGCGAGGCGAAGCCCAACTCAGTCCTCGCCATCTCGCAGATGGGGGGGGGGGGGGGGGGGGTGGGGAACGTGCCAACCAGAGTGAGGCATATGCCCTCCTCCCACTGGGAGTTGAAATATTAGGGTGTGTGCCCACCCCAAGGAAGGGACCCATTGGTCCCAACATTTATGTACCTGTAACACCGAAATCTAGTATTTAGGGGGCAACCCGAACCTTGCTTCCTCAGACAAAAAGCCAGAAGAAAAGAAGGACCGAACAGCCGTGCCGAAACTAACCAGGACGCCCACTGACTTGGCTCCAGCCTGACCCCACCTTGAACCTGCAGAAGCAAAACTCCTGTGTGTCCTGCAGCCAGCAGCCTCAAGAACCCAGCGGCCATCCCCTGCCTTCAAAAGAAAAGTTGGTGAACAAATCCAGTATTCACGGGAGACAGACTTCAGGTCCGCCAAAGTCCGCAAGTCTACACCACTCTGCACCAGACACCCACAGCCAGAGTTCGAGTGGCCCAACACCAAGAGGAGGTCTCCCCGGCGATCCTGACCTGAGATCCGGCGACCCCTGATTAACAAAATGGTTACTTACCAGTAGGAGTAGTTTTGCAGCTTGAATAATTTTCTGGATTCACATCCTGTGCATCATTTCGGCATCTAGTGGTTGGGTTTTCTCTTGTTTTGGTTGCTGTCGACCACCATTTGGTGCCATGTATGTCCTGTCCCCTGTGTGACGTCAGACGGTATGCTGGAGGTCGACTTGCGTGGTGGCCATCTTTGGATTCTTTTTTCTGAGGTTTTGTAATCCTTCAGATGATTTTGTAACAATACTGATGTAGTCCTTTCCTTCCCCACCTGTTTGCTTTCCTTTTAGGGGGGGCCGGGTGGGTCGCATGTGAATCCAGAAAATTCAAGCTGCAAGTAACCGTTTTGTTTTGCAGCGTGAATCCTTTTCTGGATTCACATGCTGTGCATCAGATTATGTAGCGGTTTCTCCCGTGTCTGGGAGGCTGTGGTGAAAGGAAGAACTTGCAAACAGGTGTTGAAGCACCCTTTGTCCAATTTGAGCTTCCTTATTCATTTGTATATCCACAGAATAATGCTCTGTAAAGGTGGGTGGCAATGCCCATGTTGCTGCTGCGCAAATGGAATCAATGGATACATTGGCCATAAATGCCAGCGTTGCTCCTTTCTTACTAGTGGAGTGAGCAGTTGGTTGCATTGTTAGTTCCTTTTTGGCATTGGCATAACATAATTGGATAGCTTGTAGTATCCATCTTGCAATAGTTGCTTTTATGACAGCTGATCCTATGTTGGTATGTGCGTAATCAACAAACAATTGCTTTGTTTTTCTTATCTGTTCTGTTTTTTGCAAATACAGCAAATCCTTCCTGACATCCAGGGTATGAGGCTTTTCTCTCTAGTTTTTGGGTTCTTGAAGAAAACGGTCAGGAGAATGTTTTGATATAAGTGATACTTAGATACGACTTTTGGCAAAAACAATGGGTTAGTCTTTAACATTACTTTATCCTTGTGGATTTGTAAGTAGGGTTGTTGTATAGTTAAAGCTTGTAGTTCACTTACACTTCGTAGCGATGTTATAGCAATGAGAGGTTTTTAGAGTAATATGTTTGAGGTCTGCTGCATGCATGGGCTCAAAAACTGTCATCAGTTGAGAAAGTACTGTATTTAAGCTCCATCTTGGTGGAGCTATTCTTTTTGCTCCTTTTAAGAACCTTTTGATGACTGATATTGTAAAAAAGCTTTTGCATGATTTTCCTCTTATGTATGCCACTAAGGCAGCAAAGTGCACATTAAGGCTGGAAAAGTTGATGTTGCTGTCCAAGCAGTAAGATATGTAATTACTGTTTGTGTATTGATAGAATTAGTGTTGTTGTTGTTAGTGGTGCACCATGTGTTATATCGCTTCCATTTTGCTGTACAGCATTTTCTTGTTGACTGTTTGCTTACTTCTTTTAGAATTTTCATGGTTCTAAGCAGTAGAATAAGATACCCAAATTCTATGTATTCAGTCGTCAGGCTGCTAGTTGTAGCGTTGATGGTTCTGGGTGAAAAATCTGGCCCTGTCAGCAGGTCTTTTTCTGCTTGATCCTAGCCATTTCTCCTTTGGATAGTTCTAGGAGAGTTGCGTACAATGTTTGCCTTGGCCAATGAGGAACAATGAGAATCATATTTGTTCCTGGTAACGTCGCTTTTTGTAGCACGCTTTGCATCATGGGTATTGGTGGACAGGCGTAAACAAATGTCTATGACAAACTGAGTGAAAGTGCATTTCCCTTTGACAGGTGGTGTGGAAACCTCAAGGCAAAGCTTTGGCATTTCTTGTTCTGCATTGTTGCAAACAGGTCCAACACTGCTGTTTCCAATATCTTGAATAGACACTGTGCTGTTGTCTCCGTTTCAACTCCCATTCATGGGAGCAGTTTTGTCTGCTCAGTTGGTCTGCTGTGATGTTGTCTACCCCTGGTAGATGTACTGTCTGTAGATTGATTTGTTGTGGTATTGCCCAATGCCAGATTTCCGGTGCAAGTTTGCTTAGGGGAAAGGACTTTGTTCCACCCTGCTTGTGCATGTAGAACACTGTAGTTGCATAGTCTGTTTGTATTAAGATGGTTTTCCCCGGAATATGTTTCTGGAATGCCTTGAGTGCCAGAAAAACTATTTCCCAAAAATTGATGTGCTTCGTGGAGTCCTGTTCGCTCCACTGACCATGAACTTTCAGCAGGTTGAAATGTGCCCCCCAACCGTTGAGGGATGCATCAGTGGTGATTGTCACAGAAGGAGATGGGTCCCTGAAAGGTCTCCCCCGTGCTATGCTGTTGGATGCCCACCATTGTATCTGTGCTTGCACCCTTTGTGTAACAACCACTAGATCCTCCCAACTTCCTGTGGCTTGTGACCAGCGTTTGATGAGCTATTCTTGGAATGGGCGCATGTGTAGGTGAGCGTGAGGGATGAGTGGGATACATGATGCCATCATGCCCATTAGTTTGATTACTTTCCTCACTGTCAGAGACTTTACCCTCTGGTAAAGGGCTGTTTCGTGATGGATAGCTTGTATCCTGGCTTGTGTGGGATAAGCCTTGGCGTTTGCCGTATTCACTCTTGCTCCCAGGAAGGTTTTTTTCCTTTTCTGGTGTTGTAGACAGTTTTTTGTGGTTTACTGAGAAACCCAGGCTTTGTAGCATTTGAATTGTTTTAACATGATTGTGACATATTTGTTTTGTGCGTGCCCTTATTAGCCAATCGTCTAGGTAGGGGTAGATGTGGATCTTCTCTTAGGTGTGCCGCCAATGCAGCTAAACACTTTGTGAACACCCGTGGGGCAGATTTTCTACCGAACGGGAGTACCTTGATTTGGTAGTGTGTCCCGTTGTGCAAGAATCTCAGGTACTTTGTGCCTTTTGTCCATAGACATATGTAAGTAGGCGTCCTTGAGGTCTATTGTTGCTAGATAATCCCCCTTTTGAATCTGTGGGATTATTTCTTGAAGGGTACACATTTTGAAGTGTTGTGTTAGTATAAACTTGCTTATGAACCTTAAGTCCATGATTGGTCTTAGGGTCTGATCTTGTTGTGGTACAAGGAAGTATGGGGAGTAGTTTCCCTTGTGCCATTCTTGTTTTGGTACCATTTCTATTGCCTCTTTTAGATATAGTTCTTTGATCTCTGTGTTTAGCAAGGTTGGTTTTGATTTGGATAATTTTCTTGTTTTGGGTGGATTTGCAGGTGGGGTCTATGCAATATCCATATTGTACTAAATTTAATATCCACTTGTCTGTTGTGATCCTTTTCCATTGTCTGTGGAAATAGGATATTATTCTCCCCACTGGTGTCTTGTGTGGGTCATTTTCTGTGACTAAGTTTAAGCCATTTCCTCTTCCTTTAGAGGATTGGCCTCTTTCTCGAAACGGCTGCTTCTGCTGTTGTTGCCAGCCTTGGTAGCTAGACTGTTGACCCATTTGTTGGTTTGGGTTCTGTCCCAGAGACTGTTGTGGCATCTACTGTCCTTGGCCAAAGCTGTCTCTACCTGTGGTCTTTCTGTTAGAGAAACTTCCTCTTTGAAAAGAACCTTTGTTGCAGGGCCCCAATCTGCTGAAGGGACTCATCCACTTCCTTGCCAAACGGAGCTTCCCCGTTAAGTTGTCTGTTGATGATTGATATCTTAACTTCTTGTTTAAATCCATAGATTCTGAGCCAGGCATGCCTTCTGAGTATGGTTCTTGTGCACATTTGCCTACTTGCGGTATCTGCTGCATCTAGGGCTGACTTTAGGCAGGTGTTAGCCACATTTTTCCCTTCATCAATCGATCTTGCCCTTTTCTTGTCCTCCTTGGAGAGTTTGTTGAGCAACTCGTATTTCATCCCATTGTTGGGGGCCATATCTGTTTAACAGGGCATTTGAGTTGGCAATGCGCCACTGCGTTGCAGCTTCTTTTTCCATCCTTCTCCCCACAATATCCATCTTCTTACTTTCTTTTGCTGGTGGAGGTCCTGTGTTGGAGACTGCATTTCCTCTCCTCCTGGCTGTGGTTACAATGATGGAGTCCGGTATAGTATTTCCCTGTACATATTTTGGGTCCTTTGAAGGGGACTTATATTTTTTCTCCACTGTGGGAGTTTCCCCTTTGTTTGAAGCCGGTTCTTTAAAGGCTTCCGTACCTTGATCCATGACACTTGGCAACATGGATAGATATGGTGTCCCCTTTGTTGCAGGTGCTAGGGTTTCCAGCAGGAAACTTGTGTCCCCCTTTTCTTCCTCTAAGGGAACATCAAATTGGTGTGCTGCCCTTTTTTACAATGTAATTATAGAAAGCAATGTCATCGGGGTGATGCTTTTTAAGGGTAGCTGCAGATCTCTTCCTCTGGACTGTGTCGAGATCGTTCAATGTGTCCTTAAAGGTTTGAGTTTCTCTACCTCCGGTATGTTTTCGAATTCCTCTGGATCTTCGCCTCGAGGTTCCGGTGTTGGTGGGGACTCGAAGATACCTTCTTCCTCCCCTTCGGCGTCTTCAGCGTCGACATTTTCCAGTTCGGCAGCCGGTGTCTTAAGGATTTGAAAATCCTTTGAGGCGTCCAATTCCTTTCTTTTGTAAGAGCATAGCCATTTCCTCCTCGAGTCTTCTTTTCCTTTCGACCTCGAGGGCCCTCTCGATGTCGGAGGCCGGGGACTTTCTTTTCGCCGTCGAGGTAGTCTTCGGCAATGTAGTGTCCTTTTTTTGCGGGTCTGATGTCGACCCTTGGCTTCCATGCCTTCTGCGATTTTTCCTCTTCGGTAACCTTTGGATGGGTTCCGTGGGGTTCTGTTGATCGCGGCTTACCCTCAATCGCATTCTTGCTCGGCGTCGGGGCCGCCTCGGACGTCTTATGTTCGTGGCCCTTCGGTTCCAATGGATCTTTAGGTCTTCCTCGCCTTCTTTTCAGCGTGAATCTTTTCGGAAGTCCTTTTCTAGTATTTCGACGTCCGATCCTCTGTGTGTCGACTCTGCTGGAGCTCCCTGCTCTTCTTAGTCGCTAGAGAAACCCAGGTCCCTCATGGAAGGTTTCTTCGTCGACTGCGACATTGTTGTGTTGTGGGCCAGTCTTTGGTTTCGGTGTGTCCTGAGCGTCATCGGCAGGAATGCTGCGCAGGCATCACAGTCCTTGTCCTGATGATCTTCGGGCAGGCAAAGGTTCCACACATCGTGTGGGTCGTGTTGTGCGTATTTGTGGTGGCAATTGGGGCACTCAGGATGTATTTATAGGCAAGCGCCGAGATGCCCCGGGTGAGTCGTGCAGAATAGAAGCAACTATAACATAACATGACCCCTCCCTCGTCATTTGTGGAACGGAGTGGTCCTCTGGTGTTCAAATGGACGCCCTGCTTCTGCCTCCGACGTCGGTTGATCCATTTTTTTGCGATGATAATCTTCTTTTGAAGTTTTTTCGAGAAAAACAAACTTTCTTTGGAGCTTCCCGTCTTGCTTCCAGACCCAACGGCGGAAAAAAGTATCTGAAGATGGCCACCACGCACATCGACATCCAGGCTATCGTCTGACGTCAAACAGGGGACGTACCTAGCACCAAATGGTGGTCGACAGCATCCAAAACAAGGGGAAAAAAACAAAAAATGGCAGACCAAACCACTAGATGGCGGAATAATGCACAGCATGCGAATCAACCTGACCATAAAAGGCACCAGAGTCCCCACGTCCTTGGGTGGCCCAACCGACGGTGGCTAATCAACCCCCAACATACCTCTCCAAGTGGAGGTCCCACCCAGAAGACTTTTGTCCCCGAGCCTGCAGTGTGTTTGCAAACTGGAGACTCCCTATTGAAAGCTAGAGGTCTCACGATGCCAAAACAGCACTCTGCACCCAGCCTCCTCCCCCCCCCCCCCCCCACCCCTGCACGAGCCGCTGAGGGTGCACTTTTTGTGCTGGCTCAAACCCCCATTTGCCCTGAGCTTAAATCCAGGAGCTTTGCTCCCCCAACCCAGTGGCCTGTTCGTCAACAGCCACCATCCGGAGGCCCCTATCCCCTATTGGATAACATTGGGCCTCAGCACTCTGCACCCAGCAGCCCTAGTCCCACTGATGGTGTAACAAGAGTGCATCCTTGACCCTGGGGGACCCCTGAATCTAACCCCAGAATACCAACTCCCACAACAAATTACTTACCTGCTAACCAATAACACTATTCTCCTCCATAGGATAACATTGACTGTTTTTCTATAAAAATAGTTTATAAGTGTGGAGTTGGAAAATCTATGAAAACCTATGAAACTAAATAACCAAAACGCTTTTACTTACTGGTTTACAGAAAATATCAGAGTGCAGTATTTAGGTGCACTGCACTGTGTAAGAAAAGTAATCTGTAAAGTAATCTACTTAACATTCTGCTAAAAAGCCTATACAAAGTATATGTACAGTATATCAAAAGCATTGCCAGTAACAACTGTAATCAAACTTATGTGCATATACAGTGGCAATTCAAACAGTTGACAACCTGCATTACTACTGTAAAGTATTTGCTTACCTGTGTCAAGCTTGCTTGGTTCTAGAAAATAAAATGACTAAAAGAATATTTTTATACAAAGCCAATTGTCCGGAAGCTCAGTCTGACTGTGTGATATCATTTGCTGGCATAGGGCACCCAGCTAGAGAGGTGGCTGATGTATGCCAGGGAAGTGTAGGTTGTGGGAATGGCACACAGGGATGTCGACTCGTGGTTTTGTCTTGTACCCAGACACTCAGCCTGCAAGGGCAGTGTGTGTGTGTTTTATTTAGAGTACAGGGCCCCCAAGGGTGGCACAAATAGTGCTGCAGCCCTTAGAGGCCTTCTCTGGTCACAAGGCCCCGGGTACCTATGGTACCATTTACCAGGGGCTGACATGTGGCCAGAGATGCCAATTGGGTTTAGGCTTCAACACAGTTTTAGGGAACTAACATAGGCCCTGGGTACCTGATTGGCATGAGCCCAGGGAACACTCAGTCAAAGCACATCAGCAATTGAGCAAAAAGTGGGGGCATACCATGCAAGAAAGATGGCACTTTCTCACACTCCTGCACTCCCTCTTCCCACTCCTCCATCTCCTCTCTCTGTACCACCTTTAGAGTCACTACAGCGGTCACCTCCGGGTTTCTCACACTCAAGGGACGAAGACAGTACTCTACTCCCTTATGACCCATATCACCCCATTCATGGCCCACAGAGCCCAGACCCTTGGGACAATGATATTGATCCCCCTACAGACAGACTTGTACCCTGCTAAGACGTCCCCACAAAATGAAGTCACTGCATATCTTGTGGTTCTACACAGGACCGCTATGTTCCACAATGACTAACTACCTGCAGCAAGTAGAGGACGATTTCCTTGTGGAAACCCTCTCCCACACCCAACGCTCCGTCCAATACCTCCAGGTGCTAGAAGGGGTCCTCAAACCTGTCAGTGAGATTTTCAAGGAGCCCGTCAAAGCAAGAGTAATCGCACCTAGGGTAGATAGGAAATATAAAGCTTCCCCTAGTCACCCTCCAAACATTTGTGGCCAGATATCCCCGACTAGCTTGTGGTATACACCACATGAAAGTGCACAAACACCCAGAGCACCAGTGATTCACTTCTTTCTGATCGTGAAAGCAAGAAGATGGGATGCCGGGGGCACGAGGGTGGCAGCACAGTCCGCTACTTATTAGCGCATTCTATTGGCTTGTTCTCCCGATACGACCATGTGCACTAGGATCAAATGGCGGGCTTGGTGGAACATCTCCCAGAAGAGTACCGCAAGAAAGGGCAGCAGTTACCGGTTTTAAAGCACAAGTTACTACTTGTGTAACGACCCCACCCCGTTTGCTGCAATACCACATGGCGGTGGTGTTGTCCGTGAACACCTGCTCTACACTTCCCCGGACAGAGGGAAAGAATGCCTTCAGTGCAAGACTGATCGCCCGAAGCTCCAAAAGGTTGATATGGAGCCGGGACTTCGCCGGAGACCAGAGGCTTCTGATCACCGCCTCTCCCAAGTGGCCGCCCGATCCCAGGAGAGACGCATCCGTCACCACTGTGTGCTCCGGTTGGGGAAGGGAGAGGGATCTGCCACTGACCCAATCGCGATTCGTGAGCCACCACTGCAAGTGTTGTGCAGTGCCCTCTGAGATCTGGACATGATCGGACAGGTTGCCCTGATGCTGTGCCCACTGGAACTGCAGGTCCCACTGCAGAGACCGCATATGCCATCTGGCATGTTGCACTAGCAGGATGGAGGAGGCCATCAGGCCCAGGAGTCGGAGGGTCATCCTTACTGAAACCCAGGATAGAGGCTGGAAGATCGGAATCATAGCCTGAATATCCCGGACTCGCTGCTCGGGAGGATAAACCCAAAACCGTATCGAATCCAGAACCGCTCCGATGAAGGGTACCTTATGAGAGGGTGCGATTTCACACGTTGATGGAGAACCCCAGCAAATGCTGGCGGTCGGCCGTAGTTTGAAGGTGGGTGACGACTGTCTGGGGTGAGCCCGCCTTCAATAACCAGTCGTCGAGGTAGGGGAAGACTGACACCCCTGACCTGCGCAGATGAGCTGCGACCACCGCCATCACTTTCGTGAACACCCGAGGGGCGCTGGTAAGGTGGGCCAGCAGGACAGGAACATGAAAAAATGCATCCTGCAAGTCCAACACTACCATCCAGTCTCCAGGGTCGAGGTCAGCCAAAACCTGACCGAGTCAACATCTTGAACTTCTCCTTCCGGAGGAAGCGATTGGCGTTCCTGAGGTCCAAGTTGGGGCGCAGGCCCCCCTTTGTCCTTCTTGGGGACCAGAAAGTAGTGGGAACTACAACCACGTCCTACTTCTGGCCCAGGAACGCGCTCGATGGCCCCCTTGGCCAGGAGAGCCGTGACTTCCTGAGGGAGAAGCGCAAAGTGATACCCCGACATGCGGTGGAACATAGGTGTCATAGTTGGGGGGGGGGGGGGGGGAGTAGCCCCTCCGGACGATTTGCAGCACCCACCTGTCTGAAGTGACAGAACGCCAGTGGGGAGGTGATGTTGGATCCTGCCGCCCACTGGCGTGGGGGGCACCCCAAAGCTCAGACTAGGAAGGCTTTGAGGCGGATGCTGGGGGAGCGGAGGTGAACTGACCAGCACGCTGGCCCCCTGTGCCGCCACAGCAGCCTCCACGCCCACGAGCGTGCAGGGGCGCCCCTTCCGTGGCCACCAAAGGAAAGAAAGTTAGACGTGGTCAGGCGTGTGGTGGAGAGACCCAAGGACTTGGCCGTAGCCCGAGTCTCCTTGAAACACTCCAGTGCACTGTCTGCCCTATCGCAAAACAGGCGAGTACCATCAAAAGGCATGTCCATGAGGGAACTCTGGATGTCTCCCCCGAAAACCCAGTGGACCGCAGCCAGGCATGGCGATGTAGGGCCACTGTTGTGGAGATCGCTCTCCCTACAGAATCCGCGGTGTCCAGCCCAAACCAAATGGCGAACTTCGCGGCATCTTTACCCTCCGCAACACCTTGGGAAAGTATAGCCCAAACCTCTTCCGGGCACTGGAGCAGTGTCTGCTCCACTGTGTCCCACAAAGCGTGAGAGTAGCGGCCCAAGAGGCATGCGGTGTTGACTGACCACAGCCCCAAGCTAGCAGAGAAAAATAAAATCTTGCCACACTGCTCCAGCTTTTTCGATTCCTTATCCGGCAGGGCGGATTGGGAAGTGGAGGCCTGAATGACCAGGCTCTCCTGAGTCAAATGATTTGTCAAAAAGGCCGGGTCACCCGGTGCCGGGCAATGACGCCTGGCCACGTTCTTGTCCACAGGTACCCCTTTGCCTGGCCTAGACCATGTGCTCATAAAAATATCCGTTAAGGCCTCATTAAACGGCAGCAGAGTTTCCATAGAACTTGCTGCCGGCTGAAGCACTTCAGTAAGGAGGTTCGTCTTTGGAGTGACAGTAGGCAGATCAAGGTCAAGGGCCTCAGCTGCTCCATGACAGCGGGAGGAGACATAAATCCAGGCTCAGAGGAGAGGTCAAGGCCACCTAAATATTCCGCCCACTCCTTCACAGCCCGAGGCACAGGCGGCAGCGACGGGGGAGGCACAGGGGAAAACAAATGCTCATACAGAGCCGGGAACGGCACCGGTCTGGCTCCATGTCCCAATTCGGGTCTCAAGCCGGAGCAAAAGTTCCCAGAAACTCGTGCAAGGGTGGAGGTGGGACGAACGGAACCCATGGCGGTGCCGGGAACGGAGCCGCCGGGGGACCTGGGGCCAGAGCCGCCGGTGGAGGACCTTGCGGCGCCGGGACAGGAGCTGCCGACGGCAGAGCCGGTGACAAGCAAGGGCCCTCAATAGGGACCGTGGGGCCTGAAGGCACGGCAGCGGTAGCCCTAGGCCTGAAAAGGCGGTCCATGGCGGCAAGAAACTCTTGCACCTGGGCTGGAGTCGCCGAGGGACCCGGATAGGGCGGATAGGCCGTGGGACTCTCAGGCTCCAACGGAGCTGCAGGGGAAGGACCCCTGGCCCCCTGGTCCGGAGACAGACGGGGGGGGGGGGGGGGGGGGGGGGGGGGGGGCGTCGGAGAGCGAACACGCTTCTTCGACTTTTTCTTGTGACGTCTCTTACCAGATTCCGAGGGTGAACACTTTGACCAAGAGGAGCGATGATGGCTCCGCGGTCGGTCCCTCATGCGACCCCGGACCTCGAATGGCGCGCTGACGACTGCCTGGCCTCCAGCAGCTTTCGGGACCACTCCCGAAAAGCCTTCGAAGCCATGGTCGGAACATGACCGGGAGACATGGTCACGCTCCAGACAGTAGAGACAGACGCCATGGTGGCCAGCCTCCGACATCGTACAGTCTCAAAAAGTCAGTCAAAAAGTGACCAGGGTACGTGCTCTAACCAGGTCTGCGCTTGCTGGCGCGGAAAAAGATATAACTGACGTAAGCGGGCATGGGTGGCTCCTAAGTAGTCTTCGTGACATCTCAGCGCATACGACGCCAGAGACGGACCCGCACGACGCCACCTACCGACGCCCAGGGGTACTGCTGACGAAAAACTTACCAGATCCAGTCTGACGCCTGGGGATATTCTAAGGTAAGGAATCTATCACTAACATGTCTCTTTCAGATTCAGAGGTACAGCAACATCTACTAAGTGTGCCTTTTGATGGTCAGCATCTCTTTAGCCACAAGGTCGAGGAGTTGCTCCAGGAAATAAAGACACAGTTATGGCAAACGCTATGGGCGCCCTCTTAGCACCGCTAATGAGGTTACTTTCGGCACACACAGTTGTGGCGCATCTAAGGCACATGCTCCAGACCTTCACCCACACCAATTCCCCTCACTGGGTTACTACAGTAGTGGATATCAGGGCAACAGTGGGAAAGGTTGCGGTAAGGATGCAGCCCTTAAAGAAACTTCACCCCTCAAGGCAGCGACTCCCTTCCACTACCCTCGATCACTGAACAGTGAGGGGGGGGGGCTGTCTGAAACTCACACAGACATCAGCAAACATCCCCCTACACGGCAACACAGATTATCCGAACATCTGCACCACCTTCACGAGGTGGTAAAAGCCCTCCTGGACAAGAGGGCCATACAGCCCGCTCCACTTCAACACCGCAGAGAGTATACTTACTCTACTCTATCCCACAGAAAGACTGCTCTCTCAGGACCATCTTCAACTCAGGCTTCTCAACATATATATTCTGTCTGATAACTTAATCATAATGACTCTATAGGACGGCATATCAATATTGCAAAACAAGACTTCATGACTCCTAAATCTGAACGATGCCTAGTTCCCATCCACCCAGCACATTGCAGATATCCGAGTTTGCAGTAAGCGATACCATTATCAACTGAAAGTGGTCCCCTTCGGGGTTCCCACCTCGCCAAGAGTCCTAACAAAATATCTTGGCATGGTGGCTGGTCATCTATGGAGGAGCAGCATCCTAGTGCACACTCACACCACGATTCACATCCTGCACAGTCTGGGTTACACCATTATTTTGACCACATTCCACCCTTAACCCCATAAGATACAGCCCTTCCTTGTGGCCTCCTAGAAGCGCACATAGGAAAAGCTTATCCCGGCCCTGTCAGAGTGCAAGCCTTCCAAAACATGCTGCCTCTTCTTCAGCCAGGTCGGTAGTAACCGTCAGTACTGTGATGATTCTACTAGGCTTGATGGTGCACTGCAACACTACACTCCCGCATGCCAGGGTCCACATTTGCCCATTACAGGAGTGCTTAGCAGCACAGTGGTCTCAAGCAGAGGGTCAACTTGAAGATCGGTTGGTTTGGGGCTGCAGTCATTACTCTACTGTGGTGGAATGCAAACAACCTGCTGCAGGAGCAGCCCTTCCTGAACCCACTTCTGTAAGAGACTATCACCATGGATCCCTTGCTTACAGGGTGGAGCACATCTCAATCATCTCACTGTTCAGGGTCAGTGGACCCCTGTCCAGCAAACTCTTTATATCAACCACCTGGAGCTACTAGCCAGCCAGCCCACTCTCCGGGCTTTCCCCCGTTCATTCAAAACAAGACAGTCCTGATAGCCACAAACAACATGACTGCCATGTTTTACTTACAGAAACAAGGGGGATCACATGCACCGCAGTTGTCCAGTGTGTCCCAAAGCATCTGGCAGTGGGCAATCCATCAGCACATTCCTGGGGTGTACAACGATCTAGGGTACTGGCTCAGCAGGACACATCAATAATGCCACAAATGGGCACTCCACCCCAAGGTCCTACTCATACTTTCACTGTTGGGGGTTCCCACAGATAGCTGTTAGCCACTGCCGAAATGCACAATCTTCGCAGCCAGACTACAACACCCACAGTCCCTGGGCAATGCACTATGGAGGAGTTGATCCACAATACTTGTTTATGCTTTTCCAATTCTCCCACTCCTACAGTTAGTGATCAGGAGGCTGAGACAGACATTCCTCACGCTTATCTTGGTAGCGTCTTGGGCACACCAGCCATAGTACTCCACACTAATATAACTGTTGTCCAACACGAGAAGCTCCATAACAAGCCGGGTCTTCCCACACAAAAGCACTGCACTCTCACACCCTAATCCTCCGCAGCTCAGCCTTGCGATCTGGCTACTGAGGCCTTAGAATTTGGTTACCTTAACCTACCAGAAGAGGAGGTCTATTCTTAAAAAGGCACGACGGCCTACTAGGAGTGCCTGTAACACAGCTAAATGGAGACACTTTGTGCATGTCTGTCATCCCAAACATCAATACACTCAATGTCTGCACAACACTGTATACTACCTCCTTCCCCTACAGAAGTCAGGACTTGCCTATACACCTATTTGTTTACATCTGGCTGTTGTAGCTGCCTATTTGCATATTAGGCAACATATTTCACTATTCAGAATTCCAGTCATTAAGGCACTCATGGAAGGTTCAAAAAGGTTATTCCATCATGCATGCCTCCTGTTACCATTAGGAACCTTAACATAGTCCTCAAAAGACCGATTGCCCGCCCCCCCTACTGAACTTCATTCTTCTCCACTTCAATGTTTGTCCTAGAAGGTTGCCATTCTTGTAGCCATCACCTCTCTCAGAAGGGTCTGAAATACATGCTCTTACCTTAAAGCAGATTTTCCAAGCAGATTAAGATGGAATATGCTACTTACCAGTATGCATCTGTTCTTGGCATGTAGAGCTGCAGATCTATACACTGTGCATAAATCGCCATCTGGTGTTGGGCCCGGATGTTTGCAGTTTGTTTTTCCTCTTGGAAAGTCTTTGGAAGTCACGAGTTTGGTGACTCCTCCCTTGGTTCGTATTGCGCATGGGCTTCGGCTCCATCCTCAGATTGTTTTTCGCCAGCAGGGAAAGATGGAGCGTAGTGGTAACAGTAAAGAAACCCATGTGTGTTGTATCTAAATAAGATAAGACTGGAACGGATACAGGTAGCCAGGGTAGCGGGTGGGCGTGTATAGATCTGCAGCTCTACATGCCAAGAACAGATGCATACTGGTAAGTAGCATATTCCGTTCGAGGCATATGAGCTACAGATTATACACTGTGCATAGATTATATAGCAGTACCCAACCCTAGCGGCGACCACCGGCATCCGTTGCAGTAGTTTGGAACAGTGTTTTTAGTAAAGCCTGGCCCACACTAGCTTGTTGCTTGGTTTGCACATCTACACAGTAATGTTTTGTGAAAGTGTGCGGTGTTGACCATGTGGCTGCTTTGCATATGTCATCTAGTGGTATGTTTCCTAGAAAAGCCATAGAAGCCCCTATCTTTCTTGTAGAGTGGGTTTTAGGGGAAACCAATAGCGTTCGTTTTGCTTTGTGGTAGCATATCTGTAGTAGCAAATCTGTATGCATTTTACAATCCACCTAGCTATCCCTGATTTAGAAATAGGGTTGCCTTTATGCGGTGGAGAGAAGGAGACAAATAGCTGTTTGGTTTTCCTGAAAGGTTGTGTACGTTGGATGTAGTAAAGTAAACCCTTTTTACATCCAGTGTGTGTAACGCTCTTTCCGCAACAGTTTGAGGTTGTGAGAAAAAGACTGGTAATTCTACCGACTGGTTTAGATGGAATGGAGAAATGACTTTGGGTAGAAAGTTTGGGTTGGTGCGGAGTACAACCTTGTTCTGATGCATTTGGAGAAAAGGTTCCTGTATAGTGAGTGCTTGTATTTCACTAACCCTTCTGAGGGAAGTGATGGCCACTAGAAAAGCTGTTTTCCATGTGAGAAATTGGAGCTCACATTTATGTTATGGTTCGAAAGGCGGTCCCATTAACCGTGTGAGAACTATATTCAAATTCCAGACCGGTGAGGGTAGTACTCTGGGTGGAATTACTCGTTTGAGGCCTTCCATGAAGGCCTTGATGGCAGGAACTCTGAAGAGTGATAGGTGCTGAAGGTTCTGTAAGTAAGCAGCAATGGCAGCGAGGTGTAACCTAATGGAAGTATATGCTAGGTTATACCTTTGTAAGTGGAGTAAATAACATATGATGTGCTGTATGGACACATTTAAAGGATTGATTGTGTTGTTGTGGCAGTAAACAACAAATCTTTTCCACTTTGCAGCATAGCATGCCCTAGTAGTAGGGCGTCTAGCTTCCCTGATAATGTTCATGCAATCAGGGGGAAGGTTAAGGTATCCGAATTCTAGGACCTCAGGAGCCAGATCGCAAGGTTGAGCTGAGCTGGGTCCGGGTGCCTGATCTCTCCATGGTTCTGGGTCAGGAGGCATGGTGAGAGGTGTAGCTTTTGGTGTGGTACTACTGAGAGTTCCAGCAGTGTGGTGTACCACGGTTGTCTGGCCCATGTTGGAGCTACTAGGATCAGTGTTAGGGAATGCTGTTGTAGCTTTCGCACCACTAATGAAATTAATGGGAGAGGTGGAAAAGCGTATGCAAATTTGTTTGACCAGTTCATCTATATCGCATTGCCTTTGGACAATGGGTGTGGATATCTGGCAGCGAAGTGGGTATTTTTTGTTTTCGTGGGTGGCGAATAGGTCTATGTGTGGATGCCCCCACTTCTGAAAGAACGGGTGAAAAACTTGTGGGTGAAGTTCCCACTCGTGGATCTGCTGGTTCTGTCTGCTGAGCAGATCTGCCACGGTGTTTTGGACTCCTGGGACGTGTTGGGCCAGGAGAAAGATTTTTTGTGGAATTGCCCATCTCCACATGCTCTATGCTAGCTGAGAGAGCTGTGGAGTGTGTGCCCCCTGCTTTTGAATGTAGTACATGGCAGTCATCTCTGTGCGAATGAGGACTGCCTTGCCTGAAATCTGTGTCTGGAAGGATTTTAAGGCGAGGAAGATTGCTAGTAACTCCAGATGGTTGATGTGGAGTAACTTCTGTTGTGGCGTCCATGTGCCCTGTGCTGTGAGATGTAACAGATGAGCTCCCCAGCCGGAGAGCGATGCGTCTGTTAGGATTATTTGTGGGACCGGGTCCAGGAACGGTCGACCTCTGGAAAGGTTTGTGGTGTTCCACCACTGCAGAGAGCGATGGGTGCGACCGTCTACCAACACCAGATCTGCCAGTTGTCACTGGGCCTGGTTCCACTGGCGCACTAAGCACTCTTGGAGTGGACGCATCTGGAGTCTTGCATGGGGCACTATGAAGATGCAAGAGGCCATCATCCCTATTAGTTGCATAAACACTCCTGCTGGGAGAGAGTGTTGAGATATGAATTTTTGACGCAGAGCCTGTATCTTTACGATCCTGGCAGGATTGGGATAGGCTATAGCTTTTGAGGTGTCTATGGTGGCACCAAGGTATTGTTTTGTGTGTGATGGTACCAGATGGGATTTTTGATGGTTCACCGTGAACCCTAGCTGGTGGAGTAGTTGGACTGTAGCGGCGGTATGTTGCACACATTGTTCGTAGGACGTGGCTTTTATTAGCCAGTCGTGAATGTGCTGTCTTCTGAGGTGTGCAGCCACTACTGCTAGGCACTTGGTGAATACCCTTGGTGCTGTTATCCCGAACTGGAGCACCTTGAACTGGTAGTATTGCCCGTCCACCACAAATCTGAGGTACTTTGTGAGACTGGTGTACTGGGATATGAAAGTATGCGTCTTTCAAGTCCAGAGTGGTGAGAAAATTGTTCTGGGAGAGAAGTGGGAGAAACTGTTGAAGGGTTACCATGTGAAAATGGTCTGAATGTATGCAAGTGTTTATAGGTCTGAGATCTAGGATAGGTCATAGAGTCTCGTCTGTCTTTGGAATCAGAAAGTACAGGGAGTAGACCCCTAAATTTTGCCGATTTATGGGGACCTGCTCTATGGCTCCTTTTTGCAGGAGGGAGATCACCTCCTGTTTTAGTAGTGCAGTATGTTCTTGAGACATAGGGCGGTGCCTGGGTGGAATGTTTGGGGGGCAGATGTTAGTTCTAAGCAATACCCTGACTGAATAATTTGTGTCACCCATCTGTCTGAGGTGATTGTCTCCCAGACGTGAAGGAAATGTTGTATTCTGCCCCCGACCGGAGTGGAATGGTCTAGAGGGAGCGGGGGAAAGTCATTGGGTAGTAGGTGTGGCAGAGCGGGCAGTATTTGTTTTGCCTCTGCCCTTCTTATTATTGCCTCTGTATCCGCCTCTTTGATAACCCTTTGTGAAGGTAGATTGAGGAGGGGATTTGTACGACGTGGATGCACTATCCGAGGAGTAGCCTCTGCCCGTGCCTCGAAAGGAAGAGCGGCGAAAGGAGTGCCTAGGAGTGTGTGACTGTAGGGCTCCCATGGATTTCGCCGTGTCAGTATCTTTTTTCATCTTTGAGGGCTTCATCAACTTTTGGGCCAAATAGATGATCTTGGTCGAATGGGTGATTTAATATAGAGGCTTGTACCTCTTAAAACCTGAAACTCTGAGCCAGGCATGGCGACGTAGAAGGACACTGGTGTTTATGGCCCTGGAGGCTGTATCTGCTGCATCTAGGGCACAGCGAATAGAGGTATTAGTTATTATTTTTCCCTCTTGGATCAATTCATTGGCCCTGTTCTTATATTTTTCAGGGAGATGGTGACTGATGGTCTCTAACTCATCATAATGCGCCCTGTCGTATCTGGCCAATAGCGCTTGCGTGTTGGCGATACGCCATATGTTGACGTCTTGTGACGCAGTGGGCTTCCCTGACGCGTCAAGGAGCTTGGACTCTTTGTCAGGTGGTGGTGCTTCGCCTGACGCCTGAGAATTTGAGTGTTTCCTAGCTGTAGATACCACTAGGGAATCCAATGGTGCAGGGCCTTTAATATATGAAGGGTCTTTAGGGGCGGCTTTGTATTTTTTCTCTATACGGGGGTTTAGGACCCTGGCCCTGACTGGGTCTTTAAAGACCTCCGGTGCATGTTTAATCACCCCTTTTAACATAGGTAGGATGGCAGTAGACCCATGTACGTTGTCAAAGGTGTCTAGGAGAAAATCCTCCTCCACTGGGTCAGTATGTAACTCCACCCCGTGGTAGTGTGCCGCCCTTTGTAATAGGTGGTGAAAACCTAAGGAATCTTCCGGTGGGGATGGCCTAGATGGGTAAAGGACATCCTGTGGGACATCGGGGATGTCCGGCTTATTATAGTCGTCCCATGGGTCTGGAGATCCAGTAGGGGTGGGGTCTTGTGGCACATCTGCTGGATCATAATATGGGTCTCCTAAATCGTCTGGGACAGGAGACAAGGTTGGGGAACGATGGGGCGGGGGTGGAGGTGGGGAGGGTGGAGGAGGAGAAGGCACTCTGAAAGGGGAGGTAGCAGTGTCTTTCCTCTTTGGAGGTGGAGCTGGTTTGTCCAAGTGTCTCTTTTTTGTAGACAGTGTCAAATGTCCAGTTTTTGGGTCCTTGGTGAGTGTCTTTTGGAGAGGATCCGGTGTGAAAAGTTCTTGCGACCCTGGTTGTTCGGTCGGCGTGGAAGTTTTCGGGGCCGACGGCTTTTTAGGCTTGTCTAAGCCGGGCTTCTTTGGGACCTCCAATTTTTTGGTCGGTGCCGAAGAAGGCTTTGGCACGGGAGTGTCGGTGCCGAGGGCCTTGTGGTGTTTGGTCGGCACCGGAAGGGCAGGTTTCGACACCGAAGGCTTTGGTACTGGGTTCGGTGTGGAGATGGAGGCCGATCTTTTCTTCGGTGCCGAAGGGTGTTTTTCGGTACCGCTGGTCGGCTGGCTCGAGCCCGAGCTGCCGGAAGGCTTAATAGGCTTCTTTACCGGGCCCGAAGGCGGGGTGTGAGAAGCAGTATCCTTGGTCTTGCCTAGGCTCGAAGGCGAAGGTGTGACCGAAGCCTTTTTGGGTATCGGTGTGGGAGGGGGTATTGTACTCACGACCCTCTGCGCCGGGGTGATGTCCTCCACATCGGAGTCGTCGGCCTCGGCAGCACTGACGAGGTAGTCGTCCTCTTCTTCGATGTTCTGCTGTCCCGGAGCTTCGACGTCGTCCCCGAAGATGTCGACTGGAGCGGAGGTCGAGGAGTGCGCCATGTTGCGTCTAGCCAGTCTATCTCGAATAGCCTTTAGAGCGAAAAGACTTGCAGGCGGGACAGTCTTGAGCATCGTGTTCAGGGGAGAGGCAGAGGTTGCACACCTCGTGGAGATCGGTGTGGGGAAACTTGGACCCACATCGAGGGCACTTCTTGAAAGGAGTTCTTTCCATCAGCCGAGACCGGAGCCGGAATAGGCCCGAAGGCCGCCGTCAACGACCGGAATCGAAGAATTGCCGAAGAGAAGGTGATGAAGATGATTTATTATCTGAAGGAGCTCGATAAGCGAGGATTTTGCGTCGATCGTTGAACTGGAAAGTTCTGAACCGGAGCGCGAAGTATTACATCCGAGCCCGATGGCGGAAAAAAAACAATCTGAGGATGGAGCCGAAGCCCATGCGCAATACGAACCAAGGGAGGAGTCACCGAACTCGTGACTTCCAAAGACTTTCCAAGAGGAAAAACAAACTGCAGACATCCGGGCCCAACACCAGATTGCGATCTATGCACAGTGTATAATGAATATGCTACTTACCAGTATGCATCTGTTCTTGGCATGTAGGGCTGCTGACATTCATATCTGTGCATAGATCGCCGCCTAGTGTTGGGTCCGGATGTTTGCACGTTGTTGTCCTGGAAGAGTCTTCGAAGTATCCTTGGATAGGTGACTCCTCCCCTGGACTACAGTGC
Source organism: Triturus cristatus (assembly GCF_964204655.1). Classification (NCBI taxonomy): domain Eukaryota; kingdom Metazoa; phylum Chordata; class Amphibia; order Caudata; family Salamandridae; genus Triturus; species Triturus cristatus. Next base: position 931,806,284 of record NC_140584.1, on the reverse strand, counting down.
GCATGGGCATCCTCTCCATCCTCAGATTGTTTTTCGCCATTGTGGCAGTGATGGAGTAGATACAGAAAGTGATGACCATGCTTACAGTAATTCTGAGAGCTGCAGCTGCTACAGGCGCCGGGGAGGAGGGAGGGCGATATGAATGTCAGCAGCCCTACATGCCAAGAACAGATGCATACTGGTAAGTAGCATATTCAGTTCGAGGCATGTGGGCTGCTGAATTCATATCTGTGCATAGAATACATAGCAGTGCCCTCTATTAGCGGCGGCTACCAGTGCCAGCTGCAGCGGTCTGAAAAAGAGTTTTGAGAACAGCCTGTCCTACAGCTGCCTGCTGTTTTGATTGCACATCTACACAATAGTGTTTGGTAAATGTATGTGTAGTGGACCAGGTGGCTGCTCTACATATATCATGCAGGGGAATGTTTCCTAGGAAAGCCATGGAGGCCCCTAACTTACGTGTTGAGTGGGCTCGTGGGGGAATCGTTAATGGGCGTTTAGCCTTTTGATAGCAAATTTGAATACATTTAACGATCCATCTGGCTATACCTGCTTTGGAGATAGCGTTACCTTTGTGGTGTGGCGCAAAGGCAACGAAAAGTTGTTTTGTCTTCCTAAAGATCTTAGTCCTGTCGATATAATACAAGAGGGCTCTCTTCACGTCTAGTGTATGGAGTGCTCTTTCTGCGACAGTTTGTGGGTTTTGAAAGAAAACAGGCAGTTCAATAGTCTGATTCATGTGGAACTGCGATACCACCTTGGGCATGAATTTGGGGTTGGTACGCAGTACGACCCTGTTGGCGTGAACCTGTATAAATGGCTCTTGAACGGTTAGTGCCTGGAGTTCACTAACTCTTCTTAAAGAGGTGATCGCTACTAGGAAAGCTACTTTCCAGGTAAGAAATTGAAGCTCGCATGAGTGTAGAGGTTCAAAGGGTGGACCCATCAGGCGTGTGAGGACCAAGTTGAGGTTCCACATTGGAGCCGGTGGGTGGCTTGGTGGAATGACTCGTTTGAGTCCCTCCAAGAATGCTTTGATGGCAGGCACTCTGAATAGAGAGAGGTGCTGCCTAGTCTGCAGATAGGCTGATATTGCGGTCAAATGGACACGTATAGAGGTGTACGCCAGATTGCATCGGTATAGGTGTAAGAGGTAACAAATTACGTTTTGTATGGATGCGTCTAGCGGGTTAATGTCATTATTAGTACAATAAATGACGAACCTTTTCCATTTGGCTGCATAGCAAGCTCTGGTAGTGGGTCTTCTAGCTTCCTTAATGATGTCCATACAGTCAGGTGGCAGGTTTATGTAGCCAAACTCTAGGACTTCAGGAGCCAGATCGCCAGGTTCAGCTGTTGCGGATCTGGGTGCTGAATCTCTCCATGGTTCTGCGTCAAATGCGCGGGTTTGATCCGCAGCCTTTGATGCGGCACCACGGAAAGTTCGAGAAAGGTGGTGTACCACGGCTGGCGTGCCCACGTTGGAGCAACCAGGACGAGTGTCAGTGAGTGTTGTCTGAGTTTGCGTGCCACCAGCGGTATCAGTGGTGCTGGGGGAAAAGCGTACGCAAATCTGCCGGACCAGTTCATCCATATCGCATTGCCCTGCGACTGCGGATGTGGGAACCTGGCGGCAAAGCTTTGGCATTTTGCGTTTGCTTGTGGCGAATAGGTCTATCTCTGGATGACCCCACTGCTGGAAGTACGGTTGGAGTACTGATGGGTGTAACTCCCACTCGTGCATCTGGTGGCTGTGTCTGCTGAGCAGATCCGCCATCTGGTTGTCCTTGCCGGGGAGGTGTTCTGCCATGAGGAACATGTTCCTCTGAATGGCCCACTTCCACATGCTCTGAGCCAGATGAGACAACTGTGGAGAGTGTGTTCCTCCCTGCTTCTGTATGTAGTACATGGCGGTCATGTTGTCCATCCGGATCAACACGGCTTTGTTGCACAAGTGTACTTTGAATGCTTTCATAGCTAGGAAGATTGCCATCAGTTCTAGAAGGTTGATGTGATCTTTTGTTGTGTTGTCCATAGTCCCTGCACTGTGTAGTGGAGTACATGAGCACCCCATCCCTGGAGAGACGCGTCCGCTGTCAGTATTATTTGTGGAACAGGCTCTTGGAACCGTCGGCCCTTGCAAAGGTTTTGTGGATTCCACCAATGCAGAGAGTTGTATGCCCGACCGCTCACCAACACTAGGTCTTTCAGCGGTCCTTGAGCCTGATTCCACTGACGTGCTAAGCACTCCTGAAGCGGGCGCATATGTAGTCTCGCGTGTGGGACTATGAAAATGCAGGAGGCCATCATGCCTATCAACTGCATGAACACTCGCGCAGGAAGGGAGTGTGGGGGTTTGAACTTGGAAATCAGCATTTGCATGCTGTTGATCCTCACTAAATTTGGCTGAGCTGTGGCCGCCAGAGTGTCTATAGTCGCACCTAGGTACTGTTGTACGTGTGCGGGCTGGAGATGGGATTTTGGGTAATTTAGTGAGAATCCCAGACTGTGAAGGAGGTGAATGGTGCGGGACATGTGGCTGGCACATTGCTGGGCCGACTTTGCTTGAACGAGCCAGTCGTTCAGGTAAGGGTAGACGTGTATGTGCTGCCTCCGTAGATGTGCCGCCACAGTAGCTAGGCACTTTGTGAAAACCCTGGGTGCTGTTGTCACGCCGAAGGGAAGGACTTTGAATTGGTAGTGCTGCCCCTGAACAGTGAACCTGAGGTATTTTTTGTGTGAGGGGTGAATGGGTATGTGGAAATACGCATCCTTGAGGTCCAGTGTGGCCAGGAAGTCTCCCTGTTTGAGCAGCGGGAGGAGTTGCTGTAAAGTGAGCATGTGAAAATGCTCGGAGAGAATGTAGCGGTTCAGGGGTCTCAGGTCTAATATAGGTCTGAGTGACCCGTCCTTTTTTGGTATTAAAAAGTACAGGGAGTACACCCCCGTACCCTGCTCGTGGACGGGTACGACCTCTATTGCGCCTTTTAGTAGCATGCTTAGCACCTCCTGCTGTAAGAGCGTTAAGTGCTCTGAGGACATAGGACGGTGTTTTGGAGGTATTGTGGGTGGAGTTGAGGTTAATTCTAGGCAGTAACCGTATTTGATAATGTCTTTGACCCACCTGTCCGTGGTGATGGAGGTCCACGTGGACAGGAACCTTTGTAGCCTTCCCCCGACAGGTGTTAGGTGGTCGGGAGGAAGGGAGAGGGCGTCACTGTTTGTTCTTGGGGGAGGACTTGGTGTTGCCGTAACCGCGTCCTCTGCCCTTTGTGCTTGAGCCACGATAGCCACCCCGGGTGTTTTTATCGTAGGTGCTTTGTGTGTTGCCTTTGTTGTAGGTTTGCTGTGACCCCTGTCCTCTACCTGCTCCTCTATTTCCGGGGCGACGAAAGGAGCCGCTCCGAAAGGACTGCGTTTGAAGAGCCCCCATGGACTTTGCAGTGTCCGTGTCCTTTTTTATTTTCTCTAGGGTGGTGTCAACCTCCGGCCCGAATAAGTAGTCGGGGTTGACAGGCTGGTTGAGGATGTTATTTTGCACCTCAGGTTTGAATCCGGAGATTCGCAACCAGGCGTGTCGTCGCAACATGACGCTAGTGTTTATGGCTCTGGCAGCTGTATCTGCGGCATCCAGTGCACACTTGATGGATGCGTTTGTGAGGAGTTGTCCCTCCCTGATGAGGATCTCTGCACCTTCTTTGAATTGGTCAGGGAGATGTTGGAGTAATTGTTCTAGTGTGTCGTAGTGTGCTCGATCGTAGCGGGCGAGGAGCGCCTGAGTATTGGCAATGCGCCATATATTAGCTGCCTGGGCCGCAACCCGTTTGCCGGAGGTCTCTAGCACCTTGGACTCTTTGTCCGGGGGAGGAGCATCACCTGTTTGCGAGTGTGCCCGTTTGCGAGCATTCGCAACTACAATGGAATCTAGAGGTAACTGGCCTCTAATGTAGGTAGGGTCCCCAGGCGCCGACCTGTATTTTTTGTCGATTCTGGGGTTTATTACTCTTGCCCTGGTGGGTTCTTTGAAGATGTCCTTTGCTGGTTTGAGGACACCCTTTAACATGGGTAGAGTTTTTATATTCCTTTCTGAGGATGCGAAAGTGTCCATGAGAAAGTCGTCCTCCACGGTGTCAGAGTGGAGTTGCACCCCATGATTGGCCGCAGCACGTTCAATTAGGGCGTTGAATGCGGCAGTGTCCTCTGTGGGAGATGTTTTTGCTCCATAGAGTTGCGGGTCCTGTGTATCCATAGGTGCACACCAGTCTACAGGGTCATCCCAAGCTTGGTCGGGGTCCTGTTGGCCTTCAGGGTCCATCTCTCCGGGGTAGGGGACGTGGTCACCCATGTAGTCCTCCAAAACGTCAGTGTCGGAGTGTGTGGGAGAGAAGGACTGTGGATCCTGGTAAAAGGAGTGGAGAGGTTCGGAAAGAACTGGTTCCGAAGTCACCGGCAGCTTTTTCTTAAGCGGGATCCGGTAGGAGTCCAAAGCGGACTCTGAAGTTATTCTCCTTTTGTGGAGCACCATCCTGCCGGTGTCGGCGTCGATGACATGTGACGGAGACGACTCCGCAGGAGAGCGTTCGGCAGGCGTGAACGTGGTGTGGGTGACCCGTGTTCTGATCTGGAACAGTTTTGGGGCCGTGGATGGCGGCAGGCCAAAAGTGATATTGGTCGGTGCCGAAGAGGTCGATGGAGCTTTTATCGGCTCGGCGCCTGACGTGTCCTGGAGGACTGCTTTGTGTTTGGTGCGTTGTGCAGCAACGGTCCGCACCTGGAGTGCCATCGAGTCCTTCGTGCCGGCCGTTTCCGTAGAGGCGGGCGTGGACTTCTTCGGTGCCGGCGAGTCATCGAGTCGAGGGGCGGCAACGGCCGTCGACGTCTTTGATGAGTGTGCCTTTGGTGGTGCTGTCGAAGCGGGGTGCGACGCAGCAGGCAGTTTGACCTTTGGGGTCGGAGCCGATTGTGTCGGTGCCGGTAGCCGAGGAGGTTTGGTGGCACCGAAGCTCTTTTTCCGTGTGTCGGCGCCCACGTCGGCTGCTGCAATCTCGGCACCGAAATCTCGTTTGGTGCGGTCGGCGCCAATGGGTTTTGCTGGCGTCGAAGGTGTGGTGGGCCTCGATCCGACCAGCGTTACTTTCGGTTTCGGGAGAACCAATGCGGCTTTCGGTTTCGAAGAAGGGAAACCAGCCTTTTTGGGTAGTAATGGATGCCGCTGAATGTCCGAGGCCGGGCCAGAAGGCGGGGCCCAAGAACTGCGGGATAGGTCTTGGGTAAGGCCCGAAGGCGATCCCTCGACCGGGTCCATAGACTGGCTCACTGGGATATCCTCAGTCTGTACGGGTAGGCCTGGCTCGTCACCGGAGCTACTCTCTTCGGCCCCTAAGGCCTCATTGTAGTCTCCTACCTCGGTGTCGGCTTCATCTCTGGAAAAGAGTTGTTCCTCGACGTCTTCCGATACGGAGTCGTGTTCGGAAGCGGGGCTGGAGGGTAGATTCTCCACGTCTTCGACATCTTCGTCTTCGGCGCTGAAGATGTTGGCTGGGGCCGGTGCCGCTTGCTGCGCTTCAAGTCTTGCTGCTCGTCGATTCCGAAGAGTCTTCTTGGATCGGAATCGGGCACAGGCCATACATGTAGATTCGTCGTGATCCGGTGAAAGGCATTTGTTGCACACCGGATGGACGTTGATATGGGGATATTTCGCATTGCATACCGGACACCGCTTGAAAGGTGTCCTCGATTCCATCGTCGATGAAGGGTCGATGGTCGGGGAAAATGCGAAAAAGTTGGTTCTGGAAGTTAGTAAACTAACCATATACTATCGATACCGATCGGGAACAGTACCGACGCGAACTAAAGGCCTTTTGGCCTGTAAAAAGTTTTTCCTAACTTGAGTCAAGATAAGCACATCCGAACCCAATGGCGGAAAAAAACAATCTGAGGATGGAGAGGATGCCCATGCGCACTGTAGTCCAGGGGAGGAGTCACCTATCCAAGGATACTTCGAAGACTCTTCCAGGACAACAACGTGCAAACATCCGGACCCAACACTAGGCGGTGATCTATGCACAGATATGAATTCAGCAGCCCACATGCCTCGAACTCTGCAGCTCATATGCCTCGAACAGAGTGGTTCTCCGACTCAATGCAAAATTCCTGCCTATGGTGGTCTCCAGTTCCATCTTAAACAGACAATCGAGCTGCCGATCTTCTTTCCACACACAAAGACTGTAGCAGAACACTGTAAAATCAAGAATATTCTCCAGGATGATGAACAACGATAAGTTTATTCAGGAGAAGGAAATGTCCCATCCATCAGCTTGATCCAGTCAGGTGCAACTGACTTGCTGGCCACACACACATTTTTCCATTGCTATGGTGCTGCTTAAACAACAACTAAGGCTCTTAAAGAAACAGCTATAAACATTAAGTAAAAGGTACAATATTACAAACACGCTCTGCACACTCGATGTCATGAGGGCTGATATAATATATTGACAGGGCAAAACCCTTCTACAAGACACAATGGCTAATTATTTCTTACTGCAAGCCCCACAAAGGATGCGCTCTTTCCAAGGCAATGGCTGGTCAAGTGTATACAGACTTGTTTTGCCCAAAAATAAATGACCCTGCCCATCGCTCCCAGACCTCAATTCGACTCAGAATAAAAAGGCTTCTATGGCCTGATTAGGTAATATACCGTTAGCTGACATCTGTAAAGCAGCTACCCAGTTTACCCCTTGTTACCAAGCAGTACTGCGTGGATGTCCGGACCAGACAACTAGAGTTTGCCAGGCTGTCTTAACCACACTGTCCTTCTGCAATATCCTCAGGCTAAGCACAACTTTTAGAAGGACTGCTGTACAGTCAATGGACAGCTAATATATCTAAAGCTACATAAGCCACAAACAGAAAATGTTACTTACCCTGTAAGCATCTCTTCGTGGCATGTAGTGCTGTTGATTCACATGCATCCACCCTCCTCCTTGGTTGCCTAAGGTTGTTACAGAAATCTCCCTTTTCAGTTACCTTTATTTCTCTGCTTTGCAAAAAAGTAACAACGGTGCCGAAGCCCATGGAGAATACCGCTAATCGGTTGAGTCACTAGGTCCTGTGACTCAAAAAGACTTACTTTGAAGGAGAAGCAAGTTGTACAGGTCAGAGCCCAACACTAGATGGCGGAAGTACGCAGAGCATGTTAATCTACAGTGCTAAATGTCAGAAACATTATTTAATGCAGGTGGGTGTCAGAAAATGGAACTGGCCTAGGGACATATCATGAACCTCTTCAGCTTTCCTTTGCAAATTAGGCCTCCTTTAACAATCTGAAGAAAGATAATATGTTAAGGTGAGGACTTCGTTGGCAACTAGTTTGTAAAACCATAACGGTCCAATTAAAATTGGACTAACTAGAATATGTGTAGTGAGAATATTTCAAAAATCTTGAATAAGAAATCAGAAAGTGCAGGTCAAGTGCAGGCTATTGTGGAATTACAGCCTACGTCAGAGTGCATAAACTCTAACAAACGTCCCATACAGTATAGTTTATTTAGATAAGCATATTTTTCAAGATCCAGTCACTAGATGGTGGATTAATGCATATCCTAGGAAAGTACATTAGTTTCACGCTGTAAACCATTACTGAAAACTCAAAAAAATTGTTGGGATTGGATATTTTACCTTTGTTTCGTAGTGCTTTGGGCTACAGAAGCCCTCGTCGATCTCGATTTTAAAATGTGCTCCAATGCAGGATCCACTTCCATCTAACAGTGTTCCTCCTGGTGTAGTGTCCATACTACCGTATTCTTTGTTCGTATTCATGGGGGAATAGCCCATAATATGAGGTTCCAACGATGGAGGGGTAGGATACATCTTATGGAGATCTGCATTACCTGTTTTAAAATCAGAAGTGGCTTTAGTAAACTTTTCAGTTCAAATTTTTTCTAGTACCCCTTTAAACAAGGTTTCATTTTAATCCAATCAACAGCACTACATACAATTGTTTTGAATGTGCCTTAAAAAGGTCATTAATAGTTGCCTCCCCTCTATATGATCCTTAATGTATTTGCAGCATTCAACTCCCAGAGTCCTTCAACAAAGCCTCACTTTTACTTCTCCACAAAAAACACAAGCACAAATAGCTAATATAGTGAGATTGACAATAGACCTGTAACAGAAGGACAGCTAGTAAAAACCCTCAGCAAACAAGATTTACAACTGAATTGTGCCGGTGAGGGCAGAAACTAAAATCAATGCAGCAAACCATAACCGCTGCATCTTGCAAAAATATTGTACCAAAGCATCAATAAAAAGGCACAATAACTGCTTCATCCTCTCTTTTCCCTTTTACTCTAGAAATTTCCACCTCAATGACTAAACAGAAATGTTATTTAAGTCTCTTGTCCACAAGTGCTCATAGATCACTTGAATGTAAGAAAACGAATAGTTTACCTGTCGGTGTAGTTTTGCAGCTTGAAGATCTTTCTGGATTCACTATGCTGTGCATTATTCCGCGGTCTGGTGGTTGGGTCCGGAATCGTAGTCTCTTTTGTCGTTTTTTTTATTTTTTGTGGGCCAGGTGGGCGTCGGCGTCCCACCATTTGGTGTACTTCTCGTGACGTCGGCATGCTTCCTGCGGAAGTCCCACCTTGGGGCGCCATCTTCGGGTTCTTTTTTCCCTTTTTTTTGGAACCCAAGGCGTTCTTTAGTATTTTCCTTTTTCAATGTATCCACTTTCAGTATTCTTTTATTCTTTTACTCTGTCCTTCCACCTTCCTCTCCTGCCTCATCTTTCTGGCGGAGGTGGGTGGGTTCGCTAGTGAATCCAGAAAGATCTTCAAGCTGCAAAACTACACCGACCGGTAAGAAACTATTCGTTTTGCAGCGTGAATCTTTCTGGATTCACTATGCTGTGCATAGACTTTGTAGCGGTTTGTCATCTTTGTGGCGGCTGGGTGGAAGATGAGCGTTGGTCGTTGAATATATGTTGAAGCACCCTTTGCCCTACTTGTGCTTCCTTGTTCATTTGTATATCCACGCAGTAGTGCTTAGTGAACGAATGCACTGAAGCCCATGTTTCTGCCAGGCATATGTCTTGAATGGGTGTGTTTGTCAGAAAGGCAATCGTTGCTCCCTTCTTTCTTGTGGAGTGGGCCCGTGCCCCCTCCGTTAGCTCTTGCCCTGCCTGTTTGTGGCAGAATTGTATCGTAAGTGCGATCAATCGCGCGATGGTGCTTTTTGTTACTGGTCTACCCAGGAAGCTGGTTGTGAAGGACGCAAAAAACTGCTTGGTTTTCCTGTGCTCCTTTGTTCTCTCGATGTAGTGCATCACCGCTCTTCTAGCGTCTAGAGTGTGTAGTGCCCTCTCTGCGCTTGTGACTGGGTTTTGAAAGATACTAGGTATTTGAATAGTTTGGTTCATATGGAATGCTGACATGACCTTAGGCATGAAGTGTGGGTCAGTCCTCATTACGACTCGGTCCTTGTGTATTTGGATGTAGGGCTCTTGCAGCATTAACGCTTGCAGTTTGCTCACTCTGCGCAGCGAGGTTATTGCTACCAGAAAGGCTGTTTTCATTGTCAGCATTTGTAGTGAGGTCTTGTGGACGGGCTCAAAGGGCGCCTTCATAAATTCCGTCAGGACTATGTTGATGTTCCATGCCGGCGGCGGAATCCTCTTTGGTGGCGCTATCATTTTTGCCCCTTCCAAGAATCTCTTTACTACTCGTGACGTAAAGAAACTTTCTCCCGTCTCACCTCGTGCGTAGGCCACAATCGCCGCTAGGTGGACTCTTCGCGAAGACGAACTTAGCTAGGCTTTTAGTAGATGCGTGAGGTATCTAAGCACCGTTGATTCCCTTGTCAACTTATTTTGCAGTTTATTTTTTCTGCACCACAGGGTGAACCTCTTCCATTTTTCCCCATAGCATTTCCGTGTGGTCGGTCTCCTTGCCTCACGGAGCACTCCCATAGTGCTTTGGGGTAGCTTAAGGTGTGCGAACACTATGTCTTCAGGAGTCATGCCGCTAGGCAGAGGCTCTCTGGTTCTGGGTGTAGAACTTCTCCGTTCTGCATGGAGAGTAAGTCTTTTCTTTTTGTGAACCTGTGTGGTGGCCCCTGTGCCATTTCCACTATTTGCGAGTACCATGTCTGTCTTGCCCACAGTGGTGCCACTAGGATCAGCGTCATGTTGCTGGTCCTGCACTTGTTGAGTCCCCTGTGTATCAGTGGTAACGGTGGAAAAGCGTAGGCAAATGTTCTTGACCAACTTATCCATAAGCATGCCCCTGGGATAGTTTTCCTGGTTGTCTGGATGCGATGTTTTGGCATTTTGCATTCAGGTGTGTTGCAAACAGGTCTATTGTCGGTGTGCCCCACCTCTTGAATAGTTTTTGCGTTTCCTGCCCATTGAGTTCCCACTCGTGGGATGCTGAAGTCTGTCTGCTGAGCCAGTCTGCTTCTACATTGTCCTTCCCCGGTAGGTGTATGGCCAGCAGGTCTATTTTGAGCGTGATGGCCCATCTCCAAATTTCCTGTGCCAGGTTGGACAGGGGAAACGATTATGTCCCTCCCTGCTTGTTTATGTAGAACATAGTTGTAGTATTGTCAGTTTGTATCAACACCCTTTGGTTGTACAGTTTTTTCTGGAAGGCCTTCAGTGCTAGCAGTACGGTCTTTAAATCCAGATAGTTGATGTGTCTGACCGCATCTGCTGGAGTCCACAGACCCCTCACTCTGAGCTTGTTTATATGTGCTCCCCATCCTATCTGGGATGCGTCTGTGGTGATGGTCAGTGTTGGGCTTGGTGGTGTTAAGGGCTTCCCTATTGTTATGTTCTCCCTGTTCCACCATGCTATCTCTTCTTGCACTGCGTGCGTTACAACCACTAGATCCTCCCAACTTCCGTTTGCTTGTGACCATTGCTGTTGCAGCCATTCCTGGAATGGTCTCATGTGCAGGCGTACATTGGGAACTAGGTGAATGCATGACGCCATCATCCCCATGATCTTGTTCGCTGTTCTCACTGTCAGAGCTCGCCCCTTCTGGTAGAGGCACGTCTCCTTCAGCAGGGCTAGTGTCCTCTTCTCGCTGGGCATCACAGTTTTCTTTACGGTGTTGATCTGCGCCCCCAGGAAGATCTTCACTTGTTCTGGTTCCATTGATTATATCCCCCAGTGTATTGAGAACCCCAGCTTTGTTAGTGTCCTTGTGACACGCTGTGCGTGTGCCTCTCATTTTTCGCGTGAACTTGCCTTTATTAGCCAGTCGTCGAGGTAAGGATACACGTGAATTCCTTCCCTCCGCAGGTACGCTGCTGCTACTGCTGCAAGGCATTTGGTGAAAACCCTTGGTGCGGACTTTAGACCGAATGCCAAGGTTGTGAATTGGTAGTGATCCTTGTTGATGGTGAACCTTAACAGATTCTTGTGCTGCCTGTTCATTGGGATGTGCAGGTAGGCATCTTTGAGATCCACGGTGGACATGAAGTCTCCGTCTCTCATTTGTGGGAGTAAATCTTGTAGGGATGTCATTTTGAATTTTTGCGTCCTTACGTACCTGTTTAGGAATCGTAGATCCAGGATGGGTCTTAGTGTTTCGTCCACCTTTGGTACCAGGAAGTAGTTTGAGTACACTCCCTTGTTCCTTTCTTTGAAAGGTACTGGTTCTATGGCCTCCTTTTGGAGTAGCTGTAGTGCTTCCTCTACGAGTTGTGCTAGCTCTTGTCCTGAGTGTTCCCTTCTCTTTGGTTTTTTGTTTTGGGGTCTCCTTTCCAACTCTATGCAGTATCCGTACTGTATGATGTTGAGTATCCATTTGTCTGTTGTTATTTTTCTCCATTCTTGGAGGAAAAATCTGAGTCTGCCGCCTAATGGTGTTGCATGCGCGTAGGCGTTTGGTTCGTGTAACTCTCTTTGTTTGGTTCCTTTGTGCTCTACCCTTGGAGGGATGTTGTGGGTGAGCACCCTCCTCCGTGCGAAGTCACTTTGAGGCGGGTTGGTCTCCCCCTCTTCTTCTTTGGCCTCGTACGTTCCCCTTACTGCGAAAGGACTGGCCCCGAGGCTGGTACTGCCAGTTCTGTTTCTGCTGCCCCTGTTGTCCGTGACCCTCGCCTTGCTGGAATTTTTGATGTGACGTTCCCGGCTGGTTTCCTCCCCTTCCGTAAGGTCTCTGTGTCGGGGTACCTCTTCTCATCCCTCTGAATTGCAGGGCCCCCATGGACCTCGCCGTCTCATTCTCTTTTTTGAGTTGGGTGAGTTTCTCATCGACTGGTGCCCCGTACAGCGTTTCTCCGTTGAAAGGGGTGTTCAGGATGTTGTTCTGTACCTCTTGCTTGAATCCTGAAATTCTGAGCCAGGCCGGTCTCCTTTCAGTGATTCCTATTGCCATCAGTCTGCTTGATGTCTCTTCCCCGTCCAACGCTTAAGGCATGAATTTGCTATATTCTTCCCCTCTTCCACTAGATGCGTAGCTCTTTGTTGGTATTGCTCGGGGAGATGCTTGATTAGGTCCCCCATTTCGTCCCAATGTTGGTACTGGTGCCTGTTCAGTAGTGCATTGGAGTTTGCCATGCGCCAGTGCATTGCCGCATTTCTCTCTATTTTTCTGCCAGCGAGGTCCATCCTTCTGCTCTCCTTGTCAGGAGGTGGTCCAGAGGTTGCCGGAACATTGGCCCTTTTTCTGGCTGTAGATGCGATAATGGAGTCTGCTGTGACAGATGCCTTGATGTATGGAGGGTCCTGGGAGGAGTGTTTATATTTTTTCTCTTTTTTGGGTGTGATGGATCTGCATGTTGCAGGGTCCTTGAACGCCTCCTTCCCCTGGTTCATGACACTCTGAAGCATGGGGAGAAACTGGCTCCTAGTTTGGATGGGGAGCAGTATCTCGAGTAAAAAGTCTGCTTTCGGTTTTTCCTCCTCTAGTTTCACGCCAAAAGCTGCAGCCGCGCTCTTTACGACCATGTTGTAAGCCCCAATATCATCTGGCGGCGAAGGCCTCGAAGGATAAGTCTCCACGGGCTCTTCTGGATTTTCGGCGTCGAGGTCCTGCCATTCCAGGTCTTGCGTCGTCGACTTCGCCGAGCCGTAGTTCGAATGCTGTTCCTCCTCCTCTTCTCCCTCATAGTAGAGGTCATCTTCCTCTTCTTCGGGAGTTTGACTGCTCTTCGGCGTCGAAATCGTCCTGCTCTTCGACCTAGACTATAACCATCGGTGGTTTCGTTGGGATTGTGAATTTCTTCATCTTCTCGTCGAACTCCTTCTTCCTTTGAAGGATGCTCTCCATCTCCGCCTCGAGCCTTCTCTTTTTCTTCTCCATGTCGGAGGCATGTTCGGCGTCGAGTGCTGGCCTTTGACTGAGCTTGCATCGACGCAACCTTGTCCTTCGTCGAACGCCCAATCGCGTGGGCCTGTTTCGACGGACTTTGTTTTTTGGCGGCCTTCGGCACCTGGGAGTCCTTCTCGAAGAATCCGCTGGGCCTTGCGTCCTTGGATCCACTCGCGGTCATCGAAATTTTTGGCGCCGGTGTTTCCTTCGAGGACTTAGACTCTGGTTTTCGAGAGTCAGTCTCTGTTTTTCAGAGCCCTTTCAGGGTTTTTGTGCTCGACGTCTCTCCTACCTTGTCAGACGTCTTCTTATCGGTCTCTGCTACCGTGAAGTCATCAGGTCCCTCGGCGACGTTGTCTTCGTCGGTGGAGAGGCCCAGTTCGTACAGAGACGGGGCCTTACCCTTTCCTTCCATGTTGTAGTTGGCTCTCCTCTGCCTCTCTCTCACCCTGAGTGTCTTCGGTGTGAAGGCGGAGCAGGCGTTGCAGTCTTTGCTCTCGTGGTCAACTGGCAGGCAAAGGTTGCAGACCGGATGTTGGTCCTTCTGCGCGTATTTGTGGTGGCAGTTACGGCAGAATTTAAAAGGTGATTTGTCCATTCCTGCGCTCAGTGTCCCTGAGTGCGCATTCTCCGTTGGACGTCGAAGATCGAGGTTTTCCTCCTTCTTAGTCTTCCCGGCTCGATGTTCTTCCTGTCTGTAGTCTCCTTTAATTTTCCTTCGATGAAACTCGTGCTCTTCTTCTTTCTTCGTTAAAAAACTCTGGAGCTTCTCGGTGACGATCCAGACCCAACGGCGGAAAAAAGAATCTAAAGATGGCGCCCCAAGAAAGCATGCCGACGTCACGAGTAGTACACCAAATGGTGGGACGTCGACCCCCACCTGGGCTACAAAAAAAAAAAAAAAAAAAAAAAAAAAAAAGGACAAAAGAAAGACTACGATTCCGGACCCAACCACCAGACCGCGGAATAATGAACAGCATAGTGAATCCAGAAAGATTCACGCTGCAAAACTTTATTTTTCTGTACGCTATTAAAACCTATCGCTCCAAGCAGTGCAACTATATCAACTAGTGTACAACCTTAAGAGCTCCCTGTGCAGGATGTTTTTCACTGCTAAGTCTAACAGAATGCAAAAGAAACACTTCAGTAAGGACCATTTAGCTTCATGTTTCTTTCAGGTCTTCATTTTAACTTGTCTCGATTGTTTACATTCACCTTGCTAGCATCACATCATGAACTCGAGAACCTTACACCACCTACGTTTAAAATATGTATTATCTCATGAACCCATTCGGCTCTATGTCTAGTATGCCCTTAAATATTGTGTTACTCAGAAAAATCAATCCTGACCAAAAATATCTAATCAATGACATTACAATAAAGAGATTGATTAAGCAGCAGAGGATAAGAATGAAGAGGAAAATTAATGACAATAGTTTAAAAATAAGGAAAGGGATAGCGCTCTTACTTATGCAGGACAATGGGTCCAGCGTGCCAGTTTTTGATTCCTTGCAGTTGGCTCGATCCTCAACATTCAATGCTTTCCTGTTTCCCGGCTGATGTCAAAGAACAGACAGTTAAGTTAGTTGGCTTTTATCACATCGATTTCTCTGAATTATAACAAAATTCCAGCAAATAATTGGCCATCTAAAAGTGGAAGTGCAGATCTAAAACTAGGTACCGTAACTCAATCCCTCAAATAATTGCATAAAATTGGGCCTGAATGGCAATGTAAACAAGCATTGGCAAAGTAAATAGTTCTGCCTTGCATTTTAGTCAGATTTAAAAGAAAGTTGCTGCTTTAAACGGAAAACGAAAAGGAATTGCTTTCTGTACACAAAGTATCTAGGAGAAAAATAATGTGTACAATTCAGTGTGCTTTTGACATGTATTGTAGTCCCTTATGAATTGCAATGCAGGTACACCCAATGAAGAAGAAATACACCAAAAAAGGCCAATAGCATGATGTTAGAGAAAACGAGCAGCAAAGCACTCCATTTTTAATCTACTGCATTGGAAACAATAGGCGACGCAGAACTCTAGGCAGTATAGCCAGAACTAAAAAAAAAAATTACTAACTAGAACATCTAAACTATCAATCCAAGGGAGGGAACATGCTCCAGGTTACTTCCCCACCTATAAAAACTAATTTCTAAACAATAATTGGTGTGTATGTCTGATCAGGATACATGAAATATCCTTAACCTTATGAGATTATTTTTTATATTAGATTTAGCTTAACAAAATAGAACCAGGCTAGTCAGCAAAGTTTGAAAGAAACACAAGGAGAGGAGAAGAGATGAAACAAGAGAAAATGAAAAATTGAAGTGGAGAAGCACACTGTTCAAAGAGTTGGTTGGGACTGCTCTGGTAGGAGCATTGGTTCTACCAGTTTGTGTACATAACTGCAACGTAACTGCATCTGCAGTTCACTTAAAGTCATTTTTACTTTCCTTGAAAGAGGTAAGCACCCAGGGTTGCCTGGCTCCTGTAGAGGCCAAGACAGCATCGCAGCACACGGACCTAGGCTCCTTTTAAAATGTGTTTTAATTTCCTTTAATCTGGCCAGTATCACCTATCTGAAAGGGAAGCCGTCAAGACAGGTATGGGGCTGCTGTGCTCCTGATTATTTCATTTGGCCATTCTTGATCTCTCCGACCTCCTGCCCATGACATACCCATGCCTCTTGGAAGGCAGGCTACTTATTCGAGGACGGTGGGCAGGCATACCACTGACGTGCCAACGGGAGGCCCATCCGCACCTGGATGTCACCAGGGGCCAGTACCCATGCTGCACCAGGGGCCAGTACCCATGCTACTCCAGGGCCCCACACCAGACTGTACATGTCTAGTGAACTTCTCCAGCTTGCCCCATCCTTCGCTGAGGAGTGCCGCCATGCAATCTATGTATCCCATGCAATTGTTGGGTGTGGTAAGTGTGATTTCATCCTAAGAGGCTAGCCCTCTGTGATGACTAGGAACCAAACAGTTGCGCACTCGCTTCTGATGGATCACTGGTAATTCAATTGTCGAACCCTACTTAAGCATAAGAATGACTTACTCTATTTCTTCACAAAACAACCAGATTCATAATTCCTAGCTGAAACCTGGTTTACCGAAAAACTCTGCTCCAGACATTCTAAACTCAATCCCAACAGGCTACTTAATTGTCAGACAGGATCGCATCTCCTAAAGAGGTGGTGGGGATAGAGATTATTTTTAAACAATCTATTTGTTGTACATTCCAAGATGCTAATATTGTAGACTGAGGCAGCTTTTTCACCCTGACCATATCCAGGAATTACAAGCTGGCAGGATTCTTAATTTACCAACCACCTGGGCCAGCCCCTAATTTTACCTCTTCACTAGCAGATATCCTACCCTCTTAGTCATTGCGCTATACGAATCTGGTAGTCACAAGTGATCGTAATTTACACTTTAACAATGTAACTTGCCTCCCGGCATCCTCCTTCACGGAGGACCCCTACTTACATTTTATGCCACACTTTAGAGCCAACATTTGCCAACTCCATAGTACTGATTGTTGGGGATCCCATCCCAGAATTTGGTCGCACCATTATATTTTTTCGTTTGTTTCCGCTGATTAGACCCATTTCAACCCATAAGGAAGGCGTAAAATGTAAAATTGGGAAATGGGCGAAGGTCACCCCGACTGCTTTCTCCGAGGCACTGATGTTGGAGGAATCGCAGTCAAGCAAAGATATTGATTTGTCAACCAGCATCTTGAAGGTTGGATCACTGGGTGTAGGAAGCTGGCTCTGTATTTACTATACCAAAATGAGGTATAGTGAGCACAGAGTCCAGTGGAACCCCAAAGGTAGGCAGAGGCAAAAGTAGATCGCACCTTACTCTCCATTTGTGGTAGTGTGGGTGAGCAGTAACGCTTTATCAGAGGTTAGTGTTAAGCATTTCTTGTACACACACAGGCAAGAAATTATGTCACACACTCAAAGACTGAACTCATACCAATCTGTTTGTATACTAACATGGTTATTTTATTATTAGAACCAAGTCCAGTCTGGTGCAGGTAAGTGAAATGCATGCTTTGCAAAATCATATGCAAGGTTTTACAGTTGAATGCAGGTTTAAATGCAGTTGATTGAATTACCGGTAAGTCAATGTTTCGAAATTACTTTGCAGTTACTATACAGATTACTCTGTACGTTACTATTTAGATTACGTTTTAAGTTACTTTTTCTACTCCGTGCGATATGCCTAGATATCAAACTGGGACATTTCCTAGGGAAAAGAGGAGTAAATGAGTTTTTGTACATATGCAGTTTCAGTGTTTCAAACAAACCAACTCCACACACAACAATTTGCAAGGGAAAACAGTCAACGTATTCCTAGGAAGAAAAATGAAGTTAACGGTTTGCAGTTAGGTACAAGTTTGTGGGAGTTGATATTCTGGGGTTAGAACTGGGGTTACCCCAGGGTCAAGGATGTACTCTCAAAAGCACCCTCAGCAGCACCAGGACGCAGGGTGCAGAATGCTGAGGCCCAATGTTAACCAAAGGGGGGACAAGGGTCATCCGGTTGGTGGCTGCTCATGAGCAGGCCACAAGTTTGTGGGAGCAAACCTCCTGGTGTTGGGCTCAGTGCAAAGGGAGATCCAAGTTAGCACCTAAAGTACACCCGTAGCGGCGCTGGGGTGGCTGGGTGAAAGGTGCTGTTTTGGCGTCAGGTGCCCGGTTAATTTAAATGGCTGTTGTCAGTTTTGGATTTTGGCTGCAGGCTCGGTCCAGGAAGTCTTCCCGGAGGAACCAACAGCTGGGCAGGTAAGTTGGAGAGCTCGGGACGTAGGTGCACCTTGGGTTCTCTTCTCCAGGGCGCAGGGGGGCTGAATGCAGGGGTTTCTGGAGGACTTGGACTCTGGAGTCCGCTGGGGGACCTAGCTGGGACCGGTGAGCCACTCGAACTTGGGCTGGGTTGCTTTGTCCTCAGCAGGCTCAGAGTCTATCTTGGGAGTATCTTTTGAACAGGGCTGCTGTTCACTGGCGATCTTGTCTTTGTTGAAGGTAGTCAGTCCTCCCAGGGTTCTGGAGGTCGCTGGCTACAGGACAAGTTGACTTGGCGCAGGATCTCTGTAAACTGTAGTCGGGCTGGTAGGGCTGGGGTCAAGTCAGATGCTTTCTGCAGTCTCCTCTGCTGGGGGGAGTCTTTCGTCCTTTGTAGGTTACGGTAATTTGTTGTCTTGGTTCAGGGCTGCCCCCTAAATAATGCATGTAGGGGGCGTTTTAGGGGTCTCGAGGTCAGTAGCCAATGGGCTAATGACCTTAGGGTGACTATACCCTTGGTGAGCTCACCCCACGTGGGGGAGGGGGCACAATCCCTGATACTGACTGGAGTATGCTTGCCATCTGCAAGATGGCAGGCATTGAAGAGTGGGCTCTACCTTGCCTCCCCCACCTGAGGGGTTGGGTTGGCAGAGGTGGGTACACCTTCTGGGCTGTGCTAATTGTTCCCGCCTGTCTTTCCGCTGAAAATGAGGGGAGACAGGAAGGGGGCCTGCTCCTGATAACAGGAGAGGCTGGGGTCGCATTACAAAGGCAGCAAGGCCTTTCAAGCTCCCCTGTCACAGATGGCTCTTCCTGGCCTGGGGTAGGTGTGCCTATCTGCGCTCAGAAAAGGCTTTCTTTCGGGGCACAGGGAGCAAAAGCTCACACTCCAGGGGTCCAAAAACATGTCTTGTGGTAGCAGGCTGGTGTGTACCAGTCAGGGAACCCGCTAGAGGCTGGTCGTTTTTCAGAGGTGATCTCTAAGATGCCCTCTGAGTGCATTTTCATTCAATTCCACACTGGCATCAGTGTGGGTTTAATGTGCTGAGAGGTTTGATACCAAACTTCCCAGTTTACAGTAAAGCCATTATGGTGCTGTGGTGTTCGTAATGACTAACTCCCAGCACCATGTACTCTTAATGGCATTACTGCACTTACAATGTCTAAGAATTGGTCTAAACACTGTAGGGGTACAGGGCTCATGCACCTGTCCCCTCACCACTGGTATAGTGCACCCAGCTAGAGGGGTGGCTGACCAATGCCAGGGCAGTGGGTTGTAGGCATGACACAGGAATGTGTGCCATGTCGACTCTTCACTTTGTTCTGCACCAAAACACACAGCCTGCAATGGCAGTGTGCGTGTGTGTAAAGGTACAGGGCCTCTAAGGGTGGCACAATAAGTGCTGCAGCCCTTGAAGGCTATCCCTGGCCACAGTGCCCTTGGTACCTTTTACAAGGGACTGACATGTGGCCAGAGAGGTGCCAATTGGGGATACAAATGTACAGTTGTGGGAAAGAACACAGGCAAAAGCAAACAGATTGGCAGAGACCCAGGGCACATCAAGTCAAAGTGCATTTGTAGTCTGGCAAAACGTGGGAGGGGGGGGTGGGGTGGGGTGTTACTCTAACAGAAACCCAGCTCCCTACACTGGGCCCTCAGCAGGATCCGCAGATGGTTCAATGAGGAACTACTGCTATGGAAGAAATCTTGCAAGCGCTTAGAGTGCTGATGGTGCAAAGATTTCAGTGCCGATAGTTAAGCTAACTATTACTTGGCTTTGAGGGAATACAATAAGATAATTAGCACTACACGCAGTCAATTCTATGCGCAGAATAGTCCTCGTTTAACTCTACGAGATAACTCGATAAAACCTTATCTCTATAGCGTGTATCTGCACATATTGCTTCAATTTTTTGACAAGGTAGCAAAAATCTGACACCTTCTCCGAGACAGCAAGGTGCCAAGAGACCTGGTTTGGTGTTCCAACCCCTAAAGAAGGCCTTCTCAGTTTCACTACCCCCTCCTTAGATGAGCTACAGACTTTTTATGAAGGTAAAATCAGAGTCACCATCTGGCCCATCCCCACCCAGGATTCTGGTTCAGGGTACTTAGACACTTTGCCCAGTCTGAACAATCTGTTGGACATAGTTCCCTCGAAATGGAAGCATGCGATTGTCAAGACGCTTCTTAAAAAACATAATTAGATCAATTGTAATCGGAAAATTGTATGCCCATCTCACTGCTTCCCTTCTACTAGAAAGTTGCAGAGAGGCATGTCAATGCCCAACTGACAGGTTTCATAGAGACTAATAACTTACTTCATGAGACTCAATCAGGTTTTTGGGCCTAAAACACAACACAACTAGGTCCGCCTTACTGCTGGTCTATGAGTCTCTCAGACTGTGCTGACTGGGAGCAAACTCTGGCACTCAATGCTGGACCTCAACGCAGTATTCGATCCCTTGGCCGTCTGCTAGAACAGCTAGGGAATTGCGGTGTCATAAGTTGACACCGGGTCTGGTGGCTTAGTGGGCGAATGCATCCACTGCAGTGGCCTGTGTTCGACCTCATGGTCACAGGTTCAAATCCCGGTGAGTCCACTCAGCCTCTCATCCTTTGAGGTCGACAAAATGAGTACCATTGATTTGGGTAACAATCAAAATCTGTTATTCAGCGCCAAGATGCCCCTTTGTGGGTGAACATGCGCTTCACAGTTACACGTTCTGTTATTTACGTGGCTGGCTTTCTTCCTCCAAAACCGCACCTTTCAGGTAGTTGCGGAAAAGTGGGTTGTTATTGAAGTACCCCCCCCCCTCCACTTTTTGCCAGATTTCTGATGCACTTTGAATTTATGTAGCCTGAGTCTCTGCCGATCAGTTTCCCAGGGCCTGTGTTCTTTCCCAAAACTGTACATTTATACCCCTATTTGGCACCTCTCTGGCCATACGCAAGTCCCTTGTAATAGATACCAAAGGCACTGTGACCAGGGAAGGCCTCTAAGGGCTGCAGTACATATTGTGCCACCCTTGGAGGGAGGGAGTGAGGGAGGGGAGACACACACAGACACATAGCCTGTGAGCAGCCACCAACCTAAGGCCCCTATCCCCCAATGGATAACATTGGGCCTCGGCACTCTGCACCCGGCAGCCCTTGTTCTGCGGAGGGTGCTTTTTGAGTGCATCATTGACCCTGTGGGAAGCCTGGTTCTAACCCCAGAAACCCAACTCCTACAACCAAGTACTTACTGACATTTAAACCGATA
The DNA here is from genome assembly GCF_964204655.1 of Triturus cristatus. Classification (NCBI taxonomy): domain Eukaryota; kingdom Metazoa; phylum Chordata; class Amphibia; order Caudata; family Salamandridae; genus Triturus; species Triturus cristatus. The sequence goes on along the minus strand of NC_140584.1, from coordinate 931,784,903 downwards.
ACTTCATTTTCTCCCATATGACTGCATCAACTACTTTTCTATGAAAAAAGTTCAAGTGAGGAGTTGAAAACTGTATGAGAACAATCTGTTTTTACAAAAACTGACTTACTTCAATTTTATTTAGGAAATGTCCCATTCGGATATCTAGGCAATGAGTAGAAAAAGTAATTTAAAATGTAAGTACAAAGGAATTGCCAAGTAACTGAAAAGAAATTTCAACTGTTTGTGAATTTTTGACCTACCTGTATCTACATTCAACGGCATTCAACTATATTATCAGAAAAGTACTATTTTTACTCAACTGCACCAAGGCTGGCTGGGGTATAACACTAAAATATAACAAATATTTTTGTACAAAACAATTGGTCAGAGTTCAGTCTTTGAGTGTGTGAAATCATTTCTTGCCTGTGTGTGTACAATAAATGCTCAACACTACCCTCTGATTAAGCCCTACTGCTCGCCCCCACACTACCACAAATAGGGAGTAAGGTATTATCTATTTAGTCTCTGCCTACCTTTAGGGATTCACTAGACTGTGCACACTATAACTTACTTTGGTATAGTATATACAGAACTAGCTTCCTACAGTAGTTCAAAGCCCCTTGTCATCGGAAGTGCTGCCTCTGCCACAGGGGGTGCCTCAGGGCTCTACATTGAGCCCTACTTTGTTCAATCTTTACACGCACACCCTGGATTAAGTCATCGAGCAACACAATGTGGCCATTATATCTTATGCCAATGACCCACAGCTGGTCACTTTCTCCTAGGAGGATGGTGCTACGTCTCAATTTAGATCCTGCCTGGTGGAACTTGCGGAATGGATGAACAGACGCTTCCTTAAGATGAACGCCAATAGAACAGGTACTCCTTGTAGATAAACAACCCTCCATTTGGTTATCGGCCTGATGCACTCAGTCTTGCTCCAGCCTCTAAACCGAAAGTGAAATATCTATGAATGTGGTTTGACACCAATCTAACATTTGATAACCAAATCTCCTACATGGCCGAAAAACGTTTATGCAAAAATCAATGACCTTCACATTACCACCAGGGAAACAATAGTCCCGGCTCTTGCTATGTCCAAACTGGACTATTGTAACATACTTTATATTGGAGACATCCAGGACAGACTACAAAAAGAGCAGAGTGCAGAATGCTGCAGCCAGTCTGTTGCTGGATCTTTCCGCGGTGTGCGGCCTCTGGTCAGGCCCTTGACAAAATACACTTTTCCCACTGATAATCTTTTAAACCATGTGCCTTTGCCATAACAGAGGTCCCCAGTACCTTTTCTCCTTAGTGAAACCCTACCGATTCAGTCGAAGTCTCAGGTCAAGGGGCACAGCTTTGGAAGTTGTTACATCACACATATCTTGCTTGGGTGGATGTTCCTTCGGCTTCCAGGCCTCAAAGCTGTGGAAGGCCCCTTCACCTGAAACCCTAGAAACATTCAGGAAGTCTAAAACCTGGTTGTGGAGGTTGACCTAATATTGGCATTTCCAGGGACTGCTTCTGGCCTCTTCTTGTTCACAGCTCAGGTCTATCTTCTTCTGTTTCCGCAGCCTTATTTTTCCCTCTTTTTTGATCTGTGTTTGATGTTTGTGATGGGCAATCTCAGAGCGGGGACGCTCAGTTTAAAGAAACCACTGCGCTATAAACATTTATAACATAACAGTGGTCATAAGATAGACAACGGTACGAGCAGGGCTCTGGATCCGCATCAAAATATGCACGAAGGAACTGACATCAGCTTGCAGAGATAGTGACTGTATGTGGCTCTACTTTGTCACTTTCATTGAGATATAGGTCAGCATGAAGCTGCATGCTGTCACATACCAGCACCCAGGAGCACTAGTGCAAATTTAAGTTGAGGCACCTGCGGTCAAATATATCCATCAGAATTTATCTCCGAAAAAAGCTTTATGTTATGAGAACCTAATCTGGTTGTCCATCTGCCTGGATTCAGGCCTGCAGAGGGCACTGAAACCAGTTTAATATGTAGATGACCGCTTCTTTTGTGAGACAAGTACAATAAAAAACAAAGTGATCCTTCCAACAACTAGACCAGTATTGACCACAATACAGCTTGAAACACCAACACTAGGTGGGTACATTCTATTTAACCCAATGGATCCAATTACTTCTCCACAACTGCCGCTAAAATGCTGGAATGGGTCCAGTGTCTGTTTGATCATCCCAGGATTAAACTTCTCCAATCTTCATCTCAAAATCTACATAAGCCCCAGACAGATTGCTCAGCATAGATTCCAAATGCATGCAGATGAGACAAACTGACTTCTGGCAGGATAACACCCCACCTACTCTTCTGGAAGCAAGTGCTTAGTCTGCATTCAATTGTCACACTAGATTCTAGTGATGGAAGCATCTGAGCCCTATTCACTGAACTTCGATCAGTTTCTAGACTTTGGAAGTCTTGCTACTTCTCCAAAAGTGTAGAACCTTAGGATACTGTTACACTCTATACTCACATTGGCTAAAGTCTACACAATAGTAACATGCTGCTAGACTTAAGTTTCCTTTACTAAAAGGAAAGAAAATGGCAGTAGTACACAGGCAGTGTTTGGGAGAGTTTCTTTCTCCGTTAATAACGTGTTGTGGGCACTGGCGAAGAAATTTGGTTGGGTGTTATTGCTCATTAATGAACATCAGCTTACAAACACTAAACATTTGGGGGCACCAAGCTACCCGTTTAACCTTGACATTTGATTCCTTCCTTGCATCCAAAGATACAACCCTGTATTAATAAACAACTCTGCAGCAATAAAATTAAATTAAAAAAGTAGGTGGAACATTCTCAGAAATCAGCCTGGGGCCCACCTCTCATAAGATTATAAGTAAACACTAGTTTTGTAGGTTAGTACTTTACTCACTGTTAAATCATCTTCATCAGAATTGAAGAGATTATCGAGATCAGTATAAGATACAACCAGATCATTCTCATGAATAAGGCTGGTTGATGCTGTTCGGCTATGAGGAGCTGCAGGCTGAGCTTCTGCAATATAGAAAAAACATAGATCAAGATAAACTGAAAAGCCCAAACAAGAATGTAAAACAGATTAACCAATAGCTAAAATACTGCAAACCTATATAGTCAAACCTGAAGTGACAAAATGTCCTTTTTAAAAATGAATTTAGAGTTATCATTTGATTACTAACAAATTACCAATAAACTTGTATACAGGCAAACGCTGAATCTGATCACAAGTATACAAAAAATAAAACTTACAGTATACAAGCTTAAGAGCAATATCTGATCACAGCACCAGCGTGTCAATTACTTATGATTTGACGACCCACCTCTTTGCATTTGTTGTGGTTAATTTCAATTAATTCATCACTTAACCACATTCTAGAAAATTAAATGTGTCAATTGCCCACAACTCCCATCAGAAAATAGGGCTTCACGTTCATATTCAGGGTCTTGCCTCTCCTTCAGTACTCTAAGAATCAACAGGTTTTGGAGCAAGTCATTTTTCCACTCTGCCAAATCACCAGTTAGCTTATCTGTTCCATTAGGTCATGTGATTTTTTTCTTCTGCCACTGCCCATTCCGGCATATTATGCAACGGTTTAGTTGAGACTTAGTCTGATGCAGCCGGAGATCACTATCTGACATGTTGCCAGTATTATCCCAGGTGAGCAACTCTGCACCACACTTCCCCTTTACTAAGGTTTAGGATTATGCTTAATAAGACTGGATGAAGACTATGCATTATCCCAATTTTCACTCATTTGAGGCACTGAGGAGAGAAACCTTATTTAATGGCTTAACAACTAACTAAACTAGAGGCAACATTTTCCAGAATATAATATCCAAACGTTTTATGCCTTTGTTCACGTAGTTGCACCATATCAGCTTAGTTAGGTACAATAAATTCCATGTGGAATCATTAAACACTATGCACTAAAGCGTAAAGTATTCCAAATAGTTTTAGACTTTTTTTTTTTTTTTTAATTCCAACACTGCTCAAAACTTTACCTTGCTTGACGGAAGGACTAAATAAAGACATTGCATCTTCCCCTTCATTTGGCAGTCCTGTTGCACCAGACATCCCATCTTCAGCCTTGAAAAAACAGAAAAGTAATCCTTAAAGATGATCGATTTTAATGTTCAAGAATATGGACTACAAGTATCTTTATGTGACCGCACTGCAAGATGCTCAGGTTGCCACGGTCACAAGAAACATTACTTTTAATTATGGTTTTGCAGCTTAAAGATATTCTAAATTCACATGCTGAGCAAAAATCTTCCATCTAGTGGATGGGTGCATATGTGTTATAGTATAAAATAAAGTTTGTTTAGTGGGTGTCAACATAGACAGAGGCTGAATAGGAAATCAACAGGTAGCCCACAAATACTTGACCAAAGGAGGGCCCGCATCAAAGTGGTGAAACACTAAAGCCAGAGACCACCACCCACCCAACAAGGAACAGGGGAACCAGATGCAGGAAACCATAAGCCCAGAGCCTAACACGGCAGCAATCCTGGTGACCAGTAACACCCCTACATTGGCACTACAGTTCAAGACTGACTCAGTGGCCCAAGAACTGGGCATTCTCAGGACAGACCACAAGAAACTGGTGGAGAGGGTGGAAAAAACTGACTCTCTGCTAACGCACATGAAACTCATGGAGACAAGCGGGCACAACCAACTGTTGGCCACTTTAACCGTAACACTGTCCAGATTGTGGGGGTCCCTGAATAGGAGAAAGACCTTATATGAAATTGTTCACTGAAGAATGGTTGGGACAGATGGTAGTGGGAAGCAAGCTCCAAATTGTTCACAGTGGAACGTGCCCACTGGGTACTGGACAGGCCGCCCTGCTGGGGTCTCCACGGAGAGCTAGGGTGGAAAAGCTATTGAACTTCCGATACAGACCAGATCCTTCAGGTGGCACGCACCCATGGTCCCTGGCCACTTGGGGGAAAGTGCAGGGAGTATTGTGAGGAGGTTGGAGGCATGAATATCTATCTGGGCTACATCACCAGAATTTAAAGACGGAGGGAGACCTTAACTGCGGTCAAATAACTTCTTCAAAAGCTGAACTTTCCTTAAAAGTATGCTCTCCATTTTACCACAAAATGGCAATCGTAGAACCGACCCTGACCCAGACCCCTGGGAGAAGCACAGAGTGGTGGAAACAGACCAAAGCACACAAAGTGACACTGCCTCAAAGCTACCACCTACTAATAACCAGGTTGAATCAAAGAGGACGAGAGTGGTGGCGGAAATACAGCAGCATCAGGCATGGGCTGGGGGGAACAGATGGGTGGCATTGGAGACAGACAAGGAAACCACCGAATGGGAGGCCTCTGGCTCAGGAGACTAACAAGATAAGCCAGCAGTGCCAGTGGTCACACTCATTACTACCAGTCATCCTTTTTGGCCTCTGTGGGTCTGTGGTACCTCCCTCCTGCCCTACTTTGTGCTGGAGTACTTTTGAATTTGGACATGTTGATACAGATGTTCATATTTGGGGGTTTGGACAGACCTCTCTGGAGGAGAGGAGAGGAGAGGAGAGGAGAGGAGAGGAGAGGAGAGGAGAGGAGAGGAGAGGAGAGGAGAGGAGAGGAGAGGAGAGGAGAGGAGAGGAGAGGAGAGGAGAGGAGAGGAGAGGAGAGGAGAGGAGAGGAGAGGAGAGGAGAGGAGAGGAGAGGAGAGGAGAGGAGAGGAGAGGAGAGGAGAGGAGAGGAGAGGAGAGGAGAGGAGAGGAGAGGAGAGGAGAGGAGAGGAGAGGAGAGGAGAGGAGAGGAGAGGAGAGGAGAGGAGAGGAGAGGAGAGGAGAGGAGAGGAGAGGAGAGGGAGTTTACTGAAAAAAACCATAGGTCTTGGGGAAAGTTGTAGTTAGTTGGACATTTCACTCGTATAAAACCATAGAAATTCCCCCATTATAGTTAGTTTAGCTAACTATAACTTGCGCCCCCGCAATGCACTGCTGATGATGTCACATATTACATCACTCATGACATAATAAGTCCCCTTGAATCCGGAGGGTCCCTGGGGTCAAACTAGCCCACCAGGTCCCTCCAGTACGCGCCACAGAGCTATGTTGCAGAGAGGTGTAAAAAGGGACGTGGCCTGGACCACCTCTCTGCAACAAAGCACAGTGGCACTTACTGGAATCACCTGGTGGGCTAGTTAGCCCCCAGGGGCCCTCAGGATTGAAAGTGAATTAATTCCCCAACTTACAACGCACCAAGTGGTGCGTTTGCACCGTGGTAAAGGGAGGGGGTGGGGCCTGAGGTGACGTGTGTGCAAACGCGCCCTGTGGCGCATTTTAAGTTGGGGAATTAATTTCTCTTCAATCCGGAGGGTCCCTGGGGGCCAACTAGCCCACCAGGTACCTCCAGTAAGCGCCACAGAGCTGCGTTGCAGAGGGGAGTTAAAAGGGGAGTGACCTGGACTGCCTCTCTGCAACACAGTCCTGTGGCGCTTACTGGAGGTACCTGGTGTGCTAGGTGTCCCCCAGGGAACCCCCATAATTGAAGGGGAATTAATTCCCCAACTTAAAACGTGCCACAGGGCGCGTTTGCAGTGTGTTGATGGGAGGGAGCGGGGTCTCCGGCACAATCGCAAGTATAAAAAAAAAAAAAAAAAAAAATTGGGGAAGGGGGCTGTGTGGCCCCCCCTTGTTACTGTTTTTGGGCCCTTGGGACCCCATCCCCCCCAGGTCCTGACCCCCATTAAAAAAATATATATATTAACGGGAAGGGGGCCACGTGGGCCCCCCTCCCGTAGCCAATTCTGGGCCCCGGGGACCCCATCCCCCAGGGCATGGCCCCAACTTATTTTTATTATGGAGGGGGGCTGCGTGTCCCCCCTCAGGCCATTTATGGCTCCGGGGTCCCCATACCCCGGGGCCGGCCTTTGCATGCTTTATTTTAATTTTTTAATTATTATTCGGGAGGGGGGCCGAGGAGAGGTGTGCTTACCTTTGCCAACTTCACCCCTTAGGTGGGGAGGCGAGGAACAACCAAGTCCCCCACCATCTTGGAGATGAGGGGAACCAGCCAACCAGAGGCATATGCCGCACCCATCCCACTGAAGGGTGCCATAATAGGGGGTTTACCCACCCCAAGGAAGGGGAAAACTGTAGCTATCTTAAACGCCCCAAACAGAACAAGTTACTTACCTTCAGTAACGATATATCTGTAAGAAAAATTAGTTATAGATTCCTTACCTTAGAATTACCCCCAGGCGTCAGACTGGATCTGGAAAGTTTTTCGTCAGCAGTACCTCTGCGCGTCGGTCGGCTCTGCGTCCGTCAGTGGTGTCGTGGTCCCCGGGATGACGTCGCGGTAGCTACTTAGATGCTGCCCTCGCGCACTGAAGTCAGTTCTGTGCATGACTTTCCACGCCAGAAATGCAGAGCCATGCAAGACACTGACCACTGGTGTACAAAACTAGGGCCCTGAAAGGATATCCTTAACCCCAGAAATAAGTTCGCAGAACGGGGAAGATGGGTGGGGCGGTAAGGAATCTATTACTAACTAATGTTCCTTACAGATATATCGTTACCGAAGGTAAGTAACTTGTTCATTTGAAAGAAACACGTTATAGATTCCTTACCTTAGAATAGATACCCCAGCAAAACCAACCCCAGTGGTGGGTCTGTGAATCAAGATAACACCAGAAAGTCCTGGAGAACAGAACGGCCAAAGAAGTCGTCTCTCTGGACTTGGCTGTCCAGACAGTAGTGTTTCGTAAACGTGTGCAGTGATGCTAACGTAGCTGCCTGACAGATGTTATGTAGAGGAACTCCACGTCCCAAGGCAGTAGTGGCTGCCGTCGTCCTGGTGGAATGGGCACGTAGCCCCACTGGAGGCTCTTTTTTTAGCCAGAGAATAGCATGCTTTTATACACAAAACGACCCACCGAGAAATGGTTTGCTTGTGTACGGCCCAACCTTTCTTGGCACCCACGTAGCCAACAAAGAATTGGTCATCCACACAGAACTATTTTGTACGATCCAGATAGAAGGAAAGCAAACGATTTGGGCCCAGACGGTGGAGCCTCTCTCTCTTTCGAAGGATACGGAGGTGGAAATAAGGTGGGCCAAGTGATAGTCTGCCCAATGTGGAAGGTAGTGACAACCTTGAGCAGGAAGGATAGATGAGTCCTAAGGACAACTTTGTCCAGATGTACAGAGAGAAAAGGAGGCTTAGAAGAAAGAGCCTGGAGCTCACTCACTCGTCTGGCAGAGGTGATGGCCACCAGGAACGCAGTTTTGAGAGTCAAGAGCATTAAAGGACAGTTGTGAAGCGGCTCAAAGGGAGCACACATTAAATAAGTTAAAACCAGGTTCAAATCGCACGGAGGCATAACAAAGAGAATAGGGGGAAGAGATGAGTTATGCCTTTCAAGAAGCGACTTACAACTGGGGCTTGAAAAGGGAAGGCTGATCTGGAAGCCGAAGGAAGGCAGAAATGGCCGAAAGATGGCCCTTGGTAGTGCCCAGAGCAGAGCCCTGCTGGGCTAGAGAAAGAAGAAACAAGAGAACCTCAGAAAGAGGGGCAGAAAGGGGATCCACAGCCTTTGCTGTGCACCATGCTACAAACTTGTTCCACCTGCAGGTGTATACAGTCTTAGTGGAGGGACGCCTGGCAGCCAAGATTACACCACAGACTTCAGGCGGCAGGTCGAAAAAGTCAACTGCCGCTGCTCAATCTCCACGCAAGGAGGTGGAGGCTGGACAGGTTCAGGTGGAGGACCGTCCCCTGCTGCTGTGACCGAAGCTCCTCCAGAAGAGGCAGTCTGATCGGAGGATCGATGGCCATGTCGAGCAGCTCGCGATACAAGACTTTTCATGCCCAATCCAGAGCCACAAGATTGACTTGGGCCTGGTTGTGCCTGATTTTCAGCACTCTGGGCAGAAGTGGTATAGGCGGAAAGGTGTACAACAGAGCGCAACTCCACTCGCGATGAAAAGGGTCGCCTAGCGAGTGCCGCCCTGGAAATTTCAACGAGCAGAATTGCTGACCTTGTTAGATCTATTTGCCACCAAAACGCGCAAAGGCTCTCCCCACTGTTGAAAGAGACATTGCACTAGCTTCGAGTGAAGACTCCATTCGTGATCCATCATGCACCTGCGGCTGAGTTCGTCCGCCCTAGCGTTCAGAGAAACTGCCAGGTGTTGAACCACCAGGGATATGCCCTGATGTTCTAGCCAAGCCCAGAGGCGGAGGGCCTCTTGAAATAGGGTCCACGACCCCCAGCCCGCCCTGCTTGTTGCAGTACCACGTGGCGGTGGTGTGGTCCGTGAACACCTGCACTACTCTTCCCCGGACAGAGGGAAGGAATGCTTTTAGAGCAAGACTAATCGCCCAGAGCTCCAGAAGGTTGATGTGGAGCCCTGACTCCACCGGATACCAGAGACCTCTGATCTCCACCTCTCCCATGTGGCCGCCCCATCCAGGGGGGATGCGTCCGTCACCACAGTGTGGTCTGGTTGGGGAAGGGAGAGGGATCTGCCATCGATCCAATCCTGGTTTGTGAGCCACCACTGCAGTTGTCGTGCAGTGCCCTGCGAGACCTGGACACAATCGGACCGATTCCCCTGATGCTGCGCCCACTTGAACTTCAGGTTCCACTGCAGAGCCCGCATATGCCACCTGGCATTATCGACCAGCAGGATGAAGGAGGCCATGAGGCACAGCAGCCTCAGTCATTCTGACCGAAACATGGGATAGAGGCTGAAAGTTCGGAATCATAGCCTGAATATCCCAGAATCGCTGTTCGGGAGTTTAGACTCGAAACCGCGTCTTATCCAGAACCGCTCCAATGAGAGGGCATCAGGTGTGACTTTGGCACATTGATGGAGGACCCCAGCGAATGCAGGAGGTCGGCCATAGTCTGAAGGTGGAAGTCAACTGCCTGGGGCAAGCCCGCCTTCAACAACCAGTTATCGAGATAGGGGAAGACAAACTCCTAATCTGCGCAGATGAGCTGCGACCACCGCCATCACTTTTGTGAACACCCGACGTGCGCTGGTTAGGCCAAAGGGGAGCACGGTAAATTGAAAACGCTCGTGGCCTACCGTGAACCGTAGGTAACGCCGGTGGGCCGGCAGTACGGGAATGTGAAAATAAGCGTCCTGCATGTCCAAAGCTACCATCCAGTCTTCCAGGTCGAGGGCAGACGAGACCTGAGCAAGCGTCAACATCTTGAACATCTCCTTCCGGAGGAAGCGGTTGATGTCCCTGAGATCCAAGATAGGACGCAGGCCCTTGTCCTTCTTGGGGACCAGAAAGTAATGGGAGTAACGACCACGACCTACTTCAGGGACAGCTACGCGCTCAATGGCTCCCTTGGCCAAGAGAGATGCAACTTCCTGCTGGGGAAGGGCCAGACGATCCTTCGACATGCGGTGGTATCTCGGTGGCATGGCTGGAGGGGTAGTCTCGAAGGGGAGCGAGTAGCCCCTTCGGACTATTTGCAAAACCCACTTGTCCAACGTGATGGTGCACCAGTGGGGGAGGGGATGGCGAATCTTGCCGCCCACTGGCGTTTGATGGACCTGAAATGTCAGACTAGGAGGGTTTGGAGGCTGCTGAAGAGGGGGCTGTGGTGGACTGGCCTGTCCGCTGGCCCCCAGAACCACAGCGGTGGTTTCCCCGGCTGTGATGGGGCAGAACAGGTTGCGCTGGCCTGTGGCTCTGGGCGGGACGTGGTGGGGCACCCCTTAAGTAGCCAGAAAAGGGGCGAAAAGCAGACTGCACAGGGCGGGTGGAGAAGCCCAAGGACTTGGCCATAGCCCGTGAGTCCTTGAAACGCTCTAGAGCGTGGTCTGCTTTGTCACCAAAAAGGCGACTGTCATCAAAGGGCATGTCCATCAAGGTGTTCTGGACATCCCCTGAAAAGCCAGTCGACCTCATCCAGGCGTAGCGACGAAGTGCTACAGACGTTGAAATGGTGCTGCCCAGAGAGTCGGCGGTGTCCAGCCCCCAACGGATGGTACACTTCGCCCCGTCCCGTCCCTCCCGGCGGCGAAAGCCTGGGAGAGCACTGCCCGGGCCTCCTCCGGACACTGAAGCAGCACCTGCGCAACCATATCTCACACAACCGCAGTCCTAAGCTGGCGGAAGAGAAAAGTTCTTTCCAAGATGGTCGATCTCCGGTGGAGTGGTAGGGAATGCGCTCTTGGAAGTGGAGCTCTTGGAAGTGGAGGCTTGGACTACCAAGCTCTCCAGGGTGGGGTGTTGGGAAAAAGAAAGTGGGGTGGCCCGGAGCAGGGCTGTGGCGTCGGGTAATCATCCTGTCCACAGGAGCCCCCGTGTTGGGTCTGGACCACGTGCGCAAGAGGACGTCGATGAGGGCCTCATTAAACGGCAGCAAGGGCTCCGAAGAGCATACTGCTGGTTGAAGCACCTCTGTCAGGAGGTTAGTCCTGACCACCACCGCAGGAAGCTCGAGGTTGAGAGTCTCGGCTGCCCTACGCAACACCACTGCATACGACGCTCCCTACTCCGTAGCCCCGGTAGGAGGAGACAACATGCCAAGGTCAGGGGAGGTGTCCAAACCACTGGCATCTCCAAGTTCCTCTCTCCAGTCCTGTTGACTGTCCAACTGGTCAGTCAGAGGGTCACCTGAACCCTCCCAGTCGTCCTCATCCTCTGGGTGCCATTCTGGTCGAAAAGGGACCCCAGGAGTAAACAGGGGCACAAAAACCCCACTTGGCGGCGGATCCGGCGACAGGCGACGCCAGTCCGGGACCAAGTCGGGATGAAGGCCGGGGTCGACGCCGGCCGGGGTCCGACTAGCATTGAACGCGGTAGAGGTGCCGGAGGTAGCGGCGCCAGTGGAGGTATAATCAGGTCGACTGGCGTCGATCTGGCGGAGAAGGTCTAGGCCCCCCCCCCCCCCCAACCGAGTCCGCGGGCCCTAAGGCATGCCGGCGGGTTCAGGCCACCCAAAGATGGCATGCATCACCTCATAGAACATACAAAGCTGGGCAGGAGTCGCTTCGGGGCCCGGAAAGGGAGGGAAACGTGGAGTCGACTCTTTGGGCTCCGCGTGCCGGAGTTGAGAAAAAAGTCAGTCAAAAAGTGACTGAAGGTACCGCTCTTCCCGGATCTGCGCTGGCTGGCGCGGAAAAAGTAAGAACTGACGTCCGCGGTCGAGGGTGGTGTGTAAGTAGCTAACGCAATGTCATCCTGGCGTCAACGGCGGACGCGGAGCCGACCGACGCCACCTTCCGACGCGCAGAGGTACTGCTGATGAAAAGCTTTTTGGATCCAGTCTGACGCCTGGGGGTAATTCTAAGGTAAGGAATATGTAACCAACGTGTTTCGCACCTTGCCTCCTCAGATAAGCAAGAGGGACCGAAGAGACGTGCTGGAGGAAGGACGACACCAATTGACTTGGCCCCAGCCCTACCGGCCTGTCTTGACCACGGCCTGCTCCAGCAGAATTCAGTCATGTCCTGCAGCCAGCAGCCCCCTAGAACCTGGAGGACCTCACCTGCCTTCCCCACAAAGACGGTCTCCTGTGAGCACCAAACTTGCTCAAGAACCAGACTCTGGCCGAATCCACAAGTCAGCACCACTCTGCACTAGATGCTCACAGCCAGAGTGGCCCAACACCACGAGGAGGATCCCCCCCCCCCCCCAAGCAAACCTGACCTGCGTCATGGTGATCCCTGACCTACCTCAAGCCTCCTGACGATGCCTGCAGCCTCAAACTGCTGCTATAGGTGCACCTTGTGTGCAAACTTGGATCCCTCTTTGCCCTGAGCTTAGCCCTAGGAATTTTGCTGCCATTCCCTAAAGCACGAAAAGGTCAATGTGCCAACAAGGGATTTGTTTTAAAGTGATCAGTTAGTTGTGAATTTCAAAGATTTGAATCAATAGGCATGTTAAGATAAATTAACAGCAATGTGAAATCAATTAAATGAACTGGACATCATTAATATAAAATGATAACAACGCACACGGGGGTTTCTTTTGTGATTTAAACACAATAATTTTTATAGTTTTATCCAAAGTAAAAAGAGTACAAAAGAGATATAAATTAGAGCAATATATCATGAAAACTGGGGACGGAATTAAGTCCTCATTTCATCTAAATATACACATCTATTCCTGATTGGTTTGAACAGAGATGAAACTCTTTCTGAGCATACAATCTACTGTACATAACATGTAAACTGGAATTAGATGGTAAAGTCGACGTTACGGTCTTGGGTGTTGTCAATCCGTCAGACCATCTTCAGGACAATGATTGCTTAAACAAGGACTCTTGGAGGTCTCAGTAGCGTTCTCACGTAACTTTGTTTAAAATCATGTGGGTATTTACACATGTAGAACTTGGCATCAGCAACTGCCAGATCGTGTTATTGCGGGAGTCAATCCTGCCGTGGTTTAATTGTTTTCTGTCGTTAGTCCTCAGAATGCGAAATGTTGTCCTTCTAACACGAAGGCAGCCTAATGAAGCACTGCGCTGTCATGTGCTTTTAAAGAATGGCTGTGTTTGCAATTCAGCACAGCTGAGAGTATTCTGACGTTAGTCTTCAGAAAACAGATGGGGGTCCGCTTGCGTTTCGACGCAAGCGGACCCCCATCTGTTTTCTGAAGACTAACGTCAGAATACTCTCAGCTGTGCTGAATTGCAAACACAGCCATTCTTTAAAAGCACATGACAGCGCAGTGCTTCATTAGGCTGCCTTCGTGTTAGAAGGACAACATTTCGCATTCTGAGGACTAATGACAGAAAACAATTAAACCACGGCAGGATTGACTCCCGCAATAACACTATCTGGCAGTTGCTGATGCCAAGTTCTACATGTGTAAATACCCACATGATTTTAAACAAAGTTACGTGAGAACGCTACTGAGACCTCCAAGAGTCCTTGTTTAAGCAATCATTGTCCTGAAGATGGTCTGACGGATTGACAACACCCAAGACCGAAACGTCGACTTTACCATCTAATTCCAGTTTACATGTTATGTACAGTAGATTGTATGCTCAGAAAGAGTTTCATCTCTGTTCAAACCAATCAGGAATAGATGTGTATATTTAGATGAAATGAGGACTTAATTCCGTCCCCAGTTTTCATGATATATTGCTCTAATTTATATCTCTTTTGTACTCTTTTTACTTTGGATAAAACTATAAAAATTATTGTGTTTAAATCACAAAAGAAACCCCCGTGTGCGTTGTTATCATTTTATATTAATGATGTCCAGTTCATTTAATTGATTTCACATTGCTGTTAATTTATCTTAACATGCCTATTGATTCAAATCTTTGAAATTCACAACTAACTGATCACTTTAAAACAAATCCCTTGTTGGCACATTGACCTTTTCGTATCTATCTGCCCAAGCCCTCAAGGGTATATTGGGTTTGACCCCTATCTAATATTATTCCCTAAAGCAGCCACAACCGAAGGCCCCCCAGCCCCAAAGGATAATATTGGACCTCAGCACTCTGCACCCGGCTGCCCTAGTTTAGCTGAGGGTGCTTTTTGAGTGCCTAATTGACCCTGGGGGGTCGCATAAATATCGTGCTCAGGGCCCAAGATGCCTAATCCATGACATTACCTCTGAAGCCAGCTGCCTCGACTGCCAGCAGGGACGCTGAGAGGGAGCGTGGCCTGAAAGTGCGGAGCTGTGCATTGCCGGGGGCACTTTATGATCCGGAGCCATCCCTGGCAGTAGCGGGCCTGCCATGACGGAGGTAGGCCTGTGGGCAGCGGCATCGCCTGGGACCCGTTAATTCAGAATCCTGGCCAGTAGCTGTGGTCGACTGGAGCGGCGTGCTTCTACACGCGAGGCCCCAGATGCGGGCCCAGCTGGACGAGACTACTTTTGACTGCAGACTGCCTGTGGGTGCAGACAGGCTCCCCCCCCCGCCCCCCCTTTCCCTCCTCCCCAACTGCTGGGGCAGATTAAGACAACTGGGGGGGCGATCGCTGTGGCCTTTCACAGAAGGGGCAGTGCCCCACCCCCAAGAATTTAATGGGACTTCCTCTCGTGTCCCCCCTCCCGCCATCCCTCGGCTGTGGATACTGGCTCCGGGGAGTGGTGTGGGCCTCAGTATGTACTGGAGGTGGAGGTCCGGTGGAGCCCACGGCCCCCCGCACGTTGAAGGACCAGAGGACCTGAACTGACCCGCACCGGAGTGAGCCAATGGCGGCGTGAGTAGGCCCTGAAGTGACAGACTCCCCTGGGACTTCTCGCCAGGCCTACCTCATGCGGTGTGTCTGAGCATGCGAGAACCTAGGTAATGGCCTACCCAGGCTGATTGTGGGTATTGGACCCGCACTGCATACTGGAGGAGCCTGTAATGTCAGTGTTTGAACCCTCTTCCTCTCTGCCTGTGTGGCTTGAAGTGATTGTCATGGCCGGTCCGTGCCGAGAGTGTGGGCCCTTAGAAGTGTTTGGACCCCCTCCCTACCCCCTCCACATTCTAACAGCTGAGTCAGATCCTTGTGGCCTAACCGCGACAGGAGTGGGGGCCCCAAGGAGTATTGCAGACCGCTCCCCACCTGGCTGCAAATTTCTGCCCTGCAAGTCTCCATTTGTTTTGACTTGACTTCGGGGCCGAGCACGATTGCGACTTAAGGCTCCCACACAGTTTTTTACACTGCTGAATAGCTGCCTCCTCTGGCCCATGACCGGGCTGGTGGCATAGCATTGTTTCCTTCAGTGTCCACACAGCTTAGTAAAGACCCATTGGCCTGATGGTGCTGTAAGTGCAATACGAAGGGGGTGCCTCGCCATCCAGGTAAAATGTCCACGCCCCAGAAGGCAAATTTAATTTTGTGTTCAGTTCCAAGCACCGGCTAGTGCATACTACTTCATGAATGGAGTACTCATCTAGAGATAGCATGGTAAACTCAACTAGTATGGTCCCGTGGTTCGGCCTGCCCTGGGCTAATCCACCTTTTGTCATACACTATCTTCTCCTGGAATTGGAATATACGAGGGATGGCTTCCATCCACAAGAAGCATGGAATTGTGGCTCAATTAAAACGTTGTCGTGCTCAAATTGTATACTTACATGAGACACACTTGGCTCGGATGGTCTTCCTGTCGAGTTTTTTCCACCTTTGCGTCACCTATAGGCCCCAAACAATTACAGCTATACACAACTTTGCTAGCGGAAGGAGCCCTGCCCCCCACGACCAGGGAGGAGATCGTGACTTCCGTATTAAAATCTGATAAGCTCCCAACAGACCTCGCCTCCTTTAGACCCCTCTCAAAACTTAATACAGAACATAAAAGTCTTAGTAAAATCCTGGCATTGAGGCTACTCCCCCTGCTCCATAAATTGATTCACACAGACCAATGTGGTTTCATACCAAAGAGTAGCATCTCCTTAAACATCTGCTGTTTTTATGCCCTGTTACATACAGCTCAAGTCCCTTTCCCCCGAGCGGGCTGTCTTTCATTGGATATTCGTCAAGCATTTGACTCTGACTTGGCCATACATGCTGGCTGCTTTGGCCAAATTTGGAATCCCTCCAGAATTTTAAAGCTGGGTGGAGTTACTTTACTCCAGCGCGAGCCAAAATGGGAATCAACATCTGCACGCATATCATTTTTCGTGGCACGCGTCAAGGCTGTCCCCTTCCGCCCTTTTTGCTCGTGCTAGCTTTAGAGCCCTTGGCACAACAGTTACGCCACGTTATGTCAACATACGGCATCCCAATTGACTCAGTAAACCACTCCGCATCGCTCTATGCGGATGATATGCTATTGTATTTTAAAGACATGCATGTGGACATGATATCTATATCCTCTTTGTTCACGCAATTTGGGGGAATATCTGACCTACATCTCAAAGCCTCTCAAGCAGTGGCGT
Organism: Triturus cristatus; assembly: GCF_964204655.1. Classification (NCBI taxonomy): domain Eukaryota; kingdom Metazoa; phylum Chordata; class Amphibia; order Caudata; family Salamandridae; genus Triturus; species Triturus cristatus. Next base: position 931,768,077 of record NC_140584.1, on the reverse strand, counting down.
ACTTATTTTATGACACACTTCACCCACTCTCCAGTTTGGTCTGCTGCTGTTCAGGGTAGAACCAATCACTTAAATATTTGGGCATTCACATTTACAGGATCACATTGGATACCATAGATGTTTCTAAAATGGTCATGCTTCCCCAGACTCTTACATAAATTTGTGAACCTGCCTGTAGCCCTACCGGCATGGATCTACAAAGCACTCGACACATTGCTCACGTCACTGCTCTGAGGACAAGGCTGTCACAGACTCGCCCTTGCCAAAATGCAGCTGCCAAACATTGAAGGGGGCACCAGATTTTAAAGCCTACTGCATACCCGGGCAATTGCAATGGTAAGCATACTGGCTGACAGGCCATAATTTATTCCAAATTGGTTACTCTCCTGAGCGGTTACAACTAGGGTCATTACAGACACTATAATGCCCAGGTGCAGGACGGGTATAGGATCACCCCTTTCTTCTCCATATAGCACTCCATTACGGGATACTGGCGCTGAAATATGCCAAAACTCCCACTCCCTATGCCCCAAATGTTCCGCTGTGTGGCTTACCAACCTTGAGGGGAGTACTATCGACCACCAGGTTGCGGAGATGGGTGGAGGCTGGAGTTGAAACAGTGGGTGATTTATTCCTGGACAGGAATTTAATGCCTCATGAAGTATTTACACAAACTAATGGTGCTCCAAACACACTGTTCTTAACTCATCCTGCAATCACACATTGCATATGCCGGGACTGGTTGGTGCATCAGAGGGAACCCCCTACCTTCCAACTTCTGCAAGCACTACACATAATGGGCCAAGGCAGCCATCTGGTTAGATGTTTATACCGTGGATTAAGTCTACATATGGGCGCTTCATTAAATGTCCCTACGGCAGAAGTGGGAAACTGCAATAGCCAGGGAATTCACAGATGAAGAATGGGCACAGATCCTAGAATACCCAAGACACATCTACCGTAATGTCCGTTTTAAGGCAATATAAGTGCAAATATTACCTCACACCCCAGGCGATACTACTCGGATGGCCTCTCCGGACTGTCCTAGGTGTTGCCGCCAGGATGCTGATTTTATCCACATGATGTGGGCGTGTCCCTCCCTGAAGGGTTTTTGGGCAGAAGTCACACAGAACCTTACACAAGTTACTGAACGCACCACTTGGGTTACTATCGAGGCCTGTCTTTTGGGTATTTGCCCCCTCCCCAAATTGGCTGTTGTATTGTGTCGCTTTACAGGGCTCTCCTTGATGCTAGCCCAGAGACTTATCACGCAGCGCTGGAAATCGTGTGTGCGTGCCGCATCAGGGGAAGTGGAGGGAGAGTATAAGGGAATGAGGAAAAAAACTATCAATGGACTAGGCCCATCTGTTAGAACAATTCAAACTACACACCGCAACTGATCCCGAAGACTGAGCGGACGCCCTAGGTTTTGTCCACTTGTATCTATCTAATTGCCTGGGCACCTGTGTAAAGTTAAGCAGTATGTATTGAACTGATTATGTACCCCCTTCCCTTCTGACACGGAACCTCTCTGCCCACCTTTTTCTGCCTCTACTGCTCCGGCTTGATCACCCTGTGAGGATGTATATCGGGACACAGACACCCAGACCATAGCAGCTTCATTTGAATGTTTTACTTTTGCTTGGGAAGGATGCATCCTTTTGTGGGAGGGGAGAGTGTGGGGGGAGTGGAATTTGAGCTCTAAAACTCGCCTAAAAAGTGTATCCTGATATGCAAACTGCTCATCTCTCACTGGAGTGCGAAACTGTACAGATTACATCTGTTAAATATACATTTGTGCCTTTTCTTTTACAACTTCTGTATGTGTAAGAAACAACTAGGTGATGTACCAAAGAACAGATGTAAAATGTTTATGCATAAACTGAAAACGGAATAAAATGCGTTAAAAAAAAAAAAAAAAAGAAATACTTGACCCTGAGGGAACCCTTGTTCTTACTCCAGAAACTCTACTCCAAAGATTGATTGCTTACCTGCAAACCAATAACCTCATTGTTCTCCATAGGATTGCACTGACGCTTTTCCTCTGAAAAAGTTCCAAGTGTGGAGTTGAATTATACCTAATATAGTTGAAGAAACCTAAGCAACTGTTTTAATGAAAAACAGTTTTACTTACCTTTATCCAGGAAATGTCCCAGTGTGATATCTAGGCATATCACACTGAGTAGAAAAAGTAATCCAAAAAGTACTCTGCAGTTGGGTTTGAGAGGTAATAAACTGTGCATGTCTGGCTGGCCATCGCAAGAGAGCCAGCCCAAAAAACACTCACTTTAAACCTAAGTGCCCATCACTGCTTTCTGCTGCTGCCCGACTGACAGCAGCAGAAACAAGAAAGCTCCATTCCCCATCCAGACACTCAGCACAAGATTTTGAAAAATAAAATAATAAATTAACTTTAGTACCATCTTATTTTCCATATCTAGGAGCAATTTGGTTAGTGGAGCGACGCTCCTCCGCCTTAACAGAGGAGCCACCATGTCTATCTTGCCAACTCATGGAAAACATAAAAGTATATTTCATAAAAAAATAAACTACAATGGGAGGTATCAAGGTTACAGAGTAGCATTGCAAGGTGAGGGTCTGCAAGATCTAAGCATGCAACTGAGAAAGGTGATGCTGTTAACATCCTCCGATACTTTAACGGCATACAAAGGCACTGCATCAAGAGCGATTTCTCAATCTGAAACGTTTTTTGTTAGATCAAAGAATGAGTAAGAAATCAGACTCTCTCATTTATGGACTGTTTAAAAAGGAAAGAACAGTCATATCTGTATAAAACAAGTGGGAGACAGAAGTGAGTAACTTTCTAGTTGGTATATTTGTTTGGTATTTGATATGTTTTATGTATGTGCAATTAGGGGAATTGTTAGCCCTTTACACATGTTTGCTTATTGGTTTTATTTTTGTAGGTTTAATGTATTTTACAGTATTTGTATAACCCAGGTACCTACTCCAGGAGTGAACAATTATAGGCTCGGTTAAAATACATTTGCAGAGATTGTGCATACAGCCCCAGGGATTAATTTATTAAATCACTTGACAACGATATGAGAATCCATTTCCACATTACACCACCTTTCATTCACACGTGTTTAAGCCCAGGTTATGCGGGGGATTAGTGCTAACCCCTATACATTTTTTATTATCAGCATGAAGCTGGGCTGTCATGTCATGTCATGAAGCATATGCACACATTTGAGGACGTCATTGTGCTTTCTCTTGTCAAAGGGGTGCAGCATTGGGAAAAGGCATTTTTCTGTTGCAGTACAGCATCGGCAAAAACACTGGCAAAGCCACCAAGTCAGATAAACGAGACCATATTGACCTTGCCAATGCTTAATGGTTTAGCCATATTTTCCAAAGTAGTACAGGTATTTGAACTTTCCATGATAGTTCAACGAAGATGGTAAAAGGTCTTTACAATGTGTTGACTGCCTTCACATAGCTAATAAGGTCATCCACAACATCCAAGGTCATAACCACCATTAGCAAACTAAGTCTGTGGGAAGATCAACTCACTAGACTGTTGTATTTAGATAGTATTTGGAATTCATTTCCTAAGCCTTAAGTCTAGGCTTGGAATAAGCACTAAAGGTGGTCTTGGAGCTTTACTGTGGTATTGAGCATGGGGGATGGTGAAAGGCAGTTTGCTTTCCATCTTATTGGATGCACACAGGCTACCCTAACAGCTCAGCTCAAATTGCCTCAAAGTACATAGATTTGGTTCCACTGGGTTATATGAAATACTACCAAAGTTGCATGGCAACAAGCTCTCCTTTATTTTCATACTTCTTAAACATAAAAGTCTTCTGAATGATGTTCATTTTCAATTTTTCATAAATAGTTATTGCATACAGAGTTGCTTTAACTTTACTTGGAACTGGATTACCACCAATGGATTCTCCAAACTTTAAAGTACATTTAAAACAGTATAGTTGAAATTAAGCTGTTCACAAACCTTGTGTTTTTTACCAGTTTCACGGTCAACCACCGATCTTTCTTTCTTTGGATCGGAAAATATTAATTCATCATCACCATCGACAAAGGCGTAAGGATCAATTTCAGGCCCATTGTCAGTGTCTGATAGAACTGTGGGTAGGTACTGGTTTTTACTTTGATATTGTTGTACTAGGTCGTCTGAAACTTTTAAAGGCTTCATGTATTGCACCATTGATCTGTACAGCAAAGAAAAAAGGTAAAGCACATTAATACATGCTAACAAAAGACAGGCTTGAGGAACAAGTCATCTAGTAATCAGAAATTAACAAAGATACAACTTTCAGTCATCCAACATGCACTAGGGAAGACAGCATATACATTGAACCGAAGGACCTGTTTTTCAACAGTCCAGTCAAACTCACTGATTAAGCATTAACAGAGACCAAGGGTACAAAGCTTACGTTTTTGGTCTTTCTCACTACTGCCACTCTGGATTTCCTCCCCAGACTTCTTCAAAAGATAATCACACTAAAAAGATAGCTCATAGGTATACATTTTTGATCAAGTCTTTATTTAATTTTGGTCAGAAAGTAGTTTACTACCTTAAAAGTTAATTGAATTCATGGGAAACCCTCAGACTTCAATTTCAAGCAGACTGCTATCATGTGACTATGCGCACTTATTCAAAGAAATCTGCTAAGACATAGGTGCTTTCTTGGCACTTTTGCTAACATAACTAAAGATCAAAATAAACACTTTAAAGTTCCGCAAATTATCATCTACTGAAAAAAATATATATATTCAAAGTTATCGCTGATATGCTACTCACTGGAGTGGTTATAAGTAACATGAGCTTGATCAGATCTTTCTATGCAAATGTACTCTTAAAATAGAAGACAACGAGCAAAAACATGCTTGGATGTATGTAATGCATCTATCATTCCCAAGACGATTTCCACAAAGCGGACTGTACTACAAAACCCACTTGAGATAGTACACGTCAGGTGACTAAATCTGAACTCCATTTCTATGCACATTCTTGAACATGACTTACACCTGGAAAGTATGCTTAGAATGTTAGCTTGCGCTTTCATTGTCTATTTCATTCAGTATTAGTGACTGAGATAGAGTCTCACATATTAAAAGACCAATAGCACTATACCCCAAGAACATCAGATTATTTTTTGCAGAATGAGCAGACTAAAGGGCTATCCAAATCACTACTATGGAGGATGAATCACAAACAATTCCAGCCAAGTCAACCATACTGGAGACTCAATGATCCAATGAAGTAACTTGTCCTCATCCAGAATAGAGTTTTAGAAAAAGTCCATTATCTGACCATGCAGTAACATGGGAATGCTCGAAAAAGTAGTAGAAACATGGTTTGACAAATTTTGGAATCCGCAATGGAGTCAGTTTAGCCATATATGCCTTTCGAGTGTCTTTAGAGGACTTTGTATAACTTCTTGACAGTCAGCCAGACAAAGGCTCGAAGATAAAAAAAAAAGCTGGCAAAATAAAATGTATTCTACTGAAGAGGTTAAACTCATGTACTCCAAATGCACTGAGAAAACGGATGCAATGTAGAATATTTGACTAAAGGCTAAGTGGATCAATTTCAAGTTCACTTTTGTAACAGGAGTCAAAAGCATTTTGTTATAAAATCTGTAAGAATTTTCACTGTGCGCCCATAACTGTACATGTGATAATCATGGGTGCCAGTAAGGCACTATGTTAGACATTAGGCCTGGGTAGACTGCACTACTGCACAGATAATCCTTTTTTAGTTGCTGAATAGCATTAAGCGACAAATAAATCCTTAACGTTCAGGGACTAAGTGATGGAAGTGCATCAATTAAAATGTTTGTTAAAAATGTATACACCCAAGACCAGTGTGCGTACTTTGTTAGCCAATCCAAAGACTGGTAAGTGCTGAAAACTTCTTTTTAGCTTAATTAAGTTCTCAATTTACTTGCAAACCTACATGACCCACACATTGTACTAGTCTTTATATAACTTTCATGTGCCATTAGTCTGTGTTCTTTTGTTGCCTGGATGAGCAGAGGTAGACTTTGGATTGTGATACATGTTTGGCTGCTTAAGAGCATTGCTACATGACCTGGGAGGTTCAAGAGCCACTTTCCAAGGAGGGTACATAGCTTAAGCAGCACGTCAATATGCAGGAAATGCTCTTTCAAACACCAATAGGGATTTGAAATGTTATAGTCTGTTTTTGAGCCTCTGCGCCAGAACATCTGTTGGTATTGAAGCTTAATAAATCAAACAAAGCCATAACATACTGTTAGAAATACTGACAGAATTCAAGTAGTTGGACCAATACCTGGGAAAAAGTGGAACAAATGGGATACAGTGTCAAAATACCAGATGGATGGCTTTGATGCGGTGGCGGTTGTGCATATTAACAATGGAAATACAATCCAGCAGGGAATCTGTAGGGGGACTAACGGAGGGTAGGGCAATGTACTTGCCTGACAATATACTATTTATGTGTATCAATTTGAAAACATTGTCCACCATTACAACTGTAAATCTGAAATCAAACTTTGTTCCAAAATCAGAAGGGCAAATAGCCTTGCCTTTCGTGCAAAGTGTGCAAAATTTCATGCTATTCTATGCATTTTCTAAAATGTTCTTTGATTTTGTGTAGAATGTTTATAAATATATTTTGAATTGGTGACCTGTTTTTTTTTTTATCACTGCTCCATGTACTTCATAAACTTTTTGCATAAATTTCATTTAGTTTTCGAAGTTAATCACTCTGGCATGACTTAGTTCGATGTCTGCTACACAAATTGGTTTAAGTTGTTTGCAAACTGAACTACCTAAAGTTTGTTTAATTTCACCTTGAAAGTTTGTTTGAACGTTTTAGTGTTCTAATTTAATTAACATTGCTGTGGCCTTAAATTCTTTTAAAACTAGATTGGTTTGATTTTTAAAAATAAATGACCGTGACTAAATCGTCATAAGCACTCTTTGCAGAGACTTAATTTGAGTGTAACAATATTACTCCCCTCATTAGGGGAGTCACAACAGGTATTTATGACTAAAGTGCACGCATATTGTCCAAAAGATTATATCCAAACTAAAGCAGCATGGCATGTTTTGATCTCAGTAAGTGGTGCACATGTACCAGTATTCAAATGGAAGCATGATTCAAATTGAAGGATGTGCATGTGCAATGTATGGAACATTGGATCATGTATGTTGGATGAAGTATGCAGTAGAATTCAAATAGTGAACGAAAATGCAAGCAATCCATGCCAAAAAGCGGGGCTGCAGTAGTAAGCAGTATGAGCACAGCAACTGAAACGCTAGAATACAGTGAATGGAACACATGCACACAGAAGATCAAATGGTTAATGAACTAGGATTTATCTGTGAGAAGTAACAAGTCTCTCAGAAAGACTATTGCAGACAAAGTAACGGATGCCTTTCTCAAGCACATTACTACTCCTTGAAAGGCTCTCCAAGTAATGTAGTCAGACTGGAGATGAGAAAGGGAGAAAAAAGGAATATGCTACTTACCAGTATGCATCTGTTCTTGGCATGTAGAGCTGCAGATGTACACACTATGCATAGATCGCCATCTGGTGTTGGGTCCGGATGTTTGCACTTGTTTTTGTCCTGGACAGTCTTTGGAAGTCACGAGGTAGGTGACTCCTCCTTAGGATCATAGTGCGCATGGGCATCGGCTCCATCCTCAGATTGTTTTTCGCCAGCAGGGAAATGATGGAGCTTTGTAAGAAACAGGAAGATGCCCTTGTATACCGTATCTATAATACTGGAACAAATAAAGGAAGCCGGGGAGGTGGATGGGCGTGTGTAGATCTGCAGCTCTACATGCCAAGAACAGATGCATACTGGTAAGCAGCATATTCCGTTTGAGGCATACGAGCTGCAGATTACACACTATGCATAGATTGTATAGCAGTCCCATTCCTTAGCGGCGGCCACCAGTATCTGTTGCAGTAGTCTGAAATAGGGTTTTGAGTACAGCTTGGCCCACACTAGCTTGTTTTAATTTCGCATCTACACAATAGTGTTTTGTGAACGTGTGCGGTGTAGACCATGTAGCTACTTTGCAGATGTCATCTAATGGAATGTTCACTAAAAATGCCATAGAAGCCCCTATTTTTCTTGTAGATTGGTCTCTAGGAGGAACAGTTAAAGTATGTTTTGCTTTGTGGTAGCAAATTTGTATGCATTTAACAATCCATAAGGCTATCCCGGCCTTTGATATGGGATTGCCTTTGTGTGGTGGTGAGAAAGAAACTAAAAATTGTTTCGTTTCTCGAAAAGGTTGTGTTCTCTCAATGTAATAGAGCAATGCCCTTTTAACATCTAAAGTATGAAGATCTCTTTTTGGGACTGTGTGTGTTTGCAAGAAGAATACGGGCAACTCCACAGATTGATTAAGGTGGAGGGAGAAATGACTTTAGGGAGGAATTTAGGATTAGTTCGGAGAACAACCTTATTGTGATGGATTTGTAAGAATGGTTCCTGAAGAGTTAGTGCTTGTAGCTCACCAACTCTTCTTAGAGAAGTTATGGCCACTAGGAAAGCAACCTTCCATGTTAAGAATTGTAGCTCACATTTATGTAGAGGTTCAAAGGGAGGTCCCATTAGTCTTGTGAGAACGGTATTTAAATTCCACACAGGTCAGGGTGGAACTCTGGGAGGAATTATCCTTTTGAATCCTTCCATAAAGGCTTTGATGGCAGGTACCCTGAATAGTGATACATTTTGACTATTTTGTAGATCTGCTGCTATGGCAGCAAGGTGTAGCCTAATAGACGTACAGGCTAAGTTGCACCTTTGTAGGTGTAGTAGGTAGCTTATGATGTGTTGGATAGACATATCTAGGGGATTGATGTTATTGTTATGACAATATATCACAAATAGTTTCCACTTGGCTGCGTAGCAGGCTCTAGTGGTAGGGCGTCTAGCTTCCTTAATAACGTTCATACAGTCAGGAGGAAGGTTAAGGTAACCGAATTCTAAGTTTTCAGGAGCCAGATCGCAAGGTTGAGCTGAGCTGGGTCCGGGTGTCTGATTTCTCCACGGTTCTGGGTTAAGAGGCAGGGTGAGAGATGTAATCTTTGGTGCGGAACTACTAACAGTTCCAGCATTGTGGTGTACCACGGTTGTCTGGCCCAAGTTGGAGCAACTAGAATGAGTGTCAGTGAGTGTTGCCGTAGTTTGCGCACCACCAGTGGTATGAGTGGGAGAGGCGGAAAGGCGTACGCAAATCTGCCTGACCAATTCATTCATATCGCACTGCCTTTGGACAATGGGTGTGGGTATCTGGCGGTGAATCTTGGGCATTTGGTGTTTTCGTGGGTGGCAAAGAGGTCTATCTGTGGTTGCCCCCACATTTGAAAGAATGGTTGAAGAACTTGTGGATGGAGTTCCCACTCGTGGATCTGTTGCGTTTGACTTAACAGAACGGCTATGGTGTTTTGGACTCCTGGGACATGTTGGGCTAGGAGAAAAATGTTCTGAGGTATAGCCCACCCCCATATGTTCTGTGCTAGCTGAGAGCTGCAGAGAGTGTGTCCCGCCTTGTTTCTGTATGTAGTACGTGGCTGTCATGTTGTCTGTGCAGACTAGGACAGTCTTGCCTATTTGTTTTTGAAATGCTTTTAGGGCTAGGAATATAGCCAATAATTCCAGGTGACTGATGTGGAATAACGTTTGTTGAGGTGTCCACCTGTCCTGCATGGTGTGATGTAACAGGTGAGCTCGCCAGCCGGAGAGCAATGCGTCCGCTGTCATGACAATTTGAGGAACTGGCTCTAGGAAAGGTCGCACTTTGGAAAGGGTTTTGGTGTTCCACCACTGCAGAGAGTGATGAATTCGACCGTCTACCAACACCAGATCTGTTAGCTGACCTTGAGCCTGGTTCCATTGGCGCACTAAGCACTTGTATGGGACGAATCTGGAGTCTTGCGTGAGGCAAAATGAATTTGCAAGAGGCCATCATCCCTAAGAGCTGCATGAACACTCTAGCGGGAAGAGAGTGATGCGGCTGAAATTTGGGTAGGAGAGCGAGAATGCTTGCTATCCTGGCTGGACTGGGGTAGGCTAGCGCTTTTGAGGCGTCTATTGTGGCGCCGAGGTACTGTTGCGTGTGAGAGGGTTGCAGACGAGACTTGGTGTGGTTTATTGTGAACCCCATGTCGTGGAGTAATTGGATAGTCGCGTGAGTGTGATGAACACATTGTTTGTACGAGCTGGCTTTTATGAGCCGGTCGTCGAGGTATGGGAAGACGTTAATGTGTTGTCTTCTTAGATGGGATGCGACTACTGCTAGGCACTTTGTGAACACCCGTGGTGCTGTTGTGACTCTGAAAGGGAGTACTTTGAATTGATAGTGGTATGAGAAAATACAGGGAGTAAACTCCCGTGTTTTGTTGATGCAGGGGAACTAGTTCTATTGCACTTTTTGTAGTAAGGAAATTACCTCTTGTGTCAGGAGTGACAAATGTTCTGCTGACATTGGACGCTGTTTGGGTGGAATGTTTGGGGGGGTAGAGGTAAGTTCGAGACAGTAACCTGATTGCACTATTTGTCGCACCCACCTGTCTGTGGTGATAATGGTCCAGACAGGAAGGAACTGTTGTAGTCTTCCACCGACAACAGTGGAATGGTCCGGGGGAAGCGGAGGGAAGTCATTGGGCAGGGGTGGAGGCAGAGCGGGTGTTAGTCTTGCCTCTGCCCTTGTTATTATTGCCTCTGTATCCTCCTCTCTGATAACCTCTGATGAAGGTGGATTGGGTGGGAGCCTTGTAAGAGGTGGATTGGGTATCAGACTAGTATCCCCTGGTGTTGCCCTTGTAAGATGAGCGACAAAAAGAACGTCTGGGAGCTTGCGACTGCAAGGCTCCCATTGATTTGGCTGTGTCGGTGTCCTTTTTCATCTTCAAGGGATGCATCAACATTAGGGCCGAAAAGGTGTTGGTCGAATGGTTGGTTGTGGATAGAGCTTTGCACCTCAGGCTTAGAAACGGAAATGCGTAGCCAGCGTGCCTGCGGAGGACGCTTGTGTTTACTGTTCTGGATGCCGTATCTGTCACATCAAGAGCGCACAGGATAGAGGTGTTGGTGATAATTTTACCCACCTGTATGAGGTAGTTGGCCTTATGTTTGTATTTGTCCGGGAGGTGTTGAGTAGGGAGTTTAGACTCTGTCGGTGGAGCTGCATCACTTGATGTCTGCGAATTAGCCCTTTTTCTATCATTTGAGCATACCATGGAGTCTAATGGAACAGGGCCCTTAATGTAAGCTGGGTCTGTAGGGGCAGCTTTGTATTTTTTCTCAATTCTAGGATTGATGACTCTAGCCCTGACAGGGTCCTTAAATACTTCTGTAGCGTGTTTAATAACCCCTTTGAGCATGGGTAACGTGGATGTGGACCTTTGGGTGGTGTCAAAGGTGTCCATTAAGAAAATCCTCTTCGACCAGTTCCGTATGTAGGTCGACCCCGTGGAACTGGGCAGCCCGGTGTATCAGCTGATTAAAACCCGTGGTGTCTTCTGGTGGGGAATGCCTAGAGGGGAAGATATCATCTTGCGGGACATTAGGGACATCAGGCATATTCTAGTCATCCCAGGGGTCAGGGGAACCTGGTGGACTGGGGTCACCTAGGGGCAGGTCGTTGTCACCATCCCCTGTGTCATCACATGTGTCGTCATCGTCTACTGGTGTAGGGGATGGTGTAGGAGAAGGAGGTGGTTGGGGAGGTGGAGAAGGAGGTGGAGGAGGAGGTGGAGGAGGGGGGAGGGGGTGGAGGAGGAGGTGGAGGAGGGGGGAGGGGGAGGGGGGGGGGGGGAGAAGGGACCCTAATAGGTGATGTGGCTATGTCCCTCTTTTTAGGTGGTGGAGCTAGTGCAGGCATGTCCAGTGGTCTTTTTCTGGAACTCAGAGTCAACTGACCAGTTTAAGGGTCTTTAGTTTTTTGTTGAGGGTCTGGTCTAAAAAGCTCTTCTGAATAAGGTTGGGTGTTCGGTGTCGACATAAAGGGCTTTTTCGGCGCCGGCTCCGGAGCGGTTTTGGGCTTCGAGCCGTGTGGTTTACCAGTCTGTGTGCTTCTTCGGTGTAGATTGTTTTTTCGGCTCCGAACAGTGTGATTCTTAACTTTTGGGGAGTGGCTTCTTCGTCGGCTCAGAGTGTTTTTTCGGTGCCGGGGGGTCACTGCTCGGTGTCTTCGGTGCCGAGGGCTTCGAGGTGGAAGTAGCGGTCGGCTCGGAGGATGGGTGCGACTTCTTTTTTGGTGCTGATGAATGGGCTTCGGCGCCGGTGGCAGGCAGACTCGAGCCCGAGTAGCCGGAAGGCTTGATAAGCTTCTTTGTCGGGCCCGAGGGCGGAGCATGGGAAGCAGTGTGTCGGTGTGCACCTGAGCCCGAAGGTGAAGGTGTGACCGAAGCCTTTGTTGTTGTAGGGAGTGGGTCGGAGTCGACGTCTCTACTTACGACCCGTTGAGCCGGAGTCACTTCTTCGACGTCGGAGTCATTGGCTTCGGAGGCGTTGATGAGGCCTTCTTCGATCCGCTCCTCTGGCACATTGACCCCCTCTTGGAAGATGTCGTGGGGGATCGAACTCGACGAGCGAGCCATGGTCCTTCAAGCTAGTCAAGCCCGCATGGTCTTCGAACGGAAAGAGGCACAAGCTAGGCAGTCTCTGGCCTTGTGCTCCGGAGAGAGGCAGAGGTTATACACCTCATGCAGATTGGTGTGGGGAAACTTCGACCCACATGGAGGACACTTTTTGAAAGGCGTCCTTTCCATGAGCCAGATGCCAAGGCTCAGGTCGGCCCGAAGGCCTTCTTCGACGACCGGAATCATAGACTTGTAGAGATGCGCGCCGATTAGGGTTCGCAATCGAGACAATACCATCGAAAGAGGAATCAGTAACGGTTCCGAACTGGAGCACGAGAAACACATCCGAACCCGATATGAGGATGGAGCCGATGCCCATGCGCACTATGATCCTAAGGAGGAGTCACCTACCTCGTGACTTCCAAAGACTTTCCAGGACAAAAACAAGTGCAAACATCCGGACCCAACACCAGATGACGATCTATGCATAGTGTGCAGCTCATATGCCTCGAACAAAAGGTTACCTAAATCTGATAATGTTGAAAGCTGCATGCCAGAAAAGGAGCCCCCTCTCCTGCCAGGCAATCCCAATAATGCACTTAAAAGGTGCAAACAGAAATCCATGGACAGTTTAACAGATATTGAACACCAGAATCCATCACTGCAGCACCCAGGTAGCTTCTAGTGAAACAACCCCTGGTGTGCTCAAGAACCTCCTTGCTCGCCAGCAAACAAGTTCAAGATACACAGGACAATCTATCTAGAAATAGTCAATTTTGCAACAGCAGAGATTTAAATAGGAGTCATAAAAACCCTGCTCTGTAGAATGATTCAACACAAGCTATCTCCATGTAACCTTTAAGTATACCCAGACGGAGAGCAAAAGCAACAGAGCAGTTGCTTAGGGCAGGACAAATGGTTTAACATCACTAAGTCATTAATTAGAATATTTACAGATGCCCTCAGACACCATGTTGGTGACTTGCAGGAAGACCCTTGAGAACCTACTTCTTAGAAAGATTAATTCGGGTAACTCATTCTCTCAGCCAGAAATGTAAAACACTGAAAAAATACTATCCTTTAAGATTCTGATATTACATTAGACCAGACGTTAATTTAGGCCACAAGTCCTATCACGTAGAGACATTTGTTCTTCAGGTGATAAATCACACGCATTTCACTTACTCATTGATAAAGCAAACAAAACAAAAAAAATCCAACAGCAGCTTTTAATTTGTGGAAGTGTTTATAGTCTAAGTATCTTGAAGTAAAGGTTTTTTTCTAATATTTAGTTTTTAGTAATCGGGGAGGAATTCTGGCCCACTTGTTGCAAAAATGCTCACCTTAGGTTGTTTGAGGGCATTTGTTTATGCACAGGTCAAAGTCCCAATAAAAAACCTCAATGGGGTTAAGGTATGAACTCTGACCTGACCCTACCAAAAACGTTTTTTGGGGGTTTTTTTTTGGCAGTCATTCAATCTTATACTTACTGGTGGGCTTTGCATTATAGTCCGGTCACATGATCCAAGTTTGGGTAATCTTCAGCTGTGGGACAGATACTCGCATGTTATTACATGAAGGTATAAAAGGAATTCATGGTGGATTCCCTGTTTGTGAGGTGGCCATGTCTTAGAGCTTCAAAGCAGACAAACATAATCAACCCTCTCCTCCCTCCTGCCTCCTCAATACCAGACTTTACGGTATGAGAAGTGAGCAGTCATTGGTTTGTCATACATGTTTGTATACTATAGCCAAAGAATTACACTTTGGTCGTATTTGTCCAGAACCTTGTGGTTCAGTGTGTAGTGTAACAGTGCTCTTTGACAAAAGGAGGAATCTCCAGGATATCCTTCCACAAAAGTCACACTTGTCCATTCTTTTCTAAATAGTAAAATCTTGAACACTAATGTTTATTGTACTGAAAAGCGTCTATAGTCCTACCTACCTACTTTTTGGTGTTCTTTGTGATCTCCGTGATTCATGCAGTCTAATATTGGTGTAATGGGTTTGGACAATCACTAATTAAGACTGTCCTAAAGAACTTTTGCCTTTCAGTAAATCTTTATAAAAAAAAAAGGAACTTCTGAAACATAAGTAAACATGCTGAACTTTCTCTATGACAGTGAAATGTTAAGGGCCACTCAGTACTGGCAAAGACCAGTATACAAGAGGAAAAGTGCTCTCATGGCCAGTATTTTCTTTTGCTCAGAACTGTCTAACCTGTTAGAATTACCGTATTAAAAAACAAAAAATCTCTTTGAAGAAGACTGGCAAAAATGCATTGCACATCTTGGTGTTTCCTATAAAATAGAAGAATGAAGGCAAAAAACAAAATAGAAAGGCAAAGGCAAAAAACAAAAGAGAAAGGCAAATGTTTGCTGGGCGTCCTCTGTAAATATGTTCGTGAACAATGGTCACACAAAATAAACATCAGGAGAAAACAAAGCAGTAATGGCGGCACATTATAGGATCGATATTTGCCACCCACAGTAGGGTTTAACAATTGGCCTAAATAAAGCAATCTTTCCATCGCCAATCAACTTGCCTCAGTATTCATCAGCATAATCCTTTACAAAAAAGTTGCATAAAGTCCCTTAATTTAGAAAATGCCAGCACGAAAAGGTTAGAGGGTTTGGTGACTGTTAGATTGGTAGAGTGCAGTATGCCATCCATGCCCTCAATGCCCTTATTGTTTGTGAAAACCTATATAACTAGGGGAATTAAATTACCCTGGACCACACATGCATCTAAGACTTGGATGTATTCAGTGAAGTTTGGTGCATGTTTGTCAAGCCACTTGATATGGTAAATGAAACATTACTTTAGATTGTGTGCATTATATATGAATCCGTTTGGACATACTCAACACCACATCGGACACTATTTTTAAATTAAGGAAGCCGACCCTCGTCTGTGTAGGCCATAAACTTTAGTGTGAAAATATTGCAAACGAAAAAAAAAGCTTGTGTGCTGCACCCCACATATATGCATCTAGTCAATGTAAGTAAATTCTTGTTGTTATTACAAAGTTTCCTAAACAACTGATACTATGATGCTGTCAAAGAACAAGGATCACAAAGCTATTGGGTAAAATAAAAAAAAGAAAATGAAACTTGAAGTACAATAAAAATACTGTTTGGTTATGACTATTGGGGGAGGGGGAGGAGGAGGAAAGGGCTGCCAAGTACATTATGATTTAAAACTTTAATTGGCACAAAAACAAAAGGCTATAGAAAAACAAAAAAAACATCAGAAAAATTCATAAATACACAATATTGATGAAAAAAACCAGCTTAAAACCAAAGTATTTCAAATTTTAAAGCAGCCCTGTACTCCCTAATATTATTCTCTAGGAAAAGAGGTTTAAAGTAGTTCCATCTTAAACCCTCATAAAAAGCACAAAATGACAAAGTGATGTATGCTTTGAGCTGGAACACAATCACAATGACAGGGTATAGTGGCAGATGGATACTTTTTAATTTCAGGAAAGGTGACCAAATGGTGGGCAATACCCAGTCACAAAACGATGTTGGATGTTAGTCACCCAGGTTGAATGACGCCGACATCCTACAACAAATTATTTGATAAATATAAAACTACAATGTGTTTCTTGTATTCTTCAAGCGTTCTATGCTCCATTCTGTAATTCAGAAAGATGCTCTCAATGCTTTTTTCCAGTAAGGAAAATCTAGCAGGGTTGGTCACAATTGGCAAATCAAACAACAATTTGTAAAAACCATTGATATAGGACAACCAAGGTATTTTCAGTGCATGGTCAAGAGTCAAGGTCTAGGTGCACACAACAGAGGGTTAAGGAAGCAAGACTCACACCTGTAATACTTGACTGGGAGCATAATGCTACAGGCCACCCCCACCCCATAGGTAGTGGTTGAAATGCCCCTCGCCTTATAGATTTCAATCATTGCCTTAATTGGGCGACTGCCAATCTTATGGGAAAAGTTGAACACAACCTCGCAGACTGTTTAATTTGCCTTAAACATGCTGGGCGCAGGATCCAGTACTTGTGACTAGAACCCCTAGGTAGGAGAAGGAGTTAACAATTGGGACTTCATCAATCTAAAAGGTCTTCGGTTTCTGCATTTTCCCACATACCATCGAAAAAGTCTAACATATTGATTTTTATTTCCAGGGTGTGTCAGCCAGAACTACCCGAAGTGAGTCTACCACTTCATTGAAATAAAGTGAAAAGAGGACCGGTGCTATTGTGCAGCCCTGTCCAATATCCCTCTTGATTTTAAGCAAGAGGGAACATTTGCCATTGGGGCCATGCTGCATCGTATCAGAGAGATTTCCATAAAGGTGTGTTATAAAAGTAATAATGCTCCTAGGGGCGCCCTGGGCAATTAATGTAGACCAGAGTATGATCAACCAAGTTGAAGGTATTACTGAGATCAGTAAAACAAAGATGAAGGGAACCGGACTAATCTTTTGTGCATTTCCCAATGAGTAAATGTAACGCCCTGAACGTCTCAGGGTCGTTTAACAGACACGACAATGAGGACGCAACCACTTGTGAAGGGTTGGTTCTTTTAATGAAGGCAAATAAAATACAAAGAACAAACAAAAGTTATAGTCACTGGAATCCTCCAGGCTAAGTACGTTACCAGCCCACAGCACGGATGGTCCTAACCGTCCTCTGCATATACGCCGATCCCGGCGTATGCCAACAGAGGGCAGAAATGAAATGGCCGACAATGCCAATCGGTAGGCTGTGAGGGGCACGAAGAGTGTTGGGGAGAATCGAAGAGTCAGGGAAACACCCAGCCGGGGTCTCTACCTGAAGGGAGCAGCCGCTCAACCTCTTCCTCAGACTGCACCGGGACGCGGAGTCACCTCCTGGTGATGCGTCACCGATACCCCAATCACAAGCAAGAAGACTGAACCGAGAGCAGCCGCTCGATCGATCCTGTGGACTTCCGAGTCTGTAACGCGGCAAACACCTCCTGGTGTGCGTTACAGCTGGCAGTCCCTGTGTCTCTGGTCGGGCTGGGAGTTACGACTCCAACCAGCAAAAGCGCCACTGCGCTTGGACTCAGCCGAGTCAAAAAGCGAAGCTCAATGGTTGACCGGTAGAGCTTCCGGGTCCTTCACAGGTGACGATGGGGCAAGACACGGCCCAGGGAGTAACGACTCGACCTACCTCCGTTCTTGCCTTACTGGAGCACCACTCCGGAACACTGCTCTTCACGAAGCAGGTACGTCGGTGTAAACACAATATCCGACAGCCTTGTACCTCCCGGTTCCTCCCTTTATAGGGCGTGTTTTCCTTGAGTTATGTAACAGCTCTCCTGTTTACATAAGGGCGTGTTTCCCTTGAGTTATGTAACAGCTCTCCTGTTTACATAAGGGCGTGTTTCCCTTGAGTTATGTAACAGCTCTCCTGTTTACATAAGGGCGTGTTTCCCTTGAGTTATGTAACAGCTCTCCTGTTTACATAACCTCTCAACCGCTAAGCATCCTGGGAGATTTAGTCCGTTTTCGCTGGTTACCGTTTTCCTCCCCTCGTATGACAGGAATTCTTGACAGTAAATCAAGGTTTGTACATTGTTCCACTATTCATCGGCCTCTCCTAAACCCAAACTGCGTATCAGAAAAAATGGAATTACTCACTGCCAAATCTTGCAATCTCTCCATAAGAACCTTGCCCATCAATTTAGCTGATGAACTGAGAAGGAACATTGGATGACAAAACTTTGGGTCAGATTTATTTTTAATACGGACTATGGTTGATACAGCCCAGGACGGGGGAATGTCATCTCCAAAGCTGCATTTAATACCAAAGTCAAAATGGGGCCCCATAACTTCTTTGAGGCTTTGAATGCATCTTCTGTCACTACATAAGGGCCCGGCACCTTTCCCCCTACACTTTAACAGCAAGGAGAACCTCTTCCAACGTGATCGGCAGAGGGAGCTGCTATTAGAGATCTCCCATGCCACTATCTAAGGTTATCAGTCATAGACTAATTTAAAAAACAGCTAAAATGGGTGACCCATGCTTCACGCTAATCTAGGGAGTTCAGTTCGGGCATAAAATGTTTTAGAAAAAGGGGCACTCACAATGTTCCTGAAGAGGGCCGGATCCTTGGTCACAGATGTCAATGCAAAATTAGCCCATGCTTCTTGTAATGCCTTTCTTCTAGCTGCAAGTACCTTCGCATAACACTTATGCAATTGCTTTCTTTTTTGCTGGCCCCTGAAGCAATTGTGAAGGGCCTCCCTTAGGAGTTGAGATGCTTGGGTGCACGAGTGGTGAAACCACCTTCGTTATCCAATATTGCTAGATCTGAAAGGTCTTAATGAGTTAAGAGATCTAGTAATTTGGTCAGAAGCCACTAAGAGCTCCTCATGATTTACCTTAGTTAGACAATAGCCCAAAAAAGTGAGGGTCATAATTAACTCCCACAGTACTTATTGCTAGGGTCAACCCCAGCCAATTTTATCCAAATGCCATTTGGCCTAGCAGGGGTAATGTTAGAAAAACTAACAACTTTGGTTGCTTTCGGTCTGAATTGATAAGGTTAAAAAAAACTATGGGGTTGTGGTTGCTCACTGCAGTAGGAATAACATTTAAAGTGTAGACCAGATTACTTGCAGAAGCAGTGAGTAGGACATGATCGATAGTTGTGTGGGCATCTCTGCCAGTAAAGGAGGGGATCGAATAGTCAATCCTCTCAGCCATTCCCTAAAAGTAAAATATCATACTTAAAAATCAGAGTATTCAAGGCTATACCATAGACATTATGGTGAAAATGCATGTGGCTTCCCCCACAGCGTTGGTCACCCCACGGACCAGTTTCGCCAGAAGGGGACATTTCTGGATGTTAAAGTCACGTAACCAGAGGGTAATAAATTTAGAGCAAATAGGCCGTGGAACATTTTCCAGCCCCATGTCTAGTGCATGCACAACTGAACTGCGGATGAGTCGAAAACACTGTTACTAAACTAAATCACGACTAAAATCACTACTAACATCACAACTAAATTAGGGCCATCTATCAGTGATAACCAAAGTAGTTGGGCACGGGTTGAAATAGGTGTTATCCTTTTAGTGGTAACAGTAAACTGGATATTAAAATCTGTAAACATTCTTTGGGCCACCTTGCTAAAGATGGGGTGACACCCAAGAAAAGCTATGTGAACCCCTTAATGAAGATAGGCTTCGTACAACTAGTCTCCTTGAAACATATATCTGAGTGTAAAATAAGGTTACACCCATCAAGGGCGTTTAACTTACTTTGCAGGCCAAACACATTCCATGTGGCAAAAAGAAAGGGTTACTTACCAGTAGGATTAGTTTTGCAGCTTGAAGAATTTTCTGGATTCACATGCTGTGCAATATTCTGCCATCTAGTGGTTGGGTCCGGAATAGTCTTTTTTCTTTTCTTGTTTTGGTCGCTGTCGACCACCATTTGGTGCCAGGTACGTCCCCTGTGTGACGTCAAGGCGGTATTCTTGAGGTCGACGTGTGTGGTAGCCATCTTCGGATTCTTTCCTGTTTTTATCCTGTGTGTAATCCTTGAGATGTGAATCCAGAAAATTCTTCACGCTGCAAAACTACTCCTACTGGTAAGTAACCATTTGTTCTGCAGTGTGAATCCTTTTCTGGATTCACATGCTGGGCATTAGATTATGTAGCGGTTTCTCCTATGCTTGGGAGGCTGTCGTGAAAAGAAGGCCTTGCAAACAGGTGTTGAAGCACCTTCTGTCCAATTTGAGCTTCCTTATTCATTTGTATATCCAAACAATGCTTTGTAAAGGTGTGTGGTGACGCCCATGTCTCTGCTGCATAAATTGAGACAATGGGTACATTGGCCATAAAGGCTAGCGTTGCTCCTTTCATTCTAGTGGAGTGAACTGTTGGTTGAATTGTTAGTTCTCTTTTGGCATTGGCATAACATAATCGGATGGTTTTTACTATCCATCTTGCAATAGTTGCCTTTGTGAAAGGTGATCCTGTGTGGGTATGTGCGTATGCGACAAACAATTGCTTTGTTTTTCTGATACTCTGTTTTTTGCAAATACAATAATACCCTCCTTACATCCAGGGCATGGACACTTCTTTCTCCTTTAGCTTTTGGGTTTTTGAAGAAAACCGGTAGGAGAATGTTCTGATTTAAGTGACACTTAGATACCACCTTTGGGAAGAAATGTGGGTTAGTTTTTAAATCACCTTATCCTTGTGGATTTGTAAGCATTGTTCTTGTATTGTTAACGTTTGCACCTCACTTACTCTTCGTAGAGATGTTATAGCAATGAGAAGGAATATGCTACTTACCAGTATGCATCTGTTCTTGGCATGTAGAGCTGCAGATCTGTACACTTTTGCATAGATCGCCATCTGGTGTTGGGCCCGGATGTTTGCAGTTTGTTTTTCTTCTTGGACAGTCTTTGGAAGTCACGAGTTCGGTGACTCCTCCTTCGGTCCGTACTGCGCATGGGCTTCGGCTCCATCCTCAGATTGTTTTTCGCCAGCAGGGAAAAGATGGAGCGTAGTGATAATAGTAGGAAACCCATGTGTGTTGTATCTAAATAAGATAGACTGGAACGGATACAGGTAGCCGGGGAGGCGGGTAAGCGTGTACAGATCTGCAGCTCTACATGCCAAGAACAGATGCATACTGGTAAGTAGCATATTCCGTTCGAGGCATATGAGCTGCAGATTGTACACTTTTGCATAGATTATATAGCAGTACCCAGCCCTAGCGGCGACCATCGGTATCCGTTGCAGCGGTTTGAAATAGTGTCTTTAGTACAGCCTGGCCCACACTAGCTTGTTGCTTGGAATGCACGTCTACACAGTAATGTTTTGTGAAGGTGTGCGGAGTTGACCATGTGGCTGCTTTGCAAATGTCATCTAAGGGTATGTTCCCTAGAAAAGCCATAGAAGCCCCTATCTTTCTTGTAGAGTGGGCTTTAGGTGGAACAGATAATGTTCTTTTTGCTTTGTGATACCAAATTTGTATGCACTTTACAATCCACCTAGCTATCCCTGATTTAGATATGGGGTTGCCTTTAAGCGGTGGAGAGAAGGAGACAAACAATTGTTTAGTCTTCCTGAAAGGTTGCGTTCTTTGTATGTAGTACAGTAAAGCCCTCTTAACATCAAGTGTATGTAGAGCCCTTTCCGCAACAGATTGAGATTGCGAGAAAAAAACCGGTAATTCCACCGATTAAGATGGAAGGGGGAAATGACCTTGGGCAGAAATTTTGGATTTGTACGAAGTATCACCTTGCTGTGATGTATCTGTAAAAAGGGTTCTTGTATAGTGAACGCTTGTATTTCACCAACCATTCTAAGGGAAGTGATAGCTCCGAGGAAAGCTGTTTTCCAGGTGAGGAACTGTAGCTCACATTTATGCATTGGTTCGAAAGGCGGACCCATTAGCCTTGTAAGAACTACATTTAGATTCCATACAGGGGAAGGTGGTGCCCTGGGTGGAATTACTCGTTTAAGGCCTTCCATAAAGGCTTTAATAGCGGGCACTCTGAGCAGTGATAAATGCTGTCTGTTTTGCAGGTAAGCAGCAATTGCTGCTAGGTGTAGGCGTATGGATGAATATGCCAGGTTACACCTTTGAAGATGGAGTAGATAGCATATGATGTGCTGTATGGATGCATCTAAAGGGTTGATTGTATTGTTACGGCAGTAAACAACAAATCTCTTCCACTTTGCGGCATAGCATGCTCGAGTGGTAGGACGTCTGGCTTCCTTGATAATGTTCATGCAATCAGGGGGAAGGTTAAGGTATCCAAATTCTAAGATTTCAGGAGCCAGATCGCAAGGTTGAGCTGAGCTGGGTCCGGGTGCCTGATTTCTCCATGGTTCTGAGTTAGGAGGCATGGGGACAGGTGCAGTTTTTGATGTGGTACCACCGATAGCTGTAATAGTGTGGTGTACCACGGCTGCCTGGCCCATGTTGGGGCTACCTGAATGAGTGTGAGGGAGTGCTGTTGTAGCTTCCTTACTACTAATGGAATTAGCGGGAGAGGTGGAAAGGCGTATGCAAATTTGCCTGACCAGTTCATCCATATCGCATTGCATTTGGACAATGGGTGTGGGTATCTGGCGGCGAAGCTTGGGCATTTTTTGTTTTCGTGGGTGGCGAAGAGGTCTATCTGAGGATGCCCCCACTTGCGGAAGAATGGGCGAAGAACTTGTGGATGCAGTTCCCATTCGTGCATTTGTTGCGTTTGTCTGCTGAGCAGATCTGCCATGGTGTTTTGTATGCCTGGGACGTGTTGTGCCAGGAGAAAGATTTTTTGTGGAATTGCCCATCTCCATATGCTCTGTGCTTAGCGGGAGAGCTGGGGAGAGTGTGTCCCCGCCCTGTTTTTGAATATAATACATTGCCGTCATATTGTCTGTGCGAATGAGGACTGCTTTGGCTGAAATTTGTTTCTGAAAGGATTTCAGGGCTAGAAAGATCGCCAATAGCTCCAGATGGTTGATGTGGAGCGACTTTTGCTGTGGCGTCCATAGACCTTGCACTGTGAGGTGTAGAAGGTGCGCTCCCCAGCCGGAGAGCGATGCGTCCGTTGTTAGAATCACCTGAGGAACCGGGTCCAGGAACGGCCGCCCTTTGGAAAGGTTTGTGGTGTTCCACCACTGCAGAGAGTGATGGGTGCGGCCGTCCACCAACACCAGATCCGTCAGCTGTCCCTGGGCCTGGTTCCACTGCCGTGCTAGGCACTCTTGGAGTGGACGCATGTGGAGTCTTGCATGGGGCACTATGAAGATGCAAGATGCCATCATCCCTATTAGCTTCATGAATACTCTTGCTGGGAGAGAGTGCTGAAGAATGAATGTTTGGCGCAAGGCTTGTATGCTTGTGATTCTGGCTGAATTGGGATAGGCTATAGCCTTGGAGGTGTCTATAGTGGCCCCGAGATATTGCTTTGTGTGAGATGGTATGAGGTGGGACTTTTGATAGTTCACCGTGAAGCCTAGCTGGTGGAGCAGTTAGATGGTGCTGTTTGTATGTTGCACACATTGGTTGTAGGACGCGGCTTTTATCAGCCAGTCGTCTAAGTAAGGGAAGACGTGAATGTGTTGGCGTCTGAGGTGTGCTGCTACTACCGCTAGGCATTTGGTAAACACCCGTGGTGCGGTTGTGACCCCGAAGGGGAGAACCTTGAATTGGTAATGCTGACCGTCCACCACAAACCTGAGGTACTTCCTGTGAGAAGGGTGTATTGGAATATGAAAGTATGCGTCTTTCAAGTCCAATGTAGTGAGAAAGTCTCCCTGACAGAGGAGTGGGAGAACTTGGTGGAGGGTGACTATGTGGAAATGGTCGGAATGTATGTATGCATTTAGAGGCCGGAGGTCCAGAATGGGCCGCAGGGTCCCGTCTTTCTTTGGTATTAGCAAATACAGAGACTAGACCCCTAAATTTTGCTGATTGACGGGGACCTGCTCTATAGCTTGTTTTTGGAGGAGGGAGATCACCTCCTGTTTGAGCAGTGTGTATGTTCCTGTGACATTGTACGGTGCCTTGGTGGAATACTGGGTGGGGTAGATGTTAGTTCGAGACAGTACCCTGACCGAATAATTTGGGTCACCCATTTGTCCGATGTTATGGTCTCCCAGGTGTGAATAAAGTTTTGTAGTCTGCCCCCGACTGGAGTGGGATGGTCTGGGGGGAGCGAGGAGAAGTCATTGTGTGGGCGGTGTGGCAGAACGGGTGGTGTTGGTTTTGCCCCTGCCCTTATTGTTGTTGCCCCTGTATCCACCTCTTTGGTAGCCCTTTGAAAAGGTAGTTTGAGGAGGGGACTTGTAGGAGGTAGAGGCGCTATCGGTGGAGTAACCTCTGCCTGTGCTACGAAAGGACGAACGTCGAAATGAGCGTCTAGGGGTTTGGGATTGTAATGCCCCCATAGACTTTCCTGTGTCCGTGTCCTTTTTCATTTTTTCTAATGCTTCGTCCACCTTTGGCCCCAATAGGTGTTGTTGGTCAAAGGGGTGATTTAGTATGGATGCCTGGACTTCTGGCTTAAACCCTGAGATCCTGAACCAGGCATGACGGCGAAGCAGAACACTAGTATTTATAGCTCTAGAAGCAGTGTCCGCTGCGTCGAGGGCACATTTAATGGAGGTGTTAGTAATGAGCTTACCCTCCTGTATTAGTTCATGAGCTCTACGTTTGTGTTTCTCTGGGAGGTGTTTCATGAGAGCTTCTAGCTCATCGTAGTGCGCTCGGTCATAACGCGCAAGCAGCGCCTGCGTATTTGCAATACGCCACATATTTGCGGCTTGCGAGGCAGTGCGTTTACCAGACGCATCTAAGAGTTTTGACTCCTTATCTGGTGGTGGAGCCTCACCTGATGACTGGGAGTTGGACCGCTTCCTAGCTGTGGACATAACTAGTGAATCTAAAGGAGCAGGTCCTTTAATGTATGCAGGATCTGTTGGGGCTGCCTTGTACTTTTTTTCTATTCTGGGGTTTAAGACCCTGGCTCTGACTGGGTCCTTGAACACCTCTGCTGCATGTTTGGTAACACCCTTAAGCATGGGCAAGATGGCTGTGGATTTATCCTGAATATCAAACGTATCCAGTAAGAAATCTTACTCAACTGGTTCGCTATGTAATTCTACCCCATGATAGTGCGCTGCCCGCTGCCCTAAGTGGTGAAACCCTAGTGAGTCCTCCGGAGGAGATGGCCTGGATGGATAGATGTCATCCTGAGGCACATCTGGTATGTCAGGGATTTGGTAATCCTCCCATGGGTCTGGGGTCCCTGGGGGTGTGGGGGGTGTGGGGTCCAGCGGGGCGTCTGCCGGATCATAATCTGGATCCCCGTAATCAGGTTCTGGAGACGGGGTTGGGGAGTGATGAGGTAAGGGTGGTGAAGACCTGGGAGGTAGAGGAGGTGGAAGAGGTGGAGGAGGTGGAGGAGATAGAGGAGATGGAGGTGGTGGGGAGGGCACTCTGAAAGGAGATGTGGCAGAGTCCTTCCGTTTTGGCGGTGGAGGAGGAGCTGGTTTGTCAAGATGTCTTTTCTTGATAGACAAAATCAAAAGCCCAGTCTTTGGATCCTTTGTTAAGGTTTTTTGAGAAGGATCAGGTGTAAATAGTTCCGCTGGCACCGAATAGTCTGCTGGCGCCGATGTTTTCGGAGCCGAGGACTTGGATGGTTTCTCTGCGCCATGCTTTTTTGGAACCTCCGTTTTTTTCGGTGCCGAGGCAGGCTTCGGCACGGAAGCGTCGGTGCCGAGGGATTTATGCTTGTGTTTTGTCGGCACCGAGAGTCCAGGCTTCGGCACCGGTGGCTTTGGAGCCGAACTGGGTGTCGCTTTCTTCGGTGCCAAACGGTGTTTTTCGGCACCAGGAGTAGGCTGGCTCGAGCCCGAGCCGCCGTGAGACTTGTGATGCTTCGACACCGGGCCCGAAGGTGGGGTGATAGAAGCTGTATGTTCGGTTTTCCCTAGGCCCGGAGGCGAAGGTGTAACCGGAGTCTGTCGACATGGGCGCGGGGGTGGGAGGGGGTAGAGTACTCACGACCCTCTGCGCCGGTGTGATGTCCTCCGGGTCAGAGTCGTCTGCCTCGGAAGCGCTGACGACATCTTCCTCCTGCTCGGTGTGTTGTTGCCCCGAAGCTCCGGTGTCGTCTCCAAAGATGTCCGGTGGAGCCGAGGTCGATGAGTGCGCCATGGTGCGTCGAGCTCTTCGATCCCGGATAGTCTTTTTCGATCGAAAAGACTTGCAGGAGGGGCAGTCTCGGGCCTCGTGTTCGGGAGAGAGGCAAAGGTTACACACCTGATGGAGGTCGGTGTGGGGAAATTTAGACCCACATTTTGGGCACTTTTTGAATGGAGTCGTTTCCATCGGCCGAGACCGGAGTCGAGGAGGGCCCGAAGGCCAGTGCCGATGTGTGGAATCGAGAAAGTGCCTCTAAGAGAGATGAAGAAGATGATTGATGAAGAATCTCGATGGACGAGGATTTTCCGTCGAGGCTGGAACTGGATAAGTTCGAAGCCGGAGCACGAAGTATCACATCCGAGCCCGATGGCGGAAAAAAACAATCTGAGGATGGAGCCGAAGCCCATGCGCAGTACGGACCTAAGGAGGAGTCACCGAACTCGTGACTTCCAAAGACTGTCCAAGAAGAAAAACAAACTGCAAACATCCGGGCCCAACACCAGATGGCGATCTATGCAAAAGTGTACAATCTGCAGCTCATATGCCTCGAACATGATGTTTTCAGAGTAATGTGCTTGAGGGCCGCTGTATGCATGGGCTCAAAGGAATATGCTACTTACCAGTATGCATCTGTTCTTGGCATGTAGAGCTGCAGAGCTACACACTTGTGCATAGATCGCCATCTGGTGTTGGGCCCGGATGTTTGCAGTTTGTTTTTCCTCTTGGAAAGTCTTTGGAAGTCACGAGGTCGGTGACTCCTCCTTTGGATCGTATTGCGCATGGGCTTCGGCTCCGTCCTCAGATAGTTTTTCGCCAGCAGGGAAGATGAAGCGTAGTAATAACAGTGAAGATGCCCATATGTGTGCTATCTAAATAAGATAAACTGGGACAGATACAGGTAGCCGGGGTGGCGGGTGGGCGTGTGTAGATCTGCAGCTCTACATGCCAAGAACAGATGCATACTGGTAAGTAGCATATTCCGTTAGAGGCATATGAGCTGCAGATTACACACTTGTGCATAGATTATATAGCAGTACCCACCGTTAGCGGCGACCACCCGTATCTGTTGCAGTGGTTTGAAATAATGTTTTTAGTACAGCCTGGCCCACACTAGCTTGTTGCTTAGTTTGCACATCTACACAATAGTGTTTGGTGAAAGTGTGCGGTGTTGACCATGTAGCTGCTTTGCAGATATCATCTAATGGGATGTTCCCTAAGAATGCCATGGAAGCCCCTATTTTTCGTGTAGAATGGGCTTTCGGGGGAATGGATAGCATTCGCTTTGCTTTATGGTAGCAGATTTGAATGCATTTTACAATCCACCTAGCTATCCCTGATTTTGAGATGGGGTTGCCTTTGTGTGGTGGAGAGAAAGAAACAAACAGTTGTTTGGTCTTACGGAAAGGTTGTGTTCTTTGAATGTAGTAGAGTAAGGCTCATTTGACATCCAGTGTGTGAAGAGCCCTTTCTGCAACGGTCTGTGGTTGCGAGAAAAATACTGGTAGTTCTACTGTTTGGTTTAGGTGAAAGGGAGAAATGACTTTAGGGAGGAATTTTGGGTTAGTACGGAGAACAACCTTGTTGTGGTGCATTTGGAGAAAGGGTTCTTGAATGGTAAGTGCTTGTATCTCACTGACCCTTCTAAGAGAAGTGATGGCTACAAGAAAAGCAGTTTCCATGTTAGGAATTGTAGTTCGCATTTGTGCAGAGGTTGGAAGGGAGGCCCCATTAGCCTTGTGAGAACGATATTTAAGTTCCACACAGGTGAGGGTGGCACTCTGGGGGGAATTATTCTTTTAAGGCCTTCCATGAAGGATTTGATGGCAGGCACTCTAAAGAGTGATAGATGTTGCCTGTTTTGTAGGTAAGCTGCAATAGCTGCGAGGTGTAGTCGAATGGACGTGTAGGCTAGATTGCACCTTTTTAGGTGGAGTAAGTAGCCTATGATGTGTTGAATGGACACGTCCAGTGGATTGATGGTGGTGTTTTGGCAATAAACAACAAAACGTTTCCACTTAGCGGCATAGCACGCTCTAGTGGTAGGTCTTCTAGCTTCTCCGATGACGTTCATACAGTCAGGGGGAAGATTTAGGTATCTGAATTCTAGGATTTCAGGAGCCAGATCGCAAGGTTGAGCTGCGCTGGGTCCAGGTGTTTGATCTCTCCATGGTTCTGGGTTAAGAGGTGTGGAGAGAGGTGTAGTTTTTGGTGCAGTACTACATATAGTTACAGCATTGTGGTATACCACGGTTGTCTGGC
This sequence comes from Triturus cristatus, assembly GCF_964204655.1. NCBI lineage: Eukaryota > Metazoa > Chordata > Amphibia > Caudata > Salamandridae > Triturus > Triturus cristatus. Next base: position 931,739,579 of record NC_140584.1, on the reverse strand, counting down.
CCACGTTGGGGCTACTAGGATTAGTATGAGGGAGTGTTGTTGTAGTTTGCGCACCACTAGTGGAATGAGTGGGAGAGGAGGAAAAGCGTACGCAAATCTGCCTGACCAGTTCATCCATATCGCATTTCCTTTGGACAATTGGTGTGGGTATCTGGCGGCGAAGCTTGGGCATTTTTTGTTTTCGTGGGTGGCGAAGAGGTCTATCTGTGGATGCCCCCACAATTGAAAGTACGGGTGAAGAACTTGCGGGTGAAGCTCCCACTCGTGAACCTGTTGTGTCTGCCTGCTGAGCAGATCTGCCCCTGTGTTTTGGACTCCTGGGACATGCTGAGCTAGGAGAAAGATTTTCTGGGGTATTGCCCATCTCCATATGCTCTGTGCTAGGTGAAAGCTGTGGAGAGTGTGTGCCGCCTTGTTTTTGAATAGAATACATGGCTGTCATGTTGTCTGTTCGGATCAGGACTGCCTTGCCTGAAATTTGAGTTTGAAAAGATTTTAGGGCTAAGAAGATGGCTAGTAACTCCAGATGGTTGATATGGAGTAACTTTTGTTGAGGTGTCCACTTGTCCTGTGTGGTGAGATGTAGTAGATTAGCTCCCCAGCCGGAGAGCGATGCGTCCGTTGTCAGTACTATTTGAGGAACCGGGTCCAGGAACGGTCGACCTTTGGAAAGGTTGGTGGTGTTCCACCACTGCAGAGAGCGATGGGTGCGACCGTCTACCAACACCAGATCTGTTAATTGACCCTAAGCACTCTTGAAGAGGACGCATCTGGAGTCTTGCGTGAGGTACTATGAAGATGCAAGAGGCCATCATCCCCATTAGTTGCATAAACACTCGAGCTGGAAGGGAGTGTTGTGCTATGAATTTTGTGCGTAGAGCTTGAATGCTTGCAATCCTGGCAGGATTGGGGTAGGCCAGCGCTCGAGAGGTCTATGGTGGCACTGAGGTATTGTTTTATGTGGGATGTTTGGAGATGGGACTTCTGGTGGTTCACTGTGAAGCACAGCTGGTGGAGTAGTTGAATGGTGCTAGACGTGTGTTGTACACACTGATTGTATGACCTGGCTTTTATCAGCCAGTCGTCTAAGTATGGGAAGACGTGAATGTGTTGTCTTCGCAAATGTGCTGCCACGACTGCTTGGCACTTGGTGAATACCCTTGGCGCTGTTGTGACTCCGAACGGGAGCACTTTGAATTGGAAGTGTTGTCCGTCCACTACATATCTGAGGTACTTCCAGTGAGCTTTGTGCACTGGAATGTGGAAATAAGCGTCTTTTAGGTCTAAGGTGGTCAAAAAGTCGTTTTGGGAGACTAGCGGAAGTACCTGCTGAAGCGTCACCATATGAAAATGGTCTGAGTGTATGTATGTGTTTAGGGGCCGGAGATCTAGGATGGGTCGCAGAGTCTCGTCCCTTTTTGGTATGAGAAAATATAGGGAGTAGACTCCCATGTTTTGTTGGTTGGTAGGAACGGGTTCTATTGCCTGTTTCTCTGGAGGGAGATTACCTCCTGCTTTAGGAGTATTAAATGTTCTTTTGACATTGGGCGCTGCCTGGGTGGAATGTTTGGGGGGTAGATATTAGTTCTAGGCAGTAGCCTGACTGAATTATTTGTGTTACCCATCTGTCTGAGGTGATGGTAGCCCAGACAGGAAGGAAATGTAGTCTGGAGGTAGACCTATGTGTGGTGTTGAATGTGTCGAGGAGAAAATCTTCCTCCACGGGGTCGGTATGCAAGTCTACCCCGTGATAGTGTGCCGCCCTTTGCAGTAGATGGTGGAACCCCAATGAGTCTTCTGGTGGAGATGGTCTGGAGGGGTAAAGATCATCTTGTGGGACGTTGGGGATATCCGGTATATTGTAATCGTCCCATGGGTCTGGGGATCCTGTAGGGGTGGGGTCGCCTGTGGGTAGGTCCTGGGGCACATCCCCTATGTCATCATATAGGTCCCCGTGATCATCACCGCGTGGAGAAGGGGTGGGAGAACGATGAGGTTGGGGTGGGGAAGGTATTCTGAACGGAGAGGTAGCAGAGTCCTTCCTCTTTGGAGGTGGAGGTAGAGCAGGCTTCTCCAAAAGTCTCTTTTTGGAAGAAAGTGTCAAATGTCCAGTTTTTGGATCCTTGGTGAGTTTTTTTTGCAAAGGATCCGGTGTAAATAAGTCAGGTGAGGCTGGTCGGTCCGTCGGCGCCGGAGGCGTCGGGCCGTTAGCTTTCTAGGCTTTTCTGTGCCGGTTCGTTGTTTGGAACCTGGTTTGGGAACCTCCGGACGCTTGATCGGCGCCGAGATGGGTTTCGGCCTCAAAGTGTCGGTGGCCTTGTGTGCTTTGGTCGGCACCGAAGGTGGTGTCTGTGCCGAAGAGCTGGGTTTCGACCCAGAGTGCTTCGGTGCGGGGCTCGGTGTCGATATGGAGATTGGCTTCTTTTTCGGTGCCGAAGCGTGTTTATCGGCACAGGCGATAGGCTGGCTTGAGCCCGAGCTGCCGGAAGGCTTGCTTGGCTTCTTTACCGGGCCCGAAGGTGCGGTGTTGGAAGCAGTGTCCTTGGTCTTGCGGAGGCAAAGGTGTGACCGGAGCCTTTTTCAGTGCCGGCAGGGGTGTGTGTGTGTGGGGTGGGGGATCAGTACTCACGACCCTCTGAGCCGGGGTGATGTCCTCCACATCTGAGTCGTCGGCTTCGGAAGCGCCGACTAGGCCCTCGTCGGTGTAACGCTCTGGAGCGTCAATGCCTTCTCCGAAGATGTCGTACGGAATAGTCGTTCGAGGAGTGCGCCATAGTTCTTCTGGCTCTTCGGTCCCGAATAGTCTTTTTGGACCAGAAGGACTTACACGCCGGACAGTCTCGAGCCTCGTGTTCAGGGGAGAGGCAGAGATTGCATACCTCGTGGAGATCGGTGTGGGGAAATTTGGACCCACATCGAGCGCACTTTTTAAATGGAGTCCTTTCCATTAGCCAGGACCGGAGTTTGGAGAGGCCCGAAGGCCGCCGTCGACGACTGGAACCGAAGGTCTGTGCCGATGACAAGGCACGTCGAGTAGGGGAGATCGTGATCGAAACAATACCGCGGTTTGGGGTGAGGATTGCGCGTCGATCGTTGAACTGGAAGCTGTTCGGAACCGGAAGCGCGAAGATTACATCCGAGCCCGATGACGGAAAAAAAAACAATCTGAGGATGGAGCCGAAGCCCATGCGCAATACGATCCAAAGGAGGAGTCACCGACCTCGTGACTTCCAAAGACTTTCCAAGAGGAAAAACAAACTGCAAACATCCAGGCCCAACACCAGATGGCGATCTATGCACAAGTGTGTAATTTGAAGCTCATATGCCTCGAACAGGGCTTTCCCATTAGTTGCGAAAGTACTGTATTTAAACTCCATGTGTGTACAGGAGCTGCTCTCGGTGGTGCAATTCTTTTTGATCCTTCCAAAAATCTTTTAATTATTGGTCTTGTAAAGAAACTTTGACATGGTTTCCCGTTGTGTATGCAACTATGGCAGCAAGGTGCACCTTTATGCTTGAGTAGTTGATGTTACTGTCTAAGAGTTAAGTCAGGTAAGTAATAACTGTTTCTTGTGTGTTGATTGAATTCTGTTTGTTATCGGCATACCATGTTGTAGATCACTTCCATTTTGCTGTATAGCATTTTCTTGTGGACTGTTTTCTTGCCTCCTTTTAAATTTCCATGGTTCGTAGAAGCAGATTCTATGTATTCTGGCGCCAAGGAGCTAGGTGTAGTGTTGCTGGCTCTGCGTGAAAGATCTTGCCCCGGTGCATTGTTAGCAGGTCCTTTTCTGCTCTGATCCTGACCATCTCCCCTTTGGATAGTTCTAGGAAAGTTGAATTCCATGTCTGTGTCTGCCTTGGGAATAGTGGAGCGATGAAAATTATATTTGTTTCTAGATCTTTTGATTTTTGTAACACTCTTTGCAGCAGGGGTATCAGTGGAAAGGCGTAAGCAAATATCTGTGACCGGTTGAGTGAAAGAGGAGTTCCGTTTGATAGGTGGTGTGTAAACCTCGAGGCAAAGGCCTGGCATTTTTTGTTCTGCACTGTTGCAAATAGGTCTATTACTGGTGTTCCCCATATTCTGAACAGATACTGTACTGTTTTGTTCTTCAATTACCATTTGTGGGAGCAGATGTTCTGTCTGCTCAGCTGGTCCACTGTAATGTTGTCTACTCCTGGTAGATGTACAGTTTGTAAGTTGATTTTGTGAATTATTGCCTCTTCGCCAGATTTCCTGTGCAAGTTTGCTCAGGGGAAATGATTTTGTCCTTCCTTGCTTGCTGAGATAAAACAATGTTTTTGTATTGTCTGTTTGGATCAAGATTGTTTTCTCCTTAATGTGTTTTTGGAATGCTTTTAGAGCTAGAAATACTGTTTATTTCCAAACAGTTGATGTGCTCTGTGGAATCGTGCTTGTTCCATTGCTCATGTACTTTCAGCTGGTTGAAATACACTCCGTAACCGTTGAGGGATGCGTCCGTGGTGACTATTACAGTTGGGTTCCTGAAAGGTCTCTCCTGTGCTATTTGGGGTTTTGCCGGTGGTACGTGAGTTCTATTGAATACCCATACTTTATCAAATGCAATATCTAATTGTCCGATGTTATCCTTTCCCATTCTCTTTGGAAGAAGAATATTCTCCCCCCTCCCCCCCACAGGTCTTTTGTGTGGGTCTTTGTTTGAGGGTAAGTCAGTTTGATCCATTTCCTCTTCCTCTAGAGGATTGGCCGCCTCCTCTTCCATTGCCTCTTCCTCGAAAGGGCTGTTTTTGTTTTTGTTGCCAACCTTGGTGTCCTGATTGCTGACCCATATTTCTGCCTTGGAATTTGTGGAGCCATTTATTCTCCTTTTGCAAATGTGCCTCTACCTGTGGGCTTTCTGCTGTTAAATCCCCCTCTTTTAAAAGAACCTCTTTGTTGCAGGCCACCCATTGCCGATGCTGTTTCATTATCCTTTTTTATTTGTTGAAGGGATTCATCCACTTACTTGCCAAAAAGTCCTTCTCCATTGAATGGCCTATTAATGATAGAGGTTTGAACTTCCTGCTTGAATCCCGAGATCCTGAGCCAGGCATGTCTTCTCAGGATGGTCCCTGTGCACATCTGCCTACTAGCAGTGTCTGCTGCATCCAAAGCTGACTTTAGACCGGTGTTAACCATGTTTTTTCCCTCCTGTACAATAGCTTTTGCTCTTTGTGTCTTCTTCAGGAAGCTTGTTCAATATTTCCTCTGTCTCATCCCACTGTTGGTTGCCATATATATGTAGCAGGGCATTTGAGTTAGCAATATGCCATTGTGTTGCTGCCTCTTTCGCCATTCTCCTCCCCACCATGTCCATCCTCTTACTTTCTTTTTCAGGTGGTGGCCCAGTGTTGGAGACTGCACTGGCTCTCCTCCTGGTTGTGGTGACAATAATAGAGTCAGGTAATGTACTTCCTTGAATATATTTCTGGCCCTTTGAGGAGGGTTTGTACTTTAAATCTACTCTGGGGGTTACCTCCTTGTTTGAAGCTGGCTCTTTGAATGTTTCTTTGCCTTGGTCCAGGATACTGGGCAGCATAGGCAGGTATTGTGTTCCTCTTGTAGCTGGTGCCAGTGTTTCTAGCAAGAAACATGTGTCCCCTTTTTGTTCCTCGAAGGGTACAAAAATTGATTTGCTGCCCTTTTGACAATGTCATTGTAGAAAGCTATTATAAACAAACAGTTGCCTTTGACACCATTAATCACAGTTTTTCTTTTCCTCACTAGTCCTTTTTATTGACTATGAGCTTCAATTTTAAATTTTTCTTTTTCAACACTTATTTTCAAAAGAATCACTTCATCATATAGACTTTCACCTCTCTTCAAGATATAAAACACACATATAGCTTATACACTTTGTGGTGCTATTTAAACAAACTCAAAACATTATACACAAAAAAAAAAACTTAAGCTTATACTTAGTGCTGTAGACATTAAATTACATTACAACACACTGTAATAAACACATTCTTAGAACGATTTATCTTGTCACTCTAGAGTCTATATTCCTTTGTGTGTCCTACTGATTTAACGGTTGGGACCACAACTGTCTTGGTCCTCGAAGCTGTCTGTTTCTTATGGTCCTAGGCAGGGTCAGAAACTATTCACAAAACTGATGTGGGACATCAAATCAACTAATGTTCATGATGTGGGGAAAACGGGATCGCCGTGTTTTCCTAATGTAGTCTGAACAACAGCGTGTTTGAAGCCAACGCGTTTCGACCTTTTTATATTTGGACCAGGCACTTGGTTTACGGTAAGGTCTTCCTCAGGGCAGGACAAAATTCGAATAGGACATCTTTTACCATGCTTTTATTTTCTATTGTTGCATGGACATGGCAATATCTTCCTGCCCGATCTGATATAGTAGGGAAGGAGAAAGTGCAGTACTGGCACTCCTTAAAATGTATTGGATCGTAGATTAGGCCGCTTATTAGTGGCTCTAACCCGGCCTTCTTGTAGCGAAAATCTTTTTTTCTTTTTTTCTTCATACGTGTCGTACTGCACTCCGGATCATGTGGAAGTTATAGAAAGCTATGTCATCTGGAGGTGAAGCTTTCGAAGGGTAGCTGCAAATCTCTTCTTCCGGGCTCTGGGTGTCAAGGTCATTCCATGTATCCTCTAAATTTTCGGACACATCCTCGTCTTCGGGTATGTCTCCATATTCCTCTGGTTCTTCGCCTCGAGGTTCCAGGGTTGGAGGGGAGTTGAAAATACCCTCTTCCTCTCCCTCGGCATCTTCTGCCTCTTCGGCATCGACGTTGTTCTGATCATTCACCGGTGTCTTTGGAATTGAAAAATCCTTTAGTGAGGCGTCGAAATCCTTTTTCTTTTGCAGGATCGCCGGCATCTCCTCCTCGAGCCTCTTCCTTTCCTAAGGGACCTCTCAGCGTCTGTGCTCAGGGATTTTCTTTTCTTCCAGACGTTGATGATTGTCTTAGAAAGTCTTGTGCCCTTTTTCGGAGGTTTGTTGTCGCCCCGTGGCTTCAGTGTCTTTTGCGATTTTTCCTCCTCGGTGACCTTTGGATGGGTCGCTTGGGGTTCTTTTAACTGCAGCTGACCCTCAATTGCCTTATGTTCGTGGCCCTTCGGTTCAGATGGATTTTAAAGTATCTTACCTTTTCCGTCTTCTTTTTCGGGTCTTTTGCCTTCTTCTTGGCGTGGATCTTTTCGGAGTCTCCTAAGACCTCAACGTCCAAACCCTCGCGCGTAGACTCCACTGGTGCTCCATGTTCTTCCTCGTCGCTCGAGAAACCTAGGTTTCTCATGGAAGTTTTCTTCGATGTTTGCGACATTGTGGTGTAGCGGGTCTTTGTTTCTGGCGAGTTCTTAGCATCCTGGGCAGGACCGCTGCGCAGGTCCTTGTCCTGGTGATTTTCGGGCAGGCAGAGGTTGCAGTCGTTGTGCGGGTCACGTTGTGCGTATTTGTGGTGGCACTTTGGGCAGAATTTGAAGGGGGTATTATCCATGACACCTACCGGGCCATTTGTGGACCAACGAGGTCCTCTTCCTGTCAGACGTCTTTAATATTTCTTCGACAATCTTCTTATTTTGTGAAGTATTTTGGGAAATTTTGAATTTTCTTCTGCCCTTTCCAGCTTGCTTCCAGACCAACGGTGGAAAAAAGAATCTGATGATGGCTACCACGCACGTCGACCTCCAGGATACAGTCAGACGTACCTGGCACCAAATGGTGGTCGACAGTGACAACAAAAACAAAATTAAAGAAAAGAAAATTTCGGACCCAACCACTAGATGGCGGAATAATGCACACCATGTGAATCGAGAAAAGGATTCACGCTGCAAAAGCACATTTCCTCCTGTGTTCAAACGATTAGGAAAAACAGAAGTTTGGTGAGGGATAGGTCTATTAGAAAAAACAGATATTAGTATAGGTCTTGCAATGGAGATGATTGCTGCTGGATTGGACAAACAAATAGGCAAAATAAAAGGTGAATTGTGACACTGATTATCAACTATGGCCACCCAATCACCCTCCATATTGACAGACACAATGTCTATCAGTGCACAAATTTTTTTTTCCTGTAATGAACTCAAACATTCAAAACCATTATTAAGTGGAACGGCCGTTGGATTTTGGATACCATTGTACTGATCATGACATTCAGCAAATGGGTACACAGTGTCACGACATACATGACGATAAAAATACCTTAAAGGGAAGACAAGAAAGTTATTAACTGCCCTGGGAATCTGTGATGATCTTTTCAGTGTCTCTCCAGCATAACTAGGTGATTTAAAAGTAATATAGTTCCCTCCTGACACTTTTATCGGACCGATCCAGCCCACTCTCCAAGTCATCTACATTTGGACGGCTTTGACAAATCGGAAGTAGAAACTTAAAATGCAGCCAATGCAGTACTTTATTCTTTAGTTCAAAAAGCGTATCAATTAAACCTGGAATCAAAGAAGGGAAATCAGTCATCACTATCACATCAGGAGTACCGGTCGGTGCTAGGTTGACAGTTGTCATGCCTAGCACACCTTCATTACCATTTCCCATGACCTGGGCGAGGTTACCAGATGTACTGTCGGTGAGGCTTTTATTGGTAGACCTCACAGCCTCACTTACAGAAGACTGAAGTTGTGCTGATGTTTGCAAGTCCTGTGAAGCCTGGGAAGGCACCACCCACACCCTCCTCCATGGTATGTGCTCCCTCTAAATTAGATGGCCTCGTTGAAGAATGCACTGTGCACCATTGGATATGGTCACAATTAGTGGTACCTGTTAAAAATACCTTATCGCCCATCCAGAACGAATTATCACAATCGATGGGCATTATGGTGACAGAATGTGAATCCTCAAGCTGTGAATTGATGGTACTTGCTCCAGTGAGATGAAGACTCTTAAGGGACAAGGGGCCAAATGAATTAGTAACAGACTAAACCTAACAAAAAATGTGCCAGTTACGGAACTGTTGCAAGCTTGACTACCACCTCAATCATGTGCAGTTCCGGACCTTAAATGACAGATTAAATAAATTACAAAGAAAGTGAAAATTGCCTTTCATCAATTTACTTCACACTTACACTTGTCTCGCTTCTTCACAACTGATAGAATACAGCCTGTGCCATAGACATAAAGAGACAGCTTAGACATAGAGACAGCTTATCAAAAGGAAATGCAAATAGTTCAAGCAACTACGCATCAACGCCCCTTCACTTAGAAAAGTGCATCACCAACCCAATTGGTGCATGTGTGACAGGCCAGGTAGTAGCGGACAACTGCTGTTAGAGGTGATGGGTAGGTCTTACAAATAGAGCGCATGTACTAAATCTGGGGAGTCTCCACCAAAACAATTTTCCTCACTCTCATCCTACTCTCACTTCTTCCCTTTGAGGACATTACAATTACTGTAAGCGATAAATGCGTTATCAGACACTAGTTCACCCTATCACCAGCTAGAGGAAAGAGCCCCCATTTCACAGGTTCACTGTAGGAAGCTGGCTCTTTATGTGATCTCAATAAGTTAGGCATGCACAGGGCATGCACAGGGCCTTGCTATGCAATCCCAAAGAGCTCTATTAGGGGGCAGAGTGGTCGAGCAGCCTTAGGCTTAACAATGAGGAGCATAAGACATTTGCAAAATAGACACAATAAATAATAAAGGACAACTAGACTCAAGGAGATCCACACCAATTTACAAAGATACCAAGTATCTTAATATATAATTTTGCATCAGAAAAAAATCGTTCAGGTAAGTACCATGGATGTGGAATTCCTATCCAACGCCCAGGACATATTGTTTGGGGTCAAGAGCAACAAGTGTATTTGTATTTTGTCCTTGGAACAAGAAGGCCCAACCCTCTGCAGCACAAACCCTTTGGCTGCCTGTTTGCAGTACCACTTTATGGATCAGATCAGAGTACTGTCTGCAGTAAATATTTTTGTCCATATGTTAATGCTGTTCATACTTTTATTTATGATTCCTTAAAAGTCTTTATTATTAGGGTGAGCACTCCAAGTAAATGTTGTAAGCTCTGACTGCACTACTGACAGTGGTTCCAGTATAAAAGTGTACACGTTTTCAAAGTTTAGCAATATGAGACTATGTATAATGCTCCCAGAATGCTCTCAGATTTGATGCAAATGTTTGCAGAAGCTTGAAAGCAAGATTGATAACTCTTTGCTTTCAAAATAAAATGTTGATAAAAAAAATAAAGGCAGGGGAAAAAACATTTTGCTAAACTTCTGTAAAATTTCAGGTACAATGCTAGCATCATGTGTTGATGCACGCTAGTATTTCTCAAAAACATTCATAATGGACAAATCAGTGTAATCCGTTTCAATAGGAATATGCGTTTTTAAAAAACAAGCATTGGTAAAAGCCAGGTGGTCTAAAATTGGTGGTCAGTTTTTTAGTTTTGTCAATGTCTGACTTGTTTTGGCATGGTTTTAGTAAAAACGTATTGGTGTGGGCGCTGCCGGGCCCTCACCATTATAACTAACATAGGCAGAAGCAAAAATTGTTTATGGTCTCAAAAAGCACACATTGTCACAGTAGTTCCTGGCACTGAACAAAACTACTTTGTGTGCACATATGCTCCTTTTGAAAGAACAGAATGCGGTCACTCTCAATGAAGCCAGCCGATACAGAGTGAGCGAGAATTTTAATAAACGCGAAAGGTCATTTTCTTCCCAGACCAAATTAGGGGCCCCCCATTATTAAAGAAAGTCTCAAAAGTGCACCCATGGTATATGTCCTTGCCTTAAGTGCAGCTATACAGCCTTTGTGAATTCCCAAGAATTTACAGAAGGACAAGAAATACTTGTAGGAAGCTGGCTCTGTATATACTATACCAAAGTGAGGTATAGTGGACACAGAGTCCAGTGGAACCCCAAAGGTAGGCAGAGGTAAAGTTAGATAGCACCGCACTCTCCTTTTCTGGTAGTGTGGTCGAGTAGTAAGGCAGTATCAGATGACAGTGTTAGGCATTTGTTGTACACACTCAGTCAGCAAATGAATTCACACAAAGACTGAACTTCAGACTAATTGTTTTTGTATCAAAAATATTTTTAGGTATTTTATTTCCTAGAACCAAGCAAGCCTGGCACAGATACGTGATAAATACTTTGCAGTAAATATACAATTGTAATACAGTTTGGATTGGTAATTGTATCTGCACTTTGTTTTGACTTACAGTATTGTTTCAGAGAAATGCAATGCTTTGTAAATACAGTACATAGACTTGAATGGGCTTTTCAGTAAAATACCAGGTAAGTTACTTTCTAGATTACTTTTCTTACTCAGATTAATATACCTGGATACTATTCGGGACGACATCTGCAAACAGTTAAGTAAAATCGTTTTTGTTAAATAGCACAATTTTAAACAATTAACCCTGAACCATTGCTTACCACTACCTTGAACCCCAATATGTAGATCTGCAGAAACGTGGCAACATAAGGGGATTGCAAGGATTCAAGCACTACTATTGTATGAGCCCTCGCATAATCGGAGAGGCTATCTCAGTCATATAATGAGATTGCTACCATAATTAGTCGCCGCAATACACGACACCAAAGGTACAAGTGGCTTTTGTAACAGGACAAGTAGATTCATGAAGCAGCCTGCCCCAAGGACAAGTAGATATTTTATAAAATTCCACACCCGTCTAAAGCCTTCGATCTTTTTAAAAAAAACAGAGTTTCTATATCTCTTCCTATTGTTGAAAAACGCAATTTAAGAGTGATGGAATCTGAAATCCACTATTCTGTGACCGCCGTTTGCTCCATTTTACGTCCTACTAGTTCCAGATGTTTGCTATCCTCGTCCAGGGGGAGTTGCTGGTTGGAAGGATTTTGTGCAGCTAAACAGTTAATGATTCTAGGTCTGCTCATGCCCCAAACTGCATTGGGTTTTAAGAAAAACAAGGGTACCCCAATACGTGAACCTGGGGTGAAATATGCGGTAAAAAAACAATGGTTCGGGTGTGGCCAAAAGGTCCAATAATAAAGTGATCCTAAGGAGAGCACTTCTGGTTAGAGAGTTGAAGATTAATTATTTTAAAGGAGCAAAAACTTTATAATGTACATAGAGACATAAGTCAGTTCATGTGAAACATTTATTTCCACAACAATAGAATTCAGGTGCTCACACAATAAGTGAAAGAGGCGTGACGTGCAGAGTGATGGTGAAGTTTAAAATAACGGCATCGCATTGACAACAATAGTGTAAAACTCCTCAAGCAACTTTATAGAACAGGAAGAGTTTTGTTTTAAAGGGTCAACGGCGTTTCGATCTCAACTGTTCGAGATCATCATCAGGACATACAACAGGTGAGCAAGCTGAATCTAAAATGAGGAAAAACGGGCAAATAAATAAGCTATAGTTTGATCCCTACATGTAGTATAATTAATACAATCAGAGGCTCCTTTTTATAAAAAACAATGACATAACGAATAGTTTCTTACCTGTCGGTGTAGTTTTGCAGCTTGAAGATCTTTCTGGATTCACTATGCTGTGCATTATTCCGCGATCTTGTGGTTGGGTCCGGATTCGTAGTCTTTTCTTTCTTTTTTTTTTGTAGCCCAGGTGGGCGGCGACGACCCACCATTTGGTGCACCTCCCGTGGCGCCATCTTCGGGTTCTTTTTTCCTTTCCTTTTTTTTTTTTTTTTTTAAACCCTAGGCGATTGATTAATCCTTCTTGTCCATTTTTTCGTGTACGTTTTCATTTCTTTTGATCTTTTCCGTTGAGCTCCCACTCGTGTGATGCCGAGGTCTGCCTGCTTAGCCAGTCTGCCTCCACATTGTCCTTCCCCGGTAGGTGAATTGCCAGTAGATCTATCCTGAGAGGTATGGCCCATCTCCAAATCTCCTGAGCTAGAGAGGAGAGAGGGAACGACTGTGTCCCCCCTTGTTTGTGTATGTAGAACATTGCCGTGGTGTTGTCTGTTTGAACCAACACCCTCTGGTTGTACAGGTGCCTCTGGAATGTCTTCAGGGCTAGCAGGATTGTTTTCAACTCGAGGTAATTGATATGGCGAACTGCATCTGCTGGAGCCCACAGACCCCTCACTCTGAGGTTGTCCATGTGCGCTCCCCATCCCTTTTGCGATGCGTCCGTGGTAATGGTCATTGTTGGGATTGGTGGTGTCAGGCTTCTCCCTGCTGTCATGTTGTCTCTGTTCCACCAAGTTATCTCCTCCTGCACTGCGTGCGTAATAACCACTAGATCCTCCCAACTTCCGTTTGCTTGTGACCATTGCTGTTGTAGCCATTCCTGGAATGGTCTCATGTGCAGGCGTACATTCGGCACCAGCTGGATACACGACGCCATCATCCCCATCATCTTGCTCACTGCCCTCACTGTCAGAGCTCGCCCCTTCTGGTAGAGCCGCGTCTCCTTCAGTAGTGCATCTGTCCTCCTGTCGCTGGGCACTACTGTACTGTTCAGGGAGTTGATTTTCGCCCCCAGGAAAATCTTCACCTGCTCCGGTTCCAGCGATGACTTCCCCCAGTGAATCGAGAACCCCAGATTCGTGAGAGTGTCTGTTACGCGTTTTGCGTGTCTCTCGCACTTCTCGTGTGAGTTTGCCTTGACCAGCTAGTCGTCTAAGTAGGGGTAGACATGTATTCCCTGCCTTCGTAGGTGGGCCGCGACCGCCGACAGGCATTTTGTAAAGACCCTTGGTGCCGATTTTAATCCGAAGGCCAGGGTTGTGAACTGGTAGTGTTCCTGCTCGATGTTGAACCTTAGAAGGGCCTTGTGTCTTCTGTTTATTGGGATGTGCAGGTAGGCATCCTTGAGGTCCACGGTGACCATGAAGTCCCCGTCTCTTATTTGGGGCAGTACCTCCTGCAGCGAAGTCATTTTGAACTTCTGCGTTCTGATGAACTTGTTTAGGTAACGCAGGTCCAGGATGGGTCTGAGGTTTCCGTCTACTTTCGGGACCACGAAGTAGTTTGAGTAGACACCCTTGTTGCGTTCTCTGAACGGCACTGCCTCTATGGCTCTCTTTTCTAGAAGTTTCCGTGTTTCTTCTCTGAGTAGTGCCAGTTCTTGGGCCGATCTCCGTCTTCCCTTTGGTTTCCTGTTTGGAGGTCTTTTCTCCAAATCTACGCAGTATCCGTACTGCATGATGTTCCGTATCCACTTGTCTGTGGTTATACGCCGCCACTCCTGAAGGTAGAACGTCAGTCTTCCGCCTACTGGTGTTGTATGCTCGTAAGCTTTTGAATCTTCTCTTCCCCCTGATGTTAATTTTTTGCGCCTCACCCTTGGGGGCATGTCGAGGGTAGGCATCCTCTTCCGTGCTGAGTCACTTTGATGAGGGCTGTTCACCCCCCCTCTCCTCCTCTGGCCACGTCCGTTCCCTCTCCCGCGAAAGGACTGGCCCCGGGGTTGGTACTGCCAGTTTTGCTTCTGTTGACCTTGTCCGTGACTTTCACCCTGCTGACCCTGCTGGAACGTCTGGTGCGACGGCCCCTGCTGGCTTCCTCCCCTACCGTAGGGTCTCCTCGAGGGTTTTCCTCGCCTCATTCCCCTCAGCTGTAGGGCCCCCATGGACCTCGCCGTTTCGTTTTCTTTTTTCAGCTGGGTGAGCTTCTCGTCTACTGTTGCTCCGAACAGTGTCTCTCCGTTGAAGGGGGTGCCAAGGATGTTGTTCTGCACCTCCAGTTTGAATCCCGAGATTCTTAGCCATGCATGCCTTCTCTCGGTGACCCCTATGGCCATGAGTCTTGCTGAAGTCTCTGCCCCGTCCAACGCCGTCTTTATACAGGAGTTGGCGATGTTCTTGCCTTCGTCTATCAGGTGTGAGGCTCTCTGGAGGTATTCTTCGGGGAGGTGCTTTACTAGCTCCCCCATCTCGTCCCAGTGCTGGTACTGGTGTCTATTGAGGAGTGCATTGGAATTCGCCATGCGCCAGTGCATTGCGGCGTTCCTCTCGACCTTTCTTCCTGTGAGGTCTATCCTCCTGCTCTCCTTATCAGGTGGTGGGCCCGAAGTTGCTGGTACGTTGGCCCTTCTCCTGGCCGTGGAAGCTATGATGGAGTCGGCGGTCACGCTACCCTTGATGTAAGGGGGGGTCCAGGGAAGAGTGCTTATACTTCTTCTCTGTCCTGGGCGTGATCGACCTGCAGGTCGCTGGTTCCTTGAAGGCTTCTCTCCCCTGATTCATCACACTTTGTAGCATGGGGAGGAACTGGCTCCTAGTCTGGATGGGGAGCAGGGTCTCGAGGAGAAAATCGGCTTTCGGCTTCTCCTCGTCGAGTTTGACGCCGAAGGCTGTCGCTGCGCTCCTGACCACCATATTGTACACCCAGATGTCGTCGGGTGGCGAAGGCCTCGAAGAGTACGTGTCCACGGGCTCGGGTTTTCGGTGTCGAGATCCTGCCATTCGATGTCTTGGCTGGTAGATGGCGCCGAGTCGTAGAACGACTGTTGGTCCTCTTCCTCGGCTTCTCTGTCATAATAGGTCTCGTCTTCCTCTTCGAGATCCCTTGTTAGGCCCTAGTTGTCGAATTCGTCCTCGACCTAGACGACGTCCGCCGATGAAACCGTTGGAATCTTGAATTCCTTCATCTTGGCGTCGAACTCCTTCTTCCTTTGAAGGATGTTCTCCATTTCGGCCTCGAGCCGCCTCTTCTTTTTCTCCATCTCGGAGATGCTTTCGGCGTCGACCGCGGGTCTTTGACGAAACTTGCGTCGACGTCGACCGTTCTTTCAGCGTCGATCGGCCCGCTTCCTGGGTTGTCTTCGACGACCCTTGCTTTTCGGCATCTTTCGGCACCAGGGAGTCCTTATCTAAGGATCCGCTCGGCCTCTTGTCCATGGTTCCCCCTTTGGTCGAAGTTTTCGGCGCCGGGGCTCCCTTCGTGGACTTTGACTCTGATTTTCTCGAGTCACCCTCGTGTTTGAGGTACTTTCTGTTTTGCGCTCGACGATTCTCTTACCTAGTCTTCTTTTTTCTTGTCGGTCTCTACGACCGTGAAGTTTTCGGCTGTCTCGGTGACGTTGTCCTAGTCGTCCGTGGAGAGGCCCAGATCGTAGAGCGACGGGGCCTTACCCTTGCCATCCATGCTGGCGTTGGCTCTTCTCTGCCGATCTCTCACCCGGAGCGTCTTCGGCGCGAAGGCTGAGCAGGCGTTGCAGTCCTTACTCTGGTGTTCGACCGGTAGGCAGAGGTTGCAGACCGGATGCTGGTCCTTCTGCGCGAACTTGTGGTGGCAGTTTGGGCAGAACTTGAATGGCGTCTTGTCCATTGCGCTCAGGGCCTCTGAGTGCGCATTCTCCAAGGTCGTCGAAGAAAAAGGGCGCTGAACCTCCTTTCTTCGCGCTTCTGATGAAATCTCTTCCTTTCCTGTGATACCTTCTTAGTATTTATCGACGAAACTCGCTTTTCTTTCTTCTTCCTTCGAGTGTAATTCTGGAGCTTCCCGATGACGATCCAGACCCAACGGCGGAAAAAAGAATCTGAAGATGGCGCCCCAAAGGTGGGACTTCCGCAGGAAGCACGACGACGTCACGGGAGGTGCACCAAATGGTGGGTCGTCGCCGCCCACCTGGGCTAAAAAAAAAAAAAAAAAAAAAGAAAAGAAAGAAAGAAAGGACTACGAATCCGGACCCAACCACAAGATCGCGGAATAATGCACAGCATAGTGAATCCAGAAAGATTCACGCTGCAAAAATATATATTACTCCTGAATCATTCTGTATAACATGTCTAGGGGTCAAGGTAGGTGTGGAAATACATGAATTAAGGCAAATACAGAAGCTAAAGACATGATTTAAAGGCAATTCGGAAGCGAAAGTCAACGATGTAAATTACAAGTGGTGAAAGTATTTAAACGGTGGAAAAGAGAAGATAAATAGTAGCGATTCAGAAGCAGAAGACCAGTAATGGTGAAAATGCTGCATGTGAATACGCAAGCATAGGTGGGAGTACAAGGAATAATTTGTGCTAGTACGAAAGTAGAATTGAGCGCGCAGATGAAGCTGGGTAGCAACCTGCTAAATGAGAGAAGGGGGGAGAGGGAGAACACTCAGAGTAGACTTACTGATGCAATTATTCATAGCACAAGGAAGAGCAATTGAGGGCTTCAGAAAACAGTTGAGGGTAGACTAGTTCACCCAGATTAATTCGCTGAAGGTACGAGCGTGAGAATATCACGTGCTGTAAAGGAGTTAGAGTAGTAATTGGAAACTGGTGTGCATCCGTGAAGGGCGCTTGCAAGGAAAGTGATGAAAGTAAACACTGTGTAAACTTGAAAGGCAGGGTCAGCTGTATAAATTGCGCCTAATGATTTGCTGCCAATAAGTTTAAGAACAAAAGGAGGGTGGGCGTGTCAGAAACTCCAAGGTAAAGATTAATTGATGGTAAAAGTGTATGCGCAGTCATACTACTTACAGTTAAAGTCACTCCCAGTTCATATTTGGAAAGTCTTGGGAGAGTAGCTCAGCCCACCGTTTAAATACTTTCACCACTTGTAATTTACATCGTTGACTTTCGCTTCCGAATTGCCTTTAAATCATGTCTTTCGCTTCTGTATTTGCCTTAATTCATGTATTTCCACACCTACCTTGACCCCTAGACATGTTATACAGAATAATTCAGGAGTAATATATATTTATATATGTCATTATGTTTTTTATAAAAAGGAGCCTCTGATTGTATTAATTATACTACATGTAGGGATCAAACTATAGCTTATTTATTTGCCCGTTTTTCCTCATTTTAGATTCAGCTTGCTCACCAGTTATATGTCCTGATGATGATCTCGAACAGTTGAGATCGAAACGCCGTTGACCCTTTACAACAAAACTCTTCCTATTCTATAAAGCTGCTTGAGGAGTTTTACACTATTGTTGTCAATGCAATGCAATTATTTTAAACTTCACCATCACTCTGCACGTCACGCCTCTTTCACTTATTGTGTGAGCACTTGAATTCTATTGTTGTGGAAATAAATGTTTCACATGAACTGACTTATGTCCCTATGTAAATTATTCATTTTTTTTGCTCCTTTAAAATAATTAATCTTCAACAATCTAACCATAAGTTCTCTCCTTAGGATCACTTTATTATTGGACCTTTTGGCCACACCCGAACCATTGTTGTTTTACCCCAAACTGCATTGGAACATTTGGTAATGTTTTAAACCATTTCACAGTTCTTGATGTTACAGCTAGTGCTGTTACAGTTTTTTTTTTTTTTTTTTTTAAGTGCACCCATTACCTTGTTGCAAACAGTGGTGGCAAAACAAAAAAAAGTTCATTCTGATATAGAGCTAAATGTTGCAAGGAAGATATCAGAGTCCTTCTGTTTCTCCTCTATATCATCATAATTATCAGCTGGGCTCTTGATGGAAGAGATCTACTATGATGTCATCTGGTGGTGACTATTGGAAAAGTGAAAACTCCAAACACAGCATGCTACAAAGTAGGTAAGAAATGTATTCACTGGAAGACCAGACACCGTACCATGGGGCACTCTTAAATGTCCTGGTCAACTAACGTCCAAAACCAAAGATAAGCACAGAACGGATGTGGTTAACATTGGACTCCCATGAATAAAGGAAGTGCTGTATGTGACCCAATCAAAGAAATGTCATGTCTACAAATTGCAAGACACAAGAAACACTAGGTGTGAGAGGAGAGCAGACTAAGAGGACAAGAGCGACAGGAATATCAAAGATGAAACAGCGCATTTATCAATTTCTGAAGTACATATACATTAGATTAGAACATCTAGATTTGTATGAGTTAATTCCCTTTTCAGGTAAATCTGCTCAAACAGGTGTGGTTGTGTGTCCATTTACAACTTTTACGTCTTATTCTTAATGTGCTGGAGTATGTAGTCTGTTTCAGTATCCTACCAAGTCATTTTTATATACCCACTGGAGTAGGTTGTCCCAGTAGCATTGCTTTTAAATTAAAGTAGCTGTTGGATCATCAAGGGCCTTCATTTTCTTTTGCCTTAACTCTTTGATTCATAGACAAGATGGTCTTCAATGGCTTTCTTCTACCTTTAGGAGTCTACAATTTTCTTTTCAACAACGATAGTCTTAAGGGGTCAAGTTGATTACTTTTGCCTCTGTTCATGTTTTTTTTCCTCAGAGTGAGACTTGCTTTTCCTGAGTTTTGTTTCAACATCAATTACTTGCCTTGTTGACAATTTCAACATTCATTCATTTTGGCAGACTGAGGCTTTCTAACTTGATCCCTATGTTCTGCACAAGCATCCTCCGATGAAAAATTATGCTTATCTTTACAAAACAAAATGTTACTTACCCTGTAGCCATGTGTGTGTAGCCTGTAGTGCTTTGGATTTGAATACTCTCCATACTCCTGCATCTAGAGTCTGGTGTGGACGGTTGCAAGATGTTTTTCTTCAAAGTTGCTTTTGAGTAACAAGGTCTGTTGTGACTACTCTTAGTTCACAATGCACCAGGAAAAAAACTCCAAATTAGATTGTTTTCTGCTCAGCAGGTGAGAGGTGCAAGTGGAGGGCAGTGCTGAACACAGAATAGCAAGTACTGTGCAGCATAAAAATAAGGGCATCTGTGATAGTTGAGAGAGTAATGTAGCAGCTTGAAACGATCCGTAACTCTGGTGAGAACTAAATTAACGTTCCAATCAGGTGCTGGAGATGTCCTTAGAGGGATGACTCCTATGATCCTCCATTAATGCCTTTATAACTGGAATCTTAACAAGCATTGGCAAACGAATGCAAGATCCATTGGCTTTGTCAATGTCTTTAGGTCTCGCCTAGCACGCATGCGCTGCTCTTGGAGAGGGCCTCTTGTAATCACTGCAGACATTCCCTAACCTTCTCTCAGCCCCGTTTCCCTAGTTTCCACTCTCGGTACAACTATCCCCCTTTCTGTTGTATTTCCCACAGCTCGCTCCCGTTTTTTCACTTTTGTACACCTTCTGGTTTGGGTTTTTCCAGATCCCTTTTCCCAATCTCTAGCTTTCTCTCCTGGTTTCACTGGCAGTGCCTCTCTCGCCCCTTTCTTTATCTTCCTCTCAGCTGCTCCTTATTTTCCACCTCCAACCCGCCGCTCCAGCTCTTACGGCTGCTCTCTCTGCCCACGCCCTTCTGTCTCTCCCTCTTCCCACTCCCTCTACTCACGCTTCTGACACATCTACATTATATTCTCACAAGAAATAATGCCCCAACACGTTCCAGCAGCACAGCATATGCCAAAAACACAGCCGCAGCTCCCGTGAGCAATTCACGTATTTCCGGCTTTTTGCACATCCACAATACTGTAAGCAGAACAAGAACATCTGGGGGTGCCGCCATTCTATCCATAATCCCCAAATTCTCCACGGACCACCCTCCGGCGTTTTTCACAAAGTAACTGCTCTTATTTCACACTCCCCAGTCTCATGTGGTACACCCCTCCTAACAGCCTTTAGTGGTACTCAACCCCTAACAACCCCAGAGATCTTCTAGCCATTCCGACTTCTCACGGCTGTTCTGTCCTACCACTGTCCCAGTGCGCTTCTACCATGGGAATGCCCCACCGTGGGCCGGTCACAATCTCCCACAGAGTTCGCTCCTTGCTGCCCCTGCCCTGCAATTTCCAACAGTATTCCCGCTCTATCAGCTCCCAGGTGTATTTAAGCCTTAGCCCACTCCTGTGGTATTCCTGCCCTGCACCCTCCCACAGCGTTCCTGTCCCATCGCCTTGAATGGGATTTCTGTATTACCGGTATCTCGTGATATTCCTGCGCTCCCACCCTCCTGCCCGAAAAGTCTCCTGTGGCATTCGTCTGTATAAGGCTTATAAGGTCCCAAAGGCGAGACCTATTAGCCATGCCAATGCTTTTTTGTTTTGCTTCAGCTCCCTCGCCGTCCCTAAACCACTCAGCACCCGTTGCTGCCTTTCATGCTTTTGTCAAACCCCTCTTGCCCCCCTCCCACAGCCAGTGTCAACATGCCTGCTTCTCACCCAAGCAATTTCAGGGACTTAAATTGCAGTCCAATAAAGCAATGGCTGCCCTGTCCTGTTTCGCTTTCCCGATGCTATTTACACACCCATGATGTGTCTCACTGCTACTTCACCCATCCTCTTCCGTGTCCACCACTCCTCCCCTTCCTAGTCATTGCTTGTCTTATTTTCTCATCCTCTGTTCTTTTCTTGCTGTTCTTATTTATCTTAGCTTTCTGTCCTTCCTTCTTTCCCCAACTCTTTATTTTCCCTTTTCGTGTTCAATGGTGATGCCGGTGCTCTATGTTGAATACAAAGAGGAGGGCGGGGTCTATAAAAGAGTAAAGAAGGGGGTAAAAGTGCACTGCTCACTATGTTACTCACTTTTTGGTGTAACACACTTCTGTGACTTTCATGGCCTCGTAGCGCTAGTAAGGGCTGCCTCTTGCTATAGCTCCATAGTACCCTCAAAATCTGGCATCTGTTAATTCCCCCCTAATATCCGTCCGTTACTCAAATTATAATTCACTTCCTGGGTGATACCAGCTAAACATTTTTTTATTATTGATGGGCTATGGAGAAAAAGAGGCTTATGCACTATGCAGAGAGATTTAAACAATGTGCTTTCTGATAGGAAGCCAATGTAAGGCCTCTAGTCCCTTGGCGACAGACTGGTGCCCGGGGATATCCAGAATTAATCTGGCAAGCGCATTTTGTACCACTAAGTCTGTGCTTGGTGCTTGTCTTGGAGTCTAGGTATAGAAAGTTGAAATAATCCAATTTGGACAAAACTAAAAACAAGGGCAATTTGCTTTTGTGCCGACTGCTGGATAAGCGGGAAGATTTTCCTAAGCATCCTTATGATCCGGATGCAGGTATCCACCGTACGATTAGCCAGGGCATTTAAATAATTTCAATATCTAGTAGAACTACAAGATTTTTGGCCTTCTCAGGGCTGGGGTGGTACCTAGTGTATCTGACGACCAGCAGCTGTCGATAGTCCTGTACCAAAGAGTAGCACTTCGGTTTTGCCCCCCCAATAAGTTTTAGAGAATTCTGGCTCATCCAGGGTCACACAGCCAACCTCAATAGCAAAATTATCTGCTATGGCGCAGGAATTCTTCGGGATTGACACAATGATCTGTGCATCGTCAGCATAGGACCATACCTTCAGCCCAAATTCCTGGTTTATGGCCGCAAGGGGGGCCACATGAACATTAAAGAGCATGGGGATTAACAAAGAGCCCTGTGGCACTACTCATGAAAGAAAAGACCACCGAGTAGAAGTGCTGTAGCTTCAAGGTCTGAGAACGATCCGTAACTAAGGACGACATCACATTTCATTACGCCCATTAGAGTTGCTAGCGTGCCAAAATGTTGCTAGTTTAGAACACTGAGCATGGAGAGGCTGTGGCGGTATGGGCAAAGCTGCCGACTTTGGAGCTGAGGAACCAGGTCCAAGTTTCGGCGCCGGCTCAACATCCTGTACTTATGGGCAAATCATGTACCCTTCACAGTCTTGATGTTGAGATGTGGTCTCACCACGTTAGTGAGGCATCCGTGTTAATAGTTACTTATGGATGACTCTCTAGGAATGGCCTGCCCAGCATCAAGTCTTTGATATTCCACTGTAGAAGGGAGGCTTGAATAGAGTGCTGCACCAATACTAGATTTTCAAGTGAAGCTCTGCTTGTGAAGACTGCCTCAGAGAATCTTGAAAGGGTCACACATGCAGTCATGCATGTGGCAGAAATTACTGCCAGACATTTTGTGGCCACCCTTGGGACAGTAGTGACCTCAAAAGGGTAGAACTATGAACTGGTGTTGTTGTACACTTATTATAAAGCAGATGTACTGGTGAGGACCTGGATGAATGGGAATTAGGATCCCTTGAGGTCGAGGGCTTGCAAGTAGTTCCTTTTCAGCACAGATTTACTTCCTAAATGATAGTAAGACATTTTTCAGTCCTAGGATTGAAGTCCAGCAGGCTGGAAGCAAAGGCCCTTGTGAACAACATTCATCGGTGCAATATCAAATGGCAGAAAAAAAAATGATCTGAGGAATCTTGTTGCATTGTGAGCTAGGGGTCCAGGGACAGACCTTGTGATTTGAAAACTACAAAGAGAAACTTATTTTAGACATTGGTGCCAAACACTAGCAGGCAGGAGTATGCAGAGTGCAAGTATCCACAACACATGCTATGAACAGTACATTTAATCGATGGTCTCTTTTCCCTTGTTTTGTAATTTCTCCATGGCAAGACCATCATTTTAGCACAATATGCAAGAAGTATATTCCAAAGCCTTTGCTAGGCATACTGTTTGTTCAGCATAATAACTTCCGTCATTCAAACATAATATGCTCTCCTCATGTTAGTCACTGGAAGCAATTGTTTTGAGGCAGTTCCCAAAATGTTTTAACGCATACTTTGATACATCCATTTCAAAATGACATTGAGATCTAGGATAAACTTCCCCAAACATTCTTCTAACTGGCTGAAGGCAAACAAAAAATCCTGTTCACTTCAACTCCTCTCTTCTTGAATAATAATTTAGTAATGCTGTGTCTGGTGGGAACCCAACTACAGATTCTTCACCTTAGGAATACTACCAGGCACAAGACTGGATCTGGAGATGTTTCAGCAATGCCTCACATCCACAGGTAGATGAAGTTTAATGGCTGGGCATGACTTCTTACCACCCTAGAAAGTGTTGGAGCAGAATCCCCTGAGCTTGGACATCAGTTCCTTATTCTTTATTATTTTGCATGCTCTAACTCTAACAGAGCTTTGAAAAACATTGCAGGCAACAGTACCAAAAATTAAACTTGGAACCTTATTACGATAAGACGTCCACTGCAGAAAAAGGGGAGAATGGAAAGCTGTGATGAATCTGCAGTTAGAGCATTCACCCAAAACAGCATAACAGAATGTAATCAACTTATTCTTCTAATGAAAACTTCTAACTGAAACTTCTTTGCCTTCAAAATCTATACCAAAGCAGTAGTCTACTCCCCAAACCATTCCCCAAAAGGGGAATGGTTTGGGGAGTAGACTCAAACCAAAAAGTCCTGCTGGACAGAGTGCGTAAACTGACCTTTTAGTAAGACTTGGCTGTCAAGGCAGTACTGCTTAAGGTATGTATGCACAAACGCCCACATGTCAGCCTGGCAAACATTTAGATTAGGCATCCTCTATGCTAACACTTTTTTTTTTTTTTTAAAGCTTTATTTAGATTTGCAAAATCAAACGATACACAAATGATAGCTGTGCGTTCACCAATGACAAAGTATGGAGGTACATCATAACACTTCCAGCTCCCTGACAGGATGTGTAACTTATGGATGGCATCCGACATCGGAATCCCCTTGATCAATCCCCCATCAATACTTGTCTAAATTGAAACAGATTAAACTGACATCAACAATCCACACCCAGGGCCCATAGCCACCCCATCCCTCCACGCATACCCCGCTACCCTTGTGAAGTCCCTGCCATCTACCCCCCCCCCAACAAACGCCCCATGGAGCATACCATCCCATTCATTCCCTGACGTCCCCATTCCTCCAATGCCCATATCGACTCGCCTACCCCACTCCCGTTGGAACTATACCGGAATGTGTGGGTGACGAGGGGGAACCGGGGAGGCCCGCAATGTATGTTTTGTAAGGGCCCCAGATGTCCCTAGGGCGCGCCGCCGCGGGAAGGAGACTGGAGTAGAGTTCGCTATTCGTGCTGCAATACGCCATGGCAGTGAGCCACGATTTGACCGTAGGAGCACGTCTATCCCCCCAGCGCCTGGCGATTTCACGTTTGGCCAGAAGTAGACCCATAGCGGCCAACTTACGAACGTTCTTAGGGAAATTTGCTGTATAGCCCAACAACGCAACCTCTGGAGCGGGAACAAGTGTAAGCTCTAACATGTCTTCTAAGACCTTGTAAACTTGTGTCCAGAATGATTGCAGCCCTGGACAAGTCCAGGACAAGTGTGCGAAGTCCGCATGCGGTGCCGAGCACTTCCAGCAGAGGTGAGGTCGTGCAGGCTCAATGGAATGGAGTCTGTCTGGGGTCATGTACCAACGTCGTAGGAATTTATAGTGAAGGAGTTTGTGACGACTGTTCAGTGACACCGCAGCAGTGACCTTACAGCAGGCCGTCCACTGTTCATCCGTAATAGGCCTACCCAAGTCCGTCTCCCACTCCGCCCGCGGTCATCCGTACAAGGGAGCAAAGCCGCACACGCCTTGTACAGCCTCGAGACCATGTGGGCCCCCGTATCCCTGTCAATAACGGTGGTAAGGGGTTCGAAGGAAGCAGGCTCAAGGGGGAAACCCTCAATTACCGCCCTGGCCGCGCAATAGAGTCGGCGAAGAACGAACCTATCCATGAAGGTAGCCTCGCTGAAACGCGCCTCTTCCGACGCCGAGAATATGTGCCCTCCAGGGTATAAATCTCCCATCTTTGTGAGGTTAAATTTGCGTAACATTCGCTGCACAAGCGCCTCATCAGTGCCCGGCAGTAGCCCCGGGTTGCGAATAGGGAGCGAAGAGGAATATAGGCGAGGGTGAGCTAAATAGCTCAAAAGTTTCTTCCAGGCTCAGCTAGTAGTGGACACTGTTTGAATATCCACTGGGCTTCTGGGGATACCCTTGGGCAAAACGGCAGCCAACTGGCCTGGGAGAACAAAGTCTGCCTCAGGGCGCAGAAACGGAATCCTAGCGTCCGGATGGTACCAGGCATAGGCATGTGCACACTGCGCGACCAGATAGTAGAGATACAGATCCGGTACGCCGAGGCCTCCCCTATCTAGTGGGAGTGTAAGAGTCTTCCAGCGGATCCGGGGGTGCTTCCCGCCCCAGACCAGTCGGATCAGGAGGGACCTCAAGGTGGAAAAGAAAGACCGAGTGAGGGGAACAGGGATATTGTTAAAAAGATACAAAAATTTGGGGAGCACTATCATTTTTATGATGGCTATTCTGGCCGACATGGAGAGCGGGAGGCGCAACCAACCCTCTACCTGCGTCTCCAACCGCGCCACCGCGCGTCCATAATTGAGGCGGATGATTTCGTCTGTGCTCAAATGGATCTGAATGCCCAAATAGCGTACTGAATCCGAGCACCACTCCAATGGGAACTCACACTGCCACGGGGAGGTGCCGCTAGTCAATGGGAATATGATGGATTTGTGCCAGTTTATGCCCAGTCCCGAGTGGCCACCAAAGCGCAGGATCTCACGAATCAGGGGGGCAAGATTGATATGTGGTTCCCTTACATACAGGATAGTGTCATCTGCGTAAAGGGAGGCAAGCAACGGGCCTGTTCTAAACTGAAGACCCCTGTGGAGGTGTCGTTCCTGAAATGCCGAATCAGGGGGTCCATGGCTAAAATGAACAAGAGCGGGGAAAGCGGACAGCCCTGTCGCGTGCCACGCGTTAGAGAGAAAGGTCGGGATAACGTACCGTTGATACGCAGGCGTGCCGTGGGGCGGCTATAGAGGAGACGAGTCGTGGCCAGAAAGTTCGCCGGCATGCCCATGCGTTCCATAACGGCAAGAAAGAATGGCCATTCTAAGGAATCAAACGCCTTCTCGGTGTCAAGTATGATCGCAGCAGCAGGCTCTATGCTAACACTTAGCAGTCTTGCTGGAAAGGGTTCTGAGGTCGCTTTTTGGTCAGTACATCTTACTGCAGAGGACCATCCACATTAACAAGGGTCCGCTTTGCAGTCCCCTGCTTTGCAAGTCAGAAGCAGATTAAGAGATCATAGTTTAACCGATCTTTCGTCTAGTCAAAGAAAAAAGTTCAATGCTCTTCCGAGAAAGGCAACAAAGCCTTTACCTCTTTCGAGGAATGAAGCAGAGTCAAGAATGTGGGCAAAGTGAATGATTGGGCAACACAGAATTATGTCACAGCCTAACAAAGTAATGCTGCCCGGATCCTCAATACCAACTTGTCAGTAAAGTAGGTAGTGTGAGGCAGTGGTACCAACTGCACCTGCTGCTCACTCGCAGTGAGCGGATACAAGGACCACAGTCTCCAGTATCAATGGCCTTAAGGAGCAGCTGTGCACAAGTTTGAAGAGCACACAAATAAGGAATGTTTTCTATTTTATTTTAATTTCTTTATTAGCATTTTAACAAACATTACACTGTGAGATCAACAATATCCGGCACAGGAAGAGCGAAAGGAAGAAAAATGGGGGTGGGGGGGAATACCTGCACATACATTATGATGGAGAGAAACAGAAGTGTGACATGTTACATAGTATCATTTCCGACAGCATTCACACTTTCTGCATTTAACAAAATCGCTTTAATGCGTGGAGCTCATGCCCCAGTGTGGCGCCAACTTACTTATAACATATTGTCATATACTATTAATATCAGGGTGCTGGAATTACTCCACTGGCACTACAGGTGGGGTGGAGACTCCTGTGCGCATAAATGATGAAAAAGGATCCCAGATGTCTTTCGGGCAGGACAAGAGAGGCATCTCCCAGAAGTGAGCCAGCTGGTCCTGACAGTAAGCAGGATCTCTCGGCCATGTCGACACTGAGGGAACCGTCCCTTCCACCCCAGTTCCTGACCAGGTTTTGCTTAGCTAATCTTAAAAGCTTTGCAATGAGACGGCGCAAGGTGGATGGCAGATCCCTGAGATACCCAAGGAGGCAAAACAGCGAAGTGGATGACCAGTAATTACCTGAAGGGTACAGTGCACCATGCGCCAATAGTTCGTGATTAAGGGGCATTCCTAAGCCAGGTGCAAGAACGAGGCTTGGGGTGCATACCATCACAAGGAATTAGCCTCCTCAAGCAGTCCTATGCTATATCTTGCATCACCGTATTGAGTAAGGTGACAAGTCGACGGTGCAAAGTGTTTGAGAGTATATGTTCAAGCGCATGTAATGTTGGAAAAGTGAAGTGCACGACATGGGGCCATGAGTTGTATGTACAGAAGAGTATCCCACGTTAGGTTTAATGTAGTCAGTCGAGGTTGGTGTTGCTAAAAAATAAAAATGGTCATTCGGGTACGGGTCTGCAAGTGTCAGTTTCTTCTTGGCCCACTTACACATTCCGCCATCCATCATTGTAGGCAGTGTAGGATTCTGTATGTGCTATAGGTATAGAGGGCTGCTCGCCGCCGGAGACCATCCAATGCCCATCTCACGCACTCCACTATATCCACTACAGCGCTTGTGTGTCTGTAGGGCTGATAGAGTGCTGTGGCAAGCGAGACCGGAGCAACCAGGTCCCCCTACACCGTGACATACGGCTGAAATTTAACCGGATACAACCAGAAGTGCAAATACTGGGCCTGAGCACCGAGGGCATACAGCTTTCATATCAGGTGCACTGATGCCACCCTGACTAAAGGGCAGTGTGAGAGTTTCCCACGCGATTCTAGGCTGTTTTCCTGCGCATGTCAGGGTAAGTAAGTTGGATCGTAGGGATTTAAAAAATTTCTGTGTAAGTGGCATGGGGAGGTTTAAAAACAGATATAAAAATTTGGGTAACAACCATTTTAGCGATGGCCAGACGGCCCGTCAGCGACAATTGGAGGTGTCCCCAGGCTGGAATTCTCTCCTCCAACCAGGACACTGCTCTGCCATAGTTGGCCTGCCAGAGTTAGTTCCTGGCGCGACTAAGCCATACGCCCAAGTATCTGACAGGCTCCTACGCCCACTGTAAATTGAACTCTGATTGGAATGGTACAGTGCTCGCCGTTAAAGGAAATAAGAGACTTAGCCCAGTTTATGGCTATGCCCGATAGCCCCCCAAACGCAACAACCTCCCTGATAACAGGGTCTAGATTTTCCGGTGGGTGCCTAACTACATGGAGACCAAAATGCCTCACTCATGGAACCGTATACCCCGGTGGAGGTGATGCTGGTGTAGTTTCGCTGCTAGCGGCTCCATGGAAAGTGCAAATAGGAGGGGTGACAAAGGGCACCCCTGCCTAGTGCCGCAAGATAGGTTATAACAATTTGTAGTGCTCACTAATACCCGCAGGTGTCTAGGCGTTCACGGTCTACCATGCTGAGTCAGGCAACGCTAATTTCTAAAAAGCCAGGTCTTGAGCAGTTTCCTGAACTCAAGTAGGGAGGAAGTGTTCCGAAGGGAGTTCACTTCCTTTAATGCATTGTAGCTGAAACTCCTTCAAACCCCCCCCCCCCCCCCCCCCAATTGCCCTTTAACTCTGGGGGTGGACATCAGGTGGGCATTAGTAGAGCGAAGTAATCTATTTGGGGAATACCAACTAAGAAGGTCCCACAGAAATTGTGGTCCATCTTTGTGCAAGCCCTTAAGACACAATACAAAGAGCCTTGAATATGACTCGCTGACCTACTGGTAGCCAATGTAATTCCTTAATCGGTGCTCTGAAAGACTGGTATTTGGGGATATCAAAGACAAGTCTAGCCATGGCATTTTGTACTGCCTGCAACCTTCTGAATACATTGGATTTTAAATTCAGATACAGCCCATTACAATAATCCAATTTGGATAAAACCAGGGAGGTCAGTTCAGATTTTCTGATATTTCAGGGTATAAAAGGTAGTATCTTGTGTAAGATTCTAACATCAAGAAAAGAAGAGCACACTACCTTGGAGACTTGGGATTTAAGATTATGTTTTTCATCTATAATAACCCCCAAATTCTTTGCCTTGGCTTCTCGCGAGGGAGGAGGGTCTAGGGTGTCTGGCCACCAAATTGGTAACCTCTCACCTCAGTGGTCGCCAAACAGCACCACCTCAGTTTTGTTTGAGTTCAACTTCAGGCAATGCCTACCCATCCAGTTGCTGAGGGTGACCATACAGTCATGAAGTTTGGTCGAATAATTGATATTCTTGTCAACTGCTGAGATAACCAGCTGGGTATCATCAGCGTAGGAAGTAGGTAATAAATTAAAACTTCTGATCAGAGTAGCCAATTTGGAGACAAATATTAAAAAGCGCCAGGCTTAGCGAGGACCCCTGTGGCACCCTGCAAGGCAGTGTAAAATGAGCGGACTTAAAATTGCCCAGATGCACTGTTTGAATTCTATCCGAAAGGAATGAAGTCCGGAGGGAAAAGGTTTTTCTTTTCCTCCTATCCCTATTGTTTTTAGGTGTTCGACCAAAAGAGTATGGTCCATGGTATCAAACGCCGCGGACAGGTTGAGCAGAACGAGGGCGGACGATCCTCCACCGTCTAATGCCTTATGGATTTCCTCTGTAGTTTGTATTAGAGCCGTCTCGGTACTATGACCCGTTCTGAAACCAAACTGACTTTGGTCTAAGATGTTGTTCTCTGTGATAAAAGTAGAGAGTTCAGCATTTAACAATTTTTCTATGATTTTAGCGGGAAGTGGAAGTCTTTCGATAGGGCGGTAATTTGCAGGATTAGTTATGTCCAAATTCGGTTTTTTAAGGAGGGGTAGTGTACAGGCCTGTTTCCACCGGAATGGAAAAGGCCCTTGTAGTAGAATCAGATTAGGCACGTTCGTTAGCAGTGGGCTAATAGGACAATAATAGGACTAATGCTCTGAAGGATCCTGGGGGGGCAGGGATCGTCAGGGGATCCCGATTTGGTTGTTGAAAGGAGTGTAGCTGTTTGAACTGAGGAGAGGGGGAGAAGTTTAGAAAAGACACTTTGCCTATAACTGCTTGATCTGATCCATTAGTATTTGGTTCGTGGTTGGCAAATAGGTCATATATTTGGTCCAACTTAGATTTAAGAGTCGGCAAGAGTGTTGCAAAAAGATTGACTAGTATTGGCAATGTCGTCATTGGGGACTGTGGTTACATTTTTATCGTCTTGAAAAGTTCCTTACTGGAATTACAGGCTTTTTCAAATTTGCCCCGTTAGATACTGTTTTTTTTACACAATTAGCTTTTTCTTGTAATCTGACAGCATGCCTTTATACACATCCTTTTCAGGTGCTTCGTAGTTTTTCCTTCACTTTCTTTCTTGCCTTCTACAGGCTTGTTTATCAAGTCGTAGCGCCTCCGAGAACCAGGGGGCCAATGGGATCTTTCTATTTATCATTGTGCTAGGAGCTACTATAGCAAAGTTGGACTCCAGCCACTCTGCATAGTTTGTAGCTGCGGCCTCTACTTCTAAATCCAAATCTGGTTGGCTTTGTACTAACTGACTTTCCAGTGCGCTCTGGTCGATTTTATGCCATAATCTACCATAGGTCTTAGTGCTGGACGTATTCGCAATGTCAGATTGAGGTAAGTTATAGTTGAAGAGAATGGCATAGTGGTCAGTCCAGGTCAGAGGGAGAGTAGATATCTTGGAAATAGTGTTATTAGTAAATAACCCATCTAGAGTATGTCCTGCTAGATGAGTAGGTTGATTTAGGAGCTGCTGCAATCCTAAATCTGATAAGACATTGAGAAGCTCATGTGTGTCCCGGTCATCTAAAATTTCAAGATGAAAGTTCAGGTCACCTAAAACAGTTAAGTGTTTGAATTGAAGGCTTAACTCAAAATAGTGGATGAACATTGGTCAAGAAGCGGTTTCTGGAGCCAGGAGGACGATATATCAATATTCCATTGAATGACTTGTTGCAAAAAAGAAATTTTAAGGTGGAATGCCTCGCATTCTAAAGAGGGAAAAAGTGACCAATGTGTAGTAAGCTCTCCTATGAATAAGAGGAAGCCCCACACCCTTTTTAACTTGTCTATCCTGTCTAACCACTTTATAAACCTAGAGTGACTGCAATGTTAAAATCGGGATCCGAGGACTGTTCACCCCAGGTTTCTGTCACAAATAGAACATCCAGTTTATTGTCAGTAATGAATTGTGCTATTTCATACTTGTGTTTAATCAACGACCTAGCGTTAATAAGTGCTAACTGGAGCTCCAAATTATTTGAGGCAGAGATGGCCAGCTTTCTTTCGTATTGAGACATCGCGTGAGAGCTCCTAGCGATTTCTATAAGACATTCCTGGTATTGAGAGTGCTCCGCACTTAACAGCGCTTCACTAGAGCTTACATGCCTTATTCCTCGGCTGTCTAAGAGCATGGAGGGTCTCCCCTGAATATTTAAGAGTAAGCCCATTTTTAGTAGTGGTACCAGGGGTCCTGGCCCTAGGCCCGGTCGCAGACGGGCTTGCCTTAGGCGCGCCATCAGCGCACCCGCTGCGCGTCCCGTCCAGCCTGCACCTAAATAGGTGCTCCTGGCAACTAGAGCGTCAACAGGGGCGGAAGGGAGGCCCCGGAGTGTTGTCAATAGGTGGTCTTCCCTCCGCATCAATCGGTAAATCCGCAGCAGACCGGGGAAGCCAGGCAATTGACTGAAAACAGGTGAATGCGCAAAGCGGCAGCAAAAGTGGAATTAAAAAAACAGAAGTGCAAATAGCAGCAGCAATGAGCGTGAAGATATGGAGAAAGGTTCGGATAGCAGCCCATTCACCTACAATCTAGCAGTGGGGGAAATGTATAGAAGCTTGAGAAGGGTTAGAAATTTCCAACTAAGCCCCAGATGCTACAGCAATTGCAACAAAAAGGGCCACTGCAAAGAGAAACGTCTTAGTGGCGTCTAGGAGGGTGGCGGTCGCCAGTAGGCCTGGGTCTACACATTGCATGACTGCAGAGTCCTAAGATTGTGAGCTGTAGAGCGGCCTGGCACGAACCCAGACTGATCTGGGCGGATCATTACAGGGAGTACTGGGGTCAAATGATTAGCGATTAATTTAGCTTAAATCTTGTTGCCAACATTTATCATCGAGAGCAGTCTATAGGAGTCGCATGATGTGGCAGGTTTACCGGGATAAGGACAATGACTGCCTCTCGAAGTGACACGGAAGTTCTCCCGTTTTGAAGCATGCTTGATACATAGCAAACAGATGCTGGGTTAGTAGAGCAGCGAACTCCTTCTAAAAGGATGTCGTGAGGCCCTCAAGACCGGGGGCCTTATCATTCGGGAGACTGTGGATAACTTGTAAGACCTCTGCCTCTGAAAGGGAGTCTAGGTATTGCCGATGTACATCATCTAACCACACTAACTGAATAATTTCCAAGTACTCTTTAATGTAATCAGAGTGTGGCTGTGATTTGGTAGCGTAGAGGTCAGAGTAAAAATTAGCCATCATGTTCAATATTTCAGTGGTGTTCGTTTGGTGTTGGTGTTGTCCGTCAGTGAGACTCACTATATAAATCAGGCGCTTTATGTAGCCTAGTAACTTGTGCTAACGACCTATCCGGGAACTCTTCCTCCCCGTATCTACGGGCTTGTGCCTCCTTGCTCAGGTAATTTACCTCGCAGTCAGACTCCTCATTGTACACTAAGAGCTCGTATTCTCGCCAAGATACCCCTGTCGTCGGTTTGAAACAATTCAAGCTTCATCGCTCTTAGTTCGGACTCCAGCCTCGCAAGTAGTGCTCGGATATTCCTTAATATACCCGCCTGCTTATATACAGACCCCCTGGATGACCACCAGAAGGCCTCCCATAGCACAGACGGTGATTCAACCAAACCAACGTTCAGGGCAAAATAATTTATAATAGCGGTCCGTATCACTGAACAAAAAACCTGGTCACGCAGCGTGCCAGCCGGCAAACACCAGGAGAGAGCCCTCGGGTAGCACGAATTCCAGCAATACCAGGAATGGTCTGAGTGGGTGCAGAGGAGTATTGAGGTGCCGGTTGTCCATGTCTGGACCTCCTTAGTGATAAGCCAGTAGTTAATGCGCAACCATGCTCCAGTACAAGACATAATACATGTACCCTCCCTGCGCAACATGTGTAAGAATTGCCAAGCATCAACTAAATGTTGATCTGTATTAGGGTGTGGAGTTGTATCGCCGCCTTTGGGAGTGGCACGACAGACCTATCCATATCTGGGTCCAAAACAATATTAAAATCTCCTCCCCCGAGTATCTCTTCAGGCCCTAGATTCACAATGTGAAGCCATACCTCACAAAAAAAAAAGAAAAAAAAAAAAACTCAGGGCAGTCTGTGTTGGGGCTGTAGATGCAAGCCAGTATGATAGGATGTTGGTGTAGGCTAGAAGCACAAACCGACCTTCTGAGTCTAACTTAGCTTGTGTGAGTTGCCATGGTATATTTTTACGAATCAATATAGCTACTCCCCGGGCATAGTTAGAGTAACATGAGATGTGTCTCTGCACACCGAGCACGTAAACATGCAGTGTTGGAGGAAGTGAGTTGAAGCTCCTGCGGGAAGCATATATTGAGGACGTGAGAGGTATGCATGTACAAGGTGGGCTTTTCTGGCATCATCAAGCCCACGGACGTTACAAGTAAGGCATTTAATGCCAGTGGTCATGCTGCGGTGTAGGGAAAATGGCCGACCTAAGTGATTATTATTTTATTTTTTTCCTGAGTTTTACAGAGAAAGCCAGGCAAACACCACAGCCAAGACTAGGCTGGGGGGCTGAACCTACAGCTGTCGCTCACGGTGTTGTACATCAGAGAGGACACCCAGCACATTTAAGATGCAACACAATCAAATGTGTCCCGCTGTCAATAACAATGGGATGCCGTGTATTAGCTCCAGGAAACTCTAGGGCGGATTACATAAGGAAGGGCACTAGTCATTGTCATCCATCGATGCCGCCTCCTCGCAGTGCGGAGAACGCCTTGCCCCACCTGGGGCCAGACTCTTGGCAAAATTATGGGCTGCTTTTGCGCTGGTGAAGCAGTGTGGTTTGCCTGCGTGATCTATTCTCAGTTTGGCGGGGTATAGGAGGGCGTATTCAATCTCCGCTTTTTGCAGAATTTTCTTGGTGGGTAAGAATTCCTTCCGAGCTGCCTAGAACGCAACAGTGAAGTCTGGGTAGAAGGAAATTGCATTGCCTCGGAACTACACCTCTCCCCCATCCCTGGAAAGGCACAGCACAACACTTCTATCATTGTGGTTGAGGATGCGTGAGATTATAGGGCACACCGGAGCACCCTGGGGGCAGCCGCAGTGCCAAAGACCTGTGCGCCTGTTTAACGATGAACACCGGGGACAGGGTGCCCCCAAAGAGTTCCTTAAGTATGGTAATGACGTAGTCCTCCATATTGGCGATAGCCGTGGACTCTGGAAGGCCTATAATTCACAAGTTATTACACCTAGACCAGGCCTCCAAGCTCTCATTTTTAGCTGACCCTGTCCATGCGGAGTAGCTGTTCGCGAGCCAGTCTGATTGTCCTCAATATCGGAGACCCTAGTTTCAAGCTAGTCTAAGCAATCTCAGTGATTGAGGACCCGCTCACTCATTTTGTCAAGGCACTGCGCCATTCCATCTAGATTAGCGTCAATTGCTTTGAGGCTAGTTTTGACATCCACCAGGATCTCCAGAGACCTTCATCGCGGCTTGCCGCCCCCACAGAGGAGTCCGAGTCCTGGCCTCCGCGTGGCTCAAGCTCCGCCTGGCACGGGGTGTTTTTACCTTTAAACGGGAGCATGGTTTGCCGTGTCTCAGGCTTGTCCATTTTGGAAGTTCTGGTCAACAGCTAGCTCCACACGTCAGTAAGGCAAAGAACACTGCAGCCAGCTGCGATCTATCGCAGCCTCCTGCTCGGTGGTCGTGTAGTCGTAGCACCATGGCAATTCGGGCAGGCAGTCACAGGTTAGTCAGCTCACCAGCACAGGCCCCAGGAGAGGAAGAGGTCCCACAAGCCCGCACTGCACCAAAGGCTCACAGGAGAAGATGACCTTGCGGGAGGGCCACACCGGGCCTCACAGGGCACAGCCACGCTCCCAACCTCAGGCGTCCCTGGTCCTAGTCAGGCAGCAACTGCGGGTATTCATGGCGGGGGACCGAGGCGACCGCAACCGCCCAGTAGCCTAGCCCGGTGAGGATGCACAGGCCGAAGGAGCGGACAGGATGCACCACCCCCAGCCCCCACCCACTCGCGATGGTACTCCTCACCTCTATTATAGGCCGCAGCACCAGCTGCGGGATGCCCCACAGTGCACGGTAACTGCCCACCTGTCTCGCCAGTGACGTGCCTGGGGGGGGGGGGGGGGGTCCTCAACTCCTTTTAAGCATGGCAGTCCTGCTGTTTAGGGTCAGCATCAGCTGCAGAGGGTGAGAGGCGCCGGTACAGAGATCGCCGGATGCAGCCTATACACTCCGACCAGGCCGCCCAACCACCACTCCGCACAGCCGCACCAGCACAGGAGCAAGATGCAGGTGTGAGACGAGGGCGACCAATACTCATCCTAGGCGGCACCACAGGAATAACTTTTCGGACCCGGGGGTCCGCAACACCACCGGCCAGCGCCGGCAACAGGATCCTCAGCCCGCCCCCCCCGCGGGCCTAGAGGCGGCCGGATCATGCAAGTGCGGTGCACACATCTCCACCCAGACCAAGCTTCAGGAACCGCCGTCGCCTCTGCCCCGAGTCTGGTTTGTGGCGAGAGACTCTCCACAGGGGTGCCCCGTTGTCAGCTACACGTAGGCAGGCGTTTATACCTCTGATGAACATGGATTAGGAAGGATTATTTGTTGAGCCGGCGGAGCCCCTCTATCGAGCGGCCATCTCGCTGCTCGGCCAAGCTTCACCTCACACAAGGAATGTTAAGACTAGGTTAAGATCCCACTTGATCATCACAAACGGTCTGAGAGACGATCTATCATCAGCTGGCAACTTAAACAAGGATGGCTGGTCTAGGAAACACAAAGGCCTAAAGTCAGACAGGCAACCTTTCACTGTTCCTACTGCAAGGCCTGGCTGGGCTAAAGAGAAAACAAAAGGCAAAAAGAAAATTTGACTTGAGAGGTTGGTGTCAATAGAACCACACCAGGCAACTAATTTGTCCTAGCATAGACGAGACTTGGTGTAGGGCATATGGCAACAAGGATAGAATCCATAACCATTTGCAGCAATTCAAATGTATTTAAATGCCACCTTTCAATTTTCATACAGAGGTTTAAGTTGTGGAGTTTTTTGGCTGCAGGACCCGCCCTGCTGCTGACAGAGAAGGTCCTCTCAAAGAGGAAGTCTGATAGCACGGCAAATGTTCAGGCTCAGAAGCTCTGGGTACCCCACTATCCTGATTAAGTCCAAGGCACTTAAGATGACTTTAGCATAGTATTCCTTGATCTTCAGAACCACAGAAGCCAACATATCTAACCACAGTAGCCAACATATCTAGCCAGAGTACCTACCAGTGCTCAAAGAACTCCTGCACCAACATAGGACGGAGAAGCAACTCCTGATCAGCAGACACCTGCTTAGGTCATATGCATTTGCTTTCAGGGACCCTGCAAGGTGGTTGGACATCAAGATAGTTTTCTGATCCAGCCTCCTCCAGAGGAACAGAGCCTCCTGTCACAGGACCCAGTACTCCACTTCGCCCTGCTTGTTGCAGTACCACACAGCAATAGTGCTGTCCAGAAGAACCTGTAGTATCCTTACTTTGATGGGCGGTAGGAAGGATTTGACGGCCTAGCACATCGCTCCAGCAGGCAGATGCTGAGCCGGCTCTCCATTGGCCTATGATTTCTACCTCCAACAGGTGACTCCTTACCCCTCAACTCCGGAGCAATTAATGTCAATATAGTGAGCTTTGGCTGCAGGAAGGGAGAGCAATATACTGCAGTTATGAATAGCATTTGACAACTGCCACTGCAAATCCTGAGCCTTCTCTCTTGAATTGAGTTTGAGAGGGAGTCTTGATGCTGAGCACACTAGATTATGAGGTTCCGCTGCAGGGCTTGTATGTGCAACTTGCTGATGTGGCCGAAGAAAAATCAAGAGACCAAGAAACCTCAGTCCTCCTCACAAAGACGCAAGACTGATCCCAAAACAGAGATCATGCCTAAAATGTCCTTGACTTGCTGTGGTGGAAGAAATGCCTTGTGGCCCATGTAGGACTCCGGTTCGATTCCGAAACCCACCTATGCCAAGAATTTAGCCGTTGCCAGAAAGTGGGCCAAAATGGACTGTAGCAAGCCTATCTTTAACAGCCGGTCACAGGATTCAGGAATACATGTGTTCCGGCCTACCAAGGTGGTCAGTGAAAAACCTAATACAAGGCCAAATGAGGGTTAGACAAACCGTATTCTTGGCCCACACTGAACACAGTGGCGGCTCCTCGAGGGAATGCTGCAAGGCGGTCAGGCGGGGCAGGGAGGGGGGTAGTAAACTCCAGGATACAGGCAAATGTAGTTGAGTAAATAAAGAAATAAAACTAATTACATTGTGCGCTGCATCGCCGATTTGGCGTTGCAGTGCGTGCAATGAAATTAGTTTTATTTATTTACTCAACTCCGTTCACCCGTATTCCGAAGTTTACTACCTCCCCTCCCCCACCCTGGCCCGCCTCACCGCACTCCCTCGAGAAGCCGCCACTGACTGAACCCCACATGAAGCCTTCTGGACTGCAGGACTGGTGCACAAGTTAATACTTGTGTAACGATATATCTGTAAGAGACATTAGTTTGTGATAGATTCCTTACTGTAGAATATCCCCAGGAGTCAGACTGGATCCGGAACGTTTTTCGGCAGCAGTACCCCTGCGCGTCTGTAGGTGGCGTCATGCGGCTCCGCGTCCGTCGCTGGCGTCGTATGCGCAGAGATGACGTCACGGAGACTACTTAGGCACCACCCATGCGTCCGGACGTCAGTTCTGTACACTACTTTCCGCGCCAGGAACGCAGAGCCATGCAAGAAACTGACCACTGGTGCCATGAAACTAGGGCCCTGAAAGGGATGACAACCCTAGAAATCAGTTCGCAGAACGGGGAGGATGGGCGGGGCGGTAAGGAATCTATCACTAACTAATGTCTCTTACAGATATATAGTTGCACAAGTAATAACTTGTGCATCTGAAAGAGACACGTTAGTGATAGATTCCTTACCTTAGAATAGATACCCCAGCAATACCAACCCCAGTGGTGGGCCTGCGAAAAAGATTACACCAGAAAGTCACGGAGAACAGAACAGCCAAAGAAGCAGTCTCTCCGGACTTAACTGTCAAGGCAGTAATACTTGGTAAACGTGTGCAGCAAAGCCCACGCAGCTGCCTGACAAATGTCCTGCAAGGGAACGCCGCGTCCCAAGGCAGTAGTGGCTGCTGTCGCACTGGTAGAATGGGCACGCAGCCCCTCAGGAGGCTCCTTCTTAGCCAACGAGTAACACGCTTTGATGCACCGAACGACCCACCAAGAGATGGTTTGTTTGTGCACGGCCCGAACTTTTTTGGCGCCCACGTAGCCAACAAAATGCTGGTCATCCACCTGGAACTGTTGAATGCGTTTCAGTTAGAACGAGAGCGCACGTTTTGGGTCCAGGCGGTGGAGCCTCTCTTCCTCTTGACGGATGCAGAGGCGGAAAGAAGGTGGGCAAAGTGATGGTCTGCCCGATGTGGAAGGGCGTGACAACCTTTGGGTAGAAAGGACGGGTCCTTAAAACCACCTTGACCGGATGAACAGAAAAAGGAGGTTTAGAAAAAAGAGCCTGTAGCTCACTCACTCTTCTGGCAGAGGTGATAGCTACCAGGAAAGCCGTCTTTAGAGTGAGAAGACGTAAAGGACAGTTATGAAGGGGCTCAAAGGGAGCGCACATCAGATAAGTCTAGACAAGATTTAAGTCCCATTGAGGCATTATGAAAGGCACGGGAGGAAACGTGTGCATAGTGCCTTTTAGGAAACGGTTAACAACCGGGACAAGAGAAGGCTGACCCAGAAGCCTTGGAGAGGCGGAGATGACCAATAGATAACCTTTGATAGTGCCCAGAGCAGAGCCCTACTGGGCTAAGGTTAGAAGGAACAGAAGGACCTCAGAAAGAGGGGCAGAAAGGGGATCCACAGCATTTGCTGTGCACCATGCCACAAATTTGTTCCACCTGCAGGTGTATACCGTTTTAGTGGAGGGACGCCTGGCTGCCAGAATGACATCACAGACTTGGAGAGGAAGATCGAAAGCTGTCAACTGTTGCCACTCCATCTCCACGCATGGAGGTGGAGGCTGGACAGGTTCGGGTGGAGGACCGTCCCCTGCTGCGGCGACAGAAGATCCTCCTGAAGAGGCAGTCGGATCGGGGGATCGATCGCCATTCTGAGTAGCTCGGGATACCAGTATCTTCGTGCCCAATCCGGAGCCACACGGATGACTTGGGCCCGGTCGCGCCGAATCTTCTTCAGCACTCTGGGCAGAAGTGGTATAGGCGGAAAGGCGTACAACAGACTGCAACTCCACTCGCGACAAAAAGCGTCGCAGAGCGAGTGCCGCCTTGGAAATTCCAATGCGCAGAACTGATGACATTGCGCGTTCTCTTCTGTGGCGAATAGATCTAACCAAGGCTCTCCCCACTGCAGAAAGACCTTGAGCCACGGTCGAGTGTAGACTCCATTCGTGAACCATCAAGCACCAGCGGCTGAGTTCGTCCACCCTGGCGTTCAGAGAACCTGCCAGGTGTTGAACCACCAAGGTAATGCCTTGATTTTCCAGCCATGTCCCAACTCGAAGGGGAGGGAGGGAGTAACCCCTCCGGACGATTTGCAGGACCCACCTGTCTGAAGTGACAGTACGCTATTGGGGGAGGTGATGTTGGATCCTGCCGACCACTGGCGTGGGGTGCACCTCAAAGCTTGGACTGGGAAGGCTTTGAGGCGGATGCTGCAGGAGCGGAGGTGGACTGACCCGCACGCTGGCCCCCTAAGCCGCCACGGCGGCCTCCACACCCACGCTGAGTATGGTTCTGCGCAGGCTTCTGGCTGAACAAGTGTGCAGGGGCACCCCTTCCGTGGCCACGACAGGAACAAAAGTTAGACGTGGCCGGGCGTGTGGTGCAGAGACCCAAAGACTTGGCCATAGCCCGAGAGTCCTTGAAACGCTCCAGTGCACTGTCTGCCTTATCGCCAAACAGGCGAGTACCATCAAAAGACATGTCCATGAGGGAACTCTGGACGTCTCCCAAAAACCCAGTGGCCCGCAGCCAGGCATGGCGACGCAGGGCCACTGTTGTGGAGATCGCTCTCCCTAAAGAATCCACGGTGTCTAGCCCACACCGAATGGCGAACTTCGCAGCATCCTTCCCCTCCGCAACAGCTTGGGAAAGTATAGCCCGAACCTCTTCCAGACACTGGGACAGTGTCTGCGCCACTGTGTCGTCACACAGCGTGAGAGTAGCGGCCCAAGAGGCATGCCCGGTTGACTGACCGCAGCCCCAAGCTGGCAGAGGAAAATAACTTCTTGCCAAACTGCTCCAGCTTTTTCGATTCCTTATCCGGCAGGGCGGTAGGGAACGCACTTTGGGAAGTGGAGGCCTGAATGACCAGGCTCTCCAGAGTCAGATGATTGGTCAAGAAGGCTGGGTCACCCGGTGCCGGGCGAGGACGCCTGGCCACGTTCTTATCCACAGGAATCCCTGTGGCTGGCCTAGACCAAGTGCTCATCAAAACATCCGTCAAGGCTTCATTAAATGGAAGCAGAGGTTCCATAGAACGTGCCGCTGGCTGAAGCACTTCTCTGAATTGTGTCAACTAACCTGCACCAAAATAAGGCCTCAGACAACATTCTCTGTACCTGTATCACACTACAGAAGCCATTAGTTTCCTGTTCTGCATCTAGGCAGGCCCCGTGGGCTCATTAGTGAGAACCAGTGAGAGCTCCCGGAACATCTAGTGCAGAGTATCATCTAATCAATTAAATAAAAAACTTCCTAAGAAATTGGCTGTCGGCGGCACTCCCTCCCCCCCCCAAAAATCATCTCCAATAGTTCAGAAGCTTTGATCGACCGGGGCTCACCAGCCCCCATAAACTTACCAATAAATCAACCCTCAATAAGGGAATACTTTAGGAACCTAGTG
This sequence comes from Triturus cristatus, assembly GCF_964204655.1. Classification (NCBI taxonomy): domain Eukaryota; kingdom Metazoa; phylum Chordata; class Amphibia; order Caudata; family Salamandridae; genus Triturus; species Triturus cristatus. Next base: position 931,697,892 of record NC_140584.1, on the reverse strand, counting down.
CCACTGGCTGCCCCAAAGTAAAAACCTAGTCCAAGGGCACTGATCCAGGCTTTTCCGTTAACAAAAGCAGTAGCAACTCCGAACAAAATTTTAATCCAGGCTTCGATCCATGCGGCAGTCAATGAAGGTGAAACTTGCTCGCAGCCATTTTTCACAGCAACCATGGAACCAAACAACTCGGACACTTCAGCAATCCCAGAAAATAGTCGATCATCTCAAGTCCCAGGACAGTCTCCTCCGAATCAACAGTTTGTTCAAACTGAGCATGCTCCAACCCAAGATTCAACCCTCAAAGATGCTAGTTTCTCAACAGTCCAGCCTGCAGTTCCCAAGCCAGTCTTTTCCATCACCACCAAAACTCTCCAGAGTATCCTTCAAGCAAAAAATAAATGCCAGTGTAATGACTCCACAAGTTGTGTCTCATTACCACCCTCAACTTAAAAATCCAGAACCAAAAAGCCAATCAGAAATGGCCAACTCAGGCGTCAACATGGGTAATCAAGAGGGGCCAGGAGACCATTTTATCCTTACTCCCCTAGATTTCTCGTTTTTTTCCAATGATCAACCAAAACCAGAAGCCCACGAAACCTCACCAGCTGTAGATCAAAATGATCACTAGATTCAGTTACTACAGACCCTTCAAACCTCGGCAGCCGCTTTAACCTACCACTCTGACAAAATGGACATGCAGGTACACCTCTTGAACACGCTAGCGGTGGATACCGCCGGTATAGATCAGAAATTAGAGGCACTAAATCTGCTCATTACAAAAGCTCAATCCGAAGCTAAACTGATTCAATCGGTATGCTGCTGCTCCCCATCATTGATTCATTATCAAGCCTTCCACAATTTCTTTCCTCTGTGATAACAGAAATCAAGAACTTACCCGTGGCAGAGTCATCAGTCTCACTAACTCGGTCTTGTAATACAGTCAAGGGCCCAACTGCCACGGAATACCAGTCTCCACCAATACCCCCACATTTCACGGAGTTAGAAGACAGCAAAGTAACCCCCATTACTTCAGCTGAACATAATCACAGGTTGTCCGAAAGGGGAAAAACAAAAAAAAAAAAAAAGATTACGGAAGAGTCGAAACAAACCTACAAATGAAATTAAAACACAAAACTCCAGAGGCACGGTCGATATCACCTTAGACCACGCACAAGAGCAGCAGCTCACTTCAGGCACAAACCTGTACCAGAATTCTGTATCACAAGCCCAGACCCCCCATAAAGATCATAGGCAACAAAATACCTACCGAGAGAGGGTCTCAAGGACATGTGTCACTTTCAGAGCATCCAGTGCAAGCAGAACTCGATCCTGGGACATCACCAACACCTCCCCCTGCACCTGTTATATCGCTATTGGGAATCGAAAATCCTCTGACGCAGTTGTTAAACACCATCCCCAATAGCCCATCATTAGAAGAGTATAACCTTCACGCCCTGCAACGCATAGTTACCTAGCCTGTCCATCAAAACCTCTTAAAAAGTTCTAGTAGCCATCCGCAAGCATCTTCGAGCAGAAGATTCCCTGCTCAGTCACCAACCATCAACCATCAACCAACGTGAGCTGTTTTTACCATGCGCTGCCACACGCACAACCACACAGGTCTACACTGAAAACTCAACGAAAAAGCCCTCAACGGATGACAAAGCTCTTAAGCAGCCAAATACAAACGCAGGCACCACACTTCTGCTAACTCTGGAGTACGTCTCAAGAGGTCCCCACGATATCTTAAACCGCGGAAACATATTAAGACTCTTTAAATCCATACCGGATTTGAGCATCGTGCAGTCTAACGACATAATTGCCATCCAATTCATTCCATCACCAGGCACCTATGCGGGCGAAACACCACAACTATTATTGGCTACCCCAGCAATTCGAGAATTGGTTCAGTCAAAAGCAGACCAATTTTAAAATTGGGGCATAATACTATCGGCATTTAGTGCCCCTTGCTATCCATTAATTTACGATACCAATCAGGACCAGATACCCAGCGCAAGTCCGGCCCACTTTTCAGTATTAAAAACAGCTAGAAGTGGTTCACCGAAAGCAATACAGAAGTACAAACCATGTCAGCAAAACATGGCAACAGTAGATTGGTCCTGGCTCCCAGGGGCCCTAGTTAGAAGCAAGAACGATTGAAATATTTCCACTCTAGGCGTATCAATATGCTCGTGGAACATCAACGGCCTAGAACAAAAAATTCAATCAGCCGCTACTAGTGGCTTCCTAAAGGAGCACGACATTCTACTGCAGGAAACCTGGGCAGTTGACAATACACCCATAGAAGGCTACCTCGAATTTGCATAATTTGCAACAAGACAGTCTAAGTTCAGTAGGCAAAGTGGCGGCCTAGCTATTTACGGGTCAACCAAACGATCTCAGCAAACTAAACAGTTAAAATTTAAGGAAGACTAGCTCACTGGAATACTTGTGAGAAGAGGACAGACCGAAAGCCAGTTACTTCTTCTTAACATTTATATATCCCCGCGCACCTCAGAGAAAAAGTCAAAATTGGATAGCCTGACCAAAAACGTATGTAATTTGCTTAGCGAGTACGGCAGTATACCAAGTATAATCACAGGCAATTTCAACACAAACCTTTACAGTAATCCCATAGAAGATCCTGAGCCTACTCTGCAAATGGTTCCATCACACCTAGTCTCACAGTCAATTCCCACTGAGAGTAGACCATCTAAAGGGGGGGGGGGTGAAGTACGCTGATACCCAGCTCAGTACCGTTGGTTACACCGTCCTGAATGGTCGTTTCCCTATGGATAAATCTCCAGCCTGGACACGATCTGATGGCCGAACTTTCTCTTTCCTGGATTTTTCTCTAGGGAGCATAGAAACTCTCCCACTGATTGAGAATTACTACATTGCACCACAAGGTGAGAGCGACCATCGGCCTCAAATAATAACAATACTTGCGAAAACACCACGCCACCAGGAGTTAGCCTACACTCAGAGGCACATACACAGAGAATTTTAAACGATTGAAATGGTCAGTCGACATGGCCCCAGCTTGGATGGAAAAAAGCAGAGCGCTGCTAAATCAACAACTAGACATTGACTCCACAGCTATTAGTAGCTGAGCAAATTTTACCAACCAATTGTTATATGCAGTGCCCGCAAAGAGGAAAACTCGTCAGCAGGTATTTCAATCACACATTTCACCAGCAACAAAAAAGCTAAAGCTTCACAGAAATCGAGCCCTTCGGCAATTAAGGAAGAGCCCAGACAACAAAACAAAATTTCTCAATTATAAGCAAGCTCAAGCAGCCTTTAAGTCCGCCGTATGCAGGGGAAAACGAGAAGGCTCCGATCAATTTTGGGTGAAGCTCTTCCATGAAAGCAGGAAATCAAATTCAAAGCAATTCTGGTCCATGGTGAACAGGAGTCAGCGAGGCAGAAATGGCCACGGAAATGCAAACATCATTGCTGACGAATGGAACTACTTCTTATACTTCTTATCCTCTCACTTTAAGATCATTCATTACAAAAACAACTGCCTCACTTCACCAAGCATAAATAACTTAATGATACTTTCACCGGAGGCCGCGAATCAAACACGACCGCGGCCAAGACCTTTACCCATTAGCACACCCGAAGAGCCCTATCACACAAGTAGGAACAACAATAACTTACTCACTAAAAAGCCAACAGTGACACCTGAAGGAATAAAGAACAGGATCCTACGCTCTATAAAGAAAGCCAGGGCTGATGGCGCGCCAGGTCCAAACGGTCTCCCTCAGGCAATGTTCAAAACGGAAGCCCAATTTTGGTCAGAGCATTTCACCCCCCTGTTTTTGGAATGTCGATCAAACTACGAAGTCCCTGACTCCCAGAGAGGTGCAATCATCCACCCCATTTACAAAAGTGGGAAGAGAAACAACCCTAGTAAATATTGAATGATAGCCCTCCTTGGCGTGGAGTCTAAATACTACGCCAGTATGCTATTGGAAGATCTCCTGACCTGGGCAAACAAAACAAAGCGCCTCCCATTCAATGAAACCGGTTTCGTGGCCAAATCTGGAACAACCAACCTACTGACATTATCTGTTCTTATAGAGAAAGCTACCGTCCAACAAACTCAACTGCACTGTTGCTTTGTGAACTTCAAATCAGCTTTCAATCACGTGCCCTGGGACCTACTGTGGCAAAAACTAAAAGGCTGGGGAGTTCCCCAATCATTGCTACTAGCAATAGTTCAACTCCACTCTAAAACGTGGATAAGAATCCAGCTGGGTGAAGACTCCCATGTTTCCAGGAAGATTGAGACCAGCAGTGGTATAAAACAAGGTTGCGTGCTGGCCCCACTCCTTTTTAACCTGTTCATATCGGACCTTTCGCCGAACCCTAGACAGTGTCAATTGTCATTCCCTCAATTAGATGGAGTACGAATCAGCAACCTCCTATACGCCAACGACTTGGTGCTTCTCAGCCACACGAAGGTGGGCTTACAGAGGCTACTAGATGAACTACTCCCCTACACTGAAAATAACCTCTTAAGAGCTAAACCTATCAAAAACAAAAACAATCAAATTTGGGAAACCCAAGAAGTCGTGCGGAGGGTGGTACTTCAAAAACATAAAAATTGACTCAACACCTCACTATAAGTATGTGGGAATATTTTTAGAATCCAGAAGCTCATTTGCTAAGCAAAAAGAAGCACTGAGGACCAAAGCTCTGGCTTTAGAGGCAGCAGTCAAAAAAACTATTAGGTCCCAGCTTTATCCCACTGTTAAAAGTGATGAAGGCAAAAACACCTAATTCCCTGACATACAGCCAAGAGATCATGAAGGGAACCACAAACATTCTTCTAAATAAATTGATAACTAAAATTTTTAAACATGCATTCCATCTTCCGAATTCAGCATCACCAGCACAAGTTCGCCTGGAATTTGGCTTACTAGACCATCACGGCGTAGAGGCTGGGGCATTTATAACGTTTTGTAACAGACTGCGTCAAGCCCGGGAAGACTCACTGGAGACCACACTTCCAGAATGGCGCCGGAAAGATAGCCACACCCAATGCAGGCTGTGTGGTTACCACACCGAGGGGTTGGAACACAGTCTGCTTATGCCCAACAATGCTCACTTTTAGACGCTCACTATTGCGGGAAGAATGGATAAGACTTGGAATTCAATCTTGCCTCCAAGCTATAATAGCAGCTTTCAACCCGGATAACACAAAGCTGAATATCGGCTAATAAAATTTGTAACTAAATTATTAAGCCAGTTGGAAGTTATCAGGGCCGCCAACCCTGTCCTATTAGAGCTGAGGGAAACTCTATCATTGGACACACCGCCTTGTCGGCTGTCAACAAATTGTTGATTCGTACCTGGTCCACAAGACTTAACAGCAGTTAAGAAGTCAAGTCTAGTTTTAACCAAAATGTTATTCCAACAATTTTAAAGAAATGTATCCATTTTATGAACACGATGCGCGCTTTTATATTGTAAGGTTTTAATTTACCAACAATAAAGTTTTACTTACATTGGTGGGGAATAATGCTGCCAAACAAAAAACTTCCACAAACGTAACAACCTTGGGCTTTACTTTCTTGAACGTTCACATGAAACCTTCACTACCATACAGTGAAGCATAAAAGTAGCAAAAATGACTATACTATTTCCTCACAAAGTCTCAAGACAAAAAACACAAAGTTTGAGCCTGCAGTTCGACTTTGAGGGTATTGGGTCAACATACAGAGCCACAGCTACGCACTGATCAGTAATCTATATTTTAAACTTTCGAATAAGCAGCATATTATTGTTAAATCCAATCATGTTGTGGAACTATATACAGGATGACCAACCACAGAATGATGTCGCAAAAAAAGAAAAGTTTCAAACCGATACCTTGAATCTAGGAAAAGGTCTACATACGTCAATTAGAAAAGAATTATATTGCACATTTTAAACCAATTTAGTTTGGGAAAATAGACATTGCTGTATTAAAGAAAAGGACTTACTCTGTAACAGAGGTCACACTCTCTGGCCCTACTGGATCTTCTCTGAATTTATCACTCGGGAGTGATGGTGGGAGAAATTCCACATCTTTCCTCTTTGGAACCTGGTAATACCTCCAAGTGGCATCTAATTCATCCTCCAAATGCACTGCGGTACCAACATATACTGTCGGCTCAAGTACTTCTGAGAAAGGAGGGGGAAAAGATTGAGGCAAACCATCCATTCGGTCCTCCATTGCCTTTGAAGGTAGCAAAGGATCTGGGGTTGGCATTTGATAGAAATGCTGGCTCTGAGGTGTTGATGGGTTTTTAATGGCTTCTGCACCTTCATCACTGCCATCACAAGGGTGCGGACTCAGAGGCGGAGGCTGGGGCGAGTTTGCCATCTCTGTGCCATGCATTTGAGGAGTCTTTGCTACATCATTAGTTCGAATAGTGGAATATTGTCCCCGGTTGTCCTGTGACCGAATTCCAAGTCTCTGAGAGGCTGATTCTGCTTCAAGTGCATTGTCTTCGCTCACAGATGCGCGATGATGAAAAGGAGTTGGGGGGCGTTTCTGAGGCTTGTCACCTTTTTCTAGCTTCTCATTTGTCTTGTGCTTTGGGGCAGCCTGCTGTGGCTGGTTTACAGGCTGTGGCTGCCCTAGCATACCAGGATTTCTCAGTTTCAGACCTCTGTGCCTGAAAGAACAAAATATAGGTTATTACTGTCGGATACACGGCACATTGTAAAGTTACAAATACTAGCCTTCAAAGTCTCATCCCCTAGCTGTCTTGTCAATTACTTTCTCAATCCTTCACTTCTAGCTGAAATCATAAGGAGCTTTCTAAACTAAGCATTCGCTCTTATACCATATTTTCCCTCGCTGCTATGACCTACTTAAAGCACAGAAATCGAATGACAACCGAGTCCCACTGTCAAACCCAATTTGGGCAAGGACACTCGATTGTGCAGTAAGAGAGACAAAATATCAGCAGGGGTGACTACATGATGCAACAGGAAAAAACTAATTATGCGGCATATTTTATGATATATAGCAACAACAGAAAACAAAGGAGCGTGGGCTATTCTGTGGTCGCACTAGTTCGTATACACACTTTCTGAACGCTTAACTGTGTACGACCCCACTGCCAAGGAATCGTCATATAAACGCAATATTTATAAATAACCAAACCAGGAGCGCTTTGCATCTTTGTAATATATCATTCCTGTTTATGAAACATTACATATAACAGTACCAAACAAAATAATTTGATCAACCCTATTCCATGAAGAACATTTATATCACATGGAGTCACGTATTCCTTTTGAAAATTCTTCATTTTTCTTGGTATTCCTTATGGTAATAAGTTAATCACCCAGCCAATGCGTTTTGTTCATGCGGACTTCATCAGGTTTTGCATTTGTGTGCGCAAATCCATGTATCCCTTAATAGTTGAAGCTTCAGTGTAGCACTGTGTATTCTCTCATATACTAGTCAGAACATTCAATTCTCATAACAGATCAAATTAGGCAAGTAGTATTTGGATGCAATTATTATATGTCATCAAAAGACTCACTACAATAAATCTAATCCTCCTTGTAGAATTTGTATCACAAAACACCAACAAATTATCCAGCACAGTCTCCGCGTTTCCAAAAATGGAATTTTGGGATAGTATTCATTAGGCATAGGTTGTACCTCATTTGTACCAGTTTAACAACTAGTTATCACAATAAGCAACAGAAAGATGGCCAGTCAAGTTTTGCAAAGGGCCTTCAACTGTACACCAACATGCTGTTTTTTAATTAAATATAACTTATGAACCGTTTAAGCTAGAAACAATATTTTTACTTAAAATCTGCCAATTATGCAGCAGATGGACTTGGCAAATACAGCAAATACAAAATTAGGTGAAAAACGCTGCGTTCGCACAATGACAGTTCTAGTGACCCTGGTTATAGGAGATTTCCACTTCCCTCACGGGACTTACCTATGGCCTTTCAAACAGTACCAAGGTCCCCCCTTTGCTCATTGGTAGACTTGGGTGAAGTCAAGTCAAGGGCTTACTTAGCAATGTGGTGTGGAGTTGGGAGACTCCAAATTCAATGCACAATAACCCACCAATAATTACTATGTCTAGGCAATACCAGATCTTAATTAAAAAAACTATGTTATTCTTTCAATAACAATACTACACAGTATCTTAGTGGCACAACAAAAGGTACAAAATGATACTCTACAGTTACATAACTAAACTAAAGCACTAGACTCCTCCATGCATGCCAGCAGAGGTGCTCAGCAGGTGGTTCTTGTCATTTGCACTGGGCCTCTGAGCAGTTATGCTACTCCCTCCCCATACCGGCACTTACATGAAGCAGCTCCACCATGATGGGCCTCTATGTTGGAAGCACATACGCTAAGGATTAAACAGCACAATTACACAGAAGAGCCACAGTTAAGGCAGCATGTGTAGATACTTAAGTGGCACAGACATGCTGAGGCTCAACAATGTCAATACAGGCAGGTAAGGATGAAGCATCACATTTGTTCTAGGCCGCAACTATGCTAGCAGTAAGCTAAAAGATCCCACAGCCCTAATCCGCTATTTTTCCACTGTCTGCTACCTCGTAGCACAACAGCTCTTCCAATGACTACCAAACTGGCACAGTTGCTGCACCCCACAGGTCTGCTGCGTAGTCTCCTGGGTGGTGCCTCCTGCACTCCAACACATGGTCAGGCCTCAGAGCAGACAGCTTCTCTTGGTTTCTTTTCTGGCAGACTTTACGGGGCACCTTCAGTGCCTCGATCAGCTCATCCATCGCCCTTAGTGACACAGACACTGAGTATATTGCTCTCCCAGCCGCTATTTCTGGCAGAAATTGTGTTGATCCTATGCATCTGCCCATAAAATATTTCTAGAGATTCCTACCATATGGTGTATTGCCTCTAGTCAACCTTATTTTTTCATATTTAGCAGGTAGAACGCAGGGTTTGAAAGGTTCTAAAATCTACTCAAAACACTGCCAAACAAGGCAGGGGACAGCTTTCACACTTGCCAGCCAGCTTGGATGTGTAGGTCCTCCAGGGGAACAAGAGGGAGGACACGCCAAGAGAATACCCATATACTTGAAAGATATTGCTACTTCCTTTCCTACCAAAACAAGTGATTTTAATAATTACTAGAATGTTGGGCCCAAGTCAGGGCTAGCAACTGAAATAGTTAATCCAGAAGGTTACCTTTAAAACTGTCTGTCAACTGGCTAACATGGCAAACATTTGCCTTGCACACTCCTGACTAAACAGGGCAGCAGGGCCAATATCAGTGCTGGCCTTGGTGATGTGGACGTCTGTAGGAAGCTGGCTCTGTATATACTATATCAAAGTAAGGTATAGTGTGCACAAAGTCCAGTGGATCCCCAGAGGTATAGCAGAGGCTATAGTAGATAATACCTTACTCTCTTTTGTGGTTGAGCAGTGAGGCTTATCAGAGGGTAGTGTTAAGCATTTGCGGTACACACTCGGGCGAGAAATGTCACACTAAAATACTGAATCCAGACAAATTGTTTGTGTAACAAGTAATTTTGTGGTTTGATTTCTAGAACCAAGATTGACTTCAAAGCAGGTATGTTAAACTCTTCACACAATGTTTGGTAGGAACATTTAAATTACTTTCTAGAGTTAAAAAAAAACAATTGGTAAGACTTTTAGATCACTTTTCGGGTTTGGCATTAAACACGCGTAACCGTTTAAGCAACACAGGACATTGGTAAACAGGTTAATTCTGGGGAAGGCACTATGTTGCTTTTGTTGCAGTACAACACAGTTCAAAACTTAGAAGAACTCAGAGAAAACCCACCATTCAGTCCTATCGAGAAAAACAAAGGTAAATAAAAAGGTTCTGGAGTGGGAGTTTGAGGGTAGAACGAAGGTTTCCCACGGTTCAGGTTGGCACTCAAGGGCACCACCAGAAGCACTAGGGCCGCCAAGTGCAGGGTGCCAATGTTAGCAAATGGGTCGCCTTGGTTGGGGGCTGCTCATGGGCAGGCCACTGTCTCGTGAGTCAAGCTCCTAGGGTTAAGGTAATGGCAAACTGGCCCCAGATTGGCACAAAGTTCAAACCACCAGCGGTGCGGCCGAGTGCCGGGTGCCCAGGTGGTGTGGGGAGCCCAATGCTTTTCAATGAGTACGTCGGTCATGGAAAAGGACTGCAGGCTAGAGCCAGAAGACTGGATAAAAGGGAACCAACGCGTGAAGGATGAAGAGTTGCTGGACATCAGGACAGTCGGTCGAACACCTCAGGAGTTGTTGGCGCAGGGATGTCCTTTCATGTTTAATTGTTCACTGGTTCCGGTCGTGGCTGGGGGGGGGGGCGTTCAAGATGAGGATGCAGGCATCGAGGAGAAGGTCGGGGGAGGTCACCCAATGCTGGCACACAGATCAGGATCGCCGGAGGGACTGGGTTATTAGACCACTCTGCTGTGGGCGTCGGGTGCAGAGTTGTGAGGAGTTTCGGATCCGGCTGGATCTGGAGTCAAGGCTTGGGTTGCTGTTGGACAAATCCTGTGTCCACGAGAGATCGGAGTTCTTTAGGAAAGCAGAGCAAGTCTCCAGGGTTCTTGGAGGCTGCTGGCTGCAGGACACGACGGGTTCAGCTCGCAGGGGTTCAGAGCAGCATACAGGGTGGTGGGGCTGGGGCCATAGCAGTTGTCGTTGTCCAATCCTGCAGCACAGCTCTTCGGTCCTTGTCACGTCGAATTTGAAGAGGCAAGGTTCAGGGATGCACCAAAAGACTAGATTTATGGTGTTACAGGGGTGTGCAGGTTGCGTGTCAATCACTGGAGTGTACCTGTTCCTACAGAAAAAATTGCCTTTTATACCGCTAGAATTAAAGGTGAAAGAAAGCCACAACTCCTTAGAAGGTTAAATATAAAGAGGTGAGTGGGGGAAAATTCCTCCTCGTTAGAGAAGTGCCCTCACACACCCAGGCGGGTGTCATGCTTCATCATTGGGCGTTGCTCCTCGTGGGGGTGGTGCTTCTGTCCCCCACAGGCCCCACGAGAGGGCTCTGTCGGAAATCTTATTAGATAAAGGCCGCAGTGGTGAGTGCCGGTGTGTGGGGAGTGGTGTGGGTGAGTTAAAAATTGTAAGAAAGTGACTCTGTATATACTGTTCTGAAATGGGTACAGTGTGCACAGAGTCCACAGTCCCCAAAGGTTTGGCAGAGGCTAAAGTTAGATATAACCTTACTCTCTAAAATGGTAGCTTGGTTGAGCAGTAAGGCAGTATCAGGACAGTGTAAAGAATTACACAGTCAGCAAATAGTCTCACACACTCAAGAACTGAACTCTAGGCCAATAGCTTTGTATAAAAATATATGGTTGTTTTATTTTAGAACCAACAATAGGTATCAAAATATACTTTCTCAGAATGAGATGCTTTAGATAAATACTTTCAATAGGCAATTGACTTTTGAATGCAATAGATACAGTTGTTGCAATAGAAAACACAATTATACATTGAGCTCAATGGGAATTTCGAGTTAAATGCAATTGATTACTTTTTGGATTACTTTTCTTACCACAAGACTGGATCCTAGATTCAGTCCTGGGGCATCTCCTGTAAACAGTTGAGTAAAAACGTTTTGATTTCAGTTATGACCTTTAAGTAATATTAATATATTTTAAATGTTGACACTTCAAAACTTTCACATAGAATCACCAATGTTATCCTATGGGAGGATATTCACTTAGTAGAAAAGTAGGGTTGTCGTTACTTTTTCTTACTCAGTGTTGGATCCTGCATCCAGCACTGGTGCATCTCCTGTAAACAGTTGAAAGAATGTGTTTTTGTTATACAGGCGACTTTTAACGAATATTTGTAATTTTGCAAAATCGACACTTCGAAGAATTTCTGGCAAAAAACAGGCAATGTTATCCTATGGAGGAAAATCAAGTTAGCGGTAAGTACAGTTGCAATTACTTTGCAGGGTCAGAGCTGGGCACCAAGACGCAGCACTGGGATCTCTCCTCATAGCAGGTGAGTAAATTCATTTTCATTATTCGGCTGATTTTATATGAATATTTTAAAGTTGCAAAACTCGACACTTTGAAGAATTTCCAAGTGAAACCAGTCAATGTTACCCCATGGAAGAAAGGTGAGTTATCGGCTTTTGGGTAAGTACTCGACTGGCAGAGTTAAGGTTCTGGGCATAGACTCCAGGGTCTCCCAGGGTCAGGTAGGTACAGTTGTTACACCAGTTGTAGAGGTTGCACTGCCAGGGGCACTCGGGCGGCTGGGTGCAGGGTGCTTTTGAGCAGTCAGGCGCTCAATGGATTTCAATGGAGAAGCTCAGTGACGAACAAAGGATGCAAGCTCGGGGACAAAGATTCTTCAGGTGCTACCATCACTTCGAGAGCTAAGTTGGGAAGTTGGAGGTTAGGTAGGCACCCAGGAGTTGGGCACTGGGGGCCGCAGGGCTGTGGGTGCAGGGGTGCCTTTTGGCATCAGGAAATCTTACCCTCTGCTGGTCGCGGTTGGAGGGGTCCCTGGTTCTGAGGCTGCAGGCATCGTCAGGAGCGTCGAGGTGGGTCCTTGGGTGCTGGATACGGGGTCACAGTCGCTGGGGGGACGTCCTCGTGGTCTTTGTTCACTCCGGCACAGGCCAGGCTTGGCGGGTGCAGAGTGTGCAGGAGTTGCGGTTCCTGGCTGATGCCAGGGGTTTGTAACTTGCTTTGAGCAGTACCACTGCTCGTGGGAGTCCCAGTTAGTTAGAGTCACAAGGCAGTCAGGTCCTCTGGGGTTTTTGAGGTTGCTGACCACTGGAGACGCCAGGGTTTAGCAGGAGCAGGTTCGAGGGTCGACAGGCCGGTAGGGCTGGGGCCAAATCAGTTGGTGTCTTCCTCTGGTTAGCAGCTGCACGGCAGGTCTTCTTGTTTTTTGATCTTCTTGCTTGTTTCGGAATCTGGATCTGAGGAAGGAACATTCAGGGTGCCCCTAAATACTAAATTTAGGGGTGTTACAGGTAGGTAAAGAGCAGGGACCAATGGGTCCCTTCCCTGGGGTGGGTTCACCCCCTAACCTGCCGCTCCCCTGTGGGAGGGGGGCAGTAGCCTAGTCCTGTTTAGCCAGGGCTTCCCATCTTCAAGATGGCGAGAGCCCGGGGATGTGCTTCACCTTGCCTCCCCCACCTGAGGGGTGAGGTTGGCAGAGGCTGGCACACCCCCTTTCCTCACTTAGCTTTTCCCGCCAATCTCCCCCCCCCCCCCCCCCCTCAAGAGAGAGGGCAGAACCGGTGGGGGCCAGTTGCTGACTACAGCAAGTGGCCTGGAGAAGCTCACAAAGGTGGCATGCCTTTGAAGCTTACCCTGCCCATCCTGGGAGAGAAGACCTAGCCCCTCGCCCAGGATGTGCATTGTTGCAGGCCCAAGAAAGCGGATGGCTCTCTACCCAGGGGTCCAGCAACATGTCTGCTGTGTGGCAGCCTAGGCAGCCCCTCACACAAGACGTGGATTGTAGGTTAGGTTCAGGGGGCAACTTTAAGTTGCCCCTCTGTCGTGCATCTTACAGTAAATCCCACACTGGCATCAGTGTGGGTTTACTGTGCTGAGAAGTTTGATACCAAACTTCAGTCTTCAGTGTAGCCATCATGGTGCTGTGTAGTTCGTGTTGACTACCTCCCAGCACTATATACTAAATGGCAGCACTGCACTTACAGTGCCCAGGAATGGACCCGAGTACTGTAGGGGCACAGGGCTCATGCACCTGTGCCCACACCACTGGCATAAGGCACCCAGCTAGAGGGGTGACTGCGGTATGCCAGGGCAGTGTGTGTTGTGGGCATGGCACACAGGGATGTGTGCCATGTTGACTGTTTTGTTCTGCACCAAGACACTCAGCCTGCAAAAGCAGTGTGTGTGTGTGTGTCAGGGTACAGGGCCTCTAAGGGTGGCACAATAAGTGCTGCTGCCCTTAGGGGCCTTCGCTGGTCACAAGGCCCTGGGTACCTAGGGTACCATTTACCAGGGGCCGACATGTGACCAGAGATGCCAATTGGGTTTTGGCTGTTCGGCAGTTTTTAGGGAAGGAACACAGGCCCTGGGCACCTGATTGGCAGGAGCCCAGGGCACACCAAGGTAAAGTGCATCAGTTATCAGGCAAAAAGTTGTGGGGTTACTGCAACAGAAACCCACTCCCTTACAAAAATATCATACTAGTACCCTGAAATGTTTTATTCTGGATCCGTGTGATATGGTTAAAAACTGAGGTCTGGTTGTCAGAGTTGGGGGTATTTTCCTTCTGCGCATCTCGGTGGTAGTAAAAGTGGTTATATTAGGTCGACATGTTTCACACCTATTGTGGTCCCTAATGGATCCAATGGCGTTTCTTCAGGACCGTGCAAACTTTTAAAAAGTGAGATACAGGGGTCCGAGACCGTTACACTCAATAGACCCAGAAGCAATACCTAGATTCAGGTGTGTGGTCTGAACGAGACTGCACCGGAAAGGGATTGACCACCTTTGCATCAATATACAACCCAAAAACTCGTTTAGGGAAGCCTCATCGGCGAAGAGCGCGACCCGGCATGACCTCTGAATGTGACAGACCAGTTACCTGCCCTGGTCTCACATTCAGAGGTCACTGTAAACCTCTCGAGTCACGCTCTTTGTCAATGAGACTTCCCTAAATGACTTTTCGGTTGGATATTGATACAAAGGTGGTCAATCCCGAGTCGCCCAGACCAAAATCCTGAATCTAGTTATTGATACAGGGTGTATTGTGTTCCTGTCTTGAATTCCTGTATCTCAATTTTTTTTTTTTAAAGTTTCGACGGTCCTGAAGAAACACCATTGGATCCATTAGGGACCACAATAGGCGTGAAATATGTCAACATGACGGAGCCACTTTTACTACCACCACTAGCACAGAGCTATGTCTCCCAACTCTGACAACTAGATCAAGAGTATTCCTTTTGACCTCAGTTTTTACCCATTTCGCACGGACCCCAGAATAAAGTTTTCAGGGTGCTAGTACGATATTTTTAACTCACCCACACCACTCCCCACACACCCGCACTCACCACTGCGGCTTAACTCTAAAAAGATCTCCGACAAATAGCCCTCTTGCGGGGCCCGTGGGGGACAGCAGCGCCATACCCACGAGGAGCAACGCCCAATGATGAAGCATGACACCCGTCTGGGTGTGTGAGTGCACTTCTCTAACGAAGAGGAATTTTCCCCCACTCACCTCTTTATACCTAATCTTCTAAGGAGTTAAGGCTTTAATTCACCTGTAATTCTAGCAGCCTAAAAGGCCATTTTATCTAGAGGAACAGTTACCTTCCAGTGATTGACACCTATATCATGGGAGCACGGGTACTGAACCTATTTCTATTAGGTACGAGTCCCCCTTCTTCAGTGTTTTTGTGGTGTGTAGGTTGCGACCATTAGGTCCCTTCCTGGGGTGTCTACATCCCTCAAGAATGCCACCCTCCGGGTGGGGGGCGGCAGGAAGAAGCCTCTTTCTGATTCGAGGGGTTCCCCCATCTACAAGATGCCGGGGACTGAGATGTGGGCATCACTTCGCCTCCCCACCTGATGGGTGGGGTTGGCATAGGTGGGCACACCTTTCCTATCTAGGTTTTCCCCCCTGTTTGTGCTTAAAGTGGGGTCAGAACTGGTGGGAACCCGTTAATAGCAGCAAAAAGATGGGGGTAGCTAACAAAGGCGGCAGGCCTTTGAAGCTCCCTCTTTGGAGACCCTGCACATCCTGGGGGAGGAGGCATGTCCTCTGTCCAGGATGTGCTTTGTTTCCAGAACCAGAGAACGGAGGGCTCTCTACCCAGGGGTCCAGAAACCTGTCTGGTGGTGACACATGGCTGTGAGCAAGTCAGGAACCAAACCAGAGTTGGTCATTTTCATGGGGGCATCTCTATGATACCCAATGTGTGCATGTTTTCATTAAATCCAACACTGGCATCAGTGTGGGTTTAATATGCTGGAAAGTCTGATATCAAACTTCCTGACTTCAGTAAAGCCATCATGGAGCTGTGGAGTTCCTGTTGACAAACTGCCAGCTCATGTACTCAAAATGGCTTTACTGCAATTATAGGGTATGCGAATGGCACAGACACTGTAGGGGCATATTGCTCTTGCAGCTATGCCCTCACTTGGATATGGTGCACCCTGCCTTTAGGGCTGTAAGGCCTGCCAGAGGGGTGACTTACCCATGCCACAAGCAGTGTTGGTGGGCTTGGTACACAGGAATGTGTGCCAAGTTGACTTTAGTTTGGTATGCACCAAAACACCCAGTCGGCATTGGCAGGGTGGGGTGTTAAGTTGCGTGGTCTTGGAGGGTGGCAAAATACATGCTGCAGACCTAAGAGGCCCGTCTCCGGTCACAAGGCCCTTGGTAGTAGGAGTAACTTTTACAAGAGATTCACAGGTGGCCAGAGGTGTGCTAATTGTGGGTACAAAGGTACAGTTTTAGGAAATTACACAGGTGCTGAGGAGTGGTTAGCAGGTTCCCAGCACACACACAGTCAAGTTGTTATCAGGTATCTGGCAAAAAAAGT
The DNA here is from genome assembly GCF_964204655.1 of Triturus cristatus. Classification (NCBI taxonomy): domain Eukaryota; kingdom Metazoa; phylum Chordata; class Amphibia; order Caudata; family Salamandridae; genus Triturus; species Triturus cristatus. The sequence goes on along the minus strand of NC_140584.1, from coordinate 931,681,354 downwards.
TGGGGGGTAACAGTAGGAAGCTGGCTCTGTATATACTATACCAAAATGAGGTATAGTGCGCACAAAGTCCAGTGGAACCCCCAAAGGTAGGCAGAGGTAAAAGTAAATAGCACCTTACTTTACTTGTGGTATAGTGGGCGAACAGTAAGGCTTTATCAGAGGGTAGTGTTAAACAATTGTTCTATACACTCAGGCAGCAAATTAGGTCACCTACTCAAAGACTGAACCTCAGACCAATTTGTTTGTATAAAAATATTTTTTTTGACTTATTTTCTAGAACCAAGCAAGCCTGGTACAGATAAGTGTAAATGGTACTTTTCAAGGCAGGTTTAACAATACAAGCAAGCTGAATGAAAATGTCTTTGTTACATATTTGTAAATACATGGAATACAGTGGAAATTACTAGACTGCTTTTGATTACTTTTCAGATTACTATCTGGATTATTTTCTCTACTCAGTGCGATAAGTCTAGATATCACACTGGGACATTTCCTAGAGAAAAGGTAAGTAAAGCAGTTTTTAGATATTTGCAGTTTTTCATTGCAGTCCCATAGGAAGAAATGTGGATATTGGTTTCAAGGTAAGTACTTGGGTTTAGGAGTTGGTTTTCTGGGGTTAGAATCAGGATTCCCCCAGGGTCAAGTATGCACCCTCAAACAACCCTCAGCAGCACTAGGGTGACCGGGTGCTGAGGTCCAATGTTATACCATGGGGGCTAGGAGGCCTCCGGTTGGTGGCTGCTCACAAGCAGGCTACAAGATTGTGGGAGCAAAGCTCCTGGTGTTAGGCTCAGGGCAAAGGGGGATCAGAGTTAGCACCCAAAGTAAAAGCGCAGCGGTGCAGGAATGGCTGGGTGCTGTTTTGGCGTCCGGTGCCCTGTTGATTTCAATGGGGATTCCATGGTTGCAACAAAGATGCAGGCTTGTGGACGAAGATCTTTTAGAGGTGACCACCGGTTGGAGAGGTAATTTGGGATGCCTGGGGATGCGGGGACACAGTCAGTTGGGCCACCCAAGGCCGTGGAACGTCAGGTGCAGGGGTGTCTTTAGGTGTCAGGTTTTGCTTACCAGCTTCGGTCGCGGTAAGGGGATGTAAGAAACTGGCTCTATATATAGTACACCAAAATGAGGTATAGTGTGTGTATAGAGTCCAAGTGACCCCGGAGGTAGGCAGAGGTTAAAGTTAGATAGAACCTTACTCTTTAATTGTGTTAGAGTGGTTGAGCAGCAAGGCAGTATCAGAGGACAGTGTTAAGCATTTGATGTACACAGTCAGCAAATGAATTCACACACTCGAGAACTGAACTCTAGGCCAATTGTGTTTGTATAAAAATATATACTGTTTTATTTTTAGAACCAAGCAAGCCGGGCACAGGTAAGAATTAAATACTTTTCAGTAATAAGTTACAGGATATAGAACAGTTTGAAAATGCAATGGCAATTGTACTTTGATTTACCGGGGATGCAGTAGGTTGCAACACTAAGCAAATATAGTACATTGAAATAAATAGGCTTTTTCAGTAAATTACAGGGAAGTAATTTTTTACGTTACTTTTCTAACTCAGTGCTGGATACCTAGATTCAGCACTGAGACATTTCCTGCAAACAGGTAAGTAAACAAGTTTTGGTTATTTGTGTGATTTTTAAAGAATATTTTTAGATTTCAAAACTCCACACTTAAGAAACTTTTTGGAGAAAAAGTGTCAATGTTATCCTATGGAGGGAAAACAGGTTGACAGGTAAGTAATCTACTGTGGGAGTTCAGGTTCTGGGGTTAGACTCATGGGTCCCCGAGGGTCAGTGATGCAGTGTTGCACCCTCAGCTGCACTAGGGTGGCCAGGTGAAGAGTGTTGAGGCCCAATGTTATCCAAAGGGCAAAGGGCCCTCCGGTTGGTGGCTGCTGGCAAGCAGGCCACTGGGTTGTGGGAGCAAAGCTCCTAGGGTCAAGGTCAGGGCAAATGGGGAAACAAAGTCGCACAAAAGGTGCACCCACAGCAGCACTGGGGCGGCCGGGTGCAGAGTGCTGTTTCGACGTTGGATGCCCTGTTTTCTATGGAGGACCTCCAGTTTGCAAAAGCACTGCAGGCAGGGAGACGTAGGACGTCTGGGTGCTACCACCACTTGGAAAGGTAAGTTGGGAAGTTAAGGGTTGGTTAGGCACCGTTGGTTTGGGCACCCAAGGCCGTGGGTGCAGGGGTTCCTTTTGGGTCGGATCTTCTTACCAGCTCCTGGCCTCGGTTAGGTGGGGCCTTCTGGATTTTGGCTGCAGGCGTCGGCTGGAGGCTTGAGGCAGGTCAGGGGTTACCAGATCTCGGGTCAGGATCGCAGGGGCGACCTCCTCGTGGTGCTTTTCCACTCTAGCTCGGGCCGGGTTCGGCGGGTGAAGAGTGGGCTGGATTCGCAGTCTCTGACTGGTGCCAGAAGCTGCAGGTTGAAGAAATCCGGTGTTCACGGGAGATGGTCTTTAGAAGTGAAGGCAGGCAAGTACTCCGGGTTTCTTGAGGTAGCTGGTTGCAGGACACGCTGCGATTTCGCAGGAGCAGGTTCGAGGGGGAGACAGGCCGGTAGGGCTGGGCCAAGTCAGTTGTTGTCGTCCTCTTGTTAGCTCTGCACAGCTCTTCAGTCCTTATCTTCTGTCTTGTTTCTTGTCTGGATCTGCCTTCTTGGTTCTGGGCTGCCCCCTAAATACTCCATTTAGGGGGCGTTTTAGGGGGTCTTGAGGTCAGTAGCCAATGAGCTACTGAACTTAGGGTGACTACACCCTTGGTGTGCTCACCCCACATGAAGGAGTGAGCACAATCCCTAGTTCTGATTGAGGAGTGCCTGCCATCTGTAAGATGGCGAGCACTGGAGAGTGGCCTTCACCTCGCCTCCCCCACCTGAGGAGTGGAGTTGGCAGAGGTGGGCACACCACCTGGGCTGGCTAGTTTTTCCCGCCTGTCTTCCCGCTGAAAGGGAGGGGAGACAGGAAGGGGGCATGCTCCTGATAGCAGGAGAGGCGGGGGGGAGGGGGTCGCATTACAAAGGATGCCAGGCCGTTGAAGTTCCCCTGCCACAGATGGCTCTTCCTTGCCTGGAAAGGCTTTGTTTCTGGGCTCAGGGAGCATAGGCTCCCACCCTAGGGGTCCAGAAACAGGTCTCGTGGTGGCAGGCTGGTGTGTACCAGTCAGAGAAACCACCAGAGGCTGGTCGTTTTTCAGGGGGCAAATCAAAGATGCCTTCTGTGTGCACACACTGGCATCACTGTGGGTGCTGTGGCGTTCGTAATGACAAGCTCCCAGCACCATATACTCTTAATGGCAGCACTGCACTTACAATGCCTAAGAATGGACTTAGACACTGTAGGGATACAGGGCTCATGCATCTGTACCCTCACCACTGGCATAGGGCACCCAGCTAGAGGGGTGACTGATCTATGCCAGGGCAGTGAGTTGTAGGCATGGCACACAGGGATGTGTGCCATGTCGACTCTTTACATTGTTCTGCGCCAAAATACGAAACCTGCAAAGGCAGTGTGTGTAGGGGTGTGTGTGTGTAGGGGGGTGTGTGTGTGTAGGGGTGTGTGTGTGTAGGGGTGTGTGTGTGTAGGGGGGTGTGTGTGTAGGGGGGTGTGTGTGTGTGTAGGGGGGTGTGTGTGTAGGGGTGTGTGTGTGTAGGGCTGTGTGTGTGTGTAGGGCTGTGTGTGTGTGTAGGGCTGTGTGTGTGTAGGGCTGTGTGTGTGTAGGGCTGTGTGTGTGTGGGGGTGTGTGTGTGTGTAGGGGGGGGTGTGTGTGTGTAGGGGGGGGGGGGGTGTGTGTGTGTGTCTGTCTGTCTGTCTGTCTGTCTGTCTGTCTGTGTGTGTGTGTGTAAAGGTGCAGGGCATCCAAGGGTGGCACAATAAGTGCTGCTGCCCTTAGAGGTCTTCCCTGGTCACAGTGCCCTGGGTACCTGTGATACCATTTACCAGGGGCTGACATGTGGCCAGAGATGCCAATTGGGTTAGTTTTGGGGAAAGAACACAGGCCCTGGGAACCTGATTGGCAGGGACCCAGGAAACAACAAGAAAAAGTGCATCAGTAGTCTGGCAAAAAGTCGGGGGGCCGGGGGTTACTGCAACAGAAACTCACTTTCCTACAGGGGATCCTCCAGAAAGGGGCTGCAGGCTTCGATTGGAGATTTGAGGAAGGTCAGAAATCATCAGATTTCAGGTCAGGATCCGAGGGGAGTTTGGCCACGTGAACTCGGGCTGTGGGTGTTGGGTGCAGAGTGGTGAAGAGTCGCGGGTTTGGTGGGAGCCAGAGTCTGTGGGTGAGTAAATCCGGTGCTCACGGGACACAAAGTATTTGACTTAGAAGGCAGGGCAGGTCCTTCGGGTTCTTGCGGTTGCTGGCTGCAGGACACACCGGGATTTCACTGGAGCAGGTTCGAGGTGGGGACAGGCCGGTAGGGTTGAGGCCAAGTCAGTGGGCATCCTCCTCTTGGTAGCTTCAGCACGGCTGTTCAGTCCTTCTCTATTTTTTGTCGATTCTTGTCTGAGGCGGCAAGGTTTGGGGTTGCCCCTAAAAACTTGTTTTAGGGGTGTTACCGGCAAGTAAAGGTTGGGACCAATGAGTCCCTTCCTTGGGGTGGGTACACCCTCTATTATCCTCTAATACAAAAAGGGGGACAGTAGGGCTTGTTTATTGCAGGTCCAGTGTACATGCCCCAAAGAACCATCAATGAAAAAGGTACACAGTTCCTCAATTTGCAATGGAGATGAAGTGAATGTAGGGGGGATCAACCATCCACTAGCTACCAGAAGGTAACCAAGGGAAGACCAGGGGGGGAAATTCCCTTGGTGGAACTAGAGCTCTCACACACCCAGCAAGCTAGGTGTCATGCTTCATCATATGAGCAATGCCCCTCGTCAAGTCGGCGCTGCAAGCCTTGACGGGCTCCCGAAACCGGGGCTCTTTATCGGGGATCGATAAGACTACGATCATACTTCCGGGATCAACCTCATGCCCAAGAGGATGATTCAGGTTTAAGTAACCCTTCCACTTTTACACCCCACAATGCCATGATCCCGGTCGAAATCTTAACATTTGAGAAGGCGGTATTGAAGCACCTGGCCCTTATACCTCCCCCTTTCACAATCTTTCCAAGACCGAGACACAAACTGCGAAGGCTCTCGCAGGAGATGAATCCATAATCATTAAACAAGCTGATAAAGGTGGGGCTACTGTGATCCAATCCATAGATGACTACGATGAGGAGTGTAAACGTCAACTTAACAACGATAAGTACTACGCTCCCATCACAATTGACCCTACCCCTCGCCTCACTAATACCATCTCTATACTAGTATATGAGGAATTACCAACGGGTGGATCAATAAAAAAGAAGCAGCTTTCTTAAAAGCTACAGAACATAGGATTCCCTACTTCTATACCTTACCTAAATACACAAAGGTGTAACCCCTGTCCCTGGGTGCCCCATAGTTTCGGGTATTGGCTCAATACTTGAGCCCCTTTCAAAATTTGTCGATCACTTCCTGCAACCTTTGGTGAGAAACATACCATCATTTATAAGGGACACTACTGATATCCTCAGAATCATTGAATCAATAGAGGACTCTAACCAGATTGATTTCCTTATCACCCTTGATGTAGAGGCCCTCTACACAAATATTCCCCAGGGAGATACCCTGACAGTTGTAGAAGCGGCCTTGAATTCCTTGGAGTGGACCTCTCCGACTCCTGTCACGTTTATAATGGATTGTGCGTCCCTAGCGCTAACTGAAAATGTCTTCGAATACAAAGGACAACTATACCATCAATGCCAGGGTACTTCGATGGGGAGTACCTTTGCTCCCAGCCTGGTCTGTCTGTACATGGCAACTTTTGAAAAAGAGATCATCAATAATGACAACAACCCGTATCTCCAACATCTAAAACTTTGGAAACGGTTTATTGATGACATTTTAATTTTCTGGCATGGTCCAATTGACACCTGCAATGCTTTTGTACAATGGATCAATCAGCAAAATATTTTTCTGAAATTCTCACATACTATTTCAGACACCATAGTTGCATTCCTTGACTTGAACATTAGGCTAACGGAGGGTTAGCTCTCAACATGCTTATACAAAAAACCTACAGATCGCAACAGCCTACTCTTGTACCAAAGCCATCACCCCAGAGCCCTAAAAGACAACCTACCAGTTGGGCAGTTATTGCGCATTAGACGCAACTGCACATCCACTGATGACTGCAAAGTAGAAGCTGCCTTTCTAGCCACGAACCTCAAGACTAGAGGGTACCCTTCCAAAGTGATCAAGTACTCAATGAAGAGAGCTTTGAACAACCCTAGAGAGTCGTTTCTAGAAGTACACCAAAAACCACCTGAGGATGTGATTACATGAGTCACCTCTTTTACACCTAACTCTGCCCCTACAAAGAAGATTATTTTAAAACACTGGGGCATTCTAAACACAGAAGACCTACAGATACCAAAACCAAGGTTTGCTTACACTAGAACTTGCAGCCTGAGAGATATCCTGATTCACACGAGACCTAAAATACATACCAACCCATCACAAACCACTCTTTGGGATTTACCGCCTGTTAAGGGACATGATCCTTGTGGCACTTGTACTGTCTGTAAATATACAACATTAACTAAGGAAGTCACTCTGCGACCTAATTTTAAATGGAGTATCCAAAAGCATACCAACTGCAATACTAAACAGTGCATCTACTTGATTACCTGCCCATGTGATTTACTTTACATAGGCATGACTATGTGACCAGTTAAAACCTGCATAATTGAACACAGGAGCAACATCAGTTGCCAACGTGCCACCACTAGACTATACAGACATTTCACTGAGGCTCAACACTCCCACGAGTCATTACACTGGATTGTATTGGAGTCCCATGTACAGATCACCAAATCTTCTCTATTTAGGATTGAACAGAGATGGGTACATAGACTATCATCTGTACAAAAAGAAGGAGGGAGGGGGGGGGACCGGGAGCTAGTTATGGTCCAGTGTCTGTGCTCCGAGTTATATCTATAGTATTCAAATGGAGACACTGTTCCTGAAGAGACAAAGGGAGGAAAGAAACGAAAAGGTCTAGGCTAATATTAGGCCCAACTATCTAAGGATAGGGGGGCACTCCTTAGTTTCTCATGTTGCCCTCACACACCCCGAAGGATGTCATGCTTCATCATTGGGCGTTTGCTCCTCGTCGGGCCGGCGCTGCAATGCCCTACGGGTCCCCCGAAGGGTCACTTTAGCGGAGATCTTTTTGAGAAAACGCCGTTTGGTGCATGCGGGTGTGTGGTTTGGGTCCTAATAAAAAAGAGCTGCGTGGTGGTGAAGTGTGTTTGTGAAGTGGTATCCTAAAAATGTCTAAGGGTTACTGAGATAAATTTTAATGTGAATAGCACCCTTGACATAATAAAAGACCCGTAGGTCGGGTGTTACCTTATCGAAAATAATGTATCGATGGGTAACTTATGTGTGGTCAAGCGGTCGACATGTTTCGCGCCCCAACGGTCCAGAAAGGATCCCTGGCGCTTCTTCAGGACCAAAAAAAGAACGTAAAAGTGAGTGTGTTCTAAGGGATACTACCCTCAGTTTACTATCCGGGCGAACACTCCGTAGTAGCACTGCTCTCAGTGTGAGAGTCAGGTCGCACCAGGATAGACAGCCTAGGAGAACAAAGAAAAAAGAAGAGAGGAGAACAACCTACTTATTAAAGACTGTTCACCTTGTCAAGATGTTCAGAAAAAAGAGTGCAGCATCAGAGTATATACAATATATACAACATGGGGATGTCACCTCCGCCCTCGGGTGGTGGCGTAATGGGGTCTCAACGGTAGGCTGACATGTGCCTAGGCCAGGAAAAAAGGGGGGGGGGGCCTGGGAAAGAGACAGTCCGTCGCCGACCGGAGTCACCCATATATGCAGGCACTCACCGTGGTAGAGGTAGAACCAACCGTCCACAAACTCAAGTGGCGTATGCTCTATGGGTCTTTCATAACGATTCTTACTTTGAAATGTTCCAAACACTCACCTAAAGGCACGGAGAAAAGTGCTCCACAGATTAGGGGACGAGCGTACACACCTTCTAGTGCTGTGAACAAAGGAGTAAATAACAGGCAGCTGCTAGTCAGTCCAACTCCTCATGAATACAAGCTGGTCTGGGCGGTCTAGTATGCTGTATTTAAATTAATAAACACTTTCCTGAATGCTCAAAAGAGCGTTGTTTACTCACAGTTTAGCTCCGGCGTGGCCTCTGTAACACCTACCCCAGTCGTCCTCCTACCTGGAATGGAGCCGTAGATAGTTGCGCTATTCTTAAATACTGCCCGAGTTGAATTAATTAGGGCGGGCGCTGTGTCCGGTCTACAAACGGGGAGCAGCTGTGTTCTCGCTTGTGTCTGTCAGCCGCGCATGCGCAGAGTGTGGACAGCTGAGCTTGGCGCCTGCGTGTATCTAGAGAACGTGGTGCCGGCTTACGTCTAGTTGTTGCCATGGTAATGTGTCATTAAAGCACTAAGAGTTATAACTAAACGGCTAAATAGTGCTCCTAAGCTATTTACCAGGTATCGGAAAGACCCATCCAGTGTCAAAAAAAAAAAAAAGGAACGGTAAATGTATACGTGACTCGTCTAATTGTAAGTGTCTCAGGGGGCTCAAGTGAGCTCGAGCGAGATAATGATAGAGTACGTGCGTCTAGGGGGGAACGGAAAAGCCCATCTGGTGTGATAAACGGGCGTTTACAAGTATGGGTGACTCGTATAACTACAAGCGGCTCATGGTACCCTCCACGTGATGTCAATGGTGGACTCGGGGGAGAGTTTATGATAGAATCCATGAGTTCAAGAGGGGGTCAAGGGAGGTTGGGGTAAACGAAGATCAGAGGGGAGTTTAATTCTGTGGCAAGTGGTCCAGAGAAACCTAATCTTGATCCTCTCATCTCATAACGATGCTCGTAGAGGAGAGGGGGGGACCCTAGGCATGGATGTTGTGCCGTGGGACCTCATAGTAAGGTAATCATGGATGCAAGTGCTGATTATGTTGTCAGACCCTTATGTTAGGTTATAGTTCAGTCCATGGTATATCGTCGTTCAGGCCAATCTCATTGGTCCGGAGGCGGTGTACCCAGCGTTGTTCTCTACGTAGAAGGGTGTTATTGTTCCAATGTTGATTGTTTTCCAAAATTGTCCACTTGATGTCGTCACATGTATGTCCTTTTTCCATAAAATGATTAGTAAGTCTGGTTGCTGATCTCCCCCGTCGGATCGTGCTTCTGTGTTCGCCTATCCTGAGTTTCACCTGTCTCGTGGTCATCCCCACGTAGCGCAGTGTACAGGGGCAGGTGATCAGGTACACACAGTTTTTTGTGTTGCAATTAGTGTGGTTCCGTTGCTCCCACCTGATTTTGTCCAGCTCCAAGTATGTAGTGTGTTTGGTCATGGGACATACATTGCAGTTGCCACATGGATAGTGGCCTTTGACAGCAGGGAGGGACCATAGGGTGGGTTCCTGCCGTACGGTCTTCACGCGTGGTCTCGTGTTGATCAGTTGGTCCCGTAGGTTGGTTGTCCTCTTGAAAGCAAATCTGGGGCGCCCCAGCGTGAGATTACCTGTATTCAGAATTCTCCAGTTATGGTTCACGATGTTCTTTATTTGGTTAGACAGAGGCGTGAAGGTAGTGACACAGGTGATGGTATTGTCAACTTCCTTTGTCTTTTCTTCCAGGAGTGCCTGGCGGTTGTTGTTCCTGGCTCGTTTGTAAGCACGTTGTATGACCCTGTTTGGGTAATGTCTTTCTTTCAGATTAGATGTTAGGGAGTTAGCTTGAATGTCATATTCCTGGGTGTCACTGCAATTCCTGCGGATCCGCAGGAACTGTCCAAAGGGCAGGTTTTCCCTCAGTGCTTTGGGGTGATGACTGTGAAAATCAAGAAGACTGTTGCAATCAGTCATTTTCTTGTAGATGGTCGTGTTGAGTTTACCCCTCTCGAGGGTGATGAGAAGATCCAGAAAAGGAATCTCCTTAGTACTCTCCGTTTTAGTAAAACGGAGGTGAGGGTTCAGGTTGTTAATCCATGTATAGAATTCTTGGCAGGTCTCCGTACCACCCTTCCATAGGATGAGTACATCATCGATGTAACGTTTCCATGTGATCATGTTCTTTCTGTAGGGGTTATTCGCAGTGAAGATGTTCATAGCCTCAAAATGCGCCATGTACAGCCCTGCTAGGCTCGGCGCGAATGTGCTCCCCATGCTGGTCCCTTGTATCTGATGGTAAATGGTGGTTTTATACATAAAGAAGTTGTTCTTCAGGGCCAGCATGATCAGTTCCGTGATGAAGCTCGCAGGGGTGTTGGTAGGTAATTCTGTTTCGAGTAGGAGTTGTTCCACTACTTCGATTGTTGCATCTTGTGGAATGTTAGTGTATAATGCCTCTACGTCTAGAGTTAGGAGGAGGTCAATGGGCTCAGTATTGTTCTCGTTGATCTCTTGAATCAGGTTCAAGACGTCCCTGGTGTCTTTAAGGTACGCCGGAGTTGCTTGTACCATAGGACGGAGGAAAAAGTCACTGAATTTGCTCAGGGGTTCCAATAGCGAACCTATCCCAGAGACGATAGGTCGTCCTGGTGGTGGAATGATACCCTTGTGTATTTTGGGTAGTAGGTAGAAGTACGGCATCCTGGGGTTCTCGTTGATGAGGAATGCCGCCTCGTGGGCAGTGATCCATCCCTCATTAGTAGCTTCGTTTATCAGGATACGTATCCGTGATAGAAGTCTCTCAGTGGGATCAGTCTCCAACTTCTTGTAGTATTCGGATCTCCCGAGTTGTTTGACACATTCTCTTTCGTAATCCTCTACTGAGAGGATGACAGTGGCTCCTCCCTTATCCGCCGGTTTGATAATGATGGCTTCATCTTCGGTGAGTGAGTGTACTGCCTCACGGAGTTTCTTAGGTAAATTGTTAAAGACATGCCGGCTTCTCAGTTTGTTTGCCTCCTTCAGAACTGCTTTTTCAAACGTCAGTACTTCACTTGGAACCATACCTGCTGATGGAGTGAACTTGGAGGGTGGTCTTAGTCCGGTGTCCTGGCGGTCAGGGGTGGGGTTGTTGTTAAAAAAGGATTTGATACGGATCTTACGGAAGAGTTGTTGTAGTTCCTCATTCATGCGGAAGTTATCCTCCTTGGGGGTGGGCACAAACCCTAAACCCAGTTCCAGGACTGCCTTTTCGTCTGTGTTCAGGAGTCTGTCTGTGAGGTTCACTATCAAGGTCTTGGGAGTGTTGAGCTCCTCGTTGTTCTCTGTTGTGTCTCTTGATCTTGCCACTGGACTTGTTTTTGCCCTCTTCTTCTGCCTCTGCCTCGCCCCCTGCCTCTGTTCTGAAAAGGAGGAGGTGCATTGGGGAAGAATGGTTGCTGGTAACCCGGGTGTTGTCCCGGAAAGGCAGGGAACCACATCGGGCCTTGTTGTGGGAAAGGTTGGTGTGCATAGCCGTACATCTGTGGTATCGGGGGTGGAGGGAGTAGGCCCGGTTTGTTGGAGTTCCTCCCCCAACTGCTATTGCTAGAATTACTGTACATCGAACGTCCTGAGTTCGTAGATGTTGTTGAGCCGTCATCTGAGCCAGCATCACTCTCTGATGGTTGATATTCCTCTTTAGTGTATGGGTATATCTTCTCCCTGTCGAATCTTTTTATGTCTTTTTGTAATTTTGACACTTTTTGTTGTAGTAAATAATCTCGGTGGTCAGTCATCTCTGCATTGATTTCCGCTAGGCGGGTTTTGTAGGCTGAAATACTGATCCCAGTTTTCAGTCCATTCTCCGCGATGTTAATCTTGATAATCAATGCTTCGGAGAGACGCCTAGCGGTGCCAATAATCAGAATAAGCCAGTCGCGGGTGCATTTCCATGCGATCTGGCTCCACTCTTTGCGGAAAATTAGATCCTCCAAGAAGATTCTAGGTGCCGTGCGGACAATTAGGCCATTGGGTGCAGCATTTGCCCTCAGGTATTCCGTCATAATTGTGCCATGCATTGCAATCTTGACTTGTAGTTTTTTAAGCGATGCCAGGGAGATAGTTGGGCCTAATATTAGCCTAGACCTTTTCTACATAGACTATCATGCCATACTGAGGGTCTCAATGATGACATCCCGTGGAGTTCTCTACCCTTACTCTGATCCCAGTCGTTCCCTTTGGACAGTGACATTTTGACTCCTATACCTTACACTAACACCAACATATGGAGTCTCCCTCTTGAGCATTGACCTTTGTGGTCATTGATTGGTACTGTTTATACATCAATTTACACTCCCCCATATTGGGTTTCCCTGATCTTAATAAGGATCGTTATGACCCTTAGTCAGACGTCGGTACTTCATCCCGAGAGAGTACAGTCATAGTAACATTTAGTCGCTACGTGTGTTTCATATACACCACAGTCAGACTCCATAAGAATACTTCTGACCCGCCCACAATATTGTTCCAATATCTCATATTAGAGGGTGAACCGCTAGATCAACATGTAGTTTCTATGTGTGTTTCATATACACCATCGCTAGACTCCATTTGAATATTTGAGTTAAAGTTGATCCACCTACATCCCCTCACGTATTGTTCCATTGTCTTAGGTCACCACGGAACACTGTTTGCAGTTTGGATATCTACACTGAACCAGACCTGATGAATACCTTTTCCTGTATTTAGATAGCCGCCCTTCTGTTTACGTTACGTAACTTAGCAACTACAGTCATCACACGCCCTCCACCGAGTTGGCCACCCTCCTGACGTAACCTAGCAACCGTAGTCATTGCGTTGCCAAACGTCACCACGTAGCGGCGTAAACGACTCCTCTATAGAGTATATCCTTCCGTCATGACTCCCTGTATTCACCACTCCGGTTCTTGGCGGTTTGGGTAGATCTTCCGGCTTTAGCGTGAAATCATGCTGGTGAGTACATCTCCCTGTGGAGCCTTCTTGATCGGTTATAGCCCGGTAGGCAGTACTCGGGACTTCGCTGCTGAGTTGCGCCTCCTATGCATCCCCCCCCCCCCCCCCCTTTGCCGACCTTATCGGTTCTCCGCTTGCCTCGGCGATAAACATCAGTCGCCTAGGCTCCGGATACGGTGGGTTTTTGCTTTGGAGTGGGCCATAATTTGCAATTGACGGACCTCCCAGTACCCGGATAGGTCGCTCTTATTCTGTTCATTACCATTAGAGGTATTGCCAACCAGTTTATTTTGGTACTTTTTATGTTTTACAGGACACAATCGGTGTCCTTTTAGTTGCCGCCAGAACTGTTGCTAGCAATTCTAGTAACGTTACTAGGTGAGTCCGGCCTTGCGTTCTCCAAGTATTAATGCCAGCTAGTTAGCTGTTTTTAACCACCCTTCCTCCCCCCACTAACCACCCACCTCCATTTACACACGGCCCTAGGAGGTACTTCACTATATAGAATTTCGATTTGAGCTACTTCTAGCACGGTGGTTTAGTTAGTCACCACACTATTGAATTTATCTCACAACATCAGTACTATACCTTGTCAATAAGAAGAAGAGATGTTATTAATTATCTTGCATTTTCTCAACACGTCACAGACCTAAGGACGTGGTATGTAGATTTCGCTCCACCACGTAGTGTAGATAGTGTTTCTGATCCTGAAGAATTGCCCAGATCCTTCTGACACATACGGCATGAAACATGTTGATCTCCTAAAGTAGAGCTACATGTCTAGATACATTATCGCTAGCACTTAGCCACTCTACACCATTTTTAACAGGGTAGTTTACCTTCTGAATAAAATTTCGACTGGGACTAACTGACCCTTTTTAATTCACTCCTTGCTACATCTACACACACTAGGCCCCTCACCCCCATGCACCTATCGGCAGGAACAAAAGATCCCCGATAAAGAGCCCCGGTTTCGGGAGCCCGTCAAGGATTGTAGCGCCGACTTGACGAGGGGCATTGCTCATATGATGAAGCATGACACCTAGCTTGCTGGGTGTGTGAGAGCTCTAGTTCCACCAAGGGAATTTCCGCCCCTGGTCTTCCCTTGGTTACCTTCTGGTAGCTAGTGGATGGTTGATCCCCTACATTCACTTCATCTCTTCATTACAAATTGAGGAACTGTTTACCTTTTTCGTTGATACACCCTCTATTATGCCACGCTCCAGTGGGAGGGGGCATATGCCTCTCTGGTTGGCTGGGTTTCCCCATCTGCAAGATGACTGAGTTGTGCTTCACTTCGCCTCCCCATCTGAGGGGTGGGGTTGACAAAGGTGGGCACACCTTCCTTCCTCACTTGGTTTTCCTGCGATTTTCCTGCCCAAAGTGGGGGTCAGAACCAGTGGGGGCAGTTGCTAGAAGCAACAAAGGGTTGGGGAAGCTCTCAAAGGCAGCAAGCCTTTGAAGCTTACCCTTTGTGGAAACAGCCCATCCTGGGGGAGGAGGCTTGGCACCTCGTCCCAGGATGTGCATTGTGTCAGACCCCTAGAGCAGCAGGCTCTCGACCCAGGGGTCCAGAAACATGACTGGTGGTAGCAGCTGGCGAGCAGCCACACAGCCAGGACCTTAGAGTTAGGTCGTTTTCTCAGGGGGCATCTCTAAAGATGCCCTCCAAGGGCATTTTTCATTAAATCCCATACTGGCATCAGTTTGGGCTTAATGTGCAGAGAAGTTTGATACTAAACTTCCCAATTTTCAGTAAAGCCATTATGGTGCTGTGGGGTTCGCAATGACTAACTCCCAGCACCATATACTCTTAATGGCATTACTGCACTTACCATGTCCAAGAATTGGATTAGACCCTGTAGAGGTACAGACCTCATGTACTTGTACCCTCACCACTGGTATAGTGCACCGAGCTACAGGGGTGGCTGACCTATGCCAGGGCAGCGGGTTATAGGCAAGGCACACAGGGATGTGTGCCATGTCGACTTCACGCAGGTGGGAACTGACCTGTGGCCAAAGAGTGCCAATTGGGGTTTGTCTTAATGCAGTTTTAGGAAAAGAACATAGGTCCTGCGTACCCGTTTGGCAGGAACCCAGGGTACACACATTTGTTGCTGCTGAAGGTCCTCCCCTCCCCCCCCCCCGCCATCGGTGTATGGTGGCTCCTGGGGGTCATGGATTCTCCTAACTTTTTGGGGGGGGGGTTCAGACCTGATCTCCTAGAGCATGGGGACCTACTGGGTGGCTGCTGCAATGGTGGCAGCCAGCAGGTGAACCAGACGTTGTGGTCGGTGCCTACAGGCAAGTGCCTCCTCCACTTCAAGGGAAGATGCTGATGGTTGAGGAAGTGCTGGCAGCCCTCCGAGACTTTTGGACGATGCACAGCTCCACGATGAGTCATGTCTTTGCAATTGTCAAGGCAGGAGCCTGCAGGCAGGGTTTGGCATCAAGGTAAAAGCTAGTCTGCAGGTCTTGCGTTCTTCGGCTCTTCCTTTTCCTCCTCCTTGGGTCAGATGAATCTGCGTTCCTGGTGTCAGGTGGCCATCTAAGGAATATGCTACTTACCAGTATGCATCTGTTCTTGGCATGTAGAGCTGCAGAGTCACACACTGAGGATAAGATCGCCATCTGGTGTTGGGCTCGGATGATTGCAGGTTGTTGTTGTCTTCGGAGAAGTCTTTGGTCACGAGGTTGGTGACTCCTCCCCTGGACAACAGTGCGCATGGGCATCCACTCCATCGGCAGATTGTTTTTCGCCATGATGGGAAAAGATGGAGTATATAGAAAAGAAAGAAAGGATGTCCATGTGTAATGTCTAAGTAAGACGGATGCTGGAACAGATACAGGTCCCGGGGAGGCGGGCGGGCGTGTGTGACTCTGCAGCTCTACATGCCAAGAACAGATGCATACTGGTAAGTAGCATATTCCGTTCGAGGCATATGAGCTGCAGATCACACACTGAGGATAGATTATACAGCAGTGCTCCCCTTAGCGGTGGTCGCCTGTATCCGTTGCAGCAGTTTGAAATAAAGTTTTTAGGACAGCCTGGCCCACGGAGGCCTGTTGTTTGGCCTGCACGTCAACACAATAGTGTTTAGTGAAGGTATGCGTGGTAGACCATGTGGCTGCCTTGCAAATGTCTTCTAAGGGAATATTGCCTAAGAAGGCCATAGAAGCCCCTATTTTACGCGTGGAGTGCGCCCTAGGGGGAACTGTGAGTGTACGTTTAGCCTTGAGGTAGCATATTTGGATGCATTTAACTATCCACCTGGCTATCCCTGATTTGGAGATTGGGTTGCCTTTGTGTGGTGGCGCGAAAGCAACAAAGAGTTGTTTTGTCTTTCGAAAAGGTTTTGTTCTGTCGATGTAATAAAGCAATGCTCTTTTAACATCTAAGGTATGTAGGGCCCTTTCAGCTACCGAGTCTGGATTTGGGAAAAAGACCGGTAATTCTACTGATTGGTTAAGGTGGAAAGGGGAAATCACTTTTGGAAGAAATTTAGGGTTTGTCCTAAGAACCACTTTGTTACGGTGTAGTTGTAAGAAAGGTTCTTCAAGTGTAAGGGCTTGTATTTCACTTACTCTGCGCAGGGAAGTGATTGCGATAAGGAAGGCTACCTTCCATGTTAGGAATTGCAATTCACATTTGTGCATAGGTTCAAATGGGGGGCCCATGAGTCTTGTTAGGACCACATTGAGATTCCACACTGGGGCAGGTGGCAATCTTGGGGGAAGAATCCTTTTGAGACCTTCCATAAACGCTTTGATGGCTGGTACCTTAAAAAGGGACAGGTGTTGCCTATTTTGCAAGTAGGCTGCCAAGGCTGCTAGGTGTAATCGTATAGAGGAATACGCTAGATTGCATCTTTGCAAGTGTAGTAGATAGCAAATGATGTTTTGGATGGAAGCATCCAATGGGTGTATGTTATTATTAGCGCAGTAGATGGCAAATCGTTTCCATTTAGCGGCATAACACGCTCTAGTAGTAGGGCGTCTGGCTTCTTTTATGATATTCATACAGTCTGGAGGGAGATTGAGGTAACCGAACTCTAAGACCTCAGGAGCCAGATCGCTAGGTTCAGTGTTTGAGGATCTGGGTGTCTGATTTCTCCATGGTTCTGGGTTAACAGATCCGGGGAGAGGCGTAGCTTTTGATGTGGAACTAAAGATAGTTCCAGAAGTGTGGTGAACCACGGTTGACGTGCCCAAGTGGGAGCCACTAGTATTAGTGTTAGTGACTGTTGTTTCAGTTTGCGTACCACAAATGGAACTAGTGGGAGAGGCGGAAAGGCGTACGCAAATCTGCCTGACCAGTTCATCCATAGGGCATTGCCCTTCGACTGTGGGTGTGGAAACCTGGCGGCGAAGGTTGGGCATTTTGTGTTTTCGGGAGTGGCGAACAGGTCTATGTCTGGTTGTCCCCACTTCTGGAAGAAGGGGAGTAGAACCTTGGGGTGTAGTTCCCATTCGTGGATTTGTTGTGTGTGGCGACTTAGGAGGTCGGCCACTTGGTTGTGGATCCCTGGGAGATGTTCTGCTAACAGGTAGATGTTTTGGGGAATTGCCCATCTCCAGATTTGCTGTGCCAGTTGGGACAGTTGGAGAGAGTGTGTCCCTCCCTGTTTCTGTATATAATACATTGTCGTCATGTTGTCTGTGCGTATGAGGACAGTTTTGTTCTTTAGGTGAATTTGAAAGGATTTTAGTGCTAGGAACACTGCTAAGAGTTCCAGGTGGTTGATGTGGAGCAGTTTCTGTTGACTGGTCCATCTGCCTTGAGTGGTATGGTGAAGGAGGTGGGCTCCCCACCCCGTGAGAGATGCGTCTGTAGTTAGCACAACTTGTGGAAGAGGCTCTAAGAACGGTCTCCCTTTGGACAGGTTGATGGTGTTCCACCATTTCAGTGATCGAAGTGAGCGACTGTCCACCAACACCAGATCGGTAAGTTGTCCGTGAGCTTGGTTCCACTGTTGTGCTAAGCATTCTTGTAAGGGACGCATTTGAAGTCGTGCGTGTGGGACTATGGAGATGCAGGACGCCATCATGCCTAGGAGCTGCATGAACACTCTTGCTGGAAGAGATGGATGAGTTTGAAATTGAGAGATGAGATTTTGTATACTGGCTATCCTGGCTGTGCTGGGATAGGCAATGGCTTTGGATGTATCTATGGTTGCTCCTAGATACTGATGTAAGTGGGAAGGTTGTAGGTGGGATTTGGGGTAGTTGATAGTGAATCCCAAATCGTGGAGAGTTTGAATCGTGCGATGAGTGTGGAGAACGCATTTTTGGTATGTATTGGCTTTTATGAGCCAATCGTCCAGATAGGGGAAGACATGGATCTGTTGTCTTCTGAGATGCGCTGCCACGACTGCTAGGCACTTGGTGAACACTCTGGGTGCTGTTGTTACTCCGAATGGGAGAACTGTAAATTGATAGTGTTGCCCATCTACCACAAATCGTAGATATTTTCTGTGAGCGGGATGCATAGGGATGTGAAAGTATGCGTCCTTGAGGTCCAATGTGGCGAGGAAGTCTCCCTGCTGTAAAAGTGGGAGGACTTGTTGGAGAGTGGTCATGTGAAAATGATCCGAATGTATATACTGGTTTAGTAGTCTGAGATCCAGTATGGGCCTTAGTGTTTTGTCCTTTTTGGGAATGAGGAAGTATAGAGAATATACCCCTTTTCCCTGATGTTGAAGGGGGACTGGTTCTATCGCATGTTTTTGTAACAGGGATTGAACTTCTTGTTTGAGGAGAGAGAGATGATGCGAGGACATTGGACGTTGTTTGGGCGGTATGTTTGGGGGGGATTGTATGAGTTCGAGGCAGTAGCCAGACTGGATAATTTGTCTTACCCACCTGTCTGTGGTGATGGAAGTCCAGACAGGCAGGAATTGTTGGAGTCGCCCCCCGACCGGAGTGGAATGGTCTGGGGGGAGTGGTGGCAAGTCACTGTTTGGTGGCTGGTGAGGTGCGGGTGTTGTTGTTGTTGCCCCGTCCTCGACCTTTGTTATTGTTTCCCCTATAACCTCCCCGGAAGTAACCTCTGTTAGGGGATGTTTGTCCAGAATTTTTAAAGGTGGACGTGGTCTCAGTTGATGTGTTTTTGGAGCCTCCTCTATAAAAGGAGCGACGAAAGGAACCCCGGTTTTGATGAGACTGCAGTGCTCCCATAGACTTGGCAGTTTCATTATCCTTTTTCATTTTTTCTAATGCAGTATCCACTGCAGGGCCAAATAGCTGCTCTTGGTTGAAAGGTTGAGCTAGAATTGCGGTTTGAACCTCCGGTTTAAAACCGGAAATACGGAGCCAGGCATGTCGTCTGAGTAAGACGCCAGTATTGACCGCTCTAGAAGCAGTGTCTGCTGCATCTAAGGCGCATTTAATGGAGGCATTAGATATTAATTTGCCTTCTTGGATGAGGTCAGAGGCCTGGGACTTAAAGGGTTCAGGCAGATGTTGCATAAGGTCCTCAAGTTGGTCATAATGCGCTCTATCATACCTGGCTAACAGGGCCTGGGTATTCGCAATACGCCAATGGTTAGCCGCCTGCGCGGCGACCCGTTTGCCCGAGGCTTCTAAAAGCTTAGACTCCTTGTCTGGGGGAGGCGTTTCTCCAGTTGTCTGTGAGTTAGCGCGCTTCCTGGCATTTGATACGACTAGGGAGTCTAAAGGGAGCTGGGCCTTAATGTATGCAGGGTCTTGCGGGGCTGGTCGGTACTTTTTTTTCGATGCGTGGGTTGAGAACCCTAGCTCGAACAGGGTCCTTAAAGACTTCAGTAGCATGCTTTATGACCCCTTTGATCATGGGCAGTATGTGAACAGTCTTTTGTGACTGCTCAAAGGTATCAAGGAGGAAGTCCTCTTCAATGGCGTCTGTGTGCATAGTAACGCCGTGGAATGTTGCTGCCCTATTTATAAGTTGGCCGTACCCTAGGTGGTCATCAGGAGGGGAGGGCTTGGAAGGGTAGGTAGTGGGGTCAGGCATGTCAGGTATAGGATAAGACCAGTCATCCATGGGTGCTGGGTCTGGGAACGTAAAAGGGTCGTTTGGGTCAACAGGATCATCAAATAAATCAGGGTCCGCCCCTCCCCCTAAGTCATCATTATCATCCTGTGGAGGAGGTGAATGATAGGGAGATGGTAAAGGTAAAGGTAAAGGAGAATCAGGAGGAGGAGGGGGGGACGGGTTAGGAGGTAAAACAGGAGAGGAAGGACGAAGTGGTGAAGTAGCACAGTCCTTTTTCCGTATGGGAGCTGGGGGAGGTGTAGTGTCCAGCTTCCGCTTTTTATATGGGATGGCAGTCACATGTCCCGTTTTAGGATTGATATAGATCCGCTTCTGAGTAGGATCTGGTCGAAAAAGATCATCTGGCTCCGAAGGTGGTGTCTGTGACGTCCGCTTCGGGTCTTTATGAGCTTGTTTCGGCGGGGACGCAGTTTTCGGCTCCGATGATTTTTTCGGTGTCGACTGATTTTTCGGTGCCGGCTGATGTTTCGGTGCCGGCTGATGTTTCGGTGCCGGCTGAGGTTTCGGTGCCGGCTGAGGTTTCGGTGCCGGCTGAGGTTTCGGTGCCGGCTGAGGTTTCGGTGCCGGCTGAGGTTTCGGTGCCGGCTGAGGTTTCGGTGCCGACTGAGGTTTCGGTGCCGATGGACTTTCAGGCATCGATGTTGAAGAACGTTTCGGTGCCGGTGGAGACTTCGGTGCCGAGAAACGTTTCTGTGCCGAAGGAGATTTCGGTCTTGGAGCCTGTTTCGGTGCCAACAATGGGTGTTTGGGTGCCGAGGGTGTTAAAGGCACAATTAGGTGAGGTTTGCTCGAGCCCGAGCCACCCACAGGCTTAGTTGTCTTCGGAGCCGGGCCCGAGGGCGGGGCTTCTGAAGAGGATTTCCGGTCGCGACTGGGCCCAACTGGCGGAGTCTTGACCAATGCTTTTTTGGATGGGGCAGGGGCAGGGGGGGTGGTACTCACACGCTGCCCTGGAGTGATGAGGTCATCGGAATCGTCGGCTTCGGACACGATCTCGAGATCTTCGGTGTCGTCTTCGGGAACATCTTGAGCAAAGATGTCCTCCGGTTCTGGAGCTGGTTTGGCCATAATATGGCGTCGAGCTCTTCGGTCCCGGAGGGTCTTCTTCGAACGGAAAGCGGAACAAGCTGGACAGGTGGACTCGTTGTGTTCCGGCGACAGGCAGAGGTTGCAAACCTCGTGGTGGTCACTGTGGGGGAACTTCGCTCCACACTGGGGGCATTTTTTGAAGGGTGTCCTGTCCATCAGCCGCTTCCGGAACCGGTCCGAGTTGATGTCGACGTCGATGAAATGAAGATTAAAGAGTTAAATTGATTGCTGGAAGTTTTCTGCTGGAGCGGAAAAAAGTTCATCCGAACCCAATGGCGGAAAAAAACAATCTGCCGATGGAGTGGATGCCCATGCGCACTGTTGTCCAGGGGAGGAGTCACCAACCTCGTGACCAAAGACTTCTCCGAAGACAACAACAACCTGCAATCATCCGAGCCCAACACCAGATGGCGATCTTATCCTCAGTGTGTGATCTGCAGCTCATATGCCTCGAACATACTGTATTTAGGGGTGTTAAGGGGAGTGAAGGGTAGGAGCCAATGGGCTACTAACCCCACTACCCCCCTTGTATGAGCACTTCTTGTGGGGAGTGGGCAGAGCACTGCCCCAGAACCCTATTTCAACCAAAACACGATGGTGGAATCCTTTTGTGGTGTACATCAGGCAGTCCACCTTAGGGTTGTGACTAGCCTGGTGGTGTACACATGCCTACTCCATAGCTAATTTCGCGCTTGTCCTGGTGCCAAATAAGCCCCAAAGAATTGGGTGGCAACTACCAGGTCTTGCAAATGCCCAGGTCCCATATCCAAGGTGGTAGGGGCTTGGCATGGTGTTCCTGTGGTGGGGGTCCTGTAGTTATATGTATTGTACTTCTAAAATATGTTTTTATAAGCCCTGTGCTGGATAAATGGCCCAAGTCAGTTTTCCCATTGCAAATCCCTTGCCATAGGTTAACATTGGAAAAGGTTATTAATTAATAACTGGAAAAAGAGAAGCCATAAAACTAGGATTAAAGGACTCAGCAGAATGGTATTAATAAATCCAACAATACAGTATTGTTGAATTTATTGTAAAATGTACAAACAAGAAGTTATAAGACTGTCTAAGCCAAGATTCAACCCTCTACTGACCTGCCCTGAATAGTCAGAGATAAGTGGGTGAGCCTGGCTGCTTTGAAGAGGTGATAAATTACCTCTGGGGTTAGGAAGCCTCTTGAGGAGGGGAGGTTGCTGGGCATAGGAATGCCAGAGCAGGGGGGGGGGGGGAGTCTTATACCATGGACTTCAAGAGTAAGTGGAGGACCCTAGTGTCATTTACAACCCTCCTCTTTGACCAAAGGCAGATGCTAGGCTTAAGAAAGGAATTAGCAGATGCAAGGGGCAGACACTATGGAGAATAGTCATCCTAGGGGTGTGTCTATCCCTGCTGAAAATTCTCACATATTGAATTTTGGAACAATAGTGGTTTCTGGGTTAACATTTTGCCACACACTGCAGGAAGTGGTCAGACCTTTGGGTGGAATCCTGCAGCTCATTGGACAGGAGTGCCCTCCTGCTTGACCCGAGAGAACACTAATTAAATATCTGAGAGTGGTAGTGCCTCTCAGATCTGCTGCTTGAAACTTAAGTAAATCTGAAGGGGCTACGCTGAAGAGTTTGATGTGCATTTCCAAAGGCCTGAACTCTGAAGATTACGCCTTTTTGCACCATTTGAATCCACAGCGCTGTGGATCAAACCTGCTTCAAAAGGACTAAAGAGTGGACTCCATGAAAGTCACAGGTTAACAGAGCTCACCTGGACATCACCACAAAGGATACCCAGGCTGGAGTACTACCAGTGGATTTGTAAGGGTTTTGTTCAAGTGGATTGTGGGAATTGAAGTCTCACACTTTCAAGGACCCTCTTGGAGATTCCAGAACATTGGATTGTGTGTTGGATACTTTGGGACCCGCAAGAAGAACTTCAGGAAGGAGTTCTAACTGGACCCAGCCTGCTGGAGGGGGCTACACAAGAGTGGTGAGAGATCCTCCAGAACAATTGCTAAAGGTGAATGTGTCCCTGTCAGAGGTCATGAAATGACTAAAAGGGGCAGTGTTGGTTTCTAAGCACTAGAAAGTGACTAATCTTTAAAAATTCATAGCTCTGGTTCCCTACAGTGGATTTCTCTAGTTTTGGGGTCATTTAACCCCTTCGCTGCTAGGCCTTTTCGCCCCCTGTGCTAAGCCTTTTTTGGCTATTTGGGGTAGTTCGCGCTTTGGCCCCTGTAACTTTACCACAAGGTATCCATACCAAATTTACATCCTTTTCTTCAAACATTATGGGGATTCTAAAAGGTACCCAGGGTTTGTGAGGGAAGTGCTGCAAATGAAAGTGTCTGTTTTTTTCCCTGCAAATAGTATCAACAAAGTGTTTGTGGGGCTGAAATTACCATCTGCCAAGCTTTGAGGGACTGACCGACTTGTCCGAAAACCAACGTTTTTTACACCGTTTTGGCATTTTACTGGGACATCGCCTATTTTTGTTATTTTTTGTGCTTTTAACCTTCTTCCAGTTGATGGTAGGAATAGGTATTAAAGCAATAATGGATCCTGGAAAGCTATACATTTTAGACACGTAGACAAAATTCAGAATTCAGCAAGGGGTCTTTTGTGTAGATCCTTCAACGTTTTTTTTTTTAAATAGAAACTCACAGTTGAATATAGGAAATTAGAAAATTTGTTGAAAAAAACAGCCATTTGTGCCAACGTTTTTACCTGTAACTTCTTCTAATTATGACAGCTGTTTGAAAGCAATATACCGTTACATCCGCTGGGCCTTTCTGGTTGTGGTGATATATGGGACTTGTAGGTTCACCAAGAACCCGACGAACCCAGACCCAATAACTGAGCAGCGTCAATGTTTTATTATGTACCGGGTATATAGCAATTAATTTGGGAAAATATATACATGGAAAAATCGGTATGAAAGACACCTATGTATTTCTGAAATTGGAACCAAATATAGAGTTAAGAAACAGACATTTACACATTTTAGAAATTGTAAGTTCCAATACTAGCATGAGAATTATACGACATTTTTCAAAGTCACTTCTTTTTTTACACATTGTCTCATTTGGAAGGCAGAAATGAATCGAAAGTCAATGGGTAATAACAGTTGCTCTACAATTCTGTGTTACCCTAAGACTCCCAATAAAAATGGTACCTCACTTGTGTGGGTAGGCCTAGAGCCCACGACAGGAAAAAAGCTCAAAACGCAATGTGGACACTATTTTTACAGTGAAACCCGACCCTTTTTTGCAAAGTGCCTAGCTGTAGATTTTGAACCGTAGCTCTGCCAGCACCTAGTGAAACCTAGCAAACCTATACATTTTTGAAAACTAGACACCCAGGGGAATCCAGGATGGGGTGACTTGTCTGGCTCTCACCAGGTTCTGTTACCCAGAATCCCTTGCAAACCTAAAAAAAGTGTCAAAAACACCACCCATGGAGAGTTCTCCTGCAGAGCCTGCCACAGATATTTCACCATCGACAATACCGACACTACAGCCGAATGCCCGCCTGACGCACGCACCACCGACACCCTGACATGCATCCTCCTCAACGTGCGCTCCCTCCACCAACACGCCGTAGAGATCTGGGACCTGATCGACACCATCTCGCCCGGCATTGCTTTCTTCACTGAAACCTGGACCAACGCCACCTCCGGCCAAGACATCGCCACTGCCATCCCCGACGGCTACAAGATCCAGAGAAAGAACCGCCCCAACTGCTCAGGAGGAGGACTCTCCATCGCACACAAGTCCTCCCTCCGCCTCTCCACATCCGGCACAAGTGACTCCCACTCCAACACAGAACACCTCAACTGCCAGATCCAGACCAGCCTCAGGACCACACTACGGGGCACCCTCATCTACAGACCACCGGGCCCTCGCACCCAGTCCTCAACGACCTTAGCCGAGCTCGCAGCACTCCACGCAATCACCTCCACGGCCTACATTCTTCTCGGGGACCTTAACTTCCACCTAGACAACCATGACACCACCACTCTCCTCGACAACCTCGGCCTGAAGCACCATGCCCAGAGCCGGACACACCCTCGACCCTATCTTCACGGGAGGAACAAACATCTGGTTCAGCCACACCACTCAGCCTCTCTGGACTGACCACCACTGCGTCCATTTCACCTTCAACACCACCACACCCAAGCACTCCCCGCAACAGCAACAAAGAAACTGGAGCAAGGTCACAGAGGAACTCCTCATCACCACCCTCCTCCAAGACCCCCCAGCGCCACGACCGACACCAACTCCGCAGCCACAGGACTTCACCACGATCTGCTGCTGCGCCGACAAACTCGCCCCCCTCCGACACCCAGCCAAACAACGCCCGATGAAGTCTGCCTGGTTCACCACTGAACTACAGGAAGCCAGACGCTCTTGCAGATGCCTAGAGAAAATCTGGCAAAACCAAAAAATGAAAGAAGCACGAAACAACCACAGGAGCGCCCTGCAGGAATACCACCAGCGCATAAGGAACAACAAACGGACCTTCATCAGAGACAAAGTCCAAACCAAAGCCAAGGATCTGTTCAACGTCATTTAGCAGTTCACAAAACCCCCCAGCGAAGCCACGGACGTCACACTTTCCCAGCAACTCTGCGACAAGCTCAGCTCATACTTCCACATGAAGATCAAGGCAGTCTATGACAACTTCAACGAACCGAAGCCGGACAATACCTCCCCCCTCAACGATGCCGATAAGCCAAGCATCATGACCTGGAACCCGCCACCATCGAACACATCACTACCATGCAGAAAACTCACTCAGGAGCCCATACGGACCCCTGCCCACCGCACATTCCACAAGACCGCTGCCGCCATTGCACCCAAACTGGGACGGACCATCAACGCCTCCTTCATGTACGGCATTTTCCCAGACTGGAAGCGGGCGGAGGTTAAACCCCTCAAGAAACCCACAGCCGACCCAACAGACCTGAAAAACTACCGGCCCATCTCTCTCCTCCCTTTCGTGGCCAGAGTCACCGAGAGACTTGTAAATGCCCAGCTGACCATCTTCATCGAAGAAAACTCCATCCTAGACGCCTCCCACTCTGGTTTCCACAGCAACCACAGCACCGAGACCGCTCTCCTCGCCGCCACAGACGACATCCACGTGCTACTCGGCCAGGGACACACCGCAGCCCTCATCCTTCTAGACCTCTCCGCAGCGTTTCTCATCGCACCCTTGCAGACAGACTTCAGGACGCAGAGATACAAGGAGCTGCCCTCGACTGGATCTGATCCTTTCTCTCTGGCAGAATCCAGAGGATCAGACTCCCTCCCTTCCTCTCCAAACTCACCGATATCAGCTGCGGAGTACCCCAAGGCCCATCACTCAGCCCCACGCTCTTCAACATCTACATGGCCCCCCTCGCCGCCATCGTCTGACAGCATGGGCTCAGCATTGTATCCTACCCTGACGACACCCAGTTCATCCTCTCACTCACGAAGAATCCCGAAGACACCAGACTCTGCTTTCAGGAAGGAATGAAGAACGTGGCAGCCTGGATAGAAGACAGCTGCTTGAAACTCAACTCAGAGAAGACAGAGGTCCTCATCCTCGGATCCTGCAATTCCGCCTGGGACAACACCTGGTAGCCCTCCGCCCTCGGGAACCCACCCATTCCCACTGACCACGCACGCAACCTCGGCATCATCCTAGACTCTTCCCTCTCCATGAACCGCCAGATCAACGCGGTCACATCTTCCAGCTTCAACTGCCTGTGAATCCTCCGTAAGACCTTCAAGTGGATCTCCCCTGACTGCAGAAAGACCGTCACCCAGGCATTCGTAGCCAGCAGATTGGACTACGGCAACGCCCTATACGCCAGAATCAACAGAACGCTACTGCACAGACTGCAGACCATCCTGAACGCCACCGCCAGACTCGTCCTTGGAGCTCCACATCACAAACACATGACCCAACACCTACGAGACCTCCACTGGCTCCCCGTCGAGAAAAGGGTCACTTTCAAGCTCCTCACCCACGCCTACAAATCCCTCTACAACATCGGACCCAAATACCTCAACGAGAGTTTCCTTCCACGTACCCAAGAGGAACCTCCGCTTCGCTGACCTCACACTGGCAGAGATACCCCGCATCTGCAGAAACAGAACAGGTGGGAGAGCCTTCTCCTACATCGCAGCCACGACCTGGAACGAGCTCCCCGTGAACATCAGACGCTCCCCAACCCCGCACACCTTCAGGAAGGGCCTCAAGACCTGGCTCTTCGACTGACCCGGAGCTGCCCACTCCCCCCAGCACCTTGAGACCCTCACGGGTGAGTGGCGCGCTATATAAACCCCTGACAGATTGATTGAGGCGACATCAAGATTTCCTATCACAAAACAACCTGGTTTTGCAAAGGGGGTCCCATGAGATTTTGGCCCCGGGCTCGGCAGCCATCTAGGGAAACCTAACAAATCCACACATTTCTGAAAACTAGACACCCGAGAGAGTTCAGCAAGGTATAGCTTGCGTGGGTCCCCCAACATTTCCCTACCCAGAATATTGTGAAAAAAAAACCAATTGTTTCTCACTTGTGTGTGGGTAAGTTGACAAATTTCCTACCACTCAGCGTTCCCCCAGGTCTCCCGATAAAAATGGTATCTCACTTGTGTGGGTAGGCATAGTGGCTGCTACAGGAAATGGCCCAAATCGTACTGTGTAGACTTCAAGATTACCAATGAAAATAAAACTACCTGTTTGTGGGGGGGGCGGGGGGGGGGAGATGCGGAACCTAGTTTTTAGGCCCGGGCTCGCCCCCATCTAGGGAAACCTACCAAACCCACACATTTATGAGAACTAGACACTCTGGGGAGTCCAATGAGGTATGGCTTTCGTGGATCCCCCAAAGTTTCCCTACCCAGAATCCCCTGCAAGCCTCTAAATTTAGCTGGATAAAAAGCATTTTCCACATATTTGTGTGGAATCACTGTGGCGGCATAAATGTCCTACCCCACAGCGTTCTCCTTAGTGTTCCAAGTACAATGATACCTCACTTGTGTGGGTGTCCAATGCAGAACTGGCTAAAAACTTATTTTTTCCAAAAAAATGTAGTGCTTAGAATTCTGGGTGCTATACCCTTAATCCCTATGTTTTGGGCTCTTCCCAGTCACAGGCCCTTGCCCCACCCACACAACTGAGGAATCATTTTATACTCGGGAGACTGAGGGGAACGCCTTAGGGCTACAAGGCCTGCTGTAGGGTTGACTTACATATATTTCATGCAGTAACTTTGGCATGGAACAAAGCGAGTGTCAGATCGCATTTTCACTCATGGTTTGCACCATGACATGCAGTCTGCAATGCCACGCTGCATGCAAATTGTATGGGGTCCCTTAGGGTGGCATGATACATGCTATAACTGTTAGAGACCCATTTGGTACCCATGCCATAGAAACCAGGGGGACCACTTACCAGGTACTTACAGGGGTGACAAAGTGTGTGTCAATTGTGAGACAGTTAGAAGATTTTACCTTATTTTAGGGAAAGAGTACTGGGACATGATTAGAAGGGACCAAGTGCATATCAGTCGAAAAATGTCAGTGGCAAAAAGCAGGGGTGACCATGACAAAATGGGTTATTTCCTACAAAAGCCACTTTATGCCAGCGCAAGTATGGCCGGACGGGTGAAGGACCATCCGGGGATGGCCCCTTGCAACCCCGGAGGAAAACATGGGGGAAATTAACCTGCTGAGGGACACTGATGTGCTCCTCTAGTGGCTTTTATGGACTGGTTCTAGACTCCATTGCTCACACAGGGGCCCTGCAAGATGGTGAAAGCCATAACGTACAGGAAGTGCAGCAGGCAGTAGTTCAACTTGCTGGCTGTGAAAGACTCACCTCCCCTCCCCCCTTCCCAAATTCATGCAGCATGGTGTCAGGATCTTCACTTTAAGTGATCACAAAACTCCTGTCAATGTCAGCTCAATGCCACAATCAAGTGTTTCCTTTAACCCAGCGCTTCAACAGCAGTCAAAACATTTCTGAGCCTCAATGGAAAGGTGTGAGAAAGTGCCATCTTTCTTGCATGGTATGCCCCCACTTTTTGCTAAATTGCTGAATGTACTTCGATTGAGTGTACCCTGGGTTCCTGCCAATCAGGTGCCCAGGGCCTATGTTCCTTCCTTAAACCACACAAACTCCAAATTGGCAAACCCTAGCCACATGTCAGCCCCTAGTAAATGGTACCCTAGGTACCCAGGGCCTTGTGACCAGGGAAGGCCTCTAAGGGCTGCAGCACTCATTGTGCCACCCTCAGAGGCCCTGTACCCTTACACACACACTGCCCTTGCAGGCTGAGTGTCTGGGTGCAGGACAAAACAAAAAGTCGACATGGCACACATCACTGTGTACCATGCCCATCACCTACACTGCCAAGGCACATGTCAGCCACCCCTCTAGCTGGGTGCATTACGCCTATGGTGTGGGCACAGGAGCAGGAGCCCTGTGCCCCTACAGTACCCGGGTCCATTCCTGGGCACTGTAAGTGCAGTGCTGTCATTTAAGAATACATGGTGCTGAGAGCTTGTCAAACACGAGCTCCACAGCACCATATTGGCAACACTGAAGCCTGGGAAGTTTGGTATCAAACTTCTCAGCACATTGAACCCACACTGATGCCAGTGTAGGATTTAATGTACTAAGCACCCCAGAGGGCATCTTAGAAGATGCCCCCTTACAGCTAACTTACAATCCACGTCTGCTCTGAGGCTGCCCAGGCTGCCACACAGCAGACACGTTGCTGGACCCCTGGGTGGGAGAGCCCCTGCTCTCCCGGGCCTGCAACAATGCACATCCTGGGTGAGGTGAGAAATCTCATGCCCCAGGATGAGCAAAGGGAAGCTTCAAAGGCATGCCGCCATTTGGAGTTTCCCCAGGCCACTGCAACCCCCCACTCTGGCGGGAAGCTTGGCCGGAAACCCCATACAAGGACAGGGGATGTGCCAGCCTGCCCACCCCACCCCTCAGGTGGGGGAGGCGAGGTGAAGCACATCTCCGGGCTCTCGCCATCTTGAAGATGGGAGGCCCTACCCTATCAGGATTAGGCTACTGCCCCCCTCCCACAGGAGAGAGGCAGGATAGGGGGTGTACCCACCCCAGGACAAGGACCCATTGGTCCCTGGCCTTCACCTACCTGTAACGCCCCTAAATCTAGTATTTAGGGGCACCCTGAACCTTCCTTCCTTAGATTACAGATAGAAAACGACAAGAAGAGCAAGAAGAACAAAGACCTGCCCTGCAGCTGCTAAAAAGAGAAGAAGACACCAACTGCTTTGGCCCCAGCCCTACCGGCCTGTCGACTCTCGAACCTGCACCAGCGCGGCATCCCTCGTGGCCAGCAACCTCACCAACCCCGGAGGACCTGGCTACCTTTTAGCTCTAAGCCCCTGGGACTCCCACGAGTAGAGGCTCTACTCAAGAAACCTATTTGCTATCCCTGGCACCAGCCCGGGACCGCGGACCCAACACACTCTGCACCAGCCAAGCCTGGCCAGTGCCGGAGTGGACAAAGACCCAGAGGACGACCCCACGGCGACTGTGACCCAGAGTCCGGCACCCAAGGACCCCCCTCGACATCCCGGAAGAAGCCTGCAGCCTCAGAACCAAGTGCCACCCCAGCCGCGATCAACCAGAGGGTAAGATTCCCGACGTCAAAAGGCACCCCTGCACCCGGCGCCCTGCGACCCCCTGTGCCCAATCCCGGGGTACCCACCTAACCTACAACTACCCAACTTACCTCTCGAAGTGGTGGTGGCACCTGAAACATCCTCGTCCCCGAGCCTGCAGCCTCTTTCCAAACCGGAACATTCCCATTGATTTCCATTGAGCGCCCTAAGGCTCAAAAGCACCCTGCACCCAGCCGCCCGAGTGGCCCTGGCAGTGCCCTCTCTACACTAACCTACTTCCCCACTTGCCCTGAGTAAGTGACCAGGAGCCCAGCTCCCACAGCCGCGTGGCTTGCCAGACAGCAGCCACCAACCAAGGCCCCCCCTATCCCTCATAGGATCACATTGGGCCCAACTCTCTCTGCACCCAGCCGTCCTGAAACCGCTGAGGGTGAACCAACTGTACCTACCTGACACTGGGGGACCCCTGAATCCATGCCCGGAATTTCAACACTACCAGTCGAGTACTTACCCTTAAACCGCTAACTTCATTTTCCTCATAGGGTAACATTGACTGGCTTTTTCTTCAAAAATCTTCTAAGTGTGAACTTTTCAAAACTGCAAAAAGTCACCAAAAATCAGCCAAGTGACAAAAACGAATTTACTCACCTGCTCCTAGGTGAGCTCCTAGGTGAGCTCCCGTTGCTGGATCTTGGTGCCCAGCCCTGACTCTGAAAAGTGTTCACAACTATACTTACCTCTAACTCATTTTTCTCCCATAGGAAACCATTGTCTGCTTTTCTGTGAAATTTCTTCTAAGTGTCTACTTTTGCAAATTTGAAATATTCTTTTAAAATCGTACCATTTCTGCAAACGAAATTACTTACCTGCTTTTGATAAGGACCCCAGTCCTGGGTCTAGGCACCCAGTCCTGGATTACTAAAGTAACGATAAAGTACTCTACCTGCAATTTGAATTTCTTGCCATAGAGATCCATTGAATGTTTTCTGTGAAATATTTTCTAAGTGCTAACTTTTGAAATAGCTAAATATTATTTAAAAATCATTACAGTTATTAGGTCGACTTTCATCACTTGATTCTGAATACTGACCCCAGGCTGGTTCTAGGAGCCAGACCTGGAATTCCAAAAGTAATCTGAAAAGTAATTTATTACAAATAACCTGAATTTACCATTGAGCTCAATGCATTGTTATGTTTAGGAAATAGGATTGTTTATTGCAACCAACTGTGACTGTTTACACAAATTTATTGCTTAAAACAAAAGTATTTATATTCAACCTCTCATTCTGAGAAAGTATATTTTTACCCCCTTTGTGGTTCTAAAAATAAAACAAGCATATATTTTATATATACAAACCATTGGCCTAGAGTTCAGTTATTGAGTGTGTGAAACCATTTGCTGACTGAGTGTGTACAATAAATGCTTTACACTGTCCTCTGGTACTGCCTTACTGCTCGACCAAGCTACCACTTTTGAGAGTAAGGTCATACCTAACTTTGACCTCTATCAGCCTCTGGGGGACTGTGGACTCTGTACACCCTGTACCCATTAGGGAACAGTATATACAGAGCCACTTTCTCACAAAAGGGAGGTAAAAAGGATCAGAGATTGCATCTATATCCTGGAGCATGGTGCATGGTGCATGTCAGAGGGTGCCATCACAAGTCACCCTGAAATACTCCTGCTTGGAAGAAAATCAACTTGAAACACTAGATGGCAGGAGTGCGCACAGCATATGACCTACGCAAAAACAACAGTTGATGGGCAGAATGCAGAACAATGTCATACATTCAACCCAGGACAGATCTGGGCCTAAATCCATCGTTTTTTTGCTCACCATGCCGTTCCAGTTTTAACCCAGCCATATGCAAATCAGTCTTGTGTCTTTTGCCAGCATATGATCTACAGCAGCAGATGCTGTAAATCTAAAGAATGAGAGAATTAGATGCTGCAAACAGTTAGTGGTGTTCAGTGCCTCAACCTATCAAAGCAGGAACTAGAACAAAGTGTGGTACAAGTGCATCCTAAAGCAGAAAATGGGGCATGGTTCTATTGTTTCAAGTGCTAAGAGGTAGAAGGGAGTCACCAACAAAGTTACCCACAGAGGGCCTCAAGGGGGAGGAGAATAGAAACACCTGCCTAAAATGCACTGCTGCATTTTAGGCATTTGGGCATTTTAATCACGTACCTCTTTCTCCCTGGCCTCGGTCCGACGTGGCAAGTGCCGTTGCGCGGAGGGGCTCTGGGAGCAGATCCTCGTATCACTTCAGGTATTCTGGCATAAAGGTCGCTCTAATGCGAACGCGCAGCGGACGTGCCGGCGGCGAGCCCGTCTGCGCCCGTCTGCGCCTGGACCGGGCCAAGGGCCACCCCCCCTGGCCCTAAACTCACCGAGCCTACTGCCCTCAGGTACTCTGCCTTGGACTTGTATAAATTACGCCCCCCGATCATAAAGGGCTGCACTCGTATGTGTTTAGAGAGTATGGTCAGGCCGCCTAAGGCATGCCCATTCTGCAAATACACACTCACATCTCAAACAAGTCACCTAAAAGTGCATCATGTTGCACTAATCCACCCAACCGGAACATTAGCGCCGCCCTCATCAATGCGCGTTCCCTTGTTGAACACAAATACGAGATAGGAGATCTGATAATGGATCACAAACTTGATCTCCTTTTCATTACGGAAACCTGGACAGACCCCTCTTCAGATCCGGACCTCGCAGAGTCCACTCCAGAGGGTTATTCTGCAGTAAGGCAGGACAGAGTAAATAAAAAAGGTGGTGGGCTAGCTTTAATTTTTAACAACAAACTCTCAGTAAAAGTTTCATCTATTCCGTTACCCACCTGCGAGGCCTTACAATTCTCCGTTCAGTTAACAGCATCACAAACCTTTAAAGGTATTTTATTATATCGCCCACCGGGACCTAGAACACACTCTCGGTACCCTAAATATGCTACCAGAACCAGCAGCTACGGAATCCTCTTTTACAGTCTTAGGTGATTTTAACTTTCATTTGGAGAACCATCTAGATAGTCAGACCTTAAACCTACTTAATGACATGGAAGCAACAGGCTTATTCCAGCAAGTCCAAATTGTCACGCATCAAGCCGGCCATATTCTGGACGGCCTTTTTTCCAATCCTCAGACCATACGTGTACACAATACTCGCCCATTAGTATGGTCGGATCACCATGCGATCCTTTTTGAAATCCTGATCAGCACTAAGCACTCAGCCAAAACCTCTCTCACGAAACTAGGCCCTCGGAGAGCTTGGAGGGATACAGACCCACAGCTCTTGAAAAACTGTCTCTCCTCTACCCAACCTCTAGTTTCCTCTGATCCTAATACAGCATCAGTAAGATACACCAACTGGCTCAGTGATGCATTTACTCGGCTGGTGTCACTCAAAAATATCTCGAGAAATCGGAATGCTCCTACAGCCCCATGGTTCTCGGAAGCCCTCAGAGAAAAGAAAAAACTTTGTAGGAACTTCGAACGAAAATGGCGTAGATCCTACTCCCCGCAGGACAAACTAGTGTATAAAAATGAGCTTAATAAATACAAACTACTGATTACCGAGGAGAAAAGCAAATACTACATTGCACAGATCGAGGCTGCACAAGATTCGAATAAACGCTTATTCCAAGTAGTTGCTAAACTCTCTGGACAAGCAACCGTTAATGGTGTCATCCCCACGCAACCACTCTGACTCCTTAGCAAACTTTTTTGTCGATAAAGTGAATAACATCTACAACAAGTTTGCACCAGCACCCAACACTACGGTACATCCTACCAAAAAAGACCCCCCCCCCCCCCGAGCAGTCCTTTATGGTTTTTAAAAATACCACCTCTGAGCAGATTGCGAACTTAATGCTAACAACCAAATCTGGCTCTGCCACTGATCCCTGTCCGCCGACCGCACTCTTACCTGTACTGGATCAAGTAGCCCCAGTTCTATCTAACATCTATAACTCTATGTTCATGTCAGGTATATATACCACAATATGGAAAAAGACCATCATAAAACCTTTATTAAAAAAAGCCAATCTTGACTCCAGTGAAACCAAAAATTACAGACCCATAGCCAGCCTGCCATTTCCGGCTAAGATTGTAGAAAAAATGAATCTCCAATTTTCAAAATACATTGAAGATCACCAACTGCTGGATACTACTCAGTTTGGATTTCGGAAAGGTCATGGAACAGAGACGGCGCTCATAAAGGCGACCGAGGACATTAGAGTCATTCTGGATCAGGGCGGCACAGCGGTTCTTGTACTACTTGATCTCTCAGCGGCC
Source organism: Triturus cristatus (assembly GCF_964204655.1). NCBI lineage: Eukaryota > Metazoa > Chordata > Amphibia > Caudata > Salamandridae > Triturus > Triturus cristatus. Next base: position 931,646,321 of record NC_140584.1, on the reverse strand, counting down.
TTCGACACGGTCAATCATACCATCCTTATCGATCGTGTCGCAGAACTAGGCATTGGGGGCAAAGCCCAGGATCTGCTTGCATCCTTTCTTGCTAACCGTACTCAAACGGTTAACCTCAGCACCTTTCAGTCCTCCTAACTGAGTCTTCCCTGTGGAGTTCCACAGGGCTCGTCTCTAAGCCCGACCCTTTTTAATATTTATGTGGCAGACCTAGCTAGAATCATTAGGAGCCATGGGCTGAACCTCACCTCGTACGCTGACGATACGCAGCTGGTGCTGGCCACACAAAATGACGGTATTGAAGCAGCTGAAAAATTCAAATGTGTCCTACTGGACATTAGTGATTGGATGACCAACAATTGTCTTAAACTAAATTCCGATAAGACAGAAATCATGATCTTTGGCAAACTGGCGCCTGCTTGGTCCTCCACTTGGTGGCCTCTGTCTCTAGGTCCTCCTCCCCTTCCGGTCACAAAGGTAAGAAACCTAGGAGTCACATTTGATGACAGACTTACCTTTCTCCCTCATGCCAATACAGTAGTTTCAGCTGCCTTCTACAAACTACGGATGATAAAGAAGATTCTTCCTTTTCTCCCCCTGACTTCAGGAAAAACACTCATTAGTACCTTAATTAGGTCAACCATCGACTACTGCAACAGGCTTCTTCTGAATGCCCAGAACAAGGTCATTCACAAGTTGCAAACTGTCCAAAATGCAGCTGCTAGGTTGCTTTCAGGAACCCCAAAATACAAATCAATCTCCCAGGTGATCCGGAAATACCACTGGCTCCCGGTGAAGAACCGGATCATGTTTAAAGCCTTGTGCATCACGTACAAAACATCACGCAACATAGGACCTGACTTTCTGATCAAAGACCTGGCAGCCTACATTCCGACTCGGGCACTTCGTTCATCCACCTCCTCCTTGTTCACAGTGCCTCGCATCAAAACAGCTGCCTGGGGCGACAAACGCTTTATTGTCGCTGTTGCCAGACTTTGGAACTCGCTTCCCCTTCATATCAGAACCTCCCAGTCACTACTTTCGTTTATAAAATGGACCAAAACGTGACTATTTGCACAATAAATCTCTGGATTAGGTCTCATGCTGTTGTCCTTAGCGCCGAGACACCCACGGGTATTTGCGTGCTTTATAAATCTCACAAACGGTAGAGAGGTGGTTTAATGTCCCACCACTTTGTGGTGCACCCCCCATGAACGGCGATGGTGACAAATTCACAACAGTAAAAAAAAATTATGAAAACAGACTTTGCAAAAAGCGGTGATTAAAAAGCGGTGATTAATTAAAGATGAAAAGGCCAATGTGCATGTGTGTTCAGAAACGATCCTTGGTGTGTGCAAAGATTACCCTTGATACAGAAAATTTGTAGAATACATTATTCGGAAGGGATGAGAGTCCATGCTGAGAGCAAAACTACCTTAAGTTGCAATTTGTTTTACAACCCCAGCTTATTTTAAAAGCAGTTGCTTGACTTCTTTACAATTTCAGAATGCCCTTCGCTTACACACCGCCATCCGCAAGAAACACAATATTCAGTATATGCACTGCTTCACTGTAGCAAATGTAACTGTCCAATATTCAAAACCACATGTGAAATGCAATCTAAGTCAGTGAGCATATGATAAATACTGGAATACCTCAATACATTCAAATAGGAGTTGCAAACAAGCAACCACATTTCAAACATATGTGAACAGCAAACAATGACCGGACTAACACTCACAAGCAGTAATGGCACTTTGTTTTAAATGGCAGAAGAAATGAAAGACAGGAAATGGAATCTCATACACAAACTAACATCAAAGAGCACATTTTCAGGATTATAGAATGTAACATCCTTCTGACTACACCACAACAGTATTCCTACGTTCTGAATGAGTTCATCCAAAAGAAAATGTTTTAACATATTAGACACTGCACCTTGAACAATTGCAATTAGTTCTTTGTGTAGCTTCCACAAAATCCCAAGTAGCCACTTTTTCTGCGGTCTCCTCATCACAAAGGCCATTTGAACTGGAGTACTTGCGCCTAAACATAAGAAATTACAGAACCAAATTAGGTTGGTTTCCCATGTCCCTATTAAGCAACATAATACCAGAGCTATTAAAGCATGTTCTCTGAACACATTAACAAGCACTGAAAATACAATAGGTCTCGCCTTTGATTAAGTTTAAAGCTATTTGCTTTGTTAATGGTATTGTATAGCAAAGCAAATGGCTTTAACTTCATGAAAGGCGAGGCCGATTGCATTTTTAATGCTTGTTTTTGGATGCAGTCTCTGCCTTATCTCCCTTCTGACAAAACATTCACCATTGTGTCTTAACTTTTACATTTTTTTGTGTTTCAAATGATATTGCAAACATGTCACACCCAAAAAAATCACAACTGGACTCAAAAAATTTCTACACTGTTTTCAAAGTGGCAATTGCACTGTGCTTATCAGTGTCTAGTACAGTGCAGTTATTGCAGGAATTGTTTCTGCACACGTTCGCCATTCAAATATGATTTATATCCTACTGGAGGGCAGCGTGGGAAACTCACAGTGGCAAAAAGAATTCCAGCTATCAGTGATCCACCGGGCTTCAAAGTGCATTTTCCAACGTATATTTTTTTTTTACACTTTTTTTTTTTTTTTTTAAACTGTTATGAGACCTGGGAGGGGGCGGTGTTTGGCATTAGTGGATAGCTGTGGTAGATGTCACAAGCACACCTCTCTCCCCCCCCCACCCCACCAGCAGACACCCTCACACCACCGTGTTGATATGCAAGCAGAGGAGATAAGCGCTGAAGTGAAGCTTTTCCAAACTGGGGGAAGTGGTTTTGACAGACCCAGGGCAGTGTCTGTATGCAAGAGGTAAAACGCCTGGGGGGGCCCGGGGGTGGAAATGCAAATAAATAAACCAATCTCACAGAAAGAAAACTGAGAAAACCGCGAGAAAAGAAAGAAAACTGGGAGGGGTGAATGAGAGGGGGCATCCCGGAGTTAGTCTCCTGGGAGGACCGCCGTGTGTAAGGTGGGGGAGTGGAATGGAGCTGTCAAGAGGTGAGAGCGCTGAAAGTGAAAGACAGGCGGAGAACGGGATGTGTTCAGAGACACCCAAGGACCGCAGATAAAGGTCAGGATGGCGGAGAAGCAGCGGGGCCTGGTGCGAAGAAGCCTGCTGAGAAAAAAAAAGGTGAAGAGGGACGGGGGTGAAAGTGCAAGCAGGGAAGCAAAAGGGATATGTGAGTACGGTTTTGTGTGTTAACCCCTAAAAGACTTTAGTCAACAATGGAACACATCCCTCATAAGCCATACAATAAACCGGCACTGCTTTATTAATACTCTTCACCTAAGGCGCTTCGTAGCTTGCCAGGGACATGACACACTTTATTAATTCAGCAACAGTGCAATGCGGAAAGTATAAGTCTGCATTTCAAAATAATTTATATCTGCTCACTTTGGACGCGTCTATACTGTGAACAGTGACGCGGGATGGGGGGCTGTAGATCAAACAGGCCATTTACTTGTTAATCTCGGCCAGAGTTATACAAAATTAACATGAATAGTGAATATTGACGGACGAGTGAAAAGCCAGGTGGCCCCGCTGTGGGTGCGGGTGCACGTTACAGCCCCTGAAATCCCAGCACTGCACATTTAACTGCAGCAAGCCCGGACAGAAGAGCTCTGTTCCTTGGTGCTCATTTTATCTAGCTGCAGGAGAAGCTTTGTACCGGCTACTCTGACAATAGTCTTGAAAGTAAAGCACGGTGCCCAGGTGTGCCGCACAATGAGCTCGGCTGCCACATTTCTGGCCCGCACAGGGCCGGTGGCTTACACTGACTGACAGCCCTCCGTGTCACAGGTGCGCGCGGCCACGGCTTGTTTACCTGCAGCCCAGCCGCAGATGAGCCCCTGTTGTCTTCAGCCCTGTTGTCTTCAGCCCTGTTTTAGAAATATTTGTTGCATCTGGCGTTTGTCACCGGGAGGCAACACAATATGGAAACGCACCAATCTAGAATATGTTAGCAGCGTGCGCATAAGGCAGGCTTGGTAAAAGTGCTTGGATTGGCACAGCACAGGCACCTTGTGTAACTTGGCTTCTGTGCTGGAAAGGTTTGCGCGAGGTGCTCACACTGGCAGTCCGCCATGCCACTGAGTGTTGGCATGCTTCCCTGAGGTGACTTGAAGAATACACTACTAAGTCCAGGGCCCGCAGGGTCTCCGTCGGACCAGAGGGTGTTCCCTTCAGTTTAGGGACACCTTAGCTCGTGAGAGTTATAAAAAATAAATGAATCAATCGCGTAGACCCGTTACTTTTAAAGTAGGACGCGAGTCACGGAGAGAACGTAGCATTGCGAGTTAAAAAAAAAAAATGAATATATCGATTGCGTAGACGCGTTCTACTTTGAAAGTAAAGGGAGTCACGGAGAGAACGTAGCATTGCGGCAAGAGCTGCCGCCTTTGGAACTGCAGAACAGGGTTCGAGCCTGGGTGTCGGCTCAGCATCAAAGAAGCTAGAAGAAAAGACCAGCTGTCGTGCATTGCAGACCCTTGTTTACATCGCTCTATTTCCCTACTGAAACAAATGCTGCCGGTTGTTACTGCAACACATTACACAAATGGGGAAAAAAGTGCTTAGCTAGTAATTAAAGGAGTGTGTTCTTCCGCCAGTAAACAATCCAATCCTGGTGGGCGGGGCCAACGGGGACAGGGTGGCAACCAGCAGGGATTGAAGCGCCTCCGGTGCAATCATTGCACTGTCTTTAGCATAATTCATGATGCCAAACGACGCGCACAAATGAAACCTGCAGGTGGAGCGGAGACTTGGCTTCGGAATCCGTATTGATTCCAAGTAGCCCTCGTATAACGAGAGCAGCGCATTCGTGCTGCTTTCGCCAGCAGAGACCTAAAAACTTGTTTGCTAAATGTGGATGTGACAGTATGAATACTCTGCATGTGAAGGTACCATTTAATAGGTTTCAATTAACATCTATTTTGCCATCTTTTCAAACCAGAGCACGAACACTTGTGCAATAATTTTACTGTGTTTGTTCTATAGAACTGTCTTAATGTTTAATGGATTTCACTCTATACAATGTTATTTAATCATGTTTTTTAAAGTATTTATGTATTTATGTCTTTTTATGGTATTTTACCGAAATAAAAGCTTTGACTGACTGGCAATAATTAACAAGATTAACAGAGTAATACCAACTTTTAATTTAGACAAATTCTTACTTGTTTTGAACTCTGTTCATATTGCACTCTTGCCAAACCTTATCCACCACCTGACTGGCTAATTTTCTTGGGATCTTCCCACCGTGATGGGTTGTGGTGTCAGCCTTAAAACCATCAGATATAGAAGAGAACCGCGCCCATTTCTGGGATGTCTGTGCATCAACTGCAAATTAAAAAGAACAAGAAAAATTATCCAGGAAATAAACCAGGAGTATTGCATAAGAAACAGATACTGAATTGTAAGGGTATCCTTATAATTCTAGCAAAGTATAGGTGACCAATAGGAAACTAAACCACGATTTACAAAATAAGCTTAAAGCACAATATAACTTGACTAAATATTGCAATCACCATTCATATAAGTCACATAATTAGTCAACAGCATCATAGAAAACAAATTTGATACCTTTCACAGAGAAAAGGAGGACCATACTTATTACATGTACCTCAGACAGAACATCTTGCAAAGGCTTCTGGAACACAGGATTTAGCACGTTTACATATGAATACAGAAAACAGCAAGATTATTTGGAGACAGATGACACAGCAAATTGCAAAACGTTGCTGCTTAATAGGTCTAACCCAAATGAAGAGGAAGGGAATGAACAAAGGCCTACAGTAAAAATACAGAACTTAAGGCAGAAAATGTTACTTACTCTGCAAGCAGCTGTTCATGGCATGCATTGTGGTAGATTTACATGCTGTGCATACTACTATCATCTAGTTTTGACCTCCATGGTGGGATAACCCTTTTAAGTCCTCCCATAAATGCATTAATAAAAGGGATCCAGAAAAGTGTTCGCTATTTTGGAGATAATCGGTAACAGAAGCTAAATTAAGCCTAAGGCAAGGTCAGACTTCTGCAGGTGGAGGAAGCAACAGACTAGGTCTTGCACTGTGGATGAGAGTGGTTCGGTTTAATTTGGAAGACAGTAGTGTACGGACATTTTCCACTTAGCCGCATAGCAGGCTCTGGGCCTGCATGCTTCTTTAAGAATAGTCATGCATTTTGTAGTAAGATTGAGAATAGAAGATAGTCAGTTGGGTGAGCGTCTCATGAGGCACTAAACAGGTCAAGAAGGGTAGTGAACCACAGCTGGCACGTTCAAGTGGGGGGCTACTAAGATGATCAGGAGGGATGTTTAAGTTTCCGAAACCACAAATCTAAGAAGTGGGAGGGACACAAATATCCATGACCAATTTATCCATAGTGCATTACTCATGGTTTGTGGAGCCTGAAGGCGAAGCCTGGGTATTCTGTGTTTGACGGTGGCGAACAGGTCTATCTGTGGGACTCCCCAACGGTGGAAGTACAAGATAATGGCTCGTGGGTGGAGCTCCCACTCATGGACTTTATGCATCCTGTTGAGAAGATCTACCAAGTCATTCTCCATCCCGAGAATTTACTGTAACAGAGGATAAATTCTGTGATGCATCGCCCACCGCCAAATTCTCTAGGGTGAAGCAGACAACTAGAATGAGTGTGCCACCCTGCTTCTGCAGATAAAACACGGCAGTCGTGTTGTCCATCCGGACTAGGACTAATTTGTGTAGAAAAGTCGATATGGTGCACACACTTCTGTGCAATGCCTGCAACCCAATGCTTATGGTATTGGTAAGACACTCCTCTAGATGGGTGCACTATACCACTGGTGGGGGTCCAGTTGCATGAGCACTATACCCCTACAGTGTCCAAGTCCATTTTTAGGCACTAAGTGCAGTAAAGAATAAAGAGTAAATAGTCTGGGACTTTGTCATTAGGAGCTCCACAGCACCATAATGGCTTTACTGAATTCTGGGAAGTATGGTAGCAAACTGCGCAGCATAATAAACCCACACTGATACAATGCTCTCAAGAGGGCATCTTAGAGATGCCCCTTGGAAAACGACCAGTCTTTGGTGGGTTCCCTGACTGATAAACACCAGCCTGCCACCACAAGACATGTTTCTGGACCTCTGGGGTGGAAGCCTTCAGTGGAGCTTTAAAGGCCTTGCTGCATTTGTAACACGACCCTATCAAGAGCAGGCCCCCCTTTCCTGTCTCACCCCCGTTTCGGCGGGAAGACCAGTGGGAAAAATTAGAGCAGCCCCTTAAGTGTGCCCACCTCTGCCAACCCCACCCCTCAGTTGGGGGAGGAGAGGTGAAGGCGAGGCACTATTCAATGCCTGCCATCTTGCAGATGGCAGGCACTCTCAAATCAGGATTGGGGATTGTGCCCACTCCCCCACGTGGGGTTAGCACACCTAGGGTGTAGTCACTCTAAGGTCAGTAGCCTATTGGCTTCTGACCTAGAGACCCCTAAAACGCCCCCTAAATAAAGTATTTATTGGCAGCCCTGAACCAAGATGCCAGATTCCCGCAACAGTAGACTGTTCAAAAGAATCACAAAGACAGACTTCGAGCCTGATGAGGAATAATAAATCAGACACATGGAACCACCACTGCACCTGTCTTCTACGGCCCAAGTTAGAGTAGCCCACCGGTTCCAGCGAGATACCCCAGCGCTCCAGAGTCCGAGTCCAATATGGATTGACCCCTCCAGGACTCCGACGTCGCCTGGAGCCTCTGCACTGAGCCCTCCCCCCCTAAACCCCCCCTCCCCCCCATCCATCGCGAGTGACCCGGTAAAGTGAAATCAGACCTCAAAAGGCACCCCCTGCAACCGGCCACCGTGCGCCCTTGATTAGACACCCCGAGCCCTCCAACTTACCTGCCCAGCAAATGCTTCCTCCCGGAAGACTCCCTGGACTGAGCCTGCAGCCAAAACTGGCCACTCCCATTGAACAGAGGGCACTAGATGCCAAATCAGAACCCTGCACCCGGCCGCCCCAGCGCCGCTGTGGGAGCACCTTGTGTGCTAAATCGGATCCCCCTTTTCTCTGAGCTAAATCATAGGAGCTTTACTCCCTCAACCTTGTGGCCTGCTCGTGAGCAGTCACCAACCGGAGGCCCCCATTGGATAACATTGTGCCTCAGCACTTTGCCACCCTAGTGCCGCTGAGAGTGCTTTTTGAGTGCATCCTTGACCCTGGGGGAACCCTTGTTCTAATCCCAGAAACTCAACCTTCAAGACAGTCTACTTACCTCAAAAAGATAACTCCATTTTTCTCCATAGGATTGCATTTTCTTCTGAAAAACGTCCTACGTGTTGAGGGCGTTTTGTATGGAAACCTAAGAATTTGTGTTTTGATTAAAGGATTATGTTACTTACCCATTAACCATCTCTTCTTGGCATGCAGAGCAGAAGATTTACATGCTTTGCCTATTACTGCCATCTAGTGTTGGGTCCGGAGGTTTGCAAGTTGTTTTTCTTCAAAGAAGTCTTTCCTAGTCACAAGGTAAGGAGACTTCTCCTTTCGGTGCTAGTGCTCATGGGCATCGACTCCATTGTTAGTCTGTTTTCCCACAAGAGGGTGAGAATGGAGTAAGTAAGTGTACTATAGAGATGTCCATGTGTATGAATATATAATGAACTGCAACTACAGGTGCCCGTGGAGGCGGGTGGGCGCATGTGAATTTACATCTCCACATGATGCTTACTGGGAAATAATCTGCTCGAGGCATGTGTGCTGTAGACACACATGCTTTGCACAGACTACAAAGCAGTATACTCCCAAAGTGGTGGCTAACCTGTATATGTTGCAGTTGTTTGAAACAATGTTTTAAGTACTGCTTGGCCTACATTAGCTTGTTGTCGTGCTAACACATCTATACAATAGTGTTTCGAAAATGTGAGTGGTGTAGACCATGTAGCTGCCTTAAATATGTCAGCCAGAGGAATGTTACCTAAAAAGGCCATTGTAGCCCCTATTCTGGGAGCGGAATGCGCTCTAGTGGGTATGGATAAGGAATATGCTACTTGTCAGTATGCATCTGTTCTTGGCATGTAGAGCTGCAGATCTACACACCATGCATAGATCGCCATCTGGTGTTGGGCCCGGATGTTTGCACTTGTTTTTGTCCTAGAAAGCCTTTGGAAGTCACGAGATAGGTGACTCCTCCTTTGGATCATAGTGCGCTTGGGCATCGGCTCCATCCTCAGATTGTTTTTCGCCAGCAGGGAAATGATGGAGCTTTGTAAGAACAGGAAAGATGCCCATGTATGCTGTAAGTAAATAAGATAATCCTGGAACAGAAAAAGGTGCCGGGGAGGCGGGTGGGCGCATGTAGATCTGCAGCTCTACATGCCAAGAACAGATGCATACTGGTAAGTAGCATATTCCGTTCAAGGCATATGAGCTGCAGATTACACACTATGCATAGATTGTATAGCAGTATCCCCTCCTAGCGGCGACTGCCAGTATCGGTTGCAGAAGTTTGAAATAATGTTTTGAGTACAGCTTGGCCCACACTAGCTTGTTGATTAGTTCGCACATCTACACAATAGTGGTTTGTGAATGTGTGCAGTGCATACCATGTAGCTGCTCTGCAGATATCATCTAAGGGAATGTTTCCTAAAAATGCCATTGAAGCCCCTGTCTTTCGTGTATTGTGGGCTTTAGGAGGAACAGATAATGTACGTTTTGCTTTGTGGTAGCAACTTTGTATGCATTTGACAATCCACCTAGCTATCCCAGATTTTTATATGGGGTTGCCCTTGTGTGGTGGTGAGAAAGACACGAAAAGTTGTTTGGTCTTACGAAAGGGTTGTGTTCTTTCGATGTAGTAATGCTCTTTTGACATCTAAGGTATGAAGAGCGCTTTCTGTGACTGTTTGTGGCTGCGAGAAGAATCGGGCAGCTCCACAGATTGATTGAGGTGGAAGGGAGAAATGACTTTAGGAAGGAATTTAGGATTAGTTCGGAGAACAACCCTATTATGATGCATCTGCAGAAAGGGTTCCTGAATGGTTAGTGCTTGTAGTTCGCTAACTCTTCGTAAAGAAGTAATGGCTACTAGGAAAGCAACTTTCCATGTTAAGAATTGTAGCTCACATTTATGAAGAGGTTCAAATGGAGGACCCATTAGTCTTGTGAAAACTATGTTTAAATTCCACACAGGTGAAGGTGGTACTCTGAGGGGAATTATTCTTTTGAGGCCCTCCATAAAGGCTTTTATGGCAGGTACTCTGAAAAGTGATAGATGTTCATTATTTTGTAGATATGCTGCTTTGGCAGCAAGATGCAGTCTAACAGATGTGTAGGCTAAGTTGCATCTTTGGAGGTGTAGTAAATAGCTGATGTGTTGGATAGACACATCTAGGGGATTGGTGTTATGACAATATATTACAAAACGTTTCCACTTGGCTGCGTAGCATGCTCTAGTGGTAGGCCGTCTAGCTTCTTTAATGATGTTCATACAGTCAGGGGGAAGGTAATGGTAACCGAATTCTAGGACCTCAGGAGCCAGGTCGCAAGGTTGAGCTGAGCTGGGTCCGGGTGTCTGATCTCTCCATGGTTCTGGGTTAAGAGGCGTGGAGAGAGGTGTAACTTCTGGTGCGGAACTACGGAGAGTTCCAGCAGTGTGGTGTACCACGGTTGTCTGGCCCAAGTTGGGGCAGTTAGGAGGAGAGTTAAGGAATGTTGCTGTAGCTTGCGAACCACTAGTGGAATGAGTGGGAGAGGTGGAGAGACGGAAAAGCGTACGAAAATCTGCCTGACCAGTTCATCCATATCGCATTGCCTTTGGACAATTGGTGTGGATATCTGGGGGCGAAGCTTGGGCATTTGGCGTTTTCATGGGTGGCGAAGAGGTCTATCTGTGGTTGCCCCCACATTTGAAAAAACGGTTGAAGAACTTGCGGATGAAGTTCCCACTCGTGGATCTGTTGTGTTTGACGGCTCAACAGATCGGCTATGGTGTTTTGGACTCCTGGGACATGTTGGGCTAGGAGAACAATGTTCTGAGGTATAGCCCACCTCCATACGTTCTGTGCTAGCTGAGAGCTGCAGAGAGTGTGTCCCACCTTGTTTTTGTATTTAGTACATGGCTGTCATGTTGTCCGTGCGGACTAAGACAGTCTTGCCTGATATTTGTTTTCGAAATGCTTTTAAGGCTAGGAATATGGCTAGTAACTCCAGGTGTTTGATGTGGAGTAACCTTTGTTGAGGTGTCCACCTGCCCTGCATGGTGTGATGTAGTAGGTGAGCTCCCTAGCCAGAGAGCGATGCGTCCATTGTCATAACTATTTGAGGAACTGGCTCTAGGAACGTTCGCCCTTTGGAAAAGTTCTTGGTGTTCCACCACTGCAGAGAGCGAGGAGTACGACCGTCTACCAACATCAGATCTGTTAACTGACCTTGAGTCTGGTTCCATTGGCGTGCTAAGCACTCTTGGAGAGGACGCATCTGGAGTCTTGCATGAGGCACTATGAATATGCAAGAGGCCATCATCCCTATGAGTTGCATGAACACTCGAGCTGGAAGAGAGTGTTACGGTTGGAATTTGTTGAGAAGAGCCTGCATGCTTGCTATCCTGGCTGGAGTGGGATAGGCTAGCGCTCTTGAGGTGTCTATGGTGGCACCGAGGTATTGTGTGTGGGATGATTGCAGATGGGACTTGGTGTGGTTTACTGTGAACCCCAGGTCGTGGAGTAGTTGGATAGTGGCGTGAGTGTGTTGTACACACTGGTATGAGCTGGCTTTTATGAGCCAGTCGTCCAGATACGGGAAGACATGAATGTGCTGTCTTCTTAGGTGTCCCCGCGACCACTGCTAGGCACTTGGCAAACACTCGTGTTGTGACTCCAAATGGGAGTACTTTGAATTGATAGTGCTGACCGTCCACTACGAATCTGAGATACTTCCTGTGAGCAGCGTGAATGGGAATGTGGAAATAGGCATCCTTGAGGACTAGTGTAACAAGGAAGTCGCCCTGTGAAAGCAGAGGAAAGACCTGTTGGAGTGTGATCATGTGGAAATGTTCTGAGTGTATGTATAGGTTTAGGGGTCTGAGGTCTAGAATAGGCCTTAGAGAGTCGTCCTCCTTTGGTATGAGAAAATACAGGGAGTAAACTCCCTTGTTTTGTTGGTGCAGGGGAACTGGTTCTATTGCACTTTTTTGTAGGAGGGAGATTACCTCCTGCTTAAGCAGTAACAAATGTTCTTGTGACATTGGACGCTGTTTGGGTGGTATGTTTGGGGGGAGTGGGTGGGGGGGTATTTGTTAGTTCGAGACAGTAACCTGATTGAATTATCTGTTGCACCCACCTGTCTGAGGTGATGTTGGTCCAGACAGGAAGGAATTGTTGGAGTATTCCCCCGACTGGAGTGGAATGGTCTAGGGGAAATGGAGGGAAGTCATTCGGTGGGGGTGGAGGCAGAGCGGGAGTTGTTGGTTTTGCCTCTGCCTTTGTTGTTGTTCCCCCTGTAACCACCTCCTTGGTAACCTCTAGTAAAGGTGGATTGGGTGGGAGCTTTGTAAGAAGTGGAGGGGCTATCCGAGGAGTAGCCTCTGGGGGCGCTCCTGAAGGATGAGTGACGAAAGGAACGCCTGGGAGCTTGCGACTGCAAGGCTCCCATAGATTTCGCTGTGTTGGTATCCTTCTTCAAATAGATGTTGCTCATCGAATGGTTGATTGAGAATGGAACTCTGGACTTCAGGTTTGAAACCTGAAAAGCGTAGCCAGGCATGCCTACGCAAAAGGACACTGGTGTTTATTGCCCTTGAGGCGGTATCTGCTACATCTAAGGCACAACGGATGGAGGGGTTAGTAATGGTTTTACCTTGTAGGAGTTCATTGGCCCCATTTTTATACCTGTCTGGGAGGTGCTGCATTATGGACTCAAGCTCATCATAATGTGCCCTGTCATACCTAGCTAACAGCGCTTGAGTATTGGCAATGCACCATATGTTTACCGCCTGTGACGCCGTTCGTTTGCCAGAGGCGTCCGGGAGTTTAGACTCCTTATCTGTTGGTGGTGTGTCACCTGATGATTGGGAATTGGCTCTTTTTTGCGCATTGGAGACTACAAGGGAGTCTAGTGGTGCGGGCCTTTAATGTAGGCTGGATCAGTAGGGGCGGCCTTATACTTTTTTTCGATCCTAGTGTTGATGACTCGTGCCCTGACCGGGTCTTTAAAGACCTCTGGTGCATGCCTAATGACCCTCTTAAGCATGGGTAAAATTGAGGTGGACTTGTGTGGTGTCAAAAGTGTCCATGAGAAAAATCTTCCTCCACGGGGTCTGTGTGTAGGTCAACCCCGTGGTACTGGGCAGCTCTGTGGAGGAGCTGGTTAAAGTGTCCTCCGGGGGGGAAGGCCTGGAGGGGTAGATGTCCTCTTGTGGGATGTAAGGGACGTCTGGGATGCTATAATCATCCCAGGGGTCTGGGGAGCCAGTAGGACTAGGGTCCCCTAGTGGTTGATCGTCTGCACCTCCCCCTGCATCATCCGAGGTGTTATCATCATCTACTGGAGTTGGGGATGGTGTAGGAGAGCGGTTTGGTGGGGGAGGGGGAAGAGGAGAAAGGATCCTTAATGGAGAGGTAGCAATATCTCTTTTTAGGTGGCGGAGCCGGTGCAGGTGTATCTAGCAGTCGCTTCCTAAAGCTAAGCATCAAGTGACCAGTCTTAGGATCCTTTACAAGAGTTTTTTGGGTAGGATCTGGGCGAAACAGTTCTGTGGAAGGCAGATCCTTCGGTGCCGATGGTGTTGGTTCCGTAGGCTTTCGACGCCGACTCGGTAGCAATTCTGGGTTTGGAACTGTTCGTTTTCGCAGTGTCTTTGGCCGATGGAACCTGTTTCCTCGGTTCCGAGGTCTTTTTCGGCTTTGAAACATGGAGTCGGGGCCCTTTGGTGGCAGTTTTTTGGTCAGCTCAGAGTGTGTTGTCAGTGTCGAAGAGCCGGTGCCAGTCTTCGGCGCAGAGTGCTTGAATGTCGAAGCAGCGGTCGGCGCGATTGAGGAAGAGGACAGCTTCTTTTTCGGTGCCTGTGGATATTTTTCGGCACCGAGGGTAGGGTGACTCAAGCCAGAGTCACCTGAAGGCTTAGTAGGCTTCTTTACCGTGCCTGGAGGCGGGGCATGGGAAGCAGTCTCTCGGTGTGCACCTGGGCCCGAAGGTGAAGGTGTGACCGAAGCCTTTTTTAGATGGTGTCGAGGGGGAGTTGGGGGTCGACGTCTGTACTCACGACACTCTGTGCTGGAGTGACGTCCTCGACAGCGGAGTCATTGGCATCGGAAGCGCTGACGAGGCCTTCTTCGACATGCCCCTGCTCTGGCACATCGACACCCTCTTGGAAGAGGTCGTCTGTTATCGAAGACGACGAGCGAGCCATGGTTCTTCTAGCTCGTCGGCCCAGAATCATCTTTTTGGAATGGAAGGAGGCGCAAGCTCGACAGTCTCTGGCCTCGTGCTCCGGTGAGAGGCAGAGGTTGCACACCTCATGCAGATTGGTGTGGGCAAACTTCGACCCACATCGTGGACACTTTTTGAATGGCGTCCTTTCCATGAGCCAGAAAAGGCCCAGGTAGGCCCGAAGGTCTTAGTCGACGACCGGAATCGAAGACGAGTCGCCTGGATTGGGAAAACGCAATTGAGACAATACCGTCGAAAAGGAAAGGATTGTGTGTCGAAAGAAAAAAACGGTAACTGTTCCGAACTGGAGCGCGAGAAACACATCCGAGCCCGATGGCGGACAAAAACAATCTGAGGATGGAGCCGATGCCCATGCGCACTATGATCCTAAGGAGGAGTCCCCTACCTCGTGAGTTCCAAAGACTTTCCATGACAAAAACAAGTGCAAACATCCGGGCCCAACACCAGATGGCGATCTATGCATAGTGTGTAATCTGCAGCTCATATGCCTCGAACAGTTTTTTAGCTTTTGCTTAGCATGTTGGAATGCATTTAATAATCCATCTTGAAATGCCAGATTTAGAGCTAGGATTGCCCTTGTGAGGTGGAGCAAATGAGACGAAAAGTTGTTTTGCTTTGCAAAAATGTTTGGTTCTATCTATGTAGTACAATAAAGCTCTTTTGACAAAGCGTGTGAAGAGCTCGTTCTGATACAGAATCAGGTTGATGAAAAAACACAGGTAACTCAACTGAATGGTTTATATGACAAGCAGAAACCCACTTTGGCAAGGCATTTCGGGTTGGTGCGAATAACTACCCTGTCTTTGTAGCGCTGAAACTGAAAGTTTCTTCCAAGGTTAATGCCTGTAGCTCAACAATTCTCCTTAATGAAGTGATTTCAATGAGGAAAGCAACTTTCCATAAAAAACTACAAAGGACAATTGTGCAATGGTTCAAAAGATTAACCTATAAGCCTTGTAAGGACAATGTTCAGATTCCATACATGCGTAGGGGGAATTCTTGGTGGTATTACCCTTTACAAGCCTTCCATAAAGGCTTTAACCACTGGAACTCTATAAAGTGATAAATGTTGCCTGTTCTGCAAATACACAGCTACCGCTGCAAAGTGCAAACGAATAGATGTGTAAGTCGGTCCAGTTTGCTGTAAGTGTAACAGGTAGCAGATAATATTTTGTATAGAAGCATTTACAGGATTGATTGTTATTACAGTAGACAGCAAAACATTTTCACTTTGCTGCATAACAAGCTCTGGTAGTAGGCTTTCTTGCCTCTTTTGGAACAGCCATACAGTCTTGGTGGTAGATTTAAATAAACAAACTCTAGGACTTCAGGATCCAGATCGCCAAGTTTAGTTCTTTGGGATTTGGATGTATGATTTCTCCATGGTTCTACGCGAGAAGCTTGGAAGCGATATGTAGCTTTTGATAAACAACTACTGACAGCTCCAACAGGGTGGTGTATCATGGTCGGGACGGGCCCATGTGGGAGCTACTAGAATTAGTGGGAGGCATGTTTGCCTGAGCTTCCGAACTAGACACGGAATGAGTGGAAGAGGCGGAAAAGCATAGGCAAATATCCCTTACCAGTTCATCCATAGGGCATTACCTTTTTAGAGCGGGTGTGGGAACCTGGAGCAGACGTTTGGGCATTTTGCATTGTTGACTGTGGCGAACAAGTCCATTTGTGGGAATCCCCATTGTTGGAAGTATGGAAGGAGAAGGAGTAGTTTACCTGTAACTCCAGTTCTGTAGTAGGGGTATCTCTGCGATAGTCATAATCATGTGAATAGTCCTGCACATGTGCGTGGACCCCGGAGCACTTCATTAGATATATTCTCTTAAGTTGTCCTCTTCTGCAGTCCTGCATAGACACTTAAGAGATAAAGAAAGACAATGTAGCCTAAAAACAACTAGGCTACACTGGCCATTACTTAATCCTGAAGTGAAAAAGATAGCCAGGAAACACTTAAATTTAACTATTTTACTGAGTTTCACCCATAGAAAAACTCCCCTTCACAAAGATCCTTTTTTGATGATAGAGATGAAGGGTTGGGCAGACAAGCCCCATAGGCTGCCATTACGTGTCTGTAAATGGATACCGTGCCTTCCAGAGACACTCGGTATACCATGATGCACAGCCAAAGGCTAGTTACTTTCAGTTCTTTTTGAAGGCGTATAAAGCAAGGTCTGCTAAGTTATGGACATACTGTTTCATCCACTGGGGAGGAGGGCGGATTGCTTATGACTATCACAGAGATACTCCTACTACAGAACTGGAGTTACAGGTAAGAAACTACTCCTTCTGTAGTAGGGGATATCTGCGTATAGTCAATCATGTGAATAGAATAGCAAGCCCATCTCCAAACAACAAACCCCAGCAGTGGAAGAAACATACAGACCCACTATTGTGCAAATAGATTCCTCAGTGAAGCCTGCCCAATCTGAGCATGTTCCCTGGCATCAGAGTCCAGGCAGTAGTGTTTAGTAAATGTATGGACTGACTTCCAAGTGGCTGCCTTACAGATTTCTGCAATAGGGACGTTACGGAGTAAAGCCGCTGTAGCAGCTTTACCTTTGGTAGAGTGAGGCTTAGGCTTACTAACTAGAGTCTAGTTGGCTTTCTGATAACACAACTGAATACAGGACACGATCCACCTGGAGATGGATTGCTTGGAGGTAGCAAGACCAGTCCTGACAGAGCCATAGTTCACAATCATGAGTCTTATCTAAATAGAACTTCAACACCCTTCTAACAAACATCGAGAGAATGAAGGGATCTCTCAGCAGGAGAGGAAAGATGCTGAAAAAATGTGGGTAAAGAAATAGTTTGATTCACATGAAACTCCGACACTACTTTTGGAAGGAATTTAGGGTATGTCTCATGACTGCCTTAGAAGAATGAAACACAGTGTAAGGCTCTTGACAACAGAGAGCCTGGATTTCACTCACCCTGCGAGACGATGTTATGGCGACAAGGAAAGCTGCCTTCCAGGACAGATGCTGGCGAGAAGCCTTATGAATGGGCTCAAAAGGCTCCCGCATCAGTCTAGTAAGCACTACATTAAGCTCCCACGGAGGTGAAGGACGCCTAATTGGAAGAAACACTTTCTTCAAACCTTCCAGAAAATCCTTGATGACTGGGAGTTGGAAAAAGGAAGTTTGTGAAGGACATTTCCTATACGCAGTTAAAGCTGCTAGGTGAACTTTAATGGAATGAAAATTCAGGCCAGATTGAGCCAAATGTAGCAAATAAGGAAGAATGACATCCTCCTTGCAAGAGGTAGGATCTGCATTCTTCGAGGCACACCAAATGCAAAATCTCTTCCATTTATATGCATAGGAAGTCCGTGTAGATGGTCTTTTCGCTTCTTTTAATATCTCCATACAGTTCTGAGATTTAAATGTCCATACTGCACTAGCTCAGGAGCCATGCTGCCAAATTCAACGACGAGAGGTCGGGATGCACCATCTGCCCTCCGAACTTCATGAGAAGGTCCGGCTGACACGGAAGCCGAAGTTGCGGCAGGAGAGACCGGTGTAGGAGATCGGTGAACCACCACTGACTGGGCCACTCCGGAGCAATGAGGATCATCTTGGCCCGTGATTGGGAAAGTTTGATCATCAGTGTCGGGATCAGGTGAATGGGTGGAAAAGCATAGAGAAAGCTGTTCGACCAGTTGATCCACAGTGCATTCCCCAGTGTCCCTGGCTGGTAGAACCTAGAGGCGAAGTTGCGGCATTTTCTGTTTTCTGTGGTGGCGAACAGATCGACCTCCGGAGTTCCCCATCTTTCGAATATTTCTTGCACCACCTCGTCGTTTAAGACCCACTTGTGATTTTCGAGAACGAGTCTGCTGGGAGCGTCTGCCTAAGCATTTTGCACACCCGGGAGGTGAGTCGCTGTGATGGTCAAGTCCCTGGGCAGAAGCCAATGCCAGATCGCCTGGGCCTCCCAAGACATTGGGATCCCCCCCGTTTGTTTAGATAGAACATAGTTGTTGTGTTGTCCGTCTGTACAAGCAGGGAACTGGTGCGAAAGGAAGGCTGGAAAGCTTTCAGTGCCAAGTGAACAACTCGAAGTTCCAGGAAGTTGATGTGATACGTGGACTCCTTCACGGACCACCTGCCCTGTATCTGTAGGTGATCCAAATGCACACTCCAGCCGCGGAGAGACGCATCAGTCACGATGGTCTGTGTTGGAATCTCCTTGTGGAAAGGAGTCTGAGGAGATTGTGTGGAGAGCACCACCATCGTAGAGACTGGATGGCTTGCTGCGACAACATAATCCTGTCCTCCCAACTCCCCTGTTTCTGGTTCCACTGATCCTCCAAACATTCCTGCAGAGGCCGCATTCGGAGGCGTGCATGAGTGAGAAAAATGCACGATGCCATGGAGCCCAGGAGAGAGCACACCTTCCTCACCGTCGGGAAGGGTATGGTCATGAGAGTCTCAGCCTTCCGAAGGACTGATAAGCGTCTCTCCCCCGAAGGACACACGCTTGCCTTGCGACTATCGATGGAGGCTCCCAGATACTGCAGACACTGGACAGGAGTCGGGACAGACAGAGATTGATGTGTAGACCTAAGCGATTCAGCAGAACGGACCTCCTGTTGAAATGCAGTTGTGCTTCCAGAAACGTGGCTGCCTTGATCAGCCAGTCATCCAGGTATGGATAGACGAACACTGCTCTTCCGGAGGTGTGCTGCGACTACTGCCATGCATTTAGAAAAAGTCCTGGGCGCGGACTTCAGGCTGAAGGGCAGCACGGCATATTGGTAGTGATTGGTGCCAACCAGGAACCGTAGGAACTTGCGATGTTTCCTTGCTAGGGGCACATGAAAATATGCGTTTCAGATCTATGGCACATAGCCAGTCTCCCTGATGCAGTTGAGGGTAGATCTGATGCAGGGATAACATGCGAAACTCTCTGCGGATCCAGTTGTTCGCTTGCCGGAAGTCGAGAATGGGTCTGAATTCGTTCTTGCCCTTCTTGCGTAAGAGAAAGAATCTTGAATATAGACCTTGTCCCCTCTGGGTAGGAGGAACCAGTTCTATCGCCCTTTTCCTTAGCAGGGTATCGGCCTCCACCTGAAGCTCGCGCAGCCGGTGTTGAGAGCGAATTAGCGGTATCGATGGAGGAGGGCTGGTGAAATGTAGACAGTATCCATTGCGAACAATATTCTATGTCAGGACCGGAGGCTCCGATTATGTTTCTCATTTCTTTACTGAAGCTCACAGCAACCAATGAAAACACAAACAAAAACCATGTGATCAACCATAGAGTCCCAGGGTATATAAGGTCCCTGCATGAACAGAGTCCTCTTTCTTTGCTGCTCCGCAGCCAGTTAAGTGCTTTTACCCTCTTATCTTCATTGATAGCTTAAGGGCATTATATGTTTACATCTTATTACTGAGCATTTAATGTGTTTTGGTGCGTAGATTGTGTATGCTTGCCTCGTACTGCTGTCGGTAGAATTTTCATCGAGCGCGCCGTCCGGATCGGCCCCCTGCAGAGTCTTGCCATTACGAGTGCATCCCACGCTCACTCCCCGTAGTGCATGTGAAGGGCTGCGCGTCTTACGGGGTTATCGTGCGCGTTCCTTTGGAGGCGCTTGGCGGTTCGGAGTTACTGTTGCCTTCGATCGTTGTTCGCAGCGCGTCTCGCGCTTGTGGTGTCCAGTGGAGCGGGAGGCACCGGGGAGCAAGGACGGGCATCTCTTTGACGCGCAGTCCTGTTTCTATTGTTAACGAGCAACCGTTCCGCGCATGCGTGGCCACCATCTTTGCCTCTGTGTTCACCCGGGAGGCTTTGATGAATGCTAGAGCTGCGTTTTGAGCTCCTGACCCTGTTTTAACTACAGTTTAATTCAGACTGATTTAAAAAAGGATCATTTTTGCTCCCCATTACGCCCTGCACCTTGAGACTGGGTGGGGCTGTACAATACAGTATAGGCTTTGCCTAGAGTGGTACTTGTTAAACTTCCTCATTCCGCATCTTAATTCTGGTTCTCAAGAACCTTCAACAGGATTGTTAAGCCTGCCTGGGGTTGCCACTCCCCCTGACCTCCTACAATTCCATATCCTGTATAGATATTTACAGCCTTGAATCCACACTCTGTGTGCAAAATGGCTGAGTATTATGAAGAGGACTATTATTACTATGAGGGGGAACCCTCTGGGTCAATGGAACAGGACCTCGTAGAGGCATTGGACGCAGGTGCCCAACATTCAGTTAACAGAGCGTTAGTGAGGGCTATTGAACCCCTAAAAAGGCACCTTTGCACTTATGCCAAGCAACAAGGCTGGCTTCCTTCCACAGGCTCTTGCCCCAGGAGTGGGCACGGAATGACCAATCCGCACGCACCAGATTTTGCTCGACTGGCCTAGTCCATGGCTGACCGGGAACACACTATCCCTAGCAGGGAAGCCACGATTACGGAACTTCCTCAGGACACTGACCAGGACACCTTCAGATCCTTCTACAGATCAAGAAGAGGCCCCTAGACCTGCTAAGAAGGCGAGGAAGGAGAAGCACACTGAGAAACCTTCAACTCCCAAGGTATTCACTTTTGAGCCATCAGACCTTATCCACCCAAATTCCTCGGCCTGGCTCCCGTCCCAGGAGGTGGCAGGTTATGTGCATGCCCACATTAGACAAGCGTTTGATAAGGACATGCGAGCTAGACTTTGGTCAGGATGCCCTAGACCAGATCTGCCCGGTAAGGTAGCGGAGATAACCGTAGTAGATCCGTCCATGCTAACCTACCCAAAAAGTATACTAAGGACCCCAAGAAGGGCCTTGAACGGTCGTGGAGATCCTGTCACGATAAACTCTTAGATACTATCGGTCCTTTGACCAAAATTCTTGAATTAGGATTCCGTGCCAAAGAGTCTCAATCTGCAATCGATCCAGAGGAACTGATTGGCTGGGCACAAAGGGTAGCCTGCCAGCGCCAACTATGCATTATCTGGAAGCGCCGTCGCTCTATCCTGCTGAAATTAGATCCTAAGCTCGCTCAGCTATCAAGTACAGAATCGGGCCGTTTGGCCCAGGGAATGCTGTTTGGACAACCTTTTCTGAAGGAGTTAACAAAATGTGTGGCTAATTTCAGCGGCTTGGACAAAGCCCAAAGATCCCTTAAGCGAGAATTCCGCCCGGTTTTCAGCAGAGCCGGACGCTTTCAGTGGCGCTCGTTCGGCCGTGGCTCAAATCAAGGCACCCCACGTGGCCAGCAAAGAGGAGGATATCAAGATTCAGGTTCCAATACCTCCTCCTTCTACCCCTCTCGAAGATCCCGGAACAAATTCCGCAGAGGCAGGTTTGGCGGTAATTCCGGTGGTCAGTAAGACTCCGGAAACTCAGGTGAGCTTGATTCCCTGTTCCGAGGTGATTTTGGGGGGGAAAATAATGTGTTTGACAGATGGCGCGAGATCTCTTAGGATGCTTGGGTGTTAGAAACTGTACAAGGGTACAAGCTAGAGCTGTACGATTCCCCATTCCAGGACGTGCACCCACACCTGCTGTCTTTTCCAACGAGATCAGAACTATCGCAACAGAAATAGAGTCCCTACTGCGGAAAGGCGCGATAGTGACTTTCACTCTCCACCATCGTGGTTTTTAAAGCAATATCTTTCTAGTGGAGAAGAAAGGGGGTGGGTCCAGACTGGTGTTGAACCTCAGATTTCGATTAATGGATTGTTTACAGACACTTCAAGATGGAAGGTATCCATCTATTACGTGACCTCCTCCAGGAAGGAGACTAGATGGTACGACTGGACCTGAACGATGCGTATTTGTCCATTCCCATATTTCCCCCTCATCGCCGGTTTCTACAGTTTCTATGGAAAGGGTTTTGCTACGAGTACAAAGTTCTCCCATTCGGCCTGTCGTCGGCACCATGGTGCTTCACGAAGCTTCTAAGACCAGTGGTAGAGTCGCTCAGAGCCCGGGGAGTCAGTCTCATAATATATCTAGACGACATAATCATTATGGTGACATTCCCCAACTAGTTCAGACACACCTTACTTGGGCGATCAGTCTATTGCAGAATTTGGGGTTCATTGTGAATCTACAAAAAATCGGTGCTGACCCAGACTATCGAATTCCTAGCTTTCCTAGTCAACTCCTTGACTTGCCAACTCTTGCTTCCAGGGCCAAAGATCAGGACTATCAAATGGGAACTGAGGTCTACACTTCACAAGCAGACGATATCCCTGAGATCATTAGCCCAAATAGTGGATTTACTGGCCTCTTCCATTCAGGCGATCTTCCCGGGTCCCCTTTACTACCGGGCCTTTCAGCGGCTCAAGATCCGCCATCTACAAAAAGGCCTCAATTACTCAGAAAAGATTCCTCTCTCAGAAGAGGCAAGGCTGGAGATGAACTGGTGGTTAAACTACATGGAGGCCTGGAACGGCCGGGTGCTATTCAGGTCAACTCTAGATGTGATAATCGAATCAGATGCCAGCCGGTGGGGTTGGGGAGCCCGTTGCAGCCAATTGTCCACGGGTGGTCGTTGGTCACTGGAAGAGCTACATCAACTGCCTGGAACTATTAGCTGGGTCATTTGCGATCCGATGACTATCTCCCCAGAAGACAGATTGTTGTATCCTTCTTCGGATGGACAACATATCGGCGGTTCGGTATGTCAACAAACTGGGCGGTACCAGGTCACGGATGTCAGCAGAGATTGCCAAAGACTTTTGCCACTTCTGTCTTAGGAACAGAATCTTGGTAGTAGCGGAATATCTTCCGGGCTACAGCAACGAGGTGGCAGATTGGCACTCCCGCCATCTACAGGACTCAAGCGACTGGATGCTGTTTCCCCGAGAATTTCAGAACCTGACCCATCTATGGGGTCACTGTCAGACTTGTTTGCATCCCATAACAGACAGGTTTCCCAGTTTTTCAGTTGGAGGCCGGACCCAGAAGCTCTGGCCACTGATGCATTCCTACAGGAGTGGCAGACATCCCTGTGTTATGCGCTTCCCCCGTTTGATGATTTCAAGGGTTCTAGCACGAACCAGGGCTTTTCGGGCTGAACTCCTCTTGATCATTCCGTTATGGAGGGCACAAGCATGGTTCCCGGTCCTTCTGGAAATTAGTTGTGCAATCCCAGTTTTTTCCCTTGGATAGAGAACTTACTGCTGGACCCTCTTCAGAATCCTCATCCACTGGTGATATCGGGCCAACTTCCTCTAGTGGCCTGGCGGGTTTTAGGGACAGATGGAAGGTTCCGGGCCTTTCACGCGAGGCTGACTGATCAATGAGGCCTGGTCGGCCAACACCCATACAAGATATGCTTCCTCTTGGAAGAGATGGTGTGATTGGTGCTCTCAACAGGACGTGGATCCCTCTAAAGCACATGTCTCTTTCATTGTCAATTTTCTGACCTCTATTTTATCCACAGGTTGGGCATACAGAACAGTCAACAACTTTCAGTCCGCCATATCGGCAGGTCATTTGCCCATAGATGGCAAACCCATTGGTGAACATCCGTTGGTGTGTAAGCTACTTAGAGGCATAAACATGGTCAAACCTCCGTGTTCTAAATACTCTCAGTTGTGGGATGTTTCCATTGTCCTTAAGTTTCTGGAAGCGTGGCCTTCCAATAAGTACTTATCCCGTAAACAACTCTCAGCTAAATTAACGATGCTCCTATGTCTAGTTTCTTCTAAGCGAGTCTGACATACGTGCATTGGACTTAGCGGGGCGTAGGTTTTCCCCAGGAGTGACCTTTACCTTGTCTAGAAGAACTAAGTGTAACACTGTATCTGTCACCTACCCAGCTCTTCCAAATAATCTCAAGCTGTGCGTGATGCAATGTGTTAAAGATTACGAGGTAAGTACAGCAGAATTTCGTACAGATATGCAAGGTCAATTGTTGATTGCTCTGCAAAAACCATTTCGCCCGGTGGCCCCAGCTACATTATCTCGATGGATGCGTTCGTTCATGGGCAAAGCAGGGATTGATATTTCCAGGTTTGGGGCACATTCAGCCCGTGGGGCACATTCAGCCCGTGGAGCTATGGCTTAAAAAGCATATTCATCAGGTGTCAGCCGGTCAGATATCATGAATGCAGCTGACTGGTCTACTGAACATACATTTAAAGCATTTTATTACTAACCTATTGTCGATGTGGCTTCTGTGGTGGTGGCTAAGCTTTGAACAAGCATAATCGGAGCCTCCGGTCCGGACATAGAATTAAAAATATACGAACATTCGTGACAAGAATTTTCAATTCTATTAAGGACAACAGAGGCGAGGATTATCCCACCCAGACGATATTCTGCATTATAGGTTATATTATCTGTTTGATCATGCTATTGTATATTGCATAAATTTGAATGTTTTCCCACCCCCTTTGTTTTGTACAAGCTATGCATTGTTGATATTTTACCAAGTGGTTATGAATGGCTGTTACAGGGTGTTTCTCTTTTATTCCAGGTGCTGAGTGTGAGAAAGTGCCATCTTTCTTGCATGGTATGCCCCCACTTTTTGCTGAATTGCTGAATGTACTTTGACTGAGTGTGCCCTGGACTCCTGCCAATCAGGTTCCCAGGGCCTATGTTCCTTCCCTAAAACACACAAAACCCAAATTGGCAAACCCTGGCCACATGTCAGCTCCTGGTAAATGGTACCCAGGGCCTTGTTACCAGGGAAGGCCTCTAAGGGCTGCAGCACTTATTGTGCCACCCTTAGAGGCCATTTACCCTAACACAAACACACTGCCCTTGCAGGCTGAGTGTCTGGGTACAAGACAAAAAGAATCGACATGGCCCACATCCCTGTGTGCCATGCCTACAACCTACACTGCCCTGGCATACATCAGCCACCCCTCTAGCTGGGTGCCCTATGCCAGTGGTGTGGGCACAGGAGCATGAGCTCTGTGCCCCTACAGTAGCCAGGTCCATTCCTGGGCACTGTAAGTGCAGTGCTGCCATTTAAGAGTTTATGGTGCTGAGAGTTCGTCAAACACGAACTCCATAGCACCATAATGGCAACACTGAAGACTGAGAAGTTTGGTATCAAACTTCAGCACATTAAACCCACACTGATGCCAGTGTGGGATTTAATGTACAAAGCACTGCAGAGGGCATCTTAGAGATGCCCCCTGAAACCTAACCTACAATCTACATCTTGTCTGAGAGCTGCCTAGGCTGCCACACAACAGACATGTTGCTGGACCCCAGGGAGGAGAGCCCCTGCTCTCCTGGGCCTGCAACAATGCACATCCTGGGCGAGGTGCTAGGTCTCCTCCCCAGGATGGGCAGGGGGAAGCTTCAAAGGCATGCCGCCTTTGTGAGCTTCTCCAGGCCACTTGCTGTACCCAGCAACTGGCCCCCACCGGTTCTCAGCCCCACTCTGGCAGGAAGACTGGCCGGAAACCCCAAGTAAGGACAGGGGATGTGTCAGCCTCTACCAACCCCACCCCTCAGGTGGGGGGGGCGAAGTGAAGCACATCTCCGGGCTCTCGCCATCTTGAAGATGGGAAGCCCTGCCCAATCAGGACTAGGCTACTGCCCCCCTCCCACAGGAGAGTGGCAGGATAGAGGGTGTACCCACCCCAGGGCAGGGACCCATTGGTCCCTGCCCTTTACCTACCTGTAACGCCCCTAAATCTAGTATTTAGGGGCACCCTGAACCTTCCTTCCTCAGATTCCGAAAAAGCAAAGAAGAACGAGAAGAAAAAAGACCTGCTGTGCAGCTGCTAAGAGGAGGAAGACACCAACTGCTTTGGCCCCAGCCCTACCGGCCTGTCGACCCTCGAACCTGCTCCTGCTAAATCCCAGCACCTCCTGTGGCCAGCAACCTCACAAACCCTGGAGGACCTGGCTACCTTGTGACTGAGCATCTGGGACTCCCATGAGCAGTGGCTCTGCTCAAAGCAAGTTTCTAACCCCTGGCATCAGCTCGGAACAGTGAACACTGCACACTCTGCAGCTGCCAAGCCTGGCCTGTGCCGGAGTGGACAAAGACCCAGAGGACGTCCCCCCCCCAGCGACTGTGACCCCGAATCCAGCACCCAAGGACCCACCTCGACGCTCCTGACGACGCCTGCAGCCTCAGAACCAGTGACCCCCCTCAACCGCGATCAACAGAGGGTAAGATTTCCCGACATCAAAAGGCACCCGTGCACCCGGCGCCCTGCGGCCCCCTGTGCCCAACTCCTGGGTACCTACCTATCCTCCAACTACCCAACTTATCTCTAGAAGTGGTGGTGGCACCCGAAGAATCTTCGTCCCCGAGCTTGCAGCCTTTGTTCGTCCTTGAGCTTTCCCCATTGAAATCCATTGAGCGCCTGAAGGCTTAAAAGCACCCTGCACCCAGCCGCCCGAGCAGTGCAACTTCTACTCCTACCTACTTCCCCATTTGCTTGAGCAAGTGACCAGGAGCCCAGCTCCCACAGCCGCGTGGCCTGCTAGTCAGCAGCCACCAACCAAGGCCCCCCTGCCTCCCATAGGATAACATTGGGCCTAACTCACTCTGCACCCGGCCGCCCCAGTGCCGCTGAGGATGTAACTGTACCAACCTGACCCTGGGAGACCCTTCCCCGCCCCCCCTCCGAGTCTGTGCCCAGAACCTTAACTCTGCCGGTCGAGTACTTACCCAAGAGCCGATAACTCCCTTTTCTTCCATAGGGTAACATTGACTGGAGTTTCTGAAAAACTTAAAATATTAACCTAAAATCAACCGAGTAACGAAAACGGAAATACTCACCTGCTATTAGGAGAGATCCCAGTGCTGGATCTTGGTGTCCAGCACTGACCATGAAAAGTACTTACAACCGTACTTACTACTAACCCAATTTTCTTCCATAGGAAATCATTGACTTTCTGTGAAATTTCTTCTGTGTCGATTTTTGCAAACTACAAATATTCTTTAAAAATCGTGCCAACTGTGAAAACGTAATTACTTACCTGATTTAGGTAGAGGTTCCAGTACTGAGCCTAGGAGCCCAGCCCTGGATTACAAAAGTAACGAGAACATACTTTACCCGTAACTTTAATTTTCTTCCATAGGGAACCATTGACTGTTTTTCTATGAAATTTCTTCTAAGTGTCGATTTTACAAACTTATAAATATTCCTTAAAAATCACCTGTATAACTTAAACACAGTTTCTCAACTGCTTACAGGTGGTACACTAGTGCTGGATCCAGGATCCAACACTGACCTAGAAAAAGTAACCATAACCCCACTTACCTACCAAGTGAATTTCCTTCCGTAGGATAACATTGGTAATTTGATCAGAAAAAGTTTCTAAGTGTCAACTTTTAAAATGGCAAAATATTGTTTAAAAATCACAACAGTAACTTAACCGAATTTACTCACTTGTTTCCAAGAACTGTCCCAGGACTGAATCTAGGATCCAGTCCTGGAGTTAGAGAAATAATCCTGAAAGTAATCAAGTGCACATAACTTGAAATTCCCATTCAGCTCAAAGTATTATTGTGTTTGAAATTGTGTTGCCTATTGCAACAACCTGCAACTATTATCTGCAAAAGTCAATTGCCTATTGAAAAGTATTTAACTAAAGCATCTCATTCTGAGAAAGTATATTTTGATACCTATTGTTGGTTCTAAAATAAAACAACCATATAGTTTTATATACAAACCATTGGCCTAGAGTTCAGTTCTTGAGTGTGCGAGATCATTTGCTGACTGAGTGTGTACAACAAATGCTTTACACTGTCCTCTGATACTGCCTTACTGCTCAACCAAGCTACCACTTTAGAGAGTAGGGTTATATCTAACTTTAACCTCTGCCAAACCTCTGGGGACTGTGGACTCTGTGCACACTGTACCTATTTGGGAACAGTATATACAGAGCCACTTTCTCACACAGAGCAAGTAAAGCTTGACCATGTGGCTGAATAGTATGCAGTTCGCGTCTACGCGACGGTGAATTCTGGACCGGGTTCCAGTTAGAATGTACAGCCCTGTTGGGCCTTCAGTTGTTGGTTGAAACAGTCCTAGTCTGCCGGTGATTCTTCAGGAGCAGGTCGTGAATGGACTTAACTGTTATGTTTACAAAGAAAGAGGACTATGTTCATGCAGGGACCTTATATACCCTGGGACTCTATGGTTGATCACATGGTTTTTGTTTATGTGTTTTCTTTGGCTGCTGTGGTCTTTAGTACAGAAATGAGAAGCATAATCCTCGCCTCGGTTGTCCTTAATAGAATTGAAAATTGTCACGAATGTTCGCAAATTTTTAATTCAGAACCCAACTGTTCTGAGTTATCTTTTTCCACTCTGCCAGATAATTTTGAATGCTTCCCCCCTCCCCCCCCACCGGAGTGGGCAACAGTAGAGGGGGAAGTAACCCTTCAGGGCTTGGAACCCGCTGGGGCCTTTTTCCCTGGTGTCAACTGCTGGTTAGACCTTCCTCTCGACTGGCGTCTTTGAAATGGCTGTTGAAACTGTTGCTGCTGTCCAGACTGACTGCCCTGCCCACGCTGGAATCGCTGAGAGGAATAACGCAGTTGGAAAGGGCGGAAATTCCTATGCTGCTCCTTAGGATTCTCCAAGCCAACAGCTTTGAGGGTTTCCATCTCCACCTTCATGCGGGCCATCTCCTCGTCCGCATGGGAACCAAAGAGGGTGGTACCCAAGAATGGAAGGTTCGCGATACACTGTTGAGCCTCTGGTTTTAAATTGGTGAGACGCAACCAGGAATGCCGGAATGTAACACCATGGCAATACTCGTGGGCTGCAAGGAGAGGTATCCGCTGCCACGCTGATAATCTGATTAGAGACCATCAGCCCCTCGTTGAGTACCTCCTGGAAATCCTCCCGTTTGTCCCTAGGTAGGAGGTCTAGGAACTGGTGAAGAGACTCCCACAAGGCAGTGGAGCTAGCCGCTTTCACTGATGTTGCTGCAGTGTTGCAGACCTTTCTCCCCACAGAGTCCATCTTACGGCTTTCCTTGTCCGGAGGGACTGTGGACGAGGGGGCCGTAGCATGCCGCTTCTTTGCTACCACCAAGATGACTGTATCGGGGGGGGGGGGGGGGGGGTTAGGGTTCAGCCCGAAGAAATGCAGGGTCAGAGACCGGGGGGCGGTATTTCTTTTGGAGCCTCGAAGGTGCAGATTTTACCAAGGAAGGTGTAAGGAATAACTCCATCGCCGGTTCCTCCAATCCGGGTACTAAGGGAAGCAGAGGGTGTCAAAAATCACCGACGTAGTGGGAGTAGGCACAGACAACACAATGCCCAGTTTCGCAGCTCCCCTCACAAGAACGTCCTGGAATGTGGCAATGTCATCAACAGGTGACACTCAGCAGTGGCGAGTCCGATAATGTGGGAGTGTATCTTCCCTCACTAGTGGATGCTGTGTCCCCAGTATATCGCGAACGAGATCTCTCGTGAAGACGGCGCAGGTGAGACCTTGTAGAAGAACAGGGCCGGCTGCGAGAGCAAGGTCTTGGCTGTGACCGTGACCTTGCCCTTTCAGGTTCTGCAGGTGGCTGAGACGGAGGAGGCGGAGGAGGAGTAGGAGTCCTGGGCCGCGGAGGCGGTGACTGACTAGGAGCCACAGGCTGACCAGGAGAAGGTTCCAGTGTCCTAGTCGGAGAAAAGGTCCTGGAACACTCAGAGTCAGAGGTAGATACCACCCTTCTCCGTTTGCAGGCGGACCTTGAAGAGGGGGTCCTGGATGTAGTGCCTCTTGACGGCGAGCGTCGACGTCGTCGTGACCTAGAACTTGATGTCGACGTTGAAAGGCTGACCACAGAAGGAGACTTGTCCCTCGACGTCGAACTACGATGATACCTCCTCGACGTCGAACTTCTTCTCTACGTCAAACGTCTCATCGACAATGAGCGGCGGGGTCATCGACGGCGAGCGCCGATATCTCCTTGACCCAGATCGACGGCAATGGTGTGTCGACATTGACCGGGATGTCCGTCGTCAACCTCACCCGAGGCCTCAACGTCCGTCCCCTTGACCTTGATCTTCGACGTAGCTTCCGCCCCGAGTCGACGGGGATCATGTCGTCATACCTGGTCTCGACGTCGATGTTGTTAACTTCGACGTCGACCAGTACCGGCGTCGTTTCTGAGCCTTCTTTCGACTGGGGAGCCCCCCCAGAGGCCGACGCATGGGTCTTGGAGGAGGACTGGCTCTCTCCTTGACAAGATGTCCCACCTGCAGCCTGTTGTCTTCTCTGCTCCAGGCCTTGAAAACAAATCTTCTCTCTGTCACGCAGGGTCCTCCTGGAGAAGAATTTACAGATGGCGCAGGATTCAGGAACATGTAAAGTAGGCAGACAGAATACAAACTCTGTGGGCGTCCGACTTGGCCTTCTTCCTGCCACATTCAGGGCACTTGTAGAATAAAGATTGCGTTTTGACAAGAAAAATGTAGGGCTAACTGGCCAAAAAAGACAGCAAAAGGAAGGAAAAGGCCAAAGACATCGAGTAAGACACTCAAACTAACTTTAGAAAGCTTAATTATTGAAAAATATACCACTCAAGGTAGAGCTCAATGCTCCCGGGTCCTGCAAGCAGGAGCCGGAACAAAGAACTGAAAGTAACTAGCCTTTGGCTGTGCATCATGGGATACCGAGGGTCTTTGGAAGAATTGTTAAAGGCACGGTATCCATTTAGAGACACATAATGGAAGCCTATGGGGCTTGTCTGTCCAACCCTTCATCTGTATCATGAAAAAAGGATCTTTGTAAAGGGGAGTTTCTCTATGGGTGAAACTCAGTAAAATAGTTACATTTAACTTACCTGGCTATCTTTTTCACTTCAGGATGTGGTAATGGGCGCGCTAGCCTAGTTGTTTAAGCTACATTATTGTTTTTCTTTATCTCTTAAGTGTCTATGCAGGACTGCAGAAGAGGACAACTTAAGAGAATATATCTAATGAAGTGCTCCGGGGGTTCACGCACATGGGCGGGACTATTCACATGATTATGACTATACACAGAGATCCCCTACTACAAAACTTGGGGATGAAGTTCCCACTAGTGAATTTGCCGCCTCTCTCTGCTGAGGTCAGCAATATGATTGTTTATCCCTGGAAGGTGTTATGCCAGAAGATAAATCCTGTGATGGATTGTCCAATTTCAAGGGGCTCGAAAGATGTGTGGCAGTTGGGAGTGTTTGCCCCCCCACTTCCCCCCCTCTTTTTGTACATAGTACATTGCTGTCATGTCTGTACGAACTAGGACAACTTTGCCTATCAGGTAAGTTTGAAAAGCTTTGAGTGCTAGAAACACTGTTAGAAGCTCTAAACAGTTGATGTGGAGGCTTTTGGGCTAATCTTGGAGATGAGCATCCCAACCTGTCAGAGATGTGTCTGTTGTGAGCACTATCTATGGAATAGGGTCGATTAAAAGCTGTCTTTTTGATACATTTTGTGGACTCCACCACTGCAAAGAGCGATGGGTGCAGCCGTCTACCAACACTAGATCGGTTAATGGACTCTGCGACTGATGCCCCTGACGTGCTAGGCACTCTTCTAGGGGACGCATGTCAATTGCGATGCAAGACACCATCATTCCCCAGGAGTTGCATGAACACTCTGGCTGATAATGTTTGGTTGGATTGAAACTGTGGTATCAGACTGAATGTTAAGAATTCTGGCTACTTTGGGAGCAGCTAGAGCTTTGATAGTGTCTAGAGTGGCCCCTGGGTAAGACTGCATCGGTGAAGGAAGCAGGTGAGATTTCTGTGCATTGACCGAGAACCCCAGCTGATGAAGTAGGTCTATTGTGGTCCGAGTGTATCGTAGACAGCTTTTATAAGTGCTGGCTATGATGAGCAAATCGTCCAAGTAGGGGAAGACGTGAATATGCTGTCTTCTGAGATGAGCTGCGACTACTGCCAGGTATTTGGTAAATACTCGGGGAGCAGTAGCCACTCCAAATGGGAGTACTTTGAATTAGTAATGTTTGCCTGCTATCACAAATCTGAGGTATTTGCGTGAGCTGGATGAATTGGAATATGAAAATATGTGTCTTTTAAACCTAGAGTAGACATAAAATCTCCCTTCTGTAAAAGTGGAAATACTCGTTGAAGGGTTTCCATGTGAAAATGTTGCGATAATATATACTGTATAAATTGAAGAATCCTGGCACTCTAAAATTGTAACAATTAGTAGGTGTATAACCTTGGTCGATCTATATGTACATGACAAAATTTGTCATGTATCTATAGAGATCGACCAAGGTTATACACCTACTAATTGTTACAATTTTAGAGTGCCAGGATTCTTCAATTTATATAGTTGTACACACGAACCCTCCTGGGTTTTGGTGTTTGTCTGCACCCTTGGTAGTGGGGTGTTAGTAATCCTGATTGGCACAATTACTTTTTGGATTCTATGTCTTTGGACACTAAATTTGTTGGTTTCTTATACCTCATTAGCCCTGTACACTTCTATTTCTCGTCAGATGTGCGACTCGTTTATACACCACTACCTTTGTTTTTGTACATTGATCGTATATATTGGTTTAACTCCCTGAGATCCAGAATAGGTCTTAAGGAGCCGTCCTTTGGGAATCAGAAAATAAAGGGTAAACCCCTGAACCTTGGTACAGTAGTGGAACTGGTTCTATGGCTCCTTCTAATAAGAGATTGCACTTCCTGCTCGAGCAACTGCAAGTGGTCTGAAGACAATCTGTGAGCGAGACGGCATGTTGGGAGAATTGGTGGTAAGCTCCAGGCAATAACCAAGTTGGATAATTCTGATCACCCATTTGTCGGTTGTTATAGATTGCCAAATGGTGGAGAAACTTCTCAAGTCTTCCTCGAACAGGTGTGGTATGGTTGGAGGGAAGTGTGGGGAGGTTACTGCTTATTAGGGGAATGGGAGTTACGGGGGTGTGGGGCTCTTACCCTCGTCTATAGAGTGGTCTCCTCTATATCCTCTAAAAAAAAAAAAAGGCCTCTTGAAGAAGAGGATTGGTTATTACCCTTGTAAGAGGAAGTGTTCTGGTCTGAGGGTGTTGACTTGGGCCCTCCACGGTAAGAGGAGCGCCGAAAGAAGCCCTTGTTTGAAGGGGACTGAAGCGCTCCCATTGATTTTGCTACCTCAGTATCCTTTTCATTTTTTCAAGCACTTGATTTATTTCAGGGCCAAAAAGATGTTATTTAACAAAAGGTGTATTTAAAATGAATTGTTAGACTTCCGGTTTAAAACCAGAGAGCCTTAACCAAGCATGCCTTCTGAATAGGATGCTAGTGTTAACCACTTTAGCTGCTGTGTCAGCAGCATCTAGAGCACACCTTATGGAGGAGTTTGAAATTAATTTCCCTTCTTGGAGCAAGTCTTGGGCTTTAGGTTTATGCTCATCTGGCAGATATTGTAGCAATTGCTCCATTTCGTCCCATTGCGCCCTGTTGTATCTGGCTAGAAGACCCTGCGTGTTGGCAATACATCAGTATCTGGCAGCTTGAGCAGCTACGAGTTTGCCAGAAGCGTCAATGAGTTTTGACTATCTGGGGGGACAAATGCAAAAAGAACAATTGATGGACAAAATGCAGAACAATGTCATACATTCACCCCAGTACAGATATCTGGGCCTAAATCCATCGTTTTTTTGCTCACCATGTCATTCCAGTTTGAACCCAGCCATATGCAAATCAGTCTTGACCATTCCGTCCATCAATAGTTCTTTTTTGCATTTGTCACCCCGAGTGGGACGGGTATGCTCAGACGTGAGAACCGTGCTCTCCATGCCACTGGAGTCAAGCTATCCTGGCTGAAGAGGGGTGAAACCCCGAAATCGGTCCTAGGATGCTTGTCTCCGGTCCAGGGAGGACCAGGCTAAGCAGTTCGGGCTGGACTGTTCCCATGAGACACAGGGTCAAGACTGATTTGCATATGGCCAGGTCTAAACTGGGGTGGCATGGTGAGCAAAAGAATGATAGATTTAACCCAGATCTCTTGACTGGGGGTGAATATTTTGATTTGTTCTGCATTCCGTCCATCAATAGTTCTTTTTAGGTCTCGCCGAGTCAGCGCACATGCGCTGCTCGGAGAGACTTTAGTAAGGGCTTTGAAAAATGCTACAGCCGGCTACAGCTTGCAGTGCATGTGCGAGGGTGCGCGCTTCAGCAGAGGCGCCATATGGCGCGATTACTGCTGCGCGCGCACCGCTCGCGCACCTGCACTGCAAGCAGTGGCCGGCGGTAGCATTTTTAGCTTGTTTTTTGTGCCAAGATGATGGCTGTCGTTTGACAACGTTAAGCCTTAACAGAAAGAGAAAAGCAGAACGTGATCCTCTGCAATCCTCCTAAGCGACACCATCATGGTCACCATATTAGATACAGAATTTACAACGCAAGCCAGAGTGCTCTTTGCAGCCTTAAGAAAAATAGTTATTTGCGGCCATTATTTTTAAGTTAAAAAACAGCTTTATTAAAATTTGGGACTTTTTATTTTTTATTTTTTTTAACAATAGCTTTTGGCAGATATTCTGATTCTGCTGGTTCTTAATTGGTTCCTAAACTATCGTTTCTCGTTTTTAGGCATCAGAATATTTTGAGCTGTATCTGTGGGGCTTGAAAACATCCCATTACCAATACAGTTTGGGTGAGCTTGTATTGACGACGGAATTTTGAAAACAGACAAAGGACGTTCTCCAAACGAACTTGGTGTGAGGGCCATCTTTGGACGGGATCTCTTGAGCAAGAGTGTTATTGGTTCCTATGATGGCCTATAATCAGGTTGGACTTAAGCAAAATCATTTATTTCTCCACCAATCAGCAAGCAGTGGAAACGTCCCTTACACATCAACAGCTCCCTTCCCAGTGCACAGCTTAAACCGTCACAAAGGAAACCTTGCGTATAAAATCTCACCCAGGTCAAATAAATGAAAGTCTATTTTAGGATCAGAGACCCTGATTATGCTTCTCTTTCTTTACTTCTTCAAAAACAGCAGCCAATCAAAAGCTTCAAACACTACATTTCCCATGACTCCAATACAGTCACCTGATCAACCATATAGACCATACATGCCAACATTTTAGGACAGGGATGTGGGAGATCTAAAATAAACAAGCATGGTCATAGCCAATAGGTCTTGCTTTTGGGACCTTATAAGTATTTAATTATACAACTGTTGCATGGCTAAACACTTATAAGGTCCCAAAGGCGAGACCTATTGGCTATGCCAGTGCTGGTTTGTCTTTATCTGGGGGGGGGGGGGGGGGGGGGGGGGGGGGAGGCATCACCCCCGAGGTTTGGGAATTAGCTGGCTTGTTGACATTGGAAACTAACATGGAGTCAAGTGGTACTGGCCTTTAATAAACACCGGATCTGTTGGGAAGGTTTGCATTTTTTGTCAACTCTAGGAGTGAGAATTCGTGCACGTACAGGGTCTTTAAAAATTTAGTCTGCGCGCCTCATCATTCCTTTGAGCATAGGGAGTGTTTGGCTCGACGTGTGCGTGGAGCCTAGGGTCTCAAATAAAACATATTTTAAGTATTCTTTGTGGAGTACCACCCCGTGGTAGTGTGGCCCTGGCAATAAGTTCTTGATAAGATACATTATCAGGTGGAGATGGCTTGGCAGGGTAAAGGTCTGGATCATTATCCAATGGTGGGTCAATTGTACAATCCATCCATGTCCCTGTGGCACATAGTCGATATTAAGATCTATTTCCAACTCTGAATCAGAGTCAGACACGGGTAAGGCCTGTTATTCTTCAGCCACTGAGGGCACGAGGTCATCTTGCTCAGAGTCTTCACCAAAGATATCCGGTGTGTCGTGGACTAGCAACGTCCAACGTTGAGCCCAATGATCATGGAAAGATTTCTTCGACCGAAGCCATTTGCACACGTCGCAGTCTTCTTTGTGCTCACGAGACAAGCACAAGTTATACACCTGGCATGAGTCGGTGTTTGTGTGAACTTGGCGCAGCACAGAGAACAGAATTTGAACGGAGTCCGTTCCATCGACGAAGAGCTGGACCGATGCGGTTAGGCCCGAAGGCCGCCCACCAAACTTTCCGATCGAAAATTGAGATTTCGTTGACCGAATCAATACGCGGAGAAGTCGAAAACGTGTACAAAACAATAACATCAAGGGTAGAGTGGATTGTGCATCAAGGGGAACCCGAGGAACGGTTTTAAACCGGAGAGCAGCAATACACGCCAGAACCCGATGGAGGAAAAAAAACAATCCAACAATGAAGTCTATGTCCATGCCCATGCCTACTATCACCTCGTGTCTAGGTAAGACTTCTTAGAAGAAAAACAACTTTTAAACCTCCAGACCCACCACTAGATGGCAGGAGCCTGCAAAGCATGCGTATGTACAGCACACATGCCTTGAACACTATTTTACTCACCTTTTATCCAGGAAATGTCCCAGTGTGCCATCTTGGCATATCACACTTAGTGTTATCTGAAAATTAACTTAAAAAGTAATCAAAAAGTTATTGCAAAGTAACTGAGAAATAATTTCAACTGTTTTGGAACATTTGACCTACTTGTAACTGCATTCTACTGTATTACATGAGAAAAGTATTTCATTTATCTGTACCAAAACCTTCTTGGTTCTATAAATAAAAATACAAAGAAATAGTTTTATACAAAACAATTGTTCAGAGTTCAGTCTGAGTGTGTGACATCATCTCTTGCCTGATTTTGTACAATAAATGCTCAACACTACACTCTGATAAAGCCTTACTGCTCGCCCACACTACTACAAACAGAGCAATGTATTATCTACTTTTACCTCTGCCTACCTTTGGGGATCTACTGGATTCTGTGCACACTATACCTTACTTTGGTATAGTATATAAAGAGCCAGCTCCCTACACTGGCAGTATATATCCCTCGCCACAGAGTATGAAATTGGTGTTTTGGCTGATGTGGCGCAGAAGACAGACCCAACAAGTGCACCTGTAGCCCTCCTACCTTTAAAATGCTCCAGGGCGGAGTCTGTTTTTCCTCCAAAAAGATGCGATCCATCAAAAGGTACGTTCAAAGTGAACTGAATGTCACCAGATGCTTGTGGCCTTATTTGCACAGATGCCAATTGCTCTATTGTGGCAAACTGATGTCTAATCCACATCGCATAGTAAGTTTAGGCACATCACAACAGTCATGAAAGACTTGTGGGAGAGCGGGACGCAAATTGCCCGGCACTGCACCTAAGATTTGGGCAACAGAATCCCCAAAGGGAAAGGGTATAATGCCCTAGAAGGCAGCTGGCATTAACCAAACAAAGAGCTGAGCTGTCTAGTGTAGAGGTAGGGAAAGCATTCAGGTTGACCTTACATTGGAGGCCTGCACAACAAGACTACAGAACAGGGTTTCACGTAGGACCCAAGCAGGGTGTCTGTAAGGGCCTCATTGAATGGAAGTAATGGCTTTGCATCATTTTACCCAGGCTGAAGCACTTTGGTGTGGAAATTGGTCTTTATCTAATTTGTTAACAACCAAGTCAAGGACCTCATCAGGTCCTACTTATAACAATGCAAAGGAGGCACTAGCGTCTGAAGCAGGGTTTGATGGAGAAAATAGTCGTGTCTCGTGAGATGTCTAAGCCACTGACAACTGTTCTGAAGACCTCCAGGGTATTAGTAGAAGGTTGAGCAATTTAATCTCCCAGATCATAAGGATCATTATCAGAATTCTTTGTACATAAGGCATGTAGTGTGCGGGCCGTTCCAGGAGGCAAGGACAGGCTACCAGAGTCTGATGGGTCACCAAAAGGCTGCAGCCCAAATGGATCAGGATGCAGCCTCAGAGGTCGAAAAGGCGCAAAGTCAGAGAGCCAATGGGCTGAACTAAGAAGTCAAGAGTCAGCATTCAAGTCGATGCTCCATGATCTAGAGTGGGTTGTGGCGCCAGAGTCAAAGCCGCAGCTGAGACAGTAGCGTATTCGGAGGGATCAAATAGTGATAATGGAGGACCTGCAGGCAAAGTCCAGAATGAAGGCCAATGCTTTTTTGGGGAGCCATAGGCGCGCCAGTGGGAGCCGGAAACAAGCCAAATACTTATAGTGTAACAAAACTACTCAATTTTCTGCAGCACTGCTGATGGACCCGGAAATTCAGGTCGGCTCGGAACAAGAGTCGGATCAGCCTCAAGAGGTACGTTGAAACCCTTGCTCCTACTCTGGAATTACAGAGTGGTGGGAAGGGGGCAGAGTCGCACTTTAACTTTTTTTCTTCTTCAACTTCCCCAAAGACTGAGTGTGATGAAGATCTGCACTAAAACGACTTCAGGATCAGTATAGGGTCCAGAATCATCAGTTAGACCTTGACTGATCACGACGCAGAGTTTTTTGGTGCTTGGTGGCTTGAGGTTCCCAGCTGGCCTTGGGGATTCATGAAAGCACGTTTCACTGCAGGCCTTTTAGTAGTGTTTCAACCCCAGGCATCACAGAAACTTAGTGGGGATCTGTCAGACATTTCCGTGCAACAGTTCTGGGACATGGAGTAGCCCCAGAACTGTACCTGGTGTTCCAGCAAGAAAGGAACGGATATCAGTGACACTTATAAGCAACCCTGCACATAATTTCCCGATTAGGCCCCGAATGACACTACCTAAAAGGAGCACAGGGGTACTGCAAAATATTTTCTGGATTTAAAAGGTGAGAAAACTGTAGTTAGAAGTATCTATCATTATCTAGCTTTTCTGCTATGCCTTGGTTACCAGAAGATAGGGCAACACTGACCAGCTGGACTGTACTTCCTTGCAATGAGTGAAAAATATCTCCAGAAAAGGGTCATAGATTTGAGGGAAAAGTCATAAAGGTATTAAGAAAGTCTCCAGTGGCCAATACGGCTGCAATGTGCTCAACTTGATTTAAAACTAGAGAGCACAAAAAAGCAGTCTATCGCAGAATCTAAGTGAAAGAGGCAGGCTTCACCAGAAAAGCTGAGAAAAAGGGAGAACCGAAAATCGGGGACAAAAATATAAATTTGTGGGCATCGAATGGGACAACAAAAATATCAGTGTGTCTGCAAAACAAATGCTTTAATCAGTGACTCCTTAAACAGTGATAGAACAGTAAACCGTTGTAGAAAATGCAAAAATCCTGAAATGATGCCCACCTACCCCATGTTGTATTGAGAAATCAAGCAGCACTGGAATTGAGAAACCAGCCTTCTTAGTAAGGCGGGGTGGAGGAAGGTAAAAATCTAGTTGCATGGGCAGAAATGAATAGTTGCGAAGGAATCCACATGCAAGCCACTCGACCGAGAAACAACCCTTTTTTTAAACCATTTTGCAAGTTCCAAACTAACATAACAGAATACAGCAATACTGCAGGTTGCAAGTAGTAACAGCATCAATACAATAAATGTTTGTCTCTTAACATTTGACATTCTAAGAATGGTGAGCACACTAATCATTACTATTTAGTTTATACCCAGAGATTCCAAGGAATCACACACAATCAATTGACTTCTACGTGGGAGACATTTTCTTACATGCTACCCTGCTTGGACAGACTGATGAGTACATGGGTATTGCAGTATCACAGAACCCCTCTTAATAAGCCGAAGTGCAATACCACTACTTTTGGGACCTCATAGTTTTCCATTTTTCTCTAATCTACATTCAGCCCTTTGCTTACCTGATCGATAAGAATAGACTAAACTGTTACATGTGGCAACAGGATAGGCAACTACCCCTTTGTGTCACTGATGAAGGTTTATAAATGGCCTCTACAATGCAAGTGCAGAGATGGTAAGACTTTGGCAGAAATATTTCTGAATAGGAGGCACTGATTTTGAAAAGAAGTGAGGATGTACTGACTAGTGGAAATGAGCTGTTGGACCTAGGTATGTGTTCCCATTCTGTTGAGACTAACAAACCTTGGTTTAAAATTGGATATCAATATAGTTAACCTGAAAGTATAGCTTTGCAGCTTGAAGAATTTTCTGGGTTCACATGCTGTGCATTATTCCTCCATCTTGTGTTGGATCCGGAACTCTTGATTTTAGTTTTCCTTCTCAGTTTTTTTTTTATTATCTTGGGCGTCGATGACCCACCATTTGGTGTCCTGCCTCCGCTTACTTCATACGCCCTCCCCAGAAGCTCCCATGCATGGTCGTCATCTTCAGATTTTGTTTTTGTACGCTCTACCATTTTCTTGGGGAGGTGAGTGGGTCGCTTGTAAACCCAGAAAATTCTTCGAGCTGCAAAACTATACCTAGAGGTAATACATTTCGGTTTGCAGCATGAATTTTTTCTTGATTCACATGCTGGGCACTGATTTTGTAGCAGTTTGTTAAACTTGGAGGTAGAGATGAAGATGAGCTTATATTTGAAAATCGATGTTTCAGTGCTTTATTGTAAACACTTAAACTTCCTTGTTCATTTGAATATTTATGCAATGTTTTGTAAAAGTGTGCATTGATGACTAGGTTGCTGCCAAGCACATTTCTTGTAAAGGTTGTTACTCCTTTTTCGTGTGTAGTGTGCTTTTTGCATGGAGTCTAACTGTATCCTGACATTTGAGCGGCAGTTGTATTGTTTCTGAAATCCAGTTAGAGATTGTATCCTTTGTTACAGGTTTTCCTATATTGTTGTCTGCAAATGACAAATAACTGCTTTGTTTTGCCAACTTGCTATTGTCTTTCATATAGTATATAATCGCTCTTCTAGCATCCAATGTATGTAAAGCTCTTTCTGCTTGACCCTTCGGTTCCTGGAAAAAGCTTGATATTTGAAGTGTCTGGTTTACGTGAAAATGAGAAACAACTTTGGGTAAAAATTGAGAATGTGTCTTCATGACAATTTTGTCTTTGCGAATTTGTAAGTATGGCTCATGGATTGTAGGAGCCTGAAGTTCACTCACCCTGCGTAGAGATGTCATTGCAACTAGCAAAGCTGTTTGAGTGAGAATCTTTAGCGAGGCCTTGTGTAAAGGTTTAAAAGGCTTCTTCATTAGCTGTGAAAATATTAGGTTTAACTTCCATTTTGGGGCTGGCACCCAGTGAGGTGGCACTATCTTTTTGGCCCTTTCTAGGAACCCCTTAACACTGGTGTTTTAAAAAAAACCTCCTTCCTAAATTGCCTCGTGTAGTCCACAACTGCTGCTAAATGTACCTTTAATGAAGAGTAGGTTAGTTTGCAGTCTATGAGGTGTGTAAGATACTTAAAGACTGTTGTGTCATTAGTGTTGTCCTGGAATAGTCCTTTACTTTGACACCATTTTAATTATTGTTCGCATTTGGCTTTGTAACACTTCCTTGTTGTTGGCTCTCTTGCTTCTCTTCTCATTGCATTTTCAGGTAAATCAAAGTAACCACATGTGATACCCTCAGGAGCCATGCTGTTAAACTGACGCCTCTTGTTGAAGAACTCCCCCCCCCCCCCCCCCCCCGTCAGATCTCGTGTCTTTGTAACCTCAAAATGTCGCCATTCACAATTTCTACTAGGTCTGAGTACCAGCTTTGGCTCGCCCAATGAGGGGCAATGAGTATAATGGTCATGTTGGAATGTTTGCATTTGTTGATTACCCTGTGCAACATAGGTATAGGAGGGCAGTGGGGGGGGGGGGGGGGGGGGGGGGTTGGCATATGCTGGCATTTTGTGTTTGCCAACATTGGCTATAGATCTATTTTGTCCCTAGCAGTTGAATATCTGTTTAAGTACTGCTTGATTGGGCTCCCACTCATGCGAGAATGAGCCTTGCCTGCTTCAACATGGTCGTTTCCAGGTAGATGAATTGCTGTTAAGTTGGTTTCTGATTTGCCCATTTTCAGATTTCCCATGCGAATTTTGATAGAGCACAGGATTGTGTTCCTACCCGTTTGTTGAGGTAACTTAACTGTTGTATTATCCATTTGCACTAATATTTATTCCCGCCCCAAAGTTCTTTCTGCAATGCTTTTAAAGCTAGGGCCTCAAGTCTTTAGCTTCAGAATGTTTACTACTTCCTAATTCTTCCATACACGTCAGACCTGGAGTGTGCCCATATGTGCTCCCCAGCCCATAAGTGAGCATCTGTTGTAATGGGTACTGTTGAAGTTGGTTCCAAGAAAGATCTTGTCACTGTGAGTAAGGTATAGTGTTCACAGAGTCCAGTGGAACCACAAAGGTAGGCAGAGGTATAAGTAGATACCTTACTCTCGATTTGTGGTAGTGTGGGCGAGCAGTAAGGCTTTCTCAGAGGGTAGTGTTATTATTTCTTGCCTGAGTGTGTACAATAAATGCTTGTCAGACACTCAAAGACTGAACACAGACCAATTGGTTTGTAAAAATGTGTGTATGTTTTATTTCTAGAACCAAGCCAGGCCTGGTGCAGTTAAGTGAAATAATACTTTGCAGGTATAGCAGTTGAATAAAATGGAAATACAGTTGGATGCAATTGGTTTGTTTACAGGTAAGTCAGCCAAAATTACTTCACAGTTACTTTTGAGATTACTTTGTACGTACTTTTCAAATTATTTTAAGTTACTTTTTCTACTCCGCGTCATATGCCTAGATATCACACTGGGACATTTCCTAGAGAAAAGGAATGTAATTCAGTTTGTACATTTGCAGTTTTAGGGTTTCATACAAACCAACTCCACGCTTAGACTATTTTTCACAGAAAAGCAGTCAATGCAGTCCTATGGTAGAATAGATTTCAATGGATATTCTCTGGTTGCAACTAACACTGCAGGCTCAGGGACGAAGATCTTCTGGAGGCGACCATCGGTTGGAGAGGTAAGTTGTGATGTCTTAGGATGCCGGGACACCGTCAATTGGGCCACCCAAGTCTGTAGGTCGCCTGGTGCAGGGGTGTCGTTTGGCGTTAGGTTTCTCTTACTGGCTCCGGTCGCAGTCGGGGGGATCCTCCAGAGAGGAGCTGCAAGCGTCTGTTGGAGATTTGAGGTGGGTCAGGGATCACATATCCCAGGTCAGGATCGCCGGGGATACCTCCTCAAGGTATTGGGCCACTCGGGCCGTGGGAGTCCGGTGCAGAGTGGTGAAGACTCGAGCCAGAGTCTGTGGGTGAGCCATTCCGGTGCTCACAGGACACAACGAATAGTTTACCTGTCGGTGTAGTTTTGCAGCTTGAAGATCTTTCTGGATTCACTATGCTGTGCATTATTCCGCGATCTTGTGGTTGGGTCCGGATTCGTAGTCTTTTCTTTCTTTT
The DNA here is from genome assembly GCF_964204655.1 of Triturus cristatus. Classification (NCBI taxonomy): domain Eukaryota; kingdom Metazoa; phylum Chordata; class Amphibia; order Caudata; family Salamandridae; genus Triturus; species Triturus cristatus. The sequence goes on along the minus strand of NC_140584.1, from coordinate 931,602,756 downwards.
TTTTTTTTTTTTGTAGCCCAGGTGGGCGTCGACGACCACCATTTGGTGCACCTCCCGTGACGTCGTCGTGCTTCCTGCGGAAGTCCCACCTTTGGGGCGCCATCTTCGGGTTCTTTTTTCCCTTTTTTTTTTTTTTTTTTAACCCTAGGCGATTGATTAATTCTTCTTGTCCATTTTCTGTAATTTTTCATTCCTTCTGATCTTTTCCATTTCACCCCCTCTTCCTCCAGCCTCATCTTCCTGGCGGAGGTGGGTGGGTTCGCTAGTGAATCCAGAAAGATCTTAAAGCTGCAAAACTACACCGACAGGTAAGAAACTATTCATTTTGCAGCGTGAATCTTTCTGTGCATAGACTTTGTAGCGGTTTTCCTAATTTTGTGGCGGCTGGGTGGTAGATGAGCGTTGGTCGTTGAAAATGTGTTGAAGCACCTTCTGTCCAACCTGTGCTTCCTTGTTCATCTGAATGTCCACGCAGTAGTGTTTCGTGAACGTGTGCACAGATGCCCAAGTTGCCGCGAGGCATATGTCCTGGATGGGCGTGTTCGCCAGGAAGGCCACGGTGGCCCCTTTCTTCCTTGTGGAGTGAGCCTGAGGCCCCTCCGCTAGCTCCTGTCCAGCCTGTTTGTGGCAGAATTGAATAGTGAGGGCAATCCACCTAGCGATGGTGCCCTTAGTTACTGGCCTACCCATGAAGCTAGTAGCAAAGGACACAAACAGCTGCTTCGACTTCCTGAGTGCCTTGGTTCTCTCAATGTAGTGCATCACCGCTCTTCTTGCGTCGAGGGTGTGCAGGGCCTTTTCTGCGTTTGAAGTCGGGTTTTGGAAGAAACTTGGTATCTGAATACTCTGATTCATGTGGAACGCCGACACCACCTTGGGCATGAAGTGTGGGTCTGTTCTCAGGACTATTCTGTCCTTGTGAATCTGAATGTAGGGTTCCTGTAGTGTTAGTGCTTGAAGCTCGCTCACCCTGCGTAGTGAGGTTATGGCCACCAGAAAGGCCGTTTGCAGTGTGGCCTTGTGAATGGGTTCAAACGGTGCCTTCATGAGCTCCGTCAGCACCACGTTCAGGTTCCATGCCGGCGGCGGCAACCTTTTTGGGGGGGCCATCCTTTTGGCTCCTTCCATGAATCTCTTCACCACCTGCGAGGTGAAGAAACTTCCACCCTTTTCACCTCTGGTGTAGGCCACGATTGCCGCTAGGTGTACCCTTAGGGAGCTCTTTAGAAGGTGTGTGAGGTACCTCAGTACTGTTGAGTCTCTTGTCATTTTGTTTTGCAGGCCCTTTTTCCTGCACCACACAGTGAATCTCTTCCATTTTGCGCTGTAGCATTTTCATGTAGTTTGTTTCCTTGCCTCCCGTAGCACTCGCATAGTGCTCGGAGGCAATCTTAGGTGTGCCAACTCTAGGTCTTCAGGAGCCATGCCGCCAGGTTGAGGGTCTCTGGCTCTGGGTGCAGGACCTCTCCGTTTTGCATTGAGAGCAGGTCCTTCCTCCTCTCGAACCTGTATGGATTGCCTTGTGCCATTTCTTGAATTAGTGAGAACCATGTCTGCCTCGCCCACTGCGGAGCCACTAGGATCAGAGTCATGTTGCTGGTTCTGCATTTGTCGAGCACTCTGTGCAACAGGGGTATCGGTGGAAAGGCGTAGGCAAATGTCCTCGACCAGCTTATCCATAGGGCATTTCCCTGGGATTGCTGATCTGGTTGTCTGGCCGCGAAGCTTTGGCATTTTGCATTGTGGCGTGTTGCAAATAGGTCTATTGTGGGAGTTCCCCATCTCCGGAAGAGTTTTTCCGTTTCCTGGCCATTGAGCTCCCACTTGTGCGATGCCGAGGTCTGCCTGCTTAGCCAGTCTGCCTCCACATTGTCCTTCCCCGGTAGGTGAATTGCCAGTAGATCTATCCTGAGAGGTATGGCCCATCTCCAAATCTCCTGAGCTAGAGAGGAGAGAGGGAACGACTGTGTCCCCCCTTGTTTGTTGATGTAGAACATTGCCGTGGTGTTGTCTGTTTGAACCAACACCCTCTGGTTGTACAGGTGCTTCTGGAATGCCTTCAGGGCTAGCAGGATTGTTTTCAACTCGAGGTAGTTGATATGGCGAACCGCATCTGCTGGAGCCCACAGACCCCTCACTCTGAGGTTGTCCATGTGCGCTCCCCATCCCTTATGCGATGCGTCCGTGGTAATGGTCACTGATGGGATTGGTGGTGTCAGGCTTCTCCCTGCTGTCATGTTGTTTCTGTTCCACCAAGTTATCTCCTCCTGCACTGCGTGCGTAACAACCACTAGATCCTCCCAACTTCCGTTTGCTTGTGACCATTGCTGTTGTAGCCATTCCTGGAATGGTCTCATGTGCAGGCGTACATTCGGCACCAGCTGGATACACGACGCCATCATCCCCATCATCTTGCTCACAGCCCTCACTGTCAGAGCTCGCCCCTTCTGGTAGAGCCGCGTCTCCCTCAGTAGTGCATCTGTCCTCCTGTCGCTGGGCACTACTGTACTGTTCAGGGAGTTGATTTTCGCCCCCAGGAAAACCTTCACCTGTTCCGGTTCCAGCGATGACTTGCCCCAGTGGATCGAGAACCCCAGATTCGTGAGGGTGTCTGTTACGCGTTTTGCGTGCCTCTCGCACTTCTCGCGTGAGTTTGCCTTGACCAGCCAGTCGTCTAAGTAGGGGTAGACATGGATTCCCTGTCTTCGTAGGTGGGCCGCGACCGCCGACAGGCATTTTGTAAAAACCCTTGGTGCCGATTTTAATCCGAAGGCCAGGGTTGTGAACTGGTAGTGTTCCTGGTCGATGTTGAATCTTAGAAGGCCCTTGTGTCTTCTGTTTATTGGGATGTGAAGGTAGGCATCCTTGAGGTCCACGGTGACCATGAAGTCCCCGTCTCTTATTTGGGGCAGTACCTCCTGCAGCGAAGTCATTTTGAACTTCTGCGTTCTGATGAACTTGTTTAGGTAACGCAGGTCCAGGATGGGTCTGAGGTTTCCGTCTACTTTCGGGACCACGAAGTAGTTTGAGTAGACCCCTTTGTTGCGTTCGCTGAACGGCACTGCCTCTATGGCTCTTTTTTCTAGAAGTTTCCGTGTTTCTTCTCTGAGTAGTGCCAGTTCTTGGGCCAATCTCTGTCTTCCCTTTGGTTTCCTGTTTGGAGGTCTTTTCTCCAACTCTACGCAGTATCCGTACTGCATGATGTTCCGTATCCACTTGTCTGTGGTTATACGCCGCCACTCCTGAAGGTAGAACCTCAGTCTTCCGCCTACTGGTGTTGTATGCTGGTAGACTTTTGAATATTCTTTTCCCCCTGATGTTACTTTTTTGCGCCTCACCCTTGGTGGCATGACGAGGGTAGGCGTCCTCTTGCGTGCTGAGTCACTTTGATGAGGGCTGTTCGCCCCCTCTCCTCCTTTGGCCACGTCCGTTCCCTCTCCCGCGAAAGGACTGGCCCCGAGGTTGGTACTGCCAGTTTTGCTTCTGCTGACCTTGTCCGTGACTTTCACCCTGCTGACCCTGCTGGAACGTCTGGTGCGACGGCCCCTGCTGGCTTCCTCCCCTACCGTAGGGTCTCCGAGGGATTGCCTCGCCTCATTCCCCTCAGCTGTAGGGCCCCCATGGACCTCGCCGTTTCGTTTTCCTTTTTCAGCTGGGTGAGCTTCTCGTCCACTGTTGCTCCGAACAGTGTCTCTCCGTTGAAGGGGGTGCCAAGGATGTTGTTCTGCACCTCCGGTTTGAATCCCGAGATTCTTAGCCATGCATGCCTTCTCTCGGTGACCCCTATGGCCATGAGTCTTGCTGAAGTCTCTGCCCCGTCCAACGCTGTCTTTATACACGAGTTGGCGATGTTCTTGCCTTCGTCTATCAGGTGTGAGGCTCTCTGGCGGTATTCTTCGGGGAGGTGCTTTACTAGCTCCCCCATCTCGTCCCAGTGCTGGTGTCTATTGAGGAGTGCATTGGAATTCGCCATGCGCCAGTGCATTGCGGCGTTCCTCTCGACCTTTCTTCCTGTGAGGTCTATCCTCCTGCTCTCTTTATCAGGTGGTGGGCCCGAAGTTGCTGGTACGTTGGCCCTTCTCCTGGCCGTGGAAGCTATGATGGAGTCGGCGGTCACGCTACCCTTGATGTAAGGGGGGTCCAGGGAGGAGTGCTTATATTTCTTCTCTGTCCTGGGCGTGATCGACCTGCAGGTCGCTGGTTCCTTGAAGGCTTCTCTCCCCTGATTCATCACACTTTGTAGCATGGGGAGGAACTGGCTCCTTGTCTGGATGGGGAGCAGGGTCTCGAGGAGAAAATCGGCTTTCGGCTTCTCCTCGTCGAGTTTGACGCCGAAGGCTGTTGCTGCGCTCCTGACCACCATATTGTACACCCAGATGTCGTCGGGTGGCGAAGGCCTCGAAGGGTACGTGTCCACGGGCTCCTCCGGGTTTTCGGTGTCGAGATCCTGCCATTCGATGTCGTGGCTGGTAGATGGCGCCGAGTTGTAGAACGACTGTTGGTCTTCTTCCTCAGCTTCACCATCATAATAGGGCTCTTCTTCCTCTTCGAGATCCCTTGTTAGTCCTTCGGTGTCGAATTCGTCCTCGACCACGTCCGCCGATGAAACCGTTGGAATCTTGAATTCCTTCATCTTGGCGTCGAACTCCTTCTTCCTTTGAAGGATGTTCTCCATTTCGGCCTCGAGCCGCCTCTTCTTTTTCTCCATCTCGGAGATGCTTTCGGCGTCGACCGCGGGTCTTTGACGAAACTTGCGTCGACGTCGACCGTTCTTTCTGCGTCGATCGGCCCGTTTCCTGGGTTGTCTTCGACGACCCTTGCTTTTCGGCGTCTTTCGGCAGCAGGGAGTCCTTTTCTAAGGATCCGCTTGGCCTCTTGTCCATGGTTCCCCCTTTGGTCGTCGAAGTTTTCGGCGCCGGGGCTCCCTTCGTGGACTTAGACTCTGATTTTCTCGAGTCACCCTCGTGTTTGAGGTACTTTCTGTTTTGCGCTCGACGATTCTCTTACCTCGTCTTCTTTTTTCTTGTCGGTCTCTACGACCGTGAAGTTTTCAGCTGTCTCGGCGACGTTTTCCTCGTCGTCCGTGGAGAGGCCCAGATCGTAGAGCGACGGGGCCTTACCCTTGCCATCCATGCTGGCGTTGGCTCTTCTCTGCCGATCTCTCACCCTGAGCGTCTTCGGCGCGAAGGCTGAGCAGGCGTTGCAGTCCTTACTCTGGTGTTCGACCGGTAGGCAGAGGTTGCAGACCGGATGCTGGTCCTTCTGCGCGAACTTGTGGTGGCAGTTTGGGCAGAACTTGAATGGCGTCTTGTCCATTGCGCTCAGGGCCTCTGAGTGCGCATTCTCCAAGGTCGAAGAAAAAGGGCGCTGAACCTCCTTTCTTCGCGCTCCTGATGAAATCTCTTCCTTTCCTGTGATATCCTCTAGTATTTATCGACGAAACTCGCTTTTCTTTCTTCTTCCTTCGAGTGTAATTCTGGAGCTTCCCGATGACGATCCAGACCCAACGGCGGAAAAAAGAATCTGAAGATGGCGCCCCAAAGATGGGACTTCCGCAGGAAGCACGACGACGTCACGGGAGGTGCACCAAATGGTGGTCGTCGACGCCCACCTGGGCTACAAAAAAAAAAAAAAAACAAAGAAAAGACTACGAATCCGGACCCAACCACAAGATCGCGGAATAATGCACAGCATAGTGAATCCAGAAAGATTCACGCTGCAAAATTCTGGTTTGGGAAGACAGGGCAGGTCCTCCGGGTTCTTAGGGGCTGCTTGTTGCAGAATACCAGTATTTCGCTGTAGCAGGTCGAGGGACGGGCCAGTAGAGCTGTGGCCAAGTCAGTTGGTGTCCTCTTTTTCAACACAGCTCTTTGGTCCTTTTGGTTTCTTCTTGTCTGAGGAGACAAGGTGCAGGGTGGCCCCTAAATTCTGGGTCATTACAGGTAGGGTACAGGTGGGGACAAATGGGTCCCTTCCTTGGGGTGGGTACACCCCCTATTATTCCACCCTCCAGTGGGAGGGGGGCATAAGCCTCACTCTGGTTGGCTGGGTCCCCATCGTCAAGACAGCACGAACTGGAGAGTTGTTCTTCACCTCACCTCCCCCACCTGAGGTGTGGGGTTGGCAAAGGTGGGCACACCTCTCCTTCTTACTTGGTTTTCCTGCCAATTCTCCCGTCCAAAGTGGGGGTCTGTGCTGGGAGCTGGGGTAGCTCACAAAGGTGGCAGGCCTTTGAAGCTTCCCCTTTGTGGACCCAGCCCATCCTGGTGGAGGAGGCTTGGCACCTCATGCCAGGATGTGCATTGCCTCAGACCCCAGAGAGCAGCAGGCTCTCAACCCAGGGGTCCAGAAGCATGTCTGGTAGTGGCAGCTGGCGAGCAGCCACTCTGCCAGGACACTACAGTTGGGTGGTTTTTCAGGTGGCATCTCTAAGATGCCCTCCGAGTGCCTTTTTTTTTTTTAAATTAAATTCCATACTGGCATCAGTGTGGGCTTAATTTTCGGTGGCGGCTTTTGGTGGGTGTGTGGGTAGGTGTAAAGATAGAGGGCCTCTAAGGGTGGCAAAATAAGTGCAGCAGGCCTTAGATGTCTTCCCTCGTCACAGTGCCCTTGGTACCCGTGGTCCCTTTTACAAGGAACTTATAGGTGGCCAGAGAATCGCCAATTGGGTTGTGCAACAGTACAGTTTAGGGAATGAACATAAGCTGACAGGAACCCAGTGCAGTCAGTCAAAGTACATCAACAGTAGGCTTAAAGTGCGGGGCAACCATGCAAAAAGGGGCACTTTTGTACAATTGTCAAATGTGATCTGTTCCACCATGCTATCTCCTCCTGTACTTTGTGTGAATCACTAGATGCTCCCAATGGCTTGAGACAATTGACCTTGTATCCATTCTTGAATCTGTATCATATGAACACTTGCATATGGGATAAGATGGATGCATGAGGCCAACTTCCCCATTATTTTTCCCACAGTCCTTGCTTTCAAACTGACCCCTCTGGTAGAGGAGAGTTTCTTCAATTATGGATGCTATTCTCTTCTGGCACAAGTAAGCCTTTCCCTCTTTCGAGTTTATTCTTGCTCCCAAAAGGATCCTTACTTGCTCTGTCAATTTTGATGATTGTTCTATGTTTACTTAAAAAGCGCAGGCTGTAAAGTGTGGCTAACACCCTCTTGTATGTTTGACATTTGCTGAAAAAGTTTGCTTTTAATCAACCAATTTTCTAAGTAAGGATATACGTGGATGCAACTTTTCAAGAAAACTGCGACTGCTGCTAGGCACTTTGTAAATACTCTTGGTTCAGACTTGATTCCAGAGGCTAGAATCTTGAATTGGTAGTAAGTTTTGTTGACTACAAAGCGCAAGTATTTCTTGCATTTGTGATTCAGACGGATGTGTAAGTAAGCATCTTTTAGATCTGTAGTTGCCATGTATTTTCCCTTTTGTAACTGCGGCATGAACTACTGCAATGATGTCATCTTGTATTTTTGTCTCGTTATTAACTTGTTTATGAAGCAACGGTCTAGTATTGGCCAGAGTACCGTGCTGTATTGGAATTTGGAAATATGTTAAGTAATTTCCTCGATTTATCGCTTTCTTGGGCACTTTTTGTAATAACTGCTATGCCAGCAGTTTCTCTACTTCCTTGAGTAGGCGGCATGTTTCCTCCTTTAAGTGGACAACGTTCTTTAGTCCTTTTTCTTATGGGGGTGTTTATTACTTCTATTCAATATTCAAATTGTACGATGTTTATTATATAATTCTCTGATGTTCGCTTCCATCACTCCAGAAGGAAGTACTTTGTTCTGCTTCCCACTAGGGTGTGTGTAAGGGTTTGATGACTAGGTAAGTCACTTCCGAGGGGGCTGCTTCTCTGGGAGGCTGTGCTCTACCTCGGGACGGCCTCAAAAGGGCTACCGACTTGGTGTCTAATACTGCCAACGCTGTGCAGGTGTTTAAGTTTGGCTTGCACCTTGGAAACTTGGATGTGTAGCTGTTCCAGAGAAGCTACCTTTTCCTGGCAGTCTATGGCTTGGTGTTCCCCTCTGTGGGTTTCCTCTGAATATCAATGCTCCCCGACCTCGCAGTTTTGTTGTCTTTCTCCAGCTGTTACGTGTCAATGTTTGCCTGAGCTTCAGGCTTGAAATCAGACACTCAATCATGCATGAAGTCTTAGTGTTGAGGCCACCATAATTTGGCGGCCTGCCATATTCGCAGCATCTAGTGTCGACATGATCCATATATTTGCAACGTTTTCCCCCTCCTAAGCTAGGCAAGATGCTCTCTTGCTGTACTATTGATCAGGTTTTTTGGCAGTAAGCTTGTGTGAACATCCAAGGTTTCAACAGCTTCCTGAAGCTCATATAGTTTATTTCTAGTCTAATTTCAGTTGGGACTACGTTCCAAATAGGGAGCCCTATCACTGTAAATTTTGCTCCTCTAATCCTTTTCCGCTTAAATCTCAGAACTGTGAGAAGGTTCAAATGGACTGATCGAAGATTGGCCGTCTGGGTACAGCTCTGGATTCTTGAGGATATACACTTTAGGCTTTTGTTATGGAGTGATTTAAAGATAGTACAGCCTGTTCTAAAGATAGTCTGTTGGGCCACCAGAAGCCAATGTAATTTCTTCATCAATGGTTTGATATGTCTATGTTGTTCAAAGACCAGGTAGCTGTCCGATTTTGCACCATTTGAAGTCTGTGGTTGAGGTCTATTCGGAGTCCCAGGTAGAGGGCAAGTGATTCATTAGCTCTCCCATATCAGTGTTGGTATGCGCATTTATTAAGGAGAGCATTTGAGTTTACTTTTCTCAACTGTATAGGCGCGCCCGCTTCTCTGATCGCCCAGCCACCATAGCCTGCAAGCTTTCCAGCCCCTGCGTGACTGAGGACGCAGCCCTGACAGACCCCTCTCAATTTCTACCTGAAAACATAGAAATTCTCATTACTCAAGCATGCACAAGTCCTGTCTGTTCTGGAACCAGGAGACTGGATGGTATCGTTGGACTTTCAGGAAGCATTCGTCCACATTCCAGTCCTACTTGCCCACAGACGTCACCAGCGGTTAACTGTAGATCACAAGGATTTTTTGTTCACTGTGCTCCCATTTGGCCATACCAGCTCCCCTCAGATGATCACCAAGGTGATGGCGGTGGTTGTAGCTCATTTGCGATGATCAGGGATGGCAGTCTTCCCCAATCTTGACAACTGACTGTTAAAGGCGGGCTCATCCCAGTCAGTTGTCTCGTTGATATATCTGCCACACCAGGAGACAAGTCTTAAACTTCAACAAAAAAGTCGAACATACAGTCAAAAATATGACTGGGGTAGCGCTCTCTAGATCTACGTCCAATGGCATAGAAGAAAAGAACAGATGTCAGCGTGTTAATGAGTGGAGCCAAACGATACTACCTACAGAAGCTTGGGGGTACAGCTCACAAATAATTTCTGAATTCAGTCCAACGGCAGGGGATAATTCTAAGCTAAGAAATCTGCAGCTAGAAGTCTATCAGATGGACTGATTTGCAAACAGGTGTTTAAGTAATTTGCCTCACCAGTGCCTTTTTTGCTTGGCCAGATGTTGCTGCAGTAGTGCTTAGTGGAGGTATGCACAGAGGACCACTGGCCACCAAGCAAATGTTGACAGATGTTGATTATCCATTATTTCCTGGTGGCATGCGCCCTCTTCCTTTCCTCCAGTGCCACTCCCACTGCTGTGGTGGCACCTTTATATTGTCAGGACCATCGATCTTTCTGTAGTTCCCTTTATCACTGGTAGCCCTTTGGTTGTTGCGGCTAAAGAGAACAAGCATTGGCATAGCCAATAGGTCTCGCTTTTGGGACCTTAAAGTATTTAGTTATGCAACTGTTGCATGGCTAAACACTTATAAGGTCCCAAAGGCGAGACCTATTGGCTATGCCAATGCTTGTTTTGTACTGCACGATAGTCTCAATTTAATTTAATTTTTTATGTATTTATTCTCACACATTGTATTCCTAAGGAGTGTGGTATTTTGACTTCTATCTGTTGATGGTACACCCGGTATGCATCTTCTATCTTTGAATGAACATGTTCCTTTTTCTGTAGCCATAGCTGCCAAGGTTTCAGATTGCCACGTGTGACATTTTCATAACTTCACTGTAATTATGAGTGACATTTCACCGACTATGAGTGACACTTTCTCACGAGCAAAATCAAGTTATGAAGACGAGGGAAACGTATAAATATCAGTTATTACACCCATTATGAGCAACAAGATAATTGTCAAACGGCTTCCATTTATCAGACTCATGTCTAAGTACATATACTTAGAAAATAGTACAAATATCACAAAGCTTCTTTGCAACATATTAAATCAAGGCTCTGAACACTAGCTCAGGAGCAATTTCTTTTACGGTTGTGTGGTTTTTGAGGCTTGTGCTTCTGTGTGGCGAATGCTACAAGCCTGCACAACACATCCAGCTATGGAAAGCCATACCATTTGGCAATGGAGGAGTTCAGACCTTTCTCTTGTGCAAAATTGACCTGTGGCGGTGTCTATATTCAAAGTTACAGGCTGTCACTCAGACCAGCGGCAGCCGACCCAGATAAATAGTGGTGAAGGCAGTGCGGGGTGGTGGGGGGGGGGGGGGGGGGGGGGAGCGCACGGTGGAAGGTTGTATACAAAAAAAAATAAGACTTACCTTGGGCTGCCGGCCACCTCGCGCTCCTCTGCATCCAGTCCCTGGTCCCAGCAGTCCCCAGGGCAGCATCACTGACTTCCCATCTAAACCCCTAGCTGCTCTCAAGCATGAGAGCAGCGTGGGGATTGGCCTGAGCGGGCTGGATTAACACTCGCTCAGGCACAGGGAGTCTGCTGTTTCTCCAACCCTGCTGTGCAACACAGCTGGGCTGAAGAAACCTATGTGCGCATGTCAGTATGGCCGGGCTAAGACAGCCAGCCAAACTGACATGCGCACTTAAAAGTGCACCTCCCACTTCTCCCCCTTCTCCCTCCAATGGCCCTGCCCTTCCCTGCACATGGTGGCTCAGCCAACAGCTGAAAAATAAAAAACCATAATAAAATATAATTTTATTTTGCAGCTGCTGGCTCTGAGACAGTGGGCGATGCTCCTCCGCCATTGTGGAGGAGCCGCCACTGGCTCAGGCTTTGACTAAGAATGAAGATAAGCCCTCCAGTTCTGCATGAGACTCAGGCTTTCCTCTGTGCCTCAGATGTCGAAGCTTAAGGAACACGAGGATAAACTTTTGGTCCCATCATTTTGCCACCTGTAGCTACGCAGTTCCTCAAGTGGGCCGGGTCACCTAAATCATGTGCAACTTAAATTTCACCAGTATAATTCACGTAATTTTGGGAAGTTAGCATTACGTTTGTTACTTGAAATGACACCAGTTGTGTTATTAAGCTGCCATTCTTGGTAAAAACCTAGCGTAGGAACAGCCTGTACAGCTAGAACGTTAATGACTTTAGTTGTTAGCAATTGTGTTTTGTTGCACTATTTTGTTTTAGCTGGAACTGTGTCTTTGCAGCAAAATTTGATGTGAAGGTGCATTTTACACTAAGATATAGTGGTTAATAAGGGATTTGCATTTTGCATAACAATGCATAGTTTCACAAAATTTTCCCAAAATCTCATGTAATTAACCAAATTTCTTACACACCGACTTACTTGTAGAAGAGTGACTACTGGATAATGAGGCAGTGCTCACTCTAGATAATCTTAACACAACTGCGATAGGAACGAAATATAATATTGCAGTATTTCCAGGTCCTACTAGAAGGAGAAGCTCAGAGTGGGTAAAGCAGACAAGAACAAGTCATAAGAGGATCAGAATGGGAGTAGGGTTTTGAAAGGGAAAGGAGAAAGAAAAAATGTGGAAGACCACCCAGCTAGATGCGACCTTCAGTAGAATCCTGGGAAACCATACAATGAGCAAAGTTGGCAGTCAACAAAAGAATGAAGATCACACTTCCTCTCCAAGTAGTTCACCTGGTTTATCAGAAGTGAGGGACCCAAAACAATAAGGATCCACCACCGTTTCATTGTGCCCCAGCAACCAATGCATGATCTATCAAAACGTACAGACCTTGCGTGTCTTGGCGGGCTCATGCGCCAATGTTGATGAAACCTGCAGCATTTTTCTTCAAGCCCCTTATCCTTCTGAGAAACATTGGACAGGAAGACGCATCCTGGTACACAGGTCCAAAGGGGGGAGCCTCAGCAGGATGTCCCTTAAAACTCTGAACATTAGCTGTGGAGCAGTGCCTGCGTTGGGCAATTATTTGTTTACAAGGCATTTGCATTGAAGAGACGCCGTACCAAGGTGCCATTAACAAGTTGGCTTTAAAAAACATGTTTTTACCTTTACAGGTGGAAATATGGAGGAATGTGAGAGGACCTACCACAAAGCCTGTAGTGCAGCCATGTGATTGAAAAACACTGGGGCAAATGCAGCCAAGGCCTTAATGACTATTCCCACATGGCTCTTCATTGCCCCACATTGTTTTAACCATATGCATCTGCCCCTTGTTTGACCTATTTAGATTTGGCTGAAGAGGAATGTCCCAAGCAGAAGGGGCGTGGCTTGGCGCCCGCGAGTGATAGCAGCGCCCGAGTAAAGCTCCGGAGCGGCACCGTGAGACCAACCGGTTCCTGCTTTCCATTCCTGGGGGCGAGCGGATGAGAGAGCGTCGGAATATGCCCTGATCACACTTGACGTCGGCTGAAGCCCTTTCATGTCTCCGCGACGCTGAAATTGCCGCTTGAAAGCTCCCTCAGGATTCTCTCGATGCGGCGGCCATCTTAGCTTTGCAGATTAATGCGTGTTATCCTGAGGTAACTGCTTCGTCAACTCAGTGCTGTGAGCGCTCGATATTATACATTCTTTGGGGCTCACATTTCACTTTCCTGATTATTCTTCCTCTCCACATCGATTTTTGCAATGCTTACCTTCTATTTGGAGCGCTAGTCACACATACTGTATTTCAACAATGTTCCTTCATGAAGCGCCCTTCTCTCCCATATTTACCGCTGAGCTCTTTTTCAAGACATGACATTATCAACGCCCTACTAGGATCCCCTCATGCCTTCGCCACGAGTGCACGCCTGGCTGTTTCTATATCATCAATGTTATTAGCTGTTGCAGGCTTCTTTGAAGTACGTGAGAAGTCATTTCGCTTCATATCTCGCTAATCTGCCTAAGAATATCCTGCACTGCGCAAAGCGATGTTATCGACATTCTGCAATATAGTGCCTCACTAACAGCATCTAGGCATCATCACAGTTGGTTCTTCTGTCTGAGTATTGTGGAGATGGTTGCTTTCTCTGCTTGACGTACTTGCCACCTGCGTACTCCTGATGTGTCTTCTCCTGAGCTCTCTTTGTTCTAGCTTTTTGTGACCTTTAACGAGTCAACTTTTACACGGCTTTGTCATATGGGCAGACTCAAGTCAATGTTGCATTCATCTCGCCCACCCAAACCTCAGATTCTGAAGAACTCCAAGGTTTTCTCTGCTCTTTCACAACTGGAAGATTCTCTTAACTCGTCTGGCTCTGTTACGCCAATGCATCCTTCCAGGCACTCGCCAGATAACTCTAAATCTAACACGAAGAGGCTTAAGTCGGACTCCCTCTCACCTCCAAAGCACTCTGGTCCAGTGTCCATGGAATTATTGTTAGAGGAAATAAGATCCCTGCGTCCTTTCATGGAAGAGACAAACAGTAAGCTCCAAGTTCTCACGGACAATTGGTCACAAATGGAGACGAGGGTCACATCAATCGAAAAATCCGTTCAGTCGTTCCAAGAAACATCCTCTGTTGTCTCAAACCTGAAATCTCAAGTCTCGGATCTTCAACAACAAGTAGAGCAGTTAGAAAACAGAAACAGACGCAACAATCTTCGTATTTATGGCCTAGTTGAAGGACTCGAAGGGTCTGACCCAATTGCTTTCTTCAAGACGTTTCTTCCCAAGCTCCTCCATCTGCCACAGGACAAGGCTCTCAATATTCAGCGTGCTCACAGATTGGGTCGGCCACCTTCTTCTGCTTCTTCCTCACAGAGACCCAGAGGGGTCATCATCTATTTTTTGGAATATTTAGATCTGACGGCGGCCAAATCCTCTCCGAATCTGTCCTGGTCTGGCTCATCCCTATTCTTTGCACAGGACTATGCTAAAGCCACCGCCAACCGTCGCAAGGTTTTTCTGAGCCTGAGAGAAGATCTGCGCGCGATGGGGGCACGATACGGCCTTTATCACCCATGTTTATTCAAAGTTACATATAATAATAAGACTACAACCTATGAAGATCCTGTGCGTTTACAAAGCTTCATCAATGAGCACAAATCATCTACCATGGATGTCTCCGGACCATCATCCTCTGCTCCTGGTTGACTAGTGCTTATATGACTATTTGAAGGCTCTCTCTATCTTGTTCTTGTTTCATGACTCTTGTTGGGTTGCAGTTGCCCTTAGTTTTTCTGATTATCTAATTATCCACTAGGCCGATGTTCTATTGTTCTATTGTTTATACATGATGCTGTCCCTTGTTCTACTTGTTAGTTTTGGTCTTGTCATAATCCCCTAATATGCTTTAATTCTTTGTTCTTCTTTTTTCGTCTTACAGGAATTTTTTTCGTGTTCAATGGTGTCTCCCGGTCCCTGCTTCGTTGCTCGTGGATGTGCTGCCTCACCCATGTGGTTCCTTCCCTCCCCCACCCTTTCTCGCACCCTTCCTCTGTAGGTATGTTTTTTCATTACTCCCTCAATTGTTTTCCCCGTGCATCCGCTGTTCTTTCCTTATATCCCTTCCTATTCTCTCTTCCCTTGTTCTCATTTTTGTTCATTTGTATCCATCTTGTCTTCCTACCTCTGATCGGAACTTTTAGTTTGTGTAAGCAATGTATCCTTTGTCTCTTTACATACATTTGTTTCTCAACTGTTTCCTTACTTTTGGCTTTCTGCTTAAATTTTTGTACTCCTTCCTTACACTTGTCCTTTCTTGATAACACAAATGCTCTTATTTGCCCTTTATCCTCCCTCTCTTCAACATTTTCACGCTACTTTCTCTTCTCTCTTTATGTCTTTTCTTCTTTTCATGGGTTTTTTATTCATTACTCATGTTTTCCACATTTTTTGTGAGATTACTTTTATGTCATTAAATATACTGTCATGGAATGTGAAGGGTATTAATTCTCCGATTAAGCGCCAAAGGATTTTGTCACACTTAGCCAAATTGAACGTTGATATTGCATTTCTCCAAGAAACGCATTTAACTGATACTGAATCTGTCAAACTTAAACGTGGTTGGGTGGGCGAACTCTTTTACTCGCAGGGTGACGGTAAACGGAATGGTGTGGCAGTCCTTTGTCGTAAATCTCTCCCCTTTCAGGTTCTTACCCAAGAATCGGACGCTTTTGGCAGGTGGGTTTATGCCAAGCTATCACTCGGGGGTGTTCCAATCTCTCTCCTTAACGTTTATGGCCCAACCACGGGTGAACCTTCTTTCTGGGCCAATTTCTCTCCACTCCTAACTAAATTTATGGACCACAATTTTATTTTGGCGGGAGACTGTAACCAACCGTTGGATCCCTTTATTGATAGGTCATCCAAGACCCCCTATACTCCTAACAAACCCCACAAGCTATTTAGTCATGCTATTTCACAACAGAAGTTAGTAGACTCTTGGCGCCTATGTAATCCAAAATTACGGGAATACACTTTCTATTCTCCTTGTCACCGCTCCCAATCACGATTGGATTACATTTTTGTTTGCCACAATCTCACTCAATCGCTTTTACACTCCGAGATTGGCCCGATTTTGCTTTCAGACCATGCCCCTGTTCTCACATGTGTTGATGTATTTCCTAAGATTGCTGGTCCCAGAAGATGGCGCTTCAATAACTCCCTCCTTGCCGATTTCAAGTTCACAGCTGCCTTCACCTCCTTTTCTGTCGATTTTTTTTTTACTAATGACGACGCCACCCTTCCGGAGCATACTATTTGGGATGCCTTTAAAGCAGCGGCACGTGACTTTATCATTAATTATGTCGCAAACAAGCGTAAAACTGCTCGATGGCACACCAAAAACCTCCTTTCAGATATTAAGAGATTGGAACATACATATTTCACATCCCACTCTGTTGATAGCTTGATGGCCCTTGTTGCAGCAAAAATGAAATTCAATGAGAAATCTACAGAAGATGCCTCCCTGTATTTGCTGAAGTCGACTGCTAAATTTTATGGAGGTAGGAACAAAGCAGGGAAACTCCTAGCTAACTATTTGAAGATTAAGCATAATAAGTTAAATATTGAATCTATTTATGACTGATGATAATTTGAAACATGTGGATGCTGACATTCTTGCTGAGTTTTCACGTTTCTATGAGACTTTGTACACACCGGGGACTCAACCCTCTCCCAGTTCCCTTGCCCACTTTTTTTCTACCATCCACACACCCGCCAATTTCCCTCTTGACCTCTCCTCCTTAGAATCTGACGTCACACAAAAGGAATTGCTCACTGCTTTGCAACTTCTCAAACTCAACAAGGCTCCAGGTCCAGACGGTTTTACCGTTGAATTTTACCTTCATTTTTCTAAGTTATTGATTCCACGATTGCATTCCCTTCTTCATACTTTTATTGCCCAAGGTGCTTCCTCAGGGACGTTTTCAGATGCTCATATTTGTTTGATACCCAAACCTGGGAAGGATGCTAAGTATTGTAAAAACTACAGGCCTATATCCTTAGTCAATATTGACTACAAGCTTTTTGCTAAGGCATTGGCGATTCGACTAGATCACCTTCTCCCTGATCTTCTGGGTGAAGAGCAGTCCGGATTTGTCAAAGGTCGACATATTACGGATAACACAAGACTCCTATTTAATATATTGTCAAAATCTTCCCGCTGTCAGCAATCCCTTGCAGCAGTTGCCCTTGACGCTGAAAAAGCGTTTGATCGGGTTGAGTGGCGCTATCTTTTTCACACCCTCACTTGGTTTGGTTTTGGACCCAGATTCATTTCTTTGGTCTCCCTGCTGTACTCACACCCTAGAGCTGCAGTATTTGCAAATGGTCAAATCTCTTCTTATTTTGATTTAGGCAGAGGCGTCCGTCAGGGTTGCCCCCTTTCCCCCTTTCTTTTTAACCTTGCTTTAGAACCTTTTTTGTCCAAACTACGTCGGAATCCCGCTATCCATGGCTTCCAGATTCTCAAATTAAACTCGCTGCTTATGCAGATGATATTTTACTTTTTCTTTCCAATCCTGCAGAATCCATCCCCGCTTTCCTAGATGAAGTCCGAAATTATTCCTCCATTTCTGGATACAAGCTTAATCATGATAAGTGTGAGATCCTACCCTTGACTAAATTTACTTTCAAACAAGATTTTACTGTCTCCCAATTTACTTGGTGTCCCTCTCATATTAAATATCTGGGGTTATATATCACTTCCTCCATTCCAGACACTGTCTCTTTATGCATGTCCAAATGCGCACAAAAGATTGCGGACCTCACTGCAAGGTGGCATCCTTTATACCTGTCATGGTGGGGTCGCCTGGAGACTATTAAAATGATGATTTCCCCCATTATTCTTTATACATTGTCCAACATTCCAGTATCAATCCCATCGCGATTCTTTAAAAAGTTTAACTCAGTATTATCCTCATTTTTATGGAACTCAAAAAAATCCCGAATGTCTCTTGCCAGACTAATTCACCCTGCTTCTGAAGGGGGTGTCAACTTTCCTGATTTTCCTGCTTATCAGAAGGCCTTTTTGTTACGTCAAGCCTCCCTCTGGCTGCAAGATCCCACCTCTCCCTGTCCTTTGTGGGTTAAGGTTGAGCGTAATCTCCTGTCTCCGTTTTCTTTTGCAGAATATCTTGCTTTCTCCCGCAAACCCTCTTCGCTTCCCACTCCTATTCACAAGTACACTCAAGCTCTTATTGTCTGCTGCCCCTAATCCACCTCTGACCATTGACGATTTCCTCTCCTCCACCATTTGGCATAATAAATATCTTTTAATTAGTAATAAGCCCTTTTACTGGAAATCTTGGAGAGCCCGGGGTTTGATTTGGATCTCGCAACTTTTTTCTGGTCCCACCTTTTTCTCTTTTTCCGATCTTTGTTGTTCTTTTGGTTTACCCTCATCCTTTTTCCCCCCAAGTATCTTTTACTTAAAGCTGCTATTCGAGACTTTCGATCAGATATCGAACTCTTCACCTCCCCTTGTTTCACACGTTCCTAGCTCTCAGCTCCACTCTCTCCTACGTAACACCCCCAAGGCATCTCTTATTTATAAATACCTCCACACGCATGAGCTGCCCAGACCTAAATCCAAAGTTGAACATCAATGGGAATCGGATCTCGGAATAAACTGGCCGATATCTATATGGGATAAGATATGGGCAAAACTCCGTAAAACCTCCAGAGCGGCTTCCCTGACACAATCCTTATTTTTTATTTATAACAGATTACCTCACGCCTTCTACACTAAATAAGCGTTTTCCAAACACCCCAGATTTATGCTGGTCGTGTGATACCTCTAATGCTACCTTACTCCACATGCTACTCCTTTGTAAACATGTGCATGACTTTTGGTTACAGGTGTGGGCTCAAATTAATGTTATTTTCCATACTTGTATTCCTTTTTCTCTCTCTCATCTCTTCTTACGAAGCTTATCTTCTAGCTGGGATATTGTAGATATGAATGTTCGCATTGTTGATTTATTATTGGCTGTAGCTTTTCAACAAATTACTGTTAATTGGAAAAATACATCTCATATTTCCCTCAAAGCATGGTGGTATAATGTTTGCCACAACCATAGACTTGATACTGCCTTTGTTTTTCCTGTTCAATTAGCAGCTAAACGTGCAGACTTATGGCTTCCCATTACGCTGTATTTAAATAACTGTGCTGCCCGTTCTTTCCGTCCAATGCCTGCTCAACAAGAAGTTCCTAAACCTCCATGATACCCTTTTCACATTCAAGATTCTCTAGCATATTGTTTTGTTTTTATTCTTTTAACGATTTGCTGTTTAACTTATAACGGTTATGCCTTTTATGATTCCTTTTCTATTGCCCATGATTACTGCTTTATTGTAATTTTCTTATCTCTTACATTTTGCATTTGTTATCCCTTCCTCCCCCCTCTCTTTCCCTCTCCCTTCCCTCCTCCCCTTTATAGCTGACATTGTGTATTGATTCTTCTCTTTTCATTCCTTAATAAAATCTCATTGAACTTAAAAAGGAATGTCCCTAGCAGACGACCCACAAAAGCTCATCCGGCAAGAATAGAAAGCCTCATCTACATTGAGGCAAAGTTGGCCTGTAGGCAGCCCACCTATGGGCGATTGCATTGTAACTTTCTTAAACAGAGAGCAAGTAAGATTGGGCAGCTAGCCGTTGATTGTTGGGGACACGATTCTACGGCAGATTTGCATGTTACCTTCTGTTCCATCAGCGGGGATATATTCCCAGAAGTAGTTTGATGTCAAAGCATCTCTTAAAACAAGCGAAAGTGATTGCGATCAAACATCAAAGCGGCCGTGAAAGTAATCTGGGTCAAGCGCGGCTCCCGCGCACATGCACTGTAGCTCTAGGCTGGCCTGGTAGCACTTTTTGGAGCCCTCTCAAAAAGTCTCGCCAGACCAGCGCATGCGCTGGGTCAGGCGAGACCTAAAAAGCATGTTGCTTCTCCTACTTTCGTTTCCTGTAAGCAGTACCATCACCACCCTCCTGGCATCAAGTGTGTCCAGGGTGCATTCTCCTTATGACTTTTGGCCCCGAAAGAAGCCAGGCAGTTTTATTGTTTGGTACACATTGAAGAAAGACAACTTTGGCCAGACATCTGGGATTAGTTCTCACTATCATCCACTTTTCGTGAATTTGAATTAATGATTCCTGCATAGTTCGTGCCTGCAGTACAATCACTGTGTTGTGAAGTTATGGACACTAGGCAGGTGGTTTTCCAAGTGAGAGATTGTAGACCAGAACTGTGGATGGGTTAAAAGGGTGGTCTTATCAGTTGCACGACTCCCAGATTGAGATTCCATGTAGGAGTTGATGCAATTATTTTTGCTCCTACCAAAAACCTTTAAATCACTGGTGTCTGTAAAACGTATTCCGACCATACTCCTTGTATAGGCCACAATATCCAATAGGAGTAGTACCTTTAGTGTGGCATAAGAGTCCTTCGTCCAACAGTTGCACAAGGTATTTCAGGATTGTGGGTCCCCCGATATGGTTTGTGGGCCTTTGTCTTTGGTGCAGCAATTTCTAAACCTTTTCATTTTTGGGAGTAACAGTTCAGAATGGTCAGAGGTGTCCAAATTCTATGTCTTCAAGAGCCATACCACCAAGTGATTTTGGTTCGGGGTGAAACCCTTGGAGTTTCCCCACTGTCTTCTCTGTCAAAGCTCACCCCTTCAGATAGAGGCAAACTAGTTCGGTCAGTGCCTGTACTCTGTATTGGGAAGATGTTTATCCAATGGGATTCCACTGTGGCGCCCAAGATGTTTTTTTGTTTTTCTGGTACCGTGGACGGCTTTTGTCCATGTCATTGTACTGCTGGTAGGACCTTGCCTTTATGAACAAGTCATTCAGGTAGGAGTAGACTTGGATCCCCGCTTCTTCATGAGTGGGCTGCTAAAGGCAGCAAGACATTATGTGAAGATCCACAGAGATTATTTTAATAGGCAGTACTGTGAACCAGTAATGGACCTGGTCGAATATGAATCTTAGAAACTTGTGCCTTTTGTTCATTGGCAAGTGTAGGTACATATCCTTGAGGTCCACGGTCATGTAGTCTCCTTTATTTAGGAGAGGGATGTTCTCCTGCAGCGTGGTCATTTGGAATTTTTGGGTTTTGATTTACATGTTCAGGGATCATGGGTGCGCTTTAATGACGAATCTGCCTTGGGTACTAGGAAATGTACCAAATAAACTCCCTGCCCCATTTCTAAGACTGGCACTATTTATAGCTGCCTTTTGCAGGAGATCCGCTACTTCTGCAATGTGTGCTTGTTGCTTTAGCAACTCACATTTGGATGTATGGTTGGTTGTGCTTTTATCAGCTCTATGCAATATCCATGGTGGGTGCCGATTATCCATTTGTTGGAGAAGATGTTTTGCCACAGTATGTCTAACCTGTTAGGATCAGTGGTATGGACCTTCGAATCTCAACACAAGTCTGAGCAGGACAAGAAAAAAAAATCTAAAATGTCCCAAAAATGTAAGTTCTGAATATCCTCTATTTTTCTTTTTTCATATGTAGGATGGCTGACGCCGGACACAAGATATTCATGACGAAGACGTGAATCTCTTATGTTCGGCATCAGCCATCCTAATGCAAAAAAGAAAAATAGAAGGATATTCTGAACTTACATTTTTGGGACATTTGACGGTACAGGTTTTTCATGTCTCATGTTTGTATGGGTAAACACGGAGAATGTTTGCTTTTACACGTGATATAGGTTAGTATAATTTGATGTATTGTATGTATTTTGTGTATTATGGAAAGCTGAACAATAAATTGAATTAAGGAATTGCTTTTTGTGTTTCGTGAGCTGAAATATTCTTTTTAATGTAGAGGGTCCGATAAAAGCTCTCTCTGTCTGAAAAGGGATCAATCTTTGGCCCTGAAGATCAATGCTCAATGAACAGTATTGTTCGCAGTTCTTGGTAAAGAATTGCTTTTACCTAACAAAATCACTTGTAGTTTATAATTGTATACTCCGGTTCTGAGGGGCACAGGGCAACCCAGTTCTATTTAATGAGAATAATTTATGGCTGTAGCCAGAATAGAACTGTGGGCATTTTCAAGCATAAGATAACAGTAGAGATGAACAATTGTTACTTACCTGTAAACAGGTGGTTCTCCAGTATTGGTGTCTTTCATAGATTCACATGCTTGAATATTCCCCGTCGTCGGAGTCCCATGGTAAATAATATAGCAATATATACAGTAATAATATATACGTAATCATATAAAACAGAGATATAAATAGGTGATAAGCATCAAGAATGTCCCTATATGAAATCTCCATAGAGATACATGGAGAGAGAAAAAAGACATCCGCAGTCTATCTCTGTCATTATGTTGGTCCAAACTACGGCCAATCAGGCGCCAGCTCCTCTCTAGAACCTTCTCCTCAGAGCTCCTCACCTCAGATTTTCGTAGCACCAGAGTGACTTTAGAGTTTATGAGGAGAAGAGAGCCTCTCAAGGGAGGAGGGAGGGTCGCATGTGAATCTATGAAAGACACCAATACTGGAGAACCACCTGTTTACAGGTAAGTAACAATTGTTCTTCTCCAGTATTGGGGTGTCTTTCATAGATTCACATGCTTGAATATAGAATAGATAGCAGTAACAATTAGCATTGTTTCCATAATCATACTAAACTGAAATCGTAATGACAATCAACATGCTTATATATATGATATCATTCACTATCTATATAAGTGCAAATGAGCCACTATTCAAAGGTAAATGGAAACAATATGGAGGAGGGAAGGAAGAGGCTCACCTTATTTAAAAAGATTGCGAAGCACTGCCTGCCCAACTGCAGCATCCTCTTCGTTTAAAGCCGCCAAACAGTAGTGTCTTGTAAAAGTAGGTCTGCTCGACCATGTAGCTGCTCTGCAGATTTGATGTAAAGGCACTCCAGCAAATAAGGCGGTTGAGGATGACATTGCTCTAGTGGAGTGAGCCCTCACTGGTGACTGCAAAGGCTTGTTCGCCTTTTGATGGCAGAAGACGATGGCTGCTGACACCCAACGTGCAATTGTTGGTTTTGTAACTGGACGTCCCTTGTAAAAACGCCCATAAGCTATGAAGAGCTGATCCGATCTTCGAAAAGAAGCTGTTCTGCTGATGTAGAACTTTAAACATCGTTTCACATCCAGGGAATGTAATTGTTGCTCCGCAGGAGTTTGAGGTTTAGCAAAGAAAGTCTTTAAGATCACTGGTTCGTTAATATGGAAGTCTGAAGGCACTTTAAGCAAGAATGTTGGATTAGTGCGCAGTACTACAGAATCTGGTTTGAACTGTAGGAAAGGAGGATTTATTGTAAAAGCGTGGATGTCACGGACGCAACGTGAAGACGTTAGTGCTAGAAGCAGAGCCACCTTCCATGTCAGATACTTCAAATCGACCTTGTGTATTGGTTCGAACGGTGGTCTCATTAATTGTGCCAACACGATGTTAAGGTGCCACAATGGAGGAGGGCGTCTAACAGGTGGGAATTTACGAAACAACCCTTTGAAGAATTGATGCATTATCCTTGAAGAGCAAAGGGAAGTTGAACCATCCTGACGGAAACGAGAAATTGCCGCCAGAAAAACTCAAGGTTGCAAGAGAAAGTCCGGATTTAGCCAATTGTAAGAAGAACGGTAGCAGTTGTTCTGGTGTAGAGTGAATTGGATGAACCCCAGTAGATGCACACCAATGGCAGAATCTCCTCCACTTTAATTTGTACGTTTTCATCGTAGAAGGAGCCCTCGCCTGAGCCAAGATGTCTCTACAGTCCTGTGGAATATCTAGATGGGCAAATTCACAGTGCTCAGGTTCCAAGCTGATAAGCTCAGTGATGAGGGATTCGGATGACAAACTTGTCCCTTGCTCATTGTAAGTAGATCTGCCCGAGGATGTAGAAGGATGGGTTCGCATTGGGAAAGTAGGAGTAATTCCAAGAACCATGCCTGTCGAGGCCATCGTGGGGCTATGAGAAGTAGATGGCAGGGCTGCCTCCGCATCTTCCACAGGACACGAGGTACGAGAGGGATTGGGGGAAAAGCGTAGGCAAACAGATTGTACCAGTTCATCAAAAGGGCATTGCCCTGTGACCCTTGATGGGGATGCCAGCTTGCATAATCTCGGCATTTCTGGTTCTCTGGTGTGGCAAAGAGAACCAGCTGTGAACGACCCCATCGTCGAAATATCATCTCTAGAGTTGGTTGATGTAGCTCCCATTCGTGGGTCGATGAGGAGGATCTGCTCAGGGAATCCGCCAGAATATTTGATACCCCCGGTAGATGAACTGCTGCAATCGTGATGCGATGGTCGAGAGACCAGTCCCAGATCGACTGAGTTAGTCGAGACAGTTTCGGAGATTTTGTTCCGCCCTGCTTGTTGATGTAGTGCATGCAGGTTGTATTGTCCGTCTGTATTAGGACTGTTTCTCCTTGGATTAAAGGAAGGAACGACTTGAGAGCTAGAATTATAGCCAAGAGCTCCAACCTGTTGATGTGCCAGGTTTTTTGACATATCGTCCACTTCCCCTTTATTGACAAATCCTCCAGATGAGCACCCCATCCTTCTAGAGAGGCGTCTGTTATGGTCATGTCTGGTACTACCAACAGAAATGAAATTCCTTTTGTTAGATTTGATGGCTGTGTCCACCATTTGAGTGCCGAATTCATACGGTCTGTGACGTTTACAACGTCGTTGAACGAGCCAGTAACTTGACGCCATTGGATGTCTAGTTCTTCTTGGATGGGGCGTGTCTTTAATCTGCAATGAGGGATCAAAGCAATACACGATGACGCCATCCCTATAAATGACTTTAATAGTCTTACAGAAACGGACCTTTTTGATCGTATAAGGGACACCAATCGAAGAATCCTTTGTAGACGGTCTTGGGAGAGAAACACCTTTGTTGACACTGTATCCAATGTTGCTCCTAGAAATTCCTTGCGATGAGATGAGTAGTCGGGACTTTATGGAATTTATGGATAGTCCTAAGGAGCGAAACACCTCTTGACAAAGACGTGTGTCCCGTAGAAGTTGAGTTTCCGATTGCGATTTTAGGAGACAGTCGTCCAGGTATGGGAAGATTTGAACACCCTGGAGACGTAAGAAAGCTACCACAGGAGCGAGCACTTACGTAAACACTCTAGGGGCTGATCGTAGTCCGAAAGGTAATACCTTGAACTGGAAATCCTTTTGACCGACTCGAAAGCGTAGAAATTTCCGATGTCGATGTAGTATGGGGATATGAAAATGTGTGTCTTGGAGGTCGATTGTTGCCATGAAATCTCCCTTTGAAAGTAATCGCAAGATCTCTACAAGCGTTAACATACGAAAGGATTGTTTCTTTAAATATATTTGTTGAGAGCCCTTAAATCTAGTATTGGCCTCCATTCCCCGTTCTTTTTGGTGATAAGGAAGAATCGGGAATAAAATCCTCTCCCTCTTTGAGATCTTGGTACTACCTCTATGGCTCCTTTGCGTATTAAAAGTTGAACTTGATGAAAAAGTTATTTGATATGAGCCGGCGGTGGCGTGGGTGGGGGAAATTCGATGAACTCTAACGTGTGACCTTTTTCTACAATGTCCAGAACCCAACGGTCCTTTGTTATGGAGGACCATTGAGAACAGCACAGTGAGATTCGACCTCCAATTTTCTGGGACTGATGTAAGTCATTGTCTTTTATAAGTGGAAC
Organism: Triturus cristatus; assembly: GCF_964204655.1. NCBI lineage: Eukaryota > Metazoa > Chordata > Amphibia > Caudata > Salamandridae > Triturus > Triturus cristatus. Next base: position 931,577,312 of record NC_140584.1, on the reverse strand, counting down.
CTCTGTACGAGGATTTCCCTCTGAAAGTCTTGGGAGACTGCTGCCGAGAGGATTGCTGTTGATTGTAGGTATAACGATTGGAACCCTGGTTGTATGGTCGATATTGATGGCTTCCTCTCCGAAAATTAGAGGAGGTGCCGCGTCCACCCCGAAAGGGCTGTTTCCTAAATTGCAGCGTACCGAGAGAGCGAGCAGTTTCTGTATCTTTTTTGATCGATTGGAGAGCTTCATCCACATGATCTCCGAATAAAGATTCTCCGTCGTATGCCATATCCAATATTTTCGCCTGCACCTCCTGGCGAAAAGATGTCGAGCTCAACCAACCTTGCCTGCGCAATACCGCTACTCCAGCGAGTTGACGGAAACCTGTACAAGCGATGTCAACTGCACAGTCAATTATTTCTTCAGATGTTCTCTGTCCTTCTTGAAGTAGCTTCACAGCTTCATTCTTGGATGCCTCAGGTAGCATTTCAACTAAAGCAGATATATCCGCCCATAGTTGCCGGTCGTAAAGACCTAAAATGGCTAAGGCATTGGCCGCTCTTACAGTGGTGGAAGCCATCGATGAAAATTTTCGCCCTATGGCATCCAAGCGACGTCCATCACCATCAGGTGGTGCAGTGATTGTAGATACAGGGTTTCTAGCCCGACGTTGCGCTGCTTGTGTGATTACCGAATCTGGTTTTGACTGACCAGTGAGGCACGCTGGAGCTCCTACTGGCGGCTTGTACTTCTTCTCCAACCTAGGTAACTGTGCCGGAAGGCTATTTGGTGTTTTCATTATCTTTTTACCTTCATCCCAAATAAACTCAATAATAGGGATTGTATGCGTCTGCTTGAAAGGTTGATTTTAAAAATCATACAGAAAACAATCCTCTTCTTTATGTTCTGTAGTTAATTTGAACCGTTGGGCGGCTCTATCCATCAACTGGTGAAAACTTGCAATGTCAACTGGTGGTGAGTCTCCTGGTACCATTGGAGAGGGAGATGGTGTTTGGGCATGGTAGTCATCCCACTCCGCCATATCATCATCATCATCACCACCATCGCCACCATCATCCAGGATCTCACCATCTTCCTTGTCTTGAGGAACTTCGTCTTCATTGTCATGTTGAGTCAATGTCCGAGCTGATGATTGTATCAGCGGAACTGAAGGCGTTATAACTGGCACTGGCGCCGACACAGGTGTTGGAACCACTGGAACAGCAGGAACTATAGACTCTTGGGGTGATAGAGGAAAACGCCGATTATAATCATCCAACATGAGTTGAAGATTTGTAATAAGCGACAAGGGTAACGTCGCAGTCTGTCCTTCCATAGGAATTTCTTCCTGATAAAACTGTTCATCCTCATCATCACTTTCCTCCTGGCATTTTATTATCAAATCCGATGGACTGTGTGCTGTACCGAAAGATTCAGGTAGACCTTCTCCTGAATCGTGATCGGAATCAGTTGCGAACAAAGGTGAAGGAAGTTGAGAATCATCCAAGGGTATGACCTAATTTACCATATCCTGTTGGCTACTTGGTGGCAATGGCAACAAAGGTACAGAGGCAAAGGACGAAGTAGTCGTTGAAGGCGCGGAAGAACTTTGTGTATCTACTGACCTCTGCGCAGAAATTGTCGTTGCTGGTGTCAAAGACGATTTTGAGACCTTCTTAATCTTTCTTCATCAACGAGACTGCCGTCGCCGGGATCGGAAGTACAGGAGCCACTGTCGACATCTTCGCAGACGGAATCGTCGACGGAACCAACGTCGACGGGGCCATCGTCGACGGGACTGTTGTCGACGGGACGGTCGTCGACGACGACGAGATCTTCTTTTTCTTCGTCGACGGAGCACTCGTCGACGAATCAATCGACGACGTAAGCGTAGACGAGGCAAATTTTGCAGTTTGACGACGATGATGTTAGCGTCGACAAGATCTTTTCCTTCTTTGTCGACGACGATGCAATAGGCAACACTGATGATACAGTTTTTATTGTACTGATACTCATCGTCGACGATAACGTCGACGGGACCGCCGTCGTCGACTTCGATGCTGACGCCGTCGTCGTCAGAGTCACCGTCGACGAGCAGGAAACGGCGGATTTCGTCGGAGGTCTCGTCGACGAAGCCAATTTCTTGCCTGAAATCAGGGAAGTCGATGCCTCAACAGCCTGAGAACTAGGTCTCGTGGGCGATAACGCAGTAGTCATGGATGAAGACATGGCAGATGTCATAGAAAGAGACATTCTCTTCTTCTTAATGAAAGGAGAAGGTAGATCTTGAACACTACTGCGTTTTGAGGTTGTGAGGGAACGGCCAGAAGTAAGGCTTTCTACTTCAGAAACCACGTCATCCTTATCTTTCAGTCTCTGGAGCCACAACAAGAGACGACCTTCCCTGTCTTTAAGAGTCTTTGTAGAAAAAGTTCTACAGAATTTACATTTACCCACTTCGTGGTCAGGGTAAAGACAGTAAATACACTTACTGTGTGGATCTTCTGAATATAAGCGCAGCTTTCCACAAGAGGAACAAGCTCTAAACAAAGACTTCTTACTTGAAGACATGCTGAAGAGAAAACTGAGCAGAGCTCAGGGAGACTCCCTTTCACACGACGTGTGGTAGAAAATCTGAGGTGAGGAGCTCTGAGGAGAAGGTTCTAGAGAGGAGCTGGCGCCTGATTGGCCGTAGTTTGGACCAACATAATGACAGAGATAGACTGCGAATGTCTTTTTTCTCTCTCCATGTATCTATGGAGATTTCATATAGGGACATTCTTGATGCTTATCACCTATTTATATCTGTTTTATATGATTACGTATATATTATTACTGTATATATTGCTATATCATTTACCGTGGGACTCCCACTCAGACGACGGGGAATATTCAAGCATGTGAATCTATGAAAGACACCCCAATACTGGAGAACTAGAACATCTCATGCACTAGCACATGAACCAAGACTGAGGAAGAGGTGCTAGATGGGTGTGCCAGGTCCAAGTAAGAGATGTGGATGGATAAACCTGAAATGCACTGATTTTAGGAAAGAGTCACTGTGGGGCTTCAAGGAATAAAGGCATTCTGCAATGAACATCTAACCATGATGTGGGTAACAAGGTTACACAAGCGGCAGAGTCTGTGGGGAATCCCAGGCAAATAAACTACAGCTAGAAATTCTCTCCACACAACTCCACACCAGGTTTTACTGTTAGGGCATTATCGTAGAGAAAGTAAAGGTACAGTGAGAATGGTCCACAAGCCTAAAGTCAGTAATCCAGTTATTGCTGACCTGCAATCAAAACAGCTCGCAACTACTGCACTAATGCAGTCTCCCATTTTTGTGACTATAGCTCACAAGAAGAGTGCTGAAACTCAAATTTGCCTCCACGCCACTCCACCGGAAGGATATTACAATCAATAAATACAACACAATTAAACACTTACAACCTTACAGAGTTGGAATTAAACGATTACTCAGATGCAAAATCAAGAAAGAGGCCATTCATTTTAATGTTCTAGAGGACTGTGGATAGCGTTCTCATTCAAGAAGGCACCTACAACATAATTCAGGTTAAGTAAACACAAATTTGTACTGCACCTGGCACAACTTCTTCAGGTGACGTAGGAGGAGTCAATGTTACTGAAGACATGGCAGGATCTCTAGTAGAGGCAGGCACTTGGTGGGCACCCAAACAGGTAGTTGCACAATGAGATGATCCCATAGAACTTTGAGTAGGGATGTCCATCTGAGGAACTAGAACAAAGCATGCTGGATAGACCATTCGCACACCAGCTAGGAAAAAGAATAAGCATATTGAGTCAGATCATTTTTTGAATACCAATAGGATGTAAATGTGTTTCAATTAAAACATTCTTAGGACAAAAACAATTGGCTTTTTCAGTAAAGTAGATTACCTTCAGTTAATAATTTTACTACTGAAGGGTTAAATTCACCTTTTCTGCAGTATAGGCTCCAAGTATAAAAAATAAGCGTACAGTGCTGCGATAAACAGTTTCTTCACAGAGCACATTTTGAAATAGTATAAACTACTGGATGCATTGCAACACTTATCAATGCTCACCTTTAATAGATTTTCTAAAATATTGTTTTGTAGATACAATGTACACAGAACCTAAATGGATGGTTGTACAAGCAACCACAGAAAAGTGGCACAATACCTTTTTGAAAATCCAGGAATACTATATTCAAACTAGGACAAGATTCGAAGCTCCACCAATGAAGGTGGCTCCGATATTGGCAGACTGAGAATGTGGGATTTTCACAAAGTGGGAGGTGGGTCTTGAGTGCTGCCTTGAAGGCAGTTGGATAAGTTGTAAAGTAGCATGATCTTTGTTAGGCACTGTGCAGCTTGAAGTAACATACAGAGGTCTTCTTTTCCCAGTCACATGGCAGAGTCCAAGTTGTAGTAAGCCCTGTTGACTTAAAGATGAAAAAACGTACATGGCTTTTATAGCCGACCCTGAAGTGTCGACCATGGGAGGCCATCATCACATGGCATTCAAGAAGTGGGAGATGTGTAATAGTAGCATTGATCAATAGCTGTTGCTAATAATGTATAATATTTCAGGCAGACTTCTGGTTAAAGTGGTGGTTGATCCCATTCTGTTAGGGATGTGCTGGAGTGAAGCAAATGTCTGGGTTAAAAAGTGAATTAGTGGCAGGAAATGCCATTGAAGAAGGTTTAGTCATGCAGAGAGAAGATGGCCCAGAAAAGTGTTCTTGGAGGTATTTAAGTGGATAAAGGGATTGACAAATAGAGGAGCAATAGAAAGGTATAGGAGCAATAGAAAGGTATAGGAGCAGTCCAACGGCTAGGAGATTAATATGGAGGAAGGATTGCCCTTTACACAGACATTAATATGAATGGATCTAGAGAGTTAGATCAAGTGGGAGCAGGTGGAAAAAGGTTTTTTGTAAGCACGGGTATTGGTAAGAAAAGGATTACCTTCAATATTTATGGAGGCTGAATACCTAGTAGATACAAATGATTTGTCAATCTTATTTAGTGGCTGGTTGAAACTTTCAAATTATTTTGTTTACTATGTTTGCACCACTGTCTCATTCCTTGATGGAGAGAGAAAACTACTGCTATCCATCATAAAATGAAGTGGACTTCTAAGATATCTGTCCACAATGACTGCTACACCTTTCCATTTCTGTGTATTTAAGCTACTCAAGGTCTTAAATGGACCTCAATAGTCCTATTTTCTATTTTAGGGATCTGAAATAACCAGGGAAACCAATGTGTAGAAGAGCTTGGCATAGCAGAGCATAGAAAGCCAAAGATGTAACCATCACACTTCAATTCTTGTCTCAAAGCAATTTCTCTATATGAACAGGCAAGTGCTAAATATAATTATACGTTTTGACCTTCACAACCTGAGCCAGAAATTATGCCTCATAGCCAAGCACCATAAACCAGACAGTGTAAGTTACCATTAACAGGGAAAGTATTAACTATTTATATGAAATGCTAGAAGAGAACACTGATAAAAGCTTTCAGATCCCTAAAGCCAGCAAGAACACAATTTCTATACTTGGGGCGGATTCTGGAGAATTTAACCTAGGAACTGACGGCACAAACCAGAGGAGAGACTGCTGGCAGTTTCTGCGTATACAGTCATTTGAGTGCCAATTTTTTCGTGTTATCCCCAGGTTCTACTTTCAAGCCCAGAATAACCTGAGTCCATTAAGCCGGTCAAAAGGGTGCTCAACCTATCTACCAGAATTCTGGTACATATTTGCATTGACGTTCAATAACAATATTGGTCTGTTGGTGCTTCACGATGGTTAAGCTTTTGTTTGTTAGATATAACTGATTATATCCTACTTCACTGAAGGAGATTGTAAACTAGTTTTGGCAAATCTGTTCAACCATCTTTTCAAAATGCGGGCCAGAGCACTGCATTGTGTTGTATAAAATCTGCGTCCAGTCTTAAGTTACTCAGGTTGCTGATCACTTCTTCAGCTGTGATCGGACGGTTACAATGTGCTGTCTGTTTAAGTGTAGATAGTCAGGATTTCCTCCCTCCATAAAAGACCGCAAAAAGTGAAGGTGTATTCTGCTGCATAAAGCTTCCTGCAAAACAAAGTTTTAGCTAGGTCTACAACTTCCAGAAGAAAACCTCACGTTTTCTTCATTTCATTTAAAGCAAGCGGTCTGTTTTATTACCTATGATAAATTACTGTCAAAGTAATGTATATTCTGCTTAACCTATCTCCAAAATTCTAATTCAAGCTCTCAATGATGTGCTGATGCTCCATCATCTCCAAGCAAATTGTTCTTGAACATCACCTCTCGCTGACAATGTTGTCAACCCTCCCTTTTTGCTGGGTAGCAAAGAGAACTGTTTAGGGAACTATCTAAGACTAAACCAATGCTTTCAGAAGATTAGTTTAATCAATGACTGATTTCGCAATACCAGTCTCAAAGCATATTAAGGAAGACAAATGCTTTGCAGGTCCATTTAGGTACTCAGTGTTCAAGCAGATTATTTTCTGCATTGTACCTTTGCAGTGATCTTCCTTTAGGAGGTTTTATGGAGAAGAAGCATCTCCTGAGAAGTGTGATTCTAAATGGATGTGCCTCATTCACAATAAATGCACCCCATAAAACAAATATCTGACTAAAAACATCAGAAAACCACTGCTCCGCTGGTAAGGGATCTTTTGAGGACAGATTTCTTACAACATTAAACTTTCTTCTCAACACAGAGATTGTCAGGTCTTCGTAGAGTTTAAGTTTTTAACCTTAGAAAGACGTGCCAATTATATCTGTGGGGTAGGGCCATCAGCTTCTCCTTTTCCCCAAGTGAACTCATACAAGTATGTCCGAAAGCTTGTTCCCCCTATTCAAGCCTAATAAGTGTTGTCTAGTTACAGGGGCCTGTGCTCTACAGTCGACAGCATTCACCAGTCTTAGGAAGCCCTGTAAATTGGCCCATAAGCATTGTGTGGAATGCCTCTTATGCAGATCAGCCATATCTGAGGCTGATCTTCTGACCTTTCATCCAGTTTTCTCCAGATCATACACAGAAGGATTTTTGCACTTTCAGCTGTTTAAAACGTTTCTTGAAATCTGCACCGGTTGTGCCAACTTCTGTTTTTATTCCCCACCTAATCAGGGTTTACTGCTAGGCCTCTGACTTGTTGCAGAGGCCACGATAATTCGGGATCATTATTTTTCTTTCCCTGTTTATCTGGGAATCTATCCTTAATCTCCATTCTGTGCCATGCTAAAATGGGGCATCCAAATGGTTCTCACTTTCCTTATTAATACAGTGAGGCAAACTAAGGGCAAACATCAGAAGTCATCCACTCAACCATTTACATAATCTCCTTCGGGATGCATGCAGACATTTGCATTATTACCCTGCATATTCTCCAACATTTCTTTGATAATGAGGCTTCTACGGCATTCAAGCACAGCCTAAAACTCGAAGTTATCCTAAATATGCGCCCAGCAGCTACTTTATACTTGCAAACCTGGAGGTGATCAGCTGCCTTTACTTAACTGATAGTTTAGCAATTGTCTAGCAGCAAGCAGACTGGTCGCTTGATTCTAGGATCTATCAAAATTACCAAATATATCAACATCTCAGCCAAATGTTCCTTTCTACAGCTCTGCATACTTACAGTTCATGCCATCTCACGAGTCTACTCGGTTTCTAAAACTCTGCATGAAATCTTTGATCTTAATTTAAAACTGACAATTTCTTTGACCAACACTCATTTGCCATCTGCTGCACGCCTCCTCTATATGAATACAGCCTACTACAAGTAAACCACATATTTGCGCCTTAAGCCTTATTGTATTTCTGCAAGTTGCACACACCTCATTTTAAAGAGCAGTCCTTTGAAAGTCATACCATGCAACATAGCAAGACCTTCAAAATCTCCTCCAGCTCTTTTACTAATGCCACCTACCATCTGCATGAACTCCTATCACTACACTAATGGTCACACCTATTACTAATTTAATCAACCACAAAGACACTGGAGTAAATACATGGAATGGTCTCAGAGCACACATGTTTAATACCAATGAACACTGCATTAGCCACAAACCTTTGGTTTAGAGGCAGCGTGCTGATTGGCATGAAGCACTTCAATGCCCCGTCAAGGGTAGAAAGCACTATATAATGTGATAATAATACAATGTGAAGTTCTTTAAAAGTTGGTTTGTGCCTGCTGCGTAGGACAAATTCCTTCTTGTGACAGTGTCAGGGGATTTTCAAACCAACCACTCAGCAGTATTCTCTTGTTAGATACAAAAGGAAGTTGCAGAGGCCCGCGCCCAAACTGCGCTAAAGGGGGCAGCGCAGTACCTGCGCCAAGGACCGGGAGAGAGGTCCACTGGAGGGGACACTAACAATAAACAGGATGTGACACCCCGCCTGCATGAGTACAAGGGTGAGGGTAAAGGGCAGCAAAAGCTGCAAAAGAGGCACAAAGCCCCCTGGCCAATGGGGAGGCCACACAGCATTTAAAATATGAAGGGCATCATGACTATTAAAAGAGGCCAAGTGCCAGTTCCTAGCCACTGTACATGTTGGGACAGCACCGCTATCTCAATTGACAAAAGGGCTGCAGAAGAAGCACCACCACGATGAAATAAGTGCAGAGGAAAAGCACAATATGAGGACTTGGCTATCCTTCCTGAGTAGTCCTGTGGCGTCAACAGGGTGCTCATATGGAGGAAAGGAGGAGTCTCAGACAGCTAGCCCTGTACAAAGACCCGGCACGCAGCCTGTGTTTAGGACCAATACTCTGGGATAAATGACGCCCACAGAGGTGGACTCCTGCAGGGCTAAATAAAATTTCTTGAGTCATTTCAGATTGTAGCAGTGACAATATGGAGAGCAAGGCTATGTAACATGAAGCAGAACCTAGAGTGCGATAACCAATCGGTGGCACATACACGGCATTAACACACGGCAGCTAAATGCCCAAAAGTTCAGAGGCTAAGACGACTAAACTACAGTTGACAGGCAACCTGAAAGTGAGGGCGAGACATGTCCAGGGGGATAAAGAAAGCTCAAGTGGATGTGCTCTCTCGTTTCCAGATGTGGAAATTCAGGGAGCTAAATCCCAATGCAGAGAGTAACATGACTGCCCTTACAAGAGGAGCTGTGGTCCCTGGCAGACTAGACTTGTCCCAACTGGTAGAGTGAGGAAATTTAGAATACGGCCCCATTTTTCCTTGTAACACCATTACGCTGTTGCCCTCACTCGGGCACCTCTAACCTTCATAGCGTTTCTCTCTCATTCTATGCTGTTGCACATATTACAGGACCTTTCCTGTTTCCCTGAGCTAAGTCCATTCTGAGACCCGGCTCGAAGCAACTAATCCCCGAGATAACCATCTGTTGACCCTTGGAGACCGTTCTCGGCCTCTACAGTTGTTTTACGAATCACCATCTTCAACACGCAAGCACGTCCTGTCGTAAATTAATTTAACCAAGGAATGGCTATGCCGCCTGACCTATAGGGTCGGGTAGAGAACACGACCTTAGGGAAGGAATTTCTATTACCCATTATCCTGTATCTCGTACAAAGAATGTTTTCTTGTGGATGATTTGTATTTTTATTGCACATTGAGGGGGTTGTTGCTTTAGGGGATTCAAGCGCTACAAAAGACTGAGCCACGGTTTGAAGTGGCAGTCTCCTGAGAACCTACCACTGGTGTACTTCTAGGAAAACTGTACCTAGCTGCAGCTAATAAATTGAAGTTCCTATGCCAGACAGAGTGTTCCGTGTCTCTGTAATTTGGAAGGCGATCTCCGAAGATTTCAGGCGTACCCTGCGCCGCCAGGCTTAATGAGCCTGGGTCTTCAATTGGTGCCCTCTGTGAGGCCGCTTCAGAGGTCGTGGGTCCAGCCCAAGGATCGTGAGGAGCCCCGCAAGGAAATCCCGGAGGACGCGCACCACATGATCGACCCCTGCATGTCGTAAGTGGACCGAAGGTTTTTTACCGTGTGGCTTCTCCCTTCCAACGGCTGCAAAGACCCGCTGCCCTGACTGCGGCCACGCTTTGGCTCCCTTGGTAATTTGTATCGCGAGACATCAGACGGACCTCTATTGGCGTACGGAAACATCTGGTTAAGTTAAGTATAGTGGCCACTCCTTGGTCTTTGTTTGGTCTTTGTTCGACTTTTGCAAAAGCCGAAACCGAGTGGTGAGTGCAGTTTTTTGTACTATAGAGTGACTAATTAACCCCTTGAAGTTTGTAAAGAAACTATTGTGGTAAAGATGCCTGGTTTCAGTAAGTTTGGGAAATGGTTTTGTTGTAATCGCGATGGGGCTTCCCGACTGGAGGACTCTTGTCCAATTCCTCCGGCCGGAACTCCCACTTATGAAGTATATTCTAAACATGGTATTGGCCCCATAGCTTTTAATGAGGCATGGGTTCGCTATACTAGGAAAGATGGTGTTTTACAATGGCCACAGAACGGCAGTTTTGAGCTCAATATTTTAGATAATTTGGAGAACACTTTGTTTAAGCGAAAAGCCCGGCCGGCAATGTTTGGCCTCCTTACGCCATAGGCGAAAAGAGTCAAACAGAAAGAAATAAAACAAGCTAAAAGAGATAGGAGGGATATGTCTATTTTGCAAGCTGCGCAACAGTTTAAAAATAATGAAACCGATCATGCGATTGAGGTCTCAGATAGGCAACATCTTATGGCGGTAGATAAATGTTATCCAGTTTTGCCAACTTCCCCTATGGAGAAAAATGTGGACCCTGAGAAGGATTCTTTAATGCCCCATCTGTTGAGATTACCCCCGCCCTATGCGCAGGGAGCTAATGTGCCTTTTGGATTACCGCTTGCCCCCGGAGCGAATGCACCTTTACTATTAGCACCTGCCCCGCCTGTTCCGCCTGTTGTCCCACCGGTCGCTCCTCAATCGGTTCCTGCACCCCCACCACAGCTTTCTTCGGTATTACCGAGCTCCCCCTTACCTTCGGCTCCCTTCGTAAATGTTACTCCCTCTTCTGCCACACCTAATATTCTGTCTCCTGTCCTAATGACGAATTCTCCATCCGCTCGGAGGCGAATGATCGATACAGTTTCTGGCCTTTTGTCCCCTCTCTTTGGGACATTTCAAATGACCCCTGTTGCTCCTCGTAGACAAACTCGTAGTCAGCTCCCAGGTCCGGAGGAACGGGAAGTGCTAGACCTTCAAGCCCAAAGGTGGATCACGAATGGCCCCCAGTATAGTATGCAAGATATTATGGTCACCTTTCAGCAGTGGGAGGCGCCAACGCAGAGATATGTTTTTGATACAATGTGTAACATTTTAAGTCAAGAGTGGGAGGATATGGGATTGGGACAAGCCCCTCAGGCCTGCTCGATGTACAGGCCGAGTTTGATAGAGGGCTGATTGTGGGTGGGCGTAGAGGTTGAGGACGCGGTAGGAACGCTTGTCACTTTTAGAATGATGCTTGCCTGCCGGTCCTTGCCAAAAGGCGATTCGTCCGTCAGGCGAAAATTAAAACACTATCCCATGAGAAAGGTTCCCCCAGTGTGGAGAGGAGGTTGCAGCTCAGGGTGGTAATGCTCTTATACCTGCTCACTTTCAACGTGTGTGGGTACACGTTCCTTGGAAACGATCTGAGGTATTGGCCCTTAAGCAGTCGTTACCGGACCCCCGTAAAAATCCTGCTGGGTACTACAAAGAGTTGTCCCAAACTGTCGATGCATGTATTATGAATTTGGCCGATATAGACATGCTAATGGGTAATGTGGTCCCACAACCGTTATGGGCTAGGATTCGGAAGGAGGACCATGTGGGGGAACTGGGGGGTGATTGGGCTGCCATACTCGCCGCAGACAGACTCCAAGTGGGTGGTGCCAAACCTGAGGCTCTAATTACAGAACTCCCAGCTAGGATCATTACCTTACTGAAAACTATGATGCCACCTCTGTGAGTTAATTGGGATAAGTTAGCAGCTTGTAAGCAGGAAGCGGATGAAAACGTCTCTGATTTCTTCACTTGTTTCGAGGAGACGTTCATCAATCATAGTGGTCAGGATATGAGCACGGAAGGTGGCCAACGGTTGTTTGTAGACAAATTTGTGTCAAATTTGGTTCCGGAAATATCTAATAAATTGAAGAATTCTGAAAGTGCATGGGCGGTCTCCTCTTCGGCCCAGATATTGGCTACTGCCCAGTACTATGAAAATAGGGATAAAGAGGAAAGAGAGAAACTTGATAAAAAGACCAAAGAGTTGAAAACAAAAGTTCTTTTGCAACAAGCTTATCCTCCTCGCCCTGCCCAACGTGAATATCAGCCGTCTCCACAATTCAGAGACAGTTGCAGAGGTCTGGGCCTTTGGTTCCCCGACCCCCACTGGGCCAAAATCAATGCGCTTACTGTAAAGAAGGCCATTTAAAGTATAATTGCCCGGTTTTGTTACAGCGCACGAGCGGTATTCCCGCGTCACGAGGCCAGGGTGGTTATCAGTCAGCACCAAGACGTAGAGGATGAGGTACGCCGCCTAATGACCAACGTTCCATGCCCCCTGGAAACTCCACGAATTATTTTGATCAGCAAAATGTTCAGTCTACCAACTACTACAACAGTGATTACTATACTGAGGATGAGTCAGAATTCCCAACCTAGCTAGGACAGCCATGGACAAAGTAAGGGAGTAGTATCAGTTCCAGTGGACCAAAGCGGGCCTTATGTTGATGTGGTAGCACTAGGTGTTACAGAGCCATTCCTATTAGACACTGGTGCAACAAAGAGCTCTATGATCCACTCTAAACTCCCTGGGGCACCTTTGTATGGCTGTACAAATGTTTCTGTAGGTTTTTCTGGCGCCCCAGTTTCATGCCCTTTGCCCATTTCAATAGGTCCTTACAAATTGGAGGCCCCGCTCCTTTTAACAACTGGTTGTGGTGAAAATTTGTTGGGCTTGGATTTATTGAAGAGATTGTATGCAACATTACATTGTTCCCCTTCTGGTGTACGTCTTACCTTAGGTAAGGAATTGACCTCACCGATGTACTTGTCTAAAGACCGGCTTCCCCATGAATTACAATCTCTTCCAGTCACCCTTTGGGCCACCGGCCCCAATGATGTGGGCCTCCTGCGGATTCCTCCCTACATTGTAACCCTCAAGCCTAATACTAAATTTCCTCGCATTACACAATATAAAATTTCCAGTGACGGCGAAAAAGCTCTTTTGACTATAGTTCATAATTTGGTACAAAACGATGTGATCGAAGAGACTAGGGGAAATGTATGCAATAGCCCTGTTCTGCCTGTTTTTAAACAAACCAACCCTTCCCAGCCACCTGTCTATCGTTTTGTGATTGATCTCAGAGAGGTCAACAAGATTGTGGTACCTCAATTCCCTGTTGTCCCGGATATTAATGCCCTGCTGACAATGATACCAGCCTCAGCTTCCTGGTTTTCCGTCATTGACCTAAAAAATGCTTTCTTCAGCATTCCCATTGCTGAGGAAAGTAGGGATATTTTTGGCTTCTCCTTAGCAGGCCGAAGCTTCCGGTTCAAGCGAGCTCCTCAAGGCTATTGCGAGAGCCGCTCCATTTATAGTCAAGCATTGAAATCACAGCTCGATACTTTGTGTTTACCACCAGGGGCCACTCTCATTCAATATGTGGATGACCTGTTGGTTGCAGCAGATTCTGCAGACACTTGTAAAAAGGCTACCATTTCACTGTTACGCCAATTATCTGACCACAACCACAAGGTTTTACCATCAATATTGCTGCCAAGAGGTTACCTACCTAGGTCATCTCTTGTCAAAGGAGGGACGGCGATTGACCCCAGAACGTATCCAAGCAATTGCCCAAATGCCTATTCCATGTACGCAAAAAGAGGTGCGTGCCTTTTTGGGTATTACCTCTTATTGTAGACAATGGATCCCCAATTTTTCCCTTCTGGCAAAACCTTTGTTGGCACTCACTCTTAAAGATACACCACACCCGCTTCCATGGACTGCGGAATGTCAGAAAAGTTTCACTGATTTACGCACTGCCTTGTGCTCTGCCCCTGTGTTAGGTACTCCTGATTACAGTAAGCCTTTCACACTCTATGTTCATGAGAAAGAAGGTTGCGCGTCAGTTTTGACGCAACGATTTGGGGACAAGCAATGCCCCTGTGCCTATTTTTCGGCCACGTTGGATCCAGTGGCCAAGGCATTACCTAGCTGTTTGAGGGCTACAGCAGCAGCGGCAGTTTCCATTTGTCAGTCTGCTGGATTGGTATTAGATAATACCCTTATTGTCATGGTACCGCATGCAGTAGACACCCTCCTAAATAGAACAAAGACTCCACCTCACGAGTGCCCGCCTTTCGGGGTACGAATTGACGATCTTGGCTAGCCACATACACATTAAGCGATGTAATACCTTGAACCCGGCAACATTGCTGCCAATTCCAGTAGAAAATGATACTCAGGAGCAACACGACTGCTTCCTCCACACGGAGGAAGACACAAAAGGCAGAGTTGATTTAAAAGATACTCCACTCCCGGACCCGGATGGGACCTTATGGGTGGACGGTTCTTGTTTTAAGCTTCCCAATGGTGAAACTACCTCAGCCTTTGCAGTCACTACCTTATACACTGTTGTAGAAACAGCGCGTATTATACATAACTCAGCTCAGGCAGCTGAATTGATAGCACGGACTAGAGCTTGTATGTTGGCTGAAGGAAAAAGGGTGAATGTGTATACTGATAGTCAGTATGCGTTTGATGTGGCCTATAGTTTTGGCCGCCTGTGGAAGGAAAGAGGGTTTCTCACATCCCATGGCACTAAGATACAGCATGGCCAATTGGTAAATGACCTCCTTGAATCACTCACCTTGCCCACTCAGATAGCGATTGTGAAGTGTAGTGCACATAACAAAATCACTGATGATGTAGGTCAAGGAAATGCTTTCGCAGACCACATAGCGAAAGAGACAGCTAGAGACACTACAAGCCGCATGTATGTTGCGGGCTCTGCTAGATGGGTTGCACAAGGAGGGATGTGTGAAAATACTGTGGACAGTGTGAAAATTATCCAGGCAGAGGCCACAGAGAAAGAATTGAGTACGTGGAAAGAAAGTATAGGAAGATTGGATGTGACAGGGTGCTGGACAGACTTGTCAGAACATCAACGCTGGTTGTTACCGGATGCTTATGTACTTCCAGTAGTTACCATGGCACATGGTCCAGCCCATATTAGCGCTAAAGGTATATGCAAGCTTCTGGCTCCGGTATGGAAGAATGTGGGGATCCCTAAATGTGCAGACAATCTGGTTAAGCATTGTATTATATGCTTGATGCATAACACGGGGAAGGAAACACCAACACCACCAGGACACTTTGCTTCCCCAACTTACCCTTTTGAGGTTTTACAAATAGATTACATCCACATGGAACAATGTAACAATCTGAAGTACGTTCTTGTTGTGGTAGGTGCCTTCTCCCGATGGGTAGAGGCCTATCCCCTGAAAGATAATACTGCTCTATCCACGGCAAAAGTCCTTCTGAAGGAGTTTCTGCCAAGATTTGGGTTACCGAGAATTATTTGGAGTGACAACGGAAGTGAATTTGTGGGTCAGATCATGCAGAAAGTATGTACAGGCCTTGGCATTCAGCAAAAGTTCCACACAGCAAACCATCCTCAGTCAGCAGGTTTGGTGGAATGCTATAATGGCACCCTTAAGCTTAAACTGGCGAAAATACAAGCCAGCACGGGTCTTGCCTGGCCTGATGCCTTGCCCTTGGCTCTCTTATCCACCAGAACTACCCATTCCCGTATGGGGCTTAGTCCTTATGAGGTTGTCTTTGGACGCCCTGCAAACGTTTGGGGAGTCCCAAGGCCAAAGAAATACTCAGAGATAAGAGCATCCATTGTTAATTGACTATTTACATGATCTAACCACTAAGTTACGTGTCCTTCACCAACAGGTACAAGATACTTTGCCCCAGGCTTCAACGGATCTTGGTCACACCATACGGCCGGGAGACTGGGTCTGCGTCAAAAACTTCCAGAGGTCTAAGAACTTGGAACCTCGCTGGAGAGAACCTCGTCAGGTGCTACTGACAACGCGTACTGCAGTAAAGGTGGTCGGCAAAAAGAACTGGGTACAGGGGGTACATTGCAAGAAAGTGCCCCTACCATTGCCTTATGATCAATGGGTTCATAAACTAATTAGTGACTCTGAAACCGGAAGAGTACCAAGATTTGGACTATTCAGCGATGCGCGCCTAGACTTTGCCGGAGCAGGACAAGACGACGACGAGGTCCTCCAGACAGCTATACCACCGGCAGTGAAATTGGACACTATTAAACCACATCTCATTTTCCAAGAACAAACTGTACCTGGTTCCCAGAGGTACGATTTGAGACCCAGACTGAACAAAATACCTCAATAGGGCTTCATTGACTTTTGTCTTTATCCCGATTTCCACATGATTGCGGGGCCGTGATCGTAAGTCTCAGAATTGTGACCCAAAGATGTGGCTCTAGGCCTGTGGGACTTGTAGGAAAGTATAAAGAACTACAGACAATCACAGCTGAGTGAAGCAACCTCCCGTCACGGGCAATATTTAGAGCTGGAAATGACTGTTAACAAGGGAATGGACAAAATACAAACAATGAGCACAAAGCATTGTAAATTATTGCATAATCGTTTTGTAGTGGCTTTAATAATATTGATTTTAATGTGTATTATATTGTCTTGTATAGGATGGGGACTACACGTAATTTTTACACAGCCTACTCCCAAAGTTACGGTTGAAATGCATACACATGTCACTCTACCACCTCATGTCGAGTCAAGAAGGAGTGAATTCCGCAACAACACATTTGTTTCCATGCCACACCAACATCAATTGGCCACTAATACGACGAACTGTTGGGTTTGCGGTCTTCTGCCAAGTTCGGTGAATACTGGAATGCCATACATTACCCTTCCTTTTTCATTTAATGGCTCTTGTAGTGCATGGTGGGAATGGAGCGCCAGTTGGGTATTTTCTGGAGATGGGGATACTCGAGAAGTAAGGAGCTTGGGAGTACATCTATACCATATATGTTGGCGGGACAGAAAAAGGATATATGGGACGGATAGTGAGAAGTCAGAATATGCTGATCGCCAAACCAAATCTACGGATTTGTATTCTCTGCCCTCTAATAGAACCTCTCGAAAAGGACAAACTTTTCTAGTGGTACCTGGACAAGCACCATTCTGTATTAGGAAAGGAGGGTTAGAATATAAAGGTACAAGCAATTGCCAACATATTGTGACATTGAATGAGACAGATTTGCCTCGCATGGTTCCCTCACGTAATACATACTTCGTGTGTGGAAATAAGGCTTACACTTCTCTACCTGGTAATTGGAGAGGCACTTGTTATATCGCTTGGTTGTTGCCCCCTACATATATAGCAGATGCCTAGCATCATTTACAGAAAAGAGGGGTGGCGTCTGACCAGGATACGTCAGGACAAGAAGTCGGGGATGTCTTCAAAGGACTCCTTCCATTCTGGGGCTCAATAGCCAACAGTAGAGACATAAGATAACTAATTCGAGTTGTAGAAGCCACTGTCAATGAAACAGCTGGAGCTTTGAGTAACATCACTGCAGAACTCGCTGCTGACCGCCTTGTCACGCTTCAGAACAGGATGGTATTAGATATCATCCTTGCTGACCGTGGGGGCGTATGCAGATTGATTGGATCTAGCTGTTGCATTTTTATTCCAGACAACGCCCCTACAGTATACCAAGCCATCTCTAAACTACATAAGATAGCTGAGTCCGTTCACCAGGATGAAGGGAATTGGTCTCTGATGGGATGGTTTGGGGGACTACTGTCTACATGGAGATGGAAGATTCTCACCTTTGTCGGAGCGACTTTGGCCATTCTCTTCTCATGTTGCCTTTGCCTACAATGTGGTCCAGCTATATGCAGGCTCTGCGCCACCCTGTGTGTTCCAAAGCCGGTATCACAGAAAGCAGCGAACACAAAGATAATGCTGCAACAACAGCTTGTAGATTTCATGGCTATTGAAGTCGATTCAGATTAACACCAGCCTCTGGTTTCTTTGCCTGAGTAATGGCAAAAGAAGGGTCTGAGGAAATTTAGTATACGGCCCCATCTTTCCTTGTAACACCATTACGCTGTTGCCCTCACTCAGGCACCTCTAACCTTCATAGCGTTTCTCTCTCATTCTATGCTGTTGCACATATTACACGACCTTTCCTGTTTCCCTGAGCTAAGTCCATTCTGAGACCCGGCTCGAAGCAACTAATCCCCGAGATAACCATCTGTTGACCCTTGGAGACCGTTCTCGGCCTCTACAGTTGTTTTACGAATCACCATCTTCAACACGCAAGCACGTCCTGTCGTAAATTAATTTAACCAAGGAATGGCTATGCCGCCTGACCTATAGGGTCGGGCAGAGAACACGACCTTAGGGAAGGAATTTCTATTACCCATTATCCTGTATCTCGTACAAAGAATGTTTTCTTGTGGATGATGTGTATTTTTATTGCACATTGAGGGGGTTGTTGCTTTAGGGGATTCAAGCGCTACAAAAGACTGAGCCACAGATTGAAGTGGCAGTCTCCTGAGAACCTACCACTGATGTACTTCTAGGACAACTGTACCTAGCTGCAGCTAATAAATTGAAGTTCCTATGCCAGACAGAGTGTTCCGTGTCTCTGTAATTTGGAAGGCGAACTCAGAAGATTTCAGGCGTACCCTGCGCCGCCAGGCTTAATGAGCCCGGTTCTTCAAGAGCACACACTGGCACCCAAGACAGCACAGAGGTAAGTTTCCCACTAACAACAAAACCGTTATGGGGCTGCAATCTTGCAGGGAAACAGCAAGCACAGCCGGGCCAAAGAGCAGTTCGTGAAGTGGGCATCTGATCAGGACAAAACCAGATCCAGGCACATTTGGCAATAATAGCCGATTTTTCCAAACTGACCACCGGGGAAGATCCGACTGCAGTTCCCTATCTCAAAGAGACTATGAAGGGTTGGCAACTTCTAGAAGGGTGAAGGTGAACAAGCTTAGGACCACAGAGTTCAACATACTGGCCCGCCTGCTAAGGGTTTTGACTGAAATATGTACAGATGCATCGGAAGTCATTTTATTCAAGGCAAACTTCACGCTAGCTGTCTTAAGTATCTTTAGGGTAAGCGAGCTAGTGACTAATGAGACAGCAGTGGCCTGTCTCCGGGCACAAGATGTGCCACTGGGATTTGGGCACATGGAAGTGACTGAGGAGGTCCAAGACTGATCAGGAGGCAAAGGGCATGCTAATAAAACTGCAGTGACTATCCAGCAGCGATCTGTGACTGGTGCACTGGATGCAGGAGAAGGTCCACTGTACAAACACAGGAATAGGGAGTGCCTGAGCAGGTTTCAGTTTAGAGCAGTGCTAAAGATAGCACTCACAAAAGTGGGTTTACCGGCGGCTGTGTTTGGCACTCAATTCAATCTTTATTCGGGTACAAAAGTAGCCATAAAAGTGGATACACACATTTTTTCTGATTGGGGCAGCCATAACATCAGCCAGGAGGAGGCTTACAACAGGAAGGGATCAAACATGTAGAAAGATGGTGATTAGTAGTCTACAGGCTGTATGTGATGCTCCCGCAAGGAGTACCCCGACACCTCACCATATAACCTCCTATACACACACCACCTACAACAAAACTGTGCACCAAGTGGTTACCGTTTGTCTCGCCATGTGCGAGGAGGCAAACTGTGGATGGTGGGACAAACTTTCATCCAGAGAACTCAATACTCAACAATGGGGGTGGGGTGGGTGCAGGGGTGGGGGTTTAAAGGCTTCCTAAACCCAACAAAACAAGGGTAAGATGGGTGGGAGCACCCACAATGAGATGAAAGCAGCTTGAGGCCCCACTACTGAGATCACAAGTACCCAAACAAACCAGATTTGTGGATTGTACACCTGTGTGTGTGGGGGAGGGGCAGCATGGCAGAGTTAGGCAGGGCAGGAAAGAACTTCTAGAGAACATGAGGCACAGTTTAACTTGAGATTCCAGCTAAGTAGGCAGCGTCAGCCATTTATGGCCCGAAATTGTGCCCAGACAGAGATGGGAGAGTGGGAGGTCCACCAACGCCTTAGAGAAGTCCAGAAAAAAGCTCAATGTGGTTGTGGCAAAATATTGCAGGGTTATTGGTTGGGAAGTTATTGGGCATGACCTAATCAGTTTGAGATGCCCAGAATACTTGGGGACGGAGTCCACCTATTAGAGGCAGGGCTGGAAGTATTCTGGGGCAACATATGGCATGCCATGTTGCTGGCCGGTTAACAAAAGAACAAATTCTGGAGATGGGGAGCATCCCGAGGATGCTAGCCCACGTGTAGTGTGGTAAAAAAAGGAGTCTGTGGAATGGAGCTTAAGGAGTTTGAAAGTCCACCAACAGGGTGGCAGACCGGGTACTTACCTTGAGTTGCTTCTTGGCAGGGTAATGCATGCAAGTACAATGTGCCGTAAGAGTCATTTATATCGTGGGAATCGCACTGTCAATTAGGGATCCCACACTTGATGCAGTTATTCATACATTATAGAGAGGATGTCTCAATTATATAATTCATAATAAAAATATAATAATAATGAATAAGGGGTCTGACCAAGGGTTTCCTTTGTTGATATATATTCAACAATTCCTCGCAGTCTACAGTGTAATCATTATCAACAAAGTGCAAACAAAGCGCTCAAGCGAATGCCACAATACATAAAATCTAAACATAAGACACCGTACAGCCCAGCTCATCAGTTCATTTGTGAGCGAAACATTGGCAATTATTGCACATTTCTAATGATCATTATCAAAGTGTGAGCCAGGGATAAGATGTTGACCTTTTGACCCTGGTTTATTTGAAGGGTCTCCTCAGGCCCAAATCAATTGGCTTAAGACCAATAGCTATGTATTGCATCTTTTTAGCCAGGTTAATGTGTATACATTTCTAGATAGGCACAATCTACGGGCCTACAGGGTCCTAAACATGATATCCTTAACCATCTCCTCCAGCGCGGACATGCAACTGCCTTCCGCGTCTCGCTTTGGTAATCGTGCCCCCACTTTTAACAAAGCAAACACAGGAGATGGACAGAACGCTGAAACTTTTCAGACCCTCACCCCCAGTCACAGATCTGGATTGAATCCATCATCATTCTTTAGCACACAGGGTCAAGACTGATTTGCATATAGGTGTGTCTGAACTGGGGTGGCAAAGTAAGCTAAAGAATGATGATGAATTCAACCCACATCTGTGACTGGGGGTGAGTGTCTGACAAGTTTCAGTGCTTCGATCATATCCTTGTGTTTGCTTTGTTCACCCTAAGTTGGCAGGGAATGCCCAGATATGGGTCCCTTGCTCACTTTCCCACTGGATTCAAGCTAGCCTGGCTAATGATGGCTGTTACCCTGAAACCAGTCCCAGGATGCGTATTTCCGGTCAAGGGAAGACATGGCTTGGCAGTTCAGGCTGGACTGTTCCCATGAGGCACAGGGGCGAGACTGATTTGCATATAGCTGTGTCTGAATTGGGGTAACAAAGTGAGCTAAAGAACGATGATGGATTCAACAAAAGTGAAGCAGAGTGGTTAAGTACCACAATTTAATAAAGCTGCAGCAAGTAACTTCCAAACAGCTTCAGTGTTTCAATTTTGAGTGGGCATGTGCGCAGCTTTTAGCTATTTTGCTAATTGCCTGCATATGTTACCCAACGTGTACGAAGGATGCAATTTCAAATAAAAGCACCACAAACAATCCTTGGTTTAAGTCTGTTTTCTTTAATGGCTCAACATGCACAGGCATGCCATGACGTCCTGACTGTATGCAACCAAAACAGCCATAGTGCAGATAGGGGATCATTTTGGAGGCTCTGCAAAACAGTTTTTTCTGAACACAGCATCTTTTTATTCTGCATAAAGGACAACAGGCCTGATCGACAAAATATGACCTTTCCTGGCACCCATTTCTATAAAATTTGCATCTGGTGAGAGGAGAGCTAAGACACCAGGCCTGCCTTTTTCCCTTTTCATCTACTACTGCTGCATATAGGGAGAAATTTCCTGAGATAAACTGCAAAGACAAATCTCAAACACCACGACTTGTGTTTATTATCTGCACATCTAATTATGTGTGCATTAACAGTTCAAGGTATCTGATGGAGTTTAACAGAGGCTTACAGAACACAATTGCAGACTTAGAAGTTGAGCTCCAGAGGTCTGTTTGTAGTGTTTCACGTAAACAATTGATTAATTAGGGCATCCCTGTGATCACATATACAGACTCTCTAAAGTTTTGTTCAGGGTTTTAACCCCTTGCTCAGGCACAACCAACAATATGTGCTTAAATGTTTCCAATCACAGATCAGAATACTGGCATAGTCAATTGATGAACAATTAAAACATGTTCAACAACGGGACACATTGCTTCTGAAAAATGTGTTTAACAATCCGACAAGAACTGTCCTGTTTGGTACCAACTGCACTGAGAGAATAAATGATTACCCTGCAGTTAGGTCACACTACTTGTTGATTTCGACACTGTCAATCCAACCTTATTTGACCATTGTTACTAGACCTTACCATCGGTGGCTTCTAACAAAATTCAGATTTAACCAGGCACATTTCCTGTTGGGTATTTACGATAAATGGTGTAATCCAAGGGAGAATGTGCCTTGTGAATGTAACAATTTATCCGATCAAGATCAGACACATTTTGTGTTTTTCTGTTCTTTTTATGAGGAAAGTAGGAAAAAGTTCATCAAACCACTGTTAAGGGAAAAGGGGTTTGTAAAGTATAAACCTGCATTGTATTATCTTCAGTTATTGGAGACCCCTTTAGTGATGTTTGGTGTAGCTAATTTTCTGATTGCTTCAATCCGTGTTAGAGGAAAGAGACTCCGGATGAATGTAGGCGTTGGTACAGTAAATACTTCTTTAAATTCTAATTCTATAATATAAATTAATTTTCCTGTATTATATGAAATACCAGGGTTATGAATTATGAAATATCTGTTAATATAAAACCTCAGTGTATACTTGAACTGATCTTTATGTATATGTTACTGGCTTTTATGTATTTATGATATGCTCTGGAATTTTTAAAAATTATGTATTTGTACAGTATACTTTTATGATTTTTAATAATCGAATAAAGTGTTTTTGACTTGACTACCCTGCAGTGTGTATAAGACAATACGCATTCCCTACAACCATCAATAGTAGGCATTTCACTGCAGTACCAAGGTGCGGAACAGATGTTGTAGAGACGTCATTAATGATGTACGCCGGATATCAACTTCAAAGATGCTTGGAAAAACCTTATATTAGTCCTGATCATGAAGAAGCACTTCTGTGATTTTTAAACATTCATAATAAGAACAGTTTCTCATTATTGAGACCACAAACACAATAGTGCATCAGGCTGAAGGGTGACAAAGAATCAGACTAAGTCAGAAGCATCGAAGGGAACTGCCAAGAATCATTGAAGCACCTAGCAAGTGGGCCTTTATGTAGGGCCCTTGTATCTACCCATTACAAATGCTGGAATGAAATTAAATATAATCTGCAAGGATGCTTTTGCCTAACAAATCTCACATACTGTGCACTTTCCCAACTTTCATTAACACCTTTGCCATTTATTTTCTTACAGCTGTATTCTTAAGTCTGCTGTTCTGCTCTTGATTCATTCTTCTTCCAAATCACACCACCTGCCAAACAGTTTGATTCTTCATTCTGTTAGCCTTCTTCCTTTTGGTTTCATAACCCACTGCTGTTAGCTAGCTTCCTTGCAAAAGTATGTTATTTTTCGGGGAGTTTTAAAAAGGACAGACGTGGTAGATCTCTTTTTAAAGGACACTTTAAAAGTAGTATGTGGGGATATTACACTCCAACAGAGTTAACTGGGAGAAAAACGGGGCTAAATAGTAATATATGGGAGAAGGTGGGGCATCAGATTTCCATGGGTCTTTTGAGAAGGATTAACCTATTGAGCAATTTCAAAAAGAACATGAACAAGCATTGAAAATGCAATAGGTCTCGCCTTTTAAGTTAAAGCCATTTGCTTTGCTAATGGTATTGTATAGCAAAGCAAATAGCTTTAACTTAAATTAAAGGTGCAAACTATTGCATTTTTAATGCTTGTTTACCACTGCCGTGTTAGGCTCTGTTATTAGGAGCTGTTGGGGGTTGTCCACGGGCTTATTCGTGATGCACCTGGACAC
Organism: Triturus cristatus; assembly: GCF_964204655.1. Taxonomy (NCBI): domain Eukaryota; kingdom Metazoa; phylum Chordata; class Amphibia; order Caudata; family Salamandridae; genus Triturus; species Triturus cristatus. Next base: position 931,553,064 of record NC_140584.1, on the reverse strand, counting down.
ATCACCATTCGCCATCTCCATATGTGACATGGAGACCTTGTAAGATTCTTGGGCGAAATTGCAAATATCATAATCTCTATACTGTGCACTGCATGAATGGTGAAGCGCGCACTATGCGTACAGCACAGGCGTAGTGTAAGATCTACGCCTGTGAGGAGCTCGGGGAGATTTAGAAATGCCAGCTACAAAAGCGGCGGGGACAGGACTGGTCACTCCGTAGCCACCAGCAGCAGACTCTCACAGGGGAAAGACTTCGCCGAAAAAGGAAGCCACGTGGAGAAACGGAGACACAAAGATAATCATACTGAAGAAGTAAAACGTTTAACACCAATTAATTTCCGCACCCCCGCCCAATGGGACGGGTTCTGCCTTAACCCGGGATCTAAACGTAAAAAGTCTCGCGAGGCCACCAATACACCCACTGCTCTCCATCACATTGTCCCACGGCTCCCACGGACCCTTCTTGAAGAAGGCAGGATCAGGTCGTACTTCACACATGACATCGCCCGACTGCCCAAAAGGGCTGGGTCCTCAGAGCAGAACAGCTGCGTTTCCGGCTTCAGGGCAGCATGACAGGCCATGGGCTGGCCCCCGCGACACATCTAATTTGGCAGAGGGTTACGGATGGGTTAACCTTCGCTCCCGTCATGCACGTGAAATCTTTTTAATGTAGCACTTCGTGCAAATCTGGATTAAAATACCTCTGGCTATTGATCCGGCCAGTGGAATTGACATTTTAGGTCACTTCTCACTTTGCAAAGAGATCGATGCAGAGCAATAACAGCAGACATCTCGAATGAAAGGAGAGCAGACCAGAAAAATCGAAAATGTAACCAAATAAATCACTGGGCACTTTCCCGGGAGTGGAGTCAGTTCAGGCATGGCCAGGAGAAGGAGCGTGCGAGCATGCCGGTGGAGGGGGCTGCCGGGGAACCGGGGCAGAAGCCAGAAGGGGCGCTTGAGACGGTCTGTGGAGGGGGCGCAGGGGCACCCCCACTTAGAGAGCTAAATAAAGGGGGAATATATCGTGTCTGCAGCCGCCTCCGTGACCCAGCTCAAATGTGTATTTTATTAAACTAATGTAAGGCACCTAGATTTATTAAAGGTTATTCATTCTGAATGAGCTTCTACATATTAATGATTATATTAAATACATATTTATTTTATCTTAATGTATTTGTATTTTGTTCAGACGAACAATAACTAGCTAGGGTACAAAGAAGCGGGCAAGAGAGAAAATGAGTGTTCCCGCAAATGAGTACTTTTTCTGCAAAGAAAAAGTTAATATCACCTTTAGGATCTAAGGCGTGTCATTTAAAACATTTGCAATCACACAGGTTACAAGCCTGCGAGCAAAAGACGCCGTGCGGTGCATGTGCAAATCGGCTGTCGGCCGCTAGCTGGAAGCAGAGAGGAGACGCCATGCGTGTGAACAATCGCCTGTCCGGGCGCGCACATGGTTTGTCTCCCTTCGCGAGCAAAACCGACAACAATAGAGTCTCGCCAAAGCGAAGCACAGCATGCGCTGCGTTCTCTAGGCGAGACCTAAAAACGAAAAGGTTACCGGCAGGAGTAGTTTTGCAGCCGAAGAGTTGTCGGAGTTCACATGCTGTGCATCCATACCGCCATCTAGTGGGTGAATCCAGAATAGTGAGTTTTTTTCCCCCTTTTCTGCTTTGGTAATTGACCAACATTTGGTGGCAAGTTCATCCAATGTGAAGGTCCTGTGCATGGTCGTCCTGTTTAGATTCTTTCCTCCTTTGGCCTCCACAGTAGTTGGAACATTCCTTTCTCTTGAAGTGACGTTTACCTCGCCTGTTTGTTTCCTCATATTTCTGAGGAGGGTGGCGGGTTGCATGTGAAGCCAGAAAACTCTTCAGACTGCAAAACTACTACTACTACTGGTAAGTAACCATTTAGTTTCGCAGCATGAATCCTCTTCTGTATGCACATGCTGTGCATAGGTTATGTGGCAGTATTTGCCTCCTCGTGGGTTGAAATGTGTTAGAGTTTACAAACAGGCGTTTTATTACTGTCCGTCCCACCAGTGCTTCCTTGTTTATCTGAGGACACAGTTGTGCCTTGTGAAGGTGTGTGTGGATGACCAGGTCTCAGCCATGCAGATGTCACTCATGAGTACATTTTTTAGAAATGCCACAGTTCCCCTTTTCCTTGAAGAATGTGCCCAGGGCCGTGAAGACAAGGCTTTCCCGGCACTTGCAAAGCAGGTTTGAATAGTCTCTACAAACCACAGTCAATGTTTCCCTTTGTTACTGGTGTGACCTTGCTTGCCCTTGCAAAAGCGATGAGTTGGTTCAATTACTTACTCTGTTTCTTGTAGGCAGGACATGGGTGCTCTTCGCACATCCCATGTGTGTAGTACCCTTTTGGCTTAGGTCTTGGAAGAACAAGGGTAGCTGGATGTTGCAGTTGACGTTGAATTAGGGCACTATCTTCAGTAGAAACTGTGGGTTTGCTTTTACCGCCACCTTGACCTTCTGGGGGGTGAAGAAGCTACTTCCCCCCCCCCGCCCCCATTGTCCCTCTGGTGTATGCAAGTATAGCCGCTAAGTGGACCTTTAATGATGCTTAGTCAGAATTAAGTCCGGTAGGTGGGTGAGGTATGTTCGCACCAAACTGTTCTCTCTCCTGGTCTCCAGTTTCTTGTGGTTCCTGCAACAGTGGATGTATCTGACCCACTTGGCTATGCAACACTTGTGTGTTCTGCCTTCTTGCCTCCCTAAGGAACTCCATTGTTTTCTTTCCCCACTGCAACCATCTGTTTATTCTGTTTTTCATGGTCTTTCTCTGTAGTCTGTATATACTTTAAGGCCCATGTGTTTGCCTCATTTCCTGGGAAGGTGGGCGAGTAGCACGTTAATCTAGAAAATACTTCAAGCTGCAAAACTTCACCTACAGGTAAGTAACCATTTAGTTTTGCAGTGTAAATCTTTTTGGGATTCGCATGCTGTGAACTGATTTTGTAGAGGTTTTCTTCCCTGTGGAGGCTGGGTTGAAGAGGGGGTTGAACTTTGAAACAAATTTTGCGGTGCTCTGTCCCGCTTGTGCCTCCCTGCTCATCTGCTCATCGTTGCAGTAGTGTTTTGTGAACGCGTGTACAGACTACCATGCGGCTGCCATACACGTCATTTTAGCAGGTGTGTGAGGTATCCGACAACTATAGTGTCTCTTGTCCTGTCCTGAAAAAGAATAGACATTTGGCACCACTTTATCTCTCCCACTTGGCTGTGGAGCATTTCCTGGTTGTCTGGCTTCTTGCTTCTCTGAAAGATCACCATTGCCTTTTCTGGAAGTCCTAAGTGTTCAGACACGGACTTCAGGAGCCATGCTGCTAGACTATGTGCTCAGTTCTGGGTAAAAAATCTTTCCCCTTGCATGGAGAGCAGATCCTGTAACCGTGGCAGTCTCTGCACATTGTGTTCCATCTCTATTTGGTCTGAGAACCACGTCTGTCTCGCCCACTATGGAGCAAGGACTATTAAAGTAATCTGCAATGGTCTGCATTGGATTACTAATGGTAAAAGTTGGATATGGGGAAAAGCATAATCAAATCTCCCTGACCAGTCTATCAACAGTGCATTCCCAAGTGAGGATCGGTATGGTTGTCTGGAAGCGAAGGATTGTCATTTTGCGTTTTATGGTGTTGTGAAAAGGTCTATTTCTGGTGGCCCCCAACTTCTGAAAATCTTTGATTACGGTCAGTAGCTCGCACTACTATGAGGAGGATGCCTAACTACACAGCTTGTCCACCTATACATTGGTTTTTTTTTGTTGGATGTATCAGCATTATGTTTATTGGTCTCTGGATGGCTCATCTCCAAATCTCTTCCTCTAGCCTCTATAGGGAAAAGGATTTTCTTCCTCATTTTTTGTTGAGGTAGAACATAGTCATGGTGTTGTCAGTTTGAATTTTGATTTTTCCTCTCAGCTGCTACTGAAAGGCGTTTAAGGCTAGAAACACTGTTTTCAGATCCAGTAAGTTTGTATTGTTTAGCCTTCTCTGGTCTCCAGACTCCTCTGATCTTGAGCTCATCATCCCATCCTATATGCGAGGCAACTTTAGTGATGGTCACTGTTGGAGTTGGCGATATGAAGGGTCTTCTCGTTATATTAGTCTTGTTCCACCATGCTCTTTCCTCCTGCACTCTGCGTGACAACCACTATATCTTCCCAACTCCCCACAGCTTGTGACTACTGGTTCTGGATCATTCCAGTATTGTCTCATATCTAACCATGCTTACGGAATTAGAGGTATCCAGGAAGCCATACTCCCCAACATATTCCCTAGAGTCCTCACTGTTATAAACTGCCTCTTCTGGTATTGGAGGGTTGCTTGTGTGATCGCCAGTATTCTCTTCTCGCATGGGTAAGCTTTCGCATCAGTTGTGTTGATTTTTGTTCCGAGAAAGAGCTTCTCTTGTTCTGGTATGATTGACTATTTTTCCGTGTTTATGAAAAACCCCAGTCTGGTGTGTCAACACTGTTTTTATGCTGTTTCTGCAGTTGTGAAGCGAGTTTGCCTTTACCAGCCACTAATCTAGGTAAGGGTAGATCTGCATTCCTTTCCTTTTCAGTTGTGCTGCAACTGCTGCTAAGCATTTCATAAGCACTCTGGGATAGAATTTTATACCGCAAACTTTCAGCTTTTTGGCCAATGGTAGCCATATATTCACTCCTGAAGCTGTAGAACAACATCTCTGAACTTCATCTTTATGAACTGATTTAAGAAACTGAGGTCTAGTATTGGCCCTAGCAAGACGTCTGGTTTTGGTATCAAAGTATATTGAGTAGTTTCCCTGGTTGAACTCCTTCAAAGGCACTCTCCATATTGCCTTTTTCTGCAACACATCTCTGACCTCTCGCTGTAGATGGCTCTTTTCTTTTTGTATGGGTGTTTTTCTTTGGTCCCCGCCCTGGTAGGTGTTCAATCAATTCTATGCAATAGCCGTGTTGGATGATGTGGAGTATCCATTTGTCTGAAGTGACCCCCATCCAATCAAGGAAGAAGGCTTCTATCCTCCCCACCGTAGGTGGGTGTAGGTGGGAGTTTGTTTTCAAAGTAACTTGCTAGCTGGTGCAAGTGCCCCTCTCAGGGGCTGTGCTCTGCCTCTTGCACGCCCACAAAAGGGCCGTCTTTGTAGCACTTAGTAGTGTGTATGCACCTGGCTTGTTCTTCGGAAGCTCTGGTGTGTAGTAGCACTTTGGAAGCCCCCTCTTCCCACCAATCTTCTAGCAAGTGTATTTTCACCTCTGTTGCCCCTGAACTACCGAGCTCCCTTGGATCTTGCCGTATTATCTTTCTTGAGCTGCTGCAGGGAATAGTCCGCTGCACTCCCAAAATGTACTCCCCGTTTAAAGGGGTGTTAATGATATTGACTTGAGTTTCATTTTTGTAGCCCGACACCTGCAGCAAGACCTACCTTCTTAGGTTTGCTCCTGCCATCATTTTTCTACTTGACGCAGCACATAGCGCAGATTTCAAACAGGTGCTGGCGTTATTCTTTTCTTCTGTGAGGGATTCCACTCTTTGACAGTGCTTTGGTAGGTGTTTCATTAGCTCTTCCCAGTGCTGGTAAGCATATCTCTTGAGCAGAGCATTACATATAGTGATGCGCCATTGGGTTGCAGCTCCCTCTTCCAACTTCCTCCCACCATATCCATTCTCTTGCTCTCCTTATCTGGAGGTTGTCCGGAGGTAGTTTGCCCTTTTCCTAGTAGTGGCTACGATGATGGAATCTACTGGCACGTTACCTTTAATGTATGCAGACCCCTTCAAAGATCTGGATGTCACCGATCTGCAGGTTCCTGGAAGACCTCTGCAACCCTGATCCAGCATGCTCCGGGGCATGGGCAAATACTGACTTACTCTGAGGGAAGCAAGGTCTCCATTAAAAAACATGTTTGAGACTTTGCCTTATCCAATTGGACACCATACTGGTCTGTAGCCCTCTTTATTAGCTAGTTGTACATGGCAAAATCATTAGAAGGCCTCAAGGGGCATCGATAGTCTCCCTCCTCCGGGAAATTGGCATCAAAGTCCTACCATTGTGTCTTGAAGCATTCCAACCCTTTAGTATCCTGAAACAGCCCCTGGGACTCTGGGTCTTCCTCATAGAAGATCTACTGGTCCTCTTCCTGTGGCTCTGGGGTCATTGGAGGGTCTATTTCACCCAGAGTCTGTCCTTGTGTGCGCTAGGTCGAAGCCTTTGATGGAATTCAGAAGTCTTGGAGGGATGAGTCTAAATCTTTTTTCAGAAAGATCAGACACCTTTTCTTCCATTCAATCTCGATCGTACGCTCTTTGGCGTTGTCTGAACGTCCATCTTTTTCAACAATGAGGCCTCTGGTGTTGGTGTTTCAGTTGTCCCTCTTAGCATTTTCTCTTAGGTCATCCTTCGACACCGGCATCTTATCAGCGGCACATTCGCCTAGCTGTCCTTGTTGTGGGACCAGAGGGGCCTTTTCAACTTCCTCTTGCGTTCAGTCGGCGAGACCTTTGGTGCAGAGATAGCTTTTGGGGCTCTAGAGTCTGTTCAAAACTTCCCCGCACTCTGCTTCTTTGACGTTACTTGCGATTGCTTCTCTGCGTTTTCTGGGTTCTACCTCCATGTCAGTAATCTTTTTTTGGACCCCTTTCCAACAGCTTTTTCAGTGATGATGATCTTCTCTCTCGACAAATCCAGGTCCCTCAGCGAAGGAGTTTCTCTCAGCGCCTACATGGCGTAGTGTGCTTGCCTTTGTTCCTTCCTTGCTCCTAAAGTCTTCGGTTTGAATTCCATGCAGGCCTTGCAGTTGTCGGTTCTGTGGTCTCTTGGTAGGCAAAGGTTGCACACCTGATGATTGCCCTTCTGGGCAAACTTGTGGTGACTCCAGGCAAAAACGAAAGGGTGTGTTCTCCATATCACTCGGAGCAGGGGGTCACCTGCCCATGCATTCTCCAGTTTTCCTTTGACGTACAAGTCTTGTATGCCCTAAGTATTTAGGAACCAAGCAGCAAGATTGAGCATGGCTTGCTCTGAGACATCCTCCCGTTTTGCTTTGTTAGCAATTTCTGCTATGCCATTATGGGTATGATCTGCCCTCTGGACCCCTCTAGTAGGTCTGAGTAACATGTCTGTCTGGTCCACTGTGGGGCAAGATGCATGAGCTTAATCTTGAATTTTTCAGGCACTCTTGGGATCGGTGGAAAGGAGTAAGCAAATCTCCCTGATCAGTTTACGGACACTGTATTCCATTTGGACTGCTAGTGTGGCTATCAGCTCGCAAAGTCTTACATTTCGAGTTTTGAGCTTGGGAACAGGTCATTGCTTGGTGTGGTCCATTTCCTGAAAATGTTGTCCATTACCTCTTGTTTTATTTCTAGGCTTTCCTGTTTTCGGTGTCTATTTTCGTTAGATTTCAGTGGTGTTCGAGTGTTTTCCAAACCTTTTGAAATTGGTGCTTATCTAGGTTTATTCAGCTGCCTAACCGCCCCTTTTCTGCACTCTTTGCCCGACTGCATTAAGGTGATGCTGTTGTGTGGATATTCATAGCTGCCAAATGTCCCCATGGCTAATATCTCAATTTAAGTCAGTTTTGGCCTTTTAACAAACATCAGATTTGATTCCTTATTATACCTATAACATGCTACTAAACCATGCACCTTTAATACTAGCAATCAAAACTGGAGGAAACTAAAGGAACAAGAAACACTATCTTTAAATATTGTATTGGAATTGCATTTATATAGTGCTTACTACCCCCAGAAGTGGCGTGTCGGCGCTTTTTTGGTGAATAGCACACTATTACGGAACCGATAAACGATTAGTGATGAATTAGTATAGTGAAATAGAATAGTAATATGAGTGGTGAATATGTTAGTTATTTGGATTGAGAAGGATAGCAGAGGGATAGAAGAGGGAAAATGTTTGCATCTATATAGCGTGGGCTACCCCTCATGTGCATTTCTTTGTACACGTACACACACACACACACACACACACACACACACACACACACACATATATATATATATATATACACACACATATATATATATATATATACACACACATATATATACACACACACACACACACACACACACATATATACACACACACACACACACACACACATATATATATATACACACACACACACACACACACACACACACACACACACACACAACTTATGGTTTAAAAAATACAAATATTCTTATGGGTCAGCTTAACAAACGTGTAGATTACTTTTGGTTTAAATATCCCAAACCTCATACCACTATGATCTCTCAAATAACACTTTTGAGACTCCTAACTCCTTTCTCCTATTCAATTGGCTGGTTCTCAAAATAGCTCCTTACTTTGATCCAAGATACTGGGAAGCATAGACAGGTTTGCTTCCTGTGATGGCATGAGAATTTCAAGGAGGAAGGATGAATCCTCCCTCAAGCTGGAAGCAATGTTTGTCTGACACCCTCTTATTGACACTATTGTACATGGACAGATCATCCGCTGGTCAGGGCATCAAAGGGTAGTTGTCGACATCCTCCTGGGGGTATACGGCATAGAGATACTGCCACAAGTCAAGTCGCCCCTGGTGCTAGAGTGTAGTGGATTTGCCTTCACTATAGTCAAAGCACTCCTGCTCCATCATGTGGTTCCGGCACAGAGGGTGTCTCGTTGTCCAGTTGATCAGTCAGTCTCGCCATTTCTGCTTAGAGTCTGCATTTCTTCTGCTTAACATCAAGCACTCATTCAATTTCAGCGGTCAAACACTCCTTTCTTTTCAAGTCCAGCAGTTGTTACATTCTGGTCCCTGTTCTTGTTGTTTAATACTTCTCGTGTGCCTGATGGCGTTGGGGGATCGTTAGAAGGCTTACCAATCCCCCCCCTCCACCCCATTGATATCCTTCAGTCAGGACTAGTGCAGTTCTTTATGCTGACTTCGAGAAGTTGACCTTTAATGCCAAGGTAGCGCTCAGTGGACTTCGAGTACTTGCCTTTCGGCATCATGGTTACCTTTCGCTTCTTTTTGGCGTCTCTTGCAGCCCTCCTCGTGGCCTCCAGACTTATCAAATGGTGGTGAACAAAGCCAAATGAGAAGGTGTGGGGGGGGGGGGCATACAAAACACGATTCCGGACACAACAACTAGATGGTGGAGTAGATGCACAGCATTTGAATCAAGAAAAGGATTCATGCTGCAAAACATTTGTTGCAATCCCCACATTTTGTCGAAAAATTATGCAAACAACGCATCTGAGCTACAGAAAACATTTCAAGTCAATACTGCAAAATCCTGCAGAGTCTGCTAAATATTATCAGAAAAATAGACCAAGGCAGTAGATCCAGGCACCACACTGACTTTTACACCTGGACATTATCACAAACTAGTATTGGTCCAGGGCTCTGCCACACCTGCACCCCAGAGAGTCACCATGTCCAGGTCAGCAGGTTGCTCCCTTTGTCCCATTATGCCGGTAGGTACATGACTGCATGAGGGTTGAGGATTTTGGAATGAATCAGAGCTTGTTCATCTTAACACAGTGTAATTACCATATTCTGGTTCAGCTCCAAGGAAGAGCCCCAGGTCTCCAGTTGCACAGGAGTGGCATTGTAGAAGCATCCAGCATGGCCCCAGGTTAACTGTTGCAATATTTATCCTCTGCACATTTCAAGGCACCTCAGATGCCACATCTAGGTGTCCCATAGTCTCTAAAATAGGACCTTTGATGGCCTCGATCACTTGTCCCGACAAGTACTACACGGGTTGGAGAGTTGATACAGAATATTTATTAGCTCAATAGGCCACAAGGTTCACACCGGATGGCAATCTGTCATTTCTTTGGAACGCCTCGACACCAGTGCTTTACATCACAGGTGAAACTAAGCCCCCAGACCAGGCCCGCATAATTAAGGTGGCAGCACAGACATACCTACACATCTACTGACTTGAACAAACCTCAGAGGCAAAAAAAGTGAGCTGTGCTCTTTGGAACTCCGTTTAGGGCAGCACTTCTGATCATACTCCCCTGCTGTAAGCCACACAATGTGTAGGGTAGTTGGAGTGATGATCATGATCTATTATAAAGGTAAAGCTGCTTGCAGAGAAGAGAGGAGCTCAGGGGGCGTATTACGTTTTGCTCAAGATACATTAGACAAGGGTAACAATTTATAACCCATTTCTCATGTGCCTTAGTTTTCACTCTACATAACGTGTTAGGAAGCCATTGCAGGGTTAGGGCTTTAGTGTACTACAGAACTTTGTGTGGTGATTTTGGTGCAGTGCCATCTGAGATCAAAGTTAATTTGTAAGTAGTGCCAATGGAGTAAGAATCCGGTTCATGCAACTGTTCATAAAAATATCAGTTTATCCAACAACTTGCTCTGGAAGGATACAACTCAAATGAAATCTCAGAAAGCAGATATGTGAGAGAGAATTTGGAACAAATGGTGCTGAGTGGAACAGAGATCACGTCCATATGTACTTGAGCCCACCTCGCTCCAAAGGCACTGCAGGAGTGGGGCTGGGTGGAACAGGGCTTGAAGTTAACAAAATTTACCAGATGCTCCGTTTCACCAGAACACCTCCAGCTCAGGCCTTTTATTTTGCAAACTATGGTTTTTAAATGTTGATCCAATAAATTCAACTACTAGAATACATTGCGTTATTATACGAAATACATGGTATTAACATTTACAGTTCACTTCAGTTTAACATCAAATAAAACAGATTGCATATGCCTTGCTAATGAAAGCTTGATAATTTTCCACACAATGTATTTACTTCTTTATAGGGAAGGGTGGCACAAAAGCATTCTCTGTAGGTCAACTCCTTATAACAGGAAGACATCTGCAAATATACACATCAGTAACAGTCCACATCTTCTGAAAACTGTATATTCAATATTTGTTATATATAAAGACTGGTATATACACTTCCGCTCAAAAATAGCTTTAACAGGTTTTACAGCGTACATCACTTATGACAGTCAAGGCTGGGAGGACAGTAAACATACCAGGTTTGTACTGCCCATCCACAAAGGCAATCTGTTACTTACCTACAAGGACTTCCACTGCTGCCAGCGAGTCGTCTTCCCAGTCCATCTCTTCCTGCCTTTCATCACGCACCTCATTAATGCTCGATGTAATAGGGTAAAACTGTTTCCATTCACCAATCAACTTCTTTGTAGCAGAGTCTGACATCTTGAATGACTGTCCCGTGAGCGTGCCATTAAGTCCAAATGGGCTGAGAATAACTAGATATTTGGAAAGAAGCAATACTTAATTGCACAAGTTCCTTTTTCACTGTGGAATTTTCCACACCTTAACGGTGCAGACCAAACTTATAATTTTCCCAATCAATAAGCTACCCTATTAGCCCATTTGAGTGCTTGAAAATCAAGATCACATCATTTGTGCTACACCAAACACTACTTTCACATTTATAAAAGCACAATAAAACAGACTTCACTTGCTGGTGATAACCATTGCTTGAAGAAAACAGCCTCTATTATGTCAAACTAATTCACGGGTCAAAAAAGTGTTCCCTAAACACAGACTTTCGTGAGAATTATGGAAACCAAAACTAAACTAAGCATTGGCAATGCCAATATGTCTGCCTTATTAAAAAAAAGTATACTTCACCCCTAGTCACTTATGACTTTAGGTAGAATTGTAACATTACATGCACCAATCATTCATCGCTGCACTCATGCTGCATTTACTCATTCACCCACTCACCAAACCACAGTACATCACATACCATCTTAAGTAAAAACAAAGAAAAACTCCAAAATGTAGCAGGCGGACTTGGAATGATATTCATAACGTAGCATTGTATTAAAGATTTAAAAACAACCAAGCTGCAACCCTGGAAAATAAAACACATTGATACACTTTGGGCAGTAACACTAAGATGGCCGTTTGGAATGAGCGGACATATGGAGTGTCACTGCAGATAAAATGAGCTGTATGTGAACAGTCAGTAGTAGCACAGTGTGGAGAACTGTCAGATGCTCAAACAAGCCACAAAATGAATGGGTGGGAGGGGATCTGGTGTAAAATAGAACTAAAAGCCTGACCCTCTGTCCCATCACTGATGCACACTGACGCAAATGAGCAAGTCAAGAAAAAAAGTATCACTCGAAGGGCAATAGAACCAATATCTAAGGAAGCTGACCCACTGAACAGGATATATGCCATCATGGGCGGAAGCAGCGTACAATTTGACACCTGAACAAACCGAAAGCTGAATAAAGCTGAACCAAACAACCTCAGTGTGTGTGGATGAATTTATTTGATTATAATTTTCTTCATTACTAGAGTCTAACAGAGCCTAACAAAGCTAAAACGGTTAGGGCAGTACTTTATTACACACAAATTTCATTTTTACTATTTAGAAAATTAGAACAGCATTAGGGCAGGCACAAATATACAATCGCAGTGCAATTCTACCTCCAGAGTTTGCCAGAGGGGGAATAAACACCAAAATCTGTGTCTGCGATTTCATCTAATATAAGCATCTACAGACTTAATAGTACAATAATCCACTCCTAAAGGCCTATTATGGTATCTCACTAGGTTAATCCCTCACTTTAACATTTAACACTTCTATTACTTGAAAAGGTACCCTTTGCAGACCACGCTGCCACAACTAGAAAATGGCTTTTGGACGGTTCAAACATAGCTATGTGGATAAGGAATAATGATCTTAAGTGAAATTGGGACAAGACAGAGCTTGTGTTCGGCAAAGCCAATTACATCTAATCTAACAACTGGTGGTAATGCAATTTAGGTACCACTCCAACCTCAAAGAAAGTGGTTAGGAATCTGGGCATGATTATTCATGATGCACTTTCTATGAGAGTCTAAATCAACTCTGTTCGACAGGTTATGGGATTTGGCACATGATATGCAAAATGTTCCACTGACTTCAAATAAGTTGTATGAAAACGATCATCCAAGCCATAACTATCAAGTCATGGGCATTTATTTATTTAGCGCAACATATCACCTGAAACTCTCATGGCGCTGTGCAGAGACTCAAAAGCTTGGTTTAGGCAAAGGCTGGCTAAGAATCAAACCACCAGGTTTTTAGCTCCCTACGGAAACAATTGTGATCTGAGATGACCCGTAGGTGTAATGGTAATTTATTCCAGAGGACAGGTGCGAGAAAGGAAAAAGACCAACCCCCTCCCCCCCCCATTCTAGTGGTACGAATTTTAATGGGTGTTAGAAGAGATTTACTGCTGGATCTTGGAGTCCTGCATGGAAGGTACCAGGTGAGTTTCTTCCTCCAATATCCAGGGCCTTTGCCATGTAGATTCTTATGAGCTAAGCAAAGGATTTTAAAATGGGTCCATGAAGAAGCCTTAGACTGGGAGCTGAAGGGGTTCTTGAAGGGAGATTCAGCACCAGTCTAGCAGCAGTATTTTGCAGTACCTGTAGTCGGGTAAGAAGATCTTCATTTATTGAAGACAACAAAGCGTTACCGTAGTCCCTACGGTTTATGATCAGGCCTTGGACTAGTGGCTTCCTTGCTTCCATTGGGAGTAATTTAAAAACTTTACGTAGCTTTCGCATAATGCCAAAACAGGAGCCAATTAAGTGACTGACTTGATCTTTCATAGACAGTTTATTGTCTATTTGGATGACTAGGTTCCGGACTGATTGTATGGCACTGGACAGAGTCCCAGAGATTGAGGCCACCAGTCATTTGACCAGTGTTCATAAGCTTTGCCAAAAATAACTATTTCAGATTTTCCTCCGTTTGATTGTAGATGGTTTAAATTCATCCATCTGTCAATGTAGATCATGCAGTTTTGGAAACGTAACTTAGTGTCAGCTGGATATGGGCCTAAGGTGATCAGGATCGGAGTGTCATCGGCGTATGACACTACTTCAAAGCCGTAAGATCTGATCACCTTGGCCAGAGGAGTTACGTAAAGATGAAAAAAGTGTCAGGCTCAATATAGAGCCCCGAGGCACTCCCATCCTTACTGGCCTGTCGTTGGAAACAATGTCATCAATCTGGATAGCTGTGACTCGATCAGTTAGATGACTTCTCAGCCATTTAAGGGCTTTCCCATGGACACCATTCTCCCAGAGTCTCAGATCTAAAATACTGTGGGAGATGGTGCCAAAGGCCGCAGATAGATCTAGCAGGATGAGAATAGATGATTGACCTCTGTCCAATGCTAGTCTGATATTGTCTGTAACTTTAACCAGCGCAGTTTCGGTACTGTGGGCAGCCCTAAAACCTGACTGGGACGAGTCCAGAAGACCATGGCTTTCCAGGTGAGTGACAAGCTGTCTGTAGACCAGTAACTCAAGCATCTTCCCAAAATATGGGAGGAGTGAGATGATACGATAGTTTACTGGGATATTGGGGTCTGCAGTGGATTTCTTAAGGATGGACCGCACTCTGGCGGCTTTCCATATCTTAGGAACAACTGCCTGTGATAGTGAGCAATTAAATAGGTCGGTAAGATGGTCCACAAATACAGGTGCAATAGTTGGGAGAAACAGTGGTGGTATGGGATCTACCGGTGAGCCAGATTTAATTTTTTCCATTGCTCCTAACTTATCTTCCAACTTACAAGGGGAAAAATCTTCCAGAATGGGAAGGGAACTGGTGGGAGCGTAAAGATAACTTCGTGAGATGTTACTTTTCTCTTGGGGTGGGAAGGAGTCGTGAATTGCGTTGATTTTATTGTCAAAGTATTCAAAAAGAGAATCCACCCAGTTTTGTGAGACAGATACGGATGTCTGTACTGGAGGTGACGTAAACTCTTTTAAGATGTTATAAAGCTCCTTGTTGGAATTTGCAGCTTTTTCTATTTGGTTTAAGAGAAATGATTTTTTTGCTAGTTTAATATTCTCCAAATAGCTAAGGTGAATACTTCTATATCTTTCCCGATCCAACTGACATTTGTTCTTTCTCCATTTCCGTTCTGCTGTCCTACAGGAGAGCTTTATTTCCTTCAGTTGTTCCATAAACCAGGGAGCAGTTCTAGGTTTAAATTTAGCTTTCGTGAGGGGAGCTATTTTATTCAGTGTAGACATTATTTCTCCCTCTAGAGAGGTTGCAACCAAGTCCATGTTGTCTGCTTGATATTTAGGTGGAGGGGTAAAATGGGTTAAAAAGGAAGTGAGTCACTTTCCGCCATGGTCTTCGACTTTTGATTTCACTTTTTAACTCACTTTTACTTTTATGGACTGGGATGGTAAATTTCAGCAGATCATGGTCTGACCATAATAGCGGGTGCAGAGGTTCCACCATAATATCTGAGGAATTTGTGAATATTAAATCAAGCGTATGGCCTGCAGAATAGGTGGAGCTGCCCATCAGTTGTGAGAGTCCGAGGGAACTCATTTGTGAGAAGTTGATGGGTATTTGGATCCGATAGGATCTCTGCATGATGAATAAAGTCCTATCAAGAGAAAAAAATCAGATGCTAGCACATGTGGGGCAATATTCTCCAGTAAATTATATGTAAAATCATTTTTCGGGACCTGGTGGTCTATAAACCAGAGCTCCTCTCCAGGTAATCTGGGAGAGATTATCAATTCTAAAAATACATATTTGATTGATCTGTGCTGGTGAATTCTAAAGTAGTGAAGTCTTGATTATGGCAACACCCTTTAAGTGGCATGGCAGACAATCTGTTCACCCGTCTAAAGACCATCCAAAATCTGTTTGCCCTCATGATTTACAATCTCATTTTCAAAACTGCTTCACTTCACTGACTATCAGGGGTAAGGATACCATCTTTAAATTGCAGTGCCATATAGGACATCGTTTATTTCTCAGGCCCTGCTTACTTTCAGAGTAAACTTTCTTTCTACAGACATCTCAGGGCTTTACAATCTGCCAACCTGATTCTTTCGCATACAGGGCATATACGCTTTGCTAAAACGGGAGGTCGCTCTTCTGCCTTTCTGGAGTCTTATCAGTAGAATTCTCACACAGACTATTAGATAAACATCCAATTTCTCTACATCCAAAAACATCAAAAACAAATGTTGGTCCACTGTGACTCACCGGACCGACAGCGCAAGCACACCCCTTCAGGAGAGAGTTTGTAACAATACAAGACTATATAACGTAACTGACTTGTCACTATAAACAACCAGGCCTACTATATTCGGCCTTTTTAGCAGAACACAAGCAATAAAAGTGAAATCACAACTTCTGCCCAATGAAATCCTATAGCAATTAAAATCCCTTCCCTTCCCCAAACCTCCCCCCCCCCCCCCCTCTCCGCATAGTGCTTTCGTGCCCATCACACAGTGGCATAAACAGCAGCACTGGCAAGCCAAACTTAAAAATGAGACCCGGGTAAATGAATCTTTCTGCACTTAAGGATGGGATTTTTTAAATTTTTATTTCAAAGTATTTTATTAATTTTATATAGACAAGACATTAGCATTTCTGTTACAAGGTTAGCCAATTGTAGTTTGTACAACAGTGTTAACAGTACCTTCGAAACACATGCTTAGCTAACCTCACCTGACGTGGTTTAGTGAGAACAAGAAACAAAACAAAAAAAAAGGATAGAAAAAAAGCAGGAGAGAAAGGGGTGAAAGAAATACACAAGAACGGCTCAGTAATTGTGAGACTTATAAACGCCTGATCAAGCCGCCACATCCCTTGCTTGCTTATGCCGAGATAGGGAGACTAGTCAGTCCAACCGATCCGTAGGGTCATAGTGACTGCGCACAGTTACCTTCTTTTTACCGCACTTGAAGGGGTCAGGGGAGTGTCGCCGGGACGAATTGGTTTCATGGGGGTTCGTAGAAGTCTAGGTATGTGTAATTGGTAGATTTGAAAAACATGTGTAAAATACACTCACTAAGTGTTAGAAAATATGGGTTGTTTGCATTCACAAAAATTAACATTTCTGGTTATCCAAAATATTGAACTGCTCCAAACATTCACAAGTAGGTCAGTCATTAAGCAGTCATCAGCATATCATGTTTGTGTGCATCAGCATTAAAAAACTAGCACTGGTATCTTCAATTGGCCTGATAAGCATGCAACACCCATCTTTTTTTGCAAACGTCAGCAATAAGCATCAAAGTAAAACGAAAATGCTGGTATCTAATAGAGGCACGGATATGTAACATTTTAAAAAATGATAAAAAGCCTCATCGGAAAAAATACATAAAATAGCATTGGAAAAACCAATAAGTCTCCCCGTTAAGACACATTGACTTTGCCAATGCTTTATTGCAGATGCAGTGAGTTATTGGTGGGGTGTGGCAGGCTGTTGGATCAGCAACTGAGGAAAACAAATTACTAGCACAAAAGTGCATTTTGATTCATGGAGCAGCCTGGCACCTGCCACGCCCTCCAAAAAACAGTCAAATGCAATACTTTTTTTTTCTTCCAAAGGACTGTGAGGGGTAGGGGAGTTACAGAGGAAGAAGAGGTAGACGGGAAAGCAAAGGGGAGTGTGCACAAGGGAGCTAAGACAAGCCATACAGGGGGTGAGGACAGTAGTTGGTGAGCATGGTATGGTACAGAGGGAGCAACACGGTGACAGTGTTTGTAAGGGGGAAGGAAGCAGCATACAAGCTTTAAATTAAAAAAAAAAACATGCACACTTTAATAGAGTGATGGAACAGAAAGAAGGAAGCAAGCACTGACAGTCAATTTGTAACAAGTACCAAACTATTAGTCTTGCCAATGCGTAGTTCATTTTACAAAGAAAAGGAAACATTTGGAGGAAAAGCAAACATATATCTTATAGTACCTCAAAACTGTACACTGAATCTATCATTTTACACCTTTACAAATAGCATGCCTTCTCAAATGTTTTTCACTCCAGAAACTTGGAACAGGATTTAAATATGTTAAGGACGTTTTAATTCGGCATTGACAAGCGTTATACTTTACTTTCCACAGGACTCGGGATTGAAACACGCTCCATCCATATGGCCCTTCACAGTAGCCAAAAGAGAAAATTAATGAGCCTCCAAGAGGAGAGACCAGTCCTATCCAGTCACGCTAATTACATATTCTGCCTCAAACGCCAGGTGAGTGCAGCCACTGGCCCCTCCTTCAGTATCGTAGAAGCTTCTGTATGCCAAGGCAATGAGGATTACTTGAGATAAAACAAACTTTAAAGCCTGCATTTGGCCATACCCAGGCAAAAATATACCCGTCGTGCTTTTAGATTCAAGCTGGGAGGAGTGGTGGGCAACAGCGGAGGGACAGGTATTTGGGTCACACACGGAGCAGTTAACAAAGGTACTCTGATTACTTAATGAAAAATAATTTCCTAAACGTGAGCAGTGGGCAGATAAGAGTCCATCAATCCAACTGATTTTAAACAGGCTATGCTGAAAAAGAGGGATAACCACAAGAAAGGGAAGTTAGGACTGAATAAGAAGCAGACAAATAAGACAAAACCAATCAATGGTAAGCAGTGGACATGCTTTAAGCCCAACCTACGTTTTTTGTATGATACTCAAGAGGTCTCTCGTGAGATCTAAAGGAATTTGAACTGAAATGAAGCCAGATATTGGCCAAGCCTAGCAACGAAGTGAACTACTTTTTAGATTGACGTGCAAAAGCAAACTGCAAATACTTAAAGAGAGCCAATGGATTAAGTGGGCTGACTAATTACCCCATGCTCTCTCTACACTGGGGTAGGCAGAAGCAAAACACAAATGACACAGACCAATCAATTAAAGGACTAACCAGAACTCCTGCATGGATATGTAACTATTTACAATTAATATTTTGGGTGACACGGTTGGCAAAACAACTAAAACTGTCTCTAAGCCAGAATTAACAAGCATTGGCATAGCCAATAGGTCTCGCCTTTGGGACCTTATAAGTGTTTAGCCATGCAACAGTTGCATAACTAAACACTTATAAGGTCCCAAAAGCAAGACCTATTGGCTATGCCAATGCTTGTTTTAACTACTCCAATCTATTGAAGCCTAACGGAGAACATCAAAGCGGCCGCGAAAGTGATCGCGATCAAACAGCAAAAGCGGCCGCGAAAGTGAAAGTAATCGCAGTAAAGCTCGACGCGTGCACATGCACTGTAGCTCTAGGCTGGCCTGGTAGAACTTTTTGGAGCCCCCACAAAATGTCTCGCCAGACCAGCGCATGCGCTGGGTCAGGCGAGACCTAATGAATAGTAGGGATACATTCATGTATCCATTTCAAAGAAAGACCTTAGCAACTCCCCAAACACCAAAAAACTGCAGATATCTATGAATGGAGTAAAGATTACTACTATTTTTAGGTCTCGCCTGACCCAGCGCATGCACTGGTCTGGCGAGACTTATTGAGAGGGCTCCAAAAAAGTGCTACCAGGCCAGCCTAGAGCTACAGTGCATGTGCGCGGGCGGGCGCCGCTTTGATGTATGGTCGTGATCGCTGCCGCTTAGCATAGTCAATAGGTCTCGCTTTTGGGACCTTATAAGTATTTAGTTATGCAACTGTTGCATGGCTAAACATTTATAAGGTCCCAAAGGCGAGACCTATTGGCTATGCCAATGCTTGTTTTTTTTTATATAAACACACCCTTGTTCATCATCCACCATAAGTAACCAAACTAGGAGCTAATCACCGGAGTGGGCATACTGGCGCTTGGGCAGGTGTGCAGGTATGTGGTCCCAGAGATGCTTATAGGAAGCGCTTGGTCTGTAGCTTCTTGCAGGACTAAAGTGAGGAGGAGACTACGATATGTTGAGGGAGGTTGTTCCAAATTTTGAGTGCGATGTAGGAGAATGAGGGACCTCCAGTTTGCTTTCACAGATGAGTAAACACTAACCAAATTTAACAGGTTTTAGCAGGCCAAATAAACATGCACCCAAAAAGTTATTAGAAAGAGTTTGAGGGGAGATGGGGTCGGGGGGGGGGGGGGGGGGCGAACAAGAAATGTAGGAACTCCTAAAACACACTTGCCTTGTTCAATCTAATAATTCAGAGCGATGAGGTAGTTTAGAAACTATTTCACAAAACTATAAACAGACTTAATGCTTCTACATGCCACAGGCTCTGATTAGCAGAGGACAAACAATAAGAAAGCCAACCTCTGCCAATTTTTTTTTTAATAAATTGGACAACTGGCATGCTCGGAATTTCTAGCCCAGAGAGGGAAAATGATGCATAAAAAATGTACATCCGTCAGAGGGGGAATTAATGGCTGCACAGGGTTTCATGTCAGCAATACTAACACTTCAGTAGTTCCACTAAAAATCAAGCAGAACCTAATAAAAAAAATACAGCGAACAACTATGCTCACAGATTTGAGAATAGTCTTTAAAGACAGATCTCACCATTGGCAGTTTAGCATATTCCAGCATTCATTTTCTCCACCAACGTTTTCAATGGCACCAAGCGAACAGGAAAGGACCAGGCAGGTGTAGTTCAGTAACTAATTCCAGATTCTTTGCAAGTATAGTTACTAGGCAAACAAGCATATCTCACTACAAGACCAGTTTTATTTCGCAATCTTAACTGTAAGTTAAAGTCTGGCAGTCAAAATAAAAAGCATTTGCAATGCTATAGGTTTCGCATTAGCGAGAGTTTAAGGTATTGCCGTTGTAAATGACAATGCCTTTTATTTATCTGTTTTGGTAATTAACACATACATAAAAGGCATTGTCATTTAAAATGCCAATAGCTCACTCTTGTAAATGAGATACCCATCTCAATTCAAAGAAGCGGCCGCCATTGTACCGGGCTGCTTGGGGAAAAAAAAGCGTGCATGGCGCGCTGAATGTTGCAGGGAAGCATGTTGTGCAACACTGCCATAGGACAAACTCATTAAACAAATTAGCGCTTACAGACTAAATAAGACACTGTGCAACAGAAGTAAAAGGGCCAGACTTCATGGGATGTTACAAATGAAGACAAGGTACTAAAGAGGGACTAACAAGCCTTTCAACGAATCAGAAGCCAGCATTTTCAAAGGACAATGACACACGCCAATGAAAAATATGGGCAGAACGTCGGCGGCGCATCAAGTCCACACTCTAATACAGCATGCCTCGCAGAGCAGCACATGAGCTGCCCAGGCTCGTCCTAAAAAGTTTTACTTGAAGCATTACCCATTACACAAAAGGGCTAGCTTCAAGGAACACACAGACTACCTCAATTAATGGGACCAGAAAGCTTTGAAACTGCAGTAATCTATTTATTTGTTAGTATGAATAGCACAAGGTCTGACTTACAGCAAGTAAACTGTTAAATCCTCATTAGGTTACTCAAGGTAGAAGAGGTAACTATTCTAAGTGGCAAACCCAAACAATACCCACACAGACCATGCATTTCAGGCAGGGATGACTAGTGGGAATATTTGGGTACTTGGAACATATCTACTAGGTTTGACACAAACAGCACCATGTATTTTGGCTGTGCGCCTTCATAACGGTGCATTGAGTAAAACAGAACGGAAACAATGCATTAAATTATAACACATTTAAATTTGAATATGAACTTACTGAAGTGGGCAGCTCTATTATTCATGTTGACCTATAAATTAAGATTAGCAGGTCCCCAAATATTTTTGAAATTCTAGCCATTACTTGCCTGTAACCGAGATCTTTAAGCTACTGCAGATTCACATGCTCAGTCTTAGTGTGTCATCTAAATGTTAGATCTAATAGAAAAGATTGTCTGGGTGCAGACTACAAGCATTCTGTAAAACTAATTCCATTAACAGTCAACCCTCAAAGCCCTGCCACTGTGATCAAGAGGCTAACATTTATTATTTCTGTTATTTAGTCTGAAAGTAACTATGCACTACCCTTCAGTTCAGAGGTGACCGAGAAAGGTGATGAAGCAGTAATGTGTGATCCCAAGTCTTACAACTTGGGCCTGCAAGTAACTGAAAGCACTGTGCTTCTAATGGTTACATCCTACACAGTGGACAAACACCTTGGAATGGAGAGGCAAGCCTCATTAATATGGACAGGCGATATAGAAAACATTCCGGGCGTAACCCAAATTACTCGTACTTAAATAGGACTACTAGGACTAGTGGCGACCAATGAGGTCGATACCTTCCTGCAGTAGTTACTGTTCGGTTTAAATCGGTCTATGAATGGTGCCATCCTACCCTGGTAATTTTACTACTGCCAATGGCATGCAGTCGCAAGGAGGAAAAAAAAATCCTCCATGTTTCCCTATTTCACCCTCCAATAGTGACCAACTTCTATACTAAGGGTGCATACAATAATCCCCTTCATACTAAGTTAAAGGTAGTTACTGTCCCGCTCGCCAGGGTGGGGTAGAATTGGAGAAAATGACAGTTGGTGGCAGATGGTAATTGACTGACCGTGTGATCCGACTCATGAACACTTCTCTTTCGAAAAACAAGTGAACGTTTTATATTAAAATTACAGCTAATGTCAGTGACTGAAAGAATATTAATACACATGGAGTTAAATGATAGCTATTCCAGCTCTAATGTCGGAAAGGAGAGAGTTCAATTTTACAGCCATCAGAACAACAAAAGTAAAAATAAACACAAAAAAAAAAATCTATATATGTGCAAGGGATACCCACCAGTACCTAGAACAGCACCCTGAAGCAGTACCAGAGTTGCGCTTTTTACTTTTGATTGTTATACTAGCGAATGATGTGGACCAGTTACAGACGGGCATTTTTACTTTGGGAAGGCTTCCATCAGAATGTCTCTAATTTTAGGGCAGCTTTGACACAAGACTTTAGGGCCTGTAACAAACAGTTCAGTAACTTTACACTCACTTGTCAGAAGAGAAAGTTCAAGCAACATTTGGTTTTACTTTAGAGATCAATGTTATGATCTCATTAACAAATTGACATTACATCCAAAGGGATACATTATACGAACACACTTCAATCCACTAAATGCAGGAACAACACTGGTTGCCCGGCCATTTTACACACAAATGAAGACATTTCCAGCTCGTTGTGGCCATATTCTAAAACTCAACCCAATATGGCCTTTCTTTGTATCATATTAGGCTGTAATTAACAAAAAAGGCAAACACTTACATAAAAAAAAATAGTAACCTTACCTTGAAAAGGACTGTTGGACTGTTGTGCGAGTGTAAGGTGTTCCTCACTAAGAACATAAACTGGTTGATGCTGGTTAATCTCCACACTTGTACAAACATTGCTGTCTCCGTGCAAGAAAAAGGCAAACGAGCAGGATAGGTGTTCACTGGAAGACAAGAGAAAACAGCGGTTACACTTTGTACATTTACCAGGATTCGTTCAATAAATTAAGCTGCTTGCCTTATCAACTACGTGGATGGTATACTTCGTGCAAGAATTAAAGATGGCCTAGGTTTAATCCCTGTTAACATATGGTGTGGCCTGTAGGTCACAAGTTCAAATCTTTGAAGGGCAAACTCAGTTTTTCATCTTTAAAAGTCAATGGATTTAGTCCAATCATCAACTACCATCAATATAAAGCACTTTGAAGCATCTTGTTTGTAAATAAACTCAGCATTATAACAAGCATTAAAAATGCAATATATTTAGTTAAAGCCATTTCCTTTGCTATACAATACCATTAGCAAAGCAAATGGCTTTAATTTAATCAAAGGCGAGACCTATTGCATTTTCAATGCTCGTCTTACAATGGGAGTGACAAGCGTGTTGGACAATGAATTCCACATAAAATGTTACAAGTAGGAAATTAAAAAATCGAAATCTTAATTCAAAAGAAATGGCTTTAGCACTGCTTGTTCAATCTTTTTTTGGGACTATTTGGCTAACAGGCAGCTTGAGCTTTCTGCTGTTGCGTGCCCCAGTTTTTGAAGATTGATCATATAAATCAATATTGCTTGGCAGCACAAGAGCTTGAATGAGCCAAGAAGGCTAATGCATTCAATTTTTTCCCCAAATAGGAAGGCCCAAAACATATCTTGCCTAGGGCCCTGGCAATCCTTAGGATTGAAACACCCTATAGCACATTTGAGTTTAGTTGCAGTGGAAAGAAGGAACGAGACCAAGTGCTGTCAAGAATTTGCATCACAAATGGAGTGGGGGAGGGAGCCAGTATGGGCCCAGCAATCCTCGAAGAGGAAAATAAAGAATTTAGGGGAGGACATACTTATGACCTCTACGAATTAAGATGGAGGGAAGAAGTGCGATATATCTGGCCTTTCTGCACAGGTGCTTCTGGAAGATGACTGCTCTTTAACTATTTACTGGGAAGACAGGAAGGAGCAGAAAAACCTGTGGAAGTCACTAGATAAATGTCCTTCTGCTTCGGAATCTGAAATTCATGGGTTCAAATCCTAGGGACTTCGTTTTTAATTTTTTTTTCCAATTAATAAAGTTAGTAAAAGTAGCACCTGTAATTACTTTCTCCTACAACCCTCAAATTTAGTGTATTCAAATCTATTCATTATTTTGTTTATCTTAATAAGGAAAGGATAAAGTGGAATGGATACAAAGCCATTCCAGTATGGTGCACAACACCGAAGTTAAACTTAGTTCCCGATACGTTTGAGCACAGTTAAATGGCGACTGGTTTGCAGTTCTAACAATGCCAAATTTTAAATATCACACCGATAAAATATCATATCCAAAATATTATCAACAACAAGATCATGAAGGTAAGTATAGATCTACTATTCTTAAATACACATCAACATACGTTGGCAACATTTTTGTAAAATACACAGATGTGGAGTTAGGAATGGTAATCTACACTTTAAGCACATTCGCTAGTCAATAGTCTGGATATGTTATGGCAGGGTGTTATGTTGTCACTCGATATTGTGATATTGGTTTACATTCCCATAGCATTCAATGGCCTCTTCGCAGAGACTACGAACACAACCGACTCAATGCATCAGCTGCAATAGCGTGGATAGGAACCACAGCATGTACAAATGCCACCAGTGCTCTTAGTTTCTGTTATAAGCTACAGTCAAACGGAGGACAAGGGAGCACCGCTCTCCGATATCAAGTGTACCGGGTGGATTCTCGTGGTCCTGCCGGGTGAGATCCATCTGTTCTGCTGATGGGTGTTTTGGTTTTTTTGTGGCTTTTCATATATTGTGATACAATTCACATCTGTTACATAGCAGAAAAGCTTCAAATATCAAAAAAGACAAATACATCACATTCACAAGCCCCAGGACAGTGTCTTACAACTATAGGGAAGTTTCCATATAATCACAATCATCAGATATCCTATACATTAACTCTAGTCGTTATTTACGAAATCACAGTAGCTGCAGGAGAAGACGAAACATCTGTGCGCAAATATAATAGTAAAGACTCCCATGTATCATTCGGACGGGAGGTCGCTGGCAGTTCTTCTGCATATAATACTAAGTTCTCCCTACAGTATATCAGATCCTTGACCCACAGTTCAGGCGTAGGACTTTTTACTGTTCCACATCATTGCCACCCGTCGCTTGGCAATAATTAACGCTACATTTCGCTAGTCTGCCCCTTGCTCCTTTCAAAAAACCGTAGTAGACCCAGCAAACACACCTGCGGTGAGCAGGGCACCTCCACTTCAAGGATTTTAGATGGTTTAGAGATCACCGTGGCCCAGTATTCCTGCACACGCCTACAGCCCCAGGACAGATGCCAGAAGTTGGCCCCTAATGCGCCACAACGTGTACAGGCGTCTGTCGCGTAGCCCAAGTCTAAAAAGTTTGTGGGGCGTGTGATATACCTGATAAAGAAATTTAAAGTGTAGAATGAGCAAATTCCCGTTGGCAGTAAAGGCACCCGTCAGGCTGCGGCAGCGCACCCACTCGTCCTGTTAAAGCGGGGGGTTCAGATATGCGTTCTATTTCTCCACTTTTGTCAGCAGGGAGGGCCCTGTCTGCCCTAACAGCGCGGTACAATTTAGTGACTCGTTTATGTTGAGTGGGACTAGTGAGTAAGGTGTGTAAAGCAAGGGATTCTGAAGGTTCCGCAGGGAACGTCGGAAAGTTAATCAAATAATGGTTGTTCGCGAACAGCCTTTGGTCTCGCAACAAGTCTTGACGGTTGAGTGGTTTCTAAATATTCGACCAGGAGTAAAACATATAGACGAATCATCAAACATTGGCCTATCTTTGTATATCAAAGAAGCAGAAATATTGGAGAAATATTGAAAAATCCTCACAATGATGAGAAAACTGCATACAAAGGCACGGTACCATGCCACAATTGTAATAACTGCAACAATGTTCTAAAAGGACACACCATAACTCAGACACGCAAAGGCAACACCATTAAACTAAGAGTAACCGCGACTTGCGACACCACGAACGTGGTTTATCTATTAAAATGCCCTTGCGGCCAAGGATACGTTGGCAAGACTGAGCGCAAAATAAAAATCAGATTGAACGAACTTAAATCCTATATACGGAATAAGAACTTGAAATCCACAAAAGTACACCATTTCATTGTAATGACGCACAACATTAGTCAACTGAAATTTCTTATCTTAGAGGTCATCAAAAAAGAAGGAAGAGACAACAATAAATTTCTGCTACAAAGGGAGAACTATTGGATAAAATGCCTTGAAACCATGAAACCACATGGGATGAATGAAAGGATAGAGTACACGTGTTACTTGTAAGATCCAGATTTGAGACTTTTAAATAGTACAGTCAATGGGAGAGCCACGCAATTGGACTACATGTAAAGCATGGAATGACGGGGGTCACTAAAATCTATGTTTATTTATCTTTTTTTCATTTTTTCATTTCAGATTTGTAACATGGCAGTGCTTTATGTATTGTGTTAAGCAGGGAGTAGACCATAGCAGCTAGTCTTTACCAATAATTATGCTTTCGGCGTGATTACCAAACTTTGACTCGTGTGACACTTTGGGGTATGTGTGATGAATGTGTGGCTCACGGATAAAAAGCAACATGTCATCCGCATACAGGGAAATGACGAGTGGACGGTGATGCAGAGTGAGGGCCGCAGGTCTGTGACATTGCCTGCAGAGGCAGGCCAGTGGTTCCAGCATCAAGGCGAACAGGAGGGGCGATAGGGGGCACACCTACCTTGTGCCTCTGGTAATAAGTGTGCTCCCCACTCAAACCAGCGCCGTGGGATGTGCATATAAAAGACGCACCCGGTTGACAAACATGGGGGATGAAAACCCATCCGTTGGAGTATAAAAAACAGATAGCCCCATTCAATGGAATCAAACGCTTTGGCAGAGTCAAGCATGACAGCCGCCGCCGGAAAGTCAGGAGAGAGAGTGTGGAGAAGAGCAAATAACGTGCAGAGGTTGAGAGGTGGAGCGTGTAGGGATAAAACCAGATTAATCTGGTATCACCACATTTTGCATGAGCGGTTGGAGGCGAATAGCCATTGTCTTTGCCAAAAGTTTTACATCCGTGTTAATGAGTGACAAAGGGCGGTACGAATCACAATGGTCAGGTGATTTGTCGTTTCCAAAAGGGTGATGAGTGCCTCACAAAGAGAAGGGGGGGGAGGGGGGAGAGTATACTGGAGTTGTATGCCTTCGCATACATTTCCATCAGGAAAGGGGTGAGCTCCTCAGCGTATGCCTTATAAAATTCAGCCGGAAATCTATCCGGGCCAGGTGCTTTCTTATTAGGGAGAGAGGCTATTGCCATGCGAATATCTTCAACTATTACAGGTTGACTGAGATATTCTCTGCCCATCCGACAACCAAGCAAGTGCTACCTAGGACAAATAGTTATCTATTTCCTCAGTAGCTGTTTCACACTGTGATGTGTATAGTGTCGCGTACGTTTGTCTAAACTGCTCTAGTAGGTCAGTGTCGCTGAAATAGTCATGCCCAGCCGCATCCGTAATCTTAGTAATAACATTATGATGCATGTGCGGTTTAATCTTTATGGCCAAGTTATGCCCCAGTCTTCCACCCTCTCCATACAAGCGAGCTGCCGAGCGCTTCGATACATATTGCATCTCTTCATTGGCTAGTTTAGTCTGTTCAAGTATAGTTTCTTTGAGTGACGCTAAAGGTGCATCGCATGGTGCACGCTCGTAGTCGCGTTCAAGGTTGGACAGAGTTGATTCCACCTTGGATATTTGGCCCCTTAAATCTTTTAAAATGCCAGCACTGGTACTGATACAGGCACCCCGAATAGTGGCTTTAAACCCCGGCGCCATCAACAGACTCCTTATTCTGAGTAAAGGATTGGACAATAGCTTCTCGAATTGTTTCTAGATAAAGGGAGTTCAGCAGTGCCTCCGGACAGACGCAACGTGAAAGCCCGGGGAACCTGCTGGGGATAGCGATAGTGAGTCGAACAGGACAGTGATCTGAAAGTGTACGTGGCAAATTCTCTACCCCCACCACCCCACACGCCACTTCGCCCACCAACCAGTAATCAAGACGAGACCAACTGCCATGTGCTGTTGAAATGTGCGTGCCCTCAAGTGTGTCTGCAGGTCTGTGTCACCAGATGTCGAGTAATCCAAATTCCGCCATCCCACTGCAAACCACCCGGGGAGTGCCCCACTCTATCAATAGATTTATCCTTACTGAGGTCAAGGTGGATATTAAGGTCGCCCCCCCCAATAGGATCATGGCATCTGGCCAGTTACGCAGGACTGTGATAAGGCTCTCAAAGAAATCAGGGTCATCTATGTTGGGACCATACGAATTGACAATGGTAATGAGTTTGCCTGCCAGCGTCCCGTGCACCACGGCGCATCGAGCTGCGGAGTCGACATGAGTAAAATGTGCTGTAAAAGGAAGGCCTTTCTTTACTGAGGACTCCCCGGCTATAGGAGGAGGAGGCCAGGCGGTAACCAGCCCAACGAGCCCCAACCAACGTGTCAGTGTGTTTCGTCAGATGTGTTGCCTGCAGGAGAGCGATATTGATTCTGTGACGTTCTAAATGAGCTATTACTTGACAAATTTTCTTGGTCCTGTTGAGCCCTCGTACGTTCCAAGTGAGGCAAGAAATTGTCAGAGCAGTACTGTGCATGCTAAGAGCGGTATACATGAAAAATGGAAACTACCCGCATCCAAGATGTGAACAAAAATAGATTGACACTATCCAGACGGATAACAATTATATGTAGCCACAAAAACAGGCCCCAGTGCAATACCCCCTCCCCATTTAGCAACCCCAACACGCCAAAGCCATACCGAACACCCAGAAACACATCCCAAGTACAGCACCAAGGAAACAATTTGTGGGGAACACCCATATAGGGGAACGCCAGAGCGCAAACTCCCTCCAGGTGAAATTAGGAGCTGGCCGTACTAACGTGCAGTACCCATCCCCATCCCCACAATCTCAGACAAGTTGGAGACACAAACGGGAAATCCTCCCACTGACGAGCAGAAAATACAATATACAAAAATCATGTAGCCGAACAGTCAAGAATCCATTAGATAATGATAGTGTTCAAGCCCCGACCCAGTCACCCTCACAACCCAGGTAGTTCCAATATTGAGTCAACTCGGCCATTTGATGATGCACCAAGGTCAGCAGTCTTGTCGTCTTCCACGTGCTTGGGTGAGCGGTTCCGGCGGGAGACAGATTTGGTGAAGTCCAATGCTGCCTTTGGGCACGTGAAAAATGTGTGCTTCCCATTATCTTCCACAAGCAACCTCGCCGGATACAGCATGGCATACGGTATGTGTGCGGCCATTAACTTCTTGGCAGATTGATGCTCCCTTCAAGCCTCCTGCACCGCCATTGTGAAGTCTGGGGAAAAAAAAAGCGCATTTCCTTCATGCACAATGGTACCTTTTTCCCCCTCGCCAGACGGAGCCCCGTATTCCAGTCTCTATAGTTTATAAGGCGAGCAATTATGGGACGAGGTGGAGCCCCTGGACGAGGACTGGCAGCCAAGGAGCAATGTGCCCACTCCACAATGAGAACCTGGGATAGTTGCTCCGCTCCAGAGGTCACGCAGGAGTTTCTCCATGAAGGTCTCAAGGCGGCCTGTGTTTGTAGATTCTGGAAGTCCCGTAATGCGTACATTATTGCGCCTCGATCTAGTTTCCAAATCCTCATTACGGGCCTGTATGACAGCCAGAATGCTTTCCATGGAGTCCGCCTAGTTCGTGACTTGTTGCAGACCATCCTCGGTATCGGAAATGCGCGTCTCTGCCTCCCCCAACCGCTGGGCATGCTTGTCTATTGATGGAAAAATTGATCACCTCAATCTCCGAATGGACCACATGTCGTCGAAACTAGACTGCAAACTGGCCTGTACAGCAAGAAGAGTTGTCAATATTTGTAAGATGATCATTAGGCGGATCAGTCTCGGAGTCCGATGCTGCGTGTTGCGTGGTTCCACCAGTTTTTCGGGGTTCAAATGTGAAGCTGGGCTTGCCCCGTTCACTTTTCCCAATGGTTGGGGCACAGACCAAGATGATCCCGCAGACAGGGAGGACAAAACCACACTGATCACTGGGCGACACAGGCTCCAAAGGGAAAACCAATCCACCCCTCAATTATGGGATGCGTGCCTGCGAAGTTGGTCACCTCCGCCACAGCCAAGCCAAGCCAAGCCTGGAGGGGATGCAAGCAAAGCCCAGCCTGTGGTGGCAGCAACACAGTGAATGAGCAAGCCACAGCAAGTGAGGCGACACCAGCGTCTCAATGGGTCCAAATGGTGCAGTCCGATGTTGGAGAGTGAAGTGAAGGATGGAGTGCCAGTTGGCAGAGGGTCAGGTCAGCTAGTCACTAGCGAGATTCACCCCAAGTCCGGCAAAGCAGGCTAAAGTAGGAGAGTAGGCCCAACGCTGCATAGAAGGTCCGCAACAATGATAGGCGCTGTGGGGAGCACCCCCAGAGCACAGGCGGCAGTAAATGCAGGCTGGTATCTGTGTTGGTCCCCCCCACAGTGAGGCACAGGATGCAATAATAATGGTTGCCAGAATTCAGCAGGAGGGCAGGCGACGGGACTCGCTGATATCAATATCCGTGGCCCAGGAATGAGGATTGCATCATGCAGGGGTGCCGGGCGCCACACCACAACACAACAGGCCTCCGCTCTCGTGGTGGGGAGGCCCGATGCACCAAGGGCCCAGCCAGCCGGTGGTCGATCGGAGAGCGGCAGGCAGGGAGGCGCTCAGGAGCGTAGCCCGCCTACCAGCAACCGAGAGGCGAGACCCGAACCGGCCCATCTGCCGGCCGCAACACCAGAGGACGCCACCCGGCCTCCTACACGAACCCGGAGCCCACAGACACACAGGCAGAGATCCGGAGTCAGCCCAGCCCCCACAATCACCCCACCGAGTGACCAGAGCACTGTCATAAGCCCCCGAGGCCCCACCGCACCGCCTGCAAAAAACCCAGACCCGAGGAGCCAGGCACACCCCCCAGCACTCGCAGCCCGCCACAGTAGCCAGCCGCGGTCTACCTTTGTCAACGGAGTCATGCGCGTCCCGAGCCGCCATACCGCCGGTCCGGAGTCTCGCACCGCAGAATCATCGCAACAGCAAATTCAGGTCCTCCGTGCCCAAGCTGGTCAGTCCTCAGACCCCGCGGACTGCGTGCCCAGCAGTTACAGCAGGGTGCGGGGCAGGATGGCAAGGATAACTGACGGATTTACAGAACGGCCGGCGGAGCAGCTCTAAAGAGCGGCCATGTCGCTGTGCGCCCTCTAGCGTCCCCTCCCTGATGGGATGTTAAACGCGAGTACGGGTGGAGTAAGACTGCATGAGGGGCTCTGGAAACCCACTAGGACTTCATTCACGGTAATACCATGGTTTGTTTTCAGGTAATATCACAATCTGTTGACGGGAAGCAAACGGCACTGAGAAAGTAACAGGCAAAAGTAACAGCAACAACACTAAAACACCCACACTATCTCGGAATACAAGGGCAACTTGGCTGCGCAAATGGCGGTGAGAACAGGAAACCGCAGACTGAAAATGGAAGCAACAGTCCTAAGCGTGACAAGGCACCAGCTAACCATTTGCAACAAGCATTAAAAATACAATAGGTCTCGCATTTACAAGAGTTTAAGCTATTAACATTGCAAATGGCAATGCCTTTTCTTTTTGTTTTTAAAAGATAAATAAATGGCATTGTTATTTACAATGCAAATAGTTTAAACTTGCGTAAATGCGAGGCCCATTGCATTGCAAATGCTTGTCTCGTACTGGAACCGTAATCCTGCCTTCCTGTCCCTGCCTAGAGGGCAGCTAAGGAATGAGTTTCCCGGAGATGAGACCTGATTTATTATGAGGTCTTTGAGCTTGACATGAAGGCCCCTTGATGTTTACAATCCCCAGGGGTCGGGGGTTATGACCTTCACAGATGCCTGCCAGAAGCATTTTAAATGTTAGCTGTATCCGGGTCCATGCGCACTCATCATAGGGCCTAAACACCATAGGAGTGTGGGATTCCACATCAGTGCTCTTCCATCACTTTCACAGCAGATTCCTCATAATCCTCTAGTAACTCTATGAACCTCCCCATGTTAGACAACAAGTCACGATATAGCTGCATTCCCATTGTGCTGTCACCAAGGCATATTTGTTCACGTGACTGTGTGAATGTGTTTTAAATCACGCAGAGTTTGAATAATTGACTGCCCATTCACACCCAACATTGTGCTCTATAACTTCACAGTACAATGCCCTCCCAGCAGGAACATGGGAAGCCCCCCAACCACTGCCCTCTCACTCGGGACTTAAGTCAGAATCAAACAGCACCTTGAAGGTGAGGCCATGAGCAGACCTATGGAGTTATAACATCCAGAGATACATTTCATCAGCTCCCCAAATCAGCGGGCTACATCCCGTGACATGTCTGTGTCATAAAGAATATTGACATAGATACAGAGTAGACATGGCATCCATGAGCATGTTGCTGAACCAGGGATAATGGGAATAAATGCACAAAACGCACCCTGAGATTGGGCACAAACCCCCAATGTCTAGATGTGCTTCTTAAAGAAGGGAAAGTTCGCCTTCTCCCCCACCCCAGGACTGCATCAACCTCCCAGTGTGTTCTTCCCATCGCCCGCCCCCGAGGGACCTCTGCCTAACCCGAAGACATTGCTCCCTGTATAGCGCCTCCTCATCCCTCCCCAGACAGTGCTTCACCCCTAGTCACCTGGGGCCTAAACGCTGCACTCCCCAGCCGTGGGTGTAGCGCCCACCAGTGCCTGGCACTGCAAACCCCATACTCCTCCACTTCCAGATGTGGCAGGAATGCCGAGGGATTCCTCGGAAGCCCACCCCACCCCTTCCACCTGAGGCCGAAGAGAAAGGAGGATAGCGGGAGGGGAGAAACCCAGATGTAATTAGCCTCCAGGTGCTGTACACCTTGTCTGTGCCCATGGCACCTCCCTTCAACATGTAATGAGACCCGACTCTGCCTCTCCCCAGTGCTTCCTGCCCCCACCCCCCCCCCCCGGCGCGCCTTCGTCCTCCTCCAACTCCAATCAATGTGCGTCAGTCTGTCCCAGGACCACCCGCTGCGCCACACCCGGACAAAGTCCGCCTCCCCGGACATCTAACAACCTGCCCAGGACCACCGGCTGCCCGTCCACACCGAAAACCGCACCCCATCCCACCGGCCCAAAGTCGACAGTCCCGCCCACAAGGCCCGTCGTCCCCCCTGGGGTCCCGATCCCGCCTATTATTGCCTGCTTAATAACATTCCGTTCCTCCTTTTGCAACCTCCACAGTGAGCCTGCAGCCCTCCGAGAAACAGTCCCCCCTCCCAACCTCTACTCCTGCAACCAACCCCCCCAGGCGCCATGCGACTTTCACACATCACCCACCCATCCAAACCAGCGCCGACACTCCGGCCGTCCCACATCAAATCCTCCGTACTGCCCCTTATGCTCCACAGCTAGCCACATGCCAGCAGGCCGAGCCCAGCAAAAAGATCCATACTCTCTGAATGGTGCTCAAACCGCTGCCAAGCCTCCTCCCATCCTTTGCGCATATCCGACCCACCGAGGAACGCCCACCTCCCCTTCACGTCCCATCCCACGCAGCACTCCGACCCCCAAAACCCACAACGCCCCCTCTCCTACCCTCAGCCGATCGTCCCCGCTTCCTTCACCCAACCATTCCACTCCGCCCACACCCCAGAACAACACCTTTGCCACTCCATCCGATGGCACCCTGAAACCTTCTGGTAAAGTCTGCGTTATATAAAAACGCATAAAATAAACTCCTGTGTCGCCCTCCCTTCCCCTCAAACTCAGCCTCCTCCCACGGTTACTCCCCCCCCCCCCCCCCGAATTTTACTCTGTCCTTTAATTTCTTGCACCCATCACGAAAGACTAGGCGACCACAACGCCAGTCACCGCAGGCATTCCAACACCGCATCAACCCTAGATCGGCAAACAAGCAGCCCACGCCGACCTCCACAGACCCCAGCCACCTGGTGGCTCCATCACCAACACACCCATCCCCACAAATGTGCCTTGAGGAGGCAATCCACCCTCGGGCGGGGACCTCGCCAGACGAGCCACAATCGGTGAAAGGTGAGCTAGGCGAATACACCACTACTCAGAAGTATCCTGCAACTAATCCCCATAGCACTTTATTAATGCCCCATAACCTTCTTGCCATTTATTACCATTTCAGTTGGTAATATTAACCCCGCAGCTGCCCCACATATCTCTCCCACCCTCTCCCCTGGGCAACAGCCCCTCATCTCCCCCCCCAACCCCTCCCCCCCCCCCCAAGGCCCACTGCTTCCTGCCCCCCCTCACCTCACACTCTGTAGCAGCAGCACGTGTGGTAAACTTTACTATTCACAACCCGGAATGTAGAATGCACAGCATGGCTTGAGCGCATATAAACACAAGCGCTCGCCATGGCGTTTGTTTGCCTTTTTCTGCCGTGGCCCCGCCTGCCAAAAGGTTTCTTGTCTTTACGGGGCCGTGTGTTTGGCCCCATAAAGATAAGAAACCTTTTGCGACCAACTCAAAGCAGGCGAGGCCGTCCAAATGGGACGGCTCGAAAAGCCAAGCGAAAACGTCACCGGCACCTCTTTCCCAATGGCTGCCCGCCGTTTACCATAAACGGTGACGACGGCCAATGGGAAAGAGGGGCGGGGCTTAATGCCCCTTACTGAGAATACCCTGTCAACACTAAAGCTTGCCAGCGAGGCTGCGCATGCGCGCAGCCTTACGCTAGCGAGACCTAAAAATGACACGTCTAGTGCAGATGTGGCAAGCACAAAAACCAGCAGCCCAGAGGGGCAGTGTCTTTATACAGCACAGATATTTGCCGACAGGAGGCAGTGTCCGTCCTTGGATGCCACCGGTATTTGAATAAAGGAGCATTAGTCCCAACATGCCACAGGTTTCTGTTGAGGGGGGACGGGAACGCTTGGTCCTCCTGAGACGCAGAGGTGGCCCGGCGGGATATAGCGCTTTCTGCACACAGGACGGGCAGCGCTGCGTGTGTGTGTGTGTGTGCCCACTCATACCTCCTCCCTCTGTGCACTCTTCCCTCTTTGCACACTCCTTCCTCTTCCCTCTGTGCACACTCCTCCCTCTTCCCTCTGTGCACACTCGTGCCTCTTCCCTCTGTGCACACTCGTGCCTCTTCCCTCTGTGCACCACTCCTCTGTGCCCACTCCAGCCTCCGCACACTGTGCCCACTCCAGCCTCCGCACACTGTGCCCACTCCAGCCTCCGCACACTGTGCCCACTCCAGCCTCCGCACACTGTGCCCACTCCAGCCTCCGCACACTGTGCCCACTCCAGCCTCCGCACACTGTGCCCACTCCAGCCTCCGCACACTGTGCCCACTCCAGCCTCCGCGCACTGTGCCCACTCCAGCCTCCGCACACTGTGCCCACTCCAGCCTCCGCACACTGTGCCCACTCCAGCCTCCGCACACTGTGCCCACTCCAGCCTCCGCACACTGTGCCCACTCCAGCCTCCGCACACTGTGCCCACTCCCCTGTCTGTGCACCCTCCTGCCTCCACTCACTGTGCACCTTGCCCTTCTATTATCCACTCTGTGTTCAGCCCCGGCCCCTCTAGGCACTATCTGCTGCCCCCAGACACCGCCCTGACAGTTCTTGCCCCGCTGGCCTCTCACAGGGGAGCAAGCAGAGAGGCAGAGTCGAGTCTCGGCTCTAGCTCCACATCCTGTGATCCTGGGCAATCCCCCGGCACCTAAAGGAGTGTGTCCCTGTGGAATGTCACTGGGCCTCATGTAAAGCGCTGCAACATCGAGTCGGCACTATAGAAAAACTGCTCAACAAGCACTTACGGCGGCAGGAACCTGTAGAGAGGAGGGGAGCTGAGGAATAACCAGCAGCCCAGAGGAGCAGTGTCTTCATACAGCACAGATACTTGCCGACAGGGGGCAGTGTCCGTCCTTGGATGCCACCGGGTATTTGAAAAAAGGAGTTAGGAATGGTAATCTACACTTACTTTAAGCACATTCTCTAGTTAATAGTCTGGATATGTTATGGCAGGTTGATGTGTTGTCACTCAATATTGTGATATTGGTTTACATTCCCATAGCATTCAATGGCCTCTTCGCAGAGACTATGAAAACAACTAACTCACTGCATCAGCTGTAATAGCGTGGATAGGAACCACAGCGTGTACAAATGCCACCAGTGCTCTGTTTCTATTACGAGCTACAGTCAAACGGAGGACAAGAGAGCACCGCTCTCCGATATGAAGTGTACCGGGTGGATTCTTGTGGTCCTGCCGGGTGAGATCCATCTGTTCTGCTGATGGGATGTGAAACGAGAGTACGGGCAGAGTAAGAGACTGCATGAGAGGCTCTGGAAACCCACCAGGACTTCATTAACGGTAATACCATGGTTTGTTTTCAGGTAATATCACAATCTGTTGACGGGAAGCAAACAGCACTGAGAAAGTAACAGGCAAAAGTAACAGCAACGACACTAAAACACCTGCACTATCTCGGAATACAAGGGCAACTCGGCTCCGCAAATGGCGGTGAGAACAGGAAATCGCGGACTGAAAGTAGAAAAGACAGTCCTCAGCGTGACAAGGCATCGGCTAACCATTTACAACAAGCGTGGTCCCGAAAGTGAAAGAGGACCGCGCTGCAGCCGGAGCATGGGGATTTCTTGTCTTTATGGGGCCATGTGTTTCAAACACATGGCCCCATAAAGATAAGGAAGTGCTTCACGACAGCCGTGAAGCAAGCGACCCAGTCCGGATCACAGTCCAAAGGGCGGCAACCAAAAACCCTCATTTCCAATGGCAGGCCACCGTTTAGCATAAACGGTGACGCCGGCCAATGGAAATGCGGGGCTTAAAGCCTTTTTTAAAAGTAAGCATTAGCAATAAATCTCGCCGAGCGAGTTACGCATGTGTGCAGCAACGCTAGGCTAGACCTAGACCGGCGAGGTTAAAAAAAAAAAAGTCCCACTATCAGCCCTCTGATCTAATTAGATCTGGCATAATCATATGTAAAATTACCTAGGATGAATTAAGATAACTAATTCCTCAAAATGACGTACAAGCACTGCCAGTCAGATGTGTTTTGTTAGCAGCCAAAGAATTAAGGGTAGCGATTGAAAAGGGCCGCATAAAACAGCTAACCAAACGATCTAAAGTTTAATCAAGATTACATCAAACAATTTCAAATTTAGTCGTAATGAAAAGCCTATGCATGTAGGAGCTCAAACTTTAAATAAAGCTAAGCCACAAAAGCAGTTTCTATGTATTCTTAGAAAGAATTAAAATATAAATGAAAAGCATTTATGGTTGGAAGGAATCTAACGATCTTCACAATCAATTGAAATTAAAGTTAAAGGAAC
Organism: Triturus cristatus; assembly: GCF_964204655.1. Classification (NCBI taxonomy): domain Eukaryota; kingdom Metazoa; phylum Chordata; class Amphibia; order Caudata; family Salamandridae; genus Triturus; species Triturus cristatus. The sequence goes on along the minus strand of NC_140584.1, from coordinate 931,515,381 downwards.
GCCAAGAGAGTTATTAAGCGTCATAGCAGGAAAAGTTACCCTGGGAACAATATGGAATTTAACTTCCACCCTACTCTTATTCTGACATTTTATTCACAACATTCAAGAAAGATTCAGTCTAGGCATAATATGCAGGCTCCCCTATAATGCACTGAAAATTAAATTACTTTTGTAAGACGGAAAACTGGACTGGAAAATAGTGTATGACGACACCTATCATCCTATTCAAAAACACCAAAGCCGCTGCATTTTGTAACATCAATTGCAGAACAAATTTAGGGCAGGGCCCTTGGAATTATGCCATTTTGATGATGGCACCTTTTTACGTGTAATTACAGATTGGTCGCATTTGCCACAATCTTAACTCTTGCTCTCGCTGATCAAAAGTTACTAAACACGACACCTTGAACAGTGGAAAGCCTTTTGCAAAGGCTGATGGATCAACTTACTGTTGCTTATGCTGTAGTTGGGTGTTAAACTAGATCTAATGATTAGATAGATACAGCTTACATGCCCTACTGGATCACTATACTTTAGTCTGGTGAGAAAAAAAACAGATCTCGGGGTGAAATACCCATTTGCTAAACTACTGTATTCCTAAATTTATTTAAAAATGTAACAGGGAATAATCAGTTTCAAGAACCAGCCCCATTTCTTTCACTAGAGATATGGAAAGATCATGGCATTGACAAAGCAGATTAATGGTGAAATTATCCACTATAATGCAATAGTTTGTTAAGTTCATGCAGGTATTCCAATGGAGGAGGTAGGCTACAAGCCAACAGTATTAGGTGAGAGTTAAAAACTCCACTGGGGTGACCCATGAAGTGACTGTCTCAAGCAAATGGAGGAAAGAGGCTCGTCGAGGAAAGCTAACGGGGTAGCTCCTCACCTCATTATGCATATTATAAGCAACAAGGTACATTTGAGAGGTGTGCAAGCCTAACAGTTTATTTCGGAGATGCCTCCAAGGCAAACAAATCCCCCACCACAACTTTTCATTGGTTCCACAATCTAAAACAGAATCACCTCACGGCTTTGTGGAAGAGCACGTGTCCCCTCAGTGACTTTGTCAGACAATTTTATTTAACCAAGTCCGAGTTTTCAAACATTTGTAGTCCTACTGCAAACAATACCCTATGGTGTAAATAAAAATTTTAAAAAAAATCTATGCTGCCTTCACATTCCTTTTCATCAGGTTATCACATTTTCATTTAAAACAGGGAAAGACTACTATACACACTCCAAGTGCTCCAGGTTTTTCAGATAAGTAACCTGTGCCCAAATTTATGCTAGTCCTTTAGTGAACAGTTGGGGATGCCTCCACTAAATTTACAGCAATACCACAAACAATATAACCAGCATATAGATGTCATTTGAGTCCATGATGTGCTCTGTATGCGTGCAACTTCCTTACTGAGCCTGCCACAGTAGTCGACTTGAGGACGATGGCACTGTATATACTAAACCAAAGTAAAGTATAGTGTGCAGAGTCCAGTGGATCCCCAATGGTAGGCAGGGGCTAAAATAGATAATTCCTTACTCTTGATTTGTGGTAGTGTGGGCGAGCAGTAAGGCTTTACCAGAAGGTAGTGTTAAGCATTTATTGTACAAAATCAGGCAAGAAATGATGTCACATACTCAAAGACTGAACTCAGACCAATTTGTTCTGTATAGAAATATTATTTAGTTGTATTTTATTTCTAGAACCAAGCCAGGTCTGGTACAGGTAAGTGTAATATTACTTTGCAAGAATAAGGATGTTAAATAGTTTGAACACAGTTCAATGTAATTGGATTGGTTACAGGTAAGTCACTTTTTTATAAAACAGTTGGAACTACTTTTCAGTTACTACTGAGATTACTTGGTAAATTACTTTTCAGATTACTTTTTAAGTAACTTTTTCTACTCTGGGGATATGCCTAGATAGAACACTGAAACATTTCCTACATAAAACGTGAGTAAATCAGTTTTTGCAAATATACAGTTTTGAATATGCTACTTACCAGTATGCATCTGTTCTTGGCATGTAGGGCTGCTGACATTCATATCTGTGCATAGATCGCCGCCTAGTGTTGGGTCCGGATGTTTGCACGTTGTTATTTGGAAGAGTCTTCGAAGTATCCTGGGATAGGTGACTCCTCCCCTGGACTACAGTGCGCATGGGCATCCTCTCCATCCTCAGATTGTTTTTCGCCATTGTGGCAGTGATGGAGTAGATACAGAAAGTGATGACCATGCTTACAGTAATTCTGAGAGCTGCAGCTGCTACAGGTGCCAGGGAGGAGGGAGGGCGATATGAATGTCAGCAGCCCTACATGCCAAGAACAGATGCATACTGGTAAGTAGCATATTCAGTTCGAGGCATGTGGGCTGCTGAATTCATATCTGTGCATAGAATACATAGCAGTGCCCTCTATTAGCGGCGGCTACCAGTGCCAGCTGCAGCGGTCTGAAAAAGAGTTTTGAGAACAGCCTGTCCTACAGCTGCCTGCTGTTTTGATTGCACATCTACACAATAGTGTTTGGTAAATGTATGTGTAGTGGACCAGGTGGCTGCTCTACATATATCATGCAGGGGAATGTTTCCTAGGAAAGGCATGGAGGCCCCTAACTTACGTGTTGAGTGGGCTCGTGGGGGAATCGTTAATGTGCGTTTAGCCTTTTGATAGCAAATTTGAATACATTTAACGATCCATCTGGCTATACCTGCTTTGGAGATAGCGTTACCTTTGTGTTGTGGCGCAAAGGCAACGAAAAGTTGTTTTGTCTTCCTAAAGATCTTAGTCCTGTCGATATAATACATGAGGGCTCTCTTCACATCTAGTGTATGGAGTGCTCTTTCTGCGACAGTTTGTGGGTTTTGAAAGAAAACAGGCAGTTCAATAGTTTGATTCATGTGGAACTGCGATATCACCTTGGGCATGAATTTGGGGTTGGTACGTAGTACGACCCTGTTGGCGTGAACCTGTATAAATGGCTCTTGAACGGTTAGTGCCTGGAGTTCACTAACTCTTCTTAAAGAAGTGATCGCTACTAGGAAAGCTACTTTCCAGGTAAGAAATTGAAGCTCGCATGAATGTAGAGGTTCAAAGGGTGGACCCATCAGGCGTGTGAGGACCAAGTTGAGGTTCCACATTGGAGCCGGTGGGTGGCTTGGTGGAATGACTCGTTTGAGTCCTTCCAAGAATGCTTTGATGGCAGGCACTCTGAATAGAGAGAGGTGCTGCTTGGTCTGCAGATAGGCTGATATTGCGGTCAAATGGACACGTATAGAGGTGTACGCCAGATTGCATCGGTATAGGTGTAAGAGGTAACAAATTATGTTTTGTATGGATGCGTCTAGCGGGTTAATGTCATTATTAGTACAATAAATGACGAACTTTTTCCATTTGGCTGCCTAGCAAGCTCTGGTAGTGGGTCTCCTGGCCTCCTTAATGATGTCCATACAGTCAGGTGGCAGGTTTCGGTAGCCAAACTCTAGGACTTCAGGAGCCAGATCGCCAGGTTCAGCTGTTGCGGATCTGGGTGCTGAATCTCTCCATGGTTCTGCGTCAAATGCGCGGGTTTGATCCGCAGCCTTTGATGCGGCACCACGGAAAGTTCGAGAAAGGTGGTGTACCACGGCTGGCGTGCCCACGTTGGAGCAACCAGGACGAGTGTCAGTGAGTGTTGTCTGAGTTTGCGTGCCACCAGCGGTATCAATGGTGCTGGGGGAAAAGCGTACGCAAATCTGCCGGACCAGTTCATCCATATCGCATTGCCCTGCGACTGCGGATGTGGGAACCTGGCGGCAAAGCTTTGGCATTTTGCGTTTGCTTGTGGCGAATAGGTCTATCTCTGGATGACCCCACTGCTGGAAGTACGGTTGGAGTACTGATGGGTGTAACTCCCACTCGTGCATCTGGTGGCTGTGTCTGCTGAGCAGATCCGCCATTTGGTTGTCCTTGCCGGGGAGGTGTTCTGCCATGAGGAACATGTTCCTCTGAATGGCCCACTTCCACATGCTCTGAGCCAAATGAGACAACTGTGGAGAGTGTGTTCCTCCTTGCTTCTGTATGTAGTACATGGCGGTCATGTTGTCCGTCCGGATCAACACGACTTTGTTGCACAAGTGTACTTTGAATGCCTTCATTGCCAGGAAGATTGCCATCAGTTCCAGAAGGTTGATGTGCATCTTCTTCTGTTGTGCTGTTCATAGTCCCTGCACTGTGTAGTGGAGTACATGAGCTCCCCATCCCTGGAGAGACGCGTCCGCTGTCAGTATTATTTGTGGAACAGGCTCTTGGAACGGTCAGCCCTTGCAAAGGTTTTGTGGATTCTACCAATGCAGAGAGTTGTATGCCCGACCGCTCACCAACACTAGGTCTTTTAGTTGCCCTTGAGCCTGATTCCATTGACGTGCTAAGCACTCCTGAAGCGGGCGCATATGTAGTCTCGCGTGTGGGACTATGAAAATGCAGGAGGCCATCATGCCTATCAACTGCATGAACACTCGCGCAGGAAGGGAGTGTTGGGGTTTGAACTTGGAAATCAGCATTTGCATGCTGTTGATCCTCACTAAATTTGGCTGAGCTGTGGCCGCCAGTGTGTCTATAGTCGCACCTAGGTACTGTTGTACGTGTACGGGCTGGAGATGGGATTTTGGGTAATTTAGTGAGAATCCCAGACTGTGAAGGAGGTGAATGGTGCGGGACATGTGGCTGGCACATTGCTGGGCTGACTTTGCTTGAACGAGCCAGTCGTCCAGGTAAGGGTAGACGTGTATGTGCTGCCTCCATAGATGTGCCGCCACAGTAGCTAGGCACTTTGTGAAAACCCTGGGTGCTGTTGTCACGCCGAAGGGAAGGACTTTGAATTGGTAGTGCTGCCCCTGAACAGTGAACCTGAGGTATTTTCTGTGTGAGGGATGAATGGGTATGTGGAAATACGCATCCTTGAGGTCCAGTGTGGCCAGGAAGTCTCCCTGTTTTAGCAGCGGGAGGACTTGCTGTAAAGTGAGCATCTGAAAATGCAGCGGTTCAGGGGTCTCGGGTCTAATATAGGTCTGAGTGACCCGTCCTTTTTTGGTATTAAAAAGTACAGGGAGTACACCCCCGTACCTTGCTCGTGGACGGGTACGACCTCTATTGCGCCTTTTAGTAGCATGCTTAGCACCTCCTGCTGTAAGAGCGTTAAGTGCTCTGAGGACATAGGACGGTGCTTTGGAGGTATTGTGGGTGGAGTTGAGGTTAATTCTAGGCAGTAACCGTATTTGACAATGTCTTTGACCCACCTGTCCGTGGTGATGGAGTTCCACGTGGACAGGAACCTTTGTAGCCTTCCCCCGACAGGTGTTATGTGGTCGGGAGGAAGGGAGAGGGCGTCACTGTTTGTTCTTGGGGGAGGACCTGGTGTTGCCGTAACCGCGTCCTCTGCCCTTTGTGCTTGAGCCACGATAACCACCCCGGGTGTTTTTATCGTAGGTGCTTTGTGTGTTGCCTTTGTTGTAGGTTTGCTGTGACCCCTGTCCTCTACCTGCTCCTCTATTTCCGGGGCGACAAAAGGAGCCGCTCCGAAAGGACTGCGTTTGAAGAGCCCCCATGGACTTTGCAGTGTCCGTGTCCTTTTTTATTTTCTCTAGGGTGGTGTCAACCTCCGGCCCGAATAAGTAGTCGGGGTTGACAGGCTGGTTGAGGATGTTATTTTGCACCTCCGGTTTGAATCCGGAGATTCGCAACCAGGCGTGTCGTCGCAACATGACGCTAGTGTTTATGGCTCTGGCAGCTGTATCTGCGGCATCCAGTGCACACTTGATGGATGCGTTTGTGAGGAGTTGTCCCTCCCTGATGAGGATCTCTGCACCTTCTTTGAATTGGTCAGGGAGATGTTGGAGTAATTGTTCTAGTGTGTCGTAGTGTGCTCGATCGTAGCGGGCGAGGAGCGCCTGAGTATTGGCAATGCGCCATATATTAGCTGCCTGGGCCGCAACCCGTTTGCCGGAGGTCTCTAGCACCTTGGACTCTTTGTCCGGGGGAGGAGCATCACCTGTTTGCGAGTGTGCCCGTTTGCGAGCATTCGCAACTACGATGGAATCTAGAGGTAACTGGCCTCTAATGTAGGTAGGGTCCCCAGGCGCCGACCTGTATTTCTTGTCGATTCTGGGGTTTATTACTCTTGCCCTGGTGGGTTCTTTGAAGATGTCCTTTGCTGGTTTGAGGACACCCTTTAACATGGGTAGAGTTTTTATATTCTTTTCTGAGGATGCGAAAGTATCCATGAGAAAGTCGTCTTCCACGGTGTCAGAGTGGAGTTGCACCCCATGATTGGCCGCAGCACGTTCAATTAGGGCGTTGAATGCAGCAGTGTCCTCTGTGGGAGATGTTTTTGCTCCATAGAGTTGCGGGTCCTGTGTATCCATAGGTGCACCCGAGTCTACAGGGTCATCCCAAGCTTGGTCAGGGTCCTGTTGGCCTTCAGGGTCCATCTCTCCGGGGTAGGGGACGTGGTCACCCATGTAGTCCTCCAAAACGTCAGTGTCAGAGTGTGTGGGAGAGAAGGACTGTGGATCCTGGTAAAAGGAGTGGAGGGGTTCGGAAAGAATTGGTTCCGAAGTCACCAGCAGCTTTTTCTTAAGCGGGATCCGGTAGGAGTCCAAAGCTGACTCTGAAGTTATTCTCCTTTTGTGGAGCACCATCCTGCCGGTGTCGGCGTCGATGACATGTGACGGAGACGACTCCGCAGGAGAGCGTTCAGCAGGCGTGAACGTGGTGTGGGTGACCAGTGTTCTGATCTGGAACAGTTTTGGGGCCGTGGATGGCGGCAGGCCAAAAGTGATACTGGTCGGTGCCGAAGAGGCCGTTGGAGCTTTTATCGGCTCGGAGCCTGACGTGTCCTGGAGGACTGCTTTGTGTTTGGTGCATTGCGCAGCCGCGGTCCGCACCTGGAGTGCCATCGAGTCCTTTGTGCCGGTCGTTTCTGTAGAGGCGGGCGTGGACTTCTTCGGTGCCGGCGAGTCATCGAGTCGAGGGGCGGCAATGGCCGTCGACGTCTTTGATGAGTGTGCCTTGGGTGGTGCTGTCGAAGCGGGGTGTGACGCAGCAGGCAGTTTGACCTTTGGGGTCGGAGCCGATTGTGTCGGTGCCGGTAGCCGAGGAGGTATGGTGGCACCGAAGCTCTTTTTCCGTGTGTCGGCGCCGGCTGCTGCAAGCTCGGCACCGAAATCTCGTTTGGTGCGGTCGGCGCCGACGGGTTTTGCTGGCGTCGAAGGTGTGGTGGGCCTCGATCCAACCAGCGTTACTTTCGGTTTCGGTTTCTGGTGAACCATTACAGCTTTCGGTTTCGAAGAAGGGAAACCAGCCTTTTTGGGTAGTAATGGCTGCCGCTGAATGTCCGAGGCCGGGCCAGAGGGCGGGGCCGAAGAACTGCGGGATAGGTCTTGGGTAAGGCCCGAAGGCGATCCCTCGACCGGATCCATAGACTGGCTCACTGGGATATCCTCAGTCTGTACGGGTAGGCCTTGCTCGTCACCGGAGCTACTCTCTTCGGCCCCTAAGGCCTCATTGTAGTCTCCTACCTCGGTGTCGGCTTCATCTCTGGAAAAGAGTCGTTCGTCGACGTCTTCCGATACGGAGTCGTGTTCGGAAGCGGGGCTGGAGGGTAGGTTCTCCACATCTTCGACATCTTCGTCTTCGGCGCTGAAGATGTTGGCTGGGGCCAGTGCCGCTTGCTGCGCTTCGAGTCTTGCTGCTAGTCGATTCCGAAGAGTCTTCTTGGATCGGAATCGGGCACAGGCCATACATGTAGATTCGTCGTGATCCGGTGAAAGGCATTTGTTGCACACCGGATGGACGTCGATATGGGGATATTTCGCATTGCATACGGGACACCGCTTGAATGGTGTCCTCGATTCCATCGTCGATGAAGGGTCGATGGTCGTGGAAAATGCGAAAAAGTTGGTTCTGGAAGTTAGTAAACTAAAAATATACTATCGATACCGATCGGGAACAGTACCGACGCGAACTAAAGGCCTTTTGGCCTGTAAAAAGTTTTTCCTAACTTGAGTCAAAATAAGCACATCCGAACCCAATGGCGGAAAAAAACAATCTGAGGATGGAGAGGATGCCCATGCGCACTGTAGTCCAGGGGAGGAGTCACCTATTCCAGGATACTTCGAAGACTCTTCCAGGACAACAACGTGCAAACATCCGGACCCAACACTAGGCGGCGATCTATGCACAGATATGAATTCAGCAGCCCACATGCCTCGAACATTAAGGTTTCATACACTTTGCCAACACTTTAGAACATTTTTCACAGAAAAGCAGTCAATGCAATTCTACAGGAGGAAATTAAGTTATCGGCCTAACAGTAAGTACTGCGTTTTGGGAGTTGGTTTCCAGGGGTTAGAACACGGGTTCCCCCAGGGTCAAGGATGCACTCTCAAAACACCCTCAGCAGTACTAGGGCTGCCGGCTGCAGAGTGCTGAGGCCCAATCTCATCCAATGGGGGATAGGGAGCCTCCAGTTGGTGGCTACTCACGGGCAGGCCACAAGGTTGATGGATCAAAGCTCCTGAACTTAAGCTCAGGGCAAAAAGGGGTGCAAGTAAGCACTCAAGGTGCACCCATAGCGGCACTAGGATGGCAGGTTGCAGGGTGCTAATTTGGCATCGGGTGCCCTGTTACTTTCAATGGGGATTTTCCAGTTTGAACAAACACTGCAGGCTCGGAGACCAAGATCTTCTGGAGGTGATCACCAGTTGGGGAGGTAAGTTGGGATGCTGGGACAGTCAGTTGTCCACCCAAGGCTGTGGGGTGTCAGGTGCAGAAGTGTCTTTTGGCATCTGATTCTTCTTACCAGCTCCGGTCGGGGATCCACCAGAAAGGGGCTGCAGGCATCGACTGAAGACTCAAGGCAGGTCACGGATTATCAGATGCCAAGTCAGGATCGCTGGGGAGACCTCCCCGTGGTGTTAGGCCACTCTACTTTAGGCAGTGGGCGTCATGTGCAGAGTGGTGCAGACTCGCATATTTGGCTGGAACCAGAGTGTCTCCAGTGAGCACTGGATTTGCTAATCACCAAAGTTTGGTTTGGGAAGACAGGGTAGGTCCTATGGGTTTTGGGGGGCTGGACACACCCGGATATCTCTGGAGCAGGTCGATGTCAGGACAGGCCGTGAGGGCTGGTGCAGAGTCAGTTGCTGTCCTCTCCTACCTTCATCATGGCTCTTCGGACCTTCTTGTTTCTTCTTGTCTGAGGAGGCCCGGTTCAGGGTTGCCCATAAAAACACTAAATTTAGGGGCATTTCGGGTAGGTAAAGGTTAGGACCAACGGGTCCCTTCCTTGAGGTGGGTACACCCCCTATTATGCCACCTTCCAGTTTGGGTGGGGGAGGGCATATGCCTCACTCTAGTTGGCTGGGTCACTTCATCTTCAAGATGGCAGGGACTGAGAGTTGTGCTTTGCCTCCCCTCCCCCACCTGAGGGGTGGGGTTGGCAAAGGTGGGCACACCTCTCCTCCCATTTTGGTTTTCCCACCGATTCTCCCGCCCAAAGTGGGGGTCAGTACCAGTGGGGGCCAGTTGCTGGGAGCAGCAAATGGCTGGGGCGGCTCACGAAGGCAGCATGCCTTTGACGCTTCCCCTTCGTGGACCCTGCCCATCGTGGGGGGTGGAGGCTTGGCACCTCTGCCCAGGATCTGCTTTGTTTCAGGACCCCGAGAGCAGGAGGCTCTCGACCCAGCAGCCCAGAAACATGTCTGGGGGTCGCAGCTGGCCAGCAGCCAATCAGCCAAGACAGTAGTCGGGTCGTTTTTCAGGGGGCATCTAGAAGATGCCCTCGGAGTACATTTTTCATTAAATCCCACACTTGCATCAGTGTGGGTTTAATGTGCTGAAGTTTGGTACCAAACTTCCCAGTTTTCAGTAAAGCCATTATGGTGCTGGGGAGTTCGTAGTGGCAAACTCCGAGACCATATACTCCTTATGGCTGTACAGCACATACAATGTTCAAAAGTAGACTTAGGCACTGTAGGGGTACAGGGCTCATGCCATTGTACGCTCACCAATGGTATAGTGCACCCTGCTAGCGAGGTGGCTTACCTATACCAGAGGCAGTGGCTGTAGGCATGGCACACAGGGATGTTTGCCAGGTCGACTCTTCACTTTTCTCTGCATTAAAAGACACAGCCTGCAATGGCAGTGTGTGTGTCAGGGTGAAGGGCCTCGAAGGGTGGCACATTATGTGCTGCAGCCCTCAGAGGCGTTCCCTTGTAACAGGGTCCTTGGTACCAATGGTACCGGTTACAAGGGACTAGTATGTGGCCAGGAAGGTGTTAACTTGGGAGTACAAGTTACAGCTTTAGGGAAAGAACATAGGCCCAGGGTACCAGGTTGCCTGGAACCCAAGGCACACTCAGTCAAACTGCATCAACATTAGGTAAAAAGTGGGGGGCAACCATGCAAAAAGGGGCCGTTTCCTATAACTTGTCACTTCTGATGTCAGGAATAACTACACTCCAGGTCTTTTTAGGGTAAAAATGCATTCAAATCCCACCTTGATGTGCTGCTCTGCAGTCAGACATCACCCTACAAATAGCACATAAGTTGCAAAGCTATTGTGTAAACAAATCACCATGCGCGATCTACAATTGAGGAGAGGGGGGACACGGGGTGCGTTAGAAGATTATTACAGTGCAAACTCTAATCAACTGCAATCACCATACCACCACCAAACCAGATAACTCTTATAGGCATTTGTTCCACACCATCAGTTCTTCACTGGTTCCTCTGTACTACTTTTTACTAGCCTATAGCGTTCGCTCCTTTTCCGTTTGTCCCAAATCCCTCAAAACCACTCACGTGCAGACAAGCAACCAGAAAAGAAATGTAAAAAGCAAAACTCTACCCTCGCCCTGGACTGCGTAGTTCGCAAAGTGAGGTTACTGAAAGATTCAGAACACATTAGACATAACTCCTACATGGTGAGCCTAAGCTGTGTTTTGCACCATGTCCTCCAAAAACAGTTTGAGCTCAACACAGGAACGTAATACAACACATTTGACTCAGCCAGCACTACACAAACCTATTGCTTAGACTGATAGCACACCACAATAGTACAAGTTTAAACGCCTAGAAAACCCACTCAAGCAGTCTGGATGAGCCAGCATGTGGATAGCAGGATTTGGAACTACCATCCAACATGTCCACTTAATTACCTGGCAGATTTGTATAAGTGTGACTTGTCATACCAAATAATCCAGTTACTAAGTAAGCATCTGGTTATACTTCTGAGAATACCCAAATAGATTCATACTACCCGTTTACCTTCAACTCACAAACAGCAAACTACAGACTGCGACGGAATCCTAGAAGCCAGGATGAGTAACAAACTGTATAGCTGCAGCGAAGTCATACTAATGGTAAAGCTTGTACCACAAACTGCTGAACACTTTGGGTCAGAGTGCTTCAAAATGTTCAAATCTAGCCTGTAAAGCAATGGCAAAGCTCCCAGGGAGGATGGGTCAGAATTTAATACCACTTTAACAGGGCCCCATAGCCATCCTCTTAATCATTTGTTAGGTGCGGAATACGCTCCGGACTCACTTCAGAGACATCTTGGTCAACTTTTAAAACCGGGGAGACAGGCAACAGATAGGAAGTCTTAAACGGTTAGCGCTTTTAATATCAGACTACAAGATCCACACTAAAATCACAGCCTATCCAATTAAAAAGCATATCCCAGCACATATTGCGCTGGGAATCAGAATGGCTTCAGTGGACAGAAGGATAACGAATAGTTTCTTACCTGTCGGTGTAGTTTTGCAGCTTGAAGATCTTTCTGGATTCACTATGCTGTGCATTATTCCGCGATCTTGTGGTTGGGTCCGGATTCGTAGTCTTTTCTTTGTTTTTTTTTTTTTTTTTTCGTAGCCCAGGTGGGCGTCGACGTACACCATTTGGTGCACCTCCCGTGACGTCGTCGTGCTTCCTGCGGAAGTCCCACCTTTGGGGCGCCATCTTCGGGTTCTTTTTTCCTTTCCTCTTTTTTTTTTTTTTTTTTTTTTAACCCTAGGCGATTGATTAATCCTTCTTGTCCCTTTATCTGTATGTTTGTATTTCTTTGATCTTTTCCATTTTACCCCCTCTTCCTCCAGCCTCATCTTCCTGGCGGAGGTGGGTGGGTTCGCTAGTGAATCCAGAAAGATCTTCAAGCTGCAAAACTACACCGACAGGTAAGAAACTATTCGTTTTGCAGCGTGAATCTTTCTGGATTCACTATGCTGTGCATCGATTTTGTAGCGGTTTTCCTAGTTCTGTGGCGGCTGGGTGGTAGATGAGCGTTGGTCGTTGAAAATGTGCTGAAGCACCTTCTGTCCAACCTGTGCTTCCTTGTTCATCTGAATGTCCACGCAGTAGTGTTTCGTGAACGTGTGCACAGATGCCCAAGTTGCCGCGAGGCATATGTCCTGGATGGGCGTGTTCGCCAGGAAGGCCACGGTGGCCCCTTTCTTCCTTGTGGAGTGAGCCTGCGGCCCCTCCGCTAGCTCCTGTCCAGCCTGTTTGTGGCAGAATTGAATAGTGAGGGCAATCCACCTTGCGATGGTGCCCTTAGTCACTGGTCTACCCATGAAGCTAGTAGCAAAGGACAGAAACAGCTGTTTCGACTTCCTGAGTTCTTTGGTTCTCTCAATGTAGTGCATCACCGCTCTTCTGGCATCGAGGGTGTGCAGTGCCTTTTCTGCGTTTGTAGTCAGGTTTTGGAAGAAACTTGGTATCTGGATAGTCTGATTTATGTGGAACGCCGACACTACCTTGGGCATGAAGTGTGGGTCCGTTCTCAGGACTATTCTATCTTTGTGAATCTGAATGTAGGGTTCCTGCAGCGTTAGTGCTTGAAGCTCGCTCACCCTGCGTAGTGAGGTTATGGCCACCAGAAAGGCTGTTTTCATAGTCAACATCTGCAGTGTGGCCTTGTGAATGGGTTCAAACGGTGCCTTCATGAGCTCCGTCAGGACCACATTCAGATTCCATGCCGGCGGCGGCAACCTTTTCGGGGGGGCCATCCTTTTGGCTCCTTCCATGAATCTCCTCACCACCTGCGAGCTGAAGAAACTTCCACCTTTTTCACCTCTGGTGTAGGCCACGATGGCCGCTAGGTGTACCCTTAGTGAGCTCGAGCAGAGGTTACTCTTTAGAAGGTGTGTGAGGTACCTCAGTACTGTTGAGTCTCTTGTCATTCTGTTTTGCAGGCCCTTTTTCCTGCACCACACAGTGAACCTCTTCCATTTTGCGCTGTAGCATTTTCGTGTAGTTGGTTTCCTCGCCTCCCGTAGCACTCGCATCGTGCTCGGCGGCAATCTTAGGTGTGCGAACTCTAGGTCTTCAGGAGCCATGCCGCCAGGTTGAGGGTCTCTGGGTGCAGGACCTCTCCGTTTTGCATTGAGAGCAGGTCCTTCCTCCTCTCGAACCTGTATGGGTCGCCTTGTGCCATTTCCTGAATTTGTGAGAACCATGTCTGCCTCGCCCACTGCGGAGCCACCAGGATCAGGGTCATGTTGCTGGTTCTGCACTTGTCGATCACTCGGTGGAAAGGCGTAGGCAAATGTCCTCGACCAGCTTATCCATAGGGCATTTCCCTTGGATTGCTGATCTGGTTGCCTGGACGCGAAGCTTTGGCATTTTGCATTGTGGCGTGTTGCAAAAAGGTCTATTGTGGGAGTCCCCCATCTCCGGAAGAGTTTCTCCGTTTCCTGGCCATTGAGCTCCCACTCGTGTGATGCTGAGGTCTGCCTGCTTAGCCAGTCTGCCTCCACATTGTCCTTCCCCGGTAGGTGAATTGCCAGCAGATCTATACTGAGGGGTATGGCCCATCTCCAAATCTCCTGAGCTAGGGATGAGAGCGGGAACGACTGTGTCCCCCCTTGTTTGTTGATGTAGAACATCGCCGTGGTGTTGTCTGTTTGGACCAACACCCTCTTGTTGAACAGGTGCCTCTGGAATGCCTTCAGGGCTAGCAGGATTGTTTTCAACTCGAGGTAGTTGATATGGCGGACCGCATCTGCTGGGGCCCATAGACCCCTCACTCTGAGGTTGTCCATGTGCGCTCCCCATCCCTTCTGTGATGCGTCCGTGGTAATGGTCACTGTTGGGATTGGTGGTGTCAGGCTTCTCCCTGCTGTTATGTTGTCTCTGTTCCACCAAGTTATCTCCTCCTGCACTGCGTGCGTAACAACCACTAGATCCTCCCAACTTCCGTTTGCTTGTGACCATTGTTGTTGTAGCCATTCCTGGAATGGTCTCATGTGCAGGCGTACATTCGGCACCAGCTGGATACAGGACGCCATCATCCCCATCATCCTGCTCACAGCCCTCACTGTCAGAGCTCGCCCCTTCTGGTAGAGCTTCGCCTCCTTCAGTAGAGCCTCTGTCCTCCTCTCGCTGGGCACTACTGTACTGTTGCGGGAGTTGATCTTTGCCCCCAGGAAAATCTTCACCTGCTCCGGTTCCATCGATGATTTTCCCCAGTGGATCGAGAATCCCAGATTTGTGAGGGTGTCTGTTACGCGTTTTGCGTGCCTCTCGCACTTTCCGCGTGAGTTTGCCTTGACCAGCCAGTCGTCCAAGTAGGGGTAGACATGTATTCCCTGCCTTCGTAGGTGCGCCGCTACCACCGACAGGCATTTTGTAAAGACCCTTGGTGCTGATTTTAATCCGAAGGCCAGGGTCGTGAACTGGTAGTGTTCTTGTTCGATGTTGAATCTTAGAAGGCCCTTGTGCCTTCTGTTTATTGGGATGTGAAGATAGGCATCCTTGAGGTCCACGGTGACCATGAAGTCCCCTTCTCTTATCTGTGGCAGAACCTCCTGCAGTGAAGTCATTTTGAACCTTTGCGTTCTGATGAACTTGTTTAGGTAACGGAGGTCTAGAATGGGTCTGAGGTCTCCGTCTACCTTCGGAACCACGAAGTAGTTTGAGTAGACCCCTTTGTTGCGTTCTCTGAACGGCACTGTCTCTATGGCTCCCTTTTGCAGGAGTTTTCGCGTTTCTTCTCTGAGTATTGCCAGTTCTTGGGCCGATCTCAGTCTTCCCCTTGGTTTCCTGTTTGGAGGTCTTTTCTCCAAATCTACGCAGTACCCGTACTGCACAACGTTCCGTATCCACTTGTCTGTGGTTATACGCCGCCACTCCTGAAGGTAGAACCTCAGTCTTCCGCCTACTGGTGTCGTATGCTCGTAGGCTCTTGAATTTTCTCTTCCCCCTGATGACACTTTTTTGCGCCTCACCCTTGGGGTCCTGACGAGGGTAGGCGTCCTCTTGCGTGCTGAGTCACTTCGTCGAGGGCTGTTCGCCCCCTCTCCTCCTTTGGCCACGTCCGTTCCCTCTCCCGCGAAAGGACTGGCCCCGAGGTTGATATTGCCAGTTTTGCTTCTGCTGACCTTGTCCGTGACCTTCACCCTGCTGACTTTGTTGGAACGCCTGGTGCGACGTCCCCTGCTGGCTTCCTCCCCTACCGTAGGGTCTTCGAGGGATTTCCTCGCCTCATTCCCCTCAGCTGTAGGGCCCCCATGGACCTCGCCGTCTCGTTTTCTTTTTTCAGCTGGGTGAGCTTGTCGTCCACTGTTGCTCCGAACAGTGTCTCTCCATTGAAGGGGGTGCCAAGGATGTTGTTCTGCACTTCCGGTTTGAATCCCGAGATTCTTAGCCATGCATGCCTCCTCTCTGTGACCCCTATGGCCATGAGTCTTGCTGAAGTCTCTGCCCCATCCAACGCCGTCTTTATACAGGAGTTGGCGATGTTTTTGCCTTCATCTATCAGGTGAGAGGCTCTCTGCCGGTATTCTTCGGGGAGGTGCTTTACTAACTCCCCCATCTCATCCCAGTGCTGGTATTGGTGTCTATTGAGGAGTGCATTTGAATTCGCCATGCGCCAGTGCATTGCGGCGTTCCTCTCGACCTTTCTTCCTGTGAGGTCAATCCTCCTGCTCTCCTTATCCGGGGGTGGGCCCGAAGTTGCTGGTACGTTGGCCCTTCTCCTGGCCGTGGAGGCTATGATGGAGTCCGCGGTCACGCTACCCTTGATGTAAGGGGGGTCCAGGGAGGAGTGCTTATATTTCTTCTCTGTCCTGGGCGTGATCGACCGGCAGGTCGCAGGTTCCTTGAAGGCTTCTCTCCCCTGATTCATCACGCTTTGTAGCATGGGGAGGAACTGGCTCCTTGTCTGGATGGGGAGCAGTGTCTCGACGAGAAAATCGGCTTTCGGTTTCTCCTAGTCGAGTTTGACGCCGAAGGCCATTGCTGCGCTCCTGACCACCATATTGTAGACCCCGATGTCGTCGGGTGGCGAAGGCCTCGAAGGGTACGTGTCCACGGGCTCCTCCGGGTTTTCGGTGTCGAGATCGTGCCATTCGACGTCGTTGCTGGTAGATGCCGCCGATTCGTAGAACGACCGTTGGTCTTCTTCCTCGGCTTCTCCCTCATAATAGGGCTCTTCTTCCTCTTCGAGTTCTCTTGTCAGCCCTTCGGCATCGAACTCGTCTTCGACCTCACCGACGTCCGCTGATGAAACCGTTGGAATCTTGAATTCCTTCATTCTGGCGTCGAACTCCTTCTTTCTTTGAAGGATGTTCTCCATTTCGGCCTCGAGCCGCCTCTTCTTTTTCTCCATCTCGGAGATGCTTTCGGCGTCGACCGCGGGTCTTTTCGATGAAACTTGCGTCGACGTCGAACGTTCTTTCTGCGTCGATCGGCCCGTTTCATGGGATGCTTTCGACGACCCTTGCCTTTCGGCGTCTTTCGGCACCAGGGAGTCCTTATCTAAGGATCCGCTCGGCCTCTTGTCCGTGGTTCCCCCTTTGGACGTCGAATTTTTCGGCGCCGGGGCTCCCTTCGTGGACTTTGACTCAGATTTTCTCGAGTCACCCTCGTGTTGTCGAGGTACTTTCTGTTTTGCGCTCGACGATTCTCTTACCTCGTCTTCTTTTTTCTTGTCGGTCTCTACGACCGTGAAGTTTTCGGCTGTCTCGGCGTCGTTGTCCTCGTCGTCCGAGGAGAGGCCCAGAGCGTAGAGCGTCGGGGGCTTCCCCTTGCCATCCATGCTGGCGTTGGCCCTTCTCTGCCGCTCTCTCACCCTGAGTGTCTTCGGCGCGAAGGCTGAGCAGGCGTTGCAGTCGATACTCTGGTGATCGACCGGTAGGCAGAGGTTGCAGACCGGATGCTGGTCTTTCTGCGCGAACTTGTGGTGGCAGTTTGGGCAGAACTTGAATGGCGTCTTGTCCATTGCGCTCAGGGTCTCTGAGCGTGCATTCTCCAAGGCCGTCGAAGAAAAAGGGCGCTGGTCCTCCTTTCTTCGCACTCCTGATGAAATCTTTTCCTTTCCTGATATCTTCTAGTGTTTCTATCGACGAAACTCGCTTTTCTTCCTTCTTACTTCGAGTGTAATTCTGGAGCTTCCCGATGACGATCCAGACCCAACGGCGGAAAAAAGAATCTGAAGATGGCGCCCCAAAGGTGGGACTTCCGCAGGAAGCACGACGACGTCACGGGAGGTGCACCAAATGGTGTACGTCGACGCCCACCTGGGCTACGAAAAAAAAAAAAAAAAAACAAAGAAAAGACTACGAATCCGGACCCAACCACAAGATCGCGGAATAATGCACAGCATAGTGAATCCAGAAAGATTCACGCTGCAAAATGTTACTTACCAAGTAAGCATCTGTTCTTGGCATGTATAGCTGTAGATTCACATGCTTTGCATAATAGTGCTTGTGAAAGTGTGCGGTGTAGACCATGTTGCTGCCTTACAGATGTCAGCTAGGGTAATATTCCCTTAGATGGCCATAGTAGCCCCTATTTTGCGAGTGGAATGTGCTCTAGGGGGTTTCTTTTTTGGCTTTCACATAACATGTCTGGATACATTTCACGATGCATCTTGCAATGCCTGATTTAAATATGGGAAAAGCAACAAAAAGCTGGTTTGTTTTGAGAAATTCTTTTGTTCTTTCCACATAATATAGTAGAGCTTTTCTATCAACTAGTGTGTTTAGAGAGAATCAGGTTGAGGAAAGAACACTGGGAAGGTACACAGGTAACTAAACTGTTTGATATGAAAAGCAGAAACAATTTAGAAAGGAATTTGGGATTGGTTGTAAAGTTGAAAGAAATGCTCTTGCATAGTTAATGCCTGAAGTTAATCAACCCTCCTTAGTAAAGTGATGGCAATGAGAAAAGCAACAATCAATGAGAGGAATTGTAATGGACACCTGTGCATTGGTTCAAAAGGTGGACCCATTAGCCTTGCAAGGACTATGTTTAAATTCCATGCTGGTGCAGGTGGGACTCTTGGTGGTATCAGTTTTTAATTCTTCCATCAAAGGCTTTAATCACTGATTCTCTGAATAGAGATTGGTGCTGTCTGTTTTGTAAGTATGCAGCTACTGCTGCTAGATGTAAGCGAATGGATGTATATAGGCAAGTTCAGATTGCTGTCAATATAACAGATGTTTTGCACAGAAGCATCAAGAGGATTGGTATGGTTATTGTTGCAATAAATAACAAACTGTTTCCATTTTGCTGCATAGCATGCCCTAATAGGTTTTCTAGCCTCTTTTAGGATATTCATAGAGTCTGGTGCTAATTTTAAATACCGAAAAACACAAATAGTTAGAGGGTCTAAGGGAGTTTAAAGACCTGCGCGGACAAATCCCCAAATAACTGAGAAGTCCGCGGGTCTACAACAGTCTACCTGAAGCACAAGAACAAAACACCAGCAAAATTCAGATATTCAAAAGTCCTTCTAAAAAGGACCAAGTCCCATCACCCACCGAAGTGGCATGCTTCATCATCTGGGACCTCCCTTAACCGCACCTGGTGCAGTTAAAGAGCTACAACTCCTTTATTTACTGTAAAAAGAAGGGAGCTCAAGGATGTTTTAATTGATGTAACATGGAGGATAGAAGTCTCCTAGTGAAGAAGGCTGCCAAAAGTGTGGTGAAGCTAAGTGCAGTGTGTGGAATTGAAAAAGTGGTTTAAAATTGATTACCAATAGAAAAATATTTTTATTCGATATCCAGTGGTATCAAAATAAAAAAGCAGAGATATTGGAGGAAACCGTGTGCGCAAATATTGTGGGAACACGTCTTCTTGGGTCTACATGTTTCAGAGAACTAGTGTCTAAACAGAATGACAGTGGCTTTCTTCAGGACCGTATCATAACACTACTGCAAAGTGTAAAAATGTGAAAAGTGAATACGAAAGGAACGATACAACCTACACATGTACCTGCTTAGTAAATAACCAAACTAGGATTTCAGGAGCCAAATTGCCAGGTTGAGTGGTTTGTGATTTGGATGTCTGATTTCTCCATAGCTGAGTGAGGAGACTGGAGTTGAGATGCAGCTTTTGGTGTGGAACTACTGAGAGCTCCAGCAGGGTGGTGAACCAAGATTGATGTGCCCATGCGGGCGCTATGAGAATTATTTTGAGGGATGTTTGTCTAAGCTTCCAAACTACCAAAGGAATGAGTAGGAAAGGCGGTAAAGCATAGGCAAATATCCCAGACCAGTTCATCCATAGGGCATTGCCTTTGTGTGGGAACCTGGAGGCTAAGCTTGGGCATTTGCGTTTTGAGCTGTGGCAAACTGGTCTTTGTGAGGAAATCCCCATTCCTGAAAGTTGGGGAGGAGAATTTGGGGATGAAGTTCCTACTCGTGGATTTCTTGTCTGTCTGCTGAGAAGGTCTGCAATCTGATTGTTTACTTCAGGAAGATGTTCTGCCAGGAGATAAATCTTGTGATCTATAGCCCATTTCCAAATGGCTTGTGCCCGGCGTGACAGTTGGAGTGTGTGTCTCCCCTTGTTTCTGTATATAATACATAGCTGTCATGTTGTCTGTGTGGACTACGACCGCTTTGCCAAAGAGGTGAATTTGAAAAGCTCTGAGCGCTAGAAACGCTGCTAGTAGCTCTAGGTGATTTATATGGAGACTCTTGTACTTTAGAATCCACTAGCCTTGGATTGTGCGATTGTGCAGGTGAGCACCCCAAACTGTGAGCAAGGCGTCTGCTGTTAGCACGGTCTGTGAAAAAGGGTCAATGAAAGGCCGCCCTTTGGATAAATTATGTGGATTCCACCATAGCAGAGTGACGAGTGCGGACATCTACCAACACTAGATCGGTCAACTGACCCTGCGACTGGTTCCACTGACTTGGTAAGCATTCTTGAAGGGGACGCATTTGAAGTCTTGTGTGGGGAACAATTACAATGCAAAACGCCATCATTCCTAACAGTTGCATGAATACTCTTGCTAGTAATGATTGGTTGGGCTGAAACTGTTGAGAAGAGACTGAATACTGAGAATTCTGGCTGCATTGGGAGAGGCTAGAGCTCTTTGAGTTTCTATGGTGGCTCCCAGATAGGTTTGTGTGTTGGAAGGCTGCAGATGAGACTTCAACACGTTCACTGTAAACCCTAGTTGGTGTAATAAGTGAATCGTGGCTTGAGTGTGTTGGAGACACTTTTGTTAAGCACTGGCTTTGATGAGCCGGTTGTCCAGGTATGAGAAGACATGGAAGTGCTGTCTTCGGAGATGAGCAGAGACTACTGTCAGACATTTGGTAAAATACCCTGGGAGTAGTGGCGACTCCAATCGGGAGAACTTTGAATTGGTAATGATGACTCAGTATCATGAATATGAGATAATTGCGATGAGCGGGTGAATTGGAATGTGGAAATATATGTCCTTTAAATCCAGAGTAGACAAAGTCACCCTGCTGAAGAAGTAGGAGCACTTGTTGAAGTGTCACCATATGGAAATGCTCCGACAGTATGCAGTGATTTAGTTCTCGGAGGTCTAGAACGGGTCTCAAGGAGCCGTCCTTTATGAGAATTAGAAAATACTGTGAGTATACGCCTGACCCTTGATATTGTAACGGTACAGGCTTTATGGCTCCTTTTAGCAAGAGAGACTGGACTTCCTGTTTGAGCAGGTGTAAATGTTCTGGTGACATTTTGAGAGAGCGAGGTGGTATGTTTGGAGGACTTTTGGTTAGCTCCAGGCAATAACCATGTTGGATAATTCCTAACACTCATTTGTCTGTGGTTATGGATTGCCAAATGGGGAGCCATTGTAGAAGACGTTCCCCGACAGGTGTTAAATGACCAGGGGTGGGGTGGCGGCATGTATGCAAGTCACTGCTTATTAGGGGAGGGGGAATTACGTGGTGTGGAATCATTGCCCCTTCATTTTCTGTTACCTCTGTATCCTTCTCTAAAGAAGCCTCTTGAGGAGGAGGATTGACCGTTGCCTTTGTAGGAGGCAGCTGTATTGTCTGAGGACGTGGTCTTGGACCCCCCCCACGATAGAAGGAGGGACGAAAGGAGCCACAATTAGGAGACTGTGGTGCTCCAATTGACTTAGCCACTTCCGTATCTTTCTTCATTTTCTCTAATGACTTATCTACTTCAGGCCCGAAGAAATGCTCTTAGTCAAATGCAGTATTTAAGATAGATTGTTGGACTTCAGGTTTAAAACTGGAAATCCTCAACCATGCGTGCCTCCTCAGTAACAAACTAGTGTTGATCTCTCTGGCTGCGGTGTCAGCAGCATCTACAGCACACCTAATCGAGGACTTGGAGAGGGGTTTCCCTTCTTGCACTAAATTTTGAGCTTTAGCCTTGTGCTTATCTGGGAGATATTGGAACAATTGCTCCATTTCGTCCCAGTGTGCTCTATCATACCTGGCTAGTAGGGCCTTGGTGTTGCCAATATGCCAATGATTCACTGCTTGGGTGGGTACTCTTACCAGAGGCGTCTAACAATTTTGACTGTCTGGAGAGGGGGCATCCCCCGAAGTTTGTGAATTGGCCCATTTACGGGCATTAGAGATGACCAAAGAGTCTAGTGGTAACTGTCCTTTAATAAAAGCTGGATCAGACAGAGCAGGCGTATATTTTTTTTAATCTTTTCTGGGGGTGAGAATACGAACAGGGTCGTTGAATATATCATCAGCATATCTCATCATGCCTTTGAGCATAGGGAGAGTCTGACTAGACCTTTGTGTGTTACGGAGCATTTCAAATAAGAAATCTTCCTTTAGGGATTCCTTGTGTAATTGTACCAATGATACTCTGCAGCTCTAGTAAAAAATTCTAGATATTCTACATAGTCGTCAGGAGGGGAATGCTTTGCAGGGTAAAGGTCTGGGTCATGGTCTTTGAGTGAATCAGTGTTGTAATCTTTCCAGGGCTCTACCGGTAAATTATCCCCATCATCTCCATCGTCATCAGGTTGTGGTGGTGGTGGAGAGTTAGTTGGTGTAATAAGTAAATGTTGTAATGGTGGGGAAGATGGTGTAGGGGAATGTAGTGGAAGAGGAGGACGAGAGTGTTCAGTACCGACATTCTTCCTCTTCAAAGGAATGTGATATGTGTCCTCTGACTCAGGTCTGCACTTCTGAGGCGGTTTAGTAACATGTCCTGTATCGGAAATAATATAAAGTTCCTTTTGTTTTGGGTCTGATTTAGGTGGTGGAACGTCAAAAATTGGATCCTGCAGCTTCGGGGGAACATTTTTCGGTTTCGGCATCTATAACTTCAGTTCTTGGGTGGAATGACTTTTCTGCACTTAAGATTTCGGTTCCGAAGCAGCCCTTGATTTCGGTGTCAAGGGTTTCGGCTCCAAAGCAGTTTTCGGCTTCAATTCTGAAGGTTTCAGCTCGGTGCCCGATTTTACATACATTCTTCTTTCTCGGATCCTTCACCGAAGATGTGTGTATTCGATGTTTTGGCTTTGCATTTCACGGTGTCGAGCCAGACGATCGCAAAGCATTTTCTTTAAGCAAAATGATCTGCACGCGTCACAGTCCTGTTCGTTGTTCTTCCGATATCAGCACAAGTTGCACACTTCGTGTGAGTTGGTGCGCAGATACTTTGTGTGACACAGAAATGAATGGAGTCAGTTCCATCGACTGCGAGGTGGACCGGCGCGGTTAGGCCCAACAGCCTTCCAGAAGTTTTCCGATCGGAACAGATTCCCTCCCCCGACTAATACGATATGCGGAGAAGTAGGATACGCGTTAGAAACAATATCGACGCGGGTAGAGTGGATTGCTCACCTAGGGGAACCCGAAAAACTGTTTGAGAGGAACCCAGCAATATACGCCCGAACCAGATGGCTGAAAAACCTAACAATGGAGTCGATGCCCATGCGCACTATCACCGAAAGGAGGAGTCACCTTACCTCGTGACTGGGCAGACCTCTGCGAAGGAAAAAACTTGCAAACATCCGGACCCAACACTAGATGGCAGGAGTATGCAAAGCATGTGATCTAGAGCTCACATGCCTTTAACACTATATTCCAACACATTTTGTGTACAAGTTTATCGATTTGATAACAGTGGATGTCATTCTGGCAGTGACTGTCCTCTTATATGCTGAGAAGGCCACTGATCTATTCAACAGGAGTAGTTTATGTCAAATTTTAGGCGAGTTTTACTTTTCACCCCAGTTTGAGATCAATTCAAATGTTATACCAAGAGGCTACTGCACAGCTAGTGATTAGCAACTCTCCGGCACGCCAAATTATTTTGATTCGGAGCACTGAAGCCTGTCCTCTTTCACCCCTTTTTGCCCTTTTTATTGAACCCCTAACACACCATATTCACCAGAACACAAGTATCATATCACCCTTACCGGCAGTGTCCTAAATGAAGTTGTATGCAGCTGATAAGGCTGTATTTCTAACCCAACTCCTAATATTAATAGGGCTATGCAACTTAATAAAATCTTTGCGTGTGGGGTGCTATAAATTCAATGATGCCAATACCTCTCTGGAAGACATCCCATTGGTTCTGAAGAAATATTATAGAGTAGGCTCTGAAAGGTATTGGGGGGCTTACTTCCAAGAAGAGGGAGGAATTGTTTAAAAACAATCTATACCTATGATGTTTCTAATTAAAACGTCAATCTGATCTTTGATTTTGTTCCTCATTCTATCAATCCCCTTCAAGTTAGAGGTTTCCTTTTTTTTCTTTTTAACTGAAACAGGCTATAACATCCTTTGTATGGAACCAGAAACACCCACAGGTTAAGCAGGAAGCCTTGCAAAGGCCCAAGAGTGAGTGGAGATATATGGCATCTTTTATCTTATAGCTGTGCTGCTTTTTAATCCATATCTCCAATGTTGAAAATTACATTTTAAAATTTATGTTGAAGAATCTGGATGTAGATTGCCTTCGATGGTGTATTAAAATCTCCGAATCACCCCAAAAGGTAAGGTATAAATCATTAAACTTCATTTGGATTATGAATCAAAAATGTTTTACTAAATACAGAATTCCAGTGGTCAATGAAGACACCTTTGAAGTACTGTCCATATCTTTCATCAGGTTGGATTAATGATGCAATAAGTAAATGGGCGGATTTCTCCATTATAAAAGTTAAATATTGTTCTGAAGGCTCTAGTTTAAAGCAAACTGAACAAATGATGGACGGAATGCTAAACAATACAAACATTCACCCCCAGTCACAAAGATCAGGGTATAATCCATCGTTCTTTTGCTCACCAAGTCACGCCAGTTTGGGCACAGCTATATGAAAATCACTCTTGTTTCCGGTCCAGGAAGAACCTGGCTTGGCAGTTCAGGATGGACTGATCCCATGAAGGGGGATGGGGCTACACCCCCCCAGCATTCCCGGTTCAGAGGCCATGACACTGATTGCATGTGCCTGAGCGGCATAAATTAGAGATGCGCCGGATCAGAAACATTTAGGTACTGACTATTAAAAATGTTTTATCTTTGCTGTTTGTTTCTCAAGGAGCCCTTAATGGGAGCGGTTGGGGTTGGGGGTTGTACCCATTTGATTGAGCTATCTCGCTTTGCCATGGCTAGTGAAGAGTAATAGATGCCAGGTTGGATCAGTTATTGGGCATTAAGGGTCATTGCCTGGTGCACTTATTAACATTAATATAAATACATGAAATCATGGACAAAAGAAAGATTAATGTGGGTAGATCCGGGGGAAGACACTGAACCTAAGACTCCTTCTCGGTAAGGGCAGCGAGTGTCACATAAGGAAATAGCCCTGACCGAAAGGAGACTTTCACTGGAGTCTGAGAGATCCATCCGGGAACCACTACCCCTTGCCGATTCTAAGGAAGTAAGTGGTAACCCGCTTAAAGACAAGTTACCCACAGTGGTCACGTACATTAAGACCGCAGAGGTTTTATCAGACAATGATACCACACCAATTGAACCCTCGGTCAAAAAGAGGGCTGGAGGGAATAGAGGATCTATGCTGCACAAGGAGGTGGTCTCTCCAGCTACATGTGTTAATCGTTATATGGAACAAGCCATGGACCAATTACTTCCTACGATGGAAACACTGTTAGAAAGTGTTGTCCCTATTTTGTTGCAGCTTGGAGGGATAGAGGCTACGCTCAGTTTATTCCTCCCATCCAACCATGATGCCCCAAATAGCAAGGTAAGTGACTGTGGCCGGGAGGACTTTAAACCCCAGATATTGCGCAGCTATGCTCGCTTAGAGTGTTTTAACCACCTAAGTGAGCGTTTTTTAGGACAAGGGCCAATTGTTTCATCCAGGCTGTAGGTGCCCCTAGACAGGTGGATCCCCCAGGAGGTGCTCTCCAGCCTAATAGCGATAGAGAGGATACATCTAATGAGTAGACCTCTCAAGACACAAGTGGCCTCACTCACCTCTTTACACCTACCTAGAAGCATTCTAAATACATAAAAGCTATGGTTCAGACCCATTTTTCCCCAGATTTTAGTACAATGATTAGGATTGCCCCCCCTTCAATAGTTGAATCCCACCCATACTTTCGTCCCTGACAGCAGCAGTTGGTCTGCCTCTAGTCTAGGCTCTCTAGGATGCCAGAGTGCCTAACTGCTAGGACAGACATCCCACTTGCCAACACGTTTGCACCCTTGATAGGATTAGATGATTACGATTGACAGGTGTTACAACAGGATGGGCTGTTGAGCTCTGAGTTCATGGGTTCAGCAGGGAGTCTGCCCATCTTCTCCCACCAGATAGCTCCTATTCCATCTACTCCTTTTATGAGTCATGACTTGGAATATCACGGGTTTGAGGGCCAAAAGGGCAGACGTAAACTGGTCGAGAACTCTTGGGAGCCATCATAGTTGCATTGCAGGAAACCTGGTACAATTCCTGGTCCTTTTTTATGGATGGATGTTCCTTATTTTTTTAAGGTTGCATCCACTTCCTCAGCAGGACTCGTAAAGGGAAACCTTCTTGTCTTGGTCTCACTCAAAATTCCATGTATCGCCAGTGTGATGGAATCTGTTTTACCTAACCCGCTGGCAGCTGAGCTGGTCTACAAATCATCCTCCAATGTTGGTAGTGAATTTTTATAACTTTCTGTAAAACCTTAGACACTGAACAAATTGCCGCAATGGAGGTTTTTTTGGAACACTACGCAGAGTCAAGGTCCTCATACTATGTCAATTTTGGGTGATTTTAATATACATCTGTCAGCTTAACTGCACTCTAGTGAAAAACCATTTGGATGCAATATCTCAGGTCAGCAGGTGAGCAGACTGATCAAGGTCTTCGATTGGAGGAGCTCCTTGCAGCTAACAACCTGCACTGTCTGGAAAAGACAGGGGTGGATGAGATTGTTCCTTTTTATTCGGGTAGGGGGTGTTCCTCTACCATTGATTTCATTATGTTATTCGTTCCCTTGGTCCCTGCAGTTAACACCCCGGGAACCTCTTGCAGCAGTTTCCTGGATCATAATCCTATTACACTGGAACAGGCCTGGAACCTAGACATACCAGAGAGGGAGAGCAAGAGTGTTCCGAACAGTGATATCAGTACAAGAGCTTAAGCCTGTAGACTGAAGTGGGTCATGGTGATACCGGAGCTTTTTTTTTTTTTTATAGGTAATTTGTATACGGTAAGTGCAGGTGAGATCGCAACAGGTCTCGACAGCGGAATGCAGGATAGATCTGTATTAGACACCTTTAACTACACAGATTACGGATAGCTAGACTTTCTTGGCAGAACCAATAGATACAAAGAAAAAAGTTGCTATTTTTTCCAAGACACTGTTATTTAATGGTGGCACTTAAGCAGAAACCCAGGGATATGGATAAGGGCATGCAGAAAAGCATACAAATGTGCAATTCAGCAGAGCAAAAAGCTTATTATGGAGCAGGCATGGGAGGCCCCAAGTCAGGCCAGCGTGCTAATAACCCCTCCATATTTTGGGAAGTTGTAAATAGCCCTTTCTTTTCAGGTTTAGCAAACTCAAGAGTGGATTGCACTATAGCTCCTCAGAGATGGGTCCAGCATTTCAACAGGATCTATAGCAGTAAGGACCCAGGGGAACCTGACATTGTTTGGGAACCAGGTACAGATAACTACCCATTGTCTTTTAATGTTGAAGAGGTCTATAAAGCCATCCTGGCTACAGGCAAGAGTAAGGCGCTGGGCCTGGACTTGGGTTCCCCCAGATTATAAAACTGACCCTTCAATTTGGGCTAAGATCCTGACAGGTCTAATGCGGCCTCCATGTGTTTCTCCCCCCTCCCCCCCCTTCCTGGTCCGAGGCGGTCATTTTACCCATTTTTAAAAAAGGGGTGAGGGATGATTCAGCATGTAATCACCGTATGTCCCTTTTAGACTCTGCTGCTAAGATCATGGTAAAGGTTGCACCGGAGTGCCGCATCTCCTGGCTCGATAATTTCAATATTATCTCAGTGCTTCAATATGGTTTTAGGCAGGGTGGAGGAACGCTGGACCAGTGCATTCACCTACACTTGATTGTGTGGCAGTACACCCTAG
Organism: Triturus cristatus; assembly: GCF_964204655.1. Taxonomy (NCBI): domain Eukaryota; kingdom Metazoa; phylum Chordata; class Amphibia; order Caudata; family Salamandridae; genus Triturus; species Triturus cristatus. The sequence continues at coordinate 931,487,574 of NC_140584.1, read as the reverse complement.
ATAAGAGGGGATGCCTTCACATGGCCTTTATGGATCTAACCTCAGCGTTTGTTCATGTGTTAATAGATCCAAGTTCAGGCCTAACCTCTTGGACTTGGGTGTGGACGCGGGCTTGGTGGCTTTTCTGAACACCTCCCACTCTAACCTTACAGCCTCGGTGAGGTACAATAAGGATTGTAGTCGGTCTGCTTCTTAGGGGTCAAGCGAGGGGTAAGGCAGGGGTGCATTCTGACCCCCCCACTGTTGATCACCCTTTGCATTAAGAAGCTATGGGATGTATTGTCAGCAGCTTGTAGAGACCTCCCTAGAGTGGGCACTAAAGTAATTCCTGCCTTACAATGTGCTAACGATGCGGTGTTAGCCCGGACCACTGTGGTTCTTCAAAACCTCTTAAACGTTTTTATTAGTTTTTGTGGTTTATTTAGACCTTTCTACCAAGTCCACGGTGCACAAGCTCTTTTGTAAGAAGGAAGAACTTCCCAAAGTCTCTACTTTCCCCTATTGGGGGGGGGGGGGGGGGGGAGGAGAGGTTGCTCAAGGAGTCCTTAAAAAGAACATCCTGGCGAGCACCATGGGTGCTACCAGGGATTTCGCCAAGAGATTAGGGGCTAAACCCATGCCTGTCCTACTAAAGGTTTTAAAGGAAAATGTATTCTCATGGCTACCTATGGGTGTGGCGTGTGGGGTACAGGTGGTTGAGAGAAAAAATTTGCACAAACTTCGCTGTTCCTTCTAGCACCCCCTCCTTTAAAATTCACGAATAGCTTGGAGTGGGCTACATATCTGACCTCATTGCAGTAGCGCATATAATAAGCTGGTAGGGAATATGTTCAAGCTCTGTCCCTCACCATGAATCAACATGCATTAGAGGACTGTATTGCTCTCGAGGGGGCTTTGCATACCCTGTGGCAAGGATACGTTAATGCACTGTTGAATAGGATAGGTTGCTGTTTAGCCACCCAAGACCATTACGCCCCAGTGACTTGTGGGACACTAAAAAATATGTTTTGGGCCAATTGGTTTGGGGAAAGGGAAGATCTGTAACTCTCTAAACCAACCATGAGACAACACATGATGAGAACAAGCTCACAAGGGGAGCCCTATTTGTCATTTGTCAACATTCACCATGATTTTTTACTGACCAGACTTAATTTTTTACACTGGTTATTTAGCTGTTCCTAAAGAATTTTCAAAGCCGAGAATTTTAAAGCCCTGTTCTTAGTTTTTTCAGACCAGGACACAATGCATTTCACATTGGTTTGTGATTTTTATTGTACTTAGAGGCAAAATGTATTCCTTTCTCCCATGTTTTGCTTCAGGGTTGCAAGTTTTCTTTAGGGAGCCCTTAGACGCAGAAATAAACTATTTAAGGAATACAGGGCTTCCCATGGAGATTATTGCATGCATAGGTCATTAGCTGCACATATTGATATGTGATATTTTATTGTAAAGGATTGAACCCGTAGAATTTGTTTTTGTTATTTCACTGTGGTATCTGCACTTACACGTTTGTCCTTGTGTGACTACAATATTCTATTTATGTCCACTCTCAAATTGAAGTTTGCACAAATGATTTTAGATCACTATTTTTGCTAAAATGGGAACAAATCTATGTTAACTGCCTTTTAAGGAAACCATGTATTTATTCTGATATTAGGTAATACATATTTTTTAACTATGTGCTTTTATGGTCTATACTGGCCAAATAAAGAACTATTGAACCTTGAATCAAAACCTTTTCACTAAATACAGAATTCCAGTGGTCAATGCAGACACCTTTGCAGTACCGTCAATTTCTTTCATCACCTCCGATTGATGGTACTATAAAAAGTTGGAGATTTTTATGAAGGCTCTCGTTTAAAAATCACCACACATTTTTTTTAAATTCACATGCACACCTATTTTATTATGTTATTAAGTGCTACCTTTCAAAACCGGTCAGGGTGGATGTAGACTTCAGAAACTGAGTTAGACAGCTGTCTAGAGAAGATATTTAAACTCTGAACTAATGGTAGAGCTCCAACTGAGCTCAGAAGAGATTTGAGAAGATAAGACCAAAATAGGAAAGATAGACCGGGATACAGTTACAGTTAAGAAGCTCAAAGGGAAAGTTACTGCGCCCTTAGCTATTTGAGTTTTAGAGGGACTAATTTTCAACACATGGCATTCTTTAGTGGATGGATGATGTACCTCACATAAGATGTTCATGCTCTCTCCAGAAAGTGCCCCAAGTGTAATCAGGAAGGGTATTTACTACATATGTTTTGGGCCTGCAACAGCTTAGAGACATTCTGGAGGGATGTGTTCCAGAGGGATCACATCCTTCCCTGAAAATGAAGGGATTATCAGCTTTAGAGAGACCAGAGGAACAAGGCACTGAGCACTCTTTAGGTCGAGCCTAGAGTCAGTGCGCATACGCTGCTTTGCGAGGCAAGCAGCATTAGAGTATGGACTTAAAGCGCCGCCCACTCTCTGCCCATATTTTTCATTGGCTTGTTTCTTTGCCCTTTGTAAATGCTGGCTTCTTATTCCTTAATTGCCTTGTTAGTACCTCCTTAGTGCCCCCTTGTATTCATTTGAAACCTTCCATGGCGACTGGCCCTTTTACTTCGGTTGTGACACGGTACGTTTATTTTTGTCTGTAAGCACTATTTTCTTTGAGTTTTTGGTCCTGCAAGCACGATGTGCAGTGCGCCATGCGTGCTTTCACTTTCAAATCAGCCCGAACCCTTCTCCCCGGTTTTTCCATCAAGAATCCTCACCCTAGAGTGCTCCTTCTCTAATTATGACAAATTGTAGTGCAAAGATTAGGTGGATGCGAGGGTGTATGCTAAACAGTCTTCTTTATTGTGAAAATGGACACAGGGGACCCGAGGAACACGGAACCCCAGACTGCGCTTTCACTTTCGGTTTGTTGCCTCTCCGGTTACACAGCGCCGTGCGTGGAGACGATTCGAGGGGGCCACCCACACCACTCCCGTCTGGCTCTACGGATGCAAGGTATTTCAGCCAGGGCGTGGTCGGCGGAGCGGAGGCTTCTCTTGGGTGCGTAGAAGGAGACTCTTTCGTGGAGGTATTGGTGTCCGGTGTTGAGGAGGGATTTGTAGGTGTGAGTGAGCAGCTTGAAGAGTTCCTCTCTTATCAACAGGGAGCCAATGGAGGTCTCGTAGGTACTGGGTGATGTGGTCGTGCCTTGGGATGTCACGGACAAGTCTGGAAGCGGTGTTCTGGATTGTCTGGAGTTTCCAGAGTAGGGATTTGTTGATTCTGGAGTAGAGGCGTTTCCTTAGGCCAATCTGCTGGTTAGGAGTGCGTGGGTGACAGCCTTTCTGGGTTCAGGGGGGGATCCATTTGAAGGTCTTGCAGAGGGTATTGAAGCATGTGGAGGAGACGGCATTGATCTGTCGGGCATGGTGAGGGAGGAGTCCAGTATGATGCTGAGGTTGCAGGCGTGGTCCGTGGGAGTGGGGCGGTGGGTAGCAGGGGGTTGCCGAGGGCGGAGGGCCACCACGGGTTGTCCCATGCAGGGATGGTAGATCCGAGGACGAGGACTTCTGTTTTCTCCCAGTTGAGCAGCAGCTGCCTGAAGCTCATCCAGGATGCAACATCTTCCATTCCTTTTAGGAAGCAGAGTCTGGTGGTGTCGGGTTCCTTGGTGAGGGAGAGGATGAGTTGGGTGTCGGAGTAGGATACTATGCTGAGTCCATGCTTTCCAACGATGGCAGCGAGGGGGGCTATGTAGAGGTTGAAAAAGCATGGGGCTGAGCGATGACCCTTGACGTACTCCGCAGCTGATCTCTGTGGGTTCGGAGAGGAAGGGCAGGAGTCTGATTGTTTGGGTTTGGCCAGAGGGAATGAGCGGATCCAGTCTAGGGCAGTTCCCTGTATGCCAGCTTCTTGGGAGTCTGGCTGTGAGTGTGCGGTGGGAGAATGTCGAAGGCTGCCGAGAGGTCTGGTAGGATGAGGGCTGCCTTGTGGCCCTGGTTGAGGAGAGAACAAATGTTGTCTGTGGCAGCTAGGAAGGTGGTCTCGGTGCTGTGGTTGTTGCGGAATCCCAATTAAGTAGTCATCGATTGAGTTAGCTTCTATGAAGTTTGTGAGATGGTGTTGACAATCTTCTCAGTGACTTTGGCTGCGAAGGGGATATATCACGCATAACGAGCAGAGACTTCAACCCAATGCAGAAGATTTTTAATTTTTATTAAATGATTCTTTAATGTCATTAAATTTTCATACATTTATAACAGTTTATGAGAATTTTTTTTTTGTATGTCGGTGGCTTTTACTGCTCTTCACGCTGATGTTTACTGCACTAGGCTGGATTGCATTATGCACGATCGTGCATGAACCCCGGCTTCTGCCTTAGCGTAGTGCTGGTGGCAGGCACAGGGCACAACTCTCCGGGTGCTCTTGCACGTTTCACGAATTACGGCTGCAATCAGAAGCAATAGTTATACAACCTTGTGCCACTCGTGTCGAGATAATACACACGTGTGCAAAGGATAATATAGGAATGTGTGCGGGGAGCACAAAGCAATAGTAATATTTTGACAGTGATGGTTGTAGGACACTAAGACGGTTATATGATGTAGGGCAGTGGGAAGGTGGCATCGGCCTGTGTCTGACACAGTAGCGCGGCAAGAGTGCTTCTAGTATAAATGAAGGTTTACTCTACACAAGGATGCAGAGTTACAAGGAGAAAGAAGGCGGGAAACGAGAGCAAGCTGTGCCTGACAGTTAGGTCCAGGCTGGTGCTGCACCTAGACTGCCGCCTGAATAACGAGAGATCCGCACACACAGGGGTAGGAGGAAGAGTGTGGCAGCCACGGAAGAGAGGGTAAAGCACAGCCAAGGCCAACTCTAAGGATGCTGCAGGGTAGTAATTTTTTATATACCTAGTGTCTTCTTATTGATCATTTTAAATATGTCACAAGTCTCTCTTTTTTACACTTGTTTATTTTTGTTTTTCATTGCATTTCAATCTTTGATGAATTTGACATGAACTTGCCTTGAATTTGGTATAGGATTATTCCCTTTTTTTGAATTACCATATTTGGACTGCCCCGTACCAATCATTATTTGTCCCTGCCAATTAGCGGCATCTTTTGCCGATTGATTGCCTCGTTTGCACCAAGTAGCATCAGTCACTTTATGTCCATCAAGTAGTCGCATTAATGCACTTTAATAGATCAAATATTTGAATTTAGTGTTGGACTACTGTTGGAGAATGAAATCTATTTGTAATTTATAGTTTTTTATAAAAATAATGTCTTTTTATCTTGGTATGGTGAGCACTTTAAGAACAATATAACGATGGGGGACATACTGTCAATTGACACCCAGTAAAGAAATGTGTACAGAAATTTTATCTGTATAACTATTGGCATTTGGGCCTTGAATCTCTATTTACAGTGTTATACAGACTATGCATTTGCCAAAATGATTATGTATTAACGTAATTTGTTTACATTGTATTTGACTGACAATAAGTATGTCTTCTATGTTTGTTGAAAATTTAATGAGCACTTGCACTTTAAAAACGGGCCTGCCACACTGCGTGGTCAGGTGATCAAGGCCGCTTGGACGGCCGAAACGCGTCTGGACATCGATGGGGAAATAAATTAATAAAACTGTTGGGCACTACAAGAGGTCTGCGCCCGTGATTCCCAAAAGGGAGACCTATTGCGAGTTGACACACACACGTTGACACACACACACACACGTTGACACACACACACACACACACGTTGACACACACACACACACACACACACACGTTGACACACACACACACACACACGTTGACACACACACACACACACACACACGTTGACACACACACGTACACACACACACACGTTGACACACACACACACACACACACACGTTGACACACACACACACACACACACACGTTGACACACACACGTACACACACACACACGTTGACACACACACACACGTTGACACACACACACACACGTTGACACACACACACACACACGTTGACACACACACACACACACGTTGACACACACACACACACACGTTGACACACACACACACACGTTGACACACACACACACACACACACACACACACACACGTTGACACACACACACACACACACACACGTTGACACACACACACACACACACACACACACGTTGACACACACACACACACACACACACGTTGACACACACACACACACACACACACACACACACACACACGTTGACACACACACACACACACACACACACACACACACACACGTTGACACACACACACACACGTTGACACACACACACACACACGTTGACACACACACACACACACGTTGACACACACACACACACACGTTGACACACACACACACACGTTGACACACACACACACACACACACACACACGTTGACACACACACACACACACACACACGTTGACACACACACACACACACACACACACACACACGTTGACACACACACACACACACACACACACGTTGACACACACACACACACACACACACACACACGTTGACACACACACACACACACACACACACACACACACACACGTTGACACACACACACACACACACACACGTTGACACACACACACACACACACACACACACACACACGTTGACACACACACACACACACACACACACACGTTGACACACACACACACACACACACACACACACACACACGTTGACACACACACACACACACGTTGACACACACACACACACACGTTGACACACACACACACACACACACACACACACACGTTGACACACACACACACACACACACACACACACACACACACACACACACGTTGACACACACACACACACACACACACACGTTGACACACACACACACACACACACACACGTTGACACACACACACACACACACACACACACACACACACACACACACACGTTGACACACACACACACACACACACACACACACACACACGTTGACACACACACACACACACACACACACACACACACACACGTTGACACACACACACACACACACACACACACACACGTTGACACACACACACACACACACACACACACACACACGTTGACACACACACACACACACACACACACACACACACACACACACTGTAGGAAGGTGGATATCTGACTATGGTTACCCCCAAATTTTTGCCTAGTGTCTAGCTGGTTTTTCGACTTAGTTGGCCTGAGATCCTGCCATTCAGGCTCTCAGGCTATCTGCTCTCTCTGTAAAATGGACTCCATGTACCCTAGGTACATACCCAATTGGTTGGATCACCCTGTCAGCCCCTGTACCAGTGTACACTAGGTACCCAGGGCATTGGTGTATCCAAGGCCTGCCAGGGGCTGAAGCATGTATTATGCCACCCCAGGCTTGGCCTAACAATCTGACACAACTGGCTGATCACTCAGCTGGGGTAAGTTGGTGTAATCACCTCTTACTTAGGTGTAGTATACCTATACCTAAACTTAAATGGGACACCTGGTAACCTATAAGTCACTCCTATGGCAGGCCTTAACAATCCTGAAGGCAGAGTGCTTGGTTCCATGTGAGATGGTGCTCTGGCATGAGCTGAGCCTGTCTGCAGTGGTCGGAACAACTTCCTTCTACTGTTTCCAGATATCGTCATACCATATACTCTTAAGTGCATTATGAACCTCGCGGTTAAATGCTATCTTTGGTTTGGCTTTATCAAAACATGTCGAGTAAGGTGTCATACGAATTGGAATACTAACCCCTCGCCAATTCTGGCGACGGGGTTAGCATTCCACCCTTCTAGAGGGACACGACATGTACAGTACCTGAAACCCGGGTAAAATCAGACATAGCCTCAGCTCCACAAAATGGATGCTGCCACCACAGACACAAGTCTGCCCTCCTGCTGCTGGGAGTCCTTCCAGCTTGGGAGGTGTGGACAAAGGGTTTCCTGCCAGGGGAGGTGCGTGCACCACCCCAGACAGGATTTTGTGTATTGGTCAGGTAGGGCTTGAAAGAAACCAGACATGCCTGTGGCTCACAAGGAGCCTCGGTGCATATGCCAGTTCAAACCGGTCCTGGGGCACACCAGTCCCGGGCCTGGGGCGAGCTGGACAAAGGATTGGGGGTGTAACCACCCCCCTTCCTGGTCCCACCCTTAGGGAGGGACCTAGCAGGTAGTCCGGCCCCTAGAATCCGCTTAAAGGTAGGAGCTGTGTCCTAAGACTTCAGACATCCTGGAATCAACTTGAAACTAAGAAGAAGACGGGAACTTCGACATTCTGCTGCACAGAAGACTGAAGAAAATCTCCCCTGTGGTCAGGGAGTGACCACCTTGCTAACGCAAGCACCATCCAGCGAATCACCGTCTGCTTTGCCGCCGCCTCCCGCCGGAGCCCGAGCCCAGAGACTGACAAGACCTGGACCTCCAGACCTCTCACCGCCCGATCCACAGTCCCTGCAAAGAGGAGACCCGTGGAGGCACCGAGACACGTGGAGCCAGCCATCTTGGAACGACTACGACAAGCTGACCAGTGCAACAACCGAGGCTCCCTCCAAGTTGTGCTTTGGGTCCTGAGAAGCCCAACCCTCGAGCAGCATCTGCACCAAAGGTGAGCCCTCCAGCATCTCCACGATCTGCGTGGGGCCCTTCTGCATTTTGCCACTCGACGCGCCTAACCGGTTGCTGGCCCGCTGGCTAGTGGCCATCTTGGCGACGAAATCTACGACAAACACCGCTGGTCTGGTTGCTCCAGACTGGCCCTTGCTCCCCTCCAAAGGAGCAATCCCTCTGACCTTGCTGGTCAGAACCAACAGCTGATTTCCGAATCCTCCTGCAATTGCTTTTGCCAAGGCTTGTTTGCTTCGATCAAGTCGCCGACACCGCCGACAGCGAGAGCCTGCGTGGGACAGCTCGTGAGCCGACTCCTGGACGTCGTCGACCTTCAGGGACCACGTGGCTGCGGAGACAAGCTACCCCTCATCACCTGTTTGCACCCGACATCGCCTGGTACCCACCTGGTGCCACGCTGGTCACTGGCTAGTGACTGTGAACACTGTCCCCTCTGCTTACAGGTCTTCAACATCTCCGATCCACTCTTGGATCCACTGCATCCCTTCCCGACCGACCGCCTGCAGCATCTTTGTCCCAGGCTCAACGGAACAGATAGAAGAAACCCGACGCACTTTGAGGCCTATGCACCCGCTTCCTGTGGGTGAGGTAAAGCTGGTACTCCGGTGCCCATGTGTAGTAATACATCTCTAGTGCCTGTGTTCCAAATCTTAAGTTCCTAGGTCATCCGGAAGATTCCTTTTGCAGTAACTTTGTACTTTTTACGCACCCATTGAAACCTATGGGAGCACGCGTGTGACTATTTGCTCTGCACACGCCACCCGTGGACCTCCTGGTCACTAACTGACGTTAGCTCCTTGTAGGCCCAGCGATTCTAGAGGCCCTAGGCCTTTTCCCTTTTCTGTTCGTGGTACTTATACCACTATTTTAGTATATGGTTCGAGTGGCCACCAGGGCCTATCCATATAAAGTGCAACTTCTGTGTATTCTGTGATAATCTTGTTTGACGATTTGTGCTCCTGTGCTCATAAAGAGACTAGGGGTTACTTTGAGAAATAAATACATATATATTTTGAATATATATCTGTGTGGTGTCCTTTCATTGGTATAAAAGGGGGTTACTATTGGTAAAACAGCTTGCTTAACACGCTTCACGAGTTTAGCCTCAAAGACTGCTTAGCCTACGCTACCACTAGGGCAGCTAGTCCGAAAAGGTTGACTTACAACCACACCATAAGGGTTGCTTGGCATGGTACAAGGTGGTCACTAGAACTAGTGAACAGCATATACCAGGCCAACTTCTCACACACACGTTGACACACACACACACACGTTGACACACACACACACACACACACACACACACACACACGTTGACACACACACACACACACACACACACACACACACACACGTTGACACACACACACACACACACACACACACACACACACACGTTGACACACACACACACACACACACACACACACACACACACACACACACACACGTTGACACACACACACACGTTGACACACACACACACACACACACACACACACACACACGTTGACACACACACACACGTTGACACACACACACACACGTTGACACACACACACACACGTTGACACACACACACACACGTTGACACACACACACACACGTTGACACACACACACACACGTTGACACACACACACACACGTTGACACACACACACACACACACGTTGACACACACACACACACGTTGACACACACACACACGTTGACACACACACACACACACACGTTGACACACACACACACACACACGTTGACACACACACACACACACACACACACACACACACACACGTTGACACACACACACACACACACACACACGTTGACACACACACACACACACACACACACACGTTGACACACACACACACACACACACACACACACACACGTTGACACACACACACACACACACACACACACACACACACGTTGACACACACACACACACACACACGTTGACACACACACACACACACACACACACACACACACGTTGACACACACACACACACACACACACACACACACACGTTGACACACACACACACACACACACACACACACACACACACACACACGTTGACACACACACACACACACGTTGACACACACACACACACACGTTGACACACACACACACACACACACACACACACACGTTGACACACACACACACACACGTTGACACACACACACACACACACACACACACACACACGTTGACACACACACACACACACACACACACACACACACACACACACGTTGACACACACACACACACACGTTGACACACACACACACACACGTTGACACACACACACACACACACACACACACACACGTTGACACACACACACACACACACACGTTGACACACACACACACACACACACACACACACACACGTTGACACA